>NC_138568.1:12327987-22327987 GCF_947561715.1 Ascidia mentula | reverse complement strand
AACTGGCTGCCCGGGTAATCCAGTCTCAAATGGTGTGCGTCGAGGCTTTCAAATGATACAGCGTTTTTGTAATGGCGACAACTCCCAAGGCCTCGAACTACTATAGAACCATGTGAAAATTTTGTTTAGGGTAGTAAGATTTTACAAAGCTTGGAAATGACACTTTCAGTGAGTAGTTTGACCATCCTGGAAATTTAACTGCACCTAAATATGCAAAAGTAATTGTTATGTTCTGTACTCACTGTGTGCTGCAGGGACCTAAGATGTGTGCAGTGCCATACACCTTCCGCCATCGGTTACGCTATGCCGTCAAAATGTTTTTTAAATAAATTCCAAAACTTTATTACTAGTGGGAAAAAAGGATTCCCTTCAAAACTACAAGTTGGTAATGAGAGAAAAAAAGGTAAAAAGAATAATTGCTTTACGAGATTTGGAAACATATCCCAGTTAATAAGTAACTAATTATGCACTCATAAGGCGACCCGTTCCGTTAGTCAGAGACAGCTTATTAAGGCCAGATGTCAATTATGCGGGCCTATACTGCCTCGGTGCAAAGGTGATAGTAAAAGATAAATAGGTAGTTAAAAGTTTTAAAACCTATAAATAGACAACAAAACTTGATCAAAATTACGAAGGTTTGCGCACTACACAAAAATTGTGCACAAGCCTTGTAGTAGCAATTGCAGTAGTGCCAGTAAAGCTGCATTCTTTAGTGACAGAACTTTAGGAGCAGAACCAATAGTTGAGCTGGATAAAGTATTTTTATCACAATATGTTTCACAAATTACCGCCAAGCCACTGGTT
Organism: Ascidia mentula; assembly: GCF_947561715.1. NCBI lineage: Eukaryota > Metazoa > Chordata > Ascidiacea > Phlebobranchia > Ascidiidae > Ascidia > Ascidia mentula. The sequence continues at coordinate 22,327,183 of NC_138568.1, read as the reverse complement.
AGTCTAGCTATTGCTGCATATTTTTGGAAAGACAAAATAATCTGACAGAGCACCTACTCTCCTAATGAAAACCTCACATTATTTTGTTCAATTTGGACGCCAATTTACAGAATAAAACTCCGGTTTTCTATTGCTTGTCAGGTTCCAGTTCATTGCTAGCATAAAAAACTTTTCACGACATAATTCAATATCAGAGTATTATGACGTCATACAGAAAAACCAAATCATAATCACTCAACGCATTATTTAAACTAGAGCGTGGCCAGGCCAGGTCTGGTAATTCATACACATGTAATACAGTAAAATGACGTTATAACCTGTTGCTTGCATTTTTACAGGTTCGCACATTTTGTAAATCACAGCGTTGAGCCATAATCGCTGTTCAAAATTCGACATTGTTTAAATGTCTGTTTGGAACAAGGCAAGATTTTTTTGTTCTGTGTTAAAACCAAGACTTAAATATACGTTTTTAAAGGCGGTTGCTGCCGAGGCGGATCTAGCGGAATCAGTAGAAGGTCAAAGTCATACGTCTTCAACTTTTTCCCTTTCCTCAGACGAAGTATTCGAACCAGAATGTTTTTGCAGTGACGATTTTAAAACGTCACCCACTATTGGTAAGTTAGAGCTGTCTAAAGATCGCTTTGTTGGGATTTTAATTTCTAATTATTGATACGGTGAGCGATCGACAGCCTGCGAGGGGCCTTTGGTCTTTTGATCCAGTTTCTATTTATTAATCACATCCACTATTGGTAAGTTAGAATGTCATTTGTAGTGATAGTTGTGGATAAAAATGTTTTGCGTGCCCAGTTAAGTCATGCATACAAGACAACGACCAGTAGAGAATATGTTTGATTTGCTCTTTGGAGTATTTTCATCGGTATTTAACTATATGCGAGTCCGTTAGCTTGTGGCGAAACCGCCAACCATTTCACGTAACTTAAGTAAACAGTTGGCGGCTGTGATAGCATTGCGCCATAAAGCAGAGTGCTGTATGTATTTTTTGCTTGCGAAGGTTCTATATTATGTCATATTTTGTTTTATATCTTGTTTATTCAAACAAGATTGTAGTTAAATAAAGAAGCACCCGGATAATTAGGTTGGCTAATGGTTGTGCTCTGTAGCAACTGAGTTAAACGTTGGTTTCCAGAAGCAAAACAGATTAATAAATAGGTTGTGCTTTCGTAACACTTAAAAACCGTTTGTAAATCATGAATAGCAAAATGGGCCCACGAACACCATTGTTTGCATTGAATGTAGGGGATTTCTAGCGTAAAGGTTGGGTTCCATCGATAACGTCATGCGATGTGAAAAAAAAACAGGTCCACACACCTTCACATTTTTGCTCCCTAAAGGCTCTGGATCTCTGTGTGTTCGTTGCGCGTTCTTCAGACGATTGTGGTAATGTTTAATATTGAGGAGAACTGTCAAAAAGGCATGATTTTACCCCAATGGTCACTGCACGTGTATATTTGTAATTTTGAGTTTTTGTGTCATTATAATTTGTTTTATAAAAATGCGTCAATGGCAGTATACAATACTATGGTTTTCCACTAGTACCGCTGAAGATATGGTTCGAATAGTTTGTGTCCTTCATATAGGGCGAGTAGTACGTCATATCTCAAACAGCGAATGACGTTAAATCCAGTCGCGTGCACTAGTTTTGAATGGGAGTGCAAACAGAAGTAAAGTTTTTGAGTTTCACCATAAGTGAAATGTTTGCGCCAATCAGAAGCGCGCATGGAGACACTCCCAAGCTCAAAGTACGAAGTGTCCTTTTACCAATCCTTTCTACAGTAGTATTTCTATGATCTATATGTTTTATTAAAAAAATACTCTATTATTGCTAAATAATTGCAACTTTTTAATGTATAAGTTTTTATCTGTACCTAACCCAAATTATGTTAAAATTCGCTTGACCAAACATTCCTCCCCACTGTGTATCAACACTTCCTCCATACTCTTACACAAAACATTGATTTTGGCTGTCACGTCATTACTTAGTGCTGCTGTTGTTCGGTTATAGAATAAAGTGTTTTACTACATAGAGAGGTAGACCTTTGTGCGTGCCTTAGTTAACAGCAAGGTTTAATTTTTGATAATTTCTTTTCAAAGGTAAAACAGTATTCGTTCGTTTAAAAATCTTAATTTTTTGGTAGATTCAAAAAGTTTTCCTGGCACTTCATCGCAATCAGTCTGTTCGTGTCTGGAACATGTTACGCCAAATGTGGTAAGTTTTCTGCAGCTTTAGATGATTGCCAGTTACTAGTAACTTCCAGATTGGAATTGCTCAACAAAGGTAATATGTTTACTCAGCGGTTTGTATCCACAGAGCGCCCAGCAGGCGAGAACCAAAGAACAGAAAAATGGTAAGTGACCTTGCCTCCCTGCTTGAAGGTCGACATTAACATAGTATTAAGTATAAACAATATTTTCCGCTCCACGTGCAGCATTTATGTGACGAATACATACCTGGCATGTAACAGTATAAATACCCTGCTAAACCAGTATCGCTGGGCATGTAACGCACATACTCAGATCATACAATGACAAATATGAGTCGAAAATCTGAAACATTTGGCCGATGCTCTCACTTTGGAACATCCACGTATTGAAATAAAGTCATTTTCCATAAACTAGAAAAGTCTACAGCAGGTGGGCTTCTGCATTTAATTGGTGAGAACAAGTGGTCTCAGCGAATCCCCAACAACACAAAAACAACCACGCTTTACCCGACGTAAAATTTCAAATGAAATTGCAATGTAAAATGCTGACTGGGGTTTAACTTGTTTCAGATCTAAGCGCGAATCTCAAGAGATTGGCATTGAAAGAGGCCGGCAGACTGTCATGGTCGACGTTTATTCAAAAAGGCGACATTGGCGGATGCCGAAAGTTTGTTTCTCGAGAATATCGACTAAAAACTGAACAAAAAGGGACTGATGACGCCCAGGTGGTGAATCTTGAAAACCTGTTCGAAATTTCTGATAAGGAGGCGAAAATTTTGGCCGAGAAACGCACAAACACAGAGGAAGCATATTTAGATTACATGGAAACTGTTAAAAACAACATTTTCCTTGTGGCAAACGCTGGGTTCGGCAAAACGTGGACAAGTAAACAATTGGTCAAGCTTGCGATCAACGGTGAAATGGGGTTCGATGCAAAGTACGTGTTCTTCATCCAATGCGGAAATATTGACCTGGAAAGTTCGAGCACTTTACCTGTGTTCATTGCAACGGAAAGTGGTTTGAAAACAGAATTTCTTGGTCAGATTATCCATCTAGAGGAAAGAGACGACATTTTGTTCGTGCTCGATGGCTTGGACGAAATTAATATCAGTCGTTTAATGCAAGAAAACGGCAAGAGAGCGAAGCGTAATTTGTCGACCCAGAAAAGTGGATACGCTCATTTGCACAGCATCTTTGTGAGGGGGGTGTTTCGCAAGGCAAAGAAAGTGTGGACGTGCAACTACCAAACGTGGCAGGATTTAAAGAAACAAACCAGCGGCATCGTCTTCGACATTCTACCATTAAGTGACGACAAACAGCAAGAACACCAAGAGAGCAGGTTCTGCCGAGACGAGAGTAAAAAAAGCAAAGCGCGCTCGATATTCGAAAACCATCAGTTTCTTCGAGATCTCTGTCGTTCTCCTTTCTATGCCGACTTGTTTTACTCAACGTTGAACAAGGACTTCGAACCCAACCAGTGCTCTGTTAGTAATTTGCTGTGCATGGGTTTACAATGCCACGTGAACCGTCTTCATGACATTGGCGAGAGCCTGGAGGTCGTCTACAGAGACCAACTGCCTCGGATTTGCGAAATTGCGTGGAAAAACTTTCTTCTCTTCAAGTTTGTGTTCGAGATTGACGAATCCCTGCAACGACTGAATGAGCGAGTGAAGGAGCGATTTCTGGAACCGGCTAAAAGTGCGGGCGTGGTTAAACGTTACAAATTCCCCCATCGGCTGCGTCAGGTGTTCCTTGCCTCCGTCCACGCAATGACTTCCCTAGATTTCAAGGAGTTTAAAAACGTGGTGAACGCGAAGTCATTGGCCGACGACAGATGGGCCACGATGGCAATGTGTCTGTTCGGTATGTGTGACGTCACAAAGCAAGAGCTTTCGGAGTATGTGCATCGACAGGTACAAAAGGTTGATACAAAAAAAATTGATCACCTCGTGGAGGTTGCGCAAACGGTGGTGCGCGAGGCGACATACGCGGAAGGATGCGGCGAAAGAATACAGCCACTCTTTCACGTCGGGCGCTGGATGCTGGAGGCCAAATGCGAAAGCGTCCTCACGTGCGTTTCAGAATACTTGCCGAATCACGTGGTTCTTACTGAAAAGATATTTTCCCGCGACGTCGGTGCACTCTGTCATCTCGCCAGGCATCGTCGCATGGATCTCTCCATCGGTTTTAGGTGTTCCCCCCACTTCAGGAACGACGCCTTGTTCCTGTTGTTTGCTTCCGTCGCCATGGAAGACAAACTAAAGGTGGGGACCAACTGCCGGTGTTAAGCCAACTGCAGCAGCTGGGCAAATTTATAGGCTTAGTTCTTATTACTTTATGCGACGATATACCTCTGTACTAAGACACAATTAAGTTCGTTTATTTAAAGATCTCTGCTTTCTGTCAAACACTCACTAGTGGAAGTGGAATTTCACACTTAACATACCAGTAGAATAAGCTCTCTATTTTACAGGATCTCAAAAATATATTTTTCGCTTTTGTCATTCACGATAACCGAAACTATTATGACAGTTTTCTCTAATATTTCCACGCATGATAGAATTCACAGTAATGAGACGTCATCAAGTGCCACAACCCAAATATTTCAGATACGATTTGTGGACTTGAGAGGAAGAGAGATCAATTTAAGGGTGGGCAAGGAGATTGCGAAGTGCATTTCCAAAGTCCGGTCCCTCAATCTTGGCGGGGCGAAAGTTGATGAAGAAACACTCATTTACATTGTTGACTCAATTGCTGCACTTGACCGAGTCGTGAGTACTCCGCAATAATGTTTTGAAATAAGCGAACTAATTAGCTATTTTGAGCGATCTTAAGCTTTGATGTTACAAATCGCGATTCAGCCAAAAGAAAATATGCAGTCTGAATATGACTACAATTGCACCACAGCATGCACTCACATCATTTTGTAGAATGTTACTGAACCCTTATGACAAGGGTGCACAATTCACATAATTTTAACTTTGGTAAATTTGTTGAACTTATTTAAGAAATCCCACCTAATATAACAGAACCATACGTTCTCACGCTTAAATTAAGTTGTTACGATAGGATTTTGTACTTACACCATGTACTGTTCACGTTATATAGAACACCACGTGCTGTGACCGCGGACACAAGCTTCAACTGGGAAGCAGTGATATGAAGATGGGAGAAAGGCTACTGAGGGCCATTGCAAGGTCCGTTGTGAATCTATCAGAACTGACCCTCATCGCGGACAATGTGTCTTACCCCGGTTTGCTGTTCCTTGTCCAAAACATTTCAATGCTGACTTTCAAGGTGAATTACTATTGATTTTTGTCAATCTGTAAGTTCGAAAGTGTGATTTCTCGTCGTGGCCAAGAAAAGGTACCACCCAGAATATGATACGACTTTGCTGGAGATAATATTTGATCGCGTACTTTTATACAGGCCGTAACAAAATAACTGTGGCATGAACGTAAGTGACAACAAACGCTTATTGTTCAAAACCAACAAAAAAAGTATTGCTCTTGTGATCAGCAGGGAATAATTGTGCAAATAGATTTTTTACTCCTTGATGGTTTCATGGGGGTTATTCTATGTACCACGTTTACTATTAATCTGTGCAGTAACTTTACGTGCAACAGAAAACGGATTTGATTTTTTTAAGCATATTTGTGAACGTTTTTAGTTGGACTTATTGGATCTCGGAGTTCCTTTTTTGGACGAGGAGTTGTCCCACGAACTCGGTAAAAGCTCAGATAAGTTTCATTCCCTGCGGCTGCGAGGATGCGAAGTAACCGAAAACTCCATACCGGTACTAACTGAGCAAATACTTCAGCAGGAGGAAGAGGTGAATATATTTTTGTTTTCGGTCAGACGCTATTTCAACCTGCAAGGTCTCATTAGTGGTACAGGTGACGTTGGCTCTCTGCTGGCTGCTAAACTAGCCGGATTGACAAAAACGTGACGAAACACTGTGCTGGTTTACACTATGTCAAAATACTCCATCAATAGTGGTGTAGAATAGAATGTCAGCCAAATTTATTTGTCACACATTTGTTCGTCTCGGCTGTTGTTTTAGTAATGGCCACGGACGTTGACTCAGAGTCACCACAAAGTGAAAGTGTCTCTGCCCGGCTGGTTTATCAGCTAGGCCGGAGCCACAATCATCAGCAGCACTGATGATGACCTTGCAACAATTATCTGCAGCTCCTAATGTATTTTTGCTCTCATGCAGATTTTGGACAGCTCTAAACTGGCGAATTCTTCACATATCAAGAAATGATTTTCATTACAAAATTTATTTCGCAGATGCGTGGACTGTACCTCGATCACGTGAAGGTCACAGAGCGTGACGTCAAAGCTATTGGCCAGTGTTTGCACAAATTTAAATCTTGGCTCGTTATCATGTATTGTGACGTCACTAAAGAAGGATTCGAATACCTCAAAGTGAAGCACGTGGCACTTGGGCAAGATGTAATTAATTTTTTTAAATGTTTAAGTCCTTTGTAAATAAATTTGGTTCGCGGTTTTCACCTTGCAACCCCTTCGGGTCGGTTGCCATAGCAACACGACAAACACTTCGCTGCCTTCTGCGTGTCAGTTTTTTGTGACTCCTCCACATTAACCATCCGTACCATGTGAACTATTTGCACCACCTGTAGCAACTGCACGGCATTATATCATACAGAGAGCTAGTATTGACCCAAAGAACATATGTTTTCAGAACTACCTTCAGATTTTTCTCGGCGACGTGGAAGGAGTTGGTGAGAGTGTGACGTTGCAGAGGTCTTGACAATTTTACAGGGATGCCAGCGGAGAAGGTGTGTCTGTACAATTCAAATGCAATCCCGCCATTTTGGGGTTATATTTCCGTCCATTGTTCGGCTTATTGGAAGACTTCATCATTATAAAAAGGCAAACTGCCACAACCAATATGAGGGACAGCAGTGCACAAACTCTTCTTTGTATATTTGACTCCATACTGGGGTGAAGAAACAAGTGTGAGTTGTGTGTAATGTTTATGCGAAACGATCCATGTTATTTTGTGTTGTTGTTGTGATTTTATTTATAATTCATATATTTTTCTTGCCGTGATGGCAAGTACAACTTATTGCAATCGTTGTAGGCGTTATTGCCATTACGACGAGAAAAAATTAACTTTTGATTCATGATTTTTATCGTTTACTCGTTTTCATACAAATCTCTATTTTAACGTCTTATAACATTGCTTTGCCTTTTGTCATGTTGCATGCGGCCGTTTTAGATGCGCAAAACAGATATGTTTTCATTTACGTCGTATCTTTGCACGCTCCCTACATGTCGCAACCTTCATGCAATGCCTCGAAACCTCTGTCACCATTTGAGCAAAAAAGCGACATACGAACATTTCTCCACAAACCTCAATATTAAACAACAGGAAGCTGTTAATAAAGGATGTCGTGATTAGGAAAACGTATAAATGTTGAGCAGGAAAATGTAGCAATTAACGTGTTGTCATTTCAAATTTAATGTCGTGTATGACAAATTTAAAGAAAGCCGGGAAATCCCCAGAGCACGAATGTCCAAGTAGCTGTCACGGAAAGTGGATTTTGGTTGCATGCTAAATGACCACAATATCTTAGAGCCAGGTGTACGTTCACATGAGACGGTCGCTGTCTGAGATAAATATAAAATGGTTTCTACCCTTAAAGAATTGCGATTAATTTCTGGCCGAATCTGTACTGATGGAAAATCGTCTTCCCAGACTCAATCGCATTTTGTTCCGCGTCCACCAACATTCGAAGTTAAAAACATGCTTGATGGCAAAATGTTGTAGTTTTGCAATAATGCCCACGCATGCATTATACCCCGGGCAATCTGTTTGTCGACAAATTCGTTTATCTGATGACGATTATGTGCAGAAGTGTGTTTTAAATTTACCCACCAACCACGGTATCCAAATCGCGATTCGTTTGCCCAAAACACTAAGCCTGGCTTACCTCGACGATAAAACCTAATCGATACCAACATACGACAGGCAGAACATGGGGTAAAAGGAGGCGACACTGCTCTGTTTGAAAACCTGGTCGTTCCGACGGTGCTTTCCGAAAATTTACAACAGTACAAAGGCCCTTTTTAAAGGCTTTGGCCAACACGACCAAAAACAGCCCGATAATTTCAAGCAAGTTTCATTAGTGAGTGATGTATTCATGGGTTTTTGCAGAGCATTGCGGTGTCATGGCGTAGTCTCTAAACTAATCAGTTACTTTTAGTGTTGAGGAGGTGGTGTACGTTACCAACCACCAGAAGTCACCTACAGAATTCGACTACAACCTATGTGTTTAATATGGAACCATTCAGCTTGCTTAACGAAACTGACCATACACAACATGTGCATAATATCATTATGTTTATTTACAAATGTGTAACAAATTTTGCAGCCAGCTCCGTAAACTTGGACTCAGATTAAACTTGGATCCACTTGCACGTGGCTCGAAACCCACCCTCGGCCAAACTTGAATCACTTTCCAGTTCCACTCTGGCAACGTTCGAAGATGTTGTCACCGTGGTCATCCGATATAATTTGCCCGTTAACTGGATGAGCAGTTCGTGGGCGCGCGTGAGGCCGTCGTAAACCTTAACATACGCATGCGTCATCACTCAATGACAAGAAACAAACTCTGTTTCCACCGGTGTATCGACACTTGCTAGAGAAAAATTATGCCGATAGACATTACGCACTTCAAAAACCGTGATAAAACCGTGCGGTTAGTGATAAGTATACTGTGCAGGTGTGTTCGCCCTTATCGCTTTTTCGTTGTTTCACTTCTTCTTTCTTTTGTAGCGTTTCTGTTTATGTGCCTCAAATCGTCCACTGTGGTAGACTTAGATACTTCCTCCTGATGAAGGCTGTTGCATGATAGCCGAAACGTCGAGAAACGTAAATACAATAAAGTTTGCCAGAAGAGCAGTATTAAGCAATGAAGTATGTTTGTTGCAAGGAATATTCAAATATTTTTGCCTGACAAGATTTTTTCATGTAGCACTGATAGTGTTATCACAATGAATTATAAATGTATATTACCTTGACGAAATCCCATCCATGTTCCACCATCACAGCCAAAAAGTGGATTTGAACTTTAGTTCCGACCGGTGCACGAATTATCCAAGTCAGCGTAGCTGAATTCGGGTATTTCCCATTCGGAAAACCAGGAGATGAGAAGTATTGCACACTTGGTGTCGCTGTGAGTTCGTAGGTGCTCGATTCGGATGCGAGAGCTTAAAATATTTCGGCGGGTGATTGTCAGCATTGGTCAAGCGCCCGACCCATATAGCAAGAAAACCTGATCGGGATTCGTGGCCAGGATATCCTTCAAAATCCCGGTGTGGTAAAAAAAAAACTAAAAATATTTGATAAAGTAACTTGAACAGGAACCTTTGTTTTAATACGGAAGAGTGGATTGAATATGGAAGAATGAAGGGCATTCTGCATTGGGCTGCGATGTTTTACACGAGCAGGGTTTCTTATGCCTGCTGTAATTTCTTTTATCGAGGAAATTCATAACTAAATTAGGTATGGAAAAAGCAAACGTTTTGAATAGTGCGTTTATAAACGGTGCTGGTGAATGGAACTGTATTTGCTGAGTCTAATTTCCATGATCCCAAGCTAACTTCCTACTTTGAATTTGCTCTTCAGAATTACTTATTCCAAACATTTGCGACTTATTGTGGTTTCTAATCTCCTTATCTACCTTCTGGTCTGTGTACTTCGTAGTAAGCCCTAAAGCCACGCTTGTTGTAAGTGCTGTCGCTGTCGAACTCGACCCGAATCACGTTGCTGGTTGACACAAAACTGTAGAATCGATCTATTGAACCCATCAAAGTGCCGAGTATTTTTGATGTCGACCTGTTTCCTGCTCGAACCTGAACATGATAGGTTTTATATTTGAATCGTAAAAGCCTCCAGTATTTTTGATGGGAAATATTTCAAAGAAATCATTTTGTACTTTCTGTTACATGATTTCCAACTGTGTGGAAACAATAATAAATATTATTTAAATGAACAAGTAAATATTGACTTCTTTCCTGTTTCTAAATCAATTTACTATATTTACTATGTAAAAATCAGGCAAAGCCAGTGTCGACTGTAGACTATCGAATATTGGCAGTTAACGCTTTATTTTCTTACTTATCTTGTCAAAGTTCCTCTCCGTTTCAAACGTAACCGAACCAAACATGGACTTGTGTATCCGGAGGTGAACGGATCACCCACGAACATCTAACACTGGATGGGTAGTTGCTGGGGAATTTTGGTGAAGTGAAGAATCTATATCCACTATCTGGCGCTGTGAGGCTCTCCGAGCATTCTGAAAATATACCTTTATTTTCATCTCAATGATGCGGTAAATAGATTGCAAACGTTCAGCCTCGGGCTGTTAAAACTTACCAAGGAAATGTGTTCGAGGGTTTATGACTCACACGAAAGAGCAAATGTACTTATTTTACCTTTATTTGTATGGCATTCATCATTTTATTTTATTGGAGAGCACTCCTTATATTTTTACCCCATTCTGGACGTCAATCTGTAAATTCAATCCAGCTTGATAATTTCAAAATGTTGAAACATTACTGCAAAAACGTATTCTAAAATAAAGCCAAAAAGAGTGGCAGTCGGTAGAAATCGACAAATACCTTCATGTCCAGTGGTTCCAGTGGTTCCAGTGGTTTCAGTGGTTTCAGTGGTTCCAGTGGTTCCAGTGGATCCAGTGGATCCAGTGGATCCAGAGGTTCCAGTGGTTTCAGTGGTTCCAATGGTTCCGGTGTTTACGACGTTTCCGTTGTTAACGACGTTTCCGGTGTTAACGACGTTTTGGATATTTCCGGTGGCCCTAACGGTGTTTCCATGGCCGATGATTCTGTTGTTTATTATCCCAATCCCTTGCCCGGGGTGCGATAGGTCAAACGTACCGCCAAGTGGCATACCAGGTGGAATGACATGTGGAAAGATATGTGGAATGAGAGGCACGGCGGGACGAATGATATATGGAATGTCAGGTACGACAGGATAAATGACATGTGGCACAATCCCTAAGATAAAGCCAGTCACACCTGCAACACAGAAACCAGTTCTTCTTACTCCAAGCTTTTTTACTGAAGAAATTTAATCCGTATTTCCAATATTCGTTTGGAGATATCAGTTATTGCAACAGAAGAACCACTGTAGCTGGAAAGCCAACGCAATTTCAGTATTTTTATCTTTTGATATCTCGTCTTTTGATATACTTATCAAGGTTAAGTTACGTCACCACTAAATCAAAATTTGGTATAGAAAAAAAATTTCAATGTTTTTGCTGATTTCTTGGCAAATCTATGCAACGCTTCCTTAAAGATATCCAACGCACAGAAGAACAAGAAATGTTGCAAAACAATTGATCATCATGACAAAAAACAATACATACCTCTACTGACAATCGTTACCAGGACGAGGATTGCAAGAAGCTTCATCATTTTCGTTGTAGATCTCGTGCAGACAAACGCAGAATGTGATTTGCTGCCGTTGTGGGCTCTTTACATATTCATCACGTTCGTTGGCAATGCCAGATTTACGGGGAACGATTTGCAAAAGTCTCGGTACAAAACGTGTTGGCGTTTATTGAAAGTACATCACAGCTTGCAAACTGCTACAAATAACAGGAAAATGTTGGGCGCTCAGAAACATCAATAATTTTATTATTTACTGGAATTGTTTTGAATTTTGATAAAGCACAAATTGACGAACAATAAAAGTACCAAGCACCGAAATTTAAATATACGTTCATGCATTGAAACTGGGGAACTAACTGCAACTATCGCGTTAGGCAGATACTTGGCTTTGGTATGAGTTTTTACTGTGACTATTAAGTCTCGATTGTGTGGAAAACAACAGCATATGAATCAAAGGTCATTTGAAGATTATCTGTTACGTTTTTTGTTGGTGCTTACTACCAAGTGCAAAAGTTTTTCAAAATTCCCAAATTTTCATAACATATATTTGAGAACTTTAGTATGTATTTATCGTTTGAAATAGTTTACTTTCTTTCATTTTAATTTTCCGTATCATATGACTTGAGTCTGCGCTATATACGTTTATTGGACGGACTCCAATTTAAACCAAAGTTATCTTAGCAATAATCTTTACCAACAGCATCCTGACGTCAGGGTTAGGATGCGTGAAATCAGAATAGGATTGTATTCAATCATTCCAATACAAACATATACCGAGATTCGCATCAATACCAATATATATGTTGTTTGTGAAGTTCCGTTGGCGTAACGAATTTATTTTCATCAACAAAGTTGTTTGTTCATAAGTTTGCGATTTGAACGATACAAGAGCAAATATCGGGCAAAGAGTTTTGGCTTCTTATCCACATTTGTTTCTCTTCCAGGTCGTGCGAATGTCGGACGTTGTTTTTGTGACATTAGACCGGAAACAAGTCGTCTCTGGCATTGCAGAATGTTTGGTCGCATGAGATTTTTGCAAATGACGCCCAATCCACGGCCATGAAATGTCATCACATCCTGAAGTTTCTCGCGGCTTGGTCCAAACGTGGGCGTTTCGCGTTACATCGCAAAAATACATCGACACTTTTTACAAAAGTACTTCCTTCAAATTTTTTCAGCGACAAACATTTGCTTTTGAAACATTTCATTAATTGGACATTGTTTGGTTGTGAACACTGTTGCATACTTAACCCTGTTATAGTGCAAAAAAAGGAAAACAGGAAAACATGTTTCTGTTTTGGTCTTTTGTTGCATTTCAAACAATTCAAGGTTTTGAAATAAGTTTGTTCAAGCTTTCATACGCAGAATAAACAAACACTTACTTCACAAACTCGAAAGATTTTTGCGAATGCAGCGCACGAAAAATGGCACCGGTTTATCTTTAATAAAACTAATAAGGTATGCGATATTTGAATTTGCAATTCGGTTTTAAACGATTGCAAGGAGGGCGTAACTTTGGACCTATTCGCTACATTTAGACAAATAATGTGTACATATTTGTTCGGAACAAATTTTGTTAACATTGCAAGCTATCGTCTTAAACGATCCTTCAGCTGGCAAGACAACCCATTACCACCTAGCTTTACCCAGAGATAAAAAAATTAAAGTAATCATAATATAGTGAGAATCAGAAGTGAAAAATTACATGTGAGCATCAGGCAGTGCATGTACACATGAAAGTTTGCGCTGTGGACTTTACTGTTAGGCTGACTCCAAGTCGTTGGTCTGATGCAGTTCAGTTGTTGGGTCGGCTATAGGATTATATTACTGTGCTATTATGCTAGATACTATAGGCAAGAACAGTCAACATGTAGTTATCTACATGAAATAAAGTGGTATTGACTTAAAACTCAACAATGATAGGCTAAGGCAGGGGTTCTCAAACTGGGGTCCGCGGAACCCTGCGGGTGCACGGGGGTCTGTAAAGATATTAAAAAACAACTGATACGTTTCCTACAGCGCTGGAGCAGCATTAACTGCAATATTTTATAACTTAAGTGGTTTTATGAGCTGTACAACACGTAGAGTGGACAATTACTCCACTTTTGAATGGTTCTTATACTATCTCATATCTTTACGAATAAATATTGATACAACACGTTTAATAATTTATACTATCTTTGTATCTTACGATTTCAACGTTGTTCACAATTGTTTATTTTACTACGCGTCTATGACGTAGGAATTCACACTTATTGCAGGTGACAAACTCTGATAAGGTTAAGGTCGTATTTGCTGTTTCGTGGAGTGAGTTACAGGTGAATGTGTGATTACACAAAACTAAATTGAGTGCCGAGTCCAGACTATGCGTAGACTTGGATTGAAGAGTCTGTCGCAGTATATTTGTCTGGCGCAATAAAGCTTCGTAAATAAACATGTTTCGTTACTGTTGATATTGTTTTGTAGTAATTTCCACTGATTACATGGGAAAAATTGATCTGACGTAAGATTAGGGGTCCGAGAAAAAACATGTTCACGAAAAGGCGCTAAACCTGGGAACGCATGGGGGGATTTCCCATAGCAAACATTCACGTTTTGATGAATGGCTAAGTTTGATTGTCAACCTCACTGCGTTTCGTTCGCATTTAAAATGATTATCGGGGTTTGTATGGTGGCCTCACACTGTTAGAATGCTCTTTACATTTTCGCTGTTTTCGCGAACGATAACTACCAGGTATTGTTTCAACCCTACACAATTTTCCCATAACTGGCATTGCAAAGTATTGGTTTGTTTGTCATGTGTTTAACATGCAACCATGCAGTTCAACTCTTTCGACATATCTTACACAACATACGTTTAATGCCACCATGTTTATTAACAAATGTGAAATAACTTTTCCATCAGGTTCAAAAGCAGGGATTCAGATTTGTCGAATTTCATCACTTCGGCTCTATTTCGTCACCCACTTGTAGCTGGCACGGAATCCACCATGGGCTGTTGTTGAATCGCTGTGAAGTTCAACTCTGGCAGCGTTCGATGATGATGTGACTATGATGATCTGGTAGAACTTTCCGGTGATGCCGACGAGCAATTTGTCGGCGGCTGTCAGACCGTCGTAAACCTTGACACAAAATCCAAAGCGTGTTCGTTTCATTATATAGCTAGGCTGCAATGCTTGGGCTGCGAAATCTGTAAATCTAATTATTCCGATACGATAGCTGTGATCGCCAAGGAAGGACCTGCACATTGGGGAGATCCTGTCAATCATGCGATTACATTTCATACTGCGTTTCATAACAGATATTTAAGTATTTTCTGCATCACGAAAAA
The DNA here is from genome assembly GCF_947561715.1 of Ascidia mentula. Classification (NCBI taxonomy): domain Eukaryota; kingdom Metazoa; phylum Chordata; class Ascidiacea; order Phlebobranchia; family Ascidiidae; genus Ascidia; species Ascidia mentula. The sequence continues at coordinate 22,312,183 of NC_138568.1, read as the reverse complement.
TATTATTTCGTGCGGAAGTAATCGAAAAAAAACGATTTGAAATTACCCGGATCCAATCCCAGCGACGCTCAACGCTCAGCGCCAAAAAGCCGATTTGAACTTTGGTTCCAAATGGAGCCCGAATAGTCCATGACAACTTTACCGAAACTGGGTAACTCATGTCGGGGAAACCAGGAGACGAGAAGTATTGCACACTTGGTGTCGCTGTAAGTTCGTAAGTGCTCGATTCGGATGCGAGAGCTGAAAATATAAATGTTTGTTTGTCGAGTGTTCGACCCATATTCCTGTGAGGAAACCTGACCGAGAAGCAACATTCAAGGAAATTTTACCCTCACCGGTAAAAGATTGGCGAAGTAGGAGCTTCGTAAATTATGTTAATTTTTGCGACACATGTGGCCGTAACATATGAACTGATGTTATTTCAGTTTAATTTAACGCTTGTGCACTGGACGGTTTTGGTGGACGTTTCAAACATGGCTGTGCTCAGAAACAATCCGCCAGAAAATGTTCAGCATATTAACTTTGGCTTTTCTGTTTTTTTTTTTTTTCGATTTATAGTTTTTTAACTCTCAAAGGATTTTCTGTTTTTGTCATAAAAACTCGTGACAAAGAATAAATTGTTATTTGTTATTCGCTAATCCAGAGGTTACGACGCGACGCAGGTGCGTTGTTGTTGGATTGTCACAAACTTGATTAAAGGCCTATAGACGAATTTTATTTTCACAATAAACTGCGCGGGCTTTTTGGCGGTTAAAGTGGAAGTAGAACTAATTTATCGTAGCAGGTTTGCGAATCTGCCTCCAAAAATGCGGTCAAAACTACAAATATCTTCGTAATAGGTCACACTTTTTTGGGTGCCTTGGTATAACAGTTAGATGGGGATCAGTTCGTCGCCGGTTCGTGAAAGTTGGAAATCACTAAAATCCAATTTACCTCCTGGTCTGTGCACTTCGTAGTAAGCCCTGAAGCCACGCTTGTTAACGGTGCTGTCGCTGTCGAACTCGACCCGAACCACGTTGCTGGTCGACACGTAACTATAGAAACGATTCTTTGAGCCACTCACGAGGCCGAGTTTGGTGGAAGTCGGTTCGCTTCCGTCCCGGACCTGGACACGAGAAGTTTTCAATTAAAACCGTAAAAAGGTTAAAATACCACAAGCACTTTTATGGTTGTGGTTTCAAAAAAGTCGTTATGCAAATGAAAGTTTGTGTTTTCGCAATCTCCTGGAAGCTTTATGGGCAACTTAGTAACTGAGTAAAATATGTTTTAAGCAACACCTGTATGGAATGCTAAATCTTTCTTCTAGTCAAACAAACGGCTTAGGATACCTTACTGGAGTAACTTAAATCGTATTGCATTGATATGTAATATATTTTTTTTCATACAAATTCGGATGTAGCATAATTGTTTCTCTGTGTTGTGCTGAATGCAAAGCGAATATGTGGTGTCAGTTGAGAAGTACATTCGCAACAATCGGTCGGCGAGCAAGATTGAACTTATTTGAATAAGTACGAGTTACCTTTATCCAGTCACAGCATGTCTCGGTATCAATGTAACCGAACCACACGTGGACTTGTGTTCCTGGAGGTGAACGGATCACCCACGAACAACTAACACCGGCTGGGTGGGTGTTGGGGAATTCCGGTGAAGTGAAGCTGCCGTGACCGTTAGCTGGCGTGGTGAGACTCTCCGAGCTTTCTGGAATTGCATTGGCAAAGTCACGCGCCCGGTATACGAGATACCATGAAGTAAACTTGATCGGGATTTGTGGCCAGGATATTCGAGGTTCAAATCCCGGCGTGGCAAAATAAAGAAAAATTAAATGATAGAAAATATAGTTAGTAAAGCGCTATCTGGACAGGGGCTGATAAAACTGGCCGCCCTACTTTTACTTTGAGTAACGCTGTAAAATATTGAAAATCATACTCATGTTGTATGGAAGAGCTGGAATTGGTAGCAATCCTGGAGGAATGATCACTGAAATACAGGAACAGTGTTAATGCAAAGGCTTATACTGTCTCACCAACAACATCAGTGGTATCATGTTGAAAACCTCATAGGATATTATAGTTTACTTTCTAGTTTGACATCAAATTTTTGTGTCTGATTTATCATATAGAAACCAAGATCACATAAATCTAATCGTTACCACATGGAAAGCATTGTACGTTCTGTCTAATGTATCAATAATTAAGGTTTTTTCCCCAAGATTAAATCTGACTTCACGTTAAAAACTACAATATTAAAGACCTCGTATCTAAACGCAGTTGATTTTATGAATAGATGTTTCGCTGGAAAAAACACCATCAGTTCTTATTCAAGTAACAACTTGTGGTCATAAAATAATAAACAATGTTAAAAACGAGGTTTTTAGATAATATAATTTCTTCTCAATTGTTTCTAAGCCATTGAAATATTTTATTCAAAAAGCATATTGAAAGCATGCGATTATGTAATTCAATCTATATTTCCACCCACCTGCTTTAGCGCTTGCTATAAAGCCAATGTAGTTTGCGGTTGTGTCCGACCTAAATCTCACCACCAGCACTCCTGTTGACGATCGGTAAATAAGATCTTTGAGACTTTGTCCGAACACGTATCCGATAAGCTTGGAAGTCATTTGCGAACCGTCTCTCACCTAAAAACCATATAACTTACGATGTTTGCCTCGTCAGCATGATTCATGTATAACGCAAAGCATATAATTGACGAAAATACTTCGACATAACTGGTGCCCAGGCAGCAAATAAATTTCAAAAAATCCAATGTGATGCAATGTTTTAAGTGAGCTGCATAAAAGGCCACTGCACAAGTGACTGGTGAGTTGACATTATATAGGTATCATCGGTGCAGCTGGTGCAGCTGGTGACTAACAACGGTCATGTCGGCTAACTCTATACAGACAGAGGTTGTTCTACTGTGCGGTGGCTTTGTAGTCGGTCTCTTATGTGACTATGTACGAAGTACCGGAGTAGTTAAATAGCAATATTGTGCGCTTGCCCATGCAGTACGTGTGGCTATTTTAATCTTAAATTTTTGCATCAACTGCTTTTATTTGGTGTGCATATGTTTTTAAGCCCTCCGTACCACAAGAAACTTATATTTCCTCGTTAAAATCAATCAGTTTTGTGTCTAAGACAAATATAAGAAAAAGCATCACTTAAAGCATTCCATCCACTCTTAAGAACCCATCAACCCCATAAAACATGTATTGATGTTGTCATATTTTAAAGCTTACTGTAACACTGTCACAGCATGTCTCCAGTTGGTGATTATATATTGTGATTTGGACTTGCATGCCTGGAGGTGCGGTGAACTTCCACTCGCAGTAGCGATTGTTCGGGTATTTCGATGGATATCCCGGGGAACTGAAGGTTCGAACCCCGACCGTGTTGAGAGTATGGGAGCCTCCACAGCTGGTTAGGTCCGGAACTGTGGAATATATAACATTAGTTATAGGGTTGGCGTCTCAAGTTCAAACCTTAAACAAGGTTCTTAGACATGACCCTGAGGATGCTTCAGGTATATTTACTAGAACAGTGGTTCTTAACCTTTTTTATCTCATTTCCGACTTCATTTTAAACGGAATCCTCATTTCCCACTAAGATTTAATTTTTTAACCTTTTTTTTTTAATTATTGCATTTTCGCTATATCTGTTTTCCTCTTTTCAAACTTTTTCGGTCGCATGACATGACCAGTTGCCAATAATTGTGCGACACACAGTGAATACAGAACATGATATTTTCTTTTCTAAACACATTTGTATATTTTAGTGCCGTCTAATTTCCCACCGGTTAAGAACCACTGTACCAGAGAGACTTTTTTAAAAAGATTTTCAAATTAAAAAGTGATTTCCTTCTTGGTTTAAAAAGTAATTTTTGTTCCTGGTTCAAATGAATCCACCGAGGGTGAGACGTTTAATTTTGACACTTTTTGTGTTTCAGTTATTTTTGACACTTTTTGTGTTTCAGTTATTTTTGACACTTTTTGTGTTTCATTCCATTGTGACACTCCGTTTCTGTTTAAACTTTTACAACTTACTGATTCGATATTGTACACTGAAACCGGTTCCTACAATCGATTCGTCGGATGTGAAGGTGATGTAGAGAGAGCCGAAGGAAGATACGAAGTTGAAGGTTGTGTTGATTTGTCCGGTCAGAGGTACAAGAAGCACTTGGGCCTCGGCGTTGTCCCCATCACGAACCTACAGCACACAGTCGGATACATTTTACTGCTGTATCAACGTTGCTACAACGCTGGGTAATATCTAATAACCTTATAATGCAGAATAAAATCAGTGATCTTATACCATAGGTCGGCAACCTTATAAAGAGTCATTTAGACTGCGTTACTGTTAACAGGTTGTCGAAAATTTTAAGGTGATAATGAAGGCACCAAAAAATCGCTTCACCGACTCAAGAAACTGTAATTTGGAATACGTCGTCCGCGTGGGTCAGATTAAATCAGGGTGAACCCCCATGACCGATAAATAAATTTTCCTTGGTTGTGACTTCATGCAAAATGAAATTTATCCCTGAAAGTAACATTGTTTCGGGGGAGTGATTTACCCTGACAAAATCACCGCCGGCTTCAGTATCGATTTTCCCAAATTGTGCTTCAATTTGAGCTCCTTCGATTTGACTCGATATGATCCAGACACAATTTAGGTTGTTGGTGTAAGAGTACGGATGGTTGGGAGTTGTGAATGTCTTTAACGAAGCGGTTGCTGTCAGTTCACCTCCGCAAGTTTGGCCTTCACCTGAAAGTAAACTATAGTCAGAAATCTGATTCAAAGCAAAGCAATTGTTCGTAACAATGCGATCTGTGACGTAGATCAGGTCCGATCTGTTTGACCGTGGAGCTGGACCAACCACGCTTCTTTAAGCTGATGATGGAACAAGTTTTTGCCGAAACGTTTTTACTAAAAAAATATGTTAATGTTTTCAGCACTTGGAGCAAGTCTGTTTCTTATCAGAATGCTGCAAATGTTGAGAGGAGCTGTGTGATCTTTCGAGGCAAGCGATTCAAAACTTTCCTTTATATCATGTGTTAATTATTTCGCACAAACAACTTAATAACACATATATATCATTAGAATTTTGCCCTCATGATTAATTTAACTTTGGCACACTTTGTAATTATAAGTAAAAAAAGTATTTTAACGCAACAAACCGATGACGGCGAATGGCTTTTATGTCAGTAATGAGATTATCAAAAACATTTAATGTAAAGTCTTAAAGTAAATTAATTTATTGCCATTTCTTTGAATCGAATATTTTTTCGGGATTTACTATAAATACCTCCTTTAGATTTTTAACTGTTTCAACATTCCTGGTACTCGCGACAAATTTAGGCAAGTTAGCTTATGTGCTGCCTCCCGGAAGCCATTTTGTTTTTTTCTAATTGGACCAGCGTCACACAAGGCTTCCGAAAAGGACGCTTTTTTAAATATTTATAGCGCACTTAGTTGACTAATCTTTAACTTTTTTTGCAGGCGTTTTGGTTGCGGTTCTAAGTTAGTTGTGTGAAACTTTCACCATTTGTCGATATCCCCACTGTGAATAAAAAAATAGTAATTTTTTTTTAAATTTTGAAGTCTATTGTGGCAAGATTACTTCTACAAATTAATTTTCACCTTTGGAAAAAAAATGCTTTCTAAAATATCCTTTATTGTACAAGTTTGTTACAAATTATCGGCGCTAACTTATCACCAAAATGTAAACTTGCTTCAAAAAAATAAAATTTAATAATGAAAACAACAACACATACCTCTACTAAAAATCGTTGCCAGAACGAGGACTGCAAGAAGCTTCATCATTTTCGTTGTAGATCTCGTGCAGACAAACGCAGAATGTGATTAGCTGCCGTTGTGGGCTCTTTACATATTCATCACGTTCGTTGGCAATGCCAGATTTCCGGGGAACGATTTGCAAAAGTCTCGGTACAAAACGTGTTGGCGTTTATTGAAAGTTTATCACAGCTTGCAAACTGCTACAAATAACAGGAAAATGTTGGGCGCTCAGAAACATCAATAATTTTATTATTTACTGGAATTGTTTTGAATTTTGATAAAACACAAATTGTCCAACAATAAAAGTACCAAGCACCGAAATTTAAATATACGTTCATGCATTGAAACTGGGGAACTAACTGCAACTATCGCGTTAGGCAGATACTTAGCTTTGGTATGAGTTTTTACTGTGACTATTAAGTCTCGATTGTGTGGAAACCAACAGCATATGAATCAAAGGTCATTTGAAGATTATCTGTTACGTTTTTTGTTGGTGCTTACTACCAAGTACAAAAGTTTTTCAAAATTCCCAAATTTTCATAACATATATTTGAGAACTTGAGCATGTATTTATCGTTTGAATTAGTTTACTTTGTTTTCCTATAATTTTCCGTATCATATGACTTGAGTCTGCACTATAAACGTTTATTGGACGGACTCCAATTTAAACCAAAGTTATCTTAGCAATAATCTTTACCAACAGCATCCTGACGTCAGGGTTAGGATGCGTGAAATCAGAATAGGATTGTATTCAATCATTCCAATACAAACATATACCGAGATTCGCATCAATACCAATATATATGTTGTTTGTCAAGTTCCGTTGGCGTAACGAGTTTGTTTTCATCAACAAAGCTTTCACTGAAACGTTTGCGATTTGAACGATACAAGAGCAAATATCAGGCAAGGAGTTTTGACTTCTTCTTCCACACTTGGTTCTCATCCAGGTCGTGCGACTGCCTGTCCTCGAACGTTGTTTTTGTGACATTAAGCCGGAAACAGTTTGTCTCTGCCAATGCAGAAAGTTTAATCGCATGAGATTTCTTGCAAATGTCGCCCAATCCACGGCCATGAAAATGTCATCACATCCTGAAGTTTCTCACTGCTTGGTCCACACGTGGGCATCGCTTGCGTTTCGCGTTACATCGCAAAAATACATCGACACTTTTTACAAAAGTACTTCCTTCAAATTTTTTCAACGACAAACAGTTGCTTTTGAAACATTTCATTTATTGGACATTTTTTGGTTGTGAACACTGTTGCATACTTAACCCTGTTATAGTGCAAAAAAGGAAAACAGGAAAACATGTTTCTGTTTTGGTCTTTTGTTGCATTTCAAACAATTGAAGGTTTTGAAATAAGTTTGTTTAAGCTTTCATACGCAGAAAAAACAAACATTTACTTCACAAACTCGAAAGATTTTTGCAAATGCAGCGCACGGAAAATGGCACCGGTTTGTCTCTAATAAAACTAATAAGATCTGCGATATTTGAATTTGCAATTCGGTTTTAAACGGTTGCAAGGAGGGCGTAACTTTGGACCTATTCGCTACATTTAGACAAACAACGTGGACATATTTGTTCGGAACAAATTTTGTTAACATTGTAAGCTATCGTCTTAAACAATCCTTCAGCTGGCAAGACAACCTTTACCACCTAGCTTTACCCAGAGATAAAAAATTAAAGTAATCATAATGTAGTGAGAATCAGAAGTGAAAAAATACATGTGAGCATCAGTCAATGCATGCACACATGAAAGTTTGCGCTGGAGACTCTACTGTTAGGCTTACTTCAAGTCGTTGGTCTCAGTCTGATGCAGTTCAGTTGTTAGATCGGCTATAGAATTACATTACTGTGCTATTATGCTAGATATTATAGGCAAGAACAGTGAACAGTTATCTACATGAAATAAAGTGGTATTGACTCAAAACTCAACAATGATAGGCTAAGGCAGGGGTTCTCAAACTGGGGTCCGCGGAACCCTGCGGGTGCACGGGGGTCTGTAAAGATATTAAAAAACAACTGATACGTTTCCTACAGTGCTGGAGCAGCATTAACTGCAATATTTTATAACTTAAGTGGTTTTATGAGCTGTACAATACGTATAGTGGACAATTACTCCACTTTTGAATAGTTCTTACACTATCTTTAAATCTTTACGAATAAAGACTGATACGACACGTTTAATAATTTATACTATCTTTGTATCTGACGATTTCAACGTTGTTCACAATTGTTTATTTTACTACGCGTCTATGACGTAGGAATTTACACTTATTGCCGGTGACATACTCTGATAAGGTTAAGGTCGTATTTGCAGTTTTGTGGAGTGAAACTACAGGTGATTGTGTGATTACCCCAAACTAAATTGTGTGCCGAGTCCAGACTATGCGTAGACTTGGATTGAAGAGTCTGGACGATATATTTGTCTGGCACAATATGGCTCCGTAAATAAACATGTTTCGTTACTGTTGATATTGTTATAGTATTTTATAATGATTACATGGGAAAAATTGATCTGACGTAAGATTAGGGGTCCGAGAAAAAACATGTTCACGAAAAGATTTGGAAACCCTTGGTCGCCAAGGCGCTAAACCTGGGAACACATGGGGGGATTTCCCATAGCAAACATTTACGTTTTGATGAATGGCTGAGTTTGATTGTCAACCTCACTGCGTTGCGTTCGCATTTAAAATGATTATCGGGGTTTGTATGGTGGCCTCACACTGTTAGAATGCTCTTTACATTTTCGCTGTTTTCGCGAACGATAACTACCAGGTTGTAGCGACATATTATGTTGTATGGATGTGCATTCGCGGGTTTGCGTTGGTTTCTGTGCGTGTTGCCTTTTTCGTGCGTTTCTCTCACGTGTCATGTGTCACGCCATGTTCGCATCATTCTATTGACTATGAATAAAGAGCAAGCACACCACATTTTGGTGACCCCGAGCGTCAAGAAACGATATTTCTTGGACAATGCAGGATCAAGAAGAAGTACTACACACTGCTGTTTCTTTGAAACTACCCACGTTCTGGACTGAACAACCCCGAGTGTGGTTTCAACAAACCGAAGCACAATTTACGCTACGCAAAATATCTTGCGATAGAACGCAGTATTATTATGTGGTGTCAGCATTGGACCAACTAACAGCAAGCCGTCTTTTGGATCTACTTGAAAGTCCGCCTGAGCAGAACAAATACGCAGCAATCAAGGAACGCTTGCTTAGAACATTTGGACTTACGGAGTATGAAAGAGCTGCACGATTGCTTAACATTACCGAGGTTGGAGACCGATCACCATCGCAGCTCATGGATGAAATGTTGTCCCTGATGGCCGGTCATAAGCCATGTTTTTTGTTTCACTACATTTTTCTTCGAACCTTGCCAGAAGAAATTCGGCTCGTGTTGACAAAAGAGACGTTGGTCGAACCAAGGCAATTAGCACAACGTGCCGACGTGACGTACTTTGGAAGGCAAGAAACAGCGAACAATTTTTCGTTTCAAAAGTCCGCAAGCGTGAGATGCCTTCAGCAAGACCTGCGCAGCAATCACGTAAGAACGGTTTCTGTTTTTATCAACAACGCTTTGGCGACCGTGCCCTTAAATGCCAGCAACCTTGTGCTTATCAGGAAAACTTAAAGGCCGGCCGTTGTTAACTGCAGCAGCGGCCGGCGTTCACAATAATTTGTTTTTTCTATGGGACAGTAATTCACAACAACAATTTTTGATCGACACTGGAGCAGAAGTTAGCGTTTATCCGGCTTCCAGCAGGGAACGCTTGCGTCAATGCAACGACTTCAAGCTTATAGCCGCTAATGGGAGCGCCATTAAAACATTTGGAACAAAAACAATTTCGCTCGATTTAGTAGCCGGCAAGTTTTCTTGGAAGTTTGTTTTAGCCCACGTTCCCAGGCCGCTTCTCGGAGCAGATTTCCTGCGTGCAAATTCCTTGCTTGTCGACCTGAGGCACAAATGCTTGTTAAACGCTCGTTCCTTTGCGAGTGCACCACTTCATTGTACCAATCACTCACCAATGCAACTCAACGCACTTTCGACAAGTAACAACATTTACGCACGATTGCTAACGCAGTTTCCTTCCATAACTACTCCCAAGTTCTCCGCAGCAACGCCAAAACATCAGGTAGAACATTATATTCCAACTGACGGTCCACCAGTTCACGCAAAAGCACGACGCTTGTCGCCAGAAAAATTGCAAATAGCAAAACGCGAGTTTTCTAAAATGTTGCAACTGGGTATTATTCGCAGATCTTCCAGTCCATGGGCATCACCATTACATATGGTGCCGAAATCCTCCGGTGATTGGCGACCGTGTGGTGATTATCGCCGTCTGAATGCTGCCTCAATACCAGACCGTTACAATATACAGCACATTCAGGACTTTAGTTCTCGGCTTGATGGAGCAAAAGTGTTTTCAAAAATTGATTTAGTGCGCGGATACCACCAGGTGCCAGTTGCTAAAACCGACATTCCAAAGACAGCCGTCATCACCCCCTTTGGTTTATTTGAGTTCCTTCGCATGCCTTTTGGATTAAAGAACGCTGCTCAAGCTTTTCAAAGACTTATGGATTCTGTTTGTCAATCATTGGATTTTACCTTTGTTTGCCTAGATGATATACTGGTTGCGAGTTCCTCGTTAAAGGTTCACCGCACACATCTCAAACAACTTTTTCAACGACTTGCAGACAATGGCCTTGTCCTTAACGTGAATAAATGCGTTTTCGGAAAAACGCAAATTGATTTTCTGGGACATCGAATTGATTGCAACGGTGCTCAGCCACTTCCTGACAAAGTTTTAGCCATTCAACGTTTTCCGCCCCCAACTACGATTAAGGGCCTACAAGAGTTTGCTGGTATGATTAATTTTTATCATCGCTTCATTCCTGCAGCTGCTAAAATCATGTCCCCAATCTATAAACAATTTTCTGGTAAAAATTTACAGCTGCAGTGGACACCTGAATTAAATGCCTCCTTTGAAAACGCAAAAATGGCTCTGCAACGTGCAACCGTTTTGTGCCATCCGCAACCACGGGCTCCAACGGCATTAACCATCGATGCGTCGGATAAAGCTATTGGCGCGGTATTGGGGCAGCAAATCAATGGAATTTGGAAGCCGTTGGCTTTCTTCAGCAAGCATCTGCGACCCGAAGAAACAAAGTACAGCACTTTTGATCGTGAACTCTTGGCGTTGCACCTTTCTGTTCGCCACTTTCGCTATTTTCTTGAAGGTCGAACGTTCACCGCGTACACTGATCACAAGCCTTTAACATTCGCTCTGAATAAGCAGTCAGAACCTCTTTCTGCTTGACAGCAACGCCATTTAACTGCTATATCCGAATTTACAACGGATGTTAGACACATCGAGGGAAAACAAAATGTTGTTGCAGATGCATTGTCCCGGTCGTACATTGCCTCTGCAGACCAAGCACATATTGACCTTGATTACAACACCCTCGCTGCTGCTCAACAAAGCCAAGAAGTACAAGCATACCGCACAGCGCTTACCAAGTTAAAGCTTCAAGACATAAAGTTTGAACCCGATTTAACGCTCTTATGTGACATGTCAAGCGGTTCCCCTCGACCAATCATTCCACAACCATGGCAACGTCGTGTATTCGACGTGATTCACGGGCTGGCGCATCCTTCTGTTCGAACCACACAGAAGCTGGTATCAAGTAAATTTGTCTGGCATGGCATGAATAAGCAAGTTCGCACATGGGCTCAACAGTGCAATGCTTGCCAGAAGGCAAAAGTTGGCAGACACACGCGTACACCATTGAAGCATTATCCTACAGCTGCAAGCCGTTTTCAACACATCAACGTTGACATTGTGGGGCCTCTTCCACAATGCCAAGGTAACAAATACTTATTCACAATCGTTGATCGGTTTACTAGGTGGCCTGAGGCTATACCTATATGCCTGATGCTACCACAGAAACTTGCGCACGTGCTCTTATCCACCATTGGATAGCCCGATTTGGCGTTCCATCTCAAGTTACCTCGGATAGAGGTTCGCAATTTACATCGCATCTGTGGGCGATTGTTACAAACGTTATTGGTATTAAGCGCAACTGCACAACAGCTTTCCGCCCTCAGGCAAATGGTCTTGTGGAACGTTTTCACCGACACTTAAAAAGTTCCTTAATAGCCAGACTCAACTCTTCAAATTGGATAGATGAGGTGCCATGGGTGTTGCTGGGAATCAGGGCCATGCCGAAAGATGATCTTCAACCCTCCAGCGCTGAGCTGGTATATGGCGAACCGATCGCTGTACCGGGTGATTGCATTCCGCACGCCACCACTGCCGTTGAACCCTCGCAATTTCTTAAAACGCTTCGCAGTTCCGTTTCCCGTGTTCTACCTGTACCAATGTCCCGCCATCGAACTTATCGTACTTTTGTTCCTGATTTGCTTTTTACTTGCAAGTATGTGTTTGTTCGGAAAGATGGGTACCGTCCTCCTTTAAATTCACCATATCAGGGACCTTTTCATGTTGTAACGCGCAACGACAAATATTTTGTGTTAGATATTTCTGGAACCCGGCAAACAGTCTCCATTGATCGCCTTAAGCCGGCCTTTATTGATGCAACACAGCCAGTTCTTACACCAAAGCCTAAAAAAAGAGGCCGACCTCCAAAAAGTGCAAAACCCGCTTCTGGGGGGGAGTAATGTAGCGACATATTATGTTGTATGGATGCCGTCGCGGGTTTGCGTTAGTTTCGGTGCGTGTTGACTTTTTCGTGCGTTTCTCTCACGTGTCATGTGTCACGCCATGTTCGCATCATTCTATTGACTACGAATAAAGAGCAAGCACACCACAAGGTATTATTTCAACCCTACACAATTTTCCCATAACTGGCCTTGCAAAGTATTGGTTTGTTTGTCATGTGTTTAACATGCAACCATGCAGTTCAACTCTTTCGACATATCTTACACAACATACGTTTAATGCCACCATGTTTATTAACAAATGTGAAATAACTTTTCCATCAGGTTCAAAAGCAGGGATTCAGATTTGTCGAATTTCATCACTTCGGCTCTATTTCGTCACCTTAGGGAACCCACTTGTAGCTGGCACGGAATCCACCATGGGCTGTTGTTGAATCGCTGTGAAGTTCAACTCTGGCAGCGTTCAATGATGATGTGACTCTGATGAGCTGGTAGAACTTTCCGGTGATGCGGACGAGCAATTTGTCAGCGGCTGTCAGACCGTCGTAAACCTTGACACAAAATCCAAAGCGTGTTCGTTTCATTGTATAGCTAGGCTGCAATGCTTGGGCTGCGAAATCTGTAAATCTAATTATCCCGATACGATAGCTGTGATCGCCGAAGAAGGACCTGCACATTGGGGAGATCCTGTCAATCATGCGATTGCATTTCATACTGCGTTTCATAATATACATTTAAGTATTTTCTGCATCACGAAAAATATTATTTCTTGTGGAAGTAATCGAAAAAAAAACGATATGAAATTACCCGGATCGAATCCCAGCGATGCTCAACGCTCAGCGCCAAAAAGCGGATTTGAACATTGGTTCCGAACGGAGCCCGAATAGTCCAAGACAACTTTACCGAAACTGGGTAACTCATGTCGGGGAAACCAGGAGACGAGAAGTATTGCACACTTGGTGTCGCTGTAAGTTCGTAAGTGCTCGATTCGGATGCGAGAGCTGAAAATATAAATGTTTGTTTATCGAGTGACCGACCTATATTCCTGTGAGGAAACCTGATCGAGAAGCAACATTCAAGGAAATTTTACCCTCACCGGTAAAAGATTGGCGAAAAAGGAGCTTCGTAAATTATGTTGATTTTTTGCGACACATGTGGCCGTAACATATGAACTGATGTTATTTCAGTTTAATTTAACTCTCGTGCGCTGGATGTTTTTGGTGGACGTTACAAACATGGCTGTGCTCAGAAACAATCCGCCAGAAAATGTTCAGCATATTAACTTTGGCTTTTCTGTTTTTTTTTTTTTTCGATTTATAGTTTTTGACTCTCAAAGGATTTTCTGTTTTTGTCATAAAAACTCGTGACAAAGAATAAATTGTTATTTGTTATTCGCTAATCCAGAGGTTACGACGCGACGCAGGTGCGTTGTTGTTGGATTGTCACAAACTTGATTAAAGGCCTAAAGACGAATTTTATTTTCACAATAAACTGCGCGGGCTTTTTGGCGGTTAAAGTGGAAATAGAACTAATTTATCGTAGCAGGTTTGCGAATTTGCCTCCAAAAATGCGGTCAAAACTACAAATATCTTCGTAATAGGTCACACTTTTTTGGGTGCCTTGGTATAACACTTTGATGGGGATCAGTTCGTCGCCGGTTCGTGAAAGTTGGAAATCACTAAAATCCAATTTACCTCCTGGTCTGTGCACTTCGTAGTAAGCCCTGAAGCCACGTTTGTTGTAAGTGCTGTCGCTGTCGAACTCGACCCGAATCACGTTGCTGGTCGACACGTAACTATAGAAACGATTCTTTGAGCCACTCACGAGGCCGAGTTTGGTGGAAGTCGGTTCGCTTCCGTCCCGGACCTGGACACGAGAAGTTTTCAATTCAAATCGTAAAAAGGTTAAAATACCACAAGCACTTTTATGGTTGTGGTTTCAAAAAAGTCGTTATGCAAATGAAAGTTTGTGTTTTCGCAATCTCCTGGAAGCTTTATGGGCAACTTAGTAACTGAGTAAAATATGTTTTAAGCAAAACCTGTATGGAATGCTACGTCTTACTACTAGTCAAACAAACGACTTAGGATACTTTAATGGAGTTACTTAAATCGTTTTGCATTGATATGTAAAGATTTTTTCATACAAATTCGGATGTAGCAAAATTGTTTCTCTGTGTTGTGCTGAATGCAGAACGAATATGTGGTGTCAGTTGAGAAGTACATTCGCAACAATCGGTCGGCGAGCAAGATTGAACTTATTTGAATAAGTACGAGTTACCTTTATCCAGTCACAGCATGTCTCGGTATCAATGTAACCGAACCACACGTGGACTTGTGTTCCTGGAGGCGAACGGATCACCCACGAACAACTAACACCGGCTGGGTGGGTGTTGGGGAATTCCGGTGAAGTGAAGCTGCCGTGACCGTTAGCTGGCGTGGTGAGACTCTCCGAGCTTTCTGGAATTGCATTGGCAAAGTCACGCGCCCGGTATACAAGATACCATGAAGTAAACTTGATCGGGATTTGTGGCCAGGATATTCGAGGTTCAAATCCCGGCGTGGCAAAATAAAGAAGAATTAAATGATAGAAAATATAGTTAGTAAAGCGCTATCTGGACAGGGGCTGATAAAACTGGCCGCCCTACTTTTACTTTGAGTAACGCTGTAAAATATTGAAAATCATACTCATGTTGTATGGAAGAGCTGGAATTGGTAGCAATCCTGGAGGAATGATCACTGAAATACAGGAACAGTGTTAATGCAAAGGCTTATACTGTCTCACCAACAACATCAGTGGTATCATGTTGAAAACCTCATAGGATATTATAGTTTACTTTCTAGTTTGACATCAAATTTTTGTGTCTGATTTATCATATAGAAACCAAGATCACATAAATCTAATCGTTACCACATGGAAAGCATTGTACGTTCTGTCTAATGTATCAATAATTAAGGTTTTTTCCCCAAGATTAAATCTGACTTCACGTTAAAAACTACAATATTAAAGACCTCGTATCTAAACGCAGTTGATTTTATGAATAGATGTTTCGCTGGAAAAAACACCATCAGTTCTTATTCAAGTAACAACTTGTGGTCATAAAATAATAAACAATGTTAAAAACGAGGTTATTTGATAATATAATTTCTTCTCAATTGTTTCTAAGCCATTGGAATATTTTATTCAAAAAGCATATTGAAAGCATGCGATTATGTAATTCAATCTATATTTCCACCCACCTGCTTTAGCGCTTGCTATAAAGCCAATGTAGTTTGCGGTTGTGTCCGACCTAAATCTCACCACCAGCACTCCTGTTGACGATCGGTAAATAAGATTTTTGAGACTTTGTCCGAACACGTATCCGATAAGCTTGGAAGTCATTTGCGAACCGTCTCTCACCTCAAAACCATATGACTTACGATGTTTGCCTCGTCAGCATGATTCATGTATAACGCAAAGCATATAATTGACGAAAATACTTCGACATAACTGGTGCCCAGGCAGCAAATAAATTTCAAAAAATCCAATGTGATGCAATGTTTTAAGTGAGCTGCATAAAAGGCCACTGCACAAGTGACTGGTGAGTTGACATTATAAATAGGTATCATCGGTGCAGCTGGTGCAGCTGGTGACTAACAACGGTCATGTCGGCTAACTCTATACAGACAGAGGTTGTTCTACTGTGCGGTGGCTTTGTAGTCGGTCTCTTATGTGACTATGTACGAAGTACCGGAGTAGTTAAATAGCAATATTGTGCGCTTGCCCATGCGGTACGTGTGGCTATTTTAATCTTAAATTTTTGCATCAACTGCTTTTATTTGGTGTGCATATGTTTTTAAGCCCTCCGTACCACAAGAAACGTATATTTCCTCGTTAAAATCAATCAGTTTTGTGTCTAAGACAAATATAAGAAAAAGCATCACTTAAAGCATTCCATCCACTCTTAAGAACCCATCAACCCCATAAAACATGTATTGATGTTGTCATATTTTAAAGCTTACTGTAACACTGTCACAGCATGTCTCCAGTTGATGATTATATATTGTGATTTGGACTTGCATGCCTGGAGGTGCGGTGAACTTCCACTCGCAGTAGCGATTGTTCGGGTATTTCGATGGATATTCCGGGGAACTGAAGATTCGAGTCCCGACCGTGTTGAGAGTATGGGAGCCTCCACAGCTGGTTAGGTCCGGAACTGTGGAATATATAACATTAGTTATAGGGTTGGCGTCTCAAGTTCAAACCTTATATTTACTAGAACAGTGGTTCTTAACTTTTTTTTATCTCATTTCCGACTTCATTTTAAACGGAATCCTCATTTCCCACTAAGATTTAATTTTTTAACTTTTTTTTTAATTATTGCATTTTCGCTATATCTGTTTTCCTCTTTTCAAACTTTTTCGGTCGCATGACATGACCAGTTGCCAATAATTGTGCGACACACAGTGAACACAGAACATGATATTTTCTTTTCTAAACACATTTGTATATTTTAGTGCCGTCTAATTTCCCACCGGTTAAGAACCACTGTACTAGAGAGACTTTTTCAAAAAGCTTTTCAAATTAAAAAGTTATTTCCTTCTTGGTTTAAAAAGTGATTTTTGTTCCTGGTTCAAATGAATCCACCGAGGGTAAGACATTTAATTTTGACACTTTTTGTGTTTCATTTAATTTTGACACTTTTTGTGTTTCATTTAATTTTGACACTTTTTGTTTTTCAGTTATTTTTGACATTCCGTTTCTGTTTAAACTTTTACAACTTACTGATTCGATATTGTACACTGAAACCGGTTCCTACAATCGATTCGTCGGATGTGAAGGTGATGTAGAGAGAGCCGAAGGAAGATACGAAGTTGAAGGTTGTGTTGATTTGACCGGTCAGAGGTACAAGAAGCACTTGGGCCTCGGCGTTGTCCCCATCACGAACCTACAGCACACAGTCGGATACATTTTACTGCTGTATCAACGTTGCTACAACGCTGGGTAATATCTAATAACCTTATAATGCAGAATAAAATCAGTGATCTTATACCATAGGTCGGCAACCTTATAAAGAGTCATTTAGACTGCGTTACTGTTAACAGGTTTTCGAAAATTTTAAGGTGATAATGAAGGCACCAAAAAATCGCTTCACCGACTCAAGAAACTGTAATTTGGAATACGTCGTCCGCGTGGGTCAGATTAAATCAGGGTGAACCCACATGACCGATAAATAAATTTTCCTTGGTTGTAGCTTCATGCAAAATGAAATTTATCCCTGAAAGTAACATTGTTTCGGGGGAGTGATTTACCCTGACAAAATCACCGCCGGCTTCAGTATCGATTTTCCCAAATTGTGCTTCAATTTGAGCTCCTTCGATTTGACTCGATATGATCCAGACACAATTTAGGTTGTTGGTGTAAGAGTACGGATGGTTGGGAGTTGTGAATGTCTTTAACGAAGCGGTTGCTGTCAGTTCCCCTCCGCAAGTTTGGCCTTCACCTGAAAGTAAACTATAGTCAGAAAATCTGATTCAAAGCACAGAAATTGTTCGTAACAATGCGATCTGTGACGTAGATCAGGTCCGATCTGTTTGACCGTGGAGCTGGACCAACCACGCTTCTTTAAGCTGATGATGGAACAAGTTTTTGCCGAAACGTTTTTACTAAAAAAATATGTTAATGTTTTCAGCTCTTTGAGCAAGTCTGTTTCTTATCAGAATGCTGAAAATGTTGAGAGGAGCTGTGTGATCTTTCGAGGCAAGCGATTCAAAACTTTCCTTTATATCATGTGTTAATTATTTCGCACAAACAACTTAATAACACATATATATCATTAGAATTTTGCCCTCATGATTAATTTAACTTTGGCACACTTTGTAATTATAAGTAAAAAAAGTATTTTAACGCAACAAACCGATGAAGGCGAATGGCTTTTATGTCAGTAATGAGATTATCAAAAACATTTAATGTAAAGTCTTAAAGTAAATTAATTTATTGCCATTTCTTTGAATCAAATATTTTTTCGGGATTTACTATAAATACCTCCTTTAGATTTTTAACTGTTTCAACATTCCTGGTACTCGCGACAAATTTAGGCAAGTTAGCTTAGGTGCTGCCTCCCGGAAGCCATTTTGTTTTTTTCTAATTGGACCAGCGTCACACAAGGCTTCCGAAAGGGACGCTTTTTTAAATATTTATAGCGCACTTAGTTAACTAATCTTTAACTTTTTTTGCAGGCGTTTTGGTTGCGGTTCTAAGTTAGTTGTGTGAAACTTTCACCATTTGTCGATATCCCCACTGTGAATAAAAAAATAGTAATTTTTTTTTAAATTTTGAAGTCTATTGTGGCAAGATTACTTCTACAAATTAATTTTCACCTTTGGAAAAAAAATGCTTTCTAAAATATCCTTTATTGTACAAGTTTGTTACAAATTATCGGCGCTAACTTATCACCAAAATGTAAACTTGCTTCAAAAAAATAAAATCTAATAATGAAAACAACAACACATACCTCTACTAAAAATCGTTGCCAGAACGAGGACTGCAAGAAGCTTCATCATTTTCGTTGTAGATCTCGTGCAGACAAACGCAGAATGTGATTAGCTGCCGTTGTGGGCTCTTTACATATTCATCACGTTCGTTGGCAATGCCAGATTTCCGGGGAACGATTTGCAAAAGTCTCGGTACAAAACGTGTTGGCGTTTATTGAAAGTACATCACAGCTTGCAAACTGCTACAAATAACAGGAAAATGTTGGGCGCTCAGAAACATCAATAATTTTATTATTTACTGGAATTGTTTTGAATTTTGATAAAGCACAAATTGTCCAACAATAAAAGTACCAAGCACCGAAATTTAAATATACGTTCATGCATTGAAACTGGGGAACTAACTGCAACTATCGCGTTAGGCAGATACTTAGCTTTGATATGAGTTTTTACTGTGACTATTAAGTCTCGATTGTGTGAAAAACATCAGCATATGAATCAAAAGTCATTTGAAGATTATCTGTTACGTTGTTTTGTTGGTGCTTACTACCAAGTACAAAAGTTTTTCAAAATTCCCAAATTTTCATAACATATATTTGATAACTTGAGCATGTATTTATCGTTTGAATTAGTTTACTTTGTTTTCCTATAATTTTCCGTATCATATGACTTGAGTCTGCGCTATATACGTTTATTGGACGGACTCCAATTTAAACCAAAGTTATCTTAGCAATAATCTTTACCAACAGCATCCTGACGTCAGGGTTATGAAATGAAAGAAATCAGAATATGATTGTATTCAATCATTCCAATACAAACATATACCGAGATTCGCATCAATACCAATACATATGTTGTTTGTGAAGTTCCGTTGGCGTAACGAGTTTGTTTTCATCAACAAAGCTTTCACTGAAAAGTTTGCGATTTGAACGATACAAGAGCAAATATCAGGCAAGGAGTTTTGACTTCTTCTTCCACACTTGGTTCTCATCCAGGTCGTGCGACTGCCGGTCCTCGAACGTTGTTTTTGTGACATTAAGCCGGAAACAGTTTGTCTCTGCCAATGCAGAAAGTTTAATCGCATGAGATTTCTTGCAAATGTCGCCCAATCCACGGCCATGAAAATGTCATCACATCCTGAAGTTTCTCACTGCTTGGTCCACACGTGGGCATCGCTTGCGTTTCGCGTTACATCGCAAAAATATATCGACACTTTTTACAAAAGTACTTCCTTCAAATTTTTTCAGCGACAAACATTTGCTTTTGAAACATTTCATTTATTGGACATTGTTTGGTTGTGAACACTGTTGCATACTTAACTCTGTTATAGTGCAAAAAAGGAATACAGGAAAACATGTTTCTGTTTTGGTCTTTTGTTGCATTTCAAACAATTCAAGGTTTTGAAATAAGTTTGTTTAAGCTTTCATACGCAGAAAAAACAAACATTTACTTCACAAACTCGAAAGATTTTTGCGAATGCAGCGCACGAAAAATGGCACCGGTTTATCTCTAATCTCTAATAATTCGCTACATTTAGACAAACAACGTGGACATATTTGTTCGGAACAAATTTTGTTAACATTGCAAGCTTTCGTCTTAAAACGATCCTTCAGCTGGCAAAACAACCCATTACCACCTAGCTTTCCCCAGAGATAAAAAAATTAAAGTAATCATAATATAGTGAGAATCAGAAGTGAAAAATTACATGTGAGCATCAGGCAGTGCATGTACACATGAAAGTTTGCGCTGTGGACTTTACTGTTAGGCTGACTCCAAGTCGTTGGTCTGATGCAGTTCAGTTGTTAGGTCGGCTATAGGATTATATTACTGTGCTTTTATGCTAGATATTATAGGCAAGGACAGTGAACAGTTATCTACATGAAATAAAGTGGTATTGACTCAAAACTCAACAATGATAGGCTAAGGCAGGGGTTCTCAAACTGGGGTCCGCGAAACCTGCGTGTGCACGGGGGTCTGTAAAGATATTAAAAAACAACTGATACGTTTCCTACAGTGCTGGAGCAGCATTAACTGCAATATTTTATAACTTAAGTGGTTTTATGAGCTGTACAACACGTACAGTGGACAATTACTCCACTTTTGAATGGTTCTTATACTATCTCATATCTTTACGAATAAATATTGATACAACACGTTTAATAATTTATACTATCTTTGTATCTTACTATTTCAACGTTGTTCACAATTGTTTATTTTACTACGCGTCTATGGCGTAGTTATTCACACTTATTGCAGGTGACAAACTCTGATAAGGTTAAGGTCGTATTTGCTGTTTCGTGGAGTGAGTTACAGGTGAATGTGTGATTACACAAAACTAAATTGAGTGCCGAGTCCAGACTATGCGTAGACTTGGATTGAAGAGTCTGTCGCAGTATATTTGTCTGGCGCAATAAAGCTTTGTAAATAAACATGTTTCGTTACTGTTGATATTGTTTTGTAGTAATTTCCACTGATTAAATGGGAAAAATTGATCTGACGTAAGATTAGGGGTCCGAGAAAAAACATGTTCACGAAAAGATTTGGAAACCCTTGGCCGCTAAGGCGCTAAACCTGGGAACGCATGGGGGGATTTCCCATAGCAAACATTCACGTTTTGATGAATGGCTGAGTTTGATTGTCAACCTCACTGCGTTGCGTTCGCATTTAAAATGATTATCGGGGTTTGTATGGTGGCCTCACACTGTTAGAATGCTCTTTACATTTTCGCTGTTTTCGCGAACGATAACTACCAGGTATTATTTCAACCCTACACAATTTTCCCATAACTGGCATTGCAAAGTATTGGTTTGTTTGTCATGTGTTTAACATGCAACCATGCAGTTCAACTCTTTCGACATATCTTACACAACATACGTTTAATGCCACCATGTTTATTAACAAATGTGAAATAACTTTTCCATCAGGTTCAAAAGCAGGGATTCAGATTTGTCGAATTTCATCACTTCGGCTCTATTTCGCCACCTTTGGGAACCCACTTGTAGCTGGCACGGAATCCACCATGGGCTGTTGTTGAATCGCTGTGAAGTTCAACTCTGGCACCGTTCGATGATGATGTGACTGTGATGATCTGGTAGAACTTTCCGGTGATGCGGACGAGCAATTTGTCAGCGGCTGTCAAACCGTCGTAAACCTTGACACAAAATCCAAAGCGTGTTCGTTTCATTGTATAGCTAGGCTGCAATGCTAGGGCTGCGAAATCTGTAAATCTAATTATCCCGATACGATAGCTGTGATCGCCAAGGAAGGACCTGCACATTGAGGAGACCCTGTCAATCATGCGATTGCATTTCATACTGCGTTTCATAATATACATTTAAGTATTTTCTGCATCACGAAAAATATTATTTCGTGCGGAAGTAATCGAAAAGAAAACGATTTGAAATTACCCGGATCGAATCCCAGCGATCCTCAACGTTCAGCGCCAAAAAGTGGATTTGAACATTGGTACCAAATGGAGCCCGAATAGTCCATGACAACTTTACCGAAACTGGGTAACTCATGTCGGGGAAACCAGGAGAAGAGAAGTATTGCACACTTGGTGTCGCTGTAAGGTTGTAAGTGCTTGATTCGGATGCGAGAGCTGAAAACATAAATCATTTTTATCGAGTGACCGTTTTGTGTCCAGATGACCTGGGTTCGAATCCCGATGTGGTCAAAACAAGAAAGTACAGAGCATTTGTTGAAGCAACATGCAAGGAAATTTTACCCTCACCGGTAAAAGATTTGGCGAAGTAGGAGCTTCGTAATAGTAAATTATGTTAATTTTTTTGCGATACATTTTTCAAATGAGGCCGCAACATATGAACTGATGTTATTTCAGTTTAATTTAACTCTCGTGCGCTGGACGTTTTTGGTGGACGTTTCAAACATGGCTGTGCTCAGAAACAATCCGCCAGAAAATGTTCAGCATATTAACTTTGGCTTTTCTGTTTTGAGCAACTCCAGGTTTTTCGCGCTCTAGTTTTTAAATCTCCATGGAATTTCTGTTTTTTTGATAAAAACTCGTGACAAAGATTAAATTGTGGTTTGTTATTCGCTAATCCAGAGGTTACGACGCGACGCAGGTGCGTTGTTGTTGGATTGTCACAAACTTACTTTAACGCCTATGGATAAATTTTATTTCGATAACTAACTGCGCGGCCATTTTGGCGGTTAAAGCGGAAACAGATACTGATTTATCGTAACAGGTTTGCTAATTTGTCTCCAAAAATGCGGTGAAAACTACAAATATCTTCGTAATAGGTCACACTTTTTTGGTGCCTTGGTATAACCGTTAGATGGGGATCAGTTCGTCGCCGGTTCGTGAAAGTTGGAAATCACTAAAATCCAATTTACCTCCTGGTCTGTGTACTTCGTAGTAAGCCCTGAAGCCACGTTTGTTGTAAGTGCTGTCGCTGTCGAACTCGACCCGAACCACGTTGCTGGTCGACACGTAACTATAGAAACGATTCTTTGAGCCACTCACGAGGCCAAGTTTGGTGGAAGTAGGTTCGCTTCCGTCCCGAACCTGGACACGAGAAGTTTTCAATTCAAATCGTAAAAAGGTTAAAATACCACAAGCACTTTTGTGGTTGTGGTTTCAAAAAAGTCGTTATGCAAATGAAAGTTTGTGTTTTCGCAATCTCCTGGAAGCTTTATGGGCAACTTAGCCACTGAGTAAAATATGTTTTAAGCAACACCTGTATGGAATGCTAAATCTTTCTTCTAGTCAAACAAACGGCTTAGGATACCTTACTGGAGTAACTTATATCGTTTGAATAAGTACGAGTTACCTTTATCCAGTCACAGCATGTCTCGGTATCAACGTAACCGAACCACACGTGGACTTGTGTTCCTGGAGGTGAACGGATCACCCACGAACAACTAACACCGGCTGGGTGGGTGTTGGGGAATTCCGGTGAAGTGAAGTTGCCGTGACCGATTGCTGGCGTGGTGAGACTCTCTGAGCATTCTGGAATTGCATTGACAACGTCACGCGCCCGGTATTCGAGATACCATAAAGTAAACTTGATCGGGATTTGTGGCTCAAATCCCGGCGTGGCAAAATAAAGAAATAATTAGTGAGAGAAAAAATCCTCAGTAAAGTGCTGTGTGGACAAAGGATGATAAAACTGGTCGCCCTACTTTCACTTTGAGTAATGCTGTAAAACATTGAAAATCATACCCATGTTGTATGGAAGAGCTGGAGTTGGTAGCAATCCTGGAGGAATGATCACTGAAATACAGGAACAGTGTTATTGCAAAGGCTTACTGTCTTACCAACAACATCAGTGGTATCATGTTGAAAACCTCATAGGATATTGTAGTTTAGTTTCTAATTCAACATCAAATTTTAGTGTCTGATTGATGACGTAGAAACCACGATCACATATCTGAACGTTATCACGTGGAGAGCATTCTACGTTCTGTCTAATGTATCAATAAGTAAGGTTTTTTCCCTAAGATCAATTCCAAGTTCACGTTGAAAACTACAATATTAAAGACCTCCTATCTTAACGCAATGGTTTTATGAATACATGTTTCGCTGGAAAAACACCACCAGTTCTTATTCAAGTAACAACTTGTGGTCATAAAATAATAAACAATGTTAAAAACGAGGTTTTTTGATAATATAATTTCTTCTCAATTGTTTCTAAGCCATTGGAATATTTTATCCAAAATGCATATTGAAAACATGCGATTGTGTTATGTAATCTATATTTCCACCCACCTGCTTTAGCGCCTGCTATAAAGCCAATGTAGTTTGCGGTTGTGTCCGACCTAAATCTCACCACCAGCACTCCTGTTGACGATCGGTAAATAAGATCTTTTAGACTTTCTCCGAACACGTATCCGATGAGCTTGGAAGTCATTTGCGATCCGTCTCTTACCTTAAAACCATATAACTTACGATGTTTGCCTTATCACAATGCTTGTATAATGTGTATAATGTGTATAATGTATAATGCAAAGCATATAGTTGATGAAAATACTTTGACATAACTGGTGCCCAGACAGCAAATAAATTAAAAGAACATTCAATGTGATGCAATGTTTTAAGTGAGATGCATAAAAGTCCAATGCACTTTGAAGGTGACTGGTGAGTTGACATTATATAGGTCTCATCGGTGCAGCTGGTGACTAACAACGGTCATGTCGACTAACTCTAGGCAGACAGAGTCTGTTCTACTTTGCAGTGGCTTTGTAGACGAAGTACCAGAGCAATTAAATAGCAATATTGTGCGCTTGTCCATGCAGTACGTGTGGCTATTTTAATCATGAATTTTTGCATGAACTCCTGCTTTTATTTGGTGTGCATATGTTTTTAAGCCTTCCGTACCACATCAGAAACGTATATTTCCTCGTTAAAATCAATCAGTTTTGTGTCTAAGACATATTTTACTTCACTTAAAGCTTTTCATCCACCCTTAGGAACTCATCAACCCCATACAACATGTATTGATGTTGTCAGTTTTTAAGACTTACGATAACACTGTCACAGCATGTCTCCAGTTGGTGATTATATATTGTGACTTGCACTTGCATGCCAGGAGGTGCGGTGAACTTCCACTCACAATAGCGATTGTTCGGATATTTCGATGGAAATCCAGGGGAACTGAAGATTCGAGTCCCGACCGTGTTGAGAGTATGGGAGCCTCCACAGCTGGTTAGGTCCGGAACTGTGGAATATATAACATTAGTTATAGGGTTGGCGTCTCCCATCAAGTTCAAACCTTAAACAAGGTTCTTAGACATGACCCTGATTGCCAATAATTGTGCGACACACAGTGAATACAGAACATGATATTTTCTTTTCTAAACACATTTGTATATTTTAGTGCCGTCTAATTTCCCACCTACAACCCCATAATTTCCCACTGTTGGGTAATTTCCCACCGGTTAAGAACCACTGTACTAGAGAGACTTTTTTAAAAAGATTTTCAAATTAAAAAGTTATTTCCTTCTTGGTTTAAAAAGTAATTTTTGTTCCTGGTGCAAATGAATCCACCGAGGGTGAGACATTTAAGTTTGACACTTTTTGTGTTTCATTTATTTTGGCATTCCGTTTCTGTTTAAACTTTTACAACTTACTGATTCGATATTGTACACTGAAACCGGTTCCTACAATCGATTCGTCAGATGTGAAGGTGATGTAGAGAGAGCCGAAGGAAGATACGAAGTTGAAGGTTGTGTTGATTTCACCGGTCAGAGGTACAAGAAGAACTTGGGCCTCGGCGTTGTCCCCATCACGAACCTACAGCACACAGCCGGCCACATTTTATTGATGTATCAACGTTGCTACAACGCCTGGTAACATCTAATAACCTTATAATGCAGAATAAAATCAGTGATCTTATACCATAGGTCGGCAACCTTATAAAGAGTCATTTAGACTGCGTTACTGTTAACAGGTTTTCGAAAATTTTAAGGTTATAATGAAGGCACCAAAAAATCGCTTCACCGACTCAAGAAACTGTAATTTGGAATACGTCGTCCGAGTGGGTCAGATTAAATCAGGGTGAACCCCCATGACCGATAAATAAATTTTCCTTGGTTGTGGCTTCATGCAAAATGAATTTTATACTTGAAAGTAACATTGTTTTGGGGGAGTGATTTACCCTGACAAAATCACCGCCGGCTTCGATATCGATTTTCCCAAATTGTGCTTCAATTTGAGCTCCTTCGATTTGACTCGATATGATCCAGACACAATTTAGGTTGTTGGTGTAAGAGTACGGATGGTTGGGAGTTGTGAATGTCTTTAACGAAGCGGTTGCTGTCAGTTCACCTCCGCAAGTTTGGCCTTCACCTGAAAATAAACTATAGTCAGAAATCTGATTCAAAGCACAGCAATTGTTCGTAACAATGCGATCTGTGACGTAGGTCAGGTCCGACCTGTTTGACCGTAGAGCTGGACCAACCACGCTTCTTTAAACTGATGATGGAACGAGTTTTTGCCGAAACGATTTTACTAAAAAAACATGTTAATGTTTTCAGTACTTGTTGTTGAGATGAGCTGTGTGATATTTCGAGGCAAGCGATTCAAAACTTTTCTTTATATCATGTGTTAATTATGTCAAAGACAAGTAAATTTATTGTTTGCCATTTCTTTGAATCGAATATTTTTTCTGGATCTACTATAAATACCTCTTTTA
This sequence comes from Ascidia mentula, assembly GCF_947561715.1. NCBI lineage: Eukaryota > Metazoa > Chordata > Ascidiacea > Phlebobranchia > Ascidiidae > Ascidia > Ascidia mentula. The sequence continues at coordinate 22,285,083 of NC_138568.1, read as the reverse complement.
GATTTTTCACTGTTTTAACACTCCTGGTACTCGCGACAAATTTAGGCAAGTTAGCGTAGGTGCTGCCTCCCGGAAGCCATTTTGTTTTTTTCTAATTGGACCAGCGTCACACAAGGCTTCCGAAAGGGACGCTTTTTTAAATATTTATAACGCACTTAGTTGACTAATCTTTAACTTTTTTTGCAGGCGTTTTGGTTGCGGTTCTAAGTTAGTTGTGTGAAACTTTCACCATTTGTCGATATCCCCTCATTTTTCTTGTTGTGAATTAAAAAATAGTAATTTTTTTTTTAATTTTGAAGTCTATTGTGGCAAGATTACTTCTACAAATTAATTTTCACCTTTGGAAAAAAAATGCTTTCTAAAATATCCTTTATTGTACAAGTTTGTTACAAATTATCGGCGCAAACCTATCACCAAAATGTAAACTTGCTTCAAAAAAATTAAATTTAATAATGAAAACAACAACACATACCTCTACTAAAAATCGTTGCCAGAACGAGGACTGCAAGAAGCTTCATCATTTTCGTTGTTGATCTCGTGCAGACAAACGCAGAATGTGATTAGCTGCCGTTGTAGGCTCCTTATATATTCATCATAAGCGGAACCAACCCAACGAGACTTTCCACGAAGCGACTGAAAACTTTCCACTGGATCGAAACCAATCAACAAAATATCGGGAACTGAAGCCACGCAGGTTTCAAACATGAGGTAATTTTTTGGTTGTTGCGCAAAAACTTAGCCATGGCGCCGTTTCATTTAATTAAGTCGTAACAAACTCATTAAAAATGCGTTGACTTTTGTTTAAAGTTGATTTCAGTTTGTCGGCCACGTTGTGGAAATAACCAGGGAATAATATTTTGCAATTCAAATTACCTAATTTTGACTTCTGCGAAACAAATAAATGCAAAAAGAACTACCTTATTTTAAATAAAAGTAGCCACACATAAAAACTAATTCCCTTTATTTTCTATTTGGAAATCCAGATTTTTTTAAGATTTCAACATGGAAATAAATACCAATTTTTTTATAACTCTACAAAGTAAAAACCCGTGCATTGACTTTACCCACGTGGCCAGAGTTGTTATTCAGACCATCTCGAGCAATAATACCAAAAAATTTCTGTAATTTTCCACGACCCTGCAACACGGCCGTAAAACTTCATGCAGAAGAACCTTCTTTCAACGGAGCTACAACCGGTTTATCACGTAGGCTTAACGGAACGAAAAATCGACGTCTATGTGGCCATGTTTGGTCATCTGCATGCTGCTGCTGTATAGAATGCGAATGCATCGTGTCGAAAGAATGCAACGCGGCTCTTAATCCCGATAGGATTACTGCAAACCGGCGAAGAATAAAAAACTGACTTCTACCTAAACTTTTAACTTTTAAACCAAACAAACCGGCCATCACGGAAACTCTGTTTAAAGCCAGGAATATTGTGAATCACAGGATTAAAGAAAAATTTGCTGGTCACATGTTGCTCATGAGCTTTTAACCGGAGCATTTGGCAGCAAGGGCAAAATAACGGACAAAGAATTTGTTTGATTAACGGTTGTTTTTTTGAATCTCTTCCAGGTCGTGCAAATGTTGGTCCTCGAACGTTCGTCTTGTGACATTGGACCGGAAACAGTTTGTCTCTTCCAATGCCGAAAGTTTAATCGCATGTGATTTCTTGCAAATGTCGCGCCATCCACGAACATTAAACATTTAATTAATCAACACCAAGATGAAGTGATTCAATGCCTGTAATAAGGATTTTGGAGCAAGCGGGATTCGAACCTCCAACCTTCAGACAAACTACAGAGGCGCTTGTGTTCTTTGGTTTTACTACAATATGGCGAAATGCAAACTCCTGGTGATGTACCCGGCCACGTCCTGCGTCATATCGACGCTGGGTAAGCATTCAAACAAGATCAGGTGGAATTTCTCGCAATCTTTGTTGCATAAAAATCATGTAAATATGATTTATTAACTTTTACTACAAGATAGCTTTCCAGGTAAAATGGTGTCAACGTTTCGGTTGCTGTGCAGCTTGCAACTGATTTTGCCAGCATGTGTTGACCAATATGCCTTAAAATACATAATTAGAAATGTGAACTTTGATGTTAAATTTAGTTTGTCGTTATTTTTTCACGGTTCAAAGTGTAACATTTGAATGTAATACTTGTCATATTAATTAAGGACCACCTCCCATGTCCGCAGAAATTTCAGTAACCCCTGAAACACCAGAGATGTTGTTCCTCATTTCAAAATAATGTTTCGAAGTCTCTTTTCGAAACAAGAACCAATTCGTTATGTGGGCCATGCATAGGTTTCTGGTTGGAAAGCACTGCGCATTTGCGCTGTGCCGTGATTAAACGCACCGAACTAACTGGCTAAATGAAAATCGCTGAATTTAGCAAATATTTTCTCAGGAAGTTTATTTAAAAGGTTTAAGAATTTATTGTCCCCAAATCCAACCCCGGCCCAATTACAAAACCGCTGTAAAAGAAATGCGTAAACACAAAACAACATGCAGGTATCAGAAGTGGGATATTATGAGGTGGTGTAATTCAAAACTTTAAGAGCCTTGAATTCATCCGCCAAGAAATTATTCATCGTGATAACGCAATGGGGGAACTTTGTGAGAAAGATACAACAAGGAATGCCGGTTATTTTCCAACCCACGAAGTAAGTTTTAAATCACCACAAGGATGCCGCGTCGCTTAGCGACAAACCCAATAATTCCTCTCGGTAAATGTAGCGTTTAGCTGCAGGCTGGAAACTCGCGCAAACTGATGGAAATTATTTCTGTAAAATTCCACCCAACGTAGGGTCACGTGCCTCGCATGAAACAGGAACTGGAACAAAATAAACGAGTTTTGTCAAAAAAGGGCGAAGTCATTTTTTTTTCTTGACCTCTCCAACTCGTGTTCGGAATGCGTGCAGGTCGTTGTTGGTGCGCAACAAAGGAGACAATACCGCACTTCACAAATTATTGTTACGTAATAAGCGCAACGTCTGCAACTTCGAAAGAGAATCGGAAATTCAAGTTAATTTAAAGCGCATTTTCGATACAGTTGTTCATTATGACATATTTTTACCAATTTTTAATTTCCCTGACCTCTTGTCCTGCTCTGGTGCCAAAACTTCAACACAAATTTAAGAATAAATTGCATCGCAACTACTAGTTTACAACACAAATAATGTCTATACTCGCCTAGCGTGCGAAAAGTTATTGTTACAATTTCCGACCCAATAATTGCTTTTAAAAAAAGATTGCAAATAATATTCTCTTGTATATGTCAATTTAAGCTGCAGATTGTTTGAGTTAGACACAACTACAGATAAGCGAGGCGCTACAACCAACTTATTCGTTTGGTTGTATTTGCGCACGGAAATATCACAGGTTAACTTAGAAAGGCCAAGCCATAATTATGACGCATTGCCGAGAATTGTTATCTGTCGTTGACCAAATGTTTTCCAGCTTGAAGCAAACTGTGGTAAACAACTTTAAAATGTCAAACACGATGATTTCATTTCGGGGGATTTACCAAAACGTGCAACTTCTTACGTGTTGAAGAATTTCTTCTTCGCAGAGTGAACACTTTAGCCCAAGGGTAAAATTGCGGCTTAAACTTTTGCGTAAAGCTGTCGACCGTGTTATTAGCGATGCTATCGCGAACAAATCACATGATGATGGCGGCTGTTCACTGCCATGTTCTCTTCTCACCGGACAACTCATGTTCTTGAAATTCTCATTTTTAATTTTATGAACAGTTGTAAGTCAATGTTTTTAACACATAGCTCAGAACTGCGGATGGACCAATCACTTGTGATTACGTCACTGCTCTGCCGATTTCAACAGGCGAGCTGTTGTCACGTGATGGTGAGATTAGTTGTTTTGTTCATGAACTCGCTTGACCCTTGCTGGGCTCAACCTGTGCGTTAAGTCAACACTAAGTACTGTTGATGACCAAAATATACGCTTACAAGCAGCATTCTAGGTTTTGGCTTTTTTACTAATTTTTCTAACAACAACAACTACGAGAAATGTGAAAACAGCTGACATTAGAACTGTTGAGGTTTCATCGGAATCTTCATCACAACAGCACATATGTAGTTCATACGCATATATAGTCTATAGAAACCATGCTTTGTGGGCATGTTTTTGTCCCTGCATATTAATTACCGTATTCTGCCATGTACGACTTTTATAAGCGTAAAATGGGGAAAGGTAAATATTATAGGATTAAAGGGAGTTTGTGCAGCGAATTTAATATAAACTGAACTTTGGCAGATATTAAGAGTACAACAACGCGCAATTAAATTTGACACATTGTCCGCAAATGCTTAATGGGAGATGATTCAGCGTAAGTAGGCGAAATTAAATATAGCATCAAGCAAAGTGCAAGCCGAACCTGCAAATGGCCTGCAGCAAAATTAGGCCGGGTATAAGTTGGCATCCGGACCAATATTTCGGCGTCTTGCATTGTCAATATTTTCACCATGAAATTTGTGGCAGCTTTGCTTGGTAGCTTTGTGCTGGTGGAAGCGTTTCTTGGTGAGTGATGATTCTGTATATTGGTCTGCAATGTTTAGCCAGTAGTGTTTGTTTTTGCATTCATTCAAATTTGCAATAAATGCAAAAACAAACACTACTGGCTAAACATCAATATCGTTTCAATTGTGATAAGATTTAACCAGACTGTGACGGTGACAAAATAATTAAAATTAGGTGGATTGACAGCGAATGATGAAAAGTGCAGTGTTTTGTTGAGCAAAATTAAAAAATTACATTGTGAATCGGCAAACCTGTTTAATTCACATCTATGTAATTTCGAAAACTTTTGTCATCAAAACCTTTTATCGGTGTAGCTGTTTTTGGTCAACAACCAGAGGAATGTGAATTCATTCTGATCGCCAACGAAACGGTGGATTCTTTTGCCACCCCTAACTATCCCGAACCGTATCCCAACCATCTGAATTGCGTCTGGATCGTGAAAGCTCCAAACCCTGACCAGAAGGTCGAAATCCTCTTCTCTGTAATCGACACCGAAGCTTGTTGCGACTTCATTCACGTAAGTATAGGAAACAGTAAATGTGTTTCGGATGCTACTATGCGGACATTGTAAATTTGCAACCGTAAATCCGCTAACATTTTATCAAACCTCGTAAACAGAACCAAAACTTCCTGCTAAAGTAACGCTTAATTGGGTTTTGTGATAATACATTTACCGTGTAACTTAAAGGCTTATATTGTTAAAGGCTTAAACAACAGAGCTTATACTGTTTAAGCAAGTTGAATCTCACTGAGAAATATAATCCAGCTAAATTATAAAAGTCTTATTTCTGATTGGTCACTTGGTTCTTTTCAGATAAGAGATGGAGAATCGTCCGCGTCACCGATACTTTTCCCTGCAAGCGGAAACAGAACAAAGACACGATATTTCGTATCGACATACGACGCCCTGCGCGTATCATTCAGCTCAGATGATTCCATTACTAAAAGTGGTTTCCACGTTCAGTATCATATCGGTATGTTAGGTATCGATATGTAGGTATCGTATCGAATACAGTAGCACACGACATCAAAAAAGAAACAAAAATTAAAGATGTTCGATATAATTGGTCTTTTATGACGTCAGCATATCACTGTGATGTAATAATCGTAAAAGAACTTAATTGGAGGTTAAGAGGTTGGCACCAATTCCGAATTCGAAAGATTTCGCAAATTGCTGTCATTCTAAACTCACATGGACATTACTGATTACTAATCACATATTCAAAATGTGCGTTTGGAGGTTTCACAAACAAAATTTCATCGTAACCTTGGTGGGAAACAAAATCCAGAATATTAATCAACCTCACTGCACAAGTTGCTCGAAAACATTTCATTCGCTTTGTGTACTTTATGACGTAACAACTCAGCAAACTTTTCCAACGGTTATTCCAATCAACTTATTGTAGTTAGTTTTTGAAACATGTAGTAATCTATAGTAGATAAATGTCGTATGATTCTTATACATTTCAGCTGTCACTCAAGACTTTCCGGAATGTGGAGGTGACGTCACAGCTACACCATTCAGGCAAAGTTTGTCGTCGCCAGGTTGGCCTGGATATTACAAAAACAACTTGTTCTGTCTTTGGACGATCCGTGCCTCAGATCCTGATCACATGGTCGTACTTACTTTCGTCGCCTTCCAGTTGGAAACTTGCTGCGACAGCGTCCTGGTGAGTGATTTCTATGGAAATTTCTTAATTTGAATCATTCCAGCTGCACGATATTAATTACGTGACCGTGATTACTTATCTACATCACGATTTAAATCACAGGATCATAGCTACACAATTAATATTTTATCGTTTTTTTTCACATTTTGTACTTATCCCCACTTACCTCAGGTACGGGACGGAAGTGACGTAAACGCGAAGACAGTTGCTTACGTCAGAGGGAGGGGTGGTCGAGCCCGCCCTATCGTTTCAAGTAACAACACTCTACAAGTTCGGTTTCGTTCCGACCAGAGTCACAGCTTTCGTGGTTTTTATGCCATCTTCGAATCAGGTAGGAAAGTAACAACCTGCAACGGACAACGATTCTGACAATATTAAGGAACCAGTCTTTCTCAAAATAGCTTGCCATCTGGCAAGAATGAACGTAGTGTGTGTTCTTGCAACGTTTCATTTTCCATACGGCGAGATTTCATCAGTGTTCAAAAACGCAAATCAAATATGTTTAATCCTAATGAGGTTTTGTAGCAGACGAAACGCTGCATGAATAAACACAACGTTAATTCTTTCCAGAAAGTCAGCTATCTTGAATTATGCCAGGTAGCAACTGCAAAGTAAATAAATTTGTATATAATATAACCAAATAATAATAAATATATTGTTCTTTGTTTTAGTTCCACGAGGCAATATGACAGCTACGATACCAGAAGATCCTGGTAAGACAAAACGAAATGTTTCAACTTTTATGAGTTTGGAAGAATTATCGATAACATTAAAAGCCTCGGTTTAAAGTTATGAGTTTGAATTCCGGTTTGGTCGGTGTTAGTAGGCAGTATAAGAATAAGTGGTCAGTATAAGTGGTCAGAACCACAGACACCACTCCCGTGAGATTTCGTGTTGCGTTAAATTTGTTTTTTTCTACCTGGGTGAATGAAAATGTGATAACATTTTCTAACCTGTGTGATTGCCGTAAAATTAATCTAATGATTTTTGTTATTTGAACAATGAAAAGCCTTACTTTTTCGTATGTATGTTTTAAACTCTGCATCTTACTAATCTCGACCAAGTTGGTTAATTTCTGTACGAGGCGAATCACTGTAGCAACGTCGCCAACCTGATAAACAAACGATGCGTTTTTCCACAGAATGTGGCGGTGAGTTAGTGGCGCCACCTAACGGACACGAAAACTTTACTTCTCCGAATTACCCGAAAGCATACCAGAGCAGTTCTCAGTGTGTTTGGGTCATCCGGGCCTCAGAGGGGGAGAGGGTTCGAGTGTGGTTCTCGTACGTTGACACAGAAAGATGTTGCGATTGGATTAAGGTAATACAGACGATCATTGGGGTGGCGATACATTATCCCCAGTTATTTCCTTGACGCCTCAAAGATCGCTGTCTTCTGGTAAAACTTTGCCGCTGCGAGGACCTTTAGTAACGAAGACCACATGACGTTTTCAGTGAAACCAAGCCCTTTATGATATAAATGCCCTATTCCTGAAGCATACTATGATACTTCATGGGCCCCTATTTGCCTTCTAGGTGCTTCCCCCACATGTGGTCAGGTGCTTCCCCTACAAATGGCTAGGTGCCCCCCTCCCCCCAAAAAATGTTACTAATTCTTGAAAATGAATTGTACGAAGACATTTTAGTTGTTTATTGGTGATTGGGGCGACGATTGTTCAAATCAACTTCTACTTGTACTTTTAATACCCAGCATTAGTACACACTACCAGCACACACAACGTCATAAAATGACAAAACCTTGCCATGATCCAATATTAAAGTTTCCAACAATGATGATGTCTTGTATTTTAGGTGCGCGACGGAGCAGAGTTCGATTCTGACAAGCTCGGGGTCATCAGCGGTTACCCTATCACTTTCAACAGCTATGTATCAAGCTCAAATGTCATACGTGTTGAGTTTGACACCGATTCAAGCGTGCAAGAACGCGGTTTCTTTGCTTATTACGAAACTTACAAACCGACACGTAAGTAAATAAAGGGTTACGTGTGTCTGTGATGATTACTTAAGCATACAATTTATCAATGGGAGCAACATTGTCTAATTTTCAATTGGTTTTAATCGCAATTGTTACTTAGACGTAAATATTTTGACCATTTCATATATGGCTGTGTTTTGTAAAACCATTTTTTGGCATATTGCACTTGACTATATACATTACTGTGAATATCTTGACCATAAACATTACTTTGAATTGCATTAATTTGTACAATAACCACTTTCCATGAAACCTGAATCTTTTAATGTTGGTCTTCATTTTAACCTGAATGTATTGTAAAGTTTTGGGTGTGGGTTTTGTTGCATGATCTCAATCTACCATTGCTCGCACCCACTAAACAGAGCGTGGCAGATTTTCTTTTATTATTTATTTTCTTATTTACGACCATTGCATGTAAACAGGGGAAATAACCTAAACATATATTTTCAGTCGATATTTCTACTTCGTCATGCGGAGGAAATCTGAACGCCGACTCCAACCCTCAGTACTTCTCGTCACCAAATTTCCCTAACGGTACTTACCCGGTTGGTGTCACGTGTTCCTGGATCATCAGATCCCCGTTCGGGACCCAAGTGAGAATCAAGATTCTCGGGGTCATCCTTGAAACTTTCCTGGACACGCTGACGGTGAGATAGACAGAGTATAGAGAGAGACCAAAAGACAATCGACATTTTCACTGCGCAACTTTGCTCCACTGTAAAACGCTATGACATTTCAATCAAATATTCGATGGGCGTGTTAGTGATAAAGTAAAGCAACCATTGGGAATTAAGTCGTGACTTGTAGACATTGCACAAATCACTACTACAGCTCTAAACGAGGGTAAACCGTGAAACCAGTAGAGGGAGTGTTTGTGACTTAGCTATGCTGTTGTTGCACTTTTCTAGTTAATTCAAATATTTTGAAATAGAAACAACGAAATATTAGTTTACAAAAATTACTGAAAATATGACTTGGTTGCTTTTGTCAAGCCTTCGTCTAAGTGTTGTTTTCTTCCCTAAGGTGTACAATGGAGGGACAACACTCTCAAAGAGGATCGTTACCCTCACAGGAAAACACCCGCACAAGTTCACAATCACCACAGGAGGTAACGAAGCGCTCGTGGTTCTTTCTTCGAGCAGACGCGAGAGTCACGCGGGTTTCAGGGCAACCTACGAAGCCGTTGAACGACAGGAGGATGTGACGTCAGAGGGCGGTGAACCGGAAGAACCGAAATAGGAGAAACCCGCGACTTTTGATTCACAATTGTTGTTTCCTTTTTCACACAAATAAAGGCATGTAAATCTTGCAGTATCCAAACTCAAGATGTGTCCATTTTTGCATGAGTATTTTGAAGGTTTACACAAAAAATTTTCTGTTCCATTTTGTGTCAAGTTAGACAGAACTTTTCATTCTCACGTCAACCACAACAGGCAATTTTCAGCTAATATGCATGTTTTTAATAATGATTGCATAAAGCCCCAGATCTTAAATACACTGGTGTTAAACATAGAATTGGTTAAAATTTTGTAACTACGAAATGTCCATCAATGAAATTTAAATTGCAAAACGAAACCAATGTGGACGCATTGACCAAGTCGTGAAGGCTCTTCGTCATGACATGGTGTCATTTGCAAAAAAAATTTAGGCGATAAAATTTTCGCATTGCCAGAAACGAAATTGTTTCCGGTGAACAGTCACAAGATTCGAGAACCGACATTCGCACGACCTGGATGAGAACCAAGTGTGGATGAGAAGTCAAAACTCTTCACCCGACATCTGCTCTTGTATCGTTTAAACCAGAAACTTTTGAGCAAAAACTTTGTTGTAAAAAAAAACATTTGTTTCGGCAACGGAAAACCACAAGCAACCTATTTCTCTTGTAAAGTAGTGTTTCTGCATGCGTTGTGATGGAAATGATTGCATACAAGTGATATTTCTGGCTTCGCATTTAATGGACCTAATGTTACAATGCAGGTAAAGAACACATCAGAAAAGGTGTCTGTTTAAAATGGATAACTACGTTTAATTGATGTTGATATTTCTTTGTCTGCTACTGGTGAAAATTGTTGATTGTTGAGAGAAATCTGAAAATAACAGTGAAAACGCAGAGGCTAAATGTTTCCCATACTTTTGACCGGTCAAATCAACACTACCTTCAACTTCGTATCTTCCTTCGGCTCTCTTTACATCACCTTCACATCTGACGAATCGATTGTAGGAACCGGTTTCAGTGTACAATATCGAATCAGTAAGTTATAAAAGTTTAAACGAAATGTATTAAAATCCAGTCCTCGTTGGTCATAATCTGAACAAGGAAGAGAAATAAGGTTCAAAGTTAAAGGAGGCAAGTTATATTTTAAAACGTAAATACCACACCGTCAATAGCGTGCCTAGGAACCTAGTTCAAGATTTAAAGTTGAAGAAAGGCGCTAACTTGTAATGGATGTCATACATTCCACAGTTCCGGACATAACCAGCTGTGGAGGTTCCCATACTCTCAACAGGGTCGGGACTCGAACCTTCAGTTCCCCTGGATTTCCATCGAAATACCCGAACAATCGCTACTGTGAGTGGAAGTTCACCGCACCTCCAGGCATGCAAGTCCAAGTCACAATATATAATCACCAACTGGAGACATGCTGTGACCGTATTATCGTAAGACCCTTAACAAATGTCAATACATAAAAATATGTTTCCATAGGTTGGATGGCTTCTTTATGGACTGGGTAGGATAGAAAACTTATGCACACACACAAAAATAAGAGTTCGGGCATGATTCATTAGTAAATAGACAATTATGCTGTGCTGTTAAGCGCTCAATGGCTATGTATAATTGCTTGGCAATCCTTTTGTTTATTTTAGTGTTGTATTTAAATATTTTTGTATATATTTATATTTTTTTTATATTTTACTTTTAATTTTGTCATAAATAAACATTATTTATGTCAACGAGGCGAGCAACGTAACTCGTATTGTTATAGGTAAGGGACGGAACGAAAATGACTTCAAAGATTTTCGGATATTTGTCAGGGCGATATATCAAAGTCCTCACTTTCCGATCATCAGCAGGAGTGCTGGTGGTGAGATTTAGGTCGGATACAACCATCAATTACGGTGGCTTCACAGCAAGCGCTGAAGCAGGTGGGTGGAAATACGCGATAGTCTCAAGTACTTCAACAAAACCATTAAATCGCAAATTACAGTATAAAAAAACTAGTGTTTGAGCGCTGTTTTGATCCAAAAATGCATGTTTCTATTCGAATAAAAACTCATGATGTTCCATCCTGCTAAACATCTATCCATAAATTAACCCTTCAGACATGAAATCTTTATATTGTAATTAAATATTTTTTTATTTTCACGTGGTTCACGAAAAACAAGTGGCAATGGAAGAAGTTTCATGAAAAAATAGTTATGTTTTCGAAGAACGTAACAAGGTTCTTTCAACGGTTAGATTTTTAACTTTTAGAGATGTTGGTTTCCGAATTGTAAATATGACACAAAAGTTTGATGTCAAGCTAGATAGCTTTTGCATTAATACAGTTCGTATATTACAGTGAACACTCCTCCAGAATTTCTACCAATCCCAGAATACAACATGTCTAAGGATTACTACGTTCTGTAAAGTGAAACTAGGGTGGCCAGTAAGATCCCTTGTTCAGATGATGACGCGTATTCGTTGTTGTCACTTCACAGAATCGAGACGTACGTGACGCATTACAAGTGTAATTTGGGGTCGGCCCACATTGTTGTGAAATACTTTAAGACGTCGGTAAGCTTTTTTCGTGAGGAAACTGTGCCCACTCCTCAGGCAGACTTTGCTACAATCGTATTTCCGATATTACCAATATAAGTCTTGCAAGTTGTTATCTGCAATCACTCCCGCTCAGATAAAAATTCCAAAAAAAAAATGTTTACTGCGATTTTCATAGTTTTGTTAAGCCATGCGTGTTTGTTGAGCATCCTGGGCACGAATCCCGATCAGGTTTTCTTCTTGGTATAAAGGGTCGGGCGCTTGACCAATGCTGACAATCATCCGCCCGAAACAAAGAAATGTTTAAATTCCAGAATGTTCAGAGAGTCTCACCACGCCGTAACATCCAACTAGGTGGTACGCGTCGAAATTGTTTTACCTGCAAGTGGTACGCAACCGCAAAAAGGTTGGGAATCACTGCCATAGGTGGGCGGTCGTCAGAAGTATAGACTATATGATATACATATTGTATGTAAGTTCATAAACATTTGATTCAAATCCACTTCCACAAAAGTGCTTGTGGTATTTTAACCTTTTTCGATTTGAATTGAAAACTTCTCGTGTCCAGGTTTGGGACGGAAGCGAACCGACTTCCACTCGGCCTCGTGAGTGGCTCAAAGAATCGTTTCTATAGTTACGTGTCGACCAGCAACGTGATTCGGGTCGAGTTCGACAGCGACAGCACCGTTAACAAGCGTGGCTTCAGGGCTTACTACGAAGTGCACAGACCAGAAGGTAAAACAGATTAGTGTTTTCCAACCTTTATACAACCGTGATATGCTCACCCTTAACAAAATGTTACACCGAAACACCTAAAAAATTTAACTTTTCTTAGGAATGTTTGGTTCACAGACTCTGTAATAAAGAGTTTTACAGGCGAATTAGCTGCGAAATAAAATGATTAGATTTTACAGCTGAAAGGATAAACAAATCGATTTGAAGGCGTATTTGTCTTTTTCAGCTCTTGCATCCGAATCGAGCACTTATAACCTTACAGCGACACCAAGTGTGCAATACTTCTCGTCACCTGGTTTCCCTAATGGGAAATACCCAGTTTCGGTAAAGTTGTCTTGGAATGTTCGGGCTCCGTTCGGAACCAGAATTATAATCGAATTTTCGGCCATGATCATTGAACGTGGGACTCAATCACGGTAACATGTTTTCGTGTCACTCTTCTACACAAACTTGTATTATCGATGGTGGTGTAGGAAATATTGCAATTAAAATAAATTTTGAAATTTTGTGTCGAGGTTTTCAACGGTCTGACATCCGCAGACAAAGTAATGTTCCGGTTCTCTGGAAATTTCTACCTGACCTACCGTATCTTATTTTCTTCAAACGCTGCCAGACTTGAACTTCGCAGCAATGCAACCACAACCCATGGTGGATTCCGCGCCAGCTACAAGTCAGTCCCGATAGACGATGTGTTCTTAAGTCCAGAGTGATAGAATATATCAAATCTGAATAGCAGTTCAGTAAATAAACGTGTTGGCATTACGTCAGTTTGTGTAGGGTTTTTTAAAACAGTATAGCTATAGCTGGATTGATTTGCACTGCTTCAGCGAAAGCAAAAAAATCTAAGGACTGTTGCGGACTTTGCGTACGAATGTTGTTGAGATTGACCTGGGATAACCTTTATTGGGGTATGACCTGGAATACCCTTTATTGGTGTCTGTACCACTCTATTTTGTTTTGTCGCACGCCGCACTCCTTAACGGTCAATATATTTTTATCCGTTTTTAGCTTTTAATACCTAGAGTAACCTAAATAGATACCCATTAACCCAATGACATTATCGCAACATGCAAATCCTTGTTCGCAACGCAAAGTGTGAAAAAACTAAACACTTGCCATTGTAACAAGTGCAATATATTAAATGGACCACCTGTAGGAAGCACATGTAGTATATTGATGCAAAAAACTACTTTATTACCTGATCAAGCAACTGCGCACACCTTAATAAAGTTCCTCGTGCCCCACAGAGATATGAGCACCCCCGATAGACAATATCTGGGATAGATCTACACCAGGTGTGTTAAACATGTCCGTTTATTCTCTGGGGTTCTTTTGCTTGCAGAAAAAAAATGTTGAGGTTTCATTACAATCTTTGCAACCTTCATCACAACAGCATATTTCGAGCTGATGCAAACCAAAGAATGAAGTTCCGTGGCGTTAATTCACCTTTGGATGCAATCTACCTCCGCTTTATAACATTCGAAATTGCATGTTAAAAAAAATTGTCTTCCACAAAACATATGCAGTCTATTGAAACCAGTTGTTTGTGCACGAAGTAACCGCATTTTTCCAGGTACGCCTTTCCTCAATGCAAAGTAGCGAACGGTAAACATTACAAGATTAAAAGGGAGTTTTTGAAACGATTTTAATATAAATTAAATTTTGGCGAATAATAAGATTAGACTTTGGCAGATATTAAGATCACAACACCACGCCATTGAGTTTGACACATTGTACGCAAATGCTTAATGGGAAATAATTTAACGTAAGTAGGCGAAATTAAATATAGCATCAAGCAACAGTGCAAGCCGAACCTGCAAATGCCCTGCAGCGAAATTAGGCCGGGTATAAGTTGGCATCCAGACCAATATTTCGGCGTCTTGCATTGTCAATATTTTCACCATGAAATTTGTGGCAGCTTTGCTTGGTAGCTTTGTGCTGGTGGAAGCGTTTCTTGGTGAGTGATGATTCTGTATATTGGTATACAGGTTGCAGTCTTAGCAGTTGGTGATTATTTCATAACACAATGTTGATTGCAATGAATGCAAAAACAAATAACTTCAATATCTTTTCAATTGTGATAAGATTTAACCAGACTGCGATGGTGAAAAAATAATAAAATTAGGTGGATTGACATGCGAATGAAAAATGTACTATAATTTTATTCAGCAAAATTAAAAAAGAAGATTGGAAATCGGCAAATCTGTTTAAATCACATCTATGTAATTTTGAAAACTTAATAATTAATGTAAAACACAAGCAATAAAGTAATATTCTCATCCTTTATCGGTGTAGCTGTTTTTGGACAACAACCAGAGGAATGTGAATTCATTCTGATCGCCAACGAAACGGTGGATTCTTTTACCACCCCTAACTATCCCGAACCGTATCCCAACCATCTGAACTGCGTCTGGATCGTGAAAGCCCCAAACCCTGACCAGAAGGTCGAAATCCTCTTCTCTGTAATCGACACCGAAGCTTGTTGTGATTTCATTCACGTAAGTATAGGAAAGTGAGTGTGTTTCGGATGCGAGACATCGTAAATTTGGAAAACTGCACTTGAAAACGTAAATCCATAACATTTTCCTAAACCTCGAATGCAGGTTAGTTAAAAAAAATTAAACTTACTGTTAAAGTAACGCTCAATTGTTGGTTTCGACCTCCCGCAAGTTATTTCACCATATTAGAGTGATTAAACCGGATGAATTATTTGCTTAAACAAACTGTTTCATCAGCCGCTATCTGAGTTTTACATGAACAATGTTTCAAAAATAATCAAGTGACGTTTTATGACCAACAGCATGCAAACCACAAACAAAACTTCATAACGAAATTGTTTCTTTACTAATTTCCTTGACGCACACAGAAATAATAGCGATGAAAATGTCAGTGTAACGCAAGCAATAAAACTTATGCTGGTTAAGCGAGTTGAACCTCACTGAGAAATATAACATGTCATTCTTGCAATAGATATAAAATGTAAGAAAATAACTAAACAATAAAATATAAAGAAACCAGCTAAATCACAAAAGTCTTATTTTTGATTGGTCACGTGGTTCTTTTCAGATAAGAGATGGAGAATCGTCCGCGTCACCGATACTTTTCCCTGCAAGCGGAAACAGAACGAAGACACGATATTTCGTATCGACATACGACGCCCTGCGCGTATCGTTCAGCTCGGATGAATCCATTACTGGTCGTGGTTTTCGTGTTCAGTATCATATCGGTATGTTTTGTATCGATATATCGGTATGTTTGGTATCCATATATCGGTATGTTTGGGAAAACCAACAAACCAACCTCACCGCACAAAAAGTCCTACAATATTTCAATCGATTTACTTATTTTGTAATCGTATGATTCTTATACATTTCAGCTGTCACTCAAGACTTTCCGGAATGTGGAGGTGACGTCACAGCTACACCATTCAGGCAAAGTTTGTCGTCGCCAGGTTGGCCTGGGTATTACAGAAACAATATGTTCTGCCTTTGGACGATCCGTGCCTCAGACCCTGATCACATGGTCGCAATCTCCTTTTTCCTCTTCGAGTTGGAAACATGCTGCGACAGCGTCCTGGTGAGTGATTTCTATGGCAATTAATTTCAATCATTTCTGTTTTACTGCACGATATTAATTACGTGACCGTTATTACTCATATCGCGATTTGAATCACAGGATCGTAGCTACACTACTTTATTGTAATATTTTATGTGAAAGTTGATCTGTGATTATTGTGTTAATCACATGATCGTAATAGCTTTCTTCTCACCCTTTTCACATCTAGATTTACTACAAAAAAGTGGAAAAGAATAAGAAAAAACGATCCTGTTCCTTGCGTTACGATTCACAACAATGTTTATTACCTAGATATGTATTTATTTTTTCACTTTTTCACTTATCCCCACTTACCTCAGGTGCGGGACGGAAGTGACGTAAACGCGAAGACCCTTGGTTACGTCACAGGGGCGGGTGGCGGAACCCGTTCTGTCGTTTCAAGTAACAACACTCTACAAGTTCGGTTTCGTTCCGACCAGAGTCGCATCTTCCTTGGTTTTTTTGCCACATTTATATCAGGTAGGAATGCAACCGCTTGCAAACGACAAAAAAATACAATTAAGTAGGTGCTTCCCCTACAAATGGCCAGGTGCCCCCCTCCCCCAAGAAAAAATGTTACTAATTCTTGAAAATAATTTGTACAAAGACATTTTAGTTGTTTGTTGGTGATTTGGGCGACGATTGTTCAAATCAACTTCTACTTGTACTTTTATTACCCAGCATTAGTACACACTACCAGCAAACACAACGTCATAAAATGACAAAACCTTGCCATGATCCAATATTAAAGTTTCCAACAATGATGATGTCTTGTATTTTAGGTGCGCGACGGAGCAGAGTTCGATTCTGACAAGCTCGTGGTCATCAGCGGTTACCCTATCACCTTCAACAGCTATGTATCAAGCTCAAATGTCATACGGGTTGAGTTTGACACCGATTCAAGCGTGCAAAAACGCGGTTTCTTTGCTTATTACGAAACTTACAAACCGACACGTAAGTAAATAAATGATCACGTGTGTCTGTGGTGATTACTTAAGCATACAATTTATCAATGGGCGCAACATTGTCTAATTTTCAAATGGTTTTAATCGCAATTGTGACCTAGACGTAAATATTTTGACCATTTTATATACGGCTGTGTTATGTAAAACCATTTTTTGGCCTATCGCACTTGACTATCAACATTACTTTGAATAGCATTAATTTGTACAATAACCACATTCCATGAAACCTGTATCTTTTAATGTTGGTCTTCATTTTAACCTGAATGTATTGTAAAGTTTTAGGTGTGGGTTTTGTTGCATGATCTCAATCTACCAATGCTCGCACCCATTAAACAGAGCGTGGCAGATTTTCTTTTATTATTTTTTTTTTTTTTACGACCATTGCATGTAAACAGGGGCAACAACCTAAACATATATTTTCAGTCGATATTTCTACTTCTACGTGCGGAGGAAATCTGAACGCCGACTCCAACCCTCAGTACTTCTCGTCACCAAATTTCCCTAAAGGTACTTACCCGGTTGGTGTCACGTGTTCCTGGATCATCATATCCCCGTTCGGGACCCAGGTCAGAATCAAGATTCTCGGGGTCATCCTTGAAACTTTCCTGGACACGCTGACGGTGAGATAGACAGAGCTTATAATGAGACCAAATGACTATCGACCATTTTCACTGTGCAACTTTGCTCCACTGTAAACGCTATGACATTTCAATCAAATATTCGATGGGCGTATTAGTAATAAAGTAAAGCAGCTATTGGGAATTAAATTGTGACTTGTAGACATTGCACAAATCACTACTATAGCTCTAAACGAGGGTAAACCGTGTAACCAGGAGAGGGAGTGTTTGTGACTTAGCTATGCTGTTGCTGCACTTTTCGAATTAATTCAAATATTTTGAAATAGAAACAACGAAATATTAGTTCACAAAAATTACTGAAAATATGACTTGGTTGCTTTAGTCAAGCCCTCGTCTAAGTGTTGTTTTCTTCCCTAAGGTATACAATGGAGGGACAACACTCTCAAAGAGGATCGTTACCCTCACAGGAAAACACCCGCACAAGTTCACAATCACCACAGGAGGTAACGAAGCGCTCGTGGTTCTTTCTTCGAGCAGACGCGAGAGTCACGCGGGTTTCAGAGCAACGTACGAAGCCGTTGAACGACAGGAGGATGTGACGTCAGGGGGCGGTGAACCGGAAGAACCGAAAAAATTTTGATTCACAATTGTTGTTTCCTTTTTCACACAAATAAAGGCATGTAAATCTTGCAGTATCCAAACTCAAGATGTGTCCATTTTTGCATCAGTATTTTGAAGGTTTACACACAAAATTTTCTGTTCCATTTTGTGTCAAGTTAGACAGAACTTTTCATTCTCACGCCAACCACAACAGGCAATTTTCAGCTAATGTGCATGTTTTTTTAATAATGATTGCATAAATCCCCAGATCTTAAATACACTGGTGTTAAACATTGAATTGGTAAAAATTTTGTAACTACGAAATGTCCATCAATGAAATGTAACTTGCAAAACGAAACCAATGTGTACTCGTTGACCAAGTCGTGAGGGCTCTTCGTCATGACATGGTGTCATTTGCAAAAGAATTTTAGGCAGTTAAAATTTCCGCATTGCCAGAAACGAACTTGTTTCCGGTGTACAGTAACAAGATTCGAGGACAGACATTCGCACGATCTGGAGGAGAACCAAGTGTGAGAGACAAGTCGCAACTCTTCACCCGATATCTGCTCTGGTATCGTTTAAACCAGAAACTTTTTAGCAAAAACTTTGTTGTAAAAATAAATTTGTTTCGGCAACGGAAAACAACAAACAACCTATTTCTTTTGTAAAGTAGTGTTTCTGTATGCGTTTTCTCTGGCTTTCTGGCTT
This sequence comes from Ascidia mentula, assembly GCF_947561715.1. Taxonomy (NCBI): domain Eukaryota; kingdom Metazoa; phylum Chordata; class Ascidiacea; order Phlebobranchia; family Ascidiidae; genus Ascidia; species Ascidia mentula. Next base: position 22,265,938 of record NC_138568.1, on the reverse strand, counting down.
CGCATTTAATGGACCTAATGTTACAATGCAGGTAAAGAACACATCAGAAAAGGTATCCGTTTAAAATGGAGGAATGCGTTTAATTGATGTTGATATTTCTTTGTCTGCTTTTGGTGAAAATTGTTAATTATTGAGAGAAATCTGAAAATAACAGTGAAAAGGTATTTCCAGTAAGTTTAACAACATTGTTTAGTGTCCACAAAACAATGTAGCATCGTTTTAGTGGCAACAATAGACAGTGTGTGGTGTAGCGGTAAGTATATTTTCTTTTTTACAAAACAAAAATTGTCGAAGAAAATAGTTTTCAAGCGCTTTACGTTTAGGCATAAAACTCTAGCAGCAACTATCGCGTCATGTGTTTATGCTGTGCTTTTAAGCGCTAAATGGCTTTGTATAATTGCTTGGCACTCGTTTTGTATATTTTAGTGTTGTATTTAAATATTTATATATGTATATATTTTTTTTTATATTTTACTTTTCATTTTGTCATAAATAAACATTATTTATGTTAACGAGACAAGCAACGTAACTTGTATTGTTACAGGTAAGAGACGGAACGAAAATCACTTTCGGATATTTTTCAGGACGATATATCAAAGTCCTCACTTTCCGATCATCAGCAGGAGTGTTGGTGGTGAGATTTAGGTAGGATACTACCATCAATTACAGTGGCTTCACAGCAAGCGCTAAAGCAGGTGGGTGAAAATACGCGATAGTCTCAAGTACTTCAACAAAACCAATAAATCTGAAATTACAATAAAAAAAATCTAGTGTTTGAGCGCTGTTTTGATCCAAAACTGCATGTTTCTATTCGAATAAAAACTCATGATGTTCCATCCTGCTAAACATCTATCCATGAATAAACCCTTCAGACATGAGATCTTTATATTGCAATTAAATATTTTTTTATTTTCACGTGGTTCACGAACAACAAGTGGCAATGGAAGAAGTTTCATGAAAAAATAGATATGTTTTCGAAGAACGTAACAAGGTTCTTTCTTTAATAACCTTTAGATTTTTACCTTTTAGAGATGTTGGTTTCCGAATTGTAAATATGACACAAAAGTTTGATGTCAAGCTAGATAGCTTTTGCATTAATACTGTTCGGTCGTACGCACGCACCTTTTTGTAATATGCAGATATAAATCGAATTTAAAAAATCGTAAGTGATCTTAAAATGTTTGTTACTTCATTCCCTAGGTTACTTTGTAACACTCAACTAGGTGGTACGCGTCGAAATTGTTTTACCTGCAAGTGGTTACGCAACCACAAAAAGGTTGGGAGTCACTGCCCTGCGGGTGAGCGGTCGTATTGTATGTAAATTCATAAACATTTGATTCAAATCCACTTTCACAAAAGTGCTTGTGGTATTTTAACCTTTTTACGAATTTTATTCAAAACGTCTCGTGTCCAGGTTCGGGACGGAAGAGAACCGACTTCCACCAAACTCGGCCTCGTGAGTGGCTCCAAGAATCGTTTCTATAGTTACGTGTCGACCAGCAACGTGGTTCGGGTCGAGTTCGACAGCGACAGCACTTACAACAAACGTGGCTTCAGGGCTTTCTATGAAGTACACAGACCAGAAGGTAAAACAGATTAGTGGTTTCCAACCTTTATACAACCGTGATATGCTCACCCTTAACAAAATGTTACACCGAAACACCTAAAAAATTCTTTTCTTAGGAATGTTTGGTTCACAGACTCTGTAATAAAGAGTTTTGCAGGCGAATTCGCTGCCACATAAAATGATTAGATTTTACAGCTGAAAGGATAAACAAATCGATTTGAAAGCGTATTTGCCTTTTTCAGCTCTCGCATCCGAATCGAGCACTTACAAACTTACAGCGACACCAAGTGTGCAATACTTCTCATCTCCTGGTTTCCCTAATGGGAAATACCCAGTTTCGGTAAAGTTGTCTTGGACAGTTCGGGCTCCGTTTGGAACTAGAATTATAATCGAATTTTTGGTCATGATCATTGAATGTCAATGGGACTCAATCACGGTAACATGTTTTCGTGTCACTCTTCTACACAAATTTGTATTATCGATGGTGGTGTAGGAAATATTGCATTTAAAATAAATTTTGAAATTTTGTGTCAAGGTTTTCAACGGTCTGACATCCGCAGACAAAGTAATGTTCCGGTTCTCTGGAAATTTCTACCTGACCTACCGTATCTTATTTTCTTCAAACGCTGCCAGACTTGAACTTCGCAGCAATGCAACCACATCCCATGGTGGATTCCGTGCCAGCTACAAGTCAGTCCCGACAGACGATGTGTTCTTAAAAAGTACAGAGTGATAGAATATATCAAATCTGAATAGCAGTTCACGGAGCTGATGGAAAAGTTGTTTAGCATATGTAAATAAACGTGTTGCCATTACGTCAGTTGTGCTTGTGTAGGGTTTATTAAAACAGTATAGCTCTAGCTGGATTAATTTGCACTGCTTCAGCGAAAGCAAAAAAATCTAATCTATTGCAAAGACTGTTGCGGACTTTGCGTACGAATGTTGTTGAGTTTGACCTGGGATAACCTTTATTGGGGTCTGACCTGGAATACCCTTTATTGGGGTCTGTACCACTCTATTTTGTTTTGTCGCACGCCGCACTCCTTAACGGTCAATATATTTTTATCCGTTTTTAGCTTTTAATACCTAGAGTAACCTAAATAGATATCCATTAACCCAATGACATTATCGCAATATGCAAATCCTTGTTCGCAACGCAAAGTGTGAAAAAACTAAACACTTGCCATTCCAACAAGTGCAATACATTAAGTGGACCACCTGTAGGAAGCACATGTAATATATCGATGCAACAAACCACTTTATTACCTGACCAAGCAACTGCGCACACGTTAATAAAGTTTTTCGTGTCCCACACAGATATGAGCACCCCCGATGGGCAATATCTGGGATAGATCCAAACCAGGTATGTTAAACATGTTCGTTTATTCTCTGGGGTTCTTTTGCTTACAGAAAAAAACTGTCGAGGTTTCATTACAATCTTTGCAACCTTTATCAGTACAACATATTTCGAGCTGATGCAAACCAAAGAATGAAGTTTCGTGGAGTTAATTCACCTTTGGATGCAATCTACCTCCGCTTTATAACATTCGAAATTGCAAGTTAAAAAAAATTGTCTTCCACAAAACATATGCAGTCTATTGAAACCAGTTGTTTGTGCACGAAGTAACCGCATTTTTCCAGGTACGCCTTTCCTCAATGCAAAGTAGCGAACGGCAAACATTACAAGATTAAAAGGGAGTTTGTGAAACGATTTTAATATAAATTAAATTTTTGCGAATAATAAGATTAGACTTTGGCAGATATTAAGATTACAACACCACGCCATTGAGTTTGACACATTGTACGCAAATGCTTAATGGGAAATGATTTAACGTAAGTAGGCGAAATTAAATATAGCATCAAGCAACAGTGCAAGCCGAACCTGCAAATGCCCTGCAGCAAAATTAGGCCGGGTATAAGTTGGCATCCAGACCAATATTTCGGCGTCTTGCATTGTCAATACTTTCACCATGAAATTTGTGGCAGCTTTGCTTGGTAGCTTTGTGCTGGTGGAAGCGTTTCTTGGTGAGTGAGGATTCTGTATATTGGTATACAGGTTGCAGTCTTAGCAGTTGGTGATTATTTCATAACACAATGTTGATTGCAATGAATGCAAAAACAAATAACTTCAATATCTTTTCAATTGTGATAAGATTTAACCAGACTGCGATGGTGAAAAAATAATAAAATTAGGTGGATTGACATGCGAATGAAAAATGTACTATAATTTTATTCAGCAAAATTAAAAAAGAAGATTGGAAATCGGCAAATCTGTTTAAATCACATCTATGTAATTTTGAAAACTTAATAATTAATGTAAAACACAAGCAATAAAGTAATATTCTCATCCTTTATCGGTGTAGCTGTTTTTGGACAACAACCAGAGGAATGTGAATTCATTCTGATCGCCAACGAAACGGTGGATTCTTTTACCACCCCTAACTATCCCGAACCGTATCCCAACCATCTGAACTGCGTCTGGATCGTGAAAGCCCCAAACCCTGACCAGAAGGTCGAAATCCTCTTCTCTGTAATCGACACCGAAGCTTGTTGTGATTTCATTCACGTAAGTATAGGAAAGTGAGTGTGTTTCGGATGCGAGACATCGTAAATTTGGAAAACTGCACTTGAAAACGTAAATCCATAACATTTTCCTAAACCTCGAATGCAGGTTAGTTAAAAAAAATTAAACTTACTGTTAAAGTAACGCTCAATTGTTGGTTTCGACCTCCCGCAAGTTATTTCACCATATTAGAGTGATTAAACCGGATGAATTATTTGCTTAAACAAACTGTTTCATCAGCCGCTATCTGAGTTTTACATGAACAATGTTTCAAAAATAATCAAGTGACGTTTTATGACCAACAGCATGCAAACCACAAACAAAACTTCATAACGAAATTGTTTCTTTACTAATTTCCTTGACGCACACAGAAATAATAGCGATGAAAATGTCAGTGTAACGCAAGCAATAAAACTTATGCTGGTTAAGCGAGTTGAACCTCACTGAGAAATATAACATGTCATTCTTGCAATAGATATAAAATGTAAGAAAATAACTAAACAATAAAATATAAAGAAACCAGCTAAATCACAAAAGTCTTATTTTTGATTGGTCACGTGGTTCTTTTCAGATAAGAGATGGAGAATCGTCCGCGTCACCGATACTTTTCCCTGCAAGCGGAAACAGAACGAAGACACGATATTTCGTATCGACATACGACGCCCTGCGCGTATCGTTCAGCTCGGATGAATCCATTACTGGTCGTGGTTTTCGTGTTCAGTATCATATCGGTATGTTTTGTATCGATATATCGGTATGTTTGGTATCCATATATCGGTATGTTTGGGAAAACCAACAAACCAACCTCACCGCACAAAAAGTCCTACAATATTTCAATCGATTTACTTATTTTGTAATCGTATGATTCTTATACATTTCAGCTGTCACTCAAGACTTTCCGGAATGTGGAGGTGACGTCACAGCTACACCATTCAGGCAAAGTTTGTCGTCGCCAGGTTGGCCTGGGTATTACAGAAACAATATGTTCTGCCTTTGGACGATCCGTGCCTCAGACCCTGATCACATGGTCGCAATCTCCTTTTTCCTCTTCGAGTTGGAAACATGCTGCGACAGCGTCCTGGTGAGTGATTTCTATGGCAATTAATTTCAATCATTTCTGTTTTACTGCACGATATTAATTACGTGACCGTTATTACTCATATCGCGATTTGAATCACAGGATCGTAGCTACACTACTTTATTGTAATATTTTATGTGAAAGTTGATCTGTGATTATTGTGTTAATCACATGATCGTAATAGCTTTCTTCTCACCCTTTTCACATCTAGATTTACTACAAAAAAGTGGAAAAGAATAAGAAAAAACGATCCTGTTCCTTGCGTTACGATTCACAACAATGTTTATTACCTAGATATGTATTTATTTTTTCACTTTTTCACTTATCCCCACTTACCTCAGGTGCGGGACGGAAGTGACGTAAACGCGAAGACCCTTGGTTACGTCACAGGGGCGGGTGGCGGAACCCGTTCTGTCGTTTCAAGTAACAACACTCTACAAGTTCGGTTTCGTTCCGACCAGAGTCGCATCTTCCTTGGTTTTTTTGCCACATTTATATCAGGTAGGAATGCAACCGCTTGCAAACGAAAAAAAAATACAATGAAGTATAAAAAATTGCTTCTCAAAAAAGTGTCAATAATTTGGGCTGATTTATAATAAAATTTGAAAAATCGATTTCGCCTGCACGGGTATCCTCTGTTTTTTCGCAAGTACAAAATTGCAAGTAAACACAGTAAGCTGTACGGGAATTGTTAAAATAAACAAAGCTTAGTAGCGGGATAAATTCTGGCAAAATTAAGGAAATAGTCTTTCTCAAAATAAGCAAAGTGGAGTCAATAACATGAATTGTGTATAAGCTGCATACAGATGGCCACTGTTTCTTGTCACCACAAAGTTGAAGTCTTTGCTTGGCCGTTTGGTCAGCAAAGTCGTTTCGACCTGTAAGGTCTCATCAGTGCAGTGCTAGCTGGTAGACTAGCAGGCACACAGATTTCCACTTTGTGGTACCTTTCGGTCAATCGTCGATATGTTGGGTACCAAACTAGGTACCAGCTAGCACAGTGCCACATCAACAGCTGCACTGATGAGACCTTACAGGTCGAAACAGTGCGTGTATACACCCTGTCTGCAGCTCTCATTGATTATTATGGCTCTTTTGCGCATATAAATATATTTTTCTTTGTTTCAGTTCCACGAGGCAATATGACAGCTACGATACCTGAAGATCCTGGTAAAACAAATCGAAATGTTTCAACTTTTATGAGTTTGGAAGAATTATCGATAACATTAAAAGCCTCAGTTCAAAGTTATGAGTTTGAATTCCAGTATTGGCGAAAATAAGTGGCTTGTGTTACACAACTATTAGAAGTAAAGACACCACTCCAGTACGATAACATATTGCGTACATTTTCTGACCTGTGTGATTGCCTTAAATTTGACCGATTGATATTTGCTACTTGAACAACTAAAAGCCCTACATTTTCTTATGTATGCTAGATGGCTGCACTGGTTTGAATCCCGTATCTTGCTAATCTCGACCAAGTTTGTTTAATTTCTGTCACCAACCTGATAAACAAAAGATGCAGCATTTTTTTGACCACTCTGGGATCTTTTCCACAGAATGTGGCGGTGAGTTAGTGGCGCCACCTACCGGACATGGAAACTTTAGTTCTCCGAATTACGCCAATGGATACCAGAGCAGTTTGCAGTGTGTTTGGATCATCCGGGCTGCAGAGGGAGAGAGGGTTCGGGTGTGGTTCTCGTATGTTGACACAGAAAGATGTTGCGATTGGATTAAGGTAATACAGACGATCATTGGGGTGACGATACATTATCCCCAGTTATTTCCTTGAAGCCCCAAAGATCGCTGTCTTGGGAAAAGAAAATAGGCGGATTTTGCATGACATTTTCAATGACACCCAAACTTTACGATAGAAATGCCTTAGTCCTGAAGCATGCTATGATGTTCATGGGCCCCTATTTGTTTTCTGTGTGACGCATAGACGTACTAGTGGCCAGGTGCTCCCCCAACAAGTGGGCAAGTGCACTCCCCCCTCCTCCCAGAAAAAATGTTACGAATTCGTGAAAATAATTTGTACAAAAAATTTTTAGTTGTTTGTTGGTGATTGGGGCGACGATTGTTCAAATTAACTTCAGTTAAACGAGCTACTTGTACTGGGCTGTCATCCGTAAATATTTTGCTACCACACATATTCTTGGAAACGGGGAAACGTTTCCGTCGGATGCAAATCTCTGTAATGTTGCGGTAGTTTGAAATTAATGCATAGTCGGTTTTAATACCCTGCATCAGTACACACTACCAGCACACACAACATCAAAAGATGGCACAACGTTGCCATGATCCAATATTAAAGTTTCCAACAATGATGACGTCTTGTATTTTAGGTGCGCGACGGAGCAGAGTTCGATTCTGACAAGCTCGGGGTCATCAGCGGTTACCCTATCACCTTCAACAGCTATGTATCAAGCTCAAATGTCATACGGGTTGAGTTTGACACTGATTCAATCGTCCAAAGACGGGGTTTCTTTGCTTATTACGAAACTTACAAACCGACACGTAAGTAAATAAAGGGTTACGTGTCTCTGTGCGGTGTTTACAAGTGCTTAATTTATCAGCTGGTGCAACATTTTCTAATTTTCAATTGGTTTTATCGTAATTGTTACTTTGACGTAAATATTTCAACCATTGATCTGTACCACCTTCTTTAAGAAATCTCTTGAGGTGGTTTATATAGGCCTGTGTTTGGTCAAACCCTTTTTGGCCTATGTTGTATTACGTTAAGTAGTATTGGTTTGTACAATAACTAAACTGTGGGTTTTGTTGCATGATCTCAATCTTCCAATACTCGCACCCATTAAACAGAGCTTGACATTAATTATTTTAATATTTATTTTCTTATTTACGACCATTGCATGTAAACAGGGGCAATAACCTAAACATATATTTTCAGTCGATATTTCTACTTCGTCATGCGGAGGAAACCTGAACGCCGACTCCAACCCTCAGTACTTCTCGTCACCAAATTTCCCTAACGGTACTTACCCGGTTGGTGTCACGTGTTCCTGGATCATCAGATCCCCGTTCGGGACTCAGGTCAGAATCAAGATTCTCGGGGTCATCCTTGAAAATGCCCTGGACACGCTGACGGTGAGATAGACAGAGTATAGAGAGAGACCAAAAGACTATCAACCATTTTAACTGCGCAACTTTGCTCCACTGTAAACGCTATGACATTTCAATCAAATATTTGATGGTCAGAGTAAAGCAACCATTGGGATTGCATTGTGTCTTGTTGCCATGGCACCAATCACTACTATATAGAAAATTTGTAACTGCAATGTTGATGATGATGTTTAATCATTTCCCTAGTATATTCAGCTAAAAAAAATATGATTTCTTCAAACCCTCGTCCAAGTGTTTGTTGTCTCAAAGGTCTACGACGGAGTTACAACAGATTCCCCGGGGTTCCTTTCCCTGTCAGGGAAACACCCACACAAGTTCATATTCACCACAGGAGGGAACGAAGCGCTCGTTGTTCTTTCTTCGAGCAGACGCGGGAGCCACGCGGGTTTCAGAGCAACCTACGAAGCCGTTGAACCAAAGTAGGAAACGACAGAGAAGAAAGAGGAGAAATCTTCTCGGAACAGATGCTTTGTTCGTTTACAATTTCACGCAAATAAAAGCATGTAAATCTTGCAATATCCAAACTTTTTCGGAGTTTTTGCAACAAATATTTGTGTTACGTTTAATCTCTGGTGACAGCAGACAAAACTAAAATGTCTACTCGTGAATCAAGTCGTGTTGAGGACTCACCACGATTCAAATGAACTTAATGAAACTTTCTTCATGTTTTCCGTGTGTTCAAACACTCGAGAAGAAACAATTAATTTGTAATATTTTCTGCGATTCATGCCTTGCTTCACCGTCTTGAATTTTTTTGCCATTTGCAGAATATAATGCCTTGATATTCTGTCAAGTTAGAAACCAAAACACTCGGTAAATGTTTGTGCAAATGCGACAACATTTATATTCGCAACGAAACCAACAGAAATCACTGCTTCTCAACCCACTCGAAATTGGCTCCACCCGCGCAGTCGGAAGAACCGGCCATCTGCTGACGTAACCATTTCGTGTATGACGTCACGCGGGTGTACACAGCGGGGAACCCCCGGGCGCCGCACTTCAATCCGTATGACGTCACTCCGTCGACGTACCACCGTTGTCCGTGTTTACAGATGAGGGGTCCGCCACTGTCCCCCTGCGAAGGATTTCAGCGGTTAAAAGTGCGTGGATACTTTCTCGGGGGTTTTTCGCCTTCATGGTTTGACTGCAAAAGTCGTTAGGTTGTCGGGATTTGCCCAAAAACTTGTCGTTGAAACTATTGTTCTGTAACTGATTAATTAATCGCAGGAACAATACAGCCGGTGTAAAAGCAAGAAAGTGTTGGTTTCCGCTAAATATGGCGGGGACGACCTCAGCCCTGTGTGAACAAACTTTCGACTTAAAAAGTAGATTCAGGTAAATACGTCAAAAAAGATGTCTTTAATTTACCGTTGGCTTGCGCTAGAGAGGCGAGGTTTACAATGGACTTGTGCGATACCAAGACGATAACCTGATTGGGATTCGTACCCAGGATATCCCGGGTTCCAATCCCAGTGTGGTCAAAAAAAAGATTGGCAAACATCAACACAGTCGCTTCGCTAAACTCGTATACCAAGAGAAACCTGATCCGAATAACCCGGGTTCGAATCCCGGTGTGGTAAGTAAAGTTTACCTGACACGTGTCGTGATTTCCATCACCTCCGACACAAATCATCGTCCGCTCATCGAAATCCTGATATAAGAGCTTGCACTCATGGGATGATCGCACACGAAGACTCGCTTGCTTTAGAACTGTTGCCGCGGGTCCGCGCTCTGCGTTGTAATTTCAGCATAACATGATAAAACCTACAGTCAAAACTTGCCCCGAAAATTAGCCTTTCTTGCTGCTGTATTGGATATGCCTAGCTCATATAGTTATATAACATTATTTCAGAAATATGGGTCAAGCAGACAGCTATATATATATTATGTTGCTGAGGCGTATCCTATTTACCACAAACATTTCTGCAAATATCTCACTTTTTGTTGAACCCCAGCCCGCAACATAGCAGAAAGCACCAATCGGTGGACCCCAGGCACTACCACGCTGGTACGGATCAATAAATTCGGGTACACACGCTGGACGGATGTGACGTGTCATCTCGATCTTCTTCGGGATTCTGATGAGCGCGATGTCGTTCACGTGGTTGTTCAAGTTATAGTGGGGGTGGATGACCACTTTGTCCGCAACCTGGTTCTGTGTATATTCTCTACAGGTTGAGATTAAACTTGAAACATAAGATCGAGGCATTGAGTGTGAACGGATTCAGAATTTTCTCTGGATGGGGTAGGTGGTTACCCTACAACAAGATAAAAACCTTATCGCGATTTGTGGCCAGGATATCCAGGGTTCGAATCCCGATGGGATACAAAAAAAATGGAGACTTGGATCAACAGACGAGTAGATAGCTATATAAGCGCCAGACAAAACACGCTGGTGATAAACGAAAATAATTTTAAGACAACCTTTGTTTTCAGCGTGATAACTTTTTCATAAAGTTTTTCAGCAGCTGCAAAAAATATAGGGATTTTAAACCCCAGCAATGTTACTTGATTGGGTCGGAAATGATGCATTGTTTGTTAGTCAGGGTGACATGGTAAGACGTATCTCGGCCATTTTGGGCGATGAAGGCCGCTTTTGGTCAGTGCAGTTATGCGCATATTCGGACGAGGTTAACAACGTGCAAATCTAATCCTTACCTACTTTGTAAATCACGTTTTTAAGTTGGAAGAGAAAGGTCCAAGCTACTATGTTGCTATTAATAGACGTACTGAGAGGTTTTAGACACTTATAAGTTCTTCATTCCTTTAAACGTTCTTAAGTGAATCTAAAGTTCATGTATTCGTAGCGACATGGAACCTTTTGGCGTTTTTGCAGCCTCGAGGGAAAACAATACCACAAGCAGTTTTAACGGTTATATTCCAAGCGAATGCTCTGCTATTAATACACATACACAGGTGTTTTGAAAACAATGCGTTAACCATTGGACTGAAGTGATTTTAGTTCGACACATATGAGTATTTATTTGCAGCATTAAGACTTTATTTGCATCTTACCACAACCAATCTTGCCGTTTCGTTTCCTTTTTTGTGTTTCCCAACGTTGACGCTGTACAGATAAGCTTGTTTCCTGCGAAATAAATAGACATAAAAAAGAATGAAATGAAGCATTCATTAGCAACCACATGTTTCTATTCTTACAATAGAGGGCCGGATTCTCGTTGTGTTCAACAGTATTTCAATGCTTATGAACTTCGTTATGTTTTAATCAAGAAACAATTTGCAAATGTTACCAACAAACACTTTAGGCCTCAACTCACTCCAACACAAATCCACTTTCGTGCTGAAAACAGTGAGCTGCCGTTAGAATCCAGTTTGAACATATTAGTGTTCCGCCACATTGGTGCTTTTCAGCTCCAAGTATTCCCTTTATAACTTGAGTAATCCAAGGCCAAGATCCAGCAACTGCCCACTCACCACCTGAAATGGCAAATTGTTAATTGTTGTTGTACCTTAGTTTTGTAACATCGTTAATTTCAACCCTAGTGGTGTGGATTGTGTTGACCTGGTGACCTCATGACATTGTGGTTTGTTATTGCTGTTGGAGGTCATCATTATTTTGTGCTGTTCACTGTGAAGTGTGCTTTGTGTCAGGTGCATGTGAGTCACACTGTTTTACTTAATTGTTAACATTTACTTGTCTTCTATTCTAATTGAATAAGGATTCTGCTTAAACAAGACATATTTGGTCATTATAAATTCTTGGATAATTGGGTAACGACTGCCAAGGACTACAGACTATGCAACAGGTAAAGTGCATAAACAAAAGTAATTCAGTCTATGTGAGATAGAATTTGTAGAAATAACAAGGCTAACGTATTAAATGGCTTTGTAATATTCCTTCATAAAACTGCATGATTTTAAGCTGACCCACTCACGGTGAATGTCCAGTAGAGTCGTAAGCATTCGCACATGCTTGGAAGTCAATATTTTTTTCTGAATTTCTTACAAAGCACCTGGTCCAATTACTTTAACTTTCTCTTTTCACACACGTATGTCAAATTCAAATTTCTTGTATCAGTATTAAGGGCCGGGGCAACCTCTTTATAAATTACCGATTTAGATAGGAGGTTTCTATTGCACAAATCAGAAATGTTACAAAAAATGTAGAGGCAATCTATCGCCCCCAACTTACCAACAATTCTTGTTTTCGGTAAGTAGTATTGCGTTCCGCACTTAATTTTCCTCACTGTAAAACATAATACGTTTTGCTTACAAGAAAGTTCGACAATTATTTGTGATATTTGTCGTTTATTTCCATTGTGTCCCGAAGGGATGATGATTCTTGATCGTGTGTTTCATAGTGCATGTATTAAGCAGCAGTTTATTGCTAAATTGATTTAAATCCCACTGTGTTAAAAAATGAAGTTATTCACATATTAACAATATCATTATAAATTAGGCACAACAGCAACTTTTGAAATCCATTTATTTTGCCACCAACCGCTTGTTTACCAAAAACGCTCGCAGGAGGATTTTCAAGAAAACAATGGGCAACTATTCATCTAAATATTGCTTCATGGAATGCATTGCCTTAAACATTGCGGCGGTGATTGTAGTGGTAGAGTTCCAATACGTAAGTAAAGGTTGCCTGGCAAATTGTGCGCTTGCACACCAGTGTACCTTGGCCACAATATACCCTCGTGAAACCACTGAGCTACTGTAGCTCAGTTGGTAGAGCGTTGGGCCTGGTTAGCCCAGGGTCGTGAGTTCAAACCTCACCGGAAGCTTGATTTTCAAATCTCGCTCCGACTTGCATGTATAAATATGGCTGATCTAGCTTAACTGCAATGCTTGGGCTGCGAAGCCTGCGTAAACCTTATGATTCGTAGCAGTATTGTACGTGATTACCAGGTGGTGGAGGACAAACGGCGACACAAGTCCGGTTGTGCCAGAAAGGAATGTAGCTCGGGCAAGCGCAACCGGAAACGCAGTTGTTTGGATCGGGCACGCAGGTTGCTGTGATGGGATTTCCCCATCCCGGGCATGTTCGTGGACACGTGATGCAGCCCGTGTAAACTCGACCGCCCTCGCATTGCGGGAAAACTGAGGAAAGAACGGTGACGTTTATGGAGCGGATTGTGAGAGTCTCTCGGCTTTGTCTGTACCCATGGTAATAGTGATTTTCGTTGATATATCCAACGTTACATTACGACATCTTAATTTGAAAATATCAACACCACAATGTGGCTGGAAATAGAATCGTATGACGGTTCTCTCACATCAACCAAAGAAACAATGCTTGAAAAAATTATACCTTGGTTAACACACCACAAGCTTACCTGGAGGAAGGGGGCAGAGTATATGTGGAATGCATCTCTGCGCGTAAACGTAAGGAGCAAAACTGGGGCAGGAGCATCCGTTTCTGCAGTTTCCCGGTGCATCTGTACATGGAGCAGCGAACCGTTCGTAGCCAGGACAGGAGAGGGGGCATCGCATACAGGTCGTGTGCTGCTTTACTCCCTCGCATTTCGGTGGCACTGAATACAACGGGAAATTGACGTAAGTTCCCAACCATCGCCATAAACTTGAGTCCTAACGTATGGGCGAACACAGGAGGGGGCGGATGGGGCATCCCCTCCTAGAATATGTTGTAACACAGAAACGCTGCAGTGGCAGACAAAAGGTTGTCTGAAATTAATTAACGTTCATGACCAGCGTTTTCTGTCTGGCGCATACATTGTTAACTACTCGTCTATTGACCACCAAAATTGCCATTAGTTTTAAATAGATTTAAATACAGTAACCGAACACCTATAGACTGTTTCCGCATTTCCCCCCTCCTTTTTTGATATACCGCTACCATCGTTATAAACAACTTCAAAAGACGGTGTTACGAATACACTTAAACATAGTGCATACATTGGTCGTGACACTGTTGTTCCGAGAGACACCGACTTCCGTGCGAAATGTATCTCTCCAAGGGACAAGCACAGGTTGGAGTGCAAGTCCTCGCAAAGCAATTGTAAGAGACGATTCTTCCCAATTCACAGCGGTAGTTACAAGGTGGTTGGCAGGGAACGAATTCCTGATCACCAAGACAGAGGTTGTTGGTAAGACCTGAGCGGAAAACACACAACTGATTTGCCGCCTTCTGTAGTTCCAAGCAGGGTTTCTCAAACTGTGCGCCGTGAAGTGTGTTCTGGTTTGCCGCGAGAAAATGTATTAAAATATCATAGACTTCCACTGCAATTATCGGTTTCCTTGATGCTACTAATTAAAAATAAAAAACGCTAGGAAGTAAAAGTAGCCCCGAATCAAAGCAATTCGTTCACCTAACCAAGGTCATCTGTTATCTTTTGACTTGAACTAACTTAAAAGTTTGGTGTGCCGCAAACGAATGAAAGAATAGAAATCCAACACAAATCTACTTCTCAACATGCATCCAATAGACAAACCCATTGTGACAATAGCGCCTTTTCATGAAAAATTTTAAACAAGTTTACAAGCTTACTTCGGTTCGAACCAACTGCCGTGGAAGGGATCAGTGCCACTGAAGTTGTAGTCGTTGGTGACGTGGTGGTCGCCTGTGGCGTGGTTGTTGCTTGTGACGTAACAGTCGTGGTAGTTGTTTCCGGGACAATGATGACGTATTCCATTCTAAACCCAGGGTAGGTAGAATGACTGTCGGTGGTGAAGGTCACGTTGACCTTGTTTTCCGATGAAGTGAAGGAGGCGATAGTGGAACGCGACCCGCACAACTTGATCGAGTTCGATTCGTCGTTTATTTCCAGTTTATCATCACAAACTTGCGTACAAGTTCCTTGCGTGCAAACTAATCTAAGACAAACACCAAGCATATTAACACTAAGTTAAAAAGGTTATGTTCATCGGTGTAGCAAATATTACACGAAAATATGGAACACAAACAAAAAGTACAAAGATGTATCTTGTAACTAGATTACCTTAAGCCATTTTACACAGATCAAATATTAACATTTTTTAACAAACTCAATGCACAGCGATGAAAAGGTTTCTGACAATGATCAAAAAAATTATCGACATGAACAAAGGTTATTTTTTGTTTTCATTCTAATCGAATACAGCTTCCAGTTTAACTGAGGTTGTTCTTGTTTTAAATTGAAGGGAAGAGATCGTCAGACTGTCCAGACGATTCACATTTAGCCTTGATTCAAATTAAGGAAACGACACGTAAGGTTTCCAATTAAACTTCCTTTATAATCACAACAATTTTCAAATTTTCAGAAATATTGTTACCTCTGCGATTGCAAATCGAGTTTGGTGACACGAATAATAATGTAGGCATTATTCGGTCCCTCTATGTTCCACTGACAATTCATCAGATTCATATAATTCTGCGGGTGATTGTATGACGTCAGAAATCCCGATAACGTGTTGTTTATGATCATTGGAGATCCGTTGCAAGGGTTTTTCGAATCTAAGGCATAAGAATTGAGTAAAAGGATGCCATCCACCCGATCACATGGCCTTAAGGGCGAAACCCGATCATTCCAAGGCACATTTCACTGATTTGACGAAATCGAAACCGTGCTGTAAAAGGTTCCATACACCGTATCAATTCTCCTAATTTTCAATTCGAAAATTGCCCTAAAACTGTTTTCGAAAGGAGTAAAAGGCCCCGTCCGCATTTATTCGTATCGGTCCACATAAGAAAACGCATGATAAGCATAACCACAAGGAACCAACCGTGTATACATGCTGCTCCGAGAGCACTATATCCATCGCAACACACTTTGTAAGTCCTGGTGCAAGTTGTCGTTATAACTACAGGCCGTCTAAAAAAATTGAATTATTTAATAAGTCGTATTAGTTTTGTGACTCTCAATTGTAATTTTAAGGTCTTATCTCCATTGAAAGCAAAATGTGTGTGTTTTGTGCTTGTATACGCATTTTGTAGCGTTGCCATTATTTACACCTGATGAAGCGAGGGGAACTCGCTAAAGCTAGTAGTTTAGAAAATAAAATATCTTTTTTTTCAACAAAACCAGAAAAGGAGCCTGCAATAAAACATGCTGAATTATCACCACTACACGGATTATGTAAGAGCCTGTACTTGTTCGTCAATAGGACGTCATAGGGAAAAGCACAATTTTAAAGGAACATTCTTGGCTATAACTGACAGAACGACAACACGTGTAATTTATTATGGGAAACATTGTCATGTCACACTCATTTTCTTTACTGATATTCTGCACTGTCAGCTACAAAAGAAATACGCACGGAAATGTTTGTTTACCATGGCTACTTTACTGCTTTAAATAGTGAAGTGTTGACTAATTTACGCAACATTATAATTTGTGATCGAAGAAGTTGGCTCGGTGAGTCACTTACTGTTGGCAAATGTACGGGTAGAAGGTACCCACACAATATAAGGGGAAGGTCTGCATCACCGTTTTGGTGCATGGATAATGAGCTGTGTTTTGTGTGAAACATTCTTGGTGGCCGAGCTGTCTTTTTCTTCGATGCCTTAACCTGCGTCGCAAGATACACAACGTATAAGTTGTGTTAGTATCATATGCGTCTTTATTGCAAAACAGGAGACCACGTTTTACATGGTTTTTAAACTGTACAATATTCTGAAAATTGTGTAAGCTGCATACAGATGGCCACTGTTTCGACCTATAAGGTCTCATCAGTGCAGCTGGTGTGACTATCAGACGACTTTGCCGACCAAACGCCCAAGCAAAGACTTCCACTTTGTGGTGACTATACAATCACCGTCATCCGTTGGGCACCAAACTAGGTGCAACCTTACGGAGAAAATAAGGTGGAAACACTATGGCCAAGCAAAGCTCAACCAATAGTGCCGTCAGGCCCTGTGTAATATATATTATTGGCTCCACTTTGCTTATCATATTTTGAAAACTGTTGGCCGGGGAAAGTGCAAAACATATTGCGATTAAGCTAAGTGTTTCCAAATGTGGGCTCTAATCTACGATTTTAAGAAAAAACTACTGAGCCCAGAAGGCATCTAGAAAAAAGACGCATTCGCATGGAGCACAACAACATGGGGCTGATGAAGGCGAAACACTAATTAAAAATGTTTACTTGACTTTTTTGCCTGGTTACGCAAACAAATAAGTTAAGTTTTGTCAAAACAGAAAAAAGTGCCCTCAAAACAAGCTTTATGTTCATTGTTAACAAAAATGTTAGCATTCACCTCAAACTTTTCCCTGCTTCTGTAGATCCGACAATGAACAAGATTAAAACCAGCAAAAAGACATGCGCGGTGTTAACCCAAGCCTGCATTCCAAAACCACACAGTTAGTCAACAGCTGCAATAAAAAACATGTTGAAAAAATTATCAACAACATTTCCTGGTCGTTAGCACCGGCACTGTGCGCCATCCATAACGAACCTATGTAATCTTCTGTGATATTTTATTTGCGGAACAGAATTACAGTCTACCTCAACATACGTACTGTTGTTTGCATGCAAAACATACGAGTTTTCCAGCAGATCCATTTCCACTGACAGAGAGCGCGATTGTGACGTCAAACGACGTGATAACTTGCGCACGTTTTAGCCTGGGGGTGAAAACATTTTCAACGACGCAAATTACCACGAATTCTATAATTGAAACTTTATGGTCAGGCAAAAATGATATCACCAAGATGGCACTGTGGTATTTGCAGACACATTCATATCGGGTTGTTATTGGCATTGTTCCTCTGTTGGAATCATTATTGTCCTTATTTCCATAAACTTGCAAGGAATATCCTAGAATTTCTATTTAAGCCAACTGCGTTTACAAGGCATCAGGATTTCGCCAGACGTGTCCGGGTTTTCGGGTTCACATATCTACATTAGCAGAAAATCTTAAAATAATTTTGTTGCGTCATAGTTGTACGTCAGTAATTGCTGATTTCTGTTTACCTCTCCCACGAGTATGAAAGATTTCCGCCTTTGTGCGTCAGAATAACAACACGAATAAGTGCCTTTACAAACAGCGGTTTCTTATTCCTTATATCCTATTAACATAGTGTTTGTTTCATTGTGAGATGTAAGTTTAATTTGCAATGAGTGTCTTTTTGGACTGACACTAATAAGTTTCCTGGTATCATTATCAAAAAGTACAAATAATATGTTTACTGCGAAATTACCAATCAACAGGCACATGCCTTAGGGCCAGTCGAAAATCCAAGCCACCTAAATAACTTTATTGCCTGGGTTCAGAATTAAAGAGGCCACGATCGAATGGTGATTGCTTGGAAAAAATGATTGATAAGCTTTTCGCTAGGTTCGTTAATGCTTTATTATTACTCTATGGAACGCAATATTTTCGGGCGCCTTGGGTCCAGCAGATTCCTAATCTAGCACTGATCATAACTCCATAAGTTCTGCAGTTCACAACTTCAAATTAAAATGTAAAAATAAGTTTATTGCCATAAAATGAAAAACACAAAAAAGTTAAGCAGAACGAAGTTTATAAAACAAAAACTAAAAAGATGAAAAGAAATGAAAATTATTTGTTCTTAGTTGGGTGAAGACTTCTTGATACAACTTCTAACTTCTGCAACATGGCATTTTTTTCATTTAGAAGATCTATAAAAAGTCTACTTCAATTGATGTATAACTTTTACTTGCAGAATATCTTAACCTTTTTCCTGTTGTTTATAGTTTTGTAATAAATCATCCACCTTTTCCACACATTGTTTTTCCAACTGAGTGCTGTTTCTGGGCAAAAATAAACATATTATGATGACTCTGTAAATAATGAATTTAAACAAACTTGGTGCTACTGCATAGCATTTAATAAAACTACATTAACAAACCTAGTTTACAAATTTTTCCTCTACTTCTAAACTGAAACAAAAACAAACCGAAACATTGGAAGGTAATCCTGCATTGTGTACTCCTGTACAGAATTTGTTAAATCTATAAAAAGTTGCAAACAAGTTTAAACTGACTGACCATAGATGAAAAAATCTTTTTATCTAGATGAGCAACAACACCAAAAAAATATTTGTCAGCATCTGGTTATAATTCTTGCAGGACTAAGTCAGTATCTTTCACATTTACTTTCACACAAATTACATTTAATTATTGTGTACCTAAGCTACTCAGCATAATATAAAACTAAACAAAAACTGCTTTCTATTCATATATTTTTTACCCTTTAAAGTGCTGTCTGCATTCTTTTGACCAGCAACGTCAGTAGCTTCTGTTATTGAATTCTTAAACATACATTTAAAAAACTTTATTTGCAACGAAACATTACTACTTAAACACATAGAAACGCCAAATAGTACAAGATACGCACCAACTCCATGTCTCTCCTGTTCTGCTTGTTCTTTTTACAGCAAATTTTTCACGAAAACTCCCACGAAATGGTTTATTTTATTTGGTGCCAAAATCACAATTCAAATCTTGGGACCACATAAAAATCTTACACATTAAATTTAGCGTTGAATAAAAAAAAAAATTCACATAAATTGTACAATAGTCTGTTTGTTGTAACTGACTTTCAAATCAAATCATTTTTATGTTGCGCAAAACACTAACAACACATAGAATGAAACAAAATGGCATGGACAACGAGGGCCCATGCGAAATTGCCTCATAGGGAGCAAGCTCCGCCAGAGGATTTAATCTAGTCAAACTGCATGGAAGTCGCAACCAGTCGTACTTTTTCATGTAATTCTTTTAAGTTATGTTGCTTTAATGATGTTTTTTCAATGCCAGCTTGTTTCTGCGTGGAAACACAAGTGACACGCTTCATTTATTTCACAACACAACACACAACCACGTGATAACAGCGAAGTTGCTGTGTAATAAATTTGCAACAGAAAACAGGTTTAATGCTCAATTTATTTTCTCTTTTTCCTCTTTCAACTATTGTTAATTTTAGATTAATTTTCGCCTTCATGTGCGGCCATTTAAGTGGTTGGTTGCTGCAACAAGACCGAAGCTTTAAGAAATATATGAATAGTGCAACAATTAAACAGCATAATGAGCTGTAATTTAAGCAATTCCTACCTTGTCTTGCAACCAAATTGGAATGAAGTGTTGTGGTAAGGATTAAACAAAAAACGTGCACTACCACATTCACTAGTCACTTATTTTTAAGGCAATCTGGTGGAAAAGCTTGGGCCTACATAAAGCATCCACAACAACCAACTATTCATGCTGATATAATAAATTTGGATGAGTCAGATACAAATTTTCATGTTACTGAAGGTTTTTTTGTGAAGAAAATTGATAAAAACTCCATCTTCTTGGAACATGCTCAACAAAAAGTTGCAGTAAAGTTTATTGCGCCCTTTTCTGAATTTACAGGAATCCACAAAAGCAATGTAAGTTTGGCAACACACAAAATTATATTTTGCAATAATGATTTCGTGTAGGTGACTTCCCTTGACATATCTGTGGGAGGAGGACTTGGTGTTTCTTCTGGCAGAGATGAAACACTTGTGATATGGGACACCAAAACCGGCAATGTCAGGGTTAGATTTTTTAGTTTAAAAAAAATCCTTTCAATTCATTATTTTTGTTCCACATGTAATTGCAAAACACTTTTTGTGTAGAGAAAGCTTGATGGCCATTTTGGTGAGGTAGAATGCAGTAAATTCTTTCCTTCGGGTATGGTTGTTTTGAGTGGGGGGATGGACACACAGCTTAAGATATGGTCAGCTGAAGATGGATCCTGTGCAAGGTGACTTTGAACATGTAAACCACAAATACTCAAATGATGCATGGTAAATATTCGACAAAAATAAAGCGTTGAAACCCTAGATCTGTTATTTAACAAAAAAATACCTATTTTTTGTTTTATTATGCACTTATACATGATAGTTGCAATGGATGATTAAATGGCACAGACATTCATCAACATTATGACTGTAAAGCACTAGAGAGGCCATTAGTTTAGGGGCACCAAATCTGTTTCAATTCAATCAACATAAGTATTTGTGTCAGTTTAAGGAGAACTAAAAAATTTTTTTCAATGTTATGGTCAGAGTCCTAATAAAGGTTTATTAAATTATGTCCGGAATGTTGATTAAATTAAATTTATGCCTGGCAGCTTTAGCGACAAAATATTTCTCAGAACACTCAATGGTCACCACAAGAGGGCAGTACGGTGTATAGCAGTTGTTGACAAAGGAAAAAATGTTGTGTCTTGTTCTGCTGATGGGTCAGTAAGATTGTGGGACTGTGGATCATCGTTACAAATTGCTTGTTTAGCTGAAGGTAAAGAAGAAATTAACTGTTGTGCTATTGCAACTGGCACACCAAAACTTTTGGAGACTTTTGATTACAATGCTGACAAAGATATATCAAGAAGTAAGATGCACAAATTTTATTTTGAGAATAACTGTTTACCCTTTAATGCATTTTTTTTTTGTTTCAAGGTGATTTAGAATGTGCCACAGAAAATAAAATTCTGATCATTGGAAGTGAAAGTGGATTCCTGGAAGGGTATCACATCGCAAACAGATCAAATGTTTTTACAAAGCAATTGTCCAGTGCTGTGAACTGCTGTTGTTTTATCAATAGTCAGCTTGTGGCAGTGGGGTGCCATGATGGAAGTGTGAATGTGATTGACTTGACCCTAGCAAGGTTTGTTTGTTTG
Source organism: Ascidia mentula (assembly GCF_947561715.1). Lineage (NCBI taxonomy): Eukaryota > Metazoa > Chordata > Ascidiacea > Phlebobranchia > Ascidiidae > Ascidia > Ascidia mentula. Next base: position 22,244,013 of record NC_138568.1, on the reverse strand, counting down.
TTTAGGAGTGTAGGTAACTCTTGCTTTCAGTTGATCACGATTTTCTTTACAATCTGTTAGATTTTGTTGAATAATTTTGTAAGTGGTAATATGCTTTAAAGTTTACTGACATTGCACCCAAGGCATTGCAGTCTTTACGTGAAACCTTGACTATAAACTTATGATAATGTTGCAGCCTACCCATGGTTACGGATCGCGGAACAGAATCCCCAGTTCTGGCTCTCCACCCAAGCTCGACTGCGAACTACGAGTTGAGTTTCTGGGTGGGTTTCGGCAATGGAAGGTGTTCGCTCATGCAAGTTTCTAAACCAACTGGAAGCGGAGATAATGCGGAAGAGCAACACATAAAAGCTGCCATTGAACTTACTGGACCCGACTGTGATTCTGTGTACCAAGTCGTCGAATCACGTGACAGCTTCGTGTACACCGCTTGTAGAGACGGCCTGATACGAAAATATAAACCATCCTGAATCCTCTAAAAAAAACTTAATTGTTGAACTCTTTGTGTGTTTGGTTGTTGCACAAAAACTCTTGTTGTAATTTCTGCGTTAAATATTGAAAGAAAAGTAACTGGTTGTGAAGCATAAAAACGTTTGCTGCTAATCCCTTCTGTCTATAGACTGATATTTTTTGTATGCCTGTCGTATAACCCGCGTGAGTCCTGTGTAATTAAACTGTTGGTAAGGCATGAACTTGCTAGAAAAACACATTATCTGCTGTTAAACGAACAAACCTCAGAATTAGTTTAAAAATTGAAGAAAGACACTTCTGGTGTGTGAATAACTTTTAGGTACAAATGATATATACACGGCTTTATTCACTACAGTTGTAAATCCCACACATGGCTTACATTAATCAACAATATGAGCAACATACAATTCTTTCAAAGGGAGCCAACAGCCTTTAACATCTACTGGTAGATGACGCTTGGATCCTCATGGACAAAACCCTCTCTGATGTCGATAGCAGTCAGGTGTCTTTCCTTGAATTCCCCGTCGGTGTTAAGACCTTTTCTCAATGCGTTCATGGATGTCTGGTAGACCTGTCCACACACAAAGTTGCTTTATTTTTGCGAGCAGTTACACCAACATTTAAAGCAGAGGACAAATGAAACGGTCGGGAATATGTTATACTGAGAAAGTTGTTGTGGCAGATAAAAGTTAGTTTTGAAGATTGATTACCCGTTCATCGCTAGAGTGTTTTGTCTGGCGCGTACTACATGGCATTCTACTCTTCTAACGAACACAATCACCTTTATTGCGTCACAATGTGTTTTGAATGGTAACCGCCCACTATATAAACAAAATTGATCTGCACATGACCCAAAAGTGTCGATGTTTTTTTAACGCACTCGCTCTACGCAATACCAAGCTTAGAATGGTATAAAGCGACAACCAATGTGTCACCTTTTCCATGATGTCCTTTCCCCGGATGTACTCGAAGGCCGCCTCGATTTTCGGGTTGACTTGCATGTAATATTGCAGCTTCTCGCGGTTCCAGCAAAGGTAAAAGCAACGGTCAATCGCCTCAATCGTTACCTGGTTGGAATTAAAACAAAACTGCATAAAATCGTAATCTAATATTGTAATGTAATGACGTTTCAACAACATTTTCAACCATTGGTGGGATTCAAATATTTTAGCATCCGGTTCCCTCATCAGCAGAATACCATGGTAACCGCGTAAATACGGTGCTGTGAAACATACGCTTACACATATGGTTGTTTACAACCGGTTCGTGTTGGTCATTAACTCACAAAGAACCGGCACGGTCTTATTAGTATTGCGCCGGCAAGCTGACGTGTTATACTAATTGTGTAGGGTGTGTAGAATGCGAAAAAAACGCGCAGGCACGACAGACGCATACAGCATCAGCGCAACACAGTAAATTACCTGAAACATTTCCCCTCTCCTGAGCTTGGTCGTGTCCCACTCAACAGAATCGATCATTTGTTTTTCCTTCACATCGTGCAAGAACATCCCCTTGTGAGTCACGCGCATGCTGAACAGTAAGAACAGATTTAAAATCCCGAGACGTTTGACATGAAAATGTCCTTTTGTTGACATAACTGATCTCTCCAATGCTGCGTCGACCAAGCTAATGGAGCTCTGTTTGTGTTATAAGTGCGTACATTGCGGAAATGGGAATTTACCTCAGGAACAATATACGATTTCTATTATAAAGTCAACCCCCAACACCCCCAATAAATTTACACTGTATTCAAAAATAAACTTCAATTATATTGAAATTCTGATGATATTTAATATTCTAGAGTGCACGATGCCGACCGCAAGGAATCGCGACGCGCTCTAGAGTTCAAACCACCCTGATTCACATAACAATGATCCGATTCCACAACCAACAGCATGCACCGGATAAACTGCACCCACCATCCAACCACGAGCATTGAAACTCTCGCTTCCACCGTCGTGTGATTCTCAACGGCGTATTTATCACCCGGATAGATGTTCACCCACTTGCAATTCTGGTGAGTCAACCCTTTGAACTCTCGTCTCGTAATATTGAAGGGTTCGAACACCTGTCGATTTAAAACAATCCCGTGCTGATTTACAATATGACGTCATGTGTGACATCACGTGGACTGCAGAAATGCAGCGATCCGATTCGTTTTAGCTTGCTTGTTTGCTTGTCTAAGTTGGCGACTTGAATGATATTGGTTTAAGAAAGAAGATTTTTGAGAGAGAATTCCGAAAAAGGGCGGATTGATATATTTGCGGACAGCGTTATACAAGTGGCAGAAGTGTTGTAAAATATTGTTAAATTTAATTGATTTCGCATCTTATAACATGTAGTTGAACTTGACGTCTAAGCATGGATGAAATATGTATGCAGTAAAAAGTTCAGAAAAATGTTTTCCGCCCGTAAATTTACACCCGAAACTTCATGTTTCGGATTCCATCCGGCGAGAAAACTTCAAGGAAAGTGAGGATTTTCCCGCCTACCTCCAAATACACATCCTCCAAATCCGCGGGAAAACGGACTTGCCTCATCTGGTAGAAAGCATAGAGAAGTTGCACCAGGTTTTGTACAAGATACACCGAACACCAGATCACGACATCGTACGTACACCAGAACATCACCCCCCACACAATCAGCAACGCGAAGGCGAAAACCAACAGAGATCTCAAGGTGATGACGTAATGCCTGAAAAAAGGGGGGGGGGGTATTTGTTAAAATGTTGCTGCTTCCGTGGGTGACGTCCCCCAAATTTTTGTCACAAAAGATCGAATTTAATATTCTGATGTAAACGTCACGCATTATGAAGTAGATAAAATGATAAATGCTTTGTGGCAAAGAAGATTTAAAGAGGATTATTTCACAACTAACACACAAAAGCAAGTGTAAGAAGAGGTGGAGTTTTAAGGTTTTCGATACTTGGATGACAATAAAAACACACACTGATGCTCAGGAATATTAAACCGAACAGGTTTTATTAAGGGCAGGTATGACGTCATATTTGAACGTCACGGGATGTGAAATAAAAACTACGTGCATGCAAGAATTCGCGCCTCACATGAACGCACAGCGTTTCCAATAGATAATTTCAGATTTATATAAAACCCACACGATCATAATGGAATACGACTATATTTTATTGAGTTTTACCCGGCGTGTGTAGACTTACTTGAAAGACACAGGGACCAGGAAAGCGGCAGCGAACAAAGCCATGCTTGCATGGTAGGTTGGGTTCTGAGCTTTCAACCATTCATTGCACATCCCTGGTAGATACGGAATAACTTCGACCGTCGTCGCAGGGGTTGTGGTGGGATACAGAGATGTGGTGACATAAGGTGATGTACCATTCATGGTGTCCTATATGAGATTGTCTGAAAAGCGTGGCCGGTTTACGATTTTTAAACATTCAAACAATCAAAAATCAACCAGCCCATAATATTTTATTGCTACAAATACTAAGCAGAACAAACAAGTTGAATCGTTTACGACATCATTACAAGATGTCAGGATATCTGTCTTGTTTGGCAGATGTATTGTCTGCATATGAGTACTTGCAGCTAATATCCTTCCTTGCATTATTCCACATCACCTCTGTTTTCAATTTAAATGCTTTTCGCGGCACCTTCCAGCTTGTTACCCCTAAATGTATACCAAACAACCGAGTAATTCTGTTATCTGACTTCCCGCGAAGTTTTACAACTGAGACAGCTCGCTATTGGAACGAATGTGGGAGTTGGTGTCGAACTGCGGAGAGCGCAAGTAACATTGGAAGCAACCTCTCTTAGCCTTTCATCAGTCACGCGGGATTAAACAGCTGCAAAGTTGACGGTATTTTTAACACGGGCGACGAAACCTCCTATCCTTGATTGAATTAATGCAAAGCGCCGCCTGCTTCCCGGGACGCCTGCAAGATAGCAAGAGGGAAAAACTCAACTCATAGTTGCAGCAAGTTGTTCAAGCAGTTTAGCGTCAGTCAATCAGATAGAAAGTTCGAGTTGTTTGGTTCAAGCTCAAGTTTTCTGCACATTTTATCAAGTTACGCTCGAGGTTGTACATTTGGAACTAACAGTCGAATATATTGCGCGAACATTTCAGAAAGTTGAAAGTTACTTTTGTGGTTATTCGGCGTACGATGTTTTATTGATGTAATTTCTGATATAATTCACAATCCATTCAATAACAGTAGAAATTAAAAAACAGTTAAATGGTTTACAAATATAATTAGAAGAATAACTTACTGATTTTACATTTGAGGAAAGGCGACAAACCGAGCGACTATGGCAGGAAATATAGATAAAAACATGACCCCTGACAGGAGCTTGGTCGGGAGCTACGAATTTAGCAGCAAAATTGCATTTACATTTGTGATGTAAACGGAGAAAAACATTTTCCCTGCTTTGTGCAAAGGGACGGAATTGCATTTAAAGTTTTGCTAAATTTATGGCGTTCGGCCTAACGCCTGCCAACCGATTTTGTCCACCACCACAAAACGCTTGATGATTTGGAGGCAGACATTATTTGTTTGTTTTTTCCTATGTGAACTCTGTTATTTTTTTTTGTGAGACGCGCGGCTGCTGCGCTGTTGACCATAGTTTGTATTTCAATCGCGGATGAATTTATTTCCGTTCGAATGCATTTTTTGCATTGCAGGTTCTGAAAGTACGTAACAAACAATGACGTCATCGGGAATCCCCGCCTTTGCTCTGGCGAGGGGTGATAACTACGTGGCATCCACGGTGACGTCACCAAACGAGATGACGACAGCAGCACCGGTGCCGGAAATTCGTGGTGACACGTGGTTGCAGTGTGAGGTTTGGTATCGAACCATGCCTGGATCCTTCTTTCAGTGCTTCTGCGTCTTCCTCTGCCTTGCTTTCATGGGGAGCGGGAAGAATGCGGTGGCCGCCATGTACCTCCACGTCATGTGCGCTTTCGGTTTCTTCTTCTGTGCGATTTGGGCGATCATCGACTCCTGCACTGCGGACGTCGTGGTTTGGAGTTTTCTGATTGTTCTCATCAACGTTTCCCACGTGAGCGGTTTGGGGTTGTCTCGTATTTATACACGGGATAACTTGTTTTAACCAATTTGATATGCATGGATTTTTGTAGGTCAGTTTTAGACGAATTTGTATGAATACATGTAACACTTTATAACATAACAAGAACCTTTTTTGCCATTTTTTAAAAACAAAAAGAGAAAAACTTATTTATGTGCACGTTTGTCTCAATTACGTTTCAGATCGCTTACAACACGTACAGATCCAAACAAACGGAGAAAGTGTTCGTTGGAAAAACTCAGTTAGTTTATCTCCTTCGGTTCGCCCCGTTTGACATTTCCCTGGAGACTTTCGTTGATCTTGTAACTTGCAAGGTGAAAATATAAACCTGACCACTTGGGTTTCACTTTGCTTCTCCAAGTTTTAATAGTTTTGTCACATTGTTTTGAACAAATCAAAGTTGTATTGCGGCCAAAGACAACACTGGAAGTGAAATGCGTAAAATCACGATTCCTAGGTGAGGTTTGAACTTCTGACCTCGGGCATTCGTACAGAACGGGGCAGCTCACCACTCACAGTGGGCAAAGTGCGGCTGATTCGTGTCTAAACGCGGTACATGCCCTTAGAAATTCAAAGGAAGATAATCCTTAAGTCCTGTTTTCGAAAACGGCTGTGTTCATCATCAGTGATAACTAATTGAAAGCACTGATGATCACCACAGTGCTGGTGCTCAAACCTTTGCCAGAAAACGTCCAGCATATTAGCTCTGACTTTCTTATTCGAAGTTTCCAATTCCATGCTTTTCACACCTAAATATCCCACACCATACTTTCTCCAACAAAAGCTGTTTTCATTTAACTTTTCTTGTCCTTTTCTCACAAACAAAACACTAAAGGACAAATATTACAGGGCTGCGAAATGCTCACCCTCTCCAAGGGCCACAATTACTCTGCAGAAGGGAAAACACCTATTGAGAAACTGTCGCTCCTTGTGTCTGGCAGGTGAGCAATAGTGATTGTTTAAATATTTAACTTTATTGGTAACATCGGTTAAATGCCCGACAAAGGAAGAAGAAATCCTGGTAGGGATTTGGAGCCAGGATATCGTGGGTTCGAATCCCGGAGTGATAAAAAAAACTGTGGGATTTTAAATGATTTATGTGTAACCAATAAGCTTTAAAACAAAGTTGGGATTTGGGAATTACGAATAAAGTCCACAAAGAACTTAACGAGGAGACATCCAGCTAGCGTTCATTCACATTAATTATCTCGCACACATTTATCTTCTGCCTGACACGCATTACCCTTTCAGAGTGAGAGTATCACGCGACAACAAGGTTCTGCATTACATCAAAGCGAACGAATTTATCGATTCCCCTGAGTGGCAATCGCTCAAATCGTCCAGCAACAAGTCAACTTACAAGGTTTGTTTGCTTTCTTTATCAATTGGTTTAGCTTTTTCAAAATACTTTGATCACTTGCTCTCGCCTTCTTGAGCTTATGTTGACTAGAATACAAGATAAACGACCAATGCTGTCGTATGTGTATAGCCTATAATTGGTTATTATTTGTTAATCGTGCGAAATAATACGGATTGCAAGAAATGGTCGTGCCTGTGTGTTCGAATGCAAATATTAAAAACTAAAACTAACATACTAGTAGCAGGGCCGAAAAATCGGAAACACAGATATCACAATGCATTCTTGTTGCTGGCTTTACCATGCAGGCATAATTTTCAGTCAATCTAAAGCTCTTCCGGTAAAAGAAGCTATTTTATAAGTCACGTACTTAGTCCCGATGAAGGTCAATTGCATGACGACCGAAACGTCGACATATTAAGTAGTTTCTTTTGCCAGAAGAGGATTGAATCGACCCGAACCCCTTGAATTTATTACACCAGACGCGCAAGCGGTCTTGTTGTAATTCTGGTCATTATGTTACTTGTAGGTCACAATCATGGCTGAGACAGACTGTAAATACATCACCTGGAAACGAAAGCCGCTTCTCTCATTGCTCGCAAAACGCAAACGACTGGAAACACTGATGAGTCACATGATTGGTTTGTTTGTAGCTATAGCAACGACGTACATTTGAATTTCTTTAAGTTCAGGATCACGTGTTTAACTCCTTACTTTAAAGTTGGATCAAACTCGAATGACCCCCAAACATTTGATTCTTATGTTCGCAATGAATAAAGACCGAACATCCTCCATATTCGACAGGTCGTGATATTGTGAACAAACTCTACCAACTCAACAACACACAGTTCAATCAGAGAGGATTCCGTTATGACATCAGACTGCCCCTTGTTATGTCACTGCGCGATGACGTCATGGAGCGGGAAAAGCGCAAGAAAGATGTTTCGATGGGGTTGGAAAGTCCTGCAGGTACAGCGGGGTGATATCAAATTTGATTTATGACGTCATGCGTCATTTGACACGTCATTGTTTCAGTTGATGTTACGTCATCACAACCGTCACCATCTTTATCATCATGAAATGACGACATATATTGTTTGTTTGTGTTTGAGTCAACCTTTTTATGTGTGCTGGTGTTAGATAGTGTGAGTAGTGTCATCAATGCATAAACTTATCTTCAGTAAAGTAACAGTGGTTTTTTAATAACAAGAAAAAAGTTTGTCACAAGGTAAATCAATTTGTCAGCTTCTGTGAAAATGATACAATAAAAGTAAAAAAAGTGATTCGCTACTTTATTTATATCTCTCGTTTGCAAAGCAGAGATGTCAAATTATGATGTATCGCATGTCACGCTCATTTTCATTTCCAAACATACTATCACGATATATACCTCATTCCCCCATATATATCTGCTGTGAAATTCATTGGGAAGAAGTTTTTTTTGTTTGTATAATCACAACTTCAACTTAACAAACTTTCATAACTTGCGGATAAATAATTGTTCCACAACAAGTTTTTCCGTTTATCCCACAGGAAGAAATCGTGATTCATCTTAAATCCTGGTGTAACTTTTAGTAAAGTATCACATCAAATTTAGTTGCTGTGGCTTTGTAATTCCTTATGCTAAACGCATTTAAACGCATTCAGTCACCGGTTCAACATGGTTCACGATCACACTAATGTAATTAGCCGAGGTATAAAGGGATTCACTTTGACCGACAACAGCTGCATGAAACCATCGCTTGCCAAGACAGCCGTCCTTCACTCCATCCATTGCCTGCGTCACAATCAATTAAATAGCAACTTCAAATGCAATTGTGACGTAGGGCGACGTCATAAGAAGCTCGGCAAGACAGCCTCTGAGCACTACAGTGCGCTATTCGCCCGTAGAATGTCACAGAGGCTGGGTTTGCTAAACAAAATGAGAGACCGCAAATCCGGCGAGCCTGGAACAGCGGCTGTGCAGAAAGAAGATTAGATTGCTTGCTTGTGTGTTCAATAAAGACGTGTTTAAAATGTAAAATTTTGTGATCACTTGATGTGGCGGATGTTTCAAAAAACCATAAACAAATCATACCCTATTAAAATATTTAAAGACCTGTTTTTTTGGGTAGCATAAAGCAGAAAATTTGTAAGAAACTGATACAATTACATATCTAAGGCGTTAAGGACGGTAGAGCGGACATACAGGAGCATATTTTTGGTGCAGTATTTTCGGTAGGAAACCTTATCAGTGACACCAAATTCTCCGCTTCGTCGAATGCCAGCTCCAAAGATATGATTGATAACACAAGGGCTTGTGGTAACCAGCGGATACAATTACATATTAACGTCTCTTTGCAAAGTACCTGCCTTCCATAACTTACTTAAGAAATAGTTTCACATAGTACGATTTATTCCAAGTAAAACCCGTCAGAAAATATATGTCAAGTACAAAGGCACCGTCAATAAAACAATGATCACGTGACAACAAGGTCAAATAAGGTAACAAAAATCCTAACGCAAAGTCAACTGGCTTAGAGCTAAAAGACAAACACACCGTTATGCCTCTGGTAAAAAAGCACCATAACACCAACAACAAAAAAACGTCGTAAAGAATGAAATCATTTCCACAATTGCTCGTTTAAGAGAAAAATTCTCACAGATACAGTGGGGGTATTGATAAAGTGGCAGGCGTATCAAGGCTTAAAACCCAACGGAACTTTATGAGAAATTTGGCAATAACAACAAACGACCCTTACTTCCTCTCCATCAGGTACTTCCGTTTGATTTTGTGACGTAACAACGTCGCCCGGCAGTGCAACAAACTATTACGTCACAATTAAATCGAGAAAACGATCATAAAACAAGTAAAGCGTTTAAATATATGCAAAAATATAGAAACAAGTTTTTTTGTATATAAATATCACCACGAAGGGCCAGCCTTCAGGTCGTAAGTAACGCAAAAGGGAAACCACCGTCAAACGTACGCGGGATCGATGGACGAAACTCGGCCGCTGTCGCGCGTGTCCATGTCGTCATAGTAACCGGAGGACTGGGCGCGCCCATCTTCGTCAAAAAAACGCCGAAAAGTGAATTCAAAAAACGCGTGTTCGCCAGGACCCAGTTTCATGGTGCCATTGTTGAGGGTGTTCGCGCACTTTCCCAAGTTCAGCGTGCTGTTCTCGCCACTAGGTGGCAGGTCGAAGTTCGACGTGTCCTCCGAGAACTTGATCTGAAGAAAAAAAACAAGTCTGTGTAATCACTGTTTCAACATAGAAATTCTGCTTGGGAAACTAATTTTTTGACACACGAGTTCAAGCTTTCAAACCCCAGTCATAGAAACTATGTCAATCCTTGAACCACAACGTTTGTTACATAAGTGAACCAAACCAAATCATTAGCACTATTTTTTGTTAACTAACTATCTATGTTGGGTGACTTTTCCATCCTCACTTCAGTGCTGGGTTTGCGAATACTTCATAATGTGACACAAATAATTTTTTCACTGCATCGCATCCTCAATAAGAGCTTGACAAGCTGTTTCACTGCCAGTTTTTTCTTGTGGCAAAACCCCTCACTCAATAACTGTGAATGCAACCTTTGCAAACTATTGTGTGACAACATAGCCAAAAAAAGACTTATTTGAAACCTGTCAAAACTTTGTGAATCTTGTTGTTTGCGTCTTTACTGTGGTCGCCTTTACTGGAATAATCTAAACAACTCAATTTTTGTCACAAGTAGCTTAACATCTTGAAGTTCACTTTGACATATCTACTTTAGTCTAAATCAACTAATTTTGCAGACGTAAGTTGAGTAGTCGTTCAAACAGCTATGGTTGTATGACCTTTTTACGCTCACACATTCTAACACAAGGAAAATTTGTTTATAATCTTCTCCAAAAAATGGCAAACATTCCTACAACTGCGTACCTCGGGTACGTAGGGTGCCTCCAACTGCCGTAAAGTGTTCCAGTTGATTCCAGCAAAAAAATCATGTTGTTTAACATCAGCGGCACCACCCTTGCAACCCAAGCGCTCATGCTGGTCGCAACACAGTCGTAATATGATGTCTACGGTGCTCCGGTGCAATCTCGAGCAGGATGGTATTTTTAAATGTTGTTTGAAATTGATCACCTACAAACAATCAGTTTTGCATAAATGTTTCAAGGTAGGTGCAAAATAGTTGGGAGCTGAAAATCAAATAATTTTGCTGAAAATAGACCAAAAGCTTGGCATAAGCACTTGTTGAAACGTTTTTAAAAAAAAAAACATGTCAATGTTTTCAACATTATAGGCCAGTCTCCTTATTCTCAGAATTATGAGTAGATCTGCAAGTAGTGTTCCTAAATTTGAGCCTATTATCTTGATATAAATGTGAAACTATAAATGCCAAAGCTAGGAACCTGCTAATTTGCATTTATATCAATGCAAACTGTGTTTAACATCACTACAGTTGCAATATTACCATGCTAATCAGCAGATTCTTAGCTTCATCAAATCAATTCAGTAAAAAAAAAACATTAATTTAGACTCACAAATGCTTGCGACAATCATTGAACCATTTCTTACACTCAGTGATTTATGAGTTTTAATTCAATCGAAAGTAAACAAATGTTGGGGTACCTTCATTTGTGTTTCAGCTGGGTTATTTGAGTGGAATGGTGGACATCCAACCACCATTTCGTACAGAATCACACCCACACTCCACCAATCACACAGCTGGTTGTAACCTAAAAAGCAACACAGACCATACATTAAAATGTGAATATGTAGTCCAGTAGTCTAGTTGTACTTTGTTATCCTTATCAAAAATGTGGTTTAGGTTTTCTGGCATCCATTTGGATAAAGTGATCCACAGCTGCAACCATTTTACCTCTGACATTATTTATTCAGGAATCATTGCACACCAGGATTCAGCAAATACACTTTCTCAAAGGTTTATATAAAGAATGCCTGAATTAAATGCAGGAATTGGCTCAGCGAGTGCTGAATTACCTTTGATTAAAATTTTCCACTAATCCTTTTAACCAAATTTGACAAATTACAGAAAAATTGATAAACTTTAAACTCAAATGTAGAAATAATATAAAAAATGTTCGACTACCTTCTCTCAGTAAAACCTCAGGAGCTATGTAGTTTGGTGTTCCAACAAGAGATCTCGCTACTTGTCTGTTAGCTTCCTGTAACCTCCGTCGGTGGAGAGGTTTCATCGGGGCTCCGTCCCACTCATAACTAAGGTCCATGCTGTCTTCACGGGCATGACCATCTTATAAAACATCAAGTTGTTTACCAGGAGGTTTTAGAAAGGTTTTTACGACAATTTTCACTTACAGCTATACAGTAAAACAAAGAGAAAATGACAGATATGCACATGTTTGACTTGTAACAAATATATAATCATTGATAAATGTGCCATTTTCATTTCAATTTAAGAATATGCAGAGATTTATATGCAGGGTTGACATATCATCCTTATTTCAAGATTTTTTCCAAAAAATTTTAAACACCAGCTTTTTTTATGTAAGTATGACAGTGCTGCGATGATATTATGGCTTTAAAACCATTGCAGTATGTGGGAAACGCAACTGTTTGAAAGGCAATCACAGACCAGTAATTTTATTAACTTTTACTACCAAAGCTTTCCAAGTTAAAATATTTAATCAGCTGTGAATTGAACAAACTTTGTACCCCATAAAAACTGAACAAACCTCTTTGGTAGTATTTCGAATCGTGAGTCCATCGGAATCCAGTACACAAACCAAAGTCAGTTAACTTGATGTGGCCATCACGATCTATCAGGATATTATCAGGCTTGATGTCTCTGCAAAGTGCAAAAAGAATCGTTGTTTGTGCTTGAAAGATAATCGCAAGTTTTTGCGCATGTTGTATGTTTTTAATTGTTTAAATTATTATTTTTTATTTCTATTGACATTCAGTGCTTTAGCAGCGACACAACAAAATTTTATTTAAAATATACATGGTTACTTTAATCTAAGAAATTCTTGCCAGTTGATTTTGGAAAACGTTCCCCATTCTATTGCAATCACATATGTTGATTTCTACCTCATATACTTTATCACAAGCATAGAAACGTTTATTCCTGGTCAAAAATTGCAAGCTTTCTGACTAGGAACAAATATATTTCGCTTTAAATAGAATCTTTAGTGCCGTATTTAAATGGATTTGTATTCTAAACATGTGGAGTAAATATATCATTTCATCAAAAACATAGTTTTCGATGTTGCCATGCATAGCTTTCTAGCAGAAAGTATTACCTGTGAATGAACCCCATCTTATGAACGCTTTCCAGGGCCAGTGTGAGCTCTGCTGTGTAAAACCGTGCAAGTGTTTCCGGGAAAATTTCTTTCTTGATCAACAAACTCATCATGTCGCCCCCAGGGATGTAGTCCATCACAAAGTATAGATTTTCTTTATCCTAAAACAAACAAAGCATTTGTTCAGTTACACAATCCCGATTAAGCTACTTGGGGTTAATTCCTCATTATACCTGGAAGGTGTAGTAAAGCTTTACAACCCAGTCATTGTCAGCTTCAGCCAGGATATCCCGTTCAGCCTTAACATGGGCAACCTGAAAATTAAACCATGGCATATTTTTACACGAAGTTGAATGTGACACGACCAGATTGTAACAGAATTGTTGGGTGGAAAAGTATTGGAGCATTTTCATGATGCTCTTAGACAATAATTGATCAAATTAACACTTTGGATTGTATTTGCAGACCGCAGCAAAACTGAGTTATTGGGGAATTTTAAACATTATCAGGTACAAAAATACTTTTGCAAAGTGAAAACGTCAATAAAATAAAACACAGCTAACCTGGTTCCTCTTGAGAACATCTTTCTTTTCAAGGAACTTTATGGCATATAATTTGTTGCTCGCTTTGTTTTTGGCCAGCATAACCTGAATAACAAGTGTTTCAGTCATATAACAGCTGAGCATACAAGATGGAAGTTCTAAAATACACAGACCTTTCCAAAAGCACCGTGTCCAATCTTTTTAATCATCTGGAACATTTCCAAATCTATTTTTGCTCTCTTCAAGCGAATGTAGTTGGATTCTTTCTTGAACAACATTTTCCTCATTTCCGATTTCGTGTCTTCTGGAAGGCTGAACTGCAACCAATGGACAAACACGATAATGCCTTGAACTAAATACTACCACTGTATGACTACTATATTCAATGGTGTATTTAGTTCTGCATTATTGCATTGGTGATGGATATAAACAAATTCAATGCTAACTAAAAATTTACAATCTAATTCACTTGAGTGCAAAAATATCTGGAGTTTAAATAGCAAGCCAAAGCTAAAATGCTGTTGATCATATTAAGCTAGTAAACGTTTCGCATTCTTACTGGGTTCATGATCAATTCACTTGAATTCAACAAACTAATTTGTGTGTATGTGTGTTTTTTTCTAGCAACTAAGTATATGGACTGCATGGGAGAATAAAATGATAAACTCGAGGTAAGAAAATTGCTGTAAACCATGGCAAGATTTTAAAATATTTTATACATTTTGTGTAACATTAAAGTGTTAAATTTGGTCAAAAAAATTATGTTAAAACTTGGATGCACACCAAAAAACACCAAAATATTTTTAGCAATATGCTGACTGCATCAATCTTTTTCAGGCTTTTTAACATTATATATACACACGACACATGTATATATACCATATTTAAATACACACGTGTATATATACCATATTTAAATCATAATTTTGAAGGTCAAAGTTTCAAGTTATGGTGCAACTGGAGTCATACTGGGTCAGACATACCTCCCATTGTTATATGGGAGTTGGGTTACAGAAACAAACGGAAAGAATCTGATCTGGAGATACCTAAAGTCTGTCCATAATATAGTCTGACTGCAGTAGCAAAAATGTTCAAAGGTCAAAAACTTTTGAAAACAAAACATTTCTGCAGTAATCTGATTACAGATTTTCTTTAAAAAAGCAGACAAATTTACTTGACAAATTAGACCTACACTGTGGTATACAACACAGAATAATAAAACCTTAAATTAGACCTACACGGTGGTGACACAGAATAATAAAACCTTTTTTTTTAGGAAACTACTAAAAAAAAACTTCAGTGTAGCAAGATTGTAAGAGAAGAATGCATTTTATTGGCAATATTGTCCATAGTCGAACCAAGCTGCACTGATGAAGCCTTTTTAGTCAAAACAGTGACCATCGGTATGCAGTTCACAGAATTCATATAATTGGCTTAATGCTTATTCATATAACTTATTACTGTTTGGCATCATACACACAATGCAGTATGTACAATACAATTTATTAAACATAAAACACACATCTTACTTTGGTCATTTCTTTTTCCAATTGCCATCTTCTACCTGTGCGAGCTTTGTGACCCTTAATGACGTTCTCAATGTGTTGTTCCATGTAGAACTTGTATGCTTCGGGCGAGTACTTTTTAACTCTGCGCGTTCTGGTCGGTAAAGGTGGAAGTTTGGGTTCTTCACTTGCTTCCGGATTCATTTCTTCCTCCCAATCAGAGTCTGTTCCATCCTGGTTGTTCATCAACCTACAGTAATATTTGTACACAATGAAACAACGGAAAGCACACAAACCTGAAAACATTACAGCTAAAACATTCAAACTTTACAATCCAGGCAGCGCTTTATTAGTTTGTCTATATTTTAAATCTATCCCTAATATTTGTTGATAATTTTACATTACAGATGTGACCACATGGCACAAAAACAAAATTTATGGTTCTTGCAGTTTATAATCCGCCTTCCAGATACAGGGAAATCAATGCTGCTAAATTTAAAAAAAATCTAAGAACACAAAGATGTATTACAGCCGAAACGTCAATAAAATAATGTTTAAATGCGCTGGAAAGTTCCGCAGAAATAAAAAACATATTTTCACAACTTGAAGCTACACTCACCTTGCTTGTGGGTTTGCCGTTTCTTTCTTTAAACCACGACGGACAGGCACCGGAGATGTGTTGATAATAGGTTTCTCAACAGGAGCATCGACTCGAAACATGGGAGCCTGCTCCTGACTTGAATCGGAATGCACAGAATTGTCCGACCAACGGTTGGGTTGTTTTGAGCTGGGTGCAGCCGAAAACGACCCCGAGTGTCGTTTGTTCGTAACCTTGGCAGCTCTCTTCACATTATCCAAGTCTTTGCCAGTCGGCCTTCGCATGACAACTTTCTTCTCGACAGCTTCAATGTAAGCATCTGCGACTGTAGAGGACGGACTTGGAGCTCCACCACGAGGTTTTGTTGATGATTTTTTGGCAACATTGATGTCGAGCGACAGCTTCGGTGATGTTGCAGGTATTTGTGATGAAAGGTTGTGTTCGTTATATGGCGGAGGATCCCTGAAACATAACACAATTATTTGCAACCCAATGTAACAAAACCATAAACAGCACACATTAAACCAATTTGCAATGGTTAATAAAGAGTATTTTTATTCCATGCATGTAATACAAACAGGATCCAATTAACTTGGAAATCATATTTAATGCATACCACACGCATTATACAATAGTTGTAGTGATTTGAAGTCTCATATCATCTGAACATCAGAGATTTAGGCACCAATATGCAAACTTTTGGAAGCTATATGTTGTATGTTCACTTGAAAGTGCAACACAACAAACATCAAATTGAGCGATGATTACTCATGTGGGACAAGCCTGAATTCAGATGTTAATAGTTGGACAAGGGAGACAGTTTCATATTTAAATAATGACAGCTCATGGAAAGTAAATATGCGTTGTCCTAAAAATTGTACCTTTTCTGTGTAGTAGACTTCACTTGGTACTGCTTTTCAGAATAGTGTTGGGCTTGTGAATGGTGACTCCCATAAGCAGTATCTGCAAAGAAAGTGGCTTACATTATCTCTGTTGTAACTTATCATACCATAATCCATACCCATTGCTGCTTCATTGACCAAGTGGTTTTGGATCACAGACTGCTTCATGTCGCCTCCTGGCTGTGCTGGTCTGGATAACTGAAAACAAAAAATTATTATCAGACTTTCTTGTTTTAAAACACAGCTTTTTTCATTATTATTTATTTTACAGCTGAGCTTCAACCAGATCAGCGCTCTTCAACCTGCGTCATGGAAACCTTGATATTGTGAAACCCAAATTCAAAAAAAAACAATGAAAACCTGTTCTACACAAAGAAAAACATATATTTTTCACTAACAAGCTCTTGACACATTAATGCATAGTTGCATAGTAGCATAATAGTTAAAACAGAATATTTCAGTGTAACGCAGTAGTATTTAACGTTGTGAATGTCATGATATAATGAGTTGTATAAACTCCCCCCGAGAGTGCTTCCCGAGCTACTGAAAAACCCAGGTTGAAGAGTTCTTAAATGTAATGTGTGATAAACAACTGTGCACAGAACAGGGAATAGTATGAGTTTGAACAATTAACCACAGACTAACATGCTGACGCCAAATTACTGCGTGGCAAAAAATTATTGTTATGTACAGTTACCATTTATTATTTGTTTTACCTGATGATAGGAAGGGGGAGGTTGTCTAACTCCATTGTTCTGATCGTTATCCATCATTGCAACGTATCCATTCCTTGTATTATGAACATCCACGTTTTGCTGGACGTACATCGGGGATGTATATTGTGAAGGGTGGCCAATATCATGTGGAGGGATGTTACCCATTAGGGCACTGTTGATTGCAGAAGATGCACAATCTGCTCTAATCCTGCAGCAAGGATTTTTGCATCAAATTTATTTTTTATAATAGGCAACATTTAAAAACCTGAATTTAGTGAAATAAAAAAAAAGTGTAACACAAAAACATTTTTAACCTTCAAAGAAAATTAATAGGTATATATATACAACAGACAATAGATTGCACGCACTGCTATACGGCAACATGTAGACCTGACCAGCCTGAAGAAAAGTAAATTGTGACAATAAGGAAGTCATACTCACACATCATGTTGTGATTGCAGCAATTCAGGATGTCCCTCCATATGAGGTTGAGGTGGCGTGGGAGCTAATGGCAAAAAAATTAAAATGGGTAAGTCAGTTGTGAGTTGGTAAACTTGACCAATTGACACATGTTGTTCTCATGACAAATTTGATTGCAACAGTTATTTTTTAACAAGAAAGAAAAAGAAAAATTGTTAATTTTCAGTGTTGATGTGAATAATTGACTACAAATCATATGGTCCAAGACACAAAGTTATGAAATTTGTTTCAAATAATAAGTGCATGTCAGTGACAAACAATGGAAGGCAATGTTTTGGCAAATGCATGCACAAAAAACTTAGTAATTATACTTTGTGTCGCACTGTTGCTTACATATATAACTTACTGTATGAGTTTGGTTGGGTGAATTTCATGAACCTTTGTGCTGTAGAATAACTGGGCAAATGCCTGGATGGATTGACCTGGCTTGATTGACCATTATTATGATAGAAAGGACTGTTTGCTGTTGACCCTGTTGCATGACAATAAGTAATTGATTACGCTTTGCATAAAACAAGACAACAAACTCTCTCCATTGCGCAAACATATCAGATGGTTTAATCTGATATGCAAAGCCCTTCAAGCCAACGCCAAGCCTGTTATGCATTTTGTCACTTGAAAGTGTGAGCCAAAATTATGCTTCCCTAAATTACAAGCTGCGCAAAAGCAACATTGGAAATAAAATTTCAAGAAATGCTGAGGCAGTGGTTCTCAAACTGTGGTACGAGGGCTTTTCAAGTGGCACGCGATTTAGTCTACTCTATACAATTTGCCGCACTTTGCAGAAGCCAAAACCGCTGCAAATACATGATGTCGGTTTTCTTTATTGTGTATTTGTGACGCAATAGTATCAACATGAAATTGTTGCACTGTTGAAGTAATTCTGACATTGTGTATTCAACTGTGCAACAATTTCACGTTGATACTGTTGCGTCACAAATGCACAATAAAGAAAAACAAGCAACTGGTGATATTGGCTAAATTGTTATTCATTGGTGTTATGTCATAACAGTTATGGTATAGTAATACGGTGGTACGCAGTGCATTAAAAAACAAATGAGCGGTACGTGATTGGAAAAAGTTTGAGAAACACTGTGCTAAGGAAATGTTGGAATTTTGGTCTAGAATAGGGGGGTGGGTAAACGGACAAGAAATTATGACAAAAAATTGACAATGGAATACATAAGTAAAATAATACAAACACTGTTTACATTACAGTATATAAATGAACCTATTCACAATAATTAATATTTAAATACTATAACTGAAAAGCAAAAAACGTTTGATAAAATTGCACTAGGCTGCGATACGAACAATTTTCTGAGAGACAGTAATTTATATCAACCCTAGTTTGATGGCAGGAAAAAACAAACAGGTCAAATTTGACAGCAGTTTGCCCATATTTGTGTGGAAAGTTGCTAATATGCCAGGAATCACAAGCATGCAAATTATTAAGCTGTTAAATTAGAAGAGAAATTATTGGGAAACCTTTAATTATTGGTTGGTGCGCTGTGACTTCAGATATACCAGATTTGTGGATTTCATGCAAACTGTCCACATGTGCTGTTGCCATGCCTGCTGGATTGCCACCTGGCGACATGCGCTTAACCATTTTTTGGACATGACCTTGTTTAACCACCATTTCACTGGAGTCACCAGCATCAGATCTACAAAATAGGAATTATGTAAAATATCTAGTAAGTCTGGGCCGGTCATGGTTATAACAGTGATTCCCAACCACAAAGCAAGGGGAAATTTAATAAATTTTGGAAAAGAATTTCAGCAAAAAGAATCCAAAGCAAACTTTGAAAATTTCCAAATTTTTTCTGTATATTGTGGTGTTATATGAGGCTCTGGGACTGCATGGACTTAATTTACATATCACAGCTATAAGTTTACTCGCAATCCAAACAAATATATGCACTGAAGCAACAATATTTACCTGTCTTGGGTATAGTGGTTTGAAGGCACACCTTCTTTAACATGATAAACTGTTTGCTGGCCTATAAAGAGACAAATACAGTCAAAAACAACAAATTTTCTGTTAGGATTTCATATAAATGGGCAATTCAGACGAAAACCAAACTAAAATCTAACTTAAAATGAAAACAAAAACACATGCAGTAATAACTCATAATCTCCCAAAAGATAAGACATTACACAGTTTCAGCAAAAATAATATTTTTAAACAGGTATATATATACATATATATATATCCCAAACAAATTAAATTTAAGCACAGAGTCACCAACCTGACAATCCAATATCAGAAGTTTGTGGTGAAAAGGAGCCACTATGTCGATCAGCGTGTGTCATTCCAGGATAACTTGGAGGCTTAGTTGTCGGAATTTTATCCAAACCCTTTTCAGAGGCAAACTGTCTGGGATAGTTATTGTAATTTTGATCCATGTAAAGCTGCTTAGGGACTTGGGCAGGTTTTGTCTCGTAGTAGGCCCCCGGATGCATCCTGACTGCGCTTGATGGTGGCGGACTCTCTGCTCGACTACTTGCACCATCTGGACTTCCACGCACGGCCAGGGATTCATGGGAGCCGTACATAAAACGATGGCGCATTACTTGATTGATATCTGAACAACATTTTACCATTGATATAATGTAGCATTGCTGCACTGCCGTAGGATAAGACAATGCTAGGGGTGCCAACGTTTACAACTGATGTTACTTGCAGAGGGTTTGCAAATGAAAGTTAAATAAACACGGGCAAACCTGTTGTGAGTAAAGTTAAATATAGCTTTTATATTGCTTTAAGTACAGTTAGACACCTTTAAACTAAACCATGATCATTACAAACCCACACTATCTGACATAACCAGAAACATACATCACTAATTCTTAAATTCATTAATCCATATATCCTGATAAACCAACATC
This sequence comes from Ascidia mentula, assembly GCF_947561715.1. Taxonomy (NCBI): domain Eukaryota; kingdom Metazoa; phylum Chordata; class Ascidiacea; order Phlebobranchia; family Ascidiidae; genus Ascidia; species Ascidia mentula. Next base: position 22,223,231 of record NC_138568.1, on the reverse strand, counting down.
ATATAGCTCTAAGTAGTTCAGACGAATAAGGTTTGAAACTGTTACAACTTTGGAAAAGTCAAACTTTTACACTGCTGACCTGGAGGAGGTTGGGTGTACAAATGATTGGGGGGTATCTGCCCTTCTTGTTGCATTTTCCGATGCAAAATATTCATCAAAATCTCTCTTGCAGCTTCAACACTTTTAGTTCCTTGCAAGGCTTTGGTAGCGGTGTCCTGTGACACAAAGTTGAAGTAAAATTTTTTTGAAGGAAAAACAAAATGAATAATAAAGGAAAAAGTCATTACTTTGTCCACTTGCATTTCCTGCATGAGCTTTCTGACATGCTTTTGTTGGTCCAGATCATTGCGAATTTGCTGCATCTTCGCTTTAGTGGAGCTTCACATGTATTTTAAGAATAGTTTTTTTGATGTATTTTCATAAAGGTTAAAAAATAGTTTTTACTGGAGGTAAATAATTAGTAAATGTATTTTAGCTAACTGTTAATATTTATTAATGACTTGCTGTGACGACAACTGACCTGTTTGCTGATGTTGAGATATCGGAGGCTTCAGATTCTGTCAAGCTGTAGCGCTTCATTTTCTTGTCATTACTTAAATTAACTCTCATGAACTCCTTATGCAGCTCTGGCATGCCAGCTGCTCTGGACTGCTGCATATTTGGGAAAGATACAGGCCTTGGTGATCGCCCTCTTGATGAATCGCTTGCCGATGAATCTGCACGCCTCATTTTAACACTTGGTACCAACACAAATAGTGATGTTTTGTGTCATAAAACTACATTACGGAAACACAAACCTAACTTTAACAAAAGAACTGCAAGACAAGCTGTTTAGTCCCCAAATAACGAGTTTATTAAAAAGCATTTAGTTGCAAAGCATCCATCAAAGCTTAATCAGCAATTCTAACCATAACGTTTAAACGTAACAAATCAACCTAGTATTCCTTGTATGATCGTTATTATGTGAAAAAGATTGGCAATATCCAAAAAAATATTCAGTATACTGTAAAAAATTCGAAGCTTGCAAATCAAATAAAAACTTCACAATAACACTGAAAAAAAGCTAAACTTTAAAACGCTACTTTTCCTATTGCTAATATTTCCCGAGCGAACAACAAAGTAAAAAACAAACAAGAAAGGAATTCCAATAACGTTTCGCGATGCACAAACTAACCGAGCAACGTCCAATCGATAAAATGCAACAAGTGATTTCTATGGTAAAACAGATTTAGGAATACCAAAAAATAGGCGTACACCCTTGACTTAAACTCATTTCCATGGCTCAGAACTCATTTTCGTTAACCACGAATTCCTCAATTAATTTGTAATATGTCAAAACTTTTTTTTTTATTTTGATAAGAGTCGTACAACCAAAAAAATTGATGCACAATATCTTGTGGCAATATATTTTAATTAGGGTTGGTGAACTTGTGATGACGCACAAGTCTAACGACGTCTGATGATTCAAACAAGATGGTTCATGTTTTTTTGTCATTTTCCATTAGTTTAAAACAACTCCAACGAAGGCACTTGAAACACAATAGAGTGCTCGAAATTCCTAAATCTCCTGACGCTTTTGTGTCCGCCCGCATTCTAACATTCCATTGTTGAATTCGCGTTATCGTGACAACAGTAGGGCTTTTCTTACGTTATAAACACCTGCTTAATTTTAAGGTCAAAATTGTTCTAAAGTGTTTGTTATGTAATAGTTCCCGAATCGCGGACTGGACAATAAAACAGCCGGGGCGAGTCAACTCCAGTGAACTAGTTGCAAAGTAGAACAGCTAACAACATGACACATTGCCACTCGCTTAATACATTCATATTAGATTACTTGGCGCTTGTTGTGTTACGTGTCACATTTCAAAATTCCCGTATGAACTCACAATGGCGCAACTGTCGCATCACAAACACTTTGAAACAAAATATGCGTTGGACATTTTTTCCTGGGTAGCGAAAATATTGATCAGTACAATCAGACGGGGATCGAATTTATTAGAAAAATGATTCGCGCTACATCATAACACTGAACTTGGATGCCTTTCGTGTGAAGAGGTTGTATTGGCGTTGTCAGTATCCTTGATAACAGCAGAATTAAATTCGAAGTTTTTCTGGAAAATAGAAACGACAGCATTTGACTTTTGCGAGTTTTAAAATGTTTAAGCGAGAAATTTTGTTTTACTTTTTGACACGTTTAATTAAACCTTAGCCAGGGGTAATCCTGTGTTAAAACAAATAAAAATTCTTGGTTTCTTTAACAATTTATCACATCAGGTCTAATTAATATTAATCTATCTATAGTATATCGGTGCTCGCTCACATCTTCTAGAATCTTTTCCAAGCGAATCCTTTCCGTTCGCAATCGCGCTCTGAGATTCTTGATGTCCTGAATAGAACTGGGATCGTGTGATTGGGAGGAGCTGCTCCTCTTCTCATCCACTGAAGACTCCACAGTCTCACTCATCATCCGAGCTACTCCTGGTGTGTTTCTGACGATGTGGTTTCGGTTAAAAGCTTTATTTTAAACTGACGATTTCGTTCAGGCGCAGTTATTATTTATGTATACTTTATAATGAAAGATCGCACTCGCGGTAATCGTCAGCCACTCTTTCGGAGTAATTTGGATATGTGACAAGAAAAGCCAGATTCGTTGACACCACAAACCATAACACGCTAATTCCTGAAGTCTTTGTGGCATTTTTCCTTAGTTTATTCAATTGCGCAAACAAAGCTTCAGCACTTGTGTATGACGGACAGATTGTCCGTAGACCTCAATGGATGCAATCCGCCAGCGCGAAATTGTGGTAGAAGTCGGTAGGGTTTGAGGGAGTTTATGTTTTAATGCTCAACGGCAAATCTTATCAATAATTTATCCGCAAAACGGGTTTTCGAACAGCTGAATCCCATGACCTTCAAATATTGCATCGGTCAAAAGGAATCATTGCTTTCCCGAGCGAATTCGTGCAAAAAAAAGTCAACAATATAAATATGTATAAATAGGTTTACAGGCGCGGGATTGGGCACTTTTCCTGACAAGTCGAAGCGAGATTTGAAAAATCAAGCTCCCGGTGAGGTTTGAACTCACGACCCTGGGCTAACCAGGCCCAACGTTCTACAAAACTGAGCTACAGGTGCTCGGCGGTTTCACGGGGAATATTGTGGCCGAAGTATACCAACAACAAAAAGCTCAGCATTTTACGCGTGTCGGTATAACACTTTGTTGGGAGCAAGTACGTGTCATAGGTTCGTGAAAATTTGATAAAGAGGATTTATTCCTACCGGATTGTCATTGACAGCATTTTCCTCACTGGTCTCTCGGATGCCCCCTTCCGTTGTATCTACGACAAACCACAGAAGATGTTATCTACAACCGAGTTGAAAATTCAAAGCCATAAGTTACACAAACTACTAACATCTATGAACAAAGAGAATATGTCAAAAATGACGGTCTTTTGGGAGTCTCAGGAATAAAACATACACAAACATAAAATAAAAACCTTATGTTTTTATGTGTTAACCGCAATATCATTGAGTAGGTTAGAATTTTAATGCAAGAAAAACTATGGCCCGCAAGTCGGAAGGATTAGAAACACTGCTAAAAAGCATATGTTATGCGTTAATGTCCTTAATTTATATCAATAATTTGTGTGATTTAGTACAGACAGTTGTTATGTAATTGCAAGACGAAACAGGACAGCAGTTACTTTGTTGACGTAACAAACACTTTCAGAACACTTACCCCGCGCAAACGCACGTGCATCAGAGCGTCGGGGTTGTCTCTCATGCGCCGCAGAGCGGTCACTTTCGGTACAAAAACCAAGCACAAGGTGGCGGTAGTGCACAGGAGAATGGAGAGCGTGGAAATTGTAAAGGAAAGATTCAGGTAGTCTCTGAACAATGAAATACAACAAATTACTACAGTTAAACAAGGTATTCTTTGCGAAAAGAAAAACGCCAGCAGAGCTTAGCGCCGTGGGGCGAACATGCCGAACATGCCGTTGTATGAAATATCACTACGCCGGAGCTAATATGCCATTTATGGTAAGAGCAAACGTTTCGAACACTGCTGTGTTCATTATCAGTGCTGTGAGGTAACGGAGTTGCAGCAAATCGCCTACAGAAGCGGGCACGCAACCATAGAGACGAGGAAACAAAAACCAAGGCAAACTATGTAATTGATTTTGGAATCATTCCCCCATTCTGTTTCAATTTATGCGACGATTTTTTTACTTATTAGGAATCCTTCCCTATTTCTGCGTACTAAAAATCAATTATTCAGCAGAGTTTAAATTTAGTAAAGACCACTGCTAGCGGGTTTTAAAAAAGTGAAGGCACTTTTACCAACATTGCTTCATTACAAAAAAGTCATTCGCGCAATTAAAGACAACTCGGTATCTTTGGTGGAAACCTTTGGACGAAACCTCCCTATCGATTTCTATCCAACGTGCGCAGCAAAAGCGGCGCAAGGCGAGCTAGAATCAATTCATTCCCGACGTCTTCTTCGTTTGAACTCGATTTAAACCTGGGAAGAGCCGATAACCGGGGTTTGTGACATTTCAAAATCGACTTGACAAGAGTTCGGAAATCGATTAAAGCTTTTTCAGATCTCGCACTCCACACGTCACCTGAGGGCAAACGACGTAGTCGGCCCGATGACGCAAGCCACGACCGTGACATAGACACTGGCGCCGATGTACTTGCTGTCGTTGAGAGTTGTCAAGGCAACGTGACGCGTTTCCCAGGCGAGAAACAATCCAAAAACCTGAAAATGTGAGGTTTTCGTGAAGTTACTTTGTTTCACGAAACGAACGAAACGTTCACGACGCCAATTCCGAACCGAATCAAAATCTTAAAATGCCATTGGGTTGTCGGCAATCTTACAGACAGTTTTACGCCGATTAACACACAATGTTTCAACAAAAACACACTTATAAGATATATAAAATGACACGCAATGATCCAAAGTTTGCTTTGAATTCTTTGGGGCCCGAATTAATTTTCGCCATTCTGAAACGACGTTTCCAGTTCAATAGAAAATTGTTTTGCATACAAAAAAAAATCCTTCTTTATTGACTTCAGCTACAAATTTTAAATGTTGTTACTCCACATTAAGCAGCGTCCTTTAATATAATTATTGTTGTTGTTCATTACGTCATACAATACAAAATAGGGGATTCCCCCAACATCCAGTCCCACATACAGTTTGTGGAGATATGATAGACCGAAGGATTACGTTCAACCCTTTTTCCGGGAGAATTTCGCGTCATCACTCACCAATAGCACGCCCTTGTATACGCATATGATACCCAGCCACAAGATGGCGTAACTGCTTTGGCAGAATTCGTTTTGAAATATGACGAAGAAATTTTCCTGCTCATCCCAACGCTGAAAACAAGGGAAACAAAATGTTTGTCCAAAGGATCAGGTGGAGACTAAGTTGACAGAATTTTGCATAGCGCGTTTACAATCATAAATTCACAGTTTTAATTAAAAATGTCTGCTTGCAGAGTTTTCACTTGAAATGTTTCGCAATGACAGAAACCTTACCTCGTCACTGGCGTTTTTTACGACACGCTTTATTGGGTCGACCACGTGCCACGTTGTGAGTACAACCACGTCCACAGACAGAAAAACAGCCAGAATCCCGAAAAGCTGGTAGTCGCTTATCACCTGCAAAGCGGTGGCACCAGTTACTGCCACGTGACGCAGGGAAATCAGGCTATTATTACGTCACAAATGTAGAGAATTTCATTACTTTTGCATCAAAATTGATCAGCTGGCTTCATTATGGTACCAGTATTGTAACTAAACATATTTACGAAGTATGGGGAAAACGCAGGCATGCGCATCAGTGATCAAACTAAGAACACTATTTTGTCACATTATCCCTTCCAACCTGGCCTCCCAAACATTGGTACAAACTAGTGGCCGTTAACATCAGTTTAATGAAATTTTAGAGCAAATTTTTTGCGTTTGGCGAAAAGTTTTTCTTCCTGAAATCAACTTTTTCCAACGCCACTGATGCGTGACACAGGTGCAACTTCACGTCGAAAACCACAATTTTAAAGACCTCGAATCTAAACGCATTTCATGCAACGTCATCACTTCTATTTAAATAGATTGGTAATTTTTACAAAACAACAAGTTACAACTTTAAAATTTTATTATAAATAGAAAGTTCATAAAGTGTTGTTGAAACAATCATTGCCCGCTTTATACTCGCATGGACAATTGGTCGTCAATCAAATTTTTGTAAACTTCTGGCTCGTGAGTTTACTGTGCTGTATAGGATGAAAATAAAAACAGAATCACAATCAAATACCTTTTTCTTTACTGTGACGTTTGTAAAAATTGCATGAACCCTCCAAGTTTTCAAAAACATGGTACCGAAGGCCAGTGTGAACGCACACGTGGGGAGCAGGTTTCGTATCTGGAAGAAGTGAAGATGAAACGTGCATAAAAATGCGACCGTTTAAACTTATTTAATTCGCTCACAACATAATATGTTCGGATAGTTGGAGTTTGAAGGTAATACCATAGTTCGCAGTACTGAAGTATGTTCACATATTTTGGGTTGCGTTGTCACAAAAACTTTAACCCAAAACAAATAGTTATTTTACACAAATTTACCATTTTTTTCTAGCGTTTTAGACAGGCATCAATTTACACACAATAATGTTTCTCACATAAAAAAAATATATAAAAAACAATAAATATGTTAGGTTTGAATATCGGTGTGGTGAAAAATAGCCGTTTAGTTACCAGAAGTCTCACCTTACAAAGAATATCGAAGGCGGAGGGAGTGACGTATTTGGTCTGAAGACAGGAAAGAATTAAACTGACGTAAGCGGTGACGCAACCGACGACAATGACGTTGTTTAAATTTGGACTCGACATTTTGATGATTCTACAAAACAGAAATGTTCAATTTAAGGTTGTGTCGAACATAATATTACATTAAATACAATTTAATGCTTATTATGTTAAGAATATTTAACTTTATAAAATGTATGGATCGCCCGCTGACAACTGTGTACGTTCTTGGTCGTTCCTTAAAACGTTTTGTTGATTGTGATTTTCAAAACTAACCCAGGCACTGTATATGCAAAACCGTCCGGAGACGCCTGGTTGCAAGAATACATATATTTCGCCCATATATATTTCGCCCGTTTATATTTCACCCATATATAATTTCGCCCTTTATTTTAGAAATTAACATGAAACTGCAATTGAGGAATATAAAGTCAGTCATGACATTTTGAGTATAAATTTAAAACGTTTTTCATTGAAGCAATGTTTCGCTTGTGGAATTTTAATTACAGTTAGAACTAAAAAGTTTAAAGCTATTTTCCCCCTAAAGGTCATTGACAGTTGCTTCCACAATGACAAACGTCTGTGGCCGCAATGACTCTATTTGAACCTTGCAATTATTTTCAATTGCTCGTTTAAATATTTATTGTTGAAAATTGCGTTCACGCATCCCAGACAATGATACAATAAATTCTCACCTTATGGTGCGATGACGAATGTTGAAAGCGAGAAAGAGGAGGGCCAGAATGATTCCGAATACGGAGAAGGTTAATATCATGCTCACAATATACGGGGAAAGATAATCAATCTTCAGCAAGGTTTCAACTCTATCCAAGGGAGCTCCTACCCCCGTGCCTAAAACCAAACAATAATTCGTAGCATTCACATTGCCGAGTTTTTTCGAGACTTGTAACCAGCAAGTAAGAGCTTATAACGCATAGGCTGCTGTGCCATTGATACCTTTTCAACAATCGGTGACATAGCTTTGACAAAAATACACGTAATTTTACTTCAAATATCAAATTATTTTTTCAACCTGGCCAAGCAATAACGGATTTGTTGAGAACCAGCGATTGCGTCATCATTTCGTAACGTCCTGTGGTGACGTAATCGGAGGTTTGAAATTGGCGAAGGAAGAGAGTGGATTGGCGTTCACCATCTTTAAACTCAAGTTGCCCCTGCGGGACAAATTCGTTTATTACGTCACAAAGTACTTAGGGTTACTGTGGGTTACCGAATTTCCGCTGACATTCACAGATTGGAAAGCGGTGAGAAATCTTTTCCGGAAAGCAGAGGAAGAAATTTTATTTTCGATTGATTGTGGATTCGCCTGGAAACGAACGTGTAATCGTCCAAGTCATTAACTGACTGTAAACCGCCTTCGGCATTTTGCCCAACATTTAAAAATCGATTAATTTACCGACAAAGCTAAAAACCGATTGCGTTATTTTCAACTGGTCCTGATACCAATGTAGGAACTCATTCACACCTTCAGGGCTATGTCGAGCGATGATGACGCGGCTATGATTGTGTCATAGGCCCATGACGTCACGGACGCTTTCCAGCTTGGACGAAAACTTGCCTGCATCAAATATTCAACTTTTTCTCTGTGCAATGTTTTTCAAACTGGCATAGATTTTACCGAGCTCCTGTCGTCAATCAGGAAATGACCGGAAACTGCTTGTGTCATTTCCTCTGACGTGCAGTTGACGTCATTGTTACTCCACCAACCGTTGTCAAAGTTTCCGATCATAAACCATATTGTATTTTGCTTGCGGCCCAGACCGCCTAATTTGTGGACCTAAAATTAAAAAAAAACTCTAAAAAAATTCGAGCAATATTAGCACTTTTTGTAATACTGCAGCATACTTTCCACGTGAAATTTTTTTAGAAAAAATAATTTAGATTGTGAACAATCTTAATATGTTTAGGACAATTAAATTAAGTTGTTGATTTTTATAGCATCATTTATAATGTGGAGAGACAAATTTAATTTTGACGTCATCGATAGAAATCACTTTGCATTCTTCAATAAACAGATTGATTTAATTGGAACCAACCACGCCATGATTCGATGAACAATATACAACGACCCTCACCTGGCAAAAATATCTTCTCGCGATTTCCCCTTCCCCCAAATAAACCTTGATGTTGTTCCTTGTTTCCTGCGAATCAAATTTGCAAAATTTTAACGATCGCAATGGTTTGAATACTCGGTGGGTCGATGGCCGCATTACCACGTGCACTGCAGGCTGACAAGCATGGTTTTGACAGGTTTTGAACCCAGGGTGGTGTTTAGAAACGAAAGCCTATGTTGCCAAGCCTGCTGCTAGTTTCGGTTTCATTTTTAGAATTGCACACTCCAAGTATTTTTCACCTGAGATTTAAGTATTAAACTCTGTAAGGAAATTTCACCAACCTAAACATATTAACACGAGGCGTGTGTTGGCGCAATCATAAGTCCTTTAGGTTTTAAATGATATTCCCCCCCTTGGGCACAATACCAATCTTATATGAGCGACACACGTTGACAGGGAATATTGGAGTCGCCATCACAACGAGTTGAAGTTGGCACGAATTTCAATGACGTGCGTTCGTGTGTTACAGTTGGTTACTCGGCTTTGAAGGCCCTCATTGGGGCTTTCAACAAACCAATCGATCACAAAGTTCACGGCCGTCAAGCGAGGGAACGTTCTTTCTGCTTGGCCAGGTTGTGTCATGCATTTCCCTGTAACCTTATATTTCAGTACAAGTACCATTAGTCTCGTGTGGGTGCGGTGCAAATGAATGCTTTTGAGGTTAAAGCAAAATTTTCCGCCCTATTGAACACTCTGACTTAACAGAGCTCGGGGAATCCCCGACCGGTCACAACGGGTAACCAGGCGTGACGAAATACGTTACATGCTTAACTAAGCGAGACGAGACACGCAATTAGCACGGCACGCCGGAATAGGGACGAATATTTAAATTATTCAAGGCTTTCAGTCAAACAACGTCAGTCCTTACATGCATGACGTTTGCACACGTGGTGTCGTTGTTCCTCGATTCTTCGCCGAAAACGCAAACCGTCCCGACCCGAATGTCCCGAGAGGCGAGAGTGCCAATAAGTTGGTTGTATTTCTTTGAAAAGACAACCATACAATTGTAGTTAATCGACCAACTCAAGGCCAAAAGTAATATTTGCTACCATCTAAGGTGCGTTAAAAACATCGTCCTTAAAACTTTGATATTCAAATCTTAGTTTGATATTCAAATGACATTTCAACCAATAGGCGACATAAGCGGGTGAGAAACGCGATTGTTCGGTTCCTGTAGGGGAAGTCCCCATTATTACGAAATAACCAGACTAGGAACAAAAGCGTGTATGAAGACAATCTGTGGGTCGTGAAATATTTCGTACACTCCTCTACAGCACACGGGCTTATGTTGCAAATTGTGCCGGGAACCTCAACGCTATGTGGCCGCCACCATCTACCTCGTAACAGCGGGGGTCGTCGTTGTGGACCACGTCTATCACCGACCAATTATAATGCGCCATTATCGTTGTCAGGGGAACAAGCTGCGCGCGCAGACTCGGCATGGTCCGGACCAGGGTGGGAAAAAGTCGTCTGTTCGCTAATTCTCCTTCGTTCACGTTGAAGACGATCTGCCCGGAACCAAAACAGGCGTTTTGCAAAGAAAACAACACGTTTCGAAATCATGGTGACGTCACCTCCACAACGTTCCACCATTGGATGGTTTGAGCCAGAGTCGAAATCACGTGATAACAGTTTGGACCAATCACAGCAAGAGTGTCAGGACGTTTTTCCATTTGGTAAAACAGACTCCGGATGGCGAGGGTTGTGTCACACTGGGAATAATGCACGGATCAATAAACCGATTGACATCAAGACACTCTGAAAGCATTTTGTTCTCGTAGATTAAAAAATACATCCTTAATGCACACAAAGCACTAGCATTTGACAACATCAGGATCAGCCTGACTGTTGTTTATTGTTTTTTAATAAGTGTTATTGATTTTTTCAGACGATTTCTAAATAATTTTATTATTGTGTTTACTGTAATCAAGGAACTGAAGATGCCCACAGGCGAAATATATAGTGGTTTGTGTGCATATTGTCATTACGGAAGGTATACAGTGATTGCTAGGCCAGCATCTACAGTCCATGGTTTATACGGTTTTTCTCAATTGCTCAATATTGGAAGGCATTTAAAAACCCTTCATGTTTTAGTTTGGTGGTTTAACAACAGGTCTCCCCTTGCACCGATCCAACAATAACCTGCCGAAAACTATAGACCGAACACCACCTGTTCGCTGACTCACACGCATAATTTCTCGGCAAGTTGGGTGTAAGGAACAGTTTTAAAACGCCCAAAATCCAAACCGTGTCCCTTTTAACAAAATGGTTTTTCGCTGTTGCAAATGTCAATGCATAAAAAGAATGAGGGTCGATTTTGAACTTCACCAGGAACGATGACAGGAAGGCCGGAACCCGGAAAAGCTTTTAAAGCGGAGGGATTAATCTTGACGTTATTGCGCATGCGCATTGCTCGATAAAGCTCTTATACCGGTGTGTGAGACGCTTCTATGCAGATGTCGTATCTCTTGTTAAAGTCGAAATTCACTCTGCGCTGAGCATTAATTATCCCTTTCCATATTGATTCCACCGAGGTCTCGGAAGCTTTTACTTCATTTGACGGCGATGATTTCCCAGCATCGATCTAAACAAAAAGAAAGTATAATCACGTTTGAAAGCAACGCTAAAATAACCTGGGAACCGGTAAAAACAACGTTATCTCGTCAGGCTCCCATAAGAAGCGAATGTGTCCGGAGGTGGATTCTCACGTCATCCTAAGTTTTATAACTAAACATAATTGTGTGCAATATGCATCAGATTTATCAAGCTTTCTGGAACATCAACACCAGAAACTTGTCCACTACGAATGTGTTGAAACAGTTTGTACGCAGTTTACAATAGAACTAAACTTCTGGCAAAAAATTAAGGTATAAGTTTAATTCTCCGTTGTGACGTTTTGTCTGCCATACAGCAAGGCTCCCAAAGTGTATCACAGCAATTCAAAGTCCGGTAATTTTTGCCAGAAGTAAGTGATATTGTAAATTGTTGCATGCCTGGCAGCATCAACAACACAAAATATGTAACGCATTTTCTAGACTGGTGCATGTTGTGGAAATTAAAATATATGAAACATGTCAAAGTTTTCTGCAAAAAGGGTCGTCAGAATTTTGTTCTCAGAAGTTATTTATGATGACGAAAGCAACGAAACAATTTGGTACATCCTGGCCATACATGGATTTTTTTTCAGGAGGTTTCCATTGGCATGCGGTAAATGCGTCAATATTAAAAACTGAAAATAGGTTTAGCCACCGGGTTACACATGGTAAATTACCACAAATTTAGAAACAACGAATATACAGCTTTTTTAAAGGAAGATATTGTAGTCGTTCGGACGATCACAATGTCAGGAAAAAGTGGCCAGTGCAGTTTGTCCGCAACGCCAGAAAACCTAAGCGTTATCATCCAACGCATGACTTATTTATTGTCCATTGTGGGTATGGGTGTTTTCTGAAAGGAATTTAATGATATTTCAGTTTCCTTGTGACATCTGCAGTTTGTCCCAATCAGAGGCAAACATAGCAGACAGGGTACTGACGCCTGTATTTCATCTGCGCTTTTGTTGCAGATTTTCACGAAAAACTGTGCAGGTGGTTGACAAAAGATTTGCGACATGCGCAAAAGCCCGTCGAACTATAACTGCTCTCTGATCTTTTGTGGCGCCATCTGCAGAGATTATTCACATCGATTCAAACGTCAATCATTTTTATCGCGTGAAAACTGTTTCGATTTTCGCACAACCAATTACACGAATGTTCAGAACGCGTCGCTTCTTTGTGACCCTTTTTTTCTTTTGAGGGTTTTTATTGTTGCCATTGTTTTGCGCCTGATGACGCGAGCGTAAAACTGACAATAAAGTTTAAAAGAATCGGTCTGTTTTAAAGGCATTAGAAAAGTGCTTCGAATTCCTTGAATTGGAACTGCGCGTACCGAGAAGCTTCTACTGTTAGTAAACTGCCTGCTGTCTTATCGTTTAAATTCAGGTTGCCCAATATTTCGGTTTAAATCTAATGTTTATGTAAAACTAAGACTTTTGCTTAAATGATTTTGTTTTACGGTGCAATGATTTACTAAAGGTCACATCTGGTGTCGTGAGATAAAGTTCAAAGCAGGAAATCCCGATGTAATAGAAGATAACGTCCAGGTTTCCGTCACAAACTTTCACACTTGCGGAATTGAATGGTTTTTATCATATATTTGTTGTGGAATCTTTCATAACTAACTGGGAAATTTGTTACATAACAAAAAAGCCAAACAGTACTCCACAAAATATTTGTGTGCCATCCATTTGCCGTCATTGGGCCCGAAATTACAAACAGAGAAAAATTATTCTCTGCTGGGCAACAAATATTTCCGTTTAAATATCGGCGCGTCAATAATGCGTGTGTACAAGTTCGATGACGGGACGTTCCGCGGGTTAACGAGAGAAGCTCCCCTCTCAGCGGGTTCGGAACACGTGTCCCTGCTCGTTTCCCTATTGATTTTTGTGTCTGATCGCATTACCGTCAAGTTAAACTACAGTTAGTAATGAGGGGGTCACGCAGACGGAAGCGGTTACGAGTGCAACGCGAGTTCCTTGAAGATCTGGCGAACTAACAACACACTACCCCCGCGAAAAATTGTTCTTATATGTTTGCGATATCGGAAAGCTCACCGTGAAAATGTTTTGTGTAAGGCTGGCATTACTCCGCAAAGTTGGAAATAAATAACCACTCTGTTTCTACGTGTTTTGCTTGCCTAGCATGACAAAACACCACCAGCCAAAAACTTAAAACAAGAAGATCTTCCAAGGTTGTCTCAATCAACCACAGTTTACTGCGTTTAACAAACAACAAATTTCCGTTTTCATAACAACCATTGGGTTCATGTTATTTCGTTTCTGAGGCAAGGAGGGAGATTGTAACGAGGCAGTGGGAAATGCAACCTATATTTAAGCACAGTCTGAACTCATTCCTGCTTGAGTGAGCTTAATATACCAACTAGCTGCAAATTGAAATGGAACAAAAACTCTTTTAGCGACTTTGGGCGAATGTATGCGACAGTTTTTTTGAAGACATGCCGCGCGTTGTCCAGTCGCCAATTGAGTACAAGCTCCTTAATTAACATGAGGTATCCCGCCAAAACGATAGAAATCATATCCCCGGCGTATACTGTCCAATTAACTTGCCATAATAAATATCCAACCTTGCGTGTGGAGCCGTCAGCATGCTGCGCTTACAACGTTAAGCAACGTGTTCCGTCAATAACTGATTTATTATTAATGCGGCCTTACTTAGTGTGGGTTCGGTGTATTTCGCCAACTGCATCTCATGCCAATCGCATTAAAACGCATGAAGTTTAATGCACTTTGTGTTCTGTGCGCTATTCCATACCGCCGGGATCAATGGCCAAATAAACCGGTTTTACAGTTTACTATATTGCAGCTACATTCAATTTATCTCAAAAATCCAGAAACAAAACTAAAAACCCTACAGTACAAGGGGCAATTTTTTTTGACAAATTGTTTGTGAAACTTCATGTTAATTTAGGTGGAAAAAAATATAGAAAACCCAGAGTTAATCAGAGTAAAATGAACAGAAACCATTGGTCGCCTGCTGATTTTCTTTCTATATCTGCTCCGCGAGTCGAAAGGTTTGCGAATATCTCTGCTACAAATCATATTGTGTCCGGATTTGTGTGAATTCAAACAGGAACTTGGCTTTCAATTTTTTTTAAATTATTGATTCCTGTTGAGGAATGATCAACTTGGCCACTGATCCAATTTTTAGCATCAATAGTAATTTGATTCGGCGTATTTGGGTCAAACACTACAATTGATTATCTGCTTCGTTCGCTCGTTTCCGTTGTGACGAATGCAGTTCAACTTCACCAACTCAATCCAAATATCACACACAAAATCTTTTGTCAACTAATGGCTTGCATTTATATCTAAGAATATGTCACAAATTAGGTAATTGCAAGTTAACTTACATTACATTGTTTAATCGATTGTGATGTCATTGTTGAATTGTACTGTGTGTGAATTACCGCACAGTGAAAAGAGAATTATTGTTCACAAAGTACGTTTGCAATCAACAGCATTTGTGGCGCCATAGACGGTTCGAATCGCCGATTAAACTATAATCCGGAAGCGTCGTTTTACCGCTTTTTTAATGTAACAATTTACATTCTTTATCATAATTAATGTTAACTTCAGGTGATGAGAACTGATAATTCGAAATATTTCTGTGGACAACTTTTTGCAGCTCAGTGATGGTTATTGACTTGTACATAATGTTAACTTACCCGTACGAAATCCCACGACGGAGGAAAAGGCAGAAAAACCGCGAACCACACTTTTGTCCTGTTGGAGGTTTCATTGCAAAATGTCAAAGTCCTTTCCGCAGATGTTAGGTTTAAATCCTTGTTGTGACGAAGTCTTTTTAACGTGGAACTTGATTCCCCAGCAGTGTTTCCAAAATTATTCCCATCTTTTTGAAGACTGATTGGAATTAAGGCGAGAAAAGTGACACACATCGGTAGTCGCATTGTCTTCATGATTATGGGGATCTTGTGATTTGCCGAACAAAGAAACAACCACAATTAGATTTTAAATCAAAGAATTAATTTCTCCTGTCCAGAACACAAGAAATACGGATAAATTTCTTATTCCGGAAATCATTCCCCATCAATCTATCCCAACGATTACCACCTTTTACTTTTGACCACATTTATGTAAACATGGTTTTATATATCGTTAAAATCTGTTGCCTTTCATATCAAACAAACACATTTCTGGTTAATTTTGCCCTAACACGAAAATCAAAATATGTAACAAAGTAAACTTAAACAATAGGGAAGGGGAAGGAAGACGCCGAAATAACCTGCGATTTTCAATGTCAGGTGTCCATGTAATTAGTAAAATAATTAGTGATCACTAAAAAAGAAGTATTTATTGTTGCGTCAACAGTTCTGCAAATAACAATTTGTTGATAATTTTGTTTCTGCAAAAGACAATTGCAAGCAACAAATCATTAGTTAGTAAAGGTAGCAGCGAAACAAAAGCTATTGCTGTGAACTTCAGCAAGCTCAAAGAAATTAATGTTTCTGTCTGTAAGAAAAAAACACGCCGATGTTGATCGCCTGCTGCTCTTCTTTGAAATCCGTGAAAAACAAATATCAGTCGATCAACGCCGGCCTAAACTGGCTGTTTCCTGTAAAATGCTATTTTTACTTTTGCAAAAAGGTGTTAAAACATAAAATCAAAATCACAAAAAATAAATGAATTTCAAAGTTCAACTTTCACAAAAAAACGACCCTTTCGACTTTTCAACACAAGCTAGCAGAAGTCCTCATGTTAATCCCTGACGGGCAAGACAACAGTCACAGGTGCGAAAGTAAATTTGATCCATCAGTCTCGATCCTTACACGAGAAAAAGCTTTTAGTCTATTGGAGCAGATGGCCGTTTGCCGCTTCCGATGGTAAAGATCGCATTGCTTCACAGCGTACGAAGCAACGGAACCTAAACCGCCTACAGACGAGACCGAACGCGGCCCTCACTCGGACCAACCTGCCTCGTCGCAACCTTTTTTCTGGGCGGGAAAATTTCCTCCCGAGAATGGAAAGAATTTTGCTGGCGTTGCCAGACATGATGTTGAATTTACCCAAAAAGCTCTTATGGCAAAACTCAAAATACAGTTGTTTGCACTTGAAAGTGATGCGTAACTCTGCATATTACACTCTTGATCCATTGCAAGTGGTAAATGCTAAAGCGCCATTCAAGTTTTTGCCAACAAACCGCTGCGTGTTTTGCGAAGTTTTCCGTCAGTTAAAATCACTGCAGTTGATTTGAAAAGTGTTACAGCATCAAACATATTCCGTTTCTTGTCAAAGCCAACAAGATAATAGCCTACATGTTTAGGTATTTCCAATATTGCAACACCTAATCCTATGAGAAGCGTTTATTTTGTCTGAAAAGGTTTAAATTGTCTGCAAACGATTTTCGTTTATTTGACAAACCAAAAATATCCACCAACAAATCCAATGTAAAGCATCCCAGTATATGCTATCCTTAACATCTGCCATCCTTGGGCCTGTGTTACATCCATTATTTCAGGGCAGAAAAACTTAATACTGGTCGTTTGCGGCACTCCATAGGTCAACCATCCTCATTTAATTAAAAATTTATTGCTTTTTACGGTGCGTCCCCAATCACTCTATTCATTGCCCAGTGGATGTGCAATGTTTCTTGCAGGCTTAGGCTGTGCGCATTACTTTTATCCCTTGTCATCCACGTGCGACATTTCTTTACGTATGCAGAGAACGGAATCAATAAAATGTTAACACCGATGACTGCGAAAAAGCGGATTTTAAACGTAATCGTTTGATTTTGATTTCGTTATGAATTTGTTTTTAATTTGTTTAATTGTCGTTTTGTCATTAGTCATCATAAACAAACGCATTTGTTTCGTAATAACAAAACACAGAATGTAACAATACTTGTAGTTTATTCGAGAACTTTCCTCTTATTAGCGCTGTCTGAAGGTTTTCAACCAATTTACGAAAACTTGTTTGATTTGTTTTGTTTCAAAATTTCGTTCTTCAGTTCGTTTATTCCAACACTTGCAAGCTGTTTTTGCTCCAATTATATTTTCGTGTTTTTTTCCGAAACAAAAACGGTAGTTTTTTTTGTAAACGCACGACATTTAGGGCGAGCATGAGGCGATCATTTTTAGAGACAATCTCATGAAATAGATCTGATTTGGTTGTTTTGTTTCACGTACCCCTTATAAAAATGCTACCTGAAAACAATCGACGTGAAACAGGAATTAAAAAAACTTTCTCTTGCGAACTCAGAAACAATTACGCTTAAGTGAAGTTTCACAGAATATTTTGATTAACTACAGGATAGAATAATACTTTTCCCTTGCGTGTGCCGACCGGCATTTACAAACCAAAGATACATGTCAGAATAGCCTAACAAACAGAACCCAGCCACTGATATCCGTAGTTTTAATAAAGATACGTAACTCCAGAGCGCATCTACAAGTCTTTTGCAATTAGGTATGTACTGCCATCTACCGGATACAAATAGTGAACTGCACGTGATTACAATTTTGCCTGATATATCCAGAATATTTTGACATTCATATCAGGCAACTTTTTAATTGCCAGTAAGTTAACATAACATTCCGCATGTTGCGACGCTCAACATTCTAAAAATATGAAAAATGTTGAGACACAGCCATAAATTCTTTTGAATTTGTGAAGTTGTCAGATAACAGATACACCTGTGTCTGAAATATATGTGCTTTAACAAATATGGTAAATCCAGTGCTAAATTAAGGTTCTGCTAACCCCAGGGTAAATTGTGGCATTATCTATTGATGCAAACCAAAGGTTCGTTGACCGTTTTACCTATTAACACTAAATGTCATTAATGGGGCCTGGATTTTTGGTTGCTGGCCCTAGTCGCATGCATTGTTGCCTAATGATTAATCTTCACTGGATAAACCTAGGTTACACCCACAGCAATGGGGCATAACAACGCACCCCCAAAACTGTGGCTTCTACTTCAAAGATATGTGGTCGACAGTTGTTATTGTGTTAGCCTTAATTGTTAGAAACAAATTCGCCGTTTTCAGTGGGTACACAACTCAAATAAGTTTCTAATATATGGATGTACTCCACACGTTTAAGTAATTTATAGTATTAAAAAACATCCCATGTCAGTGACATGTCACATATCAAAAACTGTACAAAACATTTTGAAAAGTTTCCAAAACAACATAGGCTAATGACCGTAACCACTGACAACTACTCAAATCACCGATCAGTGCGGCAACGAAAACAAATAGACCAATATTAAGCCGTAACAAAATACACTCCGAGCGTAATTTTCCAACCGACATGCGCTGTAAAAATTGCGTCTTTGCTACGCATTATTTGGGAACCTCCTTTTCATCGCAGTCTGTGAGAAATACGTACTGTGTTATCCGTTCGTACGTCACACAACTAAAGGTGGCTGTACACAGGATGCGTTTCGGTCCGTTTTCGTCCGTAAGCGCATACGCGCGTAAAAATTCGGTCCGTCGCCTTCCGACGGGGTCTTTACACAGAATGCGTAACGTCCGAAACTTGCGAACCATGCGTTAACGCAAGGCCATCCGACGCGATCAAACATGTTTGATTTTTACGCACGTACGCATGCGATTTTGTTGCTGTGAAAATATACCCATCTTTAATAAAGTGGGTTTTTGTAATATTTATGCCTACTTGAAAGGTTAAAATGGTACTTTTAAGATCAACAGTTGGTTTTTTACCCTTTTTTGGGATAAATATCTTTTTGAGGCAGTGATTATCAGTAATAATAGCTGTTACAATGGCATAACAACTGGTAGGCCCCTAAAATGGAATATAGTAAAGAAAAAAACTGATTGAACTTGTCCGTGAAAGACCAGCTTTATATGATATAAAAAATACAAAACATTGTGTCAAAATATATTTTCAAAAATGCATGGGATGCTGTTGGCAAAGCGTGTGGTATAACAGGTAACAAAAATTATAAAACTTCGAAATTTTATTGTTGTACAATTTGTCCAAGCAAAGATAATGTTTTCGCCAGCCTTTGAAAGATAAAAGTGCCAAAGAAAAATGGAGAAACCTAAGAGATACGTATGTACGCAAAAAGAAAGAAGCAGAGACCAAGTGGATCTGGTTACATACCTACACCAACCTGGCCATACTTTTCATCAATGATGTTTTTGGACAATTATACAAAGCATCGCATGCAATATTGTTATTAAACTTATTTGGTTGTATCTGAACTTACTACATGTTTAGGACTGAGTCTCACATTTTGCAAGAGGACCCAACTTTGACAGCAGAACAACAAGTTTACTCTGCTTTTTGTGAGGCAGCAGACATTGGTAATACAATCAACAGCATGTTAATAAACTGTTAGGACAAGGTCCTGTATTTTTTAGGCATAAGTCCTGATACTTCAGGTAAACAGCCCGAAGTACATGAAATTGGTACACCTGAAAGTTTAGAAACCCCAAAAAAACGAAATCCACAAGCATTAACTGGTCGTTCATCCAGTTCAGTTGGTAAAAAGAGAAGGAGGAAGGCAGCGGGTGTGGATCTATCGGTAATATTATTTAAACCTAGCAAGAGGATATGTAAAATAATTTATATCATTTAATTGCAATGATTTTGCATGGGAACAATTGGGTAAAACATTGCACACAACCAATGCTTTGATTTCTGAACAACTAAAAAAACCTCAGCATTCCATTATGCCAAAATTATTGAACAAAGATTAGATGCATTGCCAAACAACATGCATAAAGCTTTTGTAGCCATTACTGTAATACTGGCAGATTATGACAAAGTTGAGATGCAGGAAACTATAGCTTTGTATTCATTGTGTACATGCAAATATCAAACTGCTTTCAGTTCTTTTTTTACATGTTTGACTGCAATTTACTTGAAACACAAGTATTGGTACTGCTCTTTTCATTTCACTGTTCACTTTCTTTAGTATTTTACTGCCAGTGTTCTGTTCTATTCATCTGTAGTGTTTTTTATTTCCTTCAAATACCTCTTCAATTTGCATTGTTATATATGCCAACATTCAGTATGCATTAACTGTTATTTTATTACAAAAAAAAACAATAAACATAAAAAAGAAAAGCAGTCGGTCTTACTCAAGGGTTGTTCCCTGTGAAACAGGGAAAAAAAATGTTGTAATGCCAAGCAACTTCCCCTGGTGAAAAGTGGTGAAATCTTTGATGTTGGGAAGACATACAGTTTCCTCTTGTCGTCAAGCTTCCTCAACAAATTCAACAGTTACTTCATAGGCACCAATGCACTGTATTCCCTAGTTTCCAAAGACTTCTTCAAATTTTTGCTCTGCAACCAGTTATGTAAAACCACAGTAGCCTTGACAACTTGAGTTGCAGTTTCAACGTTTGCCATTATTGTTGATCCAAGTATCCGCCATCTTTGAGCAAGGATACCAAAGGAAAATCACTGATCTGCAATTGTATTGTACATGTGCGCAGCAGCAGTCATCGGTCGTTTGTTGACATGCGCAACCAAGCGTAAATTCGTACGATAACGGATTCTGTGTACAGTGCCTTTTAACGGATGGTTCGGAACGAAAATTCGGTCCGTTTACGTGCGTAATCTGTCGGTCCGTTTTCGGATGCGATTTACGTACGTTCACGCATTACGCATTCTGTGTACAGCCACCTTAAACCCGACATGAACTAATTCACAATTTAGAAACATAACTCACGGTTTTATATATCTTTAATATGAACAAGATAGCCAATACAATGGTAGAGAACTTTATACAGACGTTTCGATTGTTTTCTACAATTATTTTCAATGCAAATGAAGGCGAACCGGCAAAATTGTACGATGAAGTTGCGATAAATAGGCGATCTATTGGCTACTTGTTCGTATTAAATCACAATTTATCAGCATGTATTTTTCATAATTATACGCCGTAAACGAGTACGAGTCGGGCGCTTGACCATACTGCCATTCACAGAATTTTTTTTAACCATACCGGGATTTGAACCCAGGTCATCCTGGGCATGAATCCGATCAGGTTTATTTCTTGGTGTACGAGTCGGGCGCTTGGCCTCATATAGGGCTGTAACGTTACGGCTAACATAGGTAAGGGTCCAAGATCAGTAAATTGGACAAAATCAGTAACCTAAACACGTGACTGCAGCGGAAAACAGGGAGGGTACATATTTTCATCCAAGGGGAGTAATTAAAATCATTTAACCTGTACTGCGTCATCGATAGGTAACTTCATTAATTGTTACGGGAATCACGCTATACCTTGCACTGTGTCCATGATAGGTAAGTTTGTTAAACTTTAGAGTAGTCACGCTATACCTTGCACTATGTCCATGATAGGTAAGTTTCTTAATTGTTAGGGTAGTCACGCTATACCTTGCACTGTGTCCATGATGGGTAAGTTTGTTAAACGTTAGAGTAGTCACGCTATACCTTGCACTATGTCCATGATAGGTAAGTTTGTTAAACGTTAGGGTAGTCACGCTATACCTTGCACTATGTCCATGATAGGTAAGTTTGTTAAACGTTAGAGTAGTCACGCTATACCTTGCACTATGTCCATGATAGGTAAGTTTGTTAAACGTTAGGGTAGTCACGCTATACCTTGCACTATGTCCATGATAGGTAAGTTTGTTAAACGTTAGGGTAGTCACGCTATACCTTGCACTATGTCCATGATAGCTAAGTTTGTTAAACGTCGGGGTAGTCGCGGTATACCTTGCACTATGTCCATGATAGGTAAGTTTGTTAATTGTTAGGGTAGTCACGCTATACCTTGCACTATGTCCATGATAGGTAAGTTTGTTAAACGTTAGGGTAGTCACGCTATACCTTGCACTATTTCCATGATAGGTAAGTTTGTTAAACGTTGGGGTAGTCACGGTATACCTTGCACTATGTCCATGATAGGTAAGTTTCTTAATTGTTAGGGTAGTCACGCTATACCTTGCACTATGTCCATGATAGGTAAGTTTGTTAAACGTTAGGGTAGTCACGCTATACCTTGCACTATGTCCATGATAGGTAAGTTTGTTAAACGTTGGGGTAGTCACGGTATACCTTGCACTATGTCCATCATAGGTAAGTTTCTTAATTGTTAAGGTAGTCACGCTGTACCTTGCACTATGTCCATGATAGGTAAGTTTGTTAAACGTTAGATTAGCCACGCTATACCTTGCACTATGCCCATCATAGGTAAGTTCGTTAATTGTTCAACGTTTAACAAAGTTACCCATCACGGACATAGTGCAAGGTATAGCGTGACTACCTTAACGTTTAACAAACTTACCTACCATGGACATAGTGTAAGGTATAGCGTGACTACCTTAACGTTTAACAAACTTACCTATCATGGACATAGTGCAAGGTATAGCGTGACTACTCTAACGTTTAACAAACTTACCCATCATGGACATAGTGCAAGGTATAGCGTGACTACTCTAACGTTTAACAAACTTACCTATCATGGACATAGTGCAAGGTATAGTGTGACTACTCTAACGTTTAACAAACTTACCTATCATAGACATAGTGCAATGTATAGCGTGACTACTCTAACGTTTAACAAACTTACCCATCATGGACATAGTGCAAGGTATAGCGTGACTACTCTAACGTATAACAAAGTTACCTATCGTGGACACAGTACAAGGTATAAAGTAAATGATTTCAATTACCCCCCTTGGATGAAAATATGTACCCTCCCTGGTTGCCGCTGCAGTCACGTGTTTGGGTTACCGATTTTGTCTAGTTTACTGATCTTGGACGCTTACCTATGTTAGCCGTAACGTTACAGCCCCTTCTCCTTGGCCTTGCAAACACTGCGTTTATAACAGCGTTGGCACCGCTAGTGACGTAACATTGACTGCTGTTTTTGCACACAATTACCAAAAATTTGCAGAGCAGAGTCGAATTGGCAGCCTTTAATCTGAGACCAAGCAAGAACTGACTGTTTGGAACAGTTTAAAGCAGCAACCAATTCAAAAGCACTTCATGAGCAAACGACGCAACTATGGCTTGTTCACCAGCACACGTCGATGAATTACAAACCCCTGCCCTTGTGTTGTACAAACATATTGTCAAAGCAAACTCAACCAGAATGCTTGACCTTGCAAAGAAGTTTGGTGTGAAATTGAGGCCTCACTTTAAAACGACAAAATGCGTTGAAGCGGCAGTTATGCAGACAGGAGGTTCGCGAAAGTGCATGGTGGTTTCAACTATTCCTGAGGCCGTTTGTTTAATGGAAAATGGTTTTGATGACATTCTGTATGGCGTCCCGCTGTCTGTTAACAAAATTCAAAGGTGTCAAGACATAAGCAAAGAGATGGATCATTTTTCAGTACTTGTTGATAGCTTGGAAATTGCCAGGTTGCTGCCAAACTATCCGCTTGCAGATGGAAAGAGGTGGTCAGTTGTAGTTAAAGTTTCTTGTCAAAATGCCAGAGCAGGTGTTTGCCATGATTCTCAAGAACTTGATGAACTTGTTAAATTTCTTAGCAGCTCAAGTTGTACAAGTTTTAAGGCACTTTATGCCCATTCTGGTGCTGAAACTTATGGTTGCTCTAATACGACAGAAGTTCAAGAAATTGCAACACGAAACACCATACTTTTGTTGAAGGTCGTCGAAAGGTTAAAGGACCAAAATATTGAATGTTTAGAATATGGCATTGGTTGCACACCATCCTGCAGCAACCCGACAAATGTCATGTCAAATCTTACAGAATGGCATCCAGGAAATTATGTGCTCTATGATAAAATGCAGGTAATTTTTTCATACATTGCTGTTTGTTTGTTTTTCCATAAATCCTTTTTAAATTAATCGCAGAAATTCCACTAACCTTACTGTCACTAAAGGTGTACAATTAACTGAACAAAGTAACTAGTAATCACATTATGTCTATGATCTCAAAAGTATTAGGCTCTCAGGCATAGCAGCCATGGAAGCAGTGTACCCTGATCACAATATTCAACCCCTGAGCAGTTGGTGGGGTATTTGTCCTGGTTAGCCAAGGTTGTGCATTCAAATAATATGCTCAGACTTGTTGGGAAATAGTGGCTGATGGAACTTGTCTGCAAAGCCTGTGAACCTAATGATCTCAATATGATAGCTGTGGTAGCCAAGTAAGGACCTGTCCAGTGGGGCCTATCATGTGAAAGCATGAAACACTGAAGCGAATCCAAAAAAATTGTGTTTTCAGATGGTTATTGGATCTTGTAAGGAGGCAGATATTGGGTGTTTTGTGGTAACAACCATCATTGGCCATTATCCCGATAAAGCACGGAACTACATGATTGTCGACTGTGGGTTCACAGCCTTGAGCTTGCATGGTGGTGGTGATGGTTTTAAGAAGACCCCGGGTAGTGGTTATGGTTCGATTGTTGGACACCCAGAGTTAATTTTACGCTCTATGTCGCAAGAACATGGTGTGGTGACGGCCAAAAACCCATCAAGTGGTCTCGATTTTTCCAAATACCCCCGGGGTAGTTTGTTAAGAATTAGACCAGACCATTCCTGTGCCACATGTGCTATGCACTCTGTGTTCCACATTGCAGATGAAAACGATAAACTTGTGGATAAATGGTTTCCTGTAAAGGGTTGGTAATGATCACGTTTAAAATAAAATCACGAATTTGCATCAAAGGCTTCAGTTTCTATAGGTATGGGTTTAAATGCCTAATAACAAAAAAATCAATAAAGTTATGAATGACCGGTGAGAATATTTGTTTATTAAAAAACGGTGTTGGAAGAAACTGCAAAAATATGATGGTGTGGTGTTAGTAATAGTGGTTGTATTATTTCAACAGTTCAGAGACTGAAATGTCGTAAAATTTCGCTTCACATTTTATTTGATTGTGTGTCTAATGTATTATACATACATTATATCATAATATACAAACACTTGTGTACAGTAGTCTGTTCCTTGTACTGTTTGTGGTTTGCATTTAAATAAATCAATATTGACCATTTGGTAGACTATATATCATTTAAAAAGACAGTTGTTTATTTATAACATTTATTGACATATGTAAGAGATGCAATTTGTACAAACACAATCTCCATTAAAATATAGTTTTGTAAATGTATTGTGACTACAAATTTTAAATGATCGTCACAATGTGGACAGTTAGTGTAAGCAACTTAAAAAATATTACAAAGGGACCAACAAATAAGATAATATTAAACTAAACTTTTGTTTTCACCAGAGCAATTAGCGAATATGGCACCACAACAACAAAATTACACTATTGACAAGCAGCAATCGAAGTATACGAACCAACATGATTTATCAGAAAACAATGTTGTTTGTTCAACCCGAGCTGTTTTGGTTTTGTCGTCTGGAAAGCCTCATTCTTTCAAATCTATTTTCCATGTCCTCGAGGACTTTTGGTGTGTACCGAACAACCAGTTTAACACTTCCCTGGGCAGCTTTGAGCAAATCCACAGCTTTCTCATGAAACTCCCCTTCCACCGACTGCGCATAGAAATTAAAATTCCATCATAAAAAGTCTCCCCAAATCATACTAAATTTGTAACATGTCTAGAACAGTGTTTCTTAACTTCGTAAATAGCCCAGTGTGAATAAGGTTTTAACAGTGGTGAATGAAAACAAAATTTGACAAAACATTAGCTATTATTGGGATGACATAAAATCCATACTTCTAGGATTTCGATTGCAACAATTGTTGTGTATTAAAATCAACTGTAAGGATGCACAATGTATCATGTTTAGTCTGAATTAAAATTGTCCAAAAGGGCTTTTTTCTCAATACTAGGCATAGCCAAATATTGCTTTTGAGCAATGAATATGCCTGGTTACGTCAGAATGGAAATTAAACCAAATTGCCACCTCTTTTATTGAGGTCTTACATGACAAATAGCTTAAAATCAATTTATTTCGGTTGTGATGAGTAAACATTGTTTTTAAAACTATGTGACTGAAAAGTATTAATTTATTAACAAAGTAACTTACCACACCATTCACAGAGAGCAGTTGATCTCCTCTCTTTAAACCTCCGTGACGATCTGCGACACCACCAGGAATAATTCTAGAAATATATATGGGAGAACTTTGTTCTTTGCCACCCATCACATTAAACCCAAGGCCCTCGTCTGTTTTTGGAAGCTCAATCACTCTAGGATGGGCATGACCCTCACTGGCTGCAAATGCTGCTACAGTTGCCTGTGTACACAAAATTTAGAAACAAATAAAGCCCAATACCAGAGATTATTACGCAATAATATATATTATGCCTCTGCACACTTGCATGGCCAGACACCATAAGAGGGGTTATATAAGACAGGTTGTTCATTTAGAACTTGTTTAGGAACTCAAATAAAGTTTATTGACTAAATACAAGATTACTTTTCGCCATTAAGGGCTGAGCAGATACTTAAGCAACTACTGGTCACATAAAAATGTCACATGTTTAATGGGATGTGCTGTTGGTAAAATGTTAAATTATAGTTGAAGTACTTTTACACATGAAACATTTTCATTATTCTCAAGATGGTAAACATTAAACAAAACACAAATTAAGACATTTTGTTGTGATGTAACTACCTTTGCGGTTGCGTTTGCAGCAATTTCTGGGCTTCCTGATATGTCAACAGTTTCGTAAACATGCTCATAAACCTCACGGACAGCTCGAAGAAATTCACTTTTTAGAACTGCTTGAAGTTGTTCCAGTTTCTGAGTTGGAACTTGGCCACTTTGCTGCAAATGTAACAAGCTCAATTTAACACAATTGTTCCATGCTATTGCAGAGGAAATTACAAACAAGCAACACATAAAACATATTATTAGGAAAGGCTTTTGTAGCAAAATACCAGATTGGAAAGTTTGTTTATTGCGCAGAGGATTTTGTTTCGGCAATCGTTAATTGCGCGGACGATCGAAACGTTTTTTTCCTATGTTAATGCAGTAGCTCATCAATATTGCACGGATTATTGGTAAATTTTCGTAAAAGTGAGCGGATGATAAATCCTCTGCGCACGACGTTTTTTCATAAAATATCTTACTTACAAGTTATTTTCACACTTTATGCAAGTTTTTTCACAGAAAAATATACTAATTTTCCCACCTTCAAAATGTCGATTAGATCGCAAGCACGATTGATATCCCTTTCCAGTGTAAGTGGTTCAGAAGTGAGAGCCATTTCTTAAATTTTGTGTAAAGCACTGAATTTATTTACAAACAGCAGTGCTGGACTCCCTATGCCAAAAACAAAACAGCTTGCGTCTTTTAACTAAATACTTCTTTTCGAATAACCGTATTTGAAATACCAAAAAAGAAATACAAATAAAAGGTTACTTGATGTGAGTATACTGCTTGTACTTTTATTTGGCGACAAAGAGAGCGCCAATCATCCGGCACGCAGGTCAGTGCAGGGCAAAACAACCGGCAAGGGTTTTAACGGAAAAGGGTTTTATGCAACGTTTAAAATTTAACTGAGGCGTTAGATTACTAAAACTACTGTTTAGTGCAATAGTAAAGTAACCTATCTAAGCCAACAAAACCGCCAGTAAATACACAAAAATGCCATATTTCTTACTGTAGTCCAGAATCAGTCATGCAAAACAGAAAGCTCCAAACCTCGAACTCACTTACATTATTATCGTACATTTTCTGAAATATTTTGTAACTCTTATTTTTGTTTGTATCGAAGATTTCGTCCTTCACTAGGGGCTAATTATTGAAAAAAATGTATTACGAACTACTTCAATCCTTTTATCCAATATGCATAAATCAAAACAGACGGGTTTATCCATCTGCTATCCCTATAACGAAACGTCCATTTTAGTTTTATCCATCTTCAGTTGTCTTCTTAAAAATCAAATTGCTTCTAGAACGGGCGCTGTATATTTTTATGTAACAACAAATTTGTTGACCTGACTAAAATCACACATGAATACAACAGGAACCCATAATCAAACAACGGAATCTTCAATAACAAAATAAAAATGTCCCATTATAACCAGGCCTAAAACTGTTAAACCAATAAAAATATCTTATGACTGTCCGTCCAGGATCTTGTTGAGCACCATATTCCATCCAATCTGCAGAATTGTGACAGTCATACGCCAATTTTAGTGACAGACTTCCTGTGTTTGTAACCCCAACACAGCATCACATCCTCCATGTTGACTAGGTATGCACATAATTTTTCCTTCAGGTAAGTGTATTTAGCTTGATTCAAAAACGATCATTTTTCTCCTTCAGATGTCTCCGAATTTTCTTCTGTTGTTTTTTTGTTGCCCTTCTTCTTTTGTGATTGAACAAGGTGCCTGTACTCCAGTGGCAGACAGTCAATTGACTGATTGGGAACGTGGACTTCGATCATATGCTGTTTGAAAAGATCTCGCGCCTTGAAATTTAACTTGCAGGCCTGGCATCTGTACTCCACCCCCTTGCACCTGGCCTGTTGTGTGACAAAAAATTGATGTTGTACGTTTGTTGTGATTACAGCATCAACTTTAGGGAGCAGATGTTATTATTTCTTCTTGCCATTTAACAAATCTCTATTCAACAAGAAAATAGCTGAGAACAATAACATAAAATATCTTAAAGACCACAATGGTATAAATTACAAAAGGGTTGAAATTGTCATGGTAATTGCAACATAATGAGGAACGATTCCCAGAATTTTTAACTTAAGTTTGTTGCATTTAATGACATTCACTTTACAATTTCACACTGATAGAAAGTATTTAAATGTTACGAGTACCGTATGGCATTGATAGCTGAGTTGACTTTTTAGTGTTTTCCCGCACAATTCGCACATCAAACTTTCATTTCCAACACAAGTGTCTTTGTGTTGGGTGAATTTTGCCAACCTGGAATGCACAGACAGAAATTGCCATGAAATGTTGTGAAAAACAAAGCAACCAATGTAACATACAGATCATATCCCTTGCCACAAATATCACAAGTGTATGTTGGCTTCTTTCCGTGCTTCATCTTAATGTGGTGGGCCAGACTTTTTTTGTAGGTGTAGGCGAGCCCACAGAATGCACATATCTCACCCTTGGTCCTGTATAATATATAACCAATCAATTTTGAAAAGCAGGCAAAATAGATTTGTCTTCTAAAATGTAATAAACCAGCTAACTTCAATCTTAAATGGTCCTATTTTAAATTAATAACTTCTTATTCTATTAGCGGGTTAGATTCTAGCAAAATTAACCAACCAGTCATTGGAAATAAATGTTAGCAGTAAACGATAACCGAACTACATTAACTCACGGTCCATGGGTTGACATGTGACTTTCAAGAATGCTTTTCTGAGTGAAAGATTTTCCGCAAACGTCACATTTGAAAGGTCGTTCCCCTGTGTGGGTTCGTTCGTGCACTTTTAACTCCCTCAAATGGTGAAACTTCTGATCACACATCGTACATTGGACCTTTTTCTCACTGTGGTTTCTTAAAATCACATTTCAATGATGTCACACACACTAAGCCGGTAGTTAGTGAGAATATCATTATCAACTGCACTTGTATTTTATTGTTTTTCTGGCACTTCTAGTAGTTCATAGTTTATGATTACCAAATTTATCGTTGTGATAAACTGTGGTTTCTAAAAAGTATGCACTTTGTGACCTTGTAATTACAAAAAGAACGTCAAAAAGTTATACATGTATTTGTAAGTCAGACCCACAATAGGGATGAAATCTTACAGACTAAATGTCAAATTAATCAGATTATGACACTATATGTACACGATATAAGACAAACATTGTTTATTTCATTCTCTGTACCATCACTACAATGCCCCCTTGCTCTGCTTTATGTGACAATAAGGTGATTATTCACACACAATCCTTACTGATTTGTAATATTGCAACTTGGACCACAATTTGTCGGAAAATTCCAAGGCAACCCTTATAATTTTTTTTCAAAACGCACAAAATTACAAAAAACTATTTTTCAGCACAAATTGTCATTATTTATGAACGTAGAAGGATTAGAAACTGTATAAACATTTCTCGGGCTATCATAAAAATATTGTAATGTACAAAGACTTGAAAAGAAAAGCTCAACCAAGAACAGAATCAACATACCTGCTATGGTATGCCAACT
The DNA here is from genome assembly GCF_947561715.1 of Ascidia mentula. Lineage (NCBI taxonomy): Eukaryota > Metazoa > Chordata > Ascidiacea > Phlebobranchia > Ascidiidae > Ascidia > Ascidia mentula. Next base: position 22,192,632 of record NC_138568.1, on the reverse strand, counting down.
TATCCTTTGTACCAAACTCTTTGCCACAATCCCCAATTTGACAAACGAATTGACCAGTGGTTGCTATGACAACAATGTTTTCCTTGTCACCAGTGGAATTTGAAGTTTGATTTCCAGAGTCTTCGTTTGCACTTTCATCGTTAGTTTGGGGGTCACTAAGTTGATCTTCTGCCACTCTGTGTAAGCAATTTGGACGACAAAGACAAATAAATAAGTTTGTTTTTATGTCAAAACCACAAATGTACAAAAAAAAAACACCTTTTGATGTGGGTAGCATTGTGTGCCTCCAACTTGGACTCACTGAAAAATTTCATGCTGCAAACCTCGCAATCAAAAGTTTGCTGGCCCACATGAGAAATGTGGTGGAATTGCAACTCTCTGTTCGAGTTGAACTTCTCCTCACAATATTCACACTTGAAACGCATCCTTCCATGTTGTCTTGAAAATTTATTTCAATTTATTTGAATGACACTATTTAAGTTCCAGAGACTAAGTATATACTTTTATCATCAAAATAAACTATATATATATATATATTACAATTCCTAGAGCTCCAAAGGGAGTAAAAGACGATCAGCGCCAGAATACGATGTTTATTTCACAGAAATATTAATTTCGCCTATTGGCATCTTCAGTTTCTGTCTTATTCAAATAGATTAAATAAGACAGAAACTGAAGATGCCAATAGGCGAAATTAATATTTCTGTGAAATAAACATCGTATTCTGGCGCTGATCGTCTTTTACTCCCTTTGGAGCTCTAGGAATTATATTGATTCGTAAAGACAGATCCGTCGGTCACCAACTTGCAAAGGCTGATTCCTGTAGTCAATTTTTTGACGTTTTCTCTCTATATATTACATTTATCAATTAAATCAGCATGTTGCAAAAAATATATTGCATATATACCAGCTGCAAAAATATTGTATTGCTTTAAATCCCCCAAAAATGTGGGGCAAGGTTGCGATCACTTTACTGGGCACAATCGGAGCTGTTAATATTCCTTTACAACACTTACTTGTAATGCCTCCATAACAGAACCTGGTTTTCACAAATAACTGGGCAGTGAGTAGCTGGGCACTTGAATGGAGCTTCCGCTGGTAGTATTATTCCTTCATGGCTCAGTTCGTGGGCTTTCAGTACGTCGTATATCAAGAAAACTGAACCACATTCCTTGCATTTGAACTTCTTCTGTTGGTGTTTCCTTGAACAAAGGATATTTTGTTAAAAGAAAACAATGTGTTGGTTTATTAAGGCGATGAGTTGGGCGCGATATGCCTGGTATTTAAATTTGTGCTTAAATTCTGGAAATTGTTTGAATTTACCAATTGAAATTCCTATGAAGATGCTGCCACAACACAGCGTTGGGTTAAAAAAATGTAAACATAATTTAGCATGTGCATATAGGTTGCATGCAAAGTCATCCAAGTTTTGACATAATTTGTAAAGATGCAGTGTTTAAAATGTTACAGAATCCTGGTTTATAAGAAAAATTGTGAAAAGCAGTAAAGTAAAAACTGATTAGCATAAAAAAATATATGTACAATGTCAATTATAAACCCCACTTTACTTGTAATGCTTTAAAAGTTGTGGTCTATCGTCACCAAGAAAATCACAATCTTCTCTTGGGCATAGAAATGGAGCTTCTTTTGGAATTTTCAAATTTTTCCGGCCTGTTTTTGAAAATTTTTCCTTTTTAGGTGTATTTTTTTTAATTTTTGCAACTTTTGGAGCTGTTTTCTTTGCTGTGGTTTTCTTTGGAGTTGGCTTACCAATGCTTTCCTTACTTTTCCGTGCACGTTTTGGCTTTACAGGTTCTTCTGCAGCCACATCTTCATCATCGCTAATTTCAACATCGCTGTAACCAAGATCTACGTCTTGAACTGTTTCAGCAATTAAGTCTTCTAGTGTAAACTTGTCAACATCGTTATCAACAAGAGGAACCATGTCATCATTAGCTTTTGACTTTCGTTTTTCTTTTGTACTTGAGGTTTTAGTTGGTTCTGCTTTAGCTTTTTTGGCTCCTCTTTTTCGACCGGGTTTCTTAACTTCAGTGCTGGGAACTTTTTCCGGGCTTGATTTATCTGAAATAAATTACAAAATTACTATGATGACATCTTACTGTGTAAATGAACAGGCACTGCTTCGACAAAGAAACATGTTTCAATACAATGAAGCACAAATTTGTGAGTAAAATTACAAAACATAAATGGACAAATGTTAGAATATGTTGATACCTGTCGATAAAGGTTTTCCAAACATGAAAAAAGTGTCGCACACTTTGATGAACTCTGATTGTTCATCCAGAGACGAGGGTGCTATGCCAGTATAGATGTAGTCAATCCATAAAGACAAACCTGACCAGAAAAAAAAACACACTGTAGGTAGAAAATACATAATATGCCCAATTATATGCAATATTGTTTATATATGTTAATGCAATGTTTTGTTTTTTTCTACTTTAAACACATCATTTTTTCTATTCAGGCAACCATTAACTGCACAGATTCCTGATTGGAATGAATGTTATATATGTGTGTGTAGCACAATTCACATTTTCAAAATTTTTTTACCAATCTGCACAAAAAATAACTAACAGATTAATGTTGGATTGCCGGTACACATGCGTTGTTTGAAACTTAAGGGAAAATGTCATATGGACCATAGGATCAGTCTGTTCTGCTTGGTGGTACCAAAGGATTTATCTATACTGGTCAGATAATCAAAATTACTCATAAATAGAGGCATGCAATGTTTTCATTCTGGACATGACCCATAATTACCTTTTGAGGAAACTTCATTGCAAACAACGTAAGGGAACTCAGTCTGCGTTTCATCAATGAACGATTCAAGAATGGGACAAGCAGCAAGCACCACGCACTTGTGGGCAAAAAACTTTTGTCCTGAGTCAAAACAAAATAGACGTAAGTGCTACTGACAGAGGTTGCAACTGGAAAAATGATATCATAAAATGCAAAAAAAACATAAATCAAAAATACTGAAGCGTTTTTTTTTTTTTTAAACATAAAAGTATAAATGAAAAGAGAAATAAATGTGTCACACAAGTATCAGATTGGAAAGTTTGTTTTATGCGTGAGGATTTTGTTGCGGCGATCATTAATTACTCGGACGATCGCAACATTTTTTAAATGGTAATGCATTAGCTAATTAATATTGCACAAATTATCGGTAAATTTTCACAAAAGTCCATTTTTTCCAATCTGACACAAGTATGTGTTTACAGAACTTTTGATCAAATACAAACTAACAATATATTGATAGATTAAGTAAAACATGAAAAAGGCTGAGTTGTAGGTAAAAAGGTAAGCTTGATTTTGATAAAATATTCTGTGATAACTCACCTCCAGCACCCAGTGCCATGTCACAAAGTTTTTCGTTGCATTTCAACCGATGAAGATTTTGCATCACAGTCTTGCAATGAACGTCCACACTTGGAAGTTCTAATGCCTCCATTATTAAAATCAAGCACGTGCGTTTGTAAACACGATATCTTAATGGCCTCACAGATTATACACTAAAAATAGAATTCACAAAGGCCCCAAAAAATTTGAATGTACCACAGGAAGCTGCACAATGCGCTAAAGTGCAGGAACAAATGGTTTGCTGCGCATGAGTGGTGATAAGTTAGCGAAAATTTTTTTTAAAAAGGGAAAAAATATTATTGTCGTATTATTTCGTATGATCGTTCGCTAAAAAATCTGACATACTTCACGGCTGTCGCAATTTTGACGAAATTATTTTATGGTTGTAACAATTTCGCTCCGAAAACTAACATAAAGTCTAAGAAATTTGAACGAAACTACATATTTCTTCTTCTTTCTGCACGGCCTTATCAGTGATCATGCAGTTCAAACTGGTTTAATACATACTCGGAAATCAACCAGGCGTCACTTTCTCGCTAACTTTTATTGCCTTTTGGAAAGAAGGAAAAAGCTTTCGGAGCAAATGAAAACGTGGAAAGCCACCAAACGCCGACGTACAGCGCCCACAAGTGGTGGGAAACAACGCGCCGACACAGCGTGTTGTCGCAACCAACGCTCAGATGGAGGGGCGTTGTTCGGTGCACAAGGCTGTGATTAATATGGAGGGGATTATTGCAACGACGGCAAAAAAGGGGGGTTGGAAGAGAAACACCAGGGAAACAGCAGAAAGTCTTAAAAGATAGAGAAGGGGAATCACCGTATCATATCATGCGTCTGACGTCATGTACCATCCGCGAGCGCTTAGAAAATGTCATTTTGTCACTCGAATAAAAACGGGACGAGCAGTGCCGCGAAATTGTTGGCGACTCGTTTGCGGACAATCGCATCAAGATCATCGCCCAACAAGGCTAAAATATCTTTAAAATAACGCCAAAAAATGCCGCACTGTTAAATCACCATCGGAGTGCGACGTCACAAGAGCGGTAATGTTTTGATCGCGTTCACTTGAAACAGGGAGTATTACGTCACAATTATGGCAACGGTCGGACAACAAAAAGAAGGGGTATTTTGACGCCAGCAGCATAAAGCGACCCTTTATCATAAAAAAAAAACACTTCAAGAAAAGGTCTTTGGAGTTTTCAACGGAAAAGAACAGAAATATTTTAAAAGCGTTCCATGATTCCATGGTTTTGAATATAGAAGAAGCGCGGTTACGGAGCTACGGAGATGCGAATCTACATCATCGCCTTTTGGACGCAAACCTCCCTTGAACGTAAACTTAAGGCAAAAACTCGCGTTGCAACTCGCTAAAACTAACGAGTAACTCGTTATCTGTGGGTTTGCGGGTAGGTTCGGAACGTTGCTCCTTTTTCGGACTGTATCGCACCAGGGGGTCGTGGATGTCCTGCTCTTCACCCAAGTCCAAGTCCAATATGCTCCTCTGGCTGTCGTAACTCACGGTCTGGGGTTTGCGCTTAAATCGGACGGTCTTGGCAGGTAAGGGGGGTGCCTGCGGGTCTGAGCCGGAATCTGATTGGCTGGAAAGATGTGGGCGTGGCTTGGGCGTGGGAAACTTGACGTCAAACGGAGAAGGTTCCTCTTGAACTTGCTGCTGGGGCTGGTTCACCGTTAGGGGATTCCCGGACATCACTAGTGGGCTTTGGTTAGGGGGTTGATATGGAGTTTGAGTCACACGGGGAGAAGTATTGCTGTAGGAGGGGTACTGACTCTGTGGGTGGTACTTCCCCGAAGGCACCGCATAATACTGATCCATATATGCTGTGTTTTGAACATCAGACACCTTCGGCAGGTCAGCGAAGCGCTTTGTGCCCACGGGGGACTCGGATCCACCGCTAGAGGGCGACGAAAGGTGCCGGGGATTTCCCATGGGCCTCGGGCGGGTTATGGCCAGACTGCTTGGTCTTTCAACGTTGCTTTTCAGTTCGACTCCTTGGTCACTTTTTCTCCTCGATGCGGAAGCTGGAGCAGGAAGTCGGCACAGTTCCGGGTTTTTCCCGGCTTCCAACGCTAACGACAGAACATCAGGTCAGTGTTTGCCAAATTGCGTGACGTAAAACAAGAACTTGCTGATATAATTAACTATTTAAACAATAGAAAAATCGGAAATTAAAAAAGGTTTTTTAATTTGTCAAATGCCAACATCGCAGGCGCATTTAAAGCCAGGACAAATAAAATCATAATTAAACATATTTTGTAAATCGTAAGAAGCAGCAAGGACTAATGTATTAAAATAATGCCCACATTATCTGTGATGGCCATTTTTTGTCGAAATAAATTAATTTCTCGAAAGGTTTCAGGCGCAAAATTTAATATATTCACGCACCTTTCTCAGCCGGCGTCTTGTGATGCTGAAGAATTTTCACGGCGTTATCGAGGGACGATTTTGGCAGGCGACCATCGGAGGGAGTGCGTCTGTGGCCCCTGATGGCCCTCTGGCCACCCGACATCCCACCTCCTTGGTTCGGAAACGCGTCCGGGACCACCCCGCCGCCCATAACTTCCGTTGGACCCCAAGATGACCGCTTGCGGGCGGCAGAGGTCAAATCTGGTGCTGACGCGTGCGAGACCGGGGGCTTGCGGTAAACTACACTTGTTGAAGAGGTTGATGATTCCGGAAGAACTAAACTTTCCGGGTGACCTGTCAGGCAAGATAAAGATAGTTTGTCTAAAAACCTAGTGTTCCTCGCAAAAAAAAACCTTAATTGATCTTAGGACTATCCAGCAAGCTTTTTTAAACCGAAATGTTAAATTCGCTGATAAAATGCACTTTTAAAAGATCTTTTTTTAAACAAACTATCAACTAATACGGAACTTCCACCAAAACCCTTTTTGTGGCAAACATCAAAATAATACCAGAGTTTGAATCGATGGATATTTGAGCGGCGTAATTCACACGACCCTTTTCCAAGTCTTCGTCACCACGGAAACCCTGATTGGTGCAATCTACCAACATCGAGGTCACGTGTTGTTGGGTCACCACCGGGGTCGAAAGGTCAAGGTCAGATTCGCTGCTTGCGGTTCCACCAGCAGGGGAGTATTTTGCAGTGTCTGGAATTCTGTGCACGGGATTGGGAAAGTTAAGTTTGAGGCGAATATATATTTGTACTTGCATGTTAATATTAAACATCTGAACGTACCTCAAAGACACAGGTTGCTTTCTGAGCGACTGTGCCGGCGCCGAAAGGAGGTCACCGGTTGCTTGGTAGGCGGCCACTGCCGGCGCCACATTCTCAGCTGCCGTTATCGAATCAACGGAAGACACAGAGAAGAGTGTGGCTGATGTGGATGGCTCACTGCTGTCGATGGAGGAACGCGAGGATCGCTTTGATTTGTCGCCGTGATGCGATTGGCTCTGGACACGTGTCAACTGCTCATTGGACGGCTGGAAAAGAGAGTTTGCTTTGACAAATGTGTAAAAAATATACAAAGTACGACCAATGAATATTGGTGATTCGTTGTATTTTTTTATGAAGCAGCTAAATGTAAATGCAACGGCGTGTCCTTACACATTACATATTGAATATTTTTTGCTTAATTTTATATTACAGCTTAATAATATTTTAATTCATATTATTTCATGCTTTAGGTTTTTTCATAAATACCGAGGCATGTCCTCAAACATTGCATCACATTTTAAAACGTAAAAGCCTACTTTCGCCTTGGGGGAACCAGAGAGCGTTGAGGGACCGAGTGTTTTTCCTGGGACACTTGACTTGGATTCTGCTGATCCTGTGCTTCCCGAGTCGTCAGATGCGGAGGTTGGCAGGGGTAGGTGGGTTATGAGTTGGGCGACCGAGCATATATCCTTACCCAGTGCCACCGATGCCAGGATGACAGCGGCCTCTATCAGGGCTCTATTCATGTTCTTCTGAACCCTCTTTAAACTGAAGCACAAAAATGTACAGGTGACAATGTTGAATAATATTCTGGGGTCCAACTACTGTGTGGTAATTTCCAATTGCGATTGAATTGGTTTAAAAATAAAAATTAATAGTGAAATATGTAGAATCCCAAAGTAGTCAGCAAATTTTAACCGTGTTCCTTGTTTAAACATTTTTGTTATGAAGTTTGTATGCTGCCGTCGCAGTAAGATACTGCACCTGTTTTCCCTGCTACTTTGTGGGGTTGGACGTGGGGTGGGAAATTCATCGCTGTCACAATTCACAGGGACAGATTTTGTCTGACTTGCTGTCGATGCTGGGGTGATTGTGGACGGGGTGTCAGAGTTTAACGGAAGCTCGGTTGGACGGACTGTTTGGTCTTCATCATTCTCTGACGCATCACCTTCAGCGGATGCTGTAAAGAAATAATTTGTCAGGTGTCGGAACAGAAATTAATGTACTGAGTCAGGAAACTATTACTGCACTAAGCATTCCATCGGGTGCGACTGAATCTACAACTAGATGATAAAGATTTCATCGTGTGTTCTTTTGTTGTGATTTAATAACTTTCAACTCATCTATATTTACATCAAAATCTCTATTTTTCATTGTGAACTAAGTGGCAAAATTGGGATAGGTTTTTAATACAGCTTGTAGATTCAAAAACACCGCAGTAAAATTAATAACAATTAATTTGCAGTACACAAAGTTGAATGTTCAATACTCACAAGACACTTTTCCAGTAGAAGTAACAGCGCGTTTTGTAGCAATTAATTGTTTTGCTGCCTCAAGTGGCATAGCATCTTCACGGTTGACTGGATCTGAAGGAATTTGTTTAAATTAGTTATTTGCATAAAAAACTACATTTATTATATAAAATTTAGATAAAATATAACATTCACACTTGTTGAGGTGAAATACAAACAGACTCAAGAGTTTATATCTCAAACTACTCAACTACATTTTGTGGCAGACAAAGGATCAGTGTCTATGACAACACAAGAGACAGAACACATGAAAACAAACTTGTTAGACCACTTGTATTACGAAGTCTTTTGAAAGGATTTGTGACAAAAAGAATACTGCTCTGTTTTACATCTAGTGTTAACCAACTGGTGATCCAGGTTAATTTTACTGAGACGAATAAAAAGTTCCAAAGCTTACTTTCCACAAGTTCTGGTTCAGCTTATAGTATATTAAAACTTCATGTAAAATTCTTTTGGTGGAAAATGCTTATTTTTACCTACATTTTTCATCAATGTGTTCTGTACATTTAGTTTTAGTTAAGCTGTTATAAAAGCACCAGGCTTTGAATGCTGCGTAGATTCACAAGTTTAAAATGTTTGATAACCTCTGCTTCAACAGACATAGACTAACAAACAGATGCATGCAAGACAAGGACTCTAACTTATCTATTTGCTCTGCTTTTGTTTATTCAGAAAAATCAACTCACTTTTTATTGTCTGAAGTTGTGGGATAGCAGGTGAAGGACTGGGTGGAACAAATGGATTGGCAGAATCATGTTCGATCATCATGCTCTGGAGCACGCTTGTGTGCGTTTGGTGGTTTTTTGACTCCTTTACTGCCAGCAGATGCTTAAACTCTGGGGTACAATTCAATGATGTTATAAAAATGTGGACGGGTTGCCAGTAATCATCATTCAGGCTTTGCATATATTATATTTATACAGAATAGATAGTTAGTCATAAGTGTAATAAGGAGTTAAACAATAGTCAGTTATTTCAACTCTGTATTTCAATGAGTGTAATATTTTGAATGAGTATAGCATTCCATGAAAGTTAAGGTAAGTTTAGACTCTAAATGATCATGTGCAAAAACGCATACAACCAGCTATCAGTTATCGTCATTTGATTTTAGGATAAGGCGTATTATTAAAAAGATTCGTTGTCTGATGATCAGGAAAAGGAAGGAATTAAGCTGACGTTACACTTATTTTGCATGGTGGGCATTGTGGGTAACCACCTGCAGTTGATCAAGCAGTGAATCATTACAACCCCTCCTCTCCTTTCACAATGCAACCATTCAGTGCAAACACAATAGCTTGCAGCTTAAACAAACTGACACAGCAGGTCATATGATGTCCAATAAACATGTTGTTGGAGTTAGTTGGAACCAGCAATATTATGTTAATTATAGGGAGACTGATCCCATCACACAAAAGCTCGGTGTCAAAAAAGTTGGACATCGCTTAAATTCAGATTGCTTAGACTTTGTGAAGGTAAACAATTCTATAAACGTCTCAGTAAAGTAGTTTCACTTTCACTTTTCTTGTCTACATTTAAGCAGCAATGACATTGTAACTCCGGTAAGATTGAAAGGTAATAACCTAATCAACAACAAGAAATAATTCATTTCTCCGCATTTTAGCAGACAAACCCACAGTCACACCTGATGCAATTATGTCAAATTGATCTTTTCTGATTTAAATGTTTTTAAAGAAGCAGAAACGATTTACCACCAAGACTGTTTTACAATTTGTAGATCTCTGGAAAAGTCTTAACGTTGCATTTCTCAATTGAAAACCTTTCTTCAAAAGTTTAAAAACTCCAATCCTCAGAAGACAAACTAAAAAATTATCCTTACCCGTTGGTTTACTGATGACAATTTTCTCCCTTTTATATTTTCCTTTTCTTTTTGCTGGATGAGGTTTATCCGTGCCGGATGGAGCAACCAAGTAATACATATTTAACTCCCGCTGGACGATGTCAAGTTCACGTTCGTGAAGTTCACGTTCTCTCTCACGGAGATATTCCTCGTGCAGTTTGTGTTGGAGCGTTGCACGAGTGAGAGCTTCTTCACGACTGCACAATTCCTGTTTCAAAAAAATGATCGTCAGAACAATGAAAATAAACAATGGTCAGACAAGAATTATTTTCTATATTTTGGATATTGTACACTTGTAAGTTACAAAGCAACACAGAATGTAAACATACAGTTGCAAGTAATTCTTTACAATACATAAAATGATATTTCTTGCAACCAATTGCACATAACTTTATACCCAAGTTCACAAATCAACTACTTGGTCTATTCATTACATTGTCTAAATATTAAACACAATCGCAACATTGTATGTAAATACTATGTTTAGTGTGTGACAAACATTGTGCATGCAAAACAATCAAAATGTTGCATAAAAACTGATTGCATTCTGACTAAAGGTTTAATGGAATCCCTAAGCAGCTTACCATTATCCTCAACAGTATTATAACTACTACCCACCAGAGAAGGATTAATCTTATTACTTGTTGCAATCATAAAGATATTTGGTTTGATGTGATAAGGCATAGAAACAAGTGCTGGTAACTGCAATATTTTACATTAAGTCATGGCATTTTCACATTCAGGAAAGTTGTTGCAAAATTATGGCTTTATATGTAAACCTTTCTAAAAATAGCACAAAACATCTACTTTGGTTTGTTGGCAGAATATGTAGATCAGTGGCTCCCAACCCGGGGTTCACATGCCCCCAAGGGGTATATTAGATGGTTTCGTGGGTCCGTGAATGTGTAAGGACTGCCTTCTTATTAAAATATTCATATATATATATATATAATATACATTTTTCCTTTTTCTATATATGTATATATAACCTCTTTTTGTTTTCAATTAATTTTGGTATTGTTTTTTCCTACATACTTGTTATTTTACAAATGTTTCTCCATCTTTAATCTTAGTTTATCAAGCGATACCAGTAAATTTTCATGATGGGTCTGTATCATGCAGACTTCATGATATTTCGAAGGAATCAATGACCACAAAAATGTTAGGAACCACTCATGTAGACACACACCTTCTCTTTGGCCCTCAGATCATCAAACATGGCTTGAATCTCCAGTCTCCAATCCTCCTGCATACTTTTAAATGAATCGTCATCGACGGATGTAAAGTTGGATTCAGCGATCTCTTGAAGGCTGGTCAGGATCATGGGGAATGTGGGTCGTGATTGAGAGTTCGAAGACCAGCAACCTGAAAACCAACAGAAAATTGTCAGGATTTTATTTTAGCCACAGTTTTTTCTTAGAAAAACACTGAGGTAAACGTCGACCTGAAATAAAGAATTTTTTTCCAATAACGGAACTTTATTGATCTGTAGACACGCCCAGATGCCCCTATAAAGATATACAGTTATCACAAAATTAATCTTTTGGGACAATTCTTCATTTAGAACTATAGTTCTGGTTATTATTAAGCTATATCAAAAAAGTAGAGTTTAAGAAAACAAAATGTAACACACAGGTAGGGTGAGAAAATTGGTGGTTTACAGAGGGTTTATCTGCACCCCTTCACAATACTAAGCTATTAGATTAAAATTATAGATATTATAAATCCAAATAGTTTAAGGCTCAAAATGAAAACCACAACATTCCCACAGAATAAGTCGTACACCAAGGTGCATGTTGTAAAGGAAAAATAACGAGGAGTTAAAACGAAGAACATTTAAATCAGTGTTTCTCAACTGCCAATGCATGTTGATTTTTTTTAACAGTCCCCCAATACATATTGTTTTGACAATGAATGGATTTCTTCTGGTGCAAAGTACATATTTTTGCCTTGTTAAATTTTCTGTTTTGATTATATACACATACTTTCCAATACATTTCAGCTTATAAATCTATCAGATCTTTTAAAGTAATTTTGAAACATTAATAGTTCGCAAGTGGAAAAAGATTAAGAACCGCTGATTGAAGCATTTCTTGCCATCTATGTAGTTCTATGGCACAAAGACTCACGTTCAAGAAGGTCTTTAAACTCCTTTGGACAGGTGGATGGGATGGGAAGAGTGAGTTTGTTTACTGCTACTCCATACGCAACTGCAAGTCCATCAATTCCACGATAAGGTTGCTCGCCAGTAAGAAGCTCCCACAACAGGATACCATAACTGTTGAAAATTGTCAATAAAATATTCTCTTTCAGTGAATCTGTCGTAAGAACAACATCCCATAGTTTTCAAAATAAGGTCACAATAAAATTTTATATATGTCAGAATTAGGAATAATTCATAATATCATAACCCTGCAAGGTTTATTTATGTATTTCGTACTAATCCCCCAAACGAAACAAGAGTTAATACCTCCAAACATCACTCGCTTTTGAGTAAGTTGATGTTTTAATTACTTCTGGAGCCATCCATGCATAAGTTCCAGCTGCGCTCATGCGCGTCGTCTTGTACATTTCTCTCGCTAAGCCAAAGTCGGAAATTTTCATCGTTTTGTAGAAAATGTCTTCAGCATCACCAAGTGGTTCTTTAATGAGGACTGAAAAAAAAACATACCTGTAAATTTACACAGGCTAATTTCACATAATTTAAATTTGTTCATGTGAATTCGTCAGGCAAATATACTAAAACTCGTTTACAATGAAACTGAGTTTGTCTAAAACCTGAAACTTGCAAACTAAAAAGCAAACAAAATCTATGTACCAAAACCACTGGAACCTTCATAAAATACATAAACACATTATTTGCAAAGATACATGACACAAAGTTGAACATGTACCTTTTAAATGATTTACAAGATCACTTAAAACCTTTAAACAAATATCATTATTTTGGGCATTGGACCAGAAGTTTATTTGACCAAGAATGACCTTTGCACAGTGACTGTGTTTAGTGCAATTCTCCATGTGACATAAAAACACAGCTGTGAGGTATTTGTATGTTGGAACAGCAATTTTACAACCATATAACAAACTGTAAGGGAGTCCCAATGTTTACACTTCTTTGAAACCTACTTCCGTAATGAAAAGTCAATGCTGTTAAATTGTTCGGCAAGGAAGGTAAAACCCTATTTATGCTAGCAACCAAAAATATCTTGCCATGTTACATGACAATAAAACCAAACTCATACTTTTCAGCATGTAGTATAATGCAACATTTAAGCAAGTGTTTTAACTGGACAAGAGTGGTGGCATTAAAGGAAGTGTTGCAGTACTGATGTTATCTGTGATGTCACAGTTATTATAAGTTCAAATGACATCATGGCCAGTAGTATAAATCTAAGTAGTAAAAAACGTTTAAGTTGCGCTTCTTTTAAACAGCGTACACACATGTATTTTAAAAAGCTAGGTGTTTGTAAACAAACAAATGACCGATAAAACAATATTACTAAGCAACATATTATTTAGCATCTTGCTAGGTTGCCTAGCAATGCGGTAAACATGAAAGGACTTTTTCCTGGGTTAGGTGTTAAGTTATAACTGCAGAGCACTGTAACATGTTACTTGTTTTCGACACAAATGCTACTTACCATTACTTGACTTCAAATCACGATGTATAAGAGGGACAGGTGCCTCATAATGCAAGTACTGCATGCCTTGTGCTATCTGCAAAGCCCAGTCAACCAGTACTTGCGGAGGCAGCTTACGACCTTGCAGGCATCGATTAAGAGCACCACCTTGAGCATATTCCAACACAATGCAGAGGTTGGGTTCTTGGAGGCACACTCCTTCTAACGAGATGATGTTCTTATGACAAAGGAGAGAAAAGGATCGAGCTTCGGAACGGACACTTTCAACAGTATTTCGGACATCTTCATCGGGGTCAACTTTTGCCGCTTTGATGGCGACCTCCTTGTCACCCCAAAATCCATGGTAAACTTTACCAAAACCACCGACGCCAATAATTTCTTGCAACTTGAGCTCATTGAAATCAATCTCCTGTAGATTTATAATGGGTTTCTGCTCAATGACCCCATCTTGTTCTTCCACTTCCACTGGATCTGAAGGTGAATCATCCTCACAAAGTTTGTGATAAACTCTAGTCCTTTGTTGCGGTAGATGTGGTATGTTGGCTTTTGGTTGAGTAACATAATTACTCGGGAACACACCAAGCTTGTTCGCTACCTTACCAGTCCACCAACCTTCATCGCCAGAAATGCATGCATCCTTAGATATGATTTCTACCTTTTGCCCAGAATGGAGTGACAGCTCATCATCCGCTTTGGCGTCGTAATCGAACATCGCATACCAGCATGGGTTGGCATAATTTCCGTTACCCAATTGCCATTTTTCCTGATGATTATTGACATTAAACTGATTTGGACTGTCCACCCATTGCTTGTTGTTCTGATATATTCCTGCATCAATTTGCTGTTGGGCCAAAGCCATTGGATTAACATTGTTAACTAAAGACTCAGGACCAAGATATGTAGCTGGTGGCAAAAGCCTTTGTTGGGAATTAATAGCACTTATTTGCGTGGGAGTAATTCCATTCTGATGGGGGCCAAACATCACTGTGCTAGCCCAAAAAAAATTGTTTCAATGTCTTCTTGAATTTAAGACATTTTACACCCACACATTTCGGTTTCCAACACAAAACTAATAAAACTTGAAATAAGACATAGATATGTTTGAGGTAAATCACAGAAAAAATTATTAAAAATAAAAAATACTTTTATCTCTTATTCATTGGCATTAAAAAAAACATACCTACATATACAGATATCGGTAAAAAAAGTTGAGTCTTACAAAACCTTTCTTCACTATTTACAATTTAAAACAATTATTGTTCAGTTCACATTCACAAAAAAAACTGTGTCATGAAATTCTCAAAGCCGTATCGTCAACACCAGAACAACAACTACAAAAATTACTTAAATCAACATATTCTATTACACCAATTCAAGAAATATAAGCAAAATATCACGTTTCGCTGAGCCAGACATTTTCCAGACGAGACGCTTTGCTTCATCTTATTTCACAAATATGTTTTGTTCGCGACTTCAGCTGACTGTCAATATTTTCACTACTACTGGTGACCGGTAATAAAAAAGCCAAACAACCTGAAGCGAATCTGACTGAAACGCAGTGAATTAAATGTAGCGGAACAGGAATAAGCTTGATTTCTATGATTTTTTGACTCGTAAACGTTACTGTCACAATTTTATAAAGCCAATTGGTGCTCAAATTATTTAAAAGAATAAAAAACTTTACATGTAACTTTTTAAAGTGGATTTGTTTAACAAAATCACCAACCAAAGACACGCCTCATTCAACACCCACAATAAATCACGTGATTGGGGAGAGTCATGAATAGGATTTACAAGACCTATAGGATGTTTAAATATTTCGCAATATTCACATTGAACGTTCCAAAACCATTTATTGTACAAAAAGCAGTCTTTTATATTTAATACATCAGTTTTTAATAGCAATCGGCAATGTCCCGGCGAGTACGTGACGTAATTTTCCTTCGAGATTGGGTAAGTGTGCGATCGGAAAAATAGTACAGCGGTGTTGAACCTGCGGACTTTAACAATAACTGCCGAGATTCCATCAAACTTTGAAACTTTTAAGTAAAACTGGAATTTATTTGGTTACTTGAGAGCTGTGAGAAATTTAATTCGTAAACATGCCTTACAGCGCAACTTAGGCCGGGTCCACACTCACGCTTTGCGCCGGCGGATTCTTTGTTTGTTTCATTATACGCCGGCGTGCGGGCGTACGCTCGGGACAATGAAACAAACAAAGAATCCGCCGGCGCAAAGCGTGAGTGTGGACCCGGCCTTAAATACAAAGAATACTTGTCGCTACGTCGTTCCAGCAAGAAATTAACGGCTGGTTTGTCCCAAATGGCCACAAGAAACATAAAGTTGCTAAATTTAATCACTTAGAAATCTCATATAGGGTTCGAAAACACACTGGACCATTTATCCTGCATGTTCAATTGTTCCGGGAGGAATTTTCTACTTTCAACTAAGGGCAATTGTTGGCAAAATCTTGCTTATTAAAACAAGACTATTGCTCTTTTATGAACGAATATTCATGGGGAGTGCTGTTATTTTTCAACAGTCAAAGGCTTTCACTGAACTACGTGACCCGAACCCCGTTTACGTTACGCATGGTTGCACGCACGTGATTGGTATGACGTTTCAAGGGGCAAATTAGTCGTGTCTTTATTTCAAGTGAAGTCAGGTGCGCGGACATATCTGTTTTGCAAAAGAAATCTGAGCTCTGTACGTCAAAATGACAACGTTTTCACAGCTTACATTAGAAGAAATACAAATTTCCAATTGTTTCGCACAAAGGATATATGAAAAGGTAATTTTACTTCCTGAAAATAGAATTGAGCACCCAAACTCGGGAAATGCAAGCAAACGTACAACAAACGTATTAAACCATTGTGTTTTTGTGATTGCATAAATGCGTACGCCGTTGTGAGAATAACAAGCAAAGCGACAGAACGACTGATGCTGAAAGTTACTGACGTTGACCTTTGTGACGTCATAGAGAATACCACAACAATGCACACAGCATGGGTAAGTGCACAAAATACAAACCAACGCAGTACACAATTGAACGAATAGGAGCGGGAAACCTGAACATGTACGAACACAGATAGCTCCACCTAACGATAGTGAAGCATCTCAGTGTCCATGTGTAAATGTACAAGCTGGGTCCGGCCAGGGAGTAAAGCAAGGCGGTGACAAGAAACGGAGGAATGTTTTCCATTCCGTTTCTGTGAATTCTGTAATCATAAAAAATTAAAAATCGCAATGACATAAAAGGTATAGTACAAAGCATATGGTGGTAGCTCTGTACTGAAGCATTCCCGTACTTTTAATACCAGTTTATCCCTCACGCATATGATGGCATTCCAGACAACAACTTCAACAAAACGCGGAAAACATTATTTTCCGGTAACTAATTGGGACATACGATAATAATTACGCAATGAAATACTGACAGTTATTTTTCACGACATGCAATTCGTTGTGACTCAATACGTTAGCAATGGGGTGAACTTTTAATTAAACTTGAGAAACATGTTGTAGAGAATACCTTCTCATTCTCTCCACGTCCTCGCTTTCACGATAAAACTGCAATCCGCCACGCCTGACTGCATCCTCTGGGTTTGCGAAGGACTGAACGATGGTTATTGTTGTTAGCAACCCGGGATGTTATGGGATTTTATACGATATAGACTTTGTAGAGTGTATGACGACCAAATGCATGTATTATATGTCAATTATTGTTTTTTCAATTAAAAGACAACAATTTTAACATTCCTGGCTGATTAAACCATTTGTACAGAACCATATAGCACACGAAGAGCAATAAAAACACTGCCGTTTGCTCCAATGCACTTAAATAGTGAATTAAAAAGCTTGGCGTCTACACTTGGTAAAAGTTATACGGCGTCCGTTTATGGCTTACCGTTCTTATATCAAAGAACTTACTTTGGTTTTCACCCTTGCTTGTCCAGTCAAGAAGCTGAGAAGGACGTGAGTTAATGTGAGGAGAGCGGCGTAAAAGGCGAACACTCCAATCAGCTCATCTGTTACATTGGAAAGACGCAACATTCTCCTTTGCGCTGAACAACTTCAGATTATAAAAAACAACTTCTCAAATAACTTGCTGTAGAAAGTGTTAATACAAGGAGTGTGATATAAGCCTGAGGCAATTTGCAACTGCTAGTTTTAATATGCTGCAGGCGCTTTTAGTTCTCTGGCCATTTGTCCATAAAACCCATGTAACTCTGATTTTGTTTTTCTTTGCTGGAATTCTACCAACCATTCACATAGTTACAGTTAGATGAACGTAGGGAAACGTATCAGAAAACGATCATTTTGCAGCATGAAATCACCACTAATATAGAAATAAAACAAGTCCTAATACAAAATATAAGTTGACTCCCGTGGTGTCTTTTCACTAACAAAGCTCAAACTTTTTATAACTTGCCGAAAGCCGGTTTACAGCCTTTTACCGCGGGTCCGTTCTTTTACTGGATCACTCCAAAGCCCTAAACCTACCAATTTAAGTCACGCTCCAACGCCAAAAAGCTATTTTGGTCAAAGTGGGAGCTCGGAGTCACTTTGGGACGTGAGAAACCGAAACCATTGTCTATTATTTAAGCGTAGAAGAAAATTATCAGCAAATTTTGTAAAAAAATTGTGTCTCAATTTTCTGGTTGCTTGAATGACGCCACGTTTAATAAACTTAAAGTTTTTCTTAGGACGTTTAATACTTAATTTTTCCACAGATCCCTTTTATTATTGTTTAATAAATGATGACCGGAGGTACCGGGCATAGTTTAGCCATGCAATAATTTACTCTGGCATCAACGGTAACAGGATGAAGTATTTCCATATGTAAGAAAATCAAGCTATAAACATTCAACTTATTGCAAAACCAGGAAAGTCGTAAACCATCCCAAACAGCTGTCAATCATCCTTAGTAGACGTTTTAAACACGACGACGCAACATCGCGGACTGTCCTGACAAAAGTGATGAAGGAAAACCAGGAATTGTGTCACAAGAAACCAACATTACTTCAAAATATTTAATGTACGATGAACTATACTGTAGGCTGAGTTAAGTCTGTAGGTTGAGTTAAGCCACGCACTAGCAATGCAAAAAAAATGTTTCAATCATTTTTTTGTACAGTCCTGTATTCATTAACGACGGTAAGACTTTGCAAATATACAAAATAATTTGGGCAAGAAATGTCACGCATTACTTCACATACTAGCATGGTTTGATAGAAATTCAGAAAATCAATATAATGCGTTTGTTAAGCGTGAGCGCCGTAAATAACCACATGTACTGGTTAGTGTATTGACTTCACACGCAAATATATTGTGTTTTCACATCAGAATAATTGACAGAGCAACTAAACTAAAAAAGTTGCACGCTGCCCCGTTCGCTGGGTTGGATTGAAACATGTGCGATTCGTCGTGTTGAGTTTTGTCGAGGCCACACCCAATGCATCGGTAAAACACTGTGCGACGGTTGGTGTCCACATTTTTTATGCTGTCTTGACGGAAGCTGACGCCAAAGAGCTTCATTGTCTGATGGAGAATTTTGCAACAGAAAAAAGCGTCTGGATTATCTGGAATCGGGTGTGATGAAGTCAGAAAGAAGTTTATGGAATCTAGTGCGACGTTAGAAAGAAAATGCTAGACTGGGAGCTCCTGCGCTTCAGCAACTATTGTTTGTGTGTTTAGGCCGCCCCGTGATACCAAAGCTAAATCATGGGCGCGGCAAGTGAAGAAGGGTGTGACGTCAGAAAGAAATTTCTAGAATCAGGTGTGACGTCAGAAAGAAATTTCTAGAATCAGGGCCAGGTTTCGCAATAATGTCGTCATGCCCGAGGTGAACGGATATAAAAGGGTTGCGTCAGACGGGAGGTCGGTTATGGTAAGATCGGGGTCCCCAAACTGTGTGGCGTAAAGTGGGTTCGTGCCGCCAAAATTCTACAGTTGATAAAGAGAGACTGCAATTTACTTTCAGTGCCCAATAACTTACTAGTAGTCGTGTGACGCAAGTTTGCAACACAAACCACTACAATTGCAGTGATGGGCAAAGTGTTTACGGAAATTGGTTTGTTTGGTGACGGTGGGCTGCATGGAGAATACGGTAGAGTTGCTGTGATGTAGTATACAGTAACAGAAAAACGATTTTGTTTAGAGTGAAACTGTGTTAGGTGTCTGCGATGGGCGAGCTTGGTAAGTCATGTGTTGTTCGTCTGCCGGGGTTTTATACAGGGATTTAATGCGTTGTGATATTTTTACAGTCTTTGAAATTATTTTATACTTTATGGTGTACAGGATTTTACACAGAGAGACAAACATTTACAAAACTTAAATCAAATTAAGTTATTTATTGTATTGAGTGTGTGACCCACTGATAAACGGTGCCAAGGTTTTAAAGTGTGCTTGTGCGTTTAATGATGTTGAATTAAATTAAGTGATTGACATTGGCTTTACAAATATCTTGGATCCGACATGGCCACGTGTTCCCAAAACAAATTACCGTTACATGTTGGTGTTCTTCGGTTCGAAGCATGGGGCAATGGAGCAATGTAACGACCGCGTTCTTTCAACAGCCCTTATTTTAACGAGCAGCAAGGCTCCAGTAGAAGCAAACTGCTATACGGAGATCACGTGTATGAAAACAGGACGGCGAGTGTTCGACTCATGAACAAATTCCAGAACATCGTGACGTGTGTAGAGTTTCCGTGACGTAGTTTTGTGCGGAACAAGTTTGGAACATAAATCACTACAATTGGCGTGAAGGGCAATATTTTTGGTGGGAATGGGTTTGTTTGGTGACGTAGGCTTGACCAGAGTTTCCCAACCTTTTTTGTAGCGTCCAAATGTTTTAAAGAATCCTAATTTGCATTCAAAAATCTTCAAAATTCTCAACCGGTTTCTTTACACAAATTTGGATGATATGTTATTAAATGTGGTAGCAGTTGAATGTTGTGGGCATTTAAGTAGAAAAAACATACCAGAAAACATAGCTCGTGAACCCAAAATATTTTTCAGGCGTCCCAGCTTTGGCTCGCGACCCACACGTGTGGAAAGCAAAGGGCTAGAGAGAGGATACGGCAGAGTTGCGATGCGTTGTTTAATAGATGATGCAAAGAGAGAAACGATTTTGAGAGGAGCAAAATGTGATAGGTTTCTGCGTTGGGGGAACTTGCTAAGCCATGTGTTACCAGCCGCCTTGAGAATGAACCTTCGCCTAATACGAGGTGGTTGTTCGTCTGCTGGGGTTTTATGCGTTGTGATATTTTTTGCGGTCTTTGAAATTATTTTATACTTTATGATGTACAGGAAATTACACAGGGAGACAAACATTTACAAAACTAAAAAAAACGATTATAAACTGCGTGCATCCTAATAATAGGGTAGAGTTGGGAATAATCAAGGTTTTTATCATGTCGAGGGTTAGGCCAATCACCCAGTTAACATTGTCTGTTATAGAACCTGCACTCAACGTGTGGTTACAACTATAAGGACGATAATCACCGTATAAAATAATATTCTCGTTTCAAACCGTGCTGTTTATGACCATAAAACTTAGCACAACAGTGCTCCACACCTTTTGTTAAGTATCCGTCGACGCAACCCATAAAAGACGCGCGAAACACACTCCTTGGGCCAAGACCTGCTCCTCTCGTAAGTTCGGCCGCATGTTGAGCCGTAGACACCGTACAGCACCTGCTAGGAAGGATGTGTGCATTGGGCTTAGATACCGTACAGCATCTCCTGGCAATAATCATGACAGCATCGGTAACGGGTTTCGAGTGGGGAGCTACACTTACCTACATGACAGCATTAGCAACGAATTATATTGTGAGTGCGACCGACTGTTTAAACGGTGTCATAATCTGGATGTATTTTGTGAGGTCATAAAGTGTCGTTGTACATTTGATAATGTTGAATTAAATTAAGTGATTGACCTTGGGTTTAAGATTTATTTTAGCATGAGTCAGATATACGGTAGTGTTTCTTTTTGTGTGTTTTATTAAACGTCACTGCACAAAGTGGTGCCACCTTTGACGTGATAATTAAACAGACATTTAAACCCCTGATTTAATATTAAAATTTAAAGGGGTTGAAAAGGCTGATTCGGTGTTTGACGCCAGCGATTTTGATTGATATGACGCAACCACGAACGCAGGCACGCCTGGCGTTAATTTGTCCAATAGCAAACAACTTGCATTGGAGTTCATTGTCGAGCTGCTGGGTTTTGTGCAGGAAATTATTAAACTTTTCAACCGTTTTGGGGGTTTTCTATAACGAGGCATTATGGAGGGAGCAACAAAAGAAAAGAATTACGATTAGGCAGCAAAATTGTAACATTGCTAAGTGATATTGTTTGTTATAAGATAATACCGGCATGTCTGGTAAGGTCGGATTGGAATATTCTGCACTTTTTGTTTGGAGTTTTGTAAACCGTACAACGCCCAGAACAACTTCAGATATTTGGAAAACTATTGTTATTGCTGACAGACTGGCGATGGCTTAGTGCATTTCGCTTGCATAGCGGGCATGGCTTCAGTAACTTATGTTTGCGGGGTTAGGCCGTCACGTGATACTAGAATCAGGTGTGACGTCAGAAAGAAATTTGTAGAATCAGGTGTGACGTCAGAAAACAATTTGTAGAATCAGGTGTGACTTCAAAAAGAAATTTCTTAAATCGGGACCGGGATTGCAATAATATCGCCATGCCCCGCGGTGAGCACATAAAAGGGTTGCGTCAGACGGGAAGTCGCTTATGGTAAGATCATTGTCCCCAACTATGTGTCGTAAAGTGGGTTCGTGCCGCCAAAATTCTATAGTTGATAAAGATAGATTCCGTGGCATTTTGCGGACCCCACTCTTACAGGTTTGATTTTGAAAGACTGCTTTTGCGCAAATTTTTGGTTTGTGAAATTGAATGTGGTTCGACTGAAACGAGGCAATAGTGACGTAACAAGGTGATGTTTGTGAGTTAAGTATCAGAAATACCTTAGAACACGATGTGAGTTACTTTTGTATTGAGGACGGTAAACGTGGGATTTGTTGGTTTGGTTTGTTTTTCCAAATCAAATACAAGATGCTGATATGTTTCCCGAGCACCTACAAGTCAGTTGGAGCGAATTAAATATTCCCGCATTCGAGAAATAACAATAGGGTTTGTGGAGGACGCGATATTTCTTTGCACAGGCATCGCTACACTTACCTACATTACAGCAGCGTCAGCAACGAATAATATTGTGTGTGCGACCCACTGTTAAATAACGGTTATATAAAACTTTGAACGCGGGTTGCTCAGCCAACTTACGAGGTAGCGGCATGTTTTTTTTTCACACTTTATCTTAGGCGTAGACGGTTTTATCTCATAAAGCGAAACGTATTTCCGAGCATTTCTGTCGGAAATGTACAGCAACCGTCCCAGATATTCCAACGCCAAATTTATCCACTCTTGTTGGCTGCAAAAAGAGTAGACGAATTTAAATTTATACACATTAACAATAAACAATGCTCGAAAAAGAGTTCTTACCTTTGGCTGGGTACAAACATTCAACTAGTTTCGAATAATCGACTTCTCCATATTTCGTAACAATGTATGTCGTATCTTCGCTGTTTGCAAATTTGTGCCGATCAAACAGCCGCCAAAACAAGCCGCCCAATCTTGAACCTCGCCGCCACCGATCTCTCTGCTCGCGCACGGCCGTGAGTCTCGCTGATTCCAAAAACTGGCCTCGTCGACTTTTTAGATACCCCCGCCTAATGGAGTCCATGCAGCGTAAAAACAATGTTGATAAAACAACTGATAAGTAACATTCCTTTGTGGTAATCAACTATAAACAAAAATGATGCAAACATAATTTTGTAAAATGGACATGTGATATGGTTAGTTTTTGTGGTTGTTGTTAAATTTAGCATACCGCGATTCGTAGTTCAACCTACCTACTTGCACGCTAAACGCAGGCCGACCAAGCCATTGGTGACGTCACTTTTCACGCACGAATACATTTGGGTTTTTCGAACGTCGCACTTGGAGCTTAAAAATGATTTGTTTTCCACAATAGCAAAGGACTTTGTGGTGACGTGTGTAGAGTTTCCGTGACATTGAACGTAGTTTTGTGTGGAACAAGTTTACAACACAAACTACTACTATTGGCGTGATGGGCAAAGTGTTAACGGAAATGGGTTTGTTTGGTGATGATGGGCTGGAGGATACGGTAGAGTTGTGATGTAGTAAACATTTACAGACAAACGATTTTGTTAAGAGCAAAGCTGTGCTAGGTTTCTGCGTCGGGCGAACTTGCTGTGCCATGTGTGACCAGCCCATGAACATGAATGCTCACCTGATACGAGGTTGTTGTTTGTCTCCTGGGGTTTTATGCACGGTTTTAATGCGTTGTGATATTTTTTACGGTTTTGGAAATTATTTTATACTTTATGGTGTCCAGGGGTTTACACAGAGAGACAAACATTTACAAAACATTTTAGTTATTTATTGTGGCTCAGTCGTCAGCGCGCGATGTTGCGTTTCTAAGCAACCCCGGATACGGAAGTGACGTGAATGAATATAGGACGGCAAGCGTTCTCTTTGACCCATAAATAAATTCCAGAACTTTGCGAGAGGTTGCGACTTATAGAATCACTGTTGGAGTTTTGAAATGCTTTGTTTCCTTTCAATAGAGATTCCGTGGCATTTAAAGTGTTGCTCGACACTGAACAAGTTTCCGCGCAAAATTGCACAAATTTCGTCACATTGCTACGACTTGCTTCTGTTAATTTCAACACAGTTTTAATATTCGCTCTGGAAATTCCAGAACATCACGTGAGGTTCTGCTTCAATGAATCATCGTTGGAGCTTTATGCGGTTTGTTTCCCTCAATAGCAAAGGACTCTACGGTGACGTTCGGTGATTCGGTCGTTGAACGTAGTTACGGTAAATAATCTTTGGTGTTCGTCGGAATACAGCGCGGGAAAAATGTAAATCAACGAGGAAGTTCAAATGTTATGCGTCATAGCAGATTATAGCTGCAGGTACAATCGTAATATGTTGCAGGTTTGATTTTTAAAGATTGCTTTTGGGGAAAGTTTTGGTTTGTGAAATCGAATGTGGTTCGACTGAAACGAGGCCATATTGTGACGTAACAAGGGGGTGTTTGTGAGTGAAGTATCAGAATCGCTCACCTTAGAACACGATACGAGTTACTTCTTTATTGAGTCCTGTAAGCGAGGGATTTGATAGTTTGGTTTGTTTTTCCTAATCAAATATAAGATGCTGATATGTTTCCCGAGCAGCTGCAGGTCAGATTGAGCAAATTAATATTCCTGCATTCGAGAAATAACAATCGGGTTTGTGGTGGACGCATCGCTACACTTACCTTCATGACAGCAGCGTCAGCAACGAATAATATTGTGTGTGCGACCCACTGTTAAATAACTGTTATTTAAAACTTTGAACGCGGGTTACTCACATTTTATCTCAGGCTTAGACGGTTTTATCTCATAAAGCGAAACGTATTTCCGAGCATTTCTGTCGGAAATGTACAGCAACCGTCCCAGATATTCCAACGCCAAATTTATCCACTCTTGCAGGCTGCAAAAAAAGTAGACGAATTTAAATTTATATACATTAACAATAAACAATGCTCGAAAAAGAGTTCTTACCTTTGGCTGGGTACAAACATTCAACCAGTTTCGAATAATTGGCTTCTCCATATTTCGTAACAATGCATGTCGTAGCTTCACTGTTTGCAAATTTGTGCCGATCAGAAAACATGCCGCCCAATCTTGAACTTCGCCGCCGCCGATCTCTCTGCTCGCGCACGGCCGTGAGTCTCGCTGATTCCAAAAACTCGCCTCGCCGACTTTTTTGATACCCCCGCCTAATGGAGACCATGCAGCGTAAAAACACTATTGAGAAAACAACTGATAAGTAACATTCCTTTGTGGTAATCAACTATAAACAAAAATGATGCAAACATAATTTTGTGAAATGAACATGTAATAAGGTTAGTTTGAGGTTGATGTTAAATTTAGTCATCGTTAAATTTAGCATACCGCCAATCGTAGCACAACCTACCTACTTGCACGCTCAACGCAGGCTGACTAATCCATAGGTGACGTCATACTTTACACGCACGAACACATTTGGGTTCTTCGAACGTCGCCCTTCAAGCTTAAAAATGGTTTGTTTTCCTCAATAACAAAGGAATTTGTGGTGGCGTCTGGCGTGCAGAGATTCCGTGACATTGAACGTAGTTTTGTGTGGCGCAAGTTTACAACACAAACTACTACAATTGGCGTGATGGGCAAAGTGTTTACGGAAATGGGTTTGTTTCGTAACGCTGGGCTGGAGGATGCGGTAGAGTTGTGATGTAGTAAACAGTTACAGACAAACCATTTTGATAAGAGCGAAACTATAATAGGTTTCTGTAATGAGTGAACCCGGTAAGCAAACCCTGAAAAGGAACCGCACCTGATATGAGGTTGTTGTCCGTCTGCTGGGGTTTTATGCATGGATTTAATGCGTTGTGATGTTTTTTACGATCTTTAAAATTATTTTATAATTTATGGTGTCCAGGTGTTTACACTGAGAGACAAACATTTACAAAACTTAAGTCAAATTTAGTTATTTATTGTGGCTTAGTCGTCAGCGAGTGATATTGCGTTTCTAAAAAACAACACCGCGTACGGAGGTCTGAAAAATGCCAAACAGGACGACGAGGGGTAACAGGTTTCGAGTGGGGAGCTACGCTTAGCTAACTCACAGCAACGTCAGCAACGAATTATATTGTGTGTGTGGCCCACTGTTAAACGGTGCCATAGATGTACTTTTCAAGGTTTTAAAGTGTGGTTGTGCAATTAACGATGTTGAATTAAATGAAGTGATTGGCGTTGACTTCACAAATATCTTAGATCAGACATGGCTACGTGTTCCCGAAACAATGAAAGTTTATTTAATTTTTGTACGTGTCCAGGAGAATAACAGAAGTGCACAAATTACCGTTATATGTTGGTGTTCTTCGGTTCGAAGCATGGAGCACGAAGCATTTTTTGTCTCATGTCGGAAAAAAACACAATAATAAAACTTTATGACGAGACAAAATATTGGCCCAGCAAAATCATAATAATATAAATTAAAATGTTTTCGTTGCAATGCAACATTTTTAACATTACCGCTAACTATCAAATATATTGCATTTTTTCGTAATTACAAATTGACATTATACAAGCAATCTGCTACAAACGACACGGGCGTAACCCTTAAATAACATTTTGCAGCTGAAATTTAGTACACAATATCTTACGTAACTGCAACAATGACGGATGATTATCAGGAATTTGTAGATGATGACAAAGCATTCCGTGACGAACTGCAAACATTCCGCGACAAAAAGCCTGAACTAGAGATATTACCCGATTCAACAGTAGCACTCAATGAAACTCTGTTTAAAAACCTGACAAAATATTGCCAAGATTACAATGAAGGGAAAAAAAAATGGGAGAAAATCCCTGTGCCGATAAAAGAAAATATGATTAAATACAGGCTGGAAGGATGCAAAGGGCAACAAATGCTTTCTGCATTCACAAAAAGTGTTCAAAACCAAGCAAATTTTGAAAAAGGAAGATGTTTCTACCTACGCTGCGGGTCTAATGAGAGTCGAGATATTATTTTGCTCGCCAACCCAACTAAAGAGCAACCTGGGAACGGAATAATTATTACCTCCGCCAATGTTTCTAACACACAGGGTAACAAACAACCTAGCAGTTACCAATACATTCTGGCAAAGGGCAGTGAATTGCGTGGGTTTTGGGAGTATTTTAAGAAGTTTATGACAAAACCAGTCAGTCTGAATGGCAATGATATATTTTTCGAGCTTTCCGTTCTCATTTTGTACGAGATTGCCAGACGACTTGTTCCAGATATTGAAAAAAGTCCTCGAAAGAAGAAGTCCCTCGATTCCATTCCTGTGCTATCCTGCATCGTCGCTTGTCTGTTGAGAGTAGAAAGTCGAAATAATTGGGAAAAGAATGCATTAAAGAAAATGGACAAGACTTCTGATGAATCAAGCAAAAATCTGCTGATGAGGTCGGTTTTTAAAATTCTGTATCAGTTTACAACAGGAAAATAATAATATTTTTCAGCATATTTTACCGATTGACTTCTATGGTTCTTTATCTTTAAAAAGTTTTTCTCGGTGTTTGTTTCTTTTGCATGAAAAAAGTAAATCTATTATTGACATTTTTTGCTCACGCTATTATTTGCAAATAACTTTGTTTTTTAACTGTTGCCAGTTTCATGAAAGATTTGTTGGATCATGAGGAAGAAATTTTGGAGGAATTAATCGACGTTTTTCGAGGCGACAGAAGGGAAGCAGCGGCAGTAAACATGCATAAACGGTGTGTAGGGATGTAATCATCGTAGAGCTTTTACTTTTCCTTGTTGAATCATATTTGTTTTATTGTTTACTGATAAAAACCCGACAAAAGTGTTACTCCTAATCTTCATGGTTACTAGAAAGACTGCGAAATTACATGTAAAACTTTTCTTTTGTGTAAACTGATACCAGCACGTTGTTCATTTATTCAGTTTCACTTAAAAGCACGTAAATGACCTAACCTGCAAATAAGTTATACAAATCCTGTTTTAAAAACATGGTACACGAGATGGGCATTTCCCTACGTGAAACTTATTTAATAGAAACAGATGTGCAACATTTAATTTAATTTGTAATGGGATTTTCCTGCTATCATTGCGTCATTGTTCCTAACTGGGTAATAAGCACCTCTTTAACTTCAACAGTTTCTTCAAACGTGCAAACAATGCAAAGAAACAAGACCTCAAACAAAATCTAAACGACAAGAGTAAAGAACTCTTCATTCCAGAAATTGAAGACCTCTCTAAAAGTGTCCAAGGGTTAAATTTAACCCCTTCAGCCAGCTTTTCTGAAGAAACTCCTAGCTCTTCTGGAACAACAAGCAGGAATCTGAAGAAACAATCAGCGAAAAAGAAAAAATAAACTGACAACGCAATGCGTTCAAATGAATATTAACCTGGACACCATGAATTTACTCATTTGATCATTCACAATTGGAAAAACGATAAAACGTATCAGTCTTGTGACACCAACCTGAATATTCAGTTAATGTTATTTTTCACCAACAAATTCCTATTTTCGCAATCTCTTTACCGAGTATTTATTTAGTGCAGCATTGAGTTTTTCTTTTTGATTGTGGATTTGTTTATTCTTGTAAGTATTTGAATTGAATTATAAAATCTGGAAGAAGCAAAATTGGCAAAACCAGATATTGCTTTTTAACTTTGCGTTCCTTGGCAACCAATATTTGCTGGTCGATAGTTTGATGTGCGTAGCCTAGTATTTAGTTTGAATTTAATGTGTTTACAAATATAAGCAAACGCATTTAAATCTCATCTCAATCTGATTGCATGGTTGGTATTGATAATTGTGGCACGATATTATCAACCTTTAAAATTTATTTTAAGCATTGACTGGTTTTAGCTTATTTACAGGAGATTTTGAATAAAAGTGTCTTTTGTCGTGTTTTAAAATCGTTTTGTCGACATTGCAGCGCATATTTTTGCATGTGCTGTACCTTGTGTAGTTCAATTATACCCAGTTTGCTGTTCTCTAATTCTGTAAATAAACTTCATACAAGCTTGAAAACAAGATTTCGGGATAATTTTTAGAGCGACCGAATGAAATTGCAGGGATAAAGCCAACTTAAACCTTCCATTCAACAGAAGCCAGCAAATCGCAAAACTAAACTAAAAACACTGAACGAATCTTTTTTAACAGTGAAACGAAATGGAAAACCCCTGGTAACTCGATGACTATTTTCAATCCAGTTGAGTGAAGAAGGCGTTAAAAACCGGTGAAGCGTTGAAGTCGGTTGTTATGGTGTAAATCACAATGGTCGTGAAACAGCATAATAGGCAGCACCGCTCGCCGGTAATGCACGGTCCCTATATAATTAAACCAGGTTATACAGGCGACTGGCATTCCACCTGGTCTACAATTGAGTTGAACGAAATGCTTGACTGGTGTTTACAACCGAGAAACTTGGAGTTAGTCAGGTGTGACGAAATTCTACGTGAATGAATAATGCACGCAAGGAATTACGGCAGAACAATAAGATGAGTTCCAAAAGCTAACACTCTTGTCGTTGTTGCAGTCGGCAACGGTAGTCGCGAACTTTTCGGAATTAATTTCTCACATGACTGATCAAGCGTGAACTATTTTTAACCAATCCGGAATGTTCAGGTTGAAGTTCGACAACTTTTGCAACAACGGATTCGCACTGAAGTAGGAACCGAAATTTGAAAAGGATATTCATCTGTTGTGGGATGTTGTGGCATGAAACTCGTCCACTTGAACTTCGAAAAACAAGCTGCGATACATATGGATGTTACAATAAATTTTGTAGCGGCTTCACCAAATACAAAAGTTAGAAATGAGTTGTAGAATTGGAAAACTGGCTCTCTGGCATCACCATGTGGACTGAGACAGCTGAAGAGATGCAAAGATTTAAAAGATTAGCAAAGATTGTTTGGCGTCTTAAATTTAGGGTGATAAGCGGGAGAAAGAACCTGCTCCCACTACAACAACCGCTTCACAAATTAATGATCATAGATTTTTCTTGTAAACGCAACTAAATGACGCTGGAATAAGGATGCGCTCTTGGCGTATCCTGATCCATTACCAATCCACCACATGTAATTAGTACAAGGCTTTACAAAAGCAAAGCTTTAAAATGACTGGATATACAATTGCTCGCTTTAAAACGAATTCTTTCCGTACAGGCTGGGCTTTAAAACTTTATGTGATCTTCAACAAAAAAAACTGCACAAAGAACCTGGCTCAACCGACATTGAATTGCAAACGGTAATGTTTGGTGATTCAGTTTAGAAATTTTCAGTTGAAAGGTTTAGCTTTTGTAGCACTTTTTGTAACACACAAACCCCAGACAAGATATATCGGGCACAAGCGGTTACCCGTCCAACTTTTAACGAGGTTATTTTTCCTGCACGCGTCGCTCGCGTGGCAACTCAACTAACGCAGACTTCCCGTCCTCAGGGTGAGCGGTTGTCACAACCTGTCAAATTTCTGATGAAGTGCTTAAATTCATTCCATTCATTTCCACACGTATAAGAGGGGCGTATAGTGATGTTTAGTACCACGTGTTGTCAATTAATATACTTAGCAGAAACGAATAGTTTGCATTTATTAAAGACGTTAATGAGCTGAGGCAGGAGGTTTGTGTTTGGTTTCCAAATAACTTTACCACTAATACGTCATCGTATGTTACGATAGTCAGTGAATATTTTGCTTTAAACTGACATGATGGGCTCCCTCATTTTGTTAATCCTGCTCCTTTTACTCAGCTTTCAAAACTCCAGGTCTACAGGTATGTGATTTGTGATTGGTTAAACTTATTTATCTATACATGTAACTGACTGGTTTGGAAATCGTCTGGTGATCAATTCGAACAAAAATATCCAAACCACAGAGTCACTCTTTCTGAAGGTTATGATCAAACATGATTTGGGATTCTTAATTAATCCGTTTAATTTTCTTTTACGAAGTACACACACTGAGTTACTGAGGCTGTCAGGAATATTCCTATGATAAAAAATGGAGACGTTTCATATTATAAACTGCATGCGTCATCAAATATTCGAAAAACGTGTTTTTCAAAAAAAATGCTGTATATTTTATGCGCTTGACCAGATGGTTGTACGACTCATGCAAACTTGCTTAATAGAGTTGATTACATTATTTACCCCCACAGAGTGGAAACCGAATTTTATCTGCGACGACGGAACAATAATTTTACAAAATCGGTTTTGTTCCAACTTCGCCGATTGTCCAGACAAAAGCGACGAAAGAAAACCAGAAATTGTGTCGGACGAAACCAACCTTACTTCAGAATATTTAATGTACGTTTAACTATACTGTAAGTTGAGTTAAGCCTGTAGGTTGAGTTAAGCCATCCAACAGCAATGCAAAATTTGTTTTAGTTAATTTATTTTTGTGCAGTCCTGTATTCTCCACTTACGATAAGACTTTGCCAATTGCTGGCATGGTTTGATAGAAATTCAGAAAGTCAATATATTGCGTTTGCAAGGCGTTAGCGCCGTAAATAACTACATGTACTGGTTATTGTATTAATTCAAGTACACACGAAAATGTGTCAATGCTTTTATATTAGAATAATTTCCAGAACAATTAAAAACCTGCGTTGCATTTCAGTTGCTCACTGCCCCGTTTGCTGGGTTGCATTTCAGATGTGCGATTCGTCGTGTTGAGTTTTGTCGAGGCCACACCCAATGCATCGGTAAAACACTGTGCGACGGTTGGTGTCCAGATTTTTATCGCTGTCCGGACGGAAGTTGTCGCCAAAGAGCTTTATTGTGTGATGATGAATTCTGCAACGATTGTCCGTCTTCTAGAAGGTTTGACAATGGACACGGGTTTAAGTGTTTGAGAAATGGAAGGTTATGCAATCTGCCACAAAACGTTCTGTTTGATGGAATTTCTGACTGTGACGATGGTTCGGATTTATGCTATGTTCAAAGTGGGAGTAATCTGAATGGTGACCCAAGGTAAGTTTAATGTGTTTGTAATGAAATATATAAGTGGGTGTAAAAGTTACGTATTAGTGATTATGGTGTTCATGGTTTAACTTGGGCTTGATTCTGTAATGTACTTTGCATTTTTTGCATTTCGCTTTTTCGTGATGTAAAACGCTTTGGGCCCACTGGTTGGCTTGGAACGATATAACTGCAAATTTAAAGTTTACTGACTAATAATGTTTTGCAAACACAAAACAATTTATTTACAGAGACGTCAGAAACCGAACCGGGTCCTCATTTAACTCCACCATATGTTTCGCGTGTCGAGACGAACAACACACGATCGTATCGAGTTTAAACGTGTGTGATGGGAAGGTTGACTGCCCCAACCTGAAGGACGAATGCCAATGTGAGAAGGAAGCACAAGGAATATGTGGTTATGTCAGCAAATATGAAGAACACCCGACGTAAGTGGATTTATAAGCGGCCTAAGTTTCAACTAAGGGTCACCGGGTTTGCGTCGAAGCAAGCGTAAAATTGAAAACAGTTTCTTTAAATATGGCGACAGTCACATCACATATGAATACAGGAACATATTAGAAAAAAATTTGGCTGAGATGTGTTCAAAAATATTAAATTAATGATGTCGTCTACAACAAATTAATATTTCACTTGTAATGCTGTATTATTCACCGGCAAATTTATGCATGTCTCGGTAAAAATTCATCCACAACTAAACATGTTTTTTCTGTGAGCTGCATACAGATGGCCACTGTTTCGACCCATAAGGTCTCATCAGTGCAGCTTGGTGCGACTCTTCTTGGCCTGCAGCTCACAGAAATCATATTATTGACTCCACTTTGCTCATCTACACGTTTTTACTTCGCAGAATGATAAAGAAATGCGACTGCTTTGATTCGAACGGAATTTGTCACAATATCTTAACTCTCAACAAAACCACGTGCGCCCAAACTTCACCTCCAGCTTGCCACCTGTCGAACTCATGCAACCAAGACTTTCCCTGCGACATGCTCTGCCCCTCCCACTTCCGGTGTCCGGATATGACGTGTCTACCAAGGTCAACCGTGTGTGACGGTGACGTGTGCAACGATTGTTCGTCATCACAGAGATGGAACAACGGACACGGTTTCAAGTGCGCGAGGAACGGGGGATCTTGTGTTCTGCCACAAATCTTGTTATTCGACGGGATTGCGGACTGTGATGACGCAATAGACTTGTGTTACGTAAACCAGGATAACAGCACGGTTTTATTGGGAAATCCCAGGTACATAGAAATCACATTTTTGTTACCAAACCTTATCTAAATGTGAATGGAGTTACCGGTTACCATTACTTTTACATTGCCGCAAGATATAATTCTAAATGGTTAAAGTTTATTAAATTAATGCAGCAAAATCATTTTAACGCTCAGGCAAGGGTGCTAATGTACCATGAGGGTATTCTGTATTTATATGATTTGGTTAGACCGAATAATTACCAACAATCAACAAGTTTCTGTTGTGAATTAAGTTATACAAGTAAAACATCACTTTGTTTGAAGCGACGTCAGACAATCGATATTCGCCGAATTCAACAATTCCGCTTGCTTCCGTTGCCACGACAACGCAACGATAATCTCAAGCAAAAGCGTGTGTGATGACGTCATCGATTGCCCTGACTTAAGTGATGAATGTTCTTGTGGCGGGGAAACCCCAGATTTGTGTCGTCTTGCTACGTCATATGCCTCAAACCCAAGGTGGGCGTGAAGTTAAGTGTCTCTTATTGTCTTGAATTTAGGAGTGAATGTGTATTTAGGGGTTACATGGTTGCCATGCAATCCACATTGCAATTTTCTCATTCTATTTTAATGCGCATATGATCTTTAAACAGCAGGTTTTGCAGCGACACTAGTGGTTAACCCTTTATTAAAATGCTGTTTGTTTGTCAACTTTATTCATTGAGTGCAAACTGAAGGCCCTTCCTGTTGTATGAATTATATGCTCACCAATTACCATTTTCCAAATTGTGAGCCCTATTTACTACTTTTACAAACATAATTTTCTTATTTGTCTTTCAGCCTCGTGCGAACTTGCGAATGTTTCGACGATTCAAACACGTGTCACAACCATTTGAACCCGGATGACCCCAACATGAACTGCAACAAAACCAAACGTCAGTTGTGCGATTCCCTCGTCCACCCTTGTAACCCTGGCGTCCCGTGCGACATGGAATGCCCGACGCACTTCCGTTGTCCCGACTCCACCTGCCTCCATCGATCCACCATCTGTGATGATGATACCTGCAACGATTGCTCGTCCCACCTCCGATGGCAGAACGGGCACGGGTTCAAATGCACGCGGAAGGGCAGTGATTGCAACTTGCCTCAGATGTTTCTGTGGTACGGAGTAAAAGACTGCGATGACGGGAGTGACCTTTGTTTCCTTGACAACGAAGGACTTCTCACCGACAATCCGAAGTAATTTGCTTCAAATGTTGTTGTTTCTTGTGGGGTCTGCCATCAATACTTCAAACTAAATATCTAAAATAATTTTGTTTCCATTTAAAGTGAACGCTATTTAACTTCCTTTTAGGCGAACAAAAGTGGGAAGAATTTAAAAACTTATGTTTTCGTGGCACCAAAAAAGTGGCCGCACACAAATAATACCAAATTGTATTTCTCCAAATTGTAACAAAACAACACATCTCGATTTTTTCCACAGCGACATTCGATCATCGATGTGGGCCCAGTTCAATCGCTCCCTGTGCTTCCACTGCCTATATGATGACCTCATCATTCCTAAAACCAGCGTATGCGATGACGTCATAGATTGTTACGACATGAGTGACGAATGCTTGTGTGAAGGTCAACTTCCTAAACTCTGTGAAGTTACAACCACAGTAAGAACTCTCATATCTCAACAAATCTATAGCATTTTGAATGATTACTATGGGCAGTTAATAATAATCAAACTGGGCCATGGTGTAGACCGGGGTTTCTTAAACCGTGTGTCGTGGCCCTAAAAGGTCTTAGAACCCCTGGTGTAAAAAATGTTGTGTTGCAAGACTTCGACGTTTATAACTAGTCTGGTTTGGCTTGTGACGAAAAATTTAGCTTGCATTGGTTGCAACGCGAAATGTAACATCGGTTTCTACCCGTTTGGAACATGCTCAAGTCCAATATAGTTTTTTGACATGATCTGTGTACAACACCACCAACATCCAAGCAATAACCAAAGTCCTCAACTGTATGTTCACGTGGTTCTGTATGTTGTCACAATCCACTGCAAACGATGACGAGCTCATTTCATATATTTAACCTTAGTTGACACAAACGCTTCCATTCAGCGTCATCTCCCAACAAAGCGTATCCAGATGCAACGGAGGTGATTGTGGAAGTGGATTGTGTGTTGACACTCGTCAAGTCTGCGACGGAATTGTGGATTGCAACGATGGATCGGACGAACTGTAAGCCATAGCAAGAGTTGTAAACTACATAATATAAATGCATGTTGTGTTTCAGGTCGGATCTATGCAGTGGAACAGCTCCTTGTGGAAACCAAACAGTGCCAGGAAAACTATGCCGGTAAATTGAAATTTAAAACATCATTGTTAAAACTGGGTACAAGTTACAAGGTAGGTACAAGAAAATGGTTTAAAATTTATGTTTTGCATGACTGTTGTGAAAATTTGTGTGTACAAATCTCTGAGTCAGTTACGCAAAAAACATAAATTTTCAACTATTTTTTGTTCGATGGAGCTTGTGTACAACCACTCACCATAGCAACCTCATGCTTTTATTTTGACTTTGGTTCAATATAAAATAAAACATGTTTCTCATCATCAGTTCTTAAAAAAATAGAAGCGTTGACACAAAGTCATTTTAGTAATATTTGAAACTATACGCGTATATGAGAGGTTGTTTTCAAGTTTTTGTGCAGTAAAATTGAATTTGTTGACTAGATGCAGTCATTTGGCATCCGAAACTTGCGAGCAGAAAACAGCCATTTTCTGCGATGGAAGAAGCGAATGCGTAATTTTATCTGGAAGTCGGAGAGATTACAATTCACCGGCCGAGGACGAGTGTACGGAAGTTTGTGAGAAATTTACAAGAAATTCGTCCAAACCCGAAATTAAAACTGGATGCAGGGATCAACATCTGGTTCCACTGTTTGAATGCAGCGACTGTAAGTGACCATGTTGCATTAGCTGTACTGTAGCTGTTAATAAACCATTCTGGTGTACTTGATACAAGTGGGACAGCAACAATGTGAATTTATAACATTTTATAATCATGTTTCTCTATTTGCTCGAATGAATTTATACTAGCAATCATGCCACAATATTTGCATGGAAACTACCGAGTAGTATTTTCTCAGGGACTTAACTGCGCTCTTCACTTTGGGCGCTAAAGTGATTTTCATAACCCTCAAATGAACTTGAACACGATTGGGGCATTTTGTCCAATCTGGGAATTGGCGGCAGCATTTCCGTCATTTAATTTTATGGCATTTTTGTGAAACATTTACTAATAACCCTGACCGATATTTAGTTCGAAACTTCCAAAACGCAACTTCGAAAAAAACTTAAATAAAACAAATACCAAACGACTCCTTTGTTGTTGATGAACACGGTATAGTGTTTAAAACGTTTGACCGACTTAATTGAAAACTGCACAGAATTACAGTTAATGAAAAAAACAAGGTTCTTTGCTCGTGGTTCTGATGACAGACATGTTGTAATTTCTGAGGGACTCAACTTTCGACACGTTTCTTATCAAACCTTCTTTTTCCCAGATCACGTTAAACCTAACCTATGCAACGGACTCATTGAATGCAACCACGCTTACTTTAACGACGTTTACGTTTACCACGATGAAGACCCGACGATCTGCACGTCGAAGTTCGCTTGCAACACAATGGACGGCTACGTCAGCATCGATCAACTGAAAGTATGGGATGGTTTCGTCGACTGCGTGGACGGAAGTGACGAAAATAGAGTATTGTGCCCAGGTCGTATGCATTGCCAGTCGCTTGGTGGCGCTGCAGTGAGTAATTAGTTAAATCCGAAGGTTCCTAAATTGTATACTAGCGTTGAAGTGCACTTTATGATGCATGGAAGCAGGAACTTGAGCAAGCCAGTACGGTGTAACACAAAAGTGTCATTGTTTTAATTAATGTTTGTTTCAAAATAGTAATTTGTTTTTCATTACGCAGTAATATTTCATGCATTGGCATGATTGACTGAATCGCCCCACTGCGCAGGTCCTTCTTGGCAATCACAGCTATCGTATCGCGATCATTAGGTTCACAGGCTTGGCAGCCAGGTATTGCAGCTTAGCTGGATCAGCCACTTTTTCCTCCGACTTTTTTCAATTACGCTTTTTTTCAAAAACGCTTTCAACCTTTAACCTTATTCCAATAACAATTCTTCTGCGTGGACACACGTGGAAACTTCACAGTCAAGTTATTAAATAACCTGTCTAAAAACTTTGAAATTGATTTCCATCACAAATTATTAATAATTTTCTGTTTTCTTTTCTGTCAGCTTTCAATCGGCAAGCATCAAATTGGCGACGGTCAGATAAACTGTGATAGGTCGGAGGATGAACTGGGATGCTCACACGACGGAAGGTTTTATTGCGAAAGTGGAAAACCTCTATTTGTGCCGAAAAAACTGGTATGAGGTGATATTTTTATCAATGAACATTGTTTCTAATTTCTCCGAGGGACGTTCCCTAGTTGCCATTTTTCGAAGCGAAAACCGGAACATTTGCAGTTCTTTTTTCAAACATAAATCTTCATGGTGGTGGATTGTTCTTAGTAACAAGATTCAAACTACTGTGTAGAAATTCAATGGCGTCGGAGATTGCAGTGACTGGAGTGACGAATGTCCCTCGGTGACGTCATCAAGTGGAATGTCGTTTTCATCGAGATACGAATTAATCGCGAACCCTTTGTTACGTGGAGCTGTGTGGATCATGGGACTTGCAGCAAGTTTAGGCAACATGGAAAGTATTAAGGTTTTATCTGATAAAGTCTGACTCTGGTTTCGACTTTAGTCTGCTTACTCAGAAAACTAAGTGTTCGCCTTACGGCTGTAGAAACACGTCACAGAACACGACATTGAATATTGTCTGTATCTCGAAACAAATGCTCAAATATTCTTTCATGAAATATTATAACACTCAATGGATTTCTTCTGGTGCGAAGTGCTTACTTTAATAAATAAGTTCTTTTTAATCCATTTGAGCGTGCACCTTACATATTTACTGGGCCGTTAAAGTCTGTATCCCATTAAGTATAATTCGAAAAAACAAATACAACAATTTTTGCAGATGGTGATGTTAAAAGAAATAAAACCGGCAAGGCAGTCACGTGGTGGTCACGCATCGTCGCGCGCCAATCACATTCTAGTGTTCAATCTCAGTGCCTCAGATTTTCTCATGGGAGTTTACCTCATCATACTTGGATCAGTGGGGGTTCATTACTCGGGGGAATACTGCAACAGCGACCTCTCGTGGCGGTCCAGTGGGACATGTGTTGCCCTTGGAGTGATGGTGGCGCCAAAGCTTGGGTCGAAAAAAATTTGTTCTTTCGTGACGTCACGGTCGATTTTTCCGGTAAAATATTCTGACCAAAGTTGTAGTTTTGCAAGTGGATTTCACCCAAATTATTGATGAATTTAATGGCAAAGCGTTTACGTAAAAGTGGCGAAACTTTATGGCAATGAATAAAATTATTCTTTCCATTGTTAAGCTGCTTGTTGTAAGTTAGAAGTATAGTTCTTTACATAAGCATCAAACAAATTTCTCCCACTGTTCCGTAACACATTGTTGTGTGCTTTCAAATTTGTATTCGTTAGAATTTACAAACGCTAACTTTTGTTTCTATACAGACATGAAAACTTTTGTGAAGCGAGTGGTGGAGTTTTATCCCGACGTAAACCACACCGACGTCACTTCCGCCTGGAAACAAACAAACCTTGCTACGTCATGGTTGGATCTTTACCATGTGCTCATCCGAGGTGGATACCATATACTGGATAAGCCGAAAGGATATTTCGGGTACGACGAGTCCAAGTTTGTTTCCACACACACACGATTTGGTGAATTCGTTGTTCCTTTATCGGTAGCGTAGGCTCGCGAGCCAGCAGAATCCTCCCGTGCAAAGCTTGTGTTATGGACTCTGCCTAACTGCTTCAACCATGTAAAACCCGATTGTATGAAATCACGTGAATTCTTTACCGAAGCAAAATATTTTTTTTATTCTGTTTATCTTCTATCCAACAGTTCAATTTCTTTGTATTTCTTTCTCTTGGAACGTCCTGAAATATCATCTGTAAAAGAAAAATGGCCTTTTCAATTTTAGATACTACAGCAGCAACAGTGTGTGCATAAGCAGATTGTTCGTCACTTCGTCGGATGAGGCGTGGAGTTATACGATGTCTATTATATCTTTTAACTTCGTCGCATTCTTGTACGTTGCCTTCTCGTACTTTATCATCTACAAAAAGTCGACCAAAAGTGGGCGGATTGTCAACCATGGTCAGAATGCACGAGTTTCAAAGAAAAATAAAGGTTTGATTAAAACTTTCTTCGTCGACTGTCATCCAATAATATACAGACCCTCACTGACTAGTTCTGAAAAGTAACTCCGCAAACCAAGTCACCTCTTCTACAAATCATTACACCACCAATGCGCGCGCTGTCGTTTTTAAATACCAAAGTAAAAATGCATCTTTCGGTATTTTAACGGCCTCGCCTCCATGCTCTACGTATATCCACGTTTACCATAACATGAAATTTTTTCACGAATTTATTCGAGTGTTGCGTGAATAAGATTTCTATGTCAGTCGTCACAAAGTACGTAAACCATTGTATTTGTATGACGTGAATATGACTTAAATTCTAGCCGAAATAACCGCCTCCCATTTTGTCACATCTATGTATCTTCCCGTTGTGTTGCAGATATGCAGAACAAAATCATAATCCTCATTCTCACCGACTTCTGTAGCTGGATTCCACTTTCCCTGATGACTTTCCTCCATTTCACCGGTTTCACTTTGCCCTCTGTGGCTTACGTCGTGTCGGCAGTTATTCTGCTTCCCATTAACAGCGCCATCAACCCTCTCATATACTCCACCGCTTTGGATAAATTGCGCAAGAATGTGGTTCACAAAGTCAGCTCAAAGTTGTCCAGGCAACCGAGAACCCAAAGCACGGGTTTTCAAACCGCCCAAGTTTAAAACGATCTGCAACCCCACAGAAAAACATAACACGGTTGATTTGCGCTCTTTACAGCAATATTTTTATGATGTATTGAAGTAATATTGGTTGTTTGTATAACTGACTGCAAACAGAATATTGTGCAGTAAATATTTGATGTTTTCGATACGGTGTAACCTTTTCCCTCGATTGGAAAAGGACTGTAGATCGATCCATGACGTCATCACTCGTGACGCGACAGAGAATCTTATTTATTTGTGACGTTTGTGACAAAAACTTTGAACTTAACATCCTGTGACCACATCAGTGCAACATTCGATCGATCTGCGGAAATTCTAAGGTCGGTACAATGAACAAACCTAGCGAACCGGAACGGAAGTCTAAAGTCTCAAACGGATGCAGCGGAATTTAAAGTGAATCATTACATATGCAGTGGAGGTTGCATTACCTTTGGACATTGGATTCATTCCAAAGTCCGACTGAACAACTGTAAATTCAATCTGATACTGAATGCGAAAGGTTGCGATGAGTTAATGCTGGCCTCTGTGCAAATGACTGAAGCAAATTCAAACAAACCATGCCACTGTTGTTTATTGACAAGCACTGTTGCTAAGCAATGCGGAACGCTTTAAATTGACTTTCAAAGCATTATTGTTCCGGAATGTCGTGACCACGGGAAATTGCATCTGCATAAAAAGTTTGAATGAACTTCAACAGACTGATGAATGATCAGTTTGGACTCACTTTGTGAACAAGCAAAATAATAATAAATTACCAATTACAACTATGGTATTTGAAATTATTTCAACAAAAACTTCTGTCAGGATTGTTGTGGACGTTAATGTACCGTTGATTCGTTTTGAGCGTTTTAAGTATAACGATATGGTATATACCGAATAAAATATATGTACTATTATAGTTTTTGGCCAGAAGAATTTGAATTAAGTGCTTGCTGGCATTCGCAATGGAACTGTTTTAACGGTTAAGAACATTAACACTTACGAAAGGAAATAAAACCATCTTTTGTGCAGCCCGTTAAAACGTGATCAAGTCAGTTCAGGTATTTTTGTAACAGAAGGCGATTTATTCCAGGTTATTCACAAATTTTGGGTTTACTTAAGCAAAAGCTCCTACTCTCCAGACACAAACAACAGTAGTGAGGTTGTCGTTGACCGAATGGAAGCTTGGGTTCGCAAATTGCTTCAGAACGACAATCCGGTGAACTCCCATCTGTGCAGTAATATCCACGTAATATCTCTGGGGGCTTGATGAAATCACATGACATTCCTGGAAAATAAATAACCACTTGATTTTTTTCTTCACTCCATTTCTTTACTTAACGTAGATTTTTATAATGCAATTTTCAGGGATTCACGATATCTCGCTCACCATACGGCAATGCCTCATGTGTTTTGGTTATCGTTTGCTCATATGCAAAAGGAATAAAGTAATTGAAACTAACAACAAATAATCGTGTGTCATGAGACGCACGTGTTCAGTTCCAAAAATAATTATCCCGAATATATTTAGTTAAAGAAACCAACAACCATCTTTAAAATTCAGGTTTAAACCAACTCCTATCGTAACAAAGTGTACAAAACTCCCGCAAAATGGAACTCAAAATCAACCTCACCTGGGAATGTCATGACGACGTTGGTACTGATGAGGAGGAGAAGGATGCAGGAGGTGAAGATTTTGTTCATGGTTTAACAACAACGAAAGAGCTCAGGTTGAAAGGTAAAAATGTCAAATTACTTTCTAGGTTGAAATACGCAACAATCACTTGACTACAATGAATAAGAACGCCTGGCTCGATTGGTTTTATGCTGAGATGACGTCAACGCCCTTCCGGTCCAACTTTTTAATCGTGGTTTGATTTAAAAATTTTGCAGTTAAAGAATTGTCACTAACGTACTAAATAAAACTGGAAAAAAGTCAGTAAGCCTTTCCAACATTTAACACTAGGTTCACCGCTACGTGACGTAACAGAACTTGACACCCTTGCATAAAGGTAATTTCCCTTGTAGAAAACCAAAGCACCCTGGTTGGAAATACCGAAAGATAAAAATTCGTCCATTGGCTGAAAACAAAACAAACCTTTAAATTGGCATAAGTTAATAAACATTGCGTTTTTGGCGGATAAAGTGGTCAATATACGGGATCTTCATACGGAAAGTTTAACGATATCTAAATGTTATATTGCCTGGATTTGCAAAGTTTCAGAACAAGAAGTTAATATTCTGAGCGTACCTGTTCATCGTAACCCATTGAATGGTGATGTCAAAATTAAGTATTTCTTCCAACCTTACACCGGCCCAAAGAAAGCAAATATTTCGAAAATATTATTCTCAGTACTTAGTACCTAATGTAAAAATTTATGGAAATGCACAGGTAATAAAATAGCCGTTTCAGAATTTGTGACATAAATCATTTATTGGTATATTTTTTTCAGATTTTTCCATATTTTTCTGTTTTTGTTTAATTTCTTTGTTCCTGAAGCAATGACAAAAGACGAAATTTGTAAAATGATTCCCAGTCAGTTTTCGTCTTGCTACGAATTTGTTTAAAAACAAAGCAATCGGGAGTTGATTGAACTTATAGATAGATTTTGCACGAGATATTCTGGTAAACCAACACTTACTAAATTTATAATAGAATACGTATTTGATGGAAGATGGCACGACTCGCTCTAGAAGTTTATTGAAGACAAGTTTTGGGAATAAAGCCAGGCATGGTGTATATGTGTTGTTTTTCACCAGAAGAACGTCAGATTCATAATTCATTATGATACCTGGTGGTCACAACCCATTTTTAGTTTCCATACTTCCTCTTCCGCTGCAAATCTGTTGCTGGGATCGAGCTATTATCTTGCTTGCGAGCTATTATCCAACCCAACTGATGGATGGATGGATTAATACATCATCACTTACAAACCAAACCATTATAGCTTCTTTCGTGGAGTTTATGCCTTTTTGCCTGGGTTTGGGATTGCTTTCAGAAATTTATGGCTACTTAGTCAGCACCGTAGTCTACACTGGAAACGAAGGAAGGTGGATTTTTCGAGGTCTCTGTTCTCTGGGTGTTCGAGATTGTCAGACGACTTATTGATGGTGATGTCCGCCAATCCACTCCTTAATTGAAAACAGCCATATGGAATTGTTTTTCGTGTCGAAAATAATTTTCGTTTGGACGACATTGATCTACAGAAAAATTTTGAACAAAAGAACAGCAGCAGAAGAAGTGCTGAAATGGTGCATTAGATAACTTTTAGGAGTGCAAATAAAACCTGTAAAGAGACAGCAGCGAAACAGGAAAAAAACAAGTAATTCACCCGTCTGACCACGTCGGTTTCAGGCATAAAAAACACCCACACGTTATCTTGATCACGAATCAACCTTAACGCCGAATAGGCTCACCACGACTAAATGAGGGGCAAAGATCTAACACGGGACAACTGTAAATGTTTTTCAAAGTTTTTATCTCCACTCTTTCCGTTTTAAGGAGAATTTTATCCTTATCAAGACCGGTAAACAGAAGTATCTGTGAGTATCTCCGTAAGACGATTTGCAATTCAAAATTCACAGGTGGGAAACGGAAAGACTATCTCTTACCCCAAATTATGAAATGTGCCGTATCAGTCTTACGTCTACCAACTGAATTATCCGGGTTGGGCTCTCTTTCGGAAGAGAGACTGACTGCTGTATTCTAAAGTACACAAGCAATGTGAGACACACGTTTCGGCCGGAAAAATTAAAACGATTGTCATGTAGCGGCCTAATCCAACTTGGCCTACAAATGTTTCTGACGATGACCACGCATATTATGTTATGATATATCAGTTTTTAGGAACGATGAACTCATGTATTCGAAACTGCACCTTCGCATATATGGAATACAAGGGTTTCAACAATTTCTTGGGCATCATTGCTTGTGTAGTTTCTAAGGTAACCTATCACATTTAGCAGTTGTAGAACCGCATACTCTTGACTGAAAGTGGTTTTCTTAACCCTTTCAATCAAACACACAAACATTCTGTGTACAATGATATTTAAAAGACAGAAATAGTCTTTCGATTAAAATTTTAAACAAAACAACACAGTGTCATTTGCAAAATTATAGCGACAACGATTTTTGATTAAACAGTGTTTACAGGAATTTAGCAATTAACAAACTTAATATTACACTCAATAAAATGCACAAGACTCTTTTTAACGCGATAAACGAAAGTCAAAGTGTCTTTGAACATAGTCACAGGTAAAGCGTTATTAATCAAGTACAATTAAGTGCACACAACTAACAGTTAATCAGTAGATGAAAAAACATTCTACGTCATTGCTCTGACATCAGAGAACATGAACATTGAACATTTTAAAGGATTTAAAATATATTTCTTTCGTCGCAACATATCGTATATATAGAACTAGAAAATAAAGCAAAGCACAAATCGAGTATAATTTGACAA
The DNA here is from genome assembly GCF_947561715.1 of Ascidia mentula. Classification (NCBI taxonomy): domain Eukaryota; kingdom Metazoa; phylum Chordata; class Ascidiacea; order Phlebobranchia; family Ascidiidae; genus Ascidia; species Ascidia mentula. Next base: position 22,147,748 of record NC_138568.1, on the reverse strand, counting down.
CCTATATATATATATATATGGATATATGGAACTGCAATTCATAAGAACAAACAGAATATATTCGAAACTGGTGTCACGAGAGTTTAATGTTTTCTCATTTTTCTTCAACAAGTTTTCGCTTTCTTCCAACTCTTTGATCAGTGAACATTTTAGTATCATTGGCAAAAGCTGGATTAAAGAGTTGTTTCATCAGTTGTTCTTTTTCTTCCTTCACACATCTTTGCTCTTTGAACCTATTTTAAACGAACACATTTTACAAACACATTAGAATATACAAGCGTGCAGAGATTTCTTTGTGTGTTATTAGTAAAATACAACAGACTAAGTGCAAATGAAATTGCTTCTGTTAAAAGTTAAGTTGAAGGGTATTTTTAAAAACTAACCTTTCCAGCATTGTTCTTGCTGCTTCTTCTCTTTTATCAAATTCCTTTCGAAAAATGTAAATCAGATCTTCGATTATATTCTCTTCCCATTCTTTCGACTTAGTCTTCTTCCTGGCGATTTCAGTCTTCTTCCTGTCGATTCTCAATAGACAAGCGGCGATGCAGGATGACACAGGAATGGAATCAAGCTTTTTCTTTATATCTGGACTATTTTCATTGTCTGGAACAAGTCGTCTGGCAATCCCGAACAAAAAGAGAACAGAAAGCTCGAAGAAACGACCCTCTTTGCGTTTATTGCGGCCTTCGATGTTGAATGATTCTGTCATAAACTTCTGAAAGTAATTACAAAACCCACGCAATTTTGGGGCGTGACCATCATTGATAAAATATTTGTAACCATTGGGTTGTTCTGTAAGAGCAAAAGTAATTATTAACCCGTTCCCAGGTTGGTTATCAGTTGGATTGGCGAGCAAGATTATATCTCGATCCCCAGCATCAGACCCGCAGCGGAAGAAGAAATAATTTCCTTTTTTATAGTAGGATCTGTTTTTCACAACTTCAATGAATGTGTAAAGTAAGTCTCGTCCCTTGTGCCCTGTAAGTTTGTATCGAGGCATTAAATCGTCCGATGGCAAACAATGTTTATATTTTTCACAATGTCTTTTTAAATTTCTTAGCAAAATTTCATTGAATAATGTTGATGGATCAGGTTCAATTCCTGGTCTAGTTAGTTGATCGCGGAAGTTTTTGTCAAACTCCGCAAACTTCTCATAATCATCGGAAATGGCAGCAGTTGAAGCCATTTCAGATACTTTATTTCAAACCTAAGCTGAATTATTGAAACAAATAATTTCCCTTTTGTAACCGTTACTATTTATGACCAAATATGATAACAATTTGTACAAACGTTCAAAAAACACAACGAGTCCCTAAGGTTCTCGGAAGTTATCAGACTCAGGTCTATACTCACTGTACGCTTGATATCATATCTGGCTTAATAATATATATATATTAATATGGCGTCACACTAATATGCCACTTTTATGCGCCACGTTGATGTTTTCAACGTATGGCCACTTCCTAACAAAAACAATCCCATTAAATACGATAACGTCAGGTAAATATTTGGATCACCATCAAATATAACCGCAATAAGTAAAACCAAAGTTTTGCATTTTTCCGTAAACACATGTGTAGAGCAAAACAAACGTTGGTCCTAACTGCAACAACACAGACATAAACACCCACATATTCTAAAACTTTTCGCTTAAATAAGCGTCTGTCAAAACTAATCCAAAAAAATTTTGGGAAATTATTCCACTATACACAAAGAGTAACACACCTTGCACCGATGTTCATTCAGAACGTGCATGCCTTGCCTCAAAAGTTTATAGTAATGTTTTTGTGGACCAGTCATATTAACCTGGTGCCTTGCTAACTCCACGTAAACACGATTATGTGTAACTGTCCCCTCACTCCATAGTGCCTCCCTATATATATCCGATCCTTTGTCTTTTGGGCACGATTCAAAACCTGATTACTCGAAATTCTACCCCACCCCCAAGCGTTACCAACCGCTTTTTATATTGTTACGAAACAATATCACTTAGCAACGTAAACAATTAACAAACACCATGTAACGAACATTCTATGTGAGTTGTTCAGTGACAAATATTTTCTCAAGATCATATTACGTATGGATGGCGCGTCCTTCCACACCGGTAACACAAGACAACAATAAACACAATATTTATTATGATTGCGGCAAATGCTTCGTCTCCAAAACGAAGTGAGTCGGATCGTTTTGCTTTCGGCCACGATTTCAAACCTGAATACCCGCATTTGTGAACGAGCCCATGTGGCGTTACCAACACGCTTTTTGTATTGTTACGAAACAATATCACTTAGCAACATAAACAATTTAGCAAACACCCTTTAACGAACATTCTTTGTGAGTTGTTCAGCTACAGGTATTTCCCCAAGAACATATTGCGTACGGATAGCGTGTGTTTCCACACCGTTAAAATGCTTGACTGCTGGTGTTTACAACAGAGAAACTTGGAGCCAGTCAGGCGTGGAGAAATTTTAACCCACGCTAACCCCGTAACAATGGAGTGACTTCAAACAAAAACAAACACTGGTGACTCACCGGGGGTACCTTGATGCTAAATCCCATCGTTTGTAATATAGATACACACATAATTATATCTCCATCTAAGGAGAAGCTGCGCCAATTGGTATAAAAGAAAATAACATTTATTGTCGTGATTTAATGAACATTGTGTTTATTGTTGTCTTGTGTTAACGGTGTGGAAGGACGCGCCATCCATACGTAATATGATCTTGGGAAAATATTTGTCGCTGAGCAACTTACATAGAATGTTCGTTACATGGTGTTTGTTAATTGTTTACGTTGCTAAGTGATATTGTTTCGTAACAATATAAAAATCGGTTGGTAACGCTTGGGGGTGGGGTACAATTTCAAGTAATCAGGTTTTGAATCGTGCGCAAAAGACGAAGGATCGGATATATAGAGAGGCACTATATGGAGTCAGGAGACAGTTACACACAATAGTGTTTCCGTGGAGTTAGCAAGGCACCAGGTTAATATGACAGGTCCACAAAACATTAACATAATGTTTGATGAAAGCCATACACGTTCTGGGTGAACATCGGTGCTATGTGTTACTATGTGTGTGCAGTGGAATAAGGATTTGCCAAAAACATTTTTTGATTATGTTTGACAGACACTTAATTGGGCGAAAAGTTTTAGAATATGTGGGTGTTTATGTTTGTGTTGTTGCAGTTAGGAACCACGTTTGTTTTGCTCTACACTGTGTTAATGGAAAAATGCAAAACTTTGGTTTTACTTATTGCAGTTATATTTGATAGTAATCCAAATATTTACCTGGCGTTATCGTATTTAATGGGATTGTTTTGTATTTGAACTGCAAAATCAATAACTACAGAGCATATCAATCTCTACATATAAATTTAAAGTTATTGGTCGTCTAATTGGGTGTTTGCTTTGCAAAACTATGCAAATAAATGCGTTTTAAGCCGCAAGGTTAATTAAATCTGTAGACAGAAATGAACACAATCATTCGCTCATCACTTATACGCCTTCAAATTAACATCGTGTGATGATTTCGCATATGAACTTAATCTCTTGCTAATGTGACGAAGCGTGAAGCTTTCCCAAATAATTTCAACGTAAAGTTAATATCAGACAAAAACATCTCGCCGGGGATTGAAAGAAAGATTGCCGCAGAAGGAATGAAATATTCCTGAGGTCTTTATATTATCTACCACTACAAAAAAAATCCTAAACTATTTGCCATTTAAAACTTGTAGGCGGTTTGCTGCCCACACAACGTAATTGTTTGCGGCTTGTAACATGGTTGGGCCAAAATTGCTGACTTTTTTGCTAAAACATAAACTTGTACAAAGACTTATTATTCCGTCACAAAACCTAAATTGGTCATTAATAACGATTGTTGTATCACAAAACCTCAATACGTCACATACAAGAAGCAAGTGCCTCATACTTAATCGCATCCTACCCTGCAGCTGTGCAAGAATTTGTTTCCATGAAACCCACTTTGGTCCGTAATTCCATGCACCCTAGTTAAAATTAAAAAAATATTTTGCACATGACTGCTCCTAGCCCAAATATTCCAACTACTTAATACAAATATATTAAAAACAAATAAAAGAAAAATATATTTAGCTGACAATACCGTTGTAAGTCATGCCATAGCTGCACTGATAAGACCTGTTAGATCGAAACATCCTTCACCTTTTCCGCAACTCACTGTGAAAAGCATCATTGCCTTCATAGCTTATACTTAAAACAAAAACATTTGCCAGTCAATTTTAGTTCGCAAGGTTTCCGAATCTCTTAACAGTGTTGGCACATATACATAGACGTACAACCACAAGATATATCAACAAAACACACGTGTATGATGGTGTTTACCCCCGGGGGAATCACCAGAAGGTGTTTTAAATTTTTTTTTAGGTTTCAAAACTTTTTTCACGTATGTGTGATTTTGTAAACTGTTTGCTAATCAACTGACTCTTCCTTGTTAGTTTAAGTTTTATAAACTTTCCCCATTGATCCGGCGTCGGTTTGTAATCTGATCGTCAAATTACTGTGGGAAAAGTTTGTCGCTGAATAATCCACGTCGAACTGTGTTTGTTAAATTGCTTACGTTGCTAAGCGATATTATTTCGTAACAATGCAAAAAGCTTGTTGGTAACGCCACATGCGCTCGTTTAGAATTTCGGGTATTCAGGTTTGAAATCGTGGCCGAAAGCAAAACGATCCATCGAACATCGTTTTGGAAATAAAGCATTTACAGCAATCACAATAAACATTGTGTTTAGAATCAAAGGGTCGGATATATATAGAGAGAGACACTGTGGAGTTAGAAGTTACACAGAATCAAATTTCCGTACAAAGCAAAGCACAAGGTAATTTCAGGCTCGCAAAACGTTACCATAAAGTTTGATGAAAGGCAAGATCTGGATGAATTGATCACGCAGATATCGAGTAACTACTTTTGGGTATTTTCAAGCGTGTTGGTGTATAGGTGAAGAAAACAAATACTCAAAAAAAATCTTTGATCTAACATATGATATGTGTCCTATATGTAAAATTTACCCAAATGTTACTTTTTTCTGTCAACAAGTCGCTAAATTGAATGTTTAGATTTTATCAAATAGAGTTGATTTATTTATAACTAAAACAATGGGAGAATCTTTCGAGGAATTTCTAGATTTTGACAAACAATTTCGCACCCAGTTGTTGGAACGCAAAGGGATTGATCCTGATGAACGTAAAGCAACACACGGCAAACTGCGGGATGATTTGGAGTTGTGGTGCAAAAATAAAAAAGAAGAAGAGTCACATCTTCCTCCTCCTCCCCCTCCAGAAAACCTGGTAGACAGCTACACATTTCAAAAAGAACGCAACGGACAGGAGTTACTTTACACGTTCATTGACATTGTGCGAAACAAAAACAAATTTAAGAAGGGAAACTATTTCTACTTCAATTGTGGTACCAAACAGGACGTTATGTTGCTTGCCAATCCAACTAAAAAGCAACCTGGAAATGGCGTAATTATAACCTCTGCAGACAGCAAAGAAGATATGAAGTCAAAAGAAAAAAAATTTACTCCAAAATCTATAAAAGCCATTCTGAGAGCGAGATCAGATCTTGATAAATTTCCAACTTATTTCAAAAACTTTATGACTGAATCGGTTTGTACCAAGTATAAGTCGACTAAGGAAGGTCAGTTTTTTGACATCGCCGTCCTGCTGGTGTTCGAAATCGCCAGACGACTTGTTGAAAATGATGAACTCCGTTACGTCCCAGTGATGTCTTACATCGTAGTCTGTCTTTTGGAAAAAAACATTTATATCTTGAGAGAAACTGAGAAATCCAGTATATTTAAAGGCTCATTCAAACAACGGACAGCGGAAGCAGAAAGAAGTTTTACAAGGTTAATGCAAGGTCATGAAACAATAAACCCATAATTGTAGAATAATAAAACCTTGTTTTTTTGTCTGTTGGATGGGCATTTTATTCATAAACAATCGCTATAGAAATAAATAGAAACTTTATACCGCTCTAATGAATTTAATATTTTCACAGATACTACGGAAATAGGCAGGAAGAGAAAGAAGCTCTGATGAAAACATTATTTAATCCACAATTTAGAAGTACAGAAAATAATGAACAAGACGCTCAATTTGAAGAAGGTTCTAGTTCTGACAACTCGGAGTCAGAAGGTCCCGCAACCTGAGAAAAGAAGAAAGTAAAGATAGAAAAACAATTGTTTACCCACAGAAGCAAACAAGTCTCGTCACTGCAGTTGGTGACTGCACTACTCTGTCGCTAGTAAACAAGTAAGGTCCAGCATTTTTTTAGCACTTTGCTTTTATTTCTGGGCATGGTTAGTTTACCAGCAAGTCGGAACATTGTTTACTACTAATGCAACTTCACTAACGTGACTAAATCAACCAATAAGATCGTTCTTTCTTTTATCTTAAATTCAGTAATTTATTCCCAAAGAATGATAATACACTGTTTGTTCGGATTTAACTGTTTGCTGGTGAAACTTTGAATCAACAATTATGCATTGAATTATAAATTCTTGTGGAACCATAATTAGCGAAATCAGATACTGCTTTTTGATGCAGCTTTTTCTAGGCAACCGATATTAAATCGTTGTTGTTTTTACATGAGGAGCTTAGTTAGCTTCTTTGTTTGTTTTTAATGTGTTTACAATTAAAAGCAAGCGCATTTAATTCGCATCTAAATCCGATTTCATGGAATGTGTTTATAATCGTGACATGATCTCGTCAAACAGTAAATTTATGTTGAATCATTGACTGATATTAAACAAGATTATTTACACAAGTTTTTAAATGAAAATGTCCTCATGGTATTTTCCCTACGTTTCATCGTTTTATCGTCATGCAGCGCATATTTTTGTATGACCTATCCCCAGTGTAGTTAAATTATACCCAGTTTGCTGTTTTTTAATTCTGTAAATAAACTTCATACAAGCTTGAAAACAAGATTTCGGGATACTTTTTAGAGCGACCGAATGAAATTGCAGGGATAAAGCCAGCTTAAACCTTCCATTCAACAGAAACCAGCAAATCGCAAAACTAAACTAAAAACACTGAACGAATCTTTTTTAACAGTGAAACGAAATGGAAAACCCCTGATAACTCGATGACTATTTTCGATCCAGTTGAGTGAAGAAGGCGTTAAAAACCGGTGAAGCGTTGAATCAGTCGGTGGATATGGTGTAAATCACAATGGTCGTGAAACAGCATATTAGGCAGCACCGCTCGCCAGTAATGCACGGTCCCTATATAATTAAACCAGGTTATATAGGCGACTGGCATTCCACCTGGTCTACAATTGAGTTGAACGAAATGCATGACTGGTGTTTACAACCGAGAAACTTGGAGTTAGTCAGGTGTGACGAAATTCTACGTGAATGAATAATACACGCAAGGAATTACGACAGAGCAATAAGATGAGTTCCAAAAGCTAACACTTTTTTTTTTATGTACAAAAAATTTATACACTACAGGTTTATATTCAGTTTAGCAATTTTCGGGTGAAATGTTTAGATTTTGTAGCACTTTTTGTAACACACAAACCCAGGCAAGATATCTCGACCACAAGCGGTTGCCCGTCCAACTTTTAACGATATTCTTTCTGGAAGCGTCGCTCGCGCGGTAACTTAACTGACGCAGACTTCCCTTCCTGAGAGTTACAGGTTGTCACAACTTCGCTGTTCCCGTAAAATTCGCGTTCTCAAATACCTGGCGAACCGCGTAAATTCATTCCATTCATTTTCCAAAATCATTTTAACGCTCAGGCAAGGGTGCTAATGTACCATGAGGGTATTCTGTATTTATATGAGTTGGTTAGACGGAATACTTACCAACAATCAACAAGTTTCTGTTGTGAATTAAATCATACAAGTAAAACATCACTTTGTTTAAAGCGACGTCAGACAATCGATATTCGCTGAATTTAATTCCACTTGCTTCCGTTGCCACGACAACGAAACGATAATCTCCAGCAAAAGCGTGTGTGATGACGTCATTGATTGCCCTGACTTAAGTGATGAATGTTATTGTGACGGGGAAACCCCAGATTTGTGTCGTCATGCTACGTCATATGCCTCAAACTCAAGTTAGGTTGATTTAAAGTGTTTTTTATTGTCTTGAATTTGGGGGTGAATGTGTATTTAGGGGTTACATGGTTGCCATGCAATCCACATTGCAATTTTCTCATTTTATTTTAATGCACATATGATCTTTAAACAGCAGGTTTTGCAGCGACACTAGTGGTTAACCCTTTATTAAAATGCTGTTTGTTTGTCAACTTTATTCATTCAGTGCAAACTGAAGACCCTTCCTGTTGTATGAATTATATGCTCACCAATTACCATTTTCAAATTGTGAGCCCTATTTATTAATTTTACAAACATAATTTTCTTATTTCTCTTTCAGTCTCGTGCGAACTTGCGAATGTTTCGACGATTCAAACACGTGTCACAACCATTTGAACCCGGATGACCCCAACATGAACTGCAACAAAACCAAACGTCAGTTGTGCGATTCCCTCGTCCACCCTTGTAACCCTGGCGTCCCATGCGACATGGAATGCCCGACGCACTTCCGTTGTCCCGACTCCACCTGCCTCCATCGATCCACCATCTGTGATGACGATACCTGCAACGATTGCTCGTCCCACCTCCGATGGCAGAACGGGCACGGGTTCAAATGCACGCGGAAGGGCAGTGATTGCAACTTGCCTCAGATGTTTCTGTGGGACGGAGTAAAAGACTGCGATGACGGGAGTGACCTTTGTTTCCTTGACAACGAAGGACTTCTCACCGACAATCCGAAGTAATTTGCTTCAAATGTTGTTGTTTCTTGTGGGGGCTGCCATCAATACTTTAAATTAAATATCTAAAATAATTTTGTTTCAATTTAAAGTGAACGCTATTTAACTTCCTTTTAGGCGCGTAAAAGTGGAAAGAATTTAAAAACTTATGTTTTCGTGGCACCAAAAAAGTGGCCGCACACAAATAATACCAAATTGTATTTCTCCAAATTGTAACAAAACAACACATCTCGATTTTTTCCACAGTCGACATTCGATCATCGATGTGGGCCCAGTTCAATCACTCCCTGTGCTCCCACTGCCTATATGGTGACCTCATCATTCCTAAAACCAGCGTATGCGATGACGTCATAGATTGTTACGACATGAGTGACGAATGCTTGTGTGAAGGTCAACTTCCTGATCTATGTGCGAAGTTACAACCACAGTAAGATCTCTCATATCTCAAAGAATCCAAAGCATTTTGAATGATTACTATGGGCAGTTAATAATAATCAAACTGGGTAATGGGGTAGACCGGGGTTTCTTAAACCGTGTGTCGTGGCCCTAAAAGGTCTTAGAACCCCTGGTGTAAATAATGTTGTGTTGCAAGACTTCGACATTTGTAACCACTCTGGTTTGGCTTGTGATGAAAAATTTAGCTTGCATTGGTTGCAACGCGAAATGTAACATCGGTTTCTACCCGTTTGGAACAAGCTCCAGTCCAATATAGTTTTTTAACATGGTCTGTGTACAACACCACCAACATCCAAGCAATAACCAAAGTCCTCATTTGTATGTTGGCGTGGTGGGCAACAATACTCAATCCAACCCAACCGATGACGAGCTCCTGTTGACTGCAACCTGAAACCAAAATGGCCGAAATTTTTTTTTTTATATATTTAACCTTAGTTGACCCTAACGCTTCCATTCAGCGTCATCTCCCAACAAAGCGTATCCAGGTGCAACGGAGGTAAGTTTGATTGTGGAAGTGGAATATGTGTTGACACTCGTCAAGTCTGCGACGGAAATGTGGATTGCAACGATGGATCGGACGAAATGTAAGCCATAAAAAGAGTTATAAACTACATAATACAAATGCATGTTGTGCATCAGGTCGAATCTATGCAGTGGAACAGCACCTTGTGGAAACCAGACGGTGCCAGGAAAACTATGCCGGTAAATTGAAATTTAAAACATCATTGTTAAAACTGGGTACAAGTTACGAGGTAGGTACAAGAAAGTGGTTTAAAATTTATGTTTTGCATGACTGTTGTGGAAATTTGTTTGCACAAATATCTGAATCAGTTACGCAAAAAACATAAATTTTCAACTATTTTTTGTTCGATGGTGCTTGTGTACAACCACTCACCATAGCAACCTCATGCTTTTATTTTGACTTTGGTTCAATATAAAATAAAAGATGTTTCTCATCATCAGTTCTTAAAAAAATAGAAGCGTTGACACAAAGTCATTATAGTAATATTTGAAACTATACGCGTAAATGAGAGGTTGTTTTCAAATTTTCGTGCAGTAAAATTGAATTTGTTGACTAGATGCAGTCATTTAGCATCCGAAACTTGCGAGCAGAAAACAGCCATTTTCTGCGATGGAAGAAGCGAATGCCTAATTTTATCTGGAAGTCGGAGAGATTACAATTCACCGGCCGAGGACGAGTGTACGGAAGTTTGTGAGAAATTTACAAGAAATTCGTCCAAACCCGAAATTAAAACTGGATGCAGGGATGAACATCGGGTTCCACTCTTTGAATGCAGCGACTGTAAGTGACCATGTTACATTAGCTGCACTGTAGCTGTTAATAAACCATTCTGGAGTACTTAATACAAATGGGACAGCAACAATGTGAATTTATAACATTTTATAATCATGTTTCTCTATTTGCTCGAATGAATTTATACTGGCAATCATGCCACAATATTTGCATGGAAACTACCGAGTAGTATTATCTCAGGGACTCACCTGCGCTCTTCACTTTGGGCGCTAAAATGATTTTCATAACCCTCAAATGAACTTGAACACGATTGGGGCATTTTGTCCAATCTGGGAATTGGTGGCAGCATTTCAGTCATTAAATTTTATGGCATTTTTGTGAAACATATACTAATAACCCTGACCGATATTTAGTTCGAAATTTCCAAAACGCAACTTCAAAAAAAAAACTTAAATAAAAAAAAATACCAAACGACTCCTTTGTTGTTGATGAACACGGTATAGTGTTCAAAACGTTTGACCGACTTAATTGCAAACTACACAGAATTACAGTTAATGAAAAAACAAGGTTCTTTGCTCGTGGTTATGATGACAGACATGTTGTAATTTCTGAGGGATTCAACTTTCGACACGTTTCTTATCAAACCTTCTTTTTACCAGATCACGTTAGACCTAAGCTATGCAACGGACTCATTGAATGCAACCACGCTTACTTCAACGACGTTTACGTTTACCACGATGAAGACCCGACGATCTGCACGTCGAAGTTCGCTTGCAACACAGTGGAAGGTTATGTCAGCATCGATCAACTGAAAGTGTGCGATGGTTTCGTCGACTGCGTGGACGGAAGTGACGAAAATGGAGAATTGTGCCCAGGTCGTATTCATTGCCAGTCGCTTGGTGGCGCTGCGGTGAGTAATTAGTTAAATCCGAAGGTTCCTAAATTGCATACAAGCGTTGAAGTGCACTTTATGATGCATGGAAGCAGGAACTTGAACAAGCCAGTACGGTGTAACACAAAAGTGTTATTGTTTTAAATAATGTTTGTTTTAAAATAGTAATTTGTTTTTAATTACGCAGAAATATTTCATGCATTGGCATCATTGACTGAATCGCCCCACTGCGCAGGTCCTTCTTGGCAATCACAGCTATCGTATCGCGATCATTAGGTTGACAGGCTTGGCAGCCAGGCATTGCAGCCTAGCTGGATCAGCCACTTTTTCCTCCGACTTTTTTCAATTACGCTTTTTTTCAAAAACGCTTTCAACCTTTAACCTTATTCCAATAACACTTCTTCTGCGTGGACACACGTGGAAACTTCACAGACAAGTTATTAAATAACCTGTCTAAAAACTTTGAAATTGATTTCCATCACAAATTATTAATAATTTTCTGTTTTCTTTTCTGTCAGCTTTCAATCGGCAAGCATCAAATTTGCGACGGTCAGATAAACTGTGATTCGTCGGAAGATGAACTGGGATGCTCAGACGACGGAAGGTTTTATTGCGAAAGTGGAAAACCTCTATTTGTGCCGAAAAAACTGGTATGAGATGATATTTTTATCAATGAGCATTCTTTCTAATTTCTCCGAGGGAATTCCCCTAGTTGCCATTTTTCGAAACCAAAACCGGAACATTTGCAGCTCTTTTTCTAAACATAAATCTTCGTGGTGTTGGATTGTTCTTAATAACAAGACTCAAACTACTGTGTAGAAATTCAATGGCATCGGAGATTGCAGTGACTGGAGTGACGAATGTCCCTTGGTGACGTCATCAAGTGAAATGTCGTTTTCATCGAGATACGAATTAATCGCGAACCCTTTGTTACGTGGGACTGTGTGGATCATGGGACTCGCAGCAACTTTAGGCAACATGGAAAGTATTAGGGTTTTATCTGGTAAAGTCTGACTGTGGTTTCAACTTTAGTCTGCTTACTCAGAAAACTAAGTGTTCGCCTTACGGCTGTAGAAAACACGTCACAGAACACGACATAGAATATTGTCTGTGTCCCCAAGCAAATGCTTCAATATTTGCACTACACCACTGTTTTTCAACCACCCATCTTATATGAAATCTGGTAACATTGAATGGATTTGTCTAGTGCGAAGTGCTTACTTTAATGAATAAGTTCTTTTTAATACATTTGATCATACATCCTACAAATTATTGGGTATAATTCGAAAAAATTAAACTAACCTTTGTTTTTTGCAGATGGTGATGTTAAAAGAAATAAAACCGGCAACGCAGTCACGTGGTAATCACGCATCGTCGCGCGCCAATCACATTCTAGTGTTCAACCTCAGTGCCTCAGATTTTCTCATGGGAGTTTACCTTATCATACTTGGATCTATGGGGGTTCATTACTCGGGAGAATACTGCAGCAGCGACCTCTCGTGGCGGTCCAGTGGGGCATGTGTTGCCCTCGGGGTAATGGTGGCGCTGTCGAGCGAAACCTCAGTGCTAACCATGGTTCTGCTGACTACGTTTCGTCTCTACGCCGTCTTTAAGGTGAAACATATGTGTGGAACGTTTTAGTTGTGAACGTAGACTGAGAACTTCGTGTGACGACAGGATAACGACAGGCATTTGTGTTTAATGTTGCTAAAGGCTTTCATTCAATAACTGTTTTCAGTTGGGTTTTTGGATACTATATTATAGTTTTACTTTTACAAATGTTTGTAATATGCAACAAACCGAAAAAGAAAACACGAAGTAACACTGTAGGACATCACATATAAACTGAACAAACAACCTCAATAACAATCAAGGAACAACAGCTACATCTTCATACAAACAGATCACTTGAATTTTTAGCCTTTCCAAGCATCTTCAAACCCCAGCACGCGCATTGTGATGTTGTCAGTCTTCATGACTTGGTTCGTGTCGTTCTTCATCGCGTTGCTGCCACTCACGGTCGAGTTTGAAGAAAAATTCCAAACCAAAGCTTGGATCGAAAAAAATATGTTCTTTCGTGACGTCACGGTCGATTTTTCCGGTAAAATATTCTGACCAAAGTTGTAGTTTTGCAAGTGGATTTGACCCAAATTATCATTGAATTTACTGGCAAAGCGTTTACGTAAAAGTGGCGAAACTTTATGGCAATGAATAAAATTATTCTTTTCATTGTTAAGCTGCATGTTGTACGTTAGAGGTATAGTTCTCTACATAAGCATCAAGTTTATTCCATTGTTCCGTAACACATTGTTGTGTGCTTTCAAATTTGTATTCGTTAGAATTTACAAACGCTTACTTTTGTTTCTACACAGACATGAAAACTTTTGTGAAGCGAGTGGTGGAGTTTTATCCCGACGTAAACCACACCGACGTCACTTCCGCCTGGAAACAAACAAACCTTGCGACGTCATGGTCGGATCTTTACCGTGTGCTCATCCGAGGTGGATACCATATACTGGATAAACCGAAAGGATATCTCGGGTACGATCAGTCCGAGGTTGGGTACACACACCTCCGCTTTGGTGAATTCGTTGTTCTTTTATCGGTAGCGTAGGCTCGCGAGCCAGCAGAATCCTCCCTTGCAAAGCTGGTGTTATGGACTCTGCCTAACCGTTTTATCCACGTAAAACCCGATTGTATGAAATCACGTGAATTCTTTACCGAAGCAAAATTTTATGTTTATTTTATTTATCTTCTATCCATCAGTTGAATTTCTTTATATTTCGGCAACTTGCATTTGGAACGTCCTGAAATATAAACTGTAAAAGAAAAATGGCCTTCTTTTTATTTCAGATACTACAGCAGCAACAGTGTGTGTATAAGCAGATTGTTCGTCACTTCGTCGGATGAGGCGTGGAGTTATACGATGTCTATTATATCTTTTAACTTTGCCGCTTTCTTGTACGTTGCCTTCTCGTACTTTCTCATCTACAGAAAGACGACCAAAAGTGGGCGGACTGTCAACCATGGTCAGAATGCACGAGTTTCAAAGAAAAATAAAGGTTTGATTAAAACTTTCTTCGTCGACATTCATCCAATAATACACAGACCCTCACTGACTAGTTCTGAAAAGTAACTCCGCAAACCAAGTCACCTCTTCTACAAATCATTACACCACGAATGTACGCGCTGCATTTTTTAAATACCAAAGAAAAAATGCATCTTCCGGTATTTTAACGGCCTCGCCTCCATGCTCTACGTATATCCACGTTTAACATAACATTAAATTTTTTCACGAATTTATTCGCGTGTTGCGTGATTAAATTTTCTATGTTAGTCGTCACAAACTACGTTCAAGCACTGCATTGTCGACTTTTATCTGCGGAACCTTGCAATTGTAAACCATTGGATGTATTTGTATGACGTGAATATGACTTAAATTTTGTCACATCTATGTATCTTCCTGTTGTGTTGCAGATATGCAGAACAAAATCATAATCCTCATCCTCACCGACTTCTGTAGCTGGATTCCACTTTCCCTGATGACTTTCCTACATTTCAGCGGTTTCACTTTGCCCTCTGTGGCTTACGTCGTGTCGGCAGTTATTCTGCTTCCCATTAACAGCGCCATCAACCCTCTCATATACTCCACCGCTTTGGATAAATTGCGCAAGAATTTGGTTCACAAAGTCAGCTCAACGTTATCCAGGCAACCGAGAACCCAAAGCACCGCTTTTCAAACCGCCCAAGTTTAAAACGATCCACAACCCCGCAGAAACATTTCATAACACGGTTGATTTGCGATCTTTGAAACAATGTTTTTATGATGTATTGAAGTAATATTGGTTGTTTGTATAACTGTCTGCAAACAGAATATTGTGCAGTAAATATTTGATGTTTTCGATACGGTGTAACCTTTTCCCTCGATTGGTAAAGTACTGTAGATCGATCCATGACGTCATCACTCGTGACGCGGCATAGAATCTTATTAATTTGTGACGTTTGTGACAAAAACTTTGAACTTTACATCCTGTGACCACATCAGTGCAATATTCGATAGACCTGCGAAATTTTAAGGTCGGTACAATTATCAAACCTAGCGAACCGGAACGAAAGTCTAAAGTCTCAAACGGATGCAGCGCAATTTAAAGTGAATCATCACATATGCAGTGGAGGTTGCATTACCTTCGGACATTGGATTCATTCCAAAGTCTGACTGAACAACTATAAACTCAATCTGATAATGAATGCGAAAGGTTGCGTTGAGTTAATGCTGGCCTCTGTGCAAATGATTGAAGCGAATGCAAACAAACCATGCCACTGTTGTTTATTGGCAAGCACCGTTGCTCGGCAACGCGGAAAGCTTTAAATTCACGTTCAAAGCATTATTGTTCCGGAATGTCGTGACCACGGGGAATTGCATCTGCATAAAAAGTTTGAATAAATTTAAACAGACTGATAAATGACCAGTTTGGACACACTTTGTGAACAAGCAAAATAATAATAAATTACCAATTACAACTATGCTATTTCAAATTATTTCAACAAAAACTTCTGTTAGGATTGTTGTGGACGTTAATGTACCGTTGATTCGTATGGAGAGTTTTAAGTATAACGATATGGTATATACCGAAAAATATATATGTACTATTATAGCTTTGGCCAGAAGAATTTGAATTAAGTGCTTGCTGGCATTCGCAATGGAACTGTTTTAACGGTTAACAAAATTAACACTTATAGTTTTAAAGGAAATAAAACCTTTTGTGTAACTCTTTGAAACGTGTTTAAGTCCGTTCAGGTATTTTTGTAACAGAAGGCGATTTAAATGCGAAAATTTGTTCCAGGTTATTCACAAATTTTGGGTTTACTTAAGCAAAAGCTCCTACTCTCCAGACACAAACAACAGTAGTGAGGTTGTCGTTGAGAGAATGAAAGCTTGGGTTCGCAAATTGCTTCAGAACGACAATCCGGTGAACTCCCATCTGTGCAGTAATATTCACGTAATATCTCTGGGGGCTTGATGAAATCACATGACATTCCTGGAAAATAACCACTTGATTTTGCAACTGTTTCCGTGTAACAAAGCGAAATTTTTACTTCTTCACTTAACGCAGATTTTTTATGTAATTTTCAGGGATTCACGTATAGGCGTAGATTTTTAACGATATCTCGCCCACTATACGACAAGGCCTCATGTGTTTTGGTTATTGTTTACACATACGCAGAAGGAATCAAGTAATTAAAACTAACAACTAATATTCGCCTGTGATAGGACGCACTTGTCTATACCAGTTCCAAAAATAGTTATCCGACACCCATCTTTAATATTCAGGTTTAAACCATCTTCCATCTACGTAATAATGTATGAAAAAATTCCGCACAATTGAGCTGATGAAGGGATTTTCAACAAAATCATCCTCACCTGGGAATGTCATGACGACGTTGGTACTGATGAGGAGGAGAAGGATGCAGGAGGTGAAGATTTTGTTCATGGTTTAACAACAACGAAAGACCTCAGGTTGAATTGAAGTAAAAATGTCAAATTACTGTCTAGGTTGAAACACGCAACAATCATTTGACCACAATGGATAAGAACACCTGGCTCGATTGGTTTTATGCTGAGATGACGTCACCGCCCTTCCGGTCCAATGTTTCAATCGTGGTTCGATTTGAAAATTTTTGCAGTTAAAGAATTGTCACTAACGTACTAAATAAATTGTATAAGCTGCAGACAGATGGCAACTGTTTCGACCTAAAAGGTCTCATAAAGTTTGTAAAGGCAGTCACGATTTCCAACATTTAACACTAGGTTTACCGCTAATATTTAGAGTGGAGTAACAGAACTAGACACCCATGCATAAAGGTAATTTCCCTTGTTGAAAACCACAACACGCTGGTTGGAATAACAGAAAACAAAATTTTTTCCATTGGTTGAAAGCAAAGCAAACCAACAAATTTATCCAAAGGTGAGTGGCATAATGTAATAAACATGCGTTTTCGACGGCTAATGTGGTCAATATACGGGATCTTCATACGGAAAGTTTAACGATGCCTGAATGATATATTGCCTGGATTTGCAAAGGTTCGGAAGAACAAGTTAATATTTTAAGTGTACCTGTTGATCGTAACCCGTTGAATGGTGATGTCAGAATTAAGTAATTCCCTGAATCTTGCACACAAAGAAAGCAAATATTTCGAGAATATTAATATGATTATTGAGTAACAATGTATACTTTTTGTGGAAATGTACAGGAAATAAAATATCCGTTTCACAATTTGTAACATAAATCGTTTATTGGTAGATTTTTTTTAGATTTTTTTATGTATTTTTCCGCCCTTGTTTTAATTTGATAAAAAAGATTCCCAGTCAGTTGTCGTCATGCAACGAATTTGTTCAAAAAGAAAACAATCGGGAGTTGATGGAACTTAAGGATAGATTTTGCACCAGACATTCTGGTATTTATAATAGAAGTATACGTATTTGATGGAGGAGGGCACGACTCGCTCTAGAAGTTTATTGAAGACAAGTTTTGGGAATAAAACCAGGAAATTACTTCCTCTTCCGCTGAAAATCTGATGGTGGGGTCGAGCTATTATCTTGCTTGCCAACCCAACTGATGATGAACCTGGGAATGGATGGATTAATACATCATCTCTTACAAACCAAATTAAACCATTATAGCTTCTTTCGTGGAGTTTATGCCTATACAGATTACGTGGGTTTGGGATTGCCTTCAGAAGTTTATGACAAAATCAGTCAGCACCGTAGTCTACACTGGAAACGAAGGAATGTGGATTTTTCAAGCTCTCTGTTCTCTGGGTGTTCGAGATTGTCAGATGACTTATTGATGGTGATGTCCACCAATCCACTCCTTTGTTGAAAACTGCCATATGGAATTGATCAATGTTTTTCGTGTCGAAAAGAATTTTCGTTTGGACGACATTGATCTACACAAAAAATTTTAAACGAAAGCAGCAGAAGAAGAAGTGCTGAAATGGTGCAATAGATAATCATTAGGAGTGCAAATAAAACCTGTAAAGGGACAGCAGCGAAACAGAAAAAAGCAAATAATTCACCCGTCAGAGCACGTCGGCTCCAAGCATAAAAAACCCTGACGTCATCTTGATCGCGAATCAACCTTAACGCCGAATACGCAAACCACGACTTCAACTGAGGCACAATAAGAGTCAACTGAGGGACAAGGATCTAACAAGGGACAAGTCTTTCAGAGTTTCTCTCTGCATTCTTTCCGTTTTAAGTAGAATTGTATCGTACTCCTTATCAGGATCGGTAAACAGAAAGTACCTGTGAATATCTCTGTGAGACGATTTGCCATTTAAATGTATACGTATAGGAAACGGAAAGACCCCAAATTATGAAATGTGCCGTATCAGTCTTACGTCTACCAACTGAATTATCCGGGCGGGCTCTCTTTAAGAACACTAACTGTTGTATTCTAAAGTACACAAACAATGTGAGACACACGTTTCGGCCGGAAAAAGTAAAACGATTGTCATGTAGCGACTTAATCCAACTTTGCCTACAAATGTTTCTAATGATGACCACGCATATTATGTTATGATATATCAGTTTTTAGGAGGGATGAACTCATGTATTGCATCTTTGCATATATGGAATATATTTGCCTTGAAGTTTTTCAACAATTTCTTGGGCATCATAGATTATGTAGTTCCTAATTCTAAGGTAACCTATCACATTTTGCAGTTGTAGAACCGCATACTCTTGACTGAAAGTGGTTCTGGCATTAATTGCGGTGTCTTAGGCCGCAAACTGTGAAAGAAAAATCACCTTCTTTTTATTTCAGATACTACAGCAGCAGCAGTGTGTGCATAAGCAGATTGTTCGTCACTTCGTCGGATGAGGCGTGGAGTTATACGATGTCTATTATCTCCTTTAACTTCGTCGCATTCTTGTACGTTGCCTTCTCGTACTTTCTCATCTACAGAAAGACGACCACAAGTGGGCGGATTGTCAACCATGGTCAGAATGCACGAGTTTCAAAGAAAAATAAAGGTTTGATTAAAACTTTCTTCGTCGACATTCATCCAATAATATGCAGACCCTCACTGAGTAGTTCTGAAAAGTAACTCTTCTACAAATCATTACACCACCAATGCGCGCGCTGTCGTTTTTAAATACCAAAGTAAAAATGCATCTTCCGGTATTTTAACGGCCTCGCCTCCATGCTCTACGTATATCCACGTTTAACATAACATTAAATTTTTTCACGAATTTATTCGCGTGTTGCGCGATTAAAATTTCTATGGTAGTCGTCACAAACTACGTTCAAGCAATGCATTGTCGACCTTTCAATCATCCCTTTATCTGTGGAACCTTGCAATTGTAAACCATTAGATGTATTTGTATGACGTGAATATGACTTAAATTTTAGCCGAAATAACCGCCTCCCATTTTGTCACATCTATGTATCTTCCTGTTGTGTTGCAGATATGCAGAACAAAATCATAATCCTCATCCTCACCGACTTCTGTAGTTGGATTCCACTTTCCCTGATGACTTTCCTACATTTCAGCGGTTTCACTTTGTCCTCTGTGGCTTACGTCGTGTCGGCAGATAATTCTTCTTCCCATCAACAGCGCCATCAACCCTCTCATATACTCCACCGCATTGGATAAATTGCGCAAGAATGTGGTTCACAAAGTCAGCTCAGCGTTGTCCAGGCAACCAAAAACCCAAAGCACGGGTTTTCAAAACGCCCAAGTTTAAAACGATCCACAACCCCGCAGAAACATTTCATAACACTGTTGATTTGCGATCTTTGAAACAATGTTTTTATGATGTATTGAAGTAATATTGGTTGTTTGTATAACTGACTGCAAACAGAATATTGTGCAGTAAATATTTGATGTTTTCGATACGATGTAACCTTTTCCCTCGATTGGAAAAGGACTGCAGATCGATCCATGATGTCATCACTCGTGACGCGGCAGAGAATCGTATTAATTTGTGACGTTTGTGACAAAACCTTGATATTTAAACCTAACATCCTGTGACCACATTAGTGCAATATTCGATCGACCTGCGGAAATTCTAAGGTCGGTATAATGAACAAACCTAGCGAACCGGAACAGAAGTCTAAAGTCTCCAACGGATGCAGCAAAATTTAAAGTGAATCATCATATATGCGGTGGAGGTTGCATTACCTTCGGACATTGGATTCATTCCAAAGTCTGACTGAACAACTATAAATTCAATATGATAATGAATGCGAAAGGTTGCGTTGAGTTAATGCTGGCCTCTGTGCAAATGACTGAAGCGAATTCAAACAAACCATGCCACTGTTATTTATTGGCAAGCACTGTTGCTGAGCAACGCGAAAAGCTTTAAATTTACTTTCAAAGCATTACTGTTCCGGAATGTCGTGATCACGGGGAATTGCATCTGCACAAAAAGATGATTAAACATTAACAGATAAATTTTTATACACTTTATGAACAAGCAAAAGGATTGTTGTGGACGTTAATGTACCGTTGATTCGTATGGAGAGTTTTAAGTATAACGATAAAGTATATACCGAAAAATATATATGTACTATTATAGCTTTGGCCAGAAGAATTTGAATTAAGTGCTTGTTAGCATTTGCAATGGAAATGTTTTAACGGTTAAGAACATTAACACTTATAAAAGGAAATAAAACCTTTTGTGCAACTCTTTGAAACATGTTTAAGTCAGTTCAGGTATTTTTGTAACAGAAGGCGATGTATAGGCGACAATTTGTTCCAGATTATTCACAAATTTTAGTTTTACCTAAGCAAAAGCTCCTACTCTCCAGACACAAACAACAGTAATGAGGTTGTCGTTGAGAGAATGAAAGCTTGGGTTCGCAAATTGCTTCAGAACGACAATCCGGTGAACTCCCATCTGTGCAGTAATATCCACGTAATATCTCTGGGGGCTTGATGAAATCACATGACATTCCTGGAAAATAACCTCTTGATTTTGCAACTGTTTCCGCGTAACAAAACGTAACTTTTACTTCTTCACGCAACGTAGATTTTTAATGTAATTTTCAGGGATTCACGTATAGGCGTAGATTTTTCACGATATCTCGCTCACTATCATGTGTTTTGGTTGTTGTTTACAAATACGCAGAAGGAATCAAGTAATTAAAACTAACAATTAATATTCGCCTGCGATAGGACGCACTTGTCTATACCAGTTCCAAAAATAATTATCCGACACCCATCTTTAATATTCAGGTTTAAACCATCTCCCATCTACGTAATAATGTGTGAAAAAATTCCGCACAATTGAGCTTATGAAGGAATTTTCAACAAAATCATCCTCACCTGGGAATGTCATGGCGACGCTGGTACTGATGAAGAGGAGAAGGATGCAGGAGGTGAAGATTTTGTTCATGGTTTAACAACAACGAAAGACCTCAGGTTAAATCGAAGTAAAAATGTTAAATTCCTTTTTAGGTTGAAACACGCAACAATCATTTGACTACAATGGATAAGAACACCTGGCTCGATTGGTTTTATGCTGAGATGACGTCACCGCCCTTCCGGTCCAATGTTTCAATCGTGGTTCGATTTGAAAATTTTTGCAGTTAATGAATTGTCACTAACGTACTAAATAAAACTGGAAAAAAAGTCAGTAAGCCTTTCCAATCATTTAACACTAGGTTCACCGCTACGTGACGTAACAGAACTTGACACCCTTGCATAAAGGTAATTTCCCTTGTTGAAACCAAAACACGCTGGTTGGAATTACCGAAAATAAAATTTGTTCATTGGCTGAAAGCAAAGCAAACCATTAAACTGGCATAATTTAATAAACAGTGGCAGTATAGGTTACCCAACAGATCGACGTTGACGGACAGGTACCACAAAGTGGAGACTAGTGTGCCTGCTAGTGTGAAAGCTAGCAGGGTGCCACTCAACAGCTGCACTGATGAGACCTTACAGGTCGAAACAGTGCGTGTACACACCCTGTCAGCAGCTTACCAATATTATTATGGCTTTTTTGCACATTATTATAATTATTGAGTACCTAATGTAAAATTTTTGTGGAAATGTACTGGAAATAAAATGGCCGTTTCAGAGTTTGTGACATAGATTATTTATTGGTAGATTTTTTTCACATTTTTTCATGTATTTTCTGCTCTTGTTTTAATTTCTTTATTCCACAAGCAATATTGATTTAAAACACTACAGTTTGGTTTCAGCAACTTTCCACGCGATATCACAAATCAAATCATTTGTGGTTTGAGCAAAACTCTACTACGCGAATGAATGTGCACACAAGGGATTGCAACGGAACAACAAGTATAGTTCCACAAGCAAACACTTTTGTCTTCCTTGTAGTCGCCAACGGCCGTCGCGATCTTTTCGGAAAAAACTTATCGCATGACTGCGTATGCATAAAACATTGTGAAAAGATGAGGTTGAAGTTCGGCAACTTTTGCAACAACGCACCGAGCTTATTGACGTAGAAAACCCAATGTTTCAGAGGAAGTGGAATAATGGGTTTTCGTCGAGTCAATGTGCCTGACTTGAGATACTTAAAAAAAGGGTGAGAATAATATGGATTTTATAAAAAAAAAGTTTATGAAGGCAAATTTTCACAAAATATAAAAGTTACGAATTATATTTGCTTTCATCAGCAAATCAAACAAATCAGAAATAGGTTAGTTGTAGATATTGGGAAAATTGGCTCTCTGGCATCACCTTGTGGGCTGACTATATTGTATGGCGGCCTGGGTTTGGGACGAGGATCTATTTAAGCAGGTTGGCGTTGGCATTAATATCCAACTTTTTGTTTACTACTTACCAACATAAACATTTTGCCAACCATACTTATTATTAATTGTTACGCCACAAGATTGTCCACATTGCTTGATTTACATTTCATACCTCCTGATGAAGGCTGCTGCATAACAGCCGAAACGTCGAGAAACGACAAAAAAATAAAATTTGCCAGAATATCAGTATTCAGCAATACTTTATTCTTATATGGCTGGTAAAATAAAATAAATGAATTCATCCGACAGACCGACCAAGCGTATACGCAGAAATGTATTTTGGTGTCAAGACTTTATGGTGTGGGTAGGGTCGCAACATGTCTAAAAATAACAGCATATCAAACCCTTGATTTCAAGGCAAACGTCGTTCGTGGAAAAACTATTGGAAATCTATTCACATATCACGTGACGTTCCGCTCCAATGCTTCACAACTACAACTTCTTCTTTTCTGTTTTCTTCGAATACGAGAGAGATCTGAAAAATGGAGAAAGGTTAAGAACTATTTCAATCAAGTGGTTGATTTTATTGGTAATGAAACCATTGTGGTTTTACTTGTGCCAAATATCCTGCTTTCCAAACACAAGCCGCAGTAATGAAGTTCTCGTTGAAAGGTTTTTACAGACATCATATACTTAACACATTAATTGGGCGCACCTTAAATTACAAGTGTTATTAACAAACTGTGCAGGAGGACATACCAGTCTCAGGTTGCTTAACTGCTTTGGTTTCTGATACAGTTTTTGTGACAGATTGATTTTTAAACAACGTTCGACAGCACGAGCTTTCGCGAGCTACTACGTTCATTTCGTCGGGTATGGATTTGTTCCTCTAAAAACAATCGTACAGTTGATAACGATTAATATTTAACGAGATTATGTAAATAACGTGGAAATCATTTAGTTGTCTGCCACAAACGTTGTTTGCATTTAGATTCGAACAACTTCTCATCTACGTAACAAAATACAAAAAGAACGCCCAAGCAAAGTTGTATGGGGAAGGTCTAATACATGAGTTATTTTATTTTATATTTCATCTATGAAACACTCGTCGGTCAGTGATTCTGACTTAGTGAAAAGTTAGGAAAATATGTTCCACATGAATTCTCGTAGTCTAAGTATTCATTTAATTACATTTACAAACATATTCAAACAAACAGCAATAAAATATTTGACAACCAACTTCTTTTTCGCAGGGTTTAATAATCTGTTTAATAGTGTTGGTACATATACATAGACGTGCAACGAAAAAGGATATATGGCAAGGCATACATGTATAATGGTGTTTACTCACGGGGAATCACCACACTGTCAAATTGATAAAGGTAAAAAACGGCGCCCGTGAACAGATTTGAAAACATCAAACTTATCAAAGTGTATGTGGAATGTGCACTAATAAACCTGCTTCTTTCTTGTTAGTTGATGTTTTAAACTTTCCCCACTTATCCTTCGTCGGTTTGTAATCTGATCGTTAAGTAACTGTTGAAAAAGTTTGTCGCTGAACAATCCACGTGGAACTGTGTTTGTTAAATTGTTTACGTTGCTAAGTGATATTGTTTCGTAACAATGCAAGAAGCGTGTTGGTAACGCCACATAGGCTCGTTTAGAATTTCGGGTATTCAGGTTTGAAATCGTGGCCAAAGCAAAACGATCCGACGCTTTGTTCACAACCAGACATGTTTGCTAAATAATAGAAATAGCATGGACGGCAGCGATTTAATGAACATTGTGTTTATTGTTGTCTTTGTGGAAAGTGTGGAAAGACGCGCCATCCATACGTAATATGATCTTGGGAAAATACTTGTCGCTGAACAACTCACATAAAATGTTTGTTACATGGTGTCTGTTGATTGTTTACGTTGCTAAGTGACTTTGTTTCGTAACAATATAAAATGCTGTTGGTAACGCTTGGGGGTGGGGCGAAATTTCGAGTATTCAGGTTTAAATCGTGACCAAAAGACAAAGGATCGGATATATATAGGGAAGCACTGTGGAATAAAGAGACAGTTAAACAGAATCGTGTTTCCGTGGAGTTAGCAACGCACCAGGTTAACATGACACAAAACATTACCATAAAGTTTTAGGGAAAGGCATGCACGTTCTGGATGAACATCGGTGCTATGTGTTACTTTGTGTGTATAAGGATTTGCCAAAAAATTTTGATTATTTTTGACAGACGCTTGTTTATGCGAAAAGTTTTAGAATATGTGGGTGTTTATGTTTGTGTTGTTGAAGTTAGGACCCACGTTTTGCAGTTATATTTAATAGTGATCCAAATATTTTCGTTTTGGTATTTAATGGGATTGTTTTGTATTTGAACTGCAAACTCAATAGCTACAGAGCCTATCAATCTGTATATAAAAATTTAAAGTTATTGATCGTCTAATTGGGTGTTTGCTTTGCAAAATTATTCAAAGAAATGCATCTCAAGCCGCAAGGTTAAAATCTGGAGACAGAAATGAACAAAATCATTCGCTCACTACTACGCCTTCAAATTAACATCGTGTGATGATTTCGCATTTGAACTTAATCTCTTGCTAATATGACGAAGCGTGAAGCTTTCCCAAATAATTTCCACGTAAAGTAATACCAGACAAAAACAGCTCGCCGGGATTCGAAACAATGATTGCCGCAGAGGGAATGAATTATTCCCGATGTCGTTAGGTTGGCAACCACTAATAAAAATCCTAAACAATTCGCAATTTAAAACTTGTAAGCGGTTTGCTGCCCACAGCGTAAATGTTTGCGGCTTGTAACATGGATGCGCCAAAATGACTGACTTTTTGCCTAAAATATAAATATGTACAAAGGCTTATTATTCCGTCACACTGGAATCGAGCAGGAGGACTTAGTAGAGTTATTATGTATAGCGTTGTAACCATGGTTTTCATGGTTTCAAAATACATTGAGGCCTGCGCGCAAAAAAAGGTTTTTAAATGCAGCTCACATTTTGAAAACCTATAAGTGACGGAATTAAACCTCTTTTTCGTAATTTGTTTCATGACAATTAAAACAAAATTATATTAAAATGCCCAAACTTTTTCTTTCGGATGTGTGGGACTTAAAAATTCAATTCGACGTGTTTAATAAGCAATGGCATTAAGCCTGGCCCAAGTAACTCTACACGTACACTTTCTGCATAAATCCCATGTCCACTGATTTCTCATGTGGAAGGACTTTTAAATTTTGGACTGGCAACTGTTCAGGTAATTATTCAAAACCACAAAATAATATCTTAGTGAAGAGCAGGCGAAACGTGTTGTTCATATCATTTTCAAAAAGTCTTGTTTTCGTTCTTACGATGCACCAAAAAAACACGATCTTTTTAAACCGTTTGTTTGTAACATTTAGAATGGCTAGGGAAACCGTCTCGTAATTATTTTTGATTTAATTTGTATAATTTGTGATAAAACACTTAATTGAATTGACACAATCGTAACTTGAAACAATGGGAGATGACGTCGAAAAGATTGAAGAAGAATTTCGTGATCAGTTGTTATTGTCTGTGTCACCAAATCCGAACAGAATTCTGCTTGACAATTTGACGGAATATTGCAGAAAACGACCATGGCCTCGTTACCTGCCTAAACCCGACCCGCCCAAAAACCTGGTTCCCAGTTACTTTGGAGTTAACAAGGGGCAAGACTTGCTTCACGACTTCATTAGAATTGTACAAAACAGAAAAGTATTTAAAAAAAAAAATTACTTCTTTTTCCGTTGCGGATCTGATGCTGGGGATCGTGATATTATATTGCTTGCCGTCCCATATAAAGACCAACCAGGGAACGGGTTAATAATTACCTCCGCTTTTAATTCAGAAGTGAACAATTACACAACTTTTGTAAAGAAAAAGTATTTCAGTGCGTTTAATGAATACTTTGGGAAGTTTATGACAGAATCAGTCAACGGCACAGCAGGTGCTACAGAATACAGTGGTTTGTTTTTCGAGCTCTCAGTTCTCTTGTTATTCGAGATTGCTAGGCGACTTGCTGATGGTGATGTTTTCCAATCCATTCCTGTGTCATGCTGCATCGCCGCTTCCATGTTGATCTTATCTAGGAGCGATCTAGGAAAGAGTGACCAACAGAAAACAATGGAGCAACTGTTTCAGGCCTTTGGAAGAATTGACGAGAAGGGGAAAACAGAAACCAAAAACCTATCGAATCAAGAAAGGAAACAAAAAAGGCAAGACGCAACAAAAAAGATTATGAATGGGTTAGTCATTGGTTAGAGAACTTAATTTCATTACTTTTTAAAACAATTCACACTGTTATTTAATTTGAATCGTTAAATTAAATCGTTTATGTAATCGTTGAAGCAAATCCTTCTGAGACTTTACTCACAATACAGGCCATAATTTGCAACGTTGTCGTTGATAATGCCTCGGTGTAATTCACATTCAAGTTTATTTAATAAAAAAGAAGTTGGGATCTTCTGGTGAATTTTTGTACATTGAATTTACCAAAACGTCGTCCAAATTAAATCATGATCACCCCAGTTTATTTTTGATAATGGTCATTTTACTTGCATTTTATGTTTGGCTTTGCCAGAAATTGTACAATGTTTTTTTTCTTGCGTAATTGCTAGCAAGTTAATGTAATTAACAATATACTTTAATTGCAATAGATATTTCGACTCAAAGAGCAGCAGAAAACAGATGGCGACAATTTTGAAAAACAAGATGACATCCCTTTTCGATTAAAGCTAATTCCCGAGTTGCAAAACCTAACAAATGACAATATTTGCGTCCGGTTAAAAAAATTTCTAGCAAGCAAAATTGATTTCTTTCTACTCTTGCCGAATTTTCATTTTACTGCAAATTTTCCATACATACATAGGCATGATGTTTTTGCATTTCATGTTTTCATTTTACTATAAAAGGCAGCGAACGATTTCAAACCTTGAAAACCGGTATTTGTCAAAATATTGCGATTGATGTGTACTTGTGTAAATATATTTAGTTTTATGTAAGCTGCAGACAAACGCCACTGTTTCGACCTAAAAAGTCTTTGTTTGGCCGTTTGGTCAGCAAAGTCGTCTGACAGTCACACCAGTTGCACTTTTACGTCGAAACAGTGGCCATCTGTCCGCAGCGTACACAAATCATATTATTGGCTCCACTTTGTTTATATTTAGTTTTGTTTGCTTTTAACGTTTAATCCTCTTTGTCAAAAATTAACGTCCTTAGCTATAAGTGACTAAAGAACTAAAGCGCTTTGGATTTGTACTGATAAACTATGTTATTTTTCGGTAAGCCCAACTAGATATTATATTTTTTGATGGTGTGTTGCTTGACCAAATGTTTTAGTTGTCGTTGCTTTTACATGAGCAGTTTAGACAGCTTTTAGTTTGCATTTTATTGTTTTTCCAAATTTGTGCAAATCCATTTACTTCGCTTGTAAATCTGATTGCACAGTTTTTGATTATAATAGTGACATTATTTCGTCAAACTGAAAAAGAAGCAATTTTGAAAAAAGTGTCTTTCATCGTATTTTATGAACATTTTATCATTATGTAGCATGCATATACAAATATGATTACAAGTATGCTGTTCGCTGATTCTGTAAAAAAACTATATACAAGCTTGAGAACAAGGTTTGGGGATAGTTTTTAAAGCAGGCGAATAAAAAGGTAGGGAGCAAACCGTCTTAATCCTGCATGCCATTCAACAGAAACCACCTTTTCCAGCAAATCGCAATACTAAACTAAAGACATTGAACGAAGATTTGTAAACAGTGAAACGAAACGTAAAACCCTGGTGACCCGATGACTATTTTCAGTCCAGTCAAGTGAAGAAGGCGTTAAAAACCGGTGAAGCGTTGAATCAGTCGGTTGTTATGCTGCAAATCACCATGGTCGTGTAACAATATATCAGTCCCTATATGGATACACCTGGCTTTACTTCTGACGTCACCCACGCTAAAATAAAAGTAATACTATTGTTCAAAAATGATGTCGGAGGTAAACGGTATAGTTTAGCCATGCAATAATTTACTCTCACATCAACCGAAGTAGGATGAAGTATTCCCATATCTGGAAAAATCAAACTCTAAACATTAAACTTGTTGCAAAACAGGAAAGTCGTAGAACATCATTAATGTTTTCCATGCAGCACATTTTGTTGCTGATGTGTTGTTGCCCCATATGTAATCGTTTCTAATCACAACTATTAACGAGGTTATTCGTTCTACACGCGTCGCTCGCGCGGTAACTCAACTGACGCAGACTTCCCTTCTGAGAGTGAAAAGTTGTCACAACTTCGCTGTTCCCGTAAAATTCGCGTTGTCATATTCCAGATGAAACGCGTAAATTCATTCCATTCATTTCCACATGTATTCGTGGGGCGTACACAGATGCTTAGTACAAAGTGTTGACAATATAAGTAGGTGAAGCGAATAGTTTGCTTTATTAAATTCGTTGATGAACTGAGGCAGGAGGTGTGTGTTTGGTTTCTAAATAACTTTACCACTAATACGTCATCGTATGTTACGATAGTCAGTAAATATTTTACTTTAAACTGACATGGTCTCCCTTCTTTTGTTAATCCTGCTCCTTTTACTCAGCTTTCAACGCTCCAGTACTTCAGGTATGTGATTTGTGATTGTATAAACTTGTTTATCTGATACATGGACCAGCAACTAACTGGCTTGGAAATCGTCCGGTGACCAATTCTGAACAAAAACAACCAAACCATAAATTCACTCTTTCTAACCACAGGTTATGACCAAACATAATTTACGGCGAGATTCTTGATTAGTCCGTTTACTTTTCTTTTACGAACTACACGCACTGAGCTACTGATGCTGTCAGGCATTATCATATTATAAAAAAACTGAATATAGACGTCATATATTTTAAACTACATGCGTCATCAAATATTCGTAAAACGCGTTCTTTAAAAAAATGCCACATATTTTATACGCTTGACCAGATGGTTGTTTGACTCATAAAAACTTACTTAATAGAGTTGATTACATTATTTACCCCCACAGAAGAGTGGAAACCGAATTTTATCTGCGACGACGGAACAGTAATTTTACAAAATCGGTTTTGTTCCAACTTCGCGGATTGTCCTGACAAAAGTGATAAAAGAAAACCAGAAATTGCGTCGGACGAAACCAACATTACTTCGGAATATTTAATGTACGTTGAAGTATACTGTAGGTTTAGTTAAGTCTGTAGGTTGAGTTAAGCCACCGCACGCACTAGCAATGCAAAAAATGTTTTAGTTATTTTATTTTTTGTGCAGTCCTGTATTCTCCACTTACGGTAAGACTTTGCTCTGAACAAAAATATTATTTACGCAATGTAAGTCATGTATTGCTGGCATGATTTGATAGAAATTCAGAAAGTCAATATATTGCGTTAATGAAGCGTGAGCGCCGTAAATAACCACATGTACTGGTTAGTGTATTCATTTAAAGTACCGCGAAAGTGTGTCTGTGTTTTTATATTAGAATAATTGCCAGAGCAATGAAAAACCTGCGTTGCATTTCAGATGCTCGCTGCCCCGTTCGCTGGGTTGGATTGAAACTTGTGCGATTCGTCGTGTTGAGTTTTGTCGAGGCCGCACCCAATGCATCGGTAAAACACTGTGCGACGGTTGGTGTCCAGATTTTTATCGCTGTCCGGACGGAAGCTGTCGCCAAAGAGCTTCATTGTGTGATGATGAATTCTGCAACGATTGTCCGTCTTCGAGAAGGTTTGACAATGGACACGGGTTTAAGTGTTTGAGAAATGGAAGGTTATGCAATCTGCCACAAAACGTTCTGTTTGATGGAATTTCTGACTGTGACAATGGTTCGGATTTATGCTATGTTCAAATTGGAAGCAATCTGAATGGTGACCCAAGGTAAGTTTAATGTGTTTGCAATGAAATATATAATGTGTTTATGGTTAAACTTGGTTTGATTCTGTAATGCACATAACGTGGGGTCGTACGAACTGTGAATTTTGCATTTGGCCTTTCTGTGATGCAAAACGTTTTGCGCCCACTGGTTGACTTGGAACGATATAACTGTAAAGTTTACTGACTAATGTTTTGCAAACACAAAAACAATTTATTTACAGAGACGTCAGAAACCGAACCGGCTCCTTCTTTAACTCCACCATATGTTTCCCGTGTCGAGACGAACAACACACGATCGTATCGAGTTCAAACGTGTGTAATGGGAAGGTTGACTGCCCCAATCTGAGGGACGAGTGCCAATGTGAGAAGGAAGCACACGGAATATGTGGTTATGTCAGAAAATATGAAGAACACCCTACGTAAGTGGATTTATAAGCGGCCTAAGTTTCAACTGAGGGTCACAGGGTTTGCGTCGAAGCAAGCGTAAAATTGAAAACAGTTTCTTTAAATATGGCGACAGTCACATCACATATGAATACAGGAACATATTAGAAAAAAATTTGGCTGAGATGTGGTCAAAAATATTAAATTAATGATGTCGTCTTCAACAAATTAATATTTTACTTGTTATGTTATATTTATCACCGGCAAAGTTATGCATGTCTCGGTTATAATTCATCCACAACTAAACAAGGTTTTTTCTGTTAGCTACATACAGATGGCCACTGTTTCGACCTATAAGCTCTCATGAGTGCAGCTTGTTGCGAGTCTTCTTTGCCTGCAGCTCACAGAAATCATATTATTGGCTCCACTTTGCTCATCTACATGTATTTACTTCGCAGAAGGATTAAGAAATGCGACTGCTTTGATTCGAACGGAATTTGTCACAATATCTTAACTCTCAACAAAACCACGTGCGCCCAAACTTCACCTCCAGCTTGCCACCTGTCGAACTCATGCAACCAAGACTTTCCCTGCGACATGCTCTGCTCCTCCCACTTCCGGTGTCCGGATATGACGTGTCTACCAAGGTCAAACGTGTGTGACGGTGACGTGTGCAACGATTGTTCGTCATCACAGAGATGGAACAACGGACACTGTTTCAAGTGCTCGAGGAACGGGGGTTCTTGTGTTCTGCCACAAATCTTGTTATTCGACGGGATTTCGGACTGTGATGACGCAATAGATTTGTGTTACGTAAACCAGGAGGACGACAAGGTTTTAATGGGAAATCCCAGGTACATAGAAATCACATTTTGTCACCAAACCTGATCTAAATGTGAATGAAGTTACCTTTTAACATTTTTTCAAACATCTTGAAAAGATCAGGTTGAGGTTTGAAAACTTTGCAAAACGCACTGAGCTTATTGACGTAGAAATCTCAATTTTTCTGGGGAAGTCGAATAATTTATGGCTGGATTGGGAAACGTCCACTTAAACTTTAAAAAAGCAAGGTAAAATGTTATACTAAAGGTTAAGGAGACAAAATCTTCACAAAATATGCAAGTTATATGAATTATATTTGCTTTCATAATCAGGCGAATGTGGCATGCAAGCGCACTGTTGCTGCCGTGTATACGTAATAAGGCGTGACCTCAACACCTTCCCACCGAAGATAGAAAAACCGGTTAATAGGTTAACAGTGAAACCCCTCTGAAGGTTTGCGCGATCGCTTGTCGCTTTGTGGATTGCTGGAACCGAACGCTTCTCGAAGACGGACATTCATTGCAGAATTTATCATCACGCAATGAAGCTCTTTGGCGACAGCTTCCGTCCGGACAGCGATTAAAATCTGAACACCAACCGTCGCACAGTGTTTTACCGATGGGTGCGGCCTCGACAAAACTCAACACGACGAATCGCACATGTTTCAATCCAACCCAGCAAACGGGGCAGTGAGCATCTGAAATGCGGTGCAGATTTGCGCTGGTAATTATTCTTATATAAAAACACAGAAACATTTTCGCGTGTACTTTAAATAAATACAGTACATGTGGTTATTTACGGCGCTCACGCTTTGCAAAGGCAATACATTGACTTTCTGAATTTCTATCAAACCATGCCACTAATACTTACATTGCGTAAATAATATTTTTGTTTATAGCAATGACTTACATTAAATGGAGAATTAAGGACTGCACAAAAAATAAATAACTTAAAACATTTTTTTGCATTGCTAGTGGCTGGCTTAACTCAGCCTACAGTATAGTTAAACGTACATTAAATATTCCGAAGTAATGTTGGTTTCTTGTGACACGTATTCTGGTTTTTTCTTTCTTCACTTTTGTCTGGACAATCCGCGAAGTTGGAACAAAACCGATTTTGTAAAATTACTGGAGTGTTGAAAGCTTAGTAAAAGGAGCAGGATTAACACAAGAAGGGAGACCATGTCAGTTTAAAGTAAAATAGTCACTGAATATCTTAACATAAGATGACGTATTAATGGTAAAATTATTTAGAAACCAAACACACACAGCGTACCCCAGCTCATTTACGTCTTTAATCAATGCAAACTATTCGCTCCACCTACTTATATTGTCAACACTTTGCACTAAGCATCAGTGTAAAACCCACTAATACGTGTGGAAATGAATGGAATGAATTTACGCACTTCATCAGGAATTTTACAACGCGAATTTTACGGGAACAGCGAGGTTGTGACGTCACTCTCAGGAAGGGAAGTCTGCGTCAGTTGAGTTACCGCGCGAGCGACACGAGTAGGAAGAATAACCTCGTTAATAGTTGGACGGGCAACCGCTTGTGGCCGAAATATGTTGTCTGGGGTTTTTGCTTAGAAACGATTACATGAGAGGCAACAACACGTCAGCAACAAAATGTGCTGCATGGAAAACATTTTCTTATCATTATATTCTACGACTTTCCTGTTTTTGCAACAAGTCTAAAGTTTAGAGTTTGATTTTTTCAGATATGGAATCCTGTTACGGTTGATGTCAGAGTTGGTTATTGCGTGGCTAAACTATGCCCTGTACCTCCGTCATCCTTTTTCGAGCAATAATGTAACTTTTTTTAGCATCCAAACACAACTCATTTAGAGGTCGTGGGTGACGTCAGAAGTATATCCAGGTGTAATTATAAACACAGCGACGCTGGTTAATATGATGTTACATGGCCATTGTTATTTACATCCGACTTAATCAGGATGACACAGGAATGGACTCGTTTGCATCATCATCAAATAGGCGTATGGCAATCTCGTGTTTAGAAACGATTACAGAAGGGTTGAACAGATCCTTGTCCCAAACTCAGCCGCCAAACAAAGTTTGTAATTTTATAATGTGACCAGCCCACAAGGTGATGCCAGAGAGCCAATTTTTCCAATATCTACAACTAACTTATTTTTGAAATAATTTGATTTGTGATATCGCGTGGTTATTACTACATGGGTAGGAGTGGATCATTTTATCGTTCCAGAGCATTGTGCGAAACAAATGTCCCTTTCTTCTTACGCGAGCTGCAATATTGCTGCTTCTGTCTGCACAGAAATGGTATTTGCGTAAATTGAACAACGGTGTTTTTTATCCCCACCATTATTTATGTCGAACGTTGTTGAAATCATCAAGTTTGGTTTGTTTCAAATACCAAGAACATCAACATACGCTAAGTCACCAGTGTTTGTTTTTGTATGAATTAACTCCGTTGTTACGAGGTTAATGTGTTTAATACTTTGCCACGTCTGTATGTCTCCAAGTTTACAAACCTTAGCTGTCACACATTTCATATAACTCAATTACAAGCCAGGTGTGATGTCATACGCCAGTAAATAGACCGTGCATTACCGGCGAGCGACGCTACCTAGCATATTGTTACACGACGATTGTGATTTACATCATAACAACCGACTGATTGAACGCTTCACCGGTTTATAACGCCTTCTTCACACGACCGGATTGAAAGAAGAGTTATCAGGGGTTTTCCATTTCGGTCCGCGGTCCAATATCTTTGTTCAGCGCATGTAGTTCAGTATTAAACTGGAAAACGTAGTTTCTGTAGAAAGGTTAAGACGACTAGATCCTAACAGCTTCATTAAAAACGTTTTACAAAACTTTTTATCAAGCTTGTTTATAGTTTATTTACAGAACTAGGAAACAGCAACCTGGGTATAATTGAACTACACTAAATGCGCTACATGACGATAAAACAATGGAAAATCAAATTAAAAAAACTTTCATTTAAAATTTTGTGTAAATAAGCACGTTCGAAACCAGTTAATTCCTAAAAATAAATCTTGTTGTTCATTTATGTTTCTTAAAATCGATTCAATTCAATAATGGAATGAAGAAATCCATATCAGAAAAGTGAAACTTGCTGCATTTAATAAAAAATCTGGAAAGAGATTGCGGAAATTGGTAAATGCTTGTATGTGCATAAAAATCATAACATTACCGTGAAATGAAAATATTCATGTGAATAAACCCATGGTTCCAAGTTATTATTTGCGAAGTTTTCATGCCGGTCCAATTTTCCATTTAACTGCTGCTTGTAAATGCTGGTTGCGGTGTTTACAGCCTTTCCATTCTATCAGCAATTGCATCAACATCAAATTGTGGATTGAGGAGATCTTTCATCTTTTGCTTGAGTTGTTCTTTGAGCTTCTCAGGTGTCATGTTTTCATCATTTGAATACATCATTCGGTAGTAACTGTTGCAACGGGACGAGAGGTCGGTTAAGGCCTTATTACATGTTTTAAAACAGTAACACAATAATAACAAAAACAATTTTTTTTATTTAAGATTGAACATATGTTTCTGTTAAATAAGTTTGGGGATTAACCTACGGGAAATACCCACCTCGTGTACTATGTATACGTCATCGTATGTTAGGTTTATGATTTATTGATAAACACATATGTTCAACCTTAAATAAATAACAAAAATTTTTTTGTTATTATTGCGTATCGTGTGCTGGTAGACACTTTAACCACCTCACGGACGGGCGATTACGTAGTATGCGTGACACATAAGACTGAAGCCCGTCATTGAACTGAAGTAACCCCATGGCGCGATAGGGATTTCCCCATATCGCCCGTCCGTGAGGTGGTTTAAGTGTCAACCACTGAAGTAACCCCGTCCTGTTCACTTAAATTCGCCTAAATAAACCACACAGCATGGTAGAAACTTTAACCATCTTTCGATCTAGTTTACACCAAAATATTATTTCACGTTTGAATTCGCAGTCTTTTAACTAACTATCAAGAATATGAGTAACAATCCTATTATCACCGAACAAAACCCTACTGTTGCTCGAAGAGTAAACTTAAATTTGAATTAAACCAAAAGAAAGTGCTTTTTTCTGTTCCCTGTTTGAATAATATATT
Source organism: Ascidia mentula (assembly GCF_947561715.1). Lineage (NCBI taxonomy): Eukaryota > Metazoa > Chordata > Ascidiacea > Phlebobranchia > Ascidiidae > Ascidia > Ascidia mentula. Next base: position 22,111,348 of record NC_138568.1, on the reverse strand, counting down.
TGTAAACAGCAATATCAGTAAACATGCAGTAAGGTAGAGTGGATTCTAATGATCAGTAAATCTCTACACACCGGTCATGCATTTGTTTTGCTGCTTCTTCTCTTTCATCAAAGCTCCCACGAAAAACTTTGATTAATTCCTTTATAGTTTCTTCCTCATAACCAAGCACTTCTCTTGTTACGCTGAGAACACCGGGAAAACACAATTAATAATTACATTGTTATAAGCAAGAAATATTTAATATATGGGCTATTTACTTTGTTAGGAAAGATGCAAACATCGATAAAAGCTTTTTAACCGACCTTCTCTGAAATGCTTCTTCTGCTGCTACTTTTTCAGTTAAAAACTCCTGAAACTTCGTGGTTATTTCTTCCATTGCTGCGTCTTTTCCATCAAACTCTGGTCCGTCTTCAATTATTTTGAGAACACTAAGGACAAAATAATTATACAGCGTTAATCGTTTTAGATACATTAGAAGCAAGCGTTTCGTGAAAACTAAACAGTATAAATATATTTCTGTTGAAAACGAATACAGAATCTCGAAAAGCTTTATAACCGACCTTGTCTGCAGTGTTTCATGAACTTTTTTTTTTCTGCGACGACGGAACAATAATTTTACAAAATCGGTTTTGTTTCAACTTCGCGGATTGTCCAGACAAAAGTGATGAAAGAAAACCAGAAATTGTGTCACAAGAAACCAACATTACTTCAGAATATTTAATGTACGTTGAAGTATACTGTAGGTTTAGCTAATCCTGTAGGTTGAGTTAAGCCACGCACTAGCAATGCAAGAAAATGTTTTAGTTATTTTATATTTTGGGCAGTCCTGTATTCTCCAATTACGGTAAGACTTTCGTATTTTACACAATTGCTGGCATGATTCGATTGAAATTCAGAAAGTCAATATATTGCGCTTGTAAAGCGTGAGCGCCGTAAATAAACAAATGTTGTGGTTAGTGTATAAATTTAAGTACACACGCAAATGTATTGTGTTTTCACATCAGAATAATTGACAGAACAACTAAACTGAAAAAAAAAACTAAAAAAGTTGCTTGCTGCCCCGTTCGCTGGGTTGGATTGAAACATGTGCGATTCGTCGTGTTGAGTTTTGTCGAGGCCACACCCAATGCATCGGTAAAACACTGTGCGACGGTTGGTGTCCAGATTTTTATCGCTGTCCGGACGGAAGCTGTCGCCAAAGAGCTTCATTGCGTGATGATTAATTCTGCAATGAATGTCCGTCTTCGAGAAGCGTTCGGTTCCAGCAATCCACAAAGCGACAAGCGATCGCGCAAACCTCCAGAGCGGTTTCACTGTTAACCTATTAACCGGTTTTTCTATCTTCGGTGGGAAGGTGTTGAGGTCACGCGTTATTACGTATACACGGCAGCAACAGTGCGCTTGCATGCCACATTCGCCTGATTAGTGGAATGTGCCGCAGTCCATTCTGCGTGATTATCATTTGTGTGAGTGTTATTTTACATGCAGTTTACTTCCCTATAAACGCCTGTGTGCTTGCCTTGTTTTTCATTCTATGGCATTGCAATTATTCGAACAAATACAAAGAAACACAACATAAACATTCAACCAGTTTCTGAATAATCGACTTCACCACAGCTTATTTCGTAACAATATATGTCGTAGCTTCGCCGTTTGCAATTGGTTTTTCAATGAGAATGAATGACTTTCGGTTTGTGTTTGCTTATATTGAGGAATCCATAATCACCCATGGTTGTACCGAGCAGAAAACAAGCCGCCCAACCTTGAACATCGCAGCCCTCTCTCTGCTCGCCGGGCTTCCGTGAGCCTCGCTAATTCCAAAAACTCGCCTCGCCGACTTTGTAGACCCCCCGCCTAATGGGGTCCAGCGTAAAACAATATTGAGAAAACAACTGATAAGTAACATTCCATTGTGGAAAAAAGTATAAAAACTAATGATGCAAACATAATTATGTAATATGAACATGGAAAGGTTAGTTTTTGTGGTTGTTGTTAAATTTAGTCATCGTTGAATTTAGCATACCGCCTCGGACTGAATTGATTCAAATTTGACTTCATTCAATAGTGGGATGGTTTAAGATTGTTTATGCAAAAGAAGAGCTAAAAGCTTGCAACTCGACATGTACCAACATTTATCGGCGAAAGTGTGTGACGCGTATGCACATGACTTGACACGCGTAATCCGATGTCGTCGTATTGCGGCGACTTGCGTTGCTTAATATTGGGTAAGATTCGTGTGCGAATATTTGTTAATGGTTGTGTCACAAAATCGCTTAGTTTTTGTGCTTTTTTCGCATTCTAACAGCAGCACATGTATTTACGCTACGAAAACGAATAGTTTTTTTTTGCATTGGGTTTTCAAATTCACTTTCGTTGAGCGATATGCCATGGTTTTAATGGACACAAGAGAGTATTAGCTAAATTACTGCATTATTACGTCACAATATCGTCTTTTTCAATCGCGTAAGGCCGGGTCCACACTCACGCTTTGCGCCGGCGGATTCTTTGTTTGTTTTGATGAGCGTACGCCCGCACGCCGGCGTATAATGAAACAAACAAAGAATCCGCCGGCGCAAAGCGTGTGTGTGGACCCGGCCTAAGGTCATTGTTTATTTGTATCTTTAGTCTGTCGAATCATGTATGTAATAATTTATCGTTTGACAGGAAAACGATCGTAGCTCAACCTACCTAATTGCACGCTAAACGCAGGCCGACCAAACCAAACCCATTTCCGTAAAAACTGTTTACGGAAATGGGTTTGTTTGGTAACGGTGGGCTTTAGAGTGAAACTGTGATAGGTTTCTGCGTTGGACGATCTTGCTAAGCCATGTGTGACCAACCCTGAACAGGAACCGCACTTGATATGAGGTTGTTGTTGTCTGCTGGGGTTTTGTGCATGGATTTAATGCATTGTGATGTTTTTTACAGTCTTGGAAATTATTTTATACTTTATGGTGTCCAGGTGTTTACACAGAGAGACAAACATTTACAGAACTTTTTTTACAAATTGAGTTATTTATTGTGGCTTTGCTGTCAACGAGTGATGTTGCGTTTCTAAGCAACCCCGAATACGGAAGTGACGTGTTTGAAAACAGGACGGCGAGCGTTCGACCCATGAACAAATTCCACAACATCGCGAGAAGTTGCGACTTATAGAATTACTGTTGGAGTTTTGTAATGGTTTGTTTTACACTTATCAGATTCCGGGCGACTGTATTTTGTACATGAAGCGGAGTCAGTCCATTATTTGATCGTTATGAAGGGTAAAAACCGCTGGTACACGTTTTTTGCGGGTTTCCAATAAATACCATTCTACATTTATTGGAATTCTGCTGGCGCGGATGATAGAATTATCCAATGCTAAATTTCGATTTTCATTAATATGTTAAATTCATTGTATGTTTGCTTAAATGTTACCAAATTACTGGACCGTAAAAGGTGTTTTGAAACTTAACGTGTCTGGGAATGCACAAAGCTATGGAAGCACTGAGCTATAGAAGAGGTTGAGTTGCCATGTGTTGTTTGTTAGATTTTCTACGTTGCTAAGTCACATTGTTTGGAATCAAAATAAACTGCTGCTTGCTGATAGTCGAGTTTTTATTATCATGTTCAAGGTTAAATAGACGCCACATGGCGAGACTTTCGTCAATCACCCAGTTAGCATTGCCTGTTATAGAACCTGCACTCAACGTTTGATTACAACTATAAGGACCCCAACCACTGTAGAAAATAATATTCTCGTTTCAAACTACCCGTTTATTGCCGCAAAACGTAGTACAACAGTGCTCCACACCTTATTGACTCGTAGCCATCGACACAACCCATATCACCACGCTCGTACGTGGTCCTCTAGTGTCGCAAGTCGCGCCGTGTTCTTGGACGCGCCATCCATCCGTAATATGATCTTGGGAAAATGCTTGTCGCTGAACAGCTCACATAGAATGTTCGTTACACGGTGTTTGTTAATTGTTTACGTTGCTAAGTGATATTGTTTCGTAACAAAAAAAAGCGTGTCTGGCAACCCAAAGTTTTAAACGTTCCCCATTGATCCGTCGTAGGTTTGTTAGCTGATCGTTAGGTTACTGTGGAAAAATTTGGCGCTGAACAATGCACGTGAAACTGTGTTTGCTAAATTCGTTACGTTACCAAACGATATTGTTTCGTAACAATGTAAAAAGCGTGTTGATAACGCCATACTGGCTCGTTTAGAATTTCGGGTATTCAGGTTTGAAATCGTGACCAAAAGCAAAACGATCCGACGCTTTGTCCACAACCAGACTTGTTTGCTAAATAATAGAAATAGCATTGATGGAAGTGATTTGATAAACATTGTGTTTATTGTTGTCTTGTGTTAACGGTGTGGAAGGACGCGCCATCCATCCGTAATATGATCTTGGGAAAATGCTTGTCGCTGAACAGCTCACATAGAATGTTCGTTACATGGTGTTTGTTAATTGTTTACGTTGCTAAGTGATATTATTTCGTAACAATATAAAAAGCGGTTGGTAACGCTTGGGGGTGGGGTAGAATTTCGGGTAATCAAGTTTCAATCGTGGCCAGAATCAAAGAGTCGTATATATATAGAGAGGCACTGTGCAGTTAGAAGTTACACAGAACCAAGTTTCCATGCAAAGCAACGCACAAGTTAATTTCAGGCTCGCAAAACGTTACCATAAAGTTTCATGAAAGGCAAGGTCTGGATGAATTGATCACACAGATATCGAGCAACTACTTTTGTATCAAGTTTGACAGTGGGTAAAAACGCTGAATAGCGGCTGCGTTTTGAAACGAAAAAGCCTGTGAATAACTGATAGGGTTTGGTGGGTTTGTCTTGCTTGCTTCGTGCTGTGGACAATCGAACCTCAATGTAAGCAAGTAATCTATGCAATTTTGTCAAAGCACCAGTTGGGAATTACAGGCAGCAAACAGAAAAGTACTTTTTTCTGTTTTCTGCACCACCGTCGACACCGAGTTTTTGTTCATAAAACACGGTGTTTTATAGTAACCCCTGGCTTTACCGGCGTCTGGCAGTATTTCTAACGGAAAACCTGGTTTTCGTTGAAACAAAAGAAAAGATCGGTTTACGAAGTGTTTCACATAGTCAGTTCGGTGCACTGCTATGCATGCAGTAATATCCACAAAATACCACTGCGGTGGCTTAAAATCGCTAAATAGGACACATCATTCACGTGGGATAATGACACTACAATGATAAAAAAAAACACAATAACAAAACGTTATGACGGGACAAAATATCGGCCCGGCAAAATCATAATATTATTAATCAAAATGTTTGCGATGCAATGCAACATTTTTAACATTGCCGTTAACTATTAAATATATTGCATCTTTTCGTAATTACAAATTGGCATTATACAAGCATGCTGCTACAAACGACACGGACGTAACCTTTTGATAATATTTTGCAGCTGAAATTTACTACACAATATCTTACGTAACTGCAACAATGGCTGATGGTTATCAGAAATTTGTAGAGGATGACAAAACATTCCGCGACAAACTGCCTAATCAGGGAATATCCTCTGATTTAGAAATAGCACTCAATGAAACCCTGTTCAAAAACCTGAAAAATCATTGCATAAAAGAGAATAAGCGAAGAGAAAAAGAAAACAAACCAAAAATCCCTCTGCCGATAAAAGAGGGTATGAATAAATACAAACTGGAAAGGGTCAAGGGGCATAAAATGCTTTCTACATTCATTGAAATTGTGCAAAACCAAACAATCTTTACAGCTGGAAAATGTTTTTTCTTCCGCTGCGGATCTAATGAGAGTCGGGATATTATCTTGCTTGCTGATCCAAATGATAATCAACCTGGGAATGGGTTAATAATTACCTCTGATCTTTCAAAGCAGCCCAACAGTTACAAATTCTTTCTGAATGAAGTTCACGTCAGCAAATTGCGTGGGTTTTGTAAATATTTTGAGATGTTTATGACAGAATCAGTCAACACCAAAGGCGACAGCACGGGAGAAGAGGGTCGGTTTTTCGAGCTTTCTGTTCTCTTCGTGTTCGAGATTGCCAGACGACTTGTTGTTGGTGATTTCTACCAATCCATCCCTGTGTCATCCTGTATCGCCGCTTGTCTGTTGAGAGTCTCGAAGGGTGGGGAAGGTAAACCAGAAGAGAAGATCATAGAAGAATTGATCGATGTTATGCGAGCCAAAACGACACGCGATGAAAAAATTTATCCGGCGGAAAAATTAGAACGAAGGAATGAGGCTGCAGATCAGATGCAAAATTGGTAAAATACATTCCTTGTTATCAAAATGCTCCTAAACAGATTATTTTATTTTTTTTAAAACGGTTTAATTTAAATCATTAACTTCTTTTTTACTCTACGCACGAAAAAATAAACAAAATAAATTTTCCTCGGCTAAGATTAAGTTTTCAATGAACAATAGCTGCCCTTTGTTAGCAAACAATACTATTGTTACCCTTTATAGTTATGTTAAGTCAAACTCTCTTCAAAATAAAAACTATTTGCAGTTTGTTGCTTTTCAGCAAAGTTTAATCTTAATTATTAACTTTGCATTTTGTTACCCGTCTTTCTGCCATTATTGTTCTTAAACATGTAATAAGTCCCTCACAGATATCTTGTTTTGTTGCAACAGTTACTACAGCGATAATAGCATGACACCAGAGAAGCTCGAAGAAAAACTCAAGCAAAAGATGAAAGATCTCTTCAATCCACAATTTGATGTTAATGCAATTACTGCAGGCGTACGTAACACCAGCATGAGCAGTCCTGGTGAAACTTCAGGAGCAAACAGAAGCTCTTCTAAAGCAACCAGCAGTCAATCCACAAAAACAAAAACCTGAAGAAACAATCAGCGAAACAGAAAATTAAACCGACATTAAAACCATAAAACATGTAATATTTAGAATTTGAACTCCTGAATAATAACTTGGGTACCATCTACTTACTTACATGATCATTCATGTTTCGAATAATCTCATTTCCTCATGCTTTTTCTTTTGCACTCTGTCAGCCGATTTTTGAATTAATTTCAGCACAAAATTTAATTTTACTGATGTGGATTTGTTCACTCAGTTAAATTGCAAAATTCCTGCAGAAACATATATTGGCCCAACCAGAATTGTTTTTTAACATTGCGTTGCTTGGATGACAATTTTACTTGTTGTTACTTTTGTGTGAGTAGCTCAGTTCGCCTTTTAATTTGTATCTGATGTGTTTACAAACAGAAGCAATGGCATTTAAATCTGATTGCATATTTTGCGTTGATATTAGTGACATAATTTTGTTTCATTTTAAGCATTAAATAGTTATATACGTTATAAAGATTTTCACAAGTTTTCAAATGAAAGTGTCTTTTATCGTATTTTACCATCGTTTATCGTTTTATCGTCATGCAGCGCATATTTTTTGCATGTACTATACCTAGTGTAGTTCAATTATACCCAGTTTGCTGTTCGCTAATTCTGCAAATAAACTGTAAACAAGCTTGATAAAAAGTTTTGTGAATAGTTTTTAATGAAGCTGTTAGGATCTAGCCGTCTTAACCTTTCTACAGAATCCACGTTATCCAGTTAAGCGCAATACTGAACTGAATGCGTTGAACAAAGATATTGGACCGCGGACAGAAATGGAAAACCCCTGATAACTCTTCTTTCAATCCAGTTGAGTGAAGAAGGCGCTAAAAACCGGTGAAGCGTTGAATCAGTCGGTCGTTATGATGTGAATCACAATGGTTGTGCAACAACATATTAGGTAGCGTCGCTCGCCGGCAATGTACGGTCTATTTACTGGCGTATGACATCACACCTGGCTTGTAATTGAGTCATATGAAATGTGTGACAGCTAAGGTTTGTAAACTTGAAGACATACAGGCGCGGCAAAGTATTAAACAAATTAACCTTGTAAAAACGGAGTCAATTCATACAAAAACAAACACTGGTGACGTAGCGTATGTTGACTGTTCTTCGTTTTTGAAACAAACCAAACTTGATGATTTCAAAAACGTTCGACATAAATAATGGTGGGATTAAAAAACACCGTTGTTCAGTTTACGCAAATACTGTTTCTGTGCAGGCAGAAGCAGCTATATTGCAGCTCGCGTAAGAAGAAAGGGACATTTGTTTCGCACAATGCTCTGGAACGATAAAATGATCCACTTCTACCCATGTAGTAATAACCACGCGATATCACAAATCAAATCATTTGTGGTTTGATTAAAACACAACCACGCGAATGAATATGCACACAAGTGACTGCAACCGAACATCCGTAAGCATAACCTTTTTTCAAACATCTTGAAAAGATGAGGTTGAGGTTTGAAAACTTCTGCAAAACGCACTGAGCTTATTGACGTAGAAATCCCAATGTTTCAGAGGAAGTCGAATAATTTATGGGTTTCTTGAATCCAATATGGCTGGAAATCCAATATGGCTGGATTGGGAAACATCCACATACACTTATAAAAGCAAGGTAAGATGTTATACGAAAGTTTAAGGAGACAAAATCTTCACAATATATACAAGTTATATGAATTATATTTGCTTTCATCAGCAAAATCAAAAACATCAGAAATAAGTTAGTTGTAGATATCGGAAAAATTGGCTCTCTGGCATCACCTTGTGTGGCTGGTCACGTTATAAAATTACAAACTTTGTTTGTTGGCTGAGTTTGGGACAAGGACTTACGAACAAAGCACTGTGATACTGCGATGCTGTATTACAAAATTGTGTGGAGACGTCATGTATTATAAACTGCATGCGTTTTCCAACACGTTCTTAAATGCCGCATATTGTATTTGCGCTTGATCAGATGGTTGTATGACTCTTACAAAATAGTGTTGATTACATTATTTACCCCCACAGAGTGGAAACCGAATTTTATCTGCGACGACGGAACAGCAATTTTACAAAATCGGTTTTGTTCCAACTTCGCGGATTGTCCTGACAAAAGTGATGAAAGAAAACCAGGAATTGTGTCACAAGAAATCAACATTACTTCGGAATATTTAATGTACGTTTAACTATACTGTAGGTTGATTTAAGCCAGCGCACGCACTTATAGCAATGCAGAAAACTGTTTTAGTTTTTTTTGTGCAGTCCTGTATCCTCTAATTACTATAAGACTTTGCCATAAACAATTGCCGGCATGGTAGTGTAGAAATACAGAATGTCAATGTATTGCCTTTGCAAGGCGTGAGCGCCGTAAATAACCACATGTACTGGTTAGTGTATTAATTCAAGTACACACGAAAATGTGTCAGTGCTTTTGTATTAGAATAATTGCCAGGGCAATGAAAAACCTGCGTTGCATTTCAGATGCTCGCTGCCCCGTTCGCTGGGTTGGATAGAAGCTTGTGCGATTCGTCGTGTTGAGTTTTGTCGAGGCCACACCCAATGCATCGGTAAAACACTGTGCGACGGTTGGTGTCCACATTTTTATCGCTGTCCGGACGGAAGCTGTCGCCAAAGAGCTTCATTGTGTGATGGAGAATTCTGCAACGATTGTCCGTCTTCGAGAAGGTTCGACAATGGACACGGGTTTAAGTGTTTGAGAAATGGGAGGTTATGCAATCTGCCACAAAACGTTCTGTTTGATGGAATTTCTGACTGCGACAATGGTTCGGATTTATGCTATGTTCAAAGTGGGAGTAATCTGAATGGTGACCCAAGGTAAGTTTAATGTGTTTGTAATGAAATATATAAGTGGGTGTAAAAGTTACGTATTGGTGATTATGGTGTTTATGGTTTAACTTGGGCTTGATTCTGTAATGTACATAACGTGGGGTCGTACGAACTGTGAATTTTGCATTTTTTGCATTTCGCTTTTCTGTGATGCAAAACGTTTTGCGCCCACTGGTTGACTTGGAACGATATAACTGTAAAGTTCACTGACTAATGTTTTGCAAAAACAATTTATGTACAGAGACGTCAGAAACCGAACCGGGTCCTCATTTAACTCCACCATATGTTTCGCGTGTCCAGACGAACAACACACGATCGTATCGAGTTCAAACGTGTGTGATGGGAAGGTTGACTGCCCCAATCTGAAGGACGAGTGCCAATGTGAGAAGGAAGCACATGAAATATGTGGCTACGTCAGCAAATATGAAGAACACCCGACGTAAGTGGATTTATAAGCTGCCTAAGTTTCCACTGAGGGTCGCATAGTTTGCGTCAAAGTAAGCGTAACATTGAAAACAGTTTTTTTGAAACATAGCGACAGTCACATTACATTTAAATACCGGAACATAATAGAAAATGTTTTGATAGAGATGTGGTCAAAAATATTAAATTAGTAATGTCGTCTTTAACAGCCAAATATTTTACTTGTAATGTTATATTTATCACCGGCAAATTTATGCATGTCTCGGTTACAATTCATCCACAACTAAACATGTTTTTCTGTGAGCTGCATACATATGGCCACTGTTTCGACCTATAAGCTCTCATGAGAGCAGCTTGGTGCGTGTCTTCTTGGCCTGCAGCTCACAGAAATCATATTATTGGCTCCACTTTGCTCATCTACATGTATTTACGTCGCAGAAGGATTAAGAAATGCGACTGCTTTGATTCGAACGGAATTTGTCACAATCTCTAAACAAAACCACGTGCGCCCAAACTCCATCACCAGCTTGCCACCTGTCGAACTCATGCAACCAAGACTTTCCCTGCAACATGCTTTGCCTCTCCCACTTCCGGTGTCCGAATATGACGTGTCTACCAAGGTCAACCGTGTGTGAACGTGACGTGTGCAACGATTGTTCGTCATCACAGAGATGGAACAACGGACACGGTTTCAAGTGCGCGAGGAACGGGGGTTCTTGTGTTCTGCCACAAATCTTGTTATTCGACGGGGTTGCGGACTGCGATGACGCAATAGATTTGTGTTACGTAAGCCAGGAAAACGACACGGTTTTAATGGGAAATCCCAGGTACATAGAAATCACATTTTTGTCACCAAACCTGATTTTAATGTGACTGGAGTTACCGGTTATCCTTACTTTTACATTGCTGCAAGATATAATTCTAAATGGTTAAAGTTTATTAAATTAATGCAGCAAAATCATTTTAACGCTCAGGCAAGGGTGCTAATGTACCAGGAGGGTATTCTGTATTTATATGATTTGGTTAGACGGAATATTTACCAACAATCAACAAGTTTCTGTTGTGAATTAAGTCATACAAGTGAAACATCTCTTTGTTTAAAGCGACGTCAGACAATCGATATTCGCTGAATTCAACAATTCCGCTTGCTTCCGTTGCCACGACAACGAATCGATAATCTCCAGCAAAAGTGTGTGTGATGACGTCATCGATTGCCCTGACTTAAGTGATGAATGTTATTGTGACGGGGAAACCCCAGATTTGTGTCGTCATGCTACGTCATATGCGTCTAACCCAAGGTTGGCGTGAAGTTAAGTGTCTCTTATTGTCTTGAATTTAGGGGTGAATGTGTATTTAGGGGTTACATGGTTCCCATGCAATCCACAGTGTAATTTTATCATTCTAATTTAATGCGCATATGATCTTTAAATAGCAGGTTTTGCAGCGACACTAGTGGTTAAACCTTTATCAAAATGCTGTTTGTTTATCAACTTTATTCATTGAGTGCAAACTGAAGGCCCTTCCTGTTGTATGAATTATATGCTCACCAATTACCAAAAAAAATTTCAAATTGTGAGCCCTATTTATTAATTTTACAAACATAATTTTTTAATTTTACAAACATATTTCTCTTTCAGCCTCGTGCGAACTTGCGAATGTTTCGTCGATTCAAACACGTGTCATAACCATTTGAACCCGGATGACCCCAACATGAACTGCAACAAAACCAAACGTCAGTTGTGCGATTCCCTCGTCCATCCGTGTAACCCTGGCGTCCCATGCGACATGGAATGCCCGACACACTTCCGTTGTCCCGACTCCACCTGCCTCCATCGATCCACCATCTGTGATGACGATACCTGCAACGATTGCTCGTCCCACCTCCGATGGCAGAACGGGCACGGGTTCAAATGCACGCGGAAGGGCAGAGATTGCAACTTGCCTCAGATGTTTCTGTGGGACGGAGTAAAAGACTGCGATGACGGGAGTGACCTTTGTTTCCTTGACAACGAAGGACTTCTCACCGACAATCCGAAGTAATTTGCTTCAAATGTTGTTGTTTTTTGTGGGGGCTGCCATCAATACTTTAAACTATTTAAAGTGAACTCTATTTAACTTCCTTTTCGGCGAACAAAAGTGGAAAGAATTTAAAAACTTATGTTTTCGTGGCACCAAAAAAAGTGGGCGCACACAAATAATACCAAATTGTATTTCTCCAAATTGTAACAAAACAACACATCTCGATTTTTTCCACAGCGACATTCGATCATCGATGTGGGCCCAGTTCAATCACTCCCTGTGCTTCCACTGCCTAGATGATGACCTCATCATTCCCAAAACCAGCGTATGCGATGACGTCATAGATTGTTACGACATGAGTGACGAATGCTTGTGTGAAGGTCAACTTCCTAAACTCTGTGCGAAGTTACAACCACAGTAAGAAATCTCATATCTCAACAAATCTAAAGCATTTTGAATGATTACTATGGGCAGTTAATAATAATCAAACTGGGCCATGGTGTAGACCGGGGTTTCTTAAACCGTGTGTCGTGGCCCTAAAAGGTCTTAGAACCCCTGGTGTAAAAAATGTTGTGTTGCAAGACTTCGACGTTTATAACTAATCTGGTTTGGCTTGTGATGAAAAATTTAGCTTGCATTGGTTGCAACGCGAAATGTAACATCGGTTTCTACCCGTTTGGAACAAGCTCCAGTCCAATATAATTTTATAACATGGCCGGTGCACAACACCACCAACATCCAAGCAATAACCAAAGTCCTCAACTGTATGTTGACGTGGTTCTGTATGTTGTCACAATCCACTGCCATCGATGACGAGCTCATTTCATATATTTAACCTTAGTTGACCCAAACGCTTCCATTCAGTGTCATCTCCCAACAAAGCGTATCCAGATGCAACGGAGGTAAGTTTGATTGTGGAAGTGGAATATGTGTTGACACTCGTCAAGTCTGCGACGGAAATGTGGATTGCAACGATGGATCGGACGAAATGTAAGCCATAGCAAGAGTTGTAAACTACATAATATAAATGCATGTTGTGCTTCAGGTCGGATCTATGCAGTGGAACAGCTCCTTGTGGAAATCAGACAGTGCCAGGAAAACTATGCCGGTAAATTGAAATTTAAAACGTCATTGTTAAAACTGGGTACAAGTTACAAGGTAGGTACAAGAAAATGGTTTAAAATTTATGTTTTGCATGACTGTTGCGGAAATTTGTGTGTACAAATCTCTGAATCAGTTACGCAAAAAACATAAATTTTCAACTATTTTTTGTTATATGGAGCTTGTGTACAACCACTTACCATAGCAACCTCCTGCGTTTATTTTGACTTTGGTTCAATATAAAATAAAACATGTTTCTTATCATTAGTTCTTAAAAAAATAGAAGCGTCACAAAAAGTCATTTTAGTAATATTTGAAACTATACGCTTAAATGAGAGGTTATTTTCAAGTTTTCGTGCAGTAAAATTGAATTTGTTGACTAGATGCAGTCATTTGGCATCCGAAACTTGCGAACAGAAAACAGCCATTTTCTGCGATGGAAGAAGCGAATGCGTAATTTCATCTGGAAGTGGGAGAGATTACAATTCACCGGCCGAGGACGAGTGCACGGAAGTTTGTGGGAAGTTCACAAGAACTTCATCCAAACCCGGAGTTAAAACTGGATGCAGGGATCAACATCGGGTTCCACTGTTTGAATGCAGCGACTGTAAGTGACCACATTGGCTGTATTATAGCTGTTTACAAACCATTCTAAAGCACTTGATACAAATGGGACATCAACAATGCATTTTTGTAACATTTTATGATTTTGAAAGAACTGATGCTGGAAATCCTTTCGCAGTACTTGCATGAAACCCACCGAATAACCCGTAAAACGTTACATTGCACATAAAGGAAATTTCACAGAATTAGATTCTTTGCTTGCTGCTTTGCCGTTGCTGCCAGGTTGCCATGTTGTAATTATTTTTAGGGATTACCTTTACGCTCTTCGTTTTGGGCGCTAAGGTTGTTTACAAATCATTTGAACACAATTGGGAGCATTTTGTCAAATTTGTTTATTGGCGACAGCATTATGGTCAATTTCATGCCATTTGTGTGAAACTTTTACCACTAACACTGACCGATATTTAGCTCGAAACTCCCCCAAAAACGAAGATTTTCAAAACTTGCAAGAAAAAAACTTGCAAAAATAATATGAAACGACTCGTAATAGTGTTGTTGATGAACACGTTATAGTGTTTGAAACTTTTGCCCCATCAGATTTTACGAATTTCCCTTTCATATCTAGAATAAGACAAGTAGTACCTTAACCTATGCACAAATTAAATGAAAACTACGCAGAATTACTGAACACGAAAAACAGAAAGATTCTTTGCTCGTGGTTCTGATGACAGACTTGTTGTAATTTCTGAGGTACTTACCTTCCGACACTTTTCTTATTAAACCTTCTTTTTCCCAGATCGCGTCAGACCTAAGCTATGCAACGGACTCATTGATTGCAACCACGCTTACTTCAACGACGTTTACGTTTACCACGATGAAGACCCGACAAACCTTCTTTTTCCCAGATCGCGTCAGACCTAAGTTATGCAACGGACTCATTGATTGCAACCACGCTTACTTCAACGACGTTTACGTTTACCACGATGAAGACCCGACGATCTGCACGTCGAAGTTCGCTTGCAACACAATGGAAGGTTACGTCAGCATCGATCAACTGAAAGTGTGCGATGGTTTCGTCGACTGCATGGACGGAAGTGACGAAAATAGAGAATTGTGCCCAGGTCGTATGCATTGCCAGTGGCTTGGTGGCGCTGCGGTGAGTAATTAGTTAAATCCGAAGGTTCCTAAATTGCATAGTAGCGTTGAAGTGCACTTTGTGATGCATGGAAGCAGCAACTTGAGCAAGCCAGTACGGTGTAACACAAAAGTGTTATTGTTTTAATTAATGTTTGTTTCAAAATAGTAATTTGTTTTTCATTACGCAGTAATATTTCATGCATTGGCATGATTGACTGAATCGCCCCACTGCGCAGGTCCTTCTTGGCGATCACAGCTATCGTATCGCGATCATTAGGTTCACAGGCTTGGCAGCCAGGCATTGCAGCCTAGCTGGATCAGCCACTTTTTCCTCCGACTTTTTTCAATTACGCTTTTTTTCAACCTTTAACCTTATTCCAATAACACTTCTTCTGCGTGGACACACGTGGAAACTTCACAGTCAAGTTATTGAATAACCTGTCTAAAAACTTTGAAATTGATTTCCATCACAAATTATTAATAATTTTCTGTTTTCTTTTCTGTCAGCTTTCAATCGGCAAGCATCAAATTTGCGACGGTCAGATAAACTGTGATAGGTCGGAGGATGAACTGGGATGCTCACACGACGGAAGGTTTTATTGCGAAAGTGGAAAACCTCTATTTGTGCCGAAAAAACTGGTATGAGGTGATATTTTTATCAATGAACATTGTTTCTAATTTCTCCGAGGGACGTTCCCTAGTTGCCATTTTTCGAAGCGAAAACCGGAACATTTGCAGTTCTTTTTTCAAACATAAATCTTCATGGTGGTGGATTGTTCTTAGTAACAAGATTCAAACTACTGTGTAGAAATTCAACGGCGTCGGAGATTGCAGTGACTGGAGTGACGAATGTCTCTCGGTGACGTCATCAAGTGCAATGTCGTTTTCATCGAGATACGAATTAATCGCGAACCCTTTGTTACGTGGAGCTGTGTGGATCATGGGACTCGCAGCAACTTTAGGCAACATGGAAAGTATTAAGGTTTTATCTGGTAAAGTCTGACTCTGGTTTCAACTTTAGTCTGCTTACTCAGAAAACTAAGTGTTCGCCTTACGGCTGTAGAAACACGTCACAGAACACGACATTGAATATTGTCTGTATCTCGAAACAAATGCTCAAATATTCTTATATGAAATATTATAACACTCAATGGATTTCTTCTGGTGCGAAGTGCTTACTTTAATAAATAAGTTCTTTTTAATCCATTTGAGCGTGCACCTTACATATTTACTGGGCCGTTAAAGTCTGTATCCCATTAAGTATAATTCGAAAAAACAAATACAACAATTTTTGCAGATGGTGATGTTAAAAGAAATAAAACCGGCAAGGCAGTCACGTGGTGGTCACGCATCGTCGCGCGCCAATCACATTCTAGTGTTCAATCTCAGTGCCTCAGATTTTCTCATGGGAGTTTACCTCATCATACTTGGATCAGTGGGGGTTCATTACTCGGGGGAATACTGCAACAGCGACCTCTCGTGGCGGTCCAGTGGGACATGTGTTGCCCTTGGAGTGATGGTGGCGCCAAAGCTTGGGTCGAAAAAAATTTGTTCTTTCGTGACGTCACGGTCGATTTTTCCGGTAAAATATTCTGACCAAAGTTGTAGTTTTGCAAGTGGATTTCACCCAAATTATTGATGAATTTATTGGCAAAGCGTTTACGTAAAAGTGACGAAACTTTATGGCAATGAATAAAATTATTCTTTCCATTGTTAAGCTGCATGTTGTAAGTTAGAGGTATAGTTCTCTACATAAGCATCAAGCAAGTTGATTCCACTGTTCCGTAACACATTGTTGTGTGTTTTCAAATTTGTATTCGTTGGAATTTACAAACGCTAACTTTTGTTTCTATACAGACATGAAAACTTTTGTGAAGCGAGTGGTGGAGTTTTATTCCGACGTAAACCACACCGACGCCACTTCCGCCTGGAAACAAACAAACCTTGCGACGTCATGGTCGGATCTTTACCGTGTGCTCATCCGAGGTGGATACCATATACTGGATAAGCCGAAAGGATATCTCGGGTACGACGAGTCCGCGGTTGGGTTCACACACATCCGCATTGGCGAAATCGTTGTTTCTTTTATCGGTAGCGTACGCTCGCCAGTCAGCAGAATCCTCCAGTGCAAAGCTTGTGTGATGAACTCGGTCTAACTGCTTAATCCACGTAAAACCGATTGTTTGAAATCACTCAGTGAACCATCCAAACACAAACTATTTTGTTTATTCTATATATCTTCTATCTATTAGTTCAATTTCTTTGTATTTCGGCAACTTGCATTTGGAAAGTCCTGGAATATCAACCAGAACAATTCGAAAAATGGCCTTCTTTTTATTTCAGATACTACAGCAGCAACAGTGTGTGCATAAGCAGATTGTTCGTCACTTCGTCGGATGAGGCGTGGAGTTATACGATCTCTGTTATATCTTTTAACTTCGTCGCATTCTTATACGTTGCCTTCTCGTACTTTCTCATCTACAGAAAGACGACCACAAGTGGGCGGATTGTCAACCATATGGTCAGAATGCACGCGTTTCAAAGAAAAATAAAGGTTTGATTAAAACCAATAATATACAGACTAGTTCTGAAAAGTAACTCCGCAAACAAGTCACCTCTTCTACAAAACCCATACATCACCAATGTACGCGCTGTAGTTTTTAATACCAAAGTAAAAATGCATCTTTCGGTATTTTAACGGCCTCGCCTCCATGCTTTACGTATATTCACGTTTAACACAACATGAAATTTTTCCACGAATTTATTCGCGTGTTGCGTGATTAAGATTTCTATGTTGGTCGTCACAAACTACGTTCAAGCACTGCATTGCCGACTTTTATCTGCGGAAACTTGCAATTGTAAACCATTAGATGTATTTGTATGACGTGAATATGATTTAAATTCTAGCCGAAATAACCGCCACCCATTTTGTCACATCTATGTATCTTCCCGTTGTGTTGCAGATATGCAGAACAAAATCATAATCCTCATCCTCACCGACTTCTGTAGTTGGATTCCACTTTCCCTGATGACTTTCCTCCATTTCACCGGTTTCACGTTGCCCTCTGTGGCTTACGTCGTGTCGGCAGTTATTCTGCTTCCCATTAACAGCGCCATCAACCCTCTCATATACTCCACCGCTTTGGATAAATTGCGCAAGAATGTGGTTCACAAAGTCAGCTCAAAGTTGTCCAGGCAACCGAGAACCCAAAGCACCGCTTTTCAAACCGCCCAAGTTTAAAACGATCTACAACCCCACAGAAAAAACATAACACGGTTGATAACTTTACAGCAATATTTTTATGATGTATTGAAGTAATATTGGTTGTTTGTATAACTGACTTCAAACAGAATATTGTGCAGTGAATATTTGATGTTTTCGATACAGTGTAACCTTTTCCCTCGATTGGAAAAGGACTGTAGATCGATCCATGATGTCATCACTCGTGACGCAGCATAGCATCCTATTAATTTGTGACGTTTGTGACAAAACCTTGATATTTCAGCTTAACATCCTGTGACCACATCAGTGCAATATTCGATCGATCTGCGGAAATTCCAAGGTCGGTACAATGAACAAACCTAGCGAACCGGAACGGAAGTCTAAAGTCTCAAACGGATGCAGCAGAATTTAAAGTGAATCATCACATATGCAGTGGAGGTTGAATTACCTTCGGACATTGGTTTCATTCCAAAGTCCGTCTGAACAACTATAAATTCCATCTGATACTGAATGCGAAAGGTTGCGTTGAGTTAATGCTGGCCTCTGTGCAAATGACTGAAGCAAATTCAAACAAACCATGCCACTGTTGTTTATTGGCAAGCACTGTCGCTAAGCAACGCGGAAAGCTTTAAATTTACTTTCAAAGCATTATTGTTCCGGAATGTCGTGATCACGGGGAATTGCATCTGCACAAAAAGATGATTAAACATTAACAGATAAATTTTTATACACTTTACGCAATGGAAATGTTTTAACGGTTAACAACATTAACACTTACAAAAGGAAATGAAACCTTTTGTGCAACTCTTTGAAACATGTTTAAGTCAGTTCAGGTATTTTTGTAACAGAAAGCAATGCATAAGCGACAATTTGTTCCAGATTATTCACAAATTTTAGTTTTACCTAAGCAAAAGCTCCTTCTCTCCAGACACAAACAACAGTAGTGAGGTTCTAGTTGATCGAATGAAAGTTTGGGTTCGCAAATTGCTGCAGAACGACAATCCGGTGAACCACCATCTGTGCAGTAATATCCACGTAATATCACTGGCGGCTTGGTGAAATCACATGACATTCCTGGAAAATAACCACTTTATTTTGCAACTGATTCAACAAAACGTAATTTATAATTCTTCACCTAACGTAGATTTTTATGAAATATTTTCATGGATTCAAGTGAAGTAAATTTTTAACGATATCTCGCTCACTATACGGCAAGGCCTCATGTGTTTTGGTTATTGTTTACAAATACGCAAAAGGAATCAAGTAATTAAAACTAGCAACTAAAAATCGCGTGTCATGAGGCGCACGTGACCATACCAGTTCCAAAAATAATTATCCGGAATATATTTAGTAAAACGAACCAACAACCATCTTTAAAATTCAGGTTTAAACCAGCTACGTAATAATATGTGAGAAATTCCCGTACAAAGGAACTCAAAATCAACCACACCTCTGAATGTCATGGCGACGCTGGTACTGATGAGGAGGAGAAGGATGCAGGAGGTGAAGATTTTGTTCATGGTTTAACAACAACGAAAGACCTCAGGTTGAATCGAAGTAAAAATGTCAAATTACTGTTAATTAAGGTTGAAACACGCAACAATCATTTGACTACAATGAATAAGAACACCTGGCTCGATAGGTTTATGCTGATGTGACGTCACCGCCCTTCCGGTCCAACGTTTTAATCGTGGTTCGATTTAAAATTTTTGCAGTTAAAGAATTGTCTCTAACGTACAAAATAAAACAGGAAAAAAGTCAGTAAGTCTTTACAACGTTTAACACTAGGTTGACCGCTACTTGACGTAACAGAACTTGACACCCTTTCATGAAGGTAATTTCCCTTGTTGAAAACCACAACACGCTGGTTGGAATTACCGAAAGATAAAAATTCGTCCATTGGCTGAAAGCAAAGCAAACCATTAAATTTAACCAACGGCAATTGGCCTAATTTAATAAATATTGCATTTTTGACGGCTAAAGTGGTCAATATAAGGGATCTTCATACGGAAAGTTTAAGTATACCAAAATAATATATTGCCTGGATTTGCAAAGTTTCAGAACAACAAGTTAATATTCCAAGTGTACCTGTTGATCGTAACCCGTTGAATGGTGATGTTAAAATTAAGTGTTTCTTTCCACCTACACCGGCCCAAAGAAAGCAAATATTTTGAGATTATTATTATCATTATTTAGTACCTAATGTAAACTTTTTGTGGAAATGTACTGGAAATAAAATGGTCGTTTCAGAATTTGTGACATGGATTATTTATTTGTAGATTTTTTCTCATTTTTTCATGTATTTTATGCTCTTGTTTTAATTTCTTTATTCCTCAAGCAATCGGGAGTTAAAACACCACAGTTTGGTTTTAGCAACTTTCCACGCGATATCACAAATCAAATCATTTGTGGTTTGAGCAAAACTCTACTACGCGAATGAATGTGCACACATGTTATTGCAACGGAACAATAAGTTTAGTACCACAAGCAAACACTTTTGTCTTCTTTGTAGTCGCCAACGGCCGTCGCGATCTTTTCGGAAATAACTTATCGCATGACTGCGTATGCATAAACTTTTACTAAAAACATTGTAAAAAGATGAGGTTGAGGTTCGGCAACTTTTGCAGAACGCACCGAGGTTATTGACGTAGAGAACCGAATGTTTCAGAGGAAGTCGAATAATTTATGGGCTTTCGTCGAGCCAATGTGCTTAGATTGGGAAACGTCCACTTAAACTTAAAAAAGCAGGCTGAGGTTAATATGGATTTTAAGACAAAACCTTCACAAAATATAAGTTATACGAATTATATTTGCTTTCATCAGCAAATCAAACAAATCAGAAATAAGTTAGTTGTAGATATAAGGAAAATTGGCTCTCTGGCATCACCTTGTGGGCTGGTTACGTTGTATGGCGGCCTGGGTTTGGGACGAGGATCTATTTAAGTAGGTTGACGTGGGCACTAATATCCAATTTTTAGTTTACTACTTACCAACATAACCATTTTGCCAACCATACTTCGTATAAATTGTTACGCCACAACATTGTCCACATTGCTTGATTTACATTTCATACCTCCTGATGAAGGCTGCTGCATTACAGCCGAAACTTCGAGAAACGTCAAAAAAATAAAATTTGCCAGAAGATCAGTATTCAGCAATACTTTATTCTTATATGACTGGTAAAATTAAATAAGCGAATGCATCCGACTGACCGACCAAGCGTATACGCAGAAATGTATTTTGGTGTCAAGACTTTATGGTTTGGGCAGGGTCTCAACATGTCTAAAAATAACAACATATCAAACCCTTGATTTCATTGCAAACGTCGTTGGTGGAAAACGTTTGGAAATCTATTCACATGTCACGTGACGTTCCGCTCCAACGCTTCACAACTACAACTTCTTCTTTTTTGTTTTCTTCAAATACGAGAGAGATCTAAAAAATGGAGAAGGGGTTTTATTGGTAATGAAACCGTTCTGGTTTTACCTGTGCCAAATATTCTGCTTTCCGAACACAAGCCGCAATAAAGAGGTTATTGTCGAAATATTATTTTGCACATCACTGTACTTAACATATCAATTGGGCACAAGTGGCAATGACAAATTGCGCAGCAGAACATACCAGTCTCAGGTTGCTTAACTGCTTTGATTTCTGATACACTTTTTGAGACAGATTGATTTTTAAGACACGTTCGACAGCACGAGCTTTCGCTAGCTACTACGTTCACTTCGTCAGGTGTGGATTTGTCGCATTAGAAACAATAGTACAGCTGATAACGATTAATATTTAACGAGATTATGTAAATAACGTGGAAATCATTTAGTTGTCTGCCACAAACGTTGTTTGCATTTAGATTCGAACAACTTCTCATCTACGTAACAAAACACAAAAAGAACGCCCAAGCAAAATTGTATGGGGAAGGTGGAATACATGAGTTATTTCATTTTAAAATTCCATGATGACGTTTTTTGTTTCTGTGAAACACTCATAGGTCAGTGATTCTGACTTCGTGAAAAGTTAGGAAAATATGTTCCACATGAATGCTCGTAGTCTAAATATTCGTTTAATTACTTTTACAAACATATTCAAACAAACAGCAATAAAATATTTGACAACAAACTTCTTTTACGCAGGGTTTACTAATCTGTTTAATAGCGTTGGTACATATACGTAGACGTGCAACCAAAAAAGATATATGGCAAGGGATACATGTATAATGGTGTTTACCCACGGGGAATCACAACACTGCCAAATTGAAAAACATAAAGAACGGCGCCCGTGAACAGATTTGAAAACACCAAACTTATCAAAGTGTATGTGGAATGTGCACTAATAAACCTGCTCCTTCCATGTAAAAAGCGCGGCTGGCAACGGAAAGTTTCAAACTTTCCCCATTGATCCGTCGTCGGTTTGTAATCTGATCGTCAAGTTACTGCGGCGAAAAGTTTGTCGCTGAACAATATACGTGGAACTGTGTTTGTTAAATTGCTTACGTTGCTAAGCGATATTGTTTCGCAACAATGTAAAAAAGCGTGTTGGTAACGCCATCATGGGCTCGTTTAGAATTTCGGGTAATCAGGTTTGAAATCGTTTCCAAAAACAAAATGATCCGATGCTTTGTCCACAACCAGACTTGTTTGCTAAATAATGGAAATAGCATTGATGGAAGTGATTTGATGAACATTGTGTTTATTGTTGTCTTGTGTTACCGGTGTGGAAGGACGCGCCATCCATACGT
The DNA here is from genome assembly GCF_947561715.1 of Ascidia mentula. Lineage (NCBI taxonomy): Eukaryota > Metazoa > Chordata > Ascidiacea > Phlebobranchia > Ascidiidae > Ascidia > Ascidia mentula. Next base: position 22,088,463 of record NC_138568.1, on the reverse strand, counting down.
AATATGATCTTGGGAAAATATTTGTCGCTGAACAACTCACATAGAATGTTCGTTACATGGTGTTTGTTAATTGTTTACGTTGCCAAGTGATATTGTTTCGTAACAATATAAAAAGCTGTTGGTAACGCTTGGGGGTGGGGTAGAATTTCGAGTAATCAGGTTTTGAATCGTGCCCAAAAGACGAAGGATCGGATATATATATGGAGGCACTATGGAGTGAGAAGACAGTTACACATAGTCGTGTTTACGTGGAGTTAGCAAGGCACCAGGTTAATATGACAGGTCCACAAAACATTACCATAAAGTTTTAACGGAAGGCATGCACGTTCTGGATGAAAATGGGTGCTATGTGTTACTTTGTGTGTGTAGTGGAATAAGGACTTCCCATAAACGGTTTGATTATTTTTGACAGACGCTTACTTATACGAAAGGTTTTAGAATATGTGGGTGTTTATGTCTGTGTTGTTGAAGTTAGGACCCACGTTTTGCAGTTATATTTGATAGTGATCCAAATATTTACCTGACGTTTTGGTATTTAATGGGATTGTTTTCTATTTGAACTGCAAACTCAATAACTACAGAGCCAACCAATCTATATATAAAACTTGAAAGTTATTGATCGTCTAATTGGGTGTTTGCTTTTCAAAATTATGCAAAAAAATGCATCTCAAACCGCAACGTTAAATAAAATCTGTAGGCAGAAATGAACACAACCATTCGCTCATCACTTATGCGCCTTCAAATTAACATAGGGTGATGATTTCGCATTTGATCTTAATCTCTTGCTAATGTGACGAAGCGTGGAGCTTTCCCAAATAATTTCCACGTAAATTTGTGCAAAGGCTTATTATTCGTCACAAAACCCAAATTGATCATCAATAACGATTGTTGTATCACAAAACCTCAATACGTCACATACAAGAAGCAAGTGCATCATATTTGATCGATAGTGAAAGTTAAGAAAATATTTTCCGCATGACTGTCTGTAGCCTAAATATTCCATTAACTACTTAGCTGCACTGATGAAACCTGTTAGATCGAAACGGCATTCACCTTGTCCGCAGGGCACTTTGAAAAGCATCATTGCCTTCATTGCTTTTACTTAAAATTACAACAATTTTAAGTCAAGTTTATTTCGCTAGGTTTCCAAATTTCTTAATAGTGTTAGCACATATACATACGTTCAACCACAACAACAGAAATCAACAAAAAACACGTTGTATGATGGTGTGGAGTTTCTTCATTTCGTTTTGACTTTCGTTTGGAAAACGAAATTTCGTTTCGTATGACATTTTTTCGTTTCGAAACGATAAACAAAAACGCACCAGATGATGTTTGAAATTGTGAAACATAAAAAACGGCGCCAGTAAACTGAATAGGTTTCAAAAATTCAAACTTATACACTGTGTGTTTAGACTATTTGCTAATCAACCTGACTCTTCCTTGTTAGTTGAAGTTATATAAATTTCCTCATTGATCAGCCGTCGGTTTGTAATCTGATCGTCAATTTACTGTGGGAAAAGTTTGTCGCTGAACAATGCACGTGGAACTGTGTTTGTTAAATTGCTTACGTTGCTGAGTAATATTGTTTAGTAACAATGCAAAAAGCTTGTTGGTAACGCCATATTGGCTCGTTTAGAATTTCAGGTATTCAGGTTTGAAATCATGGCCAAAAGCAAAACGATCCGACGCTTTGTTCACAACCAGACTTGTTTGCTGAATAATAGAAATAACATGGATTGCTGTGATTTAATAAACATTGTGTTTATTGTTATGTTGTGTTACCGGTGTGGAAGGACGCGCCATCCATACGTAATATGATCTTGGGAAAATACTTGTAACTGAACAACTCACATAGAATGTTCGTTACTTGGTGTTTGTTAATTGTTTCGTTTCTAAGTGATATTGTTTCGTAACAATATAAAAAGCTGTTGGTAACGCTTGGGTGGGGTGAAATTTATAGAGAGGCACTATGGAGTGAGGAGACAGTTACACATAATCGTGTTTACGTGGAGTTAGCAAGGCACCAGGTTAATATGGCAGGTTCACAAAACATTACCATAAGTTTTTCGCAAGGCATGCACGGTCTGGATGAACATCGGTGTTACTCTGTGTATATAGTAGAATGAGGATATCCCAAAATTTTTTTTGATTTTTGACAGACGTTTATTAAAGCGAAAAGTTTTAGAATATGTGGGTGTTTATGTCTATGTTGTTGCAGTTAGGACCCACGTTTGTTTTGCTCTACACATGTGTTTACTGAAAAATGCAAAACTTTGGTTTTACTTATTCGGTTATATTTGATGGTGATCGAATATTTACCTGACGCTATCGTATTTAATGGGATTGTTTTCTATTTGAACTGCAAACTCAATACAGAGTCTACCAATATCTATGTATAAATTTAAAGTTATTGATTGTATTGTTTTGTAACAAAGTAAAAAAGCGTTTTGGTAACGCCATGGAGCAGGGTAAAATTTGAAAACGTGGTCAAAGCAAAATGATCCGACTCACTTCGTTTTGGTGATAAAGTTTTTGCAGCAATCACTTTCTCCACCACCCGACAAGTTTGCCAAGTCTAAGCGGAATTCTCTACGAAATTTTGTTTTATGTTTTTTTGTGAATATTGCCTAAAATTATCCACATTTACACCGACCAGGGGTACATTGATGCTAAATACCATCGTTTGTAACATAGATAAACACAGAAGTACATCTCCATCAATTGGTATAAAAGAAATAACATTGATTGTCGTGATTTAATGAACATTGTGTTTATTGTTGTCTTGTGTTAACGGTGTGGAAGGACGCGCCATCCATACGTAATATGACCTTGGGAAAATATTTCTAACTGAACAACTCACATAGAATGTTCGTTACAAGGTGTTTGTTAACTGTTTACGTTGCTAGGCGATATTATTTCGTGCCAATATAAAAAGCGAGTTGGTAACGCCATATGGGCTCGCTTAGAATTTCGGGTATTCAGGTTTCCAATCGTGGCCAAAAGCAAAACGATCCGACGCTTTGTCCACAACCAGACTTGTTTGTTGAATAATGGAAATAGCATTTATTGTCGTGATTTGATGAACATTGTTTATTGTTGTCTTGTGTTAACGGTGTAGAAGGACGCACCATCCATACGTTTTTGTTAATTGTTTACGTTGCTAAGTGATATTGTTTGGTAACAATATAAAAAAGCGTGTTGGTTACGCTTGGGGGAGGTGTAGAATTCCGTCGAATCACATATGTGGAGGCACTTTTCAGTGAGAAGTTACACAGAAACGTGTTTCGCAAGGTAATTTTAAGTTGAGGGCAATATGTGCAAACAACAGTTTCTATCCATGAGAGTCAATGTTTCAATTATAATATTGCATTATAGTTGTCACAAACGTAACTTTTGGTTGGAAAAGTATACAAAGCAAAAAGAAACACAAATTATTTTTAGGTTGTGTCTGTAGTTTAACACAATGGAAGAAATCTCTGAATTTGACCAAGAGTTTCGAGGGCAGTTGTTGTATGTGTCAAATAATAAAATAGAAAAAGATCTCCTCAAAAAGCTGAAAAAATATTGCGATGAACGTCCTGATAAACTTGGCCCGCCCACGAAACTGGTTGCCCGGTACAGTTATATTGGAGATGAAAAGACTGAAGAAAAGAAAGGGCAAGATTTGCTTTACGAATTCATTAGAATTGTGACTGGGAAAACGTTTAAAAAGGGAAATTATTTCGTCTTTAACTGCTCCGATCTAACTATTATCCTGCTTGCCTGCCCAACTGACGACCAACCTGGGAAGGGGGTAATTATTACATCTGCTAGTTCAAAAGTGAATGATTATGAAGCTTTTGAAACAAAACTTGCTTGTAATGGGATTGGTTTTCAAAGGTACTTCAAGAAGTTTATGACAGAAACAGTCAACGTAAAATATGCAACAGAAAATAAAGAAACACGAGAGAAAAATATTTGGTCTTTCGAGCTCTCAGTTACCTTGGTATTCGAGATTGCCAGACGACTTGCTGATGGTGATGCCCACAAAAACATTCCTGTGTCATCCTGCATCTCCGCTTGTCTGTTGATATTTGGCAAGCACAAAATGATAAGTGGTGATAAAAATGAAATAATGAAGAAACTGTTTCTGCTTTTTGAATCCGAACAGGAGACGGTTAAAGAAGAGAACGAGAAAAGGCAAAATGTAGCAAAAGAGATTATTGATGCGTAAGTCATCAGTTGGGAAACTTAGTTTCTTACTTTTCAGCACATAAAACTATTTACACTATAATGTCCTCCATTTATGTTTTTGATCCGATTTACAATCAAAGTAGTTATTAGTAACGTTGATCGTTGAATTCAAATTCACTTTGACCCAAATCGTGCTGATTACATACCATCGCAAACAAAATACGAAACTTAAACAAATATTTTTTTAAGTTGATTTCCCACATTGTCGTCCAAATTAAACCGTACTCAACCAGTTTACTCTCGATAATGGCCATTTTACATATTTGCGCTTGGCTTTGCCTTGAGATGTACAATGTGTTTCTTGCTTCGACTTGTACAAAATTACAAAATTAACCATTTTCCTTCTTTGCAACAGTTATGTCAAAGACTCCAAAAAACTTCAAGAAGAAATGAAGAAACTGAAAGAATATATAACACTTCACTTCAATCCATCGTTTGTCCCAACTACCGACTTGCAAAACCCAAAAATATCAAATGACAACCAGTAAAGGTGTCAAAAAGCCTTTGGAATTGTGCGTGTTGTGTACAGTTAAACATCTTCATTTGACTGGTAAATTATATTATTTTTTGTAAAAGCAATTGTCAATTTTCGAAAATTCTCAAAATCATTTTTGTGTAGCACAAGTTTCATTATTTTTATGTCAATTTGTTCATTCCATTAACGTATTGCAAAAACATAATTAACAAAACCAGATATTGCTTTATTAAAATTGCGTTACATTGCAACTGGTATTTGCTCGTCGTTGTTTTGATGTGTGTAGCTTAGTTAGCTTCGTAGTTTGTATTGATGTTTTTACAAATATAAGCATCTCAATTTATCGCACAATGTATGTTGATATTTGTGACAAGGTTTTCTTCAAACTGTAAAGTTTTGTTGAAGCATTGATTGGTTTTGAACAGGCTTATTTACACACCTTTTTAAATAAAAGTGTCTATCATCGTATTTTATGATCGTTTTATAAATCGTTGATATGATGCAAATGAATGGCCATGTACTACATATTAGGTAGCACCGCTCGCGAGTAATACACGTCCTCTATATAGTTATTGTAAATGCAGGAGTTTAAAACGGAGAAACTTGGAACCAGTTATGCGTTGCGAAGTGTTTACCAACATTAACCTCGTAACATTAGCGTTACTTCAAAATATAAGTTGCGAATAATATTTGCTTTCATCAGCAAATCAGAAAAAAGTTAGTTGTAGATTTGTAAAAATTGGCTCTCTGACATCACCTTGTGGGCTGCATGTCACAAAGTTACTTCTATTGTTTCGCGACTGGGTTTGGAGCAAGGATCTCTTCAGCTAGGTTCAACATTTAGTTTGATACAGAATTTTAGCTATTTACATCACCATCATAAACATTGTGGCGAACTTGAACAATAATCTCATGTCAGTAACGCAAATTAAAATTTTCTCAATTCCAATTTTTTTTTGTATGAGAAATGTTTAAAGACCATAAATACAATCGATTCTGAAAAAAAGTTGCAGTAACCTTTTGAAAAAATCAATAAACGGTATTTATCAATGTTTGTTCCCCCTCAAATTATGTTTGTCGGCTGATGATAAAAAAGTGTGTCTAGTACGCCAGAAGATGAGGTCGAGTTTCGGATAATTAGGTTTGGAATTTTGTTCAGAGATAAATCAATCCGACAGACTGAGACGCTGTCTCTATAAATGAATCCGATACCAAACATTCACGCAGAAATGTATTTTAGTGTCAAGGCTTCGTAGAGGTGCAAGGTTGCATCATGTGGCAAAAAATTTAAACGTTTGGAACCCTTGATTATAAGGCAAAGGTCGTTGGAAATCTATTCATATTGTCACGTGATGTTCCGCTCCAACGAGTCACAGCGACAACTTTGATATTCTTGTTGTTTTATATCTGGGTTACATTGGGTAGAATATTGCTGTATCAACTGTTTGGGCAGTCGGTGTATAAGGGTACAAACACGTGTTGAAATCTTCAAATGTTAAAATCTTCGTGTTAAGTGATTTTTAGTGTTGAAGTCTACGTCTATTGTAATTTAAAACAGAAATTTCTGTGAGCCGCATACAGATGGCCACTGTTTCTACCTATGAGGTCTCGTCAGTGCAGCTGGGTTTCTAGACTTTGCCGACCAAAGCAGAACTGTTTGGAACTGCAAAACGAATGAGGATCCACGAACATACGAAATGAATGGTCGATTGCTTTAAATCTAAGGGATATCTTATGAATGAGTTCCATAATGTCGTTTGATCTCCATAGCAAAAGCTTATCGCTCAAGCACAAGGACCCTGCCCAAGCGACACTGAATAATTTTTGTGGTGACGTTAGAAAAAAGAACTTGCCGATAGCAGGGGATTAAGTTCAGTTTTGTTTAAATTATCCATTTCCTGATTTTTTCAAATCATAATTGACTGGTTCAGGTTCAGCAAAAATTAACCGCTCAAACCGTGCAGTTTATTTATTGATGTTGATACGATAAAATATAAAGGAATTTAGTTGTTTATTTAATTGATGCATTTACTTTCAGCATTTAAACAATTTAGAATGACAGACCTAACTGCCATAAAAGAAAAAAAGAGTATGCGAAACTTAAGGACAATGAAAACAAATTCCGAGATCAACTTCTTTTGTGTCTGCAAATCAATGAAAACTTGCTGAATAACATTAAAAAGTATCTTAGTTCTCCACCAAAAAGATAATTTAAATAAGCGGCTCAGTGCTAAACATGGTTCCACTGACTACGTTTCGTCTCTACGCCGTCTTTAAGGTGAAACATATGTGTGGAACGTTTTAGTTGTGAACGTAGACTGAGAACTTCGCGTGACGACAGAATAACGACAGGAATTTGTGTTTAATGTTGCTAAAGGTGTGTTTTTAATAACTATTATAGTTTTACTTTTACAAATGTTTGTAATATGCAACCCACCTAAACAGTATAGGTTGCCGAACAAACAGAGTAAAACTATTTTATATCACTTAGAATTAACTTAAAAACACGCATTGTAGACAAAACCTCAATAACAATCAAGGAACAACAGCAACATCTTCATACAAACTGCTTACTTGAGTGAATTTTTAGCCTTTCCAGGCATCTTCAAACCCCAGCAAGCGCATTGTGATGTTGTCAGTCTTCATGGCTTGGTTCGTCTCGTTATTCATCGCGTTGCTGCCACTCACGGTCGAGTTTGAAGAAAAATTCCAAACCAAAGCTTGGATCGAAAAAAATATCATCTTTTGTGACGTCACAGTCGATATTTCCGGTAAAATATTCTGACCAAAGTTGTAGTTTTACAAGTGGATTTGACCCAAATTATCATTGAATTTACTGGCAAAGCGTTTACGTAAAAGTGGCGAAACTTTATGGCAATGAATAAAATTATTCTTTCCATTGTTAAGCTGCATGTTGCACGTTAGAGGTATAGTTCTCCACATAAGCATCAAGTTGATTCCACTGTTCCGTAACACATTGTTGTGTGCTTTTAAATTTGTATTCGTTGGAATTTACAAACGCTAACTTTTGTTTCTATACAGACATGAACTTTTGTGAAGCGAGTGGTGGAGTTTTATCGCGACGTAAACCACACCGACGTCACTTCCGCCTGGAAACAAACAAACCTTGCGACGTCATGGTCGGATCTTTACCGTGTGCTCATCCGAGGTGGATACCATATACTGGATAAGCCGAAAGGATATCTCGGGTACAATGAGTTCGAGGTTGGGTTCACACACACACGATTTGGCGAAATCGTTGTTCTTTTATCGGTAGCGTACGCTCGCGAGTCAGCAGAATCCTCCTGTGCAAAGCTTGTGTGATGAACTCTGCCTAACTGCTTAATCCACGCAAAACCGATTTAATGAAATCACTCAGTGAATTATTCAACGAAACAAAATATTTTGTTTATTCTATTTATCTTCTATCCATCAGTTCAATTTCTTTGTATTTCGGCAACTTGTATTTGGAACGTCCTGAAATATAAACCATAGCTGTTGGAAAAATCACCTTATTTTTATTTCAGATACTACAGCAGCAACAGTGTGTGCATAAGCAGATTGTTCGTCACTTCGTCGGATGAGGCGTGGAGTTATACGATGTTTATTATCTCCTTCAACTTCGTCGCTTTCTTGTACGTTGCCTTCTCGTACTTTCTCATCTACAAAAAGACGACCAAAAGTGGGCGGATTTTCAACCATGGTCAGAATGCACGAGTTTCAAAGAAAAATAAAGGTTTGATTAAAACTTTCTTCGTCGACTGTCATCCAATTATATACAGACCCTCACTGACTAGTTCTGAAAAGTAACTCCGCAAACGAAGTCACCTCTTCTACAAAACCCTTACATCACCAATGTACGCGCTGTAGTTTTTAATAGCAAAGTAAAAAATGCATCTTTCGGTATTTTAACGGCCTCGCCTCCATGCTCTACGTATATCCACGTTTACCATAACATGAAATTTTTTCATGAATTTATTAGCGTGTTGCGTGAATAAGATTTCTATGTCAGTCGTCACAAAGTACGTTCAAGCACTGCATTGCCGACCTTTTAATTATCCCTTTATCTGTGGAACCTTGCAATTGTAAACCATTGTATTTGTATGACGTGAATATGACTTAAATTCTAGCCGAAATAACCGCCTCCCATTTTGTCACATCTATTTATCTTCCTGTTGTTTTACAGATATGCAGAACAAAATCATAATCCTCATCCTCACCGACTTCTGTAGCTGGATTCCACTTTCCCTGATGACTTTCCTCCATTTCAGCGGTTTCATGTTGCCCTCTGTGGCTTACGTCGTGTCGGCAGTTATTCTTCTTCCCATCAACAGCGCCATCAACCCTCTCATATACTCCACCGCTTTGGATAAATTGCGCAAGAATGTGGTTCACAAAGTCAGCTCAACGTTGTCCAGGCAACCGATAACCCAAAGCACGGCTTTTCAAACCGCCCAAGTGTAAAACGATCCTCAACCCCGCAGAAACTTTTCATAACCCTGTTGATTTGCGATCTTTGCAACAATGTTTTCATGATGTATTGAAGTAATATTGGTTGTTTGTATAACTGACTGCAAACAGAATATTGTGCAGTAAATATTTGATGTTTTCGATACGGTGTAACCTTTTCCCTCGATTGGAAAAGGACTGCAGATCGATCCATGATGTCATCACTCGTGACGCGGTAGAGAATCGTATTAATTTGTGACGTTTGTGACAAAACCTTGATATTTAAACCTGACATCCTGTGACCACATTAGTGCAATATTCGATCGACCAGCGGAAATTCTAAGGTCGGTATAATGGACAAACCTAGCGAACCGGAACGGAAGTCTAAAGTCTCAAACGGATGCAGCGGAATTTAAAGTGAATCATCACATATGCAGTGGAGGTTGCATTACCATCGGACATTGGATTCATTCCAAAGTCCGACTGAACAACTATAAACTCAATCTGATAATGAATGCATAAGGTTGCGTTGAGTTAATGCTGGCCTCTGTGCAAATGACTAAAGCAAATTCAAACAAACCATGCCACTGTTATTTATTGGCAAGCACCGTTGCTATGCAACGCGAAAAGCTTTAAATTCACGTTCAAAGCATTATTGTTCCGGAATGTCGTGACCACGGGAAATTGCATCTGCATAAAAAGTTTGAATGAACTTTAACAGACTGATGAATGATCAGTTTGGACACACTTTGTGAACAAGCAAAATAATAATAAATTACCAATTACAACTATGGTATTTCAAATTATTTCAACAAAAACTTCTGTTAGGATTGTTGTGGACGTTAATGTACCGTTGATTCGTATTGAGCTTTTTAAGTATAACGATAAGGTATATACCGAAAAATATATGTACTATTATAGTTTTTAAATTGTTACTGATGCTGCCATCAGGCATATTTATTGCTTAATACTGCTCTTCTGGCAAACAGCTAAGAACAAGATTAAAAGAGCACCAAAGGGACGTGAGAAACCATGAGGAAAAAACGGCTCTTTCGCAACATGCGGCCGAATCAGGACATGCGGTGGACTTTACAAAAACGATCATTTTGGAACGCGAGTCCGATAGGCACAAGAGGATGTTTTTAGAGTCGTTAAACATCAATACGCATGCGTCATCACTCAATGACAAGAAACAAACTCTGTTTCCACCGGTTTATCGACACTTGCTAGAGAAAAATTATGCCGATAGACATTACGCACTTCAAAAACCGTGATAAAACCGTGCGGTTAGTGATAAGTATACTGTGCAGGTGTGTTCGCCCTTATCGCTTTTTCGTTGTTTCACTTCTTCTTTCTTTTTAGCGTTTCTGTTTATGTGCCTCAAATTGTCCACTGTGGTAGACTTAGATACTTCCTCCTGATGAAGGCTGTTGCATAATAGCCGAAACGTCGAGAAACGTAAATACAATAAAGTTTGCCAGAAGAGCAGTATTAAGCAATAAATATGCCTGGCAGCATCAGTAACGTCATCGTATGTTACGATAGTCAGTAAATATTTTACTTTAAACTGACATGGGCTTCCTTCTTTTGTTAATCCTGCTCCTTTTACTCAGCTTTCAACGCTCCAGTACTTCAGGTATGTGATTTGTGATTGTATAAACTTGTTTATCTGATACATGGACCAGCAACTAACTGGCTTGGAAATCGTCCGGTGACCAATTCTGAACAAAAACAACCAAACCATAAATTCACTCTTTCTAACCACAGGTTATGACCAAACATAATTTACGGCGAGATTCTTAATTAGTCCGTTTACTTTTCTTTTACGAACTACACGCACTGAGCTACTGATGCTGTCAGGCATTATCATATTATAAAAAAAACTGAATATAGACGCCATATATTATGAACTGCATGCGTCATCAAATATTCGTAAAGCGCGTTCCTTAAAAAAATGCCACATATTTTATTTGCGCTTGACCAGATGGTTGATTGACTCATAAAAACTTACTTAATAGAGTTGATTACATTATTTACCCCCACAGAGTGGAAACCGAATTTTATCTGCGACGACGGAACAGTAATTTTACAAAATCGGTTTTGTTCCAACTTCGCCGATTGTCCTGACAAAAGTGATGAAAGAAAACCAGAAATTGTGTCGGACGAAACCAACCTTACTTCAGAATATTTAATGTACGTTTAACTATACTGTAAGTTGAGTTAAGCCTGTAGGTTGAGTTAAGCCATCCAACAGCAATGCAAAATTTGTTTTAGTTAATTTATTTTTGTGCAGTCCTGTATTCTCCACTTACGATAAGACTTTGCCAATTGCTGGCATGGTTTGATAGAAATTCAGAAAGTCAATATATTGCGTTTGTAAGGCGTTAGCGCCGTAAATAACTACATGTACTGGTTGTTGTATTAATTCAAGTACACACGAAAATGTGTCAGTGCTTTTATATTAGAATAATTTCCAGAACAATTAAAAACCTGCGTTGCATTTCAGATGCTCGCTGCCTCGTTCCCTGGGTTGGATAGAAGCTTGTGCGATTCGTCGTGTTGAGTTTTGTCGAGGCCACACCCAATGCATCGGTAAAACACTGTGCGACGGTTGGTGTCCAGATTTTTATCGCTGTCCGGACGGAAGTTGTCGCCAAAGAGCTTCATTGTGTGATGATGAATTCTGCAACGATTGTCCGTCTTCGAGAAGGTTTGACAATGGACACGGGTTTAAGTGTTTGAGAAATGGAAGGTTATGCAATCTGCCACAAAACGTTCTGTTTGATGGAATTTCTGACTGTGACGATGGTACGGATTTATGCTATGTTCAAAGTGGGAGTAATCTGAATGGTGACCCAAGGTAAGTTTAATGTGTTTGTAATGAAATGCATAAGTGGCTGTAAAAGTTACGTATTAGTGATTATGGTGTTTATGGTTTAACTTGGGCTTGATTCTGTAATGTACTTTGCATTTTTTGCATTTCGCTTTTTCGTGATGTAAAACGCTTTGGGCCCACTGGTTGGCTTGGAACGATATAACTGCAAATTTAAAGTTTACTGACTAATAATGTTTTGCAAAAACAATTTTTTTACAGAGACGTCAGAAACCGAACCGGGTCCTCATTTAACTCCACCATATGTTTCGCGTGTCGAGACGAACAACACACGATCGTATCGAGTTCAAACGTGTGTGATGGGAAGGTTGACTGCCCCAACCTGAAGGACGAGTGCCAATGTGAGAAGGAAGCACAAGGAATATGTGGTTATGTCAGCAAATATGAAGAACACCCGACGTAAGTGGATTTATAAGCGGCCTAAGTTTCAACTAAGGGTCACAGGGTTTGCGTCGAAGCAAGCGTAAAATTGAAAACAGTTTCTTTAAATATGGCGACAGTCACATCACATATGAATACAGGAACATATTAGAAAAAAATTTGGCTGAGATGTGATCAAAAATATTAAATTAATGATGTCGTCTACAACAAATTAATATTTCACTAGTAATGCTGTATTATTCACCGGCAAATTTATGCATGTCTCGGTAAAAATTCATCCACAACTAAACATGTTTTTTATATGAGCTGCATACAGATGGTCACTGTTTCGGTCATCGAGATCTCATGAGTGCAGCTTGGTGCGACTCTTCTTTGCCTGCAGCTCACAGAAATCATATTATTGGCTCCACTTTGCTTATCTACATGTTTTTACTTCGCAGAATGATAAAGAAATGCGACTGCTTTGATTCGAACGGAATTTGTCACAATATCTTAACTCTCAACAAAACCACGTGCGCTCAAACTTCACCTCCAGCTTGCCACCTGTCGAACTCATGCAACCAAGACTTTCCCTGCGACATGCTCTGCTCCTACCACTTCCGGTGTCCGGATATGACGTGTCTACCAAGGTCAACCGTGTGTGACGGTGACGTGTGCAACGATTGTTCGTCATCACAGAGATGGAACAACGGACACGGTTTCAAGTGCGCGAGGAACGGGGGTTCTTGTGTTCTGCCACAAATCTTGTTATTCGACGGGATTGCGGACTGTGATGACGCAATAGATTTGTGTTACGTAAGCCAGGAAAACGACACGGTTTTAATGGGAAATCCCAGGTACATAGAAATCACATTTTTCTCACCAAACCTTATCTAAATGTGAATGGAGTTACCGGTTACCATTACTTTTACATTGCTGCAAGATATAATTCGAAATGGTTAAAGTTTATTAAATTAATGCAGCAAAATCATTTTAACGCTCAGGCAAGGGTGCTAATGTACCATGAGGGTATTCTGTATTTATATGATTTGGTTAGACGGAATACTTACCAACAATCAACAAGTTTCTGTTGTGAATTAAGTCATACAAGTAAAACATCACTTTGTTTAAAGCGACGTCAGACAATCGATATTCGCTGAATTCAACAATTCCGCTTGCTTCCGTTGCCACGACAACGAAACGATAATCTCCAGCAAAAGCGTGTGTGATGACGTCATCGATTGCCCTGACTTAAGTGATGAATGTTCTTGTGGCGGGGAAACCCCAGATTTGTGTCGTCATGCTACGTCATATGCCTCAAACCCAAGGTGAGCGTGAATTTAAGTGTCTCTTATTGTTTTGAATTTATGGGTGAATGTGTATTTAGAGGTTGCATGGTTGCCATGCAATCCAAATTGTAATTTTCTCATTCCATTTTAATGCACATATGATCTTTAAATAGCAGATTTTACAGCGACACTATTGGTTAACCCTTTCTCAAAATGCTGTTTGTTTGTCAACTTTTTTCATTGAGTGCAAACTGAAGGCCCTTCCTGTTGTATGAATTATATGCTCACCAATTACAATTTTCAAATTGTGAGCCCTATTTATTGATTTTACAAACATAATTTTCTTATTTAACTTTCAGCCTCGTGAGAACTTGCGAATGTTTCGACGATTCAAACACGTGTCACAACCATTTGAACCCGGATGACCCCAACATGAACTGCAACAAAACCAAACGTCAGTTGTGCGATTCCCTCGTCCACCCGTGTAACTCTGGCGTCCCGTGCGACATGGAATGCCCGACGCACTTCCGTTGTCCCGACTCCACCTGCCTCCATCGATCCACCATCTGTGATGACGATACCTGCAACGATTGCTCGTCCCACCTCCGATGGCAGAACGGGCACGGGTTCAAATGCACGCGGAAGGGCAGTGATTGCAACTTGCCTCAGATGTTTCTGTGGGACGGAGTAAAAGACTGCGATGACGGGAGTGACCTTTGTTTCCTTGACAACGAAGGACTTCTCACCGACAATCCGAAGTAATTTGCTTCAAATGTTGTTGTTTCTTGTGGGGGCTGCCATCAATACTTTAAATTAAATATCTAAAATAATTTTGTTTCAATTTAAAGTGAACGCTATTTAACTTCCTTTTAGGCGCGTAAAAGTGGAAAGAATTTAAAAACTTATGTTTTCGTGGCACCAAAAAAGTGGCCGCACACAAATAATACCAAATTGTATTTCTCCAAATTGTAACAAAACAACACATCTCGATTTTTTCCACAGCGACATTCGATCATCGATGTGGGCCCAGTTCAATCACTCCCTGTGCTCCCACTGCCTATATGGTGACCTCATCATTCCTAAAACCAGCGTATGCGATGACGTCATAGATTGTTACGACATGAGTGACGAATGCTTGTGTGAAGGTCAACTTCCTGATCTATGTGCGAAGTTACAACCACAGTAAGATCTCTCATATCTCAAAGAATCCAAAGCATTTTGAATGATTACTATGGGCAGTTAATAATAATCAAACTGGGTAATGGGGTAGACCGGGGTTTCTTAAACCGTGTGTCGTGGCCCTAAAAGGTCTTAGAACCCCTGGTGTAAATAATGTTGTGTTGCAAGACTTCGACATTTGTAACCACTCTGGTTTGGCTTGTGATGAAAAATTTAGCTTGCATTGGTTGCAACGCGAAATGTAACATCGGTTTCTACCCGTTTGGAACAAGCTCCAGTCCAATATAGTTTTTTAACATGGTCTGTGTACAACACCACCAACATCCAAGCAATAACCAAAGTCCTCATTTGTATGTTGGCGTGGTGGGCAACAATACTCAATCCAACCCAACCGATGACGAGCTCCTGTTGACTGCAACCTGAAACCAAAATGGCCGAAATTTTTTTTTTTATATATTTAACCTTAGTTGACCCTAACGCTTCCATTCAGCGTCATCTCCCAACAAAGCGTATCCAGGTGCAACGGAGGTAAGTTTGATTGTGGAAGTGGAATATGTGTTGACACTCGTCAAGTCTGCGACGGAAATGTGGATTGCAACGATGGATCGGACGAAATGTAAGCCATAAAAAGAGTTATAAACTACATAATACAAATGCATGTTGTGCATCAGGTCGAATCTATGCAGTGGAACAGCACCTTGTGGAAACCAGACGGTGCCAGGAAAACTATGCCGGTAAATTGAAATTTAAAACATCATTGTTAAAACTGGGTACAAGTTACGAGGTAGGTACAAGAAAGTGGTTTAAAATTTATGTTTTGCATGACTGTTGTGGAAATTTGTTTGCACAAATATCTGAATCAGTTACGCAAAAAACATAAATTTTCAACTATTTTTTGTTCGATGGAGCTTGTGTACAACCACTCACCATAGCAACCTCATGCTTTTATTTTGACTTTGGTTCAATATAAAATAAAAGATGTTTCTCATCATCAGTTCTTAAAAAAATAGAAGCGTTGACACAAAGTCATTATAGTAATATTTGAAACTATACGCGTAAATGAGAGGTTGTTTTCAAATTTTCGTGCAGTAAAATTGAATTTGTTGACTAGATGCAGTCATTTAGCATCCGAAACTTGCGAGCAGAAAACAGCCATTTTCTGCGATGGAAGAAGCGAATGCCTAATTTTATCTGGAAGTCGGAGAGATTACAATTCACCGGCCGAGGACGAGTGCACGGAAGTTTGTGAGAAATTTACAAGAAATTCGTCCAAACCCGAAATTAAAACTGGATGCAGGGATCAACATCGGGTTCCACTGTTTGAATGCAGCGACTGTAAGTGACCATGTTACATTAGCTGCACTGTAGCTGTTAATAAACCATTCTGGAGTACTTAATACAAATGGGACAGCAACAATGTGAATTTATAACATTTTATAATCATGTTTCTCTATTTGCTCGAATGAATTTATACTGGCAATCATGCCACAATATTTGCATGGAAACTACCGAGTAGTATTTTCTCAGGGACTCACCTGCGCTCTTCACTTTGGGCGCTAAAATGATTTTCATAACCCTCAAATGAACTTGAACACGATTGGGGCATTTTGTCCAATCTGGGAATTGGTGGCAGCATTTCAGTCATTAAATTTTATGGCATTTTTGTGAAACATATACTAATAACCCTGACCGATATTTAGTTCGAAATTTCCAAAACGCAACTTCAAAAAAAAAACTTAAATAAAAAAAAATACCAAACGACTCCTTTGTTGTTGATGAACACGGTATAGTGTTCAAAACGTTTGACCGACTTAATTGCAAACTACACAGAATTACAGTTAATGAAAAAACAAGGTTCTTTGCTCGTGGTTATGATGACAGACATGTTGTAATTTCTGAGGGATTCAACTTTCGACACGTTTCTTATCAAACCTTCTTTTTACCAGATCACGTTAGACCTAAGCTATGCAACGGACTCATTGAATGCAACCACGCTTACTTCAACGACGTTTACGTTTACCACGATGAAGACCCGACGATCTGCACGTCGAAGTTCGCTTGCAACACAGTGGAAGGTTATGTCAGCATCGATCAACTGAAAGTGTGCGATGGTTTCGTCGACTGCGTGGACGGAAGTGACGAAAATGGAGAATTGTGCCCAGGTCGTATTCATTGCCAGTCGCTTGGTGGCGCTGCGGTGAGTAATTAGTTAAATCCGAAGGTTCCTAAATTGCATACAAGCGTTGAAGTGCACTTTATGATGCATGGAAGCAGGAACTTGAACAAGCCAGTACGGTGTAACACAAAAGTGTTATTGTTTTAAATAATGTTTGTTTTAAAATAGTAATTTGTTTTTAATTACGCAGTAATATTTCATGCATTGGCATCATTGACTGAATCGCCCCACTGCGCAGGTCCTTCTTGGCAATCACAGCTATCGTATCGCGATCATTAGGTTGACAGGCTTGGCAGCCAGGCATTGCAGCCTAGCTGGATCAGCCACTTTTTCCTCCGACTTTTTTCAATTACGCTTTTTTTCAAAAACGCTTTCAACCTTTAACCTTATTCCAATAACACTTCTTCTGCGTGGACACACGTGGAAACTTCACAGACAAGTTATTAAATAACCTGTCTAAAAACTTTGAAATTGATTTCCATCACAAATTATTAATAATTTTCTGTTTTCTTTTCTGTCAGCTTTCAATCGGCAAGCATCAAATTTGCGACGGTCAGATAAACTGTGATTCGTCGGAAGATGAACTGGGATGCTCAGACGACGGAAGGTTTTATTGCGAAAGTGGAAAACCTCTATTTGTGCCGAAAAAACTGGTATGAGATGATATTTTTATCAATGAGCATTCTTTCTAATTTCTCCGAGGGACGTTCCCTAGTTGCCATTTTTCGAAACCAAAACCGGAACATTTGCAGCTCTTTTTCTAAACATAAATCTTCGTGGTGTTGGATTGTTCTTAATAACAAGACTCAAACTACTGTGTAGAAATTCAATGGCGTCGGAGATTGCAGTGACTGGAGTGACTAATGTCCCTTGGTGACGTCATCAAGTGAAATGTCGTTTTCATCGAGATACGAATTAATCGCGAACCCTTTGTTACGTGGAGCTGTGTGGATCATGGGACTCGCAGCAACTTTAGGCAACATGGAAAGTATTAGGGTTTTATCTGGTAAAGTCTGACTGTGGTTTCAACTTTAGTCTGCTTACTCAGAAAACTAAGTGTTCGCCTTACGGCTGTAGAAAACATGTCACAGAACACGACATAGAATATTGTCTGTGTCCCCAAGCAAATGCTTAAATATTTGCACTACACCACTGTTTTTCAACCACCCATCTTATATGAAATCTGGTAACATTGAATGGATTTCTTCTAGTGCGAAGTGCTTACTTTAATGAATAAGTTCTTTTTAATACATTTGATCATACATCCTACAAATTATTGGGTATAATTCGAAAAAATTAAACAAACATAAATTTTTTGCAGATGGTGATGTTAAAAGAAATAAAACCGGCAACGCAGTCACGTGGTAGTCACGCATCGTCGCGCGCCAATCACATTCTAGTGTTAAACCTTAGTGCCTCAGATTTTCTCATGGGAGTTTACCTTATCATACTTGGATCTATGGGGGTTCATTACTCGGGAGAATACTGCAGCAGCGACCACACGTGGCGGTCTAGTGGGGCATGTGTTGCCCTCGGGGTGATGGTGGCGCTGTCGAGCGAAACCTCAGTGCTAACCATGGTTCTGCTGACTACGTTTCGTCTCTACGCCGTCTTTAAGGTGAAACATATGTGTGGAACGTTTTAGTTGTGAACGTAGACTGAGAACTTCGTGTGACGACAGGATAACGACAGGCATTTGTGTTTAATGTTGCTAAAGGCTTTCATTCAATAACTGTTTTCAGTTGGGTTTTTGGATACCATATTATAGTTTTACTTTTACAAATGTTTGTAATATGCAACAAACCGAAAAACAAAACACGAAGTAACACTGTAGGACATCACATACAATAAACTGAACAAACAACCTCAATAACAATCAAGGAACAACAGCAACATCTTCATACAAACAGATCACTTGAATTTTTAGCCTTTTCAAGCATCTTCAAACCCCAGCACGCGCATTGTGATGTTGTCAGTCTTCATGACTTGGTTCGTGTCGTTCTTCATCGCGTTGCTGCCACTCACGGTCGAGTTTGAAGAAAAATTCCAAACCAAAGCTTGGATCGAAAAAAATATGTTCTTTCGTGACGTCACGGTCGATTTTTCCGGTAAAATATTCTGAACAAAGTTGTAGTTTTGCAAGTGAATTTGACCCAAATTATCATTGAATTTACTGGCAAAGCGTTTACGTAAAAGTGGCGAAACTTTATGGCAATGAATAAAATTATTCTTTTCATTGTTAAGCTGCATGTTGTACGTTAGAGGTATAGTTCTCTACATAAGCATCAAGCCAGTTGATTCCACTGTTCCGTAACACATTGTTGTGTGTTTTCAAATTTGTATTCGTTAGAATTTACAAACGCTAATTTTTGTTTCTATACAGACATAAAAACTTTTGTGAAGCGAGTGGTGGAGTTTTATCCCGACGTAAACCACACCGACGTCACTTCCGCCTGGAAACAAACAAACCTTGCGACGTCATGGTCGGATCTTTACCGCGTGCTCATCCGAGGTGGATACCATATACTGGATAAACCGAAAGGATATCTCGGGTACGATGAGTCCGAGGTTGGGTACACACACATCCGCTTTGGTGAATTCGTTGTTCTTTTATCGGTAGCGTAGGCTCGCGAGCCAGCAGAATCCTCCCTTGCAAAGCTGGTGTTATGGACTCTGCCTAACCGTTTTATCCACGTAAAACCCGATTGTATGAAATCACGTGAATTCTTTACCGAAGCAAAATATTATGTTTATTTTATTTATCTTCTATCCATCAGTCCAATTTCTTTATATTTCGGCAACTTGCATTTGGAACGTCCTGAAATATAAACTGTAAAAGAAAAATGGCCTTCTTTTTATTTCAGATACTACAGCAGCAACAGTGTGTGTATAAGCAGATTGTTCGTCACTTCGTCGGATGAGGCGTGGAGTTATACGATGTCTATTATATCTTTTAACTTTGCCGCTTTCTTGTACGTTGCCTTCTCGTACTTTCTCATCTACAGAAAGACGACCGAAAGTGGGCGGATTGTCAACCATGGTCAGAATGCACGAGTTTCAAAGAAAAATAAAGGTTTGATTAAAACTTTCTTCGTCGACATTGATCCAATAATATACAGACCCTCACTGACTGGTTCTGAAAAGTAACTCCGCAAACCAAGTCACCTCTTCTACAAAATCCTTGCATCACCAATGTACGCGCTGTAGTTTTTAATACCAAGGTAAAAATGCATCTTCCGGTATTTTGACGGCCTCGCCTCCATGCTCTACGTGTATCCACGTTTAACATAACTTTAATTTTTTCACGAATTTATTCGCGTGTTGCGTGAATAAGATTTCTATGTCAGTCGTCACAAAGTACGTTCAAGCACTGCATTGCCGACCTTTAAGTTATCCCTTTATCTGTGGAACCTTGCAATTATCTCTTTATGCGTCGAACCTTGCAGTTGTAAACCATTAGATGTATTTGTGTCACGTGAATATGACTTAAATTCTAGCCGAAATAACCGCCACCCATTTTGTCACATCTATGTACCTTCCCGTTGTGTTGCAGATATGCAGAACAAAATCATATTCCTCATCCTCACCGACTTCTGTAGCTGGATTCCACTTTCCCTGATGACTTTCCTCCATTTCACCGGTTTCACTTTGCCCTCTGTGGCTTACGTCGTGTCGGCAGTTATTCTGCTTCCCATTAACAGCGCCATCAACCCTCTCATATACTCCACCGCTTTGGATAAATTGCGCAAGAGTGTGGTTCACAAAGTCAGCTCAAAGTTGTCCAGACAACCGATAACCCAAAGCACGGCTTTTCAAACCGCCCAAGTTTAAAACGATCCACAACCGCACAGAAACATTTCATAACGCGGTTGATTTGCGCTTTTTGCAACAATGTATTTATGATGTATTGAAGTAATATTGGTTGTTTGTGTAACTGACTGCAAACAGAATATTGTGCAGTAAATATTTGATGTTTTCGATACGGTGTAACCTTTTCCCTCGATTGGATAAGGACTGTAGGTCGATCCATAATGTCATCACTCGTGACGCGGCAGGGAATCTTATTAATTTGTGACGTTTGTGACAAAAGCTTGATATTTAAACTTAACATCCTGTGACCAAATCAGTGCAATATTCGATCGACGTGCAGAAATTCTGAGGTCGGTACAATGAACAAACCTAGCGAATCGGAACGGAAGTTTAAAGTCTCAAACGGATGCAGCGGAATTTAAAGTGAATCATCACATATGCAGTAGAGGTTGAATTACCTTCGGACATTGGATTCATTCCAAAGTCCGACTGAACAACTATAAATTCAATCTGATAATGAATGCGAAAGGTTGCGTTTAGTTAATGCTGGCCTCTGACTGAAGCAAATTCAAACAAACCATGCCACTGTTGTTTATTGGCAAGCACCGTTGCTAAGTAACGCGAAAAGCATTAAATTCACGTTCAAAGCATTATTGTTCCGGAATGTCGTGATCACGGGGAATTGCATCTGCATAAAAAGATGATTAAACATGAACAGATCAATTTTGATACACTTTATGAACAAGCAAAATAATAAAAAATTACCAATTGCAACTATGCTATTTCAACTTATTTCAACAAAAACTTCTGTTAGGATTGTTGTTGACGTTAATGTACCGTTGATTCGTTTTGAGCGTTTTAAGTTTTGCGATAAAGTATATACCGAATAAAATATATATGTACTATTATAATTTTTGGCCAGAAGAATTTGAATTAAGTGCTTGATGGCATTCGCAATGGAACTATTTTAACGGTTAACAACATTAACACTTACAAAAGGAAATGAAACCTTTTGTGCAACTCTTTGAAACATGTTTAAGTCAGTTCAGATATTTTTGTAACAGAAGGCGATTTATAAGCGACAATTTGTTCCAGATTATTCACAAATCTTGGGTTTACTTAAGCAAAAGCTCCTTCTCTCCAGACACAAACAACAGTAGTGAGGTTCTAGTTGATCGAATGGAAGCTTGGGTTCGCAAATTGCTGCAGAACGACAATCCGGTGAACCCCCATCTGTGCAGTAATATCCACGTAATATCACTGGGGGCCTGGTGAAATCACATGACATTCCTGGAAAATAACCACTTTATTTTGCAACTGATTCAACAAAACGTAATTTATAATTCTTCACCTAACGTAGATTTTTATGAAATATTTTCATGCGTTCAAGTGGAGTAAATTTTTACCGATATTTTCGCTCACTATACGGCAAGGCCTCATGTGTTTTGGTTATCGTTTGCTCATACAAAAAAGGAATAAAGTAACTGAAACTATCAACTAATAATCGCGTGTCATGAGGCGCACGTGACCATACCAGTTCCAAAAATAATTATCCGGAATATATTTAGTAAAACGAACCAACAACCATCTTTAAAATTCAGGTTTAAACCAGCTACGTAATAATATGTGAGAAATTCCCGTACAAAGGAACTCAAAATCAACCTCACCTCGGAATGTCATGGCGACGCTGGTACTGATGAGGAGGAGAAGGATGCAGGAGGTGAAGATTTTGTTCATATGGTTCAACAACAACGAAAGACCTCAGGTTAAATCGAAGTAAAAATGTCAAATTACTGTCCAGGTTGCAACACGCAACAATCATTTGACCACAATGAACAAGAACACCTGGCTCGATTGGTTTTATGCTGAAATGACTTCGCCGCCTTTCCGGTCCAATGTTTCAATCATGGTTCGATTTGAAAATTTTTGTATTAAAAAAAAAGTCACTAGCGTACTAAACAAAATTGGTAAAGGCAGTAACGCTTTCCAACATTTAACACTAGTATAATGTTTCTGTTGCTGCCAGGCATATTGTGATTTAATAGTCTGATCTTCTAGCACAATAAAAACGTAACTTTATTAACTTGTTGGATAACAGGGGAAACCTCGGTTAATAAAGTAATGTTTTTTGTTTTGCCAGAAGAACAGACTATTAAATTAAAATTTAACACTAGGTTTGCCGCTAATGTATAGAGTGGAGTAACAGAACTAGACACCCAAGCATAATAGTAATTTCCCTTGATGAAAACCACAACACGCTGGTTGGAATTACCGAACATAAAAATTTGTCCATTGGCTGAGAGCAAAGCAAAGGTAATTGGCAAAAAAATAGCCAACGTTTATTGGCAAAATTTAATAAACATTGCGTTTTTGACGGATAATTTGGTCAATATACGGGAATATCATACGTATAGTTTAACCATGCCTGAATGATATATTCCCTGGAAATGCAAAGTTTCAGAACAACAAGTTAATATTCTGAGCGTACCTGTTGATCGTAACCCGTTGAATGGTGATGTCAATTAAGTATTTCCCTCAACCTTACACACAAAGAAAGCAAATATTTTGAGATTATTATCATCATTATTTAGTACTAATGTAAACTTTTTGTGGAAATGTACAGGAAATAAAATGGCCGTTTCAGAATTTGTGACATAAATTATTTATTGGTAGATTTTTTTCAGATTTTTTCATGTATTTTTCTGCTCTTATTTCAATTTCTTTGTTCCTGAAGCAATGACAAAAAACGAAAATGATAAAATAGATTGCAGTCAGTTGTCGTCTTGCAACGAATTTGTTCAAAAACAAATCAATCGGGAGTTGATGGAACTTATAGATAGATTTTGCACGAGATATTCTGGTAAACCAACACCTACTAAATTTATAATAGAATACGTATTTGATGGAGGAGGGGACGAATCGCTCTAGAAGTTTATTGAAGACAAGTTTTGGGAATAAAGCCAGGCATGGTGTATATGTGTTGTTTTTCACCAGAAGAACGTCAGATTCATAATTCATTATGATACCTGGTGGTCACAACCTATTTTCAGTTTCCATACTTCCTCTTCCGCTGCAAATCTGATTCTGGGATCGAGCTATTATCTTGCTTGCCAACCCAACTGATGATGAACCTGGGAATGGATGGATTAATACATCATCACTTACAAACCAAACCAAACCATTATAGCTTCTTTCGTGGAGTTTATGCCTTTTTGCGTGGGTTTGGGATTGCTTTCAGAAATTTAGGACAAATTAGTCAGCACCGTAGTCTACACTGGAAACGAAGGAAGGTGGATTTTTCGAGGTCTCTGTTGTTTTTCGTGTCGAAAAAAATTTTTGTTTGGACGACATTGATCTACAGAAAAATTTTGAACGAAAGAACAGCAGCAAAAGAAGTGCTGAAATGGTGCATTAGATAACCTTTAGGAGTGCTAATAAAACCTGTAAAGAGACAGCAGCGAAACAGGAAAAAGCAAGTAATTCACACGTCTGACCACGTCGGTTTCAGGCCCAAAAAAACCCACACGTTATCTTGATCGCGAATCAACCTTAACACCGAATACGCTCACCACGACTAAATGAGGGGCAAAGATCTAACACGGGACAACTGTAAATGTCTTTCAAAGTTTTTATCTGCACTCTTTCCGTTTTAAGGAGAATTTTATCCTTATTAATACCGGTAAACAGAAGTATCTGTGAGTATCTCCGTAAGACGATTTGCAATTTAAAATTCACACGTGGGAAACGGAAAGACTATCTTTTACCCCAAATTATGAAATGTGCCGTATCAGTCTTACGTCTACCGACTGAATTATCCGGGCGGGCTCTCTTTCGGAAGAGAGACTGACTGCTGTATTCTAAAGTACACAAGCAATGTGAGACACACGTTTCGGCCGGAAAAAATAAAATGATTGTCATGTAGCGGCCTAATCCAACTTGGCCTACAAATGATTCTGACGATGACCACGCTTATTATGTTATGATCAATCAGTTTTTAGGAGGGATGAACTCATGTATTCGAAACTGCATCTTCGCATATATGGAATACATTTACCCTGAAGGGTTGCAACAATTTCTTGGGCATCATTGCTTGTGTAGTTTCTAAGGTAACCTATCACATTTAGCAGTTGTAGAACCGCATACTCTTGACTGAAAGTGGTTTTCTTAACCCTTTCAATCAAACACACAAACATTCTGTGTACAATGATATTTAAAAGACAGAAATAGTCTTTCGGTTAAAATTTCAAACAAAACAACACATTGTCAAATAAAAACATTTGCAAATTATAGCGACAACGATTTTTGATTAAACAGTGTTTACAGGAAATCAGTAATTAACAAACTTAATTACACTCAATAAAATGTTTAAGACTCTTTTTTACACTTGCGATAAACGACAGTCAAAGCGTCTTTAAACACAGTCACAGGTAAAGCTTTATTAATCAAGTACAATTAAGTGCACACAACTAACAGTTAATCAGTAGATGAAAAAACATTCTACGTCAGAACTATGACATCAGAGAACATGAACATTGAACATTTAAAGGATTTAAAATATATTTCTCTCGTCGCGACATATCGTATATATAGAACTAGAACATAAAGCAAAGCACAAATCGAATATAAGTTTACAACCTATATATATATATGGATATATGGAACTGCAATTCATAAGAACAAACAGAATATATTCGAAACTGGTGTCACGAGAGTTTAATGTTTTCTCATTTTTCTTCAACAAGTTTTCGCTTTCTTCCAACTCTTTGATCAGTGAACATTTTAGTATCATTGGCAAAAGCTGGATTAAAGAGTTGTTTCATCAGTTGTTCTTTTTCTTCCTTTACACATCTTTCCTCTTTAAACCCTTTTTTAAACGAACACATTTTACAAACACATTAGAATATACAAGCGTGCAGAGCTTTCTTTGTGTGTTATTAGTAAAATACAACAGACTAAGTGCAAATGAAATTGCTTCTGTTAAAAGTTAAGTTGAAGGGTATTTTTAAAAACTAACCTTTCCAGCATTGTTCTTGCTGCTTCTTCTCTTTTATCAAATTCCTTTCGAAAAATGTAAATCAGATCTTCGATTATATTCTCTTCCCATTCTTTCGACTTAGTCTTCTTCCTGGCGATTTCAGTCTTCTTCCTGTCGATTCTCAATAGACAAGCGGCGATGCAGGATGACACAGGAATGGAATCAAGCTTTTTCTTTATATCTGGACTATTTTCATTGTCTGGAACAAGTCGTCTGGCAATCCCGAACAAAAAGAGAACAGAAAGCTCGAAGAAACGACCCTCTTTGCGTTTATTGCGGCCTTCGATGTTGAATGATTCTGTCATAAACTTCTGAAAGTAATTACAAAACCCACGCAATTTTGGGGCGTGACAATCATTGATAAAATATTTGTAACCATTGGGTTGTTCTGTAAGAGCAAAAGTAATTATTAACCCGTTCCCAGGTTGGTTATCAGTTGGATTGGCGAGCAAGATTATATCTCGATCCCCAGCATCAGACCCGCAGCGGAAGAAGAAATAATTTCCTTTTTTATAGTAGGATCTGTTTTTCACAACTTCAATGAATGTGTAAAGTAAGTCTCGTCCCTTGTGCCCTGTAAGTTTGTATCGAGGCATTAAATCGTCCGATGGTAAACAATGTTTATATTTTTCACAATGTCTTTTTAAATTTCTTAGCAAAATTTCATTGAATAATGTTGATGGATCAGGTTCAATTCCTGGTCTAGTTAGTTGATCGCGGAAGTTTTTGTCAAACTCCGCAAACTTCTCATAATCATCGGAAATGGCAGCAGTTGAAGCCATTTCAGATACTTTATTTCAAACCTAAGCTGAATTATTGAAACAAATAATTTCCCTTTTGTAACCGTTACTATTTATGACCAAATATGATAACAATTTGTACAAACGTTCAAAAAACACAACGAGTCCCTAAGGTTCTCGGAAGTTATCAGACTCAGGTCTATACTCACTGTACGCTTGATATCATATCTGGCTTAATAATATATATATATTAATATGGCGTCACACTAATATGCCACTTTTATGCGCCACGTTGATGTTTTCAACGTATGGCCACTTCCTAACAAAAACAATCCCATTAAATACGATAACGTCAGGTAAATATTTGGATCACCATCAAATATAACCGCAATAAGTAAAACCAAAGTTTTGCATTTTTCCGTAAACACATGTGTAGAGCAAAACAAACGTTGGTCCTAACTGCAACAACACAGACATAAACACCCACATATTCTAAAACTTTTCGCTTAAATAAGCGTCTGTCAAAACTAATCCAAAAAAATTTTGGGAAATTATTCCACTATACACAAAGAGTAACACACCTTGCACCGATGTTCATTCAGAACGTGCAGCCTTTCGTTAAAAGTTTATAGTAATGTTTTTGTGGACCTGTCATATTAACCTGCTGCCTTGCTAACTCCACGTAAACACGATTCTGTGTAACTGTCTCCTCACTCCATATTGCCTCTCTATATATATCCGATCCTTTGTCTTTTGTACACGATTCAAATCCTGATTACTCGAAATTCTACCCCACCCCCAAGCGTTACCAACTGCTTTTTATATTGTTACGAAACAATATCACTTAGCAACGTAAACAATTAACAAACACCATGTAACGAACATTCTGTGTGAGTTGTTCAGTTACAAATATTTTCCAGAGATCATATTACGTATGGATGGCGCGTCCTTCCACACCGGTAACACAAGACAACAATAAACACAATGTTTATTGTGATTGCGGCAAATGCTTCGTCTCCAATACGAAGTGAGTCGGATCGTTTTGCTTTCGGCCACGATTTCAAACCTGAATACCCGCATTTCTGAACGAGCCCATGTGGCGTTACCAACACGCTTTTTGTATTGTTACGAAACAATATCACTTAGCAACGTAAACAATTTAGCAAACACCCTGTAACGAACATTCTTTGTGAGTTGTTCCGCTACAGGTATTTCCCCAAGAACATATTGCGTACGGATAGCGTGTGTTTCCACATCGTTAAAATGCTTGACTGCTGGTGTTTACAACAGAGAAACTTGGAGTCAGTCAGGCGTGGCGAAATTTTAACCCACGCTAACCCCATAACAATGGAGTGACTTTAAACAAAAACAAACACTTGTCACTTACCAGGGGTACCTTGATGCTAAATACCATCGTTTGCAATATAGATACACACATAATTATATCTCCATCAAAGGAGAAGCTGCGCCAATTGGTATAAAAGAAATAACATTTATTGTCGTGATTTAATGAACATTGTATTTATTGTTGTCTTGTGTTAACGTTGTGGAAGGACGCGCAATCCATACATTATATGATCTTGGGAAAATATTTGTCGCTGAGCAACTCACATAGAATGTTCGTTACATGGTGTTTGTTAATTGTTTACGTTGCTAAGTGATATTGTTTCGTAACAATATTAAAAGCGGTTGGTAACGCTTGGGGGTGGGATAGAATTTCGAGTAATCAGGATTTGAATCGTGGCGAAAAGACGAAGGATCGGATATATATAGAGAGGCACTATATGGAGTGAGGAGACAGTTACACACAATAGTGTTTCCGTGGAGTTAGCAAGGCACCAGGTTAATATGACAGGTCCACAAAACATTAACATAATGTTTGATGAAAGGCATGCACGTTCTGGGTGAACATCGGTGCTATGTGTTACTCTGTGTGTGCAGTGGAATAAGGATTTGCCAAAAACATTTTTTGATTATGTTTGACAGACGCTTAATTAGGCGAAAAGTTTCAGAATATGTGGGTGTTTATGTTTGTGTTGTTGCAGTTAGGACCCACGTTTGTTTGCTCTACACTGTGTTAATGGAAAAATGCAAAACTTTGGTTTTACTTATTGCAGTTATATTTGATAGTAATCCAAATATTTACCTGGCGTTATCGTATTTAATGGGATTGTTTTGTATTTGAACTGCAAACTCAATAACTACAGGGCCTATCAATCTCTACATATAAATTTAAAGTTATTGGTCGTCTAATTGGGTGTTTGCTTTGCAAAACTATGCAAATAAATGCGTTTTAAGCCGCAAGGTTAATTAAATCTGTAGGCAGAAATGAACACAACCATTCGCTCATCACTTACACGCCTTCAAATTAACATCGTGTGATGATTTCGCATTTGAACTGAATCTCTTGCTAATGTGACCAAGCGTAGAGCTTTCCCAAACAATTTCAACGTAAAGTTAATTCCAGACAAAAACATCTCGCCGGGAATCGAAACAAAGATTGCCGCAGAAGAAATGAATTATTCCCGAGGTCGTTATATTGGCTACCACTACAAAAAAAATCCTAAACTATTTGCCATTTAAAACTTGTAAGCGGTTTGCTGCCCACACAACGTAATTGTTTGCGGCTTGTAACATGGTTGGGCCAAAATGGCTGACTTTTTGGCTAAAACATAAACTTGTACAAAGGCTTATTATTCCGTCACAAAACCTAAATTGGTCCTCAATAACGATTGTTGTATCACAAAACCTCAATATGTCACATACAAGAAGCAAGTGCATCATATTCGATCGTCTCCTACCTTGATCCGTAATTCCACGTTAGTTAAAATTAAAAAAATATTTTCCACATGACTGCTCCTAGCCTAAATATTCCACTAACTACTTAATACAAATATATTAAAAACAAATAAAAGAAAAATATATCTAGCTGACAATACCGTTGTAAGTCACGCCATAGCTGCACTGATGAGACCTGTTAGATCGAAACAGCATTCACCTTGACCACAGCTCACTATGAAAAGCATCATTGCCTTCATTGATTTACCTAAAACAAAAACATTTATCAGTCTTTTTTATTTTGCAAGGTTTCCCAATCTCTTAACAGTGTTGGCACATAAACATAGACGTACAACCACAAAGGATATCAACAAAACACACGTGTATGATGGTGTTTACTCCCGGGGGAATCACCAGAAGGTGTTTTAATTTTTTTTTGGTTTCAAAACTTTTTTCACGTATGTGTGTTTTTATAAACTGTTTGCTAATCAACCTGACTCTTCCTTGTTAGTTTAAGTTTTTTTAAACTTTCCCCATTGATCCGGCGTCGGTTTGTAATCTGATCGTTGGTGACGCCATATGGGCTCGTTTAGAATTTCGGGTATTCAGGTTTGAAATCGTGGCCGAAAGCAAAACGATCCATCGAACTTCGTTTTGGAAATAAAGCATTTACAGCAATCACAATAAACATTGTGTTTAGAATCAAAGGGTCGGATATATATAGAGAGAGACACTGTGGAGTTAGAAGTTACACAGAATCAAATTTCTGCACAAAGCAAAGCACAAGGTAATTTCAGGCTCGCAAAACGTTACCATAAAGTTTGATGAAAGGCAAGATCTGGATGAATTGATCACACAGATATCGAGTAACTACTTGCTAAATTGAATGTTTAGATTTTATCAAATAGAGTTGATTTATTTATAACTGAAACAATGGGAGAATCTTTCGAGGAATTTCTAGATTTTGACAAACAATTTCGCACCCTGTTGTTGGAACGCAAAGGGATTGATCCCGATGAACGTAAAGCAACACACGGCAAACTGCGGGATGATTTGGAGTTTTACTGCAAAAATAAAAAAAAAGAAGAGTCACATCTTCCTCCTCCTCCCCCTCCAGAAAACCTGGTAGACAGCTACACATTTCAAAAAGAACGCAACGGACAGGAGTTACTTTACACGTTCATTGACATTGTGCGAAACAAAAACAAATTTAAGAAGGGAAACTATTTCTACTTCGATTGTGGTACCAGGCAGGACGTTATGTTGCTTGCCCATCCAACCAAAAAGCAACCTGGAAATGGCGTAATTATAACCACTGCAGACAGCAAAGAAGTTATGAAGTCAAAAGAAAAAAAATTTACTCCAAAAACTATAAAAGCCACTCTGAGATCGAAATCAGATCTTGATAAATTTCCAACTTATTTCAAAAACTTTATGACTGAATCGGTTTTTACTAAGTATAAGTCGACTAAGGAAGGTCAGTTTTTTGACATCGCCGTCCTGCTGTTGTTCGAAATCGCCAGACGACTTGTTGAAAATGATGAACTCCGTTCCGTCCCAGTGATGTCTTACATCGTAGTCTGTCTTTTGGAAAAAAACATTAATATCTTAATAGAAACTGAGAAATCCAGAATATTTAAAGGCTCATACAAACAACGGACAGCGGAAGCAGAAAGAAGTTTTACAAGGTTAATGCAAAGTCATGAGACAATAAACCCATAATTGTAGAATAATAAAACCTTGTTTTTGTCTGTTGGATGGGCATTTTATTCACAAACAATCGCTAAAGAAATAAATAGAAACTTTATTCCGCTCTAATAAATTTAATATTTTCACAGATACTACGGAAATAGGCAGGAAGAGAAAGAAGCTCTGATGAAAACATTGTTTAATCCACAATTTAGAAGTACAGAAAATAATGAACAAGACGCTCAATTTGAAGAAGGTTCTAGTTCTGAAGACTCGGAGTCAGGGGGTCCCACTACCTGAGAAAAGAAGAAAGTGAAGATAGAAAAAGCAATGGTTTACCCTCAGAAGCAAACAAGTCTCGTCACTGCAGTTCGTAACTGTAGCACTAGACTGTCGCTAAGTAAACCAGCAAGGTTCAGCATTCTTTACATCGTAGCACTTCGCTTTTATTTCCGGGCCTGGCTAGTTTACCAGAAAGTCGGAACAATGTTCACTACTATTGCAACTTCACTACAAATTTATAAAGTGACTGCACGTTATTTGATGATTCTTTTCGTTTCGTTGACGTTACAGAAACGGTGGTATCGTTTCCTATGTGATTGACGTCTTTCGGTGGACAAGTGTGACTTCCAACCTTCACCCTCTGTCTGTTTTAGAATGTGCACGAATGGTGGCACGCTTACCTTTCCGCGCTTTTCAGTCTTTGCCAAATTTACGTTTTCCTTTCCTGTTATCAACAAAGAAATTAGCAAAATATTTAAGCAAGTGTAAATGTCTTTTGGTTTCCTTACGAGCCGTCTGCCCATTTCCCGTCTGACAATCCCATACCCGAACTTGAATATCTCTACTGAACATTATCCTATATAACGCCACATCCTCTGTGTAAATATTTGCCCTTCGCATTTTGTTACAAGTGTTGCATAACATCACGTGACTACATAAACCAATAAGTTTCCGATAACCCAATCACAAATAGTCATCAGCGCCTGTTAATTTGGCTCTTTCCATTGGTCTCTATTTATATTCTATTCGGAATCATCGTTCTATCTCTGATCTTCTATTCGGTGGCAAGACGCTGCAATTATTATTGAGACTCTATAACCTATTCACCGGCTTCGGATTCATTCCCACATTGAATTGTAAATTCTTGTGGAAATTAGCAAAATCATGTATTGCTTTTTGATGCAGCTTTTCTTGGCAACCGATATTAACTCGTTGTTGTTTTTACATGAGGAGCTTAGTTAACTTCTTCGTTTGTTTTTAATGTGTTAACAAATAAAAACAAGCGCATTTGATTCGCATCTAAATCCGATTGCATAGAATGTGTTTATAATTGTGACATGATCTCGTCAAACAGAAAATTTACGCTAAAACATTGATTGATTTTAAACAAGATTATGTTCACAAGTTTTTGAATGAAAGTTTTGCTGTTTGCTAATTCTGTAAATAAACTACTAACAGCTTGAAAACAAATTTTTAGAGCGATCGAATGAAATTGCAGGGATATGGCCAACTTAAACCTTCCATTTAATGGAAACCATGTTTTCTAGCAAATCGCAATACTAAACTAAAAACACTGAAAAATTAAGTTTAACTATGGATCGAAATGTAAACCTCCTGGTATGTCGATGACTATTTTTAAACCCAGTCGAGTGAAGAAGGCGTTGAAAACCGGTGAAGCGCAGAATCAGTCGGTCGTTATGATGTGAATTACAATCGTCGTGTAACAACATATCAGCCAGCACCGCTTACCAGCAGTGCACGGACCCTTTATAATTCAACCTGGCTATGCAGGCGACTTGCATTCCACCTGGTCTGTAATTGAGTTATAAAAAGTGCTTGATTGCTCGTGTTTAAAACGGAGAAACTTTGAGTCGGTCAGGCGTGTAGAAATACTAAGCGATTGACACTACTACGCGAATGAATAATGCACGCAAGTACGACAGAGCAATAAGTTGAATTCCCTAAGTCAACACTCTTCTTTGTTGCAGTCAACAAAGGTTGTCGCAAACTTTTCGGAAATAATTTCTCACATGACTGAGCAAGCGTCAACCATTTTGAACCAACCCGGAATGTTCAGGTTGAGGTTTGACGAATTTTGCAACAACTGATTCGCACTGAAGTAGGAACCGAATTCTAAATGAAGTGGAATAATTAAAGGATGTTCATCGAGCAAATGTTGTAGCGTGAGGCTCGTCCACTTGAACTTTGAAAAACAAGCTGTGAAAAATATGAATGTTATAATAAATTTTATGAAGGCTTAACCAAATACAAAAGTTACGCATTATATTTCCCTTTATCAACAAATTGAACAAATCAGAAATATGCTGTAGAATTGGAAAACTGACTCTCTGGCATCACCATGTGGACTGAGACAGCTGGAAAGACGCAAAGATTAGAAAAGATTTTTTGGCGTATTAAGTTTAAGGGTGATAAAAGGTTTCACCTGCTCACACTACAACAACCGCCCCTAAAATTAATAATTATAGATTTTTCTTGTAAATGCACCTTGATGACGCTGGAATAAGGATGCGCTCTTGACGTATCCTGATTCATTACCAATCCACCACATGTAATTAGTATGAGGCTTTACAGAAGCAAAGCTTTAAAATGACTAGATATACAATTGTTCGCTTTAAAACGAATTCTTTCCGTACAGGCTGGGCTTCAAAACATTATGTGATCTTCAACAAAAAAAAACTGCACAAAGAACCTTGCTCAACCGACATTGAATTGCAAACGGTAATGTTTGGTGATTCAGTTTAGAAATTTTCAGTTGAAAGGTTTAGCTTTTGTAGCACTTTTTGTAACATACAAACCCCAGACAAGATATATCGGGCACAAGCGGTTACCCGTCCAACTTTTAACGAGGTTATTTTTCCTGCACGCGTCGCTCGCGTGGCAACTCAACTAACGCAGACTTCCCGTCCTCAGGGTGAGCGGTTGTCACAACCTGTCAAATTTCTGATGAAGTGCTTAAATTCATTCCATTCATTTCCACACGTTTAAGCGGGGCGTATACTGATGTTTAGTACCACGTGTTGTCAATTAATATAATTAGCAGAAACGAATAGTTTGCATTTATTAAAGACGTTAATGAGCTGAGGCAGGAGGTTTGTGTTTGGTTTCCAAATAACTTTACCACTAACAAAATCGTATGTTACGATAGTCAGTGAATATTTTGCTTTAAACTGACATGGGCTCCCTCATTTTGTTAATCCTGCTCCTTTTACTCAGCTTTCAAAACTCCAGGTCTACAGGTATGTGATTTGTGATTGGTTAAACTTATTTATCAAAACATGTAACTGACTGGTTTGGAAATCGTCTGGTGATCAATTCTGAACAAAAATATCCAAACCACAGATTCACTCTTTCTGAAGGTTATGATCAAACATGATTTGGGATTCATAATTAATCCGTTTAATTTTCTTTTACGAAGTACACACACTGAGTTACTGAGGCTGTCAGGCATATTCATATGATAAAAAATGGAGACGTTTCATATTATAAACTGCATGCGTCATCAAATATTCGAAAAACGTGTGCCGCATATTTTATGCGCTTGACCAGATGGTTGTACGACTCATGCAAACTTGCTTGATAGAGTTGATTACATTATTTACCCCCACAGAGTGGAAACCGAATTTTATCTGCGACGACGGAACAATAATTTTACAAAATCGGTTTTGTTCCAACTTCGCGGATTGTCCAGACAAAAGCGACGAAAGAAAACCAGAAATTGTGTCGGACGAAACCAACCTTACTTCAGAATATTTAATGTACGTTTAGCAAAATTTGTTTTAGTTAATTTATTTTTGTGCAGTCCTGTATTCTCCACTTACGATAAGACTTTGCCAATTGCTGGCATGGTTTGATAGAAATTCAGAAAGTCAATATATTGCGTTTGCAAGGCGTTAGCGCCGTAAATAACTACATGTACTGGTTGTTGTATTAATTCAAGTACACACGAAAATGTGTCAGTGCTTTTATATTAGAATAATTTCCAGAACAATTAAAAACCTGCGTTGCATTTCAGATGCTCGCTGCCTCGTTCCCTGGGTTGGATTGAAACTTGTGCGATTCGTCGTGTTGAGTTTTGTCGAGGCCACACCCAGTGTATCGGTAAAACACTGTGCGACGGTTGGTGTCCAGATTTTTATCGCTGTCCGGACGGAAGTTGTCGCCAAAGAGCTTCATTGTGTGATGATGAATTCTGCAACGATTGTCCGTCTTCGAGAAGGTTTGACAATGGACACGGGTTTAAGTGTTTGAGAAATGGAAGGTTATGCAATCTGCCACAAAACGTTCTGTTTGATGGAAATTCTGACTGTGACGATGGTTCTGATTTATGCTATGTTCAAAGTGGGAGTAATCTGAATGGTGACCCAAGGTAAGTTTAATGTGTTTGTAATGAAATATATAAGTGGGTGTAAAAGTTACGTATTAGTGATTATGGTGTTCATGGTTTAACTTGGGCTTGATTCTGTAATGAACTTTGCATTTTTTGCATTTCGCTTTTTCGTGATGTAAAACGCTTTGGGCCCACTGGTTGGCTTGGAACGATATAACTGCAAATTTAAAGTTTACTGACTAATAATGTTTTGCAAAAACAATTTATTTACAGAGACGTCAGAAACCGAACCGGGTCCTTCTTTAACTCCACCATATGTTTCGCGTGTCGAGACGAACAACACACGATCGTATCGAGTTCAAACGTGTGTGATGGGAAGGTTGACTGCCCCAACCTGAAGGACGAATGCCAATGTGAGAAGGAAGCACACGGAATATGTGGTTATGTCAGCAAATATGAAGAACACCCGACGTAAGTGGATTTATAAGAGGCCTAAGTTTCCACTGAGGGTCGCATAGTTTGCGTCGAAGCAAGCGTAACATTGAAAACAGTTTTTTTAAATATGGCGGCAGTCACATTACATATGAACACAGGAACATGTTAGAAAAAATTTTGACTGAGATGTGGTCAAAAATGTTAAATTAATGATGTCGTCTACAACAAAATAATATTTTACTTGTAATGTTATATTTATCACCGGCAAATTTATGCATGGCTCGGTTATAATTCATCCACAACTAAACATGTTTTTCTGTGAGCTGCATACAGATGGCCACTGTTTCGACCCATAAGGTCTCATGAGTGCAGCTTGGTGCGACTCTTCTTGGCCTGCAGCTCACAGAAATCATATTGTTTGCTCCACTTTGCTCATCTACACGTTTTTACTTCGCAGAATAATAAAGAAATGCGACTGCTTTGATTCGAACGGAAATTGTAACAATCTCTCAACTCTCAACAACGCCACGACATTGAATTGTAAACGGTAATGTTTGGTGATTCAGTTTAGAAATTTTCAGTTGAAAGGTTTAGCTTTTGTAGCACTTTTTGTAACACACAAACCCCAGACAAGATATATCGGGCACAAGCGGTTACCCGTCCAACTTTTAACGAGGTTATTTTTTCTGCACGCGTCGCTCGCGTGGCAACTCAACTAACGCAGACTTCCCGTCCTCAGGGTGAGCGGTTGTCACAACCTGTCAAATTTCTGATGATGTGCTTAAATTCATTCCATTCATTTCCACACGTATAAGAGGGGCGTATAGTGATGTTTAGTACCACGTGTTGTCAATTAATATAATTAGCAGAAACGAATAGTTTGCATTTATTAAAGACGTTAATGAGCTGAGGCAGGAGGTTTGTGTTTGGTTTCCAAATAACTTTACCACTAATACGTCATCGTATGTTACGATAGTCAGTGAATATTTTGCTTTAAACTGACATGGGCTCCCTCATTTTGTTAATCCTGCTCCTTTTACTCAGCTTTCAAAACTCCAGGTCTACAGGTATGTGATTTGTGATTGGTTAAACTTATTTATCTATACATGTAACTGAATGGTTTGGAAATCGTCTGGTGATCAATTCTGAACAAAAATATCCAAACCACAGATTCACTCTTTCTGAAGGTTATGATCAAACATGATTTGGGATTCATAATTAATCCGTTTAATTTTCTTTTACGAAGTACACACACTGAGTTACTGAGGCTGTCAGGCATATTCCTATGATAAAAAATGGAGACGTTTCAGATTATAAACTGCATGCGTCATCAAATATTCGAAAAACGTGTTTTTCAAAAAAAATGCTGCATATTTTATGCGCTTGACCAGATGGTTGTACGACTCATGCAAACTTGCTTAATAGAGTTGATTACATTATTTACCCCCACAGAGTGGAAACCGAATTTTATCTGCGACGACGGAACAATAATTTTACAAAATCGGTTTTGTTCCAACTTCGCCGATTGTCCAGACAAAAGCGACGAAAGAAAACCAGAAATTGTGTCGGACGAAACCAACCTTACTTCAGAATATTTAATGTACGTTTAACTATACTGTAAGTTGAGTTAAGCTTGTAGGTTGAGTTAAGCCATCCAACAGCAATGCAAAATTTGTTTTAGTTAATTTATTTTTGTGCAGTCCTGTATTCTCCACTTACGATAAGACTTTGCCAATTGCTGGCATGGTTTGATAGAAATTCAGAAAGTCAATATATTGCGTTTGCAAGGCGTTAACGCCGTAAATAACTACATATACTGGTTATTGTATTAATTCAAGTACACACAAAAATGTGTCAGTGCTTTATATTAGAATAATTTTCAGAACAATTAAAAACCTGCGTTGCATTTCAGATGCTCGCTGCCCCGTTCCCTGGGTTGGATTGAAACATGTGCGATTCATCGTGTTGAGTTTTGTCGAGGCCACACCCAGTGTATCGGTAAAACACTGTGCGACGGTTGGTGTCCAGATTTTTATCGCTGTCCGGACGGAAGTTGTCGCCAAAGAGCTTCATTGTGTGATGATGAATTCTGCAACGATTGTCCGTCTTCGAGAAGGTTTGACAATGGACACGGGTTTAAGTGTTTGAGAAATGGAAGGTTATGCAATCTGCCACAAAACGTTCTGTTTGATGGAATTTCTGACTGTGACGATGGTACGGATTTATGCTATGTTCAAAGTGGGAGTAATCTGAATGGTGACCCAAGGTAAGTTTAATGTGTTTGTAATGAAATATATAAGTGGGTGTAAAAGTTACGTATTAGTGATTATGGTGTTTATGGTTTAACTTGGGCTTGATTCTGTAATGTACTTTGCATTTTTTGCATTTCGCTTTTTCGTGATGTAAAACGCTTTGGGCCCACTTGGCTTGGAACGATATAACTGCAAATTTAAAGTTTACTGACTAATAATGTTTTGCAAAAACAATTTTTTTACAGAGACGTCAGAAACCGAACCGGGTCCTCATTTAACTCCACCATATGTTTCGCGTGTCGAGACGAACAACACACGATCGTATCGAGTTCAAACGTGTGTGATGGGAAGGTTGACTGCCCCAACCTGAAGGACGAGTGCCAATGTGAGAAGGAAGCACAAGGAATATGTGGTTATGTCAGCAAATATGAAGAACACCCGACGTAAGTGGATTTATAAGCGGCCTAAGTTTCAACTATGGGTCACAGGGTTTGCGTCGAAGCAAGCGTAAAATTGAAAACAGTTTCTTTAAATATGGCGACAGTCACATCACATATGAATACAGGAACATATTAGAAAAAAATTTGGCTGAGATGTGGTCAAAAATATTAAATTAATGATGTCGTCTACAACAAATTAATATTTCACTTGTAATGCTATATTTATCAACGGCAAATTTATGCATGTCTCGGTAAAAATTCATCCACAACTAAACTTGTTTTTTATGTGAGCTGCATACAGATGGTCACTGTTTCGGTCATCGAGATCTCATGAGTGCAGCTTGGTGCGAGTCTTCTTTGCCTGCAGCTCACAGAAATCATATTATTGGCTCCACTTTGCTCATCTACACGTTTTTACTTCGCAGAATAATAAAGAAATGCGACTGCTTTGATTCGAACGGAATTTGTCACAATATCTTAACTCTCAACAAAACCACGTGCGCTCAAACTTCACCTCCAGCTTGCCACCTGTCGAATTCATGCAACCAAGACTTTCCCTGCGACATGCTCTGCTCATACCACTTCCGGTGTCCGGATATGACGTGTCTACCAAGGTCAACCGTGTGTGACGGTGACGTGTGCAACGATTGTTCGTCATCACAGAGATGGAACAACGGACACGGTTTCAAGTGCGCGAGGAACGGGGGATCTTGTGTTCTGCCACAAATCTTGTTATTCGACGGGATTGCGGACTGTGATGACGCAATAGACTTGTGTTACGTAAGCCAGGAAAACGACACGGTTTTAATGGGAAATCCCAGGTACATAGAAATCACATTTTTCTCACCAAACCTTATCTAAATGTGAATGGAGTTACCGGTTACCATTACTTTTACATTGCCGCAAGATATAATTCGAAATGGTTAAAGTTTATTAAATTAATGCAGCAAAATCATTTTAACGCTCAGGCAAGGGTGCTAATGTACCATGAGGGTATTCTGTATTTATATGATTTGGTTAGACGGAATACTTACCAACAATCAACAAGTTTCTGTTGTGAATTAAGTCATACAAGTAAAACATCACTTTGTTTAAAGCGACGTCAGACAATCGATATTCGCTGAATTCAATAATTCCGCTTGCTTCCGTTGCCACGACAACGAAACGATAATCTCCAGCAAAAGCGTGTGTGATGACGTCATCGATTGCCCTGACTTAAGTGATGAATGTTCTTGTGGCGGGGAAACCCCAGATTTGTGTCGTCATGCTACGTCATATGCCTCAAACCCAAGGTGAGCGTGAATTTAAGTGTCTCTTATTGTTTTGAATTTATGGGTGAATGTGTATATAGAGGTTGCATGGTTGCCATGCAATCCAAATTGTAATTTTCTCATTCCATTTTAATGCACATATGATCTTTAAATAGCAGATTTTACAGCGACACTATTGGTTAACCCTTTCTCAAAATGCTGTTTGTTTGTCAACTTTTTTCATTGAGTGCAAACTGAAGGCCCTTCCTGTTGTATGAATTATATGCTCACCAATTACAATTTTCAAATTGTGAGCCCTATTTATTGATTTTACAAACATAATTTTCTTATTTCACTTTCAGCCTCGTGAGAACTTGCGAATGTTTCGACGATTCAAACACGTGTCACAACCATTTGAACCCGGATGACCTCAACATGAACTGCAACAAAACCAAACGTCAGTTGTGCGATTCCCTCGTCCACCCGTGTAACTCTGGCGTCCCGTGCGACATGGAATGCCCGACGCACTTCCGTTGTCCCGACTCCACCTGCCTCCATCGATCCACCATCTGTGATGACGATACCTGCAACGATTGCTCGTCCCACCTCCGATGGCAGAAAGGGCACGGGTTCAAATGCACGCGGAAGGGCAGTGATTGCAACTTGCCTCAGATGTTTCTGTGGGACGGAGTAAAAGACTGTGATGACGGGAGTGACCTTTGTTTCCTTGACAACGAAGGACTTCTCACCGACAATCCGAAGTAATTTGCTTCAAATGTTGTTGTTTCTTATGGGGGCTGCCATCAATACTTTAAATTAAATATCTAAAATAATTTTGTTTCAATTTAAAGTGAACGCTATTTAACTTCCTTTTAGGCGCGTAAAAGTGGAAAGAATTTAAAAACTTATGTTTTCGTGGCACCAAAAAAGTGGCCGCACACAAATAATACCAAATTGTATTTCTCCAAATTGTAACAAAACAACACATCTCGATTTTTTCCCCAGCGACATTCGATCATCGATGTGGGCCCAGTTCAATCACTCCCTGTGCTTCCACTGCCTATATGGTGACCTCATCATTCCTAAAACCAGCGTGTGCGATGACGTCATAGATTGTTACGACATGAGTGACGAATGCTTGTGTGAAGGTCAACTTCCTGATCTCTGTGCGAAGTTACAACCACAGTAAGATCTCTCATATCTCAAAGAATCCAAAGCATTTTGAATGATTACTATGGGCAGTTAATAATAATCAAACTGGGTAATGGGGTAGACCGGGGTTTCTTAAACCGTGTGTCGTGGCCCTAAAAGGTCTTAGAACCCCTGGTGTAAATAATGTTGTGTTGCAAGACTTCGACATTTGTAACCACTCTGGTTTGGCTTGTGATGAAAAATTTAGCTTGCATTGGTTGCAACGCGAAATGTAACATCGGTTTCTACCCGTTTGGAACAAGCTCCAGTCCAATGTAGTTTTTTAACATGGTCTGTGTACAACACCACCAACATCCAAGCAATAACCAAAGTCCTCATTTGTATGTTGGCGTGGTGGGCAACAATACTCAATCCAACCCAACCGATGACGACCTCCTGTTGACTGCAACTTGAAACCAAAATGGCCGAAATTTTTTTTTTTATATATTTAACCTTAGTTGACCCTAACGCTTCCATTCAGCGTCATCTCCCAACAAAGCGTATCCAGGTGCAACGGAGGTAAGTTTGATTGTGGAAGTGGAATATGTGTTGACACTCGTCAAGTCTGCGACGGAAATGTGGATTGCGACGATGGATCGGACGAACTGTAAGCCATAAAAAGATTTATAAACTACATGATACAAATGCATGTTGTGCTTCAGGTCGGAGCTATGCAGTGGAACAGCACCTTGTGGAAACCAGACGGTGCCAGGAAAACTATGCCGGTAAATTGAAATTTAAAACATCATTGTTAAAACTGGGTACAAGTTACAAGGTAGGTACAAGAAAGTGGTTTAAAATTTATGTTTTGAAATGACTGTTGTGGAAATTTGTTTGCACAAATATCTGAATCTCAGTTACGCAAAAAACATAAATTTTTAACTATTTTTTGTTCGATGGAGCTTTCTCATCATCAGTTCTTAAAAAAATAGAAGCGTTGACACAAAGTCATTATAGTAATATTTGAAACTATACGCGTAAATGAGAGGGTGTTTTCAAATTTTCGTGCAGTAAAATTGAATTTGTTGACTAGATGCAGTCATTTAGCATCCGAAACTTGCGAACAGAAAACAGCCATTTTCTGCGATGGAAGAAGCGAATGCGTAACTTCACCTGGAAGTCGGAGAGATTACAATTCACCGGCCGAGGACGAGTGTACGGAAGTTTGTGAGAAATTTACAAGAAATTCGTCCAAACCCGAAATTAAAACTGGATGCAGGGATGAACATCGGGTTCCACTGTTTGAATGCAGCGACTGTAAGTGACCATGTTACATTAGCTGCACTGTAGTACAAATGGGACAGCAACAATGTGAATTTATAACATTTTATAATCATGTTTCTCTATTTGCTCGAATGAATTTATACTGGCAATCATGCCACAATATTTGCATGGAAACTACCAAGCAGTATTTTCTCAGGGACTTACCTGCGCTCTTCACTTTGGGCGCTAAAGTGATTTTCATAACCCTCAAATGAACTTGAACACGATTGGGGCATTTTGTCCAATCTGGGAATTGGCGGCAGCATTTCCGTCATTTTTGTGAAACATTTACTAATAACCCTGACCGATATTTAGTTCGAAACTTCCAAAACGCAACTTCGAAAAAAAACTTAAATAAAAAAAATAGCAAACGACTCCTTTGTTGTTGATGAACACAGTATAGTGTTTAAAACGTTTGACCGACTTAATTGAAAACTACACAGAATTACAGTTAATGACAAAAACAAGGTTCTTTGCTCGTGGTTCTGATGACAGACATGTTGTAATTTCTGAGGGATTCAACTTTCGACACGTTTCTTATCAAACCTTCTTTTTCCCAGATAACGTTAGACCTAAGCTATGCAACGGACTCATTGAATGCAACCACGCTTACTTCAACGACGTTTACGTTTACCACGATGAAGACCCGACGATCTGCACGTCGAAGTTCGCTTGCAACACAGTGGAAGGTTATGTCAGCATCGATCAACTGAAAGTGTGCGATGGTTTCGTCGACTGCGTGGACGGAAGTGACGAAAATGGAGAATTGTGCCCAGGTCGTATGCATTGCCAGTCGCTTGGTGGCGCTGCGGTGAGTAATTAGTTAAATCCGAAGGTTGCTAAATTGCATACAAGCGTTGAAGTGCACTTTATGATGCATGGAAGCAGGAACTTGAGCAAGCCAGTACGGTGTAACACAAAAGTGTTATTGTTTTAATTAATGTTTGTTTCAAAATAGTAATTTGTTTTTAATTACGCAGTAATATTTCATGCATTGGCATGATTGACTGAATCGCCCCACTGCGCAGGTCCTTCTTGGCAATCACAGCTATCGTATCGCGATCATTAGGTTCACAGGCTTGGCAGCCAGGCATTGCAGCCTAGCTGGATCAGCCACTTTTTCCTCCGACTTTTTTCAATTACGCTTTTTTTCAAAAACGCTTTCAACCTTTAACCTTATTCCAATAACACTTCTTCTGCGTGGACACACGTGGAAGCTTCACAGTCAAGTTATTAAATAACCTGACTAAAAACTTTGAAATTGATTTCCATCACAAATTATTAATAATTTTCTGTTTTCTTTTCTGTCAGCTTTCAATCGGCAAGCATCAAATTTGCGACGGTCAGATAAACTGTGATTCGTCGGAGGATGAACTGGGATGCTCAGACGACGGAAGGTTTTATTGCGAAAGTGGAAAACCTCTGTTTGTGCCGAAAAAACTGGTATGAGGTGATATTTTTAACAATGAGCATTCTTTCTTCTTTTTCCGAGGGACGTTCTCTAGTTGCCATTTTTCGAAGCGAAAACCGGAACATTTGCAGCTCTTTTTTTAAACATAAATCTTCATGGTGGTGGATTGTTCTTAATAACAAGATTCAAACTACTGTGTAGAAATTCAACGGCGTCGGAGATTGCAGTGACTGGAGTGACGAATGTCCCTCGGTGACGTCATCAAGTGAAATGTCGTTTTCATCGAGATACGAATTAATCGCGAACCCTTTGTTACGTGGAGCTGTGTGGATCATGGGACTCGCAGCAACTTTAGGCAACATGGAAAGTATTAAGGTTTTATCTGGTAAAGTCTGACTGTGGTTTCGACTTTAGTCTGCTTACTCAGAAAACTAAGTGTTGGCCTTATGTTTGTAGAAAACATGTCACAGAACACGACATAGAATATTGTCTGTGTCCCCAAGCAAATGCTTAAATATTTGCACTACACCACTGTTTTACAACCACCCATCTTATCTGAAATCTGGTAACATTGAATGGATTTCTTCTAGTGCGAAGTGCTTACTTTAATGAATAAGTTCTTTTTAATACATTTGAGCATACATCCTACAAATTATTGTGTATAATTCGAAAAAATTAAACAAACATAAATTTTTTGCAGATGGTGATGTTAAAAGAAATAAAACCGGCAACGCAGTCACGTGGTAGTCACGCATCGTCGCGCGCCAATCACATTCTAGTGTTAAACCTCAGTGCCTCAGATTTTCTCATGGGAGTTTACCTTATCATACTTGGATCTATGGGGGTTGATTACTCGGGAGAATACTGCAGCAGCGACCTCTCGTGGCGGTCCAGTGGGACATGTGTTGCCCTCGGGGTGATGGTGGCGCTGTCGAGCGAAACCTCAGTGCTAACCATGGTTCTGCTGACTACGTTTCGTCTCTACGCCGTCTTTAAGGTGAAACATATGTGTGGAACGTTTTAGTTGTGAACGTAGACTGAGAACTTCGTGTGACGACAGGATAACGACAGGCATTTGTGTTTAATGTTGCTAAAGGCTTTCATTCAATAACTGTTTTCAGTTGGGTTTTTGGATACCATATTATAGTTTTACTTTTGCAAATGTTTGTAATATGCAACAAACCGAAAAAGAAAACACGAAGTAACACTGTAAGA
This sequence comes from Ascidia mentula, assembly GCF_947561715.1. Taxonomy (NCBI): domain Eukaryota; kingdom Metazoa; phylum Chordata; class Ascidiacea; order Phlebobranchia; family Ascidiidae; genus Ascidia; species Ascidia mentula. The sequence goes on along the minus strand of NC_138568.1, from coordinate 22,043,546 downwards.
TATCACATAGAATAAACTGAACAACTAACGTCAATAACAATCAAGGAACAACAGCAACATCTTCATACAAACTGATCACTTTTTAGCCTTTCCAAGCATCTTCAAACCCCAGCACGCGCATTGTGATGTTGTCAGTCTTCATGACTTGGTTCGTGTCGTTCTTCATCGCGTTGCTGCCACTCACAGTCGAGTTTGAAGAAAAATTCCAAACCAAAGCTTGGGTCGAAAAAAATATGTTCTTTCGTGACGTCACGGTCGATTTTTCCGGTAAAATATTCTGACCAAAGTTGTAGTTTTGCAAGTGGATTTGACCCAAATTATCATTGAATTTAATGGCAAAGCGTTTACGTAAAAGTGGCGAAACTTTATGGCAATGAATAAAATTATTCTTTTCATTGTTAAGCTGCATGTTGTAAGTTAGAGGTATAGTTCTCTACATAAGCATCAAGTTTATTCCATTGTTCCGTAACACATTGTTGTGTGCTTTCAAATTTGTATTCGTTAGAATTTACAAACGCTTACTTTTGTTTCTACACAGACATGAAAACTTTTGTGAAGCGAGTGGTGGAGTTTTATCCCGACGTAAACCACACCGACGTCACTTCCGCCTGGAAACAAACAAACCTTGCGACGTCATGGTCGGATCTTTACCGTGTGCTCATCCGAGGTGGATACCATATACTGGATAAACCGAAAGGATATCTCGGGTACGATCAGTCCGAGGTTGGGTTCACACACATCCGCTTTGGTGAATTCGTTGTTCTTTTATCGGTAGCGTAGGCTCGCGAGCCAGCAGAATCCTCCCATGCAAAGCTGTTGTTATGGACTCTGCCTAACCGTTTTATCCACGTAAAACCCGATTGTATGAAATCACGTGAATTCTTTACCGAAGCAAAATATTATGTTTATTTTATTTATCTTCTATCCATCAGTTGAATTTCTTTATATTTCGGCAACTTGCATTTGGAACGTCCTGAAATATAAACTGTAAAAGAAAAATCACCTTCTTTTTGTTTCAGATATTACAGCAGCAACAGTGTGTGTATAAGCAGATTGTTCGTCACTTCGTCGGATGAGGCGTGGAGTTATACGATGTCTATTATATCTTTTAACTTTGCCGCTTTCTTGTACGTTGCCTTCTCGTACTTTCTCATCTACAGAAAGACGACCAAAAGTGGGCGGATTGTCAACCATGGTCAGAATGCACGAGTTTCAAAGAAAAATAAAGGTTTGATTAAAACTTTCTTCGTCGACATTCATCCAATAATACACAGACCCTCACTGACTAGTTCTGAAAAGTAACTCCGCAAACCAAGTCACCTCTTCTACAAATCATTACACCACGAATGTACGCGCTGCATTTTTTAAATACCAAAGAAAAAATGCATCTTCCGGTATTTTAACAGCCTCGCCTCCATGCTCTACGTATATCCACGTTTAACATAACATGAAATTTTTTCACGAATTTATTCGCGTGTTGCGTGATTAAATTTTCTATGTTAGTCGTCACAAACTGCGTTCAAGCACTGCATTGTCGACTTTTATCTGCGGAACCTTGCAAATGTAAACCATTGGATGTATTTGTATGACGTGAATATGACTTAAATTTTAGCCGAAATAACCGCCTCCCATTTTGTCACATCTATGTATCTTCCTGTTGTGTTGCAGATATGCAGAACAAAATCATATTCCTCATCCTCACCGACTTCTGTAGCTGGATTCCACTTTCCCTGATGACTTTCCTCCATTTCAGCGGTTTCACTTTGCCCTCTGTGGCTTACGTCGTGTCGGCAGTTATTCTGCTTCCCATTAACAGCGCCATCAACCCTCTCATATACTCCACCGCTTTGGATAAATTGCGCAAGAATGTGGTTCACAAAGTCAGCTCAAAGTTGTCCAGGCAACCGATAACCCAAAGCACGGCTTTTCAAACCGCCCAAGTTTAAAACGATCCACAACCGCACGGAAACATTTTATAAGGCGGTTGATTTGCGCTTATTGCAACAATGTTTTTATGATGTATTGAAGTAATATTGGTTGTTTGTATAACTGACTGCAAACAGAATATTGTACAGTAAATATTTGATGTTTTCGATACGGTGTAACCTTTTCCCTCGATTGGATAAGGACTGTAGGTCGATCCATGATGTCATCACTCGTGACGCGGCAGGGAATCTTATTAATTTGTGACGTTTGTGACAAAAGCTTGGTATTTAAACTTAACATCCTGTGACCAAATCAGTGCAATATTCGATCGACGTGCAGAAATTCTGAGGTCGGTACAATGAACAAACCTAGCGAATCGGAACGGAAGTTTAAAGTCTCAAACGGATGCAGCGGAATTTAAAGTGAATCATCACATATGCAGTAGAGGTTGAATTACCTTCGGACATTGGATTCATTCCAAAGTCCGACTGAACAACTATAAATTCAATCTGATAATGAATGCGAAAGATTGCGTTTAGTTAATGCTGGCCTCTGACTGAAGCAAATTCAAACAAACCATGTCACTGTTGTTTATTGGCAAGCACCGTTGCTAAGCAACGCGAAAAGCATTAAATTCACGTTCAAAGCATTATTGTTCCGGAATGTCGTGATCACGGGGAATTGCATCTGCATAAAAAGATGATTAAACATGAACAGATCAATTTTGATACACTTTATGAACAAGCAAAATAATAAAAAATTACCAATTGCAACTATGCTATTTCAACTCATTTCAAGAAAAACTTCTTTTAGGATTGTTGTGGACGTTAATGTACCGTTGATTCGTACGGAGAGTTTTAAGTATAACGATATGGTATATACCGAATAATATATATGTACTATTATTGCTTTGGCCAGAAGAATTTGAATTAAGTGCTTGCTGGCATTCGCAATGGAACTGTTTTAACGGTTAACAAAATTAACACTTATAAAAGGAAATAAAACCTTTTGTGCAACTCTTTGAAACGTGTTTAAGTCAGTTCAGGTATTTTTGTAACAGAAGGCGATGTATAAGCGAACATTTGTTCCAGATTATTCACAAATTTTAGTTTTACCTAAGCAAAAGCTCCTACTCTCCAGACACAAACAACAGTAGTGAGGTTGTCGTTGAGAGAATGAAAGCTTGGGTTCGCAAATTGCTTCAGAACGACAATCCGGTGAACTCCCATCTGTGCAGTAATATCCACGTAATATCTCTGGGGGCTTGATGAAATCACATGACATTCCTGGAAAATAAGCACTTGATTTTGCAACTGATTCCACGTAACAAAACGTAACTTCCACTTCTTCACTCAACGTAGATTTTTGATGTAATTTTCAGGGATTCACGTAGAGGCGTATAGATTTTTAACGATATCTCGCTCACTATACGACAAGGCCTCATGTGTTTTGGTTATTGTTTACAAATACGCAGAAGAAATCAAGTAATTAAAACTAACAACTAATATTCGCCTGTCATAGGACACACTTGTCTATACAAGTTCCAAAAATAATTATCCGATACCCATCTTTAATATTCAGGTTTAAACCATCTTCCATCTACGTAATAATGTGTGAAAAAATTCCGCACAATTGAGCTTATGAAGGGATTTTCAACAAAATCATCCTCACCTGGGAATGCCATGACGACGTTGGTACTGATGAGGAGGAGAAGGATGCAGGAGGTGAAGATTTTGTTCATGGTTTAACAACAACGAAAGACCTCAGGTTGAATCGAAGTAAAAATGTCAAATAACTTTTTAGGTTGAAATACGCAACAATCACTTGGCTACAATGAATAAGAACACCTGGCTCGATTGGTTTTATGCTGAGATGACGTCACCGCCCTTCCGGTCCAATGTTTTAATTGTGGTTCGATTTGAAAATTTTTGCAGTTAAAGAATTGTCACTAACGTACTAAATAAAACTGGAAAAAAGTCAGTAGCCTTTCCAACATTTAACACAAGGTTCACCGCTACGTGACGTAACAGAACTTGATACCCTTGCGTAAAGGTAATTTCCCTTGTTGAAAACCACAACACCCTGGTTGGAATAACAGAAAATAAAAATTCGTCCTATGGCTGAAAACAAAGCAAACCATTAAATTGGCATAATTTAATAAACATTGCGTTTTTGACGGCTAAAGTTGTCAATATACGGGATCTTCATACGGAAAGTTTAACGATACCTAAATGATATATTGCTTGGATTTGCAAAGTTTCAGAACAACAAGTTAATATTCCAAGTGTACCTGTTGATCGTAACCCGTTGAATGATGTTGTCAAAATTAAGTATTTTTTTCCACCTTACACCGACCCAAAATAAGCAAATATTTCAAGAATATTATTATCATTATTGAGTGCCTAATGCAAAATTTTTGTGGAAATGTACTGGAAATAAAATGGCCGTTTCAGAATTTGTGACATAAATCATTTATTGGTAGAATTTTTTTCTCATTTTTACATGTATTTTCTGCTCTTGTTGTAATTTCTTTTTTCCTCAAGCAATCGGGAGTGAAAACACCACAGTTTGGTTTTAGCAACTTTCCACGCGATATCACAAACCAAATCATTTGTGGTTTGAGTAAAACATAACTATGCGAATGAATGTGCACACATGTGATTGCAACGGAACAACAAGTTTAGTTTCACAAGCAAACACTTTTGTCTTCTTGTAGTCATCAACGGTCGTCGCAATCTTTTCGGAAATAACTTATCGCATGACTGCGTATGCATAAACTTTTATTAAAAACATTGTGAAAAGATGAAGTTCAGCAACTATTGCAACAACGCATCGAGGTTATTGACGTAGAAAACCCAATGTTTCAGAGGAAGTCGAATAATTTATGGGTTTTCATCGAGTAAATGTGCCTGACTTGAGATATTTAAAAAAAGGGTGAGATTAATATGGATTTCAAAAAAAAAAGTTTATGTAGACAAAACCTTCACAAAATATAAAAGTTACGAATTATATTTGCTTTCATCAGCAAATCAAACAAATCAGAAATAAGTTAATTATAGATATTAGGAAAATTAGCTCTCTGGCACCACCTTGTGGGCTGGTTACGTTGTAAAATTACAAACATTGTTTGGCGGCCTGGGTTTGGGACCAGGATCTATTTAAGCAGGTTGGCGTGGGCATTAATATCCAACTTTTAATTTACTACTTACCAACATAAACATTTTGTTAACCATACTTATTATTAATTGTTACGCCACAACATTGTCCACATTGCTTGATTTACATTTCATACCTCCTGATGAAGGCTGCTGCATAACAGCCGAAACGTCGAGAAACGACAAAAAAATAAAATTTGCCAGAATATCAGTATTCAGCAATACTTTATTCTTATATGGCTGGTAAAATAAAATAAATGAATTCATCCGACAGACCGACCAAGCGTATACGCAGAAATGTATTTTGGTGTCAAGACTTTATGGTGTGGGTAAGGTCGCAACATGTCTAAAAATAACAGCATATCAAACCCTTGATTTCAAGGCAAACGTCATTGGTGGAAAACTTTTGGAAATCTATTCACATGTCACGTGACGTTCCGCTCCAATGCTTCACAACTACAACTTCTTCTTTTCTGTTTTCTTCGAATACGAGAGAGATCTGAAAAATGGAGAAAGGTTAAGAACTATTTCAATTAAGTGGTTGATTTTATTGGTAATGAAACCATTGTGGTTTTACTTGTGCCAAAGATCATGCTTTCCGAACATAAGCCACAATAATGAGGTTCTCGTTGAGGTTTTTTCACACATCATATACTTAACACATTATTTAGGCGCACCTTAAGTTACAAGTGTTAATAACAAATTGTGCAGGAGAACATACCAGTCTCAGGTTGCTAACTGCTTTGGTTTCTGATACACTTTTTGTGACAGATTGATTTTTAAACCACGTTCGACAGCACGAGCTTTCGCGAGCTACTACGTTCATTTCGTCGGGTATGGATTTGTTCCTCTAAAAACAATCGTACAGCTGATAACGAATAATATTTAACGAGATTATGTAAATAACGTGGAAATCATTTAGTTGTCTGCCACAAACGTTGTTTGCATTTAGATTCGAACAACTTCTCATCTACGTAACAAAATACAAAAAGAACGCCCAAGCAAAGTTGCATGGGGAAGGTCTAGTACATGAGTTATTTTATTTTATATTTCATCTATGAAACACTCGTCGGTCAGTGATTCTGACTTAGTGAAAAGTTAGGAAAATATGTTCCACATGAATGCTCGTAGTCTAAATATTCATTTAATTACTTTTACAAACATATTCAAACAAACAGCAATAAAATATTTGACAACCAACTTCTTTTTCGCAGGGTTTACTAATCTGTTTAATAGTGTTGGTACATATACATAGACGTGCAACCAAAAAGGATATATGGCAAGGCATACATGTATAATGGTGTTTACTCACGGGGAGTCACCACACTGTCTAATTGAAAAACGTAAAAAACGGCGCCCGTGAACAGATTTGAAACACCAAACTTGTCAAAGTGTATGTGGAATGTGGATTAACAAACCTGCTTCTTTCTTGTTAGTTGATGTTTTAAACTTTCCCCACTTATGCTTCGTCGGTTTGTAATCTGATCGTTAAGTAACTGTTGAAAAAGTTTGTCGCTAAACAATCCACGTGGAACTGTGTTTGTTAAATTGGTTAGGTTGCTAAGTGATATTGTTTCGTAACAATGCAAGAAGCGTGTTGGTAACGCCACATAGGCTCGTTTAGAATTTCGGGTATTCAGGTTTGAAATCGTGGCCAAAGCAAAACGATCCGACGCTTTGTTCACAACCAGACATGTTTGCTAAATAATAGAAATAGCATTGACGGCAGCGATTTAATGAACATTGTGTTTATTGTTGTCTTTGTGTTAACGTTGTTGAAAGACGTGCCATCCATACGTAATATGATCTTGGGAAAATATTTGTCGCTAAACAACTCACATAGAATGTTCGTCACGTGGTTCTTGTTGATTGTTTACGTTGCCAAGTGGTATTGTTTAGTAACAATGCAAAATGCGGTTGGTAACGCTTGGGGGATGGGCGAAATTTCGAGTATTCAGGTTTAAATCGTGACCAAAAGACAAAGGATCGGATATATATAGGGAGGCACTGTGGAGTGAGGAGACAGTTACACATAATCGTGTTTCCGTGGAGTTAGCAAGGCACCAGGTTGATATGACAGGTCCACAAAACATTACCATAAAGTTTTAACGAAAGGTGTGCACGGCCCGGATGAACAACGGTGCTATGTGTTACTTTGTGTGTATAAGGATTTGCCAAAAAAATTTGATTATTTTTGACAGACGCTTGTTTATGCGAAAAATTTTAGAATATGTGGGTGTTTATGTTTGTGTTGTTGAAGTTAGGACCCACGTTTTGCAGTTATATTTAATAGTGATCCAAATATTTTCCTGGCGTTTTGGTATTTAATGGGATTGTTTTGTATTTGAACTGCAAACTCAATAGCTACAGAGCCTATCAATCTGTATATAAAAATTTAAAGTTATTGATCGTCTAATTGGGTGTTTGCTTTGCAAAATTATTCAAAGAAATGCATCTCAAGCCGCAAAGTTAAAATCTGGAGACAGAAATGAACAAAATCATTCGCTCACTACTACGCCTTCAAATTAACATCGTGTGATGATTTCGCATTTGAACCTAATCTCTTGCTAATATGACGAAGCATGAAGCTTTCCCAAATAATTTCCACGTAAAGTTAATACCAGACAAAAACAGCTCGCCGGGATTCGAAACAATGATTGCCGCAGAGGGAATGAATTATTCCCAAAGTCGTTAGGTTGGCAACCACTAATAAAAATCCTAACAATTTAAAACTTGTAAGTTTGCTGCCCACAGCGTAATTGTTTGCGGCTTGTAACATGGATGCGCCAAAAAGGCTGACTTTTTGCCTAAAATATAAATATGTACAAAGGCTTATTATTCCGTTACACTGGAATCGAGCAGGAGGACTTAGTAGAGTTATTATGTATAGCGTTGTAACCATGGTTTTCATGGTTTCAAAATACATTAAGGCCTGCGCGCAAAAAAAGGTTTTTAAATGCAGCTCACATTTTGAAAACCTATAAGTGACGGAATTAAACCTCTTTATCGTAATTTGTTTCATGACAATTAAAACAAAATTATATTAAAATGCCCAAACTTTTTCTTTCGGATGTGTGGGACTTAAAAATTCAATTCGACGTGTTTAATAAGCAATGGCATTAAGCCTGGCCCAAGTAACTCTACACGTACACTTTCTGCATAAATCCCATGTCCACTGATTTCTCATGTGGAAGGACTTTTAAATTTTGGACTGGCAACTGTTCAGGTAATTATTCAAAACCACAAAATAATATCTTAGTGAAGAGCAGGCGAAACGTGTTGTTCATATCATTTTCAAAAAGTCTTGTTTTCGTTCTTACGATGCACCAAAAAAACACGATCTTTTTAAACCGTTTGTTTGTAACATTTAGAATGGCTAGGGAAACCGTCTCGTAATTATTTTTGATTTAATTTGTATAATTTGTGATAAAACACTTAATTGAATTGACACAATCGTAACTTGAAACAATGGGAGATGACGTCGAAAAGATTGAAGAAGAATTTCGTGATCAGTTGTTATTGTCTGTGTCACCAAATCCGAACAGAATTCTGCTTGACAATTTGACGGAATATTGCAGAAAACGACCATGGCCTCGTTACCTGCCTAAACCCGACCCGCCCAAAAACCTGGTTCCCAGTTACTTTGGAGTTAACAAGGGGCAAGACTTGCTTCACGACTTCATTAGAATTGTACAAAACAGAAAAGTATTTAAAAAAAAAAATTACTTCTTTTTCCGTTGCGGATCTGATGCTGGGGATCGTGATATTATATTGCTTGCCGTCCCATATAAAGACCAACCAGGGAACGGGTTAATAATTACCTCCGCTTTTAATTCAGAAGTGAACAATTACACAACTTTTGTAAAGAAAAAGTATTTCAGTGCGTTTAATGAATACTTTGGGAAGTTTATGACAGAATCAGTCAACGGCACAGCAGGTGCTACAGAATACAGTGGTTTGTTTTTCGAGCTCTCAGTTCTCTTGTTATTCGAGATTGCTAGGCGACTTGCTGATGGTGATGTTTTCCAATCCATTCCTGTGTCATCCTGCATCGCCGCTTCCATGTTGATCTTATCTAGGAGCGATCTAGGAAAGAGTGACCAACAGAAAACAATGGAGCAACTGTTTCAGGCCTTTGGAAGAATTGACGAGAAGGGGAAAACAGAAACCAAAAACCTATCGAATCAAGAAAGGAAACAAAAAAGGCAAGACGCAACAAAAAAGATTATGAATGGGTTAGTCATTGGTTAGAGAACTTAATTTCATTACTTTTTAAAACAATTCACACTGTTATTTAATTTGAATCGTTAAATTAAATCGTTTATGTAATCGTTGAAGCAAATCCTTCTGAGACTTTACTCACAATACAGGCCATAATTTGCAACGTTGTCGTTGATAATGCCTCGGTGTAATTCACATTCAAGTTTATTTAATAAAAAAGAAGTTGGGATCTTCTGGTGAATTTTTGTACATTGAATTTACCAAAACGTCGTCCAAATTAAATCATGATCACCCCAGTTTATTTTTGATAATGGTCATTTTACTTGCATTTTATGTTTGGCTTTGCCAGAAATTGTACAATGTTTTTTTTCTTGCGTAATTGCTAGCAAGTTAATGTAATTAACAATATACTTTAATTGCAATAGATATTTCGACTCAAAGAGCAGCAGAAAACAGATGGCGACAATTTTGAAAAACAAGATGACATCCCTTTTCGATTAAAGCTAATTCCCGAGTTGCAAAACCTAACAAATGACAATATTTGCGTCCGGTTAAAAAAATTTTTAGCAAGCAAAATTGATTTCTTTCTACTTTCTTTTCTGCTTTTCTACTTGCCGAATTTTCATTTGACTGCAAATTTTCCATACATATACATAGGCATGATGTTTTCGCATTTCATGTTTTCATTTTACCATAAAAGGCAGCGAACGATTTCAAACCTTGAATACCGGTATTTGTCAAAATATTGCGATTGATGTGTACTTGTGTAAATATATTTAGTTTTATGTAAGCTGCAGACAAACGCCACTGTTTCGACCTAAAAAGTCTTTGCTTGGCCGTTTGGTCAGCAAAGTCGTCTGACAGTCACACCAGTTGCACTTTTACGTCGAAACAGTGGCCATCTGTCCGCAGCGTACACAAATCATTTTATTGGCTCCACTTTGTTTATATTTAGTTTTGTTTGCTTTTAACGTTTAACCCTCTTTGTCAAAAATTAACGTCCTTAGCTATAAGTGACTAAAGAACTAAAGCACTAATACGTGAAAAAAGTGTCTTTCATCGTATTTCATGAACGTTTTATCATTATGTAGCATATAAATATGCATATACAAATATGATTACAAGTATGCTCTTCGCTGATTCTGTAAATAAACTATATACAAGCTTGAGAACAAGGTTTGGGGATAGTTTTTAAAGCAGGCGAATAAAATGGTATGGAGTAAGCCTTCTTAACCCTGCATGTCATTCAACAGAAACCACCTTTTCCAGCAAATCGCAATACTAAACTAAAGACATTGAACGAAGATTTGTAAACAGTGAAACGAAACGTAAAACCCTGGTGACCCGATGACTATTTTCAGTCCAGTCAAGTGAAGAAGGCGTTAAAAACCGGTGAAGCGTTGAATCAGCCGGTTGTTATGATGTTAATCACAATGGTTGTATAACAACATATTAGGTAGTGTCGCTCGCCGGTAATGCACGGTACCTATATGGATACACCTGGCTTTACTTCTGACGTCACCCACGCTAAAATAAAAGTAATACTATTGTTCTAAAAATGATGTCGGAGGTAAACGGTATAGTTTAGCCATGCAATAAATTACTCTGACATCAACCGTAACAGGATGAAGTATCGAATTCCCATATCTGGAAAATTCAAACTCTAAATATTAAACTTGTTGTAAAAACAGGAAAGTCGTAGAACATCATTATAAGAAAATGTTTTCCATGTGTTGTTGCCCCTCATGTAATCGTTTCTAAACACAACTATTAACGAGGTTATTCTTCCTACACGCGTCGCTCGCGCGGTAACTCAACTGACGCAGACTTCCCTTCTGAGAGTGAAAAGTTGTCACAACTTCGCTGTTCCCGTAAAATTCGCGTTGTCATATTCCAGATGAAACGCGTAAATTCATTCCATTCATTTCCACATGTATTCGTGGGGCGTACACAGATGCTTAGTGCAACGTGTTGACAATATGAGTAGGTGAAGCGAATAGTTTGCGTTCATTAAAGACGGTAATGAGCTGAGGCAGGAGGTGTGTGTTTGGTTTCTAAATAACTTTACCACTAATACGTCATCGTATGTTACGATAGTCAGTAAATATTTTACTTTAAACTGACATGGGCTCCCTCATTTTGTTAATCCTGCTCCTTTCACTCAGCTTTCAACACTCCAGTACTTCAGGTATGTGATCTGTGATTGGTTAAACTTACATTTGTCTGATATATGCACCAGTAACTAACTGGTTTGGAAATCGTCTACTGACCAATTCTGAACAAAAACAACCAAACCACATATTCATTCATTCTAAACATGGGTTATGACTAAACATCGTTTGCGGCAAAATTCTTAATTAGTCCGTTTAACTTTCTTTACGAACTACACACACTGAGCTACTAAGGCTGTCAGGCATTTCTTATTATAAACTGCATGTGTCCATAAAAAATACCGCATATTTTATGACCTTGAGCAGATGGTTGATTGACTCATGCAAAATTACTTAATAGAGTTGATTACATTGTTTACCCCCACAGAGAGGAAACCGAATTTTATCTGCGACGACGGAACAGTAATTTTACAAAATCGGTTTTGTTCCAACTTCGCCGATTGTCCAGACAAAAGCGACGAAAGAAAACCAGAAATTGTTTCGGACGAAACCAACATTACTTCGAAATATTAAATGTACGTTGAAGTATACTGTAAGTTGAGTTAAGCCTGTAGGTTGAGTTAAGCCACGCACCAGCAATGCAAGAAAATGTGTCAGTTATTTTATGTTTTGTACAGTCCTGTATTCTCCATTTACGGTAAGTCTTTCGTATTTTAAACAATTGCTGGCATGATTCGATTGAAATTCAGAAAGTCAATATATTGCGCTTGTAAAGCGTGAGCGCCGTAAATAACCAAATGTAGTGGTTAGTGTATAAATTTAAGTACACACGAAAATGTATTGTGTTTTCACATTAGAATAATTGACAGAACAACTAAACTGAAAAAAAAAACTAAAAAAGTTGCTCACTGCCCCGTTCCCTGGGTTGGATTGAAACATGTGCGATTCGTCGTGTTGAGTTTTGTCGAGGCCACACCCAATGCATCGGTAAAACACTGTGCGACGGTTGGTGTCCACATTTTTATCGCTGTCCGGACGGAAGCTGTCGCCAAAGAGCTTCATTGTGTGATGAAGAATTCTGCAATGACAACAGAGAAGCTTTTGGGGTATCTGGAATCAGGTGTAATGAGGTCACAAAGAAGTTTCTGGAATCTAGTGTGACGTAAGAAAGAAAATGCTAGACTGGGAGCTCCTGCGCTGAAAAAGAGTTGCGATGAGTTGTATGTTAGACTGTTTTTACGCGACATGGTTTGGTAACAATATAAAAAGCATGTTTTCTAATACTAGAGGATAATCGAATTAATACTCCCGCAATCGAGGAATAACAATAGGGATTGTGGTGAACGCGATATTTGTTTTAAGCAGGCATCGCTACACTTACTACCTTGACAGCGTGTTTCCCTCCAATAGAAAATGAGGAAATGATGACGTGTGTAGAGTTTCCGTGACATTGAACGCAGTTTAGTGTGGAACAAGTTTGGAACATAATACATTACAATTGGCGTGATGTGCAATAATGTTGGTAGGAATGGGTTTGTTTGGTGACGTAGGCCTGACCAGAGTTTCCCAACCTTTTTTGTAGCGTCCAAATGTTTTGAAGAATCCCAATTTGCATCAAAAATTTTAACCGGTTTGCTAACGAAATTTGGATGATATGTTATTAAATGTGGTAGCAGTTAAATGTTGTGCGCATTTAAGTAGAAAAAAAAACATACCAGAAAACAAAATTCGTAAACTCCAATTTCAGGTACCCCAGCTTTGGCTCGCGACCACACGTTTGGGAAACAATGGGCTAGGGGCTAGAACAGGGTTCTTCAACGGGGGCGACTTTGTTTGCCAAGGGACGATTTCAGTTTTTTGTACATTTGGGGGCGAATTTACTTTCAGGGGGGCGATTTTTGCATGATAACATGCTGTACATTTAATTCCCATCCTCAAGTTGATATAATTTTGCTGTTGTCGATTAAACACAGGTTACCTCTGCATAGCCTATTCCTATTGTCATTAACTTTTATCGTCACAATAGGCCATTGGTCATTGTTGTTGAATTGTATGTTGTGGAGTATATTTAATTCGGGTTTGTGCCATCTCAAACACACATACAACTTCGTATGTGTTTCATATGCAATAAAACTTTCTCGAATGAGGCAATGAAGCCCTCAAGATTGAAGGATCATTTGTGCAGAATTCATCCCGACAGAGCAAACAAACCAAAGGAATATTTTCTGGCTTTAAAGGAAAGTCAAGCCCGAAATTGCATTAGTAACGCTTTTGCTAAAAAAGTTTGTGAAAATGACAAGGGTTTGATTTCCTCCTACAAAGTTTCTTTGCTAATCGCAAAAAAAGGGTCTGTCTCTAATATCGGAGAAAGCTTGGTGTTTACCAGCTGTTGGGGAAATAATTTCAACAGTTATGGAGCGAGATCCTGCACCCGTCCTCAAAACCATTCCACTGAGTGAGACCACTGTTAAACGTCGAATCGATGAAATGGGCGAAGATGTCGAGGAAGAACTTTGTGAAGTGCTGCGAAAAAATCCATTTAGTGTAGAAGTGGATGAAACCACAACATCAGATAGTCGTGCTCTTCTTTTGGCATTTGTTCGGTGCATGGTTCAAGAAAAGGTCATAGAAGGACTTTTGTTTTGCAGTTGTCTGGAAACAGATACTAAAGGACAAACAAAAGTTTGAAACCGAGTGTTTCTGATTACCGTCAGTCGGTTAATTTATGAAATACGAAAAATCGATTTCGCCTACAAAGGCATCATCAGTTTCTGCAATAAAAATGCAATGAAGCACTCGAAGTTACCTTTACTAAAGGACAAACCAAACCATTGAATTCTTATTACTGCACAATATGGTCTTTTTCAATCACGTAAGGTCATTGTTTGTTTGTATCTTTAGTCTGTCGCATCATGTATGTAATAATTTATTGATTGACAGTGAAACAATCACAGCTCAACCTACCTATGCTTGCAAGCTAAACGCAGGCAGACCAAAACAAACCCATTTCCGTAAAAACTGTTAACGGAAATGGGTTTGTTTGGTGATGATGGGATGGAGAATACGGTAGAATTGTGATGTAGTAAACAGACAAACGATTTTGTTAAGAGCAAAACTGTGATAGGTTTCCCGTATTTAGAGTGAAAGATATCACAACCTGTCAAACTCCTGATGAAGTGCGTAAATTTATTGCATTCATTTCCACACGTATTAGTGGGGCGGATACTGATGCTTAGTGCAAAGTGTTGTCAATTAATCAATATAAATAGCAGGGAATTGCATTTACACGGTAATGAGCTGAGGCAGGAGGTGTGTGTTTGGTTTCTAAATAACTTTACCACTAATACGTCATCGTATGTTACGATAGTCAGTAAATATTTTACTTTAAACTGACATGGGCTCCCTTATTTTGTTAATCTTGCTCCTTTCACTCAGCTTTTAACATTCCGGTACTTCAGGTATGTGATTTGTGATTGCTTAGACTTATCAGTATTTTACAAAATCGGTTTTGTTCCAACTTCGCGGACTGTCCAGACAAAAGTGATGAAAGAAATCAACATTACTTCGGAATATTTAATGTACGTTTAACTATACTGTAAGTTGAGTTAAGCCTGTAGGTTGAGTTAAACCACCCACTAGCAATGCTAAAAAATGTTTTAGTTATTTTATTTGTTGTCCAGTTCTGTATTCTCCAATTACGATAAGACTTTGCCATAAACAATGCTGGCATGGTTTGATAGAAATTCAGAAAGTCAATATATTGCGCTTGTAAAGCGTGAGCGCCGTAAATAACCTAATATAGTGGTTAGTGTATAAATTTAAGTACACACGAAAATGTATTGTGTTTTCACATTAGAATAATTGACAGAACAACTAAACTAAAAAAAAAAAAACTAAAAAAGTTGCTCGCTGCCCCGTTCGCTGGGTTGGATAGAAGCTTGTGCGATTCGCCGTGTTGAGTTTTGTCGAGGCCACACCCAATGCATCGGTAAAACACTGTGCGACGGTTGGTGTCCAGATTTTAATCGCTGTCTTGACGGAAGCTGTCGCCAAAGAGCTTCATTGGGTGATGAAGAATTCTGCAATGATAACAGAGAAGCTTTTGGGGTATCTGGAATCAGGTGTAATGAGGTCACAAAGAAGTTTCTGGAATCTGGTGTGACGTAAGAAAGAAAATGCTAGACTGAGAGCTCCTGCGCTGTAAAATAGTAGCAATGAGTTGTATGTTAGACTGTTTTTACGCGACATTGTTTGGTAACAATATAAAAAGCGTGTTGCCTGTAACAATAGGTTACAGACAAACGATTTTGTTAAGAGCAAAGCTGTGTTAGGTTTCTGCATTGGACGAACTTGCTAAGCCATGTGTGACCAGCCCATGAACATGAACCCTCATCTAATATGAGGTTGTTGTTTGTCTGCTTGGGTTTTATGCAGGGATTTAATGCGTTGTGATATTTTTTGCGGTCTTTGAAATTATTTTATGCTTTATGGTGTCCAGGTGTTTACACAGAGAGACAAATATTTACAAAACTTAAATAAAATTTAGGTATTTATTGAGGCTTTTTCGTCAGCGAGTGATGTTGCGTTTCTAAGTGACCCCGGATACGGAGGTCACGTGTAAGAAAACAGAACGGCGAGGGTTCTCTTTGACACATGAATAAATTCCAGAACATCGCTAGAAGTTGCGTCTTATAGAATCACTGTTGGAGTTTTGAAATGCTTTGCAAAACTTTTAAAAAGTTTTATTCTTTGTTGCAAAAGTTGAGATGTTGCAAAATGTTCCAAACAGTCGAAAAAAATCATGATTTCGCGAGGGTCAATGCAATATGTCCTAGGTGGTTTCATAGTAAAGTATTTGGCACTTCTGCGAAATGAGGCAGAAAATCGGGTAACCAAGGTTTTATGACAAAACCAGGTAATTTAGTTGTCTGTTCAGACGGAAAGATTATAAAGTTAACAACCGGATTTAATTCATTTGATATCATAAATACTAACCAAAACCAAAATATACCTCATTTATTAAATTTTTACTATATTTCGTTATTTTAATGACAGCCTATTTTTTGACTTACTTTTATTGTTTCTATATTTTCACCTACAGCAGCCGGCGAAACTGATAACGCCTTCCTTGTTAGGCGAAATAAATTTTTCTGAATAAATTCATCAACTATAACTATAGTGTTTCCACCTTGTTTTCTCCGTAAGGTTGCACCTAGTTTGGTGCCCAACGGATGACGGTGAATTTATAGTCACCACAAAGTGGAAGTCTTTGCTTGGCCGTTTGGTCGGCAAAGTCGTCTGATAGTGACTCCAGGTGCACTGATACGATGGGTCGAAACAGTGGCCATCTGTATGCAGCTTACACAGTTTATAACTAAGCCTTTCTGCATGATCGTTCTATTGATCTTATATAGATATTACTTACATTAATTAAAAGGAATAATTCTAATACTTCAGCTTAGGTTTAGCATAAAAGTATCTGGAATAGAGTGAACTGCTGCCATGGCTAATGAATATGAGGAGTTTGCCAGTTTTGACGAAGAATTTCGTGGCCAACTGCCTGCACCACTATTTGAACCTGATCCATTAACACCATTCAATGAAACTTTGCTGGGGAACTTAAATGCGGGGTCCGATGTAACCCCGCATACATTAATGTCTAAATACAAACTTAACGTTGGCACGGGACAAGATTTACTTCACACGTTCGTTAAGATTGTACAAGACCGAGACAACTTTAAAACAGGAAATTACTTCTTCTTCCGCTGCGGATCTGATGCTGGGGATCGAGATATTATTTTGCTCGCAAACCCAACTGAAAATCAACCTGGGAACGGAATAATCATTACCTCGGCTCTTACAAACCAACCCAACGGTTACGAATACTTTATCCATTATAATCACGTCCACAAATTGCGTGGGTTTTGTGATTACTTTCAGAAGTTTATGACGGAATCAGTCAACACCGAAGGCAACACGGGAGAAGAGGGTCGGTTTTTCGAGCTTTCCGTTCTCTTCGTGTTCGAGATTGCCAGACGACTTGTTGTTGGTGATGTTCACCAATCCATCCCTGTGTCATCCTGCATCGCCGCTTGTATTTTGAGAGAAGAAAGGCGAAAGGTTAAGGAAACGAAATTGAACACACTTTTTGACAACTTTAAGAAACAAAAAAAGTTCAAGAAACATTGCAGACAAGGTCGGTTATAAAGCTTTTCAATATTCTGTATTCGTTTTCAACAGAAATATATTTTTACTGTTTAGTTTTCACGAAACGCTTGCTTTTAATCTATCTAAAACGATTAACGCTATATAATTATTTTGTCCTTAGTGTTCTCAAAATAATCGAAGACGGACCAGAGTTTGATGGAAAAGACGCAGCAATGGAAGAAATAACCACGAAGTTTCAGGAGTTTTTAACTCAAAAAGTAGCAGCGGAAGAAGCAATGCAGAGAAGGTCGGTTAAAAAGTTTTTATCGATGTTTGCATCTTCCTAACAAAGAAGCAAATAGCCCATATATTAAATATTTCTTGCTTGTAACAATGTAATTATTAATTGTGTTTTCCCGGTGTTGTCAGCGTAAAAAGAGAAGTGCTGGGTTATGAGGAAGGAATCATAAAGGAATTAATCAACGTTTTTCGTTTTGGCTTTGATGAAAGAGAAGAAGCAGCAAAACAAATGCATGACCGGTGCGTAGAGATTTACTGATCATTAGAATTCACTCTACCTTACTGCATGTTTACTGATATTGCTATTTACAAATATATTATTCAAACAGGGAATAGAAAAAAAGCACTTTTTTTTGGTTTAATTCAAATTTAAGTTTACACTTCGAGCAACAGTAGGGTTTTGTTCGGTGATAATAGGATTGTTACTCATATTCTTGATAGTTAGTTGAAAGACTGCGAATTCAAACGTGAAATAATATTTTGGTGTAAACTGGATCGAAAGGTGGTTAAAGTGTCTACCATGCTGTGTGGTTTATTTAGGCGAATTTAAGTGAACAGGACGGGGTTACTTCAGTGGTTGACACTTAAAACACCTCACGGACGGGCGATATGGGGAAATCCCTATCGCGCCACGGGGTTACTTCAGTTCAATGACGGGCTTCAGTCGTATGTGTCACCCATACTACGTAATCGCCCGTCCGTGAGGTGGTTAAAGTGTCTACCAGCACACGATATTTAAAACAGTAACACAATAATAACAAAAACAATTTGTTTATTTATTTAAGGTTGAACATACGTGTTTATCAATAAATCATAAACTTTCCTAACATAAGATGATGTATACATAGTACACGAGGTGGGTATTTCCCGTAGGTTAATCCCCAAACTTATTTAACAGAAACATATGTTCAATCTTAAATAAAAAAAATTGTTTTTGTTATTATTGTGTTACTGTTTTAAAACATGCAATAAGGCCCTAACCGACCTCTCGTTCCGTTGCAACAGTTACTACCGAATGATGTATTCAAATGATGAAAACATGACACCTGAGGAACTCAAAGAACAACTCAAGCAAAAGATGAAAGATCTCTTCAATCCACAATTTGATGTTGATGCAATTGCTGATAGAATGGAAAGGCTGTAAACCCCGCAACCAGCATTTACAAGCAGCAGTTAAATGGAAAATTGGACCGGCATGAAAACTTCGCAAATAATAACTTGGAACCATGGGTTTATCCACATGAATATTTTCATTTCACGGTAATGTTATGATTTTCATGCACATACAAGCATTTACCAATTTCAGCAATCTCTTTCCAGATTTTTTATTAAATGCAGCATTAAGTTTCACTTTTCTGATATGGATTTCTTCATTCCATCATTGAATTGAATCGATTTTAAGAAACATAAATGACCAACAAGATTTATTTTGAGGAATTAACTGGTTTCGAACGTGCTTATTTACACAAAATTTTAAATGAAAGTGTTTTTAACGTGATTTTCCATTGTTTTATCGTCATGTAGCGCATTTAGTGTAGTTCAATTATACCCAGGTTGCTGTTTCCTAGTTCTGTAAATAAACTATAAACAAGCTTGATAAAAAGTTTTGTAAATCGTTTTTAATGAAGCTGTTAGGATCTAGTCGTCTTAACCTTTCTACAGAAACTACGTTTTCCAGTTTAATACTGAACTACATGCGCTGAACGAAGATATTGGACCGCGGACCGAAATGGAAAACCCCTGATAACTCTTCTTTCAATCCGGTCGAGTGAAGAAGGCGTTAAAAACCGGTGAAGCGTTGAATCAGTCAGTTGTTATGATGTAAATCACAATGGTCGTGCAACAACATATTAGGTAGCGTCGCTCGCCGGTAATGCACGGTCTATTTCTGGCGTATGACATCACACCTGGCTTGTAATTGAGTTATATGAAATGTGTGACAGCTAAGGTGTGTAAACTTGGAGACATACAGGCGTGGCAAAGTATTAAACACATTAACCTCGTAACAACGGAGTCAATTCATACAAAAACAAACACTAGTGACGTAGCGTATGTTGATGTTCTTGGTATTTAAACAAACCAAACTTGATGATTTCAAAAACGTTCGACACAAATAATGGTGGGATTAAAAAACACCGTTGTTCAGTTTACGCAAATACTGTTTCTGTGCAGACAGAAGCAGCAATATTGCAGCTCGCGTAAGAAGAAAGGGACATTTGTTTCGCACAATGCTCTGGAACGATAAAATGATCCACTTCTACCCATGTAGTAATAACCACGCGATATCACAAATCAAATCATTTGTGGTTTGATCAAAACACAACCACGCGAATGAATATGCACACAAGTGACTGCAACCGAACATCCTCGCGATTTTTTCGAAAATAACTTCTCGCATGACTGCGTAAGCATAACCTTTTTTCAAACATCTTGAAAAGATGAGGTTGAGGTTTGAAAACTTCTGCAAAACGCACTGAGCTTATTGACGTAGAAATCCCAATGTTTCTGAGGAAGTCGAATAATTTATGGGTTTCTTGAATCCAATATGGCTGGATAGGGAAACGTCCACTTAAACTTATAAAAGCAAGGTAAGTTCTTATACTGAAGTTTAAGGAGACAAAATCTTCACAAAATATACAAGTTATATGAATTATATTTGCTTTCATCAGCAAATCAAAAACATCAGAAATAAGTTAGTTGTAAATATTGGAAAAATTGGCTCTCTGGCACCACCTTGTGGGCTGGTCACGTTATAAAATTACAAACTTTGTTTGTTGGCTGAGTTTGGGACAAGGATCTGTTCAACCCTTCTGTAATCGTTTCTTAACACGAGATTGCCATACGAATATTTGATGATGATGCAAACGAGTCCATTCCTGTGTCATCCTGGTTAAGTCTGATGTAAATAACAATGGCCATGTGACATCATATTAACCAGCGTCGCTGTGTTTATAATTACACCTGGCTTTACTTCTGACGTCACCCACGACCTCTAAATGAGTTGTGTTTGGATGCTAAAAAAAGTTATATTATTGCTCAAAAAGGATGACCGGAGGTAAACGACATAGTTTAACCACGCAATAACCAACTCTGACATCAACCGTAACAGGATTCCATATCAAAAAAAATCAAACTCTAAACTTTAAACTTGTTGCAAAAACAGGAAAGTCGTAGGACATAATTATAAGAAAATGTTTTCCATGCAGCACATTTTGTTGCAGACGTGTTGTTGCCCATTATGTAATCGTTTCTAAACACAAACCCCAGACAAGATATCTCGGCCAAAAGCGGTTGCCCGTCCAACTATTAACGAGGTTATTTTATTGCACGCGTCGCTCGCGCGGTAACTCAACTGACGCAGACTTCCCTTCCTGAGAGTGACAGGTTGCCACAACTTCGCTGTTCCCGCAAAATTCGCGTTGTCAAATTCCTGATGAAGTGCGTAAATTCATCCCATTCATTACCACATGTATTAGTGGGGTGTATATTAATGCTTAGTGCAACGTGTTGACAATATGAATAGGAGGAGCGAGTAGTTTGCTTTTTATAAAGACGTAAGAGAGCTGGGGTAATCTGTGTGTGTTTGGTTTCTAAATAATTTTACCATTATTACGTCATCTTATGTTAAGATATTCCGTGACTATTTCATTTAAACTGACATGGTCTCCTTGTGTTAATCCTGCTCCTTTCACTCAGCTTTCAACACTCCAGTACTTCAGGTATGTGATTTGTGATTCGTTAAACTTGTTTATCTGATACATGTACCATCAACTAACTGGTTTGGAAATTGTCTGGTGACCAACTGTAAAAAAACAACCAAACGATAGATTCAATCTTTCTGACCTCAGGTTATGGTAAATCCATTCGTGGCGAGATCCTTTATTAGTCGATTTCATCTGCTTTTACGAACAGTGCGCACTGTGCTACTGCGATGCTGTATTGCAAAATTGTGTGGAGACGTCATGTATTATAAACTGCATGCGTTTTCCAACACGTTCTTGAATGCCGCATATTTTATTTGCGCTTGATCAGATGGTTGTATGACTCATACTTAATAGAGTTGATTACATTATTTACCCCCACAGAGTGGAAACCGAATTTTATCTGCGACGACGGAACAGTAATTTCACAAAATCGGTTTTGTTCCAACTTCGCGGATTGTCCCGACAAAAGTGATGAAAGAAAACCAGAAATTGTGTCGCAAGAAACCAACATTACTTCTGAATATTTAATGTATGTTTAACTGTACTGTAGGCTGAGTTAAGCCACCGCACGCACTAGCAATGCAAAAAACTGTTTCAGTTATTTTATGTTTTGTACAGTCCTATATTCTCCAATTACGGTAAGTCTTTCGTATTTTAAACAATTGCCGGCATGATTTGATAGAAATTCAAAAAGTCAATATATTGCCTTTGTAAAGCGTAAGCGCCGAAAATAACCACATGTACTGGTTAGTGTATTAATTCAAGTACACACGAAAATGTGTCTGTGTTTTTATATTAGAATAATCGGCAGCGCAATTAAAAACCTGCGTCGCATTTCAGATGCTCGCTGCCCCGTTTGCTGGGTTGGATTGAAACTTGTGCGATTCGTCGTGTTGAGTTTTGTCGAGGCCACACCCAATGCATCGGTAAAACACTGTGCGACGGTTGGTGTCCAGATTTTAATCGCTGTCCGGACGGAGCTTCATTGTGTGATGATGAATTCTGCAACGATTGTCCGTCTTCGAGAAGGTTCGACAATGGACACGGGTTTAAGTGTTTGAGAAATGGGAGGTTATGCAATCTGCCACAAAACGTTCTGTTTGATGGAATTTCTGACTGTGACGATGGTACGGATTTATGCTATGTTCAAATTGGAAGCAATCTGAATGGTGACCCAAGGTAAGTTTAATGTGTTTGCAATGAAATATATAATGTGTTTATGGTTAAACTTGGTTTGATTCTGTAATGCACATAACGTGGGGTCGTACGAAATGTGAATTTTGCATTTGACCTTTCTGTGATGCAAAACGTTTTGCGCCCACTGGTTGACTCGGAACGATATAACTGTAAAGTTTACTGACTAATGTTTTGCAAACACAAAAACAATTTATTTACAGAGACGTCAGAAACCGAACCGGCTCCTTCTTTAACTCCACCATATGTTTCCCGTGTCGAGACGAACAACACACGATCGTATCGAGTTCAAACGTGTGTAATGGGAAGGTTGACTGCCCCAATGTGAGGGACGAGTGCCAATGTGAGAAGGAAGCACACGAAATATGTGGTTATGTCAGCAAATATGAAGAACACCCTACGTAAGTGGATTTATAAGCGACCTAAGTTTCAACTGAGGGTCACAGGTTTTGCGTCGAAGCAAGCGTAACATTGAAAACAGTATTTTTAAATATGGCGACATTCACATTACATGTGAATACAGAAAAATATCAGAAAAAATTTTGATAGAGATATTGTCTAAAATATTATATTAATGATGTCGTCTACAACAAATTAATATTTCACTTGTAATGCTATATTTATCAACGGCAAATTTATGCATGGCTCGGTTACAATTCATCCACAACTAAACATGTTTTTTATGTGAGCTGCATACAGATGGTCACTTTTTCGGTCATCGAGATCTCATGAGTGCAGCTTGGTGCGACTCTTCTTGGCCTGCAGCTCACAGAAATCATATTATTGGCTCCACTTTGCTCATCTACATGTTTTTACTTCGCAGAATGATAAAGAAATGCGACTGCTTTGATTCGAACGGAATTTGTCACAATATCTTAACTCTCAACAAAACCACGTGCGCCCAAACTCCATCTCCAGCTTGCCACATGTCGAATTCATGCAACCAAGACTTTCCCTGCGACATGCTCTGCCCCTCCCACCTCCGGTGTCCGGATATGACGTGTCTACCAAGGTCAATCTTGTGTGACGGTGACGTGTGCAACGATTGTTC
Organism: Ascidia mentula; assembly: GCF_947561715.1. Classification (NCBI taxonomy): domain Eukaryota; kingdom Metazoa; phylum Chordata; class Ascidiacea; order Phlebobranchia; family Ascidiidae; genus Ascidia; species Ascidia mentula. The sequence goes on along the minus strand of NC_138568.1, from coordinate 22,019,737 downwards.
GTCATCACAGAGATGGAACAACGGACACGGTTTCAAGTGCGCGAGGAACGGGGGATCTTGTGTTCTGCCACAAATCTTGTTATTCGACGGGATTGCGGACTGTGATGACGCAATAGACTTGTGTTACGTAAACCAGAAAAACGACACGGTTTTAATGGGAAATCCCAGGTACATAGAAATTTCATTTTTGTTACCTAACCTTATCTAAATGTGAATGGAGTTACCGGTTACCATTGCTTTTACATTGTTGCAAGATGTAGTTCTAAATGGTTAAAGTTTAATAAATTGTTGAATCCAAAGCATTCCAACGCCCAGACAGGATTGCTAATGTACCAAGAGGTTATTCTGTATTTATATCATTTGTTTAGACGAATACATACCAACAATCAACAAGTTTCTGTTGTGAATTAAGCCATACAAGTAAAACATCACTTTGTTTAAAGCGACGTCAGGCAATCGATATTCGCTGAATTCAACAATTCCGCTTGCTTCCGTTGCCACGACAACGAAACGACAATCTCAAGCAAAAGCGTGTGCGATGACGTCATCGATTGCCCTGACTTAAGTGATGAATGTTATTGTGACGGGGAAACCCCAGATTTGTGTCGTCATGCTACGTCATGCTACGTCATACGCGTCAAACCCAAGGTGGGCGTGAATTTAAATGTCTCTTATTGTCTTGAATTTATTGGTGAGTGTGTATTTAGGGGTTACATGGTTGCCATGCAATCCACAGTGTAATTTTCTCATTTTAATTTAATGCGTATGATCTTTAAATAGCAGATTTTGCAGCGACACTAGTGGTCAACCCTATATCAAAATGCTGTTTGTTTGTCAACTTTATTCATTGAGTGCAAACTGAAGGCCCTTCCTGTTGTATGAATTATATGCTCACCAATTACCATTTTCCAAATTGTGAGCCCTATTTGTTAATTTTACAAACATAATTACGCTTCTTCTTATTTCCCTTTCAGCCTCGTGAGAACTTGCGAATGTTTCGTCGATTCAAACACGTGTCATAACCATTTGAACCCGGATGACCCCAACATGAACTGCAACAAAACCAAACGTCAGTTGTGCGATTCCCTCGTCCACCCTTGTAACTCTGGCGTCCCGTGCGACATGGAATGCCCGACGCACTTCCGTTGTCCCGACTCCACCTGCCTCCATCGATCCACCATCTGTGATGACGATACCTGCAACGATTGCTCGTCCCACCTCCGATGGCAGAAAGGGCACGGGTTCAAATGCACGCGGAAGGGCAGTGATTGCAACTTGCCTCAGATGTTTCTGTGGGACGGAGTAAAAGACTGCGATGACGGGAGTGACCTTTGTTTCCTTCACAACGAAGGACTTCTCACCGACAATCCGAAGTAATTTGCTTCAAATGTTGTTGTTTTTTGTGGGGGCTGCCATCAATACTTTAAACTACATATTTAGAATAATTTTGTTTCTATTTGAAGTGAACGCTATTTAACTTTCTTTTAGGCGAATAAAAGTGGAAAGAATTTGAAAACTTATGTTTTCGTGGCACCAAAAAAAGTGGCCGCACACAAATAATACAAAATTGTATTTCTCCAAATTGTAACAAAACAACACATCTCGATTTTTTCCACAGCGACATTCGATCATCGATGTGGGCCCAGTTCAATCACTCCCTGTGCTTCCACTGCCTAGATGGTGACCTCATCATTCCCAAAACCAGCGTATGCGATGACGTCATAGATTGTTACGACATGAGTGACGAATGCTTGTGTGAAGGTCAACTTCCTGATCTCTGTGCAAAGATACAACCACAGTAAGAGCTCTCACATCTTAACAAATCCAAAGCAATTGAATGATTACTATGGGCAGTTAATAATAATCAAACTGGGCCATGGTGTAGACCGGGGTTTCTTAAGCTGTGTGTCGTGGCCCTGAAAGGTCTTAGAACTCCTGGTGTAAAAATGTTGTGTTGCACGACTTTGAAATTTATAACCACTCTGGTTTGGCTTGTGATGAAAAATTTAGCTTGCATTGGTTGCAACGCGAAATGTAACATCGGTTTCTACCCGTTTGGAACAAGATCCAGTCCAATATAATTTTATAACATGGCCGGTGCACAACACCACCAACATCCAAGCAATAACCAAACTCCTCACCTGTATGTTGGCGTGGTTGGCCACACTACACAATCCACTGCAAACGATGACGAGTTCCTGTTGACCATAAGCTGGAACCAAATTGGCGAAGACCTTATTTTATATATTTAACCTTAGTTGACACAAACGCTTCCATTCAGCGTCATCTCCCAACAAAGCGCATCCAGTTGCAACGGAGGTAAGTTTGATTGTGGAAGTGGAATATGTGTTGACACTCGTCAAGTCTGCGACGGAATTGTGGATTGCAACGATGGATCGGACGAAATGTAAGCCATAGCAAGAGTTATAATCTACATAACATAAAAATGCACGTTGTGTTTCAGGTCGGAGCTATGCAGTGGAACAGCTCCTTGTGGAAACCAGACGGTGCCAGGAAAACTATGCCGGTAAATTGAAATTTAAATAAATCAAGGTACAAAGAAAGTGGTTTAAAATTTAGGTTTTGCATGACTGTTGTGGAAATTTGTGTGTACAAATCTTTGAAGTAGTTATGCAAAAACATAAATTTTTAACTTTTTTTTTGTTTGATGGTGTGTACAACCACTCACATTAGCAACCTCCTGCGTTTATTTTGACTTTGATTTGACATAAAATCAGTTTTAGGTATGATGTTGCGTCTGACGTCATACTCATCAATGTTTAGTTTAAACAACACGTTGTGTTCTTGATTACAACCTTCCGTGCAATATATTTCCACACAGATTAATAAATGTTTTCAGAAACAAAACCGCTCTGTGTAATTTTCTGATATTGATGATCCTGTTATTTTCACCGGCCTTTGACCAATTTGTGTAGCCATACGCGAAAATGAGAAGTCAGTTTTAAGTTTTCGTGCAGTAAAATTGAATTTTTTTACCAGATGCAGTCATTTAGCATCCGAAACTTGCGAACAGAAAACAGCCATTTTCTGCGATGGAAGAAGCGAATGCGTAAGTTCACCTGGAAGTCGGAGAGATTACAATTCACCGGTCAAGGAGGAATGCACAGAGGTTTGTGACAATTTCACAAGAACTTCGTCCAAACCCGAAGTTAAAACTGGATGCAGGGATGAACATCGGGTTCCATTGTTTGAATGCAGCGACTGTAAGTGACCATGTTACGTTGGCTGCACTTTAGCTGTTTGCAAACGATTCTGGTGTACCTGATACACATGGGACATCAACAATGCAATTTTGTAACATTTTATGATCTTGCATGAACTTATGCTGGAAATCATGTCGCAATACTTGCACGAAAACCACCGAATAACCTGTAAAACGTTACATTGCACATAAAAGAACTTTATAGAATTAGATTCTTTGCTTGCTGCTTTGCCGTTGCTACCAGGCTGTCATAATGTTTTTAAGGATTACCTTACGCTCCTCATTTTTGGCGCTAAAGTTGTTTACAAATCATTTGAACACAATTGGAAGCATTTTGTCAAATTTGTTTATTGGCGACAGCATTTTAGTCAATTTAATGCCATTTGTGTGAAACTTTTACTAATAACACTGACTGATATTTAGTTCGAAACTCCCCTAAAAACGAACATTTGCCAAACTTGCAAGAAAAATACCAAACGACTCGGAAAAGTGTTGTTTGTGAGCACGGTATAGTGTTTGAAACGTTTGCCCCATCACACTAATGAATTTTCCTTTCATAACCACAATTATAGGCTCTGCTGGGTAACAAGTATTTTACACTTAAGACAAGTAAAACCTTTAACCTATGCACAAAATAAATGAAAATTATACAGAATTACTGAACACGAAAAAAACAACATTCTTTGCTCGTGGTGCTGATGACAGACATATTGTAATTTCTGAGGTACTTACCTTCCGACACTTTTCTTATTAAACCTCCTTTTTACCAGATCACGTCAGACCTAAACTATGTAACGGACTCATTGAATGCAACCACGCCTAATTTAACGACGTTTACGTTTACCACGATGAAGACCCGACGATCTGCACGTCGAAGTTCGCTTGCAACACAATGGACGGCTACGTCAGCATCGATCAGCTGAAAGTGTGCGATGGTTTCGTCGACTGCGTGGACGGAAGTGACGAAAATGGAGAATCGTGCCCAGATCGTATGCATTGCCAGTCGCTTGGTGGCGCTGCGGTGAGTAATTAGTTAAATCCGAAAGTTCCTAAATTGCATACCAGCTAAGCAGGAACTTGAACAAACCAATACGGTGTAACACAAAAATGTTTCAAAATATGTTTGTTTTGAAATAGTAATTTGTTTTTAATTACGCAGTAATATTTAATGCATTGGCATGATTGGAAGGATCGCCCCACTGCGCAGGTCGTTGCTTGGCGATCACAGCTATCGTATCGCGATCATTAGGTTCACAGGCTTGGCAGCCCAGGCATTGCAAACTAGCTGGATCAGCCACTTTTTCAACAAAAAAAAACCCACCTTATTTCAGCAGCACTTCTTTTGCGTTGACGCACGTGGAAACGTCACAGTCAAGTTCAAAATATTAAACAACTTTGAAATTGATTTCCATCACAAATTATTGATAATTTTCGGTTTTCTTTTCTGCCAGCTTTCAATCGGCAAGCATCGAATTTGCGACGGTCAGATAAACTGTGATTCGTCGGAGGATGAACTGGGATGCTCAGACGACGGAAGGTTTTATTGCGAAAGTGGAAAACCTCTGTTTGTTCCGAAAAAACTGGTATGAGGTGATATTTTTATGAATGAGCATTGTTTCTCCTTTCTCCGAGGGAATTCCCCTAGTTGACCCAGATGCCATTTTTCGAAGCGAAAATCGGAACATTTGCAGCTCTTTTTTTTAAACATAAATCTTCATGGTGGTGGATTGTTCTTAGTAACAAGATTCAAACTACTGTGTAGAAATTCAACGGCGTCGGAGATTGCAGTGACTGGAGTGACGAATGTCCCTTGGTGACGTCATCAAGTGAAATGTCGTTTTCATCGAGATACGAATTAATCGCGAACCCTTTGTTACGTGGAGCTGTGTGGATCATGGGACTCGCAGCAACTTTAGGCAACATGGAAAGTATAAAGGTTTTATCTGAAAAACTCTGACTCTGGTTTTAACTTTAGTCTGCTTACTCAGAAAACTAAGTGTTCGCCTTATGGCTGTGAAAACATATCACAGAACACGGCATTGAATATTGTCTGTGTCTCGAAACAAATGCTCGAATATTCTTATATGAAATATTATAACACTCAATGGATTTCTTCTGGTGCGAAGTGCTTACTTTAATAAATAAGTTCTTTTTAATCCATTTAAGCATGCACCTACGTATTTACTGGGCCGTTAAAGTCTGTATCCCATTAAGAATAATTCGAAAAAACAAATACAACAATTTTTGCAGATGGTGATGTCAAAAGAAATAAAACCGGCAACGCAGTCACGTGGTGGTCACGCATCGTCGCGCGCCAATCACATTCTAGTGTTCAACCTCAGTGCCTCAGATTTTCTCATGGGAGTTTACCTCATCATACTTGGATCTATGGGGGTTCATTACTCGGGAGAATACTGCAGCAGCGACCTCCCGTGGCGGTCCAGTGGCACATGCGTTGCCCTTGGTGTGATGGTGGCGCTATCGAGTGAAACCTCGGTGTCAAACATGGTTCTGCTGACTACGTTTCGTCTCTACGCCGTCTTTAAGGTGAAACACATGTGTGCAACGTTTAAGTTGTGAACGTGGACTGAGATCTCAGTGTGACGACAAGATAACGACAGGAATTTGCCTCTCAGCTTATGTTGTTTTAAAGACCTTTATTTTAAGTGTTTTCAGTTGAGTTGTTGGATAAAATATGACATTGAGTTATAGTTGTATTTTTACAACTGTTTGAAGTATGTAACACACCCAAAATCTAAAAGTTGTCAAAATCACACAGCAAAACTACCTGAAATCACACACAATAACTGATCAACAGCAACATCATCATACAAACTGATCACTTGATTTTTTAGCCTTTCCAAGCATCTTCAAACCCCAGCACGCGCATTGTGATGTTGTCAGTCTTCATGACTTGGTTTGTGTCGTTCTTCATCGCGTTGCTGCCACTCACGGTCGAGTTTGAAGAAAAATTCCAAACCAAAGCTTGGGTCGAAAAAAATATGGTCGTTCGTGACGTCACAGTCGATTTTTTCGGTAAAATATTCTGACCAAAGTTGTAGTTTTGCAAGTGGATTTGACCCAAATTATTGATGAATTTAGTGGCAAAGCGTTTACGTAAAAGTGGCGAAACTTTATGGCAATGAATAAAATTATTCTTTCCATTGTTAAGCTGCATGTTGTACGTTAGAGGTATAGTTCTCTACATAAGCATCAAGCAAGTTGATTCCACTGTTCCGTAACACATTGTTGTGTGTTTTCAAATTTGTATTCGTTGGAATTTACAAACGCTAACTTTTGTTTCTATACAGACATGAAATCTTTTGTGAAGCGAGTGGTGGAGTTTTATTCCGACGTAAACCACACCGACGTCACTTCCGCCTGGAAACAAACAAACCTTGCGACGTCATGGTCGGATCTTTACCGTGTGCTCATCCGAGGTGGATACCATATACTGGATAAGCCGAAAGGATATCTCGGGTACGACGAGTCCGCGGTTGGGTTCACACACACACACATCCGCATTGGCGAATTCGTTGTTCTTTTATCGGTAGCGTACGCTCGCCAGTCAGCAGAATCCTCCAGTGCAAAGCTTGTGTTATGAACTCGGTCTAACTGCTTAATCCACGTAAAACCGATTGTTTGAAATCACTCAGTGAACCATCCAAACACAAACTATTTTGTTTATTCTATATATCTTCTATCTATTAGTTCAATTTCTTTGTATTTCGGCAACTTGCATTTGGAAAGTCCTGGAATATCAACCAGAACAATTCGAAAAATGGCCTTCTTTTTATTTCAGATACTACAGCAGCAACAGTGTGTGCATAAGCAGATTGTTCGTCACTTCGTCGGATGAGGCGTGGAGTTATACGATCTCTGTTATATCTTTTAACTTCGTCGCATTCTTGTACGTTGCCTTCTCGTACTTTCTCATCTACAGAAAGACGACCACAAGTGGGCGGATTGTCAACCATATGGTCAGAATGCACGCGTTTCAAAGAAAAATAAAGGTTTGATTAAAACCAATAATATACAGACTAGTTCTGAAAAGTAACTCCGCAAACAAGTCACCTCTTCTACAAAACCCATACATCACCAATGTACGCGCTGTAGTTTTTAATACCAAAGTAAAAATGCATCTTTCGGTATTTTAACGGCCTCGCCTCCATGCTTTACGTATATTCACGTTTAACACAGCATGAAATTTTTCCACGAATTTATTCGCGTGTTGCGTGATTAAGATTTCTATGTTAGTCGTCACAAACTACGTTCAAGCACTGCATTGCCGACCTTTCAGTTATCCCTTTATCTGTGGAACCTTGCAATTGCAAACCATTAGATGTATTTGTATGACGTGAATATGACTTAAATTCTAGCCAAAATAACCGCCACCCATTTTGTCACATCTATGTATCTTCCCGTTGTGTTGCAGATATGCAGAACAAAATCATATTCCTCATCGTCACCGATTTCTGTAGCTGGATTCCACTTTCCCTGATGACTTTCCTCCATTTCACCGTTTTTACGTTGTCCTCCATTTCACCGGTTTCACGGCTTACGTCGTGTCGGCAGTTATTCTGCTTCCCATTAACAGCGCCATCAACCCTCTCATATACTCCACCGCTTTGGATAAATTGCGCAAGAATGTGGTTCACAAAGTCAGCTCAAAGTTGTCCAGGCAACCGAGAACCCAAAGCACGGGTTTTCAAACAGCCCAAGTTTAAAACGATCTACAACCCCACAGAAAAAACATAACACGGTTGATTTCTTTACAGCAATATTTTTATGATGTATTGAAGTAATATTGGTTGTTTGTATAACTGACTTCAAACAGAATATTGTGCAGTAAATATTTGATGTTTTCGATACAGTGTAACCTTTTCCCTCGATTGGAAAAGGACTGTAGATCGATCCATGATGTCATCACTCGTGACGCAGCATAGCATCCTATTAATTTGTGACGTTTGTGACAAAACCTTGATATTTCAGCTTAACATCCTGTGACCACATCAGTGCAATATTCGATCGATCTGCGGAAATTCCAAGGTCGGTACAATGAACAGACCTAGCGAACCGGAACGGAAGTCTAAAGTCTCCAACGGATGCAGCAGAATTTAAAGTGAATCATCACATATGCAGTGGAGGTTGAATTACCTTCGGACATTGGTTTCATTCCAAAGTCCGACTGAACAACTATAAATTCAATCTGATACTGAATGCGAAAGGTTGCGTTGAGTTAATGCTGGCCTCTGTGCAAATGACTGAAGCAAATTCAAACAAACCATGCCACTGTTGTTTATTGGCAAGCACTGTTGCTAAGCAACGCGGAAAGCTTTAAATTTACTTTCAAAGCATTATTGTTCCGGAATGTCGTGATCACGGGGAATTGCATCTGCATAAAAAGATGATTAAACATGAACAGATCAATTTTGATACACTTTATGAACAAGCAAAATAATAATAAATTACCAATTACAAATATGGTATTTCAACTTATTTCAACAAAAACTTCTGTTAGGATTGTTGGGGACGTTAATGTACCGTTGATTCGTTTTGAGCTTTTTAAGTATAACGATATGGTATATACCGAACAAAATATATATGTACTATTATAATTTTTGGCCAGAAGAATTTGAATTAAGTGCTTGATGGCATTCGCAATAGAACTGTTTTAACGGTTAACAACATTAACACTTACAAAAGGAAATGAAACTTTTGTGCAACTCTTTGAAACATGTTTAAGTCAGTTCAGGTATTTTTGTAACAGAAGGTGATTTATAAGCGACAATTTGTTCCAGATTATTCACAAATCTTGGGTTTACTTAAGCAAAAGCTCCTTCTCTCCAGACACAAACAACAGTAGTGAGGTTCTAGTTGATCGAATGGAAGCTTGGGTGCGCAAATTGCTGCAGAACGACAATCCGGTGAACCCCCATCTGTGCAGTAATATCCACGTAATATCACTGGGGGCCTGGTGAAATCACATGACATTCCTGGAAAATAACCACTTTATTTTGCAACTGATTCAACAAAACGTAATTTATAATTCTTCACCTAACGTAGATTTTTATAAATATTTTCATGCGTTCAAGTGGAGTAAATTTTTACCGATATTTTCGCTCACTATACGGCAAGGCCTCATGTGTTCTGGTTATCGTTTGCTCAAACAAAAAAGGAATAAAGTAACTGAACCTATCAACTAATAATCGCGTGTCATGAGGCGCACGTGACCATACCAGTTCCAAAAATAATTATCCGGAATATATTTAGTAAAACGAACCAACAACCCAACCATCTTAAAAATTCAGGTTTAAACCAGCTACGTAATAATATGTGAGAAATTCCCGTACAAAGGAACTCAAAATCAACCTCACCTCGGAATGTCATGGCGACGCTGGTACTGATGAGGAGGAGAAGGATGCAGGAGGTGAAGATTTTGTTCATGGTTTAACAACAACGAAAGACCTCAGGTTGAATCGAAGTAAAAATGTCAAATTACTGTCCAGGTTGAAACACGCAACAATCATTTGACCACAATGAACAAGAACACCTGGCTCGATTGGTTTTGTGCTGAAATGACGTCACCGACTTTCCGGTCCAATGTTTCAATCATGGTTCGATTTGAAAAAATTTGCATTAAAAAAATATCACTAACGTACTAAATAAATTGTGTAAGCTGCAGACGGATGGCAACTGTTTCGACCTAAAAGGTCTCATAAAGTTTGTAAAGGCAGTCACGATTTCCAACATTTAACACTAGGTTTACCGCTAATGTTTAGAGTGGAGTAACAGAACTAGACACCCATGCATAAAGGTAATTTCACTTGTTGAAAACCACAACACGCTGGTTGGAATTACAGAAAACAAAAATTTGTCCATTGGCTGAAAGCAAAGCAAACCAACAAATTTAACCAACGGTGATTGGCAAAATGTAATAAACATGCGTTTTCGACGGCTAATGTGGTCAATATACGGGATCTTCATACGGAAAGTTTAACGATGCCTGAATGATATATTGCCTGGATTTGCAAAGTTTCGGAAGAACAAGTTAATATTTTAAGTGTACCTGTTGATCGTAACCCGTTGAATGGTGATGTCAAAATTATGTAATTCCCTGAACCTTGCACACAAAGAAAGCGAATATTTCGAGAATATTAATATGATTATTGAGTAACAATGTAAACTTTTTGTGGAAATGTACAGGAAATAAAATGGCCGTTTCAGAATTTGTAACATCAATCGTTTATTGGTATATTTTTTAGATTTTTTTGTGTATTTTTCCGCCCCTGTTTTAATTTGATAAAAAAGAATTCCCAGTCAGTTGTCGTCATGCAACGAATTTGTTCAAAAACAAAGCAATCGGGAGTTGATGGAACTTAAGGATAGATTTTGCACCAGACATTCTGGTATTTATAATAGAAGTATACGTATTTGATGGAGGAGGGCACGACTCGCTCTAGAAGTTTATTGAAGACAAGTTTTGGGAATAAAACCAGGAAATTACTTCCTCTTCCGCTGAAAATCTGATGGTGGGGTCGAGCTATTATCTTGCTTGCCAACCCAACTGATGATGAACCTGGGAATGGATGGATTAATACATCATCTCTTACAAACCAAATTAAACCATTATAGCTTCTTTCGTGGAGTTTATGCCTATACAGATTACGTGGGTTTGGGATTGCCTTCAGAAGTTTATGACAAAATCAGTCAGCACCGTAGTCTACACTGGAAACGAAGGAAGGTGGATTTTTACACAAGCTCTCTGTTCTCTGGGTGTTCGAGATTGTCAGATGACTTATTGATGGTGATGTCCATCAATCCACTCCTTTATTGAAAACTGCCACATGGAATTGATCACTGTTTTTCGTGTCGAAAAGAATTTTCGTTTGGACGACATTGATCTACACAAAAAATTTCAACGAAAGCAGCAGAAGAAGAAGTGCTGAAATGGTGCAATAGATAATCATTAGGGGTGCAAATAAAACCTGTAAAGGAACAGCAGCGAAACAGAAAAAAGCAAATAATTCACCCGTCAGAGCACGTCGGCTCCAAGCATAAAAAACCCTGACGTCATCTTGATCGCGAATCAACCTTAACGACAAATACGCACACCACGACTTCAACTGAGGCACAATAAGAGTCAACTGAGGGACAAGGATCTAACAAGGGACAAGTCTTTCAGAGTTTCTCTCTGCATTCTTTCCGTTTTAAGGAGAATTGTATCGTACTCCTTATCAAGATCGGTAAACAGAAAGTACCTGTGATATCAGTCTTACGTCTCCCAACTGAATTATCCGGGCGGGCTCTCTTCAAGAACACTAACTGTTGTATTCTAAAGTACACAAGCATGTGAGACACACGTTTCGACAGGAAAAAGTAAAACGATTGTCATGTAGCGACTTAATCCAACTTGGCCTACAAATGCTTCTGACGATGACCACGCATATTATGTTATGATATATCAGTTTTTAGGAGGGATGAACCCATGTATTGCATCTTTGCATATATGGAATATATTTGCCTTGAAGTTTTTCAACAATTTCTTGGGTATCATAGATTATGTAGTTCCTCATTTTAAGGTAACCTATCACATTTTGAAGTTGTAGAACCGCATACTCTTGACTGAAAGTGGTTCTGGCATTAATTGCGGTGTCTTAGGCTTTTAAATGAAACACAAGAACATTCTGTGTACACATAATGATATTTGAAAGACAGAAATAGTCGTTCGATTAAAATTTCAAACAAAACAACACATTGTCAAATAAAAAGAACTTGAAAAGTTATGACGATGTTTGATTAAACAGTGTTTACAGGGAATCAGTAATTAACAAACTTAATTACACTCAATAAAATGTTTAAGACTCTTTTTAACACTTGCGATAAACGACAGCCAAAGCGTCTTTAAACATAGTCACAAGTGAAGCGTTATTAATCAAGTACGATTAAGTGCACACAACTAACAGTTAAACAATGGATGAAAAAACATTCTACGTCATAACTATGACATCAGAGAACGTTAAATTATATTTCTCTCGTCACGACATATCGTATATATAGAACTAGAAAATCAAGCAAATCACAAAAGAATATAAGTTGACAATCTGTATATATATGGAACTGCAATACATAAGAACAAACTGAATATGCTCTAAAATGGTTTCACGAAAGTTTCAAATCAATGTTTCATCACTTTACGATTTGTTGATGTTTCTTCAACAAGTTTTCGCTTTCTTCCAACTCTTCTATCAGTGAAAATTTTTGTATTATTGGACAAAAGCTGGATTGAAGAGTTGTTTCATCAGTTGTTCTTTTTCTTCCTTCACACATCTTTGCTCTTTGAACCTATTTTAAACGAACACATTTTACAAACACATCAGAATATACAAGCGTGCAGAGCTTTCTTTGTGTGTTTTTAGTGAAATACAACAGAATTTGTGCAAATGACATTGCTTCTTTGTTAAAAGTTGAGTTGAAGGGTATTTTTTAAAACTAACCTTTCCAGCATTGTTCTTGCGGCTATTTCATCAAATTCCTCTAGAAAAACGTGAATCAGATCATCTATTATATTCTCTTCCCATTCTTCCGGCTCCTCATCAGCCTTCTTCCTGGCGATTCTCAACAGACAAGCGGCGATGCAGGATGACACAGGAATGGAATCAAGCTTTTTCTTCATATCTGGACTATTTTCATTGTCTGGAACAAGTCGTCTGGCAATCTCGAACACCCAGAGAACGGAAAGCTCGAAAAAACGACCCTCGTCTACCGTGGGGCCTACTGTGCTGACTGATTCTGTCATAAACTTCCGAAAGTAATCACAAAACCCACGCAATTTGAGGACGTGATCTTCATTGATAAAGTAGCTGTTGGGTTGTTCTGTAAGAGTAGATGTAATTATTAACCCGTTCCCAGGTTGGTTATCAGTTGGATTGGCGAGCAAGATAATATCTCGATCCCCAGCATGAGATCCGCAGCGGAAGAAGAAATAATTTCCTTTTTTATAGTTGGATCTGTCGTTCACAACTTCAATGAATGTGTAAAGTAAGTCTCGTCCCGTGAGACCTGTAAGTTTGTATCGAGGCATTAAATCTTCCGATGGCGAAAACATGTCTGTTTCTACGTATTTTTCACAATGTCTTTTTAAGTTTCTTAGCAAAATTTCATTGACTAATGTTGATGGATCAGGTTTAATTCCTGGTCTAGATAGTTGATCACGGAATTTTTTGTCAAACTCCGCAAACTTCTCAAAATCATCGGACGTGGCAGCAGTTGAAGTCATTTCAGATACTTTATTTCAAACCTAAGCTGAATTATTGAAGCATTTAGTTTCCCTTTTGTAACCGTTACTATTTATGACAACATATGATAATAAATAGTACAAACGTTTAAAAAAACACAAGGAGTCCCTAAGGTTCTCGGAAGTTATCAGACTCAGGTCTATACTCACTGTACGCTTTATATCATATCTGGCTTCAAATTATTATGGCGTCACACTGATATGCTACTTTTAATCACCTTATGCGCCACGTTCATATTTCCATTACGTATGGCGTAGGAGTAAATGGCCACTTCCTGTATATTGTGTGTCTGTGCGTCCCAGTATGCGTAAGTGCAACAGTTTGCAGTGGCACGCATGGGACAGACAATGCAAAATATAAAGGTAAAAGTTGCTTTGTTATTATTGTAACATTTTTCCTTATCCTACTATGAGGAAAACCAGGAGCCAGCTATCAGAATCTCAATGTTGGGCAAATCAGTTCCAATTTACTTATTGTTATGTTGCTAATAAAATGACACACTGTTTTAAAGAGTCTCGGATTCTGTGTTGTTTGGTTTCCTTAGCGGACAACGTCACTGTACATTAATGTCAAGATTTCTGATCGGCTCATGCCAAATGTCCTACCTTTTGTTGAAGTGATGGCCTATTATAACTCGCACGGATATCCTTTATTTGTTCATGTGTCGTTGATCACCTTCTGGCAATTCTGGCGCCACAACATTATGTAAATTCATTACTTACAAGATGCACCAACGTTCAAGGTATTAAAGCAGTAATGACCAATGCAACAATATTCCGGACACGTCAGGGATAATCCACACGCATGTTAATCCTGACTTGAACTAAAACTTGCAACAAATTGACGTAATGATACTTCTGTGAAGCAACAAGTACAAAATCTTGTACTGACTTGTCGGGAAAAAGTGGCTTTAACATGACTTGCATATTAAATCTTCTAGTTAGATTAGCTCAATAAAAGTTTAAAGAACCCGTACCTCGCTAAGGCATTATCTTATCTCAGCGACATTATATTACCGCTGTAATACATGTGTTTTTATTTGCGGAAACTGGTAATGTTTATAGGAAGTATGCAATATTGATTCTGCAATTAATACTCCATCAGCTGGCATTGAACCAAAGCTTGTTACTTTATTGATACAACGATTTTTTAACGTTTTTGTCATTATTTTGTTAAACCTCGTTTCTGCTGGCAATATATTGTGGAAAACACACAAACTTGTCCTGGTATCGACCCTGTTGTCCGAACTTGCCCGATTGCTGCTACAATATCATCATTGTGTTTTGTTGTGACAACAACCACGTTACCTCAACGAGGCCACAGAAGTTTAAACAAAAACCCGCTGATGTAAACACCAAGAAACTACTTTACTCCTTCACAGGAGTTTGCAAACTCAAATATCAAATCTAGTATTTTCATAAAATTTTATTTTTGTTCACCATGAACCACTAGGTTCACCATGTTGCACCACTACCGCAAAATTAACCACAGAGCACGCTATTGCCAGACAACCGCTAGAAAGCCGATAGTGTTGTCGGCTTGTGTCGCAAAAATCAGAAACAAGTAATGCCATTAGTCATTTGCTTTGGCCACGATTTTAAACCTGATTTACCCGACATTTTACCCTACCTCACGGCGTTACCAACACGCTTTTCGCATTGTTACAAAACAATATCGCTTAGCAACGTAAAGAATGATTAATGAGGAAAGTTTATAAAACTTCAACTAACAAGGGAGAGTCAGGTTGATTAGCAAACCGTCTACACAGATAAGTTTGAAGTTTTGAAACCAATTAGTTTACCGGCGCCATTTTTTATGATTTTCAATTTAACACCATTTGGTGATTCCCCGGGGGAAACACCATCACACACGTGTGCCTTGTTGATATCCTTTGTGGGTTGTACGTCTATGTTTATGTGCCAACACTGTTAAAGGATTGGGAAACCTTGCGAACTGACTAGCAAATGTTTTTCTTTCTTTGTTAAGAAAAACAAATGGAGCCAATAATGCTTTTCACAGTGAGTTGCGGACAAGGTGAAGGATGTTTCGATCTAACAGGTCTCATCAGTGCAGCTATGGTGTGACTTAAAACGGTCTTGTCAGCTGAATATATCTTTTTTCTTCTATTTGTCTTGAATATATTTCTATCAAGTAGTTGGTGGAATATTTAGGTTACATGCAGTCATGTGGAAAATATTTTCTTAATTTTAGCAGACGTGGAATTACGGATCGAGGTAGGAGGCGATCAAGTTTGAGGCACTTGCTTCTTATATATGGCGTATTGAGGTTTTGTGATACAACAATCGTTATTGATGATCGATTTGGGTTTTGTGACGGAATAATAGGCCTTTGTACAAATTCGTGAATTAGCCGCATCAATGTTACAAGCCGCAGACAATTACGCTGTGGGCAGCGAATTGTTCAGAAATGTTTCGTGGAAGCCGATATAACGACCTCGGAACCATGGAATTCATTCCCTCTGCGGCAATCTTTGTTTCGATTCCAGGCGAGCTGTTTTTGTCTGGTATTAACTTTACGTGGAAATGATTTGGGAAAGTTCCTCGCTTCGTCACATTAGCGAGAAATTAAGTTCAAATGCCAAATCATTACACGATGTTAATTTGAAGGCGTAATGATGAGTGAATGGTTGTGTTCAATACGGACTCCAGATTTTATTTAACCTTGCGACTTGAGATGCATTTCTTTGCTTAGTTTTCCAAAGCAAACACCCAATTAGACGATCAATAACTTTAAATTTACATTTAGAGATAGGTAGGCTCTGTAGCTATTGAGTTTGCAGTTCAAATACAAAGCAATCCTGTTAAATACAATAGCGTCAGGTAAATATTTGGATCACTATCAAATAAAACTGCAATAAGTAAAACCAAAGTTTTGCATTGTTCCGTTAACACAGAGTAGAGCAAAACAACCGTGGATCCTAACTGCAACAACACAAACATAAATACTCCCATATTCTGAAACTTTTCGCATAAATAAGCGTCTGTCAAATTTTTTTTCAAAAAACATTTTGGGAAATTATTACACTATACACAAAGAGTAATACATATAGCACCGATGTTCATCCAGAACGTGCAGCCTTTCGTTAAAACTTTATGGTAATGTTCTGTGGGCCCTGCTAACTCCACTGAAACATGATTATGTGTAACTGTCCCCTCACTCCACAGTGCCCCTCTGCATATCACATCCTTTGTCTTCTGGGAACGATTCAAAACCTGATTCCTCGAAATTCTACCCCACCCCCAAGCGTTACCAACAGCTTTTTATATTGTTACGAAACAATATCACTTGGCAACGTAAATAATTAACAAACACCACGTAACGAACATTCTATGTGAGTTGTTCAGTTACAAATATTTTCCCAAGATCATATTACGTATGGATTGCGCGTCCTTCCACACCGGTAACACAAGGCAACAATAAACACGATGTTTATTGTGATTTCGGCAAATGCTTCGTCTCCAAAACGAAGTGAGTCGGATCGTTTTGCTTTTGCCCACGATTTCAAACCTGAATACCCGCATTTGTGAACGAGCCCATGTGGCGTTACCAACACGCTTTTTGTATTGTTACGAAACAATATCACTTAGCAACGTAAACAATTTAGCAAACACCCTGTAACGAACATTCTTTGTGAGTTGTTCAGCTACAGGTATTTCCCCAAGAACATATTGCGTATGGATGGCGTGTGTTTCCACATCGTTAAAATGCTTGACTGCTGGTGTTTACAACAGAGAAACTTGGAGTCAGTCAGGCGTGGCGAAATTTTAACCCACGCTAACCCCGTAACAATGGAGTGACTTTAAACAAAAACAAACACTTGTGACTTACCAGGGGTACCTTGATGCTAAACACCATAGTTTTTAACATAGATACACACATAATTATATCTCCATCTAAGGAGAAGCTGCGCCAATTGGTATAAAAGAAAATAGCATTGATGGCGGCGATTTAATGAACATTGTGTTTATTGTTGTCTTGTGTTAACGGGGTGGAAGGACGCGCCATCCATACGTAATATGATCGAGAGAAAATATTTGTCGGTGAGGAACTCACATAGAATGTTCGTTACACGGTATCTGTTAATTGTTTACGTTATGAGTGATATTGTTTCGTAACAATATAAAATGCGGTTGGTAACGCTTGGGGGTGGGGTAGAATTTCAAGTAATCAGGATTTGAATCGTGCCGATAAGACAAAGGATCGGATCGGATATATATATAGAGACACTATCGAGTGGGGAGACAGTTACACGGAATCGTGTTTACGTGGAGTTAGCAAGGCACCAGGTTAATATGACAGGTCCACAAAACATTACCATAAAGTTTCGCAAGCCATGCACGTTCTAAATGAACATCGGTGCTATGTGTTACTTTGTGTGTATAGTGGAATAAGGAAAAAAAATTTTTTTCCCAAAAATGTTTTGAATATTTTTGACAGACGCTTATTTAAGCGAAAAATTTCAGAATATGTGGGTGTTTATGTTTGTGTTGTTGCGGTTAGGACCCACGTTTGTTTTGCTCTACACTGTGTTAACGGAAAAATGCAAAACTTTGGTTTTACTTATTGCAGCTATATTTGATAGTAATCCAAATATTTACCTGACGCTATCGTATTTAATGGGATTGTTTTGTAGTTGAACTGCAAACTCAATACAGAGTCTATATCAATCTCTATAAAAAATTAAAGTTATTGATTGTCTAATTGGTTGTTTGCTTTGCAAAACTATGCAAAGAAATGCATCTCAAACCGCAACGTTAAATAAAATCTGGTGGCAGAAATGAACAAAACAATTCGCTCATCACTACGCCTTCAAATTAACATCGTGTGATAATTTCGCATTTGAACTTAATCTCTCGCTAATGTGACGAAGCGTGGAGCTTTCCCAAATAATTTCAACGTAAAGTTAATACCAGACAAAAACAGCTCGCGGTGAATCGAAACAAAGATTGCCGCAGAGGGAATGAATTACTCCCGAGATCGTTATATTGACTACCACAAAAAAAATCCTAAACAATTCGCAATTTAAAACTTGTAAGCGGTTTGCTGCCCACAGCGTACTTGTTTGCGGCTTGTAACATGGATGCGCCAAAATTGCTGACTTTTTGGCGTAAACATAAATTTGTTTGAAGACTTATTATTCCGTCACAAAACCCAAATTGATCATCAATAACGATTGTTGTATCACAAAACCTCAATACGTCATATATAAGAAGCAAGTGCCTCATACTTAATCGCATCCTACCCTGTAGCTGTGCAAGAATTTGTTTACATAAAATCCACCTCTGTCTGTAATTCCACCTTAGTTAAAATTAAGAAAATATTTTCCACATGACTGCACGTAGCCTAAATATTCCTACTTGATACAAATATATTCAAGACAAATAAAAGAAAAACTGACAAGATATTTAGCTGACAAGGTCGTTGTAAGTCACGCCATAGCTGCACTGATGAGACCTGTTAGATTGAAATGGCGTTCACCTTTTCCGCAACTCACTATAAAAAGCATTGCCTTCATAGCTTATACTTAAAACAAAAACATTTGCCAGTCAATTTTAATTCGCAATGTTTCCGAATCTCTTAACAGTGTTGGCACATATACATAGACGTACAACCACAAAGGATATCAACAAAACACATGCATGATGGTGTTTACCCACGGGGGGAATCACCAGATGGTGTTAAATTGCAAAACATAAAAAAACGGCGCCGATAAACTGAAAAGGTTTCAAAACTTCAAACTTATCTGTGTAGACTGTTTGCTAATCAACCTGACTCTTCCTTGTTAGTTGATGTTTCAAACTTTCCCCATTGATTCGTCGTCGGTTTGTGAACTGATCGTCAAGTTACTGTGGGAAAAGTTTGTCGCTGAACAATTCACGTGGAATTGTATTTGAATTGTTTACGTTGCTAAGTGATGTTGTTTTGTAACAATGTAAAAAGGGGATTGGTAACGGCATATTGGCTCGTTTAGAATTTTGGGCAATCAAGTTTGAAATTGTTGCCATAAGCAAAGTGATCTCATTCACCTCGTTCTGGTGATAAAGTTTTTGCCGCAATCACTTTCTCCACAATCAGACAAGTTTGCCAAATCAATGCGGAATTCTCTGCGAAATTTATCACCGTTTCAACATGTCTTGTTTTTTGCTTTTTAGTAAATATTGCCTAAAATTATCCACATTTAGACTAACCATGGTTGCGTTGATGGTAAATCCCATCGTTTGTAATGTAGATACACACAGAAGTACATCTCCATCAAAGGAGAAGCTGTGCCAATTGGTATAAAAGAAAATAACATTGATTGATGTGATTTAATGAAAACTCCTTTTTTTGTTGCCTTGTGTTAACGGTGTAGAAGGACGCGCCATCCATACGTAATATGATCGAGGGAAAATATTTGTCGGTGAACAACTCACATAGAATGTTCGTTACATGGTGTTTGTTAATTGTTTACGTTGCTAAGTGGTATTGTTTCGTAACAATATAAAAAGCGTGTCTGGCAACGCAAAGTTTTAAACTTTCCCCATTGATCAAACGTCGGTTTGTGATCTCATCGTCAAGTTACTGTGGGAAAATTTGTTGCTAAACAAGGCACGTGGAACTGTGTTTGCTAAATTCGTTACGTTACCAAGCGATATTGTTTCGTAACAATGCAAAAATCGTGTTGGTAACGCCATATTGGCTCGTTTAGAATTTCGGGTATTCAGGTTTGAAATCGTGGCCAAAAGCAAAACGATCCGACGCTTTGTCCACAGCCAGACATCTTTGCTAAATAATAGAAACAACATTGATTGCTGCGATTTATTGAACATTGCGTTCATTGTTGTCATATATAGAGACCCAGTGGAGTGAGAAGTTATACAGAATCAAGTTTCCGTACAAAGCAAAGCACAAGATAATTTCAGGCCTGCAAAACGTTACCATAAAGTTTCATTAAAGGCAAGGTCTGGATGAATCGATCACACAGATATCGAGCAACTACTTTTGTATCAAGTTTGACAGTGGGTAAAACCGCTGAATAGCGGCTGCGTTTTGAAACGGAAAAGCAGGTGAATAACTAGTAGGGTTTTCTGCACCACCATCGACACCGAGTTTGTTGAAAAACGCGGTGGTTTATGGTTACCCCTGGCTTTACCGACGTCTGGCAGTATTTCTAACGGAAAACCCGGTTTTCGTCGAAAAAAAACGATCGGTTCACAAAGTGTTTCACATAATCAGTTCGGTACACTGCTATACACGCAGTAACATACCACAGCGGAGTCTTGTACAATCGCTTGACAATACTGGATATCAATTATCTGAATATTTGACTTGGACACACCATTCACGTGGCATAATGACACTATACAACAATAATAAAAACGTAACAACAAAACGTTATGAACAGACAAATATATTGGCCCGTCAATATCATAATAACATAGATTTAATTGTTTATGATGCAATGCAACATTTTTAACATTGCCGTTAACTATTAAATATATTGCATCTTTTCGCAATTATAAATTGACATTATACAAGCATGCTGCTACAAACGACACGGCCGCAACTTTTAAATAATATTTTGCAGCTGAAATTTACTACACAATATCTTAGGTAACTGCAACAATGGCTGATGGTTATCAGAAATTTAAAGAGGATGACAAAACATTCCACGACAAACTGCCTAATCAGGGAATATCCTCTGATTTAGAAATAGCACTCAATGAAACTCTGTTCAAAAACCTGGAAGAATATTGCAAAACAGAGAATAAGCGAAGAGAAGAACCAAAAATCCCTCTGCCGATAAAAGAGAGTATGATTAATTACAAACTGGAAGGATGCGATGGACAAAAAATGCTTTCTACATTCATTGCAATTGTGCAAAACCAAACAATCTTTACAGCTGGAAAATGTTTCTTCTTCCGTTGTGGATCTAATGTGAGTCGGGATATTATCTTGCTTGCTGATCCAACTGATAATCAACCTGGGAACGGATTAATCATCACCTCCGCCAAACTTTATAAACCAAGTAAGAAATCCATGGACAAACGACCCAGTGCTTACAGATACTTTCTTGAAAATTACGCCAGGCTGCTGAGTGAGTTTTGTTATTATTTTGAGGCGTTTATGACAAAATCTATCAACACCGAACGCACCGACAAATACATAGAAGGTCGTTTCTTCGAGCTTTCCGTCCTCTGGGTGTTCGAGATTGCCAGACGACTTGTTCCAGACAATGAAAATAGTCCAGATATGAAGAAAAAGCTTGATTCCATTCCTGTGTCGTCCTGCATCGCCGCTTGTATTTTGAGAGTCTCGACGGGTGGGGAAGATAAACCAGAAGAGGAGATCATAGAAGAGTTGATCGATGTTATGCGAGCCAAAAAGAATTATCGCAAAGAACAAATTTATACCAAAGAAAAATTTAAACGAAGGAAAAAGGCTGCAAAACAGATGCGAAACCGGTAAAATGCATTCCTTGTTATCAAAATGCTCCTAAACAGATTATTTTAGTATTTTTAAACGGTTTAATTTAAATCATTAACTCCTTTTTTACTCTACGGACGAGCAATGAACAAAATAAATTTTCTTCGGCTAAGATTAAGTTTTCAATGAACAATAGCTGCCCTTTGTTAGCAAACAATAAGATTGTTACCCTGTATCGTCATGATAAGTCAAACTCCCTTCAAAATAAAAACTATTTGCAGTTTGTTGCTTTTCAGCAAAGGTTTAATCTTAATTATTAACTCTTCATTTTCTTACCCGTCTTTCTGCCATTATTGTTCTTAAACCTCACAGATATCTTGTTTTGTTGCAACAGTTACTACAGCGAAAAAAACATGACACCAAAGGAGCTCGAAGAACAACTCAAGCAAAAGATGAAAGATCTCTTCAATCCACAATTTGATGTTCATCCAATTACTGCAGGCGTAAGTGACATCAGCATAAGCAGTTCTGGTGAAACTTCAGGAGCAAACAGAAGCTCTTCTAAAGCAACCAGCAGTCAAACTAGAAAAACAAGAACCTGAAGAAACGATGAGAGAAACAGAAACTTTAACCGACATCAAAACCATAAACACTTAATATTTAGATTTGAACTCCTCAATAATAACTTGGGTACCATCTACTTACTCACATGATCATCCATGTTTCGAATAATCTCATTTCCTCATGCTTTTGTCTTTTGCACTCTGTCAGCCGATTTTTGAATTAGTTTCAGCACAAAGTTTAATTTTTCTGTTTTGAATTTGTTCGTTTCTTTAAATTGCAAAATTCTTGTAAAAACAGATATTGGCCCAACCAGAATTGCTGTTTCACATTGCGTTGCTTGGATGACAATTTTACTTGTCGTTACTTTTGTGTGAGTAGCTTAGTTCGCCAATTTGTTTTTGATGTGTTTACAAACAGAAGCAAACGCTTTCAAACCTGATTGCATAGTTTGCGTTGATATTAGTGACATGATTTTGTCTGTAAATTTCATTTTCACCATTTAAATAGTTGTAAACATTATAAAGATTTTCAAATTTTTTTAAATGAAAGTGTCGTTTATCATATTTTACCATCGTTTTATCGTCATGCAGCACATAATTTTGCATGTACTTTAACTAGTTTAGTTCATTTATACCCAGTTAGCTGATTCTGTAAATAAACCATAAACAAACTTGACAAAAGTTTTGTGAAAAGTTTTGAATGAAGCTGGATCTAGCCGTCTTAACCTTTCTACCGGAAAATGGAAAACCCCTGATAACTCTTCTTTCAAACCAGCTGAGTTTCCAAACCGGTGAAGCGTTGAATCAGTCGGTTTGTTATGCTGTAAATCACAGTGGTCATGTAACAATACATTATTAGGGTTAAGCGCGTAGAATGCTCTGCTCCAAAATTTTTCCCAGCGAATCTTGTTTTCGCGACTTATGTCATAATATGCATGTCACATTCATAACCGATTATGAATATGTTTTTTTTTCATAATTTTGGTATCGTTAGAAAGGTCAGCCTACGAACTATACCGTGCAAAAAATCATGCTGCTACCTCGAAGGGTAGCCGAGTAACCCGCGTTCAAACTTTTGTTAACCGGCGATTTTTTGGTCAATTAACATCCCTCTGGTTTGCTAGCACCGCTCGCCGGTAATGCTCGGTTTATTTACTGTCGTATGGCATCACACCTGGTCTGTAATTGAGTTTAACGAAATACTTTACTGCTGGTTTTTGCAACGAATGAAACTTGGAGTCAGTCAAACGTGGCGAAATTCGTACCCACAATAACCTCGTAACTATGGACTGAAAACAAAAACATCAAATCGAAAATTTGAAGATTTTTAAAAGGTTTGTCACAAATAATGATATTTTTATAAAAACACAGTAGTTTTTTGTAATTACTGTTTGTTTCCGCACAAAAGCAACAATAGTCAGTCTCGCTTAAGAAGAAAGGCGCATTTGGTTCGCAAAGTATACTCTGGAACAATGCCCTTTTTTCCACTCTTACCCATGTAGTAGTAACACTTAATATTACAAATTAAATCCTAAATAGTCTGCGCGATCTATACCAAAGACAAAAATGTACGCATTGTACTCCCTTCTTTCAAACTTGAAACAAATCAGAAATGAGTTAAATAATTGGAAAAACTGACTCTCTGGCATCACCATGTGGGTAGATGCAGTTATATAAAAGTCCCATGTGTGGTTTGCCTGCGGGGTTTAGAGCTTAGGATATATTCGACCTGCTTTGCGAAAGCATTGGCATACAAGTTTCAGTTGGGAAATAGCCAATACAAACATTTTGCCTAACTTTAGCTAAATGCGATTTATTTCTAAGTAACTCATGCAATGTTAATGTATTCATATATTCGTTATAAATAGTGTTATAATAAACAAAAAAGTCTCAAGCTGATATGCTGTTAAGCATTACGTGCAGAAATCTCGTTTGTTTCATCAGTGTGTTATATAAATGAGCTTGTGACCAAGAGACCAGAGGAAAAAACAAATGTTTTTTGGTGACAATACTTCGTAGAGAGGCAAGGTTGCAACATGTCCAAAAAATAACAACATATTAAAACCTTGATTTTTAGACAAACGTCATTGGTGGAAAAACATGTGGAAACCTACTCACATGTCACGTGATGTTCAACCCCTACGCGTTGTTTTTATGTTTTGTGAATTATGTCATAATTTTCTAACGATAAATATCAAAGTGATTACTTAAAATAATGTTTGATTATGCTCCTATGAAGTGCAACGACTCTTTTCTTTCTTTCTTAATGTTATTGGAGATTTTCCGTCACGCGTGTTTTCCAGAAGGTTAAATGCGACAATTTACATGCAGAGAGACAGAAAACTCTCAAATAATTAAAAGTTTTTAAATTGTGTAGAGTAGAATTTCGAAACAAAAGTATTATATATCGTAAAGTTGATTATTGTTTTACAAAATCCTCATAATTTACTTGGTTAGTTCTGTGCGAAGTTTTAACTGTTTACAATGAATTATTGTGCACAATAAACCGAATTTTGAGCACTATATGTTCCGCTGCGGAATAATCAAAGTTAGTTGCAAAACATACGGTTGCTGGTGGTTTGGTTACCGAAACTTTCTGTTCTGTCATCGCAGAAATTCAAATCGTACGAAGACAAAATGTTTCAGAGGTTGTGCTTTCTGTTCGAGTGACTCACGAACCATTACTGGTTCGCTCCTCTGTGATGGTTTGGATCAAGGGAGCCCAAACTTGTTTTGGCTTTACGTCAGTCATGACATCATAACTTAAAAAGTAAAAAGTAACAGCAAAACAATCAATGCAAAAACCCTTCTATGGTTTTAAAATTTATTGCGGCGTAAACACCAGAAATATGTTTGAATGCGGTTTATTTTCCTGGCTTTAATGCAAGTGTTCGACAGAAACGAGCATCATAAGACAAGCGTTTCGAGCAAAGCGCTCGCGGGACCCATGCGGCCCTTCGGCTGTTTCCTGAGTGGTGGAATTAGTTTGGGTCAAGAACATTTCCAAAAATACACCAAATATTTTGTTATACGCCAATTATCTACAAACTTGAAGCCAAACGCTTGAAAATATACCATTGAAATATAATACATAGAAGTTAATATTATTCCGTGGTGCATATAGTGATCGATTAAAACCTTATTTTGTTAATTTTTACTTCACAAATTAGTTTTTTTTGAAACCCTGTGTACGGTATTTTCAAAAAAAAAACTAAAAACGATTATGTGGAACATAAGATGAAAATGTGAATTTAATATCACGTTGCCAAGAGCGCGTGCTTTGCTACTCTGGAAAATAAGGTCGAGTGTCGTGTAATCAGGATTTAAAATTGTACAAAAAAACAGTTGGTTTAGTGTTCACGTGATGTTTTGTTCCACAAATCGCCTTTGAAACTTTTGGCGTTGCTGAGTAACACGGTTTGGTAACATAGTAAAAATGTGTGTCTGTTCAGTCTGAGAGATTGGGTTACAGCAGCATTTTATACATTTGATATCATAATTAGTAACTGTTTTAATTTCTTTTCATGTGTCAATTGTTGGAACAGTTATTACAAAGCTGAGGAAGGCGGTAAAGAGTCAGCGAAGACGAAGGAACAAAGTAGGGAAAAACTGCAAAAGAAGATGAAGCATCTCTTCAATCCTTTTTATGAAGAGGAGCAAAGTTCCAGAGAGGAAAGTAAAGGGCACGAAGACATTCCTCAAAATTTTCGTCCTAACCAAAGTATAGATTCGAAGCAGTCAGCAAGTATCGGTCAAAGCCTAAAATCAACCCTACGGAAAATCTTCCCAACCACACGAAACGTCAATAATCTTAACAACAAAATGCAGCTTGTCAGCAAAAGTTGCGATACTAAAGCGACGAGCAGCAAAACACAAAAATTAGGCGACACAAATTCTCCGAAAACACGTGATGTGTTTTACTAAAGTAAATGTCCAGAATGACTACAGAAATCAGCCTGTGCACCCTCTCAAGCAATGCCTGGGTTTAAACGAAATTTATCTTTTTATCGTTTTGTTGTCGTTGAACATGTACACGAGTAGTTGACTCGTATCCGAGTTTTTAGTCTTTGTAAATCCTGTAAATTACAATATTTCAGCTTGTATATATTTTTAGTGCAGAGAAAAATAACGACCACTGTTTCAAAAACTTTTGGTTGTGGTAAAATCTCGCTAAATTCTAAAGACAAGAAATGATTTTTGAAACACGGAAAGGTGTCGCTTTAATTTCAAGACCGTAATTTGCCTGCAGCATTGGCATCGTCTCCCATGAGTTGCTGAGGAAAGTTTGCTGTCGAACCACTATCCAAAATAGCATGAAGTTTTAGTCGTGTAAGCATGCAAGAAATCGGTTGATTATTTCTTTAGTTTTCGGTTGTTTTTTTGCGTTCTTGGACCCAGTACTTTTCACAAACTAAAGACTAAAATGTAACTACTTTATTTTCGTGTTTCGTGTTTTATTTCAAATTTGAGAAATTGTTTGTCGTTTTTTTCTGTGTTAAATTATTTCTTGAGTTTTTGAATTATTTAATAAATTTTTGACGGCACATCCACGTTAATTTTTTTTGGTCGTGGTGTTGCTGATTTTCTCTTTTAGAATTTAGGCAACTATGGATTGTTACGTTAATATTACCACCTAAAAAACACAGGCCCCAGGGTGCGCTACGGAGCTATAAAAATCTGATCTTGCCAACACCTCTTTATTAGCTCCAAGTTGCAATAGATGGCCTGTTACGGCAAACTGCAACTGGATAGACTTCATTTTTAGATGTTGACAAGATTTACAGGCTTGTTGACGGCGTTAGTGCTATCAAATTGTATTTGGTTTTAATGTTGTAATTATAAAGTTAAGGGTGCGTTAACACAGGGGTTGGCAGATACAATTGCATTAATCTTCAGTATAAAAGTTTTTTCGGACAGTACTAATGTACGCTGAGCCCTAAGAGGGTTTTTATTTTGCGTTGTACATTTGGTGATATTTTACTTGATCACATTGCATAATAAACAATAATGAGTTCCAATACATTATAGCACCTGTATGTGGCAGCAATTAACGCAGTATTCAACAAAAAAAGAACATAAAATAACATAAGTACTGTTTCCCAATAATTACTGGTCTGTTGCCAGAAACAGTGAAACAAAGGCAAGTTTGAGCTTGCAGCAGAATATTACATTGATATTTCATCCTGGGGCTGAGCCGTTGAGTCTTCGTAAATATTAACCTATGGTTTAAATAACAGGGCTTGTTCTTTACCAAAGTCGGCGAGTTGGGACTGGCACAGACGCGCCTGTTCGCCTCAAACAAATCCCGATAATCAAAAAATGAACGAGTATATTTGAATTGTTTTAACTTCTGTTTGAGTGATTCTCACATCATAGTAGTTTGAGTGACTGCACGATGTTGAAGTAAATTTACTCAGAGGCATCAAATGTCAGAGTGGGCGCAGTGGTAACGCAAATATCAAGGTTTGTACCTTGAACTACGCCTGTGTTGGCTTGAAAGTGAGGGTAATGGCATGTATTCGCGATGGATTGATTAATTGAACTTGATAGCTCTGTGCAAACTTCAGACAGGCATTTGTAGAAAAACATGCCGCTGTTTAACGCGATTTTGGGTGGAGGAGTAATAACGTTGGTTGAATTGCATAATCGTCTGGTTGAAACACTTACGAGAGAAGAAGACGGAGAAAAAGAAGAAGAGAAAGAGGAAGAGGGAAATAAAAGGAGAGGGGAGGAGCTGATGGGTCAGAAAAAGATAAAAGAAAACGAAGAAGAAAAGAAAAAGCAAGATGGTACCAGTGGGAAAGGGAAAAAGAAAGATGATAAAGATGACGAGGAAGAGGAAACAGGAGAAAAAGAAGAGGAAGAAGAAAACGATGACCTCATGAAAAAGCTCCAAAAAATATTGGAGAATTACCTTAGAGATATGGGCATCCAGTGTCTTCCACAATGGCTTATGGGAAGTTTCAGAGCGTGGAAAGGCCAGGATTTACTAAAAAATTTCATTGAAATTGTCCTCAACAGAGAAAAGTTTCAAACAGGAAATTACTTCTTCTTTCGCTGCGGATCTAATGCTGGGGATCGAGGTATCATTTTGCTTGCCAACCCAACTCATGATCAGCCTGGAAACGGAATAATCATTACCTCAGCTCTTACAAACCAACCCAACAGTTACAGATACTTTCTTGGCAATTATGCCTACAGATTGCGTGGGTTCTGTAATTACTTTAAGAAGTTTATGACAGAATCAGTGGATACCCCTGACTGCAGAAGCAACGAGGGTCGTTATTTCGAGTTGTCAGTTCTTTTGTTATTCGAGATTGCCAGACGACTTGCCGGTGGTGATGTCTACCAGTCTATTCCTGTGTCATCCTGCATTGCCGCTTGTATTTTGAGCGCGGCACAGGAACTCCTACGGAGTGAGGAAGAATTGATAAAAGAAAAAATGCTGCAAACAGAATGTTGAATAGGTACAATTGCTTTCTTTATCGTTGTTTTTAATTTCCTTAACTAAGTTACAATTCATGTGTTGATATGTAACATTAAGTGTTGGAATTAGGGACTTGATTAACGCAAAACTAAACGCATTTCATTGATAATCTTGATTGATTACAATAGTCACCTGGAAACCGGAGGAGGTGAAAATGAAGCGCTGAAACAAAAGAAGAAAGATCTTTTCAACAGGGATGAAGAAGAGGAACTAGATGATAGTTGGGGGAGCGAAATTGATGAACTCTCCAAAGATTTCGACAAGAAAATGTAAAACATGCTAAGATTTTGAGTGCTGGCATTTGGAAAATCTGAGAATTTATTATTTTATATCACAAACGCAATCAGCCTAATTGCAAATTTCTGGTTAGCATTGTGTTGCTTAGCTACCGAATACTACGCCCGGAGTTAAATTGTTGTATATTTCTGTTGGTTTACAAGTGTGTTAGTTTGGTTTGCTATTATAATTTGAGTTTTGAGTTGCTTTGGAAGAAAACGCTTTCAAATCAATTACTTTTTCTCAAATTTTGCGTTGTATTCATTGAGTTGCAGACAGCAGTACACAATTTTTCCATCTGCAGTTGCAATTTAACATCTAGTCCACACCTATACGGTCACCACCCGCACTGATGAAATCTTTAAGGCTGGCGTACTGCTTTAATGTCTGCAGCGCAATGATTGCATTGTGGTATTTTTGCTTCCATATAATTATAAATGTTGTCAAACGTTCTTTACGTCTTATTAAACACTCTGGGCTTTAACCCTGAAAATAATGTGCTTTGACGTGCTTTGATTTTGCTTGGTTAAGACTGTGTGTCAAATTACAAACTGCATTGTCGCTAATGTTTGAGTCGAGCGTTCGCAAATATTAGCCTGGTATTCCTGGTTAGGTTTTCTGTTTACAGACCTGGGCTTGCAGAGACTGGCACGACAAACGTGACGACTGCGGCTACAGGGGGCGGAACCAATACCAACGTTAGCTGTAGATTAACCGTACGAAGGTTTGGGAAGGTTAAAGGGGTGTAAATTTGCCCAAAACCAACTCAGATAAACAACATCATATACTGGGTCGTCATTAGTTTGTTTTGGTTTGTGGGTTGTTTGCTTACAAACTCGAATCACGTGGTTAAATCACTTGACAATATTCGGGGGGTACCATCAGGACGGTCCAGAGAAGTTAACGCAAATAATTCTGGCCACAAGCTCGTGATCACCGTTATGAGAATTTCGTTGCACTTTGATCAAGTTTACGTGTTTTGCGGAGAGTTTAATCCTTGGCCTACCACCAATATTAAGCCTACTTGTTTGCATTGCATTATGGTTGGCGTTTTCTATTACATTCCATAATAAATCGAATTAGAGCCCGAAGCTCGTGCTAGAAAAAAACAAAGCTACTTTTTTCCGACAAGCCAGTGCAAGATTTTGTACTTGTTGCTGCACAAAAATATCATTACGTTATTTTGTTGCAAGTTTTAGTTGAAGTCATGGTTAACATGCGCACGGATTAAGCCTGACCGAATATTATTGCGTTAGGAAACTGGCATTGGTGCCTTAATATGTTGAATGTTGGTGCATCTTGTAAGTAATGAATTTACAAAAAGTTGTGACGCCAGAATTCCCAGAAGGTGATCAACGACAAATGAAAAGCATAAGCCTGATCAAGAATATTTATATGGCATTAATGTACAGTGTTTTCCTATGAGAAAATCAAAACATCACAGAATCCGAAGCTCGTTAAAACAAGGAGTTATTTTGGGTAGAAACATAAGAATGAGTAAATTGGAACTGATTTTCCCAAAATTGAGATTCTGTTGGCTGTGTACTAGTTTTCCCTATAGTAGGTTTTTGTATGGTTTTTGTATGGTTAGAGTATGTGTATTGTTAGCAATGTATGTTCTCCAGTAGACTTAATTGTTCACGTGGTTATTCCTTGTGCTTTACGCCATTGCAGCAGCTATTCTCCTTTCCAGCGCCATTACCCCTATCACATACTCCTTCGCTTTGGATAAATCGCGCAAGAATGTGGTGCATTACGTCAGATCCACGTTGTCCAGGTAACGGAGGACACAAATTATGGATTTTCATCAGTTAGTTCGTTAGTTGGTTGTTTATTTTTGACATGCAACACGACTGTTTTCATTTTGCTATATGTGACATCACCTCTAAAACCGGTCGCACAATTTGTCTAAATGAAATCCGGTGTTAAACATTTGAATGAATAAAATTATCACAAACTTTAGCAGAGGGATCGCAATCGTAAAAGTACAATGGCATAAAAATCACTGATATTAATACCAAAGGGAGAAGACCTGAGAATGCAGAGTTAACAGGAAGTTAACCAAGGCGGAAGCAACTCAACAATAGATTGATGGGCAGTGATTACCATATAATGGCGTGCAATGGAGGCATAAGGCTGAAGCATATGAAAATATTTACAGTCCGCTCAGGTCAGTGGTATAGAAACGTTGTCGCATATATATGAGCAAATGGAGCTAATGATATGATTTCTGTGAGCTGCATACAGATGGCCACTGCTTCGACCTATAAGCTCTTTGTTTTGGTGACAATAGGCGACAACACTATCGGTTTTCAAGCGGTTACTTGCCCATTGTGTGCTCTGTGGTTCGTTCCCGGTATGTCGTACCTGTAGTTTGGTTCCTAACGACGGCGAATGTAAATTCACCACAGTGGAATAGCTTCTGTCTAGTTAGTTAGTCGGCATGACCAACTTCATTCACCAGCTGCACTGATGAGACCTGGCAGGTCGAAACTCCGTTTAATGTCAGCAGCTCAATGAATGTTGTTCCAAACGTTAAAATTAAAACGTTGATCTACGACAGTTTGCGAATATGTCATGGCCTGAAAATTGGCGCATCTACCTGATGTTAATATCGATGGGAATATAAGTGTTTTCTCACTAAAAAAGCAAAATTTTCACGTGAAGTAAAGACCACATGTTCAAATTTCGAACTCCTATTAATATGCATGATGTAGTAGTGGTGTAATATGGAGCGCCTGCTAGTTCGTGGTGAACAATTTACCAAATTTTATGAGAATACTAGTGTTGATATTTGAGTTTACAAACTCCTGTGAAGGAGTAAGTAGTTTCCTGGTGTTTACATTAGCGGGTTTTTGTTTAAACTTCTGTGGCTTCGTTGAGGTAACGTGGTTGTTGTTTGTCACAACAAAACACAATGATTTTATTGTAGCAGCAACCGGGCAAGTTCGGACAACAGGGTCGATAGGACAAGTTTGTGTGTTTTCCACAATATATATTGCAAGCGAAAGATAAGATAACACAAAATATCGGTAAAGAGTTCTTAAACTGAACTACAAGATTGAGAGACAAATGTACGCACTGTTTCTACCTGAAAGGTCTCATCAGTGCAGCTGGTGACTGTGGCACTGGGCTGGCTGGTAGACGACCGATCGGTTGGGTTCCCAACTGGGTAGACTTGGTACGAAATATTAACTTTATTTTAACCACAGAATTTTTTTAGCCCAAAGATTTGTTGCTAGTTGGTTAAAAGGAATTGGATGGCCAGAGTAATTAAATGTTACGGCGTTTTGGAGTCTTGTAAAATATGGAGTGGACAAGTCTCGTGGAAACGAAACATTTGGATCAAGACAGAAAGTTATGATGAGTTTAGAAAGTACGACAAAATATTTCGAAGCAATTTTCCACAAGTTGTCATGCCAACCAACCATCACCTCTTGACAAATTTGGAAAAATATTGCGATGAAAAGAAGATCCTGGTTCCCGGTAAACGAGTGGCAAGTTACAACTTTGAGGTGGTCAGGGGTCAAAAGTTGCTGTACAAGTTCATTGATATTGTTCAACACAGAGAAATGTATGAAGCAGGAAATTACTTCTTCTTCCGTTGTGGACCCGGTGAGAATCGAGATATTATCTTGCTCGCAAACCCAACTTCCAATCAACCTGGGAATGGTTTAATAATGACCTCTTCCCTCACAAACCAACCAAACACATTTAAATACTTGCTTCAACCGCCAAAAACATACGAGTTTCAAGGTTTTCCGCATTACTTTGAAAAGTTTATGACAAAATCAGTTTACATCAAAAACCAAAGAAATTTTAGTGGCAGATTTTTCGAGATCTCTGTTTTCTTGTTGTTTGAGCTAGATGAGCTAGATGTATTTAGGCAGCTGGAAAAAGTGTTTCAAGGGGATTTGGATATGAGGAAAAATGCCGCAAGAAACATCCTGAAGAGGTTGGTTTTGTCCGGAAACTCGAAAGGGGGTGATAGACGATAAGCGCCAATATAAGGTCTTTATTTTTAATAGAAATAACGATTGTGCCTATTGGCATTCCCGGTTTCTGTCTAAAGGAATAGCAAAAAAAATAAAAATTGCAACAAAACTCAACAGTAAGAACACTTACTCCCTTTCGAGTTTCCGGCAAATAGTGATGCGAAAAAAGACAAATCCGTCGGTCAATCAGATTGCTTCCTGTAGTCATTCGTGACATGTTTTCTAAGGTTGGTGTAAAAAATATTTTTGCCTGTGCAAATGGTCGTGTGGAAGGGATCATATATCTCCTGAAAAACTGAAACTAACTCCTATTTATCAGAGCGCATATAGAAAATAAAATGCTGGACCCCAATTACCTTGAAGTTTCTTCTGCAGATCCCTAAATCGTTTTACACAAGTAAAAGCAAAGAACGTCACAAGTAAAAATGTTTTCAGGATTTGCTTTCAAATCGATCGTTTCTACAAAATGCACATCGTAGTGTAACTGAGTCTACGCTGCCCATTATAATTTGAGACATTGGACTGGATATACAAATATATTTAAAACGCGTTATATTTATAACTTTTTGGTTGGGTTAAAATAGGTTTTACGAGGAAGGAGGTACGAAGGAAGAAAAAGTAAAACTAATGAAACGACTCTTCAATCCAGCTGCCTGCAACCGATATTAAACAATTATGTACATAACTGAACAACAAAACAGTTTGTAAATGTCCACAAACCATTTGTTAACATAAGTTTAAACCTTGGCAAATGAATGAATGATACTTATTTACTTTCATCGCATACTGTTATTTCAATGTGCAATATGTTATTTTTTCTAATTTTACAATCCGTAAATGTCCATGTGTTAGCTTTTTCGATGTAAACTGTGTTTCGTTTTGCACCAAGTTCAATGCATTAATAAAGGGCACTTAGATACTTGTACTTTATAATTGCGCTTTTAACAGTGTCGATTTTCACTGTGATTTCTTGTTGTTTCACGCAGGTATTATACAAAGAATTATTGTGTACTAATTGCACAATAAGCACCGCGTTTCTGTTTGTTTTCTTTGCGTCAAAAACTGGCGCAAGATGGAGGTATAGAGCCACAAAACATACTACGTACAGTGGAGAATTGTCCCTTCCAGCTGCAAATGACACTGGGACAGGTCACGACAAAACGGAACCGAACAGACGTTTTCAGAAAGTCGACAGGACTTTGTTTTCCTGGAAAACTTTTGTGTTGCGATCGTGCATAGAACTTTGTTTAAAAGTTTTCCGTTTTAATGTGAGAAATCTATGGATTAATTTCTCCAGCCGTGCTAGCAAACATGCATTTATCTTCGTTAGGTAAAAAAAGGCAACAAAAGTAAGACAGGCTTTGTTTGTTTCTGCAAAGGTTTGCGTTGACCATTTGCAATATACCGCGAAATGTACAACTAGCAATCATTTAAAAAAATTCACACTTGCCTCAACAATTCGTTTTATGGTTTTGCACCTTACACAATAGGCCACATTTATCCACACTAAAGTGCAGTTAGGGTACAAAATAAATTACGTTTGGCAGCAGTGAAAGCTGCAGTAGGTCATAGAGATAGTGTAAGGGATTACAAAAACAAGTGTAGTTGTGCCTGCTGGACATAGGTCAACATGTAAGGGCATGTGATAGTTCATCGAAATACAGTTTTTCAGCTATAATAAATTATTAACCAGTAAACATGTGAAGCAAATACAAATGTTTTTTCCGCTTGTATACATATTGCATAGTTGTATGAGCATTGTTACATGACAGGTCGCCCGGGGTTTTACTTTTTAATAAAAAAAAATAGTGTTTACTTAAAAATGCAATTTCCTTAGTTGCTTTTGGTTTAAGCATTATGCCTTTTTTAGACAATTGTTCTGACTCGGTCTGTTGGTAACCGAACATGGTTGGTTGAGACTGCTGTATGTGACCAAACAAATGCAGTTGATTCAACCTATCGTTTGTAGCCTGGTTTGCTCTTTACCGGTGCCGAGTAATTTCGACTGGTATACACGTGGCACTACCTGTCTCGGGGAAAGTAGTCATTTTTCTGCGTTATAAGGGACGAATTTGCTCTTAAAAATCCCGTTAAACAATGAAAAGTGTTCCAACTCCGCTTTGGTTCGTAGGTTATTCTCACGATGTGACGAAATGAATTTACAAATTCGATGGCATTACTGGCGGGAATTGGCGGTCTCGATACGCAATGTTTATTGCTCCATAATACGTATCATTGAGTATGTCTTGCAGGCAATGCAAACATAACATCTGTTGAGAGACTAACTTTGCTGTCACTCGGTGGCAATTTTGTGTAGGTTTGAACAGTCGGAGTTTGTGTGACGCAATAGAAGAACATGCCGTTTCTTAACGTGCGTTATGTAGTACTTATAAGATTGGTTCAAATGATTAATCGTATCACAAATGAAATCAATGAAGTGAAAGATCTTGTGAAGACGCTTACAACATACCAACTGGCGTATCCTGGAAACAGAGCAAATCAGTGCGTTCCACGACAACTTGTGAAGATATATAATTGTGAAGGGCTGAAAGGGAAAGAATTACTCAAAATCTTCTTTGATATTGTCAAAAACATAACCTCAGAACGTTTCAAAAGTGGAAACTACTTCTTCTTTTGCTGCGGATCCGATGGGAAACGAAATGTTATTTTGCTTGCCAATCCATCTGTAGACCAACCTGGTAATGGTGTAATCATTACGTCCGCTCTTACAGACCAACCCAACAGTTACGGCTACTTTCTTCATAAAGATCATAGAGTGAAATTGCCTGGATTTTGTGAATATTTTGAGAAGTTTATGACAAAATCAATAAATACCAGAAGTGACAACGAGGATCGGTTTTTCGAGTTTTCAGTTCTTTTGTTGTTCGAGATTGCCAGACGACTACCTGATAATGATATCTACCGAACCATCCCTGTTCCATCCTGCATCACCGCTTGTATTTTGAGAGTAAACACAAATAAGAAAACCAAAGAACAGAAACAAAACGAAGAAGATATCATAGAAGACCTCATTAAAGTGTTTCGTGGGAAGAGTTTTAATGAAAGAGAAAAAGCAGCGAAGGAAATGTTAAAAAGGTAAAATTTAATAATCACTTCCCACGCTAAGTCCTTGAACTTAACTATATTTCTTGAAAAAAAATAATTTGTGTATTTTAATCGTGTAAATTAAAACTAGTTACACAGTCTGTGAGCTGCAGACAGCTGCTCACTGTTTAAAAGACTTTGTAGTGAATATATAGCCAAGGCCATCCGTTTAGCACCAAACTAGGTGCATCCTTACAGAGAAAATAGGGGGAAACCGAGCAAAGGCAAAATCTATAGTGCAATAATTTTGTTGAACATACTTGAAACTAATTTTTTTAATAAAAGTTTTTTGTAGTTCAGTTTTCCTAATTATTAATTGGTCGTCGTTTTCATGCATTTCATCCAAGAATGATTGCACAAACAACCTTTTTTCCACGATTTCGTTTTGTTACAACAGTTACCTGGAACCTGATGGAGGTGAAAATAAAGCGCTGAAAAAAAAGAAGAAAGAACTCTTCCATGAAATCGAAAGTCCAGACTGAAGCGAGGACGAGGAAGTTAGACAACTCTCTCCGGACTTCTCTGGAAAACTTTAAAACCAGAACAAGATCTGAACCAAACACACTATTGTCTCCATACTTATATCTAGTAATGCTCCATTGAATGGATCGTATATCCATTGTTTTATTGCCTTTTGTAAACGCAATTTGCTCGTATATCCATTATTTTATTGCCTACTGTAAACGCAAAAAATAGAGTTGTGTTGCTTTACAATCGATCCTTAGGCTTGGTGTAAAACTGTTATGTGTAGCTAACTGTTTGTTTAAAGCGCAGAAGAACTAACACTGAGTACATAGTTAGTATAGTTCGATGTGGTATATTTTGTTTGTAGATATTTGTGAATGAAACTAATTTAAATCAAATCATTTTACAAATGTTCATGTTTCGAAAGATTACTAAGAGGTGGAATCTCTATAAAACTGGGTAGTAAAAGCTCACTGCTGGCAAATGAATAACTTCATCTTTCCTCTTTAGTGCTGCTGTTAGGCCGTAAATAACATTCCTTTGTTCATAGCGTGGCCAGGTGAATGAAGAACTGGGCGTGTAAACTGATGCCTCCGAGGTACGGGCACAATCAGAACTTGTTGTTGGTTATCATGTCACAGTTGTTATGTAGAAATATTATCTCTCTGTTCGCTTAAGGATTCCAAACTGTTGTTCGCACTTCACTTTTGATATTACGAGGCGATAAAGACAAAAAATCAAATTTACCGATCCTCAACAAAGAATTTTTGTCTTCGTGCAACTTTTTCAAATGTGTTGGAGGTCTGAAAAACCATGGTGGTTTTTATAGGGGTTGCTGCCAACACTTTTTGATAAAGCCTAGATATCGCCTTAACTAACAAGAGTGTAAATGTCGACGATTAAATTTCCTCTTTCGAAGAAAGCAAAAACTTATATGTGGACCTAGTCTTTACGATAAAAATCCCTTACTTTTGAGAAAAACAATGGTGTTCGTGGCACCCAGGGATCTGAAAACATCACGTGATGTTCCGCCTCGTCGCGCAAGGGTGTTCACGTAAAATGCTTCAACAATTTAAAATCTGGTGACCATTTACCCGGCGACAAGAATGTACCCAACTTCAAAATTAAAATTAAAATTGGTATCTTTGCGCAATATGTATTGGAGTGCAAAACACCATGACTGTTGGCACACCCAGGAAATTGGAGACGGAGACTCGAACGCTGGATGAAGTTCCGGACAGGAACAAAGAAAACTATTTAAAGTACTCTGTATTTCACAAAACAATAAACACATGAGGTTAACTCAGGTTTCTGCATTTTATCGACCTCCACAAGCGAGAAGGAGTTTTCGCCGCAAACCATAAACAACTCGTACGTTGAAACCGAGTACGTTTGTGAAATCACGTGATGTTATTCACTCATTTCAAAACACCATGAGATGTTTCGCCTCAACTAACAACAGTGGAAATTTCAACGGGTTGCTTAGCTCAAAGTTCATTGACAACAATTGGTGCTTTACAACATTGGTGACGTTTCCGAATGCATCGAGAGCCCTTGTTTAAACATTGCAAACAGAAGCTGTTATTATCTTGTGCCGTGAACAGCGAAAGAGTAAACAGAACAAACACCTAAAATTAATTTCATATCAGAGAAAATTGTGCCCTATACCATCAGACAAATTGTTGTGATCGTTGTAGTTGCCAGTGAATGTCAAATATTGCTGTTTGATATCAAGTAGTTCGGAAGTCTCGTAAAGCTATAACGGTTTGGTTCACATCAACGTACGGTGAAGTTCATTGTAAACATTTCTTTTTAACGTTGTAAGTGAATTACATTTGCCAGTAAAAAGCAATTAAATCCGATGTTGCGTCGTGAGTTAGCTCTGGCATTTAAACCACAGACCGATGTAAGGCGAATGTTTTGGAAAAACAGGAAATTTCTGTCATAGACATTTCCGCGTACTTCAAAACGGGGGGGGGGCGCAAACCGTTGCCATGAAACTGAGTAGTTCTGAGGTCACGTGATGTTTTGCACAAGAATTTTAGAACATCGCGCGATGATTCGCCTCGGAAATTTCAACGGTTGGTTTAACTTTAATGATCGATTAAGTTCAAATATGCATCGTTGTGACGTAACCGTTTCCTTGACAACAGCAAATATTAATATAGCAATGAAAAGAATTAAACCTGATTTTGTGCGGGCGTGTGATTAGATTAGCTCGACATTTAATTGCCAAATCCGAAGCTTGCTGAATATTATCCATCTCAACTCAACAGATTTCATTCAAACACGAACTTTACAAGCATATCTTGTGAGTAAATAACTTGGATGACAGATGATGTTTTTTTTTTCAAACTTGGTGAAAATCTATGGTCGGATAAACACCTGCTTTTCCAAACACCTTTAACTGCGCAATGTGGCCCAAATGACATGAAACACGTTTGCGTGGCCATTGGCACCATCGGTCATGCACCCCGATACCCCAAGTATAAAATGTGGCTTGGATGCACTTTGTATCCAGTTTTGGTAAAATTATAATGTGTAACCGCGGTCCAAACTTGCTATCGGGGTAGAAAACATGATATTAAGCAACTTTGAGGAACACAAAACTTTTTTCGTTTTTTCGGTTGCTGAAAACCAAAATTTCAAATGTTCAGTGCATTTTTAGTTTATAAGTAATCAGAACATGACAACACAAGTTGTAATCTATCGGCGCTTCGACATTGACTGCCACTTTCTATTGCATGTGCTCAGCTATTTTCACATTAGTGAGCAAAACTTTTGGCTGTGGTGGTGACATCAATACTAAAAAAAAATATGCAGGCGCTAGATGGCGGTATACAGCTAGTTATGATTGTCTCTTTATCAGTTGTAAGTGACACCAGTGGGTATGTCAGAAAACAGAGAACCGAGTGAACTTGAATAGTGTACAGAGTTGACAGGGTTTAACAGGCTTGTGGAAGCCTTTTGTGTTGTGATCGTGTATTTACAGCTTCATATTTTTATTTTAAAGATGCATTAATCATTTGAAGCTAAACTAGAAATTACAACTTATTATTCCAAGGTTCTGTTGCTTTTGTAGTGTGGGCTAAGCATACCTTTTCCGATGTCTTGTATTTTAAATAGCATGGTTTGCGTGGTATGCATGGAAATATATGCTATCTGATTAATCCTATAATTGAGAAACAATTTTTCAGCAATAAATATAAACCAGAGGAAACGTTTATTTCAGCTTTTCTTAAATTGGTCGTTTTTTTTTCACAATAAGAAATCACAATATACGCACTAGGACAAATATTTGACAGTAAATAATTTTTGCACATGGTATTATTTAGGGTTTTGCCAAGGTACAGTTTTTGGCATATCACAGACATGTATCAGCTTAATTGAAATTTGAATACTGCAAAACACTGCCAGTGAACACGGCAAATTGTTTGCATATGACAGGTAATGTTTACTTAAATCGAATAATCTCCGCAGTTTTTCCCCTGCTGGCATATGTGTTGCTGGGAAGTTGAGTTTACGTAAATATTAGCCTGTTATTGGTTTACTGATTACCGAAATGGATAAGCTGAGGCTGGTACGGCCGCTCCGGTTTCTGCTTCGTCGTAGGCAGCCAATCCAATGCTTGATGTTTAGTAACAAGTCGCAGATTTTATTAAGGTTAAAAGGGTCGGGAATTTTCTCATACAGATCCCGATAAACAATGGAAAGTACTTAGTTACGAAGTTAAACACAATTGTGTCTAACACGCTTCCATAATATTTCCAGCATCTTAGCATAAAGTTTTTATTATTTTGAAAGTTAAATACATGTTCGTCTCAAGAGTGTCCTCCACGTTTTAATTTGTTTATATCGAACATCAACTTTAACATTACACGTTGCTAAAATGGATTCCCCACACTAGAGGGACATCGACTCTCGGAATTGACGCAGCAGTAACTCAAACATCAGAGATTCTCGTGATTGATCAAACATTAATACGGGTTTTGCGTGTGCTTTGACGTAGTGTCAAGTGTTTAAACCTTACAACAATTCCATTTCCTTTTAAATTATTATCACGATGTTACAACCTTGCGATTGGGGATCATATTTGTTTTTTACACCGTGTCATATAGCACTCAACCGCGATATTGTTGACTTAATTTGTCAACACGGTTGCGCCACGCAACCTACAGGCTGTCCCATCTGTTTAACGAGAACAAAACAGATGGGGGCAGCCGGCAGGTTAAGGTTTTGGTCGTGAACCGAAAGGGAGTTGATATGAATTAGGGATTATTATGAATGGATGTAGTTAACAGATAGATGTATGTTCTGTAAATGTTCTTTAGGCATGTATTTCCAGTATTTAGAGGGCATTATGTTATTTCAAGTGTAGTGTAAACAATATTGGACCACTTTTTACTCGCATGGACCAAAATTTTTGACCCTAAGCCGAATACTGATGATAACATGTAAAAAAGCTATTTTACTTGTCGAAAATTAGCAACGATCCGAATCAATTATTGCGGTCCTTCCAAAGTTTTTTGTAGAGAAAGATTTTACCAAAGAATTTTACTCTCATGTGACAGAATGATGCTGTTACCTGTATCCATTGTACCTCTTCAAAATAACGCACGTTTGGCAGCAAAATACTGCATTAGATCATGAGATAGAATAATGAATCATAAACAAATATAGCTGTGATTATCGGACATAGGACATTTAGAGGGTGCAATGTGACGTTGTATCAAGACAAATACAACAACATATTAACAATAATAACAATATTAACATAAATATAATGTATTGATAATAAGCATTGTTATATGACAGGTCGCCAGGGCTTTTACTTTTATGTTCACTTCACCTGGTTTATGCTTGGCAATTGAAACTTGTGTGCGGTACGCGGCCAATCCAGTTCCCGTAGTTGAATAAACGTATAATTTCTAACTGGACTTTCTCTTTACCGGTACGGGACAAGTTAGGACTGGTCCGGGGGTGACATTTCCTGTTTCGGGTACACGGTCTTTTGTCGACTTTAAAAGGGCCGACAATTGATTACCGCATGGGAGGAGTGAGTAATTGCAAATTTCTAGTTAGCATTCTGTTGCTTAGGTAGCGAATATTTCGCGCGGTATTAAATTGTTGTATATTTCTGTTTGTTTGCGAGTGTGTTAGTTTAGTTTGCTATTGTAGTTTTAGTTTTTAGTTACTGGAATAAAATAAAATCGATGTCAAATTTTACCTTGTATTCATTGATTCTGTACCTCTTAAACACTTTGGAAATTAAAACTTTCCTGAAAACAGTGTGTTTTGTCGTGCTTTGATTTTGCGTGGTGAAGGTTAAGAGCAAAGTACAAATGTTGCTATAGTTTGATTCGAGCGTTCGCAAATATTAGCCTGGTATTCTTGGTTAGGTTTACTGTTTACAGACCTGGGCTTGCATGGTACGACAAACGTGACGACTGCGGCTACAGGGGGCGGAACCAATACCAATGTTAGCTGTGCGAAACCGTACGAAGGTTTGGGAAGGTTAAAGGGGCGGGCAATTGTCCGACACCAACTCAGATAAACAGCATCGTATACTGAGTCGTTGAGGTAACGTGGTTTGTGTCTGTCACAACAAAACACAATGATGATATTGTAGCAGCAACAGGGCAAGTTCAGACAACAGGCTCGATACCAGGACAAGTTTGTGTGTTTTCCACAATATATTGCCAGCAGAAACGAGGTTTAACAAAATAATGACAAAAACGTAAAAAAATCGTTGTATCAATAAAGTAACAAGCTTTGGTTCAATGTCAGCTGATGTATTATTAATTGCAAAATCGATAACCCTACTATTAGCATTACCAGTTTCCGCAAATAAAAAACACGCGTATTATAGAGGTAATATAATGTCGCTGAGATAAGATTATGCCTTAGCGAAGTACGGGTTCTTCACAGGTTTATTGAGATAATCTAATTAGAAGATTAAATATTATGTGAAAGGCGTGCAGTTCATCTGATGACTCTCAATTCATAACTTAGTACGAAAGTATAACCTTTATTTTTAACACAGAAATTCTTACACACCGAAGATTTGTTGCTAGTTGGTTAAATAGAATTGGATGGCCAGAGTAATTAAATGTTACGGC
The DNA here is from genome assembly GCF_947561715.1 of Ascidia mentula. Classification (NCBI taxonomy): domain Eukaryota; kingdom Metazoa; phylum Chordata; class Ascidiacea; order Phlebobranchia; family Ascidiidae; genus Ascidia; species Ascidia mentula. The sequence goes on along the minus strand of NC_138568.1, from coordinate 21,976,779 downwards.
ATTTTGGGGTCTCGTAATCTATGGAGTGGACAAGTCTCGTGGAAACGAAACATTGGGACCAAGACAGAAAGTTATGATGAGTTTAGAAAGTACGACAAAATATTTAGAAGCAATTTTCCACAAGTTGTCATACCAACCAACCATCACCTCTTGACAAATTTGAAAAAATATTGCAAAAAAAAGAAGATCCGGGCTCCCGACAAACGAGTGGCAAGTTACAACTATAAGGAGGTCAAGGGTCAAAAGTTGCTCTACACTCTCATTGATATTGTTCAACACAGAGAAATGTATGAAGAAGAAAATTACTTCTTCTTCCATTGTGGACCCGGTGAGAATCGAGATATTATCTTGCTCGCAAACCCAACTAAAGATCAACCTGGGAATGGTTTAATGATGACCTCTTCCCTCACAAAACAACCAAACACATTTGAATACTTGCTTCCACCACCAAAAATACACGAGTTTCAAGGTTTTCCGCAATACTTTGAGATGTTTATGACAAAATCAGTCAGCACCAAAGGCGACAGCACGGGAGACGAGGGTCGGTTTTTCGAGATCTCTGTTTTCTTGTTGTTCGAGATTGCCAGACGACTTGTTGATGGTGATGTCCACCAATCCATCCCTGTGTCATCCTGCATCTCCGTTTCTATGTTGAGAGTTTCCATGTCAGAGAGAAATGAAAATGAGTTAGATGTATTGAGCCAGCTGAAAATAGTTTTTCAAGGGGATTTGGATATGAGGGAAGATAAGGCAAGAAAAATCCTGAAGAGGTTAGTATTGTCCGGAAACTCGAAAGGGGGTGATAGACGATAAGCGCCAATGTAGGGTCTTTGTTTTTAAAAGAAATAATAATTGTGCCTATTGGCATTCCCGGTTTCTGTCTAAAAGAAAAGAGCAAAAAAAACAAAAATCACAACAAAACTTAACAGCAAGAGCACTTACTCCTTTTCGAGTTTCCGGCAAATGATGCGAAAAAAGACAAATCCGTCGGTCACACAGACTGCTTCCTGTAGTCATTCGTGACATGTTCTCTATGGTTGGTGTACAAAAGATTTTCGCCTGTGCACATGGGCCTGCGGAATGGGGTCATATATCTCCTGAAAAACTGAAACTAACTCTTATTTATCAGAGCGCATATAGAAAATAAAATGCTGGCCCCCAATTACCTTGAAGTTTTTTCTACAGATCCCTAAATCGTTTTCCACAAGTAAAAGCAAAGAACGTTACAAGTAAAAATGTTTTCAGGATTTGCTTTCGAATCGCTCGTTTCTACAAAATGCACATCGTAGTGTAACTGAGTCTACGCTGCCCATTATAATTTGAGACATTGGACTGGATATACAAATATATTTAAAACGCGTTATATTTATAACTTTTTGGTTGGGTTAAAATAGGTTTTACGAGGAAGGAGGTACGAAGGAAGAAAAAGAAAAACTAATGAAACGACTTTTCAATCCAGCTGCCTGCAACCGATATTAAACAATGATGTACATAACTGAACAACAAAACAGTTTGTGAATATCCACAAACCATCTGTTGACATATGTTCAAACTTTCGCGATTGCAAGGATAATACTTATTTACATTTATCGCATAATGTTATTTGAATGTGCAATACGTTGTCTGCAATTTCACAATCCGTAAATGTGCATGTGTTAGCTTTTGCGATGTAAACTGTGTTTCGTTTTGCACCAAGTTCAATGTATTAATAAAGAGCACTTAGCTACTTGTACTTTATAATAGCGCTTTTAACTGCGTCGATTTTCATTGTGATTTCTTGTTGTTTTGCGCATGTATTACACAAAGAATTATTCCGTACTAATTTCACAATAAACACCGCGTTTCTGCTTATTTTTTTGTGTGTTTGCATTTTTGTGCTTTATTTAAGGCGTCATAAAAACTGGCGCAAGATGGAGGTATAGAGCAACAAAAAATTTCACGGGACATATCACGACCAAAAACGGAACCGAATAGACGTTTTCAGAAAGTCGACAGGATTTTGTTGGTTCTTTGAAAACTTTTGTGTTGCGATCGTGCATAGAACTTTGTTTAAAAGTTTTCCGTTTTATTGTGAGAAATCTATGGATTAATTTCTCCGGCCATTGTAGCAAACATGCATTTATTGTCGTTAGGTAAAAAAGGCAAAAAATGTAAGGCAGGCTTTGTTTTTCTGGGATTCGGTTGTGTGTCTGGTGCAGTCTTAAAGTACTTTTCCGTCGCATTGTTTCTACAAAGTGTGAGGCTTGCGTTGACTATTTGAAATATACTTTACGGCGAAATGTACAACTAGTAATCATTTAAAATAAGTCATATTTGCCTCAACAATTCGTTTTATATGGCTTTGCACCTTACACAATAGGTCAAATGTATCCACACTAAAGTGCAGTTAGAGTACAAAATAACCTACGTTTGGCAGCAAAGCAAGCTGCATCAGGTCATAGAGATAGAGCAGAGTTAACAGGAAGTTAACCGGGGGAAGGCGGAAGCAACGTAACAATAGATTGATAGGCAGTTTTAACCATTCAATGGCGTGCAATGGAGGCATAAGGGCGGACGTTGAAGCCTATGAATATTTACAGTCTGCTTAGGTCAGTGGTAAAGAAACGCTTTAGCACTTTGAAAGCATGTAATAAGGTTAGTTTGAGGTTGATGTTAAATTTAGCATACCGCCAATCGTAGCTCAACCTACCTACTTGCACGCTAAACGCAGGCCGACCAAGCCATTGGTGACGTCACACTTTTCACGTATGAATGCATTTGGGTTCTTCGAAGGTCGCACTTGGAGCTTAAAAATGGTTTGTTTTCCTCAATAGCAAAGGAATTTATGGTGACGTGTGGAGATTCCGTGATATTGAACGTAGTTTTGTGTGGCGCAAGTTTACAACACAAACTACTACAATTGCAGTGATGGGCAAAATGTTAACGGAAATGGGTTTGTTTGGTGATGATGGGCTGGAGAATACGGTAGAATTGTGATGTAGTAAACAGTTACAGACAAACGATTTTGTTAAGAGCAAAGCTGTGATAGGTTTCTGCGTTGGACGAACTTGCTAAGCCATGTGTGACCAGCCCATGAACATGAACCCTCACCTAATATGAGGTTGTTGTTTGTCTGCTGGGGTTTTATACAGGGATTTAATGCGTTGTGATGTTTTTACAGTCTTGGCAAATATTTTATACTTTATGGTGTCCAGGTGTTTACACAGAGAGACAAACATTTACAAAACATTTTAGTTATTTATTGTGGCTTAGCCGTCAGGGAGTCATGTTTCTAAGCAACTCCGGATACGGCGTTCAAGTGTATGAAAACAGGACGGCGAGCGTTCGACCTATGAAAAAATTCCAGAACATCGCGAGAAGTTGCTACTTATAGAATCACTGTTAGAGTTTTGAAATGCTTTGTTTCCTTTCAATAGAGACACCGTGGTATTTAAAGTGTTGCTCGACACCGAATAAGTTTCCGCGCAAAATCACACAAATGTCGTCATATTGCTGCGACTTGCGTTTCTTTGTGATGTTATCTGTTAATTTCAACACAGTTTTAATATTAGGTCAGGAAATTCTAGAACATCACGTGAGGTTCTACTTTAATGAATCATCGTTGGAGCTTTATGCGGTTTGTTTCCCTCAATAGCAAACGACTCTACGGTGACGTTCGGTGATTCAGACATTGAACGTAGTTACGGTAAATAATCTTTGGTGTTCGTCGGAATACAGCGCGGGAACATAATGTTAAGCCTCGAGGAAGTTCAAATGTTATACGCCATAGCAGATTATAACTGCAGGTACAATCGTAATATGCAGCTTTGATTTTTAAAGATTGCTTTTGGGGAAATTTTTGGTTTGTGAAATCGAATGTGGTTCGACTGAAACGAGGCCATATAGTGACGTAACAAGGGGGTGTTTGTGAGTGAAGTATCAGAAATCGCTCACCTTAGAACACGATACGAGTTACTTCTTTATTGAGTCCTGTAAGCGAGGGATTTGATTGTTTGGTTTGTTTTTCCTAATCAAATATAAGATGCTGATATGTTTCCCCTTTTCGTCGTGGAAACGAAACATTGGGACCAAGACAGAAAGTTATGATGAGTTTAGAAAGTACGACAAAATATTTAGAAGCAATTTTCCACAAGTTGTCATGCCAACCAACCATCACCTCTTGACAAATTTGGAAAAGTATTGCATAGAAAAGAAGATCCTGGCTCCCGGCAAACGAGTGGCAAGTTACAACTTTGAGGTGGTCAAGGGTTAAAAGTTGCTGTACAAGTTCATTGATATTGTTCAACACAGAGAAATGTATGAAGCAAGAAATTACTTCTTCTTCCGTTGCGGACCTGGTGAGAATCGAGATATTATCTTGCTCGCAAACCCAACTTTCAATCAACCTGGGAATGGTTTAATGATGACTTCTTCCCTCACAAGCCAACCGAACACATTTAAATACTTTCTTCAACCGCCAAAAACATACGAGATTCAAGGATTTCCGCATTACTTTGAAAAGTTTATGACAAAATCAGTTTGCATCAAAAACCAGAGAAATTTTAGTGGTAGATTTTTCGAGATCTCTGTTTTCTTGTTGTTCGAGATTGCCAGACGACTTGCTGATGGTGATGTCCACCAATCCATCCCTGTGTCATCCTGCATCTCCGTTTCTATGTTGAGAGTTTCCATGTCAGAGAGAAAGGAAAATGAGTTAGATGTATTTAGGCAGCTGGAAAAAGTTTTTCAAGGGGATTTGGATATGAGGAAAAATACAGCAAGAACCATCCTGAAGAAGTTGGTGCTGTCCGGAAACTCGAGAGGTGGTGATAGACGATAAGCGCCAATGTAAGATCTTTATTTTAAACAGATATATTAATTGTGCCTATTAGCATTCCCGGTTTCTATCTAAAAGAATAGCAAAAAGTGATTTTATAACAAAATAAAATCACAACAAAACTCAACAGTAAGCCCACTTACTTTCGAGTTTCCGACTAATATTGATACGTAAAAAGACAAATCCGTCGATCACACAGACTGCTTCCTGTCATTCGTGACTCGTCATTCGTGACATGTTCTCTAAGGTTGGCGTAGAAAACAACGTTTCCAGTAAAAATGTTTTTCAGGTTTTGATTTCCAATCGCTCGTTTCTACAAAATGCATATGGTAGTGTAACTGAGTCTATGCTGCCCGTCAAAAATTTCAGGCATTGAACTGGATACAAAAATATATTTAAAGCACGTTATATTTGTAACCTCATGGTTGGGTTAAAATAGGTTTTACGTGGAAGGAGGTACGAAGGAAGGAAAAGAAAAACTAATGAAACGACTCTTCAATCCAGCTGCAACCGATATTAAACAATGATGAACATAACTGAACGACAAAACAGTTTGTGAATATCCACAAACCATCTGTTAACATAAGTTTAAACCTTCGCGATTGAAAGGATAATACTTATTTACATTTATCGCATACTGTTATTTCAATGTGCAATATGTTTTTTTTTCTAATTTTACAATCCGTAAATGTGCATGTGTTAGCTTTTGCGATGTAAACTGTGTTTCGTTTTGCACCAAGTTCAATGTATTAATAAAGAGCACTTAGCTACTTGTACTTTATAATAGCGCTTTTAACTGCGTCGATTTTCATTGTGATTTCTTGTTGTTTTGCGCATGTATTACACAAAGAATTATTCCGTACTAATTTCACAATAAACACCGCGTTTCTGCTTATTTTTTTGTGTGTTTGCATTTTTGTGCTTTATTTAAGGCGTCATAAAAACTGGCGCAAGATGGAGGTATAGAGCAACAAAAAATTTCACGGGACATGTCACGACCAAAAACGGAACCGAATAGACGTTTTCAGAAAGTCGACAGGATTTTGTTGGTTCTTTGAAAACTTTTGTGTTGCGATCGTGCATAGAACTTTGTTTAAAAGTTTTCCGTTTTATTGTGAGAAATCTATGGATTAATTTCTCCGGCCATTGTAGCAAACATGCATTTATTGTCGTTAGGTAAAAAAGGCAAAAAATGTAAGGCAGGCTTTGTTTTTCTGGGATTCGGTTGTGTGTCTGGTGCAGTCTTAAAGTACTTTTCCGTCGCATTGTTTCTACAAAGTGTGAGGCTTGCGTTGACTATTTGAAATATACTTTACGGCGAAATGTACAACTAGTAATCATTTAAAATAAGTCATATTTGCCTCAACAATTCGTTTTATATGGCTTTGCACCTTACACAATAGGTCAAATGTATCCACACTAAAGTGCAGTTAGAGTACAAAATAACCTACGTTTGGCAGCAAAGCAAGCTGCATCAGGTCATAGAGATAGAGCAGAGTTAACAGGAAGTTAACCGGGGGAAGGCGGAAGCAACGTAACAATAGATTGATAGGCAGTTTTAACCATTCAATGGCGTGCAATGGAGGCATAAGGGCGGACGTTGAAGCCTATGAATATTTACAGTCTGCTTAGGTCAGTGGTAAAGAAACGCTTTAGCACTTTGAAAGCATGTAATAAGGTTAGTTTGAGGTTGATGTTAAATTTAGCATACCGCCAATCGTAGCTCAACCTACCTACTTGCACGCTAAACGCAGGCCGACCAAGCCATTGGTGACGTCACACTTTTCACGTATGAATGCATTTGGGTTCTTCGAAGGTCGCACTTGGAGCTTAAAAATGGTTTGTTTTCCTCAATAGCAAAGGAATTTATGGTGACGTGTGGAGATTCCGTGATATTGAACGTAGTTTTGTGTGGCGCAAGTTTACAACACAAACTACTACAATTGCAGTGATGGGCAAAATGTTAACGGAAATGGGTTTGTTTGGTGATGATGGGCTGGAGAATACGGTAGAATTGTGATGTAGTAAACAGTTACAGACAAACGATTTTGTTAAGAGCAAAGCTGTGATAGGTTTCTGCGTTGGACGAACTTGCTAAGCCATGTGTGACCAGCCCATGAACATGAACCCTCACCTAATATGAGGTTGTTGTTTGTCTGCTGGGGTTTTATACAGGGATTTAATGCGTTGTGATGTTTTTACAGTCTTGGCAAATATTTTATACTTTATGGTGTCCAGGTGTTTACACAGAGAGACAAACATTTACAAAACATTTTAGTTATTTATTGTGGCTTAGCCGTCAGGGAGTCATGTTTCTAAGCAACTCCGGATACGGCGTTCAAGTGTATGAAAACAGGACGGCGAGCGTTCGACCTATGAAAAAATTCCAGAACATCGCGAGAAGTTGCTACTTATAGAATCACTGTTAGAGTTTTGAAATGCTTTGTTTCCTTTCAATAGAGACACCGTGGTATTTAAAGTGTTGCTCGACACCGAATAAGTTTCCGCGCAAAATCACACAAATGTCGTCATATTGCTGCGACTTGCGTTTCTTTGTGATGTTATCTGTTAATTTCAACACAGTTTTAATATTAGGTCAGGAAATTCTAGAACATCACGTGAGGTTCTACTTTAATGAATCATCGTTGGAGCTTTATGCGGTTTGTTTCCCTCAATAGCAAACGACTCTACGGTGACGTTCGGTGATTCAGACATTGAACGTAGTTACGGTAAATAATCTTTGGTGTTCGTCGGAATACAGCGCGGGAACATAATGTTAAGCCTCGAGGAAGTTCAAATGTTATACGCCATAGCAGATTATAACTGCAGGTACAATCGTAATATGCAGCTTTGATTTTTAAAGATTGCTTTTGGGGAAATTTTTGGTTTGTGAAATCGAATGTGGTTCGACTGAAACGAGGCCATATAGTGACGTAACAAGGGGGTGTTTGTGAGTGAAGTATCAGAAATCGCTCACCTTAGAACACGATACGAGTTACTTCTTTATTGAGTCCTGTAAGCGAGGGATTTGATTGTTTGGTTTGTTTTTCCTAATCAAATATAAGATGCTGATATGTTTCCCCTTTTCGTCGTGGAAACGAAACATTGGGACCAAGACAGAAAGTTATGATGAGTTTAGAAAGTACGACAAAATATTTAGAAGCAATTTTCCACAAGTTGTCATGCCAACCAACCATCACCTCTTGACAAATTTGGAAAAGTATTGCATAGAAAAGAAGATCCTGGCTCCCGGCAAACGAGTGGCAAGTTACAACTTTGAGGTGGTCAAGGGTTAAAAGTTGCTGTACAAGTTCATTGATATTGTTCAACACAGAGAAATGTATGAAGCAAGAAATTACTTCTTCTTCCGTTGCGGACCTGGTGAGAATCGAGATATTATCTTGCTCGCAAACCCAACTTTCAATCAACCTGGGAATGGTTTAATGATGACTTCTTCCCTCACAAGCCAACCGAACACATTTAAATACTTTCTTCAACCGCCAAAAACATACGAGATTCAAGGATTTCCGCATTACTTTGAAAAGTTTATGACAAAATCAGTTTGCATCAAAAACCAGAGAAATTTTAGTGGTAGATTTTTCGAGATCTCTGTTTTCTTGTTGTTCGAGATTGCCAGACGACTTGCTGATGGTGATGTCCACCAATCCATCCCTGTGTCATCCTGCATCTCCGTTTCTATGTTGAGAGTTTCCATGTCAGAGAGAAAGGAAAATGAGTTAGATGTATTTAGGCAGCTGGAAAAAGTTTTTCAAGGGGATTTGGATATGAGGAAAAATACAGCAAGAACCATCCTGAAGAAGTTGGTGCTGTCCGGAAACTCGAGAGGTGGTGATAGACGATAAGCGCCAATGTAAGATCTTTATTTTAAACAGATATATTAATTGTGCCTATTAGCATTCCCGGTTTCTATCTAAAAGAATAGCAAAAAGTGATTTTATAACAAAATAAAATCACAACAAAACTCAACAGTAAGCCCACTTACTTTCGAGTTTCCGACTAATATTGATACGTAAAAAGACAAATCCGTCGATCACACAGACTGCTTCCTGTCATTCGTGACTCGTCATTCGTGACATGTTCTCTAAGGTTGGCGTAGAAAACAACGTTTCCAGTAAAAATGTTTTTCAGGTTTTGATTTCCAATCGCTCGTTTCTACAAAATGCATATGGTAGTGTAACTGAGTCTATGCTGCCCGTCAAAAATTTCAGGCATTGAACTGGATACAAAAATATATTTAAAGCACGTTATATTTGTAACCTCATGGTTGGGTTAAAATAGGTTTTACGTGGAAGGAGGTACGAAGGAAGGAAAAGAAAAACTAATGAAACGACTCTTCAATCCAGCTGCAACCGATATTAAACAATGATGAACATAACTGAACGACAAAACAGTTTGTGAATATCCACAAACCATCTGTTAACATAAGTTTAAACCTTCGCGATTGAAAGGATAATACTTATTTACATTTATCGCATACTGTTATTTCAATGTGCAATATGTTTTTTTTTCTAATTTTACAATCCGTAAATGTGCATGTGTTAGCTTTTGCGATGTAAACTGTGTTTCGTTTTGCACCAAGTTCAATGTATTAATAAAGAGCACTTAGCTACTTGTACTTTATAATAGCGCTTTTAACTGTGTCGATTTTCATTGTGATTTCTTGTTGTTTTGTGCATGTATTACACAAAGAATTATTCCGTACTAATTTCACAATAAACACCGCGTTTCTGCTTATTTTTTTGTGTGTTTGCATTTTTGTGCTTTATTTAAGGCGTCATAAAAACTGGCGCAAGATGGAGGTATAGAGCAACAAAAAATTTCACGGGACATGTCACGACCAAAAACGGAACCGAATAGACGTTTTCAGAAAGTCGACAGGATTTTGTTGGTTCTTTGAAAACTTTTGTGTTGCGATCGTGCATAGAACTTTGTTTAAAAGTTTTCCGTTTTATTGTGAGAAATCTATGGATTAATTTCTCCGGCCATTGTAGCAAACATGCATTTATTGTCGTTAGGTAAAAAAGGCAAAAAATGTAAGGCAGGCTTTGTTTTTCTGGGATTCGGTTGTGTGTCTGGTGCAGTCTTAAAGTACTTTTCCGTCGCATTGTTTCTACAAAGTGTGAGGCTTGCGTTGACTATTTGAAATATACTTTACGGCGAAATATACAACTAGTAATCATTAGTCATATTTGCCTCAACAATTCGTTTTATATGGCTTAGCACCTTACACAATAGGTCAAATGTATCCACACTAAAGTGCAGTTAGAGTACAAAATAACCTACGTTTGGCAGCAAAGCAAGCTGCATCAGGTCATAGAGATAGAGCAGAGTTAACAGGAAGTTAACCGGGGGAAGGCGGAAGCAACGTAACATTTGATTGATCGGCAGTTTTTACCATTCGATGGCGTGCAATGGAGGCACAAGGGCGGACGTTGAAGCCTATGAATATTTACAGTCTGCTCAGGTCGGTGGTATAGAAACGTTTTAGCACTCTGAAAGCATTGTATTGCTTAGCTACCGAATATTACGCGCGATATTAAATTGTTGTATATTTCTGTTTGTTTGCAAGTGTGTTAGTTTGGGTTTGTTGTTATAGTTTGAATTTTTAGTTACTTTGCAAGAAAACGCTTTCAAATCAATTATTTTTGCAATGCACAATGTTTCGATCTGCAGTTGCAATTTTACATCTAGTCCAACACAGATAAATCTTGCAGGATGGAGTACTGCTGTACTGTCTGCAGCGCAATGATTCTATTGTGGCTTATTTGCTTCAATATAATTATAAATGTTGTTAAACGTTCTGCACGGCTCATTAAACTCTCCTTCAAAACTTTCCTGAAAATAATGTGTTTTGACGTGCATGGATTTTGCTTGGTTAAGACTGTATGTCTAATTACAAACTGCATTGTCGCTATAATTTGAGTCGAGCGTTCGGAAATATTAGTCTGGTATTCTTGGTTGGGTTTTGCTGTTGACAGACCTGGCCTTCAGAGACTGGCACGACAAACGTGACGACTGTGGGTACAGAGGAAGGAACCAATACCAATATTAGCTGTTGATTAACCGTGCGAAGGTTTGGGAAGGTTGAAAGGGTGGGAAATTGCCAGATACCAACTCAGATAAACAACAACATATACTGGTGACGTTTAGAGATTACGTGACATTGAACGTGAGTTTGTAAGACGCTCGGTTTGTAGTTGAGATGACGTCACTCCCGTTGCGTTTAAAATGCATTATGGGGTGTTTTTTTGAATCTCCCGTCTTTTCTGAACATATCGGTAATAAATCAACATAAAATCGTGTCTGTTCATGAAAGAAAATTAGATTGTGAAGATAACAGACGTACTTGCATTTAACATACAGTTGACACCATAATAGTAACAGCTACAAATTACTTACATCGAAATATTTAACGAAATTATGTATTCTAATAATTTAGCTTTGGTTCAGCATAAAGTATCTGGTGAAACTTAAACTGTCGCCATGTCCGCTGATTATGATATGTTTAAGAAGTTTGACGAAGATTTCCGCGGCCAACTTCCCACGAAAGGAATCAAACCCGATCCATCAATACCACTTCCAAAGAATGTGCCTCCCAAAAATGTAGTGTCTAGATACAAGCTCAAAGGATGCAAGGGACAGGACTTACTTTACACGTTCATTGAAGTTGTTCAAAACAAAGAGTATGAAGATGAAAATTACTTTTTCATCCGCTGCGGATCTGATAAAGGGGATCGAGATATTATTTTGAAGGCCGTCCCAACTGGTAATCAACCTGGGAATGGATATATCATAACATCCGCTCTTCCAGATAAACCCAAAACACACATCGACTTTCTAAAGGATTATGCCGACAAATTGCGTGGGTTTTGTGATTATTTTGAAAGGTTTATGACAGAATCAGTCAACACCGAAGCCACCATGGGTAACAAGGATTGGTTATTCAAGTTCGCCGTTCTCTTGGTGTTCGAGATTGCCAGACGGCTTGCCGACGGTGATGTCTACCAGTCCATTCCTGTGTCATCCTGCATTGCCGCTTGTCTATTGAGAGCATCAGAAAACAATGGAGATGAGGTGGAAACAATAAAAAAGTTAATAGAAGTTTTTTGTCGGAAAGGGTTGACTGAAAGAGAAAATGCAGCAAAAGAAATGCTAAAAAGGTGCAGCGGAATTTCTTAACGTTGTTAGGCTAAACAACCCTCACCTAATTTTGTTCTGGGACAAACTGTGTTATTGAAATAATTTAACAGCTAGCGTATTTCACATTTACGATTTTACTTAACACACAACAGCAGGGTTTTGTTTGGTGAAAAATCGTGATAGTTATATTGGAGACCCTGCGAAATAAACACTCCTTGTTTTCAGTGCATTTTGAAACAAAATTAATATTTAAACTTAGCTGTCAACACGTCGTTTAATAATTAATAGCAAAACATTGTGTTAAAATGCACTGAAAAATGTTTTTTGCACCTTAATTTAATTTATTTCTTAACTCATGTTTAAAAAATGGTGTATGTCCAGTATTGATAATCGTTTCGTTACAACAGTGACACACAAGACCTCAAAGAAACAATCAGGCAAAGGATGAAAGATCTCTTCAATCCAGACTTTGATGTTGATGAACTTACTGCAGGCATGAGGGAAGTCGGCATAGGCAGTTCTGGTGAAACTTCAGGAGCAAACAGAAGCTCTTCTAAAGCGACCAGCAGCCAATCTAGAAAAACAAGAACCTAAAGAAATGATCAGCGAAACAAAAAATTAAACCGACATGAAAACCATAAAACACGTAATGTTTAGCATTTTAGCACCTGTATAATAACTTGGGTACCATCGACTTATTTCGAATAATCTCATTTCCTTATGCTTTTGTCTTTTGTACTCCCTCACCCGATTTTTTAATTAGTTTCAACACAAAATTTAATTTTTCTAATGTGGATTTGTTCATTTGCAAAATTCTGTAAAAACATGTATTGGCCCAACCAGAATTGTTGTTTAAACATTGCGTTGTTGGATGACAATTTTACTTGTTGTTACTTTTGTGTAAGTAGCTAAGTTCGCCTTTTAATTTGTGTTTGATGTGTTTACAAACAGAAGCAATGGCATTTAAATCTGATTGCATATTTTGCGTTGATATTAGTGGCATAATTTTGTTTCATTTTAAGCATTAAATAGTTATATACGTTGTAAAGATTTTCACAAGTTTTCAAATGAAAGTGTCTTTTATCGTAATTTACCATCGTTTATCGTTTTATCGTCATGCAGCGCATATTTTTGCATGTACTATACCTAGTGTAGATCAATTATACCCAGTTTGCTGTTCGCTGATTCTGCAAATAAACTGTAAACAAGCTTGATAAAAGTTTTGTGAATAGTTTTGAATGAAGCTGTTAGGATCTAGTCGTCTTAACCTTTCTACAGAATCCACGTTTTCCAGTTAAGCGAAATACTGAACTGAATGAGCTGAACAAAGATATTGGACCGCGGACAGAAATGGAAAACCCCTGATAACTCTTCTTTCAATCCGGTTGAGTGAAGAAGGCGTTAAAAACCGGTGAAGCGTTGAATCAGTCGGTTGTTATGCTGCAAATCAAAATGGTCATGTAACAACATATTAGGTAGCGTCGCTCGCCTGTAATGTACGGTCTATTTACTGGCGTATGGCATCACACCTGGTCTGTAATTGAGTTTAACGAAATGCTTGATTGCTGGTTTTTGCAACGGAGGAAACTTGGAGTCAGTCATGCGTGGCGAAATTCTTACCCACATTAACCTTGTAACAATGGACAGACTTTAAACAAAAACAACCAAACCAAAAATTTAAAGATTTTTAAAAGGTTTGTAACAAATAATGATATTTTTATAAAAACACAGCAGTTTTTGGTAATTACTGATTCTTTCCGCACCAAAGCAACAATAGTGAATCTCGCTTAAGATGAAAGGCGCATTTGGTTCGCAAAGTACTCTGGAACAATGCCCTTACGATCCACTCTTACTCATGTAGTAGTAACCAGGTAATATTACAAATTAATCCTTTGTACTTTGCGCAAAGCTCTACTACGCAAAAGAACAAAGCAATCAAGTAATTACAACAATAAGTTGAGTTCCAAAAGCCAACATTCCTGCCTTTGTTGTAATTGGAAACGGTTGTCGCGAACGTTTCGGAAATAATTTCCCGCGTGACTGAGTAAGCGTCAACTATTTTTAACCAACCCGGAATGTTCAGGTTGAGGTTTGACAAATTTCCACAACAACTGATTCGCACTGACGTAGGATCCGAATGATTGAAGGATTTAAAAAAATTAAAAGATTTTTATCGAGCAAATGCGCTTGTGACATGCCAATATAAACTAAAAAAAACAGACTGCGGTAAATATGGAATTTATGGTAAATATTTAGAAGCTTTACCAAATACAAAAGGTACGCATTATATTTCCTTTCTATTAAACTTTGAACAAATCAGAAATGCGTTGTAGAATTGGGAAAACTGGCTCTCTGGCATCACCATGTGGATAGATACAGTTATAAAGTTACACGTGTGGTTTCGCTGCTGGGTGTAGAGCTAAGGATATATTCAACCTGGTTTTTTTTGCATTGGCATAAAAATTTCAGTTACGAAAATAGCCAACACAAACATTTTGCTGAACTTCAGCGAAAAGCGATTTATTTCTAAGAAACTTATACAATGGTGGGTGAAATTGAAGTCTCAGACTAATATGGTGCGATATGTGCAGACGCCCCGTGTATTTTATCAGTGCGTTTTAGGAATGAGCTTGTGACCAAGAGAGCGTATAAAATCTTCTGGAGTCTCTCTCGGATTCAAGGACATTTAAAATGTCACCTTCCCGAAGAGATCCTTTTACATTGCGGATATTTGATCGGGTGAACCATTTAGAACCTCCACGCAAACTTGGGTACATTGTCCTTCTTACACCTGTTCTTCTGCTTAACAGAATAATAGCTTTGTTGTGGCTCATTACTATTTCGCACAGATGATAAACGCAGTTGAGTTCGAAACGTCTGCTGTTCAGTATGCTTAACAGCATAATAGCTTTGAACTTCTTTTTTAAAATAGTTAAAATAGTTAAGTTTTTTGCACCCAAAAATAGTGTTATAAATGCACCAACTCAAAAGGAAGGTTGCAGTTAACTGCAAAAAAATACTAAACGAGGTTTATCAATTTTTGTTTACCATCGAATAACGTTGTTTGGCAAAGGATAAAACACGGTATCAAGTAACTCTGGAGGATGAGGTCGAGTTTCGGATAATTAGGTTTGGAATTTTGTCCAGAGGTGAATGAATCTGGCAGCCAGCGACACAGTCAAACCAACCTTTCTCGCAGAAATGTATTTTAGTGTCGAGACTTAGTAGGGCTGTAAGGTAGCAACAGTGTCAAAAAGTGCAACGTTCACAAATCTTGATTTCAAGATTTACTGCTGTAAATTGTTCACATGACACGTGATGTTTCGCTTTAACGCGTCACAGCGACAACTTTTACCTTTTCATAATCTTTGACCAGGAAGAAATGGTGAAAGGTTGTTTTCTAGCTGGATCACTGTGTGTAGAATTTTGCTGTAGATTGTATGGGCAGTCAGTGTACAAGGTTACAAACACGTGTTAAAGAGATCTTTTGCGTTTAAATTTATGTCTAGCTTAATCAAACACAGAATTGTTTAGTGCTACGGAACGAATGGGGGTGGGCAAAATTGTTCGCTTTAAAACGGTTTCTTTCCGTAAAGGCTGGGTTCTAAAACGTCATGTGATCTTCAACATGAAAAAATGCACAAAGAACCTGGCTAACCGACATTGAATGGTAACCGGTCACATTTGGTGACGTAAGGAACTGACCTGTTTCAGTTCCGGTTTTCACAATTTGTGTTTATTCGATTCGAATTCGTAAAATTTGATTCGAATACCTCATGATTCAAGTTCCACTAAATCGTTTGCTTGTGCAAGTTGTTACTCTATCGTGATGACATAAACAAATTGTTCAACTGTTTACGCTAAAGCAGCCAAAGACTCTTTTGTTCGCAACAAAAGTTTTGATTCAAGCCCCCTGATTTAACTATTTCTGGTTCGGGAATTATAATTTACCGGTTTGGTTCGGTCCCAGTTGGAATAAACAAGCCGCTGAGACTGTGCAATTTTACTTTGGTTTGTTATTGCCTCAGTAAACGCATTTAAGGTTTTAGTTGTTTATTCAACTTAAACATTTGCTTTCAGAATTAAAACTATTTAGAATGACAAACCTAAATCGCTTTGAAGAAAAAGAATACGCGAAACTTAAGGACAATGACAACGAATTCCGGGACCAACTGCTTTCGTGTCTACAAATCAATGAAAACTTGCTGAATAACCTCAAACAGCATCTTAGTTCTCCTCCCAAAAAATTTAAATTAGCGGCTAGTTTCCATTTTGACGAAAGTAATGGACAAAACCTGCTTTACACAATGATTGAAATTGTACAAAACCGTAGTTTCAGAACAGGAAATTACTTCTTCTTTCGTTGTGGATCCGATGAGAATCGAGATGTTATCTTGCTCGCAAAACCAACCGAAGCTGAACCTGGAAACGGAGTAATCATAACCTCTGCTTTAAACGACAAACCGAACAGTTTTGACAGCTTCATCGACGAACATGGCGATAATTTAATTGGATTTTTGCACTACTTTCAAAGATATATGACCGAGTCAGTCAACACGAAAGGTCCCAGGGATTATGAAGGTCTTTTCTTCGAGCTCTCTGTTCACTTCGTCTTCGAGCTTGCCAGACGATTATTTGATGACGATGCATACGAGTCCATTCCTGTGTCATCCTGCATCGCCGCTTGTGTATTAAAAGATGAAATGCGAAAGAGAAATATTGAGGGTACGAAAGATGAAATGGCTAAAATATTGGAACAGCCATATACCAGCAAAAAAGATGAAATTAAACTGATGCAAAGGTGAATTTCAATACCTTTCATACTAAGTACTTTGTAAATAGCAAAGTAATTTGCAAAGGTTTTGAAAACGTTTTCAATGTATTTTTTTGGAAACGTTTTCAATGTATTTTATTAGTTATAAATAATATTTTTTTCAATAATGTTCACAACCTTTCGTTTTATTTAGCGTTAGTTCTTTAAGAAGAAGCCTGCTGGATTTAATGGCGCAGAATTTAATGGAACAGTTGATTAACATTTTTCGAGGGGATTTCGATGAAAGAGAATATGCAGCACAAGCATTGTTAATAAGGTATTGTAGCAATTTATCTTTAATTGATTGGAAATTAACCTATGTTACCTAACATATTGTTAAAATGTTGAAAAATCAGCAATTCGGTTGCAAAGCTTTCAACATTCGTTCACGGAATTACAAACAATACGTTTGTGTTGATTGTACCAAAGTATTGGATCATTCTCACAACAACAGCATTGCCCTTTGTATTAATTAAATGAACTTCTACTGCCTACATTTTTAAGATGTACAAAGACATCGTTTGTCCAGCATTGCTATGTATTATTGTTAGATTAACCCAGATGAGTGACTTTTTAACGCACATTGGATTTTGCTGTAAAAGTTGACATT
Source organism: Ascidia mentula (assembly GCF_947561715.1). Lineage (NCBI taxonomy): Eukaryota > Metazoa > Chordata > Ascidiacea > Phlebobranchia > Ascidiidae > Ascidia > Ascidia mentula. The sequence goes on along the minus strand of NC_138568.1, from coordinate 21,959,379 downwards.
CCCTAAAAAAGTTTTTTTTTTACCCGTGTCAATTGTTGGAACAGTTATTACAAAGCTGAGGACGATGGTAAAGAGTCAGCGAAGACGAAGGAACAAAGTAGGGAAAAACTGCAAAAGAAGATGAAGCATCTCTTCAATCCTTTTTATGAAGAAGAGCAAAGTTCCAGCAAGGAAAGTAAAGGGAACGAAGACATTCCTCAAAATTTTCGTCCTAACCAAAGTAAAGATTCGAAGCAGTCAGCAAGTATCGGTCAAAGCCTAAAATTAACCCCACGGAAAATCTTCCCAACCACACGAAACGTCAATAATCTTAACAACAAAATGCAGCTTGTCAGCAAAAGTTGCGATTCTAAAGCGACGAGCAGCAAAACACAAAATTTAGGCGACACAAATTCTCCGAAAACACGTGATGTGTTTTACTAAAGTAAATGTCCAGAATGACTACAGAAATCAGCCTGTGCACCCTCTCAAGCAATGCCTGGATTTAAACGAAATTTATCTTTTTATCGTTTTGTTGTCGTTGATCATGTACACGAGTAGTTGACTCGTGTCCGAGATTTTAGTCTTTGTGAATCCTGTAAATTACAATGTTTCAGCTTGAATAAAAATATATCAGGTATATTTTTAGTGCAGAGAAAAATAAGGACCACTGTTTTAAAACTTTTGGTTGTGGTAAAATCTCGCTAAATTCTAAAGACAAGAAATGATTTTTGAAACACGGAAAGGTGTCGCTTTAATTTCAAGACCGTAATTTGCCTGCAGCATTGGCATCGTCTTCCATGAGTTGTTGAAGAAAGTTTGCTGCCGAACCACTATCCAAAATAGCATGAAGTTTTAGTCGTTTAAATTTTTGACGGACCTCCGCGTCGATTTCTGTGGTCGTGGGGTTGCTGATTTTCTCTTTTAGAATTTAGGGAGTTGCAACTGTGGATTGTTACGTTAATATTACCACCTAAAAAACACAGGCCCTAGGGTGCGCTACGGAGCTATAAAAACCTGACTTTGCAACACCTCTTTATTAGCTCCAAGTTGCAATAGATGGTCTGTTACGGCAAACTGGAACCAGAAAGGCTTCATGTTTAGATGTTGACAGGATTTTCAGGCTTGTTGACGGCGTTAGTGCTATCAAAGTGTATTTGGTTTTATTGTTGTAATCATAAAGTAAAGGGGACTTTAACACAGGGGTTGGCAGATACAATTGCATAAACCTTCAGTAGGAAAGTTTTTAGGGCAACACCAATGTACGCTTTTTATTTTGTGTTGAACATTTGGCGATGTTTTACTTGATATCATTGCATAATAAACAATCGGCAATTACTTGATCCGCTCAAATTTCTTGGCTAAATGCATTCGATTTACTTCAATTTGTGCATATTCTAATAAGGCAAAGTTCCAATACATTATAGCACCTGTTTTTGGCAGCAATTAACGCAGTATTTAACAAAAAAAATAACCTAAAATAACATGAGTACTGCTTCCCAATAATTACTGGTCTGTTGCCAGAAACAGTGAAACAAAGGCAAGTTTGAGCTTGCAGCAGAATATTGCATTGATATTTCATCCTGGGGCTGAGCCGTTGAGTCTTCGTAAATATTAACCTATGGTTTAAATAACAGGGCTTGTTCTTTACCGAACTTGGCGAGCTGGGACTGGCACAGACGCGCCTGTTCGCCGCATAATGTCGGTCAATAACAATGCCCGCTGTTGATTTACTAACCACATAATTGCCTTCTTAAAACATGACAGCCTCAAACAAATCCCGATAATCAAAAAATTAACGAGTATATTTGAATTGTTTTAACTTCTGCGTGAGTGATTCTCACATCATAGTAGTTTGAGTGACTGCACGATGTTGAAGTAAATTTACTCAGAGGCATCAAATGTCAGAGTGGGCGCAGTGGTAACGCAAATATCAAGGTTTGTACCTTGAACTAAGCCTGTGTTGGCTTGAAAGTGAGGGTAATGGCATGTATTCGCGATGGATTGATTAATTGAACTTGATAGTTCTGTGCAAACTTCAGACAGGCATTTGTAGGAAAACATGCCGCTGTTTAACGCGATTTTGGGTGGAGGAGTAATAACGTTGGTTGAATTGCATAATCGTCTGGTTGAAACACTTACGAGAGAAGAAGACGGAGAAAAAGAAGAAAAGAAAGAGGAAGAGGGAAATAAAAGGAGAGGGGAGGAGGGTCAGAAAAAGATAAAAGAAAACGAAGAAGAAAAGAAAAAGCAAGGGGGTACCAGTGGGCAAGGGAAAAAGAAAGATGATAAAGATGACGAGGAAGAGGAAACAGGAGAAGAAAAAGAGGAAGAAGAAGAGGATGAGCTCATGAAAAAGCTCCAAAAAATATTGGAGAATTACCTTAGAGATATGGGCATCCAGTGTCTTCCACAATGGCTTATGGAAAGTTTCAGAGCGTGGAAAGGCCAGGATTTACTAAAAATTTTCATTGAAATTGTCCTAAACAGGGAAAAGTTTCAAACAGGAAATTACTTCTTCTTTCGCTGCGGATCTAATGCTGGAGATCGAGGTATCATTTTGCTCGCCAACCCAACTCATGATCAACCTGGAAACGGAATAATCATTACCTCAGCTCTTACAAACCAACCCAACAGTTACAGCTACTTTCTTGGAAATTATGCCTACCGATTGCGTGGGTTCTGCAAGTACTTTGAGAAGTTTATGACAGAATCAGTCGACACCCCTGACTGCAGAAGCAACGAGGGTCGTTATTTCGAGTTGTCAGTTCTTTTGTTATTCGAGATTGCCAGACGACTTGCCGACGGTGATGGCTACCAGTCCATTCCTGTGTCATCCTGCATTGCCGCTTGTATTTTGAGCGCGGCACAGGAACTCCTACGGAGTGAGGAAGAATTGATAAAAGAGTTGGTGAAAGTTTTTCGAGGAAGTCTTAATGAAAGAAAAAATGCTGCAAACAGAATGTTGAATAGGTACAATTGCTTTCTTTATCGTTGTTTTTAATTTCCTTAACTAAGTTACAATTCATGTATTGATATGTAGCATTGAGTGTTGGAATTAGGAACTTATTGATTAAGGCAGACACTAAACGCATTTCATTGATAATCTTGATTGATTACAATAGTCACCTGGAAACCGGAGGAGGTGAAAATGAAGCGCTGAAACAAAAGAAGAAAGATCTTTTCAACAGGGATGAAGAAGAGGAACTAGATGATAGTTGGGGGAGCGAAATTGATGAACTCTCCAAAGATTTCGACAAGAAAATGTAAAACATGCTAAGATTTTGAGTGCTGGCATTTGGAAAATCTGAGAATTTATTATTTTATATCACAAACGCAATCGGCCTAATTGCAAATTTCTGGTTAGCATTGTGTTGCTTAGCTACCGAATACTACGCCCGGAGTTAAATTGTTGTATATTTCTGTTGGTTTACAAGTGTGTTAGTTTGGTTTGCTATTATAATTTGAGTTTTGAGTTACTTTGGAAGAAAACGCTTTCAAATCAATTACTTTTTCTCAAATTTTGCGTTGTATTCATTGAGTTGCAGAGAGCAGTACACAATGTTTCCATCTGCAGTTGCAATTTAACATCTAGTCCACACCTATACGGTCACCACCCGCACTGATGAAATCTTTAAGGCTGGCGTACTGCTTTAATGTCTGCAGCGCAATGATTGCATTGTGGTATTTTTGCTTCCATATAATTATAAATGTTGTCAAACGTTCTTTACGTCTTATTAAACACTCTGGGCTTTAACCCTGAAAATAATGTGCTTTGACGTGCTTTGATTTTGCTTGGTTAAGACTGTGTGTCAAATTACAAACTGCATTGTCGCTAATGTTTGAGTCGAGCGTTCGCAAATATTAGCCTGGTATTCCTGGTTAGGTTTTCTGTTTACAGACCTGGGCTTGCAGAGACTGGCACGACAAACGTGACGACTGCGGCTACAGGGGGCGGAACCAATACCAACGTTAGCTGTAGATTAACCGTACGAAGCTTTGGGAAGGTTAAAGAGGTGGGAATTTGCCCAAAACCAACTCAGATAAACAACATCATATACTGGGTCGTCATTTGTTTGTTTTGGTTCGTGGGTTGTTTGCTTACAAACTCGAATCACGTGGTTAAATCACTTGACAATATTCGGGGGGTATCATCAGGACGGTCCATAGAAGTTAACGCAAATAATTCTGGCCACAAGCTCGTGACCACCGTTATGAGAATTTTGTTGCACTTTGATCAAGTTTACGTGTTTTGCGGAGAGTTTAATCCTTGGCCTACCACCAATATTAAGCCTACTTGTTTGCATTGCATTATGGTTGGCGTTTTCTATTACATTCCATAATAAATCGAATTAGAGCCCGAAGCTCGTGCTAGAAAAAAACAAAGCTACTTTTTTCCGACAAGCCAGTGCAAGATTTTGTACTTGTTGCTGCACAAAAATATCATTACGTCATTTTGTTGCAAGTTTTAGTTGAAGTCATGGTTAACATGCGCACGGATTATCCCTGACCGAATATTATTGCGTTAGGAAACTGGCATTGGTGCCCTAATATGTTCAATGTTGGTGCATCTTGTAAGTAATGAATTTACAAAAAGTTGTGAAGCCAGAATTCCCAGAAGATGATCAACGACACATGAACAGCATAAGCCCGATCAAGAATATTTATTTGGCATTAATGTACAGTGTTGTCCGATGAGAAAACCAAAACATCACAGAATCCGAAACTCATTAAAACAAGGAGTTATTTTGGGTAGAAACATAAGAATGAGTAAATTGGAACTGATTTGCCCAAAATTGAGATTCTGTTGGCTGTGTACTAAATTTTCCCGATAGTAGGTTTTTGTATGGTTAGAGTATGTGTGTATTGTTAGCAATGTATGTTCTCCAGTACACTTAATTGTTCACGTGGTTTATTCCTTGTGTCTTACATCTTTTCAGCAGCTGTTCTCCTTTCCAGCGCCATTGCCCTATCACATACTCCTTCGCTTTGGATAAATTGCGCAAGAATGTGGTGCATTACGTCAGATCCACGTTGTCCAGGTAACGGAGGACACAAATTAAGGATTTTCATCAGTTAGTTCGTTAGTTGGTTGTTTATTTTTGACATGCAACACGACTGTTTTCTTTTTGCTATATGTGACATCACCTCTAAAACCGGTCGCTCAATTTGTCTGAATGAAATCCGGTGTTAAACATTTGAATGAATAAAATTATCACAAACTTTAGCAGAGGGATCGCAATCGCAAAAGTACAATGGCACAAAAATCACTGATATTAATACCAAAGGGAGAAGACCTGAGAATGCAGAGTTAACAGGAAGTTAACCAAGGCGAAAGCAACTTAACAATAGATTGATGGGCAGTGATTACCATACAATGGCGTGCAACGGAGGCATAACGCTGAAGCATATGAAAATATTTACAGTCAGCTCAGGTCAGTGGTATAGAAACGTTGTCGCATATATATGAGCAAATGGAGCTAATGATATGATTTCTGTGAGCTGCATACAGATGGCCACTGTTTCGACCTATAAGCTCTTTGTTTTGGTGACAATAGCCGACAACACTATCGGTTTTCAAGCGGTTGCTTGCCCATTGTCTGCTCTGTGGTTCGTTCCCGGTATGTCGTACCTGTAGATTGGTTCCTAACGACGTCGAATATAAATTCACCACAGCGGAATAGTATCCGTCTAGTTAGTTAGTCGGCATGACCAACTCCATTCACCAGCTGCACTGATGAGACCTGGAAGGTCGAAACTGGCCAGGTCTCATCAGTGCTCGAAAGGGGGTGATAGACGATAAGCGCAAATATAAGGTCTTTATTTTTAATAGAAATAATAATTGTGCCTATTGGCATTCCCGGTTTCTGTCTAAAGGAATAGCAAAAAACATAAAAATTGCAACAAAACTCAACAGTAAGAACACTTACTCCCTTTCGAGTTTCCGGCAAATGTTGATGCGAAAAAAGACAAATCCGTCGGTCAAACAGATTGCTTCCTGTAGTCATTCGTGACATGTTCTCTAAGGTTGGTGTAAAAAATATTTTCGCCTGTGCAAATGGTCGTGTGGAAGGGGTCATATATCTCCTGAATAACTGAAACTAACTCCTATTTATCAGAGCGCAAATTGAAAATAAAATGTTGGCCCCCAATTACCTTGAAGTTTTTTCTGCAGATCCCTACATCGTTTTACACAAGTAAAAGCAAAGAACGTCACAAGTAAAAATGTTTTCAGGATTTGCTTTCGAATCGCTCGTTTCTACAATATGGACATCGTAGCGTAAGTGAGTTTTCGTTGCCCATTAAATTTGAGACATTGAACTGGATATACAAATATATTTAAAACGCGTTATATTCATAACTTTTTGGTTGGGTTAAAATAGGTTTTACGTGGAAGGAGGTACGAAGGAAGAAAAAGAAAAACTAATGAAACGACTCTTCAATCCAGGTGCAACCGATATTAAACAATGATGTACATAACTGAACGACAAAGCAGTTTGTGAACATCCACAAACCATCTGTTAACATAAGTTTAAACTTTCGCGATTGCAAGGATAATTCTTATTTACATTTATCGCATGTTATTTCAATGTGCACCATGTTGTTTGCAATTTCACAATTCGTAAATGTGCATGTGTTAGCTTTTGCGATGTAAACTGTGTTTCGTTTTACACTAAGTTCAATGTATTGAAGGGCACTTAGATACTTGTACTTTATAATTGCGCTTTTAACGGTGTCGGTTTTCATTGTGATTTCTTGTTGTTTCATGCAGATATTACACAAAGAATTATTCCGCACTAATTTCAAAATAAACACCGCGTTTCTGCTAATTTTGTTGTATGTTTGCAATTTTTCTGCTTTATTTAAGACGTCATAAAAACTGGCGCAAGATGGAGGTATAGAGCAACAAAAAATTTCACGTACAGCAGAGGATTGTCCCTTTTCTAGCTGCAAATGGCACTGGAACAGGTCACGACCAAAAGGAACCGAATAGATTTTTTCAGAAATTCGGCATTTGTGTTGTGATCGTGCATAGAAGTTTGTTCAAAAGTTTTCCATTTTAATGTGAGAAATCTATGGGTTAATTTCTCCGGCCGTTCTAGCAAACATGCATTTATTTTCGTTAGGTAAAAAAGGCCACAAAATTAGAGCAGGCTGCATTTGCCTGGGATACTGTTATGTGTCTGGTGCAGTTTTAAAGTACTTTTCCGTCGCATTGTTTCTACAAAGGGTGAGGTTTGCATTGACCATTTGCAATATACTTTACGGCGAAATGTACAACTAGAAATCATTTAAAATAAGTCATATTTGCCTCAACAATTCGTTTTACATGGCTTTGTACCTTGCACAGTAGGCCAAATTCATCCACACTAAAGTGCAGATAGAGTACCAAATAACTTACGTTTGGCAGCAATGAGAGCTGCATTAGGTCATAGAGATAGAGCAGAGTTAACAGGAAGTTAACCGGGGGAAGGCGGAAGCAACGTAACAATTGATTGATAGGCAGTTTTTACCATTCGATGGCGTGCAATGGAGGCATAAGGGCGGACGTTGAAGCCAGTCTGCTTAGGTCAGTGGTAAAGAAACGTTTTAGCACTTTGAAAGCATTGTGTTGCTTAGCTACCGAATATTACGCGCGATATTAAATTGTTGTATATTTCTGTTGTTTGCAAGTGTGTTAGTTTGGGTTTGTTTTTATAGTTTGAATTTTTAGTTTCTTTGCAAGAAAACGCTTTCAAATCAAAGCGTTGTATTCATTGAGTTGCAGACAGCAGTGCACAATGTTTCGATCTGCAGTTGCAATTTAACATCTAGTCCAACACAGATTAAATCTTGCAGCATGGAGTACTGCTCTACTGTCTGCAGCGCAATGATTCTATTGTGGTATTTTTGCTTCCATATAATTATGAATGTTGTTAAACGTTCTGTACGTCTTATTAAACTCTCTGGCCTTCAAAACTTTCCTGAAAATAATGTGTTTTGACGTGCACGGATTTTGCTTTGTTAAGACTGTATGTCTAATTACAAAATGCATTGTCGCTATAGTTTGAGTCGAGCGTTCGGAAATATTAGTCTGGTATTTTTGGTTAGGTTTTGCTGTTGACAGACCTGGCCTTCAGAGACTGGCACGACAAACGTGACGACTGCGGGTACAGAGAGAGGAACCAATACCAACGTTAGCTGTAGATTAACCGTACGAAGGTTTGAGAAGGTTAAAAGGGTGGGAAATTGCCAGATACCAACTCAGATAAACAACATCATATACTCGGTCGTCATTAGTTTGTTTTGGTTTGTGGGTTGTTTGCTTACAAACTCGAATCACGTGGTTAAACCTAGGCGGAAGCAACGTAAGTGATACTGTTTGGTAACAATATAAAAAGCGGTTGGTATCGCTTGGTGGTGGGGTAGAATTTCGGGTGAAATTTCGAGTAATCAGGTTTTAAATCGTGACCAAACCACAAAGGATTGGATATATATAGGGAGACACTATGGAGTGAGGAGACAGCTACACATAATCGTGTTTCCGTGGAGTTAGCAAGGCACCAGGTTAAATATGACAGGTCCCAAAACACAAACAAAACCATTTCGCTCATCACTGCACCTTAAAATTAACATCGTGTGATGATTTGGCATTTGAACTTATTCTCTTGCTTATGTGAAGAAGCGTGGAGCTGTTCCAAATAATTTCCACTTAAAGTTAAACAGCTCGAGGGGAATCGAAACCATGATTGCCGCAGACGGCTTAAATGATTCCTGAGGTCGTTACGTGATCGCAACTTTCGGAAACAATTCACTCGTAATTTAGACTAAACAGACCGTGTTTTGTGCACGTTACTTCTTGCATGATGTCATTGTGACGACATGCATACATGTTCGCACTTAGAAAGCAAACCACCATGCGATATGGAAACGTATGGCAATGTTTCTCGAACAAAAAAAGTACTTTGCAATTATTGAAGATGTGATTATGAAGAATTATTGAGTTGGAGAAGTGGTTCCTGGGTTTTCTGTAGGGAACTATTCAAACGTTTAACGGCTCCTATGGTTAAACGTGTGTCACATAAGGAGATACTGTGTAAGGAGCAAAGCGGAAAAGAGAATTACGGTTTTGCAACGTGAGAAGATAAGTTGGTTACGTTGCTAAGCGGGATTTTAACAGTGTACGTAGTCTCTACTGGTAAAGCCCGAACATGAGAACTGCTTTGGTTTCTGATACACATTTTGTGACGGATTAATTCTTAAACCACGTGTGATAGCACGACCTTTCGCTAGCTACTACGTTCACTTCGTCGGGTATGGTTTTTGTTGCACTAAAAACAATAGTACAGCTGATAACGATTAATATTTAACGAGATTATGTAAATAACGTGGAAATAATTTACTTGTCTGCCATAAACGTTGTTTGCATTTAGATTCGAACAACTTCTCATTTACGTAACAAAATACAAAAAGAACGCGTAAGCAAACTTGCATAAAGAAGTCAAATACATGAGTTATCTCATATAAAAATGCCATGATGAAGTTTTTTGCTTCTATGAAACACTCGTAGGTCCGTGATTCTGCCTTAAGAAAAAGTTAGGAAATTATGTTCCACATGACTGCTCGCAGTCTAAATATTCGTTTAATTACTTTTACAAACATATTCAAACAAACAGCAATAAAATATTTGAAAACCAACTTCTTTTTCGCAGGGTTTACTAACCTGTTTATTAGTGTTGGTACATATACGTAGACCTACAACCACAAAGGATATCAACAAGGCATACATGTATAATGGTATTCCCCACGGGGAATCACCACCCTTTCAAATTGAAAAACGTAAAAAACGGCGCCCGTGAACAGATTTGAAAACACCAAACTTATCAAAAGTGTATGTGGAAAGTGCACTAACAAACCTGCTTCTTTCTTGCTAGTTGTTTAGCTAAGTTTTATAAACTTCCCCATTGATCCGTAGATGGTTTGTAATCTCATCGTCAAGTTACTGTAGGAGAAAGTTTGTCGCTGAACAATGTACGTGGAACTGTGTTTGTTAAATTGCTTACGTTGCTAAGCGATATTGTTTCGTAACAAAGTAAAAGCGTGTTGATAACGCCATATGGACTCGTTTAGAAAAACGTGGCCAAAAGCAAAACGATCCATCGCCCTTGGTTTTGGTGATAAAGTAGTTTCTACAATCCCTTTCTCCACAATCAGTCTGAGCTAATTTCTCCGAGAAATTTAGTTTTTTGGTTTTTAGTAAATATTGCCTAAAATTATCTACATTTACAATAACCAGGGTTGCATTGATACTAAATCCCATCGCATGTAATATAGATAAACACAGAAGTACATCTCCATCAAAGGAGAAGCTGCTTCAAATGCTATAAAAGAAATAACATTGATTGTCGTGATTTAATTAACATTGTATTTATTGTTGTGTTGTGTTAACGGTGTAGAAGGACGCGCCATCCATACGTAATATGATCTTGAGAAAATATTTCTAACTGAACAACTCACATAGAATGTTCGTTGCATGGTGTTTGTTAATTATTTACGTTGCTAAGTGATATTGTTTCGTAACAATATAAAAAGCGAGTTGGTAACGCCACATGGGCTCGCTTAGAATTTCGGGTATTCAGGTTTCCAATCGTGGTCAAAAGCAAAACGATCCGACGCTTTGTCCACAACCAGACTTGTTTGTTGAATTATGGAAATAGCATTGATTGTTGTGATTTAATGAACATTGTGTTTATTGTTGTCTTGTGTTAACGGTGTGAAAGGACGCGCCATCCATACGTAATATGACCTTGGGAAAATACTTGTCGTTGAACAACAAACGACTCTATGGTGACGTTTAGAGATTACGTGACATTGAACGTGAGTTTGTGAGACGCTCGGTTTGTAGTTGAGATGACGTCACTCCCGTTGCGTTTAAAATGCATTATGGGGTGTTTTATTGAATCTCCCGTCTTTTCTGAACAGATCGGTAATAAATCAACATAAAATCGTGTCTGTTCATGAAAGAAAATTAGATTGTGAAGATAACAGACGTACTTGCATTTAACATACAGTTGACACCATAATAGTAACAGCTACAAATTACTTACATCGAAATATTTAACGAAATTATGTATTCTAATAATTTAGCATTGGTTTAGCATAAAGTATCTGGTGAAACTTAAACTGTTACCATGTACGATAATTATGATATGTTTAAGAAGTTTGACGAAGATTTCCGCGGCCAACTTCCCACGAAAGGAATCAAACCCGATCCATCAATACCACTTCCAAAGAATGTGCCTCCCAAAAAAGTGGTGTCTAGATACAAGCTCAAAGGATGCAAGGGACAGGATTTACTTTACACGTTCATTGAAGTTGTTCAAAACAAAGAGTATGAAGATGAAAATTACTTTTTCATCCGCTGCGGATCTGATAAAGGGGATCGAGATATTATTTTGAAGGCCGTCCCAACTGGTAATCAACCTGGGAATGGATATATCATAACATCCGCTCTTCCAGATAAACCCAAAACACACATCGACTTTCTAAAGGATTATGCCGACAAATTGCGTGGGTTTTGTGATTATTTTGAAAGGTTTATGACAGAATCAGTCAACACCGAAGCCACCATGGGTAACAAGGATTGGTTATTCAAGTTCGCCGTTCTCTTGGTGTTCGAGATTGCCAGACGGCTTGCCGACGGTGATGTCTACCAGTCCATTCCTGTGTCATCCTGCATTGCCGCTTGTCTATTGAGAGCATCAGAAAACAATGGAGATGAGGTGGAAACAATAAAAAAGTTAATAGAAGTTTTTTGTCGGAAAGGGTTGACTGAAAGAGAAAATGCAGCAAAAGAAATGCTAAAAAGGTGCAGCGGAATTTCTTAACGTTGTTAGGCTAAACAACCCTCACCTAATTTTGTTCTGGGACAAACTGTGTTATTGAAATAATTTAACAGCTAGCGTATTTCACATTTACGATTTTACTTAACACACAACAGCAGGGTTTTGTTTGGTGAAAAATCGTGATAGTTATATTGGAGACTCTGCGAAATGAACACTCCTTGTTTTCAGAGCATTTAAAAAAAACTTGAATATTATAACTTAGCTGTCAACACGTCGTTTAATAATTAATTGCAAAACATTGTGTTAAAATGCACTGAAAAAAGTTCTTTACACCTTACTTGAATTTTTTTTTAATTCATGTTTTAAAAAATGGTATATGTCCAGTATTGATAATCTTGTTTCGTTACAACAGTGACACACAAGAGCTCAAAGAAAATCTGAAGCAAAAGATGAAAATTCTCTTCAATCCAGACTTTGATGAACTTGATGCAATTACTGCAGGCATAAAGAAAGTCGAGTTCTGATCCAAGAGCAAACGGAAGCTCTTCTGAAGCAACCAGCAGCCAATCTAGACGAAAATAAAACAGCAGCAAAACTGGATCTAAAGCAGAAAATCACGAATCTGAAGAAACGAGCAACGAAACAGTAAATTAAACCGACATAAAAACCATAAACACGTATTATTTAGCATTTGAACTCCTGAATAATAACTTGGGTACCATCGACTTACTCACATGATCATTCATGTTTCGAATTTCCTTATGCTTTTGTCTTTTCCAATTTCTCAACGATTTTTTGATTAGTTTCAGCACAAAGTTTAATTTTTCTGATGTGGATTTGTTCGTTCCGTTAATTTGCAAAATTCCTGCAGAAACATGTATTGGCCCAACCAGAATTGTTGTTTAACATTGCGTTGCTTGGATGACAATTTTACTTGTTGTTACTTTTGTGTGAGTAGCTCAGTTCGCCTTTTAATTTGTATTTGATGTGTTTACAAACAGAAGCAATGGCATTTAAATCTGATTGCATATTTTGCGTTGATATTAGTGACATAATTTTGTTTGATTTTAAGCATTAAATAGTTATATACGATATTGTAGCGGCCTCTCTAACTACGTTTGCGCTCCTACAGCGAACCGGACAAATTGCCTTTTTTCTTTTACTCTCGTCCCTCGTGGTTTATTCGCCCATTGTGTCATTCCATTAGTTTTGTACCTCGAATAAACACCTCGCTACATTTGGTGACCCCGAGCGTGCAAAAACGTTTTTTTGCATTATGAATGAAACCGCAAACTCAGAGAACGCTGTAGCCATCAAGCTACCTTTGTTTTGGACAGCTCAGCCACGAGTTTGGTTTCGGCAAGCCGAGGCGCAGTTCGCTCTGAAAAACATTACAGGCGATCAGACGAAGTACTATTATGTCGTTTCGGCCTTAGATCAGGACACAGCAAAGCGTCTACTCAACCTGCTGGACAATCCGCCCAATGATGACAAGTACGAGTCAATTAAAGCACGATTGATTGACACCTTTGGTCTTACGCGTTCGCAGAGGGCCAGGCAGCTACTGCACATGCCCCCTTTGGGCGATAGAATGCCATCCGCTTTAATGGATGACATGCTGGCTTTGCTTGGTGATGAAAAGGAATGTTTTGTTTTTCAAGAACTGTTCTTGGAGCGCTTGCCAGAATATGTACGGACACGACTGATAGGAGAGGAGTTTCGTGATTCGCGACTCTTAGCACGTAAAGCTGATGCGATATGGACAGGAAGTCAGCCGTCTACGGATTTCGCACTTTCCAACGTGCGTCGCAGCAAACCTTCCAAGTCTTCATCAGGTTTGCCACAGATAATGTCCGATCCGAAGTCGCTTTGTTTTTATCATCGTCGTTTCGGCAAAGATGCGATAAAGTGCCGCTCCCCTTGTGCACTGCAGGGAAACGACGAGGCCGGCCATCATTAGTTGCTACGATGGCCGGCGCAGTTAGTAGTCTTTTCTTTGTGTGGGATAGCTCAGCGGGTCGTAATTTTCTTGTTGACACCGGCGCCGAGATAAGCGTCATACCTCCCACGGGACTAGAGCGCCGCACCAATCCTCCTGGAAAGGCTCTAGTCGCTGCTAATGGTACTCACATCCGGACGTACGGTTCACGTCTAGTCACCATGAATTTTCCTCCCGGCAAATTTCAATGGAAATTTGTTCTGGCCGAAGTTTCCCGGCCGTTACTCGGCGCTGATTTCCTGCGGGCAAATTCCCTTCTGGTTGACCTCAAGCACCGACGCCTAATCAACGCCGAAACCTTCTCCAGCAGTAAACTGGGCAAAGCAGCGCAATCGGCTCCCCACCTTAACGCCATTTCCGCAGGCACATCGGTCTATGCTCGAATGTTGGCTGAATTTCCAGGGATAGCTTCTCCCCATTTCTCGCAGTCGCTTCCTAAGCATGGAGTTCAGCATTTCATCCCCACCAGCGGACCACCCGTGCACTCTCGCGCTCGACGACTTCCTCCCGAAAAGCTCGCCCGCGCTAAGAAGGAATTTCACAACATGCTACAACTGGGAATTATTAGACGCTCATCCAGTCCATGGGCTTCGCCCCTGCACATGGTACCAAAGTCGTCCGGTGGGTGGCGCCCATGCGGCGATTACCGCCGTCTTAACGCTGCTACCCAGCCTGATCGTTACGCTATCCCCCACATCCAAGATTTTTCGGCTCGTTTGGCCGGATGTCGAGTTTTCTCCAAAATTGACCTTGTTCGCGGCTATCACCAAGTTCCTGTGGCACCGGATGATATTGCGAAAACGGCGGTTATCACGCCTTTTGGCCTTTTCGAATTTCTTCGCATGCCCTTTGGTTTGAAAAACGCGGCACAAGCCTTTCAGCGACTTATGGACACGGTATGTCAATCCTTGGATTTTGTGTTCGTCTACCTAGATGACATACTCGTCGCAAGCAAGTCCCTCTCCGAGCACTACGACCATTTAAAACGCCTTTTTCAGCAGCTTTCAGATCATGGCCTCGTCATTAACCTCGGCAAATGCCAGTTTGGAGTATCCAAAATTGATTTTCTGGGACATCGGGTTGACACCAACGGTGCACGACCTCTTCCCAACAAGGTTGAAGCCATTCAGAATTTCCCTCGCCCTACTACTATCAAAGGACTCCAAGAATTCGCAGGTATGGTAAACTTTTACCATCGTTTTATTCCTGGGGCTGCACGCATAATGTCACCAATCTACGAATCACTTTCGGGCAATCCTACAAAGTTGATTTGGAGTGACAAGCTAAATTCGGCTTTCTCAGAGGGAAAAGTCGCCCTAGCCCGTGCCACACTGTTGCACCACCCTTTACCCGATGCGCCGACCGCTGTAACTACCGATGAGTCACAGCATTCCATTGGAGCTGTCCTCCAACAATTTATTGACAATGCCTGGCGCCCACTGGCCTTTTTCAGCAAACGTTTACGACCACCCGAGCAGAAATACAGTGCCTTTGACAGAGAACTACTCGCCTTGCACCTTGCCATTCGTCACTTTCGATATTTTCTGGAAGGTCGCGTGTTTACCGCTTACACGGATCACAAACCTTTGACTTTTGCTTTTACTAAAGTGTCAGCTCCATGGTCATCGCGACAACAATGTCATTTAACCGCGATTTCAGAGTTTACCACAGACGTGCGACACATCGCAGGCAAGCAAAACCACGTTGCCGACGCTCTCTCGCGCGGTTCCATTGATGCTGTTCGACTACCTCTGGATTTGGATTATTCGTCATTGGCAGCCGCTCAGTCCTCTCCCGAAGTTCAAGCGTATCGCACGGCTGTCACTAACCTTAAACTAGAGGACATACAGCTCGATCAATCCGGGACCACAATCCTCTGTGACGTCTCGTCCGGCTCACCCCGTCCAGTTGTTCCTATGTAATGGTGGGAAACAAAATTGAAATTTTGTAAACGAATTTTGTGAACGAATTTTGTGAACAAAATTCTTGACGACGACTGGCCACATGATGGGGGTAGAGGGCCATACTTGAAATTAGAAGCGTTACGCAAACGTGCTGTAACATATTATGGAATAAAAATGCTAGGTTATACAGGTGTCAAATGAGCTATTTAAATCAACACTATCGGATAAATTGGACAATGTTGGTCCAAACGTGAGATAATGGGGCCGGGGTTAAGGATTGTTCCTAAATCAGAAATCTTCTTCAACTAATTTATCAAACTAATCTGTTGGAACATGTCATACGATTTAATCCAAAACAAACTAGATTTTCATCAACTATCACACGAAACAAACGCTGTGCGAAATATGTGTGAGTAGGGCATATGTTGAAGCAAAACGTTTCTTAATTTAAAGTTAAAACGCCTCAGTAAGTATAACTTACGTCTATATATACTGTGATAACTGATTTTATCTAATCAAAAATGCAAAAAGTTGCACAAAAACATCATGAACATAGCATGAATTAAAATTTGTTTTCGAAACAAAATTCGATTACAAATGCCTTTGATCCGTTAATCACTGTGTTGTACATAGTGGGAAACAAAATTTGTTTTTGAAACAAAATTCGATTACAAATGCCGTTGATCCATTAATCACTGTGTTGTAATACCATTAGTCCGACACAAATATGTTGTTCATAGTGGAAACAGAATCTGTAATTTGTGTGTGAAGTTCAAAGTCACTTGATTTAAAAATTTAAAAAAATTTTTCGACCACCATCGCAGGCGGTCTCTCAAAATCAATTATTTCCGCCGAACCTTAGCCACCATAGTCTCAAACATGCGTTTTCGTTCAGCAACAAAATTCTAAAAGACATAGGCCAATTTGGTTTTCACTGCTCGATTTGTACTGGCATCTAGTATTTGTGTGCAAAATTTCAAGTCGCTTGATATAAAAATGTTCAAATTGCAGGCGGGCAACTGTCAATTTGAGTTAATTTCGCCGATCCTTGGCCACCATAGTGTCAAACATGCGTTTTCGGTCGCGAATAAGAAACTAAAGGACATAGGCCAATTTGGTTTTTGTTGTTCGTTTTGCACTGGCATCTAGTATTTGTGTGCAAAATTTCAAGTCGCTTGATACAAAAATGTTCAAATTGCAAGCGGGCAACTGTCAATTTGAGTAAATTTCGACGAACCTTAGCCACCATGGTGTCAAACATGCGTTTTCGGTCGCGAATAAAAAACTAAAAGACATACGCCAATTTGGTTTTTATTGTTCGTTTTGCACTGGCATCTAGTATTTGTGTGCAAAATTTCAAGTCGCTTGATATAAAAATGTTCAAATTACAAGCGGGCAACTGTCAATTTGAGTTAAATTCGACGAACCTTAGCCACCATAGAGTCAAACATGCGTTTTCGGTCGCGAAAAAAAAGCTAAAGGACATAGGCCAATTTGGTTTTCACTGCTCGTTTTGCACTGGCATCTAGTATTTATGTGCAAAATTTCAAGTCGCTTGATATAAAAATGTTCAAATTGCAGGCGGGCAACTCTCAATTTGAGTTAATTTCGCCGATCCTTGGCAACCATAGTGCCAAACATGCGTTTTCGGTCGCGAATAAAAAACTAAAGGATATAGGCCAATTTGGTTTGCTCTGCTCGTTTTGCACTCGCATCTAGTATTTGTGTGCAAAATTTCAAGTCGCTTGATATAAAAATGTTCAAATTGCAAGCGGGCAACTGTCAATTTGAGTAAATTTCGCCGAACCTTAGCCACCATAGTGTCAAACATGCGTTTTCGGTCACGAATATTAAACTAAAAGACATAGGCCAATTTGGTTTTTCTTGTTCGTTTTGCACTGGCATCTAGTATTTGTGTGCAAAATTTCAAGTCGCTTGATATAAAAATGTTCAAATTGCAGGCAGGCAACTGTCAATTTGTGTTAATTTCGACGAACCTTAGCCACCATAGTGTCAAACATGCGTTTTCGGTAGCGAATAAAAAACTAAAAGACATAGGCCAATTTGGTTTGCTCTGCTCGTTTTGTACTGGCATCTAGTATTTGTGTGCAAAATTTCAAGTCGCTTGATATAAAAATGTTCAAATTGCAAGCGGGCAACTGTCAATTTGAGTTAATTTCGACGAACCTTAGCCACCATAGTGTCAAACATGCGTTTTCGGTCGCGAATAAAAAACTAAAGGACATAGGCCAATTTGGTTTTAACTGCTCGTTTTGTACTGGCATCTAGTATTTGTGTGCAAAATTTCAAGTCGCTTGATATAGAAATGTTCAAATTGCAGGCGGTCAACTGTCAATTTGAGTTAATTTCGCCGATCCTTAGCCACCATAGCGTCAAACATGCGTTTTCGGTCGCGAATATAAAACTAAAGGACATAGGCCAATTTGGTTTGCTCTGCTCGTTTTGCACTGGCATCTAGTATTTGTGTGCAAAATTTCAAGTCGCTTGATATAAAAATGTTCAAATTGCAAGCGGGCAACTGTCAATTTGAGTAAATTTCGCCGAACCTTAGCCACCATAGCGTCAAACATGCGTTTTCGGTCGCGAATATAAAACTAAAGGACATAGGCCAATTTGGTTTTCACTGCTCGTTTTGTACTGGCATGTAGTATTTGTGTGCATAATTTCAAGTCGCTTGATATAAAAATGTTCAAATTGCAAGCGGGCAACTGTCAATTTGAGTTAATTTCGACGAACCTTGGCAACCATAGTGCCAAACATGCGTTTTCGGTCGCGAATAAAAAACTAAAGGATATAGGCCAATTTGGTTTGCTCTGCTCGTTTTGCACTGGCATCTAGTATTTGTGTGCAAAATTTCAAGTCGCTTGATATAAAAATGTTCAAATTGCAGGCGGGCAACTCTCAATTTGAGTTAATTTCGCCGATCCTTGGCAACCATAGTGCCAAACATGCGTTTTCGGTCGCGAATAAAAAACTAAAGGATATAGGCCAATTTGGTTTGCTCTGCTCGTTTTGCACTGGCATCTAGTATTTGTGTGCAAAATTTCAAGTCGCTTGATATAAAAATGTTCAAATTGCAAGCGGGCAACTGTCAATTTGAGTAAAAATCGACGAACCTTAGCCACCATAGTGTCAAACATGCGTTTTCGGTCACGAATATAAAACTAAAAGACATAGGCCAATTTGGTTTTTCTTGTTCGTTTTGCACTGGCATCTAGTATTTGTGTGCAAAATTTCAAGTCGCTTGATATAAAAATGTTCAAATTGCAGGCAGGCAACTGTCAATTTGTGTTAATTTCGACGAACCTTAGCCACCATAGTGTCAAACATGCGTTTTCGGTCACGAATATAAAACTAAAAGACATAGGCCAATTTGGTTTTTCTTGTTCGTTTTGCACTGGCATCTAGTATTTGTGTGCAAAATTTCAAGTCGCTTGATATAAAAATGTTCAAATTGCAGGCAGGCAACTGTCAATTTGTGTTAATTTCGACGAACCTTAGCCACCATAGTGTCAAACATGCGTTTTCGGTAGCGAATAAAAAACTAAAAGACATAGGCCAATTTGGTTTGCTCTGCTCGTTTTGTACTGGCATCTAGTATTTGTGTGCAAAATTTCAAGTCGCTTGATATAAAAATGTTCAAATTGCAAGCGGGCAACTGTCAATTTGAGTTAATTTCGACGAACCTTAGCCACCATAGTGTCAAACATGCGTTTTCGGTCGCGAATAAAAAACTAAAGGACATAGGCCAATTTGGTTTTAACTGCTCGTTTTGTACTGGCATCTAGTATTTGTGTGCAAAATTTCAAGTCGCATGATATAGAAATGTTCAAATTGCAGGCGGTCAACTGTCAATTTGAGTTAATTTCGCCGATCCTTAGCCACCATAGCGTCAAACATGCGTTTTCGGTCGCGAATATAAAACTAAAGGACATAGGCCAATTTGGTTTGCTCTGCTCGTTTTGCACTGGCATCTAGTATTTGTGTGCAAAATTTCAAGTCGCTTGATATAAAAATGTTCAAATTGCAAGCGGGCAACTGTCAATTTGAGTAAATTTCGCCGAACCTTAGCCACCATAGCGTCAAACATGCGTTTTCGGTCGCGAATATAAAACTAAAGGACATAGGCCAATTTGGTTTTCACTGCTCGTTTTGTACTGGCATGTAGTATTTGTGTGCATAATTTCAAGTCGCTTGATATAAAAATGTTCAAATTGCAAGCGGGCAACTGTCAATTTGAGTTAATTTCGACGAACCTTGGCAACCATAGTGCCAAACATGCGTTTTCGGTCGCGAATAAAAAACTAAAGGATATAGGCCAATTTGGTTTGCTCTGCTCGTTTTGCACTGGCATCTAGTATTTGTGTGCAAAATTTCAAGTCGCTTGATATAAAAATGTTCAAATTGCAGGCGGGCAACTCTCAATTTGAGTTAATTTCGCCGATCCTTGGCAACCATAGTGCCAAACATGCGTTTTCGGTCGCGAATAAAAAACTAAAGGATATAGGCCAATTTGGTTTGCTCTGCTCGTTTTGCACTGGCATCTAGTATTTGTGTGCAAAATTTCAAGTCGCTTGATATAAAAATGTTCAAATTGCAAGCGGGCAACTGTCAATTTGAGTAAAAATCGACGAACCTTAGCCACCATAGTGTCAAACATGCGTTTTCGGTCACGAATATAAAACTAAAAGACATAGGCCAATTTGGTTTTTCTTGTTCGTTTTGCACTGGCATCTAGTATTTGTGTGCAAAATTTCAAGTCGCTTGATATAAAAATGTTCAAATTGCAGGCAGGCAACTGTCAATTTGTGTTAATTTCGACGAACCTTAGCCACCATAGTGTCAAACATGCGTTTTCGGTAGCGAATAAAAAACTAAAAGACATAGGCCAATTTGGTTTGCTCTGCTCGTTTTGTACTGGCATCTAGTATTTGTGTGCAAAATTTCAAGTCGCTTGATATAAAAATGTTCAAATTGCAAGCGGGCAACTGTCAATTTGAGTTAATTTCGACGAACCTTAGCCACCATAGTGTCAAACATGCGTTTTCGGTAGCGAATAAAAAACTAAAAGACATAGGCCAATTTGGTTTGCTCTGCTCGTTTTGTACTGGCATCTAGTATTTGTGTGCAAAATTTCAAGTCGCTTGATATAAAAATGTTCAAATTGCAAGCGGGCAACTGTCAATTTGAGTTAATTTCGACGAACCTTAGCCACCATAGTGTCAAACATGCGTTTTCGGTCGCGAATAAAAAACTAAAGGACATAGGCCAATTTGGTTTTCACTGCTCGTTTTGTACTGGCATCTAGTATTTGTGTGCAAAATTTCATGTCGCTTGATATAAAAATGTTCAAATTGCAAGCGGGCACCTGTCAATTTGAGTTAATTTCGACGAACCTTAGCCACCATAGTGTCAAACATGCGTTTTCGGTCGCGAATAAAAAACCAAAGGACATAGGCCAATTTGGTTTTCACTGCTCGTTTTGTACTGGCATCTAGTATTTGTGTGCAAAATTTCAAGTCGCTTGATATAAAAATGTTCAAATTGCAGGCAGGCAACTGTCAATTTGTGTTAATTTCGCCGATCCTTAGCCACCATAGTGTCAAACATGCGTTTTCGGTCGCGAATAAAAAACCAAAGGACATAGGCCAATTTGGTTTTCACTGCTCGTTTTGTACTGGCATCTAGTATTTGTGTGCAAAATTTCAAGTCGCTTGATAAAAAAATGTTCAAATTGCAGGCAGGCAACTGTCAATTTGTGTTAATTTCGCCGATCCTTAGCCACCATAGTGTCAAACATGCGTTTTCGGTCGCGAATAAAAAACCAAAGGACATAGGCCAATTTGGTTTTCACTGCTCGTTTTGTACTGGCATCTAGTATTTGTGTGCAAAATTTCAAGTCGCTTGATAAAAAAATGTTCAAATTGCAGGCAGGCAACTGTCAATTTGTGTTAATTTCGCCGATCCTTAGCCACCATAGTGTCAAACATGAGTTTTCGGTCGCGAAGAAAAAACTAAAAGACATAGGCCAATTTGGTTTTTGATTGTTCGTTTTGCACTGGCATCTAGTATTTGTGTGCAAAATTTCAAGTCGCTTGATATAAAAATGTTCAAATTACAAGCAGACAACTGTCAATTTGAGTTAAATTCGACGAACCTTAGCCACCATACAGTCAAACATGCGTTTTCGGTCACGAATAAAAAGCTAAAGGACATAGGCCAATTTGGTTTTCACTGCTCGTTTTGCACTGGCATCTAGTATTTATGTGCAAAATTTCAAGTCGCTTGATATAAAAATGTTCAAATTGCAGGCGGGCAACTCTCAATTTGAGTTAATTTCGCCGATCCTTGGCAACCATAGTGCCAAACATGCGTTTTCGGTCGCGAATGAAAAACTAAAGGATATAGGCCAATTTGGTTTGCTCTGCTCGTTTTGCACTGGCATCTAGTATTTGTGTGCAAAATTTCAAGTCGCTTGATATAAAAATGTTCAAATTGCAAGCGGGCAACTGTCAATTTGAGTTAATTTCGACGAACCTTAGCCACCATAGTGTCAAACATGCGTTTTCGGTCGCGAATAAAAAACTAAAGGACATAGGCCAATTTGGTTTTCACTGCTCGTTTTGTACTGGCATCTAGTATTTGTGTGCAAAATTTCAAGTCGCTTGATACAGAAATGTTCAAATTGCAGGCGGGCAACTGTCAATTTGAGTTAATTTCGCCGATCCTTAGCCACCATAGTGTCAAACATGCGTTTTCGGTCGCGAATAAAAAACTAAAGGACATAGGCCAATTTGGTTTTCACTGCTCGTTTTGTACTGGCATCTAGTATTTGTGTGCAAAATTTCAAGTCGCTTGATATAAAAATGTTCAAATTGCAAGCGGGCAACTGTCAATTTGAGTAAATTTCGCCGAACCTTAGCCACCATAGCGTCAAACATGCGTTTTCGGTCGCGAATATAAAACTAAAGGACATAGGCCAATTTGGTTTTCACTGCTCGTTTTGTACTGGCATGTAGTATTTGTGTGCATAATTTCAAGTCGCTTGATAAAAAAATGTTCAAATTGCAAGCGGGCAACTGTCAATTTGAGTTAATTTCGACGAACCTTAGCCACCATAGAGTCAAACATGCGTTTTGGGTCGCGAATAAAAAACTAAAGGACATAGACCAATTTGGTTTTCACTGCTCGTTTTGTACTGGCATGTAGTATTTGTGTGCATAATTTCAAGTCGCTTGATATAAAAATGTTCAAATTGCAAGCGGGCAACTGTCAATTTGAGTAAATTTCGCCGAACCTTAGCCACCATATATACAAATTTGGTTTCCCACTATGGTCACTATAGTGAGTAACGGATCAAAATCCTTTCCTGCTATGGGCAACATAGATAGTAACGATACAAAGGCATTTGTAAACGAATTTTGTTTCGAAAACGAATTTTTGTTTCCCGGTATAGACATCATGGTGAGTAACGAACCAAAGGCATTTGTGAACGAATTTTGTTTCGAAAACAAATTATGTTTCCCACTATGTACAACATGGTGAGTAACGAACCAAAGGCATTTGTAAACGAATTTTGTTTCGAAAACAAATTATGTTTCCCACTATGTACAACATGGTGAGTAACGGATCAAAGTCATTTGAAAACGAATTTTGTTTCGAAAACAAATTATGTTTCCTGCTATGGGCAACATAGATAGTAACGATCCAAAGGCATTTGTAAACGAATTTTGTTTCGAAAACGAATTTTGTTTCCCGCTATGGGCAACATAGATAGTAACGATCCAAAGGCATTTGTAAACGAATTTTGTTTCGAAAACGAATTTTGTTTCCCGCTATGGGCAACATAGATAGCAACGATCCAAAGGCATTTGTAAACGAATTTTGTTTCGAAAACGAATTTTGTTTCCCGCTATGGGCAACATAGATAGTAACGATCCAAAGGCATTTGTAAACGAATTTTGTTTCGAAAACGAATTTTGTTTCCCGCTATGGGCAACATTGATAGTAACGATCCAAAGGCATTTGTAAACGAATTTTGTTTCGAAAACGAATTTTGTTTCCCACTATGGGCAACATAGATAGTAACGATCCAAAAGCATTTGTAAACGAATTTTGTTTCGAAAACGAATTTTGTTTCCCGTTATGGGCAACATAGACAGCAACGATCCAAAGGCATATGTAAACGAATTTTGTTTCGAAAACAAATTATGTTTCCCACTATGTACAACATGGTGAGTAACGAACCAAAGCATTTGTAAACGAATTTTGTTTCCCGCTATGGGCAACATAGATAGTAACGATACAAAGGCATTTGTAAACGAATTTTGTTTGGAAAACGAATTTTGTTTCCCGCTATGGGCAACATAGATAGTAACGATCCAAAGGCATTTGTAAACGAATTTTGTTTCGAAAACGAATTTTGTTTCCCGCTATGGGCAACATAGATAGTAACGATCCAAAGGCATTTGTAAACGAATTTTGTTTCGAAAACGAATTTTGTTTCCCGCTATGGGCAACATAGATAGTAACGATCCAAAAGCATTTGTAAACGAATTTTGTTTCGAAAACGAATTTTGTTTCCAGCTATGGGCAACATAGATAGAGACGATCCAAAGGCATTTGTAAACGAATTTTGTTTCGAAAACGAATTTTGTTTCCCGCTATGGGCAACATAGATAGTAACGATCCAAAAGCATTTGTAAACAAATTTTGTTTCGAAAACGAATTTTATTTCCCGCTATGGGCAACATAGATAGTAACGATCCAAAGGCATTTGTAAACGAATTTTGTTTCGAAAACGAATTTTGTTTCCCGCTATGGGCAACATTGATAGTAACGATCCAAAGGCATTTGTAAACGAATTTTGTTTCGAAAACAAATTTTGTTTCCCGCTATGGGCAACATAGATAGTAACGATCCAAAAGCATTTGTAAACG
This sequence comes from Ascidia mentula, assembly GCF_947561715.1. NCBI lineage: Eukaryota > Metazoa > Chordata > Ascidiacea > Phlebobranchia > Ascidiidae > Ascidia > Ascidia mentula. The sequence goes on along the minus strand of NC_138568.1, from coordinate 21,934,712 downwards.
AATTTTGTTTCGAAAACGAATTTTGTTTCCAGCTATGGGCAACATAGATAGCAACGATCCAAAGGCATTTGTAAACGAATTTTGTTTCGAAAACGAATTTTGTTTCCCGCTATGGGCAACATAGATAGTAACGATCCAAAGGCATTTGTAAACGAATTTTGTTTCGAAAACGAATTTTGTTTCCCGCTATGGGCAACATAGATAGAAACGATCCAAAGTCATTTGTAAACGAATTTTGTTTCGAAAACAAATTTTGTTTCCCGCTATGGGCAACATAGATAGCAACGATCCAAAGGCATTTGTAAACGAATTTTGTTTCCCGCTATGGGCAACATAGATAGCAACGATCCAAAGGCATTTGTAAACGAATTTTGTTTCGAAAACGAATTTTGTTTCCCGCTATGGGCAACATAGATAGTAACGATACAAAGCATTTGTAAACGAATTTTGTTTCGAAAACAAATTTTGTTTCCCGCTATGGGCAACATAGATAGTAACGATCCAAAGGCATTTGTAAACGAATTTTGTTTCGAAAACGAATTTTGTTTCCCGCTATGGGCAACATAGATAGTAACGATCCAAAGGCGTTTGTAAACGAATTTTGTTTCGAAAACGAATTTTTGTTTCCCGGTATAGACATCATGGTGAGTAACGAACCAAAGGCATTTGTAAACGAATTTTGTTCCGAAAACGAATTTTGTTTCCCGCTATGGGCAATATAGATAGTAACTATCCAAAGGCATTTGTAAACGAATTTTGTTTCGAAAACAAATTTTGTTTCCTGCTATGGGCAACATAGATAGTAACGATCCAAAGGCATTTGTAAACGAATTTTGTTTCGAAAACAAATTTTGTTTCCCGTTATGGGCAACATAGATAGTAACGATCCAAAAGCATTTGTAAACGAATTTTGTTTCGAAAACGAATTTTGTTTCCAGCTATGGGCAACATAGATAGCAACGATCCAAAGGCATTTGTAAACGAATTTTGTTTCGAAAACAAATTTTGTTTCCCGCTATGGGCAACATAGATAGTAACGATCCAAAAGCATTTGTAAACGAATTTTGTTTCGAAAACGAATTTTGTTTCCAGCTATGGGCAACATAGATAGCAACGATCCAAAGGCATTTGTAAACGAATTTTGTTTCGAAAACGAATTTTGTTTCCCGCTATGGGCAACATAGATAGTAACGATCCAAAGGCATTTGTAAACGAATTTTGTTTCGAAAACGAATTTTGTTTCCCGCTATGGGCAACATAGATAGTAACGATACAAAGGCATTTGTAAACGAATTTTGTTTCGAAAACGAATTTTGTTTCCCGCTATGGGCAACATAGATAGCAACGATCCAAAGGCATTTGTAAACGAATTTTGTTTCCCGCTATGGGCAACATAGATAGCAACGATCCAAAGGCATTTGTAAACGAATTTTGTTTCGAAAACGAATTTTGTTTCCCGCTATGGGCAACATAGATAGTAACGATACAAAGCATTTGTAAACGAATTTTGTTTCGAAAACAAATTTTGTTTCCCGCTATGGGCAACATAGATAGTAACGATCCAAAGGCATTTGTAAACGAATTTTGTTTCGAAAACGAATTTTGTTTCCTGCTATGGGCAACATAGATAGTAACGATCCAAAGGCGTTTGTAAACGAATTTTGTTTCGAAAACGAATTTTTGTTTCCCGGTATAGACATCATGGTGAGTAACGAACCAAAGGCATTTGTAAACGAATTTTGTTCCGAAAACGAATTTTGTTTCCCGCTATGGGCAATATAGATAGTAACTATCCAAAGGCATTTGTAAACGAATTTTGTTTCGAAAACAAATTTTGTTTCCTGCTATGGGCAACATAGATAGTAACGATCCAAAGGCATTTGTAAACGAATTTTGTTTCGAAAACAAATTTTGTTTCCGCTATGGGCAACATAGATAGTAACGATCCAAAGGCATTTGTAAACGCATTTTGTTTCGGAAACGAATTTTGTTTTCCGCTATGGGCAACATAGATACTAACGATCCAAAGGCATTGGTAAACGAATTTTGTTTCGAAAACATAATTTGTTTCCCACTGTTTACAACATAGCGAGTAACGTACTAAAGGCATTTGTAAACGAATTTTGTTTCGAAAACAAATTTGTTTTCACAGTTTCATTTTTGATACTTCAAAATTTGGACATTTCAAAACGGTCTTTGATTTCTTAACAAAATTTGTTTACAAAAATATGTTTTTGAATACTGACGTCATTATATTAAATATCAGCTCTTTGTTTCCATCAAGCGATATTCACTTTTTAAAAAAAGTTTTTCCAAAAAATTTGTTTCGAATTTCGTTTATGACCATAACCACCTTTTCTGAAATTCGTTTTGAACTCTGTTTCGAATTTTGCTTTTGGAAACAAAATTGATTATTTCAAAACAAATTTTGTTTCGGGAAAACGAAATTCGAAACGAATTTTTTTTTATTATGGAAAAATGTATAGGCCACCATATCCAACATCATGGCAACGCAAAATTTTTGACATAATACATGGTCTATCGCATCCGTCGATACGGTCTACACGCAAACTTGTCGCATCCAAGTTTGTTTGGCACGGCTTACGCCGCCAGGTCACCCTTTGGGCGAGACAGTGCATCCACTGTCAAAGGGCAAAAGTCCAGCGCCACACTCGTGCGCCTCTGGCGAACTACCCACCCTGTCGTGCACGTTTTCAACAGATCAACGTCGATATCGTCGGTCCTCTCGCACCTTCACAGGGAAACAGGTACCTTTTTACCATTGTTGACCGTTTTACCAGATGGCCGGAAGCAATTCCTATGCCAGATGCAACCACCCTGACGTGTGCACGGGCCTTCGCGTTCCATTGGGTTTCTCGTTTCGGGATTCCTTCCGACCTCACATCGGATCGCGGCCCCCAGTTTACCTCGGAGTTATGGACGGTTTTCACCCAACTTCTGGGAATCCAACTACACCGAACAACTGCGTTTCACCCTCAGGCTAATGGCCTTGCGGAGCGATTTCATCGGCATATGAAGAGCGCCCTAATGGCACGGCTAGCAGGCCCCAACTGGGTAGACCAGCTCCCGTGGGTTATGCTTGGCATCCGGACTGCTCCCAAAGAAGACCTGCAGGCATCATCGGCCGAACTTGTTTACGGTTCTACCATAACGGTACCCGGCGATTTCTTCCGTTTCGGCCAATCCTTTCCTACCCCTCAAGATGTCATTCCATCGTTGAGGGACACAGTGCGTCAACTGGTGCCGACATCGATGTCACGCCATGGTTCCGTTCGCACAATGCTCCCACAAGCGTTAAGCACGACCCCGTACGTTTTTGTACGCAAAGATGGACACCGACCCCCGCTTACGCCGCCATACGATGGCCCATATCGCGTCCTTGATCGCAATAGCAAGACTTTTACGCTTGCCATTGGTGGACACAATCAGGTCGTTTCCATCGACCGTGTGAAGCCTGCACATGTCGACCTCACTCAACCGGTACAGGTGGCTGTGCCTCCTCGCCGCGGTCGACCCCCGACATCAACGCACCACCCACCGCCATCCGACCCGGGGCTGTCCGAGCCGGTTTCGCACACTTCGACTCCGCCTTTTCTGGTTCCACCTGAACCCTCGCATACATCACTGGGCCCACCGGAGCACCAGCCCAACTTTTCACATTCAGGCAGACACACGCGCACGCGTGGCAACATTCGTATTCCACTTCGTTTTCAGTGTTGATATATGTCCGTTTCTGGAGGGGGGTCATGTAGCGGCCTCTCTAACTACGTTTGCGCTCCTACAGCGAACCGGACAAATTGCCTTTTTTCTTTTACTCTCGTCCCTCGTGGTTTATTCGCCCATTGTGTCATTCCATTAGTTTTGTACCTCGAATAAACACCTCGCTACAATATAAAGATTTTCACAAGTTTTCAAATGAAAGTATCTTTTATCGTAATTTACCATCGTTTATCGTTTTATCGTCATGCAGCGCATATTTTTGCATGTACTTTAACTAGTGTAGTTCAATTATACCCAGTTTGATGTTCGCTGATTCTGCAAATAAACTGTAAACAAGCTTGATAAAAAGTTTTGTGAAAAGTTTTTAATGAAGCTGTTAGGATGTAGTCGTCTTAACCTTTCTACAGAATCCACGTTTTCCAGTTAAGCGAAATACTGAACTGAATGAGCTGAACAAAGATATTGGACCGCGGACCGAAATGGAAAACCCCTGATAACTCTTCTCTCAATCCGGTTGAGTGAAGAAGGCGTTAAAAACCGGTGAAGCGTTGAATCAGTCGGTTGTTATGCTGCAAATCACAATGGTCATGTAACAACATATTAGGTAGCGTCGCTCGCCAGTAATATACAGTCTATTTACTGGCGTATGGCATCACACCTGGCTTGTAATTGAGTTTAACGAAATGCTTGACTGCTGGTTTTTGCAACGGAGGAAACTTGGAGTCAGTCATGCGTGGCGAAATTCTTACCCACACTAACCTTGTAACAATGAACTGACTTTAAACAAAAACAACCAAACCAAAAATTTAAAGATTTTTGAAACGTTTGTCACAAATAATGATATTTTTATAAAAACACAGCAGTTTTTAGTAATTACTGATTCTTTCCGCACAAAAGCAACAATAGTGAATCTCGCTTAAGATGAAAGGCGCATTTGGTTCGCAAAGTACTCTGGAACAATGCCCTTACGATCCACTCTTACTCATGTAGTAGTAACCAGGTAATATTACAAATTAATCCTTTGTACTTTGCGCAAAGCTCTACTACGCAAAAGAACAAAGCAATCAAGTAATTACAACAGAACAATAAGTTGAGTTCCAAAAGCCAACATTCCTGCCTTTGTTGTAATTGGAAACGGTTGTCGCGAACGTTTCGGAAATAATTTCCCGCGTGACTGAGTAAGCGTCAACTATTTTTAACCAACCCGGAATGTTCAGGTTGAGGTTTGACAAATTTCCACAACAACTGATTCGCACTGACGTAGGATCCGAATGATTGAAGGATTTAAAAAAATTAAAAGATTTTTATCGAGCAAATGCGCTTGTGACATGCCAATATAAACTAAAAAAAACAGACTGCGGTAAATATGGAATTTATGGTAAATATTTAGAAGCTTTACCAAATACAAAAGGTACGCATTATATTTCCTTTCTATTAAACTTTGAACAAATCAGAAATGCGTTGTAGAATTGGGAAAACTGGCTCTCTGGCATCACCATGTGGATAGATACAGTTATAAAGTTACACGTGTGGTTTCGCTGCTGGGTGTAGAGCTAAGGATATATTCAACCTGTTTTTTTTTGCATTGGCATAAAAATTTCAGTTACGAAAATAGCCAACACAAACATTTTGCTGAACTTCAGCGAAAAGCGATTTATTTCTAAGAAACTTATACAATGGTGGGTGAAATTGAAGTCTCAGACTAATATGGTGCGATATGTGCAGACGCCCCGTGTATTTTATCAGTGCGTTTTAGGAATGAGCTTGTGACCAAGAGAGCGTATAAAATCTTCTGGAGTCTCTCTCGGATTCAAGGACATTTAAAATGTCACCTTCCCGAAGAGATCCTTTTACATTGCGGATATTTGATCGGGTGAACCATTTAGAACCTCCACGCAAACTTGGGTACATTGTCCTTCTTACACCTGTTCTTCTGCTTAACAGAATAATAGCTTTGTTGTGGCTCATTACTATTTCGCACAGATGATAAACGCAGTTGAGTTCGAAACGTCTGCTGTTCAGTATGCTTAACAGCATAATAGCTTTGAACTTCTTTTTTAAAATAGTTAAAATAGTTAAGTTTTTTGCACCCAAAAATAGTGTTATAAATGCACCAACTCAAAAGGAAGGTTGCAGTTAACTGCAAAAAAATACTAAACGAGGTTTATCAATTTTTGTTTACCATCGAATAACGTTGTTTGGCAAAGGATAAAACACGGTATCAAGTAACTCTGGAGGATGAGGTCGAGTTTCGGATAATTAGGTTTGGAATTTTGTCCAGAGGTGAATGAATCTGGCAGCCAGCGACACAGTCAAACCAACCTTTCTCGCAGAAATGTATTTTAGTGTCGAGACTTAGTAGGGCTGTAAGGTAGCAACAGTGTCAAAAAGTGCAACGTTCACAAATCTTGATTTCAAGATTTACTGCTGTAAATTGTTCACATGACACGTGATGTTTCGCTTTAACGCGTCACAGCGACAACTTTTACCTTTTCATAATCTTTGACCAGGAAGAAATGGTGAAAGGTTGTTTTCTAGCTGGATCACTGTGTGTAGAATTTTGCTGTAGATTGTATGGGCAGTCAGTGTACAAGGTTACAAACACGTGTTAAAGTGATCTTTTGCGTTTAAATTTATGTCTAGCTTAATCAAACACAGAATTGTTTAGTGCTACGGAACGAATGGGGGTGGGCAAAATTGTTCGCTTTAAAACGGTTTCTTTCCGTAAAGGCTGGGTTCTAAAACGTCATGTGATCTTCAATAAAAAAAAATGCACAAAGAACCTGGCTAACCGACATTGAATGGTAACCGGTCACATTTGGTGACGTAAGGAACTGACCTGTTTCAGTTCCGGTTTTCACAATTTGTGTTTATTCGATTCGAATTCGTAAAATTTGATTCGAATACCTCATGATTCAAGTTCCACTAAATCGTTTGCTTGTGCAAGTTGTTACTCTATCGTGATGACATAAACAAATTGTTCAACTGTTTACGCTAAAGCAGCCAAAGACTCTTTTGTTCGCAGCAAAAGTTTTGATTCAAGCCCCCTGATTTAACTATTTCTGGTTCGGGAATTATAATTTACCGGTTTGGTTCGGTCCCAGTTGGAATAAACAAGCCGCTGAGACTGTGCAATTTTACTTTGGTTTGTTATTGCCTCAGTAAACGCATTTAAGGTTTTAGTTGTTTATTCAACTTAAACATTTGCTTTCAGAATTAAAACTATTTAGAATGACAAACCTAAATCGCTTTGAAGAAAAAGAATACGCGAAACTTAAGGACAATGACAACGAATTCCGGGACCAACTGCTTTCGTGTCTACAAATCAATGAAAACTTGCTGAATAACCTCAAACAGCATCTTAGTTCTCCTCCCAAAAAATTTAAATTAGCGGCTAGTTTCCATTTTGACGAAAGTAATGGACAAAACCTGCTTTACACAATGATTGAAATTGTACAAAACCGTAGTTTCAGAACAGGAAATTACTTCTTCTTTCGTTGTGGATCCGATGAGAATCGAGATGTTATCTTGCTCGCAAAACCAACCGAAGCTGAACCTGGAAACGGAGTAATCATAACCTCTGCTTTAAACGACAAACCGAACAGTTTTGACAGCTTCATCGACGAACATGGCGATAATTTAATTGGATTTTTGCACTACTTTCAAAGATATATGACCGAGTCAGTCAACACGAAAGGTCCCAGGGATTGTGAAGGTCTTTTCTTCGAGCTCTCTGTTCACTTCGTCTTCGAGCTTGCCAGACGATTATTTGATGACGATGCATACGAGTCCATTCCTGTGTCATCCTGCATCGCCGCTTGTGTATTAAAAGATGAAATGCGAAAGAGAAATATTGAGGGTACGAAAGATGAAATGGCTAAAATATTGGAACAGCCATATACCAGCAAAAAAGATGAAATTAAACTGATGCAAAGGTGAATTTCAATACCTTTCATACTAAGTACTTTGTAAATAGCAAAGTAATTTGCAAGGGTTTTGAAAACGTTTTCAATGTATTTTTTTGGAAACGTTTTCAATGTATTTTATTAGTTATAAATAATATTTTTTTCAATAATGTTCACAACCTTTCGTTTTATTTAGCGTTAGTTCTTTAAGAAGAAGCCTGCTGGATTTAATGGCGCAGAATTTAATGGAACAGTTGATTAACATTTTTCGAGGGGATTTCGATGAAAGAGAATATGCAGCACAAGCATTGTTAATAAGGTATTGTAGCAATTTATCTTTAATTGATTGGAAATTAACCTATGTTACCTAACATATTGTTAAAATGTTGAAAAATCAGCAATTCGGTTGCAAAGCTTTCAACATTCGTTCACGGAATTACAAACAATACGTTTGTGTTGATTGTACCAAAGTATTGGATCATTCTCACAACAACAGCATTGCCCTTTGTATTAATTAAATGAACTTCTACTGCCTACATTTTTAAGATGTACAAAGACATCGTTTGTCCAGCATTGCTATGTATTATTGTTAGATTAACCCAGATGAGTGACTTTTTAACGCACATTGGATTTTGCTGTAAAAGTTGACATTCCCTAAAAAAGTTTTTTTTTTACCCGTGTCAATTGTTGGAACAGTTATTACAAAGCTGAGGACGATGGTAAAGAGTCAGCGAAGACGAAGGAACAAAGTAGGGAAAAACTGCAAAAGAAGATGAAGCATCTCTTCAATCCTTTTTATGAAGAAGAGCAAAGTTCCAGCAAGGAAAGTAAAGGGCACGAAGACATTCCTCAAAATTTTCGTCCTAACCAAAGTAAAGATTCGAAGCAGTCAGCAAGTATCGGTCAAAGCCTAAAATTAACCCCACGGAAAATCTTCCCAACCACACGAAACGTCAATAATCTTAACAACAAAATGCAGCTTGTCAGCAAAAGTTGCGATTCTAAAGCGACGAGCAGCAAAACACAAAATTTAGGCGACACAAATTCTCCGAAAACACGTGATGTGTTTTACTAAAGTAAATGTCCAGAATGACTACAAAAATCAGCCTCTCAAGCAATGCCTGGATTTAAACGAAATTTATCTTTTTATCGTTTTGTTGTCGTTGATCATGTACACGAGTAGTTGACTCGTATCCCAGATTTTAGTCTTTGTGAATCCTGTAAATTACAATGTTTCAGCTTGAATAAAAATATATCAGGTATATTTTTAGTGCAGAGAAAAATAAGGACCACTGTTTTAAAACTTTTGGTTGTGGTAAAATCTCGCTAAATTCTAAAGACAAGAAATGATTTTTGAAACACGGAAAGGTGTCGCTTTAATTTCAAGACCGTAATTTGCTGCAGCATTGGCATCGTCTTCCATGAGTTGTTGAAGAAAGTTTGCTGCCGAACCACTATCCAAAATAGCATGAAGTTTGAGTCGTTTAAATTTTTGACGGACCTCCGCGTCGATTTCTGTGGTCGTGGGGTTGCTGATTTTCTCTTTTAGAATTTAGAGAGTTGCAACTATGGATTGTTACGTTAATATTACCACCTAAAAAACACAGGCCCTAGGGTGCGCTACGGAGCTATAAAAACCTGACTTTGCAACACCTCTTTATTAGCTCCAAGTTGCAATAGATGGTCTGTCACGGCAAACTGCAACTGGATAGACTTCATTTTTAGATGTTGACAGGATTTACAGGCTTGTTAATGGTGTCAGTGCTATCATGGTTTTATTGTTGCAATCATAAAGTAAAGGGGACTTTAACACAGGGGTTGGCAGATACAATTGCATAAACCTTGAGTATAGGAAAGTTTTTAGGGCAACACCAATGTACGCAAGGGAAAAAGAAAGATGATAAAGATGATGAGGAGGAGGAGGAAACAGTAGAAGAAGAAGAGGAAGAAGAAAAGGATGAGCTCATGAAAAAGCTCCAGAAAATATTGGAGAATTACCTTAGAGATATGGGCATCCAGTGTCTTCCACAATGGCTTATGGGAAGTTTCAGAGCGTGGAAAGGCCAGGATTTACTAAAAATTTTCATGGAAATTGTCCAAAACAGGGAAAAGTTTCAAACAGGAAATTACTTCTTCTTTCGCTGCGGATCTAATGCTGGGGATCGAGGTATTATTTTGCTTGCCAACCCAACTCATGATCAGCCTGGAAACGGAATAATCATTACCTCAGCTCTTACAAACCAACCCAACAGTTACAGCTACTTTCTTGGCAATTATGCCTACCGATTGCATGGGTTCTGCAAGTACTTTGAGAAGTTTATGACAGAATCAGTCGACACCCCTGACTGCAGAAGCAACGAGGGTCGTTATTTCGAGTTGTCAGTTCTTTTGTTATTCGAGATTGCCAGACGACTTGCCGACGGTGATGGCTACCAGTCCATTCCTGTGTCATCCTGCATTGCCGCTTGTATTTTGAGCGCGGCACAGGAACTCCCACGGAGTGAGGAAGAATTGATAAAAGAGTTGGTGAAAGTTTTTCGAGGAAGTCTTGATGAAAGAAAAAATGCTGCAGACACAATGTTGAATAGGTGCAATCGATTTCTTTATCGTTGGTTTTAATTTCCTTAACTAAGTTACAATTCATGTATTGATATGTAGCATTGAGTGTTGGAATTAGGAACTTGTTGATTAAGGCAGACACTAAACGCATTTCATTGATAATCTTGATTGATTACAATAGTCACCTGGAAATCGGAGGAGGTGAAAATGAAGCGCTGAAACAAAAGAAGAAAGATCTTTTCAACAGGGATGAAGAAGAGGAACTAAATGATAGTTGGGGGAGCGAAATTGATGAACTCTCCAAAGATTTCGACAAGAAAATGTAAAACATGCTATAAGATTTTGAGTGCTGGCATTTGGAAAATCTGAGAATTTATTATTTTATATCACAAACGCAATCAGCCTAATTGGAAATTTCTGGTTAGCATTGTGTTGCTTAGCTACCGAATACTACGCCCGGAGTTAAATTGTTGTATATTTCTGTTGGTTTACAAGTGTGTTAGTTTGGTTTGCTATTATAATTTGAGTTTTGAGTTACTTTGGAAGAAAACGCTTTCAAATCAATTACTTTTTCTCAAATTTTGCGTTGTATTCATTGAGTTGCAGACAGCAGTACACAATGTTTCCATCTGCAGTTGCAATTTAACATCTAGTCCACCCCTATACAGTCACCACCCGCACTGATGAAATCTTTAAGGCTGGCGTACTGCTTTAATGTCTGCAGCGCAATGATTGCATTGTGGTATTTTTGCTTGCATATAATTATAAATGTTGTCAAACGTTCTTTACGTCTTATTAAACACTCTGGGCTTTAACCTGGTATTCCTGGTTAGGTTTTCTGTTTACAGACCTGGGCTTGCAGAGACTGGCACGACAAACGTGACGACTGCGGCTACAGGGGGCGGAACCAATACCAACGTTAGCTGTAGATTAACCGTACGAAGGTTTGGGAAGGTTAAAGGGGTGTAAATTTGCCCAAAACCAACTCAGATAAACAACATCATATACTGGGTCGTCATTAGTTTGTTTTGGTTCGTGGGTTGTTTGCTTACAAACTCGAATCACGTGGTTAAATCACTTGACAATATTCGGGGGGTACCATCAGGACGGTCCAGAGAAGTTAACGCAAATAATTCTGGCCACAAGCTCGTGACCACCGTTATGAGAATTTCGTTGCACTTTGATCAAGTTTACGTGTTTTGCGGAGAGTTTAATCCTTGACTTACCACCAATATTAAGCCTACTTGTTTGCATTGCATTATGGTTGGCGTTTTCTATTACGTTCCATAATAAATCGAATTAGAGCCCGAAGCTCGTGCTAGAAAAAAACAAAGCTACTTTTTCCCGACAAGCCAGTGCAAGATTTTGTACTTGTTGCTGCACAAAAATATCATTACGTTATTTTGTTGCAAGTTTTAGTTGAAGTCATGGTTAACATGCGCACGGATTATCCCTGACGGAATATTATTGCGTTAGGAAACTGGCATTGGTGCCCTAATATGTTCAATGTTGGTGCATCTTATAAGTAATGAATGTACAAAAAGTTGTGACGCCAGAATTTCCAGAAGGTGATCAACGACACATGAACAGCATAAGCCCGATCAAGAATATTTATATGGCATTAATGTACAGCGTTATCCAATGAGAAAATCAAAACATCACAGAATCCGAAGCTCGTTAAAACAAGGAGTTATTTTGGGTAGAAACATAAGAATGAGTAAATTGGAACTGATTTGCCCAAAATTGAGATTCTGTTAGCTGTGTACTAAATTTTCCCCATAGTAGGTTTTTGTATGGTTAGAGTATGTGTGTATTGTTAGCAATGTATGTTCTCCAGTACACTTAATTGTTCACGTGGTTTATTCCTTGTGTCTTACATCTTTTCAGCAGCTGTTCTCCTTTCCAGCGCCATTGCCCTATCACATACTCCTTCGCTTTGGATAAATTGCGCAAGAATGTGGTGCATTACGTCAGATCCACGTTGTCCAGGTAACGGAGGACACAAATTAAGGATTTTCATCAGTTAGTTCGTTAGTTGGTTGTTTATTTTTGACATGCAACACGACTGTTTTCTTTTTGCTATATGTGACATCACCTCTAAAACCGGTCGCACAATTTGTCTAAATGAAATCCGGTGTTAAACATTTGAAAGAATAAAATTATCACAAACTTTAGCAGAGGGATCGCAATCGCAAAAGTACAATGGCACAAAAATCACTGATATTAATACCAAAGGGAGAAGACCTGAGAATGCAGAGTTAACAGGAAGTTAACCAAGGCGAAAGCAACTCAACAATATATTTGGGCTGTGATTACCATATAATGGCGTGCAATGGAGGCATAAGGCTGAAGCATACGAAAATATTTACAGTCAGCTCAGGTCAGTGGTATAGAAACGTTGTCGCATATATATGAGCAAATGGAGCTAATGATATGATTTCTGTGAGCTGCATACAGACGGCCACTGTTTCGACCTATAAGCTCTTTGTTTTGGTGACAATAGTCGACAACACTATCGGTTTTCAAGCGGTTGCTTGCCCATTGTGTGCTCTGTGGTTCGTTCCCGGTATGTCGTACCTGTAGTTTGGTTCCTAACGACGTCGAATGTAAATTCACCACAGTGGAATAGCTTCTGTCTAGTTAGTTAGTCGGCATGACCAACTCCATTCACCAGCTGCACTGATGAGACCTGGCAGGTCGAAACTGCGTTTGATGTCAGCAGCTCAATGAATGTTGTTCCAAACGTTTATATTAAAACGTTGATCTACGACAGTTTGCGAATATGTCATGGCCTGAAAATTGTCGCATCTACCTGGTGTGAACATCGATAGGAATAGAAGTGTTTTCCCACAAAAAAAGCAAAATTTTCACGTGAAGTAAAGACCAAATGTTTAATTTCGAACTCCTATTAATGAGCATGATGTAGTAGTGGTGCAGCATGGTGCGCCTGCTAGTTCGTGGTGAACAATTTACCAAATTTTTTGAGAATACTAGTGTTGATATTTGAGTTTACAAACTCCTGTGAAAGAGTAAGTAGTTTCCTGGTGTTTACATTAACGGGTTTTTGTTTAAACTTCTGTGGCTTCGTTGAGGTAACGTGGTTGTTGTTTGTCACAACAAAACACCATCATGATACTGTAGCAGCAACCGGGCAAGTTCGGACAACAGGGTCGATAGGACAAGTTTGTGTGTTTTCCACAATATATATTGCAAGCGAAAGATAAGATAACACAAAATATCGGTAAAGAGTTCTTAAACTGAACTACAAGATTGAGAGACAAATGTACGCACTGTTTCTACCTGAAAGGTCTCATCAGTGCAGCTGGTGACTGTGGCACTGGGCTGGCTGGTAGACGACCGATCGGTTGGGTTCCCAACTGGGTAGACTTGGTACGAAATATTAACTTTATTTTAACCACAGAATTTTTTTAGCCCAAAGATTTGTTGCTAGTTGGTTAAAAGGAATTGGATGGCCAGAGTAATTAAATGTTACGGCGTTTTGGAGTCTTGTAAAATATGGAGTGGACAAGTCTCGTGGAAACGAAACATTTGGATCAAGACAGAAAGTTATGATGAGTTTAGAAAGTACGACAAAATATTTCCACAAGTTGTCATGCCAACCAACCATCACCTCTTGACAAATTTGGAAAAATATTGCGATGAAAAGAAGATCCTGGTTCCCGGTAAACGAGTGGCAAGTTACAACTTTGAGGTGGTCAGGGGTCAAAAGTTGCTGTACAAGTTCATTGATATTGTTTAACACAGAGAAATGTATAAAGCAGGAAATTACTTCTTCTTCCGTTGTGGACCCGGTGAGAATCGAGATATTATCTTGCTCGCAAACCCAACTTCCAATCAACCTGGGAATGGTTTAATAATGACCTCTTCCCTCACAAACCAACCAAACACATTTAAATACTTGCTTCAACCGCCAAAAACATACGAGTTTCAAGGTTTTCCGCATTACTTTGAAAAGTTTATGACAAAATCAGTTTACATCAAAAACCAAAGAAATTTTAGTGGTAGATTTTTCGAGATCTCTGTTTTCTTGTTGTTTGAGATTGCCAGACGACTTGCTGATGGTGATGTACACCAATCCATCCCTGTGTCATCCTGCATCTCCGTTTCTATGTTGAAGGTTTCCATGTCAGAGAGAAAGGAAAATGAGTTAGATGTATTTAGGCAGCTGGAAAAAGTGTTTCAAGGAGATTTGGATATGAGAAAAAATGCCGCAAGAAACATCCTGAAGAGGTTGGTTTTGTCCGGAAACTCGAAAGGGGGTGATAGACGATAAGCGCCAATATAAGGTCTTTATTTTTAATAGAAATAACGATTGTGCCTATTGGCATTCCCGGTTTCTGTCTAAAGGAATAGCAAAAAAAATAAAAATTGCAACAAAACTCAACAGTAAGAACACTTCTTCTCTGATTGGCACTCTTTGCAAAAGACTGACTTTTGTATTGTAAATGGTACACAAAAGTCAGTCTTTTGCAAAGAGTGCCAATCAGAGAAGAAATTTATCACATATAGACTGATACGGCAAGTTTAATAAGTAAGAACACTTACTCCCTTTCGAGTTTCCGGCAAATGTTGATGCGAAAAAAGACAAATCCGTCGGTCAATCAGATTGCTTCCTGTAGTCATTCGTGACATGTTCTCTAAGGTTGGTGTAAAAAATATTTTCGCCTGTGCAAATGGTCGTGTGGAAGGGGTCATATATCTCCTGAATAACTGAAACTAACTCTTATTTATCAGAGCCCATATAGAAAATAAATGCTGGCCCCAAAAAACCTTGAAGTTTCTTCTGCAGATCCCTAAATCGTTTTACACAAGTAAAAGCAAAGAACGTCACAAGTAGAAATGTTTTCAGGATTTGCTTTCGAATCGCTCGTTTCTACAAAATGCACATCGTAGTGTAACTGAGTCTACGCTGCCCATCAAAATTTGAGACATTGAACTGAATATACAAATATATTTAAAACGCGTTATATTTATAACTTTTTGTTGGGTGAAAATAGGTTTTACGAGGAAGGAGGTACGAAGGAAGAAAAAGAAAAACTAATGAAACGACTCTTCAATCCAGCTGCCTGCAACCGATATTAAACAATGATGTACATAACTGAACAACAAAACAGTTTGTGAATATCCACAAACCATCTGTTGACATATGTTGAAACTTTCGCGATTGAAAGGATAATACTTGTTTACATTTATCGCATAATGTTATTTCAATGTGCAATAGGTTTTTTTTTAATTTCACAATCCGTAAATGTCCATGTGTTAGCTTTTGCAATGTAAACTGTGTTTCGTTTTACACTAAGTTCAATGTATTGAAGGGCACTTAGATATTTGTACTTTATAATTGCGCTTTAACTGCGTCGATTTTCATTGTGATTTCTTGTTGTTTTGCGCTTGTATTACACAAAGAATTATTCCGTACTAATTTCACAATAAACACCGCGTTTCTGCTTATTTTTTTGTGTGTTTGCATTTTTGTGCTTTATTTAAGGCGTCATAAAAACTGGCGCAAAATGGAGGTATAGAGCAACAAAAAATTTCACGGGACAGGTCACGACCAAAAACGGAACCGAATAGACGTTTTCAGAAAGTCGACAGGATTTTGTTGGTTCTTTGAAAACTTTTGTGTTACGATCGTGCATAGAACTTTGTTTAAAAGTTTTCCGTTTTATTGTGAGAAAGTTATGGATTAATTTCTCCGGCCATTGTAGCAAACATGCATTTGTTTTCGTTAGGTAAAAAAGGCAAAAAATGTAAGGCAGGCTTTGTTTTTCTGGGATTCGGTTGTGTGTCTGGTGCAGTCTTAAAGTACTTTTCCGTCGCATTGTTTCTACAAAGTGTGAGGCTTGCGTTGACTATTTGAAATATACTTTACGGCGAAATATACAACTAGTAATCATTCAAAATAAGTCATATTTGCCTCAACAATTCGTTTTATATGGCTTAGCACCTTACACAATAGGTCAAATGTAACCACACTAAAGTGCAGTTAGAGTACAAAATAACCTACGTTTGGCAGCAATGCAAGCTGGATTAGGTCATAGAGATAGAGCAGAGTTAACAGGAAGTTAACCGGGGGAAGGCGGAAGCAACGTAACAATTGATTGATCGGCAGTTTTTACCATTCGATGGCGTGCAATGGAGGCACAAGGGCGGACGTTGAAGCCTATGAATATTTACAGTCTGCTCAGGTCGGTGGTATAGAAACGTTTTAGCACTCTGAAAGCATTGTATTGCTTAGCTACCGAATATTACGCGCGATATTAAATTGTTGTATATTTCTGTTTGTTTGCAAGTGTGTTAGTTTGGGTTTGTTGTTATAGTTTGAATTTTTAGTTACTTTGCAAGAAAACGCTTTCAAATCAATTATTTTTGCAATGCACAATGTTTCGATCTGCAGTTGCAATTTAACATCTAGTCCAACACAGATTAAATCTTGCTGGATGGAGTACTATGCTGTACTGTCTGCAGCGCAATAATTCTATTGTGGCTTATTTGCTTCAATATATTTATAAATGTTGTTAAACGTTCTGCACGGCTCATTAAACTCTCTGGCCTTCAAAACTTTCCTGAAAATAATGTGCTTTGACGTGCTTTGATTTTGCTTGGTTAAGACTGTGTGTCAAATTACAAACTGCATTGTCGCTATAATTTGAGTCGAGCGTTCGGAAATATTAGTCTGGTATTCTTGGTTGGGTTTTGCTGTTGACAGACCTGGCCTTCAGAGACTGGCACGACAAACGTGACGACTGTGGGTACAGAGGAAGGAACCAATACCAATATTAGCTGTTGATTAACCGTGCGAAGGTTTGGGAAGGTTGAAAGGGTGGGAAATTGCCAGATACCAACTCAGATAAACAACAACATATACTGGGTCGTCATTAGTTTGTTTTGGTTTGTGGGTTGTTTGCTTACAAACTCGAATCACGTGGTTAAACCTAGGCGGAAGCAACGTAAGTGATATTGTTCGGTAACAATATAAAAAGCGGTTGGTATCGCTTGGTGGTGAGGTAGAATTTCGGGTGAAATTTCGAGTAATTAGGTTTTAAATCGTGACCAATTCACAAAGGGTTGGATATATATAGGGAGGCACTATGTAGTAGGAGACAGTTACACATATTCGTGTTTCCGTGGAGTTAGCAAGGCACCAGGTTAATATGACAGGTCCACCAAACATTAACATAACGTTTGATGAAAGGCATGCACGTTCTGGATGAACATCGGTGCTATGTGTTACTCTTTGTGTAGTGGAATAAGGATTTCCCAAAAACGCTTTGTTTATTTTTGACAGACGCTTATTTATGCGAAAAGTTTTAGAATATGTGGGTGTTTATGTTTGTGTTGCTGCAGTTAGGACCCACGATTGTTTTGCTCTACACTGTGTTAAGGGAAAAAAGCAAGACTTTGGTTTTACTTATTGCAGTTATGTTTGATAGAGACCCAAATATTTACCTGACGTTATCGTGTTTAATGGGTTTGTTTTCTAGTTGAACTGCAAACTCAATAGCTACAGAGCCTATCAATACATATATATATATATATATATAAATTTAAAGTTATTGATTGGGTGTTCGCAAAATTATGCAAATAAATGCATCTCAAGCCGCAACGTTAAATAAGTTCTGGAGTCAGAAATGAACACAAACATTCGCTCATCACTTATACGCATTCAAATTAACATCGCATTTGAACGTAACCTCTCGCTAATGTGACGAAGCGTGGAGCTTTTCCCAAATAATTTCCACGTAAATTTAATACCAGACAAATCAGCTCGCAAGAAATCGAAACAAAGACTGCCGCAGAGAGAATGAAATATTCCCAAAGTCGTTACACTGATTATCACTAAAAAATATCCTAAACAATTTGCAATTTAAAACTTGTAAGCGGTTCGATGCCCACAGCATATTTGTTTGTAACATGGATGCGCCAGAATGGATGACTTTTTGGCTAAAACATAAATTTGTACAAATGCTTATTATTCCGTCACGAAACCTAAATCGGTCATCAATAACGATTGTTGTATCACAAAACCTCAATACGTCACATACAAGAAGCAAATGCGTCATTTAATCGCCTCCTATCTTGTCGTAATTCCTCCTTATAGTTAAAATTTAGAAAATATTTTATGCGTGACTGCATGAAGCCTAAATATTTCCACATATTCCATTGATCAGCCGACTGTTTGTAATCTGATCGTTAAGTTACTGTAGGAGAAAGTTTGTCGCTGAATAATGCATGTGGAACAGTGTTTGTTAAATTGCTTACGTTGCTAAACGATATTGTTTCGTAACAAAGTAAAAGCGTGTTGGTAACGCCATTTGGACTCGTTTAGAAAAACGTGGCCAAAAGCAAAACGATCCATCGCCCTTGGTTTTGGTGTTCAAGTAGTTTCTACAATCCCTTTCTCCACAATCAGTCTGAGCTAATTTCTCCAAGAAATTTCGTTTTTTGGTTTTTAGTAAATATTGCCTAAAATTATCCACATTTACAATAACCAGGGTTGCATTGATACTAAATCCCATCGCATGTAATATAGATAAACACAGAAGTACATCTCCATCAAAGGAGAAGCTGCGCCAATTGGTATAAAAGAAATAACATTGATTGTCGTGATTTAAGGAACTTTGTGTTTATTGTTGTCTTGTGTTAACGGTGTGGAAGGACGCGCCATCCATACGTAATATGACCTTGGGAAAATACTTGTCGTTGAACAACAAACGACTCTATGGTGACGTTTAGAGATTACGTGACATTGAACGTGAGTTTGTAAGACGCTCGGTTTGTAGTTGAGATGACGTCACTCCCGTTGCGTTTAAAATGCATTATGGGGTGTTTTATTGAATCTCCCGTCTTTTCTGAACATATCGGTAATAAATCAACATAAAATCGTGTCTGTTCATGAAAGAAAATTAGATTGTGAAGATAACAGACGTACTTGCATTTAACATACAGTTGACACCATAATAGTAACAGCTACAAATTACTTACATCGAAATATTTAACGAAATTATGTATTCTAATAATTTAGCTTTGGTTTAGCATAAAGTATCTGGTGAAACTTAAACTGTTACCATGTCCGATAATTATGATATGTTTAAGAAGTTTGACGAAGATTTCCGCGGCCAACTTCCCACGAAAGGAATCAAACCCGATACATCAATACCACTTCCAAAGAATGTGCCTCCCAAAAATGTGGTGTCTAGATACAAGCTCAAAGGATGCAAGGGACAGGATTTACTTTACACGTTCATTGAAGTTGTTCAAAACAAAGAGTATAAAGATGAAAATTACTTTTTCATCCGCTGCGGATCTGATAAAGGGGATCGAGATATTATTTTGAAGGCCGTCCCAACTGGTAATCAACCTGGGAATGGATATATCATAACATCCGCTCTTCCAGATAAACCCAAAACACACATCGACTTTCTAGAGAAATATTCCGACAAATTGCGTGGGTTTTGTGATTATTTTGAAAGGTTTATGACAGAATCAGTCAACACCGAAGCCACCATGGGTAACAAGGATTGGTTATTCAAGTTCGCCGTTCTCTTGGTGTTCGAGATTGCCAGACGACTTGCCGACGGTGATGTCTACCAGTCCATTCCTGTGTCATCCTGCATTGCCGCTTGTCTGTAAGAGTTAAAAAAAACAATGGAGACGAAACAATAAAAAGGTTAATAGAAGTTTTTAGTCGGAAAGGGTTGTCTGAAAGAGAAAATGCAGCAAAAGTAATGCTAAAAAGGTGCAGCGGAATTTCTTAACGTTGTTAGGCTAAACAACCATCACCTAATTTTGTTCTGGGACAAACTGTGTTATTGAAATAATTTAACAGCTAGCGTATTTCACATTTACGTTTTTACTTAACACACAACAGCAGGGTTTTGTTTGGTGAAAAATCGTGATAGTTATATTGGAGACTCTGGGAAATAAACACTCCATGTTTTCAGTGCATTTTTAAAAAAAATTAATATTTAAACTTAGCTGTCAACACGTCGTTTAATAATTAATTGCAAAACATTGTGTTAAAATGCACTGAAAAATGTGTTTTGCACCTTGCTTTAATTTATTTCTTAACTCATGTTTAAAAAATGGTATATGTCCAGTATTGATAATCGTTTCGTTACAACAGTGACACACAAGAGCTCAAAGAAACAATCAGGCAAAAGATGAAAGATCTCTTCAATCCAGACTTTGATGTTGATGAACTTACTGCAGGCATGAGGGAAGTCGGCATAAGCAGTTCTGGTGAAACTTCAGGAGCAAACAGTAGCTCTTCTAAAGCAACCAGCAGCCAATCTAGAAAAACAAAAACCTAAAGAAATGATAAGCGAAACATAAAATTAAACCGACATAAAAACCAAAAAACACGTAATATTTAGCATTTTAGCACCTGTATAATAACTTGGGTACCATCTCCTTATTTCAAATAATCTCATTTCCTTATGCTTTCGTCTTTTGTACTCCCTCACCCGATTTTTTAATTAGTTTCAGCACAAAATTTAATTTTTCTAATGTGGATTTGTTCATTTGCAAAATTCGGTAAAAACATGTATTGGCCCAACCAGAATTGTTGTTTCACATTGCGTTGGTTGGATGACAATTTTACTTGTTGTTACTTTTGTGTAAGTAGCTCAGTTCGCCTTTTAATTTGTATTTGATGTGTTTACAAACAGAAGCAATGGCATTTAAATCAGAGTGCATATTTTGCGTTGATATTAGTGGCATAATTTTGTTTCATTTTAAGCATTAAATAGTTATATACGTCATAAAGATTTTCACAAGTTTTCAAATGAAAGTGTCTTTTATCGTAATTTACCATCGTTTATCGTTTTATCGTCATGCAGCGCATATTTTTGCATGTACCTTAACTAGTGTAGTTCAAATATACCCAGTTTGATGTTTCCTAATTCTGTAAATAAACTGTAAACAAGCTTGATAAAAGTTTTGTGAATAGTTTTTAATGAAGCTGTTAGGATCTAGCAGTCTTAACCTTTCTACAGAAAGCACGTTTTCCAGTTAAGCGCAATACTGGACTGAATGCGCTGAACAAAGATATTGGACCGCGGACAGAAATGGAAAACCCCTGATAACCCTTCTCTCAATCCGGTTGAGTAAAGAAGGCGTTAAAAACCGGTGAAGCGTTCAATCAGTCGGTCGTTATGATGTAAATCACAATGGTCGTGCAACAACATATTAGGTAGCGTCGCTCGCCTGTAATGTACGGTCTATTTACTGGCGTATGGCATCACACCTGGTCTGTAATTGAGTTTAACGAAATGCTTGATTGCTGGTTTTTGCAACGGAGGAAACTTGGAGTCAGTCATGCGTGGCGAAATTCTTACCCTCATTAACCTTGTAACAATGAACTGACTTTAAACAAAAACAACCAAACCTAAAATTTAAAGATTTTTAAAACGTTTGTCACAAATAATGATATTTTTATAAGAACACAGCAGTTTTTAGTAATTACTGATTCTTTCCGCACAAAAGCAACAATAGTGAATCTCGCTTAAGATGAAAGGCGCATTTGGTTCGCAAAGTACTCTGGAACAATGCCCTTACGACCCACTCTTACTCATGTAGTAGTAACCAGGTAATATTACAAATTAAATGCTTTGTACTTTGCGCAAAACTCAACTACGCAAAAGAACAAAGCAATCAAGTAATTACAACAGAACAATAAGTTGAGTTCCAAAAGCCAACACTCCTGTCTTTGTTGTAATTGGAAACGATTGTCGTGAGCGTTTCAGAAATAATTTCTCGCATGACTGAGTAAGCGTCAACTATTTTTAACCAACCCGGAATGTTCAGGTTGAGGTTTGACAAATTTCGGCAACAACTGATTCGCACTGACGTAGAAATCGAATAGTTGAAGGAAGTCGAAAAATGAAAGGATTTCTATCGAGCAAATGCACCTGGCTTGGTTGGGACACAAACTAAAACAGGCTCCGTTAAATTTTATAGTAAATTTTAAGAAGCTTTACCAAATACAAAAAGTACGCATTATAGTGCCTTCTATATAACTTTGAACAAATCAGAAATGCGTTGTAGAATTAGGAAAAATTGCTCTCTGGCATCACCATGTGGATAGATACAGTTATAAAGTTACACGTGTGGTTTCGCTGTTGGCTGTAGAGCTAAGGATATATTCAACCTGTTTTTTTTTGCATTGGCATATAAATTTCAGTTGCAAAAATAGCCAACACAAACATTTTGCTGAACTTTAGCGAAGAAACTTATGCAATGGTGGGTGAAATTGAAGTCTCAGACTAATATGGTGCGATATGTGCAGACGCCCCGTGTATTTTATCAGTGCGTTTTAGGAATGAGCTTGTGACCAAGAGAGCGTATGAAATCTTTTGTAGTCTCTCTCGGATTCCAGGACATTTAAAATGTCACCTTCCCGAAGAGATCCTTTTGCATTGCGGATATTTGATCGGGTGAACCATTTAGAACCTCCACGCAAACCTGGGTACATTGTCCTTCCTAAACCTGTTCTTCTGTTCTTCTGCTTAACAGAATAATAGCTTTGTTGTGGCTCATTACTATTTCGCACTGATGATAAACACAGTTGAGTTCGAAACGTCTGCTGTTCACTATGCTTAACAGCATAATAGCTTTGACCTTCTTGTTTAAAATAGTTAAGTTTTTTGCACCCAAAAATGGTGTTATAAATGCACCAACTCAAAAGGAAGGTTGCAGTTAACTGCAAAAAATTACTAAACGAGGTTTATCAATATTTGTTCACCATCGAATAACGTTGTTTGGCAAAGGATAAAACACGGTATCAAGTAACTCTGGAGGATGAGGTCGAGTTTCGGATAATTAGGTTTGGAATTTTGTCCAGAGGTGAATGAATCTGACAGCCAGCGACGCAGTCAAACCAACCTTTCTCGCAGAAATGAGTTTTAGTGTCGAGACTTAGTAGGGCGGTAAGGTAGCAACAGTATAAAAAAGTACAACGTTCACAAATCTTGATTTCAAGACTAACTGCTGCAAATTGTTCACATGTCACGTGATGTTTCGCTTTAACGCGTCACGGCGACAACTTTTACCTTTTCATAATCTTTGACCAGGAAGAAATGGTGAAAGGTTGTTTTCTAGCTGGATCACTGTGTGTAGAATTTTGCTGTATATTGTATGGGCAGTCAGTGTACAAGGTTACAAACACGTGTTAAAGTGGTCTTTTGCGTTTAAATTTATGTCTAGCTTAATCAAACACAGAATTGTTTAGTGCGACGGGACGAATGGGGGAGGGCAAAATTGTTCGCTTTAAAACGGATTCTTTTCGTAAAGGCTGGGTTCTAAAACGTCATGTGATCTTCAATAAAAAAAATGCACAAAGAACCTGGCTAACCGACATTGAATGGTAACCGGTCACATTTGGTGACGTAAGGAACTGACCTGTTTCAGTTCCGGTTTTCACAATTTGTGTTTATTCGATTCGAATTCGTAAAATTTGATTCGAATACCTCATGATTCAAGTTCCACTAAATCGTTTGCTTGTGCAAGTTGTTACTCTATCGTGATGACATAAACAAATTGTTCAACTGTTTACGCTAAAGCAGCCAAAGACTCTTTTGTTCGCAGCAAAAGTTTTGATTCAAGCCCCCTGATTTAACTATTTCTGGTTCGGGAATTATAATTTACCGGTTTGGTTCGGTCCCAGTTGGAATAAACAAGCCGCTGAGACTGTGCAATTTTACTTTGGTTTGTTATTGCCTCAGTAAACGCATTTAAGGTTTTAGTTGTTTATTCAACTTAAACATTTGCTTTCAGAATTAAAACTATTTAGAATGACAAACCTAAATCGCTTTGAAGAAAAAGAATACGCGAAACTTAAGGACAATGACAACGAATTCCGGGACCAACTGCTTTCGTGTCTACAAATCAATGAAAACTTGCTGAATAACCTCAAAAAGCATCTTAGTTCTCCTCCCAAAAAATTTAAATTAGCGGCTAGTTTCCATTTTGACGAAAGTAATGGACAAAACCTGCTTTACACAATGATTGAAATTGTACAAAACCGTAGTTTCAGAACAGGAAATTACTTCTTCTTTCGTTGTGGATCCAATGAGAATCGAGATGTTATCTTGCTCGCAAAACCAACCGAAGCTGAACCTGGAAACGGAGTAATCATAACCTCTGCTTTAAACGACAAACCGAACAGTTTTGACAGCTTCATCGACGAACATGGCGATAATTTAATTGGATTTTTGCACTACTTTCAAAGATATATGACCGAGTCAGTCAACACGAAAGGTCCCAGGGATTATGAAGGTCTTTTCTTTGAGCTCTCTGTTCACTTCGTCTTCGAGCTTGCCAGACGATTATTTGATGACGATGCATACGAGTCCATTCCTGTGTCATCCTGCATCGCCGCTTGTGTATTAAAAGATGAAATGCGAAAGAGAAATATTGAGGATACGAAAGACGAAATGGCCAAAATATTGGAACAGCCATATACCTGCAAAAAAGATGAAATTAAACTGATGCAAAGGTGAATTTCAATACCTTTCATACTAAGTACTTTGTAAATAGCAAACTAATTTGCAAAGGTTTTTGAAAACGTTTTCAATGTATTTTATTAGTTATAAATAATATTTTTTATAAATAATGTTCACAACCTTTCGTTTTATTTAGCGTTGGTTCTTTAAGAAGAAGCCTGTTGGATTTAATGGCGCAGAATTTAATGGAACAGTTGATTAACATTTTTCGAGGGGATTTCGATGAAAGAGAATATGCAGCACAAGCATTGTTAATAAGGTATTGTAGCAATTTATCTTTAATTGATTGGAAATTAACCTATGTTACCTAACATATTGTTAAAATGTTGAAAAATCAGCAATTCGGTTGCAAAGCTTTCAACATTCGTTCACGGAATTACAAACAATACGTTTGTGTTGATTGTACCAAAGTATTGGATCATTCTCACAACAACAGCATTGCCCTTTGTATTAATTAAATGAACTTCTACTGCCTACATTTTTAAGATGTACAAAGACATCGTTTGTCCAGCATTGCTATGTATTATTGTTAGATTAACCCAGATGAGTGACTTTTTAACGCACATTGGATTTTGCTGTAAAAGTTGACATTCCCTAAAAAAGTTTTTTTTTTACCCGTGTCAATTGTTGGAACAGTTATTACAAAGCTGAGGACGATGGTAAAGAGTCAGCGAAGACGAAGGAACAAAGTAGGGAAAAACTGCAAAAGAAGATGAAGCATCTCTTCAATCCTTTTTATGAAGAAGAGCAAAGTTCCAGCAAGGAAAGTAAAGGGCACGAAGACATTCCTCAAAATTTTCGTCCTAACCAAAGTAAAGATTCGAAGCAGTCAGCAAGTATCGGTCAAAGCCTAAAATTAACCCCACGGAAAATCTTCCCAACCACACGAAACGTCAATAATCTTAACAACAAAATGCAGCTTGTCAGCAAAAGTTGCGATTCTAAAACGACGAGCAGCAAAACACAAAATTTAGGCGACACAAATTCTCCGAAAACACGTGATGTGTTTTACTAAAGTAAATGTCCAGAATGACTACAGAAATCAGTCTGTGCACCCTCTCAAGCAATGCCTGGATTTAAACGAAATTTATCTTTTTATCGTTTTGTTGTCGTTGAACATGTACACGAGTAGTTGACTCGTATCCGAGTTTTTAGTCCTTGTGAATCCTGTAAATTAAAAAACTTTTGGTTGTGGTAAAATCTCGCTAAATTCTAAAGACAAGAAATGATTTTTGAAACACGGAAAGGTGTCGCTTTAATTTCAAGACCGTAATTTGCCTGCAGCATTGGCATCGTCTTCTATGAGTTGCTGAGGAAAGTTTGCTGCCGAACCACAATCCAAAACAGCATGAAGTTTTAGTCGTGCAAGAAATCGGTCGATTTTTTCTTTAGTTTTCGGGTGTTCTTTTTTGCGTTTAAGGCCCATTTCACAAACTAAAGACTAAAATGTAACTACTTTATTTTCGTGTTTCGTGTTTTATTTCAAGTTTGAGAAATTGTTTGTCGTTTTTTTCTGTGTTAAATTATTTCTTGAGTTTTTGAACTAATTAACAAATTTTGACGGCACCTCCGCGTTGATTTCTGTGGTCGTGGGGTTGCTGATTATCTCTTTCAGAATTTTGGTCGTCGCTACTGTGGATTGTTACGTTAATATTACCACCTAAAAATAAACAGACCCTAGGTTGCGCTACAGAGGTACAAAAATCTGATCTTGGCAACACCTCTTTATTAGCTCCAAGTTGCAATAGTTGGTCTGTTACGGCAATCTGCAACTGGATAGGCTTCATGTTTACATGTTGACAGGATTTTAACAGGCTTGTTGGTGGTGTTAGTGCTATAAAAGTGTATTTGGTTTTAATGTTATAATTATAATGTTAAGGGTGCGTTAACACAGGGTGTGGCAGATAAAATTGCATTAATCTTCACGCGCCTGTTAGTTCGCCGCGTAATGTCGGTCAATAACAATGCCCGCTGTTGATTTACTAACCACATAATTGCATTCTTATAACATGACAGCCTCAAACAAATCCCTAAATCAAAAAATGAACAAGTATATTTGAATTGTTTTAACTTCTGCGTGAGTGATTCTCATATCATAGTAGACACTGCACGATGTTGAAATGAATTTATTCAGAGGCATCAAATGTCAGGGTGGGCGCAGTGGTAACGCAAATATCAAGGTTTGTATCTTGAACTAAGCCCGTGTTGGCTTGAAAGGGCGGGTAATGGCATGTATTCGCGATGGATTGATTAATTGAACTTAATAGTTCTGTGCAAACTTCAGACAGGCATTTGTAGAAAAACATGCCGCTGTTTAACGTGATTTTGGGTGGAGGGGCAATAATGTTGGTTGAATTGCATAATCGTCTGGTTGAAACACTTACGAGAGAAGAAGACGGAGAAAAAGAACAAGAGAAAGAGGAAGAGGGAAATAAAAGGAGAGGGGAGGAGCTGATGGGTCAGAAAAAGATAAAAGGAAACGAAGAAGAAGAAAAGAAAAATCAAGGTGGTACCAGTGGGCAAGGGAAAAAGAAAGATGATAAAGATGACGAGGAAGAGGAAACAGGAGAAGAAGAAGAGGAAGAAGAAAAGGATGAGCTCATGAAAAAGCTCCAGAAAATATTGGAGAATTACCTTAGAGATATGGGCATCCAGTGTCTTCCACAATGGCTTATGGGAAGTTTCAGAGCGTGGAAAGGCCAGGATTTACTAAAAATTTTCATTGAAATTGTCCGAAACAGGGAAAAGTTTCAAACAGGAAATTACTTCTTCTTTCGCTGCAGATCTAATGCTGGGGATCGAGGTATCATTTTGCTCGCCAACCCAACTCGTGATCAGCCTGGAAACGGAATAATCATTACCTCAGCTCTTACAAACCAACCCAACAGTTACAGCAACAAACAGAAAAAACGTTTGTTAAATCTTGCTGTCCGAGATATCCCCGGTCATGTCCAATGTTACCCCGACCTGTTTAAAAAATGGGCGTTACGTTCTCTTATTAATCGAATTAGAGCCCGAAGCTGGTGCTAGAAAAAAACAAAGCTACTTTTTCCCCACAAGTCAGTGCAAGATTTTGTACTTGTTCCTGCACAAAAATATCATTGCGTTATTTTGTTGCAAGATTTAGTTCAAGTCAGGGTTAACATGCGTGCCGATTACTCCTGACGTGTCCGGAATATTATTGCGTTAGAAAACAAGTATTAGTGCCTTAATATCTCGGGTTGTTGGTGCATCTTGTAAGTAATGAATTTACATAAAGTTGTGGCGTCGGAATTCCCAGAAATGAACAAATAAAGGACATCCGTGCGACCTAATATAGGCTCTAAAAATAGGTAGGACATTTGCATAAGCCGATCGGGAATCTTGATACGGCATTAATGCACAGTGACGTTGTCCGCTGATGTGTAACATACGTCACAGAAACCAGTGTTTGTATTGCGTAATGTTTTGCGTCTGTAACATACGTCACAGAGGCCAGCGCTTGTACAATCCCATACTGCGGCCCATATGATAAATTCATCGAATGTTCTCGAGTAGAATAATACAAGGAGGATCAACTCCTTCAGCTAGTGTGCAACAGAATGTGTGAACAAGCGACAGCTAGTACAGCACGCGTGAATCATCTATATCCGCTCTCACAGATAATCTGGATGTGTACTGTATTTTATGTTCCTGCAATATATTACTTCAAGCGCCTCATGATATCACGTGACATTATTGACCAATCAGCTCTCATAATGGAGAGCGTAAAAGAGCCCAGTTTAGACCGGTAAATTCATTCTATTTGCTGTGAATCTATTTGATTCTACTTGTTTTATCTTATTACTGTTACACTGCTAAAATTGCTGAGACTCTACAAGCTATTCGCCGGCTTGGGATTTATTCCCATAGCCTGATAATAAACTGTTTATTTGGAATCAGCGGTTTGCTGGTGAGAACGAGGTAGAAGCAGGTTTAACAATCGAAGAGACTCAATTCGCGCTCAAGCCATCGAGACACTGTTAAATATCTCTGAGACCCTTAGAGTTATTTACACAGGAAACCCAATCATTACAGAATCCGAGGCTCTTAAAAAAAAGAGGTTGTTATTGTGGGTAGAAATGTAATAATGAGTAAATTGGAACTGATTTGTCCAAAATTAAGATTCTGATTGCTGTCTGTTGGTATTATCCATAGTAGGTTTTTGTATGGTTAGTATGAGTATTGTTAGAAATGTATGTTCTCCAGTACACTTAATTGTTCACGTGGTTTATTCCTTGTGTCTTACGCCTTTTCAGCAGCTATTCTCCTTTCCAGTGACATTGCCTTATCACATACTCCTTCGCTTTGGATAAATTGCGCAATAATGTGGTGCATTACGTCAGATCCACATTGTCCAGGTAACGGAGGACACAAATTATGGATTTTCATCAGTTAGTTCAATAGTTGGTTGTTCATTTTTGACACGCGACACGACTGTTTTCTTTTTGCTGTATGTGACATCACCTCTAAAACCGGTCGCACAATTTGTCTAAATGAAATCCGGTGTTAAACATTTGAATGAATAAAATTATCACAAACTTTAGCAGAGGGATCGCAATCGTAAAAGTACAATGGCATAAAAATCACTGATATTGATACCAAAGGGAGAAGACCTGAGAATGCAGAGTTAACAGGAAGTTAACCAAGGCGGAAGCAACTCAACAATAGATTGATGGACAGTGATTACCATACAATGGCGTGCAACGGAGGCATAAGGCTGAACATATGAAAATATTTACAGTCAGCTCAGGTCAGTGGTATAGAAACGTTGTCGCATATATATGAGCAAATGGAGCTAATGATATGATTTCTGTGAGCTGTATACAGATGGCCACTGTTTCGACCTATAAGCTCTTTGTTTTGGTGACAATAGGCGACAACACTATCGGTTTTCAAGCGGTTGCTTGCCCATTGTGCGCTCTGTGGTTCGTTCCCGGTATGTCGTACCTGTAGTTTGGTTCCTAACGACGGCGATTGTAAATTCACCACAATGGAATAGCTTCTGTCTAGTTAGTTAGTCGGCATGACCAACTCCATTCACCAGCTACACTGATGAGACCTGGCAGGTCGAAACTGCGTTTAATGTCAGCGGCTCAATGAATGTTGTTCCAAACGTTAAAATTAAAACGTTGATCTACGACAGTTTGTCAATATGTCATGGCCTAAAAATTGGCACATCTACCTGGTGTGAATATCGATGGGAATATAAGTGTTTTCTCACGAAAAAAGCAAAATTTTCACGTGAAGGAAAGACCACATGTTCAAATTTCGAACTCCTATTAATGAGCATGATGTAGTAGTGGTGCAACATGGTGCGCCTTTGCTAGTTCGTGGTGAACAATTTAACAAATTTTGTGAGAATACTAGTGTTGATATTTGAGTTTACAAACTCCTGTGAAGGAGTAAGTAGTTTCCTGGTGTTTACATGAGCGGGTTTTTGTTTAAACTTCTGTGGCTTCGTTGAGGTAACTTGGTTGTTGTTTGTCACAACAAAACTCAATGATGATATTGTAGCAGCAACCGGGCAAGTTCGGACAATAGGGTCGATATAAGGACAAGTTTATGTGTTTTCCACAATATATATTGCAAGCGAAAGATCAGATAACACAAAATATCGGTAAAGAGTTCTTAAACTAAACTACTAGATTGAGAGACAAATGTACACACTGTTTCTACCTGAAAGGTCTCATCAGTGCAGCTGGTGACTGTGGCACTGGGATGGCTGTTAGACGAGAAGGCAAACAAATTTCCTTTCGGTCATTCAGCGATCGGTTGGGTTCCCAACTAGGTAGACTTGGTACGAAATATTAACCTTTATTTTTACCACAGAATTTTTTTAGTCGAAAGATTTATTGCTAGTTGGTTAAAAGGAATTGGATGGCCAGAGTAATTAAATGTTACGGCGTTTTGGAGTCTTGTAAAATATGGAGTGGACAAGTCTCGTGGAAACGAAACGTTTGGATCAAGACAGAAAGTTATGATGAGTTTAGAAAGTACGACAAAATATTTCGAAGCAATTTTCCACAAGTTGTCATGCCAACCAACCATCACCTCTTGACAAATTTGGAAAAATATTGCGAAGAAAAGAAGATCCGGGCTCCCGGTAAACGAGTGGCAAGTTACAACTTTGAGTTGGTCAAGGGTCAAAAGTTGCTGTACAAGTTCATTGATATTGTTTAACACAGAGAAATGTATGAAGCAGGAAATTACTTCTTCTTCCGTTGTGGACCCGGTGAGAATCGAGATATTATCTTGCTCGCAAATCCAACTCTCAATCAACCTGGGAATGGTATAATAATGACCTCTTCCCTCACAAACCAACCAAACACATTTAAATACTTGCTTCAACCGCCAAAAACATACGAGTTTCAAGGTTTTCCGTATTACTTTGAAAAGTTTATGACAAACTCAGTTTACATCAAAAACCAGATAAATTTTAGTGGTAGATTTTTCGAGATCTCTGTTTTCTTGTTGTTTGAGATTGCCAGACGACTTGTTGATGGTGATGTCCACCAATCCATCCCTGTGTTATCCTGCTTCTCCGTTTCTATGTTGAGAGTTTCCATGTCAGAGAGAAATGAAAATGAGTTAGATGTATTTAGGCAGCTGGAAAAAGTTTTCCAAAGGGATTTGGATATGAGGAAAAATGCAGCAAGAACCATCCTGAAGAGGTTAGTATTGTCCGGAAACTCGAAAGGGGGCGATAGACGATTAGTGCCAGTGTATGAA
The DNA here is from genome assembly GCF_947561715.1 of Ascidia mentula. Lineage (NCBI taxonomy): Eukaryota > Metazoa > Chordata > Ascidiacea > Phlebobranchia > Ascidiidae > Ascidia > Ascidia mentula. The sequence continues at coordinate 21,903,232 of NC_138568.1, read as the reverse complement.
CTTTGTTTTTAACAGATATATTAATTGTGCCTGTTGGCGTTACCGGTTTCTGTCTAAAAGCATAGCAAAAAAGAATTAAAATGCATGATCTTTAAACTTTTGGTTGGGTTAAAATAGGTTTTACGTGGAAGGAGGTACGAAGAAAGAAAAAGAAAAACTAATGAAACGACTCTTCAATCCAGCTGCCTGCAACCGATATTAAACAATGATGTACATAACTGAACGACAAAACAGTGAATATTCGCAAACCATCTGTTGACATAAGTTTAAACCTTGGCAAATGAATGAATGATACTATTTACATTGATCGCATACTGTTATTTCAATGTGCAATATGTTGTATGCAATTTCACAATTCGTAAATGTGCATGTGTTAGCTTTTGCGATGTAAACTGTGTTTCGTTTAACACCAAGTTCAATGTATTATTAAAGTGCACTTAGCTACTTGTACTTTATAATTGCGCTTTTAACAGTGTCGATATTCATTGTGATTTATTTGTTGTTTCATGCAGGTATTATACAAAGAATGTTTGTCCACTAATTGCACAATAAGTACCGCGTTTCCGTTTTTTTCTTTGCATCAAAAAAACTGGCGCAAGATGGAGGTATAGAGCCACAAAACATACTACGTACAGTGGAGAATTGTCCCTTCTAGCTGCAAATGACACTGGGAAAGTCACGACAAAACGGAACCGAACAGACGTTTTCAGAAAGTCGACAGGACTTTGCTTGTTCCTGGAAAACTTTTGTGTTGCGATCGTGTATAGAACTTTGTTTAAAAGTTTTTCGTTTTAATGTGAGAAATCTATGGATTAAATTCTCCAGCCGTGCTAGCAAACATGCATTTATTGTCGTTTGGTGAAAAAAGGCAACAAAAGTAAGACAGGCTTTGTTTGTCTGGGATTCTGTTGTGTGTCTGGTGCAGTCTTAAAGTACTTTTCCGTCGCATTGTTTCCACAAAGGGTGAGGTTTACGTTGACCATTTGAAATATACTTTGCGGCGAAATGTACAACTAGTAATAAATCAAAATAAGTCATATTTGCCTCAACAATTCGTTTAACATGGCTTTGCACCTTACACAATTGGCCAAATTTATCCACACTAAAGTGCAGATAGAGTACAAAATAACCATCATATAAGAGTGACATACAGTGTTGCATCGAGGCACAGTTTTTTAGCTATAACAAATTAATAACCAGTAAACATTTGAAAAAAAATGTTCTTTTTTAGCTTGAATACATATTGCATGGCTATATGAGCATTGTTACATGACAGCTCCCCAGGAATTTAGTTGTATGCTGTCTATGTTAATTATTAACAAAAAAAAATAGTGTTTACTTAAAAATGCGATTTGCCTCAGTTGTTTTAAGTTGAGCATTTTGACATTTTTAGATTAATGTTATTATAACTCGGTCAGTTGGTGACCGAACTTGGTGGGTTGACACTGCTGTATGCGATCAAACAAATTCTTGCAGTTGATAAAACCTATCGTTTGTATCTGGGTTTGCTCTTTATCGGTTACGGGCAAATGTGGACTAGTCTGGTCGTGTCACTACCTGTCCCGGGAAACGCAGTCGTTTGTTGGCATTAAACGTTCCGAATTTGCTCATAAAAATCTCGTTAAAAATTTAAAAAGTGTTCCAACTCCGCTTTGGTTCGTAGGTTAATCGCACGAAGTGACGAAATAAATGAACAAATTGGATGGCATTACTGGCGGGGATTGGCGGTCTCGATACGCAATGTTTATTGTTCCATTATACGTATCATTGAGTATGTCTTTCAGGTAATGCAAACATAACATCTGTTGAAAGACTAACTTTGCTGTGGCAATTCTGTGCAGGTTTCAACAGTCGGGGTTTGCGTGACGCATTAGAAAAACATGCCGTTTCTGGTGCCTTAATATGTTGAATGTTGGTGCATCTTGTAAGTAATGAATTTACAAAAAGTTCTGACGCCAGAATTCCCAGAAGGTGATCAACCACACATGAAAAGCATAAGCCTGATCAAGAATATTTATATGGCATTAATGTACAGTGTTGTCCGATGAGAAAACCAAAACATCACAGAATCCGAAGCTCGTTAAAACAAGGAGTTATTTTGGGTAGAAACATAAGAATGAGTAAATTGGAACTGATTTACCCAAAATTAAGATTCTGTTGGCTGTGTACTAGTTTTCCCCATAGTAGGTTTTCGTATGGTTAGAGTATGTGTATTGTTAGCAATGTATGTTCTCCAGTACACTTAATTGTTCACGTGGTTTGTTCCTTGCGTCTTACATCTTTTCAGCAGCTATTCTCCTTTCCAGCGCCATTACCCCTATCACATACTCCTTCGCTTTGGATAAATTGCGCAAGAATGTGGTGCATTACGTCAGATCCACGTTGTCCAGGTAACGGAGGACACAAATTATGGATTTTGATCAGTTAGTTCGTTAGTTGGGAGAATGCAGAGTTAACAGGAAGTTAACCAAGGCGGAAGCAACGTAACAATAGATTGATGGACAGTGATTACTATACAATGGCGTGCAATGGAGGCATAAGGCTGAAGCATATGAAAATATTGACAGTCAGCTCAGATCAGTGGTATAGAAACGTTGTCGCATATACATGTGCAAATGGAGCCAATGTTATGATTTCTGTGAGCTGCATACAGATGGCCACTGTTTCGACCTATAAGCTCTTTGTTTTGGTGACAATATCCGACAACACTACTATAAGCGGTTGTTTGCCCATTGTGTGCTCTGTGGTTCGTTCCCGGTATGTCGTACCTGTAGTTTGTTCCTAACGACGTCGAATGTAAATTCACCACAGTGGAATAGCTTCTGTCTGGTTAGTTAGTCGGCATGACCGATCCTAGTAACCAGCTGCACTGATGTCGAAACTGCGTTCAATGTCAGCAGATCAATGAATGTTGTTCCAAACGTTTGTATTAAACGTTGATCTACGACAGTTTGCGAATATGTCATGGTCTGAAAATTGGCGCATCTGCCTGGTGTTAATATCGATGGGAACATAAGTGTTTTCTCACGAAAAAAGCAAAATTTTCAGACCAATTGTTAAAATTTTAAACTTATATTAATAAGCATGATGTAGTAGTGGTGCAACATGGTGCGCCTGCTAGTTCGTGGTGAACAATTTACCAAATTTTATGAGAATACTAGTGTTGATATTTGAGTTTACAAACTCCTGTGAAGGAGTAAGTAGCTTCCTGGTGTTTACATTAGCGGGTTTTTGTTTAAATTTCTGTGACTTCGTTGGGTAAAGTGGTTGGTGTTTGTCACAACAAAACACAATGATGATATTGTAGCAGTCACATGGCAAGTTCGGACAATAGGGTCGATACAAGGACAAGTTTGTGTGTTTTCCACAATATATATTGCTAGCGAAAGATCAGATATCACAAAATATCGGTAAAGAGTTCTTAAACTGAACTACAAGATTGAGAGCTGCAGTTTCTACTTGTAAGATCTCATCAGTGCAGCTGGTTACTGTGGCACTGGGCTGGCTGGTAGACGAGAAGACACAGATTTCCTTTCGGCCATTCGGCGATCGGTTGGGTTCTCAACGAGGCAGACTAGTTACGAAAGTAACAACAATATTTTTTATAGCCGAAAGATTTGATGCTAGTTGGGTTTTATTTTTGGTGGAAATATAAGAATAAGTAAATTCGAACTGATTTGCCCAAAATTGAGATTCTGATGGCTATCTACTGGTTTTCCCCATAGTAGGATAAGGGAAAATGTTACATTATTTTGAAAAAAAAACTTGCTCCTTTGTGTTTTGCATTCTCTGCCCCATGCGTGCCATTGGAAACTGTTGCACTTACGCATACTGGGACGCACAGACAAACAATATGCATGAAGTGGCCATTTACTGCGCATAAAACTGGCATATTAGTGTGACGCCATAATAATTTGAAGCCAGATATGATATCAAGCGTACAGTGAATATAGACCTGAGTCTGATAACTTTCGAGAACCTTAGGGACTCGTTGTGTTTTTTAAACGTTTGTACAAATTGTTATCATATTTGGTCATAAATAGTAACGGTTACAAAAGGGAAATTAATTGTTTCAATAATTCAGCTTAGGTTTGAAATAAAGAATCTGAAATGGCTTCAACTGCTGTCATGTCCGATGATTATGCGAAGTTTGCGGAGTTTGACAAAAACTTCCGCGATCAACTAACTAGACCAGGAATTAAACCTGATCCATCAACATTAGTCAATGAAATTTTGCTAAGAAATTTGAAAAGACATTGTGGAAATTATCGACATTGTTTGCCATCGGAAGATTTAATGCCTCGATACAAACTTACAGGGCACAAGGGACGAGACTTACTTTACACATTCATTGAAGTTGTGAAAGACAGATCCAACTACAAAAAAGGAAATTATTTCTTCTTCCGCTGTGGGTCTGATGCTGGGGATCGAGATATAATCTTGCTCGCCAATCCAACTGATAACCAACCTGGGAACGGGTTAATAATTACTTTTGCTCTTACAGAACAACCCAATGGTTACAAATATTTTATCAATGATGGTCACGCCCCCAAATTGCGTGGGTTTTGTAATTACTTTCAGAAGTTTATGACAGAATCATTCAACACCGAAGGCCGCCATAAACGCATAGAGGGCCGTTTCTTCGAGCTTTCTGTTCTCTTCTTGTTCGGGATTGCCAGACGACTTGTTCCAGACAATGAAAATAGTCCAGATGTGAAGAAAAAGCTTGATTCCATTCCTGTGTCATCCTGCATCGCCGCTTGTCTATTGAGAATCTCCAGGAAGAAGACTAAGTCGAAAGAATGGGAAGAGAATATAATCGAAGATCTGATTTACATTTTTCGAAAGGAATTTGATAAAAGAGAAGAAGCCGCAAGAACAATGCTGGAAAGGTTAGTTTTAAAAAATACCCTATAACTCAACTTTTAACAAAGAAGCAAAGTCATTTGCACACATTCTGTTGTATTTTACTAAAAACACACAAAGAAAGCTCTGCACGCTTGTGTATTCTAATGTGTTTGTAAAATGTGTTCGTTTAAAATAGGTTTAAAGAGGAAAGATGTGTGAAGGAAGAAAAAGAACAACTGATGAAACAATTCTTTAATCCAGCTTTTGTCAATAATACAAAAATGTTCACTGATCAAAGAGTTGGTAGGAAGCGAAGACTTGTTGACGAAACATCAACAAATCGTAAAGTGATGAAGCATTGATTTGAAACTTTCGTGAAACCAGTTTCGAGCATGTTCTGTTTGTTCTTATGAAATGTAGTTCCATACATAAAGGTTGTCAACTGTTATTCCATTTGTGCTTTGCTTTATGTTCTAGTTCTATATATACAATATGTTGTGACGAGAGAAATATTTTTTAAATCCTTTAAATGTTCAATGTTCATGTTCTCTGATGTCATAGCAATGACGCAAAATGTTTTTTCATCTACTGATTAACTGTTAGTTGTGTGCACTTAATTGTACTTGATTAATAACGCTTTACTTGTGACTGTGTTTAAAGATGGTTTGACTGTCGTTTATTGCAAGTGTAAAAATGAGTCTTAAACATTTTATTGAGTGTAATATTAAGTTTGTTAATTACTGATTTCCTGCAAACACTGTTTAACCAAAAATCGTTGTCGTTATAATTTTTTAAGTTTTTTCAATTGACAATGTGTTGTTTTGAAATTTTACTCGAAAGACTATTTCTGTCTTTTAAATATCATTATGTGCACACAAAATGTTCTTGTGTTTCATTGAAAGGCCTACGACACCGCAATTAAATGCCAGAACCACTTTCAGTCAAGAGTATGCGGTTCTGCAACTGCAAAATATGATAGGTTGCCTTTTAGCGTTGTCCCCTGTTAGATCCTTGTCCCTCAGTTGACTTTTGTCCCTCAGTTGAAGTCGTGGTGTGCGTATTCAGCGTTAAGGTTGATTCGCGATCAAGATGACGCATGGGTTTTTATTTATGCCTGAAACCGACATGCTCATACCGGCGAATTACTTTCTGCATTGCATCGTGCGTCCAAAGACGGGCGCAGTCTAAATTGCGTTCGTGAAGCACATTGTGAACTGATAGTCCTGACTTGAATCCGGAGACAAAATGTCAATCTAATCAAATAGGCTCATCGACCGCTTTAAATTTGTCCCAGCTAATGACAATTTAAACGACAGATTTGTTGACAATTATTGTTGAAGGGCACCTAAGTTTGCTTTTAACATTTACGTGCGCTCACAATCGATGGCGGCTAACACCTCGACGCGTGAAACCACATAGCCATGTTTTTAACTCGACCAAACCAAAACGTTTTGGGCCCGCTAAAATCCCGGCTTAATTGGGAGTCCAGACTTTTTCTCTTTGGATACTTGCGATCCGGTAGACCAGTCGGACTGATTTTATATGCCACACACGAACCCAACGGCCACTTTGTCTTCTTTTACAAAAACACAATGTCGTTCTCCAGTGGAAATTATCACATTTTTCAGATGACCTTCAAACAGAAAAGTACATGGAAACCAAGCACCAGACTTAAATGTGGTCCAGAGGAGTCAGCATTAAAGCACATCTTAAATTAACAAATTAAAGGCGAAAAAATCCTTAGCCGCGAAGAACCTGTAATCACACGGCATAGGTGACGATTCTTGTGTTGAAAAGAGGCAGCTGGAAGACACAAACGACCAAAAACGGTATAACTGCAATAGATTTTTTTACAAAATTTCATTGTTGCAGATTTACTACAAACGGAGTTGAAGCAGTAACGTTTGAAGAGCCATGCTGGGTTATAAAGGATGCCTTTGTTGAACTTGCGCCAACTTTTGTGTGAAGTTAATCATTAATTGGTATTTATATGATGCCACAAAAGCAACGCATGGTCTTCCATGTCACATAATGTTTGCTTTTCCACAAACTGATTACTCGCTTACTCGTTGTCCCGTTACGTGTGTACATAGTGTGAGATTTAAATGCATTTAAACGACGATTGCGTAAAAGCCAGCTGGTAAGTAATCACGAAATCCGCATATTTCAGAAACATTTTCCTTGCTTCTAATGCATTAATATACGTACATTGATCAGTTTATCAAAATTAAACTCGCCTTAATTCGTTGGTTTGCGACGCATGTTGTTGATATTTCGAACAGAACGAAAATTAGCAACGATCCGAATCAATTATTGCGGTCCTTCCGAAGTTTTTTGTAGAGGAAGATTTTACCAAAGAATTTTACGCCCATGTGACAAAATGATGGTGGGGTTACCTGTATCCATTGTACAAAATAACGCACGTTTGGCAGCAATTAATACTGCATTAGATCATGAGATAGAATAATGAATCATAAACAAATATAGCTGTGATTATCGGACATAGGACATTTAGAGGGTGCAATGTGACGTTGTATCAAGACAAATACAACAACATATTAACAATAATAACAATATTAACATAAATATAATGTATTGATATTGTTATATGACAGGTCGCCAGGGCTTTTACTTTTATGTTGACGTCACCTGGTTTCTGTTTGGCAATTGAGACTTGTGTGCGGTACGCGGCCAATCCAGTTCCCGTAGTTGAATAAACGTATAATTTCTAACTGGACTTTCTCTTTACCGAAACAGGACAAGTTAGGACTGGTCCGGGGGTGACATTTCCTGTTCCGGGTACACGGTCTTTTGTCGACGTTAAAAGGGCCGACAATTGATTACCGCTTGGGAGGAGTGAGTAATTGCAAATTTCTAGTTAGCATTCTGTTGCTTAGGTAGCGAATATTTTGCGCGGTATTAAACTGTTGTATATTTCTGTTTGTTTGCGAGTGTGTTAGTTTAGTTTGCTATTGTAGTTTTAGTTTTTAGATACTGGAATAAAATAAAATCGATGTCAAATTTTACCTTGTATTCATTGATTCTGTACCTCTTAAACACTTTGGAAATTAAAACTTTCCTGAAAACAGTGTGTTTTGTCGTGCTTTGATTTTGCGTGGTGAAGGTTAAGAGCAAAGTACAAATGTTGCTATAGTTTGATTCGAACGTTCGCAAATATTAGCCTTGCATTGTTGGTTAGGTTTACTGTTTACAGACCTGGGCTTGCAGAGACATGGTACGACAAACGTGACGACTGCGGCTACAGGGGGGCGGAACCAATACCAATGTTAGCTGTGCGAAACCGTGTGAAGGTTTGGAAAGGTTAAAGGGGCGGGAAATTGCCCGACACCAACTCAGATAAACAGCATCGTATACTGGGTCGTCATTAGTTTGTTTTAGTTTGTGGGTTGTTTGCTCACAAACTCGAACCACGTGGTTAAATCACTTGACAATATTTGGGGGTATCAGCATCATTGACCACCGTTATAAGAATTTCGTTTGCACTTTGATCAAGTTTACGTGTTATGCGACGAGTTTTAATGCTTGACCTCCCACCAATAATAAGCCTATATTGCATTGCATGGCCTGAAAATTGGCGAATCTCGCTAGTGTGAATATCGATGGGAATATAAGTGTGTTCTTACGAAAAGAGCAAAATTCTCACGTGAAGTAAAGACCAAAGGTTTAAATTCGAACTCCCATTAAATTTGCGGTAGTGATGCAACATGGTGCACCTAGTAGTTCGTGGTGAACAATTTACCAAATTTTATGAGAATACTAGTATTAACATTTGAGTTTACAAACTCCTGTGAAGGAGTAAAGTAGATTCCTGGTGTTTACATTAGCGGGTTTTTGTTTAAACTTCTGTGGCTTCGTTGAGATAACGTGCTTGGTGTTTGTCACAACAAAACACAATGATGATATTGTAGCAGCAACCGGGCAAGTTCGGACAACAGGGTCAATGTCAGGTTTTGTGTGTTGTCCACATTATATTGCCAGCAGAAACGAGGTTTAACAAAATAATGACAAAAACGTGAAAAAATCGTTGTATCAATAAAGTAACAAGTTTTGGTTCAATGCCAGCTGATGCAGTATTAATTGCAAAATCGATATCCCTATTAATAGCATTACCAGTTTCTGCAAATAAAAAACACACGTATTATAGAGGTAATATAATGTCGCTGAGATAAGATAATGCCTTAGCGAAGTACGGGTTCTTCACAGGTTTATTGAGATAATCTAACTAGAAGATTAAATATCATGTGAAAGGCGTGCAGTTCATCTGATGACACTCGATTTACAACTTACGAAAAGTATGACCTTTATTTTTAACACAGAAATTCTTACACACCGAAGATTTGTTCCTAGTTGGTTAAAAGGAATTAGATGGCCAGAGTAATTAAATGTAACGGCGTTTTGGGGTCTCGTAATCTATGGAGTGGACAAGTCTCGTGGAAACGAAACATTGGGACCAAGACAGAAAGTTATGATGAGTTTAGAAAGTACGACAAAATATTTCGAAGCAATTTTCCACAAGTTGTCATGCCAACCAACCACCACCTCTTAACAAACTTGGAAAAATATTGCGAAGAAAAGAATATCCTGGCTCCCGGTAAACGAGTGGCAAGTTACAACTTTGAGTTGGTCAAGGGTCAAAAGTTGCTGTACAAGTTCATTGTTATTGTTCAGCACAGAGAAATGTACGAAGCAGGAAATTACTTCTTCTTCCGTTGTGGACCCGGTGAGAATCGAGATATTATCTTGCTCGCAAACCCAACTTTCAATCAACCTGGGAATGGTTTAATGGTGACCTCTTCCCTCACAAACCAACCAAACACATTTGAATACTTGCTTCAACCGCCAAAAACATACGAGTTTTAAGGTTTTCCGTATTACTTTGAAAAGTTTGTGACAAAAATCAGTTTGCATCAAAAACCAGAGAAATTTTAGTGGTAGATTTTTCGAGATCTCTGTTTTCTTGTTGTTTGAGATTGCCAGACGACTTGCTGATGGTGATGTCCACCAATCCATCCCTGTGTCATCCTGCATCTCCGTTTCTATGTTGAGAGTTTCCACGTCAGAGAGATATGAAAATGAGTTAGATGTATTTAGGCAGATGGAAAAAGTTTTTCAAGGGAATTTGGATATGTGGGAAATTTCAGCAAGAACCACTCTGAAGAGGTTAGTATTTTCCCGAAACTCGAAAGGGGGCGATAGACGATTAGTGCCTGTGTATGAACTTTGTTTTCAAAAGAAATATTAATTGTGCCTGTTGGCGTTACCGGTTTCTGTCCAAAAGAATAGCTAAAAAGAATTAAAAAGCGTGATCTTTAAACTTTTGGTTGGGTCAAAATAGGTTTTACGTGGAAGGAGGTTCGAAGGAAGATAACATAAGTTTACACAAGTTTAAACCTTCGCTATTGCAAGGATAATACTTATTTACATTTATCGCATATTGTTATTTCAATGTGCACCATGTTGTTTGCAATTTCACAATCCGTAAATGTGCATGTGTTAGCTTTTGCGATGTAAACTTTGTTTCGTTTTACACTAAGTTCAATGTATAAATAAAGGGCACTTAGCTACTTGTACTGTATAATAACGCTTTTAACAGTGTCCATTTTCATTGCGATTTTTTTGCTGTTTTATGCAGGTATTATACAAAGAATTATAGTTTTATTGTTTACTAATTTCACGATAAACACTGCGTTTCTTCTTATTTTTTTGTGTGTTGCAATTTTTGTGCTTTATTAAAGGCGTCATAAAAACTGGCGCAAGATGGAGGTATAGAGCCACAAAAAATTTCACGGGACAGGTCACCGAAAACGGAACCGAATAGACGTTTTCAGAAAGTCGACAAGATTTTGTTGGTTGCTGGAAAACTTTTGTGTTGTGATTGTGCATAGAACTTTGTTTAAAAGTTTTCCATTTTATTGTGAGAAATCTATGGATTACTTTCTCCGGCTGTTGTAGCAAACATGCATTTATTTTCGTTAGGTAAAAAAGGCAACAAAAGTAAGGCAGGCTTTTGTTTGCCTGGGATTCTGTTGTGTGTCTGGTGCAGTCTTGAAGTACTTTTCCGTCGCACTGTTTCTACACAGTGTGAGGTTTGAGTTGACCATTTGCAATATACTTTACGGCGAAATGTACAACTAGTAATCATTTAAAATAAGTCATATATACCTCAACAATTCGTTTTATATGGCCTTGCACCTTACACAATAGGTCAAATGTATCCACACTAAAGTGCAGTTAAAGTACAAAATAACCTACGTTTGGCAGCAATGCAAGCTGCATTAGGTCATAGAGATATAGCAGAGTTAACAGGAAGTTAACCTGGGGAAGGCGGAAGCAACGTAACAATTGATTGATAGGCAGTTTTTACCATTCGATGGCGTGCAATGGAGGCATAAGGGCGGACGCTGAAGCCTATGAATATTTACAGTCTGTTCAGGTCAGTGGTATAGAAACGTTTTAGCACTCTGAAACCATTGTGTTGCTTACCGAATGTTACGCGCGATATTAAATTGTTGTATATTTCTGTTTGTTTACAAGTGTGTCAGTTTGGGTTTGTTGTTATGATTTGAGTTTTGAGTTACTTTGGAAGAAAACGCTTTCAAATCAAGTATTTTTGTCAAATTTTGCGTTATTTTCATTGAGTTGCAGACAGCAGTACACAATGTTTCGAACTGCAGTTGCAATTTAACATCTAGTCCAACACAGATGAAATCTTGCAGGCTGGAGTACAGCTTTAATGTCTGCAGCGCAATGATTGCATTCTGGTATTTTTGCTTCCATATAATTATAAATGTTGTTAAACGTTCTTTAAGTCTTTAGGAAACACTCAGGGCTTTAACCCGGAAAATAATGTGCTTTGATTTTGCTTGGTTAAGACTGTGTGTCCAATTACAAACTGAGTCGAGCGTTCGCAAATATTAGCCTGGTATTCCTGGTTAGGTTTTCTGTTTACAGACCTGGGCTTGCAGAGACTGGCACGACAAACGTGACGACTGTGGCTACAGGGGGGCGGAACCAATACCAATATTAGCTGTTGATTAACCGTGCGAAGGTTTTGGAAAGTAAAAAGGGTGGGCAATTGCCCGACACCAACTCAGATAAACAACATCATATACTGGGTCGTCATTAGTTTGTTTTGGTTTGTGGGTTGTTTGCTTATAAACTCGAATCACGTGGTTAAACCTAGTTAGTTTACCAGCGCCGTTTTTTATGTTTTACAATTCAAACACCATCTGGTGATTCCCCGTGACTAAATACCAACATACATGTGTGCCCTGTTGATTTCCTTGTGTTTGTGCGTCTGAGTATATGTGCTAACACTATTAAGGGTTTTTAATTAAAACTATTAAGATATAAGAGAAATAAAATTGACTGGCAATTTTTTTTTCTTTCAAATATAAGCAATGAAGGCAATAATGCTTTTCATAGTAAGCTGCGGACAAGGTGAATGCTGTTTCAATCAAACAGGTCACATTAGTGCAGCTATGGCGTGACTTACAACGTTCTTGTGACCTAAATATATTTTTTCTTTTATTTGTCTTGAATATATTTGTATCAAGTAGTTAGTGGAATGTTTAGGTTACATGCAGTCATGTGGAAAATATTTTCTTAACTTTGATCAAGGTGGAATTACGAACCGAGGTGGGTTTCATGGAAACAAATTCTTGCACACCTGCAAGGTGGAAACCGATCAAGTATGTGGAACTTGCTTCTTATATGCATGACATATCGAGGTTTTGCCGCAATCACAAGAAACATCGAGTTTATTGTTGTCTTGTGTTACCGGCGTGGAAGGATAGAGAGACCCTATGGAGTGGGGAGACAATTACACATAATCGTGCTTCCGTGGAGTTAGCAAGGCACCAGGTTAATATGACAGGTCCGCAAAACATCACCATAAGTTTTAACGCAAGTGAGGCACGTTCTGGATGAATATCGGCGCTATGTGTTACTCTGTGTGTATAGTGGAATAGGGATTTCCCAATTTTTTTTGATAATTTTCGACAGACGCTTATTTATGCGAAAAGTTTTAGAATATGGGGGTATTTATGTTTATGTTGTTGCAGTTAGGATCCACGGTTGTTTTGCTCTACACTGTGTTAACGGAAAAATGCAAAACTTTGGTTTTACTTATTGCAGTTATATTGGATAGTGATCCAAATATTTACCTGACGCTGTCGTAATTAATGGGATTGTTTTGTATTTGAACTGCAAGCTCAATAGATACGTAGCCTATTAATCTATATGTATAAAAATAAAGTTATTGATTGGGTGTTCGCAAAATTATGCAAAGAAATGCATCTCAAGCCGCAACGTTAAATAAATTCTGGTGGTAGAAATCAACACAAACATTTGCTCATCATTACGCCTTTAAATTAACATCGTGTGATGATTTAGCATTTGATCGTAATCTCTGGCTAATGTGACGAAGCGTGGAGCTTTCCCAAATAATTTCCACGTTAAGTTAATACTAGACAAAAACAGCCCGCGGGGAATCGAAACAAAGATTGCCGCAGAAGGATATAATTGTTCCCGAGGTCGTCACATTGACTATCAATATAAAAAAAATGCAATTTAAAACTTGTAAGCGGTTTGCTGCTCACAGCGTAATTGTTTGCGACTTGTAACATGGTTGCAACAAAATGGCTGACTTTTTGGCTAAAACGTACATTTGTACAAAAAATTGATCATCAGTAACGATTGTTGTATCACAAAACCTTAATACGTCACATACAAGAAGCAAGTGCATCATATTCGATCGTCTCCTACCTTGTCGTAATTCTTTTTTATAGTTAAAATTAAAAAAATATTTTCCGCATGACTGCCCGTAGCCTAAACATTCCACTAACTACAAATATATTCAAGACAATTAAAAGAAAAAATATATTTAAGTCTGTGTTTGTTAAATTGGTTACGTTGCCAAGTGATATTGTTTCGTAACAATGCAAAAAGCATGTTGGTAACGCCACATGCGCTCGTTTAGAATTTCGGGTATTCAGGTTTGAAATCGTGGCCGAAAGCAAAACGATCCATCGAACTTCGTTTTGGAAATAAAGCATTTACAGCAATCACAATAAAGATTGTGTTGAGAATCGAAGGGTCGGATATATATATAGAGAGGCACTGTGGAGTTAGAAGTTACACAGAATCAAATTTCCGTACAAAGCAAAGCACAAGGTAATTTCAGGCTCGCAAAACGTTACCCTAAAGTTTGATGAAAGGCAAGATCTGGATGAATTGATCACACAGATATCGAGTAACTACTTTTGGGTATTTTCAAGCGTGTTAGTGTGTAGGTGAAGGAAACAAATACTTAAAAAAAATCTTTGATCTAATATATGATGTGTGTCCTATATGTAAAATTTACCCAAATGTTACTTTTTTCTGTCAACAAGTCGCTAAATTGAATGTTTAGATTTTATCAAATAGAGTTGATATATTTATAACTGAAACAATGGGAGAATCTTTCGAGGAATTTCTAGATTTTGACAAACAATTTCGCACCCAGTTGTCGGAACGCAAAGGGATTGATCCTGATGAACGTAAAGCAACACACGGCAAACTGCGGGATGATTTGGATTTGTGGTGCAAAAATAAAAAAAAAGAAGAGTCACATCTTCCTCCTCCTCCCCCTCCAGAAAACCTGGTAGACAGCTACAAATTTCAAAAAGAACGCAACGGACAGGAGTTACTTTACACGTTCATTGACATTGTGCGAAACAAAAACAATTTTGAGAAGGGAAACTATTTCTACTTCAATTGTGGTACCAAACAGGACGTTATGTTGCTTGCCAATCCAACTAAAAAGCAACCTGGAAATGGCGTAATTATAACCTCTGCAGACAGCAAAGAAGATATGAAGTCAAAAGAAAAAAAATTTACTCCAAAATCTATAAAAGCCACTCTGAGAGCGAGATCAGATCTTGATAAATTTCCAACTTATTTCAAAAACTTTATGACTGAATCGGTTTGTACCAAGTATAAGTCGACTAAGGAAGGTCAGTTTTTTGACATCGCGGTCCTGCTGTTGTTCGAAATCGCCAGACGACTTGTTGAAAATGATGAACTCCGTTACGTCCCAGTGATGTCTTACATCGTAGTCTGTCTTTTGGAAAAAAACATTAATATCTTGATAGAAACTGAGAAATCCAGAATATTTAAAGGCACGTTCAAACAACGGACAGCGGAAGCAGAAAGAATTTTTACAAGGTTAATGCAAGGTCATGAGACAATAAACCTATAATTGTAGAATAATAAAACCTTGTTTTTGTCTGTTGGATGGGCATTTTATTCATAAACAATCGCTAAAGAAAGAAATAGAAACTTTATTCCGCTCTAATGAATTTAATATTTTCACAGATACTACGGAAATAGGCAGGAAGAGAAAGAAGCTCTGATGAAAACATTGTTTAATCCACAATTTAGAAGTACAGAAAATAATGAACAAGACGCTCAATTTGAAGAAGGTTCTAGTTCTGAAGACTCGGAGTCAGGGAGTCCCACTACCTGAGAATAGAAGAAGTAAAGACAGAAAAAGCAATTGTTCACCCACAGAAGCAAACAAGTCTCGTCACTGCAGTTCGTAACTGTAGCACTAGACGTGCGCTAAGTAAACCAGCAAGGTTCAGCATTCTTTACATCGTAGCACTTCGCTTTTATTTCCGGGCCTGGTTAGTTTACCAGAAAGTCGGAACAATGTTCACTACTAATGCAACTTCACTACAAATTTATAAAGTGACTGCACATTATTTGATGATTCTTTTCGTTTCGTTGACGTTACAGAAACGGTGGTATCGTTTCCTATGTGATTGACGCCTTTCGGTGGACAAGTGTGACTTCTAACCTTCACCCTCTGTCTGTTTTAGAATGTGCACGAATGGTGGCACGCTTACATTTCAGCGCTTTTCAGTCTTTGCCAAATTTATGTTTTCCTTTCCTGTTATCAACAAATCATACCTTCCTTCCAGCAATACAAAAAATCTTTACATACAATGTTCCAAAACACTTTTCTCATGACATTTGGTCACGATTAGAGACCCTTGTCGGAACACCTTATTAAATATTTCGATTTTACTTGCACTTCTTCGGGTTTAATTCTTTTTCATTATTTCAAAACACTCATGGGCAACGACCTTTTGGAAAGGCCTACTCTTCTTAAGAAATTAGCAAAATATTTAAGGAAGTGTAAATGTCTTTTGGTTTCCTTACGAGCCGTCTGCCCATTTCCCGTCTGACAATCCCATACCCGAACTTGAATGTCTCTACTGAACATTATCCTATATAACGCCACATCCTCTGTGTAAATACTGTTGCTTTATTCTGCAGTATTTGCCCTCCGGATTTTGTTGCAAGTGTTGCATAACATCACGTGACTAATTCAGCCAATAAGTTTCCGATAACCCAATCACAAATAGTCATCAGCGCCTGTTAATTTGGCTCTTTCCATTGGTTTCTATTTATATTCTATTCGGAATCTTCGTTCAATCTCTGATCTTCTATTCGGTGGTATTATTGAGACTCTATAACCTATTCACAGGCTTCGGATTCATTCCCACATTGAATTGTAAATTCTTGTGGAAATTAGCAAAATCATGTATTGCTTTTTGATGCAGCTTTTCTTGGCAACCGATATTAACTCGTTGTTGTTTTTACATGAGGAGCTTAGTTAACTTCTTCGTTTGTTTTTAATGTGTTAACAAATAAAAACAAGCGCATTTAATTCGCATCTAAATCCGATTGCATAGAATGTGTTTATAATTGTGACATGATCTCGTCAAACAGTAAATTTACGCTGAATCATTGATTGATTTTAAACAAGATTATGTTCACAAGTTTTTGAATGAAAGTGTCTTCATCGTATTTTCCCATCGTTTTATCTTCATGTAGTGCATGTAGTGTAGTTCAATTATACCCAGTTTGCTGTTTGCTAATTCTGTAAATAAACTACTAACAAGCTTGAAAACAAATTTTTAGAGCGACCGAATGAAATTGCAGGGATATGGCCAACTTAACCCTTCCATTTAATAGAAACCACGTTTTCTAGCAAATCGCAATACTAAATTAAAAACACTGAACATATAAGTTTAACCATGGATCGGAATGTAAACCTCCTGGTATCTCGATGACTATTTTTAAACCCAGTCGAGTGAAGAAGGCGTTAAAAACCGGTGAAGCGCAGAATCAGTCGGTCGTTATGATGTGAATCACAATCGTCGTGTAACAACATATTAGCCAGCACCGCTTACCAGCAGTGCACGGACCGTTTATAATTCAACCTGGCTATGCAGGCGACTTGCATTCCACCTGGTCTGTAATTGAGTTAAAAAGTGCTTGATTGCTCGTGTTTACAACGGAGAAACTTGGAGTCGGTCAGGCGTGTAGAAATACTACGCGATTGACACTACTACGCGAATGAATAATGCACGCAAGTAATTACGACAGAGCAATAAGTTGAGTTCCCTAAGTCAACACTCTTCTTTGTTGCAGTCAACAAAGGTTGTCGCAAACTTTTCGGAAATAATTTCTCACATGACTGAGCAAGCGTCAACTATTTTTAACCAACCCGGAATGTTCAGGTTGAGGTTTGACGAATTTTACAACAACTGATTCGCACTGAACTAGGAACCGAATTCTGAATGAAGTGAAATAATTAAAGGATGTTCATCGAGCAAATGTTGTGGCATGAGACTCGTCCACTTGAACTTTGAAAAACAAGCTGTGATAAATACGAATGTTATAATTAATTTTATGAAGGCTTAACCAAATACAAAAGTTACGCCTTATATTTCCCTTTATCAACAAATTGAACAAATCAGAAATATGCTGTAGAATTAAAAAACTGACTCTCTGGCACCACCATGTGGACTGAGACAGCTGGAAAGACGCAAAGATTAGCAAAGATTGTTTGGCGTCTTAAGTTTTAGGGTGATAAGAGGGTTTCACCTGCTCACACTACAACAACCGCCCCTAAAATTAATAATTATAGATTTTTCTTGTAAATGCACCTTGATGACGCTGGAATAATGATGCGCTCTTGACGTATCCTGATCCATTACCAATCCACCACATGTAATTAGTATGAGGCTTTACAAAAGCAAAGCTTTAAAATGACTAGATATACAATTGTTCGCTTTAAAACGAATTCTTTCCGTACAGGCTGGGCTTTAAAACTTTATGTGATCTTCAATAAAAAAAACTGCACAAAGAACCTGGCTCAACCGACATTGAATTGTAAACGGTCATGTTTGGTGATTCAGTTTAGAAATTTTCAGTTGAAAGGTTTAACTTTTGTAGCACTTTTTGTAACACACAAACCCCAGACAAGATATATCGGGCACAAGCGGTTACTCGTCCAACTTTTAACGAGGTTATTTTTCCTGCATGCGTCGCTCGCGTGGCAACTCAACTAACGCAGACTTCCCGTCCTCAGAGTGAGCGGTTGTCACAACCTGTCAAATTTCTGATGATGTGCTTAAATTCATTCCATTCCACACGTATAAGCGGGGCGTATAGTGATGTTTAGTATCACGTGTTGTCAATTAATATAATTAGCAGAAACGAATAGTTTGCATTTATCAAAGACGTTAATGAGCTGAGGCAGGAGGTTGTGTTTGGTTTCCAAATAACTTTACCACTAATACGTCATCGTATGTTACGATAGTCAGTGAATATTTTGCTTTAAACTGACATGGGCTCCCTCATTTTGTTAATCCTGCTCCTTTTACTCAGCTTTCAAAACTCCAGGTCTACAGGTATGTGATTTGTGATTGGTTAAACTTATTTATCTATACATGTAACTGACTGGTTTGGAAATCGTCTGGTGATCAATTCTGAACAAAAATATCCAAACCACAGATTCATTCTTTCTGAAGGTTATGATCAAACATGATTTGGGATTCTTAATTAATCCGTTTAATTTTCTTTTACGAAGTACACACACTGAGTTACTGAGGCTGTCAGGCATATTCATATAATAAAAAATGGAGACGTTTCATATTATAAACTGCATGCGTCATCAAATATTCGAAAAACGTGTTTTTCAAAAAAAATGCCGCATATTTTATGCGCTTGACCAGATGGTTGTGCGACTCATGCAAACTTGCTTAATAGAGTTGATTACATTATTTACCCCCACAGAGTGGAAACCGAATTTTATCTGCGACGACGGAACAATAATTTTACAAAATCGGTTTTGTTCCAACTTCGCCGATTGTCCTGACAAAAGCGACGAAAGAAAACCAGAAATTGTGTCGGACGAAACCAACCTTACTTCAGAATATTTAATGTACGTTTAACTATACTGTAAGTTGAGTTAAGCCTGTAGGTTGAGTTAAGCCATCCAACAGCAATGCAAAATTTGTTTTAGTTAATTTATTTTTGTGCAGTCCTGTATTCTCCACTTACGATAAGACTTTGCCAATTGCTGGCATGGTTTGATAGAAATTCAGAAAGTCAATATATTGCGTTTGCAAGGCGTTAGCGCCGTAAATAACTACATGTACTGGTTGTTGTATTAATTCAAGTACACACGAAAATGTGTCAGTGCTTTTATATTAGAATAATTTCCAGAACAATTAAAAACCTGCGTTGCATTTCAGATGCTCGCTGCCTCGTTCCCTGGGTTGGATTGAAACTTGTGCGATTCGTCGTGTTGAGTTTTGTCGAGGCCACACCCAGTGTATCGGTAAAACACTGTGCGACGGTTGGTGTCCAGATTTTTATCGCTGTCCGGACGGAAGTTGTCGCCAAAGAGCTTCATTGTGTGATGATGAATTCTGCAACGATTGTCCGTCTTCGAGAAGGTTTGACAATGGACACGGGTTTAAGTGTTTGAGAAATGGAAGGTTATGCAATCTGCCACAAAACGTTCTGTTTGATGGAATTTCTGACTGTGACGATGGTTCTGATTTATGCTATGTTCAAAGTGGGAGTAATCTGAATGGTGACCCAAGGTAAGTTTAATGTGTTTGTAATGAAATATATAAGTGGGTGTAAAAGTTACGTATTAGTGATTATGGTGTTCATGGTTTAACTTGGGCTTGATTCTGTAATGTACTTTGCATTTTTTGCATTTCGCTTTTTCGTGATGTAAAACGCTTTGGGCCCACTGGTTGGCTTGGAACGATATAACTGCAAATTTAAAGTTTACTGACTAATAATGTTTTGCAAAAACAATTTATTTACAGAGACGTCAGAAACCGAACCGGGTCCTTCTTTAACTCCACCATATGTTTCGCGTGTCGAGACGAACAACACACGATCGTATCGAGTTCAAACGTGTGTGATGGGAAGGTTGACTGCCCCAACCTGAAGGACGAATGCCAATGTGAGAAGGAAGCACACGGAATATGTGGTTATGTCAGCAAATATGAAGAACACCCGACGTAAGTGGATTTATAAGAGGCCTAAGTTTCCACTGAGGGTCGCATAGTTTGCGTCGAAGCAAGCGTAACATTGAAAACAGTTTTTTTAAATATGGCGACAGCCACATTACATATAAAAACAGGAACATATTAGAAAAAATTTTGACTGAGATGTGGTCAAAAATGTTAAATTAATGATGTCGTCTACAACAAAATAATATTTTACTTGTAATGTTATATTTATCACCGGCAAATTTATGCATGGCTCGGTTATAATTCATCCACAACTAAACATGTTTTTCTGTGAGCTGCATACAGATGGCCACTGTTTCGACCCATAAGGTCTCATGAGCGCAGCTTGGTGCGACTCTTCTTGGCCTGCAGCTCACAGAAATCATATTGTTTGCTCCACTTTGCTCATCTACACGTTTTTACTTCGCAGAATAATAAAGAAATGCGACTGTTTTGATTCGAACGGAAATTGTAACAATCTCTCAACTCTCAACAACGCCACGACATTGAATTGTAAACGGTAATGTTTGGTGATTCAGTTTAGAAATTTTCAGTTGAAAGGTTTAGCTTTTGTAGCACTTTTTGTAACACACAAACCCCAGACAAGATATATCGGGCACAAGCGGTTACCCGTCCAACTTTTAACGAGGTTATTTTTCCTGCACGCGTCGCTCGCGTGGCAACTCAACTAACGCAGACTTCCCGTCCTCAGAGTGAGCGGTTGTCACAACCTGTCAAATTTCTGATGAAGTGCTTAAATTCATTCCATTCATTTCCACACGTATAAGAGGGGCGTATAGTGATGTTTAGTACCACGTGTTGTCAATTAATATAATTAGCAGAAACGAATAGTTTGCATTTATTAAAGACGTTAATGAGCTGAGGCAGGAGGTTTGTGTTTGGTTTCCAAATAACTTTACCACTAATACGTCATCGTATGTTACGATAGTCAGTGAATATTTTGCTTTAAACTGACATGGGCTCCCTCATTTTGTTAATCCTGCTCCTTTTACTCAGCTTTCAAAACTCCAGGTCTACAGGTATGTGATTTGTGATTGGTTAAACTTATTTATCTATACATGTAACTGACTGGTTTGGAAATCGTCTGGTGATCAATTCGAACAAAAATATCCAAACCACAGAGTCACTCTTTCTGAAGGTTATGATCAAACATGATTTGGGATTCTTAATTAATCCGTTTAATTTTATTTTACGAAGTACACACACTGAGTTACTGAGGCTGTCAGGCATATTCCTATGATAAAAAAATGGAGACGTTTCATATTATAAACTGCATGCGTCATCAAATATTCGAAAAACGTGTGCCGCATATTTTATGCGCTTGACCAGATGGTTGTGCGACTCATGCAAACTTGCTTAATAGAGTTGATTACATTATTTACCCCCACAGAGTGGAAACCGAATTTTATCTGCGACGACGGAACAATAATTTTACAAAATCGGTTTTGTTCCAACTTCGCCGATTGTCCTGACAAAAGCGACGAAAGAAAACCAGAAATTGTGTCGGACGAAACCAACCTTACTTCAGAATATTTAATGTACGTTTAACTATACTGTAAGTTGAGTTAAGCCTGTAGGTTGAGTTAAGCCATCCAACAGCAATGCAAAATTTGTTTTAGTTAATTTATTTGTTGTGCAGTCCTGTATTCTCCACTTACGATAAGACTTTGCCAATTGCTGGCATGGTTTGATAGAAATTCAGAAAGTCAATATATTGCGTTTGCAAGGCGTTAGCGCCGTAAATTTCTACATGTACTGGTTATTGTATTAATTCAAGTACACAAAAATATGTGTCAGTGCTTTATATTAGAATAATTTTCAGAACAATTAAAAACCTGCGTTGCATTTCAGATGCTCGCTGCCCCGTTTGCTGGGTTGGATTGAAACATGTGCGATTCGTCGTGTTGAGTTTTGTCGAGGCCACACCCAATGCATCGGTAAAACACTGTGCGACGGTTGGTGTCCAGATTTTTATCGCTGTCCGGACGGAAGTTGTCGCCAAAGAGCTTCATTGTGTGATGATGAATTCTGCAACGATTGTCCGTCTTCGAGAAGGTTTGACAATGGACACGGGTTTAAGTGTTTGAGAAATGGAAGGTTATGCAATCTGCCACAAAACGTTCTGTTTGATGGAATTTCTGACTGTGACGATGGTACGGATTTATGCTATGTTCAAAGTGGGAGTAATCTGAATGGTGACCCAAGGTAAGTTTAATGTGTTTGTAATGAAATATATAAGTGGGTGTAAAAGTTTTTATTAGTGATTATGGTGTTTATGGTTTAACTTGGGCTTGATTCTGTAATGTACTTTGCATTTTTTGCATTTCGCTTTTTCGTGATGTAAAACGCTTTGGGCCCACTGGTTGGCTTGGAACGATATAACTGCAAATTTAAAGTTTACTGACTAATAATGTTTTGCAAAAACAATTTATTTACAGAGACGTCAGAAACCGAACCGGGTCCTCATTTAACTCCACCATATGTTTCGCGTGTCGAGACGAACAACACACGATCGTATCGAGTTCAAACGTGTGTGATGGAAAGGTTGACTGCCCCAACCTGAAGGACGAGTGCCAATGTGAGAAGGAAGCACAAGGAATATGTGGTTATGTCAGCAAATATGAAGAACACCCGACGTAAGTGGATTTATAAGCGGCCTAAGTTTCAACTAAGGGTCACAGGGTTTGCGTCGAAGCAAGCGTAAAATTGAAAACAGTTTCTTTAAATATGGCGACAGTCACATCACATATGAATACAGGAACATATTAGAAAAAAATTTGGCTGAGATGTGGTCAAAAATATTAAATTAATGATGTCGTCTACAACAAATTAATATTTCACTTGTAATGCTGTATTATTCACCGGCAAATTTATGCATGTCTCGGTAAAAATTCATCCACAACTAAACATGTTTTTTATGTGAGCTGCATACAGATGGTCACTGTTTCGGTCATCGAGATCTCATGAGTGCAGCTTGGTGCGACTCTTCTTTGCCTGCAGCTCACAGAAATCATATTATTGGCTCCACTTTGCTCATCTACATGTTTTTACTTCGCAGAATGATAAAGAAATGCGACTGCTTTGATTCGAACGGAATTTGTCACAATATCTTAACTCTCAACAAAACCACGTGCGCTCAAACTTCACCTCCAGCTTGCCACCTGTCGAACTCATGCAACCAAGACTTTCCCTGCGACATGCTCTGCTCCTACCACTTCCGGTGTCCGGATATGACGTGTCTACCAAGGTCAACCGTGTGTGACGGTGACGTGTGCAACGATTGTTCGTCATCACAGAGATGGAACAACGGACACGGTTTCAAGTGCGCGAGGAACGGGGGATCTTGTGTTCTGCCACAAATCTTGTTATTCGACGGGATTGCGGACTGTGATGACGCAATAGATTTGTGTTACGTAAGCCAGGAAAACGACACGGTTTTAATGGGGAATCCCAGGTACATAGAAATCACATTTTTCTCACCAAACCTTATCTAAATGTGAATGGAGTTACCGGTTACCATTACTTTTACATTGCCGCAAGATATAATTCGAAATGGTTAAAGTTTATTAAATTAATGCAGCAAAATCATTTTAACGCTCAGGCAAGGGTGCTAATGTACCATGAGGGTATTCTGTATTTATATGATTTGGTTAGACCGAATACTTACCAACAATCAACAAGTTTCTGTTGTGAATTAAGTCATACAAGTAAAACATCACTTTGTTTAAAGCGACGTCAGACAATCGATATTCGCTGAATTCAACAATTCCGCTTGCTTCCGTTGCCACGACAACGAAACGATAATCTCCAGCAAAAGCGTGTGCGATGACGTCATCGATTGCCCTGACTTAAGTGATGAATGTGATTGTGGCGGGGAAACCCCAGATTTGTGTCGTCATGCTACGTCATATGCCTCAAACCCAAGGTGAGCGTGAATTTAAGTGTCTCTTATTGTTTTGAATTTATGGGTGAATGTGTATATAGAGGTTGCATGGTTGCCATGCAATCCAAATTGTAATTTTCTCATTCCATTTTAATGCACATATGATCTTTAAATAGCAGGTTTTGCAGCGACACTATTGGTTAACCCTTTCTCAAAATGCTGTTTGTTTGTCAACTTTTTTCATTGAGTGCAAACTGAAGGCCCTTCCTGTTGTATGAATTATATGCTCACCAATTACAATTTTCAAATTGTGAGCCCTATTTATTGATTTTACAAACATAATTTTCTTATTTCACTTTCAGCCTCGTGAGAACTTGCGAATGTTTCGACGATTCAAACACGTGTCACAACCATTTGAACCCGGATGACCCCAACATGAACTGCAACAAAACCAAACGTCAGTTGTGCGATTCCCTCGTCCACCCGTGTAACTCTGGCGTCCCGTGCGACATGGAATGCCCGACGCACTTCCGTTGTCCCGACTCCACCTGCCTCCATCGATCCACCATCTGTGATGACGATACCTGCAACGATTGCTCGTCCCACCTCCGATGGCAGAACGGGCACGGGTTCAAATGCACGCGGAAGGGCAGTGATTGCAACTTGCCTCAGATGTTTCTGTGGGACGGAGTAAAAGACTGCGATGACGGGAGTGACCTTTGTTTCCTTGACAACGAAGGACTTCTCACCGACAATCCGAAGTAATTTGCTTCAAATGTTGTTGTTTCTTGTGGGGGCTGCCATCAATACTTTAAACTAAATATCTAAAATAATTTTGTTTCAATTTAAAGTGAACGCTATTTAACTTCCTTTTAGGCGCGTAAAAGTGGACAGAATTTAAAAACTTATGTTTTCGTGGCACCAAAAAAGTGGCCGCACACAAATAATACCAAATTGTTTTTCTCCAAATTGTAACAAAACAACACATCTCGATTTTTTCCACAGCGACATTCGATCATCGATGTGGGCCCAGTTCAATCACTCCCTGTGCTTCCACTGCCTATATGGTGACCTCATCATTCCTAAAACCAGCGTATGCGATGACGTCATAGATTGTTACGACATGAGTGACGAATGCTTGTGTGAAGGTCAACTTCCTGATCTCTGTGCGAAGTTACAACCACAGTAAGATCTCTCATATCTCAAAGAATCCAAAGCATTTTGAATGATTACTATGGGCAGTTAATAATAATCAAACTGGGTAATGGGGTAGACCGGGGTTTCTTAAACCGTGTGTCGTGGCCCTAAAAGGTCTTAGAACCCCTGGTGTAAATAATGTTGTGTTGCAAGACTTCGACATTTGTAACCACTCTGGTTTGGCTTGTGATGAAAAATTTAGCTTGCATTGGTTGCAACGCGAAATGTAACATCGGTTTCTACCCGTTTGGAACAAGCTCCAGTCCAATATAGTTTTTTAACATGGTCTGTGTACAACACCACCAACATCCAAGCAATAACCAAAGTCCTCATTTGTATGTTGGCGTGGTGGGCAACAATACTCAATCCAACCCAACCGATGACGAGCTCCTGTTGACTGCAACCTGAAACCAAAATGGCCGAAATTTTTTTTTTTTTAAATTTAACCTTAGTTGACCCTAACGCTTCCA
Organism: Ascidia mentula; assembly: GCF_947561715.1. Lineage (NCBI taxonomy): Eukaryota > Metazoa > Chordata > Ascidiacea > Phlebobranchia > Ascidiidae > Ascidia > Ascidia mentula. The sequence continues at coordinate 21,877,421 of NC_138568.1, read as the reverse complement.
TTCAGCGTCATCTCCCAACAAAGCGTATCCAGGTGCAACGGAGGTAAGTTTGATTGTGGAAGTGGAATATGTGTTGACACTCGTCAAGTCTGCGACGGAAATGTGGATTGCGACGATGGATCAGACGAACTGTAAGCCATAAAAAGAGTTATAAACTACATAATACAAATGCATGTTGTGCTTCAGGTCGGATCTATGCAGTGGAACAGCACCTTGTGGAAACCAGACGGTGCCAGGAAAACTATGCCGGTAAATTGAAATTTAAAACATCATTGTTAAAACTGGGTACAAGTTACAAGGTAGGTACAAGAAAGTGGTTTAAAATTTATCTGAATCTCAGTTACGCAAAAAACATAAATTTTCAACTATTTTTTGTTCGATGGAGCTTGTGTACAACCACTCACCATAGCAACCTCATGCTTTTATTTTGACTTTGGTTCAATATAAAATAAAAGATGTTTCTCATCATCAGTTCTTAAAAAAATAGAAGCGTTGACACAAAGTCATTATAGTAATATTTGAAACTATACGCGTATATGAGAGGTTGTTTTCAAGTTTTCGTGCAGCAAAATTGAATTTGTTGACTAGATGCAGTCATTTGGCATCCGAAAGTTGCGAGCAGAAAACAGCCATTTTCTGCGATGGAAGAAGCGAATGCGTAATTTCATCTGGACGTCGGAGAGATTACAATTCACCGGCCGAGGACGAGTGTACGGAAGTTTGTGAGAAATTTACAAGAAATTCGTCCAAACCCGAAATTAAAACTGGATGCAGGGATGAACATCGGGTTCCACTGTTTGAATGCAGCGACTGTAAGTGACCATGTTGCATTAGCTGCAATGTAGCTGTTAATAAACCATTCTGGTGTACTTGACACAAATGGGACAGCAACTATGTGAATTTATAACATTTTATAATCATGTTTCTCTATTTAATCGAATGAATTTATACTGGCAATCATGCCACAATATTTGCATGGAAACTACCAAGCAGTATTTTCTCAGGGACTTACCTGCGCTCTTCACTTTGGGCGCTAAAGTGATTTTCATAACCCTCAAATGAACTTGAACACGATTGGGGCATTTTGTCCAATCTGGGAATTGGCGGCAGCATTTCCGTCATTTTTGTGAAACATATACTAATAACCCTGACCGATATTTAGTTCGAAACTTCCAAAACGCTACTTCGAAAAAAAACTTAAATAAAAAAAATACCAAACGACTCCTTTGTTGTTGATGAACACGGTATAGTGTTTAAAACGTTTGCCCGATTTAATTGAAAACTGCACAGAATTACAGTTAATGACAAAAACAAGGTTCTTTGCTCGTGGTTCTGATGACAGACATGTTGTAATTTCTGAGGGATTCAACTTTCGACACGTTTCTTATCAAACCTTCTTTTTCCCAGATAACGTTAGACCTAAGCTATGCAACGGACTCATTGAATGCAACCACGCTTACTTCAACGACGTTTACGTTTACCACGATGAAGACCCGACGATCTGCACGTCGAAGTTCGCTTGCAACACAGTGGAAGGTTACGTCAGCATCGATCAAGTGAAAGTGTGCGATGGTTTCGTCGACTGCGTGGACGGAAGTGACGAAAATGGAGAATTGTGCCCAGGTCGTATGCATTGCCAGTCGCTTGGTGGCGCTGCGGTGAGTAATTAGTTAAATCCGAAGGTTGCAAAATTGCATACAAGCGTTGAAGTGCACTTTATGATGCATGGAAGCAGGAACTTGAGCAAGCCAGTACGGTGTAACACAAAAGTGTTATTGTTTTAATTAATGTTTGTTTCAAAATAGTAATTTGTTTTTAATTACGCAGTAATATTTCATGCATTGGCATGATTGACTGAATCGCCCCACTGCGCAGGTCCTTCTTGGCAATCACAGCTATCGTATCGCGATCATTAGGTTCACAGGCTTGGCAGCCAGGCATTGCAGCCTAGCTGGATCAGCCACTTTTTCCTCCGACTTTTTTCAATTACGCTTTTTTTCAAAAACGCTTTCAACCTTTAACCTTATTCCAATAACACTTCTTCTGCGTGGACACACGTGGAAGCTTCACAGTCAAGTTATTAAATAACCTGACTAAAAACTTTGAAATTGATTTCCATCACAAATTATTAATAATTTTCTGTTTTCTTTTCTGTCAGCTTTCAATCGGCAAGCATCAAATTTGCGACGGTCAGATAAACTGTGATTCGTCGGAGGATGAACTGGGATGCTCAGACGACGGAAGGTTTTATTGCGAAAGTGGAAAACCTCTGTTTGTGCCGAAAAAACTGGTATGAGGTGATATTTTTAACAATGAGCATTCTTTCTTCTTTTTCCGAGGGACGTTCCCTAGTTGCCATTTTTCGAAGCGAAAACCTGAACATTTGCAGCTCTTTTTTTAAACATAAATCTTCATGGTGGTGGATTGTTCTTAATAACAAGATTCAAACTACTGTGTAGAAATTCAACGGCGTCGGAGATTGCAGTGACTGGAGTGACGAATGTCCCTCGGTGACGTCATCAAATGAAATGTCGTTTTCATCGAGATACGAATTGATCGCGAACCCTTTGTTACGTGGAGCTGTGTGGATCATGGGACTCGCAGCAACTTTAGGCAACATGGAAAGTATTAAGGTTTTATCTGGTAAAGTCTGACTCTGGTTTCAACTTTAGTCTGCTTACTCAGAAAACTAATAAGTGTTCGCCTTATGTTTGTAGAAAACATGTCACAGAACACGACATAGAATATTGTCTGTGTCCCCAAGCAAATGCTTAAATATTTGCACTACACCACTGTTTTTCAACCACCCATCTTATCTGAAATCTGGTAACATTGAATGGATTTCTTCTAGTGCGAAGTGCTTACTTTAATGAATAAGTTCTTTTTAATACATTTGATCATACATCCTACAAATTATTGGGTATAATTCGAAAAAATTAAACAAACAGAATTTTTTTGCAGATGGTGATGTTAAAAGAAATAAAACCGGCAACGCAGTCACGTGGTGGTCACGCATCGTCGCGCGCCAATCACATTCTAGTGTTAAACCTCAGTGCCTCAGATTTTCTCATGGGAGTTTACCTCATCATACTTGGATCTATGGGGGTTCATTACTCGGGAGAGTACTGCAGCAGCGACCTCTCGTGGCGGTCCAGTGGCACATGTGTTGCACTTGGGGTGATGGTAGCGCTGTCGAGCGAAACCTCAGTGCTAACCATGGTTCTGCTGACTACGTTTCGTCTCTACGCTGTCTTTAACGTAAAACACATTTCAGTTGTAAATGTATCGACTGAGATCTTCGTGTGACGACAAATAATAACAGGAATTTGAGTTTAATGTTGCTAAAGGCCTTCATTTAATACCTGTTTTTAATTGAGTTGTTGAATACCATATTATAGTTTTACTTTTACAAATGTTTGTAATATGCAACAAACCTAAAAAGAAAACACGAAGTAACACTGTAAGATATCACATAGAATAAACTGAACAACTAACGTCAATAACAATCAAGGAACAACAGCAACATCTTCATACAAACAGATCACTTGAATTTTTAGCCTTTCCAAGCATCTTCAAACCCCAGCACGCGCATTGTGATGTTGTCAGTCTTCATGACATGGTTCGTGTCGTTCTTCATCGCGTTGCTGCCACTCACGGTCGAGTTTGAAGAAAAATTCCAAACCAAAGCTTGGATCGAAAAAAATATGTTCTTTCGTGACGTCACCGTCGATTTTTCCGGTAAAATATTCTGACCAAAGTTGTAGTTTTGCAACTGGATTTGACCCAAATTATTGATGAATTTATTGGCAAAGCGTTTACGTAAAAGTGGCGAATCTTTATGGCAATGAATAAAATTATTCTTTCCATTGTTAAGCTGCATGTTGTACGTTAGAGGTATAGTTCTCTACGTAAGCATCAAGCAAATTGATCCACTGTTCCGTAACACATTGTTGTGTGTTTTCAAATGTGTATTCGTTAGAATTTACAAACGCTAACTTTTGTTTCTATACAGACATAAAAACTTTTGTGAAGCGAGTGGTGGAGTTTTATCCCGACGTAAACCACACCGACGTCACTTCCGCCTGGAAACAAACAAACCTTGCGACGTCATGGTCGGATCTTTACCGCGTGCTCATCCGAGGTGGATACCATATACTGGATAAACCGAAAGGATATCTCGGGTACGATCAGTCCGAGGTTGGGTACACACACATCCGCTTTGGTGAATTCGTTGTTCTTTTATCGGTAGCGTAGGCTCGCGAGCCAGCAGAATCCTCCCTTGCAAAGCTGGTGTTATGGACTCTGCCTAACCGTTTTACCCACGTAAAACCCGATTGTATGAAATCACGTGAATTCTTTACCGAAGCAAAATATTATGTTTATTTTATTTATCTTCTATCCATCAGTCCAATTTCTTTATATTTCGGCAACTTGCATTTGGAACGTCCTGAAATATAAACTGTAAAAGAAAAATGGCCTTCTTTTTATTTCAGATACTACAGCAGCAACAGTGTGTGTATAAGCAGATTGTTCGTCACTTCGTCGGATGAGGCGTGGAGTTATACGATGTCTATTATATCTTTTAACTTTGCCGCTTTCTTGTACGTTGCCTTCTCGTACTTTCTCATCTACAGAAAGACGACCAAAAGTGGGCGGATTGTCAACCATGGTCAGAATGCACGAGTTTCAAAGAAAAATAAAGGTTTGATTAAAACTTTCTTCGTCGACTTTCATCCAATAATATACAGACCCTCACTGACTGGTTCTGAAAAGTACTCCGCAAACCAAGTCACCTCTTCTACAAAACCCTTACATCACCAATGTACGCGCTGTAGTTTTTAAATACCAAAGTAAATATGCATCTTCCGGTATTATAACGGCCTTGCCTCCATGCTCTACGTATATCCACGTTTGAAATAACATTAAATTTTTTCACGAATTTATTCGCGTGTTGCGTGAATAAGATTTCTGTGTTAGTCGTCACAAACTACGTTCAAGCACTGCATTGCCGACCTTTTAATTATCCCTTTATCTGTGGAACCTTGCAATTGTAAACCATTGTATTTGTATGACGTGAATATGACTTAAATTCTAGCCGAAATAACCGCCTCCCATTTTGTCACAACTATGTATCCTCCTGTTGTGTTGCAGATATGCAGAACAAAATCATATTCCTCATTCTCACCGACTTCTGTAGTTGGATTCCACTTTCCCTGATGACTTTCCTCCATTTCAGCGGTTTCACTTTGCCCTCTGTGGCTTACGTCGTGTCGGCAGTTATTCTTCTTCCCATCAACAGCGCCATCAACCCTCTCATATACTCCACCGCTTTGGATAAATTGCGCAAGAGTGTGGTTCACAAAGTCAGCTCAAAGTTGTCCAGGCAACCGATAACCCAAAGCACGGGTTTTCAAACCGCCCAAGTTTAAAACGATCCACAACCGCACAGAAACATTTCATAACGCTTTTTGCAACAATGTATTTATGATGTATTGAAGTAATATTGGTTGTTTGTATAACTGACTGCAAACAGAATATTGTGCAGTAAATATTTGATGTTTTCGATACGGTGTAACCTTTTCCCTCGATTGGATAAGGACTGTAGGTCGATCCATGATGTCATCACTCGTGACGCAGCAGGGAATCTTATTAATTTGTGACGTTTGTGACAAAAGCTTGATATTTAAACTTAACATCCTGTGACCAAATCAGTGCAATATTCGATCGACGTGCAGAAATTCGGAGGTCGGTACAATGAACAAACCTAGCGAATCGGAACGGAAGTTTAAAGTCTCAAACGGATGCAGCGGAATTTAAAGTGAATCATCACATATGCAGTAGGGGTTGAATTACCTTCGGACATTGGATTCATTCCAAAGTCCGACTGAACAACTATAAATTCAATTTGATAATGAATGCGAAAGGTTGCGTTGAGTTAATGCTGGCCTCTGTGCAAATGACTGAAGCAAATTCAAACAAACCATGCCACTGTTATTTATTGGCAAGCACCGTTGCTAAGCAACGCGAAAAGCATTAAATTCACGTTCAAAGCATTATTGTTCCGGAATGTCGTGATCACGGGGAATTGCATCTGCATAAAAAGATGAATAAACATGAACAGATCAATTTTGATACACTTTATGAACAAGCAAAATAATAAAAAATTACCAATTGCAACTATGCTATTTCAACTCATTTCAACAAAAACTTCTGTCAGGATTGTTGTGGACGTTAATGTACCGTTGATTTGTTTTGAGCTTTTTAAGTATAACGATATGGTATATACCGAATAAAATATATGTACTATTATAGCTTTTGGCCCGAAGAATTTGAATTAAGTGCTTGCTGGCATTCGCAATGGAACTGTTTTAACGGTTAACAACATTAACACTTATAAAAGGAAATGAAACCTTTTGTGCAACTCTTTGAAACATGTTTAAGTCAGTTCAGGTATTTTTGTAACAGAAGGTGATTTATAAGCGACAATTTGTTCCAGATTATTCACAAATCTTGGGTTTACTTAAGCAAAAGCTCCTACTCTCCAGACACAAACAACAGTAGTGAGGTTCTAGTTGATCGAATGGAAGCTTGGGTGCGCAAATTGCTGCAGAACGACAATCCGGTGAACCCCCATCTGTGCAGTAATATCCACGTAATATCACTGGGGGCCTGGTGAAATCACATGACATTCCTGGAAAATAACCACTTTATTTTGCAACTGATTCAACAAAACGTAATTTATAATTCTTCACCTAACGTAGATTTTTATAAATATTTTCATGCGTTCAAGTGGAGTAAATTTTTACCGATATTTTCGCTCACTATACGGCAAGGCCTCATGTGTTTTGGTTATCGTTTGCTCAAACAAAAAAGGAATAAAGTAACTGAACCTATCAACTAATAATCGCGTGTCATGAGGCGCACGTGACCATACCAGTTCCAAAAATAATTATCCGGAATATATTTAGTAAAACGAACCAACAACCATCTTTAAAATTCAGGTTTAAACCAGCTACGTAATAATATGTGAGAAATTCCCGTACAAAGGAACTCAAAATCAACCTCACCTCGGAATGTCATGGCGACGCTGGTACTGATGAGGAGGAGAAGGATGCAGGAGGTGAAGATTTTGTTCATGGTTTAACAACAACGAAAGACCTCAGGTTGAATCGAAGTAAAAATGTCAAATTACTGTCCAGGTTGAAACACGCAACAATCATTTGACCACAATGAACAAGAACACCTGGCTCGATTGGTTTTGTGCTGAAATGACGTCACCGACTTTCCGGTCCAATGTTTCAATCATGGTTCGATTTGAAAAATTTTGCATTAAAAAAATATCACTAACGTACTAAATAAATTGTGTAAGCTGCAGACGGATGGCAACTGTTTCGACCTAAAAGGTCTCATAAAGTTTGTAAAGGCAGTCACGATTTCCAACATTTAACACTAGGTTTACCGCTAATGTTTAGAGTGGAGTAACAGAACTAGACACCCATGCATAAAGGTAATTTCACTTGTTGAAAACCACAACACGCTGGTTTGAATTACAGAAAACAAAAATTTGTCCATTGGCTGAAAGCAAAGCAAACCAACAAATTTAACCAACGGTGATTGGCAAAATGTAATAAACATGCGTTTTCGACGGCTAATGTGGTCAATATACGGGATCTTCATACGGAAAGTTTAACGATGCCTGAATGATATATTGCCTGGATTTGCAAAGTTTCGGAAGAACAAGTTAATATTTTAAGTGTACCTGTTGATCGTAACCCGTTGAATGGTGATGTCAAAATTATGTAATTCCCTGAACCTTGCACACAAAGAAAGCGAATATTTCGAGAATATTAATATGATTATTGAGTAACAATGTAAACTTTTTGTGGAAATGTACAGGAAATAAAATGGCCGTTTCAGAATTTGTAACATCAATCGTTTATTGGTATATTTTTTAGATTTTTTTGTGTATTTTTCCGCCCCTGTTTTAATTTGATAAAAAAGAATTCCCAGTCAGTTGTCGTCATGCAACGAATTTGTTCAAAAACAAAGCAATCGGGAGTTGATGGAACTTAAGGATAGATTTTGCACCAGACATTCTGGTATTTATAATAGAAGTATACGTATTTGATGGAGGAGGGCACGACTCGCTCTAGAAGTTTATTGAAGACAAGTTTTGGGAATAAAACCAGGAAATTACTTCCTCTTCCGCTGCAAATCTGATGGTGGGGTCGAGCTATTATCTTGCTTGCCAACCCAACTGATGATGAACCTGGGAATGGATGGATTAATACATCATCCCTTACAAACCAAATTAAACCATTATAGCTTCTTTCGTGGAGTTTATGCCTATACAGATTACGTGGGTTTGGGATTGCCTTCAGAAGTTTATGACAAAATCAGTCAGCACCGTAGTCTACACTGGAAACGAAGGAAGGTGGATTTTTCAAGCTCTCTGTTCTCTGGGTGTTCGAGATTGTCAGATGACTTATTGATGGTGATGTCCACCAATCCACTCCTTTATTGAAAACTGCCATATGGAATTGATCAATGTTTTTCGTGTCGAAAAGAATTTTCGTTTGGACGACATTGATCTACACAAAAAATTTTAAACGAAAGCAGCAGAAGAAGAAGTGCTGAAATGGTGCAATAGATAATCATTAGGGGTGCAAATAAAACCTGTAAAGGGACAGCAGCGAAACAGAAAAAAGCAAATAATTCACCCGTCAGAGCACGTCGGCTCCAAGCATAAAAAACCCAGACGTCATCTTGATCGCGAATCAACCTTAACGCCGAATACGCACACCACGACTTCAACTGAGGCACAATAAGAGTCAACTGAGGGACAAGGATCTAACAAGGGACAAGTCTTTCAGAGTTTCTCTCTGCATTCTTTCCGTTTTAAGGAGAAATGTATCGTACTCCTTATCAAGATCGGTAAACAGAAAGTACCTGTGAGTATCTCTGTGAGACGATTTGCCATTTAAATGTATACGTAGGAAACGGAAAGACCCCAAATTATGAAATGTGCCGTATCAGTCTTACGTCTACCAACTGAATTATCCGGGCGGGCTCTCTTTAAGAACACTAACTGTTGTATTCTAAAGTACACAAGCATGTGAGACACACGTTTCGACAGGAAAAAGTAAAACGATTGTCATGTAGCGGCCTATAATCCAACTTTGCCTACAAATGTTTCTGATGATGACCACGCATATTATGTTATGATATATCAGTTTTTAGGAGGGATGAACTCTTGTATTGCATCTTTGCATATATGGAATATGTTTGCCTTGAAGTTTTTCAACAATTTCTTGGGCATCATAGATTATGTAGTTCCTCATTCAAAGGTAACCTATCACATTTTGCAGTTGTAGAACCGCATACTCTTGACTGAAAGTGGTTCTGGCATTAATTGCGGTGTCTTAGGCTTTTAAATGAAACACAAGAACATTCTGTGTACACATAATGATATTTAAAAGACAGAAATAGTCTTTCGATTAAAATTTCAAACAAAACAACACATTGTCAAATGAAAAAACTTGAAAAGTTATGATGATTTCTGATTAAACAGTGTTTACAGGAAATCAGTAATTAACAAACTTAATTACACTCAATAAAATGTTTAAGACTCTTTTTAACACTTGCGATAAACAACAGTCAAAGCGTCTTTAAACATAGTCACAAGTGAAGCGTTATTAATCAAGTACAATTAAGTGCACACAACTAACAGTTAAACAATGGATGAAAAAACATTCTACGTCATTGCTCTGACATCAGAGAACATGAACATTGAACATTCAAAGGATTTAAAATATATTTCTCTCGTCGCAACATATCGTATATATAGAACTAGAACATCAAGCAAATCACAAATCGAATATAACTTGACAACCTATATATATACATGGAACTGCAATACATAAGAACAAACTGAATATGCTCTAAAATGGTTTCACGAAAGTTTCAAATCAATGTTTCATCACTTTACGATTTGTTGATGTTTCTTCAACAAGTTTTCGCTTTCTTCCAACTCTTCTATCAGTGAACATTTTCGTATTATTGGACAAAAGCTGGATTGAAGAGTTGTTTCATCAGTTGTTCTTTTTCTTCCTTCACACATCTTTGCTCTTTGAACCTATTTTAAACGAACACATTTTACAAACACATTAGCATATACAAGCGTGCAGAGCTTTCTTTGACAGAATTTGTGCAAATGACATTTGTTTCTTTGTTAAAAGTTGAGTTGAAGGGTATTTTTTGAAACTAACCATTCCAGCATTGTTCTTGCGGCTATTTCATCAAATTCCTCTAGAAAAACGTGAATCAGATCATCTATTATATTCTCTTCCCATTCTTCCGGCTCCTCATCAGCCTTCTTCCTGGCGATTCTCAATAGACAAGCGGCGATGCAGGATGACACAGGAATGGAATCAAGCTTTTTCTTCATATCTGGACTATTTTCATTGTCTGGAACAAGTCGTCTGGCAATCTCGAACACCCAGAGAACGGAAAGCTCGAAAAAACGACCCTCGTCTACCGTGGGGCCTACTGTGCTGACTGATTCTGTCATAAACTTCCGAAAGTAGTCACAAAACCCACGCAATTTGAGGACGTGATCTTCATTGATAAAGTAGCTGTAACTGTTGGGTTGTTCTGTAAGAGTAGATGTAATTATTAACCCGTTCCCAGGTTGGTTATCAGTTGGATTGGCGAGCAAGATAATATCTCGATCCCCAGCATGAGATCCGCAGCAGAAGAAGAAATAATTTCCTTTTTTATAGTTGGATCTGTTTTTCACAACTTCAATGAATGTGTAAAGTAAGTCTCGTCCCGTGAGACCTGTAAGTTTGTATCGAGGCATTAAATCTTCCGATGGCGAAAACATGTCTGTTTCTACGTATTTTTCACAATGTCTTTTTAAGTTTCTTAGCAAAATTTCATTGACTAATGTTGATGGATCAGGTTTAATTCCTGGTCTAGATAGTTGATCACGGAATTTTTTGTCAAACTCCGCAAACTTCTCAAAATCATCGGACATGGCAGCAGTTGAAGTCATTTCAGATACTTTATTTCAAACCTAAGCTGAATTATTGAAGCATTTAGTTTCCCTTTTGTAACCGTTACTATTTATGACAACATATGGTAATAAATAGTACAAACGTTTAAAAAAACACAAGGAGTCCCTAAGGTTCTCGGAAGTTATCAGACTCAGGTCTATACTCACGGTACGCTTGATATTATATCTGGCTTCAAATTGTTATGGCGTCACACTAATATGCTACTTTTAATCACCTTATGCGCCACGTTCATATTTCCATTACGTATGGCGTAGAAGTAAATGGCCACTTCCTGTTATTGTGTGTCTGTGCGTCCCATAGTATGCGTAAGTGCAACAGTTTGCAGTGGCACGCACAGGACAGACAATGCAAAATATAAAGGTAAAAGTTGCTTTGTTATTATTGTAACATTTTTCCTTATCCTACTATGAGGAAAACCAGGAGCCAGCTATCAGAATCTCAATGTTGGGCAAATCAGTTCCAATTTACTTATTGTTATGTTTCTAATAAAATAACACCTTGTTTTAAAGAGTCTCGGATTCTGTGTTGTTTGGTTTCCTTAGCGGACAACGTCACTGTACATTAATGTCAAGATTTCTGATCGGCTCATGCCAAATGTCCTACCTTTTTTTAGAGTGATGGCCTATTATAACTCGCACGGATGTCCTTTATTTGTTCATGTGTCGTTGATCACCTTCTGGCAATTCTGGCGCCACAACATTATGTAAATTCATTACTTAAAAGATGCACCAACGTTCAAGATATTAAAGCAGTAATGACAGTTTTCCAATGCAACAATATTCCGGACACGTCAGGGATAATCCACACGCATGTTCATCCTGACTTGAACTAAAACTTGCAACAAATTGACGTAATGATACTTCTGTGAAGCAACAAGTACAAAATCTTGTACTGACTTGTCGGGAAAAAGTGACTTTAACATGACTTGCATATTTAATCTTCTAGTTAGATTAGCTCAATAAAAGTTTAAAGAACCCGTACCTCGCTAAGGCATTATCTTATCTCAGCGACATTATATTACCGCTACGATACGTGTGTTTTCATTTGCGGAAACTGGTAATGTTTATAGGAAGTATGCAATATTGATTCTGCAATTAATACTACATCAGCTGGCATTGAACCAAAGCTTGTTACTTTATTGATACAACGATTTTTTAACGTTTTTGTCATTATTTTGTTAAACCTCGTTTCTGCTGGCAATATATTGTGGAAAACACCCAAACTTGTCCTGGTATCGACCCTGTTGTCTGAACTTGCCCGGTTGCTGCTACGATATTATCATTGTGTTTTGTTGTGACAACAACCACGTTACCTCAACGAAGCCACAGAAGTTTAAACAAAAACCCGCTAATGTAGACCCCAGGAAACTACTTTACTTCTTCACAGGAGTTTGCAAACTCAAATATCAAATCTAGTATTTTCATAAAATTTTATTTTTGTTCACCATGAACCACTAGGTTCACCATGTTGCACCACTACCGCAAAATTAACCACAGAGCACGCTATTGCCAGACAACCGCTAGAAAGCCGATAGTGTTGTCGGCTTGTGTCGCAAAAATCAGAAACAAGAAATTAGTCATTTGCTTTGGCCACAATTTTAAACCTGATTTACCCGACATTTTACCCTACCTCACGGCGTTACCAACACGCTTTTCGCATTGTTACAAAACAATATCGCCTAGCAACGTAAAGAATGATTAATGAGGAAAGTTTATAAAACTTCAACTAACAAGGGAGAGTCAGGTTGATTAGCAAACCGTCTACACAGATAAGTTTGAAGTTTTGAAACCAATTAGTTTACCGGCGCTATTTTTTATGATTTTCAATTTAACACCATTTGGTGATTCCCCGGGGGATACACCATCACACACGTGTGCCTTGTTGATATCCTTTGTGGGTTGTACGTCTATGTTTATGTGCCAAAAGTGTTAAAAGATTGGGAAACCTTGCGAACTGACTAGCAAATGTTTTTCTTTCTTTTTTAAGAAAAACAAATGGAGCCAATAATGCTTTTCACATTGATCTGCGGACAAGTTGAAGGATGTTTCCATCTAACAGGTCTCATCAGTGCATCTATGGTTTGACTTAAAACGGTCTTGTCAGCTGAATATTTTTTTTCTTCTATTTGTCTTGAATATATTTCTATCAAGTAGTGGAATATTTAGGTTACATGCAGTCATGTGGAAAATATTTTCTTAATTTTAGCAGACGTGGAATTACGGATCGAGGTAGGAGGCGATCAAGTTTGAGGCACTTGCTTCTTATATATGGCGTATTGAGGTCTTGTGGCACAACAATCGTTATTGATGACAAATTTGGGTTTTGTTACGGAATAATAGGCCTTTGTACAAATTCGTGAATTAGCCGCATCAATGTTACAAGCCGCAAACAATTACGCTGTGGGAAGCGAATTATTCAGAAATTTTTTGTGGAAGCCGATATAACGTCCTCGGAACCACGGAATTCATTCCCTCTGCGACAATCTTTGTTTCGATTCCCGGCGGGCTGTTTTTGTCTGGTATTAACTTTACGTGGAAATGATTTGGGAAAGTTCCTCGCTTCGTCACATTAGCGAGAAATTAAGTTCAAATGCCAAATCATTACACGATGTTAATTTGAAGGCGTAATGATGAGTGAATGGTTGTGTTCAATACGGACTACAGATTTTATTTAACCTTGCGACTTGAGATGCATTTCTTTGCTTAGTTTTCCAAAGCAAACACCCAATTAGACGATCAATAACTTTAAATTTACATTTAGAGATAGGTAGGCTCTGTAGCTATTGAGTTTGCAGTTCAAATACAAAACAATCCCATTAAATACGATAGCGTCAGGTAAATATTTGGATCACTATCAAATAAAACTGCAATAAGTAAAACCAAAGTTTTGCATTGTTCCGTTAACACAGAGTAGAGCAAAACAACCGTGGATCCTAACTGCAATAACACAAACATAAATACCCCCATATTCTAAAACTTTTCGCATAAATAAGCGTCTGTCAAAAATTATCAAAAAACACATTTTGGGAAATTATTACACTATACACAAAGAGTAATACATATAGATATATGTTCATCCAGAACGTGCAGCCTTTCAAAGTTATTGATCGTCCAATTGAGTGTTTGCTTTACAAAACTATGCAAAGAAATGTATCTCAAGCAGCAAGGTTAATTAAATCTGTACGCAGAAATGAACACAACCATTCGCTCATCACTTACACGCCTTTAAAATAACATCGTGTGATGGTTTCGCATTTGAACTTAATCTCTCGCTAATGTGACGAAGCGTGGAGCTTTCCCAAATAATTTCCACGTAAAGTTAATACCAGACAAAAACAGCTCGCCGGGAATCGAAACAATGATTGCCGCAGAGGGAATGAATTATTCTTGAGGTCGTTATATTGGCTACCACTATAGAAAAATCCTAAACAATTTGCCATTTAAAACTTGTAAGCGGTTTGCTGCCCACACAGCGCAATTGTTTGCGGCTTGTAACATGGTTGCGCCAAAATGGCTGACTTTTTGGCAGAAACATAAAACAGACTTATTATTCCGTCACAAAACCCAAATGAGTCATCAATAACGATTGTTGTATCACAAAACCTCAATACGTCATATATAAGAGGCAAGTGCCACATATTTGATCGTCTCCTACCCTGCAGCTGTGCAAGAATTTGTTTCCATAAAACCCACTTTGGTCCGTAATTCCACCTTAGTTAAAATTAAAAAAATATTTTCCGCATGACTGCTCCTAGCCCAAATATTCCACTAACTACTTAATACAAATATGTTCAAGACAAATAAAAGAAAAAAAATATATTTAGCTGACAAGGCCGTTCTAAGTCACGCCATAGCTGCACTGATGAGACCTGACTCCATTGCTTATCCTTAACGGAAAAACATTTGCCAGTCAATTTTAGTTCGCAAGGTTTCCGAATCTCTTAATAGTGTTGGAACATATACATACGAACAACCACAAAGGATATCAACAAGGCACACATGCATGATAGGTTTCAAACGAAACGTAGGTTTCAATAAACACTTTCGAAACTTAAATCCCAGAAGAACAATTCCCATGATTTACTATGCCTGGCAGCAAAAATAGTGGTACATTTCATTGAATGTTTGCTTCAATGTAGATTGTCTACGTTGCTAAGCAAAAAGCAATAAATCTAAAAATACGTCATTGAGGTTTAGAATTAATTGCACTGGACTAATTTATGTAACAATGCAAATTATGAACCCGTACTCATTTTATGAAAATCTTGAAAAAGAATTTGGGCAGGAGTTAAAGAATAAATTCCCGGGAATTCAACCAATGATGAATGAGGACTTGCTGCAAAACTTGCTGCAAAGTTTAGATAATTATTGCTTGGAATACAAACCAAATTCTCCGTATCCCAATCCGGAACGTCCCACAAAGCTAGCAGCCTGTTACAATTGTATTAAAAATGGGCAAGATTTGCTTTACACTTTCATTGAGATTGTACGAAACAGAGAAATGTATAAAGCAGGAAGTTACTTTTTCTTTCGTTGTGGATCTGATGGCAATAGGGATATTATATTGCTTGCCAACCCATTCAAAGCACAACCTGGCAATGGTGTAATTATAACCTCAGCTCTTAAATCGGAGGTTAACACTTATTATAAAATTCTAAAATACCATGCTGATGAGTTGGGTGGATTTTGCAACTACTTTAAGAAGTTTATGAGAGAACATGTTGATACCCAGAAGGGCCTATTTTTTGAGCTCGCTGTTCTGTGGGTGTTCGAGATTGCAAGACGACTTGTAGATGATAATGATGAGATTTATAGTCCGCTAAAAAAGAAGTACGATTCTATTCCCGTGTTGTGTTGCATCGCCGCATGTGTTTTGAGACAAGAAGTACTGGAGAAAAATGCGATTTCTGGAAAATGCGAAGTGGATGTAGAGGAATATTTACAATGTGATTCCGAAGAACCTGCAGAATGCCGCAGTATTGCAGAAGAAGAACTGTCCAAAAGGTTGGTAAAATAGAATCAAATGAATAAAAAACAATACATAATGATAATAACACTATTTTTAGTATTTGTCTACACCAATTGTTGTTTGTTTTAGAATTCAGCAAATAAAACTATCAACTGAAAAGTTAGGGAAGGTTATATATCCGGAGTTGATCGAGGTTTTTCGAGAAATATTTGCTGCAATTCAGATTATATTTTATAGACAGCAGAAAAAAAATATGCATTGTTGTTGTTATTTATCGCCATTAGTCAACGCTAAGAACCATTTCGGAAATTTACATATAAACAAGGCATTGAGAACCATACATGTTACAACAGATACGAAGAAGAAATTAAAGAGAAAGATTCTGAAGAAAAATTGAAAGAAATGATTGGAAACCTCTTTTACGAGGATCCCAATACCAGTGATTTGATATAAAATATGTTTTTGTCTCAATTTCACATATTATGTAGATGGTTGTGACAACTTAAGTTATTTAAACTGTAGTGGCGAACAATACCTTGGGCACCATGGATTTACGATTATTCACATTTAATTCATTGTTAAATTGCTTGCTTGGCAATCAGCATCTTGTTGCATGAATACTCGTTACGACGTTGATGTACGTAGCGTTTGATTTTTAAATTGCTGTTGTACTTTGGTTTGTGGTTACTTTGTTGACAATAAGGAAAGAACGTAACAAAACATATTTTCTAATCGCGGAGCTTACGTTGATCGTCGTGATGAAGTTTGAGCAAAGATTTTGATTTGTTACGCAGTTTCAAGCAAAATCTGGATGTAAACGATAACTCTAAGAAAAAATTTGTATATTTTTTATTTTTATTGTGGTTGTTGTCGTTGAACGTTACACGTGTAGTTGACTAGTATCCTAGCTTGCTCTTCGTGAATCCTGTAAATAAGCAATATTCGAACTTGAATAAAAATATATCTGGCATATTTTTAGCACAGAAAAAATTAGGGCCACTGCTTTAAAACTTTTGTTTGTGGAGAAATCTCGTCATGTTCAAAAGGCAAAAAATTATTTACTTGAAACAGGGAAAGTTGTTTCCATAAATTCAAAACCATAGTTAATTTCAAACCATATTATGCCTGCAGCATTGCATCGTTTTTCATGTGTTGTTGAGGAAAGTTTGCTGCCGTTTTTTTAAATTATTTAACAAATTTTTGACGGCACCTCCACGTTGATTTTGTGGTCGTGGTGTTGATTCTCTCTTTCAGAATTTTCGGGTGCCGCAATCATGGATTGTTACGTTAATATTACCACCTAAAAAACACAGACTCTAGGCAGCGCTACAGAGCTATAAAACACCTCATTATTAGCTCCAAGTTGCAATGGTTGGTCTGTTACGGCAAACTGGAACTGGATAGACTTCATGTTTAGATGTTGACAGGATTTTACAATCTTGTTGATGGTGTTAGTGCTATCAAATTGTATTTGGTTTTAATGTTGTAATTATTAAGGGTGCGTTAACACAGGGGTTGGAAATTTGCCTCATTAGAAAATGCACAAATTGAAGTAAACCGAATTCATTTAAGCCAATAAATTTGAGCGGATCAAGTAATTGCGGATTGTTTATTATGCAATGTGATCAAGTAAAACATCGCCATATGTACAACGCAAAATAAAAACCCTCCCAGAGCTCAGCGTACATTAGTGTTGCCGTAAAAACTTTCATACTGAAGATTTATGCAATTGTATCTGCCAACCCCTGTGTTAACGCACCCTTAATAATTACAACATTAAAACCAAATACAATTTGATAGCACTAACACCATCAACAAGATTTTTCTTCTGTTGCCAGAAACAGTGAAACAAAGGCAAGTTTGAGCTTGCAGCCGAATATTACATTGATATTTCATCCTGGCTAAGCCATTGACTGATCGTAAATATTAACCTATGGGTAAATTAACTGGGCTTGTCCTACCGAACTCGGCGAGCTGGGACTGGCACAGACGCGCCTGTTAGTTCGCCGCGGAATGTCAGTCAATAACAATGCCGGCTGTTGATTTACTAGCCACATAATTGCCTTCTTAAAACATGACAGCCTCAAACAAATCCCGATAATCAAAAAATGAACGAGAATACTTGAATTGTTTTAACTTCTGTTTGAGTGATCATAGTAGACACTGCACGATGTTGAAGTAAATTTACTCAGAGGCATCAAATGTCAGAGTGGGCGCAATGGTAACGCAAATATCCAGGTTTGTACCTTGAACTAAGCCCGTGTTGGCTTGAAAGGGCGGGTAATGGCATGTATTCGCGATGGATTGATTAATTGAACTTGATAGCTCTGTGCAAACTTCAGACAGGCATTTGCAGAAAAACATGCCGCTGTTTAACGCGATTTTGGGTGGAGGAGTAATAACGTTGGTTGAATTGCATAATCGTCTGGTTGAAACACTTACGAGAGAAGAAGACGGAGAAAAAGAAGAAGAGAAAGGGGAAGAAGGAAATAAAAGGAGAGGGGAGGAGCTGATGGGTCAGAAAAAGATAAAAGAAAACGAAGAAGAAAAGAAAAAGCAAGTGGGTACCAGTGGGCAAGGGAAAAAGAAAGATGATAAAGATGACGAGGAAGAGGAAACAGGAGAAGAAGAAGAGGAAGAAGAAGAGGAAGAAGAAGAAGAAGAGGATGAGCTCATGAAAAAGCTCCTGAAAATATTGGAGAATTACCTGAGAGATATGGGCATCCAGTGTCTTCCACAATGGCTTATGGGAAGTTTCAGAGCGTGGAAAGGCCAGGATTTACTAAAAATTTTCATTGAAATTGTCCAAAACAGGGAAAAGTTTCAAACAGGAAATTACTTCTTCTTTCGCTGCAGATCTAATGCTGGGGATCGAGGTATAATTTTGCTTGCCAACCCAACTCATGATCAGCCTGGAAACGGAATAATCATTACCTCAGCTCTTACAAACCAACCCAACAGTTACAGCTACTTTCTTGGCAATTATGCCTACCGATTGCGTGGGTTCTGCAAGTACTTTGAGAAGTTTATGACAGAATCAGTCGACACCCCTGACTGCAGAAGCAACGAGGGTCGTTATTGCGGTGTTGTCAGTTCTTTTGTTATTCGATATTGCCAGACGACTTGCCGACGGTGATGGCTACCAGTCCATTCCTGTGTCATCCTGCATTGCCGCTTGTATTTTGAGCGCGGCACAGGAACTCCTACGGAGTCAGGAAGAATTGATAAAAGGGTTGGTGAAAGTTTTTCGAGGAAGTCTTGATGAAAGAAAAAATGCTGCAAACAGAATGTTGAATAGGTAACAATTGATTTCTTTATCGTTGGTTTTAATTTCCTTAACTAAGTTACAATTAATGTATTGATATTTAGCATTGAGTGTTGGAATTAGGAACTTGTTGATTAAGGCAGACACTAAACGCATTTCATTGATAATCTTGATTGATTACAATAGTCACCTGGAAACCGGAGGAGGTGAAAATGAAGCGCTGAATCAAAAGAAGAAAGATCTTTTCAACAGGGATGAAGAAGAGGAACTAAATGATAGTTGGGAGAGCGAAATTGATGAACTCTCCAAATATTTCGACAAGAAAATGTAAAAATGCTAAGATTTTGAGTGCTGGCATTTGGAAAATCTGAGAATTTATTGTTTTATATCACAAACACAATCAGCCTAATTGGAAATTTCTGGTTAGCATTGTGTTGCTTAGCTACCGAATACTACGCCCGGAGTTAAATTGTTGTATATTTCTGTTGGTTTACAAGTGTGTTAGTTTGGTTTGCTATTATAATTTGAGTTTTGAGTTACTTTGGAAGAAAACGCTTTCAAATCAATTACTTTTTCTCAAATTTTGCGTTGTATTCATTGAGTTGCAGACAGCAGTACACAATGTTTCCATCTGCAGTTGCAATTTAACATCTAGTCCACCCCTATACGGTCACCACCCGCACTGCATGATGAAATCTTGCAGGCTGGCGTACTGCTTTAATGTCTGCAGCGCAATGATTGCATTCTGGTATTTTTCTTCCATATAATTATAAATGTTGTTAAACGTTCTTTACGTCTTATTAAACACTCTGGGCTTTAACCCTGAAAATAATGTGTTTTGACGTGCTTTGATTTTGCTTGGTTAAGACTGTGTGTCTAATTACAAACTGCATTGTCGCTAATGTTTGAGTCGAGCGTTCGCAAATATTAGCCTGGTATTCCTGGTTAGGTTTTCTGTTTACAGACCTGGGCTTGCAGAGACTGGCACGACAAACGTGACGACTGCGGCTACAGGGGGCGGAACCAATACCAACGTTAGCTGTAGATTAACCGTACGAAGGTTTGGGAAGGTTAAAGGGCGGGAAATTGCCAGATGCCAGCTCAGATAAACAACAACATATACTGGGTCGTCATTAGTTTGTTTTGGTTTGTGGGTTGTTTGCATACAAACTCGAATCACGTCGTTAAATCACTTGACAATATTCGGGGGGTATCATCAGGACGGTCCATAGAAGTTAACGCAAATAATTCTTGCCACAAGCTCGTGACCACCGTTATGAGAATTTCGTTGCACTTTGATCAAGTGTTTTGCGGAGAGTTTAATCCTTGGCCTACCACCAATATTAAGCCTACTTGTTTGCATTTCATGATGGTTAGCGTTTTTTATTACGTTCCATAATAAATCGAATTAGAACCCGAAGCTCGTGCTAGAAAAAAACAAAGCTACTTTTTCCCGACAAGCCAGTGCAAGATTTTGTACTTGTTGCTGCACAAAAATATCATTACATTATTTTGTTGCAAGTTTTAGTTGAAGTAATGGTTAACATGCGCACGGATTATCCCTGACCGAATATTATTGCGTTAGGAAACTGGCATTGGTGCCCTAATATGTTCAATGTTGGTGCATCTTGTAAGTAATGAATTTAAAAAAATTTGTGAAGCCAGAATTCCCAGAAGGTGATCAACGACACATGAACAGCATAAGCCCGATCAGGAATATTTATATGGCATTAATGTACAGTGTTGTCCGATGAGAAAACCAAAACATCACAGAATCCGAAACTCGTTCAAACAAGGAGTTATTTTGGGTCGAAACATAAGAATGAGTAATTTGGGACTGATTTGCCCAAAATTGAGATTCTGTTAGCTGTGTACTAAATTTTCCCGATAGTAGGTTTTTGTATGGTTAGAGTATGTGTGTATTGTTAGTAATGTATGTTCTCCAGTACACTTAATTGTTCACGTGGATTATTCCTTGTGTCTTACATCTTTTCAGCAGCTATTCTCCTTTCCAGCGCCATTACCCCTATCACATACTCCTTCGATAAATTGCGCAAGAATGTGGTGCATTACGACAGATCCACGTTGTCCAGGTAACGGAGGACACAAATTAAGGATTTTCATCAGTTAGTTCGTTGATTGGTTGTTTATTTTTGACATGCAACACGACTGTTTTCTTTTTGCTATATGTGACATCACCTCTAAAACCGGTCGCACAATTTGCGCAGTTTAAATTGCGTTCGTGAAGCACATCGTGACCTGTTAGTCCTGACTTAAATCCAGGCAAAACATGCCAATCTAATCAAAAAGTCTCATCGACCCTTTTAAATTTGTCCCAGCTAATGACAATTTAAACGACAGATTTGTTGACAATTATTGGTGAAGGGCACCTAAGTTTGCTTTTAACATTTACGTGCGCTTACGATCGATGGCGGCTAACACCTCGACGCGTGAAACCACATAGCCATGTTTTTAACTCGACCAAACCAAAACGTTTTGGGCCCGCTAAAAACCCTGCTTAATTGGGCGTCCAGACTTTTCTCTTTGGATACTTGCGATCCGGTACACCAATCGGACTGATTTTATATGCCACACACGAACCCTACGGCCACTTTATCTTCATTCACAAAAACACAATGTCGTTCTCCAGTGGAGATTATCTCATTTTTCAGATGACCTTCAAACAGAAAAGTACATGGAAACCAAGCACCAGACTTAAATTTCGTCCAGAGGTGTCAGTACATTAAAGCACATCTTAAATTAACAAATTAAAGGCGAAAAAATACTTAGCCGAAAAGAACCTTAAATTGCGCGGCATAGGTGACGATTCTTGTGTTGAAAAGAGGTAGCTGGAAGACACAAACGACCAAAAACGGTGCAACTGCAATATATTTTTTAATAAAATTTCATTGTTACAGATTTACTTCAAACGGAGTTGAAGCAGTAACGTTTGAAGAGCGATGCTGGGTTATAAAGGATGCCTTTGTTGAACTTGCGCCAACTTTTGTGTGAAGTTAATCATTAATTGGTATTTATATGATGCCACAAAAGCAACGCATGTTCTTCCATGTCACATAATGTTTGCTTTTCTACAAACTGATTACTCGCTTACTCGTTGTCCCGTTACGTGTGTACATAGTGTGAGATTTAAATGCATTCAAACGACGATTGCGTAAAAGCCAGCTGGTAAGTAATCACGAAATCCGCATATTTTAGAAACATTTTCCTTGCTTCTAATGCATTAATATACGTACATTAATCAGTTTATTAAAATTAAACTCGCCTTAATTCGTTGGTTTGCGACGCATGTTGTTGATATTTCGAACAGTACAAATTATTTTGAACACCTTATGCAAATTTTGTCAAGTTTTAAAACAGGGGTCGGTATCTTTGGTTCAGTTTTGGGCCATATACCTGTAAAGTGTCTGCAAGAAACATTTTTCACAATTCCATTTCCGTTTAAATTGTTATTACGATGTTACAACCTTGCGATTGGGGATCATATATGTTTTGTACACCGTGTCATATAGCACTCAACCGCGATATTGTTGACTTAATTTGTCAACACGGTTGCGCCACGCAACCTACAGGCTGTCCCATCTGTTTTACGAGAACAAAACAGATAAGGGCAGCTTGCAGGTTGAGGTTTTGGTCATGAACCGAAAGGGAGTTGATATGAATTAGGGATTAATATGAATGGATGTAGTTAATAGATGGATGTATGTTCTTTGAATGTTCTGGCATGTATTTCCAGTATTTAGAGGGCATTATGTTATTCAAGTGTAGTGTAAACAATATTGGACCACTTTTTACTCGCATGGACCAACATTTTGGATCCTAAGCCGAATACGCATGATAACATGAAAAAAGATATTTTACTTGTCGAAAATTAGCAACGATCCGAATCAATTATTGCGGTCCTTCCGAAGTTTTTTGTAGAGGAAGATTTACCAAAGAATTTTACGCCCATGTGACAAAATGATGGTGAGGTTACCTGCATCCATTGTACAAAATAACGCACGTTTGGCAGCAATTAATACTGCATTAGATCATGAGATAGAATAATGAATCACAAACAAATATAGCTGTGATTATCGGACATAGGATATTTAGAGGGTGCAATGTGACGTTGTATCAAGACAAATACAACAACATATTAACAATAATAACAATATTAACATAAATATAATGTATTGATAATAAGCATTGTTATATGACAGGTCGCCAGGGCTTTTACTTTTATGCTGACTTTACCTGATTTCTGTTTGGCAATTGAGACTTGTGTGCGGTACGCGGCCAATCAAGTTCCCGTAGTTGAATAAACGTATAATTTCTAACTAGATTTTCTCTTTACCGATACGGGACAAGTCAGGACTGGTCCGGGGGTGACAATTCCTGTTCCGGGTACACGGTCTTTTGTCGACTTTAAAAGGGCCGACAATTGATTACCGCTTGGGAGGAGTGGATAATTGCAAATTTCTAGTTAGCTTAGGTAGCGAATATTTCGCGCGGTATTAAATTGTTGTATATTTCTGTTTGTTTGCGAGTGTGTTAGTTTAGTTTGCTATTGTAGTTTTAGTTTTTAGTTACTGGAATAAAATAAAATCGATGTCAAATTTTACCTTGTATTCATTGATTCTGTACCTCTTAAACACTTTGGAAATTAAAACTTTCCTGAAAACAGTGTGTTTTGTCGTGCTTTGATTTTGCGTGGTGAAGGTTAAGAGCAAAGTACAAATGTTGCTATAGTTTGATTCGAGCGTTCGCAAATATTAGCCTGGTATTCTTGGTTAGGTTTACTGTTTACAGACCTGGGCTTGCATGGTACGACAAACGTGACGACTGCGGCTACAGGGGGCGGAACCAATACCAATGTTAGCTGTGCGAAACCGTGTGAAGGTTTGGGAAGGTTAAAGGGGCGGGCAATTGCCCGACACCAACTCAGATAAACAGCATCGTATACTGAGTCGTTGAGGTAACGTGGTTTGTGTCTGTCACAACAAAACACAATGATGATATTGTAGCAGCAACAGGGCAAGTTCAGACAACAGGCTCGATACCAGGACAAGTTTGTGTGTTTTCCACAATATATTGCCAGCAGAAACGAGGTTTAACAAAACAATGACAAAAACGTAAAAAAATCGTTGTATCAATAAAGTAACAAGCTTTGGTTCAATGTCAGCTGATGTATTATTAATTGCAAAATCGATATCCCTACTATTAGCATTACCAGTTTCCGCAAATAAAAAACACGCGTATTATAGAGGTAATATAATGTCGCTGAGATAAGATAATGCCTTAGCGAAGTACGGGTTCTTCACAGGTTTATTGAGATAATCTAACTAGAAGATTAAATATTATGTGAAAGGCGTGCAGTTCATCTGATGACACTCGATTCATAACTTAGTACGAAAGTACAACCTTTATTTTTAACACAGAAATTCTTACACACCGAAGATTTGTTGCTAGTTGGTTAAATAGAATTGGATGGCCAGAGTAATTAAATGTTACGGCATTTTGGGGTCTCGTAATCTATGGAGTGGACAAGTCTCGTGGAAACGAAACATTGGGACCAAGACAGAAAGTTATGATGAGTTTAGAAAGTACGACAAAATATTTCGAAGCAATTTTCCACAAGTTGTCATACCAACCAACCTCTTGACAAATTTGAAAAAATATTGCAAAAAAAAGAAGATCCGGGCTCCCGACCAACGAGTGGCAAGTTACAACTTTGAGGAGGTCAAGGGTCATAAGTTGCTCTACACTCTCATTGATATTGTTCAACACAGAGAAATGTATGAAGAAGAAAATTACTTCTTCTTCCATTGTGGACCCGGTGAGAATCGAGATATTATCTTGCTCGCAAACCCCACTAAAGATCAACCTGGTAGTGGTGTAATCACCACCTCCGCTCTCACAAACCAACCCAATACATACGGCTACTTTCTAGGGGATCACGCCTACAAATTGCGTGGGTTTCGTAAATATTTTGAGATGTTTATGACAAAATCAGTCAGCACCAAAGGCGACAGCACGGGAGAAGATGGTCGGTTTTTCGAGCTTTCTGTTCTCTTCTTGTTCGAGATTGCCAGACGACTTGTTCCAGACAATGAAAATAGTCCAGATATGAAGAAAAAGCTTGATTCCATTCCTGTGTCGTCCTGCATCGCCGCTTGTATTTTGAGAGTCTCGACGGGTGGGGAAGGTAAACCAGAAGAGGAGATCATAGAAGAGTTGATTGATGTTATGCGAGCCAAAACGACAGGCGATAAAAAAATTTATACCAAAGAAGAATTTAAACGAAGGAATAAGGCTGCAGATCAGATGCGAAATTGGTAAAATACATTCCTTGTTATCAAAATGCTCCTAAACAGATTATTTTAGTATTTTTAAAACGGTTTAATTAAAATCATTAACTCCTTTTTTACTCTACGCACGAATAATAAACAAAATAAATTTTCCTCGGCTAAGATTAAGTTTTCAATGAACAATAGCTGCCCTTTGTTAGCAAACAATACTATTGTTACCCTTTATAGTTATGTTAAGTCAAACTCTCTTCAAAATAAAAACTATTTGCAGTTTGTTGCTTTTCAGCAAAGTTTAATCTTAATTATTAACTCTGCATTTTGTTACACGTCTTTCTGCCATTATTGTTCTTAAACATGTAATAAGTCCCTCACAGATATCTTGTTTTGTTGCAACAGTTACTACAGCGATAATAGCATGACACCAGAGAAGCTCGAAGAAAAACTCAAGCAAAAGATGAAAGATCTCTTCAATCCACAATTTGATGTTAATGCAATTACTGCAGGCGTACGTAACGCCAGCATGGGCAGTCCTGGTGAAACTTCAGGAGCAAACAGAAGCTCTTCTAAAGCAACCAGCAGTCAAAAAAAAAAGAAAAACCTGAAGAAACAATCAGCGAAACAGAAAATTAAACCGACATTAAAACCATAAAACATGTAATATTTAGAATTTGAACTCCTGAATAATAACTTGGGTACCATCTACTTACTTACATGATCATTCATGTTTCGAATAATCTCATTTCCTCATCCTTTTGTCTTTTGCACTCTGTCAGCCGATTTTTGAATTAGTTTCAGCACAAAATTTAATTTTACTGATGTGGAGTTGTTCACTCAGTTTATTTGCAAAATTCCTGCAGAAACATATATTGGCCCAACCAGAATTGTTTTTTAACATTGCGTTGCTTGGATGACAATTTTGCTTGTTGGTACTTTTGTGTGAGTAGCTTAGTTCGCCTTTTAATTTGTATCTGATGTGTTTACAAACAGAAGCAATGGCATTTAAATCTGATTGCATATTTTGCGTTGATATTAGTGACATAATTTTGTTTCATTTTAAGCATTAAATAGTTATATACGTTATAAAGATTTTCAAATTTTTTGAAATGAAGGTGTCTTTTATCGTATTTTACCATCGTTTATCGTTTTATCGTCATGCAGCGCATATTTTTGCATGTACTACAACTAGTGTAGTTCAAATATACCCAGTTTGCTGTTCGCTGATTCTGTAAATAAACTTTTTTTAAGCTTGATAACAATTTTTGTGAATAGTTTTTAATGAAGCTGTTAGGATCTAGCCGTCCTAACCTTTCTACCGGAACCACGTTTTCCAGTTAAGCGACAGAAATGGAAAACCCATGATAACTCTTCTTTCAATCCGGTTGAGTGAAGAAGGCGTAACAAACCGGTGAAGCGTTCAATCATGCGGCTGTTATCCTGTAAATCACAATGGTTGTGCAACAACATATTAGGTAGCGTCGCTCGCCGGCAATGTACAGTCTATTTACTGGCGTATGGCATAACACCTGGCTTGTAATTGAGTTATATGGAATGTGTGACAGCTAAGGTTTGTAAACTTGGAGACATACAGGCGTGGCAAAGTATTAAACACATTAACCTCGTAACAACGGAGTTAACTCATACAAAAACAAACACTTATAGTGACGTAGCGTATGTTGATTGTTCCTCGTTTTTAAAACAAATCAAACTTGATGATTTCAAAAACGTTCGACACAAATAATGGTGGGATTTGAAAACACCGTTGTTCAGTTTACGCAAATACTGTTTCTGTGCAGACAGAAGCAGTAATATTGCAGCTCGCGTAAGAAGAAAGGGACATTTGTTTCGCACAATGCTCTGGTACGATACAATGATCCACTCCTACCCATGTAGTAATAACCACGCGATATCACAAATCAAATCATTTGTGGTTTGATCAAAACACAACCACGCGAATGAATATGCACACAAGTGACTGCAACCGAACATCCTCGCGATTTTTTCGAAAATAACTTCTCGCATGACTGCGTAAGCATAACCATTTTCAAACATCTTGAAAAGATGAGGTTGAGGTTTGAAAACTTCTGCAAAACGCACTGAGCTTATTGACGTAGAAATCCCAATGTTTCTGAGGAAGTCGAATAATTTATGGGTTTCTTGAATCCAATATGGCTGGATTGGGAAACGTCCACATAAACTTGTAAAAGCAAGGTAAGTTCTTATACTAAAGTTTAAGGAGACAAAATCTTCACAATATATTCAAGTTATATGAATTATATTTACTTTCATCAGCAAATCAAAAACATCAGAACAAGTTAGTTGTAGATATCGGAAAAATTGGCTCTCTGGCATCACCTTGTGGGCTGGTCACTTTATAAAATTACAAACTTTGTTTGGCAGTCTGGGTTTGGGACAAGGATCTGTTCAACCCTTCTGTAATCGTTTCTAAACTCGAGATTGTCATACGACTATTTGATGATGATGCAAACGAGTCCATTCCTGTGTCATCCTGATTAAGTCGGATGTAAATAACAATGGCCATGTGACATCATATTAACCAGCGTCGCTGTGTTTATAATTACACCTGGATTTACTTCTGACGTCACCCACGACCTCTAAATGAGTTAAATGAGTGTTTGGATGCTAAAAAAAGTTATATTATTGCTCGAAAAGGAAGACCGGAGGTACAGGGCATAGTTTAGCCACGCAATAACCAACTCTGACATCAACCGTAACAGGATTCCATATCTGAAAAAATCAAACTCTAAACTTTAAACTTGTTGCAAAAACAGGAAAGTCGTAGAACATAATTATAAGAAAATGTTTTCCATGCAGCACATTTTCTTGTTGACGTGTTGTTGCCCCTTCTGTAATCGTTTCTAAACACAAACCCCAGACAAGATATTTCGGCCAAAAGCGGTTGCCCGTCCAACTATTAACGAGGGTATTTTATTGCACGCGTCGCTCGCGCGGTAACTTAACTGACGCAGACTTCCCTTCCTGAGAGTGAAAGGTTGTCACAACTTCGCTGTTCCCGCAAAATTTGCGTTGTCAAATTCCTGATGAAGTGCGTAAATTCATCCCATTCATTACCACATGTATTAGTGGGGTGTATATTAATGCTTAGTGCAACGTGTTGACAATATGAATAGGAGGAGCGAGTAGTTTGCTTTTTATAAAGACGTAAATGAGCTGGGGTAATCTGTGTGTGTTTGGTTATTTAAATAAATTTACCATTATTACGTCATCTTATGTTAAGATATTCCGTGACTATTTCATTTAAACTGACATGGTCTCCCTTCTTGTGTTAATCCTGCTCGTTTTACTCAGCTTTCAACACTCCAGTACTTCAGGTATGTGATTTTTAATTGGTTAAACTTTTTTATCTGATACATGTACCAGCAACTAACTGGTTTGGAAATTGTCTGGTGACCAACTGTAAAAAAACAACCAAACCACAGATTTACTCTTTGTAACCAAAGGTTATAGCAGAACTTCAGTCGTGGCGAGATCCTTTATTAGTCGATTTCATCTGCTTTTACGAACAAAGCACTGTGATACTGCGATGCTGTATTACAAAATTGTGTGGAGACGTCATGTATTATAAACTGCATGCGTTTTCCAACACGTTCTTAAATGCCGCATATTGTATTTGCGCTTGATCAGATGGTTGTATGACTCTTACAAAATAGTGTTGATTACATTATTTACCCCCACAGAGTGGAAACCGAATTTTATCTGCGACGACGGAACAGTAATTTTACAAAATCGGTTTTGTTCCAACTTCGCGGATTGTCCTGACAAAAGTGATGAAAGAAAACCAGGAATTGTGTCACAAGAAACCAACATTACTTCGGAATATTTAATGTACGTTTAACTATACTGTAGGTTGATTTAAGCCAGCGCACGCACTAATAGCAATGCAGAAAACTGTTTTAGTTTTTTTTGTGCAGTCCTGTATCCTCCAATTACTATAAGACTTTGCCATAAACAATTGCCGGCATGGTTTGGTAGAAATACAGAATGTCAATGTATTGCCTTTGCAAGGCGTGAGCGCCGTAAATAACCACATGTACTGGTTAGTGTATTCATTTAAAGTACCGCGAAAGTGTGTCTGTGTTTTTATATCAGAATAATTGCCAGGGCAATGAAAAACCTGCGTTGCATTTCAGTTGCTCGCTGCCCCGTTCGCTGGGTTGGATTGAAACTTGTGCGATTCGTCGTGTTGAGTTTTGTCGAGGCCGCACCCAATGCATCGGTAAAACACTGTGCGACGGTTGGTGTCCAGATTTTTATCGCTGTCCGGACGGAAGTTGTCGCCAAAGAGCTTTATTATGTGATGGAGAATTCTGCAACGATTGTCCGTCTTCAAGAAGGTTTGACAATGGACACGGGTTTAAGTGTTTGAGAAATGGGAGGTTATGCAATCTGCCACAAAACGTTCTGTTTGATGGAATTTCTGACTGTGACGATGGTGCGGATATATGCTATGTTCAAAGTGGGAGTAATCTGAATGGTGACCCAAGGTAAGTTTAATGTGTTTGCAATGAAATATATAAGTGGGTGTAAAAGTTACGTATTAGTGATTATGGTGTTTATGGTTTAACTTGGTCTTGATTCTGTAATGTACTTCGCATTTTTTGCATTTGGCTTTTCCGTTATGTAAAACGTTTTGGGCCCACTGGTTGACTTGGGACGATATAACTGTAAAGTTCACTGACTAATGTTTTGCAAACACAAAAACAATTTATGTACAGAGACGTCAGAAACCGAACCGGGTCCTTCTTTAACTCCACCATATGTTTCGCGTGTCGAGACGAACAACACACGATCGTATCGAGTTTAAACGTGTGTGATGGGAAGGTTGACTGCCCCAACCTGAGGGACGAGTGCCAATGTGAGAAGGAAGCACACGGAATATGTGGTTATGTCAGCAAATATGAAGAACACCCGACGTAAGTGGATTCTGAGTTTCCACTGAGGGTCGCATAGTTTGCGTCAAAGCAAGCGTAACATTGAAAACAGGTTTTTTTGAAACATAGCGACTGTCACATTACATTTAAATACAGGAACATATTAGAAAATGTTTTGACAGAGATGTGGTCAAAAATTAATGACAGAGATGTGGTCAATATTAAATTAATGATGTCGTCTACAACAAATTAATATTTTACTTGTAATGTTATATTTATCACCGGCAAATTTATGCATGGCTCGGTTACAATTCATCCACAACTAAACATGTTTTCCTGTGAGCTGCATACAGATGGCCACTGTTTCGCCCTATAAGGTCTCATGAGTGCAGTTTGGTGCGACTCTTCTTGGCCTGCAGCTCACAGAAATCATATTATTGGCTCCACTTTGCTCATCTACACGTTTTTACTTCGCAGAATGATAAAGAAATGCGACTGCTTTGATTCGAACGGAATTTGTAACAATATCTTAACTCTAAACAAAACCACGTGCGCTCAAACTTCACCTCCAGCTTGCCACCTGTCGAACTCATGCAACCAAGACTTTCCCTGCCACATGCTCTGCCCCTCCCACCTCCGGTGTCCGGATATGACGTGTCTACCAAGGTCAATCTTGTGTGACGGTGACGTGTGCAACGATTGTTCGTCATCACAGAGATGGAACAACGGACACGGTTTCAAGTGCGCGAGGAACGGGGGATCTTGTGTTCTGCTACAAATCTTGTTATTGGACGGGATTGCGGACTGTGATGACGCAATAGACTTGTGTTACGTAAACCAGAAAAACGACACGGTTTTAATGGGAAATCCCAGGTACATAGAAATTTCATTTTTGTTACCTAACCTTATCTAAATGTGAATGGAGTTACCGGTTACCATTACTTTTACATTGCTGCAAGATATAATTCTAAATGGTTAAAGTTTAATAAATTGTTGAATCAAAAGCATTCCAACGCCCAGACAGGATTGCTAATGTACCAGGAGGGTATTCTGTATTTAAATCATTTGTTTAGACGAATACTTACAAACAATCAACAAGTTTCTGTTGTAAATTAAGCCATACAAGTGAAACATCTCTTTGTTCAAAGCGACGTCAGACAATCGATATTCGCTGAATTCAACAATTCCGCTTGCTTCCGTTGCCACGACAACGAAACGACAATCTCAAACAAAAGCGTGTGCGATGACGTCATCGATTGCCCTGACTTAAGTGATGAATGTTCTTGTGACGGGAAAACCCCAGATTTGTGTCGTCATGCTACGTCATATGCGTCAAACCCAAGGTGGATGTGAATTTAAGTGTCTCTTATTGTCTTGAATTTAGGGGTGAATGTGTATTTAGGGGTTACATGGTTGCCATGCAATCCACATTGTAATTTTCTCATTCTAATTTAATGCGTATGATCTTTAAATAGCAGGTTTTGCAGCGACACTAGTGGTTAACCCTATATCAAAATGCTGTTTGTTTGTCAACTTTATTCATTGAGTGCAAACTGAAGGCCCTTCCTGTTGTATGAATTATATGCTCACCAATTACCATTTTCCAAATTGTGAACCCTATTTATTAATTTTACAAACATAATTACGCTTCTTCTTATTTGTCTTTCAGCCTCGTGAGAACTTGCGAATGTTTCGACGATTCAAACACGTGTCACAACCATTTGAACCCGGATGACCCCAACATGAACTGCAACAAAACCAAACGTCAGTTGTGCGATTCCCTCGTCCACCCGTGTAACCCTGGCGTCCCGTGCGACATGGAATGCCCGACACATTACCGTTGTCCCGAGTCCACCTGCCTCCATCGATCCACCATCTGTGATGACGATACCTGCAACGATTGCTCGTCCCACCTCCGATGGCAGAACGGGCACGGGTTCAAATGCACGCGGAAAGGCAGAGATTGCAACTTGCCTCAGATGTTTCTGTGGGACGGAGTAAAAGACTGCGATGACGGGAGTGACCTTTGTTTCCTTGACAACGAAGGACTTCTCACTGACAATCCGAAGTAATTTGCTTCAAATGTTGTTGTTTTTTGTGGGGGCTGCCATCAATACTTTAAACTAAATATCTAAAATAATTTTGTTTCTATTTAAAGTGAACGCTATTTAACTTCCTTTTAGGCGAACAAAAGTGGAAAGAATTTAAAAACTTATGTTTTCGTGGCACCAAAAAAGTGGCCGCACACAAATAATACCAAATTATATTTCTCCAAATTGTAACAAAACAACACATCTCTATTTTTTCCACAGCGACATTCGATCATCGATGTGGGCCCAGTTCAATCACTCCCTGTGCTTCCACTGCCTAGATAATGACCTCATCATTCCCAAAACCAGCGTATGTGATGACGTCATAGATTGTTACGACATGAGTGACGAATGCTTGTGTGAAGGTCAACTTCCTGATCTCTGTGCGAAGTTACAACCACAGTAAGATCTCTCATATCTCAACAAATCCAAAGCATTTTGAATGATTACTATAGGCAGTTAATAATAATCAAACTGGGCCATGGGGTAGACCGGGGTTTCTTAAACCGTGTGTCGTGGCCCTAAAAGGTCTTAGAACCCCTGGTGTAAATAATGTTGTGTTGCAAGACTTCGACATTTGTAACCACTCTGGTTTGGCTTGTGATGAAAAATTTAGCATGCATTGGTTGCAACGCGATATGTAACATCGGTTTCTACCCGTTTGGAACAAGCTCCAGTCCAATATAGTTTTTTAACATGGTCTGTGTACAACACCACCAACATCCAAGCAATAACCAAAGTCCTCAACTGTATGTTGACGTGGTTCTGTATGTTGTCACAATCCACTGCAAACGATGACGAGCTCATTTCATATATTTAACCTTAGTTGACACAAACGCTTCCATTCAGCGTCATATCCCAACAAAGCGCATCCAGATGCAACGGAGGTAAGTTTGATTGTGGAAGTGGAATGTGTGTTGACACTCGTCAAGTCTGCGACGGAAATATGGATTGCGACGATGGATCGGACGAAATGTAAGCCATAGCAAGAGTTGTAAACTACATAATATAAATGCATGTTGTGCTTCAGGTCGGATCTATGCAGTGGAACAGCTCCTTGTGGAAATCAGACGGTGCCAGGAAAACTATGCCGGTAAATTGAAATTTAAAACATCATTGTTAAAACTGGGTACAAGTTACAAGGTAGGTACAAGAAAATGATTTAAAATTTATGTTTTGCATGACTGTTTTGTGTGTACAAATATCTGAATCAGTTACGCAAAAACATATATTTTCAACTATTTTTTGTTCGATGGTGCTTGTGTACAACCACTGACATTAGCAACCTCATGCTTTTATTTTGACTTTGGTTCAATATAAAATAAAACATATTTCTCATCATCAGTTCTTAAAAAAATAGAAGCGTTGAAAATAAGTCATTTTAGTAATATTTGAAATTATACGCGTAAATGAAAGATTATTTTCAAGTTTCTGTGCAGTAAAATAAATTTGTTGACTAGATGCAGTCATTTGGCATCCGAAAGTTGCGAACAGAAAACAGCCATTTTCT
This sequence comes from Ascidia mentula, assembly GCF_947561715.1. Taxonomy (NCBI): domain Eukaryota; kingdom Metazoa; phylum Chordata; class Ascidiacea; order Phlebobranchia; family Ascidiidae; genus Ascidia; species Ascidia mentula. The sequence goes on along the minus strand of NC_138568.1, from coordinate 21,843,292 downwards.
GCGATGGAAGAAGCGAATGCGTAACTTCACCTGGAAGTCGGAGAGATTACAATTCACCGGCCGAGGACGAGTGCACGGAAGTTTGTGAGAAATTTACAAGAAATTCGTCCAAACCCGAAATTAAAACTGGATGCAGGGATCAACATCGGGTTCCACTGTTTGAATGCAGCGACTGTAAGTGACCATGTTACATTAGCTGCACTGTAGCTGTTAATAAACCATTCTGGTGTACTTGATACAAATGGGACAGCAATAATGTGAATTTATAACATTTTATAATCATGTTTCTCTATTTGCTCGAATGAATTTATACTGGAAATCATGCCACAATATTTGCTTGGAAACTACCAAGTAGTGTTTTCTCAGGACAGACATGTTGTAATTTCTGAGGGATTCAACTTTCGACACGTTTCTTATCAAACCTTCTTTTTCCCAGATCACGTTAGACCTAAGCTATGCAACGGACTCATTGAATGCAACCACGCTTACTTCAACGACGTTTACGTTTACCACGATGAAGACCCGACAATCTGCACGTCGAAGTTCGCTTGCAACACAATGGACGGCTACGTCAGCATCGATCAACTGAAAGTGTGCGATGGTTTCGTCGACTGCATGGACGGAAGTGACGAAAATAGAGAATTGTGCCCAGGTCGTATGCATTGCCAGTCGCTTGGTGGCGCTGCGGTGAGTAATTAGTTAAATCCGAAGGTTCCTAAATTGCATACTAGCGTTGAAGTGCACTGTGTGATGCATGGAAGCAGGAACTTGAACAAACCAATACGGTGCAACACAAATATGTTTCAAAATATGTTTGTTTTAAAATAGTAATTTATTTTTAATTACGCAGTAATATTTCATGCATTGGCATGATTGACTGAATCACCCCACTGCGCAGGTCCTTCTTGGCAATTATAGCTATCGTATCGCGATCATTAGGTTCACAGGCTTGGCAGCCAGGCATTGCAGCCTAGCTGGATCAGCCACTTTTTCCTCCGACTTTTTTCAATTACGCTTTTTTTCAACATTTAACCTTATTCCAATAACACTTCTTCTGCGTGGACACACGTGGAAACTTTCACAGTCAAGTTTAAATAACCTGTCTAAAAACTTTGAAATTGATTTCCATCACAAATTATTAATAATTTTCTGTTTTCTTTTCTGTCAGCTTTCAATCGGCAAGCATCAAATTTGCGACGGTCAGATAAACTGTGATTCGTCGGAGGATGAACTGGGGTGCTCAGACGACGGAAGGTTTTATTGCGAAAGTGGAAAACCTCTGTTTGTTCCGAAAAAACTGGTATGAGGTGATATTTTTATCAATGAGCATTGTTTCTAATTTTTCCGAGGGGCGTTCCCTAGTTGCCATTTTTCGAAGCGAAAACCGGAACATTTGCAGCTCTTTTTTCAAACATAAATCTTCATTGTGGTGGATTGTTCTTAGTAACAAGATTCAAACTACTGTGTAGAAATTCAATGGCGTCGGAGATTGCAGTGACTGGAGTGACGAATGTCCCTTGGTGACGTCATCAAGTGCAATGTCGTTTTCATCGAGATACGAATTAATCGCGAACCCTTTGTTACGTGGAGCTGTGTGGATCATGGGACTCGCAGCAACTTTAGGCAACATGGAAAGTATTAGGGTTTTATCTGGTAAAGTCTGACTGTGGTTTCAACTTTAGTCTGCTTACTCAGAAAACTAAGTGTTCGCCTTACGGCTGTAGAAACACGTCACAGAACACGACATAGAATATTGTCTGTGTCCCCAAGCAAATGCTTAAATATTTGCACTACACCACTGTTTTTCAACCACCCATCTTATATGTAATCTGGTGACATTAAATGGATTTCTTCTGGTGCGAAGTGCTTACTTTAATGCATAAGTTCATTTTAATACATTTGATCATACATCCTACAAATTATTGGGTATAATTCGAAAAAATTAAACAAACAGAAATTTTTTGCAGATGGTGATGTTAAAAGAAATAAAACCGGCAACGCAGTCACGTGGTAGTCACGCATCGTCGCGCGCCAATCACATTCTAGTGTTCAACATCAGTGCCTCAGATTTTCTCATGGAAGTTTACCTCATCATACTTGGATCTATGGGGTTTCATTACTCGGGAGAGTACTGCAGCAGCGACCTCTCGTGGCGGTCCAGTGGCACATGTGTTGCCCTTGGTGTGATGGTGGCGCTGTCGAGCGAAACCTCAGTGCTAACCATGGTTCTGCTGACTACGTTTCGTCTCTACGCCGTCTTTAAGGTGAAAAATATGTGTGCAACGATTCAGTTGTAAACTTAGACTGAAAACTTCGCGTGACGACAGAATAACGACAGAAATTTGTGTTTAATGTTGCTAAAGGTTTGTTTTTAATAACTATTATAGTTTTACTTTTACAAATGTTTGTGATATGCAACCCACCTAAAGAGTATAAGTTGCCGAAAAAAACAGAGTAAAACTATTTTATATAACTTAGAATTAATTTAAAAACACGCATTGTAGACAAAACCTCAATAACAATCAAGAAACAACAGCAACATCTTCATACAAACTGCTTACTTGAGTGAATGTTTAGCCTTTCCAGTCATCTTCAAACCCCAGCACGCGCATTGTGATGTTGTCAGTCTTCATGGCTTGGTTCGTCTCGTTCTTCATCGCGTTGCTGCCACTCACGGTCGAGTTTGAAGAAAAATTCCAAACCAAAGCTTGGATCGAAAAAAATATGGTCTTTCGTGACGTCACAGTCGACTTTTCCGGTAAAATATTCTGACCAAAGTTGTAGTTTTGCAAGTGGATTTGACCCAAATTGATAATGAATTTAATGGCAAAGCGTTTACGTAAAAGTGGCGAAACTTTATGGCAATGAATGAAATCATTCTTTCCATTGTTTAGCCATACAATGTAAGTTAGAAGTATAGTTCTTTACAAAAGCATCAAACAAGTTTCTCCCACTGCTCCGTAACACATTGTTGTGTGTTTTCAAATTTGTATTCGATGGAATTTACAAACGCTAACTTTTGTTTCCACACAGACATGAAAACATTTGTGAAGCGAGTGATGGAGTTTTATCCCGACGTAAACCACATCGACGTCACTTCCTCCTGGAAACAAACAAACCTTGCGACGTCATGGTCGGATCTTTACCGTGTGCTTATCCAAAGTGGACACCATATACTGGATAAGCCGAAAGGATATTTTGGGTACGACTAGTCCGAGGTTGGGTTTACACACACACGATTTGCGCAGTCGTAAACGTTGTTCCTTTATCGATAGCGTAGGCTCGCGAGCCAGCAGAATCCTCCAGTGCAAAGCTTGTGTTATGGACTCTGCCTAACTGCTTCAACCACGTAATACCCGATTTAATGAAATCACACAGTGAATTATTTAACGAAACAAAATATTTTTTTTATTCAATTTATCTTCTATCCATCAGTTCAATTTCTTTGTATTTCGGCAACTTGCACTTGGAATGTCCCGAAATATCAACCAGAACAATTGGAAAAATTTCTTTTTATTTCAGATACTACAGCAGCAACAGTGTATGCATAAGTAGATTGTTCGTCACTTCGTCGGATGAGGCGTGGAGTTATACGATGTCTATTATATCTTTTAACTTCGTCGCATTCTTGTACGTTGCCTTCTCGTACTTTCTCATCTACAGAAAGACGACAACAAGTGGGCGGATCGTCAACCATGGTCAGAATGCACGAGTTTCAAAGAAAAACAAAGGTTTGATTAAAACTTTCTTCGTCGACTTTCATCCACTAATATACAGACCCTCACTGACTGGTTCTGAAATGTAACTCAAGTCATCTCTTCTACAAAACCCTTACATCACACGCTGTAGTTTTTAAATACCAAAGTAAATATGCAACCTCAGGTATTTAACGGCCTCGCCTCCATGCTCTACGTATATTCAAGTTTAACATAACATGAAATTGATTCACGAATTTATTCGCGTGTTGCGTGAATAAGATTTCTATGCTAGTAGGAACAAACTACGTTTAAGCACTGCATAGCCGACCTTTCAGTTATCCTTTTATCTGTGGAACCTTGCAGTTGTATATCATTAGATGTATTTGTATGACGTGAATATGACTTAAATTCTAGCCGAAATAACCGCCACCCATTTTGTCACATCTATGTATCTTCCTGTTGTGTTACAGATATGCAGAACAAAATCATATTCCTCATTCTCACCGACTTCTGTAGCTGGATTCCACTTTCCCTGATGACTTTCCTCCATTTCAGCGGTTTCACTTTGCCTTCTGTGGCTTACGTCGTGTCGGCAGTTATTCTGCTTCCCATTAACAGCACCATCAACCCTCTCATATACTCCACCGCTTTGGATAAATTGCGCAAGAATTTGGTTCACAAAGTCAGCTCAACGTTGTCCAGGCAACCGAGAACCCAAAGCACTGCTTTTCAAACCGCCCAAGTTTAAAACGATCCACAACCCCACAGAAACATTTCATAACACGGTTGATTTGCGCTCTTTGAAACAATGTATTTATGATGCATTGAAGTAATATTGGTTGTTTGTATAACTGACTGCAAACAGAATATTGTGCAGTAAATATTTGATGTTTTCGATACGGTGTAACCTTTTCCCTCGATTGGAAAAGTACTGTAGATCGATCCATGATGTCATCACTGATGATGCGGCAGAGAATCTTATTAATTTGTGACGTTTGTGACAAAACCTTAATATTTAAACTTAACATCTTATGACCACATCAGTGCAATATTCGATCGACGTGCGGAAATTCTGAGGTCGGTATAATGAACAAACCTAGCGGAAGTCTCAAACGGATGCAGCGGAATTTAAAGTGAATCAACACATATGCAGTGGAGGTTGAATTACCTTCGGACATTGGACTCATTCCAAAGTCCGACTGAACAACTATAATTTCAATCTGATATTGAATGCGAAAGGTTGCGTTGAGTTAATGCTGGCCTCTGTGCAAATGACTGAAGCAAATTCAAACAAACCATGCCACTGTTGTTTATTGGCAAGCATTGTTGCTAAGCAACGCGAAAAGCTTTAAACTCAATCAAAGCATTATTGTTCCGGAATGTCGTGACCACGGGGAATTGCATCTGCATAAAAAGAAGATTAAAGTTGAACAGATCAATTTTGATACACTTTATGAACAAGCAAAATAATAATAAATTACCAATTACAACTGTGGTATTTCAAATTATTTCAACAAAAACTTCTGTTAGGATTGTTGTTGACGTTAATGTACCGTTGATTCGTTTTGAGCTTTTTAAGTATAACGATATGGTATATACCGAATAAAATATATGTACTATTATAGTTTTTGGCCAGAAGAATTTGAATTAAGTGCTTGTTAGCATTCGCAATGGAAATGTTTTAACGGTTAACAACATTAACACTTACAAAAGGAAATGAAACCTTTTGTGCAACTCTTTGAAACATGTTTAAGTCAATTCAGGTATTTTTGTAACCGAAAGCAATGTATAAGCGACAATTTGTTCCAGATTATTCACAAATTTTGGTTTTACCTGAGCAAAAGCTCCTTCTCTCCAGACACAAACAACAGTAGTGAGGTTCTAGTTGATCGAATCGAAGTTTGGGTTCGCAAATTGCTGCAGAACGACAATCCGGTGAACCACCATCTGTGCAGTAATAACCACGTAATATCACTGGGGGCCTGGAGAAATCACATGACATTCCTGGAAAATAACCACTTTATTTTGCAACTGATTCAACAAAACGTAATTTATAATTCTTCACCTAACGTAGATTTTTATGAAATATTTTCATGGGTTCAAGTGGAGTAAATTTTTACCGATATTTTCGCTCACCATATGGCAATGCCTCATGTGTTTGGTTATCGTTTACTCATACAAAAAAGGAATAAAGTAACTGAAACTATCAACTAATAATCGCGTGTCATGAGGCGCACGTGACCATACCAGTTCCAAAAATAATTATCCGGAATATATTTAGTAAAACGAACCAACAACCTTCTTTAAAATTCAGGTTTAAACCAGCTACGTAATAATATGTGAGAAATTCCCGTACAACTTTTCAGGTTGAAACACGCAACAATCATTTGACTACAATGAACAAGAACACCTGGCTCGATTGGTTTTATGCTGAAATGACTTCGCCGCCTTTCCGGTCCAATGTTTCAATCATGGTTCGATTTGAAAATTTTTGTATTAAAAAAAGTGTCACTAGCGTACTAAACAAAATTGGTAAAGGCAGTAACGCTTTCCAACATTTAACACTAGTATAATGTTTCTGTTGCTGCCAGGCATATTGTGATTTAATAGTCTGATCTTCTAGCACAATAAAAACGTAACTTTATTAACTTGTTGGATAACAGGGGAAACCTCGGTTAATAAAGTAACGTTTTTTGTTTTGCCAGAAGAACAGACTATTAAATTAAAATTTAACACTAGGTTTGCCGCTAATGTATAGAGTGGAGTAACAGAACTAGACACCCAAGCATAATAGTAATTTCCCTTGTTGAAAACCACAACACGCTGGTTGGAATTACCGAACATAAAAATTTGTCCATTGGCTGAGAGCAAAGCAAAGGTAATTGGCAAAAAAATAGCCAACGTTTATTGGCAAAATTTAATAAACATTGCGTTTTTGACGGATAATTTGGTCAATATACGGGAATATCATACGTATAGTTTAACCATGCCTGAATGATATATTCCCTGGAAATGCAAAGTTTCAGAACAACAAGTTAATATTCTGAGCGTACCTGTTGATCGTTACCCGTTGAATGGTGATGTCAATTAAGTATTTCCCTCAACCTTACACACAAAGAAAGCAAATATTTTGAGATTATTATTATCATTATTTAGTACTAATGTAAACTTTTTGTGGAAATGTACAGGAAATAAAATGGCCGTTTCAGAATTTGTGACATAAATTATTTATTGGTAGAATTTTTTCAGATTTTTTCATGTATTTTTCTGCTCTTATTTCAATTTCTTTGTTCCTGAAGCAATGACAAAAAACGAAAATGATAAAATAGATTGCAGTCAGTTGTCGTCTTGCAACGAATTTGTTCAAAAACAAATCAATCGGGAGTTGATGGAACTTATAGATAGATTTTGCACGAGATATTCTGGTAAACCAACACCTACTAAATTTATAATAGAATACGTATTTGATGGAGGAGGGGACGAATCGCTCTAGAAGTTTATTGAAGACAAGTTTTGGGAATAAAGCCAGGCATGGTGTATATGTGTTGTTTTTCACCAGAAGAACGTGGTCACAACCTATTTTCAGTTTCCATACTTCCTCTTCCGCTGCAAATCTGATGCTGGGATCGAGCATTATCTTGCTTGCCAACCCAACTGATGATTAATCTGGGAATGGATGGATTAATACATCATCTCTTACAAACCAAACCAAACCAAACCATTATAGCTTCTTTTGTGGAGTTTATGCCTTTTTGCGTGGGTTTGGGATTGCTTTCAGAAATTTATGACAAATTAGTCAGCACCGTAGTCTACACTGCAAACGAAGGAAGGTGGATTTTTCGAGCTCTCTGTTCTCTGGGTATTCGAGATTGTCAGATGACTTATTGGTGGTGATGTCCATCAATCCACTCCTTAATTGAAAACAGCCATATGGAATTGATCAATGTTTGGACGACATTGATCTACAGAAAATTTTGAACGAAAAACAGCTGCAGAAAAAGTGCTGAAATAGTGCATTAGATAACTATTAGGAGTGCTAACAAAAGCTTTAAAGGGACAGCATCGAAACAGGAAAAAGCAAGTAATTCACCCGTCTGACCACGTCGGTTCCAGGCATAAAAAAAACCCACACGTTATCTTGATCGCGAATCAACCTTAACGCCGAATACGCTCACCACGACTAAATGAGGGGCAAAGAACCAACACGGGACAACTGTAAATGTCTTTCAAAGTTTTTATCTGCACTCTTTCCGATTTAAGGAGAATTTTATCCTTATCAAGACCGGTAAACAGAAAGTATCTGTGAATATCTCCGTAAGACGATTTGCAATTTAAAATTCACACGTGGGAATCGGAAAAACTATCTCTTACCCCAAATTATGAAATGTGCCGTATCAGTGTTCTGTCCACCAACTGAATTATCCGGGTTGGGCTCTCTTTCGGAAGGGAGACTGACTGCTGTATTCTAAAGTACACAAGCATGTGAGACACACGTGTCGGCCGGAAAAAGTAAAATGATTGTCATGTAGCGGCCTAAAATCCAACTTGGCCTACAAATGTTTCTAACGATGACCCAGCAGGTATTTTTGTGTTATGATATATCAGTTTTTAGGAGGGATGAACCCATGTATTCCAAACAATATCTTCGCATATATGGAATACATTTGCCCTGAAGGGTTTCAACAATTTCTTGGGCATCATTGCTTGTGTAGTTTCTAAGGTAACCTATCACATTTAGCAGTTGTAGAACCGCATACTCTTGACTGAAAGTGGTTTTCTTAACCCTTTCAATGAAACACACAAACATTCTGTGTACAATGATATTTTAAAGACAGAAATAGTCTTTCGATTAAAATTTCAAACAAAACAACACATTGTCAAATAAAAACATTTGCAAATTATAGCGACAACGATTTCTGATTAAACAGTGTTTACAGGAAATCAGTAATTAACAAACTTAATATTACAATCAATAAAATGCATAAGACTCTTTTTTACACTAGCGATAAACGACAGTCAAAGCGTCTTGAAACACAGTCACAGGTACAGCGTTATTAATCAAGTACAATTAAGTGCACACAACTAACAGTTAATCAGTAGATGAAAAAACATTCTACGTCATTGCTCTGACATCAGAGAACATGAACATTGAACATTTAAAGGATTTAAAATATATTTCTCTCGTCGCAACATATTGTATATATAGAACTAGAACATAAAGCAAAGCACAAATCGAATATAACTTGACAACCGATATATATATATGGATATATGGAACTGCAATTCATAAGAACAAACAGAATATATTCGAAACTGGTTTCACGAAAGTTTAATGTTTTCTCACTTAAAGATTTGTTGATGTTTCGTCAACAAGTTTTCGCTTCCTACCAACTCTTTGATCAGTGAACATTTTTGTATTATTGGACAAAAGCTGGATTAAAGAGTTGTTTCATCAGTTGTTCTTTTTCTTCCTTCACACATTCTGCCCCTTTAAACCTATTTTAAACGAACACATTTTACAAACACATCAGAATATACAAGCGTGCTGCATGTGTTTGCAGTCAAATACAACAGACTACGTGCAAATGAAATTGCTTCTTTGTTAAAAGTTGAGTTATAGGGTATTTTTTAAAACTAACCTTTCCAGCATTGTTCTTGCGGCTTCTTCTCTTTCATGAAATTCCCTTAGAAAAACGTAACTCAGATCATCGATTATATTCTCTTCCCATTTTTCCGACACAGTCTTCATCCTGGCGATTCTCAATAGACAAGCGGCGATGCAGGATGACACAGGAATGGAATCAAGCTTTTTTTTCATATCTGGACTATTTTCATTGTCTGGAACAAGTCGTCTGGCAATCTCGAACAAGAAGAGAACAGAAAGCTCGAAAAACCGACCTTCGTTTCCCGTGTTGCATTCGGTGTTGAATGATTCTGTCATAAACTTCCGAAAGTAATCACAAAACCCACGCAATTCGTGGAAGTGTTCTGCATGGAGAAAGTAGCTGTAAACATTGGGTTGTTTTGTAAGAGCAGAGGTAATTATTAACCCGTTCCCAGGTTGGTTATCAGTTGGATTGGCGAGCAAGATAATATCTCGATCCCCAGCATCAGATCCGCAGTGGAAGAAGAAATAATTTCCTTTTTTATAGTTGGATCTGTTTTTCACAACTTCAATGAATGTGTAAAGTAAGTCTCGTCCCTTGTGCCCTGTAAGTTTGTATCGAAGCATTAAATCTTTCGGTTGCAAACAATGTTCATGGTTTTCACAATGTATTTTTAAATTTCCTAGCAAAATTTCATTGACTGATGTTGATGGATCAGGTTCAATTCCTGGTCTAGTTAGTTGATCGCGGAAATTTTTGTCAAACTCCGCAAACTTCTGATAATCATCGGACATGGCAGCAGTTGAAGCCATTTCAGATTGTTTATTTCAAACCTAAGCTGAATTGTTGAAACAAATAATTTCCCTTTTGTAATCGTTTCTATTTATGACCAAATATGATAACAATTTGTACAAACGTTCAAAAAACACAACGAGTCCTTAAGGTTCTCGGAAGTTATCAGACTCAGGTCTATAATCACTGTACGCTTGATATCATATCTGGCTTAATAATATATATATATATATATATTAATATGGCGTCACACTAATATGCCACTTTTATGCGCCACGTTGATGTTTTCAACGTATGGCCACTTCCTAACAAAAACAATCCCATCAAATACCAAAACGTCAGGTAAATATTTGGATTACCATCAAATATAACCGCAATAAGTAAAACCAAAGTTTTGCATTTTTCCGTAAACACAGTGTAGAGCAAAACAAACGTGGGTCCTAACTGTAACAACACAAACATAAACACCCACATATTCTAAAACTTTTTGCTTAAATAAGCGTCTGTCAAAACTAATCCAAAAAAAATCTGGGAAATTATTCCACTATACACAAAGAGTAACACACCTCGCACCGATGTTCATTCAGAACGTGCATGCCTTGCCTTAAAAGTTTATAGTAATGTTTTTGTGGACCTGTCATATTAACCTGGTGCCTTGCTAACTCCACGTAAACACGATTCCGTGTAACTGTCCCCTCACTCCTTAGTGCCTCTCTATATATATCCGATCCTTTGACTTTTCGCCACGATTCAAATCGTGATTACTCGAAATTCTACCCCACCCCCAAGGGTTACCAACCGCTTTTTATATTGTTACGAAACAATATCACTTAGCAACGTAAACAATTAACAAACACCATGTAACGAACATTCTGTGTGAGTTGTTCAGTTACAAATATTTTCCATAGATCATATTATGTATGGACTGCGCGTCCTTCCTCACCGTTAACACAAGACAACAATAAACACAATGTTTATTATGATTGCGGCAAATGCTTCGTCTCCAAAACGAAGTGTGTCGGATCGTTTTGCTTTCGGCCACGATTTCAAACCTGAATACCTGCATTTGTGAACGAGCCCATGTGGCGTTACCAACACGCTTTTTGTATTGTTACGAAACAATATCACTTAGCAACGTAAACAATTTAGCAAACACCATGTAACGAACATTCTTTGTGAGTTGTTCAGCTACAGGTATTTCCCCAAGAACATATTGCGTACGGATAGCGTGTGTTTCCACATCGTTAAAATGCTTGACTGCTGGTGTTTACAACAGAGAAACTTGGAGTCAGTCAGGCGTAGCGAAATTTAACCCACGCTAACCCCATAACAATGGAGTGACTTTAAACAAAAACAAACACTAGTGACTTACCAGGGGTACCTTGATGCTAAATACCATCGTTTGTAATATAGATACACACAGAATTACATCTCCATCTAAGGAGAAGCTGCGTCAATTGGTATAAAAGAAATAACATTGATTGTCGTGATTTAATAAACATTGTGTTTATTGTTGTCTTGTGTTACCGGTGTGGAAGGACGCGCCATCCATACGTAATATGATCTTGGGAAAATATTTGTAACTGAACAACTCACATAGAATGTTCGTTACATGGTGTTTGTTAATTGTTTACGTTGCTAAGTGATATTGTTTCGTAACAATATAAAAAGCGGTTGGTAACGCTTGGGGGTGGGGTAGAATTTCAAGTAATCAGGTTTTGAATCGTGCGCAAAAGACAAAGGATCGGATATATATAGGGAGGCACTATATGGAGTGAGGAGACAGTTACACACAATAGTGTTTCCGTGGAGTTAGCAAGGCACCAGGTTAATATGACAGGTCCACAAAACATTAACATAATGTTTGATGAAAGGCATGCACGTTCTGGGTGAACATCGGTGCTATGTGCTACTTTGTGTGTATAGTGGAATAAGGATTTGCCAAAAACATTTTTTGATTATGTTTGACAGACGCTTATTTAAGCAAAAAGTTTTAGAATATGTGGGTGTTTATGTTTGTATTGTTGCAGTTAGGACCCACGTTTGTTTTGCTCTACACTGTGTTAACGGAAAAATGCAAAACTTTGGTTTTACTTATTGCAGTTATATTTGATAGTAATCCAAATATTTACCTGGCGTTATCGTATTTAATGGGATTGTTTTGTATTTGAACTGCAAACTCAATAACTACAGAGCCTATCAATCTCTACATATAAATTTAAAGTTATTGGTCGTCTAATTGGGTGTTTGCTTTGCAAAACTATGCAAATAAATGCGTTTTAAGCCGCAAGGTTAATTAAATCTGTAGGCAGAAATGAACACAACCATTCGCTCATCACTTATACGCCTTCAAATTAACATCGTGTGATGATTTCGCATTTGAACTTAATCTCTTGCTAATGTGACCAAGCGTAGAGCTTTCCCAAATAATTTTAACGTAAAGTTAATACCAGACAAAAACATCTCGCCGGGAATCGAAACAAAGATTGCCGCAGAAGGAATGAAATATTCCTGAGGTCTTTATATTGGCTACCACCACACAAAAAAAATCCTAAACTATTTGCCATTTAAAACTTGTAGGCGGTTTGCTGCCCACACAACGTAATTGTTTGCGGCTTGTAACATGGTTGGGCCAAAATGGCCGACTTTTTCGCTAAAACATAAACTTGTACAAAGGCTTATTATTCCGTCACAAAACCTAAATTGGTCATCAATAACGATTGTTGTATCACAAAACCTCAATATGTCACATACAAGAAGCAAGTGCTTTATATTCGATCGTCTCCTACCTTGTCGTAATTCTTTCTTATAGTTAAAATTAAAAAAACATTTTCCACATGACTGCTCCTAGCCTAAATATTCCACCAACTACTTAATACAAATATATTAAAAACAAATAAAAGAAAAATATATCTAGCTGACAATACCGTTGTAAGTCATGCCATAGCTGCACTGATAAGACCTGTTAGATCGAAACATCATTCACCTTGTCCGCAGCTCACTATAAAAAGCATTGCCTTCATAGCTTATACTTCAAACAAAAACATTTATCAGTCAATTTTATTTCGCAAGGTTTCCGAATCTCTTAACAGTGTTGGCACATAAACATAGACGTACAACCACAAAGAATATCAACAAAACACACGTGTATGATGGTGTTTACCCCCGGGGGAATCACCAGAAGGTGTTTTAAATTTTTTTTGGTTTCAAAACTTTTTTCACGTATGTGTGTTTTTATAAACTGTTTGCTAATCAACCTGACTCTTCCTTGTTAGTTTAAGTTTTTATAAACTTTCCCCATTGATCCGGCGTCGGTTTGTAATCTGATCGTCAAATTACTGTGGGAAAAGTTTGTCGCTGAATAATCCACGTCGAACTGTGTTTGTTAAATTGCTTACGTTGCTAAGCGATATTATTTCGTGCCAATATAAAAAGCGTGTTGGTGACGCCATATGGGCTCGTTTAGAATTTCGGGTATTCAGGTTTGAAATCGTGGCCGAAAGCAAAACGATCCATGGCACTTCGTTTTGGAAATAAAGCATTTACAGCAATCACAATAAACATTGTGTTTAGAATCAAAGGGTCGGATATATAGAGAGAGAGACACTGTGGAGTTAGAAGTTACACAGAATCAAATTTCTGCACAAAGCAAAGCACAAGGTAATTTCAGGCTCGCAAAACGTTACCATAAAGTTTGATGAAAGGCAAGATCTGGATGAATTGATCACACAGATATCGAGTAACTACTTTTAGGTATTTTCAAGCGTGTTAGTGTATAGGTGAAGAAAACAAATACTTAAAAAAAATCTTTGATCTAATATATGATGTGTGTCCTATATGTAAAATTTACCCAAATGTTACTTTTTTCTGTCAACAAGTCACTAAATTGAATGTTTAGATTTTATCAAATAGAGTTGATTTATTTATAACTGAAACAATGGGAGAATCTTTCGAGGAATTTCTAGATTTTGACAAACAATTTCGCACCCAGTTGTTGGAACGCAAAGGGATTGATCCTGGTGAACGTAAAGCAACACACGGCAAACTGCGGGATGATTTGGAGTTGTGGTGCAAAAATAAAAAAAAAGAAGAGTCACATCTTCCTCCTCCTCCCCCTCCAGAAAACCTGGTAGACAGCTACACATTTCAAAAAGAACACAACGGACAGGAGTTACTTTACACGTTCATGGACATTGTGCGAAACAAAAACAAATTTAAGAAGGGAAACTATTTCTACTTCAATTGTGGTACCAGGCAGGACGTTATGTTGCTTGCCAATCCAACTAAAAAGCAACCTGGAAATGGCGTAATTATAACCTCTGCAGACAGCAAAGAAGATATAAAGTCAAAAGAAAAAAAAATTACTCCAAAATCTATAAAAGCCACTCTGAGAGCGAGATCAGATCTTGATAAATTTCCAACTTATTTCAAAAACTTTATGACTGAATCGGTTTGTACCAAGTATAAGTCGACTAAGGAAGGTCAGTTTTTTGACATCGCCGTCCTTCTGTTGTTCGAAATCGCCAGACGACTTGTTGAAAATGATGAACTCCGTTACGTCCCAGTGATGTCTTACATCGTAGTCTGTCTTTTGGAAAAAAACATTTATATCTTGAGAGAAACTGAGAAATCCAGTATATTTAAAGGCTCATTCAAACAACGGACAGCGGAAGCAGAAAGAAGTTTTACAAGGTTAATGCAAAGTCATGAAACAATAAACCCATCATTGTAGAATAATAAAACCTTGTTTTTGTCTGTTGGATGGGCATTTTATTCATAAACAATCGCTAAAGAAATAAATAGAAACTTTATACCGCTCTAATGAATTTAATATTTTCACAGATACTACGGAAATAGGCAGGAAGAGAAAGAAGCTCTGATGAAAACATTGTTTAATCCACAATTTAGAAGTACAGAAAATAATGAACAAGACGCTCAATTTGAAGAAGGTTCTAGTTCTGAAGACTCGGAGTCAGGGGGTCCCACTACCTGAGAAAAGAAGAAGGTGAAGATAGAAAAAGCAATGGTTTACCCTCAGAAGCAAACAAGTCTCGTCACTGCAGTTCGTAACTGTAGCACTAGACGTGCGCTAAGTAAACCAGCAAGGTTCAGCATTCTTTACATCGTAGCACTTCGCTTTTATTTCCGGGCCTGGCTAGTTTACCAGAAAGTCGGAACAATGTTCACCACTAATGCAACTTCACTACAAATTTATAAAGTGACTGCACGTTATTTGATGATTCTTTTCGTTTCGTTGACGTTACAGAAACGGTGGTATCGTTTCCTATGTGATTGACGTCTTTCGGTGGACAAGTGTGACTTCTAACCTTCACCCTCTGTCTGTTTTAGAATGTGCACGAATGGTGGCACGCTTACATTTCAGCGCTTTTCAGTCTTTGCCAAATTTATGTTTTCCTTTCCTGTTATCAACAAATCATACCTTCCTTCCAGCAATACAAAAAATCTTTACATACAATGTTCCAAAACACTTTTCTCATGACATTTGGTCACGATTAGAGACCCTTGTCGGAACACCTTATTAAATATTTCGGTTTTGCTTGCACTTCTTCGGGTTTAATTCTTTTTCATTATTTCAAAACACTCATGGGCAACGACCTTTTGGAAAGGCCTACTCTTCTTAAGAAATTAGCAAAATATTTAAGCAAGTGTAAATGTCTTTTGGTTTCCTAACGAGCCGTCTGCCTATTTCCCGTCTGACAATCCCATACCCGAACTTGAATGTCTCTACTGAACATTATCCTATATAACGCCACATCCTCTGTGTAAATACTGTTGCTTTATTCTGCAGTATTTGCCCCCACGCATTTTGTTACAAGTGTTGCATAACATCACGTGACTACATAAACCAATAAGTTTCCGATAACCCAATCACAAATAGTCATCAGCGCCTGTTAATTTGGCTCTTTCCATTGGTCTCCATTTATATTCTATTCGGAATCATCGTTCTATCTCTGATCTTCTATTCGGTGGCAAGACGCTGCAATTATTATTGAGACTCTATAACCTATTCACCGGCTTCGGATTCATTCCCACATTGAATTGTAAATTCTTGTGGAAATTAGCAAAATCATATATTGCTTTTTGATGCAGCTTTTCTAGGCAACCGATATTAACTCGTTGTTGTTTTTACATGAGGAGCTTAGTTAACTTCTTCGTTTGTTTTTAATGTGTTAACAAATAAAAACAAGCGCATTTAATTCGCATCTAAATCCGATTGCATAGAATGTGTTTATAATTGTGACATGATCTCGTCAAACAGTAAATTTACGCTGAATCATTGATTGATTTTAAACAAGATTATGTTCACAAGTTTTTGAATGAAAGTGTCTTATTCGTATTTTCCCATCGTTTTATCGTCATGTAGTGCATGTAGTGTAGTTCAATTATACCCAGTTTGCTGTTTGCTAATTCTGTAAATAAACTACTAACAAGCTTGAAAACAAATTTTTAGAGCGATCAAATGAAATTGCAGGGATACGGCCAACTTAACCCTTCCATTTAATAGAAACCACGTTTTCTTGCAAATCGCAATACTAAACTAAAAACACTAAGTTTAACCATAAGTTTAACCATGGATCGAAATGTAAACCTCCTGGTATCTCGATGACTATTTTTAAACCCAGTCGAGTGAAGAAGGCGTTAAAAACCGGTGAAGCGCAGAATCAGTCGGTCGTTATGATGTGAATCACAATCGTCGTGTAACAACATATTAGCCAGCACCGCTTACCAGCAGTGCACGGACACTTTATAATTCAACCTGGCTATGCCGACGACTTGCATTCCACCTGGTCTGTAATTGAGTTATAAAAAGTGCTTGATTATTCGTGTTTACAACGGAGAAACTTGGAGTCGGTCAGGCGTGTAGAAATACTACGCGATTGACACTACTACGCGAATGAATAATGCACGCAAGTAATTACGACAGAGTAATAAGTTTAGTTCCAAAAGCCAACACTCTTGTCTTTGTTGCAGTCGGCAACGGTTGTCGCAAACTTTTCGGAAAAAATTTCTCACATGACTGAGTAAGCGTCAATTATTTTTAACCAACCCGGAATGTTCAGGTTGAGGTTTGACGAAATTTGCGAACTTTTTAAAAACAAGCTGTGATACGTATGGATGTTATAATAAATTTTTATGAAGCCTTCACCAAATACAAAAGTTACGCGTCATTTTTCCTTTGATCAACAAATTGAACAATTCAGAAATAAGTTGTAGAATTGGGAAACTGGCTCTCTGGCATCACCATGTGGACTACGACAGCTGCGAAGACGCAAAGATTTAAAAGATTAGCAAAGGTTGTTTGGATTCTTAAATTTTCGGGTGATTTGAGGAAGAACCGGCTCCCACTACAACAACCGCCCCACAAATTAATAATTATAGATTTTTCTTGTAAATGCA
Source organism: Ascidia mentula (assembly GCF_947561715.1). Classification (NCBI taxonomy): domain Eukaryota; kingdom Metazoa; phylum Chordata; class Ascidiacea; order Phlebobranchia; family Ascidiidae; genus Ascidia; species Ascidia mentula. The sequence continues at coordinate 21,825,777 of NC_138568.1, read as the reverse complement.
CCTTGATGACGCTGGAACAAGGATGCGCTCTTGACGTATCCTGATCCATAACCAATCCACCACATGCAATTAGTATGGGGCTTTACAAAAGCAAAGCTTTAAAATGACTACAAATACTCGCGTTAAAAAGAATTCTTTCCGCAAAGGCTGGGTTCTAAAACTTCACGTGACCTTCAATAAAAAAAGCACGAAAAACCTGGCTAACCGACATTGAATGGTAACCGGTCATGTTTGGTGACGCAGAAAATGGGGTTAGTAAAATTTATACACGACGGGTTTAGATTCAGTTTAGCTATTTTCAGGTGAAAGGTTTAGATTTTCTAGCACTTTTTGTAACACACAAACGCCAGACAAGATATCTCGGCCACAAGCTGTTGCCCGTCCAACTATTAACGAGGTTATTCTTTCTGCACGACTCTCCCGCGCGGTAACTCAACTGACGCGGACTTCCCTTCCTGAGAGTGACAGGTTGTCACAACTTCGCTGTTCCCGTAAAACTCGCGTTCTCAAATACCTGGCGAACCGCGTAAATTCATTCCATTCATTTTCACACGTATTAGTGGGGTGTATAATGCTTTGTGCGACGTGTTGACAATATGAATAGGTGGAACAAAAAGTTTCTATTTATTAAAGACGTCAAGGACATTAGGCAGGAGGTGTGTTTGTTTTCTAAATAAGTTTACCATTAATACATCATATGTTACGTTAGACACAACGTTTGCCAATCTGTGAATATTTTACTTTACACTGACATGGTCGCCCTCATGTTGTTAATCCTGCTCCTTTCACTCAGCTTTCAACACTCCAGTACTTCAGGTATGCGATTTGTGATTGCTTAGACTTATTTATCTGATACATGTACCAGCAACCAACTGGTTTGGAAATTGTCTGGTGACCAACTGTGAACAAAAACAACCAAACCACAAATTCAATCATTCTGACCTCAGGTTATGGTCGAAATCCATTCGTGGCGAGATCCTTTATTAGTCGATTTCATCTGCTTTGACGAACAATGCGCACTGTGATACTGCGATGCTGTATTGCAAAATTGTGTGGAGACGTCATGTATTATAAACTGCATGCGTCTTTCAACACGTTCTTAAATGCCGCATATTTTATTTGCGCTTGATCAGATGGTTGTATGACTCATACTTAATAGAGTTGATTAGATTATTTACCCCCACAGATGGAAACCGAAACCGAATTTTATCTGCGACGACGGAACAGTAATTTTACAAAATCGGTTTTGTTCCAACATCGCGGATTGTCCTGACAAAAGTGATGAAAGAAAACCAGAAATTGTGTCACAAGAAATCAACATTACTTCGGAATATTTAATGTACGTTGAACTACTGTAGGCTGAGTTAAGCCTGTACGTTGAGTTAAGCCACGCACTAGCAATGCAAAAAAAACTGTTTCAATCATTTTTTTCTTTGTACAGTCCTGTATTCATTAACGACGGTAAGACTTTGCAAATATACAAAAATTATTTGCACAAGAAATGTCACGCATTGCTTCAAATACTAGCATGGTTGATAGAAATTCAGAAAGTCATTATATTGCGCTTGTAAAGCGTGAGTGCCGTAAATAACCACATGTACTGGTTAGTGTATTGACTTCACACGCAAATATATTGTGTTTTCATATTAGAATAATTGATAGAGCAACTAAACTAAAAAAGTTGCTCGCTGCCCCGTTCCCTGGGTTGGATTGAAACTTGTGCGATTCGTCGTGTTGAGTTTTGTCGAGGCCGCACCCAATGCATCGGTAAAACACTGTGCGACGGTTGGTGTCCAGATTTTTTTGCTGTCTTGACGGAAGCTGTCGCCAAAGAGCTTCATTGTGTGATGGAGAATTTTGCAACAGAAAAAAGCGTCTGGATTATCTGGAATCGGGTGTGATGAAGTCAGAAAGAAGTTTATGGAATCTAGTGCGACGTTAGAAAGAAAATGCTAGACTGGGAGCTCCTGCGCTTCAGCAACTATTGTTTGTGTGTTTAGGCCGCCCCGTGATACCAAAGCTAAATCATGGGCGCGGCAAGTGAAGAAGGGTGTGACGTCAGAAAGAAATTTCTAGAATCAGGTGTGACGTCAGAAAGAAATTTCTAGAATCAGGGCCAGGTTTCGCAATAATGTCGTCATGCCCGAGGTGAACGGATATAAAAGGGTTGCGTCAGACGGGAGGTCGGTTATGGTAAGATCGGGGTCCCCAAACTGTGTGGCGTAAAGTGGGTTCGTGCCGCCAAAATTCTACAGTTGATAAAGAGAGACTATCACTGCAATTTACTTTCAGTGCCCAATAACTTACTAGTAGTCGTGTGACGCAAGTTTGCAATACAAACCACTACAATTGCAGTGATGGGCAAAGTGTTTACGGAAATTGGTTTGTTTGGTGACGGTGGGCTGGAGAATACGGTAGAGTTGCTGTGATGTAGTATACAGTAACAGAAAAACGATTTTGTTTAGAGTGAAACTGTGTTAGGTGTCTGCGTTGGGCGAGCTTGGTAAGTCATGTGTTGTTCGTCTGCCGGGGTTTTATACAGGGATTTAATGCGTTGTGATATTTTTACAGTCTTTGAAATTATTTTATACTTTATGGTGTACAGGATTTTACACAGAGAGACAAACATTTACAAAACTTAAATCAAATTAAGTTATTTATTGTATTGAGTGTGTGACCCACTGTTAAACGGTGCCAAGGTTTTGAAGTGTGCTAGTGCGTTTAATGATGTTGAATCAAATTAAGTGATTGACATTGGCTTTACAAATATTTTGGATCCGACATGGCCACGTGTTCCCAAAACAAATTACCGTTACATGTTGGTGTTCTTCGGTTCGAAGCATGGGGCAATGGAGTAATATAACGACCGCGTTCTTTCAATGCCCCTTATTTTAACGAGCAACAAGGCTTCAGTAGAAGCAAACTGCTATACGGAGGTCACGTGTATGAAAACAGGACGGCGAGTGCTCGACTCATGAACAAATTCCAGAACATCGTGACGTGTGTAGAGTTTCCGTGACGTAGTTTTGTGCGGAACAAGTTTGGAACATAAATCACTACAATTGGCGTGAAGGGCAATATTTTTGGTGGGAATGGGTTTGTTTGGTGACGTAGGCTTGACCAGAGTTTCCCAACCTTTTTTGTAGCGTCCAAATGTTTTAAAGAATCCTAATTTGCATTCAAAAATCTTCAAAATTCTCAACCGGTTTGCTAAATTTGGATGATATGTTATTAAATGTGGTAGCAGTTGAATGTTGTGGGCATTTAAGTAGAAAAAACATACCAGAAAACACAGCTCGTGAACCCAAAATATTTTTCAGGCGTCCCAGCTTTGGCTCGCGACCCACACGTGTGGAAAGCAAAGGGCTAGAGAGAGGATACGGCAGAGTTGCGATGCGTTGTTTAATAGATGATGCAAAGAGAGAAACGATTTTGAGAGGAGCAAAATGTGATAGGTTTCTGCGTTGGGGGAACTTGCTAAGCCATGTGTTACCAGCCGCCTTGAGAATGAACCTTCGCCTAATACGAGGTGGTTGTTCGTCTGCTGGGGTTTTATGCGTTGTGATATTTTTTGCGGTCTTTGAAATTATTTTATACTTTATGATGTACAGGATTTTACACAGGGAGACAAACATTTACAAAACTAAAAAAACGATTATAAACTGCGTGCATCCTAATAATACGGTAGAGTTTGGAATAATCAAGTTTTTTATCATGCCGAGGGTTAGGTTAATCACCCAGTTAACGTTGCCTATTATAGAACCTGCACTCAACGTGTGGTTACAACCATAAGGACGCTGACCACTGTATAAAATAATATTCTTGTTTCAAACCGTGCTGTTTATGACCATAAAACGTAGCACAACAGTGCTCTACACCGTAGCACAACTATAAAACGTAGCACAACAGTGCTCTACACCGTAGCACAACTATAAAACGTAGCACAACAGTGCTCTACACCGTAGCACAACTATAAAACGTAGCACAACAGTGAATCGGGTGTGACGTAAGAAAGAAAATGCTAGACTAGGAGCTCCTGCGCTGAAAAAGAGTAACAATGTGTTGTGTTTGTTAGACTGTTTTTACGCGACATTGTTTGGTAACAATATAAAAAGCGTGTTTTCTAATACTAGAGGATAAGCGAATTAATAATCCCGCAATCGAGGAATAACAATAGGGGTTGTGGTGAACGCGATATTTGTTTTAAGCAGGCATCGCTTCACTCACCTACCTTGACAGCGTATTTTCCTCCAATAGAAAATGAGGAAATGATGACATGTGTAGAGTTACGTAGTTTTGTGTGGAACAAGTTTGGAACATAATACACTACAATTGGCGTGATGTGCAATAATGTTGGTTGGAATGGGTTTGTTTGGTGACGTAGGCTTGACCAGAGTTTCCCAGCCTTTTTTAAAGCCTCCAAATGTCAAATTTGCATCAAAAATCTTCAAAATTCTCAACCGGTTTGCTAACTAAATTTGGATGATATGTTATTAAATGTGGTAGCAGTTGAATGTTGTGCGCATTTAAGTAGAAAACACATACCAGAAAACATAGTTCGTGAACCCAAAATTCAGGTATCCCAGCTTTGGCTCGTGACCCACACGTGTGGAAAGCAATGGGCTAGAGAGAGGATACGGCAGAGTTGCGATGTGTTGTTTAATAGATGATGCAAAGAGAGAAACGATTTTGAGAGGAGCAAAATGTGATAGGTTTCTGCGTTGGCGAACTTGCTAAGCCATGGGTGACCAGCCGCCTTGAAAATGAACCCTCACCTGATATGAGGTTGTTGTTCGTCTGCTGGGGTTTTATGCAGGGATTTAATGCGTTGTGATATTTTTTACAGTCTTTGAAATTATTTTATACTTTATGGTGTCCAGGGGTTTACACAGAGACAAATATTTACAAAACTAAAAAAAAATTATATAAACGGCGTGCATCCTAATAATAGGGTAGAGTTTGGAATAATCAAGTTTTTTATCATGCCGAGGCTTAGGTCAATCACCCAGTTATCATTGCCTGTTATAGAACCTGCACTCAACGTGTGATTACAACCATAACGACGATAATCACCGTAGAAAATAATATTCTCATTTTAACCGTGCTGTTTATAACCAAAAAAAGGTAGCACAATTGTGCTCTACACCTTTTATTTAGCAGCCGTCGACACAACCCATAGGAAACGCGCGGATTGCATTCCTTGCGCCCAGACCTGCTCCTCTCGTAAGTTCGGCCTCAAGTCGAGCTGTAGACACTGTACACCACCTGCTATAGAAAGTATGTGTGCATTGGTTTTAGATACCTCACAGCATCTCCTGGCAATAGTCCTGTCAGCATCGGCATCAGGTTTCGAATGATGAGCTACACTTACCTACCTGACAGCAATAGGAACGAATTATATTGTGAGTGCGACCGACTGTTTGAACGGTGTCATATAATCTGAATGTACTTAGTGAGGTTATAAAGTGTCGTTGAGGGTTTGATAATGTTGAATTAAATTAAGTGATTGACCTTGGGTTTAAGATTTATTTTAGCAGGTGTCAGATATACGGTAGTGTTTCTTTTTGTGTGTTTTATTAAACGTCACTGTGTTGTCACCTTCAATGAGATAATTTAACGGGCATTTTAACCCCTAATTTAATATGTTTTAGCAGCACAGCATAATATCGAAAAAGGCTACTGGTTTAATTCCACAGTTTATTAAGATTACGATTAAATTTAAAGCGGTTGAAAAGACTGACTCGGTGTTTGACGCCAGCGATTTTGGTTGGTATGACGTAACCACGAACGCGGGCACGCCAGGCGTTAATTTGTCCAATAGAGAACAACTTGCATTGGAGTTCATTGTCGAGCTGCTGGGTTTTGTGCAGGGAATTATTAAACTTTTCAACATGTTTTGAGGGTTTTACTAACGAGGCAATCTGGAGGGGGGAGACAAACGAAAATAATTACGATTGGGATATAGAGATCACGTGCATAGAAAATGCCAAACACGACGGCGAAAGTTCGACCCATTAACACATTCTAGAACATCGCGAGAAGTTACGGTAAATAATCTTTGGTGTTCGTCGGAATACAGCGCGGGAACATAATGTAAATCAACGAGGAAGTTCAAATGTTATGCGTCATAGCAGATTATAACTGCAGGAAGAATCGTAATATGTTGCAGGTTTGATTTGAAAAGATTTGCGCGGAAATTTTTGGTTTGTGAAATTTAATGTGGATTGAGTGAAACAAGGCAATAGTGACGTAACAAAGTGATGTTTGTGACTGAAGTATCAGAAATCGCTCACCTCAGAACACGATACGAGTTACTTTTTGTTGAGTCCTGTAAGCGAGGGATTTGTTGGTTTGGTTTGTTTTTCCTAATCAATTATAAGATGCTGATATGTTTCCCGAGCACCTGCAAGTCAGATTGAGCGAATTAATATTCCCGCATTCGTGAAATAACAATGGGGTTTGTGGAAGCCGCGATAATTGTTTACACAGGCATCGCTACACTTACCTACATGACTGCAGCGTCAGCAACAAATAATATTGTGTGTGCGACCCACTGTTAAATAACTGTTAAATAAAACTTTGAACGCTGGTTACTCAGCCAACTTACGAGGTAGCGGCATGATTTTTTCACACTTTATCTTAGGCTTGGACGGTTTTATCTCAAAAAGCGAAACGTGTTTCCGAGCATTTCTGTCGGAAATATACAGCAACCGTTTCCGACTGCTTTTTACGGAAACCCGCCACATTGTTTGATATTCCCCACATACTTTTCCACTCCGGGAAGCTGCAAATGAAGTAAATGAATTTAAACATAAATATATTTTGTTCGAAAATGCGTTCTTACCTTTGGCTGGGTATAAACATTCAACCAGTTTCGAATAAACGACTTCACCATATTTCGTAACAATGTGTGTCGTAGCTTCGCCGTTTGCAATTGGTTTCTCAATGAGATTGAATGACTTTCAGTTTGTGTTTGCTTATATTGAAGAATCCATAATCACCCAATTTGTGTCGATCAGAAGTCGCCCAAACATAATTTTGTAATATGAACATGTAATAAGGTTAGTTTTTGTGGTTGTTGTTAAATTTAGTCATCGTTAAATTTATCATTCAGCCTCAAACTGAATTGGTTCTAATTGGACTTTATTTGATAGAGGGATGATTTAAGATTGTTATGCAAAAGTAGAGTTTGATTTGGTTTTTACCGACGCGTATAAATATGGCTAAACACGCAAAATCCGATGTCGTCGTATTGCGGCGACTTATTGCGTTGCTTAATCGTTTGCGTTGCTAAGTGATATTGTTTCGTAACAATATAAGCGTGTTGGTAACGCTTGGGGGTGCAGTGAAATTTCGAGTAATCAGGTTTTGAATCGTGACCAAATGACAAAGGATCGGCTATATATATAGAGGCACTATGGAGTGAGGAGACAGTTACACAGAATCGTGTTTCCGTGGAGTTAGCAAGGCACCAGGTTAATATGACAGGTCCACAAAGCATTACCATAAGTTTTAACGCAAGGTATGCACGTTCTGGATGAACATTAGAACTATGTGTTACTCTTTGTGTAGTGGAATAAGGATTTCCCAAAAATGTTTTGAATATTTTTGACAGACGCTTATTTAAGCGAAAAGTTTCAGAATATGTGGGTGTTTATGTTTGTGTTGTTACAGTTAGGACCCACGTTTGTTTTGCTCTACTCTGTGTTAACGGAACAATGCAAAACTTTGGTTTTACTTATTGCAGTTATATTTGATAGTGATCCAAATATTTACCTGACGCTATCGTATTTGATGGGATTGTTTTGTATTTGAACTGCAAACCCAATAGCTACAGAGCCTATCAATCTCTACATATAAATTTAAAGTTATTGGTCGTCTAATTGGGTGTTTGCTTTGCAAAAGTATGAAACGAAAAGTCTCAAGCCGCAAGGTTAAATAAAATCTGTAGGCAGAAATGAACACAATCATTCGCTCATCACTTATACGCCTTTAAATTAACATCGTGTGATGATTTCGCATTTGAACGTAGTCTATCGCTAATGTGACCAAGCGTGGAGCTTTCCCAAATAATTTCAACGTAAAGTTAATACCAGACAAACACAGCTCGCGGTGAATCGAAACAAAGATTGCCGCAGAAGGAATGAATTATTCCTGAGGTCGTTATATTGGCTACCACTATAAAAAAAATCCTAAACTATTTGCCATTTAAAACTTGTAAGCGGTTTGCTGCCCACAGCGTACTTGTTTGCGGCTTGTAACATGGTTGCGCCAAAATTGCCGACTTTTTGGCTAAAACATAAATTTGTACAAATGCTTATTATTCCGTCACAAAACCCAAATTAGTCATCAATAACGATTGTTGTATCACAAAACCTCAATATGTCACATACAAGAGACAAGCGCCTCATATTTGATCGCCTCCTGCCTTGCAGCTGTGCAAGAATTTGTTTCTATAAAACCCACTTTGATTCGTAATTCCACGTTTGTCAAAATTAAGAAAATATTTTCCACATGACTGTTCGTAGACTGTACTACTACTTGATACAAATATATTCAAGACAAACAAAAGAAAAAACGGACAAGATATTTAGCTGACAAGACCGTTCTAAGTCACGCCATAGCTGCACTGATGAAACCTGTTAGATCGAAACATCATTCAACTTGTCCGCAACTCACTATAAAAAGCATCACTGCCTGCTTCATAGCTTATACTTAAAACAAAAACATTTGCCAGTCAATTTTAGTTCGCAAGGTTTCCGAATCTCTTAATAGTGTTGGCACATATACATAGACGTACAACCACAAAGAATATCAACAAAATACACGTGTATGATGATGATTGTCCTACTACCCACGAATATATGTGGACTGTGGATTAATAAACCTGCTTCATCCATGTTAGTTGAAGTTTCAAACTTTTCCCATTGAAAGTTTGTCGCTGAACAATCCACTTGGAACCGTGTTTATTAAATTGTTTAAGTTGCTAAGCGGTTTTGTTTTGGAACAATACAAAAATCGTGTTGGTAACGCCGTTGGTTGGGGTAGAATTTCGAGTAATCAGGTTTATATCGTGGCCAGAATCGAAGTATCGGATATATATAGAAACACTGAGCAATGAGAAGTTACACAGAATGAAGTTTCCGTGCAAAGCAAAGCACAAGGTAATTTCAGGCTCACAAAACGTTACCGTAAAGTATAATGACTGGCAAGGTCTGGATGAATAGATCACACAGATATCTTGCAACATACTTCTGTATCAAGTTTTGCCCAAATGTTTGACAGTGGGTAGAACCGCAGAGTAGCGACTGCGTTTTAAAACGAAAAAGCAGGTGAATGACTGATAGGGTTTGGTGGGTTTGTCTTACTTGCTTCGTGCTGTGGACAATCGAACCTCAATGTAAGCAAGTAATCTATATGCAATTTTGTCAAAGCACCAGTTGGGAATTACAGGCAGCAAACAGAAAAGTACTGTTTCTGTTTTCTGCACCACCACCAACACCGAGTTTTTGTTGATAAAACACGGTGTTTTATAGTAACCCCTGGCTTTACCGGCGTCTGGCAGTATTTCTAACGGAAAACCTGGTTTCCGTCGAAACAAAAGAAAAGATCGGTTTACAAAGTGTTTCACATTGTCAGTTCGGTGCACTGCTATGCACGCAGTAATATCCAAAAAATACCACAGAGGAGGCTTAAAATCGCTAAATAGGACACATCATTCACGTGGGATAATGACACTACAAAAATAAAAAAAACACAATAACAAAACGTTATGACGGGACAAAATATTGGCCCGGCAAAATCATAATGATATAAATCAAAATGTTTTCGTTGCAATGCAACATTTTTAACATTACCGTTAACTATTAAATATATTGCATCTTTTCGCAATTACAAATTGACATTATACAAGCATGCTGCTACAAACGACACGGCCGTAACCTTTTTGAATAATATTTTGCAGCTGAAATTTAGTACACAATATCTTACGTAACTGCAACAATGGCTGATGGTTATCAGAAATTTAAAGAGGGTGACAAAGCATTCCGCGACCTACTGCCTAATAAGGGAATATCACTCAATAAAACTCTGTTTGAAAACTTGGAAAAATATTGCATAACAGAGAATGAGCGAAGAGAAAATGAAAACAAACCAAAAATCCCCACGCCGAGAAAAGAGGGTATGATTAAATGCAAACTGGTAGGATGCGATGGACAAGAAATGCTTTCTAGATTCATTAAAATTGTGCAGAACAAAGCAAAGTTTAAAAATGGAAATTGTTCCTTCTTCCGTTGCGGATCTGATGCTGGGAATCGAGATATTATTTTGCTCGCAAACCCAACAGATGATCAACCTGGGAACGGCTTAATCATTACCTTAGCTCTTACAAACCGACCCAACAGTTACACATACTTTCTAAATAAAGCTTACAAATTGCGTGGGTTCTGTGATTACTTTCAGAAGTTTATGACAGAATCTGTAAACACCGAAGGCCCCGAGGAGGAAGAGGGTCGGTTTTTCGAGCTTTCTGTTCTCTTCGTGTTCGAGATTGCCAGACGACTTGTTGATGGTGATGTTCACCAATCCATCCCTGTGTCATCCTGCATCGCCGCTTGTATTTTGAGAGAAGAAAGCCGAAAGGCTGTGGTAACGAAATTGGACAAACATTTTGACAACAATTCAAACAAAGTTAAAGAACTGCAGACAAGGTCGGTTATCAAGCTTTTCGAGATTCTGTATTCGTTTTCAACAGAAATATATTTATACTGTTCAGTTTTCACGAAACGCTTGCTTTTAATCTATCTAAAACGATTAATGCTATATAATTATTTTGTCCTTAGTGTTCTCAAAATAATTGAAGACGAACCAGATGTTGATGGAAAAGACAAAGCGATGGAAGAAATGTTTCAGGAGTTTTTAACTCAAAAAGTAGATGCAGAAAAAGCATTGCAGAAAAGGTCGGTTAAAAAGTTTTTATCGATGTTTGCATATTTCCTAACAAAGAAGTAAATATAGCCCTTATAACTCAGTAATATTTCATACAATGGCATGATAGGCAGGATCGCCCCACTGCGCATGTCCTTGCTTGTTAGCTGTGATCGCCAAGCAAGGACCTGCGCAGTGGGGCGATCCTGCCTATCATGCCATTGCATGAAATATTACTGCGTTATCGGATACGGTGGTAGAGATCCTCTACGGAAATATGAAGGTTGCTTGACAAGTTGTGCGCTTGCGCACCAGTGTACCTTGGCCACAATATACCCTGTGAAACCGCAAAGCTCGTGTAGCTCAGTCGGTAGAGCGTTGGGCCTGGTTAGCCCACGGTCGTGAGTTCAAACCTCACCAGGAGCTTGATTTTTCAAATCTTGCTCCGACTTGTCAGGAAAAAGTGGCTGATCCAGCTAGGCTGCAATGCCTGGGCTGCCAAGCCTGCAAACCTAATGTGTAGACCATTTGTTGAGTATTTCTTGCTTGTAACAATGTAATTATTAATGATGTTTTTCCGGTGTTGTCAGTGTAACAAGAGAAGTGCTGGGTTATGAGGAAGAAATTATAGAGGAATTAATCAACGTTTTTCGTTTTGGCTTTGATGAAAGAGAAGCAGCAGCGAAACAAATGCATGACCGGTGTGTAGAGATTTATTGAAGATTACAATTCACTCTACCTTACTGCATGTTTACTGATATTGCTGTTTACAAATATATTATTCAAACAGGGAACAGAAAAAAGCACTTTCTTTTGGTTTAATTCAAGTTTAAGTTTACTTTTCGAGCAACAGTAGGGTTTTGTTCGGTGATAATAGGATTGTTAATCATATTCTTGATAGTTAGTTGAAAGACTGCGAATTCAAACGTGAAATAATATTTTGGTGTAAACTGGATCGAAAGATGGTTAAAGTGTCTACCATGCTGTGTGGTTTATTTAGGCAAATTTAAGTGAAACTGAACAGGGTTACTTCAGTGGTTGACACTAAAAACACCTCACGGACGGGCGATATGGGGAAATCCCTATCGCGCCACGGGGTTACATCAGTTCAATGACGGGCTTCAGTCGTATGTGTCACGCATACTACGTAATCGCCCGCCCGTGAGGTGGTTAAAGTGTCTACCAGCAAAAAAGTTTTAAGACATGGTACACGAGGTAGGCATTTCCCTTAAGATATCACCCAAACCGAAACATATGTTCAACCTTAATTTTTTTTCCTGTTATTATTGCGTTGCTGTTTTAAAACATGTAATAAGTCCCTAACCGACCTCTCGTTTCGTTGCAACAGTTACTACCAAGTGAGGTATTTAAATGATGAAAAAATGAAACCTAAGAAGCTCAAAGAAAAACTCAAGCAAAAGATGAAAGATCTCTTCAATCCACAATTTAATGATGATGCAATCACTGATCCACAAACTGGTGACATCACTGAGGAAATGGAAAGGCTTGATTTTGACTAAAAACTTAGCTCATTGAGATTAATTGTTTGTTATTACAAGTGTAATCAAATGCACTTTTAATAGTGATGCACCGAAACAGCAATTTTTTTATTCGGCCGAAATCGAATATTCGGCAAAAGTTGCCGAATAAATTCGGCCGAATAAACCGAAACTAATTTTGGTATTCATCTCTTTTAAAAGCAATACATTTAAACAAACATGTGCTGGATTGGACCTAATCCTATCATAAACCCTTTTTTTGGCACTTAAAGAATAGCTTCTACTGCTGTACAAACTGCTTAAAGTTTATTTTCATTATTTCGGTGACAATAAACAAATAAAACGAACACAATCGTATAGTTTGAACAATGATTTGAATCTATACTAAACTTTGCGTATCAACGTTGCTTGCAGTAAAAAAGTTTCCGTTTCAGCCAAATTTTGCAAAAATGAAATAAATTCGGCAAACCGAACTTTCGGTGCATCCCTAAATTTTTATCGTATCTAAATCTGATTGCATAATTTGTGTTGAAAATTATGACATGATTCGTCAAACTGCAAATTTATTTTTAGGCATTAACTGGTTTTCAACGTACTTATTTACACAAAATTTTGAATGAAAGTATTTCCAACGTGCTTTTCCATCGTTTTATCGTCATTTAGCGCATTTAGTGTAGTTCAATTATACCCAGTTTGCTGTTCCTAGTTCTGCGAATAAACTGGAAATAAGCTTGATAAAAAGTTTTGTGAAAAGTTTTAACCTTTCTACAGAAACTACGTTTTCCAGTTTAATACTGAACTGAATGCGCTGAACAAAGATATTGGACCGCGGACAGAAATGGAAAACCCCTGATAACTCTTCTTTTAATCCGGTTGAGTGAAGAAGGCGTTGAAAACCGGTGAAGCGCAGAATCAGTCGGTCGTTATGATGTAAATCACAATGGTTGTGCAACAACATATTAAACCAAACTTGATGATTTCCAAAACGTTCGACACAAATAATGGTGGGATTAAAAAACACCGTTGTTCAGTTTACGCAAATACTGTTTCTGTGCAGACAGAAGCAGCAATATTGCAGCTCGCGTAAGAAGAAAGGGACATTCGTTTCTGGTTTGATCAAAACACCACTACGCAAATGAATATTCACACAAGTGACTGCAACGAAACATCCTCGCGATTTTTTCGAAAATAACTTCTCGCATGACTGCGTGAGCATAACCTTTTTTCAAACATCTTGAAAAGATGGGGTTGAGGTTTGAAAACTTTGCAAAACGCACTGAGCTTATTGACGTAGAAATCCCAATGTTTCTGAGGAAGTCGAATAATTTATGGGTTTCTTGAATCCAATATGGCTGGATTGGGAAACGTCCGCATAAACTTATAAAAGCAAGATAAGATGCTACATACTAAAGTTTAAGGAGACAAAATCTTCACAAAATATACAAGTTATATGAATTATATTTGCTTTCATCAGCAAATCAAAAACATCAGAAATAAGTTGTTTTTTTTACCACACCGGGATTCGAACCACTGATATCCTGGCCACGAATCCCGATTAGGTTTTCTTCTTGGTATATGGGTCGGGCGCTTGACCAATGCTGCCAATATTGGAAAAATTGGCTCTCTGGCATCACCTTGTGGGCTGGTCACGTTATAAAATTACAAACTTTGTTTGGCAGTCTGGGTTTGGGACAAGGATCTGTTCAACCCTTCTGTAATCGTTTCTAAACACGAGATTGTCATACGACTATTTGATGATGATGCAAACGAGTCCATTCCTGTGTCATCCTGATTAAGTCGGATGTAAATAACAATGGTCATGTGACATCATATTAACCAGCGTCGCTGTGTTTATAATTACACCTGGCTTTACTTCTGACGTCACCCACAACCTCTAAATGAGTTGTGTTTGGATACTAAAAAAAGTTATATTATTGCTCAAAAAGAAAGACCGGAGGTACAGGGCATAGTTTAGCCACGTAATAACCAACTATGACATCAACCGTAACAGGATTCCATATCTGAAAAAATCAAACTCTAAACTTTAAGCTTGTTGCAAGAACAGGAAAGTCGTAGAACATAACTATAAGAAAATGTTTTCCATGCAGCACATTTTGTTGCTGACGTGTTGATGCCCATTATGTAATCGTTTCTAAACACAAACCCCAGACAAGATATCTCGGCCACAAGCGGTTGCCCGTCCAACTTTTAACGAGGTTATTCTTTCTGCACGGGTCGCTCGCGCGGTAACTCAACTGACGCAGACTTCCCTTCCTGAGAGTGACAGGTTGCCACAACTTCGCTGTTCCCGCAAAATTTGTGTTGTCAAATTCCTGATGAAGTGCGTAAATTCATCCCATTCATTACCACATGTATTAGTGGGGTGTATATTAATGCTTAGTGCAACGTGTTGACAATATGAATAGGAGGAGCGAGTAGTTTGCTTTTTATAGACGTAAATGAGCTGGGGTAATCTGTGTGTGTTTGGTTTCTAAATAATTTTACCATTATTACGTCATCTTATGTTAAGATATTCCGTGACTTTTTCATTTAAACTGACATGGACTCCCTCCTTGTGTTAATCCTGCTCCTTTCACTCAGCTTTCAACACTCCAGTACTTCAGGTATGTGATTTGTGATTGGTTAAACTTGTTTATCTGATACATGTACCAGCAACTAACTGGTTTGGAAATCGTCTGGTGACCAACTGTAAAAAAACAACCAAACCACAGATTTACTCTTTGTAACCAAAGGTTAGAGCAGAACTTCATTCGTGGCGAGATCCTTTAATAGTCGATTTCATCTGCTTTTACGAACAATGCACTGTGCTACTGCGATGCTGTATTACAAAATTGTGTGGAGACGTCATGTATTATAAACTGCATGCGTTTTCCAACACGTTCTTAAATGCCGCATATTGTATTTGCGCTTGATCAGATGGTTGTATGACTCATAAAAACTTACTTAATAGAGTTGATTACATTATTTACCCCCACAGAGTGGAAACCGAATTTTATCTGCGACGACGGAACAGTAATTTTACAAAATCGGTTTTGTTCCAACTTCTCGGATTGTCCTGACAAAAGTGATGAAAGAAAACCAGAAATTGTGTCACAAGAAACCAACATTACTTCGGAATATTTAATGTACGTTTAACTATACTGTAGGTTGATTTAAGCCAGCGCACGCACTAATAGCAATGCAGAAAACTGTTTTAGTTTTTTTTGTGCAGTCCTGTATCCTCCAATTACTATAAGACTTTGCCATAAACAATTGCCGGCATGGTTTGGTAGAAATACAGAATGTCAATGTATTGCCTTTGCAAGGCGTGAGCGCCGTAAATAACCACATGTACTGGTTAGTGTATTCATTCAAAGTACCGCGAAAGTGTGTCTGTGTTTTTATATCAGAATAATTGCCAGGGCAATGAAAAACCTGCGTTGCATTTCAGTTGCTCGCTGCCCCGTTTGCTGGGTTGGATTGAAACATGTGCGATTCGTCGTGTTGAGTTTTGTCGAGGCCACACCCAATGCATCGGTAAAACACTGTGCGACGGTTGGTGTCCAGATTTTTATCGCTGTCCGGACGGAAGTTGTCGCCAAAGAGCTTTATTGTGTGATGATGAATTCTGCAACGATTGTCCGTCTTCGAGAAGGCTCGACAATGGACACGGGTTTAAGTGTTTGAGAAATGGGAGGTTATGCAATCTGCCACAAAACCTTTTGTTTGATGGAATTTCTGACTGTGACGATGGTTCGGATTTATGCTATGTTCCAATTGGAAGCAATCTGATTGGTGATCCAAGGTAAGTTTAATGTGTTTATAATGAAATATATAAGTGGGTGTAAAAGTTACGTATTAGTGATTATGGTGTTTATGGTTTAACTTGGGCTTGATTCTGTAATGTACTTTGCATTTTTTGCATTTCGCTTTTTCGTGATGTAAAACGTTTTGGGCCCACTGGTTGGCTTGGTACGATATAACTGCAAATTTAAAGTTTACTGACTAATAATGTTTTGCAAAAACAATTTATTTACAGAGACGTCAGAAACCGAACCGGGTCCTTCTTTAACTCCACCATATGTTTCGCGTGTCGAGACGAACAACACACGATCGTATCGAGTTCAAACGTGTGTAATGGGAAGGTTGACTGCCCCAACCTGAAGGACGAATGCCAATGTGAGAAGGAAGCACACGGAATATGTGGTTATGTCAGCAAATATGAAGAACACCCGACGTAAGTGGATTTATAAGAGGCCTAAGTTTCCACTGAGGGTCGCATAGTTTGCGTCGAAGCAAGCGTAACATTGAAAACAGTTTTTTTAAATATGGCGGCAGTCACATTACATATGAACACAGGAACATGTTAGAAAAAATTTTGACTGAGATGTGGTCAAAAATGTTAAATTAATGATGTCGTCTACAACAAAATAATATTTTACTTGTAATGTTATATTTATCACCGGCAAATTTATGCATGGCTCGGTTATAATTCATCCACAACTAAACATGTTTTTCTGTGAGCTGCATACAGATGGCCACTGTTTCGACCCATAAGGTCTCATGAGTGCAGCTTGGTGCGACTCTTCTTGGCCTGCAGCTCACAGAAATCATATTGTTTGCTCCACTTTGCTCATCTACACGTTTTTACTTCGCAGATTAATAAAGAAATGCGACTGCTTTGATTCGAACGGAAATTGTAACAATCTCTCAACTCTCAACAACGCCACGACATTGAATTGTAAACGGTAATGTTTGGTGATTCAGTTTAGAAATTATCAGTTGAAAGGTTTAGCTTTTGTAGCACTTTTTGTAACACACAAACCCCAGACAAGATATATCGGGCACAAGCGGTTACCCGTCCAACTTTTAACGAGGTTATTTTTCCTGCACGCGTCGCTCGCGTGGCAACTCAACTAACGCAGACTTCCCGTCCTCAGAGTGAGCGGTTGTCACAACCTGTCAAATTTCTGATGAAGTGCTTAAATTCATTCCATTCATTTCCACACGTATAAGAGGGGCGTATAGTGATGTTTAGTACCACGTGTTGTCAATTAATATAATTAGCAGAAACGAATAGTTTGCATTTATTAAAGACGTTAATGAGCTGAGGCAGAAGGTGTGTGTTTGGTTTCCAAATAACTTTACCACTAATAAAATCGTATGTTACGATAGTCAGTGAATATTTTGCTTTAAACTGACATGGGCTCCCTCATTTTGTTAATCCTGCTCCTTTTACTCAGCTTTCAAAACTCCGAGCTACAGGTATGTGATTTGTGATTGGTTAAACTTATTTATCTATACATGTAACTGACTGGTTTGGAAATCGTCTGGTGATCAATTCTGAACAAAAATATCCAAACCACAGATTCACTCTTTCTGAAGGTTATGATCAAACATGATTTGGGATTCATAATTAATCCGTTTAATTTTCTTTTACGAAGTACACACACTGAGTTACTGAGGCTGTCAGGCATATTCATATGATAAAAAATGGAGACGTTTCATATTATAAACTGCATGCGTCATCAAATATTCGAAAAACGTGTTTTTCAAAAAAAATGCTGCATATTTTATGCGCTTGACCAGATGGTTGTACGACTCATGCAAACTTGCTTAATAGAGTTGATTACATTATTTACCCCCACAGAGTGGAAACCGAATTTTATCTGCGACGACGGAACAATAATTTTACAAAATCGGTTTTGTTCCAACTTCGCCGATTGTCCAGACAAAAGCGACGAAAGAAAACCAGAAATTGTGTCGGACGAAACCAACCTTACTTCAGAATATTTAATGTACGTTTAACTATACTGTAAGTTGAGTTAAGCCTGTAGGTTGAGTTAAGCCATCCCACAGCAATGCAAAATTTGTTTTAGTTAATTTATTTTTGTGCAGTCCTGTATTCTCCACTTACGATAAGACTTTGCCAATTGCTGGCATGGTTTGATAGAAATTCAGAAAATCAATATGTTGCGTTTGCAAGGCGTTAGCGCCGTAAATAACTACATGTACTGGTTGTTGTATTAATTCAAGTACACACGAAAATGTGTCAATGCTTTTATATTAGAATAATTTCCAGAACAATTAAATACCTGCGTTGCATTTCAGATGCTCGCTGCCTCGTTCCCTGGGTTGGATTGAAACTTGTGCGATTCGTCGTGTTGAGTTTTGTCGAGGCCGCACCCAATGCATCGGTAAAACACTGTGCGACGGTTGGTGTCCAGATTTTTATCGCTGTCCGGACGGAAGTTGTCGCCAAAGAGCTTCATTGTGTGATGATGAATTCTGCAACGATTGTCCGTCTTCGAGAAGGTTTGACAATGGACACGGGTTTAAGTGTTTGAGAAATGGAAGGTTATGCAATCTGCCACAAAACGTTCTGTTTGATGGAATTTCTGACTGTGACGATGGTACGGATTTATGCTATGTTCAAAGTGGGAGTAATCTGAATGGTGACCCAAGGTAAGTTTAATGTGTTTGTAATGAAATATATAAGTGGGTGTAAAAGTTACGTATTAGTGATTATGGTGTTCATGGTTTAACTTGGGCTTGATTCTGTAATGTACTTTGCATTTTTTGCATTTCGCTTTTTCGTGATGTAAAACGCTTTGGGCCCACTGGTTGGCTTGGAACGATATAACTGCAAATTTAAAGTTTACTGACTAATAATGTTTTGCAAAAACAATTTATTTACAGAGACGTCAGAAACCGAACCGGGTCCTTTTTTAACTCCACCATATGTTTCGCGTGTCGAGACGAACAACACACGATCGTATCGAGTTCAAACGTGTGTGATGGGAAGGTTGACTGCCCCAACCTGAAGGACGAGTGCCAATGTGAGAAGGAAGCACACGGAATATGTGGTTATGTCAGCAAATATGAAGAACACCCGACGTAAGTGGATTTATAAGCGGCCTAAGTTTCCACTGAGGGTCGCATAGTTTGCGTCGAAGCAAGCGTAACATTGAAAACAGTTTTTTTAAATATGGCGGCAGTCACATTACATATGAACACAGGAACATGTTAGAAAAAATTTTGACTGAGATGTGGTCAAAAATGTTAAATTAATGATGTCGTCTACAACAAAATAATATTTTACTTGTAATGTTATATTTATCACCGGCAAATTTATGCATGGCTCGGTTATAATTCATCCACAACTAAACATGTTTTTCTGTGAGCTGCATACAGATGGCCACTGTTTCGACCCATAAGGTCTCATGAGTGCAGCTTGGTGCGACTCTTCTTGGCCTGCAGCTCACAGAAATCATATTGTTTGCTCCACTTTGCTCATCTACACGTTTTTACTTCGCAGAATAATAAAGAAATGCGACTGCTTTGATTCGAACGGAAATTGTAACAATCTCTTAACTCTCAACAACGCCGCGACATTGAATTGTAAACGGTAATGTTTGGTGATTCAGTTTAGAAATTTTCAGTTACCCGTCCAACTTTTAACGAGGTTATTTTTTCTGCACGCGTCGCTCGCGTGGCAACTCAACTAACGCAGACTTCCCGTCCTCAGAGTGAGCGGTTGTCACAACCTGTCAAATTTCTGATGAAGTGCTTAAATTCATTCCATTTATTTCCACACGTATAAGAGGGGCGTATAGTGATGTTTAGTACCACGTGTTGTCAATTAATATAATTAGCAGAAACGAATAGTTTGCATTTATTAAAGACGTTAATGAGCTGAGGCAGGAGGTTTGTGTTTGGTTTCCAAATAACTTTACCACTAATACGTCATCGTATGTTACGATAGTCAGTGAATATTTTGCTTTAAACTGACATGGGCTCCCTCATTTTGTTAATCCTGCTCCTTTTACTCAGCTTTCAAAACTCCAGGTCTACAGGTATGTGATTTGTGATTGGTTAAACTTATTTATCTATACATGTAACTGACTGGTTTGGAAATCGTCTGGTGATCAATTCTGAACAAAAATATCCAAACCACAGAGTCACTCTTTCTGAAGGTTATGATCAAACATGATTTGGGATTCTTAATTAATCCGTTTAATTTTATTTTACGAAGTACACACACTGAGTTACTGAGGCTGTCAGGCATATTCCTATGATAAAAAATGGAGACGTTTCATATTATAAACTGCATGCGTCATCAAATATTCGAAAAACGTGTTTTTCAAAAAAAAATGCTGCATATTTTATGCGCTTGACCAGATGGTTGTACGACTCATGCAAACTTGCTTAACAGAGTTGATTACATTATTTACCCCCACAGAGTGGAAACCGAATTTTATCTGCGACGACGGAACAATAATTTTACAAAATCGGTTTTGTTCCAACTTCGCCGATTGTCCAGACAAAAGCGACGAAAGAAAACCAGAAATTGTGTCGGACGAAACCAACCTTACTTCAGAATATTTAATGTACGTTTAACTATACTGTAAGTTGAGTTAAGCCTGTAGGTTGAGTTAAGCCATCCCACAGCAATGCAAAATTTGTTTTAGTTAATTTATTTTTGTGCAGTCCTGTATTCTCCACTTACGATAAGACTTTGCCAATTGCTGGCATGGTTTGATAGAAATTCAGAAAGTCAATATATTGCGTTTGCAAGGCGTTAGCGCCGTAAATAACTACATATACTGGTTATTGTATTAATTCAAGTACACACAAAAATGTGTCAGTGCTTTATATTAGAATAATTTTCAGAACAATTAAAAACCTGCGTTGCATTTCAGATGCTCGCTGCCCCGTTTGCTGGGTTGGATAGAAACTTGTGCGATTCGTCGTGTTGAGTTTTGTCGAGGCCACACCCAATGCATCGGTAAAACACTGTGCGACGGTTGGTGTCCAGATTTTTATCGCTGTCCGGACGGAAGTTGTCGCCAAAGAGCTTCATTGTGTGATGATGAATTCTGCAACGATTGTCCGTCTTCGAGAAGGTTTGACAATGGACACGGGTTTAAGTGTTTGAGAAATGGAAGGTTATGCAATCTGCCACAAAACGTTCTGTTTGATGGAATTTCTGACTGTGACGATGGTACGGATTTATGCTATGTTCAAAGTGGGAGTAATCTGAATGGTGACCCAAGGTAAGTTTAATGTGTTTATAATGAAATATATAAGTGGGTGTAAAAGTTTTTATTAGTGATTATGGTGTTTATGGTTTAACTTGGGCTTGATTCTGTAATGTACTTTGCATTTTTTGCATTTCGCTTTTTCGTGATGTAAAACGCTTTGGGCCCACTGGTTGGCTTGGAACGATATAACTGCAAATTTAAAGTTTACTGACTAATAATGTTTTGCAAAAACAATTTATTTACAGAGACGTCAGAAACCGAACCGGGTCCTTCTTTAACTCCACCATATGTTTCGCGTGTCGAGACGAACAACACACGATCGTATCGAGTTCAAACGTGTGTGATGGGAAGGTTGACTGCCCCAACCTGAAGGACGAGTGCCAATGTGAGAAGGAAGCACAAGGAATATGTGGTTATGTCAGCAAATATGAAGAACACCCGACGTAAGTGGATTTATAAGCGGCCTAAGTTTCAACTAAGGGTCACAGGGTTTGCGTCGAAGCAAGCGTAAAATTGAAAACAGTTTCTTTAAATATGGCGACAGTCACATCACATATGAATACAGGAACATATTAGAAAAAAATTTGGCTGAGATGTGGTCAAAAATATTAAATTAATGATGTCGTCTACAACAAATTAATATTTCACTAGTAATGCTGTATTATTCACCGGCAAATTTATGCATGTCTCGGTAAAAATTCATCCACAACTAAACATGTTTTTTATGTGAGCTGCATACAGATGGTCACTGTTTCGGTCATCGAGATCTCATGAGTGCAGCTTGGTGCGACTCTTCTTTGCCTGCAGCTCACAGAAATCATATTATTGGCTCCACTTTGCTTATCTACATGTTTTTACTTCGCAGAATGATAAAGAAATGCGACTGCTTTGATTCGAACGGAATTTGTCACAATATCTTAACTCTCAACAAAACCACGTGCGCTCAAACTTCACCTCCAGCTTGCCACCTGTCGAACTCATGCAACCAAGACTTTCCCTGCGACATGCTCTGCTCCTACCACTTCCGGTGTCCGGATATGACGTGTCTACCAAGGTCAACCGTGTGTGACGGTGACGTGTGCAACGATTGTTCGTCATCACAGAGATGGAACAACGGACACGGTTTCAAGTGCGCGAGGAACGGGGGATCTTGTGTTCTGCCACAAATCTTGTTATTCGACGGGATTGCGGACTGTGATGACGCAATAGATTTGTGTTACGTAAGCCAGGAAAACGACACGGTTTTAATGGGAAATCCCAGGTACATAGAAATCACATTTTTCTCACCAAACCTTATCTAAATGTGAATGGAGTTACCGGTTACCATTACTTTTACATTGCCGCAAGATATAATTCGAAATGGTTAAAGTTTATTAAATTAATGCAGCAAAATCATTTTAACGCTCAGGCAAGGGTGCTAATGTACCATGAGGGTATTCTGTATTTATATGATTTGGTTAGACGGAATACTTACCAACAATCAACAAGTTTCTGTTGTGAATTAAGTCATACAAGTAAAACATCACTTTGTTTAAAGCGACGTCAGACAATCGATATTCGCTGAATTCAACAATTCCGCTTGCTTCCGTTGCCACGACAACGAAACGATAATCTCCAGCAAAAGCGTGTGTGATGACGTCATCGATTGCCCTGACTTAAGTGATGAATGTTCTTGTGGCGGGGAAACCCCAGATTTGTGTCGTCATGCTACGTCATATGCCTCAAACCCAAGGTGAGCGTGAATTTAAGTGTCTCTTATTGTTTTGAATTTATGGGTGAATGTGTATATAGAGGTTGCATGGTTGCCATGCAATCCAAATTGTAATTTTCTCATTCCATTTTAATGCACATATGATCTTTAAATAGCAGGTTTTGCAGCGACACTATTGGTTAACCCATTCTCAAAATGCTGTTTGTTTGTCAACTTTTTTCATTGAGTGCAAACTGAAGGCCCTTCCTGTTGTATGAATTATATGCTCACCAATTACAATTTTCAAATTGTGAGCCCTATTTATTGATTTTACAAACATAATTTTCTTATTTCACTTTCAGCCTCGTGAGAACTTGCGAATGTTTCGACGATTCAAACACGTGTCACAACCATTTGAACCCGGATGACCCCAACATGAACTGCAACAAAACCAAACGTCAGTTGTGCGATTCCCTCGTCCACCCGTGTAACTCTGGCGTCCCGTGCGACATGGAATGCCCGACGCACTTCCGTTGTCCCGACACCACCTGCCTCCATCGATCCACCATCTGTGATGACGATACCTGCAACGATTGCTCGTCCCACCTCCGATGGCAGAACGGGCACGGGTTCAAATGCACGCGGAAGGGCAGTGATTGCAACTTGCCTCAGATGTTTCTGTGGGACGGAGTAAAAGACTGCGATGACGGGAGTGACCTTTGTTTCCTTGACAACGAAGGACTTCTCACCGACAATCCGAAGTAATTTGCTTCAAATGTTGTTGTTTCTTGTGGGGGCTGCCATCAATACTTTAAACTAAATATCTAAAATAATTTTGTTTCAATTTAAAGTGAACGCTATTTAACTTCCTTTTAGGCGCGTAAAAGTGGAAAGAATTTAAAAACTTATGTTTTCGTGGCACCAAAAAAGTGGCCGCACACAAATAATACCAAATTGTATTTCTCCAAATTGTAACAAAACAACACATCTCGATTTTTTCCACAGCGACATTCGATCATCGATGTGGGCCCAGTTCAATCACTCCCTGTGCTTCCACTGCCTATATGGTGACCTCATCATTCCTAAAACCAGCGTATGCGACGACGTCATAGATTGTTACGACATGAGTGACGAATGCTTCTGTGAAGGTCAACTTCCTGATCTCTGTGCGAAGTTACAACCACAGTAAGATCTCTCATATCTCAAAGAATCCAAAGCATTTTGAATGATTACTATGGGCAGTTAATAATAATCAAACTGGGTAATGGGGTAGACCGGGGTTTCTTAAACCGTGTGTCGTGGCCCTAAAAGGTCTTAGAACCCCTGGTGTAAATAATGTTGTGTTGCAAGACTTCGACATTTGTAACCACTCTAGTTTGGCTTGTGATGAAAAATTTAGCTTGCATTGGTTGCAACGCGAAATGTAACATCGGTTTCTACCCGTTTGGAACAAGCTCCAGTCCAATATAGTTTTTTAACATGGTCTGTGTACAACACCACCAACATCCAAGCAATAACCAAAGTCCTCATTTGTATGTTGGCGTGGTGGGCAACAATACTCAATCCAACCCAACCGATGACGAGCTCCTGTTGACTGCAACCTGAAACCAAAATGGCCGAAATTTTTTTTTATATATATTTAACCTTAGTTGACCCTAACGCTTCCATTCAGCGTCATCTCCCAACAAAGCGTATCCAGGTGCAACGGAGGTAAGTTTGATTGTGGAAGTGGAATATGTGTTGACACTCGTCAGGTCTGCGACGGAAATATGGATTGCGACGATGGATCGGACGAAATGTAAGCCATAAAAAGAGTTATAAACTACATAATACAAATGCATGTTGTGCTTCAGGTCGGAGCTATGCAGTGGAACAGCACCTTGTGGAAACCAGACGGTGCCAGGAAAACTATGCCGGTAAATTGAAATTTAAAACATCATTGTTAAAACTGGGTACAAGTTACAAGGTAGGTACAAGAAAGTGGTTTAAAATTTATGTTTTGCATGACTGTTGTGGAAATTTGTTTGCACAAATATCTGAATCTCAGTTACGCAAAAAACATAAATTTTCAACTATTTTTTGTTCGATGGAGCTTGTGTACAACCACTCACCATAGCAACCTCATGCTTTTATTTTGACTTTGGTTCAATATAAAATAAAAGATGTTTCTCATCATCAGTTCTTAAAAAAATAGAAGCGTTGACACAAAGTCATTATAGTAATATTTGAAACTATACGCGTAAATGAGAGGTTATTTTCAAATTTTCGGGCAGTAAAATTGAATTTGTTGACTAGATGCAGTCATTTAGCATCCGAAACTTGCGAACAGAAAACAGCCATTTTCTGCGATGGAAGAAGCGAATGCGTAACTTCACCTGGAAGTCGGAGAGATTACAATTCACCGGCCGAGGACGAGTGTACGGAAGTTTGTGAAAAATTTACAAGAAATTCGTCCAAACCCGAAATTAATACTGGATGCAGGGATCAACATCTGGTTCCACTGTTTGAATGCAGCGACTGTAAGTGACCATGTTACATTAGCTGCACTGTAGTACAAATGGGACAGCAACAATGTGAATTTATAACATTTTATAATCATGTTTCTCTATTTGCTCGAATGAATTTATACTGGCAATCATGCCACAATATTTGCATGGAAACTACCGAGTAGTATTTTCTCAGGGACTCACCTGCGCTCTTCACTTTGGGCGCTAAAATGATTTTCATAACCCTCAAATGAACTTGAACACGATTGGGGCATTTTGTCCAATCTGGGAATTGGTGGCAGCATTTCAGTCATTAAATTTTATGGCATTTTTGTGAAACATATACTAATAACCCTGACCGATATTTAGTTCGAAATTTCCAAAACGCAACTTCAAAAAAAAAACTTAAATAAAAAAAAATACCAAACGACTCCTTTGTTGTTGATGAACACGGTATAGTGTTCAAAACGTTTGACCGACTTAATTGAAAACTACACAGAATTACAGTTAATGAAAAAACAAGGTTCTTTGCTCGTGGTTCTGATGACAGACATGTTGTAATTTCTGAGGGATTCAACTTTCGACACGTTTCTTATCAAACCTTCTTTTTCCCAGATCACGTTAGACCTAAGCTATGTAACGGACTCATTGAATGCAACCACGCTTACTTCAACGACGTTTACGTTTACCACGATGAAGACCCGACGATCTGCACGTCGAAGTTCGCTTGCAACACAGTGGAAGGTTATGTCAGCATCGATCAACTGAAAGTGTGCGATGGTTTCGTCGACTGCGTGGACGGAAGTGACGAAAATGGAGAATTGTGCCCAGGTCGTATTCATTGCCAGTCGCTTGGTGGCGCTGCGGTGAGTAATTAGTTAAATCCGAAGGTTCCTAAATTGCATACAAGCGTTGAAGTGCACTTTATGATGCATGGAAGCAGGAACTTGAACAAGCCAGTACGGTGTAACACAAAAGTGTTATTGTTTTAAATAATGTTTGTTTTAAAATAGTAATTTGTTTTTAATTACGTAGTAATATTTCATGCATTGGCATCATTGACTGAATCGCCCCACTGCGCAGGTCCTTCTTGGCAATCACAGCTATCGTATCGCGATCAATAGGTTCACAGGCTTGGCAGCCTAGCTGGATCAGCCACTTTTTCCTCCGACTTTTTTCAATTACGCTTTTTTTCAAAAACGCTTTCAACCTTTAACCTTATTCAAATAACACTTCTTCTGCGTGGACACACGTGGAAACTTCACAGACAAGTTATTAAATAACCTGTCTAAAAACTTTGAAATTGATTTCCATCACAAATTATTAATAATTTTCTGTTTTCTTTTCTGTCAGCTTTCAATCGGCAAGCATCAAATTTGCGACGGTCAGATAAACTGTGATTCGTCGGAAGATGAACTGGGATGCTCAGACGACGGAAGGTTTTATTGCGAAAGTGGAAAACCTCTGTTTGTGCCGAAAAAACTGGTATGAGATGATATTTTTAACAATGAGCATTCTTTCTTCTTTTTCCGATGGACGTTCCCTAGTTGCCATTTTTCAAAACGAAAGTCGGAACATTTGCAGCTATTTTTATAAACATAAATCTTCATGGTGGATTTGTTCTTAATAACAAGACTCAAACTACTGTGTAGAAATTCAATGGCGTCGGAGATTGCAGTGACTGGAGTGACGAATGTCCCTCGGTGACGTCATCAAGTGAAATGTCGTTTTCATCGAGATACGAATTAATCGCGAACCCTTTGTTACGTGGGGCTGTGTGGATCATGGGACTCGCAGCAACTTTAGGCAACATGGAAAGTATTAGGGTTTTATCTGGTAAAGTCTGACTGTGGTTTCAACTTTAGTCTGCTTACTCAGAAAACTAAGTGTTCGCCTTACGGCTGTAGAAAACACGTCACAGAACACGACATAGAATATTGTCTGTGTCCCCAAGCAAATGCTTAAATATTTGCACTACACCACTGTTTTTCAACCACCCAACCTTATATGAAATCTGGTGACATTGAATGGATTTGTCTAGTGCGAAGTGCTTACTTTAATGAATAAGTTCTTTTTAATACATTTGATCATACATCCTACAAATTATTGGGTATAATTCGAAAAAATTAAACTAACCTTTGTTTTTTGCAGATGGTGATGTTAAAAGAAATAAAACCGGCAACACAGTCACGTGGTAATCACGCATCGTCGCGCGCCAATCACATTCTAGTGTTCAACCTCAGTGCCTCAGATTTTCTCATGGGAGTTTACCTTATCATACTTGGATCTATGGGGGTTCATTACTCGGGAGAATACTGCAGCAGCGACCTCTCGTGGCGGTCCAGTGGGGCATGTGTTGCCCTCGGGGTGATGGTGGCGCTGTCGAGCGAAACTTCAGTGCTAACCATGGTTCTGCTGACTACGTTTCGTCTCTACGCCGTCTTTAAGGTAAAACCTATGTGTGGAACGTTTTAGTTGTGAACGTAGACTGAGAACTTCGTGTGGCGACAGGATAACGACAGGCATTTGTGTTTAATGTTGCTAAAGGCTTTCATTCAATAACTGTTTTCAGTTGGGTTTCTGGATATCATATTATAGTTTTACTTTTACAAATGTTTGTAATATGCAACAAACCGAAAAAGAAAACACGAAGTAACACTGTAGGACATCACATACAATAAACTGAACAAACAACCTCAATAACAATCAAGGAACAACAGCTACATCTTCATACAAACAGATCACTTGAATTTTTAGCCTTTCCAAGCATCTTCAAACCCCAGCACGCGCATTGTGATGTTGTCAGTCTTCATGACTTGGTTCGTGTCGTTCTTCATCGCGTTGCTGCCACTCACGGTCGAGTTTGAAGAAAAATTCCAAACCAAAGCTTGGATCGAAAAAAATATGGTCTTTCGTGACGTCACGGTCGATTTTTCCGGTAAAATATTCTGACCAAAGTTGTAGTATTGCAACTGGATTTGACCCAAATTATCATTGAATTTAATGGCAGAGCGTTTACGTAAAAGTGGCGAAACTTTATGGCAATGAATAAAATTATTCTTTTCATTGTTAAGCTGCATGTTGTAAGTTAGAGGTATAGTTCTCTACATAAGCATCAAGTTTATTCCATTGTTCCGTAACACATTGTTGTGTGTTTTCAAATTTGTATTCGTTAGAATTTACAAACGCTTACTTTTGTTTCTATACAGACATGAAAACTTTTGTGAAGCGAGTGGTGGAGTTTTATCCCGACGTAAACCACACCGACTTCACTTCCGCCTGGAAACAAACAAACCTTGCTACGTCATGGTCGGATCTTTACCGTGTGCTCATCCGAGGTGGATACCATATACTGGATAAACCGAAAGGATATCTCGGGTACGATCAGTCCGAGGTTGGGTACACACACACACATCCGCTTTGGTGAATTCGTTGTTCTTTTATCGGTAGCGTACGCTCGCCAGTCAGCAGAATCCTCCCTTGCAAAGCTTGTGTTATGAACTCTGCCTAACCGTTTTATCCACGTAAAACCCGATTGTATGAAATCACGTGAATTCTTTACCGAAGCAAAATATTATGTTTATTTGTTTATCTTCTATCCATCAGTTCAATTTCTTTGTATTTCGGCAACTTGCATTTGGAACGTCCTGAAATATAAACTGTAAAAGAAAAATGGCCTTCTTTTTATTTCAGATATTACAGCAGCAACAGTGTGTGCATAAGCAGATTGTTCGTCACTTCGTCGGATGAGGCGTGGAGTTATACGATGTCTATTATATCTTTTAACTTTGCCGCTTTCTTGTACGTTGCCTTCTCGTACTTTCTCATCTACAGAAAGACGACCAAAAGTGGGCGGATTGTCAACAATGGTCAGAATGCACGAGTTTCAAAGAAAAATAAAGGTTTGATTAAAACTTTCTTCGTCGACTGTCATCCTATAATATACAGACCCTCACTGACTAGTTCTGAAAAGTAACTCAAGTCACCTCTTCTACAAAACCCTTACATCACCAATGTACGCGCTGTAGTTTTTAATACCAAAGTAAAAATGCATCTTCCGGTATTTAACGGCCTCGCCTCCATGCTCCACTTATATCCACGTTTAACATAACATGAAATTTTTTCACGAATTTATTCGTGTGTTGCGTGATTAAATTTTCTATGTTAGTCGTCACAAACTGCGTTCAAGCACTGCATTGTCGACTTTTATCTGCGGAACCTTGCAATTGTAAACCATTGGATGTATTTGTATGACGTGAATATGACTTAAATTTTAGCCGAAATAACCGCCTCCCATTTTGTCACATCTATGTATCTTCCTGTTGTGTTGCAGATATGCAGAACAAAATCATAATCCTCATCCTCACCGACTTCTGTAGCTGGATTCCACTTTCCCTGATGACTTTCCTCCATTTCACCGGTTTCACTTTGCCCTCTGTGGCTTACGTCGTGTCGGCAGTTATTCTGCTTCCAATTAACAGCGCCATCAACCCTCTCATATACTCCACCGCTTTGGATAAATTGCGCAAGAGTGTGGTTCACAAAGTCAGCTCAAAGTTGTCCAGGCAACCGATAACCCAAAGCACGGCTTTTCAAACCGCCCAAGTTTAAAACGATCCAAAACCGCACAGAAACATTTCATAACGCGGTTGATTTGCGCTTTTTGCAACAATGTATTTATAATGTATTGAAGTAATATTGGTTGTTTGTATAACTGACTGCAAACAGAATATTGTGCAGTAAATATTTGATGTTTTCGATACGGTGTAACCTTTTCCCTCGATTGGATAAGGACTGTAGGTCGATCCATGATGTCATCACTCGTGACGCGGCAGGGAATCTTATTAATTTGTGACGTTTGTGACAAAAGCTTGATATTTAAACTTAACATCCTGTGACCAAATCAGTGCAATATTCGATCGACGTGCAGAAATTCTAAGGTCGGTACAATGAACAAACCTAGCGAATCGGAACGGAAGTTTAAAGTCTCAAACGGATGCGGCGGAATTTAAAGTGAATCATCACATATGCAGTAGAGGTTGAATTACCTTCGGACATTGGATTCATTCCAAAGTCCGACTGAACAACTATAAATTCAATCTGATAATGAATGCGAAAGGTTGCGTTTAGTTAATGCTGGCCTCTGACTGAAGCAAATTCAAACAAACCATGCCACTGTTGTTTATTGGCAAGCACCGTTGCTAAGCAACGCGAAAAGCATTAAATTCACGTACAAAGCATTATTGTTCCGGAATGTCGTGATCACGGGGAATTGCATCTGCATAAAAAGATGATTAAACATGAACAGATCAATTTTGATACACTTTATGAACAAGCAAAATGATAATAAATTACCAATTACAACTATGGTATTTCAACTTATTTCAACAAAAACTTCTGTTAGGATTGTTGTGGACGTTAATGTACCGTTGATTCGTTTTGAGCGTTTTAAGTATAACGATATGGTATATACCGAAAAATATATATGTGCTATTATACCTTTGGCCAGAAGAATTTGAATTAAGTGCTTGATGGCATTCGCAATGGAACTGTTTTAACGGTTAACAACATTAACACTTACAAAAGGAAATGAAACCTTTTGTGCAACTCTTTGAAACATGTTTAAGTCAGTTCAGGTATTTTTGTAACAGAAGGTGATTTATAAGCGACAATTTGTTCCAGATTATTCACAAATTTTGGGTTTACTTAAGCAAAAGCTCCTTCTCTCCAGACACAAACAACAGTAGTGAGGTTCTAGTTGATCGAATGGAAGCTTGGGTGCGCAAATTGCTGCAGAACGACAATCCGGTGAACCCCCATCTGTGCAGTAATATCCACGTAATATCACTGGGGGCCTGGTGAAATCACATGACATTCCTGGAAAATAACCACTTTATTTTGCAACTGATTCAACAAAACGTAATTTATAATTCTTCACCTAACGTAGATTTTTATAAATATTTTCATGCGTTCAAGTGGAGTAAATTTTTACCGATATTTTCGCTCACTATACGGCAAGGCCTCATGTGTTTTGGTTATCGTTTGCTCAAACAAAAAAGGAATAAAGTAACTGAACCTATCAACTAATAATCGCGTGTCATGAGGCGCACGTGACCATACCAGTTCCAAAAATAATTATCCGGAATATATTTAGTAAAACGAACCAACAACCATCTTTAAAATTCAGGTTTAAACCAGCTACGTAATAATATGTGAGAAATTCCCGTACAAAGGAACTCAAAATCAACCTCACCTCGGAATGTCATGGCGACGCTGGTACTGATGAGGAGGAGAAGGATGCAGGAGGTGAAGATTTTGTTCATGGTTTAACAACAACGAAAGACCTCAGGTTGAATCGAAGTAAAAATGTCAAATTACTGTCCAGGTTGAAACACGCAACAATCATTTGACCACAATGAACAAGAACACCTGGCTCGATTGGTTTTGTGCTGAAATGACGTCACCGACTTTCCGGTCCAATGTTTCAATCGTGGTTCGATTTGAAAAATTTTGCATTAAAAAAATATCACTAACGTACTAAATAAATTGTGTAAGCTGCAGACGGATGGCAACTGTTTCGACCTAAAAGGTCTCATAAAGTTTGTAAAGGCAGTCACGATTTCCAACATTTAACACTAGGTTTACCGCTAATGTTTAGAGTGGAGTAACAGAACTAGACACCCATGCATAAAGGTAATTTCACTTGTTGAAAACCACAACACGCTGGTTGGAATTACAGAAAACAAAAATTTGTCCATTGGCTGAAAGCAAAGCAAACCAACAAATTTAACCAACGGTGATTGGCAAAATGTAATAAACATGCGTTTTCGACGGCTAATGTGGTCAATATACGGGATCTTCATACGGAAAGTTTAACGATGCCTGAATGATATATTGCCTGGATTTGCAAAGTTTCGGAAGAACAAGTTAATATTTTAAGTGTACCTGTTGATTGTAACCCGTTGAATGGTGATGTCAAAATTATGTAATTCCCTGAACCTTGCACACAAAGAAAGCGAATATTTCGAGAATATTAATATGATTATTGAGTAACAATGTAAACTTTTTGTGGAAATGTACAGGAAATAAAATGGCCGTTTCAGAATTTGTAACATCAATCGTTTATTGGTATATTTTTTAGATTCTTTTGTGTATTTTTCCGCCCCTGTTTTAATTTGATAAAAAAGAATTCCCAGTCAGTTGTCGTCATGCAACGAATTTGTTCAGAAACAAAGCAATCGGGAGTTGATGGAACTTAAGGATAGATTTTGCACCAGACATTCTGGTATTTATAATAGAAGTATACGTATTTGATGGAGGAGGGCACGACTCGCTCTAGAAGTTTATTGAAGACAAGGTGGATTTTTACACAAGCTCTCTGTTCTCTGGGTGTTCGAGATTGTCAGATGACTTATTGATGGTGATGTCCATCAATCCACTCCTTAATTGAAAACTGCCACATGGAATTGATCAATGTTTTTCGTGTCGAAAAGAATTTTCGTTTGGACGACATTGATCCACACAAAAAATTTCAACGAAAGCAGCAGAAGAAGAAGTGCTGAAATGGTGCAATAGATAATCATTAGGGGTGCAAATAAAACCTGTAAAGGGACAGCAGCGAAACAGAAAAAAGCAAATAATTCACCCGTCAGAGCACGTCGGCTCCAAGCATAAAAAACCCTGACGTCATCTTGATCGCGAATCAACCTTAACGCCGAATACGCACACCACGACTTCAACTGAGGCACAATAAGAGTCAACTGAGGGACAAGGATCTAACAAGGGACAAGTCTTTCAGAGTTTCTCTCTGCATTCTTTCCGTTTTAAGTAGAATTGTATCGTACTCCTTATCAGGATCGGTAAACAGAAAGTACCTGTGAGTATCTCTGTGAGACGATTTGCCATTTAAATGTATACGTATAGGAAACGGAAAGACCCCAAATTATGAAATGTGCCGTATCAGTCTTACGTCTACCAACTGAATTATCCGGGCGGGCTCTCTTTAAGAACACTAACTGTTGTATTCTAAAGTACACAAACAATGTGAGACACACGTTTCGGCCGGAAAAAGTAAAACGATTGTCATGTAGCGACTTAATCCAACTTTGCCTACAAATGTTTCTGACGATGACCACGCATATTATGTTATGATATATCAGTTTTTAGGAGGGATGAACTCATATATTGCATCTTTGCATATATGGAATATATTTGCCTTGAAGTTTTTCAACAATTTCTTGGGCATCATAGATTATGTAGTTCCTCATTCTAAGGTAACCTATCACATTTTGCAGTTGTAGAACCGCATACTCTTGACTGAAAGTGGTTCTGGCATTAATTGCGGTGTCTTAGGCTTTTCAATGAAACACAAGAACATTCTGTGTACACACAATGATATTAAAAAGACAGAAATAGTCTTTCGAGTAAAATTTCAAACATAACAACACATTGTCAAATAAAAAAAACTTGAAAAGTTATGACGATATTTGATTAAACAGTGTTTACAGGGAATCAGTAATTAACAAACTTAATTACACTCAATAAAATGCGTAAGACTCTTTTTAACACTTGCGATAATCGACAGTCAAAGCGTCTTTAAACACAGTCACAAGTGAAGCGTTATTAATCAAGTACAATTAAGTGCACACAACTAACAGTTACACAATGGATGAAAAAACATTCTACGTCATAACTATGACATCAGAGAACGTTAAATTATATTTCTCTCGTCACGACATATCGTATATATAGAACTAGAAAATCAAGCAAATCACAAAAGAATATAAGTTGACTATCTGTATATATATGGAACTGCAATACATAAGAACAAACTGAATATGCTCTAAAATGGTTTCACGAAAGTTTCAAATCAATGTTTCATCACTTTACGATTTGTTGATGTTTCGCCAACAAGTTTTCGCTTTCTTCCAACTCTTCTATCAGTGAACATTTTAGTATTATTGGACAAAAGCTGGATTGAAGAGTTGTTTCATCAGTTGTTCTTTTTCTTCCTTTACACATCTTTGCTCTTTGAACCTATTTTAAACGAACACATTTTACAAACACATTAGCATATACAAGCGTGCAGAGCTTTCTTTGGCAGAATTTGTGCAAATGACATTGCTTCTTTGTTAAAAGTTGAGTTGAAGGGTATTTTTTAAAACTAACCTTTCCAGCATTGTTCTTGCGGCTATTTCATCAAATTCCTCTAGAAAAACGTGAATCAGATCATCTATTATATTCTCTTCCCATTCTTCCGGCTCCTCATCAGCCTTCTTCCTGGCGATTCTCAACAGGCAAGCGGCGATGCAGGATGACACAGGAATGAAATCAAGCTTTTTCTTCATATCTGGACTATTTTCATTGTCTGGAACAAGTCGTCTGGCAATCTCGAACACCCAGAGAACGGAAAGCTCGAAAAAACGACCCTCGTCTACCGTGGGGCCTACTGTGCTGACTGATTCTGTCATAAACTTCCGAAAGTAATCACAAAACCCACGCAATTTGAGGACGTGATCTTCATTGATAAAGTAGCTGTAACTGTTGGGTTGTTCTGTAAGAGTAGATGTAATTATTAACCCGTTCCCAGGTTGGTTATCAGTTGGATTGGCGAGCAAGATAATATCTCGATCCCCAGCATGAGATCCGCAGCGGAAGAAGAAATAATTTCCTTTTTTATAGTTGGATCTGTTTTGCACAACTTCAATGAATGTGTAAAGTAAGTCTCGTCCCGTGAGACCCGTAAGTTTGTATCGAGGCATTAAATCTTCCGATGGCGAAAACATGTCTGTTTCTACGTATTTTTCACAATGTCTTTTTAAGTTTCTTAGCAAAATTTCATTGACTAATGTTGATGGATCAGGTTTAATTCCTGGTC
Organism: Ascidia mentula; assembly: GCF_947561715.1. NCBI lineage: Eukaryota > Metazoa > Chordata > Ascidiacea > Phlebobranchia > Ascidiidae > Ascidia > Ascidia mentula. The sequence continues at coordinate 21,790,255 of NC_138568.1, read as the reverse complement.
TAGATAGTTGATCACGGAATTTTTTGTCAAACTCCGCAAACTTCTCAAAATCATCGGACGTGGCAGGAGTTGAAATCATTTCAGATACTTTATTTCAAACCTAAGCTGAATTATTGAAGCATTTAGTTTCCCTTTTGTAACCGTTACTATTTATGACAACATATGATAATAAATAGTACAAACGTTTAAAAAAACACAAGGAGTCCCTAAGGTTCTCGGAAGTTATCAGACTCAGGTCTATACTCACTGTACGCTTGATATTATATCTGGCTTCAAATTATTATGGCGTCACACTGATATGCTACTTTTAATCACCTTATGCGCCACGTTCATATTTCCATTTCGTATGGCGTAGGAGTAAATGGCCACTTCCTGCATATTGTGTGTCTGTGCGTCCCATAGTATGCGTAAGTGCAACAGTTTGCAGTGGCACGCACAGGATAGACAATGCAAAATATAAAGGTAAAAGTTGCTTTGTTATTATTGTAACATTTTTCCTTATCCTACTATGAGGAAAACCAGGAGCCAGCTATCAGAATCTCAATGTTGGGCAAATCAGTTCCAATTTACTTATTGTTATGTTGCTAATAAAATGACAAACTGTTTTAAAGAGTCTCGGATTCTGTGTTGTTTGGTTTCCTTAGCGGACAACGTCACTGTACATTAATGTCAAGATTTCTGATCGGCTCATGCCAAATGTTCTTTTTAAAAGTGATGGCCTATAATAACTCGCACGGATGTCCTTTATTTGTTCATGTGTCGTTGATCACCTTCTGGCAATTCTGGCGCCACAACATTATGTAAATTCATTACTTACAAGATGCACCAACGTTCAAGGTATTAAAGCAGTAATGACAGTTTATCAATGCAACAATATTCCGGACACGTCAGGGATAATCCACACGCATGTTAATCCTGACTTGAACTAAAACTTGCAACAAATTGACGTAATGATACTTCTGTGAAGCAACAAGTACAAAATCTTGCACTGACTTGTCGGGAAAAAGTGGCTTTAACATGACTTGCATATTTAATCTTCTAGTTAGATTAGCTCAATAAAAGTTTAAAGAACCCGTACCCCGCTAAGGCATTATCTTATCTCAGCGACATTATATTACCGCTGTAATACATGTGTTTTTATTTGCGGAAACTGGTAATGTTTATAGGAAGTATGCAATATTGATTCTGCAATTAATACTACATCAGCTGGCATTGAACCAAAGCTTGTTACTTTATTGATACAACGATTTTTTAACGTTTTTGTCATTATTTTGTTAAACCTCGTTTCTGCTGGCAATATTGTGGAAAACACACAAACTTGTCCTGGTATCGACCCTGTTGTCCGAAATTGCCCGGTTGCTGCTACAGTATCATGATGGTGTTTTGTTGTGACAAACAACAACCACGTTACCTCAACGAAGCCACAGAAGTTTAAACAAAAACCCGCTAATGTAAACCCCAGGAAACTACTTTACTTCTTCACAGGAGTTTGCAAACTCAAATATCAAATCTAGTATTTTCATAAAATTTTATTTTTGTTCACCATGAACCACTAGGTTCACCATGTTGCACCACTACCGCAAAATTGACCACAGAGCACGCTATTGCCAGACAACCGCTAGAAAGCCGATAGTGTTGTCGGCTTGTGTCGCAAAAATCAGAAACAAGAAATTAGTCATTTGCTTTGGCCACAATTTTAAACCTGATTTACCCGACATTTTACCCTACCTCACGGCGTTACCAACACGCTTTTCGCATTGTTACAAAACAATATCGCTTAGCAACGTAAAGAATGATTAATGAGGAAAGTTTATAAAACTTCAACTAACAAGGGAGAGTCAGGTTGATTAGCAAACCGTCTACACAGATAAGTTTGAAGTTTTGAAACCAATTAGTTTACCGGCGCTATTTTTTATGATTTTCAATTTAACACCATTTGGTGATTCCCCGGGGGATACACCATCACACACGTGTGCCTTGTTGATATCCTTTGTGGGTTGTACGTCTATGTTTATGTGCCAAAAGTGTTAAAAGATTGGGAAACCTTGCGAACTGACTAGCAAATGTTTTTCTTTCTTTTTTAAGAAAAACAAATGGAGCCAATAATGCTTTTCACAGTGAGGTGCGGACAAGGTAAAGGATGTTTCGATCTAACAGGTCTCATCAGTGCATCTATGGTGTGACTTAAAACGGTCTTGTCAGCTTAATATATCTTTTTTCTTCTATTTGTCTTGAATATATTTCTATCAAGTAGTTGGTGGAATATTTAGGTTACATGTAGTCATGTGGAAAATATTTTCTTAATTTTAGCAGACGTGGAATTACGGATCGAGGTAGGAGGCGATCAAGTTTGAGGCACTTGCTTCTTATATATGGCGTATTGAGGTCTTGTGATACAACAATCGTTATTGATGACAAATTTGGGTTTTGTTACGGAATAATAGGCCTTTGTACAAATTCGTGAATTAGCCGCATCAATGTTACAAGCCGCAAAAAATTACGCTGTGGGAAGCGAATTGTTTAGAATTTTTTTGTGGAAGCCGATATAACGACCTCGGAACCACGAAATTCATTCCCTCTGCGGCAATCTTTGTTTCGATTCCCGGCGAGCTGTTTTTGTTTGGTATTAACTTTCCGTGGAAATGACTTGGGAAAGTTCCTCGCTTCGTCACATTAGCGAGAAATTAAGTTCAAATGCCAATTCATTACACGATGTTAATTTGAAGGCGTAATGATGAGTGAATGGTTGTGTTCAATACGGACTCCAGATTTTATTTAACCTTGCGACTTGAGATGCATTTCTTTGCTTAGTTTTCCAAAGCAAACACCCAATTAGACGATCAATAACTTTAAATTTACATTTAGAGATAGGTAGGCTCTGTAGCTATTGAGTTTGCAGTTCAAATACAAAGCAATCCTATTAAATACGATAGCGTCAGGAAATATTTGGATCACTATCAAATAAAACTGCAATAAGTAAAACCAAAGTTTTGCATTGTTCCGTTAACACATAGTAGAGCAAAACAACCGTGGATCCTTACTGCAACAACACAAACATAAATACCCCCATATTCTAAAACTTTTCGCATAAATAAGCGTCTGTCAAAAATTATCAAAAAAACATTTTGGGAAATTATTACACTATACACAAAGAGTAATACATATAGCACCGATGTTCATCCAGAACGTGCATACCTTTCGTTAAAACTTTATGGTAATGTTCTGTGGGCCCTGCTAACTCCACTGAAACATGATTATGTGTAACTGTCCCCTCACTCCACAGTGCCCCTCTGCATATCACATCCTTCGTCTTCTGGGCACGATTCAAAACCTGATTCCTCGAAATTCTACCCCACCCCCAAGCGTTACCAACAGCTTTTTATATTATTACGAAAAAATATCACTTGGCAACGTAAACAATTAACAAACACCATGTAACGAACATTCTATGTGAGTTGTTCAGTGACAAATATTTTCCCAAGATCATATTACGTATGGATGGCGCGTCCTTCAACACCGTTAACAAAGGCAACAATAAACACAATGTTTATTGTGATTGCGGCAAATGCTTCGTCTCCAAAACGAAGTGCGATGGATTATTTTGCTTTCGGCCACGATTTCAAACCTGAATACCCGCATTTATGAACGAGCCAATATGGCGTTACCAACACGCTTTTTGTATTGTTACGAAACAATATCACTTAGCAACGTAAACAATTTAGCAAACGCCATGTAACGAACATTCTTTGTGAGTTCTTCAGCTACAGGTATTTCCCCAAGAACATATTACGTATGGATTGCGCGTCCTTCCTCACCGTTAAAATGCTTGACTGCTGGTGTTTACAACAGAGAAACTTGGAGCCAGTCAGGGGTGACGAAATTTTAACTCACGCTAACCCCGTAACAATGGAGTGACTTTAAACAAAAACAAACACTTGTGACTTACCAGGGGTACCTTGATGCTAGATACCATCGTTTTTAATGTAGATACACACAGAAGGACATCCCCATCACAGGAGAAGCTGCGCCAATTGGTATAAAAGAAAATAGCATTGATGGCGGCGATTTAAAGAACATCGTGTTTATTGTTGCCTTGTGTTAACGGTGTGGAAGGACGCGCCATCCATAGGTAATATGATCTTGGGAAAATATTTGTCGCTGAACAACTCACATAGAATGTTCGTTACATGGTGTTAGTTAATTGTTTACGTTGCCAAGTGATATTTTTTCGTAATAATATAAAAAGCGGTTGGTAACGCTTGGGGATGGAGTGAAATTTCGAGTAATCAGGTTTTGAATCGTGTACAAAAGACGAAGGACCGGATATATATAGAGAGACACTATGGAGTGGGGTGGCAGTTACACATAATCGTGTTTTCGTGGAGTTAGCAAGGCACCAGGTTAATATGACAGGTCCACAAAACATTACCATAAAGTTTCGCAAGCCATGCACGTTCAAAATGAACATCGGTGCTATGTGTTACTTTGTGTGTATAGTGAAATAAGGAAAAAAATGTTTTTCTCCAAAAATGTTTGGAATATTTTTGACAGACGCTTATTTAAGCGAAAAGTTTCAGAATATGTGGGTGTTTATGTTTGTGTTGTTGCAGTTAGGACCCACGTTTGTTTTGCTCTACACTGTGTTAACGGAAAAAATGCAAAACTTTGGTTTTTGCTTATTGCAGTTACATTTGAAAGTAATCCAATTTACCTGACGCTATCGTATTTAATGGGATTGTTTTGTAGTTGAACTGCAAACTCAATACAGAGTCTATACCAATCTCTATAAAAAATTAAAGTTATTGATTGTCTAATTGGTTGTTTGCTTTGCAAAACTATGCAAAGAAATGCATCTCAAACCGCAAAGTTAAATAAAATCTGGTGGCAGAAATGAACAAAACAATTCGCTCATCACTACGCCTTCAAATTAACATCGTGTGATAATTTCGCATTTGAACTTAATCTCTCGCTAATGTGACGAAGCGTGGAGCTTTCCCAAATAATTTCAACGTAAAGTTAATACCAGACAAAAACAGCTCGCGGTGAATCGAAACAAAGATTGCCGCAGAGGGAATGAATTACTCCCGAGATCGTTATATTGACTACCACCAAAAAAATCCTAAACAATTCGCAATTTAAAACTGGTAAGCGGTTTGCTGCCCACAGCGTACTTGTTTGCGGTTTGTAACATGGATGCGCCAAAATTGCTGACTTTTTGGCGTAAACATAAATTTGTTTGAAGGCTTATTATTCCGTCACAAAACCCAAATTGATCATCAATAACGATTGTTGTATCACAAAACCTCAATACGTCATATATAAGAAGCAAGTGCCTCATACTTAATCGCATCCTACCCTGTAGCTGTGCAAGAATTTGTTTACATAAAATCCACCTCTGTCTGTAATTCCACCTTAGTTAAAATTAAGAAAATATTTTCCACATGACTGCACGTAGCCTAAATATTCCACTAACTACTTAGCTGACAAGGTCGTTGTAAGTCACGCCATAGCTGCACTGATGAGACCTGTTAGATTGAAATGGCGTTCACCTTTTCCGCAACTCACTATAAAAAGCATTGCCTTCGTAGCTTATACTTAAAACAAAAACATTTGCCAGTCAATTTTAATTCGCAATGTTTCCGAATCTCTTAACAGTGTTGGCACATGTACATAGACGTACAACCACAAAGGATATCAACAAAACACATGCATGATGGTGTTTACCCACGGGGGGAATCACCAGATGGTGTTAAATCGCAAAACATAAAAAAACGGCGCCGATAAACTGAAAAGGTTTCAAAACTTCAAACTTATCTGTGTAGACTGTTTGCTAATCAACCTGACTCTTCCTTGTTAGTTGATGTTTCAAACTTTCCCCATTGATTCGTCGTCGGTTTGTGAACTGATCGTCAAGTTACTGTGGGAAAAGTTTGTCGCTGAACAATTCACGTGGAATTGTATTTGAATTGTTTACGTTGCTAAGTGATGTTGTTTTGTAACAATGTAAAAAGGGGATTGGTAACGGCATATTGGCTCGTTTAGAATTTTGGGCAATCAAGTTTGAAATTGTTGCCAAAAGCAAAGTGATCTCATTCGCTTCGTTCTGGTGATAAAGTTTTTTGCCGCAATCACTCTCTCCACAATCAGACAAGTTTGCCAAATCAATGCGGAATTCTCTGCGAAATTTATCACCGTTTCAACATGTCTTGTTTTTTGCTTTTTACTAAATATTGCCTAAAATTATCCACATTTAGACTAACCATGGTTGCGTTGATGGTAAATCCCATCGTTTGTAATGTAGATACACACAGAAGTACATCTCCATCAAAGGAGAAGCTGTGCCAATTGGTATAAAAGAAAATAACATTGATTGATATGATTTAATGAAAACTCCTTTTTTTGTTGTCTTGTGTTAACGGTGTAGAAGGACGCGCCATCCATACATAATATGATCGAGGGATAATATTTGTCGGTGATCAACTCACATAGAATGTTCGTTACATGGTGTTTGTTAATTGTTTACGTTGCTAAGTGGTATTGTTTCGTAACAATATAAAAAGCGTGTCTGGCAACGCAAAGTTTTAAACTTTCCCCATTGATCAGACGTCGGTTTGTAATCTCATCGTCAAGTTACTGTGGGAAAAGTTTGTCGCTAAACAATGCACGTGGAACTGTGTTTGCTAAATTCGTTACGTTACCAAGCGATATTGTTTCGTAACAATGCAAGAAGCGTGTTGGTAACGCCATATAGGCTCGTTTAGAATTTCAGGGTATGCAGGTTTGAAATCGTGGTCAAAAGCAAAACGATCCGACGCTTTGTCCACAACCAGACATGTTTGATAAATAATAGAAACAACATTGATTGCTGCGATTTAATGAACATTGCGTTCATTGTTGTCATATATAGAGACCCAGTGGAGTGAGAAGTTATACAGAATCAAGTTTTCGTAATTTCAGGCCTGCAAAACGTTACCATAAAGTTTCATTAAAGGCAAGGTCTGGATGAATCGATCACACAGATATCGAGCAACTACTTTTGTATCAAGTTTGACAGTGGGTAAAAACGCTGAATAGCGGCTGCGTTTTGAAACGGAAAAGCAGGTGAATAAGTAGTAGGGTTTTCTGCACCACCATCGACACCGAGTTTGTTGAAAAAACGCGGTGGTTTATGGTTACCCCTGGCTTTACCGACGTCTGGCAGTATTTCTAACGGAAAACCTGCTTTTCGTCGAAAAAAAACGATCGGTTCACAAAGTGTTTCACATAATCAGTCCGGTACACTGCTATACACGCAGTAACATACCACAGCGGAGTCTTGTAAAATCGCTTGACAATACTGGATATCAATTATCTGAATATTTGACTTGGACACACCATTCACGTGGCATAATGACACTATACAACAATAATAAAAACGTAATAACAAAACGTTATGAACAGACAAATATATTGGCCCGTCAATATCATAATAACATAGATTTAATTGTTTATGATGCAATGCAACATTTTTAACATTGCCGTTAACTATTAAATATATTTCATCTTTTCGCAATTATAAATTGACATTATACAAGCATGCTGCAACAAACGACACGGCCGCAACCTTTAAATAATATTTTGCAGCTGAAATTTACTACACAATGTCTTACGTAACTGCAACAATGGCTGATGGTTATCAGAAATTTGTAGAGGATGACAAAACATTCCGCGACAAACTGCCTAATCAGGGAATATCCTCTGATTTAGAAATAGCACTCAATGAAACTCTGTTCAAAAACCTGGAAGAATATTGCAAAACAGAGAGTAAGCGAAGAGAAGAACCAAAAATCCCTCTCCCGATAAAAGAGAGTATGATTAAATACAAACTGGAAGGATGCGATGGACAAAAAATGCTTTCTACATTCATTGGAATTGTGCAAAACCAAACAATCTTTACAGCTGGAAAATGTTTCTTCTTCCGTTGTGGATCTAATGAGAGTGCGGATATTATCTTGCTTGCTGATCCAACTGATAACCAACCTGGGAACGGATTAATCATCACCTCCGCCAAACTTTATAAACCAAGTAGGAAATCTAAGGACAAACGACCCAGTGCTTACAGATACTTTCTTGAAAATTACGCCAGGCTGCTGAGTGAGTTTTGTTATTATTTTGAGGAGTTTATGACAAAATCTATCAACACCGAACGCACCGACAAATACATAGAAGGCCGTTTCTTCGAGCTTTCCGTTCTCTTCGTGTTCGAGATTGCCAGACGACTTGTTCCAGACAATGAAAATAGTCCAGATATGAAGAAAAAGCTTGATTCCATTCCTGTGTCGTCCTGCATCGCCGCTTGTATTTTGAGAGTCTCGACGGGTGGGGAAGGTAAACCAGAAGAGGAGATCATAGAAGAGTTGATCGATGTTATGCGAGCCAAAACGACAGGCGATAAAAAAATTTATACCAAAGAAAAATTTAAACGAAGGAATAAGGCTGCAGATCAGATGCGAAATTGGTAAAATACATTCCTTGTTATCAAAATGCTCCTAAACAGATTATATTAGTATTTTTAAACGGTTTAATTTAAATCATTAACTCCTTTTTGACTCTACGCACGAGCAATAAAGAAAATAAATTTTCTTCGGCTAAGATTAAGTTTTCAATCAACAATAGCTGCCCTTTGTTAGCAAACAATAGGATCGTTACCCTGTATCGTCATGTTAAGTCAAACTCCCTTCAAAATAAAAAATATTTGCAGTTTGTTGCTTTTCAGCAAAGGTTTAATCTTTATTATTAACTCTTCATTTTCTTACCCGTCTTTCTGCCATTATTGTTCTTAAACCTGTAATAAGTCCCTCACAGATATCTTGTTTTGTTGCGACAGTTACTACAGCGAAAAAAACATGACACCAAAGGAGCTCGAAGAACAACTCAAGCAAAAGATGAAAGATCTCTTCAATCCACAATTTGATGTTCATCCAATTACTGCAGGCGTAAGTGACATCAGCATAAGCAGTTCTGGTGAAACTTCAGGACCAAACAGAAGCTCTTCTAAAGCAACCAGCAGTCAAACTAGAAAAACAAGAACCTGAAGAAACGATGAGAGAAACAAAAACTTAAACCGACATCAAAACCATAAACACTTAATATTTAGCATTTGAACTCCTCAATAATAACTTGGGTACCATCTACTTACTCACATGATCATTCATGTTTCGAATAATCTCATTTCCTCATCCTTTTGTCTTTTGCACTCTGTCAGCCGATTTTTGAATTACTTTCAGCACAAAGTTTAATTTTTTTAATGTGGATTTGTTCGTTTCTTTAAATTGCAAAATTCTTGTAAAAACAGATATTGGCCCAACCAGAATTGCTGTTTAACATTGCGTTGTTTGGAAGATAATTTGACTTGCCGTTACTTTTATATGAGTAGCTTAGTTCGCCAATTTGTTTTTGATGAGTTTACAAACAGAAGCAAACACTTTTAAACCTGATTGCATAGTTTGCGTTGATATTAGTGACATGATTTTGTCTGTAAATTTCATTTTCACCATTTAAATAGTTGTAAACATTATAAAGATTTTCAAATTTTTTTAAGTGCAAGTGTCGTTTATCGTATTTTACCATCGTTTTACCGTCATGCAGCACATAATTTTGCATGTACTTTAACTAGTTTAGTTCGTTTATACCCAGTTAGCTGATTCTGTCAATAAACCATAAACAAACTTGATAAAAGTTTTGTGAAAAGTTTTGAGTGAAGCTGGATCTAGCCGTCTTAACCTTTCTACCGAAACCACGTTTTCCCAAATATAATGTTTTTGTTGCTGCCAGGCAACAACTTACTGTAACTGTAGTTTTCCCGCCCATTTTTTATACATCACATGATTTTACAAGCGGTGTTAGCGTTATCCCCTTTTTCGTGTTGGCACGTTTTTTGGCGTTAGTTGTGTGCTGCACTGTACCATTACCTTGAGGAAGCCTTGTTGAATAACAGGCGAAACGTCGGTGAATAAAGTTACGTTTTATCTTTGCCAGAAGAACAGATTATTAAGCCACGTTTTCCCGTTAAGCGAAATACTGAACTGAATGCGCTGAACAAAGATATTGGACCGCGGACAGAAATGGAAAACCCCTGATAACTCTTCTTTCAAACCAGCTGAGTTTCCAAACCGGTGAAGCGTTGAATCAGTCGGTTTGTTATGCTGTAAATCACAGTGGTCATGTAACAATACATTATTAGGGTTAAGCGCGTAGAATGCTCTGTTTCAAAACTTTTGCCAGCGAATCTTGTTTTCGCGACTTATGTCATAATACCCATGTCACATTCATAACCGATTATGAATATGTTTTTTTTCATAATTTTGGTATCGTTAGAAAGGTCAGCCTACGAACTATACCGTGCAAAAAATCATGCTGCTACCTCGTAGGGTAGCCGAGTAACCCGCGTTCAAACTTTTGTTAACCGGCGATTTTTTTTTGTCAATTAACATCCCTCTGGTTTGCTAGCACCGCTCGCCTGTAATGTATGGTCTATTTACTGGCGTATGGCATCACACCTGGCTTGTAATTGATTTTAACGAAATGCTTGATTGCTGGTTTTTGCAACGAATGAAACTTGGAGTCAGTCAAACGTGGCGAAATTCGTACCCACATTAACCTCGTAACAATGGACTGAAAACAAATACATCAAATCAAAAATTTGAAGATTTTTAAAAGGTTTGTCACAAATAATGATATTTTTATAAAAACACAGTAGTTTTTTGTAATTACTGTTTGTTTCCGCACAAAAGCAACAATAGTCAGTCTCGCTTAAGAAGAAAGGCGCATTTGGTTCGCAAAGTATACTCTGGAACAATGCCCTTTTATCCACTCTTACCCATGTAGTAGTAACACTTAATATTACAAATTAAATCCTAAATAGTCTGCGCGATCTACACCAAAGACAAAAATGTACGCATTGTACTCCCTTCTTTCAAACTTGAAACAAATCAGAAATGAGTTAAATAATTGGAAAAACTGACTCTCTGGCATCACCATGTGGGTAGATGCAGTTACAAAGTCACATGTGTGGTTTGCCTGCGGGGTTTAGAGCTTAGGATATATTCGACCTGCTTTGCGAAAGCATTGGCATACAAGTTTCAGTTGGGAAAATAGCCAATACAAACATTTTGCCTAACTTTAGCTAAACGCGATTTATTTCTAAGTAACTTATGCAATGTTAATGTATTCATATATGCGTTATAAATAGTGTTATAATAAACAAAAAAGTCTCAAGCTGATATTCTGTTAAGCATTAAGTGCAGAAGTCGCGTTTGTTTCATCAGTGTGTTATATAAATGAGCTTGTGACCAAGAGACCAGAGGAAAAAACAAATGTTTTTTGGTGACAATACTTCGTAGAGAGGCAAGGTTGCAACATGTCCAAAAAATAACAACATATTAAAACCTTGATTTTTAGACAAACGTCATTGGTGGAAAAACATGTGGAAACCTACTCACATGTCACGTGATGTTCAACCCCTACGCGTTGTTTTTATGTTTTGTGAATTATGTCATAATTTTCTAACGATAAATATCAAAGTGATTACTTAAAATAATGTTTGATTATGCTCCTATGAAGTGCAACGACTCTTTTCTTTCTTTCTTAATGTTATTGGAGATTTCCGCAATTTACATGCAGAGAGACAGAAAACTCTCAAATAATTAAAAGTTTTTAAATTGTGAGTAGAATTTTGAAACAAAAGTATTATATATCGTAAAGTTGATTATTGTTTTACAAAATCCTCATAATTTACTTGGTTAGTTCTGTGCGAAGTTTTAACTGTTTACAATGAATTATTATGCACAATAAACCGAATTTTGAGCACTATATGTTCCGCTGCGGAATAATCAAAGTTAGTTGCAAAACATACGGTTGCTGGTGGTTTGGTTACCGAAACTTTCTGTTCTGTCATCGCAGAAATTGAAATCGTACGAAGACAAAATGTTTCAGAGGTTGTGCTTTCTGTTCGAGTGACTCACGAACCATTACTGGTTCGCTCCTCTGTGATGGTTTGGATCAAGGGAGCCCAAACTTGTTTTGGCTTTACGTCAGTCATGACATCATAACTTAAAAAGTAAAAAGTAACAGCAAAACAATCAATGCAAAAACCCTTCTATGGTTTTAAAATTTATTGCGGCGTAAACACCAGAAATATGTTTGAATGCGGTTTATTTTCCTGGCTTTAATGCAAGTGTTCGACAGAAACGAGCATCATAAGACAAGCGTTTCGAGCAAAGCGCTCGCGGGACCCATGCGGCCCTTCGGCTGTTTCCTGAGTGGTGGAATTAGTTTGGGTCAAGTACATTTCCAAAAATACACCAAATATTTTGTTATACGCCAATTATCTACAAACTTGAAGCCAAACGCTTGAAAATATACCATTGAAATATAATACATAGAAGTTAATATTATTCCGTGGTGCATATAGTGATCGATTAAAACCTTATTTTGTTAATTTTTACTTCACAAATTAGTTTTTTTTGAAACCCTGTGTACGGTATTTTCAAAAAAAAAACTAAAAACGATTATGTGGAACATAAGATGAAAATGTGAATTTAATATCACGTTGCCAAGAGCGCGTGTTTGCTATCTCTGGAAAATGAGGTCGAGTGTCGTGTAATCAGGATTTAAAATTGTACAAAAAAACATTTGGTTTAGTGTTCACGTGATGTTTTGTTCCACAAATCGCCTTTGAAACTTTTGGCGTTGCTGAGTAACACGGTTTGGTAACATAGTAAAAATGTGTGTCTGTTCAGTCTGAGAGATTGGGTTACAGCAGCATTTTATACATTTGATATCATAATTAGTAACTGTTTTAATTTCTTTTCATGTGTCAATTGTTGGAACAGTTATTACAAAGCTGAGGAAGGCGGTAAAGAGTCAGCGAAGACGAAGGAACAAAGTAGGGAAAAACTGCAAAAGAAGATGTAGCATCTCTTCAATCCTTTTTATGAAGAGGAGCAAAGTTCCAGAGAGGAAAGTAAAGAGCATGAAGACATTCCTCAAAATTTTCGTCCTAACCAAAGTATCGGTCAAAGCCTAAAATTAACCCCACGGAAAATCTTCCCAACCACACGAAACGTCAATAATCTTAACAACAAAATGCAGCTTGTCAGCAAAAGTTGCGATTCTAAAGCGACGAGCAGCAAAACACAAAAATTAGGCGACACAAATTCTCCGAAAACACGTGATGTGTTTTACTAAAGTAAATGTCCAGAATGACTACAGAAATCAGCCTGTGCACCCTCTCAAGCAATGCCTGGATTTAAACGAAATTTATCTTTTTATCGTTTTGTTGTCGTTGAACATGTACACGAGTAGTTGACTCGTATCCGAGTTTTTAGTCTTTGTGAATCCTGTAAATTACAATATTATTTTAAAATATATTACAAAATATTCTTTTAGCGCAGAGAAAAATAAGGACCACTGTTTTAAAACTTTTGGTTGCGGTAAAATCTCGCTAAATTCTAAAGACAAGAAATGATTTTTGAAACACGGAAAGGTGTCGTTTTAATTTCAAGACCGTAATTTGCCTGCAGCGTTGGCATCGTCTTCCATGAGTTGCTGAGGAAAGTTTGCTGTCGAACCACTATCCAAAGTAGCATAAAGTTTTAGTCGTGTAAGCATGCAAGAAATCGGTTGATTATTTCTTTAGTTTTCGGGTGTTTTTTTGCATTCCTGGCCCCAGTACTTTTCACAAACTAAAGACTAAAATGTAACTACTTTATTTTCGTGTTTTATTTCAAATTTGAGAAATTGTTTGTCGTTTTTTTCTGTGTTAAATTATTTCTTGAGTTTATGAATTATTTAATAAATTTTTGACGGCACATCCACGTTGATTTTTTTTGGTCATGGTGTTGCTGATTTTCTCTTTTAGAATTTAGGCAACTATGGATTGTTACGTTAATATTAACACCTAAAAAACACAGGCCCCAGGGTGCGCTACGGAGCTATAAAAACCTGACTTTGCAACACCTCTTTATTAGCTCCAAGTTGCAATAGATGGCCTATTACGGCAAACTGCAACTGGATAGGCTTCATGTTTAGATGTTGTTGTTTTTTCAGGCTTGTTGACGGTGTTAGTGCTATCAAAGTATATTTGGTTTTAATGTTGTAATCATAAAGTAAAGGGTGCGTTAACACAGGGGTTGGCAGATACAATTGCATAAACCTTCAGTATGAAAGATTTTTGGGCAACACTAATGTACGCTGAGCCCTGGGAGGGGGTTTATTTTGCGTTGTACATGTGGCGATGTTTTACTTAATATCATTGCATAGTAAACAATCGGCAATTACTTGAACCGTTCAAATAATATTTCTTGGCTTGAATTAATTCGGTTTACTTAAATTTCTGCATTTTCTAATGAGGCAAAGTTCCAAGACATTATAGTACCTGTATGTGGTAGCAATTAACGCAGTATTTAACAAAAAAATAACCTAAAATAACATAAGTGCTGTTTTCCAATGAATACCGGTCTGTTGCCAGAAACAGTAAAACAAAGGCAAGTTTGAGCTTGCAGCAGAATATTACATGGATATTTCATCCTGGGGCTGAGCCGTTGAGTCTTCGCAAATATTAACCTATGGTTTAAATAACAGGGCTTGTTCTTTACCAAACTCGGCGAGTTGGGACTGGCACAGACGCGCCTGTTAGTTCGCCGCATAATGTCGGTCAATAACAATGCCCGCTGTTGATTTACTAGCCACATAATTGCCTTCTTAAAACATGAAAAGCTTTAAACAAATCCCGATAATCAAAAAATGAACGAGTATATTTGAATTGTTTTAACTTCTGCGTGAGTGATTCTCATGTCATAGTAGACACTGCACGATGTTGAAGTAAATTTACTCAGAGGCATCAAAATGTCAGAGTGGGCGCAGTGGTAACGCAAATATCAAGGTTTGTACCTTGAACTAAGCCCGTGTTGGCTTGAAAGGGCGGGTAATGGCATGTATTCGCGATGGATTAATTAATTGAACTTGATAGCTCTGTGCAAACTTCAGACAGGCATTTGTAGGAAAACATGCCGCTGTTTAACGCGATTTTGGGTGGAGGAGTAATAACGTTGGTTGAATTGCATAATCGTCTGGTTGAAACACTTACGAGAGAAGAAGACGGAGAAAAAGAAGAAGAGAAAGAGGAAGAGGGAAATAAAAGGAGAAGGGAGGAGCTGATGGGTCAGAAAAAGATAAAAGAAAACGAAGAAGAAAAGAAAAAGCAAGGTGGTAACAGTGGGCAAGGGAAAAAGAAAGATGATAAAGATGACGAGGAAGAGGAAACAGAAGAAGAAGAAGAGGAAGAAGAAGAGGATGAGCTCATGAAAAAGCTCCAAAAAATATTGGAGAATTACCTGAGAGATATGGGCATCCAGTGTCTTCCACATTGACTTATGGGAAGGTTCAGAGCGTGGAAAGGCCAGGATTTACTAAAAATTTTCATTGAAATTGTCCAAAACAGGGAAAAGTTTCAAACAGGAAATTACTTCTTCTTTCGCTGCGGATCTAATGCTGGGGATCGAAGTATCATTTTGCTCGCCAACCCAACTCATGATCAACCTGGAAACGGAATAATCATTACCTCAGCTCTTACAAACCAACCCAACAGTTACAGATACTTTCTTGGCAATTATGCCTACCGATTGCGTGGGTTGTGTAATTACTTTGAGAAGTTTATGACAGAATCAGTCGACACCCCTGACTGCAGAAGCAACGAGGGTCGTTATTTCGAGTTGTCAGTTCTTTTGTTATTCGAGATTGCCAGACGACTTGCCGACGGTGATGGCTACCATTCCATTCCTGTGTCATCCTGCATTGCCGCTTGTATTTTGAGCGTAGCAAAGGAACTCCAGAGAAGTGAGGAAGAATTGATAAAAGAGTTGGTGAAAGTTTTTCGAGGAAGTCTTAATGAAAGAAAAAATGCAGCAAACAGAATGTTGAATAGGTGCAATCGATTTCTTTATCGTTGTTTTTAATTTCCTTAACTAAGTTACAATTCATGTATTGATATGTAGCATTGAGTGTTGGAATTAGGAACTTGTTGATTAAGGCAGACACTAAACGCATTTCATTGATAATCTTGATTGATTACAATAGTCACCTGGAAACCGGAGGAGGTGAAAATGAAGCGCTGAAACAAAAGAAGAAAGATCTTTTCAACAGGGATGAAGAAGAGGAACTAGATGATAGTTGGGGGAGCGAAATTGATGAACTCTCCAAAGATTTCGACAAGAAAATGTAAAACATGCTAAGATTTTGAGTGCTGGCATTTGGAAAATCTGAAAATTTATTATTTTATATCACAAACGCAATCAGCCTAATTGCAAATTTCTGGTTAGCATTGTGTTGCTTAGCTACCGAATACTACGCCCGGAGTAAAATTGTTGTATATTTCTGTTGGTTTACAAGTGTGTTAGTTTGGTTTGCTATTATAATTTGAGTTTTGAGTTACTTTGGAAGAAAACGCTTTCAAATCAATTGCTTTTTCTCAAATTTTGCGTTGTATTCATTGAGTTGCAGACAGCAGTACACAATGTTTCTATTTGCAGTTGCAATTTAACATCTAGTCCACCCCTATACGGTCACCACCCGCACTGCATGATGAAATCTTGCAGGCTGGCGTACTGCTTTAATGTCTGCAGCGCAATGATTGCATTCTGGTATTTTTCTTCCATATAATTATAAATGTTGGTAAACGTTCTTTACGTCTTATTAAACACTCTGGGCTTTAACCCTGAAAATAATGTGTTTTGACGTGCTTTGATTTTGCTTGGTTAAGACTGTGTGTCTAATTACAAACTGCATTGTCGCTAATGTTTGAGTCGAGCGTTCGCAAATATTAGCCTGGTATTCCTGGTTAGGTTTTCTGTTTACAGACCTGGGCTTGCAGAGACTGGCACGACAAACGTGACGACTGCGGCTACAGGGGGCGGAACCAATACCAACGTTAGCTGTAGATTAACCGTACGAAGGTTTGGGAAGGTTAAAGGGTTCAGATAAACAACAACATATACTGGGTCGTCATTAGTTTGTTTTGGTTTGTGGGTTGTTTGCATACAAACTCGAATCACGTGGTTAAATCACTTGATAATATTCGGGGGGTATCATCAAGACGGTCCATAGAAGTTAACGCAAGTAATTCTTGCCACAAGCTCGTGACCACCGTTATGAGAATTTCGTTGCACTTTGATCAAGTTTACGTGTTTTGCGGAGAGTTTAATCCTTGGCCTACCACCAATATTAAGCCTACTTGTTTGCATTGCATTTTGGTTAGCGTTTTTTATTACGTTCCATAATAAATCGAATTAGAGCCCGAAGCTCGTGCTAGAAAAAAACATAGCTACTTTTACCCAACAAGTCAATGCAAGATTTTGTACTTGTTTCTTCACAAAAATAGTATTACGTCATTTTGTTGCAAGTTTTAGTTGAAGTCATGGTTAACATACGCATGGACTATCCCTGACGGAATATTATTGCGTTAGGAAACTGGCATTGGTGCCTTAATATGTTGAATGTTGGTGCATCTTGTAAGTAATGAATTTACAAAAAGTTGTGACGCCAGAATTCCCAGAAGGTGATCAACGACACATGAACAGCATAAGCCCGATCAAGAATATTTATATGGCATTAATGTACAGTGTTGTCCGATGAGAAAACCAAAACATCACAGAATCCGAAGCTCGTTAAAACAAGGAGTTATTTTGGGTAGAAACATAAGAATGAGTAAATTGGAACTGATTTGCCCAAAATTGAGATTCTGTTTGCTGTGTACTAGTTTTCCCCATAGTAAGTTTTGTGTAGTTAGAGTATGTGTATTGTTAGCAATGTATGTTCTCCAGTACACTGGTAAAATTTTAAACTTATATTAATATGCATGATGTAGTAGTGGTGCAACATGGAGCGCCTGCTAGTTCGTGGAGAACAATTTACCAAATTTTATGAGAATACTAGTGTTGATATTTGAGTTTACAAACTCCTGTGAAGGAGTAAGTAGTTTCCTGGTGTTTACATTAGCGAGTTTTTGTTTAAACTTCTGTGGCTTCGTTGAGGTAACGTGGTTGTTGTTTGTCACAACAAAACACCATCATGATACTGTAGCAGCAACCGGGCAAGTTCGGACAACAGGGTCGATATAAGGACAAGTTTGTGTGTTTTCCACAATATATATTGCAAGCGAAAGATCAGATATCACAAAATATCGGTAAAGAATTCTTAAACTGAACTTGTAAGATCTCATCAGTACAGCTGGTGACTGTGGCACCGGGCTGGCTGTTAGACGAGAAGACACAGATTTCCTTTCGGCCAATCGGCGGTCGGTTGGGTTCTCAACGAGGCAGACTAGTTACGAAAGTAACAACAATATTTTTTATAGCCGAAAGATTTGATGCTAGTTAGATTTTATTTTTGGTGGAAATATAAGAATAAGTAAATTCGAACTGATTTGCCCAAAATTGAGATTCTGATGGCTGTCTACTGGTTTTCCCCATAGCAGGATAAGGGAAAATGTTACATTATTTAAATAAAAAAAACTTTCTCCTTTATGTTTTGCATTGTATGCCCCATGCGTGCCACTGGAGACTAGGGATGTGCCAAGGCGAACCCGAACCCGAATAGATTCGCCGAATATTAGCACAGATTTCATATTCGTACGAACCCGAATATTGCGCAAGATTCGTGTGCGAATATTTATTGAAGCATAATATAGTTGTGTAATACAACCGCCAAAGTTTTTGTCTTTTTCGCATGACCAATAACGGTAGCACACCGCTTATAACGCCACGAGAACTGGTGTAGTCATTTTTTCTATTGGTTTATCACCACGATTGAACAAAACGTGACGAAAATACCGTTGCGATTTTAGCAAAATCCCGGTGGTCTAACATCGTATTATAGTTCTGGGCGCTACTCGTAGCACGGGTTTTCGTCACCAAAATACAGAAGCGCATTTGAAAACAAAAGAACGGAAGTCTTGTATTGTTCAACATTATATTTGGTCAATCATGACAAAACGGCTTTACTACGTTATGTCAATCAAAGTATCGTTTTTCCTAAACACTAGCGGTAAAGGCCACTGTTCGTCTGAGGTATAGTATAGACTCGGTTGTTGGTTTCCAAAAGTGTAATAAACTTTGCAGAAATCAACTGTACGCAATTTATTTGTCGTATGATATCAAAACAATAGTTGGGGAAGCAACATACTTGCGCACGTGATGCAAACGACCAACTATTATTGACGTCACACTTACATGCGAATATATTCGGGTTCGCACGAATGATGTTTCTAATTATTCGGATTCGCAAGAACCCGAATCTTTGTCCATTTGGCACATCCCTACTGGAGACTGATGCACTTACGCATACTGGGACGCACAGACAAACAATAAGCAGGAAGTGGCCATTTACTGCGCATAAAAGTGGCATATTAGTGTGACGCCATAATATTTTGAAGCCAGATATGATATCAAGCGTACAGTGAGTATAGACCTGAGTCTGATAACTTCCGAGAACCTTAGGGACTCGTTGTGTTTTTTTAAACGTTTGTACAAATTGTTATCATATTTGGTCATAAATAGTAACGATTACAAAAGGGAAATTATTTGTTTCAATAATTCAGCTTAGGTTTGAAATAAAGAATCTGAAAAGGCTTCAACTGCTGCCATGTCCGATGATTATGAGAAGTTTGCGGAGTTTGACAAAAAATTCTCCGATCAACTAACTAGACCAGGAATTGAACCTGATCCATCAACGTTACTCAATGAAATTTTGCTAAGAAACTTAAACAGACATTGTGAAAAATATGAACATTGTTTGCCATCGAAAGATTTAATGCCTCGATACAAACTTACAGGTCTCAAGGGACGAGACTTACTTTACACATTCATTGAAGTTGTGTAAAACAGATCCAACTATAAAAAAGGAAATTATTACTTCTTCTGCTGCGGATCTGATGCTGGGGATCGAGATATAATCTTGCTCGCCAATCCAACTGATAACCAACCTGGGAACGGGTTAATAATTACCTCTGCTCTTACAGAACAACCCAACGGTTACAGCTACTTTATGAATGATGATCACGTCCACAAATTGCTTGGGTTTTGTGATTACTTTCAGAAGTTTATGACAGAATCAGTCAACACCGAAGGCCGCAATAAACGCAAAGAGGGCCGTTCTTCGTGCTTTCTGTTCTCTTTTTGTTCGGGATTGCCAGACGACTTGTTCCAGACAATGAAAATAGTCCAGATATGAAGAAAAAGCTTGATTCCATTCCTGTGTCATCCTGCATCGCCGCTTGTCTATTGAGAATCGCCAGGAAGAAGACTGATGAGGAGTCGGAAGAATGGGAAGAGAATATAATCGAAGATCTGATTTACATTTTTCGAATGGAATTTGAAGAAAGAGAAGAAGCCGCAAGAACAATGCTGGAAAGGTTAGTTTTAAAAAATACCCTTCAACTCAACTTTTAACAGAAACAATTTCATTTGCACTTAGTCTGTTGTATTTTATTAATAACACCCAAAGAAAGCTCTGCACGCTTGTGTATTCTAATGTGTTTGTAAAATGTGTTCGTTTAAAATAGGTTTAAACAGGAAAGATGTGTGAAGGAAGAAAAAGAACAACTGATGAAACAACTCTTTAAACCAGCTTTTGTCAATAATACAAAAATTTTCACTGATCAAAGAGTTGGAAGAAAGCGAAAACTTGTTGACGAAGCATCAACAAATCTTAAAGTGAGAAAACATTAAACTTTCGTGAAACCAGTTTCCAATATATTCTGTTTGTTCTTATGAATTGCAGTTCCACATATCCATATATATACATATATATATAGGCTGTCAACTTATATTCGATTTGTGCTTTGCTTTATGTTCTAGTTTTATATATACGTTATGTTGTGACGAGAGACATATTTTTTAGAACCTTTAAATGTTCAATGTTCATGTTCTCTGATGTCATAGCTATGACGTAGAATGCTTTTCATCTATTGATTAACTGTTAGTTGTGTGCACTTAATTGTACTTGATCAATAACCCTTCACTTGTGACTGTGTTTCAAGATGCTTTGGCTGTCGATTATCGCATGTGTCAAAAGAGTCTTACACATTTTATTGAGTGTATTAATCAGTTTGTTAATTACTGATTTCCTGCAAACACTGTTCAACCAAAAACCGTTGTCGTTATAATTTTTCAAGTTTTTTCATTTGACATTGTGTTGTTTTGTTTGAAATTTTACTCGAAAGACTATTTCTGTCTTTTAAATATCATTTTGTGTACACAGAATGTTCTTATGTTTCTTTGAAATGCCTACGACACCGCAATTAAATGCCAGAACCACTTTCAGTCATGAGTATGTGGGTTCTACAACTGCAAATATGAAGGTTACCTTAGCCTGAGAAACTACATCAGCAATGATGCCCAAGAAATTGTTGAAAACCTACGAGGCAAATGTATTCCATATATGCGAAGATATTGTTTGGAATACATGGGTTCATCCCTCCTAAAAACTGATATATCATAACATAAAAATGCCTGCTGGGTCATCGTTAGAAACATTTGTAGGCAAAGTTGGATTATAGGCCGCTACATGACAATCATTTTACTTTTTCCGGCCGAAACCTGTGTCTCACATGCTTGTGAACTTTACAAAACAACAGTCAGTCTTCTTAAAAAGTGCCCAACCCGGATAATTCAGTTTGTAGACGTAAGACTGATGCGGCACATTTCATAATTTGCTTTTTAAATGGCAAATCAATCGTCTCACGGAGATACAGTTACTCTCTGTTTACCGGTCATGATAAGGAGTACGATACAATTCTCCTCAAAAAGAAAAGAGTGCAGAGAAAAACTCTGAAAGACTTTTAGCGTTGTCCCTTGTTAGATCCTTGTCCCTCAGTTGAAGTCGTGCCCCTCAGTTCAGGTCGTGGTGTGCGTATTAGGCGTTAAGGTTGATTCGCGATCAAGATGACGCATGGGTTTTTATTTATGCCTGAAACCGACATGCTCATACCGGCGAATTACTTTCTGCGTTGCATCGTGCGTCCAAAGACGGGCGCAGTCTAAATTGCGTTCGTGAAGCACATCGTGACCTGTTAGTCCTGACTTAAATCCAGGCAAAACATGCCAATCTAATCAAAAAGTCTCATCGACCCCGTTTAAATTTGTCCCAGCTAATGACAATTTAAACGACAGATTTGTTGACAATTATTGTTGAAGGGCACCTAAGTTTGCTTTTAACATTTACGTGCGCTTACAATCGATGGCGGCTAACACCTCGACGCGTGAAACCACATAGCCATGTTTTTAACTCGACCAAACCAAAACGTTTTGGGCCCGCTAAAAACCCGGCTTAATTGGGCGTCCAGACTTTTTCTCTTCGGATACTTGCGATCCGGTACACCAATCGGACTGATTTTATATGCCACACACGAACCCTACGGCTACTTTGTCTTCATTCACAAAAACACAATATCGTTCTCCAGTGGAAATTATCTCATTTTTCAGATGACCTTCAAACAGAAAAGTACATGGAAACCAAGCACCAGACATAAATTTCGTCCAGAGGTGTCAGTACATTAAAGCACATCTTAAATTAACAAATTAAAAGTGAAAAAATACTTAGCCGAAAAGAACCTTAAATTGCGCGGCATAGGTGATGATTCTTGTGTTGAAAAGAGGCAGCTGGAAGACACAAACGACGGTGTAACTGCAATAAATTTTTAATAAAATTTCATTGTTACTGATTTACTACAAACGGAGTTGGAGCAGTAACGATTGAAGAGCTATGCTGGGTTATAAAGGATGCGTTTGTTGAACTTTGCGCCAACTTTTGTGTGAAGTTAATCATTAATTGGTGTTTATATGATGCCACAAAAGCAACGCATGGTCTTCCATGTCACATAATGTTTGCTTTTCCACAAACTGATTACTCGCTTAATCGTTGTCCCGTTACGTGGGTACATTGTGTGTGATTTAAATGCATTTGAACGACGATTGCGTAAAAGCCAGCTGGTAAGTAATCACGAAATCCGCATATTTTGGAAACATTTTCCTTGCTTCTAATGTATTAATATAGGGGAGACCGGGGATACCTCGGACACGGGGATACTTCGGACCAGGTATTTTACGTCACAATTAGATATTGTTACGACACTTATACAAAAGCTTCATGTCTTCATCAAAGGTTAACAGGAACTTTGGAATTAAATCATGTCTGCTTAGAAAATTATAATCGAAAATGTCAATTTATCAGTGAAACCAAGTTTTTCTATTTGTATGTGTAAGGCTATATATCTGTCACAGTTAATCAAAATGCAGTAATTTTTGTATAAATACGTATTCTTGGATAGGCCAATGATGATTTTGTGTAACCTTTAAAAATAAGGCCGTATTTTAATAATTTTTTTTGTCGTCACGTGGTCGGGGATACTTCGGACATCGTGGCAAGAAATCGCGAGAAGACAACACTTTTTGAGTTTTATGAAAAATTATCGGTCATAGTAGAGAATAAACAGAGTCTGGATGAAATGATCGAATTTTGACAGTAAGAAAAAGCCCCAAAGATAAAAAATCGTTTGTTGACCCGAAAATCTATGATATCCGTGCTCCGTAAAAAGTACACGAGTTACCCAAAGCACGAACGTGTGGAAGGGTCGAAACGACAAGTGGCCACGCCCCGATTCCTAGAAGCTTGAATGATATTTTAAGCGCTAATGCCCCAATGCTGATACTGCACCAAGTTTGATTTCAGTTATTTGTTAAACAAGCAAAAAAAAAACGTTTGTTAAATCTTGCTGTCCGAAATATCCCCGGTCACGTCCGATGTTACCCCGGTACCGGGGTCAATTCGGACATTTGAGACCAGTTCAAAAAATGGGCGTTACGTTCTCTTTGTAATCGCCCGAAGCTGGTGCTAGAAAAAAACAAAGCTCTTAACCGGTGCCGAGCAATTTCGACTGGTATACGCGTGGCCCTACCTGTCTCGGGGATGGCAGTCATTTTTCTGCGTTATAAGGGACGAATTTGCTCTTAAAAATCCCGTTAAACAATAAAAAGTGTTCCAACTCCGCTTTGGTTCGTAGGTTATTCTCACGATGTGACGAAATGAATTTACAAATTCGATGGCATTACTGGCGGGGATTGGCGGTCTCGATACGCAATGTTTATTGTTCCATAATACGTATCGTTGAGTATGTCTTTCAGGTAATGCAAACATAACATCTGTTGAAAGACTAACTTTGCTGTCACTGGGTGGCAATTTTGTGTAGGTTTGAACTTTCGCGATTGCAAGGATAATACTTGTTTACATTTCATTAGGTTTGCAGGCTTGGCAGCCCAGGCATTGCAGCCTAGCTGGATCAGCCACTTTTTCCTGTCAAGTCGGAGCAAGATTTGAAAAATCAAGCTCCCGGTGAGGTTTGAACTCACGACCCAGGGCTAACCAGGCCCAACGCTCTACCAACTGAGCCCAGTGGTTTCACGGGGTATATTGTGGCCAAGGTACACTGGTGCGCAAGCGCACAACCTGCCAGGCAACCTTCACATATACGTAGGGGATAAATTGTTACTGATGCTGCCAGGCATATTTTATTGCTTAATACTGCTCTTCTGGCAAACTTTATTGTGTTTACGCTATTATGCAACAGCCTTCATCAGGAGGAAGTATCTAAGTTTAGCACAGTGGACAATTTGAGGCACATAAACAAAAACGCTACGAAAGAAAGAAGAAGTGAAACAACGAAAAAGCGAACACTTCTTCTTTCTTTTGTAGCGTTTTTGTTTATGTGCCTCAAATTGTCCACTGTGCCAAACTTAGATACTTCCTCCTGATGAAGGCTGTTGCATAATAGCCGAAACGTCGAGAAGCGTAAATACAATAAAGTTTGCCAGAAGAGCAGTATTAAGCAATACGCAGGGGATCTCTACCACCGTATACCCCGTGACACCACTGAGCTCCTGTAGATCAGTTGGTAGAGCGTTGGGCCTGGTTAGCCCAGGGTCGTGAGTTCAAACCTCACCTGGAGCTTGATTTTTTAAATCTTGCTCCGACTTGTTAGGAAAAAGCCTAATGATCGCGATACGATAGCTGTGATCGCCAAGCAAGGACCTGCGCAGTGGGGCGATCCTGCCAATCATGCCATTGCATGAAATATTACTGCGTTGTTTACATTTATCGCATAATGTTATTTGAATGTGCAATACGTTGTCTGCAATTTCACAATCCGTAAATGTCCATGTGTTAGCTTTTCCGATGTAAACTGTGTTTCGTTTTACACTAAGTTCAATGTATTCATAAAGGGCACTTAGATACTTGTACTTTATAATTGCGCTTTGAACAGTGTCGATTTTCACTGTGATTTCTTTGTTGTTTCACGCAGGTATTATACAAAGAATTATTGTGTACTAATTGCACAATAAGCACCGCGTTTCCGGTTTTTTTTTTACGTCATAAAAACTGGCGCAAGATGGAGGTATAGAGCCACAAAACATACCACGTACAGTGGAGAATTGTTCCTTCTAGCTACAAATGACACTGGGACAGGTCACGACCAAACGGAACCGAATAGACGTTTTCAGAAAGTCGACAGGACTTTGCTTGTTCCTGGAAGACTTTTGTGTTGCGATCGTGCATAGAACTTTGTTAAAAAGTTTTTCGTTTTAATGTGAGAAAGCTATGGATTACTTTCTCCAGCCGTGCTAGCAAACATGCATTTATTGTCGTTAGGTGAAAAAAGGCAACAAAAGTAAGACAGGCTTTGTTTGTCTAGGATTCGGTTGTGTGTCTGGTTCAGTTTTAAAGTACTTTTCCGGTACAAATGTTTCTACAAAGTGTGAGGTTTGCGTTGACCATTTGCAATATATTTACGGCGAAATGTACAACTAGTAATAAATCAAAATAAGTCATATTTGCCTCAACAATTCGTTTAACATGGCTTTGCACCTTACACAATAGGCCAAATTTATCCACACTAAAGTGCAGATAGAGTACAAAATAACCATCATATAAGAGTGACATACAGTGTTGCAGCGAGGCACAGTTTTTGCAGCTATAACAAATTAATAACCAGTAAATATTTGAAAAAAATGTTTTTTTTTCAGCTTGAATACATATTGCATGGCTATATGACCATTGTTACATGACAGCTCCCCAGGAATTTTAGTTGTATACTGTCTATGTAAATTATTGACAAAAGAAAATAGTGTTTACTTAAAAATGCGATTTGCGTCAGTTGTTTTAAGTTAAGCACTTTGACATTTTCAGACTAATGTTTTTGTAACTCAGTCAGTTGGTAACCGAACTTGGTGGGTTGATACAGCTGTAAGCGATCAAACAAATGCTTGCAGTTAATAAAACCTATCGTTTGTATCTGGGTTTGCTCTTTGTCGGTTACGGGCAAATGTGGACTAGTCTGGTCGTGTCACACATGTCCCGGGAAACGCAGTCGTTTGTTGTCGTTAAACGTTCCGAATTTGCTCATAAAAATATCGTTATAACTTTAAAATGTGTTCCAACTTCGCTTTGGTTCGTAGGTTAATAGCACGAAGTGACGAAATAAATGAACAAATTCGATGGCATTACTGGCGGGGATTGGCGGTCTCGATACGCAATGTTTATTGTTCCATAATACGTATCATTGAGTATGTCTTTCAGGTAATGCAAACATAACATCTGTTGAAAGACTAACTTTGCTGTGGCAATTCTGTGCAGGTTTGAACAGTCGGGGTTTGCCTGATGCAATAGAAAAACATGCCATTTCTGGTGCCTTAATATGTTGAATGTTGGTGCATCTTGTAAGTTATGAATTTACAAAAAGTTGAGACGCCAGAATTCCCAGAAGGTGATTAACGACACATGAACAGCATAAGCCTGATCAAGAATATTTATATGGCATTAATGTACAGTGTTATCCGATGAGAAAACCAAAACATCACAGAATCCGAAGCTCGGTAAAACAAGGAGTTATTTTGGGTAGAAACATAAGAATGAGTAAATTGGAACTGATTTACCCAAAATTGAGATTATGTTGGCTGTGTACTAGTTTTCCCCATAGTAGGTTTTTGTATGGTTAGAGTATGTGTATTGTTAGCAATGTATGTTCTCCAGTACACTTAATTGTTCACGTGGTTAATTCCTTGTGTCTTGCATCTTTTCAGCAGCTATTCTCCTTTCCAGCGCCATTGCCCTATCACATACTCCTTCGCTTTGGATAAATTGCGCAAGAATGTGGTGCATTACGTCAGATCCACGTTGTCCAGGTAACGGAGGGCACAAATTATGGATTTTCATCAGTTAGTTCGTTAGTTGGTTGTTTATTTTTGACATGCAACACGACTGTTTTCTTTTTCCTATATGTGACATCACCTCTAAAACCGGTCGCACAATTTGTCTGAATGAAATCCAGTGTTAAACATTTGAATGAATAAAATTGTCACAAACTTTAGCAGAGGGATCGCAATCGCAAAAGTACAATGGCAAAAAAACCACTGATATTAATACCAAAGGGAGAAGACCTGAGAATGCAGAGTTAACGGGAAGTTAACCAAGGCGGAAGCAACTTAACAATAGATTGATGGGCAGTGATTACCATAAAATGGCGTGCGATGGAGGCATAAGGCTAAAGCATATAAAAATATTTACCGTCAGCTCAGGTCAGTGGTATAGAAACGTTGTCGCATATATATGAGCAAATGGAGCTAATGATATGATTTCTGTGAGCTGCATACAGATGGCCACTGTTTCGACCTATAAGCTCTTTGTTTTGGTGACAATAGCCGACAACACTATCGGTTTTCAACCGATTGCTTACCCATTGTGCGCTCTGTGGTTCGTTCCCGGTATGTCGTACCTGCAGTTTGGTTCCTAACGACGTCGAATGTAAATTCACCACAGTGGAATAGTATCCGTCTGGTTATAGTTAGCTAGTCGGCATGACCAACTCCATTCACCAGCTGCACTGATGAGACCTGGCAGGTCGAAACTGCGTACAATGTCAGCAGCTCAATGAATGTTGTTCCAAACGTTTATATTAAAACGTTGATCTACGACAGTTTGCGAATATGTCATGGCCTGAAAATTGGCGTATCTACCTGGTGTGAACATCGATAGGAATATATGTGTTTTCTCACGAAAAAAGCAAAATTTTCACGTGAAGTAAAGACCACATGTTCAAATTTCGAACTCCTATTAATGAGCATGATGTAGTAGTGGTGCGACATGGTGCGCCTGCTAGTTCGTGGTGAACAATTTACCAAATTTTATGAGAATACTAGTGTTGATATTTGAGTTTACAAACTCTTGTGAAGGAGTAAGTAGTTTCCTGGTGTTTACATTAGCGGGTTTTTGTTTAAACTTCTGTGGCTTCGTTGAGGTAACGTGGTTGTTGTTTGTCACAACAAAACACCATCATGATACTGTAGCAGCAACCGGGCAAGTTCGGACAACAGGGTCGATATAAGGACAAGTTTGTGTGTTTTCCACAATATATATTGCAAGCGAAAGATCTGATAACACAAAATATCGGTAAAGAGTTCTTAAACTGAACTACAAGATTGAGAGACAAATGTACGCACTGTTTCTACCTGAAAGGTCTCATCAGTGCAGCTGGTGACTCTGGCACTGGGATGGCTGTTAGACGACCGATCGGTTGGGTTCCCAACTGGGTAGACTTGGTACGAAATATTAATTTTATTTTAACCACAGAATTTTGTTAGTCGAAAGATTTGTTGCTAGTTGGTTAAAAGGTATTGGATGGCCAGAGTAATTAAATGTTACGGCGTTTTGCAGTCTTGTAAAATATGGAGTGGACAAGTCTCGTGGAAACGAAACATTGGGATCAAGACAGAAAGTTATAATGAGTTTAGAAAGTACGACAAAATATTTCGAAGCAATTTTCCACAAGTTGTCATGCCAACCAACCATCACCTCTTGACAAATTTGGAAAAATATTGCGATGAAAAGAAGATCCTGGCTCCTGGTAAACGAGTGGCAAGTTACAACTTTGAGGTGGTCAGGGGTCAAAAGTTGCTGTACAAGTTCATTGATATTGTTCAACACAGAGAAATGTATGAAGCAGGAAATTACTTCTTCTTCCGTTGTGGACCCGGTGAGAATCGAGATATTATCTTGCTCGCAAACCCAACTTCCAATCAACCCGGGAATGGTTTAATAATGACCTCTTCCCTCACAAACCAACCAAACACATTCAAATACTTGCTTCAACCGCCAAAAACATACGAGTTTCAAGGTTTTCCGCATTACTTTGAAAAGTTTATGACAAAATCAGTTTACATCAAAACCCACAGAAATTTTAGTGGTAGATTTTTCGAGATCTCTGTTTTCTTGTTGTTTGAGATTGCCAGACGACTTGCTGATGGTGATGTACACCAATCCATCCCTGTGTCATCCTGCATCTCCGTTTCTATGTTGAGGATTTCCATGTCAGAGAGAAAGGAAAATGAGTTAGATGTATTTAGGCAGCTGGAAAAAGTGTTTCAAGGGGATTTGGATATGAGGAAAAATGCAACAAGAACCATCCTGAAGAGGTTAGTGCTGTCCGGAAACTCGAGAGGGGGTGACAGACGATAAGCGCCAATGCAAGGTCTTTGTTTTTGAAAGAAATAATAATTGTGCCTATTGGCATTCTCGGTTTCTGTCTAAAAGAATAGCAAAAAAAAACAAAAATCACAACAAAACTTAACAGCAAGAACACTTACTCCCTTTCGAGTTTCCGGCAAATGTTGATGCGTAAAAAGACAAATCCGTCGGTCAAACAGACTGCTTCCTGTAGTCATTCGTGACATGTTCTCTATGGTTGGTGTAGAAAATATTTTCGCCTGTGCACATTTGCGTGTGGAAGGGATCATATATCTCCTGAAAAACTGAAACTAACTCTTATTTATCAGAGCGCATATAGAAAATAAAATGCTGGCCCCCAATTACCTTGAAGTTTTTTCTACATATCCCTAAATCGTTTTACACAAGTAAAAGCAAAGAACGTCACAAGTAAAAATGTTTTCAGGATTTGCTTTCGAATCGCTCGTTTCTACAAAATGCACATCGTAGTGTAACTGAGTCTACGCTGCCCATTAAAATTTGAGACATTGGACTGGATATACAAATATATTTAAAACACGTTATATTTATAACTTTTTGGTTGGGTTAAAATAGGTTTTACGTGGAAGGAGGTACGAAGGAAGAAAAAGAAAAACTAATGAAACGACAACGCAGAAGTAATGCCATGCTTACGCATAGCAAGGCGGGATCGCCCCACTGCACAGGCCCTTTATATTTGGCGATCACAGCTCTAGTATTCTGATCACAAGGTTCACAGGCTTCGCAGCCAAGGCATTGCAGCCAAGCTGGATCAGCCACTTTTCCCGACAAGTCGGAGCGAGATCTGAAAAATCAAGCTCCCGGTGAGGTTTGAACTTACGACCCTGGGCTAACCAGGCCCGACGCTCTACCAACTGAGCTACAGGAGCTCAGTGGCTTCACGGGGTATATTGTGGCCAAGGTTCACTGGTGCGCAAGCGCACAACTTGTCAGGCGACCTTCACATGCGTAGAGGATCTCCACCACCGTAATCAGACAACGCAGAAGTAATGCCATGCTTACGCATAGCAAGGCGGGATCGCCCCACTGCACAGGCCCTTTATATTTGGCGATCACAGCTCTAGTATTCAGCTGTGAAACGACTCTTCAATCCAGCTGCAACCGATATTAAACAATGATGTACATAACTGGACGACAAAGATGTTTGTGAATATCCACAAACCATTTGTTAACATAAGTTAAAACTTTCGCGATTGCAAGGATAATACTTATTTACATTTATCGCATAATGTTATTTGAATGTGCAATACGTTGTCTGCAATTTCACAATCCGTAAATGTGCATGTGTTAGCTTTTGCGATGTAAACTGTGTTTCGTTTTGCACTAAGTTCAATGTATTAATAAAGGGCACTTAGATACTTGTACTTTATAATAGCGCTTTTAACTGTGTCGATTTTCATTGTGATTTATTTTTGTTTCACGCATGTATTATACAAAGAATTATTCCGTACTAATTTCACAATAAACACCGCGTTTCTGCTTATTTTTTTGTATGTTTGCAATTTTTCTGCTTTATTTAAGACCTCATAAAAACTGGCGCAAGATGGAGATATGGAGCAACAAAAAATTTCACGTACAGCGGAGGATTGTCCCTTTTCTAGCTGCAAATGACACTGGAACAGGTCACGACCAAAAGGAACCGAATAGACTTTTTCAGAAGTTCGACATTTGTGTTGTGATCGTGCATAGAAGTTTGTTCAAAAGTTTTCCATTTTGATGTGAGAAATCTATGGATTACTTTCTCCGGCGGTTCTAGCAATTATTTTCGTTAGGTAAAAAAGGCAACATAATTAGGGCAGGCTGTATTTGTCTGGGATTCGGTTATGTGTCTGGTGCAGTTTAAAAGTACTTTTCCGTTGCATTGTTTCTACAAAGTGTGAGGCTTGCGTTGACCATTTGCAATATACTTTACGGCGAAATGTACAACTAGCAATCATTTAAAATAAGTCATATTTGCCTCAACAATTCGTTTTACATGGCTTTGCACCGTACACAATTGGCCAAATTTATCCACACTAAAGTGCAGTTAGAGTACAAAATAACGCACGTTTGGCAGCAATGCCAGCTGCATTAGGTCATAGAGATATAGCAGAGTAAACAGGAAGTTGGAGGAAGGCGGAAGCAACGTAACAATAGATTGATAGGCAGTTTTAACCATTCAATGGCGTGCAATGGAGGCATAAGGGCGGACGTTGAAGCCTATGAATATTTACAGTCTGCTTAGGTTAGTGGTATAGAAACGCTTTGGCATTTTGAAAGCATTGTATTGCGTAGCTACCGAATATTACGCGCGATATTAAATTGTTGTAAATTGATGTTTGTTTGCAAGTGTGTTAGTTTGGGTTTGTTGTTTCAGTTTGAATTTTTAGTTACTTTGAAGGAAAACGCTTTCAAATCAATTATTTTTGTCAAATTTTGCGTTGTATTCATTGTTGCAGACAGCAGTGCACAATGTTTCAAACTGCAGTTGCAATTTAACATCTAGTCCACCCCTACGGTCACCACCCGCACTGATGAAATCTTGCAGGCTGGCGTACTGCTTTAATGTCTGCAGCGCAATGATTCTATTGTGGCTTATTTGCTTCCATATAATTATAAATGTTGTTAAACGTACGTCTTATTAAACTCTCTGGGCTGTAACCCTGAAAATCATGTGTTTTGACGTGCTTTGATTTTGCTTGGTTAAGACTTTGTGTCAAATTACAAACTGCATTGTAGCTATAGTTTGAGTCGAGCGCTCGCAAATATTAACCTTGTATATCTGGTTAGGTTCGCTATTGACAGACCTGGTCTCCAGAGACTGGCACGACAAACGTGACGACTGCGGGTACAGGGGGCGGAACCAATACCAACGTTAGCTGTAGATTAACCGTACGAAGGTTTGGGAAGGTTGAAAGGATGGGAAACTGCCAGATACCAACTCAGATAAACAACAGCATATACTCGGTCGTCATTAGTTTGTTTTGGTTTGTGAGTTGTTTGCTTACAAACTCGAATCACGTGGTTAAACCTAGGTGGAAGCAACGTAAGTGATACTGTTTGGTAACAATATAAAAAGCGGTTGGTATCGCTTGGTGGTGAAGTAGAATTTCGGGTGAAATTTCGAGTAATCAGGTTTTAAATCGTGACCAATTCACAAAGGGTTGGATATATATAGGGAGGCACTATGCAGTAGAAGACAGTTACACATATTCGTTTTTCCGTGGAGTTAGCAAGGCACCAGGTTAATATGACAGGTCCACAAAACATTACCTTAAGTTTTAACGAAAGGTATGCA
This sequence comes from Ascidia mentula, assembly GCF_947561715.1. Taxonomy (NCBI): domain Eukaryota; kingdom Metazoa; phylum Chordata; class Ascidiacea; order Phlebobranchia; family Ascidiidae; genus Ascidia; species Ascidia mentula. The sequence continues at coordinate 21,757,353 of NC_138568.1, read as the reverse complement.
CGTTCTGGATGAACATCGGTGCTATGTGTTACTCTGTGTGTGTAGTGGAATAATTTCCCAAAAATTTTTGATTATTTTTGACAGACGCTTATTTAAGCGAAAAGTATTAGAATATGTGGGTGTTTATGTTTGTGTGTATGCAGTTAGGACCCACGTTTGTTTTTGCTCTACACTGTGTTCCAAACTTTCCAAACTTTGGTTCTACTTATTGCAGTTATATTTGATAGTGATCCAAATATTTACCTGACGTTATCGTAATTAATGGGATTGTTTTGTATTTGAACTGCAAGCTCAATAGCTACATAGCCTATTAATCTATATGTATAAAAATAAAGTTATTGATTGGGTGTTTGCAAAATTATGCAAAGAAATGCATCTCAAGCCGCAACACAAACATCATTACGCCTTTAAATTAACATCGTGTGATGATTTGGCATTTGATCGTAATCTCTCGCTAATGTGACGAAGCGTGGAGCTTTCCCAAATAATTTCCACGTAAAGTTAATACTAGACAAAAATAGCCCGCGGGGAATCGAAACAAAGATTGCCGCAGAAGGATATAATTATTCCCGAGGTCGTCATATTGATATAAAAAAAATGAAATTTAAAACTTGTAAGCGGTTTGCTGCTCACAGCGTGATTGTTTGCGACTTGTAACATGGTTGCACCAAAATGGCTGACTTTTTGGGTAAGACATACATTTGTACAAAAAATTGATCATCAGTAACGATTGTTGTATCACAAAACCTTAATACGTCACATATAAGAAGCAAGTGCCTCATATTTGTTCGCCTCCGACCTTGTCTTAATTCTTTCTTATAGTAAAAGTTAAGAAAATATTTTCCGCTTGACTGCATGTAGCCTAAACATTCCATTAACTACTTGATACAAATATATTTAAGACAAATAAAAGAAAAATATATTTAGCTGACAAGACCGTTGTAAGTTACGCCATAGCTGCACTGATGAGACCTGTTAGATGGAAACATCATTCACCTTGTCCGCAACTCACTAAAAAAAGCATCATTGCCTTCATAGCTTATACTTGAAACAAAAACATTTGCCAGTCAACTTTAGTTCGCAAGGTTTCCCAATCTCTTAACAGTGTTGGCACATATACATAGACGTACAACCACAAGAAATATCAACAAAACACACGTGTATGATGGTGTTTACCCCCGGGGGGAATCACGAAAAGGTGTTTGAAATTGGGCGTCGATAAACTAAATAGGTTTGAAAACTTCAAACTTAACCAATGTGTGTGTAAAATGTTTGCTAATCAACCTGACTCTTCTTTGTTAGTTGAAGTTTAAAACTTTTCCCATTGATCCGTCGTCGGTTTGTAATCTCATCGTCAAATTACTGTGGGAAAAGTTTGTCGCTGAATAATCCACGTCGAACTGTGTTTGTTAAATTGGTTATGTCGCCAAGTGATATTGTTTCGTAACGATGCAAAAAAAGCATGTTGGTAACGCCACATGCGCTGGTTTAGAATTTCGGGTATTCAGGTTTGAAATCGTGGCCGAAAGCAAAACGATCCATCGAACTTCGTTTTGGAAAGCATTTACAGCAATCACAACAAAGATTGTGTTTAGAATCAAAGGGTCGGATACATATAGAGAGAGACACTGTGGAGTTAGAAGTTACACAGAATCAAATTTCCGTACAAAGCAAAGCACAAGGTAATTTCAGGCTCGCAAAACATGACCGTAAAGTTTCATGAAAGGCAAGATCTGGATGAATTGATCACACAGATATCGAGCAACTACTTTGGGTATTTTCAAGCGTGTTAGTGTATAGATGAAGGAAACAAATACTTAAAAAAAAATCTTTGATCAAATATATGATGTGTGTCCTATATGTAAAATTTACCCAACTGTTACTTTTTTCTGTCAACAAGTCGCTAAATTGAATGTTTAGATTTTATCAAAGAGAGTTGATTTATTTATAACTGAAACAATGGGAGAATCTTTCGAGGAATTTCTAGATTTTGACAAACAATTTCGCACCCAGTTGTTGGAACGCAAAGGGATTGATCCTGATGAACGTATAGCAACACACGGCAAACTGCGGGATGATTTGGAGTTGTGGTGCAAAAATAAAAAAAAAGAAGAGTCACATCTTCCTCCACCTCCCCCTCCAGAAAACCTGGTAGACAGCTACACATTTCAAAAAGAACGCAACGGACAGGAGTTACTTTACACGTTCATTGACATTGTGCGAAACGAAAACAAATTTAAGGAGGGAAACTATTTCTACTTCGATTGTGGTACCAAACAGAACGTTATGTTGCTTGCCAATCCAACTAAAAAGCAACCTGGAAATGGCGCAATTATAACCTCTGCAGACAGTAAGGAAGTTATAAGGTTAAAAAAAAAATTTACTCCAAAAACTATAAAAGCCACTCTGAGAGCGAAATCAGATCTTGATAAATTTCCAGCTTATTTCAAAAACTTTATGACTAAATCGGTTCGTACCGAGTATAAGTCGAAAAAGGAAGGTCAGTTTTTCGACATCGCCGTCCTGCTGTTGTTTGAAATCGCCAGACGACTTGTTAAAAATGATGAACAACGTTCCGTTCCAGTGATGTCTTGCATCGTCGTCTGTCTTTTGGAAAAAAACATTTATATCTTGAGAGAAACTGAGGAATCCAGTATATTTAAAGGCACAGTCAAAAAACGGAAAGAGGAAGCGGAAAGAATTTTTACAAGGTTAATACAAAGTCATGAAACAATAAACCTAAAATTGTAGAATAATAAAATGAATTGTTCTTGTCCGTTGGATGGGCATTCCATTCATAAACAATCGCTAAAAAATAAATAGAAACTTTATACCGCTCTAATGAATTTAATATTTTCACAGATACTACGGAAATAGGCAGGAAGAAAAAGAAGCTCTGATGAAAACATTGTTTAATCCACAATTTAGAAGTACAGAAAATAATGACCAAGACACTGTATCTGATGAAAATTCTAGTTCTGAAGACTCGGAGTCAGGGGGTCCCACTACCTGAGAATAGAAGAAAGTAAAGATAAAAAAAACAATGGTTTACCCTCAGAAGCAAACAAGTCTCGTCACTGCAGTTGGTGACTATAGCACTACTCTGTCGCTAGTAAACAAGTAAAGTCCAGCATTTTTTTAGCACTTTGCTTTTACTTCTGGGCATGGCTAGTTTACCAGCAAGTCGGAACATTGTTTACTACTAATGCAACTTCACTAATGTGACTAAATCAACCAATAAGATCGTTCTTTCTTTTATCTTAAATTCGGTAATTTATTCCCAAAGAATGATAATACACTGTTTGTTCGGATTTAACTGTTTGCTGGTGAAACTTTGAATCAACAATTATGCATTGAATTATAAATTCTTGTGGACCATATTTAGCAAAATCAGATACTGCTTTTTGATGCAGCTTTTTCTAGGCAACCGATATTAAATCGTTGTTGTTTTTACAAGAGGAGTTTAGTTAGTTTCTTTGTTTGTTTTTAATGTGTTTACAATTAAAAGCAAGCAAATTTAATTCGCATCTAAATCCGATTTCATGGAATGTGTTTATAATCGTGACATGATCTCGTCAAACAGTAAATTTATGTTGAATCATTGACCGATATTAAACAAGATTATGTTCACAAGTTTTTGAATGAAAATGTCCTCATCGTATTTTCCCTACGTTTCATCGTTTTATCGTCATGTAGCGCATATTTTTGTATGACTATCCCCAGTGTAGTAAATTATACCAAGTTTGCTGTTCTCTAATTCTGTAAATAAACTTCATACAAGCTTGAAAACAAGATTTCGGGATACTTTTTGGAGCGACCGAATGAAATTGCAGGGATAAAGCCAGCTTAAACCTTCCATTCAACAGAAACCAGCAAATCGCAAAACTAAACTAAAAACAATGAACGAATCTTTTTTAACAGTGAAACGAAATGGAAAACCCCAGGTAACTCGATGACTATTTTCAATCCAGTTGAGTGAAGAAGGCGTTAAAAACCGGTGAAGCGTTGAATCAGTCGGTTGTTATGGTGTAAATCACAATGGTCGTGAAACAGCATAATAGGCAGCACCGCTCGCCAGTAATGCACGGTCCCTATATAATTAAACCTGGTTATACAGGCGACTGGCATTCCACCTGGTCTACAATTGAGTTGAACGAAATGCTTGACTGGTGTTTACAACCGAGAAACTTGGAGTTAGTCAGGTGTGACGAAATTATACGGGAATGAATAATGCACGCAAGGAATTACGGCAGAACAATAAGATGAGTTCCAAAAACTAACACTCTTGTCTTTGTTGCAGTCGGCAACAGTAGTCGCGAACTTTTCGGAATTAAATTCTCGCATGACTGAGTAAGCGTATTTTTAACCAACCCGGAATGTTCAGGTTGAAGTTCAACAACTTTTGCAACAACGGATTCGCACTGAAGTAGGAACCGAAATTTGAAAAGGATATTCATTAGTTGTGGGGTGTTGTGGGGTGTTGTGGGATGTTGTGGCATGAAACTCGTCCACTTGAACTTCGGAAAACAAGCTGCGATACGTATGGATGTTACAATAAATTTTATAGCGGCTTCACCAAATACAAAAATTACGCATTATATTTCCTTTTATCAACAAATTGAACAAATCAGAAATTGTAGAATTGGAAATCTGGCTCTCTGGCATCACCATGTGGACTGAGACAGCTGAAGAGATGCAAAGATTTAAAAGATTGGCAAAGATTGTTTGGCGTCTTAAATTTGAGGGTGATAGGAGAAAGAACCTGATCCCACCACAACAACCTCCTCACAACCTGATAATTATAGATTTTTCTTGTAAACACAACTTGATGACGCTGGAATAAGGATGCGCTCTTGACGCATCCTGATCCATACCCAATCCACCACATGTAATTAGTATGGAGCTTTACAGAAGCAAAGCTTTAAAATGACTAGATACAAAATTGTTTGGTTAAAAACGAATTCTTTCCGTAAACGCTGGGTTCTAAAACTTCATGTGATCTTCAACAAAAAAAACTGCACAAAGAACCTGGCTAACCGATATTGAATGGTAACCGGTCATGTTTGGTGACGCCAAGAATGCGAACTTTGCAGGCGGATTTTTACCTCATAATCGGGTTAGTAAAATTTATGCACGACGGATTTAGATTCAGTTTATAAATTTTCAGTTGAAAGGTTTAGATTTTGTAGGCACTTTTTGTAACACAAAAAACCCAGATAAGATATCTATGCATCGGCCACAAGCGGTTGCCCGTCTAACTTTTGACGAGGTTATTGTACCTACACGCGTCGCTCGCGCGTTAAATCAACTGACGCAGACTTCCCATATTTAGAGTGAAAGATATCACAACCTGTCAAACTCCTGATGAAGTCCGTAAATTTATTGCATTCATTTACACACGTATTAGTGGGGCGGATACTGATGCTTAGTGCAAAGTGTTGTCAATTAATCAATATAAATAGCAGGGAATTGCAATTTCTAATTGCATTTAGACGTTAACGAGCTGAGGCAGGAGGTGTGTGTTTGGTTTCTAAATAACTTTACCACTAATAAAATCGTATGTTACGATAGTCAGTAAATATTTTACTTCAAACTGACATGGGCTCCATCATTTTGTTAATCCTGCTCCTTTCACTCAGCTTTCAACATTCCAGTACTTCAGGTATGTGATTTGTGATTGCTTAGACTTATCAGTATATTACAAAATCGGTTTTGTTCCAACTTCGCGGACTGTCCAGACAAAAGTGATGAAAGAAACCAACATTTCTTCGGAATATTTAATGTACGTTTAACTATACTGTAGGCTGAGTTAAGCCACCCACTAGCAATGCAAAAAAAAGTTTTATTGTTGTCCAGTCCTGTATTATCCAAATACGATAAGTCTTTGCCATAAACAATTGCTGGTATGGTTTGACAGAAATTCAGAAAGTCAATATATTGCGTATGTAAAGCGTGAGCGCCGTAAATAACTACATGTACTGGTTAGTGTATTGACTTCACACGCAAATACATTGTGTTTTCACATAAGAATAATTGATAGAGCAATTAAACTGAAAAAGTTGCTCGCTGCCCCGTTCGCTGGGTTGGATTGAAACTTATGCGATTCGTCGTGTTGAGTTTTGTCGAGGCCGCACCCAATGCATCGGTAAAACACTGTGCGACGGTTGGTGTCCACATTTTAATCGTTGTCCGGACGGAAGCTGTCGCCAAAGAGCTCCATTCGCAATGATCGTCTGTCTTCGAGAAGGTTCGACAACTATGAAAAGCGTCTGGAGTGTCTGGAATCGGGTGTGATGAGGTCAGAAAGAAGTTTCTGGAATCTGGTGTGACGTAAGAAAGAAAATGCTAGACTAGGAGCTCCTGCGCTATAAAAGAGTTGCAATGAGTTGTATGTTAGACTGTTTTTACGCGACATTGTTTGGTAACAATATAAAAAGCGTGTTTTCTAATATTAGAGGATAAGCGAATTAATATTCCCGCAATCGAGGAATAACAATAGGGGTTGTGGTGAACGCGATATTTGTTTTAAGCAGGCATCGCTGCACTTACTACCTTGACAGCGTATTTTCCTGTAATAGAAACGGAGTATGTGGTGACGTGTGTAGAGTTTTCGTGACATTGAACGCAGTTTTGTGTGGAACAAGTTTGGAACATAAACCACTACAATTGGCGTGATGGGCAATAATGTTGGTAGGGATGGGTCTGTTTGGTGACGTAGGCTTGACCAGAGTTTCCCAACCTGTTTTTTAAAGCGTCCAAATGTTTTAAAGAATCCTAATTTGCATCAAAAATCTTCAAAATTCTCAACCGGTTTCTTTACACAATTTGGATGATATGTTATTAAATGTGGTAGCAGTTGAATATTGTGCGCATTTAAGTAGAAAAAAACATTCCAGAAAACATAGTTCGTAAACTCAAAATTCAGGTATCCCAGCTTTGGCTTGTGACCCACGTGTTTGGGAAACAATGGACTAGAGAGAGGAAACGGCAGAGTTGCGATGTGTTGATTAATAGACATTGCAAAGGAAGAAACAACTTTGTGAGGAGCAAAATGGGATAGGTTTCTGCGTTGGGCGAACTTGCTAAGCCATGTGTGACCAGCCGCCTTGCAAATGAACCCTCACCTGATACGAGGTGGTTGTTTGCTGGGGTTTTATACAGGGATTAAATGCTTTTGTTTAGTAGCTGTCGATACAAACCATATCACATGCGCGGAACTCATTCCTTGCGCCAAGACCTGCTCCTCTCGTAAGTTCGTCCGCATGTCAAGCCTTGGACACCGTACAGCACCTGTTGGGCAACATGTCTGACAGCAAGGGTAACAGGTTTCGAGTTGTGAATTATACACTTACCTACCTGACAACATTAGCAACGAATTGTATTGTGAGTGTGACCGATTGTGTCATATAATCTTGATGCACTTAGTAAGGTTATAAAGTGTCGTTGTGATTTTGATAATGTTGTGATTAAATTAAGTGATTGACCTTGGGTTTAAGACTTACTTTAGCAGGAGTCAGATATACGGTAGTGTTCTTTTTCTGTGTTTTATTAAACGTCATTACGCAAAGTGGTGCCACCTTCTACGTGATAATTGAACGGTGAAGATTACGATTAAGTTTAAAGCGTTTGAAAAGGCTGACTCGGTGTTTGACGCCAGCGATTTTGATTGATATGACGCAACCACAAACGCAGGCACGCCTGGCGGTAATTTGTCCGATAACGAACAACTTGCATTGGAGTTCATTTTTCAACTTTTCAACATGTTTTGGGGGTTTTCGCTAACGAGGCAATCTGGAGGGAAGAAACAGCCATAAAAAATTACGATTGGGATACGGAGGTCACGTGCATAGAAAATGCCAAACATGACGGCGATCGTTCGACCCATTAACAAATTCAACAGATCATCGCGAAAAGTTGCGACCAGAAATCACTGTTGGAGTTTTAAAATGGTTTGCTTCCTGTCAATAAAGATTCGTAGTTTTGTATGGCGCAAGTTTGTCATTATTAAGGTTCCTCTTGCATTGTGTCCATATGATGTATTGAAGAATGCTTTATTTATGTTGGCCAGTAGGTCCGCAGGCAAATCGTAAAATTATTTCTTTCAGCGATTTGCCAGAAAATTGCTACAAACTTTTGAAATATTTGATTCTTTATTGCAAAAGTCGAGATGTTGCAAAGGTGTGCCGCGGATGCATATGGCTTGACGGCTTAAAAGAGCGGCGGGCGACGGTCGGGTTGGAGTAAGTCATCGTTGAATTTAGCATATCAGTTCGACTGAATTGGTTCAACTTTGATTTCATTCGATAAAGGGATGGTTAAGATTGTTTGTGAAAAAGAAAAGCTTGCGACTCGGTTTATGCCAACATTTATCGGCGAAAGTGTGTGACGCGTATGCATATGGCCAGACTCGCGAAATCTGATGGCACAACTGTCGTCATATTGCGGTGACTTGCGATGTAACCTGAACATTTCAGCACAATTTTTCTATTTGTACGAACCGTAATATTGGGTAAGGTTCGTGTGCGAATATTTATTAATGGTTGTGTGGTAATATGGCTTAGTTTTTGTGCGTTTTCGCATTGTCTGTACCAGCAACACACTTAATTACGCTACGAAAACGAATAGTTTTTTTTGCATTAGGATTTCAAAATAACGTTCACTTTCGTTCAGAAATATGCCATAGTTTTAATGGGCAAAACAAAGTATTAGCTAAATAGTGCATTATTACGTCACAATATGTTCTTTTCCAATCACGTAAAGTCATTGTTCGTTTGTATCATTAGTCTGTTGAATCATGTGTCTGTAATAATCTATCGTTTGAAAGTAAAGCTCAACCTACCTACTTGCACGCTAAACGCAGGCCGACCTAGATGACGTTACACTTTTCACGCACGAATACATTTGGGTTCTTCGAAGGTCGCCCTTGGCCTTGGTGCTTGAAAATGGTTTGTTTTCCTCAATAGCAAAGGAATTTGTGGTGGCGTGTGTAGAGATTCCGTGACATTGAACGTAGTTTTGTGTGGCGCAAGTTTACTACACAAACTACTACAATTGGCGTGATGGGCAAAATGTTTACGGAAATGGGTTTGTTTGGTGACGATGGGCTGGAGAATACGGTAGAGTTGTGATGTAGTAAACAGTTACAGACAAACGATTTTGTTAAGAGCAAAGCTGTGTTAGGTTTCTGCGTTGGGCGAGCTTGCTGTGCCATGTGTGACCAGCCGCCTTGAAAATGAACCCTCACCTGATACGAGGTTGTTGTTCATCTGCTGGGGTTTCATGCAGGGATTTAATGCGTTGTGATATTGTTTACAGTTCTTGAAATTATGTTATACTTTATGGTGTCCAGGATTTTACACAGAGAGACAAATATTCACAAAACTAAAAAAAACGATTATAAACTGCGTGCATCCTAATAATAGGGTAGAGTTGGGAATAATCAAGTTTTTTATCATGCCGAGGCTTAGGTCAATCACCCAGTTAACATTGCCTGTTATAGAACCTGCACTCAACGTGTGGTTACAACCATAAGGAAGATAATCACTGTATAAAATAATATTCTCGTTTCAAACCGTGCTGTTTATGACCATAAAACGTAGCACAACAGTGCTCCACACCTTTTGTTAAGTATCCGTTGACGCAACCCAAAGAAGACGCGCGGATCATATTCCTTGCGCCTAGACCTGCTCCTCTCGTAAGTTCGGCCCAAGTCGAGCCTTAGATACCATCGGTATCAGGTTTCGAGTGCTGAGCTACAACCTCACAGCATTATAGCAACGAATTATATTGTGAGCGCCACCGACAGTTTAAACGATGTCTCATAATCTGGATGTACTTTGTGAGGTTATAAAGTGTCCTTGAGCGTTTGATAATCTTGAATTAAATTAAGTGATTGACCTTGGGTTGGTAGTAGACTTATTTTTGCAGTATTCAGTTAAACGGTAGTGTTTCTTTTTGTGTGTATTACTAAACGTCACTGCACAAAATGGTGCCACCTTCGACGTGATAATTGAACGGGCATTTAAACCCCTGATTTAATATTTTTTAGAGCGCTGCAAAATATCGCAAAGAGCTGCTGGTTTAATTCCCCAGTTAATGAAGATTACGATTAAGTTTAAAGCGGTTGAAAAGGCTGACTCGTTGTTTGACGCCAGCGATTTTGATTGATATAACGTAACCACGAACGCAGGCACGCCTCGCCTTAATTTGTCCAATAGCGAACAACTTGCATTGGAGTTCATTGTCTAGCGGCTGGGTTTTGTGCAGGGAATCATTAAACTTTTCAACATGTTTTGTGGGTTTTCGCTATCGAGGCAATCTGGAGGGAAGAAACAGCCATAAAAAAATTACGATTGGGATACGGAGGTCACGTGCAAAGAAAATGCCTAACATGACGGCGATCGTTCGACCCATTAACAAATTCAACAGATCATCGCGAAAAGTTGCCACTAGAAATCGCTGTTGGAGTTTTGAAATGGTTTGCTTCCTGTCAATAGAGATTCGTAGTTTTGTATGCCGCAAGTTTGTCATTATTAAGGTTCCTCTTGCATTGTGTCTAAATGATGTATTGAAGAATGCTTTATTTATGTTGGCCAGTAGGTCCGCAGGCAAATCGTAAAATTATTTCTTTCAGCGATTTGCCAGAAAATTGCTACAAACTTATGAAATTTTTGATTCTTTATTGCAAAAGTCGAGATGTTGCAAAGGTGTGCCGCGGATGCATATGGCTTGACGGCTTAAAAGAGCGGCGGGCGACGGTCGGGTTGGAGTAAGTCATCGTTGAATTTAGCATATCAGTTCCGACTGAATTGGTTCAAATTGGATTTCATTCGATAGAGAAAAGGTATAAGATTGTTTGTGCAAAAGAAAAGCTTGCGACTCGGTTTATGCCAACATTTATCGGCGAAACTGTGTGACGCGTATGCATATGGCCAGACTCGCGAAATCCGATGCCTCAACTGTCGTCAAATTGCGGTGACTTGCGATGTAACCTGAACATTTCAGCACAAATTTTCTATTCGTACGAACCGTAATATTGGGTAAGGTTCGTGTGCGAATATTTATTAATGGTTGTGTGGTAATATGGCTAGGTTTTTGTGCGTTTTCGCATTGTCTGTACCAGCAACACACTTAATTACGCTACGAAAACGAATAGTTTTTTTTGCATTAGGATTTCAAAATAACGTTCACTTTCGTTCAGAAATATGCCATAGTTTTAATGGGCACAACAAAGTATTAGCTAAATAGTGCATTATTACGTCACAATATGTTCTTTTCCAATCACGTAAAGTCATTGTTCGTTTGTATCTTTAGTCTGTTGAATCATGTGTCTGTAATAATCTATCGTAGCTCAACGTACCTACTTGCACTCTAAACGCAGGCCGACCTAGATGACGTTACACTTTTCACGCACGAATACATTTGGGTTCTTCGAAGGTCGCCCTTGGTGGTTAAAAATGGTTTGTTTTCCTCAATAGCAAAGGAATTTGTGGTGGCGTGCAGAGATTCCGTGACATTAAACGTAGTTTTGTGTGAAGTTTACTACACAAACTACTACAATTGCAGTGATGGGCAAAGTGTTTACGGAAATGGGTTTGTTTGGTGATGATGGGATGGAGAATACGGTAGAGTTGTGATGTAGTAAACAGATAAACGATTTTGTTGAGAGCAAAGCTGTGCTAGGTTTCTGCGTTGGGCGAGCTTGCTGTGCCATGTGTGACCAGCCGCCTTGAAAATGAACCCTCACCTGATACGAGATTGTTGTTCATCTGCTGGGGTTTTATGCAGGGATTTAATGCGTTGTGATATTGTTTACAGTCCTTGAAATTATTTTATACTTTATGGTGTCCAGGGGTTTACACAGAGACAAATATTTACAAAACTAAAAAAAAACGATTATGAACTGCGTGCATCCTAATAATAGGGTAGAGTTTGGAATAATCAAGTTTTTTATCATGCCGAGGCTTAGGTCAATCACCCAGTTAACATTGCCTGTTAACCAACCTGCACTCAACGTGTGATTACAACCATAAGGAAGATAATCACTGTATAAAATAATATTCTCATTTTAACCGTGCTCTCTATGATCATAAAACGTAGCACAACAGTGCTCTACACCTTTTGTTAAGTATCCGTTGACGCAACCCACAAAAGACGCGCGGAACACACTCCTTGCGCCAAGACCTGCTCCTCTCGTAAGTTCGGCCGCAAGTCGAGCCTTAGATACCGTACAGCACATGCTAGGAAGGATGTGTGCATTGGGCTTAGATACCGTACAGCACCTCCTGGCAATAATCCTGACAGCACAGCAGGTTTCGAGTGGGGAGTTACACTTACCTACCTCACAGCATTATAGCAACGAATTATATTGTGAGTGCGACCGACAGTAAACGATGTCTTATAATCTGGATGTACTTTGTGAGGTTATAAAGTGTCGTTGAGCGTTTGATAATCTTGAATTAAATTAAGTGATTGACCTTGGGATTAAGACTTATTTTGGCAGGATTCAGTTAAACGGTAGTGTTTCTTTTTGTGTGTATTATTAAACGTCACTGCACAAAATGGTGCCACCTTCGACGTGATAATTGAACGGGCATTTTAACCCCTGATTTAATATTTTTTAGAGCGCTGCAAAATATCTCAAAGAGCTACTGGTTTAATTCCCCAGTTAATGAAGATTACGATTAAGTTTAAAGCGGTTGAAAAGGCTTACTCGGTGTTTGACGCGAGGGATTTTGACTGACATGACGCAACCACGAACGCAGGCACGCCTGGCGTTAATTTGTCCATTAACGAACAATTTGCATTGGAGTTCATTGTCGAGCTGCTGGGTTTTGTGCAGGGAATCATTAAACTTTTCAACATGTTTTGGGGGTTTTCGCTAACGAGGCAATCTGGAGGGAAGAAACAGCCATAAAAAATTACGATTGGGATACGGAGGTCACGTGCATAGAAAATGCCAAACATGACGGCGATCGTTCGACCCATTAACAAATTCAACAGATCATCGCGAAAAGTTGCGACCAGAAATCACTGTTGGAGTTTTAAAATGATTTGCTTCCTGTCAATAGAGATTCGTAGTTTTGTATGGCGCAAGTTTGTCATTATTAAGGTTCCTCTTGCATTGTGTCTAAATGATGTATTGGAGAATGCTTTATTTATGTCGGCCAGTAGGTTCAAAGGTGAATCGTAAAATTATTTCTTTTAGCGATTTGCCAGAAAATTTGGTACAAACTTTTGAAAAGTTTCGATTCTTTTTTGCAAAAGTTGAGTTGTTGCAAAGGTGTGCCGCGGATGCATATGGCTTGACGGCTTAAAAGAGCGGCGGACGACGGTCGAGTTGGAGTAAGTCATCGTTGAACTTAGCATATCAGTTCCGACTGAATTGGTTCAAATTGGATTTCATTCGATAGAGAAAAGGTATAAGATTGTTTGTGCAAAAGAAAAGCTTGCGACTCAGTTTATGCCAACATTTATCGGCGAAACTGTGTGACGCGTATGCATATGGCCAGACTCGCGAAATCCGATGGCACAACTGTCGTCATATTGCAGTGACTTGCGATGTAACCTGAACATTTCAGCACAATTTTTCTATTCGTACGAACCCAAGTATTTTGTAAGGTTCGTGTGCGAATATTTATTAATGGTTGTGTGGTAATATGGCTTAGTTTTTGTGCGTTTTCGCATTGTCTGTACCAGCAACACACTTAATTACGTTACTACGAAAACGAATAGTTTTTTTTGCATTAGGATTTCAAAATAACGTTCACTTTCGTTCAGAAATATGCCATAGTTTTAATAGGAACAACAAAGTATTAGCTAAATAGTGCATTATTACGTCACAATATGTTCTTTTCCAATCAGGTAGTGTCATTGTTGGTTTGCATCTTTAGTCTTGTTAAATCATGTGTCTGTAATAATCTATCGTTTGAAAGTAAAGCTCAATCTACCTACTTGCAAACTGAACGCATGCCGACCTAGATGACTTTACACTTTTCACGCACGAATACATTTGGGTTCTTCGAAGGTCGCCCTTGGTGCTTGAAAATGGTTTGTTTTCCTCAATAGCAAAGGAATTTATGGTGGCGTGTGTAGAGATTCCGTGACATTGAACGTAGTTTTGTGTGGCGCAAGTTTACTACACAAACTACTACAATTGCAGTGATGGGCAAAATGTTTACGGAAATGGGTTTGTTTGGTGATGATGGGCTGGAGAATACGGTAGAGTTGTGATGTAGTAAACAGTTACAGACAAACGATTTTGTTAAGAGCAAAGCTGTGTTAGGTTTCTGCGTTGGGCGAGCTTGCTGTGCCATGTGTGACCAGCCGCCTTGAAAATGAACCCTCACCTGATACGAGGTTGTTGTTCATCTGCTGGGGTTTCATGCAGGGATTTGATGCGTTGTGATATTGTTTACAGTCCTTGAAATTATTTTATACTTTATGGTGTCTAGGATTTTACACAGAATGAAAAATATTTACAAAACTAAAAAAAACGATTATAAACTGCGTGCATCCTAATAATAGGGTAGAGTTTGGAATAATCAAGTTTTTTATCATGCCGAGGCTTAGGTCAATCACCCAGTTAACATTGCCTGTTATAGAACCTGCACTCAACGTGTGGTTACAACCATAAGGAAGATAATCACTGTATAAAATAATATTCTCGTTTCAAACCGTGCTGTTTATGACCATAAAACGTAGTACAACAGTGCTCCACACCTTTTGTTAAGTATCCGTCGACGCAACCCAAAGAAGACGCGCGGATCATATTCCTTGCGCCTAGACCTGCTCCTCTCGTAAGTTCGGCCCAAGTCGAGCCGTAGACACCGTACAGCACCTGCTAGGCAATAAACCTGACACCATCGGTATCAGGTTTCGAGTGCTGAGCTACAACCTCACAGCATTATAGCAACGAATTATATTGTGAGTGCGACCGACTGTTTAAACGGTGTCATATAATCTGGATGTACTTTGTGAGGTTATAAAGTGTCCTTGAGCGTTTGATAATCTTGAATTAAATTAAGTGATTGACCTTGGGTTGGTAGTAGACTTTTTTTAGCAGGATTCAGTCAAACGGTAGTGTTTCTTTTTGTGTGTTTTATTAAACGTCACTGCACAAAATGGTGCCACCTTCGACGTGATAATTAAACGGGCATTTTAACCCCTGATTTAATATTTTTTAGAGCGCTGCAAAATATCGCAAAGAGCTACTGGTTTAATTCCCCAGTTAATGAAGATTACGATTAAGTTTAAAGCGGTTGAAAAGGCTGACTCGGTGTTTGACGCCAGCGATTTGATTGATATAACGTAACCACGAACGCAGGCACGCCTGGCGTTAATTTGTCATATAGCGAACAACTTGCATTGGAGTTCACTGTCTAGCGGCTGGGTTTTGTGCAGGGAATTATTAAACTTTTCACCATGTTTTGGGGGTTTTCGCTAACGAGGCAATCTGGAGGGAAGAAACAGCCATAAAAAATTACGATTGGGATACGGAGGTCACGTGCATAGAAAATGCCAAACATGACGGCGATCGTTCGACCCATTAACAAATTCAACAGATCATCGCGAAAAGTTGCGACCAGAAATCACTGTTGGAGTTTTAAAATGATTTGCTTCCTGTCAATAGAGATTCGTAGTTTTGTATGGCGCAAGTTTGTCATTATTAAGGTTCCTCTTGCATTGTGTCTAAATGATGTATTGGAGAATGCTTTATTTATGTCGGCCAGTAGGTTCAAAGGTGAATCGTAAAATTATTTCTTTTAGCGATTTGCCAGAAAATTTGGTACAAACTTTCGAAAAGTTTCGATTCTTTTTTGCAAAAGTTGAGTTGTTGCAAAGGTGTGCCGCGGATGCATATGGCTTGACGGCTTAAAAGAGCGGCGGACGACGGTCGAGTTGGAGTAAGTCATCGTTGAACTTAGCATATCAGTTCCGACTGAATTGGTTCAAATTGGATTTCATTCGATAGAGAAAAGGTATAAGATTGTTTGTGCAAAAGAAAAGCTTGCGACTCAGTTTATGCCAACATTTATCGGCGAAACTGTGTGACGCGTATGCATATGGCCAGACTCGCGAAATCCGATGGCACAACTGTCGTCATATTGCAGTGACTTGCGATGTAACCTGAACATTTCAGCACAATTTTTCTATTCGTACGAACCCAAGTATTTTGTAAGGTTCGTGTGCGAATATTTATTAATGGTTGTGTGGTAATATGGCTTAGTTTTTGTGCGTTTTCGCATTGTCTGTACCAGCAACACACTTAATTACGTTACTACGAAAACGAATAGTTTTTTTTGCATTAGGATTTCAAAATAACGTTCACTTTCGTTCAGAAATATGCCATAGTTTTAATAGGAACAACAAAGTATTAGCTAAATAGTGCATTATTACGTCACAATATGTTCTTTTCCAATCAGGTAGTGTCATTGTTGGTTTGCATCTTTAGTCTTGTTAAATCATGTGTCTGTAATAATCTATCGTTTGAAAGTAAAGCTCAATCTACCTACTTGCAAACTGAACGCATGCCGACCTAGATGACTTTACACTTTTCACGCACGAATACATTTGGGTTCTTCGAAGGTCGCCCTTGGTGCTTGAAAATGGTTTGTTTTCCTAAATAGCAAAGGAATTTATGGTGGCGTGTGTAGAGATTCCGTGACATTGAACGTAGTTTTGTGTGGCGCAAGTTTACTACACAAACTACTACAATTGCAGTGATGGGCAAAATGTTTACGGAAATGGGTTTGTTTGGTGATGATGGGCTGGAGAATACGGTAGAGTTGTGATGTAGTAAACAGTTACAGACAAACGATTTTGTTAAGAGCAAAGCTGTGTTAGGTTTCTGCGTTGGGCGAGCTTGCTGTGCCATGTGTGACCAGCCGCCTTGAAAATGAACCCTCACCTGATACGAGGTTGTTGTTCATCTGCTGGGGTTTCATGCAGGGATTTGATGCGTTGTGATATTGTTTACAGTCCTTGAAATTATTTTATACTTTATGGTGTCTAGGATTTTACACAGAATGAAAAATATTTACAAAACTAAAAAAAACGATTATAAACTGCGTGCATCCTAATAATAGGGTAGAGTTTGGAATAATCAAGTTTTTTATCATGCCGAGGCTTAGGTCAATCACCCAGTTAACATTGCCTGTTATAGAACCTGCACTCAACGTGTGGTTACAACCATAAGGAAGATAATCACTGTATAAAATAATATTCTCGTTTCAAACCGTGCTGTTTATGACCATAAAACGTAGTACAACAGTGCTCCACACCTTTTGTTAAGTATCCGTCGACGCAACCCAAAGAAGACGCGCGGATCATATTCCTTGCGCCTAGACCTGCTCCTCTCGTAAGTTCGGCCCAAGTCGAGCCGTAGACACCGTACAGCACCTGCTAGGCAATAAACCTGACACCATCGGTATCAGGTTTCGAGTGCTGAGCTACAACCTCACAGCATTATAGCAACGAATTATATTGTGAGTGCGACCGACTGTTTAAACGGTGTCATATAATCTGGATGTACTTTGTGAGGTTATAAAGTGTCCTTGAGCGTTTGATAATCTTGAATTAAATTAAGTGATTGACCTTGGGTTGGTAGTAGACTTTTTTTAGCAGGATTCAGTCAAACGGTAGTGTTTCTTTTTGTGTGTTTTATTAAACGTCACTGCACAAAATGGTGCCACCTTCGACGTGATAATTAAACGGGCATTTTAACCCCTGATTTAATATTTTTTAGAGCGCTGCAAAATATCGCAAAGAGCTACTGGTTTAATTCCCCAGTTAATGAAGATTACGATTAAGTTTAAAGCGGTTGAAAAGGCTGACTCGGTGTTTGACGCCAGCGATTTGATTGATATAACGTAACCACGAACGCAGGCACGCCTGGCGTTAATTTGTCATATAGCGAACAACTTGCATTGGAGTTCACTGTCTAGCGGCTGGGTTTTGTGCAGGGAATTATTAAACTTTTCACCATGTTTTGGGGGTTTTCGCTAACGAGGCAATCTGGAGGGAAGAAACAGCCATAAAAAATTACGATTGGGATACGGAGGTCACGTGCATAGAAAATGCCAAACATGACGGCGATCGTTCGACCCATTAACAAATTCAACAGATCATCGCGAAAAGTTGCGACCAGAAATCACTGTTGGAGTTTTAAAATGATTTGCTTCCTGTCAATAGAGATTCGTAGTTTTGTATGGCGCAAGTTTGTCATTATTAAGGTTCCTCTTGCATTGTGTCTAAATGATGTATTGGAGAATGCTTTATTTATGTCGGCCAGTAGGTTCAAAGGTGAATCGTAAAATTATTTCTTTTAGCGATTTGCCAGAAAATTTGGTACAAACTTTCGAAAAGTTTCGATTCTTTTTTGCAAAAGTTGAGTTGTTGCAAAGGTGTGCCGCGGATGCATATGGCTTGACGGCTTAAAAGAGCGGCGGACGACGGTCGAGTTGGAGTAAGTCATCGTTGAACTTAGCATATCAGTTCCGACTGAATTGGTTCAAATTGGATTTCATTCGATAGAGAAAAGGTATAAGATTGTTTGTGCAAAAGAAAAGCTTGCGACTCAGTTTATGCCAACATTTATCGGCGAAACTGTGTGACGCGTATGCATATGGCCAGACTCGCGAAATCCGATGGCACAACTGTCGTCATATTGCAGTGACTTGCGATGTAACCTGAACATTTCAGCACAATTTTTCTATTCGTACGAACCCAAGTATTTTGTAAGGTTCGTGTGCGAATATTTATTAATGGTTGTGTGGTAATATGGCTTAGTTTTTGTGCGTTTTCGCATTGTCTGTACCAGCAACACACTTAATTACGTTACTACGAAAACGAATAGTTTTTTTTGCATTAGGATTTCAAAATAACGTTCACTTTCGTTCAGAAATATGCCATAGTTTTAATAGGAACAACAAAGTATTAGCTAAATAGTGCATTATTACGTCACAATATGTTCTTTTCCAATCACGTAGTGTCATTGTTGGTTTGCATCTTTAGTCTTGTTAAATCATGTGTCTGTAATAATCTATCGTTTGAAAGTAAAGCTCAATCTACCTACTTGCACGCTGAACGCATGCCGACCTAGATGACTTTACACTTTTCACGCACGAATACATTTGGGTTCTTCGAAGGTCGCCCTTGGTGCTTGAAAATGGTTTGTTTTCCTCAATAGCAAAGGAATTTATGGTGGCGTGTGTAGAGATTCCGTGACATTGAACGTAGTTTTGTGTGGCGCAAGTTTACTACACAAACTACTACAATTGCAGTGATGGGCAAAATGTTTACGGAAATGGGTTTGTTTGGTGATGATGGGCTGGAGAATACGGTAGAGTTGTGATGTAGTAAACAGTTACAGACAAACGATTTTGTTAAGAGCAAAGCTGTGTTAGGTTTCTGCGTTGGGCGAGCTTGCTGTGCCATGTGTGACCAGCCGCCTTGAAAATGAACCCTCACCTGATACGAGGTTGTTGTTCATCTGCTGGGGTTTCATGCAGGGATTTGATGCGTTGTGATATTGTTTACAGTCCTTGAAATTATTTTATACTTTATGGTGTCTAGGATTTTACACAGAATGAAAAATATTTACAAAACTAAAAAAAACGATTATAAACTGCGTGCATCCTAATAATAGGGTAGAGTTTGGAATAATCAAGTTTTTTATCATGCCGAGGCTTAGGTCAATCACCCAGTTAACATTGCCTGTTATAGAACCTGCACTCAACGTGTGGTTACAACCATAAGGAAGATAATCACTGTATAAAATAATATTCTCGTTTCAAACCGTGCTGTTTATGACCATAAAACGTAGTACAACAGTGCTCCACACCTTTTGTTAAGTATCCGTCGACGCAACCCAAAGAAGACGCGCGGATCATATTCCTTGCGCCTAGACCTGCTCCTCTCGTAAGTTCGGCCCAAGTCGAGCCGTAGACACCGTACAGCACCTGCTAGGCAATAAACCTGACACCATCGGTATCAGGTTTCGAGTGCTGAGCTACAACCTCACAGCATTATAGCAACGAATTATATTGTGAGTGCGACCGACTGTTTAAACGGTGTCATATAATCTGGATGTACTTTGTGAGGTTATAAAGTGTCCTTGAGCGTTTGATAATCTTGAATTAAATTAAGTGATTGACCTTGGGTTGGTAGTAGACTTTTTTTAGCAGGATTCAGTCAAACGGTAGTGTTTCTTTTTGTGTGTTTTATTAAACGTCACTGCACAAAATGGTGCCACCTTCGACGTGATAATTAAACGGGCATTTTAACCCCTGATTTAATATTTTTTAGAGCGCTGCAAAATATCGCAAAGAGCTACTGGTTTAATTCCCCAGTTAATGAAGATTACGATTAAGTTTAAAGCGGTTGAAAAGGCTGACTCGGTGTTTGACGCCAGCGATTTGATTGATATAACGTAACCACGAACGCAGGCACGCCTGGCGTTAATTTGTCATATAGCGAACAACTTGCATTGGAGTTCACTGTCTAGCGGCTGGGTTTTGTGCAGGGAATTATTAAACTTTTCACCATGTTTTGGGGGTTTTCGCTAACGAGGCAATCTGGAGGGAAGAAACAGCCATAAAAAATTACGATTGGGATACGGAGGTCACGTGCATAGAAAATGCCAAACATGACGGCGATCGTTCGACCCATTAACAAATTCAACAGATCATCGCGAAAAGTTGCGACCAGAAATCACTGTTGGAGTTTTAAAATGATTTGCTTCCTGTCAATAGAGATTCGTAGTTTTGTATGGCGCAAGTTTGTCATTATTAAGGTTCCTCTTGCATTGTGTCTAAATGATGTATTGGAGAATGCTTTATTTATGTCGGCCAGTAGGTTCAAAGGTGAATCGTAAAATTATTTCTTTTAGCGATTTGCCAGAAAATTTGGTACAAACTTTCGAAAAGTTTCGATTCTTTTTTGCAAAAGTTGAGTTGTTGCAAAGGTGTGCCGCGGATGTATATGGCTTGACGGCTTAAAAGAGCGGCGGACGACGGTCGAGTTGGAGTAAGTCATCGTTGAACTTAGCATATCAGTTCCGACTGAATTGGTTCAAATTGGATTTCATTCGATAGAGAAAAGGTATAAGATTGTTTGTGCAAAAGAAAAGCTTGCGACTCAGTTTATGCCAACATTTATCGGCGAAACTGTGTGACGCGTATGCATATGGCCAGACTCGCGAAATCCGATGGCACAACTGTCGTCATATTGCAGTGACTTGCGATGTAACCTGAACATTTCAGCACAATTTTTCTATTCGTACGAACCCAAGTATTTTGTAAGGTTCGTGTGCGAATATTTATTAATGGTTGTGTGGTAATATGGCTTAGTTTTTGTGCGTTTTCGCATTGTCTGTACCAGCAACACACTTAATTACGTTACTACGAAAACGAATAGTTTTTTTTGCATTAGGATTTCAAAATAACGTTCACTTTCGTTCAGAAATATGCCATAGTTTTAATAGGAACAACAAAGTATTAGCTAAATAGTGCATTATTACGTCACAATATGTTCTTTTCCAATCAGGTAGTGTCATTGTTGGTTTGCATCTTTAGTCTTGTTAAATCATGTGTCTGTAATAATCTATCGTTTGAAAGTAAAGCTCAATCTACCTACTTGCAAACTGAACGCATGCCGACCTAGATGACTTTACACTTTTCACGCACGAATACATTTGGGTTCTTCGAAGGTCGCCCTTGGTGCTTGAAAATGGTTTGTTTTCCTAAATAGCAAAGGAATTTATGGTGGCGTGTGTAGAGATTCCGTGACATTGAACGTAGTTTTGTGTGGCGCAAGTTTACTACACAAACTACTACAATTGCAGTGATGGGCAAAATGTTTACGGAAATGGGTTTGTTTGGTGATGATGGGCTGGAGAATACGGTAGAGTTGTGATGTAGTAAACAGTTACAGACAAACGATTTTGTTAAGAGCAAAGCTGTGTTAGGTTTCTGCGTTGGGCGAGCTTGCTGTGCCATGTGTGACCAGCCGCCTTGAAAATGAACCCTCACCTGATACGAGGTTGTTGTTCATCTGCTGGGGTTTCATGCAGGGATTTGATGCGTTGTGATATTGTTTACAGTCCTTGAAATTATTTTATACTTTATGGTGTCTAGGATTTTACACAGAATGAAAAATATTTACAAAACTAAAAAAAACGATTATAAACTGCGTGCATCCTAATAATAGGGTAGAGTTTGGAATAATCAAGTTTTTTATCATGCCGAGGCTTAGGTCAATCACCCAGTTAACATTGCCTGTTATAGAACCTGCACTCAACGTGTGGTTACAACCATAAGGAAGATAATCACTGTATAAAATAATATTCTCGTTTCAAACCGTGCTGTTTATGACCATAAAACGTAGTACAACAGTGCTCCACACCTTTTGTTAAGTATCCGTCGACGCAACCCAAAGAAGACGCGCGGATCATATTCCTTGCGCCTAGACCTGCTCCTCTCGTAAGTTCGGCCCAAGTCGAGCCGTAGACACCGTACAGCACCTGCTAGGCAATAAACCTGACACCATCGGTATCAGGTTTCGAGTGCTGAGCTACAACCTCACAGCATTATAGCAACGAATTATATTGTGAGTGCGACCGACTGTTTAAACGGTGTCATATAATCTGGATGTACTTTGTGAGGTTATAAAGTGTCCTTGAGCGTTTGATAATCTTGAATTAAATTAAGTGATTGACCTTGGGTTGGTAGTAGACTTTTTTTAGCAGGATTCAGTCAAACGGTAGTGTTTCTTTTTGTGTGTTTTATTAAACGTCACTGCACAAAATGGTGCCACCTTCGACGTGATAATTAAACGGGCATTTTAACCCCTGATTTAATATTTTTTAGAGCGCTGCAAAATATCGCAAAGAGCTACTGGTTTAATTCCCCAGTTAATGAAGATTACGATTAAGTTTAAAGCGGTTGAAAAGGCTGACTCGGTGTTTGACGCCAGCGATTTGATTGATATAACGTAACCACGAACGCAGGCACGCCTGGCGTTAATTTGTCATATAGCGAACAACTTGCATTGGAGTTCACTGTCTAGCGGCTGGGTTTTGTGCAGGGAATTATTAAACTTTTCACCATGTTTTGGGGGTTTTCGCTAACGAGGCAATCTGGAGGGAAGAAACAGCCATAAAAAATTACGATTGGGATACGGAGGTCACGTGCATAGAAAATGCCAAACATGACGGCGATCGTTCGACCCATTAACAAATTCAACAGATCATCGCGAAAAGTTGCGACCAGAAATCACTGTTGGAGTTTTAAAATGATTTGCTTCCTGTCAATAGAGATTCGTAGTTTTGTATGGCGCAAGTTTGTCATTATTAAGGTTCCTCTTGCATTGTGTCTAAATGATGTATTGGAGAATGCTTTATTTATGTCGGCCAGTAGGTTCAAAGGTGAATCGTAAAATTATTTCTTTTAGCGATTTGCCAGAAAATTTGGTACAAACTTTCGAAAAGTTTCGATTCTTTTTTGCAAAAGTTGAGTTGTTGCAAAGGTGTGCCGCGGATGCATATGGCTTGACGGCTTAAAAGAGCGGCGGACGACGGTCGAGTTGGAGTAAGTCATCGTTGAACTTAGCATATCAGTTCCGACTGAATTGGTTCAAATTGGATTTCATTCGATAGAGAAAAGGTATAAGATTGTTTGTGCAAAAGAAAAGCTTGCGACTCAGTTTATGCCAACATTTATCGGCGAAACTGTGTGACGCGTATGCATATGGCCAGACTCGCGAAATCCGATGGCACAACTGTCGTCATATTGCAGTGACTTGCGATGTAACCTGAACATTTCAGCACAATTTTTCTATTCGTACGAACCCAAGTATTTTGTAAGGTTCGTGTGCGAATATTTATTAATGGTTGTGTGGTAATATGGCTTAGTTTTTGTGCGTTTTCGCATTGTCTGTACCAGCAACACACTTAATTACGTTACTACGAAAACGAATAGTTTTTTTTGCATTAGGATTTCAAAATAACGTTCACTTTCGTTCAGAAATATGCCATAGTTTTAATAGGAACAACAAAGTATTAGCTAAATAGTGCATTATTACGTCACAATATGTTCTTTTCCAATCACGTAGTGTCATTGTTGGTTTGCATCTTTAGTCTTGTTAAATCATGTGTCTGTAATAATCTATCGTTTGAAAGTAAAGCTCAATCTACCTACTTGCACGCTGAACGCATGCCGACCTAGATGACTTTACACTTTTCACGCACGAATACATTTGGGTTCTTCGAAGGTCGCCCTTGGTGCTTGAAAATGGTTTGTTTTCCTCAATAGCAAAGGAATTTATGGTGGCGTGTGTAGAGATTCCGTGACATTGAACGTAGTTTTGTGTGGCGCAAGTTTACTACACAAACTACTACAATTGCAGTGATGGGCAAAATGTTTACGGAAATGGGTTTGTTTGGTGATGATGGGCTGGAGAATACGGTAGAGTTGTGATGTAGTAAACAGTTACAGACAAACGATTTTGTTAAGAGCAAAGCTGTGTTAGGTTTCTGCGTTGGGCGAGCTTGCTGTGCCATGTGTGACCAGCCGCCTTGAAAATGAACCCTCACCTGATACGAGGTTGTTGTTCATCTGCTGGGGTTTCATGCAGGGATTTAATGCGTTGTGATATTGTTTACAGTCCTTGAAATTATTTTATACTTTATGGTGTCTAGGATTTTACACAGAATGACAAATATTTACAAAACTAAAAAAAACGATTATAAACTGCGTGCATCCTAATAATAGGGTAGAGTTTGGAATAATCAAGTTTTTTATCATGCCGAGGCTTAGGTCAATCACCCAGTTAACATTGCCTGTTATAGAACCTGCACTCAACGTGTGGTTACAACCATAAGGAAGATAATCACTGTATAAAATAATATTCTCGTTTCAAACCGTGCTGTTTATGACCATAAAACGTAGCACAACAGTGCTCCACACCTTTTGTTAAGTATCCGTCGACGCAACCCAAAGAAGACGCGCGGATCATATTCCTTGCGCCTAGACCTGCTCCTCTCGTAAGTTCGGCCCAAGTCGAGCCGTAGACACCGTACAGCACCTGCTAGGCAATAAACCTGACACCATCGGTATCAGGTTTCGAGTGCTGAGCTACAACCTCACAGCATTATAGCAACGAATTATATTGTGAGTGCGACCGACTGTTTAAACGGTGTCATATAATCTGGATGTACTTTGTGAGGTTATAAAGTGTCCTTGAGCGTTTGATAATCTTGAATTAAATTAAGTGATTGACCTTGGGTTGGTAGTAGACTTTTTTTAGCAGGATTCAGTCAAACGGTAGTGTTTCTTTTTGTGTGTTTTATTAAACGTCACTGCACAAAATGGTGCCACCTTCGACGTGATAATTAAACGGGCATTTTAACCCCTGATTTAATATTTTTTAGAGCGCTGCAAAATATCGCAAAGAGCTACTGGTTTAATTCCCCAGTTAATGAAGATTACGATTAAGTTTAAAGCGGTTGAAAAGGCTGACTCGGTGTTTGACGCCAGCGATTTGATTGATATAACGTAACCACGAACGCAGGCACGCCTGGCGTTAATTTGTCATATAGCGAACAACTTGCATTGGAGTTCACTGTCTAGCGGCTGGGTTTTGTGCAGGGAATTATTAAACTTTTCACCATGTTTTGGGGGTTTTCGCTAACGAGGCAATCTGGAGGGAAGAAACAGCCATAAAAAATTACGAAAATGCCAAACATGACGGCGATCGTTCGACCCATTAACAAATTCAACAGATCATCGCGAAAAGTTGCGACCAGAAATCACTGTTGGAGTTTTAAAATGATTTGCTTCCTGTCAATAGAGATTCGTAGTTTTGTATGGCGCAAGTTTGTCATTATTAAGGTTCCTCTTGCATTGTGTCTAAATGATGTATTGGAGAATGCTTTATTTATGTCGGCCAGTAGGTTCAAAGGTGAATCGTAAAATTATTTCTTTTAGCGATTTGCCAGAAAATTTGGTACAAACTTTCGAAAAGTTTCGATTCTTTTTTGCAAAAGTTGAGTTGTTGCAAAGGTGTGCCGCGGATGCATATGGCTTGACGGCTTAAAAGAGCGGCGGACGACGGTCGAGTTGGAGTAAGTCATCGTTGAACTTAGCATATCAGTTCCGACTGAATTGGTTCAAATTGGATTTCATTCGATAGAGAAAAGGTATAAGATTGTTTGTGCAAAAGAAAAGCTTGCGACTCAGTTTATGCCAACATTTATCGGCGAAACTGTGTGACGCGTATGCATATGGCCAGACTCGCGAAATCCGATGGCACAACTGTCGTCATATTGCAGTGACTTGCGATGTAACCTGAACATTTCAGCACAATTTTTCTATTCGTACGAACCCAAGTATTTTGTAAGGTTCGTGTGCGAATATTTATTAATGGTTGTGTGGTAATATGGCTTAGTTTTTGTGCGTTTTCGCATTGTCTGTACCAGCAACACACTTAATTACGTTACTACGAAAACGAATAGTTTTTTTTGCATTAGGATTTCAAAATAACGTTCACTTTCGTTCAGAAATATGCCATAGTTTTAATAGGAACAACAAAGTATTAGCTAAATAGTGCATTATTACGTCACAATATGTTCTTTTCCAATCACGTAGTGTCATTGTTGGTTTGCATCTTTAGTCTTGTTAAATCATGTGTCTGTAATAATCTATCGTTTGAAAGTAAAGCTCAACCTACCTACTTGCACGCTAAACGCATGCCGACCTAGATGACTTTACACTTTTCACGCACGAATACATTTGGGTTCTTCGAAGGTCGCCCTTGGTGCTTGAAAATGGTTTGTTTTCCTCAATAGCAAAGGAATTTATGGTGGCGTGTGTAGAGATTCCGTGACATTGAACGTAGTTTTGTGTGGCGCAAGTTTACTACACAAACTACTACAATTGCAGTGATGGGCAAAATGTTTACGGAAATGGGTTTGTTTGGTGATGATGGGCTGGAGAATACGGTAGAGTTGTGATGCAGTAAACAGTTACAGACAAACGATTTTGTTAAGAGCAAAGCTGTGTTAGGTTTCTGCGTTGGACGAACTTGCTGTGCCATGTGTGACCAGCCGCCTTGAAAATGAACCCTCACCTGATACGAGGTTGTTGTTCATCTGCTGGGGTTTCATGCAGGGATTTGATGCGTTGTGATATTGTTTACAGTCCTTGAAATTATTTTATACTTTATGGTGTCTAGGATTTTACACAGAATGACAAATATTTACAAAACTAAAAAAAAACGATTATAAACTGCGTGCATCCTAATAATAGGGTAGAGTTTGGAATAATCAAGTTTTTTATCATGCCGAGGCTTAGGTCAATCACCCAGTTAACATTGCCTGTTATAGAACCTGCACTCAACGTGTGGTTACAACCATAAGGAAGATAATCACTGTATAAAATAATATTCTCGTTTCAAACCGTGCTGTTTATGACCATAAAACGTAGTACAACAGTGCTCCACACCTTTTGTTAAGTATCCGTCGACGCAACCCAAAGAAGACGCGCGGATCATATTCCTTGCGCCTAGACCTGCTCCTCTCGTAAGTTCGGCCCAAGTCGAGCCGTAGACACCGTACAGCACCTGCTAGGCAATAAACCTGACACCATCGGTATCAGGTTTCGAGTGCTGAGCTACAACCTCACAGCATTATAGCAACGAATTATATTGTGAGTGCGACCGACTGTTTAAACGGTGTCATATAATCTGGATGTACTTTGTGAGGTTATAAAGTGTCCTTGAGCGTTTGATAATCTTGAATTAAATTAAGTGATTGACCTTGGGTTGGTAGTAGACTTTTTTTAGCAGGATTCAGTCAAACGGTAGTGTTTCTTTTTGTGTGTTTTATTAAACGTCACTGCACAAAATGGTGCCACCTTCGACGTGATAATTAAACGGGCATTTTAACCCCTGATTTAATATTTTTTAGAGCGCTGCAAAATATCGCAAAGAGCTACTGGTTTAATTCCCCAGTTAATGAAGATTACGATTAAGTTTAAAGCGGTTGAAAAGGCTGACTCGGTGTTTGACGCCAGCGATTTGATTGATATAACGTAACCACGAACGCAGGCACGCCTGGCGTTAATTTGTCATATAGCGAACAACTTGCATTGGAGTTCACTGTCTAGCGGCTGGGTTTTGTGCAGGGAATTATTAAACTTTTCACCATGTTTTGGGGGTTTTCGCTAACTAGGCAATCTGGAGGGAAGAAACAGCCATAAAAAATTACGAAAATGCCAAACATGACGGCGATCGTTCGACCCATTAACAAATTCAACAGATCATCGCGAAAAGTTGCGACCAGAAATCACTGTTGGAGTTTTAAAATGATTTGCTTCCTGTCAATAGAGATTCGTAGTTTTGTATGGCGCAAGTTTGTCATTATTAAGGTTCCTCTTGCATTGTGTCTAAATGATGTATTGAAGAATGCTTTATTTATGTCGGCCAGTAGGTTCAAAGGTGAATCGTAAAATTATTTCTTTTAGCGATTTGCCAGAAAATTTGGTACAAACTTTTGAAAAGTTTCGATTCTTTTTTGCAAAAGTTGAGTTGTTGCAAAGGTGTGCCGCGGAAGCATATGACTTGACGGCTTAAAAGAGCGGCGGACGACGGTCGGGTTGGAGTAAGTCATCGTTGAATTTAGCATATCAGTTCCGACTGAATTGATTCAACTTTGATTTCATTCGATAGAGAAAAGGTATAAGATTGTTTGTGCAAAAGAAAAGCTTGCGACTCGGTTTATGCCAACATTTATCGGCGAAACTGTGTGACGCGTATACATATGGCCAGACTCGCGAAATCCGATGCTTCAACTGTCGTCATATTGCGGTGACTTGCGATGTAACCTGAACATTTCAGCACAATTTTTCTATTCGTACGAACCCTAATATTGGGTAAGGTTCGTGTGCGAATATTTATTAATGGTTGTGTGGTAATATGGCTAGGTTTTTGTGCGTTTTCGCATTGTCTGTACCAGCAACACACTTAATTACGTTACTACGAAAACGAATAGTTTTTTTTTGCATTAGGATTTCAAAATAACGTTCACTTTCGTTCAGAAATATGCCATAGTTTTGATGGGCACAACAAAGTATTAGCTAAATAGTGCATTATTACGTCACAATATGTTCTTTTCCAATCACGTAAGGTCATTGTTCGTTTGCATCTTTAGTCTGTTGAATCATGTCTCTGTAATAATCTATCGTTTGAAAGTAAAGCTCAACCTACCTACTTGCACGCTAAACGCAGGCCGACCTAGATGACGTTACACTTTTCACGCACGAATACATTTGGGTTCTTCGAAGGTCGCCCTTGGTGCTTAAAAATGGTTTGTTTTCCTCAATAGCAAAGGAATTTATGGTGACGTGTGGAGATTCCGTGATATTGATGGTAGTTTTGTGTTGCGCAAGTTTACTACACAAACTACTACTATTGGCGTGATGGGCAAAGTGTTAACGGAAATGGATTTGTTTGGTAATGATGGGCTGGAGAATACGGTAGAGTTGTGATGTAGTAAACAGTTAAACGATTTTGTTAAGAGCAAGGCTGTGTTAGGTTTCTGCGTTGGGCGAGCTTGCTAAGCCATGGGTGACCAGCCGTGAACATGCATGAACCCTCACCTAATATGAGGTTGTTGTTTGTCTGCTGGGGTTTTATGCAGGGATTTAATGCGTTGTGATGTTTTTACAGTCTTGGCAAATATTTTATAATTTATGGTGTCCAGGTGTTTACACAGAGAGATCAATATTTTCAAACCTTTTTAGTTATTTATTGAGGCTTTTTCGTCAGGGAGTGATGTTGCGTTTCTAAGAAACCCCGGATACAGAAGTGACGTGCATGAAAGCAGGACGGCGAGCGTTTGACCCATAAATAAATTCCAGAACATCGCGAGAAGTTGCAACTTATAGAATCACTGTTGGAGTTTTGAAATGGTTTGTTTCCTCTCAGTAGAGACATATTTTGTATGGCGCAAGTTTGTCACTAATAAGTTTCCTCCTATCATTGTGTGCATATCTCGTATTGAAGAATGCTTCATATTGGCCAAGTAGGTCCACAGGCAAATAGTAAAGCTATTTCGTTCAGCGATTTGCAAACTATTAGAAAATTGCTATGAACTTAATTATTTGCAAGAATTTTGATGTGGACAGAGACGAGTATTATAAAATGTTGAAAACTTGCTGACAATTTGCGATTTAAAACTATGAAAACTTTGATAAAGCGGTCATGATGCTTTATTGCAAGATTTGTGAAGTCGATAGATTCTAGTATTATAAAATACGCAGTTACGTGGAGGCACCCGCGACACTACAAAAGGGCTTTAACATCACTCTTCCTTGCTAAGGCTAACACTGTGGTGCGTCACTATGTGATTTAACAATTATAAATTGATATTATGCAAGCTGCTATACATGACACGGCGGTAAACTTGAAATAATATTTTGCAGCTGATATTTCCCACATAATGTCTTACGTAACTGCAGGAAAGGCTGATGAATATTTGGAATTTATGAAGGATGACAAAACATTCCGCGACCTACTGCCTAAACAGGGGATATCATCCGATTCAAACATAGAACTCAATGAAACTCTGTTTAAAAACCTGACAAAATATTGCCAAGATTACAATGAAGGGAAAAAAAAATGGGAGAAAATCCCTGTACCGAAAAAAGAAAATATGATTAAATACAGGCTGGAAGGATGCAAAGGGCAACAAATGCTTTCTACATTCATAAAAAGTGTTCAAAACCAAGCAAATTTTGAAAAAGGAAGATGTTTCTTCCTTCGCTGCGGGTCTAATGAGAGTCGAGATATTATTTTGCTCGCCAACCCAACTAAAGAACAACCTGGGAACGGAATAATTATTACCTCCGCCAATGTTTCTAACACACAGGGTAACAAACAACCTAGTGCTTACAAATACATTCTGATAAACGGCAGTAAATTGCGTGGGTTTGGGGAGTATTTTAAGAAGTTTATGACAGAATCAGTCAGTACGAATGGCAATGATGTATTTTTCGAGCTTTCCGTTCTCATTTTGTACGAGATTGCCAGACGGCTTGTTCCAGATATTGAAAAAAGTCCTCGAAAGAAGAAGTCCCTCGATTCCATTCCTGTGCTATACTGCATCGTCGCTTGTCTGTTGAGAGTAGAAAGTCGAAATAATTGGGAAAAAAATGCATTAGAGGAAATGGACAAGATTTCTGAAGAATCAAGCAAAAATCTGCTGATGAGGTCGGTTTTTAAAATTCTGTATCAGTTAACAACAGGAAAAAAATAATATTTTCTGCATATTTTACCGATTGACTTCTATGGTTCTTTATCTTTATAAAGTTTTTCTCGGTGTATGTTTCTTTTGTTAGAAAAGAGTAAATCCATTATTGATATTTTTTGCTCACGCTATTATTTGCAAATAACTTTGTTTTTTTAACTGTTGCCAGTTTCATGAAAGATTTGTTGGATCATGAGGAAGAAATTTTGGAGGAATTAATCGACGTTTTTCGAGGCGACAGAAGAGAAGCAGCGGCAGTAAACATGCATAAACGGTGTGTAGGGATGTAAACATCGTAGAGCTTTTACTTTTCCTTGTTGAATCATATTTGTTTTATTGTTTACTGATAAAAACCCGACAAAAGTGTTACTCCTAATCTTCATGGTTACTAGAAAGACTGCGAAATTACATGTAAAACTTTTCTTTTGTGTAAACTGATACCAGCACGTTGTTCATTTATTCAGTTTCACTTAAAAGCACGTAAATGACCTAACCTGCAAATAAGTTATACAAATCCTGTTTCAAAAACATGGTACACGAGATGGGCATTTCCCTACGTGAAACTTATTTAATAGAAACAGATGTGCAACATTTAATTTAATTTGTAATGGGATTTTCCTGCTATCATTGCGTCATTGTTCCTAACTGGGTAATAAGCACCTCTTTAACTTCAACAGTTTCATTAAACGTGCAAAGAAACAAGCCCTCAAACAAAATCTAAAAGACAAGAGTAAAGAACTCTTCATTCCAGAAATTGATGACCTCTCTGAAAGTGTCCAAGGGTTAAATTTAACCTCTTCTGACAGCTCTTCTGACACCTCTTCTGCCAGCATTTCTGAAGAAACTCCTAGCTCTTCTGGAACAACAAGCAGGAATCTGAAGAAATAATCAGGGAAAAAGAAAAAATAAACCGACAAAATATTTAAATACACGCAATGCGTTCAAACGAATATTAACCTGGACACCATGAATTTACTCATTTGATCATTCACAATTGGAAAAACGATAAAACGTATCAGTCTTGTGACACCAACCTGAATATTCAGTTAATGTTATTTATCACCAACAAATTCCTATTTTCGCAATCTCTTAACCGAGTATTTATTTAGTGCAGCATTGAGTTTTTCTTTTTGATTGTGGATTTGTTTATTCTTGTAAGTATTTGAATTGAATTATAAAATCTTGTAGAAGCAAAATTGGCCAAACCAGATATTGCTTTTTAACATTACGTTCCTTGGCAACCAATATTTGCTGGTCGATAGTTTGATGTGCGTAGCCTAGTATTTAGTTTGAATTTAATGTGTTTACAAATATAAGCAAACGCATTTAAATCTCATCTCAATCTGATTGCATGGTTGGTATTGATAATTGTGGCACGATATTATCAACCTTTAAAATTTATTTTAAGCATTGACTGGTTTTAGCTTATTTACACGAGATTTTGAATAAAAGTGTCTTTTATCGTGTTTTAAAATTGTTTTGTCGACATTGCAGCGCATATTTTTTGCATGTACTATACCTAGTGTAGTTCAAATATACCCAGTTTGCTGTTCTCTAATTCTGTAAAAAAACTTCATACAAGCTTGAAAACAAGATTTCGGGATAATTTTTAGAGCGACCGAATGAAATTGCAGGGATAAAGCCAACTTAAACCTTCCATTCAACAGAAGCCAGCAAATCGCAAAACTAAACTAAAAACACTGAACGAATCTTTTTTAACAGTGAAACGAAATGGAAAACCCCTGGTAACTCGATGACTATTTTCAATCCAGTTGAGTGAAGAAGGCGTTAAAAACTGGTGAAGCGTTGAAGTGTTATGGTGTAAATCACAATGGTCGTGAAACAGCATAATAGGCAGCACCGCTCGCCGGTAATGCACGGTCCCTATATAATTAAACCAGGTTATACAGGCGACTGGCATTCCACCTGATCTACAATTGAGTTGAACGAAATGCTTGACTGGTGTTTACAACCGAGAAACTTGGAGTTAGTCAGGTGTGACGAAATTCTACGTGAATGAATAATACAAGCAAGGAATTACGACAGAACAATAAGATAAGTTCCAAAAGCTAACACTTTTTTTTTATGTACAAAAAATTTATACACTACAGGTTTATATTCAGTTTAGCAATTTTCGGGTGAAATGTTTAGATTTTGTAGCACTTTTTGTAACACACAAACCCAGACAAGATATCTCGACCACAAGCGGTTGCCCGTCCAACTTTTAACGATATTCTTTCTGGAAGCGTCGCTCGCGCGGTAACTTAACTGACGCAGACTTCCCTTCCTGAGAGTTACATGTTGTCACAACTTCGCTGTTCCCGTAAAATTCGCGTTCTCAAATACCTGGCGAACCGCGTAAATTCATTCCATTCATTTTCCAAAATCATTTTAACGCTCAGGCAAGGGTGCTAATGTACCATGAGGGTATTCTGTATTTATATGAGTTGGTTAGACGGAATACTTATCAACAAGTTTCTGTTGTGAATTAAATCATACAAGTAAAACATCACTTTGTTTAAAGCGACGTCAGACAATCGATATTCGCTGAATTTAATTCCACTTGCTTCCGTTGCCACGACAACGAAACGATAATCTCCAGCAAAAGCGTGTGTGATGACGTCATTGATTGCCCTGACTTAAGTGATGAATGTTATTGTGACGGGGAAACCCCAGATTTGTGTCGTCATGCTACGTCATATGCCTCAAACTCAAGTTAGGTTGATTTAAAGTGTTTTTTATTGTCTTGAATTTGGGGGTGAATGTGTATTTAGGGGTTACATGGTTGCCATGCAATCCACATTGCAATTTTCTCATTTTATTTTAATGCGCATATGATCTTTAAACAGCAGGTTTTGCAGCGACACTAGTGGTTAACCCTTTATTAAAATGCTGTTTGTTTGTCAACTTTATTCATTCAGTGCAAACTGAAGACCCTTCCTGTTGTATGAATTATATGCTCACCAATTACCATTTTCAAATTGTGAGCCCTATTTATTAATTTTACAAACATAATTTTCTTATTTCTCTTTCAGTCTCGTGCGAACTTGCGAATGTTTCGACGATTCAAACACGTGTCACAACCATTTGAACCCGGATGACCCCAACATGAACTGCAACAAAACCAAACGTCAGTTGTGCGATTCCCTCGTCCACCCGTGTAACCCTGGCGTCCCATGCGACATGGAATGCCCGACGCACTTCCGTTGTCCCGACTCCACCTGCCTCCATCGATCCACCATCTGTGATGACGATACCTGCAACGATTGCTCGTCCCACCTCCGATGGCAGAACGGGCACGGGTTCAAATGCACGCGGAAAGGCAGAGATTGCAACTTGCCTCAGATGTTTCTGTGGGACGGAGTAAAAGACTGCGATGACGGGAGGGACCTCTGTTACCTTGACAACGATGGACTTCTCACTGACAATCCGAAGTAATTTGCTTCAAATGTTGTTGTTTTTTGTGGGGGCTGCCGTCAATACTTTAAACTAAATATTTAAAATAATTTTGTTTCTATTTGAAGTGAACGCTATTTAACTTCCTTTTAGGCGAATAAAAGTGAAAAGAATTTAAAAACTTATGTTTTCGTGGCACCAAAAAAGTGGCCGCACACAAATAATACCAAATTGTATTTCTCCAAATTGTAACAAAACAACACATCTCTATTTTTGCCACAGCGACATTTGATCACCGATGTGGGCCCAGTTCAATCACTCCCTGTGCTTCCACTGCCTAGATGGTGACCTCATCATTCCCAAAACCAGCGTATGCGATGACGTCATAGATTGTTACGACATGAGTGACGAATGCTTGTGTGAAGGTCAGCTTCCTGATCTCTGTGCAAAGATACAACCACAGTAAGAGCTCTCACATCTTAACAAATCCAAAGCAATTGAATGATTACTATGGGCAGATAATAATAATCAAACTGGGCCATGGTGGAGACCGGGGTTTCTTAAACTGTGTGTCGTGGCCCTGAAAGGTCTTAGAACTCCTGGTGTAAAAAAAATGCACGACTTTGAAATTTATAACCACTCTGGTTTGGCTTGTGATGAAAAATTTAGCTTACATTGGTTGCAACGCGAAATGTAACATCGGTTTCTACCCGTTTGGAACAAGATCCAGTCCAATATAATTTTATAACATGGCCGGTGCACAACACCACCAACATCCAAGCAATAACCAAACTCCTCACCTGTATGTTGGCGTGGTTGGCCACAATACTCAATCCAACCCAACCGACCACAAGCTCCTGTTGACTACAACCTGAAACCAAAATGGCCGAAGTTTTTTTTCATTTATTTAACCTTAGTTGACCCTAACGCTTCCATTCAGCGTCATCTCCCAACAAAGCGCATCCAGATGCAACGGAGGTAAGTTTGATTGTGGAAGTGGAATATGTGCTGACACTCGTCAAGTCTGCGACGGAAATGTGGATTGCGACGATGGATCGGACGAAAAGTAAGCCATAAAAAGGGTTATAAACTACATAACATAAAAATGCACGTTGTGTTTCAGGTCGGAGCTATGCAGTGGAACAGCTCCTTGTGGAAACCAGACGGTGCCAGGAAAACTATGCCGGTAAATTGAAATTTAAATAAATCAAGGTACAAAGAAAGTGGTTTAAAATTTAGGTTTAGCATGACTGTTGTGGAAATTTGTGTGTACAAATCTTTGAAGTAGTTATGCAAAAACATAAATTTTTAACTTTTTTTTTGTTCGATGGTGTGTACAACCACTCACATTAGCAACCTCCTGCGTTTATTTTGACTTTGATGTGACATAAAATCAGTTTTAGGTATGATGTTGCGTCTGAAGTCATACTCATCAATGTTTAGTTTAAACAACACGTTGTGTTCTTGATTACAACCTTCCGTGCAATATATTTCCACACAGATCAATAAATGTTTTCAGAAACAAAAGCGCTCTGTGTAATTTTCTGATATTGATGATCCTGTTATTTTCACCGGCCTTTGACCAATTTGTGTAGCCATACGCGAAAATGAGAAGTCAGTTTTAAGTTTCCGTGCAGTAAAATTGAATTTTTTTACCAGATGCAGTCATTTAGCATCCGAAACTTGCGAACAGAAAACAGCCATTTTCTGCGATGGAAGAAGCGAATGCGTAAGTT
The DNA here is from genome assembly GCF_947561715.1 of Ascidia mentula. NCBI lineage: Eukaryota > Metazoa > Chordata > Ascidiacea > Phlebobranchia > Ascidiidae > Ascidia > Ascidia mentula. Next base: position 21,720,918 of record NC_138568.1, on the reverse strand, counting down.
CACCTGGATGTCGGAGAGATTACAATTCACCGGCCAAGGACGAATGCACAGAGGTTTGTGACAATTTCACAAGAACTTCGTCCAAACCCGAAGTTAAAACTGGATGCAGGGATGAACATCGGGTTCCATTGTTTGAATGCAGCGACTGTAAGTGACATGTTACGTTGGCTGCACTTTAGCTGTTTGCAAACGATTCTGGTGTACCTGATACACATGGGACATCAACAATGCAATTTTGTAACATTTTATGATCTGGCATGAACTTATGCTGGAAATCATGTCGCAATACTTGCACGAAAACCACCGAATAACCTGTAAAACGTAACATTGCACATAAAAAACTTTATAGAATTAGATTCTTTGCTTGCTGCTTTGCCGTTGCTACCAGGCTGTCATAATGTTTTTAGGGATTACCTTACGCTCCTCATTTTTGGCGCTAAAGTTGTTTACAAATCATTTGAACACAATTGGAAGCATTTTGTCAAATTTGTTTATTGGCGACAGCATTTTAGTCAATTTAATGCCATTTGTGTGAAACTTTTGCTAATAACACTGACTGATATTTAGTTCGAAACTCCCCCAAAAACGAACATTTGCCAAACTTGCAAGAAAAATACCAAACGACTCGTAAAAGTGTTGTTTGTGAGCACGGTATAGTGTTTGAAACGTTTGCCCCATCACACTAATGAATTTTCCTTCCATAACCACAATTATAGGCTCTGCTGGGTAATAAGTATTTTACACTCAAGACAAGTAAAACCTTAACCTATGCACAAAATAAATGAAAATTATACAGAATTACTGAACGCGAAAAAACAAGATTCTTTGCTCGTGGTGCTGATGACAGACATATTGTAATTTCTGAGGTACTTACCTTCCGACATTTTTCTTATTAAACCTCTTTTTTACCAGATCACGTCAGACCTAAACTATGCAACGGACTCATTGAATGCAACCACGCTTACTTCAACGACGTTTACGTTTACCACGATGAAGACCCGACGATCTGCACGTCGAAGTTCGCTTGCAACACAGTGGAAGGTTACGTCAGCATCGATCAGCTGAAAGTGTGCGATGGTTTCGTCGACTGCGTGGACGGAAGTGACGAAAAGAGAGAATTGTGCCCAGGTCGTATGCATTGCCAGTCGCTTGGTGGCGCTGCGGTGAGTAGGGTTTCTAAATTGCATACTAGCGTTGAAGTGCACTTTGTGGTGCATGGAAGCAGGAACTTGAACAAACCAATACGGTGCAACACAAATATGCTTAAAATATGTTTGTTTTGAAATAGTAATTTGTTTTTAATTACGCAGTAATATTTAATGCATTGGCATGATTGGAAGGATCGTCCCACTGCGCAGGTCCTTGCTTGGCGATCACAGCTACTCTATCGCGATCATGAGATTCACAGGCTTGGCAGCCCAGGCATTGCAGCCTAGCTAGATCAGCAACTTTTTCAACAAAAAAATCCACCTTATTCCAGCAGCACTTCTTTTGCGTTGACGCACGTGGAAACGTCAAAGTCAAGTTCAAAATATTAAACAACTTTGAAATTGTTTTGCATCACAAATTATTGATAATTTTCTGTTTTCTTTTCTGTCAGCTTTCAATCGGCAAGCATCAAATTTGCGACGGACAGATAAACTGTGATTCGTCGGAGGATGAACTGGGATGCTCACACGACGGAAGGTTTTATTGCGAAAGTAGAAAACCTCTGTTTGTGCCGAAAAAACTGGTATGAGGCGATATTTTTATCAATGAGCATTCTTTCTAATTTCTCCGAGGGATTCCCCTAGTTGCCATTTTTCGAAGCGAAAATCGGAACATTTGCAGCTTAAACATAAATCTTCAAGGTGTTGGATTGTTCTTAATAACAAGACTCAAACTACTGTGTAGAAATTCAATGGCGTCGGAGATTGCAGTGACTGGAGTGAAGAATGTCCCTCGGTGACGTCATCAAGTGCAATGTCGTTTTCATCAAGATACGAATTAATCGCGAACCCTTTGTTACGTGGAGCTGTGTGGGTCATGGGACTCGCAGCAACTTTAGGCAACATGGAAAGTATAAAGGTTTTATCTGAAAAAGTCTGACTCTGGTTTCAACTTTAGTCTGCTTACTCAGAAAACTAAGTGTTCGCCTTATGACTGTAGAAAACACGTCACAGAACACGACATTGAATATTGTCTGTGTCTCGAAACAAATGCTCAAATATTCTTGCATGAAATATTATAACACTCAATGGATTTCTTCTGGTGCGAAGTGCTTACTTTAATAAATAAGTTCTTTTTAATCCATTTGAGCGTGCACCTTACATATTTACTGGGCCGTTAAAGTCTGTATCCCATTAAGTATAATTCGAAAAAACAAATACAACAATTTTTACAGATGGTGATGTTAAAAGAAACAAAACCGGCAAGGCAGTCACGTGGTGGTCACGCATCGTCGCGCGCCAATCACATTCTAGTGTTCAACCTCAGTGCATCAGATTTTCTTACGGGAGTTTACCTCATCATACTTGGATCAGTGGGGGTTCATTACTCGGGGGAATACTGCAACAGCGACCTCTCGTGGCGGTCCAGTGGGACATGTGTTGCCCTCGGGGTGATGGTGGCGCTGTCGAGCGAAACCTCAGTGCTAACCATGGTTGTGCTGACTACGTTTCGTCTCTACGCCGTCTTTAAGGTGAAACATATGTGTGGAACGTTTTAGTTGTGAACGTAGACTGAGAACTTCGTGTGACGACAGGATAACGACAGGCATTTGTGTTTAATGTTGCTAAAGGCTTTCATTCAATAACTGTTTTCAGTTGGGTTTTTGGATACTATATTATAGTTTTACTTTTACAAATGTTTGTAATATGCAACAAACCGAAAAAGAAAACACGAAGTAACACTGTAGGACATCACATACAATAAACTGAACAACCAACCTCAATAACAATCAAGGAACAACAGCAACATCTTCATACAAACAGATCACTTGAATTTTTCGCCTTTCCAAGCATCTTCAAACCCCAGCACGCGCATTGTGATGTTGTCAGTCTTCATGACTTGGTTCGTGTCGTTCTTCATCGCGTTGCTGCCACTCACGGTCGAGTTTGAAGAAAAATTCCAAACCAAAGCTTGGATCGAAAAAAATATGTTCTTTCGTGACGTCACGGTCGATTTTTCCGGTAAAATATTCTGACCAAAGTTGTAGTTTTGCAAGTGGATTTGACCCAAATTATCATTGAATTTAGTGGCAAAGCGTTTACGTAAAAGTGGCGAAACTTTATGGCAATGAATAAAATTATTCTTTCCATTGTTAAGCTGCATGTTGTAAGTTAGAGGTATAGTTCTCTACATAAGCATCAAGTTGATTCCACTGTTCCGTAACACATTGTTGTGTGCTTTCAAATTTGTATTCGTTGGAATTTACAAACGCTAACTTTTGTTTCTATACAGACATGAAATCTTTTGTGAAGCGAGTGGTGGAGTTTTATCGAGACGTAAACCACACCGACGTCACTTCAGCCTGGAAACAAACAAACCTTGCTACGTCATGGTCGGATCTTTACCGTGTGCTCATCCGAGGTGGATACCATATACTGGATAAGCCGAAAGGATATCTCGGGTACGATGAGTTCGAGGTTGGGTTCACACACACACACGATTTGGCGAATTCGTTGTTCTTTTATCGGTAGCGTACGCTCGCCAGTCAGCAGAATCCTCCAGTGCAAAGCTTGTGTGATGAAGTCTGCCTAACTGCTTAATCCACGCAAAACCGATTTAATGAAATCACTCAGTGAATTATTCAACGAAACAAAATATTTTGTTTATTCTATTTATCTTCTATCCATTAGTTCAATTTCTTTGTATTTCGGCAACTTGCATTTGGAAAGTCCTGGAATATCAACCAGAACAATTCGAAAAATGGCCTTCTTTTTATTTCAGATACTACAGCAGCAACAGTGTGTGCATAAGCAGATTGTTCGTCACTTCGTCGGATGAGGCGTGGAGTTATACGATCTCTGTTATATCTTTTAACTTCGTCGCATTCTTGTACGTTGCCTTCTCGTACTTTCTCATCTACAGAAAGACGACCACAAGTGGGCGGATTGTCAACCATATGGTCAGAATGCACGCGTTTCAAAGAAAAATAAAGGTTTGATTAAAACCAATAATATACAGACTAGTTCTGAAAAGTAACTCCGCAAACAAGTCACCTCTTCTACAAAACCCATACATCACCAATGTACGCGCTGTAGTTTTTAATACCAAAGTAAAAATGCATCTTTCGGTATTTTAACGGCCTCGCCTCCATGCTCTACGTGTATCCACGTTTAACATAACATGAAATTTTTCCACGAATTTATTCGCGTGTTGCGTGATTAAGATTTCTATGTCAGTCGTCACAAAGTACGTTCAAGCACTGCATTGCCGACCTTTCAGTTATCCCTTTATCTGTGGAACCTTGCAATTGCAAACCATTAGATGTATTTGTATGACGTGAATATGACTTAAATTCTAGCCAAAATAACCGCCACCCATTTTGTCACATCTATGTATCTTCCCGTTGTGTTGCAGATATGCAGAACAAAATCATAATCCTCATTCTCACCGACTTCTGTAGTTGGATTCCACTTTCCCTGATGACTTTCCTCCATTTCACCGTTTTTACGTTGCCCTCCATTTCACCGGTTTCACGGCTTACGTCGTGTCGGCAGTTATTCTGCTTCCCATTAACAGCGCCATCAACCCTCTCATATACTCCACCGCTTTGGATAAATTGCGCAAGAATGTAGTTCACAAAGTCAGCTCAAAGTTGTCCAGGCAACCGAGAACCCAAAGCACGGGTTTTCAAACCGCCCAAGTTTAAAACGATCTACAACCCCGCAGAAAAAACATAACACGGTTGATTTCTTTACAGCAATATTTTTATGATGTATTGAAGTAATATTGGTTGTTTGTATAACTGACTTCAAACAGAATATTGTGCAGTAAATATTTGATGTTTTCGATACAGTGTAACCTTTTCCCTCGATTGGAAAAGGACTGTAGATCGATCCATGATGTAATCACTCGTGACGCAGCATAGCATCCTATTAATTTGTGACGTTTGTGACAAAACCTTGATATTTCAGCTTAACATCCTGTGACCACATCAGTGCAATATTCGATCGATCTGCGGAAATTCCAAGGTCGGTACAATGAACAAACCTAGCGAACCGGAACGGAAGTCTAAAGTCTCCAACGGATGCAGCATAATTTAAAGTGAATCATCACATATGCAGTGGAGGTTGAATTACCTTCGGACATTGGTTTCATTCCAAAGTCCGACTGAACAACTATAAATTCAATCTGATACTGAATGCGAAAGGTTGCGTTGAGTTAATGCTGGCCTCTGTGCAAATGACTGAGGCAAATTCAAACATACCATGCCACTGTTGTTTATTGGCAAGCACTGTTGCTAAGCAACGCGGAAAGCTTTAAATTTACTTTCAAAGCATTATTGTTCCGGAATGTCGTGATCACGGGGAATTGCATCTGCATAAAAAGATTATTAAACATGAACAGATCAATTTTGATACACTTTATGAACAAGCAAAATAATAATAAATTACCAATTACAAATATGGTATTTCAACTTATTTCAACAAAAACTTCTGTCAGGATTGTTGTTGACGTTAATGTACCGTTGATTCGTTTTGAGCTTTTTAAGTATAACGATATGGTATATACCGAATAAAATATATGTACTATTATAGCTTTTGGCCAGAAGAATTTGAATTAAGTGCTTGATGGCATTCGCAATGGAACTGTTTTAACGGTTAACAACATTAACACTTACAGAAGGAAATGAAACCTTTTGTGCAACTCTTTGAAACATGTTTAAGTCAGTTCAGGTATTTTTGTAACTGAAGGCGATTTATAAGCGAAAATTTGTTCCAGATTATTCACAAATGTTAGTTTTACTTGAGCAAAAGCTCCTTCTCTCCAAACACAAACAACAGTAGTGAGGTTCTAGTTGATCGAATGGAAGTTTGGGTTCGCAAATTGCTGCAGAACGACAATCCGGTGAACCCCCATCTGTGCAGTAGTATCCACGTAATATCACCGGGGGCTTGGTGAAATCACATGACATTCCTGGAAAATAACCACTTTATTTTGCAACTGATTTAACAAAGCGAAATTTTTAATTCTTCACCTAACGTAGATTTTTATGAATATTTTCATGGGTTCAAGTGGAGTAAAGTTTTACCGATATTTTCGCTCACCATACGGCAATGCCTCATGTGTTTTGGTTATCGTTTACTCATACAAAAAAGGAATAAAGTAATTGAAACTATCAACTAATAATCGCGTGTCATGAGGCGCACGTGACCATACCAGTTCCAAAAATAATTATCCGGAATATATTTAGTAAAACGAACCAACAACCATCTTTAAAATTCAGGTTTAAACCAGCTACGTAATAATATGTGAGAAATTCCCGCAGAAAGGAACTCAAAATCAACCTCACCTGGGAATGCCATGGCGACGTTGGTACTGATGAGGAGGAGAAGGATGCAGGAGGTGAAGATTTTGTTCATGGTTGAACAACAACGAAAGACCTCAGGTTGAATCGAAGTAAAAATGTCGATTCATTTGGCCTTTCTGTGATGCAAAACGTTTTGCGCCCACTGGTTGACTTGGAACGATATAACTGTAAAGTTCAATGACTAATGTTTTGCAAACACAAAACAATTTATTTACAGAGACGTCAGAAACCGAACCGGGTCCTTCTTTAACTCCACCATATGTTTCCCGTGTCGAGACGAACAACACACGATCGTATCGAGTTTAAACGTGTGTGATGGGAAGGTTGACTGCCCCAACCTGAGGGACGAGTGCCAATGTGAGAAGGAAGCACACGAAATATGTGATTACGTCAGCAAATATGAAGAACACCCGACGTAAGTGGATTTATAAGCGGCCTAAGTTTCCATTGAGGGTCACAGGGTTTGCGTCAAAGCAAGCGTAACATTGAAAACAGTTTTTTGAAACATAGCGACTGTCACATTACATTTAAATACAGAAACATATTAGAAAATGCTTTTGCAGAGATGTGGTCAAAAATGTTAAATTAATGATGTCGTCTTCAACAAATTATTATTTTACTTGTAATGCAATATTTATCACCGGCAAAGTTATGCATGGCTCAGTTACAATTCATTCACAACTAAACAAGGTTTTTCTGTTAGCTACATACAGATGGCCACTGTTTCGATCTATAAGCTCTCATGAGAGCGGCTTGGTGCGAGTCTTCTTGGCCTGCAGCTCACAGAAATCATATTATTGGCTCCACTTTGCTTATCTACATGTTTTAACTTCGCAGAATGATAAAGAAATGCGACTGCTTTGATTCGAACGGAGTTTGTCACAATCTCCTTGCTCTCAACAAAACCACATGCGCCCAAACTCCACCTCCAGCTTGCCACATGTCGAATTCATGCAACCAAGACTTTCCCTGCGACATGCTCTGCCCCTCCCACTTCCGGTGTCCGGATATGACGTGTCTACCAAGGTCAACAGTATGTGACGGTGACGTGTGCAACGATTGTTCGTCATCACAGAGATGGAACAACGGACACGGTTTCAAGTGCGCGAGGAACGGGGGATCTTGTGTTCTGCCACAAATCTTGTTATTCGACGGGATTGCGGACTGTGATGACGCAATAGATTTGTGTTACGTAAACCAGGAAAACGACAAGGTTTTAATGGGAAATCCCAGGTACATAGAAATCACATTTTGTCACCAAACCTTATCTAAATGTGAATGGAGTTACCGGTTACCCTTATTTTTACATTGCTGCAAGATATAATTCTAAATGGTTAAAGTTTATTGAATTATTGCAGCAAAATCATTTCAACGCTCAGGCAAGGGTGCTAATGTACCATGAGGGTATTCTGTATTTATATGATTTGGTTAGACGGAATATTTACCAACAATCAACAAGTTTCTGTTGTGAATTAAGCCATACAAGTGAAACATCAATTTGTTTAAAGTGACGTCAGACAATCGATATTCGCTGAATTCAACAATTCCGCTTGTTTCTGTTGCCACGACAACGAAACAATCATCTCCAGCAAAAGCGTGTGCGATGACGTCATCGATTGCCCTGACTTAAGTGATGAATGTTATTGTGACGGGGAAACCCCAGATTTGTGTCGTCATGCTACGTCATATGCGTCAAACCCAAGGTGGGGGTGATAGTGGTGAACGTTCATAGCAGGTGTTGCAGCGAGACTTAAGTTATTCTTAGTGGTTAACCGTATTTCAAAAAAACATCTTTTCAGTTGCCAACTATACAAATAGAGTGGAAACTGAAGATCGTTCTTGTTACGTGAATTAGAGTTTTACCAAACTGAAGACCCTTCCTGTTGTATGAATTATATGCTCACCAATTACCATTTTCAAATTGTGAGCCCTATTTATTAATTTTACAAACATAACTTCGCTTCTTCTTATTGCTCTTTAGGGTGATTTGAATTGTTTCTTTTTTACTTGAATTTAGGCGTGAATATGTATGTACATGGTTGCCATGCAGCCCACATTATATTTTGCTCATTCTATTTGGATGCGTATACTGATCTTTTATTAGTAGGTTTTGCAGCGAGACTTACGTTATTCTTAGTGGTTAAACCTTTATCAAAATGCTGTTTGATTGTCAACTTTATTCATTGAGTGCAAACTAATGTCCCTTCCTGTTGTATGAATTATATGCTCACAAATTACCATTTTCAAATTGTGAGTCCTATTTATTAATTTTACAAACATAATTACGCTTCTTCTTATTTCTCTTTCAGCCTCGTGAGAACTTGCGAATGTTTCGACGATTCAAACACGTGTCACAACCATTTGAACCCGGATGACCCCAACATGAACTGCAACAAAACCAAACGTCAGTTGTGCGATTCCCTCGTCCACCCTTGTAACCCTGGTGTCCCGTGCGACATGGAATGCCCGACGCACTTCCGTTGTCCCGACTCCACGTGCCTCCATCGATCCACCATCTGTGATGACGATACCTGCAACGATTGTTCGTCCCACCTCCGATGGCAGAACGGGCACGGGTTCAAATGCACCAGGAAGGGCAGAGATTGCAACTTGCCTCAGATGTTTCTGTGGGACGGAGTAAAAGACTGCGATGACGGGAGTGACCTTTGTTTCCTTGACAACGAAGGACTTCTCACTGACAATCCGAAGTAATTTGCTTCCAATCTTGTTGTTTTTTGTGGGGGCTGCCATCAATACTTTAAACTAAATATCTAAAATAATTTTGTTTCTATTTAAAGTGAACGCTATTTAACTTTCTTTTAGGCGAACAAAAGTGGGAAGAATTTAAAAACTCATGTTTTCGTGGCACCAAAGAAAGTGGCCGCACACAAATAATACAAAATTATATTTCTCCAAATTGCAACAAAACAACACATATCGATTTTTTCCACAGCGACATTCGATCATTGATGTGGCCCAGTTCAATCACTCCCTGTGCTTCTACTGCCTAGATGGTGACCTCATCATTCCCACAACCAGCGTATGCGATGACGTCATAGATTGTTACGACATGAGTGACGAATGCTTGTGTGAAGGTCTGCTTCCTGATCTTTGCGCAAAGATACAACCACAATAAGAGCTCTCACATCTCAACAAATCCAAAGCATTTTAAATGATTACTATAGGCAGTTAGTAATAAGCAAACTGGGTAATGGGGTAGACCGGGGTTTCTTAAACCGTGTGTCGTGGCCCTAAAAGGTCTTAGAACCCCTGGTGTAAATAATGTTGTCTTGCAAGACTTCGACATTTGTAACCACTTTGGTTTGGCTTGTGATGAAAAATTTAGCTTGCATTGGTTGCAACGCGAAATGTAACATCGGTTTCTACCCGTTTGGAACAAGCTCCAGTCCAATATAGTTTTTTAACATGGTCTGTGTACAACACCACCAACATCCAAGCAATAACCAAAGTCCTCAACTGTATGTTGGCGTGGTTGGTAACAATACTCAATCCAACACAACCGATGACGAGCTCCTGTTGACTACAACCTGAAACCAAAATGGCCGAAATTTTTTTTTTCATATAATTAACCTTAGTTGACCCTAACGCTTCCATTCAGCGTCATCTCCCAACAAAGCGCATCCAGATGCAACGGAGGTAAGTTTGATTGTGGAAGTGGAATATGTGTTGACACTCGTCAAGTCTGCGACGGAAATGTGAATTGCAACGATGGATCGGACGAACTGTAAGCTGTAAAAAGATTTATAAACTACATGATACAAATGCATGTTGTGCTTCAGGTCGGAGCTATGCAGTGGAACAGCACCTTGTGGAAATCAGACGGTGCCAGGAAAACTATGCCGGTAAATTGTCATTGTTAAAACTGGGTACAAGTTACAAGGTAGGTACAAGAAAATGGTTTAAAATTTATGTTTTGCATGACTGTTGTGGAAATTTGTGTGCACAAATATCTGAATCAGTTACGCAAAAAACATAAATTTTCAACTATTTTTTGTTCGATGGTGCTTGTGTACAACCACTCACCATAGCAACCTCATGCTTTTATTTTGACTTTGGTTCAATATAAAATAAAACATGTTTCTCATCATCAGTTCTTAAAAAAATAGGAGCGTTGAAAATAAGTCATTATAGTAATATTTGAAACTATGCGCTTAAATGAGAGGTTATTTTCAAGTTTTCGTGCAGTAAAATTAAATTTGTTGACTAGATGCAGTCATTTGGCATCCGAAACTTGCGAACAGGAAACAGCCATTTTCTGCGATGGAAGAAGCGAATGCGTAATTTCACCTGGAAGTCGGAGAGATTACAATTCACCGGCCGAGGACGAGTGCACGGAAGTTTGTGGGAAGTTCACAAGAACTTCATCCAAACCCGGAGTTAAAACTGGATGCAGGGATCAACATCGGCTTCCACTGTTTGAATGCAGCGACTGTAAGTGAGCAAGTTACATGAGCTGCACTGTAGCTGTTTACAAATCATTCTAAAGCACTTGATACAAATGGGAAATCAAAAATGCAACTTTGTCACATTTTATAATCTTGAATGAACTTATGCTGGCAATCATGTCGCAATACTTGCACGAAAACCCGTAAAACGTTACATTGCACATAAAAACTTCACAAAATTAGATTCTTTGCTTGCTGCTTTGCCGTTGCTGTCAGGCTGTTTTGTAATTTCTTTAGGGATTACCTTATGCTCTTCATTTTTGGCGCTGAAGTTGTTTGCAAATCCTTTGAACATAATTGGGAGCATTTTGTCAAATCTGGGTATTGGCGACAGCATTTTAGTCATTTTCATGCCATTTGTGTGAAACTTTTACTACAAACACTGACTGATATTTAGCTCGAAACTCCCCCAAAAACGAACATTTGCAAAACTTGCAAGAAAAATACCAAACGACTCGTAAAAGTGTTGTTTGTGAGCACGGTATAGTGTTTGAAACGTTTGCCCCATCAGACTTAGAATATTTTTCTTTCATAACTACAATTATAGGCTCTGCTGGGTAATAAGTATTTTACACCCGAGACAAGTAAAACCTTAACCTATGCACAAAATAAATGAAAATTATACAGAATTACTGAACGCAAAAAAAACAACATTCTTTGCTCGTGGTGCTGATGACAGACATATTGTAATTTCTGAGGTACTTACCTTCCGACACTTTTCTTATTAAACCTCCTTTTTACCAGATCACGTCAGACCTAAGCTATGCAACGGACTCATTGAATGCAACCACGCTTACTTCAACGACGTTTACGTTTACCACGATGAAGACCCGACGATCTGCACGTCGAAGTTCGCTTGCAACACAGTGGAAGGTTACGTCAGCATCGATCAGCTGAAAGTGTGCGATGGTTTCGTCGACTGCGTGGACGGAAGTGACGAAAATGGAGAATTGTGCCCAGGTCGTATGCATTGCCAGTCGCTTGGTGGCGCTGCGGTGAGTAGGGTTTCTTAATTGCATACTAGCGTTGAAGTGCACTTTGTGGTGCATGGAAGCAGGAACTTGAACAAACCAATACGGTGCAACACAAATATGTTTAAAATATGTTTGTTTTGAAATAGTAATTTGTTTTTAATTACGCAGTAATATTTAATGCATTGGCATGATTGGAAGGATCGTCCCACTGCGCAGGTCCTTGCTTGGCGATCACAGCTACTCTATCGCGATCATGAGATTCACAGGCTTGGCAGCCCAGGCATTGCAGCCTAGCTAGATCAGCAACTTTTTCAACAAAAAAATCCACCTTATTTCAGCAGCACTTCTTTTGCGTTGACGCACGTGGAAACGTCAAAGTCAAGTTCAAAATATTAAACAACTTTGAAATTGTTTTGCATCACAAATTATTGATAATTTTCTGTTTTCTTTTCTGTCAGCTTTCAATCGGCAAGCATCAAATTTGCGACGGACAGATAAACTGTGATTCGTCGGAGGATGAACTGGGGTGCTCAGACGACGGAAGGTTTTATTGCGAAAGTGGAAAACCTCTGTTTGTGCCGAAAAAACTGGTATGAGATGATATTTTTAACAATGAGCATTCTTTCTTCTTTTTCCGAGGGACGTTCCCTAGTTGCCATTTTTCAAAACGAAAGTCGGAACATTTGCAGCTCTTTTTCGAAACATAAATCTTCATGGTGGATTTGTTCTTAGTAATAAGACTCAAACTACTGTGTAGAAATTCAATGGCGTCGGAGATTGCAGTGACTGGAGTGACGAATGTCCCTCGGTGACGTCATCAAGTGGAATGTCGTTTTCATCGAGATACGAATTAATCGCGAACCCTTTGTTACGTGGAGCTGTGTGGATCATGGGACTCGCAGCAACTTTAGGCAACATGGAAAGTATTAAGGTTCTATCTGAAAAAGTCTGACTGTAGTTTCAACTTTAGTCTGTTTACTCAGAAAACTAAGTGTTCGCCTTATGTTTGTAGAAAACATGTCACAGAACACGACATAGAATATTGTCTGTGTCCCCAAGCAAATGCTTAAATATTTGCACTACACCACTGTTTTACAACCACCCATCTTATCTGAAATCTGGTAACATTGAATGGATTTCTTCTAGTGCGAAGTGCTTACTTGAATGAATAAGTTCTTTTTAATACATTTGAGCATACATCCTACAAATTATTGTGTATAATTCGAAAAAATTAAACAAACAGAAATTTTTTGCAGATGGTGATGTTAAAAGAAATAAAACCGGCAACTCAGTCACGTGGTAGTCACGCATCATCGCGCACCAATCACATTCTAGTGTTAAACCTCAGTGCCTCAGATTTTCTCATGGGAGTTTACCTTATCATACTTGGATCTATGGGGGTTGATTACTCGGGAGAATACTGCAGCAGCGACCTCTCGTGGCGGTCCAGTGGGACATGTGTTGCCCTCGGGGTGATGGTGGTGCTGTCGAGCGAAACCTCAGTGCTAACCATGGTTCTGCTGACTACGTTTCGTCTCTACGCCGTCTTTAAGGTGAAACATATGTGTGGAACGTTTTAGTTGTGAACGTAGACTGAGAACTTCGTGTGACGACAGGATAACGACAGGCATTTGTGTTTAATGTTGCTAAAGGCTTTCATTCAATAACTGTTTTCAGTTGGGTTTTTGGATACCATATTATAGTTTTACTTTTACAAATGTTTGTAATATGCAACAAACCGAAAAAGAAAACACGAAGTAACACTGTAGGATATCACATACAATAAACTGAACAACCAACCTCAATAACAATCAAGGAACAACAGCAACATCTTCATACAAACAGATCACTTGAATTTTTAGCCTTTCCAAGCATCTTCAAACCCCAGCACGCGCATTGTGATGTTGTCAGTCTTCATGACTTGGTTCGTGTCGTTCTTCATCGCGTTGCTGCCACTCACAGTCGAGTTTGAAGAAAAATTCCAAACCAAAGCTTGGATCGAAAAAAATATGTTCTTTCGTGACGTCACGGTCGATTTTTCCGGTAAAATATTCTGACCAAAGTTGTAGTTTTGCAAGTGGATTTGACCCAAATTATCATTGAATTTAATGGCAAAGCGTTTACGTAAAAGTGGCGAAACTTTATGGCAATGAATAAAATTATTCTTTTCATTGTTAAGCTGCATGTTGTAAGTTAGAGGTATAGTTCTCTACATAAGCATCAAGCAAGTTTATTCCATTGTTCCGTAACACATTGTTGTGTGCTTTCAAATTTGTATTCGTTAGAATTTACAAACGCTTACTTTTGTTTCTACACAGACATGAAAACTTTTGTGAAGCGAGTGGTGGAGTTTTATCCCGACGTAAACCACACCGACGTCACTTCCGCCTGGAAACAAACAAACCTTGCGACGTCATGGTCGGATCTTTACCGTGTGCTCATCCGAGGTGGATACCATATACTGGATAAACCGAAAGGATATCTCGGGTACGATCAGTCCGAGGTTGGGTACACACACACATCCGCTTTGGTGAATTCGTTGTTCTTTTATCGGTAGAGTAGGATCGCTAGTCAGCAGAATCCTCCCATGCAAAGCTGTTGTTATGGACTCTGCCTAACCGTTTTATCCACGTAAACCCGATTGTATGAAATCACGTGAATTCTTTACCGAAGCAAAATATTATGTTTATTCTATTTATCTTCTATCCATCAGTTGAATTTCTTTATATTTCGGCAACTTGTATTTGGAACGTCCTGAAATATAAACTGTAAAAGAAAAATCACCTTCTTTTTATTTCAGATATTACAGCAGCAACAGTGTGTGCATAAGCAGATTGTTCGTCACTTCGTCGGATGAGGCGTGGAGTTATACGATGTCTATTATATCTTTTAACTTTGCCGCTTTCTTGTACGTTGCCTTCTCGTACTTTCTCATCTACAGAAAGACGACCAAAAGTGGGCGGATTGTCAACCATGGTCAGAATGCACGAGTTTCAAAGAAAAATAAAGGTTTGATTAAAACTTTCTTCGTCGACATTCATCCAATAATACACAGACACTCACTGACTAGTTCTGAAAAGTAACTCCGCAAACCAAGTCACATCTTCTACAAATCATCACACAACCAATGTACGCGCTGCATTTTTTTGAATACCAAAGAAAAAATGCACCTTCCGGTATTTTAACAGCCTCGCCTCCATGCTCTACGTATGTCCACGTTTAACATAACATGAAATTTTTTCACGAATTTATTCGCGTGTTGCGTGATTAAGATTTCTATGTCAGTCGTCACAAACTACGTTCAAGCACTGCATTGTCGACTTTTATCTGCGGAACCTTGCAATTGTAAACCATTGTATTTGTATGAAGTGAATATGACTTAAATTCTAGGCCGAAATAACCGCCACCCACTTTGTCACGTCTATGTATCTTCCTGTTGTGTTGCAGATATGCAGAACAAAATCATAATCCTCATCCTTACTGACTTCTGTAGTTGGATCCCACTTTCCCTGATGACTTTCCTCCATTTCACCGGTTTCACTTTGCCCTCTGTGGCTTACGTCGTGTCGGCAGTTATTCTGCTTCCCATTAACAGCGCCATCAACCCTCTCATATACTCCACCGCTTTGGATAAATTGCGCAAGAATGTGGTTCACAAAGTCAGCTCAACGTTGTCCAGGCAACCGAGAACCCAAAGCACCGCTTTTCAAACCGCCCAAGTTTAAAACGATCCACAACCCCACAGAAACATTTCATAACACCGTTGTTTTGCGCTTTTTACAACAATGTTTTTATGATGTATTGAAGTAATATTGGTTGTTTGTACAACTGACTGCAAACAGAATATTGTGTAGTAAGTATTTGATGTTTTCGATACGGTGTAACCTTTTCCCTCGATTGGAAAAGTACTGTAGATCGATCAATGACGTCATCACTCGTGACGCGGCAGAGAATCTTATTAATTTGTGACGTTTGTGACAAAAATTTTGAACTTAACATCCTGTGACCACATCAGTGCAATATTCAATCGACCTGCGAAATTTTAAGGTCGGTATAATGAACAAACATAGCGAACCGGAACGGAAGTCTAAAGTCTCAAACGGATGCAGCGCAGTTTAAAGTGAATCATCACATGTGCAGTGGAGGTTGCATTACCTTTGAACATTGGATTCATTCCAAAGTCCGACTGAAAAACGATAAATTCAATCTGATAATGAATGCGAAAGGTTGCGTTGAGTTAATGCTGGCCTCTGTGCAAATGACTGAAGCAAATTCAAATAAACCATGCCACTGTTGTTTATTGGCAAGCACCGTTGCTAAGCAACGCGAAAAGCTTTAAATTCACTTTAAAAGCATTATTGTTCCGGAATGTCGTGATCACGGGGAATTGCATCTGCATAAAAAGATGATTAAACTTGAACAGATCAATTTTGATACACTTTATGAACAAGCAAAATAATAATAAATTACCAATTACAAATATGGTATTTCAACTTATTTCAACAAAAACTTCTGTCAGGATTGTTGTGGACGTTAATGTACCGTTGATTCGTTTTGAGCTTTTTAAGTATAACGATATGGTATATACCGAAAAATATATATGTACTATTATAGTTTTGGCCAGAAGAATTTGAATTAAGTGCTTGCTGGCATTCGCAATGGAACTGTTTTAACGGTTAACAACATTAACACTTACAAAAGGAAATGAAACCTTTTGTGCAACTCTTTGAAACATGTTTAAGTCAGTTCAGGTATTTTTGTAACAGAAGGTGATTTATAAGCGACAATTTGTTCCAGATTATTCACAAATCTTGGGTTTACTTAAGCAAAAGCTCCTTCTCTCCAGACACAAACAACAGTAGTGAGGTTCTAGTTGATCGAATGGAAGCTTGGGTGCGCAAATTGCTGCAGAACGACAATCCGGTGAACCCCCATCTGTGCAGTAATATCCACGTAATATCACTGGGGGCCTGGTGAAATCACATGACATTGTTGATGGATCAGGTTTAATTCCAGGTCTAGATAGTTGATCACGGAATTTTTTGTCAAACTCCGCAAACTTCTCAAAATCATCGGACGTGGCAGCAGTTGAAGTCATTTCAGATACTTTATTTCAAACCTAAGCTGAATTAAAGAAGCATTTAGTTTCCCTTTTGTAACCGTTACTATTTATGACAACATGTGATAATAAATAGTACAAACGTTTAAAAAAACACAAGGAGTCCCTAAGGTTCTCGGAAGTTATCAGACTCAGGTCTATACTCACTGTACGCTTGATATCATATCTGGCTTCAAATTATTATGGCGTCACACTGATATGCCACTTTTAATCAACTTATGCGCCACGTTCATATTTCCATTACGTATGGCGTGGAAGTAAATGGCTACTTCCTGTATATTGTGTGTCTGTGTGCAACAGTTTGCAGTGGCACGCACAGGACAGACAATGCAAAATATAAAGGTAAAAGTTGCTTTGTTATTATTGTAACATTTTTCCTTATCTTACTATGAGCAAAACCAGTAGACAGCCATCAGAATCTCAATGTTGGGCAAATCAGTTCCAATTTACATATTGTTATGTTGCTAATAAAATAACATATTGTTTTAAAGAGTCTCGGATTCTGTGTTGTTTGGTTTCCTTAGCGGACAACGTCACTGTACATTAATGTCAAGATTTCTGATCGGCTCATGCCAAATGTTCTTTTTAAAAGTGATGGCCTATAATAACTCGCACGGATGTCCTTTATTTGTTCATGTGTCGTTGATCACCTTCTGGCAATTCTGGCGCCACAACATTATGTAAATTCATTACTTACAAGATGCACCAACGTTCAAGGTATTAAAGCAGTAATGACAGTTTTCCAATGCAACAATATTCCGGACACGTCAGGGATAATCCACACGCATGTTAATCCTGACTTGAACTAAAACTTGCAACAAATTGACGTAATGATACTTCTGTGAAGCAACAAGTACAAAATCTTGTACTGACTTGTCGGGAAAAAGTGGCTTTAACATGACTTGCATACTTAATCTTCTAGTTAGATTAGCTCAATAAAAGTTTAAAGAACCCGTACCTCGCTAAGGCATTATCTTATCTCAGCGACATTATATTAGCGCTGTAATACATGTGTTTTGATTTGCGGAAACTGGTAATGTTTATAGGAAGTTCAATATGGATTCTGCAATTAATACTCCATCAGCTGGCATTGAACCAAAGCTTGTTACTTTAGTGATACAACGATTTCTTAACGTTTTGGTCATTATTTTGTTAAACCTCGTTTCAGTTGGCAATATAATGTGGAAAACACACAAACTTGTCCTGACATCGACCTTTTTGTCCGAACTTGCCCGGTTGGTGCTACAATATCATCATTGTGTTTTGTTGTGAGAAACACCAACCACGTTACCTCAACGAAGCCACAGAAGTTTAAACAAAAACCCTTCACAGGAGTTTTACTCCTTCACAGGAGTTTGCAAACTCAAATATCAAATCTAGTATTTTCATAAAATTTTATTTGTCTTCACCATGAACCACTAGGTTCACCATGTTGCACCACTACCGCAAAATTAACCACAGAGCACGCTATTGCCAGACAACCGCTAGAAAGCCGATAGTGTTGTCGGCTTGTGTCGCAAAAATCAGAAACAAGTAATGCCATTAGTCATTTGCTTTGGCCACGATTTTAAACCTGATTTACCCGACATTTCACCTTACCTCACGGCGTTACCAACACGCTTTTCGCATTGTTACAAAACAATATCGCTTAGCAACGTAAAGAATGATTAATGAGGAAAGTTTATAAAACTTCAACTAACAAGGGAGAGTCAGGTTGATTAGCAAACCGTCTACACAGATAAGTTTGAAGTTTTGAAACCAATTAGTTTACCGGCGCCATTTTTTATGATTTGCAATTTAACACCATTTGGTGATTCCCCGGGGGAAACACCATCACACACGTGTGCCTTGTTGATATCCTTTGTGGGTTGTACGTCTATGTTTATGTGCCAAAAGTGTTAAAAGATTGGGAAACCTTGCGAACTGACTAGCAAATGTTTTTCTTTCTTTGTTAAGAAAAACAAATGGAGCCAACAATGCTTTTCACAGCTGCGGACAAGGTGAAGGATGTTTCGATCTAACAGGTCTCATCAGTGCATCTATGGTTTGACTTAAAACGGTCTTGTCAGCTGAATATATCTTTTTTCTTCTATTTGTCTTGAATATATTTCTATCAAGTAGTGGAATATTTAGGTTACATGCAGTCATGTGGAAAATATTTTCTTAATTTTAGCAGACGTGGAATTACGGATCGAGGTAGGAGGCGATCAAGTTTGAGGCACTTGCTTCTTATATATGGCGTATTGAGGTTTTGTGATACAACAATCGTTATTGATGATCAATTTGGGGTTTGTGACGGAATAATAGGCCTTTGTACAAATTCGTAAATTAGCCGCATCAATGTTACAAGCCGCAGACAATTACGCTGTGGGCAGCGAATTGTTTGGAAATGTTTTGTGGAAGCCGATATAACGACCTCGGAACCACGGAATTCATTCCCTCTGCGGCAATCTTTGTTTCGATTCCAGGCGAGCTGTTTTTGTCTGGTATTAACTTTACGTGGAAATGATTTGGGAAAGTTCCTCGATTCGTCACATTAGCGAGAAATTAAGTTCAAATGCCAAATCATTACACGATGTTAATTTGAAGGCGTAATGATGAGTGAATGGTTGTGTTCAATACGGACTCCAGATTTTATTTAACCTTGCGACTTGAGATGCATTTCTTTGCTTAGTTTTCCAAAGCAAACACCCAATTAGACGATCAATAACTTTAAATTTACATTTAGAGATAGGTAGGCTCTGTAGCTATTGAGTTTGCAGTTCAAATACAAAGCAATCCTATTAAATACGATAGCGTCAGGTAAATATTTGGATCACTATCAAATAAAACTGCAATAAGTAAAACCAAAGTTTTGCATTGTTCCGTTAACACAGAGTAGAGCAAAACAACCGTGGATCCTAACTGCAACAACACAAACATAAATACCCCCATATTCTAAAACTTTTCGCTTAAATAAGCGTCTTTCAAAAATTATCAAAAAAACATTTTGTGAAATTATTACACTACACACAAAGAGTAATACATATAGCACCGATGTTCATCCAGAACGTGCATACCTTTCGTTAAAACTTTATGGTAATGTTCTGTGGGCCCTGCTAACTCCACTGAAACATGATTATGTGTAACTGTCCCCTCACTCCACAGTGCCCCTCTGCATATCACATCCTTTGTCTTTTGGACACGATTCAAAACCTGATTACTCGAAATTCTACCCTACCCCCAAGCGTTACCAACAGCTTTTTATATTATTACGAAACAATATCACTTAGCAACGTAAACAATTAGGAAACACCATGTAACGAACATCCTATGTGAGTTGTTCAGCGACAAATATTTTCCCAAGATTATATTACGGGATGGCGCGTCCTTCTACATCCTTAACACAAGACTTGACCTTTCCACAGAAACCACGTTTTCCAGTTTAATACTAAACTGAATGCGCTGAACAAAGATTTTGAACCGCGGACAGAAACGAAAAACCCCAGATAAGTCTTCTTTCAGCCCAGTCGATGGTCGTGCAACAACATATTAGGTAGCACAGCCAATTCAAACATTTTGCCGAACTTTAGCTAAACACGATTTATTTCTAAGGTACTTATGCAATGTTAATGTATTCATATATGCGGTATAAATAGTGTTGCAATATGTCAAAAAAATAACAACATATTAAAACGTTGATTTTAAGACAAATGCCGTTGGTGGAAAAACATTTGGAAACCTATTCACATGTCACGTGATGTTCCGCTCCTACGCGTTTTTTTATGTTTTGTGAATTATGTCATGATTTTCTAACAACAAAAATCAAACTGATTGCTGAAAATAATGTTTGATTATGCTCCTATGAAGTACAACTACTCTTTTCTTTGTTTCTTAATGTTATTGGAGATTTTCCGTCACGCATGATTTCCAGAAGGTCAAACGCGACAAGTTACGTGCAGAGAGACAGAAAACACGCAAATAATTAAAAGTTTTTAAATTGTGAGTAGAATTTTGAAACGAAACCATTATGTATCGTAAGGTTGATTATTCTTTTACAAAATCCTCATAATTTACCTGTTCGAGTGACTCACGAACCATTACTGGTTCGCTCCTCTGTGATGGATTGGATCAAGGGAGCCCAAACTTATTTTGGCTTTACGTCAGTTATGACATCATTACTTAAAAAGTAACTTTGCCTCGCCGACTTAAGTTTAGAAGTGTGACGTCAATGAATAAAGGATGCCTCTTCCATTTGTCTCTGCCAAATAAGCAAACAAAAACTCATGTTTCAGAAGCTTGGTTTGAAAATTATATGCAACGCAAGCGCTAACACATCACTAAACTCTGACGATGCCTGAAGATAATCTGACATATGTATGTGAGATGTTTGACGTTCAACATGTGCTCACCACACAACACGACCAGCAGTAACAACAACGTGTTAAATCTTTAAGAGACAAGTGTTATTCATTTTATGACCACAGAAAGCTTTTTAGCGCTGTGGTAGCAGAAGGTTGTCATAAAGTTCGGAGGATATAAGATTCTGCGCACCACAATTGAAAACTAGATGCTTCGGACGTAGCAGTAAGAAAGCTTTTGAAACGAAAGTGAATTTTGATGCTAGCAATGCGGTTGTTTCCAGTTGTTAATAGCAAGCAGCGTGTCCGCTGATCATATAATGATTACTGTACTTGTTGCTGTTCATGCAGATCAAAAACATTAATAAAGGTATTTTGGGCAGAGCTTTATCTTTCATCATGCTTAAGATTGCAATCTTGTTGTTGGTTTGTTCTGTTTATTCCGTATATGGGTTTATTGAACCGGCTCCATTTTGCAACCCATACTTGGACCGAATACAATCTTGCATCTACTTTGAACCTTATGGTGAATTTTCAGCCAAAACACCATTAACTGTGACATCGTGTTCTTTAGATGTGAGAGTACGAAGTTTATGTATAATATGTCGGTATTAATCAATATGATTTTCTTAGGAAATTGACGAAATTTTCTTTGGAGGGATGCCGTCTGATTTTATCTGCCTCGGTCAAGAATACGTCCTTATTCGAAAAGTTACTGATTACACGGCTTTATACAAAAACGAGGACGTTTTCATTGCTGTGACGACTGATAGCAGCAACCGTACTGGTATAATAACTAACGTTGTTTAAAGTTGTGGAATATTAACCATCGTTCAACGCTTTTTTTGTCTAAGGTTTTCTGGTTGTTGGAAAGCCGGGTGTTGGTGGCAATGACTTGCTGGCAATAATTGAAAAAGAAAAGCAATCTTAACTAGGCAAACAAATATGTTGTCTGTTTTTCTTCAAAACGTTTGTTTGAAAATATCCACTGTCACCACCAACGAATAATTTTCCGATGATGAAACAAGCATGGATTTACAGTTTGACTATCATATGTTTATTAACTTGTAATCAACCCTTTGTGGAAAGTGTTTGGACATGGTCAGCCCATACAAAATGCATGGAGTTTTGTCAATTCGTTATGACAAGCTAAAATATAATTGATTTTGTGTTTTTTCTCTTTCGTGGTGAAACAAATACACCTTCTTAACCACCAAACCAAAACTCGGAATAAAATAATTAAAACTATATTAACCACCATTATTTTTCTGTTTTTTAATCAAGTATTTCAGTAAGACAATACAATAGCGGTTGCAACACATCCAATATTCGCACTTAAAAAGGTTTGACCGAAGACAGTGCAAGAACGCAATGAATCTAATAGCTCGTTTTTCCAACAGGCGGTAAAACGCCTCGTATTTTATAGCCTACTACCCTGTCGCTTCGCACTGGAATGAAGCAGAAGGGTAGAGTTAGTGTGTTTGGCGCTGCAACAATAATAAGCAAAACAATTAATTCAAAAACCCTCTATGGTATTAAAATTTTGCAGCCTAAACATATTTTTGAATGCGGTTTATTTTCCTCGCTTTATTGCAAGAGTTCGACAGAAACGAGCATCATCGAGCAAAGCACTCGCGGGCCCCATGCGGCCCTTCGGCTGTTTTCTGAGTGGTGCAATCAGTTTGGGTCAAGTATATTTCCCAAAATATACCAAATATTTTGTTATACGCCAATTATCTATAAACTTGAAGCCAAACGCTTACATATATAGAAAATATACCGTTAAAATTTAGTATAAATGTAAGAAGTTAATATCATTCCGTGCTGCAAATAATTACCAATAAAAACCTGTTTTTTTACGTTATTGGCCGTAGTAAAGAAAAATTAAAATTTCCCAAACTAAAATGTAACGTCTTTATTTTCGTGTTTCGTGTTTTGTTTCAAGTTTGAGAAATTGTTTGTCGTTAGTGTTTTGTATTAAATTATTTCTTAAGTTTTTTGAATTATTTTGACGGCTCTGTGTTAATATTGGTGGTCGTAGTGTCGTAATTATGCTATGTTGCGTTAATATTACCACTAAAAAAAAATACAGGAACAAGGCTGCGCTACAGAGCAAAAAAATCTGATCTTGGCAACACCTCTTTATTAGCTCCAAGTTGCAATAGTTGGTCTGTTACGGCAAACTGCAACTGGGTAGGCTTCATGTTTAGATGTTTTTTTTTTTCAGGCTTGTTGATGGTGTCAGTGCTATCAAAGTGTATTTGGTTTTAATGTTGTAATTATAAAGTTAAGGGGACTTTAACACAGGGGTTGACAGATACAATTGCATTATTCTTCAGTAGGAAAGTTTTTTGGGCAACACTAATAATGTACGCTGAGCCCTGGGAGGGTTTTTATTTTGCGTTGTACATTTGGCGATGTTTTATTTGATATCATTGCATAGTAAACAATCGGCAATTACTTGAACCGCTCAAATAATATTTCTTGGCTTGAATTAATTCGGTTTACTTAAATTTGTGCATTTTCTAATGAGGCAAAGTTCCAAGACATTATAGTACCTGTATGTGGTAGCAATTAACGCAGTACTTAACAAAAACATAAAATAACATAAGTGCTGTTTTCCAATGAATACCGGTCTGTTGCCAGAAACAGCAAAACAAAGGCAAGTTTGAGCTTGCAGCAGAATATTACATTGATATTTCATCCTGGCTAAGCCATTGACTGATCGTAAATATTAACCTATGGTTAAATTAACTGGGCTTGTCCTACCGAACTCGGCGAGCTGGGACTGGCACAGACACGCCTGTTAGTTCGCCGCGGAATGTCTGTCAATAATAATGCCGGCTGTTGATTTACTAGCCACATAATTGCCTTCTCAAAACATGACAGCCTCAAACAAATCCCGATAATCAAAAAATGAACGAGAATACTTGAATTGTTTTACCTTCTGCGTGAGTGATTCTCACATCATAGTAGACACTGCACGATGTTGAAGTAAATTTACTCAGAGGCATCAAATGTCAGGGTGGGCGCAATGGTAACGCAAATATCAAGGTTTGTACCTTGAACTAAGCCTGTGTTGGCTTGAAAGTGAGGGTAATGGCATGTATTCGCGATGGATTGATTAATTGAACTTGATAGTTCTGTGCAAACTTCAGACAGGCATTTGTAGGAAAACATGCCGCTGTTTAACGCGATTTTCGGTGGAGGAGCAACAACGTTGGTTGAATTGCTTAATCGTCTGGTTGAAGAAGAGGATGAGCTCATGAAAAAGCTCCAAAAAGTATTGGAGAATTACCTTAGAGATATGGGCATCCAGTGTCTTCCACAATGTCTTATGGGAAGTTTCAGAGCGTGGAAAGGCCAGGATTTACTAAAAATTTTCATTGAAATTGTCCTAAACAGGGAAAAGTTTCAAACAGGAAATTACTTCTTCTTTCGCTGCGGATCTAATGCTGGAGATCGAGGTATCATTTTGCTCGCCAACCCAACTCATGATCAACCTGGAAACGGAATAATCATTACCTCAGCTCTTACAAACCAACCCAACAGTTACAGCTACTTTCTTGGAAATTATGCCTACCTATTGCGTGGGTTCTGCAAGTACTTTGAGAAGTTTATAACAGAATCAGTCGACACCCCTGACTGCAGAAGCAACGAGGGTCGTTATTTCGAGTTGTCAGTTCTTTTGTTATTCGAGATTGCCAGACGACTTGCCGACGGTGATGGCTACCAGTCCATTCCTGTGTCATCCTGCATTGCCGCTTGTATTTTAAGCGCGGCACAGGAACACCTACGGAGTGAGGAAGAATTGATAAAAGAGTTGGTGAAAGTTTTTCGAGGAAGTCTTGATGAAAGAAAAAATGCTGCAAACAGAATGTTGAATAGGTACAATTGCTTTCTTTATCGTTGTTTTTAATTTCCTTAACTAAGTTACAATTCATGTGTTGATATGTAACATTAAGTGTTGGAATTAGGGACTTGATTAACGCAAAACTAAACGCATTTCATTGATAATCTTGATTGATTACAATAGTCACCTGGAAACCGGAGGAGGTGAAAATGAAGCGCTGAAACAAAAGAAGAAAGATCTTTTCAACAGGGATGAAGAAGAGGAACTAGATGATAGTTGGGAGAGAGAAATTGATGAACTCTCCAAATATTTCGACAAGAAAATGTAAAACATGCTAAGATTTTGAGTGCTGGCATTTGGAAAATCTGAGAATTTATTATTTTATATCACAAACGCAATCAGCCTAATTGGAAATTTCTGGTTAGCATTGTGTTGCTTAGCTACCGAATACTACGCCCGGAGTTAAATTGTTGTATATTTCTGTTGGTTTACAAGTGTGTTAGTTTGGTTTGCTATTATAATTTGAGTTTTGAGTTACTTTGGAAGAAAACGCTTTCAAATCAATTACTTTTTCTCAAATTTTGCGTTGTATTCATTGAGTTGCAGACAGCAGTACACAATGTTTCCATCTGCAGTTGCAATTTAACATCTAGTCCACCCCTATACGGTCACCACCCGCACTGATGAAATCTTTAAGGCTGGCGTACTGCTTTAATGTCTGCAGCGCAATGATTGCATTGTGGTATTTTTGCTTCCATATAATTATAAATGTTGTCAAACGTTCTTTACGTCTTATTAAACACTCTGGGCTTTAACCCTGAAAATAATGTGCTTTGACGTGCTTTGATTTTGCTTGGTTAAGACTGTGTGACAAATTACAAACTGCATTGTCGCTAATGTTTGAGTCGAGCGTTCGCAAATATTAGCCTGGTATTCCTGGTTAGGTTTTCTGTTTACAGACCTGGGCTTGCAGAGACTGGCACGACAAACGTGACGACTGCGGCTACAGGGGGCGGAACCAATACCAACGTTAGCTGTAGATTAACCGTACGAAGGTTTGGGAAGGTTAAAGGGGTGTAAATTTGCCCAAAACCAACTAAGATAAACAACATCATATACTGGGTCGTCATTAGTTTGTTTTGGTTCGTGGGTTGTTTGCTTACAAACTCGAATCACGTGGTTAAATCACTTGATAATATTCGGGGGGTATCATCAGGACGGTCCAGAGAAGTTCACGCAAATAATTCTGGCCACAAGCTCGTGATCACCGTTATGAGAATTTCGTTGCACTTTGATCGAGTTTACGTGTTTTGCGGAGAGTTTAATCCTTGGCCTACCACCAATATTAAGCCTACTTGTTTGCATTGCATTATGGTTGGCGTTTTCTATTACATTCCATAATAAATCGAATTAGAGCCCGAAGCTCGTGCTAGAAAAAAACAAAGCTACTTTTTTCCGACAAGCCAGTGCAAGATTTTGTACTTGTTGCTGCACAAAAATATCATTACGTCATTTTGTTGCAAGTTTTAGTTGAAGTCATGGTTAACATGCGCACGGATTAAGCCTGACCGAATATTATTGCGTTAGGAAACTGGCATTGGTGCCTTAATATGTTGAATGTTGGTGCATCTTGTAAGTAATGAATTTACAAAAAGTTGTGACGCCAGAATTCCCAAAAGGTGATCAACGACACATGAACAGCATAAGCCTGATCAGGAATATTTATATGGCATTAATGTACAGTGTTTTCCTATGAGAAAATCAAAACATCACAGAATCCGAAGCTCGTTAAAACAAGGAGTTATTTTGGGTAGAAACATAAGAATGAGTAAATTGGAACTGATTTGCCCAAAATTGAGATTCTGTTGGCTGTGTACTAGTTTTCCCTATAGTAGGTTTTTGTATGGTTAGAGTATATGTGTATTGTTAGCAATGTATGTTCTCCAGTAGACTTAATTGTTCACGTGGTTATTCCTTGTGCTTTACGCCATTGCAGCAGCTATTCTCCTTTCCAGCGCCATTGCCCCTATCACATACTCCTTCGCTTTGGATAAATCGTGCAAGAATGTGGTGCATTACGTCAGATCCACGTTGTCCAGGTAACGGAGGACACAAATTATGGATTTTCATCAGTTAGTTCGTTAGTTGGTTGTTTATTTTTGACATGCAACACGACTGTTTTCATTTTGCTATATGTGACATCACCTCTAAAACCGGTCGCACAATTTGTCTAAATGAAATCCGGTGTTAAACATTTGAATGAATAAAATTATCACAAACTTTAGCAGAGGGATCGCAATCGTAAAAGTACAATGGCATAAAAATCACTGATATTAATACCAAAGGGAGAAGACCTGAGAATGCAGAGTTAACAGGAAGTTAACCAAGGCGGAAGCAACTCAACAATAGATTGATGGGCAGTGATTACCATATAATGGCGTGCAATGGAGGCATAAGGCTGAAGCATATGAAAATATTTACAGTCAGCTCAGGTCAGTGGTATAGAAACGTTGTCGCATATGTATGAGCAAATGGAGCTAATGATATGATTTCTGTGAGCTGCATACAGATGGCCACTGTTTCGACCCATAAGCTCTTTGTTTTGGTGACAATAGGCGACAACACTATCGGTTTTCAAGCGGTTACTTGCCCATTGTGTGCTCTGTGGTTCGTTCCCGGTATGTCGTACCTGTAGTTTGGTTCCTAACGACGGCGAATGTAAATTCACCACAGTGGAATAGCTTCTGTCTAGTTAGTTAGTCGGTATTATTTCGAAGCTATTTTCCACAAGTTGTCATGCCAACCAACCATCACCTCTTGACAAATTTGGAAAAATATTGCGATGAAAAGAATATCCTGGCTCCCGGTAAACAAGTGGCAAGTTACAACTTTGAGGTGGTCAGGGGTCAAAAGTTGCTGTACAAGTTCATTGATATTGTTCAACACAGAGAAATGTATAAAGCCCGAAATTACTTCTTCTTCCGTTGTGGACCCGGTAAGAATCGAGATATTATCTTGCTCGCAAATCCAACTTGCAATCAACCTGGGAATGGTTTAATGATGACTTCTTCCCTCACAAACCAACCAAACACATTTAAATACTTGCTTCAACCGCCAAAAACATACGAGTTTCAAGGTTTTCCGTATTACTTTCAAAAGTTTATGACAAAATCAGTTTACATCAAAAACCAGAGAAATTTTAGTGGTAGATTTTTCGAGATCTCTGTTTTCTTGTTGTTCGAGATTGCCAGACGACTTGCTGATGGTGATGTCCACCAATCCATCCCTGTGTCATCCTGCATCTCCGTTTCTATGTTGAGGGTTTCCATGTCAGAGAGAAATGAAAATGAGTTAGATGTATTTAGGCAGCTGGAAAAAGTGTTTTAAGGGGATTTGGATATGAGGGAAAATGCCGCAAGAAACATCCTGAAGAGGTTAGTGTTGTCCGGAAACTCGAAAGGGGGTGATAGGCGATAAGCGCCAATATAAGGTCTTTGTTTTTAATAGAAATAATAATTGTGCCTATTGGCATTCCCGGTTTCTGTCTAAAAGAATAGCAAAAAAATTAAAAATCGCAACAAAACTCAACAGTAAGAACACTTACTCCGTTTCGAGTTTCCGGCAAATGTTGATGCGAAAAAAGACAAATCCGTCGGTCACACAGACTGCTTCCTGTAGTCATTCGTGACATGTTCTCTATGTTTGGTGTACAAAAGATTTTCGCCTGTGCAAACGGTTGTGTGGAAGGGATCATATATCTCCTGAATAACTGAAACTAACTCTTATCTATCAGAGCGCATATAGAAAATAAATGCTGGCCCCCAATTACCTTGAAGTTTTTTCTACAGATCCCTAAATCGTTTTACACAAGTAAAAGCAAAGAACGTTACAAGTAAAAATGTTTTCAGGATTTGCTTTCGAATCGCTCGTTTATACAAAATGGACATCGTAGTGTAACTGAGTCTACGCTGCCCATTATAATTTGAGACGTTGAACTTCTGAAAAAAAATAATTTGAGACAAAAAGTTCTGACGCCAGAATTCCCAGAAGGTGATCAACCACACATGAAAAGCATAAGCCTGATCAAGAATATTTATATGGCATTAATGTACAGTGTTGTCCGATGAGAAAACCAAAACATCACAGAATCGGAAGCTCGTTAAAACAAGGAGTTATTTTGGGTAGAAAAATAAGAATGAGTAAATTGGAACTGATTTACCCAAAATTAAGATTCTGTTGGCTGTGTACTAGTTTTCCCCATAGTAGGTTTTCGTATGGTTAGAGTATGTGTATTGTTAGCAATGTATGTTCTCCAGTACACTTAATTGTTCACGTGCTTTATTCCTTGCGTCTTACATCTTTTCAGCAGCTATTCTCCTTTCCAGCGCCATTACCCCTATCACATACTCCTTCGCTTTGGATAAATTGCGCAAGAATGTGGTGCATTACGTCAGATCCACGTTGTCCAGGTAACGGAGGACACAAATTATGGATTTTCATCAGTTAGTTCGTTAGTTGGGAGAATGCAGAGTTAACAGGAAGTTAACCAAGGCGGAAGCAACGTAACAATAGATTGATGGACAGTGATTACCATACAAGGGCGTGCAATGGAGGCATAAGGCTGAAGCATATGAAAATATTGACAGTCAGCTCAGATCAGTGGTATAGAAACGTTGTCGCATATACATGAGCAAATGGAGCCAATGTTATGATTTCTGTGAGCTGCATACAGATGGCCACTGTTTCGACCTATAAGCTCTTTGTTTTGGTGACAATATCCGACAACACTACTATAAGCGGTTGTTTGCCCATTGTGTGCTCTGTGGTTCGTTCCCGGTATGTCGTACCTGTAGTTTGTTCCTAACGACGTCGAATGTAAATTCACCACAGTGGAATAGCTTCTGTCTGGTTAGTTAGTCGGCATGACCGACCCTAGTAACCAGCTGCACTGATGTCGAAACTGCGTTCAATGTCAGCAGATCAATGAATGTTGTTCCAAACGTTTGTATTAAACGTTGATCTACGACAGTTTGCGAATATGTCATGGTCTGAAAATTGGCGCATCTACCTGGTGTGAATATAGATGGGAACATAAGTGTTTTCTCACGAAAAAAGCAAAATTCTCACGTGAAGTAAAGACCAATTGTTAAAATTTTAAACTTATATTAATATTTTATGAGAATACTAGTGTTGATATTTGAGTTTACAAACTCCTGTGAAGGAGTAAGTAGCTTCCTGGTGTTTACATTAGCGGGTTTTTGTTTAAACTTCTGTGACTTCGTTGGGTAAAGTGGTTGGTGTTTGCCACAACAAAACACAATGATGATATTGTAGCAGTCACATGGCAAGTTCGGACAATAGGGTCGATACAAGGACAAGTTTGTGTGTTTTCCACAATATATATTGCTAGCGAAAGATCAGATATCACAAAATATCGGTAAAGAGTTCTTAAACTGAACTACAAGATTGAGAGCTGCAGTTTCTACTTGTAAGATCTCATCAGTGCAGCTGGTTACTGTGGCACTGGGCTGGCTGGTAGACGAGAAGACACAGATTTCCTTTCGGCCATTCGGCGATCGGTTGGGTTCTCAACGAGGCAGACTAGTTACGAAAGTAACAACAATATTTATTATAGCCGAAAGATTTGATGCTAGTTGGGTTTTATTTTTGGTGGAAATATAAGAATAAGTAAATTCGAACTGATTTGCCCAAAATTGAGATTCTGATGGCTATCTACTGGTTTTCCCCATAGTAGGATAAGGGAAAATGTTACACTATTTAAAAAAAAACTTGCTCCTTTGTGTTTTGCATTGTCTGCCCCATGCGTGCCATTGGAAACTGTTGCACTTACGCATACTGGGACGCACAGACAAACAATATGCATGAAGTGGCCATTTACTGCGCATAAAACTGGCATATTAGTGTGACGCCATAATAATTTGAAGCCAGATGTGATATCAAGCGTACAGTGAGTATAGACCTGAGTCTGATAACTTTCGAGAACCTTAGGGACTCGTTGTGTTTTTTAAACGTTTGTACAAATTGTTATCATATTTGGTCATAAATAGTAACGGTTACAAAAGGGAAATTATTTGTTTCAATAATTCAGCTTAGGTTTGAAATAAAGAATCTGAAATGACTTCAACTGCTGTCATGTCCGATGATTATGCGAAGTTTGCGGAGTTTGACAAAAACTTCCGCGATCAACTAACTAGACCAGGAATTGAACCTGATCCATCAACATTAGTCAATGAAATTTTGCTAAGAAATTTGAAAAGACATTGTGGAAATTATCGACATTGTTTGCCATCGGAAGATTTAATGCCTCGATACAAACTTACAGGGCACAAGGGACGAGACTTACTTTACACATTCATTGAAGTTGTGAAAGACAGATCCAACTACAAAACAGGAAATTATTTCTTCTTCCGCTGTGGGTCTGATGCTGGGGATCGAGATATAATCTTGCTCGCCAATCCAACTGATAACCAACCTGGGAACGGGTTAATAATTACTTTTGCTCTTACAGAACAACCCAATGGTTACAAATATTTTATCAATGATGGTCACGCCCCCAAATTGCGTGGGTTTTGTAATTACTTTCAGAAGTTTATGACAGAATCATTCAACACCGAAGGCCGCCATAAACGCATAGAGGGCCGTTTCTTCGAGCTTTCTGTTCTCTTCTTGTTCGGGATTGCCAGACGACTTGTTCCAGACAATGAAAATAGTCCAGATGTGAAGAAAAAGCTTGATTCCATTCCTGTGTCATCCTGCATCGCCGCTTGTCTATTGAGAATCGCCAGGAAGAAGACTAAGTCGAAAGAATGTGAAGAGAATATAATCGAAGATCTGATTTACATTTTTCGAAAGGAATTTGATAAAAGAGAAGAAGCCGCAAGAACAATGCTGGAAAGGTTAGTTTTAAAAAATACCCTATAACTCAACTTTTAACAAAGAAGCAAAGTCATTTGCCCACATTCTGTTGTATTTTACTAAAAACACACAAAGAAAGCTCTGCACGCCTGTATGTTCTAATGTGTTTGCAAAATGTGTTCGTTTAAAATAGGTTTAAAGAGGAAAGATGTGTGAAGGAAGAAAAAGAACAACTGATGAAACAATTCTTTAATCCAGCTTTTGTCAATAATACAAAAATGTTCACTGATCAAAGAGTTGGTAGGAAGCGAAGACTTGTTGACGAAACATCAACAAATCGTAAAGTGATGAAACATTGATTTGAAACTTTCGTGAAACCAGTTTCGAGCATGTTCTGTTTGTTCTTATGAAATGTAGTTCCATACATAAAGGTTGTCAACTGTTATTCCATTTGTGCTTTGCTTTATGTTCTAGTTCTATATATACAATATGTTGTGACGAGAAAAATATTTTTTAAATCCTTTAAATGTTCAATGTTCATGTTCTCTGATGTCATAGCAATGACGTAAAATGTTTTTTCATCTACTGATTAACTGTTAGTTGTGTGCACTTAATTGTACTTGATTAATAACGCTTCACTTGTGACTGTGTTTAAAGATGGTTTGACTGTCGTTTATTGCAAGTGTAAAAATGAGTCTTAAACATTTTATTGAGTGTAATATTAAGTTTGTTAATTACTGATTTCCTGCAAACACTGTTTAACCAAAAATCGTTGTCGTTATAATTTTTTAAGTTTTTTCAATTGACAATGTGTTGTTTTGAAATTTTACTCGAAAGACTATTTCTGTCTTTTAAATATCATTATGTGCACACAAAATGTTCTTGTGTTTCATTGAAAGGCCTACGACACCGCAATTAAATGCCTGAACCACTTTCAATCAAGAGTATGCGGTTCTGCAACTGCAAAATATGATAGGTTGCCTTACCCTGAGAAACTACCTAATCAATGATGCCCAAGAAATTGATGAAAACCTTCAAGGCAAATGTATTCCATATATGCAAAGATACAGTTTCGAATACACCCTCCTAAAAACTGATATATCATAACATAAAAATGC
Organism: Ascidia mentula; assembly: GCF_947561715.1. Classification (NCBI taxonomy): domain Eukaryota; kingdom Metazoa; phylum Chordata; class Ascidiacea; order Phlebobranchia; family Ascidiidae; genus Ascidia; species Ascidia mentula. The sequence goes on along the minus strand of NC_138568.1, from coordinate 21,687,655 downwards.
ATGGTAGGCCGCGACAAGACAATTATTTTACTTTTTCCGGTCGGAACGTGTGTCTCACATTGTTTGTGTACTTTAAAATACAACAGTCAGTCTTCTTAAAGAGTGTCCAACCCGGATAATTCAGTTGGTAGACGTAAGACTGATGCGGCACATTTCATAATTTGCATTTTAAATGGCAAATCAATAGTCTCACGGAGATACTCACAGGTACATTCTGTTTACCGGTCTTGATAAGGAGTACGATACAATTCTCCTTAAAACGGAAAGAGTGCAGAGAGAAACTCTGAAAACCTTTTAGCGTTGTCCCCTGTTAGATCCTTGTCCCTCAGTTGACTTTTGTCCCTCAGTTGAAGTCGTGGTGTGCGTATTCAGCGTTAAGGTTGATTCGCGATCAAGATGACGCATGGGTTTTTATTTATACCTGAAACCGACATCCTCATACCGGCGAATTACTTTCTGCATTGCATCGTGCGTCCAAAGACGGACGCAGTCTAAATTGCGTTCGTGAAGCACATTGTGACCTGATAGTCCTGACTTGAATCCGGAGACAAAATGTCAATCTAATCAAATAGGCTCATCGACCGCTTTAAATTTGTCCCAGCTAATGACAATTTAAACGACAGATTTGTTGACAATTATTGTTGAAGGGCACCTAAGTTTGCTTTTAACATTTACGTGCGCTCACAATCGATGGCGGCTAACACCTCGACGCGTGAAACCACATAGCCATGATTTTAACTCGACCAAACCAAAACGTTTTGGGCCCGCTAAAATCCCGGCTTAATTGGGAGTCCAGACTTTTTCTTTTTAGATACTTGCGATCCGGTAGACCAATCGGACTGATTTTATATGCCACACACGAACCCAACGGCCACTTTGTCTTCTTTTACAAAAACACAATGTCGTTCTCCAGTGGAAATTATCACATTTTTCAGATGACCTTCAAACAGAAAAGTACATGGAAACCAAGCACCAGACTTAAATGTCGTCCAGAGGAGTCAGCATTAAAGCACATCTTAAATTAACAAATTAAAGGCGAAAAAATACTTAGCCGCGAAGAACCTGGAATCACACGGCATAGGTGACGATTCTTGTGTTGAAAAGAGGCAGCTGGAAGACACAAACGACCAACAACGGTATAACTGCAATAGATTTTTTTACAAAATTTCATTGTTGCAGATTTACTACAAACGGAGTTGAAGCAGTAACGTTTGAAGAGCCATGCTGGGTTATAAAGGATGCCTTTGTTGAACTTGCGCCAACTTTTGAGTGAAGTTAATCATTAATTGGTATTTATATGATGCCACAAAAGCAACGCATGGTCTTCCATGTCACATAATGTTTGCTTTTCCACAAACTGATTACTCGCTTACTCGTTGTCCCGTTAGGTGTGTACATAGTGTGAGATTTAAATGCATTTAAACGACGATTGCGTAAAAGCCAGCTGGTAAGTAATCACGAAATCCGCATATTTCAGAAACATTTTCCTTGCTTCTAATGCATTAATATACGTACATTGATCAGTTTATCAAAATAAAACTCGCCTTAATTCGTTGGTTTGCGACGCATGTTGTTGATATTTCGAACAGAACGAAAATTAGCAACGATCCGAATCAATTATTGCGGTCCTTCCGAAGTTTTTTGTAGAGGAAGATTTTACCAAAGAATTTTACGCCCATGTGACAAAATGATGGTGGGGTTACCTGTTTCCATTGTACAAAATAACGCACGTTTGGCAGCAAAATACTGCATTAGATCATGAGATAGAATAATGAATCATAAACAAATATAGCTGTGATTATCGGACATTGGACATTTAGAGGGTGCAATGTGACGTTGTATCAAGACAAATACAACAACATATTAACAATAATAACAATATTAACATAAATATAATGTATTGATAATAAGCATTGTTATATGACAGGTCGCCAGGGCTTTTACTTTTATGCTGACTTCACCTGGTTTCTGCTTGGCAATTGAGACTTGTGTGCGGTACGCGGCCAATCCAGTTCCCGTAGTTGAATAAACGTATAATTTCTAACTAGATTTTCTCTTTACCGATACGGGACAAGTTAGGACTGGTCCGGGGGTGACATTTCCTGTTCCGGGTACACGGTCTTTTGTCGACGTTAAAAGGGCCGACAATTGATTACCGCTTGGGAGGAGTGGATAATTGCAAATTTCTAGTTAGCATTCTGTTGCTTAGATAGCGAATATTTAGCGCGGTATTAAATTGTTGTATATTTCTGTTTGTTTGCGAGTGTGTTAGTTTAGTTTGCTATTGTAGTTTTAGTTTTTAGTTACTGGAATAAAATAAAATCGATGTCAAATTTAACCTTGTATTCATTGATTCTGTACCTCTTAAACACTTTGGAAATTAAAACTTTCCTGAAAACAGTGTGTTTTGTCGTGCTTTGATTTTGCGTGGTGAAGGTTAAGAGCAAAGTACAAATGTTGCTATAGTTTGATTCGAGCGTTCGCAAATATTAGCCTTGTATTGTTGGCTAGGTTTACTGTTTACAGGCCTGGGCTTGCAGAGACATGGTACGACAAACGTGACGACTGCGGCTACAGGGGGGCGGAACCAATACCAATGTTAGCTGTGCGAAACCGTGTGAAGGTTTGGAAAGGTTAAAGGGGCGGGAAATTGCCCGACACCAACTCAGATAAACAGCATCGTATACTGGGTCGTCATTAGTTTGTTTTAGTTTGTGGGTTGTTTGCTCACAAACTCGAACCACGTGGTTAAATCACTTGACAATATTTGGGGGTATCAGCATCATTGACCACCGTTATAAGAATTTCGTTTGCACTTTGATCAAGTTTACGTGTTATGCGACGAGTTTTAATACTTGACCTCCCACCAATAATAAGCCTATATTGCATTGCATGGCCTGAAAATTGGCGAATCTCGCTAGTGTGAATATCGATGGGAATATAAGTGTGTTCTTACGAAAAGAGCAAAATTCTCACGTGAAGTAAAGACCAAAGGTTTAAATTCGAACTCCCATTAAATTTGCGGTAGTGATGCAACATGGTGCACCTAGTAGTTCGTGGTGAACAATTTACCAAATTTTAGGAGAATACTAGTATTAACATTTGAGTTTACAAACTCCTGTGAAGGAGTAAAGTAGATTCCTGGTGTTTATATTAGCGGGTTTTTGTTTAAACTTCTGTGGCTTCGTTGAGATAACGTGCTTGGTGTTTGTCACAACAAAACACAATGATGATATTGTAGCAGCAACCGGGCAAGTTCGGACAACAGGGTCAATGTCAGGACAAGTTTGTGTGTTGTCCACATTATATTGCCAGCAGAAACGAGGTTTAACAAAATAATGACAAAAACGTGAAAAAATCGTTGTATCAATAAAGTAACAAGTTTTGGTTCAATGCCAGCTGATGCAGTATTAATTGCAAAATCGATATCCCTACTAATAGCATTACCAGTTTCTGCAAATAAAAAACACACGTATTATAGAGGTAATATAATGTCGCTGAGATAAGATAATGCCTTAGCGAAGTACGGGTTCTTCACAGGTTTATTGAGATAATCTAACTAGAAGATTAAATATCATGTGAAAGGCGTGCAGTTCATCTGATGACACTCGATTTATAACTTACGAAAAGTATGACCTTTATTTTTAACACAGAAATTCTTACACACCGAAGATTTGTTCCTAGTTGGTTAAAAGGAATTAGATGGCCAGAGTAATTAAATGTAACGGCGTTTTGGGGTCTCGTAATCTATGGAGTGGACAAGTCTCGTGGAAACGAAACATTGGGACCAAGACAGAAAGTTATGATGAGTTTAGAAAGTACGACAAAATATTTCGAAGCAATTTTCCACAAGTTGTCATGCCAACCAACCACCACCTCTTAACAAACTTGGAAAAATATTGCGAAGAAAAGAATATCCTGGCTCCCGGTAAACGAGTGGCAAGTTACAACTTTGAGTTGGTCAAGGGTCAAAAGTTGCTGTACAAGTTCATTGTTATTGTTCAGCACAGAGAAATGTACGAAGCAGGAAATTACTTCTTCTTCCGTTGTGGACCCGGTGAGAATCGAGATATTATCTTGCTCGCAAACCCAACTTTCAATCAACCTGGGAATGGTTTAATGGTGACCTCTTCCCTCACAAACCAACCAAACACATTTTAATACTTGCTTCAACCGCCAAAAACATACGAGTTTTAAGGTTTTCCGTATTACTTTGAAAAGTTTGTGACAAAAATCAGTTTGCATCAAAAACCAGAGAAATTTTAGTGGTAGATTTTTCGAGATCTCTGTTTTCTTGTTGTTTGAGATTGCCAGACGACTTGCTGATGGTGATGTCCACCAATCCATCCCTGTGTCATCCTGCATCTCCGTTTCTATGTTGAGAGTTTCCACGTCAGAGAGATATGAAAATGAGTTAGATGTATTTAGGCAGATGGAAAAAGTTTTTCAAGGGAATTTGGATATGAGGAAAATTTCAGCAAGAACCATTCTGAAGAGGTTAGTGTTTTCCCGAAACTCGAAAGGGGGCGATAGACGATTAGTGCCTGTGTATGAACTTTGTTTTCAAAAGAAATATTAATTGTGCCTGTTGGCGTTACCGGTTTCTGTCCAAAAGAATAGCTAAAAAGAATTAAAAAGCGTGATCTTTAAACTTTTGGTTGGGTCAAAATAGGTTTTACGTGGAAGGAGGTTCGAAGGAAGATAACATAAGTTTACACAAGTTTAAACCTTCGCTATTGCAAGGATAATACTTATTTACATTTATCGCATATTGTTATTTCAATGTGCACCATGTTGTTTGCAATTTCACAATCCGTAAATGTGCATGTGTTAGCTTTTGCGATGTAAACTTTGTTTCGTTTTACACTAAGTTCAATGTATTAATAAAGGGCACTTAGCTACTTGTACTGTATAATAACGCTTTTAACAGTGTCCATTTTCATTGCGATTTTTTTGCTGTTTTATGCAGGTATTACACAAAGAATTATAGTTTTATTGTTTACTAATTTCACGATAAACACTGCGTTTCTTCTTATTTTTTTGTGTGTTGCAATTTTTGTGCTTTATTAAAGGCGTCATAAAAACTGGCGCAAGATGGAGGTATAGAGCCACAAAAAATTTCACGGGACAGGTCACCGAAAACGGAACCGAATAGACGTTTTCAGAAAGTCGACAAGATTTTGTTGGTTGCTGGAAAACTTTTGTGTTGTGATTGTGCATAGAACTTTGTTTAAAAGTTTTCCATTTTAATGTGAGAAATCTATGGATTACTTTCTCCGGCTGTTGTAGCAAACATGCATTTATTTTCGTTAGGTAAAAAAGGCAACAAAAGTAAGGCAGGCTTTTGTTTGCCTGGGATTCTGTTGTGTGTCTGGTGCTGCAGTCTTGAAGTACTTTTCCGTCGCACTGTTTCTACACAGTGTGAGGTTTGAGTTGACCATTTGCAATATACTTTACGGCGAAATGTACAACTAGTAATCATTTAAAATAAGTCATATATACCTCAACAATTCGTTTTATATGGCCTTGCACCTTACACAATAGGTCAAATGTATCCACACTAAAGTGCAGTTAAAGTACAAAATAACCTACGTTTGGCAGCAATGCAAGCTGCATTAGGTCATAGAGATATAGCAGAGTTAACAGGAAGTTAACCTGGGGAAGGCGGAAGCAACGTAACAATTGATTGATAGGCAGTTTTTACCATTCGATGGCGTGCAATGGAGGCATAAGGGCGGACGCTGAAGCCTATGAATATTTACAGTCTGTTCAGGTCAGTGGTATAGAAACGTTTTAGCACTCTGAAACCATTGTGTTGCTTAGCTACCGAATATTACGCGCGATATTAAATTGTTGTATATTTCTGTTTGTTTACAAGTGTGTCAGTTTGGGTTTGTTGTTATGATTTGAGTTTTGAGTTACTTTGGAAGAAAACGCTTTCAAATCAAGTATTTTTGTCAAATTTTGCGTTATTTTCATTGAGTTGCAGACAGCAGTACACAATGTTTCGAACTGCGGTTGCAATTTAACATCTAGTCCAACACAGATGAAATCTTGCAGGCTGGAGTACAGCTTTAATGTCTGCAGCGCAATGATTGCATTCTGGTATTTTTGCTTCCATATAATTATAAATGTTGTTAAACGTTCTTTAAGTCTTTAGGAAACACTCAGGGCTTTAACCCGGAAAATAATGTGCTTTGATTTTGCTTGGTTAAGACTGTGTGTCCAATTACAAACTGAGTCGAGCGTTCGCAAATATTAGCCTGGTATTCCTGGTTAGGTTTTCTGTTTACAGACCTGGGCTTGCAGAGACTGGCACGACAAACGTGACGACTGTGGCTACAGGGGGGCGGAACCAATACCAATATTAGCTGTTGATTAACCGTGCGAAGGTTTTGGAAAGTAAAAAGGGTGGGCAATTGCCCGACACCAACTCAGATAAACAACATCATATACTGGGTCGTCATTAGTTTGTTTTGGTTTGTGGGTTGTTTGCTTATAAACTCGAATCACGTGGGTAAACCTAGTTAGTTTACCGGCGCCGTTTTTTATGTTTTACAATTCAAACACCATCTGGTGATTCCCCGTGACTAAATACCAACATACATGTGTGCCCTGTTGATATCCTTGTGTTTGTGCGTCTGAGTATATGTGCTAACACTATTAAGGGTTTTTAATTAAAACTATTAAGATATAAGAGAAATAAAATTGACTGGGAATTTTTTTTTCTTTCAAATATAAGCAATGAAGGCAATAATGCTTTTCATAGTGAGCTGCGGACAAGCTGTTTCAATCAAACAGGTCACATAAGTGCAGCTATGGCGTGACTTACAACGTTCTTGTGACCTAAATATATTTTTTCTTTTATTTGTCTTGAATATATTTGTATCAAGTAGTTAGTGGAATGTTTAGGTTACATGCAGTCATGTGGAAAATATTTTCTTAACTTTGATCAAGGTGGAATTACGAACCGAGGTGGGTTTCATGGAAACAAATTCTTGCACACCTGCAAGGTGGAAACCGATCAAGTATGTGGAACTTGCTTCTTATATGCATGACATATCGAGGTTTTGCCGCAATCACAAGAAACATCGAGTTTATTGTTGTCTTGTGTTACCGGCGTGGAAGGATAGAGAGACCCTATGGAGTGGGGAGACAATTACACATAATCGTGCTTCCGTGGAGTTAGCAAGGCACCAGGTTAATATGACAGGTCCGCAAAACATCACCATAAGTTTTAACGCAAGTGAGGCACGTTCTGGATGAATATCGGCGCTATGTGTTACTCTGTGTGTATAGTGGAATAGGGATTTCCCAATTTTTTTTGATAATTTTCGACAGACGCTTATTTATGCGAAAAGTTTTAGAATATTTGGGTGTTTATGTTTGTGTTGTTACAGTTAGGACCCACGTTTGTTTTGCTCTGTGTTAACGGAAAAATGCAAAACTTTGGTTTTACTTATTGCAGTTATATTGGATAGTGATCCAAATATTTACCTGGCGCTATCGTAATTAATGGGATTGTTTTGTATTTGAACTGCAAGCTCAATAGATACGTAGCCTATTAATCTATATGTATAAAAATAAAGTTATTGATTGGGTGTTCGCAAAATTATGCAAAGAAATGCATCTCAAGCCGCAACGTTAAATAAATTCTGGTGGTAGAAATCAACACAAACATTTGCTCATCATTACGCCTTTAAATTAACATCGTGTGATGATTTAGCATTTGATCGTAATCTCTGGCTAATGTGACGAAGCGTGGAGCTTTCCCAAATAATTTCCACGTTAAGTTAATACTAGAAAAAAACAGCCCGCGGGGAATCGAAACAAAGATTGCCGCAGAAGGATATAATTGTTCCCGAGGACGTCATATTGACTATCAATATAAAAAAAATGCAATTTAAAACTTGTAAGCGGTTTGCTGCTCACAGCGTAATTGTTTGCGACTTGTAACATGGTTGCAACAAAATGGCTGACTTTTTGGCTAAAACATACATTTGTACAAAAAATTGATCATCAGTAACGATTGTTGTATCACAAAACCTTAATACGTCACATACAAGAAGCAAGTGCATCATATTCGATCGTCTCCTACCTTGTCGTAATTCTTTTTTATAGTTAAAATTAAAAAAATATTTTCCGCATGACTGCCCGTAGCCTAAACATTCCACTAACTACTTGATACAAATATATTCAAGACAATTAAAAGAAAAAATATATTTAAGTCTGTGTTTGTTAAATTGGTTACGTTGCCAAGTGATATTGTTTCGTAACAATGCAAAAAGCATGTTGGTAACGCCACATGCGCTCGTTTAGAATTTCGGGTATTCAGGTTTGAAATCGTGGCCGAAAGCAAAACGATCCATCGAACTTCGTTTTGGAAATAAAGCATTTACAGCAATCACAATAAACATTGTGTTTAGAATCGAAGGGTCGGATATATATAGAGAGAGGCACTGTGGAGTTAAAAGTTACACAGAATCAAATTTCCGTACAAAGCAAAGCACAAGGTAATTTCAGGCTCGCAAAACGTTACCCTAAAGTTTGGTGAAAGGCAAGATCTGGATGAATTGATCACACAGATATCGAGTAACTACTTTTGGGTATTTTCAAGCGTGTTAGTGTGTAGGTGAAGGAAACAAATACTTAAAAAAAATCTTTGATCTAATATATGATGTGTGTCCTATATGTAAAATTTACCCAAATGTTACTTTTTTCTGTCAACAAGACGCTAAATTGAATGTTTAGATTTTATCAAATAGAGTTGATATATTTATAACTGAAACAATGGGAGAATCTTTCGAGGAATTTATAGATTTTGACAAACAATTTCGCACCCAGTTGTCGGAACGCAAAGGGATTGATCCTGATGAACGTAAAGCAACACACGGCAAACTGAGGGATGATTTGGATTTGTGGTGCAAAAATAAAAAAAAAGAAGAGTCACGTCTTCCTCCTCCTCCCCCTCCAGAAAACCTGGTAGACAGCTACACATTTCAAAAAGAACGCAACGGACAGGAGTTACTTTACACGTTCATTGACATTGTGCGAAACGAAAACAAATTTAAGAAGGGAAACTATTTCTACTTCAATTGTGGTACCAACCAGGACGTTATGTTGCTTGCCAATCCAACTAAAAAGCAACCTGGAAATGGCGTAATTATAACCTCTGCAGACAGCAAAGAAGTTATGAAGTCAAAAGAAAAAAAATTTACTCCAAAATCTATAAAAGCCACTCTGAGAGCGAGATCAGATCTTGATAAATTTCCAACTTATTTCAAAAACTTTATGACTGAATCGGTTTGTACCAAGTATAAGTCGACTAAGGAAGGTCAGTTTTTTGACATCGCCGTCCTGCTGTTGTTCGAAATCGCCAGACGACTTGTTGAAAATGATGAACTCCGTTACGTCCCAGTGATGTCTTACATCGTAGTCTGTCTTTTGGAAAAAAACATTTATATCTTGAGAGAAACTGAGAAATCCAGTATATTTAAAGGCTCATTCAAACAACGGACAGCGGAAGCAGAAAGAAGTTTTACAAGGTTAATGCAAAGTCATGAAACAATAAACCCATAATTGTAGAATAATAAAACCTTGTTTTTGTCTGTTGGATGGGCATTTTATTCACAAACAATCGCTAAAGAAATAAATAGAAACTTTATACCGCTCTAATAAATTTAATATTTTCACAGATACTACAGAGATAGGCAGGAAGAGAAAGAAGCTCTGATGAAAACATTGTTTAATCCACAATTTAGAAGTACAGAAAATAATGAACAAGACGCTCAATTTGAAGAAGGTTCTAGTTCTGAAAACTCGGAGTCAGGGGGTCCCAGTAACTGAGCAAAGAAGAAAGTAAAGATAGAAAAAACAATGGTTTTACCCACAGAAGCAAACAAGTCTCGTCACTGCAGTTCGTAACTGTAGCACTAGACTGTCGCTAAGTAAACCAGCAAGGTTCAGCATTCTTTACATCGTAGCACTTCGCTTTTATTTCCGGGCCTGGCTAGTTTACCAGAAAGTCGGAACAATGTTCACTACTAATGCAACTTCACTACAAATTTATAAAGTGACTGCACGTTATTTGATGATTCTTTTCGTTTCGTTGACGTTACAGAAACGGTGGTATCGTTTCCTATGTGATTGACGTCTTTCGGTGGACAAGTGTGACTTCTAACCTTCACCCTCTGTCTGTTTTAGAATGTGCACGAATGGTGGCACGCTTACCTTTCCGCTCTTTTCAGTCTTTGCCAAATTTATGTTTTCCTTTCCTGTTATCAACAAATCATACCTTCCTTCCAGCAATACAAAAAATCTTTACATACAATGTTCCAAAACACTTTTCTCGTGACATTTGGTCACGATTAGAGACCCTTGTCGGAACACACTATCAAATATTTCGGTTTTGCTTGCACTTCTTCGGGTTTAATTCTTTTTCATTATTTCAAAACACTCATGGGCAACGACCTTTTGGAAAGGCCTACTCTTCTGAAGAAATTAGCAAAATATTTAAGCAAGTGTAAATGTCTTTTGGTTTCCTAACGAGCCGTCTGCCCATTTCCCGTCTGACAATCCCATACCCGAACTTGAATGTCTCCACTGAACATTATCCTTTATAACGCCACATCCTCTGTGTAAATACCGTTGCTTTATTCTGCAGTATTTGCCCTTCGCATTTTGTTACAAGTGTTGCATAACATCACGTGACTACATAAACCAATAAGTTTCCGATAACCCAATCACAAATAGTCATCAGCGCCTGTTAATTTGGCTCTTTCCATTGGTCTCTATTTATATTCTATTCGGAATCATCGTTCTATCTCTGATCTTCTATTCGGTGGCAAGACGCTGCAATTATTATTGAGACTCTATAACCTATTCACCGGCTTCGGATTCATTCCCACATTGAATTGTAAATTCTTGTGGAAATTAGCAAAATCATATATTGCTTTTTGATGCAGCTTTTCTTGGCAACCGATATTAACTCGTTGTTGTTTTTACATGAGGAGCTTAGTTAACTTCTTCGTTTGTTTTTAATGTGTTAACAAATAAAAACAAGCGCATTTAATTCCCATCTAAATCCGATTGCATAGAATGTGTTTATAATTGTGACATGATCTCGTCAAACAGAAAATTTACGCTGAATCATTCATTGATTTTAAACAAGATTATGTTCACAAGTTTTTGAATGAAAGTTTTGCTGTTTGCTAATTCTGTAAATAAACTACTAACAAGCTTGAAAACAAATTTTTAGAGCGATCGAATGAAATTGCAGGGATATGGCCAACTTAACCCTTCCATTTAATAGAAACCATGTTTTCTAGCAAATCGCAATACTAAACTAAAAACACTGAACAAATAAGTTTAACCATGGATCGAAATGTAAACCTCCTGGTATCTCGATGACTATTTTTAAACCCAGTCGAGTGAAGAAGGCGTTGAAAACCGGTGAAGCGCAGAATCAGTCGGTCGTTATGATGTGAATTACAATCGTTGTGTAACAACATATTAGCCAGCACCGCTTACCAGAAGTGCACGGACCCTTTATAATTCAACCTGGCTATGCAGGCGACTTGCATTCCACCTGGTCTGTAATTGAGTTATAAAAAGTGCTTGATTGCTCGTGTTTAAAACGGAGAAACTTGGAGTCGGTCAGGCGTGTAGAAATACTAAGCGATTGACACTACTACGCGAATGAATAATGCACGCAAGTACGACAGAGCAATAAGTTGAATTCCCTAAGTCAACACTCTTCTTTGTTGCAGTCAACAAAGGTTGTCGCAAACTTTTCGGAAATAATTTCTCACATGACTGAGCAAGCGTCAACCATTTTTAACCAACCCGGAATGTTCAGGTTGAGGTTTGACGAATTTTGCAACAACTGATTCGCACTGAAGGAGGAACCGAATTCTAAATGAAGTGGAATAATTAAAGGATGTTCATCGAGCAAATGTTGTAGCGTGAGACTCGTCCACTTGAACTTTGAAAAACAAGCTTTGAAAAATATGAATGTTATAAGCAATTTTATGAAGGCTTAACCAAATACAAAAGTTACGCATTATATTTCCCTTTATCAACAAATTGAACAAATCAGAAATATGCTGTAGAATTGGAAAACTGACTCTCTGGCATCACCATGTGGACTGAGACAGCTGGAAAGACGCAAAGATTAGCAAAGATTTTTTGGCGTATTAAGTTTAAGGGTGATAAAAGGTTTCACCTGCTCACACTACAACAACCGCCCCTAAAATTAATAATTATAGATTTTTCTTGTAAATGCACCTTGATGACGCTGGAATAAGGATGCGCTCTTGACGTATCCTGATTCATTACCAATCCACCACATGTAATTAGTATGAGGCTTTACAGAAGCAAAGCTTTAAAATGACTAGATAAACAATTGTTCGTTTAAAACGAATTCTTTCCGCACAGGCTGGGCTTCAAAACTTTATGTGATCTTCAACAAAAAAAAATGCACAAAGAACCTGGCTCAACCGACATTGAATTGTAAACGGTAATGTTTGGTGATTCAGTTTAGAAATTTTCAGTTGAAAGGTTTAGCTTTTGTAGCACTTTTTGTAACACACAAACCCCAGACAAGATATATCGGGCACAAGCGGTTACCCGTCCAACTTTTAACGAGGTTATTTTTTCTGCACGCGTCGCTCGCGTGGCAACTCAACTAACGCAGACTTCCCGTCCTCAGAGTGAGCGGTTGTCACAACCTGTCAAATTTCTGATGAAGTGCTTAAATTCATTCCATTCATTTCCACACGCATAAGCGGGGCGTATACTGATGTTTAGTACCACGTGTTGTCAATTAATATAATTAGCAGAAACGAATAGTTTGCATTTATTAAAGACGTGAATGAGCTGAGGCAGGAGGTTTGTGTTTGGTTTCCAAATAACTTTACCACTAATACGTCATCGTATGTTACGATAGTCAGTGAATATTTTGCTTTAAACTGACATGGGCTCCCTCATTTTGTTAATCCTGCTCCTTTTACTCAGCTTTCAAAACTCCAGGTCTACAGGTATGTGATTTGTGATTGGTTAAACTTATTTATCAAAACATGTAACTGACTGGTTTGGAAATCGTCTGGTGATCAATTCTGAACAAAAATATCCAAACCACAGATTCACTCTTTCTGAAGGTTATGATCAAACATGATTTGGGATTCTTAATTAATCCGTTTAATTTTCTTTTACGAAGTACACACACTGAGTTACTGAGGCTGTCAGGCATATTCATATGATAAAAAATGGAGACGTTTCATATTATAAACTGCATGCGTCATCAAATATTCGAAAAACGTGTGCCGCATATTTTATGCGTTTGACCAGATGGTTGTACGACTCATGCAAACTTGCTTGATAGAGTTGATTACATTATTTACCCCCACAGAGTGGAAACCGAATTTTATCTGCGACGACGGAACAATAATTTTACAAAATCGGTTTTGTTCCAACTTCGCCGATTGTCCAGACAAAAGCGACGAAAGAAAACCAGAAATTGTGTCGGACGAAACCAACCTTACTTCAGAATATTTAATGTACGTTTAGCAAAATTTGTTTTAGTTAATTTATTTTTGTGCAGTCCTGTATTCTCCACTTACGATAAGACTTTGCCAATTGCTGGCATGGTTTGATAGAAATTCAGAAAGTCAATATATTGCGTTTGCAAGGCGTTAGCGCCGTAAATAACTACATGTACTGGTTGTTGTATTAATTCAAGTACACACAAAAATGTGTCAGTGCTTTATATTAGAATAATTTTCAGAACAATTAAAAACCTGCGTTGCATTTCAGATGCTCGCTGCCCCGTTCGCTGGGTTGGATTGAAACTTGTGCGATTCGTCGTGTTGAGTTTTGTCGAGGCCGCACCCAATGCATCGGTAAAACACTGTGCGACGGTTGGTGTCCAGATTTTTATCGCTGTCCGGACGGAAGTTGTCTCCAAAGAGCTTCATTGTGTGATGATGAATTCTGCAACGATTGTCCGTCTTCGAGAAGGTTTGACAATGGACACGGGTTTAAGTGTTTGAGAAATGGAAGGTTATGCAATCTGCCACAAAACGTTCTGTTTGATGGAATTTCTGACTGTGACGATGGTACGGATTTATGCTATGTTCAAAGTGGGAGTAATCTGAATGGTGACCCAAGGTAAGTTTAATGTGTTTGTAATGAAATATATAAGTGGGTGTAAAAGTTACGTATTAGTGATTATGGTGTTCATGGTTTAACTTGGGCTTGATTCTGTAATGTACTTTGCATTTTTTGCATTTCGCTTTTTCGTGATGTAAAACGCTTTGGGCCCACTGGTTGGCTTGGAACGATATAACTGCAAATTTAAAGTTTACTGACTAATAATGTTTTGCAAAAACAATTTATTTACAGAGACGTCAGAAACCGAACCGGGTCCTCATTTAACTCCACCATATGTTTCGCGTGTCGAGACGAACAACACACGATCGTATCGAGTTCAAACGTGTGTGATGGGAAGGTTGACTGCCCCAACCTGAAGGACGAGTGCCAATGTGAGAAGGAAGCACAAGGAATATGTGGTTATGTCAGCAAATATGAAGAACACCCGACGTAAGTGGATTTATAAGCGGCCTAAGTTTCAACTAAGGGTCACAGGGTTTGCGTCGAAGCAAGCGTAAAATTGAAAACAGTTTCTTTAAATATGGCGACAGTCACATCACATATGAATACAGGAACATATTAGAAAAAAATTTGGCTGAGATGTGGTCAAAAATATTAAATTAATGATGTCGTCTACAACAAATTAATATTTCACTAGTAATGCTGTATTATTCACCGGCAAATTTATGCATGTCTCGGTAAAAATTCATCCACAACTAAACATATTTTTTATGTGAGCTGCATACAGATGGTCACTGTTTCGGTCATCGAGATCTCATGAGTGCAGCTTGGTGCGACTCTTCTTTGCCTGCAGCTCACAGAAATCATATTATTGGCTCCACTTTGCTTATCTACATGTTTTTACTTCGCAGAATGATAAAGAAATGCGACTGCTTTGATTCGAACGGAATTTGTCACAATATCTTAACTCTCAACAAAACCACGTGCGCTCAAACTTCACCTCCAGCTTGCCACCTGTCGAACTCATGCAACCAAGACTTTCCCTGCGACATGCTCTGCTCCTACCACTTCCGGTGTCCGGATATGACGTGTCTACCAAGGTCAACCGTGTGTGACGGTGACGTGTGCAACGATTGTTCGTCATCACAGAGATGGAACAACGGACACGGTTTCAAGTGCGCGAGGAACGGGGGATCTTGTGTTCTGCCACAAATCTTGTTATTCGACGGGATTGCGGACTGTGATGACGCAATAGATTTGTGTTACGTAAGCCAGGAAAACGACACGGTTTTAATGGGAAATCCCAGGTACATAGAAATCACATTTTTCTCACCAAACCTTATCTAAATGTGAATGGAGTTACCGGTTACCATTACTTTTACATTGCCGCAAGATATAATTCGAAATGGTTAAAGTTTATTAAATTAATGCAGCAAAATCATTTTAACGCTCAGGCAAGGGTGCTAATGTACCATGAGGGTATTCTGTATTTATATGATTTGGTTAGACGGAATACTTACCAACAATCAACAAGTTTCTGTTGTGAATTAAGTCATACAAGTAAAACATCACTTTGTTTAAAGCGACGTCAGACAATCGATATTCGCTGAATTCAACAATTCCGCTTGCTTCCGTTGCCACGACAACGAAACGATAATCTCCAGCAAAAGCGTGTGTGATGACGTCATCGATTGCCCTGACTTAAGTGATGAATGTTCTTGTGGCGGAGAAACCCCAGATTTGTGTCGTCATGCTACGTCATATGCCTCAAACCCAAGGTGAGCGTGAATTTAAGTGTCTCTTATTGTTTTGAATTTATGGGTGAATGTGTATATAGAGGTTGCATGGTTGCCATGCAATCCAAATTGTAATTTTCTCATTCCATTTTAATGCACATATGATCTTTAAATAGCAGGTTTTGCAGCGACACTATTGGTTAACCCATTCTCAAAATGCTGTTTGTTTGTCAACTTTTTTCATTGAGTGCAAACTGAAGGCCCTTCCTGTTGTATGAATTATATGCTCACCAATTACAATTTTCAAATTGTGAGCCCTATTTATTGATTTTACAAACATAATTTTCTTATTTCACTTTCAGCCTCGTGAGAACTTGCGAATGTTTCGACGATTCAAACACGTGTCACAACCATTTGAACCCGGATGACCCCAACATGAACTGCAACAAAACCAAACGTCAGTTGTGCGATTCCCTCGTCCACCCGTGTAACTCTGGCGTCCCGTGCGACATGGAATGCCCGACGCACTTCCGTTGTCCCGACTCCACCTGCCTCCATCGATCCACCATCTGTGATGACGATACCTGCAACGATTGCTCGTCCCACCTCCGATGGCAGAACGGGCACGGGTTCAAATGCACGCGGAAGGGCAGTGATTGCAACTTGCCTCAGATGTTTCTGTGGGACGGAGTAAAAGACTGCGATGACGGGAGTGACCTTTGTTTCCTTGACAACGAAGGACTTCTCACCGACAATCCGAAGTAATTTGCTTCAAATGTTGTTGTTTCTTGTGGGGGCTGCCATCAATACTTTAAACTAAATAGCTAAAATAATTTTGTTTCAATTTAAAGTGAACGCTATTTAACTTCCTTTTAGGCGCGTAAAAGTGGAAAGAATTTAAAAACTTATGTTTTCGTGGCACCAAAAAAGTGGCCGCACACAAATAATATCAAATTGTATTTCTCCAAATTGTAACAAAACAACACATCTCGATTTTTTCCACAGCGACATTCGATCATCGATGTGGGCCCAGTTCAATCACTCCCTGTGCTTCCACTGCCTATATGGTGACCTCATCATTCCTAAAACCAGCGTATGCGATGACGTCATAGATTGTTACGACATGAGTGACGAATGCTTGTGTGAAGGTCAACTTCCTGATCTCTGTGCGAAGTTACAACCACAGTAAGATCTCTCATATCTCAAAGAATCCAAAGCATTTTGAATGATTACTATGGGCAGTTAATAATAATCAAACTGGGTAATGGGGTAGACCGGGGTTTCTTAAACCGTGTGTCGTGGCCCTAAAAGGTCTTAGAACCCCTGGTGTAAATAATGTTGTGTTGCAAGACTTTGACATTTGTAACCACTCTAGTTTGGCTTGTGATGAAAAATTTAGCTTACATTGGTTGCAACGCGAAATGTAACATCGGTTTCTACCCGTTTGGAACAAGCTCCAGTCCAATATAGTTTTTTAACATGGTCTGTGTACAACACCACCAACATCCAAGCAATAACCAAAGTCCTCATTTGTATGTTGGCGTGCTGGGCAACAATACTCAATCCAACCCAACCGATGACGAGCTCCTGTTGACTGCAACCTGAAACCAAAATGGCCGAAATTTTTTTTTTTATATATTTAACCTTAGTTGACCCTAACGCTTCCATTCAGCGTCATCTCCCAACAAAGCGTATCCAGGTGCAACGGAGGTAAGTTTGATTGTGGAAGTGGAATATGTGTTGACACTCGTCAAGTCTGCGACGGAAATGTGGATTGCAACGATGGATCGGACGAAATGTAAGCCATAAAAAGATTTATAAACTACATGATACAAATGCATGTTGTGCTTCAGGTCGGAGCTATGCAGTGGAACAGCACCTTGTGGAAACCAGACGGTGCCAGGAAAACTATGCCGGTAAATTGAAATTTAAAACATCATTGTTAAAACTGGGTACAAGTTACAAGGTAGGTACAAGAAAGTGGTTTAAAATTTATGTTTTGCATGACTGTTGTGGAAATTTGTTTGCACAAATATCTGAATCTCAGTTACGCAAAAAACATAAATTTTCAACTATTTTTTGTTCGATGGAGCTTGTGTACAACCACTCACCATAGCAACCTCATGCTTTTATTTTGACTTTGGTTCAATATAAAATAAAAGATGTTTCTCATCATCAGTTCTTAAAAAAATAGAAGCGTTGACACAAAGTCATCATAGTAATATTTGAAACTATACGCTTAAATGAGAGGTTATTTTCAAGTTTTCGTGCAGTAAAATTGAATTTGTTGACTAGATGCAGTCATTTAGCATCCGAAACTTGCGAACAGAAAACAGCCATTTTCTGCGATGGAAGAAGCGAATGCGTAACTTCACCTGGAAGTCGGAGAGATTACAATTCACCGGCCGAGGACGAGTGTACGGAAGTTTGTGAGAAATTTACAAGAAATTCGTCCAAACCCGAAATTAAAACTGGATGCAGGGATGAACATCGGGTTCCACTGTTTGAATGCAGCGACTGTAAGTGACCATGTTACATTAGCTGCACTGTAGTACAAATGGGACAGCAACAATGTGAATTTATAACATTTTATAATCATGTTTCTCTATTTGCTCGAATGAATTTATACTGGCAATCATGCCACAATATTTGCATGGAAACTACCGAGTAGTATTTTCTCAGGGACTCACCTGCGCTCTTCACTTTGGGCGCTAAAATGATTTTCATAACCCTCAAATGAACTTGAACACGATTGGGGCATTTTGTCCAATCTGGGAATTGGTGGCAGCATTTCAGTCATTAAATTTTATGGCATTTTTGTGAAACATATACTAATAACCCTGACCGATATTTAGTTCGAAATTTCCAAAACGCAACTTCAAAAAAAAACTTAAATAAAAAAAAATACCAAACGACTCCTTTGTTGTTGATGAACACGGTATAGTGTTTAAAACGTTTGACCGACTTAATTGAAAACTACACAGAATTACAGTTAATGAAAAAACAAGGTTCTTTGCTCGTGGTTCTGATGACAGACATGTTGTAATTTCTGAGGGACTCAACTTTCGACACGTTTCTTATCAAACCTTCTTTTTCCCAGATCACGTTAGACCTAAGCTATGCAACGGACTCATTGAATGCAACCACGCTTACTTCAACGACGTTTACGTTTACCACGATGAAGACCCGACGATCTGCACGTCGAAGTTCGCTTGCAACACAGTGGAAGGTTATGTCAGCATCGATCAACTGAAAGTGTGCGATGGTTTCGTCGACTGCGTGGACGGAAGTGACGAAAATGGAGAATTGTGCCCAGGTCGTATTCATTGCCAGTCGCTTGGTGGCGCTGCGGTGAGTAATTAGTTAAATCCGAAGGTTCCTACATTGCATACAAGCGTTGAAGTGCACTTTATGATGCATGGAAGCAGGAACTTGAACAAGCCAGTACGGTGTAACACAAAAGTGTTATTGTTTTAAATAATGTTTGTTTTAAAATAGTAATTTGTTTTTAATTACGCAGTAATATTTCATGCATTGGCATCATTGACTGAATCGCCCCACTGCGCAGGTCCTTCTTGGCAATCACAGCTATCGTATCGCGATCATTTGGTTCACAGGATTGGCAGCCAGGCATTGCAGCCTAGCTGGATCAGCCACTTTTTCCTCCGACTTTTTTCAATTACGCTTTTTTTCAAAAACGCTTTCAACCTTTAACCTTATTCAAATAACACTTCTTCCGCGTGGACACACGTGGAAACTTCACAGTCAAGTTATTAAATAACCTGTCTAAAAACTTTGAAATTGATTTCCATCACAAATTATTAATAATTTTCTGTTTTCTTTTCTGTCAGCTTTCAATCGGCAAGCATCAAATTTGCGACGGTCAGATAAACTGTGATTCGTCGGAAGATGAACTGGGATGCTCAGACGACGGAAGGTTTTATTGCGAAAGTGGAAAACCTCTGTTTGTGCCGAAAAAACTGGTATGAGATGATATTTTTAACAATGAGCATTCTTTCTTCTTTTTCCGAGGGACGTTCCCTAGTTGCCATTTTTCAAAACGAAAGTCGGAACATTTGCAGCTCTTTTTATAAACATAAATCTTCATGGTGGATTTGTTCTTAGTAATAAGACTCAAACTACTGTGTAGAAATTCAATGGCGTCGGAGATTGCAGTGACTGGAGTGACGAATGTCCCTCGGTGACGTCATCAAGTGAAATGTCGTTTTCATCGAGATACGAATTAATCGCGAACCCTTTGTTACGTGGAGCTGTGTGGATCATGGGACTCGCAGCAACTTTAGGCAACATGGAAAGTATTAAGGTTCTATCTGAAAAAGTCTGACTGTAGTTTCAACTTTAGTCTGTTTACTCAGAAAACTAAGTGTTCGCCTTATGTTTGTAGAAAACATGTCACAGAACACGACATAGAATATTGTCTGTGTCCCCAAGCAACTGCTTAAATATTTGCACTACACCACTGTTTTACAACCACCCATCTTATCTGAAATCTGGTAACATTGAATGGATTTCTTCTAGTGCGAAGTGCTTACTTGAATGAATAAGTTCTTTTTAATACATTTGAGCATACATCCTACAAATTATTGTGTATAATTCGAAAAAATTAAACAAACAGAAATTTTTTGCAGATGGTGATGTTAAAAGAAATAAAACCGGCAACGCAGTCACGTGGTAGTCACGCATCGTCGCGCGCCAATCACATTCTAGTGTTAAACCTCAGTGCCTCAGATTTTCTCATGGGAGTTTACCTCATCATACTTGGATCTATGGGCGTTCATTACTCGGGAGAATACTGCAGCAGCGACCTCTCGTGGCGGTCCAGTGGGACATGTGTTGCCCTCGGGGTGATGGTGGCGCTGTCGAGCGAAACCTCAGTGCTAACCATGGTTCTGCTGACTACGTTTCGTCTCTACGCCGTCTTTAAGGTGAAACATATGTGTGGAACGTTTTAGTTGTGAACGTAGACTGAGAACTTCGTGTGACGACAGGATAACGACAGGCATTTGTGTTTAATGTTGCTAAAGGCTTTCATTCAATAACTGTTTTCAGTTGGGTTTTTGGATACCATATTATAGTTTTACTTTTGCAAATGTTTGAAATATGCAACAAACCGAAAAAGAAAACACGAAGTAACACTGTAGGATATCACATACAATAAACTGAACAACCAACCTCAATAACAATCAAGGAACAACAGCAACATCTTCATACAAACAGATCACTTGAATTTTTAGCCTTTCCAAGCATCTTCAAACCCCAGCACGCGCATCGTGATGTTGTCAGTCTTCATGACTTGGTTCGTGTCGTTCTTCATCGCGTTGCTGCCACTCACGGTCGAGTTTGAAGAAAAATTCCAAACCAAAGCTTGGATCGAAAAAAATATGTTCTTTCGTGACGTCACGGTCGATTTTTCCGGTAAAATATTCTGACCAAAGTTGTAGTTTTGCAAGTGGATTTGACCCAAATTATCATTGAATTTTGTGGCAAAGCGTTTACGTAAAAGTGGCGAAACTTTATGGCAATGAATAAAATTATTCTTTTCATTGTTAAGCTGCATGTTGTAAGTTAGAGGTATAGTTCTCTACATAAGCATCAAGTTTATTCCATTGTTCCGTAACACATTGTTGTGTGCTTTCAAATTTGTATTCGTTAGAATTTACAAACGCTTACTTTTGTTTCTACACAGACATGAAAACTTTTGTGAAGCGAGTGGTGGAGTTTTATCCCGACGTAAACCACACCGACGTCACTTCCGCCTGGAAACAAACAAACCTTGCGACGTCATGGTCGGATCTTTACCGTGTGCTCATCCGAGGTGGATACCATATACTGGATAAACCGAAAGGATATCTCGGGTACGATGAGTCCGAGGTTGGGTTCACACACATCCGCTTTGGTGAATTCGTTGTTCTTTTATCGGTAGCGTAGGCTCGCGAGCCAGCAGAATCCTCCCTTGCAAAGCTGGTGTTATGGACTCTGCCTAACTGCTTCAACCACGTAAAACCCGATTGTATGAAATCACGTGAATTCTTTACCGAAGCAAAATATTATGTTTATTTTGTTTATCTTCTATCCATCAGTTGAATTTCTTTATATTTCGGCAACTTGCATTTGGAACGTCCTGAAATATAAACTGTAAAAGAAAAATGGCCTTCTTTTTGTTTTAGATACTACAGCAGCAACAGTGTGTGTATAAGCAGATTGTTCGTCACTTCGTCGGATGAGGCGTGGAGTTATACGATGTCTATTATATCTTTTAACTTTGCCGCTTTCTTGTACGTTGCCTTCTCGTACTTTCTCATCTACAGAAAGACGACCAAAAGTGGGCGGATTGTCAACCATGGTCAGAATGCACGAGTTTCAAAGAAAAATAAAGGTTTGATTAAAACTTTCTTCGTCGACATTCATCCAATAATATACAGACCCTCACTGACTGGTTCTGAAAAGTAACTCCGCAAACCAAGTCACCTCTTCTACAAATCATTACACCACGAATGTACGCGCTGTATTTTTTAAATACCAAAGAAAAAATGCATCTTCTGGTATTTTAACGGCCTCGCCTCCATGCTCTACGTATATCCACGTTTAACATAACATGAAATTTTTTCACGAATTTATTCGCGTGTTGCGTGATTAAATTTTCTATGTTAGTCGTCACAAACTGCGTTCAAGCACTGCATTGTCGACTTTTATCTGCGGAACCTTGCAATTGTAAACCATTGGATGTATTTGTATGACGTGAATATGACTTAAATTTTAGCCGAAATAACCGCCTCCCATTTTGTCACATCTATGTATCTTCCTGTTGTGTTGCAGATATGCAGAACAAAATCATATTCCTCATCCTCACCGACTTCTGTAGCTGGATTCCACTTTCCCTGATGACTTTCCTCCATTTCAGCGGTTTCACTTTGCCCTCTGTGGCTTACGTCGTGTCGGCAGTTATTCTGCTTCCCATTAACAGCGCCATCAACCCTCTCATATACTCCACCGCTTTGGATAAATTGCGCAAGAGTGTGGTTCACAAAGTCAGCTCAAAGTTGTCCAGGCAACCGATAACCCAAAGCACGGCTTTTCAAACCGCCCAAGTTTAAAACGATCCACAACCGCACGGAAACATTTCATAAGGCGGTTGATTTGCGCTTATTGCAACAATGTATTTATGATGTATTGAAGTAATATTGGTTGTTTGTATAACTGACTGCAAACAGAATATTGTACAGTAAATATTTGATGTTTTCGATACGGTGTAACCTTTTCCCTCGATTGGATAAGGACTGTAGGTCGATCCATGATGTCATCCCTCGTGACGCGGCAGGAAATCTTATTAATTTGTGACGTTTGTGACAAAAGCTTGGTATTTAAACTTAACATCCTGTGACCAAATCAGTGCAATATTCGATCGACGTGCAGAAATTCTGAGGTCGGTACAATGAACAAACCTAGCGAATCGGAACGGAAGTTTAAAGTCTCAAACGGATGCAGCGGAATTTAAAGTGAATCATCACATATGCAGTAGAGGTTGAATTACCTTCGGACATTGGATTCATTCCAAAGTCCGACTGAACAACTATAAATTCAATCTGATAATGAATGCAAAAGATTGCGTTTAGTTAATGCTGGCCTCTGACTGAAGCAAATTCAAACAAACCATGTCACTGTTGTTTATTGGCAAGCACCGTTGCTAAGCAACGCGAAAAGCATTAAATTCACGTTCAAAGCATTATTGTTCCGGAATGTCGTGATCACGGGGAATTGCATCTGCATAAAAAGATGATTAAACATGAACAGATCAATTTTGATACACTTTATGAACAAGCAAAACAACAAAAAATTACCAATTGCAACTATGCTATTTCAACTCATTTCAAGAAAAACTTCTGTCAGGATTGTTGTGGACGTTAATGTACCGTTGATTCGTTTTGAGCGTTTTGAGTATAACGATATGGTATATACCGAAAAATATATATGTACTATTATAGCATTGGCCAGAAGAATTTGAATTAAGTGCTTGATGGCATTCGCAATGGAAATGTTTTAACGGTTAACAACATTAACACTTACAAAAGGAAATGAAACCTTTTGTGCAAATCTTTGAAACGTGTTTAAGTCAGTTCAGGTATTTTTGTAACAGAAGGCGATGTATAAGCGAACATTTGTTCCAGATTATTCACAAATTTTAGTTTTACCTAAGCAAAAGCTCCTGCTCTCCAGACACAAACAACAGTAATGAGGTTGTCGTTGAGAGAATGAAAGCTTGGGTTCGCAAATTGCTTCAGAACGACAATCCGGTGAACTCCCATCTGTGCAGTAATATCCACGTAATATCTCTGGGGGCTTGATGAAATCACATGACATTCCTGGAAAATAAGCACTTGATTTTGCAACTGATTCCACGTAACAAAACGTAACTTCCACTTCTTCACTCAACGTAGATTTTTAATGTAATTTTCAGGGATTCACGTAGAGGCGTATAGATTTTTAACGATATCTCGCTCACTATACGACAAGGCCTCATGTGTTTTGGTTATTGTTTACAAATAAGCAGAAGAAATCAAGTAATTAAAACTAACAACTAATATTCGCCTGTCATAGGACGCACTTGTCTATACAAGTTCCAAAAATAATTATCCGACACCCATCTTTAATATCCAGGTTTAAACCATCTTCCATCTACGTAATAATGTGTGAAAAAATTCCGCACAATTGAGCTTATAAGGGGATTTTCAACAAAATCATCCTCACCTGGGAATGCCATGACGACGTTGGTACTGATGAGGAGGAGAAGGATGCAGGAGGTGAAGATTTTGTTCATGGTTTAACAACAACGAAAGACCTCAGGTTGAATCGAAGTAAAAATGATAAATAACTTTTTAGGTTGAAATACGCAACAATCACTTGGCTACAATGAATAAGAACACCTGGCTCGATTGGCTTTATGCTGAGATGACGTCACCGCCCTTCCGGTCCAATGTTTTAATTGTGGTTCGATTTGAAAATTTTTGCAGTTAAAGAATTGTCACTAACGTACTAAATAAAACTGGAAAAAAGTCAGTAGCCTTTCCAACATTTAACACTAGGTTCACCGCTACGTGACGTAACAGAACTTGATACCCTTGCGTAAAGGTAATTTCCCTTGTTGAAAACCACAACACCCTGGTTGGAATAACAGAAAATAAAAATTCGTCCTATGGCTGAAAACAAAGCAAACCATTAAATTGGCATAATTTAATAAACATTGCGTTTTTGACGGCTAAAGTTGTCAATATACGGGATCTTCATACGGAAAGTTTAACGATACCTAAATGATATATTGCTTGGATTTGCAAAGTTTCAGAACAACAAGTTAATATTCCAAGTGTACCTGTTCATCGTAACCCGTTGAATGATGTTGTCAAAATTAAGTATTTCTTTCCACCTTATACACCGACCCAAAATAAGCAAATATTTCAAGAATATTATTATCATTATTGAGTGCCTAATGCAAAATTTTTTGGAAATGTACTGGAAATAAAATGGCCGTTTCAGAATTTGTGACATAAATCATTTTTTGGTAGAATTTTTTTCTCATTTTTACATGTATTTTCTGCTCTTGTTTTAATTTCTTTTTTCCTCAAGCAATCGGAAGTGAAAACACCACAGTTTGGTTTTAGCAACTTTCCACGCGATATCACAAACCAAATCATTTGTGGTTTGAGTAAAACATAACTATGCGAATGAATGTGCACACATGTGATTGCAACGGAACAACAAGTTTAGTTTCACAAGCAAACACTTTTGTCTTCTTGTAGTCATCAACGGTCGTCGCAATCTTTTCGGAAATAACTTATCGCATGACTGCGTATGCATAAACTTTTATTAAAAACATTGTGAAAAGATGAAGTTCAGCAACTATTGCAACAACGCATCGAGGTTATTGACGTAGAAAACCCAATGTTTCAGAGGAAGTCGAATAATTTATGGGTTTTCATCGAGTAAATGTGCCTGACTTGAGATATTTAAAAAAAGGGTGAGATTAATATGGATTTCAAAAAAAAAAGTTTATGTAGACAAAACCTTCACAAAATATAAAAGTTACGAATTATATTTGCTTTCATCAGCAAATCAAACAAATCAGAAATAAGTTAATTATAGATATTAGGAAAATTAGCTCTCTGGCACCACCTTGTGGGCTGGTTACGTTGTAAAATTACAAACATTGTTTGGCGGCCTGGGTTTGGGACCAGGATCTATTTAAGCAGGTTGGCGTGGGCATTAATATCCAACTTTTAATTTACTACTTACCAACATAAACATTTTGTTAACCATACTTATTATTAATTGTTACGCCACAACATTGTCCACATTGCTTGATTTACATTTCATACCTCCTGATGAAGGCTGCTGCATAACAGCCGAAACGTCGAGAAACGACAAAAAAATAAAATTTGCCAGAATATCAGTATTCAGCAATACTTTATTCTTATATGGCTGGTAAAATAAAATAAATGAATTCATCCGACAGACCGACCAAGCGTATACGCAGAAATGTATTTTGGTGTCAAGACTTTATGGTGTGGGTAAGGTCGCAACATGTCTAAAAATAACAGCATATCAAACCCTTGATTTCAAGGCAAACGTCATTGGTGGAAAACTTTTGGAAATCTATTCACATGTCACGTGACGTTCCGCTCCAATGCTTCACAACTACAACTTCTTCTTTTCTGTTTTCTTCGAATACGAGAGAGATCTGAAAAATGGAGAAAGGTTAAGAACTATTTCAATTAAGTGGTTGATTTTATTGGTAATGAAACCATTGTGGTTTTACTTGTGCCAAAGATCATGCTTTCCGAACATAAGCCACAATAATGAGGTTCTCGTTGAGGTTTTTTCACACATCATATACTTAACACATTATTTAGGCGCACCTTAAGTTACAAGTGTTAATAACAAATTGTGCAGGAGAACATACCAGTCTCAGGTTGCTAACTGCTTTGGTTTCTGATACACTTTTTGTGACAGATTGATTTTTAAACCACGTTCGACAGCACGAGCTTTCGCGAGCTACTACGTTCATTTCGTCGGGTATGGATTTGTTCCTCTAAAAACAATCGTACAGCTGATAACGAATAATATTTAACGAGATTATGTAAATAACGTGGAAATCATTTAGTTGTCTGCCACAAACGTTGTTTGCATTTAGATTCGAACAACTTCTCATCTACGTAACAAAATACAAAAAGAACGCCCAAGCAAAGTTGCATGGGGAAGGTCTAGTACATGAGTTATTTTATTTTATATTTCATCTATGAAACACTCGTCGGTCAGTGATTCTGACTTAGTGAAAAGTTAGGAAAATATGTTCCACATGAATGCTCGTAGTCTAAATATTCATTTAATTACTTTTACAAACATATTCAAACAAACAGCAATAAAATATTTGACAACCAACTTCTTTTTCGCAGGGTTTACTAATCTGTTTAATAGTGTTGGTACATATACATAGACGTGCAACCAAAAAGGATATATGGCAAGGCATACATGTATAATGGTGTTTACTCACGGGGAGTCACCACACTGTCTAATTGAAAAACGTAAAAAACGGCGCCCGTGAACAGATTTGAAACACCAAACTTGTCAAAGTGTATGTGGAATGTGGATTAACAAACCTGCTTCTTTCTTGTTAGTTGATGTTTTAAACTTTCCCCACTTATGCTTCGTCGGTTTGTAATCTGATCGTTAAGTAACTGTTGAAAAAGTTTGTCGCTAAACAATCCACGTGGAACTGTGTTTGTTAAATTGGTTAGGTTGCTAAGTGATATTGTTTCGTAACAATGCAAGAAGCGTGTTGGTAACGCCACATAGGCTCGTTTAGAATTTCGGGTATTCAGGTTTGAAATCGTGGCCAAAGCAAAACGATCCGACGCTTTGTTCACAACCAGACATGTTTGCTAAATAATAGAAATAGCATTGACGGCAGCGATTTAATGAACATTGTGTTTATTGTTGTCTTTGTGTTAACGTTGTTGAAAGACGTGCCATCCATACGTAATATGATCTTGGGAAAATATTTGTCGCTAAACAACTCACATAGAATGTTCGTCACGTGGTTCTTGTTGATTGTTTACGTTGCCAAGTGGTATTGTTTAGTAACAATGCAAAATGCGGTTGGTAACGCTTGGGGGATGGGCGAAATTTCGAGTATTCAGGTTTAAATCGTGACCAAAAGACAAAGGATCGGATATATATAGGGAGGCACTGTGGAGTGAGGAGACAGTTACACATAATCGTGTTTCCGTGGAGTTAGCAAGGCACCAGGTTGATATGACAGGTCCACAAAACATTGCCATAAAGTTTTAACGAAAGGTGTGCACGGCCCGGATGAACAACGGTGCTATGTGTTACTTTGTGTGTATAAGGATTTGCCAAAAAAATTTGATTATTTTTGACAGACGCTTGTTTATGCGAAAAATTTTAGAATATGTGGGTGTTTATGTTTGTGTTGTTGAAGTTAGGACCCACGTTTTGCAGTTATATTTAATAGTGATCCAAATATTTTCCTGGCGTTTTGGTATTTAATGGGATTGTTTTGTATTTGAACTGCAAACTCAATAGCTACAGAGCCTATCAATCTGTATATAAAAATTTAAAGTTATTGATCGTCTAATTGGGTGTTTGCTTTGCAAAATTATTCAAAGAAATGCATCTCAAGCCGCAAAGTTAAAATCTGGAGACAGAAATGAACAAAATCATTCGCTCACTACTACGCCTTCAAATTAACATCGTGTGATGATTTCGCATTTGAACCTAATCTCTTGCTAATATGACGAAGCATGAAGCTTTC
Source organism: Ascidia mentula (assembly GCF_947561715.1). Lineage (NCBI taxonomy): Eukaryota > Metazoa > Chordata > Ascidiacea > Phlebobranchia > Ascidiidae > Ascidia > Ascidia mentula. The sequence continues at coordinate 21,658,966 of NC_138568.1, read as the reverse complement.
CCAAATAATTTCCACGTAAAGTTAATACCAGACAAAAACAGCTCGCCGGGATTCGAAACAATGATTGCCGCAGAGGGAATGAATTATTCCCAAAGTCGTTAGGTTGGCAACCACTAATAAAAATCCTAACAATTTAAAACTTGTAAGTTTGCTGCCCACAGCGTAATTGTTTGCGGCTTGTAACATGGATGCGCCAAAAAGGCTGACTTTTTGCCTAAAATATAAATATGTACAAAGGCTTATTATTCCGTTACACTGGAATCGAGCAGGAGGACTTAGTAGAGTTATTATGTATAGCGTTGTAACCATGGTTTTCATGGTTTCAAAATACATTAAGGCCTGCGCGCAAAAAAAGGTTTTTAAATGCAGCTCACATTTTGAAAACCTATAAGTGACGGAATTAAACCTCTTTATCGTAATTTGTTTCATGACAATTAAAACAAAATTATATTAAAATGCCCAAACTTTTTCTTTCGGATGTGTGGGACTTAAAAATTCAATTCGACGTGTTTAATAAGCAATGGCATTAAGCCTGGCCCAAGTAACTCTACACGTACACTTTCTGCATAAATCCCATGTCCACTGATTTCTCATGTGGAAGGACTTTTAAATTTTGGACTGGCAACTGTTCAGGTAATTATTCAAAACCACAAAATAATATCTTAGTGAAGAGCAGGCGAAACGTGTTGTTCATATCATTTTCAAAAAGTCTTGTTTTCGTTCTTACGATGCACCAAAAAAACACGATCTTTTTAAACCGTTTGTTTGTAACATTTAGAATGGCTAGGGAAACCGTCTCGTAATTATTTTTGATTTAATTTGTATAATTTGTGATAAAACACTTAATTGAATTGACACAATCGTAACTTGAAACAATGGGAGATGACGTCGAAAAGATTGAAGAAGAATTTCGTGATCAGTTGTTATTGTCTGTGTCACCAAATCCGAACAGAATTCTGCTTGACAATTTGACGGAATATTGCAGAAAACGACCATGGCCTCGTTACCTGCCTAAACCCGACCCGCCCAAAAACCTGGTTCCCAGTTACTTTGGAGTTAACAAGGGGCAAGACTTGCTTCACGACTTCATTAGAATTGTACAAAACAGAAAAGTATTTAAAAAAAAAAATTACTTCTTTTTCCGTTGCGGATCTGATGCTGGGGATCGTGATATTATATTGCTTGCCGTCCCATATAAAGACCAACCAGGGAACGGGTTAATAATTACCTCCGCTTTTAATTCAGAAGTGAACAATTACACAACTTTTGTAAAGAAAAAGTATTTCAGTGCGTTTAATGAATACTTTGGGAAGTTTATGACAGAATCAGTCAACGGCACAGCAGGTGCTACAGAATACAGTGGTTTGTTTTTCGAGCTCTCAGTTCTCTTGTTATTCGAGATTGCTAGGCGACTTGCTGATGGTGATGTTTTCCAATCCATTCCTGTGTCATCCTGCATCGCCGCTTCCATGTTGATCTTATCTAGGAGCGATCTAGGAAAGAGTGACCAACAGAAAACAATGGAGCAACTGTTTCAGGCCTTTGGAAGAATTGACGAGAAGGGGAAAACAGAAACCAAAAACCTATCGAATCAAGAAAGGAAACAAAAAAGGCAAGACGCAACAAAAAAGATTATGAATGGGTTAGTCATTGGTTAGAGAACTTAATTTCATTACTTTTTAAAACAATTCACACTGTTATTTAATTTGAATCGTTAAATTAAATCGTTTATGTAATCGTTGAAGCAAATCCTTCTGAGACTTTACTCACAATACAGGCCATAATTTGCAACGTTGTCGTTGATAATGCCTCGGTGTAATTCACATTCAAGTTTATTTAATAAAAAAGAAGTTGGGATCTTCTGGTGAATTTTTGTACATTGAATTTACCAAAACGTCGTCCAAATTAAATCATGATCACCCCAGTTTATTTTTGATAATGGTCATTTTACTTGCATTTTATGTTTGGCTTTGCCAGAAATTGTACAATGTTTTTTTTCTTGCGTAATTGCTAGCAAGTTAATGTAATTAACAATATACTTTAATTGCAATAGATATTTCGACTCAAAGAGCAGCAGAAAACAGATGGCGACAATTTTGAAAAACAAGATGACATCCCTTTTCGATTAAAGCTAATTCCCGAGTTGCAAAACCTAACAAATGACAATATTTGCGTCCGGTTAAAAAAATTTTTAGCAAGCAAAATTGATTTCTTTCTACTTTCTTTTCTGCTTTTCTACTTGCCGAATTTTCATTTGACTGCAAATTTTCCATACATATACATAGGCATGATGTTTTCGCATTTCATGTTTTCATTTTACCATAAAAGGCAGCGAACGATTTCAAACCTTGAATACCGGTATTTGTCAAAATATTGCGATTGATGTGTACTTGTGTAAATATATTTAGTTTTATGTAAGCTGCAGACAAACGCCACTGTTTCGACCTAAAAAGTCTTTGCTTGGCCGTTTGGTCAGCAAAGTCGTCTGACAGTCACACCAGTTGCACTTTTACGTCGAAACAGTGGCCATCTGTCCGCAGCGTACACAAATCATTTTATTGGCTCCACTTTGTTTATATTTAGTTTTGTTTGCTTTTAACGTTTAACCCTCTTTGTCAAAAATTAACGTCCTTAGCTATAAGTGACTAAAGAACTAAAGCACTAATACGTGAAAAAAGTGTCTTTCATCGTATTTCATGAACGTTTTATCATTATGTAGCATATAAATATGCATATACAAATATGATTACAAGTATGCTCTTCGCTGATTCTGTAAATAAACTATATACAAGCTTGAGAACAAGGTTTGGGGATAGTTTTTAAAGCAGGCGAATAAAATGGTATGGAGTAAGCCTTCTTAACCCTGCATGTCATTCAACAGAAACCACCTTTTCCAGCAAATCGCAATACTAAACTAAAGACATTGAACGAAGATTTGTAAACAGTGAAACGAAACGTAAAACCCTGGTGACCCGATGACTATTTTCAGTCCAGTCAAGTGAAGAAGGCGTTAAAAACCGGTGAAGCGTTGAATCAGCCGGTTGTTATGATGTTAATCACAATGGTTGTATAACAACATATTAGGTAGTGTCGCTCGCCGGTAATGCACGGTACCTATATGGATACACCTGGCTTTACTTCTGACGTCACCCACGCTAAAATAAAAGTAATACTATTGTTCTAAAAATGATGTCGGAGGTAAACGGTATAGTTTAGCCATGCAATAAATTACTCTGACATCAACCGTAACAGGATGAAGTATCGAATTCCCATATCTGGAAAATTCAAACTCTAAATATTAAACTTGTTGTAAAAACAGGAAAGTCGTAGAACATCATTATAAGAAAATGTTTTCCATGTGTTGTTGCCCCTCATGTAATCGTTTCTAAACACAACTATTAACGAGGTTATTCTTCCTACACGCGTCGCTCGCGCGGTAACTCAACTGACGCAGACTTCCCTTCTGAGAGTGAAAAGTTGTCACAACTTCGCTGTTCCCGTAAAATTCGCGTTGTCATATTCCAGATGAAACGCGTAAATTCATTCCATTCATTTCCACATGTATTCGTGGGGCGTACACAGATGCTTAGTGCAACGTGTTGACAATATGAGTAGGTGAAGCGAATAGTTTGCGTTCATTAAAGACGGTAATGAGCTGAGGCAGGAGGTGTGTGTTTGGTTTCTAAATAACTTTACCACTAATACGTCATCGTATGTTACGATAGTCAGTAAATATTTTACTTTAAACTGACATGGGCTCCCTCATTTTGTTAATCCTGCTCCTTTCACTCAGCTTTCAACACTCCAGTACTTCAGGTATGTGATCTGTGATTGGTTAAACTTACATTTGTCTGATATATGCACCAGTAACTAACTGGTTTGGAAATCGTCTACTGACCAATTCTGAACAAAAACAACCAAACCACATATTCATTCATTCTAAACATGGGTTATGACTAAACATCGTTTGCGGCAAAATTCTTAATTAGTCCGTTTAACTTTCTTTACGAACTACACACACTGAGCTACTAAGGCTGTCAGGCATTTCTTATTATAAACTGCATGTGTCCATAAAAAATACCGCATATTTTATGACCTTGAGCAGATGGTTGATTGACTCATGCAAAATTACTTAATAGAGTTGATTACATTGTTTACCCCCACAGAGAGGAAACCGAATTTTATCTGCGACGACGGAACAGTAATTTTACAAAATCGGTTTTGTTCCAACTTCGCCGATTGTCCAGACAAAAGCGACGAAAGAAAACCAGAAATTGTTTCGGACGAAACCAACATTACTTCGAAATATTAAATGTACGTTGAAGTATACTGTAAGTTGAGTTAAGCCTGTAGGTTGAGTTAAGCCACGCACCAGCAATGCAAGAAAATGTGTCAGTTATTTTATGTTTTGTACAGTCCTGTATTCTCCATTTACGGTAAGACTTTCGTATTTTAAACAATTGCTGGCATGATTCGATTGAAATTCAGAAAGTCAATATATTGCGCTTGTAAAGCGTGAGCGCCGTAAATAACCAAATGTAGTGGTTAGTGTATAAATTTAAGTACACACGAAAATGTATTGTGTTTTCACATTAGAATAATTGACAGAACAACTAAACTGAAAAAAAAAACTAAAAAAGTTGCTCACTGCCCCGTTCCCTGGGTTGCATTGAAACATGTGCGATTCGTCGTGTTGAGTTTTGTCGAGGCCACACCCAATGCATCGGTAAAACACTGTGCGACGGTTGGTGTCCACATTTTTATCGCTGTCCGGACGGAAGCTGTCGCCAAAGAGCTTCATTGTGTGATGAAGAATTCTGCAATGACAACAGAGAAGCTTTTGGGGTATCTGGAATCAGGTGTAATGAGGTCACAAAGAAGTTTCTGGAATCTAGTGTGACGTAAGAAAGAAAATGCTAGACTGGGAGCTCCTGCGCTGAAAAAGAGTTGCGATGAGTTGTATGTTAGACTGTTTTTACGCGACATGGTTTGGTAACAATATAAAAAGCATGTTTTCTAATACTAGAGGATAATCGAATTAATACTCCCGCAATCGAGGAATAACAATAGGGATTGTGGTGAACGCGATATTTGTTTTAAGCAGGCATCGCTACACTTACTACCTTGACAGCGTGTTTCCCTCCAATAGAAAATGAGGAAATGATGACGTGTGTAGAGTTTCCGTGACATTGAACGCAGTTTAGTGTGGAACAAGTTTGGAACATAATACATTACAATTGGCGTGATGTGCAATAATGTTGGTAGGAATGGGTTTGTTTGGTGACGTAGGCCTGACCAGAGTTTCCCAACCTTTTTTGTAGCGTCCAAATGTTTTGAAGAATCCCAATTTGCATCAAAAATTTTAACCGGTTTGCTAACGAAATTTGGATGATATGTTATTAAATGTGGTAGCAGTTAAATGTTGTGCGCATTTAAGTAGAAAAAAAAACATACCAGAAAACAAAATTCGTAAACTCCAATTTCAGGTACCCCAGCTTTGGCTCGCGACCACACGTTTGGGAAACAATGGGCTAGGGGCTAGAACAGGGTTCTTCAACGGGGGCGACTTTGTTTGCCAAGGGACGATTTCAGTTTTTTGTACATTTGGGGGCGAATTTACTTTCAGGGGGGCGATTTTTGCATGATAACATGCTGTACATTTAATTCCCATCCTCAAGTTGATATAATTTTGCTGTTGTCGATTAAACACAGGTTACCTCTGCATAGCCTATTCCTATTGTCATTAACTTTTATCGTCACAATAGGCCATTGGTCATTGTTGTTGAATTGTATGTTGTGGAGTATATTTAATTCGGGTTTGTGCCATCTCAAACACACATACAACTTCGTATGTGTTTCATATGCAATAAAACTTTCTCGAATGAGGCAATGAAGCCCTCAAGATTGAAGGATCATTTGTGCAGAATTCATCCCGACAGAGCAAACAAACCAAAGGAATATTTTCTGGCTTTAAAGGAAAGTCAAGCCCGAAATTGCATTAGTAACGCTTTTGCTAAAAAAGTTTGTGAAAATGACAAGGGTTTGATTTCCTCCTACAAAGTTTCTTTGCTAATCGCAAAAAAAGGGTCTGTCTCTAATATCGGAGAAAGCTTGGTGTTTACCAGCTGTTGGGGAAATAATTTCAACAGTTATGGAGCGAGATCCTGCACCCGTCCTCAAAACCATTCCACTGAGTGAGACCACTGTTAAACGTCGAATCGATGAAATGGGCGAAGATGTCGAGGAAGAACTTTGTGAAGTGCTGCGAAAAAATCCATTTAGTGTAGAAGTGGATGAAACCACAACATCAGATAGTCGTGCTCTTCTTTTGGCATTTGTTCGGTGCATGGTTCAAGAAAAGGTCATAGAAGGACTTTTGTTTTGCAGTTGTCTGGAAACAGATACTAAAGGACAAACAAAAGTTTGAAACCGAGTGTTTCTGATTACCGTCAGTCGGTTAATTTATGAAATACGAAAAATCGATTTCGCCTACAAAGGCATCATCAGTTTCTGCAATAAAAATGCAATGAAGCACTCGAAGTTACCTTTACTAAAGGACAAACCAAACCATTGAATTCTTATTACTGCACAATATGGTCTTTTTCAATCACGTAAGGTCATTGTTTGTTTGTATCTTTAGTCTGTCGCATCATGTATGTAATAATTTATTGATTGACAGTGAAACAATCACAGCTCAACCTACCTATGCTTGCAAGCTAAACGCAGGCAGACCAAAACAAACCCATTTCCGTAAAAACTGTTAACGGAAATGGGTTTGTTTGGTGATGATGGGATGGAGAATACGGTAGAATTGTGATGTAGTAAACAGACAAACGATTTTGTTAAGAGCAAAACTGTGATAGGTTTCCCGTATTTAGAGTGAAAGATATCCCAACCTGTCAAACTCCTGATGAAGTGCGTAAATTTATTGCATTCATTTCCACACATATTAGTGGGGCGGATACTGATGCTTAGTGCAAAGTGTTGTCAATTAATCAATATAAATAGCAGGGAATTGCATTTACACGGTAATGAGCTGAGGCAGGAGGTGTGTGTTTGGTTTCTAAATAACTTTACCACTAATACGTCATCGTATGTTACGATAGTCAGTAAATATTTTACTTTAAACTGACATGGGCTCCCTTATTTTGTTAATCTTGCTCCTTTCACTCAGCTTTTAACATTCCGGTACTTCAGGTATGTGATTTGTGATTGCTTAGACTTATCAGTATTTTACAAAATCGGTTTTGTTCCAACTTCGCGGACTGTCCAGACAAAAGTGATGAAAGAAATCAACATTACTTCGGAATATTTAATGTACGTTTAACTATACTGTAAGTTGAGTTAAGCCTGTAGGTTGAGTTAAGCCATCCAACAGCAATGCAAAATTTGTTTTAGTTATTTTATGTTTTGTGCAGTCCTGTATTCTCCAATTACGATAAGACTTTGCCAATTGCTGGCATGGTTTGATAGAAATTCAGAAAGTCAATATATTGCGCTTGTAAAGCGTGAGCGCCGTAAATAACCTAATATAGTGGTTAGTGTATAAATTTAAGTACACACGAAAATGTATTGTGTTTTCACATTAGAATAATTGACAGAACAAATAAACTGAAAAAAAAACAACTAAAAAAGTTGCTCACTGCCCCGTTCGCTGGGTTGGATTGAAAGTTGTGCGATTCGTCGTGTTGAGTTTTGTCGAGGCCACACCCAATGCATCGGTAAAACACTGTGCGACGGTTGGTGTCCACATTTTTATCGCTGTCTTGACGGAAGCTGTCGCCAAAGAGCTTCATTGTGTGATGAAGAATTCTGCAATGACAACAGGGGAGCGTCTGGGGTATCTGGAATCAGGTGTAATGAGGTCACAAAGAAATTTCTGGAATCTGGTGTGACGTAAGAAAGAAAATGCGAGACTGAGAGCTCCTGCGCTGTAAAATAGTAGCAATGAGTTGTATGTTAGACTGTTTTTACGCGACATTGTTTGGTAACAATATAAAAAGCGTGTTGCCTAATATTAGAGGATAATCGAATTAATACTCCCGTATTCAAGGAGTAACAATAGGGATTGTGGTGAACGCGATATTTGTTTGCACATGCATCGCTACACTTACTACCTTGACAGCGTGTTTCCCTCCAATAGAAAATGAGGAAATGATGACGTGTGTAGAGTTTCCGTGACATTGAACGTAGTTTTGTGTGGAACAAGTTTGGAACATAAACCACTACAATTGGCGTGATGTGCAATAATGTTGGTAACAAAATTTGGATGATATGTTATTAAATGTGGTAGCAGTTAAATGTTGTGCGCATTTAAGTAGAAAAAAAACATACCAGAAAACAAAATTCGTAAACTCCAATTTCAGGTACCCCAGCTTTGGCTCGCGACCACACGTTTGGGAAACAATGGGCTAGGGGCTAGAACAGGGTTCTTCAACGGGGGCGATTTTGTTTGCCAAGGGACGATTTCAGTTTTTTGTACATTTGGGGGCGAATTTACTTTCAGGGGGGCGATTTTTGCATGATAACATGCTGTACATTTAATTCCCATCCTCAAGTTGATATAATTTTGCTGTTGTCGATTAAACACAGGTTACCTCTACATAGCCTATTCCTATTGTCATTAACTTTTATCGTCACAATAGGCCATTGGACATTGTGTGTTATTGATCTGTATGTTGTGGAGCATATTTAATTCGGGTTTGTGCCATCTCAAACAAACATACAACTTCTTATGTGTCTCATATGCAATAAAACTCTCTCGAATGAGGCAATGAAGCCCTCAAGATTGAAGGATCATTTGTGCAGATTTCATCCCGACAGAGCAAACAAATCAAAGGAATATTTTCTGGCTTTAAAGGAAAGTCAAGCCCGAAATTGCATTAGTAACGCTTTTGCTAAAAAAGTTTGTGAAAATTACAAGGGTTTGATTTCCTCCTACAAAGTTTCTTTGCTAATCGCAAAAAAAGGGTCTGTCTCTAATATCGGAGAAAGCTTGGTGTTTACCAGCTGTTGGGGAAATAATTTCAACAGTTATGGAGCGAGATCCTGCACCCGTCCTCAAAACCATTCCACTGAGTGAGACCACTGTTAAACGTCGAATCGATGAAATGGGCGAAGATGTCGAGGAAGAACTTTGTGAAGTGCTGCGAAAAAATCCATTTAGTGTAGAAGTGGATGAAACCACAACATCAGATAGTCGTGCTCTTCTTTTGGCATTTGTTCGGTGCATGGTTCAAGAAAAGGTCATAGAAGGACTTTTGTTTTGCAGTTGTCTGGAAACAGATACTAAAGGACAAACAAAAGTTTGAAACCGAGTGTTTCTGATTACCGTCAGTCGGTTAATTTATGAAATACGAAAAATCGATTTCGCCTACAAAGGCATCATCAGTTTCTGCAATAAAAATGCAATGAAGCACTCGAAGTTACCTTTACTAAAGGACAAACCAAACCATTGAATTCTTATTACTTCACAATATGGTCTTTTTCAATCACGTAAGGTCATTGCTTGTTTGTATCTTTAGTCTGTCGCATCATGTATGTAATAATTTATTGATTGACAGTGAAACAATCACAGCTCAACCTACCTATGCTTGCACACTAAACGCAGGCAGACCAAAACAAACTCATTTCCGTAAAAAATGTTAACGGAAATGGGTTTGTTTGGTGATGATGGGTTGGAGAATACGGTAGAATTGTGATGTAGTAAACAGTTACAGACAAACGATTTTGTTAAGAGCAAAGCTGTGTTAGGTTTCTGCGTTGGACGAACTTGCTAACCCATGTGTGACCAGCCGTGAACATGCATGAACCCTCGCCTAATACGAGGTGGTTGTTCGTCTGCTTGGGTTTTATGCATGGATTCAATGCGTTGTGATATTTTTTGCGGTCTTTGAAATTATTTTATACTTTATGGTGTCCAGGTGTTTACACAGAGAGACAAATATTTACAAAACTTAAATCAAATTTAGTTATTTATTGAGGCTTTTTCGTCAGCGAGTGATGTTGCGTTTCTAAGTAACCCCGTATATGGAGGTCACGTGTATGAAAACAGGACGGCGAGCGTTCTCTTTGACACATGAATAAATTCCAGAACATCGCGAGAAGTTGTGTCTTATAGAATCACTGTTGGAGTTTTGAAATGCTTTGCTAAACTTTTAAAAAGTTTTATTCTTTGTTGCAAAAGTTGAGATGTTGCAAAATGTTCCAAACAGTCAAAAAAATCATGATTTCGCGAGGGTCAATGCAATATGTCCTAGGTGGTTTCATAGTAAAAGATTTGGCACTTCTGCGAAATGAGGCAGAAAATCGGGTAACCAAGGTTTTATGACAAAACCAGGTAATTTAGTTGTCTGTTCAGACGGAAAGATTATAAAGTTAACAACCGGATTTAATTCATTTGATATCATAAATACTAACCAAAACCAAAATATACCTCATTTATTAAATTTTTACTATATTTCGTTATTTTAATGACAGCCTATTTTTTAACTTACTTTTATTGTTTTTATATTTTCACCTATAGCAGCCGGCGAAACTGATAACGCCTTCCTTGTTAGGCGAAATAAATTTTTCTGAATAAATTCATCAACTATAACTATAGTGTTTCCACCTTGTTTTCTTCGTAAGGTTGCACCTAGTTTGGTGCCCAACGGATGACGGTGAATTTATAGTCACCACAAAGTGGAAGTCTTTGCTTGGCCGTTTGGTCGGCAAAGTCGTCTGATAGTGACTCCAGGTGCACTGATACGACCTTATGGGTCGAAACAGTGGCCATCTGTATGTAGCTTACGCAATAAAATGAATTATTCCAATACTTCAGCTTAGGTTTAGCATAAAAGTATCTGGAACAGATTGAACTGCTGCCATGGCTAAAGAATATGAGGAGTTTGCCAGGTTTGACAAATTATTTCGTGGCCAACTACCTGCACCACGATTTGAACCTGATCCATTGATACAACTTAATCTAACTTTGCTGGGCGACTTGGATGTGGAGAAATGTAAGTCTAGATACAATATTAACGATGGCACGGGACAAGATTTACTTCACACGTTCATTAAAATTGTACAAGACCGAGACGAATTTAAAGCAGGAAATTACTTCTTTATTCGCTGCGGATCTGATGCTGGGGATCGAGATATTATTTTGCTGTCCCGCCCAACTGGTAATCAACCTGGAAACGGAATAATCATTACCTCTGCTCTTACAAACCAACCCAACGGATACAGCTACTTTATGAATGATGATCACGTCTGCAGATTGCGTGGGTTTTGTGATTACTTTTCGGAGTTTATGACAGAATCAGTCAACACCGAAGGCAACACGGGAAACGAGGATCGGTTTTTCGAGCTTTCCGTTCTCTTCGTGTTCGAGATTGCCAGACGACTTGTTGTTGGTGATGTTCACCAATCCATCCCTGTGTCATCCTGCATCGCCGCTTGTGTTTTGAGAGAAGAAAGGCGAAAGGCTGTGGAAACGAAATTGAACACACTTTTTGACAACTTTATTATAGAAACAAGAAAAGTTCATGAAACACTGCAGTCAAGGTCGGTTATAAAGCTTTTCGAGATTCTGTATTCGTTTTCAACAGAAATATATTTTACTGTTTAGTTTTCACGAAACGCTTGCTTTTAATGTATCTAAAACGATTAATGCTATATAATTATTTTGTCCTTAGTGTTCTCAAAATAATTGCAGACGGACCAGAGTTTGATGGAAAGGTCACAGCGATGAATGAAATAACCACGAAGTTTCAGGAGTTTTTAACTGAAAAAGTAGAAGCAGAAGAAGCATTGCAGAGAAGGTCGGTTCAAAAGCTTTTATCGATGTTTGCATCTTTCATAACAAAGAAGTAAATATAGCCCTTATAACGCAGTGATATTTCATACAATGACATGATAGGCAGGATCGCCCCACTGCGCATGTCCTTGCTTGTTAGCTGTGATCGCCAAGCAAGGACCTGCGCAGTGGGGCGATCCTGCCTATCATGCCATTACATAAAATATTACTGCGTTATCTGATACGGTGGTAGAGATCCTCTACGGAAATATGAAGGTTGCCTGACAAGTTATGCGCTTGCGCACTAGTGTACCTTGGCCACAATATACCCTGTGAAACCGCAAAGCTCGTGTAGCTCAGTTGGTAGAGCGTTGGGCCTGGTTAGCCCACGGTCGAGAGTTCAAACCTCACCGGGTGCTTGATTTTTCTAATCTTCCTCCGACTTGTCAGGAAAAAGTGGCTGATCCAGCTAGGCTGCAATGCCTGGGCTGCCAAGCCTGCAAACCTAATGTATAGATCATCTGTTGAGTATTTCTTGCTTGTAACAATGTAATTATAATGGTGTTTTCCCGGTGTTGTCAGTGTAACAAGAGAAGTGCTGGGTTATGAGGAAGAAATTATAGAGGAATTAATCGACGTTTTTCGTTTGGGCTTTGATGAAAGAGAAGAAGCAGCAAAACAAATGCATGACCGGTGTGTAGAGATTTATTGAACATTACAATTCACTCTACCTTACTGCATGTTTACTGATATTGCTGTTTACAAATATATTCAATAAATATATTCAATAAACTGATATTGCTATTTACAAAAAATATATTAATTCAAATTAAAGTTTACTCTTCGAGCAACAGTAGGGTTTTGTTCGGTGATAATAGGATTGTTACTCATATTCTTGATAGTTAGTCGAAAGACTGCGAATTCTAACGTGAAATAATATTTTGGTGTAAACTGGATCGAAAGAGGGTTAAAGTGTCTACCATGCTGTGTGGTTTATTTAGGCGAATTTAAGTGAAACTGAACGGGGTTACTTCAGTGGTTGACACTAAAAACACCTCACGGACGGGCGATATGGGGAAATCCCTATCGCGCCACGGGGTTACTTCAGTTCAATGACGGGCTTCAGTCGTATGTGTCACGCATACTACGTAATCGCCCGTCCGTGAGGTGGTTAAAGTGTCTACCAGCACACGATACGCAATGAGAACAAAAACAATTTTTTTTTTATTTAAGGTTGAACATATGTGTTTATCAATAAATCATAAACTTTCCTAACATAAGATGATGTATACATAGTACACGAGGTGGGTATTTCCCGTAGGTTAATCCAGAAACATATGTTCAATCTTAAATAAAAAAAAAAATTTTTTTTGTTATTATTACGTTACTGTTTTAAAACATGCAACAAGGCCCTAACCGACCTATCGTTCCGTTGCAACAGTTACTACCGAATGATGTATTCAAATGATGAAAACATGACACCTGAGGATCTCAAAGAACAACTCAAGCAAAAGATGAAAGATCTCTTCAATCCACAATTTGATGTTGATGAAATTGCTGATAGAATGGAAAGGCTGTAAACCCCGCAACCAGCATTTACAAGCAGCAGTTAAATGGAAAATTGGACCGGCATGAAAACCACGCAAATAATAAATTGGAACCATGGGTTTATCCACATGAATATTTTCATTTCACGGTAATGTTATGATTTTCATGCACATACAAGCATTTACCAATTTCCGCAATCTCTTTCCAGATTTTTTATTAAATGCAGCATTAAGTTTCACTTTTCTGATATGGATTTCTTCATTCCATTATTGAATTGAATCGATTTTAAGAAACATAAATGACCAACAAGATTTATTTTTAGGAATTAACTGGTTTCGTGCTTATTTACACAAAATTTTAAATGAAAGTGTTTTTAACGTGATTTTCCATTGTTTTATCGTCATGTAGCGCATTTAGTGTAGTTCAATTATACCCAGGTTGCTGTTTCCTAGTTCTGTAAATAAACTATAAACAAGCTTGATAAAAAGTTTTGTAAAACGTTTTTAATGAAGCTGTTAGGATCTAGTCGTCTTAACCTTTCTACCGAAACCACGTTTTCCCGTTGAGCGAAATACTGAACTACATGCGCTGAACAAAGATATTGGACCGCGGACAGAAATGGAAAACCCCTAATAACTCTTCTCTCAATCCGGTTGAGTGAAGAAGGCGTTAAAAACCGGTGAAGCGTTGAATCAGTCGGTTGTTATGCTGTAAATCACAATGGTCATGTAACAACATATTAGGTAGCGTCGCTCGCCAGTAATGTACAGTCTATTTACTGGCGTATGGCATCACACCTGGTCTGTAATTGAGTTTAACGAAATGCTTGATTGCTGGTTTTTGCAACGGATGAAACTTGGAGTCAGTCATGCGTGGCGAAATTCTTACCCACATTAACCTTGTAACAATGGACAGACTTTAAACAAAAACAACCAAACCAAAAATTTAAAGATTTTTAAAACGTTTGTAACAAATAATGATGTTTTTATAAAAACACAGCAGTTTTTAGTAATTACTGATTCTTTCCGCACAAAAGCAACAATAGTGAATCTCGCTTAAGATGAAAGGCGCATTTGGTTCGCAAAGTACTCTGGAACAATGCCCTTACGACCCACTCTTACTCATGTAGTAGTAACCAGGTAAAATTACAAATTAAATGCTTTGTACTTTGCGCAAAACTCAACTACGCAAAAGAACAAAGCAATCAAGTAATTACAACAGAACAATAAGTTGAGTTCCAAAAGCCAACACTCCTGTCTTTGTTGTAATTGGAAACGGTTGTCGTGAGCGTTTCAGAAATAATTTCTCGCATGACTGAGTAAACGTCAACTATTTTTAACCAACCCGGAATGTTCAGGTTGAGGTTTGACAAATTTCGGCAACAACTGATTCGCACTGACGTAGAAATCGAATAGTTGAAGGAAGTCGAAAAATGAAAGGATTTCTATCGAGCAAATGCACCTGGCTTGGTTGGGACACAAACTAAAACAGGCTCCGTTAAATTTTATAGTAAATTTTTAGAAGCTTTACCAAATACAAAAAGTACGCATTATAGTGCCTTCTATATAACTTTGAACATATCAGAAATGCGTTGTAGAATTAGGAAAAATTGCTCTCTGGCATCACCATGTGGATAGATACAGTTATAAAGTCACACGTGTGGTTTGGCTGTTGGCTGTAGAGCTAAGGATATATTCAACCTGTTTTTTTTGCATTGGCATATAAATTTCAGTTGCAAAAATAGCCAACACAAACATTTTGCTGAACTTTAGCGAAGAAACTTATGCAATGGTGGGTGAGATTGAAGTCTCAGACTAATATGGTGCGATATGTGCAGACGCCCCGTGTATTTTATCAGTGCGTTTTAGGAATGAGCTTGTGACCAAGAGAGCGTATGAAATCTTTTGTAGTCTCTCTCGGATTCCAGGAAATTTAAAATGTCACCTTCCCGAAGAGATCCTTTTGCATTGCGGATATTTGATCGGGTGAACCATTTAGAACCTCCACGCAAACCTGGGTACATTGTCCTTCTTAAACCTGTTCTTCTGTTCTTCTGCTTAACAGAATAATAGCTTTGTTGTGGCTCATTACTATTTCGCACTGATGATAAACGCAGTTGAGTTCGAAACGTCTGCTGTTCAGTATGCTTAACAGCATAATAGCTTTGAACTTCTTTTTTAAAATAGTTAAAATAGTTAAGTTTTTTGCACCCAAAAATAGTGTTATAAATGCACCAACTCAAAAGGAAGGTTGCAGTTAACTGCAAAAAATTACTAAACGAGGTTTATCAATATTTGTTCACCATCGAATAACGTTGTTTGGCAAAGGATAAAACACGGTATCAAGTAACTCTGGACGATGAGGTCGAGTTTCGGATAATTAGGTTTGGAATTTTGTCCAGAGGTGAATGAATCTGACAGCCAGCGACGCAGTCAAACCAACCTTTCTCGCAGAAATGTGTTTTAGTGTCGAGACTTAGTAGGGCGGTAAGGTATAGCAACAGTGTAAAAAAGTACAACGTTCACAAATCTTGATTTCAAGACTAACTGCTGCAAATTGCTTACATGTCACGTGATGTTTCGCTTTAACGCGTCACAGCGACAACTTTTACCTTTTCATAATCTTTGACCAGGAAGAAATGGTGAAAGGTTGTTTTCTAGCTGGATCACTGTGTGTAGAATTTTGCTGTATAGATTGTATGGGCAGTCAGTGTACAAGGTTACAAACACGTGTTAAAGTGGTCTTTTGCGTTTAAATTTATGCCTAGCTTAATCAAACACGGAATTGTTTAGTGCTGGGGGTGGGCAAAATTGTTCGCTTTAAAACGGATTCTTTCCGTAAAGGCTGGGTTCTAAAACGTCATGTGATCTTCAATAAAAAAAAATGCACAAAGAACCTGGCTAACGGACATCGAATGGTAACCGGTCACGTTTGGTGACGTAAGGAACTGACCAGTCGACCGCAGGAGTTTTTTTATCTTGATAATCAGAAGCAGAAATGCTTGGGTTTTAACAAATTCAAATATTTGGTTCTGTTTCAGTTTCGGTTTTCACAATTTGTGTTTATTCGATTCGAATTCGCAAAAACTTGATTCGAATACCTCATGATTCAAGTTCCACTAAATCGTTTGCTTGTGCAAGTTGTTACTCTATCGTGATGACAAAAACAAATTGTTCAACTGTTTACGCTAAAGCAGCCAAAGACTCTTTTGTTCGCAGGAACAGTTTTGATTCAAGCCACCTGATTTAACTATTTCTGGTTCGGGAATTACAATTTACCGGTTTGGTTCGGTCCCAGTTGGAATAAATAAGCCACTGAGAATGCGCAATTTTGCTTTGGTTTGTTATTGCCTCAGTAAACGCATTTAAGGTTTTAGTTGTTTATTCAACTTAAACATTTGCTTTCAGAATTAAAACTATTTAGAATGACAAACCTAAATCGCTTTGAAGAAAAAGAATACGCGAAACTTAAGGACAATGACAACGAATTCCGGGACCAACTTCTTTCGTGTCTACAAATCAATGAAAACTTGCTGAATAACCTCAAAAAGCATCTTAGTTCTCCTCCCAAAAAATTTAAATTAGCGGCTAGTTTCCATTTTGACGAAAGTAATGGACAAAACCTGCTTTACACAATGATTGAAATTGTACAAAACCGTAGTTTCAGAACAGGAAATTACTTCTTCTTTCGTTGTGGATCCGATGAGAATCGAGATGTTATCTTGCTCGCAAAACCAACCGAAGCTGAACCTGGAAACGGAGTAATCATAACCTCTGCTTTAAACGACAAACCGAACAGTTTTGACAGCTTCATCGACGAACATGGCGATAATTTAATTGGATTTTTGCACTACTTTCAAAGATATATGACCGAGTCAGTCAACACGAAAGGTCCCAGTGATTATGAAGGTCTTTTCTTTGAGCTCTCTGTTCACTTCGTCTTCGAGCTTGCCAGACGATTATTTGATGACGATGCATACAAGTCAATTCCTGTGTCATCCTGCATCGCCGCTTGTGTATTAAAAGATGAAATGGGAAAGAGAAATATTGAGGATACGAAAGACGAAATGGCCAAAATATTGGAACAGCCATATACCTGCAAAAAAGATGAAATTAAACTGATGCAAAGGTGAATTTCAATACCTTTCATACTAAGTACTTTGTAAATAGCAAACTAATTTGCAAAGGTTTTTGAAAACGTTTTCAATGTATTTTTTTGGAAACGTTTTCAATGTATTTTATTAGTTATAAATAATATTTTTTATAAATAATGTTCACAACCTTTCGTTTTATTTAGCGTTAGTTCTTTAAGAAGAAGCCTGTTGGATTTAATGGCGCAGAATTTAATGGAACAGTTGATTAACATTTTTCGAGGGGATTTCGATGAAAGAGAATATGCAGCACAAGCATTGTTAATAAGGTATTGTAGCAATTTATCTTTAATTGATTGGAAATTAACCTATGGTAACTAACATATTGTTAAAATGTTGAAAAATCAGCAATTCGGTTGCAAAGCTTTCAACATTCGTTCACGGAATTACAAACAATACGTTTGTGTTGATTGTACCAAAGTATTGGATCATTCTCACAACAACAGCATTGCCCTTTGTATTAATTAAATGAACTTCAACTGCCTACATTTTTAAGATGTACAAAGACATCTTTTGTCCAGCATTGCTATGTATTATTGTAAGATTAGTAAGATTTAACCAGATGAGTGGCTTTTTAACGCCCATTGAATTTTGCTGTAAAAGTTGACATTCCCAAAAAAAGCTTTTTTTTTACCTGTGTCAATTGTTGGAACAGTTATTACAAAGCTGAGGACGATGGTAAAGAGTCAGCGAAGACGAAGGAACAAAGTAGGGAAAAACTGCAAAAGAAGATGAAGCATCTCTTCAATCCTTTTTATGAAGAGGAGCAAAGTTCCAGAGAGGAAAGTAAACTGCATGAAGACATTCCTCAAAATTTTCGTCCAAACCAAAGTAAAGATTCGAAGCAGTCAGCAAGTATCGGTCAAAGCCTAAAATTAACCCCACGGAAAATCTTCCCAAATACACGAAACGTCAATAATCTTAACAACAAAATGCAGCTTGTCAGCAAAAGTTGCGATTCTAAAGCGACGAGCAGCAAAACACAAAAATTAGGCGACACAAATTCTCCGAAAACACGTGATGTGTTTTACTAAAGTAAATGTCCAGAATGACTACAGAAATCAGTCTGTGCACCCTCTCAAGCAATGCCTGGATTTAAACGAAATTTATCTTTTTATCGTTTTGTTGTCGTTGAACATGTACACGAGTAGTTGACTCGTATCCGAGTTTTTAGTCTTTGTGAATCCTGTAAATTACAATATTTCAGCTTGTATATATTTTTAGCGCAGAGAAAAATAAGGACCACTGTTTTAAAACTTTTGGTTGTGGTAAAATCTCGCTAAATTCTAAAGACCAGAAATGATTTTTGAAACACGGAAAGGTGTCGCTTTAATTTCAAGACCGTAATTTGCCTGCAGCGTTGGCATCGTCTTCCATGAGTTGCTGAGGAAAGTTTGCTGTCGAACCACTATCCAAAATAGCATAAAGTTTTAGTCGTGTAAGCATGCAAGAAATCGGTTGATTATTTCTTTAGTTTTCGGGTGTTTTTTTGCGTTCCTGGCCCCAGTACTTTTCACAAACTAAAGACTAAAATGTAACTACTTTATTTTCGTGTTTTATTTCAAATTTGAGAAATTGTTTGTCGTTTTTTTCTGTGTTAAATTATTTCTTGAGTTTATGAATTATTTAATAAATTTTTGACGGCACATCCACGTTGATTTTTTTTGGTCATGGTGTTGCTGATTTTCTCTTTTAGAATTTGGGCAACTATGGATTGTTACGTTAATATTAACACCTAAAAAACACAGGCCCCAGGGTGCGCTACGGAGCTATAAAAACCTGACTTTGCAACACCTCTTTATTAGCTCCAAGTTGCAATAGATGGCCTATTACAGCAAACTGCAACTGGATAGGCTTTATATTTAGATGTTGTTGTTTTTTCAGGCTTGTTGATGGTGTTAGTGCTATCAAAGTATATTTGGTTTTAATGTTGTAATCATAAAGTAAAGGGTGCGTTAACACAGGGGTTGGCAGATACAATTGCATAAACCTTCAGTATGAAAGATTTTTGGGCAACACTAATGTACGCTGAGCCCTGGGAGGGGGTTTATTTTGCGTTGTACATTTGGCGATGTTTTACTTAATATCATTGCATAGTAAACAATCGGCAATTACTTGAACCGTTCAAATAATATTTCTTGGCTTGAATTAATTCGGTTTACTTAAATTTCTGCATTTTCTAATGAGGCAAAGTTCCAAGACATTATAGTACCTGTATGTGGTAGCAATTAACGCAGTATTTAACAAAAAAATAACCTAAAATAACATAAGTGCTGTTTTCCAATGAATACCGGTCTGTTGCCAGAAACAGTAAAACAAAGGCAAGTTTGAGCTTGCAGCAGAATATTACATGGATATTTCATCCTGGGGCTGAGCCGTTGAGTCTTCGCAAATATTAACCTATGGTTTAAATAACAGGGCTTGTTCTTTACCAAACTCGGCGAGTTGGGACTGGCACAGACGCGCCTGTTAGTTCGCCGCATAATGTCGGTCAATAACAATGCCCGCTGTTGATTTACTAGCCACATAATTGCCTTCTTAAAACATGAAAAGCTTTAAACAAATCCCGATAATCAAAAAATGAACGAGTATATTTGAATTGTTTTAACTTCTGTTTGAGTGATTCTCATATCATAGTAGTTTGAGTGATTGCACGATGTTGAAGTAAATTTATTCAGAGGCATCAAATGTCAGAGTGGGCGCAATGGTAACGCAAATATCAAGGTTTGTACCTTGAACTAAACCTGTGTTGGCTTGAAAGGGCGGGTAATGGCATGTATTCGCGATGGATTGAATAATTGAACTTGATAGCTCTGTGCAAACTTCAGACAGGCATTTGCAGAAAAACATGCCGCTGTTTAACGCGATTTTGGGTGGAGGAGTAATAACGTTGGTTGAATTGCATAATCGTCTGGTTGAAACACTTACGAGAGAAGAAGACGGAGAAAAAGAAGAAGAGAAAGAGGAAGAGCGAAATAAAAGGAGAGGGGAGAAGCTGATGGGTCAGAAAAAGATAAAAGAAAACGAAGAAGAAAAGAAAAAGCAAGAGGGTACCAGTGGGCAAGGTAAAAAGAAAGATGATAAAGATGACGAGGAAGAGGAAACAGGAGAAGAAGAAGAGGAAGAAGAAGAGGAAGAAGAAGAGGATGAGCTCATGAAAAAGCTTCAAAAAATATTGGAGAATTACCTTAGAGATATGGGCATCCAGTGTCTTCCACAATGGCTTATGGGAAGTTTCAGAGCGTGGAAAGGCCAGGATTTACTAAAAATTTTCATTGAAATTGTCCAAAACAGGGAAAAGTTTCAAACAGGAAATTACTTCTTCCTTCGCTGCGGATCTAATGCTGGAGATCGAGGTATCATTTTGCTCGCCAACCCAACTCATGATCAACCTGGAAACGGAATAATCATTACCTCAGCTCTTACAAACCAACCCAACAGTTACAGCTACTTTCTTGGCAATTATGCCTACCGATTGCGTGGGTTCTGCAAGTACTTTGAGAAGTTTATGACAGAATCAGTCGATACCCCTGACTGCAGAAGCAACGAGGGTCGTTATTTCGAGTTGTCAGTTCTTTTGTTATTCGAGATTGCCAGACGACTTGCCGACGGTGATGGCTACCATTCCATTCCTGTGTCATCCTGCATTGCCGCTTGTATTTTGAGCGCGGCACAGGAACTCGAGGAAGAATTGATAAAAGGGTTGGTGAAAGTTTTTCAAGGAAGTCTTGATGAAAGAAAAAAGGCTGCAAACAGAATGTTGAATAGGTACAATTGCTTTCTTTATCGTTGTTTTTAATTTCCTTAAACTAAGTTACAATTCATGTGTTGATATGTAACATTAAGTGTTGGAATTAGGGACTTGATTAACGCAAAACTAAACGCATTTCATTGATAATCTTGATTGATTACAATAGTCACCTGGAAACCGGAGGAGGTGAAAATGAAGCGCTGAAACAAACGAAGAAAGAACTTTTCAACAGGGATGAAGAAGAGGAACTAGATGATAGTTGGGAGAGCGAAATTGATGAACTCTCCAAAGATTTCGACAAAAAAATGTAAAACATGCTAAGATTTTGAGTGCTGGCATTTGGAAAATCTGAAAATTTATTATTTTATATCACAAACGCAATCAGCCTAATTGCAAATTTCTGGTTAGCATTGTGTTGCTTAGCTACCGAATACTACGCCCGGAGTAAAATTGTTGTATATTTCTGTTGGTTTATAAGTGTGTTAGTTTGGTTTGCTATTATAATTTGAGTTTTGAGTTACTTTGGAAGAAAACGCTTTCAAATCAATTACTTTTTCTCAAATTTTGCGTTGTATTCATTGAGTTGCAGACAGCAGTACACAATGTTTCTATTTGCAGTTGCAATTTAACATCTAGTCCACCCCTATACGGTCACCACCCGCACTGCATGATGAAATCTTGCAGGCTGGCGTACTGCTTTAATGTCTGCAGCGCAATGATTGCATTCTGGTATTTTTCTTCCATATAATTATAAATGTTGTTAAACGTTCTTTACGTCTTATTAAACACTCTGGGCTTTAACCCTGAAAATAATGTGTTTTGACGTGCTTTGATTTTGCTTGGTTAAGACTGTGTGTCTAATTACAAACTGCATTGTCGCTAATGTTTGAGTCGAGCGTTCGCAAATATTAGCCTGGTATTCCTGGTTAGGTTTTCTGTTTACAGACCTGGGCTTGCAGAGACTGGCACGACAAACGTGACGACTGCGGCTACAGGGGGCGGAACCAATACCAACGTTAGCTGTAGATTAACCGTGCGAAGGTTTTGGAAAGTAAAAAGGGTGGGCTATTGCCCGACACCAACTCAGATAAACAACATCATATACTGGGTCGTCATTAGTTTGTTTTGGTTCGTGAGTTGTTTGCATACAAACTCGAATCACGTGGTTAAATCACTTGATAATATTCGGGGGTATCATCAGGACGGTCCATAGAAGTTAACGCAAGTAATTCTGGCCACAAGCTCGTGATCACCGTTATGAGAATTTCGTTGCACTTTGATCGAGTTTACGTGTTTTGCGGAGAGTTTAATCCTTGGCCTACCACCAATATTAAGCCTACTTGTTTGCATTTCATGATGGTTAGCGTTTTTTATTACGTTCCATAATAAATCGAATTAGAGCCCGAAGCTCGTGCTAAAAAAAAACAAAGCTACTTTTTCCCGACAAGCCAGTGCAAGATTTTGTACTTGTTGCTGCACAAAAATATCATTACGTCATTTTGTTGCAAGTTTTAGTTGAAGTCATGGTTAACATACGCACGGATTATCCCTGACGGAATATTATTGCGTTAGGAAACTGGCATTGGTGCCTTAATATGTTGAATGTTGGTGCATCTTGTAAGTAATGAATTTACAAAAAGTTGTGACGCCAGAATTCCCAGAAGGTGATCAACGACACATGAACAGCATAAGCCCGATCAAGAATATTTATATGGCATTAATGCACAGTGTTGTCCGATGAGAAAATCAAAAACATCACAGAATCCGAAGCTCGTTAAAACAAGGAGTTATTTTGGGTAGAAACATAAGAATGAGTAAATTGGAACTGATTTGCCCAAAATTGAGATTCTGTTTGCTGTGTACTAGTTTTCCCCATAGTAAGTTTTGTGTAGTTAGAGTATGTGTATTGTTAGCAATGTA
This sequence comes from Ascidia mentula, assembly GCF_947561715.1. Lineage (NCBI taxonomy): Eukaryota > Metazoa > Chordata > Ascidiacea > Phlebobranchia > Ascidiidae > Ascidia > Ascidia mentula. Next base: position 21,635,818 of record NC_138568.1, on the reverse strand, counting down.
TGTTCTCCAGTGCACTGGTAAAATTTTAAACTTATATTAATATGCATGATGTAGTAGTGGTGCAACATGGAGCGCCTGCTAGTTCGTGGTGAACAATTTACCAAATTTTATGAGAATACTAGTGTTGATATTTGAGTTAACAAACTCCTGTGAAGGAGTAAGTAGTTTCCTGGTGTTTACATTAGCGGGTTTTTGTTTAAACTTCTGTGGCTTCGTTGAGGTAATGTGGTTGGTGTCACAACAAAACACAATGATGATATTGTAGCAGCAACCGGGCAATTTCGGACAACAGGGTCGATATAAGGACAAGTTTGTGTGTCAAGCGAAAGATCAGATACCACAAAATATCGGTAAAGAGTTCTTAAACTGAACTACTAGATTAAGAGCTGCAATTTCTACTTGTAAGATCTCATCAGTACAGCTGGTGACTGTGGCACTGGGCTGGCTGGTAGACGAGAAGACACAGATTTCCTTTAGGCCAATCGGCGATCGGTTGGGTTCTTAACGAGGCAGATTTGGTGGAAATATAAGAATAAGTAAATTCGAACTGATTTGCCCAAAATTGAGATTCTGATGGCTGTCTACTGGTTTTCCTCATAGTAGGATAAGGGAAAATGTTACATTATTTAAAAAAAAAACTTTCTCCTTTATGTTTTGCATTGTCTGCCCCATGCGTGCCACTGGAGACTGTTGCACTTACGCATACCGGGACGCACAGACAAACAATATACAGGAAGTGGCCATTTATTGCGCATAAAAGTGGCATATTAGTTTGACGCCATAATAATTTGAAGCCAGATATGATATCAAGCGTACAGTGAGTATAGACCTGAGTCTGATAACTTCCGAGAACCTTAGGGACTCATTGTGTTTTTTTAAACGTTTGTACAAATTGTTATTATAATTGGTCATAAATAGTAACGATTACAAAAAGGAAATTATTTGTTTCAATAATTCAGCTCAGGTTTAAAATAGAGAATCTGAAATTACTTCAACGGCTGCCATGTCCGATGAATATCAGAAGTTTGCGGAGTTTGACAAAAATTTCTGCGATCAACTAACTAGACCAGGAATTGAACCTGATCCATCAACGTTGATCAATGAAATTTTGCTAAGAAACTTAAACAGACATTGTGAAAAATATGAACATTGTTTGCCATCGAAAGATTTGATGCCTCGATACAAACTTACAGGTCTCAAGGGACGAGACTTACTTTACACTTTCATTGAAGTTGTGAAAAACAGATCCAACTATAAAAAAGGAAATTATTTCTTCTTTCGCTGCGGATCTGATGCTGGGGATCGAGATATAATCTTGCTCGCCAATCCAACTAATAACCAACCTGGGAACGGGTTGATAATTACCTTTGCTCTTACAGAACAACCCAACGGTTACAGCTACTTTATGAATGATGATCACGTCCACAAATTGCGTGGGTTTTGTTATTACTTTCAGAAGTTTATGACAGAATCAGTCAACACCGAAGGCCGCAATAAACGCAAAGAGGGCCGTTTCTTCGAGCTTTCTGTTCTCTTCTTGTTCGGGATTGCCAGACGACTTGTTCCAGACAATGAAAATAGTCCAGATATGAAGAAAAAGCTTGATTCCATTCCTGTGTCATCCTGCATCGCCGCTTGTCTATTGAGAATCGCCAGGAAGAGGACTGATGAGGATTAGGAAGAATGGGAAGAGGATATAATCGAAGATCTGATTTACATTTTTCGAATGGAATTTGAAGAAAGAGAAGAAGCAGCAAGAACAATGCTGGAAAGGTTAGTTTTAAAAAATACCCTTCAACTCAACTTTTAACAGAAACAATTTCATTTGCACTTAGTCTGTTGTATTTTATTAATAACACACAAAGAAAGCTCTGCACGCTTGTATATTCTAATGTGTTTGTAAAATGTGTTCGTTTAAAATAGGTTTAAAGAGGAAAGATGTGTAAAGGAAGAAAAAGAACAACTGATGAAACAACTCTTTAATCCAGCTTTTGCCAATAATACTAAAATGTTCACTGATAGAAGAGTTGGAAGAAAGCGAAAACTTGTTGACGAAACATCAACAAATCTTAAAGTGAGAAAACATTAAACTTTCGTGAAACCAGTTTCGAATATATTCTGTTTGTTCTTATGAATTGCAGTTCCACATATCCATATATATACATATTGTAGCGACATAATATGTTGTAAGGATGTGCCGTCGCGGGTTGCGTTGGTTTCGGTGCGTGTTTGCCTTTTTCGTGCGATTCTCTCACGTGTCATGTGTCACGCCATGTACGCACCATTCTATTGACTACGAATAAAGAGCAAGCACGCCACATTTTGGTGACCCCGAGCGTCAAGAAACGATATTTCTTGGACAATGCAGGATCAAGAAGAAGTACTACACACTGCTGTTTCTTTGAAACTACCCACGTTCTGGACTGAACAACCCCGAGTGTGGTTTCAACAAACCGAAGCACAATTTACGCTACGCAAAATATCTTGCGATAGAACGCAGTATTATTATGTGGTGTCAGCATTGGACCAACTAACAGCAAGCCGTCTTTTGGATCTACTTGAAAGTCCGCCTGAGCAGAACAAATACGCAGCAATCAAGGAACGCTTGCTTAGAACATTTGGACTTACGGAGTATGAAAGAGCTGCACGATTGCTTAACATTACCGAGCTTGGAGACCGATCACCATCGCAGCTCATGGATGAAATGTTGTCCCTGATGGCCGGTCATAAGCCATGTTTTTTGTTTCACTACATTTTTCTTCGAACCTTGCCAGAAGAAATTCGGCTCGTGTTGACAAAAGAGACGTTGGTCGAACCAAGGCAATTAGCACAACGTGCCGACGTACTTTGGAAGGCAAGAAACAGCGAGCAATTTTTTGTTTCAAAAGTCCGCAAGCGTGAGATGCCTTCAGCAAGACCTGCGCAGCAATCACGTAAGAACGGTTTCTGTTTTTATCACCAACGCTTTGGCGACCGTGCCCTTAAATGCCAGCAACCTTGTGCTTATCAGGAAAACTTAAAGGCCGGCCGTTGTTAACTGCAGCAGCGGCCGGCGTTCACAAGAATTTGTTTTTTCTATGGGACAGTAATTCACAACAACAATTTTTGGTCGACACTGGAGCAGAAGTTAGCGTTTATCCGGCTTCCAGTAGGGAACGCTTGCGTCAATGCAACGACTTCAAGCTTATAGCCGCTAATGGGAGCGCCATTAAAACATTTGGAACAAAAACAATTTCGCTCGATTTAGTAGCCGGCAAGTTTTCTTGGAAGTTTGTTTTAGCCCACGTGCCCAGGCCGCTTCTCGGAGCAGATTTCCTGCGCGCAAATTCCTTGCTTGTCGACCTAAGGCACAAATGCTTGTTAAACGCTCGTTCCTTTGCGAGTGCACCACTTCATTGCACCAATCACTCACCAATGCAACTCAACGCACTTTCGACAAGTAACAACATTTACGCACGATTGCTAACGCAGTTTCCTTCCATAACTACTCCCAAGTTCTCCGCAGCAACGCCAAAACATCAGGTAGAACACTATATTCCAACTGACGGTCCACCAGTTCACGCAAAAGCACGACGCTTGTCGCCAGAAAAATTGCAAATAGCAAAACGCGAGTTTTCTAAAATGTTGCAACTGGGTATTATTCGCAGATCTTCCAGTCCATGGGCATCACCATTACATATGGTGCCGAAATCATCCGGTGATTGGCGACCGTGTGGTGATTATCGCCGTCTGAATGCTGCCACAATACCAGACCGTTACAATATACCGCACATTCAGGACTTTAGTTCTCGGCTTGATGGAGCAAAAGTGTTTTCAAAAATTGATTTGGTGCGCGGATACCACCAGGTGCCAGTTGCTAAAACCGACATTCCAAAGACAGCCGTCATCACCCCCTTTGGTTTATTTGAGTTCCTTCGCATGCCTTTTGGATTAAAGAACGCTGCTCAAGCTTTTCAAAGACTTATGGATTCTGTTTGTCAATCAATGGATTTTACCTTTGTTTACCTAGATGATATACTGGTTGCGAGTTCCTCGTTAAAGGTTCACCGCACACATCTCAAACAACTATTTCAACGACTTGCAGACAATGGCCTTGTCCTTAACGTGAATAAATGCGTTTTCGGAAAAACGCAAATTGATTTTCTGGGACATCGAATTGATTGCAACGGTGCTCAGCCACTTTCTGACAAAGTTTTAGCCATTCAACGTTTTCCGCCCCCAACTACGCTTAAGGGATATATATATAGGCTGTCAACTTATATTCGATTTGTGCTTTGCTTTATGTTCTAGTTTTATATATACGTTATGTTGTGACGAGAGACATATTTTTTAGAACCTTTAAATGTTCAATGTTCATGTTCTCTGATGTCATAGCTATGACGTAGAATGTTTTTCATCTGTTGATTAACTGTTAGTTGTGTGCACTTAATTGTACTTGATCAATAACCCTTCACTTGTGACGGTGTTCCAAGATGCTTTGGCTGTCGATTATCGCATGTGTCAAAAGAGTCTTACACATTTTATTGAGTGTATTAATAAGTTTGTTAATTACTGATTTCCTGCAAAACACTGTTTAACCAAAAATCGTTGTCGTTATAATTTTTTAAGTTTTTTCATTTGACATTGTGTTGTTTTGTTTGAAATTTTACTCGAAAGACTATTTCTGTCTTTTAAATATCATTATGTGTACACAGAATGTTCTTGTGTTTCATTGAAATGCTTACGACACCGCAATTAAATGCCAGAACCACTTTCAGTCATGAGTATGTGGGTTCTACAACTGCAAATATGATAGGTTACCTTAGCCTGAGAAACTAAATAAGCAATGATGCCCAAGAAATTGTTGAAAACCTACGAGGCAAATGTATTCCATATATGCGAAGATATTGTTTGGAATACATGGGTTCATCCCTCCTAAAAACTGATATATCATAACACAAAAATGCCTGCTGGGTCATCGTTAGAAACATTTGTAGGCAAAATTGGATTATAGGTAGCTACATGACAATCATTTTACTTTTTCCGGCCGAAACGTGTGTCTCACATGCTTGTGTACTTTAAAATACAACAGTCAGTCTTCTTAAAGAGTGCCCAACCCGGATAATTCAGTTTGTAGACGTAAGACTGATGCGGCACATTTCATAATTTGCTTTTTAAATGGCAAATCAATCGTCTCACGGAGATACAGTTACTCTCTGTTTACCGGTCATGATAAGGAGTACGATACAATTGTCCTTAAAACGAAAAGAGTGCAGAGAGAAACTCTAAAAGACTTTTAGCGTTGTCCCTTGTCAGATCCTTGTCCCTCAGTTGGATCTTGACCCTCAGTTGAAGTCGTGGTGTGCGTATTTGGCGTTAAGGTTGATTCGCGATCAAGATGACGCATGGGTTTTTATTTATGCCTGAAACCGACATGCTCATACCGGCGAATTACTTTCTGCATTGCATCGTGCGTCCAAAGACGGGCGCAGTTTAAATTGCGTTCGTGAAGCACATCGTGACCTGTTAGTCCTGACTTAAATCAAGGCAAAACATGCCAATCTAATCAAAAAGTCTCATCGACCCCTTTTAAATTTGTCCCAGCTAATGACAATTTAAACGACAGATTTGTTGACAATTATTGTTGAAGGGCACCTAAGTTTGCTTTTAACATTTACGTGCGCTTACGATCGATGGCGGCTAACACCTCGACGCGTAAAACCACATAGCCATGTTTTTGACTTGACCAAACCAAAACGTTTTGGGCCCGCTAAAAACCCGGCTTAGTTGGGCGTCCAGACTTTTTCTCTTTGGATACTTGCGATCCGGTAGACCAATCGGACTTATTTTATATGCCACACACGAACTCTACGGAAAAGTACATGGAAACCAAACACCAGACTTAAATTTCGTCCAGAGGTGTCGGTACATTAAAGCACATCTTAAATTAACAAATTAAAAGTGAAAAAATACTTAGCCGAAAAGAACCTTGAATTGCGCGGCATAGGTGACGATTCTTGTGTTGAAAAGAGGTAGCTGGAAGACACAAACGACATGTGCAACTGCAATATACTTTTTAATAAAATTTCATTGTTACTGATTTACTTCAAACGGAGTTGAAGCAGTAACGTTTGAAGAGCCATGCTGGGTTATAAAGGATGCCTTTGTTGAACTTGCGCCAACTTTTGTGTGAAGTTAATCATTAATTGGTATTTATATGATGCCACAAAAGCAACGCATGGTCTTCCATGTCACATAATGTTTGCTTTTCTACAAACTGATTACTCGCTTACTCGTTGTCCCGTTACGTGTGTACATAGTGTGAGATTTAAATGCATTCAAACGACGATTGCGTAAAAGCCAGCTGGTAAGTAATCACGAAATCCGCATATTTTAGAAACATTTTCCTTGCTTCTAATGCATTAATATACGTACATTAATCAGTTTATTAAAATTAAACTCGCCTTAATTCGTTGGTTTGCGACGCATGTTGTTGATATTTCGAACAGAACAAATTATTTTGAACACCTTATGCAAATTTTGTCAAGTTTTAAAACAGGGATCGGTATCTTTGGTTCAGTTTTGGGCCATATACCTGTAAAGTGTCTGCAAGAAACATTTTTTACCATTCCATTTCCGTTTAAATTGTTATTACGATGTTACAACCTTGCGATTGGGGATCATATTTATTTTTTACACCGTGTCATATAGCACTCAACCGCGATATTGTTGACTTAATTTGTCAACACGGTTGCGCCACGCAACCTACAGGCTGTCCCATCTGTTTTACGAGAACAAAACAGATGGGGGCAGCTTGCAGGTTGAGGTTTTGGTCATGAACCGAAAGGGAGTTGATATGAATTAGGGATTAATATGAATGGATGTAGTTAATAGATGGATGTATGTTCTTTGAATGTTCTTTAGGCATGTATTTCCAGTATTTAGAGGTCATTATGTTATTTCAAGTGTAGTGTAAACAATATTGGACCACTTTTTACTCGCATGGACCAACATTTTGGATCCTAAGCCGAATACGGATGATAACATGTAAAAAAGATATTTTACTTGTCGAAAATTAGCAACGATCCGAATCAATTATTGCGGTCCTTCCGAAGTTTTTTGTAGAGGAAGATTTACCAAAGAATTTTACGCCCATGTGACAAAATGATGGTGAGGTTACCTGCATCCATTGTACAAAATAACGCACGTTTTGCAGCAATTAACACTGCATTAGATCATGAGATAGAATAATGAATCACAAACAAATATAGCTGTGATTATCGGACATTGGACATTTAGAGGGTGCAATGTGACGTTGTATCAAGACAAATACAACAACATATTAACAATAATAACAATATTAACATAAATATAATGTATTGATAATAAGCATTGTTATATGACAGGTCGCCAGGGCTTTTACTTTTATGCTGACTTCACCTGATTTCTGTTTGGCAATTGAGACTTGTGTGCGGTACGCGGCCAATCCAGTTCCTGTAGTTGAATAAACGTATAATTTCTAACTGGACTTTCTCTTTACCGATATGGGACAAGTTAGGACTGGTCCGGGGGTGACATTTCCTGTTCCGGGTACACGGTCGTTTGTCGACGTTAAAAGGGCCGACAATTGATTACCGCATGGGAGGAGTGGATAATTGCAAATTTCTAGTTAGCATTCTGTTGCTCAGGTAGCGAATATTTCGCGCGGTATTAAATTGTTGTATATTTCTGTTTGTTTGCGAGTGTGTTAGTTTGGTTTGATATTTTAGTTTGAGCTCTTAGTTACTGGAATAAAATAAAATCTATGTCAAATTTTACCTTGTATTCATTGATTTTGTACCTCTTAAACAATTTAAATTAAAACTTTCCTGAAAACAATGTGTTTTGTCGTGCTTTGATTTTGCGTGGTGAAGGTTGTGAGCCAAGTACAAATGTTGCTATAGTTTGAGTTGAGCGTTCGCAAATATTAGCCGGTTATTCTAGGTGAGGTTTACTGTTTACAGACCTGGGCTTGCAGAGACTGGCACGACAAACGTGACGACTGCGGCTACAGGGGGCGGAACCAATACCAATGTTAGCTGTGCGAAACCGTGTGAAGGTTTGGAAAGGTTAAAGGGGCGGGAAATTGCTCGACGCCAACTCAGATAAACAGCATCGTATACTGGGTCGTCATTAGTTTGTTTTGGTTTGTTGGTTGTTTGCTTACAAACTCGAATCACGTGGTTAAATCACTTGACAATATTTGGGGGTATCATCATTGACCACCGTTATAAGAATTTCGTTTGCACTTTGATCAAGTTTACGTGTTATGCGACGAGTTTTAATACTTGACCTCCCACCAATAATAAGCCTATATTGCATTGCATGGCCTGAAAATTGGCGAATCTCTCTAGTGTGAATATCGATGGAAATATAAGTGTGTTCTTACGAAAAAAGCAAAATTCTCACGTGAAGTAAAGACCAAAGGTTTAAATTCGAACTCCCATTAAATTTGCGGTAGTGGTGCAACATGGTGCACCTAGTAGTTCATGGTCAACAATTTACCAAATTTTATGAAAATACTAGTGTTGATTTTTGAGTTTGCAAACTCCTGTGAAGGAGTAAAGTAGATTACTGGTGTTTACATTAGAGGGTTTTTGTTTAAACTTCTGTGGCTTCGTTGAGGTAACGTGGTTTGTGTCTGTCACAACAAAACACAATGATGATATTGTAGCAGCAACAGGGCAAGTTCAGACAACAGGGTCGATACCAGGACAAGTTTGTGTGTTTTCCACAATATATTGCCAGCAGAAACGAGGTTTAACAAAATAATGACAAAAACGTTAAAAATCGTTGTATCAATGAAGTAACAAGCTTTGGTTCAATGTCAGCTGATGTAGTATTAATTGCAAAATCGATATCCCTACTATTAGCATTACCAGTTTCCGCAAATGAAAACACACGTATTATAGAGGTAATATAATGTCACTGAGATAAGATAATGCCTTAGCGAAGTACGTATTCTTCACAGGTTTATTGAGATAATCTAATTAGAAGATTAAATATCATGTGAAAGGCGTGCAGTTCATCTGATGACCCCCGATTTATAGCTTAGTACGAAAGTATAACCTTTATTTTTAACACAGAAATTCTTACACACCGAAGATTTGTTGCTAGTTGGTTAAAAGGAATTGAATGGCCAGAGTAATTAAATGTAACGGCATTTTGGGGTCTCGTAATCTATGGAGTGGACAAGTCTCGTGGAAACGAAACATTGGGACCAAGACAGAAAGTTATGATGAGTTTAGAAAGTACGACAAAATATTTCAAAGCAATTTTCCACAAGTTGTCATGCCAACCAACCATCACCTCAAATTTGGAAAAATATTGACAAATTTGAAAAAATATTGCAAAGAAAAGAAGATCCGGGCTCCCGGTAAACGAGTGGCAAGTTACAACTTTGAGTTGGTCAAGGGTCAAAAGTTGCTTTACAAGTTCATTGATATTGTTCAACACAGAGAAATGTATGAAGAAAAAAATTACTTCTTCTTCCGTTGTGGACCCGGTAAGAATCGAGATATTATCTTGCTCGCATACCCAACTAAAGATCAACCTGGGAATGGTTTAATGATGACCTCTTCCCTCACAAAACAACCAAACACATTTGAATACTTGCTTCAACCGCCAAAAACATACGAGTTTCAAGGTTTTCCGCAATACTTTGAGATGTTTATGACAGAATCAGTCAGCACCAAAGGCGACAGCACGGGAGACGAGGGTCGGTTTTTCGAGATCTCTGTTTTCTTGTTGTTTGAGATTGCCAGACGACTTGCTAATGGTGATGTCCACCAATCCATTCCTGTGTCATCCTGCATCTCCGTTTCTATGTTGAGAGTTTCCATGTCAGAGAGAAAGGAAAATGAGTTAGATGTATTTAGGCAGCTGGAAAAAGTATTTCAAGGGGATTTGGATATGAGGAAAAATGAAGCAAGAACCATCCTGAAGAGGTTAGTATTGTCCGGAAACTCGAAAGGGGGTGATAGACGATAAGCGCCAATGTAAGGTCTTTGTTTTTAAAAGAAATAATAATTGTGCCTATTGGCATTCCCGGTTTCTGTCTAAAAGAAAAGAGCAAAAAAAACAAAAATCACAACAAAACTTAACAGCAAGAACACTTACTCCCTTTCGAGTTTCCGGCAAATGTTGATGCGAAAAAAGACAAATCCGTCGGTCAAACAGACTGCTTCCTGTAGTCATTCGTGACATGTTCTCTATGGTTGGTGTACAAAAGATTTTCGCCTGTGCACATGGCCTGCGGAATGGGGTCATATATCTCCTGAAAAACAGAAACTAACTCTTATTTATCAGAGCGCATATAGAAAATAAAATGCTGGCCCCCAATTACCTTGAAGTTTTTTCTACAGATCCCTAAATCGTTTTACACAAGTAAAAGCAAAGAACGTTACAAGTAAAAATGTTTTCAGGATTTGCTTTCGAATCGCTCGTTTCTACAAAATGCACATCGTAGTGTAACTGAGTCTACGCTGCCCATTAATATTTGAGACATTGGACTGGATATACAAATATATTTAAAGCGCGTTATATTTATAACTTTTTGGTTGGGTTAAAATAGGTTTTACGTGGAAGGAGGTACGAAGGAAGAAAAAGAAAAACTAATGAAACGACTCTTCAATCCAGCTGCAACCGATATTAAACAATGATGTACATAACTGAACGACAAAACAGTTTGTGAATGTCCACAAACCATATGTTAACATAAGTTTAAACCTTCGCGATTGCAAGGATAATACTTATTTACATTTATCGCATACTGTTATTTCAATGTGTAATATGTTGTTTGCAATTTCACAATCCGTAAAAGTCCATGTGTTAGCTTTTGCGATGTAAACTGTGTTTCGTTTTGCACCAAGTTCAATGTATTAATAAAGGGCACTTAGATACTTGTATTTTATAATAGCGCTTTTAACTGTGTCGATTTTCATTGCCATTTCTTGTTGTTTTACGCTTGTATTACACAAAGAATTATTCCGTACTAATTTCACAATAAACACCGCGTTTGTGCTAATTTTTTTGTGTGTTTGCATTTTTTTCCTTTATTTAAGGCGTCATAAAAACTGGCGCTAGATGGAGGTATAGAGCCACAAAACATACTACGTACAGTGGAGAATTGTCCCTTCTAGCTGCAAATGACACTGGGACAGGTCACGACAAAACGGAACCGAATAGACAGGACTTTGGTCGTTCCTGGAAAACTTTTGTGTTGCGATCGTACATAGAACTTTGTGTAAATGTTTTGCGTTTTATTGTGAGACAGCTTTGGATTACTTTGTCCGGCCGTTATGGCAAACACACATTTATTTTCGTTAGCAAAAATGGCAACAAAATTATGGCAGGCTGTATTTGCCTGGGATACTGTTATGTGTCTGGTGCTGTTTTAATGTACTTTTCCGTCGCATTGTTTCTACAAAGGTTTGCGTTGACCATTTGCAATATACCGCGAAATGTACAACTAGCAATCATTTAAAACAAGTCACACTTACCTCAACAATTCGTTTTATGGTTTTGCACCTTACACAATAGGCCTCATTTATAACCCTGTTTGCGCGTGGCGATACGCGTATTGGCCGTTGTCGTGCTGTCGCGTTTCCCGGTGTGCTTTACGTCTTCGAACTGCAAGCATCGGTGCAGTTAGGGTTACTTACGTTTGGCAGCAGTGAAAGCTGCAGTAGGTCATAGAGATAGTGTAAGGGATTACAAAAACAAGTGTGTGCCTGCTGGACATAGGTCATCATGTAAGGGTGTCATATGGTGTGGTATTGAGGCACAGTTTATCAGCTATAATAAGTTAATAACCAGTAAACATGTGAAGCAAATACGTTTTTTCCGCTTGTATACATATTGCATAGTTGTATAAGCATTGTTACATGACAGGTCGCCCGGGGTTTTACTTTTTAATAAAAAAAAAATAGTGTTTACTTAAAAATGCAATTTCCTTAGTTGCTTTTGGTTTAAGCACTATGCCTTTTTTAGACAATTGTTCGAACTCGGTCAGTTGGTAACCGAACTTGGTGGGTTGATACTGCTGTAAGCGATCAAACAAATGCTTGCAGTTGATTAAACCTATGGTTTGTAGCCTGGTTTGCTCTTCACCGGTGCCGGGCAATTTCGACTGGTATACGCGTGGCACTATACTTGTTTTGGGAAAGGCAGTCATTTTTCTGCGTTATAAGGGACGAATTTGCTCTTAAAAATCCCGTTAAACAATGAAAAGTGTTCCAACTCCGCTTTGGTTCGTAGGTTATTCTCACGATGTGATGAAATGAATTTACAAATTCGATTGCATTACTGGCGGGGATTGCGTATTGGCCGTTGTCGTGCTGTCGCGTTTCCCGGTGTCCGCCTGAGTTTTCTACCGGCGGTTGAAGCTTGCTTTAATTTGAACTTTACGTCTTCGAACTGCAAGCATCGGTGCAGTTAGGGTTACTTACGTTTGGCAGCAGTGAAAGCTGCATAACATCTGTTGAAAGACTAACTTTGCTGTCACTCGGTGGCAATTTTGTGTAGGTTTGAACAGTCGGAGTTTGTGTGACGCAATAGAAGAACATGCCGCTTTTTAACGTGCGTTATGTAGTACTTAGATGGGTTAAAATGATTAATCGTATCACAAATGAAACCAATGAAGTGAAAGATCTTGTGAAGAAGCTTACAACATACCAACAGGCATATCCTGGAAACAGAGGAAATCATTGCGTACCACGACAACTTGTGAAGATATATAATTGTGAAGGGTTGAAAGGGAAAGGATTACTCAAAATCTTCATTAAAATTGTCAAAAACAAAACCCCACAGCAAGCAGAACGTTTCGAAAAAGGAAACTACTTCTACTTTCGCTGCGGATCCGGTGGGAAACGAAATGTTATTTTGCTTGCCAACCCATCTGTAGACCAACCTGGTAATGGTATAATCATTACCTCCGCTCTTACAGACCAACCCAACAGTTACGTTTACTTTCTCCATAAAGATCATAGGGTGAAATTGCGTGGATTTTGTGAATATTTTGAGAAGTTTATGACAAAATCAATAAATACCAGAAGTGACAACGAGGATCGGTTTTTCGAGTTTTCAGTTCTTTTGTTGTTCGAGATTGCCAGACGAGTAGCTGATAATGATGTCTACCAATCCATCCCTGTATCATCCTGCATCGCCGCTTGTATTTTAAGAGTAAAAATAACTAAGAAAACAAAAGTACAGAAAAAAAACGAAGAAGATATCATAGAAGACCTCATTAAAGTGTTTCGTGAGAAGAGTTTTTATGGAAGAGAAAAAGCAGCGAAGGAAATGTTAAAAAGGTAAAATTTAATAATTCCTCCATACGCTAAGTCCTTAAACTTAACTTTATTTCTTGAAAAAAATCATTTGTGTGTTTTTATCGTGTAAATTAAAACTAGTTACACAGTCTGTAAGCTGAAGACAGATGGGCACTGTTGAAAAGACTTTGTAGTGAATATATAGCCAACGCCATCCGTTGAGCACCAAACTAGGTGCATCCTTACAGAGAAAACAAGGCGGAAACAGTATAAGGCCGAGCAAAGGCAAAATCAATAGTGCCGCCAGTGGTGTATAACAAAACATGAATATATAAACAAAATCTGCCGGCAGCTCACAGAAATTTCATAATAAAGGTTACAAGTTACACATTTCTGGGCAATACTTTTGTTGAACATAATTGAAACTAATTTTTTTAATGAAAAGCATCCCTGAACAGTTTTTCATAGTTCAGTTTTCCTAATTTTCAATTCGTCGTCGTTTTCATGCATTTTGTTTTTGAACGACATTGGCAAGATTTCACATTTTAAGCGATGCCAGCTTGTCACCTTAACCGAGAATGATTGCACAAACAACCATTTTTTCCACGATTTCGTTTTGTTACAACAGTTACCTGGAAACTGATGGAGGTGAAAATAAAGCGCTGAAAAAAAAGAAGAAAGAACTCTTCCATGAAATCGAAAGTCCTGAAGGAAGCGAGGAAGTTACTCAACTCTGTCTGGACTTCTCTGAAAAACTTTAAAACAAGGCAAGATCTGAGGCAACAAGATGTAATGAAATAAATCAACCCAAATTTCCAAGATGCTTGAAGCAAACGCAGTAAGGCCATTGCCTGTTGAATATTCGACCTAAACTTTTGTCTCCATACTTATATCTAGTAATATTTCATTAAACTTGAGTTGCTCGAGCTTCCATATGTTGATGTAGATTGGATCGTATAACCATTATTTTATTGCCTACTGTAAATGCAATTTGCTCATTATCGTGAAGTTGTTTTTAGAGTTGCGTTGCTTCACAGGCCTTTCTTACGCTTGGTGTAAAGCTGTTATGTGAAGCTAACTGTTTGTTTAAAGCGTAAAAGAACTTGCACTGAGTACATAGTTAGTGTAGTTCGCTGTGGTATATTTTGTTAGTAGATGTTTGTAAATGAAATCATTCGCTGTTTTTTTTTGTAGAGATTTGTGAATGAAACTCATTTAAATCAAATCATTTTACAAATGTTCATGTTTCGAAAGATTACAAACAGGCGAAATCTATTTAAAACTTGGTAGTAAAACCTCACTGCTGTCATAACTTCGTTTTGCCTCTTTAGTGCTGCTGTAAGACCGTAAATAGCAGTCCTTTGTTTATAGCGTAGCCAGGCGAATGACGGACTGCGCGAGCAGGCTATGTTACGAGCTAAGGCTAGCATGGGCGTGCCGGTTGCTGCCTCCGAGGTACGTGCAAATTCAGCACTTGTTGTTGGTTATCAAGTCATAGTTTTTATGTGGAAAATGACCTCCTGTTCGCCTGAGGTACCCAAACTGTTGTTCGCACTTCATCTTTGACATCACGAGGCGATAAAGATAAAAAAATTAGCGATCCCCAAAAAAGATTTTTTGTCTTTGTGCAACATTTTTAAATGTTTTGGAGGTCTAAAATACCATGGTGGCTTTTATAGGGATTGCTGCAAACTGTTTTGATAAAGCCTAGATATCGCCTCAACTAACAAGAGTGGAAATGTCGACGATTTAATTTGCTAAAGTTCAAGTATGTTTCTTAATGATTTGGCGTAACCGACACCATAACAACGGACATTATTAATATTACAATGAAAGGAATTAAATCAGATTTAATACGAGGGCGTCGCCGTGAGATTTGGTTAGCTCGGCATTTAAATTCCAGAGTCGAAGCTTGCTGACTATTATCCATCTCAACTCAACCAATTCACGAAAACATGAGATTTCAAGGACTTGACAATACAAGTCTTGTGATGGAAAAGTTAGCATTACGCTACAATTAAGTCCTGCCACTATTGCTATTACACAATGGAAAATACAACCATTGCTAAGTTACTAATCAGAACGGAAATATGTTTTACGACGGAAAATTGCAAAGTCAAATTAATGTCCCACACGTATTGTCTTCATATCGTATACATTTACATAGTTTGGGTGGATTTTTTTACTGACAATGTCAAACCTCCATGCACTTTGACTCAAGAGCCTAATGATGTTTGCAGCAAATTGATTCGATGAAACTAACTTGTGTAGGACCTCTTCTTTCGAAGATCACAAAAACTTATAAGTGGACGTAGTCTTTATAAAAATCCCTTACTTTTGAGAAAAACAATGGTGTTCGTGGCCCCAGGGGTCTGGAAACATCACGTGATGTTCCGCCTCGTCGCGCAAGGGTGTTCACGTAAAATGTTTCAACAATTTAAAATCTGGTGACCATTTTCCCGGCGACAAGAAAATACCCAACTTTAAAATTAGAATTAAAATTTGTATCTTTGCGCAATATGTATTGGAGTGCAAAACACCATGACTGTTGGCACACCCAGGAAATCGGAGACGGAGACTCGAACGCTGGATGAAGTTCCGGACAGGAACAAAGAAAACTATTTAAAGTACTCTGTATTTCACAAAACATTAAACACATGAGGTTAACTTGGATTTCTGCAATTCATCGTCCTCCACTATCGAAAAGGATTTTTCGCCGCAAACCATAAACAACTGGTACTTTGAAACCGTGTATGTTTGTGAAATCACGTGATGTTATTCACTAATTTCAAAACACCATGTGATGTTTCGCCTCAACAGTGGAAATTTCAACGGGTTGCTTAGCTCAAAGTTCATTGACAACAATTGGTGCTTTACAACATTGGTTACGTTTCCAAATGCATCGAGAGCCCTTGTTTAAACATTGAAAACAGAAGCTTTTATTATCTCGTACCGTGAACAGCGAAAGAGTAAACAGAACGATTAAAATGTTGACAAACCCTAAAATTATATTCATATCAGAGAAAATTGTGCCCTATATCAACAGACAAATTGTGATCGTTGTTGCTGCCAGTGAATGTCAAATATTAGTTCTGGTAGTTCTGAAGTTTCGTGAAGCTACAACGGTTTGCTTCACATCAACGTACGGCCAAGTTCATTGTCAACAGTTCTTTTCAACGTTGTAAGTGAACCGTGTTCACAAAGCGTTCGCGACATTATTACATTTGCCAGTGAAAAGCAATTAAATCCGATGTTGCGTCGTGAGTTAGCTCTGGCATTTAAACCACAGACCGATGTAAGGCGAATGTTTTGGAAAAACAGGAAATTTCCGTCACAGACATTTCCGCGTACTTCAAATCGGGGGGAGCCGCAAACCGTTGCCATAAAACTAAGTAGTTCTGAGGTCACACGATGTTTTGCACAAGAATTTTAGAACATCGCGCGATGTTTCGCCTCAACCAACAAAAGTGGAAATTTCAACGGTTGGCTTAACTTTAATGATCGGCCAAGTTCGAATATGTTTCACATCGTTGTGACGTAACGGTTTCCTTGACAACAGCAAATATTATTATTGCAATGAAACGAATTAAATCTGATTTTGTGCGGGTGCGTTGGCGTGTGGTTAGGTTATAACCTAGCTATAGCTCGGCATTTAAACGCCGAAGATTGCTGATTATTATCGATCTCAACCGATTTTATTCAAACACGATTTAATCCACGAACTTCACAAACAATTCTTGTGAGTAAATAACTTGGATGACAGCTGATGTTTTTTGAACAAACCTGGACTGTTAAACACCTGCTTTGCCAAACACACTAGTGTGTAAAATTTTTGTGTGTGTAAAATTTCACATTAGTGTGTAAAATTTTTGGTTGTGGTGGTGACATCAATACTAAAAAAAATATACAGGCGCTAGATGGCGGTATACAGCTAGTTATGATTGTCTCTTTATCAGTTGTAAGTGACACCAGTGGGTATGTCAGAAAACAGAGAACCGAGTGAACTTGAATAGTGTACAGAGTTGACAGGGTTTAACAGGCTTGTGGAAGCCTTTTGTGTTGTGATCGTGTATTTACAGCTTCATATTTTTATTTTAAAGATGCATTAATCATTTGAAGCTAAACTAGAAATTACAACTTATTATTCCAAGGTTCTGTTGCTTTTGTAGTGTGGGCTAAGCATACCTTTTCCGATGTCTTGTATTTTAAATAGCATGGTTTGCGTGGTATGCATGGAAATATATGCTATCTGATTAATCCTATAATTGAGAAACAATTTTTCAGCAATAAATATAAACCAGAGGAAACGTTTATTTCAGCTTTTCTTAAATTGGTCGTTTTTTTTTCACAATAAGAAATCACAATATACGCACTAGGACAAATATTTGACAGTAAATAATTTTTGCACATGGTATTATTTAGGGTTTTGCCAAGGTACAGTTTTTGGCATATCACAGACATGTATCAGCTTAATTGAAATTTGAATACTGCAAAACACTGCCAGTGAACACGGCAAATTGTTTGCATATGACAGGTAATGTTTACTTAAATCGAATAATCTCCGCAGTTTTTCCCCTGCTGGCATATGTGTTGCTGGGAAGTTGAGTTTACGTAAATATTAGCCTGTTATTGGTTTACTGATTACCGAAATGGATAAGCTGAGGCTGGTACGGCCGCTCCGGTTTCTGCTTCGTCGTAGGCAGCCAATCCAATGCTTGATGTTTAGTAACAAGTCGCAGATTTTATTAAGGTTAAAAGGGTCGGGAATTTTCTCATACAGATCCCGATAAACAATGGAAAGTACTTAGTTACGAAGTTAAACACAATTGTGTCTAACACGCTTCCATAATATTTCCAGCATCTTAGCATAAAGTTTTTATTATTTTGAAAGTTAAATACATGTTCGTCTCAAGAGTGTCCTCCACGTTTTAATTTGTTTATATCGAACATCAACTTTAACATTACACGTTGCTAAAATGGATTCCCCACACTAGAGGGACATCGACTCTCGGAATTGACGCAGCAGTAACTCAAACATCAGAGATTCTCGTGATTGATCAAACATTAATACGGGTTTTGCGTGTGCTTTGACGTAGTGTCAAGTGTTTAAACCTTACAACAATTCCATTTCCTTTTAAATTATTATCACGATGTTACAACCTTGCGATTGGGGATCATATTTGTTTTTTACACCGTGTCATATAGCACTCAACCGCGATATTGTTGACTTAATTTGTCAACACGGTTGCGCCACGCAACCTACAGGCTGTCCCATCTGTTTAACGAGAACAAAACAGATGGGGGCAGCCGGCAGGTTAAGGTTTTGGTCGTGAACCGAAAGGGAGTTGATATGAATTAGGGATTATTATGAATGGATGTAGTTAACAGATAGATGTATGTTCTGTAAATGTTCTTTAGGCATGTATTTCCAGTATTTAGAGGGCATTATGTTATTTCAAGTGTAGTGTAAACAATATTGGACCACTTTTTACTCGCATGGACCAAAATTTTTGACCCTAAGCCGAATACTGATGATAACATGTAAAAAAGCTATTTTACTTGTCGAAAATTAGCAACGATCCGAATCAATTATTGCGGTCCTTCCAAAGTTTTTTGTAGAGAAAGATTTTACCAAAGAATTTTACTCTCATGTGACAGAATGATGCTGTTACCTGTATCCATTGTACCTCTTCAAAATAACGCACGTTTGGCAGCAAAATACTGCATTAGATCATGAGATAGAATAATGAATCATAAACAAATATAGCTGTGATTATCGGACATAGGACATTTAGAGGGTGCAATGTGACGTTGTATCAAGACAAATACAACAACATATTAACAATAATAACAATATTAACATAAATATAATGTATTGATAATAAGCATTGTTATATGACAGGTCGCCAGGGCTTTTACTTTTATGTTCACTTCACCTGGTTTATGCTTGGCAATTGAAACTTGTGTGCGGTACGCGGCCAATCCAGTTCCCGTAGTTGAATAAACGTATAATTTCTAACTGGACTTTCTCTTTACCGGTACGGGACAAGTTAGGACTGGTCCGGGGGTGACATTTCCTGTTTCGGGTACACGGTCTTTTGTCGACTTTAAAAGGGCCGACAATTGATTACCGCATGGGAGGAGTGAGTAATTGCAAATTTCTAGTTAGCATTCTGTTGCTTAGGTAGCGAATATTTCGCGCGGTATTAAATTGTTGTATATTTCTGTTTGTTTGCGAGTGTGTTAGTTTAGTTTGCTATTGTAGTTTTAGTTTTTAGTTACTGGAATAAAATAAAATCGATGTCAAATTTTACCTTGTATTCATTGATTCTGTACCTCTTAAACACTTTGGAAATTAAAACTTTCCTGAAAACAGTGTGTTTTGTCGTGCTTTGATTTTGCGTGGTGAAGGTTAAGAGCAAAGTACAAATGTTGCTATAGTTTGATTCGAGCGTTCGCAAATATTAGCCTGGTATTCTTGGTTAGGTTTACTGTTTACAGACCTGGGCTTGCATGGTACGACAAACGTGACGACTGCGGCTACAGGGGGCGGAACCAATACCAATGTTAGCTGTGCGAAACCGTACGAAGGTTTGGGAAGGTTAAAGGGGCGGGCAATTGTCCGACACCAACTCAGATAAACAGCATCGTATACTGAGTCGTTGAGGTAACGTGGTTTGTGTCTGTCACAACAAAACACAATGATGATATTGTAGCAGCAACAGGGCAAGTTCAGACAACAGGCTCGATACCAGGACAAGTTTGTGTGTTTTCCACAATATATTGCCAGCAGAAACGAGGTTTAACAAAATAATGACAAAAACGTAAAAAAATCGTTGTATCAATAAAGTAACAAGCTTTGGTTCAATGTCAGCTGATGTATTATTAATTGCAAAATCGATAACCCTACTATTAGCATTACCAGTTTCCGCAAATAAAAAACACGCGTATTATAGAGGTAATATAATGTCGCTGAGATAAGATTATGCCTTAGCGAAGTACGGGTTCTTCACAGGTTTATTGAGATAATCTAATTAGAAGATTAAATATTATGTGAAAGGCGTGCAGTTCATCTGATGACTCTCAATTCATAACTTAGTACGAAAGTATAACCTTTATTTTTAACACAGAAATTCTTACACACCGAAGATTTGTTGCTAGTTGGTTAAATAGAATTGGATGGCCAGAGTAATTAAATGTTACGGCATTTTGGGGTCTCGTAATCTATGGAGTGGACAAGTCTCGTGGAAACGAAACATTGGGACCAAGACAGAAAGTTATGATGAGTTTAGAAAGTACGACAAAATATTTAGAAGCAATTTTCCACAAGTTGTCATACCAACCAACCATCACCTCTTGACAAATTTGAAAAAATATTGCAAAATAAAGAAGATCCGGGCTCCCGACAAACGAGTGGCAAGTTACAACTATAAGGAGGTCAAGGGTCAAAAGTTGCTCTACACTCTCATTGATATTGTTCAACACAGAGAAATGTATGAAGAAGAAAATTACTTCTTCTTCCATTGTGGACCCGGTGAGAATCGAGATATTATCTTGCTCGCAAACCCAACTAAAGATCAACCTGGGAATGGTTTAATGATGACCTCTTCCCTCACAAAACAACCAAACACATTTGAATACTTGCTTCCACCACCAAAAATACACGAGTTTCAAGGTTTTCCGCAATACTTTGAGATGTTTATGACAAAATCAGTCAGCACCAAAGGCGACAGCACGGGAGACGAGGGTCGGTTTTTCGAGATCTCTGTTTTCTTGTTGTTCGAGATTGCCAGACGACTTGTTGATGGTGATGTCCACCAATCCATCCCTGTGTCATCCTGCATCTCCGTTTCTATGTTGAGAGTTTCCATGTCAGAGAGAAATGAAAATGAGTTAGATGTATTGAGCCAGCTGAAAATAGTTTTTCAAGGGGATTTGGATATGAGGGAAGATAAGGCAAGAAAAATCCTGAAGAGGTTAGTATTGTCCGGAAACTCGAAAGGGGGTGATAGACGATAAGCGCCAATGTAGGGTCTTTGTTTTTAAAAGAAATAATAATTGTGCCTATTGGCATTCCCGGTTTCTGTCTAAAAGAAAAGAGCAAAAAAAACAAAAATCACAACAAAACTTAACAGCAAGAGCACTTACTCCTTTTCGAGTTTCCGGCAAATGATGCGAAAAAAGACAAATCCGTCGGTCACACAGACTGCTTCCTGTAGTCATTCGTGACATGTTCTCTATGGTTGGTGTACAAAAGATTTTCGCCTGTGCACATGGGCCTGCGGAATGGGGTCATATATCTCCTGAAAAACTGAAACTAACTCTTATTTATCAGAGCGCATATAGAAAATAAAATGCTGGCCCTCAATTACCTTGAAGTTTTTTCTACAGATCCCAAAATCGTTTTACACAAGTAAAAGCAAAGAACGTTACAAGTAAAAATGTTTTCAGGATTTGCTTTCGAATCGCTCGTTTCTACAAAATGCACATCGTAGTGTAACTGAGTCTACGCTGCCCATTATAATTTGAGACATTGGACTGGATATACAAATATATTTAAAGCGCGTTATATTTATAACTTTTTGGTTGGGTTAAAATAGGTTTTACGAGGAAGGAGGTACGAAGGAAGAAAAAGAAAAACTAATGAAACGACTTTTCAATCCAGCTGCCTGCAACCGATATTAAACAATGATGTACATAACTGAACAACAAAACAGTTTGTGAATATCCACAAACCATCTGTTGACATATGTTCAAACTTTCGCGATTGCAAGGATAATACTTATTTACATTTATCGCATAATGTTATTTGAATGTGCAATACGTTGTCTGCAATTTCACAATCCGTAAATGTGCATGTGTTAGCTTTTGCGATGTAAACTGTGTTTCGTTTTGCACCAAGTTCAATGTATTAATAAAGAGCACTTAGCTACTTGTACTTTATAATAGCGCTTTTAACTGCGTCGATTTTCATTGTGATTTCTTGTTGTTTTGCGCATGTATTACACAAAGAATTATTCCGTACTAATTTCACAATAAACACCGCGTTTCTGCTTATTTTTTTGTGTGTTTGCATTTTTGTGCTTTATTTAAGGCGTCATAAAAACTGGCGCAAGATGGAGGTATAGAGCAACAAAAAATTTCACGGGACATATCACGACCAAAAACGGAACCGAATAGACGTTTTCAGAAAGTCGACAGGATTTTGTTGGTTCTTTGAAAACTTTTGTGTTGCGATCGTGCATAGAACTTTGTTTAAAAGTTTTCCGTTTTATTGTGAGAAATCTATGGATTAATTTCTCCGGCCATTGTAGCAAACATGCATTTATTGTCGTTAGGTAAAAAAGGCAAAAAATGTAAGGCAGGCTTTGTTTTTCTGGGATTCGGTTGTGTGTCTGGTGCAGTCTTAAAGTACTTTTCCGTCGCATTGTTTCTACAAAGTGTGAGGCTTGCGTTGACTATTTGAAATATACTTTACGGCGAAATGTACAACTAGTAATCATTTAAAATAAGTCATATTTGCCTCAACAATTCGTTTTATATGGCTTTGCACCTTACACAATAGGTCAAATGTATCCACACTAAAGTGCAGTTAGAGTACAAAATAACCTACGTTTGGCAGCAAAGCAAGCTGCATCAGGTCATAGAGATAGAGCAGAGTTAACAGGAAGTTAACCTGGGGAAGGCGGAAGCAACGTAACAATAGATTGATAGGCAGTTTTAACCATTCAATGGCGTGCAATGGAGGCATAAGGGCGGACGTTGAAGCCTATGAATATTTACAGTCTGCTTAGGTCAGTGGTAAAGAAACGCTTTAGCACTTTGAAAGCATGTAATAAGGTTAGTTTGAGGTTGATGTTAAATTTAGCATACCGCCAATCGTAGCTCAACCTACCTACTTGCACGCTAAACGCAGGCCGACCAAGCCATTGGTGACGTCACACTTTTCACGCATGAATGCATTTGGGTTCTTCGAAGGTCGCACTTGGAGCTTAAAAATGGTTTGTTTTCCTCAATAGCAAAGGAATTTATGGTGACGTGTGGAGATTCCGTGATATTGAACGTAGTTTTGTGTGGCGCAAGTTTACAACACAAACTACTACAATTGCAGTGATGGGCAAAATGTTAACGGAAATGGGTTTGTTTGGTGATGATGGGCTGGAGAATACGGTAGAATTGTGATGTAGTAAACAGTTACAGACAAACGATTTTGTTAAGAGCAAAGCTGTGATAGGTTTCTGCGTTGGACGAACTTGCTAAGCCATGTGTGACCAGCCCATGAACATGAACCCTCACCTAATATGAGGTTGTTGTTTGTCTGCTGGGGTTTTATACAGGGATTTAATGCGTTGTGACGTTTTTACAGTCTTGGCAAATATTTTATACTTTATGGTGTCCAGGTGTTTACACAGAGAGACAAACATTTACAAAACATTTTAGTTATTTATTGTGGCTTAGCCGTCAGGGAGTGATGTTGCGTTTCTAAGCAACCCCGGATACGGCGTTCAAGTGTATGAAAACAGGACGGCGAGCGTTCGACCCATGAACAAATTCCAGAACATCGCGAGAAGTTGCTACTTATAGAATCACTGTTAGAGTTTTGAAATGCTTTGTTTCCTTTCAATAGAGACACCGTGGTATTTAAAGTGTTGCTCGACACCGAATAAGTTTCCGCGCAAAATCACACAAATGTCGTCATATTGCTGCGACTTGCGTTTCTTTGTGATGTTATCTGTTAATTTCAACACAGTTTTAATATTAGGTCAGGAAATTCTAGAACATCACGTGAGGTTCTACTTTAATGAATCATCGTTGGAGCTTTATGCGGTTTGTTTCCCTCAATAGCAAACGACTCTACGGTGACGTTCGGTGATTCAGACATTGAACGTAGTTACGGTAAATAATCTTTGGTGTTCGTCGGAATACAGCGCGGGAACATAATGTTAAGCCTCGAGGAAGTTCAAATGTTATGCGCCATAGCAGATTATAACTGCAGGTACAATCGTAATATGCAGCTTTGATTTTTAAAGATTGCTTTTGGGGAAATTTTTGGTTTGTGAAATCGAATGTGGTTCGACTGAAACGAGGCCATATAGTGACGTAACAAGGGGGTGTTTGTGAGTGAAGTATCAGAAATCGCTCACCTTAGAACACGATACGAGTTACTTCTTTATTGAGTCCTGTAAGCGAGGGATTTGATTGTTTGGTTTGTTTTTCCTAATCAAATATAAGATGCTGATATGTTTTCCCTTTTCGTCGTGGAAACGAAACATTGGGACCAAGACAGAAAGTTATGATGAGTTTAGAAAGTACGACAAAATATTTAGAAGCAATTTTCCACAAGTTGTCATGCCAACCAACCATCACCTCTTGACAAATTTGGAAAAATATTGCGATGAAAAGAATATCCTGGCTCCCGGTAAACGAGTGGCAAGTTACAACTTTGAGGTGGTCAAGGGTTAAAAGTTGCTGTACAAGTTCATTGATATTGTTCAACACAGAGAAATGTATGAAGCAAGAAATTACTTCTTCTTCCGTTGCGGACCTGGTGAGAATCGAGATATTATCTTGCTCGCAAACCCAACTTTCAATCAACCTGGGAATGGTTTAATGATGACTTCTTCCCTCACAAGCCAACCGAACACATTTAAATACTTTCTTCAACCGCCAAAAACATACGAGATTCAAGGATTTCCGCATTACTTTGAAAAGTTTATGACAAAATCAGTTTGCATCAAAAACCAGAGAAATTTTAGTGGTAGATTTTTCGAGATCTCTGTTTTCTTGTTGTTCGAGATTGCCAGACGACTTGCTGATGGTGATGTCCACCAATCCATCCCTGTGTCATCCTGCATCTCCGTTTCTATGTTGAGAGTTTCCATGTCAGAGAGAAAGGAAAATGAGTTAGATGTATTTAGGCAGCTGGAAAAAGTTTTTCAAGGGGATTTGGATATGAGGAAAAATGCAGCAAGAACCATCCTGAAGAAGTTGGTGCTGTCCGGAAACTCGAGAGGTGGTGATAGACGATAAGCGCCAATGTAAGATCTTTATTTTAAACAGATATATTAATTGTGCCTATTAGCATTCCCGGTTTCTATCTAAAAGAATAGCAAAAAGTGATTTTATAACAAAATAAAATCACAACAAAACTCAACAGTAAGCCCACTTACTTTCGAGTTTCCGACTAATATTGATACGTAAAAAGACAAATCCGTCGATCACACAGACTGCTTCCTGTAGTCATTCGTGACATGTTCTCTAAGGTTGGCGTAGAAAACAACGTTTCCAGTAAAAATGTTTTTCAGGTTTTGATTTCCAATCGCTCGTTTCTACAAAATGCATATGGTAGTGTAACTGAGTCTATGCTGCCCGTTAAAATTTCAGACATTGAACTGGATACAAAAATATATTTAAAGCACGTTATATTTGTAACCTCATGGTTGGGTTAAAATAGGTTTTACGTGGAAGGAGGTACGAAGGAAGGAAAAGAAAAACTAATGAAACGACTCTTCAATCCAGCTGCAACCGATATTAAACAATGATGAACATAACTGAACGACAAAACAGTTTGTGAATATCCACAAACCATCTGTTAACATAAGTTTAAACCTTCGCGATTGAAAGGATAATACTTATTTACATTTATCGCATACTGTTATTTCAATGTGCAATATGTTTTTTTTTCTAATTTTACAATCCGTAAATGTGCATGTGTTAGCTTTTGCGATGTAAACTGTGTTTCGTTTTGCACCAAGTTCAATGTATTAATAAAGAGCACTTAGCTACTTGTACTTTATATAATAGCGCTTTTAACTGTGTCGATTTTCATTGTGATTTCTTGTTGTTTTGCGCATGTATTACACAAAGAATTATTCCGTACTAATTTCACAATAAACACCGCGTTTCTGCTTATTTTTTTGTGTGTTTGCATTTTTGTGCTTTATTTAAGGCGTCATAAAAACTGGCGCAAGATGGAGGTATAGAGCAACAAAAAATTTCACGGGACATGTCACGACCAAAAACGGAACCGAATAGACGTTTTCAGAAAGTCGACAGGATTTTGTTGGTTCTTTGAAAACTTTTGTGTTGCGATCGTGCATAGAACTTTGTTTAAAAGTTTTCCGTTTTATTGTGAGAAATCTATGGATTAATTTCTCCGGCCATTGTAGCAAACATGCATTTATTGTCGTTAGGTAAAAAAGGCAAAAAATGTAAGGCAGGCTTTGTTTTTCTGGGATTCGGTTGTGTGTCTGGTGCAGTCTTAAAGTACTTTTCCGTCGCATTGTTTCTACAAAGTGTGAGGCTTGCGTTGACTATTTGAAATATACTTTACGGCGAAATGTACAACTAGTAATCATTTAAAATAAGTCATATTTGCCTCAACAATTCGTTTTATATGGCTTTGCACCTTACACAATAGGTCAAATGTATCCACACTAAAGTGCAGTTAGAGTACAAAATAACCTACGTTTGGCAGCAAAGCAAGCTGCATCAGGTCATAGAGATAGAGCAGAGTTAACAGGAAGTTAACCGGGGGAAGGCGGAAGCAACGTAACAATAGATTGATAGGCAGTTTTAACCATTCAATGGCGTGCAATGGAGGCATAAGGGCGGACGTTGAAGCCTATGAATATTTACAGTCTGCTTAGGTCAGTGGTAAAGAAACGCTTTAGCACTTTGAAAGCATGTAATAAGGTTAGTTTGAGGTTGATGTTAAATTTAGCATACCGCCAATCGTAGCTCAACCTACCTACTTGCACGCTAAACGCAGGCCGACCAAGCCATTGGTGACGTCACACTTTTCACGTATGAATGCATTTGGGTTCTTCGAAGGTCGCACTTGGAGCTTAAAAATGGTTTGTTTTCCTCAATAGCAAAGGAATTTATGGTGACGTGTGGAGATTCCGTGATATTGAACGTAGTTTTGTGTGGCGCAAGTTTACAACACAAACTACTACAATTGCAGTGATGGGCAAAATGTTAACGGAAATGGGTTTGTTTGGTGATGATGGGCTGGAGAATACGGTAGAATTGTGATGTAGTAAACAGTTACAGACAAACGATTTTGTTAAGAGCAAAGCTGTGATAGGTTTCTGCGTTGGACGAACTTGCTAAGCCATGTGTGACCAGCCCATGAACATGAACCCTCACCTAATATGAGGTTGTTGTTTGTCTGCTGGGGTTTTATACAGGGATTTAATGCGTTGTGATGTTTTTACAGTCTTGGCAAATATTTTATACTTTATGGTGTCCAGGTGTTTACACAGAGAGACAAACATTTACAAAACATTTTAGTTATTTATTGTGGCTTAGCCGTCAGGGAGTCATGTTTCTAAGCAACTCCGGATACGGCGTTCAAGTGTATGAAAACAGGACGGCGAGCGTTCGACCTATGAAAAAATTCCAGAACATCGCGAGAAGTTGCTACTTATAGAATCACTGTTAGAGTTTTGAAATGCTTTGTTTCCTTTCAATAGAGACACCGTGGTATTTAAAGTGTTGCTCGACACCGAATAAGTTTCCGCGCAAAATCACACAAATGTCGTCATATTGCTGCGACTTGCGTTTCTTTGTGATGTTATCTGTTAATTTCAACACAGTTTTAATATTAGGTCAGGAAATTCTAGAACATCACGTGAGGTTCTACTTTAATGAATCATCGTTGGAGCTTTATGCGGTTTGTTTCCCTCAATAGCAAACGACTCTACGGTGACGTTCGGTGATTCAGACATTGAACGTAGTTACGGTAAATAATCTTTGGTGTTCGTCGGAATACAGCGCGGGAACATAATGTTAAGCCTCGAGGAAGTTCAAATGTTATACGCCATAGCAGATTATAACTGCAGGTACAATCGTAATATGCAGCTTTGATTTTTAAAGATTGCTTTTGGGGAAATTTTTGGTTTGTGAAATCGAATGTGGTTCGACTGAAACGAGGCCATATAGTGACGTAACAAGGGGGTGTTTGTGAGTGAAGTATCAGAAATCGCTCACCTTAGAACACGATACGAGTTACTTCTTTATTGAGTCCTGTAAGCGAGGGATTTGATTGTTTGGTTTGTTTTTCCTAATCAAATATAAGATGCTGATATGTTTCCCCTTTTCGTCGTGGAAACGAAACATTGGGACCAAGACAGAAAGTTATGATGAGTTTAGAAAGTACGACAAAATATTTAGAAGCAATTTTCCACAAGTTGTCATGCCAACCAACCATCACCTCTTGACAAATTTGGAAAAGTATTGCATAGAAAAGAAGATCCTGGCTCCCGGCAAACGAGTGGCAAGTTACAACTTTGAGGTGGTCAAGGGTTAAAAGTTGCTGTACAAGTTCATTGATATTGTTCAACACAGAGAAATGTATGAAGCAAGAAATTACTTCTTCTTCCGTTGCGGACCTGGTGAGAATCGAGATATTATCTTGCTCGCAAACCCAACTTTCAATCAACCTGGGAATGGTTTAATGATGACTTCTTCCCTCACAAGCCAACCGAACACATTTAAATACTTTCTTCAACCGCCAAAAACATACGAGATTCAAGGATTTCCGCATTACTTTGAAAAGTTTATGACAAAATCAGTTTGCATCAAAAACCAGAGAAATTTTAGTGGTAGATTTTTCGAGATCTCTGTTTTCTTGTTGTTCGAGATTGCCAGACGACTTGCTGATGGTGATGTCCACCAATCCATCCCTGTGTCATCCTGCATCTCCGTTTCTATGTTGAGAGTTTCCATGTCAGAGAGAAAGGAAAATGAGTTAGATGTATTTAGGCAGCTGGAAAAAGTTTTTCAAGGGGATTTGGATATGAGGAAAAATACAGCAAGAACCATCCTGAAGAAGTTGGTGCTGTCCGGAAACTCGAGAGGTGGTGATAGACGATAAGCGCCAATGTAAGATCTTTATTTTAAACAGATATATTAATTGTGCCTATTAGCATTCCCGGTTTCTATCTAAAAGAATAGCAAAAAGTGATTTTATAACAAAATAAAATCACAACAAAACTCAACAGTAAGCCCACTTACTTTCGAGTTTCCGACTAATATTGATACGTAAAAAGACAAATCCGTCGATCACACAGACTGCTTCCTGTCATTCGTGACTCGTCATTCGTGACATGTTCTCTAAGGTTGGCGTAGAAAACAACGTTTCCAGTAAAAATGTTTTTCAGGTTTTGATTTCCAATCGCTCGTTTCTACAAAATGCATATGGTAGTGTAACTGAGTCTATGCTGCCCGTCAAAAATTTCAGGCATTGAACTGGATACAAAAATATATTTAAAGCACGTTATATTTGTAACCTCATGGTTGGGTTAAAATAGGTTTTACGTGGAAGGAGGTACGAAGGAAGGAAAAGAAAAACTAATGAAACGACTCTTCAATCCAGCTGCAACCGATATTAAACAATGATGAACATAACTGAACGACAAAACAGTTTGTGAATATCCACAAACCATCTGTTAACATAAGTTTAAACCTTCGCGATTGAAAGGATAATACTTATTTACATTTATCGCATACTGTTATTTCAATGTGCAATATGTTTTTTTTTCTAATTTTACAATCCGTAAATGTGCATGTGTTAGCTTTTGCGATGTAAACTGTGTTTCGTTTTGCACCAAGTTCAATGTATTAATAAAGAGCACTTAGCTACTTGTACTTTATAATAGCGCTTTTAACTGTGTCGATTTTCATTGTGATTTCTTGTTGTTTTGCGCATGTATTACACAAAGAATTATTCCGTACTAATTTCACAATAAACACCGCGTTTCTGCTTATTTTTTTGTGTGTTTGCATTTTTGTGCTTTATTTAAGGCGTCATAAAAACTGGCGCAAGATGGAGGTATAGAGCAACAAAAAATTTCACGGGACATGTCACGACCAAAAACGGAACCGAATAGACGTTTTCAGAAAGTCGACAGGATTTTGTTGGTTCTTTGAAAACTTTTGTGTTGCGATCGTGCATAGAACTTTGTTTAAAAGTTTTCCGTTTTATTGTGAGAAATCTATGGATTAATTTCTCCGGCCATTGTAGCAAACATGCATTTATTGTCGTTAGGTAAAAAAGGCAAAAAATGTAAGGCAGGCTTTGTTTTTCTGGGATTCGGTTGTGTGTCTGGTGCAGTCTTAAAGTACTTTTCCGTCGCATTGTTTCTACAAAGTGTGAGGCTTGCGTTGACTATTTGAAATATACTTTACGGCGAAATATACAACTAGTAATCATTAGTCATATTTGCCTCAACAATTCGTTTTATATGGCTTAGCACCTTACACAATAGGTCAAATGTATCCACACTAAAGTGCAGTTAGAGTACAAAATAACCTACGTTTGGCAGCAAAGCAAGCTGCATCAGGTCATAGAGATAGAGCAGAGTTAACAGGAAGTTAACCGGGGGAAGGCGGAAGCAACGTAACATTTGATTGATCGGCAGTTTTTACCATTCGATGGCGTGCAATGGAGGCACAAGGGCGGACGTTGAAGCCTATGAATATTTACAGTCTGCTCAGGTCGGTGGTATAGAAACGTTTTAGCACTCTGAAAGCATTGTATTGCTTAGCTACCGAATATTACGCGCGATATTAAATTGTTGTATATTTCTGTTTGTTTGCAAGTGTGTTAGTTTGGGTTTGTTGTTATAGTTTGAATTTTTAGTTACTTTGCAAGAAAACGCTTTCAAATCAATTATTTTTGCAATGCACAATGTTTCGATCTGCAGTTGCAATTTTACATCTAGTCCAACACAGATAAATCTTGCAGGATGGAGTACTGCTGTACTGTCTGCAGCGCAATGATTCTATTGTGGCTTATTTGCTTCAATATAATTATAAATGTTGTTAAACGTTCTGCACGGCTCATTAAACTCTCCTTCAAAACTTTCCTGAAAATAATGTGTTTTGACGTGCATGGATTTTGCTTGGTTAAGACTGTATGTCTAATTACAAACTGCATTGTCGCTATAATTTGAGTCGAGCGTTCGGAAATATTAGTCTGGTATTCTTGGTTGGGTTTTGCTGTTGACAGACCTGGCCTTCAGAGACTGGCACGACAAACGTGACGACTGTGGGTACAGAGGAAGGAACCAATACCAATATTAGCTGTTGATTAACCGTGCGAAGGTTTGGGAAGGTTGAAAGGGTGGGAAATTGCCAGATACCAACTCAGATAAACAACAACATATACTGGTGACGTTTAGAGGTTACGTGACATTGAACGTGAGTTTGTAAGACGCTCGGTTTGTAGTTGAGATGACGTCACTCCCGTTGCGTTTAAAATGCATTATGGGGTGTTTTTTTGAATCTCCCGTCTTTTCTGAACATATCGGTAATAAATCAACATAAAATCGTGTCTGTTCATGAAAGAAAATTAGATTGTGAAGATAACAGACGTACTTGCATTTAACATACAGTTGACACCATAATAGTAACAGCTACAAATTACTTACATCGAAATATTTAACGAAATTATGTATTCTAATAATTTAGCTTTGGTTCAGCATAAAGTATCTGGTGAAACTTAAACTGTCGCCATGTCCGCTGATTATGATATGTTTAAGAAGTTTGACGAAGATTTCCGCGGCCAACTTCCCACGAAAGGAATCAAACCCGATCCATCAATACCACTTCCAAAGAATGTGCCTCCCAAAAATGTAGTGTCTAGATACAAGCTCAAAGGATGCAAGGGACAGGACTTACTTTACACGTTCATTGAAGTTGTTCAAAACAAAGAGTATGAAGATGAAAATTACTTTTTCATCCGCTGCGGATCTGATAAAGGGGATCGAGATATTATTTTGAAGGCCGTCCCAACTGGTAATCAACCTGGGAATGGATATATCATAACATCCGCTCTTCCAGATAAACCCAAAACACACATCGACTTTCTAAAGGATTATGCCGACAAATTGCGTGGGTTTTGTGATTATTTTGAAAGGTTTATGACAGAATCAGTCAACACCGAAGCCACCATGGGTAACAAGGATTGGTTATTCAAGTTCGCCGTTCTCTTGGTGTTCGAGATTGCCAGACGGCTTGCCGACGGTGATGTCTACCAGTCCATTCCTGTGTCATCCTGCATTGCCGCTTGTCTATTGAGAGCATCAGAAAACAATGGAGATGAGGTGGAAACAATAAAAAAGTTAATAGAAGTTTTTTGTCGGAAAGGGTTGACTGAAAGAGAAAATGCAGCAAAAGAAATGCTAAAAAGGTGCAGCGGAATTTCTTAACGTTGTTAGGCTAAACAACCCTCACCTAATTTTGTTCTGGGACAAACTGTGTTATTGAAATAATTTAACAGCTAGCGTATTTCACATTTACGATTTTACTTAACACACAACAGCAGGGTTTTGTTTGGTGAAAAATCGTGATAGTTATATTGGAGACCCTGCGAAATAAACACTCCTTGTTTTCAGTGCATTTTGAAACAAAATTAATATTTAAACTTAGCTGTCAACACGTCGTTTAATAATTAATAGCAAAACATTGTGTTAAAATGCACTGAAAAATGTTTTTTGCACCTTAATTTAATTTATTTCTTAACTCATGTTTAAAAAATGGTGTATGTCCAGTATTGATAATCGTTTCGTTACAACAGTGACACACAAGACCTCAAAGAAACAATCAGGCAAAAGATGAAAGATCTCTTCAATCCAGACTTTGATGTTGATGAACTTACTGCAGGCATGAGGGAAGTCGGCATAGGCAGTTCTGGTGAAACTTCAGGAGCAAACAGAAGCTCTTCTAAAGCGACCAGCAGCCAATCTAGAAAAACAAGAACCTAAAGAAATGATCAGCGAAACAAAAAATTAAACCGACATGAAAACCATAAAACACGTAATGTTTAGCATTTTAGCACCTGTATAATAACTTGGGTACCATCGACTTATTTCGAATAATCTCATTTCCTTATGCTTTTGTCTTTTGTACTCCCTCACCCGATTTTTTAATTAGTTTCAACACAAAATTTAATTTTTCTAATGTGGATTTGTTCATTTGCAAAATTCTGTAAAAACATGTATTGGCCCAACCAGAATTGTTGTTTAAACATTGCGTTGTTGGATGACAATTTTACTTGTTGTTACTTTTGTGTAAGTAGCTAAGTTCGCCTTTTAATTTGTGTTTGATGTGTTTACAAACAGAAGCAATGGCATTTAAATCTGATTGCATATTTTGCGTTGATATTAGTGGCATAATTTTGTTTCATTTTAAGCATTAAATAGTTATATACGTTGTAAAGATTTTCACAAGTTTTCAAATGAAAGTGTCTTTTATCGTAATTTACCATCGTTTATCGTTTTATCGTCATGCAGCGCATATTTTTGCATGTACTATACCTAGTGTAGATCAATTATACCCAGTTTGCTGTTCGCTGATTCTGCAAATAAACTGTAAACAAGCTTGATAAAAGTTTTGTGAATAGTTTTGAATGAAGCTGTTAGGATCTAGTCGTCTTAACCTTTCTACAGAATCCACGTTTTCCAGTTAAGCGAAATACTGAACTGAATGAGCTGAACAAAGATATTGGACCGCGGACAGAAATGGAAAACCCCTGATAACTCTTCTTTCAATCCGGTTGAGTGAAGAAGGCGTTAAAAACCGGTGAAGCGTTGAATCAGTCGGTTGTTATGCTGCAAATCAAAATGGTCATGTAACAACATATTAGGTAGCGTCGCTCGCCTGTAATGTACGGTCTATTTACTGGCGTATGGCATCACACCTGGTCTGTAATTGAGTTTAACGAAATGCTTGATTGCTGGTTTTTGCAACGGAGGAAACTTGGAGTCAGTCATGCGTGGCGAAATTCTTACCCACATTAACCTTGTAACAATGGACAGACTTTAAACAAAAACAACCAAACCAAAAATTTAAAGATTTTTAAAAGGTTTGTAACAAATAATGATATTTTTATAAAAACACAGCAGTTTTTGGTAATTACTGATTCTTTCCGCACCAAAGCAACAATAGTGAATCTCGCTTAAGATGAAAGGCGCATTTGGTTCGCAAAGTACTCTGGAACAATGCCCTTACGATCCACTCTTACTCATGTAGTAGTAACCAGGTAATATTACAAATTAATCCTTTGTACTTTGCGCAAAGCTCTACTACGCAAAAGAACAAAGCAATCAAGTAATTACAACAATAAGTTGAGTTCCAAAAGCCAACATTCCTGCCTTTGTTGTAATTGGAAACGGTTGTCGCGAACGTTTCGGAAATAATTTCCCGCGTGACTGAGTAAGCGTCAACTATTTTTAACCAACCCGGAATGTTCAGGTTGAGGTTTGACAAATTTCCACAACAACTGATTCGCACTGACGTAGGATCCGAATGATTGAAGGATTTAAAAAAATTAAAAGATTTTTATCGAGCAAATGCGCTTGTGACATGCCAATATAAACTAAAAAAAACAGACTGCGGTAAATATGGAATTTATGGTAAATATTTAGAAGCTTTACCAAATACAAAAGGTACGCATTATATTTCCTTTCTATTAAACTTTGAACAAATCAGAAATGCGTTGTAGAATTGGGAAAACTGGCTCTCTGGCATCACCATGTGGATAGATACAGTTATAAAGTTACACGTGTGGTTTCGCTGCTGGGTGTAGAGCTAAGGATATATTCAACCTGGTTTTTTTTGCATTGGCATAAAAATTTCAGTTACGAAAATAGCCAACACAAACATTTTGCTGAACTTCAGCGAAAAGCGATTTATTTCTAAGAAACTTATACAATGGTGGGTGAAATTGAAGTCTCAGACTAATATGGTGCGATATGTGCAGACGCCCCGTGTATTTTATCAGTGCGTTTTAGGAATGAGCTTGTGACCAAGAGAGCGTATAAAATCTTCTGGAGTCTCTCTCGGATTCAAGGACATTTAAAATGTCACCTTCCCGAAGAGATCCTTTTACATTGCGGATATTTGATCGGGTGAACCATTTAGAACCTCCACGCAAACTTGGGTACATTGTCCTTCTTACACCTGTTCTTCTGCTTAACAGAATAATAGCTTTGTTGTGGCTCATTACTATTTCGCACAGATGATAAACGCAGTTGAGTTCGAAACGTCTGCTGTTCAGTATGCTTAACAGCATAATAGCTTTGAACTTCTTTTTTAAAATAGTTAAAATAGTTAAGTTTTTTGCACCCAAAAATAGTGTTATAAATGCACCAACTCAAAAGGAAGGTTGCAGTTAACTGCAAAAAAAAACTAAACGAGGTTTATCAATTTTTGTTTACCATCGAATAACGTTGTTTGGCAAAGGATAAAACACGGTATCAAGTAACTCTGGAGGATGAGGTCGAGTTTCGGATAATTAGGTTTGGAATTTTGTCCAGAGGTGAATGAATCTGGCAGCCAGCGACACAGTCAAACCAACCTTTCTCGCAGAAATGTATTTTAGTGTCGAGACTTAGTAGGGCTGTAAGGTAGCAACAGTGTCAAAAAGTGCAACGTTCACAAATCTTGATTTCAAGATTTACTGCTGTAAATTGTTCACATGACACGTGATGTTTCGCTTTAACGCGTCACAGCGACAACTTTTACCTTTTCATAATCTTTGACCAGGAAGAAATGGTGAAAGGTTGTTTTCTAGCTGGATCACTGTGTGTAGAATTTTGCTGTAGATTGTATGGGCAGTCAGTGTACAAGGTTACAAACACGTGTTAAAGAGATCTTTTGCGTTTAAATTTATGTCTAGCTTAATCAAACACAGAATTGTTTAGTGCTACGGAACGAATGGGGGTGGGCAAAATTGTTCGCTTTAAAACGGTTTCTTTCCGTAAAGGCTGGGTTCTAAAACGTCATGTGATCTTCAATAAAAAAAAATGCACAAAGAACCTGGCTAACCGACATTGAATGGTAACCGGTCACATTTGGTGACGTAAGAAACTGACCTGTTTCAGTTCCGGTTTTCACAATTTGTGTTTATTCGATTCGAATTCGTAAAATTTGATTCGAATACCTCATGATTCAAGTTCCACTAAATCGTTTGCTTGTGCAAGTTGTTACTCTATCGTGATGACATAAACAAATTGTTCAACTGTTTACGCTAAAGCAGCCAAAGACTCTTTTGTTCGCAACAAAAGTTTTGATTCAAGCCCCCTGATTTAACTATTTCTGGTTCGGGAATTATAATTTACCGGTTTGGTTCGGTCCCAGTTGGAATAAACAAGCCGCTGAGACTGTGCAATTTTACTTTGGTTTGTTATTGCCTCAGTAAACGCATTTAAGGTTTTAGTTGTTTATTCAACTTAAACATTTGCTTTCAGAATTAAAACTATTTAGAATGACAAACCTAAATCGCTTTGAAGAAAAAGAATACGCGAAACTTAAGGACAATGACAACGAATTCCGGGACCAACTGCTTTCGTGTCTACAAATCAATGAAAACTTGCTGAATAACCTCAAACAGCATCTTAGTTCTCCTCCCAAAAAATTTAAATTAGCGGCTAGTTTCCATTTTGACGAAAGTAATGGACAAAACCTGCTTTACACAATGATTGAAATTGTGATTTTTGCACTACTTTCAAAGATATATGACCGAGTCAGTCAACACGAAAGGTCCCAGGGATTATGAAGGTCTTTTCTTCGAGCTCTCTGTTCACTTCGTCTTCGAGCTTGCCAGACGATTATTTGATGACGATGCATACGAGTCCATTCCTGTGTCATCCTGCATCGCCGCTTGTGTATTAAAAGATGAAATGCGAAAGAGAAATATTGAGGGTACGAAAGATGAAATGGCTAAAATATTGGAACAGCCATATACCAGCAAAAAAGATGAAATTAAACTGATGCAAAGGTGAATTTCAATACCTTTCATACTAAGTACTTTGTAAATAGCAAAGTAATTTGCAAAGGTTTTGAAAACGTTTTCAATGTATTTTTTTGGAAACGTTTTCAATGTATTTTATTAGTTATAAATAATATTTTTTTCAATAATGTTCACAACCTTTCGTTTTATTTAGCGTTAGTTCTTTAAGAAGAAGCCTGCTGGATTTAATGGCGCAGAATTTAATGGAACAGTTGATTAACATTTTTCGAGGGGATTTCGATGAAAGAGAATATGCAGCACAAGCATTGTTAATAAGGTATTGTAGCAATTTATCTTTAATTGATTGGAAATTAACCTATGTTACCTAACATATTGTTAAAATGTTGAAAAATCAGCAATTCGGTTGCAAAGCTTTCAACATTCGTTCACGGAATTACAAACAATACGTTTGTGTTGATTGTACCAAAGTATTGGATCATTCTCACAACAACAGCATTGCCCTTTGTATTAATTAAATGAACTTCTACTGCCTACATTTTAAGGATGTACAAAGACATCGTTTGTCCAGCATTGCTATGTATTATTGTTAGATTAACCCAGATGAGTGACTTTTTAACGCACATTGGATTTTGCTGTAAAAGTTGACATTCCCTAAAAAAGTTTTTTTTTTACCCGTGTCAATTGTTGGAACAGTTATTACAAAGCTGAGGACGATGGTAAAGAGTCAGCGAAGACGAAGGAACAAAGTAGGGAAAAACTGCAAAAGAAGATGAAGCATCTCTTCAATCCTTTTTATGAAGAAGAGCAAAGTTCCAGCAAGGAAAGTAAAGGGCACGAAGACATTCCTCAAAATTTTCGTCCTAACCAAAGTAAAGATTCGAAGCAGTCAGCAAGTATCGGTCAAAGCCTAAAATTAACCCCACGGAAAATCTTCCCAACCACACGAAACGTCAATAATCTTAACAACAAAATGCAGCTTGTCAGCAAAAGTTGCGATTCTAAAGCGACGAGCAGCAAAACACAAAATTTAGGCGACACAAATTCTCCGAAAACACGTGATGTGTTTTACTAAAGTAAATGTCCAGAATGACTACAGAAATCAGCCTGTGCACCCTCTCAAGCAATGCCTGGATTTAAACGAAATTTATCTTTTTATCGTTTTGTTGTCGTTGATCATGTACACGAGTAGTTGACTCGTGTCCGAGATTTTAGTCTTTGTGAATCCTGTAAATTACAATGTTTCAGCTTGAATAAAAATATATCAGGTATATTTTTAGTGCAGAGAAAAATAAGGACCACTGTTTTAAAACTTTTGGTTGTGGTAAAATCTCGCTAAATTCTAAAGAGAAGAAATGATTTTTGAAACACGGAAAGGTGTCGCTTTAATTTCAAGACCGTAATTTGCTGCAGCATTGGCATCGTCTTCCATGAGTTGTTGAAGAAAGTTTGCTGCCGAACCACTATCCAAAATAGCATGAAGTTTGAGTCGTTTAAATTTTTGACGGACCTCCGCGTCGATTTCTGTGGTCGTGGGGTTGCTGATTTTCTCTTTTAGAATTTAGAGAGTTGCAACTATGGATTGTTACGTTAATATTACCACCTAAAAAACACAGGCCCTAGGGTGCGCTACGGAGCTATAAAAACCTGACTTTGCAACACCTCTTTATTAGCTCCAAGTTGCAATAGATGGTCTGTCACGGCAAACTGCAACTGGATAGACTTCATTTTTAGATGTTGACAGGATTTACAGGCTTGTTGATGGTGTCAGTGCTATCATGGTTTTATTGTTGCAATCATAAAGTAAAGGGGACTTTAACACAGGGGTTGGCAGATACAATTGCATAAACCTTGAGTATAGGAAAGTTTTTAGGGCAACACCAATGTACGCAAGGGAAAAAGAAAGATGATAAAGATGATGAGGAGGAGGAGGAAACAGTAGAAGAAGAAGAGGAAGAAGAAAAGGATGAGCTCATGAAAAAGCTCCAGAAAATATTGGAGAATTACCTTAGAGATATGGGCATCCAGTGTCTTCCACAATGGCTTATGGGAAGTTTCAGAGCGTGGAAAGGCCAGGATTTACTAAAAATTTTCATGGAAATTGTCCAAAACAGGGAAAAGTTTCAAACAGGAAATTACTTCTTCTTTCGCTGCGGATCTAATGCTGGGGATCGAGGTATTATTTTGCTTGCCAACCCAACTCATGATCAGCCTGGAAACGGAATAATAATTACCTCAGCTCTTACAAACCAACCCAACAGTTACAGCTACTTTCTTGGCAATTATGCCTACCGATTGCATGGGTTCTGCAAGTACTTTGAGAAGTTTATGACAGAATCAGTCGACACCCCTGACTGCAGAAGCAACGAGGGTCGTTATTTCGAGTTGTCAGTTCTTTTGTTA
Source organism: Ascidia mentula (assembly GCF_947561715.1). Taxonomy (NCBI): domain Eukaryota; kingdom Metazoa; phylum Chordata; class Ascidiacea; order Phlebobranchia; family Ascidiidae; genus Ascidia; species Ascidia mentula. The sequence goes on along the minus strand of NC_138568.1, from coordinate 21,596,371 downwards.
TTCGAGATTGCCAGACGACTTGCCGACGGTGATGGCTACCAGTCCATTCCTGTGTCATCCTGCATTGCCGCTTGTATTTTGAGCGCGGCACAGGAACTCCCACGGAGTGAGGAAGAATTGATAAAAGAGTTGGTGAAAGTTTTTCGAGGAAGTCTTGATGAAAGAAAAAATGCTGCAGACACAATGTTGAATAGGTACAATTGATTTCTTTATCGTTGGTTTTAATTTCCTTAACTAAGTTACAATTCATGTATTGATATGTAGCATTGAGTGTTGGAATTAGGAACTTATTGATTAAGGCAGACACTAAACGCATTTCATTGATAATCTTGATTGATTACAATAGTCACCTGGAAACCGGAGGAGGTGAAAATGAAGCGTTAAAACAAAAGAAGAAAGATCTTTTCAACATGGATGAAGAAGAGGAACTAGATGAAAGTTGGGGGAGCGAAATTGATGAACTCTCCAAAGATTTCGACAAGAAAATGTAAAACATGTTAAGATTTTGAGTGCTGGCATTTGAAAAATCTGAAAATTTATTATTTTATATCACAAACGCAATCAGACTAATTGCAAATTTCTGGTTAGCATTGTGTTGCTTAGCTACCGAATACTACGCCCGGAGTTAAATTGTTGTATATTTCTGTTGGTTTACAAGTGTGTTAGTTTGGTTTGCTATTATAATTTGAGTTTTGAGTTACTTTGGAAGAAAACGCTTTCAAATCAATTACTTTTTCTCAAATTTTGCGTTGTATTCATTGAGTTGCAGACAGCAGTACACAATGTTTCTATCTGCAGTTTCAATTTAACATCTAGTCCACCCCTATACGGTCACCACCCGCACTGATGAAATCTTGCAGGCTGGCGTACTGCTTTAATGTCTGCAGCGCAATGATTGCATTGTGGCTTATTTTTGCTTCCATATAATTATAAATGTTGTTAAACGTTCTTTACGTCTTATTAAACACTAAGGGCTTTAACCCTGAAAATAATGTGTTTTGACGTGCTTTGATTTTGCTTGGTTAAGACTGTGTGTCAAATTACAAACTACATTGTCGCTAATGTTTGAGTCGAGCGTTCGCAAATATTAGCCTGGTATTCCTGGTTAGGTTTTCTGTTTACAGACCTGGGCTTGGGCCAGAGACTGGCACGACAAACGTGACGACTGCGGCTACAGGGGGCGGAACCAATTCCAATGTTAGCTGTAGATTAACCGTACGAAGCTTTGGGAAGGTTAAAGAGGTGGGAATTTGCCCAAAACCAACTCAGATAAACAACATCATATACTGGGTCGTCATTAGTTTGTTTTGGTTTGTGAGTTGTTTGCTGACAAACTCGAATCACGTGGTTAAATCACTTGATAATATTATGGGTTATCATCAGGACGGGCCTTAGAACTTAACGCAAATAATTCTGGCCACAAGCTCGTGACCACCGTTATGAGAATTTCGTTGCACTTTGATCAAGTTTACGTGTTTTGCTGAGAGTTTAATCCTTGTCCTACCACCAATATTAAGCCTACTTGCTTGCATTGCATTTTGGTTAGCGTCTTTTATTACGTTCCATAATAAATCGAATTAGAGCCCGAAGCTCGTGTTAGAAAAAAACATAGCTACTTTTACCCAACAAGTCAATGCAAGATTTTGTACTTACTGCTTCACAAAAATATCATTACGTCATTTTGTTGCAAGTTTTAGTTGAAGTCATGGTTAACATGCGCACGGATTATCCCTGACGGAATAATATATTATTGCGTTATTATTGCGTTTTACACAATTAAAAGCAAAGAACGTCACAAGTAAAAATGTTTTCAGGATTTGCTTTCGAATCGCTCGTTTCTACAAAATGCACATCGTAGTGTAACTGAGTCTACGCTGCCCATTAAAATTTGAGACATTGGACTGGATATACAAATATATTCAAAACGCTTTATATTTATAACTTTTTGGTTGGGTTAAAATAGGTTTTACGTGGAAGGAGGTACGAAGGAAGAAAAAGAAAAACTAATGAAACGACTCTTCAATCCAGCTGCAACCGATGTTAAACAATGATGTACATAACTGAACGACAAAACAGTTTGTGAATATCCACAAACCATCTGTGAACATAAGTTTAAACCTTCGCGATTGCAAGGATAATACTTATTTACATTTATCGCATAATGTTATTTCAATGTGCAATATGTTGTTTGCAATTTCACAATTCGTAAATGTCCAGCTTTTGCGATGTAAACTGTGTTTCGTTTTACACTAAGTTCAATGTATTGAAGGGCACTTAGCTACTTGTACTTTATAATAGCGCTTTTAACTGTGTCGATTTTCATTGTGATTTCTTGTTGTTTCACGCAGGTATTATACAAAGAATTATTCCGTACTAATTTCACAATAAATACTTTATTTCTGCTTATATTGCTGTGTGTTTGCATTTTTTGTGCTTTATTTAAGGCGTCATAAAAACTGGCGCTAGATGGAGGTATAGAGCAAATAACATACCACGTATACTGTGGAGAATTCAAACGCCCGACCCATATACCAAGAAGAAAACCTGATCGGGATTCGTGACCAGTCTCTTTTCTAGCTGCAAATGACACTGTGACAGGTCACGACCAAACGAAACCGAATAGACTTTTTCAGAAACTCGAAAGGACTTTGCTTGTTCCTTGAAAACTTTTGCGTTGTGATCGTGCATAGAACTTCGTTCAAAAGTTTTTTGTTTTTTTTGTTTCCACAAGTTTTATTTGTGCATTAATGTAAAGTCAGCTGGTTTCTTACAAAGGATTTCGCCCACATAGTTATCGTCATTTTCATTACTTCGCGGTTTATGAATATCTAAACGACCTTTCGCTTAACAACCTTGTTTTGAAACAACAGTTATCTGAAAAATGGGGGAGGAAAAAGTGCAGCACTGGAACAAAAGAAGAAAGAACTCTTCGATGAAATCGAAGAAGAAGGCAGTGTTGACGGAGAAATTATTCAACTTTCTCGAGACATCGCAAAACTGCTTTAAGACAAGATCTGAAGCAACGAGATGCAAACCTGGATGAATAAAATGAACCCAAATTTATAAAAACCATTGAAGCTGTGTACTCAACATAATTACAAACAGAATATATTTTTCGTGTGTCATCAAACGCACCAAAGCCTTTGCCCTCTAAATATTAGACGTGTATCTTTGTGTCCGTTCTGATATGTTCCGTTACATATGCGTAACACAAGCTTCGATCTACTTATGTATATAAGATGAATTGTATCTTAATCAGTGTAACAAAATTTATGTAATAGCTAAGTTACGTTGCAATTAGAAATAATGTTGTAGCACTGTTACGGGAAGAAAGCTGTTTGTTTAAGTGTACATGAACTTAATGAATATACAGTTTAATTTGCTAAAGTAGTTTTTCATTACTTTCTTTGAAATAAAATAAAATGCATTCATCCAAAAATCTTTTTCTAAAATGGGAGTTTGACATTTTCATGGCAAAGGAAAAAAAACTTTTTAAAAAACTTCCTGCGCAAAATTGTCGGTCCTATCAAAAATTGTACTTGCCTTTGTTGAATGGCTGTTAAACCTTTGTACATAGCACAATGGGTTTTATAACAGAGCCTGTTATTTAACAACGTGGGTCTCGAACTGGAGGGTACAGTGAGCGACAAGTTATGGAAAATATCTTTACATAAGTCGCTGAGAGAAAGTGGCTTTCATCCATTTTGTCCGCAATGCTACACTCTAACCTATCGAACATCTTTTCTAGGAATGTTATTTGGCAGTTTTGGCAGAAGACGCTAGGTGCCGAGAATCCTTTCAAACTGTCGAGCTCTTTACCGTTACCGGGCCAGTTGGGACTTCCTTGCCATTTCCTGTTCGGGATTACGCTGTCGTTAGTCGACGGTAAAAGGGCTAAGAATTTTCTCGTAAATATCACGGACAATAAAAAGGACTGGATCCGTTTAAGTGTCCCAACTTCGCTTTGTTTCGAAAGTTATTTGCATAATGACGTCGACCACACGACGTGCCGGCATGAGTTTACATATTCGAAGGATTTGGGGGTCGGGCTGTTACGCAATTTCACTTTTCACTACAGGAGCTCAGTGGTTTCACGGGGTATATTGTGGTCAAGATACACTGGTGCGCAAGCGCACAACTTGCCAGGCAACCTTCACATATACGTAGGGGATCTCTACCACCGTATACCCCCCGAAACCACTGAGCTCCTGTAGATCAGTTGGTAGAGCGTTGGGCCTGGTTACCCCAGGGTCGCGAGTTCAAACCTCACCGGGAGCTTGCTCCCACTTGTCAGGAAAAAGTGGCTGATCCAACTAGGCTGCAATGCCTGGGCTGCCAAGCCTGCAAACCTAATGATCGCGATACGATAACTGTGATCGCCAAGCAAGGACCTGCGCAGTGGGGCGGACCTGCGCAGTGGGGCGATCCTGCCAATCATGCCATTGCATGAAATATTACTGCGTTGTTTACATTTATCGCATAATGTTATTTGAATGTGCAATACGTTGTCGGTAATTTCACAATCCGTAAATGTCCATGTGTTAGCTTTTGCGATGTAAACTGTGTTTCGTTTTACACTAAGTTCAATGTATTAATAAACGGCACTTAGATACTTACTTTATAATTCCGCTTTTAACAGTGTCGATTTTCATTGTGATTTTTTTGTTGTTTCATGCAGGTATTATACAAAGAATTATTATGTACTAATTGCACAATAAACACCGCGTTTCGTTTTTTTTTTTTTGCGTCATAAAAACTGGCGCAAGATGGAGGTATAGAGCCACAAAACATACCACGAACAGTGGAGAATTGTCCCTTCTTATTTTAACCCGCCTTAGAGACTATGTAAATGAAAAGTTTTATTCCGCAAAACAAGTATACGAATATTATGCTTCAAAAATTAGAAAACCCCCAAGAAAGCAGCAAAATAAATGGGCAATCACCACCAAATTGATCCTAACGGAAGCCCAATGGCACTCGTTATATATAAATAATTTTAAATGCACCCTGGAAACGAAATTAAGATCTTTTCAAATTAAAGTAAATTTGAGGGCATTGGTAATGAACGACGTTTTATTTGGCTTCGGACTGGTTGACACGGGTGAATGTGTTTTTTGTGGACTCGAAACGGAAGCAATTTATCATATATTGTGTATGTGTGTTAATGTTGCAAATTTTTGGGAAAATGTTAGTGCATGGCTAGATTAATGGAAAAAATTGTTATCACCGATCAACTTAAACTTTTTGGTACAGAAAATGGAAGGACAAATCGGGAAAAACTAATCAATTTAATTTTACTAATAGCAAGATTTTGTGTTTACAAATGTAAAGTGGCCAAAGTGCAACCCTGTTTTACTATGTTTCGACGGCAAGTACAACAAGTTAGAGCAGCAGAAAAAAAAAACTGCATTAAGAACTAATAAAGTGAATGAATTTAAATTGAAATGGAATACTTTGTAATTTAATATTGATTTGTGTATTAGTGTATGTTTCTTGAGCTCGAGTTTTGTTTCTCTTTTCTCTGTCATTGTTGTAGTTGTTGCAATAATTCTAGCTACAAATGACACTGGGACAGGTCACGACAAAACGGAACCGAACAGACGTTTTCAGAAAGTCGACAGGACTTTGCTTGTTCCTGGAAAGCTTTTGTGTTGCGATCGTGCATAGAACTTTGTTTAAAAGTTTTTCGTTTTAATGTCAGAAATCTATGGATTATTTTCTCCAGCCGTACTAGCAAACATGCATTTATCTTCGTTAGGTGAGAAAAGGCAACAAAAGTAAGACAGGTTTTGTTTGCCTGGGATTATGTTGTGTGTCTGGTGCAGTCTTAAATTACTTTTCCGTCGCATTGTTTCTACAAAGGGTGAGGTTTACGTTGACCATTTGAAATATACTTTGCGGCGAAATGAACAACTAGTAATAAATCAAAATAAGTCATATTTGCCTCAACAATTCGTTTAACATGGCTTTGCAACTTACACAATAGGCCAAATTTATCCACACTAAAGTGCAGATAGAGTACAAAATAACCATCATATAAGAGTGACATACAGTGTTGCAGCGAGGCACATTTTTTTCAGCTATAACAAATTAATAACCAGTAAATATTTGAAAAAAATGTTTTTTTTCAGCTTGAATACATATTGCATGGCTATATCACCATTGTTACATGACAGCTCCCCAGGGATTTTAGTTGTATGCTGTCTATGTTAATTATTGACAAAAGAAAATAGTGTTTACTTAAAAATGCGATTTGCCTCAGTTGTTTTAAGTTAAGCACTTTGACATTTTCAGACTAATGTTTTTGTGACTCAGTCAGTTGGTAACCGAACTTGGTGGGTTGACACTGCTGTATGCGATCAAACAAATGCTTGCAGTTAATAAAACCTATCGTTTGTATCTGGGTTTGCTCTTTATCGGTTACGGGCAAATGTGGACTAGTCTGGTCGTGTCACTTCCTGTCCCGGGAAACGCAGTCGTTTGTTGGCGTTAAACGTTCCGAATTTGCTCATAAAAATCTCGTTAAAAATTTAAAATGTGTTCCAACTCCGCTTTGGTTCGTAGGTTAATCGCACGAAGTGACGAAATAAATGAACAAATTTGATGGCATTACTGGCGGGGATTGGCAGTCTCGATTCGCAATGTTTATTGCTCCATAATACGTATCATTGAGTATGTCTTTCAGGTAATGCAAACATAACATCTGTTGAAAGACTAACTTTGCTGTGGCAATTCTGTGCAGGTTTCAACAGTCGGGGTTTGCGTGACGAAATAGAAAAACATCCCGTTTCTGGTGCCTTAATATGTTGAATGTTGGTGCATCTCGTAAGTAATGAATTTACAAAAAGTTGAGACGCCAGAATTCCCAGAAGGTAATCAACGACACATGAACAGCATAAGCCCGATCAAGAATATTTATATGGCATTAATGTACAGTGTTATCCGATGAGAAAACCAAAACATCACAGAATCCGAAGCTCGTTAAAACAAGGAGTTATTTTGGGTAGAAACATAAGAATGAGTAAATTGGAACTGATTTGCCCAAAATTGAGATTATGTTGGCTGTGTACTAGTTTTCCCCATAGTAGGTTTTTGTATGGTTAGAGTATGTGTATTGTTAGCAATGTATGTTCTCCAGTAGACTTAATTGTTCACGTGGATTATTCCTTGTGTCTTACATCTTTTCAGCAGCTATTCTCCTTTTCAGCGCCATTGCCCTATCACATACTCCTTCGCTTTGGATAAATTGCGCAAGAATGTGGTGCATTACGTCAGATACACGTTGTCCAGGTAACGGAGGGCACAAATTATGGATTTTCATCAGTTAGTTCGTTAGTTGGTTGTTTATTTTTGACATGCAACACGACTGTTTTCTTTTTGCTGTATGTGACATCACCTCTAAAACCGGTCGCACAATTTGTCTAAATGAAATCCGGTGTTAAACATTTGAATGAATAAAATTATCACAAACTTTAGCAGAGGGATCGCAATCGTAAAAGTACAATGGCATAATAATCACTGATATTAATACCAAAGGTAGAAGACCTGAGAATGCAGAGTTAACAGAAAGTTAACCAAGGCGGAAGCAACTCAACAATAGATTGATGGGCAGTGATTACCATAAAATGGCGTGCAATGGAGGCATAAGGCTGAAGCATATGAAAATATTTACAGTCCGCTCAGGTCAGTGGTATAGAAACGTTGTCGCATATATATGAGCAAATGGAGCTTATGATATGATTTCTGTGAGCTGCATACAGACGGCCACTGTTTCGACATATAAGCTCTTTGTTTTGGTGACAATAGGCGACAACACTATCGGTTTTCAAGCGGTTACTTGCCCATTGTGTGCTCTGTGGTTCGTTCCCGGTATGTCGTACCTGTAGTTTGGTTCCTAACGACGGCGAATGTAAATTCACCACAGTGGAATAGCTTCTTTCTAGTTAGTTTGTCGGCATGACCAACTTCATTCACCAGCTGCACTGATGAGACCTGGCAGGTCGAAACTCCGTTTAATGTCAGCAGCTCAATGAATGTTGTTCCAAACGTTAAAATTAAAACGTTGATCTACGACAGTTTGCGAATATGTCATGGCCTGAAATTTGGCGCATCTACCTGGTGTTAATATCGATGGGAATATAAGTGTTTTCTCACTAAAAAAGCAAAATTTTCACGTGAAGTAAAGACCACATGTTCAAATTTTGAACTCCTATTAATGAGCATGATGTAGTAGTGGTGCAACATGGTGCGCCTGCTAGTTCGTGGTGAACAATTTACCAAATTTTATGAGAATACTAGTGTTGATATTTGAGTTTACAAACTCCTGTGAAGGAGTAAGTAGTTTCCTGGTGTTTACATTAGCGGGTTTTTGTTTAAACTTCTGTGGCTTCGTTGAGGTAACGTGGTTGTTGTTTGTCACAACAAAACACCATCATGATACTGTAGCAGCAACCGGGCAAGTTCGGACAATAGGGTCGATATAAGGACAAGTTTGTGTGTTTTCCACAATATATATTGCAAGCGAAAGATCAGATATCACAAAATATCGGTAAAGAGTTCTTAAACTAAACTACTAGATTGTGGGATGGCTGTTAGACGAGGAAGCCCCAAATTTCCTTTCGGCCATTCAGCGATCGGTTGGGTTCCCAACTAGGTAGACTTGGCACGAAATATTAACTTTATTTTAACCACAGAATTTTTTAGTCGAAACATTTGTTGCTAGTTGGTTAAAAGGAATTGGATGGCCAGAGTAATTAAATGTTACGGCGTTTTGGGGTCTCGTAAAATATGGCCTGGGCGAGTCTCGTGGAAACGAAACATTGGGACCAAGACAGAAAGTTATGATGAGTTTAGAAAGTACGACAAAATATTTCGAAGCTATTTTCCACAAGTTGTCATGCCAACCAACCATCACCTCTTGACAAATTTGGAAAAATATTGCGATGAAAAGAATATCCTGGCTCCTGGTAAACGAGTGGCAAGTTACAACTTTGAGGTGGTCAAGGGTCAAAAGTTGCTGTACAAGTTCATTGATATTGTTCAACACAGAGAAATGTATAAAGCCCGAAATTACTTCTTCTTCCGTTGTGGACCCGGTAAGAATCGAGATATTATCTTGCTCGCAAATCCAACTTGCAATCAACCTGGGAATGGTTTAATGATGACTTCTTCCCTCACAAACCAACCAAACACATTTAAATACTTGCTTCAACCGCCAAAAACATACGAGTTTCAAGGTTTTCCGTATTACTTTCAAAAGTTTATGACAAAATCAGTTTACATCAAAAACCAAAGAAATTTTAGTGGTAGATTTTTCGAGATCTCTGTTTTCTTGTTGTTTGAGATTGCCAGACGACTTGCTGATGGTGATGTCCACCAATCCATCCCTGTGTCATCCTGCATCACCGTTTCTATGTTAAGGGTTTCCATGTCAGAGAGAAATGAAAATGAGTTAGATGTATTTAGGCAGCTGGAAAAAGTGTTTCAAGGGGATTTGGATATGAGGGAAAATGCCGCAAGAAACATCCTGAAGAGGTTAGTGTTGTCCGGAAACTCGAAAGGGGGTGATAGGCGATAAGCGCCAATATAAGGTCTTTGTTTTTAATAGAAATAATAATTGTGCCTATTGGCATTCCCGGTTTCTGTCTAAAGGAATAGCAAAAAAATTAAAAATCGCAACAAAACTCAACAGTAAGAAAACCTACTCCGTTTCGAGTTTCCGGCAAATGTTGATGCGAAAAAAGACAAATCCGTCGGTCACACAGACTGCTTCCTGTAGTCATTCGTGACATGTTCTCTAAGGTTGGTGTAAAAAAGATTTTCGCCTGTGCAAATGGTCGTGTGGAAGGAGTCATATATCTCCTGAATAACTGAAACTAACTCTTATTTATCAGAGCGCATATAGAAAATAAATGCTGGCCCCCAATAACCTTGAAGTTTTTTCTACAGATCCCTAAATCGTTTTACACAAGTAAAAGCAAAGAACGTTACAAGTAAAAATGTTTTCAGGATTTGCTTTCAAATCGATCGTTTCTACAAAATGCACATCGTAGTGTAACTGAGTCTACGCTGCCCATCATAATTTGAGACATTGGACTGGATATACAAATATATTTAAAACGCGTTATATTTATAACTTTTTGGTTGGGTTAAAATAGGTTTTACGAGGAAGGAGGTACGAAGGAAGAAAAAGAAAAACTAATGAAACGACTCTTCAATCCAGCTGCAACCGATATTAAACAATGATGTACATAACTGGACGACAAAACAGTTTGTGAATATCCACAAACCATCTGTTAACATAAGTTTAAACCTTCGCGATTGCAAGGATAATACTTATTTACATTTATCACATATTGTTATTTCAATGTGCAATATGTTATTTTTTCTAATTTTACAATCCGTAAATGTCCATGTGTTAGCTTTTGCGATGTAAACTGTGTTTCGTTTAACACCAAGTTCAATGTATTAATAAAGGGCACTTAGATACTTGTATTTTATAATAGCGCTTTTAACTGTGTCGATTTCCATTCTGATTTCTTGTTGTTTTACGCTTGTATTACACAAAGAAATATTCCGTACTAATTTCACAATAAACACCGCGTTTCTGATGATTTTTTTGTGTGTTTGCATTTTTTTGCTTTATTTAAGCCGTCATAAAAACTGGCGCTAGATGGAGGTATAGAGCCACAAAACAAACTACGTACAGTGGAGAATTGTCCCTTCTAGCTGCAAATGACACTGCGACAGGTCACGACAAAACGGAACCGAATAGACAGGACTTTGGTCGTTCCTGGAAAACTTTTGTGTTGTGATCGTGCATAGAACTTTGTGTAAATGTTTTGCGTTTTATTGTGAGACAGCTTTGGATTACTTTGTCCGGCCGTTATGGCAAACATACATTTATTTTCGTCAGCAAAAAAGGCAACAAAATTAGGGCAGGCTGTATTTGCCTGGGATACTGTTATGTGTCTGGTGCAGTTTTGAAGTACTTTTCCGTTGCATTGTTTCTACAAAGGTTTGCGTTGATATTTTGCAATATACCGCGAAATGTACATCTAGCAATCATTTAAAAAAAGTCACACTTGCCTCAACAATACGTTTTGTGGTTTTGCACCTTACACAATAGGCCACATTTATAACCCTGTTTGCGCGTGGCGATGACGCGCGCTAACCGACAGTTGTTGATAGCGGCCGGATGTCAATACGCGTATTGGCCGTTGTCGTGTCGCGTTTCCCGGTGTCCGCCTGAGTTTTCTACCGGAGGTTGAAGCTTGCTTTAATTTGAACTTTACGTCTTCGAACTGCAAGCATCGGTGCAGTTAGGGTTACTTACGTTTGGCAGCAGTGATAGCTGCAGTAGGTCATAGAGATAGTGTAAGGGATTACAAAAACAAGTGTAGTTGTGCCTGCTGGACATAGGTCAACATGTAAGGGCATGTGATAGTTCATCGAAATACAGTTTTTCAGCTATAATAAATTAATAACCAGTAAACATGTGAAGCAAATACAAATGTTTTTTCCGCTTGTATACATATTGCATAGTTGTATAAGCATTGTTACATGACAGGTCGCCCGGGGTTTTACTTTTTAATAAAAAAAATAGTGTTTACTTAAAAATGCAATTTCCTTAGTTGCTTTTGGTTTAAGCACTATGCCTTTTTTAGACAATTGTTCTAACTCGGTCAGTTGGTAACCGAACTTGGTGGGTTGAGACTGCTGTAAGCGATCAAACAAATGCTTGCAGTTGATTAAACCTATGGTTTGTAGCCTGGTTTGCTCTTCACCGGTGCCGGGCAATTTCGACTGGTATACGCGTGGCACTATACTTGTTTTGGGGAAGGCAGTCATTTTTCTGCGTTATAAGGGACGAATTTGCTCTTAAAAATCCCGTTAAACAATGAAAAGTGTTCCAACTCCGCTTTGGTTCGTAGGTTATTCTCACGATGTGATGAAATGAATTTACAAATTCGATTGCATTACTGGCGGGGATTGCGTATTGGCCGTTGTCGTGCTGTCGCGTTTCCCGGTGTCCGCCTGAGTTTTCTACCGGCGGTTGAAGCTTGCTTTAATTTGAACTTTACGTCTTCGAACTGCAAGCATCGGTGCAGTTAGGGTTACTTACGTTTGGCAGCAGTGAAAGCTGCATAACATCTGTTGAAAGACTAACTTTGCTGTCACTCGGTGGCAATTTTGTGTAGGTTTGAACAGTCGGGGTTTGTGTGACGCAATAGAAGAACATGCCGCTTTTTAACGTGCGTTATGTAGTACTTAGATGGGTTAAAATGATTAATCGTATCACAAATGAAACCAATGAAGTGAAAGATCTTGTGAAGAAGCTTACAACATACCAACAGGCATATCCTGGAAACAGAGGAAATCATTGCGTTCCACGACAACTTGTGAAGATATATAATTGTGAAGGGCTGAAAGGGAAAGGATTACTCAAAAACTTCATTAAAATTGTCAAAAACAAAACCCCACAGCAAGCAGAACGTTTCGAAAGAGGAAACTACATCTTCTTTCGCTGCGGATCCGGTGGGAAACGAAATGTTATTTTGCTTGCCAACCCATCTGTAGACCAACCTGGTAATGGTATAATCATTACCTCCGCTCTTACAGACCAACCCAACAGTTACGTTTACTTTCTCCATAAAGATCATAGGGTGAAATTGCGTGGATTTTGTGAATATTTTGAGAAGTTTATGACAAAATCAATAAATACCAGAAGTGACAACGAGGATCGGTTTTTCGAGTTTTCAGTTCTTTTGTTGTTCGAGATTGCCAGACGAGTAGCTGATAATGATGTCTACCAATCCATCCCTGTATCATCCTGCATCGCCGCTTGTATTTTAAGAGTAAAAATAACTAAGAAAACAAAAGTACAGAAAAAAAACGAAGAAGATATCATAGAAGACCTCATTAAAGTGTTTCGTGAGAAGAGTTTTTATGGAAGAGAAAAAGCAGCGAAGGAAATGTTAAAAAGGTAAAATTTAATAATTCCTCCATACGCTAAGTCCTTAAACTTAACTTTATTTCTTGAAAAAAATCATTTGTGTGTTTTTATCGTGTAAATTAAAACTAGTTACACAGTCTGTAAGCTGAAGACAGATGGGCACTGTTGAAAAGACTTTGTAGTGAATATATAGCCAACGCCATCCGTTGAGCACCAAACTAGGTGCATCCTTACAGAGAAAACAAGGCGGAAACAGTATAAGGCCGAGCAAAGGCAAAATCAATAGTGCCGCCAGTGGTGTATAACAAAACATGAATATATAAACAAAATCTGCCGGCAGCTCACAGAAATTTCATAATAAAGGTTACAAGTTACACATTTCTGGGCAATACTTTTGTTGAACATAATTGAAACTAATTTTTTTAATGAAAAGCATCCCTGAACAGTTTTTCATAGTTCAGTTTTCCGAATTTTCAATTCGTCGTCGTTTTCATGCATTTTATTTTTGAACGACATTGGCAAGATTTCACATTTTAAGCGATGCCAGCTTGTAATCTTAACCGATAATAATTGCAGAAACAACCATTTTTTCCACGATTGCGTTTTTTTACAACAGTTACCTGGAACCTGATGGAGGTGAAAATAAAGCGCTGAAACAAAAGAAGAAAGAACTCTTCCATGAAATCGAAAGTCCTGAAGGAAGCGAGGAAGAGGAAGTTACTCAACTCTGTCTGGACTTCTCTGAAAAACTTTAAAACAAGGCAAGATATGAGGCAACAAGATGTAATGAAATAAATCAACCCAAATTTCCTGATGCTTGAAGCAAACGCAGTAAGGCCATTGCCTGTTGAATATTCGACCTAAACTTTTGTCTCCACACTTATATCTAGTAATATTCCATTCAACTTGAGTTGCTCGAGCTTCCATATGTTGATGTAGATTGGATCGTATATCCATTATTTTATTGCCTACTGTAAACAAAATTTCCTCATTATAGGGAAGTTGTTTCTGGAGTTGCGTTGCTTCACAATCTATCCTTGCGCTTGGTGTAAAACTGTTATGTGAAGCTAACTGTTTGTTTAAAGCGTAAAAGAACTTGCACTGAGTACATAGTTAGTGTAGTTCGCTGTGGTATATTTTGTTAGTAGATGTTTGTGAATGAAATCATTCGCTGTTTTTTTTTGTAGAGATTTGTGAATGAAACTCATTTAAATCAAATCATTTTACAAATGTTCATGTTTCGAAAGATTACAAACAGGCGAAATCTATTTAAATCTTGGTAGTAAAACCTCACTGCTGTCATAACTTCGTTTTGCCTCTTTAGTGCTACTGTAAGACCGTAAATAGCAGTCCTTTGTTTATAGCGTGGCCAGGCGAATGACGGACTGCGCGAGCAGGCTATGTTACGAGCTAAGGCTAGCATGGGCGTGCCGGTTGCTGCCTCCGAGGTACGTGCAAATTCAGCACTTGTTGTTTTTTGTCTTGTGCAACATTTTTAAATGTTTTGGAGGTCTGAAATACCATTGCGGTTTTTATATGGGTTGCTGCAAATTGTTTTTGATAAAGCCTAGGGATCGCCTTAACTAACAAGAGTGGAATTTCAACAATTTAATTAGCTCTACAACAAAGTTCAAGTATGTTTCTCAATGATGTGACGTAACCGGCACCATAACAACTGCCATTATTAATATTACAATGAAAGGAATTAAATCAGATTTAATACGAGGGCGTCGCCATGTGATTAGGTTAGCTCGGTATTTAAATTCCAGAGCCGAAGCTTGCTGACTATTATCCATCTCAACTCAACCAGTCCATGAAAACATTACTATTTCAAGGACTTGACAATATAAGTCTTGTGGAAAAAGTTAGCGTTTGATTACACCACTATTAAGTCCTGTCAATATTGCTGTTACACAATGGAAAATACAACTATTGTTGTTAAGTTATTAATCAGAGCAAAAATATTTTTTGCGTAGTAAAGTCGCAAAGTAAAATTAATGTCCCATACTTATTTGTCTTCATATCGTATACATTTACATAGTTTGGGTGGAATTTTTCACTGACAATGTAAAACCTCCATGCACTTGGACTCAAAGGTCCTGATGATGTTTGCAGCAAATTGATTCGATGAAACTAACTTGTGTAGTACCTCTTCTTTCGAAGATCACAAAAACTTATAAGTGGACGTAGTCTTTATAAAAATCCCTTACTTTTGAGAAAAACAATGGTGTTCGTGGCCCCAGGGGTCTGGAAACATCACGTGATGTTCCGCCTCGTCGCGCAAGGGTGTTCACGTAAAATGTTGCAACAATTTAAAATCTGGTGACCATTTTCCCGGCGACAAGAAAATACCCAACTTTAAAATTAGAATTAAAATTGGTATCTTTGCGCAATATGTATTGGGGTGCAAAACACCATGACTGTTGGCACACCCAGGAAATTGGAGACGGAGACTCGAACGCTGGATGAAGTTCCGGACAGGAACAAAGAAAACTTTTCAAAGTACTCTGTATTTCACAAAACATTAAACACATGAGGTTAACTTAGGTTTCTGCAATTCATCGTCCTCCACTATCGAAAAGGATTTTTCGCCGCAAACCATAAAAAACTCGTACGTTGAAACCGTGTATGTTTGTGAAATCACGTGATGTTATTCACTAATTTCAAAACACCATGTGATGTTTCGCCTCAACAGTGGAAATTTCAACGGGTTGCTTAGCTCAAAGTTCATTGACAACAATTGGTGCTTTACAACATTGGTTACGTTTCCAAATGCATCGAGAGCCCTTGTTTAAACATTGAAAACAGAAGCTTTTATTATCTCGTACCGTGAACAGCGAAAGAGTAAACAGAACGATTAAAAAAATATCAGAGAAAATTGTGCCCTATATCAACAGACAAATTGTGATCGTTGTTGCTGCCAGTGAATGTCAAATATTACTGTTTGATATCAAGTAGTTCTGAAGTTTCGTGAAGCTACAACGGTTTGCTTCACATCAACGTACGGCCAAGTTCATTGTCAACAGTTCTTTTCAACGTTGTAAGTGAACCGTGTTCACAAAGCGTTCGCGACATTATTACATTTGCCAGTGAAAAGCAATTAAATCCGATGTTGCGTCGTGAGTTAGCTCTGACATTTAAACCACAGACCGATGTAAGGCGAATGTTTTGGAAAAACAGGAAATTTCCGTCACAGACATTTCCGCGTACTTCAAATCGGGGGGAGCCGCAAACCGTTGCCATAAAACTAAGTAGTTCTGAGGTCACACGATGTTTTACACAAGAATTTTAGAACATCGCGCGATGTTTCGCCTCAACTAACAAAAGTGGAAATTTTAACGGTTGGCTTAACTTTAATGATCGGCCAAGTTCGAATATGTTTCACATCGTTGTGACGTAACGGTTTCCTTGACAACAGCAAATATTATTATTGCAATGAAACGAATTAAATCTGATTTTGTGCGGGTGCGTTGGCGTGTGGTTAGGTTATAACCTAGCTATAGCTCGGCATTTAAACGCCGAAGATTGCTGATTATTATCGATCTCAACCGATTTTATTCAAACACGATTTAATCCACGAACTTCACAAACAATTCTTGTGAGTAAATAACTTGGATGACAGCTGATGTTTTTTGAACAAACCAGGACTGTTAAACACCTGCTTTGCCAAACACCACTAACGGCGCAATGGGGCCCAGATGACGTGAAACACGTTTGCGTGGGCCATTGGTACCATCAATCATGCGACCGACCGATACTCCACGTATAAATCGTGGCTTGAGTGCACTTTGTATCCAGTTGTGGTAAATTATCGAACACATGATATTCTACTTTGAAGAACACAAAACTGTTTTCGTCTTTTCGGTTGCTGAAAAGTCAAAAATTTCAGTGCAATTTTTAGTTTATAAGTATTCAGAACATGCCAACGCAGGTTGTA
Organism: Ascidia mentula; assembly: GCF_947561715.1. Lineage (NCBI taxonomy): Eukaryota > Metazoa > Chordata > Ascidiacea > Phlebobranchia > Ascidiidae > Ascidia > Ascidia mentula. The sequence continues at coordinate 21,579,479 of NC_138568.1, read as the reverse complement.
ATCGATCGGCATTTTGACTTTGACTGCCACTTTCTATTGCATGTGCTTAGCTATTTTCACATTAGTGTGTAAAACTTTTGGTTGTGGTGGTGACATCAATATTTTAAAAAATATACAGGCGCTAGATGGCGGTATACAGCTAGTTTTGATTGCTTCTTCATCAGGTTTAAATGACACCAGTCGGTATGTCAGAAAACATAGAACCGAGTGGACTTTAATAGTCTAGAGAGTTGATAGGGTTTGACAGGCTTGGGGAAGCCTTTTGTGTTGTGTTCATGTATTTATAGCTTATTATTTTTATGTTAAAGATGCTTTAATCATTTGAAGTTAAACGAAAAATTACAACTTATTATTCCAAGGTTCTGTTGGTTTTCTAGTGTTGGTTAAGCATACATTTTCCAATGTCTTGTTTTTTAAATGGCATGTTAGCGTGGTATGTTGGGAAATAAACATCTGATTAATCCTAAGCAATTTTTCAGCAATAAATATAAACTAGAGGTAACGTTTATTTTGGCTTTCCGTCAATCGATCGTTGTTTTCAAACAAATCACAATATACGCACAAGGACAAATATTTGACATGGCAAATGGTGTTATTTAGGGTTTTGCCAAGGTACAGGCATGTTACAGACATGTATCAGCTTATTTGAAATGTGAATACTGCAACACAGTGCCAGTGAACACGGCAAATAACAACAAAATCAATAATCTCCAACCCCGCATACATTGCATAGTTTGCACATGGATTGTTTGCATATGACCGGTAATGTTTACTTAAATCGAGTAATCGGCACAGTTTTTATCCCTGCTGGCATATGTGTTGCTGGGGTGTTGAGTTTACGTAAATATTAGCCTGCTATTGGTTTACTGATTACCGAAATGGGTGGACTGAGGCTGGTACGGCCGCTCCTGTTTCTGCTTCGGGGTAGGCAGCCAACCAAGTGCTTGATTTGTGTAAGCTGCAGACAGATGGCGATGTTTAATAACAAGACGCAGATTTTATTAAGGCTCAAAGGGTCGGGAATTTACTCAAACAGATCCTGATAAACAATGGAAAGTACTTAGTTGCGAAGTTAAATACAATTGTGTCTAACACACTTCCTTTATATGTCAAGCATCTTAGCATAAAGTTTTTATTTGTTTTGAAAGTTAACTACATGTTCGTCTTAAGTGTGTCCGCCACGTTTTAATTTGTTTATTTCAAACATCAACTTTGACGTTACACGTTGCTAAAATGGATTCCCCACACCAGAGGGATATCGACTCTGGGAATTGACGCAGCAGTAACGCAAACATCAGAGATTCTCATGACTGATCACACTTTAATACGGGTTTTGCGTGTGCTTTAACGTACTGTCAAGCGTTTAAACCTTACAACTCTTAAGCCTATATTCCGATCGTTTCGGGCTAAGCCTGTGTTGCCTGGATGAGGGCAGGTAAATGTTTTTATGGGACAGGGAAAAGTAATAATGATGTGGGTTTTGACAGTTCTGTGCAACCTTTAGAGCTTCAATGCTGTAAATCATCTCTACACCAGCCGTGAAAATAAGTCGGGGGATGGTAAAAAGTTTATGTTTAGAGTCAAACAATAAATTCATCTCGTACTTAAATAGAGTTTTTGTGCAATAAATTTTAAGAATGCATTTCAGGTGTAACATAAAAATCGTCAGCTAAAACGTTAATTTTACATACTCTTTATGAGAATTGTACAGAGATTTAAATGTCCAGCGTCTGTATGACTTTATGTATTTCTGCCCAGGGGACGATTAACTTAATGCGTATGCCTTTGGTTCAAACACCCATGGATGAAGAGAAGAAAGAAGAAGAAACAGAGGAGGAAGAAGAGGAAGAAGAGGAAGAAGAGGAAGAAGAGGAGAAACTAATCGAAAAACTTGAGAGATATCTTGAAGAAAAAGAAAATGGTAATCCTTACCTTCTTAAAGAGATTGAGAAAAAAACCTATTTGAAGAAGTTTACTGGCCGAAATTTACTCGGATGGTTTATCCAAATTGTGAAAAACCGAGAACAATTTCAAAAAGGAAATTACTTCTTCTTCGTCAACAAATTCTATGAGGATCGTGATATTATCTTGCTTGCTGACCCAACTGATAACCAACCTGGAAATGGGTTAATAATTACATCTGCTCTCACAGACCGACCCAACACTTACAGCTACTTTATCCATGAAAATTACGTCTGCAGATTGCGTGGGTTTTAAAAACACCCTACTCATATTTCAGCAAGTAGGAATGTCATTTGCATGTAATCGTCCCCGAATTTCAAGCACTGTGTAGTATTTGACTGCATAGAACACACAGAAACAATCTGCACGCTTTAATGTGTTCGGTAAATATAGGTTTACAGAGGAAGGAGGTGTAGAGGAAGTAAAAGATCAACTGATGGAACAACTCTTAAGTCCAGCTTTTGTTCAATGATACTAAATTCTTCATTGCGAATTAATTTGAAACTTTCGTGAAACAGCTTTCAAGCATATTCTGTTTTTTCCTTTCCATATATTGCAGTTCTATGTGTGCAACATGTTGTAAATAATATTCTGTTTGAGCTTTCCTTGATACGAACTATACGTTGTGACGTCATAATTATATTTGAAATTTAGGTGCTCTGATGTCATAGGTTTGACGAAAACCGATTTAATCCATTGTTTCATTGTTTAAAGTGTGCACTTACTTGAACTCACACTTATCCCTGTGACTATGTTTAGTCATGCTTTCACTGTTGTTTATCGCTAGTGTTAAAAATAGATATGTTTTTAATTTTGTGAAGTTCCAAATTAATAAATATTCATTTCCTGAAAATAAAGTGAAAACCAGAATTTGTTGGCATTTTGTGGTGGAGATAGTTTCAAAGCAAGTTCATAAGGATGGAAACCGTTCCCCACAAACAAGGATATTTTGCAAGGGAATATGTTAGAATGATAAAAATGCGACTTTCACTAACTTTATATTTTGCATTGTCTGTCCTGTGCGTGCCACTGCAAACTGTTTTACTTACGCATACTGGGACGCACAGACAAATAATATGCATGAGGGGCCATTTACTCCGACCCGATACGTAATGGGAATATTAACATGAGGCACAAGGTGATTAACGATGACATAGTAGTATAACGCCATTACAGTTTGAAGCCATGCGGTAAGTATAGGCTTAGTATAGAAGAAATTTGATGTTGAGTTGACCATAGAAATCCCCACGCAATCCTATAGAATACATTGTTTATAATTTATAAGTTTTCAGCCTTGAATGGGTTTGGTTTAAAAGCAACTCACAGGTAACTATGGTAAGCATAATTATCATTGCTTGTCGTTTAAAATTAGTTTTTAAAAGTTATTACTGGTTGGGTCTTAGTATATTAAATATTACAACTCATTACGACGAAAGGTAATAAATATGTGTAATGATACCGAGTTCAGTCACACAAAGACCAAAATGAATACATACCTTCCATTAGTCAACCCTGTTCAATGGGTGGGTAATGGGCCAAAGCTTAACACACAACGCTGTCGGACCAATTGCAAATAGGATAAGTTAAATTGCCTTTCCGAGCAGTATTTTCGCTATCGTTCGCTAAACGTACGAAATTCCTGTTAGACCACCTTGGTACATGTGTTTTACCGAACAGCCAACGGTTAGTTTGACAGCCAACCTCAAGGACATTTCAGCTTAATTTGAATTTCATAAGAAAGTCGAAGAAGTGCAGGTTTTTCTGTAAGGACTTGGCTAATTTTCAGTGTGTCAAGTGTTTACAGAAACACAATTAAGTGTATAAGACAATTGTGGTTGCGTGCGTCTCAATACATCAGTATTGGAACCTCAAAAAATACAAATGCAATGGTAGACTGTATACACAGTTCTTCGTAATTCCAACACAACATCGTTAACCTTGAATCGAGGAAGTCCTTTGCAACGTTTGTCGTAATTTGGAATCACACCATGACGTTTTATTTCATGGGATGTTTTTCAGACGTGTGACAGACAGTGGATTAGGAAGCGTCAATTTTAAATGTCAGAATATAAAGGAAGAATGCGTAAAATCCATATATTAGTGCCGAAATATGTGAATATGTTAATTGCCGCCTATAGGGTGCGGATTTAAACCTATAGGAAGTAGAAAGGTTGCTTAAATAGAAACTAGGCTTCTCTCTTCAGTGAAATAAATATATTCATTTTGATTTCCGTTTCTATGAAACGTCTACAAATCTTTGTGTTGCTGCGATTTAGGACAGCTTATTTGCAAACAAACTTTTCAATCTTATACAGGTATGGGTAGATTGGTTGTTACGAATCCATATCAACAAACATCATATCAAATAATGTCTGTGAATTCTGGTTACTTACACAACTCAAAACATTTTGTTTTGCAGAAGTCTTTGGTTGATCAGAGGGAGGATTTAGGACGGATCAGAGCAGGATCCGACAGACTGAAAATGGGACCAAGGTTTGTGAGCTATTTAAATTATCTTCATATTAAAAACAGCCACATTTTTGTCGGAAAAACAACAAACAGACATAATTTTGCGCGGGATAATAATGAACATAATTATCTTCCCGCGTCCTACTAAGTGCAAACATTTTTAAGTATTTAATGTTGTTATTGCTTTGCAAAGTCGTATCATGGTTGGGGCTACGGTTTATAGAGTTGGGTTAAACAGGGTTTGGTCTGTGATTCAAAGTAAATACTCGACAGGTCTCATCAACTTGTACGGTGACGTAAGCTTCGCCAGCCGCATTGTGAGCCCGGGACGAAATTTTGGTCCGTTTATTTCGCGTAAAAATTATACCAGGTCACAATCTGACATCTGGTTATAAACGGTTGCTTACAATATTTGCCGGGTCTCTAAGCGCTGGAAACCCGACAGATCGGCTGGAGTAAACTAAGCGTGGTTTGAAGCATTTATATCAGACATATTGACCCAGTGTGGTGATTAAACTTTTGTTTTACCAAAAATGTCAATAAAATCCTTTCAATGTAAGTTTCATCAAAAAATATGGGTTCCGTGAGCTGCCGAGATTTGGCAAAAATTACTGAACATTTATTCTAAGCGTTTGAGCAACAAGCGGATGAGAATAAAGACGAAAGAGAAAAAAGTAACGACAGTTTATATAAAAAGCCAATGAAGTTTTGGCGGTTACCAGTTAGCTTAAATAACCCTGCAGTGTTCCTTAGACATAAAGTTTGTAAAACTCTAAAATCCATGATGACGTCACTCCCCCTGATTTAGAGAAATATATCATTTAAAGATATAAACTCTTTGTGTTTTTATCAGGTATTGGTTGAAGGTGGTTGGAATCCTGCTCTCCTTCATCACAATTGCTTCTGCACGGTATAACGCTCTCGCAAGTAAGTATTTTGCTACAAATCATAAACTCTCAATTAATTTAATATATTGGTTAGTTTTACATATTTTCATGGATTTCGAGTCGATTTACGTTCATGTGTTTTGTGCAGATTTCAATTGCAATGATGGGAGGAAGGTGGAGGCTTGGTGGTTTTGTGATGGTTCTGACACCGATTGCAGGGACAGAAGTGATGAGACACCGGTCATCTTTCTCACTTGTACGAAAAACCCCACCAGTCCTTACATGAGGTGAAAGCACTTAAATATGTTCCCTACATTCGTTGTATTAGTGTTGACTAGCCAATAGACGATGTTATCAGGGTTTCACTTGGAATAACTGATTTTGAACAGTTTATAATAAAGTCGGGTCAAATAAGACAGTTTCAAAACCCCACGCGTTCAGAACTGTTTTTACTTTAATATTTCAAGGGAATTATTGATTACGAAACACTCACACGTAACAATAATGTTGTTGAGGTAAGAAGTGGCCAGTGGGTGGCGCAAAGAGTGAATCTAAGATAAGTAAAGGTTTATATCACGTGGCCAACACGTCGATCGCATCACAGAAAAATCTGTCCTGTATTGGAAGAACAATACTTTGACTTAACATGACGTAATTGTGCCTTCAGATTTATAAAATATAATGTTAAACGACTCAGGACTGAAGTTCTTTTGTCGTCAAATGCGCTTCTGTGTTTTAGTTATGCAAACCCGTGCCACGAATAGACTTATACTTTGTTGCGCCTATAACTATGATACGATGTTAGACGAAGGGGATTTTGCTGCAATAGAAACGCTATTTTCGTTACGTTTAGTACATTCATGGGGATTAACCAATAGCAAAAACGACCAGACTTGCTCTCCTAGCGCTATGCTTCCATTGTTGATCATGCAAAAAAGCACTAAACCTCAGTTAGTGTATCACACAACCACATTATGCTTCAATAAATATTCGCATACGAATCTTGCGCAATATTCGGGTTCGCACGAATATGAAATCTGTGCTGATATTCCGCGAATAGATTCGGGTTCGAGTTCGCATTGGCACATCCCTAGTTTCCTCAGCAAAAAATTTTTGGCGCAGAACGAAAGTCAAAATATTTTTGATATTGTAGGTGGTATAAATACGTTACAATCATAATGCATTTACTTCTAAAACTTTGTGTTAAGGAATTGACTATTATAGCGCACATAAAGTATATACCCATTTACAAAAGGCACGTATTTAATGTTATTTTGACTTACTTCTTATAAATCCAGTACCTGGCGCACATACCGACGTAAAAGCTTTTGTTTGTGAAATGCGTACTTTATTTCTTCGGTAATCCAACACAACTACGCAAACTACCTTAAATGCGACGCCGCAAAACCCACGTAGGTTTTCTGCCCAACTCGAACTCAAGCAGCAAATGGTTCTGCGAAAGTATACAGGAAACTTCCCAAAAATTCGACCCACCTTTTAAATATTCCCGTCGCATGTGAGTCGATTATTCAGAAGCTCGATTACTTTCGCTGACAAGTTGGGCAACTCTCCATACCAAGAAGATAGTCTGATCGTGGCCGGGATATCCAGGGTTCAAATCCCGTTGTGGTAAAAAAGATTTTTTAATCGTGCGAGTAAAACCATCAACGTGAAATGTTTTTTTTATTAGGTGGCAAATTTTCTGATTCGAAGTTCGAGTAATTTAGCTATGGGGATTTCAAGGTTGTATTCAATGAGGGAAAGTTGGGGCGTTGTGGGGGTTTTCTGTATGCGGGGTTTGTAATATTGTTTTAAAGGAGAGAGAAGGGAGAGGTCAGCAAAGAGGGGGATGTTGACCGCGTCGTAACAACCAATCCCTGCAGAGGCACCGAGTTTAAGAGGATGGAACCGGAAGTCCTAAATGCACACACGTGTACGAAGTAGGCGCCATTGCCAAAAACAATGACAAAAATACAAGATATTGGCTTATTAAGAACATGTTGTGATGATATGATTTAGTATTATTGCCTCACATAGTTACACACAACCTTCTCATCGGGCATTAGAATATAACATGTGCCACATGTTCAACTAATCAATAAACACTGGCAGTCTGTGTTGTTACAACGGGATGGGCTTCATCGGGGCCCAGTCGTCTTGTTTTTTGAATGTACAGTGTCAAATACACATTTAAGATGCTTGCCTGATTTTGCGTATGCATTGCGGCAGTACGATGTTTTCTTCCGTTTGTGAGACCGCATTTCGGTAATGCCGTCGTCCCGCATGGTTGACTTTGGGGTGGATGTGGCAACTTGTTGCGTGGGTGCTTCAGTAAGAACCACTGGAGTTGTGGCGATATCTATTTTTACCACACCGGGATTTGAACCCAGGTTGGGATAAGAGTCGGGCGTCTGTCGTTTGGACGAGCGAAGCTGCTCCCGCCTCTGAGGTCTTAACCTTATCTACGGTTTGAGTGGTTTTGCGCCTGTGTCTGCTGCCGCATTTGCTGCTGCTTTTCGTTCATTGACATTTATTGAAAAGCTTGGGAAGTCATTCTTCTCACAAAATCTCACTTTTTCGGTTGCCGATCATACATGACGTTGTGACGATGTTTATTCAGACGCCAACAAATCAGAATGCCGGGCACTTCAACGAGAACATAAAGCGAGACACATGTAGAAAAAGGCAATCGACGCATGTCACGGTTCGCTAAACACGTAGTAGTCGCTACACCACCCCCTTTCAGAAGCGTACAATGCGGAAAATAAGGAGACAATTACACAACAAGATCATCTAAGCGCAGGATGTCTAGGCGGTCTGCCTCTACGCGGTTATCGCGCAACTGCGACCGGTTCCGTCAGGTCAACTTCTGCGGGCTTAAGCCGATCAACAGAAATTGTTGCATATCGGCCTGCCAAAATCCAAAATAAACGTTTTTTTAGAAGTCTCAATAACCTTGTAGGGTCCCTCGTAAGATGCTGTTAATGGTGGTCGATGAGTATACTTCCGTATGAACACGTACTTCGCAGTTAACAGCTTCCTCGGAAGTGCTCCTTTTTTAGCACCATGGCGAGACATTAATATCGGAATCTGGCTTCTCACTGCACTGTCGGAGTTGTGAAAGCAAATTTGCAACATTTGGTGTTGTAGCAATGTTGGGTGTGATGTCTCCCGGCACTGCGAGCGGTTCACCGTAAACCAGTTCGGCCGACGAAGTTTGTAAGTCTTCTTTGGGAGTTGTTCTAATGCCCAGAAGTACCCACGGTAAATTGTCAACCCAGTTAGCCGTTGACGTTGTGCGCGCCATAAGAGCGCTTTTTAAATGCCTGTGGATCGTTCAACAAGGCCATTGGCCTGGGGGTGGAAAGCCAACAAGGCCAATGAAGGAATGCCAAAGCGGGCAATCCAAGTGCTGATGAAAACTTTGGCGCAGGTCAAAGCTGTTGCATCAGACATGGGTATGGCTTCTCGCCATCGTGTGACGCGGTCCACGACAGTGAAAAGGTATGTGAAACCTTGGCACTGTGGCAAGGGGGCCACTATGTCAACGTTCAAGTGAGTGAAACGTGCATGAACAAAAGGGTATAGTCTTCAAACGGAGCTCGTACATGGCGTTGTTCTTTGGAGCGTTGACAAGAAAGACACTGCCGTGCCCAATTTCCTACATCTTTCTGCATTCCATGCCACACGTAACGTTGTGTAATGAGATTTTTAGTCCTCCTCACCGATGGATGAGAATTGTCATGCAGTGCATGGAAAACCTGTTTGCGCCATGCTGTCGGCACTACAGGTCGCGGTACACCTGTGGAGATGTCGCAAAGAATTTCGCAACCATCCTTTGCAAAATTAAGCACTTTAAAGTGGAAATTGGTTATCGACGATCGATAATCTGCCATTTCTTGCTCATTTGCACGTTGTGCTGCAGAAAGAGATTGGGGATCACTGTATTACAGAAGGTTGGACCTCCGCTACTAAAGATCGGGAAAGCGCGTCAGCGACATGATTCTGCTTGCCTGCAACATGCCGGACATCTGTAGTAAATTCTGATATGTAAGAAAGCTGTCGTTGTTGACGACTCGACCAAGGATCAGAACATTTTGCGAAAGCAAATGTGAGCGGTTTGTGATCAGTGAAAACCGTAAACGGACGACCTTCAAGGAAGTATCTGAAATGACGTACCGCTAAATACAAAGCCAGCAACTCTCGACCGAATGCACTGTACTTTGTTTCCGCTGGGCGAAGCTGTTTGCTGAAAAATGCCAAAGGTTTCCATTCGTCTTGAATAAATTGCTCAAGTACAGCCCCAACAGCTGTTTGTGACGCATCCACTGACAAAGCAGTGTCAGCCATTGCCTGAGGGTGGCTGAGAAGCGTGGCGTTCGCAAGCGCCTGTTTGGCTTCGAGAAACACGCGGTTGAGTTCATCAATCCACACTACTTCTTATTTCTTTACCGCTATCGCTTTGTAAACGGGTGACATGATTTGCGCCGCAGATGGTATAAAGCGATGAATGGCCTGTACTTTGGATTGCAAAGGCCTAGTTCCTGTTTTGTCGACTCTGTGTCCGAGAAAGTCTATCTCCGTTAGTCCAAAAGAGCACTTCGAAATGTTAATAATAAGTCCATGGTCGTTAAGCCTCTGAAATATTTGCCGAACATGCGTTACATGTATGACTGCCGAGGAACTGGCGATTAAAATGTCATCCAAGTATACAAATGCAAATTGCAAATCCTGACACACAGAATCCATTAGACGTTGGAAAGTTTGCGCAGCCTTTTTTAAACCAAACGGCATGCGCAGAAACTCGAATAAACCAAACGGCGTTATTACTGCCGTTTTAGCAATGTCGGCGTCATTAACAGGAACTTGATTGTACCCGTGAACTGAATCGATTTTGGAAAATACACATGCACCTGATAGCTGAGCTGAGAAGTCCTGTATGTGTGGAGTAGCGTACCGATCAGCTTGTGTCACCGCGTTTAAACGCCTGTTGTCTCCACAGGGCCTCCAGCCACCGGACGCCTTGGGAACCATGTGCAAAGGTGGGGACCAGGGGCTTGATGAGCGACGGATTATTCCCACGGATAGCATTCGCTGGAATTCCTGTTTGGCAATCATCAACTTTTCCGGCGGCAGGCGTCGTGCTCGTGCATGCATTGGCGGGCTTGATGTGGAAATGTGGTGTTGTACACCATGCTTTGGCCTCGTGGAAGAAAACTGTTCGTTGGTTAAACCAGAAAACTCATCAATGAGGTCGCGATACGTTGAGTCAACGCTTGAAACGCAGAGTTTTAATGCACTATTTTCAGCCGTGCCTGTGCACAAACGGCGTCTTTTAAAATCCACATACATTCCCTTCGCTTTTAAAAAATCTGCTCCAAGCAGTGGTTTTGATACATCGTCAATAGTGAAACTCCACGCAAATTTTCCACACGACAGGTGCGGAAAAAGCTTTTTTGAACCGAACGTGCGTATGTTGGTTCCATTGGCTGCTTTGAGTGCCAAGGATTGGCTCTGGAAATGCCGTCTTTCATTGATCGTTGGCGGAATTACGCTGACTTCTGCACCGCTGTCTACTAAAAATCGGATTTTTGAGTTTCGGTCTGAGACGAAAATGAGATTGCTTTGTCCGCCGGCAGTCGAATATATTGAGGACGGCCGGCTTGGTCGTTTCCCTGATAGGCACAGGGTTTGCGGCATGCTTTCGCCTTTGCACCAAAGCGTTGGTGGTAGTAGCAGAAATTGTCATTAGGTTGGCGTAGTGTTGGCCGTAATTTGGCAACTACAAAGTTGATCTACAAAATCCTCTTTTGCCAGATGAACACGAATTTCTTCTGGCATTTATTGGATAAACAAATATTCAAAAAGAAAGCAAGGCTTATGTTGACCCAGCATTGCTAGCATTTCGTCCATAATAACAATAGGTTTACGATCCTCAGAACGGGGCATGTTTAGCAACTTAGACGCTCGTTCATACCTTGACAGACCAAACGTATTAAGAAGTTCTTGCTTGAGCAATGCATACTTGTCTTCTGCCGGTGAAGAAACAAGAAAATCAATAAAACGTTGAACAGTATCCTGATCAACAAATCAGAATGCCGGGCACTTCAACGAGAACATAAAGCGAGACACATGTAGAAAAAGGCAATCGACGCATGTCACGGTTCGCTAAACACGTAGTAGTCGCTACAACGTCAACGTTTTTTTACCAAGACGCAGGCCCTCAGGAATAGAGTTTTGGGCGAGTACTGATGCTTGCATTATCACCACTCTCTTCTTTCATCAGCTTAAAATGTTCATTTTTAGCTGGGTTAAAATGGGCTTTAACGTCAAGGTTGTCGTCCGTTGCAAACGGATTAAATACGGCACATGCTGGCCACTGGCATTCCACCTCTTCTCTCAAAATAAAAGCAGCCCAGACAAACTTGATATATTTGCTATTGCTTGACAGAGCCCTGCCCTGATCCGAGACGAATAATTGACTTATTCCAGTAGTTTTCTTTCACCTTGTTTTCTTCGTATGGAGGCACCTAGTTTGGTGCCCAACGGTTGACGGTGGCTGTAAAACTCTCCTCTCAAAAAAAACAGCCCTGACAAAGGCTGGGCTGGCCTTGTACAGAGTGGCTTCAGTAAGTCTATCAGAACAGATCATTAAACGAGAATGCAGAACAAAGAAAACGCAAACTGGAAAACTTCACAACTTCGCGAGAGACTTGATATATTTGCTATTGCTTGACAGAGTTTCAGAAGTTACGCGAAATTATTGTAAAGTCGTAGGTTGTGTTTTGTTATTCACACATCTGCATACCCAGTCGTGCATGACTAGTTGGCATTAATCTGGTTTATGTAAAACCAAACCTAATATTTACAGATTGTCAGCCATGACGACTCTTCATGTTTCAACTTTTACAAACACATAACTTGCGAAACTATTGTTATATGACGTAATACATTACTTTTGTTACAGTTGCGACAACAAGTTTGACTTGTTTAATTCAAACAAAGTATGCGCCCTAAGAGTGGAGGAGTTTTGCAAAGGAATAATCCAATGTGTTGGAAAAACACCTTGTGACATCAGCTGCCCCTCCTATTTCCAGTGTCCGAATTCGTCATGTTGGAAACGTTCGACTGTTTGTGATGGCGATCCTTGCAATGACTGTCCAGCTTTCCAACACTGGAATAATGGACATGGATTCAAATGTGTTCGAAGTGGCAGGAATTGCAATCTTCCGCAGATGTTTCTGTGGGACGGCATTTCTGATTGTGATGATAAATCTGATTTATGTTACACCTCGGAGAATGGAGATGTCAGGTATTTTGTTTTTAATTGTGTTTTGCATATGCGTTCTTCCAGCACTGTCCCAGACAACTCCCTCCCTCTGTGCTCCTGATCTTATTATTATTCGGCGTCACTCTTCCTTATGTAGTGAAAAATGTTATTTCAGAGATATTCGTACTTCTTCATCCCTGAACGAAGAATTGTGTTTCCAATGTACAAATGACCCAATGATTATCTCAAGGTCAAGTGTTTGTGATGACGTCATAGATTGCCCTGATATGAGTGATGAATGCAGTTGTAACGGGAAATTCCATGAGCAGTGCAGCCATAACAATAAAGGGTATTTTGGGTAGTTTTGAAAAAACCTTTTATTTTATTGATGCAAATAAACTATTAATTTTATTTAGTTCAAAACCACGTTGTGATTGTTTCGACAATAATGGAGTCTGTTACAAAACATTGGATCAATCCAACATTTCCTGTAACTCAAAAAATGAAATCTGCGACAAGCTTGCTCATTGTCTGGGTAATTCCCCATGTGAGTATCTCTGCCCCTCCCACTTCCAGTGTCCAAATTCAGCTTGTTGGAAACGTTCGACTGTTTGTGATGGCGATCCTTGCAATGACTGTCCAGCTTTCCAACACTGGAATAATGGACATGGATTCAAATGTGTTCGGAATGGCAGAAATTGCAATCTTCCGCAAATGTTTCTATGGGACGGCATTTCTGATTGTGACGATAAATCTGATTTGTGTTACACCTCGGAGAATGGAGATGTCAGGTATTTGTGAACTGTTGTGGTTGGTTAAAAATTCCTTCAGGTTAAGATAAGACAGAATTGACTTGTGTCATTTGCAGAGACATTCGAAGTTCTCAGACATTTAATCATCGTTCATGTTTCCAATGTGCAAATGACCCCATGATCATCTCAAGGTCAAGTGTGTGTGATAGCGTCATAGACTGTCGCGATAAAAGTGACGAATATTTTTGTCAACCGGGGAAAACCAAAGATTGTGGCAAGTTTCATTAGTAAGTGATATAGCATTAGTTTATTCTTTGGATTGAAACCACTGACATCTAATGCTTCACCAGAAATCTATGACTTGCAATAGTGTAAGGTGTGTTAAGTGTCTGTAAATACTACATGACTTGTTTTCATTGGCATTCTCTATAGACTAATGCAGGTGTTAAGGATGTGTTTCGCCGTTGCAGGAAAATACCCATTCCTTTACTGTCGATTACGTTTTTGACCTTGATCACAAAGTATTGTAGTCGAAAAAGACTGTTTGTGACGCAACAGTGTTTCAATAATGGGCGACCAAGCATAGGAAATTTGCTTTATACTAAGTTGACAGTTTTAGTTGTTGGGTTAAAGTGGTTCCAATATGTTTGTCTGTTCCTCAGCTACCGTGTATTGAAACCAATTAGGTTAAAGCGAATGTTTGGTATTGTTTACAAATAATGTTGCCATATCAAAACCAGTGTGGGGCATTTTTGCTTCAGTGGAGTGCAGCAGGTGTTTGGAGGTTAAACTTCTTTTCGTAATTTTGGGTCAGTGCTGAGCTGAATTCCAATGTATGGTTTCAAAAACGTTTGTTTAATTACTACATGAGTCGCAAGTAAATATCATCTGCATTTAATTATGTATTAAATTTCATAAAGCAATCCGTGGACAGCTCAGATGGTTTTTTTGTGAGAAATGTATTTCGCCTAAAAAGGCATCATCAGTTTCTCCAACTGCCAAAAAGGAAAAACAGAAAGTAAAAGATACCTAACGCAAAAACTTATATATATAAATAAATAAAAAATTAAATAAGTAGTATAAAAATATTCGGTTTTCAAGCAATAACTGCTGGGTTTAAACCCGTCTGTACTTCTGCACTATTAAAACCACTGGCACTGACACTGAGTAAGCACACGAACAGACAGAAGCAACTGAATGAAATAACAGAAGAAAAGTGGAAGGGAATGGATGTCGCGAACTGCAGGCATGTAGGCCTGTGGGCGAACAGGTGTGACCGATAAGACTCGGTGAATGATAAAATTGATAAGAACAGGCTAACGTCAAACGACACAAAAACATCAACCCGTTGCAATGCAAACATAAACCTGCGGGCGGAAAAATGTGAAAGGGAATGGATGTCGCGAACTGCAGGCATGTAGGCCTGTGGGTGAACAGGTGTGACCGATAAGACTCGGTGATTGATAAAATTGATAAAAACAGGTGAACGACAAACGACACAAAAACATCAACCCGTTGCAATGCAAACATAAATCTGCGGGCGGGAAAATGTGAACCAAGCTATTTACACGATGGTGTTACCATGGTTTGCACATTGATCTGTGCCCGTATTCTGTGCAACCATAAGTCCTCATATAGATCCAAACCTCCTGCAGGTGGTTTTTGCACGAACGTCACGTCGTAGCAACTTGGCAATGTGGGTCTTTGCTGGAAGGTTTCGCTATGCTTGTTTAGGTAGTGGTTACCTAGCGCCGTTTCATCACTATCTAGCAAGCACTCGAACTGGTACCAAGGGGACCTGTGCGCATTCCAGCGAGTGGAAAACTTGTTTTTTGTCTGCCCAACATACTGGGCTCCGCATGTTTTGCACGTTTTGTTTAAAACCAACTATGGGATGTGGTGGCGAGTAAAACTAGCTTCGCATGCAACATTGCTCATTCTGAAACATTGAAAAAAAATTTCAAAAGTTTATTTTGCAAAAATTGAAACAAGACTTCAATTACACGTGATAATAATTATTTGCAAAATCCTATTAGTTTACTAAAGAAATACCTTCAAGGTCGTTAACAGTTGGAACTCGTGCTTGTACCGAGTTCCCCAGACGTTTCCTGTGCAACGTTGACATGCGTGGAATTTATGTGGTATTTGGGTTGCACTAAACCACCCAACACGGCATGTAGTACTGATTTGTGATTCCTACATTTTTAACAAGTGGCACAAAAATAGCAGCAGTTAATTCTCCCTTTCGTCACAAATTGTATTTTGTAATTTTCTTTGTTTTTTACCTGGTTGAAAAAAAAAACTTAAAAAAATAAACATCTTGTAATGCAGTTTTGCATGACAATCACATAGTGATCGCATTCCCAGGTATAAAAGTCTCGAACAAGTTTGCTGTCATAACGTCTGTTGCTGTCGATGTATTGTTGGACGTTTCTAGGTGTGGGCACTGTTACCTGACAAAATAAGTTTGTAAGCAAAAAGTTTACGGTCACTGCTGGTCTTTCGCCACCGGATTCACAGATTTTGTGGCAGAGAAATCTGTTTCAAAACTTGCTAACAAAAATAACACTTGTAACAGGAATTCCTGACAAGCCTTACAGTAACTAATAAAAGATTCGTTTAAAATAATAACCAAAAATATTCCTTCCAGCATGAGCAACAAATCGTTCGCAAAAAATATACCAGGAATCATGTGATGTGTTTTGCACAGGATTGGTTGGGGTGGTTCGACAACAAACTACTGTGCGATGGGAGGTGGGATTGCGTTGGTTTGATCCGCAATCCTGACACAGGTCGACGATTCGGCCACGATGAAGATCCTCAACTTTGCAAACATCGGAAACACTGCGACACAAAAGATGGACTTCGCAATATCCCTATATGTCCAAAGTATGCGACGGTTTCATCGATTGCAAGGATGAAAGTGACGAATATCCAGAACAAAACTGCACAAAGAAAGGAAGATTCTACTGTCCAACGTTAAATGGAGCCAAAGTAAAGTTATTTCTTGTCAACAAAACCACAAAAAATTAAAGACACCTTAATAGCAAGAGTTAGAGTAAAATCACTTCAAAGCTGTATTTTAACTATAAAAGAAAGTAGGTTTCGGTGTCTGTTGTTCAGTATTGTTTGTCATAATGCCCTTTGTTGAATCTTTCGCACACAGTTAACCACAAATATGGTTTAAGTATTTCCCAGATTCTTGTGACAGATTTCAAAAAGAATCGGATGTTTGTGACCTCACAATTAACTGCGATGATCAAAGTGACGAAATAAACTGCACAAATGACGGAAGGTTTTATTGCGAAAACAAAGATCCATTGTTCGTTCCAAAGAAGGAGAAGGTAAACACATGTTAACAATATTTAAAGTTTTGTGTCCTGTGGCAAAGATGTTTTGATTACGTGCATGTTACTATTGTGACCGAAATTAATTCAGCGATCCCGAATTCGGACTAAAGTTATTGGAAGGACGGGTTTGGAAGTTTTAGGACCGATTAAGAAAGACCTTTTCTCCGTTTTTTAGCGCTTAATTTCGCAACCTCAACTGCCACCAGATGAGAACTGCCAGTTTACGAATTAATTCTTACTTTTGTCGCCAGATTTCTGGCTAAATAGCGCGTCACACGCCTTCCACGTACCCAAAACTACACATGCATTTTGCAGTACACATTTTTTGTCCAATTTCCATAGTTCCGTTGTTCACCAATTACATACAAAAGAGTAATTTCGCATTGTGCTGTTTACAGACGCCAATATGACCAACTTAACTACAAAGTTCTCATTAATTTACCCCACATAGAAATTCAATGGAGTCGGCGACTGCTCTGATTGGTCAGACGAGTGCCCAACAAACACAAAAGTGATCAACGAAAACATATTTTCATCACGATACAAGTTGATTGCAAACCCGTTTCTACGAGCCGTTGTGTGGATAATGGGGATGCTCGCCATTGCCGGAAATTTGGTAAATTAAACTAAGTTTGTTTTGTCTTTGTTGCACAATAGGAACAAGTGTTATATTCCTCCAATTTGTTTTGAGGTTGTCATGGTGATGGAAAGCAAAACGTTGGTGACGACAGAATCACAATCTGCTGCATTTCGCACAAACCATCTGCTCGTTTTGAATCTATCCGTTTCCGATCTACTCATGGGAGTTTATCTGATCATGCTGGGCGCCGCTGGTGTCAGATACTCCGGAAGTTATTGCACCAATGACCTTATTTGGAGATCAAGCGGAAGTTGCACCACAATGGGGGTATTGGTTTTGCTTTCAAGCGAAACATCGGTGTTTACAATGGTTCTGTTGACCATATTCCGACTGTATGCTGTGAAAAACGTAAGTGAAACAATTGTATTTGGTTAAGTCAGCTATTGCCAACTCTGTTGAACCGATGACGGCCCTTTCCAAAATTTTATGACAACTTTCTTTCTGGAAATCCTTTACCTCTGGAAACCTATTTATTATCACTCTCACAGCTATCGCTAGATTCTAAGCCTGACATGAGAAACGAAATTGCAACGAATATTGTTGAAATGACGCAGTTTTGCCTAATTTGGGATCTACAGGGTAGAGAAAGAAGAAACAATTCTAGTCCGATGAGATTCGAACTGACAACTACATTCCCCGCCCATCGAATTGATATAACCACCGAGCTTGCAAAACTTCTTTCTTTTGAATAAACACAAGTCAATGTTCTATTTTGTTTCAGCCATTCGATGCATCCTTGAAACCGGAATTGAAAACTGTTATCCTTACCATTATCCTCTCCTGGGCATTCTCGTTTACAATTGCTTTTGTTCCACTCACAACTCAACTTCAACATTTGTTTGAAACCAAAGCTTGGATGAATGAGAATCCGTTTTTTGACAATGTTGCAGTCGACTTTTCTAGTAAGATATTTTTGTAGCTGTTGGTGGTAAAACCAGTTCAAAATCACATTAAATCTTTGCGTATACAGGTATGCATAACTTCACGGATCGATTTGTTATTTCCAACACAACTTCACAAGCAACGATTCCCAAGTACACAACACTGCCCTCATGCGAGTAAATGATGCTAATTCCTGGATGGATTTTATGGATATTCTAGAGGATTACAATTACACTGAGCTATTTGATATTTCTGGACATTTGGGGTTCGTTTTTATTCGCGCAAAATCTTCAATTTTATTGCTATAAAATTGTTTATGTATAGATATTACAGCAGCAGCAGCAGTGTTTGCATCAGCAAACTGTATGTAACAACCAACGACAAGGCATGAGGATATTCAATCGCCATCATTGCTCTTAACTTCCTGGCCTTCATGTTTGTGGCAATTACGTATTTTTGGATTTACAAGAAGAAAACTGCCAGTGACAGGCAAGTGAACGAGAGACTAAGAGATGGAAGGGCTGCAAAACAAAACAAAGGTAAGCATATTCGTATTTGCAGACATGTTATACCATTAATGCTGTTTGTTTCTGCAGAAATGCAAAAGAAAATCCTCCGTTCTAATTTCAATCATGGCATTTGTAAACTTCGGTGGAGTCCCTATGCCTCCAGTGATGTACGCTGTGTCAGCAATTATCCTGCTCCACATCAACAGCTCTCTAAATCCCCTCATCTACTCCAACGCACCGAAACTGCTTTATAATAGAGTCCGGGATGGCCTACGTGCCGTTTTCAGACGTCAACCACAGGAAGAGCAACAGGAAAATGTGGTTGTGGTTGCTAACCGAGAAAACTTACATGTGGTTGAAGCAGAAACCAATCTGTAAATAAACCTTGCATTCAGTTTGTGCAAAATGTGTTTTCCTGGGTAAATTGGATAGAACTGAATCTTTTTTGACGTCACGCGTACCTTCTTTGTGTAGAATACTATTTAGTTTGTTATGGCAAAGTAATTCCAACATAAAATTGATATATCAAGTTACAACTCTCCATTTAAAAATCTCACAAGTAGGACAAAGTAACATCTTTGACGTCAGACCCAAACACAGGAACAAAAATACGTGGAGTTTAGTTGGTGTACGCACTCCGTTTGCTTAGTTTTGCTTTTTGGTAGTATTTCTTGTGTCTTCATTTCATGTGCCATGATATGAGTCACGTGATGAGTTGATAGGACTCGTCGTCCACGTTCACACGTCATCCAACATATGGACACTCTTATCTTGTGTGAGTGTTGGAACGCTTGACGTCAACTTGGGTAGAATCACTTTGGACATTACAATGATGCGGTGATTCGCTTTGTTTCCAGTGACTTCCTTACTACATTTTGTCTCTGGATCAACGTTTACTTGTAAATATGATGTTATGATGCTTGAAACATTCCATGCAATCAACTCATGGAATACAAACTATCGACAGAGTGAAATATATTCCGCTACCTTCAAATATCACCAAAAAAAGTTTAAAACACCCCCTCAAAAACCCCTCTCACACGACTTGTACATAAACCCCGCCCTGTGTATTTTGTATATCATTAAAAAGTATATTTTACTGCAAACAAGATGTCGTAGAAATCTTGGCAGGACAAACTCTCTGCGTAAATCGCATCATAATTCCATCGTTAACATTGCATCAAATGTCCAGCAGCAAAATTTTTCGTTTGTAGTGTTTTTTTCTAACGATCAATTGTTGTTTGACATTCAATATCAACTGGTTCGTTCGCGGCTAATTTAAACTTTCACGAAAATTTAATCGTTTTGTTGAATGTTTGCTGATTGCGCATATTTTGTGCTACTTGTTGTTGTTATCAATAAACACAGTGTTGAGAGGGTAAAAGTGTGTGTATTCTTGAACTTGAATTGTGAAACGAGGAGGAGAGAATTGAAGGTGCAAGAGAAAAAAATGGTAGTGAACCATCAAGATCTAACAAATGATTGCAGCTGGAATGACGACGAGCGTTAGGTAGTGAAATCGAATGATAATAACGTCACGTCTTCCATTAGATGGAACTAGAGAGGTAGTAGGAAATACGATCAGTGTCAGAAATAATTAGAAGTGAAATTGCAATGAGAGTTTTGTTTCACAACGAGACGATCCATAATTGCGAAATCGATTCCCGGACAGGGGAATTACCTCGGAGCCTGATAGTAAACGTCTCACAATTAATTGAGTTGTTGATTACCTGTAGACGTCAAACACAGGGTGTCCCTTAAACCTTGTACTTACGGTGGGTTGTTATTATCTACCCAGGTATACAGAGACAGAGTTCTCCAACGTTGTGTTAAGATAATCTTAGAACCTCTGTCATGTCAGCACTTCAGGGATCATTATCCTACAAATACTTTCTTGTCTTCTCAATTCCCAAATCACCGATTGTTTTCAAACTGAATGCTTTCAAAGTCGCAGCTTGAGCAAAGATGTTTGTTGAGTTTCAAATGTGTAAGTTTGCTGGGAGGGTGGCCTTGAACGGTTTGATTTGCATGTGTTGGAATTCTGCGTAGATAAACCTGCAGCGATGGCGTCATCAGTTTTTAAGGAAAGTTAAATCTCAGGCCTCGTTGGTAACGCGGTGTCCATGAAACAATCATTTTATCAAAGTTTTATTTTTCACAGTTGGTAATTGTTCTACATGAGTACGTTTTAATCTTATTTGAATGAATGAGGTTTCAAAAATTGAGACTTTTACCAGTTTTCACTTATGTAAAAATGTGACTTCAACTCAAAACCAATCACGAATCCTGGGAATCGAGGTCCGGCGCCATCTCTTTGTCCAATTTATGTCACTTGTTGATCAATTCATAAAAAAATCCAGAAAAAATTCTTCGCGCACGAGTAAACGCCTTTAACTGTCACGTGATTATCGCAAGACACGAGCCTTTATTTCGTCACAGTCGCCGATCTGGCAACGAAAACAAACAACCCGTCAACCAAAATAATCATTTATTTAATTCAAGCGGTTTCCGGTTAATCGTTAACAGTGGCATGGTACCGACAACGTTTTAACCGATACATTGAGACTGGAAGATTGCATTGCAATTATCATTCACTGCCAAGAAACTAAAATGTTTGCGATCAACTTTTCTAACAGTTTTCCAGGAATTTATGGAAAATGGCTGACGAATCATTCCAAAGGGACAAGTTATGACAAAGCATGGTTTTAGGACCTATTCATTTGCTCAGGAACATAACTACAGGTTTTGTAAATCTTCAATATAAACAACATGACCCATGTAGCCTATGCTGATAGTAAAAAATTATTACAGCGCCGTTAACCTACACAAAAAAAACATTGTGTTTCCTAAGTGAGGATTATTAAATAGGTGAATAAATTCGCTGAGTTGGAATATTTATTTCCCACCAAACGGCGCCGCTGCAAAGACATCCCGGCTCACTTTCCCCATGTGAAATACATCAGGCAGACGTAGAGATTGTTTCCATAATCGTCCTCAATACAATATAACGAATGTAGCCGTGAAGACAACACTGTGGAGATGGGGATAAAAAAGTAAAAAACAACAACAATTAAACGGAGAAAAGTATATTACGTAAATCGTATGAGCTATGCGTACATTTCGAATAATTATTTTCAGTTGTCTGTTCGAATTTCACAACAAATCGTTTCAATCTTGTGACACTGTAAAACACTTTTCTGGTCTTGGCATTGTTAAAAAACTGATTCCTTATTTTCGTAAACGCACTTTTTGATGTGTTCATTAGTAACGATGCAAAACCAAACCCTGTTTATCAACATGTGAATTTAAAATAAACAAAAAGCAGTCTTTTCAAATGTGACAGGAAAAGTTTGCATGTTTGTTAACATCTTCATCTTTTTTATAATCTTTGATAATTTGTGAAACCAATGCCCCGCAATGTAAATAACTCGCCTACCTGAAAAACAATTACTTTTATTAAATACACAGAATAAGTTAACACACATTTACAAGCAGTAGTAGCTTACAAGTTTCTTGCTGTCAAATGCTCTTGTTTGTTTTGACATTGTTTAATGAAGAGCTGTTGGTCTGTAAAATATCGTCAGTAGAAGTTCAATTTACTTTGCTCCCATTGTTACATGTAGATACTTCAACCACCTCAAGGACGAGGCAGGCGTGTAACTATTTTTATGAGACGTGTCACCAAACCCGAGCATGTCACTATTATTAGTTGTGCACCTCACAAAAACAATATGATAGTTCATTTGAAGTCATTGTCCTATGATGGGTGTCATCTTATTCGTGTGCATCAGCCTTAAGCAATCAGTTATATGTCCAACCAACGTTCTTAACTACATCTCTTCCGTCACCTTTCTCTTTTGTCACAGAACTTGAAAGTTTTGCTGTAATATGAGCAATGACCAATGAGTTGTATTGTTCTCATTTCTCAAAGGCTTAATTTCCACTTATTTGACATCACGCAATACCACACATAAAGTGACACGCACCAACGGTGACATGCAACGTGACATGCTGAAATTTTGTGACACGTGAAGTGACATGCTTGAAAACAGTGACATATGTCACCGTGTGGCACGTGTCATGAAAACGGTTACAGCCACTGTTGTCACGGACGGGCGAAAAGGGATTTCCCCGGTTCATCGTGATATGGTTAAACTAGTGTTTCGGACATGCTTGTCAGAAATATCATTCTTTCTGAACTAAAATAGTTTTTAAGGTATTGTATAGAGGTATTTCAAAAACCAGCAATAGATCTTACATCAACGAAACGATTGTTTCGTTCCGACACACACGAACAAATTATTCCATTCATTGGCATGACGTTTTGCGTGTTGTGGCAAAGATTGTCGATAGGTCTGCAGCAATTAGTAAAAAAGGGAGGCGCCGTTTTCCTTCAATCTGTCCAAGGATTGTTGGATTCTTAAAGTCGACCTTGTGCGATGGATTCGCCACAATTTCGTTTTTGTTTCTCGTTTTCGCTGTTTAAAGTTTACTGTTGTGTCAGATTGTTATCAACTCCACTATGTGATGTATTGGGAAAGCCACGAGTTCAATGGTTTCTACATTGACCACATGCCTCAATAATTAACAGCTCAAAGCTGTCAATCAACTTGCAACCAGGGCTGTAACGTCATGATTATGGAAATATTTGAATACTGAGCAGGAAATCGGTCGTTAAGCTGTTGAAGAGGGAGATCGAGTGTCAAAATAAATATCTGCGGGAAAACAGAGCGGGAATTTCACACGAATTTTTTAACATTCCGCTACTTCCTTTTTGAAGAAGTCAACACCATTACAACATTCAGAGACTACTCGATCCTTTATTTACTCTTAATCATTCAATGCGCGAGTTCTACCCAACACACCGCTAATCGTGACGAACAATCAAAGAAAATTCATAAGGTTTGGTGATGAGCGAGACCATAAAAATTACCACTGAATCCTTATGTCTAAGTTGTCCGCTCCTAACTGGCTAAGTTTTAAACATCACCAACTGATAGATAACTTTTAGTGTCAAGCATGGCACGCATCATTATCATTGTTTGTCTTTGATTCCTTAATTTTGCTAGAATCCCGCCCTCTACTGAACATGGTCTTTCAATCACCAACACCAATTTATTAGGATTGGAAGTTGATGATTTGAAAACAGAACGTTTCCGATGTCGACCCGTTTAATTTTCCAGTTGACCAGCTGACTTCAATCGGAAACGTTCCCTTTTAAATTATTGTGTTTCCGAGTTGTTGGATAAAACACGAATGTTTTTAGCAGTGTTTGATGCGTGGGTCTCAATGTGTCAATATTACATCACTCTGGCATACGAGCGACGTGGGCTTCACCATTTAGATATTCGTATTTCCAACATAAAAAACCTTTAATTGACAAATGATGAGGAAAACCTTTTCAACGTTAGTAATGATTGAGAAATTTTAATGCATATAATAATTCATTTGACACAACGACGTCTTAATTTGCCAGGATGTTGACCAGACGTGGGCAAGAAAAATGGATCAGGAAATGCCAGTTATAAATGTCAGGTGGCAAAAAATCCATGTCATTTGTATAAAAATTTCTGTCTGTGTTTGGTTGCTGCCGAGATTTTGGAAATCATATCCAAACCTTAATTTGGAAAGTTGCATGTTTGCCAAATGGCTTTAAATGAACATGTTCCTATATAACATATATGTATGCGTTGTATGCGTTGTTCGGTTTTTCATGATTTGTTCTAAATGATCCTTCCACTGTTAGACACAGGGGTATGAGATTGTATGTGTTTTATCAGCTTCGCAAACCAACCTGTACTATATTTGGGATATGTTATAATACTGACAAGACGCTGCGGTGGCCGACAAAATGATGATTAAGATTGATATTAAAGTTCGTCACTGGCGTGCTTTGTCCGACGCATGCATGGCTCACCTTGCGACCACAATCGCGACTATTACGTCACAAATGTTTGCCCAACAACCAAAAAATATATGAAGAGGCAAACGCTCAAACCCAACATGCATTGACACCTACTGTGACGACATAAGGGTTGGTTGTTTGACGTCAGCGTTTTCTTTCCCTATTCTACAATCGCATACTTCCATTCAACGACAAATCGTCACAAACAAGCAAAGAAAACTCAAAAAGTTTGGTGATGAGTGAGTCCATATAAATTAACACTGAATCCGTATGTCTAAGTTGTCCGCTCGTAACTTGCTACGTTTTAATCGTCACCGCAACTCACAGATAACTTTTAGTGTCAAGCATGGCACGCATCATTATCACTGCTTGTCTTTGATTCCTTAATTTTGCTAGAGTCCCGCCCTCTACTGGACATGGTCTTTCAATCACCGACACCAATTTATTGGGATGGGAAGTTGATGATTTGATAACAGAACGTTTCCGATGTCGACTCGTTTAGTTTTCCAGTTGACCAGCTGACTTCAATCGGAAACTTTCCCTTTTAAATTATTGTGTTTTAGAGTTGTTGAATAGAACAAGAGTATTTTAGCAGTGTTTGATGCGTGCGTCTCAATGTGTCAATATCACAACATTCTGACACACGAGCGAGGTGGGCTTCACCATTAAAATATTCGTTTTTCCAACATAAAAACCCTTTAATTGACAAATGATGAGGAAAACCTTTTCAACGTTAGTAATGATTGTGAATTTTTAATGCATCTGATAATCCTTTGACACAACGACGTCTTAATTTGCCAGGATGTGGACCAGACGTGGGCAAGAAAATGGATTGGGAAATGCCAGTTATAAATGTCAGGTGGTAAAAAAAATACAAAATCAAAAAAAATACAAAGTATAAAAATGTCTGTCTACGTTTGGTTGCTGCCGAGATTTTGGAAATCATATCCAAACCTTAAATTTGGAAATTTGCTTACGTAGAGAAAGTGTTTTTAAATCTTTCAGAAAAACTTTCGTGGTATTGACAAATATTTTTGATGTAGGGTTGCAATATTTTGTTGTTGTTTTTTTTTTGCTAAAAAATTCTTCAAACTTGGAGCACGCACGAGAGTAAAATGACTTTGTCAATAATTACACAAATTAAAAACATTTTGTTTTGCAATTGTTGGTTGATCAGAGGGAGGATTTGAGACAGGGTTGGATTCGTCTTGTTGACTTCAGACTAAACATGGGAACAAGGTTTGTGAGACCAATGACCATATAGGAACATGACAATGTAAGATAGAAACTATTTGTGTTTTATCAGGTATTGGTTGAAGGTGGTTGTTGCTGGAATCATGATCTCACTCACTTCAGCTCAGAGTATGCATTTTGTTGTTACTTGAGTTTTTATTCAGCTACCGTTAAGGGTGACCCAATGGTAATCTCTCTCAGTTTATTAAAAGAAGGTTCGGTTGAAAAATGCTTCAGCAGCTTTGGACTGCGGCACTGATCTCTACAAGTAAAATCAAATAAATTTTGCACGAGAATTTCTATGCACACACGAACAATATGACGAACGAGGGCATAATCCACCAGCTTTAAACCAGGAATTTCCACCGATCCTTGAGGCATTTGTTATCGATTCGTGCGGGAAGAACAGAATATTCGATTAATTTACATAAAAAAAAAACAATTTAGGAATTTCCCACGTTTCATTCACGCAACAACGAACACAGTATGCAGACGCACTTCAGCTAGCGATATTTGTTGTTATTCCACTTTGTATTGGGGATGTCCCGTAGATAGGTTGGTTATTACAGATAAACATGAGTTAATCACAAACAACCATCGAGTGTTCTACGATTATTAGGTGAAGAGTAAGAAAAGCCCTCGGGTTCCAAGGCAAAGAGATTTTATGAGTTTTTGCTAAATTTAAATTTTAAATATCATTTACTTGGGGTTATATATGTTGACGAATGGTTTCAAAACGATTTACGTTCATGTGTTTTGTGCAGAGTTCACTTGCGATGATGGGAAGGAGGTGTGGGCTGGGTTGTTTTGTGAAGGTCGTTACCACGATTGCAGGGACGGTAGTGAGGAGAAACCAGCCAACTTTTCCACTTATCCTGAAAACCCAACCAGTCCTTACATGAGGTGAAAGCACTTAAATATTTTCCCTATATTCGTGTTAGCTGAGTTGTCCAAGAAGTAATGGACGAGCGAAAAACACCCAAGCAGTTTCAAGAACCAACATGTTGAGATATATTTCAATACAAATGAAGATAGCGGAATGACCACTCTGAAAAAATTCATTGCAACAAAAAACACATTTAACATAAAGGAACACTAGAGGCGCCCTAGGCTACGCATGCGTTCATGGTCGTTGGTTACGAAGTCTGCAAAATCCTTTTAAAATGGAGTAAACAACACAAAGGTGAAAATCTTTTTTGAAATAAACGCAATTATTGGACAAAGAAAAAAAAAGATTCCGTCCGCATTTAAGCGAATGTGACAGAATCCAGATCTTCACCAATTCTGCATGCGTTTGTTCTTCTACATTTGGTGCAAATCGATTTTGGATTCAAAAGTTCGTCCCTTTTGGAAAATGATGTTAAATACTTTCCGACACATTTCTCAAATGTCCCTCAATGCTTTTTTGAGATAGTCTTGATATTTAGTTCATTAAATATTGAAAATCTGTCATCTAAATTAGCGAACTTGCTGTAATGTACGCGTTAGAATAACTAAGTCAAGTTTTTTTGCCATGCAAATACACAGACAGCTCTTTTCGCAAATTCATCCTCTCATAACTTCTCCCCTTGACAGCCGTGAAGTTCGTGTTGGATGTCGACGGCTTGTGCTGTATAAACTGCTACTATGGTAAATACATATGTACAAATATCTGAAAGCTTAAAATAACTTCCTTCCAAATACTCATGACATGTTGTGACGCCTATAACACACGTGCTTTCAGTTTACCCCGTTGCTTTCCACTTCTTATGACGTCATAAACACTTACTGTGGTTACAATAGAGTGACGAGTTGGCAGCATTTAGTACAAGTTTGTTGGTCAAGGCCTTATAATGGCAAAACCTTGTTGCGTATATTGGTGTTACGCTTCTTAAAACAACGCTTTCCTAGGTCCTCGGGACACTGCGTTAACTACAAGCCTGTTCCCCTACGGTTTACCGCTTTCTTGCATAAAACCCTGTCCATACAAGTTCATGATACCAATATACAAATCCAGTGCTAAATATAACACACATGCTAAAAGCCAACAAAGAAAGGCACTATGATAGAAACACCCAACAGTGCCACGTAAGATGGACCTGGTGCTGCGCTACGAAATCAACGTGTGTGACTATTGCGTTCAAGACGATTATGTGAATTAAAATCTAAATTAACAAAAACATTGAATCAAGCGGGTGAATGGTGGAATATTGAAGGTGAAAAAAGTGACGTAAAAGAATGTAAACGTGAAAGCTTGTAAAAGGTCAAATAGGTGATAGCAAGTTCCTTTGCGCTACAACAGCCTTTTGCTTTTGTGTGCATTTTCCAACATCTGTATATTTTGTTATTGTAAAGTTTTAAGTTGTAGGTTGTGTATTGCCATTGTTACCGTCAATATTCTCCCCAGTACGAAACAACAATTTTCCCTTCACCACAGTGAATTTGTCGACTTCTTGTGACGTAATAAGCACCTATTATCTTACATGTAATGTCGAGACTGGAGTAACGTTAAGGCCGGTGTAATGTTGAGGCTGGTGTAACGTTGAGGCCAGTGTAATGTTGAGGCTGGGGTGTAACGTTGAGACTGGTGTAATGTTGAGGCTGGTGTAATGTTGAGGTCGGTGTAATGTTGAGGCTGGTGTAACGTTGAGGTTGGTGTAATGTTGAGGCTGGTGTAATGTTGAGGCTGGGGTGTAACGTTGAGACTGGTGTAATGTTGAGGCTGGTGTAATGTTGAGGTCGGTGTAATGATGAGGCTGGTGTAACGTTGATGTTGGTGTAATGTTGAGGCTGGTGTAATGTTGAGGCTGGGGTGTAACGTTGAGACTGGTGTAATGTTGAGGCTGGTGTAATGTTGAGGTCGGTGTAATGTTGAGGCTGGTGTAATGTTGAGATCGGTGTAATGTTGAGACTGGTGTAACGTTGAGGTTGGTGTAATGTTGAGGCTGGTGCAACGTTGAGGTCGGTGTAATGTTGAGACTGGTATAACGTTGAGGTTGGTGTAATGTTGAGGCTGGTGTAACGCTGAGGTCGGTGTAATGTTGAGACTGGTGTAACGTTGAGGTTGGTATAATGTTGAGGCTGGTGTAATGTTGAGGTTGGTGTAATGTTGAGGCTGGTGTAACGTTGAGGTTGGTATAATGTTGAGGCTGGTGTAACGTTGAGGTCGGTGTAATGTTGAGACTGGTGTAACGTTGAGGTTGGTGTAATGTTGAGGCTGGTGTAATGTTGAGGTCGGTGTAATGTTGAGGCTGTTGTAACGTTGAGGTTGGTGTAATGTTGAGGCTGGTGTAATGTTGAGGCTGGGGTGTAACGTTGAGACTGGTGTAATGTTGAGGTTGGTGTAACGTTGAGGTTGGTATAATGTTGAGGCTGGTGTAACGTTGAGGCTGGGGTGTAACGTTGAGACTGGTGTAATGTTGAGGTTGGTGTAATGTTGAGGCTGGTGTAACGTTGAGGTTGGTATAATGTTGAGGCTGGTGTAATGTTGAGGCTGGGGTGAAACGTTGAGACTGGTGTAGTGTTGAGGTCGGTGAAATTTTGAAGCTGGTGTAACGTTGAGGTTGGTATAATGTTGAGACTGGTGTAATGTTGAGGTCGGTGTAATGTTGAGGCTGGTGTAACGTTGAGGTTGGTGTAATGTTGAGGCTGGTGTAATGCTGAGGCTGGGATGTAACGTTGAGACTGGTGTAATGTTGAGGCTGGAGTAATGTTGAGGTCGGTGTAATGTTGAGGCTGGGGTGTAACGTTGAGACTGGTGTAATGTTGAGGCTGGTGTAACGTTGAGGTCGGTGTAATGTTGAGGCTGGGGTGTAACGTTGAGGTTGGTGTAATGTTGAGGTCGGTGTAATGTTGAGGCTGGTGTAACGTTGAGGTTGGTATAATGTTGAGGCTGGTGTAACGTTGAGACTGGTGTAACGTTGAGACTGGTGTAATGTTGAGGTCGGTGTAATGTTGAGGCTGGTGTAACGTTGAGGTTGGTATAACGTTGAAGCTGGGGTGTAACGTTGAGGTTGATGTAATGTTGAGGCTGGTGTAGCGTTGAGGCCGGTGTAACGTTGAGGCCGGTGTAATGTTGAGGCTGGTGTAATGTTGAGGCTGGTGTAATGTTGAAGCTGGTGTAACGTTGAGACTGGTGTAATGTTGAGGTCGGTGTAATGTTGAGGCTGGTGTAACGTTGAGGTTGGTATAATGTTGAGGCTGGGGTGTAACGTTGAAACTGGTGTAATTTTGAGGCTGGAGTAACGTTGAGGTCGGTATAATGTTGAGGCTGGTGTAATGATGAGGTCGGTGTAACGTTGAGGCTGGTGTAACGTTGAGGTTGGTGTAATGTTGAGGCTGGTGTAATGTTGAGGCTGGGGTGTAACGTTGAGGCCAGAGTAACGATGAGGTCGGTGTAATGTTGAGGTCGGTGTAATGTTGAGGCTGGTGTAACGTTGAGGTTGGTGTAATGTTGAGGCTGGTGTAATGTTGAGGTCGGTGTAATGTTGAGGCTGGTGTAACGTTGAGGTTGGTGTAATGTTGAGGCTGGTGTAATGTTGAGGTTGGTGTAATGTTGAGGTCGGTGTAATGTTGAGGTCGGTGTAATGTTGAGGTCGGTGTAATGTTGAAGCTGGTGTAATGTTGAGGTCGGTGTAATGTTGAGGCTGGTGTAACGTTGAGGTTGGTGTAATGTTTAGGCTGGTGTAATGTTGAGGTTGGTGTAATGTTGAGGCTGGTGTAATGTTGAGGTTGGTGTAATGTTGAGGTCGGTGTAATGTTGAGGTCGGTGTAATGTTGAGGTCGGTGTAATGTTGGGGTCGGTGTAATGTTGAGGTCGGTGTAATGTTGAGGCTGGAGTAACGTTGAGGTCGGTATAATGTTGAGGCTGGTGTAATGTTGAGGTCGGTGTAATGTTGAGGCTGGTGTAACGTTGAGGTTGGTGTAATGTTGAGGCTGGTGTAATGTTGAGGTCGGTGTAATGTTGAGGCTGGTGTAACGTTGAGGTTGGTGTAATGTTGAGGCTGGTGTAATGTTGAGGTCGGTGTAATGTTGAGGCTGGTGTAACGTTGAGGTTGGTATAATGTTGAGGCTGGTGTAATGTTGAGGTCGGTGTAATGTTGAGGCTGGTGTAACGTTGAGGTTGGTGTAATGTTGAGGCTGGTGTAATGTTGAGGTCGGTGTAATGTTGAGACTGGTGTAACGTTGAGGTTGGTGTAATGTTGAGGCTGGTGTAATGTTGAGGTCGGTGTAATGTTGTGGCTGGTGTAACGTTGAGGTTGGTGTAATGTTGAGGCTGGTGTAATGTTGAGGCTGGGGTGTAACGTTGAGACTGGTGTAATCTTGAGGTCGGTGTAATGTTGAGGCTGGTGTAACGTTGAGGTTGGTATAATGTTGAGGCTGGTGTAATGTTGAGGTCGGTGTAATGTTGAGGCTGGGGTGTAACGATGAGGTTGGTTTAAAGTTGAGACTGGTGTAATGTTGAGGTCGGTGTAATGTTGAGGCTGATGTAACGTTGAGGTTGGTATAATGTTGAGGCTGGTGTTATGTTGAGGTCGGTGTAATGTTGAGGCTGGGGTGTAACGTTGAGGTCGGTGCAATGTTGAGACTGGTGTAACGTTGAGGTTGGTGTAATGTTGAGGCTGATGTAACGTTGAGGCTGGTGTAATGTTGAGGTCGGTGTAATGTTGAGGTAGGTGTAATGTTGAGGCTGGTGTAATGTTGAGGTCGGTGTAATGTTTAGACTGGTGTAACGTTGAGGTTGGTGTAATGTTGAGGCTGGTGTAACGTTGAGGTCGGTGTAATGTTGAGACTGGTGTAACGTTGAGGTTGGTGTAATGTTGAGGCTGGTGTAACGCTGAGGTCGGTGTAATGTTGAGACTTGTGTAACGTTGAGGTTGGTATAATGTTGAGGCTGGTGTAATGTTGAGGTCGGTGTAATGTTGAGGCTGGTGTAACGTTGAGGTTGGTATAATGTTGAGGCTGGTGTAACGTTGAGGTCGGTGTAATGTTGAGACTGGTTTAACGTTGAGGTTGGTGTAATGTTGAGGCTGGTGTAATGTTGAGGTCGGTGTAATGTTGAGGCTGGTGTATAACGTTGAGGTTGGTGTAATGTTGTGGCTGGTGTAATGTTGAGGCTGGGGTGTAACGTTGAGACTGGTGTAATGTTGAGGCTGGTGTAATGCTGAGGCTGGTGTAACGTTGAGTTTGGTATAATGTTGAGGCTGGTGTAACGTTCAGGCTGGGGTGTAACGTTGAGACTGGTGTAATGTTGAGGTCGGTGTAATGTTGAGGCTGGTGTAACGTTGAGGTTGGTATAATGTTGAGGCTGGTGTAATGTTGAGGCTGGGGTGTAACGTTGAGACTGGTGTAGTGTTGAGGTCGGTGAAATTTTGAGGCTGGTGTAACGTTGAGGTTGGTATAATGTTGAGGCTGGTGTAATGTTGAGGTCGGTGTAATGTTGAGGCTGGGGTGTAACGTTGAGACAGGTGTAATGTTGAGGTCGGTGTAATGTTGAGGCTGGTGTAACGTTGAGGTTGGTATAATGTTGAGGCTGGTGTAATGTTGAGGTCGGTGTAATGTTGAGGCTGGTGTAACGTTGAGGTTGGTATAATGTTGAGGCTGGGGTTTAACGTTGAGGTTGGTATAATGTTGAGGCTGGGGTGTAACGTTGAGGTCGGTGTAATGTTGAGGCTGGTGTAAAGTTGAGGTTGGTATAATGTTGAGGCTGGTGTAACGTTGAGGTTGGTGTAATGTTGAGGCTGGTGTAACGTTGAGGTTGGTATAATGTTGAGGCTGGTGTAATGTTGAGGCTATGGAGTAACGTTGAGGCCGGTGTAATCTTGAGTCAGGTGTAATGTTGAGGCTGGTGTAATGTTGAGGCTGGTGTAATGTTGAGGCAGGTGTAACGTTGAGGCCGGTGTAATGTTGAGGCTGGTGTAATGTTGAGGCTGGTGTAACGTTGAAGCCGTTGTAATGTTGAGGCTGGTGTAATGTTGAGCCTGGTGTAATGTTGAGGCTGGTGTAACGATGAGGCCGGTGTAATGTTGAGGCTGGTGTAACGTTGAGGCCGGAGTAACGTTGAGGCCGGTGTAATGTTGAGGCTGGTGTAATGTTGAGGCTGGTGTAATGAACCTATATGTGGTTTTAATATTCTTTTTGAATAGGTGTGGTCAGAAAATCTTTTAAAATAGCAACTTAGGAAGTGATTTCGAAACTGTCGAAATATACGTGCATATTAAACTTGACCGACCTTATGCTATCAGTTGGAGAACTGTAAGGTGGTTTGAGAAAGGGCTAGAATTCTACAGTTATTCACACATCAACTTCCAACCTTATACCCAGTCGTGCATGACTAGTTGGCATTAATCTGGTTTATTTTAAACCAAACCTAATATATACGGAAGATACTTTTACACCGGGTCACAAAGTTTTTCCAAACTTGGCCCACAACATATGTAGAATACAAATCTTTGTGAATTTTAATGATTAGCCGTGAACAGGGCAACCACCTGTTATTTTTGTTCA
Source organism: Ascidia mentula (assembly GCF_947561715.1). NCBI lineage: Eukaryota > Metazoa > Chordata > Ascidiacea > Phlebobranchia > Ascidiidae > Ascidia > Ascidia mentula. Next base: position 21,546,135 of record NC_138568.1, on the reverse strand, counting down.
TATATTTAAGTTAAAATACTACCCGAAATCGTAACTTTAATATTCGCACAGATTTCTATGTTACATGGGCTTATATGTGGATCAAGTTTGGAAAAAAACTTTGTGATCCGATGTAAAAGTATCTTCCAATACATACAGATTGTGAGCCATTTAGAAACACAATGTGTCGCGAAACTATTGTTATATGACGTAATACATTACTTTTGTTACAGTTGCGACAACAAGCTTGACTTCTACGATTCAAACAAAGTATGCGCCTTAAGATTGACGGAGTTTTGCAAAGGAATAATCCAATGTGTTGGAAAAACATTGTGTGACATCTGCCCCTCCCACTTCCAGTCCCGTTCGACTGTTTGTGATGGCGATCCTTGCAATGACTGTCCAGCTTTCCAACACTGGAATAATGGACATGGATTCAAATGTGTTCGGAATGGCAGGAATTGCAATCTTCCGCAGATGTTTCTATGGGACGGCATTGCCGATTGTGATGATAAATCTGATTTGTGTTACACCTCGGAGAATGGAGATGTCAGGTATTTTGTTTTTCATTGTGTTTTGTATATGCGTACTTGCCAGCACTGACCCAGACTTCCATCTCTCTCTGTATTCCTGATCTTACGATATATCACATTTTCTTATCAACGCCATTGGATAGGTGTCTCTACGGGCGTCACTCTTCCTATTGCAGTGAAAACGAAAAAAACTTAAACGCAGATAAATATAGTTTTAGTCAAAGGAGTTTTGTTGTTTTTATTAAAGGTTGTAAATGTTAAAAAAGAACGGCGATAACTGCTTGCTTGTTGCAAAAATTGCATCAATCAAAAAATTTGTTATTGCAGAGATATTCGTAATTCTTCATCTATGAACGAACGATTGTGTTTCCAATGTACAAATGACCCCATGATCATCTCAAGTTCAAGTGTTTGTGATGACGTCATAGATTGCCCTGATATGAGTGATGAATGCGGTTGTAATGGGAATTTCCCTCAGCAGTGCAGCCATAACAATAAAGGGTATTTTGGGTAGTTTTGAAAAGACCTTTTATTTCGTTGATGCAAATAAACTATTAATTTTATTTAGTTCAAAACCACGTTGTAATTGTTTCGACAATAATGGAGTCTGTTACAACACAATGGATCAAACCAACATTTCCTGCAACTCAAAAAATGAAATCTGCGACAAGCTTGCTCATTGTTTGGGGAGTTCCCCATGTGAGTATATCTGCCCCTCCCACTTCAAGTGTCCGAATTCAGCTTGTTGGGAACGTTCGACTGTTTGTGATGGCGATCCTTGCAATGACTGTCCAGCTTTCCAACACTGGAATAATGGACATGGATTCAAATGTGTTCGTAATGGCAGAAATTGCAATCTTCCGCAAATGTTTCTATGGGACGGCATTGCCGATTGTGATGATAAATCTGATTTGTGTTACACCTCGGAGAATGGAGACGCCAGGTGATAACATTTTTACACCGTTGCGTTATCTTTGTGTTGTAATGTATTTGTCGGTTAATTCTGTCATGGTATTACGAATTTACAAATACATAGTACGTTTTTTATTTACACTTTGCTACAGCAATATGACAATTCCGCTCTTATTTATCAGACATGGAATATATTTTTCTATAGGGATGTTCGCAGTTCTCACACATTTAATCATCGGTTATGCTTCCAGTGTACAAACGACCCCATGATCATATCAAGGTCAAGTGTCTGTGATGACGTCATTGATTGCCCTGATAAAAGTGACGAATGTTTTTGTCAATCTGGGAAAATCAAGTGCGGCAAGTTTCATTAGTGAGTGAAGAAAGATTTGTTTAATCTTGGCGTTGCGAAAATCGACATTTAATTAGTGGGAACTTCGTGTTGCGATATTGTATAATGGTTACAAATCAAGATAGCCTTGTTAAGTGAGTGCGGTGCAAACGCTATGGACGGAGTCAGTAACAAACAACCTAAACACGTCGGCAAGTGACGTTTTATGCAGCATGCTTCCCCAAAACAAGATATTTTAAAATTTATTTTCGTTTTATCTCGTGAATGCTTTCTCAGTTATCCGGTAAGTTTAAGTGTATTATCCGGCTGGTTCCGGGTACCGTAACTTGGTCGGACATCAATTGAATGTGGGGCAATTACATAATATACAGAAGCATTAAGTCGAATGAGTGAAAAATCCTTGTCTAAGAGCGTCTTGTGATGCAGAACTGAGTTTCACAAAACTGTGCCAGATATTATTCCTTGTTTGGTCGCGGTTTTATTTTTCCAGTCTTTTTTGTGAAATTTGAATCTCGGAAAAATAGGTCTCGTTTAGCACAAAGTTTACAAATCGTCTGACTTGAACACACATAAAGTTCATACAAGCAACTATGTAGATATTTTGTCAAATCAGATTCTACACTTGATCAGTCTTAACCTTTTTTGAACGCTGCCTATACTCATTTTGATGATGATGATGATGATGATCAACGTCATTTTAAGCGATTACTTTTAAAAGAGATGAGTAAATGGATTCAACCGGAAAGTTCTGCAACAAAATTAATTGAAAAATGCAATTGGAAAAGTTATAAGTTCGCTGTTTTTGCTATAAGAAAATTCCAATGATAGAGATTATTCGTTGTTCGCATAATGACGAAATTTTGCCTCCGTTGAATCTCTTCCGCCATTAACCAAAGTAAAGGTTTTACATCACCAATAAAAATGTTGTTGGGTGCAAACATCACAAAGCTGCTATCAATGCAACTTTCACTTGTAGCAAAACTAACGCATTCCAGAACACTTACGAAAAGTGCGTGAAATAATAACGCGCACGACACCAACAAAGTCCATGTATAGTTGTATGCAGCCGGAATATTTAATTATAAAATAAACACGAAACATCCAAATATTTTCAGTGTTGATGAGGAAGTGAAGAACGACTGCTCAACAACAACAACAACCAACTATATGCAGGGGGAGTGGTGGTGTTTCGTAAGTGAGAATGCATAACTTATTATTTATTCGGAAGTCAGTTTATATAAAGTAATGAAGACTCGGTTGTTTACGTTCCTTTGACCTCCATCAAAGCAGTGTATTGTGGTGGAGTGTAACGCAGCGGATATGTTGCCTTCTTTCTTATGTTCTCTCGCTTTTTGTTATGCGTTCCTGCTTTGCGTTAGTTTTACACACACGCTCGGAGAATAAACAGTAGCTTGGCTTAGTGGTGACCCCGACCTATCAAAAACGTTAAATTATTTGATTTGCATATTGAACAACAGCAGAACAGAAGGCAGCAGCAGTCAGGCTGACTACTTTTTGGACGGCGCTGTCAACAGTTTGGTTTCAGCAAGCAGAGGAACAATTTGTTCTTCGCAATATTTTGAGCGACACAACAAAGTATTTTCATGTGGTCGCATCTAAAGATCCGCCAACCGCCGTTCGCTTAATCCAGTGGTTCCCAACCTTTTTTGTTACGTTCCTCCCTTTGCCCATTTTGGAACTATTCATTCCTCCCCATATTACTAAAAACTTAATCTTTGCTAAATATTTTGCACCTATCTGAAGAAGATATTTAGTGCGGTAACATTTTCAATGTAAAAAAAATTTAAAGTTTTTATGAAATTCCTCCCATGAACTCATGAAATTCCTACCTAGTTGGGAACCACTGGCTTCATCAAAGTGCTGGAAAAACCACCGCAAGAGGATCGCTATGAAACAATGAAGGAACGTTTATTAGAGACAACGCAGAAATATTACCATGTTTCCGCATAGCAGGGTAGGATCGCCCAATGCGCTGGCCCTTTATATTTGGCGATCTCAGCTCTCGCATTTTGTTTCAAAGCCTAAACGTGGAACTAACAGGCGCCTATGCTTCTATCATAAGTGAATTGAAAAGAAAGCTCGCCAGTGTTGCCCACCTTGTGATTTTCAGGGAAACGATTCAGCCTGCATGAGTAGCAGCCTGTTTTACCTATGGGACAAAACGTCTGAAAGGAATTTTTTGGTTGATACAGAAGCTGGAACGCAGACTAAATAAGCAAGGTAAAATCCTTGTAGTTGCTAACGCAAGCAACATTCGAACGTACTGAACACGTTTTGCTCTGATGCACTTTCCCACTGGCAAATTTAAATGGAAATTTGTACTGGCGGACGTTTCCAAGCCTCTTCTTGGCTCTTACTTTATTGGCGCTCAACGTTTTCTGGTTGATGTAATACGCCGCCGTTTAATCAGCGCACAGACTTTTGCAAGCGTTACCATCAACAAAACGAAGCAATGCCTCTCCTGCTAAATGTAGTTGCTACCTATACGCCCGTTGGCTTGCCGAATTTTCCTCCTTGACCACGCCGCACTTCTCCCACTCCTCCCCTAAGCATTGTGTGAAACACCACATCGTGACTTACCAGTCCACGCACATATAAGTCAACAGAAATTTTGAGCATCACAAACGATGTTTATCCGTTTACTTATTCTGAACTTTCATTTTTTTTCGATTGTGATTTTAATCGGTTGATCTGTTTAACATCTTTGCTGTGTAATCTATACTGAAGTTTGGATTAGTAAAGCCTTTAAGTTTGGGGTAAAGAAAATATATGAGGTTGGAAACGTGATTACTACGAATAAACTAGATTATTGCGCAATCATCCAAGACACGTAATTCTAAGAAAACATATATTTCGTACTTAGAACATCATCAGTATTCTTAAAACAACAAACATACAACAAGTGAAAACATTAAAATCAAACACACACATCCAGCAGGCAGTAGAATGTACTTAATTTTCAGCACGAAATAATAACAGAAGCAGAGCAGCAGTTAGCGTTGTTAACGAAACCTTATGTAACAACCACGAAATCCTGACAAGCCTTACAATAACTAATAAAAAAAATCGTTTAAAATAATAACAAAGCATTATTTCCAGCATGAGCAACAAATCGTTCGCTCAAAAACATACCAGGAACCACGTGATGTGTTTTATGTAGAATTTGTTGGGGGGGAGGAGGATCGACAACAAACAATTGTGTGATGGGAGGCGGGATTGCAGAGGTCAGATCTACAATACTGAGACATATCAACAATTCGACCACGATGAAGATCCTCAACTTTGCAAACATCGGAAATACTGCGACACAAAAGACGGACTTCTCAATATTCCTATGTCCAAAGTATGCGACGGTTTCATCGATTGCAAGTATGAAAGTGACGAATATCCAGAACAAAACTGCACAAAGGAAGGAAGATTCTACTGTCCAGCGTTGAACGGAACTAAAGTAAAAATATCCGTTGCTGACTACATTGCAGTTTATATTTCCTGTTCTAATGTTTTAATAACAACTAATTTCCATTGTTGATTAGAACTGAAGAGATTTTTTATTACTTGATTTCCAACATTAATTATCTCTTTACTATTATGTATTGTTGCGCACAATACCCATTATTTATTCACAATGATGTCAACAACGTCAGTTAAATACATGCTTTACTAATAACTTTTACAATTCCATATCATTTGTGTCGTTGTGACAGAAACAAAAACAAAATGTTTCATAAACATTAGATTTCTGTCAACGAGTCGGATTTTTGTGACTTCACAATTAACTGCGATGATCAAAGTGACGAAATAAACTGCACAAAGGATGGAAGGTTTTATTGCGAAAACAAAGATCCATTGTTCGTTAAGAAGGAGAAGGTAAACCCATATTAGTGATTTAAAATAATTGTATTTACTTGAATCTTTCTGCCATCCGTTAAGTTTATGAAAAGTTTGTTGTAGTCTGCTCACCAATTAAACATCAAACAATAATTTCGAAACATGAGTTTATATACCGAATTAAAACGTTTTCTTATATTTTCAAAGTTTTCTTAATTTACAGAAGTTCAATGGAGTCGGCGACTGCTCTGATTGGTCAGACGAGTGCCCAACAAACACAAAAGTGATCAACGAAAACATATTTTCATCACGATACGAGTTGATTGCAAACCCATTTCTACGAGCCATTGTGTGGATAATGGGGATGCTCGCCATTGCCGGAAATTTGGTAAATTAAACTGAGTTTGTTTTGTCTTGGTTGCACAATAAGAACACGTGTTATATTCCTTTAATTTGTTTTGAGGTTGTCATGGTAATGGAAGGCAAAACGTTGGCGACGACAGAATCACAATCTGCTGCATTTCGCACAAACCATCTGCTCGTTTTGAATCTATCCGTTTCCGATCTACTCATGGGAGTTTATCTGATCATGCTGGGTGCCGCTGGTGTCAGATACTCCGGAAATTATTGCGCCAATGACCTTTTTTGGAGATCAAGCGGAAGTTGCACCACAATGGGGGTATTGGTTTTGCTTTCAAGCGAAACATCGGTGTTTACAATGGTTTTGTTGACCATATTCCGACTGTATGCTGTGAAAAACGTAAGTGAAACAATTGCATTTGGTTAAGTCAGCTATTGCAAACTTCGTTGAACCGGTTGCCCCATCATTGTTGAAATAACTCAGTTTTGCCCAATTCGGGAATAAAGAAATGGAAAACAATTATCAGTTTAACGGGATTCACACTACATTCCGCGTCCCTCTATTTGGAAGGACCGCTCAGCTTACTAACTTTCACTTTTGCTTCAGCCATTCGATGCATCCTTGAAACCGGAATTGAAAACTGTCATCCTTACCATTATCCTCTCCTGGGCATTCTCGTTTACAATTGCTTTTATTCCACTCACAACTCAACTTCAACATTGGTTTGAAACGAAAGCTTTGATGAATGAGAATCCGTTTTTTGGCAATGTTGCAGTCGACTTTTCTAGTAAGATATTGTCGTAGATGTTGGTGGTAAAACCAGTTTCGAATGACACTAGCGCTGTGTATACAGGCATGAATAACTTCGTGGATCGATTTGTAACTTTCCAACACAACTTCACAAGCAACGATTCCCAAGTACTCAATACTGCCCTCATGCGAGTAAATGATGCTAATTCTTGGATGGATTTTATGGATATTCTTGAGGATTACAATTACACTGAGTTATTTGATATTTCCGGATATTTGGTGTAAGTTTTTATTCGCGCAAAATCTTCAATTTTATCGCCATAAAATTGTTTATGTGTAGATATTACAGCAGCAGCAGTGTTTGCATCAGCAAACTGTATGTAACGACCAACGACAAGGCATGGGGATATTCAATCGCCATTATTACTCTTAACTTCCTGGCCTTCGTGTTCGTGTCAATTACGTATTTTTGGATTTATAAGAAGACAACTGCCAGTGCCAGGAAAGTGAACGAGAGACCAAGAGATGGAAGGGCTGCAACACAAAACAAAGGTAAGCACATTCGAATTTGCAGACATATTATACCATTAATGCTGTTTGTTTCTGCAGAAATGCAAAAGAAAATTCTTCGACTGATAATTACCGATTTTCTCTGCTGGGTTCCAATTTCCATTATGTCATTTTTAAACATCGGTGGAGTTCCTATGCCTCCAGTGATGTACGCTGTGTCAGCAATTATCCTACTCCCCATCAACAGCTCTCTAAATCCCCTCATCTACTCCAACGCACCGAAACTGCTTTATGATAGAGTCCGGGATGGTCTACGTGCCGTTTTCAGACGTCAACCACAGGAAGAGCAACAGGAAAATGTGGTTGTGGTTGCTAACCGACAAAACTTACATGTGGTTGAAGCAGAAACCGTTCTGTAAATAAACCTTGCATTTAGTTTGTGGAAAATGTGTTTTTTCCTGGCATCGAATGGATAGAACACCGAACCTTTTTTTGACGTCACGCGTACCTTCTTTGTGTAGAATACTATTTAGTTTGTGATTGCAAAGTAATTCCAACATAAAACTGATACTTTAAGTGACATCTTTCCATTTAAAAACCTCACAAGTAGGACAAAGTAACATCTTTGACGTCAGACCCAAACGAAAGAACGAAAATACTTAAATTTTGGTTGGAGTACGCACTCCGTTTGCTTAGTTTGGTTTTTAGTTGTATTTTGTGGGTCTTCATTTTAAGTACCATAGTATGAGTCACGTGAAAAGTTGATCTGACTCGTCGTCCACGTCACACGTCATCCAACACATGGACACTCTTATTATGTGTGAGTGTTGGAACGCTTGACATCAACTTGGGACATTGTAATGATGCGGTGATTCCCCTTACTTCCAGTGGCTTCCTTACTACATTTTGTCTCTGGATCAACGTTTACTTGTAAATATGATGTTATGATGTTGGAAACATTCCAGCATGCAATCAACTCATGGAATACAAACTATCGGCAGAGGGAAATATATTCTGCTACCTTCAAATATCACCAAAAAAAGTTTAAAACACCCCCCTCAAAAAATACATAAACCTCGCCCTGTGTATTCTGTATATCATTGATAAATATGTTTTACTGCTTCTTTTTCTTTTTACAAAATTCAAAAATTCTTTTTACAAAATTCTTTTTGTAAATCACATCACAATTCACATTCCATCGTTAACATTGCATCAAATGTCCAGATGCAAGATTTTTCGTTTAAAGTTTTTTTTTCTAACAATCAATTATTGTTTGGCATTCAATATCAACTGGTACGTTGGCTAATTTAAACTTTCATCAAAATTTAATCGTTTTTTTGAATGTTTGCTGATTGCGCATATTTTGTGCTACTTGTTGTTGTTATCAATAAACACAGTGTTGAGAGGGTAAAAGTGTGTGTATTCTTGAACTTGTGAATTCTGATGAGGTACAAGTTGCAACCACACTTCATGAGTTTGTTGAGCATTTCCTCACTTGTTTGAATTGTCGTCATGGCGAAAATAAAACAGGTTCTTTCCTGTGTTTGATCGCTAAGCAACTATACCCGTGTTTCGCCCTCAACAAACCTTCTCGACAAGCTATGGTTACGTTCGAGAAAAAAACGGGGATAATTGTTTGCGCTATATCAACGTTACCTACCTCTTGTTGTCGCTTTACGTCTATTGTTATGAATGATGCAGCTTCAATGAACAGTAAAAAAATAACTCCCTGTGGGCGATCGAGTGCGCCGAGCCGAACGACAAATATCTGTCGGAATGAGTTAATTTGTTGCATACTCTTGTGGAAAGGTTGGCCGCTCTTCTCTTCGAACAAAAACATCGAAACAAGACAACCTACTGCCTTGCTCGCTCTCCATTGTGAACTTGGTTCAACAGAGCTGAGATGCGAGAGTAGCGACTCCACGTCATCCTGTTGCTTTTTATGATTATCTCTGAAACAAAGGTAGGTGGCATCCAGGACCAAACGAAGACATCTACAATGTGTGACAGCAACGAGCAACGTTGTTCCAATGTTAAGTAGTTTCGTAATCTTTCGGCTGCTACGTTCGCGGCCAACATTACCGGTACGTTGGTGAACAGGAAAACACATCGAACGAAACCATTTCCTCTTCTTGCACACGCAGCTCTTTTATCTGCGCATTAAAATTTTTTGACGGTTTCATTCGTCCTTCCTCACCACGGGTGCCCAAAACTTGGTCACGTACAACAAGATTGTCTGTAAACGAGCCTCAAAAGGAAGCTAAGCTCGTAAATTTTCGAAAGTCCGCCCTTCCTCTACTACTTTAAACCCATGTATGTCCCTGATTATCTGCTGCAAATGATAAATTCAGTTCGGATGTTTGTTTGATATTCGAAAGAAGAAGTTGGCTTGACATGCTGCTAAGGAGCGTTGTTTGTTTGATGGTTTAATTCACAAATATTCATGAAGGAAATCATAACATACAGACACGAAAACTTTTGAAGTTTGGCGTAAATGAAGGAAGTCTGCGGATCGCTGCTCTGTCTAATTCACTGTGACATCATAATCAAATACCTGACTATAACCGCCATTATTTCTGTGCTTAGTTTAATGTCATGTTTATCTCTCAAAGTTTTTCGGGTATTCTCTAGGTACGGGATTCGCCGAAAGGTTTAATATTTATCCAACGCCGAATGTTGACCGAATCATTTTAATTTTGCACGAAAGTACTTGAACATAAACAATAAATATAAAAAAGTAAAAATACAATGGGCACTGATAAAACCACAGGGGTGGCCAACATTAAATTTGCCAGACTGGCAGGAGAGGAGCGCAGCGCAAGAAGTTGTCAATCGACTTGCAACCATAGTTGTAACGTCATAATCATGGAAATATTTGAATGCTGAGCAGGAAATCAGTCGTCACGCTGTTGAAGAGAGAGACCGAGTATTGAAATAAAAATCTGCGGGAAAGCGGAGCTGGAACTCCGGCAAGGTTAAAATTTAATTTTGAACAAATTCTTCAACATTACGCTGCATCCTTTTGAAGGGAAGAAGTCAACACAATACTCACCGACAGTTTAATCCGCGCGATTCTATCACCAACTCCTGTGGATATTTTTCTTCATTGGACTATAAGTGTCTAATTTGAGTCGGCAGTTAATGTGTGCGTCTCAATATGCCAATGTTACAGCATTCCAGTATACGAGCGAGGTGGGCTTCGCATAAAGATATTCTCATTTTCAACATAACGACGTAATGTATTATGATGAAGAATAGCGTTCTAACATTATAGAAATGGTTGGAGTTATTTAATGAAGCCTACATATATGCAGTCGTCTGGCACAACGACGTTTCATTACGCCATTGCAGGTTGTTGACCACACGTGGTCATTAAAAAGAAATATTGGATCCGATGGCCGTCAAATGTCATGGGTCGATAAATCCAAATTGTCCCAGCGAAATTCTCATTTGAAGTCGTGGTGAGCGAATTCGGCGTTAAGGTTGATTCGCGATCAAGATGACGCGTGGAGCCAACGTGTTCGGGCGGGCGAATAACTTCCTGCATTGCATCGTGCGTCCAAAGTCGTGCGCAGTCTAAATTGCGTCGTGATTTAATGACACCACGCCAGTTGCGACTTGCTCGAGAAACTTATTGTTTTAAGAACCACTGATCTGCATGCTTATATTTCAACGCAGTGATTCTTAACATTTTAAAGCTCGCTTTTTTAAAAATAACAATTACCAGGATGTCACTGTATGCTGGGGGTTAAGGTTGAAACGACACATTGACGCACGCTGGACAGGTGGTAACTCTATTTAGTCCACATTCTAATCCACAGAGTTGCAAGTATTTTGGTCAAACGTAACCAAAAAAACGAGTATCCAAATATGGCTCTGAAAAATTTCAAGTTGTGCACCTTTGGGATATATTAAGAACCATTGACCTAATGTACAAGTTATAATTGTGTTATCTCTATGCATTCTTTGAGTTGAAGGAGAAACGGATGAAGAAAACAAAACAACTGATGAAACCACTCTTCAATACTGTTGCGTATCTGTAATGTCAAATATGAGTCTCGAATCGGTCTTAACAATATTATTTATAATCGATGGAAATCCTATTTGATTAGCGCATTTGACATTAGATCGCACATGAGTTCTAATTGTTGTGTTTTCCTAATCTGACTTTAATTAACTCTCGATGCAAACATTCCAACAATATTTGTTTACCACGAACAATTTTGGATACGAAATTAACATGCGCAATTATACCAACGCCAAACTGAGTGAATTTACGAACTGAGGAGAGCACAGTACCGCTGCACTACCCCGCTCCACCTCAGCTAAACGCACACGGAAAGTTACATTATTTTAAACCGGAGAGAAACAAAGCGAACGAAGGATTTTGAAAAGAAGGACTAACGGTCAGCGAACAGTTAACAAAAGACGCACTCTCACACAAAACAATGAAGGACTTCTCTAAGGCGACACATTTAAGCTGGCCAATAAAATCACATGAAAACACAGCTGTTGCGTAGAAACTAGTAACGAGATCTAATCACGTGAGAAAGCAACCGTTGCTATACATTTTGAAATGAGATGCTGGACAAGACGCTACCTAAAATGCCTTAACACAAAAACCCATGGAAAGAGATTCCGGACGTTGATGACGAAACTTGCTGTTATGTGACCATAGTTCATATTTCCAAGAATGCAAACGTTGCTATGTAACGTAAAATTACGTTACAAATACAATAACAATTTGAAACCTTCGTGAAACCAGTTTCGAGCATATTTTGTTCAAGTTTTGCTGTCCTGCTGTCGTAATTCCATATGTGCCATATGTTGTTTAAATAATTATTAATTCCCTGTAAATAGACCAGAAATTGTTACTATTTTTTTATTTTATTTTCTCTTGGGCCATTGCAAAACATATTGTTATGAACAAAGTTATTTCCGTATACCACTCAAAAGACTATATTACAACAATAAGTATCATTACATATCCACACAATGCTCAAGTATTTATGGATGGCAAATGGCATCGGAATGAAATTCCTCAAGCACGTTCACTCAGGGGTAAGATTTGGTTCTGCATCTGAAAAATAGAATACATGCTTACGTTAGCCTTAACAACAATACAAGCAATGTTATAACAGCAATTGTTTAAAACCTTAAAAACAAAATAAAACATTAAACTTAGATTATTTATATGGAGCCGCGGTTCCGAACACATCAGCGGGAAACCCGTTCACCCAACGAGTATTTCGTAATAATTTGTGGAAAAAAGTTGGATGCGGTCGCAACATTATAATCAATTTTAGTGCAATTTTTTCCAGTGGAAATGTGCTTGAGTCAAATGAAGAGCCTTTACGAGAGTATGATTGAATTTCGTTTAATTTGACAAGAATCATGTGCACAAATTTAGATAAGTCACCTAAACTTTCATCAATATATGTTTGTTTGAATACAAACCGCTACACATATCGGTGTTGCTATACGATGGTATTGCTGACCTGTACAAAAAGTGCCATTTTGTGGGCACAAGCAGCAGTAATGCTTTTCCTTTTTTAATTGTTGACATATTCCAAAGGATGGACAATCCAGTTCACCGCTTCTATATCTGCAGTGGTAGCTGTTATAAATAACTGGATCAACGATGTCGCATTTAAAAGGTTCATCTGCAAAAGAATAAAACCCACATAAAGCACAGATGATCATGATCTTGTTTTCCAAATTAAACAAAATGCTGTTGACGACTTTACAGACCAACTATCTCTCATAAGAAATACTAGCAGTCAAGTTGAAGGTACAGTTTCTGCAAGTAGCATGCTGTTGAACAAAATATCCAAAATCATAATAACGTAAGTTTACAGTTAGGAATAAAAACTTTTAAAAACTGGCTCTCCTGTCTATAATTGCTATCGTTCACTCCAAAAGCATTTATCGTAATTACACAACAGGAAACTTTTTTTAAATTATGTAAATCCGTGATCAAAATTTTAAACCCTAAATAACAAATCTCACCCAATGCTGATACAAAACCAATTGACATCATTAGAATAATAAAAACGGCTTTATCCATTGCGTAACTTTACGAACAGAAAATTTTACTAGATCTGGGTGCAAAATACTCGACATATGCTTGGTTGTGACTAAATTTTAGGACTATGGGCCCATATTAAACTTTGATGCCACGTAAGTTCATATTACCTGGTTTGACGCTGTGGCCTTTGCACCTCCGGTTTAAAAATAGCGTTCGTTCCGCTTTCGCAACCTTTGTTGTAATTTTGTGGCAATTGTTCTGACTGCCAAGTAAACGATGCAGTTTTGCAAGCGACGAATTGAAGAAATTACACTTTGTCCAACGTATAAATAATCAACTGAATCTGTCCGTGTGTTGAGACAGCCCCCAGACACAACTGACAAATTTTGGTTGAAAAACGACGCATTTGCTGGTTGCATGGTTATAAACTGCGTGCTGTCCTTACAACGCGTTTTAGGCTTGCAGAAAAAGTTTGATTCGTTGCAAACACGAGACTTGGTTTAAAATTTTCGCTAATATGTAAACGCTAATATAAATCCAACAATAATAAGTAGCACTTTAAAAAGTGTTGGTAACGCAATACTGAGGCAGTGAATGTGACATCACAAAATTAAAAAAATTGGATTGTGACGTCACTTTAGAATCAGAGCAAGCGTTTGTTTCTTGTGCAGCAATGCTCTTCTTTTTAACGAAGCTGAAACTCAAAGTGCTGGAATGTCTTTAACCCTCGCAAAAAGAGAGAGAGCCCAAAACAGATTAGTTTGTTTGTCTTTCATGCAGCGTTTTCAGGAAGATTTAAAAGCTAGAATAAAAGCAAACGCGACCCAAAATTTTACTGTGGTGTTGAGTACTCGACCACCATTTTCGTTTACCAGCGTGTAATGACTTCTGACGCAATTAAGTTAGGAGATCATGCCTATTTTGCAGAGTAAACACAAACGGACAATTCAGCACTCATTCAATCGGTCTGAAAGACGATGTGGTTTTTATTTTTCGCCATCGCAGTATTTACTCATCAACATTAACAATAGACACTCCAGGAAACGAGAGTGCCGGACTGCACGAAAAGGACGTGAGGCAAGTAAAACAACAAACAGCACAATCGTATGTAAGTATGTTTTGTGTTTTTGGTTCGGTTTATACGAAATCGGAGCTTCGATAGAAGTGTTGGTTTGTCAAACGACCCCATTTTAGCGCCACTAAACTACGACTTAAAGGTGAAGAATATTTTTTACAAAAGTATTTAATGACACAATCCTTTAATTTAGCGGTTTTCAAACTGTTGAACACGCCCTACTAATGCACAGTTTCAACCCACAACTTTATTTAGGTTGCACAAGCAAGGTTGAACTGCATTTTCTAACCACTTAGTTTCGCGCATAACATCTCCACATATTGAATGAAATCATTTTTGTGAATCTATTTAGAGAAGCACGATATTGCATATAGAATACTGTTTATTATATAAACTAGCATTCACACACAACAAAAAAATATATTTAAATCTCATTACCAAGGGCATGCCAATAAACAAAGTAGTGGAGAAATATTGCTTGCTGTAAAACATGAGATTACTGTTACCTAGTAAATAAACTATTGTTTTCTTATGATATTTCAGACTGCATTGCAACAATATTTTGTGGGCAATTTTAAAAGCAGCACTTTAAATACTAAGCATTATTGGGTACAGAAACACAAGCAAAAAATACAAGTAGATAACACCCCAGGATTACGCAAAGAAAATCCTTTGTCGACTAGTTGCACCAAAAAGCCACCAAAGTTTAAACAATAAGAATCACCTAACAAAAGTAACCTATTACCACAGATAGCACTTGCATAGATAATTGCTTTGAAAACATTGGATTATAAATTATGCTGAATAAATGTTGCTGCTACCACCAAATTATAGCCCATAACGCACATCGGTGGTCGGGTATTTCAAGATTTAGCTTTCTCACAACCAGAAAATAGGTAAATTTTGCAATTCGCAAAAATAGAAAAACAAAGTTTCATACAAACGAGAAGACTGTTTGTTATAAATCTCTGGCATCAGTTATTTCTTCTGGAAGCTTAACAGTCATTCCATCCATTTCTTTAGTAAGATGAACCTGACATCCCAATCTTGAACTATACAAGTTAAATAGGTTAATAGTAATTATATTTGCTGTGTTGCTATATTCACCGGGTAAAGGTTTAAAACGACAAACATTAAAGTTGATAATTCCATCTTAAAAGTTAAACAAACCAATACTTTATCACTGTTTGGAAATACCTGACATTTTTACAAAAATCAATGTGTACAAAATTATAAATAAAATTAACACATTTGGAATTCACTGCATACGTTTCTGTTAAACCACAAGCAAGATCAAGCATGTCCATTTCTTCCATGAGAGGTTCCTCTAAAGTGTCAAAAACCTTCTGATCAAATATTACATGGCAAGTGGAACACGCTACAGCTCCTTCACACACGCCTGACAAAAAATTTAGTGACTTCAATCACACAATTTTGGCATTAATGGAATAGGCCCATGATAACTCAAACAACACCTAATACTTCTCGATGAATTAACTTCCCTATGAAGTTGCAAGATTAAGTAAATGACAAAAAAAATATAATGTCAATCTACTATTCACTCATTGGTTCAAGCTTAATTAAGCATTGTTTTTCTTAGTATATATGCATGAAATGAACAGTTATCACCATAAGATTCAAGATCCAGTTCACTGTCAATGACGACATTCAAAATGGTGTCATCAACATTAGCTTGCACTGTGTGAGTTTTTCTGTTGCGATCAACTATATTGATAGTCAATCTGCATATAAACGACTATGAGTTAATACAAACAATTCTCAAAAGAAAAATCAATTTTCAGTTTACAAATTTCACATTGCAAACTAGGTAGGTTATTTCGCATCAATTAGTTTAAACCATCAAGCTAACTAAAACAGAACATATATCATAGTAATTGTGCAAAATAATTACTTGTCTGTGTTCAGAAGGGAAGCAGTTTGTATTGACCGCAAGGCAGTTACAGATGAAGTTCTTCCAAATAATTTTGGTGAAAGAGTTTGAGAATTTCTCAATAAAAGTCCTCTTACAGCAATTTTAATTGCACTGCAATCATGGACTATCGGTAAATAAGATGCCCGCTGCAAAAATGTTTTAGCTATGGTGCCAAGCATTTTCTTCTAACAAGAAGCTGCGCAAACGTGACCAATCAAACTACTACAATTATTTAGAAAAGAAGAACTACTTTTCCAGCATGACCTAATGTAAATTGAGGATTATTGGTCAGGTTTGAGCGGACAAAGATAGAAACTTTAAACATTGCTAAAAATTTCTCTTTTAACATAAAAACATAAAACACCAATAAAGTAATTGCTCAGTAATTACTCAACAACTCTAATGCAAAAATATAAATAAAACAAGGCAATCAAAAAAAATTGCAGTGCAATTAACAACGCGACTTGAGCACGAAACAATGCAATGTACGAAAGAGCGAGTGGTCAAAATCGAAAAACAAATTTTGATGTTTCAAAATTTCATAATATTTTTAACAATCTGTGAAGCTGTAGTATTATCATCTTAAAGCAAACCATTTGCAGATTTGTAAAATAGCACTTGTTTATGGTTGAGTGGATATTGTATGCTTGTTTCCTTGGAGCCGGCGTCGCTAAATCAGCTGATTCTATTCGGCAAATAGGCAAGGTTTTCCGCCAATATTTTCCGCATGACTAGTGATGAACTGCCATGGACATTCTGGTGAAACAAAAATAGAAACAAAAGTTAAATCGACAATAAAATGAGCAGTTTTTCGTATAATAATTGTTAATAAAGATATGAAGAAGTAGTACGAATACTACAAAACTTTCCAGTTGCGTGGTAACAACTTGTCCGAAAATATAAGCATGACAGTGATCAGTCATGCATAAAAGATAAAGATAAATGTTAAGCTCTTACCAGTCTACTATTCTAGTGCCTGTCGTGATATCATTTTGTAGTAATTAGGTTAATTAGTAAATGACAAAATACCTTTAATATTTGGCGTAAAGCATATTTGTCTAATCGCCGAGCGTTTAATATTTGATTGCATTATCAAAACAGTCCATTATTGATCGTTAATAAAATGTTTGAAAGTAGCTTACAAAATCCTGACCAAGAGTTTGTGCTACACGGAAGGAAAACACCAATAAGGTATTTTACAACGTGTTGAATAACAAACATGTGGTGTAATTTTTTCTTATTATTTGCTAATTATACAGTATATACTTCCTTGTAAATCCAATGAAATTTTTTCCCTCACAATAATAAATATGTAGGGAGCGCGATGACGATTATTTGTCAAATTCTCAAAAAACACTGACAAGCAGAAACTTGAGTTCCAGTTTTAACTTCTCAAAAAGTGGTAAGTTTTTGTACTATTAACGTAAATAGGAGGTTGTTTTGAAATAAGTTACTTTTTTGTCTGTACAGTATACAATTCAACATAATATTCACACTATTATTGCACTTTCTAATTGTTTTGCTATCATAATCATGTAAAAATATATTCCAAGTTTTAGTGCAGTGAGCCATCCAGATGCCATATATGTTAAATGTTTATATGATGTGCAACAACAAATTTATTTTGCACATTGACTTCAGTGTTGGTAAAAGCAAATGTATGTGTTTCTGTTCTGTCTGTGGGCAGCATACTTTTTTTGACATCTAACCATTTCAAACTGTGTACATAATACTTTCTTTTCTATGCCACAATCTAGTAATTTATCAGTAACCGAATTACTTAGGTGCTGCGATGGTGAGCATGGAAACAAGCAGAAGTGTTCCGAGCATTGCAGACCTTGAACAATCCATAAGTGAACTAAAACTTGAGTTATCTGACTTAAACCAAAGTTTGTCAGAAAACTATGGAAAAAGTGACATTTTCCTGAAGCGTGACGCGACGCCCGATGGGATAGCAGTGGTCAGACACAGGTTTGTAAACACATTTATGCCAAAAAAATTATGATTACAATTGTGTATAAGCACTGTTATATCTCACAGTTGTAAATTACACACAAAAACATCTAACTGATCCTTTCATTTTGGCAAACACCAAAATTGTTTGTCTATCCAACTACAAGTGTCAAAAAGTAATATGAGTGGACGAACTTATTTTGAAAACGGAAAAAGTAGTTTAAATTTTGTATGGGCACTGAAAGACCATAAAATGGTGTTGTTAGAAGAAATATTGTTCACAGTAGCTGTTATGTATTCAGCAACCAAGCAAATTTCTCATACAATTAAAGAAATAAATGAAGTCAATGCTTTCGACATATTTTACAGTTATGACGATGAAGACCCCGAACTTACATACCTGATGCAACGCCATGATGAGGAAGCAGTGAGCCACGCTGCTCCCGGGGACACCAAGTGGTTTAGAGATCCAAAACATCTGACCAAGCCCCTTGGGGATTACCCCACTATGCAGGGACTGGGAGTAACCAAAAGATCTGTGTCTCCCGTGAACAGAAGTGTGGGGAGATTCGGGGCCGAAATTGCTACAAAGGTTTGCGAAAAATAAGACAATCGAGTTTATCTTGAACGTTCGAAACAATTTTGTAACCAAATAGGACGTTACTGGTGACCTCACACCGCTAGATGTCGCTTCAAACAACGCAACATTCCCTGTTCGTCTCACCGCTCCACATATTGTTGGTGTCAGATCACTCTTGCCACCGAGGTATCCGGTTAGAACGCAAGACAGGGAGCGGACAAAATCTCCTGGATCCAGATCGAGGTAAGGAATAAGCTGATTAATGCCGCAGTGTTCTGGATTGTAAGTGTGTTCTGGATTGATCACATTGGCGTTGCCATGGAGACCATGGTAAACTTTTATTTAAAATGAACACGCTCAGACGATTTTTATTCGTTGGGCAAATATGCTTCAAAAGCTCTCACTTACTTACGTCCATACAACCTGTGGCTCCAACAAAATTACTGGCCGGCTGCGCAACTGCATGATCGAGTTTCACGCTTCATCTCTTCTCCATATTATTTTTTACAAAACAAACTAAATTCGTGTAGAAATAATTCCTCTTTTTTGTTTATTTGTTTTCTTGTTTCAAGCAAGACCAAAACATTAACATGTGACGCACATTGTATAGTAAATGACTTGTGGTTATTTCACAACTACAACTTCTCGTCGCAGATCTGTCGAAATCGGAGCCTTGCGCAGTCGCAGCTTATCGGTCGGTAGATCACGTGGTCGGTCAAAGTCACGTGGCAGAGCACGTGACCGTTCCCCTTCACCGCTCCCGGTGTGGATGCCAACATCACGTCACGCCAACGCATCTGCCCACGCCCCTCCACCACTCAGGAGAAATGCAAGGGGTCAAATTGTGTCGGCAAAGAATTCTCCACAGCCGGCCAGGTACAACTGGGTTGTTGTTGGTTCCAAGTTCATTGTTAACAAAAATCTTCTTTAACAAACCGAATCGTTTTGTTTTTTGCAATATTGACTACAACCTAAACGAAGCGCAAATACAATTTGTAAAATAGCAAGGGCAGTTCTGAATCAACTTAAGGGGCAAGGGTGAACAACACAGAACACGCATGCCAAATGTGACACGCCACAAGATAGCACGCGGACTGATTTTCACCTGTAGAATATATTAAAATGTGTGTTGTTTTAGATGCATTAATGTTCAATAAAGCTTTTGCCAACATGTTCAAGACATCTCCTCTAAAATTGGTCACGCAAATGTTTGACACGTGTCAGTGCACAACAAAAATGGCTAAGGCTACTGTTTGAATGGGCAACCCCTGCCCCATAGGTTAACATGACATATATCAGTATACAAATCATTCAGTTAACGGTTACAATGCTCACGTGCCATTGAAAAACGCTATATATTAATTGACAATTACCAGAGGTCGATCTCCCGCTAGACGGCGCCCTGCCACCGCAACAGGACATCGGGAAAAAACCAGAACCGAGAAACATTTGTCCAAAAGTCTCAACTTGACGGGGAAATCCCTACCTATGAGCTACACAAGATACAAACGACCAACAGTAAGTTCAAGTTTAACTAACTTTGTTCCCAGCATTGTGTTACCTGGCGATCATAAATGAAACAAAACTGAACCAAAATCTAAAGCTTCACGTTGATTTGCCATCCTGTTGTGTACGAATTCTTGTAGCCGATATTTGTTGTAATTTTCGATGTTTTTAAATTGCGAAAATGAGAAATTCCTAGAGAAACTTCCAAGTTAGTTACAGCATCTGCAACAGCATTGTAACAAGTCAACCTTTGCCTCGAACACCAAATACCAGCACTTACGAATAACATTGCCTCCGTTGCAAATATGTGAATTGTGATTCTGATAGGTTCAACCTCTGCCTGGAAGATCAGAGTTGGCTTTTCTGGAAGCTGCCGATCAGATCGACACGAGAAAAGCTTTGGTTGAGAACAGTCCCTACCAACAACAACTTTCAAGGCGAGTTAAACTTTACATAATAATCGTTGTTTACAACATATTGCATGTATTTGTGTACCTTTTCACCAGCAAAATATACATCTCGCGTAAATGAACAAATACGCTAGTCTTACACTAAACAGTGTACAGACCTGTCGCTGTACCAGATCAGTGATGCCCAACCGTTACATCCCCCTTTCCATATTTTCCACTTCAAAATCCTAACCACATGGCAACAAAAACAGTACATGACTAAAAAACAATCCATGTCATATACTGTAAATTAATACCACAAAAAATATTTGTCATAAACTTACTGCACACAAATATGCAGTTAAAAGGCCTTTCTTGAAATAAGGTAATTCATTCTGGTTGTGTAGCACTGACCATATAGTGTGTGCTTTTGAAAATTGTGATCAAGGTAAAATACAGGCCTAATACCGGACCTGAATATACATTATTATTATTATTATTATTATATGTCGATCTGTGACGTCATAACAGGTTACGATTGGAGAGACTTCGTGTTGAGGAAGAATATCTTCTGCAACTTAAACGAGAATCGGAACTGGAACGGATTCGAGGTCCCAAACCTAAATGGTGCGACTCCTTGTTACATTTTTACTCTTCCGACGTAATGGCCAACCCACTGTTAGAATGTGTTTTTTTTTATCATTTTTAAAAATTTTTTGGTCTACTTTGTATTTCAAAGCCCCGAAATTCCTTTTTTTATTTTGCTGAAATGAACTAAAAAATCAAGAAACTTGCGGGTATTTAAGTCACCCACACACACCGACTAACCAACTGGAGTTCAGCGGCCAATGTTGGCGTACTCTGTTATGGTTGCTCTGTGGTCTTATAACGCACAACTGACCAGAGAAAGTCCTGACTCAACATACTTTCTGCTTGATTTGATGACGCTTGCTTTCATTTTAAGGTACGAAAAGAAAGGTCCTGATTTCCACTATGAATGTAACAAGAACACGACCCTCCATAAGAACAGAGATCATTGGGCCGATACACTGAAGTACAGGGACAGCTTACTCATGGCATCCCGAGAATTTAAAGAAACTATGATGGAATCTGACCTATACTGAAACCCACTACAGAAGTACGTGTGGCTCTTATGGTCAATCATTTTTGCCACCTTAGCATCGCAACCTCTGATGGTTAGCAAGTTTCGCAACACAGAGGATTTTTAAAACAACAGTAATTTTCAAAATTATGTTTTTAAACTTTCGTGACGCAGTATAGACGCATTGAAGTCCATAATTCTTTCCTCCGAAATGTCGTTGAACAAGGTTGCCGTCACTCGCAGACTGGCCGATCGATAGTTGTTTTGTTTTCGTTATTCTTGGATAGTTTGGCTATTTCAAATTGTTTGACAGCAATTACCGAGTGCTTAAAGCTGTCATGGAAACGTATCTTTAAACCTTTTTAGTGGACAATGGATCACCCTATATAATTTTCTTTACAAAATGTGTTAAATGCGTTTTTAATGCATTTTTTTAGCAATATTGTCCCACAATTTGGTAAATTTGTGTTTTGCAGTAAATGATGGTTTAACAAAACACAAGGTAACCATGAATTTTTCCGAAGTCTTAGCTTTGATTTAGTGTAAGTGCGGATTTGACCGATGTGTGTACTAGTATGGAGTGTGTGCTTGCGATCCACTGTATTTAATTAGCGTTACTGTTGATTCATTCTACCACTGTGAAATTGTTTTGCACACGAAATGTGTAATTTTGCTCCTATCTCATTATACAGCGTAACATAACCTCATTAACCAATCAAGTTCCTATTATTCAAACCTTTTAGCTACGATTGAATTAACACACACCTCAAATAGAGGTCAATTGTTTTTGTGTTAATGTGACGTCATTATAAGAGAACAATTGGTGGCTTTCGTGAAAACATTAGTTTCTTTGTTACCATCATGTATTTTCGCCTGTGTTTCAACTTCAACAAAATTCTCGCGTTTCTGAAAACTTTTTATCTTTACAATTTTAGAAGCTGTTACGTGCAGAAATTTTGATCGTAACAAACTTGTTTTTTTCGTTATGTTACTTTACCCAGACACGACCCGTAGATCTTGCTGTGCTGTTATGTGTGTTCATGTATTCACAATAATACAAGTTTGTCTGATGTTTTCGTGTCCTACCTTCGGCTGCGCAAACGGGTTTGGAATTCAGCGGGAGTCTGGAGCAGAATTTCCTGTTTGTTTTGTTCTTATTAGCATTTTTACGCTTTCCTTGGGTTTAAAACCACTGTCAGAAAGTTATCTATTCTGATAGTTATTGTGTAACTTGAAGGACCTCCATTTAAAATAACCACGTTACCATGCGAAGCAGTCAGTAACCAGAAACCTTATTAGACCTTTCCACCTGATAAAAAAGTAAGAGCTGTATAAGATGTTAGGTTGTCACAATACAAAGTAACAACGTTGTTAGGTGAGAAGCAAAAGAAGGCAGTGTTAGTGAAATACTCCACAGGTGACAAAACAAATTAATAAGTGTAGGTGATTTATTAGGTACAGCAAAAAACGTAAGCGTTATTTTGCACTACACTGGAACAGGGTTACATGTATGTACAACAATGGTTAGGTGAAATACCTTTTCACACAATGTGTCACATTTCATTAGCAGGCAAGTTTACAATATTCAAATCATGGTTACTAGTGGCAACAACATTCTGGCCAGCTACGAACAAACAGGATCAAAAAATTCGCCGCTACCAAAAATCTGGAGCTTCTCATGCTTACTGCACCAACATTAGTGGCAATAAACTAAATTAATGTTAGTTTTTGTACACAAACACATAAAAAGCAATTGCTACATCAGAGAAAAAAGGGGGCGATTAAATTCTGCACAATACTCAAGCAAGTTATTGATACTGTGAAAATGGGTATGTCATGGGTTCCATCGGCAAGTGCCTGCAATTTTCTACAAACAAAATTTTTATTTCATCGGGAATAGTAAAAAATACTGTTGCAAAAACAGGCTTGACAACCAAGCAAAATGACTTGTGTAAAAGTGGATTTAATAAAAGGTAGTAGCATTTGTATGGTTTAATACACAAATGGAAGTCTGCCAATTTGTGGGCAAGATCTGGCAAGGGCAGTTTGCAGCCAAAGGAAGCAATTTTTTGTGAAACAGGCTTTCAGATGTAAGTGAGGATTGCGATTGTGTAGAAAACGTAGTTGCTGCTTGTAATATAATACATACAGCACAATTCTATATGACAAAGCATAAAAACAACACTATTAAATGATGAGTTAAAAACAATTGATCCAAATCGAAGCACCAATTTTTTAAGGTCATCGCAGAACAACAGACTTTCTACAATGTGGAGGCCAAGTGGGAAAATTTTCTGTTTTAGTTTGTGAATAGGCTTAAGGCACTGTCTACAGGGTGTATTTATCATACTGTAAATGGCCATAGAGCTTATGAAACATTTAATTAGCATTGCTGTACAGTAAATTTCCAAAGGTTGTGCTAATCTGAATGGTGCTAATAGTGGTATTTTAGCATTACAAATGTGAGCACAGAATAAACATTTCTTGAAACTTTGGTAGCACACACGATAAAGATGAATAAAAGAACAGCGCTTGTATATGGAGAGAAGGCACTTGTATAAAAACTAAAGGTAAAACAGAGACGATGTGACATGGGTTGGGTTTTTAATGGGCAAGCACTCGGTTTAGATGTTCTATGCAATTTTATGTAAAAAAGAAATTTGTTCATCAAAGTGAAGAATTTCACCATTTTTTTCCTTTACAAATAATTTCTGAAAATTTGTGAAGCGTGAGATGAAAAGTTTTGGGTCTGAATACTGAACACACAACTTTATAACAAAGCCGCCACAATGTGAAGGTAGATAATGCTATGAATTGACTTGTTGCTACAAAAAAAAGAACTTAGCCTGCAGATATTTTACAAGACACCTTTCAAGTTGCTACCAGCATTGGATGCTAATTGATCTTTTAAAATATAACACAACTCCACACATAAGCTTGCCTGTAAGTTATGCCTGGTGTTAAAGTGGCTTGTAGCACACAACATCGGTCAGTGTTGGTTGACAGACATGCTTGCTCTTGCACTGGAGTTGTTAGTTTGTTGTTAGAAGGCACCAACCACAACCAAAATGACGGAACAGCAACTGTAGGTTGGGGGTGGGGGGTTTAGGAAAGAAGTTTTGTGTTCGTGAGAAAGCTGTTTGTGGTGTGGAGGATTTGTGGTGAATATGTTCCAATGTGTTGTTATGTTGTTGTGGTGGGGGAGGTGCTTTATGGGAAAACTTATCACGATCGAAGATGATTTTGAACACAGGTAAAATGCGGGTTACATGCAAAAAACCTTTAACGCAATAGACTTCGTAAAAATACAACAAACGATATACTTTTTTCTCTCGGTAAGACACAATTGGTAAAGTTAGTATAAAAAAAAACATTACAACGCATCTGACTAGTTAAGATGCCCGCAAAGGTGGCATTATTATGGGTGAACTCGTATTACTGAGGCAGATTCACTGACATGTTATAGCCAACTACATCATGCAATGCCCAAGAGAATCCGCTGAATCTGCCAGACACCATCACGTATTGGTTAGTTGCCTGTTATAGTTTTTGGTGTTTGTGTATATCGTGTGAAGGTGTTGAGTTTTGTTTGAAAGAAGGGGGAGAGTGAAGAAAAAAATAAGAAAATGGGATGATTAGTAATCACGTCGTTTTCTCAGTGTAAGCAACTAGTTATGGTTTGATACAAGCAGTTGTTCAAAAGGTGGTTACAAAATTACTTGCTGAATTACAATTGGAAGTGAAAAGCTCAGGCTAACATTACATAATAAACATGCCCAACTATCACTAAGAATGATCCCACATGTGGGAGATTAACTGTTGTACAAATGACAGTTGTGGCAATTCACAAAGCGGCATGCAACAGACGCTGATATGAATAAATAATTGCAATTTGAGATTTTAGACCAACTCAAATTTCTTCATTACTTAAACATTTTATAAAAAAAACTATCAATGCTTAATTCAAGAAAACATCCTAAAATCAAAGTCTTGAAAATTTGGTTTTGAATCAGGAAATTATCCAATATATCCATTGCCACAACTGTTAGTTACAACACAAAATTGTTTAAAGTAAGATATGGTTTTTAAAATATTGGTAGAAAATAATTAACGTTAATAAAAGTTAAGATTTTAAATAAAACGTGTATAAAAGTATATAATATTAAAAATACGCAAGATCAAGAAGTTTTACATAAGAAATAAAAGAAATTTCCATCCTAAAGCAGATATTACACAAAATATCATAAAAAATGTCAAGAAAAGTTAAACTACAGAGTGGAACAGAGGTTGATGAAAACACAAACATTTAAGCTAATTAGTAATACACTTCATACATATACACATGCGGAACTGTACACTAGAGGGAACATTTTTGCACATAAAATGCAATTTCCCGTACAGGTATATGTGGCAGGTATAACACTATACACAGATATCAAAAGCATTTCACACATGCAAGGGCAATGATTATTATTAGATGTGCATAATTATGGTGAGTACTTTGAGAAACCTAACAACAGTTAGTAAAAAGCAGGACACCATTTAGTTATGACAAGTCAACTTTAACAAAAAGGCAATAACTTTTTGAACTAAGTACTCTTAACTTTTCATGGTATCTTTCTATTGGCATTGGTTTTTATTTACATCAGTCGTGGAATCATATTTACATTGGATATAAACTGCAATATATGAGATGAAGCAAACAATTCAAATAGAAACTTTAGGTGTTGTCAAATAATGGAACATTGGCCATGGAAAAAGTGATATAAATGCTGAAAATAGGGTTTTCACTGCCCAAAATACATTTCAGCATCACATTCAATGTATGACTGCAATGTGCAGGTACGCTGGGGACAAAGTAAACGGTTGCAACTTTTGTGTGGCTTTAAAATCATGGCAGCATTGACACTAAATTGTACAGCACACTTTAAAAGCAGTACAAGAGAAAAACCTTATAAAAAGTGGAATATTTACAGATGTATCAACACACAAATATATATATATATATGTAAAAACTGCTTTAAAACCTGCACATATTTTGAAAAATATAGAACACATATAAATTTTTCTCAAAATAAAAAATGTGTTGAAATGAGGTGATAACAATTATTAGTAAGGTTTGTGAGGGTTTGTCCGATCATGGAAAAAGTGTTAAGGATTAGAAAGCTGTGCAGGATATTTTCTACATGTTTTCTTAATGACACTTAAAGAGGGAAAAAAAAAAGTTATACGGTCGCAGTTTGGCAATTTGCGTGGAGCTAAACTTCTCGTGCATTCAACAAAGATTGTGTCATTTACACTTGACAACATCGCAAGCATGGCTTAGTCTCCTACAGACAGACTGAAATCATATGTACATATAACCCTTTACCTACAACTCTAAATTAAAATTTTTTTTAACAAACTTTGCAAAAAAATACTTGCATGAAGGCAACAGACTACTTAAGTACACTTCTTATATGTGGTTTGCAACTTCTCAAATACTGCATGGCAACATTCGCAGGTATACGCGTACCTTGACAACTGCATGACAGACAAAAAGCAATAGGCAGTACCGAAGGCTATGTCAGAAATTGGAACATACCTTGAACAATGGCAAGAAACACGCTAAGGCACAAACAATACAGCAAAAACTACTGCAACAATGGTCTACTAGATAAAAAGATGCTCATTATCACAAAAAAATAAGAAGTTTTCATTTTTTGCCAGGCGTAGATATGACATGATCCTTTGTAGTACCTAGTAAGCACCTTGAAAGAAGAATGTGTTTTAGGATAGCTAGGGACTAGTCATTACCTGCAGGCCGTTGATAGGGATGTACCCTTTGTGCGGCCGGCGATCTTAATACTTTAGCACCTCCAGGGGAATTGCCTGTGTTTGCAAAACATACCCATGTTAACAATTACCAACACACAACAAAGCCTGTTGCTGGGAGATTGTGTAAACGTCAACTTTGGAAACAATTATCGGCTAAAAAAAAGAAACTGGTGAAAATGAGACAGGCAATGTCGATTGAGGTAATTAATTTTCTGGTTTGTTCGATAAAAGCATTAGTTGTGCGCCCTTATTGTGACTGCTGCTTGGAAAGATCGGTTGTTATAGTTTGTGGCTGAGGTAGTCCCACTTGTGGGTAAAGTACAAATGAATGCATATAAACAACAAGAAAATTTCGCTATAAAACAATGTGTGAATGCTCTTCTCCACTTCACATATGAAGATGGGTTTTACCTAGAAAACAAAATATAAATTTTGATTAGATACAAATAAATATCTTTGTACAGTTTCTTGTTGTTAATAAATGAATTATAAACTGCAAGAATAAATCAAGAAAGTTAAATTTCCTTAATAAAATAAAAATATACAACCAATGACTTAATGTAAAAATATTTGTAAAAAAAAACTATGACCACATGTGACACTTTTAAAAAAAAGCACAACAGAATTTTAACTTTTCTGCATGACTGCACAAACAGGCAAGGACTAAGACAAAAATGCATGTAGAGAGCAAACAGAGTAGGTTCTGCCTCTACAAGGAATGTGGTAAACCAATTACATCACAGCAAAACTATGTTAATCTACCATGGTGACCTACTTGCATGGCACAAACCTACTCTGCAGCATCAGCAAATTACTGCAAAGGTTTGTGGACATGCAGGCATTTTTTTCTTTTTATGCTGACTAGTTTAGGATGGAGCAACACACTGTTTTTTTTAGAAAGACCATAACTTTAAACTTTAAAATTGGTGATAAGCCAAAATAAATCTTTCCTTTCTACAAGTAAAATGCTTCATAAAAGTACAACATTTCTTTAGTTTACTTACATATTGGCAGTTTATTTTGCTCAAATAAATTAATTACATAGGTATTTGTATATAAGAAACAAATATTACAAAGCAAGCGTGAGAAAGTCTATTTACAGCTATATTTTTGGAATACATTTTTCAACATACCTATTAGGCTACTTGGGTCCACAATGCTGTACTCGAAAGGTGTAATGGCAGAGTGTGGATACTCCAAAGGTGTGTAGTAAAGAAGAGATCCATCATTTGGAGCAAGCACTTGAGGAGGCTGGCCAATACCATTTGTTACAATTGTCTGCGTTTAAATTAAATCAATTTAATGTAACTGTTCTGGGTTTTTGGGTTACATTAATTTTAGTGGGTTTTCATATTGATAAGTTTATTAGATAACAAACCCATTTCTTAAAAGAAAATGCAATATTTTAGAGGTAAATTTTAAGTAAAAAAATAGTTACAATATTGAGGTTTAAGCACCAACCTGCCCATTGGGGAGCCGTGAGATGATGGGGCTGTTAAACCCCATCAAAGGGGGCTGCCCCTGGGTGGGGGTCCTTATTGCTGGTCCCTGCAGTACTTGGGGAGTGGTCACAAGCTTGGTTTGCCCTGAATACAAACAAAAGCATTTGAAATCTTGACCGTGCAGTTGAATCACCATTAACAATACCATAACAGCCAATAAAGAACTGTTGTGGGCTTAGGTGTCAGGTATTGATTAAAACATCTAATAATGGGGTCAAGATTGTGCAGTTGTTATGGCAACTTGTTCAGGACACTAGCCAAAGCCAAGTCATGAATTATTCAGGGGAATTTTGCACTTCTCTTATCGAACTTCTTGTGCACGCCTGTTACAAGTTCATTGAAAAGTTACGAACAAAAATCTGGCCATTGAAACTAATAGTGAAAAATGTTTCTTTAAATCTAAAATTAGCATTGAACTAAAAAAGGGCAGTGTTTACAGACAGCAAAAAAATGGAGTTCATCGATCCAAAACGAATTATGATGTCATCCCCACATTCAAACGTTCAATAATTAATTCCTAATCGTGTAAATTCAATAAATGTGGTTTGGAGAAACGACATCACGTACCTGGAATTGAGGAGTAGTCTCGATATGTTCCGTTGATTATGGCCAGCTCCATGAGTTGCTTCTTTTTTAGTTCATCTTCCCCTTCCTGTAGAAAAACATCATTTATTCATAAGCATGATACAGCAATCACATTTAAATCGCTGCTCCTCACTGCGGGCGCCAATTCCAATGCTTTGGAAAGCGAAAAGATAACGGTTTTCTGCATTCCGCCTAAATAACAGATTGCACACGCACTTATTAATTATTGATGACATCAATTTTTTATGTCAGAGTGTTTCGAACACAAATTCTGCCAGCTGCCCTCCAAGGATTTAGGGCATTGTTTAATGCAAAACAAGGGCAGGTCGGCTAAGCATTTACTTATCAGTGATCATGAACTTTACGACAGGCTGATTCATCAAAATGGAAAAAAGAAAAGACGAAGTCTTTACAAAAACAATAGGATGTTCATACAGTGGGAATAAGGAGCTTCTTAATTTCGTCAATAGCTCTCTGCATCTTCACTCGGGCTCTGTTTTCAGTGTCTTCCACTGTGATGAGGACATGGAGTTCATCGCTCAAGTGCTCCCAGTTGGGTTTTCCTCTGTTGATGTCCTCCTACAAATCAATAAAAACATGTTTAATTATTGAAACAAATATGATGTTTGCTCTTGGGGTTGTCAATGTATAAACATGCCTAACTTAAATAACTAAAACGTGTATGTTGCAAAACGGTTAGCAACTTGGCTGTAAGCAATGGCAACAGAAACACTAAACCGGTTTCCCAGTAATATTTCAGCTACAAACAAATACAACTTACAGATAATATCAACTGTCACACGCACGACCACATCGCCAGTGGGCAGGCCAGGGATACATTGACCGACTTAGGTTTAATCCCGAAGTTAAACACCAGGTTGAATGGCATTGAACAGATCGTTCACACACAAAACTTTCGGTAAACCAATTTTACGTGCCTCCCAATTCAATCCATCGCTGATGGATTGAAAACTAGTCGGAAAAAAACCTCCACATAAAAGACGCTTCGCCCAAATGACCCAAATTTCCGAAAGACAAAGTTTAAAGAAAATCAGTTTTCTTCCAACTTAATCTCGGTATAAAATAATTTCGTCATTGTGACAAAACTACGAGTTGATGTTGAAATTTTCACCAATTTCCTTCGTTTAGACACAAAAATAAGGCAATTGGCACCGAATTTGTCAAGGCCGTCGAAAATTCCAGTTCGAGCACGAAGGGTTTTAATGTGCTTTGATGCAGAATGCAACCATGCAGACATTGTGGCGTCTATTTAAGAAATGTATGACACATTGGTAAGATAACACTATACAAGTCAGACCTGTTAAATTTTTCAGTAGGCAAAATGTCATTATGTGAAATATTGACTTTATTTTCCACCACCGTTTTGTCGCGACGGTCGGTTGGAGTTTGCTGGTTGTTTCAGATGAAAACACACAAACAAGACGCGCGACTTTGAATAAGTCCGTTGTTCGGGTGAGAGCAACGAATACCACCGGAATTGTCAACCAGTCGGAAACAAAACAAAACAATTGCGAGACAAAAGAGGCAGAAACGCGCTGGAGGCTTTGTCTGCTGTAATTAAAACGGATTTGTCAACTGGTCGTGTTTGTACGATTCCGTTTTAAACAGAGCCAAGAGCCAGAAGCGTCCCTTTGTATTTTGCCGACAGCCCGTGTCGGGAGCAGATACGGAGCAAACATACGGCAAGGAGCAAGATACGTCAGAGTACAAGTGGCCAATCGAGCGGACGCCACAACGTAAGTGTAATTGATCTGGAATCGGTTAATTGTCCACAAGAGCACTGGAACGCAGCGGGCTTCGGTACTCCGCTCCTAGAACAAAAACTCCACCCTTTCCCAGCTGCGCTCTTGGGAAATTTTAAAGTACCCGAAAACTTTGCAAGGGAATTTACATCAACTCATTAGTGCGTCGATGGCACACGATAATGTGACAAGATGTGGCAGCTGCGCAGACGACAAGTTGGTCGGTGCAAAGACCGTGAACTTCTTACCTCGTCCGAACCCCAATAAATAATTCTCGCATGTCTGTCATCACCCTTTCGTGGAAGGATTTTCCCTTGTTTAAAACGTGCACGAGAATAAACGCAATCGGCTGCGAAACAATGAAGGTTTTGTGCAAAGTTCCACAAACGATCAGATATCCATGGGCGATTCCATCTTTCATTTTCTCGTTTTTTTCTTTTAAGGTGGTGTTAATTAACATTCGGACGATTTTTGTTCAGAAAGAGAGCAGACTTTACAACCAAAATAGCAAATGCTTTTATGCCATAGGTTTGGTAATTAATTATTACTTAAATGAAGGTTATATGTCAAACACAAATATTAGAGTTTTTATTTTGATTAAATGTCTATTGAGCCGCGTTGTTCATTTAATTTTAAGAACAAATTGTCGAAACAAACCCACTGAACAAAAGTGTGTTCACTGGAAATAACAGGTTTTCGTTAAATATAAGACCTCCCCGTGTTAAGGTCTGGGCATATAATGTATGTAAAGCAACACACGCAAAGCACGTGAGATAAGACTTTCAAAATCGCCCATTCCACACGTCACCGAACAGTGCGAAAACAAGGTTTCCTCAAGTAGCTTCTCGGCGTAATTGCCGCCTTTCAAACACGACACAAAACTGTGGCGCCAATAAATTCCAGCGAGAGCATGCCGAGAATTGCCGTCCGGAGACTGTGTAAACGTGG
Source organism: Ascidia mentula (assembly GCF_947561715.1). Classification (NCBI taxonomy): domain Eukaryota; kingdom Metazoa; phylum Chordata; class Ascidiacea; order Phlebobranchia; family Ascidiidae; genus Ascidia; species Ascidia mentula. Next base: position 21,513,708 of record NC_138568.1, on the reverse strand, counting down.
AGATTAACGTAGGATCATCCGACGTAACGAATTCCACAACAAGCACTGAAGAATAATCGGATCGAACGTTTCTTAAAGATGCGAAAACACGTTCGCGCTGCGGGATATACGCACGTTTCAATCAAGCCGATTGTGAAATCGGTTTGTGGTTTCGAAGGAGGACCGCTTACCGACAGAAGGGAATTTTGGAGAGCGCACGCAAGTTAAACTGGGTCAGGTTTTCTTCACACAACCATTGCAAACAGATCGATGGATGTCACTATCGTTATCTATAGTTCGTATCGATTCGAAGCGTCGCTTAACGCAATCTTTTGATGAACTATTGCTATAGAATGTATTGATTTGTTATTGAAACCACAAAAGCTTGGAATAAACAAAATATACGACACAAAATGTGTTTGGTGTGTTTTGAAACACATTTGGTTTCGATGCCAAATTTGCGCGGCTTTTGAAATTTCTTGGGTTTCTCTGTTTCGTCACAAAAACTATCGAAATTTGAAACAATCAGTATTTTGTGACGTTGATTCGATTTAAAACTCACATCTTGAAGCGTTGCCGCTTCTGGCATTTATTGGGGGGTGGTGAGTGAAAATGTAGGTTGAGAAAAACCAACAACTTGTCAGACTAAATCGATACAAGGGGGTTATTTCGTCTGGAACAGGGCGGAACAAAGTCCAACTAGATTTTATCAAAATGTCGAATAACGATTTGTGTTTACAATTGACTTGCAATGTATTTGTTTGAATTAGTAAATTTCAACCAAACCATGGGTTTATTTTGAGGAGTTTTTTTCTGTCTTTACTGAAAAAGAAGGCTTTACGTGGCGTCTGAAAATTATTTTGTCCCAAAATTCAAAATACTACGGCGAGAATATTAAAGATTCTTCTAATCCTTTAACTCTCTTTCCAGCTCATGTTTTATTGACATGCCCGATTATGGACACTTGAAAAGAATCTGACACAGAAGGTTCCAATCAAATAAATGGGGATTACGTTTTCATAGTTTCCTGTTTGCTGAGGATTTCTCTCCATATAAAGGATTATATCAGATAAAACAACATTATTTTGCAAGGATTGTGTTGTAATCGTCTTTCCGCGATTAAAACTGATATTGTCACATTGACAACGGGATCATCATTTTATTGACGCCATTCAATAGAATATTTTTACATTGACCCAAAAACAGGTTTTTACCAAGAACCACCCAGCGTAGTTACGTTTTACCCACTACCGAATAAAATGATTACGTTATGTTTCCTTATCGTGAAATAGTGAAAAAGCGGAAATTAGACAAAAAACATTCCCATATCTCCCCCAGTTGATCTGCACGTAATGAGATGTTGGAATGTTCTGGAATGATGACGGTGTAAAGATGGAGGCTTCCGTTTAGGCGGGCGGTGACAGACAACAACAAATTAATATGTCTAACGCACTATAACACCCATGGTCGTACCAAGTGGTTCCAGAAACGATTTTATCGCAATTTAACTCTTTCTAAATCTTATCTGCTGGTTAGTGTTGTTTTGAGTAAGAATTTCTTTATTTAATTCGAAGGTAATTTTGAGTGTAGTTGGAACTACGAAAACATGCGGCAAGTTTAAGCGCGATGTGGGGTGGATATGAATATGTAGGGTGACAACATCGCGCCAATATCACGTACGCATTCCGCCACCTTCACCACAGCACATGTTTACACCGAAGGAGGTAATTGAAGCATCCCATTCGTCTTAGCGCGCGCGTCCGAAAAACATTTGTGGCTTTTCGCGCCTTGGCGGTGACGATCCTCGTGCTAGATGTGTTTTCTTAACAATCGCCGTCCGACCATTTGCCCAAATCGCGACAGGGTTCTAATGGTCTGTGATGTCATAAAGGAGAGGCGAGCCTGTTATTACGGTGAATCGTTCAGGCGAAACTGAGTGTTGAAATCACAACTTTCCTTAACAGCGAGAGCGATTGAAATTCCGGTTATGGAATGCCACGCGATTTACCAAGAAAAACAATTAACACTTTAATAAAATGTATGCGACACAAGAAATCACAAAAGATAATTTTTTTTGTTTGGCCTGGTATGAAAACGCAACCAAACCTTTTCCTGCAGAGAAAAACCTCATCTGGCCAGGTTACCTAATTCAAACGTAGCCTTTATGTGGGTGCAGTATTTTCGAAGACCTTTAGAACATTTTTTTTCCATTTTCCAAGTTTACGAGCAAGTGAGCTCATAACAGACAAAACATGAGGCAACAGAAGTCAAGAAAATTTGTTACCAAATGTTATGATAAACAACCACAACGTCACAGATACATATAGAAACCAGATTAAAGGTCACAACATCACTAAAGTGCGTAGAACGCATGTCTTAACAAACTCCCAATGGTTCTGGCCTGTGTTAGGGCTTATCATCATCATACGCTATTAGCATGGTTTGGTGATAACGCAATGGACGCCGAAGGAGATGTTAACCACGACATGAGTCAGAAACTGCCAACATATTGCGTTACATTAAACTGTGGCCAACACCAGAAAAATAACGTTGATTAGAAAACGTTAAATTTTCGAATAGAACTTGTTGTCATTTAAACTTCTGTTGTTTAAGGATTTGCTAAACGGTGGTAACCTTGAACGTGACATGCTGGCCAGTGCTTGCTGAACACAGGAAACAATGTGAAATACATTGGTCGAAATTGCAACAATTGAGCCAGGACCAACAAAATTTTAACCAGTGACATGTTGTATTTCTCAACACAAATGTATGCTGAGGCCATTTATACAAAGCACCATTGTGCCTGATTTTGGTAAATCAGACATTGCTACAAAATGCCACAAACAATTTACTGACTAGAGTCCCCAGAACATATATGCACAGTAATACAAAGAAACTGCATGTGTACAAATTAAAACTTGGAAGTAATTTCCTTCTTAGACAATGCTGGAATACATGTTACATTTATGTTTTATGTATGCATAGGTATAGAGTACATACCTTCTTCTTGTCCCTCATAGATCCTTTTCCACGAACCATTATCTTACACTTGGTCTCTTGTTCCAACTGTTTGGCAGTCAATCCCCGTGGACCAAGAAGACGTCCAACGAAATTGTACTAAATCATAATTAATCAACACTTAATATAAACTGCATTCCACAAACTCATCATTCAAGGTAAGTTGAGTGATCGCTTACTGACAGCTATAATGAACAGTTAGTTGGTATGTCAGGAATTGTAATTGGACATCAGTATGTGTAAACTTGAATTCCATACAGCTAAAGTAATTAATATTAATATACATATTACTAAAACACATGAACAACAAGGATTTGCTTATTCCAGTCTGACAAATTTAATATCACCGAATATTTAACAATGAATTGACATTTATAGTTTTAAAATCATGATTTTGGGTTCATAAAAAGATGAATAATTTGTTGCTGGAGTTAAGCAAGGAACAAATGGAGTTCAGTATTAGACTTTTGGGCTTTGATTTATGAACATTTTTGTCATGGCTTTAGTATGTCAGAATGAAAGGAAGCGTTGAATGATAGACAGGAAAATAGGAGACAGTGTACAAGCGGTATTGCTGTCTGATAACTCTCTCCACTTCCTGTGGGATAGAGTTGTAATATCTCACATGCCTTCCCAACTTATTAAAGGCCTATATTTGTTATTTACTTAGATTTCTACTTTATTTTGTAGTACTACAATTATTGTACTGGTTAAACTTAGTTATGAATTACCTCAGGGTGATCTTTAACTGGAACGTAAACCTTCTCTGTGAGTGTAATTGTTGGTCCCTGCGGAGGTGGAAGTTCTAGTGGTTGTTTGTCACCGTTTTGAAATAACACTGAACGGACTTTGACAATTTCTGCAAAAGATAAACACCAGTGTTTTTCAGTGTAAGTAGGCCAACAGGAAACTCAATGACCCATAAAAAGCTCATTTTCAATGACTCATATTTTATCTTTGTATGACATCACTATGAATAGGCCTGGAGAAAGCAACATTAAGTTGTTAAATTTGAGAGTTTAATTGTTTAATGTCTATAAAGGATTGTTTTCCTATCAAACATGCTTGGTTTCAAAGCAAACAATGGGGAAACCACATTGGTATGTGAATGCCGGAAAAGCACTAGACTAAGCAAACAAAAATCTGCATATGTGTAATTTACAATTATTTAGCTGACACCTACTGAATTAAATATCCCACAGTAAGTATCCACAAACCATGCAACAACCACAAAATTCCCACATTTTCATTCAAAAGTTTAACATTCAGTATACCAATAAAACCTTTAAAAACAACATTTAAATGACAAAATCTCTGGTTATTATATTTGGGAATCACATTATATATCTCAAGAGACTTGTTTAACTCCTTAGACTGACAGTGAAGCCATGCCAATGTAATCAAAAGTTGTAGAGGTTAATCTTATCCCTCTTCCAAGCAGAGAGGGCACACATCAAACAACACACACTTATTTATTGTCCGTGTCACACACTACATAAGGAGGTCACAGTCTTTAGGGGATTTGAAATGTTTCAATGGGCAGACCAGCTTGCTGTGTACAAACTTACTTAAAACATTCAAGTAGGGCAAATAAAATTGACAAATTTGGTTTGTTTAAGAAATATTGGATGGCAAAAAAATTACAATGCAATTAACTGCCACATACAACAGCACAAACTGAATGTGATGGAATAGACCTTATATAGGCTTGGAAACACAAACATATTGCCAGTCAGATGTGATATCACTGTGAATACATCATATAGGAAATGAGTGGGCAGCATATGAAACAAAACCTCATCCACTTAAAGTGCTGCCTTTTGTATCATTGGTGCAATTGATCAATCTAATTTTTTACACAATGCCTTGGCATTTGCATTCCAGCAGGGCTGTGCATATGGAAATGCCAGAATATCCAAACACAGAATTTTAAAGAGAGACAGCACATATACACCTATCACTTTTTAACCAAAGATGAAATACTTGCAAACAAATAAACAGAGCTTTTGATCTCACGAATATTTGATAGAACTCAATGATGCGACAAGTTTAGTTTTAATATAACTTCCAGTGTTCAACACAAAGCAACAAATTGCTTCCAATACAAATAATGTGATGTCTTACCTTCATCGAGCAAACGCTCAACATGGACAAAAATGCTTGGGTAAAGTTGGCATTGCTTTTTGTCTTTCAGGAGTTGTTGCAAATAATTAACGCGCTCTTTGGTTTTTTTGTCCAAATTTGAATTTTGTGGCAAACTTTGCAACATGGCCGCCGTTGTCGAGGCGATTAAGTTCGATGAACCTGTGCTGCCGTTAACAGACCCCAGTGGAGATTGGATCCCATTTGGCATGTGAGGCAAAGCAGAGGAGCCAGATACAGCAGAAAGGTTATATTGTTGTTGCAGGCTATTAACTGGCATTGTGTTTAATGAGTTCACCATGGATTGACTTGTTAACCTCTGCTGCGAATTGTCAAGCTTCAGACCAAGTTCCGAAAGGGATTGCAGATTAGCAATGTTCATCATATTTCGTGGCAAGACGTTATCATCGTCAAAAGAAAGAAGTTAGTTAAACGGTTAGCTGCTACAGGTGTTGGTCCCAAAAGTTAGTTAGTAAAGTAGCCACAGGTCTTCAAACAAAAACATCAATTTAGCCTCCAGTATGCATACAAATGAAATCAACATGACAATCTAACCATTACCACTATTTTAAACGTACACTACTGTAATAGCTTTAAAAATAATAAAAACCAATACTCGCTTAGCCAAAAACTATCACTAGTCGCAAAACAGGGGCTTTAACCATAACCACGTCTCGTGGCAAAAAAAGCACGTTTTAGTATTTAATAGTGTTTGCTTAACGTAAGAAAATTCCCACAAACCGCCTCGAAATTGTTATTCTATAGTAAATCGCCTTGCAATCTTACCCCCAAACCTACGACATTCTCAGTGACGCCCAGTCAGTCGCTAAAACTTTCCCACAAGCCTTGCAACAACACGAACAACTCTAGGCTCACGAAACTTAAAACGGCACCCATCGAAAGGTACTCAGAACTATTGGCGCGGCCAACCTCTTTCCTGTGCGATTGCGACGGCGGCCAACTCAAATTGCCACTTCGACGCTATCGCCCTCTTGCTTGCGAGCGGAGTTTTTCCAGCCCAATGATTTCGCACAGTTCGACTACCAGCCTGTTCTGCCAGCGATGAGCCGCTTCGGGCTCACTGCGCTGCGCTTCTTCGTATAACCATTGGGCGACATGTCCTTTTTACTCGCGAAAGATAAATGGGACATTTTCGCGTGCGTGCGGCTTTCAGTTGACTAAAGCGAACAGCAATTTGTATTTGTCGCAAGTTATGAGGCCGACGAAGCAATTAACTTGGAAAGAATATGAATTAAAATACCTTCAAGGCAATTTGCCGTATTTGCCTTAACTACGATAAACAGAAACAAAATTAGTTGCGTCATTAAAATGGAATTAAATGCGCGAAGGCTATCATTAATTGCACAATCTTGAAGTACACAAGACTCTTGGTACACGAAAACAGAGCAAAATCAAAATCGCAATACCATCGTTTTCAACCTAACGATGTGGTTGGTTAGCATGAAACCTTAACGCTACGCATTCCATACGACGCTGCAAGGCAGGTACGGAGTTCGCCCACATCCGGACTAACAATTTTTGGATTTCTTTCAGCCACCGGCTTACTGTGAGGTCTATTGTTCAGCACCACCGCAAGACCGGTGTCCATTTGTCTTGATTTTGCGAACATATACCACACGCTGTTTCATTTTGACTATATAGTATTGCAATTATGTTACTCCCTGGCTACTTTTAAACCTTTGCAGTTATAACATTTAAAGTCGGGTTTAACGTCAAGTACTTTAGCTGCAGTTGGAACAAAACCGAGAGTCAAGTGCGATGCCAAAAAATCACTAACGACTGTGAAGGCGCTGAAAGGCGTCGTGCTAATCCACTTCGACAAAACAAGACCTCCCATTGTGACTAACAAACAACGCGCAGAGTGGGACACAGATTCTCGCCACAGCAGTTTGCCGAACTGTAAACCAATTGAACAAAGCAATTTTAAGTGCGTTACATTGTATGCAACGACGCCGACGAACTCATGCGTTTTTTTCCGATTTTCAGAATAATCGATATCAACCTTCAACCTTGTGTGATGCAGGAACCATAATTATGTTGTTAAGTTATCCCATAACAGACAACCATCGATTTATGGCGTCTGGAGACAAACCCCGAAGCCACAGGTTCTTCATAATGGTTTCTTGTGGCGTTCAACTACTCTCTAGCGACACCGTAATTATAGCGGTACTTTATTGGTCTGTGGGGACCGACATCGCCACGACGATGAAGCAACGCGTGGTGACAACATAAGTCTCATGCTTAATTCATGAGGAATGGAAATTAAAGTTAACAACCGGCTGTGGTTTACGTGATTTGTCGATTCTATGGGGTATTTCCGATTTGAAGAAGTAAGTCACGCGGTGTTGTCGGCAACATTGTAACAAGACAATTGTGTTTACGAGTTGTTCCCGCGTAACGGGGAACTGTAAACTTTTTGCTGAAATAGGTGTGGGACATAACAGATCGTATTTTCAAAAAATAACCAGCAAAACTGCCCCATGAAACCTTTCCCATTGAAACGTTTGAAGCAACACCCGAGAAGTGTGCAAACATATGATTTTTTTACTATATTCTTATTTGATGTTTGATGCAAACACCAATTTGATATTTGTGTGTTATTTTTCTGAATTTTACGAAAAATTATCTCACCTTCATCCAGGATTCTGTCGACGTGCATGAAGCAGCCTGGCAGACTCTGGATCTGCTTCTTGTCTTGCAGCAACTGCTTCAGGTAAAGACACTTGTCCCTCATTTTCTTGTCGTCATCGTTCAAGTTCCCGCCGTTAGTCACGTGGTTATTATTTCCTCCACCAGAGGCGCTCATGCCGCTGCTGGATGAAGGCGAGGTGCTGCTGGATGGTGGGCTGATCATCGGGGTTTGCTGGAAGTTTATTGGCGGTTTTGGCAAGGCCGGCGGAGGCGACTGAAGCTGAAGATGACCTTGGGGCGGGACTGCTTGGCTTGCGGGCGCCACTAGCGGTTGATTTTGTGCCGGCGGCGGAAGCAGTTGGAGTTGCACCGGATGCATCAGTTGGTCTTCACCGTGGTAGGTGTTAAGCGTGGGCGAAACGGGCACGGATTGGAATTGCAGAGGGTAGGCGGGGATTTGCGGTATGGCCTCAATCTTGGCAGGTGGCTGACGGCTGTGTTGGAACACAACCCTGTTAGTAAAGCTGAATCCTACGGATTAACGCTTCTTCCTGAGGATGAGGTTCGACGTGATTTCTTGAGGAGGAAAACAATTAGTGGCTGATGACGTAGACCAGGAAGTGACGCAGGTTAGTGAATTAATACAGAACACGTTACGATGGCTAAAGCACTGCAACCAAAGAAAAAATTTTAAACGGGAAACAAAATACAATGAATCGTAAGTTATACCACAAGGACATTACCATAAAAAATAACATAAAAATTAGGATTTTTTCTATTACTTATAACCCATGAAAGATGTTTCATTTATTAGCAGCATTCACTGACACAATCTCAAATGCCATTTTCACAAGAATCTACAATCCTTTCGCACCCGAACAATCGAACATGGAAGTCCACCTGTAAATGACCGAGGGGCTCGACAGTTGTTATGACAACCGGTGAGCATCATCGGATCAGCTCTCAGTTAATAACACGCTAGGTCCGAACTTTTCAGCTCGATCATCCACTTACGGTCGCGCGAAAATAAACAGAACGAAACACAACTGGTTACATCGCCCCGGGGAATGGACGGCATACACAGATAAGACTGTGGTGCCAAAACGAGGCGCTGCAAATGTCCTCAGAGCGTTTTAATACCACAAAAGTGACAAAATACATGGTGTCTTCATCAAGTTCAAGGACAACACCGCAAAACGTCCGAGATCGCATCAGAAAATTTTCGCTTGCATTCCGTGTGTATTTTTACTCCACTCCGCGCATCGTATACAAAGTGTAACCACGTGATCTCAATCTACAAATTGGAATCACATAATGGCTCCTAAATTGGCCCGCGTACCTTTCCGACGCAAACACGAAATCGCTGTAACGACTTAAGCGGCGATGTCACGTGAGCTCTTGATTGCGATGCTTATGAATTATTTCAGAAACCGAATCTTTTTTGGTTCGGATCTCAGCGATTACTGCAGGCCGTTTTGCTTGTAGCGCCATGTGGTCTACTTGTCTATCTGTCTTCCATGAAACGGGCAGGTCAGATACGATGGAGGGATGACTCAGATTTCACGCTGGAGAGAGGCAACGTACCGTGAAAATGCGCTTTCGGGCAAATTCCTGGTTGTTGAATAACGTGACCAAATATTTACCTGCGTTTTAAACGAGATTGGAACGGATTAACAGCATTGTTTTGCGCAATTCGGTGACAGAAATTCGAAACCTCGTTACAATTTAGTAAAACGTTTTGGTTGATATTCGAATCAACAATGGCGAATGTTTATTGTCTGAATGTGACACAACGATTTTTTCGTCACAAACGAATGTAATCCCGAATTACTCCTGATTATTTGAAGATCTTTTAAAGGAGAAAATTTTCCGCGTTGCGCCTGGAATTCAAACAAACCCCACATTTTCTTTCTCTTCAAATAAATCGTTTAACTTTCGCCGGCGTTGAACCAAAGCAAAACAAAACTTTCGCAGGCAGGTATTTGTAAATATTGAGTGAAATAATTCGACCTTGGTCGCGCTCTTCAACGTGTTAGAAGCGTTGCTCAATCTATAATCTGCATTTATCAATAGAAATTCAGTTCAAACAATAGTTTGCCATAATTCGTTGTAGCTCTGTGTCTATAGTTACTCTGGTCTTAATGTGGTAAGAAACAAATGTGGTTGTATTCCTTGTTTATAACAATCTTACTGGAAGTATCCCAACCACTCGTATATCCTGTCACATAATACAAATCATTAACATCACCAAGTTGAACTTTGCATTTCGCTTGATTGTTCAATCAGGTGTTTAGAGTTTCATCATTTTACATTGTTTTGAAATACTTAGATTGTGTTAACCGAATTCAAGTCGTTGAACACGCAGCAGGAACAATCCAGCACACGTAATATTGGGTCTCGCTTGGTTGAGAAACGCATGACGAATAGACCGCATTCAAGAGAGGGGGGGTAACTTGTCGCATTGGAGACAGCGAAGAGTCGACCCTACGCCGTTGGAGCGGAACAGAGGGGCAGAAGCGACGATTGAAAGTCGATACGACCTCTGTAGCAAAGGCAAACAAGAAGGCAGACCTACGAGAGGATTCTGTGTTTCTGTTTTTCAGGGTTGCTACGGTTGCCGACAGTTGCCGACAGTTCGAAGACTTAGTGATTGAAAGCTTATCTTTCCCAAGAAAGGAAAGGCTCAGCCTTCAATATTGATCACATAGTTCATCATGAAATCGTTGTGTAAGTTACAATATTGCTTGCATCGAACACTACAAATTTAACTTGGCAAAACAAAAGTAACCACTTAACCACGAAATGCAACTGACAACAGATAAACATTTGCCAACAAACTTGGTGAAGCTGACCATTAAATTTAGTGAATGATTTGTTTCCAGTGGTAACTGTTCCGCTGGCATATGTTTTTCATGCCGAGCAACGAGGAAACCAGCCCAAAATATAAATACTTTTCCTTCTTACATTACTTACACATTAATAAAAACCTTTGTTTTGTTTTGTATCCAAACAGTAGGCCAACATTACTTGCAAAAGACAGACGATTCTGCAGACAAACTCACCTAAAGAGCAATTAGTTGTCTGTAGCAATTAACCAACTTAAAGCCTCAAAACGTCATAAGCGCCCACAATCGAATTATGACCGCATAAACCTGCATTTATCTTTAAACGCGCGAAATTTGTAATGTTTGAAGAAAAACTGATTTAACTGTTCCACAGAAATACTTTTTAGAGACTAAACAAAATTATAACTGTTTTTGTTAAAATAATGCAGACTGCTGCACTGCTTTTGTAAATATTTTGTAGTTATTATAGGCATAGACCAGAGGCAAATTGAAGAAATTGAATTTGTTAAAATATATATAAAACTCAATTGTTGGATTTCAAGTACACGAAAAAACGTCCATAAATTTCCTGAAACAACTATTGTGCAAAACGACCGCCATCGAACGAAATAATTACGTCACAAACTGTAGAGCAGACAAATATTCACTTTTAAACAATAGTTTCATTATTTCTTTTGTTATTCAATAAAAAGCATTTGTTGAAAACACGCAACTCCAACCTTTCCGGAGCCACAATTTGCTACAGTCATAAAGACCAACCCTGACACTACTTTGATTGTACGAACCTTAATCCAACTGCTGCACAGCAATACTATCTTGTATGTGCGGTTGGCGCGTTCGCCACCAAACCAACCAACATACTTCGGGCCATTCGTCTTTCAACGGTTTCTAATCGCAGGCGTTCGACGATGTTTGTGTTAAAATAAACTATGAGTGCGGAGCAACGTTGTAAGCGTAAACAGAAGCAAACAAGAGGCAAAAGTTTCAGAACGCCAACGCGAGAGCTTGGACCGGCAGCGCCTGGGGGGCTGTGGCTGTTATGCGAAGATCTAGAACATCGCCACATTCTCTTCTGGCATTTCGAATTTATGCATCGCGCGCTAAAGAAAAGTAAAGCGTCAAATAGTGTTTTGTGAAAGGTTATCGGGCCGGGCGCAGCAAATTGCTTTGGTGCCGCAGGAACTCATTGCCAACTTTCAGTCGTCGGCGGTCGTTCCAAATGTGGGTTACCGCCATATAAAAATACTTTCCGCCCGCCTAATTGAACTTTTGGTACTTTGCATGTCTGTTTGTTCATTTAGAACTGTTGAGTTGGTCATTCAACTGTCAATGCCTGATTTAGTTTTTCGTAGCATTGCATAAGTGCTACAACACCTCTGAAATAAACACGGATTTAAAAACAATTTTCAACTGCGAAAAATATCCAATTCTCTGACTAAGGGCGCAAAGTTTATGAAGAAAATCCCCGCCAAGATGGAAAACGTTTACTTCAAACAAATCATACCACACACTAACACAAAACAGGCCTGGTGGTATATTCTGTGTTGTTTTTTACACAACCCTGAGGCACGTATCCCTTAATAAATCACATATTTCCATGTATTTGCACATGTGATTGTTTCGCTTTTGATTACAATGCATCGAAATATGACAATAGGATGATTGTGATGACAATGTCCTCTTTTACGTCACAAGAAAAGGTTTGTTAACTGCATTGCTACTCAACTATAGTATCAGGGTGTGTGATTATGCAACAATATTAGAAGGAAGTAAGTGTTTTTCTAGATTCACACTGCAATTGATTTCTTCTTTCATAAGTAAGTGCAAGTATATGGGCTACTAAATTTAAGTAGCACTGGTTTGGAGCACACTGTAGCTGTTACAAACTTTTAAAAGCACTTGTTTTTTCAAAGCTACATTCATATGCGTTGTAGCGTGATGATGAATCAACACAATTGAGAGCCTATCTCTCTCTTGAGAGACTCAAGATTGAGATGATCGGGAGATTATTTCACTGGGCAGGAATTTGGGCATTGGGCCGATCGCACAAACAAGCAATAATCGGTCGACCCACCTTGCTTTTATCAATTGCATATGGCGCGTGCTCTGCATACTATAGCGTTCACTATTTTTAACCAGCTTTATATAATACGGCGACTAAAGCGCATGTAAACGGCCCAAACGATACGATCGACTTGCGACTAGAATTGCACCAGCTCTGGGTCTTACTAAGATCGCCTCCAACAGCGAGCATTTCACACACGCTGCAGAAATGTAAATTCCAAAATCGGAAAAGTACCAAGAATTAAATGGTCGGAAACTGCAAAAACTTCTTTGCTCAAATAACGCATCCCAATTTTCCAACAATTATTTTAGTGAAAGCCAAATACTGAAAGCTAAAACTACAATTAAACGCTCCACTTTTATTATTGTACCCTGGCTGCAATGTATTCTCTATACAAAAAACTGCCACAAAATCTCTTGGAGTTTGCTGGTTAGTGAAGACGAACTTAGTCCATTTGCGAGTCTTAAATGCTACCCAGGCTTGTAGGGAAGAACTAGGACCACATCGCTTTTCGCCAAAACACCGTGACGCCCTCCGCTTTACGGTAGGTGGGTATGCGGTGGGCCGGAACCCCCTAAATCCTGGGGGTTTGAAGAACTCGCGGTTAAAAGGAATGAAGTCATCTGCACTGTTCAGTATACCACAACTTGCAAAACACAACACTCCACTTTTTGCGGCTGGTTAAAGTGTCAGCATGGCGAATTAATCGATGAAAATATGTTGTGCATGGATGCAGTTTCAACACCGCTTGACCATCCTTTTATGTCAGTGCGAGACCAAATATAAACTGCGCCATACAGGGATCCAAAAACTGCGCTGTTTTCCAGACTTGGGTTACTGATGTTAAGACGTGATAAAATCCCCTTGTTAACAGGAACTTCTTTCTCCTAGATTTTGAACCCATTCTCATTCAAGTATGTTTACCGGGATTGCATAGCGCAACACCTGTTCAACAGCGGGTGCATATTTCAACAAGTTTTTTTTTACGTTTGGACGTTGTTGCATTCCATTTGCTGGCACCACAAGTATGTGAATTAACGCAAATTTTTATACGATAAACTTGGAACTGTAGCTTTAACTCACGACAAATAATATTGGGTTCAAGGAAGGCGAAATTTTTCAAACTTTACGAAACGCAAACACCGCTACGATTATTGTCAGTCAACCAACACTTTGTTGTACAATAACGTGTATCGCAATATCACAATATACAAGTATGCCACTATGTTTTGCAAACAACCATTAGTTTTAAACACAGCTCTAACTTCCAAATCCGTGTTGCAACATTCCGTAGCACGCGAAGCAGTTACGTAATTATTTGGGTGAATTTCAACATCCCAAATTTTTGTCATTTTGAACCCACAAGCATCGCGTGCGTGTCTCGTCATCGCACTTATTCATCTCCCAGGTATGCTGTTAACGGATGTAAAGCAAGGTTTTAGCATGTTTTCAGGATTAAAATAAGGTTCTGTCGCTGGATTACGAAAATTTAAAAGTTGTTGACCTTCAACGGAAATTCATTCACGCGCAATAATTTAACCGAAAACCACAAAACTATTTGTTGAGTTCCAAATTTACGAACGACTTTTTCGAGGGCAAAGATAAAGGCTTTCACATTCCTACACAATATTGTGGATGGGAAAAGTTTTCGCAACAAATGAGCGCACAACACAGAGAGTGCAGGGCGCCCTGAGCCACAAACAGGCCAAAAATTTTCGGATTTTCGCGCATAATTGCGAACAAGTGAAGCGTGACAAACTCGGTCGGATTTAATTACGAGGGAGAGAAGATAGGAATGTTAGATTGCTCGCTCTTGCTTCGGAAAACAACGCCTGCGGGTAGAAAAGGCTCATGTTGCAGCGGCGAAGAGCCTTCCGATTCGCCTCATCGGTAGAGATCACTCACAAAGCATGCAAGAAGGCAAATTGCTGCACAAGCTCGAAGAAAAAAGGCTTGCTTGGTTTCCCGCCGTAACGGTTTGCTTGTGGTCCGTGGTTGATCAGTTCTGCAAGCCGCGCCCATTGTGGTAAAAATGCAACGATTTGTCTGTGGGATTGCCGTCATCACATACGCCAATACGTCACCAACAAACGGATTATAACCTTTTTATGACGTCATAAACTTGTCTCAGGCAATTGTTTGTTGAAGAATGAGATAAAGCAGATTTTATCTCTCGGCATTAAAGAATTACGTGACAACCCAAGCAGCATTTTTACTTGACTAATGTCAGTTGCTGCTATTTTGTACAAAATGCACAATTATTTCAACAAGTCATTTCACGACCCTCTTCAGGTCACGAATTGTTGGGACGGACTTTGTGGTGACAAACCAAAAAAAAATCTTGTTGTTTCTTGTTCGATTGGAGTAAATGGCAGTTACCATCGTGATTGGCCTGGTGATTATATCCCAACCAAATTTCGTGACTTTTTTTTATATTGTACGTATGTTGATGGGATCTTCTCAATAGCTCAGTATTACACATAGTTTACATGCTGTGTTATTTATTTCTGCATCCCGATCTGACGCGTTTTTCTCAGTGACGTCATCGATTAAGCGTTGATGTTGCTTGTCACCTCAAGATGGTTTGTTCCTTTTTAGATGATGGAAAAATCCTCAAATTCTCAGAGCAGTAAAATGTTGTTGATTCCGGTTCACCAGAAGTCGCTGAATGCGACAAGTTCATGTTGTTTGCCCAAAATCGAAGTTTGTTTAAAATACTTTCAAATCATAGAAGCGCGCCGGCCAACATTCGAACTCAAAAATAGCAGCGTGGTCGCTTGTAAGTTACCGCGGAAAACGTTTAAATTACCTGAGGAATGCACGGGGGTTCCAGCAGTCAACAAATTGCGGCGAGCAGAAAAAAACGCCCCTACCTTTCATGTAGCCCCCCACATTGCCCTACTAACCAACCTCTGCATTCCCAACATTCACAAATCCTCCAAGCGTGAAGTGGGGGTGTCTCGGTATGCGACCCCGAAGCCAGCATGAAGAACCCAAAACCCGGACTTCGAGAACCTGGGGCGTTCGACAATGGACACAATGACCCATTGTCTTCGCGTGGATGACGCGGTCGCGATATCTGACTTGCAAAATGTAGGGTCATAGTGTCAAGTTGCTCGCGTTGCGTCATCTCAAATGACGTCAGAATCGTGGGAACAACATGTTTATTCACAATTTGTTAATCATTTTATATAACGTTCATTCTTGTACCCCAGATAAAAGCGTCTCGGTCTTAATGTGAATGAAAAAGTGTTGACTAATCAGATTGATCACAAAATTATTTTTTGGGTCGTATTATACATCTACATGTTATTTCAGTGCATGTTTTCCTGCATTAACAAACACAGATAATTACCGGACAAAACGAACAGAATGTTAAACCAACACATACTTCGAATTACCGCAAGCCAGGTGAACCTTAGTACATATTTTTAACACATTAAATGCAGCTGGTGGTTGTCGATACTTGGTACCGTATCTAACTAGTCGGTAGATATCGAATTTCTTTGTTATCTGGGGTCGAAATTTCCTCACCAAACTTTGCAAACTCTCTATGTGCTCAGGAGCGACGTCTTGCGGTGGTTGGTTTCAGTTAATTATTGCATTTTTACAAATCACCGAAAAGAATTTAGTGCAAACACATGGAGACGAATCTTCAACACCAATTAACATGGGAACGACAAAATAATTTCCCTCTGCCGAAAATTGCTTCCAAGGAAAATACTTTTTTATAACAACTGACACTAATTAGGTATTTTTAGTCAGGCCACTCATTATAACTCAAACCGAATAATTCTCTCCAAAAGCAAACAAACATATAGAGAAAATCAGTAATCTATGGGTAAAAACTGCAGGAGCTACACGCAACTAAAAATAGGAAAAACGTTTGCAAAATGACGTCAACGTGACGTAAAATCACCAAATGTTGATTATAGTTACTAGTGTTGGTGACGTAACGCTTTGTGAATAGGAAGAAATACTTGCAACGTCATATCCGGGGTTTATGGCACGAAGGTATAAGAAGGCATGCAAAGATCCAACTTCAGAATTGTGATTTTTTTATCTTTTCGCCGAAGATTAAGTGTGTAACTGCGTTGGAATTGAAACTCGCAAAAATAAAACCTGGAGCGGAAAAACTTTTCGCGGTATTTTTTTACACTTTCGATGAAGATTCATGACGGCCATGTTGTCATATCGAAACACACAAAGGAATTTACACAGGATTTAGGAAACGCCGAAGGCCACAACCTCACTAGTGGACGGGTTAGGGAAATCCCCAGATGATGGGCCTTGTTTCAGTGCAAGTTGACCAACATGTAGTTTATTGCATACAAATGCTTCGAGTCCGCATGTTGCAGTAAAGGAAGCGAACAACTGAGCGGACGAACTCACTCTGCGTAAAAAGCTGTTTTTTTTCAAATCATCGTCGCGCAATGAGCTGTTTCCTCGATAAAAAGCGCGGTAAATCCCCTAAACCGAGCTTATTTTCGGTGGGTTTGAAGCCGCTTCCTCCTTGTTCGGGCCAACGCCGTTAAGTTTCGGTTTTTCATCCAAAAGCTGAGTTCTGGAGTCACTCGAAAGGACAGTTATCGTCGACGAATTGTGGTCTGCGGTAGGCGGTCCAAGATGCTCAATTACGACACCTGGCGACGAGTCGTCGTCTAACTCGTCAGCCGCCGGTTGCCGCTGTTGGACAAGACGTCGATTGGCGCCAGAATTGTTGGAATTGTAACTCACAGAATGAAAACCGGATTCTCCAGAGATAGGTGGTTCCATAGGATGTTGATGATGGGATATCGTTATAGATGGTTCTTCGATGGCGCCGCTATCTGTGTAATTACATCGGTTGATGAGCCGCAGTGAGTTGTATGGTTTACACCTCAGTAAATTACATTGGATTGTACGACGTCGCAACCGCAGTGGAAGACCCCCCAAAAAAGAGAAAACTTAAGTTTTGGTAAATGGAGAAACTGATGATGCCGTTTTAGGCGAAATATATTTTTCTCTAAATAAATCGATCTGAGCTGTTTGAAGATCGCTGTGTTTGGATTTTAATACATTATTATTGATACGGTGTGCGATCGACAGCCTGCCAGGGGCCTTTGGTTTTTTTGGATCCAGATTTGATTTACTAATCACATTGGACTTTTTGCGAATTTAGCTTTTATTTCGAAATAATCATGACGTCACGCGTAATTTGCATATTCTCCTGATCTGGAAAATTTCTTTGAAATTGCCTTTACTGGAGAATAACCATTTCACTAAACTCATTTTATCAATTTCAAAAAAGGAAAATTGAGTACCTCATGCACCTTCGTATGTTCGCTGACATTCGAATCAATATTTTCCAACCGTTTGTTCGGATTTTTGCAATTTAACTTTTTCAATCCTTGGTTTTACCTGTTCCAGCTGCTGGGGATGGGGTGTTGACATTTTGAGCGTTCAAATTCGGTTGTCTTGGGTAGTTGGGTTGACGGGGATACGATGCCCCTGCTGTATCGTAAGGTTCGCTATCGATCGCGATTTGTGAGGGAACGGCATTGTTTGATTGTTCCTAAAATATAGAAGGAAAACCCTTTATGGGTATTTTCTAAAGTGAAACAATTATTATTTTCAGTTCATATCGGTTAATCCGGAGTCAAATTTTTCGACAAACTTGTCCGGATTATTCGAAGTTCATTGCTAAGAAAGAAATTGCGAATGATTTGTACCTCAAAAATTTCGAATTAAGTGAACTTCCGGATTATCAAAAAAACGCGGATCGTTCGACTCTGACGTCATCAAAGGGGGTCAATCGGGAAAAAAAGGTTGAGAACAACTGGTTTATGACGTCACAACTTACTCCTTCTCGTCCCGTCGACCCGTACATTTGTCCATTATTCTGTGGCGGGGCGTAAGTGGTTGATGACGTAGAAACGTAATCATCCGAAACGAAACCGCGTCTGTCAATGAGCGATGGAGGGAGTGGAGCGCACAGGATGAAACAGCAGTTGTTGATTGGTCCGCCGTGATCGAAGGGATTTTTAACCTCCCGGTTGTGTTTCTTCGACCAAGTTCCTTTGATCTGAAAACAAGGTCGGGGTTCATGAAGTCTTAACTACGATAAATTTAGCAACTTTTAAATAAGTTTAACAAACGAACTGAAGTTGTGCAAAACGTTTGGATGAAGACAAGTGTTAAATTGAACTGTTTGATATATTTTAAAATTTATCTATAAGACTTGGCAACAATTATTTCAATAACCTGGCCCAGATTTTTAAGGCTACTGTAAATTACGTCAAGACGACGACCTTTTTTGTTAGAGTTGAACGATAATTAAATATTGTAGTCAAAAAACGCCAATCACACTAAGTCGTATCACCAACGTTGCGCATTATATGAGAAAAATAAGCACGCAGACTATAACAAGCACAAAAACCACAACTGAATATTGCAAGACACTGCTAAGCTGGGTATGGAAACCCTGTCTTCAATGCGAGTTACGCGTCAGATTTTTCCCACTTTAAACACTTTATTTCATAAACAACAGCTTTCCGAGCTACGGTTTTAAGGTTCAACTCACATCCTCGTTAGTTGTTAAACTTTGTACGACCAGGTAGGAATGGAAACCTGACAACCCGATCACCGACCAAACACTGAAGAAACAGATCAGAAGCTCAAGGACAGTGGACATGAAGGTCAAGGAATAAAATATCAGAAGAAAATTTATCAATAAAAAAACGTGAACAAATACTCTTTATCAGTTTAAGTTTTAAACTTTCGAAACTATTTTTATTTTTAATTTTGTTTAAGGATATCTTCCAGGGCTGATCTTTAAAGCTTCAAGGAATCCCTTTTTGTTGGACACTAAAAAAAAAAAATTTTATCAATAAATGCAACTTTATCCGTACACATAAAAAATTAAACATGTTAGTAAAATATCGATTACAATTTGGGAATGAAATAAGTAATTGTTAAAACAACTTTTTGCTGACATGAAATTTAGCCAGAAGAGTGATTTGTCAATGTATTTATACTTACATAACACTATGTGAACAATTGAAAATGTGAAAATAAACAGGCAGAGAATTGACAAAGTCATCACGAATAAGTAGAAATATTTGTAATTTCTTCTTCCAACACAGTTTCCCACCCAGGGGCAATGGTGGTCAAAGTGATCTAAAACACACAAACATTTTTTTTTACAAAAAAAATAAGTAAAAAATAATTCAAATTTTGAATAGTTTAGAATTTAAAGTTCGACTTCTGAACTAAGACTTGACTAAGATGAACAAACAGTTGCACTTTTTCTATAAAATACAAAGAATCCTTAATTGATTTTGCGCAAGATGTGTCTCACATTCTTTACTTAGACGCTCATTCAAGCTTTTGAGGATAGTAGAAGCGATAGTGAAGTGTCCAATACAGCTTTGTTGCCAGTTAAGTGGAAGAGCAATTCAATCTATTTCAAGCTTAACATCGGTTAAAATAACAATAAAGCCAGGGTTCCAAAATTTGTTCCATTTAAAAAGTCTTTTGTGACATCACTATTTCTGGCGTAAGGTTAAAAGTTAAAACAAACAAATCCACACAGAGTCCTAACAAAATGCCTCTATACGTAAATTCCTGGCAGCAATATTTAAGTCAACGATTTTTTGCAGCAATTGTAAAAACAGGCCAACAATTTACTTGACACAAACTATGCACAAATCATTAAAGCAGGTTCAACTCTAGTTGCATTCCATACCACAGGTTGGAAGCAATCCAGCATGGACTTCTCAATGGTACAAAAGAAATACTGCATGCTCACCCACGCAGTTGTCGCACAAACTGCAGTGCGATGCCCTTGGAGGTCGAAATATCTTGCAAGTAAAGCAGTACTTTAGCTTGTAAGGAACACCGTTAATTGTGATGTCCAGACTTCGTGGTGGAGGGCGGTAGCCAGCATTTGTCCCTTCCTGATTTTCCTGCTGTTCGTCTAAAACACAGAAGTTGTCAATTCTTTGCAAATATGTAGGTAGCTTATATCTCGTATAACCAGTGGGACAAATTAGCATTTAAATTTGACATTTAAGTTAAAGACCAAGTGCTTTTAAACCAAAATTAGTGATTGCTTAATCTGGCTTCTATCAAGATCAGGAAATTAAACTAACTTATGAATGCAAAATCTGTATTTTGCAATGGACACCTGGTAAAAAGAGTTCACTGTTTGCAAACTGTTTGCTTGTTTGATTGATTTTCTTTAAGTCAAAAGTTATGTGTCTTTGTAGTAAATCTGCTGCTGTAATTGCTTTTTAAACTACTCTTGCATTCTATCTCTGTTCTATTATCAGTGTTAAAAGTAAAAGTGCTTTTTTTTCTGGTTACTTTTACCAACAAGCTGTGCTGGCAATAATTCTTTTTTTGACTTACTTTTACCACTAGTTATAATGAATTACTACAGATATTTACACAACTGAGAACACAATAAGAAAAACATGACTCTCACAACAATTCTCCATACAGGTTTTACAAGCCTTCAAAAAAACAAGACAGATATTTTACCTTGCAGCTGCCTTTCCATATATGCGGCTTCCTCGTGCGATGCCCTGGGAATTATACCGGGGTCACTCCAAGCCGTTCTAAACAAACAGGCCATGGTGAAGAGGAATAGAATACTGCAAGCAATTGGGATGAGAAAGCCAAGAGGCAGATCAGGAACCAGTGTCAGACGACATCTGAAATGCATTTTAGGTTTCAAATATTACACAGATACTGAGTATTGGTTGGGATATATATAAAAATTTATAAGTCCACAAAGCATACGTTTTATAGGGATTAAAGCAGTTGAGTAACACGACAATGGCTTCACAGCTTAGTATGAGAATGAGCCATTTTGCATGGCAACAATCACAAACCATTAACCTTTATCTCAACAGGATATAAACTCCCAACAGAACTTTTGAAACAGTCTACTTTGAGTGACACTGACCATGTCTAAGGGGAAATATTTATCAGAAAATAAAACACAATCAACAAATGACTTGGGATTTTTTCTAATATAACTTGTGGACATAATTGCATTGCTATGTGGTTGCTGCAACATGATTAGAACACAATATGTGCCATGCTTTTAAAACCCCAACCACTTTATGTCACTGAATAATTTATAAGGCATGCATGGCACTGAAGAAAAACATCCAATACACACACACACACAAGGTCATTAAAATACCAAGACAATATGCATAATACATAACACACCAATTATATTTACAAACAAGCAGTTTGTGCATGAACAGTCGCACAAAGATTTGTGCCAAAAAAAAAGTCACATGTTCCATGCTGAGTAATGACTCAACTTTAGAGGGGAGTGTTCAGGCTTAGTGTTTGCTTCTCATGCAACTATTACTCAGATCATGATTGAAAAGAGCATTTAGGAAATGATAAAATGATAAGTGAAAATGGTTTTCTGAACCTGATTAAACCTTTTTTTAACCAAGTTATTGCAATTTTGATATTTCAAGAAAATAAATGTTTCAATCCCAGGTAAAGTCATGATGCAGAATGTTAGGACACGTGCCTTAGCATGCTGCATGTTTGGCATTCAAGTTATGTTTAGTAAAGAACAACTACCATAACAATTGAATGCAAAACTAAGGGGGGTTCTGATCTACAATTGCATACATTAAATTAAGTCCACCTCAAAAAAAAATTGTCAACATTTGTTTGGCCAAATTATAACTTACTCGAATCCGAAGAAAAGTGCCACTGTAATGAGGATAAGAATGACAGTAAAGTAGAGGATTCCAGTCTGGCGAGCCATAATTATTCTTCCGTCGCACAAAAACTTGTTGCGGCCAGGAAATACCTTCATGAACACACGGGTGCTTATTGTAACTGATTCACAGCAATATAAAAATATTCACACAATTTACACAAACAGCCCTATTTTTTACTTACTGCCAAAAATAAATAATACCAAAGTGGAACTTGTATCACTAAAATGATTGTGTATTTATTATGTAAGATTGTGCATATGTGTGAGTAATTAGTGCTCTATACCGAGAATGACATTCAACAACAAGGGTTAGTTTCAGAACTATTCCTTTTTATAGAAAATGATAATGTTTGACACAGGAATAGTATGTGTGAATGTAAACAAGTTGCTTGAACATATATGTATGAAACTACACTAGATATGTAGTCCTAAATGTTTGTCAAATAGGTCTTGAATTCACAGTTGCAGACATGACAAGCTTATTGCCAGCTAACTGACATTTGTTCAAACACAGACTGTAATATGATACAGTGTGGAAACAGGGAACCCTGAATTTAAATGCAAAACTGACACAAAAACAGGATCTTGGTTGTTTAGAATTTGTTGAAGGGGAAATCATACAACTTCTTCATAACAATCAAGTGTCCCCATGATGAAAATAATACCCAGGCCCTAGGAACATGAAATTTTAGATTTTATATCAAACACTCAATTTAAAACACTTCTTAACGAGTAATTTTGTCAATTTTAAATTACATCATAATGTTTCTAACAAATCTAAACACATTTTAAAACTGAGCTATCAGCTATGACCCAATGGATTGTGCAGCTAAACCAGGAAAGCCCTGAGCATGAAAACATCACAGAAACAATGAAATAATCAAGCAAATGCAACAAGGTCATTGTAAAATTACTTTCCATCATTTTGTCATTAAATTGCAGTTTTTGTAAACAAACAGTTATTTTTAATATCTTTTATGAACTGATGCTGTTTTACAAACTGAATGTTTGTTGTTGTCATACAGAATAATAAACTTTAATTCCACTCCTGTGTTTGATAAAGTGTAGGTAATACTTGCTATATTTGGTACATACATAGACAATATCTTCATGAAAAAAGACAGTTATGAAAAAACAATCAACAACTCAGCATTCTGTTCCGTATGTTAGATGTTTACAAACCAACATTTACGGCTAAAAAAACTTTCAGGATACTTATTCAGTTTAGTATAAAGAACATAAGGTTTTGTGCAAAAGTGAATGTAAAAATGGAAGTTTTTATAAAAACGATAACTCTGCACTTCATTTCTATGCTTGGAAGTGCACAAGTTGACAGGAAGCAGACAATAATTAAACACACAAAAACAGACACAGTTCATTTTCCACCCACCTCCCATTTTCTAAGTTTCCTGATGTTTTGCTGTTGGTGAATGGGAGAGGTAGAAGAAGTTGTTGAAACACGTGCGGTAGATCCACTATCCACTGTGAAATAAGTTAAACAAGTCAAATTTAAGTAAGGAGATAACAAATTTTAGGACCACATTACAACCTGCTATGATATTAATTCTGAAAAGTTGTTATCGTTCACAATGCAAGTATGTTATTTACAACATTGTTGTCTTTTCGAGCAATGATAACTAGGATTTAGTAAGTACGTATGTGGTGCCAAAGGAACAAAACATCTTTACTTAAAAAGCAACTCTCCAGTATTTCTGACTAAACATCCTCTGTATGGAGGCATGCAGAATTTCAAAAGAAAAGAAGGAAGTAAATGGATACAACACATTGGAAGGTGTAATGACTGTAACTTTCAATTAACACCTGTGCGGAAAGCGAAATAGTTTTTAATTATATAAGGATATTTTTTCTGCATGAAATCGCAAGTCCAATACTAGAGCGAATCGACAAAAATTGGTGGCGGTTATTATAAAATGGAATTCTAGTTGAAATTAATTATTCATTTATTATTTTTGCATAATTTATAAGAAGCACAAATGGAATGATACCAAGCATTCCACCAACACAGGGACAACAATAGTTTATTGCAAACCTATATGGGTGTCAAAGACGATTATGTCACAATGTAACCAGCTTCATGATGCATAGTTACAAAGTTCCCTACAGGTAACTACAAAATTAAAAGCTCACCACGTTTTGCAGCTCTCACTGCTGCTGCCGATCTCTCTGTGCCGGATGCTGGTGACGCGGTCATGTTTTTGTTTTTCCACTGCTGATGTGATTCAAAAGTAACAGTGATTTCTTCTTCTGCAAACATAAGAGCATTTGAGTTTTAAAATAATGAAACACACACAAAATATTCTTACTTAATTAGAAATCAGCTTAGTATAACACAGGCTATAGTTATTTCAATCTTGAAAACACAAATGATTTAACTATTATTCCAAGAGACTACATTGGTCACTGTACATGCCTTTTCAAAAGTATATACATGAAAAGGATTGGTGCATATTAAAGGAATATCAAACAAGCATTCATTTTCCACAATGTTTAAAAGTACATAGAACAATCTACTGTTTGTTATAAATTAAGTACAACGGCAGTTTTCCTTAACAAGACAAAAAAATTGAAAGTCATAATTGCACAAAAGTTGAATCAAGGAACAAATATTAACCTATAGGTTTGTCTGACAAACAATCGCTTTCAGTGACTTCATGGATTAGTTGTTTCTCTTCTTCGACATTTAGTGATCGCTCCGAGATATCTCCTTTACTATGTGCAACAATCATGCATAGTAACAATAACATTGGTGTATTATACTTCAACAATCATTGTACAAAACTGAAAGTTTATAATTTGCACAGAGGAATTTTCAGCAAATGTTGATTATGGAAACTTACCAACATGGCATTTATGTTTAAGTGTTAATTAATTGTGTATGTGCAAATATAAAAGATATTCTTTCTTATCTGGGTGATTGCTGTTATAAATATGATTGTACCAAAATGAAAAATTAAGTCAGCAAGATTAACAAAAATTGCATCCAAGTCAAACAATTTATATTAATATTTGAAACCATTTACCAAGTTTTTGTTAAGCAGTAATTGGTATTTTTGTAAAACCACATCACTCATATAGAATAAATCACATAGGGACAAAATCAACATCACTTTTTATTTAACTTACCCGTTAGACTTTTTCTGTTTCGAAGAGAGCAATCGTTTAGTGGAAGAATGATCTTTCATTGAAACATATGGAAAAGTGCACGCAACCCATTAAAACCACACCACGGCCAAACTACGATTATTTACATCAAACCACAACAACGTTTATCTTCCTGAAACATGAAACAACAGAAAATAGGCAACATGTTCAGACACTTTAGTTCTTGAAACACACCCACATTAAGAATTTAAATGCAAGTCACTCGCAAAACATTTGCGAGCATTCTCTCGTTTCTCTCCCCTTTCAGTGACCAAAAGAAAGCACTCAATATTTCCGGTGCTGCAAAGTAAATATTAAAACAACATTGCCAAACATTTGTGTTGTCAAAACCTTTTTTTGAAATAAAGGAATAAAATTTTGCGTAATGTAATTTAAAAAAAATGCTAAACTTATCAGAGACAATCAGATGCAACAAAGAGAGAAGGCAATTCGAAAAACTGTATTTTACGTTTTCATGAAAAGTTTTATTTCATGAAATTTGAGCTAAGAAACCTAATTATTTCAAAAAAATAAAACAAAATAAATTTTTCCTGAATTTAATTTTAGTTCAAAAATACATATTGCAATTCTATGAAACCACTGGTGCATTTTATACATCGTCATGGCAATTTTTCGCTTTACTGAGCACAACTTTAAATATAGGTGGAGTGGGCATGTTTGCAGAGTGTTAAGAGAGCTAGGTTTGTTCAGCAATATCTATGTTCCAGTGATAACAACCCCAGGATAATTAGAGACTGTAAAGGTATTGACGACCATAAAGGGAAAATTAACTTCTGAAGAAAACAGCACAAAGCATTTTTTAATAATATAAACAGTGAACCTTAAATAATAATCAATGAAAGTATAGTAGCCAGCACTAATTTCAAGATATGACACCTTATTTGTGCTTGACTATACGATAAAACAACAATAATTTACAATAAAAGCAAAAGATACAACCGTATCTTTTGCACCGACCCTACAGGCAGCTCAGTTGATGTTTAAACAGAAAAAATACACATTTCGCTTACAACAAGACATCCTCTGTTTCTACAACTGCCATAAGTGTGAAATAGAAACAAAAAAGTTAAGTTACGCAAAGATTGATATCTATCAGTACGTCCAATTATCACTTGAGGCAACGTTTTGTATAAAGCAAAGATCGAGGCAGAAGGAATGCATTAGACCGGACTGACGAATTGCAGACACTATTTTGTACTCGACAGAATGCAACAGAAATTAAAAAAAAAAACTATATGAAAGTCAAAAATAATGCTTTTCTTTTAAGACAATTATAAGCAATAATCTGCATCATGAAAACAGAAAAAAGGCAGAAAAGGGAAATAAAAACTGAAGACCCAGCACTTGCAGTCACCATTTTTCACGGCTCGAGTCCAGAAGATATTGAACACGCCAAAAGCTTCTGGCGTTCTTTAACGCTTCAACCTCCTCTGGAATCTCGTCTGGTGTCCGCTGACATTCGACAAAGACTTCGCGCGGCGCCCGCTCCATCGAAAGGCTCCACAAAAAAGGCTTTCAAAAAAGATACGGACGCTATTGAAAACGCCTTGTTTCTGCACGAAGCTCATAAGAATGTAATGCGAGATGAACGTTTAAGGTACAAAACTCTAGCTGAAAAACGGGAGTCAGTGCTTGATCTATTACATAAACAACGCGAGCAACGGATACAGAAGGAACTGATATCACGAGATTTGATGTAGTTTGTGTATCTGAATATTAAAAGGTTGATCTTGACTAAAAGGAGACAAAGGATATCATATGGCATGATTGGTTATGACGCGACAATGGCAGTTTTTATTGTTATAAAGTATTAGAAAATGTTTTTTTGTATTTTAAAGATGGCTTGGTTCCTGAAAAGCGTATTTGACAAAACATTGCTTGGTCGATTGTTTAATTGTATTGGAAATTTTGTTTGAGAATTGTTGCAAATGCCCTTTCAAACTCTATTAACACAAAGGTAATATTAACAATGACACAAGGACCTGCTGTTATTTGGAGTACAAATAAAATTGCCCTTTTTCCCATCGTTTTAATTGGAGATCCAAGACATGACAGAAGAAGGTGTTTCAGCTCTTGTTCGGGTAAATTGTTTAGAGCCAAACATTTTTTCTTTGTCGTTCGCCAAGTTGACACTATTAAAAACGAGTTTGGTTAACACACGTCAGCAGTGTAGATATTTTATGTTGTTGTTGACCAAAGCTCCATGGAGTGTTTTACATTGTAAATGTACATAACGGTATGAAGGCTTTTGACCATAGGAGCCGATCGATCTTGCGTAAGAAAATGTTTTTAATGTTGGTGCCAATATCAAGACGTTGTTAGAGACAAAAGGACAAAACGCCAATGCAGAAACTGACTCAGAAAGTCAAATCGTCACTAGAACTAAACTGCAGAATCATTTTCAAATAAATTGATTGTTTTGAGGCTACCGAGTCAGGCGCCATGTAAAGGTGATTTCCTCACAGATAATCTGCCGTTGGATCACAGCCAGTCAAACTTGGGGGTGATGGGTTGCATCCGACAGAATCGGACGTTGTTCATAGGAATTTTGTTGAATGTAGGCAGAACATTGCTTGTAGATCAGCTGCAGAATCATCTTGTTCCAGTGGAAGAATTCTAGCAAAGTTCTTGTTACATAAAACAACGTTTGAATTTGGCTTTTAATAACTTCCAATCAATATGCAGGTCTACAGATTTATTCTTACCAAGTGGCAATATCAGGACACAATACAGGCAACGTTAACTCCAATCCTTATCACATTAGCAATTTACAACCGATAGAAATAAAAAAGAATCAGACTAGAATTACCAAACAGCAGACTGCAACGCAGGCCACCCAGAGCAGAGGAAACAATTTAAGCAATAACATGGACAAGCACTCAACAGTTCACATGGAAACAGGATTTGTCTGATAATTTAGCTTGGTAATTTTAAAATCGTTGCAATATTCTAAGCACGAATTCCGATTAAGTTTTTCTTCTTGGTATAGGCTACGGGTCGGGCGCTTCACCAATGTTGCCCGAAAAACCACAAAAATACGCCAGCGGTGAGCAAACATTTTAAATTTGACCGTCAGGTGGGGCTAAAAACTTGTTGATCCATTGCTAGGAAAGCCAATTTCGAAAAGTGTTCAAACATTCCCAAATCGGAATAGTAAAGTGGTCGTAGTTACGACTGAGCATACATTATTCAGTTCTTATACCAAGCTTAACTATTAACCATTTCTGTAACTTATCTGGACTTTTACAGACGAATGAGGGTTGTAGTTAAGTGATTAAAAAATGTCGTAGAATAACTTTGCCAATAAAAAGTAGTTAACAGTGTTGGCACCCTCCTATGTACGTTTTTTTTCTTGGCTTTTATAAGCTGTTGTGAAAAAAAATGATTCAATATGGTTTTGTTTTTCACAGAGTATAGCTGTTTTAATTACGAGTAATATAAAACATTGTTTGTGGAATGATATGGTTCTTGTTTAAACAACACACATCAAAATTTTAGCCATGGGAAATGGTTGCACCTCTCACAAAGCAGGTAAATATGTATTTAAATGTATTATACATCGTTTAGTTGTGATGTTGACTGCCTTTGATGTTTGAGTATAATTATACTTGTTTTGAGTGTGTGAAATGGTGTTTAATGGCACAAAATAGCTTTATGTTGAACTTATTAGTTAGATACAGCATTGGAAATAAATTATTTCAAAGGTCCATGTGTTGAGTGTAAACCGGGTGACTTCATGTAGGCTGGAATTATTTACTGTACACCCAATTGCACCATTTAGTATCATCAACACTTGAAAGCATCTAACATACACAAACTTATTGTTTTTAGTGCAAACCATCCAAGCCCCATCTCTACCTCCATTAAAAATAGTATTTGTTGGTGAATCAGCCGTTGGTAAAACAAGTATTATAGAACGATACCAAAAGCACCACTTCCTGGACAAGGAATACGAACCAACTAAGATTGTGAATATTGTCAGGTATGATGGAAAGCCCTGAGGAGTTGTTTGTCTGGAAATTTTTAATGTTTAACCCACATGTCTGAGGCTAAAATTATTGGTAGATGCTCAGTTCAGCCAACCTAAAAAGAAATTGTCTTACTGAATGCTGAACGTTTTACTCTGATTTGATTCTGTTTCTATAATAAGTAGCTTGGTTACCATAACTACATACATCTTTAAACATACTGCTGTGTCTAAAGAGATCAGTAAATAATTACATTTTCTTACTTTTATATACGTATGAGTTGTTTGTTTGTAGCGTTGTGAAGAAAGTGAATATTCCCGACCAGGGTATTGCAACGTTAGAATTGTGGGACACGCCAGGCCACGAAGATGTAAATATGAGGAAAACTCACTATCTCAATGCTGATGCTGTAGTTGGTTTGTAAAATTTTTGCTTTCTTTGATTGTGATTTTTGTACAAAGTGATCAGACTTTTTAAATACACAGAACTGAAAGTTTTTTTTTCTTTGTTAATAAAATCATGTTGATGTTTTATTTGGGATTGTGAGACCAAAACATCAAAAGTTTATAATGTTAACGTACCAGTGGCAGAAAAGCAAAAATTTTTGGGTATAAAAATTGTATTTTGTTTTTAGTTATAATGGATTAATAATTTTTGTGAATTTAAAATTGGTTTAAAATCACAAAATATTGAAACAAATTTTTTTCTTCCTGTAGTTGTTTTTGACATTTCTGATCCCGATTCAATGGATGGAGCACTTGATTGGAAGCATGACGTTTCGGCGAATATAAGGCACACCATCAAACAACCAATTGACAAAACCAAAGAAAACTCGTCAAGGTAGCATAATAAAGTCAAAAACATGATTACAGTTCAAATTATTCAACATGTCATTACTACATTTTTATCAGCGTACTTGTTCGTCTACGTTTTGCCTTGTTTAATGCGGTAAACTTGTCAGTTAAGAGTTCCATTTGCAATTCAAAAATAACATCGCAAAATTTGAAGTTGCGTTGTTTTAATTAAATGGAAGTCAGTAAAACCAAACAATCAAAGGTATATAAAAGCAACATGGCACTTCTAGTTTATGGTGTTGTTAAAATGTTTGCACCTAACGTCACTGCGGCTTCCGTTGTCAATGACAGTTTCCAATCATATGTCAGTGTGTTGAACTTGCCAACATTTGGAGTGATAAATGCACTCTTAAAGTTGCTCTGTGACGCACTTTTCTGATGACTGAAGTTTGCTAAGCAAACAGTTCTCTGACAAAAGGCCACAATGCCTTGAATCTCATGAATCATTGCTGTCTCAAATTATCTTGTTGGTGACCAGCCCACATCAATGGAATAGGATCTAAGGCTAATATTTTATCAGACTTCTATACACACACCTTCACCCATACATAGATTTTTTTATTATTACATACACCTTGATAGTTTAACAATGGAGCTGTAAGAACAATGAAAACCTTTGTAAGGTCATAATCCATGTTTGCCTTTCCACTAATGGAAACCCATTAAAGTATACCTTCTTTTTTGTTAAATGTTGATTCCTTAAAATCTGATTTGTTGTTTTAATTTTTAGTTTGGAGCAATACAAGCCCAAGCCTGGAAGTATTCCAGTTCTTCTACTCGGAAACAAATTTGATATTGTGAGTTTTTCTAAAAATTATCACTAAACCATGTTTTTTGGTATAAAATAATTTTGACAAAAATTATTATAAACATTGTAAAATGTGAGCAGACAGTGCAAACTGTATTGACCTTTGAAGTCTCATCAGTGTTACTGGGAAGACCATTCTCACACCCTTTCTCCAACTCACCTTATATCATGATTTGCTTTCATATTGTAAACACGTGATCATAAAGAGTTACGCCCCTCTTGTGTTAAAAACAAACACATAAATCACCTGTAACTTATTAAAAAAACATGTTTCATTGGCAGTTTTGTTTATAAATCTCTTTTCACTTTTTTACATTTTGCAGGCAAAAGAAAATTACCTGCGGGAGCAGTACACAACCTACGATATGCTTGGTTCTAAAGTAACTTTCAATCCACTTGTGAAAACCAACTCGGAAGTTGTGGAAGAAAGCAGTCCCGTCGATGTCGTACCCTCCAAGGTGGAAAACCCAACTCCAGACACGGATACGGACCAAGGGATTGTGATTGACAATAACGAGGAGGAGAAAGAGGTTCAGAAACAACAGGAAAAACCAGAGAGCACTGGGGAAGAGGACCAAGGGATTGTGGCAGACAAGGAAGACACTCCGAGTAGCAAAACTGATTCCTCTGACAGAGAAGAAACACCAAGTGATAAAGATAAAACCTCAGACATAAAGGACACTCCGCCAAGTAAACCAGATTCTCCAGAAAACACACAATCATCTGATGGGGCTGCAGATTCTTCAGAAGTTAACAAAAACATAACCAGCCAGGAGCAGGATGTTGTTCCTGGTGAGACGTCTGAAGTTTCTGCATCAGTTGAAAATCCAACTGCTCTCGTAAAGAAGAAGTCGGTTGACAGTGGAGTCATCAATTACTCTGAAGATGGAAGTAAAGCAGGTTGGTTGACAATTCACCTCAGAATACAAAGTTAACATGTTAGTTGGTTAGGTAGTTAGTTAGGTGTAGGAATGCTTGTTGCACAATTTGCTAATAATGTAAAATTGCAATTCTACTGTAGAACAACAAAGTAGGTATATATTGCTGTTGCTTTAATTAAATAAACCTAATAATTAAATGAATATTTCTTAAATGTCTGGATTTTTTTAACATGGTGTAATGTCGTGAACTTTGCATTGGGAATTACAAGAAAGCTTTGAAGTCCTCTTGTTGCAGATGATGAAATTACTAAGAAGCCGAAAAAGTTAAAGAAAATTTTTCCGAAAGACTTGTTGAAACAGGAGGAGAATGTTGAGCATATTGTTGAAGAGAAGCTGGAAGAAAAGCAGGAATCTGAAAAACAGGTGACCTAAAAATTTTACTTCTTGCACTTACCTACATGGCACAAAGTTTATTTTGGATTTTTGCTATAGAACATATAACCTTATTACTGTCATCTCTGGGGTCTTGTTTAATTTGGGGCAAAGTTAACTCGAAAGTATATAAACTTATAACTGTTCAATAAGTGATTGTTCAAGATAGGTTTAATGGGTTTATTTGGCAAGTTGTGTTTGCTTATCAGCGAGATATGGGAATCGTTTGTTTGTTTTCTGTTCTCCTTGGTTGGACGAATCTATGCTGTGACGTTTCTGCACACAATGAGGTTCATCCAAGTTGACTTGTGCACGTCAATAATTACATAACACTCATCATTAACTTATTCTAAGATCTTAAAATCTTTGGAACTATATAACACAATATGAATTGCCATGTTTGTTTCATTCAACCGACCCAAGTGTTTATTTCAAATGAAATGTCCCTTGAAAAAAATCATTTTTTAGGCACTGATCCCTACACAGAGATTGGGCACATGTTATTAGTGTGCAAATTTGAGAAAGGTTATTAAAATCATATAAAAATAACCTGCTAAAACACCTTAACACAACATGTGGTATTTAACTTCAATAAATTTGTTGATTTTGAGAAATGGGTGAAATGAATAGGGTTGTTTACACCAAGATTTTGTGTAAGTGACAATTGTATTCATGAAATCAATACTGTTGGATTGTGTATGCGGCCACCCAATGTTTGAGGTGAAGGTTTTCGAACAATAGCAGGGGAGAATTTTTTTCTTGACATTTGATAGGTGCTATTTAGCACTAGATAATTATAGTGTGTAGTTCATGGGAAACTCCATGTTTTATACTCAAACATTGCAAGAACACATTGGCCACAGTTGGAAGTTTTTGAGAAATAAAAGTTCCAGGAATATTAACCTATCAACATGTTTGAACAGGTGTGGGTAGACATTTTAAGGGTTTGAAATTATCAAAAGATTGTCATGTGGGCCAATGGTACATGTAAATGTAAAGTGAACAAGGAATATTTCTGTAAAGTTTATTTTTTATTTGCGAATGAACCTATTAAATAATTAACATTCATAAGCTGCAACTGGAATGCAAAACAAAACTGGTATAAACTTCCATATGAACAGGTGTTCTTCTTAATCAACATTACTTTGTACCAATCCTTAGAGATTAGGGAATAAAAGACCCAATGGGCCAGATTTGGTCCACGGACTGGAATTTGCATAAGTCTGTGTAAAAAACCTTATATTCATCTTCAGGCTTTCTTTGATGTAGAAACAATTGTCAAGCTTCCACAGACCATGTCAAAGATTTGTACATTTATAAATCATGTTGTCTAAAATTTGTGGCTATTTACCAGCATTGTTAACAGAGACAATGCACAAGTGTTTTACTCTAACACATGGCAGGGCAGGAGTGTCCCACTGCCCAAAATGTTAGTACTTAACCCATGATTTACCTTGTACACGTAGAATGTGGAAACTGGTCAAGACTTGGAAGTGAGCCAGTCAACTGAAGAGACGCCTGTCATAACTGAGGGTTCGGTAATAACCAACCTCAGTGTCCTTCCCCCATGTGTGGATGCCCTGGAAAGTTTCACTGCAGAACATGGATTCATTTCAGGGTAAAATTTAGGAGTGTCAAATTTTTTTCGCAGGATTTCTGTTGTTTTTTTGGAAATAATTTTTGCTAATTGCTGCTGTGCATTTTTTTGTGTTTTGATTTCTTCATTTAAAAGTATTGTATGTATATTTGGTGTTGAAAAAAACAACGTTAAATTTTAATTGAACTTTTTAGGATACCAGTGTCGGCGAAAGATTCAAAAGGGGGAGTGCAGGAAGCATTGCAGTCCCTTGTGCGACACCTGGTGGCTAAAAAGAAGGAAAGTGGCAGTCAGCGTAAGCTGAGAATTGATGAGATGTCAGTAAAGTCACAACTTAGTGCTGGAAGACGGAGAAGACAACGACACACACGAAAAACTGGAAGTCTTGAGTTCGAACCATTGCAGGTTGATTGTTGTAGATTCTTGTTAAAATTATGTGCTAAGCTGCCACTGTATTTACTTTATTGTACAGTTTACAAAACATGTTGCTCTTCTTTTGGTGTTGTCCTGTCTCAAGAAGGTGCTGCATATCCATTATTACGTGTATTTTTGGATATAATGAAAATTCAGGACTTATTGAAATTTAATTTTCTCATTTACTCAGGAGGTTGGAATCATAGAAATTGATGAAACTTTGAGAAAATGTAATCCTGTTCTTCAACAAGCAGAAGTGATGACCACTGCATATAGAGAAGCAGTTCATGACTTTAAAAGAGTAAGTTGTCCATCGTGCTAAGTATGCAGATAAAGGATTAAAACATTATGGTACTTCTTCCTTGTACATTAAAATTCCAGTAAAAAATTAGTGTGAAAAGGGCATTTAATGACTTTGTATTACCGAGTTTTACTGTGATATAATTTCATGTTGATTAATATTCCAGTAACAGCTACATTGTATGCTATTCTTACTTGGTTAGTCCAACCAATAGACCATTGACATTTCATTTCAGGCATGTTACAAGCACCACCTAGTGGAAGGAAACAGTATAAGCATTGAAGAATGTGTTTCAGCCGTAAAGGAAGCGGTCCAAGCACCCCCCAAAACGAGCAATGAAAAAAGTGAAATAAGAGCCGTTCTCCTTATGCAGGACTACAGACCAAGTAAGCACAAATGACAATGGGTAGTTCAAATGACAATGGTTATGTTCAAAGCTAATTCATGTGTATATTTGTCTTGTGGGTGGATACGGTCAATTTTTTTTGTGAAGGTTTGTGGTCTGAAATGTTGGTATATACTCCTGACTTTACAGTTAATATGAGACATCATCAATGTATCCAATAGGCAGTAATATATTTTTGCCATAACCGCCTGTTGGTGAACAGATTTAGAAAGTTTAAATTTAAAAAGCCATTATGTATAATGTGGTTCCACTTGTACACGATCTTGTCTGTGGGTCAACAATAATTTTTAAAAATAAATTTTATACGCCCCAATAATGAAACTAGAATTCAATAATGAAAGTAAATTTTACTGTGGTATTAAAAGATGAAACACATTATTCTACACAAACTGTAATATGCGGACCATCTTTGTACAAACCAAGACTTGCACTCAAATTAAATGCTATATTTTTTTTAATAAACTTTTTAATACTATTGTAGAAAGACAATTGTTATTGTATGGGGATATCTTATACATAAATGCACTGGGTTGAAATTAAATTAGATAGAATTGCTGGACAATTTGCAGCAATGACAATTTTACAAACAAGGCATCATATGGATCTTGTTTGTGAATCTAGAATACAAACTTTCATATTCATTCAGGTTTTTCCGTGGTAGCAGAAGACGAAGACAACTTTATTAAACTTAATATTGTTGATGGGAATGGGGAAGTTATTGACTTTGTAGACATCCAAGAATCGTTGACATTTTCTAAAGAAGCTCGTATTGTGCTTCATATTTACCATGAAAAGGTTTGTACTTGTTAGTAATGAAGGATAATGTATCATTATGTAATTTAACATAACAATGATTATAACGCAACAGTTCTACTTGAGGACCTGTGCTTTGATGATATGTTTTGCAATAAAGTGTATATGGTGAGAAGAGCTTGACAAAATAATTTTGGTTTTTTAAAGTCTCGATGAATTACTTAAAACTTTGTTAACCAACAATGAACAAATTTCAGGTTTTCACTTCATGTACTTCCGTGCTTGAATCAGGTTTTGAATTGGAACAAATTCTGTCGCAATTTTGTGACCAACTTACATCCAAGGAGGAGAAGGTTAAACAATTTCTTCATATTTTTATTTTCAGTAAAACCTTATGCTAAACACACACACCACAAAAATATCATACAGCATCTTCGCACTGCCTATATACTGTATGGCCACCTCGGTTTACATGTTGGCAATATTGATTGTGTTGTCTGAGCTGATTTAAGCTATTTTGAAACTGAGAAAACATGTGTCTTTAAATTTCTGAGACAGACATATACTAAAAAATACTTTTACTTGGGATTGACCAATTACACTCTTGTTTCCATCAGGCATGGGACATGGCTGTGGCTGCCGGCAGATCTCAAACGACCGTCCGACACATTCTATCTGGATTAGCTCAAGACAAAGCAAGACTTCGTGGCACTTTGGAGCAAGTAAAGGAAACACGCCGGTCTGTGAATGCCATAAGGGCCCGGATAAGAGCTGCTTTGTTGTTTTAATTCAAAATAAAAGATTTCAAATATTTTCATTAGTTACATTTTTGATGGGTGGGGTCCTCAAAAAATCAACATATTGAAAAGCTTGTTTTTTAGAGTAGCATATTGTTACACATAGTTAATACATTTAAACAGGCATTGTTTTTTTAAATATGATTAATTTTTGTATTGATCAATTCTTAAATCTTACATTTGATAACTCTGTGTTGGAACAAGTGTTTGTATCAAAGAAGTTCTTACAAGTTGTAGGTTTATTTTATTTGTGTTATATTTGATGCCTTTAACGTGACATAGAATACGTATAATTACATTTTAGTAAAACAAAAATAGTGTTGAAATACCATGTGTTCATACATTATCGATTGTTGTGTCTACATAACCGTACTGGCCTGCCTTTAAATCAGAAATTCATAATAAGGCGACTCCAACCACAAACACAGCGGATTTGACAAATGTCGATTTCTAGTTCTTATTTGCAGAGTGCTGATGTACACAGCTGTGTAGGGCCCAGTTGTTTTTAGATGTGAACATGTCTTGACAATCACTCTACTGTTTTCATTTTTTCGATGCGTACAACCATTTAACAGCGGGTTTTAGTTCAAATGTCCGGGATCATTTGTTATTTTTACTTTTTGAAGTTATCATCTGACTACAAGGTGCAATTTATTTCTGTGCATCATCCTTATTAACTTTGAATTCATCCTTTTTATTGTTTAAATCAACTTTATTCTTCTATATTTATGCTTTCTAAAGAATTTAAAAATTTTAGTTTTTTTATGTTGTGTTACCTTTGCTTTATGATTAACTTTTTGAAAGATGGGTGTGACTTACTGACTATTTTGTATTTTTGTGCCTTAAAAGCACATGTTTGAAAGGTTTGTAAATCTTCTATATCCCTTACTGCTGTTAAACACAAAATATTTTTGGACTAAGACACAGCAGACGACAAAGTGCTCAACAATTGTATGATCCCAAACCACTCTTGTCTTCCTGTTATTATGTTCATAATTGTATTTTGTGCAGTGGACGTTCTCTCTCATTTAAAATTGTGTAGATCGTTAGCGTCTCCCTCTTAGAATGTGTAGATGATTATTTCACATTCCATTACTCACTGTAGCTTACCATGTGTTGCTCAAGAGCTGTTCGAGTCCTTTCTCACACTGTCACCTCTCTACAAATTTTGCACTTTTTTTCGTGTTTCATATAAAAAGCATAAATAAAATTTACACACACATGGCAATGTCATATTTGTATCAGACCCATAGCCTTCAGTGCTGCCTCAGCAGCCTGAGCTTTCGCAATTTTCTTGTTCATAGCTGCTTGGGCAGGTTGGTATGCTGTGTTGTTTATAGTGACCTGCAAATATATAATTTTACTAAGTAGGAGATTTTCTTAGATCTAACTTTAACCCATTTTTCACATTAGATAAAATATTTTAACATTAATGTTAATTTCTATTTTAGTCAGAAAATCCCAAATTTAGATACGATTTTTACCAGTTTACTCCACAATAAAGATTTTCAAAAATACCTTGAATAGAAAGCTCCTGCTATGGTCGGGACCAGTGTCCATGACAAGTCTGAACTCGGGTGCTGGCCATCTTCGCTTGGTACAGAGTTCCATGAGGGCGCTAACAGGGTGTTTCCCCGACAAATCTTTTACGGCAGTCTTTTGAATTTGTGGGGCAGCAGGTACTGCTGGTGCCTCCATGAAACTGCTTAGACCTGAATTTACATAAGATTTGATGTTAAGAATTTATTTTCTTAGTAACTGCATGAAGAAATGATGATACTTTTAGTACACAAGCAAAATTGGCATAAATTATAAATATATTATGGCATAAATTAGAGGCTTGTTGCATTAAAATACATCTTATTTTTTTTTTATTGAAAGGCTTGTAACACCGCAGCCACCTTGCCCCAAACAAAGTCATTACACAAGCCACACACTGAGTTAAAAAAAACAGTTGGGATAGAATACCCTCTTGAATATCCAATTTACTATTCCATTACAGCAGTGATTTTCAACGGGTGTTCCGTGGAACACCAGTGCTCCGTGAAAGATCATCAGGTGTTCCGCAAGAAATTTATTAGTTTAACTGATGTTCCATGGAACACGGGTCAAAAATCACCTTTTTTATGAAAATAATTATCCACTATCACCAGTTTGAATGTTCTATTGTTGTGAAACAACAGTTTGGTGTTCCGCACAATTATTTTGATAAAAATAGTGTTCCGTGGCTCAAAAAGGTTGAAAAATACTGCATTACAGGACACATGTCAAGGTTTTTGTCAAAATAAAAGAGATTATATGTGACTATGTTCCATTAAACGGTCATACATTATTCATAAATTTTGAAATGAACTGCATACAAAGCTAATGTTTCAACCTGTTCGGTCTCATCAGTGCAACATCGGTAACTATGCAACGATGTTACCAGCAAAATATCCTAGCAAGACATTCACCACTACTCACCAAAGCTTATTTTAAAGAGACCTAAAAGGTGAAAACAATGTCTACAGATCACTGAAACACTTAGGTCTACCTTTCCGATCCGTCTTCACGCTGACTTTGAGCGGCTCAAGCAATCCCACATTTGTTTTTCCCAAACTTTCTCCCGCTCTCCACCCCATTTTCTCCAACAAACTCTTTCCTATTCCTTCCACTTGTTTGCACGAGTTGAATGTGTGCTGGATTGAACAAACATCCAAGTTAATAAAAATGACAAAAACCATTTTCCCAGTGGAACTAAAGGGAAGATTGCGAGGGGCAACAACAGAATATGGAAGACAATTTTATTGTGATACCATTTCCTCCCTTTAGAACCACAGTCGAAGCTGAGTGGTCACTACAAACGCTTATAGAACCTTACCGTCAAGTGCCCAGCACAAGAATATGCTGCCTTAAAGTAGATAGAATGGAAATTGTGCGACGCATGCACTTTAAGCAATATGTATTCAGACACATTTTTCAATTCCTAAGGTTTAAAATCCTGTTGGAAGAAAGATTGCTTTTATACTTGGACGAGTAACACAAATAAGTTTGTTATGAGCACATTCCTGCAAGTAGCAGAAACATCCAATCACACAACTGCCTTATTGTTCACATGTTACTCGCCCAAAGTCTTATGTGACAGCAACTACCCCAGAGGCAGTTTTAAAAGCAGCCTAGACGTTTACTGCAAAGAAGATCATGTCAGTTTTGCTTAAGCAGTGTTGCCACTTCCGGGATGTTAACAAAGTGAAGTGGGAACACTGAATTGGTGACGAGCATGTAAAAATAATTTTTGAAACACTGTTTAACCACATTCCCACATAAAAAATATGGAATGCAGCAATGAACACACTTGGTTTGTACACTTCTATTATTACAAACTATATTTTACGTTACAGATAGACGCGTTAACAGCTTTATCTTATTTACAGTTTGCAACCCATTTGTCGGAGGTCGCTGAGTATTTTTCTGCTGTTAGCAAGTGAACATGCCATCTATCCCTGCAATTGAAAACATTGCACATTTGATGAAAGAAACTCAATCAGCAAATAATGATAAAGTCACACATTTACTGTGATGGCCTCATGACCTGTGTTCACCAAGCACAAACATTTTATTTTGATAATAGTGTATTAGTCATTAAAGAAACAGCAATGATTGTGTGTGTGAATTTATCATTAATTGCCTGTGCACTGATGAATGACAACCAGGAGTTTACATGAAAAAGTGATGAGACCGATAAAATATATAGGCAAGAAAGTCGAACTTCATCACAACTAAACAAAGGTTTAGGTGTTCATGATAGGATGAAACAGTGTGATTTATTATTCGAGTTTAACTCACAGAATTCGCCCAAGCCGCTTGGCCTTTTTCAAGTTCACTTCTTGACAAAGGTTGTAACGAAGATGATCCAGTAAATCTGCCAGGCATTTTCAATGCATTTGTCCAACTGTTCAGCTGCGCAACAAAAACAGCTACACAGCATTAAGCATATTAAGCTGGTGTAGCTATTTTGTTAGTTATCACATGTAGAGTGTTCTGCTTAAAGCCAAATTTGACCCTATCAAATTGACCTTCAACGAGAATGTCAAATATGTGCCTCAAGAGACTCTAACTGGGAAGCACACTTAGCAGCATCAACAACAAATTGTCCAGAAGACAACATAGTTATGTTTCCCCAGGGCAATAATGCCCAAACAACAAGTTTTGAAGGCACACAAATCTACGCTTGCTGCTGCAAAAAGGGAATCTTGCATTTATTTTAATTTCAGAAACTTCAATGTAGCAAATTTTAAAGGCACACAAATCTACACAAACGCTGCTGCAAGAAGGAAACTTGCATTTATTTTTATTTCAAGAAACTTCAGTGAAGCAAGTTTTAAAAGCACACAAATCTACACATACGTTGCTGCAAAAAGGGAAAATTGCATTTATTTTGATTTCAAAAACTTCAATGAAGAAAATTTCAACAAAATCCATAAAAATAATTATACCCCGATATTATAGTTACACCGGTACCTTTTCTTGACTCTCTGCAATTTGTTTTTTGGCTGTTTCATTGCTAGGGTTTGTTTGTAATTCACGCACGGCATGAACTCTTTCCGCAATGACATTTTGAATTAAAACAGCGTTGCTTGCTTCCTCCACTGGTGGTGTTGACACCTATTCCATCAAAGAATTCATGAGTTGTTGAGATATATTTATAAACAGGACACTACAATTGTTTGAGACATCATGAAGACAGTAGACAGCTTGCACAGGTATGTAAATCAAAACACATGCATGTGCTGACAATCATTAAATCATTTTAGTGATGTAACAAACAAATAAAATAAACAAGAATGAAGGAACAATGCAATGTGGGACTAAGGCATCATTCTTGATTCATGTGGTTTTTGGTTACAAATATTTTATTTGTTTGAGAACAATTGAATACCTCAGTTGTTGTTTTCTCTTGTTTGTCTTCTTTAACGACCGGTTCCCATTTGCCGTAAACTTCTTCATGTTGGTGTTGTGATCCGGATGATACGGGAAATTCTTTCGTCAGCTCTGTGATTGGTTTGTTGCTCTTAGGAACTGGAGTGCTCTGTTTAACAAATGCAACCATGAAGTTTAGGGATTTCCTGCACCACATAACCAGTTGGCTGCCAAGAATCAACACAAAAGTATTCCCAAAACCTGTGGTATCGTCTATTTGCCTGGTATGGTAGACTAGCTTTATTAAAATATAACCTCAATAGCATCGGTGTCAATTTTTTCTAATTTCCTAATTAAGGCAAGTAAAATCATTGTTCTGCTTTAATGAAAGTTCTGTTGCATCGAAGCACAGATTCAATATACAGCAG
The DNA here is from genome assembly GCF_947561715.1 of Ascidia mentula. Lineage (NCBI taxonomy): Eukaryota > Metazoa > Chordata > Ascidiacea > Phlebobranchia > Ascidiidae > Ascidia > Ascidia mentula. Next base: position 21,471,546 of record NC_138568.1, on the reverse strand, counting down.
TTTTAACTTTACTAACAGTATATTAGCTTTGTTTGTCAGACTAGCTTGATCGAAGTACAATATCAAAGAAATATCAGCATAACTACCTTGATATTAAAGGAAATGGGTGGGGCAGTTTTAACTTGGAATGGATGATGAATGGGTGCGGGTGCGGGTGGGGCAGTTTGTGGTTGTGACTGAACTTTGTCTACTTCCCGTTTTCCTTCAACAATGTCCTTACAAACATCTGTTAACTGTTCGACGGTGAAACCTCCAGATCTAATCAAAGCCTTTTAACACAAAAAAAGGGTTGTAGATATAAAACAACTATACACATAAAAAGTAACCGATTTAAAATATATATTTGCAAGATGATTCAATTTAGCCTTGGGAAAATAGTTACACAGGGTGATTCCCTATGGCAAAACTTTCACATGAGCACCTGACTCGATAAAGCCTAAGGTTTTGTAAGTATTTCTTATGCTTAGTTGTAGTCTTTCATGACAATTAGAAAATTGTTTCATTTACATAAACTTTCCATGATATCTATAAAATCTAATATAATGTTTCTGTTACTGCCAAGCATAGTTTAATGGAATAGTCGTTCTTCTGGCACAATAAAACTTAATTTATTTTCACCGACGTTTCGCCTGCTCTCTATGAGGAAGCCTAGCTGGATAGTGGGTGAAACGTGGATGAATAAAAGTTAAGTTTCTATGTGCCAGAAGAACAGACTATTCAACTACAAAATCTAAATTTCAAAAGCTATTGTTTAATTGAAAAACTCTTTAATTAATGTCATAATATCTACCTTGCTCTCATGGGATAGATTGGATATTGTCACATCAGCTCTGTGTTGGGCCATTACATTTGCTTTCGCAATTGCAAGAAGTTTTACTTTGTCTTCCTTGGTGATAACTGGAGATAATGACCTGGAAAAACCCATCGTTTTGATCATAAGATAATGGTTATATTTTTGACAGCCAATTTTATACCTTTTCCTGTGATGTTTGTGTCTTCTGTGGTGATCACCTGACCTCGAGTGGTGGTGGTGGTGATGTCTATGTCGGGATTTTGATCGTGATCTAACATTTAAACATATTAGTGTAAGTTTTAAATTTGCAATTACAGTAAAATATGATTTACAGGGTGCTATTTGATATATAAAAGTGTAACTAGCAATGACCTTGAGCGGTGCCTTTTTGACTTGTGGCTTCGTTTTCTTGATCGAGAGCTTGACCTAAAAAATGGTTTTGGTCAAAATCCAGTATATATGTAAATCTCATCAAGTTGTTAAAAAAAAGTTGTAAGAAAACGCAACGCATTGTTTGAATCTAAGTAAATCACACTATCTACCTTGACCGGGAGCGCCTTCTTGAGGAATGTTTTCTGTGGGGACGGTCAGCTTTTTTATGAGACTTTTCAATGGAATTTTGGCTTTCAGGAACATTTTCAGGCTCTTCTTTTTTTGCAGTTTGTGCTTCTGTGGTGTCTTTAGCGATTGCCCGAGCACTCATTTCGGTTAAACTTTTAATTTCTTTTAATGTACTTGTTAATGTGCTTTCAACTGGTGAACTTGCTATTGGTAAACTTGAAACTTTTGTATTATCCACAGTGTTTGATTTTTCTAAAGATGTAGTTGAAGGTTTATTATCAGCAACAGGGCTTTCGGTTTGTGGTTTAAGATTTTTTGCACTGGATTGGGATTCATCTGTAGCACATGAAAAGATGGGGTCCTTGGTCTTTTCTGGCGCAATATCTTCCCCATCTTCTGGTTCAACTTGAAGTGTTAACTGTTCAATTTCTTTAATTTTAGTCACAGTATCGTGATAACAATTAAGTGTTTTATCTTTAATTTCAACCTCTTCTGTTTCTAAAATCAGTAATTTCTTTAAAGGTTGTTCAGGTTTGTCTTTATCCACCTTCTTCTCATTTTGTTCTAGTTTTCTTTTCCTACTGCCGTCTGCATTTTCCTTATCCTTGTGACTTTTCTTTTTTTCTTCTTTGTGTTTTTTCTTTTTTTTCTTGTGTTTCTGTTTTTTATCTTTTATCTTGTCTTCTGATGGAGGGACTTCCTTTGTTTCTTGCATGACTTTATTTCCATCTAAACAGCAAAAAAGATTATAAAAATACTCTTGAAAGCAAACAATATTCATATATATTGGATGATCCAAGTTTAAAAATGTTGAGCACATTTGCAAACATTTACCAATTAAGCAATGCATTAACATATGAAAAACATTCCGCTATTCTGTGCAACCAATAGTAAAACATGTATTGCTCAATAAAAATTCACCGCACAAATTACAAATGTTTCATCCTGTCACACCCATAATAATTATGTAAATAGATATGAATATAACTGACCTGTTAATGACTTTTTTAATGTTTCCTCCAACCGCTCTTCAGCATTCTGAACCCTGAAAAGTTTTTGTTTATAGATGTTGCAAAATTGCAAACCAATCTTCAACCACAATGTTGCTTATCGTGTTTGGAAAAAGATTAAATTTGTAATGTTTTAATTAAGGCTTTTTTGCTTAAACTTTTAAGAACATTTCACAATTTCCAATTTAGTATTTAGAGACAAGAGGCCAGAAACCTTGCGATTGCGACAATACGAATCGAACGCCTCTGCTAATAAAAATAAATAAAAACTTACCCATTAATACCGAGCTGTTTGAGTTTTGAACTTACGAATGACTTGAATATGTCATCCAGGCCGTCCATTGTACTGCAATTACTGCCTTCCTGACACTTGTGGTAGCGAAGACTGAAATGGAACAAATAAAAGAACAACAATAAACATACAATGATATTCCGTTACGGGTCATTGATTTCATACAGGTTTTGTCCTGAAATAACAAAAATACACTTTTATACAGCTTGTGAGAAAGGACTTAGGCATACCAATGGAATAAATGCACACGTGTTTTATGAAAAAAAAGTAGGATTAGATAATTACCACCACAACTGGTGCAAAATAGCCATAATGTTACGTCACTAGCGGTGACCGAGCCAACGTTATTGCAAACGCAGCGTGTTATCGAATTCTGTTCACACGCTCCGCTGGCTATGTCATTTCCTTTCTGTCGTTCGCTTTGCTGGGCTTGTGTCTGGCATTCTGTTCTATTCTACCTGCTTACCATATGTTAACTGCTGTGTAACAAGAAAAAAGTTGTCGTGCCTGCTTATTGTGTCCCATCAAACCGCACCTGGTAAGAATAAAATTGTACATACTAATCGAAACACAGAGATCACCCACAATCGAAGGAAGTCAGACTTTACGACTATAAATTAGCACTGAATAAAGTAAAGGAGTCACCTACTGTGCTGTTGCAGCGCCCATATGATCGTTACCATGCAAGTTATCCAAATACTAGACGCAAATGGTCGGATTTAGGTCGAGCAAATGACCGATTGTATACGATTAACCACTCACAGGTTACATGTTAGGGATGTCCCGGACCAATAGCAGGTACATTTTAACAATCAACCAACCCGAACATGGACACCGAATCCCGACATCGGGCGCGTATTCTTCGTTCAAATTGATAAACAAACGGTGCTTGGAATTCAAAATCAAATCATTTTATTTTGCGAAAAAAAGTGGGCAAATGTACAATACAAAAAGCTTTAAATTGTCATGGACACCGATAAAACCATAAAGGTTATCCGGATGTTTTTTTTCTTTGTGTATGGGTTGGGCACTTGACCGATGCTGCGTTGGCCGGCACTTTTGAAACCTGTATTAATAGTTCAGGTAACCTTCTGGCGTTCACACATCTCGTGGCTAGATTAAAGCAAAGAAATTGGCCGCGTGGTGGGGTAAGTGATCTCCTTAAAGTGATCGTATGTGACACGGTCTGAGATGGCCTTTTCTGGGCAACAGATAACCAAGATCGTACAGTGTGAGATACTGTTGATTCGTCAGAACACTTAGTTGAAAATTATTTAATTGTATTAGTTTTTACAACGACCCTCTAGTCCAACCAAACCTCATGATCTTAAATATTTGCTAATAAACAACGAAAAAGCTCCAAGATAAGACCTTGATAATGCCGGTGTTAAAACGTTTGCTCGTTTATGTAGGAAACATGCTTTACGAAAAACTGTTTTCATTGTCTTGACACTTTAGCCGATATTTTTCCCAAATTATCTGTGTTTGTAAACGCTAACTACCCACTAACCAACCGATTGGTGAGTAACTGTACCAACAAACCCATTCAATGTGTAGGGCCCACTTGGTTAAGAAAACAGGTCGTATGTTTGATCAGTAGCTCTTAACCGTTTTGCACTTGCGGTAAACAAGTTTCAAAACAAGTTTGATGGCGTTACGATTTTATAAAATTTCCGGTACAAAATTTACTGAGAAAAACAAAAAAAAGAAATACAATAAGGTAAACGTATTTACTTCACAGCAGAAGAAATCCGCTTAATGTAAACAAATAACATATATTGGAGACTGGTAAAGTAGTAACGCTGACTGGCGATTGTGATACATATTGCTTTATATTAATTAACATTATCAATCCTGTCAAATGTGTGACAACAAAGTAGGCTAACCAAAACACGTTTCTGTGTGGACAAGAATAAATCATTATGTTTCACTGACCACAAATTTGGTGCGGATTTATTGTTTTCCGCTGTTCGTTTCGGAAATATTCCATTTGTAACATGCGCACAGAACATTAAATTCTGTTAATTGTTTGAACAGCGGTCAGGTTTGTGGGTGGTTACTCAACGTTCAAAATCCTGTTTCGCCACAAATGGGCGTCATCAGTTTTCATACAAAAACAAACAAGATAATTTTCTGCAATGGTAATTTAAAGATAACATTTCATACATACAGAGAGATGCCCAAAACCAGAATTTATATTGCGAAGGATTTATAATCATTTGACGGGCTAATTAGCCTCAAAGCATGTTTCAAAAAAGATCAACACTTTTCGAAGGAACTGAAAAGTGTTTGTCGGGAAGTGAAATTATGCGCTACGAGTTACGAACATTGGGGAGTGTTTTCGTCGCAGTGTTTCCGAAGTTTATAATTTATCAAATTATTTAAAGTGCTGTGTTTGTCGGGGTGGGTACCGGTACAAGTGCAATCAACATCGTGTTTACGTACGGCAAATTCGACTGGAGCGGAAAATATAATTCGTTACACATTTTCAAATTATTGAATGCTAAATAAATTAAGCACAACATTTGGTAAGAGATAAAAAGAAATAACCACCTTGTATTTTGTATCCTATTGCAGTGACCACACATGTGTAGCGTTGACTCGCGCATTCACTGTTTACACACAAAAGTTCTTACCAACCAAAGGCTGTGGCTACTTCTCCACAGTATCCTTGGGATTAAAAGCGCAAATAAAGTTTCACGCAGGGTAAAACTGGTGCTTTTCCGGTAAAATTGATGGGCACTGCCAGACCGCATAATGACGCAAGATTGCGATTACCAACGTAAAAGGATGAGCAATCGCGCGTCACTAAAGTTAAAGGATAGTGGCTGTTACCTCACTAAAATGTTTGATTTAAATTATAGGTTGTCTTTACAAAATTGTGACTCCGTATTTAAAGATGTGTAACGCATTGTTTGTGTAATTTAGTGTAACGAGTTTAGTTTATTGTTGACAATAAAACAAAGCATTCTTTTGTGTTGGTCGTGCCTTTAACTTTTAAAGAGAAAAAGGCCCGTTCTTTTTTCCGGAGCTTACACGCTGTAACCAAAAGGAACCCTCCTCGTCGACTAGATTTTAGACAGGTAGATGTGGCAGCAGCTGGCAATCAGTTCTTGTTATATAACAAACGCTGTTTGTCTCGTAATCCACGTCAGAGGTTTGCCTTGAATTGTTGACCAGTTATGCGTTAGTGAAAACAAATCTATTTTTTCTCTGTAGTGCTACCTGTTGTGCTAGACGTTCAGTCAATGTACATACACTTAAAGTTTTAACTGCGTTTGTTAATTCTCTAAGCTTGTTGTCTTGTCCAATTTTGTGTGTCCAACAAGAAAAATGCCGTCCAAAGCTCTTCTAAACAAAGCCGCCAAAACTGACTACATGAGTTTGGAAACCTATGGAAAAGTCCAAGCCATGTACATCTGGATTGATGGTTCTGGTGAAAACCTGAGATGTAAAACAAGGACTGTAGACTTTGAACCACAAAACCCCGATGGTATGTAACATTTCTATTTCTTAAGTTTTTCTAATAATTACAGGTCAATTATAACTGGCTAATATTTTTTGTTGTAGATTTACCTTTGTGGAACTTTGATGGATCCAGTACCGGACAAGCTGAAGGTTCAAACAGCGACTGTTACATCAAGCCTGTAGCCTTGTTCAGGGATCCATTCCGTGGAAACCCACACAAACTTGTTATGTGTGAAGTATTAAACTACAAGCAGGAGCCCGTTGGTAGGTGGTGATTTTTGGATGGATGTAAAAAATTGTTCTGTCCAGATTAGAATAATTTGCAATATTATTTACAGCCACAAACAACAGAAGAAGATGCAGGGAGATTATGGAACAGGTGAAAGAAGATCGACCTTGGTTCGGAATGGAACAGGAATACACTCTTTTGGATGTTGATGGTCATCCATTTGGTTGGCCCAAAGGCGGTTTTCCTGGACCCCAAGGTAAGTTTGTGTTATTGTTAAAATATTTTTATGCTTTTATATTTGTGTTCACAATTGATAATTTTACAAAAGATGCTCATATTTACCTATGTAAAAATTTACCCATGTGCATTACACTTCCAAATTCTTAATGGTATATACATGTATGCTGTATTTCTAACTTTGGATTTTTGTTTTTGTGTGAAGGCCCATATTACTGTGCTGTTGGAACTAGCAACGTGTATGGTCGTGACATTGTTGAGGCTCACTACAAAGCATGTATGTTTTCTGGAGTTAAAATTGCCGGCAGCAATGCTGAAGTTATGCCAGCGCAGGTAATGTAACTGATTAAATCTCAATATTCTCATTTTATTTAAATTGTGTCACATTGACATAAGATTGTTAACTTTGGCTATCACAATGTTTTCTTCATTGTTTGTTTTTGAATTTGTGTGGATTTGATAGTGGCCAATAACTTTAGATGCAGTTTAGTGAACAAAAGTAAAGTAGTATGTGTAACATTTTTAGTGGGAGTACCAAGTCGGTCCATGCGAAGGGATTGATATGGGAGATCATTTGTGGATTTCAAGATTCTTGTTGCACCGTGTTTGTGAAGATTTTGGCATCGTTGCTTCGTTTGACCCAAAACCAATGAAGGGTGACTGGAATGGTGCTGGTTGCCATACAAACTACAGCACAGAACCAATGAGAAATCCTGGTGGAATAGAGTAAGTCTGCCCAAAGCACGTAACAAAGTATATTTATAATGATTCTTATGTGTGTAATTTTAACAGGGCAATCAACAAGGCTGTTGAAAAACTAAGCAAGCGTCATTTCTGGCATATCAAGGCCTACGACCCCCAGGGAGGAAAAGACAACTTGCGTCGTTTGACTGGTCAACATGAAACTGCTTCGATCTACGACTTCTCATCTGGAATTGCAAACCGAAAGGCTTCCATTCGAATTCCAAGACATGTAAGAATATTAAATTGCTGCAAATATATATTGCCACCGGTCCAGTTTGTACATGGTGAACTATTGGCCCACGTCTTTCACTGGAGCCGGATCTAAATGTAATAGTTGTTTACTTAGCTCTAGGAGAAACCCGGATATATATTTTTTAAATTCCTTCTGGTGCAACTTCTGTCCCTAAACCTGCCCAGGGGATTAACCAGGTTCCAGACAACGCATGATAGTTGGTTCTCTTTGTTGGACTGGATAGTTGCACAAGATATGGGTTTCGCTTGACTGCCTTTGTTTGCTCTTGTGATGAGTAACTCAGTATTACGCAGTATATTTGGCTGTGGTGGTCTCCGCCATAATTTCTCCTTTTGGGAATGAACAAAATATTTACTTTAAGGTTTGCAATGGTTTTATGAGAGCTTCTTTGTGCAAAAAACACAATTAGTAGTAGCATATGATAATCAGGCAGAACAAAATATGATTATTTGTAGCTTGACCTTTGGCACCGACATTTTTATAACTTTGGATTTTTGTCCATATACATATTTTTATTTTGATGTTTACTGCATGCCAGCTATTTTGTGACTTGTAAACATATTGGTAATAAATCCTCTTGTTTGCAGGTTGGTGAACAGAAGTGTGGTTACTTGGAAGACCGAAGACCATCATCAAACTGCGACCCCTATGTTGTCTCTGAGGCGCTTGTTAGAACCACTGTTCTAAATGAAGAAGGGGATGTAGAATTTGAATATTAAAAAAATATCTGCTGCTAGCTTCGATTTTTTTTCAGTCCAGAGGGTACAGAACCATGTTTCCCTTATTTAACCAGTATAGTTTTATATACTAACAATATTGGCAAAAAACTAAACTACCCCAAATGTGTATAATGGCTTTGCACAGGCCAGTGTGTACAGCAGTGCGTAGTGTGTGTACATGCTTTTATGTCTCTACTGTTGGACTTTTTTCCGACTCTTCACTTATTTGTAGGTCGCTCTTTTAAAACTGTTTTCGTATTGGTGTTGTGTTCACTTTGACGCCCAGTATCTCTACACAATAAAGCAGACAAACGAAATCATTCGGTATGGTGTTAGATAGCCATTTCGTCAGTACCATTTGGACCTTAAATACACAAGGTCTTTACGTCGTCGAAGCTTCAAGTGTGGCGAGCTTAGCAACAGAGAGTTCCTGTTACGTGGACCGACGTGGTCGTCGTGAATCGTCACGGCCCAAGTAAAAATCCCAGATGTCCATTTAATTGTAGCTTTGCCGTGTAAGTGCAGGTTCGATTCTCAGCAACGGTCCAAATTACACATATTTCCGTTTAGCTGGACTGTGAAGCAATTCTTTGAATTAAAAACTTCACACATAATTTCTGGAATGTTTTAATACATCATGTGGTTCGGTTAAAACGCAATGTTTTCCAACACTCCAGGCGCATCCTTAACAAAAAAGGCTACGGAATCATGTTGTCGTGAGACGAAAACCCAGATAGCCAAAGCCCGTAATAAAAAGACATTTTTTCTCTAAAAGAACGACCAGGCTGAAATCACGTGCTTGTCACGGGGCAAAGGCGTGATCGGCGACGTTATTTTCGCCACGTAGATACGCAGGTTGAAAGTTTAGGGATAGTTTTCTAAAATTTGTTTTGACAGAAGTTCAAACACTATTGCTTCGTCTCAACAGGCATACTTAGGATTTATATTTCCAAAACTTATTAAAACATTAAGGGGGAACATTAAAAAATGTTGTTTCCTTTTCGTCTTTACCGTGAAAATTAACAAATCAGCGTACAATGTCAGCTGGTAACAGAAAAGCAAATGTTATCTCCTCACAATCCACAAAGTATTTACAGCTGCAATTGCTTACAGTTTGTCGAAGCTACATTGAAATACAACTGTTAAAATCTGTTAGATGTCTTGACTAGTTTCGCTATGTACACCTGTTGACAATAAAAGGTGGCATAAGGTGGCCTTTTGTTTCCAACTCATATCCGGAATGGCTAATCAAGTCGCAAATCAGGCAACATTATATCGTGTAACTTTGACCCTCTTATCAACTCGTTGTCGAAGAGCATTCCATTCAACAGCGCTTTGACCTTTGGGACCTGTGCTGGGAGCACAGATGCATGATTCGGCAAGTGGTCAGGGCAAGGTTTACCATTAGGGATGTTTGTTATATACGTTTGAGCAATCGTATCGAGGCCTGGTTATTATAGGATGCGACACAAAGATGATCTTTGACTGCATCGAAAGAACAGGCAACGGACTTTGGTCTTTACTCACAATTGTTTGGTTGACAAACATGACTTTCGGTCGCGCCTGTACAGAGTAACGTAAACCCACCCAACTCAGCACTGCCTATAGTTTCGCTATCTCGAGCCGGCATGCTGACGTCACAGGGGAATTCGAACGCCTGGTTGCCAGTTCAAGCAGTTTATTTTCATAATGCATAATTGCGGTTAAATCAAAGAACACTATATTGTTTTGTGTTCTTTGGTTGAACCCATCGAGATCAAATCTTTTATTTGTATTGGATAATGTTTTCATATCAGTCAACACACAAGGTAGGACAAATAATAAAAATATCTGCACCTGACCGCTGACCTAACCACGCAGCCCCAAAATCCGACTTCATTAAAGAAGCAGCCACCCTGAAATAGTCTCCATGACCCGAATGCTTTCACGATTTCAAAGTGAGGGTATAAATGTATATACAGGCGATGTTACATACACGAAGCTTTTCAAGTGCTAGTAGGGGAGGGGTGGGTAAAATAAAAAAAATACAACTTAAAATTGATTACATGCGACACAATATATTGGCTAGTCGGACTGATCAGCACACAATTTAGCTGCCGCAGGGTCAAATACCGTCATTCTTCACTCGCCAGTATGACTTTTATTTAATTACTCTGCTGACTAACCAATGCAATATTTGTTACATCGTAAACAGTATGACGTCATCATCATTACTGTTAGTTGTTAATGTCACTCTTGCATAATTTTCAAATGATTGTAATGTTGTGGCAATTTCACACTTTTAAAACATACACAACGCAGCTGTTTTGTTGAAATGAAAATCTGCCTGATAATAAAACGTATAAAACGTATAAAACGTATAAGTGACAGTTGACATTACCCATGTCCTGCCGGCCAGGAATAGATTTATTGCGTCATAAACGTCGTTTCCTATCGGTGCGTGTGACGTAAAAATGATTTCATTGTTTTTGAGTCTTACTACGTGCAACAGAACCAGCGTTGGTTGCTGCTAGTGGATGTGCTTAATTTTTCCGTTGCGCCCAGTTCGTTAACGAGCTTATCGGCCATGCAACCGCGCTTAGGTTTTTGCGAAAGGATTCGTTTGCGTCTTTGCCTCGTTGCACATTATAATAAAGGGGTTGCGTGCGATTTTCTTCTTTTAAAACGACGACAAAACTGTCTTTATACCTTTTGCAAGCTTACCTTTTTTACAGCAACTACAACATAATTAAATGGAGATTGTTTGTTTATGTCTGCATGCGTAAAGTGCTGTAAATCGACTTGGTTGGTTCAAGTCTATCCGCCTTTGCTTTAAATCCCGATTCTGTTTACTGTGACGTGGCTATGACGTAAACAAACGAGACAAGTGGGTTTGTGTTATCACAATGTTGGTACTTATTTTGCTTGTAATATCACATTCACATATCTTGTCCAGCAACAGCAGCGGGAAGTCAGTAGTTTAGGTGCTGCGACCACAGTTGCTGCAAGTAACCGACCTTTCCTATGCACAAATACATATACGCGCTGCTTTGTAATACTATTACACGAAAAGGATAAAAATGTAGTGTGTAATGTCACAATAAAGTACGATTATGTGCGAACAAATACACATTGTTACAAAACACGGGGTATTTCGTTTTGCTGCAAGTTCTCTTTGAAAACAATGTGGCCATTGTGCCATAACACTTACACTCTGCGGGTATTTGCATTTCATCTTAACACGTCAGCACTTCCCTTAAATTGTGTACAAAGTGGGTTTGATTGCGGAGGGTATATATTTGCATGGTAAAGATTAAAACTATATTGCGAAACACGTATGTCTGTTAAGTTTTTCACTCTGACATTTACTTAAGGTTCAACTGACAATATTATCATCAGCACTTTTTGTCACAAAGAAACCATTGGCGTTTGGAACTTATAACTGTGAATCAATACAATGTTTGGAGGTCAGACATGATTTTCACCAATACTTGTTTGACAAACCAAGAAATCCCAGCGGATAACTTATATGGTTTCAAAGATGAACTTAATATTATTCATTTTTTCATGGTGTTTTGTCAATTTCTCCTTCCTTTAAAGCTGACGTCACAACCACAATTCGTGCGCCTGCTTGAACAACATCAAACTTCGTATTAGACAAGTGGTTGGCTACTGATAGCCTTCAAACGATACGTTAAAATGTGCTACTGACTATAAGTCTCCACCGTTAATTCGTCTTATTGCGTGTTCATTTATGCCAGTCTCCTTAACCATTTTTCATGTTGGCACCCACTTAAAATCGCCCACCAGCACCCCTTCTGATATAGATGTAATGCAGTATATTATGGTACAACCAACTCCATAGATTTGGCCTTCCCGCAACCCTAAAAGCAGATCTAGCATCCCCGGTGTGTTTGAGTAACCCTGTATAGATAAGAGCCACTATTTTACTTTGCATTCTTTCTCGCTAAAAAGATAACTTCGGTTAGATATGTTGTGTTGTATGCCAATAAAATAATGTTAAATTATGGCCGATATTATATAATTGAGCAGTGTTGATTAACTGTTTTGTTTGGGTGGAACACAAAAACAGCAAAAACCATCTTCGAAAAGTCTTATGTAGTTTGCTTCGAAATCAATATTTTTGTGGCTGTTTACAGCGCATTTTACGAAATGAATGACATTTTACTAGAGGTCACGTGGGTCATTGTTAATTTTGCATGCAAACATGAGGGGAACGCCATGGCGGCCGACAGGAAATCTAATAACGGCTACTTGCGAAGTCTGGCACTGCTGGGGTTGCTTCTCAACTGTCCACAATGCATAATCCATAAGAGCTTCTACAAACACTTGCTCTTGCGGTGTGGACAGTTCTTGTTCTTCGCCAAATATGGAAGAAGTTTATGCAATCAACATGTTTCCAGGTGTCTTGTGTGTGCAGAAGCCTGTCTGCATGTCGTTTGTTATGAAAGGTATTGTGGGTAGAGGCCATGCAAGATTCGGCATCTACTTCAAAACAAGGACAATGTTTCGCGTCATTCGGGACGTTCGCACCCGCGGGCATCTTTGCAATTAGAACGACTGCTTTTGCACACGCGTTTATTTCAAACTCATGTGGATATATTTCTCGGAAAGGTAAAGTATTAATGAAACTGTTCAAAATCAATCCCTATAAAAAATGTGCAAACCATATTTAATGAACTTTTTTTTGAGCACAAATTAACTTTGCTCTCCAGTATATACATTCCAGATGCCGTTGTTTCTTACAATCAAACTGTGATTTATTGAGTTTTGCTTTGACACCAGCGCATTTGGCAGATTCCACGCAAAAGTCTGAGATAGTTCGCTTTTTTAGGTAAATATATTGATTCTTCAAGCAGAAGTGGTATAATCATAAAACCAAACCTTTATTGTTTGTTCGATGTCAGTAAAAAACAAAACGAGACACTCGCTTCTTGGTAAAATCTATGAAATATATGATCTCTGAATATATAACACTATAATAAAATGAAGCAAATTGGTACAGAAAAATGTTCAGTGAAAATTAATTAAGCCTCCAATAAACAAAACAGGCAGCAGTTGTAGGTGTCCCAACCCCGAGGCATCGATTATTCATGAAGTAATTAAACCGGCGACATATCTTATCTGTTATGCCTGCCAATCCAATCAAGGCCTAGTTATTGTTGTGGGAACGCACACAATATCGCTCTCATTAAATGAGGCGTCTTTTATTGCAGTTACACAGAGGTGTGTATTAGCCACAACGTATCCACCGTGTAAATGTTGCTATGGCGTCCAAAATTGGTGTGAAAATGTGCGAATCAAAAAGACATTTGAACTGTGAAGTTTTCAAGTTCGAAACAAACGCAGTAAGTTGGACACTGATCAAAAAATCCACAAGTTAATCTCTATCGCCGCTGGTGTCCCAACTTTTCTATTTGTATTGCCGCTAGGAGCGCTGTTTCAAACACGCGCCTTGTGACTTTTGTGACCTCGAAACTAGACGTTCGTGTGTGGATTTGACCAGACAAGATATAACAGGGGTTAGTAGTTTTGTTGGCGAGAATTGTCGGTCAACTTGTCCAATAAAATACTGCATACAAGCAATAGGAGAACAACAGACACAAACAGAAGAGAGATATTCTTAACTCCCTTTCGATCCGCTGCATCACCAGATTCTCCCTTCTCCATTCATTTGCCAAATCACCTCCTTTATTCTTATGAGGAAAAGGGACTTTTGGCACAGGGACACCAAGAAATTCACACAGAGGTTCCCACCCTTGCGTTACTTCATAAACCAACAACTGCTTTTCGGGAACAACCTACATATAAGGTTGTAGGACTGACATACAATATCTGTAATTGATCAGCTAAGTTGGTTTTGATATTGCAGATACAGCTGTCAAGTTGGCTGTTCTGACAGCTAATAAACAAATGTATAATCAAAGACCCACCTGTTTCACATTGCGTTCATGCCTTCTTTTTGCACGTATTAAAGCTTTATCATGGAGGTAAGTCCGTCCAGAGAATGGCCAACTTTGGTACCTCACAAGAGGATTGGCTAAATGATAATAACGTTTTTGTTTGTTTGCAATGAATTGTTACATTAATGTAAGCAGATGATGTATGCTATTTTAATCTAACAAATTTTTAAAAATGTCTTTCTTCAGTTTTAAAAATTGACTTTTAAAAATGGCAAAATACAGCATAAACATGTATATACATTAAACCACTTTTTATATTTGATGTAAAAGTGTTGTCCAACCACAAAAAGCAAAAATAATTACTGCAAATTGCCCCATAATTTTGTCCCTTCGCGCCAGTGTAGGTTAAAGTGCATGCAAGTCGAAACATCAAGTCGTTGCTCAGCTGATCCATTTGATTTTTGAAGCTTTTGACCTATTTCTCTTCCTCACGAGTCGTCAAAATCACCTTAAACATTAAAAAGCTATTTCAAGAGGAAACTAGGACCAAGACATGCATTGCTTCATACAGTTTAAATACTTGCAAGAGATCTTACCACGCCATCCCTAAATGGCTGACAATATGTAAAATATAGGTGTAATGATTTTCGTGGCTAAGTTTATAGAAATCAAAATATATTATAAAATTAAAATCCTAATTGTTCACCTTTACATCTGGAAAAGCATCAAATATTTCCTCCCAGTAAGCATCACATGGAGTGTCCACTGCAGCATCAACATTCTCATACATTCTCCTCATGTCCTCCATATTAAACCCATGTATGACTTGCCTCTTCCAATCCTCACCGAGGTAATAAAAGTTTTCCAAAAAATCATACACCTCATACCCCAGAACTCTCAAAGCTGTAGCCATTGTCTTGGTTCCGGTTTTGGTCAAACCAGCCACCAACACTTTCATTTTGCCGATAATTACTTGTTGGCAGTTAAAAGCATTAGGCTACTGTGCCTTTGTAACAGTTATATCCAGGAATGTAGTTGGCAATTTGATAGGTTACGAAACTCTGGTTGGTAAAAAATCTTTACTTGTCCTGAATGTATGTAAATGCTGCACAATCAACTATTTCATGATTAGCCTGATTAATAACACTTCTTTACATAAAGCCTCATAAATGCTTGATGCAAACAAAAAACTAGTTGCGGGCATACAAAGAATACATGACTAACAGAATTGCACATTTTTTCAAAATTTTATCCAATACATTTTTGCACGTGTTTCGTGTGGCATATTTCCAGTGACAAACAAAAACAAACAAACAACGTTCTCTTATGTTTTTGTTACTATTTAGGGAATACCCCTAAAAGTTTAGCACCATAGCGCCCTCTATGTTTAGCACTGGTGCAGAAACGTAACCTTCGTTTTACGTTTCAACGCCTTTATCAATTGTATCGATTTTCTTGTTTGTATAAAAATTCTTACTTGCAAAATGTATACAATAGTGACCAAAAAATAAACAGATTGAATTGAATTTGTGAATTTGTCTGTATGCGTTTACTGAACTCAAAGCAAAGTAAACGAGTCGATTTGTGATCACGCAGTTCATTGCGGAATGTTTGCTTTCACATTGGTATTGACTAACAGTTGGTTGCCGCAACCAAGTTAGTTGCTCTTTGTTCAGTGCACGTGCCTTTTACTAGATATGAAATTAACCTTTGCAACACGTCTGTTAGCCTACTTCAAATATTAAATCAGTAGTTCTTTCATACAATTAAGAGGTGTGTGTGTGCTTCCATCTGAATGCAGTTTAGGATTTTTGCAATTTAGAAGTTATTATTTAAACCTTCTGAACAAAAGTATAGCTTTCTGGACGGATGAAATAGGGTACAACAACATTTGCGAAGAACCCAGCAGGTAAAAAACAAACTTCAAAAAAATCTTGACTTATGCATAAAATATGGGGATTTTTTCCAACTGTAAACGATTTAGTTTTTCGGTATTTCTTCGTAACCGTGCGGTTTCAACTAAATCCAATAACTTGTTTCAGTATTTTTAACTTTCAGATAAAACGACAAACGTACGTTACGGTGTGCAACTACCAGTATTTCAAAACATATTGAAACTAATAAATATACATTTCTTTTTTTACCAGGAGTAAAACAGCAATATGGACGACACCTACGAACACCTTGGTACAAAATTTCTGCTCAAAAACTTTTCTGGACGTTCACACGTTGTTTATATTCATGGGAGATTTGTATTTTTCTTAAATGAAGATATTTTAATTTAATATTTGGCACATAGTGTTGCAGCACGTAGTTGTGTAGCTAAACACATAGTTTTGTTCCATGACAAGCCCAGCTATCACCTAACACAAGCTGTGTGTCAATAGTTTGTTCCAACAAGTAGGGAAATTTCAGTGAAGTAAACAAAGCGGTTTGCACGCAAAGTTGCGAAACGTTTGCTCTTACCATGATAATTTTTGACTTATGGACCCAACCAGTTACACTGTATCAGGTTTAAACGTCTTGTACTAACATTTCCCCTTGATGTAAAATATGTACACAAACTTAGGATAACTCTTTGACATTGTGACGATACTATTACGTCATAGTTTTGATTGACTGCTACACCCATTTTAAATCGTTATATATAATTACAACAACCTACACAGTTTCAAAGCGTTTTGTTACTGGAATTTTGTTATAAAAGCCAGTTTTGCGCAGAGAAAACAACACGTAAGACCCCAAATGTCAGTGTACCGGTTTATGAATACATAGCCCAGAAGAAAATGAACGACAAAGCAATCTTCACAGGTACAAAAAATCTTTACAATACAAAACACGAATCCTCTTTGACATTTTTGTCTTATATTATTTACTAAGGCTTACGCAACTTAGTAGTCGCTAAAGTTTATTTTATAAACAGCCGAGGCAAGTGTGGCTTACAAAAGTTGTAACTACAAGAAAAGGTTGGAATCCTTCTTTAAAAAAAGAGGTTCGATAGAATTATTATGTTAAGTTAATTACACAATGAGATAAACACAGCAGTTATTTCAGATTTAAACTTGCACAACACGCTTTCGCAACTTCTGAAGGTTCGGGGTCTAGCAAAAGACAGCTTCAACAGAGGAAACAAAATGGAAACGGAAAAATACACCTCTTACATGGCGAGAGAAATATGTAAGTCCAAAGAAGAACACGACAAGTACGAAAAACCGAAGGTGGAATTTGAGGTGACAGAAACAACTTGTCAGCATTTGTTGGAGTTTTCAATGCAGGAACGAGCAAACGAAAAATATGCAGATGCGGCCATATTTTGTATCGTGGCACTTCAAAGTTTCGACAAGTTAGATGATCGAAAGAATGCTGTAGGCGGGATTCAGTGGTGTTTAAATGAGTTGGTAGTGTTGGTGGAGCTGTTGACCAAAAACCAGACCACGAAGGACATTGCCAGCACCATAATCCTTCCATTTATGATAAGATCCACCAGTAAATTGCGAACGATCGGTTCATTGAACGAAGATGTTAAAGCACTTGTTGAAACCGAGTGTTTATATTGTGTTGGCCACGTTGAGTTTATGTTGGGTGACCTCATCAAAGCAGAAGCGACGCTGGCGACAATTGCGACCAACGCCACACGCAGGGTTGAAGATCTTTCCATACTTGCTCGGAGTCATGAATTACAAGGAGATGTTTACACTAAAATGATCCAAACTTCAGTAAGATCAGGTAGGCCTAAAGTCAAAGATCGGAAACTCGGAGAACCTGATTACAATTGTTATGATTTCTATGAGAAAGCTGAGCAAAGTTTGAACAGAGCAATAGAATTGTATGAAAGATGTGTCGATCGATCATCGATCGAAAAATTTCAATTGGAGAAAGCTTACAAAGATAAACTAAGGGAGTTAAGTGAACAACGCTCACAGATGGACTACAACCTGTACGTTGAAATTGATCAGTTTCAATGTGTTTGCTAACAATCCTTTAACAATCTCGTTTGTACGAAACAAACACAGGAGCAGCTTTGTCTTGCAGAACGTACAAAACTGTACAGAGTATTACATGAGATAAAACTGTAGTGTTTATGATTTTCCATGTTGCATTTGATATGAATATCGTCATTTCACGTGTATAATAGCGATTTGCCACTGCTCACCAAACGAATACTTCTTATCATTGTACGATTTCGTTAATCACCTGGTGATGTTGGCTTTGTATGTTTCGTATTAGCAGTACATTTATTACTTGGTTTCCAGTTAATTTGTATTGAATGCGCTGCCCAATACACGTCTTTTGGTCCTGATGATAGCTTTATAGCAGGGGTGCTTATTACCAAAGAAAATTAAAGAAAAAGACTACGATGCACAAACAGTAGACTCTGAGGTTAAAAAATCTATTTGGGGGCTACTATTGCTGAGAAATAACTGAGAAAAATTGATTGCAGCTGCATTAACAAAGCACACGGTTTGGTTATGCAAAGACTTACCTCAAAACTACCACAAAAATGCAAATGACAGGTCAGTTAAATAATTAATTTTTTTTGCAAAATTCAGTACCATTAATTGTTTTTTTAGCAAAATATTGACTAACCAGGGGGGTGGCTAAACAATTTGTCCAGAGACTATAATTTTGATCAACATTAGTAGAACTGGGATTGATCTTTCATAAAATCACGAATAATCGGCTACCGTAAACAATACATTTTCCCACAAATATAGCCTAAATTTTGAGCTACATTTTCACCAAATTTTCATCAGCACCCACCAGCAAGTAACTACCTAATTGAAATAGCCCCAAACCCCACTAAACTGCACCGAACACCCTAAAAATTCGCCATGACAACGCATGTGCGCTTATTCGAATGCACAATACACCCCCATGCATCACTGGTTTGCTCTGTTGCGTGCCCTTCCGTTGTGACAAAGGTCCACACGTTGGGCATTTCCCACCACCGAAACTTATTTTCACAGAAATACCAATATGCGTCCTCGAGCGTTGCCAACTGCGACCATCGTTGTAGGCGTTTATAAATCTATATTCGCGAAACTACAATCTACGGCTTTCACAAAATCAAATCAATAAACACGATTAACATACATGAAAGTCACGATGGGCACGGCAAGATCAAAAAGGCAATTTCAAAAAAACAAACTGGATAATAAACAAACAACTTTTGTATACATTGCACAGGTAAACTGCTGAGCACCAACAGGAGGACAACAAAGTTCCAAAAACAAAGTATGTTTGAAAACGTATAAAAAAAGTGCAAAGATATGAAACAGAGAATATGTACATTTGCAAAAAAATTATTACAAGAATGGAATCGTTGTGCAAAACACCAACACCAATTTTTTCTATGTCTAAACTTTTCACTGTTTCTTAGACAGTGCTTGCTTTAGAGTGTATTTGTCTTACATACGAAAGATGCCAGAAATATTTTGACTAAAAATGAACGTTTCCATTCTTATGATATAAAGTATAAGAGGTGGGACAAGCCATAGTGATTGCAATAGAATGGGGAATGACATGCAGAATAGATTAACAAGGCATTGAAGTGCTTTGTATTTTTGTACATATTGATTTAAAGTGTTTTATATTTTTCCATTACTGATGGTTCGTTTTGGGCAGAAAGACGTTTTGGGTTGGAATTTACTTTGCCAATGCCCTCAATTGTTGCCTACATTTGTTCTGAAAAACAATAAGATTTATTACAAAACAATGTTTAAAATATCTATATGTGCCAGTTTTTATTTATTATGCACATTTAACCAGAATAACCATACGGTGCTTATTTTTTTAGAAACATGCCTATTTTTGACTTGCACAAATAGTTTTCCTATTTAAACATGGTTTATTCTTCATCATCAAAACTAGCAAATTACATATTTTTAGAGACAAGCTAGGCTAAAAAAAACAATATTATGGAAGTTATTCAACTGATGCCAATCATTTTTTTAGTGTTCGTGCAGCTTCAGGTTATATTGTGTTAAATAAAATTGTTTTTGGATAATTATGTTTCATACAAGTGATTTTCAGTCCTACAAAGCTCCTACTCAAACATAACTCAGAACATCAAACACATTTTCTAAAACTGCCTCTGATTAGGTAATAAAGATAATATTTGTGAAGATAAATAGTGTTAAAAGGTGAGATGCACGGAACTAGACCATTTGGTGTAAATATTGTTTAGCGTGCAACAAACCAACCTGCAGATGAAGTAGACGTCAGTTGTTGATTATTTGTTTTGTTATTTGAGCCTACTGCTATATTGAAGTTTGAGTTGACAAATGTGTTGTCAGAGAATGTAGTATCTGATTAGTACAATTTAATAGAAGGAATTACAACCACAAAATATATATTTTATCATACTTGCTTCATTGACATTTTTTGAATCAGAATGCAGTTTTTTTTCTTCCTGTATGCATGCAGTAAATACAAAATTCAGTGTGTAGAAACTTACATCATTCTGTGGAGTGCTATAAAGGTTATTTTCTTACTTACTTCTTGTTGTTTGCGTGGTATTTCAACTTTTACACCAAAGTTTGTTCTGTAGAGTTTTCCTTTTATTTCCAATGTAAGGTCAACTATTTCATAACCATCATGTGGAGCGAACGTTAAAACAAAATTTTGTTGCTCCAAAATGTTTAAAAATAGTTCCTCTAGGTCAATTTTATTCTTTGAAAATTTAACTCGACCACTTTCACATACAATAGTTAGTTTTGCTTCATTTTGATCGGATCTAGTAAACAAATTCACAAACAGCACATTAGGAACATTATTTCCAGAAAAATTGGGGTTCTTTTCTAAAGTGAGTAACTTTAAATAATGATGCAGAATTTACAAAGTGAAATGATTATTGCAGCAGATATAGGGGTGGTTATTAACTTTATGCACAAAAACGTAATTTTGTCTTTCAGTTTCAAAATAAATTAAAAACTTAATGTGATGTCCAGAAACAAGGGACAACACCACAGCTAATTCATCACTTAGATTAGAACTATAATGGTAAAAAAATACAAGAAAAATGAAAAATGTCTATTTTGTACTTAAATAGCTTTTTTGAAAGTTGTAAAATTTTTGCTGTACACATTTGCCACTTTTGTCAATGTTACAGTTTATTAATTATAGCACATAAATTACTAGATCTGATGCATTTTTTGGAACAACAACCTACCAAGAAACTACTTCAATATTTAAAATTTATTGTTTTGTGAAAATTGTATACCCTTTAAGTCATTCAATACCTTAATGTGAGGCCAAGCAACACTTGAAGATTGGGATTTGAAGTGTGATTAAATATCATTTTGTCACAAATAAGAAATTTCCAGAGTCTTTCAACACATTCAGAACTTTCATTTGCAGGGAATCCACCCAAAACTATTTTTTCTTTCGACCAACCAAAAAGTTTTTTGCGGATTATGCGAAACCTACAAGTAAGACACACTTTACTAATAAATTGTGCTTAGAAAACACATATATGACATACAAGGTAAAGTGTGTTACTTTAAATGTAAACATCCCCTCGCCATTGTAGGATAAAGTTTCATAATCTTCCCATGTTTTGCCATCTTCACTAGATTCAATCTGACATTAAATAAGTGTTACCACAACAAAGCTTAAAACACATGTTATTAAGTTCAACAGTTTATGCAAGTCATTAACTACACACGTATGCTACACAGTAATGGCCCTGGTTTTTCCAAAAGTGATTTCTAAAACTTACCACAACTAGTTGTGGAAGATCTTCACACACAAAGCATGTTGGTAAAGTGATGGTGACATCATCGGCGAACTTTAAACCACTTGGTCCACAATACAACACTGGAGTGATTTCTTTCTGTGGAATAAAGTAAACCGTGATCATTCATATCTACCTGCCAATTATAGTCAACTGTTTATAATGAAGTATTGATTGTTTATACAGGAGAAAAAACTGATAGGAGCTTGTTAAATACAATAATATCCAATGAAAACAAATAAGACATGGACAAGAGCGTTCTTCAATGTTTGTTTTTCATGAAAATATGCAACCACATACACTGTGCTTCGTATTTCCATAGTAGCAATGTAGACAAATTTTTTCCTCTGTATCCAATGCATTAGAAGGAATATCAACAATGCAACCCATCACATCAACTTTGCCACCTTCCACACCAACCACTGATGACTTTGTCCTCATTACTTTATATTCTCTTTGTTTCTGTGAAATTAACTGTTTTGTGAATTTTCTAACTTTCAAACGTCATTTTCTAAAAAGCCAGTCATTGAATTTTTTTTCTTAAATTAACGATTTAACATTTAGGTTTAACACATAATATATAAATTTATAAAACACTATGCAGCTATTAATGGGCCACAGGCCACAACACCGACCAATGCTCTTGTACCACAAAATGTAAATTAGGACTTTATTTAGTGATGGAAATTTCACACTTTCTTGTAAGTTCCCGAACATACAAAAATCTATACTGTGCTTTCATAATGTTGTCAGAATAACAACATTCATGACTACCTGCTAGCGTTTCACTGTTAATTAACAAATTTAACAAGTGTTAAGTGGGCAATCACTTACAAGACTACTTGCGCTTTCTTTTAAAAACTGTTGACCAAGCTCAGTCAACAAATCCCTAATTTTACTGTCAGGTTTGCAACGGAATCCAGACGGGAAGTTTTTTGTCATTTCATCGTAATATTGCAACGCCTTTTCTTGACACAGCCTTTCAACTAATACAAACTGAGTTTCATCCAAATATTGTTCATTAAGCATGACAATAAATAGTTTCTGATGGCAAAAACAAATTACTTTATGCATTTCCTGTTTGTAGTGTTTTTTTGGTATCTTCTTCAGCTTCACACAAAATGTTTCTCCAATGTTGCTTAAAATAAGTTTCACTTTTAAACTCTTGCAAAAAAATCTTAATTTTTCAAAGAATAAACTTAAATGCATGTTGCTTCTATGTCGCACTACTTCATGTCCCATTCCATTAGTAAATTATTTTGAATGAAACAGAAGTTCACTCACCAAATATTCCTCATTCTTCTGTTCATACACAAGAAACTCCTTGTCCAGGTTTTCATCCAAGTGTTTCAAGTACTTTGCAACCAAGTCACTATTGCCAAAATTTAGTTTGCTCTCAAAGTTTCGCTGAGCTTCTGCTTTCAAAGTGTAATGTTCCCCCTTGATGGAGGGTTGGCTGTGGCATTGTTCCTTGCAAAACTGCATTAAGTTTGGAATCAGATACTGCTCAATGATTGAAAAAACTATTTAGAACTTACCTCTTCCATACGTTCCTTGTAATTTTTTACACATTCTTCTGTGGCTTTTAAAGCTTGCATCTAGATTAGTCATTCAGGTTAGATGTGACCGGCTTTAGATTTTTTAAAGATTGACTAGGGACAATATTAATATAGGTGATTAATTTCTAAACTCGTGTTGGTACATTTCATGCCCTAAAATTTTCAGACTTAAATAGGACATTTCTGGTGCAATATACTGAAAGTTGGCAACCATTGTTACCAATGCTGCTTTACACTAAGTTTGTATATTCAATTTTCAGCAGTCTACCTGATCTATAAAAAATACACAGAATTAAAGTAGCTTACTCACTGGATTACTATACGTAAGAACTTATAATTGGTACATTATTGCCAATGTCACAACAAATGGTTACATAAGTTTCTCAAACCAGTTTCGCTTCATTGATTTGTTTCAACAAGACAAACTCTAAGTCCATGTTTTCATCCAAATGTTTGCGGTCTTTGGCAACAAACTCAGCATCGCCAAAATCTGATTCGCTATCAAAGTTTTTTAGAACTTCTGCTTTTAAACGTTTGTGTTCTTGTTCAAAGTGAGTTTGGCTGTGACATCCATCTTCACAAAACTGCAAGAAAAACATATGTGTTATACATTGTTTTAGCAAATGAATAAACAAAAGTCATTTTGAAGTTACTTTTTTCATTTGTTGTTTATAGGCATTAATGCATTCTTGAACGACTTGTTTAACAATGTATTCTGCTTGTACCTAAACACACAAGATAAATTACCAAAAAAAAAATAATTTATTCTTCTAACATCCTTTTTCAAAAAAGTTATCACCCAAACAAAGTAAACAAGATTTAAGTTTTGTATTTAAACAAGCATGTTACAAAATATCTAATTTGTCAAAAAAAACAATTACTGAACAAACAACAAACATGGTTTATTTGTTAAGTATTAAACTTCAAATTACATTATTTGTTGTATATTTCAATTATTATGTTGGTTTGTGCAATCAAAGTCTTTACCTGAGCTATCGCTTCAACATCGGGCATTTTGCCATTGTTCAGTGCTTTAGAGTAAGACAAGCTTAAGTTGATGAAATCAGTTCCTGTAACTGGATTACCGTTGACTTTTTTTATCACAACTAGTTCTCTTGAAAAAAGTTTTTTCACAGTTGAATTGATTATTTCAAGAAAATCCTCATTTAAATCTGTGACAGATAGAGAAAACAATGGTTGCATAAGTAATAACATCAGTAAATTGTATTTTATTTCGTGTGACAAGTTATTTTACAATTAACCTTTCGTTTGAAGTTTATCTGAGTTTCTTTTTCTTTCAGCCACATGTCTTCCTGGATGTGGCATCAAACAACAAGAGATGTTTTCAAAAATATCATGCAACCCCTTCCAAATTGAATCAGCTTTTGATTTTTTTTCAGTGCGGTGCAAGATTTCCTGAAGATATTTCTCACCATCATCGAAACCAAATTCATAATCTGGGTCTTGCCGATCATGAATAAGAAACATCAAGTGCTTGAAATATAATTAAACTTAGGTTTACTCTAGAAAAATGAGTGACGTAAAGAGAGAATTTCGTTAAAGAGAGACAGATTTGCACAGTTTTATGTGACATAAAATAAAATCCCAAACCTGAAAGATGGGCTTTGGACTGGCAGTGTTGTTCATTCTCAAGGCATCTGCATTTTCCACTTTTAAAACATTCTGTAAATTACCATTTTTAGAATATTCTGTGAAAGGCTGTTAAATGTGATTTAATTATTACATGATAATATCAGTGAATTTAATCAATCATGCTATCGCAAAGTATGCTGCAGTAGGTACCGCTTACCGTTTAGGTTAAGCATAGAGTTCCTAGGTACACTTTAGTTTATTGTAAGTTTTTAGGTAAATATTCCTCAGGTCAACAGACCTGGATTCCTTGTACTTTCTCCAGTGATATAATATTTTCAGTCAACCCTTCCAATCAAAATATGTTTATTCTTTTAAGCCTTGTGAATCGAACCAGTATACGTTACAGAGTAAGCATTGCATGAGGCTCATAGTTTCAAATCAAAACAATTTACGCTATCACATGCCAAACAGGATTTCCTAAATAATTTAGTTGATGATTATAAAGGTAATTGCACTATGTCACTCTGGGTGCAGTGAATAAATTTATCAAAAAACAAAACAAAATTTATTTCAAAAAAACATCTACAGTGCATAAATGGTTGTGCAAAGCATTTTTAGGATTAAAATGCACAATGCAGTGTTTTCTGATAAAATTATCCAAAGGCATGTAATGAATCTTAAACAGAAACAAGCGTAAATTCTAAAATTTTAACTATATCTTCAGTTGTCCAAACAGTTTGAAACTAGTTTTATTGAAAACTGTGCACTTAAAGTTATTCACATACGGAACATGACCTGGTATTAATTTGCTGTTGAAAGCAGTAAGTCTATACGTTAACTAAACATGTGTTACATATATACCTATATTTTAAAGTGGTAGTGGAGGGGCCGGCTCCAGTTTAAGACAGGATAAACTCGACATATGAGGCAATAACTGAAGCTTTGCGACTAACAGAGGAAAATCTCATAGGTCCCACACTCACCTGAATAAATTGTGAACTGCTAATGTTTAAATAGTGCTGGACATTGTATATTTGAATTGAGCTTAACAGAGTGCTAAGAGCAAATATAAAGCAACAGTTTTGACTGCGGACATCGATATTCAACCCTTCGGTGACCATAAGAAACAGAGCCACCTAAAAACACTGCATGTGTTTGGGCTGCAAAAGATTATGTAGGTACACTGTTGCAACGTTAACTTTGTATTACTTTTGTGTTTGGTGTATCAATAAAAAAAGGTTCATCCCAAATCCAAATTCCTACTGTGTGTCTATCCCAACCTCTTTGCCATGTAAAACCTTCAACAAGTTTATCTTCTGTAGAATCAAGCCACGAATCTGACTGTTGGGAACAATATTAAAACGAGACAATAAAATTTGGGATTGACTTACCTTATCGTGCTTCTTGGCCCAAAGGTATTGCAGAAATAAATTCAACATAAAGGATCTTCGTGTCCTGTAAGCTTCAGCAATTGAATAGATCGCAACCGGTGTGTTGGCTACATCTGGATGTCCAAATATTCTTTCAAATTCATATTCATCGATTTCATAAATGGTGTCTTGTCGAGGAACTGGTCGGATAATTTGTACTACTTTATGGGAATTCGGCTCTGGTAAAAATACACATGTTTAACTACCACAACATTTATACATAGAATAGCTTAATCAAAAATTACCCTACCACATCCAACAGAAGCCATTTCGATCGTCAGATGAACAATCACATGGTCAACGTTATATCGAAATAAAACAATAACTGCATCCAGACACACAGAGACCTGCAGAAATAATTCGCGTTCGTTGAGTGACATGTGAAGTCAAGTTGCGAAGTGCCTAGATCGGATTGCTTAATAACCGACAAACAACAGGCCTATGTGTTAGGTCTTCAAGATTTCATAAAATTAAATAGCGCTTTGTCAGACTTCTATAAATTTTCCACTGAAAACCAAACTTTTATATCAAATCAAGGTTTGGTTTCGCGCACCACTCCATTGTTTGGTTCCTTCTGAAAAAATGGGGAAACCCCAAATTAAGCTACAATCCGAGCTTTCACTACAGCGGGGCGCTATGGTCATAGCAAACTGTTTTTATGAAAGGAAAAAGAAAACACATCAGGCGGACGATTGGCAGCATTGCTCAAGCGCCCGACCCATATATCAAGAAGAAAACCTGATCGGGATTCGTGCCCAGGATATTCCGGGTTCAAATCCCGGTGTGGTCAAAAAAAAAAGAAAACACATTCACTGAATGCAGTTTACGAATGAAATGTATGTCTTGCTTTGACAAATTTTACACGAAATACAAACTTGCGAACAACAATTCTTGAAATCCATCTATGTGGATGTGCACGAAGAGTCGGTATTTTCCTTAAACTCCCAAAAAGGTGTTAGCGAAGATTGTGACAATCCGTTATGTAGGTTAATAATACAGCGGTGCACTGTGGATGCGATTCACTAATTTTATACCCTGTTTTAAATATTCTAAGACAAGTACAGCAAGTTCGTGCAGCAGAACAAAAAAATGCATTAGACAACGAATTTAAACAAGCAAAGATTTCATATTATTGATTCCAATTTGCTTATCATATGACTATTGTGGGGCCTGATGGCACTATTGGTTGGAAATTTCGTGCCTATAGTGTTTCCACCATGTTTTCTCCGCAAAGTTGCACCAAGTTTGGTGCCCAACGGATGACGTGCGTGGAGTGCATACAAGGCTGTAGTTGAGGCGAGGAGGTAATTGGTGGAGGCATTGTGGGTTACATGCGCCGTTGCAAAAACTCTGAAACCGCCTGGTTGGCATTGAAGGCACATAATGTACGTTCTCACATAGTCTTCGACCAAAGCTTTTCAATATGACAAATGCCGTCGGTGTAAAGGGGAACTAATGTTGTGATGACGTTGGTCGTGGAATGAATACAACGCTATAATTGAGACGTGAAGGTAGTTGGTGGAGGCATTGAGGGTTACATGGGCCGATGGAAATGGTTGATACAAAATCTAATTTGCTCTCGGCTCTAAAAACCCCTGCTTGGCGTTACAAGCACACAAAGTAACTTGCGATATAATTATTTGTGCACGGCTCACGTTTTGACATTACTTGATCTAAAAACAGTTAGTAAGTTTTTCATCCTGGTAAAGTGTCGATAAAATATGAGTTTGCGTTATCCCAACATAAACAACCCAATAAAAAGAAGTCTACAGCAAACCTCGATTTGTGGCATGATACAGTACATCTTTAATACATCTGTCAACATAGGAATATTCGGTGGCTTGAACGACATACACGACACAGATATCCTGGTCCTTTAAACCCACCAACACTTCATTTCTGAAACTCGCCTTTTTGCCGTAGGGCTTCGTAGTAGGGCTCGTAACCGCGAAGGAACAGAATTGTTTACATTAGTTATGTTTGCCGTAGAGGGGTTAATAGACTCTCGTGCTTTATAAAACCTTACAAGTGATGCACTATCGTCATCGACGCTCCATAACGAAGCAACAAAGTAGGCAATATTGTATATTTAAAAACCTTAGATTCGTATTTCGAGGCGTTGTTTACTCTGCGGTTACATCTGGGTAGATGTTGCATTCCAATGCTGGTTGTCTACATCTGAAAGCTAACCAAAACATCAAGACCAAAATCACGTGATTGCTACCAAGTCATTTGTGCAATTTATATACAACGTTACGCATGTAAGTACCTTCCCCAAAATACACACAAACGAGAGAGAGCCAATTAAACGTAAACTTAAATAAGTAGACAGTGCGCCCTTTTGCAAATGTACAACGTAGTTCTGACCATTTTTTGTTCTCATTTGTTTGGGAATTATTGCAAAACATTTTGAAAATATTCTTGGATCAATTTGCAGTTTCGGCATCGATAAACAAACTCAAGATACTGAACGGAAAACTACACTTGCTACATTTGAAAACCTAATTTTCAGTTTACAAAAGTCAATTAATAATTCAATTCGACAAAACTAAGGCATATGAGATGCCTAACCTTTGATTTACAAAACATTGTATCACAAGACAAACGATCCACGCCATAATGTTGTGATGGCGTGGATCATGAACGCTGTAATTGAGGCGTGAAGGTATTTGGTGGAGGCATTCAGGGTTATATTAGACGTTGAAAATTCTTAAAACAAAATCTCATTTGCTTTCGGCTCTGAAACCTGCTTGTCGTTCGAAGTACACAAAGTAACTTGCGATGTAATTTTTTGTGTACGGCTCACGTTTTGACATTACTTGATCTAAAAATATTTGGTAAGTTTTAATCCTGGTAAAGTGCCGATAAACTATGACTTTGGGTTACACGACATAAACAACCAATAATAGGTAGTCTACAGCAAACCTCGATTAGTGGCCCGATAAAGTACGTCTTTAATACATCTGTCAACATAGGCACAGTCGCGGGCTAGAACGACATACGCGACTCAGATGACCTAGTCTGTTAAACCCACCAGTATTCGTTTCCGAAACTCGCTTTTTACCAAGTTGAAATACTCGTAATCGCGAAGGATCAAAATTGATCGCATTGGACATATTTGTCGGTGATTCGAAAAGTTGCGAAATAATAAAATACACATTATATAATCGTGACCTTCTCGGTGGCAAACGAACTACTTACGCTCACTTATCGTAGAGGGGTAGATAGACTCCCGTAGCCTACTTCACGAAACCTTACAAACGTTATCGACGCTCCATAACGAAGCAACAATCTTGGCAATATTTATACAATTTACATACAGCGTTACGCATGTAAGCACCTTCCCCAAACTACACACAAACGAGAGAGAGAACCAATTAAACCTAAACTTAAATAAGTAGACAGTGGGCTCGTTCATAATTGTAAAACCGAGTTCTATCCATTTTTTGTTCTGAATTGTTTGGGAATTTTTCAAAAACATTTTGAAAATATTCTTGGATCTTTTTGCAGTCTTGTCATTAAGTTTTTAAAGCAAAGTAAAGATCCTAGACGGAAAACTACACTTACTACATTTGAGAAGCCTAACTTCAGTTTACAAAATTTTAATATACGCTTGCCTCTCATGCAAGCTTGTACAGCTCCACACCATCGTACAATTCCACAACATTGCGACACAAGTCAATATGAGAAATGCCGTCGGTGAAAAGGGGAAATAATGTTGTGATGACGTTGGTCGTGTAAATAATGTGGTGATGACGTTGGTCGTGGACAACGTTGTAATTGAGACGTGAAGGTAACTGGTGGAGGCATTGAGGGATATATGAGCCGTTGAAAATGGTTAATACCAAATCTAATTTGCTCTCGGCTCTGAAAACCCCTGCTTGGCGTTACAAGCACACAAAGTAACTTGCGATATAATAATATGTGCACGGTTCACGTTTTGACATTTCATGGTCTAAAAATAGTTAGCAAGATTTTAGTCCTGGTAGCCTGTCTATAAAATATGAATTTGTGTTATCCCGACATAAACAACCCAATAAAAAGAAGCCTACAGCAAACCTCGGTTTGTGGCACGATACAGTACTTCTTTAATACATCTGTCAACATAGGAATAATCGCTCTGTGCCTGAGAGACGTTCGATAATACCATACATATTTTTTTCTTTTCCAGTTTTATGTTACGCTTGCTTGCATTTGCGGTTGATATTTATTGCCCTTAACACATGGATTGACATAAGCCCTAAACATGTCGATTGATACAAGCCTTGTGCACCAGAAATATAAGTTAGAAATCAAAGACAATGCGACGTGTTGCAGAATTTAAATTATATTTTAAAAATTGTGTTTATAACTTATTAGCAGTAAAACCAACCAATATAATTGATTTCAAACTTTCATTACAATTGTCAAAGAAATTGAAAGCTCTATTATTTTCTGAAGTTGTTAAAACGAACCAGGAAATTTTTGTTCAGTAATGTTTGAAGCTTTACTGATGATTTCGTTTGGAGTGACTGTGAACATTTGGATTCGTCAAAAACCCAGAGCATGCATACGGAACTATAATGCTGGAATTTCGTTGAGGCGTTAAGGTTTGGTCAAGACACTTTATTGGGTAAATACCCTTGCTTCGGTTGAAAAGTGTTGTACACAACACCCCGTTTTGAAGGTACGTTGGACACATGTAACCACGAGGCGTTGTATATACTGCGGTTACATCTGGGTAGATTTTGCATTCCAATGCTGGTTGTCTACATCTGAAAGCTAACCAAAACATTAAGACCAAAATAACGTGATTGCTACCAAGTCATTTGTGCAATTTATATACAACGTTACACATGTAAGTACCTTCCCCAAAATACACACAAATTAAACGTGAACTTAAATAAGTAGACACTGCGCCCTTTTGCAAATGTACAACGTAGTTCTGACCAATTTTTTGTTCTCATTTGTTTGGGAATTATTGCAAAACATTTTGAAAATATTCTTGGATCAATTTGCAGTTTCGGCATCGATAAACAAACTCAAGATACTGAACGGAAAACTACACTTGCTACATTTGAAAAACCTAATTTTCAGTTTACAAAAGTCAATTATTAGATCAATTCGACAAAACTAAGGCATATGAGATGCCTAACCTTTGATTTACACAACATTGTAACACAAGACAAACGATCCACGCCATAATGTTGTGATGGCGTGGATCATGAACGCTGTAATTGAGGCGTGAAGGTATTTGGTGGAGGCATTCAGGGTTATATTAGACGTTGAAAATGGTTAAAACAAAATCTAATTTGCTCTCGGCTCTGAAAACCCCTGCTTGGCGTTTGAAGCACACAAAGTAACTTGCGATATAATTATTTTAGCACGGCTTACGTTTTGACATTACATGGTCTAAAAATAGTTAGTAAGATTTTAGTCCTGGTAGCCTGTCTATAAAATATGAATTTGCGTTATCCCGTCATAAACAACCCAATTATGGCCAGTCTACAGCAAACCTCGGTTTGTGGCACGATACAGTACTTCTTTAATACATCTGTCAAAATAGGAATAATCGCTCTGTGCCTGCATATTTTTTGAGAGACGTTCGATAATACCATGCATATTTTCTTTCCAGTTTTATGTCACGCTTGCTTGCATTTGCGGTTGATATTTATTGTCCTAAACATGTGGATTGAAACAAGCCTTAAACATGTCGATTGATACAAGCCTTGTGCACCAGAAATATAAGTTAGAAATCAAAGACAATGCGGCGTGTTGCAGAATTTAAATTATATTTTTGAAAAATGTGTTTATAGCTTATTAGCAATAAAACCAACCAATACAATTGATTTCAAACTTTCATTACAATTGTCAAAGAAAAGGAAAGCTCTATTATTTTCTGCAGTTGTTAAAACGAACCAGGAAATTTTTGTTCAGTAATGTTTGAAGTTTTACTGATGATTTAGTTTGGAGTGACTGTGAACTTTTGGATTCGTCACAAAGCCCAGAGCATGCATACGGAACTATAATGCTGGAATTTCGTTGAGCCGTTAAGGTTTGGTCAAGACACTTTATTGGGTAAACACCCTTGCTTCGGTTGAAAAGTGTTGTACACAACACCCCGTTTGAAGGTACATTGGACACATGTAACCACTCTACCTTTTGCACAAAAAAGTTTTTTTATTTGGTTCGTTTTTCTGACCCCATGAAGGCTCGTCCAGCTGGAACGGAAATTCGATTATTCCAATTATTCCTTATTAAATCGATAAAACTGAGGCATATGAAACGTCAAACCCATGAATTGCACAACATTGCCACACAAGTCAATATAATCAACGACGTCGGCAAAAAGGAAAGCTAATTTTGTAATGGCGTTGAGCGTGGAGTGCATACAAGGCTGTAGTTGAGGCGAGGAGGTAATTGGTGGAGGCATTGTGGGTTACATGCGCCGTTGCAAAAACTCTGAAACCGCCTGGTTGGCATTGAAGGCACATAATGTACGTTCTCACATAGTCTTCGACCAAAGCTTTTCAATATGACAAATGCCGTCGGTGAAAAGGGGAACTAATGTTGTGATGACGTTGGTCGTGGAATGAATACAACGCTATAATTGAGACGTGAAGGTAGTTGGTGGAGGCATTGAGGGTTACATGGGCCGATGGAAATGGTTGATACAAAATCTAATTTGCTCTCGGCTCTGAAAACCCCTGCTTGGCGTTACAAGCACACAAAGTAACTTGCGATATAATTATTTGTGCACGGCTCACGTTTTGACATTACTTGATCTAAAAACAGTTAGTAAGTTTTTCATCCTGGTAAAGTGTCGATAAAATATGAGTTTGCGTTATCCCAACATAAACAACCCAATAAAAAGAAGTCTACAGCAAACCTCGATTTGTGGCATGATACAGTACATCTTTAATACATCTGTCAACATAGGAATATTCGCTGGCTTGAACGACATACACGACACAGATATCCTGGTCCTTTAAACCCACCAACACTTCATTTCTGAAACTCGCCTTTTTGCCGTAGGGCTTCGTAGTAGGGCTCGTAACCGCGAAGGAACAGAATTGTTTACATTAGTTATGTTTGCCGTAGAGGGGTTAATAGACTCTCGTGCTTTATAAAACCTTACAAGTGATGCACTATCGTCATCGACGCTCCATAACGAAGCAACAAAGTAGGCAATATTGTATATTTAAAAACCTTAGATTCGTATTTCGAGGCGTTGTTTACTCTGCGGTTACATCTGGGTAGATGTTGCATTCCAATGCTGGTTGTCTACATCTGAAAGCTAACCAAAACATCAAGACCAAAATCACGTGATTGCTACCAAGTCATTTGTGCAATTTATATACAACGTTACGCATGTAAGTACCTTCCCCAAAATACACACAAACGAGAGAGAGCCAATTAAACGTAAACTTAAATAAGTAGACAGTGCGCCCTTTTGCAAATGTACAACGTAGTTCTGACCATTTTTTGTTCTCATTTGTTTGGGAATTATTGCAAAACATTTTGAAAATATTCTTGGATCAATTTGCAGTTTCGGCATCGATAAACAAACTCAAGATACTGAACGGAAAACTACACTTGCTACATTTGAAAAACCTAATTTTCAGTTTACAAAAGTCAATTAATAGATCAATTCGACAAAACTAAGGCATATGAGATGCCTAACCTTTGATTTACACAACATTGTAACACAAGACAAACGATCCACGCCATAATGTTGTGATGGCGTGGATCATGAACGCTGTAATTGAGGCGTGAAGGTATTTGGTGGAGGCATTCAGGGTTATATTAGACGTTGAAAATGGTTAAAACAAAATCTAATTTGCTCTCGGCTCTGAAAACCCCTGCTTGGCGTTTGAAGCACACAAAGTAACTTGCGATATAATTATTTTAGCACGGCTTACGTTTTGACATTACATGGTCTAAAAATAGTTAGTAAGATTTTAGTCCTGGTAGCCTGTCTATAAAATATGAATTTGCGTTATCCCGTCATAAACAACCCAATTATGGCCAGTCTACAGCAAACCTCGGTTTGTGGCACGATACAGTACTTCTTTAATACATCTGTCAAAATAGGAATAATCGCTCTGTGCCTGCATATTTTTTGAGAGACGTTCGATAATACCATGCATATTTTCTTTCCAGTTTTATGTCACGCTTGCTTGCATTTGCGGTTGATATTTATTGTCCTAAACATGTGGATTGAAACAAGCCTTAAACATGTCGATTGATACAAGGCTTGTGCACCAGAAATATAAGTTAGAAATCAAAGACAATGCGGCGTGTTGCAGAATTTAAATTATATTTTTGAAAAATGTGTTTATAGCTTATTAGCAGTAAAAGCAACCAATATAATTGATTTCAAACTTTCATTACAATTGTTAAAGAAAATGAAAGCTCTATTATTTTCTGCAGTTGTTAAAACGAACCAGGAAATTTTTGTTCAGTAATGTTCAGGAGCAAGGGTATTTACCCAATTAAGTGTACTGATGATTTAGTTTGGAGTGACTCTGAACTTTTGGATTCGTCATAAAGCCCAGAGCATGCATACGGAACTATAATGCTGGAATTTCGTTGAGGCGTTAAGGTTTGGTCAATACACTTTATTGGGTAAATACCCTTGCTTCGGTTGAAAAGTGTTGTACACAACACCCCGTTTAGAAGGTACATTGGACACATGTAACCACTCTACCTTTTGGACAAAAATTTTTTTATTTGGTTCGTTTTTCTGACCCCACGGAAATTCGATTATTCCAATTATTCCTTATTAAATCGATAAAACTGAGGCATATGAAACGTCAAGCCCATGAATTGCACAACATTGCCACACAAGTCAATATAATCAACGACGTCGGCAAAAAGGAAAGCTAATTTTGTAATGGCGTTGAGCGTGGAGTGCATACAAGGCTGTAGTTGAGGCGAGGAGGTAATTGGTGGAGGCATTGTGGGTTTCATGCGCCGTTGCAAAAACTCTGAAACCGCCTGGTTGGCATTGAAGGCACATAAAGTAAGTTCTTACACAGGCTTCGACTAAAGCTTTGCAAAGACAGATACCACTGTGATTACCGCCAATATGTACAACGCATATTTACCACAATACATCACTTATGTAGCGACAAAGAAAAATCGTGGCTAACGCTGCAAACACGACAAAACAGAAGAATCACACCACCATGCTTCCTGTTATGTTACACCACTAGATTCGCTTCAACACACATATTGCTTGCGGTGTTATTTCAATGCGCCAAACATGTGTTTCGATACAAGCCTCATATTGCCATATGTGTACGTCACGTTAAGTAGACTATTCATGAATTTAAATCACTTCAAAAAGTAGCATAGTTGCGCAGCAAGTGGCAAAAAAGTTCTGTATCCATATACGCTTGTACAGGTCTGCTCAACATGTTTGCCATGGGGATATTTTAAATGTCCTACGGTAAATGATAATCAGAATACTATACTGCGACGAATTAAATATTCGACGCATTTAAAGTGCATGTGACACGAAAAAATAAATTATGTTGGTAATTAAACTGTTAGTAATTAAACACTCACAGCAAAAGATATAGAAGTAGGTTAATTGAATTTGGCAGACCAAATTACCTGTTATTCTGTCATAGTACCACTTTTTGCCCGACATTATAGCGTTGCCTACGAGTTCGCGTCATAAAAGATTTGTTTAATTCGCCACAATCAACCACTAATGTATTTCTTGCAACATACTTAAAAACTAGACATGTTGGAAACATCAAATTAAAGTCAACACAAAGGGAGGTTGAAGTTATGACATCACAGCCAAAATGACGTCATGTAATGTCACTCAGCAAAGAAACGCACCATTCCCGTCTTATTGGAGTACAGAGTAATGTCATTTCAGCTATACCCTATGATCTTTCATTAATTAGGGACAAATAAGCCTTTGGTTTGTGACGTCACAGTGACATATTTTTGTGTGATGCAAAACTCTGTCCTGACCTTTAAGGTAACGTAATCTGTGGATTCTCCCATGTTTGAAACTATTCGATATCTGCAAAAAAGGCGCCTTCTCCTACCTAAACAATGCATTTTTTTCGACGCGAGCGACTTGTGTGATGTGCTTTTCTCCTCAGCGCAAAATGTTTACGATTTTTGATCGCCGCTACTTTCCGTGCAGTTTTCTACATTTTTTAGTTTACGTAGAACCGTAAAACTTTGGATATATGTTTGTTGCAGATGTACCATTAGTTTTACGCAAAATTGCCATGGCCGTGGCATGTGCATGTTTAAACGATAGTATGAAATGTGCGACTTTATCGATCATTTTACTTCTCTTATTAAATGTTCATTTACGTCACTTTTTCTTGTTGACACCCCTTTAAAATCACCCACCAGCACCCCTTCTGATATAGATGTAATGCAGTATATTTTGGTACAACCAACCCCATATATTTACCTTCCCGCAACCCTAAAAGCAGATCTAGCATCCCCGGTGTGTTTGAGTAATCCTGCATAGATATGAGCCACTAATTTACTTTGCATTCTTTCTCGCTAAAAAGATGACTTCGGTTAGATATGTTGTGTTTTATGCCAGTAAAATAATGTTAAATTATGGCCAATATTATATATTTGAGCAGTGTTGATTAACTGTTTTGTTTGGGTGGAACACAAAAACAACAAAAACCGTATTCGAAGAGTCCTATGTAGTTTGCTTCGAAATCAATATTTTTGTGGCTGTTTACAGCTCATCTTACGAAATGAATGATATTTTACTAGGGGTCACGTGGGTCATTGTTAATTTTGCATGCAAACATGAGGGGAACGCCAAGGCAGCCGACAGGAAATTTAATAACGGCTACTTGCGAAGTCTGGCAATGCTGGGGTTGCTTCTCAACTGTCCACAATGCATAATCCATAAGAGCTTCTACAAACACTTGCTCTTGCGGTGTGGACAGTTCTTGTTCTTCGCCAAATATGGAAGAAGTTTATGCAATCAACATGTTTTCAGGTGTCTTGTGTGTGCAGAAGCCTGTCTGCATGTCGTTTGTTATGAAAGGTATTGTGGGTAGAGGCCATGCAAGATTCGGCATCTACTTCAAAACAAGGACGTTTCGCGTCATTCGGGACGTTCGCACCCGCGGGCGTCTTTGCAATTAGAACGACTGCTTTTGCACACGCGTTTATTTCAAACTCATGAAGATATATTTCTCGGAAAGGTAAAGTATTAATCAAACTGTTCAAAATCAACCCCTATAAAAAACGTGCAAACCGTATTTAATGAACTTTTTTTTGAGCACAAATTAACTTTGCTCTTCAGTATATAAATTCCAGATGCCGTTGTTTCTTGCAATCAAACTGTGATTTATTGAGTTTTGCTTTGACACCAGCGCATTTGGTTGATTCCACGCAAAAGTCTGAGATAGTTCGCTTTTTTAGGTAAATATATTGATTCTTCAAGCAGAGGTGGTAATCTTAAAACCAAACTTGTATTTGTTTGTTTTTTTCCGTTCGATGTCAGTAAAAAAACAAAACGAGACACTCGTTTCTTGGTAAAATGTATGAAATATATGATCTCTGAATATACAAAACTATGATAAAATGAAGCAAATTGGTACAGAAAAAAGTTTAGTGAAAATTATTAAAGCCTCCAATATACAAAACAGGCAGCAGTTGTTGGTGTCCCAACCCCTAGGCATCGATTATTCATGAAGTAATTAAACCGGCGACATATCTTATCTGTTATGCCTGCCAATCCAATCAAGGCCTAGTTATTGTTGTGGGAACGCACACAATATCGCTCTCATTAAATGAGGCTTCTTTTATTGCAGTTACACAGAGGTGTGTATTAGCCACAACGTATCCACCGTGTAAATGTTGCTATGGCGTCCAAAATTAGTGTGAAAATGTGCGAATCAAAAAGACATTTGAACTGTGAAGTTTTCAAGTTCGAAACAAACGCAGTATGTTGGACACTGATCAAAAAATCCACAAGTTAATCTCTATCGCCGCTGGTGTCATCACTTTTCTATTTGTATTGCCGCTAGGAGCGCTGTTTCAAACGCGCGCCTTGCGACTTTTGTGACCTCGAAACCAGACGTTCGTGTGTGGATTTGACC
Organism: Ascidia mentula; assembly: GCF_947561715.1. NCBI lineage: Eukaryota > Metazoa > Chordata > Ascidiacea > Phlebobranchia > Ascidiidae > Ascidia > Ascidia mentula. Next base: position 21,432,931 of record NC_138568.1, on the reverse strand, counting down.
AGACAAGATATAACAGGGGTTAGTAGTTTTGTTGGCGAGAATTGTCGGTCAACTTGTCCAATAAAATACTGCATACAAGCAATAGGAGAACAACATACACAAACAGAAGAGAGATATTCTTAACTCCCTTTCGATCCGCTGCATCACCAGATTCTCCCTTCTCCATTCATTTGCCAAATCACCTCCTATATTCTTATGAGGAAAAGGGACTTTTGGCACAGTGACGCCAAGAAATTCACACAGAGGTTCCCACCCTTGCGTTACTTCATAAACCAGCAATTGCTTTTCAGATACTACCTGAATATAAGGTTGTAGGGCTGACATAGAATAATTGTAATTGATCAGCTAAGTTGGTTTTGATATTGTAGACTAATAAAACTGTCAAGTTGTGTGTTCTGGCAGCTAATAAACAAAGGTATAATTGAATACCCACCTGTTTCACATTGCGTTCATGCCTTCTTTTTGCACGTATTAAAGCTTTATCATGGAGGTAAGTCCGACCAGAGAAGGGCCAACTTTGGTACCTCACCAGAGGATTGGCTACATAAAAATATTTTTTGTTTGTGATAAATTGATACATTAATGTGAGTGGAGGATGTATGGTATTTTAATCTAACAAATTTTTAAAAATGTCTTTCTTTAATTTCAAAAATTGACTTTCGAAAATGGCAAAATACAGCATAAACATGTACATTAAATACTTTTTATATTTGATGTGAAAGTGTTGTCCAACCACAAAAACCAAAAATAATTACTGCAAATTGCCCCATAATTTTGTCCCTTCGCGCCAGTGTAGGTTAAAGTGCATGCAAGTCGAAACATCAAGTCGTTGCTCAGCTGATCCATTTGATTTTTAAGCTTTTGACCCATTTCTTTTCTTCGCGAGTCGTCAAAATAACCTGAAACAGTAAAAAAGCTATTTTAAGAGGAAACTATGACCAAGACATGCATTGCTTCATACAGTTTAAATATTTGCAATTTATTCCCAACCCTAAATGACTGACAATATGTAAAGTATAGGTGTAATGATTTTCGTTGCTGAGATTATAGAAATCATAATATATAAAAAATGACAATCTTCACAAACATCGCAGAAGTAATGTCATGCTTACGCATAGCAAGGCGGGATCGCCCCACTGCGCAGGCCCTTTATATTTGGTGATCACAGCTCTAATTTTCTGATCATAAGGTTTACAGGCTTCGCAGCCAAGGCATTGCAGCCAAGGCATTGCAGCCAAGGCATTGCAGCCAAGCTGGATCAGCCACTTTTCCCGACAAGTTGGAGCGAGATCTGAAAAATCAAGCTCCCGGTGAGGTTTGAACTCATGACCCTGGGCTAACCAGGCCCAAACGCTCTACCAACTGAGCTCCTGTAGCTTGGCTGCAATGCCTTGGCTGCGAAGCCTGTGAACCTTCTTCACAAACATATTGCATGAACCTTTTATTACACCTCTGTGTAAAATCTTAATTGTTCACCTTTACATCTGGAAATGCATCAAATATTTCCTCCCAGTAAGCATCACATGGAGTGTCCACTGCAGCATCAACATTCTCATACATTCTCCTCATGTCCTCCATATTAAACCCATGTATGACTTGCCTCTTCCAATCCTCACCGAGGTAATAAAAGTTTTCCAAAAAATCATACACCTCATACCCCAGAACTCTCAAAGCTGTTGCCATTGTCTTGGTTCCGGTTTTGGTCAAACCAGCCACCAACACTTTCATTTTGCCGATAATTACTTGTTGGCAGTTACAGCATTAAATCAAATCATGTTTATTTTGCGAGAAAAGCAACTACGCGACGAACAAAAAACAAGGAAATGAAATGGCATGGGCACCGATAAAACCATAAAGGTTATCGAGTCAGGCGCCCATGTAAAGGTGATTTCCTCACGGAGAATCACCGTCTGCCGTAGGATCGCAGCCAGTCGCACTGGGAGGTGATGGGTTGCGACAAGCTGCATGTGACGAAAAGGTGGCCACCCGGCCGTGCTGGCCAAAGCAAAACCCATCGAAACGCAAACGCCAACTCGGTTCTCAGAACGTTTCCTTTGATCCACATCGACAGACCTTAACGTCCCGAGGACAGTCCAAACGTGGTGGTTTTGGTTGGAGATGGTCAGGATCGTATGGAGGTTGCGCTTGTTGAATCATCGTAGGTCTTGCTGATGATCAATCGCACGTTATGATGTTGGTGTGCAGCGCTCCTAGGTCTGAAACAACAACGGATCCTACGGCAGTAAATTGTTCATTTAGGCGTAGAGTGTACAGTGGAATATGCATAAAAACACAAATAAAAACACCATAAAAAAAAGACAGAAGAAACGCAATAAACGACAGGAGGACTACAAGAAAAAAGGGGAAAACTGACTGCTAACAGGGTGGATGAAAAAGGAAGTTAATACTGAGATGTGAAACATTGGCGGATTTTTTTTTTAAATGATGGACGGGAGAGCGATCTAATGGAAGGGTTTATTTCCTCCCATATCTGTGGGCCCCTATGTTTTAGCATACGTAAGCCGAAGGTGGTGTTAACTCTTGGGTGAAATAAGTTCTTTTGCGATGCATTTCTTGTGAAATGATCGTGCACTGTGCCTACTAACGAAAATAAGGAGTTGTAGGAGGCCGGTAGATTGCCGGTATGGAAATCGTGCATTACTTTGGCCAGTTCGAGTTTGTAAATGTCTCTAATTTTTGTGAGATCTAATTTCTTATATAATGGCGTGACGTGGCTTTGAAAGGAACTAAAGGTTATGGAGCGGAGTATATTATTATGAATAGTGTTGAGTTTTTTCAGTGAGAGTGCCGATCCTCCACCCCAAGCACCGATAGCGTACTGAATATGGGAATATACAAATGAATAGTAAACGTTTCTCAAAGTTTTAACGTCAAGATAATTTCGCAACTGAAAAAAAGTGCCGCATGCTTGTGACAATTTCTTTTCTAAATGATGAATGTGAGTTTTCCAGGTTAGTTTGTCATCAATGTATACACCGAGGTACTTAATATTATCTGATCGCAAAAGTTTTTCATGACCGATGGTGACGGTGAAATTGCCAGTGCTTGAGGTGGAAGGGGAAAACAATAGGAACTTTGTTTTCCGAATGTTGAGAGAAAGTCGATTGTGCCTTAACCAGTTGTCAACATTTGTGAGTTGTTCGTTAACACGGGATTGTAAGTCAATAAGTGATGGGGAGGTCATTGAAAGAACCGTGTCGTCAGCAAACAATTTGGTTGTAAAAGAGGATACTTGCGGAAGGTCATTGATGTACAATAAAAAAAGTAAAGGAGCTAATGGCGAACCCTGTGGGCAGCCGCATGTTATGGGTTTAATATCCGACACAGAATTTCCTATTCTAGTGCATTGACTTCTACCTACAAGGTAACTGCGGATTAAGTGTAGGGTATTTCCCCTAATTCCATACCGGCGCTCTAACTTTTCCAACAACTTCTCGTGATTTACGGTGTCAAATGCCTTAGACAGGTCTAGAAAAATGGCGCATGTGAACTGTTCATTGTCAAAAGATTCTAACAGCTTCTCGTAAATATCGTAAATGGCGAGTGACGTGGAATGTTTGCTTCTAAATCCGTATTGATGCTGTGAAATTAACTTACTTTTTTCAAGGTAGTTATATAGGCGGCTGTGAATAATTTTTTCAAAAATTTTTGCAAAAGGGGACAATAATGATATTGGCCTGTAATTAGTGCACTCACTCACAGAACCATTTTTGTGTATGGGAATCACTTCTGCCGACTTAAGAACTACGGGATATTGTCCATTACGAATACACCAGTTATACACCTCCGACAGAAAGGGTGAAATTATGTATTTAACTAGCTTAATGAACCTAATGGGGATATCATGAGATGGTACCGATTTTGTTGCATCTAAAAGGGATATATACATTTCTATCTCGTCTGGTGTTGTTTCATAGAAGAAGAAGGATGAAGACACATTGCCACTTAAAGCAACAGCTGGGAGGGGTTTATCTGGAGACGGTATGGAGAGTGCAATGCTATTTCCTATGCTGGCAAAGAAGGAATTAAAAGTGTTCGATATAATTAAAGGGTCATGTGACATATTTCCATGGTTTGTTCTTACAACAGTGGGTTTATGGGGTTTGGACTGTTTACGCTGCAATATACTGTTGATTATTTTCCATATTCCAGCAATGTCTTTTTCACTACCTTTTAGTTTTTTCTTGTAAAAAATGATTTTCGCTTGTTTCATTACATGGTTCAAACGGTTTCTGTATGCCTTATATTGGTTGTATTTGCTAATACTGGAAAAATGTGATTTGCATAACATGTGAAAAAGTCTATTTTTTTTCTTAATGGAAGTGTATATAGCTTTGCTTATCCATGGTTTCTGTGCTAGTTTCCTTCTTCTTCTGGACAGGTGGGATAGTGGTGCATGATGTTGTAAAATGGAAATAAAGTTTTGGACAAAATGAGTAAATTGATCAATAGGGTTTTGGTTGGAATGAGTTAAGCTTTCGATCAGAAAGTTTATGTCTTGCATTAGGTTTGGGGCAGAAAAATGTTGCATATCTCTAACAAGTATTTTCTCTAGTGGTTTACTGAGGGCTACTGTGTGGAGTATGATAAATATTCCAAGATGGTCAGATATGTCTGTTGTAATAATGCCAGATTTAAACTTTACATTGGAATTAGTAGAGAAAAAATTATCAATTAGAGTTGCACTGTGGGGAGTTATCCTGGTAGGTTGGCATATCAGAGGTGTATAACTGTACGAGGCAAGGGTATCTATGAAATTGCGCACTGAGTCAGAACTGTTATGTTTCATCAAATCAATGTTAAAATCACCACCAATATAAACTGGAATATTATGTTTATTAAGATCATGTAAGGTTTGGGAAAGTGCATCTTGGAATGAGTCATGAGAGTATGTGGGATGTCTGTATATTACACCAAGGACAATTTGTTGTTTCTTAAGTGATAATTCAACCCATAAGTTTTCACTATCTTGACAAAGGAGTGTGATGTCATGCCTTATGTGAAAAGAAAGTGACTGTTTAATGTACATTCCTACACCACCCGCATTAAAAACTGTGTCAATGTGGCAAAATTCATACCCTTCAATATCTGTGGTGTAAATAACACTATGCTTCATTCTCGTTTCGGTTATCATTATTATATCAGGAATTTTAGACATATTTGATATCCAATTCTCTAAATCATCTTTGTGTTTTTTTAAACTGCAAATGTTAATGTGGATAATATATAGATCATTCTCCAACATATTTCTCAGTGTCATATCCAGTGATGCATGATCATAGTACTGTGAGTGAGTGTGTTCATTACTAGCCAAAAAACATAGGTCTGGGGACTTAGTTTTAAACTGGGCCATCATGAGGAGGTATTACTAATAATGAAATCATTGACACAAAATATATAACAAACATACAACTACATAAGTAAATATTATAGAATTTTGTGACGTACCAAATCATTGTCATTGCGAATGACAATGACATTGCTCTCTTCATCCTTCTTTAAATAAGTTGTTCCATTCCGAGTCCAGATGTGGTGGAAGTGGTGCTCCCGTTTGTACCGGAGACAGGTGTTAAATCTGTCCCGGTTCCTCTTTGTCAAGCTCTCATTGACAAAAATCTGCTTCTCTGGAGCCACACCTCGGTTGACCGCCTTTAGTTTATGCCTGTTGAAGTAAATGGCATCCCGCAGTTTCCTATTTATAAATTTAGCAATGATTACTGGCCTTGGGTGATCTTTTGACGGTCTTCGCAGTCGATGGGATATGCTGATGTCATGTTTTGTAACAGTGACATCCAGCTTCCTCGCGACAGAGATGACCAGGTCGTCGGTGCTCTCCTCATCTGAGTAGGGAAGGCCTTTAAACTCCAGGCATGGCCGACGGCCATACTGCTCCAAATCATTAATGGATTGCTCATTTGAAGCAGAGCTTGCCTGGAGTTCCTTTACGGCCTTCTTTAACTCCCTGTTCTCAGATTGGAGGGAGTGAATCACCACTTCGTTTGTGGAGAGCTTCTTCTTCATCTCCTCGAACTTCTCTTGGAGAAAGGCCTGACTCTTCCGCATCTCTTTCATCTCCAGCACCAGCTCCTTCAGGGTGTTGTCAGTGGAGTTCTTGCTCTCCCGTACTTCATCTCTCAGAGAGTCGATGCGGTCAAGGACAGCAGATTGCTCCTTGTCTTTCTTTGAACGCTGTGACATCTTATGCACAGTTAGTCTATTCTTACAGGAAATATGTTAGCAGTAACAAAGTGTAAATAGATGTAAAATAACAACAATAATAATAATAAAGGTTAGTAATATCAATGTACTTAACTTTTGTAGAAATTCCTTCAATGTCGTTGAACAGAAAAAAAAACAGCAGTATTTGTTCAGCAGTATGTACGCTCTATTTGTCTAAGTCTGTGAACCTTATTCAAATAGAATTAGGCTACTGTGCCTTTGTAACACTTATATCCAGGGATGTAGTTGGCAATTTGATAGGTTACGAAACTCTGGTTGGTAAAAAATCTTTACTTGTTCTGAATGTATGTAAATGCTGCACAATCAACTATTTTATGATTAGCCTGATTAATAACACTTCTTTATATAAAGCCTCATAAATGCTTGAGGCTAATAAAAAACTAGTTGCGGGCATAAAAAGAATACATGACTAACAGAATTGCACATTTTTTCAAAATTTTGTCCAATACATTTTTGCACGTGTTTCGTGTGGCATATTTCCAGTGACAAACAAAAACAAACAAACAACGTTCTCTTATGTTTTGTCACCATTTAGGGAACCCCCCTAAAAGTTTAGCACCATAGCGCCCTCTACGTTAAGCACTGGTGCAGAAACGTTATCTTCGTTTTTACGTTAAATCTTATTAACGCCTTTATAAATTGTATCGATTTTCTCTTTTGTATACAAATTCTTACGTGCAAAATGTATGCAATGGTGACCGAAAATTAAACAGACTGAATTGAATTTGTGAATTTGTCTGTATGCGTTTACTGAACTCAAAGCAAAGTCAACGAGTCGATTTGTGATCACGCAGTTCATTGCGGAATGTTTGCTTTCACATTGGTATTGACTAACAGTTGGTTGCCGCAACCAAGTTAGTTGCTCTTTGTTCAGTGCACGTGCCTTTTACCAGATATGCAATTGATCTTTGCAACACGTCTGTTAGCCTACTTCAAATATTAAATCAGTATAGTTCTTTCATACAATTAGCAGGTGTGTGTGTGCTTCCATGTCAATGCAGTTCAGGATTTGTGCAATTTAGAAGTTATTTTTTAAACCTTCTGAACAAAAGTAGCTTTCTGGACAGATGAAATAGGAGACGACAACATTTGCGAAGAACCCCAGCAGGTAAAAAAAAAAAAAAATCTTGACTTCTGCGTAAAATTTTTTCCAACTGTAAACAATTTAGTATATCGGTAATTCTTCGTAACCGTGCGGTTTCAACTAAATCCAACTTGTTTCACTATTTTTAACTTTCAGATAAAACGACAAGCGTAACTTTACGGTGTGCAACTACCAGTATTTCAAAACATATTGAAACTAATAAATATACATTTCTTTTTTTACCAGGAGTAAAACAGCAATATGGACGACACCTACGAACACCTTGGTACAAAATTTCTGCTCAAAACTTTTTCTGGACATTCACACGTTTTTTTTTATTCATGGGAGATTTGTATTTTTCTTAAATGAAGATATTTTAATTTAATATTTGGCAGATAGTGTTGCAGCACATAGTTGTGTAGCTAAACACATAGTTTTGTTCCCTGACAAACCAAGCTATCACCTAACACAAGCTGTGTGTCAATAGTTTGTTCCACCAAGTAGGGAAATTTCAGTGAAGTAAACAAAGCGGTTTGCACGCCAAGTTGCGAAACGTTTGCTCTTACCATGATAATTTTTGACTTTGTACCCAACCAGTTACACTGTATCAGGTTTAAACGTCCATATACTGACATTTCTCCTTGATATAAAATCTATATATATACAAACTAAGGATATTAACTCTTTGACATTGTGAGTATACTATTACGTCATAGTTTTGATTGACTGCTACAACCATTTTAAATCGTTTTGTTACTGGAATTTTGTTATAAAAGCCAGTTTTGCGCAGAGAAAACAACACGTAAGACCCCAAATGTCAGCGTACCGGTTTATGAATACATAGCCCAGAAGAAAATGAACGACAAAGCAATCTTCACAGGTACAAAAAATCTTTACAATACAAAACACGAATCCTCTTTGACATTTTTGTCTTATATTATTTACTATGGCTTACGCAACTCAGTACTCGCTAAAGTTTATTTTATAAACAGCTGAGGCAAATGTTACTTACAAAAGTTGCAACTACAAGAAAAGGTTGGAATCCTTCTTTAAAAAAAGAGGTTCGATGGAATTATTACGTTAAGTTAATTACACAATTAGATAAACACATCAGTTATTTCAGATTTAAACTTGCACAACACGCTTTCGCAACTTCTGAAGGTTCGGGGTCTAGCGAAAGACAGCTTCAACAGAGGAAACAAAATGGAAACGGAAAAATACACCTCTTACATGGCGAGAGAAATATGTAAGTCCAAAGAAGAACACGACAAGTACGAAAAACCGAAGGAGGAGTTTCAGGTGACAGAACAAATCTGTCAGCATTTGTTGGAGTTTTCAATGCAGGAACGAGCAAACGAAAAATATGCAGATGCGGCCATTTTTTGTATGGTAGCACTTCAAAGTTTCGACAAGTTAGATGATCGAAAGAATGCTGTAGGCGGGATTCAGGGGTGTTTAAATGACTTGGTAGTGTTGGTAGAGCTGTTGACCAAAAACCAGACCACGAAGGACATGGTGAGAACCATAATCCTTCCATTTATGATAAGATCCACCAGTAAATTGCGAACGATCGGTTCATTGAACGAAGATGTTAAAGCACTTGTTGAAACCGAGTGTTTATATTGTGTTAGCCGCGTTGAGTTTATGTTGGGTGACCTCATCAAAGCAGAAGCGACGCTGGCGACAATTGCGACCAACGCCACACGCAGGGTTGAAGATCTTTCCATACTCGCTCGGAGTCATGAATTACAAGGAGATGTTTACACTAAAATGATCCAAACTTCAGTAAGATCAGGTAGGCCTAAAGTCAAAGATCGGAAACTCGGAGAACCTGATTACAATTGTTATGATTTCTATGAGAAAGCTGAGCAAAGTTTGAACAGAGCAATAGAATTGTATGAAAGATGCGTCGATCGATCATCAATCGAAAAATTTCAATTGGAGAAAGCTTGCAAAGATAAACTAAGGGAGTTAAGTGAACAACGCTCACAGATGGACTACAACCTGTACGTTGAGATTGATCAGTTTCAATGTGTTTGCTAACAATCCTTTAACAATCTCGTTTGTACGAAACAAACACAGGAGCAGCTTTGTCTTGCAGAACGTACAAACTGTACAGAGTATTACATGAGATAAAACTGTAGTGTTTATGATTTTCTTTGTTGCATTTTATATGAATATCGTCATTTCACGTGTATAATAACGATTTGCCACTGCTCACCAAACGAATACTTCTTATCATTGTACGATTTCGTTAAGGCTTTGTATGTTTCGTATCAGCAGTTCATTTATTACTTGGTTTCCAGTTAATTTGTATTGAATGCGCTGCCCAATACACGTCTTTTGGTCCTGATGATAGCTTTATAGCAGGGGTGCTTATTACCAAAGAAAAAGACTACGATGCACAAATAGTAGACTCTGAGGTTAAAAAATCTATTTGGGGGCTACTATTGCTTAACTGAGAAAAATTGATTGCAGCTGCCTTAACAAAGCACACGGTGAGGTTATGCAAAGACTTACCTTAAAACTACCACAAAAATGCAAATGACAGGTCAGTTAAATAATTAATATTTTTGCAAAATCCAGTACCATTAATTGTTGTTTTTTTAGCAAAATATTGACTAACCAGGGGGGTGGCTAAACAATTTGTCCAGAGACTATAATTTTGATCAACATTTGTAGAACTGGGATTGATCTTTCATAAAATCACGAATGATCGGCCACCGTAAACAATACATTTTCCCACAAATATAGCCTAAATTTTGAGCTACATTTTCACCATAACTTTCATCAGCACCCACCAGCAAGTAACTACCTAATTGAAATAGCCCAAAACCCCACTAAACTGCAACGAACACCCTAAAAATTCGCCATGACAACGCATGTGCGCTTTTTCGAATGCACAATAGACCCCCATGCATCACTGGTTTGCTCTGTTACGTGCCCTTCCGTTGTGACAAAGGTCCACACGTTGGGCATTTCCCACCACCGAAACTTATTTTCACAGAAATACCAATATGCGTTTTTTCACAAAAAATCAAATCAATAAACACGATTAAAATACATGAAAGTCACGAAGGGCACAAAAAGATCACAAAGGCAATTTCAATAAAACAAACTGGATAATAAACAAACAACGTTTGTATATATTGCACAGGTAAACTGCTGAGCACCAACAGGAGGACAACAAAGTTCCAAAAACAAGGTATGTTTGAAAACGTATAAAAAAAGTGCAAAGATATGAAACAGAGAATATGTACATTCGTAAAAAAAATTATTACAAGAATGGAATCGTTGGGCAAAACACCAACACCAAGTTTTTCTATGTCTAAACTTTTCAGTGTTTCTTAGACAGTGATTGCTTTAGAGTATATTTGTCTTACATAGGAAAGATGCCAGAAATATTTTGACTAAAAATCAACGTTTCCATTCTTATGAAATAAAGTATAAGAGGTGGGACAAGCCACAGTGATTGCAATAGAATGGGGAATGACATGCAGAATAGATTATCAAGACACTGAAGTGCTTTGTATTTTTGTACATATTGATTTGAAGTGTTTTATATTTTTTCATTACTGATGGTTCGTTTTGGGCAGAAAGACGGTTTTGGTTCGAATTTACCTTTCTTTGCCATTGCCCTCAATTGTTGCCTACATTTGTTCTGAAAAACAATAAGATTTATTACATGACAATCTTCAAAATATCTGTATGTGCCAGTTTTTATTTATTATGCACATTTAACCAGGATAATCATCTGGTGCTATTTTTTTTCACAAAAATCCCAATTTCTTGTTGTTACTTGCAAATTACATATTTTTAGAGACAAGCTAGGCTAGAACAAAACAATATTATGGAAATTATTCAACTCAATGCCTATAAGATTTTTTATTGTTCATGCAGCCTCAATTTATATTGTGTTAAGTAAAATTAAATTGTTTTTGTAGAATTATGTTTCATACAAGTGTATTTCAGCCTTACAAACCTTATTAAAGCCTAGTAGACGTCAGTTGTTAATTATTCGTTTTGTTAATTGAGCCTCCTGCTATATGAATGTTTGGGTTGTAAAATGTGTTGGCAGAGAACAGAGTATCTGAATATCACATTTTACAAGAATGAAATACACCCATAAACTAAAGGACCTATATGGGTATTAGATAGGAGAAATCCTGTGTTCAAGGCCCTCGGCTGTAATGCATCTAGCGACTGTTCCGCTTGTTTCCCAATGACCGTTGATGGGTCTTGTGACTTACATAGGGACCTGGAATTCTACAAAGTTGAAAAAAAAAAAATTCCTCCTGGATGAGACTGTACAGAGCAAGGACTTTTTGGGCCTCCTGGAAGATCATATGACCAACAGGGGGGTATACCCAGCCCTTGGGGGAGGGCATTGACACTTTTTCAACAACTAAATTTGATGCCATCGCATAGAGAAGAGTTGGAACTTACAAAAAAATGCAAATGAGTGGGTAGTTGAACGATTCATTTTTCTGCAAAATCCAGTTCCATTTTTGGTTGCTCTTTTAACCAAAATATTGAGTAACCAGGGGGGCAAATGGCCCTAGGGGGGTGGCTAAACCATTTTTTCGGAGACTAATTTTGATCAAAATTTGTAGATATGAAATGGATCTTTCATAAAATCACAAATGATTGGACACTTAAACGATTCATTTTGCCACAAACACAGCCTGATTTTTTTGCTCCATTTTCAACATAAATTTCAGCAGCACCCACCAGCAAGTTACTACCTAATTGGAATAGCTCAAAACCACACTAAAACTGCCCCAAACACCTTAAAATTCGCCATGACAACAGCACGCACATGTGCGCTCATTCAACCGTAAATTTAACTTAATTGCGTCACTGCTTTGCTTGGTGATGCATGACTTTGCATTGTGACACAGGTCTACACGGTGGGCATTTCCCAGCACCAAAACTAATTTTCATAGAAATACCAATATGCGTCCTTCAATAGAAGGTCAATGGACCAGATTCCCAATTGGCCTAAGCCGCAAAGTATATGGGACATTCACCTATCACAATGTGAAGTTTCACACCTGGTTGATCATCGATCCCAGAGTTATGGCTGTTTTTGCCAACACCCCCTAAACAACACAAAATGGCCTTATCAGCAGGGCTACAAGCAGTACAGCTAATAGGCAGAAAATGATGCCACCGACCTTAAGCGGTTCACATAAATTACACCGAAACATCATGCACCAGTCATGGCAACACCCATTTGTATGCACACATGCTCAATGGCACAACAAAAGTTTCAATTAATCAATATTCGAGGCTAATTAGTCACATGCATAATGGCAAGAAATCATGGCTATCTCCAAAGCATGAAAATGACATGAAAAAAGTGCTGTTAAGTGGCCCACAAGACCTTGCAAAGTGTTTTGTATTGAAATTTAATGGCCCAAACACAATTAGGAACTACTGTACATGTCAACAAGTGCAGTACATACAGGAAATACATTGTTGGTTGCGGCAGTTTCAGCAGTGGGTTTATTGGAATCCTTTCGTCTGAAGTATCACCCACCGGCATTGGACCACTTCTTTCTGTGGCAATAAATACAGTACTTAGGCCACAAAATAATTATATTTCATGTATTATGACTAAACAAGATGAAAAAGCCTTTAATTCAAGATTTTGCAAAATAGGTCAACAAAAGAATGGATGCTGTGAAAGACAGCACATGCAACAAATGCCATGACGAATGAACAATACATTGCAAAAACTATGTGTTATAAATGACTCAAAATGTGTTGCGGAATGACAATAGAGGAAATGCATGCATTTTAAGCTATATTTCAAGTTGTTTGAAAGCTGAAAGTCATGCAACAGACCCCATACTTTATGTACATTAGGGCATTGAAAAAATTCATTTTTGTCACTAGGTGGCGACTGATGACTGGAGCTGGTTTAAAATCCTCCTATGATGTTTAACTTACATAAATAAACATATTTCAGTGTAAATTTAATGTCTATTTCACCATTTAAAAAATTTGACATTTCGCCTTAAGGACCTATATGGGTATTAGATAGGAGAAATCCTGTGTTCAAGGCCCTCGGCTGTAATGCATCTAGCGACTGTTCCGCTTGTTTCCCAATGACCGTTGATGGGTCTTGTGACTTACATAGGGACCTGGAATTCTACAAAGTTGAAAAAAAAAAAATTCCTCCTGGATGAGACTGTACAGAGCAAGGACTTTTTGGGCCTCCTGGAAGATCATATGACCAACAGGGGGGTATACCCAGCCCTTGGGGGAGGGCATTGACACTTTTTCAACAACTAAATTTGATGCCATCGCATAGAGAAGAGTTGGAACTTACAAAAAAATGCAAATGAGTGGGTAGTTGAACGATTCATTTTTCTGCAAAATCCAGTTCCATTTTTGGTTGCTCTTTTAACCAAAATATTGAGTAACCAGGGGGGCAAATGGCCCTAGGGGGGTGGCTAAACCATTTTTTCGGAGACTAATTTTGATCAAAATTTGTAGATATGAAATGGATCTTTCATAAAATCACAAATGATTGGACACTTAAACGATTCATTTTGCCACAAACACAGCCTGATTTTTTTGCTCCATTTTCAACATAAATTTCAGCAGCACCCACCAGCAAGTTACTACCTAATTGGAATAGCTCAAAACCACACTAAAACTGCCCCAAACACCTTAAAATTCGCCATGACAACAGCACGCACATGTGCGCTCATTCAACCGTAAATTTAACTTAATTGCGTCACTGCTTTGCTTGGTGATGCATGACTTTGCATTGTGACACAGGTCTACACGGTGGGCATTTCCCAGCACCAAAACTAATTTTCATAGAAATACCAATATGCGTCCTTCAATAGAAGGTCAATGGACCAGATTCCCAATTGGCCTAAGCCGCAAAGTATATGGGACATTCACCTATCACAATGTGAAGTTTCACACCTGGTTGATCATCGATCCCAGAGTTATGGCTGTTTTTGCCAACACCCCCTAAACAACACAAAATGGCCTTATCAGCAGGGCTACAAGCAGTACAGCTAATAGGCAGAAAATGATGCCACCGACCTTAAGCGGTTCACATAAATTACACCGAAACATCATGCACCAGTCATGGCAACACCCATTTGTATGCACACATGCTCAATGGCACAACAAAAGTTTCAATTAATCAATATTCGAGGCTAATTAGTCACATGCATAATGGCAAGAAATCATGGCTATCTCCAAAGCATGAAAATGACATGAAAAAAGTGCTGTTAAGTGGCCCACAAGACCTTGCAAAGTGTTTTGTATTGAAATTTAATGGCCCAAACACAATTAGGAACTACTGTACATGTCAACAAGTGCAGTACATACAGGAAATACATTGTTGGTTGCGGCAGTTTCAGCAGTGGGTTTATTGGAATCCTTTCGTCTGAAGTATCACCCACCGGCATTGGACCACTTCTTTCTGTGGCAATAAATACAGTACTTAGGCCACAAAATAATTATATTTCATGTATTATGACTAAACAAGATGAAAAAGCCTTTAATTCAAGATTTTGCAAAATAGGTCAACAAAAGAATGGATGCTGTGAAAGACAGCACATGCAACAAATGCCATGACGAATGAACAATACATTGCAAAAACTATGTGTTATAAATGACTCAAAATGTGTTGCGGAATGACAATAGAGGAAATGCATGCATTTTAAGCTATATTTCAAGTTGTTTGAAAGCTGAAAGTCATGCAACAGACCCCATACTTTATGTACATTAGGGCATTGAAAAAATTCATTTTTGTCACTAGGTGGCGACTGATGACTGGAGCTGGTTTAAAATCCTCCTATGATGTTTAACTTACATAAATAAACATATTTCAGTGTAAATTTAATGTCTATTTCACCATTTAAAAAATTTGACATTTCGCCTTTCAATAGAAGGTCAATGGACCAGATTCCCAATTGGCCTAAGCCGCAAAGTATATGGGACATTCACCTATCACAATGTGAAGTTTCACACCTGGTTGATCATCGATCCCAGAGTTATGGCTGTTTTTGCCAACACCCCCTAAACAACACAAAATGGCCTTATCAGCAGGGCTACAAGCAGTACAGCTAATAGGCAGAAAATGATGCCACCGACCTTAAGCGGTTCACATAAATTACACCGAAACATCATGCACCAGTCATGGCAACACCCATTTGTATGCACACATGCTCAATGGCACAACAAAAGTTTCAATTAATCAATATTCGAGGCTAATTAGTCACATGCATAATGGCAAGAAATCATGGCTATCTCCAAAGCATGAAAATGACATGAAAAAAGTGCTGTTAAGTGGCCCACAAGACCTTGCAAAGTGTTTTGTATTGAAATTTAATGGCCCAAACACAATTAGGAACTACTGTACATGTCAACAAGTGCAGTACATACAGGAAATACATTGTTGGTTGCGGCAGTTTCAGCAGTGGGTTTATTGGAATCCTTTCGTCTGAAGTATCACCCACCGGCATTGGACCACTTCTTTCTGTGGCAATAAATACAGTACTTAGGCCACAAAATAATTATATTTCATGTATTATGACTAAACAAGATGAAAAAGCCTTTAATTCAAGATTTTGCAAAATAGGTCAACAAAAGAATGGATGCTGTGAAAGACAGCACATGCAACAAATGCCATGACGAATGAACAATACATTGCAAAAACTATGTGTTATAAATGACTCAAAATGTGTTGCGGAATGACAATAGAGGAAATGCATGCATTTTAAGCTATATTTCAAGTTGTTTGAAAGCTGAAAGTCATGCAACAGACCCCATACTTTATGTACATTAGGGCATTGAAAAAATTCATTTTTGTCACTAGGTGGCGACTGATGACTGGAGCTGGTTTAAAATCCTCCTATGATGTTTAACTTACATAAATAAACATATTTCAGTGTAAATTTAATGTCTATTTCACCATTTAAAAAATTTGACATTTCGCCTTAAATAGAAGGTCAATGGACCAGATTCCCAATTGGCCTAAGCCGCAAAGTATATGGGACATTCACCTATCACAATGTGAAGTTTCACACCTGGTTGATCATCGATCCCAGAGTTATGGCTGTTTTTGCCAACACCCCCTAAACAACACAAAATGGCCTTATCAGCAGGGCTACAAGCAGTACAGCTAATAGGCAGAAAATGATGCCACCGACCTTAAGCGGTTCACATAAATTACACCGAAACATCATGCACCAGTCATGGCAACACCCATTTGTATGCACACATGCTCAATGGCACAACAAAAGTTTCAATTAATCAATATTCGAGGCTAATTAGTCACATGCATAATGGCAAGAAATCATGGCTATCTCCAAAGCATGAAAATGACATGAAAAAAGTGCTGTTAAGTGGCCCACAAGACCTTGCAAAGTGTTTTGTATTGAAATTTAATGGCCCAAACACAATTAGGAACTACTGTACATGTCAACAAGTGCAGTACATACAGGAAATACATTGTTGGTTGCGGCAGTTTCAGCAGTGGGTTTATTGGAATCCTTTCGTCTGAAGTATCACCCACCGGCATTGGACCACTTCTTTCTGTGGCAATAAATACAGTACTTAGGCCACAAAATAATTATATTTCATGTATTATGACTAAACAAGATGAAAAAGCCTTTAATTCAAGATTTTGCAAAATAGGTCAACAAAAGAATGGATGCTGTGAAAGACAGCACATGCAACAAATGCCATGACGAATGAACAATACATTGCAAAAACTATGTGTTATAAATGACTCAAAATGTGTTGCGGAATGACAATAGAGGAAATGCATGCATTTTAAGCTATATTTCAAGTTGTTTGAAAGCTGAAAGTCATGCAACAGACCCCATACTTTATGTACATTAGGGCATTGAAAAAATTCATTTTTGTCACTAGGTGGCGACTGATGACTGGAGCTGGTTTAAAATCCTCCTATGATGTTTAACTTACATAAATAAACATATTTCAGTGTAAATTTAATGTCTATTTCACCATTTAAAAAATTTGACATTTCGCCTTTCAATAGAAGGTCAATGGACCAGATTCCCAATTGGCCTAAGCCGCAAAGTATATGGGACATTCACCTATCACAATGTGAAGTTTCACACCTGGTTGATCATCGATCCCAGAGTTATGGCTGTTTTTGCCAACACCCCCTAAACAACACAAAATGGCCTTATCAGCAGGGCTACAAGCAGTACAGCTAATAGGCAGAAAATGATGCCACCGACCTTAAGCGGTTCACATAAATTACACCGAAACATCATGCACCAGTCATGGCAACACCCATTTGTATGCACACATGCTCAATGGCACAACAAAAGTTTCAATTAATCAATATTCGAGGCTAATTAGTCACATGCATAATGGCAAGAAATCATGGCTATCTCCAAAGCATGAAAATGACATGAAAAAAGTGCTGTTAAGTGGCCCACAAGACCTTGCAAAGTGTTTTGTATTGAAATTTAATGGCCCAAACACAATTAGGAACTACTGTACATGTCAACAAGTGCAGTACATACAGGAAATACATTGTTGGTTGCGGCAGTTTCAGCAGTGGGTTTATTGGAATCCTTTCGTCTGAAGTATCACCCACCGGCATTGGACCACTTCTTTCTGTGGCAATAAATACAGTACTTAGGCCACAAAATAATTATATTTCATGTATTATGACTAAACAAGATGAAAAAGCCTTTAATTCAAGATTTTGCAAAATAGGTCAACAAAAGAATGGATGCTGTGAAAGACAGCACATGCAACAAATGCCATGACGAATGAACAATACATTGCAAAAACTATGTGTTATAAATGACTCAAAATGTGTTGCGGAATGACAATAGAGGAAATGCATGCATTTTAAGCTATATTTCAAGTTGTTTGAAAGCTGAAAGTCATGCAACAGACCCCATACTTTATGTACATTAGGGCATTGAAAAAATTCATTTTTGTCACTAGGTGGCGACTGATGACTGGAGCTGGTTTAAAATCCTCCTATGATGTTTAACTTACATAAATAAACATATTTCAGTGTAAATTTAATGTCTATTTCACCATTTAAAAAATTTGACATTTCGCCTTAAGGACCTATATGGGTATTAGATAGGAGAAATCCTGTGTTCAAGGCCCTCGGCTGTAATGCATCTAGCGACTGTTCCGCTTGTTTCCCAATGACCGTTGATGGGTCTTGTGACTTACATAGGGACCTGGAATTCTACAAAGTTGAAAAAAAAAAAATTCCTCCTGGATGAGACTGTACAGAGCAAGGACTTTTTGGGCCTCCTGGAAGATCATATGACCAACAGGGGGGTATACCCAGCCCTTGGGGGAGGGCATTGACACTTTTTCAACAACTAAATTTGATGCCATCGCATAGAGAAGAGTTGGAACTTACAAAAAAATGCAAATGAGTGGGTAGTTGAACGATTCATTTTTCTGCAAAATCCAGTTCCATTTTTGGTTGCTCTTTTAACCAAAATATTGAGTAACCAGGGGGGCAAATGGCCCTAGGGGGGTGGCTAAACCATTTTTTCGGAGACTAATTTTGATCAAAATTTGTAGATATGAAATGGATCTTTCATAAAATCACAAATGATTGGACACTTAAACGATTCATTTTGCCACAAACACAGCCTGATTTTTTTGCTCCATTTTCAACATAAATTTCAGCAGCACCCACCAGCAAGTTACTACCTAATTGGAATAGCTCAAAACCACACTAAAACTGCCCCAAACACCTTAAAATTCGCCATGACAACAGCACGCACATGTGCGCTCATTCAACCGTAAATTTAACTTAATTGCGTCACTGCTTTGCTTGGTGATGCATGACTTTGCATTGTGACACAGGTCTACACGGTGGGCATTTCCCAGCACCAAAACTAATTTTCATAGAAATACCAATATGCGTCCTTCAATAGAAGGTCAATGGACCAGATTCCCAATTGGCCTAAGCCGCAAAGTATATGGGACATTCACCTATCACAATGTGAAGTTTCACACCTGGTTGATCATCGATCCCAGAGTTATGGCTGTTTTTGCCAACACCCCCTAAACAACACAAAATGGCCTTATCAGCAGGGCTACAAGCAGTACAGCTAATAGGCAGAAAATGATGCCACCGACCTTAAGCGGTTCACATAAATTACACCGAAACATCATGCACCAGTCATGGCAACACCCATTTGTATGCACACATGCTCAATGGCACAACAAAAGTTTCAATTAATCAATATTCGAGGCTAATTAGTCACATGCATAATGGCAAGAAATCATGGCTATCTCCAAAGCATGAAAATGACATGAAAAAAGTGCTGTTAAGTGGCCCACAAGACCTTGCAAAGTGTTTTGTATTGAAATTTAATGGCCCAAACACAATTAGGAACTACTGTACATGTCAACAAGTGCAGTACATACAGGAAATACATTGTTGGTTGCGGCAGTTTCAGCAGTGGGTTTATTGGAATCCTTTCGTCTGAAGTATCACCCACCGGCATTGGACCACTTCTTTCTGTGGCAATAAATACAGTACTTAGGCCACAAAATAATTATATTTCATGTATTATGACTAAACAAGATGAAAAAGCCTTTAATTCAAGATTTTGCAAAATAGGTCAACAAAAGAATGGATGCTGTGAAAGACAGCACATGCAACAAATGCCATGACGAATGAACAATACATTGCAAAAACTATGTGTTATAAATGACTCAAAATGTGTTGCGGAATGACAATAGAGGAAATGCATGCATTTTAAGCTATATTTCAAGTTGTTTGAAAGCTGAAAGTCATGCAACAGACCCCATACTTTATGTACATTAGGGCATTGAAAAAATTCATTTTTGTCACTAGGTGGCGACTGATGACTGGAGCTGGTTTAAAATCCTCCTATGATGTTTAACTTACATAAATAAACATATTTCAGTGTAAATTTAATGTCTATTTCACCATTTAAAAAATTTGACATTTCGCCTTAAATAGAAGGTCAATGGACCAGATTCCCAATTGGCCTAAGCCGCAAAGTATATGGGACATTCACCTATCACAATGTGAAGTTTCACACCTGGTTGATCATCGATCCCAGAGTTATGGCTGTTTTTGCCAACACCCCCTAAACAACACAAAATGGCCTTATCAGCAGGGCTACAAGCAGTACAGCTAATAGGCAGAAAATGATGCCACCGACCTTAAGCGGTTCACATAAATTACACCGAAACATCATGCACCAGTCATGGCAACACCCATTTGTATGCACACATGCTCAATGGCACAACAAAAGTTTCAATTAATCAATATTCGAGGCTAATTAGTCACATGCATAATGGCAAGAAATCATGGCTATCTCCAAAGCATGAAAATGACATGAAAAAAGTGCTGTTAAGTGGCCCACAAGACCTTGCAAAGTGTTTTGTATTGAAATTTAATGGCCCAAACACAATTAGGAACTACTGTACATGTCAACAAGTGCAGTACATACAGGAAATACATTGTTGGTTGCGGCAGTTTCAGCAGTGGGTTTATTGGAATCCTTTCGTCTGAAGTATCACCCACCGGCATTGGACCACTTCTTTCTGTGGCAATAAATACAGTACTTAGGCCACAAAATAATTATATTTCATGTATTATGACTAAACAAGATGAAAAAGCCTTTAATTCAAGATTTTGCAAAATAGGTCAACAAAAGAATGGATGCTGTGAAAGACAGCACATGCAACAAATGCCATGACGAATGAACAATACATTGCAAAAACTATGTGTTATAAATGACTCAAAATGTGTTGCGGAATGACAATAGAGGAAATGCATGCATTTTAAGCTATATTTCAAGTTGTTTGAAAGCTGAAAGTCATGCAACAGACCCCATACTTTATGTACATTAGGGCATTGAAAAAATTCATTTTTGTCACTAGGTGGCGACTGATGACTGGAGCTGGTTTAAAATCCTCCTATGATGTTTAACTTACATAAATAAACATATTTCAGTGTAAATTTAATGTCTATTTCACCATTTAAAAAATTTGACATTTCGCCTTTCAATAGAAGGTCAATGGACCAGATTCCCAATTGGCCTAAGCCGCAAAGTATATGGGACATTCACCTATCACAATGTGAAGTTTCACACCTGGTTGATCATCGATCCCAGAGTTATGGCTGTTTTTGCCAACACCCCCTAAACAACACAAAATGGCCTTATCAGCAGGGCTACAAGCAGTACAGCTAATAGGCAGAAAATGATGCCACCGACCTTAAGCGGTTCACATAAATTACACCGAAACATCATGCACCAGTCATGGCAACACCCATTTGTATGCACACATGCTCAATGGCACAACAAAAGTTTCAATTAATCAATATTCGAGGCTAATTAGTCACATGCATAATGGCAAGAAATCATGGCTATCTCCAAAGCATGAAAATGACATGAAAAAAGTGCTGTTAAGTGGCCCACAAGACCTTGCAAAGTGTTTTGTATTGAAATTTAATGGCCCAAACACAATTAGGAACTACTGTACATGTCAACAAGTGCAGTACATACAGGAAATACATTGTTGGTTGCGGCAGTTTCAGCAGTGGGTTTATTGGAATCCTTTCGTCTGAAGTATCACCCACCGGCATTGGACCACTTCTTTCTGTGGCAATAAATACAGTACTTAGGCCACAAAATAATTATATTTCATGTATTATGACTAAACAAGATGAAAAAGCCTTTAATTCAAGATTTTGCAAAATAGGTCAACAAAAGAATGGATGCTGTGAAAGACAGCACATGCAACAAATGCCATGACGAATGAACAATACATTGCAAAAACTATGTGTTATAAATGACTCAAAATGTGTTGCGGAATGACAATAGAGGAAATGCATGCATTTTAAGCTATATTTCAAGTTGTTTGAAAGCTGAAAGTCATGCAACAGACCCCATACTTTATGTACATTAGGGCATTGAAAAAATTCATTTTTGTCACTAGGTGGCGACTGATGACTGGAGCTGGTTTAAAATCCTCCTATGATGTTTAACTTACATAAATAAACATATTTCAGTGTAAATTTAATGTCTATTTCACCATTTAAAAAATTTGACATTTCGCCTTAAGGACCTATATGGGTATTAGATAGGAGAAATCCTGTGTTCAAGGCCCTCGGCTGTAATGCATCTAGCGACTGTTCCGCTTGTTTCCCAATGACCGTTGATGGGTCTTGTGACTTACATAGGGACCTGGAATTCTACAAAGTTGAAAAAAAAAAAATTCCTCCTGGATGAGACTGTACAGAGCAAGGACTTTTTGGGCCTCCTGGAAGATCATATGACCAACAGGGGGGTATACCCAGCCCTTGGGGGAGGGCATTGACACTTTTTCAACAACTAAATTTGATGCCATCGCATAGAGAAGAGTTGGAACTTACAAAAAAATGCAAATGAGTGGGTAGTTGAACGATTCATTTTTCTGCAAAATCCAGTTCCATTTTTGGTTGCTCTTTTAACCAAAATATTGAGTAACCAGGGGGGCAAATGGCCCTAGGGGGGTGGCTAAACCATTTTTTCGGAGACTAATTTTGATCAAAATTTGTAGATATGAAATGGATCTTTCATAAAATCACAAATGATTGGACACTTAAACGATTCATTTTGCCACAAACACAGCCTGATTTTTTTGCTCCATTTTCAACATAAATTTCAGCAGCACCCACCAGCAAGTTACTACCTAATTGGAATAGCTCAAAACCACACTAAAACTGCCCCAAACACCTTAAAATTCGCCATGACAACAGCACGCACATGTGCGCTCATTCAACCGTAAATTTAACTTAATTGCGTCACTGCTTTGCTTGGTGATGCATGACTTTGCATTGTGACACAGGTCTACACGGTGGGCATTTCCCAGCACCAAAACTAATTTTCATAGAAATACCAATATGCGTCCTTCAATAGAAGGTCAATGGACCAGATTCCCAATTGGCCTAAGCCGCAAAGTATATGGGACATTCACCTATCACAATGTGAAGTTTCACACCTGGTTGATCATCGATCCCAGAGTTATGGCTGTTTTTGCCAACACCCCCTAAACAACACAAAATGGCCTTATCAGCAGGGCTACAAGCAGTACAGCTAATAGGCAGAAAATGATGCCACCGACCTTAAGCGGTTCACATAAATTACACCGAAACATCATGCACCAGTCATGGCAACACCCATTTGTATGCACACATGCTCAATGGCACAACAAAAGTTTCAATTAATCAATATTCGAGGCTAATTAGTCACATGCATAATGGCAAGAAATCATGGCTATCTCCAAAGCATGAAAATGACATGAAAAAAGTGCTGTTAAGTGGCCCACAAGACCTTGCAAAGTGTTTTGTATTGAAATTTAATGGCCCAAACACAATTAGGAACTACTGTACATGTCAACAAGTGCAGTACATACAGGAAATACATTGTTGGTTGCGGCAGTTTCAGCAGTGGGTTTATTGGAATCCTTTCGTCTGAAGTATCACCCACCGGCATTGGACCACTTCTTTCTGTGGCAATAAATACAGTACTTAGGCCACAAAATAATTATATTTCATGTATTATGACTAAACAAGATGAAAAAGCCTTTAATTCAAGATTTTGCAAAATAGGTCAACAAAAGAATGGATGCTGTGAAAGACAGCACATGCAACAAATGCCATGACGAATGAACAATACATTGCAAAAACTATGTGTTATAAATGACTCAAAATGTGTTGCGGAATGACAATAGAGGAAATGCATGCATTTTAAGCTATATTTCAAGTTGTTTGAAAGCTGAAAGTCATGCAACAGACCCCATACTTTATGTACATTAGGGCATTGAAAAAATTCATTTTTGTCACTAGGTGGCGACTGATGACTGGAGCTGGTTTAAAATCCTCCTATGATGTTTAACTTACATAAATAAACATATTTCAGTGTAAATTTAATGTCTATTTCACCATTTAAAAAATTTGACATTTCGCCTTAAGGACCTATATGGGTATTAGATAGGAGAAATCCTGTGTTCAAGGCCCTCGGCTGTAATGCATCTAGCGACTGTTCCGCTTGTTTCCCAATGACCGTTGATGGGTCTTGTGACTTACATAGGGACCTGGAATTCTACAAAGTTGAAAAAAAAAAAATTCCTCCTGGATGAGACTGTACAGAGCAAGGACTTTTTGGGCCTCCTGGAAGATCATATGACCAACAGGGGGGTATACCCAGCCCTTGGGGGAGGGCATTGACACTTTTTCAACAACTAAATTTGATGCCATCGCATAGAGAAGAGTTGGAACTTACAAAAAAATGCAAATGAGTGGGTAGTTGAACGATTCATTTTTCTGCAAAATCCAGTTCCATTTTTGGTTGCTCTTTTAACCAAAATATTGAGTAACCAGGGGGGCAAATGGCCCTAGGGGGGTGGCTAAACCATTTTTTCGGAGACTAATTTTGATCAAAATTTGTAGATATGAAATGGATCTTTCATAAAATCACAAATGATTGGACACTTAAACGATTCATTTTGCCACAAACACAGCCTGATTTTTTTGCTCCATTTTCAACATAAATTTCAGCAGCACCCACCAGCAAGTTACTACCTAATTGGAATAGCTCAAAACCACACTAAAACTGCCCCAAACACCTTAAAATTCGCCATGACAACAGCACGCACATGTGCGCTCATTCAACCGTAAATTTAACTTAATTGCGTCACTGCTTTGCTTGGTGATGCATGACTTTGCATTGTGACACAGGTCTACACGGTGGGCATTTCCCAGCACCAAAACTAATTTTCATAGAAATACCAATATGCGTCCTAAAATATATACTTTATCATACTTGCTTGATGTAACCTGTCATTTTTTGAATCAGATTGCTGTTTTTTCTCTTCCTGGATACAAATGTACAGATGTAGAAACTTGCATGTTTCTATAGAGTGCTACAGAGAATATTTCCCACTTACTTCTTGTTGTTTGTGTGGTATTTCAACTTTTACTTTAAAGTTTGTTTTGTGAAACTTTCCATTCAAATCCAGTTTAAGGTCAACTATTTCATCACCATTATGTGGAGCAAAATTGAAAACAATATTGAGTTTTTCCAAATTGTTCAGGAAAATGTTTTTCAACTTGATGTCATTCTGATTAAAGGTAACTCGACCACTTTCACTTTCAAGTGTCAGTATTGCTTCATTTTGATTCGATCTAGTGATCAAATTAACACAAGCATGTACGGGAATTTAATGAAATTTTACAATAGCTATGTCAAACTTAGACTATTTACTGAAAAGGGAAATGTTTTAAAAATATTGCTTAAAATTGTATTAGATTAAGTTGCTGTGAATATTGTATCAGATTTGGGATATTTAATCTTTTAGTAACTAAGGTGCCTTTTAATTAAAAGTTTCAAATAATTACAGAAGATTTGTTAACTTTGTTGACACTACTTTAAAGCTTCAAATATAATATGCCTTTTTTTAAAGAACACCGGACATACAAGAGGAGATCAAGACCTTAAAGCTTTGCAAAACGATAAAATTAAAAACCATGATGTGATTTATTACCTCAATGGAAAACCAAACAACAATTTTAAAGTGGGATTTGAAATGAGGTTAAATTTCAGTCTGTCACAAATGAGAAATCCCCATGATCTTTTAACATGGTCATAATTTTCCTTTTCTGAAAATCCAACCAATACCATTTTCTCCTTTGACAAATTTGATAGTTTCTTGCTGACCACACGAAACCTAAAGTAAGACACAAATTAAAAGAATGCCTTTAACTTTATGTGATGTTACACTCACCAAGTGAAATGAGTAACTTCAAATTTAAACTCTCCCTCATCACTATAGGATAAACTTTTGTAATCTTTCCATGTTTTTCCATCATGGCTTGTTTCAACCTTTACATGGAGTATAATGGCAACATTATTTACAGCATATGTTATGCAAAAACAGTTTAAAATTTACTAGGTTAGTAACTATTTAAATCTGAATCTACACACTGGTTTTTACCACACAAAGTAAAAGAAATTGCTCCCACTTACCACAACTGGTTGGGGAGGATCTTCACACAAAAAGCATGTTGGTAAAGTGATGGAGACATCTTTGGTGAACTTTAAACCACTTGGTCCACAATACAACACTGGAGTAATTTCTTTCTGTGGAATGAAGTAAATAATGATCATTCATATCTACTTGTCAATTATAGTCAACTATTTATATTGTTCAATTGATTTAATGAATTTTTGAAACAAACAAGTATTGATTGTTTATGAAAGAGAAAAAAACTGATAGGAGTTTGTTAAATAAAATAATATCCAATGAAAACAAATAAGATAATGACAAGAGCATTCTTCAATGTTTGTTTTTAATGAAAATGTGCAACCACATACACTGTGCTTCGTATTTTCATAGTAGCTACGTAGACAAATTTTTTCCTCTGTATTAAGTGCTTTAGGATGAATATCAACAATGCAACCCATCACTTCAAGTTTACCACCTTCCACACCAACCACTGATGACTTTGTCCTCATTACTTTATATTCTCTTTGTTTCTGAAAAATTAACTGTTTCGTGAATTTTTTTTTACTTTCAAAAGTCATTTTCTAAAATGCAAGTCATATAATTTTTTTCTTAAAATCAAGATTTAACATTAGGTATAATACAATAAATACATAATATATAAATTTATAAAACCTTATGTAGCTATTAATGGACTTTAATTAGTGATGGAAATTTCACACCTCCTTGGTTTGGGTTGAGTTTTTATTAAGTTCCCGAACATACAAAAATCTATACTGTGCTTTCATAATGTTGTCAGAATACCAACATTCATGACTACCTGCTAGCGTTTTGACAACTTTTCACTGTTAATTAACAACTTTAACAAATCTCAAGTGGGCAATTACTTACAAGACTTCTTGTGTTTTCTTTCAAAAACTGAAGACCAAGCTCAGTCAACAAATCCCTAATTTTACTGTCAGGTTTAAGATCGAATCCAGTTGGGAATTTTTTTGTCATTTCATTGTAAAATTGAAAGGCCCTTTCTTGGCACTGCCTTTCAACCAATTCAAACTGAGTTTCATCCAAATATTGTTCATTGAGTGCCTGAAAAAAATCATTCATGACAATAAATAGTTTCTGATGGGAAAAAAACCTTACTTTATGCATTTCCTGGTTGTAGTGTTTTTTGGTATCTCCTTCAGCTTCACACAAAATGTTTCTCCAATGTTGCTTAAAGTAAGTTTCACTTTTAAATTCTTGCAAAAAAATCTCAATTTTTGAAAGAATAAACTTAGACACATATTTTGCTATATCGCACTACTTCATGTCCCAATTCCATTAGCAAATTATTTTAAATGAAACAAAGGTTTACTCACCAAATATTCTTCATTCTTCTGTTCATACACAAGAAACTCCTTGTCCAGGTTTTCATTCAAGTGTTTCAAGTACTTTGCAACCAAGTCACTATTGCCAAAATTTAGTTTGCTTTTGAAGTTTTGCCGAGCTTCTGCTTTCAAAGTGTAATGTTCCCCCTTAAAGGAGGGTTGGCTGTGGCATTGTTCCTTGCAAAACTGCATTAAGTTTGGTATCAGATGCTGCTCAATGATTGAAACAACTATTTATGACTTACCTCTTCCATACGTTTCTTGTAATTTTTTGCACATTCTTCTGTGGCTTTTAAAGCTTGCATCTAGATTGGTAATTTTAGTCATTCAGGTTAGATGTGACCGGCTTTAGATTTTTTAAAGATTTACTAGGGACAATATTAATATAGGTGATTAATTTCTAAACTCGTGTTGGTACATTTCATGCCCTAAAATTTTCAGATTTAAATAGGACATTTCTGGTGCAATATACTGTAAGCAACATGTGTTTAACTGAAAGTTGGCAACCATTGTTACCAATGCTGCTTTACACTA
Source organism: Ascidia mentula (assembly GCF_947561715.1). Classification (NCBI taxonomy): domain Eukaryota; kingdom Metazoa; phylum Chordata; class Ascidiacea; order Phlebobranchia; family Ascidiidae; genus Ascidia; species Ascidia mentula. The sequence goes on along the minus strand of NC_138568.1, from coordinate 21,404,662 downwards.
AGTTTGTATGTTAAATTTTCAGCAGTCTACCTGATCTATCAAAAATACACAGAATTAAAGTAGCTTACTTACTGGATTACTATACGTAAGAACTTAAAATTAGTACATTATTGCCAATGTCACAACAAATGGTTACATAAGTTTCTCACACCAGTTTCGCTTCATTGATTTGTTTCAACGAGACAAACTCTAAGTCCATGTTTTCATCCAAATGTTTGCGGTCTTTGGCAACAAACTCAGTATAGCCAAAATCTAATTCGCTATCAAACTTTTTTAGAACTTCTGCTTTCAAATGTTTGTGTTCTTGTTCAAAGAGAGTTTGGCTGTGACATTGGTCTTCACAAAACTGCAAGAAAAGCATATATATGTGTTATACATTGTTTTAGAAAATGAATAAACGAAAGTCATTTTGAAGTTACTTTTTTCATTTGTTGTTTATAGGCATTAATGCATTCTTGAACGACTTGTTCAAAAATGTATTCTGCTTGTACCTAAACACACAAGATAAATTACAAAAAAAAAAAATTAATTTATTCTTCTAACATGCTTTTTACAAAAAAGTTATCACCAAAACAAAGTAAACAAGACTTAAGTTTTGTATTTAAACAAGCATGTTACAAAATATCTAATTTGTCAAAAAAAAACAATTACTGAACAAACAACAAACATGGTTTTTTGTTAAGTATTAAACTTCAAATTACATTATTTGTTGTATATTTCAATTATTATGTTGGTTTGTGCAATCAAAGTCTTTACCTGAGCTATTGCTTTAACATCAGGCATTTTCCCATTGTTCAGTGCTTTAAAGTAAGACAAGCTTAAGTTGATGAAATCAGTTCCTGTAACTGCATTGCCGTTGACTTTTTTTATCACATTTAGTTCTTTTGAAAATAGTTTTTTCACAATCGAATTGATTGTGTCAAGAAATTCCTCATCTAAATCTGTGACAGATTAAGAAAACATTGGTTGCATAAGTAATAACATGAGTTAATTGTATTTTATTTCATGTGACAAGTTATTTTACAATACAACCTTTCATTTGAAGTTTACCTGAGTTTCTTTTTCTCCAAACCACACATTTTCCTGGATGTGGCATCAAACAACAAGAGATGTTTTCAAAATTACCACGCAACCCCTTCCAAACTGAATCTGCTTTTGATTTTTCTTCAGTGCGGTGCAAGATTTCCTGAAGATATTTCTCACCATCATCGAAACCAAATTCATAATCCATATTGCTCCAATCACGAAGAAGAACCATCAAGTGCTTGAAATATAATTAAACTTAGGTTTACTCTAGAAAAAAGAGTGACATAAAGAGAGAATTTCGTTGAAGAGAGACAGATTTGCACAGTTTTATGTGACATAAAATAAAATCCCAAACCTGAAAGATGGGCTTTGGACTGGCAGTGTTGTTCATTTTCAAGATCTTATGTAAAGACAGGGCATCGGCATTTTCCACTTTTAAAACATTCTGTAAATTACCATTTTTAGAATATTCTGTGAAAAGCTGTTAAATGTGATTCAATTATTACATAATATTATCAGTGAATTTATTTAATCATGCTATGGCAACGTATGCCACAGTAGGTACCGCTTATCGTTTAGGTTAAGCATAGAGTTCCTAGGTGAGCTTTACTTTAGTTTATTGTGTTTTTAGGTAAATATGCCTCAGGTCAACAGACCTGGATTCTTTGTACTTTCTCCAGTGATATAATATTTTCAGTCAACCGTTCCAATCAAAATATGTTTATTCTTTTAAGCCTTGTGAATCGAACCAGTATACGTTACAGAGTGAGCATTGCATGAGGCTCATAGTTTCAAATCGAATAAATAAATTTATGTGAATAAATTTATCAAAAAACAAAACAAAATTTATTTCAAAAAAACATCTACAGTGCATAAATGGTTGTGCAAAGCATTTTTAGGATTAAAATGTACAATGCAGTGTTTTCTGATAAAATTATCCAAAGGCATGTAATGAATCTTAAACAGAAACAAGCGTAAATTCTAAAATTTCAACTATATATTCAGTTGTCCAAACAGTTTGAAACTAGTTTTATTGAAAACTGTGCACTTAAAGTTATTCACATACGGAACATGACCTGGTATTAATTTGCTGTTGAAAGCAGTAAGTCTATACGTTAACTAAACATGTGTTACATATATACCTATATTTTAAAGTGGTAGTGGAGGGGCCGGCTCCAGTTTAAGACAGGATAAACTCGACATATGAGGCAATAACTGAAGCTTTGCGACTAACAGAGGAAAATCTCATAGGTCCCACACTCACCTGAATAAATTGTAAACTGCTAATGTTTAAATAGTTCTGGACATTGTATATTTGAATTGAGCTTAACAGAGTGCTAAGAGCAAATATAAAGCAACAGTTTTGACTGCAATCATCGATATTCAACCCTTCGGTGTCCATAAGAAATAGAGCCACCTAAAAACACTGCATGTGTTTGGGCTGCAAAAGATTATGTAGGTACACTGTTGCAACGTTAACTTTGTATTACTTTTGTGTTTGGTGTATCAATAAAAAAAGGTTCATCCCAAATCCAAATTCCTCCTGTGTGTCTATCACAACCTCTTTGCCATGTAAAACCTTCAACAAGTTTATCTTCTGTAGAATCAAGCCACGAATCTGACTGTTGGGAACAATATTAAAACGAGACAATAAAATTTGGGATTGACTTACCTTATCGTGCTTCTTGGCCTGCAGGTATTGCAGAAATAAATTCAACATAAAGGATTTTCCTGTTCTGTAAGCTCCAGCAATTGAATAGATCGCAACCGGTGTGTTGGCCACATCTGGATGTCCAAATATTCTTTTAAATTCAAATTCATCGATTTCATAAGTGGCATTGATGGTATGTTGTCGAGGAACTGGTCGGATAATTTGTACAGCTTTATGGGAATTCGGCTCTGGTAAAAATACGATTGTTCAACCAGCACAACATTTATACATAGAACAGTTTAATCAAAAATCAGAAATTACCCTACCACATCCAACAGAAGCCATTTCGATCGTCAGATGAACAATCACATGGTCAACGTTATATAATATACAAAACTGTAACTACATCCATATACAAATGGACCTGCAGAAATAATTCGCGTTCAGTGAGTGACATGCGAAGTACAAGCACTTAATTGTTTATTAATCAAATGGAATTTAGCCACAAGTGCGAATCGGATTGGTTAATAACCCGCAAATAGCTGGCCTATGTGTTAGGTCTTCAAGATTTCATAAAACTTAATAGCGCTTTGTCAGACTTCTGTAAATGTTCTACTGAAAAACAATCTTTTATATCAAATCAAGAAAGGTTTGCTTTTGCGCACCATTCCATTGTTTGGTTTGTTCTGAAAATATGGGGAAACCCCAAATTACGCCACAATCAGACCCCTCACTACATGAGGGCGCTATGGCCACAGCATAACTGTTTTTTTGAGGGGAAGAAGAAAACACATATGCTGAATGCAGTTTACCAATGAAATGTATGTCTTGCTTTGACAAATTTTACACGAAATACAAACTTGCGAACGACAATTCTCGAAAGCCACCGATGTGGATGTACATGAAGAGTCTGTAATTTCCAGAAACTCCCAAAAAAGGTGTTAGCGAAGATTGTGACAATCCGTTATGTAACAATACAGCGGTGCACTGTGGATGCAATTCGCTAATCTCCAACCCTGTTGAAAATATTCCATGCAAGTTAGTGCAGCACAACAAAAAATTGCATTGGACATCGAATTTAAACAAGCAAAGACTCCATATTATTGGTTCCAATTTGCTTATCATATGATTATTGTGACACGGGGCCTGACGGCACTATTGGTTGAAAATTGCTAGCCTATAGTGTTTCCACCTTGTTTTCTCCGCAAAGTTGCACCAACGAATGACGGTAATTGTATAGTTATCACAAAGTGGAAGTCTCCTGCTTGGCCGTTTGGTCGGCAAAGTCGTCTGATAGTCACACCAGCTGCACTGATGAAACCTTATAGGTGAAGACATTGGCCATCTGTGTGCAATTTACACAATTCGTATTATTGGCTCCACTTTGCTTAACAGACAATGACGTTGTATGCATTAACGTCAGCAGGTGGGCAGGAACAAAAAGTCGTTATCAGAAACTTTGCCGGTTGTCGAACTTCTCGTTTACAATTTCTTGGCACTGTGAAGTTTTTGTCACTCCCAAAGTCATTTTAACGCAGTTCTTATCAGGGATCGTTTAGATTGAATTTAAACTCTGCAATCTAAAACAGTTCGCTGTTGATATCGTGCAGTTTGGTCTTTTTTTCCACCATAAAAATGATGCTATGGCGTCCAACATTACGGTGAAAATTAAAGAATCAAAGAGACATTTGAACTGTAAAGTTTTCAAGTTCGGAACAAACACAGTAAGTTTGACAATGAGCAAAAGTGCACAAGTTGATCTCCAGCGCCGCTGGTGCCATCATGTTTTTATTTGTGATATCACTAGCGGCGCTGTCGTCGTGCTGTTTCAAACGCGCGCCAGATGACTCTTTCCACCTCGAAACCAGACGTTTTGTGGTGGTTGGACCAGACAATTTACAACTGGGATTAGTAGTTTTTTTGGCGAAAGTTGTCAGCTAACTTGCCCCATCAAATAATCACATGCAAGCAATAGGAGAACAACAGACACAAACAGAAGAGAGATATTCTTAACTCCCTTTCAATCCGTTGCATCACCGGATTCTCTCATCGCCGTTCATTAGCCAGATCGCCTCCTTTAGTATATATGACACTATGGTATCATGGTATCATAGGAGAATACCATGTTTACATGTATACTACATACAAAATTAAAAAGGGGGCTAAATTTGCTACAAGACTACAAACCCTGGTAAAGTAATAAGTTCAGAAATACCACCATTAGATAAAAGGTCAATAGTTGTTATGTCACAGGTGCCAAGCTGACCGCTGTGTTGTGGGCAATTTCTAATAGGTCTATCTAAATTGTTGCTGTGAGTCCAGGAGAGGTTTGAACTTACGTTCCGAGGCATATGAGGCTAACTGCTCCACCTGCTGTTAGAGGGGTTATGAGGTGGCCAAACGACACTGGTGCGCAAGTGCAACTTGCCAGGCCCGGATTTGGATTGGGGTCGTCAGTTCAAACCTCACCGGGAGCGTTTTAAATCTTGATACGACTTGTGGACCAATGGCTTTCATCCACCTTGTATCGCTATAACACTATTACTTAATAGCGCAAAAGATATCTTGCCTCGGTCTTCGTGTTGTTTGATTTTTTTGTGTTTGTCCGGTTGGACATATTTGAATTGTGGGCGGAACACAGGTGGCCTTCAATTAAAGCCCATTATGTAAAGCAATTAGGCGGTAACAACATTACTAGCATTGAGATGAAATGTTTTAATGTAAAAAGTGTCCGAAGAGAGATTTCGGAGTCAGGAAGTTTATATCCTGGATCAGAAGGTGTTGTAAATTTGTGCCATCACGAGTTGTATCAGTATGTTGCAGTTAACAGCATTTCCATTGAAGAAAAAGAGGAAAGCCAAAGCCGTAAAAACAGGTAGGCCTAAAACCTAAAATCCATTACGTACCGGACCAAAAATATCAGTATTTCATTTGTCAACTATATTTTTAGAGTCCTTCGTTTGTTCGATGTTTTGCATCAGGCTAACTACGACCGTATTGTAAGAGTTTACGGTTACACGCAATGGAAATGGGGTTTTGGGGTTTTCACTGAATACATGCCATTCGGAACCCTCGAAAATCTGCTTTTAAACCATGCAGTGAAAATAGATGATCCACTCCTGCTAAGAATGACCAGCGATGTCTGCGACGGTCTATCATACCTCCACAACACAAGTGGTTACAGGCAACTAACAAAGAGTGACTTAACACCTGCAAATATTTTTGTTTCACTGGAGTTACGATGCAAAATCGGTTACGTCTACGCCGACGGTAATAACGTGCGTACACAAACCGTATTCACGTCTCCAGAGAGGATGGCGAACGTCAAATTGCCATCAACTGTAAGCGAGGATATTTACGCTTTTGGCATGGTCCTGTTTACAACGACAAGCCGACAGATGCCATTCGAAAACGACTTGGACATCCGAAAACTTATGGATAGTTACGGCATGGAGCACCCTAACATGAAATGCATACAGGCAAGTCCCATCAAGAACGAGCTGAAGAAAATGGTGTTGCAATGTTCATCACACATCCCAAAGCAACGACCATCGATACAAATTTTACAACAGACGTTGTTTAATTTGTTAAAACAGCAGAGCTTGATTAACAAAGGCAAGGCGGTCTGCAAAGTTCATGAAGGCCTCTCAACACCGGATTTGCCAATTAAACCTGATGCAAGTTGGCCTCCATTAGATGAACAACCAGTGGTTTCAATGGGTATGCGTTTTTGTCTTATTACTAAAATGATGTTGGAAAGTCCGAAAAACAATGTTTGCCATTTTCCAACTGCTGGTGAACGAATATTTCAAGAACAAAAAGTGATAACTAGGACTGGCCTAGATTTCAACTTAATCAGCCAATCAAGATGTTATTTTTGAATATATATATTTCGCCTATGCGGCATCCTCAGTATTCTAAAAACAACAACAAGAATAATCGTAGTGATTAGCATCAATAGCACACATCAAGACTAACATCTTCAAGAACAAAATGTCTTTTGACTGATAGAGGTTGTTCAGTCTGGTAATCTTGCAATCCTTTGTTTTCCTGTACGCTTTTAACGAATGTTTTTGCCTAAATTATTTTCAAGAACCTTCAGGGAAGGATTATACACACGACAAGCCAAAGGATTCAAAGCTGGTGGATTCCGAAAATCCTTGCTGTCAGTAAATTTTAGACTTTATTTAGATGAAAACGAACTTGTGGCGTGAGCTAACAAGCACATAAGTTTCACTAAAGCCCCAGTTGAAGTGTTTGCTAAAGTTGGTACTGACGAAAAGGCTTGGTACGAGCTAGCTTGGAGCTCCCACAAATTTTGCACTGACATAAATTTGATAGTTGCACGTTTTTATCATAAAACGTTGGAATATCGAAAGGTAGGGAAAAAGTGACCTTCGTTGAACAAAAAATGTGACAAATTCCACTTAAACTGAAAGCAATTATGATCGCTAACGCGATACATGAACTTTTGAAAACACGACAGAGACAAACAGTCAATTTAGCATTGTGGTTTTGTCCACTCACAGCAAAAGGTTTTGGTCGCCGCTAGTTTTCGTGCAGTTTTCTACATTTTTTAGTTGACGTAGAACCGAAAAATTTTGGATGTATGTTTGTTGTAGATGTACCTTTAGTTTTACGCAAAGTAGTCATGACCGTGTCATATGCACTTTAACAGTTATGAAAACAATATTCATTCTCTAAGTATACCCTGTGGTTTATGTTGGTTAACTTTTAACGCTAGGCTGTGACCAATAAACGTCAAGCCAAATTGATAAAATCCTGTAGTTAATTTTTTTAATCTTCTAAAGATGAACATACATACGACACACCTGAAGATTCCAACGAAGTGGATTTTAGAAAACCTTATCAAGGTATGGAAAAACTGGGACTTAAAATTTACTTCTTGACCCACTCGTATATAAATATATTTTTCTCACACTCTACAGTTTAAGAAGTTTTTGGTTGCAGTTAAAGATTGGTAAAATTGTTTTTTGGTGCAAAATACAATCCAATATTGAGTAGAAATCTTTAACTTAGCGATTGCACGCCTCACATGGGAATTCGATTAAATACTATCGGAAATATGTTTAGAGGTCAGATCAACCGCCCTGCCCATTACCACTACCCCACTTAATTATAATTGGTATTTTTATCTTGTCTGTAATTGCGTAGAGAACTGCCCAGATGTACGAGAGGCCACAGACGTAACAAAAACGCCGGCAGGTAAGTGACAAAGAAGATCTTTATTGTAAATCTGAAATTACTGTGATATTTTCTGGAATACGAATTGAAATGAGACATAATGAGCAGCAAACAATGTTTTGCGCAGCAAAGCTGCAAGTCCCTATCGATAAAGTCGCATGACATTTCCATTGATTAAACGAACCTTTGGACTGGGCTAACAGGCACGTGTTTACCCAAGTCCCAGTTGGAGTGTTTGCTAAAGATAACATTCAGACAAATATGTAACGTTGCATCAACTACATGCAGCAGCATGAGCAAAATAATTATGATTTACATGGCTTTGTGGTTCCAAAAACTTTGTATAGTTTTCAAATATTGTCTAATTGTGCTTTTAGTTTTGTTTCAAATGATTTCTTCGCAAACACAACTCTCATCTCATCAGCTATACAAAATTGAAAGCTAGGGAAAAAGCGAACCCCGATTGCACAAATACTGTGATAAATTATAAGTACCAAACAAAAACCAATGAGTTGTGCAATGTTTTTGACCATATTCATATTTTCTTCGCTATTTCAGATGCAATCGAGTCCGACGCTGACCCGACAACAAATCAAACGTAAGTGTAGATAACTTTCCCTCTCATTGCGAAACTCATCTAAGCACAAAGAGGAGAAAAATAAACGAACATTTATGAATTATTATTCCTCATATTTTCTCCAAACATTAATTCTTTCATTTTGTTTTCTAGAAACGTCTACGTCACTGTCGATGACGAAGTAACGGAAGGTACGATGTTGAGTTTCCTTTTGCAGAAACCCGTTTCGTTGTCTTTGACAGTCATATAAACAACATTCATTCTCTAAGTATACCCTGTGGTTTATGTTTGTTAACTTTGAACGCTTGGTTAAGGTGGATTTCCGAAAACCTTATCAAAGCATGCAAATAACTGGGACTTAAATTTGTTTGTTTCCCTATTCGTATATAAATATATTTTTCTCACACTCTACAGTTTAAGAAGTTTTTTGGTTGCAGTTAAAGTTTGGTATAATTGTTTTTTTGGTGCAAAATACAATCCAATATTGAATAGGAATCTTTAACTTAGCGATTGCACGCCCCACATGGGAATTCGATTAAATACTATCAGAAATATGTTTAGTGGTCAAAGCAACCTTCCCGCCCATTACCGCTACCCCACTGAATTTTTATTAAAATTTAATATTGTCTGTAATCACTTAGAGAACAGCGCAAATATACGAGATGCCAAAGACGTAACGAAAACGCCAGAAGGTAAGCGACAAGAAAGGTTTAATTTAAATCTGAAATTACTGAAATATCAATTAAAATGACCATGTGGCTTAAATTGCATTGCGTTTCCCCGTTTACTGGCGGTAAATATAGTTTTAAAAGATCAGTTAGATATAATTCATGCATTTGCAATGCATTGCAAACGTTATTTTGTGGTAATGCATTGCAAATGTTATTTTTTTTGTGACCAGACATAACGAGCAGCAAACATTGTTTTGCGCAACAAAGCTCTCGGTAAAGTTGCATGACATTTAATTTGATTAAACGAACCTTTGGACTGGGCTAGTATGCAAATAAGTGTTTACCCAAGTCCCAGTTAAAGTGTTTGCCGAAGATAACATTCAGACAAATATGTAACGTTGCATCAACTACATGCAGTAGCATGAGCAAAATAATTATGATTTACATGACATTGTGGTTCCAAAAATTTTGTACAGTTACAAATATTGTCTAATTGTGCTTTCAGTTTTAATTGTTTCAAATGGTTTCTTCGCAAACACAACCCTGTGGTTTATGTTTGTTAACTTTTAACGCTTGGCTTTGACCAATAAACATTATGCCAAATTGATAAAATCCTGTAGTTAATTTTATAAATCTTTCAAAGATGAACATACATACGACACACCTGAAGATTCCAAAGAAGTGGATTTCGGAAAAGCTTATCAAGGTATATGGAAAAACAGAGACTTAAAATTTGTTTGTTTCCATATTCGTATGTAAATATATTTTACTCACACTGTGCTGTTTAAAGATGTTTTTATCTTGTCTGTAATTGCGTAGAGAACAGCGCAAATGTACAAGATGCCTCCGACTTAAAGGAAACGTCAACAGGTAAGTGACAAAAAAGGCCATTATTCTAAATCTGAAATTGTTGGTGTTCTGGAATATCAATTGAAATGAGAATGTAGCGTAATGTACGTCTTTCACATTGAAATGTTTACTGGGGCTAGATGATGTTTAAAAGTTGTTTTTCTGTTATTCAATGTTTATTTCCTATGAAATGCAAATGTTTTTTTTATTTGATATTGACCAACCAGAAGATGATCATACATACGACACACCAGAAGATACAGAACAATTGGAATCCGAAAAACGTCTGGGTATAGAGTAATTTAATTGTACGCTTACTCTTATATTCATAGACAACAAATAAATCCAGTTAAGAAATTCTGACTCAGGCTAAAGATATCAACTCTAGGAATGAAGCCTAAACAAGTGATTGACTGACAAACAAAAATAACTTGGATAATTGGCAAGAGATTGTTAAAAGCCCAATTCTCTGAGAAATTACGCAATATGTAACTTACACTAAACCACCCCAAACGTTTGCTTTCCTATCAAATAAATTGTTGTCCAAATGTTCGGCTCTAACTGCTGATACCATTGAAATCGTATTGATAACGTCTTCCACCCGATGGCAAATATATTATTTAAAACTTTTTTCACACTGACTCCACAATCGTGAATGTATATGCAAGTTTTTTGCAAAATTTGTTTGTTTGAGTAGAAATACCGAACTAAGCGATTGTATTCGCTGAAGGGGATATCGAACTAAGCAGAAATACATTTAGAGGTCGAAGCAACCGCCCTCCCCATTACCGCTACCCCACTGAATTTTTATTAAAATTTATTATTGTTTATAATCACTTAGAGAACAGCGCAAATATACGAGATGGCAAAGATGTAACGAAAAAGCCAGAAGGTAAGCGACAAGAAAGGTTTAATCTAAATCTGAAATTATTAAAATATCAATTTAAATGACCATGTGGCTTAAATTGTATAGAGTTTCCCCGTTTACTGGCGGTAAATATAGTTTTGAAAGATCAGTTAGATATAATTCATGCATTTGCAATGCATTGCAAACGTTATTTTGTGTTAATGCATTGCAAACGTTATTTTGTGTTAATGCATTGCAAATGTTATTTTGTGTTAATGCATTGCAAATGTTATTTTGTGTTAATGCATTGCAAATGTTATTTTTCTGTGACAAGACAAAATGAGCAGCAAACACGAAGAGGTGATCATTGTTGGTCACTGAGTGCCCGTGGCACTCTATCACCCACGGTCTCAATAGAGACTGGGGCTTTATGAGTCATTATACGCACCAAGATGCCACGGGCACTCAGTGACCAACAATTATCACCTCTTCGTGCGTTTTTCCTTTTTTTCTTCCTTGTTTTTAGCGCTGTTTCCGCATTTTATTTGACACGTTATTTGCTGCACCTGATGAAGCGAGATCAATCTCGCGAAAGCTCGTGCCATTAAAATAGTTTCATAGTCAGTCTCTTATAAAAGCAGTGCACAAGCAAGCATATAGTCATAGACAGAGACTGACACGACAAATTGAAGAAATTGAATTGTGTAAAGTAGTTTCCTGGAAATACTATAAATCAAAAGCGAGGAAAAAAATGGCTTCGTTTAAAGAAATGATGCGGTAATATTTTTTGGTTCACCAAATCTAATTGTAACTCAGTATGGTCAAAATGCTGTCCTGCAGAGCACATCACAATCTTCATTTTTTCAGTTGTTGTTTAAGATTTTTTTATTTAAAGTATAAATTTGTTGGGAAGGTAAGCTATTGGTGGATGGCGTATGCTTTTCGCAAAATTCCTTGTACAAACGACGAGCAAAAAAAACATTTTTTTTAGGTGAGAGCACTCCGGTGGATAGCTTGTCCCCAATTGACACGTAAGTAACAATAAAGTATCAGTAGAACTAACCAAAAAGGTTATTGTTCAAACAATTATACAGTATCTGTACATTTATAAATTAAAAACCATGTATCGCTGAATAACGAAAAAAATAGATGTGTGTTTTACCACCAGTCATAAACCTTTAATATGCTGTAAGCCTTTTCCTTCAAAATGATTCAAACAAAGTTGCATAGATACTTAAAAAAAATGAACGACACTATAGGGGTATAACCAATTACATAAAACACACACGACAGAATAACGGTTGGTATATGTATGCGTCCAATAAATTACTTTGCAAAAAGAAAAAAAAATTCCTGCGACAAATTCGCAAATTTTTTTTGTTAGGTCACGGAATTTTGTTCGTCCAATACCTGCAGTCCGGAAAAACTTACAGGCAAGTTGAAAACAAGTAATTGCGAACAAACGAACAACATTTCAGCTCTTGCATTTTTGATCACAGAAAATAAAACAGACAATTACCGAAACTGTGCGAAAGGGCGCAACAAAACTTACAGGTAAATCATAAAGTTAGTTCGCAAATTGCATAGCAAAACTTTTGAGAGAATTGCACTTCATACTGTAAGTTTGTGACTATCTTTATCCTATGATAAACCATTATCGTCCAATGAATATTTGCGGTTGACATCATCCTCTGCCTGATCCCATGCCATTTTGTAATATGTAAATCACATGACAATTCATGCCGACAATCCGTGAATAACAGCATTACGTGAGAATGATTCTCACATCATATCATTTCCTGACCGCTTTCTAACCAACTGTTAATATCTCAGGCGAAGCGACAAAAAACGATGAAAAAGTGACAACTGACGACAGTACACCTGTCGGGGGTATTAACATATAGTCAAATGATTCTTTTTTTTGAAAATTACTATTTTAATATTTACAAGTAGCACTGAAGAATAACTTAGAAGTTTATTAGTTTCGTGAATTACCGGCTGTTATATCCACGACAATTACTTTTGCAATAGAAACGACACATTTCTTACCATCGAGGGACACCCAGAAAATATCGGTCTCTTCCACCACCGATGGCTTTGGTAGCGATGAGGACACCACCAGTTTCCTTATAAAACTTTTGTAGTACACCTACATTTATTTGCAACATTAAGACATATATTCAATCCAACTATAGCGATATTGCTGAGCAATGTACACCACGTTACACCATAATTATTTTAAATTGTGAGCACAAAGATACTGGCTCAAATTACATGCTACCTGTTTTCTTTTTTTAAATGTTTTCTGCAGTATGGGACAGTCTTCTTGTTCTCAGAATTATGCGTAAATTCCTGGTTAGTGATCCTAACACGAATTTTTTTATACAGTTCTGGAAGCATATTGTGGCTCATTTCGACACTTTGTTATTCTTCACATTGATTATCATGTTTTTAAGGTTTTTCTGATTTTGACGAAAGTGCTTGTGACGAAGCCCATGAGCAAGAAGAATCTTGGGAGGATAAAAATGGTAAAATACCCTGTGGAATTATGTTACACATTTCAGATTAATCTACTAGAGCAATACAATCTGTTTGCAAGTAGAACTGATTTAAAAAAATCTGTCAAACTGCTGTTAATTGCAATAAAAAGATGAGCGCAGATTTTCAATGGAGCGTATATGAAAAACAAAAACCTGTGATAATTTTAGTCTGAGCGTAAATTTTCACTAACATTGAATTCAAAGCTCTTTCTTTAACTCAAAACTTGACAAAAACCAAACAAAACAGAAAACAGCCAGCGTGTTAATTGCGATGAAACATTCGTCAAGTTACCAATTGAAACGGCAGTATCAGCAACTTTCCCAGGTATGACAACATTTCTCTTGAGTTTCAACGTTATCACACCTTTGTTTAACAACCTGTGTACTACACAGGAAATACGATTAACACAAATGAGTATAACGATTTCGAAGAAAATGCTCTTTGTCACTGTCTAGTGTTCAGAAAATCGTTACGAATATTCGGTAACAAATTTGTTACAAAAATTGTTAAGAGAAAAAAAATTAAAAATTACTCGGAAACAATTTTGTAGTTTCAAAACAAAATTCGTTTCGGCGAAACGGTTTTGGAAACGATTTTTTCAATCGCAACCATTTTTACTACGTCTGCCGAACCCTGTGTACTACACAGGAAGTACGATTAACACCAGGAAATTCTGTTTCATAGATGCTCTTTTACAACCAAATTTACCGACAACTTCCACGGACAAAGGCCTCCCCCCTTTCAAAAAAGAAGAAAATGTGACGGATATACATCCAGATGAGAAAACTACTAGAAGTACGTTTCATGGTTGCCTGATCGTGTGCAGTCAATAGTGCAGCTTTTTCTATTTCTTGTGATAGCTGCATGATAACGATAACTTTTCTTTTAGAATTGTAAGACTAGTTTCTGATTATTTTTCTTGCAGAAATGGGCAAACGCACTCCTCCCGGTTACATTGAAATGAAAGTCACTCCGGAAAATAAGTCCAACGTACAAAGATTTGAACACTATGACATCTTTGAGGGAAGCGTTGCACAGAAAAAAAAAGTATTTGAAAGTAAGATGTGCAAAAACAACTAGCTAGGTTACTGCATTGTTAATAATAATTTACTCCAATGCAAACTTTGTTCAGTATATTTGTTTAGTGTATTCCGCAAAACAAACTAGATACACTTACGCCCATCAATTGCTTGTTTTTACTTTTAGCGGGTGATACTGACAAGAGAACAAGAAGACCACTGTTCACTAGAGTTTCAGGAAATTCAAGAGACCTACCTCCGCCAATTCCACCCAAGCCGAGGCAGGTGTATGACTTTCAAGGTGTATGACTGTATTCAAACAAATTATCAAAACGGAAGAAATTGTTTTTTTTTATGTTGTAATAGGCATTTACACTTTGGCTTTTTCATATACAATTATTTTGCGTACTTACACCTTTACTCACCACTGCTCATTCAATGTTGAATTTAAACGCCTATGTAGATTTTTGAAAATTTGAAAAAAACCTAGCATATTTTTTTTCTTTTTCAGGATGCCGGGCAACAAAACAAACGCTTCGCCAATGCCAGTTAGCGGTGAGAAAAATGCAAACATGTTTGGCAAGTGCTTGAAATATAATCGCTTGTTGTTTTTTTGCAGAGGAAAAAGCACCAAAGCCACCCAGAGTTGGAGAAGCGGTTTATGATCACGTAGCCCAGAAGAAAATGACTGACAAAATGCAATTTATTTTACAGATTTCAGCTTGTACACTTCACTCTCGCAACTACTGAAAGTCCGAGGTCTAGCAAAAAACAGCCTAAAAAAGATAAACCACAAAGACACGGAAAAATACACCTCTTACATGGCGAGAAAAATATGCAAGTCTAAAGAAGAACACGACAAGTACGAAGAACCGAAGGAGGAGTTTCAGGTGACAGAACAAACCTGTCAGAACTTGTTTGAGTTTTCAGTGCAGGAGCGAGCAAACGAAAAATATGCAGATGCGGCCATTTTTTTCATGGTGACAGCAAAATGCTTTGAGAAGTTGAATAACCGAGAAACTGTCGTAATTGGAATGCGGGAGTGTTCAAAAGAATTAGCAGTTTTGGCAGAATACATGTTCGGGAACGTAAATATGAGTAAAATACCTAGCTCCATAATCCTGCCATTTATGACAAGATCCACCAGTAGATTGGAAATGGTCGCCTCGCTGAACAAAGACGTGAAAACACTTGCGGAAACCGAGTGTTTGTATTTTGTTGGTCGCGTTGAGTTTATGTTGGGTGACCTCATCAAAGCAGAAGCGACGTTGGCGACAATTACAACAGACCCCCCATTTTGGGTTGAGAATCTCTCAATTCTGGCACAATGTCATGAATTGCTCGGGGATGTTCATACCAAAATGATACGAGGTAAATTTTGTGAACCCGCAGTCGAGGATCCCGAGGTTGTCTATAATGATATTTACAATATGCCATGCAATCTCACCGACGAATCCCTCCGTAAGAAAGCAGAAAGGAATTTCAACAAAGCAATAGAATTGTACCAAAGATGTGTCGATAAATCAGCTGTTGAAAAACCTCACTTGGAGAAAATTTGCAATGATAAATTGCAGTCGTTGCAAATTGGGGTGTCAACTAGCACAGACACATATGGAACTTTTTGGTAATAAGCCTTGTTGTTATGAAAATCTCTGATATAAAAACATGGCAGAAATATTTTTGTAAAAACAAATTATAAATAATACACTCATAATTCAGAATATTAGCAATTACCTGAAAACGGATGTTTAAGATTTTTGTATGTTGGTGCTGAATTTATATATTTCGTAATTTCAAAAGTGTTTCGTGTTTTTCAGTGATCTTGATTGATATTATGATTAATAAAATGGATAAAATCATTTAGACAAGCTACGAAAATTTGGTTTATTTGTTCGTTACACCAAGAATCAGTGTAAGTTATCTTTTCCCAAGGCTCGAAGGGAGGTGCAATGATGGTCGGTGAAGGTCGTTTATTCTGCTGCCCAGTTACCAAATTGAATACATGAGAGTATAGACTGATCAAAATCACGTGGTTTGGCAATGACGACAGGCGCTGGAAGAAAAACAGCCATTGACATTGCTTCTAGCCTCATTTCACATAAAATGGTGCTTGGTAGTGTGTGACAAAATGCTTGAATTACAATCTGTATCGAGTTAACAATTAATCACTAAACATGTGTTTTTGCGCAAAGGGAGATTTCATTATAACTGACCAAATTTGCACTATATATCTTCCATCGCGAAGTGGTTGAGTACGTTAATGTTAATTGTGGTTGCAAACAATTTGGCTATGCTCAAGCTATAGATTAGTTCGCTGACAAACCAAAATATTACGTACACGTCGTATGTCGGTAGTTGGTTCCTGTGAGTAAGGAAAGTTAATTGGAGTAAACAAAGCGGTTTCGACATGTTGGTAAATGTTTGCTTCTACCGATCCTAAGTCAAACTATGGCCCGCATTATGATTTTGTTCGGTCTGCGACATAAACACGACAAAACGGTTGGCCTTTATTTTTAGGACTCCCAGTTTTATTTAAGCAAGTTATATGCGCTGGTTAGACACATCACTATATATCATCATGATATCCAAATGCCGTGAATTAAAATTCCAAACTATTTAAAATCAATCCTCATAAAAAATGTGCAAACCGTATTTAATGAACTTTTTTTGAGCACAAATTAACTTTGCTCTTCAGTATATACATTCCAGATGCCGTTGTTTCTTACAATCAAACTGTGATTTATTGGGTTTTGCTTTGACACCAGCGCATTTGGTTGATTCCACGCAAAAGTCTGAGATAGTTCGCTTTTTTAGGTAAATATATTGATTCTTCAAGCAGAGGTGGTATAATCTTGAAACCAAACCTTTATTGTTTGTTTTTTTTACGCTCGATGTCAGAAAAAAACAAAACGAGACACTCGTTTCTTGGTGAAATGTATGAAATATATGATCTCTGAATATACAACACTATAATAAAATGAAGCCAATTGGTACAGAAAAATGTTCAGTGAAAATTAATAAAGCCTCCAATATACAAAACAGGCAGCAGTTGTAGGTGTCCCAACCCCGAGGCATCGATTATTCATGAAGTTGTGGCGATGTTTATTCAGGCGCCAACAAATCAGACTGACGGGCACTTCAACGAGCAACATAAAACGAGACACATGTAGAAAAAGGCAATCGACGCATGTCACGGTTCGATAAATACGCAGTAGTCGCTACACCACCCCCTTTCAGAAACGTACAATGCGTAAAATAAGGAGACAATTACACAACAAGATCATCTAAGCGCAGGATGTCTAGGCGGTCTGCCTCTACGCGGTGGGCGCGCAACTGCGACCGGTTCCGTCAGGTCAACTTCTGCGGGTTTAAGCCGATCAACAGAAATTGTTGCATGTCGGCCGCCAAAATCCAAAACAAACGTTTTGTGAGAAGTCTCAACAACCTTGTAGGGACCCGCGTAAGGGGCTGTTAATGGGGGTCGATGAGTATCCTTCCGTACGAATACGTACTTCGCAGTTAACAGCTTCCTCGGAAGTGCGCTTCTTTTAGCACCGTGGCGAGACATTAATATCGGAATCTGGCTTCTCACTGACTGTCGGAGTTGTGAAAGCAAATTTGCAACATTTGGTGTTGCAGCAATGTTGGGTGTGATGTCTCCCGGCACTGCGAGCGGTCCACCGTAAACCAGTTCGGCCGACGAAGTTTGTAAGTCTTCTTTGGGAGTTGTCCTGATGCCCAGAAGTACCCACGGTAAATTGTCAACCCAGTTAGCTGTTGACGTTGCGCGCGCCATAAGAGCGCTTTTCAAATGCCTGTGGAATCGTTCCACAAGGCCATTGGCCTGGGGATGAAAAGCAGTTGTTAGATGCAGTTTAATACCGAGGAGCTTGTTAACAGCTGACCAGAGTTCGGAGGTAAACTGAGGTCCTCGATCCGACGTTAAATGTGTAGGAATGCCAAAGCGGGCAAGCCAAACGCTGATGAAAACTTTGGCGCAGATCAAAGCTGTTGCATCCGGCATGGGTATGGCTTCTGGCCATCGTGTGACGCGGTCCATGACAGTGAAAAGATATGCGAAACCTTGGCACTGTGGCAGGGGACCCACTATGTCAACGTTTAAGTGAGTGAAACGTGCATGAACAAAAGGGTAGTCTTCAATCGGAGCTCGTACATGGCGTTGTACTTTGGAGCGTTGGCAAGAAAGACACTGCCGTGCCCAATTTCCTACATCTTTCTGCATTCCATGCCACACGTAACGTTGTGTAATGAGCTTTTTAGTCCTCCTCACCGAGGGATGAGAAATGTCATGCAGTGCATGGAAGACGTGTTTGCGCCATGCTGTCGGCACTACAGGTCGCGGTACACCAGTGGAGATGTCGCAAAGAATGTCGCAACCATCCTTTTCGAAATTAAGCACTTTAAAGTGGAGATTGGTTATCGACGATCGATAATCTGCCATTTCTTGCTCATTTGCTCGTTGTGCTGCAGAAAGAGATTTGGGATCAAACTGTGTTGCAGAAAGTTGGACCTCCGCTACTAAAGATCGGGAAAGCGCGTCAGCGACATGATTATGCTTGCCGGCGACATGCCGTACATCTGTGGTAAATTCTGATATGTAAGAAAGATGTCGTTGTTGACGACTCGACCAAGGATCGGAACATTTTGTGAAAGCAAATGTGAGCGGTTTGTGATCAGTGAAAACCGTAAACGTACGACCTTCAAGGAAATATCTGAAATGACGTACCGCCAAATACAAAGCCAGCAACTCTCGATCGAATGCACTGTACTTTGTTTCCGCTGGGCGAAGCTGTTTGCTGAAAAATGCTAAAGGTTTCCATTCGTTTAAATTGCTCAAGTACAGCCCCAACAGCTGTTTGCGACGCATCCACTGACAAAGCAGTGTCAGCCATTGCCTGAGGGTGGCTGAGAAGCGTGGCGGTTGCAAGCGCTTGTTTAGCTTGGAGAAACGCACGATTGAGTTCATCAGTCCACATGACTTCTTTTTTCTTTGCCGCTATCGCTTTGTAAATGGGTGACATAATTCGTGCCGCAGATGGTATAAAGCGATGGTAAAAGTTTATCATCCCATTGAACTGTTGGAGGCCCGCTAGGGTCGTGGGTCGTAAAAATGCTTGAATGGCCTGTACTTTTGATTGCAAAGGCTTAGCTCCATTTTTATCGACTCGGTGTCCGAGAAAGTCTATTTCCGTTAGACCGAAAGAGCACTTCGAAATGTTAATAATAAGTCCATGGTCGTTAAGCCTCTGAAATATTTGCCGAACATGCGTTACATGTATGACTGCCGAGGATTGGCTCTGGAAATGTCGTCTTTCATAGACCGTTGGCGGAATTACGCTGACTTCTGCACCGCTGTCTACTAAAAATCGGATTTTTGAGTTTCGGTCAGAGACGAAAATGAGATTGCTTTGTCCGCCGGCCGTCGAAAATATTGAGGACGGCCGGCTTGGTCGTTTCCCTGATAGGCACATGGCTTGCGGCATGCTTTCGCCTTTGCACCAAAGCGTTGGTGGTAGTAGCAGAAATTGTCATTTGTTTGGCGTAGTGTTGGCCGTAATTTGGCAACTGCAAAGTTGCAGCTGTCTTCCCTGGCGTGCCATAACAAATCTGCCTTCTTTGCTAGAGACCGAAGATCTACAAAATCCTCTTTTGCCAGATTAATACGAATTTCTTCTGGCATTTGTTGGATAAACAAATATTCAAAAAGAAAGCAAGGTTTATGTTGACCCAGCATTGCTAGCATTTCATCCATAATAACAGTAGGTTTACGATCCTCAGAACGGGGCATGTTTAGCAACTTAGACGCTCGTTCGTACCTTGACAGACCTAATGTATTAAGCAGTTCTTCCTTGAGCGATGCGTACTTGTCTTCTGCTGGTGGAGAATTAAGAAAATCAATGAAACGTTGGGCGGTATCCTGATCCAAAGCCGCCACCACGTAGAAGTACTTGGTTTGGTCATCTGAAATTCTTCGCAGTGCGAACTGTGCTTCAGCTTGCTTGAACCACACGCGGGGTTGTTTCACCCAAAATTGCGGTAACTTCAGAGCAACAGCGTGTTCTTCCATTTTATCAGCAGTCGTGCTTGATACTCGGGGTCACCAATGTGGCGATGTTTATTCAGGCGCCAACAAATCAGACTGACGGGCACTTCAACGAGCAACATAAAACGAGACACATGTAGAAAAAGGCAATCGACGCATGTCACGGTTCGATAAATACGCAGTAGTCGCTACAAAGTAATTAAACCGGCGACATATCTTATCTGTTATGCCTGCCAATCCAATCAAGGCCTAGTTATTGTTGTGGGAACGCACACAATATCGCTCTCATTAAATGAGGCTTCTTTTATTGCAGTTACACAGAGGTGTGTATTAGCCACAACGTATCCACCGTGTAAATGTTGCTATGGCGTCCAAAATTAGTGTGAAAATGTGCGAATCAAAAAGACATTTGAACTGTGAAGTTTTCAAGTTCGAAACAAACGCAGTATGTTGGACACTGATCAAAAAATCCACAAGTTAATCTCTATCGCCGCTGGTGTCATCACTTTTCTATTTGTATTGCCGCTAGGGGCGCTGTCGTCGTTTTGTTTCAAACGCGTGCCAGGTGGCTTTTGCGACCTCGAAACCAGACGTTTGTGTGTGGATTTGACCAGACAAGATATAACAGCGGATAGTAGTTTTGTTGGCGAGAATTGTAAGCTAACTTGTCCAATGAAATACTGCATACAAGCAATAGGAGAACAACAGACACAAACAGAAGAGAGATATTCGTAACTCCCTTTCAATCCGTTGCATCACCGGATTCTCTCTTCTCCATTCATTTGCCAAATCGCCTCCTTTATTCTTATGAGGAAAAGGGACTTTTGGCACAGGGACGCCAAGAAATTCACACAGAGGTTTCCACCCTTGCGTTACTTCATAAACCAACAACTGCTTTTCGGGTACAACCTACATATAAGGTTGTAGGACTGACATACAATATCTGTAATTGATCAGCTAAGTTGGTTTTGATATTGTAGATACAGCTGTCAAGTTGGCTGTTCTGACAGCTAATAAACAAATGTATAATCAAAGACCCACCTGTTTCACATTGCGTTCATGCCTTCTTTTTGCACGTATTAAAGCTTTATCATGGAGGTAAGTCCGTCCAGAGAATGGCCAACTTTGGTACTTCACAAGAGGATTGGCTGAATGATAATAACGTTTTTGTTTGTTTGCAATGAATTGTTACATTAAATCAAATCAAATCAAATCATGTTTATTTTGCGAGAAAAGCAACTACGCGACGAACAAAAAACAAGGAAATGAAATGGCATGGGCACCGATAAAACCATAAAGGTTATCGAGTCAGGCGCCCATGTAATGGTGATTTCCTCACGGAGAATCACCGTCTGCCGTAGGATCGCAGCCAGTCGCACTGGGAGGTGATGGGTTGCGACAAGCTGCATGTGACGAAAAGGTGGCCACCCGGCCGTGCTGGCCAAAGCAAAACCCATCGAAACGCAAACGCCAACTCGGTTCTCAGAACGTTTCCTTTGATCCACATCGACAGACCTTAACGTCCCGAGGACAGTCCAAACGTGGTGGTTTTGGTTGGAGATGGTCAGGATCGTATGGAGGTTGCGCTTCTTGAATCATTGTAGGTCTTGCTGATGATCAATCGCACGTTATGATGTTGGTGTGCAGCGCTCCTAGGTCTGAAACAACAACGGATCCTACATTAATGTAAGCAGAGGATGTATGCTATTTTTATCTAACAAATATTTAAAAATGTCATTCTTCAATTTTAAAAATTGACTTTTGAAAATGACAAAATACAGCATAAACATGTATATACATTAAACCACTATTAATATTTGATGTTGTCCAACCACAAAAAGCAAAAATAATTACTGCAAATTGCCCTATAATTTTGTCCCTTCGCGCCGGTGTAGGTTAAAGTGCATGCAAGTCGAAACATCAAGTCGTTGCTCAGCTGATCCATTTGATTTTTGAAGCTTTTGACCCATTTCTCTTCTTGGCGAGTCGTCAAAATAACCTTAAAAATTAAAAAGCTATTTTAAGAGGAAACTAGGACCAAGACATGCATTGCTTCATACAGTTTAAATACTTGCAAGAGATCATACCATGCCATCCCTAAATGGCTGACAATATGTAAAATATAGGTGTAATGTTTTTCGTGGCTAAGATTATAGAAATCATAATACATAATAAAATTACAACCTCCACAAACAAATTGCATGAACCTTTTTTACACCTCTGCCTAAAATCTTAATTGTTCACCTTTACATCTGGAAAAGCATCAAATATTTCCTCCCAGTAAGCATCACATGGAGTGTCAACTGCAGCATCAACATTCTCATACATTTGCCTCATGTCCTCCATATTAAACCCATGTATGACTTGCCTCTTCCAATCCTCACCGAGGTAATAAAAGTTTTCCAAAAAATCATACACCTCATACCCCAGAACTCTCAAAGCTGTTGCCATTGTCTTGGTTCCGGTTTTGGTCAAACCAGCCACCAACACTTTCATTTTGCCGATAATTAGCCTACTTATTGGCAGTTACAGCATTAGGCTACTGTGCCTTTGTAACACATATCCAGGGATGTAGTTGGCAATTTGATAGGTTACGAAACTCTGGTTGGTAAAAAATCTTTACTTGTCCTGAATGTATGTAAATGCTGCACAATCAACTATTTTATGATTAGCCTGATTAATAACACTTCTTTATATAAAGCCTCATAAATGCTCGAGGCAAATAAAAAACTAGTTGCGGGCATAAAAAGAATACATGACTAACAGAATTGCACATTTTTTCAAAATTTTATCCAATACATTTTTGCACGTGTTTCGTGTGGCATATTTCCAGTGACAAACAAAAACAAACAAACAACGTTCTCTTATGTTTTTGTCACTATTTAGGGAATACCCCTAAAAGTTTAGCACCATAGCGCCCTCTATGTTTAGCACTGATGCAGAAACGTTACCTTCGTTTTTACGTTTCAACGCCTTTATCAATTGTATCGATTTTCTCTTTTGTATAAAAATTCTTACGTGCAAAATGTATGCAATGATGACCAAAAAATAAATAGACTGAATTGAATTTGTGAATTTGTCTGTATGCGTTTACTGAACTCAAAGCAAAGTAAACGAGTCGATTTGTGATCACGCAGTTCATTGCGGAATGTTTGCTTTCACATTGATATTGACTAACAGTTGGTTGCCGCAACCAAGTTAGTTGCTCTTTGTTCAGTGCACGTGCCTTTTACTAGATATGAAATTAACCTTTGCAACACGTCTGTTAGCCTACTTCAAATATTAAATCAGTAGTTCTTTCATACAATTAACAGATGTGTGTGTGTGCTTCCATCTGAATGCAGTTCAGGATTTTTGAAATTTAGAAATTATTTTTTAACCTTCTGAACAAAAGTAGCTTTCTGGACAGATGAAATAGAAGACGACAACATTTGTGAAGAACCCCAGCAGGTAAACAACAAGAAAAAAAAACTTAATAAATAAATCTTGACTTCTGCATAAAATATGGGGATTTTTCCAACTGTAAACAATTTAGTTTATCGGTAATTCTTCGTAACCGTGCGGTTTCAACCAAGTCCAACTTGATTCAGTATTTTTAACTTTCAGATAAAACGAGAAACGTAACTTTACGGTGTGCAACTACCACTATTTCAAAACATATTGAAACTAATAAATATACATTTCTTTTTTACCAGGAGTAAAACAGCAATATGGACGACACCTACGAACACCTTGGTACAAAATTTCTGCTCAAAACTTTTTCTGGACATTCACACGTTTTTTTTATTCATGGGAGATTTGTATTTTTCTTAAATGAAGATATTTTAATTTAATATTTGGCATATAGTGTTGCAGCACATAGTTGTGTAGATAAACACATAGTTTTGTTCCCTGACAAGCCCAGCTATCACCTAACACAAGCTGTGTGTCAATAGCTTGTTCCAACAAGTAGGGAAATTTCAGTGAAGTAAACAAAGCGGTTTGCACGCAAAGTTGCGAAACGTTTGCTCTTACCATGATAATTTTTGACTTATGGACTCAACGAGTTTTGTTGTGCAAGGTTTAAACGTCCATATACTGACATTTCCCCTTGATATAAAATCTATGTGTATACAAACTTAGGATAACTCTTTGACATTGTGACGATACTATTACGTCATAGTTGTGATTGACTGCTACAACCTTCAATGGTATACAATTACAACAACCTACACAGTTTCAAAGCGTTTTGTTACTGGAATTTTGTTATAAAAGCCTGTTTTGCGCAGAGAAAACAACACGTAAGACCCCAAATGTCAGTGTACCGGTTTATGAATACATAGCCCAGAAGAAAATGAACGACAAAGCAATCTTCACAGGTACAAAAAATCTTTACAATACAAGACACGAATCCTCTTTGACATTTTTGTCTTGTATTATTTGCTATGGCTTACGCAACTCAGTAGTCGCTAAAGTTTATTTTATAAACAGCCGAGGCAAGTGTGGCTTACAAAAGTTGCAACTACAAGAAAAGGTTGGAATCCTTCTTTAAAAAAAGAGGTTCGATAGAATTATTATGTTAAGTTAATTACACAATGAGATAAACACAGCAGTTATTTCAGATTTAAACTTGCACAACACGCTTTCGCAACTTCTGAAGGTTCGGGGTCTAGCGAAAGACAGCTTCAACAGAGGAAACAAAATGGAAACGGAAAAATACACCTCTTACATGGCGAGAGAAATATGTAAGTCCAAAGAAGAACACGACAAGTACGAAAAACCGAAGGTGGAATTTCAGGTGACAGAAACAACTTGTCAGCATTTGTTGGAGTTTTCAATGCAGGAACGAGCAAACGAAAAATATGCAGATGCGGCCATATTTTGTATCGTGGCACTTCAAAGTTTCGACAAGTTAGATGATCGAAAGAATGCTGTAGGCGGGATTCAGGGGTGTTTAAATGAGTTGGTAGTGTTGGTGGAGCTGTTTACCAAAAACCAGACCACGAAGGACATGGCCAGAACCATAATCCTTCCATTTATGATAAGATCCACCAGTAAATTGCGAACGATCGGTTCATTGAACGAAGATGTTAAAGCACTTGTTGAAACCGAGTGTTTATATTGTGTTGGTCACGTTGAGTTTATGTTGGGTGACCTCATCAAAGCAGAAGCGACGCTGGCGACAATTGCGACCAACGCCACCCGCAGAGTTGAAGATCTTTCCATACTCGCTCGGAGTCATGAATTACAAGGAGATGTTTACACTAAAATGATCCAAACTTCAGTAAGATCAGGTAGGCCTAAAGTCAAAGATCGGAAACTCGGAGAGCCTGATTACAATTGTTATGATTTCTATGAGAAAGCTGAGCAAAGTTTGAACAGAGCAATAGAATTGTATGAAAGATGCGTCGATCGATCATCGATCGAAAAATTTCAATTGGAGAAAGCTTGCAAAGATAAACTAAGGGAGTTAAGTGAACAACGCTCACAGATGGACTACAACCTGTATGTTGAGATTGATCAGTTTCAATGTGTTTGCTAACGATCCTTTAACAATCTCGTTTGTACGAAACAAACACAGGAGCCGCTTTGTCATGCAGAACGTACAAAACTGTACAGAGTATTACATGAGATAAAACTGTAGTGTTTATGATTTTCCTTGTTGCATTTTATATGAATATCGTCATTTCACGTGTATAATAACGATTTGCCACTGCTCACCAAACGAATACTTCTTATCATTGTACGATTTCGTTAATCACCTGGTGATGTAGGCTTTGTATGTTTCGTATCAGCTGTATATTTTTTACTTTGTTTCCAGTTAATTTGTATTGAATGCGCTGCCCAATACACGTCTTTTGGTCCTGATGATAGCTTTATAGCAGGGGTGCTTATTACCAAAGAAAATCAAAGAAAAAGACTACGATGCACAAATAGTAGACTCTGAGGTTAAAAAATCTATTTGGGGGCTACTATTGCTTAACTGAGAAAAATTGATTGCAGCTGCATTAACAAAGCACACGGGGAGGTTATGCAAAGACTTACCTTAAAACTACCACAAAAATGCAAATGACAGGTCAGTTAAATAATTAATTTTTTTGCAAAATCCAGTACCATTAATTGTTGTTTTTTTAGCAAAATATTGACTAACCAGGGGGGTAGCTAAACAATTTGTCCAGAGACTATAATTTTGATCAACATTTGTAGAACTGGGATTGATGTTTCATAAAATCACGAATAATCGGCTACCGTAAACAATACATCTTCCCACAAATATAGCCTAAATTTTGAGCTACATTTTCACCAAATGTTTATCAGCACCCACCAGCAAGTAACTACCTAATTGAAATAGCCCCAAACCCCACTAAACTGCACCGAACACCCTAAAAATTCGCCATGACAACGC
This sequence comes from Ascidia mentula, assembly GCF_947561715.1. NCBI lineage: Eukaryota > Metazoa > Chordata > Ascidiacea > Phlebobranchia > Ascidiidae > Ascidia > Ascidia mentula. Next base: position 21,377,827 of record NC_138568.1, on the reverse strand, counting down.
ATGTGCGCTTATTCGAATGCACAATACACCCCCATGCATCACTGGTTTGCTCTGTTGCGTGCCCTTCCGTTGTGACAAAGGTCCACACGTTGGGCATTTCCCACCACCGAAACTTATTTTCACAGAAATACCAATATGCGTCCTCGAGCGTTGCCAACTGCGACCATCGTTGTAGGCGTTTATAAATCTATATTAGCGAAACTACAATCTACGGCTTTCACAAAATCAAATCAATAAACACGATTAACATACATGAAAGTCACGAAGGGCACGAAAAGACCACAAAGGCAATTTCAATAAAACAAACTGGATAATAAACAAACAACTTTTGTATACATTGCACAGGTAAACTGCTGAGCACCAACAGGAGGACAACAAAGTTCCAAAAACAAAGTATGTTTGAAAACGTATAAAAAAAGTGCAAAGATATGAAATAGAGAATATGTACATTTGCAAAAAAAATTATTACAAGAATGGAATCGTTGTGCAAAACACCAACACCAATTTTTTCTATGTCTAAACTTTTCAGTGTTTCTTAGACAGTGCTTGCTTTAGAGTATATTTGTCTTTCATAGGAAAGATGCCAGAAATATTTTGACTAAAATCAACGTTTCCATTCTTATGATATAAAGTTTAAGAGGTGGGACAACCCATAGTGATTGCAATAGAATGGGGAATGACATGCAGAATAGATTAACAAGGCATTGAAGTGCTTTGTATTTTTGTACATATTGATTTGAAGTGCTTTATATTTTTTCGTTACTGATGGTTCGTTTTGGTTCGAATTTACCTTTCTTTGCCTTCGCCTTAATTGTTGCCTACATTTGTTCTGAAAAACAATAAGATTTATTACGTGACAATCTTCAAAATATCTATATGTGCCAATTTTATTTATTATGCACATTTAACCAGGATAATCATACAGTGCTATTTTTTTCACAAAAATCCAAATTTTTTTTGTTACTTGCAAATAGCATATTTTTAGAGACAAGCTAGGCTAGAACAAAACAATATTATGGAAATTATTCAACTCAATGCCTATAAGATTTTTTTATTGTTCATGCAGCTTCAATTTATATTGTGTCAAGTAAAATTAAACTGTTTTTGTAGAATTATGTTTCATACAAGTGTATTTCAGCCTTACAAACCTTATTAAAGCCTAGTAGACGTCAGTTGTTAATTATTCGTTTTGTTAATTGAGCCTCCTGCTATATGAATGTTTGGGTTGTAAAATGTGTTGGCAGAGAACAGAGTATCTGAATATCACATTTTACAAGAATGAAATACACCCATAAACTAAAATATATACTTTATCATACTTGCTTGATGTAGCCTGTCATTTTTTGAATCAGATTGCTGTTTTTTCTCTTCCTGGATACAAATGTACATATGTAGAAACTTGCATGTTTCTATAGAGTGCTACAGAGATTATTTTCCAACTTACTTCTTGTTGTTTGTCTGTTATTTCAACTTTTACTTTAAAGTTTGTTTTGTAAAACTTTCCATTCAAATCCAGTTTAAGGTCAACTATTTCATCACCATTATGTGGAGCAAAATTGAAAACAACTTTGAGTTTTTCCAAATTGTTCAGGAAAATGTTTTTCAACTTGATGTCATTCTGATCAAAGGTAACTCGACCACTTTCACTTTCAAGTGTCAGCGTTGCTTCATTTTGATTCGATCTAGTGATCAAATTAACACAAGCATGTACAGAAATTTAATGAAATTTTACAATAGCTATGTCAAACTTAGACCATTTACTGAAAAGGGTAATGTTTCAAAAATATTGCTTAAAATTGTATTAGATTAAGTTGCTGTGAATATTGTATCAGATGTGGGATATTTAATCTTTTAGTAACTAAGGTGACTTTTAATTAAAAGTTTCAAATAATTACAGTAGATTTGTTAACTTTGTTGACACTACTTTAAAGCTTCAAATATAAAATGCCTTTTTTTAAAGAACACCGGACATGCAAGAGGAGATCAAGACCTTAAAGCTTTGCAAAACGATAAAATTAAAAACCATGATGTGATTTATTACCTCAATGGAAAACCAAACAAAAATTTCAAAGTGGGATTTGAAATGAGGTTAAATTTCAGTCTGTCACAAATGAGAAATTTCCATGATCTTTTTACCAAGTCACAATTTTCCTTTTCTGAAAATCCAACCAATACCATTTTCTGCTTTGACAAATTTGATAGTTTCTTGCTGACCACACGAAACCTAAAGTACGACACAAATTAAAAATATGTCTTTAACTTTATCTAATGTTACGCTCACCAAGTGAAATGAGTAACTTCAAATTTAAACTCTCCCTCACCACTATAGGTCAAACTTTTGTAATCTTTCCATGTTTTTCCATCATGGCTTGTTTCAACCTTTACATTGAGTATAATGGCAACATTATTTACAGCATATGTTATACAGAAACAGTTTAAAATTTATTAGGTCAGTAACTATTTAAATCTGAATCTACACGCTGGCTTTTGCCATACAAAGTAAAAGCAATTGCTCTTACCACAACTGGTTGGGGAGGATCTTCACACAAAAAGCATGTTGGTAAAGTGATGGTGACATCTTTGGTGAACTTTAACCCACTTGGTCCACAATACAACACTGGAGTAATTTCTTTCTGTGAAATAAAGTAAATGATGATCATTCATATCTGCTTGCCAATTATAGTCAATTATTTGATAATTTTCTGGTATTGATCAAAACAAGTATTAATTGTTTATACAAGAGAAAAAAACTAATACGAGCTTGTTAAATAAAATAATATCCAATGAAAACAAATAAGACATGGACAAGAGCGTTCTTCAATGTTTGTTTTTAATGAAAATATGCAACCACATACACTGTGCTTCGTATTTCCATAGTAGCTACGTAGACAAATTTTAGCATCTGTATCAAGTGCATTGGGAGGAATATCAACAACGCAACCCATCACTTCAAGTTTGCCACCTTCCACACCAACCACTGATGACTTTGTCTGCATTACTTTATATTCTCTTTGTTTCTGAAAAATTAAGTATTTGGTGAATTTTATAACTTTCAAAAGTCATTTTCTAAAAAGTCTTTCTTTTTTTCTTAAATTCCAGATTTAAGATTTGGTTTTATTACATAACATTTAAATTTATAAAACCCAGTATAGTCATTAGTGGGCCATAGGCATGTTTCATTCTCAACACCGACCAATGTTCTTGTACCACAAATTGTAAATAGGAATCTAATTAGTTATGGAAACTTTGCACTTTCTCGGTTTGGGTTGTTTTTTCATTCAGTTTCTGAACAAACATGCTTGGAATAATCTACATTATGCTTTCATATTTTTGACAGTTGTGAGAATGCCAATATTCATGACTACCTTGCTAACACCTTTGATAACTTTTCACTGTTAATTTACAACTTTAACAAGTGTCAAGTGGGCAATTACTTACAAGACTTCTTGTGTTTTCTTTCAAAAAGTCTTGACCAAGCTCAGTCAACCAATCCCTAATTTTACAGTCAGGTTTAAGATCAAATCCAGACGGAAAGTTTTTTGTCATTTCATTGTAAAATTGAAACGACCTTTCTTGGCACCGCCTTTCAACCAATTCAAACTGAGTTTCATCCAAATATTGTTCATTGAGTGCCTGAAAAAAATTCCTTTATGACAATAAACAGTTTCTGATGGGAAAAAAATCTTACTTTATGCATATTCTGGTTGTAGTGTTTTTTGGTATCTTCTTTGGCTTTACACAAAATGTTTTGCCAATGTTGCTAAAAATAATTTTCACTTTTAAACTCTTGGAAAAAAATCTCAATTTTTGAAAGAATAAACTTAGACACATATTTTGCTAAATCGCACTACTTCATGTCCCATTCCATTAGCACATTATTTCAAATGAAACAGAAGTTTACTCACCAAATATTCCTCATTCTTTTGTTCATACACAAGAAACTCCTTGTCCAGGTTTTCATCCAAGTGTTTCAAGTACTTTGCAACCAAGTCACTATTGCCAAAATTTAGTTTGCTCTCAAAGTTTCGCCGAGCTTCTGCTTTTAAAATGTAATGTTCCCCCTTGATGGAGGGTTGACTGCGACATTGTTCTTTGCAAAACTGCAGTAAGTTTAGAATCAGATCTTTGATGATTGAAAGAATTATTTATAACTTACCTTGTCCATTCGTATCTTGTAAATATTTATGCTTTCTTCTGTGGCTTTTAAAGCCACACTTGTGTTTTCTGCTTGCATCTAGATTGGTAATTTTAGTCATTCATGTTAGATGTGACCGACTTTAGGATTTCTCAAAACTTTTAGGGACAATTTAAACTTTTTAAACTTTTCTTAAATGGTACATTCAAGCTTGTCAGATCTACTACATTCCTGGTGCAATATACTGCATAAGCAACATGTGTTTAACTTGGAGTTGGCAATCATTGCTACCAATTCTGCTTTACACTAAGTTTGTATATTAAATTTTCAGCAGTCTTACTTACTGGTTTACTATGTACAAAAGAACTTAAATTTAGTACATTATTGCCAACGTCACAACCAATGGTTACATAAGTTTCTCACACCAGTTTCGCTTCATTGATTTGTTTCAACAAGGCAAACTGTAAGTCCATGTTTTTATCCAAACATTTGCGGTACTGGGAAAGCAACTCAACATCGCCAAAATTTGACTTGCTGTTAAAATTTTTCAGAACTTCTGCTTTTAAATGTTTGTGTTCTTGTTCAAAGTGAGTTTGGCTATAACATCCATCTTCACAAAACTGCAAGAAAAACATGTGTGTTATACATTGTTTTAGCAAATGAATAAACAAAAGTCATTTGGAAGTTACTTTTTTCATTTGTTGTTTATAGGTATTAATGCATTCTTGAATGAGTTGTTCAGTAATGTATTCTGCTTGTACCTAAACACACAAGAGAAGTTTCAAAAACTTTTTTATTGTATTCTTCTAACATAGGAACACAACTCACGTGTTTTTTTATTTGAAACATGACAAGGTTAACAACAGTATGGCTAGAATTCTTCTAACATGTTTTTTACAAAAAAAGTTACCACCCAAACAAAGTAAAGGGTTAACACTTTTTGAGCAGTTAAGTTTTGTATTGAAACAAGCATGTCATAAAATATCTAACTTGTCAAAAAGAAAAGTTACTGAACAAACAACAAACACAGTTTGTTTGTTAAGTATTAAATTATAAATAACATCATTTGTTGTATATTTTCATTTTTATGTTGGTTTGTGCAATCAAAGTTATTACCTGTGCTATCGCCTTAGCATCAGGCATTTTTCCGTTGTTCAGTGCTTTGAAGTAAGACAAGCTTAAATTAATAAGATCAGTTCCTGTAATTGGATTGCCGTTGACTTTTTTTATCACAACTTGTTCTCTCGAAAATAGTTTTTTCACAGCTGAATTGATTGTTTCAAGAAAATCCTCATCTAAATCTGTGACAGATAGAGAAAACAATGGTTGCATAAGTAATAACATCAGTAAATTGTATTTTATTTCGTGTGACAAGTTATTTTACAATTAACCTTTCATTTGAAGTTCATCTGAGTTTCTTTTTCTCTGAGACACACGTCTTCCTGGATATGGCATCAAACAACAAGAGATGTTTTCAAAATTACCACGCAACCCCTTCCAAACTGAATCAGCTTTTGATTTTTTTTCAATGTGGTGCGAGACATTCTGAAGATATTTCTCACCACCATTGAAACCCAATTCGTAATCTGGGTCTCCCCAATCACGAATAAGAAACATCAAGTGCTTGAAATATAATTAAACTTAGGTATACTCTAGAAAAAAGAGTGACGTAAAGAGAGAATTTCGTTAAAGAGAGGCAGATTTGCACAGTTTTATGTGACATAAAATAAAATCCCAAACCTGAAAGATGGGCTTTGGACTGGCAGTGTTGTTCATTCTCAAGATCTTATGTAAAGACAGGGCATCGGCATTTTCCACTTTTAAAATATTCTGTAAATTACCACTTTTAGAATGTTCTGTGAAAAGCTGTCAAATGTGATTTAATTATTACATGATAATATCAGTGAATTTAATCAATCATGCTATCGCAAAGTATGCCGCAGTAGGTACCGCTTACCGTTTGGTTAAGCATAGAGTTCCTAGGTGAACTTTAGTTTATTGTAAGTTTTTAGGTAAATATGCCTCAGGTCAACAGACCTGGATTCTTTGTACTTTCTCCAGTGATATAATATTTTCAGTCAACCGTTCCAATCAAAATATGTTTATTCTTTTAAGCCTTGTGAATCGAACCAGTATACGTTACAGAGTGAGCATTGCATGAGGCTCATAGTTTCAAATCAAAACAATTTACGCTATCACATGGCAAACAGGATTTCCTCAATAATTTCTTTGATGATTATAAAGTAATTGCACTATGTTACTCTGGGTGCAGTGAATAAATTTATCAAAAAACAAAACAAAATTTATTTCAAAAAAACATCTACAGTGCATAAATGGTTGTGCAGGGCATTTTTCTGATTAAATCGTGGTTTGTACAATGCAATGTTTTCTGATTAAATTATCCAAAGGCATGTAATGAATCTTAAATAGAAACAAATGCAAATCCAAAAATTCCAACTATATATTGAGTTGTCCAAACAATTTGAAACTAGTTTTATTGACAATTGTGCACTTAAAGTTATTCACATATAGAAGATAAACTGGTATAAAGTGGCTATTGGAAGCAGTAAGTCGATACCTAACTAAACATGTGTTACCTATAATTCAAAGTGGAGGCTCCAGTTTAAAAGAGTATAAACTTGACATATTAGGTAACAACTGAAGCTTTGCGACTAACAGAGGTAAATCTCATACACACTTACCTGAAGAAATTGTAAACTGCTATCGTTTATAAACCCCGACAGATTGTATATTTGAATCGAGCTCATCAGAGTGCTTAGAGCAAATATAAAGGAACAGTTTTGTACTGTGCCCTTCAAGCCAAACAACCCTTGGGTGTCCATAAGAAACAAAGCCACCTAAAAAACACTGCATGTTTTTGGGCTGCAAAAGATCATGTAGATACACTGCAAACACATATTTAAACATTCACTTTGTATATATTACTTTTGTCTTTGGTGTATCAATAAAAAAAGGTTCATCCCAAATCCATATTCCTTGTGTGTGGGCCTCGGAGCCACCTCGACATGGAAATCCTTCAACAAGTTTATCTTCTTTACAATCAAGCCACGAATCTGACTGTTGGAAACAACATTAAAAAAAAGATAAAATTAAATTTTAGACTGACTTACTTTGTTATTATTCTTGGCCCAAAGGTATCGCAGGAAAAAATTCAACATGAAGGATTTTCCTTTTCTGAGAATACCAGCAATTGAATAGATTGCAACCGGTGTGTTGGCCACGTCTGGTTGTCCGAATATTCGTCCAAGTTCACATTCATCGATTTCATAAATGTTGTCTTGTTGAGGAACTGGTCGTAATATTTGTACAGCTCCATGGGAACGGCTCTGAAAAAAAAAACAATTGTTCAACTACTACAACTTTCACACACAGAATAGTCCAATCAATAATCATAAATTACCCTACCGCAACCACAGAATGCATTTCGATCATCAGATGAACAATCACATAGTTACCATTATATAATATACAAAACTGCAACTACATCCATATACAAATGGACGTGCAGAAATAATTCGCGTTCAGTTAGTGACATGCTAAGTACAAGCACTTAATTGTTTATTAATCAAATGGAATTTAGCCACAAGTGCGAATCGGATTGGTTAATAACCCGCAAATAGCTGGCCAATGTGTTAGGTCTTCAAGATTTCATAAAACTAAATAGCGCTTTGTCAGACTTCTATAAATTTTCTACTGAAAACTAATCTTTTATTTCAAATCAAGAAAGGTTTGCTTTTGCGCACCATTCCATTGTTTGATTTGTTCTGAAAATATGGGGAAACCCCAAATTACGCCACAATCAGACACCTCACTACATGAGGGCGCTATGGCCACAGCATAACTGTTTTTATGAGGGGAAGAAGAAAACACATATGCTAAATGCAGTTTACCAATGAAATGCATGTCTTGCTTTAACAAATTTTACACGAAATACAAACTTGCGAACGACAATTCTCCAAAAGCCGACGATTTGGATGTATACGAAGACTCGGTAATTACCTGAAACTCCCAAAAAAGATATTAGCGAAGATTGTGACAATCCGTTATGTAACAATACAGCGGTGCACTGTGGATGTGATTCGCTAATTTTCAACCCTGTTTTAAATATTCGATAGACAAGTTTAGCAAGTTAGTGAAGGAGAACAAAAAATTGCATCAGACAACGAATTTAAACAAGCAAAGACTTCATATTATTGGTTCCACTTTGCTTATCATATGACTATTGTGACACGGGGCCTGACGGCACTATTGGTTGGAAATTTATTGCGTATAGTGTTTCCACCTTGTTTTCTCCGTCAAGTTGCACCAAGTTTAGTAGCCCAACGGATGACGGTGATTGTATAGTCACCACAAAGTGGAAGTCTTTGCTTGGCCGTTTGGTCGGCAAAGTCGTCTGATAGTCACACCAGCTGCACTGATAAAACCTTATAGGTCGAAACAGTGGCCATCTGTATGCAGCTTACACAATTCGTATTATAGGCTCCACTTTGCTTAACAGAGAATGACGTTGTATGCAGTAACGTCAGCAGGTGGACAGGAACAAAAAGTCGTTATCGGAAAATTGCTGGTTTTCTAAATTCTCGTTTACAATTTCTTGGCACTGTGAAGTTTTTGTCACTCCCAAAGTCATTTTAACGCAGTTCTTATTAGGGATCGTTTGGATTGAATTTAAACTCTTGAATCTAAAACAGTTCGCTGTTGATATCGTGCAGTTTGGTCTTTATTATCCACCATAAAAATGATGCTATGGCGTTCAACATTAAGGTGAAAATTAGGGAATCAAATAGACATTTGAACTGTGAAGTTTTCAAGTTCCAAACAAACGCAGTAAGTTTGACACTCAGCAAAAAGGGACAAGTTAGTCTCTATCGCCGCTGGTGCCATCACTTTTTTATTTGTATTCCCGCTAGGAGCGCTGTCGTCGTTCTGTTTTAAACGCGTGCCAGATGACTCTTCGACCTCGAAAACAAGGTGTTTGTGTGTGGATTGGATAATAACTGGGGTTAGCAATTTGGTTGGCAGGAATTGTCGGTTAACTTGTCCCCTAAATAACCGCATAGACCTACAAGCAATAGAAGAACAAAAAACACATAATTGAAGAGAGATATTCGTTACTCCCTTTCGTTCCGTTGCATCACTGGATTCTCCCTTCTCCATTCATTAGCCAAATCGCCTTCTCTAATATATATGACACTATGGGATCATGGTATCATAGGAGAATGCTATGAGAATACATGCATATCACATGTAAACATGAAAACATGGCTAAATTTGCTACGAGACTACAATGCCTGGTAAAGTAATAAAAGGTCAATAGTTGTTACGTCACAGGTGCCAAGCTGACCGCTGTGTTGTGGGCAATTTCTAATAGGTCTATCTGAATTGTTGCTGTGAGTCCAGGAGAGGTTTGAACTTACATTCCGAGGCACATAGGGCTAACTGCTCCACCTGCTGTTAGAGGTGTTGCCAAACGACACTGGTGCGCAAGTGCAACTTGCCAGGCGTAGATTTGGATTGGGGTCGGGAGTTCAAACCTCACAGGGAGCGTTTTAAATCTTGATACGACTTGCGGACTAATGGCTTACATCCACCTTGTATCGCAATAACACTATTACTTAATAGCGCAAAAGATTTCGTGTCTCGGTCTTCGTGTTGTTTGACTTTTTTGTGTTTGTCCGGTTGGACATATTTGAATTGTGGGCGCAACTCAGGTGGCCTTCAGTTAAACCCCATTACGTAAAGCAATTAGGCGGTAACAACATTACAAGCATCGAGATGAAATGTTTTAATGTAAAAAGTGTCCGAAGAGTGATTTCGGAGTCAGGAAGTTTATATCCTGGATCAGAAGGTGTTGTAAATTTGTGCCATCACGAGTTGTATCAGTATGTTGCAGTTAATAGTATTTCCATTGAAGAAAAAGATGAAAGCCAAAGCCGTAAAAACAGGTAGGCCTAAAACCTAAAATCAATTACGTACCGGACCAAAAATATCAGTATTTCATTTGTCAACTATATTTTTAGAGTCCTTCGTTTGTTCGATGTTTTGCATCAGGCTAACTACGACCGTATTGTAAGAGTTTACGGTTACACGCAATGGAAATGGGGTTTTGGGGTTATCACTGAATACATGCCATTCGGAACCCTCGAAAATCTGCTTTTAAACCATGCAGTGGAAATAGATGATCCACTCCTGCTAAGAATGACCAGCGATGTCTGCGACGGTCTATCATACCTCCACAACACAAGTGGTTACAGGCAACTAACAAAGAGTGACTTAACACCTGCAAATATTTTTGTTTCACTTGAGTTACGTTGCAAAATCGGTTACGTCTACGCCGACGGTAATAACGTGCGTACACAAACCGTATTCACGTCTCCAGAGAGGATGGCGAACGTCAAATTGCCATCAACTGTAAGCGAGGATATTTACGCTTTTGGCATGGTCCTGTTTACGACGACAAGCCGACAGATGCCATTCGAAAACGACTTGGACATCCGAAAACTTATGGATAGTTACGGCATGGAGCACCCTAACATTAAATGCATACAGGCAAGTCCCATCAAGAACGAGCTGAAGAAAATGGTGTTGCAATGTTCATCACACATCCCAGAACAACGACCATCGATACAAATTTTACAACAGACGTTGTTTAATTTGTTAAAACAGCAGAGCCTGATTAACATAAGCAAGGCGGTCTGCAAAGTTCATGAAGGCCTCTCAACACCGGATTTGCCAATTAAACCTGATGCAAGTTGGCCTCCATTAGATGAACAACCAGTGGTTTCAATGGGTATGCGTTTTTTTCTTATTACTAAAATGATGTTGGAAAGTCCGAAAAATAATGTTGGCCATTTTCCAACTGCTGGTGAACGAATATTTCAAGAACAAAAAGTGATAACTAGGACTCGCCTAGATTTCTACTTAATCATCCAATCAAGATGTTTTTTTTGAATATATATATTTCGCCTATGCGGCACCCTCAGTATTCTAAAAACAACAACAAGAATAATCGTAGTGGTTAGCATCAATAGCACACATCAAGACTAACATCTTCAAGAACAAAATGTCTTTTGACTGATAGAGGTTGTTCAGTCTGGTAATCTTGCAATCCTTTGTTTTCCTGTACGCTTTTAACAAATGTTTTTGCCTAAATTATTTTCAAGAACCTTCAGGGAAGGATTATACACACGACAAGCCAGAGGATTCAAAGCTGGTGGATTCCGAAAATCCTTGCTGTCAGTAAATTTGCTTGACTTTATTTAGATGAAAACGAACTTGTGGGGTGAGCTAACAAGCACATAAGTTTTATTTAAGCCCCAATTGAAGTGTTGGCCGAAGTTGATACTGACTGACGTAAAGGCTTGGTACGAGCTACAGAATTATTAACTTCGCTTGGCGCTCCCACAAATTTTGTACTGATATTGATTTGATAGTCGCACGTTTGTATTCTTAAGCCACACCAGCACAGACAAATCTCCACGTACAAGAATGGGGTTTAGTTTTAATTGCTTTTATTTAGTCCACTAAAACTAAACCAATTTTGACCATATTCATATTTTCTTCGCTATTTCAGATTCAATCGAGTCCGACGCTGACCCGACAACAAATCAAACGTAAGTGTAGATAACTTTCCCTCTCATTGCGAAACTCATCTAAGCAGAAAGAGGAGAAAAATAAACAAACATTTATGAATTGTTATTCCTCATATTTTCTCCAAACATTAATTCTTTCATTTTGTTTTCTAGAAACGCCTACGTCACTGTCGATGACGAAGTAACGCAAGGTACGATGTTGAATTTCATTTTGCAGAAACTCGTTTCGTTGTCTTTAGCAGTCATATAAACAACATTCATTCTCTAAGGTTACCCTGTGGTTTATGTTCGTTACCTTTTAACGCTTGGTTTTGACCATTAAACGTTAAACGTATAAAATCCTGTAGTTAATTTTTTAAATCTTTTAAAGATGAACATACATACGAAACACCTGAAGATTCCAACGAAGTGGATTTTAGAAAACCTTATCAAGGTATGGAAAAACTGGGACTAAAAATTTATTTGTTGACCCACTCGTATATAAATATATTTTACTCACACTCCTAAACAAAAAGCCTAAACAAGTGATTGACTGACAAACAAAAATAACTTGGATAATTGGCAAGAGATTGATGAATATGTAACTTACACTAAACCACTCCAAACGTTTGCTTTCCTATCAAATAAATTGTTGTCCAAATGTTCGGCTCTAACTGCTGATACCATTGAAATCGTATTGATAATGTTTCGAATTTTCTTTCCTTCACGTCACCTTTCACTTTGGTTAGTCATTGTATCTATTTCATTGTTTTCACCTCTCTTGCTGGCACCTTGTAATTTCACTGTTTTCTTTCGTTGTAACCACTTATTTATTATATTGTTTTACGCACGTATATCGCTTCTCTCACTTCACTTTCACCACACTAGTTTATTACATTCGTCTCCCCTTTCCTATTATTTTACGCTCCGTTTATTTTTGTATGCCCCGGATGTGCCGCGTGTCGGAAAGGCGCATCCTGATTGGTTGGCGATTGCATGTAACGAACGATTTCCCTAAAACGAGGAGTCTCCTTCTGGGCGTCGTGTAGTGAGCACCTCTGTTACGGTGTTGTGGATAATTGTGATCTTGGCCAGTGTCATTTGTACTGTTTTTATTCGTTTTATAGTTGAACACGACGTCCAATAAGTTAAATCAGCCTGGGTTACTTTGGCTTCGTGGTGAGCCGTTGTTGCAGGGTTCTGGACAGTATCAGAATTAGGGAGGCAGTTTTGTGCAAAGTACCAAATTAGGTAGAAGGGTTAATTGGGGGATAACATCGCCACCCAAAAACATCTAACCGCTTAATTGCAAAGCTGCCGAAATAATTCCGTAACAACTTGGCGAGCACGCCAGGACCCTGTCACCACACCCGGCTGGTTTTACTGGGAAGACTCCCCACGTGTACTTTGGTTTTATGATATTTTAAAGGTTGGTTTTTCTTAACAATGGCTTTTAATGTTTTAATGCAACCTCCGCCTTTACGGCCGGGAGCTGACCTAGGACAGTATTTTAATGTATTTGACTCATATTGTATGAGCGACGAGGCCTCAGAAGAAATGAAACGACACCTGTTCCTGGCAAGCATTGACAACGACTTGAAATGGACAATACAAGAAAAAAACTTGTTCGAGGTTTCCGACAAAGACCTCTGCGCCAAAGGGCTACTGGTCAACACGCAGAGCGTCAACGCGCCGAGCTGATAAGGCGCGTGCAATTACCTGGCGAATCAGCACGTGAATTTGTTTACGTCCTACAGACACTGGGCGATGGTGCCCACAGCAACTCCGCTGACGCGGCCCTTAAAAATGAGGTTCTGTATTACCTTACTGCAAGGCTTGCAAGACCGGCGCCTCGCGGACACGATCCCGATCACCATCAAGTATGAGCGATCATTCAGAGCCGCAGCTCAAGTCGTTGTCAATACGCAAACACCGAGCTTTGTCCAAGTCGCTGCAGTGAACACAAAAGCATCAGAGATGGAATTAGTGCTAAAAAAGTTAGAAGACATGGAGAAACGGTCCAAGGAAAAGAACACACAACTCGAGGACACCTTAGCGGCGCTACAAGCTCAAGTGGATGCCATAAAGCGCGAACGACCACAATACAACAACGTGCGAGCACGGACTTGCTATGGTTGCGGTGGACTGGGCCATATGAGGCGCGACTGCCCGCATACGGGTATGCGCACAAAGGACGTCGACACGAGACGTCAAAACATACCATGTACATCTGCGTTTCCCAGATCGATTCGTCGCGAACCGGAGATAAAATGTCACTTCGACCAAAAACGTATAACTCGAGATGCACCCAAATGTTTGGCGCCAAAGTCGGTACAAAAACCCGCTACACCCGCCGCGCCGTTGCGGTTTGTCAACCTACTGGTCGACCGGACGAGGATGTGTGCGTTGTTGGACACCGGGTCCAGTGTCTGCTTGATTAATAACCTAAAGTGGCATTCCTTAAGCGCCGAGCATCACGACCGGGTAAAGAGGTGCTCAAAGAAGAACTTGGTCGGGGCTGGCGGACACCAATTGGCGGTAAAAGGCTGCGTCGAGCTTCCCCTCCGAGTGGGAGGATTGATGACTCACGCGAGTTTTTACATTGTGGACAATCTTACACACGACCTTATTCTAGGATTAGATTTCCTCCAGTCAAACAAATGCCAGATCTGCTACGAAGCCAACGTGCTAACAGCAGGGGATGCAAGCGTGCCACTCTCGCATTCTCCGGTGCCGTTGCCACAACCTTCCGAGGTGTACGTCGTCGACGATGTCACCATCCCCGCGTTTACCGAGGTATGTGTAACAGCAAACTTTTGCCAAAAGCCGCACACCAGGGAAACCCCTTTTCTAACTGAGAAGATAGACGGGTTTGTGGAAAAATATGGGTTGTTGACGGCTACGAGTATAACAATGGCGCAGAGTAACACTGTTGGGGTCTATGTCGCGAATTTGGGGGACGAAGCGGTAGAAATACCAAGCGGCTCAATGATCGCCCAGGCATCGCCTGTTTATGCCTTTGGCAATGTCGAATGTCCAATGTCTGGCGCATGTGTGGTAGTCGATGGATCGTCGGCGAAATGTAAACACCCGGATTGTTTTGGCGGCTGCGCTGAAATTTGTTCGGTGTCACCACACGAAACAGCGGATAACCGTGACCCGTTTAAGTGCATTATAGAGCAAGCTCAGATCGGAAACCACCTAACTGAAGAACAAAGAGGAGAGCTGTTTGCCCTTCTTCGCGCCAACCAGGACGCCTTCTCAACATCTGACGTTGACCTTGGACGCACGGATGTGGTGCGTCACGTGATCGACACAGGAAATAACGCTCCAGTGCGACAGCCACCCCGCCGCATGCCCCACCACAACAAGGCGAAAGGGGAAGAGATTTTGGCAGAAATGGACAAACAAGGACTGATTCGGCCGTCTAAATCGCCGTGGAGCAGTCCGATCGTGTTGGTTCGGAAGAAATCCGGTGAGACTCGTTTTTGTGTCGATTATCGCAAGCTAAACGAGCTAACTAAAAAGAACAGTTACCCGATCCCCCGGATAGACGACAGCCTTGACCAAATGTCGAACGCGGCGTATTTTTCTACGCTAGACCTGAAATCTGGCTATTGGCAGGTCGCTATGGATGCCTCTTCGCAAGAGAAAACTGCGTTTACCAGTCACGTCGGCCTGTTTGAATTTAAAGTAATGCCTATGGGTCTATGCAATTCGGCAGCGACCTTTCAACGCTTAATGCGCATGGTATTAAGCGGGATCGAGTGGCGGGGTGCCTTAGCGTATCTGGATGACATTATTGTTTACTCCAATACTTTCGAGCAACACTTAAATCGACTAGCTGACGTCCTAGAGAGAATTCAAACCGCGGGGCTGACGTTAAAGCCGTCTAAGTGTTCGAATTTCAAAGAGGAGGTGGCTTTTTTAGGTCACGTGTTGTCGAACGGAATACGATGCGACCCCAACAAAGTACAGTCGGTTTCCGAATGGCCAACACCGCGTAATGTGAAAGAGATCCGGCAGTTTTTAGGCCTAACATCTTACTATCGCAAATTTATTCGTGACTATGCGAAGATCGCAGGGCCCCTCCACAGGCAGACAGAAAAAGGAAAGCGGTTCCAGTGGGGCGACCAATGCCAGGAGGCCTTCGCTCAATTGAAACGGTACCTTACGACCGCTCCGATCCTTTGTTACCCTAACTTCAATAAGTCATTCATACTTGACACGGACGCATCCGATACGGCCGTGGGATGCGTCCTTTCCCAGGAAGTTGACGGTAAGGAGTGTGTTGTGGCTTATGGCAGCCGTACCCTAAATAGGTCAGAGCGCAACTACTCCACCACGCGAAAAGAGCTGCTCGCCATAATATTTGCGACCAAGCTTTGCCGTTGCTATCTCCTTGGTCAAAAATTTATGTTACGGACTGACCATTCCTCGTTGTGGTGGCTGTGGAAGTCAAAAGAATTATACGGGCAATGCGCGCGCTGGGTCGAACATCTCTCCGCTTATGATTTTGATATACATCACAGGGAGGGAAGCAAACACCGTAACGCGGACGCACTTTCCCGTCTATACTCCCTGGAGGATGATCCAGAATGTCCATACAAGATAGTGGATGAAGGCCGAGGGATTGAACAGGTTAACGCCGTGGACTTGAAAGCAACCATCGGATATGAACAGAACGAGCTGCTGGAGCGGCAGAGTAACGACCCGGAGCTAGCTGCCGTAAGAGAATGGGTCAAGAGAGGTATACGCCCGAAATTTAAAGCGATCAAGCGAGAATCCGCCGCGAATCGCCACTACTGGTCCCGCTATAGTGGCTTGTTACTGAAGGCGGACATTCTTTGCTGCCGCGGAAACTCCTCTTAGGAGGATGATTTAAAAATCGTTTTGCCGACAAGCCTTGTCGGGGAAGCGACGTCCAGCTTACATGATGATGTACATGGAGGGGGACATTTGGGCATTGCCGTGCCAATACAACAAAAAGTCAACACAACATTTTCAAGCGCCGCTTATACCTTCGCATGAGGATAAACCCATGCAAAGGATTGAAGTAGATGTTATTGGGCCACTACCACTTACCCGTTCGGGTTACCAATTTATACTGGTAGCCTGCGACCTTTTCACGAAATACGTTAGAGCGTGGCCGATGCGACACCAAACCGCAAATGAGACCGCTAGCTTGCTTTACCGCAATTGGTTTACGGTGCAAGGCGTCCCGGAAACGGTCCATTCCGATAGAGGGACAAATTTTGAAAGTCACCTGTTTTCCGAGCTGCTGCGCCTGATGGGCTGTAAGAAAAGCCGAACTACGTCATATCACGCGCCCGGAAATGGCGATGTCGAACGTAATAATAAGACCATAATAACAATGATAAGAAATTACATACAGAAAGACGAACGACGATGGGACGAGGCGTTGCCAGGAGTAGTCGCGGCTTACAACGCAAGCGCCCATGAAGCAACGGGAGAAGCTCCGCACACCCTTCTGACCGGCCGACCGTTGCGCCTTCCGGCAGATTTATTGGGATCCCTCCGAGAAGATTCAAGACGATCTTACGGAGTGGAGATCGACCAGTTACGCGACGGCCTAGAGCTGGCCGAAGAAATTGTCAGGGAAAGTCTTATGACACAGCGCAATCGTATGGAAGACCGCTACAACTTGCGACAACGGGGAAAGCCATACTCGATGGGAGACTATGTGCTGTTAACGAACCCGGTCGTTCCCGTAGGTCGGTGCAAGAAATTGCAGTATCCCTACAAAGGTCCGTACCGAGTGGTCGAAGTACGCGGGCCTGTGAACTATGTCATTGAAGATGGGACTGGTAAACAACAGACTGTCCATTTCAATCGGCTGAAACCGACCACAGATACATTCCCAATGCCCGCTGAGCAAACGGCGGAACCTCCGCAGACTGAAGATCAACAACCTACGTTGGTGTATGTATTTAGGCCAAATACAACCCGAGTGGACAATGGAGAGGTATCGAGTTCACCGGATAATTCGGGCGGATGCAGAAGGTCTACACGGACCCGGCGCCGGCCAGTTCGATTCTCGTCGGAGACACACGTGTAGACCAATGTCCAACAGGAGTAGGACAATTCTTGGGTTGGGGGGAGTGTTACGAATTTTCTTTCCTTCACGTCACCTTTCACTTTGGTTAGTCATTGTATCTATTTCATTGTTTTCACCTCTCTTGCTGGCACCTTGTAATTTCACTGTTTTCTTTCGTTGTAACCACTTATTTATTATATTGTTTTACGCACGTATATCGCTTCTCTCACTTCACTTTCACCACACTAGTTTATTACATTCGTCTCCCCTTTCCTATTATTTTACGCTCCGTTTATTTTTGTATGCCCCGGATGTGCCGCGTGTCGGAAAGGCGCATCCTGATTGGTTGGCGATTGCATGTAACGAACGATTTCCCTAAAACGAGGAGTCTCCTTCTGGGCGTCGTGTAGTGAGCACCTCTGTTACGGTGTTGTGGATAATTGTGATCTTGGCCAGTGTCATTTGTACTGTTTTTATTCGTTTTATAGTTGAACACGACGTCCAATAAGTTAAATCAGCCTGGGTTACTTTGGCTTCGTGGTGAGCCGTTGTTGCAGGGTTCTGGACAGTATCAGAATTAGGGAGGCAGTTTTGTGCAAAGTACCAAATTAGGTAGAAGGGTTAATTGGGGGATAACATCGCCACCCAAAAACATCTAACCGCTTAATTGCAAAGCTGCCGAAATAATTCCGTAACAATAACGTTTTCCACCCGATGGCAAATATATTATTTGAAACTTTTTTCACACTGACGTCACAATCGTGAATGTATATGCAAGTTTTTTGCAAAATTTGTTTGTTTGAGTAGAAATACCTAACTATGCCATTGTATTCGCTGAAGGGAAAATCGAACTAAGCAGAAATACATTTAGAGGTCGAAGCAACCGCCCTCCCCATTGCCGCTACCCCACTGAATTTTTATTAAAATTTATTATTGTTTGTAATCACTTAGAGAACAGCGCAAATATACGAGATGCCAAAGATGTAACGAAAAAGCCAGAAGGTAAGCGACAAGAAAGGTTTAATCTAAATCTGAAATTATTAAAATATCAATTTAAATGACCACGTGGCTTAAATTGAGTTTCCCCGTTTACTGGCGGTAAATATAGTTTTGAAAGATCAGTTAGATATAATTCATTCAACACTGTGGTCAGGCTCGTTGAAATGCCCTACGAGACACAACAACTACGAGAAACCGGTAGGAGCTCATTTCAACGAGCCTGACCACAGTGTTGAAGACTTGAGGGTCATGGTGCTACAGAGGGTTAAGAGAAGAACTAGACCAGCGAGAGAGACGGCAGAACAACGCCACATCGAAAAATTTGACTCTATCAACCACGGTCTCAATAGAGACTGGGGCTTTATGAGTCATTAAACGCACCAAGAAGTTGCATAGATACCTTAAAAAAATGAACGACACTATAGGGGTATAACCAATTACATAAAACACACACGACAGAATAACGGTTGGTATATGTATGCGTCCAACAAATTACTTTGTAAAAAGAAAAAAAAATTCCTGCGACAAATTCGCAAATTTTTTTTGTTAGGTCACGGAATTTTGTTCGTCCAATACCTGCAGTCCGGAAAAACTTACAGGCAAGTTGAAAACAAGTAATTGCGAACAAACGAACAACATTTCAGCTCTTGCATTTTTGATCACAGAAAATTAAACAGACAATTACCGAAACTGTGCGAAAGGGCGCAACAAAACTTACAGGTAAATCATAAAGTTAGTTCGCAAATTGCATAGCAAAACTTTTGAGAGAATTGCACTTCATACTGTAAGTTTGTGACTATCTTTATCCTATGATAAACCATTATCGTCCAATGAATATTTGCGGTTGACATCATCCTCTGCCTGATCCCATGCCATTTTGTAATATGTAAATCACATGACAATTCATGCCGACAATCCGTGACTAACAGCATTACGTGAGAATAATTCTCCCATCATATCATTTCCTGACCGCTTTCTAACCATCTGTTAATATCTCAGGCGAAGCGACAAAAAACGATAAAAAAGTGACAACTGACGACAGTACACCTGTCGGGGGTATTAACATAGTCAAATGATTCTTTTTTTTTGAAAATTGCTATTTTAATATTTACAAGTAGCACTGAAGAATAACTTAGAAGTTTATTAGTTTCGTGAATTACCGACTGTTATATCCACGACAATTACTTTTGCAATAGAAACGACACATTTCTTACCATCGCGGGACACCCAGAAAATATCGGTCTCTTCCACCACCGACGGCTTTGGTAGCGATGAGGACACTTGGAATAGTAAATATAGCACCAGTTTCCTTATAAAACTTTTGTAGTACACCTACATTTATTTGCAACATTAAGACATATATTCAATCCAACTATAGCGATATTGCTGAGCAATGTACACCACGTTACACCATAATTATTTTAAATTGTGAGCACAAAGATACTGGCTCAAATTACATGCTACCTGTTTTCTTTTTTTAAATGTTTTCTGCAGTATGGGACAGTCTTCTTGTTCTCAGAATTATGCGTAAATTCCTGGTTAGTGATCCTAACACGAATTTTTTTATACAGTTCTGGAAGCATATTGTGGTTCATTTCGACACTTTGTTATTCTTTTTATTTATTATCATGTTTTTAAGGTTTTTCTGATTTTGACGCAAGTGCTTGTGACGAAGCCCATGAGCAAGAAGAATCTTGGGAGGATAAAAATGGTAAAATACCCTGTGGAATTATGTTACACATTTCAGATTAATCTACTAGAGCAATACAATCTGTTTGCAAGTAGAACTGATTTAAAAAAATCTGTCAAACTGCTGTTAATTGCAATAAAAGATGAGCGCAGATTTTCAATGGAGCGTATATGAAAAACAAAAACCTGTGATAATTTTAGTCTGAGCGTAAATTTTCACTAACATTGAATTCAAAGCTCTTTCTTTTACTCAAAACCTGACAAAAACCAAACAAAACAGAAAACAGCCAGCGTGTTAATTGCAATGAAACATTCGTCAAGTTACCAATTGAAACGGCAGTATCAGCAACTTTCCCAGGTATGACAACATTTCTCTTGAGTTTCAACGTTATCACACCTTTGTTTAACAACCTGTGTACTACACAGGAAATACGATTAACACAAATGAGCATAACGATTTTGAAAAAATGCTCTTTGTCACTATCTAGTGTTCAGAAAATCGTTACGAATATTCGGTAACAAATTTGTTACAAAAATTGTTAAGAGAAAAAAAATTAAAAATTACTCGGAAACAATTTTGTAGTTTCAAAACAAAATTCGTTTCGGCGAAACGGTTTTGGAAACGATTTTTTCAATCGCAACCATTTTTACTATTTACCTTCGTCTCCCCTCCCTTTCCGATTATTTAACGCTCCACTTATGTTTGTATGCCCCGGATGTGCCGCGTGTCGGGAAGGCGCATCCTGATTGGTTGGTGCTTTTAGTTTAACGAACGATTTCCCTAAAACGGGCGAGTCTTCTTCTGGGCGTCGTGTAGTGAGCATCTCTTTTACGGTGTTGTGGATAATTGAGATCTTGGCCAGTGGCATTTTCTACTGTTCTTATTCGTTTTATAGTTGAACACGACGTCCAATAAGTTAAATCAGCCTGGGTTACTTTGGCTTTGTGCTGAGCCGTTATTGCAGGGTTCTGGGCAGTATCAGAATTAGGGAGGCAGTTTTGTGCAAAGTACCGAATTAGGTCGAAGGGTTAATTGGGGGATAACATCGCCACCCAAAAACATCTAACCGCTTAATTGCAAAGCTGCCGAAATAATTCCGTAACACTTATTTGTATTCAACTCAAAATTAACTGAAAACCAAATAAAAAATATACAACTGATTCGAAACACACATGTATCACTAGCGGGTAATGAAAGAAACTTGAAGCAGATCGAACAACAATGTACACAGAATTCATTGGGTGACCAGATGCAACAATTTTGTTTTAAATAAAATGATCAAGATACATCATCATCATATACATAAATCCACCTAATTACTTTAACACAATGCAACATGCAAGGCAAATATTAAACATTTTATTTTTATTTTATGTAATCTATACAGATATTTTTTATTATCTGCGAAAAAAATTTTCTCTTTTTTCTCATAAAGATATCGGTTTGTTTATTATTTTTCTATTTGGCCCCGGTAGTTTTTCGATTGACGCATTCGTCAAACGATAACTTTGGTGAATTGATTTCTACTGCAACCCCCGTTGAAAACCCGACAACACCACCTAACCCTGCACCAACGACAGTCCCAATAACCCGGCCCTGATCGCCAAAATTACTTCCAATCGCTGCCCCAATATCAGCCCCCTTTATTGCTGCATTTACACCATAGTTTGCACCTTCGCAACAAACTTATCATTTATGAGTGAAGATTCTGTTGTGAACACTGCGGATAATTGATCTTTTCCCATTTTCATACGTCTAAGATATTCTTCTTCTAAAGCCGCTGGTTTCACATATTTTCCCTCACATAACTACAAATAAAACAACAAAAAAACAGATTAAAAACATTCCAATTTGCATCTTTATGACGGGACATCCGTCATGAAAATGACTCTATATTTTGACATTTGCGTCTTTTTGTTGCAAAGCTGTATATTTTTATATTTTTTTAATATAAGTTTCAACTTATTTCTTGTCCAAATGAATGTGGTCTTGCATATGCCAGTGCTTTAAAACTTTCTGTTCCGTTTTCCAATAATAGAACTCAAAACCCAGCTTCGCCGCTCATCCAAATAAAATGCAGAAGTTAAAATTAAGTCAAAAACGGAATTATTTTTCAGCAGATTGTGCCACTTGGCTTAATGAACGCTCATTAGCATCCGGTGTAGGCTTATCCTGGTTTTTAAAATAAAACTTACGTCCTTTATTGATCTCATGTAAATGCCAATTTGTTTCTGCAGCTCAGCTTCGTATTTGTCTTTCAACTTTTTCTACGTTTTTGAAAAAACAACTGATAACAAACCACTACAGAATGCATTTGCTTCGACATGACTGGTTTCATGTACGGGTTATTCGAACTTAATACACCAACAAACTTACAACCGAAATAGAATTACCGAGAGCAATTTTTTGATATATGAAATTTAATGTAAACTTTTATAATTTATAGAGTTCAAACTCCTAACTTTTACTAACAACGAACTATAATATCAAATAAAAACAAGAGCTATTGTTTTCGCATATTTGCTGAAAATATAATATGTATGATTTTGTTACACTTGCCTTGCGCTGTTGGTTTTTTTTCTGAACTCTTGCATAGTATTTTTTTATGCCTTCCTGCAATTCATTTTGTATAGAATTGTAATCGTGAATTAAATCTCCTGCAGAAAGTTTTCCGAATTCTTTCATTGCAAGTGACTTGTTATATGAATGAGCTTCACGTAATGAGGCTTTCGTCATACACTTCCCCATTTCCTAGTAATATTTTGTTTTTGTTTTGTTAACATCAAATTACTTACAAAATAGGTTTCATGGCGTATTTACCTCATTCATTCTTTGTTGATATTTGCCGTATATTTCTAACTTTTTGTTCCGAAACTCTCGAATTGTTTGTTCCTGAATTTAATTAAACACAAAAATGTCAGATAAGGACAAACTTATGCGAAACATCTACTTCTATAATATGCCTATACATGAGCGTCCAGTAGGGGGCATGGGTTGCATTTAAAAAAAAGAAAACTGCTATCAGGGCGGGGAATTATAAACAAAAATTCACAAAGAAAATTCGCACCATCCCACTACTTAAATTTCTTCTTTGGGCGCTAGTAGTTCGATCATTATTAATCCTGGTTTTTTGTACCAAGAAGTTATAAAAATTGCCAATGTAAAATCAACCTCAAATTCCTTGTTTCTCATTTCAATACGAGTAAATTCCTTCTTGACCATTGTTTTAAATTGTTTGTCCTTGAGTTCCATTCCAGTTAGAGCATCTCTTGCATACTTTTTGCTGGTTTTATGTTGTTCTCTCAGAGTTTTCGGTGTTTTGTAACCGGTGCCACACACCTTCAAACATTACACATACTAGTAAGACACTTTCCATTATTTGTGTTGAAGATATTAAACGTTAAATTTTGTGTCTAACCATATCCATATTTTGTCTATAACGTTGCTTTGCTTCATGCAGAGCATCACATACTTTCTTTTGCTCCATCCTCAGCTTATGTAAAACACAAAAGTCATTTTATCTCATCTGCACTATTAAAGGGAAATGTTTTATTTAGTACGCTAACTTGATGGAATATTTTTTTATTTTCTTCAATTTTTGTTTGGAGGATTTCGCGTTCTTTGTTGATCCATTTTGTGTTGTTGTCAGAATTTAATTTATCAAACTTTGCGACTGCTTTTCTTTTTGCACATTCGTGGGCTTCATCAAGAAGATCACCATTGAGCAACTCTTTGTTCCATTTCTGTGACAAAAATATAGAAATATTTCATGTTTCATTGTGACACAGAACAATTGATAATGTTTTACTTTAATTTTGTTTTTTACCTCGTTCATAAATTCTCTGTAAATCTCTAGGGAAATTTGTGCTTCAGTTTCAAGCTTTAATGTCAGTGTTTCCTAAAACACAATCTTTGCAAAATTTATGTTCATGTTGTGATCAGTTGTTGAACCCCGCGTTGTTGGCTAGTGCCGCTAAAACTTGTTTGAGATGAGCTATCCTTACAGGTTACAGTTTACAGCTCATGTGAATCGAAAAAATAAAACATATTAACAAATAAACTAAGAGATGGTCTCATAAATTTTTAAATATTTTTGGCGAAAAAATCAGCTTGATTCGGAGACTGATTTCTGAGATACAAGCTGATCAAATTTGCGTTTAAACCGTTGCGAACGAAATCGTGCGAAAGCAAGATTATTGTTGCGTGACGTCATAGAAGGCGCTTTAGTCGTGCGCGAGTGCTGACAGCAAGCCTTGTGCGTAGGAAGGGAAAACATTGTAAAACTGGTTTAGTGTATGTGCTAAAAAGACATAATAATTGAGAGCGAATGGTACCAAATGATAGAAGTAGGTTAAATGAATTTGAGGCTGGCAAAGACTGTAGAGAAAAACCGACCATATTAGCTGATTATGCAACACATTTATTCTGCCATAGCACCACGTTTTGCCTGGCAGTAGCGTTGCCTACGAGTTCTCGTCATCAATGATTTGATTAATTCGCCACAATCAACCACTAATGTATTTTTCGCAATATAGTTCGTAACTGGAAATGTTGGAATCATCAAATTAAAGTCAACGCAAAGGTGAGGTTAAAGTTATGACATCACACCCAAACTAACGCCATGTAATGTCACTGAGCACAGAAACGCACCAACCCCGTCTTATCGAAGTACAGGGTAATGTCGTTGCTGCTATATCCTTTGGTCTTTAGATAATTAGGGACAAACAAGCCTTTGGTTTCTGACGTCACAGTGACATATTTTTGTTTGATGTAAAACATTGTCCTGACCTTTGAGGTAACGTAACTTGTGGATTCTCCTCTGTTTAAAACTATTCGATACCTGCAATACAAGGCGCCTTCTCCTATGTAAACAATAAATTTTTTCGACGCGAGCGCCCTGTGTGATGTCAATTTCGCCACAGCGAAAAAGGTTCACGATTTTTGGTCGCCGCTACTTTTCGTGCAGTTTTCTTCATTTTTTAGTTGACGTAAAACCGAAAAACTTTGGAAATATGTTTGTTGTAGATGTACCTTTAGTATTTAGTATTAAAGTTGCCATGAACATGTCATATGCACTTGTGACTTTTGAAAACTGTGACTTATTGATGCAAACTCACCCGTGCAACAACAATACTCACAATATTTTTTGCGTTTTCTTCCATAAAATGTTGACTCAGTTCAGTCAACAAATCTTCCAATTGTTTTTCGGGTTCAAGATCAGGGGGCAGATTTTGCGTAGAATCCTTATATTTTGAATTTAAGGATTCTACGCAAGATTGAATCGTTTTTTCTCGAAATCGTTTTTCAATCTCTACAAGCTGAATCTCTTCTGAACACTGTTTGTTGACAACCTGAATAACAAACGTTTTTATCTCATTTCACACTTTCAGTTATAACGAAATCCTTATTTCCCGTTAGATTTTTTGTAAAAATTTAATTTTTGCACCATATCTGTTATCCTTTTTTAACTTTTCGGCCGCGATGACCAATTACCAATAATTTTGCGACACACAGTGATTACAGAACATGATATTTTTTTTCTAAATACTTCTGTATATTTTGGTGCCGACTAATTACCCACCTACAAACATACAATTTCCCATCGGTTAGAATCCAATAGTTAAGAAAAACGCGATTAAAAGCATTTGGGATTACTGTCGTTCATTTTGCTTGGCAAAAATTAAAAAATCTTACCTTCTGTATTTCATCTTTGTAGTTTTCTTTGGCATCCATCAAAGATTTGTTAACTTCCATTTTCAAATTTTGCTTTAAACCAAGTTTGCATAATAAATTTTTGAAAGATAATAACATTCAATACAACAAAGTTACAGTACTACTTATTAGGTTATTACGTGTTAGATAATAAATTCAGCACATTTGTCAATGACACCACAAATCACAAATAGTTACATGCGTTCTACACACCTCATTAGTTTTGTTAGTTTGTGTGAACACAAGAAACTCCAAGTCCATGTTTTCATCCAATTGTTTCCGGTACTTGGCAAGAAACTCAGCGTTGCCTAAATGTGGTTTGCTATCGAAGTTTACTAGACATTGTTCTTTTAAATTTTTTTGTTTCTCTTTAAAGGTAGTTTTGTTGTGCCATCGGTCTTCACAAAACTGCATGAAACGAATAGGGGAGTCTCAAACTGTTTAGCAACTTAAAAGAAATTTCATTTTGATATTACCTTGTACATTTGTTGTCTATAGTCCGTGATACATTCGTCAATTGCTTTTAAGGCTATGTTTTCTGCTTGCGCCTAAACACAAAATGCTATAATTTAACGTCCACTTTCTTTGGGTGATAACTTTTTGGCAAAAAAATCACAATAAGACTCTACAAAAAGCTAATTTTTGTCTTGTACATAAACACCAAAATTTCAAAATTATTTTTTATCAACTTCTTATGTGACAGGAGAGCAATAACAGCAATGCAATAACGATGTTTTTCTGTTTTTTTTACAACTATGTTACTAAATGTCCGACTTCTGAATGTCAATACTGAGTAAGCAACATAAATTTAAAACTACATAAAATTGTAAATTCTCGTTTGGTATGTTGGTTATGCAATCAAAGTTATTACCTCAGCTATCCCCTTAACATCAGGCATTTTCCCGCTGTTCAGTGCTTTAAAGTAAGACAAGCTTAAATTAATAAGATCAATTCCTGTAACTGGATTGCCGTTAACTTTCTTTATCACAACTTGTTTTCTTGACAATAATCTTTTTACGAGTATGTCGACGGTGTCAAGAAATTCCTTTCTAACATCTGTAACAGTGGTTTAAAAATCAAAACACTGGTTTAAAAATCGTAAGTTATACGAATTTAATATATCAGGAAAATTTGAATGGTTTGCCTAACTTGCAAACGACACCTTTTTACTGAAGGTGACTTCCTTGCTGTACATTTCTTTCAGCAACATTATATCCTGGATGTTCGATCAAAAAACAAGAGATGTTTTCAAAAGCATCACACAAGCCCTTCCGAACTGATTCAATTTCTGAACTTTGTGAAGTGGTTTTCAATAATTTCTGAAGATATTTCGTACCACCATCGAAATCGCATTTGTAATCTGTGTCTCCCCAATCACGAACAAGAAACATCAAGTGCTTGAAAAAAAATTAAAAAAAAATTAGGCAAACTATGTAGGAAGAAACCAATTACTCCAATACGGCGTTTCTGGCAATAATTTCATTACATCATCGATTCAGTTACTATGCATCAGCCTTCATCAGGATGTAGAAACGTGAGTGTGCAGAATAACACAACGTCGAGGCGCACAACCTGAGGAAAAAGCGCTGGAGTCGAAAAGAAGTAATAAAAAAGAAAAAGCAGGAAGAACAAATTTGCACTACAATTATCAGCAACCATAAACAGATTATCACAGTGTTTGGTGTATACAAGGTGCAGGGAGAGAATTGCCTGACAAGTGTCTGTACACTGGGGAACAGGAAATGCTGTAAACCACGCCCCACGTGGGTGCAGCGTGTACATTGGGAAAACCGGCCGTGTGCTGAGAACAAAGCTTAAACCAGCGGGACGTGACCAAACACGAAGAAAACACGACTCTCTCTCACCATGCGGCCCAAACGGGATACAAAGTGGACTTCAAAAATATTGTGATATTGGATCAAAAATCTGACAGGTACAAGACACTGCTTTTAGCTTTTGGAGTAGTTGAATATAAATGCGCATGCTTCTTCACTAAATGACAAAAAACAAACTCTGTTTCCTCTAGTTTATTGACATTTCTGGGCAATTTTGTCCTTCCACCTCATGCACTCCAATCACAATGATAACCTGTTGTTGCCGATACTTGTAGTGCAGATGTGTTCGTCCCACCTTTCTTTATCGTTCATCATTTTGTCTTTTTTTATTCTAACGTTTTTCTCAGTTTGTACGCCTCGAAATTGTCCACGTTATGTTATTCTGCACACTCACTTTTCTACAACGTGATGAAGGCTGCTGCATAGCAATTGGAACGATGATGTAATTAAATTTTTTGCCAGATGATCGTTTTTATGCAAAATGACAAAAAAAAGTTTAGTAACCTGAAACGAAGCTGTGATGTTTTTCGGTTTGTTCCATTCACTAAAAGTCTGTATTGGGGCCTTGGTAATCTTTTTTGTCTGGTAGTATTTTCTTTCGAGATAAACTATCCAATCAGCACTCTTTGAGTATTGCGTAAATAGCTGTGACAACAGTGGTTTTAAACCCATGAAGTTATGAGTATATTGTGATGATTGACTTCATTTGTGTCATCGTCACTTTGACTTACATGAAGATGTTGTAAATTGTCCCCTTGTGTTTGATTGGACACATTATAGATTTGAAACGAGCTCATCAGAGTGCTGAATGCAAATATAAAGGAACAACCTTTCACTGTGTCTTGATGGTCAAACGAACCTTGGGAATCCATAAGAAATAAACCAACCTATAAACATATTGCATATGTTTATGCTGTAAAAACGTTCATAGCATTTAACAATTGCTCGTAACGCAAATCTTTTCATTACATTTGTTTGTGGTGTATCAATGAAAAAGGGCTCATTCCAAATCCATATTCCTTGTGTGTCCCTCGCCACCACCTCGCCATGAAAAGCCTTCAACCAATTCATCTTCTTTGGAATCAAGCCATGAATCTGACTGTTGGGAACGACAGAAAAAATTATTCGGTTTCGAATTAAACGATATCTTCTTCAATTTTGTAAAATATTATTATAATGTATTCTGCGCCGTAGTTTTTCCGGCCGAAAGAAGTAGCTTTGTACAGTGTATCACTAGTTTCTTTACCTTGTTTTTTTCTGTCCACAAATATCGCGTGAAGAAAAAGATAACTTGCCATACAAAGGGTGGAAAGTTTACAAGATGTAAATGTTATTTACGGAATGAACCTTCAAAGAAAATCTAAATAAAGTTTGGCTAACTAATGACCTTCGTTGCAATAGTTGAGTAAATATGAAGTAAGCTAAATGAGAAACTATCCAATTAACATCGATTAAATAAAAGTTTTTTGGTTGTGAATCAAGTATTTTTTGTTGTCAAATGCCGCTGCATTCTTGGAAGAAAATTTTGAAATAACCTAAACTTAAATTTAAACTCTGCTTGCTTCATTGGGATTAGCCAACAAAGTAAGAGAACCTACTTACTCCCCTCCGCAGAAGACATTACAACAGAAACAGGCACAAAAAATCCCTATAAGTGTTGCAACTTAGTTCAAAGAAGATAATTTTTAGAGATTCCCTAACAAACAACCGAAGTAACAGTTAGTTAGTCTTCAGCAAGGCGCAAAACTATATCCTTCCTGGATAAAATATTTCTCATTATCGAACGAAAAAAAGGAATATTCTTCCAAGTTTACACCTGTGTTTTTGTTCTGTCAAAAACATTTTTACTATAATTGAACAAACAAGGTGTTATATTATATTAAGCACCATTAAAATTTAATTTAGGCTGTAATCGGACAAGCTGTAAAAACAGTGTTAAACCGTTTTCCAACAGGATTGCTTCTTTAATAAATGCTTTCATTTGTGGAAGATTTCTTTGAAATGACTTGGAAACGAGTAAAGACTGCAATAAACAGTTACTATAAACAGCACGCTGTGGCGCAGTCAGCAGGTTCATCCAGTCTCGAATAGTGACCCGATACAAATTTAACACATCTATCATAAAGGCATTATATATCAACTTACAAAGTGGAAAACACTTTGAATTTAAAAACCCTGGTTCGTATTTACTCTAGAAACTCTCCAATGACATCCGCTTGTAAGATATATTGTAATGCTGGGATGCCACGACTTCGAGAGTTTAACCTCTCGTTACACTTTTAATTTTATCATACACCGTAAACAGGGTTGCATATTGGGAGAAGAAACGTTTTATCTGAGTTTGTTGGTGTTGTGTTTCTTTATATTTTGTTCTTATCTATGCAAATCATAGAATGGAAAGGAAAGCAAGCACACACGCATTTATAGGGAAGTAATTGTAGTTTAATATAACACACATACAAATAATGATCACGCGGAAAGTACTGTGGCACATTCCACGCACTGTGGCATGCATAGTGGGAGCTCCTCGTCGTTTTGATAAGCTGCGGCAGTGCTTGGTAGTCGCGCTGGATATTGACCAGAGACTCTGTAACTTTGCAGTCATTCACAGCTGCTTTTGCTCGCTTTACCAAAACACCATCGCCTTCAAACAAATTGACAATGTGGCGCACTTCCACGAGGTTCTTGGCTTTGTATTCTGCAGCATTAGCCATGTTCCCCAGCGAGTGAGCACTGGCTGTGGCGGACTTCCGATCATGTTGAACTGGTAGCGCCGCTGCTTGTTCTTCACTGTCACCGCCTTGACTGTTGTAATGAGTTTGTCGATCTTTGGGAAGTGAGCGCGCACTTTCTCAGCGCAGTTGTGCAGCAGATGAGCTAAGCATGTGACGTGGAAGAGTCGCGGGAAGAGAATCTTAATCGCGGTAGTGCAAGCAGTCATATACCTGGCTGCATCAGAAAGCAGAAGAACGAAATTGTTTCTTTTGATGTCCAGCTTCTTGAGTGCGTCGTCAATCTTCATTGCCACTACGCTGGTTCACTGTCTCCACAAAGCTGCAGTCTAAGATGTATGTCTTTTCTTGCACAGCAATGTCGCCGAAGAGTATATTGAAGTACTTAATGCCAACAACTTCGCTCTCATCAACTTTAAGAAATACGTGCTTGCCATAAAGGCGCTCCTTGATTAACATCACCTCGTCTGCAGCTAACTTTTCTACATGCGCACGGCAAGATCCCTCAGACGGAACTTGTTGCCCAAGTTCGATGAACAGTTGTCTGAACTTTAAGTTTTGTAGCTTGTGCAAAGGGATGCCTGCCGCTAGGAAGGCCCCAACCAACTTGCTCTTGAAGTCCTTCTTTGATATTTGAATGAAAGACTGCATTGGAGTCCTTGCGTCGGCAGTCTCCGTTACTGGTAGCAGTCTTTGATGTTTTGCTGATGACCAGTGGCTTTTCACTCTAAAACGCTTGTCACAGTTCACCATTTTACAGCACAGGACGCAAAACAGTTCGCCATTCGGGTTCCTGCAAAACTCTTTTGGAAACTCTCGCATGTATATCCAAGTTTTGTTGTCGTGCGTATTTGATGTTTTCGCAATTTCGAAAAATCACAAACAACTATGAAAATTTAGCAGATTTTTAGGAAAAAACAAGACCCTGGTTATTCTCGAATAAAATTACTGAGTAAACAGTTAAGTTGAAAAACAGTTAGGTAAGTTAGTAGACACACATAGAAATAGGGCAGTATACAAAATAAGTGGCAACGTTGGAGCCAAACATGGCTGTAGGCTAATCTAACTAAAACGAAAGAATGTGCAAACGTCAAACAGAAGGGCAAAAATCTGAACACATACCTATTCTGAAAGGGAAATGAGCTAATTACAAATAACTGCCCAACAACCGCAGCTAAGACACAACAAAAACTGTTCTAAACTAAAGATACATGAAGTATCTAAAGCAAAACCGAGGCAAGAGCTGCATCTAACCTACAGCTGCCGCAAAATGACATTGGGCCTACCAAATATTTATAGGTGCGTTGAGCATCACACTGTAACATACGTCACAGAGGCCAGCGCTTGCACAATCCCATACTGCGGCCCATATGATAAATTCATCGAATGTTCTCGAGTAAAATAGTACAAGGAGGATCAACTGCTTCAGCTAGTGCGCAACAGAATGTGTGAACAAGCGACTGCTAGTACAGCACGCGTGAATCATCTATATCCGCTCCCACAGATAATCTTGATGTGTACTGTAGTTTATGTTCCTGCAATATATTACTTCAAGCGCCTCATGATATCACGTGACATTATTGACCAATCAGCTCTCATAATGGAGAGCGTTAAAGAGCCCAGTTTAGACCAGTAAATTCATTCTATTTGCTGCCATTCTGTTTCCATTCGATTCTACTTGTTTTATATTATTACTGTTACACTGCTAATATTACTGAGACTCTACAAGGTATTCGCCGGCTTGGGATTTATTCCCATAGCCTGATAATAAACTGTTTATTTGGAATCAGCGGTTTGCTGGTGAGAACGAGGCAGAAGCAGATTTAACAATCGAAGAGACTCAATAACCGCTCAGGCCATCGAGACACTGTTAAATATCTCTGAGACCCTTAGAGTTATTTACAATAGTGCCCCGTCTTCGGCAACTCCCTTGAGATCAGAGAGAATAAGCAGACGTGTTTCACCAGCCAGTAGACCAAGATACCCGGCAAACCGACGACGCAGCCCGTACAATCCCAGGCGACCAGCACGCCAAACCAGACGCCCAGAGGACAATCTGTCCCCAACATCTCAAACATTTTTCGACCAGGAATTCCAGCTCTATTCCCGGCCGCGCAACCACTCAACCTTGGCCCCCCTCTTGGCAAGCGCACTTAGGCGCCGAAGACAATCATCTGGAAGCAAGGAACCTTCTACACCTCCCCCACGCAACATCAGAACCAAATCACGTTCACCACTTGGACCAGCGGACTCGTTTCCACAACAAGGATGACGCCCCACTCAACATCTTGGAACCCAACAGCACAGCGAAGGAGATCGGAACAACCCCAGCAACTCTGCCCAACTAGAGGTAGAATACCTTCGACAATAACAAAAAGGGATATTTCAAAAACTATAATCGCTCGCACACGCATTTAATTGTTTATTGATAACCGACTTTTTATTGCATGATCATTTTTTTCAATGTGCACATTGTGTTTCACCCCTTTAAAAGCCTAATAGCTCCCATAAGACCTAGGTCGCTAACTTACATAGTTTAGCGCCAATTGTTTGTCCGGCATAACGGTTTGTCACTACCAATAGGAAACCATTATAATTACAGACTGCTAACGCAAAAGCCTGTTGTTTTTGGCAATTACAAATTAATGCAAACGCCTGTTGTTTCGGCATTTGCAACCCATTTTCCCCAAGCCAGCATATTGCTCCAGTCGCATTTTTTTATCAACCTTTGTGTTTGGTTTGAACCCAACAAACTTGTAACAGCCACGTTGAGTAAATTCATAAAGGAAGCCACTTTTTCGCCTGTAAGTAAGCGCACACGAAGTAAAACAGTAACCCCATTATCCCCAATGCGCCAAGCGACCGCACGCAACCAAATGAAATGCAACGTTTAACAAGCCAGCTACAGGAATTGTTAACTACGTTTCAATCTTCAGCTACAGGACAGGGAATGCTAAAACCGAATTATTCTGATCGCCAAAATTATCAATCTTACAACAGGCAAGCACAACCTTCGAGGCGTAACGCATTTCTGCCACGTAATACAGCACCGCAACGCGCGACCGGAAGCTCTTATCAGCTGTTTCAGCAGCCGCAGCAGTACAGTACGTCACAGCAGCCGAGCAAGCCATTTTCGGGATATCCCCCAAATAGACAGCGTTATAACTCAGACTTAAGTTTTTATCACGCGCGTTTCGGTCCCCGTGCAAATAAATGCACCCCCCTTGCCAATGGAAAGGCAATTAACAAGACATCCCTCCTTGTACATAATTCTATTATTAAACATGTTTTGGTGCACTGGCACAACTAACCTTGATTTCAATTTGCGCATTTGTTCGCCGCAACAAGTTGCGGAATACGAGATATTCCCCCGGAAACCTGCCATCGCTACCTGCTCAACATGACCAAAAAATGCCATGTTAATGGTTTCCACCTTGATAGAAATTTAAAGGAAATTCCAGCCATATCATATCCCGCTGTAGAATTAATTACTACAGACACTTATTACTTTTTTGGAGCACAAACATCCCACTCCATGCGATTTTGTCCAGCCCAATTATCAGGCACTATTTAAACCCGCCTGCTAAGGCAATGCCGACTGCTATTGGTTTTTACCAAAACGATTTAAATGATCAATTACGATCAAGTTTCCAACACCTGAATGCTGATGTATCTTACCTAGAATGCCAAATGCAATGTTATCTCTCGTTGCTACTTGCAACTAACGCGCGCATTACCCCTCTCTTACTATATCATTACTCACGGGACAACAGAAAGCAGCCATTACTGGAGAAACTATCACAGAGATAGGCTGCACGTACCGAAATGTACGTATACGCTCTTTACAATACATTAATGTGTATGCCACAATCCATTGTTTACCGAATTAGCAGGGCCCGCTAAATCGAAGCAAACCAAGTGGCAGCTGTATTCTAACAGAGAATTACACTCAAAGGTATAGTTTGTAGAGCACTACCAACCTAATAGGATTTTTCACTTTAAAATACAAGGAAAAATCTTTCGGTTTATTAATTGTACAATGTCTCACGTTGATACGAATATCAACCAATTAAACCCGCAATTGCTTCCTATAAATAAGTCGATTAAGTAAGATAACTTTATCGAAGCTTCCAACATTCTATAGAATGTCCCTATAGGAACCCCTCATTACCCGCTGAGGGATCTAGACTCAATTCTTGCGTCACTGGCACAGACCAAACGGCAGAATGAACGCTTAGACTCGTATTTTGGAGGCAAAAGGACTTCCCCAAAACGTCGGATGTGGCAAACTTGCGCATCTTCAAGCAGCATCCATTCAGTACTTAAACAAACGTTATTAATGACACTCTCCTCTATAACAGACCCATTTTGGAGCAGTATTTTGGCTATTTTAGTCATTTTATCCTTAATTTGGGGTGTCATATTAACAGGCTTTGCAATTAAGCATGTCTGGCTACGCCTATACCCACGTGTAAGACCAACTATTGCTCATTATATAGCACGGGCTCGGAAAAACTTAAATCCCTTTAATAGGAATGCACCAGGTAACGAACCTGAAGCAGCAGTACAAAACGAGGCTGAAAATAATCCCTTACATGAATTGCACCCTGATTTACAAAATGTAAATGCCCAGCAAGAACCAGCCGCACCTCCTACTGCATAGGCGCATGGCCCTATCCATAAATCTTTTTTTTAAGGGTGAAGTTTCTCGCATTGTTATCACCCCCACGACATAGTAATGACTTTTTGTGTATTTCGCAAAAAATTGCTCCTGGATGAGACTGTACAGAGCAAGGACTTTTTGGGCCTCCTGGAAGATCATTTGACCAACCGGGGGGTATACCCAGCCCTTGGGGGAGGGCATTGACACTTTTTCAGCAACTAAATTTGATGCCATCGCATAGAGAAGAGTTGGAACTTACAAAAAAATGTAACCAGGGGGGCAAATGGCCCTAGGGGGGTGGCTAAACCATTTTTTCGGAGACTAATTTTGATCAAAATTTGTATATATGAAATGGATCTTTCATAAAATCACAAATGATTGGACACTTAAACGATTCATTTTGCCACAAACACAGCCTGATTTTTTTGCTCCATTTTCAACATAAATTTCAGCAGCACCCACCAGCAAGTTACTACCTAATTGGAATAGCTCAAAACCACACTAAAACTGCCCCAAACACCTTAAAATTCGCCATGACAACAGCACGCACATGTGCGCTCATTCAACCGTAAATTTAACTTAATTGCGTCACTGCTTTGCTTGGTGATGCATGACTTTGCATTGTGACACAGGCCTACACGGTGGGCATTTCCCAGCACCAAAACTAATTTTCATAGAAATACCAATATGCGTCCTGTAGCGCTCTATTGGTTAACATGCAAGTGGTTGATTGGCCGGTGCAAGGAGTGCTGTGTGTATAACCTGTTAGTCTTGAGATGGGACATGGGCCATGCGCTGTACAGTGCCATTGATTGTGGCCAAGCGATTTTTTCGAACCGAAGAATTTATTGGTGTTTATTAGAGCTCTGTGTCAATATTAGTATATTTTATTAAAGTCGGGCGCCCATTCAGTGAAACTAGTGTGAGGTATTTTGGCTTTAGTGATAAGCCGTTGTTGCAGGGTCCGGGCCAATTCTGAATTAGGGAAGCAGCGTCGCGGAGCCGTAATAATTCCGTAACTGTACGAAAAGTATCGCAATGTTTTAAAGCACAACCCAAAAGCAGACCTCTCGACTTTTTACCCAAAACTGTATCGCGTATTACATTTTACATTCCTTCCATTTAATTTTGAAAAACCTCGCAATTAACCAAGCAGGCGTCAAATGTATTCATGTCTGGAAAACTTTAATGCAGTTTTACAACGATATTATGCAGCCAATGTATTTTATTTACAAAATGCGAACACTACTTATGTACACTGCTTTAAAAAGTATAAACTCTACAAACACAACACACTAACTCGAATAAAAAGAATTTACGCTTGGAAACTAAACATAAGCTATTGTAGTTATGGTAGATTTAATCAAGTTCGTGTGGCTCCTGTGTTCAATTAGGCGATTAACTTGACAGCTATGAATTGCGATACAACTTCACAGATGCATGGATCTACTTAACAAAACTTTCATAAAAAAACAAAATAACATTGTGGCAAACAGCAACACGTATTTTTAAGCCAAAGTACAGCAGTTTATAACAGCAAAGACAAATATTCTGTATAATATCCGACAATAATCATGTAACGTTTTGCAAAGGTAAAAATGATCGGTATGTTAATGTCTCTCATGGGGCATCGGTAGTGTCTGGATTGACAAAATCGGTGAACGGCAACTTTGGTGAATTAAGTTCTTCTACAATCCCCTTTACAAACCCGCCAATAGCACCCACCCCTATACCAATACCAATCCCAATAACCCGGCCCTGGCCGCCAAGAGCACCCCCAATTTTTGCCCCCAACTCAGCCCCCTTTCCTGCTCCTTCTGCCCCTCCCTTCAGAGCGCTATTAAGAACTCTTACAAATATAGATTTGTTGTGTTCGTTGTATTCCTTCACTTTGTCGTAAAATTCCTCGACTTCGTCGTTGTATCTCTCCACAAACTCATCTTTCATGATTGAAAATTCTTCTGTGAACTCTGCAGATATTTTCTCCTTTCCTTCTGTCACAAGTCTGGTGTGTTCTTCCTTTAGAACTGACGGTTTTACATATTTCCCGTCGCATAACTATGAATAAAAGCACTATACAAACTTGTTTTTTGGCATATTTTGGGGAAAATACCATCTTCAAATATTTCTATTTAGAAATTCGTGTTTTTCGTTGCAATTGTGTCATTTAGAAAAAAAAACCTAAGCGAACAATTTTAAAGAGAAGCAATAGCTATCGCTAAAAGATACATTTGGACCCAATAGTAACCGAAAAACGGAATATATTACTCACATCTTTCATTTTTCTCAAGTAGATGCCGATTTGCTGATGTAAACGCGGTTCACTAGTTTCCTCCTGGATTATCTGTAAAAAAATGTATCTGTCGTGTTTTGAAAGTTCATGCATCAGGTTAGCGATCATTAATGTTTAACCTCAAGAATAAACTGTTCCAGTAACTGTTTTATTATAACACAACTAAATGACTAAACAAGACACAATAGGTCGAAACAGCGGCCATCTGTCTGCAGCTCAAATTAACATCAAAATCCGTTTATTGCCCTTGTTCGATTGTTGTCCCCTGTTTAATGTAAAACCATACTAAACCAAGTTTTACAATGTTTTCCATTCATGCGCATAAGGCTTGCTGCCAGCATTCACACGACCAAAGCGCCTTCTATGGCATCACGCTACAATAATCTCGCTTTCGCACGATTTCGTTTGCAACGGTTTAAACGTAACTTTGATCAGCTGTATCTTAGAAACTAGTCGTCGTATCAAGCTACGTTTTTCGCAAAAAAATATGTTATTGCATGGTTCATTATTGCGTCAGTTATTATTTATTGGTGCATTGTCCACAGCCGACAAATGATTAACGATTATTTTTTTATGCTAGCAACGATCACCGAGAAAAACTTCTAAACCATCAAAACTACAATAATTTATCTGTGATAATAGCGTAATCTAAGGTGACATCATAAAATTATTTCATTAATTCATCAAAATATATTCCGATAAACTGCCGAACAGTTTTTTCGGCCAGAGCCTACATAAAGCGGTACGTCACGATAGTGTTTGTTCAAGTTCGTTATTACATTAAAATCCGCTGCAATCAACCACTGTAACATTGAATGTTTCAAACATCCAGTTGCTTCAACACTAAGGTGTGGTTAAAGTTATGTCACCACACACAAAATGACGTCATGTGATGTCAATGAGCAAACAGAAGTAAAAACCAATGCCTCCGTCTTTGGTTGTGACGTCAGTAACGTATTTTTGTGGGACGTTACAACTTGCCCTGACCTTCGATGTAAAGTAAAATTTTGGGATTCTCGCTGCGGTGATGATCGCCGCTACATTTGGGGGAGTTTTCTGCTTTATTTGGTTCACGTAGAAGTAAACAATTTAGAAATATATTTGTTGTAGACGTACATTTGATTTTGCTTCACCTTATGGTACGTCTACAACAAAGTTTTTTATATATTTGTTGTAAACGTACCATAAGGTGCAATTCCCGTGTCAAATGCACATGTGTAAATTAAAATATACCCAAAAAAATAAGTCATTTCTTGCGTAACTCTAGTGTAAATAAAACAACTTATATAAATTTATACTTGCCTTTTTCTCCATATTTTCATACTTAACCATCTCATAATATTCATTTATATTTTTCTCCAACATATTCCTCTGGTATTCGTATTCGACACCAAGATCTTTCTTGTCAAGTTCTGTGAATTCATCCGTTGCAAGTTTTTTGTGTTTAAAATGAACATTTTGTAATGAGTCTGGCGTCATATACTTCCCCATTTCCTGGTGATAATTTTTTGGGATTTAAGTTCGAACCCATTGTACAAAATAAAATAGTTAACACACAAAAGCGTAGTTACATTTCTAATTCCATGTTGATAGTTGGAGAAGATTTCTGAAATTTTTTTTTGGAACTCTGTTTGTTTCTCCTGAAATATTCAAAAACAAGAAGCATAAAGATGACACATTTGAAATAATTTATTTTTAAATGTTGTTTCCTAAACACATCACCACGTTTAAATACTTCTGGTCGTCTAGTGGTTAAAAACAATAGCTTTTCTAAGTATGAAAACTAGGAGTAAATTACTTTAAATAGGAAAGCCAAAGGTAACACGTAACTCAGTTAGTTCGGAGCTCTGATGATGAGGAGAGCAGTTTGAGAACCGATTACTTCACAATGGTTAGCATTTAAGGTGTCACTTTTTAATCAAAGCCTTACTGTTGTATACAACCTGGCAATTTTAACACAAAGTGGTTATAAACGCACTTACAAGCTTTTTCTTGTTTTCTTCTTCGAACTGTTTACGCAGCTTATCCAAGAAATCTTTTAATGCTCTGCCAGTTATTTCAAGGCCAGGGGGGGGTGTTTTTCATGAATTTATTGTACGATTCAAAAGCATTCTTTCGACATTGTTTCTCAATCTCTGCAAACTGAGATTTTTCTACATATTTTCCATTGAACGCCTAGAAATTCAATTAATAATGCTAATAAATGCTTTCTGTTACCAAACAACTGAAAACAATTGAAAGTTTTTTTTCAAGAAAATTATTAACAATTTAAATTAAATTCAAATTCTTCAAACAAAAAACATTACTTCTTGCATTTCCTTTTCGTAGTTTTTTTTTGCGTCCCTTGTAGCTTTGTTGACAGTCATTTTCCATTGTTTCTTCAATAAATAAATTTATTGTTTTTAACTATGATGGAAAGTAGGTCCAAAAACAGAAAAAAAATTGGCGAAAGCTAATATATTCTTTTTTAAATTATTGTTGAAGCTATGACAAATAGTCGCATGATAGGTTGCACGCACCAACTGCTGTTCGTTAAGTTTTTGAAAATAAGCAAACTCCAAATCTATGTTTTCATTCAAATGTTTGCAGAACTTGACAAGGATTTCGTCGTCGTCGAAATTTGGTTGGTTATCAAAGTACTCCAGAGCTTTTGTTTTTAGGGTTTCATGTTTATTCACAAACAAACCTTGGCTGTAGCATTGTTGTTTACAGAACTGCAAGAAATTAAAATTATAAGTCATTTACTGTTTTTACAATTTTACAAATATTTTACTGATACCTCGTTCATTTGTTTTTTATAGTTTTTGACGCATTCTTCTGTGGCGTATAGAGCATTCTTTTCTGCAGATTCCTTAGTTATAATATTAAGCAGCTTTTATATGGTGACAAACTACGATAAAAATTAACAACGACTTTTGGTAAAATAAAGTTTACATTTAATGTAATCAATCATAGCAGAAAGTGTTCAAAAAACTTTCATAATAAATTAGTCCTAATGAAACTTTACCTTAGCTATTGTTGTAACATTTGGCATTTTTCCATTGTTAAGTGCTTTAAAGTAAGACAAGCTAAACTCCACTAGCATATTTCCTGTAATCGCTGTACCGATGAATTTTTTAATCACAACTTTATCATGGGCAAAGAGATTGTTCACAATTATTTTGACAGTGTCAAGAAACTCTACATCGATATCTGGAATTCACAATAAAAACTATAGCACAGGGTGTTTCATCATATAGTAGTAAAATTTTATCAGTTTTCCAAAAACTAAAAACGTCACCTTTCAATTTAAGTTGACTTCCTTCATCATCACTTCTTACAGCAACTGTTTGTCCTGGATATGGCATCAAACAACAAGAAATGTTTTCAAAAGCATCACGCAAGCCCTTCCGAACTGATTCAACTTCTGAATTTTTTGAAGTTGGTTTCAGAACTTTCTGAAGATATTCTTCGCCACCATCGAAATCACATTTGTATTTTTTGTCACCCCAGTCACGAACAAGAAACATTAAGTGCTTGAAATAAAATTGAAATTAAATATAATTTGTAGGAAGAAAATAATGTAGTAAAATAAATTATTGCTGAATATTTCTCATCGTTTTCATGTAAAATGAAATGAAAATGTTTAGTAACCTGAAATGATGTTTTATTGCTTTTCGACTTTTCCTTTCCAGTTTCCGTCCGTTTCTTCAAAGTCTGTCTTGCGGCCGAAACTAACTTTGTCAGGCTGGAAAACTTTTTGACATAATCCATCCAATGAGCGCTTGTTGCGTATTGTGTAAATAGCTGTTAAAATAGTGGTTGTTAACCTATAAAGTTACGCCTTTATTGTGATCACAAAACAAAAGAGTAACAACATTTAATAGAGAAAATGTCAAAAGTGACTGCAGGAATCAGTCTGCGCAAGTCGGTGACCGACGGATCAGTGTTTACGAATCAATATTATAGGCCATATTTCTGGAATCCAAAAGATGTAAAAGACGATCAGCGTCAGTATAAGATCTTGATTTATTAACTGAAATATTAATTACGCCTAATTGCATCCTCAGTTTCTGTCTAAAAATAATAGCAACAAAATAAAAAATTTAAAACCAAAACAAAAAAATCAACAGTAATTCTACTATCGGGATTGCCAAAACCGCAACGATCAAAAACAATGAAACTTTTCCTGCGACAAGCCGATGTGATAACAGGTTATACCTGCATCGTCCGTTACCCTTAACCGACCAAAAACACTTGACGCCATTTTAACAAACCACCGTGCCCTTGCATTCGGAAACACACAGGCTGGTGAGTATTCTCGGCCTTGCAGGAAATGCGCATTATGCGGCGGCCAAAAGAAATTTAAGACGATGATACACTTTGCCACTACAGCATCCATCCATTACGACAAAACGTACATGCAAAAATTACGGAATTTACGTGGCTACCTGCACCACGTGAAAAGAACAATATATTTACACGCGTTTCACATTTGGCAAAAACCGAGGATGCCAATAGGCGAAATTAATATTTCAGTTAATAAATCAAGATCTTGTACTGGCGCTGAACGTCATTTACTCCTTTTGGAGTTCCCGAAATAAAAACCACATTTATGCACTTAATTCACTTAATATCGCCACTGTGACTTACCTGAAGATGCTGTAAATCGTTTCCTCCAATTTGTCTGTACACATTATAAATTTGAACGGAGCTCATCAAAGTGCTGAGTGCAAATATAAAAGAACAGCCTTTCACTGAGTCTTGATTATCAAAAGATCCTTGAGAATCCATAAGAAATAAAGCAACCTAAAAATTTACTATTTGTATTTACCCTGCGAAAGAGGATAACCGCAGCAAAACTGCAAATATTCCAAAACAGTGGCTCTCAAAAATCAAACGGTTTTGTATTAATGTTTTGCGTTACTTTTTTTCATTATTTTTTTTTTCACGTTCACAAAAATAAAAAAATAGGAAATTATTTCGTCGTTATTAGTCATTTTTAACAAACCTAGTAGGTAGTGGTTCAGGTCTGTTAACAACTTTTAATACGAATGCTCGTGTGTTTGCTATTTGCTGCTACAAATATATATGGAACTTTACAAAAGGCCGAAAGGCAACAAGTTGGAAAGCGTTTTCCCACAACCATCAAATTTGATCATTACTTGTGTATGTGGTGTATCAATGAAAAACGGCTCATCCCAAATCCAAATTCCTTGTGTGTGTCCCTCGTTACCACCTCGCCATGGAAATCCTGCCACCAGTTCATCTTCTTTGGAATCAAGCCATGAATCTGACTGTTACAAGCGACATTTAAAACGGTTACCACTAATTTTTGATATATTTTTACTTTATTATTTTTTTTCGCCCACAAATAACGGAGGAAGAAATTTAACATCAGTGATTTTCCTCCTCTAAAAACTCCAGCGATTGAATAGATTGCAACCGGTTTGTTGGCCACACTTGAATGTCCAAATATTCGTTCAAGTTCATCAGCATCGATTTCATAAATGTTGTCTTGTTGGGAACTCGGTCGGACTATTTGTATAGCTTTGTGTTGTTGTCCAGTACCGCTGTGTTCTTGAAAAAAACATATGCTTGAAATAACCGAAACAGTTTTTGCTTCATTGGGGTTCGCCAACAATGTAAGAGAACCTACTTACCGCCTTCCGCAGACGACATTGCAACAGAATCAGGCGCAGATAATCTCTATAAATATTGCTACTTGTTACAAGGAAGATAATTTCAAGGATTCCCTATAAAAAGAAGCTATGTAATAGTTAGTTATTCTTCAGCAAGGCTCAAAATTTCTAACAAAAAATCCTGAAATAAAATACTCAAAGAATCATTTCGTAGTATTTAAATATTCTCAGATTTTTTCGTTTAAATAGTTGACTACCATGCAATAGAGTTTGGAACTGTTATGTGCACAGCAGTAGCCTTTAGTCTCCCACCGACCCGCGCAACCAAGCCTAACTTCGTACGATAACTGATTCTCTGTACAGTGCAACAAAGTTGGCAATATTGTTTATTTAAAAACCCTGAATTCGTATTTCGAGGCGCTGTTTATATTGCGTTTATATGTGGGTAGATGTTGCATTTTAATGCTGGTTGGCTACATCGGAAAGTAAACAAAAACACTAAGACCAAAATGACGTGAATAAAGTTCAGTACGTTGAGTTACGTGACTTACAAAAGGTGAGATTCGTGACCCATTAAAGAAAATGAAGGATAGGGTATTTTGTTGTTGCTCACATGTTGAGTCAATGCATGTTTTGCGGGAAGCAAACATTCATCCGAATGTGGGGTGGGTCTTGGCCTTTGTGACAATGTATTGCCTCTGTGATATGATTTTTAAATTCGAACTAGATTCGCAAATTACGGTGCTCGCGTAATACCTGGAATGCTGTCGCGTACCACTGAATCAATCAACAGAAGCTGAACTCCTAAATCTTTGCGATTACTCTTCCCCAAGAACATGGTCA
The DNA here is from genome assembly GCF_947561715.1 of Ascidia mentula. Taxonomy (NCBI): domain Eukaryota; kingdom Metazoa; phylum Chordata; class Ascidiacea; order Phlebobranchia; family Ascidiidae; genus Ascidia; species Ascidia mentula. The sequence goes on along the minus strand of NC_138568.1, from coordinate 21,333,654 downwards.
GCATGACCAAACCAGCAAAAAAAAAATCGATAGACAGTTTATACCTCGCATAAAGCGCAATCCACAGATGCGAAAGGCGACGAGTTTCGTGAGCGAAACAAAACTAACAAAATAATGGAAAACTGAATCCACACACCATGATACTGCATAAGCCTTCACCCACCCTCTCCCGTTTACTCACAAGGCACGGTGTAGTACACTGTGTGGGGGAAAATCAGCTTATTCACGTCCTTGTGGACATCGTGCTGTTTGCAAAAACTAATGGGAATCACAAGTCATTCACAGAAGTTTCTATTCGAATTTCCGGTTATGACGTTTCTTATCTAGTGGTAAATTACACCTGTCGAAGGTTTGTCCTGCGTAAGATCCTTCGCTAAAATGTGACCAAAACCCACCTTGTCCTCAATGTTTCTATAAAATGACCACGCCTTCAGCTGTGTGGAGGCAGTAGGTTATTAGTGATTACATATCCACCAATTTCAAGCAACATACAAATCCTAAACTAATTCACTGATTACTGTAATTATTAACAATCAAAAAAAAGATTTTTGGTAGTCAGTGCAACTATTACTGGTACAACACATATTTAGTAAATCAATAAACATCGAAGAATAAAAATCGTGGGTAGTGTTGCGTTCTCTATGTGGAAGAATCACACCACCCACAAACATGTGACTTGCTTCCTGTACGTCACACAAAGCGAACCGATTTACTCCATGCAATAAACAACAGTTTTTGCAAAACAACTTTGAGACTCCTGTTTTCCGAAAGTTTTATACTTGTACGATTTGCTTGTTTTTATCAATTTTACGAGTATTTTTATTGGATTTCGGTCAAAACACCTAAACACTATTTGGTAAATATCGGTGTCGCGTTCATTGCTTGGTAATGTGTTTGATGAAATTAACGTAGTTATCATGGAAGTCCAACACCAAATACACGAGCTTTGACAACGTAAAAGTCTTGTGTAATGACAGCTATTTACACAACTTGGCTTACCGATCAGGTTTTGCAGCGCCACCTTACTTCAAGCAACATAGTATCGCAACATAGGAAGACTGATTCAATGTTTACTGTAATTAACCACAATAACTTGTGACACCATCCTTTCTAATGTTATTAGTTTAGCGAGCAATGACAAAATGTCAGGTTAATTGGTAATGCGCAACCAAGGTAAATCATTCGTTCAATGCAAAGTTTTATAAAAAAATAACATATTTACTTTGATAAGGACGGTGCAAAACTACTGTCCTGGGAATAAAAAGTGTTTGTGCGTGATGAATTATTTTGCTTCGTTTCATGTATCGAAATTTAGCATCCAAACCCAACTATGACCAACCACAATAACAATATCAAGTTGCAACAAAATGAAAGTGTTAGTTGCGGGCGTGACCAAAACTAGCACAACATGAATGGGAGAAGCATTAAAACTTCTCGGGTAAGGAGTGTATGATTTCATGGAGAACTTTTATTGCCTTGGAGAAGATTGGGGGAAGCAACTCTGGGATGGTTTCAAGATGGAGGACATGAGGCGGATGTATAAAAATGTTAACGTTGTTGGTGACAGTCTGTGGAAATATTACCTATATATATTTAGGAAAGATTAAAACTCGTGGGTTTCAGTGTTGCGTTCTTCATACAGAAGAATCACACCAACCACAAACATGTGACTTGCTTCCTGTTCGTCACACCATGCAAACCGATTCACTCCACGCAATACAGAACCGTATTTGCGATACAACTTTGATACATGTTTGTCGGTTCCTCCCGTGTAATCTGCTTTTTTCAATTAATTTTCACCAAACTTCGTTCAAAACAATTAAAGACGTCTTCATAAAAAATTTTATTTCCAGTAAAGCGTTTTTTATCTTAAGTCAACAATTTGTTGGTTTGTTCGCCATAAACCCTATTGCTGGTGATAGGTGCAAAAGTAAGCCGCGTTAAGTACGCAAGGAACATGTTCTGGTTCGTTTACTTGAGTCCAACTCGAGTTCATTACAAAATCAAAATAATTCTAAAACATTAAATTTACTAGTGGCAGAAAATTTCCGGTCATGAAGTTTCTTGGGCACAACGTTTTCGATAGTTACGTGAGCAACATTTTACCGGAAACAATTTTTATGATTCGTTGAAGATTGGAAAATGCAAGTCAGGGATGGTTTCAAGATGTGGACCTCAGGCGAATATATAAAAATGTTGACGTTGTTGTTGACAGTCCGAGCATCTATTACTGGTACAACGCATATTTAGCAAATCAATAAACGTCGAAGATTAAACATCGTGGGTAGTGTTGCGTTCTCCATGTAGAAGAATCTCAACACCCACAGTCACGTGACTTGCTTCCTGTACGTCACACCATGCGATACGTTTTTTTTCCATGAAATTAAGAATCGATTTTGCAGCACAGCATTATTACACCTCTCTCCAAGTTTTCTACCTACGTAGTTTGCTTTCATCAATTTTTAATGCCACCAGAAACCATTTTTTCTTCCAAAAGTCTAAACAATGGCAACGCCAACAGTGGTGTGGCGGCACTTTACGTTTTCAATAGTGATGTTTACCAACTTCAAGCAACAAAACATTGCTCAACTTTTTTACTGTTTACTGCAATTAATCACAAGAATATTACCTCGGTGAAAATTTGGAGAAGAAAGTCAGGGATGGTTTCAAGATGGAGGGCATGAGGCTAATGTATGAGAATGTTATTAACATTTCGTGCAACTATTACTGGTACAACGCATAGTTAGCAAGTCAATAAACGTCGAAGATTAATGTCGCACACATTAATTTGCAACCTATCGCTTCCTGGGTCTAATTGTATCAACAACGAACATAAACAACACAGGACGATAAACATGAGCTTTTGCGGGACACTTGAAGAAGTAAAACCATAATAATAATGTCGCAGGTGGAAGAACTACTTGTGCGTCGTTGCCACACTTTACCTGCCATTTTATAATTACCGTCTCTCATTCATTTGCGATCCGTCACTTTAAATCTTTTTCGCCGATTATACGTCACATAAAAAGGTTGCACTACAGTAAAGTGATTTTAACATGTCACCACAAATCACAACATTGTTTATTTCTTATTCACTGTCTTTAGTCTAGCTTTTGGCGCTGGGAACTTGTATTTTCTGTGATGAAACACACATATTTTTTCTACTTAAAATTGCATGCGACACGATCATGGCAACTTTGCGTAAACTAAATGTACATCCACAACAAACATATTTCCAGTTTTCGGTTGTATGTCAACTAAAAAAGGTAAAAAACTGCACTGAAAATAGCGGCTACCACTCGCACACCTTTATCGCTGTAGCGAATATGACGTCATAGGAGGAATTCTTTTGAGAAAAATGACACGTTTTCATACGAATATCTCCTTGTATAGAAAATATAGGAGATCACCCAAATTACGCTACCACAAAGGTCATGACAAGTTGTCACGTCACACACAAATACGCCGCCGTGATGTCACACACCAAAAACTTATTTGTTTCTGAAAGGCTTATGTGTCTCTGACTCTTAAATCAAGTGCTACAGAAGCAACGATATTATCATGTACTTTAATAAGGTGGGAATCGTGTGTTCTTCGCTCAGTGACTCAGTGGCATCATTTGGAGTCACATCCTTAACCTCAACTTTGTGGGGACGTAATCTGACGTTTCTGACATATCTTTACGAAATATATTGCATGATTTGCGGTGGACTGAACTTGCACACCAACTAATGAAATACCGCATCGTTTAACGCATCATCTTTGCAAATTTCAAAATTTAATCATAATCTTTTTCCGGGTGTTGACCACAACTAGCCTGTGACAGAAATTTGGTAGCTCCACAACGTTGTAACCTCTATCGACAAATCGCCATTTCTGCGCGTGTACCGCAACAGTCAATTTGCACAATGTGTAAACAACCATTGATTTAGGTTAGAAACACGAGTTGTAGTGTTTTTTTTCTATTTTCGGTTAGGACGACCCCTTCAGAACACGATACTAATTTCCACACTGAGAGCAAGGGCGTATACTATAAACTTCTCTAACCTAGATACTTTACTCAACTCCAATAATAAAGCAAAACTGTTAAATTCTAACCATAGTAGATCCAACACAATAGGACTTTTCTTAGTAACCGGTGTTTCTTTTCAAAAAATTAAAAACTTAACACTAAGCTCTACACGGCATAAACAAATCACAATCGCCGATGAGAGATGAACTGTTGTCTTGTTTTAATGACTAGTTTGTGCTGTGCTCGGTTGTGACCCAACGTAACTTCCTCCTCGCCCCCAATTATTGATTAAAATTTTGAAGACCTCGAATTTTTGAGAGAGTGCAAATGTCTACAAATATACTGTGCACCCATCGATTGGTCATTGTTCATCCCTAAGATTCTGTAGACCCTCAGTTGATAAACTCTTTATAAATATATTATTTTGTAAGAAGGAGTTCATCAAAGCTGGCCAACAGTGTGTGTGCAAAGTACCAAACTTTCAAATCTTTTTTCGCGTAATCCTTTGTCCTGCACAAACGGAAAAAAGCGACACGTGCTGCGTTTGTCTCTGTTGTAAAATTTTGCTTTTAATAAAAGAGCTTGGTAAACCCTACAGCTGGAAAAGTGATTCATGATATTGTGCCTTGCAACGTAAAGTTATGATTTTGTTGCTAAAGTGAAGGTTTCAAAGCAATACAGTCAACTTAATCCGGGAAATAATCTCTGACGCTAATTGACAGCAATTCATCACTGATTATGCGTCAAAAAGCCTCTTATGACAACAATGCTTATTAATATCAACGTTTCGGTTGATATGCAACAGCCTTCATCAGGATGTGCACGTATAAAGGTGCAAAACAAACAACTACAATTATAATCTACCATTCACTTGTAAAACAAATGTCAACAACTCGCATTGTGTTAAGAACCTAACTCGATTTCATCGGAGAACTGTGTGGGATCGGAGAACTGTGTGTCACATGTCACTGACAATGATTGTAATTTTTGAATAACTCTTGCAATAAAAGAGGAGAAATTGAAAGATGAAACTGACAGTGAAAGTGAAAGTGATTGGACATTTGCAAATAGTCTATATCAATAAACTAAGATGTTTGAGTATTGGTGTACGATGTTCAAAAGTAATAGAAGTTACTGTTTTTTGTTTGTGGTTTAGACAAAACCTAAATATCGCACAGATTAGTTTGCAACCTATCTTTTACCAGATATAATTGAATCAACAACGAACAACATAACAGAGCGATAAACTACAAATAAACTCTTGTTCAAAAAATCATCTTCGTTTTAAGTATGTGAAAACGTTGCTATATTTATTACAATGGCTCAATGGAACGCTTCATGTCAAGTTGGACAACATGGTACATGACCTCTTGCAACTGCGTAAAACCCACTGTTATGTTAATATAAAACCACTGATATACTAATAATTTCGCAGGAGGAAGGACTAATCGTACTTTGTTGCCACATTTGGCAACCGATGACGCATGATTCCTGCCATTTTCTCCTTACTGTCACTAATTAATTTGCAATCCATCACGTTAAATAGCGTCACATAAGAAGGTGACACTGCAGTGATGTATTTTTAGCATTGCGCCAATGTATCACAACATTATGTATTTCGTTTTTGGCCGTATTCAATTTCCTGTTCACTGCCTTCACATAGATTTTAGTGATAAGAAATGTTAGTTTCTGTTGTGACACATGCTTTTTTTCTGAATAAGACTCCAGAGGCAAACATGAGGTAACTCTCATACGGTGTTGCGTGACCCTTGTTAGAAAACAAACAGACGTACGAATGGCAACGCCACACCACACTCATCGATGTAAACATGAATCCATTTGCGTGTTTGGAAAGGTCGACAGGTGGTCGTGTTAAAACCTTTATAAATGTTATCTAACGATTGCTGGCCTGCAAAAACACATGTAAAACGCGTGGTCACAAACCCTACAATGTGATCCCGACTTCCACTTTAGACTAGAAAAGCTTGAGTCGCAACTCATTGCGATTAATCTTTCCCAAGAACATGGCTAGCGACATGACCAACGTTAGCGTCGGGCGACAAGCTTCGTGAACGCACCGAAACAAACAAAAAAAGTTAAAACCCTAAATCCACACACCATGATTGTTTCTAATCGTCCACCCACTCTCGCTCGCTTACTCACAAGGCACGGTGCAGTGTACCGTGTGGAAAAAAATCCAGCTTATTCACGTCCTTGCGGACATCGTGCTGTTTGCAGGAAATATGGAATACATTGTCGATTGGGAAGACCATTTAATAACACGATCCTAATTGTCAAACTGAGAGCAAGTGCGTATATTTTAACCTTCTTTTACATAGATATTTTACACAACTCTAATGCTAAAGCAAATCTGTTAAATTCTACAACATGTAAATTCTACAACATGTCCAATACAAAAGGACTGTTCTTAGAAGCCTTTGTTCTTTTTTGATAAATAAAACATTTTTAGCACAAAGCTCTACACTGCAGTTAAACAAACAACAAGTGCTGATGATAGATGAACTGTTGACTTGTTTTAATGACTAGCTTGTGCTGTACACGGCTCCGACCCAACGTACCTTCTTCCTCGTCCCCAATCAATCACTGATGAAACTCCCAAATTAATGAATAAAATCGTAAAAACCTCTTTTTATTGAACATTAGAGAGAGTGCAAATGTCTACAAATATACTGTGCACCCATGGATTGGTCACTGTTCATCTGTAAGATTCTGAACACCTTCAGTTGGCACACCCTTTACAAATATTCCATTTTGTAAGAGGGAATTCATCAAAGCTTGCCAACTGTTTGTTGCGAAGAAGCCTACATCAACCAAACTTTCATTTCTTTCTTCGCGCAAACGCAAGTGCTGCAAAAACGGAAAAAGCGACACGTGATTCGTATATCTTTGTTGTACAATTTTGCTTTTTAATGAATGAGCTTAGTAAGCACTACAGCTGGAGAAGTGGTGCATGATATTAAGCGGCGACTGCCTTGCTACGTATAGTTATGATTTTGTTGCTAAGGTGTGGGGTTAAAAGCAATACAGTCAACTTAAGCCGGGAAATAGTCTCTGACGTCAATTGACAGCAATTCATCACTGATGCTGCTGCCATTATCATTGCAAAAAGCCTCTTATGAAAGCCACACGGAGAGCAAGTGCAGCAAATATCTGAAAAAGCGCTAGATATCGTATTCACTGACCAGGACGTTTAGTTATGATGTTGTTGCTAAGGTGAAGGGTTTAAAGCAATTCACTAAGCCGGGAAATAGTCTCTGACGCTAATTGACAGCAAATCACCACATGCTGCTGCCATTATCACTGCAAATTTGTAGTGTCTTTCAAGAGACTCCCCTGGGCATTAATGTCAAAATATCAAAGTTTCGGTTGCAAAACAGACAACCATGATTCTTATCTACCATTCACTTGCCCACCATAACATTCACCAATCAGAATGTTAACAATAATAAAAACCTAATTGCCACACTAAGAGCAAGCGTACTGTAACCTTTTTACACAACTCTAATAGATGAATAAATGAAGCCTGTTTTAACACAAGCCTGTGCACTGCACTTACAAAAAAAATAACATTGATTGATGGTAAATTGACTTTGACTTCTTTTAATGACTACGTTAGTGTTGTGATAATAATAATGTCGCAGATGGAAGAACTACGCGTGCTTTGTTGCAACACTTTACCTGCCATTTACTCCTTACCGCCTCTCATTCATTTACAATGAGTCACTTTAAATCAGATTTTACGTCACATCAGAAGGTTGCACTACAGTAATATGTTTTTAGCATGGTGCCAACGCATCACAGCATTGTTTAATTCTTATCCACTGTCTTCAATGTATCTTTTAGTGCTGGAGCTTCAATTTTCTGTGATGACGCATGTTTTTTTCTATTTAAAAGTGTATGTGACACGGTCAAGACAGCACAAAAAGTAGCGGCCACCAACAATCGTAAACCTTTTTCGCAGCAGCGAATATGACGTCATACAAGGGATTCTCAGGCTCGTTTCCTTATGAAAAGCGCCTTATATTGAAGATACGGTTTCACAAACCAACGTCTTATTTGTCTCTGATTATCGGCAAAAAAGAGGTACAGCGGCAACAACAAGATAGGATCGTGTGTTTCTTCGCTCAGGGACTCAGTGACATAACTTGAAGACGTTTGAAGTGTGATGTCACACCTTTAACCTCAACTTTGTGGTGACTTATTTGATGTTTTTGACATTTCTTCACCAAATTTATAGCGAAAAATACCTCAGTGGTCGATTGCGGTAAATTTAAAGCAAAAATAAACTTGAACAACACCTAATGAAATACCGCATTGTTTAACCAGGTTATGAACTTCACAAACGTCAAAATTAAATTATTTATGTTTTGCAGCGAGTTGACCACATCTGGTCTGAGTCAGCAATTTGGTAACTCCACAACATTGTAACCTCTATCGACAAATCGCTATTTCTGCGCGTGTACCGTATCAGACAATTTGCACAATGTATAAACAACCATTGAATTAGGTTAGAAACACGAGTTGTAGTGATTTTTGGGAAGACCTCATAATAACACGATCGTATTTTTCCACACTGATAGCAAGAGCGTATACTGTAACCTTCTCTAACATAGATATTTTACACAACTCTAATACTAAAGCAAAACTGTGAAATTTTATAGATCCAACACAAAAGGACTTTTCTTAGAAACCTGTGTTCCTCTTTGATAAATATAACATTTTTAACACAAAGCTCTACACTGCAGTTAAACAAACCACAAGTGCTGGTGATAGATGAACTGTTGACTTGTTTTAATGACTAGCTTGTGCTGTACACGGCTCCGACCCAACGTACCTTCTTCCTCGTCCCCAATCAATCACTGATGAAACTCCCAAATTAATGAATAAAATCTTAAAGACCTCTTTTTATTGAACATTAGAGAGAGTGCAAATGTCTACAAATATACTGTGCACCCATGGATTGGTCACTGTTCATCTGTAAGATTCTGAACACCCTCAGTTGGCAAACCCTTTACAAATATTCCATTTTGTAAGAAGGAGTTCATCAAAGCTTGCCAAGTGTGTTTGTTGCGAAGAAGCCTACATCAACCAAACTTTCATTTCTTTCTTCGCGCAAACGCAAGTGCTGCACAAACGGAAAAAGCGACACGTGATTCGTTTATCTTTGTTGTACAATTTTGCTTTTTAATGAAAGAGCTTAGTAAGCACTACAGCTGGAGAAGTGGTGCATGATATTAAGCGGCGACTGCCTTGCTACGTATAGTTATGATTTTGTTGCTAAGGTGTGGGGTTAAAAGCAATACAGTCAACTTAAGCCGGGAAATAGTCTCTGACGTCAATTGACAGCAATTCATCACTGATGCGGCTGCCATTATCACTGCAAAAAGCCTCTTATGACAATGATGTTTATTAATATTAACGTTTCGGTGAATATGCAACAGCCTTTGTCAGGATGTACACGTATAAAGGTGCAAAACATACAACTACGATTATAATCTACCATTCACTTGTCAAACAAATGTCAACAACACGTATCGTATTAAGATAAGAACTCGATTTCATCGGAGAACTGTGTGTCACATGTCACTGACAGTGCAAGTGATTGGACATTTGCAAATACCCTATATCAATAAACTAATATGTTAGGAGAAATTGAAAGATGAAATATAATTGGCCACAGAGTATTGGTGTACAATGTTTAAAAAAAATAGAAATTACAGTTTTTGGTTTTTGGTTTAGACAAACCCTAAATATCGGGTGGAATCTATCTTTTACCAGAAGTATTTGAATCAACAACTAACATAAAACAACACAGAGCGATAAACTACAAATGAAACTTGTTCAAGGAATCATCATCTTTTTAAGTTTGTGAAAACGTTGCTATATTTATTACCATGGCGCAATGGGAGGCTTTAAGTCAAGTTGGGCCACATGGTACGTGACCTCTTGCAGACTGGGTAAAACCCCCACTGATATATAAATATAAAACTACTTATATAATAATGATTTTGCAGGAGGAAGGACTACTCGTACTTTGTTGCCACATTTAGCGACCGATGACGCATGAAACCTGCCATATCTCCTTACTGTCACTAATTAATTTACAATCCATCACTTTAAAATGCGTCACAGAAGAACTGCAGTGTTGTAATTTTAGCATCGCACCGGTGTATCACAAAATTGTTTATTTCGTTTTTCGCCGCATTCAATTTCTTGTTGCCTTCACAAAGATTTTAGTGATAAGAATTGTTCGTTTCCGTTGTGGCACGTGGTTTTTTTCTGATTGAGACTCCAGAGCAAAACATGAGGTAACTCTTATACGGTATTGCGTCTTTCTTCAATACATATACAGTACATAATTTTTGTCGTAAGCAATCAAAAAATAACAGAATGCACTTGAAAATTTACCAACTCAGAACTAAACGTGGTTATCAATAAGCTAACCACAGGAAGTCTCGTTTATAGGAAGCCATCCCAAATAAATGACCCTTGTTGGAAAACAAACAAACTTACGAATGGCAACGCCACACCTCATTTACCAATGTAAACGTAAATGCAGCTTTGTAAACGTGAATAAATTTGCGTGTTTAAAAAGGGCCGACTTACAAGTGTACGTTACGGTATTAAAAAACTTTACAAATCTTATTCAACGATTACTGGACTCCAAGTGCAAAAAGCGTGGGCAAAATCCTACATTGTTATCCCAACATCCACAGTATTTCGGACAAGCTTAACTCCAAAGTATTGCAATCAATCTTGCCCAAGAACATGGTTAGCGACATGGCCAACGTTTAAACCTCGCATTATACGAAATCCACACAAACGTGATATATGGACGACGAGTTTCGTGAACGCACCGAACCTAACAGAAAAAGTGAAAACCCTGAAACCACACACCGTGGGAGTGTATAATCGTCCACCCACTCACTCTCGCTTACTCTCAAAGCACGGTGTAGTGCACTGCGTGAAGGAAAAATCCAGCTTATTCACGTCCTTGCGGACATCGTGCTGTTTACGGATACTATGGGGAACCGCAAGTCTATGGTCATACCAATATGCCATTTGTCTTGTCTTCTCTTTCTATGCCTTTACCTTTATCCTCACGGATCTGCACATTTTTCAATAGTTAACATCGAAACTCGAATGTGACCAAACACATGACCAAGTCGCAACATGAGGAAAAGTGTTGGTCGCGGGCGTGGCCAAAACTGACACAACATCAATGAAAGAAGCATTAAAACTTCACGGGTACAGAGTGCATGATATTATGGAGAACTTCGGTGATGATTGGGCAAGAATGTTAGGGATGGTTTCAAGATGGGGACATGAGGCGAATGTTTGAGAAAGTTGACGCTGTTGTTGACAATCCGTGCAATTATTACTGATACAACGCATATTTAGCAAATCAATAAACGTCGAAGGTCAAAAATCGTGGGTAGTGTTGCGTTCTTCATGTGGAAGAATCACACCACCCAAAAACACGCGACTTGCTTCCTGTAGGTCAAAACATGGGTTTTGTTTTTTTCTATGAAATTAAGAATCGATTTTGCAACACAGCAATGTTACACTAGTCTACAAATTTCCTACGTATGTAGTTTGCTTTCATCAATTTTAATTCCACCAAACACCATCTTTTCTTCCAAGATACTAAATAATGACAACGTCTACAGAATACTTTTTCAATGTTGATGTTTACCAGCTTCCGACACATTGCTCAACATTTTTACTGTTTACTGCAATTAATCACAAAAATATGTGGCGCTATCCTTCCTAATGTCAATTGTTTGGCAAACAGTGACAAAATATCCAGCAAACTAGTTAAATCATTCGCTCAATGTAATATTTTACAAACAAAATATAAATTTACTTTGATAAGAATGATGCAAATCCATTGTGCTTGCCACAAGTGACTAACCACAATAACAAGATCAAGTTGCAACAAGAGTAAAGTGTTGGTTGCGGGTGTGGCCAAAACTGGCAAAACATCAATGCAAGAAACATCAAAACTTCTCGGGTATGAAGTGTATTACCTCGGTGAAGATTGGGAGAAGCAGGTCAGGGATGGTTTCAAGATGGAGGACATGGGGTAAATGTATGAGAATGTTGATGCTGTTGACCGTGCAATTATTACGAGTACAATGCTAGCGTCGAAGATTAATATCGCACAGATCAGTTTGCAACCTATCATTTCCTAGGTGTAATTGAAATCAACAACGGACATAAAACAACACAGGACGATAAACATGAGCTTTTGAGGGAAACGTGAAGAAGTAAAACCACAAATATAATAATGATAATTTCGCAGGTGGAAGAACTACGTGTATACGCGTGCTTTGTTGCAACACTTTACCTGCCATTTACTCCTTACCGTCTCTCATTCATTTACAATGAGTCACTTTAAAGCCGATTATACGTCACATAAAAAGGTTGCACTACAGTAATGTGTTTTTAGCATGCCACCACAAATCACAACATTGTTTATTTCTTATTCACTGTCTTTAGTCTAGCTTTTGGTGCTGGGAACTTTATTTTCTGTGACGACACACCCCGCAAAATCTAATTATTTATATTTTGCCGCGAGTTGACGACAATTGACCTGTGGGAGCAATTTGGTAACTCCACAACTTTTTAACCTCTATCGACAAATCGCCATTTCTGCGCGTGTAGCACAAAACACAATTTGCACAATGCGTAAACAACCATTGATTTAGGTCAGAAACACGAGTTGTACTGATTTTTTTTTCTATTTTCAGTTAGGAAGACCCTTTTAGAATACGATCCTAATTGCCACAGAGAGAGCAATAGCGTAATGTAACCGTCTCTAACATAGATATTTTACACATCTCTTAAACGAAAGCAAATCTGTTAAATTCTACACCATGAAGATCCAATACAAAAGGACTTCTCTTAGAAGCCTTTGTTCTTTTTTGATAAATAAAACATTTTTAACACAAACCTCTGCACTACAGTTAAACAAACCACAAGTGCTGATGATAGATGGACTGTTGTCTTGTTTCAATGACTAGTTTGTGCTGTGCTCGGTTGTTACCCAACATACATTCTTCCTCGCCCCCAATCAATCACTGACGAAACTCCCAAATTAATGATTACAATTTTGAAGACCTCGAACTTTTAAGAGTCTATAACAAATGTCTATAAAAATACTGGGGACCCATCGATTGGTCACTGTTCATTCCTAAGATTCCGAAGACACTTCCGTAAATAAACCCCTTACAAATATATGATTTTGTAAGAAGGAATTTATAAAAGCTGGCTAACCGTGTGTGTGCGAAGAAGCCTATGTACCCAAACTTTTAATTCTTTTTTCGCGCAGACCATTCTGCTGCACAAAAGGAAAAAAAGCGACACGTGTGTGGTTTATCTCTGTTGTAAAGTTTTGCTTTTAATAAAAGAGCTTGTTAAACACTGCAGCTGGAAAAGTGATGCATGATATTTTGCGGCGCGTGCCTTGCTACGTATAGTTGTGGTTTTGTTGCTAAGGTGAAGGGTTCCAATCAATACAGTCAACTTAAGCCGGGAAATAGTCTCTGACGCTAATTGACAGCAATTCATCTCTGATGCTGTTGCCATTATCACTGCAGAAAGCCCCATATGGCAATAATGTTTGTTAATACCAACGTTTCTGTTGTATAACATAGCCTTCATCAGGATGTACACGTATAAAGGTGCAAAACAGACAACCATGATCATTATCCACTATATACTTGTCAAACCAGTGTCAACAACAAGTATTATGATAAGAACTCTTTCACCGTTGTACGAGATCGGAGAACTGTGTGTCACATGTAAGTGACAATGATTGTAAAGTTTGAATAACTCTTGTAAGAAAAGAGGGTGTTAAGAGAAATTGAAAGATGAAATAGTATTAGCAACACAGCATTGGTGTACAATGTTTAATAAGTAATAGAAATTCGCAGACTTTTGTTCGTGGCTTAGTTAGATCCTTAATGTCGCACAGGCAAATTTGCAACCTATTCTTCCTGGGTGTAATTGAATCAACAGCAAATATAAAACAGCATAGAGCGATAAACTACAAATAAACACGTGTTCAAAGAATCATCTTCTTTTTAAGTATGTGAAAACGTTGCTACATTTATTATGGTGGCGCAATGGAACGCTTTAAGCCAAGCTGGACCAAACGGTATACATGATTTCTTGCAGGCTGTGTAATACCACTGATATATTAATATAAAACCACTTATATATTATTATAAAATCAATTATATATTAATATAAAACCACTTATATAAAAATATAAAACCACTGCTATATTAATATAAAACCACTAATATACTAATGATGTCGCAATCGGAAGAACTACTCGCAATTGCTGCCTCATTTAGCGACCGATGACGCATGATATCTGCCATTTTCTCCTTACTGTCACTAATTATTTTGCAATCCATCACGTTAAATAGCGTCACATAAGAAGGTGACACTGCAGTGATGTATTTTCAGCATTGCGTCAATATATCACAACATTATGTATTTCGTTTTCGCCGCATTCGATTTCCTGTTCACTGCCCTCACATAGATTTTAGTCATATAAATTTTCAGTTTCTGTTGTGTCACGTGCTTTTATTCTGATTAAGACACTAAAGGCAAACATAAGATAACTCTTATACGGTGTTGCGCCTTTCTTTAATACATACAGTGCATAATTTGCGTAATAGGCAATAAAAATAACAGATTGCATTTTAAAATTAACCATCTCAGAACCAAACGTGGTTATCGAGAAGCTAACCCTGGGAAGTCTCGTTTACAAGAAGCCATCCCAAATAAATGACCCTTGTTGGAAGACAAATAAACGCACGATTAGCAACGCCACGCCGCATTCGCCAAATTAAAAATGAATTAATTTGCGTGTTTCAAAAGGCTCGACATACAAGTGTATACACGTATACGTTTTATATACCTCTTGTAATAGAACTATTTTTAAATGTTACCTTTTTAATGTCTCCTGCAAGAGCACATGCAAAAATCAAGTGTGTTTTAGCACAAATGCTAAAATAATCTTCTTTCTCATCTTCCAATGATTTATTTCATTAATATCTATATCAATGCTATTATGGAACAACATAATTAAATATATAGACGTAGCTGTACCTGTTCAGTGATACTACTTCAATCTCTACACAGGAGTAAATATGATCTTCCTCAGTTTAAATAGTGTGTGTATGCCAAACAAAATGACACCCACATTGGGTCTCGATAAAAACGAACAGAACGTAAATATGTACAATACGAAAAATTTACAGAACACTGACAAAATACAGTAACTTAAGTCAGTGATGAGCTGGACCGTACATTTTGTTCAACTTCACACTTACTTTCAACAAAGCAACACGTTCACCAAGGCATGACGGGTATACCAACTGTTCTAAACTTAACTTCAAAACGATCGATCACATTAAAACAGAATAATAGAAAACCCTGAATCCACACACGGTGGGAGAGTATAATCGTCCACCCACTCTTGCGCGCTAACCCACAAAGGCACGGTGTGGTGCACTGTATGAAGGAAAAATCCAGCTTATTCACGTTCTTGCGCACATCGTGGTCTTTGCGGAAACTATGGGAAACAACAAGTCTGTGGTCGTACCAACATGTCATTTGTCTTGTCTTCTTTCTATGACTTTACCTTTATCTCACGAATCTCAAATGAAAATTATAAATTAACGCATCATGGGTAATATTGCCCAATCCAAGTAAAACAATCTCACAACCCACAGACACATGACTTACTTCCTATACGTCACACGATGTGATTCGCTTTTTTTTCATGAAATTAAGAATCGATTTTGCAACAGAGCATTGTGTCACCTGTCTACAAATTTCTTATCTATGCTATTTACAGTTTTGATGGATTTCGGTTAAAACACTTAAATACTATTTGGTAAATATTATTGTCGTGTTCATTGCTCGGTAATGTTTTTCATGTAATTAATGCAGTTATCATGAAAATCCAACACCAAATACATGTGCTTAAGTAATATAAAATACTATGTAATGGCTGCCCTTTACGGAACTTTGTTTTCCAATCATATTTTTACTGCGTTACCTTATAATGGCAAAAAAAAACGTTATTGGTTTGTTCGGCAAAATTAACGCAAAAATACGACATCAGAACAAAGTTATGTTGCTACAGCGAAAACATAAACGACCAATATGCAAATTTATGACGTCATTAAGGCCGAATCCGAAACTTTTCCGTTTTATCGCATCACTACGCGGTTTTCTCTTGTGCTGCAATAGCCTTGTTATTGTTGGTATGGCTTCGTTATCTCAACTCGCAGACGTAAAGGCGAAATAATGAACTTGGCGTCTCACTTCCTCCAAAAATTTGATAGTAAGTCGTAGTTGTTACTATAAGCAGTGATCGCACAAGCATCATCCAACACAGCATAGTAATATTAAAAAAGGACTAGGCAGAAATCATTCGGCTATGACTTCCTTTATGCAGATATTCTTCTTTTCCGATTTTTCCGATTATAAATGGACGTTTATTGCTTTAGGCTGTGAAATCAATCAATTGTCAGACGTGACATCGCGTTTCCTGGTATCGAATATCTCAGAATAGAACATAATGACAAAATACAGCTTGCAAAACAGCCGTCGCGGCGGAAGCAGTGTACCCTGTAACACTGTCTGGTGCATCTACCAGGTCATATTAGAAAACAGTTCGCAGTATTATTGATCTATTTTTAACACGCAATTTCTTTGTCCCGACATCAACCTGTTACAATTAGCTACGTGCACTTCCCAGACTCACGTCAACTCGTTTAGAACGGACGAACATTCATCATTCATACTAACTGACAAAATTCATACTAACTGACGTAAAACATTATGGCCAGCACTCAAATGTTCATAAATGACAATATGGAGAGGCGTCTAAGCGAAATGACCAAAGAACTACAGGCCTTGAAAACAGCTCAAACCGTTGCTGTTTTGCTACCTCCTAGCCGAGATTATTTATGACGTCAAATTTTTATGGCAGACAGGACTACCAACGTCCTCGTTTCTCACAAGCGCCACCTTCCGACATGTGTTATTACTACAGCAGATATGGTACGCATGCAACTACTTGTACACCGCCCTGTTCATTTAACCATCAAAGAAACAGGCAACGTCCCTCTCATTAAGGGTGAACAATGTAAGAGGTGAAACACATTCACGTATTAGTAAACGTTTCGAACACTGCGTTCATCATCAGTACTACAATGAGTGCATGCAAGAAAGGCGTCGGGGTAATAAAGGACTGAGCAGGCAGAAGGGAAACAGCAACAGGACTCAACATCTAGGTCCGTACTACAGCCTGACACATCGTTAATGATGACGTCGCTGCTGTGCTCCCATGTTGTTGTCACGCGACATGCCTCCGGCTTGTTGCGCGTTGTTGCTGCTGCTGTTTCCCTTCTGCCTGCTCAGTCCTTTATTACCCCGACGCTTTTCTTGCATGCACTCATTGTATTCATCCGCGCATGTGGCTGTCTTTTGGACGACATGTTGTGGGCGAGATTGTGCTGCTGTTGAATTGTACTGCTGTTAAAATGCTAACTATATATCTGGTTTATAGTCAAAATAAGGGTTAAAACATTATCTGAATTGAACGTTGGTGAAACCACTAGCCGCAGGCTAGTACAGACCTGGGTCAGCCCACAGTTGGTACGTTTCTTTTTGTTTTGAACTTGTGAAGTGCTTTGACTCGGCGACATAATTTCCGAGTCTTGTATATTTGAAATTAAGGATTAATTGTTTCACTACGTATATTGTGACGTGCCAATCTGCTATTTATGATTGTTGTGGTTGCAGAAAAACCGCTACGCAACCTAATTACACAAGACGACCAGGAGTGGATTGTCCTGTTGGTTATGAAGTTGGGT
Organism: Ascidia mentula; assembly: GCF_947561715.1. NCBI lineage: Eukaryota > Metazoa > Chordata > Ascidiacea > Phlebobranchia > Ascidiidae > Ascidia > Ascidia mentula. The sequence goes on along the minus strand of NC_138568.1, from coordinate 21,315,714 downwards.
GGGCGCGTTTTTGCCTAGTGGGACGACAGCGCAGGACCAGGCTGCTCACAAGCGGTCGTAACATTAAAGTTGCGTATTGTGTAAATAGCTAAACAACATTTAATAGAGAAAATGTCAAAAGTGACTGCAGGAATCAGTCTGTGCAAGTCGGTGACCGACGGATATGTGTTTACGAATCAATATTATATTCCCAGAACTTCAAAAGGAATAAAAACGATCAGTGCCAGTATAAAATATTGATTTATTAACAGAAATATTAATTTTGCCTATTGACATCCTTAGTTTCTGTCTAAAAAGAAGAGCAATAAAATAAAAAATAAGAACCACATCAAACAAAACAGTAAGTCTACTTTTGGGACTGCCAAGACAAAAACCGAATCAATGAAAAACGATAAAACTTTTCCTGCGACAAGCCGCTGTGATAACACGTTAAACCTGCATCGTCCATCACCCTCAAGCGACCAAAAGCACTTTGCGCCATTTTCATTAACCACCGTGCATTTGCACTCGGAAACACACAGGTTGATAGGTATTCTCGGCCTTTGCGGGAAATGCGCATTATGCGGCGGAAGAAGAAAAAAGACGACGATACACTTTGCCACCTGCATCACAACCCTTTCCACCACACCATCTCCTTGCGATAAAACCTACATTAAAAAAATTACGGAATTTACGTGGCTTCCTGCACCACAAGAACAATATATTGGCTAAATTAAAAATCGTTTTAGCACGAGGTGGAATTCACACCGTTCTACATGGCGAACAGGTTGTTTTAAAGATGCCAAAGTTGACAAGATGGCGCTGGTAAAACACTATCAAAATAAACACCCCATCTTATTCAAAAACAAACCGGACATTGCAAATTGTTTTACGGTAATTTTTGTCCAAGAACATCCTATAGTTACATTTGTGAAGATAAATGGCTAAGCAACCTCAGGGCGTCAATACATATTCAGCCCATGTTTCTACCTTGTAAAAAATGACTATCTTTGCGTTCATTAATTTATTTTGTCTTTATTTCCGTCACTGTTTTGTATTCTGTGTGCGTGCAGTCTCTCGGCGTTTTCTTGCGTCCGTGTTACCACAGCGGCTTGTCCCAGGAAAAGTTTAATTGTTTTTATACGCTTCGGTTTTTGTCTTAGCAATCCCGAAAGTGGACTTACTGTTAAGTTTTTTGTTTTGGTATTATTTTATTGCTATACTTTTAGACAAAAACTGAAAATGCCAATAGGCGAATTTATTATTTCGGTTAATAAATCAAGATCGTATACGGGCGCTGAACGTCTTTTGCTCCTTTTGGAGTTCCAGAAATATAAACCACCTTTATGCACTTAATTCACTTAATATCGCCACTGTGACTTACCTGAAGATGCTGTATGTGACTTACCTGAAGATGCTGTAAATCGTTTCCTCCAATTTGTCTGTACACATTATAGATTTGAACGGAGCTCATCAAAGTGCTGAGTGCAAATATAAAGGAACAGCCTTTCACAGAGTCTTGATTATCAAAAGACCCTTGAGAATCCATAAGAAATAAGGCCACCTAAAAATTTACCATTTGTATTTACCCTGCGAAAGAGCATAACCGCAGCAAAACTGCAAATATTCCAAAACAGTGGCTCTCAAAAATCAAACGGTTTTGTTTTAATGTTTTGCGTTACTTCTTTTCATTACTTTTTTTTTCACGTTCACAAAAATAAAAAAATAGGAAATTATTTCGTCGTTATTAGTCATTTTTAACAAACCTAGTAGGTAGTGGTTCAGGTCTGTTAACAACTTTTAATACGAATGCTCGTGTGTTTGCTATTTGCTGCTACAAATATATATGGAACTTTACAAAAGGCCGAAAGGCAGCAAGTTGGAAAGCGTTTTCCCACAACCATCAACTTTGATCATTACTTGTGTATGTGGTGTATCAATAAAAAACGGCTCATCCCAAATCCAAATTCCTTGTGTGTGTCCCTCGTTACCACCTCGCCATGGAAATCCTGCCACCAGTTCATCTTCTTTGGAATCAAGCCATGAATCTGACTGTTACAAACGACATTTAAAACGGTTAATTTTTTTATTTATTTGTACTTTTTTATTTCTTTCCGCCCTCAGATAACGGAGGAAGAAATTCAACATAAGTGATTTTCCTCCCCTGAAAACTCCAGCGATTGAATAGATTGCAACCGGTGTGTTGACCACATCTGGTTGTCCAAATATTCGTTCAAGTTCATCAGCATCGATTTCAAAAATGTTGTCCTGTTGGGAACTCGGTCGGACTATTTGTATAGCTTTGTGCTTTGGTCCAGTACCGCTGTATTCTTAAATAAAAACATATGCTTGAAATAACCGAAACAGTTTTTGCTTTATTTGGGTCAACCAATAAACTGACAGATATTACTTACCCCCGTCCACAGAAGACATTTCAACAGAAAAGGGTACAGATATTCCTTATAAATATTGCTACTTATTACAATGAAGATAATTTTTGGAGGTTCCCTAACAGAACAACCCAAGTAATAGTTAATTAGTCTTCATCAAGGCACAAATTTTCTAACAAAAAAATGTCCTTCCAGAGATAAAATACTTTTCGTTATCACACAAAAAAATAGGTTTATTCTTCCGAATTTACACCTGTGGCGGTGTTTATTCAGGCGCCAACAAATCAGAATGACGGGCACTTCAAAAATTAACATAAAACGAGACACATGTAGAAAAAATCAATCGACGCATGTCACGGTTCGATAAATACGCAGTAGTCGCTACAATATTTTGTAATGCTGGGATGCCACGACTTGGAGAGTTTAACCTCATGTTAGACTTTCAATTTTATCATATTCTGTAAAGTAGGTTAAATAGTGGGAGAAATAACGTTTTATCAGAGTTTGTTGGTTTGGCCTCTTGCGCGTGAAGATCACGGCCGCCATGACAAAGTTGGCAAGGTAACGCCCAGTTAAACACAAGAAGCAAACTTTGAGGATCGAAATCCCCACAACCGCCCATATGTAGAAGCCCTCCCAACGTAGCGCAGTGACGCCGGACGAAGCCATATGTACTGGCGTGACTACAAACAAACAATTTAAAATAAATTGAGAACTTGCATGGTTGCACAGTTTAACATTTATATTGTTAAATTTTTACAAAAGTCATCCACATTTCCGATGCATCCGCATATAGTTGTCATGCAAAAGGGAATTATTTTAGCCGCATGGGAATTTCCAACAATTTTTTTTTATAGGGGCTTGTAGCCTACTCATGCTACAATACGTATGATCACCTAAACCTCAAAATGGTCAAAGTGCAAACTGCGCCGTTCAAATGCAAATAACTGACTGTTTACTTTTGTTTAAACCTGCTACAAACTGGCCAGAATGACATCGCGACATAGATTGCCTGTTCTGCTAAACTCATCAGTAAATCGATCACATTAGTTATGTTAGTCGGTGCTTCGAAAAGTTGCGGAATAATCAAATACACTTTATATAATCGTGACCTTTTCGGTGCCGAATGAACTCCTGAACTTCACTTATCGTAGAGGGGTTGATAGACTATCGTACTTCACCAAACCCTGCAGGTAATGGTGTTTTTGGTTTGGTTGCAAACTGATCGTGACATTTTTGCAGGCCTCACGACTTAACCTCCCTGACCACGCAATTACAAACAATAGTAAAACCTCACCCGTATAACCTGGTAGGAAGCAAAAAATTTATTAATTTTCTGGGTGTCTATCGAAGCAAAAACTGCTCCAAATAGATGTTGCTTACCGATGAAATCTGGTCAGCAGCACTTTGATGCAAACTTACATAAGCTAGTCCTCACACAGCAAACGCATCGAACTATTTACATAGGCTATGGTTGTTCTGGTCAATAATTAATTATAAACCTTTAAAATTTTACAGCAGGGTAAAGCGCGACGATGCTACGAAGAAGTATGTACATTACTCAGTGCTTCGCGCCCAAGTGATGGTTTAAAACTTAAAAGAACTTGGTATCATCTGGAGGGTTTCCTTCTTACACCATCGGCTTTTTAGCCTAAGAATTCATTGTATTTTGTTACCCACACTCAAAAGATTGTCTATAAATACAATGGTAGAAGTATTACTGATATCAGGGGTGCCCAAAGTTTTCAAAAGATTGTAAACCGTGTGAACCATTTTATTCGCGCGTGCTAGAATAATTCTGCTACGCATAAAAATCGTCATCGACAGTGACGTAGGCGTTTCAAGAAAACAAAATGCAAGAATGTTTGGAGAAAATATGAGGAATAACGACAATTTGTAAATGTTCGTTTATTTTCCTTTCGTTTGATTTGTTGTCGGGTCAACGTCGGACTCAGTTGAATCTGAAATAGCGAAGAATATATGAATATGGTCAAAAACATTGCGCAACTCATTGGTTTTTGTTTAGAAGTTATAATCTATCACAGTATTTGTGAAATCGGGGTTCGCTTTTTCCATACCTTTAAATTTTTTGTAACTGATGAGATGAGAGTTGCGTTTGCGAAGAAACCGTTTGAAACATTTAAAACTAAAAGCACAATTAGACAATATTTGAAAAGTATACAAAATTTTTGAAACCACAAAGCCATGTAAATCATAATTATTTTGCTCATGCTGCCGCATGTAGTTGATGTAACGTTACATATTTGCCTGAATGCTATCTTCTGCATACATTTCAACTGGGACTTGGGTAAACACTTACGTGCCTGTTAGTCCAGTCCAAAGGTTGGCACTTGTGACATAACAACTATTGACCTTTTGTCTCTAATTTTATTTCTATTTCTAAATTTATTGCTTTACCAGGCATTATATTCTCGTAGCAAATTAAGAAATGTTTTCATATAGTATTCTCCTATCATATTGTGATACCATAGTGTCATACATACTAAAGGATGCGATTTGGCTAATGAATGGAGATGAGAGAATCCGGTGATGCAACGGATTGAAAGGGAGTTACGAATATCTCTCTTCTGTTTGTGTCTGTTGTTCTCCTATTGCTTGTATGCGGTTATTTAATGAACAAGTTAACCGACAAATTCTCACCAACCAAATTAATAACCCCAGTCGTCCAATTCACACACAAACGCATTGTTTTTGAGGTCGAAGAGTCATCTGGCTCGCATTTAAAACAACACGACGACAGAGCACATAGTGGCAATACAAATATAAAACTGGTGGCACCAGCGGCGATAGAGATCAACGTGTGCACTTTTGTTGAGTGTGTAGCGAACACAGTGTATATTAATATGAAAATTGTAATATTGGAACTGTTTATATTCGTGACCGGGTTTCCACGTACAAAGGTCAAACTAAACGTGGTAGAGTAATAATTACAGACCTTTAAACAACGACCGCCCTGGCTCTAAAACAATAAAGGACTATAAAGTGCCGCAACCTGTTGGTCCGCCCTGACATGCCTAGCGGGTACTTGTGACTTGTGTTCATGCTTTATATGGGCCACATTGGCTTGCATGATTATTCCATTCCATTCCATTTCTGCTTGTGGTTTCATTTGGACTGCTGCCGTACGTTTCAGCCATCTTAATACAAAATTGTTTACCTGATTGGTGTCGGATTACGGAGTTTACAGAAGAACACGCATTAAAACGCAACAAGTGTTAAACATACTGCGTTTGTTGCGAACTTGAAAACTTCACAGTTCAAATGTCTCTTTGATTCCTTAATTTTCACCTTAATGTTGAACGCCATAGCATCATTTTTATGGTCGATAATAAAGACCAAACTGAACGAAACAGCGAACTGTTTTAGATTCTAGAGTTTAAATTCAATCCAAACGATCCCTGATAAGACCTGAGTTAAAATGACTTTGTGAGTGACAAAAACTCCACAGTGCCAAGAAATTGTAAACGAGAAGTTCGACAACCGGCAAAGTTTCTGACAACGACTTTTTGTTCCTGCCCACCTGCTGACGATACTGCATAGAACGTCATTCTCTGTTAAGCAAAGTGGAGCCTATCATACGAATTGTGTAAATTGCATACAGATGGCCACTGTTTTGATCTATAAGGTTTCATCAGTGCAGCTGGTGTGACTTTCAGACGACTTTGCTGACCAAACGGCCAAGCAAAGACTTCCACTTTGTGGTGACTATACAATCACCGTCATCCGTTGGGCACCAAACTTGGTGCAACTTTACGGAGAAAACAAGGTGGAAACACTATGGCCAAGTAATTTTCAACCAATAGTGCCGTCAGGCCCCGTGTTACAATAATCATATGATAAGCAATGTGGAGGCAATAATATTATTTATTTAAGTTGTCCTCAATTTGTTTTTATTTAGTGTGACTGGGTTGAGAATCGAACCTGGTGGTAAAATGAAGTTTTGAATTCGTTGGAGTTACTGTTGGTTCTCGGTGATACGAGGGAGGATTTGCTTCCCGATAAATTATCCGCAGACTATCCTCTCTGGCTCACAAGGTTGGTTCCAAACAACGCTTTCAGAAGCTGTTGCGTACAACTGGCAATAAAAACATTCACAGTATACAGCAGGACGGGAAAGCGCTTGTTTACACACAAAAGAATATTGATACCCTGAACCAGTGGTGCCCAACCGGGGGTAAATTTGACATAACTTGGGGGTAATTTTGTAAGCAAGATATTTGCGAACTTTTCACTGTACGTTCGGGTACGTATTTCAAAACCTCTCTTTCCTTATTATTATTTTGCAAAATTAGTGAGGGTTTAATCTTCCAAGACTTCCAGGGTGTAAATTGGAGAAAAAAAGGTTGGGAATTTTGCGAACAAGATCTGATTGATAAACTTGGTCTGCAATCCAAGGATCGAAAAAATTGTCTGAGCACTTTGACAGATCAATCGCGAGTGTACCAAGGCTCCACTGTATCTTTCACAGTCATGCCGCTCGATGACGGAGAGCCGTTGTTGTTGCCGGAAGTGCTATCCATCGACAAAATTCCCGTGTCGCCGAATAGGATCCCAGATGCGAAAAAGCTTGCCGAGTCCAATCACCTCCAGGAGTTGCCCCTGCGTCGTTTGGAAGGGGGAACTGTGCCGATACTGATCGGAGCTTATACTCCTGCAGCCTTCAACGTACAATGTATACACGTTCTGGACCGCAGGGGACCCCTTGTGCTGTAAAGACATCTCTTGGCTGGTCACTCTTTGGTCCCGCACTTGGTTCGTCTGCAAGGAGCCAAGCACATGTCCGTCTTCTGAAGGTTGCGCAAGTCATGTTCCAACGGGAGATAGCGTGTTTGTGGAAGAGCGTTTTTGGCGACGGGACATCAGTATTCGACATACCCACATCAAGGGAAACACGCGTAGAGGAATCCTTTCAGCTGTCAGTTCACTTTACGACCCTCTGGGTTTCGTATCTCCCGTGATTCTAAGGGCCAAGTTATTGCTGCAGGACTTGTGCAGATTGGAACTAAATTGGGATGACGACATTCCGGATTGGATTTCCGATTACTGGAAGAGGTGGCTTGCTGAGTTGCCTCACTTAAGCAATGTTGTCGTTCCAAGTTGCTTCAGGTCTTGGAAACTGAAACCTCCATTGAAGTATCAACTGCATCATTTCGCTAACGCATCTAAGTATGCGTATGGCGCCGTGTCATATCTTTGCATCGAAGACAATAACAGGACAGTGATGTGTTCTTTTCTGATTGGAAAATCCCGACTTGCCCCGTTGAACACGAAGACGATCCCTCGGCTGGAGCTCACCGTTGCTGTGCTCGCTGCGAGGTTGGATCGCCTCATGAGAAAGGAACTAGACTTGCCCATTGAAACTTCAGTTTTCTGAAGTGATTCCACTGCTGTTCTGTTAAGCATTCGAAATGCAACCAAACGGTTTCCAGTTTTTGTCGCCAATCGCCTGGCAGTGATTGAGCGACTGGCGGACATTACGAATTGGATACACGTTCCTACAAAATTAAATCCCGCAGATGATGCCTCCAGAGGTCTGCCCGCTGATGCCCTTGTCAATTCGAGTCGCTGGTTAAAAGGTCCAATGTTTCTCCTGGAGTCAGAAACCAACTGGCCATCGCAACCGCTAAATGCTGCTGATGTTCCGGAGGAATTTAATCCGATGGGGAAGGCTGTAGCCTCCTGTACTGTTGACGTACATCAGTTGAAGCACCCTACGGATAGAATCATTGAACGTTACTCGTGCCTTTTTAAGTCAACTCAATGTGCCGTTGTTGCGTCACACGAATCTTTGTCTTAGTGGAACACTGCTGCCTGTCAGTGCTGTAGACTTGTTATTGCCTGCCAGTGCTGCTGACCTATTGTGAATTTATATATTTGCAAAAGGATAATTTAAGTGCAACTGTTTTCTACTGACTGGCTGTTCTGAAACCTCCCGAAATTTGTGACTCTGGTACTATAATATTTAGGTAAGCAGAATTTGCTTATTTCTCTGTTTGTTTTTGGTCGCTAATTCTTCAACTGTTTATGTAGAAACCGCAGCTCCAAAATAAAACGGATTTGTTCGTTTTCACGGAAGTGGGTTGCGCGTTGCGACTATTGTAGAAATTTCTCTGTTGCACAGTCCGGGCGCAGGAGTCACGCCCACCCGCACTGTCAAGGGCAGCGCAACAGTATGAATGATGAATGTTCATCCGTGAGGAAAATTTCGTTTGTTGTTCGATGACCGTTCAAGTTAATTAATTGTAGTGACCTTCCGCTCTTTTAGTGGATCTTTTATCCTGATGACTCTTGTCTGAGTTGTTCATTTGCCGTGAAATGTTGCTCAACTCCACGTACTCGAATGAGGTCGCTAAATAGTAAGAACCAGTGGAGTTGACTGCGATGGAACGTCTTTCAACTATGTATATTTTTGTTCGTGCACTCGAAAACGTCGTAGATCGTAGTGTTATCGTTTGCATGCGTTGAGATGACCATGTGTTTGTTCGAACAGAACCTTGTTGCCGTGATTCCTACATCTCGGTATAGAAAACTTTCTGTTTCCATAGTCGCGGGAGGCAATTACGTGCGGACACCATAGCGCTAATATCCAACTGGGACAAAAAAAATCAACGCGATTAGCATAACTTGTGAGTAACTATTTCGTGTGTTAAGGTGGAGTATACAAATACAAATAGGTTCGACATTTGACATTTGTTCAACAATTCCAATGAGATACAATTAAACGAGCCTTTGTACTTGGTAGCATTGGTACGGTTAAAACAGCCCATTAGACGCAGGCTAATGACAAGAATTTGCAAATGTGAAATGTAATCCACGACTTGGATTTATCATGAATCACCCACAATGCAATTTATAGATACGCAGTGTGTTATATTGAGTGGCGTTATCTGCGGTCTGAAGAATAAGTCGCTCATTAAAAAATTTTCCAGTGCGATTGAACATCGTAGGCAAATCACTACAGATAAAATAATTGTATTGCGGAGCTGGTGAGATCGGTTTGGGCGATTTTCCTCAATACCACACCAACATTAATAACGTTAGACATGAAAGAAAGGTAATAACAAAAATCTAAGGCTTTTGATATGCGTTTAGTTTTTGGACACGGAAACGTTTGCTTTGCTATATAATATATTACCCTGCGCATTGTTGACTTGGCACTGCGGGTAGTACGGAAGATTTTCATGCCGTTCTCAGCAGTAAGATAAAAATGGGCTTTATTTGCTTTCAAGTTTTAACTTTTGCATGTCAGTTGAGAAATATTTATTTTTACCAAATTAACACAGTTTCATTCATACAATTCTTCCCTACTTCATTGAAATAATAAACAAACACTCAATAATCCTTAAAGTATATGTTAAATTTACAAGGCACAACAACACAGTAGTTCATGGCACATATGCCGTGTGTTAATGTATTTCATGGCTAAAGAATAGTTTTGGCATCACATGATGCGTGTAGCAATTGAGAGTCGCTACTGACATCGGGAATGTTTGCTTTGCTATAAAATACATTGCCCCGCGCAGTGTGGACTTAGCTCATTCCACTGTGGGCGTTTCCAAATCCTTTTAATGGCTCAACTACCTTTTGTACCATTTTTGTGCAGTGAATTACTTTCGCTTTGCCTGTTGACATATGTTTTAAAGGGTTCCACCGTTTACTCTGTGGGAAGGCAGAAAGCTAATGCTTTTATTGTTTCTGCAAATGTGTTGGCCATAAAGCTATCCTTCCTCTCATTCTACCCCCAACTACATTGTACATTAAACCATTGAATGGAAGAAGAGATATTCACTTATCCCACAAACCAGGTTCATAAGCAACAACAAATATTTTCAAAACTGATGGATTCTTCGATTTTCCAAATACGTGAATTTGAGTGCATCACATACGTTATAATCATAGTTTTCGTTGCTCCTATATGCAACATAACTTATATCTTGTAATAAAAACGTTTTGAAACTTTTGCAAAGGTATGTTTATTCAGTCGAACCGAAGCACAGTGTTCACACTGAAGACAAGTTTACATGAAATATCTTTTTAAACGACACCTGACTTTTTTACATCTCCCATACAAGCATAGCAACTTTACTTATATTGTTTATTGTTTTAATGGCATTAATTTTCCCCCTTTTTCGTCTAGAGTGTTTTTGTTTGTTACATTCTTATCGCCAACAAGTTTATTGTTTCTACGCGTAAATGTCACTTGAATGCTGTATGTTGTCTTTTCAGACTTCGGAGCGCTGCAGAAGTTTCTCCATGTCAACATGAGCGAATGATCAACCAAAAGGCTACCTCCAGTTGATCCAGAGCTCCTAAATGTTAAAGCATCACTATTGGATGTGAAGTTTGTTCTACCTCTTCGTCGCATCGTTAAACTGAATTCTTTTGTCGTAATTGTCGGGGCGATAGTTTCTCAAACAGCGCTTCGTTACAACGACCATAAAACAGGCTCCGATGATCGTAACTGCATCTCAGTGCCCTTACGCTGCGTTTTACTCTATTTACCCAGAATGTAAAGTTTTGAAGGTTTAAATTTAATTTTTGACCAGATCAACTTTATTTCTTAAAAGTATTTTATACCCGTTGAATCGAGTGGTGTAACACAACAGGAAACATGGTGGCGCGTGTCTCTATAGGTATATTGTGCCATGAGGGACGTATTGCGCTAAATATGTGGTGCACATACAGGAGGTAATCTCTGCATGGGATATTGTGTCTTTACAACGATATTCTGTCTTTGAAAAGCTTTGGTTGAAACCGTTTGAAAGTCCAGTCGTACGAAAGTACAACGCAACACATAGTAGATGTATATAGTTTGATTTTTTTCATTTGCTTAAAGCAAGATAGTTGCAGAAGACAAGCTACTATTGGGTTGTATATGCCAGTGACAACAGAAATCACTTTTCCGACATTTTTCAGGATGAGAACATTTCTAACTTTATTTAGATCAAGTAATGTCCTGACAATTAATGTTCGTGAGCAATCACGTGATTTTGGTCTAATAATGTTTTCGTTAGCTTTCCGACGTAAGCAGCATTGGAATGCAACATCTACCCAGATGTAACCGCAGTATAAACAACGCCTCGAAATACGAATTAAGGGTTTTTAAATATACAATATTGCCAACTTTGTTGCTTCGTTATGGAGCGTCGATGACGATAGTGCAGAGATGGATGTCTCTGCAACTCAGGATCGGGATGTAAATGTTCCTGTATTTCCAGTTTATTCCGAAAAAATCCTTTCTTACATCAACGCCACCACATTTTTTTGTTGCATATACCTTTTGTTCGTTCATAACGTTTGAAATTTGATGGTTAACAAATCCCTTCCTCCATCGAATTGAGCGACCCATCTTTCCCTCCGTTAAATTCCGCGACAAATAAGTCCTTCCCTCCATAAGCGCCTGTACATTGTTTGCTGCATGTACTTTACAGTATATTCGGTAACAATGGTCAACAAATGCTTTCCTTCATCGAATTGTGCGACAAATCCTAATTCCCTCAACAATTGTTAATGTCAAATGTCAAATCATGTTTTTTTGCGGAAAAAGGCAACTACGCGAAGTTATCCTTTCTTATGTATGATTTTACGGATTCAGTCCACCCTACGAGGCAGCAGCATGATTTTTTTGCACGAAAAAGTCCATACACTGACCTTTCTGAAGATACCAAAATTATTTATTAAATACATCACACTCGGTTATGAATATGATATGTGTATTATGACATAAGTTGCGAAAACAAGATTCGCTGGCAAACATTTTAAAGCAGAGCATTCTACGCGTTTAACCCTTTCAAACGGCGCGAAAAGAATCATCAGATACAAACCCATTTTTTTCGTCAAACAAAATGATTTTGCACCGTCCTTATCAAAGTAAAGGTTTAATTTTTTTATGAAAACTTTACATTGAACAAGTGATTTGCCTACGTTGCGCATGAACGATTAACCTGCTATTCTGTCATTGCCCGCTAAACGATTGAGATTAGAAATGACGGTGTCACATGCTCTAGTGGTTAATACAGTAAACAGTGAATAAGTATATTTTAACAATGTTATGTTGCTTAAAGTTGGTAGACATGTAATTATTGAAAACGTACAATACGCGTTGCCATTTTTAAACTCACGGGTAAAAGCTGGGTTTTGGTCGCATTTTAGCGTAGGAGCTTACCGCAGGACAACCTTCGACAGGTGTAATCTCCCACTGGGTAAGAAACGTCTTAACCGGGAATTTTCTGCCACTTCTTGTAAATCCAACGATTGGATAAAGTTTTTCCTTAGAATTGGATTCTAATTTCGCCTCGGGTTTACACCAATGATTCGTTAATTTATAATTTTAAACGTCTGAACCGGGTATTGTGAAGTAAGATCCGTGAAGTTAACGTCAAGTCATAGAAAGAAGACAAAACGAATGACATGTTGGTATGACCATAGATTTGTTGTTTCTTATATAGTTTCTGCAAAGAGCACGTGAATAAGTTGGAATTTTTCTTCCACACCGTGCCTTGTGAGTTAGCGCGCAAGAGTGGGTGGACGATTATGCACTCCCACGGTAAGTGGATTCAGGGTTTTCTATCATTCTGTTAATTTTGTTGCGCTCACGAAACTCGTCGCCCTACGCTTGTGTGGATTGCGCATTATGCGAGGTCTAAACGTTGATGAAGTCGCTTCTTGCGAAAGCGTGATCGCAATGACTTTGGAGTTAAGCTTCCCTAGACTACTATAGAAGTCTGAATCACATTCAATGTCTGTTTGCGTCCCCGTGCAAAATACTTTTTGAAAACCGTTGCTGGGTGATGGGAATACCCGTCTAGAAAACAGCGATTAAACATAGAAATTTTAATGAGATCGATTGTTTTATAACCAAGTCTAGAAAGGGTGGTAAGGACGCGTTCTACGTCCAGAAAAGGTTATACCTTGGTGTACGTGTTGTTTTCTAAAAAGTTTCAAGTTGTAGTTTCGTAATCAACCGTCCAGTCCATCACTCTGTCTTTTCTTCAAAACATATCAAAATGATGCCAATGTTCTGTGAATTATTTATACGTATTGTTCCTGTTTTAAGCTGCGTTTTTTTCGGTGCCAATTATTTGGCTTACATACACTGTTTAAACGACAACTTTCGAAAAAGAATTGAGAACGTAGCAAGAGCCCAATCCTGTGACACAACGTCAATTTCTTCGTCCTGCAAAGTATGGGCACCAACACTTGGTAATGTCAAAGCGATGTGATATTCATAGGGATTGAGGTGAACACTAAACAAATAAGTACACCTACGTCGATTTATTTAGTTATGTTTTTCCTTAATAGCTTTAATATAGATTATAGTGAAGTAAATCATTGGAAGATGACGAAGAAGATTATTGTTGTATTTGTTATTGTTGCTGCCAGGCATATTGCAATTTATAATGTACTTCTCTTCTGGCATTAAATATACGTTCTGTATTTTACGACGTTTCGTCTGCCTTCATCAGGTATTGATACTTATCAATTTCATTCAGATCAAGAAATGTCAAAACGTCAGGTGTGCAAAAATCATTATATCTCATGTTACTTTGTGTGCTTTGAACGCCATGCAGGGGGTTTTAGTTTCAGCAATTTCCAGCGTCCTATGTAACCCACAACGCTTCTCCTAAATACCTTCACGCCTCAGTTACAACGTTCACGACCTACGTCATCACAACAATAGTTCCGTTTTTCACCGACGGCGTTTGTCTTGTGTTGCAATGTTGTCTAAGGTTTAGCGTCCCATATGCCTTAGTTCCTTCGAATAGAACTATTAAAATATGGGTTTGCGATGGTGTAGAGGTGTGCAATCTTGCATGATTGACAAGCGTTAATTGAATTTGTAAACTGAAACGTTTCTCAAATGTAATAAGTTTCAGCTTTAGTCAGTCAGCTCAGCTCCATACAATGAAAAAAAACCGATGACAAAACTGCAAAATGATTCAAGAATATTTTTAAAGTCTTTGACGTCAGTCAGGTTAGATCCATACAATGATGGAGCTGCACATACCGCGTCATTCGTTATGGAGCGTCGATGACGATAGTGCAGAGATCACATGTAAGGTTTGGTGAAGCACGGTAGTCCATCCACCCCTCTACGATAAGTAAGCTTCAGTATTTCATTTGGCACCGAGAGGGTCACAGTAGTATAATGTGTAATTTGTTATTCCGCAAATTTTCGAAGCACCGACAAACATGACTAATGCGATCAATTATGATCCTTCGCGATTACGCGTCCTTCACCTTGCTAAAATGGCGAGTTTCTAAAACTAATACTGTAAGGTTTAACAGATCAGGATGTCTGTGTCGCGTACGCCGTTCTAGCCAGCGATTATTCCTACGTTGACAAATGTATTAAAGATGTATTGTATCTTGCCACTAATCGAGGTTTGCTGTAGACTTCCTTTTATTGGGTTGTTTATGTCGTGTAACACAAGGTCATATTTTATCGACACATTACCTAGATTAAAAACTTCATAACTATTTTTAGATCATGTAATGTGAAAACGTAAGCCGTGCAAATATAATTATTTCGCAAGTTACTTTGTGTGCTTAGAACGCCAAGCAGGGGTTTCAGAGCCGGAAGCAAATTAGATTTTGTTTCAACCATTTCCAACGGCCCATTTAACACTTAATGCCTCCACAATTACCTTTACGTCACAATTATAACGTTGTATTCATTCCACGACCAACACCATCACAACATTAGTTTCCCTTTTTACCGACGGCAGTTGTCATATTGTCTTAAGTCGCAATGTTGTGGAATTGTTCAATGGTGTACAGGTGTACAAGCTTGGATGTGAGGCAAGCGTGTATTAGAATTTTGTAAATTGAAAATTTGGTTTTCCAAATGTTGTTAGTGTAGTTTTCCTTTCAGCATCTTGAGTTGTTTTTGAAAAACCGATGACAAAATTGCAAAATGATTCAAGAATATTTTTAAAGTCTTTGACGTCAGTCAGGTTAGATCCATACAATGATGGAGCTACACATACCGCGTCATTCAAACTGATGATGAGATAAGTTCTTGCCGAAACGTTTTTCGGACATGAAACATGACAATGTTAACAACAGTTTTGGCCAGACTCAGTATTCTCAGAATTTCCAAAGTGTTTTGCAAAAAATCCAAAACAAATCAGATCAAATAAGGGTCTGAATAACGTTGTGCAATTATGAAAGAGCTCACTGCCTAGTTATTTAAGGTTAGGTTTAATTGACTCTCTCACGTTTGTATGTGGTTTGGAGAAGGTTTGAAGTTTGCCTGTGGAGGGGACCTGCGGAGGCACCATCGTAGGTCTGTAGGTCGTAAACGAATTCACGTGCGGATTCGCCAGGTAATTGCACGCGCCTTACCAGCTCGGCGCGTTGACGCTCTGCGTGTTGACCAGTAGCCCTTTGGCGCAATACGCGTTCTTTGAGGTCCTTGTAGGAAACCTCGAACAAGTTTGCGTCTTTTCTTTTATTGTCCATTTCAAGTCGTTGACAATGCTTGCCAGGAACAGGTGTCGTTTCATTTCTTCTGAGGCCTCGACGCTCGTACAATATGACTCAAATACATTAAAATACTGTCCTAGGTCATCTCCCGGCCGTAAAGGCGGAGGTTGCATTAAAACATTAAAAGCCATTTTTAAGAAAAACCAACCTTTAAAATATCATAAAACAAAATACACGTAGGGAGTCTTCCCTGTAAAACCAGCCGGGTGTGGTGACAGGGTCCTGGCGTGCTCGCCAAGTTGTTACGGAATTATTTCGGCAGCTTTGCAATTAAGCGGTTAGGTGTTTTTGGGTGGCGATATTATTCCCCAATTAACCCTTCTACCTAATTCGGTACTTTTCACAAAACTGCCTCCCTAATTCTGATACTGCCAAGAACCCTGCATTAACGGCTCACCACAAAGCCAAAGTAACCCAGGCTGATTTAACTTATTGGACGTCGTGTTAAATTAAGACGATTAAAAACAATACGAAACGTTACTGGCCAAGATCCCGATTGCACACACACAACACTGTACTAGAGGTGTTACCAACGCGACGCCGGCACATCCGGGGCATACAAAAATAAGCGGAGCGTTAAATAATAGGAAAGGGAGGGGAGACGAAGGTAATAAAATAGTGTGGTGAAAATAAGTGAAGTGCGAGACTTAAAAGCAATATGCGTGGGTAAAACAATATATTAAATGAAGTGGTACCAACGAAAGAAAACAGTGAAATTACAAGGTGACAGGAAGAAAGGTGAAAACAATGAAATACAAACAATAACAATAACTAACAAAAGTAAAAGGTGACGTGGAGTAAATAAAATTCGTTACATAACTAATAAACAATTGTTTACGATGGTGTAGGGGTGTACAAACTTGCGTGAGAGACATGCGTTTATTAAAATTTTGTAAACTAAGTTTCTCAAATGTAGTAAGTGTAGTTTTCCGTCCAGTATCTTGGGTTAGTTTATTGATTCCAAAACTGCAAATTGATTCAAGAATATTTACAAAATGTTCTGCAAATATTCCCAAAGCCATCAGAACAAAAAATGGCCAGAGTAACGTTGTACGAATTATAAAAGAGCGCACTGTCTACTTATTTAAGTTTAGGTTTAATTGGCTCTCTCTTGTGTGTGTTTCGGGGAAGTGATTTTGGTCTTAATGTTTTCGTAAGCTTTCCGGTCTAGTCAACTTGAATTGGAATGTAACATCTTCCCACATGTAAACGCAGTGTAAACAGCGCACCGAAATACGTATCCAGGGTTTTTAAATATACAATACTGCCTACTTGTTGCTTCGCTTTGGAGCGTCGATGACGATAGTGCAGAGATCACATGTAAGGTTTGGTGAAGCACGGTAGTCCATCTACCCCTCTACGATAAGTGAGCTTCAGTAGTTCATTTGGCACCAAGAAGGTCACGTTTATATAATGTGTATTTCACTATTCCGTAATTCTTCTGTTCTGTCGTGTTCGCAGGGTTAGCTACGATTTGTTTTCTTTGTCGCTCCATGAGTGACATATTATGGTAATCACGGTGATAAACTGTGTGAGAACGTACTTCATGCGCCTTCAAAGCCAATCAGGCTGTTTCACAGTTTTGCAACGGCGCATGTAACCCACAATGCCTCCACCAAATACCTTCACGCCCCAACTACAGCGTTGTATGCACTCCACGATCAACGCCTATAACAACATTAGTTCCCTTTTTCACCGACGACATTGGTTATACAGACTTGTGTCGCAATGTTGTGGAATTCTTAGGTTTGTCGTCTCCGGAGACTAATTTTGTTCTTAATCTTTTCGTTAGCTTTCCGACGTAAGCAGCATTGGAATGCAACATCTACCCAGATGTAGCCGCAGTGTAAACAACGCTTCGAAATACGAATTAAGGTTTTTCAAATATACAATATTGCCAACTTTTTTGCTTCGTTATGGAGCGTCGATGACGATAGTGCAGAGATGGATGTCTCTGCAACTCAGGATCGGGATGTAAATGTTCCTGTATTTCCAGTTTATTCCGAAAAAATCCTTTCTTACATCAACGCCACCACAATTTTTTGTTGCATATACCTTTTGTTCGTTCATAACGTTTGACATTTGATGGTTAACAAATCCTTTCCTCCATCAAATTGAGCGACCCATCTTTCCCTCCGTTAAATTCCGCGACATATAAGTCCTTCCCTCCATAAGCGCCTGTATATTGTTTGTTGCATGTACTTTACAGTATATTCGGTAACAATGGTCAAAAAATGCTTTCCTTCATCAAATTGTGCGACAAATCCTAATTCCCTCAACAATTGTTAATGTCAAACGTCAAATCATGTTTATTTGCACCCCGGTTATGAATATGATATGCGTATTATGACATAAGTTGCGAAAACAAGATTCGCTGGCAAACATTTTAAAGCAGAGCATTCTACGCGCTTAACCCTTTCAAACGGCGCGAAAAGAATTATCAGAAACAAACCCATTTTTCTCGTCAAACAAAATGATTTTGCACCGTCCTAATTTTTTTATTAAAACTTTACATTGAACAAGTAATTTGCATACGTTGCGCATGAGCGATTAACCTGCTATTCTGTCACTGCACGCTAAACGACTGAGATATGAAATCACGGTGTCACATGCTCTAGTGGTTAATACAGTAAACAGAGAATAAGTATATTTTAACAATGTTATGTAGCTTAAAGTTGGTAGAGATCTAATTATTGAAAATGTACAATACGCGTTGCCATTTTTAGACTCACGGGTAAAAGGTGGGTTTATGTCGCATTTTAGCGTAGGAGCTTACCGCAGGACAACCTTCGACAGGTGTAATTTCCCACTGGGTAAGAAACGTCTTAACCGGGAATTTTCTGCCACTTCTTGTAAATCCAACGATTGGATAAAGTTTTTCCTTAGAATTGGATTCTAATTTCGCCTCGGGTTTACACCAAAGATTCGTTAATTTATAATTTTAAACGTCTGAACCGGGAATTGTGAAGTAAGATCCGTGATGTAAACGTCAAGTCATAGAAAGAAGACAAAACGAATGACATGTTGGTATGACCATAGATTTGTTGTTTCTTAAATAGTTTCTGCAAAGAGCACGTGAAAAAGTTGGAAGTTTTCTTCCACACCGTGCCTTGTGAGTTAGCGCGCAAGAGTGGGTGGACGATTATGCACTCCCACGGTGTGTGGATTCAGGGTTTTCTGTCATTCTGTTAGTTTTGTTGCGCTCACGAAACTCGTCGCCCTACGCGTGTGTGGATTGAGCATTATGCGAGGTCTAAACGTTGATCAAGTCGCTTCTTGCGGAAGCGTGATCGCAATGACTTTGGAGTTAAGCTTCCCTAGACTACTATAGAAGTCTGAATTACATTCAATGTCTGTTTGCGTCCCCGTGCAAAATACTTTTTGAAAATCGTTGCTGGGTGATAGGAATACCCGTCTAGAAAACAGCGATTTAACATAGAAATTTTAATGAGATCGGTTGTTTTATAACCAAGTTTAGAAAGGGTGGTAAAGACGCGTTCTACGCCCAGAAAAGGTTTTACCTTGGTGTACGTGTTGTTTTCTAAAAAGTTTCAAGTTGTAGTTTCGTAATCAACCGTCCAGCCCATCACTGATGTAAGTGACTGTTTTTTCTCCAAAACATATCAAAATGATGCCAATATTCTGTGAAGTATTTATACGTATTGTTCCTGTTTTAAGCTGCGTTTTTTTCGGTGCCAATTATTTGGCTTACATACACTGTTTAAACGACAACTTTCGAAAAAGAATTGAGAACGTAGCAAGATCCCAATCCTGTGACACAACGTCAATTTCTTCGTCCTGCAAAGTATGGGCACCAACACTTGGTAATGTCAAAGCGATGTGATATTCATAGGGATTGAGGTGAACACTAAACAAATAAGTACACCTACGTCGATTTATTTAGTTATGTTTTTCCTTAATAGCTTTAATATAGATTATAGTGAAGTAAATCATTGGAAGATGACGAAGAAGATTATTGTTGGATTTGTTATTGTTGCTGCCAGGCATATTGCAATTTATAATGTACTTCTCTTCTGGCATTAAATATACGTTCTGTATTTTACGACGTTTCGTCTGCCTTCATCAGGTATTGATACTTATCAATTTCATTCAGATCAAGAAATGTCAAAACGTCAGGTGTGCAAAAATCATTATATCTCATGTTACTTTGTGTGCTTTGAACGCCAAGCAGGGGGTTTTAGAGCCGAAAGCAAATTAGATTTAGTTTCAGCAATTCCCAGCGTCCTATGTAACCCACAACGCTTCTCCCAAATACCTTCACGCCTCAGTTACAACGTTCACGACCTACGTCATCACAACATTAGTTCCCTTTTTCACCGACGGCGTTTGTCTTGTGTTGCAGTGTTGTCTAAGGTTTAGCGTCCAATATGCCTTAGTTCCTTCGAATAGAATTATAAAGATTAGGGGTTGGGTTGGTGTAGAGGTGCGCAATCTTGCATGAGGGACAAGCGTTAATTGAATTTGTAAACTGAAACGGTTCTCAAATGTAATCAGTTTCAGGTTTAGTCAGTCAGCTCAGCTTAATACAATGCAAAAAACGATGACAAAACTGCAAAATGAGTCAGAAATATTTTTAAAGTCTTCGACCTCAGTCAGGTTAGATCCATACAGTGATGGAGCTGCACATACCGCCTTATTCGTTAATGAGCGTCGATGACGAAAGTGCAGAGATCACATGTAAGGTTTGCTGAAGCACGGTAGTCCATCCACCCCTCTAAGATAAGTAAGCTTCAGTAGTTCATTTGGCACCGACAGGGTCACGATTACATAATGTGTATTTTATTATTCTGCATCTTTTCGAGGCACCGACAAACATAACTAATGCGATCAATTATGATCCTTCGCGATTACGCGCCCTTCACCTTGCTAAAATGGCGAGTTTCTAAAACGAATACTGTTAGGTTTAACAGATCAGGATGTCTCTGTCGCGTATGTCGTTCTAGTCAGCGACTATTCCTGCGTTGACAAATGTATTAAAGATGTACTGTATCGGGCCACTAATCGAGGTTTGCTGCATACTTACTTTTGTTGGGTTGTTTATGTCGTGTAACGCAAAGTCATATTTCATCGACACATTACCTAAATTAAAAAATTACTAACTATATTTAGATTATGTAATGTTAAAACGTAAGCCGTGCAAAAATAGTGTCTCGCAAGTTACTTTGTGTGCTTTGAACGCCAAGCAGGGGTTTCAGAGCCGGAAGCAAATTAGATTTTGTTTCAACTATTTCCAACGGCCCATTTAACACTTAATGCCTCCACCAATTACCTTTACGTCACAATCATAACGTTGTATTCATTCCACGACCAACACCATCACAACATTAGTTCCTCTTTTTCCGACGGCAGTTGTCATATTGTCTTATGTCGCAATGTTGTGGAATTGTTCAATGGTGTACAGGTGTACAAGCTTGGATGTGAGGCAGGCGTATAATAGCATTTTGTAAATTAAAAATTTGGTTTTCCAAATGTAGTTAGTGTAGTTTTCCTTTCAGCATCTTGAGTTGTTTTTAAAAAACCGATGACCAAACTGCAAAAATGATTCAAGAATATTTTTAAAGTCTTTGACGTCAGTCAGGTTAGATCCATACAATGATGGAGCTACACCAACCGCGTCATTCAAACTGATGATGGCATAAGTTCTTGCCGAAATGTTTTTCGTACATAAAACATGACAATGTTAACTATAGTTTTGGCCAGACTCAGTATTCTCAGAATTTTCGAAGTGTTTTGTAGAAATTCCCAAACAAATCAGAACAAATAAGGGTCTGAATAACGTTGTGCAATTATGAAAGAACTCACTGCCTAGTTATTTAAGGTTAGGTTTAATTGACACTCTCTCGTTTGTGTGTGGTTTGGAGAAGGTTTGAAAAATGCGTAACTTTGTGTATAAATTGCACAAATAACTTGAGAGCATTGAAATGCAACATCTAACCATATATTAACGCATTGTAAACAGCGCCTCGAAGTACGAATTAAGGGTTTTTAAATATACAATATTGCCAACTTTGTTGCTTCGTTATACAGCGTCGATGACGATAGCGCAGAGATTACTTGTAAGGTTTGGTGAGGCACGACAGTCTATCAATCCTTCTACAATAAGTGTGCTTTAGTAGTTCATTTGGCACCGAGAAGGTCACGATTATATAATGTGTATTTCTTTATCATTTCGCAACTTTTCGAAGCACCGACAAACATAACTAATGCGATCAATTATGATTTTTCGCGATTACGCGTCCTTCAACTTGGTAAAATGGCAAGTTTCTGAAACGAATACTGTTAGGTTTAACAGATTAGTGTGTCTGTGTCGCGTATGTCGTTCTAGTCAGCGACTATTCCTACGTTGACAGATGTGTTAAAAATGTACTGTATCGGGCCACTAATCGAGGTTTGCTGCAGACTTACTTTTATTGGGTTGTATATGTCGTGTAACGCAAAGTCATATTTCATCGACACATTACCTAAATTAAAAAATTACTAACTACTTTTAGATCATGTAATGTGAAAACGTAAGCCGTGCAAAAATAATTATATCGCAAGTTACCTTGTGTGCTTTGAAGTTCAAGCAGGGTTTTCAGAGCCGGAAGCAAATTAGATTTTGCTTCAACCATTTCCAACGGCCCATTTAACACTCAATGCCTCCACCAATTAGCGTTACGTCATAATTACAAATTTGTATTCATTCCACGACCAACACCATCACAACATTAGTTCCTCTTTTTACCCACGGCATTTGTCATATTCACGTATACCGCCATGTTGTGGAATTGTTCAATGGTGTAGCGGAGCACCAGCTTGGATGTGAGGCAAGCGTATATTAGCATTTTGTAAATTGAAAGTTAGGTTTTTTGAACGTAGTAGGGGTAGTTTTCCATTCAGTATATTGAGTTGTTTTTGAAAAACCGATGACAAAACTGCAAAATGTTCCAAGAATATTTTGAAGTCTTTGACGTCAGTCAGGTTAGATCCATACAATGATGGAGCTACACATACCGCGTCATTCAAACTGATGATGGCATAAGTTCTTGCCGAAATGTTTTTCGTACATAAAACATGACAATGTTAACTATAGTTTTGGCCAGACTCAGTATTCTCAGAATTTTCGAAGTGTTTTGTAGAAATTCCCAAACAAATCAGAACAAATAAGGGTCTGAATAACGTTGTGCAATTATGAAAGAACTCACTGACTCCTAGTTTTTAAGGTTAGGTTTAATTGACACTCTCTCGTTTGTGTGTGGTTTGGAGAAGGTTTGAAAAATGCGTAACTTTGTGTATAAATTGCACAAATAACTTGAGAGCAACCACGTGATTTTGGTCTTTTCGTTTTCGTTAGCTTTCCAAAGTAGCCAACCAGCATTCAAATGCAACATCTAACCATATATTAACGCATTGTAAACAGCGCCTCGAAATACGAATTAAGGGTTTTTAAATATACAATATTGCCGACTTTCTTGCTTCGTTATGGAGCGTCGATGACGATAGCGCAGAGATTACTTGTAAGGTTTGGTGAGGCACGACAGTCTATCAATCCCTCTACGATAAGTGAGCTTCAGTAGTTCATTTGGCACCGTGTAGGTCACGATTATTTTATGTGTATTTCTTTATCATTCCGTAACTTTTCGAAGCACCGACAAACATAACTAATGCGATCAATTATGATTTTTCGCGATTACGCGTCCTTCAACTTGGTAAAATGGCAAGTTTCTGAAACGAATACTGTTAGGTTTAACAGATTAGTGTGTCTGTGTCGCGTATGTCGTTCTAGTCAGCGACTATTCCTACGTTGACAAATGTATTAAAGATGTACTGTATCGGGCCACTAATCGAGGTTTGCTGCAGACTTACTTTTATTGGGTTGTTTATGTCGTGTAACACTAGGTCATATTTTATCGACACTTCACCTAGATTACAAAAATTACTAAATATTTTTAGATCATGCAATGTCAAAACGTAAGCCGTGCAAAAATAATTATATCGCAAATTACCTTGTGTGCTTTGAAGTTCAAGCAGGGTTTTCAGAGCCGGAAGCAAATTAGATTTTGCTTCAACCATTTCCAACGGCCCATTTAACACTCAATGCCTCCACCAATTACCGTTACGTCATAATTACAAATTTGTATTCATTCCACGACCAACAACTTCACAGCATTAGTTCCTCTTTTTACCGACGGCATTTGTCATATTCACGTATGCCGCAATGTTGCGGAATTGTTCAATAGTGTAGCGGAGCACCAGCTTGGATGTGATGCAAGCGTATATTAGCATTTTGTAAATTGAAAGTTAGGTTTTTTGAACGTAGTAAGTGTAGTTTTCCATTCAGTTTATTGAGTTGTTTTCAAAAAACCGATGACAAAACTGCAAAATGTTCCAAGAATATTTTGAAGTCTTTGACGTCAGTCAGGTTAGATCCATACAATGATGGAGCTGCACCAACCGCGTCATTCAAACTGATGATGGCATAAGTTCTTGCCGAAATGTTTTTCGTACATGAAACATGTCAATGTTAACAACAGTTTTTGCCAGACTCTGTATTCTCAGAATTTTCAAAGTGTTTTGCAAAAAATCCAAAACAAATCAGAACAAATAAGGGTCTGAATAACGTTGTGCAATTATAAAAGAGCTCAATTTATAGTTATTTATGTTTAGTTTTAATTGACTCTCTCACGTTTGTGTTTGGTTTGGAAAAGGTTTGAAGAATGCGCAACCTTGTGTATAAATTGTACAAATGATTTGAAATTAGAAATGACGGTATCACATGCTCTAGTGGTTAATACAATAAACAGTGAATAAGTATATTTTAACAATGTTATATTGCTTAAAGTTGGTAGAGATCTAATTAGTGAAAACGTGCAATACGCGTTGCCATTTTTAGACTCACGGGTAAAAGGTGGGTTTTGGTCGCATTTTAGCGTAAGAGCTTACCGCAGGACAAACCTTTGACAGGTGTAACTTCCCACTGGGTGAGAAATGTCTTAACCGGGAATTTTCTGCCACTTCTTGTAAATCCAACGATTGAATAAAGTTTTTCCTTAGAATTGGATTTTAATTTCGCCTCGGGTTTACACCAATGATTCGTTAATTTATAATTTTAAACGTCTGAACCGGGAATTGTGAAGTAAGATCCGTGAAGTAAACGTCAAGTCATAGAAAGAAGACAAAACGAATGACATGTTGGTATGACCATAGATTTGTTGTTTCTTATATAGTTTCTGCAAAGAGCACGTGAATAAGTTGGAATTTTTCTTCCACACCGTGCCTTGTGAGTTAGCGCGCAAGAGTGGGTGGACGATTATGCACTCCCACGGTGTGCGGATTCAGGGTTTTCTATCATTCTGTTAGTTTTGTTGCGCTCACGAAACTCGTCGCCCTACGCTTGTGTGGATTGCGCATTATGCGAGGTCTAAACGTTGATCAAGTCGCTTCTTGCGAAACCGTAATCGCAATGACTTTGGAGTTAAGCCTCCCTAGACTATACTATGGAAGTCTGAATCACATTCAATGTCTGTTTGCGTCCCCGTGCAAAATTCTTTTAAAAATCGTTGCTGGGTGATGGAAATACCCGTCAAGAAAACAGCGATTAAACATAGAAATTTTAATGAGATCGATTGTTTTATAACCAAGTCTAGAAAGGGAGGTAAAGACGTGTTCTTCGTTTTCTAAAAAGTTTCAAGTTGTAGTTTCGTAATCAACCGTCCAGTCCATCACTGATGTAAGTGACTGTTTTTTCTCCAAAACATATCAAAATGATGCCAATGTTCTGTGAATTATTTATACGTATTGTTTCTGTTTTAAGCTGCGTTTTTTTCGGTGCCAATTATTTGGCTTACATACATTGTTTAAACGACAACTTTCGAAAAAGAATTGAGAACGTAGCAAGATCCCAATCCTGTGACACAACGTCAATTTCTTCGTCCTGCAAAGTATGGGCACCAACACTTGGTAATGTCAAAGCGATGTGATATTCATAGGGTATGAGGTGAACACTAAACAAATAAGTACACCTACGTCGATTTATTTAGTTATGTTTTTCCTTTATAGCTTTAATATAGATTATAGTGAAGTAAATCATTGGAAGATGACGAAGAAGATTATTGTTGGATTTGTTATTGTTGCTGCCAGGCATATTGCAATTTATAATGTACTTCTCTTCTGGCATTAAATATACGTTCTGTATTTTACGACGTTTCGTCTGCCTTCATCAGGTATTGATACTTATCAACTTCATTCAGATCAAGAAATGTCAAAACGTCAGGTGTGCAAAAATCATTATATCTCATGTTACTTTGTGTGCTTTGAACGCCAAGCAGGGGGTTTTAGAGCCGAAAGCAAATTAGATTTAGTTTCAGCAATTTCCAACGGCCTATGTAACACACAACGCTTCTCCCAAATACCTTCACGCCTCAGTTACAACGTTCACGACCTACGTCATCACAACATTAGTTCCCTTTTTCGCCGACGGCGTTTGTCTTGTGTTGCAATGTTGTCTAAGGTTTAGCGTCCCATATGCCTTAGTTCCTTCGAAAAGAACTATTAAAATATGGGTTTGCGATGGTGTAGAGGTGCACAATCTTGCACGAGGGACAAGCGTTACTGAATTTGTAAACAGAAACGTTTCTCAAATGTAATAAGTTTCAGCTTTAGTCAGTCAGCTCAGCTCCATACAATGAAATATACAATGATGGATCTGCACTAACTGTGGCATTCGTTATGGAGCGTCGATGACGATAGTGCAGAGATCACAAGTAAGGTTTGTTGAAGCACGGTAGTCTATCCACCCCTCTACGGTAAGTGAGCTTCAGTAGTTCATTTGGTACCGAGAGGTTCACAGTAGTATAATGTGTATTTTATTATTCCGCAGCTTTTCGAAGCACCGACAAACATAACTAATGCGATCAATTATGATCCTTCGCGATTACGCGTCCTTCACCTTGCCAAAATGGCGAGTTTCTAAAACGAATACTGTTAGGTTTAATAGATCAGGATATCTGTGTCGCGTACTCCGTTCTTGCCAGCGACTATTCCTACGTTGACAAATGTATTAAAGATGTATTGTATCTTGCCACTAATCGAGGTTTGCTGTAGACCTCCTTTAATTGGGTTGTTTATGTCGTGTAACACAAGGTCATATTTTATCGACACATCACCCGGATTAATAACTTCATAACTATTTTTGGATCATGTAATGCGAAAAGGTAAGCCGTGCAAAAATAATTATTTAGCAAGTTACTTTGTGTGCTTAGAACGCCAAGCAGGGGTTTCAGAGCCGGAAGCAAATTAGATTTTGTTTCAACCATTTCCAACGGCCCATTTAACACTTAATGCCTCCACAATTACCTTTACGTCACAATTATAACGTTGTATTCATTCCACGACCAACACCATCACAACATTAGTTCCCGTTTTTACCGACGGCAGTTGTCATATTGTCTTATGTCGCAATGTTGTGGAATTGTTCAATGGTGTGCAGGTGTACAAGCTTGGATGTGAGGCAAGCGCATATTAGAATTTTGTAAAT
Source organism: Ascidia mentula (assembly GCF_947561715.1). NCBI lineage: Eukaryota > Metazoa > Chordata > Ascidiacea > Phlebobranchia > Ascidiidae > Ascidia > Ascidia mentula. The sequence continues at coordinate 21,288,300 of NC_138568.1, read as the reverse complement.
TGAAAATTTGGTTTTCCAAATGTTGTTAGTGTAGTTTTCCTTTGAGCATTTTTAGTTGTTTTTGAAAAACCGATGACAAAATTGCAAAATGATTCAAGAATATTTTTAAAGTCTTTGACGTCAGTCAGGTTAGATCCATACAATGATGGAGCTGCACCAACCGCGTCATTCAAACTGATAATGAGATAAGTTCTTGCCGAAATGTTTTTCGTACATGAAACATGACAATGTTAATAACAGTTTTGGCAAGCCTCAGTATTCTCAGAATTTCCAAAGAGTTTTGCAAAAAATCCAAAACAAATCAGAACAAATAAGGGTCTGAATAACGTTGTGCAATTATGAAAGAGATCACAGCCTAGTTATTTAAGGTTAGGTTTAATTGACTCTCTCACATTTGTATGGGGTTTGGAGAAGGTTTGAAGTTTGCCTGTGGAAGGGACCTGCGATCTTTGCATAGTCACGAATAAATTTGCGATAGTAAGATGTTAGGCCTAAAAACTGCCGGATCTCCTTCACATTACGCGGTGTGGGAAACCGACTGTACTTTGTTGGGGTCGCATCGTATTCCGTCATTCGACAATACGTGACCTAAAAAAGCCACCTCCTCTTTGAAAAGCGAACACTTAGACGGCTTTAACAGCCTCGCGGCTTGAATTCTCTCTAGAACGTCAGCTAGTCGATTTAAGTGTTGCTCGAAAGTATTGGAGTAAACAATAATGTCATCCAGATACGCTAAGGCACCCCGCCACTCGATTCCGCTTTATACCATGCGCATTAAGCGTTGAAAGGTCGCTGCCGAATTACATAGACCCATAGGCATTACGTTAAATTCAAACAGGCCGACGTGACTGGTAAACGCAGTTTTCTCTTGCGAAGGGGCATTGATAGCGACCTGCCAAAGAGCCAGATTTCAGGTCTAGCGTAGAAAAATACGCCGCGTTCGACATTTGGTCTAGGCTGTCATCTATCCGGGGGATCGGATATCTGTTCTTTTTAGTTAGCTCGTTTAGCTTGCGATAATCGACACAAAAACGAGTCTCACCGGATTTCTTCCGAACCAACACGATCGGACTGCTCCACGGCGATTTAGACGGCCGAATCAGTCCTTGTTTGTCCATTTCTGCCAAAATCTCTTCCACTTTCGCCTTGTTGTTGTGGGGCATGCGGCGGGGTGGCTGTCGCACTGGAGCGTTATTTCCTGTGTCGATCACGTGACGCACCACGTCCGTGCGTCCCAGGTCAACGTCAGATGTTGAGAAGGCGTCCTGGTTGGCGCGAAGAAAGGCAAACAGCTCTTCTCTTTGTTCTTCAGTTAGGTGGTTTCCGATCTGAGCTTGCTCTATAATGCACTTAAACGGGTCACCGTAATCCGCTGTTTTGTGTGGCGACACCGAACAAATTTCTGCGCAGCCGCCAAAACAATCCGGGTGTTTACATTTCGCCGACGATCCATCGACTACCACACATGCGCCAGACATTGGACATTCGACATTGCCAAAGGCATAACCTAAACAGGCGATGCCTGGGCGATCCTTGACCCGCTTGGTATTTATACCGCTTCGTCCCCCAAATTCGCGCCATAGACCCCAACAGTGTTACTCTGCGCCATCGTCATACTCTTAGCCGTCAACAACCCATTTTTTTCCACAAACCCGTCTATCTTCTCAGTTAGAAAAGGGGTTTCCCTGGTGTGCGGCTTTTGGCAAAAGTTTGCTGTTACACATACCTCGGTAAACGCGGGGATGGTGACATCGTCGACGACGTACACCTCGGAAGGTTGTGGCAACGGCACCGGAGAATGCGAGAGTAGCACGCTTGCATCCCCTGTTGTTAGCACGTTGGCTTCGTAGCAGATCTGGCATTTGTTTGACTGGAGGAAATCTAATCCTAGAATAAGGTCGTGCGTAAGATTGTCTAGAATGTAAAAACTCGCGTGAGTCATCAATCCTCCCACTCGGAGGGGAAGCTCGACGCAGCCTTTTACCGCCAATTGCTGTCCGTCGGCCCCGACTAAGTTCTTCTTTGAGCACCTGTTTACCTGGTCGTGCTGCTCGGCGCTTAAGGAATGCCACTTTAGGGTATTAATCAAGCAGACACTGGAGCCGGTGTCCAACAACGCACAGATCCTCGTCTGGCCGACCAATAAGTTGACAAACCGCAACGGCGCGGCGGGTGTAGCGGATTTTTGCACCGACTTTGGCGCCAAACATTTTGGTGCATCTCGAGCTATACGTTTTTGGTCGTAGTGACATTTTATCTCCGGTGCGCGAGGAATCAATCTGGAAAACGAAGGCGTACGTGGTATGTTTTGACGTCTCGTGTTGACGTCCCTTGCGCGCATACCCGTGTGCGGGCAGTCGTCCACCGCAACCATAGCAAGTCCGTGTTCGCACGTTGTTGTACTGTGGTCGTTTGCGCTTTATGGCATCCAATTGAGCTTTGACTTCGATAAGGTGTCCTCGAGTTGTGCTTCTTTTTCTTGGAACGTTTCTCCATGTCTTCTAACTTTTTTAGCACTAATCCCACCTCTGATGCTTTTGTGTTTACCGCAGCGACTTGGACAAAGCTCGGTGTTTGTGTATTGACAACGAGTTGAGCTGCGGCTCTGAATGATCGCTCATATTTGATGGTATTCGGGATAGTGTCCGCGAGGCGCCGGTCTTGCAAGCCTTGCAGTAAGGTAGCGTACAGAACCTCATTTTTAAGGGCAGCGTCAGCGGAGTTTCTGTAGGCACCATCGCCCAGCAGTGTCTGTAGGGCGTAAACGAATTCACGTGCGGATTCGCCAGGTAATTGCACGCGCCTTACCAGCTCGGCGCGTTGACGCTCTGCGTGTTGACCAGTAGCCCTTTGGCGCAATGCGCGTTCTTTGAGGTCCTTGTAGGAAACCTCGAACAAGTTTGCGTCTTTTCTTGTATTGTCCATTTCAAGTCGTTGTCAACGCTTGCCAGGAACATGTGTGGTTTCATTTCTTCTGAGGCCTCGACGCTCGTACAATGTGACTCAAATACATTAAAATACGGTCCTAGGTCATCTCCCGACCGTAAAGGCGGAGGTTGCATTAAAACATTAAAAGCCATTTTTAAGAAAAACCAACCTTTAAAATATCATAAAACAAAATACACGTAGGGAGTCTTCCCTGTAAAACCAGCCGGGTGTGGTGACAGGGTCCTGGCGTGCTCGCCAAGTTGTTACGGAATTATTTCGGCAGCTTTGCAATTAAGCGGTTAGGTGTTTTTGGGTGGCGATATTATTCCCCAATTAACCCTTCTACCTAATTCGGTACTTTTCACAAAACTGCCTCCCTAATTCTGATACTGCCAAGAACCCTGCATTAACGGCTCACCACAAAGCCAAAGTAACCCAGGCTGATTTAACTTATTGGACGTCGTGTTAAATTAAGACGATTAAAAACAATACGAAACGTTACTGGCCAAGATCCCGATTGCTCACACACAATACTGTACTAGAGGTGTTACCAACGCGACGCCGGCACATCCGGGGCATACAAAAATAAGCGGAGCGTTAAATAATAGGAAAGGGAGGGGAGACGAAGGTAATAAAATAGTGTGGTGAAAATAAGTGAAGTGCGAGACTTAAAAGCAATATGCGTGGGTAAAACAATATATTAAATAAAGTGGTACCAACGAAAGAAAACAGTGAAATTACAAGGTGACAGGAAGAAAGGTGAAAACAATGAAATACAAACAATAACAATAACTGGAGTAAATAAAATTCGTTACATAACTAATAAACAATTGTTTGCGATGGTGTAGGGGTGTACAAACTTGCGTGAGAGACATGCGTTTATTAAAATTTTGTAAACTAAGTTTCTCAAATGTAGTAAGTGTAGTTTTCCGTCCAGTATCTTGGGTTAGTTTATTGATTCCAAAACTGCAAATTGATTCAAGAATATTTACAAAATGTTCTGCAAATATTCCCAAAGCCATCAGAACAAAAAATGGCCAGAGTAACGTTGTACGAATTATAAAAGAGCGCACTGTCTACTTATTTAAGTTTAGGTTTAATTGGCTCTCTCTCGTTTGTGTGTGGTTTTGGTAAGTGATTTTGGTCTTAATGTTTTCGTAAGCTTTCCGGTCTAGTCAACTTGAATTGGAATGTAACATCTTCCCACATGTAAATGCAGTGTAAACAGCGCACCGAAATACGAATCCAGGGTTTTTAAATATACAATACTGCCTACTTGTTGCTTCGCTTTTAAAGCGTCGATGACAATAGTGCAGAGATCACATGTAAGGTTTGGTGAAGCACGGTAGTCTATCCACCCCTCTACGATAAGTGAGCTTCAGTAGTTCATTTTGCACCAAGAAGGTCACGTTCATATAATGTGTATTTCACTATTCCGTAATTCTTCTGTTCTGTCGTGTTCGCAGGGTTAGCTACGATTTGTTTTCTTTGTCGCTCCATGAGTGACATATTGTGGTAATCACGGTGATAAACTGTGTGAGAACGAACTTCATGCGCCTTCAAAGCCAATCAGGCTGTTTTACAGTTTTGCAACGGCGCATGTAACCCACAATGCCTCCACCAAATACCTTCACGCCCCAACTACAGCGTTGTATGCACTCCACGATCAACGCCTGTAACAACATTAGTTCCCTTTTTCACCGACGACATTGGTTATACAGACTTGTGTCGCAATGTTGTGGAATTCTTAGGTTTGTCGTCTCAAACTCCGGAGACTAATTTTTTTCTTAATCTTTTCGTTAGCTTTTCAAAGTAGACAACCAGCGTTGGAATGCAACATCTACCCACGTGTAACCGCAGTATAAACAGCGTCTCGAAATACGAATTAAGGGTTTTTAAATATACAATATTGCCAACTTTTTGCTTCGTTATCGAGCGTCGACGACGATAGTGCAGAGATGGATGTCTCTGCAACTCAGGATCGGGATGTAAATGTTCCTGTAATTCCAGTTTATTCCGAAAAAATCCTTTCTTACATCAACGCCACCACATTTTTTTTGTTGCATATACCTTTTGTTCGTTCATGACGTTTGACATTTGATGGTTAACAAATCCCTTCCTCCATCGAATTGAGCGACCTATCTTTCCCTCCGTTAAATTCCGCGACAAATAAGTCCTTCCCTCCATAAGCGCCTGTATATTGTTTGTTGCATGTACTTTACAGCATATTCGGTAACAATGGTCAACAAATGCTTTCCTTCATCAAATTGTGCGACAAATCCTAATTCCCTCAACAATTGTTAATGTCAAATGTCAAATCATGTTTATTTGCGGAAAATGGCAACTACGCGAAGTTATCCTTTCTTATGTATGATTTTACGGATTCAGTCCACCCTACGAGGCAGCAGCATGATTTTTTTGCACGTAAAAGTCCATATACTGACCTTTCTAAAGATACCAAAATTATTTTTAAAAAACAACACACCCGGTTATGAATATGATATGCGTATTATGACAGAAGTTGCGAAAACAAGATTCGCTGGCAAACAATTTAAAGCAGAGCATTCTACGCGCTTAACCCTTCCAAACGGCGCGAAAAGAATCATCAGATACAAACCCATTCAAACAAAATGATTTTGCACCGTCCTTATCAAAGTAAAGGTCCTAATTTTTTTATTAAAACTTTACATTGAACAAGTGATTTGCCTACGTTGCGCATGAACGATTAACCAGCTATTCTGTCACTGCACGCTAAACGACTGAGATATGAAATCACGGTGTCACATGCTCTAGTGGTTAATACAGTAAACAGAGAATAAGTATATTTTAACAATGTTATGTTGCTTAAAGTTGGTAGAGATCTAATTAGTGAAAACGTACAATACGCGTTGCCATTTTTAGACTCACGGGTAAAAGGTGGGTTTTGGTCGCATTTTAGCGTAGGAGCTTACCGCAGGACAAACCTTCGACAGGTGTAATTTCCCACTGGGTAAGAAACGTCTTAACCTGGAATTTTCTGCCACTTCTTGTAAATCCAACGATTGGATAAAGTTTTTCCTTAGAATTGGATTCTAATTTCGCCTCGGGTTTACACCAATGATTCGTTAATTTATGATTTTAAACGTCTGAACCGGGAATTGTGAAGTAAGATCCGTGAAGTAAACGTCAAGTCATAGAAAGAATACAAAACGAATGACATGTTGGTATGACCATGGATTTGTTGTTTCTTATATAGTTTCTGTAAAGAGCACGTGAATAAGTTGGAATTTTTCTTCCACACCGTGCCTTGTGAGTTAGCGCGCAAGAGTGGGTGGACGATTATGCAGTCCCACGGTGTGCGGATTCAGGGTTTTCTATTATTCTGTTAGTTTTGTTGCGCTCACGAAACTCGTCGCCCTACGCTTGTGTGGATTGCGCATTATGCGAGGACTAAACGTTGATCAAGTCGCTTCTTGCGAAACCGTAATCGCAATGACTTTGACGTTAAGCTTCCCTACACTATACAATAGAAGTCTGAATCACATTCAATGTCTGTTTGCGTCCCCGTGCAAAATACTTTTTGAAAACCGTTGCTGGGTGATGGAAATACGCGTCTAGAAAACAGCGATTTAACATGGAAATTTTAATGAGATCGATTGTTTTATAACCAAGTTTAGAAAGGGTGTTAAGGACGCGTTCTACGCCAAGAAAAGGTTTTACCTTGGTGTACGTGTTGTTTTCTGAAAAGTTTCAAGTTGTAGTTTCGTAATCAACCGTCCAGCCCATCACTGATGTAAGTGACTGTCTTTTCTCCAAAACATATCAAAATGATGCCAATATTCTGTGAATTATTTATACGTATTGTTCCTGTTTTAAGCTGCGTTTTTTTCGGTGCCAATTATTTGGCTTACATACACTGTTTAAACGACAACTTTCGAAAGAGAATTGAGAACGTAGCAAGAGCCCAATCCTGTGACACAACGTCAATTTCTTCGTCCTGCAAAGTATGGGCACCAACACTTGGTAATGTCAAAGCGATGTGATATTCATAGGGTATGAGGTGAACACTAAACAAATAAGTACACCTACGTCGATTTATTTAGTTATGTTTTTCCTTTATAGCTTTAATATAGATTATAGTGAAGTAAATCATTGGAAGATGACGAAGAAGATTATTGTTGTATTTGTTATTGTTGCTGCCAGGCATATTGCAATTTATAATGTACTTCTCTTCTGGCATTAAATATACGTTCTGTATTTTACGACGTTTCGTCTGCCTTCATCAGGTATTGATACTTATCAACTTTATTCAGATCAAGAAATGTCAAAACGTCAGGTGTGCAAAAATCATTATATCTAATGTTACTTTGTGTGCTTTGAACGCCAAGCAGGGGGTTTTAGAGCCGAAAGCAAATTAGATTTAGTTTCAGCAATTTCCAACGGCCTATGTAACCCACAACGCTTCTCCTAAATACCTTCACGTCTCAGTTACAACGTTCACGACCTACGTCACCACAACATTAGTTCCCTTTTTCACCGACGGCGTTTGTCTTGTGTTGCAATGTTGTCTAAGGTTTAGCGTCCCATATGCCTTAGTTCCTTCGAATAGAACTATTAAAATATGGGTTTGCGATGGTGTAGAGGTGCACAATCTTGCACGAGGGACAAGCGTTACTGAATTTGTAAACAGAAACGTTTCTCAAATGTAATAAGTTTCAGCTTTAGTCAGTCAGCTCAGCTCCATACAATGAAATATACAATGATGGATCTGCACTAACTGTGGCATTCGTTATGGAGCGTCGATGACGATAGTGCAGAGATCACAAGTAAGGTTTGTTGAAGCACGGTAGTCTATCCACCCCTCTACGATAAGTGAGCTTCAGTAGTTCATTTGGTACCGAGAGGTTCACAGTAGTATAATGTGTATTTTATTATTCCGCAGCTTTTCGAAGCACCGACAAACATAACTAATGCGATCAATTATGATCCTTCGCGATTACGCGTCCGTCACCTTGCTAAAATGGCGAGTTTCTAAAACGAATACTGTTAGGTTTAATAGATCAGGATGTCTGTGTCGCGTACTCCGTTCTTGCCAGCGACTATTCCTACGTTGACAAATGTATTAAAGATGTATTGTATCTTGCCACTAATCGAGGTTTGCTGTAGACCTCCTTTAATTGGGTTGTTTATGTCGTGTAACACAAGGTCATATTTTATCGACACATCACCCGGATTAATAACTTCATAACTATTTTTGGATCATGTAATGCGAAAAGGTAAGCCGTGCAAAAACAGTGTTTCGCAAGTTACTTTGTGTGCTTTGAACGCCAAGCAGGGGTTTCAGAGCCGGAAGCAAATTAGATTTTGTTTCAACCATTTACCAACGGCCCATTTAACACGCAATGTCTCCACCAATTACCGTTACGTCATAATTACAACGTTGTATTCATTCCACGACCAACACCATCACTACATTAGTTCCTCTTTTTACCGACGGCAGTTGTCATATTTTCTTATGTCGCAATGTTGTGGAATTGTTCAATGTTGTACAAGTGTACAAGCTTGGATGTGAGGCAAGCGTATATTAGAATTTTGTAAATTAAAAATTTGGTTTTCCAAATGTAGTTAGTGTAGTTTTCCTTTCAGCATCTTGAGTTGTTTTTAAAAAAACGATAACCAAACTGCAAAATGATTCTAGAATATTTTTAAAGTCTTTGACGTCAGTCAGGTTGGATCCATACAATGATGGAGCTGCACCAACCGCGTCATTCAAACTGATAATGAGATAAGTTCTTGCCGAAATGATTTTCGTACATGAAACATGACAATGTTAACAACAGTTTTGGCCAGCCTCTGTATTCTCAGAATTTTCAAAGTGTTTTGTAGAAATTCCCAAACAAATCAGAACAAATAAGGGTCTGAATAACGTTGTGCAATTATGAAAGAACTCACTGCCTAGTTATTTAAGGTTAGGTTTAATTGACGCTCTCTCGTTTGTGTGTGGTTTGGAGAAGGTTTGAAAAATGCGTAACTTTGTGTATAAATTGCACAAATAACTTGAGAGCAACCACGTGATTTTGGTCTTTTCGTTTTCGTTAGCTTTCCAAAGTAGCCAACCAGCATTGAAATGCAACATCTAACCATATATTAACGCATTGTAAACAGCGCCTCGAAATACGAATTAAGGGTTTTTAAATATACAATATTGCCGACTTTGTTGCTTCGTTATGGAGCGTCGATGACGATAGCGCAGAGATTACTTGTAAGGTTTGGTGAGGCACGACAGTCTATCAATCCCTCTACGATAAGTGTGCTTTTGTAGTTCATTTGGCACCGAGAAGGTCACGATTATTTTATGTGTATTTCTTTATCATTCCGCAACTTTTCGAAGCACCGACAAACATAACTAATGCGATCAATTATGATTTTTCGCGATTACGCGTCCTTCAACTTGGTAAAATGGCGAGTTTCTAAAACGAATACTGTTAGGTTTAACAGATTAGTGTGTCTGTGTCGCGTATGTCGTTCTAGTCAGCGACTATTCCTACATTGACAAATGTATTAAAGATGTACTGTATCGGGCCACTAATCGAGGTTTGCTGCAGACTTACTTTTATTGGGTTGTTTATGTCGTGTAACACTAGGTCATATTTTATCGACACTTCACCTAGATTACAAAAATTACTAACTATTTTTAGATCATGCAATGTGAAAACGTAAGCCGTGCAAAAATAATTATATCGCAAGTTACCTTGTGTGCTTTGAAGTTCAAGCAGGGTTTTCAGAGACGGAAGCAAATTAGATTTTGCTTCAACCATTTCCAACGGCGCATTTAACACGCAATGCCTCCACCAATTACCGTTACGTCATAATTACAACGTTGTATTCATTCCACGACCAACACCATCACTACATTAGTTCCTCTTTTTACCGACGGCAGTTGTCATATTGTCTTATGTCGCAATGTTGTGGAATTGTTCAATGGTGTACAAGTGTACAAGTTTGGATGTGAGGCAAGCGTATATTAGAATTTTGTAAATTAAAAATTTGGTTTTCCAAATGTAGTTAGTGTAGTTTTCCTTTCAGCATCTTGAGTTGTTTTTAAAAAACCGATGACCAAACTGCAAAATGATTCTAGAATATTTTTAAAGTCTTTGACGTCAGTCAGGTTAGATCCAAACAATGATGGAGCTACACCAACCGCGTCATTCAAACTGATGATGAGATAAGTTCTTGCCGAAATGTTTTTCGTACATGAAACATGACAATGTTAACAACAGTTTTGGCCAGCCTCAGTATTCTCAGAATTTTCAAAGTGTTTTGTAGAAATTCCCAAACAAATCAGAACAAATAAGGGTCAGAATAACGTTGTGCAATTATGAAAGAACTCACTGCCTAATTATTTAAGGTTAGGTTTAATTGACGCTCTCTCGTTTGTGTGTGGTTTGGAGAAGGTTTGAAAAATGCGTAACTTTGTGTATAAATTGCACAAATAACTTGAGAGCAACCACGTGATTTTGGTCTTTTCGTTTTCGTTAGCTTTCCAAAGTAGCGAACCAGCATTGAAATGCAACATCTAACCATATATTAACGCATTGTAAACAGCGTCTCGAAATACGAATTAAGGGTTTTTAAATATACAATATTGCCCACTTTGTTGCTTCGTTATGGAGCGTCGATGACGATAGCACAGAGATTACTTGTAAGGTTTGGTGGTGAGGCACGACAGTCTATCAATCCCTCTACAATAAGTGTGCTTTAGTAGTTCATTTGGCACCGAGAAGGTCACGATTATATAATGTGTATTTCTTTATCATTCCGCAACTTTTCGAAGCACCGACAAACATAACTAATGCGATCAATTATGATTTTTCGCGATTACGCGTCCTTCAACTTGGTAAAATGGCGAGTTTCTAAAACGAATACTGTTAGGTTTAACAGATCAGGATGTCTGTGTCGCGTATGTCGTTCTAGTCAGCGACTATTCCTACGTTGACAAATGTATTAAAGATGTACTGTATCGGGCCACTAATCGAGGTTTGCTGCAGACTTACTTTTATTGGGTTGTTTATGTCGTGTAACGCAAAGTCATATTTCATCGACACATTACCTAAATTAAAAAATTACTAACTATTTTTAGATCATGTAATGTGAAAACGTAAGCCGTGCAAAAATAATTATATCGCAAGTTACCTTGTGTGCTTTGAAATTCAAGCAGGGTTTTCAGAGCCGGAAGCAAATTAGATTTTGCTTCAACCATTTCCAACGGCCCATTTAACACTTAATGCCTCCACCAATTAGCGTTACGTCATCATTATAACGTTGTATTCATTCCACGACCAACACCATTACAACATTAGTTCCTCTTTTTACCGACGGCATTTGTCATATTCACGTATGTCGCAATGTTGTGGAATTGTTCAATGGTGTAGCGGAGCACCAGCTTGGATGTGAGGCAAGCGCATATTAGCATTTTGTAAATTGAAAGTTAGGTTTTTTGAACGTAGTAGGGGTAGTTTTCCATTCAGTTTATTGAGTTGTTTTCAAAAAACCGATGACAAAACTGCAAAATGTTCCAAGAATATTTTGAAGTCTTTGACGTCAGTCAGGTTAGATCCATACAATGATGGAGCTGCACCAACCGCGTCATTCAAACTGATAATGGGATATGTTCTTGCCGAAATGTTTTTCGTACATAAAACATGACAATGTTAACAACAGTTTTGGCCAGCCTCAGTATTCTCAGAATTTTCAAAGTGTTTTGCAAAAAATCCAAAACAAATCAGAACAAATAAGGGTCTGAATAACGTTGTGCAATTATGAAAGAACTCACTGCCTCCTAGTTTTTAAGGTTAGGTTTAATTAACACTCTCTCGTTTGTGTGTGGTTTGGAGAAGGTTTGAAAAATGCATAACTTTGTGTATAAATTGCACAAATAACTTGAGAGCAACCACGTGATTTTGGTCTTTTCGTTTTCGTTAGCTTTCCAAAGTAGCCAACCAGCATTGAAATGCAACATCTAACCATATATTAACGCATTGTAAACAGCGCCTCGAAATACGAATTAAGGGTTTTTTTAATATACAATATTGCAGACTTTGTTGCTTCGTTATGGAGCGTCGATGACGATAGCGCAGAGATTACTTGTAAGGTTTGGTGGTGAGGCACGACAGTCTATCAATCCCTCTACGATAAGTGTGCTTTAGTAGTTCATTTGGTACCGAGAAAGTCACGATTATTTTATGTGTATTTCTTTATCATTCCGCAACTTTTCGAAGCACCGACAAACATAACTAATGCGATCAATTATGATTTTTCGCGATTATGCGTCCTTCAACTTGGTAAAATGGCGAGTTTCTGAAACGAATACTGTTAGGTTTAACAGATCAGGATGTCTGTGTCGCGTATGTCGTTCTAGTCAGCGACTATTCCTACGTTGACAGATGTATTAAAGATGTACTGTATCGGGCCACTAATCGAGGTTTGCTGCAGACTTACTTTTATTGGGTTGTTTATGTCGTGTAACACTAGGTCATATTTTATCGACACTTCACCTAGATTACAAAAATTACTAACTATTTTTAGATCATGCAATGTGAAAACGTAAGCCGTGCAAAAATAATTATATCGCAAGTTACCTTGTGTGCTTTGAAGTTCAAGCAGGGTTTTCAGAGCCGGAAGCAAATTAGATTTTGCTTCAACCATTTCCAACGGCCCATTTAACACGCAATGCCTCCACCAATTACCGTTACGTCATAATTACAACGTTGTATTCATTCCACGACCAACACCATCACTACATTAGTTCCTCTTTTTACCGACGGCAGTTGTCATATTTTCTTATGTCGAAATGTTGTGGAATTGTTCAATGGTGTACAAGTGTACAAGCTTGGATGTGAGGCAAGCGTATATTAGAATTTTGTAAATTAAAAATTTGGTTTTCCAAATGTAGTTAGTGTAGTTTTCCTTTCAGCATCTTGAGTTGTTTTTAAAAAAACGATAACCAAACTGCAAAATGATTCTAGAATATTTTTAAAGTCTTTGACGTCAGTCAGGTTGGATCCATACAATGATGGAGCTGCACCAACCGCGTCATTCAAACTGATAATAAGATAAGTTCTTGCCGAAATGATTTTCGTACATGAAACATGACAATGTTAACAACAGTTTTGGCCAGCCTCTGTATTCTCAGAATTTTCAAAGTGTTTTGTAGAAATTCCCAAACAAATCAGAACAAATAAGGGTCTGAATAACGTTGTGCAATTATGAAAGAACTCACTGCCTAATTATTTAAGGTTAGGTTTAATTGACGCTCTCTCGTTTGTGTGTGGTTTGGAGAAGGTTTGAAAAATGCGTAACTTTGTGTATAAATTGCACAAATAACTTGAGAGCAACCACGTGATTTTGGTCTTTTCGTTTTCGTTAGCTTTCCAAAGTAGCCAACCAGCATTGAAATGCAACATCTAACCATATATTAACGCATTGTAAACAGCGTCTCGAAATACGAATTAAGGGTTTTTAAATATACAATATTGCCCACTTTGTTGCTTCGTTATGGAGCGTCGATGACGATAGCGCAGAGATTACTTGTAAGGTTTGGTGGTGAGGCACGACAGTCTATCAATCCCTCTACAATAAGTGTGCTTTAGTAGTTCATTTGGTACCGAGAAAGTCACGATTATTTTATGTGTATTTCTTTATCATTCCGCAACTTTTCGAAGCACCGACAAACATAACTAATGCGATCAATTATGATTTTTCGCGATTACGCGCCCTTCAACTTGGTAAAATGGCGAGTTTCTGAAACGAATACTGTTAGGTTTAACAGATCAGGATGTCTGTGTCGCGTATGTCGTTCTAGTCAGCGACTATTCCTACGTTGACAGATGTGTTAAAGATGTACTGTATCGGGCCACTAATCGAGGTTTGCTGCAGACTTACTTTTATTGGGTTGTTTATGTCGTGTAACGCAAAGTCATATTTCATCGACACATTACCTAAATTAAAAAATTACTAACTATTTTTGGATCATGTAATGTGAAAACGTAAGCCGTGCAAAAATAATTATATCGCATGTTACCTTGTGTGCTTTGAAGTTCAAGCAGGGTTTTCAGAGCCGGAAGCAAATTAGATTTTGCTTCAACCATTTCCAACGGCCCATTTAACACTTAATGCCTCCACCAATTAACGTTACGTCATCATTATAACGTTGTATTCATTCCACGACCAACACCATTACAACATTAGCTGCACTGATGAGACCTTTTAGGTCGAAACAGTGGCCATCTGTCTGCAGCTTATACACATTACAACATTAGTTCCTCTTTTTACCGACGGCATTTGTCATATTCACGTATGTCGCAATGTTGTGGAATTGTTCAATGGTGTAGCGGAGCACCAGCTTGGATGTGAGGCAAGCGCATATTAGAATTTTGTAAATTGAAAGTTAGGTTTTTTGAACGTAGTAGGGGTAGTTTTCCATTCAGTATATTGAGTTGTTTTTAAAAAACCGATGACAAAACTGCAAAATGTTCCAAGAATATTTTGAAGTCTTTGACGTCAGTCAGGTTAGATCCATACAATGATGGAGCTGCACCAACCGCGTCATTCAAACTGATGATGGGATAAGTTCTTGCCGAAATGTTTTTCGTACATGAAACACGACAATGTTAACAGTTTTGGCCAGCCTCAGTATTCTCAGAATTTTTGAAATGTTTTGCAAAAAATCCAAAACAAATCAGATCAAATAAGGGTCTGAATAACGTTGTGCAATTATGAAAGAACTCACTGCCTAGTTATTTAAGGTTAGGTTTAATTGACGCTCTCTCGTTTGTTGTGGTTTGGAAAAGGTTTGAAAAATGCGTAACTTTGTGTATAAATTGCACAAATAACTTGAGAGCAACCACGTGATTTTGGTCTTTTCGTTTTGGTTAGCTTTCCAAAGTAGCCAACCAGCATTGAAATGCAACATCTAACCATATATTAACGCATTGTAAACAGCGCCTCGAAATACGAATTAAGGGTTTTTAAATATACAATATTGCCCACTTTGTTGCTTCGTTATGGAGCGTCGATGACGATAGCACAGAGATTACTTGTAAGGTTTGGTGAAGTACGTTAGTCTATCAATCCCTCTACGATAAGTGTGCTTTTGTAGTTCATTTGGCACCAAGAAGGTCACGATTATTTTATGTGTATTTCTTTATCATTCCGCAACTTTTCGAAGCACCGACAAACATAACTAATGCGATCAATTATGATTTTTCGCGATTACGCGTCCTTCAACTTGGTAAAATGGCAAGTTTCTGAAACGAATACTGTTAGGTTTAACAGATTAGTGTGTCTGTGTCGCGTATGTCGTTCTAGTCAGCGACTATTCCTACGTTGACAAATGTATTAAAGATGTACTGTATCGGGCCACTAATCGAGGTTTGCTGCAGACTTACTTTTATTGGGTTGTTTATATGTCGTGTAACACTAGGTCATATTTTATCGACACTTCACCTAGATTACAATAATTACTGACTATTTTTAGATCATGCAATGTGAAAACGTAAGCCGTGCAAAAATAATTATATCGCAAGTTACCTTGTGTGCTTTGAAGTTCAAGCAGGGTTTTTAGATCCGGAAGCAAATTAGATTTTGCTTCAACTATTTCCAACGGCCCATATAACACTTAATGCCTCCACCAATTACCGTTACGTCATAATTACAACGTTGTATTCATTCCACGACCAACACCATCACAACATTAGTTCCCGTTTTTACCGACGGCAGTTGTCATATTTTCTTATGTCGCAATGTTGTGGAATTGTTCAATGGTGTACAAGTGTACAAGCTTGGATGTGAGGCAAACGTATATTAGAATTTTGTAAATTAAAAATTTGGTTTTCCAAATATAGTTAGTGTAGTTTTCCTTTCAGCATCTTGAGTTGTTTTTAAAAAAACGATAACCAAACTGCAAAATGATTCTAGAATATTTTTAAAGTCTTTGACGTCAGTCAGGTTGGATCCATACAATGATGGAGCTGCACCAACCGCGTCATTCAAACTGATAATGAGATAAGTTCTTGCCGAAATGATTTTCGTACATGAAACATGACAATGTTAACAACAGTTTTGGCCAGCCTCTGTATTCTCAGAATTTTCAAAGTGTTTTGTAGAAATTCCCAAACAAATCAGAACAAATAAGGGTCTGAATAACGTTGTGCAATTATGAAAGAACTCACTGCCTAGTTATTTAAGGTTAGGTTTAATTGACGCTCTCTCGTTTGTGTGTGGTTTGGAGAAGGTTTGAAAAATGCGTAACTTTGTGTATAAATTGCACAAATAACTTGAGAGCAACCACGTGATTTTGGTCTTTTCGTTTTCGTTAGCTTTCCAAAGTAGCGAACCAGCATTGAAATGCAACATCTAACCATATATTAACGCATTGTAAACAGCGCCTCGAAATACGAATTAAGGGTTTTTAAATATACAATATTGCCGACTTTGTTGCTTCGTTATGGAGCGTCGATGACGATAGCGCAGAGATTACTTGTAAGGTTTGGTGGTGAGGCACGACAGTCTATCAATCCCTCTACGATAAGTGTGCTTTAGTAGTTCATTTGGCACCGAGAAGGTCACGATTATTTTATGTGTATTTCTTTATCATTCCGCAACTTTTCGAAGCACCGACAAACATAACTAATGCGATCAATTATGATTTTTCGCGATTACGCGTCTTTCAACTTGGTAAAATGGCAAGTTTCTAAAACGAATACTGTTAGGTTTAACAGATTAGTGTGTCTGTGTCGCGTATGTCGTTCTAGTCAGCGACTATTCCTACGTTGACAAATGTATTAAAGATGTACTGTATCGGGCCACTAATCGAGGTTTGCTGCAGACTTACTTTTATTGGGTTGTTTATGTCGTGTAACGCAAAGTCATATTTCATCGACACATTACCTAAATTAAAAAATTACTAACTATTTTTGGATCATGTAATGTGAAAACGTAAGCCGTGCAAAAATAATTATATCGCAAGTTACCTTGTGTGCTTTGAAGCTCAAGCAGGGTTTTCAGAGCCGGAAGCAAATTAGATTTTGCTTCAACCATTTCCAACGGCCCATTTAACACTAAATGCCTCCACCAATTAGCGTTACGTCATCATTATAACGTTGTATTCATTCCACGACCAACACCATTACAACATTAGTTCCTCTTTTTACCGACGGCATTTGTCATATTCACGTATGTCGCAATGTTGTGGAATTGTTCAATGGTGTAGCGGAGCACCAGCTTGGATGTGAGGCAAGCGCATATTAGCATTTTGTAAATTGAAAGTTAGGTTTTTTGAACGTAGTAGGGGTAGTTTTCCATTCAGTATATTGAGTTGTTTTCAAAAAACCGATGACAAAACTGCAAAATGTTCCAAGATTATTTTGAAGTCTTTGACGTCAGTCAGGTTAGATCCATACAATGATGGAGCTGCACCAACCGCGTCATTCAAACTGATAATGGGATATGTTCTTGCCGAAATGTTTTTCGTACATAAAACATGACAATGTTAACAACAGTTTTGGCCAGCCTCAGTATTCTCAGAATTTTCAAAGTGTTTTGCAAAAAATCCAAAACAAATCAGAACAAATCAGGGTCTGAATAACGTTGTGCAATTATGAAAGAACTCACTGCCTCCTAGTTTTTAAGGTTAGGTTTAATTGACACTCTCTCGTTTGTGTGTGGTTTGGAGAAGGTTTGAAAAATGCATAACTTTGAGTATAAATTGCACAAATAACTTGAGAGCAACCACGTGATTTTGGTCTTTTCGTTTTCGTTAGCTTTCCAAAGTAGCCAACCAGCATTGAAATGCAACATCTAACCATATATTAACGCATTGTAAACAGCGCCTCGAAATACGAATTAAGGGTTTTTTAATATACAATATTGCAGACTTCGTTGCTTCGTTATGGAGCGTCGATGACGATAGCGCAGAGATTACTTGTAAGGTTTGGTGAGGCACGACAGTCTATCAATCCCCCTACGATAAGTGTGCTTTAGTAGTTCATTTGGTACCGAGAAAGTCACGATTATTTTATGTGTATTTCTTTATCATTCCTCAACTTTTCGAAGCACCGACAAACATAACTAATGCGATCAATTATGATTTTTCGCGATTACGCGCCCTTCAACTTGGTAAAATGGCGAGTTTCTGAAACGAATACTGTTAGGTTTAACAGATCAGGATGTCTGTGTCGCGTATGTCGTTCTAGTCAGCGACTATTCCCACGTTGACAGATGTGTTAAAGATGTACTGTATCGGGCCACTAATCGAGGTTTGCTGCAGACTTACTTTTATTGGGTTGTTTATGTCGTGTAACGCAAAGTCATATTTCATCGACACATTACCTAAATTAAAAAATTACTAACTATTTTTGGATCATGTAATGTGAAAACGTAAGCCGTGCAAAAATAATTATATCGCAAGTTACCTTGTGTGCTTTGAAGTTCAAGCAGGGTTTTCAGAGCCGGAAGCAAATTTGATTTTGCTTCAACCATTTCCAACGGCCCATTTAACACTTAATGCCTCCACCAATTAACGTTACGTCATCATTATAACGTTGTATTCATTCCACGACCAACACCATTACAACATTAGCTGCACTGATGAGACCTTTTAGGTCGAAACAGTGGCCATCTGTCTGCAGCTTATACACATTACAACATTAGTTCCTCTTTTTACCGACGGCATTTGTCATATTCACGTATGTCGCAATGTTGTGGAATTGTTCAATGGTGTAGCGGAGCACCAGCTTGGATGTGAGGCAAGCGCATATTAGAATTTTGTAAATTGAAAGTTAGGTTTTTTGAACGTAGTAGGGGTAGTTTTCCATTCAGTATATTGAGTTGTTTTTAAAAAACCGATGACAAAACTGCAAAATGTTCCAAGAATATTTTGAAGTCTTTGACGTCAGTCAGGTTAGATCCATACAATGATGGAGCTGCACCAACCGCGTCATTCAAACTGATAATGGGATAAGTTCTTGCCGAAATGTTTTTCGTACATAAAACATGACAATGTTAACAACAGTTTTGGCCAGACTCTGTATTCTCAGAATTTTCAAAGTGTTTTGCAAAAATTCCAAAACAAATCAGAACAAATAAGGGTCTGAATAACGTTGTGCAATTATGAAAGAACTCACTGCCTCCTAGTTTTTAAGGTTAGGTTTAATTGACACTCTCTCGTTTGTGTGTGGTTTGGAGAAGGTTTGAAAAATGCGTAACTTTGTGTATAAATTGCACAAATAACTTGAGAGCAACCACGTGATTTTGGTCTTTTCGTTTTCGTTAGCTTTCCAAAGTAGCCAACCAGCATTGAAATGCAACATCTAACCATATATTAACGCATTGTAAACAGCGCCTCGAAATACGAATTAAGGGTTTTTAAATATACAATATTGCCGACTTTGTTGCTTCGTTATGGAGCGTCGATGACGATAGCGCAGAGATTACTTGTAAGGTTTGGTGGTGAGGCACGACAGTCTATCAATCCCTCTACGATAAGTGTGCTTTAGTAGTTCATTTGGCACCGAGAAGGTCACGATTATTTTATGTGTATTTCTTTATCATTCCGCAGCTTTTCGAAGCACCGACAAACATAACTAATGCGATCAATTATGATTTTTCGCGATTACGCGTCCTTCAACTTGGTAAAATGGCAAGTTTCTGAAACGAATACTGTTAGGTTTAACAGATTAGTGTGTCTGTGTCGCGTATGTCGTTCTAGTCAGCGACTATTCCTACGTTGACAAATGTATTAAAGATGTACTGTATCGGGCCACTAATCGAGGTTTGCTGCAGACTTACTTTTATTGGGTTGTTTATGTCGTGTAACGCAAAGTCATATTTCATCGACACATTACCTAAATTAAAAAATTACTAACTATTTTTGGATCATGTAATGTGAAAACGTAAGCCGTGCAAAAATAATTATATCGCAAGTTACCTTGTGTGCTTTGAAGTTCAAGCAGGGTTTTCAGAGCCGGAAGCAAATTAGATTTTGCTTCAACCATTTCCAACGGCCCATTTAACACTTAATGCCTCCACCAATTAGCGTTACGTCATCATTATAACGTTGTATTCATTCCACGACCAACACCATTACAACATTAGTTCCTCTTTTTACCGACGGCATTTGTCATATTCACGTATGTCGCAATGTTGTGGAATTGTTCAATGGTGTAGCAGAGCACCAGCTTGGATGTGAGGCAAGCGCATATTAGAATTTTGTAAATTGAAAGTTAGGTTTTTTGAACGTAGTAGGGGTAGTTTTCCATTCAGTAAATTGAGTTGTTTTTAGAAAACCGATGACAAAACTGCAAAAATGATCCAAGATTATTTTTGAAGTCTTTGACGTCAGTCAGGTTAGATCCATACAATGATGGAGCTGCACCAACCGCGTCATTCAAACTGATAATGGGATATGTTCTTGCCGAAATGTTTTTCGTACATAAAACATGACAATGTTAACAACAGTTTTGGCCAGACTCTGTATTCTCAGAATTTTCAAATTGTTTTGCAAAAAATACAAAACAAATCAGAACAAATAAGGGTCTGAATAACGTTGTGCAATTATGAAAGAACTCACTGCCTCCTAGTTTTTAAGGTTAGGTTTAATTGACGCTCTCTCGTTTGTGTGTGGTTTGGAGATGGTTTGAAAAATGCGTAACTTTGTGTATAAATTGCACAAATAACTTGAGAGCAACCACGTGATTTTGGTCTTTTCGTTTTCGTTAGCTTTCCAAAGTAGCCAACCAGCATTGAAATGCAACATCTAACCATATATTAACGCATTGTAAACAGCGCCTCGAAATACGAATTGAGGGTTTTTAAATATACAATATTGCCGACTTTGTTGCTTCGTTATGGAGCGTCGATGACGATAGCGCAGAGATTACTTGTAAGGTTTGGTGGTGAGGCACGACAGTCTATCAATCCCCCTACGATAAGTGTGCTTTAGTAGTTCATTTGGCACCGAGAAGGTCACGATTATTATATGTGTATTTCTTTATCATTCCGCAACTTTTCGAAGCACCGACAAACATAACTAATGCGATCAATTATGATTTTTCGCGATTACGCGTCCTTCAACTTGGTAAAATGGCGAGTTTCTGAAACGAATACTGTTAGGTTTAACAGATCAGGATGTCTGTGTCGCGTATGTCGTTCTAGTCAGCGACTATTCCTACGTTGACAAATGTATTAAAGATGTACTGTATCGGGCCACTAATCGAGGTTTGCTGCAGACTTACTTTTATTGGATTGTTTATGTCGTGTAACACTAGGTCATATTTCATCGACACTTCACCTAGATTACAAAAATTACTAACTATTTTTAGATCATGCAATGTGAAAACGTAAGCCGTGCAAAAATAATTATATCGCAAGTTACCTTGTGTGCTTTGAAGTCCAAGCAGGGTTTTCAGAGCCGGAAGCAAATTAGATTTTGCTTCAACCATTTCCAACGGCCCATTTAACACTCAATGCCTCCACCAATTACCTTTACGTCATAATTACAACGTTGTATTCATTCCACGACCAACAACTTCACAGCATTAGTTCCTCTTTTTACCCACGGCATTTGTCATATTCACGTATGCCGCAATGTTGCGGAATTGTTCAATGGTGTAGCGGAGCACCAGCTTGGATGTGATGCAAGCGTATATTAGCATTTTGTAAATTGAAAGTTAGGTTTTTTGAACGTTGTAAGTGTAGTTTTCCATTCAGTAAATTGAGTTGTTTTTAAAAAACCGATGACAAAACTGCAAAAATGATCCAAGATTATTTTTGAAGTCTTTGACGTCAGTCAGGTTAGATCCATACAATGATGGAGCTGCACCAACCGCGTCATTCAAACTGATAATGGGATATGTTCTTGCCGAAATGTTTTTCGTACATAAAACATGACAATGTTAACAACAGTTTTGGCCAGACTCAGTATTCTCAGAATTTTGTTTTGCAAAAAATCCAAAAACAAATCAGAACAAATAAGGGTCTGAATAACGTTGTGCAATTATGAAAGAGCTCACTGCCTAGTTATTTCAGGTTAGGTTTAATTGACTCTCTCACATTTGTATGTGGTTTGGAGAAGGTTTGGAGTTTGCCTGTGGAGGGGACCTGCGATCTTTGCATAGTCTCGAATAAATTTGCGATAGTAGGATTTTAGGCCTAAAAACTGCCGGATCTCCTTCACATTACGCGGTGTGGGAAACCGACTGTACTTTTTTGGGGTCGCATCGTATTCCGTCCTTCGACAATACGTGACCTAAAAAAGCCACCTCCTCTTTGAAAAGCGAACACTTAGACGGCTTTAACAGCCCCGCGGTTTGAATTCTCTCTCGGACGTCAGCTAGTCGATTTAAGTGTTGCTCGAAAGTATTGGAGTAAACAATAATGTCATCCAGATACGCTAAGGCACCCCGCCACTCGATTCCGCTTAATACCATGCGCATTAAGCGTTGAAAGGTCGCTGCCGAATTACATAGACTCATAGGCATTACGTTAAATTCAAACAGGCCGACGTGACTGGTAAACGCAGTTTTCTCTTGCGAAGGGGCATCGATGGCGACCTGCCAATAGCCAGATTTCAGGTCTAGCGTATAAAAATACGCCGCGTTCGACATTTGGTCTAGGCTGTCATCTATCCGGGGGATCGGATATCTGTTCTTTTTAGTTAGCTCGTTTAGCTTGCGATAATCGACACAAAAACGAGTCTCACCGGATTTCTTCCGAACCAACACGATCGGACTGCTCCACGGCGATTTAGACGGCCGAATCAGTCCTTGTTTGTCCATTTCTGCCAAAATCTCTTCCACTTTCGCCTTGTTGTTGTGGGGCATGCGGCGGGGTGGCTGTCGCACTGGAGCGTTATTTCCTGTGTCGATCACGTGTCCACGTCCGTACGTCCAAGGTCCACGTCAGATGTTGAGAAGGCGTCCTGGTTGGAGCGAAGAAGGGCAAGCAGCTCTTCTCTTTGTTCTTCAGTTAGGTGGTTTCCGATGTGAGCTTGCTTTATAATGCACTTAAACGGGTCACGGTTATCCGCTGTTTTGTGTGGCGACACCGAACAAATTTCAGCGCAGCCGCCAAAACAATCCGGGTGTTTACATTTCGCCGACGATCCATCGACTACCACACATGCGCCAGACATTGGACATTCGACATTGCCAAAGGCAAAACCTAAACAGGCGATGCCTGGGCGATCCTTGACCCGCTTGATATTTATACCGCTTCGTCCCCCAAATTCGCGCCATAGACCCCAACAGTGTTACTCTGCGCCATCGTTATACTCTTAGCCGTCAACAACCCATATTTTTCCACAAACCCGTCTATCTTCTCAGTTAGAAAAGGGGTTTCCCTGGTGTGCGGCTTTTGGCAAAAGTTTGCTGTTACACATACCTCGGTAAACGCGGGGATGGTGACATCGTCGACGACGTACACCTCGGAAGGTTGTGGCAACGGCACCGGAGAATGCGAGAGTAGCACGCTTGCATCCCCTGTTGTTAGCACGTTGGCTTCGTAGCAGATCTGGCATTTGTTTGACTGGAGGAAATCTAATCCTAGAATAAGTTCGTGCGTAAGATTGTCTACAATGTAAAAACTCGCGTGAGTCATCAATCCTCCCACTCGGAGGGGAAGCTCGACGCAGCCTTTTACCGCCAATTGCTGTCCGCCGGCCCCGACTAAGTTCTTCTTTGAGCACCTGTTTACCTGGTCATGCTGCTCGGCGCTTAAGGAATGCCACTTTAGGATATTAATCAAGCAGACACTGGAGCCGGTGTCCAACAACGCACACATCCTCGTCTGGCCGACCAATAATTTGACAAACCACAACGGCGCGGCGGGTGTAGCGGATTTTTGCACCGACTTTGGCGCCAAACATTTTGGTGCATCTCGAGCTATACGTTTTTGGTCGAAGTGACATTTTATCTCCGGTGCGCGACGAATCACTTTGGAAAACGAAGGCGTACGTGGTATGTTTTGACCTCTCGTGTTGACGTCCCTTGTTCGCATACCCGTGTGCGGGCAGTCGCGCCGCATATGGCCAAGTCCACCGCAACCATAGCAAGTCCGTGTTCGCACGTTGTTGTACTGTGGTCGTTCGCGCTTTATGGCATCCAATTGAGCTTGTAACTTCGATAAGGTGTCCTCGAGTTGTGCTTCTTTTTCTTGGAACGTTTCTCCATGTCTTCTAACTTTTTTAGTACTAATCCCATCTCTGATGCTTTTGTGTTTACCGCAGCGACTTGGACAAAGCTCAGTGTTTGTGTATTGACAACGACTTGAGCTGCGGCTCTGAATGATCGCTCATATTGGATGGTATTCGGGATAGTGTCCGCGAGGCGCCGGTCTTGCAAGTCTTGCAGTAAGGTAGCGTACAGAACCTCATTTTTAAGGGCAGCGTCAGCGGAGTTGCTGTAGGCACCATCGCCCAGTGTCTGTAGGGCGTAAACGAATTCACGTGCGGATTCGCCAGGTAATTGCACGCGCCTTACCAGCTCGGCGCGTTGACGCTCTGCGTGTTGACCAGTAGCCCTTTGGCGCAATGCGCGTTCTTTGAGGTCCTTGTAGGAAACCTCGAACAAGTTTGCGTCTTTTCTTGTATTGTCCATTTCAAGTCGTTGTCAACGCTTGCCAGGAACAGGTGTGGTTTCATTACTTCTGATGCCTCGACGCTCGTACAATAGGACTCAAATACATCAAAATACGGTCCTAGGTCATCTCCCGGCCGTAAAGGCGGAGGTTGCATTAAAACATTAAAAGCCATTGTTAAGGAAAACCAACCTTTAAAATATCATAAAACCAAAATGCACGTAGGGAGTCTTCCCTGAAAAACCAGCCGGGTGTGGTGACAGGGTCCTGGCGTGCTCGCCAAGTTGTTACGGAATTATTTCGGCAGCTTTGCAATTAAGCGGTTAGGTGTTTTTGGGTGGCAATATTATTCCCCAATTAACCCTTCTACCTAATTCGGTACTTTTCACAAAACTGCCTCCCTAATTCTGATACTGCGAAAAACCCTGCATTAACGGCTCACCACTAAGCCAAAGTAACCCAGGCTGATGTAACTTATTGGACGTCGTGTTAAATCAAGACGATTAAAAACAATACGAAACGTTACTGGCCAAGATCCCGATTGCTAACACACAACACTGTACTAGAGGTGTTACCAACGTGACGCCGGCACATCCGGGGCATACAAAAATAAGCGGAGCGTTAAATAATAGGAAAGGGAGGGGAGACGAAGATAATAAAATAGTGTGGTGAAAATAAGTGAAGTGCGAGACTTAAAAGCAATATGCGTGGGTAAAACAATATATTAAATAAAGTGGTACCAACGAAAGAAAACAGTGAAATTACAAGGTGACAGGAAGAAAGGTGAAAACAATGAAATACAAACAATAACAATAACTAACAAAAGTAAAAGGTGACGTGGAGTAAATAAAATTCGTTACATAACTAATAAACAATTGTTTGCGATGGTGTAGGGGTGTACAAACTTGCATGAGAGACATGCGTTTATTAAAATTTTGTAAACTAAGTTTCTCAAATGTAGTAAGTGTAGTTTTCCGTCCAGTATCTTGGGTTAGTTTATTGATTCCTAAACTGCAAATTGATTCAAGAATATTTATAAAATGTTTTGCAAATATTCCCAAAGCCATCAGAAAAAAAATCGCCAGAGTAACGTTGTACGAATTATAAAAGAGCGCACTGTCTACTTATTTAAGTTTAGGTTTAATTGGCTCTCTCTCGTTTGTGTGTGGTTTGGGGAAGTGATTTTGGTCTTTATGTTTTCGTAAGCTTTCCGGTCTAGTCAACTTGCATTGGAATGTAACATCTTCCCAGATGTAACCGCAGTGTAAACAACGCTTCGAAATACGAATTAAGGTTTTTTAAATATACAATATTGCCAACTTTGTTGCTTCGTTATGGAGCGTCGATGACGATAGTGCAGAGATCACATGTAAGGTTTGGTGAAGTACAAGAGTCTATCCACCCCTCTACGATAAGTGAGCTTCAGTAGTTCATTTGGCACCAAGAAGGTCACGTTTATATAATGTGTATTTCACTATTCCGTAATTCTTCTGTTCTGTCGTGTTCGCAGGGTTAGCTACGATTTGTTTTCTTTGTCGCTCCATGAGTGACATATTGTGGTAATCACGGTGATAAACTGTGTGAGAACGTACTTCATGCGCCTTCAAAGCCAATCAGGCTGTTTCACAGTTTTGCAACGGCGCATGTAACCCACAATGCCTCCACCAAATACCTTCACGCCCCAACTACAGCGTTGTATGCACTCCACGATCAACGCCTATAACAACATTAGTTCCCTTTTTCACCGACGACATTGGTTATACAGACTTGTGTCGCAATGTTGTGGAATTCTTGGGTTTGTCGTCTCCGGAGACTAATTTTGTTTTTAATCTTTTCGTTTGCTTTCCAAAGTAGACAACCAGCATTGGAATGCAACATCTAACCAGAAGATGCGAAAACAAGATTCGCTGGCAAACAATTTAAACCAGAGCATTCTACGCGCTTAACCCTTTCAAACGGCGCGAAAAGAATTATCAGATACAAACCCATTTTTCTCGTCAAACAAAATGATTTTGCACCGTCCTTATCAAAGTAAAGATTTAATTGTTTTATTAAAACTTTACATTAAACAAGTGATTTGCCTACGTTGCGCATGAACGATTAACCAGCTATTCTGTCACTGCACGCTAAACGACTGAGATATGAAATCACGGTGTCACATGCTCTAGTGGTTAATACAGTAAACAGAGAATAAGTATATTTTAACAATGTTATGTTGCTTAAAGTTGGTAGAGATCTAATTAGTGAAAACGTACAATACGCGTTGCCATTTTTAGACTCACGGGTAAAAGGTGGGTTTTGGTCGCATTTTAGCGTAGGAGCTTACCGCAGGACAACCTTCGACAGGTGTAATTTCCCACTGGGTAAGAAACGTCTTAACCTGGAATTTTCTGCCACTTCTTGTAAATCCAGCGATTGGATAAAGTTTTTCCTTAGAATTGGAACCTAATTTCGCCTCGGGTTTACACCAATGATTCGTTAATTTATAATTTTAAACGTCTGAACCGGGAATTGTGAAGTAAGATCCATGAAGTAAACGTCAAGTCATAGAAAGAAGACAAAACGAATGACATGTTGGTATGACCATAGATTTGTTGTTTCTTATATAGTTTCTGTAAAGAGCACGTGAATAAGTTGGAATTTTTCTTCCACACCGTGCCTTGTGAGTTAGCGCGCAAGAGTGGGTGGACGATTATGCACTCCCACGGTGTGCGGATTCAAGGTTTTCTATTATTCTGTTAGTTTTGTTGCGCTCACGAAGCTCGTCGCCCTACGCTTGTGTGGATTGCGCATTATGCGAGGTCTAAACGTTGATCAAGTCGCTTCTTGCGAAACCGTAATCGCATTGACTTTGGAGTTAAGCTTCCCTAGACTACTATGGAAGTCTGAATCACATTCAATGTCTGTTTGCGTCCCCGTGCAAAATACTTTTTGAAAACCGTTGCTGGGTGATGGAAATACGCGTCTAGAAAACAGCGATTAAACATAGAAATTTTAATGAGATCGATTGTTTTATAACCAAGTTAAGAAAGGGAGGTAAAGACGCGTTCTACGTCCAGAAAAGGTTATACCTTGGTGTACGTGTTGTTGTTTTCTAAAAAGTTTCAAGTTGTTGTTTCGTAATCAACCGTCCAGCCCATCATAGATGTAAGTGACTGTCTTTTCTCCAAAACATATCAAAATGATGCCAATGTTCTGTGAATTATTTATACGTATTGTTCCTGTTTTAAGCTGCGTTTTTTCGGTGCCAATACATACACTGTTTAAACCAAAACTTTCGAAAAAGAATTGAGAACGTAGCAAGATCCCAATCCTGTGACACAACGTCAATTTCTTCGTCCTGCAAAGTATGGGCACCAACACTTGGTAATGTCAAAGCGATGTGATATTCATAGGGATTGAGGTGAACACTAAACAAATAAGTACACCTACGTCGATTTATTTAGTTATGTTTTTTCCTTGATAGCTTTAATACAGATTAAAGTGAAATAAATCATTGGAAGATGTCGAAGAAGATTATTGTTGGATTTGTTATTGTTGTTGCCAGGCATATTGCAATTTATAATGTACTGCTCTTCTGGCATAAAATATACGTGCTGTATTGTCATGACGTCTCGCTTGCCTTTATCAGGTATTGATACCTCAAATTCAATGTGGGCAGGGCGTCTCGCCTATAGAGTTTAAATGTGTACTGTATCGTGCCGATAATCGGGGCTTGCTGTAGACTAGCCATAATTGGGTTGTTAATGTCGGGATAACAAAAACTCATCTTTTATCGACACATTACCTAGATTAAAAAATTACTAACTATTTTTAGATCATGTAATGTCAAAACGTAAGCCGTGCAAAAAATAATTATATCGCAAGTTACTTTGTGTGCTTCGAACGTCAAGCAAGGGTTTCAGAGCCGGAAACAAATTAGATTTTGCTTCAACCATTTCCAACGGCCCATTTAACACTCAATGCCTCCACCAATTACCTTTACGTCATAGTTACAACGTTGTATTCATTCCACGACCAACACCATCACAGCATTAGTTCCCCTTTTTACCGACGGCATTTATCATATTCACGTATGTCGCAATGTTGTGGAATTGTTCAATGGTGTAGCGCAACACCAACTTGGATGGGAGGCAAGCGTATATTAGAATTAAATTGGAAGTTAGTTTTTTTAACGTAGTAACTGTAGTTTTCCATTCTGTATGTTGAGTTGTTTTTAAAAAACCGATGACAAAACTGCAAAATGATCCAAGAATATTTTTGAAGTCTTTGGCGTCACTCAGGTCAGATCCATACAATGATGGAGTTCCACCAACCGCGTCATTCAAACTGATGATGGCATAAGTTCTTGCTGAAATATTTTTCGTACATGAAACATATCAACGTTAACAACAGTTTTGGCCAGTCTCTGTATTCTCAGAATTTTCAAAGTGTTTTGCAAAAAATCCAAAACAAATCAGAACAAATAAGGGTCTAAATAACGTTGCGCAATTATGAAAGAGCTCACTGCCTAGTTATTTAAGGTTAGGTTTATTTGACTCCCTCACGTTTGTATGTGGTTTGGAGAAGGTTTGAAGAATGCGCAACTTTGTGTATAAGTTGCACAAATGACTTGAGAACAATCACGTGATATTGGTCTTATCGTTTTGGTTAGCTTTCCAAAGTAGCCAACCAGCATTCAAATGCAACATCAAACCATATATTAACGCATTGTAAACAACGCCTCGAAATACGAATCTAAGGTTTTTGAATATACAATATTGCCGACATTGTTGCTTCGTTAAGGAGCGTCGATGACGATAGTGCAGATATTATTTGTAAGGTTTGGTGAAGCACGAGAGTCTATATCAACCCCTCTACGATAAGTGTGCTTCGGTAGTTCATTTGACGCCGAAAAGGTCACGATTATATAATGTGTATTTTATTATTCCGCAGCTTTTCGATGCACCGACAAACATGTCTAACGCGATCAATTTTGTTCCTTCACGATTACGTGCCCTTCAACTTGGTAAAATGGCGAGATTCTAAAACGAATACTGCTAGTTTTAACAGATCAGGACGTCTGTGTCGCGTATGTCGTTATAGCCCGTGACTATTCGTATGTTGACAAATGTATTAAAGATGTACTGTATCGGGCCACTAATCGAGGTTTGCTGTAGACTTACTTTTATTGCGTTGTTTAAGTCGAGTAACACTCGGTCAAATTTTGTCGATACTTTACCTAGATTAAAAAATTACTAACTATTTTTAGATCATGTAATGTCAAAACGTAAGCCGTGCAAAAATAATTATATCGCAAGTTACCTTGTGTGCTTTGACCGTCAAGAAGGGGTTTCAGAGCCGGAAGCAAATTAGATTTTGCTTCAACCATTTTCAACGGCCCATTAAACACGCAATGCCTCCACCAATTACCTTTACGTCATAATTACAACGTCGTATTCATTCCACGACCAACACCATCACAGCATTAGTTCCCCTTTTTACCGACGGCATTTGTCACATTGACTTAAGTCGCAATGTTGTAGAATTGTTCAATGGTGTAGCGGAGCACCAGCTTGGATGTAAGGCAAGCGTATATTAGCATTTTGTAAATTGGATGTTAGATTTTTTAAACGTAGTAAGTGTAGTTTTCCATCCAGTATATTGAGTTGTTTTCAAAAAACTGATGACAAAACTGCAATATGACCCAAGAATATTTATAAAGTCTTTGACGCCAGTCAGGTCAGATCCATACAATGAACGCAAGCTTTTTGACGGGAAACGGTTGATCAACAGAAATTTTGTGCCTTTTTGAGGAGTAATTGTTACTTTGGTTATTTTCACAGGTATTCTCTGAAATCGTCTTCTTTGAAATAGGTAGCAATATTCATAAAGATTATCTGTGTCTGTTTCTGTTGATATGTCTTCTGCGGAAGGGGGTAAGTAGGTTCTCTTACATTGTTGGCTAATCCCAATGAAGCAAGCAGTGTTTAAATTTAGGTCTCAGCTATTTCAAACTTTGTCAAGAATGCAGCGGTATTCGACAACAACAAATATTTGATCCACAACCTGGAAACTTTTATGCAATCGATGTTAATTGGATAGTTTCTCATTTAGCTTACTTCATATTTACTCAACTGTTGCAACGAAAGTCATTAGTTACACATACTTTATCTAGGGTTTTTTTGAAGGTTCATTACGTAATTAACATTTACATCTTGTAAAGTCATTAGTCACACAAACTCTCGATGAAAATTGTTCCACCCTTTGTATGGCGAGTTATCGAAGTTTTCACAAATGAAAAAATTGCTTTCCAGACCCCAGTTGTACTCTACAAAAACACAGAGCAGTACAAATACTTCGACCAGTTCCACAAAAAAACAATATTTTTGAAGTCGATGCTGCTGAACTTGTACGAATATTTGGACATCCACCTGTGGCCAACACACCGGTTGCGATCTATTCAATCGCTGGGGCTTTCAGGGGAGGAAAATCCTTCATGTTGAACTTCTTTCTGCGATATCTGTGGGCAGCAAAAAATAACAAGGTACAGAAAATAGTGATACACAGTACAAGCTACTTCTCTTGGCCGGAATCGAAACTGCGGCACAGAATACATTGTAATAGTATTTTACAAACTCGAAGAAGATGTTTAAATCATTTTTTTCTGTTTCTCACAACAGTCAGATTCATGGCTTGATTCCAAAGAAGATGAATTGATTGAAGGATTTGCATGGCGAGGTGGTGGCGAAAGACACACACAAGGAATTTGGATTTGGGATGAGCCGTTTTTCATTGATACACAACAAACAAAAGTAGTAAAAAGATTTGCGTTGTGGGCAATTGTTAAATATTATAAACGCTTTCGCAGCGTAAACATATGCATTGTGTTTATAGGTTGCCCTATTCCTTCTGGACTCCCAAGGATCTTTTGATCATCATGACTCAGTCAAAGGTTGTTCCTTCGTATTTGCATTCAGCACTTTGATGAGCTCGCTTCAAATTTATAATGTGTCTAAACAAGTCCAAGGGGACCATTTACAACATCTTCAGGTTAGACAAAGTGAAGATGACACAAATTAACTTAATCTTTGCAATATACTCACTATTATAACAGCTTTTTACACAATACGCAAAGAGTGCTTATTGGATGGATCATTTAAAAAAACAAATCAACCAGACCAAAAAGGTTTTGCAGGCCCCCATGCAGACGATGTTTGGATCGAATAAAACTGACAAGAACAAACCGCAAAACATCACAACATCTTTTCAGGTTACTGAACTTTTTCGTGCCATTCTGCATGAAAACGATCTTCTTGCAACAATTTAATTACATCCATGGTTTTAGTTGCTATGCAACAGCCTTCTGTGAATGTACAAAACAATACAACTTGGACAATCGGCAACCACTGGTTATCACTGTTTCTGGTGTGCGCGAGGTGCAGGGGCAGAATTGCCTGACAAGTGTGAGAAACTGGGGGAAAAAGTGTTTATTTTCTGTCATTGAGCAATGACGCATGCGCATTTATATTCAACTACGCCATAAATATTCTCTTGTACCTGACAGATTCGTAATTCATGTGTCCAGTTTCGGCTGCGTGGTGACAGAGAGTCGTATTTTCTTCGTGATTGGGCACGTCCCGCTGGTGTTATGCGCTGTTCTCAGCGCATGGCCAGTTTCCTCAATGTACACACTGCACCCACGAGGGGCGTGATTTACAACATTTCCTGTTTCCCCAGTGTACAGACACCAGTCAGGCAATTTTGTCCCTGCACCTTGTGTACAGAAAACATATTGATAATATGTTTAAGGTTGCCGACAATTGTAGTGAAGATTTTGTTTCTTTCCACCTTTCTTTGTCATTCTTCTTTTTTGTTCTTTTTCGATTCTAAAGTTTTTCTCAGATTGTCCACGTTGTGTTATTCTCACTTTTCTACATCCTGATGAAGGCTGCTGAATAGCAACCGAACGATGATGTAATAAAATTATTGCCAGAAGCGCCAAATTGGAGTATTTGGTTTGTTCCTAAAAAATTATTTCAACTTTATTTCAAGCACTTGATGTTTCTTATTCGTGACTGGGGAGACACAGATTACGAATGTGATTTCGATGGTGGTGTGAAATATCTTCAGAAAATCTTGACAACCCCTTCAGAACAACCAGAAGTTGAATCAGTTCGGAAGGGCTTGCGTGATGCTTTTGAAAACATCTCTTGTTTTTTGATCAAACAACCAGGAGAAAAAGTTGCTGAAAGAGGAAAAATGCAAGGAAGTCAACTTCAACTAAAAGGTAACATTTGCAAGTTTAGAAAAAAAATGTTAAATTTTTTAAACATATTAGCAATGTTTTTTAAACCATTGTTTTCTTTAAATGATGCAGATGTTAGAAATGAATTTATTGCCACCCTCGACATATTGGTCAAAAGAATATTTTCAAGGAAACAAGTTATAATAAAGAAAGTCAACGGTAATCCAGTTACAGGAACTGATCTTATCAACTTAAGCTTGTCTTACTTTAAAGCACTGAACAATGGGAAAATGCCTGATGTTAAGGGGATAGCACAGGTAATAGCTTTGATTGCGTGAATCCACATAACAAACGAGAATGGACACAATTTAATGTAATTTAAAATTTATTCATCAACAAATAAACGTTGTTTGTTGCTCAGTAATTTTTCTGTTGGATTAAGAAGTCAGACACTTAGTAATATGTAAAATGTCAATAACTTTTATCTACTTCCCTCGATGATAATTGTATTGAATTGTAGTTCTCCTGTCACAGGAAGTTAATCAAAAAATATTTGTTACATTTTGGTGTTCAGGCGCAAGCAGAAAACATAGCTTTACATGCCATTTCAGAATGCTCAAATAGCTATAAACAACAAATGAACAAGGTAATTTCAATTTCTTATTAAGTTGCTAGAACAGTTTAAGACTTCCCTTTGCGTTCTGTGCAGTTTTGTGATAACCAATGTCACAATCAAATTGCCTTCAAAGAGAAACACGAAAGCTTAAAAGCAGAAGTTCTGAAAAACTTCGATGGCAAACGACATCTTGGTGACCCTGAGTTTCTTGCCAAGTACCGGAAAAGTTTGGTTAAAAACATGGATTTGGAGTTTGTCGTGTTCAAAAAAATAAACGAAATTAATCTGGTTTGTGGAAACTTAGTAACTATTTGTGATTTTGTTGCGGTTTCTGCCAGACATATTGTGTTTTGATTAAGTTGTTCCTCCGACACAATTAAACGTACCGACTTTCACCTGGTAATTTAACATGCAAACTTGGTTTAAAGAACACGATTATTAACGATGCTGTGAGGGAAGCCAAAGAAAAGTACAAAGTGGAAATGCAGAAAGTAAGATTCTCCCCTCATTTTGTTTATCAAATTATGCGACAGTAATCCTGAATACTTTTAATTGTTTGATTCTAAACGAAGTTATGTGATTGTGAATTTGTTGAATTGAATGCATTGATTTACTGTACTAACAAATTTTGTTTTAAAAGTTTTGATTCACAAAATTTATTCCGTGTATGGAAATTTATTGCAATATACCACAATCGCAGAAACGCAACCAGAAAGTATTTATTTAACTTTAGTGATTTGATTTTCAGGTGGTAAATGAACAATGTGTAGAAGAGACTCAATTTGCAGAGATTGAGAAACGATGTCGGCTAAAAAGCATTCAATCTTTCAAGAATTTGACAAAAGATCTCCCCTACGGACTTGATCTTAAACCCGACAGACAATTAGAAGATTTGTTGACTAAGCTGTGTCAACGGTTTCAAAAAGAAAACACAATAAATATTGTGAGTATTTTGGTGCGCAGATGACAATTTTGATTAAATGTTGTTTGAAATAGCCACTAGATTAAAGGTCCTAAACCCCAAATCGAAGCGAGATTTGAAAAATCAAGCTCCCGGTGAGGTTTGAACTCACGACCCTGGGCTTACAAACTCCAACGCTCAGCAGTTTCACGGGGTGTATTGTGATTTGTGACCAAGATACACAAATGTGCAAGCGCACAACTTTGCCAGGAAACCTTTACATATACGTAGGATAACTCTACCACTATAATCAAATAACGTAGTAATGTATCATGCAATCGCAAAATTGTCAGAATCTCCCCACTGCGCTTAGGTAGGTTGCAAGTGCTCATACACGAGGCGTACTGGACGTAGAAATGCGGATGAATTATTCGAATCACTTATGAATTAACTGAAACCCGTAGGTTACGCCTAAAAAAATAATTACTTATCTTTTACAAAGCAAAAATGCTTCAATAATTACAAATTGACGCCATAAATAAACTAAGAGCGGCTAGTCTTTTTGCTCCCAGTGGTGCTTTTGTGAAGGCGTTACAAATCATAAATACTTTGACTTACTAAAAAAATACCCTGTCCTAGTAAAGCTTTATTATTACGTGAATAAGATCTAATAGATCGGAACACTGGCCATCTGTCTGCAGCTCAAAAAAACAATAAAAAAAACAATAAAAAAAATTCGTTTGTTGCACTTGTTCACTTGTTGTGCTTCTGTTCAATACAAAACTACCAAAGCAGTTTTACACTGGTTTTAATTCATACGCATAAGACTCTCTGGCAGTTTCTGTACCACCATAACTCCTTCTAAAACATCATGCAACAATTATCCGACACGATCACGTTTGCAAAGGTTCAAACATAA
The DNA here is from genome assembly GCF_947561715.1 of Ascidia mentula. Taxonomy (NCBI): domain Eukaryota; kingdom Metazoa; phylum Chordata; class Ascidiacea; order Phlebobranchia; family Ascidiidae; genus Ascidia; species Ascidia mentula. The sequence continues at coordinate 21,253,100 of NC_138568.1, read as the reverse complement.
CTTTAATCAGCGGTATCTCAGAAACCTGCAGCCGTTTCAAACTACTTTTTTCGCCAAAAATTGCTAAAATTTGATCATTTTTTCTTGAAATATTTTCGTTTTCAATTCTTCCACATGCACTTTTAGTGTAATAAACTGTTTGTTTAAAATCTGTATTAAAAGTTGTGTATTAATTACATGTAGTTAATTCGCAAGTTGGTTTGTCTGACAGAGTTTATTACATGAAGATTGTGTTTTAGGAAAAACTGAAGAAGGAACTTGAAACTGAAGCACAAACTTCCATTGATATTTACAGAAGCATAATGGATGAGGTGAGTAATTGCAAATTATCTACAGAGGTAAACTATTTTATTTGCAAAAAAGCAATCACAATCATTTGGAGCTGCATATCTATAAGTTTCGACTTATCACGTCTCATCGGTGCAGTCGGTTATTGTGGCACTGGACTCGCTTTTTAAACTAGCAGGCACACAAATTCCCACTTGGTGGTTTCTTGCGATCAACGTCGATCCAATTGGGTACATAACTGATTTGGGTGATCGAGGTAAAATTTCCAAAATTTAGGTTATTTCACCTCCTTACATTTCAGCAAGATCTGAGACCATTAGTGTATAGGTGGTAAACATACTTTATAGGTAGTGCAGCTTGCAAATTTAATTCCCGGTCGGCTGCTTTGCTGAAGCTAAAGTCTATTTGCGTGTTCTTGCTGATATAGACTATTGAATTTAACGCTCCGTGAACAGACTTCTTTATTAATGGAAACACACGTTTGTAATACCAGGCGGCGTAAAGTAAGTTTGGTTCCAAGCGCGTTTAACTAGAGTTTAACACGTGTCTGAATTGCAGCGAATTAACTGATAAAGAACGTGCGAACGTAACAGCACGATGACGAGAATGATGACCAAGGGAGAGCAGACTCTGAGAGAGACCTATAGTAGGATTACGAAATGGGCGTTTTATAACGAAGTGTCAGAAAAGATGTGTTTGTCCAGCAGAGTATTAGCAGCTTGTTTTCAGCTCTGCAGGAAGGCTTAATTCCGCCTGTGTACTTTCCGTCTGGTGGTCCACTGTTGAGTTACAGGAAACATGCGGCGTGGTCAGAACTAGGCCAGGGAAAACATGCGTGTTGCCACAGTAGAAACGGTGTGCACTTCTGTTAATATCTCCTATACCTTTTTTATTAATATCTATCACAGAAATGCAGAGAAAAAGTTCTCACTGACGAAGATTTTGATTCAGTCCACCAAGACGCTAAGAAAAAAGCAAACAAAAAGTTTGATGAATCCGATACTGGCAACAACACAAAATGGAAAAACAGTGAACGCGAAAACCTTCAAAAAAACATTGAAGAAAATAAACCCTTCTACCAACAAATTAGCGTAATATTTAATATATTAAAACCAAATCAGTAAGCGGAATAAATTCCTATTCTTTATTTTTCAGAAAAAAATGTCTGATGCAATGAAAAAAGCAAAAAAAATTTACACAGAGAAAATGTCAATGGTGAGATTCAAGTTTATTGTTCCATTTTTATTAAACCTCTGTATCATTGTTTTATTTAATGTTTGAAGCGGTGTGGCAGCGGATATATCGATGCAGACAAACTTATTGAAGCTCACAAGGACAGCAAGGATGATACAACAAAAGTTTCCGAAGAAAAAAAATTCAGCAAACATATTGAAAAAATGATCGACTTGGAATTTAAAATGATTGAAATAAAAAACAACGAATTAAAGGTTGTCATCCTGAATATTACATGTTGTTAGTCCACAAGTGTTTAATTTAAAAACATAAAGAATGTAATCTGGAAGATAGTTTGTAGATATATCCTGTCTTCTGACTTGTGTTTTGCATGAAATATAAAAGCTATAATTAGCAGCAAGTTGTTGTTTGGGGTCAATTTCTTATCAATACTTTTCACCAGGAAAAAACTATTCGAGAGTTTCAAGATAAAATGACCAAATGCCACCGCAAATACCAACAAGGAATCAGAAATGTGAGTATGAGTGAATTTACCACATTGTTTTTTGAGATTTTGATCTTATAAACGCCTTTTTTTGTGAACCAGGAAGTACAAACGTGTATGCCAGAACCATGTTTACATGAGATTCACCTGAAAATTAAGTTAGGTGTAATGCTGGAGTACGAAGAACTTTATCGGGAAGATTTGGAAAAAAATTACAAATCTATACATGAGAAACTGGAGAAAAACATCAATGATTATTATGAAGATGTTAAGAATGACAACTCAGAGCTAAAGGCGATTTAATATAGCACAATAACAATTTGATTTACAATAGTCATTGTCGTTAAAGACAAACAACTTTCAGTAAAAACAAATAACTCGTAGTACATATAGCCAGAATAAGTCTGGAATCCATACACTGGTAATATGGAGGAAGGCACCGTGTTATTTATCCACATTCTTACTGCAATAAGTTTGTTGGCATTGCAAATATTATGAGACGCAGATTCTCTGAAATTTTAAGTTCATTAATAAGTTTGTTTAACATTGCAATGTAGGAGAGTCTGAAGAAAAAAAATGAAGTACAACTGGAGAAAGAAATCACCAATTATTTGGCATCAATGAAAGACGTAAGTTCTATTGGTTCTAGAGCTTTCGCGGGTTCGTCTCGCTTACCACTTTAAATAAATGTAAATCATGCAATATGGAAACATGCGCAGAAAAAGAAAAGGGCAAGAAACGATAAGTTGTCGTTCAGTTCGGTCCCGCGGAATAATTTGGGTAGGGACTCATGAAAAAAGTTAAAGCGTTCAACGTGGCGTTGCTCGGCCGTTTCCCTTGCAAGTCTTGTATTTTCTCCTTAACTTTTTTGCAGAACAATGACCCGGATGTAATTTGGCTCTCCTTTTTTGTTCTCCTTTTCTGGTGATGAGATTTTGCCACATATACAAACGTCGTTTACATCATAACATGTGCACGCTGCCTACTCGTTCTGTATTTTGAACAAACAGGACTGATACAACGAATGAATGGACATAAAACCAACATTGGTCATATTATATGCGCAAAAGAGCCATAATAATCAATGAGAGCTGCAGACAGGGTGTATACACGCACTGTTTCGACCTGTAAGGTCTCATCAGTGCAGCTGTTGATATGGCACTGTGCTAGCTGGTAGACTAGCAGGCACACAAATTCCAATATTGGTCATATAATAACACTTCAACGAGCTTGATCATAGCGTAAAAGACATCCACGTTGCATGGTGTTATATTTATTTGAAGTGGGTGAAGTGAGAGGATCTCTCACAGAAGCTCGTGTGCTTTAGAAAATAAAATCAGTCTCTTTAAACAATGCTAAACCAGATTAGTGCAGTTCGATGTCACAAGACTGATTAAACTCATTGTCTAATTCATAGTTATGTGACGGAAACTATGTGGATCCGTCATTTTTAAAAGAACAACACAAAGCACTAAGAGAAGAAACCAAAATCAAGTTTTTTGGAAAGCTCACAGGAGACCTTGCATTTGTAAAAGACGAGTTTGAAACAAGATATTACGAAGAAGTCGATGAATTTTACGAAAAAGTGAAGGAATACAACAAACACAACAGAAACATATTCATAAGGGTTCTCAGTAGTGCTGTTAGCGGTCTTGTAAAAGGAGCGGTAGAAGGGGCTGCGGTGAGTGGAAACTGGATAAAACGTGGTTATTGTGCGCTTGAAGGTGCGTTATTTGGGGCTATAGACGGGGTACGGGATGAAATCAAATATGAAAACCAATCATGGGGAGATTCTGTTGAGAAGAAAAAGGCTGATCACTGATAACATGTAATTAACAATTACAGCCCTTGTATATATATTCAGAATTGGTGTTTAAAACTACCAAGAATGTTTCTCGACCCTGATTTTTCGTGTTTGTGATTTTACGATTGTTTAAACTCTTATTTGATACGACTGGTTAGTTCTAGTGAATAACTGCGATGCAACAATCGAACGAAGTTGTTTTCAAATTTTTCGCAATCCAAAAATGACAGTTTGGCCACCCAAAATTGTTCCGCAACTCATCATTTGCGGACTCCTGCCCCAGTGTGTAAATAAGTTTATCCAATTGCGCAAAACCCACTTCAACCGATTTTCTTTAAATAAATAATTTTGAATGCAGTGAATATATTTCCAATCAATTTGTTTCTTGCTTCATGTAAATAAAATATATTGTGTTTGCAACGAATTCATAATCACAAAAAACTAATCTTTTGCATAATGGTTATATTGTATGTCACTGGCGCCAAGCAGGTCGTTGTGTTGTGTGTAATTTCCAGTATGTCGCCTCTGCTTGCGTTGGCCCAAGGCTGGCCATGTCAACGCAAGTTTGTTTTGTCTTCAATGTATGTTTTTCTAAAGTTTTTTTCACCCCTGCATCGCTCAGTTATGTCCTCTCTGACTGTCGTTCGCTTTTGCAAGTGCTGTGCCTTTCTATTCTTTTGGTTGCCACGTAAACTGCTTAAGTGAAAAGTTAACATTGCCTGTCTTGTGTCTCTACATTGGCACTTGGCAAGAATAAAACTGTACATATTAATTGAAAGATTGGATTATTTCAAAACCGGAAGAAAGTGGAAAGTGGAAGTTATAATGCCCCTATTGATTATTCCAGTTTGGGCCATGATGATCGGTGTAAGGTATCCACTATGTCGGGACAGGTTTAGCCACATTAACTCTGACATTGTTGGTCCTATGCCACCTATGCAGGGTTGTGGTTACCTGCTTACCATGGTTGACCATTTCATCTCATGGCCAGAGGCCTTTCCTAAGTCTCAGCATTTGAATACAATTGGACAGCACGCTTTGGATTGCCAAAAGTGTCAGTTACCGTGGGTTCTGCTTGGTATTTTAGCAGCACAAATGACATTCAAACGTCATCGGCTGAATTGGTAGACGGGCCGCGAATTCGGGTTCCTGGCGATTTTGTTCATACGAGCAGTCCTCCTTCCATGATTAAACACAACTGTATTTTTGCCTGGTCTGTACGCACAAGTACGAAATCTCGTTCCTTTACAAATGTCACGCCACTGCCTCAATGGATCGTACGTTCCAGTTGAATTGCACAAATCTCGTTATGTTTTCGTGTGCGTCGACTCCGCCATACGATGGGCTGTCCCGCATCGTGGAGAAAGGTGGACCACAACAAGAAGTCACCATAGATCGACTAAAACCAGCTCACCTCGAATAAACGCAACCTGTACAAGTTGCCAAACCACCCCGCAAGTTGCAAAACTTAGAAGAGACAATAATTGGTGTTTTTGTGTATGTGTGTGAGATTGGGCTGTGTAGCGCTTGTCTTTTACCGGTAGGCTGTATCCAAGCGGATTTAATGCCTTTTATCCCTCTCTCTCGAGTCTAGTGTACGTGCTGGAAAAGTAAATTTTGCTTCAACAGTTTTAGGACATCGAAAACGTTTGCTTTGCTATAAAGTTTATTACCCAGCACATTATTGACTTGGCTCGTCCCAGCACTGCGGGCAGTATGGAAGATTTTATTGCCGTTCTCAGCAGTAATATAAAAATGAGCTTTATTTGCTTTGAAGTTTTAACTTTTGGAAGTCTGTTGAGAAATGTTTAGTTTCAACAAATTAAAACAGTTTCCATCATACACTCCCACCCTACTTTGAAAATTATTAAAACAATTAACAAACACTCAATAATCCTTAAAGTACGTTTTAAATTTTTAAGGCAAAACAACACAGTAGTTCATGGCAGTTCAACTAGTTCATAGTTCATAGCACAAATGCTAAACAATAGTTTTGGTATCACATCCCCAGGTTGGGAAATGATTGAGCCGTACACGAGTTCCGCGCTTGACGTGGTGAGATTTTTTTTGGCGTGTTACGTATACCAAGCAGAACCGAGGGCAGCTCGTCAATCCAATTTGGATGTCAATCCAATTAGCCGATCTAGCCATCATCAGGCTGCTTTTGAGTTGACGGTGAAATCGTTCCACCAAACCGTTAGCCTGTGGGCGGAACGCTGTGGTGCAGTGGTGTTTAATTTCCATAAGTTGGCAAATGTTCTTCCACAATTCAGATGTGAACTGCGGGCCTCTGTCAGACGATATTTCCGTTGGGATCCCGAAGCGGGCAATCCAATGAAATATAAACGCTTTTGCGCAAGTGGCGGTTGTCGCGTCAGACATTGGAATGGTTTCTGGCCATCGTGTAAAGCGGTCGACGATGGTACGCAAGTATCTGATTCCTTGTGATGGCGACAGAGGGCCAACAATATCAATATTAACGTGGTAAAATCGTGCTTTGGGAAGCCAATAACGATGAAGAGGAGAACGTACATGTGTTTGGATTTTTGCACGTTGGCATTGCAAGCATTGTCGAGCTCATTCTGCAACTTGGTAGTTTAAACCATGCCACACAAACCTTGACGAAAAGATTTGGCGTGTTGTTCTGGCTGATGGATGGGTTAGACCATGAACAGCATCGAACACCATTCTTTGCCATGATTGCGGGATGATTGGTCTGCAAACACCAGTGGACACATCACATAACAGTCTCACCTGTGAGGTGTTCATCACAACCTCCTTTTTTGTAAGTTGGATACGGCAGTGCGGTAAGCTTGTGCTTCTGGAACATTCTGTGCTTTGGCAAGAGCAATGTGATCCAGATTGATTGCACTGCTCTGGATAAGGTATCGGCAACACAATTGTATTTGCCTTGTAGGCTACATGCCGAAGGTCCGTTGTGTATTCGGATATGACGGACAAGTGGCGCTGTTGTCTTGTTGACCATGGATCCGATGCCCTTTGTAAGGCAAAAGTCAACGTTTTGTGGTCGGTGTAGAGGGTAAATAAGCGGCTCTACAAAAAGTATCGGAAATGGCGAATAGCCAGATGAGCCGCCAACAACTCCCGGTAGAAAGCGCTGTACTTCATCTCGTTAGCACGCAAATGACGGCTAAAGTGCAAGAGGTTTCCAAATCCCGTTTTTATGCTGTTCAAGCACCGCTCCCACAGTCCTATCGGATGCATCAGCAGTCAGGGCGACTGTGGCATCAGGATGTGGGTGGTTAAGTTTGGTTGCATTTGCCAGTGCAAGTTTTGCTGCGTTGAAAGCACATTGCAAATCACGAAACCACTGCAGCTGAGCATTCCTTTTTGATATGGAATTATAACTGGGGGACATGTTACTTGTGGCAGAAGGAATAAATCAGTAATAAAAGTTTATCATTTCAGGAAATTTTGCAAACCTTTAGTAGTGGTGGGGCAAGGAAATTTTTCCACTTTATTGGGCAAAGGTTTTGCGCTACGGCATCAACCAAATGACCTAGAAACTCAACTTGTTTGTTTCAAAAACACATTTGTTGATTAGAAGACCACATTCCTGCAGGCGGTGGAAAAGCTGTTCTAGGTGTAATTTTATGTTAACTTGGTGAAGTGCTGGCCACCAGTATGTCGTCCAGGTAAACAAAAACAAATGGTAAAGATTGACATACCTGGTCCATAAGCCGTTTAAAAGTCTGGGCTGCATTTTAAGGCCGAAAGGCAATGTTAAGAATCAAACAATCCAAACAGAGTCATGATAGCAGTTTTTTGGATGTCTTTCTCTGCAACAGGGACCTGATGGTAGCCCCAAACAAGGTCGATCTTCGAAAATATCTTAGCGCCGGACAACCGCGATTTGAATATGCGGAATACTGTAGCTATCTGGCTGGGTGGACACATGTAGGCGGCGATAGTCACCGCAGGGGCGCCATTAACCTCATGGCTTTGGTACCATATGTAGTGGTGAGGCCCAAGGACTGGATGAACGACGAATGATCCCCATTTGAAGTATCTTGGCAAACTCCGCTCTATCGATTGCAAGCTATTCGGAGGATTAACGACGTGCCTTTGCGTGAACCGGTGTTCCAGTTGTGCAAATGTGATGCTGGACCTTGTGTCTGGGTGCAATGCTGGAAAACCTCGGTGTGATTAAGGACGGAAAACAAAGTTCCGTAAAGAGCAGCCATTACATAGTATTTTAAATTATTTAAGCTCATGTATTTGATGTTAGATTTACATGACAACTGCATTAATTACATGAAAAACATTACCGAGCAATGAACACGACAGTAATATTTACCAAATAGTGTTTTGACCGAAATCCATGTCACAATGCTGTGTTGCAAATCGATTCTTAATTTCATGGAAAAAAAACGTATCGCAAGGTGTGACGTGCAGGAAGCAAGTCACATGCTTGTGGGTTACGTGATTCTTCTACATTACGCAGTATTACCCATGTTGCGTTGATTTATCATTTTAATTTGAGATTCGTGAGATAAAGGTAAAGTCATAGAAAGAAGACAAGACAAATGACATGTTGTTACGCCCATAGACTTACTGTTTCCCCAAAAATAATTTATAGTTTCTGCAAACAGCACGATGTCTGCAAGAACGTGAAACAACTGGATTTTTCTTCTACGCAGTGCACTACACAGTGCCTTGTGCGTAAGCGAGAGTGAGTGCGTGGACGATTATACACTACCACGGTGTTTGGGTTCAGGGTTTTCTATTATTCTGTTAGTTTCATTGCGCTCACGAAGCTCGTCGATAATATATCACGCTTGTGTGGATTGCGCGTAATGAGAGGTCTAAACTATTTTACCAGTCCTTAGCTGGGTTGATTATGTCGCTGACCATGTTCTTGGGGAAGCGTGATCGCAAGACTTTGGACTTCAGCTACTCTATGAGTGTTATGGAAGTCTGAATCACATTTGCAGTCCTTTTTGCGTCTCCGTGCAAAATACTTTTGAAAATCGTTGTTGGGTGATGGGAATACCCGTATAGAAAACAGCGATTTAACATGGTAATTTTAATGAGATTGATGTTTAAAAAACAAGTTTAGAAAGGGTGGTAAAGACGCGTTCTACGCCCAGAAAAGCTTTCCCCTTGGTATAAAATCTCTGTATACAAACTTAGGATAACTCTTTGACATTGTGACGATACTATTACGTCATAGTTTTGATTGACTGCTGCAACCTTCAATGGTATATAATTACAACAACCTACACAGTTTCAAAGCGTATTGTTACTGGAATTTTGTCATAAAAGCCAGTTTTGCGCAGAGAAAACAACACGTAAGACCCCAAATGTCAGTGTACCGGTTTATGAATACATAGCCCAGAAGAAAATGAACGACAAAGCAATCTTCACAGGTACAAAAAATCTTTACAATACAAGATACGAATCCTCTTTGACATTTTTGTCTTATATTATTTACTATGGCTTACGCAACTCAGTAGTCGCTAAAGTTTATTTTATAAACAGCTGAGACAAGTGTGGCTTACAAAAGTTGCAACTACAAGAAAAGGTTGGAATCCTTCTTTAAAGAAAGAGGTTCGATGGAATTTTTCGTTTAGTTAATTACACAATTAGATAAACACAGCAGTTATTTCAGATTCAAACTTGCACAACACGCTTTCGCAACTTCTGAAGGTTCGGGGTCTAGCAAAAGACAGCTTCAACAGAGGAAACAAAATGGAAACGGAAAAATACACCTCTTACATGGCGAGAGAAATATGTAAGTCCAAAGAAGAACACGACAAGTACGAAAAACCGAAGGAGGAGTTTCAGGTGACAGAACAAACTTGTCAGCATATGTTGGAGTTTTCAATGCTGGAACGAGCAAACGAAAAATATGCAGATGCGGCCATTTTTTGTATGGTAGCACTTCAAAGTTTCGACAAGTTAGATGATCGAAAGAATGCTGTAGGCGGGATTCAGGGGTGTTTAAATGAGTTGGTAGTGTTGGTAGATATGTTGACCAAAAACCAGACCACGAAGGACATGGCCAGAACCATAATCCTTCCATTTATGATAAGATCCACCAGTAAATTGCGAACAATCGGTTCATTGAACGAAGATGTTAAAGCACTTGTTGAAACCGAGTGTTTATATTGCGTTGGCCGCGTTGAGTTTATGTTGGGTGACCTCATCAAAGCAGAAGCGACGCTGGCGACAATTGCGACCAACGCCACACGCAGGGTTGAAGATCTTTCCATACTCCCTCGGAGTCATGAATTACAAGGAGATGTTTACACTAAAATGATCCAAACTTCAGTAAGATCAGGTAGGCCTAAAGTCAAAGATCGGAAACTCGGAGAACCTGATTACAATTGTTATGATTTCTATGAGAAAGCTGAGCAAAGTTTGAGCAGAGCAATAGAATTGTATGAAAGATGCGTCGATCGATCATCGATCGAAAAATTTCAATTGGAGAAAGCTTGCAAAGATAAACTAAGGGAGTTGAGTGAACAACGCTCACAGATGGACTACAACCTGTACGTTGAAATTGATCAGTTTCAATGTGTTTGCTAACAATCCTTTAACAATCTCGTTTGTACGAAACAAACACAGGAGCAGCTTTGTCTTGCAGAACGTACAAAACTGTACAGAGTATTACATGAGATAAAACTGTAATGTGTATGATTTTCCTTGTGGCATTTTATATGAATATCGTCATTTCACGTGTATAATAGCGATTTGCCACTGCTCACCAAACGAATACTTCTTATCATTGTACGATTTCGTTAATCACCTGGTGATGTAGGCTTTGTATGTTTCGTATGAGCTGTGTATTTTTACTTCGTTTCCAGTTAATTTGTATTGCCCAATGCACGTCTTTTTGGTCAAGATGACCTCATGGCAGGGGTACTTTTTACCAAAGAAAATCAATAGACTTGTTGCGTTTTAATGCGTGTTCTTCTGTAAACTCCGTAATCCGACATCAATCAGGTAAACAATCTTGTATTAAGATGGCTGAAACGTACGGCAGCAGTCCAAATGAAACCACAAGTAGAAAATGGAATGGAATGGAATAATCATTCAAGCCAATGTGGCACATATAAAGCATGAACCCAAGTCACAAGTGCCCGCTAGGCATGTCAGGGCGGACCAACAGGTTACGGCACTTTATAGTCCTTTATTGTTTTAGAGTGTCGGTTTACCAGTTGTCGGGGTATGTCCCCGCTGGGTGACCGTGGGGTACGACTGCGTCTCGGCCTCGCACCCCAAGGGATCCGACTGAGTCTCGTTGGCAACTCGGCCTCGTAGGCAACTTGCCTTCTCTATCTCAAGGTTTACTGTTGGAGTTAAAGAACTCCTTTACACAAGTCTGTGCGTCTTCTAAATAGTCTAACTCCCGACTAAACACATACATCCACCAAGCTTCAAGCCAGTCCAAAGTTGTTCATAAATCCATTTATTGATATAATCCAACGAATAAATCCAAGTACAGTACAGTACAATTGGGGCTCCTATACAGTGTACTAAAGCAGAACCAACAGCCTAGACCCTTACACAGCAACAGTTAAAACACACTAATTTGGCAGGCGCTAGTCTCTCTGCTTATATAGTCTGCGGTTGTTGCGCAACTTGAATGCAACTTGAAGTTGACCGATTTGGTCGATTACGTCAGTTATTTATATAGCTTAATTAACTAAGTGCCCTAATAGGTTATTTATGTATAGGTAGACTTTGTTTTCATAATAACTAAAAGTAGTTATGTTTATTTTAGCTTTATTTATCATTTGCGAAAGAAGTACTTGTGTTTAAATCAACCTTTATTTATTATTTGCCAAAGAAATGTCTGTAATTATTTTAACTTGATTTACATAGTTAGTTTGGTTGCCTAAGTTACCTACATGACTTTATTGCCCAAATTACATGGTTTATAACACATCTATAATGTGGCTGCTTCTACCGGCTACAATTTTTTCACCTGCCACCAGCTCGGCAGGTTTTTCCTATTAAATTGTCCGGTCAGGAATTGACCTAAACCGGAAATGAGTTCTTCTTTTTTCCCATGTCGTTTTATTGGACATCACAACTTGGACATGCGTTGAACGCGTGATTACAATGACTTTGGTTTTAACTCTCGGTCATAATATAGTTATACGCTTTGGGCCTTTTTTAGTATATACATGTGTTGTGCGGCGACAAGAGCCAGGGCGGTCGTGGTTTGTAATTATTATTGTACGTGGGAAACCGGTCACGAATATAAACAGTTCCAATATTACAATTTTCATATTAATATAGCCTACACTGTGTTCGCTACAGACTACGATGCAAAAATAGGCCCTACAGTAGACTGAGGTTAGAAAAATTGATTAACTGTGTCGATTCAACTGTTTTTATGAAACTCAATCGGCAAAAATTTACGGGACAGGGCCTTTGCTTTTAAAATCAAATATTCACTACGCACGTTTTGCTTGATGAATAAGACGTCAATTTTAAACATAGTCACAGAATCGTCTCCTTCAATGAACTGAGGTAAGTTTTCCACCATGAATTAACGTTCTGCAGGGTGAATAAAAATATTCAAAAAAACAGTGACCATCTTTACTGCGACTGCAATATTTGCTCGTAGCATTGCAATTTGCAAACACTCCGTCAAACTCACATGAAACTTGAAACTAATCTTCTTTCGCCTTACAACTAAAATCATAAACGGAAATATGGCATATTGACAAATCAAGTTCGCTGTCTGTATTGTCTTTCCCATCTGCAGGCGTGCAACAAATTCATATTTACCAATTATGAATTTAGAATTACCAAGTTAAGTTTCAGAATTCTCTTCTGAATTGATAGTGGCCTTTTTGTCTTGCACTTGTTTTTTTGTGTCGCATTGTGTTTATTTACACCTGATGAAGCAAGAGGTACTCGCGAAATCTATTGAACGCATATTGGTACCCACCGTGCAGACCTCTGCCACAATGAAAAGGGTGCGTCACAAAGCAAACCAGTGATGCATAGGGGTCGAATTTACGGTTAAATAAGCGCACATGCGTGTGCTGTTGTCATGGCGAATTTTAGGGTGTTTGGGACAGTTTTAGGGGGGTTTCGGGCTATTTCAATCAGGTAGTTACTTGCTGGTGGGTGCTGCTGAAAATTATGGTGAAAATGGAGCACAAAATTCAGGTTGTATTTGTGGAAAAATGAATGGCTCTTTCGTGCTTTTACGAAAGATCCATCCCAGATGAACAAATTTTGATCAAAATTAGTCACTAGAAAAATGGTTTAGCTACCCCCTGGGAGCATCTACCAAAAAATTTACCCCTATGCATTACTGGTTTAAAGTCACGATGGGCATGACAAGATCACAAAGGCAATTTCAATAAGTAAACAATCTGCATAATAAACAAACAGACAACTTTTGTATACATTGCACAGTTCAACTGCTAAGCGGCAATTTTAAGGCAGCCAAGTTCCAAAGTTGCATAAAACTATATAAAGTGAAATATCAAGTAAACACATAAAAAAGTGCAAATATATGCAAAATATAAAAAAATCTGACAGATTTCAACCTGAAAATAAACGTTTCCATTCTTGTGATATAAAAAGTATAAGAGGTGGAAAACGCCACAGTGATTGCAATAGAATGGGGAATGATGTCCAAAATCGTTTAACAATGCACTTCAAATGTGTTTTTCTGTTACTGAGGGTTCACTTTGGGCAGAAAGACGTTTTGGTTAAAATCGCCTTCTTTAGCCATTGCCCTCAATTGACACCTACTTTTGTTCTGTAAAAAAATAAAGTACGTTGTAAAAAAATCTGTATGTGCCGGTATTTATATCACACATTTAACTGGGGTAATCATTCAGTACTTTTTAGGAAGATGCCTATTATTGACTTGTGCACTTAGTTTTTTCTTTAAACATGCCTTTTTCATCAAATATGGATTATAGGCATATATAAGGGATAAGCTAGGCTAAAAAAACAAGTTCATAGAAATTATGAAACCACACAATGTCCTCCAAAATCTAACAAAGTTTTGGCATTAAATGCAGAGTACTTATTTATTGGTAGTAACAAATAGGCAAGTACCAACATATACAGTAGCACTTGTTGGTTACAAACCATTCAGCATGGCAATGATTAGCTGGTGACTGGCGCAAATTGCCAATTTTATTCATGTTTTGGGTGCCTAAAAATGCTTATAGTTTTATCGATTCCCATAACATTTTTATTTTGCATGTTTATTGTTTATTTTTTTGTGGTCTACAACAAAATGAAATTGTTTTTGTAAAACTATGTTCTCTACGCGTAAGCAGTTAAAAAATTTTCAGCCTTAAAGACAAGTTCATAAAAGCCTGCTCTGAAGAAGCTCAGACCGTCCCACACTATTCTAAAACTCCCACTAAATACTTTATAAAGATCATGTTGTTTAGCGTGCAGCAAACCAACCTGTTGATGAAGTAGACGTCAGTTGTTGATTATTTGTTTTGTTAGTTGAGCCTCCTGCTATATAGATTTGGGGGTTGACAAGTATGCTGTCAGAGAACGTCGTAGCTGTGAATTACATTTGATTAAAGGAAATGCACCCATAAACCTATATGCTTTATCATACTTGCTTGATATGTAGGTGGTTGTGACTTGGCATTTTTTGAATCAGATTGCTGTTTTTTCTCTTCCTGGATACAAATGTACACATATATATAGAAACATATTTCTATGGAGTGCTACAGAGATTATTTCCCACTTACTTCTTGTTGTTTGTCTGGTATTTCAACTTTTACTTTAAAGTTTGTTTTGTGAAACTTTCCATTCAAATCCAGTTTAAGGTCAACTATTTCATCACCAGTATATGGAGCAAAATTGAAAACAACATTGAGTTTTTCCAAATTGTTCAGGAAAATTTTCTTTAACTTGATGTCATTCTGATTAAAGGTAACCCGACCACTTTCACTTTCAAGTGTTAGAGTTGCTTCATTTTCATTCGTTCTAGTGATCAAATTAATAGAAGCATGTACAGGAATTTAATGAAATTTTACAATAGCTATGTCAAATTCGGACTATTTACTGAAATCGGTAATGTTTTAAAAATATTGCTTAATGCTTAAAATTGTATTAGATTAAAATGCTGTGAATATTGTGTAAGGTTTAAAATAGTTAATCTTTTAGTAAATAAGTTGCCTTTTAAATTGAAGTTTCAAATAATTACAGTAGATTTGTTAACTTTGTTGACACTAATTTAAAGCTTCAAATATAAAATGCCTTTTTTTAAAGAATACCGGACAAGCAATAGGAGATCAAGACCTTAACGCTTTGCAAAACAAAAAAATTAAAAACCATGATGTGATTTATTACCTCAATGGAAAACCAAACAAAAATTTCAAAGTGGGATTTGAAATGAGGTTAAATTTCAGTCTGTCACAAATGAGAAAGTCCCATGATATTTTCACCAAGTCACAATTTTCCTTTTCTGAAAATCCAACCAATACCATTTTCTCCTTTGACAAATTTGATAGTTTCTTGCTGACCACACGAAACCTAAAGTACCACACAAATTAAAAAAATGTCTTTAACTTTATGTGATGTTACACTCACCAAGAAAAATGGAGGATTTCAAATTTAAACTCTCCTTCATCACTATAGGTTAAACTTTTGTAATCTTTCCATGTTTTTCCATCGTGGCTTGTTTCAACCTTTACATTGAGTATAATGGCAACATTATTTACAGCATATGTTATACAGAAACAGTTTACAATTTATTAGGTCAGTAACTATTCAAATCTGAATCTACACACTTGTTTTTGCCATAACAAGTAACAATTGCTCTTACCTCAACTGGTTGGGGAGGATCCTCACACAAAAAGCATGTTGGTAAAGTGATGGTGACATCTCTGGTGAACTTTAACCGACTTGGTCCACAATACAATAATGGCGTAATTTCCTTCTGAGAAATAAAGTAAATGATGATCATTCATATCTACTTTTCAATTGTAGTCAATTTTTTGATAATTTTCTAGTATTGATCTAAACAAGTATTAATTGCTTATACAAGAGAAAAAAAAACTAATAGGAGCTTGTTAAATAAAATAATATCCAATGAAAATAAATAAGACATTGACACATACACTTTGCTTCGTATTTCCATAGTAGCAACGTAGACAAATTTTTTCCTCTGTATCAAGTGCATTAGGAGGAATATCAACAACACAACCCATCACTTCAAGTTTGCCACCTTCCACACCAACCACTGATGACATCGTCCGCATTATTTTATATTCTCTTTGTTTCTGTGAAAATAACTGTTTTGTAAATTTTCTAACTTTTAAAAGTCATTTTTTGAAAAGCCAGTCATTTAATTTTTTTCTTAAATTCAAGATTTAACATTTAGGTTAAATACATAACATATAAATTCATAAAACCAAGTGCAGTTAATAATGGGCCATAGGCCACAACACCGACCAATGTTCTTGTACCACAAATTGTAAATTAGGACTTTAATTAGTGACGGAAATTTCACACTTTCTTGGTTTGGGTTGAGTTTTCATTAAGTTCCCGAACATACAAAAATCTATACTGCGCTTTTATAATGTTGTCAGAATACCAACATTCATGACTACCTGCTAGCGTTTTGACAACTTTTCACTGTTAATTAACAACTTTAACAAGTCTCAAGTGGGCAATTACTTACAAGACTTCCTGTGTTAACTTTCAAAAACTTAAGACCAAGCTCAGTCAACAAATCCCTAATTTTACAGTCAGGTTTAAGATCTAATCCAGACGGGAATTTTTTTGTTATTTCATCGTAAAATTCCACTGCCCTTTCTTGGCACCGCCTCTCAATTAATCCAAACTGAGTTTCATCCAAATATTGTTCATTGAGTGCCTGAAAAAATTCATATATGACAATAAATAGTTTCTGATGGCAAAAAACCTTACTTTATGCATTTCCTGGTTGTAGTGTTTTTTGGTATCTCCTTCAGCTTCACACAAAATGTTTCTCCAATGTTGCTTAAAATAAGTTTCACTTTTAAACTCTTACAAAAAAATCTAAATTTTTCAAAGAACAAACTGACATGCATATGTTGCTATATCGCACTACTTCATGTCTCATTCCATTAATATATTATTTTAAATGAAAATTTACTCACCAAATATTCTTCATTCTTTTGTTCATACACAAGAAACTCCTTGTCCAGGTTGTCAGTCAAGAGTTTTAAGTACTTTGCAACCAAGTCACCATTGCCAAAATTTAGTTTGCTATCGAAGTTCCGTCGAGCTTCTACTTTCAAAGTGTAATGTTCCCCTTTGATGGAGGGTTGGCTGTGACATTGTTCTTTGCAAAACTGCAGTAAGTTTAGAATAAGATCTTTGATGATTGAAAGAATTACTTATGACTTACCTTGTCCATTCGTTTCTTGTAAATATTTATGCTTTCTTCTGTGGCTTCTAGAGCTGTGTTTTCTGCTTGCATCTAGATTGGTAATTGATTTTAGTCATTTAGGTTTGTTGATGTGACTGGGTTTAGAATTTTTAAAAATTTTACTGGGGAGAATGTGATCTGATTTGAAGAAAGTAGGTGAGTGTTTTCTAACATTTTTGTTTCATGTTTCAAAATTGTCAGACCTAAATTGGACATGTCTGATGCAATACACTTGTTTAATATTATTAAGCAACATGCATTGAATTTTTAATTACAAAACATTAAGCTTAAATTGTAAATAGCAATTTTTGTCATAGTAGGATCCCAGTGCAATTGAGCCCATGTAATTTTTTTTCTACTGCAGGTAAACACATTTTAATGTTAGGACTTGTTAAAACTAAAGTTTTTGATATTGTTTATCATCAATGTTAGCATTATGATGACATGTGATGAGATATTATTTACAGACAGTTTGTAGTAAAAAGGGTCATCTGTGCATTAATAATACTTACAATATTTTTCATGTTTTCATTCCTAAAGTGTTGACGCAGCTCATTTAACAAATCTTCTAATTTTCTGTCAGGTTTAACATCAAGTCTGTAAGGGAAATCTTTTGTCAAATACTTGTAAAATTGAAATGTTTTTTGTTGACATCGTTTCTCAATTTCTTCAAATTGAGTCTCTTCTGCACATTGTTCATTGACCATCTGAATATAAATCCACTAAATTTAAATAAATGCTATCTATTTTAAAAACAAGAACAAAGTTTGTCCATTACTTTAATCTATAAATCTTTTTGTATCCATTGCATTCAATTCAACAAAATCACACTCACATAAAGTGGTTTAGAATGAAGCAATAAACGTATTTGGAATTACTGTTGTAACTCTGTTTAAACAAATAAAGATAAGCTAAGAAATGTTACTTTCTGCATTTCCCCTTTGTACTTTTCTGTGGCTTCCCTCACAGCTTCGTTAACAGTCATTTTCCAATGTTGCTTTAAACCAAGTTTGCATATTAATATATTGAATGGTAGTAAGGTTTAATACAATAAAAATACAGTAGTCTGCTAGGTTATTATATGTAAGGTCTTCAATTCAGTACATATATTATTGTCCATGCCACAATAAATAGTTACATGCGTTCTACACACCTTATTAACTTTGTTAATTTGTTTGAACTCGACAAATTCCAAGTCCATGATTTCATTCAAATGTTTCCAGTACTTGGCAAGAAACTCAGCACCTCCAAAATTTGGTTTGCTATTGAAGTTTTCCAAACCTTGTTTTTTTAAGCTTTTATGTTTTTCTTCTAAGGAAATTTGGCTATGACATCGGTCATCACAAAACTGCAAGAAAAATACAGGGGAGTAACAAACGCTTTTATGAAATTAGATAACTTCAATTTGCAATTACCCCGTTCATCTGTTGTTTATACATATACATGCATTTTTGAATGGCTTCTAAAGCTCTTTTTTCTGCTTGTACCTAAAGACAAATTGGCAAGACATTTTTTTAATCAATCTTATGTGACCGGAGAGCAATAACAGACAATATGTTGGTTTGTGCAATAAAAGCCTTTACCTGCGCTACCGCTTTAAAATCAGGCATTTTTCCATTGTTCAGTGCATTGAAGTAACACAAGCTTAAGTTAACGAGATCAGTTCCTGTAACTGGATTGCCGTTGATTTTCTTTATCACAACTTGTCTTGAAAATATTCTTTTGACGAGTATGTCAACGGTGTCAATAAATTTATTTCTAACATCTGCATCATTTGAAGAAAACAATGGTTTAAAAAGCATGAGATACTTATTGGTAATATGTTATAAATTTATTTTTTTTTCTAAACTTGCAAACGTTACCTTTTAACTGAAGTTGACTTCCTTGCTTTTCATTTCTTTCAGTAACTTTAAATCCTGGATGTGGCATCAAACAACAAGAGATGTTTTCAAAAGCATCACGTAAGCCCTTCTGAACTGATTCAACTTCTGAATTTTGTGAAACATTTTTTAAGACTCCATGAAGATATTCTTCACCACCATCAAAATCAAATTTGTATTTTTTGTCATCCCAGTCATGAACAAGAAACATCAAGTGCTTGAAATAAAGTATAATTTGTAGGAAGAAACTAATGTAGTAAGGTAAATATTTGCTAATTTTTACATTTTTTCATGCAGAATGGTACGAAAGATAATTTAAAAACCTGAAAAAAAGTTTTGTTGTCTTTCGACTTTTCCATGGCAGTTCCTTTCAAAATCAGTAGTGGTAGTGGGAACATTTGCACAATTTGACTCATCCGACGAGCATGTGTTGTGTGTTGTGTAAATAACTGTTAAAATAGTGGTTCATAACCCATAAAGTAAAGCCTTTTTTTGCAAAGAAAACAAGTAATCAGTATTTAATACACTTTATGAACATGTTGTGCATTGCCTATTACTCATATTTAAAGTTAACAATCCATCTCTGTGTTTCTATTGAAATACGTTTTGCCAAAGGAAAATGCCCACCTTGTATTGTGCCCTTTGTCACAATATAATGATGACATAACAAAGCAATCAGTGATGCAAGTGTCAATTTTTCAATTAGGTGAGCATGTATGTATGTGCTTTTGCTAGGGAGAATTTGAGTCAGTTTTGACAATTTTTAGTGTGTTTTTTTCATATTGGTCTTTGAGATATCTAGATGTATTTTGACAGATTCTGATGCATAATCTTCAACATAGTTTCATGTGTTACAAAATATTATTCAAATCTCAAAAAAAGGTTTCCGCTTTTGACTGTCAGTGTTTCTCAATCCAGAGATCATTTGTGAAAAGGCTGGCAGTATGGGGCACAATATACAGTTGGTGGGAAAATTTGGTTTAGCATATTCTAAAAAGGCTTGAAGATGGTTGACAACATGTGATTTTATTATTATTTTAACTGATACTATTATTTATCAGGCTGCAATAAATGCATTAAGTGTCGCACATTACTTTGGGTGCAGTGCACAAGTTTATCAAAAAATAAACAATTAGTCTACAGTGCATAAATGGTTGTGCAAATTATTAATATAGAAATCATAGTTTGGACAATACATTATTGGAATTTTATGATAAAATTACTCAAACCATGTAACCAATGAATCTCGGACATTAGCATGTCTATATTCCAATATTACAACACTACACTGTTTAGTTGTCCAGATAGTTGAAAGTGTACCAGTGCAAACAAACAAATTTAAACCCTAGTTTCATTGGCAACTGTGCACTAAAAAGTCAAAGTGACCTGGTGTAAAGTCATTGGTCACAAACCTGAAGATGTTGTAAATTGTCCCCTTGTATTTGTTTGGACACATTATAGATTTGAAACGAGCTTATCAGAGTGCTGAGTGCAAATATAAAGGAACAACCTTTCACTGAGTCTTGATGATCAAAAGATCCATGAGAATCCATAAGAAATAAAGCAACCTATAGAAATATATGTGTTTGAGGTGCAAAAGAGCATGTTTATACTGTTGCAAAAGTACACGTATTAAAACGTTACTTTCTATTTACTTTTGAGCTTGATGTATTTATAAAAAATGGTTCATCCCAAATCCATATTCCTTGTGTGTGGGCCTTGCGACCACCTCGCCATGAAAAGCCTTCAACCAAATCATCTTCTTTAGAATCAAGCCACGAATCTGACTGTTGGTAACAATATTAAAAAATAGATCAAATTAAATTTTTGATTGACTTACCGTATTATTCTTCTTGGCCCACAGATATTGCAGGAAGAAATTCAACATGAAGGATTTTCCTTGCCTGAAATCTCCAGCCATTGAATAGATTGCAACCGGTGTGTCGGTCACATCTGGATGTCCAAATATTCGTTCAAGTTCATCAGCATCGATTTCATAAATGTTGTCCTGTTGGGGAACTGGTCGGACTATTTGTATAGCTTTGTGCTGTTGTCCAGTACTACTGCACTCTTGAAATAAAAACATTTTCTGAAATAACCGTAAATCTAAATTTTATAAATGTTGTCGTGTTCGTGTTGTGGAACTGACCAGACTATTTGTACAGCTCTATGTGGTGTTGTATGTGACCTGGGCTTGCAATTGGGTTCTTGAAAAATGTTTGTTTGATTGTAGTTGCGTTTATACATTTTTTTTAGACAACACCAAAATAAGAAATAAACTACTTACCACAACCAACAGAAGCCATTTCGATCATCAGAGGAACGATCACATGGTCACCGTTATGGGTGTAGTGTAGTACAAGCACTTAGTTGTTGATTAATCAAAAGGAATTTAGCCAGTATAGCCACAAGCACACAATCACCTAAGCCAGAAAAACCAGAGGGATGTTAGTTGACAAAAAAAAAATCGCCAGTTAACAAAACTTTGAACGCAGGTTACTTGGCCGCCTTACGAGGTAGCGGCATGACTTTTTTTGCACGTAAAAGTTCATAGACTGAACTTTCTAAAGATACCAAAATTATTTTAAAAAAATATTCATATTCGGTTATGAATATGATATGCGTGACATAACTTGGGAAAACAAGATTCGCAAGCAATTGACATTAGAAATGACCGGTGTCACATGTTTCAGTGGTAATTACAGTAAACAGTTAATAAGTATTGTAGGGAATTCGTCTTTTCATAATTCGAAACCTTTCAATATTTTGTTTGAACTTGTTCTTTGAAACTGCTTTCTACTATTTTACATTTACACCCCGTCTTTCTGGAGCCGTTGTAGAAGATAATGAAAATTGTATGTTATCGCTTTTGTTTGTTTAACCAACATTAGTTCATTAATTCACATTACTCTTCAATTCGCTAAGTCATGATACTCGTGCGTTATAAATCTGATAAGCCCGCTCTAGCACGTGAGAGAAATTCATCTTGGTCAGCTTAGTAACAGCGCACTTTTCCG
This sequence comes from Ascidia mentula, assembly GCF_947561715.1. NCBI lineage: Eukaryota > Metazoa > Chordata > Ascidiacea > Phlebobranchia > Ascidiidae > Ascidia > Ascidia mentula. The sequence goes on along the minus strand of NC_138568.1, from coordinate 21,231,046 downwards.
CTGACCAAAGCCTTATGATTTTTATGTAATCTATGTTTGTTTATGACATTTTTACCCGGTCAACACGCCTGAAAGTTAGTGGTTATAATTGACCGCTTGGGCTGTAAAGCCAGACAGTTTCTGAAAACGTAACATTGAACATTTGTACTGTCTCAACGCCAATTGGATTTACTCGATCTTCGTCATTGAAATTGCATCTTTTATTGTGAGTATTCGAATGTCTTACTAATTTTAATACAACCCAGTAATTATTAATTGCACAGTGTTGGAGTCTTTTTGGAGTTATAGTTAGGTTTTGTGTTTCACTGAGTAAACATAGCATAAAACCTACACCTTCGCTATAAGTTGTCTCACTTGCGTTAACGCAGACGTAATTACGTCTTTCAACTTGCGCTACTTCTTCTAAAGTCTTCTTCGTCGCGTAATCGCTGCAATTATGTCTTTGTTTCTGCCTCGACTTTGATATTTCCCAAAATATTTGCTACTCTTTCCACAAATAAACATATCATGGTTTTCAGTCTAACAGATCACAATGTGATCTTACAGATCTCGGTGTTCGGTGCCAGATCTCTGTTTTGGTCTCAGACCGAATTTCGCTCCAAGAACAAACCATCGGTGTCGGGACTTCCTGCCAACATGGTGTCGGAGGCTTGATCCCGGGTCTTCGCCCATGGCGCAGTACATTTTTACAATGTTTTGTTGCTTGAAGTTGGTAGACATGTAATTACTGAAAACGTACAATACCGCCACACTGCTGTAAGCGTTGCCATTTTTAGACTCATGGGAAAATGGTGGGTTTTGGTCGCATTTGAGCGTAAAAACTTACCCAGGACAAACCTTCGACAGGGGCAGTTTCCTGCTGGGCAAGAAACGTCATAACCGGGATTTTCTGCCACTTGTTGCAAATTCAATGATTGGACTACTACATCGTGCCTTGTGAGTAAGCGAGCGAGAGTGTGTGGACGCATATATACACTATCATGGTGTGTGGATTCAGGGTTTTCTATTGTTATGTTAGTTTCTCTGCGCTCACGACGCTTGTGTGGATTGCGCATAATGCGAGGTCTAAACGTTGATCAAGTCGCTTCTTGCAAAAGCATGATCGCATGACTTTGGACTTTAGTTTCTTTAGACTACTATGGAAGTCTGAATCACATTCGAATCTCCCTTTGCAAAATACTTTTGAAAATCGTTGCTGGGTGATGGGAATATCCGTCTAGAAAACAGCGATTTAACATGGAAATTTTAATGAGATCGATTGTTTTATAATCAAGTCTAGAAAAGGTGGAAAAGACGCGTTCTACGTCCAGAAAAGCTATACTTGTTATAACTTGGTGTACGTGTTGTTGTTTTCTAAAAAGTTTCAAGTTGTACTTTCAAAATGTACCGCCCTGTCCATCACCGATGTAATTGACTGTCTTTTCTCCAAAATATATAAAAAAAATTGTTCATACATTTCAAGTAACACGCACAAATAATAATCACATGGAAAGGACTGCGGAACATTCCACGCATTACGCGACTGTGGCATGCAAGCGCAATGTTGCCGCCGTGTGTAATGAGGCGTGACCACAACAATACGTATTGTACCTGTTTTACGCTGCTTTTTTCGAGACGGTGCCAATTATTTGTCATACACACACTGTGTAATATCGCACAAATTAATTTGCAGCCAATCGTTTCCTGGGAGTAATTGAATCAACAACAAACATAAAACACAGAGGACAATAAACACAGTGTGTGTATGACAAATAATTGGCACCGTCTCGAGAAAAGCAGCGTAAAACAGGTACAAACACACAGGACGCATGAGATTTTGCGGGATACGTGAAGAAATAAAACCACATATATAACAATAATGTCTGGGGAGGAGGAACTACACGTGCTTTGATGCAACACTTTACCTACTTTGAATGTGCGGTATCAATACCTGATTAAGTCTCGGCGCATGGCAGACAAAACGTCGTAACAACACAGCACGTATACTTTATGCCAGAAGAGCAGTACATTCTAAATTGCAATATGCCTGGCAACAACAGGAGCTTCATATGAATTAAATTGCGTGTTTTGATAGGGTCGACATAAGTGTACGTTAAAGTATTGAAAAACTTTATAAATCTTGTCTCACGATTGCTGGCATGTAAGAGCGCATGCAAAAAGCGTGGGCACAAATCCAACAATAATCTTCTTCGTCATCTTCCAACGATTTATTTCCTTAATATCTATATTAACGCTATTAAGGAAAAACACCTCAATCCCTGTGAATATCACATTGCTTTGACATTACCAAGTGTTGGGCTCATATACTTTGCAGGACGAAGAAATTGTGTCACAGGATTGTGATCTTGCTACGTTCTCAATTCTTATTTGACAGATGTCGTTTCTTTTTAACCCAAAAACAAAAATTTATGATTTCACTTATTTATCAAACATTGTACACCAATACTGTTGCCAATTACATCCTAGTTGATTTATATAGGCTATATGCAAATGTCCAATCACTTTCACTGTCAGTGACACATTAGTGAAATCGAGTTCGGTTCTTATCATAATACGATACTTGTTATTGACACTTGTTGTTAACACAAGTGAATGGTGGATCATAATCATGGTTGTCTGTTTTGCACCTTTATACGTGTACATCCTGATGAAGGTTGTTGCATATCAACCGAAACGTTGATATTAATAAACACTATTGCCAGAAGAGGCTTTTTGTAGTGATAATGGCAGCAGCATCAATGATCAATTGCTGTCAATTTAAGTCAGAGACCATTTCCTGACTTTAGTATTACTTAAACTCTTTAACTTATAAACAAAATCATAATTATACGGGGCAAGGCGGCCGCTGTACAATATTATAAAAACACTTCTGCAGCTGCAGTAAATTTTCACCAGAAGTTTGTCTGGTCCTTTCAAGTTACTGCGTCAGCAGAGTTGAGATGCTTTGAGTTGTAAATCCATGCGAATGTCTGAACATTTTCAGATTATTTAATAGTTTAATATGCCTATGTGATTACAGATGGTGAAACAGAATGGCTTTCAAATAAGGGTCTGAATAACGTTGTGCAATTATAGATAGTTGTGCAGCACATAGTTGTGTAGCTAAACTAAACATAGTTATGTTCCCTGACAAACCAACCTATCACCTAACACATGCTGTGTGTTAATAGCTTGTTGCAACGAGTAGAGCAATGTCAGTGCAGTAAACAAAGCGCAAAGTTGCGAAACGTTTGTGGTCAAAAAAAAAGAAAATACATATGCTGAATGCAGTTTACGAATGAGATGTATGTTTTGCTTTGACAAATTTTACACGAAATACAAACTTGTGAACGACAATTCTTGAAAACCACGTTGTTGTGCACCAAGAGTCGGTATTTTCCTGAAACTCCAAAAAAGGTGTTAGCGAAGATTGTGACAATCCGTTATGTAACAATACAGCGGTGCACTGTGGATGCGATTCGCTAAATTTCAACCATGTTTCAAATATTCTATAGACAAGTACATCAAGTTAGTGCAGCAGAACAAAAAAATGCACTAGACATCGAATTTAAACAAGCAAAGACTTCATATTATTGGCTCCACTTTGCTTATCATATGACTATTGTGACACGGGGCCTGACGGCACTATTGGTTGAGCTTTGCTTGGCCATAGTGTTTCCACCTTGTTTTCTCCGCGAAGTTGCACCAAGTTTGGTGCCCAACGGATGACGGTAATTGTATAGTCACCACAAAGTGGAAGTCTTTGCTTGGTCATTTGGTCAGCAAAGTCGTCTGAAAGTCACACCAGCTGCACTGATGAGACCTTTTAGGTCAAAACAGTGGTCATCAATATGCAGCTTACACAATGCATATTATAGGCTCCTCTTTGCTTAACAGAGAATGACGTTGCAGAACGTCAGCAGGTGGACAAAAACAAAGTTTTTGTCATTCCCAAAGTCATTTTAACGCAGGTTTATCAGGGATCGTTTGGATTGAATTTAAACTCTGCAATCTAAAACAGTTCGCTGTTGATATCGTGCAGTTTGGTCTTTATTATCCACCATATAAATGATGCTGTGGCGTTCAACATTAAGGTGAAAATTAAGGAATCAAATAGACATTTCAACTGTGAAGTTTTCAAGTTCGAAACAAACGCAGTAAGTTTGACACTGAGCAAAAAGGGACAAGTTAATCTCTATCGCTGCTGGTGCCACCACTTTTTTATTTATATTATCGCTAGGGGCGCTGTCGTCGTTCTGTTTTAAACGCGTGCCAGATGACTCTTCGACCTCGAAAACAAGGTGTTTGTGTGGTGATTGGACCAAACAATTTACAACTGGGGTTAGCAATTTAGTTGGCAAGAATTGTCGGTTAACTTGTCCCCTAAATAACCGCATACAACCAATAGAAGAACAAAAAACACATAATTGAAGAGAGATATTCGTTACTCCCTTTCGTTCCGTTGCATCACCGGATTCTCCTTTCTCCATACATTTGCCAAATCGCCTTCTCTAATATATATGACACTATGGTATCATGGTATCATAGGAGAATGCTATGAGAATACATGCATATCACATGTAAACATGAAAACATGGCTAAATTTGCTACGAGACTACAATGCCTGGTAAAGTAATAAAAGGTCAATAGTTGTTATATGTCACAGGTGCCAAGCTGACCGCTGTGTTGCGGACAATTTCTAAATAGTTGCTGTGAGTCCAGGTTTCGAGGCATATGAGGCTAATTGTTTCACCTCCTGTGAGAGGGGTTATGAGGTGGCCAAACGACACTGGTGCTCAAGTGCAACATGCCAGACGTGGATTTGGATTGGGGTGGTTAGTTCAAACCTCACCGGGAGCGTTTTAAATCTTGATACGACTTGCGGACTAATGGCTTTCATCCACCTTGTATCGCTATAACACTATTACTTAATAGCGCGAAAGATTTCTTGCCTCGGTCTTCGTGTTGTTTGACTTTTTTGTGTTTGTCTGGTTGGATATATTTGAACTGTGGGCGGAACACAGGTGGCCTTCAATTGAAGCCCATTATGTAAAGCAATTAGGCGGTAACAAATTACAAGCATTGAGATGAAATGTTTTAATGTAAAAAGTGTCCGAAGAGTGATTTCGGAGTCAGGAAGTTTATATCCTGGATCAGAAGGTGTTGTAAATTTGTGCCATCACGAGTTGTATCAGTATGTTGCAGTTAACAGCATTTCCATTGAAGAAAAAGAGGAAAGCCAAAGCCGAAAAACAGGTAGGCCTAAAACCTAAAATCCATTACGTACCGGACCAAAAATATCAGTATTTCATTTGTCAACTATATTCTTAGAGTCCTTCGTTTGTTCGATGTTTTGCATCAGGCTAACTACGACCGTATTGTAAGAGTTTACGGTTACACGCAATGGAAATGGGGTTTTGGGGTTTTCACTGAATACATGCCATTCGGAACCCTCGAAAATCTGCTTTTAAACCATGCAGTGAAAATAGATGATCCACTCCTGCTAAGAATGACCAGCGATGTCTGCGACGGTCTATCATACCTCCACAACACAAGTGGTTACAGGCAACTAACAAAGAGTGACTTAACACCTGCAAATATTTTTGTTTCACTGGAGTTACGATGCAAAATCGGTTACGTCTACGCCGACGGTAATAACGTGCGTACACAAACCGTATTCACGTCTCCAGAGAGGATGGCGAACGTCAAATTGCCATCAACTGTATGCGAAGATATTTACGCTTTTGGCATGGTCCTGTTTACGACGACAAGCCGACAGATGCCATTCGAAAACGACTTGGACATCCGAAAACTTATGGATAGTTACGGCATGGAGCACCCTAACATTAAATGCATACAGGCAAGTCCCATCAAGAACGAGCTGAAGAAAATGGTGTTGCAATGTTCATCACACATCCCAAAGCAACGACCATCGATACAAATTTTACAACAGACGTTGTTTAATTTGTTAAAACAGCAGAGCCTGATTAACATAAGCAAGGCGGTCTGCAAAGTTCATGAAGGCCTCTCAACACCGGATTTGCCAATTAAACCTGATGCAAGTTGGCCTCCATTAGATGAACAACCAGTGGTTTCAATGGGTATGCGTTTTTTTCTTATTACTAAAATGATGTTGGAAAGTCCCAAAAATAATGTTGGCCATTTTCCAACTGCTAGTGGACGAATATTTCAAGAACAAAAAGTGATAACTAGGACTGGCCTAGACTTCTACTTAATCAGCCAAGCAAGATGTTTTTTTTGAATATATATATTTCGCCTATGCGGCATCCTCAGTATTCTAAAAACAACAACAAGAATAATCGTAGTGATTAGCATCAATAGCACACATCAAGACTAACATCTTCAAGAACAAAATGTCTTTTGACTGATAGAGGTTGTTCAGTCTGGTAATCTTGCAATCCTTTGTTTTCCTGTACGCTTTTAACGAATGTTTTTGCCTAAATTATTTTCAAGAACCTTCAGGGAAGGATTATACACACGACAAGCCAGAGGATTCAAAGCTGGTGGATTCCGAAAATCCTTGCTGTCAGTAAATTTTAGACTTTATTTAGATGAAAACGAACTTGTGGCGTGAGCTAACAAGCTCATAAGTTTTATTAAAGCCCCAGTTGAAGGGTTTGCTAAAGTTGGTACTGACGAAAAGGGTTGGTACGAGCTAGCTTGGAGCTCCCACAAATTTTGCACTGACATAAATTTGATAGTTTTTATTCATAAAACGTTGGAATATCGAAAGGTAGGGAAAAAGTGACCTTCGTTGAACAAAAAATGTGACAAATTCCACTTAAGCTGAAACCAATTTTTACCATATTCATATTTTCTTTGCTATTTTAGATCCAACCGAGTCCGACGGTGACCCGACAACAAATCAAACGTAAGTGTAGATATTTTTTCCTCAATGCGAAACTTATCTCAGGCAGAAAGAGGAGGAAAATAAACAAACATTTATGAATTGTTATTATTTCTCATATTTTCTTCAAACATTAATTCTTGCATTTTGTTTTCTAGAAACGTCTACGCCACTGTCGATGACGACGTAGCACAAGGTACGATGTTGAGTTTCATTTTGCAACAACTTGTTTCGTTGTCTTCAACAGTTATGAAAACAATATTCATTCTCTAAGTATACCCTGTGGTTTATGTTGGTTAACTTTTAACGCTAGGCTGTGACCAATAAACGTCAAGCCAAGTTGATAAAATCCTGTGGTTAATTTTTTAAATCTTTTAAAGATGAACATACATACGACACACCTGAAGATTTCAACGAAGTGGATTTCGAAAAACCTTATCAAGGTATGGAAAACCTGGGACTTAAAATTTACTTCTTGACTCACTCGTATATAAATATATTTTTCTCACGCTCTACAGTTTAAGAAGATTTTTGGTTGCGGTTAAAGATTGGTATAATTGTTTTTTTGGTGCAAAATACAATCCAATATTGAGTAGGAATCTTTAACTTGGCGATTGCACGCCTCACATGGGAATTCGATTAAATACTATCGGAAATATGTTTAGAGGTCAGATCAACCGCCCTGTCCATTACCGCTACCCCACTTAATTATAATTGGTATTTTTATCTTGTCTGTAATTGCGTAGAGAACAGCCCAGATGTACGAGAAGCCACAGACTTAACAAAAACGCCGACAGGTAAGTGACAAAAAAGATCTTTATTCTAAATCTAAAATTACTGTGATATTTTCTGGAATATGAATTGAAATGGGACATAATGAGCAGCAAACAATGTTTTGCGCAGCAAAGCTGCAAGTCACTATCGATAAAGTCGCATGACATTTCCATTGATTAAACGAACCTTTGGACTGGGCTAACAGGCACGTGTTTACCCAAGTCCCAGTTGGAGTGTTTGCTAAAGATAACATTCAGACAAATATGTAACGTTGCATCAACTACATGCAGCAGCATGAGCAAAATAACTATGATTTACATGACTTTGTGGTTCCAAAAACTTTGTATAGTTTTCAAATATTGTCTAATTAAGCTTTTAGTTTTGTTTCAAATGATTTCTTCGCAAACACAACTCTCATCTCATCAGCTATACAAAATTGAAAGCTAGGGAAAAAGCGAACCCCGATTGCACAAATACTGTGATAAATTATAAGTACCAAACAAAAACCAATGAGTTGTGCAATGTTTTTGACCATATTCATATTTTCTTCGCTATTTCTGATTCAATCGAGTCCGACGGTGACCCGACAACAAATCAAACGTAAGTGTAGATAACTTTCCCTCTCATTGCGAAACTCATCTAAGCAGAAAGAGGAGAAAAATAAACGAACATTTATGAATTATTATTCCTCATATTTTCTCCAAACATTAATTCTTTCATTTTGTTTTCTAGAAACGTCTACGTCACTGTCGATGACGAAGTAACGGAAGGTACGATGTTGAGTTTCCTTTTGCAGAAACCCGTTTCGTTGTCTTTGACAGTCATATAAACAACATTCATTCTCTTAGTATACCCTGTGGTTTATGTTCGTTAACTTTGAACGCTCGGTTAAGGTGGATTTCGGAAAACCTTATCAAAGCATGCAAATAACTGGGACTTAAATTTGTTTGTTTCCCTATTCGTATATAAATATATTTTTCTCACACTCTACAGTTTAAGAAGTTTTTTGGTTGCAGTTAAAGATTGGTATAATTGTTTTTTTGGTGCAAAATACAATCCAATATTGAATAGGAATCTTTAACTTAGCGATTGCACGCCCCACATGGGAATTCGATTAAATACTATCAGAAATATGTTTAGTGGTCAAAGCAACCTTCCCGCCCATTACCGCTACCCCACTGAATTTTTATTAAAATTTAATATTGTCTGTAATCACTTAGAGAACAGCGCAAATATACGAAATGGCAAAGACGTAACGAAAACGCCAGAAGGTAAGCGACAAGAAAGGTTTAATCTAAATCTGAAATTACTGAAAAATCAATTAAAATGACCATGTGGCCTTAATTGCATTGCGTTTCCCTGTTTACTGGCGGTAAATATAGTTTTGAAAGATCAGTTAGATATAATTCATGCATTTGCAATGCATTGCAAACGTTATTTTGTGGTAATGCATTGCAAATGTTATATTTTTTGTGACCAGACATAACGAGCAGCAAACATTCTTTTGCGCAACAAAGCTCTCGGTAAAGTTGCATGACATTTACTTTGATTAAACGAACCTTTGGATTGGGCTAGTATGCAAATAAGTGTTTACCCAAGTCCCAGTTAAAGTGTTTGCCGAAGATAACTTTCAGACAAGTATGTAACGTTGCATCAACTACATGAAGTAGCATGAGCAAAATAATTATGATTTACATGGCTTTGTGGTTCCAAAAACTTTGTATAGTTTTCAAATATTGTCTAATTGTGCTTTCAGTTTTAATTGTTTCAAATGGTTTCTTCGCAAACACAACCCTGTGGTTTATGTTTGTTAACTTTTAACGCTTGGTTTTGACCAATAAACGTCAAGCCAAATTGATAAAATCCTGTGGTTAATTTTCTAAATCTTTCAAAGATGAACATACATACGACACACCTGAAGATTCCAAAGAAGTGGATTTCAGAAAACCTTATCAAGGTATGGAAAAACAGAGACTTAAAATTTGTTTGTTTCCATATTCGTATGTAAATATATTTTACTCACACTGTGCTGTTTAAAGATGTTTTTATCTTGTCTGTAATTGCGTAGAGAACAGCGCAAATGTACAAGATGCCTCCGACTTAAAGGAAACGTCAACAGGTAAGTGACAAAAAAGGCCATTATTCTAAATCTGAAATTGTTGGTGTTCTGGAATATCAATTGAAATGAGAATGTAGCGTAATGTGCGTCTTTCACATTGAAATGTTTACTGGCGCTAGATGATGTTTGAAAGTTGTTTTTCTGTTATTCAATGTTTATTTCCTATGAAATGCAAATGTTTTTTTTATTTGATATTGACCAACCAGAAGATGATCATACATACGACACACCAGAAGTTACAGAACAATTGGAATCCGAAAAACGTCCGGGTATAGAGTAATTTAATTGTACGCTTACTCTTATATTCATAGACAACAAATAAATCCAGTTAAGAAATTCTGACTCAGGGTAAAAATATCAACTCTAGGAATGAAGCCTAAACAAGTGATTGACTGACAAACAAAAATAACTTGGATAATTGGCAAGAGATTGTTGAAAGCCCAATTCTCTGAGAAATTACGCAATATGTAACTTACACTAAACCACCCCAAACGTTTGCTTTCCTATCAAATAAATTGTTGTCCAAATGTTCGGCTCTAACTGCTGATACCATTGAAATCGTATTGATAACGTCTTCCACCCGATGGCAAATATATTATTTAAAACTTTTTTCACACTGACTCCACAATCGTGAATGTATATGCAAGTTTTTTGCAAAATTTGTTTGTTTGAGTAGAAATACCGAACTAAGCGATTGTATTCGCTGAAGGGGATATTGAACTAAGCAGAAATACATTTAGAGGTCAAAGTAACCGCCCTCCCCATTACCGCTACCCCACTGAATGTTTATTAAAATTTATTATTGTTTGTAATCACTTAGAGAACAGCGCAAATATACGAGATGGCAAAGATGTAACGAAAAAGCCAGAAGGTAAGCGACAAGAAAGGTTTAATCTAAATCTGAAATTATTAAAATATCAAATTAAATGACCATGTGGCTTAAATTGAGTTTCCCCGTTTACTGGCGGTAAATATAGTTTTGAAAGATCAGTTAGATATAATTCATGCATTTGCAATGCATTGCAAACGTTATTTTGTGTTAATGCATTGCAAACGTTGTTCTGTGTTAATGCATTGCAAATGTTATTTTGTGTTAATGCATTGCAAATGTTATTTTTCTGTGACAAGACAAAATGAGCAGCAAACACGAAGAGGTGATCATTGTTGGTCACTGAGTGCCCGTGGCATCTTGGTGCGTATAATGACTCATAAAGCCCCAGTCTCTATTGAGACCGTGGTTGATAGAGTCAAATTTTTCGATGTGGCGTTGTTCTGCCGTCTCTCTCGCTGGTCTAGTTCTTCTCTTAACCCTCTGTAGCACCATGACCCTCAAGTCTTCAACACTGTGGTCAGGCTCGTTGAAATGCCCTACGAGACACAACAACTACGAGAAACCGGTAGGAGCTCATTTCAACGAGCCTGACCACAGTGTTGAAGACTTGAGGGTCATGGTGCTACAGAAGGTTAAGAGAAGAACGAGACTAGTGAGAGAGACGGCAGAACAACGCCACATCGAAAAATTTGACTCTATCAACCACGGTCTCAATAGAGGCTGGGGCTTTATGAGTTATTATACGCACCAAGATGCCACGGGCACTCAGTGACCAACAATTATCACCTCTTCGTGCGTTTTTCCTTTTTTTCTTCCTTGTTTTTAGCGCTGTTTCCGCATTTTATTTGACACGTTATTTGCTGCACCTGATGAAGCGAGATTAATCTCGCGAAAGCTCGTGCCATTAAATTAGTTTCATAGTCAGTCTCTTATAAAAGCAGTGCACAAGCAAGCATATAGTCATAGACTGACACGACAAATTGAAGAAATTGAATTGTGTAAAGTAGTTTCCTGGAAATACTATAAATCAAAAGCGAGGAAAAAATGGCTTCGTTTAAAGAAATGATGCGGTAATATTTTTTGGTTCACCAAATCCAATTGTAACTCAGTATGGTCAAAATCATGTTCCGCAGAGCACATCACAATCTTCATTTTTTCAGTTGTTGTTTAAGATTTTTTTATTTAAAGTATAAATTTGTTGGGAAGGTAAGCTATTGGTGGATGGCGTATGCTTTTCGCAAAATTCCTTGTACAAACGACGAGCAAAAAAAACATTTTTTTTAGGTGAGAGCACTCCGGTGGATAGCTTGTCCCCAATTGACACGTAAGTAACAATAAAGTATCAGTAGAACTAACCAAAAAGGTTATTGTTCAAACAATTATACAGTATTTGTACATTTATAAATTAAAAACCATGTATCGCTGAACAACGAAAAAAAATAGATGTGTGTTTTACCACCAGTCATAAACCTTTAATATGCTGTAAGCCTTTTCCTTCAAAATGATTCAAACAAAGTTGCATAGATACTTAAAAAAAATGAATGACACTATAGGGGTATAACCAATTACATAAAACACACACGACAGAATAACGGTTGGTATATGTATGCGTCCAATAAATTACTTTGCAAAAAGAAAAAAAAATTCCTGCGACAAATTCGTAAATTTTTTTTGTTAGGTCACGGAATTTTGTTCGTCCAATACCTGCAGTCCGGAAAAACTTACAGGCAAGTTGAAAACAAGTAATTGCGAACAAACGAACAACATTTCAGCTCTTGCATTTTTGATCACAGAAAATAAAACAGACAATTACCGAAACTGTGCGAAAGGGCGCAACAAAACTTACAGGTAAATCATAAAGTTAGTTCGCAAATTGCATAGCAAAACTTTTGAGAGAATTGCACTTCATACTGTAAGTTTGTGACTATCTTTATCCTATGGTAAACCATTATCGTCCAATGAATATTTGCGGTTGACATCATCCTCTGCCTGATCCCATGCCATTTTGTAATATGTAAATCACATGACAATTCATGCCGACAATCCGTGACTAACAGCATCACGTGAGAATAATTCTCCCATCATATCATTTCCTGACCGCTTTCTAACCATCTGTTAATATCTCAGGCGAAGCGACAAAAAACGATGAAAAAGTGACAACTGACGGCAGTACAGCTGTCGGGGGTATTAACATAGTCAAATGATTCTTTTTTTTTGAAAATTGCTATTTTAATATTTACAAGTAGCACTGAAGAATAACTTAGAAGTTTATTAGTTTCGTGAATTACCGGCTGTTATATCCACGACAATTACTTTTGCAATAGAAACGACACATTTCTTACCATCGCGGGACACCCAGAAAATATCGGTCTCTTCCACCACCGACGGCTTTGGTAGCGATGAGGACACTTGGAATAGTAAATATAGCACTAGTTTCCTTATAAAACTTTTGTAGTACACCTACATTTATTTGCAACATTAAGACATATATTCAATCCACGTTACACCATAATTATTTTAAATTGCGAGCACAAAGATACTGGCTCAAATTACATGCTACCTGTTTTCTTTTTTTAAATGTTTTCTGCAGTATGGGACAGTCTTCTTGTTCTCAGAATTATGCGTAAATTCCTGGTTAGTGATCCTAACACGAATTTTTTTTATACAGTTCTGGAAGCATATTGTGGTTCATTTCGACACTTTGTTATTCTTCACATTGATTATCATGTTTTTAAGGTTTTTCTGATTTTGACGAAAGTGCTTGTGACGAAGCCCATGAGCAAGAAGAATCTTGGGAGGATAAAAATGGTAAAATACCCTGTGGAATTATGTTACACATTTCAGATTAATCTACTAGAGCAATACAATCTGTTTGCAAGTAGAACTAATTTAAAAAAATCTGTCAAACTGCTGTTAATTGCAATAAAAAGATGAGCGCAGATTTTCAATGGAGCGTATATGAAAAACAAAAACCTGTGATAATTTTAGTCTGAGCGTAAATTTTCACTAACATTGAATTCAAAGCTCTTTCTTTTACTCAAAACCTGACAAAAACCAAACAAAACAGAAAACAGCCAGCGTGTTAATTGCAATGAAACATTCGTCAAGTTACCAATTGAAACGGCAGTATCAGCAACTTTCCCAGGTATGACAAAATTTTTCTTGAGTTTCAACGTCATCACACCTTTGTTTAACAACCTGTGTACTACACAGGAAATACGATTAACACAAATGAGCATAACGATTTTGAAGAAAATGCTCTTTGTCACTATCTAGTGTTCAGAAAATCGTTACGAATATGCGGTAACAAATTTGTTACAAAAATTGTTAAGAGAAAAAAAATTAAAAATTACTCGGAAACAATTTTGTAGTTTCAAAACAAAATTCGTTTCGGCGAAACGGTTTTGGAAACGATTTTTTCAATCGCAACCATTTTTACTTTGTCTGCCGAACCCTGTGTACTACACAGGAAGTACCATTAACACCAGGAAATTCTGTTTCATAGATGCTCTTCTACAACCAAATTTACCGACAACTTCCACGGACAAAGGCCTCCCTCGTTTTAAAAAAGAAGAAAATGAGACGGATATGCTTCCAGATGAGAAAACTACTAGAAGTACGTTTCATGGTTGCCTGATCGTGTGCAGTCAATAGTGCAGCTTTTTCTATTTCTTGTGATAGCTGCATGATAACGATAACTTTTCTTTTAGAATTGTAAGACTAGTTTCTGATTATTTTTCTTGCAGAAATGGGCAAACGCACTCCTCCCGGTTACATTGAAATGAAAGTCACTCCGGGAAATAAGTCCAACGTACAAAGATTTGAACACTATGACATCTTTGAGGGAAGCGTTGCACAGAAAAGAAAAGTATTTGAAAGTAAGATGTGCAAAAACAACTAGCTAGGTTACTGCATTGTTAATAATAATTTACTCCAATGCAAACTTTGTTCAGTTTATTTGTTTAGTGTATTCCGCAAAACAAACTAGATACACTTACGCCCATCAATTGCTTGTTTTTACTTTTAGCGGGTGATACTGACAAGAGAACAAGAAGTCCCATGTTCACAGGAGTTTCAGGAAATTCAAGAGACCTACCTCCGCCAATTCCACCCAAACCGAGGCAGGTGTATGACTCTCAAGGTGTATGACTGTATTCAAACAAATTATCAAAACGGGAGAAATTGTTTTTTCTTGTTGTAATAGGCATTTACACTTTGGCTTTTTCATATACAATTATTTTGCGTACTTACACCTTTACTCACCACTGCTCATTCAATGTTGAATTTAAACGCCTATGTAGATTTTTGAAAATTTGAAAAAAACCTAGCATATTTTTTTTCTTTTTCAGGATGCTGGGCAACAAAACAAACGCTTCGCCAATGCCAGTTAGCGGTAAGAAAAATGCAAACATGTTTGGCAAGTGCTTGAAAAATAATCGCTTGTTGTTTTTTTGCAGAGGAAAAAGCACCAAAGCCACCCAGAGTTGGAGAAGCGGTTTATGATCACGTAGCCCAGAAGAAAATGACTGACAAACCTGCATACAAAGGTACACCAAGTCTATTCGTTACCAGCTGTATCACGTGGCACATTTAATGGTTTATGTAATAAACGTCTCTGTTTATTTTTACAAACAGAACGGGTGCGACCTGCAAATTAAATTTTTGTTACTTTACAGCTATGCTAAGCGTGACCTACCAAAGTAGCAATTACAAAAAACGACTGGACTACTTTTTTAAAGAAAGAGGTACGATACTAATATGATTGTTAGACAAAACGACTTTCATTTATTACATTCAATATATACATATAAATGCAATTTATCTTACAGATTTCAGCTTGTACACTTCACTCTCGCAACTACTGAAAGTCCGAGGTCTAGCAAAAAACAGCCTAAAAAAGATAAACCACAAAGACACGGAAAAATACACCTCTTACATGGCGAGAAAAATATGCAAGTCTAAAGAAGAACACGACAAGTACGAAGAACCGAAGGAGGAGTTTCAGGTGACAGAACAAACCTGTCAGAACTTGTTTGAGTTTTCAGTGCAGGAGCGAGCAAACGAAAAATATGCAGATGCGGCCATTTTTTTCATGGTGACAGTAAAATGCTTTGAGAAGTTGAATAACCGAGAAACTGTCGTAATTGGAATGCGGGAGTGTTTAAAAGAATTAGCAGTTTTGGCAGAATACATGTTCGGGAACGTAAATATGAGTAAAATACCTAGCTCCATAATCCTGCCATTTATGACAAGATCCACCAGTAGATTGGAAATGGTCGCCTCGCTGAACAAAGACGTGAAAACACTTGCGGAAACCGAGTGTTTGTATTTTGTTGGTCGCGTTGAGTTGATGTTGGGTGACCTCATCAAAGCAGAAGCGACGTTGGCGACAATTACAACAGACCCCCCACTTAGGGTTAAGAATCTCTCAATACTTGCACAATGTCATGAATTGCTCGGGGATGTTTATACGAAAATGATAGAAGATAATTTTTGTGAAGCCGAAGACGAGTGTGTCTATACTGTACTTACTTACAATATGCAATGCAATCTCACCTACGAATCCTTCTGTAAGAAAGCAGAAAGAAATTTCAACAAAGCAATAGAATTATACCAAAGATGTGTTGATAGATCAGGTGTTGAAAAACCTCACTTGGAGAAAATTTGCAATGATAAATTGCAGTCGTTGCAAGTTTTGTACGCTAGCACAGACCCATATGGAACTTTTTGATAAATTATAAATAATACATTCATAGTTCAGGATATTAGCAATTACCTGAAACGGATGTTTAAGATTTTTGTATGTTTGTGCTGAATTTATATATTTCGTAATTTCAAAAGTGTTTCGTGTTTTTCAGTGATCTTGATTTGATATTATGATTAATAAAATGCATACAATCATTTAGAAAAGCTTCGCTACACCAAGAATCAGTGTAAGAGTTATCTTTTCCCAAGGCTCAAAGAGAGGTGCAATGATGGTCGGTGAAGGTCGTTTATTCTGCTGCCCAGTTACCAAACTGAATACATGAGAGTTGACTGGTCAAAATCACGTGGTTTGGCAATGACGACAGGCGCTGGAAGAAAAACAGCCATTGACATGGCTTCTAGCCTCATTTCACATAAAATGGTGCTTGGTAGTGTGTGGACTAAACAAAATGTTTTAATTACAATCTGTGTCGAGTTAACAATTAATCACTAAACGTGTGCATTTGCGCAAAGGGAGATTTTATTATAATTGACCAAATTTGCATTGGCCTAATAAGCGAGTACGTTAATGTTGATTGCGGTTACAAATGATTTGCTTATGCTCAAACTATAGGTTAGTCCGCTGACAAATCAAAATATCACGTACACATCGTATGTCGGTAGTTGGTTCCTGTGAGTAAGGAAAGTTCATTGGAGTAAACAAAGCGGTTTCGACATGTTGGTAAATGTTTGCTTCTACCGATCCTAAGTCAAACTATGGCCCCCATTATGATTTTGTTCGGTCTGCGACATAAATACGACAAAACGGTTGGCCTTTATTTGCAGGACTCCCAGTTTTATTTAAGCAAGTTATATGCGCTGGTTAGACACATCACTATATATCATCATGATATCCAAATGCCGTGAATTAAAATTCCAAACAATTCAAAATCAATCCTTATAAAAAATGTGCAACCGTATTTAATGAACTTTTTTTGAGCACAAATTAACTTTGCTCTTCAGTATATAAATTCCAGGTGCCGTTGTTTCTTACAATCAAACTGTGATTTATTGAGTTTTGCTTTGACACCAGCGCATTTGGTTGATTCCACGCAAAAGTCTGAGATAGTTCGCTTTTTTAGGTAAATATATTGATTCTTCAAGCAGAGGTGGTAATTTTGAAACCAAACCTTTATTTGTTTGTTTTTTTTACGCTCGATGTCAGAAAAAAACAAAACGAGACACTCGTTTCTTGGTAAAATCTATGAAATATATGATCTCTGAATATACAACACTATAATAAAATGAAGCAAATTGGTACAGAAAAAAGTTCAGTGAAAATTAATTAAGCCTCCAATATACAAAACAGGCAGCAGTTGTAGGTGTCCCAACCCCTAGGCATCGATTATTCATGAAGTAATTAAACCGGCGACATATCTTATCTGTTATGCCTGCCAATCCAATCAAGGCCTAGTTATTGTTGTGGGAACGCACACAATATCGCTCTCATTAAATGAGGCGTCTTTTATTGCAGTTACACAGAGGTGTGTATTAGCCACAACGTATCCAACGTAAAAATGTTGCTATGGCGTCCAAAATTAGTGTGAAAAATGTGCGAATCAAAAAGACATTTGAACTATATGAAGTTTTCAAGTTCGAAACAAACGCAGTAAGTTTGACACTGAGCAAAAATGCACAAGTTAATCTCTATCGCCGCTTGTGTCCCCACTTTCTATTTGTATTGCCGCTAGGGGCGCTGTCGTCGTGCTGTTTCAAACGCGTGTCTTGTGACCTCGAAACCAGACGTTCGTGTGTGGATTGGACCAAACAAGAAATAAGAGGGGTTAGTAGTTTTGTTGGCGAGAATTGTCTGCTAACTTGTCCAATAAATAATCGCATACAAGCAATAGGAGAACAACACACACAAACAGAAGAGAGATATTTGTAACTCCCTTTCGATCCGCTGCATCACCAGATTCTCCCTTCTCCATTCATTTGCCAAATCACCTCCTTTATTCTTATGAGGAAAAGGGACTTTTGGCACAGCGACACCAAGAAATTCACGCAGAGGTTGCCACCCTTGCGTTACTTCATGAACCAACAACTGCTTTTCGGGTACAACCTACATATAAGGTTGTAGGACTGACATAGAATATCTGTAATTGATCAGCTAAGTTGGTTTTGATATTGCAGATACAGCTGTCAAGTTGGCTCTTCTGACAGCTAATAAACAAATGTATAATCAAAGACCCACCTGTTTCACATTGCGTTCATGCCTTCTTTTTGCACGTATTAAAGCTTTATCATGGAGGTAAACTTTGGTACCTCACAAGAGGATTGGCTGAATGATAATAACGTTTTTGTTTGTTTGCAATGAATTGTTACATTAATGTAAGCAGAGGATGTATGCTATTTTAATCAAACAAATTTTTAAAAATGTCATTCTTCAATTTTACTTTTGAAAATGGCAAAATACAGCATAAACATGTATATACATTAAACCACTATTAATATTTGATGTGAAAGTGTTGTCCAACCACAAAAAGCAAAAATAATTACTGCAAATTGCCCCATAATTTTGTCCCTTCGCGCCGGTGTAGGTTAAAGTGCATGCAAGTCGAAACATTAAGTCATTGCTCAGCTGATCCATTTGATTTTTGAAGCTTTTGACCCATTTCTCTTCTTGGCGAGTCGTCAAAATAACCTTAAAAATTAAAAAGCTGTTTTAAGAGGAAACTAGGACCAAGACATGCATTGCTTCATACAGTTTAAATACTTGCAAGAGATCATACCATGCCATTGTAGCGAGGTGTTTATTCGAGGTACAAACTAATGGAATGACACAATGGGCGAATAAACCACGAGGGACGAGAGTAAAAGAAAAAAGGCAATTTGTCCGGTTCGCTGTAGGAGCGCAAACGTAGTTAGAGAGGCCGCTACATGACCCCCCTCCAGAAACGGACATATATCAACACTGAAAACGAAGTGGAATACGAATGTTGCCCCGCGTGCGCGTGTGTCTGCCTGAATGTGAAAAGTTGGGCTGGTGCTCCGGTGGGCCCAGTGATGTATGCGAGGGTTCAGGTGGAACCAGAAAAGGCGGAGTCGAAGTGTGCGAAACCGGCTCGGACAGCCCCGGGTCGGATGGCGGTGGGTGGTGCGTTGATGTCGGGGGTCGACCGCGGCGAGGAGGCACAGCCACCTGTACCGGTTGTGTGAGGTCGACATGTGCAGGCTTCACACGGTCGATGGAAACGACCTGATTGTGTCCACCAATGGCAAGCGTAAAAGTCTTGCTATTGCGATCAAGGACGCGATATGGGCCATCGTATGGCGGCGTAAGCGGGGGTCGGTGTCCATCTTTGCGTACAAAAACGTACGGGGTCGTGCTTAACGCTTGTGGGAGCATTGTGCGAACGGAACCATGGCGTGACATCGATGTCGGCACCAGTTGACGCACTGTGTCCCTCAACGATGGAATGACATCTTGAGGGGTAGGAAAGGATTGGCCGAAACGGAAGAAATCGCCGGGTACCGTTATGGTAGAACCGTAAACAAGTTCGGCCGATGATGCCTGCAGGTCTTCTTTGGGAGCAGTCCGGATGCCAAGCATAACCCACGGGAGCTGGTCTACCCAGTTGGGGCCTGCTAGCCGTGCCATTAGGGCGCTCTTCATATGCCGATGAAATCGCTCCGCAAGGCCATTAGCCTGAGGGTGAAACGCAGTTGTTCGGTGTAGTTGGATTCCCAGAAGTTGGGTGAAAACCGTCCATAACTCCGAGGTAAACTGGGGGCCGCGATCCGATGTGAGGTCGGAAGGAATCCCGAAACGAGAAACCCAATGGAACGCAAAGGCTCGTGCACACGTCAGGGTGGTTGCATCTGGCATAGGAATTGCTTCCGGCCATCTGGTAAAACGGTCAACAATGGTAAAAAGGTACCTGTTTCCCTGTGAAGGTGCGAGAGGACCGACGATATCGACGTTGATCTGTTGAAAACGTGCACGACAGGGTGGGTAGTTCGCCAGAGGCGCACGAGTGTGGCGCTGGACTTTTGCCCTTTGACAGTGGATGCACTGTCTCGCCCAAAGGGTGACCTGGCGGCGTAAGCCGTGCCAAACAAACTTGGATGCGACAAGTTTGCGTGTAGACCGTATCGACGGATGCGATAAACCATGTATTATGTCAAAAATTTTGCGTTGCCATGATGTTGGAACAACTGGACGGGGTGAGCCGGACGAGACGTCACAGAGGATGGTGGTCCCGGATTGATCGAGCTGTATGTCCTCTAGTTTAAGGTTAGTGACAGCAGTGCGATACGCTTGAACTTCGGGAGAGGACTGAGCGGCTGCCAATGACGAATAATCCAAATCCAGAGGTAGTCGAACAGCATCAATGGAACCGCGCGAGAGTGCGTCGGCAACGTGGTTTTGCTTGCCTGCGATGTGTCGCACGTCTGTGGTAAACTCTGAAATCGCGGTTAAATGACATTGTTGTCGCGATGACCATGGAGCTGACACTTTAGTAAAAGCAAAAGTCAAAGGTTTGTGATCCGTGTAAGCGGTAAACACGCGACCTTCCAGAAAATATCGAAAGTGACGAATGGCAAGGTGCAAGGCGAGTAGTTCTCTGTCAAAGGCACTGTATTTCTGCTCGGGTGGTCGTAAACGTTTGCTGAAAAAGGCCAGTGGGCGCCAGGCATTGTCAATAAATTGTTGGAGGACAGCTCCAATGGAATGCTGTGACGCATCGGTAGTTACAGCGGTCGGCGCATCGGGTAAAGGGTGGTGCAACAGTGTGGCACGGGCTAGGGCGACTTTTCCCTCTGAGAAAGCCGAATTTAGCTTGTCACTCCAAATCAACTTTGTAGGATTGCCCGAAAGTGATTCGTAGATTGGTGACATTATGCGTGCAGCCCCAGGAATAAAACGATGGTAAAAGTTTACCATACCTGCGAATTCTTGGAGTCCTTTGATAGTAGTAGGGCGAGGGAAATTCTGAATGGCTTCAACCTTGTTGGGAAGAGGTCGTGCACCGTTGGTGTCAACCCGATGTCCCAGAAAATCAATTTTGGATACTCCAAACTGGCATTTGCCGAGGTTAATGACGAGACCATGATCTGAAAGCTGCTTAAAAAGGCGTTTTAAATGGTCGTAGTGCTCGGAGAGGGACTTGCTTGCGACGAGTATGTCATCTAGGTAGACGAACACAAAATCCAAGGATTGACATACCGTGTCCATAAGTCGCTGGAAGGCTTGTGCCGCGTTTTTCAAACCAAAGGGCATGCGAAGAAATTCGAAAAGGCCAAAAGGCGTGATAACCGCCGTTTTCGCAATATCATCCGGTGCCACAGGAACTTGGTGATAGCCGCGAACAAGGTCAATTTTGGAGAAAACTCGACATCCGGCCAAACGAGCCGAAAAATCTTGGATGTGGGGGATAGCGTAACGATCAGGCTGGGTAGCAGCGTTAAGACGGCGGTAATCGCCGCATGGGCGCCACCCACCGGACGACTTTGGTACCATGTGCAGGGGCGAAGCCCATGGACTGGATGAGCGTCTAATAATTCCCAGTTGTAGCATGTTGTGAAATTCCTTCTTAGCGCGGGCGAGCTTTCCGGGAGGAAGTCGTCGAGCGCGAGAGTGCACGGGTGGTCCGCTGGTGGGGATGAAATGCTGAACTCCATGCTTAGGAAGCGACTGCGAGAAATGGGGAGAAGCTATCCCTGGAAATTCAGCCAACATTCGAGCATAGACCGATGTGCCTGCGGAAATGGCGTTAAGGTGGGGAGCCGATTGCGCTGCTTTGCCCAGTTTACTGCTGGAGAAGGTTTCGGCGTTGATTAGGCGTCGGTGCTTGAGGTCAACCAGAAGGGAATTTGCCCGCAGGAAATCAGCGCCGAGTAACGGCCGGGAAACTTCGGCCAGAACAAATTTCCATTGAAATTTGCCGGGAGGAAAATTCATGGTGACTAGACGTGAACCGTACGTCCGGATGTGAGTACCATTAGCAGCGACTAGAGCCTTTCCAGGAGGATTGGTGCGGCGCTCTAGTCCCGTGGGAGGTATGACGCTTATCTCGGCGCCGGTGTCAACAAGAAAATTACGACCCGCTGAGCTATCCCACACAAAGAAAAGACTACTAACTGCGCCGGCCATCGTAGCAACTAATGATGGCCGGCCTCGTCGTTTCCCTGCAGTGCACAAGGGGGGCGGCACTTTATCGCATCTTTGCCGAAGCGACGATGATAAAAACAAAGCGACTTCGGATCGGGCATTATCTGTGGCAAACCTGATGAAGACTTGGAAGGTTTGCTGCGACGCACGTTGGAAAGTGCGAAATCCGTAGACGGCTGACTTCCTGTCCATATCGCATCAGCTTTGCGTGCTAAGAGTCGCGAATCACGAAACTCCTCTCCTATCAGTCGTGTCCGTACATATTCTGGCAAGCGCTCCAAGAACAGTTCTTGAAAAACAAAGCATTCCTTTTCATCACCAAGCAAAGCCAGCATGTCATCCATTAAAGCGGATGGCATTCTATCGCCCAAAGGGGGCATGTGCAGTAGCTGCCTGGCCCTCTGCGAACGCGTAAGACCAAAGGTGTCAATCAATCGTGCTTTAATTGACTCGTACTTGTCATCATTGGGCGGATTGTCCAGCAGGTTGAGTAGACGCTTTGCTGTGTCCTGATCTAAGGCCGAAACGACAAAATAGTACTTCGTCTGATCGCCTGTAATGTTTTTCAGAGCGAACTGCGCCTCGGCTTGCCGAAACCAAACTCGTGGCTGAGCTGTCCAAAACAAAGGTAGCTTGATGGCTACAGCGTTCTCTGAGTTTGCGGTTTCATTCATAATGCAAAAAAACGTTTTTGCACGCTCGGGGTCACCAAATGTAGCGAGGTGTTTATTCGAGGTACAAACTAATGGAATGACACAATGGGCGAATAAACCACGAGGGACGAGAGTAAAAGAAAAAAGGCAATTTGTCCGGTTCGCTGCAGGAGCGCAAACGTAGTTAGAGAGGCCGCTACACCATCCCTAAATGGCTGACAATATGTAAAATATAGGTGTAATGTTTTTCGTGGCTAAGATTATAGAAATCATAATACATAATAAAATTACAACCTCCACAAACAAATTGCATGAACCTTTTTTACACCTCTGCCTAAAATCTTAATTGTTCACCTTTACATCTGGAAAAGCATCAAATATTTCCTCCCAGTAAGCATGGAGTGTCAACTGCAGCATCAACATTCTCATACATTTGCCTCATGTCCTCCATATTAAACCCATGTATGACTTGCCTCTTCCAATCCTCACCGAGGTAATAAAAGTTTTCCAAAAAATCATACACCTCATACCCCAGAACTCTCAAAGCTGTTGCCATTGTCTTGGTTCCGGTTTTGGTCAAACCAGCCACCAACACTTTCATTTTGCTGATAATTACTTGTTGGCAGTTAAAAGCATTACGCTACTGTGTCTTTGTAACACTTATATCCAGGGATGTAGTTGGCAATTTGATAGGTTACAAAACTCTGGTTGGTAAAAAATCTTGACTTGTTCTGAATGTATGTAAATGCTGCACAATCAACTATTTTATGATTAGCCTGATTAATAACACTTCTTTATATAAAGCCTCATAAATGCTTGAGGCAAACAAAAAACTAGTTGCGGGCGTACAAAGAATACATGACTAACAGAATTGCACATTTTTTCAAAATTTTATCCAATACATTTTTGCACGTGTTTCGTGTTGCATATTTCCAGTGACAAACAAAAACAAACAAACAACGTTCTCTTATGTTTTTGTCACTATTTAGGGAACCCCCCTAAAAGTTTAGCACCATAGCGCCCTCTATGTTTAGCACTGATGCAGAAACGTTACCTTCGTTTTTACGTTAAATCTTATCAACGCCTTTATAAATTTTATAGATTTTCTTTTTTGTATACAAATTCTTACGTGCAAAATGTATGCAATGGTGACCAAAAAATAAACAGATTGAATTGAATTTGTGAATTGGTCTGCATGCGTTTACTGAACTCAAAGCAAAGTCAACGAGTCGATTTATGATCACGCAACTCATCGCGAAATGTTTGCTTTCACATTGATATTGACTAACAGTTGGTTGCCGCAACCAAGTTAGTTGCTCTTTGTTCAGTGCACGTGCTTCACTAGATATGCAATTGACCTTTGCAACACGTCTGTTAGCCTACTTCAAATATTAAATCAGTAGTTCTTTCATACAATTAACAGGTGTGTGTGTGCTTCCATGTCAATGCAGTTTAGGATTTTTGCAATTTAGAAATTATTTTTTAACCTTCTGAACAAAAGTAGCTTTTTGGACAGATGAAATAGGAGACGACAACATTTGCGAAGAACCCAGCAGGTAAACAACAAAAAAATAAACTTAATAAAAAAATCTTGACTTCTGCATAAACCAGGGGGTTTATTCCAAATGTAAACAACTTAGTTTATCGGTAATTCTTCGTAACCGTGCGGTTTCAACTAAATCCAACTTGTTTCACTATTTTTAACTTTCAGATAAAACGACAAACGTAACTTTATCGTGTGCAACTACCAGTATTTCAAAACATATTAAAACTAATAACTATACATTTCTTTTTTTACCAGGAGTAAAACAGCAATATGGACGACACCTACGAACATCTTGGTACAAAATTTCTGCTCAAAACTTTTTCTGGAAATTCACACGTTTTTTTATTCATGGGAGATTTGTATTTTTCTTAAATGAAGATATTTTAATTTGATATTTGGCACATAGTGTTGCAGCACATAGTTGTGTAGCTAAACACATAGTTTTGTTCCCTGACAAACCAAGCTATCACCTAACACAAGCTGTGTGTCAATAGTTTGTTCCAACAAGTAGGGAAATTTCAATGAAGTAAACAAAGCGGTTTGCACGCCAAGTTGCGAAACGTTTGCTCTTACCATGATAATTTTTGACTTTGTACCCAACCAGTTACACTGTATGAGGTTTAAACGTCCATATACTGACATTTCTCCTTGATATAAAATCTATGTGTATACAAACTTCGGGGTGACTCTTTGACATTGTGACGATACTATTACGTCATAGTTTTGATTGACTGCTACAACCTTCAATGGTATACAATTACAACAACCTACACAGTTTCAAATCGTTTTGTTACTGGAATTTTGTTATAAAAGCCTGTTTTGCGCAGAGAAAACAACACGTAAGACCCCAAATGTCAGTGTACCGGTTTATGAATACATAGCCCAGAAGAAAATGAACGACAAAGCAATCTTCACAGGTACAAAAAATCTTTACAATACAAAACACGAATCCTCTTTGACATTTTTGTCTTATATTATTTACTATGGCTTACGCAACTCAGTAGTCGCTAAAGTTTATTTTATAAACAGCTGAGGCAAATGTTACTTACAAAAGTTGCAACTACCAGAAAAGGTTGGAATCCTTCTTTAAAAAAAGAGGTTCGATGGAATTTTTCGTTTAGTTAATTACACAACAAGATAAACACTGTTATTTCAGATTTAAACTTGCACAACACGCTTTCGCAACTTCTGAAGGTTCGGGGTCTAGCAAAAGACAGCTTCAACAGAGGAAACAAAATAGAAACGGAAAAATACACCTCTTACATGGCGAGAGAAATATGTAAGTCCAAAGAAGAACAGGACAAGTACAAAAAACCGAAGGAGGAGTTTCAGGTGACAGAACAAACCTGTCAGCATTTGTTGGAGTTTTCAATGCAGGAACGAGCAAACGAAAAATATGCAGATGCGGCCATTTTTTGTATCGTGACACTTCAAAGTTTTGAGAAGTTAGATGATCGAAAGAATGCTGTAGGCGGGATTCAGGGGTGTTTAAATGAGTTGGTAGTGTTGGTAGAGCTGTTGACCAAAAACCAGACCACGAAGGACATGGCCAGAACCATAATCCTTCCATTTATGATAAGATCCACCAGTAAATTGCGTACGATCGGTTCATTGAACGAAGATGTTAAAGCACTTGTTGAAACCGAGTGTTTATATTGTGTTGGCCGCGTTGAGTTTATGTTGGGTGACCTCATCAAAGCAGTTGCGACGCTGGCGACAATTGCGACCAACGCCACACGCAGGGTTGAAGATCTTTCCATACTTGCTCGGAGTCATGAATTACAAGGAGATGTTTACACTAAAATGATCCAAACTTCAGTAAGATCAGGTAGGCATAAAGTCAAAGATCGGAAACTCGGAGAACCTGATTACAATTGTTATGATTTCTATGAGAAAGCTGAGCAAAGTTTGAACAGAGCAATAGAATTGTATGAAAGATGCGTCGATCGATCATCAATCGAAAAATTTCAATTGGAGAAAGCTTGCAAAGATAAACTAAGGGAGTTAAGTGAACAACGCTCACAGATGGACTACAACCTCTACGTTGAGATTGATCAGTTTCAATGTGTTTGCTAACAATCCTTGAACAATCCCGTTTGTACAAAACAAACACAGGAGCAGCTTTGTCTTGCAGAACGTACAAAACTGTACAGAGTATTACATGAGATAAAACTGTAATGTTTATGATTTTCCTTGTTGCATTTTATATGAATATCGTCATTTCACGTGTATAATAGCGACTTGCCACTGCTCACCAAACGAATACTTCTTATCATTGTACGATTTCGTTAATCACCTGGTGATGTAGGCTTTGTATGTTTCGTATGAGCTGTGTATTTTTACTTCGTTTCCAGTTAATTTGTATTGCCCAATGCACGTCTTTTTGGTCAAGATGACCTTATGGCAGGGGTACTTTTTACCAAAGAAAATCAATAGACTTGTTGCGTTTTAATGCGTGTTCTTCTGTAAACTCCGTAATCCGACATCAATCAGGTAAACAATCTTGTATTAAGATGGCTGAAACGTACGGCAGCAGTCCAAATGAAACCACAAGTAGAAAATGGAATGGAATAATCATGCAAGCCAATGTGGCACATAAAGCATGAACCCAAGTCACAAGTGCATGCCCGCTAGGCATGTCAGGACGGACCAACAGGTTACGGCACTTTATAGTCCTTTATTGTTTTAGAGCCAGGGCGGTCGTGGTTTGTAATTATTATTGTACGTGGGAAACCGGTCACGAATATAAACAGTTCCAATATTACAATTTTCATATTAATATACACTGTGTTCGCTACAGACTACGATGCACAAATAGGCCCTACAGTAGACTGAGGTTAGAAAAATTGATTAACTGTGTCAATAAGTAAACAATCTGGATAAAACTGATGATGCCGTTTTAGGCGAAATATATTTTTCTCTAAATAAATCGATCTGAGCTGTTTGAAGATCGCTGTGTTTGGATTTTAATACATTACAATCTGGATAATAAACAGACAACTTTTGTATACATTGTACAGTTAAACTGCTAAGCTGCAATTTTAAGGCAGCCAAGTTCCAAGGTTGCATAAAACTACATAAAATGAAATATCAAGTAAATATATAAAAAAGTGCAAATATAAGCAAAATATAAAAAATCTGACAGATTTCAACCTGAAAAAAAAACGCTTCCATTCTTGTGATATAAAAAGTGTAAGAGGTGGAAAACGCCACAGTGATTGCAATAGAATGGGGAATGATGTCCAAAATCGTTTAACAATGC
This sequence comes from Ascidia mentula, assembly GCF_947561715.1. Classification (NCBI taxonomy): domain Eukaryota; kingdom Metazoa; phylum Chordata; class Ascidiacea; order Phlebobranchia; family Ascidiidae; genus Ascidia; species Ascidia mentula. Next base: position 21,203,153 of record NC_138568.1, on the reverse strand, counting down.
ATTTTAAATGTATTTTTCTGTTACTGAGGGTTCACTTTGGGCAGAAAGACGTTATGGTTAAAATCAACTTCTTTAGCCATTGCCCTCAATTGACACCTACTTTTGTTCTGTAAAACAATAAAGTACGTTGTAAAAAAATCTGTATGTGTCGGTACTTATATTACACATTTAACTGGGGTAATCATTCAGTACTTTTTAGGAACATGCCTATTATTGACTTGTGCACTTAGTTTTTTCTTTAAACATGCCTTTTTCATCAAATATGGATTATAGGCATATATAAGAGATAAGCTGGGCTAAAAAAACAAGTTCATAGAAATTATGAAACCACACAATGTCCTCCAAAATCTAACAAAGTTTTGGCATTAAATGCAGAGTACTTATTTATTGGTAGTAACAAATAGGCAAGTACCAACATATACAGTAGCACTTGTTGGTTACAAACCATTCAGCATGGCAATGATTAGCTGGTGACTGGCGCATAATGCCAATTTTATTCATGTTTTGGGTGCCTAAAAATGCCTATAAAAATGTTTTATCGATTCCCAAAACATGTTTATTTTGCATGTTTATTGTTAATTTTTTTGTGGTCTACAACAAAATGTAATTGTTTTTGTAAAACTATGTTCTCTACACGTAACCAGTTAAAAAAACTTTCAGCCTTAGAGACAAGTTCATAAAAACCTGCTCTGAAGAAGCTCAGACCGTCCCACACTATTCTAAAACTGCCACTAAATACTTTATAAAGATCATATTGTTTAGCGTGCAGCAAACCAACCTGTTGATGAAGTGGACGTCAGTTGTTAATTGTTTGTTTTGTTAGTTGAGCCTCCTGCTATATAGATTTGGGGGTTGACAAGTATGCTGTCAGAGAACGTCGTAGCTGTGAATTACATTTGATTAAAGGAAATGCACCCATAAACCTATATGCTTTATCATACTTGCTTGATATGTAGGTGGTTGTGACTTAACATTTTTTGAATCCGATAGCTGTTTTTTCTCTTCCTGGATACAAATGTACACATATATATAAAAACATATTTCTATGGAGTGCTACAGAGATTATTTTCCCACTTACTTCTTGTTGTTTGTCTGTTATTTCAACTTTTACTTTAAAGTTTGTTTTGAGAAACTTTCCATTCAAATCCAGTTTAAGGTCAACTATTTCATCACCATTATGTGGAGCAAAATTGAACACAACATTGAGTTTTTCCAAATTGTTTAGGAAAATTTTCTTCAACTTGATGTCATTCTGATCAAAGGTAACTCGACCACTTCCACTTTCAAGTGTCAGCGTTGCTTCATTTTGATTCGATCTAGTGATCAAATTAACACAAGCATGTACAGGAATTTAATGAAATTTTACAATAGCTATGTCAAACTTAGACTATTTACTGAAAAGGGTAATGTTTTAAAAATATTGCTTAAAATTGTATTAGATTAAGTTGCTGTGAATATTGTATCAGATTTGGGATATTTAATCTTTTAGTAAATAAGGTGACTTTTAATTAAATGTTTCAAATAATTACAGTAGATTTGTTAACTTTGTTGACACTACTTTAAAGCTTCAAATATAAAATGCCTTTTTTTAAAGAATACCGGACATGCAAGAGGAGATCAAGACCTTAAAGCTTTGCAAAACGATAAAATTAAAAACCATGATGTGATTTATTACCTCAATGGAAAACCAAACAAAAATTTCAAAGTGGGATTTGAAATGAGGTTAAATTTCAGTCTGTCACAAATGAGAAATTCCCATGATCTTTTCACCAAGTCACAATTTTCCTTTTCTGAAAATCCAACCAATACCATTTTCTCCTTTGACAAATTTGATAGTTTCTTGCTGACTACACGAAACCTAAAGTACGACACAAATTAAAAAAATGTCTTTAACTTTATCTAGCATTACACTCACCAAGTGAAATGAGAAACTTCAAATTTAAACTCTGCCTCATCACTATAGGAAGAACTTTTGTAATCTTTCCATGTTTTTCCATCATGGCTTGTTTCAACCTAAACATTATTTTTGGCAAAATTATTTACAGCATGTGTCATGCAAAAACAGTTTAAAATTTACTAGGTTAGTAACTATTTAAATCTGAATCTACACACTGGTTTTTGCCATACAAAGTAAAAGCAATTGCTCTTACCTCAACTGGTTGGGGAGGATCTTCACACAAAAAGCATGTTGGTAAAGTGATGGTGACATCTTTGGTGAACTTTAACCCACTTGGTCCACAATAAAGCACTGGAGTTATTTCTTTCTGTGAAATGAAGCAAATGATTATCATTCATATCTACTTGTCAATTATAGTCAACTATTTATATTGTTCAATTGATTTAATGAATTTTTGAAAAAAACAAGTATTGATTGTTTATAAAAGAGAAAAAAACTGATAGGAGCTTGTTAAATACAATAATATCCAATGAAAACAAATAAGACATTGACAAGAGCGTTCTTCAATGTTTGTTTTTAATGAAAATATGCAACCACATACACTGTGCTTCGTATTTCCATAGTAGCAACGTAGACAAATTTTAGCATCTGTATCAAGTGCTTTAGGAGGAATATCAACAACGCAACCCATCACTTCAAGTTTACCACCTTCCTCACCAACAACTGATGACATTGTCCTCATTACTTTATATTCTCTTTGTTTCTGTGAAATTAACTGTTTTGTGAATTTTCTAACTTTCAAATGTCATTTTCTGAAAAGCCAGTCATTTAATTTTTTTTCCTAAATTCAAGATTTAACATTTAGGTTTAACACATAACATATAAATTTATAAAACGCTATGCAGTTAACAATAAGCCAGGCCACAACACAGACCAACGCTCTTGTACCACAAAATGTAACTAGGACTTTATTTAGTGATGGAAATTTCACACTTTCTTGGTTTGGGTTGAGTTTTGACTAGGTTCCCGAACATACAGAAATCTATACTGTGCTTTCATAATGTTGTCAGAATACCAACATTCATGACTACCTGCTAGCGTTTTGACAACTTTTCACTGTTAATTAACAACTTTAACAAATGTCAAGTGGGCAATTACTTACAAGACTTCCTGTGTTTTGTTTTAAAAACTGAAGACCAAGCTCAGTCAACCAATCCCTAATTTTACTGTCAGGTTTAAGATCGAATCCAGTCGGGAATTTTTTTGTCATTTCATCGTAAAATTGAAAGGCCCTTTCTTGGCACTGCCTTTCAACCAATTCAAACTGAGTTTCATCCAAATATTGTTCATTGAGTGCCTGAAAAAAATCATTCATGACAATAAACAGTTTCTGATGGGAAAAAAACCTTACTTTTTGCATTTCCTGGTTGTAGTGTTTTTTGGTATCTCCTTCAGCTTCACACAAAATGTTTCTCCAATGTTGCTTAAAATAAGTTTCACTTTTAAATTCTTGCAAAAAAATCTCAATTTTTGAAAGAATAAACTTAGACACATATTTTGCTAAATCGCACTACTTCATGTCCCAATTCCATTAGCAAATTATTTTAAATGAAACAAAGGTTTACTCACCAAATATTCTTCATTCTTCTGTTCATAAACAAGAAACTCCTTGTCCAGGTTTTCATTCAAGTGTTTCAAGTACTTTGCAACCAAGTCACTATTGCCAAAATTTAGTTTGCTTTTGAAGTTTCGCCGAGCTTCTGCCATCAAAGTGTAATGTTCCCCCTTAAAGGAGGGTTGGCTGTGGCATTGTTCCTTGCAAAACTGCATTAAGTTTGGTATCAGATGCTGCTCAATGATTGAAACAACTATTTATGACTTACCTCTTCCATACGTTTCTTGTAATTTTTTACACATTCTTCTGTGGCTTTTAAAGCTTGCATCTAGATTGGTAATTTTAGTCATTCAGGTTAGATGTGACCGGCTTTAGATTTTTTAAAGATTTACTAGGGACAATATTAATATAGGTGATTAATTTCTAAACTCGTGTTGGTACATTTCATGCCCTAAAATTTTCAGATTTAAATAGGACATTTCTGGTGCAATATACTGTAAGCAACATGTGTTTAACTGAAAGTTGGCAACCATTGTTACCAATGCTGCTTTACACTAAGTTTGTATGTTAAATTTTCAGCAGTGTATCTGATCTATCAAAAATACACAGAATTAAAGTAGCTTACTTACTGGATTACTATACGTAAGAACTTAAAATTAGTACATTATTGCCAATGTCACAACCAATGGTTACATAAGTTTCTCACACCAGTTTCGCTTCATTGATTTGTTTCAACAAGACAAACTCTAAGTCCATGTTTTCAAAATATCTAATTTGTCAAAAAAAAACAATTACTGAACAAACAACAAACATGGTTTATTTGTTAAGTATTAAACTTCAAATTACATTATTTGTTGTATATTTCAATTATTATGTTGGTTTGTGCAATCAAAGTCTTTACCTGAGCTATCGCTTTAACAACAGGCATTTTCCCGTTGTTCAGTGCTTTGAAGTAAGACAAACTTAAGTTGATGAAATCAGTTCCTGTAACTGCATTGCCGTTGACTTTTTTTATCACAACTTGTTTTCTTGAAAATAGCTTTTTCACAATTGAATTGATTGTTTCAAGAAAATCCTTGTCTACATCTGTGACAGATAGAGAAAACAATGGTTGCATAAGTAATAACATCAGTAAATTGTATTTTATTTCGCGTGACAAGTTATTTTACAATTAACCTTTCATTTGAAGTTCATCTGAGTTTCTTTTTCCCCGAGCCACACGATTTCCTGGATATGACATCAAACAACAAGAGATGTTTTCAAAATTACCACGCAACACCTTCCAAACCGAATCAGCTTCTGATTTTTTTTCAATGTGGTGCAAGATTTCCTGAAGATGTTTCTCACCACCATCGAAATCAAATTCGTAATCTAAGTCTTGCCGATCACGAATAAGAAACATCAAGTGCTTGAAATATAATTAAACTTAGGTTTACTCTAGAAAAAAGGGTGACATAAAGAGAGAATTTCGTTAAAGAGAGACAGATTTGCACAGTTTCATGTGGCATAAAATAAAATCCCAAACCTGAAATATGGGTCTGTCAGTGTTGTATCCTTGTAAGATCTTATGTGAAGATAGGGCACAGTCATTGTCCACTTTTAGAATATCCTGTAAATTACCATTTTTAGAATATTCTGTAAAAAGCTGTCATATGTGATTTAATTTTTACATAATATTATCAGTGAATTTGATCAATCATGCTATTACAGTGTATGTGGCATTAGGTACCGCTTACTGTTTAGGATAGGAATGGAGTTCCTAGGTGAATTTCACTTTAGTTTATTGTTAGTTTTAAGGCAAATATGCCTCAGGTCAACCTGGATTCCTTGTACTTTCTTCAGTAGTATATATTATTTTCAGTCAACCCTTCTGAATTTACCAAAGAACAAAACAAAATTTATTTAAAAAAACAACATTTTTATGATGAAATCGTGGTTTGTACAATGCAATGTTTTCTGATTAAATTATCCAAAGGCATGTAATGAATCTTAAATAGAAACAAATGCAAATGCAAAAATTCCAACTATATATAGTTGTCCAAACAATTTGAAACTAGTTTTATTGACAATTGTGCACTTAAAGTTATTCACATATGGAAGATAAACTGGTATAAAGTGGCTATTGGAAGCAGTAAGTCGATACCTAACTAAACATGTGTTACCTATAATTCAAAGTGGAGGCTCCAGTTTAAAAGAGTATAAACTTGACATATTAGGTAACAACTGAAGCTTTGCGACTAACAGAGGTAAATCTCATACACACTTACCTGAAGAAATTGTAAACTGCTATCGTTTATAAACCCCGACAGATTGTATATTTGAATCGAGCTCATCAGAGTGCTTAGAGCAAATATAAAGGAACAGTTTTGTACTGTGCCCTTCAAGCCAAACAACCCTTGGGTGTCCATAAGAAACAAAGCCACCTAAAAAACACTGCATGTTTTTGGGCTGCAAAAGATCATGTAGATACACTGCAAACACATATTTAAACATTCACTTTGTATATATTACTTTTGTCTTTGGTGTATCAATAAAAAAAGGTTCATCCCAAATCCATATTCCTTGTGTGTGGGCCTCGGAGCCACCTCGACATGGAAATCCTTTAACAAGTTTATCTTCTTTACAATCAAGCCACGAATCTGACTGTTGGAAACAACATTAAAAAAAAGATAAAATTAAATTTTAGACTGACTTACTTTGTTATTATTCTTGGCCCAAAGGTATCGCAGGAAAAAATTCAACATGAAGGATTTTCCTGTTCTTAAAGCACCAGCAATTGAATAGATTGCAACCGGTGTGTTGGCCACGTCTGGTTGTCCAAATATTCGTCCAAGTTCACATTCATCGATTTCATAAATGTTGTCTTGTTGAGGAACTGGTCGTAATATTTGTACAGCTCCATGGGAACGGCTCTGAAAAAAAAACAATTGTTCAACTACTACAACTTTCACACACAGAATAGTTCAATCAATAATCATAAATTACCCTACCGCAACCACAGAATGCATTTCGATCATCAGATGAACAATCACATAGTTACCATTATATAATATACAAAACTGCAACTACATCCATATACAAATGGACCTGCAGAAATAATTCGCGTTCAGTGAGTGACATGCGAAGTACAAGCACTTAATTGTTTAATAATCAAATGGAATTTAGCCACAAGTGCGAATCGGATTGGTTAATAACCCGCATATAGCTGGCCAATGTGTTAGGTCTTCAAGATTTCATAAAACTAAATAGCGCTTTGTCAGACTTCTATAAATTTTCTACTGAAAACCAATCTTTTTTATCAAATCCAGAAAGGTTTGGTTTTGTGCACCATTCCATCACCAGAGGGATGTTAGTTGACAAAAAAAAATCGCCAGTTAACAAAAGTTTGAACGCGCGTGACTCGGCCGCCTTACGAGGTAGCGACTTACTTTTTTCACACAAAGATAGATCACAGGCTGAACTTTCCAACGAAAGAAAAATCAAAAAAAAATTAATATTCGAATATGAATATGATATGTTTGCTATGCCATAACTATAAGTAAACATCGATTTCCGTTGAAATCCTTGAGGGTAGATATTCTTTGGCGTCCATACTATCTAAAAATATCAAACTTTTTTGCGAGAAAAAACGGAAAGCTTCTCAAACTTGACAAATATTAACCATAACCCCCTATACTTTTCCACGTTTTGCGCCCGCCGCGAAAGGTAACAAAAAAATTCCCAGTTAACAAAACTTTGGCCGCGTGTAACTGTGCCATCTTATAAGCCAGCGACTTACTTTTTTCACACAAAGATAGATCACAGGCTGAACTTTCCAGCAATAGAAAAATTGAAAAAAAATTTACATTAATATTCGAATATGAATATGATATGTTTGCTATGCCATAACTATAAGTAAACATCGATTTCCGTTGAAAACCTTGAGGGTACCGTATTTTACGGACCATAAAGCGCACCCGATTATAAGGCGCACTGTCAATAAATTGCTTTGATTAGTTTTTTGTTAATACATAAGGCGCACCGGGCTATAGAACGCAACGTATTTTAAGGAGTATGGGTTACCGTATAAAGCTCATTAAACAAAAACTTGTTAGGTAATAAATGTAAGCAAGTCACAATAGTATGAATATCACAGTTGCTAGTTGCTTTTACCGTAGTTTATTGTGTAAGACGGTGGTTTATTTATAATAGTATGGGTACTGGTTTTGAGTGTAGGCAATAAAGCACTACTTGATCCATACATTAGGCGCACCGGCTTATAAGGCGCACGATCAATTTATGAGGAAAAAAAAGGATTTAAGTTGCGCCTTATGGTCCGTAAAATACGGTAGATATTCTTTGGCGTCCATACTATCTAAAAATATCAAACTTTTTTGCGAGAAAAAACGGAAAGCTTCTCAAATTTGACGAATATTAACCATAACCCCCTTGTGCCCTTGAACGCTATAGACATTATTCATACAACTAATTCATTATATTTATTACAGAAAATATTATTATTTTGATGAGATTTTACGTTTTAGAGTTGTTTGCCACAAAGGAATGTTACTTATCAGTTGTTTTCACAACATTATTTTTACGCTGGACCCTATTAGGCGGGGGGTATCTGATAAGTCAGCGAGCCGAGTGATCGGAATCAGCCAGGCTCAAGGCCGCGCGGCGGGCAGAGAGATCGGGGGCTACGAGGCTCAAGATCGGGCGGCGTGTTTTCTGGTATGCCTGTAATGAAGTTCACACGGAAGGAAATTCCCGATGCCAAGAACACCAACTCCCCTTCCAAGTCGAGGAAGTGCGAGGGTTCGAGGAGGGAAAGCCTCGATGATGAAAAGGTCGTGTCGCCGTCGAGAGAGTACGAGAGTTCGAGAAGATACCCCGCTCCACTTTCGAAGTGCGCAAAAGGACAAGCTCGAGGTAACCTAACAGTAGACATGTTTGTGTCAGCATTATCCACGTACACTTCATTTGACCCTCACACCCCCTCGTCATGGCATGCATTGATAAAGCATTTTTTTCCGAAGCCATGTCTACAAAAAAACGCGATAACACGATTCGAAAACTAAAATACTTCTGGGCAAAACATAAAGAACAAATAAAATGGGTGAAAAGAGGTGAAGATAACGTGGATAATGCTGATGTTTGTGTTGCGAATCGCGAATGTTCGGAACCGGTGGAATCTGAGGGGGAACAGGTAACAGGTTTGACTGATGTGCGCGATGATAGCGGCGGATGTGATGTTGATGAGTTTTCTAGTTTAAAACGCGAAGCGCATTGGTCTCCAAGCACTTTCGCACAAAGTGCAAGTTTTACTTTAACTACAGACGAGTTCGATCATATTAGTAAAGGTATTAAAGGTAGATATTGTACAGGAAAGGAATGGCCAGAAATCATTCGACGCGCATTGAAGGACAGTAATCCGTACTGTTCTTTCGCGGCTAAGGAGCAAAGATGGTATGTCAAGCAAAACACGGGCCGCTTTTTTCATAGCAAATTTCGGTGCACATTTGGGACTTGTCACTGTGTGGCATCTATCGACTTGGTTTGTTTGGATAAAAAAAAAATTTGCAGTAAACTATTCATCAATTCCTGTTCATCCAACAGGAACAACAAAATCCACCCATTTAAAAGGTTTAAGATTGGAAAAAGTTAAACAAATGCCCCCGCTTAATGTACCTTGATATGCTCGAAAAAATTGAACCTGGCGTCTTAGAATCAGGAAATAGGGATGACGCGCCATCCAAGGAGGTGTTAAAAAAGGCTCGAAACGCTGCGATCAGGATAGGCGTCCCGTCCAAACAGGAATTAGAAGCGCTTGCGATTATGCAGAATGAACAAAAGGTCGACGGCGTTGCGGTGAAAGGAAAGTTGGGCGGAACGTTGCAGCATGTCACTTCGACTCCCAGTATCATGCTGTGGTCGCAAGAGACGTTAGAAATCTTCCACGAACGCACTAAATGTGATATAATGTACATAGACGCAACCGGCAGCGTGATTAAAAACCGAGGTAACGATGCGCATTTCTACGTTTACGAAATAGTTGTGAGAAACCCCAACAAAGGAGAAGCGCCGTTAGCTGTCGCAACGTATGTGACAAACCGCCATAATATCGCATCTATTTCACAATTTTTGAAACTCTATGAAAGCGACGAAAATAAATACATCGGTAAAACGAACGTAAAACTTATAATGTGCGATAGTTCAATGGCGCTTATTCGTTCAATTTTGGTCATGGTCGAGGACTTCCACGCTTATATAGAACGGTGTTACGCGGTTGTATCGGGAGAAGCAAGTGACAGGCAGTTAAATCAGAAGCCGTTCCTACATTTATGTAACAGTCATATAATGAAAAATTTAAAGCAATTATGCGGATTAGTAAAAAAACGTCGCGCCGAATCGATGTTTATCGTTGGTTTGTTAGTAGCCGCAGAGGGTATGAAGGAAATTGAAGAAATTTTGTGCCACATGACTTTGCTTTATAATTCAAAAGACGCAAATCAAGCTAAAACCAATTGGGATCTGTTAAATGATAAAATAAAGCCCAAAAATGTTGACCCAACAATTAATTTAACTGGAACTGTAGAAGACATTGACGATACCTTTTCCACAACCACCACCGATAATCTTTTTAAAGACCATTTTGGACAAGTGATTAACCGGGCTAATTTAAATGTCACCCATTCCTTTTCAATTAAAAATGATTTTTATTGTCCCGAATTTATGACCAAATTTTCCGAAAATTTCCTTCCGAAAATACCTCTGTGGAGCGCTTTACTGTTGGGGGATCTAGGTCGTCACGGAAGTAGTGAACCGTACCGCTCTATTCTAAATACGTTCTGAAAGTCCAACAACGCGGAGTTGGACAAACGTTGCTAGCCGATAATCGCACGCAGGGAATCATGGAAAAGAGTCAACAGGAATTAAAGCGGACACGGATCAAAGGCAGAAAGCTTAACGGACTGCACGAGTTTGCGAAAATGTACGACGATAAACATAAAGCGCTTATAGTTGAGTTTATGTACAGTGGGTACCGCCGAAAACCCAAGCGCAAACGCGTTAGACAGGAAGCGGAGGTCGAGGAGAAATGGGGGAAGAAGGCAAAGGTTGTTGGGACGGACCAAAGTATAGGAAAATACTTTCAAACTCCCAACAAAACTTTGCGTGCTCTCAGCAAATCATCAGCAAAAACAGGAAGTCACGCGTGTAGAAGTGAGCTCGATCCAGATAGTTTGGCACGGCGGTGCTGCGCGCGCAAAATAGAAGCGGCGAATTATATGAATACTTCAGATTACGCGGAGCTTTCGACAGAAAATGTTTGGCTTAGTGACAAACATATAGATGCGGCGCAGTGCATATTACTTAACCAGTTCCCAGGGATCGACGGTTTGCAGAGCACGTTGGCGTACTCACGTGCAATGGATAGGGTACCGACGTACACCCCACAAAAGAAGTTTATCCAAATAATTAATGTTCGTAGTACCCATTGGATAACAGTTTCAAATATTTTCTCTTTAAATAACCATACAGTTCAAGTATATGACAGTCAGCTGAAGTATAAATCGGATGAAAAATTCTCCATTTCTAAGTTGCTAAATTCATCTAATGCCAAATACATAAGTCTGGAATTCCCAAATGTGCAAAAGCAATTTGGTTCAGGTAACTGTGGGGTGTACGCCATTGCGTTTGCGGTCGCTTTATGTTTTAATCACCATCCAGAACATCTAAATTTTAACGAACCATCGCTGCGAACTGACATAGAAAAAATGTTGCGCAATAAAGAATTTGAGCCTCTTTTTAAGATGAAGAAGCTTATCGTAAACAGAAGAAAGAACAGCGAGACGGTTGCGATTCATTGTAATTGTAGACTTGCAGAAAATATGCAACAATATTTTATTGAGTGTAGTAAGTGTAAAGAATGGTTTCATCCGGAATGTTTAGAGCGCCCCATACCGGATGAAGCTAAAATCGAGGGCGTGCCTTGGTTTGGCGGAAAATGTTAACGTATCCAGCGGGATATTGTAGTATATGCTAAGTATAGGCTTGTCAATGTAACAAATGTGTAACATTTTTTTAAAGTATTTTTCAGGTTGGTCGCTGGGTTGTTTGTGGCCTATTTGGCTCAAACACCAAGTCATCTGTGTACCTCCTCGTGGTGCGACTGGAAGCAGCTTCGGCTGACCAAACACAGAGGCGAATTTGACAAAGAGTGTGTATCAGGTTGTTTGATTGACGGGATTTCAGCGGTTATTGTTTGTGCAACGTTGCATGGCCGAAACCTGTTCGCGGCGGGCGCAAAACGTGGAAATGTATAGGGGGTTATGGTTAATATTCGTCAAATTTGAGAAGCTTTCCGTTTTTTCTCGCAAAAAAGTTTGATATTTTTAGATAGTATGGACGCCAAAGAATATCTACCCTCAAGGATTTCAACGGAAATCGATGTTTACTTATAGTTATGGCATAGCAAACATATCATATTTATATTCGAATATTAATGTTAATTTTTTTTAAAATTTTTTCTATTGCTGGAAAGTTCAGCCTGTGATCTATCTTTGTGTGAAAAAAGTAAGTCGCTGGCTTATAAGATGGCAGAGTTACACGCGGCCAAAGTTTTGTTAACTGGAAATTTTTTGTCACCTTTCGCGGCGGGCGCAAAACGTGGAAAAGCATAGGGGGTTATGGTTAATATTCGTCAAATTTGAGAAGCTTTCCGTTTTTTCTCGCAAAAAAGTTTGATATTTTTAGATAGTATGGACGCTAAAGAATATCTACCCTCAAGGATTTCAACGGAAATCGATGTTTACTTATAGTTATGGCATAGCAAACATATCATATTCATATTCGAATATTAATGTAAATTTTTTTTTGATTTTTCTTTTGTTCAGCCTGTGATCTATCTTTGTGTGAAAAAAGTAAGTCGCTACCTCGTAAGGTGGCCGAGTCACGCGCGTTCAAAGTTTTGTTAACTGGCGATTTTTTTTGTCAACTAACATCCCTCTGGTCTTCCTTTCCATTGTTCGGTTTGGTTTGTTCTGAAAAAATGGGGAAGCCCCAAATTACGCCACAATCAGAGCCCTCGCTACAGAGGACGCTATGACCAGTGATGCACCGAAACAGCTATTTTTGTATTCGGCCGAAACCGAAAGTTGCCGAATTAATTCGGCCGAATAAACCGAAACTAATTTTGGTATCAATCTCTTTAAACGCAATAAATTTAAAAAAAAAACATATTTGGATTAGATCTGATCCTATCATACAGCCTTTTATTGGCACTGAAAGAATAACCTCGTCTTCTGTGCCAACTGCTTAAAGTTGACTTTCTGCGAAAGTCAACAAATGAAACGAACATATTCGTACAGTTTAAACCAGTGTTTCTCAAATTTTTTTTCTGCACCGCCCCCCAAAACACCTTAGACATTTACCAACGCCCAACTGAACAGACAAAAAACATAACGAATTTATTTGTTGCTTGTCAATTAATGCGATGGGTGAGGTTGGTGGAATGACACCAATTTCGTCTGATTTCCAATATTTGAATACCAAACTCTAGTTAACAACAAGTAAACCATATCACCGAAAATCCTCATTTTGACTTCTAGTTCATACAAAGATTGGACTGAATCGTTTGGGCCACTGATTCCCAACCTTTTTGTGGTTGCGTACCACTTGGAGGTAAAACAATTTCGTCGTGTACCACCTAATTGAGTGTTACAAAGTAACCTAGGGGATGAACTATCGAAAATTTTGAAATCAGTTACGATATTTTATATTCGAACTATACCCGCAAAATACCGAAAGGTGCTCACGTACCACCTGGAATGCGGTCGCGTACTACTAGTTGTACACGTACCACCGGTTGGGAAACACTGACTTACGCTATAAGAGAAAATTTGCCCTGTCACAAAGCGCTCATTTATTTCCTAGCGCCCCCCAATCGCCCATTTGGTCTCCAGCGCCCCCCCCCGTACGAATGCAAACGCCCCCAGGAGGGCGCTGGCGCCCACTTTGGGAACCACTGGTTTAAACAATGATTTTAACCTTTTCTAAACTTTGCGTATCAGCGTTATATGCAGTAAAAAAGTTTCGGTTTCGGCCGAATTTTGCAGAAATATTCGGCCGAATAAATTCGGCAAACCGAACTTTCGGTGCATCCCTAGCTATGACCACAGCATAACTGTTTTTACGACAGGAAAAAGAAAACACATATGATGAATGCAGTTTACCAATGAAATGTATGTCTTGCTTTGACAAATTTTACACGAAATACAAACTTGCGAACGACAATTCTCGAAAGCCACCGATGTGGATGTACACGAAGAGTCGGTATTTTCCAGAAACTCCCAAAAAAGGTGTTAGCGAAGATTGTGACAATCCGTTATGTAACAATACTGTGGATGCTATTCGCTAATTTCAAACCCTGTTGAAAATATTACATGCAAGTTAAATTGCTAGCCTATAGTGTTTCCACCTTGTTTTCTCCGTAAGTTGCACCTAGTTTGATGCCCAACGGATGACGGTGATTGTATAGTCACCACAAAGTGGAAGTGTTTGCTTGGCCATTTGGTCAGCAAAGTCGTCGGAAAGTCACACCAGCTGCACTGATGAAACCTTATAGGTGAAAACATTGGCCATATGTGTGCAATTTACACAATTCGTATTATTGGCTCCACTTTGCTTAACAGAGAATAACGTTGTATGCAATATCGTCAGCAGGTGGGCAGGAACAAAAAGCCGTTATCAAAAACTTTGCCGGTTGTCGAACTTCTCGTTTACAATTTCTTGACACTGTTAAGTTTTTGTCACTCCCAAAGTCATTTTAACGCAGTTCTTATCAGGGATCGTTTGGATTGAATTTAAACTCTAGAATCTAAAACAGTTCGCTGTTGATATCGTGCAGTTTGGTCTTTTTTTCCACCATAAAAATGATGCTATGGCGTCCAACATTAAGGTGAAAATTAAGGAATCAAAGAGACATTTGAACTGTGAAGTGTTCAAGTTCGGAAAAAACACAGTAAGTTTGACAATGAGCAGAAGTGCACAAGTTGATCTCCAGCGCCGCTGGTGCCATCATGTTTTTATTTGTAATATCACTAGCGCCGCTGTCGTCGTGCTGTTTCAAACGCGCGCCAGATGACTCTTCGACCTCGAAAACAAGGTGTTTGTGTGTGGATTGGACCAAACAATTTACAACTGGGGTTAGTAGTTTTTTTTTGCGAAAGTTGTCAGCTAACTTGCCCCATCAAATAATCACATGCAAGCAGATATTCTTAACTCCCTTTCGATCCGTTGCATCACCAGATTCTCTCATCTCCATTCATTTGCCAAATCACCTCCTTTAGTATATATGATGCTATGACACTATGGTATCATGGTATCATAGGAGAATACTATGTTTACATGTATACTACATACAAAAATAAAAAAAATGGGGATAAATTTGCTACAAGACTACAAATCCCTGGTAAAGTAATGTAAAGTAAACCATTAGATAAAAGGTCAATAGTTGTTATATCACAGGTGCCAAGCTGACCGCTGTGTAGTGGGCGGTTTCTAATACCTAAATAGTTGCTGTGAGTCCAGGAGAGGTTTGAACTTACATTCCGAGGCATATCAGGCTACCTGCTCCACCTGCTGTTAGAGGTGTTTTGAGGTGGCCAAACTACACTGGTGCGCAAGTGCAACTTGCCAGGCGTGGATTTGGATTGGGATCGTCAGTTCAAACCTCACCGGAAGCGTTTTCAATCTCGATACGACTTGTGGACTAATGGCTTTCATCCACCTTGTATCGCAATAACACTTTTACATAATAGCGCGAAAGATTTCGTGTCTCGGTCTTCGTGTTGTTTGACTTTTTTGTGTTTGTCTGGTTGGATATATTTGAACTTTGCGCGGAACACAGGTGGCCTTCAGTTAAAGCCCATTATGTAAAGCAATTAGGCGGTAACAACATTACAAGCATTGAGATGAAATGTTTTAATGTAAAAAGTGTCCGAAGAGTGATTTCGGAGTCAGGAAGTTTATATCCTGGATCAGAAGGTGTTGTAAATTTGTGCCATCATGAGTTGTACCAGTATGTTGCAGTTAATAGTATTTCCATTGAAGAAAAAGACGAAAGCCAAAGCCATAAAAACAGGTAGGCCTAAAACCTAAAATCCATTACATACCGGACCAAAAATATCAGTATTTCATTTGTCAACTATATTTTTAGAGTCCTTCGTTTGTTCGATGTTTTGCATCAGGCTAACTACGACCGTATTGTAAGAGTTTACGGCTACACGCAATGGAAATGGGGTTTTGGGGTTTTCACTGAATACATGCCATTCGGAACCCTCGAAAATCTTCTTTTAAACCATGCAGTGGAAATAGATGATCCACTCCTGCTAAGAATGACCAGCGATGTCTGCGACGGTCTATCATGCCTCCACAACACAAGTGGTTACAGGCAACTAACAAAGAGTGACTTAACACCTGCAAATATTTTTGTTTCGCTGGAGTTACGATGCAAAAGCCGACGGTAATAACGTGCGTACACAAACCGTATTCACGTCTCCAGAGAGGATGGCGAACATCAAATTGCCATTAACTGTAAGCGAGGATATTTACGCTTTTGGCATGGTCCTGTTTACGACGACAAGCCGACAGATGCCATTCGAAAACGAATTGGACATCCGAAAACTTATGGATAGTTACGGCATGGAGCACCCTAACATGAAATGCATAGAGGCAAGTCCAATCATTAAAACAGCAGAGCCTGATTAACATAAGCAAGGCCGTCTGCAAAGTTCATGAAGGCCTCTCAACACCGGATTTGCCAATTAAACCTGATGCAAGTTGGCCTCCATTAGATGAACAACCAGTGGTTTCAATAGGTATGCGTTTTTTTCATTTTACTAAAATGATGTTGGAAAGTCCGAAAAATAATATTGGCCATTTTCCAACTGCTGTTGAACGAATAAAACAAGAACAAAATGTCTTTCGACTGATAGAGGTTTTTCAGTCTGATAATCTTGCAATCCTTTATTTTCCTGTACGCTTTTAACGAATGTTTTTGCCTAAATTATTTTCAAGAACCTTCAGGGAAGGAACATACATACGACAAGCCACATGATTCAAAGCTGGTGGATTCCGAAAATCCTTGTTCTCAGTAAATTTGCGTGACTTTATTTAGATAAAAAACAACTTGTGGCTTGAGCTAACAAGCACATAAGTGTTTATTTAAGCCCCAGGCTTGGTACGAGCTAGAGAATTTTTAACTTCGCTTGGCGCTCCCAGAAATTTTGTACTGACATTAATTTGATAGTCGCACGTTTTTATTCCTATGGCACATCAGCACAGACAAATTTCCACGAACAAGATTGTGCTTTCAGTTTTAATCGGTCGATCGCAACCTAGGTTACTCATTCGTTCTATGTAAATTTTTGTAACAAAAAATAAACATTTTACTGTTGACTTATTATGAAAATGTAACACAAAACACATTATTTTAAATAATATACACTTTACTAGGCGCTCTTTACAGAACTTTGTTTTTTTTATTTTTATTTTTTTTTCTATTTAAATTTTTAACTCCGGTATCTTTTCAGTTATACTGTTTTAATCTTAAACCAAACATTTATTGGTTTGTTTGCAATAAACCCTGTTGCTGGTATAGTGAGTACAAGTATTCGTAGTGTTAAATACATGAGGTTCATCTTCCGTTACGTTTACTTGAATCCCAACTAGAGTTGATAACTGAATCCTATTCAAAATCAAAATATTTCCCAATCATCGAATTTACAACGAGTGACAAAAAATCCCGGTTTCGATGTTTCTTATCTAGTGGTAAATTACACCTGTCAAAGGTTTGTCGTACGTAAGATCCGTCGCTAAACTGCCACCAAAACCCACCTTGTCCTCAGTGTGTCGACAAAATAGCTGTGTGGCGGCAGTAGGTTATTAGTGATTACATGTCCACCAATTCCAAGCAACACACAAATCCTCAACTAATTCACTGATTACTGTAATTAATAACAATCAAAAGAAATCACAAAAATATTACAGTCCGTGCAACTATTACTGGTACAACGCACAGTTAGCACATTAATAAACGTCGAAGATTTAAAATCGTGGGTAGTGTTGCGTTCTCCATGTAGAAGAATCACACCACCCACAAACATGTGATTTGCTTCCCGTACGTCACACCACGCGAACCGGTTTACTCCATGCAATAAACAACCGTATTTGCAACACAGCATTGACACTTGTTTAGCAGTTTCTCCCATGTAATCTGCTTTTTTCAATCAATTTTCACCGGACTTCGTTCAAAACAATCAAAAATCAAAAAGTCAAAAATTTGTTGGTTTGTTCGCTAAATAAGTACAAGTAAGTCGCGTTAAGTACGCAAGGAACATATTCTCGTTCGTTTGCTTGAATCCAACTTGAGTTGATTACAAAATCCAAATCCAAATCCAAATAATTCTGAAACATTGAATTTATGATCAGTGGCAGAAAATTCCTGGTTCTGACCTCTCTTGGTCACAACGTTTTCGATAGTTGCGTGAGCAACATTTTATTGGAAACATTTTTTATGACTCGGGGAAGATTGGAAGAAGAAAGTCAGGGATGGTTTCAACATGGAGGACATGGGGCGAATGTATGAGAATGTTGACGCTGTTGTAGATAATCCAGGCAAGTATATTGCTGGCACAACGCATATTTAGCAAATTAATAAACGTCGAAGATTAAAAATCGTGGGTAGTGGTGCGTTCTCCATGTGGAAGAATCACACCACCCACAAACATTTGACTTGCTTCCTGTACGTCACACCATGCGAACCGAGTTGCTCCATGCAATAAACAACAGTGTTTGCAACACAGTATTGACAACTATCTTCAAGATTCCTAAGTTTGCAATTTGCTTGTTTTAATTAATTTTGCGAGTTATTTAATGGATTTCGGTAAAAACACTTGGTAAATATCAGTGTCGTTTTCAATGCTCGGTAATTTCGATGTATTTAATGTCACCACGGAAATCCAACACCAACTACATCCGCTAAAATAATATAACATACTGTGTAATGACAGTTCTTTACGGAATATTGTTTTCCAATCATATTTTTACTAAGCACCTTGTATTTGCTTTGAAACAATTGTTCGTTTGTTCGCTGTAAACCCTATTGCTGTTGATAAGTACAAGTACGTCGTGTACATAAGGAAAATATTCAGGTTCGCTAGCTCGAGTAATCGAGTTAATGTCAGAATCCAATTCCAAATCAAAACCAATCTTAAACATTGAATTTACAAAATTGGCAGAAAATCCCGGTTATGACATTTCTTACCCAGTGGGAAATTAGACCTGTCTAAGGTTTGTCGTCGGTAAGCTCCTACGCTAAAATGCGACCAAAACCCACCTTTTTCCTATGAATCTAATAACGACAACGCTTACAGCAGTGTGGCGGCATTGTACGTTTTTAATAATTACATGTCTACCAACTTTAAGCAACATAACATTGTAAAAATATACATTTTTCAGTTTGTACTGTAATTAACTACTAGAGCATGTGACTCCATCCTTCCTCAATTGTTTGGCGAGAAGTGACAGAATGTCAGGTTAATCGATTGATCGCAACCCAGGTTAATGATTCGTTCAATGTAAAATTTTTTTAAAAATAAATATTTGCTGTTCATAAGGACGGCGCAAAATCATTTTGTATGACGAGAAAAAGGTTATTTTTGCGCCGTTACAGGTATGGACAATTAGGATACAAACAAAGGGTTTTTAATGTAGTTTCCAACGGTGTATAAATAGTCGTGGGCGCCGTTCAATAAAAGTGGTTATGACCGATTTATGATAATGTACCTTAATACTCTTCCATAAATCGTTGGATTTTTTTTTAAAACTACATGTCATTTCATGCAACCTGTGCGAAAATCATCGAAATACATTGAGAAACGCCAAAGTTATGTGCGTTTAAAGTTTTGTCGACTGCAAAAAAAAAGTTTTGTCGACTAGCGTCTCTTTGGTGATGTACACGAAGAGACGGTAAATTCCTGAAATTCCCAAAAAGGTGTTAGCGAAGATTGTGACAACCCGTTATGTAACAATACAACGGTGCAACCATGTTTAACATATTCTAAGACAAGTACAGCAAGTTAGTGCAGTAGAACAACAAACAAAGACTTCATATTATTGATTCCACTTTGCTTATCATATGACTATTGTGACACGGGGTCCGACGGCACTATTGGTTGAGTTTTGCTTACCTATAGTGTTTCCACCTTGTTTTCTCCATAAAGTTGCACCAAGTTTGGTGCCCAACGGATGACGGTGATTGCATAGTCACCACAAAGTGGAAGTCTTTGCTTGGCCGTTTGGTCGGCAAAGTCGTCTTATAGTCACACCAGTTGCACTGATGAGACCTGTTAGGTGTATGCAATTTACACAATTCGTATGATAGGCTCCACTTTGCTTAACAGAGAATGACGTTGCATGCAGTATCGTCGGCAGGTGGGCAGGAACAAAAAGTCGTTATCGAAAACTTTCTCGGTTGTATAAATTCTCGTTTACAGTTTCTTGGCACTGTTAAGTTTTTGTCACTCCCAAAGTCATTTTAACGCAGTTCTTATCAGAGATCGTTTGGATTAAATTTAAACTCTGGAATCTAAAACAGTTCGCTGTTGATATCGTTCAGTTTGGTCTTTATTATCCACCATAAAAATGATGCTATGGCGTTCAACATTTAAGGTGAAAATTAAGGAATCAAAGAGACATTTGAACTGTGAAGTTTTCATGTTCGGAACAAACGCAGTAAGTTTGACACTGAGCAAAAGTGCACAAGTTGATCTCCAGCGCCGCTGGTGCCATCATGTTTTTATTTGTAATATCACTAGCGGCGCTGTCGTCGTGCTGTTTCAAACGCGCACCACATGACTCTTTCCACCTCGAAACCAGACGTTTTGTGGTGGTTGGACCAGACAATTTACAACTGGGGTTAGTAGTTTTGTTGGCGAGAATTGTCGGTTAACTTGCCCCATCAAATAATCACATGCAAGCATTAGGAGAACAACACACACAAACAGAAGAGAGATATTCGTAACTCCCTTTCGATCCGTTGCATCACCGGATTCTCTCATCTCCATTCATTTGCCAGATCACCTCCTTTAGTATATATGATCACTTCCTATGTTTACATGTATACTACAAAAAAATGGGGATAAATTTGCTACAAGACTACAATCCCTGGTAAAGTAATAAGTTTAGAAATACCACCATTAGATGAAAGGTCAATAGTTGTTATGTCCGAGGTGCCAAGCTGACCGCTGTGTTGTGGGCAATTACGTTCCGAGGTATATGAGGCTACCTGCTCCACCTGATGCTGTTAGAGGTGTTATGAGGTGGCCAAACTACACTGGTGCGCAAGTGCAACATGCCAGACGTGGATTTGGATTGGGGTCGTCAGTTCAAACCTCACCGGGAGCGTTTTAAATCTTGATACGACTTGTGGACTAATGGCTTTCATCCTCCTTGTATCGCTATAACACTATTTACTTAATAGCGCGAAAGATATCGTGTCTCGGTCTTCGTGTTGTTTGACTTTTTTGTGTTTGTCTGGTTGGATATATTTGAACTTTGCGCGGAACACAGGTGGCCTTCAGTTAAAGCCCATTACGTAAAGCAATTAGGCGGTAACAACATTACTAGCATCGAGATGAAATGTTTTAATGTAAAAAGTGTCCGAAGAGTGATTTCGGAGTCAGGAAGTTTATATCCTGGATCAGAAGGTGTTGTAAATTTGTGCCATCACGAGTTGTATCAGTATGTTGCAGTTAATAGTATTTCCATTGAAGAAAAAGAGGAAAGCCAAAGCCGAAAAATCAGGTAGGCCTAAAACCTAAAATCAATTACATACCGGACCAAAAATATCAGTATTTCATTTGTCAACTATATTTTTAGAGTCCTTCGTTTGTTCGATGTTTTGCATCAGGCTAACTACGACCGTATTGTAAGAGTTTACGGCTACACGCAATGGAAATGGGGTTTTGGGGTTTTCACTGAATACATGCCATTCGGAACCCTCGAAAATCTGCTTTTAAACCATGCAGTGGAAATAGATGATCCACTCCTGCTAAGAATGACCAGCGATGTCTGCGACGGTCTATCATACCTCCACAACACAAGTGGTTACAGGCAACTAACAAAGAGTGACTTAACACCTGCAAATATTTTTGTTTCACTTGAGTTACGATGCAAAATCGGTTACGTCTACGCCGACGGTAATAACGTGCGTACACAAACCGTATTCACGTCTCCAGAGAGGATGGCGAACGTCAAATTGCCATCAACTGTAAGCGAGGATATTTACGCTTTTGGCATGGTCCTGTTTACGACGACAAGCCGACAGATGCCATTCGAAAACGACTTGGACATCCGAAAACTTATGGATAGTTACGGCATGGAGCACCCTAACATGAAATGCATACAGGCAAGTCCCATCAAGAACGAGCTGAAGAAAATGGTGTTGCAATGTTCATCACACATCCCAAAGCAACGACCATCGATACAAATTTTACAACAGACGTTGTTTAATTTGTTAAAACAGCAGAGCCTGATTAACATAAGCAAGGCGGTCTGCAAAGTTCATGAAGGCCTCTCAACACCGGATTTGCCAATTAAACCTGATGCAAGTTGGCCTCCATTAGATGAACAACCAGTGGTTTCAATGGGTACGCGTTTTTTTCTTATTACTAAAATGATGTTGGAAAGTCCGAAAAATAATGTTGGCCATTTTCCAACTGCTGGTGAACGAATATTTCAAGAACAAAAAGTGATAACTAGGACTGGCCTAGATTTCAACTTAATCAGCCAAGCAAGATGTTATTTTTGAATATATATATTTCGCCTATGCGGCATCCTCAGTATTCTAAAAACAACAACAAGAATAATCGTAGTGATTAGCATCAATAGCACACATCAAGACTAACATCTTCAAGAACAAAATGTCTTTTGACTGATAGAGGTTGTTCAGTCTGGTAATCTTGCAACCTTTTGTTTTCCTGTACGCTTTTAACGAATGTTTTTGCCTAAATTATTTTCAAGAACCTTCAGGGAAGGATTATACACACGACAAGCCAAAGGATTCAAAGCTGGTGGATTCCGAAAATCCTTGCTGTCAGTAAATTTGAGACTTTATTTGGATGAAAACGAACTTGTGGCGTGAGCTAACAAGCTCATAAGTTTTATTAAAGCCCCAGTTGAAGGGTTTGCTAAAGTTGGTACTGACGAAAAGGGTTGGTACGAGCTAGCTTGGAGCTCCCACAAATTTTGCACTGACATAAATTTGATAGTTGCACGTTTTTATTCATAAAACGTTGGAATATCGAAAGGTAGGGAAAAAGTGACCTTCGTTGAACAAAAAATGTGACAAATTCCACTTAAGCTGAAACCAATTTTTACCATATTCATATTTTCTTTGCTATTTTAGATCCAACCGAGTCCGACGGTGACCCGTCAACAAATCAAACGTAAGTGTAGATATTTTTTCCTCAATGCGAAACTTATCTCAGGCAGAAAGAGGAGGAAAATAAACAAACATTTATGAATTGTTATTATTTCTCATATTTTCTTCAAACATTAATTCTTGCATTTTGTTTTCTAGAAACGTCTACGCCACTGTCGATGACGACGTAGCACAAGGTACGATGTTGAGTTTCATTTTGCAACAACTTGTTTCGTTGTCTTCAACAGTTATGAAAACAATATTCATTCTCTAAGTATACCCTGTGGTTTATGTTGGTTAACTTTTAACGCTAGGCTGTGACCAATAAACGTCAAGCCAAATTGATAAAATCCAGTGGTTAATGTTTTTAATCTTTTAAAGATGAACATACATACGACACACCTGAAGATTCCAACGAAGTGGATTTTAGAAAACCTTATCAAGGTATGGAAAAACTGGGACTTAAAATTTACTTCTTGACCCACTCGTATATAAATATATTTTTCTCACGCTCTATATTATTTAAGATGTTTTTTGGTTGCAGTTAAAGATTGGTATAATTGTTTTTTTGGTGCAAAATACAATCCAATATTGCATGGGAATCTTTAACTTAAAGATTGCACGCCCCACATGGGAGTTCGACTAAATACTATCGGAAATATGTTTAGAGGTCAGATCAACCGCCCTGTCCATTACCACTACCCCACTTAATTTTAATTGGTATTTTTATCTTGTCTGTAATTGCGTAGAGAACAGCCCAGATGTACGAGAAGCCACAGACGTAACAAAAACGCCGACAGGTAAGTGACAAAAAAGATCTTTATTCTAAATTTGAAATTACTGTGATATTTTCTGGAATACGAATTGAAATGAGACATAATGAGCAGCAAACAATGTTTTGCGCAGCAAAGCTGCAAGTCACTATCGATAAAGTCGCATGACATTTCCATTGATTAAACGAACCTTTGGACCGGGCTAACAGGCACGTAAGTGTTTACCCAAGTCCCAGTTGACGTGTTTGCTGAAGATAACATTCAGACAAATATGTAACGTTGCATCAACTACATGCAGAAGCATGAGCAAAATAATTATGATTTACATGACTTTGTGGTTCCAAAAACTTTGTATAGTTTTCAAATATTGTCTAATTAAGCTTTTAGTTTTGTTTCAAATGATTTCTTCGCAAACACAACTCTCATCAAATAAGCTATACAAAATTGAAACCTAATGAAAAAGTGAAGCCCGATTGAACAAATACTGTGATACATTATAAGTACTAAACGAAAACCAATGAGTTGCGCAATGTTTTTGACCATATTCATATTTTCTTCGCTATTTCAGATCCAATCGAGTCTGACGTTGACCCGACAACAAATCAAACGTAAGTGTGGATATCATTCCCTCATTGCGAAATTGGTCTTAAAGCAGATACAAAATAAAAATAAACAAAGATTTATGAATTGTTATTATTCCTCATATTTTCTCCAAGCATTAATTCTTGCATTTTGTTTTCTAGAAACGTTTACAAAAATGTCGATGACCAAGTAGCACAAGGTACGATATTGAGCTTCATTTTGTAGAAACTAGTTTCGTTGTCTTTGAAGTGCATGTGACACGGAAAAATAAAGCATGTTAATAATTAAACTAAGAGATTGTCATAACTTTAAAATATTTTTGGCGAAAAAAGTAGCTTGATATGGCGACTGGTTTCTCAGATACAGCTGATCAAAGTCACATGTTTACCGCTGCGAACGAAATCCTGCGAAAGCGAGTTTATTGTTGCCTGACGTCATAGAAAACGCTTTGGTCGTGCGAGTGCTGGCAGCAAGCGTTATGCGTGAGAATGGAAAACATTAGAAAATTGATTTAGTATAGTTTTGCATTAAAAAGGGGCACAACAAGTTAAGAATTGCAACAAACGGATTTTTATGTTAGTTTATGCTGTAGACAGATGGCCGTTGTTTCGACCTATTATGTCTTATTTAGTTGTGTAATAATAAAACAGTTACTGGACAGGGTGTTCTTGTTGTTGCAGTAGTTATGATCGCTAACGTTATACATGAACTTTTGAAAACACGACAGAGACAAACCGTTAGTTTAGCATTGTAGTTTTGTCCACTCACAGCAAAAGGTTTTGGTCGCCGCTAGTTTTCGTGCAGTTTTCTACATTTTTTAGTTGACGTAGAACCGAAAAATTTTGGATGTATGTTTGTTGTAGATGTACCTTTAGTTTTACGCAAAGTAGTCATGACCGTGTCATATGCACTTTAACAGTTATGAAAACATTATTCATTCTCTAAGTATACCCTGTGGTTTATGTTGGTTAACTTTTAACGCTAGGCTGTGACCAATAAACGTCAAGCCAAATTGATAAAGTCCAGTGGTTAATTTTTGAATCTTTTAAAGATGAACATACATACGAAACACCTGAAGATTCCAACGAAGTGGATTTTAGAAAACCTTCCCAAGGTATATGGAAAAACTGGGACTTAAAATTTACTTCTTGACCCACTCGTATATAAATATATTTTTCTCACGCTCTATATTATTTAAGATGTTTTTTGGTTGCAGTTAAAGTTTGGTATAATTGTTTTTTGGTGCAAAATACAATCCAATATTGAATAGGAATCTTTAACTTAGCGATTGCACGCCCCACATGGGAATTCGACGAAATACTATCGGAAATATGTTTAGAGGTCAGATCAACCGCCCTGTCCATTACCGCTACCCCACTTAATTTTAATTGGTATTTTTATCATGTCTGTAATTGCGTAGAGAACAGCCCAGATGTACGAGAGGCCACAGACTTAACAAAAACGCCGACAGGTAAGTGACAAAAAAGATCTTTATTCTAAATTTGAAATTACTGTGATATTTTCTGGAATATGAATTGAAATGAGACATAATGAGCAGCAAACAATGTTTTGCGCAGCAAAGCTGCAAGTCACTATCGATAAAGTTGCATGACATTTCCATTGATTAAACGAACCTTTGGACTGGGCTAACAGGCACGTAAGTGTTTACCCAAGTCCCAGTTGATGTGTTTGCTAAAGATAACATTCAGACAAGTATGTAACGTTGCATCAACTACATGCAGCAGCATGAGCAAAATAATTATGATTTACATGACTTTGTGGTTCCAAAAACTTTGTATAGTTTTCAAATATTGTCTAATTAAGCTTTTAGTTTTGTTTCAAATGATTTCTTCGCAAACACAACTCTCATCTCATCAGCTATACAAAATTGAAAGCTAGGGAAAAAGCGAACCCCGATTGTACAAATACTGTGATAAATTATAAGTACCAAACAAAAACCAATGAGTTGTGCAATGTTTTTGACCATATTCATATTTTCTTCGCTATTTCAGATGCAATCGAGTCCGACGGTGACCCGACAACAAATCAAACGTAAGTGTGGATATCATTCCCTCATTGCGAAATTGGTCTTATAGCAGATACAAAATAAAAATAAACAAACATTTATGAATTATTATTCCTCATATTTTCACCAAACATTAATTCTTGCATTTTGTTTTCTAGAAACGTTTACAAAAATGTCGATGACCAAGTAGCACAAGGTACGATATTGAGCTTCATTTTGTAGAAACTAGTTTCGTTGTCTTTGAAGTGCATGTGACACGGAAAAATAAAGCATGTTAATAATTAAACTAAGAGATTGTCATAACTTTAAAATATTTTTGGCGAAAAAAGTAGCTTGACATGGCGACTATGGTTTCTGAGATACAGCTGATCAAAGTCACATGTTTACCGCTGCGAACGAAATCCTGCGAAAGCGAGTTTATTGTTGCCTGACGTCATAGAAAACGCTTTGGTCGTGCGAGTGCTGGCAGCAAGCGTTATGCGTGAGAATGGAAAACATTAGAAAATTGATTTAGTACAGTTTTGCATTAAAAAGGGGCACAACAAGTTAACAAGTGCAACAAACGGATTTTTGTGTTAGTTTGAGCTATAGACAGATGGCCGTTGTTTCGACCTATTATGTCTTATTTAGTTGTGTAATAAGATAACAGTTACTGCACAGGTTGTTCTTGTTGTTAAAGCAATTATGATCGCTAACGCGATACATGAACTTTTGAAAACACGACAGAGACAAACAGTCAATTTAGCACGACAGAGACAAACAGTCAATTTAGCATTGTAGTTTTGTCTACTCACAGCAAAAGGTAAAAGAAGGTTTTGGTCGCCGCTAGTTTTCATGCAGTTTTCTACATTTTTTAGTTGACGTAGAACCGAAAAATTTTGGATGTATGTTTGTTGTAGATGTACCTTTAGTTTTACGCAAAGTAGTCATGACCGTGTCATATGCACTTTAACAGTTATGAAAACAATATTCATTCTCTAAGTATACCCTGTGGTTTATGTTGGTTAACTTTTAACGCTAGGCTGTGACCAATAAACGTCAAGCCAAATTGATAAAATCCTGTAGTTAATTTTTTAATCTTTTAAAGATGAACATACATACGACACACCCGAAGATTCCAACGAAGTGGATTTTAGAAAACCTTATCAAGGTATGGGAAAACTGGGACTTAAAATTTACTTCTTGACCCACTCGTATATAAATATATTTTTCTCACGCTCTACAGTTTAAGAAGTTTTTGGTTTCAGTTAAAGTTTGGTATAATTGTTTTTTGGTGCAAAATACAATCCAATATTGCATAGGAATCTTTAACTTAGCGATTGCACGCCCCACATGGGAATTCGACGAAATACTATCGGAAATATGTTTAGAGGTCAGATCAACCGCCCTGCCCATTACCACTACCCCACTTAATTATAATTGGTATTTTTATCTTGTCTGTAATTGCGTAGAGAACAGCCCAGAAGTACGAGAAGCCACAGACGTAACAAAAACGCCGACAGGTAAGTGACAAAAAAGATCTTTATTCTAAATCTGAAATTACTGTGATATTTTCTGGAATACGAATTGAAATGAGACATAATGAGCAGCAAACAATGTTTTGCGCAGCAAAGCTGCAAGTCCCTATCGATAAAGTCGCATGACATTTCCATTGATTAAACGAACCTTTGGACTGGGCTAACAGGCACGTGTTTACCCAAGTCCCAGTTGGAGTGTTTGCTAAAGATAACATTCAGACAAATATGTAACGTTGCATCAACTACATGCAGCAGCATGAGCAAAATAACTATGATTTACATGACTTTGTGGTTCCAAAAACTTTGTATAGTTTTCAAATATTGTCTAATTAAGCTTTTAGTTTTGTTTCAAATGATTTCTTCGCAAACACAACTCTCATCTCATCAGAAATACAAAATTGAAAGCTAGGGAAAAAGCGAACCCCGATTGCACAAATACTGTGATAAATTATAAGTACCAAACAAAAACCAATGAGTTGTGCAATGTTTTTGACCATATTCATATTTTCTTCGCTATTTCAGATGCAATCGAGTCCGACGGTGACCCGACTACAAATCAAACGTAAGTGTAGATAACTTTCCCTTTCATTGCGAAACTCATCTAAGCAGAAAGAGGAGAAAAATAAACGAACATTTATGAATTATTATTCCTCATATTTTCTCCAAACATTAATTCTTTCATTTTGTTTTCTAGAAACGTCTACGTCACTGTCGATGACGAAGTAACGGAAGGTACGATGTTGAGTTTCCTTTTGCAGAAACCCGTTTCGTTGTCTTTGACAGTCATATAAACAACATTCATTCTCTAAGTATACCCTGTGGTTTATGTTGGTTAACTTTGAACGCTTGGTTAAGGTGGATTTCGGAAAACCTTATCAAAGCATGCAAATAACTGGGACTTAAATTTGTTTGTTTCCCTATTCGTATATAAATATATTTTTCTCACACTCTACAGTTTAAGAAGTTTTTTGGTTGCAGTTAAAGATTGGTATAATTGTTTTTTTGGTGCAAAATACAATCCAATATTGAGTAGGAATCTTTAACTTAGCGATTGCACGCCCCACATTGGAATTCGATTAAATACTATCAGAAATATGTTTAGTGGTCAAAGCAACCTTCCCGCCCATTACCGCTACCCCACTGAATTTTTATTAAAATTTAATATTGTCTGTAATCACTTAGAAAACAGCGCAAATATACAAGATGGCAAAGATGTAACGAAAACGCCAGAAGGTAAGCGACAAGAAAGGTTTAATCTAAATCTGAAATTACTGAAATATCAATTAAAATGACCATGTGGCTTAAACTGCATTGCGTTTCCCCGTTTACTGGCGGTAAATAT
The DNA here is from genome assembly GCF_947561715.1 of Ascidia mentula. NCBI lineage: Eukaryota > Metazoa > Chordata > Ascidiacea > Phlebobranchia > Ascidiidae > Ascidia > Ascidia mentula. The sequence goes on along the minus strand of NC_138568.1, from coordinate 21,173,936 downwards.
AGTTTTAAAAGATCAGTTAGATATAATTCATGCCTTTGCAATGCATTGCAAACGTTATATATATATTTTACTCACACTGTGCTGTTTAAAGATGTTTTATCTTGTCTGTAATTACGTAGAGAACAGCGCAAATGTATAAGATGCCTCCGACTTAAAGGAAACGTCAACAGGTAAGTGACAAAAAAGGCCATTATTCTAAATCTGAAATTGTTGGTGTTCTGGAATATCAATTGAAATGAGAATGTAGCGTAATGTGCGTCTTTCACATTGAAATGTTTACTGGCGCTAGATGATGTTTAAAAGTTGTTTTTCTGTTATTCAATGTTTATTTCCTATGAAATGCAAATGTTTTTTTTTATTTGATATTGACCCACCAGAAGATGATCATACATACGACACACCAGAAGATACAGAACAATTGGAATCCGAAAAACGTCCGGGTATAGAGTAATTTAATTGTACGCTTACTCTTATATTCATAGTGAATAAATCCAGTTAAGAAATTCTGACTCAGGGTAAAAATATCAACTCTAGGAATGAAGCCTAAACAAGTGATTGACTGACAAACAAAAATAACTTGGATAATTGGCAAGAGATTGTTGAAAGCCCAATTCTCTGAGAAATTACGCAATATGTAACTTACACTAAACCACCCCAAACGTTTGCTTTCCTATAAAATAAATTGTTGTCCAAATGTTCGGCTCTAACTGCTGATACCATTGAAATCGTATTGATAACGTCTTCCACCCGATGGCAAATATATTATTTAAAACTTTTTTCACACTGACTCCACAATCGTGAATGTATATGCAAGTTTTTTGCAAAATTTGTTTGTTTGAGTAGAAATACCGAACTAAGCGATTGTATTCGCTGAAGGGGATATTGAACTAAGCAGAAATACATTTAGAGGTCAAAGCAACCGCCCTCCCCATTACCGCTACCCCACTGAATGTTTATTAAAATTTATTATTGTTTGTAATCACTTAGAGAACAGCGCAAATATACGAGATGGCAAAGATGTAACGAAAACGCCAGAAGGTAAGCGACAAGAAAGGTTTAATCTAAATCTGAAATTATTAAAATATCAATTTAAATGACCATGTGGGTTAAATTGAGTTTCCCCGTTTACTGGCGGTAAATATAGTTTTGAAAGATCAGTTAGATATAATTCATGCATTTGCAATGCATTGCAAACGTTATTTTGTGTTAATGCATTGCAAACGTTATTTTGTGTTAATGCATTGCAAATGTTATTTTGTGTTAATGCATTGCAAATGTTATTTTTCTGTGACAAGACAAAATGAGCAGCAAACACGAAGAGGTGATCATTGTTGGTCACTGAGTGCCCGTGGCATCTTGGTGCGTATAATGGCTCATAAAGCCCCAGTCTCTATTGAGACCGTGGTTGATAGAGTCAAATTTTTCGATGTGGCGTTGTTCTGCCGTCTCTCTCGCTGGTCTAGTTCTTCTCTTAACCCTCTGTAGCACCATGAGCCTCAAGTCTTCAACACTGTGGTCAGGCTCGTTGAAATGCCCTAATACGAGACACAACAACTACGAGAAACCGGTAGGAGCTCATTTCAACGAGCCTGACCACAGTGTTGAAGACTTGAGGGTCATGGTGCTACAAAGGGTTGGCTTCGTTTAAAGAAATGATGCGGTAATATTTTTTGGTTCACCAAATCCAATTGTAACTCAGTATGGTCAAAATGCTGTCCTGCAGAGCACATCACAATCTTCATTTTTTCAGTTGTTGTTTAAGATTTTTTTATTTAAAGTATAAATTTGTTGGGAAGGTAAGCTATTGGTGGATGGCGTATGCTTTTCGCAAAATTCCTTGTACAAACGACGAGCAAAAAAAACATTTTTTTTAGGTGAGAGCACTCCGGTGGATAGCTTGTCCCCAATTGACACGTAAGTAACAATAAAGTATCAGTAGAACTAACCAAAAAGGTTATTGTTCAAACAATTATACAGTATTTGTACATTTATAAATTAAAAACCATGTATCGCTGAATAACGAAAAAAAATAGATGTGTGTTTTACCACCAGTCATAAACCTTTAATATGCTGTAAGCCTTTTCCTTCAAAATGATTCAAACAAAGTTGCATAGATACTTAAAAAAAATGAACGACACTATAGGGGTATAACCAATTACATAAAACACACAAGACAGAATAACGGTTGGTATATGTATGCGTCCAATAAATTACTTTGCAAAAAGAAAAAAAAATTCCTGCGACAAATTCGCTAATTTTTTTTGTTAGGTCACGGAATTTTGTTCGTCCAATACCTGCAGTACGGAAAAACTTACAGGTAAGTTGAAAACAAGTAATTGCGAACAAACGAACAACATTTCAGCTCTTGCATTTTTGATCACAGAAAATAAAACAGACAATTACCGAAACTGTGCGAAAGGGCGCAACAAAACTTACAGGTAAATCATAAAGTTAGTTCGCAAATTGCATAGCAAAACTTTTGAGAGAATTGCACTTCATACTGTAAGTTTGTGACTATCTTTATCCTATGATAAACCATTATCGTCCAATGAATATTTGCGGTTGACATCATCCTCTGCCTGATCCCATGCCATTTTGTAATATGTAACTCACATGACAATTCATGCCGACAATCCGTGACTAACAGCATTACGTGAGAATAATTCTCCCATCATATCATTTCCTGACCGCTTTCTAACCATCTGTTAATATCTCAGGCGAAGCGACAAAAAGCGATGAAAAAGTGACAACTGACGACAGTACACCTGTCGGGGGTATTAACATAGTTTTTTTTTGAAAATTGCTATTTTAATATTTACAAGTAGCACTGAAGAATAACTTAGAAGTTTATTAGTTTCGTGAATTACCGGCTGTTATATCCACGACAATTACTTTTGCAATAGAAATGACACATTTCTTACCATCGCGGGACACCCAGAAAATATCGGTCTCTTCCACCACCGACGGCTTTGGTAGCGATGAGGACACTTGGAATAGTAAATATAGCACCAGTTTCCTTATAAAACTTTTGTAGTACACCTACATTTATTTGCAACATTAAGACATATATTCAATCCAACTATAGCGATATTGCTGAGCAATGTACACCACGTTACACCATAATTATTTTAAATTGCGAGCACAAAGATACTGGCTCAAATTACATGCTACCTGTTTTCTTTTTTTAAATGTTTTCTGCAGTATGGGACAGTCTTCTTGTTCTCAGAATTATGCGTAAATTCCTGGTTAGTGATCCTGACACGAATTTTTTTTATACAGTTCTGGAAGCATATTGCGGTTAATTTCGACACTTTGTTATTCTTTTTATTTATTTATTATCATGTTTTTAAGGCTTTTCTGATTTTGACGAAAGTGCTTGTGACGAAGCCCATGAGCAAGAAGAATCTTGGGAGGATAAAAATGGTAAAATACCCTGTGGAATTATGTTACACATTTCAGATTAATCTAATATGAAAAACAAAAACCTGTGATAATTTTAGTCAGAGCGTAAATTTTCACTAACATTGAATTCAAAGCTCTTTCTTTTACTCAAAACCTGACAAAAACCAAACAAAACAGAAAACAGCCAGCGTGTTAATTGCAATGAAACATTCGTCAAGTTACCAATTGAAACGGCAGTATCAGCAACTTTCCCAGGTATGACAAAATTTTTCTTGAGTTTCAACGTTATCACACCTTTGTTTAACAACCTGTGTACTACACAGGAAATACGATTAACACAAATGAGTATAACGATTTTGAAGAAAATGCTCTTTGTCACTATCTAGTGTTCAGAAAATCGTTACGAATATTCGGTAACAAATTTGTTACAAAAATTGTTAAGAGAAAAACAATTAAAAATTACTCGGAAACAATTTTGTAGTTTCAAAACAAAATTCGTTTCGGCGAAACGGTTTTGGAAACGATTTTTTCAATCGCAACCATTTTTACTTTGTCTGCCGAACCCTGTGTACTACACAGGAAGTACGATTAACACCAGGAAATTCTGTTTCATAGATGCTCTTCTACAACCAAATTTACCGACAACTTCCACGGACAAAGGCCTCCCTCGTTTCAAAAAAGAAGAAAATGAGACGGATATGCTTCCAGATGAGAAAACTACTAGAAGTACGTTTTATGGTTGCCTGATCGTGTGCAGTCAATATTGCATCTTTTTCTATTTCTTGTGATAGCCGCATGATAACGATAACTTTTCTTTTAGAATTGTAAGACTAGTTTCTGATTATTTTTCTTGCAGAAATGGGCAAACGCACTCCTCCCGGTTACATTGAAATGAAAGTCACTCCGGGAAATAAGTCCAACGTACAAAGATTTGAACACTATGACATCTTTGAGGGAAGCGTTGCACAGAAAAGAAAAGTATTTGAAAGTAAGATGTGCAAAAACAACTAGCTAGGTTACTGCATTGTTAATAATAATTTACTCCAATGCAAACTTTGTTCAGTTTATTTGTTTAGTGTATTCCGCAAAACAAACTAGATACACTTACGCCCATCAATTGCTTGTTTTTACTTTTAGCGGGTGATACTGACAAGAGAACAAGAAGTCCCATGTTCACAGGAGTTTCAGGAAATTCAAGAGACCTACTTCCGCCAATTCCACCCAAACCGAGGCAGGTGTATGACTCTCAAGGTGTATGACTGTATTCAAACAAATTATCAAAACGGGAGAAATTGTTTTTTCTTGTTGTAATAGGCATTTACACTTTGGCTTTTTCATATACAATTATTTTGCGTACTTACACCTTTACTCACCACTGCTCATTCAATGTTGAATTTAAACGCCTATGTAGATTTTTGAAAATTTGAAAAAAACCTAGCATATTTTTTTTCTTTTTCAGGATGCTGGGCAACAAAACAAACGCTTCGCCAATGCCAGTTAGCGGTGAGAAAAATGCAAACATGTTTGGCAAGTGCTTGAAAAATAATCGCTTGTTGTTTTTTTGAAGAGGAAAAAGCACCAAAGCCACCCAGAGTTGGAGAAGCGGTTTATGATCACGTAGCCCAGAAGAAAATGACTGACAAACCTGCATACAAAGGTACACCAAGTCTATTCGTTACCAGCTGTATCACGTGGCACATTTAATGGTTTATGTAATAAACGTCTCTGTTTATTTTTACAAACAGAACGGGTGCGACCTGCAAATTAAATTTTTGTTACTTTACAGCTATGCTAAGCGTGACCTACCAAAGTAGCAATTACAAAAAACGACTGGACTACTTTTTTAAAGAAAGAGGTACGATACTAATATGATTGTTAGACAAAACGACTTTCATTTATTACATTCAATATATATATATAAATGCAATTTATGTTACAGATTTCAGCTTGTACACTTCACTCTCGCAACTACTGAAAGTCCGAGGTCTAGCAAAAAACAGCCTAAAAATGATAAACCACAAAGACACGGAAAAATACACCTCTTACATGGCGAGAAAAATATGCAAGTCTAAAGAAGAACACGACAAGTACGAAGAACCGAAGGAGGAGTTTCAGGTGACAGAACAAACCTGTCAGAACTTGTTTGAGTTTTCAGTGCAGGAGCGAGCAAACGAAAAATATGCAGATGCGGCCATTTTTTTCATGGTGACAGTAAAATGCTTTGAGAAGTTGAATAACCGAGAAACTGTCGTAATTGGAATGCGGGAGTGTTTAAAAGAATTAGCAGTTTTGGCAGAATACATGTTCGGGAACGTAAATATGAGTAAAATACCTAGTTCCATAATCCTGCCATTTATGACAAGATCCACCAGTAGATTGGAAATGGTCGGTTCGCTGAACAAAGACGTAAAAACACTTGCGGAAACCGAGTGTTTATATTGTGTTGGCCGCGTTGAGTTGATGTTGGGTGACCTCATCAAAGCAGAAGCGACGCTGGCGACAATTACAACAGACCCCCCATTTAGGGTTGAGAATCTCTCAATTCTGGCACAATGTCATGAATTGCTCGGGGATGTTCATACTAAAATGATAGGAGGTAATTTTTGTGAACCCGCAGTCAAGGATCGCGAACTTGTCTATGAGGATATTTACAATATGCCATGCAATCTCACCGACGAATCCCTCCGTAAGAAAGCAGAAAGGAATTTCAACAAAGCAATAGAATTGTACCAAAGATGTGTCGATAAATCAGCTGTTGAAAAACCTCACTTGGAGAAAATTTGCAATGATAAATTGCAGTCGTTGCAAGTTGGGTTTGTCCGCTAGCACAGACCCATATGAAACTGTTTGGTTATAAGCCTTGTTGTTATGAAAATCTCTGATATGAAAACATGGCAGAAATCTTTTTGTAAACAACAAATTATAAATAATACATTCATAGTTCAGGATATTAGCAATTACCTGAAAACGGATGTTTAAGATTTTTGTATGTTTGTGCTGAATTTATATATTTCGTAATTTCAAAAGTGTTTCGTGTTTTTCAGTGATCTTGATTGATATTATGATTAATAAAATGCATACAATCATTTAGAAAAGCTTCGCTACACCAAGAATCAGTGTAAGAGTTATCTTTTCCTAAGGCTCAAAGAGAGGTGCAATGATGGTCGGTGAAGGTCGTTTATTCTGCTGCCCAGTTACCAAACTGAATACATGAGAGTAGACTGATCAAAATCACGTGGTTTGGCAATAACGACGGGCGCTGGAAGAAAAACAGCCATTGACATTGCTTCTAGCCTCATTTCACATAAAATGCTGCTTGGTAGTGTGTGGACAAAACAAAATGCTTGAATTACAATCTGTGTCGAGTTAACAATCGATCACTGAACATGTGTTTTTGCGCAATGGTAGATTTCATTATAATTAACCAAATTTGCACTATATATCTTCCATCGCGAAGTGGTCGAGTACGTTAATGAAAATTGTGGTTGCAAACAATTTGGCTATGCTCAAACTATAGATTAGTTCGCTGACAAACCAAAATATCACGTACACGTCGTATGTCGGTAGTTGGTTCCTGTGAGTAAGGAAAGTTCATTGGAGTAAACAAAGCGGTTTCGACATGTTGGTAAATGTTTGCTTCTACCGATCCTAAGTCAAACTATGGCCCGCATTATAATTTTGTGCGGTCTGCGACATAAATACGACAAAACGGTTGGCCTTTATTTGCAGGACTCCCAGTTTTATTTAAGCAAGTTATATGCGCTGGTTAGACACATCACTATATAACATCATGATATCCAAATGCCGTGAATTAAAATTCCAAACTATTTAAAATTAACCCCTATAAAAAATGTGCAAACCGTATTTAATGAACTTTTTTTGAGCACAAATTAACTTTGCTCTTCAGTATATACATTCCAGATGCCGTTGTTTCTTACAATCAAACTGTGATTTATTGGGTTTTGCTTTGACACCAGCGCATTTGGTTGATTCCACGCAAAAGTCTGAGATAGTTCTCTTTTTTAGGTGAATATATTGATTCTTCAAGCAGAGGTGGTATAATCTTGAAACCAACCTTTAGTTGTTTGTTTTTACGTTCGATGTCAGAAAAAAACAAAACGAGACACTCGTTTCTTGGTGAAATGTATGAAATATATGATCTCTGAATATACAACACTATAATAAAATGAAGCAAATTGGTACAGAAAAAAGTTCAGTGAAAATTAATAAAGCCTCCAATATACAAAACAGGCAGCAGTTGTAGGTGTCCCAACCCCGAGGCATCGATTATTCATGAAGTAATTAAACCGGCGACATATCTTATCTGTTATGCCTGCCAATCCAATCAAGGCCTAGTTATTGTTGTGGGAACGCACACAATATCACTCTCATTAAATGAGGCATCTTTTATTGCTGTTACACAGAAGTGTGTATTAGCCCAACGTATCCACCGTGTAAATATTGCTATGGCGTCCAAAATTAGTGTGAAAATTTACGAATCAAAAAAACATATGAACTATATGAAGTTTTCAAGTTCGAAACAAACGCAGTAAGTTTGACACTGAGCAAAAATGCACAAGTTAATCTCTATCGCCGCTGGTGTCACCACTTTTCTATTTGTATTGCCGCTAGGGGCGCTGTCGTCGTTTTGTTTCAAACGCGTGCCAGGTGGCTTTTGCGACCTCGAAACCAGACGTTTGTGTGTGGATTTGACCAGACAAGATATAACAGCGGATAGTAGTTTTGTTGGCGAGAATTGTAAGCTAACTTGTCCAATGAAATACTGCATACAAGCAATAGGAGAACAACAGACACAAACAGAAGAGAGATATTCTTAACTCCATTTCGATCCGTTGCATCACCGGATTCTCTCATCTCCATTCATTTGCCAAATCACCTCCTATATTCTTATGAGGAAAAGGGACTTTTGGCACAGCGATGCCAAGAAATTCACACAGAGGTTCCCACCCTTGCGTTACTTCATAAACCAACAATTGCTTTTCAGGTACTACCTGAATATAAGGTTGTAGGGCTGACATAGAATAATTGTAATTGATCAGCTAAGTTGGTTTTGATATTGTAGACTAATAAAACTGTCAAGTTGGGTGTTCTGGCAGCTAATAAACAAAGGTATAATTGAATACCCACCTGTTTCACATTGCGTTCATGCCTTCTTTTTGCACGTATTAAAGCTTTATCATGGAGGTAAGTCCGACCAGAGAAGGGCCAACTTTGGTACCTCACCAGAGGATTGGCTACATAAAAATATTTTTTGTTTGTGATAAATTGATACATTAATGTGAGTGGAGGATGTATGGTATTTTAATCTAACAAATTTTAAAAAATGTCTTTCTTTAATTTCAAAAATTGACTTTCGAAAATGGCAAAATACAGCATAAACATGTACATTAAATACTTTTTATATTTGATGTGAAAGTGTTGTCCAACCACAAAAACCAAAAATAATTACTGCAAATTGCCCCATAATTTTGTCCCTTCGCACCAGTGTAGGTTAAAGTGCATGCAAGTCGAAACATCAAGTCGTTGCTCAGCTGATCCATTTGATTTTTAAAGCTTTTAACCCATTTCTTTTCTTCGCGAGTCGTCAAAATAACCTGAAACAGTAAAAAAGCTATTTTAAGAGGAAACTATGACCAAGACATGCATTGCTTCATACAGTTTAAATATTTGCAATTTATTCCCAACCCTAAATGATTGACAATATGTAAAGTATAGGTGTAATGATTTTCGTTGCTGAGATTGTAGAATTCATAGTTTATAAAAAATGACAATCTTCACAAACATCGCAGAAGTAATGCCATGCTTACGCATAGCAAGGCGGGATCGCCCCACTGCGCAGGCCCTTTATATTTGGTGATCACAGCTCTAATTTTCTGATCATAAGGTTTACAGGCTTCGCAGCCAAGGCATTGCAGCCAAGCTGGATCTTTTCCCGACAAGTCGGAGCGAGATCTGAAAAATCAAGCTCCCGGTGAGGTTTGAACTCATGACCCTGGGCTAACCAGGCCCAAACGCTCTACCAACTGAGCTCCTGTAGCTTGGCTGCAATGCCTTGGCTGCGAAGCCTGTGAACCTTCTTCACAAACATATTGCATGAACCTTTTTTCACACCTCTGTGTAAAATCTTAATTGTTCACCTTTACATCTGGAAATGCATCAAATATTTCCTCCCAGTAAGCATCACATGGAGTGTCCACTGCAGCATCAACATTCTCATACATTCTCCTCATGTCCTCCATATTAAACCCATGTATGACTTGCCTCTTCCAATCCTCACCGAGGTAATAAAAGTTTTCCAAAAAATCATACACCTCATACCCCAGAACTCTCAAAGCTGTTGCCATTGTCTTGGTTCCGGTTTTGGTCAAACCAGCCACCAACACTTTCATTTTGCCGATAATTAGCCTACTTATTGGCAGTTACAGCATTAGGCTACTGTGCCTTTGTAACACTTATATCCAGGGATGTAGTTGGCAATTTGATAGCTTACGAAACTCTGGTTGGTAAAAAATCTTTACTTGTCCTGAATGTATGTAAATGCTGCACAATCAACTATTTTATGATTAGCCTGATTAATAACACTTCTTTATATAAAGCCTCATAAATGCTCGAGGCAAATAAAAAACTAGTTGCGGGCATAAAAAGAATACATGACTAACAGAATTGCACATTTTTTCAAAATTTTATCCAATACATTTTTGCACGTGTTTCGTGTTGCATATTTCCAGTGACAAACAAAAACAAACAACAACGCTGCTTATGTTTTTTTCACCATTTAGGGAACCCCCCTAAAAGTTTAGCACCATAGCGCCCACTATGTTTAGCACTGATGCAGAGACGTAACCTTCGTTTTTACGTTTCAACGCCTTTATCAATTGTATCGATTTTCTTGTTTGTATAAAAATTCTTAAAGTGCAAAATGTATGCAATGATGACCAAAAAATAAATAGACTGAATTGAATTTGTGAATTTGTCTGTATGCGTTTACTGAACTCAAAGCAAAGTCAACGAGTCGATCTGTGATCACGCAGTTCATTGCGGAATGTTTGCTTTCACATTGATATTGACTAACAGTTGGTTGCCGCAACCAAGTTAGTTGCTCTTTGTTTAGTGCACGTGCCTTTTACTAGATATGCAATTTGACCTTGCAACACGTCTGTTAGCCTACTTCAAATATTAAATCAGTAGTTCTTTCATACAATTAGCAGGCGTGTGTGTGCTTCCATGTCAATGCATTTTAGGATTTGTGCAATTTAGAAGTTAAATTTTTCAATTTCTGAACAATAGTAGCTTTATGGACGGATGAAATAGGGGACAACAACATTTGCGAAGAACCCAGCAGGTAAAAAATAAAAAAACAAACTTAATAAATAAATCTTGACTTCTGCATAAAATATGGGGATTTTTCCAACTGTAAACAATTTAGTTTATCGGTATTTCTTCGTAACCATGCGGTTTCAACCAAGTCCAACTTGTTTCAATATTTTTAACTTTCAGATAAAACGACAAACGTACGTTACGGTGTGCAACTACCAGTATTTCAAAACATATTGAAACTAATAAATATACATTTCTTTTTTTACCAGGAGTAAAACAGCAATATGGACGACACCTACGAACAACTTGGTACGAAATTTCAGCCCAAAACTTTTTCTGGACATTCACACGTTTTTTTTTTATTCATGGGATATTTGTATTTTTCTTAAATGAAGATATATTAATTTAATATTTGGCACATAGTGTTGCAGCACGTAGTTGTGTAGCTAAACACATAGTTTGTTCCCTGACAAACCAAGTTATCACCTAACGCAAGCTGTGAGTCAATAGTTTGTTCCAACAAGTAGGGAAAATTCAGTGAAGTAAACAAAGCGGTTTGCACGCAAAGTTGCGAAACGTTTGCTCTTACCATGATAATTTTTGACTTATGGACCCAACCAGTTACACTGTATGAGGTTTAAACGTCTTTATACTGACATTTCCCCTAGATGTAAAATATGTATACAAACTTAGGATAACTCTTTGACATTGTGAGGATGCTATTACGTCATAGTTTTGATTGACTGCTGCAACCATTTTAAATCGTTTTGTTACTGGAATTTTGTTGTAAAAGCCTGTTTTGCGCAGAGAAAACAACACGTAAGACCCCAACTGTCAGTGTACCGGTTTATGAATACATAGCCCAGAAGAAAATGAACGACAAAGCAATCTTCACAGGTACAAAAAATCTTTACAATACAAGACACGTATCCTCTTTGACATTTTTGTCTTATATTATTTACTATGGCTTACGCAACTCAGTAGTCGCTTAAGTTTATTTTATATACAGCCGAGGCAAATGTTACTTACAAAAGTTGCAGCTACAAGAAAAGGTTGGAATCCTTCTTTAAAAAAAGAGGTTCGATGGAATTATTACGTTAAGTTAATTACACAATTAGATAAACACAGCAGTTATTTCAGATTCAAACTTGCACAACACGCTTTCGCAACTTCTGAAGGTTCGGGGTCTAGCAAAAGACAGCTTCAACAGAGGAAACAAAATGGAAACGGAAAAATACACCTCTTACATGGCGAGAGAAATATGTAAGTCCAAAGAAGAACACGACAAGTACGAAAAACCGAAGGAGGAGTTTCAGGTGACAGAACAAACTTGTCAGCATATGTTGGAGTTTTCAATGCTGGAACGAGCAAACGAAAAATATGCAGATGCGGCCATTTTTTGTATGGTAGCACTTCAAAGTTTCGACAAGTTAGATGATCGCAAGAATGCTGTAGGCGGGATTCAGGGGTGTTTAAATGAGTTGGTAGTGTTGGTAGATATGTTGACCAAAAACCAGACCACGAAGGACATGGCCAGAACCATAATCCTTCCATTTATGATAAGATCCACCAGTAAATTGCGAACAATCGGTTCATTGAACGAAGATGTTAAAGCACTTGTTGAAACCGAGTGTTTATATTGCGTTGGCCGCGTTGAGTTTATGTTGGGTGACCTCATCAAAGCAGAAGCGACGCTGGCGACAATTGCGACCAACGCCACACGCAGGGTTGAAGATCTTTCCATACTCGCTCGGAGTCATGAATTACAAGGAGATGTTTACACTAAAATGATCCAAACTTCAGTAAGATCAGGTAGGCCTAAAGTCAAAGATCGGAAACTCGGAGAACCTGATTACAATTGTTATGATTTCTATGAGAAAGCTGAGCAAAGTTTGAGCAGAGCAATAGAATTGTATGAAAGACGTGTCGATCGATCATCCATCGAAAAATTTCAATTGGAGAAAGCTTGCAAAGATAAACTAAGGGAGTTAAGTGAACAACGCTCACAGATGGACTACAACCTGTACGTTGAGATTGATCAGTTTCAATGTGTTTGCTAACAATCCTTTAACGATCCCGTTTGTACAAAACAAACACAGGAGCAGCTTTGTCTTGCAGAACGTGCAAAACTGTACAGAGTATTACATGAGATAAAACTGTAGTGTTTATGATTTTTCTTGTTGCATTTTATATGAATATCGTCATTTCACGTGTATAATAACGACTTGCCACTGCTCACCAAACGAATACTTCTTATCATTGTACGATTTCGTTAATCACCTGGTGATGTTGGCTTTGTAAGCAGTACATTTATTACTTGGTTTCCAGTTAATTTGTATTGAATGCGCTGCCCAATACACGTCTTTTGGTCCTGATGATAGCTTTATAGCAGGGGTGCTTATTACCAAAGAAAATTGAAGAAAAAGACTACGATGCACAAACAGTAGACTCTGAGGTTAAAAAATCTATTTGGGGGCTACTGTTGCTTAACTGAGAAAAATTGATTGCAGCTGCATTAACAAAGCACACGGGGAGGTTATGCAAAGACTTACCTCAAAAATGCAAATGACAGGTCAGTTAAATAATTAATTTTTTTGCAAAATCCAGTACCATTAATTGTTGTTTTTTTAGCAAAATATTGACTAACCAGGGGGGTGGCTAAACAATTTGTCCAGAGACTATAATTTTGATCAACATTAGTAGAACTAGGATTGATCTTTCATAAAATCACGAAAAATCGACTACCGTAAACAATACAATTTTCCACAAATATAGCCTAAATTTTGAGCTACATTTTCACCAAATTTTCATCAGCACCCACCAGCAAGTAACTACCTAATTGAAATAGCCCCAAACCCCACTAAACTGCACCGAACACCCTAAAAATTCGCCATGACAACGCATGTGCGCTTATTCGAATGCACAATACACCCCCATGCATCACTTGTTTGCTCTGTTGCGTGCCCTTCCGTTGTGACAAAGGTCCACACGTTGGGCATTTCCCACCACCGAAACTTATTTTCACAGAAATACCAATATGCGTCCTCGAGCGTTGCCAACTGCGACCATCGTTGTAGGCGTTTATAAATCTATATTCGCGAAACTACAATCTACGGCTTTCACAAAATCAAATCAATAAACACGATTAAAATAGATGAAAGTCACGATGGGCACGGCAAGATCACAAAGGCAATTTCAAAAAAACAAACTGGATAATAAACAAACAACTTTTGTATATATTGCACAGGTGCTGAGCACAGGAGGACAACAAAGTTCCAAAAACAAAGTATGTTTGAAAACGTATAAAAAAAGTGCAAAGATATGAAATAGAGAATATGTACATTTGTAAAAAAAATTATTACAAGAATGGAATCGTTGTGCAAAACACCAACACCAATTTTTTCTATGTCTAAACTTTTCAGTGTTTCTTAGACAGTGCTTGCTTTAGAGTATATTTGTCTTACATAGGAAAGATGCCAGAAATATTTTGACTAAAAATCAACGTTTCCATTCTGATGATATAAAGTATAAGAGGTGGGACAAGCCATAGTGATTGCAATAGAATGGGGAATGACATGCAGCATAGATTAAGAAGGCATTGAAGTGCTTTGTATTTTTGTACATATTGATTTAAAGTGTTTTATATTTTTCCATTACTGATGGTTCGTTTTGGGCAGAAAGACGTTTTGGGTTGGAATTTACTTTGCCATTGCCCTCAATTGTTGCCTACATTTGTTCTGAAAAACAATAAGATTTATTACAAAACAATGTTTAAAATATCTATATGTGCCAGTTTTTATTTATTATGCACATTTAACCAGAATAACCATACGGTGCTTATTTTTTTAGAAACATGCCTATTTTTGACTTGCACAAATAGTTTTCCTATTTAAACATGGTTTATTCTTCATAATCAAAACTAGCAAATTACATATTTTTAGAGACAAGCTAGGCTAAAAAAAACAATATTATGGAAGTTATTCAACTGATGCCAATCATTTTTTTAGTGTGCGTGCAGCTTCAGGTTATATTGTGTTAAATAAAATTGTTTTTGGATAATTATGTTTCGTACAAGTGATTTTCAGTCCTACAAAGCTCCTACTCAAACATAACTCAGAACATCAAACACATTTTCTAAAACTGCCTCTGATTAGGTAATAAAGATAATATTTGTGAAGATAAATAGTGTTAAAAGGTGAGATGCACGGAACTAGACCATTTGGTGTAAATATTGTTTAGCGTGCAACAAACCAACCTGCAGATGAAGTAGACGTCAGTTGTTGATTATTTGTTTTGTTATTTGAGCCTCCTGCTATATTGAACTTTGGGTTGACAAATGTGTTGCCAGAGAATGTAGTATCTGATTAGTACAATTTGATAGAAGGAATTACAACCACAAAATATATATTTTATCATACTTGCTTGATTGACATTTTTTGAATCAGAATGTTTGCGTGGTATTTCAACTTTTACACCAAAGTTTGTTCTGTAGAGTTTTCCTTTTATTTCCAATGTAAGGTCAACTATTTCATAACCATCATGTGGAGCGAACGTTAAAACAAAATTTTGTTGCTCCAAAATGTTTAAAAATAGTTCCTCTAGGTCAATTTTATTCTTTGAAAATTTAACTCGACCACTTTCACTTACAATAGTTAGTTTTGCTTCATTTTGATCGGATCTAGTAAACAAATTCACAAACAGCACATTAGGGACATTATTTCCAGAAAAATTGGGGTTCCTTTCTAAAGTGAGTAACTTTAAATAATGATGCAGAATTTACAAAGTGAAATGATTATTGCAGCAGATATAGGGGTGGTTATTAACTTTATGCACAAAAACGTAATTTTGTCTTTCAGTTTCAAAATAAATTAAAAAATTAATGTGATGTCCAGAAACAAGGGACAACACCACAGCTAATTCATCACTTAGATTAGAACTATAATGGTAAAAAAATACAAGAAAAATGAAAAATGTCTATTTTGTACTTAAATAGCTTTTTTTGAAAGTTGTAAAATGTTTGCTGTACACATTTGCCACTTTTGTCAATGTTACAGTTTATTAATTATAGCACATAAATTACTAGATCTGATGCATTTTTTGGAACAACAACCTACCAAGAAACTACTTCAATATTTAAAATTTATTGTTTTGTGAAAATTGTATACCCTTTAAGTCATTCAATACCTTAATGTGAGGCCAAGCAACACTTGAAGATTGGGATTTGAATTGTGATTAAATATCATTTTGTCACAAATAAGAAATTTCCAGAGTCTTTCAACACACTCAGAACTTTCATTTGCAGGGAATCCACCCAAAACTATTTTTTCTTTCGACCAACCAAAAAGTTTTTTGCGGATTATGCGAAACCTACAAGTAAGACACACTTTACTAATAAATTGTGCTTAGAAAACACATATATATGACATACAAGGTAAAGTGTGTTACTTTAAATGTAAACATCCCCTCGCCATTGTAGGATAAAGTTTCATAATCTTCCCATGTTTTGCCATCTTCACTAGATTCAATCTGACATTAAATAAGTGTTACCACAACACAGCTTAAAACACATGTTATTAAGTTCAACAGTTTATGCAAGTCATTAACTACACAAGTATGCTACACAGTAATGGCCCTGGTTTTTCCAAAAGTGATTTCTAAAACTTACCACAACTAGTTGTGGAAGATCTTCACACACAAAACATGTTGGTAAAGTGATGGTGACATCTTCGGCGAACTTTAAACCACTTGGTCCACAATACAACACTGGAGTAATTTCTTTCTGTGGAATAAAGTAAACCATGATCATTCATATCTACATACCAATTATAGTCAACTGTTTATAATGAAGTAAGTATTGATTGTTTATACAGGAGAAAAAACTGATAGGAGCTTGTTAAATACAATAATATCCAATGAAAACAAATAAGACATTGACAAGAGCGTTCTTCAATGTTTGTTTTTGATGAAAATATGCAACCACATACACTGTGCTTCGTATTTCCATAGTAGCTACGTAGACAAATTTTTTCCTCTGTATCCAATGCATTAGGAGGAATATCAACAATGCAACCCATCACTTCAAGTTTGCCACCTTCCACACCAACCACTGATGACTTTGTCCTCATTACTTTATATTCTCTTTGTTTCTGCGAAATTAACTGTTTTGTGAATTTTATAACTTTCAAAAGTCATTTTCTAAAATGCAAGTCATATAATTTTTTTTCTTAAAATCAAGATTTCAAGATTTTTCTTGGTTTGGGTTGAGTTTTCATTAAGTTCCCTTTCTTCAGTTTGTCGTTTGTCGATCTATGACTATATGCTTGCTTGTGCACTGCTTTTATAAGAGACTGACATTAAGTTCCCGAACATACAAAAATCTATAATTTGCTTTCATAATGTTGTCAGAATACCAACATTCATGACTACCTGCTAGCGTTTTGACAACTTTTCACTGTTGATTAACAACTTTAACAAGTCTCAAGTGGGCAATTACTTACAAGACTTCTTGTGTTTTCTTTTAAAAACTGAAGACCAAGCTCAGTCAACAAATCCCTAATTTTACTGTCAGGTTGAAGATCTAATCCAGTCGGGAAGTTTTTTGTCATTTCAATGTAAAATTGTAACGCTCTTTCTTGGCACCGCCTTTCAACTGATACAAACTGAGTTTCATCCAAATATTGTTCATTGAGTGCCTGAAAAAAATCATATATGACAATAAATAGTTTCTGATGGGAAAAAAATCTTACTTTATGCATTTCCTGTTTGTAGTGTTTTTTGGTATCTTCTTCAGCTTCACACAAATTGTTTCTCCAATGTTGCTTAAAATAAGTTTCACTTTTGAACTCTTGCAAAAAAATCTCAATTTTTGAAAGAATAAACTTAGACACATATTTTGCTATATCGCACTACTTCATGTCCCATTCCATTAGCATATTATTTCAAATGAAACAGAAGTTTACTCACCAAATATTCTTCATTCTTTTGTTCATACACAAGAAACTCCTTGTCCAGGTTTTCATCCAAGTGTTTCAAGTACTTTGCAACCAAGTCACTATTGCCAAAATTGAGTTTGCTCTCAAAGTTTCGCCGAGCTTCTGCTTTTGAAATGTAATGTTCCCCCTTGATGGAGGGTTGACTGCGACATTGTTCTTTGCAAAACTGCAGTAAGTTTAGAATCAGATCTTTGATGATTGAAAGAATTATTTATAACTTACCTTGTCCATTCGTTTCTTGTAAATATTTATGCTTTCTTCTGTGGCTTTTAAAGCCACACTTGTGTTTTCTGCTTGCATCTAGATTGGTAATTTTAGTCATTCATGTTAGATGTGACCGACTTTAGGATTTCTCAAAACTTTTAGGGACAATTTAAACTTTTCGTAAATGGTACATTCAAGCTTGTCAGATCTACTACATTCCTGGTGCAATATACTGCATAAGCAACATGTGTTTAACTTGGAGTTGGCAATCATTGCTACCAATTCTGCTTTACACTAAGTTTGTATATTAAATTTTCAGCAGTCTTACTTACTGGTTTACTATGTACAAAAGAACTTAAATTTAGTACATTATTGCCAACGTCACAACCAATGGTTACATAAGTTTCTCACACCAGTTTCGCTTCATTGATTTGTTTCAACAAGGCAAACTGTAAGTCCATGTTTTTATCCAAACATTTGCGGTACTGGGAAAGCAACTCAACATCGCCAAAATTTGACTTGCTGTTGAAATTTTTCAGAACTTCTGCTTTAAAATGTTTGTGTTCTTGTTCAAAGTGAGTTTGGCTATAACATCCATCTTCACAAAACTGCAAGAAAAACATGTGTGTTATACATTGTTTTAGCAAATGAATAAACAAAAGTCATTTGGAAGTTACTTTTTTCATTTGTTGTTTATAGGTATTAATGCATTCTTGAATGAGTTGTTCAGTAATGTATTCTGCTTGTACCTAAACACACAAGAGAAGTTTCAAAAACTTTTTTATTGTATTCTTCTAACATAGGAACACAACTCACGTGTTTTTTTATTTGAAACATGACAAGGTTAACAACAGTATGGCTAGAATTCTTCTAACATGTTTTTTACAAAAAAAGTTACCACCCAAACAAAGTAAAGGGTTAACACTTTTTATGGAGCAGTTAAGTTTTGTATTGAAACAAGCATGTCATAAAATATCTAACTTGTCAAAAAGAAAAGTTACTGAACAAACAACAAACACAGTTTGTTTGTTAAGTATTAAATTATAAATAACATCATTTGTTGTATATTTTCATTTTTATGTTGGTTTGTGCAATCAAAGTTATTACCTGTGCTATCGCCTTAAAATCAGGCATTTTCCCGTTGTTCAGTGCTTTGAAGTAAGACAAGCTTAAGTTGATAAGATCAGTTCCTGTAATTGGATTGCCGTTGACTTTTTTTATCACAACTTGTTCTCTCGAAAATAGTTTTTTCACAGCTGAATTGATTGTTTCAAGAAATTCCTTATCTAAATCTGTGACAGATAGAGAAAACAATGGTTGCATAAGTAATAACATGAGTGAATTGTATTTTATTTCGTGTGACAAGTTATTTTACAATTAACCTTTCATTTGAAGTTCATCTGAGTTTCTTTTTCTCCAAACCACACGTCTTCCTGGATATGGCATCAAACAACAAGAGATGTTTTCAAAATTACCATGCAACACCTTCCAAACTGAATCAGCTTCTGATTTTTTTTTAGTGTGGTGCAAGATTTCCTGAAGATATCTTTCGCTATCATCGAAACCCAATTCGTAATCCATGTCTTCCCAATCACGAATAAGAAACATCAAGTGCTTGAAATATAATTAAACTTAAGTATACTCTAGAAAAAAGAGTGACATAAAAAAGAGAATTTAGTTAACGAGAGACAGATTTGCACAGTTTCATGTGGCATAAAATAAAATCCCAAACCTGAAAGATGGGTCTGTCAGTGTTGTATCCTTGTAAGATCTTATGTGAAGATAGGGCACAGTCATTGTCCACTATTAGAATATCCTGTAAATTACCATTTTTAGAATATTCTGTGAAAAGCTGTCAAATGTGATTTAATTATTACATGATAATATCAGTGAATTTAATCAATCATGCTATTGCAAAGTATGCCGCAGTAGGTACCGCTTACCATTTAGGTTAAGCATAGAGTTCCTAGGTGAACTTTACTTTAGTTTATTGTAAGTTTTTAGGTAAATATGCCTCAGGTCAACAAACCTGGATTCCTTGTACTTTCTTCAGTAGTATATATTATTTTCAGTCAACCCTTCTAATTTTACCAAAGAACAAAACAAAATTTATTTAAAAAAACAACATTTGCAGTGCATAAATGGTTGTGCAGGGCATTTTTATGATGAAATCGTGGTTTGTACAATGCAGTGTTTTCTGATTAAACTATCCAAAGGCATGTAATGAATCTTAAATAGAAACAATAGCAAATCCAAAAATTCCAACTATATATAGTTGTCCAAACAGTTTGAAACTGGTTTTATTGACAATTGTGCACTTAAAGTTATTCACATATAGAAGATAAACTGGTATTTAGTTGCTATTGGAAGCAGTAAGTCGATACCTAACTAAACATGTGTTACCTATAATTCAAAGTGGTGGTGGAGGCTCCAGTTTAAAAGAGTATAAACTTGACATATTAGGTAACAACTGAAGCTTTGCGACTAACAGAGGTGAATCTCATAGACACTTACCTGAAGAAATTTTAAACTGCTATTGTCTATTCTGTGGCTGACATTGTATATTTGAATCGAGCTCATCAGAGTGCTTAGAGCAACTATAAAGGAACAGTTTAGTAACATGCCATCCAAGCCAAACAACCCTTGGGTGTCCATAAGAAACAAAGCCACCTAAAAAACACTGCATGTTTTTGGGCTGCAAAAGATCATGTAGATACACTGCAAACACATATTTAAACATTCACTTTGTATATATTACTTTTGTCTTTGGTGTATCAATAAAAAAAGGTTCATCCCAAATCCATATTCCTTGTGTGTGGGCCTCGTGACCGCCTCGCCATGGAAATCCTTTAAGAAGTTTATCTTCTTTACAATCAAGCCACGAATCTGACTGTTGGAAACAACATTAAAAAAAAGATAAAATTAAATTTTAGACTGACTTACTTTGTTATTATTCTTGGCCCAAAGGTATCGCAGGAAAAAATTCAACATGAAGGATTTTCCTGTTCTTAAAGCACCAGCAATTGAATAGATTGCAACCGGTGTGTTGGCCACGTCTGGTTGTCCAAATATTCGTTCAAGTGCACATTCATCGATTTCAAAAATGTCGTCTTGTTGAGGAACTGGTCGCAATATTTGTACAGCTCCATGGGAACGGCTCTGAAAAAAAAACAATTGTTCAACTACTACAATTTTTACACACAGAATAGTTCAATCAATAATCATAAATTACCCTACCGCAACCACAGAATGCATTTCGATCATCAGATGAACAATCACATAGTTACCATTATATAATATACAGAACTGTAACTACATCCATATACAAATGGACCTGCAGAAATAATTCGCGTTCAGTGAGTGACATGCGAAGTACAAGCACTTAATTGTTTATTAATCAAATGGAATTTAGCCACAAGTGCGAATCGGATTGGTTAATAACCCGCAAATAGCTGGCCAATGTGTTAGGTCTTCAAGATTTCATAAAACTAAATAGCGCTTTTTCAGACTTCTATAAATTTTCTACTGAAAACTAATCTTTTATATCAAATCAAGAAAGGTTTGCTTTTGCGCACCATTCCATTGTTTGGTTTGTTCTGAAAATATGGGGAAACCCCAAATTGCGCCACAATCAGACCCCTCACTACATGAGGGCGCTATGGCCACAGCATAGTAACTGTTTTTATGAGGGGAAGAAGAAAACACATATGCTAAATGCAGTTTACCAATGAAATGCATGTCTTGCTTTAACAAATTTTACACGAAATACAAACTTGCGAACGACAATTCTCCAAAAGCCACCGATTTGGATGTACACGAAGACTCGGTAATTTCCTGAAACTCCCAAAAAAGATATTAGCGAAGATTGTGACAATCCGTTATGTAACAATACAGCGGTGCACTGTGGATGTGATTCGCTAATTTTCAACCCTGTTTTAAATATTCGATAGACAAGTTTAGCAAGTTAGTGAAGGAGAACAAAAAATTGCATCAGACAACGAATTTAAACAAGCAAAGACTTCATATTATTGGTTCCACTTTGCTTATCATATGACTATTGTGACACGGGGCCTGACGGCACTATTGGTTGGAAATTTCTTGCGTATAGTGTTTCCACCTTGTTTTCTCCGTCAAGTTGCACCAAGTTTAGTAGCCCAACGGATGACGGTGATTGTATAGTCAATTCAATTCAATTCAATTCATTTTATTTCTCGCAAACGTCATCGAATACGCATAACAACTTGCAGCAATCATTTCGACTGGTGACGTGACGAAGGACCGGTGGAACCATTCTTGGTCATATGACCGGCCCTATGGAAGGTACGGGCGTTGCAAAAAGACAAACACATATCGGCAACTGGAAGAAAAACTTTTCATTTTTTTTTCCTTTTATATCAACTAGTTTTATATTTTTTTGTTTTTTTTGAAAAAAAAACAAAACAACAACAACAAAAGATGTGTTACGTATCTATCATTAATAAGCTTGGCAGAACACATTAGACGGTGTGAAGATATATCTAGGCACGTCTGTGGAGTGTGGACTTATGTTGAGGCACGTGATGGCGGCACGTGCTGGCGGCAGGTTTGCGATAATTATTTGATTAATTGGTGTCGTGTCTGATTGAATTATAACATTCCTGGGGGTGTTTACCTCGCCCACGTGTTGTTGTTTAGATCACCACAAAGTGGAAGTCTTTGCTTGGCCGTTTGGTCGGCAAAGTCGTCTGATAGTCACACCAGCTGCACTGATAAAACCTTATAGGTCGAAACAGTGGCCATCTGTATGCAGCTTACACAATTCGTATTATAGGCTCCACTTTGCTTTACAGAGAATGACGTTGTATGCAGTAACGTCAGCAGGTGGACAGGAACAAAAAGTCGTTATCGGAAAATTGCTGGTTGTCTAAATTCTCGTTTACAATTTCTTGGCACTGTGAAGTTTTTGTCACTCCCAAAGACATTTTAACGCAGTTCTTATTAGGGATCGTTTGGATTGAATTTAAACTCTTGAATCTAAAACAGTTCGCTGTTGATATCGTGCAGTTTGTTCTTTATTATCCACCATAAAAATAATGCTATGGCGTCCAACATTAAGGTGAAAATTAAGGAATCAAATAGACATTTGAACTGTGAAGTTTTCAAGTTCGGAACAAACGCAGTAAGTTTGACACTGAGCAAAAATGCACAAGTTAATCTCTATCGCCGCTGGTGCCACCAACTTTTTTATTTGTATTATTGCTAGGGGCGCTGTCGTCGTGCTGTTTTAAACGCGTGCCAGATGACTCTTCGACCTCGAAAAGAAGGTGTTTGTGTGTGGATTGAACCAAACAATTTACAACTGGGGTTAGCAATTTGGTTGGCAGGAATTGTCGGTTAACTTGTCCACTAAGTAACCGCATACAAGCAATAGGAAAACAAAAAACCCGAAATTGAAGAGAGATATTCGTAACTCCCTTTCAATCCGTTGCATCACCGGATTCTCTCATCTCCATTCATTTGCCAAATCGCCTTCTTTAATATATATGACACTATGGTATCATGGTATCATAGGAGAGTGCTATGAGAATACATGCATATCACATGTAAACATAAAAAACATGGCTGAATTTGCTACGAGACTACAATGCCTGGTAAAGTAATAAAAGGTCAATAGTTGTTACGTCACAGGTGCCAAGCTGACCGCTGTGTTGTGGACAATTTCTAATAGGTCTATCTAAATAGTTGCTGTGAGTCTGGGAGAGGTTTGAACTTACATTCCAAGGCACATAGGGCTAAATGCTCCACCTGCTGTTAGAGGTGTTATGAGGTGGCCAAACGACACTGGTGCTCAAGTGCAACTTGTCAGGCGTGGATCTGGATTGGGGTCGTTGGTTCAAACCTCACAGGGAGCGTTTTAAATCTCGATACGACTTGCGGACTAATGGCTTTCATCCTCCTTGTATCGCTATAACACTATTTACTTAATAGCGCGAAAGATTTCGTGTCTCGGTCTTCGTGTTGTTTGACTTTTTTGTGTTTGTCTGGTTGGATATATTTGAATTGTGGGCGGAACACAGGTGGCCTTCAATTGAAGCCCATTATGTAAAGCAATTAGGCGGTAACAAATTACAAGCATTGAGATGAAATGTTTTAATGTAAAAAGTGTCCGAAGAGTGATTTCGGAGTCAGGAAGTTTATATCCTGGATCAGAAGGTGTTGTAAATTTGTGCCATCACGAGTTGTACCAGTATGTTGCAGTTAATAGCATTTCCATTGAAGAAAAAGAGGAAAGCCAAAGCCGAAAAAACAGGTAGGCCTAAAACCTAAAATCAATTACATACCGGACCAAAAATATCAGTATTTCATTTGTCAACTATATTTTTAGAGTCCTTCGTTTGTTCGATGTTTTGCATCAGGCTAACTACGACCGTATTGTAAGAGTTTACGGCTACACGCAATGGAAATGGGGTTTTGGGGTTTTCACTGAATACATGCCATTCGGAACCCTCGAAAATCTGCTTTTAAACCATGCAGTGGAAATAGATGATCCACTCCTGCTAAGAATGACCAGCGATGTCTGCGACGGTCTATCATACCTCCACAACACAAGTGGTTACAGGCAACTAACAAAGAGTGACTTAACACCTGCAAATATTTTTGTTTCAGTGGAGTTACGATGCAAAATCGGTTACGTCTACGCCGACGGTAATAACGTGCGTACACAAACCGTATTCACGTCTCCAGAGAGGATGGCGAACGTCAAATTGCCATCAACTGTAAGCGAGGATATTTACGCTTTTGGCATGGTCCTGTTTACGACGACAAGCCGACAGATGCCATTCGAAAACGACTTGGACATCCGAAAACTTATGGATAGTTACGGCATGGAGCACCCTAACATGAAATGCATACAGGCAAGTCCAATCAAGAACGAGCTGAAGAAAATGGTGTTGCAATGTTCATCACACATCCCAGAACAACGACCATCGATACAAATTTTACAACAGACGTTGTTTAATTTGTTAAAACAGCAGAGCCTGATTAACATAAGCAAGGCGGTCTGCAAAGTTCATGAAGGCCTCTCAACACCGGATTTGCCAATTAAACCTGATGCAAGTTGGCCTCCATTAGATGAACAACCAGTGGTTTCAATGGGTATGCGTTTTTTTCTTATTACTAAAATGATGTTGGAAAGTCCGAAAAATAATGTTGGCCATTTTCCAACTGCTGGTGAACGAATATTTCAAGAACAAAAAGTGATAACTAGGACTGGCCTAGACTTCTACTTAATCAGCCCATCAAGATGTTATTTTTGAATATATATATTTCGCCTATGCGGCATCCTCAGTATTCTAAAAACAACAACAAGAATAATCGTAGTGATTAGCATCAATAGCACACATCAAGACTAACATCTTCAAGAACAAACTGTCTTTTGACTGATAGAGGTTGTTCAGTCTGGTAATCTTGCAATCCTTTGTTTTCCTGCATGTACGCTTTTAACGAATGTTTTTGCCTAAATTATTTTCAAGAACCTTCAGGGAAGGATTATACACACGACAAGCCAGAGGATTCAAAGCTGGTGGATTCCGAAAATCCTTGCTGTCAGTAAATTTTAGACTTTATTTAGATGAAAACGAACTTGTGGCGTGAGCTAACAAGCACATAAGTGTTTATTTAAGCCCCAGTTGAAGTGTTGGCCGAAGTTGATACTGACTGACGTAAAGGCTTGGTACGAGCTAGAGAATTTTTAACTTGGCTTGGCGCTCCCACAAATTTTGTACTGACATTGATTTGATAGTCGCACGTTTTTATTCTTAAGGCAAACCAGCACAGACAAGAAGTTAAAAATTCAGAAATTTCCACGTACAAGATTGGGCTTTAGTTTTAATTGCTGTAATCATATTTTTTTCTTAAAACAAACCATGCGCGCATAAGCTTTAAAACGTTGAAAGCTCGAGAAAAAGTGACCTTGGTTGAACAAATAATATGACAAATTTATTTGCTTCACTTAAACTAAAACCAATTTTTACCATATTCATATTTTCTTCGCTATTTCTGATTCAATCGAGTCCGACGCCGACCCGACAACAAATCAAACGTAAGTGTAGATAACTTTCCCTCTCATTGCGAAACTCATCTAAGCAGAAAGAGGAGAAAAATAAACGAACATTTATGAATTATTATTCCTCATATTTTCTCCAAACATTAATTCTTTCATTTTGTTTTCTAGAAACGTCTACGTCACTGTCGATGACGAAGTAACGGAAGGTACGATGTTGAGTTTCCTTTTGCAGAAACCCGTTTCGTTGTCTTTGACAGTCATATAAACAACATTCATTCTCTAAGTATACCCTGTGGGTTTATGTTCGCAAACTTTTAACGCTTGGTTGAGGTGGATTTCGGAAAACCTTTTCAAGGTATGAAAAAACTGGGACTTAAAGTTTGTTTGTTTCCCTATTCGTATATAAATATATTATATTGAGAACAGCTCAAATATACGAGATGCCAAAGACGTAACGAAAACGCCAGAAGGTAAGCGACAAGAAAGGTTTAATCTAAATCTGAAATTACTGAAATATCAATTAAAATGACCATGTGGCTTAAATTGAGTTTCCCCGTTTACTGGCGGTAAATATAGTTTTGAAAGATCAGATTGATATAATTCATGCATTTGCAATGCGTTGCAAACGTTATTTTGTGTTAATGCATTGCAAATGTTATTTTGTGTTAATGCATTGCAAATGTTATTTTTCTGTGACAAGACAAAATGAGCAGCAAACATTGTTTTGCGCAGCAAAGCTGCAAGTCACTCTCGGTAAAATTGCATGACATTTACTTTGATTAAACGAACCTTTGGACTGGGCTAGTATGCAAATAAGTGTTTACTCAGACTTAAAATTTATTTGTTTCCCTATTCGTATATAAATATATTTTACTCGCACTCTACAGTTTAAAGATGTTTTTATCTTGTCTGTAATTGCGTAGAGAACAGCTCCGATGTTATACGAGATGCTACAGACGTAACAAAAACGCCAACAGGTAAGTGAAATAAAAGATCTTTATTTTAAATCTGGAATATGAACTGAAATGAGACAAAACGAGCAGCAAACATTGTTTTGCGCAACAAAGCTGCAAGTCACTCTCGGTAAAGTTGCGTGACATTTACTTTGATCAAACGAACCTTTGGACGGGGCTAACAGACACATAAGTGTTTACCCAAGTCTGAGTTGAAGTGTTTGCTGAAGGTAACATTCAGACAAATATGTAACGTTGCATCAACTACATGCAGCAGCATGAGCAAAATAACTATGATTTACATGGTTTTGTGGTTCCAAATACTTTGTATAGCATAAAATATTTTCTATTGTGTTATTAAAGTCTATTATAAAAGTCCATTGTACCATTGTTGCACGTTTGTATTCTTGGGACATGAACTGGCGACTTTTTATTTGCAAAGATACGGTTTTAGCACTAGTTGTGAAAAAGTAGTTTCCTGGAAATACTACAAATCAAAAGCGAGGAAAAAAATGGCCTCGTTTAAAGAAATGATGCGGTAATATTTTTTGGTTCACCAAATCCAATTGTAACTCAGTATGGTCAAAATCCTGTCCTGCAGAGCACATCACAATCTTCATTTTTTCAGTTGTTGTTTAAGATTTTTTTATTTAAAGTATAAATTTGTTGGGAAGCTTTTCGAAAAATTCCTTGTACAAACGACGAGCAAGAAAAGCATTTTTTTAGGTAAGAGCACTCCGGTGGATAGCTTGTTCCCAATTAACACGTAAGTAACAATAAAGTATCAGTAGAACTAACCAAAAAGGTTATTGTTCAAACAATTATACAGTATCTGTACATTTATAAATTAAAAACCATGTATCGCTGAACAACGAAAAAAAATAGATGTGTGTTTTACCACCAGTTATAAACCTTTAATATGCTGTAAGCCTTTTCCTTCAAAATGATTCAAACAAAGTTGCATAGATACTTAAAAAAAAATGAACGACTCTATAGGGGTATAACCAATTACATAAAACACACACGACAGAATAACGGTTGGTATATGTATGCGTCCAATAAATTACTTTGCAAAAAGAAAAAAAAATTCCTGCGACAAATTCGCAAATTTTTTTTGTTAGGTCACGGAATTTTGTTCGTCCAATACCTGCAGTCCGGAAAAACTTACAGGCAAGTTGAAAACTAGTAATTGCGAACAAACAAACACCATTTCAGCTCTTGCATTTTTGATCACAGAAAATAAAACAGACAATTACCGAAACTGTGCGAAAGGGCGCAACAAAACTTAAAGGTAAATCATAAAGTTAGTTCGCAAATTGCATAGCAAAACTTTTGAGAGAATTGCACTTCATACTGTAAGTTTGTGACTATCTTTATCCTATGATAAACCATTGTCATCCAATGAATATTTGCGGTTGACATCATCCTCTGCCTGATCCCATGCAATTTTGTAATATGTAAATCACATGACAATTCATGCCGACAATCCGTGACTAACAGCATCACGTGAGAATAATTCTCACATCATATTATTTCCTGACCGCTTTCTAACCATCTGTTAATATCTCAGGCGAAGCGACAAAAAACGATGAAAAAGTGACAACTGACGGCAGTACACCTGTCGGGGGTATTAACATAGTCAAATGATTCTTTTTTTTGAAAATTACTATTTTAATATTTACAAGTAGTACTGAACAATAACTTAGAAGTCTATTAGTTTCGTAAATTACCGACTGTTATATCCACGACAATTACTTTTGCAATAGAAACGACACATTTCTTACCATCGCGGGACACCCAGAAAATATCGGTCTCTTCCACCACCGACGGCTTTGGTAGCGATGAGGACACTTGGAATAGTAAATATAGCACCAGTTTCCTTATAAAACTTTTGTAGTACACCTACATTTATTTGCAACATTAAGACATATATTCAATCCACGTTACACCATAATTATTTTAAATTGTGAGCACAAAGATACTGGGTCAAATTACATGCTACCTGTTTTCTTTTTTTAAATGTTTTCTGCAGTATGGGACAGTCTTCTTGTTCTCAGAATTTTGCGTAAATTCCTGGTTAGTGATCCTAACACGAATTTTTTATACAGTTCTGGAAGCATATTGTGGTTAATTTCGACACTTTGTTATTCTTCACATTGATTATCATGTTTTTAAGGTTTTTCTGATTTTGACGAAAGTGCTTGTGACGAAGCCCATGAGCAAGAAGAATCTTGGGAGGATAAAAGTGGTAAAATACCCTGTGGAATTATATTACACATTTCAGATTAATCTAATAGAGCAATACAATCTGTTTGCAAGTAGAACTGATTTAAAAAAATATGTCAAACTGCTGTTAATTGCAATAAAAAGATGAGCGCAGATTTTCAATGGAGCGTATATGAAAAACAAAAACCTGTGATAATTTTAGTCTGAGCGTAAATTTTCACTAACATTGAATTCAAAGCTCTTTCTTTTACTCAAAACCTGACAAAAACCAAACAAAACAGAAAACAGCCAGCGTGTTAATTGCGATGAAACATTCGTCAAGTACTAATTGAAACGGCAGTATCAGCAACTTTCCCAGGTATGACAAAATTTTTCTTGAGTTTCAACGTCATCACACCTTTGTTTAACAACCTGTGTACTACACAGGAAATACGATTAACACAAATGAGCATAACGATTTTGAAAAAAATGCTCTTTGTCACTATCTAGTGTTCAGAAAATCGTTACGAACATGCCGTAACAAATTTGTTACAAAAATTGTTAAGAGAAAAAAAATTAAAAATTACTCGGAAACAATTTTGTAGTTTCAAAACAAAATTCGTTTCGGCGAAACGGTTTTGGAAACGATTTTTTCAATCGCAACCATTTTTACTTTGTCTGCCGAACCCTGTGTACTACACAGGAAGTACGATTAACACCAGGAAATTCTGTTTCATAGATGCTCTTCTACAACCAAATTTACCGACAACTTCCACGGACAAAGGCCTCCCTCGTTTTAAAAAAGAAGAAAATGAGACGGATATGCTTCCAGATGAGAAAACTACTAGAAGTACGTTTCATGGTTGCCTGATCGTGTGCAGTCAATAGTGCAGCTTTTTCTATTTCTTGTGATAGCTGCATGATAACGATAACTTTTCTTTTAGAATTGTAAGACTAGTTTCTGATTATTTTTCTTGCAGAAATGGGCAAACGCACTCCTCCCGGTTACATTGAAATGAAAGTCACTCCGGGAAATAAGTCCAACGTACAAAGATTTGAACACTATGACATCTTTGAGGGAAGCGTTGCACAGAAAAGAAAAGTATTTGAAAGTAAGATGTGCAAAAACAACTAGCTAGGTTACTGCATTGTTAATAATAATTTACTCCAATGCAAACTTTGTTCAGTTTATTTGTTTAGTGTATTCCGCAAAACAAACTAGATACACTTACGCCCATCAATTGCTTGTTTTTACTTTTAGTGGGTGATACTGACAAGAGAACAAGAAGACCACTGTTCACAGGAGTTTCAGGAAATTCAAGAGACCTACCTCCGCCAATTCCACCCAAACCGAGGCAGGTGTATGACTCTCAAGGTGTATGACTGTATTCAAACAAATTATCAAAACGGGAGAAATTGTTTTTTCTTGTTGTAATAGGCATTTACACTTTGGCTTTTTCATATACAATTATTTTGCGTACTTACACCTTTACTCACCACTGCTCATTCAATGTTGAATTTAAACGCCTATGTAGATTTTTGAAAATTTGAAAAAAACCTAGCATATTTTTTTTCTTTTTCAGGATGCTGGGCAACAAAACAAACGCTTCGCCAATGCCAGTTAGCGGTGAGAAAAATGCAAACATGTTTGGCAAGTGCTTGAAAAATAATCGCTTGTTGTTTTTTTGAAGAGGAAAAAGCACCAAAGCCACCCAGAGTTGGAGAAGCGGTTTATGATCACGTAGCCCAGAAGAAAATGACTGACAAACCTGCATACAAAGGTACACCAAGTGTATTCGTTACCAGCTGTATCACGTGGCACATTTAATGGTTTATGTAATAAACGTCTCTGTTTATTTTTACAATCAGAACGGGTGCGACCTACAAATTAAATTTTTGTTACTTTACAGCTATGCTAAGCGTGACCTACCAAAGTAGCAATTACAAAAAACGACTGGACTACTTTTTTAAAGAAAGAGGTACGATACTAATATGATTGTTAGACAAAACGACTTTCATTTATTACATTCAATATATATATATAAATGCAATTTATGTTACAGATTTCAGCTTGTACACTTCACTCTCGCAACTACTGAAAGTCCGAGGTCTAGCAAAAAACAGCCTAAAAAAGATAAACCACAAAGACACGGAAAAATACACCTCTTACATGGCGAGAAAAATATGCAAGTCTAAAGAAGAACACGACAAGTACGAAGAACCGAAGGAGGAGTTTCAGGTGACAGAACAAACCTGTCAGAACTTGTTTGAGTTTTCAGTGCAGGAGCGAGCAAACGAAAAATATGCAGATGCGGCCATTTTTTTCATGGTGACAGTAAAATGCTTTGAGAAGTTGAATAACCGAGAAACTGTCGTTATTGGAATGCGGGAGTGTTTAAAAGAATTAGCAGTTTTGGCAGAATGCATGTTCGGGAACGTAAATATGAGTAAAATACCTAGCTCCATAATCCTGCCATTTATGACAAGATCCACCAGTAGATTGGAAATGGTCGCCTCGCTGAACAAAGACGTGAAAACACTTGCGGAAACCGAGTGTTTGTATTTTGTTGGTCGCGTTGAGTTTATGTTGGGTGACCTCATCAAAGCAGAAGCGACGTTGGCGACAATTACAACAGACCCCCCATTTTGGGTTGAGAATCTCTCAATTCTGGCACAATGTCATGAATTGCTCGGGGATGTTCATACCAAAATGATACGAGGTAAATTTTGTGAACCCGCAGTCGAGGATCCCGAGGTTGTCTATAATGATATTTACAATATGCCATGCAATCTCACCGACGAATCCCTCCGTAAGAAAGCAGAAAGGAATTTCAACAAAGCAATAGAATTGTACCAAAGATGTGTCGATAAATCAGCTGTTGAAAAACCTCACTTGGAGAAAATTTGCAATGATAAATTGCAGTCGTTGCAAGTTGGGTTGTCCGCTAGCACAGACCCATATGAAACTGTTTGGTTATAAGCCTTGTTGTTATGAAAATCTCTGATATGAAAACATGGCAGAAATCTTTTTGTAAACAACAAATTATAAATAATACATTCATAGTTCAGGATATTAGCAATTACCTGAAAACGGGTGTTATGATTTTTGTATGTTGGTGCTGAATTTATATATTTCGTAATTTCAATAGTGTTTCGTGTTTTTCAGTGATCTTGATTGATATTATGATTAATAAAATGGATACAATCATTTAGACACCAAGAATCAGTGTAAGTTATCTTTTCCCAAGGCTCGAAGGGAGGTGCAATGATGGTCGGTGAAGGTCGTTTATCCTGCTGCCCAGTTACCAAAGTGAATACATGAGAGTTGACTGATCAAAATCACGTCGTTTGGCAATAACGACGGGCGCTGGAAGAAAAACAGCCATTGACATGGCTTCTAGCCTCATTTCACATAAAATGGTGCTTGGTAGTGTGTGGAAAAAACAAAATGCTTGAATCTGTGTCGAGTTAACAATCGATCACTAAACATGTGTTTTTGCGCAAAAGGGAGATTTCATTATAATTGACCAAATTTGCACTATATATCTTCCATCGCGAAGTGGTCGAGTACGTTAATGAAAATTGTGGTTGCAAACAATTTGGCTATGCTCAAACTATAGATTAGTTCGCTGACAAACCAAAATATCACGTACACGTCGTATGTCGGTAGTTGGTTCCTGTGAGTAAGGAAAGTTCATTGGAGTAAACAAAGCGGTTTCGACATGTTGGTAAATGTTTGCTTCTACCGATCCTAAGTCAAACTATGGCCCGCATTATAATTTTGTGCGGTCTGCGACATAAATACGACAAAACGGTTGGCCTTTATTTTTAGGACTACCAGTTTTATTTAAGCAAGTTATATGCGCTGGTTAGACACATCACTATATAACATCATGATATCCAAATGCCGTCAATTAAGATTCCAAACTTTCGAGAACCGGAGACGCAGTCAACAAAATTTTGATACGATGCGCCCAAAATTTTTTTTTCTTGTAGCATTTGGTTACATGAAACAATGCTGCATACACACAAACATGTTTTTTACGAGTATAAGAATTATTCTAGCTTGCGCAAATAAAATGGCTCACACGGCTTACAATCTCTTGAAAATTTTGGGCACCCCTCTACGATAAGTAAGCTTTAGTAGTACATTTGGCACCGAGAAGGTCACGATTATATATTGTGTATTTCATTATTCCGCAACTTTTCGAAGCACCGACAAACATGACTAATGTGACCAATTTACTGATGGGTTTAACAGACCAGGAAATCTGTGCAGTGTTTGTCGTTCTAACCAGTTTGTAGCAGCTTCAAACAACAGGGCATCAAAAAGTAAGCAGTCAGTTATTTTCATTTGGACGGAGCAATTTATACTTTGACCTATTTTGAGGTACTTTGGTTTAAGTGGTCATACGTATTGTGGCATGGATACAGGTCTCTGTAAATTTTTTTCTGTTGGCTAAACTCCCACGCAGCCAAATTAATTCCCATTTCCAGGACAACTACAGATGCACCAAAAAGGTGATTACTTTGGTAAAAAAATAACAATATAAATATTTAACTGTGCAACTAAAGCGTTGCACAGAATTATTCAGTTGCAAAGTTCAGAATGACTTCACGAGTCTACGCATCAGCAGCAAAAGAGAAACGCGGCGAAAAAGGAAATTAATCCGCTTCGTTAAAATGCGGTAAAGTGAGCGCAACATAACCTCCCGCCAGAAGCGGACAACAACATTTACACACAAAAACGGGCCGGAGGGCGAGTAATGCGACCAGAGCGCGTGCGTTGAATTGAGTCTGGTGATAATGGTGTTTGCCAGCTGGATGGAACTCGACTCTGTTTGCAAGGCCTTCCTCGACGCGGTGGTTGAGCCGTTTGAACCAGGTCGACATGGGCAGCTTTAAACGGTCAACAGAAACTGTCTGTTGGCGTCCACCAAAATCCAGTGTAAACGTTTTGTTTGTTCTTGCTATGACCCGGTATGGCCCTTCATACGGAGGAGTCAAAGGCGGGCGATGTTTGTCTGTGCGCAAGAAAACGTAAGCGCTTGTGTCTAATGACTTTGGAACATTTTCATGCGGATGTGAGTGACGCGACATTGGTGTCGGCAGGAACCTTCCAACAGCCAACCTCAAAGCCGGCTAAAGTTGACGCGGGGACGGTCGGGTGTTGAACCAATAAAATCGCCAGGCACAGTCAACGGTGAACCGCAAACGAGCTCAGCAGACGATGTCCCGAGATCTTCTACTGGAGTGGTGCGGATTCCAAGCAGAACCCAGGGAAGCGCGTCCGTCCAACTGTTGTCGGTGAGACTGGCCATAAGGGCACTCTTCAAGTGGCGATGGAAACGTTCGACCAAACCATTTGACTGGGCATGATAAGCCGTCGTGCGATGAAGCTTGATACCAAGAAACCTATTAAAAGATGTCCATAAATCAGACGTGAATGGTGGACCACGGTCGGAGGAAATGTCCAAAGGTACACCAAAACGCGACACCCAGTGGTAAACAAATGCTCTGACACACGTTGGCGTGGTAGCATCAGGAAGAGGAACCGCTTCCGGCCATCTTGTAAAGCGGTCGACCATTGTCAACAAATATGTATTGCCCTGTGAAGACGGATGTGGACCAACTATTTCCACATTGACATGAACAAAATGAGCAAGTGGAGGCGGGTAGTTTTCGAGCGGTGAACGTACATGTTGTTGGATTTTCGATTTTTGACATGGTATGCAGTTGCGTGTCCATAGTCCAACCTGTTGTTTCATCCCATGCCACACGAATTTGGAAGCAACTAGCTGGCGGGTGGCTCGAATAGATGGATGCGACAAACTATGCACAATTTCAAAAATTTTCCGCTGCCAAGAATGGGTACGATGGGGCGTGAGACAGAGGCTGGTGTCTTCGGAAATACCATACCGTATGTCTTGCAACTTGAGATTTGTCACAGCCGTGCGGTATGCTTGAACTTTAACCCAAATGGCATGCGAAGGCGCCGAGCACGCGCGTGAACTGGAGGTCCACTTGTTGTCATGAAATGCTACACTCCGTGCCTGGGGAGCAATTCAGAAGAGAGGCGCTGTAACTGCGTGAAATGCGGCCAGCACACGCGCGTAATCACTCTTGTCTGCGGTAAGAGCAATTATGCGTTGAACTGAGGTCCCGGCTTTTCGAATAGGAACACTAGCAAACGTTTGTGCGCTGGCCAAACGCTGTCGTTGAAGATCAACTAACAAAGAATGTGCTCTTAAAAAGTCGGCGCCGAGCAACGGCCTGGAGACATCCGCCAAAACAAAATTCCATTTAAACTTCCCAGCGGGCAAATTTAGCGAGATCAAACGTGAGCCGTACGTTCGAATACTGCTGCCGTTCGCAGCAACAAGGTTTTTGCCGGGCCTGTTTGTGTGGCGCTCAAAGCGAGTCGGTGGGAAACAGTGATTTTCGCCCCCGTGTCGACAAGAAAATTACGCCCAGACATGCGGTCCATTAAAAAAAAGAGGCTGCTCGTTCTGCTCGCCGTCGCAGCAGCTAAAGACGGTCGGCTTGCTCGTTTCCCCGAAACGCACATGGAGGACAACACTGACGTGCGTTTTTACCGAAACGACGGTGGTAAAAGCAGAATTATCGAGAGTTTCTTACTTGTGGTAGTGAAGTGGGACTAAACCCCGAGCGTCGCACCTTTAATACTGCATATTCCTCGTCTTTTCTGCTAGCCAAAAGCAGAGCATCCGCCTGTTGCGCTAAACTGCGAGCACAAGGAAAATTTTTTTCAGCCAAACCTGTGCGTACGGCAGCGGGCATATAAATATTTAACTGTGCAACTAAAGCGTTGCACAGCTTTATTCAGTTGCAAAGTTCAAATAACTCCACGAGTCTACGCATCAGCAGCAAAAGAAAAACGCGGCGAAAAAGGCAATTAATCCGCTTCGTTTCTCCCACTATTCAACCCTGTTTACGGTGTATGATAAAATTAACAGTCTAAGGTGAGGTTGAACCATTAAACGCTTTTTAATATGATTTAAAACAGGAACTCCATTAACAGATTTGCTCATAGTTCTGAAACAAAGAGAATGGCCCATACTGTTGAAAACATTGACATGTTTTATTTATTTGAAACGTTTTGACAAGAGCTTATAACATGATCAGTTGGAAAAGGCGCGAATGGTCTATCTCCTGGATTGCGAAATAATTAGAGGGGGTATTTTATCCCAGGAAAGGTAATTTTCTGTAAAAATTTTGTGCCTTGCTGAAGAATAACTAACTATTACTTGGGTTGTTCTGCTGGGGAACCTCCAAAAATTATCTTTCTTGTAATAAGTAGCATTATTTATGAGGAATATCTGTACCCGTTTTGGCAAAAACTGTTAAATTTAGGTTTTCGGTTATTTCAAGAAAACTTCTTAGTCTGAACCTAATGGTAGTGTCATCCAACGTTTAGTGGTAAAAATAGGCATGAAGCCAATAACATGAACTTTGTGAGCTACACACAGATGGCTACTGTTTCGACCTAAACGCGTTATGTTGAATAATGACTGAACATGTTAATTGGATTTATATGCAAACTGAAACTCCTCGTAATTAGAATAGTTTGTCAACACAAGAACACCCACATGCAACACTAAATTTAGTGGCAACAATTTACTTTTGTTGCGTTTGCAAGTTTAACACAGAAGAATTTTCCCTGAAAAACATAGAATTCTACAAACCAACGAATGCAAATGTAAGTTTACGCATTACCTTACTCAAAGAAGACAAATAAACACGCCATGGAAATCAAAAGGCAGTTAGTATTTATTGGTTACAGCTGTTGTACGAACTAATTCAAATTATATTTTACTTTTTAACGTTTAAAACACTGGTGCTTCTGAATCGGCCCTGTTGATCGCATTCTAGTCCATGCTTAAATGCGTCGAAAACTTGTTCCGTCACATTATAATATTCAGATTATCATTTACCGTAGTAAACTTGAAAACATTCTCTTGGCAAACATGTGAACAACTGACCTGTGCAAGCGTATATGGTAACAGATCTTTTCTGCCACTTGCTGTGCAACTGAGCTCCTTCCACCTGAACTCAGCTAACAGTAAAGACGAGATAGGATGTCTTGGGTTCAAATCCCGGTGTGGTCAAATAAAAAAAAAAGTAAAGACGAGATATTTATATACTTAACACGGCGTACATAGGACAAAATAAGGCTAGTGTCGAACCGCATGTTTGGCGCATTGGAATAAAATGTAACACCGCAAGCAATATGTGTGTTGAAGCGAATCGAGTAGTGTAACATAACAGGAGCATGGTGGCTTCTTTATCGTCCTATGAGTGACGCATTGTGGTAAATGTGTGTTGCACACATTGGCGATAATCACAGAGATAACTGTTGTGATCATTTAAGTGTAACATTTCTTGTACCCTGTATCGTATGATTTCGCACCCTGTGAACATTCCAACGTTGATTGCATAGGAATGTGATTAGCCGCATTCCCTATAAAACCACGGTTGTATTACCCAATGGACAGTCTTAATTTGTACGTGCTATTGCTTGATGCTTCTATCGAATACAACAATAACTGTCTTTGAAAAGCTTTGATCGAAGACTGTGTGAGAACGTACATTATGTGCCTTCAATGCCAACCAGGCTGTTTCACAGTTTTGCAACGGCCCATATGACCCTCAATGCCTCCACCAAATACCTTCACGCCTCAATTATAGCGTTGTATTCACTCCACGACCAACGCCATCAGAACATTAGTTCCCTTTTTCACCGACGATATTGGTCACATTGACTTGAGTCGCAATGTTGTGCAATTCCTCGGTTTGGTGTTTCAAATACCTGATTTCATTTATCAAAGGGTTAGGATAAATTGAATTCCCATTTCCAGCAGGACGAGAGTGGATGGGGTCAGGAAACCGAACAAACTAAAAAAAATTTTGCTAAAAATGTCAAATTTTCAAAATTGTGTTAATATGGTGGAGGAGTTCCCTGTTTTCTATGTACCTTCGACACGGGGTGTTGTGTACAACATTTTTTAACCGAAGCAAGAGTATTTAACCGTGTCTTGACCAAACCTGTACGACTTGTTGTATTAGCTGTTTGCTCAACGGGATACCAGCATTCAGGGCTTTTAACGAATCCAAAGTGTACAGCCACTCTATGCAAAATCCCAAATAAAACTTTAAAAATCACTGTACAAATATTTACTAGTTCGGTTTGAAGACTGTCACGCCTCAATTATAGCGTTGTATTCACTCCACGACCAACGCCATCACAACATTAGTTCCCTTTTTTACCGACGGCATTTGTCACATTGACTTGTTTCGCAATGTTGTGCAATTCTTTTCGCACGCCTGAGATTCAACTATTTAACGTTTAGGGTTCGAAGAATTATTAAACAATTGTTTGCGATGGTGTAGAGTTGTACAAGCTTGCATGAAAGCAAGCGTATATTAGAATTTTGTGAACTGAAACTTAGGTTTTTCAAATATAGTAAGTGTAGTTTTCCATTCAGTATCATGGGTTAGTTTTAAAATGTCGATGACAAGACTGTAAAATGTTCCAAGAATATTCAAAATATTTTGCAAAAATTCCTAATAAAATTAGAAAAAGAAAGTGTCTGAATAACGTTGCACAGATATGAAAGGGCGCACTGTCTACTTTTTGAGTTTAAGTTTAATAGCTTCTCTCTGGTTTGTGTGTGGTTTGGGGAAGGTACTTGCATGCGTAACGTTGCATAAACATAGCACCAGTGACTATCGGAGCCATCACATGATTTTGATCTTAATGTTTTCGATGACTTTCCTATGTAGTCAACCTGCATTTGAATGCAACATCTACCCGCATATAAACGCAGTACGAACAGCGCTTAGAGGTTTGGGGAAGTACGAGAGTCTATCAACCCCTCTACGATAAGTGACCTTCAGTAGTTCATTTGGCACCGAGAAGGTCACGATATTCCGCGGCTTTTTAAATCACCGACAAACTCGACTTAGGTGGCTGTACACTGAATGCGTATTGCGTTAACTTGCTTAAATCGCATCTGAAAACGGACCGACAGATTACGTATGTAACAAAACGAATTTTTGATCCGAACTATCCGTTAATAGGCACTTTACACACAATCCGTAATCGTACATATTTACGCTTGGTTGCGCAGCACAGTGGGAACCAAAGTCTACCGCTGTGCGCATAAACAGTTCCAAAACTGTTGTTTTAACTTTGCACGGTTATAATCCATTGCATGGTAGTCAACTATTGAAATGAAAAAGTCTGAGAATATTGAAATACTACGACATGTTTCTTGGAGTATTTTACTCCAGGATGTTTTTGTCAGAATAACTAACTATAACTTGGGTTGTTTTCCTAGAAAATCTTTGAAAACTTATCTTCCTTGTAATAAGTAGCAATATTTATAGGGAATATCTGTGTCTGTTTCTGTTGAAATGTCGTCCTTTGTGGGGGGTAAGTAACTAAATTCTGTGACATAGTAAGTTAACCCCAATGAAGCAAAAACTCTTTCAGTTATTTCAAGAATATGTTTGTTTTTCAAGAATGCAGCGGTACTGGACAACAACACAAAGCTATACAAATAGTTCGGCCGAGTTCTCAACAAAACAACATTTACGAAATCGATGATCATGAACTTGAACGAATATTTGGACATCCAAATGTGGTCAACACACCGGTTGCAATCTATTCAATTGCTGGAACTTTCAGGGGTGGAAAATCACTAATGTTGAATTTCTTCCTCCGTTATCTGTGGGCGGAAAAAAATAATAAAGTAAAAATAGATCAAAAAGTAGTGGTAACCGTTTTAAATGTCGTTTCTAACAGTCGGATTCGTGGCTTGATTCCAAAGAAGATGAACTGGTGGCAGGATTTCCGTGGCGAGGTGGTAACGAGGGACACACACAAGGAATTTGGATTTGGGATGAACCATTTTTCTTTGATATTTCAAACACAAAAGTAATGATAAAATATGATGATTTATAATGCTTTACACTTGTTGCAATGCTTTCAAGTTGTGCCTTGGGGCGTTTAATAACTGTATAATATGAGCTTGCAAATCCTTTGTGACACCCAATAGCGACCCAACGAGCATTTGTATTATTTGTTGTGTCTTTCATCAACTGCGTTTGTGATCAAGTGATGCTGGTAAATGAAAATCGTGATAAATAGAAACCAAACATGTACTTGACTTCGCTTTACACCTATCGGAACATGGTCTTAAAAAATTGGTGCACTTACACAACAGTACCGCAAAACATTAAAACGTTGCCGCATGATGCCACGCTACCCCGGTTGAGAGCCAAATTGGAATATTCGTAGTTTTGCAACAGTACATGCTCTTTTGCAGCCTAAATACATACATTTATTTTTAGGTTGCTTTATTTCTCATGGACTCCCAAGGATCTTTTGATAACCAAGACTCAGTGCAAGGCTGTTCCTTCATATTTGCACTTAGCACTTTGATGAGCTCGGTTCAAATCTATAATGTGTCCAAACAAATTGGAGGAAACGACTTACAACATCTTCAGGTTAGCCACAATGGCGATATTAAGTGAGATAAGTACGTAACCACCACTATTTTAACAGCTATTTACACAATACGCAACAAGCGCTCATTGGATGAATTATGTTGAAAAGTTATACAGCCTGACAAAGTTAGTTTCGGACCCAATAAAGTTAGTCTCGGCCCCAAGACAGACTTTTAATGAATGGAGAAAAACTGATATGAACAAACCGGAAAGCTCCGCAACTTCATTTCAGGTTACTAAACTTTTTCGTGTCAGTTTACATGAAAACGATGAGAAATATTCAGCAATAATTTATTTACCACATTAGTCTCTACATTATAATTAATTTCAATTTTATTTCAAGGACTTAATGTTTCTTGTTCGTGACTGGGGTGACAAAAAATACAAGTGTGATATCGATGGTGGCGAAAAATATCTTCAAAAAGTCCTC
Source organism: Ascidia mentula (assembly GCF_947561715.1). Taxonomy (NCBI): domain Eukaryota; kingdom Metazoa; phylum Chordata; class Ascidiacea; order Phlebobranchia; family Ascidiidae; genus Ascidia; species Ascidia mentula. The sequence goes on along the minus strand of NC_138568.1, from coordinate 21,132,836 downwards.
AAATCCACTCCAAAAAACTCAGAAGTTGAATCAGTTCGGAAGGGCTTGCGTGATGCTTTTGAAAACATCTCTTGTTTTTTGATCAAATATCCAGGAGAAAATGTTGCTGAAAGAGATGAGGATGAAGGAAGTCAACTTCAAATAGAAGGTGAAGTTTTCAGTCTTTGGAAAGCTGTTAAAAATTCTCCACAGTGAAATAATAATCTTCTATGAGGCTTTCGAGATTATTTTTTTGTTATATATTCCAGATGTCAGACCTGAGTTTCTTGACACGGTCAAAATACTTGTGAAAAAACTTTTTGCCCATGAAAAAGTTGTGATTAAAAAATCTATCGGCAAAATGATTACAGGAAATGAGCTTATTGATTTAAGCTTGTCTTACTTTAATGCACTTAACGATGGGAAAATGCCCAAAGTTTCTACCATAGCTCAGGTAAAATTTCTTCAGGACTAATTTACGTTGCAAGCGAAACTGAACGTTGTTTCCAAAAAAAGTTTTTTTTTTAATTTTTAATTTTTTTTTCCTTTATATAAAAAGCTTATCATGATTTACTAAGGCATCAGCAGAAAACAATGCTCTAAACGCCATACAAGAATGCATGAAAAACTATAAAAAACAAATGAACGAGGTATGAGTAGAAAAATTACAAAAATTTTTAAAAAGTAAATGACTTAAATCTCAAAATTTTCCGCAGTTCTGTGATAAACGATGCTACAGCCAACCTGTCTTTGCCAATAAACATGAAAGCTTAAAAACAGAAGCTCTGGAGTACTTTGATACCCAACCAAATTTTGGCGACGCTGAGTTTCTAGCCAAGTACCGAAAACAATTGAATGATAACATAGACTTGGAGTTTGTTGTGTTCACACAAATTAACAAAACTAATTTGGTGCGTGCAACCTACTATATGACTGCTTGTTGTGATTTTAACAATAGCTTAACCTGTTTGTTGGTGTGAAAGTTATTTGTAATGTTTAGACGTAATTTTTTTTTCTAAAGCTATTTTCAAGTAGAGCTAAAAATAATCAATTTATTTAATAAAGCAACGTTGGAAAACGACTGTTTACGAAGGTATAAGCGAAGCCGAAGAACACTACAAAAAGGAAATGCATGAAGTAATGTTTTTTGTTTAATGAATTTTAATTTTATTTGGGAGTAAATCAGAAATATTTTAAAAGTTTAAATTATTTTAGTTGTTTGGTGACAGAAAGCATTTACTAATTTAACTTATAGGCGATGAATGGACAATTTGTAGAAGAAGATCAGTTTGCAGAAATTGAGAAAAAATGTCGAAACAAGGCTTTCAAATCCTACAATGAATTGATACTAAACCTTCCAACTGACCTTGATATTAAACTGGACAGAGAGTTAAAAGATTTGTTGGATGAGCTGCGCGAACAATTCCAAGAAGAAAACGAGAAGAGTCTCGTAAGTCAGTGTAAAACCACGTTCAGTTTTATTTTCCAGGTTGTATACAATTGAATAAGAAACAAAAAAGGCAAAGCTTCAATGCCAAGCAATCCATTTAAACACAACTGTGCTCATCATGAGTGCTATGAGCTAACTTTGCTTGTTACCTTTATCTATTCAAAGTAATTTACTTCAAATTTTGTACCTAAAAGCTATTTTTCACCCAGCTGAATGCTTTTCAACGTGGTGATGTTTATAGAATACATTTAAAAAATATTTTAAAAAAATGTTGCAAATAAATGTGCCCTGTTGTATACACTTCTTGTTTTTAAATCTTTCTGTAGAAACAAAGAACCCTACGAAGCGAAATTTTTAAAATTTTTGACAACTACAAACAAAGAATTCAAAATGTAACTACGCTTGTTGTGTTTTTACTTCTACAATGCGTTTAAATTTAAACGCAAAAAAAATATTTTCAGGAAAAGAAAAAGTGTATGACGCAAGCCATATTATATGAAGTTCATTCAAAAAACGAATTGCTTGCAATGGAAGAATTTGAAAAGCTTGACCAGACAGGTTTTGATGTCGAACACGAATCTCTGCGAGATGCATTGGAGAATATGATAAAGTTTCATTATAAGACACTTAAGAAAGAAAATTTGCAGACCAAGGCAAGTTTAAATTTACATAGGATATGTAAGTTTTTATTTACAGTTAATTCACGTGAAAACTGATGATCGACGACGTTTAGTTAATAATAATAATGTGACAAGGAGTTGTAGGACAAAATTAAAATACATGCCACACGGCCATGGCAACTTTGTGTAAAACTAAATGTACATCTACAACAAACATATTTCTAGTTTTTCGCTTCTACGTCAACACAATAGAGAGAAAAGCGGCGAGCAATCGTAAATATTTTTCTCTGCTAGCGACTTTGACGTCATAGAAATGATTTGCGTCAAAAATGCCTTGTTCATATTGGAAAAGTACACATACTGAATATACCCGATAGTTCAAAAAATATATAAGAACCACCAAATTACGGTAAATCAAAGGTCATGGCAAGTTGTGACATCACTCAAAAATGCGTCACTGTGACGACATAAACCAAAATCTTTGGGATTTGTCGTTGATTACGGAAATCCAAAAGATACAGCAGCATCGACTTTACTCTGTACTTCAATAGGTCGAAACAGTGACCATTTGCAGCGCAAATAAGCAATCAAAATCCGTTTACTTCAATTGTTCGCTTGTCCTGTTTAAGCGCTCCTGTTTGATGCAAAACTACTTCCTATGCGTAAGGCTCGCTGCTCTCGCACGACTAAAGCGCTCTATGACGTCACGAAATAATGATCTTGCTTTTGTACGATATCGTACGCAACGATTTAAACGTAACTTTAATCAGCTGTAACTCAAAAATCTGTAGCGTTTTAAAACTACATTTTTCGTTAAAAATTGTTAAAAGTTATCATCATGTCATACGTTTAATTATTTTGTGTGACATAAAGTGCTAACTACACTTGTTATTTTTCAGAACAAACAGACAGAAGTAAACGAACCACATTTGCAGAATCAAATTAGTATCTACTTGAGATCAATGAAAAATGTAAGTTTTGCATTTTCCGTTTTTTTTTTACATGTGGGTCCGGATATATCGTTAAATGGCACCATGGTTGCTATTGTTCGTTTCGGATTTCTTCTTCTAAATGACACAATCGCAACGGAAAAAGGGAATTTCCCTATAGAAATATTTAAAAATTGTACCGCACCAAAAATATGCCGAAAGACAAGATTTTTTATGATGTCTTTTATTCATAGTTTTGTGATGGGAAATATGTGAAACCGCCAGTTCTAAAAGAAGAACACACCAGACTTATAACGGAAGGAAAAGATAAAATATGTGCAGAGTTCACAGAAGAATTTTCCCTCATAAAAAATGAGTTTGTTGAGAGATTCAACAACGAAGTCGAGGACTTTTACGCGAAAGTGAAGAAATACAACGAACACAACAGATTCATATTTGTAAGAGTTCGTAAAAGCGGTGTGAAGGGAGGGGCAGAAGGTGCAGCAAAGGGGGCTGAGTTGGGGGCCACAATTGGGGGTGCTTTTGGCGGCAAGGGCGGAGTTATTGGGGCTGGTATTGGTACTGTGGGAGGAGCTATTGGCGGGTTTGTAATGGGGGTTGTAGATGAACTTAATTCACCAAAGTTGCCGTTTACCGATTTTGTCAATCCAGACACTACCGATGCCCCATGAGAGACATTAACATACCAAAACTTTACATGATTATTATCGGATATTATGCAGAATGCTTGTATTTGCTGTCATAAACTATTTTACTTTGGCTTAAAAATACGTGTTGCTGTTTGCCACAATGTTATTTTGATTTTGTATGGAAATTTTTAAAAGTTTTGTTGTATAGATCCATGCATCAGTGAAAATGTATCGCAATTTATAGCTGTCAAGTTAATCACCTAATTGAACACAGGAGCCACACGAACTTGATTAAATCTACCTTAACAGCAATAGCTTATGTTTAAAATGGTTTCCAAGCGCAAAAATTGAATTTTTAAATCGAATTAGTGTGTTGTGTTTGTAGAGTTTATATTTAAAGCAGTGTACATAAGTAGTGTTCGCACTTTGTAAATAAAATGCATTGGCTGCATAATATCATTGTAAAACTGCATTTAAGTTTTCCAGACATGATTACGATTGGCGCCTGCTTGGTTAATTTCTTCAAAATTGAATGGAAGGAATGCAAAATGTAATACGCGATACAGTTTTGCTTTTGGGTCTTGCTTTAAAAACATTGCGATCCTTTTCGTACAGTTACGGAATTATTACGGCTCCTCAAGAAGCCTCCCCAATTCAGATAAGGCCCGGACTCTGCAATAACGGCTCACCAATAAATCCAAAATACCTCAAACCACTAATGTGTTGTGCGCATATATGTAAGGAATGCTTTAAATAAACAACACAGATAATCATAGAATACCTAAAGAAATGCATTAGTGCCATCTGTCATTTTCGCATCAGTACCTTGCTCAGTTCATGAAAACCATTTTACAAAGCTTGAAAATTTGGCTGAGATTGTAGTTTGATTGAAAAGATTAACACTGAAAACCACGGTTTTAAGTCCTGCTAATTGCATATAAAAGCGCCATAAACGCGCGGGCCCAGTCTGGCGGTATAGATCGCTTACCGGCAAACCTAACGGTAGAGCAGCAACCACTTTACTTTTCTTACTTTGAAATACTTTTGGAAGATGTTTGTTGTGGTAGATGTACCAAAGTTGTCATGACCGTGTCATATGCACTTCAAAACTATCATAAAGGCTTTGACCACAAAAACACCCTGCCCCTGTTACAGTTTTTTACTTTGTAAGTCAATAAGACATAATATGTCAGAACAGTAGCAATCTGTCTGCAACTCAAATAAACAATTAAAATCCAATGCAAAAATTTCTGAGCAGTTTCACACTGACTTTTGTTTCGCATGAAGTTTCCGTATTCCGTTTCAAATACTTTTTCGCCCGAAATTTCTGAAAGATTATTCTAAATTATTCTAGTTTTTCTGGACACATCACTTTAAGTTTTTCCTATAAGTCGATACAAATCTGACATGCAACTTGTCTGAAGATTGTTGCTTAGAGTTAAGCGTTGACTACACTCGATATTTTACACAGATAATCCAGAAGGAAAGAAATGAACCACATTTACAGAATCAAATCGGCATCTACTTGAGAACAATGAAAGATGTGAGTTTTTGCACATTCCGTTTATTCTATTTGGTCCAAATGTATATTTTATTGTCACCGTGGTTGCTATTGCTTCTCTTTAAAATTGTTCGCTTAGGTTTTCTTTTTTTTAATGACACATTTGCAACGAAAATGAGAATTTCTCAATGGAAATATTTGAAGATGGTATTTCTCTAAAAATATGCAGAAAAAACAAGTTTTTATAGTGTTAAGTCAATTTTGTGAAACTAACAGAAGTTTCAAATTGAAGTCAGCTGATTTATTAACAATATTGAAAAATCGATTTCGCCTGGAGTTTCTTATTCAAATAGATTCTTTTTTTTGTCAATAAATCAGCTGACTTCAATTTGTTACTTGGTAGTTTCACAATATTTACTTAATACCAAAATAGGATATTGGTGTCGCTGATAGAATCCAAGGATAGAGGGCTGGACTCTGAAAAAAACAAGGAAACAGTCTTTTTATAGTGTTTTTTATTCATAGTTATGCGATGGGAAATATGTGAAACCGTCTGTTCTAGAAGAAGAACACACCAGACTAACAATGGAAGGAAAGGAAAAAATATCTGCAGAGTTCACAGAAGAATTTTCGCCCATTAAAGATGAGTTTGTGGAGAGATACAACAACGAAGTCGAGGAATTTTACGAGAAAGTGAAGGAATACAACGAACATAACAGACTTATATTTGTAAGAGTTCTTATAAGCGCTCTGAAGGGAGGGGCAGAAGGAGCAGTAAAGGGAGCTGAGTTGGGAGCAATAATTGGGGGTGCTCTTGGCGTTCAAGCCGGGGTTATTGGGGCTGGTATTGGTACTGTGGGAGGAGCTATTGGCGGGTTTGCAATGGGGATTGTAGAAGAACTTAATTCACCAAAGTTGCCGTTCACCGATGTTGTCAATCCGGACACCACCGATGCCCCATGAGAGACATTAACATACCGATCATTTTTACCTTTGGAAAACTTTACATGATTATTATCGGATATTATGCAGAATGCTTGTATTTGCTGTAATAAACTATTCTACTTTGGCTTAAAAATACGTGTTGCTGTTTGGCACAATGTTATTTTGCTTTTGTATGGAAATTGATGAAAGTTTTGTTATATTGATCCATGCATCAGTGAATGTGTATCGCAATTTATAGCTGTCAAGTTAACCGCCTAATTGAACACAGGAGCCACACGAATTTGATTAAATCTACCTTAACTGCAATGGCTTATGTTTAGTTTCCAAGCGTAAATTATTTTTATTCGAATTAGTGTGTTGTGTTTGTAGAGTTTATATTCATGAAGCAATTTACATTAGTGTTTGCTTATTGTATTGCTAATTGCAAATAAATACATTGGCTGCATAATATCATTGGATAACTGCATTTAAGTGTTGCAGACATGAATATAATTGACGCCTGCTTGGTTAATTTTTTCAAAATTAAATGGAAGGAATGTAAAATGTAATACGCGATACAGTTTTCGGTAAAAAGTCGAGAGGTGTGCTTTTGGGTCGTGCTTTAAAAACATTGGGATCCTTTTCGTACAGTTAAGGAATTTTATCGGCTCCGCAACGCTGCAACCCTAATTCAGACAAGGCCCGGACTATGCAATAACGGCTCACTACTAAAGCCGAAAAACCTCGAACCGCTAAAGTGTTGTGTGCATATATGTAATAAGGAGTGCTTTAAATAAACAACTCAGACCATCAAAGAAGAAAACAAGAAAGGAATTAGTACCGTGTGTCATTTTCGCCACAGTACCTTTCTCAGTTCATACAAATAATTTATATTTTTTTGGAAAATTTTTATCGAGAATGTAATTTGATAAAAAACGATTAACACTGAAAACCACAATCCATCTTGTAAGTCCTGGCCATTACATACAAGAGGGCCATAAACACGCGGGTCCAGCCTGGCGGTATACATCGTTAGTGCAGGGCAACCTGGACGTTTACCAAGTTGGAGATGGCAGACAACTTTGTGTTATCTCGCAGTTCCGCTTGAATATACGCCCTTGATGTCTCGCCTTGTGAACATTTAGCCAGATTTACGGATTGATGAACTAACCCTGGTAGCAATACTGAATTAAAAGAAGGATCTCTGCTTTCTTTGCGTTTGAGTGTAGCGACCATCGATTCTTCGGAACAGCACACGAAAACACGCAACGATCATTTGTTACTTTACGACATGTCACGAGTGTTTGCTTTCCTAGAAAATATATTGACATATGCACTGCGGCCTTGGTTGGTTCCACTGAGAAGTCCTCACTAATACAACAAAATGTATTTTCCGGCGGTCGTATTAGTCAAGTCAGAAGGGTTGAAAGACTTCAGTAGAACAACGCATTTTGCAGACAATAAACTTATCACCCTCTACTTATGCTTTTGCAAAACATATATGTTTTGTAACTTTACTTCTTAGTCTAATAATGGTAGTGTCATCCAACGTTTAGTGGTAAAAATAAGCATAAACCTAAACGAGTTATGTTTAAGAATGGCTGAACATTGGATTCATCTGTAAATCGACACTCCTGTCAATTAGAATAGATTGTCACCACAAGAACACCCATATCCCACACTGAGTTTATTAGTAACACTTTACTTTTGTTGCAAATTGATTACAAAAGAATGTTCCCTGATAACCTAGAATGATCGCATTCAAGTCCATGCTTAAATGCATCGAATACTTGATTCATCGCAAGTATAGTATTCAGATTATCATTTAATCCAATGCGACACTTAAAACAATATCCCTATAAGAAAAATGTCAAAAACATGTTGGGCAGACCTGTGCAAGCGTATATGGATACAGAACTTTTTTGCCACTTGCTGTGCAACTAAGCTACTTTTAACGTGAACTCTGCTACCAGTCAGGATGAGATAAATTCATGTACTTACCACGACGTACATAGGACAATAAGGCTTGTATCGAACCACATGTTTGGCGCATTGGATTAAAATGTAACACCGCAAGCAATATGCGTGTTGAAGCGAATCAAGTGATGTAACATAACAGGAAGCATGGTGGTGTGATTCTTCTGTTCTGTCATGTTCGCAGCGTTAGCCACGATTTTTCGTCTTTGTAGCTCTATATTGCGGTAAATATGTTGCACATATTGGCGGTAATCACAGTGATTTCTGTCTATGAAAACCTTTAGTCGAAGCCGTTGTAAGAACTTGCTTTATGTGCCTTCAATGCCAACCAGGCGGTTTCAGAGTTTTTGCAACAGCGCATGAACCCACAATGCTTCCACCAATTACCTCCACGCCTCAACTACAGCGTTCGCACGATTTACGTCATCACAACATTCCCTTTTTCACCGACGGCGTTTTTCATGGTGACTTGTGTCGCAATGTTGTGCAATTCATTGGTTTGGCGTTTCATATCCTTGATTTCTTTGATTAAAGGGTTAGGATTAATTGAATTTCCATTTCCTTGAAGGGGTCAGGAAACCGAACCAAATAAAAACACGTTTTGCTAAATTTGTTTGGAAATATCAAATTTTCAAAATTGTGTCAAAGATGTTGAGAGAATAAATGTGTCCTATGTACCTTCAAAACAGGGTGTTAGTACAACACTTTTCAACCGAAGCAAGTGAATTTAAACAATACAGTGTCTTGACCAATTACCTGTTCGACTTAGTTGCGTTGTATCAGCTACTCGAATTTTAACGAATTTTAACGAAAAGTTTACAGTCGTTCTATAACTTTAAAAATTACAGTAAAAAAATTCCTAATTAGGGCTTGTTTCAATCCACATGTTTAAGGCTTATTTCAATCCACGTGTTTAAGGCTTGTTTCAATCCACATGTTTAGGGCATTAATAATAAACCGGAAATGAAGCAAGCGTAGCATACTAGAAAAGAAAGCCCCAAATTGGTATAATTGTACGTCTCGTAAGAACAGGAAAAAAAATATGCATCGTACGTCTCGTCTGCACAGATCGACTATTCCTATGTTTACAGATGTATTTAAGGTGTATTACATCGTGCCACTAATCGAAGCTTGCTAAAGACTGGCCATAATTGTTTTTTTTTATGTCTGGATAGCACAAACTCCACAACCTCATATTTCATCTACACTACCAGGAATAAAAATTTACTAACTTTATTTAGATCAAGTAATGTTAAAACGTAAGCCGTGCAAAAATAGTTATGTCGCAAGTTACTTTGTGTGCTTAGAACGCCAAGCAGGGGTCTTCAGAGCCAAAAGCAAATTAGATTTTGTTTTAACAATTTTTAACGGCCCATGTAACCCACAACGCCTCTGCCAAATACCTTCACGTATCAATTACAGCGTTCACGACCTACGTCATCACAACGTTAGTTCCCTTTTTCACCGACGGCGTTTGTCATTTTGACTTGTGTTGCAATGTTGTTAAAACACGCAACGATCATTTGTTACTTTACGACGTGTCACGAGTGTTTGGTTTCCTATAAAATATATTGACATATGCACTGCGGCCTTGGATGGTTCCATTGAGGACATCCTCACAAAAACAACGAAATAACTTTTCCAGTGGTCGTATTAGCGATATGTGGAAATGAATTATTTTAAATATTAATCGGCTTCCTCCTATTCCAGTAGTTTTGTGAACACATACGTCACAGCCAACTTAACAAAAAACATTAAAAGCAGAAAAGCAGAAAAGCAGAAAAGCAGATGTGTTGAAAGACTTTGGTAGAACAAAGTATTTAGAAGACAATGGATTTAGCACCCTCTGCTTATGCTTTTACAGAACATTTCAAATTCGCAGTTTACTCTATAGCTAAACCTAATTGTAGTGTCATCCAACGTTTAGTGGTAAAAATAAGCATGAGGCCAATAATATGAACACTGTGAGCTGCATACAGATGGCAACTGTCAAACATGTTAATTGGATTCATCTGTAAATCGACACTGCCAAACACAACGTTGAATAAGTTATCAGGCAATTGGTATTTATACAACATGTCATGGAAGCAATGCATTGCCCCACGGGAATGTTTGCTTGCTCGTAAAACTTGTATTAACGTAGTTAATTGTTGCTTTAAATGGTGTCATTGCGCGTGGTTTGAAAGCCTTTTAATAGCAATTCCAAAAACGTCAACATGCGTTTATTAAATTAACCTGCTTTAAAATTTAATGGTTAGAAAAGCATGTTGTGGACCTGTCACAGCAAATATCGAACCCATGTTGTAACGCGTAACATAGCATAATGTGCAAACGTGCTACAAAGCTTTACGACAGGATTGACAACCTTTCCCTGGTAGAGCCATACATGGTCTGAGCGGGGTTTAATATTTTCCTCTGATAATTCCATTCCCTGTTTAATGATGTTCTTTTACCGGGAAAGTACCACAAAGTGGAAATTTGTGTGCTTGATAGTGTAGAAGCTAGCACAGTGCCACAGTCAACAGCTGCACTGATGAGACCAAGTGTCTGCAGCTAGTAACCGTTGAGCAGCGCACCTGGACCCATGCCAGACTAAGGGGCATGAATACCAAAAGGGACCCACGAACACCATTGTTTCCTCAAAATTAAGGGATTTTTGTCGTAAATGCTAGGTTTCACTATAAGTTTATGTGATCTACAAAAAGAAAAAGGCACTCACACTGCCACAGAAAAACGGGCCCTTTTTCATGGCTCTTTTTCACAATATAACTCGTAATTTTATCGTTTCCCGTACAATTACGCCGTCAACGAGGCAATAAACTGACGAGAACCGCACAGCTTGGAACCTTAGGTGGTTGGCGAGAAGCTGCCCGGAAAAACGAGGAGTTAATTACACATATCAGAAAGCAACACACATTGTAATAATCGTTTTGTTATTTTGGTTAGATTATTCCACACTGCAATATTTTAATGACTGTTGTGCGCGTTTGGTCCCAACACAAGGAAGAAAATGACAAAACTTTGTGTATGGTGTTTATTTACTTTAAATAAACAAAAAGGAATTCATGAAATGTGTCTGGTACTTTATTTAGTGATTTATTGCAGTTTGAATTGTCATCACAAAACCGAGAATGCATGTTCAAAATATAACTTCTGAAAGGTTGCAAGACGTATCAGGGAAATAATATTTATCAAATCACAAGCATTTATCGCAGAATCCGTTTAAAGAGTTTTTCAGATACCTACTGGCAAGCCACAACAATCCGCATTGTTCACAAACATTTCTGTTTGTTAGTGACGCACGTTTACCCATAAAATATCAAACACACACGCATGCGATTCAACGATGCAAGCGTTTACGAGAATGTTAAAGTTGAAAGTTAATTTTTAAACCGAGCACACACAATTACATTTTTCTCGCGGTGTTTGGCTGTCTGGGTTGCAGGCAATAAAGTTTGTGTGGAAGAATAAAGGTCGGTAAGAGTTTTGCAACAGTAAAGGATATTAACACAGAGATCAACAGAGCCAACTGCTTTTGCAATCAAAGAGTTGTGACAGTCGTTGCTACAAAAAGTTGAGCCAGTCAGTTTTTGACGCAGATTCGGTTTATCCGAAGCTCTGGATCAGCAGATTCTAGATTGGGTTGTTCTGTATATCGTTGAAAGTGTTTATAAACACACAAATTTCTAGCGCCTGTTAGCGACGTCATTGCGTTTACATGCATTTGTGGTTAATCATAGCAAGGAAGCGATTTTGGCTGGACGCATCCTAGCATTTCGTTTATTGGGCAGTGGAAGTCAACAAACTTACTGTACTGGACTTCATTAATTTTTAGCGTAAATTCTTTTCTTCAACTTATTACAGCCTGATTATGCCATTTTTGTCGTTTACAAAAAGGTTCAAGCATTTAATAGGGAAAAATTTTACGGTGAGATCATTAACATTTTTTACATATTTTGTTACATTTTGCAGCATGGAGTTTACAGATCATTCCAACTGTTTTGAGAGTGATGAAGGGGATGATACTTACCATGGTAAGTGTTATTGCATATATTACGTCAAAGTGAAATTAAACGACTATTCTAATGAAGATTGTATTTCTGATAAAAAATACAAAGATCTTCGAACAAGGCATGACACATCTGAAATAGCTGGACCTCCAACTTCAACTGACTCTTCTTCAGGTAAACTGAATTCACCCCTTAAAAATAACTGCATTCGTTTAGGAGCAGATTTGTTTAATTGATAATGCTCTAGAGCTAAAGAAACATTTTTTTTAAGTTGGCCTTGTACCGCATAAAAATATAAGAAATCAATACATCCGACGCTTTTTGAACCTATGGTTTGAAAAATTTAGCCCGTCATATACATTATTTTCCCAAGAAACATATTTTTAGAGCCCACTTGTACTGTTCAGTCACACAAAGCTGTACAAATACTACAGGCAGTTTCACAACAAGAAAACATTTATGAAATCGATGCTGATAAACTTGAACGAATATTTGGCCAACCAGATGTGGCCAACACACCGGTTGCAATCTATTCAATTGCTGGAGCTTTCAGGGGTGGAAAATCCTTCATGTTGAACTTCTTCCTGAGATTTTTGTGGGCGGAGAGAAATAACAAGGCATGGAAATTATTTATGCACTAAGCAAAGCTGTTTTTTCTTGACCGAAATTGAAAGTACAGTGCACAACACATTATAATAATATTTAACAAACTTGAAGAAGATATCGTCTAATTCGAAACCGAATAACTTTTTTGCTGTCGTTCACAACAGTCGGATTCGTGGCTCGAATCCAAAGAAGATGAATTGGTTGAAGGATTTTCATGGCGAGGTGGTAACGAGAGACACACACAAGGAATTTGGATTTGGGATGAGCCATTTTTCATTGATACACCACAAACAAAAGTAATAAAAAGATTTGCGTTGTGTGCAATTGTTAAATGATATGAACGTTTTTGCAGCATAAACATATGCAATATGTTTATAGGTTGCTTTATTTCTTATGGATTCTCAAGGGTCTTTTGATCACCAAGACACAGTGAAAGGTTGTTCTTTCATATTTGCATTCAGCACTTTGATGAGCTCGCTTCAAATCTATAATGTGTCCAATCAAACACAAGGGGACAATTTACAACATCTTTATGTAAGTCAAAGTGACGATAACACAAATAAATTAAGCAATTCAATCATCACAATAAACTCATGGGTTTATGGGTTAAAAAACCAATATTTTCAAAGCTATTTACGCAATACTCAAAGAGTGCTGATTGGATGGCTTATCTCGAAAAAAAATGGCACCAGGCAGAAAAGTTTGTGAATGTCCCCATACAGACGATCTATGAATGGAATGAAACTGACAGGATCAAACCGAAAAACATCACAACTTCGTTTCAGGTAATTTAACTTTTTTGTGCCATTCTGCATAAAAACGATCTTCTGGCAATAATCAATTACATCTGTACAGAATAAAGTAGATAATCTCGAGGCGGACAAGCTGAGAAAAACGTTAGAACATAAAAAAGAAGAAATGAAGAACGATATGGCGGGACGAACACATCTGCACTAAAATTATCGGCAACCACGGTTATCATTGTTTTTGTAGTGCAAGAGGTTCAAGGGCGAAATTGCCTATAGCAAGTGTCGGTAAGCCGGCGGAAACAGGATTTATTTTTTGTCATTCAGTGAAGAAGCTTTATATTCAACTACTCCAAAAACATCTCTTGTACCTGTCAGATTCGTGATCCAAAATCACGGTATTTTTAAAATCCACCATATGTCCCTTTTTGGCCGCATGGTAAGAGAGAGTCGATTTTTCTTTGCGTTTGGTCACATCTCTAATGTACACATGCACCCACGAGGGGCGTACAGCATTTCCAGTTCCCCCAGTGTATCGACACTTGCCAGGCAATTCTGCCCCTGCACCTCGTGTACATCAAACACTATGGTAACCCGTGGTTGCCGATAATTGTAGTGCTGATGTGTCCGCCCTGCCATTCCATATCGTTTTTCTTTTGTTTTTCCATTCTAACGTTTTTCTCAGTTGGTGCGCCTCGACGTTGTGTTATTCTGCACATTCACGTTTCTACATCATGATGTAGGCTGCTGCATAGCAACCGAAACGATGATGTAATGAAATTACGCCAGAAAAGCCTTTGTAGAGTAATTAGTTTCATCCTTTAGAATTTACCCAATGTCAATTCTATTTCAAGCACTTGATGTTTCTTGTTCGTGATTGGGGATTCACAGATTACAAATGTAATTTCGATGGTGGTGTGAAATATCTTCAGAAAATTTTGGAAACCACTTCAGAACAACCAGAAATTGAATCAGTTCGGAAGGGTTTGCTTGGTGCTTTTGAAAACATCTCTTGTTGTTTGATGCCACATCCAGGATTTAATGTTACTGAAAGAAAAGTAAAGCAAGGAAGTCACCTTCAGTTAAAAGGTAGCATTTGCAAGTTTAGAAAAAAAATATTCAAATTTTTATAACATATTAGTAATAAGTAACTCGTGGTTTTTAAACAATTGTTTTCTTCAAATGATGCAGATCTTAGAAATGAGTTTATTGACAGCCTCGACCTACTGGTAAAAAGCATATTTTCAAGGAAAAAAGTCATAACAAAGAAAGTTAACGGCAATCCAGTTACAGGAACTGATCTTATTAATTTAAGCTTGTCTTACTTTAAAGCACTGAGCATTGGGAAAATGCCTGATGTTAAGGCGATAGCACAGGTAATAACTTTAATTGCATGAAACCACATAGTAAAAGAGAATTTACACAATTTTATGTGATTTAATATTTATTCATTAAACAAATAAACGTAGTTTGTTGCTTGCTCAGTAAGTTTTCTTTTGGATTTAGACGTCAGACACTTATTGACATGCAAAATGTGAAAATCCAAAACGTAACAACCTTACAAACAATATAAAATCTCGTATACTTTCCTTGGGTGATAACTGTAGTGAATTCTAGTTTTCCCTCTCCTGTCACATTCTTGTTTTATATTTTTTTAATCAAAAAATATTTTTACATTTTGTTGTTCAGGCGCAAGCAGAAAACATAGCTTTACAAGCCAGTTTAGAATGCTCAAATAGCTATAAACAAAAAATGAACAAGGTAATTTGAATTTTTTATTAAGTTGCTAAAACAGTTACTTCCTTATGCGTTCTTTGTAGTTTTGTAATGACCGATGTCACAACAAAACAGCCTTTAAAGAGAAACATAAAAGCTTAAAAGCAGAAGTTCTGAAAAACTTTGATAGCGAACCACATCTTGGTGACGCTGAGTTTCTTGCGAAGTACAGGAAACATTTGCGTGAATACGTGGACTTGGAGTTTGCGGTGTTCAAAAAAATTAACAAAACTAATCTGGTTTGTGGAAACTATGTAACTATCTGTAATTTTATGTTGATTAAGTTAACAAAACATTTACCGACTTTCACCTGGTATTCAGCTAAGCTTTCTTAGGGTAAACTTGACAATATTGTGCCGAATTTAGGATCTTACATATAATAATCTAAGATGCAAGTCAAAGTAATTTTTTAGTATTAAACTTATTACCTTAAAAAAATTAATATACAAACTTGGTTTAAAGAAACATTGGAAAATGACTGTTAACGAAGCTGTGAGGGAAGCCAAAGAAAAGTACAAAGTGGAAATGCAGAAAGTAAGAGTTTTTAATTTACCTTCATTTTGTTTGGCAAACAGTGATCCCAAATGCTTTTTATCGCTTTTTTATCGATGGGATATTTCCCACTAGAGGGAAATTAGTCGGCACCAAAATATACAAAAGTTTTTTTTTTTCATATTTAGAAAAAAAAATATCATGCTCTGTATTCACTGTGTGTCGCAAAATTCTTAGCAATTGGTCATCGCGACCGAAAAAGTTAAAAAAGGATGACAGATATGGTGCAAAAATTAATTTCTTACAAAGAAATCTAACAAGAAATAAGGATTCCATTATAACTGAAAGTGGGAAATAAGATAAAAACCTTTAATATTCAGGTTGTCAATGAACAGTGTTTAGAAGTGACTCAGCTTGAAGAGATTGAAAAAGGATGTCGAGAAGAAACGATTCAATCTTACGAGGTTTCTACACAAAATCTGCCCCATGAACCTGAGATTAAACCCGCAAGACAATTAGAAAATTTGTTGACTAAACTGCGTGAACATTTTAGGGAAGAAAACGCAAAAAATATTGTAAGTATTGTTGTTACACAGGTGACATTTTGTTCAGTTTGCATCAATAAGTCACAGTTTAAAGTGCATATGACACGGTGATGGCAACTTTGCGTAAAACTAAAGGTTCATCTACAACAAGCATACATCCAAAATTTTTCGGTTCTCCGTCAACTAAAAAATGTAAAAAACTGCACGAAAGGTAGCGGCGACCAAGAATCGTAAACCTTTTGCGCTGAGGAGAAAAGGACATCACACAATGCATTGTTTGCATAGGAGAAGGCGCCTTATATTGCAGATATCGAATAGTTTCAAACACAGGAGAATCCAAAAATTTCGTCACTTAATAGGTCTGGACATGGTATTACATAATACAAATATATGTCACTGTGACGTCACAAACCAAAGGCTTATTTGTCCATGATTTTCGAAAGACCATAGGGTGTAACAGAAACGACATTACTCGTACTTCGATAAGACGGGGTTGGTGCGTTTCTTTGTTCAGTGACATTACAAGACGTTGTTTTGGGTATGATGTCATAACTTTAATCTCACCTTTGTGTTAACTTTAATTTGATGTTTTCAACATTTCCAGTTACGAACTATATTGCGAAAAATGCATTAATGGTTGATTGTGCCTAGTTGATCAAATCATTTATGAAGCGAACGCGTAGGCAACGGTACTGCCAGGCAAAAAGTGGCAATATAAACTGTGTTGCATAATCAGCTAATTTGGTCGGGTTTTCTCGGCGGTGTTTGGCAGCCTCAAAGTTCAATTACTTACATCTTTTGCTGTGAGTGAACAAAACGGCAATGCTTAATTGACGGTTTGTGTCTGTCGTGTTTACAAAAGTTCATGCATCACGTTGGCGATCATAAAAGCTTTAAAGTGCATATGACACGTAAAAATAAAACATGTTAATAATCAAACTAAGAGATGTTCATAACTTTAAAACATTTTTGGCGAAAAACGTAGGTTGATACGGCGACTGGTTTCTGAGAAACAGCTGATCAAAGTCGCACTTTGGCGTCATGACATCCCACCCAAAATGGCGTCATGTAATGTCAATGGCGTCATGTAATGAAAGAAACGCACCATTCCCGTCTTATCGAAGTACAGAGTAATGTCGTTTCTGCTATACCCTATGGTCTTCCGTTAATTAGGGACAAATAAGCCTTTGGTTTGTGACGTCACAATGACATATTTTTGTGTGAAGCAAAACCCTGTCCTGACCTTTCAGTAACGTAATCTGTGGATTCTCCTATGTTTGAAACTATTCGATATCTGCAAAAAAAGGCGCCTTCTCCTATCTAAACATTGCATTTTTTCAACGCAAGCGCCTCCTTTTCTCCTCAGCGCACAAGGTTTACGATTTTTGGTCGCCGCTACTTTTCGTGCAGTTTTCTACATTTTTTAGTTGACGTAGAACTGAAAAACTTTGGATATATGTTTGTTGTAGATGTGCCTTTAGTTTTACGCAAAGTTGTCATGGCCGTGTCATATGTACATTAACCACAAGAACCACCTGACCCAGTAATTGTTTTATTATTACCCAACTCTATAAGACTTGATAGGCCGACACAGCGGTCATCTGTCTTCAACTTATATTAACATCAAAATCCGTTTGTTTCACTTGTTCACTTGTTGTGTCCAGTATAATGCAAAACTATATTAAACCAGCTGCATGGTGTACACACTGTTTCGACCTATAAGGTCTCACCAGTGCAGCTTTTGAAGTGACACTGTGCTAGCTTTTACACTAGCGGGCACACTGATTTCCAAGTACCTTTCGCTCTCAATTATTATGGCTTTTTTTGCTTATATGCTAAACCAGTTTTACAATGTTTTCATTGCTGCCAGTACTCGCACGACTAAAGCGCCTTCTATGATGTCACGGAACAATAATCTCGTTTCCGCACCATTTCGTTCGCAACCTTTTAAACGCGACTTTGATCAGCTGTATCTCAGAAACCAAGTCGCCATATCAAGCCACATTTTTCGTCAAACATGTTTAAAAATTATGACCATCTTTTAGTGTATTCATTAATATGTTTTATTTTTCCGTGTCACATGCACTTTAAAATGTAAACTGTAAGGATAGCTCATCTCGAACAAGTTTTAGCGGCACTAGCCAACAACGCGGGGGTCAACAACTGATCACAACATGAACATAAATTTTGCAATGATTGTGTTTTAGGAAACACTGAAACTAAAGCTTGAAACTGAAGCACAAATTTCCCTTGAGATTTACAGAGAATTTATGAACGAGGTAAGTCAACGCGAAAAACAAAATTAAAGTAAAACATAATCAATTGTTCTGTGTCGCAATCAAACATGAAACACTTCTTAATTTTGTCACAGAAATGGAACAAAGAGTTGCTCAATGGTGATCTTCTTGATGAAGCCCACGAATGTGCAAAAAGAAAAGCAGTCTCAAAGTTTGATGAATTAAATGCTGACAACAACACAAAATGGATTAACATGGAACGCGAAATCCTCCAAACAAAAATTGAAGAAAATAAAAAAATATACCATCAAGTTAGCGCACTAAATAAAATATATCTCTTTATTAGTGCGGATGAAATAAAATTACTTTTGTCTTTTAAATAAGCTGAGGATGGAGCAAAAGAAAATATGTGATGCTCTGCATGCAGCAAAGCAACGTTATAGACAAAATATGGATATGGTTAGACACAAAATTTAATTTTTAATATCTTCAACACAAATAAATAAAGGTATCTTACTAGTATGTGTAATGTTTGAAGGTATGTGGCACCGGTTACAAAACACCGGAAACTCTGAAACAACATCATAAAACCAGCAAAAAGTATGCAAGGGATGCTCTAACTGGAATGGAACTCAAGGACAAACAATTTAAAACAATGATCAAGAAGGAACTTACTCGTATTGAAATGAGAAACAAAGAATTTAAGGTTGATTAAAAATTGGCAATTTTTATAATTTGTTGGTATAACAAGACAGGATCAATAATGATCGAACTATAAGCGCCCAAAGAAGAAATTTAAGGGGGTGGGAAGGTGCGAATTTTTCTTTGTGAATTTTTGTTTATAATTCCCTGCCCTGCTAGCAGTTATCTTTTTTTTAAATGCTTCTAACCTTTTTGTATTTAACTAAATTTAGGAACAAACGATTCGAGAATTTCGAAAGAAAAAGTCAGAAATATACCGCAGATATCAACAAAGAATGGACGAGGTAAATACGCCATGAAACCTATTTTGTAAGCAGTTTGATGTTAACAAAACAAAAACAAATTATTACTAGAATATGGCGAAGTGTATGACGCGAGACTCATTACGTGAAGTTCATTCAAATAACAACTCACTTGCAATGAAAGAATTCGGAAAACTTTCTGCAGGAGATTTGTTCGACGATTACAATTCTATACAACTTGAATTGCAGGAAGGCATAAAAAAATACTATGAAGTAGTTCAGAAAATGAACCAAGAACGCAAGGCAAGTGTAACAAAATCATACATAGATTATATTTTCAGTAAATATGCGAAAACAGTAGCGCTTGTTTTTATTTCATATGATGGTTCCTGAAAAATAACTTTATTGTCCTATAAATTAAAAAAGGTTACATTAAATTTCATACATCAAAAATTGCTCTCGGTAATTCTATTTCGGTTGTAAGTATGTTGGTGGATGGATCCCCCAACACGTTTAGCACTTTTGAAAGGGCACTGAACGTTTTTTTTGCTTCGAGTAAAGGGTTAATTACACTGTACAGCAAGTTTGTAACCGTATACCTTTTATTATCAATATATTGCCTACCACTTAATCTCAACACAAGTTCGGCAAATCATACATAGCCAAGAACATAGGGATGACATAGAACTTTTTGGTTACATTCCTTGTGAGTAACACAAATAACCCGTACATAAAAACAGTCATGTCGAAGCAAATGCACTCTAGTGGTTTGTTATCAAATGTATTTCAAAACGCAGAAAAAGTTGAAGGAAAAATATGATGTTGAGCTGCAGAGACAAATTGGCATTTACATGGGATCAATAAAGGACGTAAGTGTTTTTTTTGAAACCAGGATAAGCCTACAGCGGATGCTAATGAACGTTTATCAAGGCCCAGTGGCACGATCTGCTGAAAAATATGTTCGTTTTTGACTTAATTTTAACTTCCATCCTCATTTTATTTGGATGACCGGCGAAGCTGGGTTTTGAGTTCTATTTTTGGGGAATGGAACAGAAAGTTTTAATACCACTGACAAACGCAAGACCACATTCATATGGACAAGACATAAAGGAAACTTATATTAAAAAACAGCTTTGCATTAAAACGACGCAAATGTCAAATTGTAGAGTCATTCTCATAGCGGATGTCCGGTCATAAAAATGCAAATAGGAAAGTTTTTAATTTTTTTTTATTTGTAGTTGTGTGAGGGAAAATATGTGAAACCAGCGGCTTTAGAAGAAGAACATCTTAGACGCATGAAAATGGGAAAAGATCAATTATCCGCAGTGTTCACAACAGAATCTTCACTCATAAATGATAAGTTTGTTGAGAAGTTCAACAAAGAAGTCGAGGACTTTTACGAGAAAGTGAAGAAATACAACGAACACAACAAATCTATATTTCTAAGAGTTCTTATAAGCGGTGCAAACTATGGTGTAAATGCAGCAATAAAGGGGGCTGATATTGGGGCAGCGATTGGAAAAAAATTTGGTGATACGGGCCGGGTTATTGGGACTGGCGTTGGTGCAGGGTTAGGTGGTGTTGTCGGGTTTTCAACGGGGGTTGCAGTAAAAATCAGATCATCAAAGTTATCGTTGGACGAATACTTCAATCAAAAAACTACTGGACCCAAATAGAAAAATATTAAACATACCAACATTTTTAGGAACGAGAAAAAGTTTTTTCGCAAAGAATATCTGTATGGAGCATTACTTAAAATAAAATTGAAATGTTTATTATTTACCTTGCATGTTGCATTGTGTTAAAGTAATATGGTCGGGTCGTATTATGTATATAATAGCCGGTTATCTTGATCTTTTTATTTGTGTTGCATCCGCTCACCCAATGAATTCTGTATACATTGTTGTTCGATCTGCTTGAAGTTTCTTTAATCACCCGCTAGTGATACATGTGTGTTTCGTATCAGTTGTATATTTTTTGGTTCGTTGTCAGTTAATTTTGTGTTGAATACAAATAAGTAATGGACTTTCGAGAAGTTGCGTAACCTAAAAATATGCTCTTGGTTGGATGCAGGGTTGTTTGAACCAGTTGGTAGTTTTAACGGTAGATTACGGAATCTCAACAAATTGAACAAAGATGTGAAATGTCTGTAGGATTTGAAATGTTTATGTTGTGTTGGTCGTGAGTTTATATTGGATGACCTCGTCCTTGCAGGAGCGAATAAGTCAATTGACAACCAACGCGACGTCCATTGTTGAGAGTCTATCAATCTAAGAGTTGAATTGCTCGGAAACGCTTACCTTAAAGGCTTTAAATAAACCGAAGCAATCTTTTAATACAAAATCACAAGTACGAAACAAAAATTTTCTGTATTAAAGAGCAAGCTTCTGTGAATTCGTGTTGTGCGACCTTGTTTTAACTTTCAAAGTTTGCTGCTTGCTGTTCTATTAGATACTGGTTGACGGTTAAGATTTCAGAAGTTTTCGCAAGTTAAGGAAAAAACACACCAGCAGAATCAACAAATGTTGCTCTCGGGTTTCCATTTAATACGAAGTGGATTCGAAATACAAAGAATTTAGTTTGTCTATAATGTCCTAGAAACTAAAACACATGTTGAATTTTGCAATATACCTCTGATCTTTATTCTATCCACATCACTTTCAAACGTGTTTTCTTTTAAACGCAACAACAAAATGAAAAAAAAATTGTCGTGGGACATTAACTATTATAATTCAAATAATAATTGGAATGTGTTTGAGGTGCAAAAGAGCATAAACTGTTGAAAGAGTATACATATTTAAACGTTACTTTCTTTCGTGTTTGATGTATTTATAAAAATAGTTCGTTTCGAAATTGCGTGTGTCTCTCGTCACAACCTCGCCATACAATGATGTTTTAATGTGCCAGAAGAACAGAATATTAAATTACAATATGCCTGGCAGCAACAGAACCAGACGGAAGCTAGATAACAAAAGCAATCGCCAGTTAACAAAATTTTGGACGCGGGTTACTCGGCCACCTTACGAGGTAGCGGAACCACTTTTTACACGTAAAAGTTCATAGGCTGACCTAATTAACGGTTCCATAATTAAATAAAAGGATATTCATTATCGGTTATGAATATGATTTGCGTGTTATGTCATAAGCTGCGATATGCGTATTATGTCAAACAACATTCGCCCGCTTAAATTTAAAGCACAGCGTTTTACCCTTAACCTTTTAGAAATATCAAAATATTTGAACAGTTCGTTTGGAAAAGAGCAAAAATTAGATGAGTAATGTCGAGGTTCATTATGATAAATGTCATGTAACAGACAACCACCAAATCCTTAGAAACCTTACAATAACTGATAAAAATATTTCTTCCAGCAAGAGAAATATATCGTTCGCACAAAAATATACCAGGAACCACGTGATGTGTTTTGCACAGGATGGGTGGTGGTGGGGGACGTTGAGTTTCGACAACAAACTACTGTGCGATGGGAGGCAGCATTGCAGTCGTTGGTTCAAACATCTTGATACACATCAATATTTCGGCCGCGACGAAGATTCTTAACTTTGCCATCATCGGATACGCTGCTACACAAAGGACAGACTTGTATTCCCCAATCAAAAGAGCATTACACGGAACTAAGTTAAAGTAATTTTTTTCCAAAAAAAGTTAAAGAGACGTTAATTGCAATAGTTAACTACGATTTTAAATCACTTCAAAGCTGTATTTTAACTATAACAGGCAAATAGATATCGTTTTTTAGAATCTTTTGCGCACAATTGACCAGAAAGACAGTTTTAGTTCCGACAGATTTTGTAACAGTCAACGAATGTCAACGAATCGAATGTTTGTGACCTCACAATCAACTGCGATGATTAAAGTGACGAAATAACTGCACAAGGGACAAATGGCATGGACACTGATAAAACCAACGGTAATCGAGTCTGGAATCCCACGTGAATTGTGCCAAACTCGACGCTGCTCAGTTTGGATCATGGAACATATTTATCATTGCTTTATTTACTCATAATCATTCCATGCGCGAGTTCCTATACCCAACACACGTTTAATCGTGACGAACAAGAAAAGAAAATTCAAAAAGTTTGGTGATGCGTGAGACCATAAAAGTTAACACTGAATCCCTATGTCTAAGTTGTCCGCTCGTAATTGGCTAAGTTTTAAACATAACCAACTCACAGATAACTTTTAGTGTCACGCATGGCACGCATCGTTATTATTGCTTGTCTTCAAGATTGATACCTTAATTATGCTAGAATCCCGCCCTCTACTGAACATGGTCTTTCAATCACCGACGCCAATTTATTGGGATAGGAAGTTGATAATTTGAAAACAGAACGTTTCCGATGTCGACCCGCTAAATTTTCCAGTTGACGAGCTGACTTTAATCGGAAACTTTTCCTTTTAAATTATTGTGTTTCAGAGTTGTTGGATAAAACACGAGTGTTTTTAGCAGTGTTTGATGCGTGCGTCCAATGTGTCAATATTACAACATTGTGGCATACGAGCAAGGTGGGCTTCACCATTAAAATATTCGTTTTTTCAACATAAAAATCCTTCAACTGACAAACATAAAAATCCTTAAATTGACAGATGATGAGGAAAACCTTTTCAACGTTGGTAATGATTGTGAATTTTTGATGCATCTAATAATCCTTTGACAAAACGACGTCTTTGCCAGGATGTTGACCAGCCGTGGTAAGAAAATGGATCAGGAAATGCCAGTTATATATGTCAGGCAGTAAAAGAAATCCATGTCATTTGTATAAAAATGTCTGTCTATGTTTGGTTGCTGTCGAGATTTTGGAAATCATATCCAAACCCTAATTTGGAATCAATTGGAATTTGCTCTTCTGGCACTAAGATTTCTAAAATGTTTATTAAAACCGGCGTTTCAACTAGCATCCGGTAACTCTTCCTCACAGTTATCTCAATAATAAAGCATCAAACGCATAAACTCTAAGAACTCAAGAAAACCGTAAGAAAAACACAAGAAAAAAAGGGAATGGATAACATTGACACCGCTTGTATCGTCACGTGGATGGTTGCTTCTTTCCCATTTTCCTTTGAATGAACATGTTCCTATATAACATATACATATAAATGCGTTGTTGGGTTTGTCGTGATTTGTACTAAATGATCCTTTGACTGTTGTGCAAGAGACAGGGGTATGAGATGGTAAGTGTTTTACCAGCTTCACGTAAATCTTTCGCCAACCGACATGTACTATATTTGGGATATGTTGTAATACTGACAAGACGTAGACATATTAGAATGCATCCTTGTCGAAGGGAAGAAGTCAACACCATTACCTTACATTCTGCGACTATCTCATCCTTTATTTACTCATAATCATTCAATGCGCGAGTTCTACCCAACACACGATTAATCGTGACGAACAAGAAAATTCATAAAGTTTGGTGATGAGTGAGACCATAAAAATTAACACTGAATCCCTATGTCTAAGTTGTCCGTTTGTAATTGGCTAAGTTTTAAACATAAACAACTCACAGATAACCTTTAGTGTCAAGCATGGCACGCATCATAATCATTGCTTGCCTTTGATTCCTTAATTTTGCTGAAATCCCGCCCTCTACTGAACATGGTCTTTCAATTACCGACACCAATTTATTAGGATAGGAAGTTGATAATTGAAAACAGAACGTTTCCGATGTCGACCCGTTTAATTTTCCAGTTGACCAGCTGACTTCAATCGGAAACTTTCCCTATTAAATTATGGCGTTTCAGCGTTGTTGGATAGAACACGAGTGTTTTTAGCAGTGTTTGATGCGTGCGTTCAATGTGTCAATATTACAACATTCTGGCATACGAGCGAGGTGGACTTCACCATTAAAATATTCGGTTTTCCAACATAAAAATCCTTAAATTGACAGATGATGAGGAAAACCTTTTCAACCTTGGTAATGATTGTGAATTTTTAATGCATCTGATAATCCTTTGACACAACGACGTCTAAATTTGCCAGGATGTTGACCAGACGTGGGCAAGAAAATGGAATAGGAAATGCCAGTTATATATGTCAGGCGGTATAAGAAATCCATGTCATTTGTATAAAAATGTCTGTCTATGTTTGGTTGCTGTCGAGATTTTGGAAATCATATCCAAACCCTAATTTGGAATCAATGGGAATTTGCTCTTCTGGCACTAAGATTTCTGAAATGTTGATTAAAACCGACGTTTCAACTAGCATCCGGTAACTCTTCCTCACAGTTATCTCAATAATAAAGCATCAAACGCATAAACTCTAAAAACTCAAGAAAAACGTAAGAAAAACACCAGAAAAAAAGGGAATGGAAAACATTGGCACGCTTGTATCGTCACGTGGATGGTTGCTTCTTTCCCATTTTCCTTTGAATGAACATGTTCCTATATAACATATACATATAAATGCGTTGTTGGGTTTGTCGTGATTTGTACTAAATGATCCTTTGACTGTTGTGCAAGAGACAGGGGTATGAGATGGTAAGTGTTTTACCAGCTTCACGTAAATCTTTCGCCAACCGACATGTACTATATTTGGGATATGTTGTAATACTGACAAGACGTAGACATATTAGAATGCATCCTTGTCGAAAGGAAGAAGTCAACACCATTACCTTACATTCTGCGACTATCTCATCCTTTATTTACTCATAATCATTCAATGCGTGATTTCCACCCAACACACGTTTAATCGTGACAAACAAGAAAATTCATAAAGTTTGGTGATGAGTGAGACCATAAAAATTAACACTGAATCCCTATGTCTAAGTTGTCCGTTTGTAATTGGCTAAGTTTTAAACATAAACAACTCACAGATAACTTTTAGTGTCAAGCATGGCACGCATCATAATCATTGCTTGCCTTTGATTCCTTAATTTTGCTGGAATCCCGCCCTATACGGGACATGGTCTTTTAATTATAATTTGAAAACAGAACGTTTCCGATGTCGACCCGTTTAATTTTCCAGTTGACCAGCTGACTTCAATCGGAAACTTTCCCTTTTAAATTATGGCGTTTCAGAGTTGTTGGATAGAACAAGAATGTTTTTAGCAGTGTTTGATGCGTGCGTCCAATGTGTCAATATTACAACATTCTGGCATACGAGCGATGTGGGCTTCACCATTACAATATTCGTTTTTCCAACATAAAAATCCTTTAATTGACAAATGATGAGGAAAACCTTTTCAACCTTGGTAATGATTGTGAATTTTTAATGCATCTGATAATCCTTTGAGACAACGACGTCTAAATTTGCCAGGATGTTGAACAGACGTGGGGAAGAAAATGAATTAGGAAATGCCAGTTATAAATGTCAGGCGGTAAAAAAAATCCATATTATTTGTATAAAAATGTCTGTCTATTTTTGGTTGCTGCCGAGATTTATATTTTGGAAATCGCATCCAAACCCTAAAGTTGGAAGATTGCTTACGTAGAGAAAGTGGTTTTAAATCATTTCCGAAAAGCATTGGTGGGATTGACAAATATTTTTGATGTAGGGTTAGAATATTTTATTAGTTAGGGTTCGAGCAGGTACGAGAGTAAAATAAAATGCAGGATTCCTTATTAATTGTTTTTGAGACAAAATGTCCCTTTAAGATATGGTTTATAAAGAAAGCTGGTTTTGTGAATAATTACGCAAATTAAAAACATTTGGTGTGAAATTGTTGGTTGATCAGCGGGAGGATTTGAGACAGGGTTGGATTCGCCTTGTTGACTTCAGACTAAACATGGAAGCAAGGTTTGTGGGACCAAAGACAATATAGAAACATGACAATGTAAGATATAAACTCTTTGTGTTTTATCAGGTATTGGTTGAAGGTAGTTGTTGCTGGAATCCTGATCTCACTCACTTCAGCTAGAAGTAGGCATTTTGTTGTTACATGAGTTTTTAATAAACTACCGTTTAGAGGTTACCCAATGGTAATCTCTCTTAATCTATTAAAAGAGGTTCGGGTGAAAACACTTAGAATCCTGCAGCTTTGGACTGCGGCACTGATCTCTACCAGTAAAATCAAATAAATTTTGCACGAGAATTTCTATGCACACGGACAGTATGGCGAACGAGGGCAAAATCCACCAGCTTTAAACCAGGAATTTCCTCCGATCCTTAAGGCATTTGTTATCGGTTCGTGTAGGAAGAACAGAATATTCATTTACATAAAAAAAACAATTTAGGAATTTCCCACGTTTTATTCACGCAACAACGAACACAGGTTGCAGACGCACTTCAGCTAGCGATATTTGTTGTTATTCCACTTTGTATTGGGGATGCAAGGAAAGCTCCCGGGTTTTAACCTTTACTTGCCGCGCTCATATAGCAATAATTACAGGTGTGTTGCTAATTACTGTCACCGAGTTTAACCGTCTATAACTTTATTTCTATAGACGCTAGACGAAAACCTAAAACACAAAAGTTGTTTGAAACAGCCCACTCGTTTTATTAAGTTTTTCGCTAAAGTTAGAATTTAAATATCATTTACTTGGGTTTATAAATGTTAGCGAATGATTTCAAATCGATTTACGTTCATGTGTTTTGTGCAGATTTCACTTGCGATGATGGGAGGGAGGTGTGGCCTGATTAGTTTTGTGATGGTTACACCCATTGCATGGACGGAAGTGATGAAAAACCGGCCAACTTTTCCACTTATCCTGAAAACTTCACCAGTCCTTACATGAGGTGAAAGTACTTGAAAGGAATAGTTTGACATTAATGTGATTTATTTAAACCAAACCTACAACATTTACAGATTATTAGCTTTGACGGCTCTTTATGTTTAAACATTTACAAACACAAATCTCGCGAAACTATTGTTATATGACGTAATACATTACTTTTGTTACAGTTGCGACAACAAGTATGACTACAACGGAAACAAAGTATGCGCTCTAAGAGTAAAGGAGTTTTGCAAAGGAATAATCCAATGTGTGAACAAAAGCCTCTGTGACTTTAGCTGCCCCTCCCACTTCCAGTGTCCGAAATCAGCTTGTTGGAAACGTTCGACTGTTTGTGATGGCGATCCTTGCAATGACTGTCCAGCTTTCCAACACTGGAATAATGGACATGGATTCAAATGTGTTCGGAATGGCAGGAATTGCAATCTTCCGCAGATGTTTCTATGGGACGGCATTGGCGATTGTGATGATAAATCTGATTTGTGTTACACCTCGGAGAATGGAGATGTCAGGTAAAAACATTTTTGAACATATGCGTTATCTTTGTATTTTGATATATTTGTCGGTTAATTCTGTCGTGGTATTACGAATTAATAAATATATAGTACAAGACATGGAATATGTTTTTCTACAGGGATGTTCGTAGTTCTCACACATTTAATCATCGGTTATGTTTCCAATGTACAAACGACCCCATGATCATCTCAAGGTCAAGTGTATGTGATGACGTCATTGATTGCCCTGATAAAAGTAACGAATGTTTTTGTCAATCTGGGAAAATCGAGTGTGGCAAATTTCATTAGTAAGTAAAGAGAGATTTGTTTAATCTTGGCGTTGCAAAAATCAACATTTAATTAGTGGGAACTTCGTGTTGCGCAACCGACACAAGCAATACATGTCAAGGGGTCAACAACTGCCACAATAAATTACGTTTTATCGACATGTAGGGAATTCCCGAGGTAAATTGTGAGGACTTGTTAGTCATAAGGCACTTTATCGCGCTTGCCGTTTGTATCAAGAGTGCATATCTTAACGAGTAAGGCATGGGGCTAAGGAGTTGCAGGATTAAGAATGCAGCCACAATTTGGGCAGAAAGTCACGTAAATAGAATTCCATGTTGACAGTAATGCCTGCGACACGTGATATTGCTTCGTCAGCTTGAATGATACAACATGTTATTACAGGGAGTTGATGGTTACATACGATAACCTGGAAGCGGCTGACCGTTGTAGTAATGTCCCCAGTTTTTAACCATCTGGCCTGGATGATTAAAAACTTTGTTACTTTTCGTTAGAAGCAAAGGAACAACAGCACTGGGTGGGACAAGTTGTAGTAACAGAACCAGTGTGAGTTGTTTTGCTTCAGTGGAGAACACGCAGGTGTTGCAGAATTCCGAGTCCTGAGTAAAATTCCCATATATAGGTTTTAAAAACTTTTGTTTAGAGTAAAACCCATCTGCACTCAATTGGAATATTTAGTCATAAGATAAACGCGAAACATTCAAATATTTGTAGTGTTGATGAGGAAGTGAAGAATGACTGCTCAACAACAACAACAACAACCAACTACATTCAGGGGAGGTGGGAGTGTTACGTAAGTGAGAATGCATAACTTATATTGTTTAGACGAAAGTCAGTTAATATGAAAAAATGTCTAAACGAAAAGCACAAATATTCCAGCGTATTTGTCAAATGATTCAATGCACAACACTTTTAGGCCTGGGGCGGTCAAAGTTTTGCCCGCATAATTTTTGCGGCTCACAACAAAAATGCGTCAAAAACACAGTTATTTTATTTAGGTCGTAAATCAGAGGGTACATCTATGAGTACCGTATTTACTCATTAGCAAGTTTTACCGTTTGTGAGGTATACATTCGTGGGTGGCGTATATTATTTAATGTCACGCCGATATTTTGGCTGCGGCTCTGAGTTTCAATGAAATTTACCTGTAACTCGGTCTGCCGTACCAATACGTTTTATCGAACACAGTTATCAGCGTACCTGACTATTTTAAACGACAGATTTGTTGACAATTATTGTTGCAGGGCACCTAAGTTTTGCCTTTAACATTTACGTGCGCTTGCATTCGAGTAAATGCGGTACAGAGTTTCGCGATTTCTATAGAAATTTTGAGCATCACAAACCATCTCTATCTGTTTTACTTATTCTGAACTTTCATTTTTATTTCGATTGTGATTTTAATTAGTTGATCTTTTTAACATCTTTACTGTGTAATCTATGCTGAAGTTTTGATTAGTAAAGCCTTTAAGTTTAGGGTAAAGAAAATATATGAGGTTGGAAACGTGATTACTAGGACTGACCCATAGCGCAATCATCAAAAACACGTAATTGTGAGAAAACATATAGTTCGTACTTACAACATCATCAGTATTCTAAAAACAACAAACATACAACAAGTGAAAACATTCAAACACACACATCCAGCAGGCAGTAGAATGTACTTAATTTCCAGCACGAAAGAATGACAGAAGCAGAGCATCAGTCGGCGTTGTTAACGAAACCTCATGTAACAACCACGGAATCCTGACAAGCCTTACAATAACTAATAAAAAAAATTTCGTTTAAAATAATAACAAAGTAATATTTCCAGCATGAGCAACAAATCGTTCGCTCAAAAACATACCAGGAACCACGTGATGTGTTTTACACAGGGTTACTGGAGGAGGTTGTGGAAGAGGTTCGACAACAAACTACTGTGCGATGGGAGGCGGGATTGCGGTGGTCAGATCTACACTCCTGACACACGTCGAGGATTCGCCCATGATGAAGATTCTCAACTTTGCAAACATCGGAAACACTGCGGCACAAAAGACGGATTTCTCAATATTCCTATGTCCAAAGTATGCGACGGTTTCATCGATTGCTTCGATGAAAGTGACGAATATCCAGAAGAATTGTGCACAAAGGAAGGAAGATTCTACTGCCCAACGTTAAATGGAGCCAAAGTAAAGTTATTTCTTGTCGACACATTCACAAAAAGCGTTGCACGGAATCAAAGTAAAAATATCCGTTGCTGACAACATTTGTAGTTTCTAACTACTGTTCTAGTATTTTAATAAAAACTAATCGATTGCTACTTATAGCTAAAAAGATTTGTTTATTTTTATTTTCTTTGCCATTATCTATTGACAATTTTGTTTTGTTGCCCACAATACCTATTATTTATTCACATTGATGTCAAAAAACGTCAGGTAAATACATGCTTTAATAATAACTTGTACAAGTTTATATCATTCATAAAATTTAGATTTCTGTCAACGCATCGGATGTTTGTGATCTCACAATTAACTGCGATGATCAAAGTGACGAAATAAACTGCACAAATGACGGAAGGTTTTATTGCGAAAACAAACAACCATTGTTCGTTAGGAAGGAGACGGTAAACACATGTTAACAAATTAAGTGTTTTTTGTAAAGATTTTTTTCTAAAAGATTTTTGTAAGTCTGCCAGCTAATTAAATATCAAACAATCATTTCGAAACCTGATTTTTATGCCAAATAATGCTGGGCGCCGCTGATGTCAGATACTCCGGAAATTTGTCTGCCAATGACCTTATCCGGAGATCAAGCGGAAGTTGCACCGCAATGGGGGTATTGGTTTTGCTTTCAAGCGAAACATCGGTGTTTACTATGGTTCTGTTGACCATATTCCGACTTTATGCTGTGAAAAATGTAAGTGAAACAGTTGTATTTGGTTAAGTAAGCCATTGCCAACTTCGTTAAACCGGTGCCGGGCCTCCCAAAAATTTTATGACAACTTTCTCTCCGGAAATCTTTTATTACTGCCACAACTATAGCTAGATTCTCAGCCTCACATGTTAAACTAAAAGCTTAGCAAACCCCACAATAGTTGAAATTACGCAGTTTTGCTCAATTTTGTAACAGCTGGGTAGAGAAGAGGGGACAATTTTAAGTCGGATGGGAATGCAATAAATATCAATGTTTTCTTGTGTTTCAGCCATTCGATGCATCCTTGAAACCGGAATTGAAAACTGTCATCATTTCCATTATCCTCTCCTGGGCATTCTCGTTTACAATTGCTTTTATTCCACTCACAACTCAACTTCAACATTTGTTTGAAACCAAAGCTTGGATGAATGAGAATCCATTTTTCGACAATGTAGCAGTCGACTTTTCTAGTAAGAAATTGTCGTTGGTGGTGATACCAGTTTCGAATCACTCTATAGCGTTGCGTATACAGGTATGAATAACTTCATGGAGCGATTTGTAACTTTCCAACACAACTTCACAAGCAACGATTCCCAAGAACTCAACACTGCCCTCATGCGAGTGAATGATGCTAATTCCTGGATGGATTTTATGGATATTCTTGAGGATTACAATTACACAGAGCTATTTGATATTTCTGGATATTTGGGGTTCGTTTTTATTCGCGAGAAATCTTCAATTTTATCGCCACAAAATTGTTTGTATGTAGATATTACAGCAGCAGCAGTGTTTGCATCAGCAAACTGTATGTAACAACCAAGGATAAGGCATGGGGATATTCAATCGCCATCATTACTCTTAGCTTCCTGGCCTTTATGTTCGTGGCAATAACGTATTTTTGGATATACAAGAAGTCAACTGCCAGTGCCAGGCAAGTGAACAAGACACCTAGAAATGAAAGGGCGGAAACACAAAACAAAAGTACGAACACTCGTATTTGCAGATATATTGTACCATTAATGTGGTTTGTTTGGGCAGATATGCAAAAGAAAATCCTCCGACTGATAATTACCGATTTTCTCTGCTGGGTTCCAATTTCCATTATGGCATTTGTAAACTTCAGTGGAGTCCCTATGCCACCAGTGATATACGCTGTGTCAGCAATTATCCTGCTCCCCATCAACAGCTCTCTAAATCCCCTCATCTACTCCAACGCCCCGAAGCTGCTTTATGATAAAGTCTGGGATGGCTTAAAGGCCGTTTTAAGGCTTCCACCACAGGAAGAGCCACAGGAAAATGTGGTTGTGGTTACTAACCGAGAAAATTTACATGTGGTTTAAGCAGAAACCGCTCTGTAAATAAAATTTGCATTCACATTAATTTTCGTAAACTACTCTTGTTTTTGACTTCACGGCCCCTTCTGCGTGCAGAATCCAATTTAGTGTGAGATGGCAAAGTAATTCGAACACAAAGTTGATATATCAAAGTAACATATTTGACACCAGATCTGTGCTGTCGAAACTAAAGAATAAAAATACGTGAAATTTAGTTCGTGTACGCACTTTGTTTTGTTGTTTCCTTGTTAGTAATGCTTTTCGGTTGCATTTTATGTGTCATCATTTTATGTACCATAGTATGAGTCACGTGATGAGTTGGTCGGACTCGTCGTCCACGTCACACGTCATCCAACACATGGACACTCTTATTATTTGTGAGTGTTGGAACGCTTGATATCAACTTGGGTAGAATCATTTTGGACATTAAAATGATTCCCCTTGCTTCCAGTGACTTCCCCACTTTATTTTGCTTTCTTTCGAATTAGAGAAAAAATTTTGGTGCTTTTGTGGCGTGCATCGTATGAGATGAAATATGATGAAGTTGAAACATAATGGGGATGAAATCAGGTAATTTAACGATGGGTACCATAGGGTACGGCATACATAAACTTATCGTGTTGCTTGATGATCGTTTACTTGTAAGTATGATGTTATGATGTCGGAAACATTCCATGCAATCAACTCATGGAATAAAAACTATCGGCAGAGGGAAATATATTCTGCCACCTTCTTTTGGTTGCGGTCTGTCGAATATTATTTGCATGGAGAAAGACGATTTACACAATAAATTGTATATTATTAAAGCTCATGTATTTGGTGTTGGATTTCCATGATAAGTACATTAATTACATCAAAAACATTACCGTGAAATGAACACGACACTGATATTTACCAAATAAAATTCAGGTGTTTTGACCCAAATCCAATAAAAAAACTTGTAAATTTAATTATAACAAGCAAATTGAATACTTAAGCAAATTGAATACTTAGTAGTCTCGAAGACAGTTGTCAATACTGTGTAGCAAACACTGTTGCTTATTGCATGGAGTAAATCGGTTCGCATGGTGTGACCTACAGGAAGCAAGCCACATGAATGTGAGTGGTTTGATTCTTCCACATGGAGAACGCAACACTACCCACGATTTTTATTCTTCGACGTCTTGTACTTATCACCAACAATAGGGTTATTGCAAACAAACCATAAATGTTTGGTGTAAAATTAAAACAGTATAACTGAAAATATACCGCAGTTAAAAATTTAAATAGAAAAGCTATGTAAAGGGCGCCTAGTAAAGTGTATATTATTTAAATTAATTTGTTTTGCGTTACATTTCCATAATAAATAGGTTACATCAAAAACATCAGCGAGCAATTAACGCGACACTGATGTTTACCAATTAATATTTTAGTGTTTAGATCCAAATCCAATAATATTTTTTGCAGCAAATTACATGGGGTTGGAACTTGTGGACGGATATGACATTATTGTGTTGCAAATACGGTTGTTTATTGCATGGAGTAAATCGCTTCGAATTGTGTGTCGTACAGGAAGCAAGTCACATGTTTGTGGGTGTTGTGATTCTTCCACATGGAGAACGCAACACTACCCACCATTTTTAATCTTCGACGTCTATTAATTTACTAACTATGCGTTGTAACAGTAATAGTTGCACGGACTATTAACAATGTTTTGTGATTGTGATTTATTATGTGATTTGTTGAGCATTTGTATGTTAAGCACTAGTGATTGTGATTAATTACAGTAATCAGTGAATTAGTTGAGCATTTTTTTGTTGCTTGAAGTTATAGGACATGTAATTACTGATAACGTAAACTACCGCTCACGCCTATGGGCGTTGCCATTTTTTAGACTCATGGAGGAAAAGGTGGGTTTTGGTCGCATTTCAGCGAAGGATCTTACGCAGGACAAACCTTCGACAGGTGCAATTTACCACTAGATAAGAAACGTCATAACCGGATTTTTTGTCGCTTGTTGTAAATTCAATGATTGGGTAAAGTTTTTCCTTAGAATTGGATTGTGATTTCGACTCGAGTTTTCACGAATGATTCGGTAATTTTAAATTAAGATCCGTGACGTAAACGTCACGTCATAGAAAGAAGACAAGAAGTATAAAATGTTGGTATGACTTGTGATTCCCATAGTTTTTGCAAACAGCACGATGTCCGCAAGGACGTGAATAAGCTGATTTTCTCTCCACACAGTGCATTACACCGTGCTTTGCGAGTAAGCGAGCGAAAGTGGGTGGACGATTATTCACTCTTGTGGTGTGTGGATTCAGGGTTTTTTATTATTCTGTTAGTTTGCTTGCGCTCACGAAACTCGTCGCCCTACGCTTGTGTGGATTGCGCATTATGCGAGGTCTAAACGTTGATCAAGTCGCTTCTTGCGGAAGCGTGATCGCAAGATTTTGGACTTAAGCTTCTCTAGACTACCATGAAAGTCTGAATCACATAAGAAGAAGTGCAAAATACTTTGGAAAACTGTTGGTTGGATGGGAATACCCGTCTAGAAAACGTCGATGGTAGTTTTATTGTGAACGATTGTCTTAAAATCAAGTCTATAAAGGGTGGCAAAAGACGCGTTCTACGTCCACAGGTATAACCGTTATACCTTGGTGGACGTGTTGTTTTTTTTAGAAAGTTTCAAGTTGTTCTTTAAAATGTACTGTTCAGTCCATCACTTATGCATGTGATTGTCTTTTCTTCAAAATATATAAAAATGATGTCAATATTCTGTGAATTGTTTATGTGTGTTGTATCTGTTTACGCTGCGTTTTTTCGTGACTGTGCCATTTATTTGGCATACACACACTGTTTAAACTTTCAAAAAAGAATTGAGAACGTAGCAAGATCCCAATCCTGTGACACAACGTCAATTTCTTCGTCCTGCAAAGTATGGGCACCAACACTTGGTAATGCCAAAGCAATGTGATATTCATTGGGATTGAGGTGAACACTAAACAAATAAGTACAGCTACGACTATTTATTTTGTTATGTTTTTCCTTAATAGCGTTAATATAGATATTAATTAAATAATTTATTGGAAGATGACAAAGAAGATTATTGTTGGATTTGTGCCCACGCTCTTTGCATTTGCTCTTGTAGGCCAACAATCGTTAGATACGATTGATAAAGTATTTTAATAATTTAATGTACACTTGTTTGTCGACCCTTTCGAAACACGCTATTTTAATTTACGAAACTCCTGTTGCTGCCGGGCATATTGCAATTTAAAATGTACTGCTCTTCTGACATATATACTTGTTGTAGTTGACATAACTGAAAGTTAGTAAATTGGTTTGCCCACATTATTTACGATATGCGAGGTCCTTTTGACAGTTAGGTGTGGCACGTATATTTTTTTAATGAGAAATAGGCAACATTAATTGACTGTGTTTATCTTGCTCATATGATTTATTTACACATTGTGTTTGTTATCACTAATGACCATGAGATTACATAACTAAATTAGCGTTTAACAACATAACGCATGGCTTATATTAACAATATTGAACCGAGTGTGGTTGTATGCATCATTTTTGTCTATAATGTTGTTAAATTGTTTCACTATACCATTTTCTGATAATATAATGCAATATCGTGGCAATTAGTTAGTTCCAAAACGACGAGATTACCTAAATAAATAATCATATATGAAAATAAAAATCAGGCTAGGCGTTGTTGTACGGATGCAAGAAGTTGGCTTCTCTCGGGGTTAGCCCAGCCTCTCGCTTTCGGACCCTGTAAAGTTTAATTGTGTACTGTATCTGGCCACTAATCGAGGGTTGCTGAAGACTGGCCATAATTGGGTTGTTCATGTCGGGATAACAAAAACTCATATTTTATCGACACTTTACCAGGATTAAAAACTTACAAACTTCATTCAAATCAAGAAATGTCAAAACGTAAGAAGTGCATAATTATGTCGCAAGTTACTTTGTGTGCTTTAAACGACAAGCAGGGGTTTCAGAGCAAAACGCATTTAGATTTAGTTTCAGCAATTTCCAACGGCCCATATAGCCCAGAACGCCTCCACCAAATACCTTCACGCCTCAATTACAGCGTTTACGATCTACGGCATCACAATATTAGTTCCCTTTTTCACCGACGGCAAACATGACTTAAAGGTGGCTGCACACAGAATGCGTATTGCGTTAAAGTGCTAAAACGTTTTGGATGGAAGAAATATCAATATGTCATTTAGACAACAGAAATCAGACCGACTTGTTAAGTATCCAAATAACTCACAAAGTGTGATTGACGATTAGCTTCAGTGCGCTATTTTATTTCTAAATTCTCACTGAAATCTTAATTTTAACGTAACGGCAACGTCAGTTTAATTGTCAATCACTCTTTTCATCAGTAATTGATTTGGGGCGAGGAAGAAGGTACGTTGGGTCACAACCGAGCACAGCACAAACTAGTCATTAAAACAAGACAACAGTTCATCTATCATCAGCACTTGTGCTTTGTTTAACTGCAGTGTAGAGCTTTGTGTTAAAGATTTTCATTTTTTTTAAAGAATCAATGGTTTCTGAAAAAATCCTTTTGTGTTGGATTTATTATGGTTAGAATTTAACAGATTTGCTTTGGTATTGGAGTTGTGTAAAATATTTAGGTTAGAGAAGGTTAAAGTATACGCTCTTGCTCTCAGTGTGATAATTAGGATCGTGTTCTGAAGAGGTCTTCCTAAAAGAACATAGAAAAAACACTACAACTCGTGTTTCTGACCTAATGCAATGTTTGTTCACGCATTGTGCAAATTGTCTGTTACGGTACAAGCACAGAAATGGCGATTTCTCAACAGAGTCTGTGTTACCAAATTGCTGACACAGACTAGATGTAGTCATCTCCCGGCAGAAGATAAGTAATTAAATTTCGACATTTGCAAAGTTCATAACCTGGTTCAACAATGCGGTATTTTATCAGTTATTGTTCAAGTTCATTTTTGCAATCAACCACTGAGGCATTTTTCGCAATAAATTTTGTTAAGAAGTGTTAAAAACGTCAGATATAGTCACCACAAAGTTGAGGTTAAAGATATGACAACACTACCAAATCAACTTCAAGTTATGTCACTGAGTCCTTGAACGAGGAAGCACACGATCCCCGTCATATTGAAGCAGAGAATAATGTCGTGGCTGTTGTACCTCTTTTGGTTCTGAGCTAGTTAATATTAAAGTGCATTCTGTTAATTTTATGATTGCGTAGGACGCAAATTATGCACTGTATATGCATTAAAGAAAGGCGCAACTCCGTAAAAGAGTTACTTCGTGTTTGCCTCTGGGAGTCTTAATCAGAGGAAAAGCACATGTTACAACAGAAACTAACATTTCTTATCACTAAAATCTATGTGAAGGCAGTGAACAAGAAGTTGAATGCGGCGAAAAACGAAATACATAATGTTGTGATACATTGGCGCAATGCTAAAAATACATCACTGCAGTGCCACCTTCTTATATGACGCTATTTAACTAGATGAATTGCAAATGAATTAGTGACAGTAAGGAGAAATGGCAGGTATCTTGCGTCATCGGTCGCTAAATGTGGCAACAAAGTACGAGTAGTTCTTCCTCTTGCGACATCATTCGAAATTCTTTGCCTCCCCGTTTAAAATACTTTTGAAAATCGTCATTCACCCACCTCATCCATTATGCTTCTGTAAATATCAATGGAAGTTTGTACTTCAGTTTCAAGTTTCTGCTTCAGATTTTGCTCCTAAAACACAATCTTTTTGTAAATATTGCCATGTGGTGGCGCTGGGACGTTTTATCTGTGATAAATTCTGTTAGACAAAAACCAACTTACGATTTACCTTCATGAGGCAATATAGTCGTATAACTTAATGCACAACTTTTGATAGAGATTTTAAACAAACAGTCTTTTACACTGCAAGTGCATGTGGGATGAAAATTTGAAATCATCTAATTTTAGAAATTTGTGGCGAAAAAAGTAGCTTAAAACGGCCACAGGTTTCTGAGATACAGCTGATCAAATCATTTTTTCTTTGTTTATGTGCCACAACATTGTCCACATTGCTTGATTTACATTTCATACCTCCTGATGAAGGCTGCTGCATAACAACCGAAATGTCGAGAAACGTCGCTATGATGGTGGGGGTCTTATGTGTTGGAATGAAAATCAGTGTGAAGCTGCTTTGCTAGTTTTGTACTGTACAGAAGCACAACAAGTGAACAAGTGCAACAAACGGATTTTGATTGTATATTTGAGCTGCAGACAGATGGCCAGTGTTTCGACCTATTCGAGCTTATTCACGTAATAATAAAGCTTTACCAGGACAGGATATTTTCGTGGTAAGTCAAAGTATTTATGATTTGTAACACCATGCATAACCTTTACAAAAACACGACAGGTGAGCAAAAAGACAAACCGTTGCGGGTTTATTTAACGCGTCAATGTGTAATTATTGAAGCATTTTCGCTTTGCAAAAGATAAGTAATTATTTTTGAGGCGTAACCTACGGATTTAAGTTAATATATAAGTGATTCATAATTCATCCGCATATCTTTATGTTAGCTCCAAAGAACCATATAAGTCGTGCAAATTTTTTTTGAAAGTCTCTAGCTTGCTGATACTGAGCTAAATCATTCAACGAAAATATGCTGTCAGCTGGGGGAAATTGCATTTACATCGATTCGGGAAAGACCTACATTTGAAAACCACTCGGGAATTCAACATAGCTTGTATACTGGGCAATATAATCCATGTGACGGTTTTGCCTCGTGATGAAATAGCTCTTCATTGAGCGGAAAGCCTCAACTAAAGGTAAATGATCTGAGACAACATTAAAATTCAAACCTACGAGAACTTGCCATTGATCTGTGGATAATGAAGAAGGACCTGGTCACCAAATTTCTTTTTAATATCCCCAGATGCCTTGGCTGCCTCGGGTATTCATTCTAACATACTTTTCTATTCTTAGATTCGTTACCTAAGAAAGACCTGGTCACTGAACTTATTTTTAATATCCTCAGCCTCAGGCTTCCATTCTAACATCTTTTTGCTATTCTTTGATTCGTTACCTAAGATTACATTCAGATGACGTAGGGTGTCTGACGCATGAGGTATAAATCGCCTGCAAAAGTAAAAAAT
Source organism: Ascidia mentula (assembly GCF_947561715.1). Classification (NCBI taxonomy): domain Eukaryota; kingdom Metazoa; phylum Chordata; class Ascidiacea; order Phlebobranchia; family Ascidiidae; genus Ascidia; species Ascidia mentula. The sequence continues at coordinate 21,092,603 of NC_138568.1, read as the reverse complement.
CCCAAAAAGTTGCCAACAATATCTACCCTATCTTTAAGAGGCTTTAAACCTGACCAAGGAAGTCCAACTCACTTTTGCCAAGATGCGTTTTCATAAACCGATAATCTCTTAAATAAGTGTCTGAGATGTCGCTCATGTTCTTCTGCATCTACACTTGCAACTAACAAGTCATCAATATTAGCAAAACAAAATTCCTCGTAACTACTTGGTACATGGTTGACGTACTTTTGGAACGACTGGCCAGCGCATGTTAGGCCAAAAGATAGTCGGTAAAACTCAAAGCTTCCAAAAGGCGTAGTTACCGCAGTTTTAGGGTTGGAATCGGGACGAACAGGAATTTGATAATATGCTGAGAGCAAATCCACGGAACTAAACACGGTTTTTCCACGCGAATTGTGTGGAAAAATCGCCCGAGTAAGGCAATGGATACGAATCGTTTTTGGAAACAGTTTTAAGTCTAGCTGTCTATAATCTCCCACAAACGAAGGGTTCTATCGTTTTTCGGGACAACATGCAAGGGAAAAGTCCAAGGACTACAAGAAGGGAGAACAATACCTTGTTTTTCTGGTTTAGCGAAATGCTCTCTGGCGACATGTAGCGTCTTCGGCGACAACCTTCTTACGACACGACACAGGTCGCCCGGATGTCTCTATTCTGTGCATCACGTTTTGTTTTGTGAGTCGATCACCTGAAATCTGTTGCGTGATAGCGAAAAACTGCGTCAAAATGTTTCGATATCGATCAATATCTAAACTGGTATCGTGTGCTGTGTTTTCTACGATAATAACATTTCCACGACTGAACATGACCTGGTCTGTCTGTTTGACAGGACTATTATCCGTACAGCGATTGAGTAGTTTTACCCATCGCCTTTACGCGGCGCAACAAGCGTTTGTGGTTTACATCAGTCAAAAACTTAAAATTACTCAAAAAATTGTTGTACAAGAATCCACGTCACAAACGAGGAATGTCCAGCATTAAAGTTGAAAGATAACTTTTCTTCCCCGTATGATTGTAATTCGTTTCCCAACGCGCACTTCATTTTTACAGGAAAACTGGGACAAAATTCACCCGCTAAATTACGGGGAATTAGTCTGTGGCCCTGCAGTTTCTACAAAGAAATTCAGCTTGTGATTTCTATCAAAAATGGTGAAAGTACGTGAATGTGTTTCGTACCCAATGTACGTTGTTTACCTTATTGAGAGGACTTTGCCCGTTTTTTTGACGATGAATGAACAGGGCGGAGTAGTTGCATGCGACCCATACCTGCTGTGGCAATAACACGTCCTCGGGCGTGGTCAAGCGTTATAATCTCGGCTAGGAGGGTGCCTATAATTACTGCTGCGCTCTGCGAAATTACGAGACCTGTAGTACCCGCCATTTTGCCCTCTTGGCGCTAGAAACCATAGGGTGACAGACGTAACGATTTGAATCGTTTTCAAGGTCTGCAGTTCTTCGATCACTTAGACGCCTTTCCATATTGTCATTTATGACCATTTGGGTGTTGGCCATAATGTTTCTCGCGTCCGAAGCACCTGCGTGTTGTTTGACCACTTTGTCTGGCTGAAACTTACCTGGATCACTGTTCAACGTTATGTGATCAGCAATAATCGGGTGCCAATATCATTCTGATGTGAGCGGGCAATCTATTAAAAAACAATGTTTTTGACAGTTTCTCTGCGTCTGACCAGAGGGAATATATAGTCAGAGAGATTGCAGTCAATTGGGTTTGGGGAATAGGAAGACTAATTTAAAAGTGACTTTGGTGTTAAAGGTTTATAAAAGATTGGTGTCGAACGTCTCATTGAGGTAGACGAGACGCTACTTATTGTCAGTTAGTATGAATGATGAATGTTCGTCCGTTCTAAACGAGTTGAGTCTGGGAAGCGCCCGTAGCTAATTGTGACATATTGATGTCGGGAAAAAGCAATTACGTGACAAAAAATAGAACCATAATACTGGGAACTGTTCTCTAATATGACGTGGTAGATGCACCAGACAGTGTTACAGCCTAAACTGCTTCCTCCGCGATGGCTCTTTTTGCAAGTTTTTCGCTGTATTTTGTCATTATGTTCTATTCTGTGATATTCGTTACCAGAAAACTCGATGTCGCGTCACCGTATGTTGTTGACAATTAATTGTGTTGCAATAGCTTAATGCAATAAACGTCCATTCTTAATCGTAAAAAAGACAAACAAGAATATCTGCATAAAGGAAGTCAAAGCGTTTATTTTTTCCCCGTAGCAATATAACTTTGTTCTGATGTTGTATAGTGTTAAATTTTCCTAACAAGCCGATCATTTTTTATTGTCATTATAAGGTAACGCAGTAAAAATATGAATGGAAAACAAAGTTCCGTAAAGAGCAGCCATTAAATAGTATTTTACATTATTTAAGCTCATGTATTTGAAGTTAGATTTACATGATAACTGCATTAATTACATGAAAAACATTACCGAGCAATGAACACGACAGTAATATTTACCAAATAGTGTTTTGACCGAAATCCATCAAAAATTGTGAATTACACAGGAAGTAAATTTGTGGAAAGGTGTCACAATGCTGTGTTGCAAAATCGATTCTTAATTACATGGAAAAAAAACGTATCGCATGGTGTGACGTACAGGAAGCAAGTCATATGCTTGTGGGTTATGCGATTCTTCTACATTGCGCAGTATTACCCATGTTGCGTTGATTTATCATTTTAATTTGAGATTCGTGAGATAAAGGTAAAGTCATAGAAAGAAGACAAGACAAATGACATGTTGGTACGCCCATAGACTTACTGTTTCCCAAAAAATAGTTTATAGTTTCTGCAAACAGCACGATGTCCGCAAGAACGCGAAACAACTGGATTTTTCTTCAACACAGTGCACTACACTGTGCCTTATGCGTAAGCGGGAGTGAGTGGGTGGACGATTATACACTACCACGGTGTGTGGGTTCAGGGTTTTCTATTATTCTGTTAGTTTCGTTGCGCTCACGAAGCTCGTCGACCATATATTACGCTTGAGTGGATTGCGCGTATAATGCGGGTTCTAAACTATTTTTCCAGTCCTTAGCTGGGTTGATTATGTCGCTGACCATGTTCTTGTGGGAAAGAGCGATCGCAAGACTATGGAGTTAAGGTTCTCTACACTACTATGGAAGTCTGAATCGCATTCGAAGTCTTTTTTGCGTCTCCGTGCAAAATACTTTTTGAAAATCGTTGCTGGGTGATTGGAATACCCGTCTAGTAAACAGCGATTAAACATGGTAGATTCAGTGAGATCGATTGTTCTAAAATCAAGTCTAGAAAGGGTGGAAAAGACGCGTTCTACGTCCAGAAAAGCTATACTCGTTATAACTTGGTGAACGTGTTGTTGTTTTCTAAAAATTAAGTTTCAAGTTGTAGTTTCGAAATCTACCGTCCAGTCCATCACTAATGTAAGTGACTGCCTTTTCTCCAAAACAAAAAAAAATGATGCCAATGTTCTGTGAATTGTTCATACGTATTGTACTTGTTTTACGTTGCGTGTTTTTCGAGACCAGCTCAGTGTGTCAAAATATTTGGCATACAGACACTGTTTAAACGACAGATTTTAAAAAGTAATTAAAAACGTAGGAGGATAATATTTAATCCTGTGACACAACATCAATTTCTTCGTCCTGCAAAGTGTTGGGTAACACTTCCCTGCGATGACAAAGAAGGTCATTGCAGCATTTCTGCTCACGTTTTTTGCACGTGGTCTTGCAGGCCAGCACTCACAAGGTAAGATTTTATGAAGTATTTTATTTTAATACGCACACTTGTAGGTCTGCCCTTTTTCAACGAGGGTCATTAATTTCGAATGATTTCTTCAGATAAATTGTTTCATATGTTCACCTCGTTAATTTTGAATGTTATTCTGTTATTTTCTCTAATGCTTGTGACGGAAGAATAAATTATGTCTGTCTGTATGTATGTAAGAACGCCCTCCGCGTTTACTGATGAGATGTTTTTAAAAATTCGAAACCACTTCCAGTGACATGTGACACACAGTTCTCCGATCTCGTACACTCGATCACGGTCGTGTTGTGTCCTGCCGGTTGTTGGAGGAAACTATCATCATTGTGTGGAAATAGGGTTTACACCAGGGGACCTATTTGCTTGGCAGCAATGCAAGATCAATGGATTGCAGGTGACATTAATCATAAAACAACTCTTTATTCTGTTTCTCCAAGTTAAATTGATCAAAACACCCTAAACTTAACCCGGTAATGATTTTTTTGCAAAGTGTTAAGATTTTATATTTCTGCTACAGACGACGGGGGACCGGTTACTGTTTATCGAAGTCAGAGTCAAGAAAACAATTTCTACAGTGGTGGGATGAGGAACGGAGTAAAGAGTCAATCGTGTTCTGCAAGTGGAGACACGTATTCGTTTGAAAGTAATTATATTGTTTGATTGTTTATTACTTTAAATGACATGTTTTATGCGGTAGTGACATGTGCCACACAAGGATACTCATCTCAGGAGATCACGGAAGTCGAATGTCCTTCCAGTTGTGGAAAGGATCCTGTGTTTGGTTCAGATATCTACAGCAGTCATTCGTCTCTGTGCAGTGCTGCCATACACGCTGGACTAATAACAGGTTATGAACCATTTTCTGCATGTTGTGTATGGCGCTGAAATGTGATCCCGCACATGAAACATGATCCCGCACATGAAATATGATCCCGCACATGAAACATGATCCCGCACATGAAGCATGATCCCGCACATTAAACATGATCCCGCACATGAAGCATGATCCCGCACATTAAACATGATCCCACACATGAAACATGATCCCGCACATGAAGCATGATCCCGCACATTAAACATGATCCCGCACACGAAGCATGATCCCGCACATGAAATATGATCCCGCACGTGAAATATGATCCCGCACGTGAAACACGATCCTGAACATGAAATATGATTCCACACATGAAACATGATTCCGCACATACAGCATGATCCCGCACATTAAACATGATCCCGCACATGAAGCATGATCCCGCACATTAAACATGATCCCCCACATGAAGCATGATCCTGCACCTGAGATATGATCCCTCACGTGAAACATAATCCTGCACATGAAACATAATCCCTAATGACGCCTGCTTGTCCATGGCTTGGTTTCTAAATTGTTTTAGTTCTGCGAAAACAAATTTCGCTGCGACCACTATTTGATAAGCCTGCATGTTGGTGCTTGAAACATAAAAGTAAAGAGCAAAATTTTATCAAAATTATATCTTGTATGCACAAACCCATATATTTGAGATCTATCGTACATATTTTCCTTTTTTATTTTAAATTACTTTTTATTTTAGATAAAGGAGGGGTGGTGAAGTTTTACATGAAAAAGGGTCAGCTTTCATACACTGGTTCCACCAACAACGGTCTCACAAGCAAATCTGCTTCTTCTTCAGATGCAACTTTCAGTTTTGAAAGCACGTAACAGTTGTTACTGTCAAATTTAACTTATAACTTTAGTCCTTTATATTATTATATTTCTAGGACTTAGCTGCCATGGCAACAGCTGCACTGCTGGCAGCACATGCATGGAACTGGTTGGTGATTACGCATGCATTTGCAAACCTGGATATTATGGAAAGTTCTGTGAATTAGGTGGGCAATCTTTTGTGTTAAAAATCTGTTTTTTCCTTACCCAGTTTGGTTAACATGTCATCCAAAAAAGAAACCTGATTATTTTATTAACGAAATTGATCAAGACTTTGAAATTTTTTACAGCAATATTTATATATTAAAAAAAAACAGTGCAATAAATGACTCGACAGCCCAACAAACAAGGCAATGTTGATTGAACAGCTTTTTCGTCCCTTAAAACTTGTGGCCTTATTTTCAGTTTTCTATAATCTTACTAAGATCAAAATTTTTCTTTACCACGAACCTGTTTTGAATCTTAACTTTTCAAAACAACTATTTTGTTTGCGCATGAGTAAATCTATGATAGTTGACCACAACTGAGGTAATTCCCCACCTATGTAACCATAATAATGTTTAGAATTTACTGAGTGTTGGAACGGAAATTTGAGCGGGTTGTATTCCTACAAATCAGGGTTACAAGTTATCTGTAGTAAAGGATGGACGGTATGTATAGATCAACTAAGTATTTTTCTGCTTATTTTCTAGTCCATTAAACCTAAATTCATTAAATTGAAAGCAATTGGTTCTGTACACCAATTTGATTGGCATTTACGTATGTTATTTCTGATAACAAGGTGTTTCAACGTCGCTTTGATGGAAGCGTTGACTTTCAGCGAAACTGGATCGAATACGAAAACGGGTTTGGGAGTTTGGATGGAGAGTTCTGGTGGAGTGAGTTAATTTAAAATATATGTAATTTGTTCAATATCTAGGCTATGTTTATTACGAAACGTAATTCTTACCATTTACTACTATCAGTATCCAAATATTTGTTTTCTTGTTCGTTTAGGTCTTGAGCATGTTTTCCAAATTGTTAGAAGTTTCACCTGTACTCAATGTCGCATTCGTGTCGAAATTGGAGATATCAAAGGAAATTCTGGATATGCCGAATACAGGTAAAAACTAATATTAATTTTATTGCAATTAATTGAAAACAATCTCCGTCTTACTTTAAAACCCATTTATGATGTTAAATTATAATAAGGTTATACGTGAATTTATGAGTTATGGATAGTAGGCCCATTGTTTGCTTTATAGACTTTTTTGATGAAACTACTTTGCAGTAACTTCCATGTGAACGGAGAGAGCGACAAATACAGAGTTTGTGTTGACGGATACAGTGGAGATATTGGCGACAGTATTAACCCGCCTGGATTAAAACATCTAGTGGCGAACGGCATTCAGTTCAGCAGTCAAGATCAAGATAATGACAAAGCCATCAAGTAAGCACAGCAATGAAAGTGTAGGAATTACACTCCTATTAAAAATTACAAATAAACGTTTTTTGTTCATTGATTTGCAGTTCAATGTTTTGCAATACCATTTGTATTGGAAAATTACTTCTGAATACCACTTACAATGACCTAATAATTTGCAGCGTTTCTTGTGCGAGTTCTGAACGCAAGCAAGGAGGGTGGTGGTTCAAAGGTTGTAGTCATGCTGTTTTAAATGGGTTGTGGACGGAAACATATTCTGGAAAATATGGTGCTTATGCGCACTGGAGGTCATTCCACGGTGGTGCACCACTAAAGAACACAGAGCTGAAATTTCGCTGTGGATGACGAGAATAAGAGAAACAAAGAAAAAGACTTCACGATCACCGACAAACTTTGGGAGATAGTTGTTTTAATTTTCATATTCACACATAATAATTTAGCTTTTTCTTTGCATTTTCGCTGTGCGTTTACGTGGACGCATCTTTTGTATATTTCTAAAGTACACGCAACGTTAATTAAAACCCCGTTCTCCGTTGCGAATTGTTAAGTGACGGTAACATCTTTCAGAAATCATTTGACCCTACCAACAGAACAAGATCGGTCAAACGCGCGACCTTTATAAAAAGAAAAAAAAACGTGTCTTGGAAACCTGGGTTCAAATCCCTGAGCTGTAAAAAATATATATAAAAGTTACGTTGAAGAAAACATTATTTCTTTTTGAACCGTTCAATTTCCCTTCAACGAATTCCGGTTAAGCAACTTGCGCCTGGTCCTTTCCTTCCTTCTTTTGTCACGCTTCGTTGGTTGTGTCTGCTTGAATCGTCGTAGCATTTCTGCGGTCTGTACAAGCGAACACTGCTTTAAGATGAAAGTATTAGGCTTGGCTAGGCTTGAACTGAAAACTAAAGCCATGGCAGCGGACCTAAGGTTGTGGTTTTAAAATGGAGGACGTGAGGCGAATGTTTGACTCTGTTGTCGGTAATCCGTGTAACTAGTACTCGGACGAAATATTTGATGTATTTTCCCACGTCTTCTTTCTATGACTTTACCTTTATCTCACGGATCTGAAATTAAAATGATAAATCAACGCATCGTGGGTAATACTGCGCAATGCAGAAGAATCGCATAACCCACAGAGACGTGACTTGCTTCCTGTAGGTCACACCATGCGATACGTTTTTTTCCATGAAATTAAGAATCGATTTTGCAACACAGCATTGTGACACCTGTCCACAAATTTCCATCCTATGTAATTCACTATGTAATGGCTTCTCTTTACGGAGCTTTGTTTTCCATTCATATTTTTACCGCGTTACCTTATAATGACAATAAAAAATTTTTGGTTTGATTGGAAAATTTAACTCATAACCAACGTCATTTTTAAAGTAGTCTTCCTTTTCCCCGAACCCAATTGACTGCAATCTCTATGACTACATATTCCGTTCAATTTATCAAGAGACCCTCTGGTCAAACGCAGAGAAACTGTCAAAAACATTGTTTTTTGATAGATTGCCCGCTCACATCAGAATGGTATTGGCACCCCATTATTGCTGATCACATAACGTTGAACAGTGAGCCAGGTAAGTTTCAGCCAGACAAAGTGGTCAAACAACACACAGGTGCTTCGGACGCGAAAAACATTATGGCCAACACGCAAATGGTCATAAATGACAATATGGAAAGGAGTCTAAGGGAAGTGATCGAAGAACTACATGCCTTGATAACGATTCAAACCGTTACGTCTGTCACCGTACGGTTTCAAGCGACAAGAAGGCAAAATGGTGGGTATTACAGGTCTCGTAATTTCACAGAGTGCAACAGTAATTATCGGCCGCCTCCTAGCCAAGATTATAACGCTTGACCACGCATTGGGCATCGAACTTTAATGGCAGACAGGACTACCAACGTCTTCGTTTCTCAATGGCGCCCCCTTCCGACTTGTGTTATTGCCACAGCAGGTATGGGTCGCATGCAACTACTCCGCCCTGTTCATTCATCGTCCAAAAACGGGCGAAGTCCCTCTCATTAAGGGTGAACAACGTACATAGGGTACGAAACACATTCACGCACTTTCACCATTTTTGATAGAAATTGTATTGTTGAAGTTTGTTACACAACACAAACGGAACGAAACAACAGTGCACAGTAACATAGGTTGCAATAGAATGCCCTTGACGGCACAGAGGAACACTTATACATGAGGTGGTCACGTGACACCACCACGTTGTGCAATCATTCAGGCGAAACACACTACATCCACCTTTCCTCAAAATGCGAATTCGGAATCGGAATTACCGGAATTACAAGTCCAGACGAACGGGTGGTTTTACCAACCGAACGGAACGCGTACGTAGTTCACATTGTTCTGGAATCGGCCGTATGTGTCGACGGTTACGTCGCAATGACCGGTTTGGGGTATCGACGATGTAAGAGCGTGGAAGTGAAGTTTGAAAACGTACAATGCCTTCCTCTCCACCGATCCAAGCGTACGTTTCCGGGGAAAGTTCAGGTAGAGACCGTACCCGATGTCGCTTGTCGTAATTTTGCTTTTGATTTTTCTTGATTTCGAGATCTTTAGCTCTGAAACTCGATAAATAAGACCAGTTAGGGACAAGAGACGACGTCCAACACGAAATTGTCGTCTTCCCATCAACAACTCCGTTGGGCTGTATCCGGAAGCCAACTTTGTAGCACGGTAAGAAAGTAACGCCAAATAAGGGTCTTCGGCTTTGCTCAGAAGACTTTTTACCGTATTTACAGCCCTTTCCGCTTCTCCATTGCTTTGTGGATACCGTGGGCTGCTAGTCTGGTGAATGAAGCCATATTCGTTGGCGAAACACTGAAAAAGATAGGAATTGTATTGTGGGCCGTTATCCGACATCACTATGTCTGGAATCTCATGACGGGAAAAAATAGACTTCAAGTGACTGATAATGATGAGCTCGTACCATGAGCGAGTAGGGACATCTCAATGAACCTCGAGAAGTAATTTACGACCAATAGATACATTTTACCTTGGAAATACAGCAAATCTGTTCCTACTCGTTCCCATGGTCTACTGGGCAGAAGAGAAGGAATCATTGGCTCTGGTGGCATTCTTCTATTCCACTGACACTTAACGCAGCTGGAAACAAATTGATTAATGTCGTTGGTAATACCTGGCCACCAAGACAGAATCTTGGGCTCTCCGTCTACACTTTTCCATCCCCTGATGTCCAACATGGATACTGCGCAAAATTTCATTTCGCAGAACTTCAGGAATGATAAGTCTGGAGCCTTTGAGAAGCAATCCGTCAACAACAGTTATATCGTGGCGCACTTGGAAATATGGCTGCAGCGAATCGATATACACTCGTTTAGGCCAACCGCCTTTAGTAAGTTGAATAACTTTTTGACTTAATACGTCACACTTCGTCGCGTCACGGATTTGCTGTAACCGTGTTTGAGATGCGGGAGTGTTAGCAATTACCGCAACAACGTTTTCTTCTATCTCATGTTGCAAAGTAATTTCAATTGCAGAGAGCGAGTTTAGAGAAGGCGATCTAGAGAGTACATCAGCAGCATGCAAAGATTTACCAGGTACATGAACTATATCAAAGTGATACCACAACAAACGCATTCTTAACCTTTGCAATCGAGGGGACAACTCATCAATATTCTTTTTTCCTAAGATGCTAATAAGGGGCTTATGATCAGTCCCCATAATAAACTTTAGCCCAATCAAATATTCACGAACCTTTTCACACGACCAAGCTACTGCCAAAGCTTCTTTCTCAATTTGAGCGTACCTCTGTTCTGTTTTCGTTAGTGCTTGTGATGCGTAGGCTACTGGACGAAAGTTACCGTTTCTTCGCTGTAATAAAACAGCTCCGAGTCCATACGATGATGAATCAGCAGAAACTACAGTTTCAGCCTGAGGATCATAATGTTGAAGATTGTCAGCGCTCGTGAGAAGATCTTTTATTGCCTTAAAAGATTCTTCATGTGGACGAAGCCACTGCCATGGTTCATCCTTCTGTAACAGTCCACACAACGGTTTAGATATGTCTGCCAAACGGGGAACAAATTTATCGATTTGATTTTCTCAACCCCTAAACCTTCGCAATCCCGTTAAATCGTTAGGAGGTTTCATGGACAACTGCTTCTATTTTTGAAGGATCTGGATAAATACCATTTTCATCAATGATATGACCTAAGAAACCGATTCGTTTCGCAGAAAAGATACACTTATCTGCATTTAACGTTACTCCAGCCTGCTGTAGGCGCGACAAGACTTCCATCAAACGCTCGTCGTGCTGTGTCTGAGTTTCTCCAAACACGAGAATGTCGTCCATGTGGCACAAAACTCCCTGAAGTGAGTCCAATATTTGTGACATTTGTCTTTGTAAATGTTCTGGAGCAGATGTTATACCGAAAGGTAATCTATTAAAACAGAACCTCCCCACTGGTGTTATGAAAGTGGTGAGCAATCGAGATTTTTTGAGAGTACAATTTGCCAAAATCCCGAATTAGCATCCAATTTAGAAAAATATTTAGAACCGGATAGGCGAGCAAGTGTTGCATCAACAGTAGGCAGCATCAGTCGTTCGCGACAAACACGTTTATTTAAGTGAGTGTAGTCCGCACATATTCTAACGGTTTTGTTTTTCTTTGGGACCACAACCATGCCGGCGCACCAATCAGTTGGTTTAAGTACACGAGAAATAACTCCAATTTCTTCCATTCTTTTTAGTTCGGTTATAACTTTATCATGTAAAGGAAGTGGCACTCTGCGGGGTGAAGTGAGACAAAATGGTTTTGTTGAATGTATGAGTTTTATATCATAAGTGGGTGTCAATTGTCCAAGTCCCGAAAAAATCTTGGGGTATAAATCGGTAAACTTACTTTCAGATTTTACTGCACAAAGAGACTTGAGAATATTCAGAGACTCTATAGCCGGCCAACCAAGTAGTGATTGCCGTAATCCTTTGACAACATAAATATCTTGTACCGACGAAATACCTTCATGTTCTAATTTGGCTGAGAATTTTCCTTTTAGCGAAAGTCGAACACCCTGAGGACCCCGCAACACTTCACTGCAAGGTAACAATTCCGGGGCATCCAAGAAGTTATGTAGTGGAACAGAAATAGCAGTTACATCCGCACCTGTGTCTATACGGAAGTTGATTGTTTTGCCATTAACAAAAACAGAAAAGTTATTTTTCTGTCTACCTGACATAGCGGTACAAATATACACCCGTCCCAAGTACAAAGGCAACTTATTTTCTTCTGTGAAATGAAGTGATTTGCTTTTACATACCGACTGGAAATGACCGCGCTTGTTGCACGTGTGACATGTAGCATTGCGCGCTCGGCAAAGTTGCCTTGGATGAGCCTTCGCATTTCCACACCACTGGCATCTTCCCTCGGGCTTCATTCCAGTGCTTGATTGGCGCTTGCGTTGAACGCGCTCAACGTCGGCATAAGAATGAGATGTGCGACGCATTTCCACCTGCTGCTTTTTCACAATCTCAGTGTTTCTGGCCATATTCACTGCTTTATTCAAAGTTAGATTAGGATCTAGTTGCAATCGCTCAGACAAACTTTTATCAAGCAACCCAACCACAATACGATCTCTTATCATTTCTTCTTTTAGTTCGCCATAATTGCAGCTTTCGACTAGTGAAAATAGTGAAGTTATAAATTCATCAATAGTTTCTCCAGGTCTTTGCGCACGTGAATTAAACTGGCATCGTTCATAAATTACATTCTTACGAACATCAAAGTATTCATCAAACTTTCTTTTTACAATATCGTACGTTTTAACTTCGTCAGCAGATAAACCGAAAGAGTTTAGAATATCATCGGGCTTATCGCCGAGAAGGTATATTAGTGTATCAGTTTGCTTTTTCTTTGATTCGTCAGACAATTTAGACGCTGATCTGTAGCGATCAAACCTGCGAATCCATGTCCTCCAGCTTTCCGGCTTGTTGAAATCAAAGCATTCCGGCGGCTATATCTGGAAAGCCATACTCTTCTATCACTTAGGTAGTGGACAAGGCAAATATCTTGAGGTCCAGCTTCTGACACCATGTATTGTTGTAGTTTGTTACACAACATAAACGGAACGAAACAGCAGTGCACAGTAACATAGGTTGCAATAGAATGCCCTTGACGGCACAGAGGAACACTTATATATGAGGTGGTCACGTGACACCACCACGTTGTGCAATCATTCAGGCGAAACACACTACAGAAGTCACAAGCTGAATTTCTTTGTAGATACTGCAGTGCTCTCAATCTAATTCCCCGTAATTTAGAGCGTGAATTTTGTCCCAGTTTTCCTGTAAAAATGAAATGCGCGCTGGGAAACGAATTACAATCATACGGGGAAGAAGAGTTATCTCTCAACTTTAATGCTGGCCGTTTTACGTGGACAATCCTCGTTTGTGACGTGAATTCTTGTAATATAGGTGCTGATTTGTTGAGTAATTTTAAGTTTTTGATTGATGTAAACCACAAACGTTTGTTGCGCATCGTAAAGGCGATGGGTAAAACCACTTAAACGCTGTACGGACCATGTCATGCCCAGGCGTGCAAATGTTATTAGCGTAGAAAGCACAGCTCACGATACGTTTAGAAATTGATCGATATCGAAACATTTTGACGCAGTTTCCCGCTATCACGCAACAGATTTCAGGTGATCGACCCCAAAACATAACGTGATGCACAGAATAGAGACTGCCTGGCGGCCAGTGTCGTGTCGTCCAAGAAGCTTGTCGCCAGAGACGCTACATGTCGCCAGAGAGCATTTCGCGAAACCGTAAAAACGAGGTATTGTTCGCACTTCTTGTAGTGCAATGTTGTCCCGAAAAACGATAAAACCATTGGTTTTGTGGGAGTTTAAAGAGTGCTAAGCTTATTTACTACGACGATTCGTATCCATTGCCTTACTTGTGCGATTTTACAAATAATTTGCATTAAAAAAACGTGTTTAGTTCCGTGGATTTGCTCTCAGCATATTATTAAATTCCTGTTCATCCCGATTCCATCCCTACGCTCTTTGAAGGCTTTGAGTTTTGCCGATTAAATTTTGGCCTAAAATGTGCAAGCCAGTCGTTCCTAAGGTACATCAACCGAGTAGCAATAGGTTACCAGGGATTTTGTTTTGCTAATGTTGATGACTTGTTAGTTGCAAGTGTAGATGCAGAAGAACATGAGCGACATCTCAAACACTCATTTCAGAGATTATCGGATAACGGAATTTTGATTAATAAAAAGAAAACGCATCCTGGTATAAGCAAGACTTCCTTGGTCAGGATTAAGCCTCTTAAAGACACGGTAGAGATTATTTGCAATATCCTCAGACCCGAGACAATCACGCAGTTGAGATCATTTTCGGGAATTTTGACTTTTGCAGGCGATTTAAACCTATGAATGTAATGTTAGGAAACGAATCAACGAATAGCAAAAATTGTTAGAACGGAAGCCTGAGGCAGCCAAGGCATCTGGGGATATTAAAAAAAGTTCAGTGATCAGATCTTTCTTCATTATCCTCAGATCAATGGCAAGTTCTCGTAGGTTTGAACTTTAATGTTGTCTCAAATCATTCACCTTTAGTTAAGGCTTTCCGCTTGATGAAAAGCAATTTCACCCGAGGCTAAACCGTAATATGGATTACATTGTTCAGTATACAAGCTTTGTTCAGGAAGCTTTAGACGTATTGTTCCTCAAGCATTGCGGAAACGCGCTTTCGTGACGTTGCACGGATTATCTCATCCCGGTGTAAAAGCGACGAGCCGCTTGATGTTTGGTCGTTTTGTTTGGCACGGTCGTAATCGAGACCTTAATGAATGGAGCCAAACTTGTTTAGAATGCCAGCGTTCCAAAGTTAGACGGCATGTGCGGGCACGTTTGGGCAAATATATTGAACCCAAAGATAGATTTCAAGTTGTCAACCTTTATCTGATCTCAAAATCAGTAGAAAGGATCATTTTCTGCCCAATGGCTTAGTTTTGCCTTTGAGGGTCAAGGACAATTAAACTATAAAGTGAATTCACTGAGGCACTCTGCGACTAACAATAGAGGTTAAGAACCGCCCACGTCCATCGCTTCAGCTCCATAACATTTGTGTCGAAGTTCAAGCCTTTCAGGCGAGTAGATGAAACTCATCCAATAGATATTGTTGCAAATGTGAATTTGGCCAGTCTTGAAGCAAAGACAGTACCCAAACTCTTGACAAATATTAACTAATTTTAATATAAAATTTATCAAACACTGGCACACAAATGTGACAAAAGTTCGTTAAACTTGAAGGTTGATGATTTTTCGTGAAGTTGAAAATGATTTACGTGGCTCGCGTGTCAGTAGTTATAGGTTGATAGCATAGAGACAGTTGTAATTTTAAGGGTTGTGTGAGAGTAATTCGGTATTATCAAACTGTACGCTAAAACAACTATTGTCTGTCAATATTTGAGGTTGATCAGGAAGTCTTTTTTTGTTTCTCTTAATCTCGATATCCACAGCGAAATTTCAGCTCTGTGTTTTTTAGTAGTGCACGACCATGGAACGACTTCCAGTGCGCATAAGGCCCATGATCTTCAGAATATACCTCCGTCCAAAACCCATTTAAAAAAGCATAGCTACAACCTCTGAACCACCACCCTCCTTGCTTGCGGTTAGAGCTTGCACAAAATACACTGCAAATTAATATCAATGAAACTAAATATAATTTTGTCTTTGCATGTATTTCCAATCAATATGTATGTGTTTTATTTTGATGTATATTTTGTTTTAATTTTTTGTTTTAATCGAAAATCGGAAGTCGTTATTTTGTCACGTTATATGCTGTAACCCATATGAGTTGTCATTATCTCGATCTTGGGTGCTGAACTTAACGTCATTGGACCAAAAACCAGGGTGTCCAGACGGGTTAAAGCTGTTTCCAATATTTCCACTGTATCCGTCAACAAAAATTCTGTATTTGTCGCTCTCTCCGTTCACATGGAAATGACTGCAAAGTTTTTTCATTAAACTATTTTTTTTGCCATGACAAACAATGAAGCCATACATACGTAAACAACGAATGTTAAAAAGCATAAACAATAATAATAACAGCATATTGTTCGTGTTATTTCCTTCACTTAACAATTCGCAACGGTCAACGGGGTTTTAATCAACGTTGTGTGTACGTTAGAAATATACAAAGCATGCGTCCACATAAACGCACAGCGAAAATAAAAAAAAGCTGAATAATTATGTGTGATTATGAAAATTAAAACAACTATTGTCTGTCAATATTTGAGAGTGACCAGGAAGTCTTTTTCTTTGTTTCTCTTAATCTCGATATCCACAGCGAAATTTCAGCTCTGTGTTTTTTAGTGGTACACGACCGTGGAACGACTTCCAGTGCGCATAAGGCCCATGATCTTCAGAATATACGTCCGTCCACAACCCATTTAAAACAGCATAGCTACAATCTCTGAACCACGACCCTCCTTGCTTGCGTTCAGAACTGGCACAAAAAACTCTGCAAATTATTTGGTCATTGTTAGTGGTATTCAGAAGTAATTTTCCAATACAAATGGTATTGCAAAACATTGAACTGCAAATCAATGAACAAAACACCTTTAATTGTAATTTTTAATTGCAGTGTAATTCCTACACTTTCATTGCTGTGCTTACTTGTTGATTTTGTCATTAACTTGATCTTGAGTGCTGAACTCAACGCCGTTCGCCCCGAGATATTTAGACCCAGGCGGGTTAATACTGTCGCCAATATTTCCTCTGTATCCGTCAACACAAACTCTGTATTTGTCGCTCTCTCCGTTCACATGGAAGTTACTGCAAAGTACTTTTATCAAATAAGTCTAAGCAATCAATAGGCCTACTATCCATAATCCACAAATTCACGTATAACCGTATTATAATTTAACATCATAAAGTAAGACTGAGATTAGTTTCTATTAATTTCTCACCTATATTCGGCATATCCAGAATTTCCGTTGAAATCTCCAATTTCGACACGAATGCGACATTGAGTACAGGTGAAACCTCTGACAATTTGGAAAACATGCTCAAGACCTAAACGAACAAGAAAACAAATATTTGGATACTGATAATACTAAATGGTATGAATTGCGTTTGGTGATAAACATAGCCTAGATATTGAACAAAACACATATATTTTAAATTAACTCACCCCACCAGAACTCTCCATCCAAACTTCCAAACCCGTTCTTGTATTCGATCCAGTTTTGTTGAAAGTCAACGCTTCCATCAAAGCGACGTTGAAACACCTTTTTATCGGAAATAACATACGTAAAGGCCAATCAATTTTCTGAAGGTTTACCAAACCAGTTGTATTAAATTGCATACAATTAGTTTTATGGACTAGAAATTAAGCACAGCATTACTTAGTCTTGTATGCATACCGTCCATCCGTTATTACAGATAACTTGTAACCCTGATTTGTAGGAATACAACCCGCTCAAATTTCCGTTCCAACACTCAGTGAATTCTAAACATTATTATGGTTACATAGGTGGGGAATTATCTCAGTTGTGGTCAACTATCGTAAATTTACTCATGCGTAAACAAAATAGTTGTTTTGAAAAGTTAAGATTCAAAACAGGTTGGTGGTAAAGAAGAACTTTGATCTCAGTAAAATTATACAAAAAATGAAAATAAGGCCACAAGTGTTAAGTGACCAAAAAGCTTTTCAATCAACATTGCCTTGTTTGTTGGGCTGTCAATCATTTTCTGCACTGTTTTTCTGCTACTATGAAGATATCGTTGCAATTTTTTCCCAAAGTCGTGATCAGTTTCGTTATTAAAGTAATCAGGTGTTTCTTTCGATGACGTGTTAACCAAACTGAGTAAAACACAGTGTTTTTTACATAAAAATTTGCCCACCGAATTCACAGAACCTTCCATAATATCCTGGTGGACAAATGCATGCGTAATCACCAACCAGTTCTATGCATGTGCTGCCAGTAGTGCAGTTGTTGGCAGGGCAGCTATGTCCTTGAAATATAATAATATAAAGTACTTAAGTTATAAGTTCAATTTGACAGTATCATAGGCGTCGATTTTTAAAGGTTTGTAAAATATTAAGGGTGACATTTCCAGGTTTTAGAAACACGCAAAAAAAATTTCGTCGGTCGTATCGCTCTAAACGTAGGGAAACGACGCAAATTCCGTTTCGTGTCACTTTTGATTTTACACCGAATCATGTATTTGTAGCACTAAGTTTTAAACATTTTAATTATGGACCCCCTTAATGAAAACGGCACATTTTTGTTTCACTCGGTCTATTGCAGATTAAGTAATTATGAAATAATAAAGAAATCTATTACATAACAATGCCGATTCTTACAATTATGCTACAACAATGGCTAACAAGACACTTGTGTTTGTCATGATTGTGACGGTGATAATACAGGTCGTTTGAAACTAGCTTAACGCATAGTATAATATATTTGTTTTTTTGGCAATAATTTTAAATTTAAACGAAATCCAGGGGTGACAATGCATACGTTGTCACCCCTGTTTGTTTGTGAGGGGTGACATGTCACCCCAGTCACCCCTAAATCGACGCCTATGGACAGTATCAACTGTTACGTGCTTCCAAAAGTGAAAGCTGCATCCGAAGAAGAAGAAGCAGATTTGCTTGTGAGGCCGTTGTTGGTGGAACCAGTGTATGAAGGCTGACTCTTTTTCATGTAAAACTTCAAAACCCCTCCTTTATCTAAAATAAAAAGCAATTCAAAATAAAAAAGGAAAGTTTGTACGATAGATCTCAAATATATGGGTTTGTGCATACAAGATATAATTTTGAAACAATTTTGCTCTTTACTTTCTTGTTTCAAGCACCAACATGTAGGGTTATCAAAAGGTGGCCGCAGCGAAATTTCGCAGAACAAAAACGTTTAAGAAACCAAGCCATGAACAAGCATGCATCATGTGCGATATCATGTTTCATGAGCAGGATCCTGCTTGTTGTGCGGGATCATATTTCACGTGCGGGATCATGTTTCACGAGCGGGATCATGCTTCATGTGTGGGATCATGCTTCATGTGCGGGATCATGTTTCATGTGTGGGATCATGCTTCATGTGTGGGATCATATTTCACGTGCGGGATCATGTTACACGTGAGGGATCATGCTTCATGTGTGGGATCATGTTTCATGTGCGGGATCATGTTTCATGTATGGGATCATGCTTCATGTGTGGGATCATATTTCACGTGCGGGATCATGTTTCACGTGAGGGATCATGCTTCATGTGTGGGATCATGCTTCATGTGTGGGTTCATGCTTCATGTGCGGGATCATGTTTCATGTGTAGGATCATGCTTCATGTGCGGGATCATGTTTCATGTGTGGGATCATGCTTCATGTGGGGGATCATATTTCACGTGCGGGATCATGTTTCACGTGAGGAATCATGCTTCATGTGTGGGATCATGCTTCATGTGTGGGATCATATTTCACGTGCGGGATCATGTTTCACGTGAGGGATCATGTTTCATGTGTGGGATCATGCTTCATGTGTGGGATCACATTTCCACACCATACACAACATGCAGAAAATGGTTCCTAACCTGTTATTAGTCCAGCGTGTATGGCAGCACTGCACACAGACGAATGACTGCTGTAGATATCTGAACCAAACACTGGATCCTTTCCACAACCTGGAGGACATTCGACTTCCGTGATCTCCTGAGATGAGTATCCTTGTGTGGCACATGTCACTGCCACATAAAACATGTCTTGCAAAGTAATAAACAATCAAACAATGTAATTACTTTCAAATGAAAACTTGTCTCCACTTGCGGAACACGATTGACTCTTTACTCCGTTCCTCATCCCACCACTGTAGAAATTGTTGTCTTGCATCGGACTTCGATAAACAGTAACCGGTCTCCCGTCGACTGTAGAGAAATATAAAACTTAACACTTTGCAAAAAAATAATTACCGGGTTATGTTTAGGGTGTTTTGATCAATTTAACTTGGAGAAATAGAATTAGGATTTTATTATAATTAATGTCACCTGCAATCCATTGATCTTGCATTGCTGCCAAACAAATAGGTCCCCTGGTGTAAACCCTATTTCCACACAATGATGATTGTTTCCTCCAACAACCGGCAGGACACAACACGACCGTGATCGAGTGTACGAGATCGGAGAACTGTGTGTCACATGTCACTGAAAGTGGTTTCGAATTTTTAAAAACCTCTTATCAGTAAACGCGGCGGGCGTTCTTACATACATACAGACAGACATAATTTAAGCAAAGTGAGCCAATAGTATGAATTGCGTAAGATGCAGACAGATGGCCACTGTTTCGACCTTAAAGGTCTCATCAGTGCAGCTGGTGTGACTATAAGACGACTTTGCTGACCAAACGGCCAAGCAAAGACTTCTACTTTGTGGTGACTATACAATCACCGTCATCCGAAACTAGGTGCAACCTTACGAAGAAAACAAGGTGGAAACACTATGGCCAAGCAAAGCTCAACCAATAGTGCTGTCAGGCCCCTAAGATAAGCATGACCTTTTAGGTCGAAACAGCGGCCATTTGTGTGCAGCTTACACAGCATGACATAATTTATTCTTCCGTCACAAACATTAGAGAAAAAAACAGGATAAAATTTAAAATAAACGAGGTGAATCTTAGAACCAATTTATCTGAAGAAATCATTCCAAATAAATGACCCACGTTGGAAAACAAATAAACGTACGAACAGTAAAGTGCCTGCATACAAGTGAGAGTATTAAAATAAAATACTTACATTTTAAATGCTTAACTGCAAGACCACGTGCAAAAAGCGTGAGCAGAAATGCTGCAATTACCTTCTTTGTCATCGCAGGGAAGTGTTACGCAATACTTTACAGGACGAAGAAATCGTACAATAAGCAGAACCAGTTTCTTTCACCCTTTCTAAACTTTGTTATGAAACAATCGATCTCATTAAAACTACCATGTTAAATCGATGGACGACGAGTTTCGTGAACGCACCGAAACTAACAGAAAAAGTGAAAGTCCTGAATCCACAGACCATGGTGGTGTATAAGCGTCCACCCACTCTCGCTCGCTTACGTGTGGAAGAAAAGTCTAAGGTCGTACCAACATGTCATTTGTCTTGTCTTCTTTCTATGACTTTACCTTTATCTCACGGACCTCAAATTAAAATTATAAATAATCTATGTAGAATAGTTTGTTGCTAACGCTGCCAATACTACTTAGTAATGAAAAGCCTGTCTGGCAAAAGATAAACTTGTTTGTTCGACGTTTCGGTTGTTATACAACACACCTTCATCAGGATAATGAAGTGAAAACGCCCACACGGCGATAAATAGTCACGCGCGCATAAAGCAAAAAAGGCGAAAAAGGGCGAAAGAAACGACACAAGCTAAGAAGCGGGGAGGGGGGTAACACCATTAATAGAAGATGCGCGCCAACCGGACGATACCGAGGTCTAAAGCATAGCGCCTCGAGGTGAGCAAGACCATCACGTTCAACCAGGGGGCATGTCGTGCAGACCGTTTATCAAATTGCGATAAATGATAAACGGTCTGCACGATATCAGAACAAAGTTATGTTGCTACAGCGAAACTATAAACGGCCAATATGCAAGTTTATGACGTCACTAAGGCCGAATCCGAATTTTTTCTGTTTAATCGCATCGCTACGCGATTTTCTCTTGTGTGATAATAGTCTTGTTATTGCTAGTTTGTCTTTGTTGTCTCAACTCGAGGACGTAAAGGCGGAATATTGAACTTGTCGTCTTCCTTATTGGACAGCCAAGATTTGAATAGAACCCCCAAAAATTTGATAGTAATTCGTAGTTGTTGCTATAAGCAGTGATCGCACAAGCATTATCCAACACAGCATAGTAATAATGAAAAGGGCTAGGAAGATATCATTCGGCTTTGGCTACCTTCGTTTTCAGTTGATGCCTAGCCAAGCCTAACACTTTTATCTTCAAGCAGTTTTCGCTGATAAAGACTGCAGAAATGCGATGACGATTCAAGCATACTGACAAGCAGAATCACGCGACACATGATTATTTGTATGCTACGTGAAGAAATAAAACCGTTGATTTATAAATAATGTCGCAGGAGGTAGAACTAATCGTGCCTTGTTGTAATAGTTATTTGCGGCCGATGATGCACGGTGTGCCATTTCCTCTCTAATATCATTAGTTCAGTTTTAATCGGTCAGGTTCAATAGTTTTTGCTCTTGCGTTGTGGTTACTCTTTCTTCATGGCTCCTACTTTCTGTTACTCGGTATTTCAGTGCTACACGACTGTGGTACATCCTGTACCAGGAAGCCAACTGCCAGTACGTGACCACAATCACAAATACGCGTTGCTTATACTTCATACCCGAGTGTGTGTTGATGCAACAGTATTAGAAGAAAGTAACTTAATACAGGCAAAGGCCCGTTCTTATAATGGGCCGTCGGTATGACACATAAGAAAATCGCACTGCTGTCATGTACGATTTAGTATTTTACCACGCATTCCAACATTGCTTGTTTCGTTTTCGCCCTATTTAATTTCTTGTCCATTGGTTTTCATGTGGCTTTCAGTTCTCCGAACGTTTAGTTTAGGTCTACATAACGCATGCCTCATTTTCTGCACACGTGAGTCGATTCTGGCGCTTCCCTCACCAAAGTGGCATATGCAAAATAACTCTCAAATTATCTGAACCTATCCCAATGTTTCGCTCTTCCTTGGTCTGTATTTTCTGAGTAAATCTTTCCAAATTAAGACCCGTGTTGGAAAACAAATAACTATACGAACAGTAACGCCCCACAGCATTCGAGTATGAAAATACGAGTTCAATTGCATGTTCCCAAGGGGTCGGCATATACAAATGTACGTCAAAGTTAAAAAAATTTAAAAAATCCTACCTTGTAAATGCTGGCCTGCAAGAGAACATGCAAAAAGCGTGGGCACAAATGCCGCAATAATCTTCTTCGTCATCTTCCAATGATTTATTTTATTAATATCTATAACGTTATTATGAAACAACATCATTAAATGAATCAACGTGTGACTGTACCTATTTGTGCAGTGATACCACCACTAACCCTATGACTCTTATATTATTTTGGCAATATCACAAGGAAGTGTTTGGCTTATACCTTTCAGGAGGAAATAAAATGACCTTATGTTACAGGAGGAAGCATTACAACACAATGGTTCAGCGGCGTGAGTATTTTCCCCCATGAAAAAAATGTGATTTAACCAGTGTTTGTATGCAATATATATTCGCACTAAATCAGTATGCCTAACTTTGCACAACCGTTATTGATTTATCTGTTTTCATAGTTTTCT
The DNA here is from genome assembly GCF_947561715.1 of Ascidia mentula. Classification (NCBI taxonomy): domain Eukaryota; kingdom Metazoa; phylum Chordata; class Ascidiacea; order Phlebobranchia; family Ascidiidae; genus Ascidia; species Ascidia mentula. The sequence goes on along the minus strand of NC_138568.1, from coordinate 21,069,377 downwards.
TTATGGCAGTTTACCGCGTACTCTACGTATATAACTGTTAAGTTGATCTGTTAGCTTGTTCTTTCTATAGAAACGAAAATAATCATAAAACTGCCGAAATAAAAAAACTCAATTCAAAAACTGTGAAACAAAGAATCGGATGTACTCGTATAAAGGTGCAAAGCAGACAACCATGATTATGATCTTCCATTCACGTTTCAAACAAATAGCAACAACAAGTATCGTATTAAGATAACAACTCGATTTCACCGTTGTACGAGATCGGAGAAATGTGTGTCACTTGTCACTGACAACAGTTTGAATTGTTGAATAACTCTTGTAATAAAAGAGGATGATTAGAGAAATTGAAAGATGAAATATAATTGGCGACACAGTATTGGTGTACAATGTTCAAAAGTAATAGAAATTACAGTTTATTGTTTGTGGTTTAGACAAACCCTAAATATCGCACAGATTAGTTTGCAACTTATCTTTTACTGGATGTAATCGAATCGCCAACGAACAACAAAACAAAGCAATAAACTACAAATAAATAATTTTAAGCAATGTGGAGCCAATAATATGAATTGTGTATAAGCTGTATACAGATGGCCACTGTTTCGATTTAAAAGGTCTCATCAGTGCAGCTGGTGTGACTATAAGACGAATTTGCTGACCAAACGGCCAAGCAAAGACTTTCACGGGGCCTGACGGCACTATTGGTTGAACAAGCAAAGACTTCCACTGTTGACTATACAATCACCGTCATCCGTTGGGCACCAAACTAGGTGCAACCTTACGGAGAAAACAAGGTGGAACCACAACGGCTAAGCAAGCTCAACCAATAGTGCCGTCAAGCCCTTTAAACAATTTTAAGTTTGTGAAAACGCTATAACATAAGCTGAACCACACGGTATACATGAACTCTTCCATCAGGCTGCGTCATACCACGGATGTATTAATATAAAACCACTTACATACTAATGATGTCGCAAGAGGAAGAACTACTCGTACTTTGTCGCCACATTTAGCGACCAATGACGCATGATTCCTGCCATTTTCTCCTGACTGTCACTAATTAATTTGCAATCAGTTACGTTAAAAAGCGTCACATAAGAAGGTGACACTGCAGTGATGTATTTTTTGCATTGCGCCAATGTATCACAACATTATGTATTTCGTTTTTTGCCGTATTTAATTTATTTAGTGATAAGAATTGTTAGTTTCTGTTGTGACACCTGCTTTTCCTCTAAATAAAACTCCCAGAGGCAAACATGAGGTAACTGTTATACGGTGTTGCGCCTTTCTTCAATACATATACAGTGCATAATTTGCGTCCTAAGCAATAAAAAATAACGGATTGCATTTTTAAATTAGCTCGCTCAGAACCAAACGTGGTTATCGAGAAGCTAACCCTATGAAATCTCGTTTACAGGAAGCCATCCAAAATAAATGACCGTTGTTGGAAGACAATAAACGCACGATTAGCAACGCCACGCCGCATTCGCCATTGTAAACATGGAATAATTTGCGTGTTTCAAAAGGGTCCACATATTCAAGTGTATACACGTATACGTTTTATATACCTCTTGTAATAGAACTCTTTATAAATGTAACCTTTTTAATGTGTGTTTGTGTGTTCCAGCACAAATGCTAAAATAATCTTCTTTCACATTTTCCAATGATTTATTTCATTATGATCTATATCAACGCTATTATGGAACAACATAATTAAATAAACAGACGTAGCTGTACCTGTTCCGTGATACTACTTCAAAAATTTACAGAACACTGACATTTTGATATGTATTGGAGAAAATACAGTCACTTAATTCAGTGATGAACTGGACAGTACACTTTGTACAATTTGACACTTACCTTCAAAAAAGCAACACGTTCACCAAGAAATGATGGATATATCTTTCCATCTGTTCTAAACTGAGTTTCAAAACGATGGATCTCATTAAAATTTCCATGTTAAATCGCTGTTTTCTAGACGGGTATTCCCATCACCCAGCAACGATTTTCAAAAGTATTTTGCACGGAGACGCAAAAAAGACTGCAAATGTGATTCAGACTTCCATAACACTCTAGAGTACCTGAAGTCCAAAGTCTTGCGATCACTCTTCCCCAAGAAAATGGTCAGCGACCCAACCCAGCTAAGGACTGGAAGACAGGAAAAATAGTTTAGACCTCTCATTACGCGCAATCCACACAAGCGTGATATATTATCTACGAGCTTCGTGAGGGTAACGAAATTACAAAAAGTGAAATTCCTGAATCCACACACCGTGGTAGTGTACATTCGTCCACCAACCCACTCTCGCTTACAAGGCACGGTGCAGTGCTGTGGAGGCAAAATCCAGCTTATTCACGTGCTCTTTGTAGGAACTATGGGAAACAACAAATCTATGGGCGTACCAACATGTTATTTCTTTTGTCTTCTTTCTATGACTTTAGCTTTACCTCACGGATCTCAAATTAAAATTATAAATTAACGAATCATGGGTAATATCGCACAACCCACAGACACATGACTTGCTTCCTATACGTCACACCATGTGATTCGCTTTTTTTTCTTGAAATTAAGAATCGATTTTGCAACACAGCATTGTGTCACCTGTCTACAAATTTCCTTCCTATGTAATTCTCAGTTTTGATGGATTTCGGTCAAAACACTTAAATACTATTTGGTAAATATTACTGTCGTGTTCATTGCTCGGTAATGTTTTTCATGTAATTAATGCAGTTGTCATGTAAATCTAACTTCAAATACATGAGCTTAAATAATATAAAATACTATGTAATGGCTGCCCTTTACGGAACTTTGTTCTCCAATCATATTTTTACTGCGCTACCTTATAATGACAATAAAAACGTTATTGGTTTGTTCGGCAAAATTAACGCTAAAATACGACGACAGAACAAAGTTATGTTGCTACAGCGAAAACATAAACGACCAATATGCAAATTTATGACGTCATTAAGGCTGAATCCGAAACTTTTCTGTTTTATCGCATCACTACGCGGTTTTCTCTTGTGTTGCAATAGCCTTGTTATTGTTAGTTTGGCTTCGTTATCTCAACTCGCAGACGTAAAGGCGAAATAATGAACTTGGCGTCTCATTTCCTCCAAAAAATTGATAGTAAGTCGTAGTAGTTCCTATAAGCAGTGATCGCACAAGCATCATCCAACACAGCATAGTAATAATGAAAAAGGACTAGGCACAAATCATTCGGCTATGACTTCCTTCATGTAGACGCATCTTTTGTATATTTCTAAAGTACACGCAACGTTAATTAAAACCCCGTTCTCCGTTGCGAATTGTTAAGTGACGGTAACATCTTTCAGAAATCATTTGACCCTACCAACAGAACAAGATCGGTCAAACGCGCGACCTTTATGAAAAGAAAAAAAACGTGTCCTGGATAACCTGGGTTCAAATCCCTGAGTTGTAAATAAATATATATAAAAGTTACCTAGAAGAACACATTATTTATTTTTAAACCGTTCAATTCCCCTTCGACGAATTCAGGTTGCGCAACTTGCGTCTGGTGCCTTTTTCCCTTCTTTCGTCACGCGTCGTTGGTTGTGTCTGCTTAAATTGTCATGACATTTCTGCGGTCCGCACAAGCGAAAACTGCTTTAAGATGAAAGTATTAGGCTTGGCTAGGCTTGAACTGAAAACTAAAGCCATGGCAGCGGACCTAAGGTTGTGGTTTTAAAATGGTGGACGTGAGGCGGATGTTTGAGAACGTTAACTCTGTTGTCAGTAATCCGTGTAACTAGTACTCTGGCGAAATATTTGATGTATTTTCCCACGTCTTCTTTCTATGACTTTACCTTTATCTCACGGATCTCAAATTAAAATGATAAATCAACGCAACATGGGTAATACTGCGCAATGTAGAAGAATCGCATAACCCACAGAGACGTGACTTGCTTCCTGTAGGTCACACCATGCGATACGTTTTTTTCCATGAAATTAAGAATCGATTTTGCAACACAGCATTGTGACACCTGTCCACAAATTGCCGTCCTATGTAATTCACTATGTAATGGCTTCTCTTTACGGAGCTTTGTTTTCCATTCATATTTTTACTGCGTTACCTTATAATGACAATAAAAAATTATTGGTTTGATTGGAAAATTTAACTCATGAACACGACATCAGAAGAAAGTTGTGTTGCTACAGCGAAAATATAAACGACAAATATGCAAGTTTATGACGTCATTAAGGCCGAATCCGAAACTTTTCTGTTTTATCGCATCACTACGCGGCTTTCTCTCGTGTGGCAGTAGCCTTGTTATTGTTAGTTTGGTTTTGTTGTCGCAACTCGCGCACGTATAAACGTGGAATACTGAACTTGGCGTTTCAAGTATTGGACAGCCAATATTTAAATATAACCTCCAAAAATTTAATGGAAAGTCTTAGTTGTTCCTGTAAGCAATGATCGCACAAGCATCATCCAACACAACATAGTAATAATGAAAAAGGACTAGGCAGAAATCAGACAGCTTTGACTTCCTTCATGCAGATATTCGTGTTTTATCTTTTTTTCGATTGAATGGACGTTTATTGCTTTAAGCTATGGAAACACAATTAATTGTCAGCAACATATGGTGACGTGACATCGAGTTTTCTGGTAACGAATATCACAGAATAGAACATAATGACAAAATACAACTGGCAAAAACAGCCAACCCGGCGAAAGCAGTATAAGCTGTAACACTATCTGGTGCATCTACCACGTCATAGTAGAGAACAGTTCCCAGTATTATGGTTCTATTTTTTAACATGCAATTGCTTTGTCCCGTCATCAACTTGTCACAATAAGCTACAGGCACTTCCCAGACTCAATTTGTAGCGCTCAGTTTATCTCATTAAGACGTTCGACACCAACCTTGTCGTAACCTTTAACACCAACGTCATTTTTAAAGTAGTCTTCCTTTTCCCCGAACCCGATTAACTGCAATCTCTCTGACTATATATTCTGTTCAGTTTATCAAGTGACCCTCTGTTCAGACGCAGAGAAACTGTCAAAAACATTGTTTTTTGATATATTACCCGCTCACATCACAATGATATTGGCACCCGATTATTGCTGATCACATAACGTTGAACAGTGATCCAGGTTAGTTTCAGCCAGACAAAGTGGTCAAACAACACACAGGTGCTTCGGACGCGAAAAACATTATGGCCAACACGCAAATGGTCATAAATGACATTATGGAGAGGCGTCTAAGGGAAGTGATCGAAGAACTACATGCCTTGATAACGATTCAAATCGTTACGTCTGTCACCGTACGGTTTCAAGCGACAAGAGGGCAAAATGGCGGGTATTACATGTCTCGTAATTTCGCAAAGTGCAACAGTAATTATCGGCCGCCTCCTAGCCGAGATTATAACGCTTGACCACGCATAGGGCATCGAAGTTTAATGGCAGACAGGACTACCAACGTCTTCGTTTCTCAATGGCTCCCCCTTCCGACTTGTGTTATTGCCACAGCAGGTATGGGTCGTATGCAACTACTCCGCCATGTTCATTCATCCTCCAAAAACGGGCGAAGTCCCCTCAATAAGGTAAACAACGTACATAGAGTACGAAACACATTCACGTACTTTCACCATTTTTGATAGAAATCACAAGCTGAATTTCTTTGTAGATACTGCAGTGCCATCAATCTAATTCCCTGTAATTTAGAGCGTGAATTTTGTTCCAGTTTTCCTGTAAAAATTAAATGCGCGCTGGGAAACGAATTACAATCATACAGGGAAGAAGAGTTATCTCTCAACTTTATTGCTGGCCGTTTTACGTGGACATTCCTCGTTTGTGACGTGAATTCTTGTAATATAGGTGCTGATTTGTTGAGTAATTTTAAGTTTTTGAATGATGTAAACCACAAACGTTTGTTGCGCAGCGTAATGGCGATGGGTAAAACCACTTAAACGCTGTACGGATAATAGTCCTGTCAAACTGAAAGACAAGGTCATGCTGAGTCGTGCAAATGTTATTATCGTAGAAAGCACAGCACTCGATACCAGTTTAGAAATTGATCGATATCGAAAAATTTTGACGCAGTTTCCCGCTATCACGCAACAGATTTCAGGTGATCGACTCACAAAACATAATGTGATGCACAGAATAAAGACTGCATGGCGGCCAGTGTCGTGTTGTCCTAGAAGCTTGTCGCCGGAGACGCTACATGTCGCCAGAGAGCATTTCGCGAAACCGTAAAAACAAGGTATTGTTCGGCTTTGAATGCTTTGAGTTTTGCCGATTACATTTTGGCCTAAAATGTGCAAGCCAGTCGTTCCTAAGGTACATCAACCGAGTAGCAATAGGTTACCAGGGATTTTGTTTGGCTAATGTTGATGACTTGTTAGTTGCAAGTGTAGATGCAGAAGAACATGAGGGACATCTCAAACACCCATTTCAGAGATTATCGGATTACGGAATTTTGATTAATGAAAAGAAAAATGCATCCTGGTAAAAGTAAGCCGGACTTCCTTGGTCAGGTTTAAGCCTCTTAAAGACAGGGTAGAGATTCTTTGCAATATCCTCAGACCCGAGACAATCACGCTGTTTAGATCATTTTCGGGAATTTTGACTTTTGCAGGCGATTTATACCTCATGCATCAGATACCCTATGAATGTAATGTTAGGAAACGAATCATCGAATAGCAAAAATTGTTAGAATGGAAGCCTGAGGCAGCCAAGGCATCTGGGGATATTAAAAAAAGTTCAGTGATCAGGTCCTTCTTCAATATCCTCAGACCAATGGCAAGTTTTCGTAGGTTTGAACTTTAATGTTGCCTGTAGCTTATTGTAATAAGTTGATGACGGGACAAAGCAATTGCATGTTAAAAAATAGAACCATAACACTGGGAACTGTTCTCTACTATGACGTGGTATATGAACCAGATAGTGTTACAGCTTATACTGCTTCCGCCGGGTTGACTGCTTTTGCCAGTTGTATTTTGTCATTATGATCTATTCTGTGATATTCGTTACCAGAAAACTCGATGCACGTCACCATATGTTGCTGACAATTGATTGTGTTTCCATAGCTTAAAGCAATAAACGTCCATTCTTAATCGAAAAAAAGATAACTATCTGCGGTGACTATCGCCGCCTACATCTGTCTACCCAGCCAGATCGCTACAGTATTCCGCATATTCAAATCGCGGTTGTCCGGCGCTAAGATATTTTCGAAGATCGACCTTGTTTGGGGCTATCACCAGGTCCCTGTTGCAGAGAAGGACATCCAAAAAACTGCTATCATGACTCTGTTTGGATTGTTTGATTCTTAACATTGCCTTTTGGCCTTAAAATGCTGCCCAGACTTTTAAACGGCTTATGGACCAGGTATGTCAATCTTTACCATTTGTTTTTGTTTACCTGGACGACATACTGGTGGCCAGCACTTCACCAAGTTAACATAAAATTACACCTAGAACAGCTTTTCCACCGCCTGCAGGAATGTGGCCTTCTTATCAACAAATGTGTTTTTGAAACAAACAAATCGAGTGTCTAGGTCATTTGGTTGATGCCGAAGGCGCAAAACCTTTGCCCAATAAAGTGGAAAAATTTCCTTGCCCCACCACTACTAAAGGTTTGCAAAATTTCCTGAAATGATAAACTTTTATTACTGATTTATTCCTTCTGCCACAAGTATCATGTCCCCCATTTATAATTCCATATCAAAAAGGAATGCTCAGCTGCAGTGGTCTCGTGATTTGCAATATGCTTTCAACGCAGCAAAACTTGCACTGGCAAATGCAACCAAACTTAACCACCCACATCATGATGCCACAGTCGCCCTGACTGTTGATGCATCCGATAGGGCTGTAGGAGCGGTGCTTGAACAGCATATAAACGGGGTTTGGAAACCTCATGCATTTTTTAGTCGTCATTGCAAATATTTGCGTGCTAACGAGATGAAGTACAGCGTATTCGACCGGGAGTTGTTGGTGGCTCATCTGGCTATTCGCCATTTCCGCTACTTTCTAGAGGGCCGTTTATTTACCTTCTACACGGACTACAAACCGTTGACTTTTACGTTACAAAGGTCATCGGTTCCATGGTCAGCAATACAACAGCCCACTTGTCCGCCATATCCGAATACGCAACGGACCTTTGGCATGTACAAGGACAGTAAAAAGTATGTGCGTCAATGCACATCAGCAACTTGAAACTGGACCAGAAAGCAAACTGATCTTTCCCTTATCTGTGATTACAAGATGTAAATCGGACGGCCGAACAGATAACAATCAACATAGTTAAATCAATCAATAAATACAGCTACGTCTATTAGGTTAGTTGATTATATTGTTCGATAACAGTGTAATAAATGTTGGTTGAATAAATTATAAGAAGATGGCAAAGAGGATGATTTTGACGATCTTTGGGCATCTTGATGCCAAAAGATCGTCAGAAACGAAATGCGGAAATGCGGAAATGCGGAAATGCGGAAATGCGGAAATGCGGAAATGCGGAAATGCGGAACCTCAAACAGGTTTTAACAGTAATATTCAAAATCGCCTGAAAAGAAATTTACAAAATGCGATGTCTTCAACTGGATTCCACACTTACATGGAAATTCTTATACGCCAAAAACTGTGTGAGGAAAATGCCGAACCTCCTTTGGTTGGATTTATCAGTAAATTTGTATATCGACTTAAAAGGAATTTGAAAAAAGGAATTTCTCCAGCAGGAGACAGATTGAAAAGTGATATTAAAAATCGCCAAAAAAAGAATGTTGAAAATTCTCGTCGACCACGTCTAACTACTGGATTTAATAATTTTAAAAAGATTTTGTACAAAATACAGGAAGACAACGATTCCTCAACATAAATTTCGTCCAAAGGTGAAGTTGACATATTTTTTTCCGGTTTCAAAACGTTTACTTAAAGGGAAACACGGTTCAATCGTTTGTTTTCACGGGCAAAGGTAAATATTGGATTATGTAAACACACCTGTACATAAAAGCAGCCAAGGATATCGGCATTATGCCATAAATTGTTTTATTGTTGAGTTGTAACCTGATCTTATATAAACTGGTTTGTAAACATGAGTTGTGTTAAATATTAATACACAACCAACGCGAAAAGATATATATTCCTTCTAAGGTGTACAGACATCTTTGTACTATCACAGTGATAAAATTTCCTTGCATATAGGCTAATGTATTGAATAAAATAAACGTGCACGTAAATCTCAACATCACGCGAAGGTTTATTTGCATGTAAGACCGCCACAGCGCTTTGCCAGCAGTTTTTGAGTGATTTGTGTGTGGTTTACGACCCTGTAGACCTCGTCACAAGGCTCGATTTTTCAGCTCATGTTTTAGTTATGCATTCAACTGTGACCATAAAGGCAGGTAATCCGGTCTGAGAAACCTCATGCTTAAGTTGAACAAAATAAAAGTCCGTGAACTAGTTCCGTTCGGTTGCTCGCAGATAAATCCGTCAAAAAATGTGCGAGACGAAATATTTGTTTTTGCGGTTGCTGACTTGGCGTTGACTAAGCAACCCCAGAAGGCCCAGTAGGCATATGTAGTTATGCATTTGACCGTATCATGAAACGCCTATAACTGATAGTTTGAAACCAGGAAAAAGATATGTTTTAAACCACCTAGTCTGAATCACAGTAATTTCACCAAACCTATAGTAAGTGTAAAGAACACGCTCTGACATAAGCATGTAATAGAAATTGGTTTGTTCACGTTCTCCAGTGTCATTCAATGTTTTGTTGTTCTAATTTTAATTGATTATCAAAAGACTTGAAGCCTTATATGCTGCATAAATTGTATGAAGCCTTATATGCCGCATAAAAGTAACATTTTTTGTCCAAAAAGATACATTTTAAATGCTAATTTGATTCTAGGTATTCGGCCTTGACATTTCCTATGTTTATTTTACAGAACTTCCACAAAAATTGGCAAAACTGAAAACTGAAAATAGGCTTTGACCACCAGGTATCATAAGGAATTATGAATCTGACGCTCTTCTGGTGGAGAACAACAAATATACACCTTTTGTTTAAAAAAGATTGTATTTTCTGACGTTTCGCCTGTACGTACGACTAGGCTTCTTCAGAGAATAAAACAAACACAGTAGCGAAGCGAACCAACAGGGCAAAGAAATTGAGCGACGAAAAAACAAAAGGGCGTAACAGCTAAAACACAGCGGGACATAATTCAATGGACAACATCGATCATGGGTCAAACGGCCAAACATGGGAAACAAAAGTCACGAAATGTTACGGGCGAAACTGCGGAACACGGGCGAAAGTACTTTTCCATCGTTCCGATTTAAAACATTCGGTAGCGAATTAATATAATAATTTTCCACAACCAACCGTTTTGCCAAAATTGTTTCTTGTTTTAATACTTTTGCTTCCTTCCAATTGATACGGTGGTCGGTGTCAAGCATGTGGGCACATAGGGCAGATTTATTGGGTTCCATATTGCGTATGGCTGCCTTGTGTTCTTTAATACGGGACGTTAAATTGCGCTTAGTCTGGCCAATATACACAGTGTTACAATCAAGACAAGGGATTAAGTAAACTACACCGGTCATTTGAAGCATGGGAATACGGTCTTTAGGTTTGGGAAACATGTTTTCTAAAGTGCATACCGGTTTCATGGCAACTTTTACGCCAGTGGCGTTGAGTATTCTTGATATCCGCTCAGAAACTCCCTGTACATATGGTATGGAAGTGAATGCTGTGTATGTTTGTGTGGGTTTGTTGTGTGTGTGGGGTGTGAGATTTAGGTTAGTGGGAAATTTGTTTAGTTTTAGAACGTTTCGAATGTGTTTGCGTTCAACCCTCCGAGTGTGTGGATCGGCAATATGTGTAATCGTTCTGTTATATAAGGTTCTGGCCACAGTGAGTTTTTGATGTTTCGGATGGTGTGAGGTGTATTGTAAGTAGCGGTTAGTGTGTGTAGGCTTGTAAAAAATGGAGGTGGTAAGTTTCCCGTCCGGGTTTGCAGTGACGTTTACGTCCAAAAATGACAGACTATGGTCATGTTGTGTTTCCCGGGTAAACTTAATGGAAGGTTCGATGCTGTTTATGTGGTTATGAAACCCTGCGACCTCGTCTTTTGCTATGATGACGTACGTGTCATCGACATAGCGGAGCCAAAGTCGCGGGGGTGTTTTGAAGGAAGCAAGAGCGGTTTGCTCTAGTTGTTCCATTATAATGTTGGCCAGAACCGGTGAAATGGGAGAGCCCATGGGGGTGCCAAAAATTTGTTGGTAAATGTCGTGTTTATATGTGAAAACAGTCGAGTCTAAGCACAACTGTAATGCCTCTTGGATGTGTGTTAACTTAAGATTGGTACGTTCATGTAGTGTTGTGTCTTGTTGTAGTTGGTCCAAGGATATTCTGAGCGCAACATCTGTCGGAATTGACGTAAACAGGCTAACGACATCAAACGATATTTGACACTCATGCGGAAGTAATTTATATTCAGAAATAATCTTTACAAACTCACTGGAATTTTTTACAGTAAAGTCAGTACTATTAACTAAAGGAAATAAAATTTGACTGATGAACTTAGATAGCTGGTAGGTTGGCGAGTTAACAAAAGAAACAATCGGTCTTAATGGAATACCTTCCTTATGGATTTTGGGTAACCCGTAGAACTTTGGGAGCACACCGTCGCTGCTGTGTAGTCTTCGATACTCCGGTTGGGATATGCAGTCTTCTGTCCGTAGTTTCCACACAAATTTGTTCAGTTTCGTCTCCAGTCTAGTACAAGGTGATTTGGCAAGTTTCTTGTAAGTTTCGTTGTCCGAGAGCATGGTAACAACTTTATTGTCATAATCTTGTCTGTCCATGACCACAGTGCAATTTCCTTTGTCAGCCTTGGATATGATGATGTTGGTGTCGTTCCTCAAACTCTTAGTTGCTTCCCATTCTTCTTTAGAAAAGTTTGAAGGTGGCAATTTGGCTTCTTTCAAAATCTTAGAAATTTTGCTACGGGCATGATCGGCTTCCGCTAGTTTATCTGTGCCCAGGCGTAGAAGAGCTGCTTCAGAGGCACTGATCAGATCAATGGTGGGTAATTTGTGTGGAGTGATGGCGAAATTTTGTCCCTTTTCTAACACTGTTGTTTCTGCTTTAGTTAAGACACGGGAAGAAATGTTTTTAATCCAAATTCCTTTTTGATCGGAACCCTGTTGTCTGTCTTTGTTTGAATTATCCAAAGATTTCATCTTGGCTTCATGTCTTGCTTCACATAAACTGGCTACTGCTTGTCGACGAAAATTTCCATACGAAACCAAGGATTCAAAAAGACTCGGGGAAAAATGTTCCTGGAGGTGTTTCTTCAGATTCTCCGAGGTCTTCTTAAGTTGCGAGATTTTTTGGTGAGAATTGGCAATGCGACATTTTAGCAATTGCCAACCGCAGTTTCTCACAAGTTTAAAAGCCTGTCTAGTCTTGTCCGGAGGAGTTAACCTTAAACTTTTTGGAAGAGTCCTGAGGTCTTTGCATCTATGATTGAACCGTAGGTGACTGTACTCCTTTTCAATCGTGCAAATTTCTTTGATGAACCTTCGAGCCGCTAAGAGCGTCGATTTACTGTTTTCTCTTCTGATAATACTGAAAACTGAAAATAGGCTTTGACCACCAGGTATCATAATGAATTATGAATCTGACGCTCTTCTGGTGGAGAACAACAAATATACACCTTTTGTTTAAAAAAGATTGTATTTTCTGACGTTTCGCCTGTACGTACGACTAGGCTTCTTCAGAGAATAAAACAAACACAGTAGCGAAGCGAACCAACAGGGCAAAGAAATTGAGCGACGAAAAAACAAAAGGGCGTAACAGCTAAAACACAGCGGGACATAATTCAATGGACAACATCGATCATGGGTCAAACGGCCAAACATGGGAAACAAAAGTCACGAAATGTTACGGGCGAAATTGCGGAACACGGGCGAAAGTACTTTTCCATCGTTCCGCCTAGACGTACGTACAGGCGAAACGTCAGAAAATACAATCTTTTTTAAACAAAAGGTGTATATTTGTTGTTCTCCACCAGAAGAGCGTCAGATTCATAATTCATTATGATACCTGGTGGTCAAAGCCTAATTTCAGTTTTCAGTATTATCAGAAGAGAAAACAGTAAATCGACGCTCTTAGCGGCTCGAAGGTTCATCAAAGAAATTTGCACGATTGAAAAGGAGTACAGTCACCTACGGTTCAATCATAGATGCAAAGACCTCAGGACTCTTCCAAAAAGTTTAAGGTTAACTCCTCCGGACAAGACTAGACAGGCTTTTAAACTTGTGAGAAACTGCGGTTGGCAATTGCTAAAATGTCGCATTGCCAATTCTCACCAAAAAATCTCGCAACTTAAGAAGACCTCGGAGAATCTGAAGAAACACCTCCAGGAACATCTTTCCCCGAGTCTTTTTGAATCCTTGGTTTCGTATGGAAATTTTCGTCGACAAGCAGTAGCCAGTTTATGTGAAGCAAGACATGAAGCCAAGATGAAATCTTTGGATAATTCAAACAAAGACAGACAACAGGGTTCCGATCAAAAAGGAATTTGGATTAAAAACATTTCTTCCCGTGTCTTAACTAAAGCAGAAACAACAGTGTTAGAAAAGGGACAAAATTTCGCCATCACTCCACACAAATTACCCACCATTGATCTGATCAGTGCCTCTGAAGCAGCTCTTCTACGCCTGGGCACAGATAAACTAGCGGAAGCCGATCATGCCCGTAGCAAAATTTCTAAGATTTTGAAAGAAGCCAAATTGCCACCTTCAAACTTTTCTAAAGAAGAATGGGAAGCAACTAAGAGTTTGAGGAACGACACCAACATCATCATATCCAAGGCTGACAAAGGAAATTGCACTGTGGTCATGGACAGACAAGATTATGACAATAAAGTTGTTACCATGCTCTCGGACAACGAAACTTACAAGAAACTTGCCAAATCACCTTGTACTAGACTGGAGACGAAACTGAACAAATTTGTGTGGAAACTACGGACAGAAGACTGCATATCCCAACCGGAGTATCGAAGACTACACAGCAGCGACGGTGTGCTCCCAAAGTTCTACGGGTTACCCAAAATCCATAAGGAAGGTATTTCATTAAGACCGATTGTTTCTTTTGTTAACTCGCCAACCTACCAGCTATCTAAGTTCATCAGTCAAATTTTATTTCCTTTAGTTAATAGTACTGACTTTACTGTAAAAAATTCCAGTGAGTTTGTAAAGATTATTTCTGAATATAAATTACTTCCGCATGAGTGTCAAATATCGTTTGATGTCGTTAGCCTGTTTACGTCAATTCCGACAGATGTTGCGCTCAGAATATCCTTGGACCAACTACAACAAGACACAACACTACATGAACGTACCAATCTTAAGTTAACACACATCCAAGAGGCATTACAGTTGTGCTTAGACTCGACTGTTTTCACATATAAACACGACATTTACCAACAAATTTTTGGCACCCCCATGGGCTCTCCCATTTCACCGGTTCTGGCCAACATTATAATGGAACAACTAGAGCAAACCGCTCTTGCTTCCTTCAAAACACCCCCGCGACTTTGGCTCCGCTATGTCGATGACACGTACGTCATCATAGCAAAAGACGAGGTCGCAGGGTTTCATAACCACATAAACAGCATCGAACCTTCCATTAAGTTTACCCGGGAAACACAACATGACCATAGTCTGTCATTTTTGGACGTAAACGTCACTGCAAACCCGGACGGGAAACTTACCACCTCCATTTTTTACAAGCCTACACACACTAACCGCTACTTACAATACACCTCACACCATCCGAAACATCAAAAACTCACTGTGGCCAGAACCTTATATAACAGAACGATTACACATATTGCCGATCCACACACTCGGAGGGTTGAACGCAAACACATTCGAAACGTTCTAAAACTAAACAAATTTCCCACTAACCTAAATCTCACACCCCACACACACAACAAACCCACACAAACATACACAGCATTCACTTCCATACCATATGTACAGGGAGTTTCTGAGCGGATATCAAGAATACTCAACGCCACTGGCGTAAAAGTTGCCATGAAACCGGTATGCACTTTAGAAAACATGTTTCCCAAACCTAAAGACCGTATTCCCATGCTTCAAATGACCGGTGTAGTTTACTTAATCCCTTGTCTTGATTGTAACACTGTGTATATTGGCCAGACTAAGCGCAATTTAACGTCCCGTATTAAAGAACACAAGGCAGCCATACGCAATATGGAACCCAATAAATCTGCCCTATGTGCCCACATGCTTGACACCGACCACCGTATCAATTGGAAGGAAGCAAAAGTATTAAAACAAGAAACAATTTTGGCAAAACGGTTGGTTGTGGAAAATTATTATATTAATTCGCTACCGAATGTTTTAAATCGGAACGATGGAAAAGTACTTTCGCCCGTGTTCCGCAATTTCGCCCGTAACATTTCGTGACTTTTGTTTCCCATGTTTGGCCGTTTGACCCATGATCGATGTTGTCCATTGAATTATGTCCCGCTGTGTTTTAGCTGTTACGCCCTTTTGTTTTTTCGTCGCTCAATTTCTTTGCCCTGTTGGTTCGCTTCGCTACTGTGTTTGTTTTATTCTCTGAAGAAGCCTAGTCGTACGTACAGGCGAAACGTCAGAAAATACAATCTTTTTTAAACAAAAGGTGTATATTTGTTGTTCTCCACCAGAAGAGCGTCAGATTCATAATTCAAAATTGGCAAATACAGAAAGATTGCGTCTGCTATAAATACCCGAACACATGTCGAAACGTTGTCAACACAAAAAAGTTAAAAAGACACAACAAAGAACGCTTGCACAAAATACGTACACAGAAAACATAAACATTATGCAATAAGGTTCAATGGCATCGTAGCCAACAAATATTTAGAACAAAACATTAACAATATGCAAAAACGCCGGGTGGAAACTAATTGAGATATACAAGATTATAGGATGAACATAGTTTTACGAGTGCCACTTTTCAATTAATGGCGTACCAAAATTGCCTACGTGCTTTGCTTTACGCATCCCTAAAGTAAAGGTTGGTTGTTTGCTTAAAACTTGAACGCAGTTTCGTGCTTTCGCATGATAGGACAGGATGGCCCCACTGCAAAGGACCTTACTTGGCAATTAGAGCATTCGTACCGAAATCATTAGGTACAAGGACATATCAGTCCAAATATTGCAACCAAGCTGGATCGGCCACTTTTGTGCCGAGATTTGAAAAATCAAGCACTCGCTGAGGTTTCAGCACAGCGCGACCCGCCTAGACTTTTCGGGAAAAAGTAGCTGATCTAGCTTGGCTGCGAAATTACAAAATGAAATATTGCAGCACCAACAATTAATATGAGGACAATAGATATCTGTTAAAATCGTTTTTCCGCCAATTTAGTTTATAAAGTTATTTATTCGAAGCCGACGTTTCGTCTGGAAGTTTTGCCGGATGGCAGACGAAACGTCGGTTTCGAA
This sequence comes from Ascidia mentula, assembly GCF_947561715.1. Taxonomy (NCBI): domain Eukaryota; kingdom Metazoa; phylum Chordata; class Ascidiacea; order Phlebobranchia; family Ascidiidae; genus Ascidia; species Ascidia mentula. Next base: position 21,052,888 of record NC_138568.1, on the reverse strand, counting down.
TAAATAACTTCAGAAACTTAAGTGCCAGAAGAACGATTTTGATTAACCAGTATGCCTGGCAGCAAAAATAGCAGTATAACAGATATCTAAATTACAATAAGACCGCTTTAATCCAGAATATTTGGTTTCAAAACAAAATATTAGTTTTTTTTTGTGCCGGGTAGGGGTTCGGCTAAACGTGATCTGATTCTATTGGTGGCATCATTAGTGACTTCATACGGTTAGTAAATTGAAGTCTACAAAGTGCATATTTTCAATCAAAGAGTTGTCGTACTAGTGAAAGTACATAGCGTTATCACGCGCATTTATGTTGAAAATCGTCCGAGAAGGTTCCTTTGGTTCTACATACAAAAAATATAAAAGTCATAACCTGAAGTGTATGTTTGAAAGTAAACTAATATCCAACAAAACTGCGTACTTGGTAAATAGACAAGACATTCCTTTACTGGTCTTCCGTTTGATGACATTTTAATCTTGATTCGTTTGTTTGCGATGGAATGACCACGATTTGTAAATTTCAACTGGAACTCATTTCTTCCCAGATGGATTTCTGAAGCTTGTATAGTGTAACTATTGGGAACGTCGACTACAACTTCGTCGCTTGTAACCTCGATATGCAGTACCCTGCCAATTCTGCATCCAATACATTAAAACGTTAGGACGTACGTTAAGCTGAATGGAGAAACGTGCTGGGCAGGTTCCTTAAAAGACACAGTTGGGCAAAACAATTAGATAAAGGGAAGAGACATCATATCAGCATAAAGAGTTTTTCATCGTCCTACATTATGAAATTATATATAAATGATTTGTGTGCAATTAAACTTCAAATTTAGCGACACATCTATGTACTGATTCTTACGGTATTGTAGTAGTGGAATGGTAAAGTAATTCTCCATCTTCTGCAGTTTTGATGTAGGGTGTTGCGGTCACCAGCACGGAGATAACCAGTCCCGTCTCATTGCCGAAATGCGGGTCCCGGTATATCACTGCAATATCTCGTCTGTAACAAATAGTTTCTTTTTTAGAATGAATAAAATTTGTACAGTCACAGTTTCCAACCTCAAACAATCACTCATGGTTTCATCGTTTTGAGACTTCGAGACACAATTGCTAACAAAATACTACAATCTGCAAACATGGAACATGTGAGCTCAAAATCAGAATGTACAGAAAAATACATAGATTACAACAAAAACAAACAGCGCAAAAACGAGGAAGATATTCAACAGGGTGAGAATGAAAACAAAATGTTAAACGGATGACTTTTTTATATTAAACTATAAATATCAGCACACCAATACAAAATTTCACACCAATACAAAATTTCGGCCGCATTTTATCGTTGTTAGTTATACTACCGTAACTAGTATTTATGAATTTCTTTTCAAAAAACATTTGCATGAATTTCCAAAAGGATTTATCACTTTCCAATTACATTACACTACACATTTTGTTACAAATATACAATCAATGCAAACAACAATTAGTAAATATATACATATATAACTGTTGCAACTGGTATTTGGCGGTAAGAATTTACTTGTCACATACAGAACTGTACAAGGTTGGATAGCTTAACAAGAGATGTAGACTGCCTGGTTTCTCTTAAGCATCCCATCAACGCAGACTCGTAGCAAAATCTTTTTGTTTTTAATGCTTTTCCCGTTCTTGCTTCTTATTTCAATAAACCCATTTTCCAGGATGCAAACTTTTACCTCATCACTCCAAATGCTGATATCCAAGTCGAAATTGTCTTCTGGGCTGTAAAATAAAAGTTTGGAAAGGAATAAGCAAACAGTGTCCTTACAACCTGAAAGTTAATTCACACACATAGCCATGTATATTGCACAGAAAATAACACACTTATGCCGCATGTAATTGAATTCGTTTTGTTGCTGGGCCGGCTTTACAGTGTGATGGATGGTTTTAATCATTAACGCCGCCCTTTGCTTGTCACAAGATTTAAATTATTGAGTGAATTTCTTACTTCCACAATATTTCAGTTTTCAATAAGCGACGTGATTTGAATGCAATTGTCATCTGTCCAGATATGATTATCTCCATTCTTTGCGACAGGGAATTCAATTCAAGTAAAAGAATTAATTTTTTGAATATTTTTGGAGACTTTCTTGTTGGTGATTTGTCGAATATCTAAAAATACAGAGGGATTGGAAGAGGTAGGGTTTTTCAACCGCCAAACAAACTTTATCATCATAATGCACAGCAAAAAAATACAAATGTATTTGTCACTTTATTGTTTGCTAGGAGCAATACAAGGTAAATGTTATAATGCAGTCTAAATGTTAAAAATATGTAGAAATTGAGGTGGTGGAGATACTATATGAAGTACGCCTGGCAAGTTGTATATTAAGAAAGTTTCGTCGGCGATAAATGCCCTCAATACGAGAACGTCAGTCAGTAATTCATAGGGGCCAATTTTACGGTTGAAGGAGCACATATGCATGTAATGTTGCTAGGGCAAATTTGCGTCAGTTTGTGGAGTTTAGGGTGTTTTAAATCAGGTAGCTACTTGGTGTCGGTTGCTACAGAAAATTTAACCAAAAAGGTAACCCAAATTTTAGGTTATATTTACAGAAAAATGAGCCATCAAAGCGCCCAGTCATTTGTGGTTATGAAAGATCCCTCCCACATCTACACATTTTGGTCAAAATTGTTTCAGCAGCGCATTCGCCATTGCTTATGATCCAACCAATAAGCACTTGATGTAGTAGTTTTGCAGAAAACAAGAGCACAACAAGACGGATTTTTTATTGTTTATTTGAACTGCAGTCAGATGATGGCTGTTTCGACGTATTAGTTCTTATTTTTTGTGTAATACTAAAACTGTTCCTATATTGTTGATTATTGTTGATGTGCTTTAATTTTGCCAAAGTTGCCATGTCAGTGTCTTATTTACTTTAATTTTGCCCTAAAACATCCTGTCTGAAAATGTGAATATTTTTTACGTATTCTATAAACATCACCACGTTGAAATTCTTTCAGCTGTGTAAAAAATAGCTTTTAGGTACAAAAATTTGAAGTAAATTACTTGAATAGATAAAGGTAATACGCAAACTTAGCTCATAGCACTCATGATGAGCACAGTTGTGTTTAAAAGGATTGCTTGGCATTTAAGCTTTGCCTTTTTTATTTCTTATTTAATTGTATACAACCTGGCAATTTCAACTGAACGTGGTTTTACACTGACTTACGAGACTCTTCTCGTTTTCTTCTTGGAATTGTTCGCGCAGGTCATCCAACAAATCTTTTAACTCTCTGTCCAGTTTAATATCAAGGTCAGTTGGAAGGTTTAGTATCAATTCATTGTAGGATTTGAAAGCCTTGTTTGGACATGGTTTCGCAATTTCTGCAAACTGATCTTCATCTACAAATTGTCCATTCATCGCCTATAAGTTAAATTATTGAATGCTTTCTGTCACCAAACAACTAAAATAATTTAAACTTTTAAAATACCTATGATTTACTCCCAAATAAAATTAAAATTCATTAAACAAAAAACATTACTTTATGCATTTCCTTTTTGTAGTGTTCTTCGGCTTCGCTTATACCTTCGTAAACAGTCGTTTTCCAACGTTGCTTTATTAAAAAAAAATATTATTTTTAACTCTAGTTGAAAATAGCTTTAGAAACAAAAATTACGTCTAAACATTACAAATAACTTTCACACCAAGAAACAGGTTTAGCTATTGTTAAAATCACAACAAGCAGTCGTATAGTAGGTTGCACGCACCAAATTAGTTTTGTTAAGTTGTGTGAACACAACAAACTCCAAGTCTATGTTATCATTCAATTGTTTTCGGTACTTGGCTAGACACTCAGCGTCGCCAAAATTTGGTTGTCTATCAACGTACTCCAGAGCTTCTGTGTTAAAGGTTTCATGTTTATCGGCAAAGACAGGTTGGCTGTAGCATCGTTTGTCACAGAACTGCGGGAAATTTTGAGATTCAAGTCATTTACTTTTTAAAATTTTTTATAATTTTTCTACTCATACCTCGTTCATTTGTTTCTTATAGTTTTTCATGCATTCTTGTATGGCGTTTAGAGCATTGTTTTCTTCTGATGCCTTAGTAAATCATGTTAAGCTTTTTATATAATGGAAAAAAAATTTTAAATTTTGAAAAAAAACTTTTTTTGGAAACAACGTTCAGTTTCGCTTACAAAGAAATTAGTCCTAAAGAAACTTTACCTGAGCTATGGTAAAAACTTTGGGAATTTTCCCATCGTTAGGTGCATTACAGTAAGACAAGATTAAATCAAAGAGTTTATTTCCTGTAATCGTTTTCCCGATTTTTTCGACCGTGTCAAGAAACTCAGGTCCGGCATCTGGAAAAAACAACAAAAACAATAGCAGGAAAGCATCATAGACGATTCTTATTTCATTGCATTGTGGAGACATTTTATTAGCTTTCCATAGGTTGAAAATTTCACCTATTAATTGAAGTTGACTTCCTTCCTGAAAAAACTGAAATGATGTTTTATTGCTTTTCGGCTTGTTCCCATCTGTTTTTCTCCATTCATTAAAAGTCTGTTTTGGGTGCGAGACAATCTTTATTGGGTCCGAAACTATCTTTGTCAGGCTGTATAACTTTTCAGCATAAGCGCTTGTTGCGTATTGTGTAAATAGCTGTTAAAACAGTGGTGGTTAACCCATGGGGTTTTTTGGTTTCGCAAAAAAAGAAACAAATAAACAATATTTATGTACTTAACTCATTTTCGATCGCCACTGCGGTTTACCTGAAGATGTTGTAAATCGTTTCCTCCAATTTGTTTGGACACATTATAGATTTGAAGCGAGCTCATCAGAGTGCTGAGTCCAAATATGAAGGAACAACCTTTTACTGTGTCTTGATGATCAAAAGATCCTTGGGAGTCCATGAGAAATAAAGCAACCTAAAAATTAATGAATGTATTTAGGCTGCAAAGAGCATACAGTGTTGCAAAACTACGAATATCTCAATATATGGTTCTCAACCGGGGTAGCGTGGCATCCTGTGGGAATGTTTTAATGTTTTGCCAAATTTTTTAAGACCATGTTCCGCTGAGTGTAAAGCGAAGTCAAATACCTACATGTTTGGTTTTGATTAATCACGATTTGAATTTTGATCACAATCGCAGAAAGATACAACAAACAATACGAATGCTTTGGGTGTCACAAAAGATTTGCAAGCTCATATTATACATTTATTAAACGCCCCAAGGCACAACTTGAAAGCATTTCAACAAGTGTAAAGCATTATGACAAGTGTAAAGCATTATAAATCATCACTTTTATCATTACTTTTGTGTTTGAAATATCAAAGAAAAAAGGCTCATTCCAAATCCAAATGCCTTGTGTATGCCCATCGTTACCACCTCGCCATGGAAGTCCTGCCACCAATTCATCTTCTTTTGAATCAAGCCATGAATCTGACTGTTACGAACGGCATTTAAAACGGTTACCACTACTTTTTGATATATTTTTACTTTTTCATTTCTTTCTGCCCTCAGGTAACGGAGGAAGAAATTTAACATCAGTGATTTTCCACCCCTGAAAACTCCAGCAATTGAATAGATTGCAACCGGTGTGTTGGCCACACTTGGATGCCCAAATATTCGTTCAAGTTCATGATCATCGATTTCAAAAATGTTGTTTTGTTGGGAACTCGGTCGAACTATTTGTATAGCTTTGTGTTGTTTTCCAGTACCGCTGTATTCTTGAAAAAAAAAACATTTTCTTGAAATAAAATAAAACCTAAATTTAAACACTATTTGCTTCATTGAGATTAGGCAACAAATAAGAGAAATTACTTACCCTCGTCCACAGAAGACATTTTAACAGAAACAGACACAGATAATCCCTATAAATATTGTTACTTATTTCAAGGAAGATAATTTTTGGTGATTTTCTGGCAAACAACCCAAGTAATAGTTCATTAGTCTTCAGCAAGGAACAAAATTTCCGACAGAAAAGTATACCCTTACTGGGAAGAAATATTTCTCATTATCGCACAAAAAAATAGGGATATTCTTCCAAGTTTACACCTGTGTTGTGTTTTGTCAACAATATTTTTACTATAATTGAACAATCAATGTGTTGATCAACCGTTTCCGTCAAAAATGTAAGTGTACTAAAATCAAATACCAGTTACTATAATGCGTACGCTGTGGCGCAGTCAGCAGGTTAATCCAGCTTTGAATATTGGCCCGATAGAAATTTAATACATCTATCATGGAGAGCTTCTAGAGCATGTATCAAGTTGCAAAGTAGAAAACAATTTGAATTTAAAAGCCTTGGGTTCGTATTTGCTCTAGAAGCTCTACAATTACACCCGCTTATAAGATATATTGCAATGCTGGGATGCCACGACTTCGAGATTTTCACATCTTGTTAGGCTTTTTATTTTTATCAAATTGTTTATGCACTAATATTAAATACCAATTAAATTTGATTTAGGCTGTATTCAGACAAGTTGCAAAAACAGTTACAGTCCTGTGGCGCGTCCAACAGGTTCATCCAGCCTCGAATAGTGGCCCGATACATCTTTAATGCATCTATCATGGGGCATTATATATCAAACTACAAAGTGGACAACATTTTGAATTTAAAAGCCCTGGTTCGTATTTGCTCTAGATGCTCTCTAGAAGCAAATACATCTGCTTATAAGATATATTGTAATTTTGGGACGCCACGGCTTGGATAGTTTAACCTTTCGTTAGACTTTAAATTTATCATATTTTGTAAACAGGGATGAATAGTGGAAGAAAAAACGCGTTGTATCTGAGTTTGTTGGGTTGGCCTTTTACACGTGAAGGTCACGGCCGCTATGACTAAGTTGGTAAGGCAACGCTTGGTTAAACGCAAGAAACAAACTTTGAGGATCAAAATCAGCACAGTCGCCCTATGTAGAAGCCCTATGTAGCGCGATTACAAACATACAATTTAAAATGAGACCTTGCATGTTTGCATAGTTGCACGGATAAATATTAATATTGGTAACTAATATTTTTGCAGTAATCCACATTTTCGATGCATCCGCCTACAGTTGTACGTTTGCTGCATGCGAATTTAGTCAACAGAAAATTTTACAGCGACCTGTACCCATGCCACAATATGAATGACAAAGTACCTCAAAATAGGTCAAATTATAAACTGCGCTGTCCAAATGCAAATAACTGGTTTCCAGGCACATTTTAAGACTGTTTATTTTTTCACCATGCCCTGTTGTTTGAAGCAGAAAAGGGCTGACCCATGGACTTTTGTAAAAAGATGGTCTGGGAACTCCTAGTCTGAAAGATCGAACGCCTACACCTTGGGATCACGGTCGAATATTTTGAATATTTGCACATCCGCTATGGAAGAGTAACACAAGTTTGCCAAAATGAACATTTCAGATGTTTACTATGATTAACCTCAATGACATGTAAAAGCGTCACTAATAGGCGCTAGAAATTTGTTTGTTGATAAACACTTCATATTTTCAGCGATATACAGTAAACTCAATCCAGATTCGATTGATCCAGAGCTCCGCCTAATTCGCAGGAACTTTGGATTTAAATCAATTGTCCTATTTTTGTCACAAAAAAGTTTGGGATAATCGAATATTCGTCAATTTCGTTGCAAAAAACTGACTGTTTTGTGCAACTTTTTGTAGCAACGACTGTCACAACTCTTCGATCCTTTACTGTTGCAAAACTCTTACCAACCTTTATTCTTCCACACAAACTTTATTGCATGCAATCACGCAGACAGACAAACACAGCGATAAGGAATTAATGAGTTTTCCCTGTTAAAAAATTAACTTCCAACTTCAACATTCTCGTAAACGCTTGCATCGTTAAATCGCATGCGTGTGTGTTTGATATTTTATGGGTTTAAATGCGTCACTAACAAGCAGAAATATTTGTGAACATTGCGGATTGTTGTGGCTTGCCAGTAGGTATCTGAAAAACTCTTTAAACGGATTTTGCGATAAATGCTTGTGATTTGATAACTATTATTTCCCTGATACGTCTTACAACCTTTCAGAAGTTAAATTTTAAACATGCATTCTCGGTTTTGTGATGATAATTTAAACTGCAATAAATAACTAAATAAATTACCTGACACATTTCATGAATTCCTTGTTCATTTAAAGGAAATAAACACCACACACAAAGTTTGGTCATTTTCTTGTGTTGGGACCAAACGCGCACAACAGTCATTAAAATATTGCAGTGTGGAATGATCTAACTAAAATAACAAAATGATTATTACAATGTGTGTTGGTTTCTGATATGTGTAATTAACTCCTCGTTTTTCCGGGCAGCTTCTCGCCAACCACTTAAGGTTTCAAGCTGTGCGGTTCTCGTCACTTTATTGCCTCGTTGACGACGTAATTGTACGGGAAACGATAAAATTACGAATTAAATTGTGCAAAAGAGCCATGAAAATCATTGAAAACCAGGGCCCGTGAGAGCAAAAGATGTGGCAGTGTGAGTGCCTTTTCCTTTTGTAGATTACATAAACTTATAGTGAAACCTAGCATTTACGACATAAAACCCTTAATTTTGAGGAAACAATGATGTTCGTGGGTCCCTTTTGGTATTCATGCCCCTTGGTCTGGCATAGGCCCAGGTGCGCTGCTCGACGGTTACTAGCTGCAGACACTTGGTCTCATCAGTGCAGCTGTTGACTGCGGCACTGTGCTAACTTCTACACTATCAAGCACACAGATTTCCACTTTTTGGTACTTTCCCGGTATAAGAACATCATTAAACAGGGAATGGAATTATCAGAGGAAAATAATAAACCCCGCTCAGACCATGTATGGCTCTACCAGGGAAAGGTTGTCAATCCTGTCGTCGTAATGTCAATATATTTTACAGGAAACCAAACACTCGTGACACGTCGTAAAGTAACAAATGATTGTTGCGTGTTTTCACAACATTGCACAACATTGCAACACAAGACAAACGCCGTCGGTGAAAAAGGGAACTAATGTTGTGATGACGTAGGTCGTGAACGTTGTAATTGAAGCGTGATTCCATTTTGGTGACTGGCAATAAACAGACGCAAATCAGTCGTGCCTACAAAGGTATTTGGCTGAGGCGTTGGGGTTACATGGGCCGTTGAAAATTGTTAAAACAATATCTAATTTGCTTCTGGCTCTGAAGACACCTGCTTGGCTTTCGAAGCACACAAAATAACCTGCGACATAATTAATTTTGCACAGCATACGTATTGACATCACTTGATCTAAATAAAGTTAGTTTTTAATCCTTGTAAATGGTCGATAAAACATAAGTTTGTGTTATCCAGACATAAAAAAAACAATTAAGCTTCGATTAGTGGCACGATGTAATACGCCTTTAATACATCTGTAAACATAGGAATAGTCGATCTGTGCAGACGAGACGTACGATTGTACCATGCATATTTTTTTCCCATTCTTACGAGACGTATGATTATACGTACCATGTTTAGGGCTTTCTTTTCCAGTATGCTACGCTTGCTTCATTTCAGGTTTATTTTTAATGTTCTAAACATGCAGATTGATACAGGCTCTAAACATGTGGATTGAAGCAAGCCCTAAACATGTGGATTGAAACAAGCCTTAAACATGTGGATTGAAACAAGCCCTAAACATGTGGGTTGAAGCAAGCCCTAAACATGTGGATTGAAACAAGCCCTAAACATGTGGATTGAAACAAACCCTAAACATGTGGATTGAAACAAGCCTTAAACATGCGGATTGAAACAAGCCATAAACATGTGGATTGAAACAAGCCCTAACCAGGAAATGTTTGTACTGTAATTTTAAAGTTATGGGGTGACTGTAAACTTTTCAATTAAAAATGTACTGATCTTCTGGCATAAACATACTGTATTTTACGACGTTTCGTCTGCCTTGCGGCGAGACTTCATCAGGTATAATGCAACAAGCGAATCACACTGAAACACGCAGGGACACTTGTCAACTCACGTGATAGAGGCAGAGGCACCATACATTGCAGAAGACACAACAATTACAAAAAATTATTGTAAACTGCCGGAAAGAAAACACATTGTTCTTTATCGTTGACGCAACCACTATTTTTGTGTATGAGCAGCGACTCAAGAAATAGCCGCTTGGCGTGGTCCAGCTTCATTTCCAGGACTTGGGCTCTATCGAAGTCAACTTCATGTCTAAATGTCACCGCATGCTTGGCCAACGCAGTCTTGCTGGCATCTTTCGACGCGATATCACGGCGACGCTCTTTCAGTCGCGTCTTGAAGGCCCTCCCGGTTTCACCGATGCATACACCACTGCAATCCTTGCATGGTATCGAATAGACCACCCCCTTTGGTTCGGAAGCCTCCGTAGCAATGGGTCGTGAAATTAGATTGCCAAGCGTTGTATGAGGCTTTGTGTAACCTTTTATGCCGTAATCCGACATCAATCTTCGCAATGTTTCGGTAAGGTCAGGGACGTAGGGAATTACAACTGTTCCGCTAGTGGGCGTTTCATGCTTCTGGGTTGATGCCGTTCTCACGCTCAGGCAGGATATTGGTTTGTACGCAGCGCATTTTTGACGACACTAATCTCCTTTGCTTGGTCTTCTACTTTTGAAATGTGGGTCTTGGCTCTATCCATAAGCGATCTTACAACCGCCCTTTTATGTTCTATCGGGTGTGCCGAAAGAATCGAAGGGCAGCGACTCGTATGTGTTGGTTTTCGATAAACACGAGTATTGATAACTCCCTCCTTGTCCCGGCAAACTTCTACATCCAAGAAGGGTATTTTGCCACCACTCTCCTCTTCCAACGAAAACTTGATGGAATCCTCGATGCTGTTAATGTAGGTCAGAAAGGCCAGCACTTTTTCTGCAAGATTGGCAAACGTGTCATCCACATATCATCTCCAGTAACGCGGAGGATGCGCAAAAGTGGGAAGGGCTCTCTCTCCGATGGTTTCCATCACCATATTAGACACTACAACGGATATGGGGGGACCCATTGCCGTCCCGAACACCTGTTGGTAAAACTAACCCAGAAGAAATAGGTCGCGTTTAAAACACAATTTAAGCCCCTCTGCAATGTCTTCCCGGGATAAAAGCGTTCGATCCGCAAGCTTCTAAGCGTGCCATAACAGTGTTGATTGCTAAGGATACCGGTACATTGGTGAACAATAACACCACATCAAAGGATACCATGCTTTCATGTTGCGCCACTCGCATCTTCCGTACCTCAGCTGCAAACTCGCTTGAGATCTTCACATGGTGACTATGGACTATTACCCACCAAAGAAGCGATTATTTTCGAAACTTTGCAAGCATGTAGCTCGGGGAACCGGTAAACGACACAATCGGTGTTAAGGGTACGCCTGGCTTGTGCACTTTAGGAAGACCATACAAATGGGGCGTTCTGCCATCTGTGCAGTGTAACTGCCTAAATTCGCTCAATGTCAAAGCCTCACATTCCCTGTGCAAGTACCCGACAAGGCTTCTCTTCAACTTTTTCTTGTATCACTTAAAAGGCCCCGTAGCTTATCGTTATAATCCGCTCGGTTCATAACAACCGTACGATTGCCTTTATCCGCTGGCAATATAACGATGCTTGGATTGTTTTTAAGCTCATGTATTGCCGACAAGTATGGCGTAGGCACGTTCGGGACAAGAGTCGTGTGACTACGAATGCAACCCACCACTTTGCTCTGTAAAAGTGACTTTATGTGCGCAGGTTGGCCAATGATGCCCTTCTCAATAGAAGCCAAAATCAGTTTCTATGGAATAAATTTAGGCGAAACCGCGAACTTTAGCTCTAGAGCCAAAACATCACTCTGTTCTTTCGTAAGTTCGTGGTCAGACATGTTGGTAACCCACTTTGGTGGGTGTCCTTAACCACCAAACCTTTTCGTCTATCTCGCCATCCACCCAACATTTCATCAGATTTTGTTTTTCCTGCCTTCGTGATTCGCACTACACCTTCCTTCACGTAAGTGTTTAGCGCCGACAACATTGTCTTATCAAAGTCAATTTCCATCTTGTATGTAACCACCTGTATTTCTCTTGTGTTATTCTTAACCCGCCTGTGTGCGTCTTTTATGCGAAGTCTCAAGAAGCGAAAGCCACAGGACCGCATAATGTCTCTTCCTTCCTTGGACGCAATAGTAGATCGGAATGTTAAACTGGGGGGTAACATATTTTCCCTTAGACATGCATGATTAAAGTGCAGATGCGCTTTGCTGCGAGCGACACCTAAGTTAAGACGCATAAACCTTCTTGCAAGTCTTAAAGCTTGAGACCCATGCAGATCCCTTATTTCAACAAATATGAATTTCCTGTTGCTGCCAGGCATATTGCAATTAAAAATGTTTTGATCTTCTGGCATAAACGTACTGTATTTTTACGACGTTTCGTCTGCCATGCGGCGAGACTTCATCAGGTATAACGCAACAAGTGAATCACACTGAAACACGCAGGGGCACGAAAGAAAAAGAAAAAGGGGAACGCTGACACCGCTTGTCAACTCACGTGCTAGAGGCAGAGGCAACATAAACGTACTGTATTTTTACGAGGTTTCGTCTGCCATGCGGCGAGTCTTCCACTTTTTTCTTTTTCTTTCGTGCCTCTGCGTGTTTCAGTGTGATTCACTTGTTGCGTTATACCTGATGAAGTCTCGCCGCATGGCAGACGAAACGTCGTAAAAATACAGTACGTTTATGGTGCCTCTGCCTCTAGCAGGAACTTTTGTCAACTGACGATTTTTTTTGTCAACTAACATCCCTCTGGTAAAAATACAGTACGTTTATGCCAGAAGATCAGTACATGTTTAATTGCAATATGTCTGGCAGCAACAGGAATTTCATATTTGTAAACTTTTTGTTAAAATTGAATGCTGGTATTTCGTTGAGCAAGTAGCTAATACAACGCAACCAAGACGAACAGGTAATTGGTCAAGACACTGTATTGCTGAAATATCCTTGCTTCGGTTGAAAAGTGTTGCACTAACACCATGTTTTGAAGGTAGATAGGGCACATGTAACCTCTCTACCTTTTTGACACAGTTTTAAAGTTTTGATACTTCCAAAACAATTTTAGCAAAACGTGTTTTTATTTTGTTCGGTTTCCTGAACCAATCAAGGCTCGTCCAGTTGGAAATAGAAATTCGATTAATCCTAAACCTTATTTAATCGATGAAACTCAGGCATATGAAACGCCAAACCAATGAATTGACAACATTGCGACACAAGCCAATATGACAAACGTCTTCGGTGAAAAAGGGAACTAATGTTTTGATAAAGTAAATCGTGAACGCTGTAGTTAAGGCGTGGAGGTAATTGGTGGAAGCATTGTGGGTTCATGCGCTGTTGCAAAAACCCTGAAACCGCCTGGTTGGCATTGAAGGCACATAAAGTAAATTCTTACATAGGCCTCGACCAAAGTTTTTCAAAGACAGTTGTCAGTGGGATTACCGCCAATATGAGCAACATATTACCACAATACGTCACTCATGGATCGAGAAAAATCGTGGCTAACGCTGCGAACACGACACAACAGAAGAATCACACCAACTATCCTGTTGTGTTATACCACTCGTTTCGCTTCAACACACATATTGCTTGCGGTGTTCCATTTCATTTCAATGCGCCAAACATGTGGTTCGATACAAGCCTTATTGCCCTATGTACGTCGTGGTAAGTACATGAATTTAAATCTCGTACAGACTGGTAGCTTAGTTGCACAGCAAGAAGCGAACACCACTTATGTGCACTGGTTTAAATATAGACTCTACAAACACAACACACTAATTCGAATTATAAAAATTTTTCGCTTGGAAACTAAACATAACCTATTGCTGTTAAGGTAGATTTAATGAAATTCGTGTGGTTCCTGTGTTCAATTAGGCGGTTTAGTTGCACAGCAAGTGGAAGAAAATGTCTGTATCCATGGATACAGACATTTTCTGCCACTTGCTGGACTTGAATGCCATCAACAGGGCTGATTCAGATGCACCAGTGTCTTCAACGTTACAAAGTAAAATATAATTTCAATTAGGTCATACAACAGTACAACAACTTACATTTTATTTCGTTGGTTTGCAGAATTCTATGTTATCCGGGGAACATTCTTCTGTAATAAACTTGCAAACGCATTAAAAGTAAATGGTTACAAATGCACTCAGTGTGGGATATGGGTGTTGTTGTGCTGACAATCTATTCTAATTACCAGGAGTGTCGATTTATAGATGAATCCAATTAGCATTTTAAGGCATTCTTCAACGTAACACATGTAGGTCAAAACTTTGGCCTTCTGTGTACAGCTCACAAAGTTTATATTATTGGCCTCATGCTTATTTTTACCACAAAACGTTGGATGACACTACCATTAAGTTTAGACTAAGAAGTAAAGTTTCGAAACATATATGTTCTGCAAAAGCATAAGCGACGGGACCTAAGTTTGTTGTCTCCAAAATGCGTTGTTCTACCAAAGTGTTTCAACCCTTCTGCTTTTAATGTTTTTTGTTAAGTTAGCTGTGCCGTATGTGTTCACAAAACTACGGGAATAGGAGGAAGTCGATTAATATTTAAAAACTTAAATAATTCATTTGCACATACCGCGCATACGATCACTGGAAAAGTTATTTTGTTGTATTATTGAGGACATACTCAGTGGAACCATCCAAGGCCGCAGTGCATGTGTCAATAAATTTTCTAGGAAAGCAAACACTCGTGACATGTCGTAAAGTAACAAATGATTGTCACGTGTTTTCGTGTGCTGTTCCAAAGAATCGATAGTCGCTACACTCAAACGCAAGGTAAGCAGAGATCCTTCTTTTAATTCAGTATTGCTACCAGGGTTAGTTCATCAATCCGTAAATCTGGCTAAATGTTCACAAGGTCGAGACATCAAGGGCGTATACTCAAGCGGAACTGCGAGATAACACAAAGTTGTCTGCCATCTCCAACTTGGTAAACGTCCAGGTTGCCCTGCACTAACGATGTATACCGCCAGGCTGGACCCTCTTGTACGTAATGGCCAGGACTTACAAGATGGATATAGTGGTTTTCAGTGTTAATCCTTTTTTATCAAATTACATTCTCGATAAAATTTTCCAAAAAAATATAAATTATTTTCATGAACTGAGCAAGGTACTGTGGCGAAAGTGACACACGGTACTAATTCCTTTTTTTTTGTCTTCTTTGATGATCTGAGTTGTTTATTTAAAGCACTCCTTATTACATATATGCGCACAACACTTAAGCGGTTCGAGGTTTTTCAGCTTTAGTGGTGAGCCGTTATTGCAAAGTCCGGGCATTGTCTGAATCAGGGATGCAACGTTGCGGAGCCGATATAATTCCTTAACTGTACGAAAAGGATCCCAATTTTTTTTAAGCACGACCCAAAAGCAAAACTGTATCGCCTATTACATTTTGCATTCCTTCCATTCAATTTTGAAAAAAATAACCAAGCACGCGTCAATTGTGTTCTCGGCTGCAAAACTTAAATGCAGTTTTACAATGATATTGATATTATGCAGCCAATGTATTTTAATTACAATAAGCAAAACAATAAGCGAACACTACTTATGTACACTGCTTTATGAATATAAACTCTACAAACACAACACACTAACTCGAATTAAAAAATGTTTACGCTAGGAAACTAAACAAAAGCTATTGTAGTTATGGTAGATTTAATCAAGTTCGTGTGGCTCCTGTGTTCAATTAGGCTATTCACTTGACAGCTATAAATTGCGATACATTTTCACTGATGCATGCATTTATACAACAAAACTTTCATCAATTTTCGTGCAAAAGCAAAATAACATTGTGGCAAACAGCAACACGTATTTTTAAGCCAAAGTAGAATAGTTTATTACAGCAAATACAAGCATTCTGCATAATATCCGATAATAATCATGTAAAGTTTTCCAAAGGTAAAAATGATCGGTATGTTAATGTCTCTCATGGGGCATCGGTAGTGTCTGGATTGACAAAATCGGTGAACGGCAACTTTGGTGAATTAAGTTCTTCTACAATCCCCATTACAAACCCGCCAATAGCTCCTCCCACAGTACCAATACCAGCCCCAATAACTCCGCCCTTGTCGCCAAAAGCACCCCCAATTGTGGCCCCCAACTCAGCCCCCTTTGCTGCACCTTCTGCCCCTCCC
The DNA here is from genome assembly GCF_947561715.1 of Ascidia mentula. NCBI lineage: Eukaryota > Metazoa > Chordata > Ascidiacea > Phlebobranchia > Ascidiidae > Ascidia > Ascidia mentula. The sequence goes on along the minus strand of NC_138568.1, from coordinate 21,036,754 downwards.
TTCACACCGCTTTTAAGAACTCTTACAAATATGAATCTTGTGTTTGTTGTATTTCTTCACTTTCTTGTAAAATTCCTCAACTTCGTTGTTGTATCTTTCAACAAACTCATCTTTTGTGCGCGAAAATTCTTCTGTGAACTCTGCACATATTTTATCTTTTCCTTCCGTTATAAGTCTGGTGTGTTCTTCCTTTAGAACTGGCGGTTTCACATATTTCCCATCACATAACTATGAATAAAAGACATAATAAAAAAAAATCTTGTCTTTCGGCATATTTTTGGTGCGTTACAATTTTTAAATATTTTTATTGGGAAATTCCCGATTTTCGTTGCAATTGTTTTAGAACAGTAGTTCCCAAGGTGGGCGGCAACCCCCCCCCCCCCCCCCCCCCTGGTGGTGTTTGCAATCTTGCGGGGCGCGCTGGAGACCAAATGGGCGATTGGGGGGCACTAGGAAATAAATGACCGATTGGTGGGCGTTTGGTGATAGGGCAAATTTTCTCTTGTAGCGTAAGTCAGTGTTTCCCAACCGGTGGTACGTTTTAAGATATTGATTCTGACGTTACAACGAAATTTATGTATGTCACAATGTGTCATCAATCAACGCTAAATAACCGCTATTCGAAAATGAGGATTTTCGGTGGTATGGTTTACTTGTTTTTAACTAGAGTTTGGTATTGAAATATTAGAAATCAGACGAAATTGGTGTCATTCCACCAACGTCACCCATCGCGTTAATTGACAAGCAACAAGTAAATTGGTTGTGTTTTTTGTCTGTTCTATTGGGCGTTGTTAAATAACTAAGGTGTTTGGGGGGCGGTGCTAAAAAAAGTTTGGGAAACACTGATTTAGAAGAAGAAATCCGAAACGAACAATAGCAACCATGGTGCCATTTAACGATATATCCGGACCCACATGTAACCAAAAAACGGAAAATGCAAAACTTACATCTTTCATTGTTCTCAAGTAGATACTAATTTGATTCTGCAAATGTGGTTCGTTTACTTCTGTCAGTTTTTCCTGAAAAATAACGAGTGTAGTCAGCACTTTACTCTTTACTCGAAGCAACAAATGTCAGCTTTTACGACTTATTCGACAAAGTTAAAATGATGTGGCATGAAAAATTAAAACAAAATAATTAAAAGTATGACATGATGATAACTTTTAACATTTTTTGGCGAAACATGTAGTTTTAAAACGCTACAGATTTCTGAGTTACAACTGATTAAAGTTACGTTTAAACCGTTGCGTACGATATCGTACGAAAGCAAGATTATCGTTGCGTGACGTCATCGAGGGCTTTAGTCGTGCGAGAACAGCGAGCCTTACGCATAGGAAGTAGTTTTGCATCAAACAGGAGCGCTTAAACAGGACAAGCGAACAAGTGAAATAAACGGATTTGATTGCTTATTTGAGCTGCAAATAGTCACTGTTTTGACCTATTGAAGTACAGAGTAAAGTCGATGCTGCTGTATCTTTTGGATTTCCGTAATCAACGACAAATCCCAAAGATTTTGGTTTATGTCGTCACAGTGACGCATTTTTGGGTGATGCCACAACTTGCCATGACCTTTGATTTACCGTAATTTGGGGATTCTTATATTCTTGAAACTATCGGGTATATTCAGTGTGTGTACTTTTCCAATACGAACAAGGCATTTTTGACCCGAATCACTTCAAAATCGCTGCAGCGAAAAATATTGACGTTTGTTCGCCGCTTTTCTTTCTATTGTGTTGACGTAGAAGCGAAAAACTAGAAATATGTTTGTTGTAGATGTACATTTAGTTTTACACAAAGTTGCCATGGTCGTGTCACATATACTTTAATTTTGTCCTACAACTTCTTGTCACATTATTATTATTAACTAAACGTCATCGATAACCAGTCTTTCACGTAAATTAACTGTAAATAAAAACATATCCTATGTAAATTTATACTTGCCTTGGTCTGCAAATTTTCCTTCTCAAGTGTCTTATAATGAAATTTTATCATTTTCTCCAATGCATCTCGTGGAGATTCGTGTTCGAAATCAAAACCTGGCTGGTCAAGCTTTTCGAATTCTTTCATTGCAAGCAATTCGTTTTTTGAATGAACTTCATATAATATGGCTTGCGTCATACACTTTTTCTTTTCCTGAAAATATTTTTTTTGCGTTTAAATTTAAACGCATTGTAGAAGTAAAAACACAACAAGCGTAGTTACATTTTGAATTCTTTGTTTGTAGTTTTCAAAAATTTTTGAAATTTCGCTTCGGAACTTTTGGGTTCTTTGTTTCTGCAGAAAGATTTAAAAACAAGAAGTGTATACAACAGGGCACATTTATTTGCAACATTTTTTTAAAATATTTTTTAAATGTATTCTATAAACATCACCACGTTGAAAAGCTTTCAGTTGTGTGAAAAATAGCTTTTAGGTACAAAAATTTGAAGTAAATTACTTTGAATAGATAAAGGTAACACGCAAAGTTAGCTCATAGCACTCATGATGAGCACAGTTGTGTTTAAAATGATTGCTTGACATTTAAGCTTCTTATTTCTTATTCATTTGTATACAACCTGGCAATTTCAACTGAAAGTGGTTTTACACTGACTTACAAGACTCTTCTCGTTTTCTTCTTGGAATTGTTCGCGCAGCTCATCCAAAAAATCTTCGAACTGTTTGTCCAGTTTAATATCAAGGTCTGTTGGAAGGTTTAGTATCAATTCATTGTAGGATTTGAAAGCCTTGTTTCGACATTGTTTCTCAATTTCTGCAAACTGATCTTCTTCTACAAATTGTCCATTTATCGCCTATAAGTTAAATTAGTAAATGCTTTCTGTCACCAAACAACTAAAATAATTTAAACTTTTAAAATATTTATGATTTACTCCCAAATAAAATTAAAATTCATCAAACAAAACACATTACTTTATGCATTTCCTTTTTGTAGTGTTCTTTGGCTTCGCTTATACCTTCGTAAACAGTCCTTTTCCAACATTGCTTTTAAAAAAAAATTATTATTTTTAACTCTAGTTGAAATAGATTGAGAAAAAAAATTACGCCAAAACATTACAAATAATTTTCACACCAAGAAAGAGGTCAAGCTATTGTTAAAATCACAACAAGCAGTCGTATAGTGGGTTGCACGCACCAAATTAGTTTTGTTAACTTGTGTGAACACAACTAACTCCAAGTCTATGTTTTCATTCAATTGGTTCCGGTACTTGGCCAGAAACTCAACGTCGCCAAAATTTGGTTGTCTGTCAAAGTACTCCAGAGCTTCTGTTTTTAAGGTTCCATGTTTATCGGCAAAGACAAGTTGGCTGTAGCATCGTTTTTCACAGAACTGCGGGAAATTTAAATTTTTTTAACAACTGTTTACAATTTTTATAATTTTTCTACTCATACCTCGTTCATTTGTATTTTATAGTTTTTTATGCATTCTTGTATGGCGTTTCGAGCATTGTTTTCTGCTGATGCCTTAGTAAATAGTGTTAAACAGCTTTTTATATGATGGAAAGATGCGATAAAAAATTTAAAACAACTAAATTTGGAAATAACGTTCACTGGAGGGTAATCAATCAGTTTCAAAAGTTGACTAGTTTCGCTTTCAACTTTTCAAGTAAATTAGTCCAAAAAAAACTTTACCTGAGCTATTGTCGAAACTTTTGGCATTTTTCCATCGTTAAGTGCATTAAAGTAAGACAAGCTTAAACCAATGAGCTCATTTCCTGTAATCGTTTTCCCGATAGATTTCTTAATCACAACGTTTTCATGGGCAAAGAGATTTTTCACAAGTATTTTGACCGTGTCAAGAAACTCAGGTCTGACATCTGGAATAAACAACAAAAACAATAGCAGGAAAGCATCATAGACGATTCTTATTTCATTGCATTGTGGAGAAATTTTATTAGCTTTCCATAGGTTGAAAACTTCACCTTTTAATTGAAGTTGACTTCCTTCATCCACATCTCTTTCAGCAACATTTTCTCCTGGATATTTTATCAAAAAACAAGAGATGTTTTCAAAAGCATCACGCAAGCCCTTCCGAACTGATTCACTTTCTGAATTTTGTGAAGTGTTTTTTAAGACTTTTTGAAGATATTCTTCACCACCATCGAAATCACATTTGTATTTTTTGTCACCCCAGTCACGAACAAGAAACATTAAGTGCTTGAAATAAAATTGAAATTAAGTATAATGTGTAGACTAATGTAGTAAAATAAACCATTGCTAAATATTTCTCATCGTTTTTATGGAAAATGACATGAAAAGTGTAAAAACCTGAAATGATGTTTTATTGCTTTTCGGTTTGTTCTTATCAGTTTTTCTCCATTCATTGAAAGCCCGTTTTGAGGCCGAGACTAACTTTGTTGGAGCCGAGACCAACTTATTTGGGTCAGAGACTAACTTTATTGTCTCGTTGTAAAACTTTTCTACATAATCCCTCCAATGAGCGCTTGTTGCGTATTGTGTAAATAGCTGTTAAAATAGTGGTGGTTAAACCACACAGTTTTTTGTTATCGCAAAAAAAAGAAACAAATAAACAACATTTATGTACTCTAAATAACTTAGTATCGCCGCTGTGGCTAACCTGAAGATGTTGTAAGTCGTTTCCTCCAATTTGTTTGGACACATTATAGATTTGAACCGAGCTCATCAAAGTGCTAAGTGCAAATATGAAGGAACAGCCTTGCACTGAGTCTTGGTTATCAAAAGATCCTTGGGAGTCCATGAGAAATAAAGCAACCTAAAAATTAATGTATGTATTTAGACTGCAAAAGGGCATGTACTGTTGCAAAACTACGAATGTTACAAAACAGAGGCTCTCAGCCGGGGTAGCGTGGCATCATGCGGTAACGTTTTAATGTTTTGCGGTACTGTTGTTTAAGTGCACCAATTTTTTAAGACCATGTTCCGATAGGTGTAAAGCGAAGTCAAGTACATGTTTGGTTTCTATTTATCACGATTTTCATTTACCAGCATCACTTGATCACAAAGCAGCAGTTGATGAAAGACACAACAAATATTACGAATGTTCGTTGGGTCGCTATTGGGTGTCACAAAGGATTTGCAAGCTCATATTATACATTTATCAAACGCCCCAAAGCACAACTTGAAAGCATTTCAACAAGTGTAAAGCATTATAAATCATCATATTTTATCATTACTTTTGTGTTTGAAATATCAAAGAAAAATGGTTCATCCCAAATCCAAATGCCTTGTGTATCCCGATCGCCACCACCTCGCCATGGAAATCCTGCCACCAGTTCATCTTCTTTGGAATCAAGCCACGAACTCGACTGTTACAAGCGACATTTAAAACACTTACCACTACTTTTTGACATATTTTTACTTTATTATTTTTTTCCGCCCACAGATAACGGAGGAAGAAATTCAACATCAGTGATTTTCCACCCCTGAAAACTCCAGCAATTGAATAGATTGCAACCGGTGTGTTGGCCACATCTGGATGTCCAAATATTCGTTCAAGTTCTTCAGCATCGATTTCATAAATGTTTTCCTGGGAACTCGGTCGGACTATTTGTATAGCTTTGTGCTTTGGTCCAGTACCGCTGTATGCTTGAAAAAAACATATGCTAGAAATAACCGGAACTGTTTTTGCTTCATCGGGATTAAGCAACAATGTGACAGATAATACTTACCCCACTCCAGAGAAGACATTTTAACAGAAACAGATACAGATAATTCCTATAAACATTGCTACTTATTTCAAGGAAGATTTCAGAGATTCTCTAGCAAAAAAACCCAAGTAATTGTTAGTTACTCTTTGGCGAAGCACAAAATATCTTACAGAAATGTATATCCTTCCTGGAATAAAATACTCCAAAAAGCATTCCGTAGTATTTAAATATACTCAGACTTTTTCATTTTATTAGCACCGACCTGCGCAACCAAACGTAAATTCGTGCGATAACGGATTCTGTGTACTGTGGCTTTTGAAGGATATTTCGTTTACGCACGTAATCTGTCGGTCCGTTTTCGGATTCACGCACGTTAACGCAATCTGCATTCTGTGTACCGCCACCAAGTCATGTTTAAAGGTGCTTCGAAAAGTTGCGGAACATCATGGCCTTCTCCGTGCCAAATGAACTACTGAAGCTCACTTATCGTATGAGATGGACTAACGTACTTCACCAAACCATACAAGTGATCTCTGCACTATCGTCATCGACGCTCCATAACGAAGCAACAAAGTTGGCAACATTGTATATTCAAAAACCCTTAATTCGTATTTCGAGGCGTTGTTTATACTGCGGTTATATCTGGGTAGATGTTGCATTCCAATGCTGCTTACGTCGGAAAGCTAACGAAAACATTATTAGACCAAAATCACGTGATTGCTCACGAAGATTATTTGTTAGGACATTACTTGATCTAAATAAAGTTAGAAATGTTCTCATCCTGAAAAATGTCGGAAAAGTGATTTCTGTTGTCACTGGCATATACAACCCAATAGTAGCTTGTCTTCTGCAACTATCTTGCTTTAAGCAAATGAAAAAATTCAAACTATATACAGCTACTATGTGTTGCGCTGAACTTTCGTACGACTGGAGTTTCAAACGGTTTCAACCAAAGCTTTTCAAAGACAGAATATCGTTGTAAAGACACAATATCCGATGCAGAGATTACCTCCTGTATGTGCATCACATATTTAGCGCAATACGTCGCTCATGGCACAATATACCTATAGAGACACGCGCCACCATGTTTCCTGTTGTGTTACACCACTCGATTCGGTTATAAAATACTTTTAAGAAATAAAGTTAATCTGGTCAAAAATTAAATTTAAACCTTCAAAACTTTACATTCTGGTAAATAGATTAAAACGCAGCGTAAGGGCACTGAGATGAAGTTACGATCGTCGGAGCCTGTTTTATGGTCATTGTAACGAAGCGCTGTTTGAGAAACTATCGCCCCGACAATTACGACAAAAGAATTCAGTTTAACGATGCTACGAAGAGGTAGAACAAACTTCGTATCCAATAGTGATGGTTTAACATTTAGGAGCTCTGGATCAACTGGAGGTAGCCTTTTGGTTGATCATTCGCTCATGTTGTCATGGAGAAACTTCTGCAGCGCTCCGAAGTCTGAAAAGACGACATACTGCATTCAAGTGACATTTACGCGTAGAAACTGTAAACTTGTTGGCGATAAGAATGTAACAAACAAAAACACTCTAGACCAAAAAGAGGGAAAATTAATGCCATTAAAACAATAAACAACATAAGTAAAGTTGCTATGCTTATATGGGAGATGTAAAAAAGTCAGGTGTCGTTTAAAAAGATATTTCATGTAAACTTGTTTTCAGTGTGAACACTGTGCTTCGGTTCGACTTAATAAACAGACCTTTGCAAAAGTTTCAAAACGTTTTTAGTACAAGATATAAGTTATGTTGCATATAGGAGCAACGAAAACTATAATTATAACGTATGTGATGCACTCAAATTCACGTATTTGGAAAATCGAAGAATCCATCAGTTTTGAAATGAAAATATTTGTTGTTGCTTATGAAGCTGGTTTGTCGGATAAGTGAATATCTCTTCTCCATTCAATGGTTTAACGTACAATGTAGTTGGGGGGAGAATGAGAGGAAGGATAGCTTTATGGCCAACACATTTGCAGAAACAATAAAAGCATTAGCTTTCTGCCTTCCCATAGAGTAAACGGTGGAACCCTTTAAAACATATGTCAACAGCCAAAGCGAAAGTAATTCACTGCACAAAAATGGTACAAAAGGTAGCTGAGCCATTAAAAGGATTTGGAAACGCCCACAGTGGAATGAGCTAAGTCCACACTGCGCGGGGCAATGTATTTTATAGCAAAGCAAACATTTCCGATGTCAGTAGCGACTCTCAATTGCTACACGCATCATGTGATGCCAAAACTATTCTTTAGCCATGAAATACATCAACACACGGCATATGTGCCATTAACTACTGTGTTGTTGTGCCTTGTAAATTTAACATATACTTTAAGGATTATTGAGTCTTTGTTAATTATTTCAATGAAGTAGGGTGGGAGTGTATGATGGAAACTGTGTTAATTTGGTAAAAATAAACATTTCTCAACTGACATGCAAAAGTTAAAACTTGAAAGCAAATAAAGCCCATTTTTATCTTACTGCTGAGAACGGCATGAAAGTCTTCCGTACTACCCGCAGTGCCAAGTCAACAGCCAAGTCAACAATGCGCAGGGTAAAGTCATAATATATTATATAGCAAAGCAAACGTTTCCGTGTCCAAAAACTAAACGCATATCGAACGCGCTAGATTTTTGTTATTACCTTTCTTTCATGTCTAACGTTATTAATGTTGGTGTGGTATTGAGGAAAATCGCCCAAACCGATCTCACCAGCTCCGCAATACAATTATTTTATCTGTAGTGATTTGCCTACGATGTTCAATCGCACTGGTAATATTTTAATGAGCGACTTATTCTTCAGACCGCAGATAACGCCACTCACTATAACACACTGCGTATCTATAAATTGCATTGTGGGAGATTCATGATAAATCCAATTCGTGGAATACATTTCACATTTGCAAATTCTTGTCATTAGCCTGCGTCTAATGGGCTGTTTTAACCGTACCAATGCTACCAAGTACAAAGGCTCGTTTAATTGTATCTCGTTGAAATTGTTGAACATATGTCAAATGTCGAACCTATTTGTATTTGTATACTCCACCTTAACACTAATCGCGTTGATTTTTTTTGTCGCAGTTGGATATTAGCGCTATGGTGTCCGCACGTAATTGCGTCCCGCGACTATGTAAACAAAAAGTTTTCTATACCGAGATGTAGGAATCACGGCAACAAGGTTCAGTTCGAACCAACACATGGTCATCTCAACGCGTGCAAACGATCCAACACCAACAAGCAAACACAGAGAAATAAGCAAATTCTGCTTACCGAAATATTATAGTACCAGAGTCACAAAATTCGGGAGGTTTCAGAACAGCCAGTCAGTAGGAAACAGTTGCACTTAAATTATCCTTTTGCAAATATATAAATTCACAATGGGTCAGCAGCACTGGCAGGCAATAACAAGTCTACAGCACTGGCAGGCAGCAGTATTCCACTAAGACAAAGATTCGTGTGACGCAACAACGGCACATTGAGTTGACGTCAAAAAATCACAACATAGAAAACACACTCACAGCATACAAGTGGCGATGTAACACTCCCCCCCAAAATGTGGGAATAACATGAACATTTTTACAAGTATCTTCAGAAGACCGAGCAGTTAACCCGGATCATCATCTAGCAACCCAAGCTGACATCGCTCGGAAAGGTTGAGGAGGTCTCATTAGAATCAACGATGCGACACAGTTTTGTGATGGGGCGCCGAGAGACACCGCTGCTCGTCCGAACGAGCACAGTGCGAACTTTTCCTTTTTCATCGGGGTACGTCTCAATAATTCGATGTCGACAAGACAGGCATTTTTCAAGCACGCGCCGTACGGCAACACCGCCCTTGATGATCCAGTAGTCTTGTCGAACTGAAGTCCAGGTGTGTCCCATCCCGGAGTGTCCAACTCTTCATGATGGGCCAAGATTAGTCAAATGCGAAGAATGGGGTATGATTGCAGGGTGTCTCGCGAAGAAACTGATCGGCGCTTTGTCTAAGCGTCCACCAACACGGAGTACTTGATCAACCAGAACAGGTTGAACTTGTACACGGAACGACTGCAGTCAGTCTTTTTCAATCGGGAATTTCCACTTAATGCAGAGAGAAGTGAAGCAAAGCTTTTCCGCTGCTCGTACTTGACAAGTTTCAACTCGGCGATCTTCAACTTAGACAAGCCTATGTTAGTTGACGAGACAACTGATAATTTCCTTCGATGTACCAAAAACATCTTAAATCTCATCCACCAGACCACGGCTTTCTTTAATCGATGTAGGCACGAGTAACGTTCAATGATTCTATCCATAGGGTGCTTCAACTGATGTACGTCAACAGTACAGGAGGCTACAGCCTTCCCCAACGGATTAAATTCCTCCGGAACATCAACAGCATTTAGCTGGTTGCGATGGCCAGTTGGTTTCTGACTCCAGGAGAAACATTGGACCTTTTAACCAGCGACTCGAGTTGACAAGGGCATCAGCGGGCAGACCTCTGGAGGCATCATCTGCGGGATTTAATTTTGTAGGAACGTGTATCCAATTCGTAATGTCCGTCAGTCGCTCAATCACTGCCAGGCGATTGGCGACAAAAATTGGAAACCGTTTGGTTGCATTTCGAATGCTTAACAGAACAGCAGTGGAATCACTTCAGAAAACTGAAGTTTCAATAGGCAAGTCTAATTCCTTTCTCATGAGGCGATCCAACCTCGCAGCGAGCACAGCAGCGGTGAGCTCCAGCCGAGGGATCGTCTTCGTGTTCAACGGGGCAAGTCGGGATTTTCCAATCAGAAAAGAACACATCACTGTCCTGTTATTGTCTTCGATGCGAAGATATGACACGGCGCCATACGCATACTTAGATGTGTTAGCGAAAGATGCAGTTAATACTTCAATGGAGGTTTCAGTTTCCAAGACCTGAAGCAACGTGGAACGACAACATTGCTTAAGTGAGGCAACTCAGCAAGCCACCTCTTCCAGTAATCGGAAATCAAATCCGGAATGTCGTCATCCCAATTCAGTTCCAATCTGCACAAGTCCTACAGCAATAACTTGGCCCTCAGAATCACGGGAGATACGAAACCCAGAGGGTCGTAAAGTGAACTGACAGCTGAAAGGATTCCTCTACGCGTGTTTCCCTTGATGTGGGTATGTCGAATACTGATGTCCCGTCGCCAAAAACGCTGTCCACAAACACGCTCTCCCGTTGGAACATGACTTGCGCAACCTTTAGAAGACGGACATGTGCTTGGCCCCTTGCAGACGAACCAAGTGCGAGACCAAAGAGTGACCAGCCAAGAGATGTCTTTACAGCACAAGGGGTCCCCTGCGGTCCAGAACGTGTACATTGTACGTGGAAGGCTGAAGGATTATAGGCTCCGATCAGTATCGTCACAGTTCCCCCTTCCAAACGACGCAGGGGCAACTCCTGGAGGTGATTGCACTCGGCAAGCTTTTTCGCATCAGGGATCCTATTCGGCGACATGGGAATTTTGTCGATGGATAGCACTTCCGGCAACAACAACGGCTCTCCGTCATCGAGCGACGTGACTGTGAAAGATACAGTGGAGCCTTGGTACACTCGCGATTGATCTGTCAAAGTGCTCAGACAATTTTTTCGATCCTTGGACCAAGTTTATCAATCAGATCTTGTTCGCAAAATTCCCAACCTTTTTTTCTCCAATTTACACCCTGGAAGTCTTGGAAGATTAAACCCTCACTAATTTTGCAAAATAGTCATAAGGAAAGAGAGGTTTTGAAATACGTACCCGAACGTACAGTGAAAAGTTCGCAAATATCTTGCTTACAAAATTACCCCTAAGTTATGTCAAATTTACCCCGGTTGGGCACCACTGGTTCAGGGTATCAATATTCTTTTGTGTGTAAACAAGCGCTTTCCCGTCCTGCTGTATACTGTGAATGTTTTTATTGCCAGTTGTACGCAACAGCTTCTGAAAGCGTCGTTTGGAACCAACCTTGTGAGCCAGAGAGGATAGTCCGCGGATAATTCATCGGGAAGCAAATCCTCCCTCGTATCACCGAGAACCAACAGCAACTCCAACGAATTTAAAACTTCATTTTACCACCAGGTTCGATTCTCAACCCAGTCACACTAAATAAAAACAAATTGAGGACAACTTAAATAAATAATATTATTGCCTCCACATTGCTTATCATATGATTATTGTGACACGGGACCTGACGGCACTATTGGTTGAAAATTACTTGGCCATAGTGTTTCCACCTTGTTTTCTCCGTAAAGTTGCACCAAGTTTGGTGCCCAACGGATGACGGTGATTGTATAGTCACCACAAAGAGGAAGTTATAGATCAAAACAGTGGCCATCTGTATGCAATTTACACAATTCGTATGATAGGCTCCACTATGCTTAACAGAGAATAACGTTGTATGCAATATCGTCAGCAGGTGGACAGGAACAAAAAGTCGTTGTCAGAAACTTTGCCGGTTGTCGAACTTCTCGTTTACAATTTCTTGGCACTGTGGAGTTTTTGTCACTCACAAAGTCATTTTAACGCAGGTCTTATCAGGGATCGTTTGGATTGAATTTAAACTCTAGAATCTAAAACAGTTCGCTGTTGATATCGTTCAGTTTGGTCTTTATTATCGACCATAAAAATGATGCTATGGCGTTCAACATTAAGGTGAAAATTAAGGAATCAAAGAGACATTTGAACTGTGAAGTTTTCAAGTTCGCAACAAACGCAGTATGTTTAACACTTGTTGCGTTTTAATGCGTGTTCTTCTGTAAACTCCGTAATCCGACACCAATCAGGTAAACAATCTTGTATTAAGATGGCTGAAACGTACGGCAGCAGTCCAAATGAAACCACAAGTAGAAATTGTAATGGAATGGAATAATGATACAAGCCAATGTGGCCCATATAAAGCATGAACACAAGTCACAAGTGCCCGCTAGGCATGTCAGGGCGAACCAACAGGTTACGGCACTTTATAGTCCTTTATTGTTTTAGGGCCAGGGCGGTCGTTGTTTAAAGGTCTGTAATTATTACTGTACCACGTTTAGTTTGACCTTTGTACGTGGGAACCCGGTCACGAATATAAACAGTTCCAATATTACAATTTTCATATTAATATACACTGTGTTCGCTACACACTCAACAAAAGTGCACACGTTGATCTCTATCGCCGCTGGTGCCACCACTTTTATATTTGTATTGCCACTATGTGCGCTGTCGTCGTGTTGTTTTAAATGCGAGCCAGATGACTCTTCGACCTCAAAAACAATGCGCTTGTGTGTGAATTGGACGATTGGGGTTATTAATTTGGTTGGTGAGAATTTGTCGGTTAACTTGTTCATTAAATAACCGCATACAAGCAATAGGATAACAACAGACACAAACAGAAGAGAGATATTCGAAACTCCCTTTCGATCCGTTGCATTACCGGACTCTCTCTTCTCCATTCATTAGCCAGATCGCATCCTTTAGTATGTATGACACTATGGTATCATGGTATGATAGGATAATTCTATGTGAAAACTTTTCTTAATTTGCTACGAGACTACAATGCCTGGTAAAGCAATAAATTTAGAAATACCACCATAAGGTCAATAGTTGTTATGTCACAAGTGCCAACCTTTGGACTGGACTATCAGGCACGTAAGTGTTTACCCAAGTCCCAGTTGAAATGTATGCAGAAGATAGCATTCAGGCAAATATGTAACGTTACATCAACTACATGCGGCAGCATGAGCAAAATAATTATGATTTACATGGCTTTGTGGTTTCAAAAATTTTGTATACTTTTCAAATATTGTCTAATTGTGCTTTCAGTTTTAATTGTTTCAAACGGTTTCTTCGCAAACACAACTTTCATCTCAAAAGTTACAAAAAATTGGAAGCTATGGAAAAAGCGAACCCCGATTGCACAAATACTGTGATAGATTATAACTTCTAAACAAAAACCAATGAGTTGCGCAATGTTTTTCACCATATTCATATTTTCTTCGCTATTTCAGATTCAACTGAGTCCGACGTTGACCCTACAACAAATCAAACGAAAGGAAAATAAACGAACATTTACAAATTGTCGTTATTCCTCATATTTTCTCCAAACATTGATTCTTGCATTTTGTTTTCTTGAAATGCCTATGTCACTGTCGATTTTTATGCGTGGCAGAATTATTCTAGCGAATAAAATGACTCCCACGGTTTACAATCTTTTGAAAACTTTGGGCATCCCTAATATCGGTAATACGTCTACCATTGTATTTATAGACAATCTTTTGAGTGTGGGTAGCCAAATACCATGAATTCTTGGGCTAAAAAGCCGATGGTTTTGGAAGGGCAATCTCCAGATAAAGTTCTTTCAAGTTTTAAACCATCACTTGGGCTCGAAGTACTGAGTAAAGTACGTACTTCTTCGTAGCATCGTCGCGCTCTACCCTGCTGTAAAATTTTAAAGGTTAATAATTAATTATTGACCAAGAACGAATTATGCCTATGTGAATAGTTTGATGCGTTTGCTGTGTGAGGACTAGCTTATGTAAGTTTGCATAAAAGTGCTGCTGACCAGATTTCATCGGTAAACAACATCTATTTGGAGCAGTTTTTGCTTCTATAGACATCCAGAAAATTAATGAAGTTTTTGCTTCCTACCAGGTTATACAGGTGAGGTTTTCCTATTATTTGTATTTGCGTGGTCAGGGAGGTTAAGTCGTGAGGCCTGTTAATGTCACGATCAGTTTGCAACCAAACCTAAAACACCATTACCTGCAGGGTTTGGTGAAGTACGATAGTCTATCAACCCCTCTACGATAAGTGAGCTTCAGGAGTTCATTCGGCACCGAAAAGGTCACGATTATATGATGTGTATTTCATTATTCCGCAAGTTTTCGAAGCACCGACTAACATAACTAATGTGATCGATTTACTGGTGAGTTTAACAGACCAGGCATTCTGTGTCGTGTATGTCATTCTGGCCATTTTGCAGCAGCTTTAAAAAAAGTAAACAGTCAGTTATTTGCATTTGAACGGCGCAGTGTGCACTTTGACCATTTTGAGGTTTAGGTGATCATACGTATTGTAGCATGAGTACATGCCCCTATAAAATAAAATTGTTGGAAATTCCCATGCGGCTAAAATAATTCCCTTTTGCATGACAACTATATGCGGATGCATCGGAAATGTGGATGACTTTTGTAAAAATTTAACAAAATAAATATTTAACTGTGCAACCATGCAAGTTCTCAATTTATTTCAAATTGTTTGTTTGTAGTCACGCCAGTACATATGGCTTCGTCCGGCGTCACTGCGCTACGGCGGTTGTGGTGATTTCGATCCTCAAAGTTTGCATTTTGCGTTTAACTGGGCGTTACCTTGCCAACTTAGTCATGGCGGCCGTGATCTTCACGCGCAAGAGGCCAAACCAACAAACTCTGATAAAACGTTATTTCTCCCACTATTTAACCTTGTTTACGGAATATGATAAAATTAAAAGTCTAACATGAGGTTAAACTCTCCAAGTCGTGGCATCCCAGCATTACAAAATATTGTAGCGACGACTGCGTATTTATCGAACCGTGACATGCGTCGATTGATGTTTTCTACATGTGTCTCGTTTTATGTTAATTTTTGAAGTGCCCGTCATTCTGATTTGTTGGCGCCTGAATAAACACCGCCACAGGTGTAAATTCGGAAGAATAAATCTCTGGAAGGACATTTTTTTGTTAGAAAATTTGTGCCTTGCTGAAGACTAATTAACTATTACTTGGGTTGTTCTGTTAGGGAACCTCCAAAAATTATCTTCATTGTAAAACGTAGCAATATTTATAAGGAATATCTGTACCCTTTTCTGTTGAAATGTCTTCTGTGGACGGGGGTAAGTAATATCTGTCAGTTTATTGGTTGACCCAAATAAAGCAAAAACTGTTTCGGTTATTTCAAGCATATGTTTTTATTTAAGAATACAGCGGCACTGGACAGCAGAACATTTATTATGGATGGTTGTGGGAAAACGCTTTCCAACTTGTTGCCTTTCGGCCTTTTGTAAAGTTCCATATGTATTTGTAGCAGCAAATAGCAAACACACGAGCATTCGTATTAAAAGTTGTTAACAGTCCTGAACCACTACCCTACTAGGTTTGTTAAAAATGACTAATAACGACGAAATAATTTCCTATTTTTTTATTTTTGTGAACGTGAAAAAAAAAATAATGAAAAAAAAGTAACGCAAAACATAAAAACAAAACCGTTTGATTTTTGAGAGCCACTGTTTTGGAATATTTGCAGTTTTGCTGCGGTTATGCTCTTTCATAGGGTAAATACAAATAGTAAATTTTTAGGTTGCTTTATTTCTTGTGGATTCTCAAGGGTCTTTTGATAATCAAGACTCAGTGAAAGGCTGTTCCTTTATATTTGCACTCAGCACTATGATGAGCTCCGTTCAAATCTATAATGTGTCCAAACAAATTGGAGGAAACGATTTACAGCATCTTCAGGTAAGTCACAGTGGCGATATTAAGTAAATTAAGTGCATAAATGTTGTTCATATTTCTGGAACTCCAAAAGGAGCAAAAGACGTTCAGCGCCAGTATACGATCTTGATTTATTAACCGAAATAATAAATTCGCCTATTGGCATTTTCAGTTTTTGTCTAAAAGTATAGCAATAAAATAATACCACAACAAAAAACTTAACAGTAAGTCCACTTTCGGGATTGCTAAGACAAAAACCGAAGCGTATAAAAACAATTAAACTTTTCCTGGGACAAGCCGCTGTGGTAACACGGACGCAAGAAAACGCCGAGAGACTGCATGCACACAGAATACAAAACAGTGACGGAAATAAAGACAAAATAAATCAATGAACGCAAAGATAGTCATTTTTTACAAGGTAGAATCATGGGCTGAATATGTATTGACGCCCTGAGGTTGCTTGGACGAAAATTACCGTAAAACAATTATCTTCACAAATGTAACCATGGGAGGTTCTTGGACAAAAATTACCGTAAAACAATTTGCAATGTCCGGTTTGTTTTTAAATAAGATGGGGTGTTTATTTTGATAGTGTTTTACCAGCGCCATCTTGTCAACTTTGTCATCTTTAAAACAACCTGTTCGCCATGTGTGAATTCCACCTCGTGCTAAAACGATTTTTAATTTGGCCAATATATTGTTCTTGTGGTGCAGGTAGCCACGTAAATTCCGTAATTTTTTAATGTAGATTTTATCGTAAGGGGACGGTGTGGTGGAAAGGGTTGTGATGCAGGTGGCAAAGTATATCGTCGTCTTTTTTCTTCGGCCGCCGCATAATGCGCATTTCCGGCAAAGGCCGAGAATACCTATCAACTTGTGTGTTTCCGAGTGCAAATGCACGGTGGTTAATGAAAATGGCGCAAAGTGCTTTTGGTCGCTTGAGGGTGATGGACGATGCAGGTTTAACGTGTTATCACAGCGGCTTGTCGCAGGAAAAGTTTTATCGTTTTTCATTGATTCGGTTTTTGTCTTGGCAGTCCCAAAAGTAGACTTACTGTTTTGTTTGATGTTGAAGGGGGTGCTTCGTCACGTGTATTTTTCTGAATGCGCGTCGTTGCCAGAAAACGCTTAATTGTTTCGAGACGCGCAGAAAAAGCAACACTAAAAGCAATACGTATCACGCTTCAGTGAATTCAAGGGTGACATCCGCCACATTACTCCCCCCCAGAAGCGGGATGTTGTTTTTTTGGTCGCCCTCTTTTACGAGCTTGTCCAACAGGTACCGGTTTGGAGCAGTCAACTATAGCAGGTTTAAGGCGATCAATCGAAATGGAATGTTCAACACCTGAAATTTTTATCACAAAATACTTTTCGTGACGAGCACACACTTGAAAAGGACCATCATACGGTGGCGAAAGTGGGGGGCGATATCCATCTTTACGCACGAAAACATATGTGCAATTGCGTAACGAAGGTGGCACAAATACACGAGTTCGACAATGGCGCGACATGGGCTGCGGTAATAATTTTTGAATCGCACCACGAAGAGTTTGTACAAACTCGGAATACTTGATAAACGTGTCTGCAGCAACAGGAAAATCCCCAGGTTGGGCAATGGTTGAGCCGTAAACGAGTTCCGCGCTTGACGTGGTGAGATCTTCTTTTGGCATGTTACGTATGCCGAGCAGAACCCAGGGCAGCTCGTCAATCCAATTTGGATTAGCCGATCTAGCCATCAGGCTGCTTTTGAGTTGACGGTGAAATCGTTCCACCAATCCGTTAGCCTGTGGGTGGAACGCCGTAGTGCAGTGGTGTTTAATTCCCTTGAGCTGGCAAATGTTCTTCCACAATTCAGATGTGAACTGCGGGCCTCTGTCAGACGATATTTCCGTTGGGATCCCGAAGCGGGCAATGCAATGAAATATAAACGCTCTTGCGCAACTGACGGTTGTCGCATGGCCATCGTGTAAAGCGGTCGACAATGGTAAGCAAGTATCTACTTCCTTGTGATGGCGGCAGAGGGCCAACAATATCAATATTAACGTGGTAAAATCGCGCTTTGGGGATTTCATAACTATGAGGAGGAGAACGTACGTGTGTTTGAATTTTGCACTTTGGCATTGCAAGCATTGCCGAGCCCACTCTGCAACTTGCTTGTTTAAACCATGCCACACAAACCTTGACGAAATGATTTTGCTTGTTGTTCTGACTGATGGATGGGCTAGGCCATGAATAACGTCGAACACCTTTCTTTGCCATGATTGCGGGTGATTGGTCTGCAAACACCAGTGGACACATCACATAAAAGTCTCACCTGTGAGGTGTCCATGACAACTTCTTTAATTTGTAAGTTGGATACGGCAGTGCTGTAAGCTTGTACTTCGGGAACATGCTGCGCTTTGGCAAGAGCAATGTGATCCAAATTGATTGCGGGATTTTGAATGGAGCCTATCACTGCTCTGGATAAGGTATCGGCAACACAATTGTATTTACCTTGTACATGACGAAGATCCGTTGTGTATTCGGATATGGCGGACAAGTGGCGCTGTTGTCTTGCTGACCATGGAACCGATGACCTTTGTAACGTACAAGTCAACAGTTTGTAATCGGTGTAGAAGGTAAATAAACGGCCTTCTAGAAAATAGCGGAAATGGCGAATAGCCAGATCAGCCGCCAACAACTCCCGGTCGAAAGCGCTGTACTTCATCTCGTTAGCACGCAAATGACGACTAAAAAATGCATGAGGTTTCCAAATCCCGTTTATATGCTGTTCAAGCACCGCTCCTACAGTTCTATCGGATGCATCAACAGTCAGGGCGAATGTGGCATCAGGATGTGGGTGGTTAAGTTTGGTTGCATTTGCCAGTGCAAGTTTTGCTGCGTTGAAAGCACATTGCAAATCACGAGACCACTGCAGCTGAGCATTCCTTTTTGATGTGGAATTATAAATGGGGGACATGATACTTGTGGCAGAAGGAATAAATCTGTAATAAAAGTTTATCATTTCAGGAAATTTTGCAAACCTTTAGTAGTGGTGGGGCAAGGAAATTTTTCCACTTTATTGGGCAAAGGTTTTGCGCTACGACATCAACCAAATGACCTAGAAACTCAATTTGTTTGTTTCAAAAACACATTTGTTGATTAGAAGACCACATTCCTGCAGGCGGTGGAAAAGCTGTTCTAGGTGTAATTTTATGTTAACTTGGTGAAGTGCTGGCCACCAGTATGTCGTCCAGGTAAACAAAAACAAATGGTAAAGATTGACATACCTGGTCCATACCCAATCAAAAAATTTCTACCGTTTATCTCCGGCCATTCTAATCACACAATCGGCTGTTCTGCGATTATGTCTCGTGCGGCCAAGCATGTGAATAACGTACGAAATGAGTGCATACATAATAGGTTTAGGTATGGTGTTGCCATGCTTGATAATTAGCTAAAAAATCTACTAAGGTTCAACTGTGGCATTGCGACGCTTGCGCGGCGTGTGGTTGTAAGGTATCAACCCGTTGAAGGCTCGAACATGTTTGCCTTTTACGAATTTAGCCCTAGTGACTAAGTTAAATATCTCTACGGTGCCTTGCATAAAATTGAATTTACGAACAATTATACAAACACTTTAATTTTTTGGAGATTTCAAAGGCAAATTTTCGATTGCGATATATAATTTTTATTTCGAAATAATTTTGATGACATATATTACGTGTTATTCTTGATAAAATTTGGCGATTTTATTTTCATGATGTGGTCATGGAATATTGATAGCCACATTTTGTCATTACCGTGGTTGAACTTTTAATGTGTGAGAATAAATTGCGCAATTTTACTTCGGATTCATTCATGCGTGAAAAGCGTGGTCTGGTAAGGACGAGACCGCTGTGGACAGACGTTATGTCTTCTTTTTGTTGCG
The DNA here is from genome assembly GCF_947561715.1 of Ascidia mentula. NCBI lineage: Eukaryota > Metazoa > Chordata > Ascidiacea > Phlebobranchia > Ascidiidae > Ascidia > Ascidia mentula. Next base: position 21,016,763 of record NC_138568.1, on the reverse strand, counting down.
TATCTGACTGAATCCGTTTTATTGTATCAGTTGGAAATAATATTGTATCATTGTCAGCATTAATAGTGGCAGATGCTTCTGTTTTAAGATTTTGTAGAACATCAGATAGGCTACCTTTAATTTAACTATCTGCTATAGGTATTAAGAAAAGAAAACCCATGTTTGTACAATGATAAATTTGAAAGTATAATTGAGAGAAAAGGATGCAGCACCTACAAGAATTATGGCTGCAGATTTGAGAAATATCATAACTGACCCAATGGTAAGTACAGTACATTGCAGCATGTTATATATTTGTGAGTTTGCCTCTGTTGTTTTTGTGTCTGTGGTACTGTTAGCCTAATTTTTAGAGCAAATTTGCCTAACTATTTACTCATGTTTATTTATGTGCTATTAAAAAGTTTTTAATTTTACAGTGATTGAAAAAATCCCATCTCTGTCCGGAGTGGAGAACTGCGATGGTGGGCGAACTCATAATTACGCAAATTGTTTGTTTCAATAAATTAAAGAAAGGTTATTGGAATTGTTGTGTCAATGATAATTGTATGCAGGGTATATCATTCAGTATGTGCGGGACATAGTAGGTTGAGGTTAGATAATAGGCCTGAACATGCACAGTTATATTGTTCGGCCTAACTTCAGTAACAAGGATGAGCCAAACAAGACCCGCATCTACGGCCATCGCTGGTAGTGTTTCTTTGTCGAACTTTTACCAGAGATATATGTCTGGCTAAGGTTCGAAATCCATATACGGGCCATACCTATCTGCCAAGCTAACCAAAGAAAAGCGGTGAAGGCCCGGGCGAAATTTTTTGATTGGGTAAGCCGTTTAAAAGTCTGGGCTGCATTTTAAGGCCGAAAGGCAATGTTAAAAATCAAACAATCCAAACAGAGTCATGATAGCAGTTTTTTGGATGTCTTTCTCTGCAACAGGGACCTGATGGTAGCCCCAAACAAGGTCGATCTTCGAAAATATCTTAGCGCCGGACAAACGCGATTTGAATATGCGGAATGCTGTAGCGATCTGGCTGGGTCGACACATGTAGGCGGCGATAGTCACCGCAGGGGCGCCATTAACCTCATGGCTTTGGTACCATATGTAGTGGTGCGGCCCAAGGACTGGATGAACGACGAATGATCCCCATTTGAAGTATCTTGGCAAACTCCGCTCTAGCGATTGCAAGCTATTCGGAGGATTAACGACGTGCCTTTGCGTGAACCGTCAATAAAGGTGAGATAAGTCAATAAAGGTTGTTTATTTGTTTCTTTCTTTGCGATAACAAAAAACTTTATTGGTTAACCACCACTATTTTAACAGCTATTTACACAATACGCAACAAGCGCTCATTGGATGGATTATGTAGAAAAGTTTTGCAACGAGACAATAAAGTTAGTCTCTGACCCAAATAAGTTGGTCTCGGCTCCAACAAAGTTAATCTCGGCCTCAAAACGGGCTTTCAATGAATTGAGAAAAACTGATAAGAACAAACCGAAAAGCAATAAAACATCATTTCAGGTTTTTACACTTTTCATGTCATTTTCCATAAAAACAATGAGAAATATTCAGCAATGATTTATTTTACTACATTAGTCTCTACATTATACCTAATTTCAATTTTATTTCAAGCACTTAATGTTTCTTGTTCGTGACTGGGGTGACAAAAAATACAAATGTGATATCGATGGTGGCGAAGAATATCTTCAAAAAGTCCTCAAATCCACTTCAAAAAACTCAGAAGTTGAATCAGTTCGGAAGGGCTTGCGTGATGCTTTTGAAAACATCTCTTGTTTTTTGATCAAATATCCAGGAGAAAAAGTTGCTGAAAGAGATGAGGATGAAGGAGGTCAACTTCAATTAAAAGGTGAAGTTTTCAACCTATGGAAAGCTAATAAAGTGTCTCCACAATGCAATGAAATAAGAATCGTCTATGATGCTTTCCTGCTATTGTTTTTGTTGTTTTTTCCAGATGTCGGACCTATATTTCTTGACACGGTCAAAATACTTGTGAAAAACCTCTTTGCCCATGAAAACGTTGTGATTAAGAAATCTATCGGGAAAACGATTACAGGAAATGAGCTCATTGGTTTAAGCTTGTCTTACTTTAATGCACTTAACGATGGAAAAATGCCAAAAGTTTCGACAATAGCTCAGGTAAAGTTTTTTTGGACTAATTTACTTGAAAAGTTGAAAGCGAAACTAGTCAACTTTTGAAACTGATTGATTACCCTCCAGTGAACGTTATTTCCAAATTTAGTTCTTTTGAATTTTTTGTCGCATCTTTCCATCATATAAAAAGCTGTTTAACACTATTTACTAAGGCATCAGCAGAAAACAATGCTCGAAACGCCATACAAGAATGCATGAAAAACTATAAAATACAAATGAACGAGGTATGAGTAGAAAAATTATAAAAATTGAAAACAGTTGTTAAAAAAATTTAAATTTCCCGCAGTTCTGTGAAAAACGATGCTACAGCCAACCTGTCTTTGCCGATAAACATGAAACCTTAAAAACAGAAGCTCTGGAGTACTTTGATACCCAACCAAATTTTAGCGACGCTAAGTGTCTGGCCAAGTATCGGAAACAATTGAATGATAACATAGACTTGGAGTTTGTTGTGTTCAAACAAATTAACAAAACTAATTTGGTGCGTGTAACCTATAATACGACTGCTAGTTGTGACTTCAACAATAGCTTAACCTTTTTCTTGGCTTGAAAGTTATTTGTAATCTTTAGACGTAATTTTTTTGTTTCTAAAGCTATTTTCAACTAGAGTTAAAAATAATCAATTTATTTAATAAAGCAACGTTGGAAAACGACTGTTTACGAAGGTATAAGCGAAGCCGAAGAACACTACAAAAAGGAAATGCATGAAGTAATGTTTTTTGTTTAATGAATTTTAGTTTTATTTGGGAGTAAATCATAAATATTTTAAAATTTTAAATTATTTTAGTTGTTTGGAGACACAAAGCATTCAATAATTTAACTTATAGGCGATGAATGGACAATTTGTAGAAGAAGATCAGTTTGCAGAAATTGAGAAACTATGTCGAAACAAGGCTTTCAAATGCTACAATGAACTGATAATAAACCTTCCAACTGACCTTGATATTAAACTGGACAGAGAGTTAAAAGATTTGTTGGATGAGCTGCGCGAACAATTCCAAGAAGAAAACGAGAAGAGTCTTGTAAGTCAGTGTAAAACCACTTTCAGTTGAAATTGCCAGGTTGTATACAAATGAATAAGAAATAAGAAGCTTAAATGTCAAACAATCCTTTTAAACGCAACTGTGCTCATCATGAGTGCTATGAGCTAACTTTGCGTGTTACCTTTATCTATTCAAAGTAATTTACTTTTAATTTAATTTTTTTTACCAAAAAGCTATTTTTCACAAAGCTGAAAGCTTTTCAACGTGGTGATGTTTATAGAATACATTTAAAAAATATTTAAAAAAATGTTGCAAATAAATGTGCCCTGTTGTATACACTTCTTGTTTTTAAATCTTTCTGCAGAAACAAAGAACCCAAAAGTCCCGAAGCGAAATTTCAAATATTTTTGACAACTACAAACAAAGAATTCAAAATGTAACTACGCTTGTTGTGTTTTTACTTCTACAATGCGTTTAAATATAAACGCAAAAAAAATATTTTCAGGAAAAGAAAAAGTGTATGACGCAAGCCACATTATATGAAGTTCATTCAAAAAACGAATTGCTTGCAATGAAAGAATTCGAAAAGCTTGACCAGACAGGTTTTGATTTCGAACACGAATCTCCACGAGATGCATTGGAGAAAATGATAAAATTTCATTATAAGACACTTGAGAAGGAAAATTTGCAGACCAAGGCAAGTATAAATTTACATAGGATATTTTTTTATTTACAGTTAATTTACGTGAAAAACTGGTGATCGATGACGTTTAGTTAATAATAATAATGTGACAAGAAGTTGTAGGACAAAAATAAAGCACATGTGGCACGACCATGGCAACTTTGTGTAAAACTAAATGTACATCTACAACAAATATATTTCTAGTTTTTCGCTTCTACGTCAACACAATAGAGAGAAAAGCGGCGAGCAAACGTCAATATTTTTCGCTGTAGCGACTTTGAAGTGATTCGCCTTGTTCGTATTGGAAAAGTACACGTACTGAATATACCCGATAGTTTTAAGAATATAAGAACCCCCAAATTACGGTACATCAAAGGTCATGGCAAGTTGTGACATCACTCAAAAATGCGTCACTGTGACGACATAAACCGAAAGCTTTGGGATTTGTCGTTGATTACGGAAAACCAAAAGATACAGCAGCATCGACTTTACTCTGTACTTCAATAGGTCGAAACAGTGATCATTTGCAGCTCAAATAAGCAATCAAAATCCGTTTATTTCACTTGTTCGCTTGTCCTGTTTAAGTGCTCCTGTTTGATGCAAAACTACTTCCTATGCGTAAGGCTCGCTGCTCTCGCACGACTAAAGCACTCAATGACGTCACGCAACGATAATCTTACTTTCGTACGATATCGTACGCAATTTTAATCAGTTGTAACTCAGAAATCTGTAGCGTTTTAAAACTACATGTTTCGCCAAAAAATGTTAAAAGTTATCATCATGTCATACTTTTAATTATTTTGTTTTAATTTTTCATGCCACATTATTTTAACTTTGTCGAATAAGTCGTAAAAGCTGACATTTGTTGCTTCGAGTAAAGAGTTAAGTGCTGACTACACTCGTTATTTTTCAGGAAAAACTGACAGAAGTAAACGAACCACATTTGCAGAATCAAATTAGTGTCTACTTGAGAACAATGAAAGATGTAAGTTTTGCATTTTCCGTTTTTTGGGTACATGTGGGTCCGGATATATCGTTAAATGGCACCATGGTTGCTATTGTTCGTTTCGGATTTCTTCTTCTAAATCAGTGTTTCCCAAACTTTTTTCAGTACCGCCTCCCAAACACCTTAGTTATTTAACAACCCCCAATAGAACAGACAAAAAACATGACGAATGTATTTGTTGCTTGTCAATTAACGCGATGGGTGACGTTGGTGGAATGACACCAATTTCGTCTGATTTCTAATATTTCAATACCAAACTCTAGTTAAAAACAAGTAAACCATACCACCGAAAATCCTCATTTTCGAATAGCGGTTATTTGGCGTTGATTGATGACACATTGTGACATACATAAAATTCGTTGTGACGTCAGAATCAATATCTTAAAACGTACCACCGGTTGGGAAACACTGACTTACGCTACAAGAGAAAATTTGCCCTATCACCAAGCGCCCACCAATCGGTCATTTATTTCCTAGTGCCCCCCAATCGCCCATTTCGCCTCCAGCGCGCCCCGCAAGATTGCAAACACCACCAGGGGGGGCGTTGGCGCCCACCTTGGGAACTACTGTTCAAAATGAAACAATTGCAACGAAAAACGGGAATTTCCCAATAAAAATATTTAAAAATTGTACCGCACCAAAAATATGCCGAAAGACAAGATTTTTTATGATGTCTTTTATTCATAGTTATGTGATGGGAAATATGTGAAACCGCCAGTTCTAAAAGAAGAACACACCAGACTTATAACGGAAGGAAAAGAGAAAATATGTGCAGAGTTCACAGAAGAATTTTCGCGCACAAAAGATGAGTTTGTTGAAAGATACAACAACGAAGTCGAAGAATTTTACGAGAAAGTGAAGAAATACAACAAACACAACAGATTCATATTTGTGAGAGTTCGTAAAAACGCTCTGAAGGGAGGGGGAGAAGGTGCAGCAAAGGGGGCAGAGTTGGGGGCCACAATTGGGGGTGCTTTTGGCGGGGTTGTTGGGGCTGGTATTGGTACTGTGGGAGGAGCTATTGGCGGGTTTGTAATGGGGATTGTAGAAGAACTTAATTCACCAAAGTTGCCGTTCACCGATTTTGTCAATCCAGACACCACCGATGCCCCATGAGAGACATTAACATACCGATCATTTTTACCTTTGGAAAACTTTACATGATTATTGTCGGATATTATGCAGAATGCTTGTATTTGCTGTAATAAACTATTCTACTTTGGCTTAAAAATACGTGTTGCTGTTTGCCACAATGTTATTTTGGTTTTGTATGAAAATTTTTAAAAGTTTTGTTGAGTAGATCCATGCATCAGTGAAAATGTATCGCAATTTACAGCTGTCAAGTTAACCGCCTAATTGAACACAGGAGCCACACGAACTTGATTAAATCTACCTTAACAGCAATAGCTTATGTTTAGTTTCCAAGTGTAAAATTTTTTTAATTCGAGTTAGTGTGTTGTGTTTGTAGAGTTTATATTTATAAAGCAGTGTACATAAGTAGTGTTCGCTTATTGTTTTGCTTATTGTAAATAAAATACATTGGCTGCTTAATATCATTGTAAAACTGCATTGAAGTTTTGCAACAGTGAATACAATTGACGCGTGCTTGGTTAATGTTTTCAAAATGATGTAAAATGGAAGGGATGTAAAATGTAATAGGCGATACAGTTTTCGGTAAAAAGTCGAGAGGTGTGCTTTTGGGTCGTGCTTTAAAAACATTGGGATCCTTTTCGTACAGTTAAGGAATTATATCGGCTCCGCAACGCTGCCTCCCTAATTCAGACAAGGCCCGGACTCTGCAATAACGGCTCACCAGCTAAAGCCAAAAAAACCTCGAACGGCTAAAGTGTTGTGCGCATATATGTAAAAAGAAAGGCTTTAAATAAACAACTCAGATCATCAAAGAAGGCATAACGAAAAGCATTAGTGCCATGTGTCATTTCTGCCATAGAATCTTACTCAGTTCATGAAAACCATTTAACAAAGCTTGAAAATTTGTATTGAGAATGTAATTTAATTAAAAAGATTAACACTGAAAACCACTATCCATGTTTTTAAGTCCTGTCCAGTGCGTAGAAGAGCTCCATGGACACGCGGGTCCAGTCTAGCGGTATAGATCGTTAGTGCAGGGCAACATTTAGCCATATTTACAGATTGATAAACTAAAACTGAATTCATATAAGGATCTCTGCTTACCTTACGGTTTAAGTGTAGCGACCATCGATTCTTCGGAACAGCACACGAAAACACGCAACGATCATTTGTTACTTTACGACATGTCACGAGTGTTTGCTTTCCTAGAAAATATATTGACATATGCACTGTGGCCTTGGTTGGTTCCACTGAAGAAGCCCTCAATAATACAACAAAATAACTTTTTCAGTGGTCGTATTAGCGATATGTTCAAAAGAATTATTTAAGTTTTTAAATATTAATCGACTTCCTCCTATTCCCGTAGTTTTGTGAACACATACGTCACAGCTAACTTAACAAAAAACAAGAGCACAAAAGCAGAAGGGTTGAAACACTTTGGTAGAACTGTTACGCTTCTTAAATAAGCGCTTCCCAAGGTCCTCAGGACGCTGCATTAACGGCTAACCACCAGCCTGTTCCAGCACAACGGTTAAACAATGCAATTCAATCTTGTTCATAAAACCATAAAAATTGCTCAGACGAAACACAATCTCCCCAAACAGTCTGCCCTCCGATTTTTTCTTAGCGTCTCGTGTTAGTCCGGTTTTATCTTTTTTCTCGCCAGTCATTGGCCCAACAGTGTCACGTGAGAGGAAGGGAGCTAGCGCTACGATATCAAATCAACGTGCGGTGACTGGTGCGTTCGAGACACTTAATAGATACAAAAATATAAATCAATACAAAACATTTAAATGAACTGGTGGAAGGTGAAATAACAAAAGGTGAAAAAGAACGTGGCGTAAAAGAATACGTGATTTAACGAAAGCGTGAAACTAGGAAATGAAACGCAAACAAGTGGGCAAATTCTTTTGCGCTACAGAACAACGCATTTTGCAGACAATAAACTTAGCACCCTCCGCTTATGCTTTTGCAGAACATATATATTTCGAAACTTTACTGTATAGTCTAAACTTAATGGTAGTGTCATCCAACGTTTAGTGGTAAAAATAAGCATGAGGCCAATAATATAAACACTGTGAGTTGCACACAGATGGCAATGTTTTGACCTACATGTGTTATGTTGAAGAATGACTAAACATGTTAATTGGATTCATCTATAAATCGACACTCCTGGTAATTAGAATTGATTGTCAGCACAACAACACCCATATCCCACACTGAGTGCATTTGTAACCATTTACTTTTTATGCGTTTGCAAGTTTATTACAGAAGAATGTTCCCCGGATAACATAGAATTCTACAAACCAACGAATTTTAATGTAAGTTGTTGTACTGTTGCATAACCTAATTGAAATTATATTTTACGTTGTAATGTTGAAGACACTGGTGCATCTGAATCAGCCCTGTTCATCGCATTCAGGTCCATGCTTAAATGCATCGAATACTTGATTCATCGCAAGTATAGTATTTAGATTATCATTTACCGTAGGACACTTTAAACAATATCTCTATGACAAACATGTCAAAAACATGTTGGGCACACCTGTGCAAGCGTATATGGATGCAGAACTTTTTTGCCACTTGCTGTGCAACTAAGCTACCAGTCTGTACGAGTTTTAAATTCATGTACTTAACACGACGAACATAGTGCAATAAGGCTCGTATCGAACCACATGTTTGGCGCATTGAAATGAAATGTAACACCGCAAGCAATATGTGTGTTGCGAATCGAGTGGTGTAACATAACAGGAAGCATGGTGGTGTGATTCTTTTGTTCTGTCGTGTTCGCAGCGTTAGCCACGATTTTTCTTCTTGCCGCTCCATGAGTGACGTATTGTGGTAATATGTTGCTCATATTGGCGGTAATCCCACTGATATCTGTGTTTGGTCGAAGCCTGTGTAAGAATTTACATTATGTGCTTTCAATGCCAACCAGGCGGCTTCAGAGTTTTGCAACTGCGCATGTAACCCACAATGCTTCCACCAATTACCTCCACGCCTCAACTACAGCGTTCGCACGATTTACGTCATCACAAAATTAGTTCCTTTTTCACCGACGGCGTTTGTCATATTGACTTGTGTCGCAATGTTGTCAATTCTTTGGTTTGTTAGTTTCAAAAAAACGATGACAAACTGTAAAATGATCCAAGAATATTTTCAAAGTCTTTGACGTCAGTCAGGCCAGCTCCATACAATGATGGAGCTACACATACCGCGTCATTCAAACTGATGATGGCATATGTTCTTGCCGAAATGATTTTCGTACATGAAACATGACAATGTTAACAATGGTATTGGTCGGCATCTGTATTCTCAGAATTTTCAACGTATTTTGCAAAAAATACCAAACAAATCGGAAAGGGTCAGAACAACGTTGTGCAGTTGTAGAAGAGCTCACTGTCTAGTTATTTAAGTTTAGGTTTTATTGGCTCTCTCTCGTTTGTGTGTAGTTTGGTGAAGATACTTCCATGCGTAACGTTGTATGTAAATGGCTCAAATGACTTGAGAGCAATCACGTGCTTTTGTTCTTAATGTTTTCGTTAGCTTTCCGATGAAACCAACCAGCATTGGAATGTAACCTCCACCCACATATAAACGCGGTACAAACAGCGTCTCGAAACACGAATCCAGAGTTTTTGAGAAAACAATGTTTTGTTGCTTCGTTACGGAACGTCGATGACGATAGTGCAGAGATCACATGTAAGTTTGGTGAAGCGCTAGAGTCTATCCACCCCTCTACGATTAGTGAGCTTCAGGAGTTCATTTGGCACATAGAAGGTCACGATTATATAATGTGTATTTTATTATTCCGCAACTCTTTGAAGCACCGACAAACATGACTTCAGGTGGCTGTACACAGAATGCGTATTGCGTTAAAGTGCTTAAAGGTTTTGGATGGAAGTAATCTCAATATGTCATTTAGACAACAGGAATCAGACCGACAGATTTGTCCTATATCTTGTTACGTATCCAAATAACTTACAAAGTGTGATTGACGATTAGCTGCAGTGCGATATTTTATTTTTAAATTCTTAAGTATTTAGGTACAGGAACGAAATCTTGTAAGTGAGCAAAATTTTCAGTGTTAATATGTGTCTGCTTTCCTTGGATGTTTCTCTGAATATTGGTGAGAGTGTCACGACAATGTGGCCCATGTTTCTATTGCGACGATAACGTTTTATCTCCTACAATATCTCGACGTTTCAGTTACAGCGTTGTATTGACTTCGCTCTGGACGTCTGGAGCAACAAGCGTTTCCAATTCATTCACTGTTTTTGTTAAAACACCAGTTGAAGTATCAGCTTGCTTCAAAGTATGACTTACTTCTTTCAACTAAAGCGAGGTTGGGGTGTCCTATACACGTCCTTTGTGCGCGGTTTAACCAGTATGATCTTGCGATTTAAGGCTTAACAATTGAATGGGAAGGTTCAAGGAAATATGATTGTGAAATGGAGCAAGTAAGGCTTTAGATGTTGTGTTAATGTGTGGACAGTTGCAATGTTGAAGTTTGCGTAAAAATTTTCAGATATTTGGAAGATAATACATGAATATGAGTACAGAATGTAAAACAGAGTTTGGTGTTTGTAAATATGAATTCGAAAAATGTTGATAACAAGATGCTGAAGTGCAGATGGAGACGAGAGTTACCAAATTTTCAAAATAATATTGGCGGCGTACAACATTTGTCACGCTTCTTAATCATGCTAGGATTGCTTCCACAGAAAAAAATACCCTCCAAGCTTTAATCGAACAAGAAACTTTGTATTTTAGCCGCACGGTTTTGATACAAACCGTATTGTTAAAAATGAAGAAAATTTGTCTTGGATTTGATGAACAGAGTATAAAAACGAATGGCGACACAGTACATTTGACCAGAGTTCCGTAATTACTGTGACGTCACACTAACAAACTTTCAAAATTCGGTGGTACACCTTAACCAGATTCGGGAAAGTGATGACATCACCGTGAGAGTTCGTCCGGCCACTGAGCGATACATTGGGAGGCCGCAATACGCAAAACAAACACACGCTGATTTAACATACGAATAATGTCGCTACAGCGAAAATAGAAACGGAGTGTGAGATTTCGAGACGAATATGCAAATTTATGATGTCAATAAATATTGAAATTCGTTCAGTATTCGACCGAATGCATTGTGCAAGTTCTCGGATTCGGCCGAATCGAAATCCTTTATAAGGGAGCACATCCCAAGCATTTGCCCAACACAATTCCTTCCCGAATATCCCAGATATCAATTACAGCGTTGTATTCAGTGCCGAAATCATAGCAACGTTCGCTATCCAATCACCGTGAATATCATGACGCCGATTGCGGTATAAACTTTCACCAGAAGGTTGTCTGGTCCTTTAACATGACTGCGTGGGTAGAGTTGAGATGCTTTGAGTTGTAAGTTCATGGTAATGTCTGAAAATTTTAAGATTGTTTAATAGTTTAATATGCCTATGTGAATACAGATGATGAAAAAGAATTCCTTTTTTTCCTGTGTTGATATTTGAAAGTACTGTGATGTGGTTTTAATGTTTGTGAATATCAATGTCTCTTGTTTGTTTTCAAAAACTTTGATATCAAGATCATGAAGTAAATCCGGAAACAAGGCGCAAATATTGAATTCAATTGAGAAACGAAGTTTGTGGTCTCATTGTTTTGATACAATCCCCAAATAATTGTGTGATTTTAGTTGTAGTAGTATACGTAATCACGACGCGACGAATCCGGCTTCGTCTCGCGACAGAGCGCTAGATTAGGCGACTGTTGCATTCGATCTTCAAATATGGCTTCTTGTATTTTGCTGAGGGTTACCTTACCAACTTAGTCATAGGCGTTGTGAAGTTCGCGTGTAAAAGGCCAACCCAACAAACTCAGATAATGTTTGTTATTAAATTGTTTCACTATACTATTTTCTGCTAATATAATGCAATATCGAGGCAATTAATTAGTTCCAAAACGACGAGATTACCTAAACAAATATCCAGATATGAAAATAAAAATCAGGCTAGACTTTTCTGTACGGATCCTTAAAAAGAAGTTCGCCTCTTTCGGGGTTATCAGCGGCCAAGCCCAGCAACTGGTTTTTGGACCCTATATAGTTTGTGTCGCAATTCAACGACGACATGGCCTATGTTTCTGTGGGGACAAAAACGTTTTATCCCCCAAAAATTCCACAGGTTTCAATTACAGCGTTGCATTGACTCCACTGTAGGCATCCTAGCAACAAGCGTTCCCAATTCATTCACTGTTTATGTTATAACACCAGTTGTCGTATCAGCTTGCTTCAAAATATGACGTACGTCTTTCAACTACAGCGAGGTTGAGTTAACCTATACACGTCCTTTGTGTGCGGTTTAACCAGTGTGATCTTGCGATTTAAGGCTTAACAATTGAATGGGAAGGTTGAAGGAAATATGATTGTGAAATGGAGCAAGTAAGGCTTTAGATGTTGTGTTAATGTGTGGACAGTTGCAATGTTGAAGTTTGCGAAAAAATTTTCAGATATTTGGAAGATAACACATGAATATGAGTACAGAATGTAAAACAGAGTTTGGTGTTTGTAAATATGAATTCGAAAAATGTTGATAACAAGATGATGAAGTGCAGATGGAGACGAGAGTTACTAAATTTTCAAAATAATATTGGCGGCGTACAACATTTGTCACGCTTCTTAATCATGCTAGGATTGCTTCCACAGAAAAAAATACCCACAGCGGGACATAAATCAATGGACAACATCAATCACGGGTCAAACGGCCAAATATGGGAAACAAAAGTCAAGAATGGTTACGTGCTAAGCTGCAAAAAACGGGCGAGGGCGCAAGTACGTTCCCATCGTTACAATTTAACACTTAATGTAATAATTTTCCACAACCAACCGTTTTGCCAATATAGTTTTTTGTTTTAAAACTTTTGCTTCCTCCATATGATACGGTGGTCGGTGTCAAGCATGTGGGCACATAGAGCAGATTTATTGGGCCCCATATTGCGTATGGCTGCCTTGTGTTCTCTAATGCGGGACGTTAAATTGCGTTTAGTCTGGCCAATATACACAGTGTTACAATCAACGGTATTAACGGGGTGCTTCCTAAGTTCTACGGGTTACCCAAAATCCACAAGAAAGATATTCCATCACGACCGATTGTTTCCTTTGTTACCTCGCCAATCTACCAGTTATCTAAGTTTGTTAGCCAAATTTTATTGGCTTTAGTTGCAAAAAAATCCAGTGAGTTTGTTAAGATTATTTCTGATTATAAATTACTTCCGCATGAGTGTCAAGTATCGTTTGATGTCGTTAGCCTGTTTACGTCAATTACGACGGATGTTGCGCTCAGAATATCCTTGGACAAACTACAACAAGACACAACACTACATGAACGCACCAATTTTAAGTTAACACACATCAAAGAGGCATTACAGTTGTGTTTAGACTCCATTGTTTTCACATATAAACACGACATTTACCAACAAATTTTTGGCACCCCCATATGGGCTCTCCTATTTCACAGGTTCTTGCCAACATTACAATGGAACAGATAGAGCAAACCGCTCTTGCTTCCTTCAAAACACCCCCGCGATTTTGGCTCCGCTATGTTGATGACAAGTACGTCATCATAACGAAAGACAAAGTTGCAGGGTTTCACAACCTCATATAACAGAACAATTACACATATTGCCGATCCACACACTCGGAGGGTTGAACGCAAACACATTCGGAACGTCCTAAAACTTAACAAATTTCACACTAACCTAAATATCACACCCCACACTCACAACAAACCCACGCAAACGTATATACATCATTCACTTCCATACAAGGATTTTCTGAGCGGATATCAAGAATACTCAATGCCACTGGTGTAAAAGTTGCCATGAAACCGTTCTGTACTAGAAAACATGCTTCCCAAACCTAAAGACCGTATTTCCATGCTTCAAATGACCGGTGTAGTTTACTTAATACCAAGCCTTGATTGTAACACAGTGTATACTGGCCAGATCAACCGCAATTCAAAGTCCCGCATTAGGGAACACAAGGCAGCCATACGCAATATGGAACCCAATAAATCTTCTCTATGTGCCCACATGCTTGACACCGACCACCGTATCAATTGAAAGGAACAAAAGTTTCAAAACAAGAAACTATTTTGGCAAAACGGTTGGTTGTGGAAAATTATTATATTAATATGCTACCTAATGTGTTAAATTGTATAACGATGGAAAAGTACTTGCGCCCTCGCCCGTGTTCCGCAATTTCGCCCGTAATCATTCTTGACGTTTGTTTCCCATGTTTGGCCGTTTGACCCGTGATTGATGTTGTCCATTGATTTATATCCCGCTGTGTTTTAGATGTTGCGCCCTTTTGTACTTGTTCGTCGCTTGATTTCTTTGCCATTGGGTTCGCTACTGTGTTTGTTTTATTCTCTGAAGAAGCCTAGTAATACGTACAGGCGAAACGTCAGAAAATGCAATCTTTTTTAAACAAAAGGTGTATATTTGTTGATTTTCGCCAGAAGAACATCAGATTCGTATTTCATCAGTACGCAAATTGTGGCGTTTCACCAGAAGGTTGCCTGGTCCATTCATGTGACTGCGTGGGTAGAGTTAAGACGTTATATGCGTTGTGAGTCCCACCGAATGTCCGAAGATTTTGAAATATTTGAATAGTTTAATATACGTATTTAACAGTGCAATAAGGTCTGAGTATATTTAAATAGTACAAAAGAATAACAAACAATTACTTGGGTTCTTTTTTTAGGGATCCCTGGAAACTTCCTTGTAATAAGTAGCAATATTTATAGGAATTATCTGTGTCTGTTTATGTTGAAATGTCTTCTGTGGACGGGGGTAAGTAAATTCTGTCACATTATTGTTTAACCCCAATGAAGCAAAAACTGTTCCGGTTATTTCTAGCATATGTTTTTTTTAAGCATACAGCGGTACTGGACCAAAGCACAAAGCTATACAAATAGTCCGACCGAGTTCCCAGGAAAACATTTATGAAATCGATGCTGAAGAACTTGAACGAATATTTGGACATCCAGATGTGGCCAACACACCGGTTGCAATCTATTCAATTGCTGGAGTTTTCAGGGGTGGAAAATCACTGATGTTGAATTTCTTCCTCCGTTATCTGTGGGCGGAAAAAAATAATAAAGTAAAAATATGTCAAAAAGTAGTGGTAAGTGTTTTAAATGTCGCTTGTAACAGTCGAGTTCGTGGCTTGATTCCAAAGAAGATGAACTGGTGGCAGGATTTCCATGGCGAGGTGGTGGCGATGGGGACACACAAGGCATTTGGATTTGGGATGAACCATTTTTCTTTGATATTTCAAACACAAAAGTAATGATAAAATATGATGATTTATAATGCTTTACACTTGTTGAAATGCTTTCAAGTTGTGCTTTGGGGCGTTTGATAAATGTATAATATGAGCTTGCAAATCCTTTGTGACACCCAATAGCGACCCAACGAACATTCGTAATATTTGTTGTGTCATTCATTAACTGCTGCTTTGTGATCAAGTGATGCTGGTAAATGAAAATCGTGATAAATAGAAACCAAACATGTACTTGACTTCGCTTTACACCTATCGGAACAGGTCTTAAAAAATTGGTGCACTTGAACAACAGTATACCGCAAAACATTAAAACGTTACCGCATGATGCCACGCTACCCCGGCTGAGAGCCTCTGTTTTGTAACATTCGTAGTTTTGCAACAGTACATGTTCTTTTGCAGCCTAAATACATACATTAATTTTTAGGTTGCTTTATTTCTCATGGACTCCCAAGGATCTTTTGATAACCAAGACTCAGTGCAAGGCTGTTCCTTCATATTTGCACTTAGCACTTTGATGAGCTCGGTTCAAATCTATAATGTGTCCAAACAAATTGGAGGAAACGACTTACAACATCTTCAGGTTAGCCACAGTGGTGATATTAAGTGAGATAAGTACGTAAATGTGGTTTATTTGTTTCTTTCTTTGCGATAACAAGAAACTGTATGGTTTAACCACCACTGTTTTAACAGTTATTTACACAATACGCAACAAGCACTCATTGGATGGATTATGTAGAAAAGTTTTACAACGAGACAAGAAAGTTAGTCTCTGACCCAAATAAGTTGGTCTCGGCCTCAAAACGGGCTTTTAATGAATGGAGAAAAACTGATAAGAACAAACCGAAAAGCAATAAAACATCATTTCAGGTTTTTACACTTTTTCATGTCATTTTCCATAAAAACGATGAGAAATACTCAGCAATGATTTATTTTACTACATTAGTCTCTACATTATACCTAATTTCCATTTTATTTCAAGCACTTAATGTTTCTTGTTCGTGACTGGGGTGACAAAAAATACAAATGTGATTTCGATGGTGGCGAAGAATATCTTCAAAAAGTCCTCAAATCAACTTCAAAAAACTCAGAAGTTGAATCAGTTCGGAAGGGCTTGCGTGATGCTTTTGAAAACATTTCTTGTTTTTTGATGAAATATCCAGGAGAAAATGTTGCTGAAAGAGATGAGGATGAAGGAAGTCAACTTCAATTAAAAGGTGAAGTTTTCAACCTATGGAAAGCTAATAAAATTTCTCCACAATGCAATGAAATAAGAATCGTCTATGATGCTTTCCTGCTATTGCTTTTATTGTTTATTCCAGATGTCAGACCTGAGTTTCTTGACACGGTCAAAATACTTGTGAAAAACCTCTTTGCCCATGAAAACGTTGTGATTAAGAAATCTATCGGGAAAACGATTACAGGAAATGAGCTCATTGGTTTAAGCTTGTCTTACTTTAATGCACTTAACGATGGAAAAATGCCAAAAGTTTCGACAATAGCTCAGGTAAAGTTTTTTTTGGACTAATTTACTTGAAAAGTTGAAAGCGAAACTAGTCAACTTTTGAAACTGATTGATTACCCTCCAGTGAACGTTATTTCCAAATTTAGTTGTTTTAGATTTTTTATCGCATCTTTCCATCATATAAAAAGCTGTTTAACACTATTTACTAAGGCATCAGCAGAAAACAATGCTCGAAACGCCATACAAGAATGCATGAAAAACTATAAAATACAAATGAACGAGGTATGAGTAGAAAAATTATAAAAATTGTAAACAGTTGTTAAAAAAATTTAAATTTCCCGCAGTTCTGTGAAAAACGATGCTACAGCCAACTTGTCTTTGCCGATAAACATAAAACCTTAGAAACAGAAGCTCTGGAGTACTTTGACAGACAATCAAATTTTGGCGACGTTGAGTTTCTGGCCAAGTACCGGAACCAATTGAATGAAAACATAGACTTGGAGTTTGTTGTGTTCACAAAAGTTAACAAAGCTAATTTGGTGCGTGCAACCCACTATACGACTGCTTGTTGTGACTTCAACAATAGCTTGACCTCTTTCTTGGTGTGAAAATTATTTGTAATGTTTTGGCGTAATTTTTTTTCTCAATCTATTTTCAACTAGAGTTAAAAATAATATTTTTTTTTTTTAAAGCAATGTTGGAGAAGGACTGTTTACGAAGGTATAAGCGAAGCCAAAGAACACTACAAAAAGGAAATGCATAAAGTAATGTGTTTTGTTTGATGAATTTTAATTTTATTTGGGAGTAAATCATAAATATTTTAAAAGTTTAAATTATTTTAGTTGTTTGGTGACAGAAAGCATTTACTATTTTAACTTATAGGCGATAAATGGACAATTTGTAGAAGAAGATCAGTTTGCAGAAATTGAGAAACAATGTCGAAACAAGGCTTTCAAATCCTACAATGAATTGATACTAAACCTTCCAACAGACCTTGATATTAAACTGGACAAACAGTTCGAAGATTTTTTGGATGAGCTGCGCGAACAACTCCAAGAAGAAAACGAGAAGAGTCTTGTAAGTCAGTGTAAAACCACTTTCAGTTGAAATTGCCAGGTTGTATACAAATGAGAAATAAGAAGCTTAAATGTCAAGCAATCCTTTTAAACACAACTGTGCTCATCATGAGTGCTATGAGCTAACTTTGCGTGTTACCTTTATCTATTCAAAGTAATTTACTTCAAATTTTTGTACCTAAAAGCTATTTTTCACACAGCTGAAAGCTTTTCAACGTGGTGATGTTTATAGAATACATTTAAAAAATATTTTAAAAAAATGTTGCAAATAAATGTGCCCTGTTGTATACACTTCTTGTTTTTAAATCTTTCTGTAGAAACAAAGAACCCAAAAGTCCCGAAGCGAAATTTTTAAAATTTTTGACAACTACAAACAAAGAATTCAAAATGTAACTAAGGGCTGTTGTGTTTTTACTTTTACAATGGGTTTAAATTTAAACGCAAAAAATTTATTGCCAGGAAATGCAGGTGTGTATGACGCAAGCATTACTACATCAGGTTCATTCAAAAAACAAATTACTTGCAATGAAAGAATTCGAAAAGCTTGACCAGACAGGTTTTGATTTCGAACACGAATCTCCACGAGATGCATTGGAGAAAATGATAAAATTTCATTATAAGACACTTGAGAAGGAAAATTTGCAGACCAAGGCAAGTATAAATTTACATAGGATATTTTTTTATTTACAGTTAATTTACGTGAAAAACTGGTTATCGATGACGTTTAGTTAATAATAATAATGTGACAAGAAGTTGTAGGACAAAAATAAAGTACATGTGACACGGCCATGGCAACTTTGTGTAAAACTAAATGTACATCTACAACAAACATATTTCTAGTTTTTCGATTCTACGTCAACACAATAGAGAGAAAAGCGGCGAACAAACGTCAATATTTTTCGCTGCAGCGATTTTGAAGTGATTCGCCTTGTTCGTATTGGAAAAGTACACATACTGAATATACCCGATAGTTTCAAGAATATAAGAATCCCCAAATTACGGTAAATCAAAGGTCATGGCAAGTTGTAATATCACCCAAAAATGCGTCACTGTGACGACATAAACCAAAAGCTTTGGGATTTGTCGTTGATTACGGAAGTCCAAAAAGTACAGCAGCAGCGACTTTACTCTGCACTTCAATAGGTCGAAACAGTGACCATTTGCAGCTCAAATAAGCAATCAAAATCCGTTTATTTCACTTGTTCGCTTGTCCTGTTTAAGCGCTCCTGTTTGATGAAAAACTACTTCCTAGGCTCGCTGCTCTCGCACGACTAAAGCCCTCAATGACGTCACGCAACGATAGTCTTGCTTTCGTACGATATCGTACGCAACGGTTTGAACGTAACTTTTATCAGTTGTAACTCAGAAATCTGTAGCGTTCTAAAACTACATGTTTCGCCAAAAAATGTTAAAAGTTATCATCATAGTAATAGAGAAAACGTCAAAAAATTGACTACAGGAATCAGCCTTTGCAAGTCGGTGACCGGCGGATCTGTCTTTACGAATCAATATAATTCCTAGAGCTCCAAAGGGAGTAAAAGACGATCAGCGCCTGAAGATGCCAATAGGCGAAATTATTATTTCTGTGAAATAAACATCGTATTCTGGCGCTGATCGTCTTTTACTCCCTTTGGAGCTCTAGGAATTAGAAGTTATCATCATGTCATACTTTTAATTATTTTGTTTTAATTTTTCATGCCACATCATTTTAACTTTGTCGAATAAGTCGTAAAAGCTGACATTTGTTGCTTCGAGTAAAGAGTAAAGTGCTGACTACACTCGTTATTTTTCAGGAAAAACTGACAGAAGTAAACGAACCACATTTGCAGAATCAAATTAGTATCTACTTGAGAACAATGAAAGATGTAAGTTTTGCATTTTCCGTTTTTTGGTTACATGTGGGTCCGGATATATCGTTAAATGGCACCATGGTTGCTATTGTTCGTTTCGGATTTCTTCTTCTAAATCAGTGTTTCCCAAACTTTTTTCAGTACCGCCCCCCAAACACCTTAGTTATTTAACAACGCCCAATAGAACAGACAAAAAACACAACCAATTTACTTGTTGCTTGTCAATTAACGCGATGGGTGACGTTGGTGGAATAACACCAATTTCGTCTGGTTTCTAATATTTCAATACCAAACTCTAGTTAAAAACAAGTAAACCATACCACCGAAAATCCTCATTTTCGAATAGCGGTTATTTACCGTTGATTGATGACACATTGTGACATACATAAATTTCGTTGTAACGTCAGAATCAATATCTTAAAACGTACCACCGGTTGGGAAACACTGACTTACGCTACAAGAGAAAATTTGCCCTGTCACCAAACGCCCACCAATCGGTCATTTATTTCCTAGTGCCCCCCAATCGCCCATTTGGTCTCCAGCGCGCCCCGCAAGATTGCAAACACCACCAGGGGGGGGGGGCGTTGGCGCCCACCTTGGGAACTACTGTTCTAAAAGAAACAATTGCAACGAAAATCGGGAATTTCCCAATAAAAATATTTAAAAATTGTACCGCACCAAAAATATGCCGAAAGACGAGATTTTTTATGATGTCTTTTATTCATAGTTATGTGATGGGAAATATGTGAAACCGCCAGTTCTAAAAGAAGAACACACCAGACTTATAACGGAAGGAAAAGATAAAATATGTGCAGAGTTCACAGAAGAATTTTCGCGCATAAAAGATGAGTTTGTTGAAAGATACAACAACGAAGTCGAGGAATTTTACGAGAAAGTGAAGAAATACAACAAACACAACAGATTCATATTTGTAAGAGTTCTTAAAAGCGGTGTAAAGGGAGGGGCAGAAGGTGCAGCAAAGGGGGCTGAGTTGGGGGCAACAATTGGGGGTGCTCTTGGCGGCCAGGGCCGGGTTATTGGGATTGGTATTGGTATAGGGGTGGGTGCTATTGGCGGGTTTGTAAAGGGGATTGTAGAAGAACTTAATTCACCAAAGTTGCCGTTCACCGATTTTGTCAATCCAGACACTACCGATGCCCCATGAGAGACATTAACATACCGATCATTTTTACCTTTGGAAAACTTTACATGATTATTATCGGATATTATGCAGAATGCTTGTATTTGCTGTAATAAACTATTCTACTTTGGCTTAAAAATACGTGTTGCTGTTTGCCACAATGTTATTTTGCTTTTGCACGAAAATTGATGAAAGTTTTGTTGTATAAATGCATGCATCAGTGAAAATGTATCGCAATTTATAGTTGTCAAGTGAATAGCCTAATTGAACACAGGAGCCACACGAACTTGATTAAATCTACCATAACTACAATAGCTTTTGTTTAGTTTCCTAGCGTAAACATTTTTTAATTCGAGTTAGTGTGTTGTGTTTGTAGAGTTTATATTCATAAAGCAGTGTACATAAGTAGTGTTCGCTTATTGTTTTGCTTATTGTAATTAAAATACATTGGCTGCATAATATCAATATCATTGTAAAACTGCATTTAAGTTTTGCAGCCGTGAACACAATTGACGCCTGCTTGGTTATTTTTTTCAAAATTGAATGGAAGGAATGCAAAATGTAATAGGCGATACAGTTTTGCTTTTGGGTCGTGCTTTAAAAAAATTGGGATCCTTTTCGTACAGTTAAGGAATTATATCGGCTCCGCAACGTTGCATCCCTGATTCAGACAAGGCCCGGACTTTGCAATAACGGCTCACCACTAAAGCTGAAAAACCTCGAACCGCTTAAGTGTTGTGCGCATATATGTAATAAGGAGTGCTTTAAATAAACAACTCAGATCATCAAAGAAGACAAAAAAAGGAATTAGTACCGTGTGTCACTTTCGCCACAGTACCTTGCTCAGTTCATGAAAATAATTTATATTTTTTTGGAAAATTTTTATCGAGAATGTAATTTGATAAAAAACGATTAACACTGAAAACCACAATCCATCTTGTAAGTCCTGGCCATTACATACAAGAGGGCCATAAACACGCGGGTCCAGCCTGGCGGTATACATCGTTAGTGCAGGGCAACCTGGACGTTTACCAAGTTGGAGATGGCAGACAACTTTGTGTTATCTCGCAGTTCCGCTTGAATATACGCCCTTGATGTCTCGCCTTGTGAACATTTAGCCAGATTTACGGATTGATGAACTAACCCTGGTAGCAATACTGAATTAAAAGAAGGATCTCAGCTTTCTTTGCGTTTGAGTGTAGCGACCATCGATCCTTCGGAACAGCACACGAAAACACGCAACAATCATTTGTTACTTTACGACATGTCACGAGTGTTTGCTTTCCTATAAAATATATTGACATATGCACTGCGGCCTTGGATGGTTCCACTGAGTATGTCCTCAATAATACAACAAAATAACTTTTCCAGTGATCGTATGCGCGGTATGTGCAAATGAATTATTTAAGTTTTTAAATATTAATCGACTTCCTCCTATTCCCGTAGTTTTGTGAACACATACGGCACAGCTAACTTAACAAAAAACATTTAAAGCAGAAGGGTTGAAACACTTTGGTAGAACAACGCATTTTGGAGACAACAAACTTAGGTCCCGTCGCTTATGCTTTTGCAGAACATATATGTTTCGAAACTTTACTTCTTAGTCTAAACTTAATGGTAGTGTCATCCAACGTTTAGTGGTAAAAATAAGCATGAGGCCAATAATATAAGCTTTGTGAGCTGTACACAGAAGGCCAATGTTTTGACCTACATGTGTTACGTTGAAGAATGACTTAACAAGCTAATTGGATTCATCTATAAATCGACACTCCTGGTAATTAGAATAAATTCTCAGCACAACAACACCCATATCCCACACTGAGTGCATTTGTAACCATTTACTTTCAATGCGTTTGCAAGTTTATTACAGAAGAATGTTCCCCGGATAACATAAAATTCTGCAAACCAACGAATTTAAATGTAAGTTGTTGTACTGTTGCATAACCTAATTGAAATTATATTTTACTTTGTAATGTTGAAGACACTGGTGCATCTGAATCAGCCCTGTTCATCGCATTCAGGTCCATGCTTAAATGCATCGAATACTTGATTCATCGCAAGTATAGTATTCAGATTATCATTTACCGTAGGACACTTAAAACAATATCCCTATGAGAAAAATGTCAAAAACATGTTGGGCAGACCTGTGCAAGCGTATATGGATGCAGAACTTTTTTGCCACTTGCTGTGCAACTAAGCTACTTTTAACGTGAACTCTGCTACCAGTCAGGATGAGATAAATTCATGTACTTACCACGACGTACATAGGGCAACGAGGCTTGTATCGAACCACATGTTTGGCGCATTGGATTAAAATGTAACACCGCAAGCAATATGTGTGTTGAAGCGAATCAAGTGATGTAACATAACAGGAAGCATGGTGGTGTGATTCTTCTGTTCTGTCATGTTCGCAGCGTTAGCCACGATTTTTCTTCTTGCCGCTCCATGAATGACGTATTGTAGTAATAGGTTGCTCATATTGGCGGTAATCCCACTGATATATGTCTTTGGTCGAAGCCTGTGTAAGAATTTACATTATGTGCCTTCAATGCCAACCAGGCGGCTTCGGAGTTTTGCAACTGCGCATGTAACCCACAATGCTTCCACCAATTACCTCCACGCCTCAACCACAGCGTTCGCACGATTTACGTCATCACAACATTAGTTCCTTTTTCACCGACGGCGTTTGTCATATTGACTTGTGTCGCAATGTTGTCAATTCTTTGGTTTGTTAGTTTCAAAAAAACGATGACAAACTGTAAAATGATCCAAGAATATTTTCAAAATCTTTGACGTCAGTCAGGTCAGCTCCATACAATGATGGAGCTACACATACCGCGTCATTCAAACTGATGATGGCATATGTTCTTGCCGAAATGATTTTCGTACATGAAACATGACAATGTTAACAATGGTATTGGTCGCCAACTGTATTCTTAGAATTTTCAACGTATTTTGCAAAAAATACCAAAAAAATCGGAAAGGGTCAGAACAACGTTGTGCAGTTGTAGAAGAGCTCACTGTCTAGTTATTTAGGTTTAGGTTTTATTGGCTCTCTCTCGTTTGTGTGTAGTTTGGTGAAGATACTTCCATGCGTAACGTTGTATGTAAATGGCTCAAATGACTTGAGAGCAATCACGTGCTTTTGTTCTTAATGTTTTCGTTAGCTTTCCGATGAAACCAACCAGCATTATTGGAATGTAACCTCTACCCACATATAAACGCGGTACAAACAGCGTCTCGAAACACGAATCCAGAGTTTTTGAGAAAACAAGGTTTTGTTGCTTCGTTACGGAACGTCGATGACGATAGTGCAGAGATCTCATGTAAGTTTGGTGAAGCGCGAGAGTCTATCCACCCCTCTACGATTAGTGAGCTTCAGGAGTTCATTTGGCACATAGAAGGTCACGATTATATAATGTGTATTTTATTATTCCGCAACTCTTTGAAGCACCGACAAACATGACTTCAGGTGGCTGTACACAGAATGCGTATTGCGTTAAAGTGCTTAAAGGTTTTGGATGGAAGTAATCTCAATATGTCATTTAGACAACAGGAATCAGACCGACAAATTTGTCCTTTATCTTGTTACGTATCCAAATAACTTACAAAGTGTGATTGGCGATTAGCTTCAGTGCGATATTTTATTTTTAAATTCCTAAGTATTTAGGTACAGGAACGAAATCTTGTAAGTGAGCAAAATTTTCAGTGTTAATATGTGTCTGCTTTCCTTGGATGTTTCTCTGAATATTGGTGAGAGTGTCACGACAATGTGGCCCATGTTTCTATTGCGACGATAACGTTTTATCTCCTACAATATCTCGACGTTTCAGTTACAGCGTTGTATTGACTTCGCTCTGGACGTCTGGAGCAACAAGCGTTTCCAATTCATTCACTGTTTTTGTTAAAACACCAGTTGAAGTATCAGCTTGCTTCAAAGTATGACGTACTTCTTTCAACTACAGCGAGGTTGGGGTGTCCTATACACGTCCTTTGTGCGCGGTTCAACCAGTGTGATCTTGCGATTTAAGTCTTAGCAATTGAATGGGAAGGTTTAAAAGGTAATATGATTGTGAAATGGAGCAAGTAAGGCTTTAGATGTTGTGTTTCACGCGTGGACAGTTGCAATGTTGAAGTTTGCGTACAAATTTTCAGATATTTAGAAGAAAATACATAAATATGAGTACAGAAGCTAAAACAGAGTTTGGTGTTTGTAAATATATGTTTAAAAATTGTCGATAACAAGATGATGAAGTACATATGGCGACGAGAGTTACCAAATCTTAAAAATAATATTGGCGGCATACAACAATTCTCACGCTTCTAAATCATGGTGTAGGAGTTAATATTTTCAAAATGTTTTGCAAAAATTCCCATTGAAATTAGAACAAAAAAGGACTAATAAAACGTTGCACAGATATATAGTAGGGCGCATTGTCTACTTTTTGAGTTTAAGTTTAATAGGCTCTCTCTCGTTTGTGTGTGGTTTGGGGAAGGGACTTACATGCGTAACGATGTATAAAATTGCACAAGTGACTTCGGAGCAATCCCGTGATTTGATCTTATCGTTTTCGTTAGCTTTCCGATGTAGCCAACCAGCGTTGGAATACAACATCTACCCACATGTAAACGTAGTATAAACAGAGTTTCCAAATACGAATCCAGGGTTTTAAAATATATAATATTTTCGACTTTGTTGCTTCGTTATGGAGAGTCGATGACGATAGTGCAGAGTTCACTTGTAAGGTTTAGTGGTGAAGCACGGGAGTCTATCAACCCCTCTACGATAAATTACCTTCAGTAGTTCATTTGGCACTGAGAAGGTCACGATATTCCGCAACTTTTCGAAGCACCTTTGAACATGACTTAAGGTGGCTGCACACAGAATTCGTATTGCGTTAACGTGCGTAAATCGCATTCGAAAAAGGGTCGACAGATTACGTACGTAAACGGAACGAATTTTTGTTCCGAAATATCCGTTAAAAGCCCATGTACACAGACTCCGTCATCGCACTAATTTACGCTTGGCGGCGCAGGCCGGTGCTAATAAATTGAAAAAGTCTGAGTATATTTAAATAGTACAAAAGAATAACAAACAATTACTTGGGTTCTTTTTTTAGGGATCCCTGAAAACTTCCTTGAAATAAGCAGCAATATTTATAGGAATTATCTGTGTATGCTTCTGTTGAAATGTCTTCTGTAGAAGAGGGATGTAAGTTGTTTCTGTCACATTATTGATTAACACCAATGAAGCAAAAACTGTTCCGGTTATTTCAAGAATACGTTTTTTCTAGCATACGGCGGTACTGGACAACAGCACAAAGCTACACAAATAGTCCGACCGAGTTCCCAACAAAAAAACGTTTATGAAATCGATGTTCAAGAACTTGAAAGAATATTCGGGCGTCCCGATGTGGCCAACACACCGGTTGCAATCTATTCAATTGCTGGAGTTTTTAGAGGAGGAAAATCACTGATGTTAAATTTCTTCCTCCGTTACCTGAGGGCAGAAAGAAATGAAAAAGTACAAATATATAAAAAAGTAGTGGTAACCGTTTTAAATGTCGTTCACAACAGTCGGATTCATGGCTTGATTCCAAAGAAGATGAATTGGAAGCAGGATTTCCATGGCGAGGTGGTGGCGATGGCCACACACAAGGAATTTGGATTTGGGATGAACCATTTTTCTTTGATATTTCAAACACAAAAGTAATGATAAAAACTGACGATTTATAATGCTTTTCAACTTGTTGCCTTGGGGCTTTTATTAAATGTGTAATATAAGCTTGAAAGTATTTTGTGACACCCAACAGCGATCTAACGAGCATTCGTAGTATTTATTTGTTGTATCTTTCTTCAACTGCGGTTGTGATCAAATGAAAATCGTGATAAATAGAAACCAAACATGTACTCGACTTCGCTTTGCACTCATCGGAACACGGTCTTAAAAAATTTGTGTACTTAAACAAAAAGTAAGGCAAAACATTAAAACGTTCCCGCAGAATGCCACGCTAACCCGGTTGAGAGCCAATGTTGGAATATTCGTAGTTTTGCAACACTATATGATCTTTTGCAGCCTAAACACACATTAATTTTTAGGTTGCTTTATTTCTCATGGATTCTCAAGGATCTTTTGATAATCAAGACACAGTGCAAGGCTGTTCTTTTATATTTGCACTCAGCACTTTGATGAGCTCGGTTCAAATCTATAATGTGTCCAAACAAATTGGAGGAAACGATTTACAACAACTTCAGGTTAGCCACAGCGGCGATACTAAGTTATTTAGAGTACATAAATGTTGTTTATTTGTTTCTTTTTTTTGCGATAACAAAAAACTTAATAGGTTAACTATTTTACTATTTTAACAGCTATTTACACAATACGCAACAAGCACTCATTGGATGGATTATGCTGAAAAGTTATACAGCCAGACAAAAAAGTTAGTCTCGGCCCCAAGACAGACTTTTAATGAATGGAGAAAAACTGATAAGAACAAGTCGAAAAGCACCACAACTTCGTTTCAGGTTACTAAACTTTTTCATGTCATTTTGCATGAAAACGTTGAGAAATATTCACCAATAATTTATTTTACTGCATTAGTCTCTTCCTACAGATTATACTTTATTTCCATTTTTTTTTCAAGAACTTAATGTTTCTTGTTCGTGACTGGGGTGACAAAAAATACAAATGTGATTTTGATGGCGGTGAAGAATATCTTCAGAAAGTCTTAAAAAACACTTCACAAAATTCAGAAGTTGAATCAGTTCGGAAAGGCTTGCTTGATGCTTTTGAAAACATCTCTTGTTTTTTGATCAAACATCCAGGAGAAAATGTTGCTGAAAGAGATGAGGATAAAGGAAGTCAACTTCAATTAGCAGGTGACGTTTTTAAGATTTGGAAAACTGATAAAATTTCTCCAAAATGCAATGAAGTAATAATCTTTAATGATGCTTTTGTGCTCTGGTTATTGTTGTATATTCTAGATATCAGACCAGAGTTTCTTGACGCGGTCAAAGTACTTGTGAAAAACCTTTTCGCCCATAAAAAAGTTGTGATTAAAAAATCAATCGGAAAAACGATTACAGGAAATGAGCTGATTGATTTAAGCTTGTCTTACTTTAGAGTACTTAACGATGGAAAAATGCCAAAGGTTACGACTATAGCTCAGGTACAGTTTCTCTTGAATTAATTTACTCAGAAAGAAGAGGGTGGAACTTGTCCACTTTTGCAACTGATTGATTACCCTCCATTGAACTTTATTTCCAAAAAGTTCTTGTTAATTTTATCATATTTTTTCCATTATATAAAAAGCTCTTTGACATTATTTACTAAGGCATCAGCAGAAAACAATGCTCGAAACGCCATAGAACAATGCATGAAAAACTATAAAATACAAATGAACGAGGTATGAGTAGAAAATTTATAAACAATTTTAAACAGTAGTTACAAAAAATAAATTTTTCGCAGTTCTGTAATAAACGATGCTACAGTCAAGCTATAATTGTAAATAAACATGAAACCCTGATAACAGAAGCTCTGGAGTACTTTAACAGCCAACCAAACTTCTGCGACGACGAAATCCTTGTCAGGTTCCGGAAACATTTGAATGAAAACATAGATTTGGAGTTTGTTTGTTTCAAACAAATGAACAAAATTAAGCTGGTGCGAGCAACCAATTATGCAACTATTGGTTGGTGCATGCAACCTATTATGCAAACATCAACAATAATTTAAAAAAAATTAGTATATGAGCTTTTTCCTAATTTTTGCTGTTTGTGAACCTACTTTCCACTATAGTTAAAAATAATAAATTTCTTTATTGAAGCAAGAATGGAAATCGACAGTTAACGCAGCTGTAAGGGACGCCAAAGAAAACTACAAAAAGGGAATGCATGAAGTAAAAACTGTTTTTTTGTTTGGTGATTTTCAATTTTATTTATTAATTTTTTTTTAAAAACGTATTTTTTTCACTTGTTTGGTGACAGAAAGCATTTATTATCATTATTTAATTGAATTTCTAGGCAATCAATGGAAAATATGTAAAAAAATCTCAGTTTGCAGAGATTGAGAAACAATGTCGAAAAAGGGCTTTACAAGCATACAAAGAAATCATGACAAACCCCCCCCTTGGCCTTGATATCACTGACAGAGCATTAAAAGATTTCTTGGATGAGTTGCGTAAACAGTTCGAAGACGAAAACAAAAACAATCTCGTAAGTGCGCTTTTCACCACTTTGTGTTAAAATTGCCTGGTTGTTAAATGCTAACCATTGTGAAGTAATCGTTTCTAACACTGCTCTCCTCATCATCAGAGCTCTGAACCAACTGAGTTAAGTGTTACCTTTGGCTTTGTTATTCAAAGTAGTTTACTCCTAGTTTTTGCCCAATATTCAAAAATGAATTATTTCAAATATAACTTCTTTTTCCTTCTTGTTTTCAAATATTTCAGGAGAAACAAACTTTCCAAGAATACCGAAGCAAAATTTCAGAAATCTTCGCCAACTATCAACAAACAATTAGAAATGTAACTACGCTTTTGTGGGTTAAATGTTTTTATTTCTAGAATGGGTTTGAACTTGAACCCCAAACAGGAAATGGGGAAGTATATGACGCCAGACTCATTACATAATGTTCAAAGAAAGAACTTGACCAGACGGGTTCTAGTGTCGACTACGAAGATCTGAGAAATATATTGGAGACGGAAATAAATGCACACTATGAGAGGGTTAAGAATGAAAACTCGGAGAAAAGGGCAAGTATAAATCTGCACAAAATTCCAAAGTTTTTTTTATTTACACCAGAGTTACGCGAAATATGACAGATAATTTACACTTTTCTGACAAGACGTTTTAAGAAAAATCCTTAACGCAGCAACAAAACGTTCGCTTGGAAACGTGAACTATTTATTAGGCGCAGAGAAATTAAGCCACGCAAAATCAAGCCTACAAGCGGCGGTTAATTGGTTGCGTTCGAAACGCAAAAATTTGGCGATTACAAACCTAATAAAACAGAAAACTCCCCCAAATGTAGTGGCGACCAATGTTCGAAAATATTTTACGCCGTAGCGAATTTGATGCTATACAAGTGATCCGCGTCATAGAAGGCTTTGTTTCATTGGAAAAGCGGCCTATATTGAAGATATATTAAATATAATAAGTTATTGTGACGTCACAACCATAGGCTTAGGCAATTGTCTTTGATTACCGGCAAACCTAACGGTAGAGCAGCAACCACTTTACTTTTCTTACTTTGAAATACTTTTGGAAGATGTTTGTTGTGGTAGATGTACCAAAGTTGTCATGACCGTGTCATATGTACTTCAAAACTATCATAAAGGCTTTGACCATAAAAACACCCCGCCCCTGTTACAGTTTTTTACTTTGTAAGTCAATAAGACATAATATGTCAGAACAGTAGCAATCTGTCTGCAACTCAAATATACAATCAAAATCCAATGCAAAAATTTCTGAGCAGTTTCACACTGACTTTTGTTCCGCATGAAGTTTCCGTATTCCGTATATGCCGTTTGAAAATACTTTTTCGCCCGAAATTTCTAAAAGATTATTCTAAATTATTCTAGTTTTTCTGGACACATCACTTTAAGTTTTTCCTATAAGTCGATACAAATCTGACATGCAACTTGTCTGAAGATTGTTGCTTAGAGTTAAGCGTTGACTACACTCGATATTTTTGTGCAGATAATCCAGAAGGAAAGAAATGAACCACATTTACAGAATCAAATCGGCATCTACTTGAGAACAATGAAAGATGTGAGTTTTTGCACATTCCGTTTTTTCTATTTGGTCCAAATGTATATTTTATTGTCACCATGGTTGCTATTGCTTCTCTTTAAAATTGTTCGCTTAGGTTTTCTTTTTTTTAATGACACATTTGCAACGAAAATGAGAATTTCTCAATAGAAATATTTGAAGATGGTATTTCTCCAAAAATATGCAGAAAAAACAAGTTTTTATAGTGTTAAGTCAATATTGTGAAACTAACAGAAGTTTCAAATTGAAGTCAGCTGATTTATTAACAATATTGAAAAATCGATTTCGCCTGGACGGGCATCCTCAGTTTCTTATTCAAATAGATTCTTTTTTTTGTTAATAAATCCGCGGACTTCAATTTGTTACTTCTGGTAGTTTCACAATATTTACTTAATACCAAAATAGGATATTGGTGTCGCTGATAGAATGCAATGATAGAGGGCTGGACTCTGAAAAAAACAAGGAAACAGTCTTTTTATAGTGTTTTTTATTCATAGTTATGCGATGGGAAATATGTGAAACCGTCTGTTCTAGAAGAAGAACACACCAGACTAACAATGGAAGGAAAGGAAAAAATATGTGCAGAGTTCACAGAAGAATTTTCGCCCATAAAAGATGAGTTTGTGGAGAGATACAACAACGAAGTCAAGGAATTTTACGACAAAGTGAAGGAATACAACGAACATAACAGACTTATATTTGTAAGAGTTCTTATAAGCGCTCTGAAGGGAGGGGCAGAAGGAGCAGTGAAGGGAGCTGAGTTGGGAGCAATAATTGGGGGTGCTCTTGGCGTTCAAGCCGTGGTTATTGTGGCTGGTATTGGTACTGTGGGAGGAGCTATTGGCGGGTTTGCAATGGGGATTGTAGAAGAACTTAATTTACCAAAGTTGCCGTTTACCGATTTTGTCAATTCAAACACTAGCGATACAGCATGAGAAAACATTACCATGCCGATAATTTTTACCTTTGCCAAACTTTACATGATTATTGTCGAATATCATGCAGAATATTTGTATTTGCTGTTATGAACTATTGTATTTGGCTTAAAAATACGTGTTGCTGTTGGCCACAAAGTTATTTTGCTTTTGTATGGAAATTGTTGAAGTTGTATAGATCCATTCCTGTATAGATCCGTACATCAGTGAAAATGTATCGCAATTTATTACTGTCAAGTTAATCGCCTAATTCAGTGATTCCCAACCTCTTTGTGGTTGCGTACCACTGGGAGGTAAAACAATTTCGACGCGTGCCACCTAGTTAAGTGTTACAAAGTAACCTTGGGGTGAAGTAACGAACATTTTGAGATCACTTTCGATTTTTTCAATTCGAACTATGATCCTCAAATCGCGTACCACCAGGAATGTCGTCGTGTACCACTAGTACCACGGTTGGGAAACACTGGCCTAATTGAACACAGGATCCACACGAATTTGGTTAAATCTACCTTTACTGCAATAGCTTATGTTTAAAGTGATTTCCAAGCGTAAAAATTAAGTTTTTTAGTTCGAATTAGTGTGTTGTGTTAATATTTTTAAAGCAGTGTACATAAGTAGTGCTCGCATATTGTTTTGGTTTTTGTAAATAAAATACATTGGCTGCATTGTAAAACTGCATTTAAGTTTTGCAGACATAAATACAATTGACGCCTGCTTGGTTAATTTTATCAACATCAAATGGAAGGAATGCAAAACGTAATACGCGATACAGTTTTGCTTTTGGGTCGTGCTTTGAAAACATTGCGATCTATTTCGTACAGTTAAGGAATTGTTTCGGCGCCGCAACGCTGGGTCTCTAATTCAGATATGGCCCGGACCCTGTAAGCAATAACGGTTCACCGCTAAAGCCAAAATACCTCACACCACCAATGTGTTGTGCGCATATATGTACGAAGTAGTGCTCTAAATAAACAACACAGAAGAAGACAAAATGGAAAGCAATAGTGCCGTGCGTCATTTTCGCCTCAGTACCTTGCATAGTTCATGAAAACATTTTACAGAGCTTGGAAAATTCTATTGAGAATGGAGTTTGATTTAAAAGATTAACAGTGAAAACCACTATTCATGTTTTAAGTCCTATGCCAAGTAAATGCGTGCAAGAGCGCCATGGACGCAGGGGTCCAGCCTGGCGGTAGATCGTTAGTGCAGGGCAATCTGGACGTTTACCAACTTAGTGTTGGCAGACAACTTTGCATTATCTCGCAGTTCCGCTTGAATATACACTCTTGATGTCTCGACCTTGTGATAATTTAGCCAGATTTACGGATTGATGAACTAACCCTGGTAGCAATAGTCAATTAAAATAAGGATCTCTGGTTACCTTACGGTTTAAGTGTAGCGACCATCGAACCTTTGGAATAGAACACGAAAGCACGTAACAATAATTTGTTACTTTACTGCTTTTCTTTCGAATATATTGACATACGCACTGCGACGTTGGTTGGTTCCACTGAGGATGTCCTCACAAATACCACCAAATAGCCTTTCCAGTGTTCGTATTAGCGGTATGTTTCCCGCTGTCACGCCTCAGATTTCAGAGAACATAACATGATGCACAGAGTAGAGACTGCCAGGCGGCCAGTGTCGTGTCGTCCAAGAAGGTTGTCGCCGGAGACGCTACATGTCACCAGAGAGCATTTCGCAAAACCGGAAAAGCAAGGTATTGTTCGCCCTTCTTGTAGTCCTTGGAATGCTCCCTTGCATGTTGTCCCGAAAAACGGTAAAATCCTTCGTTTTCTGGGAGGTTGCAGAGCGCTAAACTTATTAACTGAAGACGATTCGTATCTATTGTCTTATTTGCGCGATTATACAAATAATTCGCATGGAAAAACCGTGTTTAGTTCCTTGGATTCGCTCTCAGCATGTTATGAAATTTCTGTTCATGCCGATTCCATCCTTAAAACTACGGTGACTACGCCCTTTGGAAGCTTTGAGTTTTGCCGATTACCTTTTGGCCTAAAATGTGCTGCCCAATCGTACCAAAGGTACATCAACCAAGTAGTAAGTGGTTTCGAGGAATTTTGTTTTGCTTATGTTGATGACTTGTTAGTTGCAAGTGTAGATGTAGAAGAACATGAGCGACATCTCAGGCTCTTATTTCAGAGATTATCGGATTACGGAATTTTGATTAATGAAAAGAAAACGAATCTTGGTAAAAGTGAGCTGGACTTCCTTGGTTAGGTTTGAAGCCTCTTAAAGACAGTCACGCAGTTAAGTTTATTTTTTGGAATTTTAGCTTTTGCAGGCGGTTTATACCTGGCAGCCAAGGCATCTGGGGATATTAAAAAGAAGTTCAGTGATCAATTCCTTCTTCATTATCCTCAGATCAATGGCAAGTTCTCGTAGGTTTGAATTTTAATGTTGTCTCAGATCATTTAACTTTAGTTGAGGCTTTCCGATCAAAGACGAGCAGTTTCACCCCGAGGCAAAACCATCACATGGATTATATTGCCCAGTATACAAGCGATGTTGAATTCCTGTGTGGTTTACAAAATGTAGTAGCCGACGGTCTTTCCCGAATCGAAGTAAATGCAATTTTTCTCAATGACAGCTTACTTTCGTTGAAGATTTCGCTCAGCATCAGCAAGATAGGGACTTTGCAGGACTTATATGGTTCTTTGGAGCTAACAGAAAGGCAAGTTCCCAACAGTGAGCTGAAGTTGACTGGAGTTTTTTCTACAGAAAGCTTCCGACCTATTGTTCCTCAAGCCTTGCAGAAACACGCTTTTGTGACGTTGCACGGATTATCTCATCCCGGTGTAGACGCGTCGCACCGCTTGGTGTCCAGTCGTTTTGTTTGGCACGGTCTTGATCGAGACGTTAATGAATGGAGCCAAACTTGTTTACAATGCCAGCGTTGCAAGGTTGGACGGCATGTCAGAGCGCCTTTGGGGCAAATATATTGAACTCACAGGTAGATTTCAAGATGTCAACCTTGATCTAGTCGGGCCATACCGTTATAATAATCCTATTTATATAATCCTATTTATTAACATGTTGTTGCGGATTTTTCTCGTTGGTTTGAAGCAATACCATTGCTGCCTAATATTACCGCCGAGACATGCATGAACGCTTTCTTGTTGCATTTGGTGGCAAGATTTGGTCCGCCGCTGCGGGTTTCGACTGATTGCGGTAGTCAGTTTACTTCTGAATCATTTAATGACTTATTTGTGGAATTTGGTATAAAATTACAGCAAACCACGGATATCATCCTAAGGGGAACTGTTTTAAGTACAGCATAAGTATTTAAATCTGCTCTCCATGCTCAAAATCAACCAAATAATTGGAACGCAAATTTAGGTCTTGTACTTTTGGATTAACGAACTGTTTTTAAGCCAGACATGGATGCATGTGCTGCTGAATTAGTCTATGGCTAAACATTGTGATTATGTGGTGAAGTTTTGGAGGAAATTGTACTAGAAACATCTGTATCCAATTATTCCAAACAATTTAAGAGTGTTAAACATGAAGACCGCAGTTCAATGTTACAAGACTGATACAACTTGTTGTTTAATTCATAGTTTTGTGACGGAAACTATGCGGAACCGTCGGTTTCACAAGAACGACACAAAAATCTTAGAGAAAAAGAAAATATATAATGTTTTTTGGAAAGCTTACATTATTTATAAAAGACGACTTTGAAACAAGATATAAGGAATAAGTCGATCAACTTTACGAAAAAGTAAAGTTATACAATGATCACAACAAAAACATATTCATAAGGGTTATCAAAAGTGCTGTAAAGGGTTTTGTGAAAGGAGCGGTGGAAGGGGCCGCGACTCATCATTTGCGGACTTCTGTATGTAAATAAGTTTATCCTTGAACCGATTTTCTTCAAAAAAAGTAGTTTTGAATGATATATTTCCAATCAATTTGTGTGTTGCTTCATGTAACTAAAGTATATTGTGTTATATTGCATGTCACTGGCGCCAAGCAGGTCGTTGTGTTGTGTGTAATTTCCAGTGTATCGTCTCTGCTAGCGTTGGCCCAAGTCTGACTATGTCAACGCAAGTTTGTTTTGCCTTTGATGTATGTTTTTCTAATAGCTGTTTCACCCCTGCATCTCGGTTACGTTATCTCTGACAGTGCCTTTCAGACGTGTGGAGGAAACTTATCCAATAGTAATTGTTGCAGGGAATTCGGCCGGTATTGAAGCAAAGACAGTACCCAAACTCCTGGGAAATATAAACTAATTTTAATGTAAAATTTATCAATGTTTGTCTATGTTTGGTTGCTTTTGGAAATCATATCCAAACCCTAATTTGGAATCAATGGAAATTTGCTCTTCTGGAACTAAGATTTCTAAAATGTTTATTGAAACCGACGTTTCGTCTACCATCCGGTGAGACTTCCTCAGGGTTATGTCAACAATAATGCATCAAGCGCATAAACACTAAAAACTCAAGAAAAACACAAGAAAAAAGGGAATGGATAACATTGACACCGCTTGTATCGTCACGTGGATGGTTGCTTCTTTCCCATTTGCCTTTGAATGAACATGTTCCTATATAACATATATATAAATATATATATATAAATGCGTTGTTGGGTTTGTCATGATTTGTACTAAATGATCCTTTCACTGTTGTGCAAGAGACAGGGGTATGAGATGGTAAGTGTTTTACCAGCTTCACGTAAATCTTTCGCCAACCGACATGCACTATATTTGGGATATGTTGTAATACTGACAAGACGTAGACATATTAGAATGCATCCTTGTCGAAAGGAAGAAGTCAACACCATTACTTTACATTCTGCCAATATCTCATCCTTTATTTACTCATAATCATTCAATGCGCGAGTTCTACCCAACACACGATTAATCGTGACGAACAATAAAAGAAAATTCATAAGGTTTGGTGATAAGTGAGACCATAAAAGTTAACACTGAATCCCTGTGTCTAAGTTGTCCGCTCGTAATTATCTAAGTTTTAAACATAAACAACTCACAGACAACTTTTAGTGTCAAGCATGGCACGCATCATAATCATTGCTTGCCTTTGATTCCTTAATTTTGCTGGAATCCCGCCCTCTACTGAACATGGTCTTTCAATTACCGACACCAATTTATTGGGATAGGAAGTTGATAATTTGAAAACAGAAAGTTTCCGATGTCGACCAGTTTAATTTTCCAGTTGACCAGATGACTTTAATCGGAAACTTTCCCTTTTAAATGATTGTGTTTTAGAATTGTTGGATAGAACAAGATTGTTTTTAGCAGTGTTTGATGCGTGCGTCCAATGTGTCAATATTACAACATTCTGGCATACGAGCGAGGTGGGCTTTACCAATGAGGAAAACCTTTTCAACGTTAGTAATGATTGTGAATTTTTGATGCATCTGATAATCCTTTGACACAACGACGTCTTTGCCAGGATGTTGGCCAGACGTAGGCAAGAAAAGGAATTAGGAAATGCCAATTATAAATGTCAGGCGGTAAAAAATCCATATCATTTGTATAAAAATGTCTTTCTATGTTTGGTTGCTGCCGAGATTTATATTTTGGAAATCATATCCAAACCCTAATTTGGAATCAATGGGAATTTGCTCTTCTGGCACTAAGATTTCTAAAATGTTTATTAAAACCGACGTTTCAACTAGCATCCGGTAACACTTCCTCACAGTTATTTCAATAATAAAGCATCAAACGCATAAACTCTAAAAAATCAAGAAAAACGTAAGAAAAACACAAGAAAAAAAGGGAATAGATAACATTGGCACCGCTTGTATCGTCACGTGGATGGTTGCTTCTTTCCCATTTTCCTTTGAATGAACGTGATCCTATATAACATATATATATATATATATAAATGCGTTGTTGGGTTTGTCATGGTGTGTACTAAACGATCCTTTCACTGTTGTGCAAGAGACAGGAGTATGAGATGGTAAGTGTTTTACCAGCTTCACGTAAATCTTTCGCCAACCGACATGTACTATATTTGGGATATGTTGTAATACTGACAAGACGTAGACATATTAGAATGCATCCTTGTCGAAAGGAAGAAGTCAACGCCATTACCTTACATTCTGCGAATATCTCATCCTTTATTTACTCATAATCATTCAATGCGCGAGTTCTACCCAACACACGATTAATTGTGACGAACAAGAAAAGAAAATTCATAAAGTTTGGTGATGGGTGAGACCATAACAGTTAACACTGAATCCCTATGTCTAAGTTGTCCGCTCGTAATTGGCTAAGTTTTAAACATAAACAACTAACAGATAACTTTTAGTGTCAAGCATGGCACGCATCATAATCATTGCTTGCCTTTGATTCCTTAATTTTGCTGAAATCCCGCCCTCTACTGAACATGGTCTTTCAATCACCGACACCATTTTATTGGGATAGGAAGTTGATAATTTGAAAACAGAACGTTTCCGATGTCGACCCGTTTAATTTTCCAGTTGACCAGTTGACTTCAATCCGAAACTTTTCCTATCAAATTATGGCGTTTCAGAGTTGTTGGATAGAACAAGTGTTTTTAGCAGTGTTTGATGCGTGCGTCCAATGTGTCAATATTACATCATTCTGGCATACGAGCGAGGTGGGCTTCACCATTAAAATATTCGTTTTTTCAACATAAAAATCCTTCAACTGACAAACATAAAAATCCTCAAATTGACAGATGATGAGGAAAACCTTTTCAACGTTGGTAATGATTGTGAATTTTTAATGCATCTGATAATCCCTTGACACAACGACGTCTTAATTTGCCAGGATGTTGACCAGACGTGGGCAAGAAAATGGATCAGGAAATGCCAGTTATATATGTCAGGCGGTAAAAGAAATCCATGTCATTTGTATAAAAATGTCTGTCTATGTTTGGTTGCTGTCGAGATTTTGGAAATCATATCCAAACCCTAATTTGGAATCAATTGGAATTTGCTCTTCTGGCACTAAGATTTCTAAAATGCTTATTAAAACCGACGTTTCAACTAGCATCCGGTAACACTTCCTCACAGTTATCTCAATAATAAAGCATCAAACGCATAAACTCTAAAAACTCAAGAAAAACGTAAGAAAAACACAAGAAAAAAAGGGAATGGATAACATTGACACCGCTTGTATCGTCACGTGGATGGTTGCTTCTTTCCCATTTTCCTTTGAATGAACATGTTCCTATATAACATATACATATAAATGCGTTGTTGGGTTTGTCGTGATTTGTACTAAATGATCCTTTGACTGTTGTGCAAGAGACAGGGGTATGAGATGGTAAGTGTTTTACCAGTTTCACGTAAATCTTTCGCCAACCGACATGTACTATATTTGGGATATGTTGTAATACTGACAAGACGTAGACATATTAGAATGCATCCTTGTCGAAAGGAAGAAGTCAACACCATTACTTTACATTCTGCGAATATCTCATCCTTTATTTACTCATAATCATTCAATGCGTGATTTCTACCCAACACACGTTTAATCGTGACGAACAATAAAAGAAAATTCATAAGGTTTGGTGATGAGTGAGACCATAAAAGTTAACACTGAATCCCTGTGTCTAAGTTGTCCGCTCGTAATTGGCTAAGTTTTAAACATAAACAACTCACAGATAACTTTTAGTGTCAGGCATGGCACGCATCATTATCATTGCTTGCCTTTGATTCCTTAATTTTGCTGGAATCCCGCCCTCTACTGAACATGGTCTTTCAATTTCCGACACCAATTTATTGGGATAGGAAGTTGATAATTTGAAAACAGAAAGTTTCCGATGTCGACCCGTTTAATTTTCCAGTTGACCAGATGACTTTAATCGGAAACTTTCCCTTTTGAATGATTGTGTTTTAGAATTGTTGGATAGAACAAGATTGTTTTTAGCAGTGTTTGAGGCGTGCGTCCAATGTGTCAATATTACAACATTCTGGCATACGAGCGAGGTGGGCTTCACCATTAAAATATTCGTTTCTTCAACATAAAAATCCTTCAATTGACAGATGATGAGGAAAACCTTTTCAACCTTGGTAATGATTGTGAATTTTTGATGCATCTGATAATCCTTTGACACAACGACGTCTTTGCCAGGATGTTGACCAGACGTAGGCAAGAAAAGGAATTAGGAAATGCCAATTATAAATGTCAGGCGGTAAAAAATCCATATCATTTGTATAAAAATGTCTTTCTATGTTTGGTTGCTGCCGAGATTTATATTTTGGAAATCATATCCAAACCCTAATTTGGAATCAATGGGAATTTGCTCTTCTGGCACTAAGATTTCTAAAATGTTTATTAAAACCGACGTTTCAACTAGCATCCGGTAACACTTCCTCACAGTTATTTCAATAATAAAGCATCAAACGCATAAAATCTAAAAAATCAAGAAAAACGTAAGAAAAACACAAGAAAAAAAGGGAATAGATAACATTGGCACCGCTTGTATCGTCACGTGGATGGTTGCTTCTTTCCCATTTTCCTTTGAATGAACATGTTCCTATATAACATATATATATATATATATATATATATAAATGCGTTGTTGGGTTTGTCATGGTGTGTACTAAACGATCCTTTCACTGTTGTGCAAGAGACAGGGGTATGAGATGGTAAGTATTTTACCAGCTTCACGTAAATCTTTCGCCAACCGGCATGTACTATATTTGGGATATGTTGTAATACTGACAAGTCGTAGACATATTAGAATGCATCCTTGTCGAAAGGAAGAAGTCAACACCATTACTTTACATTCAACGAC
This sequence comes from Ascidia mentula, assembly GCF_947561715.1. Lineage (NCBI taxonomy): Eukaryota > Metazoa > Chordata > Ascidiacea > Phlebobranchia > Ascidiidae > Ascidia > Ascidia mentula. Next base: position 20,976,493 of record NC_138568.1, on the reverse strand, counting down.
TATCTCATCCTTTATTTACTCATAATCATTCAATGCGTGATTTCTACCCAACACACGTTTAATCGTGACGAACAAGAAAAGAAAATTCAAAAAGTTTGGTGATGCGTGAGACCATAAAAGTTAACACTGAATCCCTATGTCTAAGTTGTCCGCTCGTAATTGGCTAAGTTTTAAACATAACCAACTCACAGATAACTTTTAGTGTCAGGCATGGCACGCATCATTATCATTGCTTGTCTTTAAGATCAATTCCTTAATTTTGCTGGAATCCCGCCCTCTACTGAACATGTTCTTTCAATCACCGACACCAATTTATTGGGATAGGATGTTAATAATTTGAAACAGAACGTTTCCGATGTCGACCCGTTTAATTTTCCAGTTGACGAGCTGACTTCAATCGGAAACTATTAAATTATGGCGTTTCAAAGTTGTTGGATAGAACAAGAGTGTTTTTAGCAGTGTTTGATGCGTGCGTCCAATGTGTCAATATTACAACATTCTGGCATACGAGCGAGGTGGGCTTCACCATTAAAATATTCGGTTTTCCAACATAAAAATCCTTTAATTGACAAATGATGAGGAAAACCTTTTCAACCTTGGTAATGATTGTGAATTTTTAATGCATCTGATAATCCTCTGACACAACGACGTCTAAATTTGCCAGGATGTTGACCAGACGTGGGCAAGAAAATGGATTAGGAAATGCCAGTTATAAATGTCAGATATGGTTTATAAAGAAAGCTGATTTTGTGAATACTTACACAAATTAAAACATTTGGTGTGCAATTGTTGGTTGATTAGAGGGAGGATTAGGGACAGGGTTGGATTCGCCTTGTTGACTTCAGTCGGAACATGAGAGCAAGGTTTGTGAGACCAAAGACAATATAGGAACATGACAATGTAAGATATAATTTCTTTGTGTTTTATCAGGTATTGGTTGAAGGTGGTTGTTGCTGGAATCCTGATCTCACTCACTTCATTTCAGGGTTATAAAAGTATGCATTTTGTTGTTACTTGATTTGATGCATAAATGATGGCCTCGTAGTTTAGGGGAATAACCGTGTGTTCCAAGTCTGGCGAACCAGGGCATAATCCACCAGCTTTAAAGCAGGAATTTCCACCGATCCTTGAGGCATTTGTTATCGATTCGTGCGGGAAGAACAGAATATTCAACAAATGTTATGGAGCTGAAGCGATAGCCGTAGGTAGGGCTTTACCTCTATTGTTAGTCGCAGAGTTCCCCAGTGAACCTCACTTTATAGTTTTATTGTCCTTGACCCTCAAAGGCAAAATTAAGCCTTTGGGCTGAAACGTATCAATTTTATTTTTTCTTTTTTTTCTGGTTTGGAAATATTTCAATCTTGCAATTAATATGTACAATTTTGTTGTTGTACCAATTTCCGGACAGAAGGCAGGCAACATTCTTTAATCCTTGTTCCCATAGCAGTTTACGTGACAACCCCAACAATAGAATGCCAAACACAGCACTTGCAAAAGCAAACGACAGTCAAAGGACATAACCGAGCAATGCAGGCGTGTGAAACAGCAATTCCAAAAACATGCATTAAAGGAAATCCCAATATACTTTATTTACATGAAGAAACAGACAAATTGATTGTGAATATATACATTGTATCCAAAACTACTTATTCGAAGAAAATCGGTTGAAGCGGGTTTTACACAATTAGAAAAACTCATTTACACACTAGGGCAGGAGTCTGCAAATGAAAAGTCGCGGCCTATTTTGGGTCATACTATCAGTTTCGGGTCGCGAAAAATTTGAAAACATCTCGTTCGATTGTTACATCACTGTTATTGACTAGGAACAACTGATCGTACCGAATATGAGTTTAAACAATCGTAAAATCACAAACACGAAAAATCAAGGTCGAGAAACGATTTTCTCTAATCTTAAACACCACATTTAAATATACATAAACTGCTGTAAATGTTAATGTTATCAGTGATCAGCATTTTTCTACACAGGCGACTCTGGAAATGATTTTTTTTCCCTATTTATTTCTTCTTTTGCCCCTTCAAATAAACCACCGATGGCACCTGTAACTGTTTTAAGTACACGTGACACAGGGTTTCCATCTTTTGCAAAATCATTTATCCCTCCACGTAAGAAACCCTGTCCAGCACTTTTGAGAACTCTGATAAATATGTTTTGGTTGTCTCTGTTGTATTCCTTCACTTTTTTGTATAATTCATTAACTTTATTTATATATCTTCTTTCAAACTCGATTTTAAAGACAGCAAGGTCTCCTGTGAGCTTTTTAGAATGCTGTTCATCAGCTTCCTTTATTAGTTTTTGGTGACGTTCTTGTAAAACAGATGGTTCCACATACCTTTCGTCACAGATCTATAAATGAGACAATTATGAAAATAATAATTTTTGTTATGCATGCTTTGTGACGAAATCTGCAATGGTAAAACTTTTATCAAAAAACGTTTGGGTTTTCGTTAAAATTGCCGATAAGTAACTATGTTTTAGGTGGAAGACTAAACTGCACTTTAACTGTAGTCCAAAAGTCTGTTTAATTTCAAATGACTTTTCAATTGTTGTGTTACTTGATTACGAGAAATGCTCTATACCTTTTCCGCGACTCATTTTATAAACAATTAAAATGAACCTGAATTTACTGTATATATGTATATATATATATAATATATATATGTGTGGTCGTACCAACAGAACTTACTTCTCTCATTGATCTCAAGTATTTGTTGATTTGTTCCCCCAAATGTACTTGACATTCTTCCTCCAGACATTCCTACGTGCAATATGAAACAAATGTATTAATAATAAAATTACAGTTCATATTACCAATTTATTCACTAAACTACGTGTTTTTCTTTTTTAAAAATGTATTAACGTTTTTAGAATTTGAACTGCAAAATCGTAAAAAGTGATCGTTGCAATATATAGCCTCAACAAACTTATTGCATTACTACTGTCTGGAAATAAACCGGTTTATATACGCTTTCTTCCTCCATATTACCAATATGGGGGAGCAACGTGTACTAATATAATTGTTTGTCTTTATAAATCTAAATAATAAGTGTAATTAAAAGTGTTTTGTGTTATATCAACTTGCCTTTAGCTGCAAGTTTTGTTTTTTAACATTCTTATAAATTTCATCAATGACTTTTTCCAACTGCTTGCGTATGGAATTGTAATCTGTTGCTAAATGGTTTTCTGAACATTGAAGTTCTTCGTATTTGTGCATTGCATTTCCTCTGATCTGGATATGAATTTTATCTAATTTAGGTCCTGGAATATACGTTCCCGTTTCCTGGTGACAAAAAGTGGTGTTTTCAGATAAACTCTAAAAAATCACATTACATTTCTGATAAAACTTTTGACTATCTAAATAAAATGCATTCAATGTGACGTGATTAAATAAAGTGATTCGGAATTACTTCGTTAAAATATAATAAAAAATTATACTTTTTTTGTCTTTTAAACACATAAACAAAAAAACAATATTGAAGTAGTATCAAAAACTATGTTTTTAAGATTGAACTGTCAAAAATAAATTTAAACAAATCACTCATACATACATTTTTTATTTCTTGTTTGTATTTGCGATAGCATTCTGCCATTTTGTCTTGGAACATTCGAATAGTTTTTTCCTAAAAAGTACAGTAAAACCCTTTAGTTATTATGAAAATAATCAAAAGACAGAACATTACAATTACCTATTTTACAAACCGAATATTTATAGCTTCAAATAAACACTTTATCTAACAACATGCAAAAAAGTATGGTAACCTTTAATTCCGAGTTTTTCATTTCAAGCATTTTAAATTCCACGTCAATCATTAACTTAATGCGTTCAGAGATTTTTGTTTCTGTAGAATCTATTGTTGCATATTCCTTGCTAGTTTCATGATGTTTCCTGAGTGTGTTTGCTTCGATATAATCGCTGCCACACAGCTTCAAAAATCAAATCAAATAATGATGCAGTAATTCCATAAAAGCATATAAATGAATTTGTATCTCACCCCTGACATTCTCTCATTGTAACAATTTTTTGCTTTTAGTAGAAAATCAGACACATTTTTCTAAAAAAAGAACAAAGTTCATTGCGCTTACTGATGTTGAAAATTTCTAATATTTTAATATTACGTTCATTTCTTGGTAACGTGGTTTATTTTCGTTAATTCTATTTTGAAGTTTTACGAGTTGAATGTTTTTCCATTTTGTGTTTTTGCCAGTATCGGATGCAGTGAAGTTTTTGATTGCTTTTTCCTCAGCGTCTCGGTGGAGTTCATGAAAATCTTCTTCATTAAGAACTTTTTCGTTGCACTTCTGTAACAAATATTAGTAAAAAATGTGTTATTAATAAATAGTTTTTACCTTCTAGATAACTAAGTTTAAACCAACCTCATCCATAATTTTTCTGTATTCCTCAATTGAAGATTGTGCTTCAGTTTCAAGTTTTGACTCTAGTGTTTTCTGCAACGCAATCTTCAGGTAAATTGTACCACGTAAAAATTTTTAGAACATTTAGTACAGTGACGGCTCGTGTATAGCTACTGTAAAACTGCAGCCCCCATTCTTGCTTAATGTAAATCACAGGATGCGTGACGTCCCAGGAGCTTAAAACCACTCATCTAGTGGTTATTTTATCCAGCATGAACATAAACATCACAGAAACATCCTAAATTGGTTATTTTATCCAGCATGAATTAAGCATCACAAAAACATTTTAATTTGCGAAATATTTTTAGACTCATAATAAAATTTGTTATTTCTGCATGCAAGTATTTTTAGCAAAAAAAGCTTTAAAGTATTGTATGAAAAAAAATTTGGTATAGTGAACATAATATCTACCATTTCAAACCTAGGAAAAAATAATTATGTATCTATTTAAAAGTTAAACTTAAATTTGTTCGTATAATTATCTTTTACAGCGGCATACTAATCTACATAAAAAAGCGCTGAATATGCAAAAATAATACTCACAATATTCTTTGTGTTTTTTATTTCGAACTGTTCACTCAGCTCAGTCAACATTTCTTCTAATGTTCTGTCAGGTTCAAGATCAACCAAACAAGGAAAATCTTTTGTCAAATCCTTGTAAAATTGAATCATTTTTGGTCGATTTCGCTTCTCACTCTGTTCAAGCTGAGTCTCTTCTACACACAGTTCATTGCTGACCACCTGGAAATTTTATGACTACTTTAATAAAATCAAATTAAGTTGACAAAATCACAAACCCATTTTAAGTGGTTTAGAATAAGTTTGTCAAACAAAATAAAGTTTAAAACGGTTACTTTTTTCATTTCTTCATTGTAGTTTACTTCGACTTTTCTCATAGCTTCTTTAACTTTTCCTTTCCATAATTCCTTTAACCAATTAGGCTCATTAAATTTTGTAATGCAATAAGATATAATACAATAATTCATTTTTCTACCTGCTGTCTTTGGAAAAGATCATAAAAAATTACAGTAGTCTATTTACCACGTTACTTTTTTGTAGGATCATAATTAAGTGCCAATGACAGAACAAATAGTTACATGGGTTCTACACACCAGATTAGTTTCGTTCAAAGTTTTGAAATATACAAACTCCCAATCCATGTCTCGAACCAACTTTTTCCGGTGTTTGGCTAAAAACTCAGCATCGCCAAAATGTTGTTCGCCACCAAAGGTTTTTAGACATTGTTCTTGTAAGCTTTTATGTTTATCTTCAAAGTTAGTTTGGTTGTGACATGTCTTTTCGCAAAACTGTATGAAAAGTTTAGGGGAGTCAAAGCTTGTTTTAAATAAATATTAAATATATTTTTTTCATCTAACCTTGTTCATTTGCTGTTTGTAGCTATTTGTGCATTCACGACTTACTTTCAAAGCTATGATTTCTTCTTGTATCTGGACACAAAATAATATTTTTTATTTCGTATGTGACAGGAGAGCAGTAACTAAATTTAATGTATTCATCTAACAAATGTTTTGCAAAAAAGTTATTACACGAAGAAAGTAAACAAGAGTTAAAACTTTTAGGGATTGTTAACAATTTTATTTTCACACCCACTTTACAAAACTTATCATGAATAAAAAAAATTTTATACGTATACATTTGTCACGCTGGTTTGTGCAACTACAGCTATCACCTGAGCAATTGCCTTAACATCAGGCATTTCCTTAGTGTTCAGTGCATCAAAGTAAGACAAGGTCAAGTGGATGAGATCAGTTCCAGTAATTGGATTGCCGTTAACTTTTTTTATTAAAACTTGCTGGCTTGATAAAATTCTTTTTACGAGTATGTCGACGGTGTCAAGAAAATCTTTTTTAACATCTGCATCATAAAGTAAACAATAGTTAAAAAATAAATAAAGAGTTTTTTAATAAATTGTGAAAATATGTTTGGTTTGACTGAACTCATAAATGTCACCTTTTAATTGAAGTTTACTTCCTTCATCCTCATCTCTTCGGGCAACATTTTCCCCTGGATATGGCATCAAACAACAAGAGATGTTTTCAAAAGCATCACGCAAGTTCTTTTGACTTGATTCAGCTTCTGAATTTTGTGAAGTGGGTTTCAGGAATGTCTGAAGATATTCTTCACCACCATCGAAATCACATTTATATTTTTTGAACCCGCAGTCACGAACAAGAAATATCAAGTGCTGGAAATAAAATTGAAGTTAGGTGTGCTCTTGGTTCAGAATGGAATGAAATAAAAGTTTAACAACCTGAAATAAATGTGTGATGATACTTTTCGGCACTTCCTTGTCAGAGTTTTTGACCAGATTTTTCCCGACATTGACAAAATATTTTACCTTCTCTTTAGCAAAAGCTATCCAACTAGCACTTCTTGCATATTGCGTAAATAGCTGTTGATGATATTTGTTAACTCAATAAGGTATGTCTTGTGATAAAAAAGCAAATATGGAATTTGTGCAGTTTTTTCGCGTGTAATAAATTGCTGCAAAGCACTGTTCCGACAGAAAGTAGCGGGTGTATTATTGCAAAAACTGTTTAGGCTACATCAATTATCTAAACAGAAAGAAGTTACGAATTCATCTTCAAGAAGAGGCCAATTTATTAAAATTAAATTTGCAAAAACCAAATTGCCTTGATTTGAGATGCATCTTTTTAAACAGCCTTTTCGTCACGGAATGCTTTGCATAAATAAAAATTTAATCTTTTCATTTTTTCAACCTGAAGATTTTGTAAATTGTCCCCTTGTATTTGATTGTGCACATTATAGATTTGAATAGAACTCATCAGATTGCTGAGTGCAAATATAAAGGAACAGTTTTTTAATGTGCTTTGGTGATCAAAAAATCCTTGAGTATCCATAAGAAATAAAACAACCTATAAACATAGTGTATGTGTTAATGTTCATGCTAAAAGTCGCCCTCTTTTTTATAATTGCATATAACGCGATGCTGATGTGTACCGTTTTTTTATCTGGTGTTTCAATGAAAAATGGTTCATCCCAAATCCAAATTCCTTGTGTGTGTTTCTCGTCACCACCTCGCCATGAAAATCCCTTAACCAATTCATCTTCTTTGGAACTGAGCCAGGAATCTGACTGTTGGGAACGACAGAAGAAAGTGTTTATTCGGTTTCGAATTAGATGAAAACTTCTTTGAGCTTTCAAAATATAGTTTTCTATACCTGATTATTTTTTTCCGCCCACAAATATCGCAGAAAGAAGTTCAACATAAAGGATTTTCCTCCCCTAGAAGCTCCAGCAATTGAATAGATTGCAACCGGTGTGTTGGCCACTTTGGGATGTCCAAATATTCGTTCAAGTTCATCAGCATCGATTTCATAAATGTTGTTTTTTTGTAGACTTGGTCGGATTATTTGCACTGCTTTGGGTTTTTGTTGAGTACTTCCAGGGTCTGGAATGCAGATTTTTGATTTGTGAACAGTTTGATAACTTGCCATACCAAGGGTGGAAAAGTTTACATAAGGGAAAATTATGTATGGAATGAAACTTATTTAATAAAGTTTGGTTGACTAATGACTTTCGTTGCATCAGTTGAGTATGTTTGAAGTATATCACAAACTATATAATTACCATCTTTTGAATAAAAGTTTCCTGGCTGTGAATCAAGTATTTGTTGTTGTCCAATACCGCTGCATTCTTGAAAAAAAAAGTTTGAAATAATCTAAACCTAAATTTAAACACTATTTGCTTCATTGAGATTAGCCAACAATGTAAAGAACCTACTTACCCCCCTCCGCAGAAGACATTCCAAAAGAATCATACACAACTAATCGCCACAAAAATTCCAACTTATTACTGGGAAGACAATTTTAGAGATTATCTGGTAAAACAACCAAGTGAGAGATTCTTTCGCAAGGCACAAAATTTTTAACAAAAAAACTTTCTGGGATAGAATCTTCCTCTCACTATTACCCTTAACCTAGATTCCTTGAAATCTAAAAGGTTTGCTCGGATCTGTACAATGAAGTCTACTGATTTGTTTGCATATCTGAATATTTATTTTAGTTAATCTCGTCGTTTTTAGTTAATCTCGTCTGAAACTGAATGATTGTCCGATATTGCATTATATCATCGCATAAAAAGTGTAATAAGAATAATGACAAAAATAATACATACATATCCGCCTTGCAATTGTACGCATATACGCTTCAATATCGTCAAAATCACTGTTAAGTGTTATGTTGATAATCGATAAATTAAGTAAGTTACGTCATTCACAGACGTCATTATTGTCAACAAACACACAGTGCATAAATAAATCATATGAGTAAGATAAACACAACCAACTAACGTTGCATTCTTTTTGCAGGCCGGTTCTGGCTCTTTCACAACGTTGTAACCTGTATTGCAAAATTGCCACTGCTGTGCCCTATTTTTGATTGGACAGAAGTCTTTAAAACACGACCATACTTGCCACTAGAGCAAGTGCAACAACCATCTAAGAAAACGCGCTGACCATCATACCTTAATCTTCACTGACCTGGATATTTTGCACAAGAAAGAGCTTATCAAAGCTAGATGACTGTGAGTTCAACAGAGGCGAATTCATTATGTTGCATAAAATGGGAAAAAGTCGACGCGCGCTACGTTTATATATTTTTGTACAATTTTACTACTAAATGAGAGAGCTTGTTAAACGCTACAGCTGGAGAAGTGGTATACGATGTTTAAGCGGCGATTGATTTTGTTGCTGAGGCAGAGGGTTTAAAGCAATACAGTCAACTTAAGCCCGGAAATAGTCTCTGACGCTAATTCACAGCAATTCATCACTGATGCTGCTGACATTATCACTGCGAAAAGCCTCTTATGGCAATAATGTTTATTAATATCAAAGTTTCGGTTGATATGCAACAGTCTTCATCAGGATGTACAAGTATAAAGGTGCAAAACAGACAACCATGATTATATGATCTACCATTCACTTGTCAAACAAGTGTCAACAACAAATATCGTATTAAGAACCAAACTCGATTTCACCGTTGTACGAGATTGGATAACTGTGTGTCAAATGTAACTAACAATGATTGGAATATTTTAAAAAACTCTAATAATAATAAAGATGTTTAGAGATATTAAAAGATAAAATAAGATTGGCGACACAGCATTGGTTTACAATGTTTGACAAGTAACAGAATTCACCGACTTTTGTCTGTGGCTTTTTTAGTGTAATTTTTGTTAGTAATAGATCCTTAATGTCGCACAGATAAATTTGCAACCTATCGTTTCCTGGGTGTAATTGAATCAACAACGAATATAAATCAGCACGGAGCGATAAACAACAAATAAACACGTGTTCAAAGAATCATCTTCTTTTGAAGTATGTGAGTATATGTGGAACGATTAGGTCAAGCTGAACCACACGGTATACATGACCTCTTGCAGACTGCGTAAAACCCTCTGATATATTAATATAAAGCCACTTATCTATCAATAATGTTGCAGGACCTCTTCAGAACACGATCCTAATTGGCACACTGAGAGCAAGAGCATAATATAACCTTCTCAAACATAAATATTTTACACAACCCTAATACTAGAGCAAAACTGTTAAATTCTACCAAGGATAGATCGAACACGAAAAGCCTTTTTCAGAAGCCATTTTTTCCTTTAAAAAAAAATTAAAAACTTAACACAAAGCTCTGCACTGCAGATCAACAAATCACATGTGCTGATGAGAGATAATCTTTTGTCTTGTTTTAATGACTAGTTTGTGCTGTGTTCGGTTGTGACCCGACGTAACTTCCTCCTCGCCCCAAATTAATCAATGACGAAACTCTCAAATCACTGACTCAATTTTGAAGACCTCGAACTTTAGAGAGAGAGGAAGACATATTAAATGACGACGGTTTATTACGATGGCGCAATGGAACGCTCTAAGTCAAGCAGAAACAAACGGTACATGACCTCTTGCAGGCTGCGTAATACCACTGATATATTAATATAAAGCTACTTATATATTAATAATGTCGCAAGAGGAAGAACTGCTCGTAAAATTAACTAGCTCAGAACGAAAAGAGGTACAACAGCAACGACATCCTCTGCTTCAACAAGACGGGGATCGTGTGTTGCGATATAACTTGAAGTCGACTTGGGTGTGATGTCATATCTTTAACCTCAACTTTGTGGTGACTTAATCTGACGTTTCTAACACTACTTTAAGTAATTTATTGCAAAAAATACCTCGGTGGTTGATTGCAAAAATGACCTTGAACAATAACTGACAAAATACCGCATTGTTGAACCAGGTTATGAACTTTGCAAATTTTGAAATATAATTACTTTTCTTCTGCCGGGAGATGACTATATCTGGCCAGTGTCTGCAATTTGGTAACTCCACAACATTGTAACCTCTATCGACAAATCACCATTTCTGCGCGTGTAACGTAACAAACAATTTGCACAACGCGTAAACAAACATTGGTTTAGGTTAGAAACACGAGTTTTAGTGATTTTTCTATTTTCAGTTAGGAAGACCTCTTCAGAACACGATCCTAATTGCCACACTGAGATGCGTAATACCACTGATATATTAATATAAAACCACTGATATATTAATATAACACAAATTATATATTAATAATGTCGCTAGAGGAAGGACTACTCGTACATTGTTGCCAGATTTAGCGAGCGATGACGCATGATACCCGCATTTCTCCTTAATGTCACTAATTAATTTGCAATCCATCACGCCAAAAAGCGTCACAGTATTTTTAGCATGGCTCCAATGTATCATTCAATTTCTTGTTCACTTCCTTCACATAGATTTTAGTGATAAGAATTGTTAGTTTCTGTTGTAACACATGTTTTTTTTCTAAATAAGACTGCAGAGGCAAACATGAGGTAACTCCCTAGGAAGAAGAAGCTAACCCTATGAAGCCTGGTTTATAGGAAGCCATCCTATATAAGTGACCCTTGTTAGAAAACAAACAGACGTACGAATGGCAACGCCACACCGCACTCATCGATGTAAACATGAATTCATTTGCGTGTTTGAAAAGGTCGACAAGTGTTCGTGTTAAAAACTTTATAAATCTTATCTCACGATTTCTGCAAGAACACATGCAGAAACCGTGGGCACAAACCCAACAATGTGATCCCGACTTCCACTTTAGTCCAGAGAAGCTTGAGTCGGAAGTCATTGCGATTAATCTTTCCCAAGAACATGGCTAGCGACATGACAACAGTTTAAACTTCGTATTATGTGGAATCCACACAAGCGTAGGACGACAAGCTTCGAAACCGAAACTAACAGAAAAAGTGAAAACCCTGAATCCACACACTATGATTGTTTATAATCGTCCACCCACTCTCGCTTGCTTGCGCCCAAGACACGGTGCAGTGGACTGTATGAAGAAAAATCCAGCTTATGCACGTCCTTGCGAACATCGTGCTGTTTACGGAAACTATGGGGAACCACAAGTCTATGGTCATACCAACATATGATTTCTCTTGTCTTCTTGCTATGACTTTACCTTTACGTCACGGATCTCTACATTTTTCAACAGGTAACACCCAAACTCGAATGTGCCTAACCACAATAAAAAGATCAAGTTGCAACAAGAGTCAATGTGTTAGTTGCTGGCATGGCGAAAACAGGCACAACATCAATGGGAGAAGCATTAAAACTTCTCAGGTATGGAGTGTATGATTTCATGGAGAACTTTTATTACCTCGGTGAAGATTGGGAGAAGCAAGTCAGGGATGGTTTCTAGATGGTAGACATGAGGCGAATGTATGAAAATGGTTACTAGGTGTTCGTTGTTGCAACACTTTACCTGCCATTTTATATTTACCGTCTCTCATTCATTTGCAACCCGTCACTTGAAATCGTTTTCGCCGATTATACGTCACATAAAAAGGTTGCACTACAGTATTGTGATTTTAGCATGCCACCACAAATCACAACATTGTTTATTTCTTATTCACTGTCTTTAGTCTAGCTTTTGGCGCTGGGAACTTGTATTTTTTGTGATGAAACATATTTGTTCTACTTAAAATTGCATGCGGTTCTATGTCAACTAAAAAATGTAAAAAACTGCACTGAAAATAGCGGCTACCACTTGCACCTTTATCGCTGTAGCAAATATGACGTCATAGGAGGAATTCTTTTGAGAAAAATGCCATGTTTGCATTTGAAAATCTCCCTATGTTGAAAATATAGGAGATCACCCAAATCAAATCGCCATTTCTGCGCGTGCACCGTAACAGACAATTTGCACAATGTGTAAACAAACATTGCTTTAGGTTAGAAACACGAGTTGTAGTGCTTTTTACTATTTTCGGCTAGGAAGACCTCTTCAGAACACGATACTAATTACCACACTGAGAGCAAGGGCGTATACTTTAACCTTCTCTAACCTAGATATTTTGCACAACTCTAATACTAAAGCAAAACTGTTAAATTCGACAAGTGTTCGTGTTAAAAGCTTTATAAATCTTATCTAACGATTGCTGGCCTGCAAGAACACATGTAAAAAGCGTGGGCACAAACCCTACAATGTGATCCCGACTTACACTTTAGACTAGAGAAGCTTGAGTCGAAACTCATTGCGATCAATCTTTCCCAAGAACATGGCTAGCGACATGACCAACGTTAACGTCGGGCGACAAGCTTCGTGAACGCACCGAAACCAACAGAAAAAGTGAAAACCCTAGATCCACACACCATGATTGTTTCTAATCGTCCACCCACACTCGTTCGCTTACTCACAAGGAACAAAAAAAAATCCAGCTTATTCACGTCCTTGCGGACATCGTGCTGTTTGCAGGAAATATGAAATACATTGTCGATTGGGAAGACCATTTAATAACACGATCCTAATTGTCACACTGAGAGCAAGTGCGTATATTTTAACCTTCTTTTACATAGATATTTTACACAACTCTAATACTAAAGCAAATCTGTTAAATTCTACACCGTGTAGATCGAACACAAAATGACTTCTCTTAGAAACCTGTGTTCCTCTTTGATATATAAAACAGTTTTAACACAAAGCTCTACACTGCAGTTAAACAAACCACAAGTGCTGATGATAGATGAACTGTTGTCTTGTTTTAATGACTAGCTTGTGCTGTGCACGGCTCCGACCCAACGTACCTTCTTCCTCGCCCCCAATCAATCACTGATGAAACTCCCAAATTAATGAATAAAATCTTAAAGACCTCTTTTTTATCGAACATTAGAGAGAGTGCAAATGCCTACAAATATACTGTGCACCCATGGATTGGTCACTGTTCATCTGTAAGATTTTGAACACCTTCAGTTGGCACGCCCTTTACAAATATTCCATTTTGTAAGAAGGAGTTTATCAAAGCTTGCCAACTGTTTGTTGCGAAGAAGCCTTACATCAACCAAACTTTCAATTCTTTCTTCGCGCAAACGCATGTGTTGCACAAACGGAAAAAGCGACACGTGATTCGTTTATCTTTGTTGTACAATTTTGCTTTTTGATTACAGAGCTTAGTAAGCACTATAGCTGGAGAAGTGGTGCATGATATTGAGCGGCGACTGCCTTGCTACGTACGTTATGATTTTGTTGCTAAGGTGAAGGGTTTAAAGCAATACAGTCAACTTCAGCCGGGAAATAGTCTCTGACGTTAATTGACAGCAATTCATCACTGATGCTGCTGCCATTATCACTGCAAAAAGCCTCTTATGACAATGATGTTTATTAATATTAACGTTTCGCTTAATATGCAACAGCCTTTGTCAGGATGTACACGTATAAAGGTGCAAAACATACAACTACGATTATAATCTACCATTCACTTGTCAAACAAATGTCAACAACATGTATCGTATTATGATAAGAACTCAATTTCATCGGAGAACTGTGTGAGATCGGAGAACTGTGTGAGATCGGAGAACTGTGTGTCACATGTCACTGACAGTGCAAGTGATTGGACATTTGCAAATACCCTATATCAATAAACTAAGATGTTAGGAGAAATTGAAAGATGAAATATAATTGGCCACAGAGTATTGGTGTACAATGTTTAAAAAACAATAGAAATTACAATTTTTTTGTTTGTGGTTTAGACAAACCCTAAATATCGTGTGCAATCTATCTTTTACCAGAAGTATTTGAATCAACAACTAACATAAAACAACACAGAGCGATGAACTACAAATGAAACTTGTTCAAGGAATCATCATCTTTTTAAGTTTGTGTAAACGTTGCTATATTTATTACCATGGCGCAATGGAAGGCTTTAAGTCAAGTTGGACCACATGGTACGTGACCTCTTGCAGATTGCGTAAAACCCACTGATATATAAATATAAAACTACTTAAAATGATTTTGCAGGAGGGACTACTCGTACTTTGTTGCCACATTTAGCGAGCGATGACGTAAGATACCTGCCATATCTCCTTACTGTCACTAATTAATTTGCAATCCATCACGTTAAAATGCTGCAGTGTTGAAGAAGAAGAACTGCAGTGTTGTAATTTCAGCATGGCATCAGTGTATCACAAAATTGTTTATTTCGTTTTTCGCCGCATTCAATTTCTTGTTGCCTTCACAAAGATTTTGGTGATAAGAATTTTTCGTTTCCGTTGTGGTACATGTTTTTTTTCTGATTGAGACTCCAGAGGAAAACATGAGGTAACTCTTATACGGTATTGCGTCCTTCTTCAATGCATATACAGTACATAATTTGCGTCCTAAGCATTCAGAAAATAACAGAATGCACTTGAAAATTAACCAACTCAGAACTAAACGTGGTTATCAATAAGCTAACCATAGGAAGTCTCGTTTATAGGAAGCCATCCCAAATAAATGACCCTTGTTGGAAAACAAACAAACTTACGAATGGCAACGCCACACCTCATTCACCAATGTAAACGTGAATAAATTTGCGTGTTTCAAAAGGGCCGACTTACAAGTGTACGTTACGGTATTAAAAAACTTTACAAATCTTATCCAACGATTACTGGACTGCAAGAGCACATGCAAAAAGCGTGGGCACAAATCCTACATTGTTATCCCAACATCCACAGTATTTCGGACAAGCTTAACTCCAAAGTATTGCGATCAATCTTGCCCAAGAACATGGTTAGCGACATGGCCAACGTTTAAACCTCGCATTATACGAAATCCACACAAGCGTGATATATGGACGACGAGTTTCGTGAACGCACCGAACCTAACAGATAAAGTGAAAACCCTGAAAGCACACACCTGTTGGAGTGTATAATCGTCCACCCACTCACTCTCGCTTACTTACAAGACACGGTGTATGCACTGCGTGGAGGAAAAATCCAGCTTATTCACGTCCTTGCGGACATCGTGCTGTTTACGGATACTATGGGGAACCGCAAGTCTATGGTCATACCAATATGCCATTTGTCTTGTCTTCTCTTTCTATGCCTTTACCTTTATCCTCACGGATCTGCACATTTTCAATAGTTAACATCGAAACTCGAATGTGACCAAACACAAGACCAAGTCGCAACATGAGGAAAAGTGTTGGTCGCGGGCGTGGCCAAAACTGACACAACATCAATGGAAGAAGCATTAAAACTTCACGGGTACAGAGTGCATGATATTATGGAGAACTTCGGTGAAGATTGGGCAAGAATGTTAGGGATGGTTTCAAGATGGGGACATGAGGCGAATGTTTGAGAAAGTTGACCCTGTTGTTGACAATCCGTGCAATTATTACTGATACAACGCATATTTAGCAAATCAATAAACGTCGAAGGTCAAAAATCGTGGGTAGTGTTGCGTTCTTCATGTGGAAGAATCACACCACCCACAAACACGAGACTTGCTTCCTGTAGGTCAAAACAGGGTTTTTTTTTTTCTATGAAATTAAGAATCGATTTTGCAACACAGCAATGTTACACTAGTCTACAAATTTCCTACGTATGTAGTTTGCTTTCATCAATTTTAATTCCACCAAACACCATCTTTTCTTCCAAGATACTAAATAATGACAACGTCTACATAATACTTTTTCAATAGTGATGTTTACCAGCTTCCAACACATTGCTCAACTTTTTTACTGTTTACTGCAATTAATCACAAAAATATGTGGCGCTATCCTTCCTAATGTCAATTGTTTGGCAAACAGTGACAAAATATCCAGCAAACTAGTTAAATCATTCGCTCAATGTAATATTTTACAAACAAAATATAAATTTACTTTGATAAGAATGATGCAAAACCATTGTGCTTGCCACAAGTGACAAACCACAATAACAAGATCAAGTTGCAACAAGAGTAAAGTGTTGGTTGCGGGTGTGGCCAAAACTGGCAAAACATCAATGCAAGAAACATCAAAACTTCTCGGGTATGAAGTGTATTACCTCGGTGAAGATTGGGAGAAGCAGGTAAGGGATGGTTTCAAGATGGAGGACATGGGGCAAATGTATGAGAATGTTGATGCTGTTGACCGTGCAATTATTACGAGTACAATGCATTTAGCAAATCAATAAACGTCGAAGATTAATATCGCACAGATCAGTTTGCAACCTATCATTTCCTAGGTGTAATTGAAATCAACAACGGACATAAAACAACACAGGACGATAAACATGAGCTTTTGGGGGAAACGTGAAGAAGTAAAACCTCAAATATAATAATAATAATTTCGCAGGTGGAAGAACTACGTGTATACGCGTGCTTTGTTGCAACACTTTACCTGCCATTTACTCCTTACCGTCTCTCATTCATTTACAATGAGTCACTTTAAAGCCGATTATACGTCACATAAAAAGGTTGCACTACAGTAATGTGTTTTTAGCATGCCACCACAAATCACAACATTGTTTATTTCTTATTCACTGTCTTTAGTCTAGCTTTTGGTGCTGGGAACTTTATTTTCTGTGACGACACACCCCGCAAAATCTAATTATTTATATTTTGCCGCGAGTTGACGACAATTGACCTGTGGGAGCAATTTGGTAACTCCACAACTTTTTAACCTCTATCGACAAATCGCCATTTCTGCGCGTGTAGCACAAAACACAATTTGCACAATGCGTAAACAACCATTGATTTAGGTCAGAAACACGAGTTGTACTGATTTTTTTTTCTATTTTCAATTAGGAAGACCTCTTCAGAATACGATCCTAATTGCCACAGAGAGAGCAATAATAGCGTAATGTAACCGTCTCTAACATAGATATTTTACACATCTCTTAAACGAAAGCAAATCTGTTAAATTCTACACCATGAAGATCCAATACAAAAGGACTTCTCTTAGAAGCCTTTGTTCTTTTTTGATAAATAAAACATTTTTAACATAAACCTCTGCACTGCAGTTAAACAAACCACAAGTGCTGATGATAGATGGACTGTTGTCTTGTTTCAATGACTAGTTTGTGCTGTGCTCGGTTGTTACCCAACATACATTCTTCCTCGCCCCCAATCAATCACTGACGAAACTCCCAAATTAATGATTACAATTTTGAAGACCTCGAACTTTTAAGAGTCTATAACAAATGTCTATAAAAATACTGGGGACCCATCGATTGGTCACTGTTCATTCCTAAGATTCCGAAGACACTTCCGTAAATAAACCCCTTACAAATATATGATTTTGTAAGAAGGAATTTATAAAAGCTGGCTAACCGTGTGTGTGCGAAGAAGCCTATTTACCCAAACTTTTAATTCTTTTTTCGCGCAGACCATTCTGCTGCACAAAAGGAAAAAAAGCGACACGTGTGTGGTTTATCTCTGTTGTAAAGTTTTGCTTTTAATAAAAGAGCTTGTTAAACACTACAGCTGGAAAAGTGATGCATGATATAGTTACGTATAGTTGTGGTTTTGTTGCTAAGGTGAAGGGTTCCAATCAATACAGTCAACTTAAGCCGGGAAATAGTCTCTGACGCTAATTGACAGCAATTCATCTCTGATGCTGTTGCCATTATCACTGCAGAAAGCCCCATATGGCAATAATGTTTGTTAATACCAACGTTTCTGTTGATATAACATAGCCTTCATCAGGATGTACACGTATAAAGGTACAAAACAGACAACCATGATCATTATCCACTATATACTTGTCAAACCAGTGTCAACAACAAGTATTATGGTAAGAACTCTTTCACCGTTGTACGAGATCGGAGAACTGTGTGTCACATGTAAGTGACAATGATTGTAAAGTTTGAATAACTCTTGTAATAAAAGAGGATGTTAAGAGAAATTGAAAGATGAAATAGTATTAGCAACACAGCATTGGTGTACAATATTTAATAAGTAATAGAAATTCGCAGACTTTTGTTCGTGGCTTAGTTAGATCCTTAATGTCGCACAGGGAAATTTGCAACCTATTCTTCCTGGGTGTAATTAAATCAACAGCAAATATAAAACAGCATAGAGCGATAAACTACAAATAAACACATGTTCAAAGAATCATCTTCTTTTTAAGTATGTGAAAACGTTGCTACATTTATTATGGTGGCGCAATGGAACGCTTTAAGCCAAGCTGGACCAAACGGTATACATGATTACTTGCAGGCTGTGTAATACCACTGATATATTAACATAAAACCACTTATATATTATTATAAAATCAATTATATATTAATATAAAACCTCTCATATAAAAATATAAAACCACTGCTATATTAATATAAAACCACTAATATACTAATGATGTCGCAATCGGAAGAACTACTCGCAATTGTTGCCTCATTTAGCGACCGATGACGCATGATATCTGCCATTTTCTCCTTACTGTCACTAATTATTTTGCAATCCATCACGTTAAATAGCGTCACTTAAGAAGGTGACACTGCAGTGATGTATTTTTAGCATTGCGTCAATGTTTCACAACATTATGTATTTCGTTTTTGCCGCATTCGATTTCCTGTTCACTGCCCTCACATAAATTTTAGTCATATAAATTTTCAGTTTCTGTTGTGACACGCGCTTTTATTCTGATTAAGACACTAAAGGCAAACATAAGATAACTCTTATACGGTGTTGCGCCTTTCTTTAATACATACAGTGCATAATTTGCGTCATAAGCAATAAAAATAACAGATTGCATTTTAAAATTAACCATCTCAGAACCAAACGTGGTTATCGAGAAGCTAACCCTGGGAAGTCTCGTTTACAGGAAGCCATCCCAAATAAATGACCCTTGTTGGAAGACAAATAAACGCACGATTAGCAACGCCACGCCGCATTCGCCAAATCAAAAATGAATTAATTTGCGTGTTTCAAAAGGCTCGACATACAAGTGTATACACGTATACGTTTTATATACCTCTTGTAATAGAACTATTTTTAAATGTTACCTTTTTAATGTCTCCTGCAAGAGCACATGCAAAAATCAAGTGTACTTTAGCACAAATGCAAAAATAATCTTCTTTCTAATCTTCCAATGATTTACTTCATTAATATCTATATCAATGCTATTATGGAACAACATAATTAAATATATAGACGTAGCTGTACCTGTTCAGTGATACTACTTCAATCTCTACACAGGAGTAAATATGATCTTCCTCAGTTTAAATAGTGTGTGTATGCCAAACAAAATGACACCCACATTGGGTCTCGATAAAAACGAACAGAACGTAAATATGTACAATACGAAAAATTTACAGAACACTGACAAAATACAGTCACTTAAGTCAGTGATGAGCTGGACCGTACATTTTGTTCAACTTGACACTTACTTTCAACAAAGCAACACGTTCACCAAGGCATGACGGGTATACCAACTGTTCTAAACTTAACTTCAAAACGATCGATCACATTAAAACAGAATAATAGAAAACCCTGAATCCACACACGGTGTGAGTGTATAATCGTCCACCCACTCTTGCGCGCTAACCCACAAAGGCACGGTGTGGTGCACTGTATGGAGGAAAAATCCAGCTTATTCACGTTCTTGCGCACATCGTGCTCTTTGCGGAAACTATGGGGAACAACAAGTCTGTGGTCGTACCAACATGTCATTTGTCTTGTCTTCTTTTTATGACTTTACCTTTATCTCACGGACCTCAAATCAAAATTATAAATAATCTCTGTAGAAGAATCGCACAACCCACAGGCACATGACTTGCTTCCTGTACGTCACACCATGCGATACGTTTTTTTTCCATGAAATTAAGAATCGATTTTGCAACACAGCATTGTGACACCTGTCCACAAATTTCCTACCTATGTTATTTGGAATTATTTAATGGATTTCGGTCAAAACACTTATTTGGTAAATATTACAGTCGTGTTCATTGCTCGGTAATGTTTTTGATGAATATAACATAATGAAAAAACACAGCTTGCAAAAACAGCCAACTCGGCGGAAGCAGTGTACGCTGTAACACTGTCTGGTGCATCTACCACGTCATATTAGAGAACAGTTCCCAGTATTAATGGTTCTATTTTTTATCACGCAATTTCTTTGTCCCGACATCAACCTGTTGCAATTGGCTACGGGCACTTCCCAGACTCACGTCAACTCGTTTAAAACGGACGAACATTCATCATTCATACTAACTGACAATCGTAGCCTTTTGCTACGTTTTGTTAAAGCGCGTTAAAAACATTAAATCAGGGGGTTAATTTTTGTGTTCATGTATCACTTAGGGGTCATCAAATATGCACTGACCGTTCCTGGAACGTAATACAAAATATAACACTGCCGTATATCTGACTCCTGCGCTACTGGTTAAAAAAAGAATGTAGACATCTAAGATTTACTCTCCGATGGCAACACTGACCAGGACGCGTCTATGTTTTTGCCCCCGGGTGAAGCACCGTCTTCGACGCCTTGGCATTCTGGCATTTCTGCACCCAATTTTGCATTCGCATCCGCATCACCCATGCCAGCTAAAGTACAAGTTACCTCCCAATGTGACAGGATTCTTTGATGTTGTGGTTGTCGACATTTGAGATTAATTTTCAGAACAATCGGGTCACGTCCGACGGGGAGAAATTTAATTAAATCACTTCTTCTCTTAATCAGGTACAGGCGCAACGGGTAGCAGAGGTACATAAATTGATTCATGATCTGACACTGGAAAATAAAACTAATTTGCTAAATCGCATGAAAGTTCTTCTAGGTAAATACCATCAAAATCTGAGCCCAGTCGCAGAGAAACTTTAAATAGATTGCCCGCTCATATCAGAATGATATTGGCACCCGATTATGGTTTGTATGTCGGCTGATCATCAGTGAGCCAGGTTAGTTTCAGCCAGACAAAGTGGTCAAACATCACGCAGGTGCCTCGGACACGAAAAACATTATGGCCAACACTCAAATGGTCATAAATGACAATATGGAGAGGCGTCTAAGGCAAATGAACGAAGAACTACAGGCCTTGAAAACAGTCAAACCGTATAACACCACTTATATACAAATATAAACCCACTGATAGATTTACTTAAAACCGCTGATATATTTATAAAAAACCACTTGTACATTAATAGTGTTGCAGGAGGAAGGACTACTTGTACTTTGTTGAAACATTTAACGACCGATGACGCATGATACCTGCCATTTTCTCCTTACTGTCACCAACTGATATGCAATGCGTCATGTTAAAGAGAGTTACATGAGAAGGTTGCACTGCAGTAATGTATTCTTAGCATGGCACCAATGTATCCTAAAAAGTCTTTTTGTAATAAAAGTCTTTTAAAATGTGACCTTTTAAATGCTGGCCTGCAAGAGCACATGCAAATGGCGTGGCATTTTAGCACAAATGCAAAAATAATCTTCTTTCACATTTTCCAATGATTTATTTCATTATGATCTATATCAACGCTATTATTGAACAACATAATTCAATAGACAGACGTAGCTGTACCTGTTCCGTGATACTACTTCAAAAATTTACAGAACACTGACAACATTTTTATATGTATTGGAGAAAATACAGTCACTTAATTCAGTGATGAACTGGACCGTACATTTTGTACAATTTGACACTTACTTTCAAAAAAGCAACACGTTCACCAAGACATGATGGATATATCTTTCCATCTGTTCTAAACTTAGTTTCAAAACATTTGATCTCATTGAAACTACCATGTTAAATCGCTGTTTTCTAGACGGGTATTCCCATCACCCACCAACGGTTTTCAAAAGCAGGCAAAAAGAGTTCGAATGTGATTCAGACTTCCATAGTAGGAGAAGCTTAATTATAAAGTCTTGCGATCACTCTTCCCCAAGAAAATGGTCTGCCACACGACCAACCCGGCTAAGGACTGGAAGACAGTTTAGACCTCGCATTACGCGCAATCCACACAAGCGTGATATGTGGGCGACGAGTCTCGTCAGCCTAACGAAATTACAAAAGTGAAATTCCTGAATCCACACACCGTGGTAGTGTACATTCGTCCACCCACCCACTCTCGCTTACAAGGCACGGTGTAGTGCACAGTGTGGAGGCAAAATCTAGCTTATTCACGTCCTCTTTATAGGAACTAAGGCATGATGGATATACCAACTGTTCTAAACTTAACTTCAAAACGATCGATCACATTAAAACAGAATAATAGAAAACCCTGAATCCACACACAATGGGAGTGTATAATCGTCCACCCACTCTTGCGCGCTAACCCACAAAGGCACGGTGTGGTGCACTGTATGGAGGAAAAATCCAGCTTATTCACGTTCTTGCGCACATCGTGCTCTTTGCGGAAACTATGGGGAACAGCAAGTCTATGGGCGTACCAACATGTCATTTGTCTTGTCTTCTTTTTATGACTTTACCTTTATCTCACGGACCTCAAATCAAAATTATAAATAATCTCTGTAGAAGAATCGCATAACCCACAGGCACATGACTTGCTTCCTGTACGTCACACCATGCGATACGTTTTTTTTCCATGAAATTAAGAATGGATTTTGCAACACAGCATTGTGACACCTGTCCACAAATTTCCTACCTATGTTATTTGGAACTTTTTAATGGATTTCGGTCAAAACACTTATTTGGTAAATATTACAGTCGTGTTCATTGCTCGGTAATGTTTTTGATGAATATAACATAATGAAAAAACACAGCTTGCAAAAACAGCCAACTCGGCGGAAGCATGTACGCTGTAACACTGTCTGGTGCATCTACCACGTCATATTAGAGAACAGTTCCCAGTATTAATGGTTCTATTTTTTATCACGCAATTTCTTTGTCCCGACATCAACCTGTTGCAATTGGCTACGGGCACTTCCCAGACTCACGTCAACTCGTTTAAAACGGACGAACATTCATCATTCATACTAACTGATAATCGTAGCCTTTTGCTACGTTTCGTTAAAGCGCGTTAAAAACATTAAATCAGGGGGTTAATTTTTGTGTTCAAGTATCACTTAGGGGTCATCAAATATGCACTGACCGTTCCTGGAACGTAATACAAAATATAACACTGCCGTATATCTGACTCCTGCGCTACTGGTTAAAAAAAGAATGTAGACATCTAAGATTTACTCTCCGATGGCAACACTGACCAGGACGCGTCTATGTTTTTGCCCCCGGGTGAAGCACCGTCTTCGACGCCTTGGCATTCTGACATTTCTGCACCCAATTTTGCATTCGCATCCGCATCACCCATGCCAGCTAAAGTACAAGTTACCTCCCAATGTGACAGGATTCTTTGATGTTGTGGTTGTCGACATTTGAGATTAATTTTCAGAACAATCGGGTCACGTCCGACGGGGAGAAATTTAATTAAATCACTTCTTCTCTTAATCAGGTACAGGCGCAACGGGTAGCAGAGGTACATAAATTGATTCATGATCTGACACTGGAAAATAAAACTAATTTGCTAAATCGCATGAAAGTTCTTCTAGGTAAATACCATCAAAATCTGAGCCCAGTCGCAGAGAAACTTTAAATAGATTGCCCGCTCATATCAGAATGATATTGGCACCCGATTATGGTTTGTATGTCGGCTGATCATCAGTGAGCCAGGTAAATTTCAAACAGACAGATTGGTCAAACATCACGCAGGTGCCTCGGACACGAAAAACATTATGGCCAACACTCAAATGGTCATAAATGACAATATGGAGAGGCGTCTAAGGCAAATGAACGAAGAACTACAGGCCTTGAAAACAGTCAAACCGTATAACACCACTTATATACAAATATAAACCCACTGATATATTTACTTAAAACCGCTGATATATTTATATAAAACCACTTGTGCATTAATAGTGTTGCAGGAGGAAGGACTACTTGTACTTTGTTGAAACATTTAACGACCGATGACGCATGATACCTGCCATTTTCTCCTTACTGTCACCAACTAATATGCAATGCGTCATGTTAAAGAGAGTTACATGAGAAGGTTGCACTGCAGTAATGTATTCTTAGCATGGCACCAATGTATCCTAAAAAGTCTTTTTGTGATAAAAGTCTTTTAAAATGTGACCTTTTAAATGCTGGCCTGCAAGAGCACATGCAAATGGCGTGGCATTTTAGCACAAATGCAAAAATAATCTTCTTTCACATTTTCCAATGATTTATTTCATTATGATCTATATCAACGCTATTATTGAACAACATAATTCAATAGACAGACGTAGCTGTACCTGTTCCGTGATACTACTTCAAAAATTTACAGAACACTGACAACATTTTTATATGTACTGCTATTTTTGTTGCCAGGCATACTAATTAATCAGAATTGCTCTTCTGGCACTTAGTTTCTAACGTGTTTATTGGAAACCAACGTTTCGTCTGCCATCCGGCACATAACCCTGAAGAAGTCTCGCCGGATGGCAGACGAAACGTTGGTTTCCAATAAACACGTTAGAAACTAAGTGCCAGAAGAGCAATTCTGATTAATTTTTATATGTATTGGAGAAAATACAGTCACTTAATTCAGTGATGAACTGGACCGTACATTTTGTACAATTTGACACTTACTTTCAAAAAAGCAACGCGTTCACCAAGACATGATGGATATATCTTTCCATCTGTTCTAAACTTAGTTTCAAAACATTTGATCTCATTGAAACTACCATGTTAAATCGCTGTTTTCTAGACGGGTATTCCCATCACCCACCAACGGTTTTCAAAAGCAGGCAAAAAGAGTTCGAATGTGATTCAGACTTCCATAGTAGGAGAAGCTTAATTATAAAGTCTTGCGATCACTCTTCCCCAAGAAAATGGTCTGCGACATGACCAACCCGGCTAAGGACTGGAAGACAGTTTAGACCTCGCATTACGCGCAATCCACACAAGCGTGATATAAGGGCGACGAGTCTCGTCAGCCTAACGAAATTACAAAAGTGAAATTCCTGAATCCACACACCGTGGTAGTGTACATTCGTCCACCCACCCACTCTCGCTTACAAGGCACGGTGTAGTGCACAGTGTGGAGGCA
Source organism: Ascidia mentula (assembly GCF_947561715.1). NCBI lineage: Eukaryota > Metazoa > Chordata > Ascidiacea > Phlebobranchia > Ascidiidae > Ascidia > Ascidia mentula. Next base: position 20,950,723 of record NC_138568.1, on the reverse strand, counting down.
AAATCCAGCTTATTCACGTCCTCTTTATAGGAACTAAGGCATGATGGATATACCAACTGTTCTAAACTTAACTTCAAAACGATCGATCACATGAAAACAGAATAATAGAAAACCCTGAATCCACACACGGTGGGAGTGTATAATCGTCCACCTACTCTTGCGCGCTAACCCACAAAGGCACGGTGTGGTGCACTGTATGGAGGAAAAATCCAGCTTATTCACGTTCTTGCGCACATCGTGCTCTTTGCGGAAACTATGGGGAACAACAAGTATGTGGTCGTACCAACATGTCATTTGTCTTGTCTTCTTTTTATGACTTTACCTTTATCTCACGGACCTCAAATCAAAATTATAAATAATCTCTGTAGAAGAATCGCACAACCCACAGGCACATGACTTGCTTCCTGTACGTCACACCATGCGATACGTTTTTTTTCCATGAAATTAAGAATCGATTTTGCAACACAGCATTGTGACACCTGTCCACAAATTTCCTACCTATGTTATTTGGAATTATTTAATGGATTTCGGTCAAAACACTTATTTGGTAAATATTACAGTCGTGTTCATTGCTCGGTAATGTTTTTGATGAATATAACATAATGAAAAAACACAGCTTGCAAAAACAGCCAACTCGGCGGAAGCAGTGTACGCTTTAACACTGTCTGGTGCATCTACCACGTCATATTAGAGAACAGTTCCCAGTATTAATGGTTCTATTTTTTATCACGCAATTTCTTTGTCCCGACATCAACCTGTTGCAATTGGCTACGGGCACTTCCCAGACTCACGTCAACTCGTTTAAAACGGACGAACATTCATCATTCATACTAACTGACAATCGTAGCCTTTTGCTACGTTTTGTTAAAGCGCGTTAAAAACATTAAATCAGGGGGTTAATTTTTGTGTTCATGTATCACTTAGGGGTCATCAAATATGCACTGACCGTTCCTGGAACGTAATACAAAATATAACACTGCCGTATATCTGACTCCTGCGCTACTGGTTAAAAAAAGAATGTAGACATCTAAGATTTACTCTCCGATGGCAACACTGACCAGGACGCGTCTATGTTTTTGCCCCCGGGTGAAGCACCGTCTTCGACGCCTTGGCATTCTGGCATTTCTGCACCCAATTTTGCATTCGCATCCGCATCACCCATGCCAGCTAAAGTACAAGTTACCTCCCAATGCGACAGGATTCTTTTATGTTGTGGTTGTCGACATTTGAGATTAATTTTCAGAACAATCGGGTCACGTCCGACGGGGAGAAATTTAATTAAATCACTTCTTCTCTTAATCAGGTACAGGCGCAACGGGTAGCAGAGGTACATAAATTGATTCATGATCTGACACTGGAAAATAAAACTAATTTGCTAAATCGCATGAAAGTTCTTCTAGGTAAATACCATCAAAATCTGAGCCCAGTCGCAGAGAAACTTTAAATAGATTGCCCGCTCATATCAGAATGATATTGGCACCCGATTATGGTTTGTATGTCGGCTGATCATCAGTGAGCCAGGTAAATTTCAAACAGACAGATTGGTCAAACATCACGCAGGTGCCTCGGACACGAAAAACATTATGGCCAACACTCAAATGGTCATAAATGACAATATGGAGAGGCGTCTAAGGCAAATGAACGAAGAACTACAGGCCTTGAAAACAGTCAAACCGTATAACACCACTTATATACAAATATAAACCCACTGATAGATTTACTTAAAACCGCTGATAAATTTATAAAAAAACACTTGTACATTAATAGTGTTGCAGGAGGAAGGACTACTTGTACTTTGTTGAAACATTTAACGACCGATGACGCATGATACCTGCCATTTTCTCCTTACTGTCACCAACTGATATGCAATGCGTCATGTTAAAGAGAGTTACATGAGAAGGTTGCACTGCAGTAATGTATTCTTAGCATGGCACCAATGTATCCTAAAAAGTCTTTTTGTAATAAAAGTCTTTTAAAATGTGACCTTTTAAATGCTGGCCTGCAAGAGCACATGCAAATGGCGTGGCATTTTAGCACAAATGCAAAAATAATCTTCTTTTACGTTTTCCAATGATTTATTTTATTATGATCTATATCAACGCTATTATTGAACAACATAATTCAATAAACAGACGTAGCTGTACCTGTTCCGTGATACTACTTCAAAAATTTACAGAACACTGACAACATTTTTATATGTATTGGAGAAAATACAGTCACTTAATTCAGTGATGAACTGGACCGTACATTTTGTACAATTTGACACTTACTTTCAAAAAAGCAATACGTTCACCAAGACATGATGGATATATCTTTCCATCTGTTCTAAACTTAGTTTCAAAACATTTGATCTCATTGAAACTACCATGTTAAATCGCTGTTTTCTAGACGGGTATTCCCATCACCCACCAACGGTTTTCAAAAGCAGGCAAAAAGAGTTCGAATGTGATTCAGACTCCCATAGTAGGAGAAGCTTAATTATAAAGTCTTGCGATCACTCTTCCCCAAGAAAATGGTCTGCGACATGACCAACCCGGCTAAGGACTGGAAGACAGTTTAGACCTCGCATTACGCGCAATCCACACAAGCGTGATATAAGGGCGACGAGTCTCGTCAGACTAACGAAACACCGTGGTAGTGTACATTCGTCCACCCACCCACTCTCGCTTACAAGGCACGGTGTAGTGCACAGTGTGGAGGCAAAATCCAGCTTATTCACGTCCTCTTTATAGGAACTATGGGAAACAACAAATCTATGGGCGTACCAACATGTTATTTCTTTTGTCTTCTTTCTCTGACTTTACATTTACCTCACGGATCTCAAATGAAAATTATGAATTAACGAATCATGGGTAATATTGCCCAATCCAAGTAAAACAATCTCACAACCCACAGACACATGACTTGCTTCCTATACGTCATACGATGTGATTCGTTTTTTTTTCTTGAAATTAAGAATCGTTTTTGCAACACAGCATTGTGTCACCTGTCTACAAATTTCTTATCTATGCTATTTACAGTTTTGATGGATTTCGGTTAAAACACTTAAATACTATTTGGTGAATATTATTGTCGTGTTCATTGCTCGGTAATGTTTTTGATGTAATTAATGCAGTTATCATAAAAATCCAACACCAAATACATGTGCTTAAGTAATATAAAATACTATGTAATGGCTGCCCTTTACGGAACTTTGTTTTCCAATCATATTTTTACTGCGTTACCTTATAATGGCAACAAAAAACGTTATTGGTTTGTTCGGCAAAATTAACGCAAAAATACGACGACAGAACAAAGTTATGTTGCTACAGCGAAAACATAAACGACCAGTATGCAAATTTATGACGTCATTAAGACCGAATCCGAAACTTTTCCGTTTTATCACATCACTACGCGGTTTTCTCTTGTGCTGCAATAGCCTTGTTATTGTTAGTTTGGCTTCGTTATCTCAACTCGCAGACGTAAAGGCGAAATAATGAACTTGGCGTCTCACTTTCTCCAAAAATTTGATAGTAAGTCGTAGTTGTTACTATAAGCAGTGATCGCATAAGCATCATCCAACACAGCATAGTAATAATAAAAAAGGACTAGGCAGAAATCATTCGGCTATGACTTCCTTTATGCAGATATTCTTCTTTTCCAATTTTTCCGATTAAAAATGGACGTTTATTGCTTTAGGCTGTGGAATCAATCAATTGTCAGACGTGACATCGCGTTTCCTGGTATCGAATATCTCAGAATAGAACATAATGACAAAATACAGCTTGCAAAACAGCCGTCGCGGCGGAAGCAGTGTACCCTGTAACACTGTCTGGTGCATCTACCAGGTCATATTAGAAAACAGTTCGCAGTATTATTGATCTATTTTTTAACACGCAATTGCTTTGTCTCGACATTAACCTGTTGCAATTAGCTACGTGCACTTCCCAGACTCACGTCAACTCGTTTAGAACGGACGAACATTCATCATTCATACTAACTGACAAAATTCATACTAACTGACGTAAAACATTATGGCCAGCACTCAAATGTTCATAAATGACAATATGGAGAGGCGTCTAAGCGAAATGACCAAAGAACTACCGGCCTTGAAAACAGCTCAAACCGTTGCTGTTTTGCCACCTCCTAGCCGAGATTATTTATGACGTCAATTTTTTATGGCGGACAGGACTACCAACGTCCGCGTTTCTCACAAGCGCCACCTTACGACATGTGTTATTACTGCAGCAGATATGGTACGCATGCAACTACTTGTACACCGCCCTGTTCATTTAACCATCAAAGAAACAGGCAAAGTCCCTCTCATTAAGGGTGAACAATGTAAGAGGTGAAACACATTCACGTATTAGTAAACGTTTCGAACACTAACTGGGTTCATCATCAGTACTACAATGAGTGCATGCAAGAAAGGCGTCGGGGTAATAAAGGACTGAGCAGGCAGAAGGGAAACAGCAACAGGACTCAACATCTAGGTCCGTACTACAGCCTGACACATCGTTAATGATGACGTCGCTGCTGTGCTCCCATGTTGTTGTCACGCGACATGCCTCCGGCTTGTTGCGCGTTGTTGCTGCTGCTGTTTCCCTTCTGCCTGCTCAGTCCTTTATTACCCCGACGCTTTTCTTGCATGCACTCATTGTAGTACTGATGATGAACGCAGTTAGTGTTCGAAACGTTTACTAATACTAATGTATAACAGCATTTTAGCTTTGGCTTTCATTTTCAAAGTTATAAACTCCAAATATTTTGCACCCACATTCACGTACATTCACCATTTTTGATAGAAATCACAAACTGAAGTTCCTTGTAGATACTGACAGTGCCCGCAGTCTAATTCCCTGTAATTTAGGGGGTGAATTTTGTTTGTTGCGCAGCATAAACGCGAAGGTTAAAAACAATAGCTGTTTTAGGTGTGAAAACTAGGAGTAAATTACTTTGAATTTGAAGCCAAAGGTAACATGTAACTCAGGTAGCTCACAGTTGTGATGATGAGGAAAGCAGTGTGAGAACCGATAACTTCACATTGGTTAGCATTTATTAGGCTATCGCATTTTTAATCAAAGCTTTTTTCGTTGTATACAACCTGGCAATTTAACACAAGTGGCTGTAAGCGCACTTACAAGATTGTTCTTGTTTTCTTCTTTGAACTGTTTACGCAACTCATCCAAGAAATCTTTTAATTCTCTTATTTCAAGGCCAGGGGGATGTTTTTCATGAATTTATTGTATGATTCAAAAGCCTTCTTTCGACATTGTTTCTCAATCTCTGCAAACTGAGATTTTTCTACATATTTTTCATTGATCGCCTAAAATTCAATTAATAATGCTAATAAATGATTTCTGTCATCAAATAACTGAAAAGTATTGAAGGTTTTTCAAAAACAAATATTATCAATATAAATAAAATTGAAATTCTTCAACCAATAAACATTACTTCATGCATTTCCTTTTTGTAGTTTTCTTTGGCCTCCCTTACACCCTCGGAAACAGTCGTTTTCCATTGTTGCTTCAATAAATAAATTTATTATTTTTTACTATAGTGAAAAGTAGGTTCGCAAACAGCAAAAAATAGGCGAAAGCTAATATATTAATTCGTATAGTAGGTTGCACGCACCAACTTAATTTTGTTAGTTTGTTTGAAACAAACAAACTCCACATCCATGTTTTCATCCAAATGTTTGCGGAACTTGACAAGGAGGTTGTCGTCGCCGAAATTTGTTTGGCTGTCAAAGTACTTCAGTGCTTCTGTTTTTAGGGTTTCATGTTTAGTGACAAAGAAAGCTTGGCCGTAGAATCGCTTTTCACAGATCTGCGGGAAATTTAATTTGTTTTGACTACTGTTAACAACTTTTATATTATTCTACTCATACCTCGTTCATTTGTTTTTTGTAGTTTTTCATGCATTCTTGTATGGCACTTCGAGCATTGTTTTCTGCTGATGCCTTAGGAAATAATGTTAAGCAGCGTTTATATGATGGGAAACTGCGATAAAAATTAACAACGACCTTTTCGTAAAATAAAGTTTACTTTTAAGGTAATTATTCTTAGCAGAAATATCTTTAGAACAGAAAGTGCGCAATAAATAAACTAGTCCGAATGAAACTTCACCTGAGCTATTGTTGTAACATTTGGCATTTTTCCATCGTTAAGTGCGTTAAAGTAAGACAAGCTTAAATCAATTAGCATATTTCCTGTAATCGCTTTACATGTGGATTTTTTAATGACAACTTTTTCGTGTGCAAAGAGATCGTTCACAAATATTTAACCCGTGTTACGAAATTCTACTTCGATATCTGGAATTCACAACAAAAACAATATTAAATAGGGTATTTCATTACATAGTAGTAAACTTTTATCAGTTTCACAAACGTTAATCGGAAAAAAGACAACGAAAAATATATGTATGAAGGAAGCCAAAGCCGTCTGATTTCTGCCTAGACCTTCTTCATCATTACCTTGCTGTTAGATTATGCTTGTGCGATCACTGCTTATAGGAACTACTATGTCTTTCCATCAAATTTATGGACGTTATATTTAAATCTCGGCTGTGCAGTAAGTGAGACGGCAAGTTCAATATACCGCCTTTGCGTCCGCCAGTTGCGACCATAAAGCAAAGGCTATTGTCACACAAGAGAAAGCCGCTTCGTGCCGCGATAAAACTAAAAAGTTTCGTTGTTTTGACCGAAGTTTATCAAAAACTGTAAATTACTTAGGTATAGTTAAATTGTGGACAGGTGTCACACCGCAGTGTAGCAAAATCGTGGTTCCCCGTAGTTTCCGTAAACAGCACGATGTGCGCAAGAACGTAAATAAGCTGGATTTTTCTTCCACACAGTGCATTACGCCGTAGCTTGTAAGTAAGCGAGCGAGAGTGGGTGGACGATTATAAACAATCATTGTGTGGATTCAGGGTTTTAACTTTTTCTGCTAGTTTCGTTGCGTTCACGAAACGTCGTCCAACTTTTGTGTGGATTGCGCATAATGCGAGGTATAAACTGTCTTTCCAGTCCCTAGCTGGGTTGGTTATGTCGCTAACCACATTCTCTGGGAAGTGCGTTCACAAGTCTTTGGACTTCAGCTTCTCTACAGTGTTATGGAAGTCCGAATTACATTCGAAGTCTTTTTTGTGTCCGTTGGTGGTTGTTGGTGGCTGATGGGAACACGCGCAATGATAACAACGATTTAACATGGTAGTTTTAATGAGATTGAATGTTTTAATACCAGGTCTAGAAAAGGTGGAAAAGACGCGTACTACGTCCAGAAAAGGTATACCCGCTATACCTTGGTGTACGTATTGTTGTTTTCTAAAAATTAAGTTTCAAGTTGTAATTTAGAAATCTACCGTCCAGTCCATCACTGATGTAAGTGACTGTCTTTTCTCCAAAACATATCAAAATGATGGCAATGTTCTGTGAATTGTTCATACGTATTGTACCTGTTTCACGTTTCGTGTTTCTCGGGAATATTTGTGCATACACACACTGTTTAAACGACAGTTTTGATGAAGGATTTCAAAACGTAGGAAAATCGTATTTACTGGGTAACTTTGGGTAACACTTCCACGCAATGATAAAGAAGGTCATTGCAGCATTTCTGCTCACGCGTTTTGCACGTGGTCTTGCAGGCCAGCATTTAAAAGGTAAGATTTAATGAAGTATTTTGTGTTAATACGCACACTTGTATGTCGGTCGTTTACTGTTATGACGACACTTTACTGTTCGAACGTTTATTTGTTTTTCAACGAGGGTCATTTATTTGGAATAATTTCTTCAAATAAATTCTAATGCTTGTGAAGTAAGAATAAATTATGTCTGTCTGTATGTATGTAAGAACGCCCTCCGCGTTTACTGATGAGAGGTTTTTAATAATTCGAAACCACTTTCAGTAACATGCGACACACAGTTCTCGGTTCTCGTACACTCGATCACGGTCGTGTTGTGTCCTGCCGGTTGTTGGAGGAAACTATCATCATTGTGTGGAAATAGGGTTTACACCAGGGGACCTATTTGCTTGGCAGCAATGCAAGATCAATGGATTGCAGGTGACATTAATTATAATAAAACTCTTTATTTTATTTCTCTAAGTTAAATTGATCAAAACACCCTAAACATCACCCGGTAATTATTTTTTTGCAAAGTGTTAAGATTTTATATTTCTGCAACAGACGACTGGGGACCGGTTACTGTTTATCGAAGTCCGAGTCAGGAAAACAATTTCTACAGTGGTGGGATGAGGAACGGAGTAAAGAGTCAATCGTGTTCTGCAAGTGGAGACACGTATTCGTTTGAAAGTAATTATAGTGTTTGATTGTTTATTACTTTACAAGATATGTTTTATGTGGCAGTGACATGTGCCACACAAGGATACTCATCTCAGGAGATCACGGAAGTCGAATGTCCTTCCGGTTGTGGAAAGGATATCGTGTTTGGTTCAGACATCTACAGCAGTCATTCGTCTGTGTGCAGTGCTGCCATACACGCTGGACTAATAACAGGTCTGAACCATTTCCTGCATGTTGTATATGGCGCTGAAATGTGCCCCCCCCACATGAAATGTGATTCTGCACATGAAAATCAAATCATGTTTATTTTGCAAAAAAAGCAACCACGCAAAGAACAATATAAAAGGAAATGAAATGGCATGGTCACCGATAAAACCATAAAGGTTATCGAGTAAGGCGCCCATGTAAAGGTGATTTACTCACGGAGAATCACCGTCTGTCGTAGGATCGCAGCCAGTCGCACTGGGAGGTGATGGGTTGCGACAAGCTGCATGTGACGAAAGGTGGCCACCCGGTCATGGAGGTTGCGCTTGTTGAATCATCGTAGGTCTTGCTGATGGTCAATCGCACGTTGTGATGTTGGCGTGCAGCGCTCCTAGGTCTGAAACAACAACGTATCCTACGGCAGTAAATTGTTCATTTAGGCGTAGAGAGTACAGTGGAGTATAAATAAAAACACAAGAAAACACCAGAAAGAAAGAAAAGGAAAAACGCAATAAACGACAAGAGGACTACGAAGAAAAAAAGAAAAACGGACTGCTAACAGGGTGGATAGAAATTATCTTAATACTGAGCTGTGAAAGATAGGCGTTTTTTTTAAATCATGGACGGGAGAGCGAACTAAAGGTTATGGAACGGAGTATGTTATTATGAACAGTGTTGAGTTTTTTCAGTGAGAGTGCCGATCCTCCACCCCAAGCACCGAAAGCGTACTGAATATGGGAATATACAAATGAATAGTAAACGTTTCGCAACGTTTTAACGTCAAGATAATTTCGCAACTAAAAAAAAGTGCCGCTTGCTTGTGACAATTTCTTTTCCAAATAATGAATGTGAGTTGTCCAGGTTAGTTTGTCATCAATGTATACACCGAGGTACTTGATAATATCTGATCGCAAAAGTTTTTCATGTCCGATGGTCATGGTGAAATCGTTAGTGCTTGAGGTGGAAGGGGAAAACAATAGGAACTTTGTTTTCCGAATGTTGAGGAAACATGATCCCGCACATGTTGCATGCTTGTCCATGACTTGGCGACATGTAGCGTCTCTGGCGACAACCTTCTTACGATACTGTCCGCCCAGCAGTCTCTATTCTGTGAATGACGACATTTTTTGTCTGTTGATCACCTGAAATCTGTTGCGTGATAGCGGAAAACTGCGTCAAACTGTTTCGATCGATTAATTTCTAAACTGGTATCGTGTGTTGTGCTTTGTACGCTAATAACATTTGCACGACTAAGCATGACCTGGTTTGTCAGTTTGACAGGACTATTATCCGTACAGCGATTAAGTGGTTTTACCCATTGCCTTTACGCTGCGCAACAAATGTTTGTGGTTTACATCAATCAAAAACTTAAAATTACTCAACAAATCAGCACCTATATTACAAGAATTCACTTCACAAACGAGGAGTGTCCACGTAAAACGGCCAGCATTAAAGTTGAGAGATAACTCTTCTTCCCCGTATGACTGTAATTCGTTTCCCAGCGCGCGTTTCATTTTTCAGGAAAACTGGGATAAAATTCACGCTCTAAATTACGGAGAATTAGATTGAGGGCACTGCAGTATCTACAAGGAACTTCAGCTTATGATTTCTATCAAAAATGGTGAAAGTACGTGAATGTGTTTCGTACCCTATGTACGTTGTTCACCTTATTGAGGGAACTTCGCCCGTTTTTGGACGATGAATGAACAGGGCGGAGTAGTTGCATGCGACCCATACCTGCTGTGGCAATAACACAAGTCGGAAGGGGGCGCCATTGAGAAACGAAGACGTTGGTAGTCCTGTCTGCCATTAAAGTTCGATGCCCTATGCGTGGTCAAGCGTTATAATCTCGGCTAGGAGGCGGCCGATAATTACTGTTGCGCTCTGCGAAATTACGAGACCTGTAATACCCACCATTTTGCCTTCTTGTCGCTTGAAACCGTACGGTGACAGACGTAACGGTTTGAATCGTTATCAAGGCATGTAGTTCTTCGATCACTTCCCTTAGACTCCTTTCCATATTCTCATTTATGACCATTTGCGTGTTGGCCATAATGTTTTTCGCGTCCGAAGCACCTATGTGATGTTTGACCACTTTGTCTGGCTGAAACTAACCTGGCTCACTGTTCAACGTTATGTGATCAGCAATAATGGGGTGCCAATATCATTCTGATGTTTGCGGGCAATCTATCAAAAAACAATGTTTTTGACAATTTCTCTGCGTCTGGCCAGAGGGAATATATAGTCAGAGAGAGTGCAGTTAATTGGGTTCGGGGAAAAAGAAGATTACTTTAAAAATGACGTTGGTGTTAAAGGTTATGACAAGTTTTGTGTCGAACGTCTTAATGAGGTAGACTGAGCGCTACTAATTGAGTCTGGGAAGTGCCTGTAGCTTATTGCAACAAGTTGATGACGGGACAAAGCAATTGCATGTTAAAAAAAAGAACCATAATACTGGGAACTGTTCTCTACTATGACGTGGTATATACTGCTTTCGCCGGGTTGGCTGTTTTTGCCAGTTGTATTTTGTCATTATGTTCTATTCTGTGATATTCGTTACCAGAAAACTCGATGTCACGTCACCATATGTTGCTGACAATTAATTGTGTTTCCATAGCTTAAAGCAATAAACGTCCATTCTTAATCGAAAAAAAGACAAACAAGAATATCTGCATGAAGGAAGTCAAAGCTGTCTGATTTCTGCCTAGTCCTTTTTCATTATTACTATGTTGTGTTGGATGATGCTTGTGCGATCATTGCTTACAGGAACAACTAAGACTTTCCATTAATTTTTGGAGGTTATATTTAAATCTTGGCTGCCCAATACTTGAAACGCCAAGTTCAGTATTCCACGTTTATACGTGCGCGAGTTGCGACAACAAAACCAAACTAACAATAACAAGGCTACTGCCACACGAGAGAAAGCCGCGTAGTGATGCGATAAAACAGAAAAGTTTCGGATTCGGACTTAATGACGTCATAAACTTGCATATTGGTCGTTTATGTTTTCGCTGTAGCAATATAACTTTCTTCTGATGTCGTGTTCATGAGTTAAATTTTCCAATCAAACCAATAATATTTTATTGTCATTATAAGGTAACGCAGTAAAAGTATGAATGGAAAACAAAGCTCCGTAAAGAGAAGCCATTACATAGTGAATTACATAGGACGGAAATTTGTGGACAGGTGTCACAATGCTGTGTTGCAAAATCGATTCTTAATTTCATGGAAAAAAACGTATCGCATGGTGTGACCTACAGGAAGCAAGTCACGTCTCTGTGGGTTATGCGATTCTTCTACATTGCGCAGTATTACCCATGATGCGTTCATTTATCATTTTAATTTCAGATCCGTGAGATAAAGGTAAAGTCATAGAAACTAGTTACACGGATTACCGACAACAGAGTTAACGTTCTCAAACATCCGCCTCATGTCCCTATTTTAAAACCACAACCTTAGGTCCGCTGCCATGGCTTTAGTTTTCAGTTCAAGCCTAGCCAAGCCTAATACTTTCATCTTAAAGCAGTTTTCGCTTGTACAGACCGCAGAAATGTCATGACAATTTAAGCAGACACAACCAACGACGCGTGACGAAAGAAGGGAAAAAAGAACCAGACGCAAGTTGCGCAACCTGAATTCGTCGAAGGGGAATTGAACGGTTTAAAAATAAATAATGTGTTCTTCTAGGTAACTTTTATATATATTTTTTTACAACTCAGGGATTTGAAACCCAGGATATCCAGGACACGAATCTTTTTTTCTTTTTGTAAGTGTCGCGCGCTCGACCGATGTTGCCAATCACCCGCTCTTTTAGGTCGTTACGCAATCGCTTGAAAAATGGCGACATGTAAGGGGCGATAAAGGGGGATGTTGTCGAGGGTATCTTTATCAAGTGTGGTTATTGGTTACTAGAAGGTGCCACATAATAGTAGCTGATAGTAACTTGACATTGTAGTAACGAGGTGACTGCCAATATCTCATCTAATGATTTTGTTTTTTTTAATCAGAGTTGTATCTGGTATAAATCACAGAAAAACACAAGAAGTCACATGTTACATTGTACTTACATTTACCGACCAAATATCGACCACAGAGCAAGAAAAACATTCACTTGTGAAGTCTTATTACGTTACCACCTAGTGGTTATGTTGGTAATTGGGTCGAATGATTTCTAAAAGGTGTAACATTCACTTAACAATTCGCAACGGACAACGGGGTTTTAATCAACGTTGCGTGTACTTCAGAAAAATACAAAGCACACGTCCACGTAAACGCACAGCAAAAATACAAACAAAAAGCTAAATTATTATGTGCGAATATTGTCTGCCAATATTTTTCGTTGATCAGGAAGTCTTTTTCTTCGATTCTCTTGTTCTCGTCATCCACAGCGAAATTTCAGCTCTGTGTTCTTTAGTGGTGCACGACCGTGGAACGTGTGCCAGTGCGCATAAGGCCCGTCTCCTCCAGAATTTATCTCCGTCCAAAACCCATTTAAAACAGCATGGCTACAACCTCTGAACCACCACCCTCCTTGCTTGCGTTCAAAACTCGCACAAAAAACACTGCAAATTATTAATTTATTATTATTGCTATTCAGAAGTAATTTTCCAATACAAATGGTATTGCAAAACATTAAACTGCAAATCAATAAACAAAAAATCCTTTATTTGTAATTTTTAATGGGAATGCAAATTCTATAATTGTATTGCTGTGCTTACGCGTCTTTTTGGTCATTATTTTGATTTTGAGTGCTGAACTGCATGCCGTTTGCCACGAGATAATTAAATTCAGGCGGGTTAATACTGTCGCCAATAGTTCCACTGTATCCGTCAACACAAACTTTGTATTTGTCGCTCTCTCCGTTTACATGGAAGTTACTGCAAAGTATTTCATCAAATAAGTCTAAGCAATCAACAGGCCTACTATCCATAACCCACAAATTCACGTATAACCGTATTATAATTTAACATCATCAATGGTTTTTAAAGTAAGACTGAGATTCGTTTCTATTAATTTCTCCTAAATTCATATTGTTTTTTTTTTTACCTGTATTCGGCATATCCAGAATTTCCGTTGAAATCTCCAATTTCGACACGAATGCGACATTGAGTACAGGTGAAACTTCTAACAATTTGGTGAACATGCTCAAGACCTAAACGATCAAGAAAACAAATATTTGGTTACTGATAGTAGTAAATGGTAAGAATTACGTTTGGTGATAAACATAGCTTAGATATTGACAAATCAAAACTATTTTAAATTAACTCACCCCACCAAAACTCTCCATCCAAACATCCAAACCCGTTCTTGTATTCGATCCAGTTTTGTTGAAAGTCAACGCTTCCATCAAAGCGACGTTGAAATACCTTTTTATCGGAAATAACATACGTAAATGCCAATCATTTTTCGGAAGGTTTACCAAACCAGTTGTATTGAATTGAATACAATTAGTTTTATGGACTAGAAAATAAGCACAGCAATATCTAGTCTCCCGTACATACCGTCCATCCGTTATTACAGATAACTTGTAACCCCGATTTGTAGGAATACAACCCGCTCAAATTTCCGTTCCAACACTCAGTAAATTCTAAACATTTTTGTGGTTACATAGGTGTGGAATCACCTTAGCTGTGGTCAACTGCCGTAGATTTACTTATGCGTAACCAAAATAGTTGTTTTGAGAAATTAGGATTCAAAACAGGTTCGTTGAAAAGAAGTTATACAAAAAATGAAAGCTGTGCAATCAACATTGCCCTGTTTTTGGGCTGTGAAGTCATTTACTGCACTGTTTCTTTTGCTACTAAAGTTCCCAAAATCTTAATCAAATCCATTAATAAAGTAATCAGTTTTTTTCTTTGAATGAAACGTTAACCAAACTGGGTAAAGAAAAAACAGTTTTGTTTACCACGAAAGATTGCCCACCTAATTCACAGAACTTTCCATAATATCCTGGTGGACAAATGCATGCGTAATCACCAACCAGTTCCATGCATGTGCTGCCAGTGGTGCAGTTGTTGCCAGGGCAGCTAAGTCCTTTAACTATAATAATATATAGTACTTAAGTTATAAGTTCAATTTGACAGTAACAACTGTTACGTGCTTTTAAAAGTGAAAGCTGCATCTGAAGAAGAAGCAGATTTGCTTGTGAGACTGTTTTTGGTGGAACCAGTATATGAAGGCTGACCCTTTTGTATGAAAAACTTCAAAACCCCTCCTTTAACTAAAATAAAAAGCAATTTAAAAATAAAAAAATATAAAATAAAAAAACAAAATATGATTTCGGAATACAATTTTGCTTTTAATTTCTTGTTTCAAGCACCAACACATAGACTTATCAAAAAGTGGCCGCAGCGCAATTTGTTTTTGCAGAACATAAACGTTTAAGAAACCAAGTCATGGACAAGCATGCAACATGTGCGGGATCATGTTTCCTCAACATTCGGAAAACAAAGTTCCTATTGCTTTCCCCTTCCACCTCAAGCACTAGCGATTTCACCATCACCATCGGACATGAAAAACTTTTGCGATCAGATATTATCAAGTACCTCGGTGTATACATTGATGACAAACTAACCTGGACAACTCACATTCATTATTTGGAAAAGAAATTGTCACAAGCAAGCGGCACTTTTTTTTGGTTGCGAAAATATCTTGACGTTAAAACGTTGCGAAACGTTTACTATTCATTTGTATATTCCCATATTCAGTACGCTTTCGGTGCTTGGGGTGGAGGATCGGCACTCTCACTGAAAAATCTCAACACTGTTCATAATAACATACTCCGTTCCATAACCTTTAGTTCCTTTCAAAGCCACGTCACGCCATTATACATGAAATTAGATGTCATAAAAGTTAGAGACATTTACAAACTCGAACTGGCCAAAGCAATGCACGATTTCCATACCGGCAATCTACCGACCTCCTACAACTCCTTATTTTCGTTAGTAGACACAGTGCACGATCATTTCACAAGAAATGCATCGAAAAAGAACCTATTTCACCCTAGGGTTAACACCACCTTCGGCTTACGCATGCTAAAATTTAGGGGTCCACAGATAGGGGAGGAAATAAACCCTTCCATTAGATCGCTCTACCGTCCATGATTTAAAAAAACCGCCTATCTTGCACAGCTCAGTATTAAGATAATTTCTATCCACCCTGTTAGCAGTCCGTTTTTCTTTTTTTCTTCGTAGTCCTCTTGTCGTTTATTGCGTTTTTCCTTTTCTTTCTTTCTGGTGTTTTCTTGTGTTTTTATTTATACTCCACTGTACACTCTACGCCTAAATGAACAATTTACTGCCGTAGGATACGTTGTTGTTTCAGACCTAGGAGCGCTGCTCGCCAACATCACAACGTGCGATTGACCATCAGCAAGACCTACGATGATTCAACAAGCGCAACCTCCATTTCAGCGCCATATCCAACATGCAGGAAATGGTTCAGACCTGTTATTAGTCCAGCGTGTATGGCAGCACTGCACACAGACGAATGACTGCTGTAGATGTCTGAACCAAACACGGTATCCTTTCCACAACCGGAAGGACATTCGACTTCCGTGATCTCTTGAGATGAGTATCCTTGTGTGGCACATGTCACTGCCACACAAAACATGTCTTGTAAAGTAATACGCAATCAAACACTATAATTACTTTCAAACGAATACGTGTCTCCACTTGCAGAACATGATTGACTCTTTACTCCGTTCCTCATCCCACCACTGTAGAAATTGTTTTCTTGACTCGGACTTCGATAAACAGTAACCGGTCCCCCGTCGTCTGTTGCAGAAATATAAAATCTTAACACTTTGCAAAAAAATAATTACCGGGTTATGTTTAGGGTGTTTTGATCAATTTAACTTGGAGAAATAGAATAAAGAGTTTTATTATAATCAATGTCACCTGCAATCCATTGATCTTGCATTGCTGCCAAGCAAATAGGTCCCCTGGTGTAAACCCTATTTCCACACAATGATGATTGTTTCCTCAAACAACCGGCAGGACACAACACGACCGTGATCGAGTGTACGAGATCGGAGAACTGTGTGTCGCATGTTACTGAAAGTGGTTTCGAATTATTAAAAACCTCTCATCAGTAAACGCGGAGGGCGTTTTTACATACATACAGACAGACAGACATAATTTATTCTTCCTTCACAAGCATTAGAATTTATTTAAAGAAATTATTCCAAATAAATGACCCTCGTTGTAAAACAAATAAACGTTCGAACAGTAAAGTGTCGTCATAACAGTAAACGACCGACATACAAGTGTGCGTATTGACACAAAGTACTTCATTAAATCTTACCTTTTAAATGCTGGCCTGCAAGACCACGTGCAAAATGCGTGAGCAGAAATGCTGCAATGACCTTCTTTATCATTGCGGGGAAGTGTTACCCAATACTTTACAGGACGAAGAAATTGACGTTGTGTGACATGAGTAAATACGATTTTCCTACGTTTTGAAATCCTTCATCAAAACTGTCGTTTAAACAGTGTGTGTATGCACAAATATTCCCGAGAAACACGAAACGTGAAACAGGTACAATACGTATGAACAATTCACAGAACATTGGCATCATTTTGATATGTTTAGGAGAAAAGACAGTCACATACATCAGTGATGGACTGGACGGTAGATTTCGAAATTACAACTTGAAACTTAATTTTTAGAAAACAACAACATGTACACCAAGGTATAGCGGGTATACCTTTTCTGGACGTAGAACGCGTCTTTTCCACCTTTTCTAGACCTGGTATTAAAACATTGAATCTCTTCAAATCTACCATGTTAAATCGTTGTTATCAATGCGCGTATTCCCATCAGCCACCAACAACCACCAACGGACACAAAAAAGACTTCGAATGTAATTCGGACTTCCATAACACTCTAGAGAAGCTGAAGTCCAAAGACTTGTGATCGCACTTCCCAGATAACGTGGATAGCGACATAACCAACCCAGCTAGGGACTGAAAAGACAGTTTATACCTCGCATTATGCGCAATCCTCACAAGAGTTGGACGACGTTTCGTGAACGCAAAGAAACTAGCAGAAAAAGTTAAAACCCTGAATCCACACACCATGATTGTTTATAATCGTCCACCCACTCACTCCCGCTTACGCACAAGGCACGGTGTAATGCACTGTGTAGAAGAAAAATCCAGCTTATTCACGTTCTTGCGCACATCGTGCTGTTTGCAAAAACTATGGGGAACCACGATTTTGCAACACAGCATTGTGACCCCTGTCCACAATTTAACTGTACCTATGTAATTTACAGTTTTTAATGAATTTCGGTCAAAACACCGAAACTTTTTAGTTTTATCGCGTCACTACGCGGCTTTCTCTTGTGTGACAATAGCCTTTGTTTCATGGTCGCAACTCGCGGACGTAAAGGCGGAATATTGAACTTGCCGTCTCACTTACTGCACAGCCGAGATTTAAATATAACCTCCATAAATTCGATGGTAAGACATAGTTGCTCCTATAAGCAGTGATCGCACAAGCATCATCTAACAGCAAGCTAATGATGAAAAAGTACTAGGCAGAAATCAGACGGCTTTGGCTTCCTTCATACGTATATTCTTCGTTGTCTTTTTTCCGATTAAAAATACACGTTTATTGCTTCAAGCTATGGAAACACAATCAATTGTCAGCAACATAAGATGACGCGTCGTCGAATTTCCTCGTATCGAATATCACAGTATAGATCATGATGACAAAATACAACTGGCAAAAACAGCCAACGCAGCGGAAGTAGTGTACGCTTTAACACTGTCTGGTGCATCTACCACGTCATATTAGAGAACAGTTCCCAGCATTATGGTTTTATTTTTTTACGCGTAATTGCTATTTCCCGACATCAACATGTCACAATTAGCTACGTGCAATTCCCAGACTCACGTCAATTCGTTTAGAAAAAACGAACACTCATCATTTATACTAACTAACCATAAGTAGCCCTCTGTCTACCTCAAGACATTCGACACCAACCTTGTCGTAACCTTTAACACCAACGTCATTTTTAAAGTAGTCTTCCTTTTCCCCGAACCCGATTAACTGCACTCTCTCTGACTATATATTCTGTTCAGTTTATCAAGTGACCCTCTGGTCAGACGCAGAGAAACTGTCAAAATATCTTTATGCAAGATTTGGTGCGCCGCTGTGGGTTTCGACTGATCGCGGTAGTCAGTTTACATCTGAAGCATTTAATCAGATTTGTGTGGAATTTGGTATAAAATTACAGAAAACCACGACTAACCATCCTGAGGGGAATGGTTTTATTGAAGTACAACATAAGCATTTAAATCTGCTCTCAAAGCTCATAATTAACCAAACAATTGGAACGCATAATTAGGTCTTGTACTTTTGGGTTTACGCGGTGTTTTTAAGCCAGACATAGGTGCATGTGGTGTTGAATTAGTCTATGGCCAAACCATGAGATTACCTAGTGAATTTTTAGATGAAATTGTACCAGAAACATCTGTATCCAATAATTAAAAACAATTAAACAAACTTGCTATACTTGAAGAGTGCAGTTCAATGTCACAAGACTAATACAACTTGTTGTTCAATTCATAGTTATGTGAAGGAAACTATGTGGATCCGTCGGTTTTACAGGAACGACACAAAATTTTTCGCGACCTGAAACTGACAATCTGGTGACCCAAAATTGGGCCGCGACTCATCATTTGCGAACTCATGCCCTGGTGTGTAAATAAGTTTATCGATTTTCTCAAACAAGTAGTTTTAAATTCCAATCAACTTGTGTGTTGCTTCACATAAATAAAGTGTATTGTGTTTGCAACGAATTCATAATCACAAGATCTAATGTTTTACATAGTGGGTATATTATTTTTCACTGGCGCCAAGCACGTTGTTGTGTTGTGTGTTATTTCCAGTATATCGTCTCTGCTGGCGCTGGACTAAGTCTGATGGAGCAATACCAAACTTGTTTTGCCTTCAATGTATGTTTTTCGAATCTCTGTTTCACATGCCTGCATCGCTCGGTTATGTCCTCTCTGATTGTCGTTCGCTTTGCAAGTGCTGTGCCTGGCATTCTATTGTTTGGGTTGCCACGTAAACTGCTTATGTGGAAATGATTGTAGTTAGCATTACTGGCCTCATGTTGGCACTTGGTAAGAATAAGTGTATATATTATTTACAAGATTGATGTTTCTCAAAACCAGTAGAAAGGATCATTTTCAGCCCAAAGGTATTTTTTTTCCTTTGAGGGTCAAGGACAATTAAACTATAAAGTGAGATTCACTGGGGAACTCTACGACTAACAATAGAGGTTCTGGACCACCTACGGTTATCGCTTTAACAACATAACATTTGTGTCGAAGTTCCTGCCTTTCAGGCGAATGTGTGAATATGAAAATTAAAACAATTATTGTCTGTCAATATTTGAGGGTGATCAGGAAGTCTTTTTCTTTGCTTCACCTATTCTCGTTATCCACAGCGGAATTTCAGCTCTGTGTTCTTTAGTGATGCACGACCGTGGAACGACTTCCAGTGCGCATCAGGCCCGTGATCTTCAGAATATACCTCCGTCCACAACCCATTTAAAAAAGCCCAGCTACAACCTCTAAACCACCACCCTCCTTGCTTGCGGTTAGAGCTTGCACAAAATACACTGAAAATTAATATCATTGAAACTAAATATAATGTTGTCTTTGCATGTATTTCCAATCATTACATATGTAATTTATTTTGTTGTTTATTTTATTTTATTCGTTTGTTTTAATCGAAAATCGGATGTCGTTATTTTGTCACGTTGTGTGCTGTAACCCATATGAGTTGTCATTATCTCGATATTGGGTGCTGAACTTAACGTCATTTAAGCGAAAATTGGGGTGTCCAGACAAGTTAAAGCTGTTTTCAATATTTCCACTGTATCCGTCAACAAAAATTCTGTATTTGTCGCTCTCACCGTTCGCATGGAAATGACTGCAAAGTTATTTCATAAAACTCTTCTTTGTAATGACAAACAATGAGCCATACATACGTAAACAAAAGCGTAATGTTAAAAAGCATGAACAATAATAATAACAGCATATTGTTCGTGTTATTTTCTTCACTTAACAATTCGCAACGGACAACGGGTTTTAAGCAACGTTGCGTGCAATTCAGAAAAATACAAAGCATACGTCCACGTAAACGCACGGCGAAAATACAAACAAAAAGCTAAATAATTATGTGCGAATATGAAAATTGAAACAACTATTGTCTGCCAATATTTGTCGTTGATCAGGAAGTATTTTTCTTTGTTTCTTTTAATCTCGTCATCCACAGCGAAATTTCAGCTCTGTGTTCTTTAGTGGTGCACGACCGTGGAACGTGTGCCAGTGTGCATAAGGCCCGTGATCTTCAGAATACACCTCCGTCCAAAACCCATTTAAAACAGCATAACTACAACGTCTGAACCACCACCCTCCTTGCTTGCGGTTAGAGCTCGCACAAGAAGCACTGCAAATTATTAGGTCATTGTTATTGGTATTCAGAAGTAATGTTCCAATACAAACGGTATTCCAAAAACATTGAACTGGAAACAATAAACAAAAATCGTGTAGTAGCTGAGTAAAACTTTTAAATCAATCTTTCAGACAGCTCTTTTAAAGATGTTTTTATTTTTGTCAGAAAAATATATTTCGCCCTGAAAAGGGCATCATCAGTTTCTGAAAAGTGTACAAAACAGCGTAAAATAACGAAGTAGAAGTTTGCTAAATAAAGGAAAGCACCTTGATAAAAATTAAAAAAATTAAAAAAATTAAAAATTAGATAATGCAAATAAAAACCTGGATATGTAAGAAAAGAACTAGTAACTGACTGCCAGTATAATTCCAACAAAAAATATGTCGCCCAAAACCTGACAAAACTCGCGAGCAAGTCCAACATCTGAATGTACACGTCACACGATATACGACGCCAAAAAATGCAACGAACCGTAAAGAGGAAAAAACACTACAAAGAAGGGAACACGAGGTTCGAACTTTTGAGCCTTTAGGCGGACAATGATTGTTGGCAGTGCCACACAATCGTGACGACATAAAACGCTACAGCAAAACACGAAGAGCAATTGAAAACAAACAAGGCACATTGCAAATATACTATTTGCATACAGGTGTAATCATACTCTGCACGTTGATCTGTGCCCGTGTCCTATGCAACCACATATCCTCATATATATCCAAATTCTCTGCAGACGGTTTGTGCACGAATGTCACACTGTAACAGCGTGATAATGAGGGTTTCTGGTGGAAAAGATGAGTATGCTTTGTTTTGAAGTGGTTGCCTAATGCTGTGGCGTCATTATCCGGTAGGCATTGAAACTTATTCCACGTGGATCTGTGCATATTCCATCGCGTGCAGAAGCGTTTTTTTGTCTGATATTTAACCCAAATATTTTTGGGTTAAATATCTTTTTACCCTATAGATTTACCCAATAATATTTGGGTAGTGCCACACTTCACCCAATTTTGTCTGGTCACTATTTTGGGTTTAAATTCACTATACCCAGAATCTGTGTCATTTTTTGCACATTAATGATAGATATTGCACAGCTTGTTTTTTTGAAGAATCATATTTATTGTTTCTTGTCATTCTGTAGAAAGAACGTGAACAATGAACATTTAATGAACAGAACAATAATTAGTCATCACAAATAACTACAGGCTTATTTTGTCAAGTTGAAGTTTTAACTCACGCACTGAATCATACATTGAGTTTTCAGGAATATTAAGCAAATATGTTTGAAGAAATTGCAGTGTTTTGGTAACATGTGGGCAGTATTGATAATTAAGAACATAATACACAGCAAATAAAGCTATGATGCCTTTAGAAATGCTGTCCACACTGAGCACCAGGTTCTTCTCCGCAAAAAGTGTAATTTTTTGCGGCGAGAAAATGTCTCCATACACAATCAACACAGGTGGTTGTCGATCCCCAAAGGCGGCCCTGGTATCTTCAAATGTTGTGTTGGCCTAAATAGTAAAACAATTTAGTTACATACTCAGGGTTAATATTGGCTTGTGCTACAAAATAAGGATGCTTTTAAGGATTTCCAACACTTAAATTGGATTTTTTTCACAATGCTCAATTTCAAAGTTTTTTTGTTAATTAGGCACAGAATAACTTTTCGGAGACAAATAATTTAGCCTTTCTAGTCTTGTGGATATAAAATGAGTACATTTAATCAAAAAAACATTTTCAAGCCACTATGAAACATGATTGTTTATACTTACAGGACACAAATCTAACAAATACCGCTCCCTGCTGAATTGCCGTTTTGTATTGGACTTCAATAAAGTACACAAAAGTAATATTCCAACCATAAAGTGAACATCTACAAAAAAAAACATTTTAAAAACATTTTTATGTGATAGTTTTTTTTTAGACTTACCAGTAAAGCAATCATTTTCATCAAGCGGCAAAAAGTCCAATATTTTTTTCATTGAGGGTGTTTTGTTTGGTTTTCCCGAAGAATATTTAATAATTTTTTGAAACAGGTCTTTAGCAATGCTGTTTAAAGCAGCTTCATCAGTAAAATTTTGTATTCTTTTAAATTCACGAAGCAACTACAAGAAATATAAATTACATTAAATTCGGTCAATAAATTTACTGTTACCGCAGTCAAGCTATGGTTCAAAGCCGCTACAAATTGACAAGTCAGAGGAAGATTCAAATAATCAGCAGTGGAGCTCTGACTTGTCAATATGTGGCTTTGATGTATCTGTAACAAAAATACATAAAGACAATTAACATACCTCGTCGTACATAGTTAAAGCTGGCCATTCTTTTATTAATGCCATAAGAGAAGGATTGTTTTCCAAAACAAAGTTTCTGCGGACATAAAATGTTTCCTCCATTTTTTCAGCAATAAGTTTCTTATTGCGCAACAAAGTTGTTTTTTTAAATTCATGCAGCAGGATCTGAAATAACCAAGTCAAAAATCCATAACAAAGCTTTAAAAAGTTTAAATCCATACTTCTTTTGCCTCGTCATTCAAGTTTTCGTCCTGTGTATCTACTTCATTTGATTGATGTGGAACCTTTCTCCGCTTTAAAGAAGGGTCGACAGTGCCACCAATGTTGTTATATGCCCTTTTTGATTTAGGGGTACCCAAGATTTTTCGCTGTTTTTTAGCTTGTGCATTTAGTCGGTCTGATATTTTTTTGTACCAAAATGCCTGTGAAATGTAAATAAATAAGCATGGTAATTGAATTACTTGATAAGTTATACTTCAATATAACCTTGGCATCTGTTGCACCTAGTCCAAGACGAGCTGATTTGTACTGCTCCAAGAAAGCATCTACTGTCATGTTCTTTAGATGTCGGCTTGGTCTGCTAAATTTGTTGGATAAAAAATACATTACATTGACTCTGCCTCATGAACAAATACTATGTTTTCTTACCTTTCATAGCACTTCATTACACGCACCAACTCCCCTATTACTTCCCTTTTTCCACTTGATGAAATTATTCCGGTTCTGATCATTTCCTTGCCACTATAACCAAACTGACATTTGTACATGGGAAATTTTTTGGGCAATGGTTTGGTCAAAGGGGGTACTTTGTCATTTGAACCCGAGGAACAACTTGATGATGAAATTGTGGACGAGGAAACGTCAAGCGATTTGTCCAAAGGTTCAGTGTCATCAGAATTATCTGCTGATTTGTCCTCAAATTGTTTGTGAAATGCTCCAAACAATCTAAATAGATATCCATTTGGTGTTGAAGGAAACGTGCATCTAAACATGTCGAAACAATCTTTGGTGCATAATAATGCTTTTCCATCAATTTTGTTTCCTACAAAACATATAAAACAATATGACAGCACTGGAAAAGTTTTCACTTGACTCTGGCCCTTTATTATATTTTTAAAATATTGATAGATTGCATAATAGGCCTATATAGCCAACCTTTTCCAAGTTAAGTGTAATTTATCACAGCTTTGGCAATTAGGTTTTTCTCACGTTTAAAAAAGTATATACAACTTACTCTCAATTTCAGCATTTATTTGAAGAACTTCCTCTTGTGGGACGTCTTCCAGAGTAGTCTTGACAAAATCAATTAAACCTTGAATGCTTAAATCCATTCTACGTCTTTTTCACTTTTTTTGATTAAATCATAAAATGACACACGAAACAGCTTACAACACTACCTGTAATTAAGAAAAAGGCGCGCCCAATCATTCGGAAATCACGCTCACGCAGGTAGAGGCAAAGAACTTTAAAGTGCTGAGACTGGGGGAGGCAAGTTGGTTTGGCGCCCTTTTCAGTGAGTATTCAGGCGCGCACATTTTTTTTTAATTTTTTGAATTTTAAACAAATAATTTTGAAAGCAAAGAAATGTTTTAAAAAAGTTTTCTACTTTACACGGTTGAAGGATTGTAAATTTGATTTTTTTTAATAGTTTCAATAGTAAATCTGTTACGTCGAGCAGATTTTAATAAAATTCAGATAAATCAAGTCGTTTATTTTCACAAGATTAAGATTTATTATGAGCTCATAACAATTAGGATAATAAACTATTTTTAGTTTTTATGGCAGCATTACCCCACGCGTCGAATCGTCACCAACCGGTGTCAAAACATTTCGCAGCAGCGGGTGGTTGATTAGGTTACCACACTTACACCTAAACTGAAAGTCGGGCGCAGATTCGACGTAAGCCTGGTTTGTGAGGTCACAAAGGCTATTGTCGTGCGTCGGTGCGTCAGTGCTGCTGATGATTTCTACTAGCTGAGTTTGTACTTCGCTGTGTGGGCACTTTAGGCAGTATTTGCTGCATAACACATTGGAATATTTGTAAATAAAATTAATCGTTCAGTAAAGAAGTTAAATAAGTCAAAAAGAAATAAAAAAATGTGGTAAATGCTGCAATTAACATTTTTATGCGCAACTGGTAAAACTGTGCACGTGTGTAGGATTGTAAAGCAGAGGGCAACTGATATCTGCTTATTTTTTAGGTAGAGTTTGTCACTTTTACAATGCTGGCTGGTTTACCTATAAGGCAATAATCTTTCAGTAATGTTCTTAACTGTTAATGCAGGTTTTTCTACACATCCAACGGATTTCGTGCTAGAAATAACATGTATTTTTGCGGAAAAAGTTATTGTCTGTTAAAAAATATTGTTGACGCAAGTAAGTTTCGGTCGTTTCGGCATTGTGTGCCAATGCCGAGGCATTTGATGATTTCTGAGGATATTCCTCAAACGTCGTAAGTTGTATTTTGTATAGTGGGCCTGTAAATTTGTTGAGGTTTAAGAAAATGATATATAACTTGCTTTAGCAGCAACGACCAAGAGACATTTTATGAAGTGGATTTTGCACACTCTAATACGGTGGAAAAGGTTAGTAATCTTTGAAAAATCGCCTTTTATGAAAGAGCAAATTTTTCCACTTGAGTTAATTATGAAATCCTGTGTTCAAAACAAAATGGAAAAATATATATATATATGTTAATGTTATGGGCAATAAATTAGGTTTGCATTTTATTGTTGACAGTGGTTTGAGTCTAAATGTGAAGCAAAAAATATGCTACACAAATTTGAAAAATCACTTACACTAACCTTGAAGCCCCCTTCAGTTAAATCTCATGGTGAGTTTTAATGGATTTACCTACTAAAACTCTTTTTTGATACTTTAGTGTTTTTTGTTTCATTTTTGAAGATTTATGTGAAAGCTATGTGCACTGGAATGATGCTGACATTCCATATATTGTTACTCAGTCAGAGTGCTGTGAATCACTTTGGCATTTTAACGGAAGCAACATTTGTCAATATGTGATCACCATTTGCGATGTTTTGGTTTTTCCGAAGTTTAAAAGAATGGTATTATATATATATATATATGCTTACTTAAATTTTGTCATGGCTGTATCATTGCCTTGATGTCTATGTGGTATGCCAATATGTTATGCACAGAACAAGCAAACACAGTACAACCTTGGAAAGGCAAGTAAAGCAATAAAAACAGCCTCAATATCCAAAGTTCAATTGTATCACATGAAACAAGATTTTTTGTGAAACTTGTGAAGAATGTGTTTACACCAGAAACTCATTTGAGTAAAATGGTTAGTGAATAGTTTAGGTTAGCACAGTTACAGCATATGTGTATGTTATATTTCCGGCCATATATTGCAAACATGAAACCTGAAGTGATTGATGGAGAAACAGCACCAGTCATTAAATCTGAACAAACAATGCTGTTAATTCACCAGTTTGCTTGGCAACGTAGATTGCTTCTGCGTTATGGCCAAGAAATTTGTTTGATGGATGCTACCTACAAGACATCCAAATATGCACTTCCCCTATTTTTCGTCTGTGTGAAAACAAATGTTGGGTACCAAGTTGTGGCCAGCTTCATTACACAGAATGAGAGACAAATGGACATTGAAGAGGCACTGATAATATTAAAAGAATGGGCTCCTCAATGGCAACCATCATTTTTTATGGTTGATAAATGTGATGCTGAAATCCATGCCATTGAAAGTGTTTTTGCAGGTTCAATATCTTCATAAAACATGCATACCATATATGTCGTTGTATTTTTTTATAGATGTCCGTGTCCTTATTTGCGATTTTCATCGTGAACAGGCATGGGAAAGATGGGTTAAAAAATCTGAAAATCAAGTAGGCCCAGACAAGGATGAAGTTTTATCATTTATGAGAGGAATTGCTAATGCTGAATGTGAGGAAAGCTGCGACAGAGCATTACATCTATTTCAGTCCAGTTCTGTATGGATAAACAATGTGAAACTGCAAAAATACTTCACAAATGTTTGGCTTAAAGAAAAAGAGGTAGATATAGTTACAAAAGGTATATCATAGTGTCAGCTGCAGGTAATGAAATATTTTATGTAGCGATGGATGTGGCTCTATCGGGCAGACCAGTTAAAGGTTTTGATTCGCACCAACAATGGTGTCGAGAGACAAAACCGAGTTTTAAAAGAATGCCATGTGCGATTCAGGACAGATAAAACTTTGTCTGGCTTGATCACAATTCTGCACAAGGAATTCCTCCCTAATGCTTACGAGAAGTAAGTTACCTTACCTACAAACAATTACAGAATTTTTTTATATGTGAATGAAAATGGCAAATTAAATCCCATATCATAAAGATACAAGCAAGAAAACATGAGATCTTCTGGCGATTACAGAAGTTACAATACAGATGTTCCCAATTTTCTACGAAACCGCCCAAGGAAGTTGGTGAAACATTGCATTAAACGTATTATAGAGTCTGCAAACATTCAGGCAAGTTTAATATGTAAGAAAGAAGACCTGTTTACTGTGGTAAGCAGTTCATCTTCTGAAACATACACTGTGAAATTTGGCTCTAACAGTGATTTTCCAAATTGTACATGCCATGATTTTTTGCACAATTTTTTACCATGCAAGCATATGTTTGCAATATTTAATAAGTATGCAGATGTTGGATGGCATAGTCTGCTGGAATGGTACAGCAACTCTGTTCACATGGTTTTGGATCCTGCTGTTGTAAACAAATTGTCAGCTGAAACAGTTTCCAATTCTGGAGCTCAAACTGAAGAAATCATTTTTACCACTATGGACCAATCAGATTCCAACAAACCTGTAAACATTGAAGTACCGGAAAAAAACAGCAGTCACAAACAAAGTCATCAAAAGTTTATTGATGTGATAAAACATTTAATAGACCTTTCTTATGATGTCAATTCCCAAGTTTTGGACGAAGGCATTTCTGATGCCAATGCCATGGTGGCTAAGTTTTCTAAAGCATGTTCTTATGATTCTGGGTTTAGAATAACTCAGCCTGTTCCTCTTAAGTCTTTGAAAAGGAAGCGGAAATCACCATTCTCTGAAAAAGGTTCCTGTGATAAATTGCCTCGCAAGCGACCAAAAGCGAATCCATTTTCTTCTCGAGTCGGGCAGTTTGCAAATCTCATGCGACCACTGCATCAAGTGGCCACTTTGTTTCCTATGGTGAAGAAAAGTGTAAAACAAAGAACATCACAGACAGCAAAGGCCTGTAACAAAAATGAATCTTCTGATGAGGATTTTATGGATGGAGTGGAGAACATAAAACCAGTGGTGCAAAAAAACATCACAGCTCATATTACATCAAATAAACCTACGAGTAGGATTTTGAAAAACGGCCCTCATTCAATTTCTCTGTTAGAATTGAAATCACTGGATGATGCGTTGCCACCTGCTGAAGTTAGTGAACGAAAAAGCATGACAGCAGATTTAATGTTGGTTGGCTTTACGATGAAGTCATTAACAGCTACTTATGGCAAATAACCAGCATGTACCAAGACACACTGTATGTTTGTGCTACTGTGGCTCAAACATTGCAGAGAAAGGCTTCAATTAAAAAAATTTGGGAAGGTGTAACGTTTAAGGGCAAAAAAACAATTTTTATACCATGGAATCCTTCCGGGTTTCATTGGGTTTTACTTGTCATTGACATCTCCAACCACAAAATGCTTTATATAGACCCTTTGACAATGCCTGATGTAGAAACTGACAACAATGTTCGGACTGCACAAGATATGGTGAATTATCTTTTAACAACCAAATTTGGTTGGAAAATTTCCACTTTGGAAACTCCACAGAGAACAAAACAGCCTGATGGATCAAGCTGTGGAGTTATGATCTGTATGTACGCTAAATGGCTGGCAACTGGAGAAAGTATCAAACAAATTGTTTGTACGCACAGCTACAGATCAGAAATGTTAAAAGTAATCGTTGGAAAGTGCCTTGATGGCACAAATGATAAAGAAACCTGCAAAGCATGTGAATCTGAAAACAATGACCCAATGAATACTCTTTGGGTTGAGTGCACTCGATGTGGACAGTGGTTTCACATTAAATGTGTTGGTTTATCACAGAAACGTGCAGAAAATGATAAACATTTTGTGTGCAAACTGTAAATCGATGTTTACATCATAATTGTTTATATTTGAAACTTTCTTTCTGGAGGTAACGGCCTAGTTGAACGCAAGTGTGGTCAACCAACCAAATAAGTCTAAAAAGGCTCAACGTTCTACACAGGGTTGAGTTTCTGATAAAAATAAAACTCCCCTAATGTATGAATGTGGTTGACCGTTAGGCCATTACTTTGTGATGTGCCTGAACGCTTTGTGTGGTTGCCGACTAGCTAGTATGGGGTAGCTAGTATGGGGTAACCCAATGCTAGCTGAACGCTTACATAAGTGTGGCTTACCTTAACTGGCCAAAACCAAAACTCCACCTTTAAGCTTTTTTTATTTAGTGAGCATTTTGGTTCACAATTGCCGAGCATATGCAATTTTATACTAATACCCAGTTTCATATGGCTTCTGGCGAGGCGTCTGGGTTAAATCAAAAATGCCAACGATCACGGAACAGGATGCCTCTTTGGGCGTGATGGGAAATCCTGTGTTAACTTACAATAGCTGAAATCTAACAAGTTGATTTACAATTTTTTTTATAGGTTGAGACTTGGGGAGTATTTCTCTTCATGAAGCACATGATTCCTTTTCGTATGTACAGCAAATGACCTGTTGTATTAAAATATTCGGTTTTAAACCTCAACCCATGGTAATCACAAGTAACCTTTCACTGGATCTGTGAGTACATTTCTGTTTCAGTTGAAATTACCGAAAATACTATTTTATGCATTGTCATAGTAACGCATCTGCACCTACTAACATATCTGTGCTGCTTTGACTTGTCACTGTGGAAATATGAAAATGTTTTAAAAAACCCAACTAAAGTAATCTAAATTATTTGCGAGTTTGCCATCTACCCTGCATTTAAAAAAGATAGCATGGCTTGTATTACCAGTTTTTTTCCTTCCTCAGGAGTGAAGCATGAACCGACAAGTTCATCCGAATTGTTGTTATCCTGCAATTGAAATAAAACAAACATTCCAATTTGTTTTTAAATAAACCAGTTGTAAACCTCGAATAACTTGTGCCTATTGAGTGTAGTATTTTGACCTTGGTATGCAGGCTTTGAAATAGCACGACGTTTGACCGTAATTAAACATTGACAAATGTAAAGGTTTTTTCCACAAGAACATACTTTTACAGAAAGTTAACAAATTAGCAGATGAAGCTAAAAGAAGCTGGAAACGGAATTGCTTTTAAAGTAATGGCTTTATGTGAGATTAACCGTGTTTTCTTAAAAAATAAAACGGTTAACCGGATTCGTTCGTAAGTTTAATTTTAAGACATTACTTCTTCTACACATACAGCATTGCGTCCTCGGCGATTTTATGCAACAAAGCGAGTTATTGTTAAGACACTGCAAACCAGTTGCGCATAAAAATGTTAATTGCAGCATTTACCACATTTTTTTAATTTCTTTTTGACTTATTTAACTTCTTTACTGAACGATTAATTTTATTTACAAATATTCCAATGTGTTATGCAGCAAATACTGCCTAAAGTGCCCACACAGCGAAGTACAAACTCAGCTAGTAGAAATCATCAGCAGCACTGACGCACCGACGCACGACAATAGCCTTTGTGACCTCACAAACCAGGCTTACGTCGAATCTGCGCCCGACTTTCAGTTTAGGTGTAAGTGTGATAACCGGTTGATTACCGGGTAAACGTGCAAACAAAAAGTACCAACGGCGTGAGCAATTTGTAGTCATGCCGTATGAATGCAATTTTTGTCATTCTTTCTTCATAAGCTTGCTAGCCCTTAAACGGCACGTGTATGCAAGCCATACCGACGATATAAGGTTCAGACTAGTTTGCAAAATTGATAACTGTTCCGCGAAGTTGAACAGCAAGTTTTCACTGCGTAAACATGTCAGAAAGTGGCATTTTGGAAAACGTTGGGAGGTTCCAAACACATGGTATACTTTGTTTCAACAACGTGGGACAGGAAGTTTGTGCCCCCAAGAGAGTTCATTGTCAGGTTATACTGAATCTCAGAATCCTCAAGAACAGGACATTTCGGCGGATGTTCTTGCATTTTCTGATGATGAGGTTACAGACTGTTTTACCCCTTCACACTTGTGTGTGACATACACCTGCTCTGAAAATGTATCAAGAAGACAAACCGAGATGGCATTGTCACTGACGAAACTAAAAGGGGATTGCAACATGACTGAAAGTGCTTTGTGCATGGTTCAAAAATGGGCAGAGGAACTACTTGAGTTTCAAACGAAATATTTTGTTGAAAGTTTAAAGACCTGCAAAACCTTTTCTCTCACTGAAGAAATAGAAGAAATATTTGCAGTTGGCATGGGTCTGGCCAATCCTTTTCATGGAATTGAAAACGAACGCTGCAGAAAAAAATTGTTACCATGCTTTGTGGTGAGTTTATAAAAAAATGCAGCTCAAAAATTCAGTTCTCAAAATTTGATTTACTGTTTCCTACAGGTCCCCAAAACTGTTGTTTTGCATGAGGAGCTTTCTAATCAGTCCTCAGGAGGGAAAACTGTGCACTCCATGCAATATGTTCCACTCATTGATTTGCTTCAGACTAGAGCATTTGAGCATTCAAGTTTATATCAATGTGTAAGTTTTGTTATATGCACAAAATTTTAACAGAATTAACAAAATTTTCACATTACTTTAGATTGAACAAAGCAAACGTTGGCCAAATGAAAGCAGTATGTATGAAAGTTTGTATGATGGAGAATATTTAAAAGAACACCCATTTTGTCAGTTCCAAAGCCCATCACTTCACCTGCTCTTTTACTATGATGGGTTTGAAGTTGTTAACCCACTGGGCTCCAAAACAAAGAAACATCATATGGATAAAAGTCATTGTAATCCATTCAAACAAATTATGTGATAGAAATAGTAAATCACATTAATTTCTTGTTATTTTTTGTACGTTTAGGTGGAATTTATTTTTTGGTTGCTAACGTCCATCCAAAGTTTAATGCGGCTCTAAATAGAATATTTTTAAACACCATGTTTTATACACAAGACTTAAAGCATCCATCGATAGGATGGCCTCGAATTTTGGAATCGTTAAATCATGACATTAAAGTTCTAGAGTCCGTAAGTAAGTTGTATTTGCATTTTGGTTTGGTTTCATCAATTTTCTTTTAGGAAGGTGTTAAAGTTAACGTTGGAAATGAAGTGCTTCATGTCAAAGGAACAATAACCCAAATTGCCCTGGACAACCTTGCAGCCCATTCAATTTTCGGTTTCACCGAGAAGTTTTCTGGCAGTAATACTTACGTGTCACGCTACTGTGAATGTACTGGTGCTGCAATACAAAAAAAGGTAACAGATTCAGGCACATGATTATTTTTAAGTATATTTTAAGAAAGTGTTTTTGCAGAATTCATACAAACAGTGTGTTGTCAGGACAAAAGCATCATACAGACGGTGCTCGCAAGACGCTTCGGTTTCCAAAAAGCCACAGCTTGGTGTTAAGTGGAAATGTTCTATTTTATCAAATTATTTTCACCCTATTGACAATTATGCAGCGGATGTGCATCATGATGTTTTTGAGGGTGTTGTTCCTTATATACTGAAAGTCTTACTGCAGGTGTATATTGCACTGTTACAATTTATTAGGCAATAAGTATAATAGCCTGTGCAATTTAACAAATTATAAATCTTTTTATCCACAGACCCTAATTTACTCCAAAAAATACTTCTCCTTAGAAGGTCTAAATTCAAAAATCACGTACTTTGATTTTGGTGTTGACAAAAAAAAAAAAACAACTTTAATTAATGAACACAAGCTCTTGGATAAGGATTCAAAAACTCTTCATCAAAATGGTAAGTCCGTGTGTTTAATAAAAGTAGATATACTAATAGAATATGTTTAGCTTCACAGTACTGGTGCTTGGCAAGACATCTTTCATTGCTAATAGGAAACTATGTTACTGTTGATGACAAGCATTGGGCAATGTATTTGGCATTGCTTAATGTTGTGGATATGGTTTGTTCTCCCAGAATATCAAACGAGACATTGGTGGATTTAGAAATAACCCTCCAGGAACTTTTTAATGAGTTTAAAGTATTGTACCCGTATTGTTCTATTACGCCCAAGTTTCATTACCTTTTGATGTATCCACGGTTTATAAGGAAAATTGACCCACTTATACGTTATTCATGTATGAGATTTGAAGCAAAACATAAAACATTAAAAAATATTGTGTGCAGAGGAAATAATTATAAAAATGTGCCTTTCTCAATAGCCCTTCAGCATCAAATATATTTAGCCACACAAATAAGTGATCATGACATTTTTTGCTTTTACAATAATCCTTCTAAAGGCACCATATGTAAAAGGAATGATTTTTTTGTACAATTTCCAGGAATTCCAACAACTACTGAATATATTACTCAGATTGAAAAAATTGTTGTTGATGGCATTAACTATTCTGTGAACTTGACTGTGTGCATTGGATAATGTGCCAGAGTTCATTTTAATAGATAAGATTGGTGTAGATGCAAATAACGAATGTTGGTTGGTTGGACGCAAAGTAGACACACTTTATTTTCATGAACACTTTCATGCATGGGTTGTTGAAATCAATTCTGTGTGCATCTATGTATGTCAAAGCAAGTTAACATATCCACAACCTCTATCTCTTCTATCACCATTTGGTGTGTTTTTGCATGTTATTCGACCAAAGTTTAGATTGGAACCTGTTGATAGTGTTAGTGTAATGGGACATACATGAGTCGCCAAGTCCTTAAATTTTTGTTGTACAATCTGATTTTTTATTTGGATTCTTATTAAAAATGTGTTTAAATATGATTGTGTATGGTAAAACAAAACAATAACTCAATTTTTTTGGGTACAGTACAAGCATCACTTTACCCAAACACTTTTGGGTAAACAACAATAAGCCCAATAATTTTGGGTACAATTATTTGGGTAACTTTATTTTGGGTATAAATCAAAAGGTAAAGTAGCATTTTACCCAAAAATCATGGGTATGTTATCATTGTACCCAAAGTTGCCTTTGTCATTTTACCCAAATTGGTTTACAGTGTGGGTGATGGGAATTCCCGTCTGGAATACAGCGATTTAACATGGTAGTTTCAATGAGATCAAATGTTTTAAAACCAAGTCTAGAAGGGTGGAAAAGACGCGATTTACGTCCAGAAAAGCTACACCCGTAATACCTCGGTGTATGTTTTGTTGTTTTCTAAGAATTAAGTTTCAAGTTGTACTTTCGTAATCAACCGTCTAGTCCATCACTGATGTAAGTGACTGTCCTTTCTCCAAAACATATCAAAATGATGCCAATGTTCTGTGAAATTTGTGCGTATTGTACTTGTTTTACGTTGCGTGTTTTTCGAGACCAACTCTGGGTGTCAGAATATTTGGCATACACGCACCGTTTAAACGACAGTTTTTAAAAAGGATTTCAAAACGTAGGAAGATCATAGTTACTTATGTGACACAGCGTCAATTTCTTCGTCCTGCAAAGTATTGGGTAACACTTCCCCGCGATGACAAAGAAGGTCATTGCAGCATTTTTGCTCACGTTCCTTGCACGTGGTCTTGCAGGCCAGCATTCAAATGGTAAGATTTTGTAAAGTATTTTATTTTAACACGTGCACTTGTTTGTCTGCCATTAACTATTCGTACGTTTATTTGATTTCCAACGAGGGTCATTTATTTGGAATGATTTCTTCAGATAAATTGGTTCTAAGATTCACCTCGTTAATTTTAAATTTTATCCTGTTTTGTTTCTCTAATGCTTGTGACGGAAGAATAATCTATGTCTGTATGTATGTAAGAAAGAACGCCCTCCGCGTTTACTGATATGAGGTTTTTAATAATTCGAAACCACTTCCAGTGACATGTGACACACAGTTCTCCGATCTCGTACATTCGATCACGGTCGTGTTGTGTCCTGCTGGTTGTTGGAGGCAACAATCATCATTGTGTGGAAATAGGGTTTACACCAGGGGACCTATTTGCTTGGCAGCAATGCAAGATTAATGGATTGCAGGTGACATTAATTATAATAAAACTCTTAATTCTTCAAATTTCTCCAAGTTAAATTGATGAAAACACCCTAAACTTAACCCGGTAATTATTTTTGCAAAGTGTTAAGATTTATATTTCTGCTACAGACGACGGGGGACCGGTTACTGTTTATCGAAGTCCGAGTCAAGAAAACAATTTCTACAGTGGTGGGATGAGGAACGGAGTAAAGAGTCAATCGTGTTCTGCAAGTGGAGACACGTATTCGTTTGAAAGTAATTATATTATTTGATTGTTTATTACTTTACAAGGCATGTTTTATGTGGCAGTGACATGTGCCACACAAGGATACTCATCTCAGGAGATCACGGAAGTCGAATGTCCTCCAGGTTGTGGAAAGGATCCTGTGTTTGGTTCAGATATCCACAGCAGTCATTCGTCTGTGTGCAGTGCTGCCATACACGCTGGACTAATAACAGGTTAGGAACCATTTTCTGCATGTTGTATATGGGGCTAAAATTTGATCGCCCACATGAAATATGATCCCGCACATTAAATATGATCCCGCACGTGAAACATGATCCTGCACATGAAACATGATCCTGCACATGATGCATGATCCCGCACATGATGCATGATCCTGCACGTGAAATATGATCCCGCACATGAAGCATGATCCCGCACTTGAAACACGATCCTGAACATGAATTATGATTCCGCACATGAAATATGATCCCGCACATAAAGCATGTTCCCGCACATGAAACATGATCCCGCACATAAAGCATGATCCCGCAAGTGAAATATGATCCCGCACATGAAGCATGATACCGCACGTGAAACATGATCCCGCACATGAAGCATGATCCCGCACGTGAAACATGATCCCGCACATGAAGCATGATCCCGCACGTGAAATATGATCCCGCACATGAAGCATGATCCCGCACATGAAACATGATCCCGCATGATGCATGCTTGTACAACGGTTTTCCAAAGGGAGGCAAAAATACATCGAATGTGATTCAGACTCCCATAGTAGTCTAGAGAAATTTAAGTCCCAAGTCATTGCGATCACTCTTTCCCAAACAACATGGTCCGCGAAAAGATCAACCC
The DNA here is from genome assembly GCF_947561715.1 of Ascidia mentula. Classification (NCBI taxonomy): domain Eukaryota; kingdom Metazoa; phylum Chordata; class Ascidiacea; order Phlebobranchia; family Ascidiidae; genus Ascidia; species Ascidia mentula. Next base: position 20,914,230 of record NC_138568.1, on the reverse strand, counting down.
AGCTAAGGACTGGAAAAATAGTTTAGACCTTGCATTACCCGCAATCCACACAAGCGGGATATATGGCGACGAGCTTCGTGAGCCTAACGAAGCTAACGGAAAAAGTGAAAACCCTGAACCCACACACCGTGGGAGTGTATAATCGTCCACCCACTCTCGCTTACTCGCAAAGCACGGTGTAGTGCACTGTGTGAAGCAAAATCCAGCTTATTCACATGCTCTTTGCAGGAACTATGGCATACAACAAGTCTATGGTCATACCAACATGTCATTTGCCTTGTCTTCATTCTGTGACTTTACCCAACCTCACGGACCTCAAATGAAAATTATTAATTAACGCATCATGGGTAATATTACGCAATCCACGTAAAACAATCGCACAACCCACAGACACATGACTTGCTTCCTGTACGTCACACCATGTGATTCGTTATTTTTTCATGAAATGAAGAATCGATTTTGCAGCACAGCATTGTGACGCCTGTGTACAAATTTCCTACCTATGCAATTTACATTTTTTGATGGATTTCAGTCAAAACACTTCAATACTATTTGGTAAATACTATTGTCGTGTTCATTGCTCGGTAATGTTTTTCATGTAATTAATGCAGTTATCATGAAAATCCAACACCAAATACATTAGCTTAAATAATATAAAATACTGATAAATTACGGAATTTAGTTTTCCAATCATATTTTTACTGCGCTACTTTATAATGACAATAAAAACGTTATTGGTTTGTTCGGCAAATTTAACGCAAAAATACTACATCAGAACAAAATTATGTTGCTACAGCGAAAACATAAACGACCAATATGCAAATTTATGACGTCATTAAGGACGAATCCGAAACTTTTCTGTTTTATCGCATCACTACGCGGTTTTCTCTTGTGTGGAAATAGCCTTGTTATTGTTAGTTTAGCTTTGTTGTCGCAACTCGCGGACGTATATGCGAATATTGAACTTGGCGTCTTACTTATTGCGCAGCCGAGATTTAAATAGAACCTCCAAAAATTTGATGGTAAGTCGTAGTTGTTCCTATAAGAAATGATCGCACAAGCATCATCCAACACAGCATAGTAATAATAAAAAAAGGACTAGGCAGAAATCATTCGACTATGACTTCCTTCATGTAGATATTCTTGTTTGTCTTTTTTCCGATTAAGAATGGACGTTAATTGCTTTAGGCTGTGGAATCAATCAATTGTCAGACGTGACATCGCGTTTCCTGGTATCGAATGTCTCAGAATAGAACACAATGACAAAATACAGCTTGCAAAACAGCCGTCGCGGCGGAAGCAGTGTACCCTGTAACACTGTCCGGTGCATCTACCACGTCATATTAAAGAACAGTTCTCAGTATTATTGATCTATTTTTTAACACGTAATTGCTTTGTCCCGACATCAACCTGTTACGATTAGCTACGGGCACTTTCCAGACTCATGTCAACTCGTTTAGAACGGACGAACATTCATCATTCATACTAACTGACAAAATTCATACTAACTGACGTAAAACATTATGGCCAGCACTCAAATGTTTATTTATGACAATATGGAGATGCGTCTAAGCGAAATGACCAAAGAACTACAGGCCTTGAAAACAGCTCAAACCGTTGCTGTTTTGCCACCTCCGAGCCGAGATTATTTATGACGTCAAATTTTTATGGCAGACAGGACTACCAACGTCCGCGTTTCTCACAAGCGCCACCTTCCGACATGTGTTATTACTACAGCAGGTATGGTTCGCATGCAACTACTTGTACTCCGCTCTGTTCATTTAACCATCAAAGAAACTGGCAACGTCCCTCTCATTAAGGGTGAACAATGTAAGAGGTGAAACACATTCACGTACTTTCACCATTTTTGTTTTCCTGTAAAAATTAAGTGCGCATTGGGAAACGAATTTCATACGGGAATGTAGAGTTATCTCTCAACTTGCTGGCCGTTTTACGTTGACGTTCCGCGTTTGTGACGTGAATTCTTGTAATATAGGTGCCGATTTTTGCATTAATTGTTTGTTGATGTAAACCACAAACGTTTGTTGCGCAGCATAAACGCGATGGGTAAAAAGTCACCTAAACGCTCTACGCGGAGTAGTCCTGTCAAACAGACAGACCAGGTCATGTTCAGTCGTGCAAATGTTATTATCGTAGAAAACACAACACACGATACCAGTTTAGAAATTGATCGATATCGAAACATTTTGACGAAGTTTCTCGCTTTAACACAACAGATTTCAGGTGATCGACTCACAAAACATAACGTGATGCACAGAATAGAGACTGCTGGGCGACCAGTATCGTAAGAAGGTTGTCGCCAGAGACGCTACATGTCGCCAGAGAGCATTTTGCGAAACCGGAAAACAAGGTATTGTTCGCCCTTCTTGTAGTCCTTAGACTTCTCCCTTGCATGTTGTCCCTAAAGCGATAAAACCCGTTTTGTGAAAGATTATTGAGCGCTAAACTTATTAACTGAAGACGATTCGTATCCATTGTCTTACTTTGCAATTATGCAAATAATTTGCATGGAAAAACCGTGTTTAGTTCCGTGGATTTGCTCTCAGCAATTATAAATTCCTGTTCATCCCAATTCCATCTCTAAAACAGCGGTGACTACGCCATTTCGTAGCTTTGATTTTTGCCGACTATTTTTTGGCCTAAAATGTGGTGGCCAGTCGTTCCAAAGGTATATCAACTAAGTAGTAAGTAGTTACCAGGGATTTTGTTTTGCTAATGTTGATGACTTTTTGGTTGCAAGTGTAGATGCAAGAACATGAGCGCCACCCCAGACACATATTCAAGAGATTATCGGATTACGGAATTTTGATCAATGAAAAGAAAACGCATCCTGGTAAAAGTAAGCCGGACTTCCTTGGTCAGGTTTAAGCCTCTTAAAGACAGGGTAGAGATTATTCGCAATTTCCCCAGACCCGAGGCAGTCACGGAATTCCATTCATTTTTGGGAATTTTAACTTTTTGGCAATTTATGCCTCATGCATCAGACACGCTACGTCATCTGAATGTAATGTTAGGTAACTAATCAAAGAATGGCAAAAAATGCTACAATGAATACCAGAGGCAGCCAAGGCATCTGAGGATATTAAAAAGAAGTTCAGTGATCAGGTCCTTCTTCATTATCCTCAGATCAATGGCAAGTTCTTGTGGGTTTGAGATGCAAGCAATTATGCCGTGGGTGCAATTGGCGTGTGGGAGCTAAACGCAATTTTCTCCAAGGCATGAAATAACGAGCAGAAAAATTACAGCACGTTCGACAGAGAGTTACTTGGGATTTATTTAGTGATTAAGCAAGGATATATTGCAGGGAAGGACTTATAATATTGTCTCAGATCCGTTATCTTTAGTTAAGGCTTTCCGCTCAAAGAAGAGCAATTTCACCCAAAACCGTCACACGGATTATATTGCCAAATATACAAGCAAAGTTGATTTCCTGAGTGGTTTTCAAAATGTAGTAGCCGACGGTCTTTCCCGAATCGAGGTAAATGCAATTTTCCTAACTGAGAGCTTCCTTTCGTTGAATGATTTAGCTCAGCATCAGCAAGATATAAAGACTTTCAGAAAAGTTTACAAGACTTGGCAAGTTCCCTACAGTGAGCTGAAGTTGACTGGAGTTTTTTCTACAAGAAGCTTTAGACCTATTGTACCTCAAGCCTTGCGGAAACGCACTTTGTGACGTTGAACGGGTTATCTCACCCCTGTGTAAAATCGCCGCGCCGCTTGGTGTCCAGTTGTTTTGTTTGGCACGGTCTTCATCGACACATTATTTAATGGAGCCAAACTTGTTTAAAATAGCAGCGTTACAAAGTTAGAAGGCACTTGAGAGCACCTTTGGGCAATATTGAACACACAGGTACATTTCAAGATGTCAACCTTTATCTGGTCGTGCCATTACCTTTATGTGGTACTGTGGACACAATGGAATTACTGTGACAATATTTCGTCCCAGTAATAATTACACGGACTGTCAACAATAACGTCAACATTCTCATGCATTCGCCTCATGACCTCCATTTTGAAACCATAACGTTAGGTCCGCTGCCATGGTTTTAGTTTTCAGATTTAGCCTAGCCAGCCTAACACCTTCATCTTTAAGGTGAATTCGTTCGACAGACTGTGGAAATGCTATGACGATTCAAGCAGACACAACCAACGAAGCATGACAACAAAAGGAAAAAGCACCAGACGCAAGTTACGCAACCTGAATTTGTTGAAGGGATATTGAACGGTTTCAAAAAGAAACTAATTCTGTTCTGTTTATATGTAAATTTTAGATATGTCTTTTACATCTCAGTGATTTGAACCCAGGATGCCCTGGACGCGAATCTCGATCAGGTTTTCTTCTTGATATGTGGGTCGCGCGTTTGACCGATGTTGCCAATCACACGCCCAACTTTAGATCGATACGCAATCGCATGAAAAATGGCGATAAAGGGGGCTGATGTCGAGAGTATCTTTATCAATTGCGGGAATTGTTCACTAAAAAGTGAAATCATAGGATAGCTGATGGTAACTTAACATTGCAATACAGTGGAACTGCCAATATCTCATCTAATGACTTTGTGTTGTTTTAATCAGAATTCTATCTGGTGTCCTTCGTTTACCGATCAAATATCGACCACAGAGTGAGAAAAACATTCGTTTTGTGAATTCTTGTTATGTTCACCACCTAGTGGTTGTATTGCTAAAATGGGTAAGGAATTACACGTCAGTAACTTTTGAAAGTTTTTGTTTTAACACCCAGATATCTGCTGGTAATAGGGTCGAACAATTTCGAAAAGGAGTTACCGTCACTTAACGATTTGCAAGGGACAACGGGTTTATTCAGCGTTGCGCGTACATCAATAAAAATATACAAAGCATGCGTCCACGTAAACGCACAGCGAAAATGCACAAAAAGCTAAATAATTTGTGTGGATATGAAAATTACAGCAACTATTTTCTGCCAATAGTGGAGGGTGATCAGGTAGTCTTTTTCTTTGTTTCTCTTAATCTCGTCATTCACAGCGGAATTTCAGCTCTGTGTTCTTTAGTGGTGCACCACCGTGGAATGACCTACAGTGCGCATAAGCACCATATCTTCCAGAATATGTTTCCGTCCACAACCCATTTAAAACAGCATAACTACAACCTCTGAACCACCACCCTCCTTGCTTGCGGTTAGAGCTCGCACAAAATCCACTGAAAATATAATATTGTCTTTGCATGTGTTTCAAACCATTATATATACAATTTATTTTGATGTGTATTTTTTTTATTCGTTTGTTTTAATCGAAAATCGGATGTCGTTATTTTGTCACGTTATATGCTAACCCATATAAGTTGTCATTATCTTGATCTTGGGTGCTGAACTTAACGTCATTTAAGCGAAAACCAGGGTGTCCAGACGGGTTAAAGCTGTTTCCAATATTTCCACTGTATCCGTCAACACAAATTCTGTATTTGTCGCTCTCTCCGTTCACATGGAAATGACTGCAAAGTTATTTTATAAAACTATTATGTTGCAATGACAGAGAATGTAAACCATGCATACGTAAACAAAAAGATAGTGTTTAGAAGCATAGACAATAATTATTACAACATATTGTATATATTATTTCTGCTATATAAACACTATATTTATCTTTAATTGTAGTGTTTTGTGGTTTCCCTGCGGGGCCACAATTACAATCTTGTTTCTTAACCTGTATTCGGCATATCCAGAATTTCCGTTGAAATCACCAATTTCGACACGAATGCGACATTGGGGACAGGTAAAACCTCTAACAATTTGGAAAACATGATCAAGACCTAAACGATCAAGAAAACAAATATTTGGATACTGATAATACTAAATGGTACGAATTACGTTTGGTGATAAACATAGCCTAGACAAATCAAAACTATTTTAAATTAACTCACCCCACCAGAACTCTCCATCCAAACTTCCAAACCCGTTCTTGTATTCGATCCAGTTTTGTTGAAAGTCAACGCTTCCATCAAAGCGACGTTGAAATACCTTTTTATCGGAAATAACGTACGTAAATGCCAATCACTTTTTGGAAGGTTTTCCAAACCAGTTGTATTAAATTGAATACAATTAGTTTTATGGACTAGAAAATAAGCACAGCAATATTTAGTCTTCTATGCATACCGTCCATCCGTTATTACAGATAACTTGTAACCCTGATTTGTAGGAATACAACCCGCTCAAATTTCCGTTCCAACACTCAGTGAATTCTAAACATTATTATGGTTACATAAAGGGGGGAATCACCTCAGTTGTGGTCAACTATCGTAGATTTACTCATGCGTAAACAAAATAGTTGTTTTGAAAAGTTAAGATTCAAAACAGGTTCGTGGTAAAGAAAAACTTTGATCTTAGTAAGATTATAGAAAACTGAAAATAAGGCCAAAAGTTTTAAGGGACGAAAAAGCTGTGCAATCAACATTGCCTTGTGTGTTGGGCTGTCGAGTCATTTATTGCACTGTTTTTTGCCCACCTAATTTCACAGATTGCCCACCTAATTCACAGAACTTTCCATAATATCCAGGTTTGCAAATGCATGCGTAATCACCAACCAGTTCCATGCATGTGCTGCCAGTAGTGCAGCTGTTGCCAGGGCAGCGAAGTCCTTGAAATATAATAATTTAAAGTATTTAAGTAATAAGTTAAATTTGACAGTAACAACTGTTACGTGCTTTCAAAGGTGAAAGCTGCATCTGAAGAAGAAGCAGATTTGCTTGTGAGACCGTTGTTGGTGGAACCAGTGTATGAAGGCTGACCCTTTTTCATGTAAAACTTCACCACCCCTCCTTTATCTAAAATAAAAAGCAATTCAAAAAAAAGGTAAACTGGTACCATTGGACCAGATTTCCAAAAACTGAGTACAAGATGTAATTTTGAAACAATTTGGCTCTTCACTTTCTTGTTTCAAACACCAACATGTAGGGTTATAAAAAGTGGCCGCAGCGACATTTGTTTTCGCAGAACATAAACGTAGCGATGGGGAAGAAACCGGGCAATGGGCAAGCATGCATCGTGTGGGGCGCCATATACAACATGCAGGAAGTGGTTCCTAACCTGTTATTAGTCCAGCGTGTATGGCAGCACTGCACACAGACGAATGACTGCTGTGGATATCTGAACCAAACACAGGATCCTTTCCACAACCGAAAGGACATTCGACTTCCGTGATCTCTTGAGATGAGTATCCTTGTGTGGCACATGTCACTGCCACATAAAACATGTCATGTGCAGTAATAAACAAACAAATAATATAATTACTTTCAAACGAATACGTGTCTCCACTTGCAGAACACGATTGACTCCTTACTCCGTTCCTCATCCCACCACTGTAGAAATTGTTTTCTTGACTCGGACTTCGATAAACAGTAACCGGTCCCCCGTCGTCTGCAGCAGAAATATAAATCTTAACACTTTGCAAAAAAATCATTACCGGGTTAAGTTTAGGGTGTTTTCATCAATTTAACTTGGAGAAATAGAGTAAAGAGTTTTATTATAATTAATGTTACCTGCAATCCATTGATCTTGCATTGCTGCCAAGCAAATAGGTCCCCTGGTGTAAACCCTATTTCCACACAATGATGATTGTTTCCTCAAACAACCGGCAGGACACAACACGACCGTGATCGAGTGTACGAGATCGGAGAACTGTGTGTCACATGTCACTGAAAGTGGTTTCGAATTATTAAAAACCTCTCATCAGTAAACGCGGAGGGCGTTCTTTCTTACATACATACATACAGACATAATTTATTCTTCCGTCACAAGCATTAGAGAAGCAAAACAGGATAAAATTCGAAATTAATGATGTGAATCTAAGAATCAATTTATCTGAAGAAATCATTCCAAATAAATGACCCACGTTGGAAAACAAATAAACGTACGAATAGTTAAGGGCAGACATACAAGTGCACGTATTAAAATAAAATACTTTACAAAATCTTACCATTTGAATGCTGGCCTGCAAGACCACGTGCAAAAAGCGTGAGCAATAATGCTGCAATGACCTTCTTTGTCATCGCGGGGAAGTGTTACCCAATACTTTGCAGGACGAAGAAATTGACGCTGTGTCACATAAGTAACTATGATCTTCCTACGTTTTGAAATCCTTTTTAAAAACTGTCGTTTAAACGGTGTGTGTATGCCAAATATTCTGACACCCAGAGTTGGTCTCGAAAAACACGCAACGTAAAACAGGTACAATACGCACAAACAATTCACAGAACTTGTGTATAAGCTGCAGACAGAAGCTGCAGACATTCACAGAACATTGGCATCATTTGATATGTTTTGGAGAAAGGACAGTCACTTACATCAGTGATGGACTGAATTCTTAGAAAACAACAAAACATACACCGAGGTATTACGAGTATAGCTTTTCTGGACGTAAATCGCGTCTTTTCCACCCTTCTAGACTTGGTTTTAAAACATTTGATCTCATTGAAACTACCATGTTAAATCGCTGTATTCCAGACGGGAATTCCCATCACCCAGCAACGGTTTTCCAAAGGGAGGCAAAAAGAGTTCGAATGTGATTCAGACTTCCATAGTAGGAGAAGCTTAATTATAAAGTCTTGCGATCACTCTTCCCCAAGAAAATGGTCTGCGACATGACCAACCCGGCTAAGGACTGGAAGACAGTTTAGACCTCGCATTACGGGCAATCCACACAAGCGTGATATATGGGCGACGAGTCTCGTCAGCCTAACGAAATTACAAAAAGTGAAATTCCTGAATCCACACACCGTGGTAGTGTACATTCGTCCACCCACCCACTCTCGCTTACAAGGCACGGTGTAGTGCACAGTGTGGAGGCAAAATCCAGCTTATTCACGCCCTCTTTATAGGAACTAAGGCATGACGGGTATACCAACTGTTCTAAACTTAACTTCAAAACGATCGATCACATTAAAACAGAATAATAGAAAACCCTGAATCCACACACGGTGGGAGTGTATAATCGTCCACCCACTCTTGCGCGCTAACCCACAAAGGCACGGTGTGGTGCACTGTATGGAGGAAAAATCCAGCTTATTCACGTTCTTGCGCACATCGTGCTCTTTGCGGAAACTATGGGGAACAACAAGTCTGTGGTCGTACCAACATGTCATTTGTCTTGTCTTCTTTTTATGACTTTACCTTTATCTCACGGACCTCAAATCAAAATTATAAATAATCTCTGTAGAAGAATCGCACAACCCACAGGCACATGACTTGCTTCCTGTACGTCACACCATGCGATACGTTTTTTTCCATGAAATTAAGAATCGATTTTGCAACACAGCATTGTGACACCTGTCCACAAATTTCCTACCTATGTTATTTGGAACTTTTTAATGGATTTCGGTCAAAACACTTATTTGGTAAATATTACAGTCGTGTTCATTGCTCGGTAATGTTTTTGATGAATATAACATAATGAAAAAACACAGCTTGCAAAAACAGCCAACTCGGCGGAAGCATGTACGCTGTAACACTGTCTGGTGCATCTACCACGTCATATTAGAGAACAGTTCCCAGTATTAATGGTTCTATTTTTTATCACGCAATTTCTTTGTCCCGACATCAACCTGTTGCAATTGGCTACGGGCACTTCCCAGACTCACGTCAACTCGTTTAAAACGGACGAACATTCATCATTCATACTAACTGATAATCGTAGGCTTTTGCTACGTTTCGTTAAAGCGCGTTAAAAACATTAAATCAGGGGGTTAATTTTTGTGTTCAAGTATCACTTAGGGGTCATCAAATATGCACTGACCGTTCCTGGAACGTAATACAAAATATAACACTGCCGTATATCTGACTCCTGCGCTACTGGTTAAAAAAAGAATGTAGACATCTAAGATTTACTCTCCGATGGCAACACTGACCAGGACGCGTCTATGTTTTTGCCCCCGGGTGAAGCACCGTCTTCGACGCCTTGGCATTCTGGCATTTCTGCACCCAATTTTGCATTCGCATTCGCATCCGCATCACCCATGCCAGCTAAAGTACAAGTTACCTCCCAATGTGACAGGATTCTTTGATGTTGTGGTTGTCGACATTTGAGATTAATTTTCAGAACAATCGGGGGTCACGTAACTGACGGTAAAATTAATTTTTGAATATTGATTTTTGCGTTTAAGTGTTTGTGCCATTTGTCCTCGTATATGTCCAATTGGTCCATGGGCGGTTGTTGTAAAAACACCACAGAGTAGCATTCAGCTAGCTTTGGTCTTTCGCTGAATTGTTGATGGTGGTGTACTTCGTAATGGCGGAGTAATGCACTTTTGTCACCGTGGCCCTGGTGTTAAAAGTTCTCCACATTTGTCGATGTTGGTTCCATCTGGTGGACAGCTTGTTTTTAGTTTGTCCCACATATTTGTTTTTTTTACAACAACCGCCCATGGACCAATTGGACATATACGAAGACAAATGGCACAAACACTTAAACGCAAAAATCAATATTCAAAAATTAATTTTACCGTCAGTTACGTGACCCCCCACCCATTTCATTTCATTTATTTATTTTATTACAATCTTTTTATCGTTGTTTCACCTGATTAACCAATGTACGCCTGTGGTGATCAAAAAGTAGGTCACTTGTAACATCTGATCAGAGCGTCGTGCAGTATGTTAGCAGCAGAGGTTTCTACTGTTCGGCCAGTTTTATCTTTTTATCTTTTTATCTTTTTTAGCGTCTAAATATGTCTTTTCTGTTTATTTTGTTTGTAGAACTGAAGATGCTTTAATAAAAAGCGAAAAATGTTTTATAAAATCAGAAGCGTGGACACAAAGTTGTTCTAGTAACATTTAAAATTGAATTGATGGTTAACTTGTGTCACGTGAAAGAAGTGTAGCTGGTTAGGTAGATTTCATGAAGTAAAAACAATTTATTGCTCTAGGACAATTCAGCGGTGCACAACCTGCGGCCGCGGACGCTATTTTTTGCGGCCGTGCACGTTTATATCAAAATATATGCATTGGCGGCCGTCGTTGCTTCTGAAACTTGTTTTTCTAGCGGTCTCAAGAGTTAAGCTTTTAATTAGGCCCATTTCCATTTCCGCGTCATACACATTCGTTCGCTGTAGCGAGTAGTAACTGGTGCAGCCACCGCAACCCAGACAAAGCGCAATAATGTGGATCGTGACGTCATAAAACATCAATAGTATATCCGTGAATTGTTATGTACGCATGTGCAGTTGTCGAAAAGCTAAATAGTGGAATCGCGCAGTCATGTCGCTGAAACGTGAAAGGTTGTTAAAACAAGAGAAAAGGGCGTTTAATCCCAAATGGGAAGTGGATTATTTTATGACGGAGACGTGAACCTATAGCGTGCATGAACAAGGCAGTCATTGAATAATTCGACATTTCATTACATTGTAATATACGTAATTTGGCAAATGTAAATAATAAATAGTGCACATTTTTCAGGTATGGAATTATTTCCATTCCTTTCTTATATTGCTCACGTCAACATGTCGTAATTATCAGGGGTATATCGTTGAAAAAGCAGTATATTCAGTGGCGGCCGTTACCACACAGTAGTGTGTGTGTTGCGGCCGGCAATAGTAAAAAGGTTGTGCACCCCTGCTCTAGGTAAATACCATCAAAATCTGAGCCCAGTCGCAGAGAAACTTTAAATAGATTGCCCGCTCATATCAGAATGATATTGGCACCCGATTATGGTTTGTATGTCGGCTGATCATCAGTGAGCCAGGTAAATTTCAGACAGACAGATTGGTCAAACATCACGCAGGTGCCTCGGACACGAAAAACATTATGGCCAACACTCAAATGGTCATAAATGACAATATGGAGAGGCGTCTAAGGCAAATGAACGAAGAACTACAGGCCTTGAAAACAGTCAAACCGTATAACACCACTTATATACAAATATAAACCCACTGATATATTTACTTAAAACCGCTGATATATTTATATAAAACCACTTGTACATTAATAATGTTGCAGGAGGACGGACTACTCGTACTTTGTTGAAACATTTAACGACCGATGACGCATGATACCTGCCATTTTCTCCTTACTGTCACCAACTGATATGCAATGCGTCATGTTAAAGAGAGTCACATGAGAAGGTTGCACTGCAGTAATGTATTCTTAGCATGGCACCAATGTATACTAAAAAGTCTTTTTGTAATAAAACTCTTTTAAAATGTGACCTTTTGAATGCTGGCCAACACGTTCACCAAGACATGATGGATATATCTTTCCATCTGTTCTAAACTTAGTTTCAAAACATTTGATCTCATTGAAACTACCATGTTAAATCGCTGTTTTCTAGACGGGTATTCCCATCACCCAGCAACGGTTTTCCAAAGGGAGGCAAAAATACATCGAATGTGATTCAGACTCCCATAGTAGTCTAGAGAAATTTAAGTCCCAAGTCATTGCGATCACTCTTTCCCAAACAACATGGTCCGCGAGAAGATCATCCCAGCTAAGGACTGGAAAAATAGTTTAGACCTCGCATTACCCGCAATCCACACAAGCGGGATATATGGCGACGAGTCTAATCAGCCTAACGAAGCTAACGGAAAAAGTGAAAACCCTAAACCCACACCGTGGGAGTGTATAATCGTCCACCCACCCACTCTGGCTTACTCTCAAAGTACGGTGTAGTGCACTGTGTAAAGGAAAATCCAGCTTATTCACATGCTCTTTGCAGGAACTATGGGAAACAACAAGTCTATGGTCATACCAACATGTCATGTGCCCTGTCTTCATTCTGTGTCTTTACCGAACCTCACGGACCTCAAATGAAAATTATTAATTAACGCATCATGGGTAATATTACGCAATCCACGTAAAACAATCGCACAACCCACAGACACATGACTTGCTTCCTGTACGTCACACCATGTGATTCGTTATTTTTTCATGAAATGAAGAATCGATTTTCCAGCACAGCATTGTGACGCCTGTGTACAAATTTCCTACCTATGCAATTTACATTTTTTGATGGATTTCAGTCAAAACACTTCAATACTATTTGGTAAATATTATTGTCGTGTTCATTGCTCGGTAATGTTTTTGATGTAATTATAGCAGTTATCATGAAAATCCAACACCAAATACATTAACTTAAATAATATAAAATACTGATAAAATACGGAATTTAGTTTTCCAATCATATTTTTACTGCGTTACCTTATAATGGCAATAAAAACGTTATTGGTTTGTTCGGCAAATTTAACGCAAAAATACGACATCAGAACAAAATTATGTTGCTACAGCGAAAACATAAACGACCAATATGCAAATTTATGACGTCATTAAGGCCGAATCCGAAACTTTTCTGTTTTATCGCATCACTACGCGGTTTTCTCTTGTGTGGAAATAGCCTTGTTATTGTTAGTTTAGCTTCGTTATCTCAACTTGCGGACGTAAATGCGAATATTGAACTTGGCGTCTCACTTATTGCGCAGCCGAGATTTAAATACAACCTCCAAAAATTAATGGAAAGTCTTAGTTGTTCCCATAAGCAATGATCGCACAAGCATCATCCAACACAGCATAGTAATAATGAAAAAGGACTAGGGAGAAATCAGACAGCTTTGACTTCCTTCATGCAGATATTCTTGTTTATCTTTTTTTTTCAATTAAGAATGGACGTTTATTGCTTTAAGCTATGGAAACACAATTAGTTGTCAGCAACATAAGGTGACGCGGCATCGAATGTCCTCGTATCGAATATCTCAGAATAGAACATAATGAAAAAATACAACTGGCAAAAGAGCCGACGCGGCGGAAGCAGTGTATGCTGTAACACTGTATTGTGCATTTGCCACGTCATATTAGAGAACAGTTCCCAGTATTATTGATCTATTTTTTAACACGCAATTGCTTTGTCCCGACATCAACCTGTTACAATTAGCTACGCGCAATTCCCAGACTCACGTCAACTCGTTTAAATCGGACGATCATTCACCATTCACGCTAACTGACAATTTGTAGCGCTCAGTCTACCTCATTAAGACGTTCGACACAAAACTTGTCATAACCTTTAACACCAACGTCATTTTTGAAGTAGTCTTCCTTTTCCCCGAACCCAATTAACTGCAATCTCTATGACTATATATTCCCTCTGTTCAGACGCAGAGAAATTGTCAAAAACATTGTTTTTTGATATATTGCCCGCTCACATCAGAATGATATTGGCACCCGGTTATTGCTGATCACATAACGTTGAACAGTGAGCCAGGTTATTTTCAGCCAGACAAAGTGGTCAAACATCACGCAGGTGCTTCGGCGTCTAAGGGAAGTGATCGAAAAACTACATGCCTTGAAAACGATTCAAACCGTTACATCTGTCACCGTACGGTTTCAAGCGCCAAGAGGGCAAAATGGTGGGTATTACAGGTCTCGTAATTTCGCAGAGCGCAGCAGTATATATCGGCCGCCTCCTAGTCGAGATTATAACGCTTGACCACGCCCGAGGTCAACGAACTTTAATGGCAGACAGGACTACCAACGTCCTCGTTTCTCAAAGGCGCCACCTTCCGACTTGTGTTATTACCACAGCAGGTATGGGTCGCATGCAACTACTTGTACTTCGCCCTGTTCATTCAACCGTCCACAAAAGGGGAAACTTCCCTCTCATTAAGGTAAACAATGTAAGGTGCAAAATGCATTCACGTACTTTCACCATTTTTGATAGAAATCACAAGCTGAATTTCTTTGTAGATACTGCAGTGACCTCAATCTAATTCCCAGTAATTTAGCGAGTGAATTTTGTCCCAGTTTTCCTGTGAAAATGAAGTGCGCGTTGGCAAACGAGTTACAATCGTATGGGGAAGTAGAGTTATCTCTCAACTTTAATGCTGGCCGTTTTACGTGGGCATTCCTCGTTTGTGTCGTGGATTCTTGTATAACGTTTTTTTTAGTTTTTGGGCCCAGTCTGTGATACTCGCCGGCTTGCTATTATTCTGTTGTTTGTTATCAAGGTTTTTCGTGACGTGTTATACCATATTAATAAATGCCCACGTTTATTTGTTTCACTCATGATAACTAACCTTAACATAGCATTCTGTTTTGCTATCAAACATATTTGCCATGCTGGTAAACTGTACGCTTGAATCGGTTTTGACAAACTGCCGGATCCAAATTTTCCGCCGGATTTGATTGATAACTATCCGGATCCGGTCGGGCTGGATAATTTGGAAATGGGAACATCACTAGGATTCATAGTGTTCACATCAGCCGTGAAAAATATTCGATATTCACAAAACATAAAAGTTCTCTTCTCAACAAAACTTTATAAAAATATGTTGTACTTAGCATGCGGTGGTGTAATCTCGTGTTATCTTTGTCTATTACCGTCAAATTTTTCGAAACACGTCTTGTTACCCAACACCCCAAAATCTCAAAAATAATTGCCTGTTGTTGTCACGGCAATGTTTTATCCGCTTGAGGAGCAAGGGCACCGTACCACTGCCTTCCGCTGGTTCTACTTTTGACTTTCTGACTCTCTCTCACAATTTGACCTTTTAATTACTCTGGTGAAAAATCGTTTTCAAGGGATCGGAAAATCGCATGAGCTCAAAGAAATATTACTGGGTGGACCTAATGTATCGGAACTGCAATTCAGGCAACAATTCCCTTTTATATGTCCGACACAATGCGTTCGGGTCGAGTTTTTCGAAAGTAACCGACTTGCTGTTTTTTGAACGCGACAGAGACTAGTCACAGACTGTAAATCACAAATTGTTGTTTAAGCTACAGACAGTGCACATGGTTGTTTGTACATATCCTGGTCCGCAACGGATTGACGCATACCGCAACGTCACCTCATTAGGTCGAAACAGGGTGTACACCTGTCTGTAACTCACTTACAAATTATTGGGTCATTTACAGCACATTTGTAAAATGTGTTTTTGCAAAAAGCTCTGCTTACATTAGGTTGAAGGAGAAAGGTTGGAATGAAACACTCCAAGAAACTGGTAGCAAAGTTTACTGTTTGCTTGGGGACTGTGGCTTGGATCCACTCTTAAACTTGGCGTTTTTTCAAAAAATAAAACTTTTTTTTAATTTTTGTTTATTTCTCACACAATTTGTGTCTGTTGCTGATTTGTGCAATTTTATGGCAGTCATATGACGAATACAAAAGTTTGTAAATTCACAAAGGCTTTAAAGTACCCAGCTTGTATGTTTATGGTCAACATTAAGTTGCAATGTTTTTGTGCAAATAGGGTTATAGTGGAAAGATCACTTCTGAGTAATATTTGAAGAGAAAAGGACTTATTTTGGATGGGAAACCAAATTACAAAGTGGGGTGGGAACAATGATAAAGGTACCAATGTTTATTCTGTGAAATGGGCACTTTATATCGCCTCGACTTCAAATTATACGCAGACTAATGTTCTCCATGTGCTGGTATAAAATGTAAAAACATATTTTTATCTTATAAACATGGCGTACGCAGCAGTCTGGGGAATTAGTTTCGCTTTTTCCAGAGGAAAGACTCCATTGTTTTTTGTTCTTGTGTTGAAACCATTGCACATCAGTTGACATCGTACATTGGTGATGTTATCCACGATCAACATTTGCATGCCATTGTGGTCTTCTGGTTTATAGTCAGAGATCGCTTGATAAACTCCAACCTGTCCTGGATAAATCCAGTTGGTGTCTACAGATGAGGCAGTCGCGGGGTTTGGGTCGAAGTTCGCTAGGAGCCTTTCGTGAATAAGCCGACCGATCTGGAAAGCATATTGAAATATGTCAACAACTGTGTCGAATGGTTTGAAATGGTAAATCACAACGCATTAGTGCGACGCTTTAGTTAATGCTGGTGAGGCGTCGCAAGCTTATAGTAGGAGAACAAACTAGGCGACCTTTTCGATATTCCAGTGATACAAACGATTTATCGTATTACGTAAGGGAATTTGTCTTTAAAATAGGTAAACACCATAAATTGCCACAAAAAAGTGGACGTTTCCTAGTTCGTCGTTACAGCATTTTGTCGTGGATGGTTGCATCACTGGTTAATGAAATTTGTGAACCAGTGGTTTTGAAACATAGCGGAATACAAAGTGGTAAAAGGAAGAGATATTATTGGTTACGAAGCACAACCAATGTTAAATGTTTATACAGTTCACATTATGTTAAGGTTTGCTCACGTTTGAGCTGTAAGTGCAAACCACGTGATCGCATTCACCCAACAACGCCAAGTCTTGAACAATTCCCCAGAAACCCGCTTCTGTTTCCCTCTGAGCTTTGGCGGTTTCTGTGTTTTGGGTCAAAGTAACGAAGGTGTAGGATGGATATCTGGTACGAATGGACATAAACTTGTTACGTTGGCCAGGAACTTATCGATACTTAATCTTAAAAATACATTTCCACACTTGGTCGTCCGACTAGAAAGTTAACACATTATTTAAGTTGTCAAAACAAGAACTGAATGAAAGTTACGTACGTTTTACAAGCCTCCTCATGTACGCTTACGTCATCTGTGGCCAAAAATACGCGGCGCGAGACGTTTTCGTGTTGATGCTTCTGATACCATATCTCCACACGATCCATGTAGACTTCAAGCGACTGAAACTTGGCTTCCCTTTGCAGCTTGTCTGTTCGTCGTATATTAACTCTATGGGAAACGGAACGACTTTAATAGTATGTAGTAATACGTACACAAGTGGATGAAGTGATCGCAGTCGCCCCCAAATCAAAGAAATGTTGGTTAACAGCAACTTGGAGCATGCATTGCGTGTTTTCTTATTTAATCATTTTAAAAGACTAAATTTCGACACTTTCGTACACCAAAACAGGATCTTAGCGCAGCAAACGCGTTTATAAATTGAAAATCTCATCTCGCATATCGACCACTAGGTTGCAGTAGCATCGTTAAAAAGCTGGCTGCTCACTGCGACTAACCCATAGTTTCCTAAAAGTAAACAAGCCATCAGAAGGACGTTTGAAATTTGCATGCAAGATACTCACCCTACAATTGGGTGAATAAACCCAATCTTCTGCTTGAGTTCTTCTATTTGTTTTGTGAGAGAAGGTTGTGCTCTGGTGATGTACGTCATCAGCTGACCAACCCACCAAACTTGTGGTTCTTCACATATTGGTTCCAGTTTTTCCTTCAGAGATTCCGGATAACTGTTTGGAGCGAAAGCCGTGAAGGGTTGAAATATGTCGTTTATAAAAAACTTGACCACTCGTTTGTCGACGCTCGTTTCCTCGACTCCGTCGCCTGTGGAAGTCAACAATTCAAGTTTAAAGGAGAACGTTTGCTAATTTATTTAAGGAGAACCTTACTGTATGTTTGGAATTGTGTATATATCGGCGATATCAAAGTGTTATGTGTATAAAAAAGCAAAAAGTCTCGTTTTGAATTTGCTGACACCAATCTGTGGTTTGTCGCTTTAAGTAAAATCGTGGAAAACTACAATACCGACGGAGAATGGCAGATTATTATACTTGTAAGAAAGTCTTATGTTTTGGAACATCTGTCTTCCATACAGACATTACTGACCCACAAACCCAACGCCTCAGTCACGAGTTTTTCGCAATTATTTTTAGTTGGATTGCTAAACGTAATTGCCACCTCATTCCGTGCAAAACCTTTTAACAAATATTTTAATAACAAGATACATAAAAAGTAAAACCGCAAGTGTAGAATTTTGTTGCGATTCTTGCATTTCACACCGCAGCAACATCAGTCAGGTGTTTGATAATATATTCACATAAGTGGAAAACCTCATCGGGTTTTCTGTCCATGGTGAGTTTCTAATCCGGTGTGGTCAAAAAATTCCTACCAACCTCAAAAATCTTTACCTTAAAATTATCGGCTTTATTGAATTCCTCTTCAGACCAATCGGAGCACGTTTCGCTCAAAGGCAGATAAGCTTCGTTGATGGATTTAATCGTTGGGTGGCTTTTCAACTCAATGTTTAAAACCAGGGTCCTGTTAGTTCCTGTAGCCAATAGGAAACACATACCGATGTAGTGCAGTTGGCATCCGAACCCGCACCAATTTACTTTTATCTTGCACAGAAGCTTCCGTGCCCTCGTGCAGTTACGTGGATTCTAAAGGAGGGACAAAGTTGATAAATCAACAACTTATCCAATTACGCGAGGCAAAATGTTACGGATTAATGTCAGCTAGTTTAATAAAAACACTCGAAAAATCGATTTCGCATCATCATCATCGGTTTTAGGAAATATACAACGAATGTTGAAGCACACATTTTGTGGTTTGTGTTTATTTCGTCATATATTTGTAGAAAGTGACGATGGCGGGTGCAGAAAAGCTGACATTATTCCTCATACAGTCTCATACAATTATTACTTTTTTGCAATAAATAAATGTTACCAGTATCAAGATAGTGCCTAATCGTGCCCGGATTCTACCACATTTAAAATAATTTACGTTTATTAGTCGATTTTCCTTTATGTTTGATTCGATTTTTACTGAACAAACTACATTTCATCAAAACCGACTGACCATCAGAGGTCAAGAGTTCACGGGTATCGAGTAATAACCTTTACAGCGAGGATTATTACAGCACGTTAATTTCTAAATTTTATTGATTAAAAAATTCATTGTTTTGTCTAATGCGTCATCTAAATCCAGATCAGGGGTTGACAACGCAGGACATGTGTGTCGAATTTGGACGCCATTGGTTTTAAAAATGCGGGCAGGTTTTCACAAAAAGTTTTTTTGTTCCAAATGATCATGGTTTCACACCCAACAACGTTTAATCAAGCCTCTTTGCGAACATGTTTTAAGACATCATCAATAAAAAGGTGCATCAAAAAGTGTAAATCAAACCTGCAGTACGAGCAGTTTTTGCTGCACAAATCTTCGCAAGACACAGAGCTTATTTGGTTCTGTCGTTTCCTTGTGTTCGCTTGTGTGACTTCGTAATACTGAGTAATAAAATTATACACAAACAATAAATAGATGGCAAACGACAAAATTGTAAGTTAACAACTCCGTCAAATGTATATTTGAATCAATATGAACAGCAGACATTTTTTACCAGTATTGGAATAAAGTTTGTCCATATGTTACTAACATTACAGTAAAAGTTTTTGTTATTTCAATAATAAGTTGCTTCGGCAGCATGACAACAATTTGACCAACATTGATGAAACGTTCAAGAGGAAAGAAAAGGTTTACATTATACACGATATTTCTGCGCGACACGAACCTTGTTTCCACAAAGTGATGCTGGGGAGGGAACTGGAATCATTCCACCTTAAAATAAAATTGAGTTACCTGCACATCACAAATAAAGCGACTGAAACTTTATGGACCGGGTGTTTCTTAACCTAAGATGTGTGAACTCCTTAGAGTTGCACTGTGGTTGAAGAAATCTATTTAAAAAAAAGGCACAAAGAAAAAGTATTGATTTTAAAGGAAGCAAAAGGTTAGGTCAAACATTTTCAGTGAGATTAAAAATTGATTATGAAACACTTATCTAGTCGATAAAATACATAATAATCGCAAAAATATGTATCGTCAATCCATTCGCTGTTTTCGAAGGTTAAGTGTACAGCTAGAAACTGGGCAGATTTGAACTTACGACCGTCGGCCCACCAGGTCTAACGCTCTACCAACTGAAATACAGGAGCTCAGCGGTTGAACGGGGTATAATGTGGCCAAGATACACAGCGCACAACTGACAAGTTGACAAAATCTCTGAACCAAGTAAGGACCTGCGCAGTGAGGCAATCCTGCCTTGTCATGCGAAGCATGAAACATCGCTGCGTTGAGCGACGAGATGAAGGTACACTGGTGTGAAAGCTGACAACTTGATAAGCGATCTTCACATATACGTAGGGGATCTCTTCCACCATAATTATTCAACGCATAAAGGTTTCATGTTATCGTATGACAAGGCAGGATTGCCACACTGCGCATGTCCTTAGTTTTGCCAGCATTACAGCCAGGCTGGATTCCGCCAAATATTTTCAACTTTTTACCTGTAACAGGAAATGACGTAAAGAAGTACCCCAGTCAAACATACAACACAAAATATCCTAAAATATTTCCTGGATATCATGTTTGTTTCCTGTTCTGTTTCTGATAAAACATTTCTGCAAAAATCAGTAAAACTCACATGTCATTTTGGCAAAACAATGCTTACATACTACGTCAAACATTCAATTATAGATTTATGCAATAGGCGAACCTGATCCTAGAAATTAAACTACAAAATGTCTTTAACAAAAACACTATTTGATAAACTGCTGCTGCAGCTGTGGATAACAGCCCATACCCTCTAAGACACCGAACATTAGTAGCATGCAGCGAACCATGGTGATTGTGAAATGGTCCACTTAACAAAAACCTGAACGCATGAAAACACCTCCATGCAATTATATTTTGAAACAAAGCGGTTGATTCCTCGTTTTCCTGCAAGCTACGTCAAAAAATAAACTTTACATATTAAATTATCTTCTTTCTCAAACAAATGCGCCATTGCGTCATTTCCAATATTTTTTTTTATTTCTTCACGCAAACATAGACGTACGAAAGTACTTGGATGACAAATACAACGTTCAAAGTCGTTGCAAAAATGTCAGTACCTATCCTCTCATTCTTCCTTACACTCACAACGTCTACACAAGCGGTAGCCTATCAGGGTTTCTCAAACTGTGCTCCATGAAGTGGGTTCAGGTTTGCCGCAGCAAAATGTATTTAAAATGTCATGGACTTCCACTGCGATTGTCGGTTGCCTTGATAACACTAATTGAAAATAAACAACGTTCGGAAGTCAATGCAGCCCCGAATTAAAGCAACCCGTTCACATAACCAGGACCACCTGTTGGTTTCTGTTAAATCTTGACTTAAAAGATTGGTGTACCGCAAACGAATTAAGAGAATCCAAGTGCGCCGCTAGCCTGAAAGGTTTGAAGACCCCTAGCCTATAATATACAACGCGTATATCATAGTGGCATACACTGTAAAAGCTTGTGCTTGTTTTGATTTTTTAAACTTCGACGGTTTTAAACTCAATCTGTAGTTTTTTGGTGTCAGTTTCGTCTTACGTTCTCTCTCCTGGTTGTCACGGTAACAATCGGATGCACGACTGCAAATATGAAATGACAAACCGTGAAGGTCGGGTTTTCTGCCAAAACTACTTCGTTGCTTTCAGACAGACTTCCCTGTATGCAACCAAGCGTAATACCGAGAAAGAAGTAGAAAAAAAGAAAAAAAGTCACTGTCAAACGATAACCTGTCGTTAGTTGGCATCGTCGTGTTGCGGCATCGTTTCTACGGCCTCGTCGTTGAAGCCGAACAAGGGAAACGGCCGAACAGCACCACATTGATCGCATCAACTCTATCAACGACGGGTTCAACAGAGATTGGAGGTTCATGTGCCAACTATCAACACGACGATGTCAACTAACCTCAGCTGATCGTTTCAAGTTGTCAAGAGAGATTAGATTTTACTGTGCTAGCTAGGCCGCAACAATCAACTCCAAAAAAACAGACTTTATAACTGACGTCAGCAGATGAAATGTGTCGTCGTCTGGCAACTTTGTGAATTTGACTTCTCCGCATAAGATCATATCATTCCGAAATAAATGAATTACTAGAAAGTTTTTTTTTAGCTTTTCTTAGCAGAAGCCGGTTTTATCACTAATATATATTTTTCTTAATAGTGTTCATTCACGGCTCGTGACTGCAGCACGAAATGTTTGGGCTTTATCCGCAGCCTACGTAATGTATTGTGAAATTGTAAAAAATTTACCCGTCAAATGTTGATGATCCGATGAAATGAAGCATCAAAAGTTATTGACGCCCACGATTGCACAGATGATTTCAATTTTCGGTTAGTGTAATGATTTTTAGTTTCCAAAAAAAATAAGGCCGCTTTCTATATAAGTAGGCTACCAATATAAGTAGGCTACCAATACACATTAGTTTCGAGCGGTATTTGGTGAACAAACTCATTCTTTTAACTAAAAATTACCGCTGTGAACATGCATTTTTTCTTCAAGGCTTGGCCAACACGCGGTTTTGCATCTTATGACAAAACAGTTTATAAGACTGATGTAACCACTAAGCAAACTCAAGCCCATGTCCGAATGACCACAATTTCTGTGCAATCTGACAACTTTAAACCAGGTAGTTAGGAATTAAACTTTTTTTTCCTTTAGTAGAATAGTGCATAATATTTGTACCATCAAAATACTCTGTTTTAATCAAATCCGAAATATCTACCTTTCTCGTGTGATGGGCATTCGCGCGTTCGTGCCAAATAAATCAACTGTTTTCTGAGAATATTAGACGAGTTGCTGCCTCCCTGACCCAGTTTGCTGGCCTTAAGTGTGATAATTGTATACTTTTGCACCACAACGGGGTTTGAACACAGGATATCCTGGCCCCGAATTCCGATCAGTTTTCTTTCCTCTTGGTATATGGGTCGGGCGCTTGACCGATGTTGCCAAATGTAGTTGCATGTCATTTGCATTCGTCGTATGCTATATAACATTCTGCTACGGCAACAATAACAGTATTTGTTTGTTTGCAGATTAAAGACGAGCTTTCGAATACCCCCCTTAAATTTTGTTGAACGTTTCATTTCAAGACGTAGGGTTTGTATCCAGCACATGCCAACTCTTAACCTATCTACAGTTTATTTTGGATCGTGACGTTTGATAGCAAGTCAAACAATACAGATAGTACTAAATTAGAATATTGAATTGCCAGACACCATTTAGATTTATGTAAATGTTAGTTTTAGAATGTAAGAAACGCGCGAATCATTATGTGTGTTCCGGCAAGAGTTAAGTTGCATAAAATATATGTTGAAGCTCCATTTGTTGCAACTGAAGTAACCTGAAGAAAGAAGAATGCCTCGAAAATTAAAGTAAGTTTTAATGTTATTATTTCTATTCTTTTCGTGTAATTTGTTTGTACGTTATTCAAAAAAGACATTTGGCGCTAAGAAAACTACGCACACTAATCGCTATGACAAAATCAAATTTTCCCAAACGATATTAAATCTGTTTTGTTTTAACATGAGTCACTCTAAAGTCGCAAAGCTGTAACAAAAAAAAAGCTCAGCTTTAGGCAACTTGGCCATTATATATGCATGTTTCTTTCTGATTGGTCGACTGAAGTCACGTGTTTGTTGACAAGTCTAGTTTCACCGAGCGTAACTAAGTGTTCGATAAACGACTAATATGTGATCTCCGTATTGATAACAGAAAGAATAATGATATCTAGAGCATTCCTACAATCTGTTTTGTTATTTTACAGACATGCGTTGAAAGTGGTTGTTGCTGGAATCCTGTTCTTGGTCACCACACTTGCTTCAGCACAAAGTATGTATAACGTTGAACCATTTGTGTCGCAGCCAAATCATTGCAGCCAAGCTGTATCAGCCACTCTTTCCCGACCAGTCCAGATTGGCTGCAATGCGTCAACTGCGATGCTAAAGAACGTATTGATCTCGATATGATAGCTATGATCGCCAGTATAAGGACCATCGATCATTCCTTGTCGTGCGATTGCAGGAAACGCTTTCGCGTTGACCTGTATTGGTTGTGTATTCTTGTTAAATAATGCAGATTCCATTAACTTGCCTTGTGCAGGTTTCACTTGTGATAATGGAGAAATAGTGAATGCTTTATATTTTTGTGATGGTGCTCGTGAAACGTGGAGGGGTTGCTTGGATCAAAGTGATGGGAAAATTGCGGACTTTTCCACATATCCTGAAAACCTCACCAGTCCATATGTAAGGTATTTCCAACTTATTACTTATTTCGTAATTTCGGGATTAGTAAATAGAACTATTTTACTGCTTTATTCACACTTGAAGCATATCATGTCCAAGTCGGCTAAACGAGTTGTTAGAAAAATTATTGATACAATCGCCGTGTCTAATTAAAGTGCTGTTTGTGTAACGTAGTAAAGTCAAGGACTGAACAGATTTTGATTAAAATATGGGTGTCTTTGTTTTATGTAGGTGTTTGAGATGCTATCTTTGATTATAAAATTTTCTTATTCTATGCCTAAACAGTTCGTCCCTACTACAACAGTGCTTATCGCACCATTCATTGTAGCAGTGTCAATATTTCGGGGAAAAGTTAAATAAATGTATTTTTGGGGGGGTTTATAAAAGCGCATTAAAAACATTCCAACAACGTCCCTAGGATTCACAATGTTGTATGATTTCATTAAAAATTTGCAAGCAAGAAGCCGTGCATATTATTTAATATTTCATGTAATACGTATGTTGCAGTTGCGACCACAAGTATGACTTCTGGAGATCTAAGAAAGTATGCGCTTTGCGACGCAAGGAGTTTTGTAAAGGAGAACTCGAATGTGTGAACAAAAGTTTATGTGACGTCTGCCCCTCCCACTTCCGGTGCCCGAATTCAGCTTGCTGGAAACGTTCGACTGTTTGTGATGGCGATCTTTGCAATGACTGCCCAGCTTTCCAACACTGGAATAATGGGTGTGGATTCAAATGTGTTCGAAATGGTCGGTATTGCAATCTTCCGCAAATGTTTCTATGGGATGGCATTGCCGATTGTGATGATAAATCTGACCTGTGTTACTCCTCCGAGAATGGGGATATCAGGTACTTTTGTGCAACTTTGTTTAGTAAGTACTATACAAAAAGTATTGTAACTCAATAACGTTAATATCCCATTAGTTGCAGCATGAGTAAATTAAACATTAACACAAGCAATTTCGTCACGGTAGAGACCATCGCAACCCCTCATCATTGAACCAACTGTTATGTTTCCAATGCAAAAATCACACAATGATCATTTCAAGGTCAAGTGTTTGTGATGACGTCGTCGATTGCCCTGATATGAGCGATGAAAACAATTGTAATGCAAAAACTCTGCAGCCAATCAGTAGCTATGTTAAGAAAGCGTATGTAAAGTAATATTTTGTTAAAATATTTCTTTTGCTGTTATAAATTATTTAGTAACATAACTTTTTTATAAGTCTTCAAAACAAACAGAAGCCCATGTAACTGAAATGCATTTCATATTGAGAATGAGTGCATAATCGAAACGTCTGAACAATGAATTTCCTGGCGGTGAGGCCTTACTGTTTGTAATAAATTATTCATTGGATCGTTAATAATCCAAATCAACTTTGAGATTGCTTCGCTAATCACGCAGTCTCTCAAAATGCAATGTGCAAAACGAAGACGTTTGTAATTTTAGAAAAGATGAGGTCTGCGACAAACTTGCTTCCTGCAGTAGTAGTGTTTCTTGCCAGTACTTTTGCCCGTCCCATTTCCAGTGCCCAAGTTCAGCTTGTTGGAAACGCTCGACCGTTTGCGATGGAGATCCTTGTAATGATTGTCCCTCGTTTCTACGTCATAATAACGGCCACGGGTTCAAATGTGTTCGGAATGGCAGAAATTGCAATCTTCCGCAAATGGTATTTCTGACTGCGACGATAAATCTGATTTATGTTACACTATGGAGAATGGAGATCCCAGGTATTTTCACCACTGCGGTGCCAATTCCGAAGAGTTTTGTCCCAAATTCATGAAGGCCTTTTAATATTTTAACCGGTTTTAATATGCAAAAATCGTTTATTTTCTGCTATACAGACTACACTGGCTTTATTGTAGAGACGTTCGGAGTTTACATAAATTTAATAGTCATTTGGGCTTCCAATGCATTCCAAATGCACGAGTGTCTCTGTGAAATCGGCAAACCAAAAGAGTGCGGGAAGTTCCACCAGTAAGTGGAAACATAATTGGGCATTGTTTATTTATCTGCACAGCAAATTACTTTAGTTGGTTTATATAATGAAGTAACAAACCTCTGATTTACGTCAGCAGATTTTATTGTGAAAAATCGATTTCGCCTGTGTAGGTTACTATAAGCATCGTCAGTTTCTGCAAATATTACGTAATAGTAATAATAAAACAAATAATATGTTTTGTGTGTATTTTATTGCTTTCATTATTACTACTACGTAATATTTGTAAAAACCGACGAATGTACAGATATTTTGCTTTACTGTTGAGTAGGCACATTTCACTTCGGATAAGAAAACAGCGACAAAATTAAATATTTTTAGTGTTGATGAGGAAAAGAAAGTGGAGTGCACCAAAGAAACCTAAAACTACCCACAAGTAGGCTGGGAGTGTTTCTTTGTAAGTAAATATTCCCAGTTCAATAATTAGTTCGGAAACTCTTGCTCATTAACGACATATGCACAAACCAAAACACGTGACTTCGGTTGTTAGCTCCGGAATGCAAAAATTGTAAATGGACAAAAAAAATTAACGATAATATTTATCTGGTAAAATGTAAACATAACATGCGTAAAGTCATATCATCAAATGTTATTCACACACTCGCCTGTTTGTTCTTTATTCAAATGAATGATGGCGATTTTCTCATTAATGGTGCGCATTTCCATATGCAAACACGCTGGCCACCGTACGTTCAACTTACTTTTCCAAAGCTAAAATGAAGTATTTCTGCCACTTAGTGCAGAGGTGACAACACAAACACGTCGAATGTTATAGGTCTGCAATACCTGCCTTATTTTCTCAGACAATGTCATAGAAAACAACATATCCTTATTTTATTTCTCTTTTACGTAGGATTGGCTGAACCTTTGGAGACATTTTGACTACAAGTTACTTTGCGACGGGAAGATGGATTGCGCTGGTTGTTTAACATGCAGTGGCGCGATTCACAATGTACAATTGCATCAACACTTCACTCACGATGAGGATCCGCGTCTTTGCAAACATCGGAAACACTGCGACACAAAAGACGGACTTCTCAATATTCCTATGTCCAAACTTTGCGACGGTTTCATCGATTGCAAGGATGAAAGTGACGAAAATCCTGAAAACTGCATTGGAAGATTCTACTGTCCAGCCCTAAATGGAGCTAAAGTAAAAACTAATATTTCATTTTCTTCTAACATGTTAAATGCAATTTTGAGAGTTACAGATTTCTGTCCACAAATCGGATGTTTGTGACCTCACAATTAACTGCGACTATCAAAGTGACGAAGTAAACTGCACAAATGACGGAAGGTTTTATTGCGAAAACAAACGGCCATTGTTCGTTAAGAAAGGAAAGGTAAAAAAATGTTACGAATTACGACAAAAATTCACAAAGTAAAATGTAATTCAATGCTATGTCAAAACTCCTGATAATTTCCCTGACAAACAGCCTCATCAACATCAACCTTCCATGGTATAAATGGTTCAAAATATAAAGTTTGGTACAAGGGTAATAAGGGTCGAATGCGGATAACGCAACTGTATTTTCAAAATTGGTTTGTGAGTGACGTAAAATTGGTTTCACAAAAATTTAATGTTTGGGAAATTGTTCCAATAGTATTTTTTCGCCAAGGCAAATTAATCCGACCCGGAAATATACGAGGTCAATTAATTTTGTTCAGAAATTCAATGGAGTCGGCGACTGCTCTGATTGGTCAGACGAGTGCCCAACAAATACGAAAGTGATCAACGAAAACATATTTTCATCACGATACGAGTTGATTGCGAACCCATTTCTACGAGCCATTGTGTGGATAATGGGGATGTTCGCCATTGCCGGAAATTTGGTAAAATTCCACAGTTTTGTATTGGTTTGTTGCACAGTAATAACTGTTATCTCTATTATGAGGTTGTAATGGTAACAGAAATTAGAAGGTTAATGACGCAAGAATCACAATCTGCTGCATTTCGTACAAACCACCTGCTTATTTTAAATTTGTCCGTTTCCGATCTACTCGGGGAGTATATATCAGATATATGGGAGTATATCTGATCATGCTGGGCGCCGCTGGTGTCAGATACTCTGGAAATTATTGTGCCAATGACGTTATTTGGAGATCAAGCGGAAGTTGCACCACAATGGGTGTATTGGTTTTGCTTTCAAGCGAAACATCGGTGTTCACAATGGTTCTGTTGACCATATTCCGACTTTATGCTGTGAAAAACGTAAGCAAGGCCATTACATTTGTTTGTAGGCACTAACTACCAAAAAATTATATACCTAGAGGTTTGACGTTTGGGTTTTAACGTCAAAGATGTCAATGCTCACCTTGCCAGGTGCTCACTTGTGCATCAGAATAAAAAAATTGTTTCAGATTACTCAGTACGGCACATGGCAAGGCATTTTTTTATTTCAGCCGTTCGACGCATCTTCAAAACCGAAATTGAAAATCGTCATACTCTCCATTATTTTATCTTTGGCATTTTCGTTTACAATTGCTTTTATTCCTCTGACCACTCAATATCAACATTTGTTCGAAATCAAAGCTTGGATGAATGAGAATCCGTTCTTTAACAAAACTGTGGTTGACTTTGTAGGTATGATAAACAATGTACATAATCGAATCAATTTTAATGTTTAACACGCGTTATGTGTACAGGCATGCATAATTTTATGGATCGATTTGTAACTTTCCAACACAACTTCACAAGCAACGATTCCCAAGCACTCAACACTGCCCTCATGCGAGTGAATAATGCTAATTCCTGGATGGATTTTATGGATATTCTTGGAGATTACAATTACACTGATCTGTTTAACATTTCTGGATATTTTGGGTTTGTATTTTTTGAGAGAAGTATTTCTCAATTTTAACGCTTAACTATTGTGCAGATATTACAGCAGCAGTAGCGTTTGTATTAGTAAACTTTACGTGACGTCAAAAGACAAGGCATGGCGATATTCAATTACCATCATTACATTCAATTTCTTGGCTTTCATATTTATGGCAGTATCATATTTTTGGATTTACAAGAGGTCAACCGCCAGTGCAAATAAAGTAAATGAGAAACCCAGAGACGGAGCAGCGGCAACTCTTAATAAAGGCGAGTGCCCTTCTCTACAGTGCTTTATAAATGTCTCAGGCTGTTTGTTTTAACAGCAATGCAAAAGAAAATCCTCCGATTGATGATTACTGATTTTCTCTGCTGGGTCCCAATTTCCATCGTTTCTTTTATTAACTTCGGTGGCATCCGCGTACCTGATGTGATTTACGCTGTGTCAGCAATCATCCTGCTCCCCATCAACAGCTCTCTCAATCCTCTCATCTACTCCGACGCCCCGAAACTGTTTTACGTTAAAGTTCGAAGTGGCTTACAGGTCGTTTTTAGGAGTGAGACACGCCGAGTGTGCCAAGAAAACGTTGTTGTTGAGGCAGAAATCGCCCTATAAACGAAGCTGTGAGTAATATGAACCTCATGCTAATTCCATACTAGCACTTACCTTCGCGCACGATAAAATTTCTCTTTCATCGGAAATTTCATCATTACAATTGACGTCACCGAAAGCAGGCATGTCAACAAACATCGGAACAATAGTCTTCCTACACTCCTTGAAAGTTCATTTCTCTTATTCAACAACCACAAAAATCGTGCTTGTTGCGGTCACGCCTCAGTAGTTTATACACGACTGCGATAACGTGATTGATCGTTACAGCCACGTTATCTGTGAAATGTGCCACTATCTAACCTGTGTGTTTTGGCGCGTAATCATTACTCGTGTGTGTAAGTCCATCTACCAGCCGAATAAATGTTATTTTTTCAACTATTCGACGAACGAAAACAAGAAACAGTTTAAATATTTCAAATATCCCTATATTGTTGCTTCTTGCCCGGATGGAAAACTTTGTGCTTACACAAAGATAAATAAAGTCGTTATTGGTGAGGTTGCCAAGACAACTCGGTTTTCAATTCGTTTGTGGCATTCCGTACATGGTTTCTATTGTCATATGAGTGTCAACATCTGTTACGAACCACGTTGATACGCTACAGTAGTTAGTGCACTCATAATTGATTCTGCACTTCTGTTTTACTTGATTTGAAATTTAAAGCGATCAATATCATGCAATGTGTTGTCTTGCAGGCCTTGGCGTGTTTCTGTGCAATGTTAAGGATTACAATTTCGTAACTTATCTTTTTATTTTCAACAAACCACTGTCGTGTTGTATATACCTTTTTTCTGTTTCGACGACAGGGCATTGTATGCATAAACAGGCATTACACGTTACGTACTCTTTGTATCAGCACATCATGAAATGAGTGGTTTGCCGGAACTTGTGAATAACGTTTATGGAGGAAGCGGAATAAATGATTTGTCGTAAACCGGGAGTGGCCTGTATATCTGAATAAACACTGAACCAGCAATTCTTATATGTGTCGCCGTATTGTCGTTTGTGTCGTTTAGAAAATTGAACCTAAAAATTTCCTGAAAAATCTTCCAT
The DNA here is from genome assembly GCF_947561715.1 of Ascidia mentula. Taxonomy (NCBI): domain Eukaryota; kingdom Metazoa; phylum Chordata; class Ascidiacea; order Phlebobranchia; family Ascidiidae; genus Ascidia; species Ascidia mentula. The sequence continues at coordinate 20,883,019 of NC_138568.1, read as the reverse complement.
AAAAAGCTCAAGCAGTTTGAGATGTTGACGCTTCTGTTTGTCGCTTTGCTGTCTGGTGTTAGTGCTGAAGGTAACACAGTTCTTGCACATTTACAAAGTAGTATGTAAACAGTGTTATGTGCATAGGAGAAAGTCGCTACTCCAATTTGTTCTGTGAGGTTGGAAGGAGAATCAACGATCTTCCGGACGACTTCCGAACAGTCGAATGCAAACGATGGGAGGTAACACATTTAGGATTTTAGCAACGTTCTGCCTAACAAGAAAAAAAAGTAGCCGTTTTAGAAAAGTTGCTTTCCTCTTTGTTTTGTAGCACTCACTTCTATTTCAATACTTACTTCTTTACGTGACAGAATCTGATTTTAGCAGGATAACAATTACGCAGATTAATAAACGCAAAAAAAAAATTTTTAGGTAAAAACAGGTGACATTTTTTCTATTAAATATAGCTATTATTTGCTGTAATAAACTAGTTTTTATTCAATAGCAGTTAATTCTATTTTAATAAGAGCAGTTGTCGCATGACCACAAAGTGGAAATAAGAGTTATGAAATATAAACAGGTCACTTAATCGAACATATTACAACAAAATCCAATGTCTTATACCTCAATTTTGTGTGATAAAGATGCCATTTGAGGGTATTAGTACGTTGGCCTTCACGTATTTATGAAGAAACGCCACCTTTATACTCATTGTTATGTTTTTCAACTCAAGTCATCGCCGTTGTTCGCGGTGATCACAAAAACTGGCTTTCATAAATGACTTCAAATATTGAAAAAATGGCATCTAAACCATAGCTACAGTCTATTTTTTAATTTTTTTTTATTAAAATTTATTAATATTTGAAGTCTATTTTATGGGAGTTTTTTCCAAAGTTCAATTTGGTGATAGCCATTTTTACACAATGTGACATTCTTTACTGAAATTACTGCTTTACTGCTTTTTAAAAAAGGACGCTTGTCAAACAAAATGGGAAGTTCACGAAGATGGAAGAAAGACAATTGAAAAAGTTTGTCAGACCTGGAGGGGATGCACCGGAAGCGCGAACTCAAATGACGTCGGCTGCTACTCGGAAAATGCGATCAACACCAATGTGTGTAAATATGTTTTCACGGTTTCTTGACACATGTGTCATCTGCTACGTCGCTTTCTATTTAGCTATAGGCGAACGAATTACACACACCTTCAGGTTTCGTTTGAAAATAATTTTGTACGTAAATTGGAATGTTATTATTTTATCAAAGTTTCGTCAACCATCTTTACTACGCTTACTATAACGCTTCTTCTACTATAAATTATTTACAAAAATTAATCATGTTTCACTTTAGAATCGCCAATGCTTTCATTGTTGCCAGAGAGACAACTGCAATATATTTGATTTCGTCCCATCTTCCCGTGGTGTGGAAGAGGTTGGAATCCATGAATTTAACTTTAGGATAATGACACTTTTCATGAGACTGCTGAAGTGCCGCCAAATTTCTACAGAACATTAGAAACATTTACCAAAAATATATTTACAATTACGGTCTAGAGTGCCAGTTAGTAAGTCATACTCAGTCTAGGATCTTTAAAATAAAAACCATCTGATGCCAAGTGTTACTAAGCGGTTCGGTATGATTCGACATAAACTTGTTAACTGAATACAGATGGCCACGGTTTTGACCTATAAGGTCTCAACAGTGCAGATTAGTGTAACTATGGACAATCACTGTATGTAGCTCACAAAATTCATTGTATGAACTCCACGTTATTTTATAAACTTTTTATATAAAAGCTTTTCCAATGTCGTTTCGATGGCTCCGTGAGTTTCGACCGCGACTGGGACGACTACAAGAACGGGTTTGGAAACCGCCACGGGGAGTTCTGGACAGGTGTGTCTAACTTGTTTAGTACGAGGTTCAAACCAATCTTGTTTTCGGGTCACCTTATGAATAATTTTACGACAGGCCTCGAAAACCTCCACTTAATGACGAACATGTACGAGTGTGATGTGGAGATAACAATTGATTTTCAGCACAACGAAGCTTTGAAAGGGACTTGGAGGTTTCGTGTCGTTTCTTTTCTTCAACACGTTGCACCTTATTTTTTTTTCACCGCAATCCCGTGAAACTTCTGCATTGCTGAATACCAGAGTGCTTGTTTGCACACGGCACTATTTTGTGAACTGTGTGAAAAGAAATTAACCACAGTGTAAAATATAAATCAACTAAACCATTGCAACGGTTGAAAGCGCAAAGTTATGAAACATGTGAGAACGCGGCCGGCCACGATTGACCACGCTGTTATTCGAATTAGGCAAAGATAAACATTGTGATGTCCAAAAGGTGTAGTCTAATATACCATTGCGTCACAGGTGTTTATAACGCTACTAAGAACTAAACAAAAAAAAACAGTGTCCTGGTAATTCGTGTTGTCATGTGTAGATTTCCTTTTTTTAACTACACTGGGATTTGAACCCAGGTCCTCCTGGGCAAGAATTCCAATCAGGTTTTCTTCTTGGTATATGGGTCGGGCGCTTGACTGATGTTTACAATCACCACCCCTCGATTCTGGCTCGATCTTTTTAGATATTTTCGTGTTGCCTCTGAGAGCGACAACTACAGGATGACATACGACAGTTACGATGGAATGTTGGGAAACGGTCTCTCTCCCCACAACAATTATCCGTTTTCAACACGCGATCGTGACAATGACAGGTGAACTTTGACACAAATCCACAGAGAGCATCACTCGCGTTTTGGTCAAATATAATACAACAAATATTCCAGGACAAGAAAAAATTTTTCAAAGTAGCATAATTTTTGAAAAATCAACCTTCCGAAGCACGAAAGATTGAGCGATCTAAGTTGATCTACAGCGTGTTTCGTGATGACCATGTCCTACATGATGACAAAATTATTCCTCATAATGTTGCCGAATGGGGGAAGAAAAACTGGGAAGGGAAACTGTTAAACAAACCTACATGTTTGAGCTACGGGATCAGCCTGTTTTTTTGTATCATTAGTTTCTTCATCGTAAATAACAAACCCATAAAATGATGATAAAAACGGCTCGAGCGAATCTACATGTTTAAGTTTTATTGTTTTAGAAACCAAAGGCAGAATTGCGCGGAGGTTGATGAGGGCGGCTGGTGGTTTGGAAGAAAATGCAGATCGAGCAGTTTGAACGGAAAACGAGCGCTCAACAAATTCAGCATCAAGCAAGTGAAGATGAAAGTCGTGTGCAACAACTCTCAGTAAACAACGTCTTAGGAAACTGTTTTGTTCGTTTTTGTCGTTTCTGGCAACATATCTTCCGATACACATTGTACAAAACCGCACACAAGCTCCATTATGGGAAGCTGTTTGTCCGAACCCTCACTAGAAAAAGCTACATCAGCGAAAAAATATGAGCATTTCGTATTGATATCTGTTGAGTTTTGTGCTTGTCGTTGACGTTCGCCTAACACTTAATTTGGTGTTTTAGTGCGGTTACGCGCTTTGAGGCATCCCTAACGTTTTTGCACCATTTATTAGATTGTCGCCTAACGTTTTTTGATGTCTTCCAAGTTCATTTCTTGAATTCATCTACCTAACCGGTTGGTTTATATACGGATTAATAAATGCTCATACTGCTTATGCTTTTATTGCATTTTGTTGTTATACTGCAGTGGTTACCAATCTGAGGGGAATTTTGTAATTTGTATGGGGGAATTTGTGTCACAATATTAATCTCTTGGTTTAATTTCTGTTCTAAGAATTACATTAAAATGTTAATGTAAACGATATTTTAGCAAAATAAATTTGTGGAGGGGAGTTAGATTCGAATATTGACTAAAAGGGTGCACAAGACTAAAAAAGGTTGGGAACCACTGAAATAATCTCATATAACGTTGTGCATAGGTTATTGTAGGGTTACACTTTCACGTCAAAGCAACGTTGAAGCGATCACGATGCGGAAATTGTTTACGAGACACTTTTCTTCCCCTTTACGCACGTAATTAAGTTTGTGCTGAAATTGTTTTGAAAACTCTCAAGAAAAGGTGCAACAAGTGTCAACAACAATTTATACAGAACCTAAAATCGCTTATGGTATCACTACTGGACATTTGTATGAAATGCATCGTGATTTATGCAGTTTCGTTTCCTGCAATTTGCAATGTGAGTTGCGCCGCTCGCATAACGAAAAAATTAATCACTTATAGGATATATTATATTTGGTTCCTTACATTTATTTTATTGTGACACATTTTGGCATGAAATCACTTCCACCGATTCATCGGAAATACCATTTCCTTTATTTCTTCCTTAAATTCAGTTTACTAATTTCCTTTTGTGAAATAATTAAAACGATCTCCGTAAAATTAATCGGCTATTGCTCATTCGGAAGTTATTAGTATTGCGGTTTTTCTATAAACCCTATTCAGTCATCACAAGCAACTGCTGCACGAAGGAATCACTTTGTTCTGAAAAATGAAGTTTGCGACATTTATTTGTATTCTGTTTTGTTTGGGTGAAGTGGTGACCGGTGGAAAAGTAAGAGGTATGATTTTTGTGACCAGGAAAAGGTTTTATTTAATTAAATATTGATATCATTTGGTTTTTATTGTTATAATCACTTGTCAATATGTTAGCTTTGTTCAAGAAACTGTTGTTTTGTTCACAATTATCGTCAAACATGACACATCAAAACCACGATGACAATGAGGAATTGTTGAGCATCACATTTTTTTAAGCTTTATAATACAAAAGGTGGAATCCCTCGTGATGTAATACAATCTTATTTAATAGAAAAACGGGAAGGTTATGGGTTAACTTGCGAAGTTGGTCGGTTCGAGAAGGGAGATCACTGGGACTTTGATTTTAACACTGAGACATGCGATCCCAATTACGTAAGTTGCGTTTGATTTTCCGAGATATTCAATGTACCGCATTTAACTAAGCATAAAATCATACATAAATAAACAATTATTTAAATCGAAAGTCATATTTGCCATCATAATTTCATGGCAGCCACAAGTTGGAAATCTGAACAAAACACAAGAATAATTGCAAATTCGCTGATGATTGGAGGTAATGTGGCGCAACTTTGATTTACATTAATCTCATTTCAAGAGCGGATATTAGCAAGGATGCTCTGGCTTGGAAATTCTCTTTGACATATTTAGCAGTACACAGGTTAGGAAACATTTTGCCGTTTTGTACAGGATGCCTGTGAGACAAAGCTCGAGGTCCATGCTGACCGCCACATTGTTACTAAGTCTTGTGGACATCTGACGTCTTGTATGGCAAACGCTGAAACAAACACATCAAGATGCGATCCAGCGGCAGATCCCGGAAACGGAGTGAGGACAACTCTATTACAACATTAGACTTGGAAACATAACTTACGGCAAACAATATATCGCATATAACTACCCTGAAATTCATTTGCAAACGTTTCGATCTTATCTACAATCATTGTCAATGCATAACGCGGGCGAGCGACGTAAAGGTGCAGTGAAGTCAAGTTCTCTTGCCTGCATTTTGCATTGACAAGGATTGTAGATAAGATCGAATCGTTTGCAAATGAATTTCAGAGCTGTTGTATGCGATATATTGCCCGTATCTAAGACCAGTTTTTCGTTGTCTTTAAGTCGACCTTTTTTGTCACCCGTAATATACGCACACTATGATCTTTCACGTAGGATTCCCACAACAATATAAATTCACCTAGTATAGGGTACCCTGCAGATCGACGTTGACCGAAAGGTACCACAAAGTGGAGACTAGTGCGCCTGCTAGTGTGAAAGCTAGCACAGTGCCACTCAACAGCTGCACTGATAAGACCTTACAGGTCGAAACAGTGCGTGTACACACCCTGTCTGCAGCTTTGCAATATTATGGCTTTTTTTGCACATATAATATAAATTCAAATATCGTATTTGGTACACAGTATTCCTTTTTGTGGGACAAGATGTGTAGCTTTTTTTAAACAAATACAAAAAAGCCCAAAACATATATTTGTCACAAATATTTGAAAAACTATTCAGTTCTTGTTGCTAAAAATTTGAAAAATTCATTATGCACCGCTTCCATTACGGAATATTTCATCGATTTCCGTTTTGATGTAAACAATTACAATTTAGTACAGTAACACTTTACACATCTACTTACCTTGTACCCAGGACTTCCTTTGCTTTTACTGTTGTACATCCAACAACTGCAATTATTACGAGCTGCTTGTTGAAGACGATCACACAAGCGAGGTAACCATTGACCTACGGATACGTACTTTAACCCAATCTCCTCAGTTATTATTTGCTCCATTTTAAGCAAAAAAGCTTGTTTTACGGGTTTTATTTTTTTTAATTTTAGTTAGATGTACAGGTTGTGTGGCACTGAATCAAGTTCTTTTGGAATCCTAATAAAAAAAATGGAACAAAAGCCGCTATGAAAGGTTTTGGAGCGTAGAAACTTGCGTTTGACGTTTTGAACTTACGAATGCGTTGTGCGCAATTCCCCTCAAGGTTTCTCGACATTGCGGGATTTTTTCACAAAATTTTCGATTGGTCTGTAGACTAATATGTATTCTTCCATCCGTTATTATTTTAAATTATCACGAATTTATTTTATGAGTATATTGATTTAAAAATATTTCGTTCAACGTTGTTGCGGGAGAATCCATCCAATACATACTTCTTTCATTGCAGGTTATTTTTAAACGGAACGGAACCATCAGCTTTGATCGTGACTGGGCGGCTTACAGAGTTGGATTCGGCGATCCTAGATACGAGTTTTTTGTTGGTAAGTTCCAAAACACCAATTTTTAATGCGATTCACAAACATGTAACATATCATATACTATAAAGATGCAGAAATTAGGATAAAACTGTCATGTAGAAAAAAGGCCAGGAAATGGGCCCACATCAATAATACAACTTGTCTCCAAATCGGTTATAGTTACAACATGTTAATGTTCTATTACACCATATTGTATCTTTTTATATTCTTACAGGATTGGAGTATTTATACGAAGTGACATCCTATTATCAATCGTGCACTCTCACTATATGCTACGATAACTGCGTAAGCACAGCCGTAACATATACGTAAGTATACGACGTGTTGAGGTCTGCGATGTAATTACAACGTGGAAAATATTTTGTCCTACGTGTGTTTTTTCGGAATTTATTTATGATCAGAATTTTTGTGGAAACCAAGAAATAAACCAACAGTAGCAAGGCTGTAACTCTCTGCTACTTATCCGATATGTAACACAGCACACTTGCGATCTATAGTTGTTATATTGGCACTCCATAACAAGAGTGCTAAATGCCCCTAAGACCTCGAAATGTACACAATTTGGTGAATTATAACTACCACGTCTGAAACTTAATGAAACGCGAAATACATTGGGACATTAGGCATTGAAATTTCATCGAAAAATTTTCAAACCTATCTACCGAATTAAAACATATTTCATACAGAACCAAATCAAACAGATCTACAGTAATTGTATCATTAGTACTTTTGAGTAAAACAGTTCATTAATCCAACCAATTGGATGTGATCAAATGTACATTTCTTCAGTGATTTCGCAATTGGCAGTGAATATACAGACTATGAGATGACCTTTTCAACTCGCACTCACACAGGACGAAGAACCGCTCGGGAATTTTTCGCTTTACGAAGAAGAAATCTTCCAGTAAAATTTTCCACCTACGACGATGACAACGATTCGTGAGTAATAATGCAAACTTTCCTCGTAAACCGTATTGTTGTACATTTATTGTTTTTACTGCATTATTGTTAGCATTTTGAAAAATAACAAATGTCAAAATTCTGATATCACCTGACGCTTTTATGGTCCAGTACATCTGTAGGAATTATGATTATTGGTGAAAAGAATTAAAAGCGATAATAATACATGACACATTTATGGCTACTATGACAGGTTCAATATGTAACGGTAACGCTTGTTTGTAGATCTATGTCGAACTGTGCTGATGTAGTGGACGGTGGATGGTGGTATTACGACACTTGCAGTGGATCTACAGCCACTTGGAGCCTTATGAGAAGAGACTACATCGAATTTTCGTTAGATTGTAGCGGTCCTCTCATGCCGTAATGAAGGGCGATGAATATGATATTAGAGGTCAAGATAAAACTTTGCATCTGAAATATGTAAACACAATGAAATTATACTGCAATCTTGCCTTGAAATGTTTGCAAGAGTCCTGTTATGTTGTATACAAATTAAACTTTTCATTTTAGTGTGAAACCTTTAGTTTGTGTATTGGCCTTCAGAATAATAAATCCAAGTGGTTCATTGGTATATAAAGCAATAAAACAAACAATTACGACAAAACTTTTCCCTGGCTTATTTTTACAGAAAGGTTCGAGAAATGCTCAGGCACAAACACAGAAGATTGTTAGTTCAGGAAAATAATTTGTCGCATTCTAAGCTACAAGTCATATGAAATGAAAATAATATGCTAAAATTTTTGTTAAAGCCTGCAATCCTACAGAAAACATACGACGCGATGATTGACGTATTACACTCCACAACACCTTCCAAAAACACATATCCACACAATGCCAAAGCCTTAACTCCAAAGTTGTCACCGAGATGATATTTGTGAGTTTCACTTTGAGATTTTTTGACAAACGAATTTCCATAATGACACGACGGCAAGATTGGTGACCGGCTTTGTTGAGCTGACGAAGTCGCTTTTCAGCGTTTCCATATTTTTATAACTGATCCATAGCTTTCGAATGAATAGCTTTAGAGGTAGACCCTGTGTTGGGGAATTGGGCGATCGTCCCCTAGCAAAAAAATGTTGCAATGGCAGATAAAAAGATTGTCTTATGATTGATAATGTATTAAAATCCCAACACAGCGATCTTTAGACAGCTCAGATCGATTTATTGAGAGAAAAATATATTTCGCCTAAAACGGCATCATCAGGAGAAACTTTCTCTCAATAAATCGATCTGAGCTGTCTAAAGATCGCTGTGTTGGGATTTTAATACATTATTATTGATACGGTGTGCGATCGACAGCCTGCCAGGGGCCTTTGGTTTTTTGATCCAGTTTTTATTTACTAATCACATTGGTCTTATGATTGATTTTCATCTTTATGGCTGCTCTTTTTGTCCAGCCACCAAAATAGCTAATATTGTTCCACAGTAAGTTTTGGATGAATTAAAGCATTTTTAACTATATGCCAGGGATAAACAAAAGTAGATGTTTGCTTCGAAACAGGTAACAGTTACAATTGTGGGGGACGAAGAAAGAATTAGTTCAGTGATTATACATAATCTTGACAAAAACCTGCGCTTATGGGATTACATTCTAAATCCCATGATCGCGCGATTTGTGCGAAACTTGGTCCACAAAGTTTTTCATGTTTTTATATTTAAATTGAAATGGACAGGTTTTCTTGGTCCACTGGTGAATCGCTTTATGGAGAAAGGCAAATTTTAAAGCAAGGTGCTGTTCGCATTTACGATGGTGACGACAAGGTAATAAAATTGAAGTACATTTATGCTACATTTTGCAAAAAAAATTGCCATCCAACCCTAAAATGAATACATGGTTGCCACTTGTCAGTGAGCTATTAACTGTAACAGTATTATCAACTTCTAATTAAAGTTTTATTAATCACACTTTGTATTCTGTTTTATTTGCTAAAGAACCAGATGAACAAAATGAAAAAAATTACTGAATTCCGTGCCAGATTGAAAAAGATCGCAATTTTAATTAGCTAACGCATATCATACGAAAAATCATTGCGATCGTCCGCTCAATTAACGATCACCAAAACAAAATCCTCCATGCAAACAACAAACTTTCCAATCTGGTGTCTGTGCGATAAAAATTAGCTGAAGCATTAACATATGAAAAGAGCTGCGATCGTCCGATCATCGAAAAAAAAATTCCTTGGCACAAGTACCAAACTTTCCAATCTGGCTGAAGTATATGATGTTTCTGTGATGTGTCAGTCATTTTCCAATGTTTTGTTTGACAGACAAGCTATGATGATGGTACTTTGATGCTGACCACTCACCAACTTGTTTGGAGAGATTCTGCCAACTTCCAGATATGCATTGCACTTTCTTTGCCCTTGATGGTTTACACTGAAAAACAATCTGGTGGAATAGGGAGAAGGTAGAGGAGGCTGGATGAGAAAAAATTGATTTTACATCTGTGCTAAAATAATAAACTTATCATATTTAAAAAATACCTAGTCCACACATTTACCAATAGAAAAAATAAATCCTTCCAACAAATTGTAAATTTTCCAATCGAGGTAGTTATTTAGACAAAACAACATTTAATTTTCTCGCAAAATTTACCAGTTAAGTTTATACTGTTTTTTGACATAACAAAAATATCAAACAACAATAATATGTTGACATTGGTTTTGTTTGTTTCTTGATACAGCATTAACACATTTTGAGTGAAACGAAATTCATGACTACGCATTTAAATATTTTGTAGTAGATGTCAACGATTATATTTCATGTTTACAGCCCAAAACTGTTAGTTCATCTTCAAGCTTCTAGACCGAATCAACCACCGGGTCCAGTGTCACGGAGTAGATTCAATTTCATCAGATTTTCATTTAAGAATGGAGGAGAGTCAGAATTCCAAACAAAACTTCAGGATGCCATGCAGGTATCTTTAACTAACTTACATAGTTTGTCACATGCCCTACAGCCCTTGTTTACCAGCTTACTTCTGTTAAATGCAGAAAAAAGAGTGGGAAACAACATCACCCCATGGTGTTATGAGCTCTGCTAGTAAACCTGCATCATCGCATGTAAGTTATGATTAATGTGCAATTATGATTATAGTATTGCATTGCCCATTTGTCTTGCTCTCAATCTAAAACCTTACCTGGATCTCCAAATGCAAGCCATAGGAAGTCTGCTTGTTTTTATGTGTTATCAGCTGTGTTGATTGTTATGTTAGTTTGTGACATTGTTCCTTTGTAAGTTGGTCTTTAATTTACTTCTTCTGTTCATCAGCTTACACATGTCTGTGTGAACAATTTTTTCAATTCATTATGACTAAAACTTTTGTAACTTCCTGTTATGTGAGGGTAGATACAGTTTATTCGGAACTACTATATAGTTATTATGATCTAATCTTGAGGAGTTTTTACAGGGTGGACCAATCCGAGCCTCGGGCATTGTGGGCATTGAGAGGAAAATAGAAGAAAACAGAAAAGCAACAGACAAAAATATATCAGTTGTATGTCATTTTACTCATCTATATTATCTAACATTTACAATACTCTACATCACTGGTGGGGAACCTTTTTTTTCTAATTGCACCCCTTTGTAGCCACCAACCAGGTCTCACACTGGTATAGATGCAATTAAGTATATTTTCATATATCCAGCCATAATAATTCAGGTGTCATGTGATGCTGCTCTACAATGTATGTATTGGTCTATGTTGCCCAGTCATTCATAACTGATGTTTTTTTGTGTTTATAATTTTGAAGTTAATGGCAGCCTAAAAGTATTTATCAACAATATGTTTATCTGACAGTTTTTCACACAAATTTAACTGGATGTGCATACAAAACATTTTATTTTACACCATAGGCATTTCAAGATTTAACCAAGCTAATGGAAAAAGCAAAGGAAATGGTGTCGTTGTCTTCAAATATCGCCAACAAGATAAAAGACAAGAAAGGAGACATCACAGATGATGAAGTACGGGGTTTAAAATTTTGGGCAAATTTTTAATTTTTGCATTTCATTTATTGCTTTGTCTGCAAAGTATATATTAGATTCTTGTCAGTTCTGAAATATCCAATGTAAGCTCTGATTTTCCGTCGCAGGAAGTTATAAGGAATAAGGAAAGTTTTTTAAATGACTGTGGTGATCAGACAAGGTGTAAGACACCAGCTAATAATACATATGTAGCTACAACATTATAGGACTTGCTTAATAGCTGTAGAGGGATCCAGCCCTTGGTTGGGCATTGTGTATTTATCTGCGACAGAAAATTACTTTAGTTGGTGTAGCATTATACATGAAAAAAGCTGTAAAGTTAGTTGTAAGTTGTGTGAGCATGTCTAACCAAAAGTAATGACAGTGACTGTTAATTGAGGTTGTTTTGCAACATGGATTGAAAATGCAGAAATCGTTCTAATGTAGACCAGAACTGTGTTGGTTTTACAGCTGGTAAGAGTGAAAATAAATGTACTTGAACCTAATTTGTGTGCGGAGAATAAAACTTATGTTGTAAGAATTTAAATTAGTTTGTTGTGCAAGTTTATTGTTCAGAACAGGATGCTCAGTTTGTCTCAGTGGCAATATTGCTGATTTTAGTGTTAGAGGAACTAGTTATAGTTAAAGGTATTTATCAAACTTGCTGTGCTAAAAGGAAAGACAAATTCAGGAGGACAAAAAAGAACAAATTATTTGTTGGTATTTTGTCTGATAAAAATCAGTAAGTGAAGTATCATTAAATGTTAATGAAGTTTGAGTCTAATATTTAAAAAAAAAATTATAAAAATTATGATAAAATTAAGCCTTGTTTGTGTTTACTTAGACTAATAACAATTTAATAAATGTTTTTAGACCGTCAAATTTAAATCCTATTTATTGAGCTTGGGTATCCCAAATCCAGTTACCAAGGAAACGCATGGTAGTGGGACACACTACCACATGCAGTTGGCACATGAAATTTCTTCATTGCTGAAAAAAACTCTGGAAGAAAATGCTGGAATTATGTTGTTATCAGATGCTTACTGTCGAATTAACAGAGCCAGAGGAATGGAGGTAACTTGTGGTAGTTCTAGTGTTGGTTTATTTTACTCCGGGCCGCTCCTACTCACCTGCTTTTTTTGAGAAAAGTTTTGCTTTATACCATTATCAATGCGATGGTACTTTATTGTAACGGTAAACTTTCATTCAGGAGCACAATTGAGCATTGTTTTTTAATCGGGTAACTGGCAGTTTTTCCTGGGGTGAATGAAAACTTTCTTCATATCCATTTCATTCTAACACTAGCCATCATCGAACTGTATTTCTATGTCTTGTCCTTATATTTCATGTGATAATTGTTGTTCATAATTATTGACGTCACCTCCAAAAAGCTTTCTCTAAATGGAGTGCAGTCACGACATTTAGGGAAATGAAATGCGGCAAATTTTAGAAACAAAAAGGTTAAGAATCACCTAAACACCACTTTAACATACATAACTTGCAAATCTTTAATAATGTTAACAGTTGGTAATAATTGGTATGAATAGAGCAACTTGTTTCATGCAGATGATGCCTTTAAAATAATAGCGAACAAATCATAACCACTGTGTTAATATCAATTTAGTTGTACTGATACAAGTGACATAAAGTGCAATTGTGGTGAATTTCTGTGCAGCTCTTATCACCAGATGATCTTTTGAATGCTTGTCACATGCTGGACAACCTGAAACTCCACATGAGGCTGCGGGAGTTTGAATCTGGTGTCCTTGTTTTACAACTTGATTCACACAGCGATGAAAAAGTTGTCGCCCAAACTTATGAACTGGTAAAGTGTACAAACTTTATAATATAACTTAGATACATAGGAATGGTAGTGCCCACCAATCTTCCTAAATTTTAAACTTTTGTAGCTGATAAATATTGCAAACTAACTAAAATGTTATATGTGGTGGGGTGTGGGTGTGCAGCTGGAATTATTCCTCAATGCAAATTTAAAAGCCCAAAATAGAAACTCCCTTATTTTAAAATTCGTGCATGATATTACTGTACAAAAAAAGTCAATATGACCAAGCTGTCGTCTCAAAATAGTATTTTCCTTCTTCAGGTTTCAGACAGCAAGAGTCTTAGTGCACAGGAACTTGCGAACATAGTAAGTGTGTCGGTTCTGCTTGCCAAGGAAAGATTGCTTCTAGCAGAGCGCGCGGGGAAACTGTGCAGAGACGATTCTGATGAAGGACTGAGATTTTATCCTAATATGTTTCTTGAGAAAGCTCGCTAACCCTACATGTGTTTGTGCAATGTCGCCATATTTTTTTCTGCTATCTGATCGGATATATCTTGTTGAGAATAAATCTGCTGTTTTCGCGGTAGCGAGTGTCGTATGTAGTTGGCTTCCATTGCACGAATTGCCGTTTCAAAACAGTACTTTTGGGACGCATATTGGTATTTTTATGAAAATTAGTATTGGTGCTGAGAAATGTCCACCGTGTAGACCTGTGTCACAATGGAAATTCATGCATCACCAAGCAAAGCAGTGATGCATTTAAGTTAAATTTACGGTTGAATGAGCGCACATGTGCGTGCTCTTGTCATGGCGAATTTTAGGGTGTTTGGGCAGTTTTAGTTGGGTTTTGGGCTATTTCAATTAGGTAGCTACTTGCTGGTGGGTGCTGCTGAAATTTATGTTGAAAATGGAGCAAAAAAATCAGGCTGATTTTATGAAAGATCCATCTCATATCTACAAATTTTAATCAAAATTAGTCTCCGAAAAAATGGTTTAGCCACCCCCCTAGGGCCATTTGCCCCCCTTGTTACTCAGTATTTTGGTTAAAAGAGCAACAAAAAATGGAACTGGATTTTGCAGAAAAATGAATTGTTCAACTACCCACTCATTTGCATTTTTTTGTAAGTTCCAACTCTTCTCTATGCAATGGCATCACAATTAGTTGCTGAAAAAGTGTCAAAGCCCTTACCCCAGGGCTGGTTATACCCCCCTGTTGGTCACATGATCTTCCAGGGGGGCCAACAAGTCCTTGCTCTTTACAGTCTCATCCAGAAGCAAACTTTTTTTTTTCAACTTTGTACAATTTTAGGTCCCTATGTAAGTCACAAGACCCATTAAGGGTTATTGGGAAACAAGTGGAACAGTCGCTAGATGCATTACAGCTGAGAGCCTTGAAAACAGGATTTCTCCAATTTCATACCCATATAGGTCCTTAAAGTCTTCTGCAAACATACTTCTGCATATTTTTTATGACACAGTTGTTAGAGTGGTATTTTTTAACGTTTGAATATATATATATTGACTTCCCACTCTGTTATCATGAAAACATGTGGGCCACAAAAATCAAGAAATAAGTTTTATTAAGAATCAAAAATAGATACTGAGCGTAGAGCGATGAGATCCGCAAGTTTTCTTTCATGAGAACTTTCAATGACGAGTTCCATACGAACATTAAACGTATTCGGGCTATTAGTGGAAATATGCAAGTTGGTATTAAGAAGAGACACAGTAAGTAATAGCGTGTTCAATCCTTATGTGTCGGTCGTGATGTTGGCATGAATGTTGCGTCTCGTCGCATCTAAAATACTGATTGTTAGAGGAGGGTTTGACCCTGATGAGGTTGGCGTGATATCACGTTGGTTGCATGTACAGCGTTCCAGTATGGTGTGTTCGATATGGGAAGGTCATATTATCCGCCATGTATTTCAACGAAAGGTTGCCCTCATACGTCACAGGCGTCGGCGCCTTTGTTACGTCATAGGTATCTTTAGCAAAGCGACATGACGTCGCGGCACCATTGACCACATTTGTTTTGCTTGGGTCGTCGTAATCATACGTCCTTGCGCCAATGGCTGGGTTTGTTCCCACGTCAATGTGGTGATGACGTTTATGGTGGCGTTCGGCTACGTCATGGAGGGCTGATTGAGGTGGGGGGTATTGCATTGCGTGAAAGTTGTTGAAAGTACCTGTGTAATAACATATGAATGTTAAACTTTTGTTTTGTACCTTTGAAGTTTTACTGCATGGCCGCATTTTATTGTTTTGCTTCCTTTTTTGACAAATACTCCAAAAAACATATGAATAAACGTTCTGTTCTGATCAATACGGGACAATAATGCGTGGAATAGAAAAAAATCAAACTTACTTAAGTGCTGTTGTCCGGGTAGTATGCCATAAAAAGAATGTCCCATATGATCTAGTGGAGTTCCGTTCTTTTCTCTTGCTGCCCGTTCTGCCGGCGCAAAACCATGATGGTGGTAATGGTAGAGCACGTGGTGGTGGTACGAGGAAAAATTTCCATCCGCCAGACGGCGCTCGTGGTGTTCGCGCTCTTTGTCGTACTCCCGCTGCCGAGAGTGGTTTTCCCACTTTGAGTGAACTCGCCACGCGTCTCCGTCGTACTGCGCATGCGCATAGGCTGATGACGTAGGCGGCCTGGGCGACGAAAAATCGTCGTCAGACAAGCGGGCTTTTTTCGCTTCGGGCGATTGGAAACAATCGCTCTTTTCCCACTTGTAACTTGCGCCGGCATCGTCAGGCGAATGTTCCGGCAAATTTGCCGAAGGTCCAGCGCTGTTTCTGCGATTCCGTAATCTGCTCTTGTAAGTCTTGCTGTTGTTGCCTTCCTGCTCGTTGGTCGGAGCGACCTTCTGTGGAGGTTTACCCTTTTTCCTCCGACTCCGTTCGCTGTAGCTGCCTTTGTTCTGGAACTGTGGCACTTTGGACGGTTCAACTTGTTCCGAAGCCATCACCATGTCTCTCGCTTCCACATTACTACAATGTAAGTTCCGCATGTCAAAGCTCAATCTTACATGCTTTTGTGTATGACAATTTGTGGCACCTAATATTTGGCCAGGTTTTTATGGAGTTTATTTAACCCCCCATACAGCAACATAACCCAATCAGAAACGTGCAACAAAGCACGTGACTTAATACTTTATGGTTTTAGCCGGTCAGCTAAGTACATAATTTTCCACAAAAACTTTGAATTTTATGCTTACAAACTTATGAACGGGTGCGAGTCGCAAACACCAATGTTACACAAATACACGTTTCACTTTACTATTTCAAAGACTTACACGTACTCTAACACGAACACTGCGCCAGTGCCAATTAAAAGGTTAACAAACGTATTACATTTTTGTATGTTCCTGCGTTTTGGAAGTTTTTCAGTCGTTTTAAAGAAAATTGCTGCACCAATAAAATCTCTAACAATCGTAAAATGGTCGGGAGCGATGAAGTTCGAAAAGCTCTGTGCCAAACAATGCTTTCCGCGCGAATATGCCTGTGACGTACCTTATTACGTAGTTCACGCTGACGATGCAATGCGGTCGGGAGGATCGGCTGTTGTGCACGATTGTCACGTGACTCTGTACCCACACCCAACCTCCGTTTCTTGTGAGGAATCGATAATACTTGGTCTTCACCTGTCCCTTGTTCAGCACTGCAAATTAACGTCAAGAATTGGCGATATTTTGATGTTCGTAGCTCATGATTTTGAAACAATGAAATTGTTTTAACTTGTTGAAATCAAAACCTGACCAGCAACACTTCTTTGGCGTGACACAAGTGAAACTTTTATGTCAATTTCAAATATTACCATAACAACGTTGTGTCAACGCTTCTGTTTCTAGAATGCATGTTTCGCTTTATTAAACATCATCACTTCTTATTCAAAAAGATGATTTCACGCACGTTTTTAAGGCAATGCCACACGTTGCGGAAGCACTGAAAATTTATCTTTTTACGAATGTAAACAAGGGTGAAAATACTTATTGTATAACATGGTCCTCAGGTCAGCGCTACAACTAAAAGTTGTTCTAAATCGACGAAGAACGACTTACGCTTGTGATGCGCTTCGCTAAGTTGCAAAATGTCGCTGGTGTGGACGTAATGATAGAGGGTTTTGTCCAGCAAATCTTGCGGTTCGTAACCCAGTAGTTCGGAGACTCTGCAAAATAAATTGTTTCACCCTTTTCATTGCCAGTTTTTGTCCAAACAAGTATTTCTCTTTGGTTTGTGTTTTATTTTTTTCCTAACTTGTATGCCATACGTATAAACAGGGTTTTGCCATCGAACTAAAAAACAACAACATGATGATTTTACGCTTCAATGTGACCCGAAATTACTGACATTTTTATTAACAAGCATTGGTGATAGTTGGAGCAAGGATATGATAAGAATAAAGGCACCAGTCAAAAATATAGGTATTTCTTAGAAAAAAAAGCAGTAATATTTTGTAAGACGCTGCTTTACAAATTGACGAAAAATCTGAAAAATAATGGCGGCAATACCGTATGGCACACTTTTATTAAAAAACTAAAAATCATTTTAGGACCCATTTTAATCAACTTTATGAACTCACTGTTGGTCGAGGAATATGAGTTTGAGGTCGAGACTGGCTCGAAACATAAACATGTTTGAACACAACTTGACGTCGGTAATTGACGTGGCGGGAAACGATTGGCCGAGAACCATAACTCCTAGGTTGTGATAGCAACCAGCACCCGAGCCGTCGTATTGATCGAAGAAGACGTACCTCACTTTGATGTAACCGGTACAGTGTATAACCTGCACAAGTCACGTGTTAAATAGCTTGGGCTTAGCGAATTCTTCCCAATAAACATGTTTATTTTTTTATATATTTTCACTGATGTTGTAAAAAAGTTAGCTCAATGAAATTGCATTGAATTTATTTAAACAACAAATGTTAACATCCAAGCAGAAATCTATTTGGTCCTGTATAAATTCCTCGTTTGTTTTAATTTTGAAGGGCCGCTCAATAGAAAACAGTTTACATTTGCACCTTTTCAATAATATCAACTCGATCCAAAGATCGTCGCAATTCGGAATTAAGTTTGGCCAAAAACCTAGGAAACAAAATTATTTTGCTCACCTTGTAACCTCCGCTGGTTAAACCCGCGTTACGTTTCGCGAGAACACATTTCATTCGAGTAAAAAAGCATCTCTCCGCTTCGTATTCCCAACAGTGCGGATAAGTCTGTGAACAACTTGATATATTATATCAGTACACATGGACATTCCCTTTTGTGAAACAACACGATCTACCCATGTGAGCAAGTACAACATGTTTATTTCTGTGCTATCACGTTTAAAACATACAAAAACTATAAGAACCTTCGAAATTTAGAAACAATTACATGAGCCGAAAAATTTGCTCCTGCTGTACTGTCACAGTAAAATTTTGAATGGATGGATGATACCGACTTTAACAGGACATATTACCATTTAACGCCACAGAGGCCTAGGACGCATGCTTACTGTGGTAGAGGGTGGGGGTGGAGCAGTGAGGACAGCCTTCATTTCATCGTGATCGCCAGGATGAATATATTCGTATATGCTGTTCCCAGTCAACTCTACCTACAGACGAAAGTGTATAAAATACTTTTCCTGGAATCATAAAATACGTTTCGCCGCGTTCGTTCGGCAACCGGTGCGTGACAAAATGTCGGTTTCAACAATTGTGTAAAGCAGTGCATCAGTTCTAAATTTGTTGACAAATAGATGTTTATGGGACATGACGCTGCAAGTTTTTTGAACGAATTGGTTGTTTTTTGCTTGGCATTATGCTACCTTTAAGGCTCTATTAACTGGTGGGTTGCGGAAGTTACAAGAGGAATGGTGAGGTTTTGCACTCGAAAAACAATATGTGGTATATTAAATATGTTTTGCCGGATGTTCATAACCAGTATTTTCCAACTTTTTCCCGGCGCGTCGTTTTAAGTTTTCAAGTGTGTCGCGTCATAACAGTGACTCTTTGTCGAAACATTACTACGGGAAAATGTGTTTCGACACCTGGTCATTATTATAACCCGATACACTTAATAACCTAAAACGACGCACAGTTTGGGAACCACGGTATCAACTAAAAAACGTCAGTCAGTCTAGTCATCCAGCATAGAGAAATGCACAAATGGTGAACATTCTGTCGCAAACCTGCGCAATGTATCTGCCCATGTTTATTCGTAGCTGTTGTACCTGAGATAGACCGAGGTGAACGGAGGCAGTTTCCGACATGTACATTATCTTGCCGTCCGCTCCCAACACAAACAGAAATCCATCCAAACTCTGCAGCAAATGTGCAGCTAGGAAATTTCTTTCGTGGGTTCGAAACCCGCCTCCTCCAACGTAATGACCCCTCGTGGTCGCCCAGTTGTTGTAGTTGTGATGGTATTGCGTTTCTGGGGAGAAATATGTCGCGCTGTATTTTTGCTGTTGAGTTTTACTTTTAAAAATGTTATTTTAAAAATTATTTTGATTTGAAAACTACTGTAATAAAAATAAACGCTTGAAGAAGGATTTCCAAAGATTTACTAACATGTACAACATAACATCAAAGCTAAATCCGCACCTGTCGAAAACGTACATTTATAAAAATACATTCGCGAAGGTCTCACGGCGGGATTCGAACCCGCGCTGTAAAACTTCATTTACCGAAAGCGTTCTTATTCACATCTGTGCTGTTAACGATATTGCTGCGAGCTATGTTTTTGGATAGAGGTATCGTTTTTATGTTTGGGTTGAAGGGTTGACATACGTGCCAAGTTTTGTGGTAATTTGTAAGCGTTGTCTGAGAAAATACAAATGCGCTTATTTTGGACTCACTTGTATAGTTTTCTCGTCTACATTTTTAATCAAATGCCGATTTTTAATAAAATTGTGTTATAGGACGAATCAGTCGGCCCCGAAAAACAAATTGTAGGTAAATTTAGTCGCATCACAATTTCTCGTGTATAAAATCTTTGAAATATCTTTCACCGCCACACAATCATCAAACGGATTTCACAATCCCCTGCAAACCCAACAACAAGTCAATTCCGCGTTCTCCGAATGTCGTCCACGTTACAACAGTGGGTCCCTGCACCTGGACCTCTCGCCCTAATGCCGGTTAATCCCCTCGTGAATAGGCTTCTCGCGCGGTAACGTCACATCAAACCGAATCACCGTCCATCGCGAGCCGCGCGCAAACGCCTCATCTCAACCGCAAACATTTGCCGCCGGACGCCGTGAGTCTTTCACGGCATTGTGACGCAACAGATACCATTGTGACGTGCGGTGATTCACAGCGACATCGCGTGTTGGCTGTACCAACAACCGGTGTCGGTTCGCACTCCCGGTCCAAGTGCTGTCACACTTCTGAGCGCGGGCCTTGGAATAACAGAAGGCGCAAATCGCCGTGGGAAGTCACTTATTCCCATCACAGGCTGACTTGCGCTTTGTGACAATTGTCGGGTTTTTGAACACATTTCAAGGGTTGACCAAACTATCGATACTGTGTTGTATTTAACCCAAGAAGACACGGGCCGGTTTTAGAAAACTATTCCACTATTCTTGAAGTAAAAATAAGTAGGTCATAATATTCACGTAAATCAGTGGTTTTCACTGTTTTTGTATCGCAAACCATTAAACTATGAAATTAAAAAGCGCCCTTCAAAAACAACAAAAAATACACAATATTTATCCGCGATTGTAAGACAGTAAACTTGACTCCAAAACGTAATCCTTTCAAATTCGCCTTCACCAACTTGCCACAAAGGGGGTCGCATGAATATTGCATTTTGATAAAAGGTGCTTGGGTCTAACAGTCTCCCAATGAAACGTGCTGGTAGTGTTTGCGCCACGGTTTTAACAACTAAACATTTTGCAGCCATAGGACTCGGTGTTTTTGGGACAACAGTAGAATAAATGCGCAAACCTTTCAATAAACACAAACCATCGCAATGTACACTTATTTTATGAACCTGGGAATGCTGAAGGTCGAATAAATTAAGTACAAATTTAAAGCAAGGTTACGTTAGAAAAACTTCCACCGGATCGATGTCGACTGGAAAATCGTCATGAAGTGAAATAATCCTGGATAGTTAGCCGACATGACCACCCCTGTCACCAACTGCACTGATGAGACCCGATAGGTCGAAACAATGTGCACTGTCAGCAGCTAACTGATCATAACTACTTATTTTCATATCTGCACCCGACGGAACTTAAGTAATTTTATTTATATTTCTCCATATTCAATTTGTGGGTTTATGGAGCAAACAAAATTCAATCTTTTTGGACCTTGTTTTGCGTTTCTAAGCAGTTGGCAACGTCACAAAGGCATATTGTGATGAAATCACAACCGGCGTGTGCTTTTTGGAGATTGACGCTTTAACGTGGGTGATTCACGACTTTCCAGGCCTTCAATACGTGGATATACCGCATTTATCGTGTCCGAAGTCAGCTGTGGAGGGATTAAAACTACGTCACAACGTCATATCGTGACGTAGTTGACTCACGGGAATCGTGTTTTTTTTTCTGGCATAAAATATTGATCTGATTTAATCAACAAATATGATTTCGACAATTAAATTGTTGCTCCATCCATGACTTATACACGTCACACCACTTTGTTCAACTTTAGATAAACTAAATGTCGAGATAATTTGTCTGAGATTTGAGAATTTGCACCAAAACCCAATCCGTTTTTTCTTGAGTAAAAACGAATCAGCGGAAGTGACGACAATCCGAAATTTCCGAAGTGGGAAATTTTATTTCCAGTTTCACAAAACGTCAAAACCGGAGATGTTCAATACACCACTGAAATTTGACATTTTCAACTTTTAAGTTTAAACAATTTTGCTTGTAATTTGTAATCATTTTCTTATCAGGCGATAAACAAAGGACTCTAAAAGTAAGTAAGGGAATTATTGCAATCGTATACGAAGCTAAGAAGTCCAAACCACAGCTGGAAACAAATAAGTATGCACCAAATTCGCACAAGACCAAAAATACAAAATGGCGCTTATGACGTAACAAAGGGCACGCCGGCGTTTCGCGTGGGTTTGAACAGGTGTACGCGGTGCATTGTGACATCACAATGACTAATAGGGCGCGCGCGATAGAAGCTTTTGGCTCCCACTGCGGGAGACTTCTCTCCGGTCTGGTTTTTGTCTTAATTCCTTGTTTACTTTTCGTTTGTACTGCCGTAGATTCCACACGAATTCTATATAGTGAAAGCATTCTAGTTGGATTGCCCTAAATCAAGTTGATCGATTAATCTTTGTGGCAATTACTATTTATTACAATAAACGATAATCATCAACAGGTGTCAGTTTGAAGAATACTGAAATCTTCTACGGAAAAATATTGATTGCTTTAAAAACCTGTTTGTCCATGTAAAGTATTCAGTGATCATCATTAACCGACAAATAATGATAAAAAAAGAATATAGTGGGTGTATTAGCAGGGAGCACCAAAAATACCAACCTGTACTGTTGAAAGAGTACATGATAATAAAAACACAAAAATCTAGGTCGTTTTTTTCTTAAGATTTGTACAAAACCGCGCAATTTGGAAGAATTTCTCCGACGACTGATTTCTGTGTACAAAGGAATTACCGTTGGTACCGACCATGTTATTTGCACACCTAAGTGCCGGCTTATTAATATTTGCACGCTCCGCCCTCTTTGGTTAAGGTAGATTTGCACCTGTTGCTCCCACAGAAGGCCTGGTACGGATATGGGCGATTTTTTGCAGTAATTCACGGTCGTTCCCTTACATTAGCCTGCCCTCTGATTAATTACTTTGCGTTATATGAGGTCGCCACACCCGTATGTGGGGCAGCAATATTTAAAGCGACAAAGTTCTGGCTAATTTATGGTCTCTTTGACAATGAAGTCTTTGTGCCATCATTTCGGTTGACTGTAATTGTTTCTTGTTGTCATTGTTACCTTGTCTGAAAAGGTGATTCCCCATACTGATTGAACCTGTACAGGTATATGGCATATCAAAATGTGCGTCGTTACACAGCCACGCAAACTACATTCATAAGACAATTGTAACGATGGCGTTTCGCGATGACGCTCATAAACAATTTATTAAACCTTGTTTACACGGACATTTGTTCCCAAAGCAACAAACTCTTTCACTAACAAACATTTGTCAAGATGCCGTAATTACATTCACCGGTAACAGACATTTTGGTAGGAATTGCTTAACTTAGCATTGTTATTCACCTGCAGCGAACTGCTATTACTCCCAAATTCAACCTCGCAAGAGAGGCAGTAGAAAAGTCTTTCCACTGACCATTAGCATTCGACCCCAGACTAGTTTTGTTTGCCACCAATATTAAATGTTTATCCGCTAACGACAGACACAGGTTTTGTAGCGCTTTTTACCCAACCTGGACCAGGTCAAAGGTGCCACCTGCGCGGCAATTCGAGAGCTAAAACCTGGCCGATTGATATTGCACCCGAGAGGGCCAGCGGGCGATAAAAGGGAAAATGGACACCGTTGTGTAAATGTCTGCTCACGCTTCGTTTCCAAGAACGGCCACCACTCAAGTTAGGGCTTTCATGTGCCGCCTTTGGTCAAGATGTGCTTTTTGACTAAAAAAGTGTTTTTATGTGCGGCGAAAAGTTGCAATTGTCGTCTATTCGTTGTGCAAAAAAATGCTTTACAATAACTTGTATTTTTGAACCACAACATGGGCTATTCTCCTCTAATTTCTAGCTTCATCTTGATTACAAAGACTTGAGCTTAAAACTAAGGCAAAAGTTCACAATAATTGACATGTCAAAGTTTCATACTATAGGCTCAATGGTAAGGCAAAACACTATTTTTGTTGGTTTTTGGGTGCAATTGGTTGGATTTTGCAGGCAAATGTACTTCAATAATTTGGCAAACATTTACGACAAACTCAGGTGCATGTAAATTTTTTTCAGGTTATCGAGTACAATTGTGGTTACCTTGCACTGCAGTGCAATACGAAACGCTTTTAATTTGGGTGACACTTCAGTAGTTGCAATGTTGGGTTACACTTACTGGATTTCCTGTCTCGTAGCACATGTTATACGGCGCCAATACTATATGGGCAAACTGACAGGCGGCCTCCTTTGTTATTTCGTAAGTCTGTGATACAATCTCAAGCTGAGGTATCCTTGCCTCAGTTCCCATGCAAGAGCAGAACTCCGCTGGAAATCGAACGAACGCCGCAAAAGATTCTTATCGGCTCATGTGTTATTTGCGCAAGGGCGAGATGTCCCCTCACAGCTCCACACTTCACGTCAAGGCCAATTTGGCTGGAAACCCCAAGAGTCTGATGCACTTGTCCAATGTCAGGAGCAGTAAAACTTTGCGGTTTCACGGCGCCAAAAAACGTGGGATTAATCATCGTTCTACAACAGGCGTCGGTTTTTTGGAATTTGTCTCCTACCGAACAATTATTCTCGGGTTGCGAAACCAGGTGGGAATTTAGCAAGAGGTCTGTCACGATTTTGGTGGATATTACTATGCTCTTTTGGGAGTTTAGAGTCTTGAAATTTAGTCGCCGCGTGCTGATGATAGATTTGTAATTGGCAACTTGATGCGCATGAGTTGTATAGTAGTTCTAGCTGTGGTTTTGCGATTGTTTTGAGAATCTGCACTTCACCCTATAACAAATTATGTTTTTATATTAGTTGCGACTGAAAGTTTCAATTTGTTGGGTCCGAAATCAACTGGTAATAGATTTTATAACGGAAATTTCATTCAAGCATTGTCAGAAATTCCTTGGAATCTCCTTAATCATTCTGTTATAAACGTCCCCTTCCCCTGACATGCCAACCCCCGGTGAGGTTGACGAATTATTTCTTAATCCCGTGGTGATTCACGGCTTTCCCCTGTAATCGATTTATATCGTGTAAATATAATATCGAACTTGTGAGAAACGATGGCAGTTTGCAAACGTGCGTGACGAGTGTCTTCGGTTTGTACTTTATTAAACAATCACTCGTCGCTGTCGCGCGCGCGTTGGTTGTTAGAATGTTTTAGCAAGGATTTTGAATTACGTCGTTTATGCTACAAACGCTGCAAAAAGTATACTTATACAGGTTTGTTTGAAGGTATTATCTATCACTGAAAGCTGCAGACGGGTGTACACACTGTAAGGTCTCATCAGTGCAGCTGGTGACCGTGCCACATGCTAGCTGGTAGACTAGCAGGCACACAGATTTCAACTTTGTGGTACCTTTCGGTCAATCGTTTCGGTCAAACCAAACTAGGTACACCTGTCTGCAGCTCTCATTGACTATTATGGCTCTTTTGCGCATATTATCTATCAGTTTGGGCAAACATCGCATACAAATATAAAGCCTGCCCAGGTTCCAGCGTCTCGAATGATTCTTGAAAAAAATACCTTTCATAACATAGGATGTCGCGAGGTATTTTCCCTCCACCAGGTGACAAAACACACAAAATACAATTTTGGAACAACATGTCGAATGGATGAAACCCTTGCCAAACATTTTAAAAACAGTTTAGAAAGGTTTACTTTCCAAAATGCCGCCATGTTTAATCTGATTCGACACCCGTCGACTTTCTAACGTTATAATAAAAAAACCTCGCTACATTGGGGTTTTCTTAACAACAAACAATGTTGGATTGCGAAGACTGTCATCACAGATTTTAACAAAAATAATCTTCACTACATGCAAACATAGTGAAATTGACAGCGAACGATGGAAAATTATCAGCCAATGTTACCACTGAGACCAATCCTAACCTCAGGGACCAAGTCACGTTGTATCAGTTTTAATTTTCATCAAAACCTCCCTCATGTAGTTTTTCTACCGCTTACCTTTGGGAAGGATGTGGCGCATCTTCAGATAACTGGCAGTGAGTCTAATCACTGAAGCTTTGTCGAGTTGAGCAGCTATGGCTGGTGGCAACGGCAGCAACTTCGCGAGCTCAGAGAATTCCGAATTTTCTTTCTCCCGTCGACTCCTTGCCGCCGTTTTTGACTTTTCCTTCATCTTGTCTTCGCTAAAAACATCAAATAATATATTAAGGTCGAAATGAGTTGAATATCGGTAAGAAGCATCTTATGTAGCTTAAGCTTTTTCGCTTAATCCACATTGCTTACTTGGTAGCGCCTGTTAGCCGCCTCTACACTCTTTTAAACAAAGTATTTAACATCTGTTTTTCTTACACTTACCTTAAGCATAAATTCAAGCCAAACTGTGAAGTATAAAGTAGGTGTGCAAAGTAAAAATTTACCGCTTCAAAAAAATATAATTTAGTTTGTTGAAAACCTCTACGTTCAAATAAAGGCGAACATTTAAACTTTTCCGCGTTTAAGTTTTCATATTTTTTTCAATCTATAGGCGAATATTTTTTTTCCATTTGAGACCTTAGACACGTGCAATGTAAATCTGCATAACCGAAATGCCCACAAATTATCTTGTCTTGTATAAATACCAATGGACTGTCCTGATTTAATGTCGTGCAGGTTTGGTCGCTGCTGGAAATCATGGCGTGAACAGCCGTTCAACAAATAGATTGTAATAACCATTGTGTTGAGGTAATTATTCGGAACGTGGTTCTGTGTTTTGTGTCACGACAAAACACACGAGGAAGATCCGTTAATTTGCTCGTTAACAGCGAAAATGTCTTTTTAGTGGCCAATCACCAATTAGCTTCGAATGCAAATATGTCAGGATATTTGTTTAGTTTTTGTTTGTTGAGAAACACAACGTCTAAAAAATTGATCAGATGGGCAGAAGAAAAAAAAATACATGAGTAGCAGATTATGTGATGGTTAGACTTAATTACCTTTGGTGTGGAAGGGAGATGCCACAGTTTTGTTCTTGCAACTTCATTTTGTACATTTTCGTGCTCATCTTTGGCCAAAGTTGCAAATGAATTCGGTCACGCCGTAAAAACTAATTCTCAACTACATTTCCTAACTTGTTGATGTTGACCTAAAATCTGTAAGTTGGCAAATGACAAAAACACGTTTTTAAAGCGCCAATATATATCCTTGTCCCACAAAAACTATGTTAAAGTTGTAGTGATGACGATATTATATTGAATTTGTTTCTCAATACCAGATCATCACAACTCCTTAACTGCAAAGTTACCTTGATATTTCATTTGTTTACAGTTTTAGAGTAGTTCTACATGTCAGTTACAGTGATGCTATAAAAATTATAATTTGGACAGATGGGCAATTACTTCACCACAATAAACACATTAAGTGCTCTGCTGGCAGTACTAATTTCAGACCACATACGGAATGAGAATATCTTTTATACATCCATTATAACAGTCGAGAGTGGCTAACAACTTTCACTGCAAATTCTCAGGCTAAAAAAGCTAAAATCGAAAGCGTCACCCATTACCGAAAAACAAAACAAAAAGATCTCCTTCAGAATCAAACCATAGCATTTAACCTGACCCTTGTTCAGATTCCCCATGGTTGAAATCAGTTCAAAAACCATGGGTTGTTGCCAACAAACAAATAAACCACCACGTATATATTGCCCTGTCGTCGTCCTGCTATCGCCGCAACGACGAACATCGAAGACATGTCATCCAAGCGACCCTGCCCTATTTATTTACACAAGCGCCGGGCTGCTTTCTTGGGGCTTAAACAGACCAAATCCGCCCCGTTGAGGCGATATGCTCTTTTAATCTTCTCACAATGACTGAGGTATGATACGATTTGTGCCGACGTCGGTGCGTGAACTTACGCAACAACAGTTTTACGTCCTCTGGAATCTTTTTTATGGCCATCACGTACCGGATACTCTACCTTCTGATACGCCCTTGAGCTAAAATTAACCCTTTTAGATAAATGACATTTCATATCATCGAGGAAAATGTCAAGTAACTGAACGGAAAGCAATGCAATAGCTTGATGTTCCAATGATATTATTAGTTATACCTTGTAAGGCGGCTCTACTTGTGCTTGCTTGGCTCACATTTCTACCTAAGGGGTCGACTTAGTATATCAGCAGGAAGCCAATGAAAAAGTTTCAACACAAACGTCTGTCACAAAACAACTTCAAATAAAAACAACATGTGTTGCAGAAACATGTCATGTTTATCGTTCTTTTCCGGGTTTCAGCTTACATGTTTAGGCCTCCATTATACAAATGCCGAAAACTCTCACTGTCATGTTTTTCTGCAACAAATGCTTTTCATTCACCACCATCAAGCGAGATCGTATTCAAGTGTAGCGATATGCAAACAAAAAACTGTGATCTGGTTTAAAAACTTTTTCAACTGTTAGGCCTACTCTGCATGTCGGATTCTGAAATCGTATACGTCCAACTGCCATATACCGTTTACCTGCTACTCTAACCCGAAACGGGCCACTGCTGTTCGACCAGCATACCTCCATAGAGTTTATAGCAGTCGCAAGACCGTGCGACGAAAAATTGCCTGAAATCCAAATCAACCGGCACTGGAATACATTAATCAAACGGGTCGCCCTTCACCCGTTGCTGAATTCCGCAATCTAAGTCCCCTGTAGCTCTTCACGCACAACGCTGCTCAATTTCACCCGTGCTTTGACGTACTGGCCACGCTACAAATCTACCGTGTCCAACTTTTTGTGATGTGGTTGTTGCCAGTAAGCAATGTATACGTCCCTACATAGCTTTTAATAGCAGAGTTCGAATATAGATTGTAGTTTAATTGCATAATGACCGATTCTGCAATTGTTGATATTCATGAGTGGTTGGAATCAGTGCATGATTGTAAATTGTGCATTTGTTTTACAGGAAAATTGTGGATTTATATCATGCCGTTTCAAAATTTAGGAATTGTGTGTATGCCATTAGATCTGTTAATTTTTCTTCGTAATCCGGCGGTTGTTTATTTTACTTGAATGCAAGAGGGGCTTCTTGATCTGCATTTTTAATCAGATGTAACTTAGGTTATTTTGTTAGTGTGTTATTCTTGTATTTACTTTTGCAGTGTTGATGCAAATTCGTTTAGCTCATGGCCTGTCCATATGTTGCTTGTCAGATAACAGTAACTATGCCTTCTTTAAACCCTCAAACCAATTTAAAAAAAAAATATTTTAAACTTTAGATAACAGTGAAGAACCCTTCAAGCTGTAACTGTTAAATGTAAATCAACCGCTGCTAATTAAAAGTCGCTTAATAATTAACCCGTTGTAGCCCTAAAGTTTAAATGACAATCTTGCCATCCACAACCTTACCGTCTTTATTACCTACTAATATAAGGTCACCCATTCATAGACCAACCTCTTAGCATTCAGACATTAGCCCACCTTCCTGTTCGTTTCCCAAGCCCTAGGCGACTTCTGCTTACCAACGCACTTCGTCATTGGGTCAATACGCAACTGAACACCTGTGTAAACATCGTGGCCCCGGCGGGTTTCTTGCCGCACAAAGGCCCTTCACTATCCGGGCTTGCATCTTGCAAAGGCCGAGGTTCCGGCCTGGTCTATAATGCAAGGCATCGCTAAAGTTCTCGATGTTAGCTTAGTACCCAATACATTTCCACGTTTGTTCAGCTCCGTTCCGCCCGTGGGAAGTTATCAAACCGCATGCTAACATAGCGAATATTATTAAATCACAAAATGGTGGCAGAAATTATAGGAACATTCGTATGTTTTACAAAAACATGTACTATTGCTATCTGAGACCGTTGCATTTGTAACAAAATTCGTACGTTCTTAAGTAACTTACAAATTAAATAGAGTCGCATTGCGAGTTTTGAGTTTTTTTTCCAAATATGTGAGAAAAGGGTTTCACAAAATTCTATCAACGATTTTTTTTACCTACAACCAAAAAACATTTTTTTTACACCTGTCAAGACCATTTCGAAGAGCGACGTAAGACTCAATGCTTTCAACCAACGCAGCAAATTGTTTGCAAAAGGCGTATGTGTCTTGACACCTTTGTATAACTAGTAAATTTTGAGGTTTCCGCCCTTGTACTTGTGCACTAATGGGTGAAAATAGAAAATCAAACCGGCGCACTTTTCGAAAATGTCCAAATAACACCGTAATCATGCATGTGTAACAACGAAAAGAAAAATTACAAAATGCCAACACCATTCATGAAGATGGTTCAAGCCGGGGTTTGAGGAGTTTCTGCCTCCACTGTTAGAAAGGGCAAAAAAGAGGGGGGGGCAGCGGTTAAGGCCTATGACTATATCATTATATTATAAATTAACTGAATGTACAAAGTGGGAATTGTAGTAGAGATTGGATTGTAATGGGGCTCTGGTGTGTTATAAATGACAAAGTTCAGGCATTGGTCAAAAGTTGATAAGTTTTGGAGAGGCCACAAACTGTTTGTAATTTACCTACAAATTGTAATTATAGGAGACTATGTTTTTATTCCTAAGCCATTCAAATGTATTTCCAAAACCACATACCTTTCCGACAATCAATGATAATCGCTTTCTTGATCATTGTGTTGTACATGAACATAAATAAACACAGTTCTCACACATGTCATAAAGTTGACAAATCACAACAGAATCTTACTTCATTAAAAAGTATCCGCAGCAAGCGTTTTTGAATATTGTTTATTGGTATAAGTGTTCCGCTTACTTGGGTTGTATGTGTTCCGCTTACGTGGGAATGTTATTTGTTATTATTATGTTACAGTAAGCTACCATTACACAAGTTTTGGTTACTTTTTCAAGAACAAAACCTCAATTTTACTAGTTTCGGCATACTTGCAGCGTATTATTCTAAATACAAATTCCAAAGCTAGGTATTTGCTCATTAACAGCATGGTAGAAACGTTTAGGTTACTATCTGACTGTGACACCAGCTGTACAAGCATGGCAAGTAACCGCAATAATTAACGCACTTCGTAGCATTTGAAATTTTACATTATTACCATGTTAATCAGCAGATTCCTAGCTTTGACATATATATTTTAGAAAAGCGAAAATTACGTTTTTACGCTACTATGACAAAAAGTCGTAAGACACAAATTTTTAACAGAAAAATGTGGTGGTCAGAATGTCAATAAGTTGCTTTTCGAATCAACTAAACAATTTAGATGACTTTTCTATAATATCTTTCTAGTGTTTTGTACGTGATACAAACTATTGAAACCAGTTGCTTCGAAAATGTCTTTCTGCTCTTAAACACTTCATTAATAATCTAGACCATTAAATTACCACTTGCCATTGTACTTTCTAAAGATAATGAATAAATGTAATTTCGCTACTGCAATTAAAATCTATGGAAATTATAACGTAACCATGGCGACCATAACAGGTGATAGAATTGTTGTTTAATTTAAACTAAATGTTATCGAATGACAAACAATCAAGTTATGTCCTGAGGAACGAACAAAAACAATTTCAACGAAATACTTGACACAGAAAATATTAATAATATGGTACAAACATTTATGGTAAGCACCATGAAACATCGTGCATCAATACATACCAGATTGTAAAATGGTAAAAAAAACTCGCATAAATTCTGCAGCAGACGCCCGAGTCGTTCATTGAATCATGGACCAGGAAAGAAAATGGCGGTGTGTATTAATACCGACACGTTGTTGCGTCAAATTATTGAAATGAAAAATGATTTACCTTTAAGCGGTTTGCTACTTGAAAAAACGTTCGAGAACAATTCCTTTAGACTGCAATTACCTGATTCCTGGTTTAAACCATCGTGAATCCCATAAATTTAAAGACTGGTGCAAAATTTTAAAGCTGATGATTTTAGCAGCGTCTCTCATTACTACAGTCGCTTACTTCTCAAATGAGCTTAAACCCTTCATGCCTCATTTTATGTTCAACGACATTGTGTGTTTCTCACATTGTTTCGTTTACAAACCTTACTGTTGTAAGTCAGCACAAAGTAAAGATAGCTTCTGCTGACCTAGGTTTTAAAATTAACAAAATGCCTTACCGCTGTGATTGACCATCCACAGATATAGCCATACTTATATCCTGTCCAATACACTTGTAATTCACACAACACAAACACCGGACATTACCACAAACATTAATTCAGTTTTTCATACTTTCGTCCAAACTGCTCCAGCCTTTAGCGCCAAAACAAAATGTCTGACGTTGAACTTCACTCGGCGACGCTCATTACGTTACCGAAAAAGGCGCGATTGGAAGCTACATTTTTCTGCCTCTCGATCGGCAATCTTTGCACTGGTTCGATACGATGACTGGTTATTGCAACCTACGATTGCCTGAGATAGTTATAATTAAACAAACCTTCTTTGGGTTTACATACAGTAATACTTAAGCGAACATATTGTTGTTTATATTTTGTAACCTTACTTTGCGCAAAGAATTAACTTAAGCAATGCTTAATTTCCATCTTAATTTAACATTTTAAGTTTGATGCAATCAGCTACGACCTTATTCAGTTACAAAAACCTAATGCCAAAATGTAACGACCCGAAAACAAAAACCTGAACTTACGCAAAACAAACAAAGCACACAATGAAGCATGATTATTTGCCCCATTCTTGAGTAAAGTTCCGGGACCAATGGAAATATCAGTAAAAGGTCGTACGACCCCTCAGTTTTCGATCGAGAACGTTTTTAAATCTTCGGACAAACGCCTGTCACCTTTTCCGCCATCATAATGTTATCAGCCTTTGAAGCGAACAATAGCTTTATGTGCTGTCACAGGTGGTCAGTGCGTTTGCATTGTGACGTCACAGAGCGACACGACGGAAGTGTGCTAATAGTTAACCTGGGCCTCTGACCTGTCGCATGGACGACGAGCAAATAAGAATATTGTGATACTAAGTCGTATTCGTCGAATATTTGCCAGTGTTTGGATTCTACCGAATCCGACTTTCGAATACCGCAATGTTCCTTTCGAATACCACAATGACGTTTCGAATACCACAATAATGTTTTTCCACCCACAGTGTAATCAAGTCTTTTAAAGATCACTTTTCGTGGATTTTTCGGTACATGACTGGGTAATTATCAATCGCGTTATAAAAACTGGCCAAATTTTCACCTTTGCGACAAAACGTCATATATATTTTTTCATTAAAACGTTTTATTAGCTATGCATAGTTGATCTAATGCGACATCCATGCTTCTAAAGACGGATGCGAAATCATTTGTTATTCCCTATTTAACAACCACGCACATTTACATACCACTTATTTGTGTTGTGCTGAAAGTAAACCCTGAACTGAGACATTTCTTTGAACTTTATAGTAACACCTGCGCATTCCTCATTACTGCAAAAGCTTAAGCCATAATCACTGTGCATACAAACCGCCGGGAAAAATCAATACCTTTTCTGTGACCCATGTGACATAACCCTTTGAACCTGCAATGAGTTACCCCATCTCGATGCCTGGAACATTAATCACACCCGTGCGTACCAAAGGACTCGCTAACTCTTCTGCTGTGAACAGCCTTTGAAGACGAACTGTCTCGGTGTCCACGTGTTTGCATTTTCAAAACGCCGTGTCCACTTGACAAACTGACCAAGGCGCAGCGAAAAGGTGTGACTTAACTGCTGCGCACACATTGTTTCAGGTTCGTAACACCGGCGAAAGTTTGACGAAACGGGCCGTCTGCTTACGCGAAAATGAAATTTTGTTGAACAATCATTAAATTATATTGGTTATGATGATACTGTTGATTGCAACGAGGAACCTTCATATTTGAAATGCTTCATATTTAGATACTAGATTATTATACCCTCCCAGAGGTTAAACATTTAGTGTGATTGTGGTTACTGTTACTATGCTTTGATAACAACCAAATGTCAATGCGTTAGAAGGATGCAGATCCAGAGTTTGTTTGTGAATTTGATACAGTATAGTAATTCAGCCTGAGATTGTTAACCATCAAATCCGGAACTCCACATAAACATTCTGTTGGTAATAAAATGGCGTATTGGTTGTAAGTCTGCAGGAATTTTCCCGCAATAACACCAACCTGATGATAGAACCATTCATGTTTATTATGTATGCCTCAATATATGCGCAACAATATACGGTTCATACCAATGGTCTGAGACCATTGACAGCGAAAAATTGCCGAAGTGAATTCGCAAATCAACCGTAGCAAATTAAATAGTGCGTCGCTGGTATGCGTTTCAACAGCTATCTGGAGATTTTGACGTTAGCTAAAAACACGAAGAAGGTTGAGATACGAACTTAAGATACCAACACTATTTTTAAAGCACTTTATTTACAGTCAGCCAACACCGCAGCGCTTCACCAGCCAATGGCGCTGACATCCTTTCATCTCTACTCAAAAACTCGACCACCCCGTGCGCCACACTATCACGAACCTACCCCAACAAACCCTTTCTCTTCCGCCGTACCCACAGGACCCAGCAGTCCCTAGGGGCGCGTCATTGGGTGACATGAAGTAATGACTCGGCACTATGACATTTTAATGTGGTAGGCGTTGAGAAGGTGTGAAGCACAGGCATGCGGAGCGTATTTACGAATTGATTTAGCGCCCATCGCTTCGGCACGCTTTTAAGCCGTGTCCGATCCTCTACGTTCGCGTGGTGCCCTTTGATATAAGTGTGAAGGGACCTTGAGCCAGGGGGGCAGTCCGTCGATCGACTTTCAGTTCCTTCACGGGCGAGAGAACGTGTCGGGTCGTCACTCACTACCATGTAAACACACAACCGACAATAGATGGCTGCTCTCTCTCTGGTCGAAATGCAATAAAGAAATCCTCTGTTTTCACCGTTGGTGTTTTTGTTTACTTTACAAAACTCAATACGAAAATATACACAGCTACCTCAATTTATCTCCATTACATTCCCGATACGAAATGGAAGAAAATTTGTGAGGAAATATGCCAGTTTCCGCTTTTGTGTGTTACAAAGTATCATAAATTAATTAGGCTCGTTTTCAATTGCGAACAGTAAAATCAATACCATTAAACCATTGGTGGTAAAGTGCAGAACTTCTCAATCAAATAAAAATCCTTGAAACAACCCCCATCCTAATATGAGCACGCGCTCACATCCAGTGTTAAATTGCTACACAAACTGTCGACGTGTGAAGCCGCGTTCCGAGCACAAACATTGAAACAAAACCAGGTAACCAACCGAGTTTGCGCTGCCGGCCACGTCTCTAGAATGTACAAAGACGAGATGAATGAGGCCGAATTTACTTTTCAACGTCTCCCCTGCTCTGGAAAGTTTGAGTATAAAGGTATGCTGAAAACGTCAAATTTAACTCATGTTAGTATTGTACGACCAAAATGAAAACTTCATCAGATGAAATCCAATTTGATTTCTTGACCCCACCAACGCAATGAAACACAATGGAATCATTATATTTAGGGTATTTTACCGTAAGCATGCCCCAAGGCGTCATTAAAAGTTAAAATCAAGTTTCAACAGGGGAAGTAAACACTGAAACTATCAGCGCATCTCACTGTAATCAACAAAGAATATCGCTTTTCAGTCATAACCGCCTCCTACCCGTTCATTTAAACGAGAGCTGATGATATCCTAGGTAACGTCATCTTAATTTCTTGGGAAGTATTTAAAAAAAGCCTAAATCTGTGGACTGTAAATGAAACCTCCCAAAACCAACTCTCATTTTTCACATATTCTATCACATTAGTTTTTCTACCGTTTTCTGTGCTAAAAAAACATCGAAAACCCATTTCGAGTCAAACAACATCTCATGATATCACAAATACTCGACTCCGCACCCTTTCGCAAGGTTATCCCATGAGCATCGAGTTCCTACAAATCTCATCGTTTCGCGGTGCGTTTGATGCGCAAAGGAGAAGCACTGGCCACCTTTGTGGAAGCTGTAATGAAATGTTTAAAATGGGATTATTCTGATTCGCGCGTTTGTTTGAGAGCTTCCTTGTTGGCTCGATCGGAGGTAAGTACTCAGTGATTCATGAAAGGTTTTCGGTGTCGTTTGTTGATTCGACTTTAGCAGGAAATCTTAGATGCGCACTTTGACCAAAAGAAAACGTCCCCGCTTCTGCGATCCAACCTCGGTCTGACTTCATCAACGAACAGAACGCGAATATAACTGCACACCAACATCATATGGTTTAACATTATAAGTCCAAGTTTGTATTCAAATTGGGTTGGGTTGCAAGGATTTCACTCGACGCCTTTTTCAGGTATTTTTTATTAATAATTGAGGTTATTTTTCAACGACAAACCCAGCGTGTAAATTTGCGTTTCCGCCACCTTCCCATCATAACCAACATGCATTGAAACCTTTCCAGGCCAGATCACGCGATCCACCTTCCAGGAGCTCACAGCTTCGCATACAAGACATCTGTTGCGCAAATATGACTCGTTGTGTCCGGTACCGCGCCCAAGACGCCCAAAATCTGTTCGTATTTGAGCACGAACGTTCGTAGCCCCATCCATTCAGCAATGCGCGAAAGCTTTCGCTTTTAATCGATTCAATTTTGACTCCTTGACGCGAGAAAGGTGTGAAATACATGAACGAGACCTTGTTCAACTCAATATGTTTTGTCGATTTCACGCAATGTGGTTTAAACCTTATGTGAGCAACTGACGTGTCGTATATCTCGCATTTTCAACGACGGTGACAAATTCGAATTCTTTCTTTTCTGAAAGGGTTTTTTATTCACAAATTCTTCTAAAATCTTCACTGAATCAAATAAATACATACGGTAGCCTAAAACAGAAATTAAATTTCAAACCCATCATATAACTACAGGTTACGCAATAAATTCGCAAATGGGATGTTAAGCTCAGATTGATTCTCGGTTAAAGTAACGCTTTGGTCGTGCCAAATTCATGTTAGTCTGTATTAACAGGTGTACCTAATTACAATTATGGTATAACATGCCGATTTACTTGAGGTATCTAGGTACATTGCGGCCTAACCTGGATCGGAGTCATATTTGCCTGAAAAACTGTGTCGAGGTAGGAAAATTAGTGCTTCCGGTAGGACGTTACATAACATACTTGTCAATTCAATTGAGTCATTTTTGATGCACTCGATTCAGCGCAAAATTCATATGCGTTCTGTTATTTTTAGTTTTGCTTTTTAAATTTTGGACCATAGTTCTATCGTAACTCGTCCCCTGTACACTTATTTGAGCACGCAAATGAAAATATTTTATACTGAACAAATCGGTTACCGCTTCGCTAACAAAAAAGTAGTCTACGGTTTTCTATTCGTGCATCACGAAAACATTTACGAGAAATTCAATTTGAAAAAAAAATAAAAAAATATCTGTCACTACGGGCAAGAACTGGCTGACGAATATTATTAATATTATTTGACTTTACTTAGACTCCATCACTCCAATTTCCTGAATACAAAAAAATCTAGTGCGAAGCCCAAAGTATTCCAAACTCAACCAATGCTTTCCAAAATGGCAGACGTGTTTATTTTTTAATGGCGGGAAGCGGTACCACGTTATTCTTTTACGATGCTAACTGTTTTACACGTTAGAAGCACGAGCACCAACCTAAGATACGAACTTACAATAAAATGTTAATGTTCTTATTTAATTGTGTACATAAGCTGCAGACAGATGGCCACTGTTTCGACCTAAAAGGTCTCATCAGTGCAGCTGGTGTGACTATAAGACGAACTTCGCAGACCAAACGGCCAAGCAGCTTATATACACAATTCATATTATTGACTCCTTATTGTTCTTATTTAACTTTACAAAAATTATTTTCGAAATTTACTTCTTTGGATATTCAGTCAGAGATTTTGGTTGTTTGTCAATGAAGTTAAAGTCTGATGAATGCGGGTTTTTCTTTGCGTTTCTATCTCCTTAACGTCATACAAAAGGTTTAGTTTTTGAAGTTTTTAAACGAAACAGACTAATACTTTAATTTTTCTTTTTTAAATTTTCGGCGAGTCAATCATATAAATTAAAACTGCGTTAGCGAAACGCTGAGGTTGAAAGCAAACCCAAACATGTAAACTGGCAAGCAAATAAAAAACTTATTTTTTTGAAGGTTCAACATTTCAAATTACATTTTGCGCAAAAAAAAGCCTTGGTAAGCGAGACAAACAAATCCTTTGTGATTGCCAAATCGGAAGAAACAAAATAAAATCTCAAAAATAATTATATGTCAAATTCCACAGATCGCTTTGTGGAATTTAATATATAATCACATCGATACGGTGTGCGATCGACAGCCTGTCAAGGGCCTTTGGTTTTAAAAAAGATCCGGTTTTTTAATTCTTTTATCACCTTAGCTTGAAAAAAATTAAACGCCCCAAAGCTTTATTACAGAAACTTCCGAGCTCCCCGGGCTGTGAGTTTGGAGCAAATGTTTGTTCGATCCAACGGCAGCGCGGAGAATTCCAAAGCGCATCGGAAAGTGTCCCCCGCGTCGCAGCAGTCGCTGCTGTTTGCTAAACTCAAACCTGTTATCTTAGCCCGAGCGTTGTGCTGTTTGTACACCTGAGCAGTCTCGGCCAGTTTGCCTAACTACTTAGAGGCCGTGCGCCGCTCACTACTGCCAGGTGCTCCCGGCTTGATAACCCGTCTAACTGATAAGCCGCTGCCAAACTATGGCAGTTCCACATTCCGTAACCGACTGGGCCGAAATACGTGCGGAGTAAAATACGTACTTACTCCTATTTCAAGCTCAAGTAGATATTACTTTCCATCGCACAAATGCTACTTGGAACATAAAACCTGGAGTTTATTAATTTAAACAAGAAAGTCAAAGTGTTCGAAACGTTTGCACATAATGTATAGCAGCATATTAGCTTTCGCATTCTTGTTTAAATGATACTGGTAAATTAAACGCTGTTCCAAGCCGTAAGTTTTTGGCGTTACTAGATTAGTGACTCTGTGACTCACGGTAGCACCACCCGATATAACTGGACGCGAAAAGTCCGTATTCTATATTCACCAAACATGGGCTTTACAGCGAATAATAAAAAATGCAATTTGATGAAACTCGGTTTTAAACAAACTGCAAACGGTTCGTATCCGTTACATTACACTATTTTGTATCCATGAGTTCGTTTTGATGTTGTAATATTCAAGACAAAATTAACGACGAAAAAAATACATCAAACATTTGCCGAAGAAAACG
This sequence comes from Ascidia mentula, assembly GCF_947561715.1. NCBI lineage: Eukaryota > Metazoa > Chordata > Ascidiacea > Phlebobranchia > Ascidiidae > Ascidia > Ascidia mentula. The sequence continues at coordinate 20,843,519 of NC_138568.1, read as the reverse complement.
GTATTACACAAGCTAAACGGCCGATATATTTTTTGCACATTTTTCTGCAAAAAATGGAAATTCATCGTTTAAAGCGCACTTTCTACATTCATGTCCAAAACTAGTTGATTTTGAATGTAGCAAACATTCCTAAATACCTAAAAAAACAACTTTTTGACAAATGTGCCACAGAATAGAATACAATAAGTCACTTACCTTATTATGCGGTTGCAACGACACTTCGAGATACACATGTAAAAATACACACCTATTCACCAAACAATACACTACCTCATAACGCTCCCAAAATATCGCCATAGCGGAACAACAGCGGATCCCGACCGCACGTCGTTTGTGCTTCAAGCTCCAATTTCTCCAGCTTTGCGCCAAACGGTTGCAAAGTCACGTCCTGGCTGTGTCACACCTCCTATACTGTGGTCTGATATACACGACCACCTCTAATTCCCCGTGAAATAAACTTTTCTTAAGGGAGCTGGCAGGCGTGCTTTGTGATGCTGTAGAGTATTGGATCGTTCGCGACTGCGGTCGCATGTTTGGTATGGGGCGATTAACTTTTCGTGTCGAGTTGCTGTGGCTGATTAACCTCACCAGTGAACTCGAAGTGTGAGGCGTGCGCTGAGCAAAATGGCGGACAAGAACTTTTAGCGGCAAAAAAATACTCAATCGGCAATGGTGCGTTTTATTTTTGCGATATCAGATATTTGTGAAAACTTTACTTCATGTGTTATTGCATAAAAACACAACGAAAAACGTCGTCACCACGAACAAAATAAAATGCTTTGCAACAATTTGCATGAATATATTTCCAAAAAAAACGGAACCTGTTTAAAATTAGAATTGTTTGTACAGCTCGTTTTTTTGTAGTTTACATTCGAACGATGCAGGCAAGCCGGCAAGATCGTCGTGTGGTCACCAAAGCTGCATTGAGACCTGATGTTCATATCAGCTCACTATTGAAGTTTCCATGCTTAAACAAATTTGATGAAGGTATCTCCAATTATCAAAAAGTCTCACTTTTACTTGGAAAATAACATGTATTTGGTAAATGCATTTAGCCATAATTGGTGGAAATTTACATGGCAAGTATTGTAGGATTTTCACGGCAACTTAAAATATTATAAACACTCTAGCGCAAAAAAACACGAAAAAATACTTGGTAAAAATAATATTTACAGTCGCAATTTATCGAAAATTTCATTTTTTTCTGCGTTATCAGAAGGTCTTTAATCATTTTCCATTGCAGTTTGAATCGCTATTTTTTGGAACGCGAACATCTTTCACAAAAGTACATTAAAATATGGTTTTTAAGAAGTAGGAAAAAAATTTAAGTTATTGCAGACACACCACCAAAAGTGAACGAAGTTTAAACACCGAAAATAAATACAGACAACTTAGTGGCAGTCCTTCAATTGAAGTTTTCTTAAATAGTTAAGAGTTTTAAATTTAATGAACGCGTGCTTCGTGTGCTTTTTGTTATTTTTGTAAAAAATCAGCTGGTTGTTGAAGTTAGGTCCAGTGTTATCCCATTTTGCTTTGGCACCGCCACAAATTACGTCACCATTAAACCTAAAACTGGACAACATGAAAGATCTCTTTCTCAGGAATTCCGTTTATCGTCACCCGGGATATGCGCCATTACACCTGATAGACAAATGCTGGCAGTTAGACGTTGGCCTCCGCCGACGAAAGGTGCCATTAACACCTGCTTTAATTGCGAGTTAATTTCATCATTGCGGTGAATTGGTGAAAACCCACACACGATGGGATTTGCTCTACTTTTCAGTGTCGACAGAAGTCACGCATTAGGAAACCGAACGTTTTTTATTAGTTTTATGTAAAATGCTGTTTGCTCTACGCCCTTTCCGCTCTTTTTTCGTATTTGAAAAAGTCTTTGTCTTTGATTTGTTGAAATAGGTGATACAGACGGTGGCTGAAAGTAGGCCTAATTTATAATTACAGGTATATCAAACGACCTTATGAGTCAAACCAGTTGGAATTTTATACAAAAATAACAAAAAGCACATGATAAATTGTAATGCGCTTTGTAAGTCCTTCAATGTAACGATTAAAAAGCTATTTTTTAAAAAAACATTAGTGGTTTAACTGTTTTCAGGCGGTTGTAATAACTTTATTACGCCAAATGGTATGCCGCCAAAATTTCAACATCCCCGTTATTTTCACGACGAAACATAGCAGCTCATTTTGTTTTCACCGTCGGAAAACCCGTAAAACGGTCGGCAGGTGTCGCCAGAGTGCTGACATCTTTTAGTTGTTGCTTGTCTTAAACTTTGGTAATTTCGTTTCTATAAAAACAGTGTACTACACTTCAGGAAAAAAGAAGTTGCATCACCACCGGTAGACGTCAGTAAAGTGAAGGCTGATTTCTTAAGTAGGTGGTACTTGCTGGCCCTAAAGCAATGCTTTCAAACCTTTTTTTATTCATAAATTATGAAGCCCTGTTTTGCAGTTTATCAAGAATATATCATGTTCATAAGATATGTTCTTAGTAGCTTAGTGGCCGTTAAAGATCTTGATAACCCTGAAGAAGTCTCGCCGGATGGCAGACGAAACGTTGGTTTCCAATAAACACTTTAGAAACTAAGTGCCAGAAGAGCAATTCTGATTAATTAGTTAAAGATCTTGCCAGCCAAATAGACAAAAGAGAATTTCCACATTGTGGTGATTTGTACGCTTGGCGTCGTGTTGTTTAGTTACCATAACTGCATCTTTTTAATTCGTAGTCCCACCACAATCAAATGCTTGCCAACTTACTTCAAAATTTATGTTTACATGCTATTTATAACAGACTGTTTCAATATTGATGGACCGGCCATGAGATTGGTTCATTAATACAACGTTTCCATGGCCACATTCGCACATGGCCCGATCGTATGCTCGGCACGAGCGAACAGGCGCAAAACCGCTTGCGTTTCCATATCCGTTTCGTGACCGTTCAGACTTGTGAATGTTGTGGAAAATACAGCCAAATAATGCTGTCTTTCTGGTTATCAGACGTAAACGAGTGCCGCAGTACATTGAATTCCCAAGAAAATTATAAAATACTGTCAAACACCACCAACCTTGCCTATTCCCACTTTATGTGGAAAAAAATAAGTTTAAAAACAGTTGTACACAAAATAACAGGTTCTGACAAACCACACAAAACTTTGACAAATTCATTCATAGGTGAGCATTCACAAGATCCATCTGCTTTCAATGGTTAGGTCCATGCACACATAATACTGTGCACCATGATCAAGCTCATGTGAAATTTCAATGACTGACCGACTTTATATGTCTGCATGAGCTTTAAATAATGCATTGTTTACAACACAGAGCATTTGTATGTGTTAACAAGTCATCAAAGTTTATGTGCTAACAAGGGAAGCATATGGTGATCCTTGTAGAATTGGAAGTTCCTTCAAATACAACTTGAATTCTGAACTTTCAAGCCAGTAGCTACATGACAAATTAATATCCATAAATTGACAAAACAGAATTAAATTGCAAATAATTAGTCATAAATGGTGAAGCTGTGACCTTTCTAATTTCATCAGCAACCTGCTGTACAGTGAGTCTACCACAATCCGGTTCATCGCATTTCTGCAAGGTGGCTAGTCACATTTTTGTCTTCCTGCAAGGATAATATTTTCAATAAATTGTTACTACTCAAGTTAACAACACTAACGCCATTCGTAGAACTATTTCTTATCATCACCACGACTGCACAGTTACAACGTCAACAAAACTGAAATCCATCGGACCGAGTACACTCCGCCTCAAACCATAATTTTGCTACCCTCGACTTTCAGAACCACTTCCCTAAACACTAGTGTTCTGTAAACTTTATGATGCCATACGTACCCACGAAAGTTGGAGTGGAACATTTTTAACATTGAGATCATTTGAAGTATCATAGCCTGCTAATTATAGTCTGATGCAATGAAGGCAAACTAAAATCTGATAATTTGGTGCACCCCCGTTACAATGATCCACAAATATTTTTTACGACGAAGTTTTGACTAACAGTCTATTGTCCAACTTTTACATTCATAAAGATTTGAGACCCCGAAGTCGTATTGATAAAGGAAATAACAAATATTAGAAATCAATTTATTACGTCAAGCTTTGTTTAATTAAAAGAAAACAAGACAACGAGCAAACAGCGGAAAGAAAATTGAAAACAACGCTTGCTAAAATGCGTTTAAAACTGAAAAGAAAGCTCATTGACGACGCTTCATGTGACATTGCTGCGTACCGCGTAACAAGAAAAAAAAAAGTTACAAAATTAATGTGGGGTCGAATTTACAGCAAGAAGTTATTGCACAAGACTGGCCGACATTCAAGCAACAAGGAATACTATTCCGATTCGTGTGTGAAAGTCAGTTTCCAATCACAAGCAAATTGTTTGTTCTTGATGGTGGATTGTCAGGGAATTTTGCAATTTTAGAATAACGAATGTCGGTTGCAAAATATATTAAGCACATTGTGTTTCCTAAATCCCACTAAATGGCTTTTTTGAAAGAAGGGAGAGTGTTATGGCTCGTTGTATGTCACCGTTGCGTTGTCATTACACACATGGATCCCTCCAAAGGGTTCCATGAGCTACTCACGTTCCACATCTTTAAATAGTAATGAATATTGAATCACAGCACGTTCGTTTGAAGTGTTTGGCGTGTTGCTTTCTTGTCAACCTAAATAACGCTGCAGCGAAAGAATGTACTTTAGTGAGATGGCTGAAATTTTTAAACGAAAATCTACGGATTAATTTGTTCATAATTGACATCATCGCCCAAACACATTTGCTCCTCATCCACTTTTGGCTAACCCCTGACCCCAGCTTCCTTGTACCAAGGGTCACAAAGTTCAAGGTCAAACAACATCAACAGTCGGTTTCGTACTTTCGTCTGTAAACTGTTGGTTTACGGAGCCTCGGGGGACCAAAGGCCGGAGTTTGTTCGAAATTTCTGCTTCTTGGCGACCGAGGTTCGGTGATGGTGATTTTCTCGTCAGTTTCGGACGCAAATTCGTAACCTTCCTCATCAGAAGAATTAGCTTCCTGCAAATACGCATTGTCAATTGAAACCCAGGTATTAACCCTTTAAATTGCAGGTTCGTTTTTCAAAGTTCTGCAGTCTGCAGTTTTGAAACAGTCAACTATTACTCAATATATAGCAAAAAGTTGTAGTAGTTAAATAAAAAAATTTTGTACAGTAATGATGTAGAGTATGAAATTTCCTTGCCAACCACCAAGTCCGTATATTTCAAAACTATAACTTGTTTTTCTGCTTGTTCGTCAATGTGAGTTGCGCAAACGAAACACGATAGTTAAACATTCTAAATAGTGTGTGGAGTAGTGTATTCAAATATTGTCTAACATTCCTAATGAATTGTAAAATACATTTTAGGAAAGTAGGTCTATTGTAAACAACTGCATATAAGCTTTATAGTTGTCCGGTCGCAAACCTCCCATGACATGGGTGTTTTGTTCTCCTACGGTATACGTTATTTTCCCCACCTCAACATGGGGAATTCCCCCACTGAATCTTGGTACATCATAGGGTGACTGAGTTTCACCAATCGATTTTCTCGGCTTTGGTACGGGTTTGTCGAAGGTCATCGCAGTGTATATTGATGGTTCCCACACTGGTAGTTGAGGTTTCACGTAATCATCCAACTCCTCGTCCATTTCTCCCACAGGTGTTGGCGGGTCGTTCGGCTCAGGTTCGATGTAGTCTAATAAAAAATACCAAATCTGATAAAAAATGAGGTTTTGGCAAAACTTTGACTATTGGTGTAATATTCCTCTTTTTTTATCCTTTTTTTTATTTATATCACGGTTATATCATTCTTTTTTATTTTACCAAGAACAGAATACGGTTTGTCGTCATCTGCGTTAAAAGTTAAAGATTTGCTATTGGATCCTAACATAATTCAAACAAATTAGAGCAAACTATTTTTACCACCGCCGCAGTCACCTTTTTATATGCAAGTCAATCATCGAGAAAAAAGACACGTAATCATAAAATGCAGTATTTCTAAGTTCGATAAAATGCACGACCGACAACACATAAGCTCAGACTACCCAGATCAATTGGTTTCCATTGAATTTCTCAAAAAATATGTTGCTGAATGCAACCTCAACGTTCTGTACAGGAATGACAGGAATAATTTTTTTCCTACCTGGCTCGTCTTCTTCTTCAATTATTTCTTTTACTTTTTCCCTCATGGGCGATGTGGGACTCTCAGGTTTATGGCGCTGGCATTTCGGTGCCACCTGGGTGTAATTGTCAAGAGGAGGTTTGAAAAGCATGTGCTGAAATAACAAGCAATTATAAACGAACCGATCATCAACTCTTAACGTTGATCAACTCTCTTATGCTAGGATTAATTAGGCTGATGGTGAAACGATTAAGCGTCTTGCACGATTTTGCAATAGGTCAATCCCAGAATAACGTTTTATGAAACATTCAGTGCAAAGATCCCAAGATCAAGACCACGTGCATTTGTCAATGGGAGATCAATAACTTACTCATACACCACTAGAAAACACGCTTTACAGCGAAAAGCGTACAGTAGGTATTTAAGAATATAGACGTGTTTATATATAGCATATGTCTCCCATTGACAACTTAGATTGGTCTTGGTATCGTGGCACTAAAGTTTTTATACATATATTTCGCTTATACGGCATCATCAGTATCCTTATTCATGTAGAATTCCTGTTTGGGTATTTATTTGACAAACGAGAGGACACATGTGGTTGGTATGCAACATTATTAAACATACATCAACCGCATGGGGTGCAAGGCAAAATACCCTTTAACGTATGTCTACTATGGCATGGATACTATGGCACAAAGGGAGATAGGCCCACATTTAACAACAATGGTAATTTATATTTAAAGATATCTGTATTGCAACCGGGCTTAAAGTTAAAGGAGTCACTAAACTGTATCCGAATTCGGGAATACCATCTTGGTGTAAATGTTTTCTTCTTCATCCTCATCCTCTCTACGCGGAACTTCCGGTGGCGTTAATTCTTTATATTCCGGAATACGACCTGTAACAATTTCACACTGGTTTTAATCATACATGCAACAGCCACGCACAGCCTATTGCCCGAGAATCGTGTTTAAACCACAAATATGATGACAGAAAAGATCAAGAAATGAGCCCTTGCAATGTGGTACTACGTTAGCATGAGGATATATTAAGTATAAGAATCAATATAAAGGACTGGTGGTTTTCCTAGTGGCTGTTACTTGATGTAAGAATTCTTGGGGAATGTTTCGGCAATCCTGTTTTCATTGGAGAAATATTGAGAGATCGGAGATTGGGACCAATGGGTTCAGACATTCGTCGATTTGTTGTGGGTAGTGGTGGCAATGTAGTTGGTCGTCCGGGTATTTCAGACGCTGAATTATGGCGTTTAACCGGAGGAATTTTTTCCTTTTTTGTCATTCTGGATTGCAGGCGGGCATTTGATCTGCGAAGGCTCTCCACGTCACCGTATGTTATCTGTAGTTTTAAAAAAATGTTTTTTTTAGTGAGCTGCAAGGGTCACTGTTTCGACTTGATATATTTCATCAGTGCAGCTATGGCGTGGTTTACATCAATGTTACCAACTAAATAGTCAAATAGGAGTTGAAAGTTACCTAAGCTTAGGATAAGGAAAATTCAAAATTGCTATAATTCTTTTTGTGTCTACAACCAATTTGTTGTGATGTTTCAGGTTGTTACCAAGAAACTTTCAATAGAGCATTCAAAAATAGATGTTTAAATAAAGTAAACGAACAAAACTTTCGTTGTGAAAGCAGTTTTTACAGACTGTAAATCTTGCCAAAATTATCTTAAAGTTTTTACAAAACTCTGCGCACACATATATGAATTTTGTGTAAACCATTGTTTCTCAGCCGTGCTTCTAATTGTTTATCTCGCTCTGGGTAAAAGTTTAAATGTTTTTTCATAGCACATCTGCTTTATCCAACTCAAATTCGTTTTTATCCTTCGGCTTTCCGCCTACAATTGCAGACTTTTAAATCACCTCTAAATCAGACCATAAGACGAAAGAAATCCAGTGTACAACATTTGATCAAATAAATGCGGTTTAAGCAGCACCGGCCTGAACCACAATGGATTCCATACATGGTCTTGTAAATTTTTGGTGACTTACAATTTCCACTGTTGGGAGTTTCTCATGACCGTTGAAGTTGGTGATGAACGGAACCTGAAGATTTCCTTCAGTTGATTCTACGGTGAGAGTTCCTCGGCAAGTTGGAACTTCCACAAGTTGATTTCTTCCTGCAGCGTCGGGACGGGCGGATCCAACAATTGCTGTAAATTCTTTAAAAGAAAAAAGTTTCACCTATCGTTTCTCATGGGCAGAATTTTAAGGAATCAAATTTTATCATGTGAGCGGCATGCAATGTTTCGACCCAGGTCATATTATTCATATTATTGGCTCCACATTACTTGTATAAATTATTCAATTTTGAAGAATTATTCTTGGTCATTTTTTATTTTTCTGTTAAGTCCATCACCAGCACATGTCAGGGTAGGCCACAGGGTAGGCCACAACCCCCAATGTAAGCCGATAGTTTAGCGATAAAATTGAGTGATATATTTCAAATTCATGATAAGTTTACCTGTTACTACTTCTTGAACAATAAAAGTTTTTTTGCCGAATAACGGATCGAATCCCAACCCCGTGTCACTCGAGGTGAGGCGCACGTGACACGGAAGCTCGTATTTGAACAGGTCACGTGCTTTTAATTCCTTGGGCGCTGATTGGTTGATGGGTTCAAACTTCCCGCACAAATAATCTGGGTAAGTTGCGGCGTGGGATGGAAGATCAGCCGCTGCTGATACCAAGCAGTGCACCAACTGCAAGACAAAACCATGTGTAAGTTAATGAGTTAAGTTTTATGCAAAGGCATGATTGGCAGAATCGCCTCACTGCGCAGGTCTTTACTTGGCGATCACAGCTATCGTATCGAGGTCATTAGGTTTGCAGGCTTCGCAGACCAGGCTTTTCAAAAAAGGAACTGCAATGCCTGGGCTGCGAAAGCCTGTAAACCTAATTATGTGTAAGTTATATGCACAAAAGTATTGTACACATTTATTGTTAAATTGTAGCTCCTTATGACATGCAAAATATCGTGCAAAACATTGTTTTGTGAATTGGTTAAAGTTGTGTTATTGGTGTTTGGATTACTTGTGCTTTAATTGGGAATAAATGCGCAAAAGATATAAGAGCCCGTGAAATAAAATGTCCTCGTTGAGGTTCCCACTTATTGCTTAGACATGCGTGTATACAAGTAAGTGGTGAGGAGCCCTCTATCATAACTAAATAGACTTGGACCATTGAAGAGACCAACAGCGCAAAAAAGCACACAATCCAGTTTAAACGGCGACAATATTGCAACGTTTTTTGTCATTTGAATCTAAACGCATTCGTACATACGGTGACAATCGTTGATCCACACTTAAAAATGTCACAAACAACGTGTTATACCCGTGTGGTGATTCCCCCAATTTCATTTTCCGTCATTTTTAAGAATTGAACAATCTCGCCCTCCCGACAATGCTCGAGTTGCTTTTCCTTGGGATATGACGTACGCTTCGTGACGTATTTGACGTCACCCATCTGTGGGATGTCGGCTACGGTCTCGTACACAGGAGGAATTCTGCGGTAAAAGCGTTATCACTTTCAAGTACCACGAGGTTGAGCTGCTCGCTAATGTTTTTCGAAACATTTGCTTCAAAACATTGAAATAAATCTTGCGTTGGAGCAGAGCATTTTTCCAGTAATAAGGCGCAATTGCAACTGAAAAATAGTGGATGTGAGAGGAATTACGTCACAAGGCACTCTACAGGTTTTCAACGTGTCGCAGGATAATACAAAAACATAATTTAAATATCTCCAAGTGGCCGCACAGGTTGCTACAACTTGACATCAGCATGTTTGGGGTATCAAGATACTTTCGAAATGTTAGTTCAAAAACGTTATTGCAATTTTTTCGACAAGTTCAAACATACAAAGGTTCGCACGAAAAGCACAAAAAAACAAACCGTGAAGAAAAGGTTCAGCAAAATAGGAATATCAACGAACAACTCTACGATATAACCCTCACGTTTTGAACAAACCGCCGTAGTTTGGGGTGACGAGATAATGTTGCATCTCAGGTGATGTGAGAAGGAGTTTTTGTATTTTTCTTACTCTGTGGATTGCGATGGTGTTCCTGTATCGTATTGGACTCTGAAACGGAACACAAACGTGGTCTAATTAAAACGAACCAATGCTCTTTTTGTTTTCTATCCATAACCACAACAATCCCTGTTAACTCCCACTTCAAACACCACCCCGACATGGGGGCAGATGCAGAAATTATCTCTAAGGCTGGCAGTTACCATTCAAAACTCAATGTGGCGTGATATAAATGAAGATACATGCGCCAGACAAACCACACTACTGATGAACGAAAATCAATCCCTTTCGTTTGTCAGCGCAGCGTCTTTTTTAGTGTTAAAAAGTGTAACAAATTGTAGGGAGACAAACGACCCCACTATGATTCATCGGAACTGCTCCCAACACGACAATGAGTCGGCCATGGTGATAATACATAACTTCTTCGTGAAATTATTGCTGTTATTACTTTATCAAATTTGGCAAGATTTTATCAAAATTGCCCCAAAAAATTGGTCAAATTTCCCATAAAAAAATACAAAATCATTATTCAAAGGATGACAAACCAAAAGAGGCCACTTCATAAATACCTGGATTTTTGATAAACTGGCAGTAGCTCCACTTGTTACAACAGCTGTTAACGCGAACCCAGACTTCGGTACAGGAAATATGGAATCCAGGTCCAGATCCTGAAGTTGAGAAGATGTGCCTTCAGACGAATTTCCGCTACTCGAACGTCTTTTATGCTCGGTAAACATTCTCGCATCCCCCGCGTTGTAATCGAGTACTTCCACCTGAGAGGTAGGTTTTAAACAGGAGTTGTTTTCATGTACTATACCCCATAATTACTTGCATGTATTTGTGCGCAAGGAAAAACGAGATTAATTTAACCAAGGTATTCTGGCATGCGGTCAATCCTGCCTTTTATCTCTAACCGGCGTTGCATCTGCCATCTGGTTGTTTAGAAAGTATAAGTGAAAAGATACGGTTTTTGTTTGTTCAGCAGTAGTTGCAGTCTACTTATACAACAAATTTTTTTATAGGTTTTTGTTTGTTCAGCAGTAGTTGCAGTCTACTTATACAACAAATTTTTTTATAGGTTTTTGTTTGTTCAGCAGTAGTTGCAGTCTACTTATACAACAAATTTTTTTATAGGTTTTTGTTTGTTCAGCAGTAGTTGCAGTCTACTTATACAACAAATTTTTTTATAGACCGTGGTAATTCTACCATGGAAAGTGTGAGACAAACTTTTCCACAGAAAACAATAAACAAATTGCTCGTAGTTTCAAATAACGGGAAACTTAAAACTCTGACTCACATCCATTTTAAATGATCCCGAAATAACGATATCGGAGCCAGGTAGAGAACATTTGAGTGCGTAGACAATTTTAATCGGCACCATCTCAATAATTCTGTTCCTCCAATGGTTTGGGATCATCCAGTGTTCATCGTATTTCTTCGGTTCATCAACGCTGAAAAAAATCGCGTTTTGAAAAGTTTTCATCTGTTTCAAAAACATTTACTTGTCCGGGTCATTGTTAGTTTTTACATTTTTATAAAGTTTTCATGCGATTGTTTGAATTGACCGCCTCCAATCTGCCATATCATGACCACTTAAATGCAAACATTATAGCTTTCTATATTGCAATGGTGTTTAAATAATGCATGCTCTTGTATGATAGATGGGATCGACTTATACTGCGTAGGCCTTGGCGACCTCATTTGTCACATATTGACCGCATCGCGCTGCTGTTACTATCAGGCATTGTAGTTTTAGAGGAACTGCCCGTGTGTCATTGAAATTGACGTACATTAATGGCAAAATAAAATCTACTTTAATTTTCAAGCCACTAGGACAAAAAAACGATCATATGATGAGGTTTTTGGGGTGGCAGCCAAGCTTGATCGAAGCAAACTTTTTGTAACAATACTGCAAAGACTTGCGACAATTAAAGTACACAGGGTTTAGGAATAAAAGCTGGTAATCAGTTTATGGCGCATACCTTGCCGCTCTGGATTTAGCCTTTTTTCTTTTAAACAACACGGGGAATGTCGGCGTTTGCTCTTTCTCTGGAGGTTCCTCGTTTTTAGTGAGGAGTCGAATTCTGTAAAAAAATACCAACAAAACTCTGAGAATAAAGACACTGGCTCATACTGTTAAAAACATGGACCAGTCCCTTTATTCTCAGAATTGTAGGTAGATCCATAATTAGTGTTACCGACAAAACAGTTTTCTTGTATGTACATACCAAACCATCTTTAAAACGTTGCGTTTGTTGTACATGTCATGCTGAGTGTTGGATAAAGTGCACTGTCAAGTGTTGAAAGAATCGTAGTGAAGCCTAATTAGCGGCTAAGTTTTGTTTGCATACTTACATGGCATGCTTTGTGAAATGAATTTAAACTATTTTGCAAAATAATACAATTATAATTTAACAAGCTTTAACGCACAGTTGTGAAGTGATGAAAACTAATGTAAAGTCTATAAACAACTTACAAGTAGAATGCAGGCAAATAAGATGTGACCAACTGTATCTTTTTTTAGTATAACGATAAACAAAATGCGATCAAACTTATTTTGAACATATAACGACAACGAATAGTCGATGTTATGCATTTGTGAGGTGAATAAGGCAAACACAGTAACATCTCGTTTTCGCCAACCGGTACAGCATGCAATTTTGTACGATGTAGATACTGTCCAGTGAGTATATACAAACTTAATCTAGAGTGCACCCCCACATTCTTGTCAAAGAACACAAGCGCTGCCGGCTTAAACTTCACCCACACTGCGTTTGTTATTACAACGAAAGTTGTAACTAAAAAATCCCCTCGCACTGTTGCGGATTGTTCAAGTTCCAGTGTGGAACGAACTTTCAGCCTCGAGATCCACTTTCGGTTTCTCCGAACGCTCAGACTCGTTTGCTTTGGAGCTCACGTGACTTCAAACGTCATAACAACACTAGGGAAGGACATAAGCGTCGGAAACGCTAGACTTTAAGCCTTTTATCACTCCGACGATGCTAAAGTATTGCTGGACTATGCATTTTACGACTTCCTATTCAAACTGTTCAACAAGTTTCTCTATGAGGAAAACAGGCTTCAGGCGCAGTTTTTCATAACACACAAATCCCTATGTTTGTTAAAGATATTTTGAATTATTCAGCACCAAGTATTAGGTTGTTACAGGACTTACTTCATTCTTCCCATTTGTGGCGTCCAGTACTTGGACAATTCCTTTAGCCTGTATTCCTTCATGCTCAGTGGCTCAGCCAGAGGTGATACGATATCTTGCAAATAACAAGAAACTCATCATATTATTTCACATTCCCAAAACAACAAACGTTCCTCTTTTGTCAAAAAAAACAATTACTGCGCCGTTCAAAGTCATGATATAGGCAAGAAAGAACAAAAATGCGTTCATTGGTAATCCATATAACGCGTATGTTATTGGTCGCAAATTGGGTCAGTGCAATTAAACCATTAACCTGATACCACACTGGCAAACAAACAATGTTGACCTATGGTTTGACTTTGTTTAGTTTCTGTTTCTCGCCGCCAGTTGCGTGCTGTACAAAGTCGAAAACCCACTAAATCACCTGCGTTCATTTGAACAAACTTCTTCTCCAGTTCAGACGGCAGCATGAGGTTTTGTCCGTGTCTCTCTGTCTTTACCTCCAAGAACTCGGCTCCAGAAGAGTCTTGGAACTGAAATTGAGAAACAGGTCAGCTGATGAGAAGTTTTTTTTCGGAAAGATCCTGAAATTTAGTGACTTCCACACAACGAAATACTTTACCAAACCTCTAACCAAGCATAGGATTTAAATCGATGTTTCCCAACCTGGGGTTCACAGACCACGAAAGAGTCCATTGGGTTGTTCCAGGGGGCTTGTAAATGTGTGAGATTTCAATTATGACACTGTTACTCATTTTCTTAAACAACTTCACTGTATTGGGTCATCATTACCACAGTAACTCCATATAAAGTTATTATTTATCTTGACAAATATTCGCTGCCTGAAAAGCGGCGTAAGGATTGAAATCAGTGGCGGGAACTTTACTTTCGTTGACTTTGCTCGACTTTCGACCATCGGGCATTGTTGAAAGTAAAAAAATATTCATGCTGGAACTATTGAATTTACACAAAAACATAAAACCATTGTAAATTACTACTGATGCCGCCAGGTTGTATTGCTGCAAAACGTCGATATAATAAAATTATTGCCAGAAGAGTCGTATTGCAAGCTATAAAACCAGCATTGTGTTTTCGTATACTTGGTGAGCTTTATTCAATAAGTGAATAAATTTACTAAATTTAAGTTTTACATAACTATTTGGGACACAACAGCAGTTGAATTCTTACCGGAACGGCGTAGCGGCAAAGTAAGAATATACTTTTACTTTCAGCTCTATACCATCGGGTTTAACCGAAACAAGAGCAAACTTTATACAATTGCTACGTGACAACACTCTGGCAACCGACCTTGCTCAACACTTGTAGTCTGTCCCAAGCTTGTATTTGAACCTTTCCCACGGTGAATTGCGTCACGGAGTAGATGACGTCATCGATTGCTGGGAATATGTCGAGCATCTCACACACTGAACCAAAAACTTTCGAGTTGGTTTGGTTGTACATGGGAACAACCTTGAAAAGGCACGGAAGGTCAACGGGTACTCGTATGCATTCCTCATCTTCGTCTGCAATTGAATGTGGGAATGTTACGGGAGTTGTAGAAACATTTAACTTTCCAGAACGAAAACGGAGACCCAGAACAACACATTTGGGTCAAATTCTCCAGAATGCCTGAGGTTAAGCAATTGAGCTAACTGAATAAAACCATACGCTGTACGTTCTCCCCAAACTACACTTTGCATTCGCTAAAAACACAACAACACAGTTTAAAAACCAACACAAAAAAAGAATGTAAAATTCTATCTACACCATCCGTTTTAATTACACGGAGCATCAAAACGCTTTTTATTAAAAACAGTGACATCACCATGACGTCATGTTTAATAGGGGGAACAACCGGTTCCGCATATAAATTGCAATATATGGTGTAGGAACTCGTTTGATTTTACCTTCTATGCGTTCTTCAGCTACGTTGAGTTGGACCTCCTTGGTCTTGGCTTCATAGACGATCAGCTCGTCGCCCACGCGAAAGTCGATATCATCTCGATCGGCAAGCTCGTTTATCGACCACACACGAATCTTGATCGGGTTCGCACCAAAGAAACTTCTGTGCAATTTATCCACCTACAACGTACATTATATATTGGAGTGGTAAACGTAGCTGTACACAAAATCGAAATAAATTTGAAGTGGCTGATACAGCTAGGCTGCAATGCCTGGGCTGCGAAGTCGGTAAACCTAATGATCTCGACACGATAGCTGCGATCGCCGTGTAAGGACCTGCGCAGTGGGGCGATCCTGCCAATCATGCATTTGCACAAAACATTACTGCGTTGTCAAACTCGTAAAAGGTATAGTTATATGTCGTTCAGTACGATCTTATCTAATAACTCAGGAATTAGTTTTTTACAAAATGTTATTGTTTTCATGTAAGGAAGACAAAACCACTCACGCAACTTCCCATTATGTTGGCCCGCTTTTCCAACACAGCATATAAGACGACAACTTACCACTTTGCTCCAAGATATTACGTCACTGCCGTTCCGAAGTCGACTGCACATGACGTCACATCGATAAGAAACCACGCATAAACAATTTGAGTAGAGTTAATGATTTGACATACAACAAGTGTCTACGTAAGGATGCCAAAAACTTGGAGTGTAAAGCTTTGTAGAAAAGTACTAATCAGTTAAACTAATGTACCCTAAAAGTAAAGTAAAATAAATTGGGTAACAAGGTTGTGAACAGCAAACTTTAATATAAGAAAATGTAATAAATCAAATATAAAAAATCCCCCCTCGGCATAAAAAGAAACCCGTCTAAAAGTAGAATTGCAAGCAATAAAATGCACGCCAATGCGCACAAGTAAATTCCCCGTCGATCGCTGCCTTGTGTCAACATGGATCTGAGACTGAGAGCACGGACGATCACAGCCTGCCCTCTAGACTGTTATTGTATTTGTCTTTCAAACCGAAAGCAACTGGAAACATTGTTAACCTCGCACAGCATTGTTTTTTTATTGGCAGGACATGTCGACGACAGAATCAGTTTGTCCGTCAAAAACATAACCAAAAACCGCTGGCGCAAGGCAATTTGTACTCACGCATTGAACGTGGGTGTACAAGGTTTATTTTTGTTTCTAGTACACGGTTGGTTTGGTAATTTCCTGCTAGTTTCAAGGACATAAGTTGCGGAATGTTACGCTCTGTTGCATCTCGGTAAAACTCTGCTGGTGCATCAGGCTTTCTGTCTGCAAAACTTCCTATTCTGTTTAACGTTGCTTTGTTTTCAATGCTTTCACTTGACCTCGCGTATTCATATAACCAAGCTCTTTTAACAACATAGAAAAGTCAACTAACGAACTAAGAAGGTTTTCTTTTCCGTATGAAAATACATCAAAACGTACAGGTCTTCTAGGGGCACTACATATTCAACAGACACAACTGCTAACTTCCCTGCATTATAATCCTGTTTTATGTCAAACTCGGAGAAACCAAACCCTCGCGAAACGCAACCTCAACAGCAACTGGGACGACTGACTTCGTTCCTCTTGTCGTCACGCGAGCAAACCGACTGGGACTTGCCATGCGCAGTCGTGCGTGACATTTTTACACAGAAGAAAAATCCCCTCTCTGTGGTTGTACAATGTCGCTGCCGAACAGGTGACGGCTCAAAGGTTGATTCAATAAAACTGCGCAGCTGCAGGCAGTGCATTGTGGTTATACACATGCTTCGCAAAAGCTGTTATAAAGGATTACACAGTTACAAAACCACACATACCCAGTTAATGTGCCTGTTTTTTACTGGTAACTTGATTACCTGCCTCTTTATGTGTGCATGCAACACAATAGGGATTATTGGGATAAAGGGATCTGTTCGTCACAAGAAATGTACCAATAAACTTTAGCGCTAAGTTTCGTTTGCATTGTGCTAAACAACCTGGTAGAGAAAACCGTTTGACAATCTCGCCAAAACTTACCAGCATTGTGGTTTCTACTGTATCCCTACCTAAGATGAATATTGTTGATTCCGTCACTCTCCCTCGTTGAACAATGAAGGTATTTGGAATCAAGCACCTTGCTTGTCAACATTTAATTTGTAAACCCGATAGCAATAATACATAGCTGTGGATACAAAAAGCACTTCCGTTTGACAAAACGCATAAGTTAGCCTTCATACCGTAGTCAAGTTGTGTTACAGAAAAACCTACCTACAATAAATATGTGATGCTTACTTAATTAACTTTATACAAATGATGTATTCAACATAAGGGGGAAGCAACCTGGACTTAATTCTGCCACGCTTTGGAGTAAATTTGTCAACGGTTGGCTGACTCTAGACAAAACACGAGCATAATACCACATGCCTCTATCTCCAGGATTCTGATACATTTCCACAGAAAACATAGAAAGAGTGAATTTATTGGGTTACACCAGCTCAATATTTGTGGAAAAGGGGTTTGAGCAAAAAGTTTGGCGACAAAAATTTTTGGAATAAAATTACTTTTAATTCACGTTCGGTTTTTGTAGCGGTGTTGAATTAAATGCACACACGCGCACCATGCACTGATCAAAGGTTTTCAAGCTTATCAAATTTCATTTGTGTTTTAAGTGTTGTAGTATTTTGCATAAAAACAGTGGATACCAGTACACGTGTTACAACATACACGGCCAATCTGCGGCCTACAGGGCATATCTGGCCTGTTCGGTCTTTTAATATAAAAGTTTTTCTGTAAATTAAGCGAAAAAAATTGTGTCAATTTTCTAGTGTTTTAGAATTTTTTTTGTCCATACCGTGGTTTGATGAAATATGCGTTGAACATTATTTTAACTTTTTTGTTACTTGGGCCCACGCGTCAAAGCGTTCACATACACGGCTGTGTTGTATGACAGAAAGCTTTGCATTGCACGATGGTGTATAACAATCGACGTGATGGGGTAAATTATGTAACGCTGCTGCATATTTTTCATCGGAACGCTAATAATGGTGGATACTACCAAAGCACATTGAGCCGGAAGGAGTACGCGATAGGTTTCGACGAATTATGAAATGGAGGCACGATCGACCAACAAACAAGCGTGTTGAAAATCTAGTTTGTTTCAGACTAGAAAGGGGGCAGGATCACTGCAGTTTTGTCACGTTTCGCATCATTGCTAGGCCGCCTGCAGGTTCTCAAAAACTGTGGCACGAACTGCTGAAGTAAGGTGACGCTCCGTTGACTGAACAACTTCTCTGTATCTTCCAATGTTTCGGGAAGTTTGCGTCCTTTTGTTTCGGGAAGAGTGACGATCAGAATTCCTGAAAACACGATGTTTGTTGTTTTGGGCAACTTTGCAAATAATGATACAAACGATATTTGCAATTTAATTGTAGCACTTCTACCTTAAGTCATAAATTAAATTGTGACGTCATAATAGGCGTAACTTGTTCCACTTTTATCGCTTTGATGTTAATAAAAGCGCAAATTTACATGACGCGGGCCAAAAAAAATGGGATATGATTCGCCAAATTTGGCCCACGGGTTGTCATGTTTACCCCTAAAGGCGGAAAAACGTAATCAAAAAAATGTCTGAATTGTAATAGTGACCAAAAAAAACAAAGGGTTTAGACACATTTGTGTTCATTATGAGTCATTCACCAACAGTGATATAGGCAATGTTATGATTCCGTCTGTGGCGTTAAGTTTTTGCAAAAGGTTTTGTTTCTCCAATTCAACCACCGAACTTTATATTTGTGAGCAGAATGTTCATTATTATACAAACTTGATGACAATAATCCAACAACTCTGGTTAAAACAACTTCCCATTGACAAAACACGTAGATTTTGTCTTCAAATCGTACTGAAGTTGTGTAACAGAAATCCACAGTTCGAAAGGCCCAGCAGTGCTCACAATCAACATGTAACGCTTACCTAATTAACATAGTTCAAACTGATGTCTCTATAACAAACCTGCCAGTGCAGCGATTCCGCCGAAGACAACGTAGGGGAGATTTTCGTTAATTGAATCCAACATAAAAATCAGAGTGGAAGCCATGGCACCCAACCTGGCGCATCCGCTGCAAATTCCTACTCCGTTCCCCCTGTATATGAAACAGCACAGTATAGAAAGTCCTATTGCAGCAATAACAAATGAACAGCAGACCAGTTAAACGGTTTATAGATGTACAATAAAATTTCAGAAACAAATGTTATTATCATTCTGAAACATTTCAAGTAAGCTGCAGACAGACGGAGCCAAGCATCTCGTTTCACACTTGGAAAATTTGTCAAAAATTAACTATGATTAGGCAAGAAATACTTGCAGTTGATGCACGCAATAGAAATACCGCCAAATATGCTAATCACCATAATCAAACGTTTCGAACACTGCACTTCCTATAAAGCACATTACCTCTTAAACGTAAGCTTGCTAAAACTGCCATGACGTTTTAATATACGTTGTATTGTTACCTTAGTGGGGTAGGATACAGTTCTGAGGTATAGAGATAAATGCAGCTGAATGTTGCAGACGAACCGAATTTTCCAATCAGAAACAATGCTGTTTTTGCAGCTATTGCACCTTCGAAATAACGCAAAAGTATGGGTCATCAATTGCTATTGTTTAACTTGTAATTGTCAGTATTCACTTGAACTGAAAAACACAGTCGCACTTGGGTAAACAAGTTAGCAGTAATGATAAAAAAAATAAAATATCACTGTTTCTCTATTACTTTCACTCACCCTTGGGAAAAAAATTGAGCAACAATAGACTGACCCCACATAACATATTGCTCACAAAAATAGTTGGACGTCTTCCCCAGGTGTGAATCAACACCGCAGAGCCGAGATACGCTGGAAGTTCAATTAGCCCAGATAAGAAAAAGTTAAGAAATGGATTTCCATCCAATTTCGTTGCATTCAGTGTTAGGCCGTAGTACAAACAGGTGACAGCAAACCAATTGTAGAAGAGGATAAGAGATATAATACGTAGTTTCGGAATGCAGAACAAGTCCACAGTGGAGGTTTGTTCGATTAGCTGTGACTCCTCTGGCACAAGCTTGTTGTTCTCATCCTGAAAAGTAAAATATTTTGTAATTACAATAAAGAAAACTGAAAATAGGTAGCAGAAAAAAAACTTGGTGTAGGCCGTTTTTTCACTGGAAGAACAAGCAGTTTTGTATTCAATTACAATAATGTTGGAAAAAATAATTGGCACATAAGTATATCGAATCATTGTGTTGTCCCAGACACCAAAAAATTTAATCATTGAGGAATCATACAGTTTTTGGAAACAGATTTTTAGAATGGATCTTAAAGACTACCTCAAGGTTATTGCAATTGTAGTTTATGGTAATTGATCTATATCCAAGTGAATTACATATTCAGCATATTTTAATAGTCTTTACATTCTGAACCCATGTAACTTAAACAATGGCCGTGAAAGGTTTCATTGAACCAGTTTGTATTTTAAACAATTTCAAACAACTTGGAAAGATATTCAAACCATGGACAAGTGGATTGTGTCCGATAGATTCAAAAACTCGTCTATTTCTTTTCCATTAGTTGCAGCCATCATACGCAGGGTTGCCTCAGCACGATCACTTTTGTTTTTTGACAGCAGCCACCTCAGAGACTCCCCTGAAATCCTACAAGTCATACTCACAAATATTAAATAAAAAACATTAGAAAAACAAAAACTGGCAGTCATTATTTACAGAAATCAACAATAAACATTTTGATATTTTAAAAACTTTGTTGACAACAAAAAATATTGTATGGAACTCACCAAATATAAATTGGGAGCAGAGCAAGTAATGGCAGAGAAACAGCCAGATTTAAAAATACCCAGTTTCGTTGCAAGTACCCACATAGAGCAAGTAGCATAAAACCAACCGAAAAAGTGCACTGAAGAATCCCTGCAATTAGTACGCGATGCTCATCTTTTGTAATTTCCATCACTGCCGACACAAAAAAAAATAATTCCTGCTTTTTTAAGGAAATTTTGTACCTTCAAAAACCTTTATTAAAGAATGGACAATTTTCTGAGCAAGATTATGTTTGAAAAAATATGAAGTTTTTATTTAAACTTTACTACTGTATTTCTGTGTGACAAGCAAGAAAAAAAAATGCAGAACACACTTTGAACTTCAAAAACGCGAATTTATGTTTTGTCAACTGGCAATAACTTTTATCTGCAAACACCATGTATGACATTTATGGCAGCATGTGATTTAACACAGGGTTGTTGAACTTGTGTAAACACAAACAAGTGCAAGGTCATAAATTATCTCTGCAAATGAGGGATGTTTGACATGTCATGCCTTTGTGCACCAGCATAGCTTCACTCTAGCAATGCGATGTGTGTGACTTGGTTACACACAATCAGAGTTAATATCTTATTGGTTCTAACAGTTACAAAAGAAAAATACATAAAGTAGTGTGGGTTTTATTTGGACTGCTATAATGGTAACCAAGCATGTACCTATGATATAAATACATGATATACATATAAGTCAATACCGTATACATGACTACAATTCCATGTCAGCTTCAAAATCACATACAGAAAAACTAAATCAATTTAGGTTCTAGAATTAACACTGAGAAAATCTCATTGCGTTGAATGAGATTTTCATATAAATAAAACTTCTATTACAATAATGTCAGCGACGCTGAAATTGAAAAAGGTTAACCCCATGTTTACATTATGCCTGGCAACCTAACTGGGAAGTCAGTGGTAATTTTACATCCCTCATATTAAGTACTTTAAACCAGGTAACCACAATCAGTATTGAATAATATACTGTTGCTCAACTCAGGTATAAGCTGGTATAAACAATTTCTACTTTATACTAAGCAAATATATACATATGGTCATCGACCGAAAGCCTGCCAGGGTAGCTTGGTTCCAAGAAACCGTAAAGTTTAAACTACAGAATAATATACTTACAGTATTATTATACTTACCATACACATATCCTGTGACACAGAGACCTATTCCACCGAATCCAGTAAACAAATGAACCATGGCATACATCCAATAGTTTATGGCAGTGGAGCTAATACATGCAGCAACAACAATGATCACCAAAGAAATGGCGAAAAATGTTCTCCTACCCCACCTAAAGCATAAAATTTAATTCACACAAAAGGTCAAAGAAATACAAAATTCCTGTTGCTGCCAGGCATATTGCAATTAAAAATGTACTGATCTTCTGTACCCTGCGTGTTTCAGTGTGATTGACTTGTTGCATTTTACCTGATGAAGTCTCGCCGCATGGCAGACGAAGCATCGTAAAAATACATGCCAGAAGATCAGTACATTTTTAGGTCAAAGAAATATCTGCATGTTTTGAGCTCCAGGAGCTTTCCTTAGTTACTTATTGATACAAAAGACTACTTTTTCATCAATGCAAAATCACACACTATGATGTAGAAAAAAATAGTATAAATGACACTGGATCTATGCTTGAACCAAGCTAAGCTACTCTGATAGGCTGTAGAGTTCCCAGAAACTTAAAATGCCTCTATGGGTGAAATAAGCTTTTATGATATAAAATGTTTACAGTCTTTTTTTTGGTTGGCAGTTTCAGTGTTACACACAAACATCAAGACAGTGTTATTATAATACAATTGTGAATGTTTTTCATTTACTTACTTGTCTGATGCGATGCCACAAAGCATTGCCCCAAAAAACACCCCAACCATGAGCAAAAACTGGGACATAGAGGTTTTCCACCCATCGCCACACACAAGATCAAATTCAGAGACAATGGTGGATTGGTAAACAGACTGGTCATACGTCCAGCTTGTACACTTTTCTGTTGTCAAGTTGGTATTGATAATCCCACTTTCCCAGTATGAGCAATTTACACTGTTAATTAGGGCACTTTCAGAGTACCTAGAAATGTATTGAGATGTTACAAAAGGTGATAAAAAATTAATTTTTAGACCACAGATTCTTCATTTATAAAGTGAGTACTTGTTGTTGTTGTATAGCTAAATTGTTCAGAGTGTGAATGTTACAGGAAACACTCAAAGCCTCTCAGATTCAAAATTTGCTTTAATTTGCATGAGAACCATTTTATTGATTTCCCACCGCAGAAAACAGAGTGTAGCAGGAAATTGTACAACTTTAATTCTCCTGTTTTTTGTCAAAAGAGAAACAATGACTGCTCCCACTATTCCCAGCACAATGTTATTTGGTTCTAATACATTTCATATGCTTAAAGATTTACAACTTCAGTTGCATCAATAACAAATAGTATTGTTGGACGGCAAACAGTGAAAATGTATTCATGTATGTTGTTGAATGTGGTAGGATTTATTAATTGATACCTTAGACTTTTGATAAGAAACAGAGGTTAGACAAGAAACGTTAAGAACATATAAATACATAATACATATACGTTTTGCGAGGTTTAAAGTAAATCAGTATGTAACAGTATTACCTCTCACACGCTACAGTTTTGTTTTCTTTTTTGGGAGAAATTAAGCTGTTTTGAAGGTCCGTCCAATTGAAACCACATTTCTGAAAGAAGCAAAATTTAAGCAAGTGAAGTAAGCATGCAAACATAGAAAGTAACACTGTTCTAACTGAAGGCAAAATAAAACAAAAGGTAAAACTTTAGATGTGTAAGTGTTGTAACAGAAAAAAATAATTTAATGATGCAAAACGATCAATATATAACAAAAACAAACACAAAGTTCATGCTGTACCTCAGATATGTTTGTTTTTATCTCTTCACTGACTGCACAGGAGAAATCCATTTTAGCAGTCAAAAACACTGTGCTGGCAATATTCATTGCACCAAACACACATATTATAAACATAACAACATGCGATCTGATTGTAAACTTATCAAGCCATCCAATATGGCCCATTATTTCAAAAAAACGGGACTCCAGCACAAGTTGCATGTTAGCCATGATTCCTTAGCTCGAAACCAAGCTTTGCGATATTCAATGACAATTCCTTCACAAAAAAGGAAATTCGTGTGTCAACGACATTGCATTTATAGCCAAACAAGATAGCGCCCTGTACGAGACTTGGGTGGTTCCCCGGTTTGTTTACATGTTTTTTTATTTGCCGCCCAATGAATCTGGATGAGAGGTAGGTTGGAAAAGCCGCGAAATTGCTTTTTCTATTTGGCTTCTTTTCATGATTGTTTGTTTGTTGTGTATTGTGTGCTGTATGTAGTAAGATATATTGTTACAGAAACTGTCCTGTTTTATTCCAATTCGCAGTTTTCAAAATGCGTTACGCCATTTCATTGTTTATTTGTATACGTGCATGTTAGCGTTGCATATTCATTACATACCGTATATACATTAATACTTAGGCCTATACTGTTCAGATTATCATATATTCTACAATGAGGAACAGTCCGCTTGTTGTAACTTTGCGAATTGTGTTTGGTTTGTATTTTATTATACAAGGCGTTGCGCAGACGGACTTTTTGGGAAAAGTTTATTTCCCGTTTCTGCACAATCATTTCGTAAGTATCGAACTGTTGCAGGATTTTACTCTTCTGTCTTTAGATTGTATCCAATCTATTGCATTTTAGTGAATGTGTCTTTGCATTGTCTTGCTGAGTGTGATGATACAAATAAAATAAACTGAATTGTATTTAGGAATCTCATTATGCTTCCGATTATGTGCACTCCATACCATGGAAGTCATTGGGAATTGACATGCCAGCTGACACTTTTCGCCAGGCTGTAGGATATGTTATTATTATTTCAGGTAATATTGCCTGCTAGTGTAATAACGTTTTTGAACATAACGTTCAACAAAATCTTTTACAGGGATTATTCTTATTGCTGGAGTTCCTCTAAAGTTAGCAACAGGGGTCATGGCAATTGTGGGTTTTTGGTCTGTATATGCCCATTTGCTCGCTGGTGACCCCACTTATTATGCAGTATGTGGTGGGATCATTGCACTTGCAATGGCCTGGATAACATTCATGCCAATGGAAAAGGAAAAAACTGAATAAAAACTAAAAATTGATTGTGTAATTTAGCACCTTCTATCTAAGCTTGCTCGTTGTATTTTGTATCTCTTTTGCTCTGAATGGTACAGGTTTTTATTTCGATCTTGTTATTGTGAATTGTTTTGTTTAATCGGGTCATTGCATTTGTTTACATCAATTCTGCATATCTTTGTAATTTTTTGTATATATCTTTCCAATCTAATAACCTCAGTTTGTTTTTAGTGTAAAATTTTTATTATGTGCATTGCCAAATTTTACCCAGTGTTTTTTTCCTCTTTCTAGTGTATAGTATATTTCTGTAATATAAACATGTTGTTACAATCTGACATAGCAAGGCTGGTCCTGGGTAAGACATTATGACAGTTATTTATCGTATATATATATCTATAACTAATTTTTTTGCAAATGCACTTTACTTTTCAGGCTATCTTGCTGAGCAAAACATGACAAACACCTTTAATTCTTTTCTAAATGAAAGCGCACACGTTGGTGCTCTGTACGAACTCTTTTCACAAGGTTTGTATTTTTTTCAGGAATTTTGTTTTGAGCGTTGATAAATCCTTTTGAGAATGTATTTCCATTTTTTTATTTTAAGACATCTAAACTAAAGTTTAAAAAAATTATTTTTCTTCTCTCTAAATGTTCTGTAAATCAGTAGGTGATGTACGTTGTTGTTGTTCATGCATGCATTTTTTTTAGGTCTTTCCTCTCCCTACTTACCGACACTCACCATGTTTGGTAAAACTCTGTGCATTATATTGGATGAATACAGCTGCATGAAAGATACTGAAAGTCAATACCTGCGTAGTCAAAAAGGTCAAATGGGCCCTGCACGGAAAGTCGCGCAGTTGTGGGAACAATTTGAACAAGCAGCAACTACCCTGAGGTATGTATCGAAATAAGTTATGTATCTTCATCACACAAATATTCCCCCCATCAAACTTGCACTCTAATATTTTTACGTTGAGTAATTCTGTGAATTTCAATCTTATTATTTTTATTCAGATCATTTCAAGTTGCCTCATCATTGGATTGTCACACGCACTTCAGACCATTTAATGGTACTTCACCAGGTATATATACAAAAAATGTTTTTATATGTTTTTATAAATTGTTAATTATGTATGTATAATTATATTGTACAAAATGTATAATTGTCTTTAAGCCATACTTTATGTCCTGAAATTCATATCTTATCTTTACCCAATGCCTTCCCTTTCATCAGTGTCATTTTTGTCCCAAAAGTTACTTGGTGTGATAAAATTACTGCCAGAAGAGCTGTATTGTATCTGGCAGCATCAGTGGTAATTTATCCCAAAGTCTGTTTATATTATGAATGGCGTAAATGCTATTTTTAAAAACAACCTATTGGCATCATGCAGAGAACAGTCATATGAAATGCTTAACACCTGCACAAGGATGGAACAAGCAAAAAAAAGTTGTCAGAAAAATAATGAAAATAGGTGGGTAAAAAGCTAATATTAGCTTATTTAGCTAAATAACAAAACCTGATGTGTTTAATTTCTTTTTCAAACATTTTTGTGTTAAAATTTAATTTTTTTTTTGTTTAGGAGCACCACAAATAGTTGAGGCAATCCAAAATACAGATGCACAAATCAAAACCTCAGTTGTTTCATCTGTTTTGCAAGGTAACGTCACACTACGTATGCATTTGTGAAAAGGATAATATGTTGTAAGCCTTACTATAAAAAGTTGTGATTTCATTCTTGATCTTTAAATATTTGCATGTCATCCAAAATTACTCACGAAGAGTGATTGACGATCAGCTTCAGTGTGTTCTCTTATTTTAAAATTTACAAAAATAATAATTTCACAATGTCATCGTTAATTTCTGAGTTTATTCAAATATAATATTACAGACAACTTATTTGCATGTCAGCATGTCCTTAGAAATAGATTTTTATGACAAATAAAGTAATTTTCCTTTTGTTGCAATAGATGCAGAGAGTGGTAATTTAAATCCCGCGTTCAGGCCCCAATCAACAACACTGCCCTCTGGTGCTGAACTTAACAGAAGAAAGAAAATGCGCAGTGCACCCAAAAGACTAAGTGATGTGGAAAGAAGAGACATGGAAAAACATCTTCAAGAGCCGATTGTCGAAGATGTAAGCAATCAGTTAGTGTTGGTAAGAAATGCATATTTGGATTGTGAGGACAGTGGCATTTTACTGGAATTTGTAGGTTATAGGTGGCAGTTGTAGGACTTTAAGAGTCTTGTCTTTTTGATAATGGCTTGGTTTCCAACAGCTGATCTTGTCTGAACCTGTGTTTAAATTTTCTTGTAAATGCTCCCCTCAGTACAACACAACTATTATTATTTATTGTTAGCTATCAAATTCCGAAAGATTAATTTTAATTATTTGCTTTGGTGCACAAATAACATCTTCTAATATTCCCAATAACACAAAAAAATTACCCAAAACAATATTTATATAGCAAAAATATGCATTTCGCTCCAGAAGAACTCCACTTATTGTGAAACTGGCTATTGCTGATAACAAAAAAAATAGTTAAAGAGTCTAGACAATAGCTTTAACTAATCTGTTCTTCTGCCACAATCAACGTATAGGCTTGGGCGAAATATCGGTGAATAAAAGTAGACGTTTAATTGTGCCAGAAGAACAGATTAATTGAAATTTGATATGCAACACTAAAGTAGCTTCAAGTTTAATCTTCTGTAGTTTACATTACTGGGAATCGATTAATAATCACAACACAGGAAATATGACAAGTCAATTATTGCTACTTAAATACCAACTTTTTGTTGTACACCAGCCTGCCTCTCAACTATTGCGAAACGTAACAAACAATGAGCCTGAAGCAATAGCTGTTGTTGGAGCCACAATCTTAAAGCAGATGAAGAAATGTTCCAATGCAAGGTCAGTTGGGTTTTAAAGGAGAATATACTCAATTTAGAAGCCAAAAAAATTAACAAAACTTTGATTACCCACCAAGAAGTGTTCATCACTAGCATAGAGCTAGTACTTTACATTATTGCATTGCAAGCTTTCATTTTTTCAATAGATTGACATTTTTCTACGTTTGTATTAAGTACTGTACTCAGATTATCATTTTCACAAAGTGCTGGAAAGTATGTACAATACACTATAAGCCTTGTAGTATAAGGCATCATTTTTATATATTCATTCCGATTGCAAACAGTTTGATTTTGTTTACAATGATGTCAATGCAGTGATGAGTCTATTAATTAACTTTAACATTACAAACTAAGCAAGGAATTCGCTGATCATACAAACCTTCGGGCTAAATAAAGTTCTAAGTTTTGTTTTAATATTTTATGTGTGTTTGTACAGCAAGTCGTCAGAAGTGATTATAAATCCAAGCTCTGGCGTGTCTAAGGAACAACAACCATCTTTCGATGTGGTGAGGTTTACATTAATATCTTTACTCATCAAAAAGTTTAATCATAATTTTACAAATAGAATGAAACTCGTTGCAATCAACAGTCGATTGCCAGCATGACTATAGACTCACTGCTTGGTTCAGGTAAACTGCATTTGTTTCCACTCTCATTTTAGTTATACAGTGTTTCACAAAAAAAATTTCATTACTTATAGGTGTATGTTTGCATTCAGATTTTTTAGGACCAGAAAACCCAGAGTTTATGAAAGATTTAGAAACGCTGTTAAGTCTCTCCTCTGGAATGGAAGGTAATGTCCGGGGCAGTAAACACTTTTTATATTATGTTGGAGTAGTATTAGAATACAAACACCAAGGTTCTTCTCGGATCTTGTGCTTGTATGATATATGTTATTGTATTCATTTGGTAATGGGACGTGTTAATAAAATTATTAAACCACATAAAGTCTCACATGAGATAAAAAATAATGATATCTTTTATTTTTATTACATTTTGCTTCATTGATTGTATGCAAGTGTTAATGTATGTTTTTAATGTTTTTTTTGTGCTGGTCGAATTTTCGTTGCAAATTAAGCCAAACTTTATGCAATCAATTCTCCGTTTAACAGAAAAATCTGGTGAGACCAATGCCATCCAACATACTGCAAACAAATCACCTGAACCTGCACCTCAACTACCTTCAACATCACAGTGTGAAGGTAACATTCTTGTTCCACTCAAGTCCCAGTAGACTTCTCAAGTCCCAGTAGACTTATTGTTGTCCTTGTTCGAAAATAGGATGCATAATAGCAGAACCGTGCAATGTTAAATCAGAGCTTGCTTTATAGCCTGATGGGCCTGTTTGGTTATCCTTAGTTCACGGATTATCCTTAGTTCTTTGCTGTGTGGACATTGGCGTAGAGCTTTGCATATTAACGGGGGTGTGGCGAGTACAAAATGCTAACTTCAGAACATCGTTTGCACGTTATATTATACAGGTTATAGCATCTTTCATGTAAACAAGTGTTTTGGCCCGTGATGTAAGTAATTGCCGATCGAAAAAAATCGAAAAAACGTGGTTTTAAATAAATGCCTTTGCGTCGAACTCGGTAGTCAATTACACAAACGATAACGTGATTTCGCTTGTGTTGCGTAATTGTAGATCGCGATTACCAGGCATACGAAACTGCGTGTTATAAAGTTGCAGGCATACGATACTGCAACTTTATGAGTGTAATTAGAGGTATGTGCCTTCATTTTTACTGCGTCTTGCGCGGCACCCCTGCATCCCCGTACTCTACGCCAGTGTGTGTGGATATTAACACTGAAAGTGTTTCTTGTCTCTGATAAGTAGTTGTTGCCAAACGTTTAATGATCGTTTGTTGTCAGAAAATGATGCTTCCATGGACCTCAATATCCAACCGAGTCCTTGTAACGAAACAGGAACTGCAAGAGAGTTGCCGTCCCCTCAACACAGCAGCCAACCTCCACCAGCGACGACAATCCAAGAAGTTGCTCCATCGCCTAAAGTTGAGTCTGACTCGGAAGGCATGGAAACCGTGCAGATGAGTTACACGCCCGATGAACAACGCGATGTTGCGACAAAAGTTAATGACGACCCTTTGCCTGCTCCGCCCCCTGAACCAATGCTTGTAACACACATCAGTACTGGGGTTGATGTTCCCATGCAAGCTAAGGTCGTTGATGAAAAAGCCCCAATTTCAATGGACCACGAAGTGTCTAGGAGTGACGAAGAAACGGCAAATGCAGTTAGGTCACTTTTAAACATCTCCAACGATAATGCCAATTCCTATGATGACGTCACCATGGATGATAATAATGATGTTGTTGTTGTTGTTTCACAACAAGAAGCACCTAAAAGTGTTTATAGTGAAACGGTTTTGTCTCATACAGCGGATACTGCTGAAGATAATCCAGCATTAGTCCCCGAGGACACAGGATCCAGTCAGGGAGCAGTGGGTGGTTTCTTTTATTTGGGACAAGATGCCACTGATAGGAATGAGAAGTCTGTTCCACAAAACACAGCAAAGAATTTCGGTTTACAAGAATGCCAAGTCAGTTTGTCCAAAAGCGAAATCGAAAAGTCGGGCTACCTGAGCTTGGGTGAAAGCCCCGCGAAAATCGAACAGGCAACCCCCACAAAATTTTACCCACGGGATGTGGTGACACCGGCTAAGAAGCAACTGGCTGATCTTCTTGATAGTCCTGCAAAGCACACCAGAAGTAGGAAGACCGTTTCCGAGTCTACGCAAAAGAACTTTGATTCAAACAATGGGGAGCGGCATTCGAGAAGCTCGGACAAAACAACAAACACTGATTCCAGACGCGTTTCTTTGTCTAAAAGCGCGGAAAAGACTTCCGCAGCTGGCAAAATGCCAAAGATCAAGATGAAGAGCGCGCGCAGTCGAAGTCGGGAACGCAAAGCGGAAAAATTATTGGCGGAAAAATCGAAAAAGCAATCTACCACGAAATCTAGAAAGAGTTTAGGTGGAATTGAACAAGGAGTTTCCAGAAATCCTTCTACAAACGTTCAAAAAACACCGCCGAAGTCCAAAAACAAAACACAACCTGAGGATCAGGTGGAATCCGACACTTCATCCCCGACACAAACTGTTTTGCAGGCAGTTTGTTTACAAAGCAAACCCACGCCAGTTAAAACTGACTCCACGACCGAAGAAAAAAAAGTGGAAGAAC
Source organism: Ascidia mentula (assembly GCF_947561715.1). NCBI lineage: Eukaryota > Metazoa > Chordata > Ascidiacea > Phlebobranchia > Ascidiidae > Ascidia > Ascidia mentula. The sequence continues at coordinate 20,812,127 of NC_138568.1, read as the reverse complement.
CGGAAAGTTTATTTCACGATGATGACGTAGATTTTCCCCAAAACGTTTACAGCAGCCCGAGGAAACTAACACTGAGGTACGGTTTGAGGGCGATTGAAAGCAGCAGCGACGAACTAACAAATAAAACATGTCCCAATGTACAAGAAAACACTGTGAGTGACCTTTTGACCCCAAAATCCGACCACAATGGTGTTTCGGCAGCAGCGCCCTCTGGCGAGAAGAATGAGGACACTGATTCGATTGTTCCAAAGTTGACAACGTCATCATCATCAGTTTGTTCCTCGTTACAAAGTTTGCAGCAAAATCAAGAAACCTTGCACACCAAAGATCCAACACTTGCTTCTAATCACACTATCTTGCCATCTGAGTGTAGCATTGCTAATAACTGCCAGATTCCCCCTCGGAAAGATGTTGAAGCAATGGTTACCTCGCGCGTTGTTGGTGATGATATTGAATCAACATCGGTTTGTCGGAACCCGAACACTATCATCTACACCAGCCCGACCACATACAACACGAATGTCTCGAAACCTAACACGGGAAAATTATTTACAAAAACGATTGCAGAAAACGGTGAATGTTCGAAGGATGAAGTCACTGCGATAACCGCGACATCAGCAGTTCCAACAAAACCCATTCCAACTCCAGCAGCCATTTCGTCGAAATCCCTTGATATATTTAATACCGGCGCCAAGCGATCCATCACCGTCTCCAAGCAGAATGTTATCAGACTGAACAAAGACGAAGAAAACCTTGACTTGCAAACGATCCTGGGTCGTTTGGTTGAACAAGCCAAGTCTTCCGACTCCCAGGTTTCAAAACCGAATGCAATCCCGCCCATAGTATCTTCAGCTGACGAACAGGTTCCCGATCAAGCGAAGGCAAAATTTCTGCCAGAAAGTATTTCCTCCCACAAAACTGCTGAGGCAAGCAAGGGAATTTCTGAAAGCCAAAGTCCAGTTGAAGATGGTACACTGCTTTCCAATCTCTGCCGACAGGAAGTTACGGGCGAAAGTCTCACGTTACTTTTAAACGAAACTTCCTTGACACAGGTAATATCGGCTGCCAAGGAACTGGAAGAAAATACCAAAAGCCCTTCTTCTAACAAAACCCACAGCCCTCCAGCCACGGCGTCCCCGCCAAAGCAACTCACGTTCAGCACCATTTCCCCGACTGCCGGTATTTTCTCTGTGTTCGGTGATGAGAACGCAGACCCTGTCCCGTGTTCAACTGAATCACAATCAAATTCGAGTTTGAAGCAGTGGTTGAATACAGAATGCACAAAACCTCAGCAGGCGCAGACCCTAAGTATTGCGAGTCAATCCGTTGTCTCGGCTTCGAACAGTTTGAAGAAGTTGCTCACCCCTGTGGGGGTCCAACTTGAACAAGAGCGCACTCCAGTGGCGATCGGTGCAAGGAGAAACCTGGACTTTGTGGCAGTTCAAGCTTCCCCTGTATTCACTCCTGCTCAGCAACACTACGAAGGCACGAAGAAGCCAAGATACCGGTATGAGCATATATGTGTTTTGTCAGTTATATGAGTAACTGTGCTTTGTTCTTGCCAACGTTTCAACCCAACGTTTCAAGTGATCACTAGGACTTACCTAGATCATTGCACAATCATCCAATCCAAGTGCAATAATCTTCGTCAGTCGTAGTAATCACTTTTTGCAAGATAGTGTCACGATTCCAAGGCCAATCAAAGTTGTCAGTGGTGATCTATGCTTTATATAAACAGTTCTATTTGTTCTTGCTTATGATGGATAAAATCTAATTTTTTCCAGAAAATTTTGTTTAAAGTGGTTATAATTGTGCTGCTCCGTGCCATGTACCGCATGTAGAAGTGCAAATATACAAAAATGCTTGATTTATTTGCTATAAATATTTTACATGTGTTTTAGAAAACTTTTGCCGAAATCCACCCCTTTTCCTGGTATGACCGGTTCAGGAATTGATGCCTTTGAAATTCGCCAGGACATCAGCAAGCCGAAGTTTCCTCAAGGTTGGTTGTTATTTACCACGTGTGTTGGTAAATATTTGTCAATTGTGTTTTTGTTCGCCAGGTGCTGTGAGAAGGTCTCTGGAAGTTCGAAAAACGCCAACAAAAATCGGGTAAAATTAAATAAGTTAATTTACTGATTGCACCGATCTTGACTAAAGACACCCAGGCATAAACAACATGGAGTAATTACAACGAAAAGTTAATGTCAAGGCTACAATGCCGCAGTGCACAAGCACGACCAATAACCTGACGTTTCAAACGCCCCCGCTGTGTTTGTTAATTACCATTTACCTTTTGATCTATTAAAATCACACAGGATCGTTCCACACTGCTTGTGCGACTATCTTTGTTTGCTTTTTTGGCATTTTAATGTTCATATTCCTCATAAATCTGAGGATAAAGAGACTGGCCCATATACTAACTGATGTTGGCATAAGTTCTTGCCGAAACGTTTTTGGTATGTTTCGTGTGAAACATTACAATGTTGACAATATATGGGCCGGTCTCTTTATCCAAAATATGTTCATAAGTTTTTACATAACTTATAGTTCGTATTCTCCCCTTAGAACTGGTGTTGAAACAGCGCCAACCACTGTTGAAAGGGCGTCGGCCTTCTATCCAGTTGTCAGCTCAGTTCCCCCTTCAACTCCACATCCCCCAACAAATAATGAACCGAAATCCAAACCAGTCGTTGCGCACGAACTCGCAAGCAACCCCGGCAGCGTACGCAAGTCTGCTCGCTTGAAAAAGCAGAGAGTTAAAGTGAATTACAAGGAGTCGGACATGGAAAAGGAGCAGAGTGCGCAGCTCTTCAACGCGAAAGTTCAAAACATTTCGAGAAACGAAACCAAGGAAGTTAAAGTTTCTAAATCTCCCAGCGTTGAATCGAAGAGTACTTCCCCCGAGTTGAGAATTCCTGAAAACAGGACGCCAACCTCCAAGGAGATATTTCCTCCCAAACTGGAGGCAATGAGTTCAACAACATCAGAAGTGAACAAAACACACATTCCCAACGTCGAGAGAAAACTGGCAAAGAACAAAAAGTCGAAAAAGAAAGAAAAACTGAAGGAGGGGATTTCAAGTCCGAAGAGGGAGGAGACCAACGTGGTCCTCCAGTACATCCACAAGGAGGAGGAGAAGCTCTCTTCACCCGAGGAGTCTCGCCTCATGATCCTTGAATCCTTCAGTGACGAGGAGCCCCAGAAGAAAGAAAAGAAGAAAAAGAGAAAGAAGGAAAAAAGGGAAAAGGCAAGAGGGAAAAAACGCAAAGCGACTCCGGATGATAAGGAGGAGAGAAGAGCGGCAAAGAAGCAGAGGAAACTGATAAAGAGCTTGAAAACTATGAGTGTTGTCGAGCTTACCGCAATCTTGAACCAGATTCACGGGAAATCGGATACAAATAAAATCGAACCTGACCCCACAAAGTCGAAATCTCCACCTTCGGATGCAACTCCACATAAAAACGAATTTGAAAATATTAAAGACAAAGATATGGCAAAGAATGACAACGCCCAGCAGATTAAAGAATCCACCTCATCCGAAAAGGACCTAAATGCGGCAAAAACCGAGTCAAAAAGCAACAAATTTTTATCTTCTGTTGACCAGACAACATCGAGACCTAAAAAATCGCTCAAGAATCCACAAACCAAAGATTTTCCTCAAAACTCAAAACGAAGTTTAGAAAAGTGTCGTTCTTTTTCGCTGGGCGACAATTCCACTCCATCTTGGACTGTGGTCCACAAAGACGCACCAGCTTATACCAAACCTCCAGATACCGCGACAGAAGTTCAAAACTCCACCACAGCCCTTTCGTCTCCGCCATATAAAAATCCCACCAATTCGCAAGACAGCATCCTCAGTCCCTGCAGCACCGAAGTCTCGCTGGCCACGTACGAGGGGAGCGTTTCCAGGCGTTTCAAAACCCACCGCAGTCAACACCGCAAGCAGAAACGTCGCATCAGCCTCACTCAAATCCCAATCTCACCTTCCAAACTCGGTGCTTCCCCCCTGCACCTGCGCACGCCCTCACCGGCAGTCACGTGCAGGGACAGCCCCAACACTGTGAACTTGGTCGCCGAGTCGTTGATCGAATTGTCCAAAAGCAGGGACGGAGTGCGTGACGGCACGGAAACCGGGGGAAACTCCCATAGGGTGGTGACGTCACGGGTGGATCAACACCTACAAGACGGAGTGAACGTGGAGGCACTGCCGAAACCGGTGAGTGAACGGTGTGGTGTTGTGCTGTATATGTTGAGGCTATTTCTGTAAGATTTTTTGTTTATTTGCCACCTTTCTGTTGTGATTCGTACAACCTGGTTGAACTAGTATTTAAATAATGTAAAATATCACTTTTTGACAATTTAGTCATCAGTTTTTGACATTTACTCGAAACCAAATCAAAAGTTTTGTGTGTGGTAGAAAGCGAAGGATGATTATTACATTTAAGGAATATTCGCATTAACACCGGGTAGTTTTACTAAAACTTCTTAACTCTGTACAGACGCCGAATGAAAATTCGAAATCACCTTCTCGAGGAGCTAGAGATGTCGCAACCCCAAATACCGACTGCAAAAAGAAAAAATCCAAAGTAAGTGGGCTGAGGTGGTGAAGTATGTTTTCTGTTGTCAACACATCGCAAAACAGACACATTAACGTATAAACCAGGGGTCGGTCTCGTACTAGTGTAGAAACTTGTTGAAAATGTTAAAAACTTTTTATGTGTTGTTGAGTGATTCTGGGAATCATTCCCATTCTGATGTAATAATCCTGACGATTTTAACCTCGTGTGTAATGCCAAGCTTGATTTTAACCTGGGAATAAATGTTTCCGTGATTGCGGTTTAATTTCTTATGAATATTTTTAGCACAAAAAGCGGAAAACTCTTTCTTTGGACAACCTGGATATCACCAAGTTCCTTTCGAAGATCAAATACGACTAGTTTATTTATTGCGTTACCTAGCCAACCAGCCCCAGACTTTCTTTCTGCCTTGTGTATCGGCTTCATCCGTATCATCTGTCGATTTTAACTGCTTTTCCCTCCATTTGTTTTAGCTTTCTGTTTTGGTGTATTTCTTTCATTCGTTGTTATCATGATCTACCTGCACTTGGATACACTTCAATTCAATATTCTTTTTGTTGATTTGTTTATTATTTTTAAGTCTGCACAGAATGGTTGAGAACCAAAGTACAACGGCCATTGGAAAATGGTGTGATTCAAAAAATCCAACCTAAAATACACTTTTTTCCAGGACTGCCATATAACGTCACTAATTCTAGGATTTGTCCTTACTTTAAGGCATTTTTCAGCTGTTGTAGCTACAACCGTCCTTTTTTTCAATTTGTTTTGGATTAAACAACGGTAAAAACGGACCATTTAGTCAGCCATTCTCGCAACCCGATTAAAAAACGTCATCATGTTGAAATTTTGTAGACAGCCTATCTATTTTGAAGTCGTTTAAAGTACACATAAAGTTTTTATTTTCTAACGAAAACTTTTATTCAAACCATTAAGTTTGACTTCAACGTGAACTCAAAAATTGCGACTGCACAATTCATTCAGAAAGAGCGGAACTTGGCGTTAGTAATTTTGTTTTGGGTTTCGTTTTCACGCTAATTGAAATCGGTTTGTCGGACGCCACAAACGGTTTTAAATCCGGTTCATTCTGTACGGGCGTCTCATCCACTTTAGCGTCTAATTTTTCCTTCGCAACGAAAACTTTCTGCTTCGAACTTTTGGCAACGTCCTTTTCCGTGTGCTTGGCGGTAATTTCGTCCAACAGTCGTTGAATTCTCGCGCTATCAACCGATTCAACACTCTCTGTTTTGGTATCATGCGAGGATACGTTCGTATGTGATTCGTCGTTTGGTTTCTGGTGCTTTGAAAAGGACGGAGCCGAATTGTTCGAACGTTTTGGGGCTTTTCGTCCGGAGAAATACGAAGATGGAGGGGCGAATTCGTCCAAACGTTCTTCTCGCGGATCTTGCCAGCTTTTTGGAACTTTCGGCGCCTCTGCAGGTTTCCATAAAGTTTCTGAGAAAACAACTTGCAATTTAAAAGCATGGTATTAGATTTAAATAATAGTTTGTGTTTCGGAATGTTTGTTACTGAATTTAAACGATTTAGGAACACAAATCAGGGATTTACTCATAATTCTAAGTATAAAGAGACTGGCCCATACTGTTATTAACATTATCATGTTTAAAAAACGTTTCATTAAAAACTTGTGCCATCATCAGTTTGAATGACGCAGTTGGTGTAGTTCCAACATTATAAGATGAACGATTTCATGCTTAATTAATTGTGTAATATTTAAATATTCAGCAATTCATCAGAAAAATTAAATCAACAAAAAAATATTGAGACATACATATTAGAAAAATACAACAAAAAAATGAAAATAAACAAAACCACAATAACTTGAACGAATCAATTATTTTAAATAGGATCTCCACTTCTTTTCTGCCACAAAACACGACTAAAAGATAACAAAGTGTCAAATGTGTAACAAAAAACACCTTTATCCTTGTCCCATTCCCTTAATTTATACGGCAGTGATGGTGAAGGAGGTTTAACTTCATTTTCTTCTTGTTTAGTTTTCTCTGGTTTTTCTTCTTCAACATCATCTTCTTCCTTCAAAATATGTTACCTTCCCTTAGCTTTTATAACATGGCGGCATTTGCACAAATAATCACTTTTTGCACAAATAATCACGCGAATTATTCATAAAAGCTCAATGTTGTAAAAGAAAATTATAGCAGCAACTTGGCATCTGTTATTATTACAAATCTTCTTGTGGCCAACATTTTTCCATCAATGCAAAAGCTTATTTAGGTACATTTTTTGCATGGCTGAAATAGACTGTGTGCCAACATATACCACACAAAAAAAGTTGTTCACCAATTTGACAGGCTCCAGAAGTGAGGCTGGAATGTCCTTGCCCTGGATTTGCAACTGCTTGATGCGACGTTGGCGAACTTTCTCCAACCGTGCAACAAGAGCTGTCTGCAAACATGTGTATTGTGTATTAAGGTCTATTTAAATTTTGCCCTTTTTTAATATGCCACAACATGCTAAAGTCAAACAAACGTATTAGTTACTTAGTTTTGAATTAAAGTTTTTATTTTTAGTGATATTTAAATAGAATTCCTGATGTACAAAAGAAATTATGGGACAAGGCAAAAAAATTATGAAAAAAAAAACAAGTTGTAATGACAGACATGACAAACCTTTTCTTTCTTCTGTTTGACTTTGTTAACTTGTTTCTGTTTCTCTGTGTCCTCCCTCAGCTTAGTGAGTCTCTTAATTTGTTCTTTCCTTTTCTCTTCTTCTTCAGAAAAGGCGTAGTAACCAACACCGAGCTCTCGATTTTCTACAAAAACAAGGAGTTTAATTCCCAACTATGTGTACATGATAAAAATCCATTGAAATCACATGAAATACCAGCAGTATGACTAGGAAGAAATCACTATGACAAAAAGAAGTGATAATGATTTGTGAAGCACCCGTTACCATTTTATTATAAACCTCTGGTTGTCGAGCTCCAATGAAAAGTTCTATCAAAATTCCACCAACCATAAACAAAAAAGGTTTGCTTTCTTAACAAAATCTTAAAATCCAAACATATCAGTAATCAGTATGTAAACTTTTATAATCGGATAACTTTTATTTCTTTTTATAACTAACCCCCAAAGCGGACATTTTCAAAATGGATTGGTCCAGATTCTACCTCCTGCTCTGCCTCCTGCTCCCATTCCTTCCTCTGTTCCTCTCTCCTCATGTCATCTGACATAAGATCCCTCTTCTTTTGGAGTCAAAAAAGCAAGAAAAGGAATTTTCATGAAACTAATCACAGCTTACTAGCGACGTATTTTCTTGGCCAGCTAAATGTTACTTGAGGTTGCAACATATAAATTTTATTATTCATATATAACATAAACTTTTGCAAACAGGTGATAATTTTTTACTTTTTGGTCTATACAATTTTAAAGCTATTTTCCTGTAACATGAATACTGAATCTATCAATATATTGTAGCAGGTTGTCTACAGTTACTATGACATCATCTGTGAAATGTGTTTCACTTTTTAATGTTAACAATGGAAACTGTCGCAAGCAATGAATGATTACTGTTTCCTTTATCTGATAAAAACAACTTTCACAAATAGTTATTTCAGTGAGTCTAACCTCTTTGGCTTGCACAGGTGCAAGTTTTTCATCCATTTTTTGAAATTTTGGCAGATCTTCTTTCAAACATGTTCTTGTGCGTCCGAGGGAATCAACATAATCAACCCTACAAGTTATTATTAACAATATTTAGTATTATTACCCTCTGTAGAAAGTAGCAAATGTCCCAAACCTAATGCCATTTACAAGGGTCACCTGTTAGATGTCAGCTATAAGTGTTTGTCAAAAATGGCAAGATTAAATAAATCTGATATGGACATGATGACAAATTGTTTAAGTCACAGAGCATACACATCTAAGAAGGAAGACAAATCACATATTTACTCATAATTCTGAGAATAAAAAGACTGGCCCATACTGTTGTTTACATTGTCATGTTTAAAAAACGTTTCATCAAAAACAGTTTGCATGACGTGGTTGGTGTAGCTCCATCATTATAAGGAGCTAACCTGACCGACGTCACAGATAAGGTTAGTCTGTTAATTCTCAGAATACACACCTAAGGTGTTGTATATTACTTTTGCAGCAAAGCCAAGGCCAGTTCCTGGCATATATGATCAAATCCCAGACAATATAAAGGGCCCCTGTTCTGTTTGCTGGGAAGATTGAAACCAATTACCAAAAAAAAATTTTGTTTAATTTTGCAAAATATATTGTTTTGCTGGGATGTGAAAAAAACTATTTACCATTGTTCCTTGGCATCATTGATACTCTTTTTTACTTCAGCTGTCACATTAACGTTAACCTCTGGTTTTGAAGTAGAATCCCCTGTTCACAATATGTTAAATTATTTTTGTGGATGATTTTGTTACAACAACCAATAAATTCATACCGGCTTCACGCTTTGCTCTCCATGAATCAATGGCTTTCTGCTCAAAGTCAACCAGAAAAATCTATCAGAAAATGCGAACACACAAAGAGCTTTTCACTATGCATTTGAGCTTTAAAAGTGACTAAAACTAACAAAAATAAGGACAATAAAAGGTTTTTATTTCAGTGGCAGAAAATCAGTGTCTATGCGATCATTCAATTTTAAATATTAACATACAAATCAACCACACTGACACTGATTGCCTGCCAGTCTTGGTGAGTAATGTTGGGTAAGTGACAAGTGAACCATAGTTCACCACCACCAAACAGATCAGACTGATTCCTGTAGTTTTACGACATTTTTCTTTACTCAATATGTATTGAAAACAGAATGAATATTGTGGTAAATGTGACAAGTGAAGATGCATGGCAGTATTTACCTGTGATGTTTCTTCATCAGGAATTACATTTCCAGATGTCATTTTATCGTACATTTTGGCCTTTGCTTGCAAAATGGACCTGCAAAAGACACATTGGATTTAAAAAGTAAGTTTTAACATGGTATCTTCAACATTTTCCAAATAAAAGTTGCAAATAGCGTTACAAAAAAACAACCTCAGTAATTGAACTATTTTTCTACTTACTGAACTTTAGACAGTTTGTCAACTTCCTCTTCATCCATTTCCTGGTCTTTTTCGTTTCTTTTTTCCACCCCACTGTTTTTCTTGTTCCATGGCAGTGGTTTCTTTGTGGGACCTAATTTGTTTCATTTTAGAGAGCAATTAAATTGCACAAAATAAATATTTTACCTATTTTTTCATGAGAGGATAAGTAAGTTTTATCAGTTTTTGCCTTCTCTTTTTCAAACTCCTGCTTCTTTTTCAACAATTCTGCCTTCAGGTTTAACATCTTGATTCCTTAAGACTCACAAGACAAACAAAAATGTGCATTCCAGTTTTTGTCCCAGGAATCGCAACAAGTCAAGCGTGTAGTAGGGGATTTTAGAAAAACTCCCTTGGGATACAGCGCGACATAAAGTTAGCGACATGTTGATATTCACGCAAAGGTTGTCAGTTGCACGGATTTATAATTAATTACCGAACTGTTCAAAGTTTCTATCTGACTCTTGTAAACTAGAGTGATAAGTTGCTCTTTTATTAAGTCTAATGTGGCATTGTTGTACAAGTATATTGCAGCCAAAACTCAATCAATAGTGACATTTTTATAGCCATTTTCTGTGGCCCTCTGTTTGTTTGTTACAAGCTTGGATCAAAAGTGTTTAAGGTCATGACGCTGTGGCAGACATTTTCAAAAGTCTCATTTTATCCAACTCTTGCTTACAACCTGCTGCTGGAAAAAATCACAAGCAGAGAATGGTATTCAAGAATAGATGAGACTGTATTGCTGGGAGCTTTGCCGTTTAAATCGATGACAAAGCAATTAGTTCAGAATGAGGATGTGAGAGGTGTTGTTTCTTTAAACGAAGATTTTGAGCTTGAAAATTTGGTCAATACTGAAGGCGAATGGAACTCCTGGGGTGTTCAATTGCTGAGGTTGAGAACACAGGATTTTGTCGCATCTCCATCACAAGTATAATTCATATTGTTTCCTCTGTCCTGCTTGGTTAAGACCATCATGCACTATCTGCTGTATATATTGCTTAAGCATGTAGCCTTGCAAAAAATGATAACTTATCTGATAAGTAGTGGCCTTTGTAAAACATGTGGCATATTGTATGTTTTATTGTAGGCCCTATATCTTTTCTATTATTGAATTAATAATGATTATTATATTGTTAATATTGAAGAACACTGTGCACTATCTGCTGTACATAATGCTTATGCATGTATTTGCAAAAAAATGCCAAGTTATCTAATAAGTAGTGGCATCTGTATAGCATGTAGCATATCGTATGTTGTATTGTATCTCCCTTTTTATTGAGCAGACCCACCTTCGAAGGGGAGTTGATTTTATCCTGGAACACAGGGAAAAATGTGAAAGTGTGTATGTTCACTGCAAGGCTGGAAGAACTCGAAGCACAACACTGGTTGCTTGTTACCTAATGACGGTACTTTTCTATTTTTTAGAGTGAATAAGCATGTACTTGACTATTTTAAACAAGGCTGTGTGCAGATACTCATTCATGCAAATTGTAAAGTCAGTGGAATGTAACAAGGGTAGTGACATATACAACAAATACAACTGCTTAGTGCAAAGGCAGATGTTAAAATTTTAATTAAATAGACATTTTATCGCCGACCATCTGCGCAGTAGGTGTCCAGTTTTAGTTAAAAGTACGCAAAATCATTAGTAACACCAATGACCAATGTAATGTTGTGTTTTAGGCATATGACTGCACACCTACTGAAGCCATTCGAATGATACATGCAAAGAGACACCATGTGTGGCTAAGGGATACTCAACTCACATCCATTGAGTGCTTCTACAAGGAAAACATCAAGGGGCAGTTACCGAAATATCCACCGAGTTCCGTCTGACCTTATATCTCCAGTTTGTGCCCCAAGGCTTTAACTTACTATAGAGTTTCCTTATGCAATTGCTTTAAGCTTGCTTGTGTACGGAGGAAGATAATGCTCCATGTTGATAGTGAACAACATCAGGGAGTATTTTATTGTATTTCGGAAAATGTTTTGATGTTTTAAGGCAAAGCTATTGTCTGGGACACTGTGATTGTATTTTGACTGTGAGTCTGCTGGTAAATTGTTAAGTTAACCCAATGCCGTGTTTAATGAAAGTTATAATTCTGCTAATATTTAATATTTTGCCATAATTTGGGGCTTGGCTGATCTAATATTCACATATACCCCAATAATTGTTATCTTTTTTAATTTATCACCGCATTTTAACTTTTGACACAAAGAAACGCTGGGTGTGACTTTAAAAACTTGTTTTAAGTTTAGTGCTGGTCCCAGAAAATGGCGGGGCCGATCAAAGTAGGGAATGCGGGGGCGATATTCACCGTAAAAAGACAATTTAAATAATCATAATTTAGTGCAAGCAAAGCCCTGGTCTGCTCCTGGTTTCGTTTATTTGTCAAAACCAACGCGATCTAAAACCATATTTTTGAAAAAAAATAGCAAGGTCTGCAAAAGTGCTATATCTATTCGCAAATACACAGGAGTATAATTAATACATTCTTGTTTTATCGCAAGTTCCATGTGTTCAATTGCGTTGTTTCAAACGAAGTTATCAGTTTCGTCAATAAACATATCAACGCCTGGAAGGTGAGTAAAACTCGTTGATTTAAGGCAGTTTCTCCCAACCTGCAGGGTTCGCTGACCCACGGGAGACCCGTGGACGAACAACTAGAACATCAAAATTCACGTCGGTTATATTATGTCAAAATACCAGAAACGTTAATTTGGTGCTAAAACCTGTCAGTCTTGGTATGTAAGACAAATATATTTCGCTTTTTTGTAACAAGCATCCTCAGTGTCAATAAAAATTTTCCGCCATTTTCTCGAAAAGATTGCATTCCAATCTTTCACAGTTGTTTATTTCAAGAATATAAGCCTTCAAATTGGTACGTCTTAAACTTCAGGTAAATTTTACATGAGGGTCCCAGACTTGAAGATTTTATGGAAGTGTTCTACAAACAGGTTGGCAAGCAGGGCACTAAACTATATTTTGAAAAATTGTTGTGAAATGAGTACCAAGTTGATCAATCGGCACTGATAGATGGTTGGGTAATTCCATTTTATTTCCTTCTTTCATAATGCAGGTGTTTTCGCGAAATAAGGTAGCAAAAATAAGCTGACAGTAGAAAAGAGCACTGTGGCGATTATACTTACTGGGTGTGGGGTTCGAACCCACGCGGACAATCGTCCATTGGAACTTAAGTCCAACGCCTGAACCACTCGGCCAACCCAGTTGCACGCATCGGCCCTAACTTGTTTTTTGTGTTCCGGAGATAAGCAAAAAAAACACCAAGTTCTTCCATTGATTTTGATTTAAACCGCTTGTCACTACAATAGTGCCATGCAATTGGGGTTTATGTTTGCCTTTGCAGTAGTTAAATTGTCATGGACTGCTGCAGAAAACTGGTTGTTGAATCTGCTCAGTTGGTATAAAGCATTTTGGGCCTGCTTAGCACAGGGTCGTGAGTTCAAACCTCACCGGAAGCTTGATTTTTTAAATCTCGCTCCGATTTGTCAGGAAGAAGTGGCTGATCCAGCTAGGCTGCCATGCCTGGGCTGCGAAGCCGCTAAACCTAATGATCTCGATACGATTGCTGTGATCGCCAAGTAATAAGGACCTGTGCAGTGGGCCTATGCTGCCATGATGATTTTTTGAACCATGACAACAAATAATGCAATCTTACCAAATGAGAGTGTGCAGCAGTTAAATTCAACAAGTAATGTTTTATGCAATGGCATGATTGGCAGGATAGCCCCACTGCACAGGTCCTTACTTGGCGATCACAGCAATCGTATCGAGATCACTAGGTTTAGCGGCTTCGCAGCCCAGGCATTGCAGCCTAGCTGGATCGGCCACTTCTTCTTGACAAATAGAAGCGAGATTTAAAAATTGCCATCATGGTTCAGAAAGGACCAATGTGTTGAACTCTTGTGTTTGCTAATTCTATACGTTTACGTTTATATAGGAAACCGCGATGCCTTTGCTCCCTGTACACTAAATAAGGTAGCAAAATTATGTTGAAAGTAGAGATAACGAGCAATCACTTACTGGGTGTGGGGTTCGAACCCACGCGGACAATCGTCCATTGGAACTTAAGTCCAACGCCTTAACCACTCGGCCAACCCAGTTACATATATCGGATTAAAATTTTTGTCTTGCCGAGGTAAGCAAAAAAAAAACACCTAGTTTTGCCATAGATTTTCTAACTGATTTTAGCCGCTTATCGCTGCAATTAATCCATACATATGGTGTATGCCTGTCTTCGCAGTAGTTAAGTTGTCATAGCACTGCTGCAGGAAAATAATCTTTGTCTTTTGTAAGAAAGCGCAACTGTGAGCAACTAAAGACAATTTGTTAATTGTTAATTGAATTTAACTGATGCACACGCTAATACGGTAAGATAATATTATTTATTGTGTCGTGGAATTATTTGTTGGTAAATAACGTGTAACTTAATTTTAACAGTGATAAAAAACGTTTATTGGAGAAGTCTGACTGACTGTGTGGTCCCATCATGGTTCAGAAAGGACCTGTATTGTTGAAGTCTTGTGTTTGCTAATTCTGTACGCTTGTTTACGCTTGTTGAAATAAAAACCGCAATGCTTTACTCCCTGTACACGAACCCTGGGACACAACGCAACGTTCTGTGTATAGTCAATACTGATGCGGTCTAGTTAAAATTGTCGTTCGTGAGTACATAATATGTTTTTCCCCATTAAAACAGCCATATTTAGTTTAGTTTGCTGTGATAACTCCCTCGAATATTAAAACGCGCGTTTGTCAGAACAGTGAATTATTTGAAAGAAACATGCTCATATCGTTTTAATGACTTCTCTGTATTAGGGGTTCATTTATGCGTTTTACAGTCCAAGTCGCCATTTCTTTGTGGTATATGACCTCACAGCCGTCCATTAATGCGACACAGATAGTCGAATAATGTCATTGTTTATGTGCTTTGTTTTAAGGGCTTATGTGTTTTTTTTTATGTTTGGCCATTTTTTTACGGTAACAGAAAAGAAAAGCTTGGTCAAATTATGTTTTTGAAAGCAAAGTATAAGCATGTTTCGTATCTATTTCTTGTCTTGTCCTTTTCGCGCCGCATTTATTGACAATTAGAAACTTACTAAACAAAAAATCTTCTAAAAAAGCACAGTTGTTTTCTTTATTTTATGATTGCAGGCTATGTTGCCCTTAATTGAAGTATCCAAATTATTTTTGAATTGATGGATCCAAGTCGTCTTTGACAAATTTTGGCATCCAAACGCTTAGTCGTGTGCTTCCTTTTAGACCAAAGATTTGTATAGTGATTTCAATAGACGACACTATAAGAAACATGGCTCGTAACTTACTCATCGGGATTGGTGTAGACTCTGATTTCGCTGCAAGCCGACTAAAATGTCGTCAAAGAACATTCAACGTTAAGCAGGCTTTTGTGACCCGATGTATCTTAGTTTGTTTCGCGAACCAACACAAAAAATAATTGCACTCAAATTAATTTGCTTTTTCATAGTTTTAACTAATGATGCTGACAAGAGAACAAGAAGTCCTACGTTTGGTAGCCAGCAAAACGTTAATCAGGTGTGGAATAAGTTAAAAGGTCATATGTGAATAAGGTTAAGCCTACTTAAGCATGTAGGACATTGAAAAGTTACCTAACAAGAAAAAAATGCCGCTTGAAACATTGCTGAGAAAGAAAAAGCGAAATTCAAGATGAACAGTAGAAAATTTTTTTTAAATTACAAGATTCGTAGGCTCATGAATATCGCTGTTTGCTTTGAAACTGAGGAATTTCTATCGCCAAGCTCCCCCATACTAATAAAATCACACATAAACCTTGCACAGGATTTTTTTCACTTTCGATGGCTATGATGTCATGGCGGCCAGCAACAGCGAACTGAGTAAAAAATTAATGATGCTTCCAAAATACTCAACACTGGGTTGTGCTGTTGCGCCAATAAACATTTTTCAGTGTCATCGTCCAAGGGTCTTTAAATCTCAACGCTGAGGTTTCCATTTTGTCAGCATTTGAACAACGAAAAGGCAAAACTATGCCTTTGCCCTGATATATTTGGGAGGGAGGCCGGGGATACAGAAGTATCAGTTTATACAGGTCATAATTGGGTATTGTTTAAACCCAAACGCTTTTTGACTCCAACACACGTCAACAGGAAGTTTAGAAGAAACTAATAATAAGGCCAATAAATCAAGTACAGTAATTGTTGGTTGATTGTGTATTCAACTACCCACTTTTGGTTGGGCCAATGATATCTTTGACTAACGTTTAGCAATACGACGATATTTTTGTGATTTTTATGTTGTCACGTGGTCGAGGATACTTCGGACGTCATAGCAAAAAATGGCGGGAAGACAATACGTGCTTTAAGAAAAATTGCAAAAAATAGAATAAACACAAGCTGGGTGAAATGGTCAAATATTGGTAGAAAAAGATTTCCAAAGTTTGAAATTCATTTGTCCACCCTCAAATCCATAATACCCATGCTGTCGTGAAAATGGGCGTATTACACAAATTAAGTGTTGAAATATCTTGTAAATCATGTAGGGACACAACGGCAATCCCATGGCAAATGGCCACCTAACGATTCCGGCACAAAGCTTGAATGATATTTCATGGGCTAATATTGCCCCGAAGCTGTGATGCGCGGACTTTAATTTCGGTTGTTTGTGATGCAAACATAAAAACGTCTGTTAAAATTTACTGTCTGCGAGCAATTCCCAGTCATGTCCGATGTTACCAGGGTACCGGGGTGACTTACAACATTGATGAATTTTTTATATGCGTGGAATGCATTTTGGTATGTGATATTTAAAACTCGTTTTGGGTTTAAGTTCACAATTTATCCCGCTAACTCGTAAACATATATATATATAATATTCAGGTGAGGTAAACCATATTAATGCAGGCGTGTCAATGAATATTCCCCATAATTTTCCTGATATCTAATGGGCACAACAAAAGATATGAATCTACCCGTATATGTTCATAAACTCCGTCAAAAGGATTTAATCATTGTTAAAAGTAAGTATGTATAAGGCAGCAAAAACATCTTGTCTTCAACGGTAAAATTGTAAAACACCACGGAGGTAACGTAAACACTTACTGCCATGAAATATGTCGACAGACAAAAGGCAGGTCCCGCCGAGATTTGAACTCGGATCGCAGGATTCAGAGTCCTGAGTGCTAACCGTTACACCACGGGACCGACGCACGATACTGTGATGAAAGAAGTACATAACCTAATGTAAGTTGACGCCATGTTGACAAAGCTTTTGTACCATAATGTTAAATGAAGCGTGACGTCGATGGTTGGTTACGGTTGGAAGAAGGCAGCAGTTGTTTCGGTAGTTGAGCAGAGCTCAAGCAGTTTCCTTGTTGTTCAGACTAAACCAGGACAGGATGCCAAGGAAAAGGGCCAAAACTTTGCGCGTAGTATATAAACAAGACACTGGTTACTTGCTGTGAGACATTTGTCGAACGGACACGAGGCAATGAAACGGTTTAAAAGTTCGTGCCTTGAGGCAATGTATCTATTTCCAGATGCTCGTTGCCATGTCGGCCGTACAGTAACTTTCGCTTGGTTTCGTGTAGCGTGTCAAACTATATAAGCGACTTGCGTTGTGTGCTGTAGCTAAAAGACTGTAGTAGCGAAACAGCAAACAGCTTGTCTACAGTTACATCTAGGTGCTGTGGCGAGACTACAGTTCCTGTTTTATGTGATATTTCTGCTTCAAGAGACTCTTGCGCAGACAAGAGGTGCTTGAATGTTGAATCAAACGTTAAACAGGCAAAGCTGTCACTTGCGGTAAGCAAAAATACCACAAAAATTGTGCTTTTTAGGCAGTTACGTTCAAGCAGTTGTGCTTGCAAAACTTGGTGGCTTTAAACAAAGATTGGCTAATGATCAGTAATGCGTTAAACCAAATCTACTTTTTGGAGAATTTTTGACTTCGAGGCTGTCCAAAAAAAGCTTTTCGGAAAGTACCCTGGTGATATTAGTATAAACTTGGTTCTGTCAAGCATGACGAGCAAGTTCCTCTTCACCTTTTTCTGTGTGCTGTAATGCGTGTATGGTGCTCAAATAGCCAGACTATTTGGATAAAAACTTCAGTTTTTTCCTCAACTGTTAATGATTAATTCCTACTCAAGCTGAGGGAATACATACTTGCTTTGCAAAAGCGAACGCATGATGTATGTTTTGTCTGTGGCTAAGTTGGCACTCTAAAAAACGTACCTAACCAAACACAGGAAGGCAGCTAAACTTGTATGTGGCGTTTAATGAGGGTTTAATGTTTCAGCGCAGTGGTTGAGAAGCACAAGCATGCTTGTTGTTGTCTGTAATTGTGAAGTTTAATCGACAAAGACTCGACACTGTCTTTAGTCAGAACATCAGCCTTGTGAATTTTGTTAGTACTTAGGGGCAAACAAAAGTTTGTTACAAATGTGATTGTGATACATTTAAATCCTGTGCCAAAATCTCGTTCTGAATAAAACGGAAACAAAATGTTGTATCTTTAATTTCATTCAGTCCATAACATAGTCGTTTGTGTATGTAAGACAGGACGTAAAATCTACAGTTTTGCTTATTTCAATGTTATCGGGAAATAACGAAACGAACAGAATCGATATTTCGGTGAGGTGTTCCCTTAACAATTGCCATGCTTACCCAAAACCCGGTGTGCCAGGGTATAGGTTTGTATTTGTTAATCATTTATATTACACTGCTGCTAGATAACAACGGCTGCGCCATATGTACCCGCGTTTTACACTGCTATAGTAAGTACATCAAGGGTGTTCCTTAATGGTCGCTTGATAAGGCAATGATATCATTATACTATCCACAACAATTTTAGAAGATAAGAATTTAATTGCTTGAAGCAAAAAAAATTCAAAATTGAAGTCAGCATCAAGTGTGTTTGCCATTTGCTTGCTTGCCTGCTTTGTTGCAAAAGTTTTTTTTATGGAAAGATGGCACGATTAACATTAAAATATTTGTAAAAGCGTTAAACGTGTCAATTGGATGACATCATTGTTTGTGGAGTGTTGCAATGAAAATAATGTCATGGGTAACGCCGAATCCCAATCGTAGCATATTCTATGTTTTTTGAACACTTAAATTTACGTTTTATTGATTTTGGGTCGATTATTACCTAATGTGCTTCAGACCATGAACGGAGCGAAATGGGCAAAAATTGTGTTTAATTGCGATTGTATGACAAATCCTTTTACGGGTGTTTTTTTACAGATTTCACGCGAAAATTCGTGTGTGCTATTTGCACAATGTCGTGTTTTAAAGCTGATTGATATATGGGGAATAATACGAACACACAAAAGTTTTTTTCCTCAGATATCTGTCACAACTCCCTTTCAATACCTACCTGAAGCTATTCAGCGTCGCAACATTTACTCGCTTTTCACAACTCAAATAAACCTGGATCGACAATTTAAAAGTTAAATTTGTTAACACCAACAAGCCATTTCAATTTTTGTATTTTCATGGCATTCTGGCACATTAAAATGTAAAAGGTTTTTAGGTGTTCACCTGTTATTTTGATGACCCCGAAACTTTATACCCCCTTGTCCAATGGACTGTGGTACCGACCAACACCATATATTTACAACGCACGTACCAACGAATCGAAATTAGGGTGTTTGCAAAACCCCACCACGCGTCAATAAAAACTCTTTACCAGAAGGATTGTCAAACGGTTAGGACTACAGGTGTGTGCATTGTGACGAGCACAAAGCGTTTGTATGTAAATTTATATCGTGTTTTAATGTACTTTAGTTAGTGTGTTGCCACACAAGTATGGGTCACGCAACGGTCACGTTCAGGTGTGGTAATAGACACTTAGATTCTATTCAAATGCCAATATACAGCTTATTTATTGTGTACAGTGGTAGTAGTAGTGTTGTATTACGTGGTAACTCCCAGTAATGATGTGTGTGGTGTTGTACCAAGACTGTATCAGCTGACTGAACTGAAAGTCCTACCGTTACCATAAATTGTAGCAGATATATTTTTAAAACGACTTGTGGATGTTGACGTGATTATAAAATCGCTTTGGAATCAATTTGCTACTATACTTTCCAATTTATCGCTAAAAACGTACGCTCATTTCTCCTTTAGAGGCTGCTGGCTATCTAATGATAACCTACAACTTCTGACATAAGCTATTAGCGCTTTTTAGTACTATAATTGACGCTTGCATTTACGTCGTTCAGTAATTGTCATCTTTTGAGGAACATTGTTACATCACAGTGGGGCCGGGATTGTAATTTATGACTGCATTGTGTAATACATTACTACGTCATACCCCAATTGATCACGAACAATTAGACGTTCCAGCAGCACAGTAGTGTAGCGTTGGCCAGTTTACTAAGGAGAAGACGTTGGTGAGGCAACAGAACTCTATAATACCTTTTTATTTTAGTCGTTTTAAGTGTTTTGAGAAATGAAGTTGGATCTGAGCTAGTTGGTTGAGTAAGATTGTTTGTTTCAAGTCTCATTGTTTGAACTCTCTTTCAGACTCCGCCCCCAAGATGTGAATGATTAACACGCACATATTTTGGCCAGCATATGAGTGACAAGTCTATTTTTTTCAGGTTTTTTCCTAGCCGAAATAACCCCCATAGTGAAACTTATATTAAAGCTCGCCGATAATAAGCGCTGAGAAACGCCCCGGGCATCTTACCAAAAGTTTTCTGGACTGATTTGTCATCGCCGTGAGTGTTATGCGAGAGGGCTACAACAACTTTGAGCCACAAGTGCCGTTGCAACAGGCTATGTCCTCAACCGCGATAGCTGTCAATGCTTTTGACCACGCGTACAATCACCCGGTCGCTAAAACAGAGGCCTACCACTCCCACATGCACCAAACTGCAGCTATTGGTGGTTACACGGTAACCAGCACAACAGTGACAATGAGAAACGGAGATTATGCTGGCGGGACATCTCCCGTACAGCAGCAGCCTTCGCCAGCGTCTTCAACAACGTCCAGTGGCAGCGGGACAACAACTCGGTCTGAGCCACCCAAAAGACTTCGATACTGGCTGATTGATATGATTGAAGGGGGGACAATCCCCGGTCTCCAATGGGAAAACCGCGAAAAGACCGTATTCAGAATTCCTTGGAAGCATGCCGGCAAGAATAACTGGAGGGAAGAGGATTGCCAAATCTTCAAGGTGAGTGCTGCAGTGAATTTGTTCAATATTTGTGCACGGCACAATACACAGCATAAGCAGTCAGGCAACAATAATTATAACCAATATAGTATTTAACTTGTAGAACAGTTTATTTTAACCAAACCGATTTGTTCTTCGCCACGCATTTACCATTATACAGTCCAGTTTGAAATGGTACTGTGATAAAACAATGGTTATGGAAGGCTTTTATTGTTCTCTCAAAACAACAATAGGGTACTGTAGTGGACAGTAAGATAATCCGCTTCGATCCAAGATGAAATTCCCCTGAAAATGGTGGTAAGTTGATCCCATTGGAATGCGCATGTTTGTGCAATGCTACAAACTTTGCGAAGGTCATTGCGACAGTTCCTTGGCCAGAGGCGGTTTCAGTTACCTTGCGCTAATGCAAGTTGTCCTAATATACTGCCTGTGGAATTACCCACCGGAAAGCACATTTTGTTACGCCGCACTATAAGTAGGTGGTGACAAGCCAAACCAGTTTGTTTTTGCTAACGTGTAACGAAAATTGGCGCGAAAACGCTTCTTGTCAAAACAATATAACAAAGAAAAAAATAACCGTTTTAAATAATCGTGGGGCACAGTTGAATATCTTTTATAACAGGAAAATATTTTGTGACTTTTTAATTTCATATCAAACTTTTGTTTTTCGTTAAAATGACGCAGATTACATTGTGCCCCCATCGCTATTCCAGTAACAAGGAAATTCACCCAAACGCATGGAAAGTCATAAACTTTACAGGTCATCTATTTCTAATGTACCGATTTATCAAAATAATTCCCATTGTCCCCCTGTGGGCTCGTGAAAGCGTTAACCCCGAGGAAACTTAGAAAGATAAGTCCACTGACCCTCCACCCCTCAACTGCACGTCGAAACCCGGAAGTGACGTAGAGCAGTAATCGAAAATCTCGAAAGCGCGATCACGAACGTGTGACGCTTCAGACAAAGCTTTAGATCGTGCTTTGAGAGCCTTTCCTTGGCTGGTACAGTTTATTCTTGCAGTACCGGTCACGATTATACGCACCGGAAAGTACGACAGTGTTTGTTGTGTAAAGCCGCGTCATTCTACGTAGCTACATTTTCGCAAACCATTAAATTCGAAGGTTTTCTTAGTGAGTACACCGGACAATTCTTGCAACAAGGGTTGTCGTGACTTTGTCAGTTGCGCCGATACGTTGTTATATTCACATTGTGCTTGACGCGGTACAAACTATATGCAGCCTTTTATAACCGTGCTGATTTCCACAAGTAATCAACTTTTTTCCCAACGCCGTGATAGGCTTCCTGTATGAGCCTCCCTTAAACCACGTGACGCATTTTGAGTTTTTTCCTTCTGCCGTCTCCCACGTGTGCCGGGAATAAAAAAAAATACGCGCTTTGAGTGTTGGCATCGATTTCTTTCGGTATTAAGATAACGTGTTACTCTGTCTCGTATAATTTAGCGATTACGTTGGTAAGAATTGCTTCCTTTTTAACCTTTTTTCAACAAAAGCGCGTTTCAGCTGATAGAACTGATATCCTGCAGTTAATAAGACGAAATCCCCGAGGCGCATTTTGCGGAACAAATATTACGTCATGGCTTCGTTAATCCCCACTTTCAATCGCCTAAAATTTAGTCCAATTCCCATTGGGACAAAATCCTGTCGGGGATTTCCCCGCCCTGGTTCGGTCGGCGATGGAAAGGTTCGGGGCGTGTATGCAAATTTAACACTTCCAAATATGGTTGGGGGCCCAACCCGGGTTCCCGCGGGCAATGGCGGGGGTTCAACAAATTTGAGAAACGTCCACACGGTTCGGGTACGTGTGCGCACTTTCTCCATACCTACAGAGAACCACATGTGGTTCCGTCACTTTGAAACTACCCCGGGCGAAACTGTTGTTTCTCAGTCCTTCCCGGTTGAACTTGTTGATACTCGAAAGTTTTCAATGGTGACGAACCTCAGGAGAAATGGTCGAATTAAAGCAGATCAGCAATTTATCAAAACATATTTCAATGCAGGAAAAAACATTTTGTGCATCTTAATCCCAAGTTAATAATCCTTGCCCACATAAGTGAAGGGGGAAAAACATGGATAAGGGCAATTGTTTAGGGTTGGTGGTCAAAGTTCGAATTAATATTAAAGTCTTGTACCCCACATCCTCCATGACCGCACGTTTCCTTTTTACACTGTCTTCAGGTCCCCATGTTCAATGGTCAAAGTATTATCATCGCATCACTACTGAAGCTATGACCGCACGATCCCAAAATAGTCAAATGCGCGAGCCGCTGAAAAATGCGCGAACAATTTCACCAATTTTCTGCCGCATTCCATGCACTCCGCGCACAGATTAACGGCTCTCGTCGCCTTAACGCAACGTCACCTCTCAAAGGCCCGTGAGCACAGTCTCTCTTCGGGGAAATCACCCGTGCGCATCGTGGCGCAGACCGAAACCCACCGATGCGGAACGTCGAAACTAGTGACGTCGTTTGTGCTAACTTGCATGTGGTTTGAACGGCGTTAGGAAAAGTACCACTGTGATTGCGACGTCTTAAAGCGACCAAAAGACCCGGTTACTGACGATTTTGAAATTTTGCTAAAATTTAATTTTGTACAATTTCATACAACGAATAAATTCACGTCTGCATTTTAAAAATTTCAAAAGTCTGAAAAAAGAATGATATAATTGGTTTATTTTTTCCAGAAATGTTGTTTTTGAATTTCTGACTTTACAAAAACTTTTTAAACGCGATGAAAAGCTGATCAAAAATTTATCAACATTTTTATTGATGTTTTGTTCAACACAAGTTGTTTTGTTAACTGGGTAAACAAATGCGCCACTCTGGAGAGTTTTTAAATTTTGTTGCCCAGTCCTTTCTATTTGAAATTACTTCAACAGCACAATTTATCTCTCCGTAGAGAACTGGTTGCGCATTTTACGACAAAACCTGTGAGCTCTGATTTTTTATGACCCGTTTTATTGAGCAGGAGTGGGCTAAGCATCGAGGCAAGTGGAAGCACGGAGACAAGCTTGATGCGGCGACGTGGAAGACCAGACTCCGGTGCGCCCTCAACAAACTCCCGGACATTAAGGAGTTGAGACAGCACAGCAACTTGGAGGGAAACGATCCCTACAGAGTCTACCAGCTTCTCCCTGAGCCCGACAAGAGTAAGTCGTGCGAATCGCGATTGTTTTTGCACGTGAATTACAATGGAATGTCGAAAAAGGGCGGTGTTGTCATCGTTTTTGGGGGATTTGGCGTTTTCTGAATAACAACATTTGACACTGAGACCCCGCAAAATTCTTCGGGTTGTTGCATGTCCGCATTTTTGGGAAAGCGCTATACGTAATTCCGAAACTCGCGCTGCCTTCTTAACGAACAGACCACAGAGCAATTCAAAATGTCAGTGAGAAATTCTCCTGTGACAAAGATGTAGTCTACCTTTAAATTGGCTCGATTGCTTATCCAAATTCACTGCATAACAAATCGAAACTACTGGGAAATACACAACACAGGAGTGTTTCAACTTTGCTATGCAGTCTGGTATAAAGAGTTTGGTGTAAAATTGGTTTCCAAGCCCTTTCCCACCTTTTGCATGTTCTGCATTCCCGGAAAAGATTAAGAAGTGGAGAATGTGACTTTCCTTTACAAAATGTTGGGTGCGGAGTAAAGGCTATTGCTTCCTGCCAAAAGGCAAAGGCTTTTTTGAAACTTCTTGGTATTCCATTTGATAAAATTTGAAACCGAGGGTGAAGCGTTAGAATTTCCGAAAAAACACACTTAAAGTGTAAAGTAAAATAAATTTTGAGTATATCTTGACTTGAAGTCTATTTCGTTTAAATTCAATCAATAAATTAAACAGACAATATCTAGTCCCACTTTTTCGTGGCAACCCCGGCGTTACCAATCCAACACCAAATCTTCTGTGTTATTTTACTCTCACCGTCATTATTAAATGTCACACCAAAGGGTGCATCGTGTATTGTTAAAATAATTTGATTTACAACAACCGCGAAAGTTGGATCGCCAGAAAAACAAGACTTGCGCAAATGTTCGATCCCACCTTTAACCAAACGTAGTTAGAAAAATCTGCGAGACCATCCATCGCCATTAATTTTTTCCACCGGCCCCAAACTTGGAAGCACTTTTTCACGTCGTAAATACTTGATACACGTTTATTTCCAGGTCAAGAAGCTGAAATCTGGCCGCGCAGCACCTGGGGAAAAGAATCGTCACCCCCCAATCACCATGGCAACCCTCACAGTAAGCACTTTTTGACAGTTGTCATTCCCTTCAGACGTAATGCATTAAAAATTAGGACTTTTTGACGTGAACCTAAATACGGCTGGAAAACTTTGTTTCTATATAGGATTGTTAAAGCTTGTATTTAGCGTTTGTGGAGAATTTGTTGTCCGTCTTCGTCGCTGATGATGTGATGTTGGCCTAAAAAAATTGTGCTTCAGGTCTTTGTTTGTCTTCCGTGATAAAAATAATGATTTTCGTCGAAACTTTAACCAAATGCACACGACTCCCACGCACATACGGGTACTTGTACGTGCTGCGTTCGGTTTCCTTAAAAAACTAGGTTGAACTAGTCGTGACCTTGTGTAATCACGTGATAGCGGGATGAAGGACAGCTTGCGGCGTTACAAATATATTGGAGTTATTTCTGGAAAAAAATGTCTCTATATCGGCCAGGCGGGAATAACCGACTTGATTTAAACTCGTAGTGACGAGAACACCAGGAGATGATAGATTTTTTATTGTTATTAATGCATTTTAACTATATCCCCGTCGTGCAAGTTTGGACAATAACCCCGTGAAATATCATAGAATAATAATAGTTTTGATTTGTATATAATCCTTAACTATAAAGTGCTGACACAATAACCTGTCGTAGAAAGTCAGTCAATAAACATAAATTTCTATTCTGTGTATTCAACTCCAAGATTTTCTCACCTAACTACATTAAATACCATAGTGTAAATAAGTCTTGTCATGCAAACCGAAATCATAAAACACGTTTCTCTGGCCTTTCCATTACTCCGTTTTGTGATAAATCTTGGAGCCAAGTTTCTCCACTATAATGAGAAGCATAGAACGGTCGCAAGTATTACATTGTCGCGGTAAACAGTAGGTGAGATTGGGAGGTGCCGGCACCTGCATATGTAGTTTCGGGGTGCGCTTTTAAGCGATAAATGTGTCAACCGCAATGATTACTTAATATCTATCTCTATTTGTCGATCCACGCAAAAAAGGGCTTTGCTCTAGGTAAAATATATAGGGTACATTTATATCTGAAATAAACCCAAGGTTTCGTTACACACAGATTTACAAATCTCTGTCAAAGCCACATCAATAAATAGTTGAACTTCAAATAGAATATATCTGGCAGCAACACAATATCCAAGCTATTATTATGGGAATTATCGCTGCTTACATTTGACATATAATGACTACGCGTTTTGGATCAGTAAGAAACTACTTTTCGCTATCTGGGAAACTCCACTTAGCAGCTAAAAGTGGAGAAGCACCCACGCCGCAACCAACGCTTGTTACGATATCAATATCGTTTACGAGCGGGATTTTTTTTCAATATCTGGAAACGTAAACACTTTAAAGCGACCAAACTATGGGTTAGTTTGCAAGTGAAACTGAAGATGGGCTAACACAAAAAAGATTGTTTATTTTGACTGTTTTGTAAACTTATAATGTATCCGGTTACGGATAGGAACGAACACACTTGCAGCATAATCTCGGGCGAATTCGGACCCGGACCCGTCATAAGTTTCCATGCTAGTCGCAAAAATCACAAGGATCGTCTGCAACGATATATTCTTATGACGTAATCATGCGCTGAATTTGTCAAATTGAAATACTTAATTTGTTATCAGCGGTCAATATTTGGATTTACTCCCGCGGCAAATCCCTAAACTAAATGCTTTCAAATACCCGTATAGTTTGCAAAACCCCAATACTCAGTATTGAATTTCGTTGCAGTGGATGCTTACTACCCTCGCAGGACCTCCTCGGAACATGTGCTGACGTCACCACCCCACCCGGGCTTGACACGTGATCTGATTGCGACCCCAGAGCCCCCGCGTCCATTGACTGGAGACCCGACTCATGCATTCAGTAAGTTCGTAATATATCATCCAACAGTTGCATTTTCACTGCTGTTTTGTTTTTGAACTAAAAACCTTTGACATTACTGGTTACAGCATAAAACACACTGCTTTATTATTGCCAACTCAAGCATTCAGTAAGTTGGTAGTAAATTTTAATATTCTGTCCTTCTGGCACAAATCAACGTAACTGTTATTGACTGACGTTTCTCCTGCTGTTCAGCTATAGGCCACACAACCAAGCATTAAGAACCGTACAAACATGGAAAAGGAACGCTAACACCCCTTGTAAATCACGTGATATAATTAAGAACGCGGAAAACAACAATATAACAGTTGCATTTTCACAGTTATTTTGTCTTTAAACTAAAAACATTTTACACTGCTGGCTACTGCATAAAAACACAGCTTTATTATTTTCATTAGGTCGCATGAAAGTGGAGGATAGTTACGCGGGGATCGACCGCCGCGTGGTGAGTATTTGTCATTTTTTGGTGCATCCATTTTCATGCAGTTCTCACAATCAAACAGCAAAACTACGTTTTACTAAACTTACATCTAGTCGTTCCCGTCGACGGCAATACTTACTTTAACCTGACGTCATTAAATCGGTATTTTGTGATTGGTTAGATCGATGTAGCCCCACCCCCTCGCTACGGGGAAATCCCCCAAGCACATCACATCCCGCGCAAAACTTCCGCCGATTCGACCGGTTACGAACCCCAGGCCCTCCCACCGGCCCAGCTCCCACCCTACAAACCCCACGCCTTTAACGGGGTGTCGTCCCCAGGCGGAAGTGACGCAACCAACATGGAAGCGGACGGATATGACAACTTCGGACATCAGGGTATCGACCAATCAGTGATCGACGACCTTACGTCTATGCCGGAAAAAATGCCAGGTGAGGTTTTACGCTGAGTTGTTCTAATTGGAAATCATGTTTGTTTTGTACAAGTCGAGTTAAGTTCAAAACAAATAAGGGTAAATTTTTCGCGAAATTGTGAGTTGTTCAGCAAAAAATGGCAGGCATTATCTGATGTATCTTGTACAATGCTCGCACTTTTTTGAAAAAAGTACAAAAAGTGTGTATTTGGGTCCTGTTTTTGCGTCGTCCAAGTTTTCAGGCGATTAATCCCAAAAGAAAAAGTCATCATATCATTTTGTGTCACTTCTAGTTGTAAAAATCTACCGTTTCTATGCAGCTGCCCACGAGATGGAAGTTTACATTCGCTATCGCGGCTACAACGTCATCGCTTGTCACGTGAACGAGCCGAAGGGGTGCAGGGTCCACTACGGGGACGCCAGCCTGCAACATATTGCCAGCGCTACTCATGAGCTGCCCAGTGGTGTGTTCGGTTCGGCGCAACTGAGACAGGTAAAAAAACGTTTGTTTGTTGATTCAAATGTATTACAGTACCCAGGCTACCCTGGCATGTTGTAGACGTGTTGCAAAAACTTATGAGGCTAAAAACTGACTGAGCTGTCTTTTATGTTGCTTCGATCTTACACAGAAATACTATATTTTATTTTATTAATATCCGAGTAAGCGAAAATCAAGCTCGTATTTTTTTTCCGAATTCGCAATCTGCAACATTTATACGCCAAAACTTATTTTCAAATTTTCAAAAACTTGCACTTTTAATCATTCAGAGCCTACTTAAAAAATACAACGCGTCAGTTATTTCATTGTTTACAGGGATTTGTTACATCACAAATGCTTGAAACAAAATGGCCCAATTCAGGTTTAAATAAACAAACTCATTCAAAAATGCATCTCTCCTTTTCTTGTGTGGATTTTAAAGTAAACGAGACTGAAACCAGTAACGCGTTTCTCTGTTGTTTTTAAGATTGAGCTGGTAGAATGCGAACCATACGCAGCGTCAGCCAAGCAAGTACAGCTTACCAAGCATGTCCTGAACAACATCAGAAGGGGTCTCATACTCTATTACGAGGACGGATGTTTCTTTGCTAAAAGATTGTGTCAAAGCAGGGTATGTGGCTTTCTGTACACTCATATACTTGTAGGAATATCCCATAAGCATTAAACATACATGTACTATGTGTTCGTCTGAAGTCTCGAAATCCACAAACTCAAATACAAGAAAAGTGTCTCAAATTAGATAAGCTCTACACCTAAGGAAAATACTATGCAAAAATTAAAAAGTACCTCTCTAACTGCATTGGTTATTATGTGCTCATTCAGTAAACTTTGCCACAATTGAATTAACCATGGATATAGATATAGCCCTAAGAAAAATATGGTGGATTAGTTGAAGTTGTATTTGGACCTAATGGTAAACAGTTGCTTTGGGTCAGTAACATGCTTGCTGATGAACTTTTCGTGTCGTCAGGTGTTCGTTATGGGGCCCGAATCGCCAGAGAGTATTCCAGAGAAACTGGATCGAAACCAACCCCTCAAAGTGTTTGATTATCGCAAGTTTTGCGAGAAGTTGAAAAGGTTCGCCGACGAAGGAAGGCTGAGGCCACCTGAGGTAAGGTTTCGCATCACATCGGGTTTTTTCTTTAGAGGCAAACGCATTGTTTGACGCCGAACCACATCGCACAGGGTCTTGTGCTATTGGTTACTTCCTTGTTAAGCTCTAGGTCGGTCCTCACTCCCTGCTAAGGTTCACGAAAAATATTAGACTAAATTTGTTTGTACAGCTTGCATAGCTTTGGAAGATTTGAATAAAGCTTGCAATACATTACGAATAACGGCTGTACAAAGGTTATTAAAGGCTTAGTTGTTTGTGTAGTTAACAATGCTGCAAGTAAATTGCTAATTTTGCAAATCCTAAATGAATTTGTGATTTTTGTTATGTAACTTTTTGATATAAAAGATGAAATTTTGTCGGGGTTCGCAAAATAGTGATTTAGACTGTTGACAAAAATGTTAAGTTTTTTACACGTTATTGCAGGTGGAAATAACAGCGTCGTTCGGACAGAATTGGTCCATGAGGACTCCCATCGACAAGAATTTGGTTACCCTGTACATGATACCTAGGGCTGCCCGCTTCTTATTGATGAAGGTAATTCCACTTATAAGACATGTTTAATTTGTTGAAATACATTTGTTTAAGAAGCAAACAATGTTGTGTTTGGTTTATCAGTCAAAACCTCAATGTTAATCTCTTTTTACCGTTGTTGACATTGGCGCTGAAAGTGCAATAAAACTAACCATCGGAAATCCACTAAAACGCTCCATTATCTTCATAGAATCGCGAGAGACGCGAATTTCAGAGTCTGAACGACAGTTTGTTGTCGTCGGGCCCAGACAGCTACGACCGTTTGGCCGAACGAGCCACCACTGAGTCGGTTGTCTGCGTGGAAGCTTTGATTAAAGAGCTTAACGAAGGGAGCCAGATTGGTCCTCTGTTTGACCTGATGGGGTCCTCAGCTGATGTACCCCAAGCGGTAAGTACCCAGCCTCAAGTAACTCCGTATCAGACGGGATTTTTCCAACAAAACCGGTTGAATCCGGCTCCAATTGAACCCCTCAATGATGTGGATATGGACATGTAGATTGTTAGTAATTTGGGTGTAGTTTATTATCACGCTGTTGCTTGGACGTTTTTGTCCATCAGCCTCTATAGGGATGTGGGATTTTTAATCGAAACCGTTTCTCTTGTTATGTGTGGACACGCTGTGTTTAATATGGTTTCGTTGTAATGTGCCGAACGCAAATAATTCGCGTTGTTTCGCTTGACCTTTCGGTTTTTAGCATACGATGATGCTATGCGAAAAATCGCAACAAAGAGGAGATTAGAAACTCGTTTTGTGGCGAAACAAGTGATGTAAAATATTAATTTTTCGGTTAGCGATGCAATTATATGTAGTCAAGACACTGTAGAACAACTAGTAGACCGTCATAACAAATATTAATCCGCCACTACCAGCATTTACCCAGATGAGGAAGGCGTTTCGTGTTTAATTGTCGAATCGCATTTCAAAACGTCCATGTATCCCATCAGCACCTTCATCACTGCCTGTACAGAAACGTAGCTTTGATAGTTAAATACATTTTTCACGCATTTTTAGATAGTTGTGCATGTTCATTGTTGCCAAATCTCCGCGCTTGTGTACATAAATGTGAAGTTCCTTTGTCGCCGCAACCTAATGTGTGTGTAGTTTTTTGTAAGGTGTGTGTGTTGAATTATTTTTAACCCTGTAAAAATACGTTTTTCTACCGGCAACTATATCCTACTTGTCAGCATCGCGCAACATTAACTTTGTCACAGCGTTGGAATTGATCTTATCCTTGTGATTCAATTCTACACCCATACGTGATTTTTCGTGCTATAATCTTCACCGAAAAATGGCGATCCGTCAAAAATAAGAATTCAACTGTTTGTTTAAATTCTGCTGCAACTCCGTAATCAAACTGTGTGAGCAACGTAACATGAAAAACTTCCAAGCGGCTGTAAAAGTAAGCCGGTACGGCGTTCCGAAGGAATTCAACAACTGCTGGTGTGTCCCAAATAGTTACTTAAAATTTGGCAAATATATTCACTTATTTACGAAATATCACCAAGTATGCGAAAACACAATGGTTTATTTTTCGTGTAAATTCAATCTTCCCGGTATAGTTTTTTTACTTGTACCACTGCTTCCAAGCAAAAACATTGTTTCGTTCACAACAGACGCACCGTGGTCACGTGACTACCGTTGCTCAGCTCCCGCCCTTTCGATTTTGTTCCACCAACTTTTTGTGTGACCGATGCTTTCGAATACTCGGACATTTTACAATTTGTAAATAAACTATTCACAGAGAGGCACAGCAGCATGAATTGTTTCCGAACCTGCGTGAGTACAAAAGAAAAGGGGATTTCGTAATTTTATTCTATGTGTATGGGGATTTCGAAAAAAATGGCCACAAAGAAGAATTCCTTTTTTTGAAATTTCAGTTTCGTCATTATTTTAAGGTCATTGTCGACAGAATCGGTTTCCAACAAAAAAAACATCGTTTCTGTTTCGGATAATAAAGCGATTCGGGAACATCGCGGAAACGTGTTTTTAACTTGATTTGAAAAAACCTGCAGCCACGAAATGATTTCCTGAAACTAGCAGGCCAACAATCTTCTTATCAGTTGGTTTATTGGTTGTAAAAACAAGGTTTCGACCACGCAGAAATGCTCAGATTGTATTTGAACCGAAATATCCGAAAACAAGTAAAACTCTGCATGAGGTCGAATCGCCAACTTTTTAGTTCATGGAATGTCACTGCAATGTTTAGCAATGGGCGTAAAACAAAGACTAGATAGAAGTAATTGGTGCCACAGTGAGTGTTAATAATCTTTTAGTTTTTATACCCAAGCACTTCCTTGTGTTCAGCTGCACCGCGAATGCAACGCAAGGTAAGCAAAACACACACAAGCGCCTCATGCACCATCGGCATTCCAGCAATGCCAGTAGATTAATTGGCCTCCTTGCAATAACTTCCTTTTCGCACCAAACTTCCAACAATAGGCAATTCATTTTCCCTCCGCCTGCCACATGGCCTGGGGTAAGTGAATCGTATCGAAACTAGGCACACAAAAACTTAGGTCGGGTTGTCAAGCTGAAGAATGTGCGACGCGGCATATGTGCTTTGCAGGAAAGTATTGTGTGACAAACTTACCACAAACAACGAAGGAAATTAGGCATGTCCTCTCCATAAGTGTCTGTCGGGAACTTTTGCGGAAGAAAAACAAGAATGTAATGCCCTAGAGGCCACGATAAAACAATGTTCGGATGCCTGCAATCACCCTTAGTCTTTTTTGATAAAAAAAAACACAATGCTTAAAAGTTTTTCGTTAACTGGTGAAAGGTTACAAAGGGTTTGTGGGAAGTTTCGATTCTGGAGACACAATATGCAGCGCGGTTTCGCAGCGTCGGCAAAGTAAAGTTGTATGAAAGGATGACACGATTGTCTTGGTTGCGGGCTTCAAATTACAATGAAAGTACAACAATGTACGGTTTTTTTACCCAAATCACCGGTTTCGAGTAAACCACCACTGACTGCAAACCCTTTATAAAGTAAAAGCTGCATACAAGATAAATTACAGAAACGTCAACACAGCTTTAGACACAAGAAAATATAAAAATGTGATTGTGGCTTATAATCGACATTCCAGCAATACCCGCGGATTAATTGGCCTCCTTGCAATCACTTCCCTTTCGCTGAAAACTTCCAGTATGAGCAATTCATTTTCTTTCCGCCTGCCGCATGGTCTGGGGTATCAGGTAAATCGTCTCGAAACTAACAACCATAAATCTACATGTGTTGTCATAGTTAGAATCTTGGCTCACATCTATTTATTTCATTTTCCATCACATACACAAACAGTGCGTTATAATTACATATCATGCTACAATTACCTTCATTCATAAAATTTAGTGTATTTTTAAATATCTCGTTTATATGCGCTAGTATCGACATGCGCCTCACAGTGTGGTATTTACCAGCATGTATGGGTCAAGCATTAAATGTACGAACGCCTACAATGGCTAATTAGTTTGTCCGTAAGACGTTTTGCGTTGTTAATTTACAATAGTGTTTTATTTTGGACTTTGAGTTTTGCAAGTTTTGTGGCAGTAAATACTGAAATAATTTCCAACTGCATAATTACCACCTGACTTCTTACAGACACTCGTCTTAATAAAAGTACACAAAATGATTCTTTAGCGACACCAAGTGACAACAACGTGAGTGCATTTCGTGCGACAGTATGTTCATCAAAATCTTCGTTAAAATGTCACAAAATAAGGTTGATATTCTTTAAAATATTCTGTTTTGAGGGGCAAGTCATAGCCTATACGTTTCTAAAGACATGACTTGATCAACATCAGCCACAGGTTTGAATGTGATGCGATGCATGTTGCCACCATAGAATACTTAAACAGTATTCTGAGGTGGCAATTTTTCTGCCTCACTTGGACACATGTTTTTCAGGATTACTTACTTGTTATATCCAACAGAAACAGAGAAGAAACAATGATTAAAATACCGCAAGAAATTATTGCAGAAATAAAATGCGTTAAAACGTTGAGGTTTGGTCATCGTGTTTTGTAAGCCAAGTATGATATATCAGTTTGCAAGTATGATAAAATATGCATTTTTAATATTTACTTTTTGAAATCATGGCATTTTAAAATTGATTTCAAAAATTTGCGACCTTTTTGTCGGTGTGGATTTTATTTATATTTAGTTGCTGTAACTATTCATGCGTAACGTGACAGCGCGCCAGGGAAAATCAATTCAAATGTTCAAACAGGAAATGGAAGTCTTTATTAATTTGTTCGAGGCCAGTAGACTTTTCGTAGACGCATTAGGCGTATTGTTTTCGTCCTGTTGCAGTAACTATACTTTACTTCTTTAGGTTATCGTTAATAACGTTTGCTTTATATCTGATTAAACGTGAAAGGAATAAAAAAGAAAACAATCGTAAGACGTTCAAAGAAAAATGCCGACGGAAATAGATGACTTCACCAGGGTTAATATAACACTGTTTTGCTTTTGAATTTCGTAGTCTATTTATAGACGTACATCTATATTTAATTCATTAGATGTTTGTAAAAAATCGAGGGCTAGATTCTGTCACAACTAAGAAACCAGCCTCGGTCTGTATATCACACAAAATATAAAAAGTATTGCAAATCTTACTGGTAACCGTCATTGAATGCACAATTTGAATATATTGTACAACCATCTTTTATTGTAAACATAATGTAGTAAAGTGCGCTGGAATGCAGCTATGTCTATTTCTTTATTGTTTACCTGATTTTCGAGAGTGTTCACTGTGCGGTCTACCGTCTACCCAAAATATTTGCCTGATTTTCGGGGCCCAACGTCTTGATTGGAAACACATTTTTTTCTGAAATCCGGGTAAAAACAAAGTGTGCCTATGCACTTGATGTTCACTGAAAACTGTCCTCTGTAGAACATAAAAATTTCTAATCCGGGGCAAAGTTTTTTCTTTGCAAATTGTCGATAACATTTCAGGTACAGGGAAAGATAACTTCTCCAAAGACTTTGAACTTTCTCTAAAAATTTCAATCTGAATTATTTGTTAGAGTGTTCCTATTTTGTATACAATGGTGACAATAACCAAGAGAACAAAGTCATGCATGTAACACATTGTAAATTTCAATATAATTGAATGAAAATCAAATGACCAGCAACATAAAAATCAGCAAAGATCACAAATTCTGCTTCCACCGTTACTTTAAATATGAGTAATAATAATGCCCAGGGATTACATTACATGTAATTGTTGTTCTGTATGATGCAGTGCAGTCAATCCATAACTCCATACAATAAAGACATTTATGGAATAATGGAAAGATATGATTCTGAGGTTAAAATCTGTTGACTTTCGTGTAAGACAAATATATTTCGCTAAAAAGCATTATTAGTGTCAGTCAGTGTCTATAAAAACAACGTAACAAGAGTAACCGTACAATAAGACAAAACATGTTTTTTTATGATGATTAATTTTGTTTAGAAACTCCTGGAGCGCACTAAGGCTCGTCAAGAACAGATGCAGCAAAAGATGATGCAGCACTCTTCACAATCTAGAAAGAGGCGTCCTTTGGAAGATCAGGAAAATACTAAACATTCAACATTGACCGATGAAAAACTAGACTCGAATGAGGACGAATTAAAACCAAATGGTGCCAATTACTATAATTACTACACTTTTTCTGTTAAAATTGATATTTTTGGTTATTCATCATAAGCACAGCTGCACAATTACATGTGAAAATCATTCACCAGCTTCAAAACAATAGCAGTCTTTCTGTGGTGACTACAATAATTACATCTAATATAATATCAAGCAATGATAAATATTTAGGCTTACCACACATAGAAAAACGTGAGTAATACTAAACAGCTTATACCAACTTACACATCAACAAAGCTTTTGAGATTGGACTTTTGGTGCGAAACATATAAGCAACACTGCATAATTACCACAACCGCATTTTCAATTTGCGCTACATGAAATGTTTCCTGTTTGGTTCCAATTACTTCACAAAAAAGGGAAACTGTTTTGTTTGAAGCACCCCATTGCTGGTGCCACATCATTCAATGCATTGACTGTGGAATCTAATTATGTTTCTAGTCTCCATAAGCTGCTTATGTCTATAGCCTCATGTCATATGCATTAGAGTTTAATGTCAGTTGCATTCTTTGTGTACTGTAGCAGATTCCCCCAACAAGAGGTCACGAATGGAGAGTGGGGTCAATATTGAAAATGAAGTCGCCAGTGACTCAGGTTTGACGAAACTGTGTAAAATTGTAGCATTATTTCAAATAATTACACAATTATATACTTTTTAAGGCCCTTCTGCTGCCACTGTCAGCCAGCGAATGAAGCGACTTATCAATCAAAGAAAGCAATGGGAAGCAGCAGGTAAACATTTAAGGTTTGCATAACATTGCTATAAATGCTCTCTGACTAGCTTGTTTCTGTTGTTACTGACTGAAGTATAAAAAGTGTTCTGAACGTGTATACCCACATTAGATGTGGTGCATTATGCAAAACTTGTTGAAACAAACTGGTCTTAGCATATAAGCAATGCAGGCATTGAAATAATGTGCTGTTACGATGAACATAATCTTACATTAAGTTTAATTAATGTTCTAAAGCCTTGTGATGAAATAATTTTCACATCTTGTTCAGATACTGGGGATGAGATAGACTTTACAAACTTGGTATCGCCGGTTCGACATGATGCGGTTTCACCAACCCCTGCATCTACATCAAAACGTGCAATAGATGTTGACCGTAAAGCAAGGATGGCTGCCCTCGCGCAGAAGGTCAATAGCTGGGAAGACGATTTGACCAGAACCCAGTTCAGGTGCAAATGCTTTAGAATGCTTAATTTCAAAAAATGTAAAAGTTGTGTTTTTTTATAAAAACTGTTGTTACAGTCAAAGTAATACAAGCTTTATTATAGGATAGTTTTGATATCGAAAATTAGCTTTCTTTTGTTAAATATTCAGAGCTTAATATTGTCTACATGCACTTAGAGACAGGCAATATGTTATATCCGACAATGTGTAATTTTAATACATGTGCGCTAAGTGGTCATGACTCACCAGAAGTTAGCCGGATAATATACTTAAATAAATTTTTAAAACATAGCGTGAAATTAAAACTTTATTTATCATAAATTTTATATGCAGTCCGGAAAAAACAGAAAAACCGAAATCAGTTGGTCGGAGGACGCCAATGGTGAACACTTACACCGCTGAGATTTATGGCAAAGAGGTCAGTTTGTTTGTGACCATATTAAAAAAAATATTATTTACAAGGAACCGTTATGAATATTTAAATAAAACGGCAGTCCAACCAGCAACTGTACTTGTTTTTTCTTGTGGCTAATGGTTCAAAAGTTTCATCTTGGCTTCAAATTCAATGAATCTTTATTGAATACAAGGCTTTATTTACAGCATATCATACAAAATACTTAATACTAGTTGTATCAATATTTTTTAAATAATGTATTTAGTATTTTTACATAAAAGAGAAATAGAAAACTGTTACACGGAGCACTGAATATTATATTATAGGTTTCTGTTAATTGTTTACGTTCACATCAGGTATCTGAACAAAACAACACTGGTGCAGCCGAGAAAGTGCCTCAGCCTCCAAAAAATATTTCTAAAAGGGTTTCTTTGTCGATTGAAACTCTTAGCCAGTTTGCTGGAAAAAAACCTACAGCACAAAATTCAAACCAAAACCAAGCGACACCCACCAAGCAAGTGCACAAATCTACATTCTCTTTTGTTTAACTATTGTGTTTTAAATTTTGACTTAATTTTAAAATTGCTAACTGGGAAAATGTGGTGTAATGGTATTGACCATACAGACTACCTGGCACAGGAATATATCTGATTGTATACAATACAGTTATGTCTGTATTAAATAAACTTTTGTTTAATTTAGGTCTTATGGAAATGTTCACACCAAACTTGGTGGAAACAAAATAACTGTATCGAGTTGGAAAAGTGATGAGTCATCAGATGAGAGAGTTCAAGGTCACCAGGTCACACCTACAACTAAAAGTCTTCAGCAGAGACTTATTGAGTTGCAAGTAATAAAAAACCTCATCTCAGATCTGTCTCAATATTTTTGACATATTTTGCCCTTTTTCTTTAACTTGGTCAAAATCCCATCAGTTTCAACTGATTATGTAAATGCATTAAAACCAATGATGTATAATTACATAACATGATTTTTCGAAGTATTGTTTATTTACCAAAAATCAGTTCTGGTTTTACATAATTCCTTTTATCAGAACTACTTATAGATGATATTGGATACAATCAAGCTAGTCGTTGATTATCATTCTGAAACAGTTTATATGTTCAAATGAAATAGACAATGTTATATTGAAATTTAACAATAGTTGAGCAAAACAAACTATTGTGTTTATACTGTGACAAACACAAAAAAAATTACATGCAGCACGCAGGGTAAAAACATTGTAAATTTTCTTTTGCAATGAGTTACAAATGGTGCAGCAAATTGTGTAACACCAAAAAATATAAATTTACATTGGCTTTGTATGTTGAACAATTTTATTTACAGAAAAATGGGGTGAAGGCTCAACAATCAACGGCGGGTGGAGTTGAAAATAATTTGGCAGATCGCCAACTGGAGTTAAATGAACTTGAGGATGATGATGAAGAAATTGAGGTTTGTAATGAAATTGATGTTAAACATGTTTGCTTGTGGATTTCAGTAGACAAAATGTACACAATACCTTTTTCACGTTTTTAACAATTATTTTTCTGCCTAAAATTAAATAAAACATTGGTAAAATATGCAGTGAAAATAAACATTTTATAAACATTAGGTTTGGCTTCACTTACCAAATACCACATTAACAAGACTCTGATAAATCACTTGGAAATTTGAAAAAAACAAAATTAACCATTTAAAACAACAATGTTCCAAATCTTTGAAAAAGAAACCATTTATGGTATTATTAAATGTGCAATTAAGTTTTTGGTTAGGAACCAAGTAGTTTTATTTATGTGATTTTCCAATAAACAAGCATGACTTTTTCATGACACCCAATTATTGTTAACCACACAAAACTTCGCATCAACACCAAACACTTAACACCAAAAAAAGTCTCCTGATTTTTGATTCAACTAAAGTGACCCCCAGTGTTTCCAAGCAAGGGTCTTTTTCTTCGAATGCCATTTCCTCCTCCCATATTTGCTTGAAAAAGTTGTTAAGCTGAAGATAGGCAAGCCACATTCACCCAGATGACGTAACAATCATCGTGCTTATGACATGTAAAAAAGCGTCTCGTACTACGCAGAGAAGTAACAGTCATCAACATGCATTGTGATGTCATATAGGCAAGGACTAGAAAATTCGGCCCAGTAAGAAAGAAATGATTTTATTGGCAGTCGGATATGCTTATGAGGAAGACGGTGTTTTTTGACAGAAAACTAAATGCAGCCAAACAATTAAAATTGTTTCTCTGTTTCGTAAGTGGTTTGTTGTTGCTTGTTTCAAGCTAGAAGTGAGAGTGGCCAAAAAAATAACATAACTGAATTATGCTTGTGCAGTTAAGTACAAGAATTACAAGAATGGAGCCTTTATAATGAATAACAAGGATGGTATAGCAAAGATACAATGCAGTCTACGAATCTGAATGAAAAAGTTTACGGTTTGTGTTTGTACTTTTGTCTGTGTCTATCCAGGAAGTTACATTTCCCCTTAAACGTCATGATTGTTATGGTGTGTGGATGTGAAACTCGCTCGACCGTATTTGTAAGAATTAAACTTTCTGTGGTTGTGCAGTTAACTATGGCAACAGTGCATCACACGAAGGTGTAGCGTGTGGGCAGTTTGTTAAGGTAGCTTGTAGTGTGGGTAATCACAGGAACTGTCATTTGCTTTGGTTTCCTTAACCTACAGTTGTTTTCTGTGTTGATTGTCAGTTCTCAGCCTCTGTACTATATTAAAGCTGAAGCAGAATTATTCCGAATGTGGAGCTGTAGAGAAGAGTGTAGTATTATTTGTCATGCATATGGGTCAACAAAAACATGACAGTATCTTGCTTGAAAAACTAGTTCCCAGAAAAAATGTTAGTTCAAGAAATATGATGCAGGCATTTCATGTTCCTAAACATCACAGAATGTTGGTATGAAAACTAGAACCAAGACATGAAAGTTCACGACATTTCCTTTCTGCCGATCAATCACCAAAAACGCTCTTAGTAGTAAAAGTACTCTGGTTAGCTCTGCACATGTATATTTATTCCTTACCACACTTCCTAATAAAATTGCAATAGCTTTAATGTTGATTTTCACTTGTGTTTGGCTTCCTAGAAGTTGATGGCGTCTGCTTGATTCGTCCTAAAAATGGTAGTAGCAGGGCATCGTTAGTCACAACATGCTTCACGTCAGTGTTCTGTAGGAATTCCATTTTGAGAATGACTAACGTGTCTTGGCATGGCATTCACAAGTCAGGCGCAGGGCATATGTTTAAGAGTGTAATGCAGTTTTAAGTTCTGGGATGAGCTTTTAGGTTCTGTTGTTAGAAAGGAAATTTACACCGACAAAATGAATTTAAAAATTACCCAACAAAGTATTTTTTTAGCATACAACCAGACTGCTGATAAAATATTATTGTGTGTCTAAATATTATGTTTAACTTGTTTGTGAAATAACTGCTTGTCTGGCAGACACAGTACAGTTTGGTAGTGTCATACATACATCAGGATTTTGTGTTTGTATATGGGCAATCCACAATTGAAATATAACTTAAAACCACATAAAAGTTTAATCAACAATTGATCATAAAATTAGCTTAAACGAAACTTCACATCAGTGGTTATTGCTTCTGTCGCAACTGCAATTTTAATTTGTTTTAAAATTAAGTTGGTTGAAGGCAGAGTATGCAAAGTAGTTGCGTAATTTAAATGAATTGAGAATGTGCACTTTAATTGTACAGAGTTGACCTCTCTAAAGCTATAACTATACACCAGATTATCAAATATACCATGTGCAGTTAAGAAGGTCTTAGCTTTAATGGAACTGCAAACTCAAATAATTTTTCTGTCATTTGTGCAGGATGATAATGGTAGATGCATGGGTGTGAATATAACTGACGAAGCCAACACTTCCGAGTGTTCTGATAACGATGCATCGATGACACAAGACACAAATGAAACCGGTATGAAAGCTTTGCGCCTTTATCGCAAATCACCACAAAGTACGTATTTTTTTGCACCAAAATAATGTCAGATATTTTGAAACTTGATTTCTTTGACTGTATAGCGATGCTTTTTTGAGGACATCTTTTGTTTTAGATATTATAAAGCTATTTCAATGTTTGCAAATCCATTGTGTTGCCAATGCTTTAGGGCAGTGGTTCCCAACTTTTTAGTCCTGTGCACCCTTTTAGTCGATATTCAAATCTAATTCCCCCCCACAAATTTAGTTTGCTAAAATATCGTTTCCATTAACATTTTAATGTAATTCTTGGAACAGAAATTAAACTAAGAGATTAATATTGGGACACAAATTCCCCCAGACAAATTACAAAATTCCCCCCTGATTGGGAACCACTGCTTTAGGGAGTGTTTTATGTCAACTAATTATAATGATTCCAACTTTAGGTTTTCCTCAAGTGGAAATAAGCAAATCAACCGAAGACCTGAATGAGGAGGAAGAAATCTTGGATGACTCGGCTGTTTCTTACGGCGACAGCATGATGGATGACTCGGAACAACTTGAAGAAGCAGAAGGTAAAACGTGCTTTTTCTGTTGACAAAATGCAGCAAAAAATGTTTAGTATGTTTGAAATTTTGGCTAAAATTTTTT
The DNA here is from genome assembly GCF_947561715.1 of Ascidia mentula. NCBI lineage: Eukaryota > Metazoa > Chordata > Ascidiacea > Phlebobranchia > Ascidiidae > Ascidia > Ascidia mentula. The sequence goes on along the minus strand of NC_138568.1, from coordinate 20,770,312 downwards.
CAACAAAAATGAAAGTAGCTGTTATATATTACAGGCATAGTTTAGTTGGAGTTTTAGTTTAAATGTACAGTTTCACACTTACAATTAACAAACATTACAAAAAAATTAAATAAAATCATACAAACGGCTCAACCAGTGGTAGGTCAAACAATGCAATGAAATTCTGATCCAAAAGGGTTTCGGTTTCTGTTCAGGCCTGACTTGTAGCCCTGACTGAAAGTTAATGCAATATATTGAAGTATCAAAAACATATCATGACAATCTGATAAGCTTTGATTGTTTAATGTTTGTTTATATGGATGTTGTTGTTGCCAGACGCACTGATGTGATCGATCGAAATTGCCCCAAAATTTTCTTATAACTTACTTATGCTTCTATACAAAAATACTGCTGAGCAAAATCAGATGAATAGTAGATGGCTTGACCCAGTTGGAAATTAAGTAATTGGATTTATTTTTAAGAAATGTTGCAGAATAACATTTTTGCACCAGACATTGCATAACTACTTTTCTTTTGATAAATAACAATGTATAAAAAAATTATTGCTACATCAGAAAACTTAATCTGACCGAACTTTGGGTGAAAATTGTACAGAGCTCATTTATTTCAAGTAAATTAATCCTGTTTCAGAGGCATCAGAAAAAGAAGAAGACGATGAAGAGAAAGAAGAGGGTGAGGACACAATGATCGATGAACTCTTCGATGGAGTGGAGTTTGAGGATGAAGGAGAGGATCTTGAACCTCCACGATCAACTTCTCCCCTCACGATCCCGTCTCTCACTCGACAGAAGAGCAAGATGGAGATACGGTCTGAGCTGATAGTGGTGAGCTGTTAAATGAGTGTGGGTTTTATTAAAATATGTGTTCGAACAAAGAATTAAATTCTTATGTGAAAAAGGGTGCTGTTGGGACACTGTGCATATCAACAATGTAATTTTGTTACAAAAGTCCTTTCTGTATTGGCACTGGAGCTCACTTTTACTGGGAAAATTATATTATCACTTTCCTGACATTGAAAGTTGCTTTATTAAATTTTTCTTTGGATGACTTGTTTTATGGAATGCTCCAAATTAAATTTGTCACCTATTTTATTGAAGGGTAAATTGGCAAACTAGTCCAGGTAAGTGCCAGTTACCAATTATTTTGAATTGATTATTTTCTTACCACAAAAAGTCAAACCTACTTATGACGTCCAGGGGCTTCGAGTTATCCCTTTTACCACCTATTTCACTCTATCAGACTCTAAATCATTGTGGGGTCTCAACAAATACATTGCCCCATCTTCTGTACATACACTACAATATGTATCTTGTGATTGCAGCGTAACCAAACATGCAATGAGGCAGAAGACATGCATGTGATAAGAAGACAACCAAGCAGACGTCTCCGACCTCTTGCTCGTTCAAACTCAACGGAGTCGGTTCGATCGTTTGGAGACGATGAAAAAGTTGCTGGAAGCGAAAACTTCCCCGTTTTCACGATCGATGCATATCGCACAGAAAAACGAAAGTCACTCAGGTAGTCAATGTAAATTGGTCTACAAACAGTTCATATAGACCGCCGGTATATAGTAGATGCAGCTTAGTTTGTATTGTTCTTTAGTGCATTTGGTTCATGTTGCAATTTACAGAGAAGTGTGCGCTATGTGATGATGTATTTTGCGTTGCCCTTTCTGCAACTGGAATACTTTAGTTTTTTTAATCATCTTTTCCTAGTACGCAAACGTTAGAACTTGAATGAAGAAATATTTTTGCGTTTAGATTTGTTCTCAAATATGTTTACATGTACATTTTTGTGACAGGAAAGCGGACAAAAAAGTGGTTCGCAAAGAAAGCGTGAAGAACAAAAGTAGCAACATCCCTCAAGCTGAATCCGTTAAGGTTGGTTGCTGGGTTTTTTTTTGTGTCATTTGTCTGTCATTGACCCAATTTTTATAGAAATGTCACAAAAAATAAAAGCCATTTCGGACACAATGTCCCAAAGGAAATTGGCTGGTAGATTATTAAAGTTGCTTACATTTTTGCAACGAAAGTATTATAACGTAATTGACCAAAATAAATTGAAAATGTTCTAAATTTTTGCTGGCATTTCGGTTAATTGACGGACTTTTTTAGTGAAAAAAACAAAACAGGTTGGTTGTGATGAGTGTAAAAGTACACTTAGGTATATCCATAAACACAGGAAGTTTAGCCACAAAGCAATGTTACCACACAACAACATAGAGCAATATGTTAAAATACATCGATAGTAAACACATCTCCTTGTCTGTATCAAGTTATTTTTTGGACTAAAGCTCCCATGTTTACATAACCGATAGTTACCATAGCAACTTTTATACAGGAGAAGATCTCTCAAATGCTTGAAGATGTCCAGAAACAACAGAGGGTGATCCAGCAAGCCAGTGCCGCTTTAAACTGTTGTTATGATGCCCAGCACGGAAAAGGTTCAATCACGGAATTGGAAGCAGAAAAACTGCTCCTAATATCAAGTAGGTTGTCAGTGTAGTTTTTTATCACAGCGTATATGATATGGCCAGATAGAAAAAAAATGTAGATATCTGTTTAAACAACATTTGCTTTGTAGGCGAGATGTGTTGAATTTTACGGTTTTGTTACAACATAAGATTTTTATCGTGCATTGTTCCAAAACCTTTATTCATACAAAGATTTTATCAGAACGCCGTGTCAGTCTCATGCCTATAACTTTATAAATTGCTGGTGCACTGTTTGGACATACTGATTTGTAAAAATCTTTATTTTGTTCGATGTTTCGCGAGAAGCAGCAAATTGCGTGACAATGTAAGTGCACCAGCAGTTAGATGGACATCACGTTGTTTTCAGACCCCGGTAACCTCTTGTCAAGTTCCCTTTATTGTTTCCCAAACATATTTTCATCTGCTACACTTCAACAATCGCTTTCGCATTAAATGACTCTCATTATTCCGCACAGGTGAAAAAAGGTTGGCACTTCTAGCCGCCATAAACGATTTGAAAACCCGCCCTGGCAAGCTCTCGACCAATGGGATCGCTGCATGCAGTGGCTCCGTCACGCTCGACCACATACGCCTTCCTTTAAGAACCGAATACATTTTCTCGATGGCGAACAAGAAGGACGGAGGTAGGATGTGGTTTTGATGAATTAATTTATGTTTTTTGTTTATTTGGTGCTGGCGTTTTACATAAGATTGAAGTTATTTCGTTGAAAATAAGAAAGCGCGTGATTGATATCGCAGTATGACGTCATCCGTCGCGTGATGCTTGTGTGTTAATAACCTTTACGTGGTCGGGCGAGTTCGTCAGTTTTACCACTGACTCCCAACAAACATGTCACTGTTATCTGTATTGAAGACAAGTTAATACATAAACCTTATGTGGGAATTACCTCAGTTATCTGGGATATCAGTCGTGCGCCGTTTTATTTAATAAAGGCAACTTCAATCGCATGTTATTTGCGTTGTAGGCAAGCTTGGCTATTAAGACAAACGTAAACAAATCTGTAATTTGTCCCCTAACATAAATTTTGGTATAAGGCTAAGTTCCAGAGAGCCCCCAAACCTACAAAATTATTCAATTTATCAATTAACTTTACAACATTTTGTCTGGCAACCTCAGCAAAAACCTTTTAAATTTCAACCCAAAACTAAACAATCTTTGAATGAAATTGTGTTTTGTCACCAGGTGAAAGCAGAAGTCATTACTACTTCATGCTCGTACGCTGCGGCGCCAGAAAAATCATGGCAACCCATCTCGCCTCCACACACGACTCACTGTCGGGGGATTCCCTCGTTTTCAAAGATAAGTTTCAATTGTAAGTTGGGTTTTCTTCTTCTGGCGTCCACAAGGGACGATATTGTTTTATTCCGACCTTTTTTTGTTACAGGGATAACTTGGAAAGTGATTTTGAGATTGTGATTGAAGTTTTTAGCAAGGTACGTTGAAGTTTCACCGAAAATAGTTTCCATATGTTGCGATATTTGATTTTCGTAGATAAATTGGCTGTTGGGCATAAGTTTTAGTATGTTTCTGATGTGAATTTTTACCCAAAATACAATTCTTTATCTTTACAAAATAGTTTATTTTTTTCGGTTAAATATTTAAATTTAACTAATACAAGCAATAAAAAGTATCGTTTTCTAACTTTTTAAACAGAACCACAAAGCAAGAGCAGATGGCGTTCCCCACCAGGAAAAATCAAAAAGCAAGTTCTCAGGAATTCTCCAAAAGGTTTGTTGAGCGTTTCAGTTAATCCAAACAAAGCAATCTTTACCCAACAGCTGTAATGTGGTTTTAGCAGTCTTAAGTTTCGTGGTTTACATGATGTACTTATTACGGTTGTGGCAAAAGTTAGTGGATCTGTAGAGCAGTGTTTAGTGTTGATTTCATAGCAGGTTTGAGTAATGTTTTTTTTATCAGAAAAGAAGTTATTTGGCTTCAAGCATGTTCGTTTCTCATGTAATTACTGTTAAACAAGTTTTGCCGGCAAATACTTGCGTATAATCAGGTTGAAGGTTTTACACAAAGTGAGCATTAGGAAAGTGCAAGTGAGTCGAACTAAATAACTTGAAGTTGTGACAGGGATTAAACTTGCAGAGCAGAGCAGAGGATTTGAGGAAGAAGTTTGGAAGTGTTGTAATTAGAAGCAAGTTGAAATCCACTTCCAAAATCGTCAGACCAGTTCAAGCAAACAGCACACCAGATGTTAGTCACAGCTATTAATCGCATTTCTTTCTCTATATTGTTCAGTGTAGCGTACAAAATCGAGCATATAGAGTTTACTTTTCAGCAATGTGATTATTTTTAAGTCCAAACAGCCTGCGTAGTAGTATGACGTCACACTAACTCGTCGTGATGCATAATAACAGAGTTGAGCACGTCAGCGACAAATGCGACGTCTGCTTTTCAAGTGACGTCATTAGTATGGCGGCACGTTTTTATGGCGTACAAAATCAAAATTCATTTGTACTTTTGACGAATCCTGGCCAATTCCTACCCAGTAATTTTCTTTAATAGTAAGTTTAATTACATACATAAATATCAACAGTCCCTGACGCCACGCAAGGCGAAGTCTAGAGGCCATGGACCTCTCAGTCACACCGCAAGTCCCGGTGGCCCGAACGCGATACGCATCAGTAGTTTCTCCCTAATCGGCAGCACCACCATACGCCTTGATGACGTCAGCAGAGAGAAGTTCGCTCTGCAGAAGGTAAAACAATGAATAAAGAGCAACGAATATTTTTCCAACACGGGGAAATTTTGGTTCAAATGTTAAATAATTCATTTTGTTTTGCCAGGTTCCCTTTCTGTCTCCGATCTCAGGTCAAATGGTTTGCAGAATTTCTTCGGATTTTAAGTCCAATATCGAACAGCGCGGGTTTTTGGTGAGTGTCTCATGATGTTTAAGCGAACTTGGGGGCTTGTGCACTTTTTCAACTATGGGTCGGGGCCGCAAATTGTAATTATTTGGTGTAGCGAAACAAATTGACTTTTTGTAAATGCAATTCCGTATTTACACTTTTATCGTGTACGGGGAATTTAACACAGAAAATACTTTTTAAAAATGGGGTCGAAAAGAAATTTTCGTCGAGTATTGATGGGGGCGCTAAACATATTAAGAAGCCTGACTAAGCGCGCCAACATTGTTATAACCATATAAATTAACTTCATGTGCATTATTGTTTTGCATTAGTCCACACGCACGGAAATCTTCCAAGTTAACAACATCGCTCTAATTAATACCGCACAAATGTAACTTTTTACTGCGTAGTTATGAAACAGTTGTCTCAGGCTTTAGATGTGAAACTTCCCAGTTAAAATGTTTTCAAACCTTTCAGACCATGTTCGACGACGTGGGCGGATTGGGGGCGTGGCACAGACGGTGGTGTGCTTTGGTTCACGGCGTACTTTACTCCTGGACATACCCAGACGACGAAAAACACAAGGTAAATATATATTGTGAGTGACGTCACCTTGTTGAAGTCTTGGTTGGCATGGGTGGATGTTGTGTGAATTTTAATGCAATTAAAATATAAAATGGAAGCAAAGTCAATAACAACCAGTAAGCTGCAGCTGGTGATAACTAATAAAATATTACTTATATCATGTTATGGCGTGCGATAGAGTTGTAAGTGATTTTATGAATTGTCTGGCATTTTTATGTTTGTTTTAACAAACGTAATGTTTGGGAGGTAGCCATCCTTCGTATACAGTTAATAACAAAAATGAAAATATCACCAGCATTGTCTGTTCTTCAAAAATCAGATCAGTTTTTTCGAAAATTGTAACACCTCACTTTGCAGACGCCCCTCAGTGAAATCAAGATCAAGGAATGTATCAGCGAGACGATTACCACGGTTGAGCGAATCCGTTGCGCTCGACCGAACACGTTCGAATTACGCACCATGCGCCCCCGTCGCCATGGCGACCGCGAAAATCTTATTTCTCAAGACACTGGATCAGTAATCACAACAAAGTGAGACCTTGTTGTTTCGGTTGAATACATACTTCCGAATTTAGTTAATTTATCATGTTTAGGATTTAGTTTATTTATGTAAGTGTGTACCAAAAAGTTCGATCATATATTGTATATTAAGACACATATTTTACCAAGTTCATAACAAACTGTATTACTTTTGCAAGGAAAGTATGAATAACAACAGCATACACGCTTTTACACTTAAAATTGACAAAATTGTTCGCTATGTAGTTGCTTTGTACAACGGTAAAGTCTTTCAAGTATGAACCATTTGCCTATACTCAAATCCTATTCATATGTTTCCAGGCATTGGCTTGCTGCAGACACTAAAGATGAACGCATTGCATGGATTGATTCGCTCAACCAGGCGTTATCAGATGTACGAGCCTGGGACAGCGACGCCCTGAAACCTCTGCGATCCAGCAAGTAGATCCGCCATCCACTATAAAACTTATTGTGTAAATTTGAAGATAGCAAGTCATTACGGAGCTAAAGCGCAACATGTAACAATCAGTACAATTTTGTAGAATATGTGATAATTTGATTGGATTTCTTGGTCTTTTTGCATGTGTTACACTATATATATCGTTTCAGACTTTTGACAATTCTCCAAACCACCAATAACATTTCTATGGGATATAGTAGATTATAGCAGTATGTAGTAACTTAACACTAAAAAGCACTTCTATATGGGTTGGGTGTGTTAAATGTTCCTGGCATTTCGAAACAAGTTTTTTGTGCATGTTCTGCTTGACAACCACGACTGCCGCATATTTACCATTGATATATGTCCAGAAGTATGGCTGCCAACTCTTCTATAATGCTATGGGGTGACTTGTGTCAATAAAAGACCTGTATAAACTGCCGGAACAATTTACATGGCGACAATTTATAAATTCCATTCGAATGGCACGCCACAAAATAATTGCACCCTTTTTTCACCAGATATGTTGACGCACTTCTGTGACGTCATCATAGTCTACTTTCTCTGTCTTGAATTGTACACGTCATAATCGCTTTCTCTTTGGTGACTTCCTCGCGTTTTTATTTGTTCGTTGTAAATTGCTAATAAATACAACACCATAATAATGTGGCCCCATGGGCTTCCGTAACAAGCAGTAGCACACGATATCTTGCTGGAAGGTTAAGTTTGGAGACAGAGAATTCTGTCAAATTATTTAATCTGTACTTCAACCTTTTTGCAGAAAATAGAAGAAAATGTTTTGGTTTAACAATCGCAAATTCAGTATTTTTCATATTCCTATACTTGGGTATTTTGCAAAAGGGAGGTTGCAGAAAACAGCACAAAATGTTCGAAACCAGCAATTTTGCAAGTTGACATTTCGCTGCGCATGAAAGAAGCTCGTGTTTGTGACGCATGATTGAATGCCAAAAGTGGTTCGATTGTCAGTCGACGCGAAACTGTCGAAAGAAGATGGCTCAGAAACGAAAAAATACTGCCCCATGGAATATGTCACAAACCGCAAAGTCTATTCCTGGCCTGCAAGGTATTATAAATTTGTTGTCATAGCAATAATTGTTGGGAAACAATTTCCGTTGTAAAATGATTTGAATTTTGAACTTTTGTGAAATGGAAGTTTGGTTTGAAGAAGAGCAAAGTTTTTTATCTTAACGTTTGTAGCTGTTTTATTGAATTCCATTACGGAGTGAGTGGTTTATATCCATTTATGCAATTGGATTTGCAATAGTAGTTTGTTTTTTTTGTAATTTTTTCCTCTGTGTTATAGTTGTTTTTAAGCTGATTCAATGCCATTATTTTTCTTGTATAGGTGCCGGACTCAATAACCCTTACGGTCTTAGCAGTGCCCATGCCATTTTATTTGGCATATTTCTTGTTTATACACGTTCAATGTGTTTTGGGGCAAAAATACTAAAAAAGTAATTTTTTTCAGTGTATATTTTGAAGCATTTTTTTGTTTATCACATATTTTCAGAGGAGATGGAGACAAGTTCTACCCCAGTTTACTCACTGGAAGATGATGATCCAATTATACCTGGAGAGCCTTACGTGTCATCAAGAATTGTCACTCGGATGCTTTATACACTTGCAACTGTTGGTTTTATTCCATTTGAGAGATCGTTAGATGGATTACTTTCTTTATTTATTCGAACTACTTCAAAAAAGACAAAAAGTCAAAATGCAATATTGTTCTTGATCAAGGTATGTTTGTTGCTTTTTGCAATTTTTTGCTTATTTACTGCATTATTACTATTATTATAAATTCTACATGTGGTATTGTGTTTGACAGCTTAACCATTGAATATATTTACTTTTTAGGTATATTCATTTATGGCCATGATCCATAATATGTTTAATAAAACATAAAAAGTGCATCTTAAATGGGTTGCTGTTATTGGTCTTAATTTACAATGCTCTTTTTTCTACAGACACTTATTTACCTACTTTTTCTCTTGATTTCGATTCCCATTGTGTTATGTGCTTTCATTTTGTGGTGCCCATTGCAACTGTTTAGACCAAGGTCGTATACATACGTTTGTCCAACAACACATGCAAAGTAAGTCTAAAGTCAACATGGAAATCCCTCCATAAATAATTAATATGTGCAGTGCAGTCCCCAGCTTATGTTTTTAAATAAATTATACACCTAATTGATGGAGTTGTCTGTTAAATGCAAATTGCTGCCAGGATATTTTTTAATCAAATGTATATATACCGAAGTATGTTTGGTACCAATTGTTTGTTTTGAAGAAAAAAAAAATTATATTTTAATTATGTTTCATATTGCTAAAATTATTAACACAGGCTTGCCAAAAGTTACATAAAACTTTTTGCCCAGAGGCAAACAATTATATTTTATATATCCACAAAAATGTGGTTTAATATCAGTTTAAACTTATACTTTAAAATGGGTTCCATCTTTTTATGTTGTGCTTTTAGTTCAGTTTCCGAGTACAAGCGAATCGCATCCCAAGAGTTCCGTTCCAATCTTCCATCAGAAGCATTCACTGCAGCTAATTCGAACACTTACACACTTGTCACTGCCAACATTTGTCTTATGCCTGAATTCATCGCCCACATAAACAATCTGTGCAATTCGACAACAAGAGGGGAAAAAATTGCTGCCTACTTTTGTGGACATAAAATCCAAATTCAACCAAAGAAGACTAATCAAAAGGCTGGAGAGAGGCAAACCGAAACAGACTACTTGTTCTCACCTTGGAGCTCGGAGGCTTTAAATGTTGGCAATGGAATGCATAGTCGAGGTAAGCATTGGACATGAACATTTCAAATAAGCCATTTTACTAGTTTAATAAACTTTATAAAGGCTAAGTAATATAGACTGTAAAATGACTATTTAACCTACATAAATCCTTCATGATATGTTTATAATACAAGTAATACTTGTTGTCAGTGTCTGAAAAAAGTTATTCATATTAAATCACTTCAACTTCAAGGCATAATTTTCAGATAGTAGCATTACTGAAACTGGAAGTCTAACGTCGACACTCTGGAGCATTTCGAGTAAAGAACAATGCGTTTGCGATTCATTTCCTACTTCTGCTGATTTTCTGTGTTTGCAAGAGGTTTTTGACAGACGGGCAACCAAGCAGCTCATCAAGGGCCTACAGGAAAAGTATGATAAGTTCTACATTTTTGTTGCCACGTTAACACACATATGTCAGGTATATAATACATATATATTATTTGTTATTATTTGTTTTTAACTAATATTAACTATACACAAGTAACTTTGAACTATTTCAGGTTATTTCCACATGTAACGATTTTTCGTTTATTGACATCACTGATTTTTTATAGGTACCCCTACATAATTTATGATGTGTCATGGCCGATACACGATAAGCGCCTCTCAATTCTGGGCAGTGGTTTGTGCATTGCAAGCCGATACCCATTTATAGATGTAGAATTTCGAGCATTTCCAGATGGCCACAGCGATGATAAACTTGCCTGCAAAGGTCTTCTTATGACGAAGGCAAGTATTAGTAATGTAAAAGCTCCTAAAATTTAAGTTTCAGATACTTAGTGCTGGTTAGTTTGATAACGGATGCAAAACTTTGAAAATATATAAATTAACGGGATAATGTGTAAAAAGTAAAATGGCATTGGCTCTGACTAAACATTAGAGGTCATTCAGTCGCAGGATCGCAGTTAATTCCATGAGGTAAATATTGTGCACTGCTTTCAAGCACAAAACATGTTTGTGCAAAATATATCAATATCTCTGCAAAAATTTTAGAGGGAGTTACCAATGTATTTTCAAACAGCTCTTTTTGGGAACGAGTAAAAGTGGGGAAGATCTGATTGGATTCCTCGCGAACACCCATTTACAAGCGTGGTCACACTCTAGCGCATCCAGTGTCCGATGCAAGCAGTTAAATTGCATCTCTATGTGGAAGCAGGAGTTCTACAGGGAGTACGTACACTGACTGTGTATAACAATGAAAATGTTTCAACTTGTTGAAATTAAAACCTGACCAGCAACACTTTTGTGACGTGACAAGTGAAACTTTTATGTCAATTTCAAATATTACAATGACAACTTTGTGTCAACGCTTTTAGTTTTAGAAAACATGTTTCACTTTATAAAGCATCATCAGTTCCTATTCAAATGGGTAGTTCAAAATTCTAAAACTAGAAGCGTTGGCACAAAGTTAATAGTAATATTTAAAACTAACTGTATAAAGGAACTGTATTACTCAGTCTATCTGCTGTATTTCCAGATCTCGACGTCGGAGCAAAGCTTCAAAGGAATTGATCATGTTCGATATTATCACAGGGGATTTCAACTTCGACAAAATCTCTCATTTCGACAGTAGGGAACAGCAGTGCCATTTCTTCCGCAACTTGGTGTAAGATATTGATCGTATGTGGGTTGTTTTTGTCCCAGGAAAAAATACCTGCGTAAGGAAAACAACAATACCTTTTTTTATGCGCAAAAGAGCCATAATAATCAATGAGAGCTGCAGACCGGGTGTATACATGCACTGTTTCGACCTGTAAGGTCTCAGCTCTTTTGCGCATATAATATGATTTAGGTGAAAGCCGAGCCGATAGCGCTATTGGGTCCCAAACAGTTGTTTTGGCCATAGTGCGCTCCACGTGGTTCGTCTGTGTTGATTGGTACCTAGTTTGGTACCCAACATATCGACGATTGACCGAAAGGTACCACAAAGTGGAAATCTGTGTACCTGCTAGTCTACCAGCTAGCACAGTGCCACACCACAGCTGCACTGATGAGACAATACCTTTTTATTTAGCAATGCTTGGTACATTGAGCTCAAAGTTACTGGTAAAGTGAAACACACAATGAGGCACAGGCTTCGGATTTTAATTGAGAAAACATAAACCAAAACCAAGCAGCAAAAGTTCAACAAAGACCATTGATATTCTGTTCAAAATCTCCTTTATGCATTCACAATATTAGATAGTAAACATAGAATATCAGGAAGGTTGCAATTTTCTCAATTTTAAACTTGCCATGATCGAAAAACAACAACATGGCAGCATCAACTTTTGTGATACCTCAAAATTCTTCACTCGCAAATTCATTCCATGCCTGTTCAACAGGGACCCGTGCATCGATACTTCCAGCGGCAACCAGTACAGTTGGGTGGTTGGGACTGAACTTAACCAGAAAATGATGCACACCGATCCAGTGTCCACGCCCCAGGGATTGCAGAGGTAAACAACATACCACATATGCACTCATATATTTTTCAATTCGATTACGTTATTTAAGATCAAATGCGTAGTCTTTGCTGCGTTGAAATATTAGTTGTGAAATATTTGTGGTGACAATTCAGCATACAATACTGAACTATGACTGAAGACCAGTGTTATCCACAGCCAAGATAAAAAAATAAGCACGCTGCATTTTGATGCCGAAATTGAATTTCCCGATTTCGGAGAATATTGGGTGAATTACCGTGGCAAAAAAACGCAACGAAAACATGAGCCAGTTTAGATATGAACACAAACCACACATGTCGAAAATAAGCGAAATTCTTACGAATAAGCACCTTTATATTTTCTAAGACACTGCTTGCAAAACTAATCCCAGATCTTAGAAACACCCACAGGCTGGACCTCATCCTCCCGAACCTCACATGCAATCAAACATAATAGAAAAACGGGCATTTTTAGCGGGCGACCGAATATCGGGTGATTGGGGGTCACGGATGGGCTTATCTCGTCCTGTCACATGACCACCAGTCTGTAGTTAGGACCAAAATGACCAAAAAAGGGATTTGTATCAGATCAACCAAACAACGCTCAGGATCGTAGGCGTGAACAATACAAATATACCTCTACCATCCCAAAAGTTCAAAATACGCTCTATGTGAAATGAAAACTTCATTATTTGCATAGTTGTCTGGCCCGCACGAAATCTAGATGAGTAAATCTCTCCCCCCAACACAAAAATGGGCGCTACTTCCTTCACGATTCAGATTTGACATTTTGCTTCCAAATACCAACAGAATGATGGTTTCTGAGCTGGAACGTCATCAGTTCGTCGCTTCCACGATGTCTCATAAAACCACTCTTCCACGAAACGGCGATGGGAAGCGGAGGATCGACTACATTCTCTACAAACCGTGCAAGGAAGTCGAAATGGTAAAAATGATTTCTTTTTTCACGGCACCGGCGGGGATTCGAACCCGGGTCATCGTGGAAACGAATCCCGGTCAGGTTTTCTAATTAGGTCAGGCGCCTTGACCGATAAACAATCGCGAAGATATGTATTTTCGATTTAAACATTTGATGCCTTCTAGAGGCAAGCGCTTCAGAAGGAACGTGTGCAATATGTTATTGCTTTACTTTCTTTCATTGCCATAAACATTGTGTAGGCAAAACTAGACATATTTGTGTTGTACGGATGTTTTGTGTTGTAAACCATGGAGAAACGCCGTTTCAGGCGATAACCAGCAACACGGCAACGTGTTGTGTTGCCTGCAGACTTTAAAAGTATTCCTTTTTGTACCAGTTTCCAATATCTACCTCCGTAAACAAATATTTATTCCTTTTCTAGGACGTTAAGGATTACAAGTTTTTCACTGGGCTCGCCACATTGAGCGATCACATACCAGTCGGGATGAGCTTTTCATGTGAACCGAATTCCTCATGACCTCTGTGAGACGTCGTTTATTCACGAAGCTTTTCAAGAGATTATTTTCTTTGCTTACCGATGTATTCTATATCAGTGTTATTAAACCAACAATAAATGTGTGATTATTTCTAATAAATTATGCTTCTAAATTATACTGGTTTCGCAGTAGATGTAGTATGTAAGGCAGGTGTGTCAACCCGAGGCCCACGGGTCGTCATAACTCTCGTTTTGTGGCCCAAGTTATGTCAGTTTTGCGTTGACGAAAGGACAAGAAACTGATCTACTGTAGTGACTCTACTGAAGTTCTAACATTAGGAACTTATAATGATGTCGCACTTGTGCAAGCAAAATACCAGAGATAGATTGTGTTGCACATGCTGACAGAAGTCCCCGCGAAAGCCAAGTATCATGCAGGGTTTGCACATTTTTCTGAGGCTAAAATTTACTAGAACAATTAGGTACGGCACGAGACCACTGTAGTATAAATTTTGGTATCATCATTTGAATTGTGAACCCCTGTAGTACTGAATCACCACATGTAATGCACAGCTTGTCGATAAAAATTGTTTCATTTAACAGTGAACACGCTGTAATATGACGGCAAACCCAGCTAATCATGGTGGCTCTTTTGTGTCGGAATAGTTTAAAACAGGATGAAATGACTGAATGCAACACTGAAATCAATCAAAGCGAAAAGGAGTTTGTGTTATGTTTGATGTCAACGCACCGTGTTTCCATATTTTCGTGTTGTACTATCGAAACGGTTAAAATATGCAGCCATATTTGCATCATTGGAGAGGAAAACGTTGTGGGTTTGGAAAATCCCGAAATCCATTGGCTTAAATGAGAACAATGATATTCCTGGTACCGCTTTTACCAAAGTAAATTTCGGATTAGTAAACGTCACTGTCCAATACTTAAAACCTTTTTTTCGTAAAACCCACAAATCACAGACGTCAGCAGTTGCAGTCAAACTGCATCTTGAGTGAGTAGTATCAGTTTAGTACCGAGACCGTCAAACCTTTTGCCATTTGCGTTCCCACTCAGTTACGTCACAATTTACAACAAACAAACATTCTTCATTTACCTGTGACGCCATGGTTTGGCGGGGGAAGCGTAGAACGGCAATCAAAACAACAGACAGCGAAATGCTTCGTTGCATTTACGCCAACGCTGGGGTTCAGGGGACTATTTTGGGAAAACATAAATCAAAGGATTATAAAGTAAAGTTGTCGAGACCAACAGATTGGTGGTTGCCAGATGTTAATCTTGGTTTGCTGAGATCGAAGCGGTTTAAGAGGCGATTTTTCCTTGTGTTATTTTTAAGTACATGCAGTGCTGTAGTATGCCGAAATGGTCCGGAAAATGATTTATATTTTTAGTTTGAATTCAGTCGTTCCGTTAAATTATTTTTTACTTTCATCCCTGAGTAAGCTACATGTTAAAAGTGCAAAGGATTATTAAAAGAAATTGCTGAGCAGTATTTGCTGTATCACAATATACGAAAGAAGCCTATTGGGTTGTATCTGAATTAAAGTAGTATTTTTCGGTTTGGAACATCAAAACATATATTTCAATTTTGTCTTGAAATAGTTTTCGTTTTAGCTTCTGCTCGTATGTAAAGTGAAGTCCACAACCCTTTTGCCCATAAAAATGAAGAAAATATCGCCAATTGACAGAACAATGTGAATTTGTGCTTGCGGTAGGTGCTTGCCTCATATTCAGCAGGTGAAGTTTATTTGAAACAATGCCTGCAACTGGTATGGTTGCAGGAGGCGATTTTTGACCAGGTTAAGTTTTACGAGCTGTTATTGCAAAACATAAACCATACCCTGAGGCAAGTCTGGTCACAACACGGTGTATAATTAATGTTTCTGCAAAACCAATCGAAGAGGACAGCCTCCTGAAATTAGTTCAGCTGCAAAAATGCGCTTGTCTTCGCTATAATTCTTCACACTGATTAAATAACCGCAGATGAATTTACATCTTCTTCGTGGTAAATATAAGTTAAAAAAATAGTTTGTACCTTTCATTTGTCTGTTTTTATTCTTGATTTGGTAGCTGATGAGTGGGTAGATTTACTAACTTGAAACATACTATCTCTGTTTTTGTTCGCATTGTAGATGTTGAGCCGTAAAATAGCCATGCCACAAAGTTGGGTACAAACAATTTTAATTGATCGTATTGCTGTTTTTAGGGTCATGGCTGGCGGTTTTCGAGAACTGCACAGACCAAGTCACGAAGGCCGCAGTAATTGCAACTCTACGTAGCACGAGGTTTTGTCTCGCTTCAATTGTAAACAATCGTCATCTGTGACGCAACAAAGGACAGCAGTTCGCTAAAATTAATAGGCAGTGGGCACCCGCATAGAGCTGGGCCCGTTTTAGAATATGAAGGTTGTATATGGGCTGCAAAAGCGGAGGTATACAATGTGTTGTGAGCGAGTCACAATGTTTTTAACGTCAGCATGTTGTTTTTGAAGATCAAGACGGCGCAGGAATGCAATTTAGATGTTCGGCGCCTGCATAACAGTGCTGTAGTGACAGCTACATGCGCAGTGAAAATATGAAGAACTGGCTCTACATTAACATGAGGTGCAGACGTTGAACAAAATTAAGCAGACATTCAATGTTAATATTTAAGGCGGCTGTAGATGACTCGCGTTTTGCTGTGAATTTTCCTCAGACAGCAAAAAAGTGTCTAAAATTTCAAAATCACAGGCAATCGTTAATTAATTGAGAAATATCCGCAATATAACCGGAAAAATGGTGATTTGCTGTTTCCATTTTTTCCTGTTACCTGTTTAATTTTCAAGACTGTTGTGCTATTCAGTGGAACAGGACGTACCATACCATGTTGTTTTTCGGTGACAAACGTTGCACACAATTTTATCTGATTGCTTGAGATAATAGACGAGGTCACCAGTGATGTTTAGGCTGTTGCTAACTCAGCTGTTAACAACAAGCACCTCCATTAGCTACAATAAACGATGTTATCTAATTACAATGAAATCAGCGGTTTGTCGCACGCCTCTTGTGTGACGTCATAGAAGGTGTAGTGTGTCGTTTTGTCCACAATGACTAATTCACCTGAGAATAGACAGGAGCGCAACAAACCCAAGGAGTTGTCTGTCCTCAAAAAAGCCCCGTTTGGGCCAAGACGACATGGGCTTTTCAAGAAGCAAGAGTGTTGCAATCGTGTTGTTTGTTGTCTTTTTTTGTCTCGAGTATTTTGTTTAGCAGTGCGGTACTTTTGCTCTGTCACAAGGTTTACAGCCATTAAAGCTTAAAATTACAGGCGTAAACGAACAAGACCACTATCAGCACAGGTATCCCAAGTGTATGATTGCACAGACCGTTGAGGTAGTTTTCACCGTGTTTGAATTTGTAGTTAATAGCGTGGAACATGAAGTGTGCCGCAAAGGTAAAAGGACGTAGGCATGAGAAAAAATAATCCTTTGGGGCCTCGCAGCTTCTGGGTGCTTTCGGAAAGTCAATTTTGTTTCACAATTGCCTGAGTATGAAAACCTGTGTCTTCGCCGTTGCAAGAATGTTTGAGACAGATGCGTAATTTTCACTAGCTTGGACAGTATGCAGATAAAGCATTGCAGTAACATTTAAAATCAAATAGCCAGTGAAATGGTAAATAAATTTAGCGGTACTTAGCACCAGCATGATCAGTTTCAGATCCGTTACACATGAAACAGTTGATTTGTACAAGCTGGCTGCATAGGTTGTGATCTTGTCAAGTTTTAGATTAGCAAAAGCACTCTGAAATATGCTCTGAGACGACATACCTGGCCGTTAGAGGTTGAACGTCGTTCAGTTTTGTGAAACGTCGTGGACACATTGGACTATTTGAAACTTAATCCGGTGTTGTTCCGCTTTCTTAAATCATCGCGTCGCTGTCTATTGCTACAACTTCGTGATTCAAAGTCGGGAAACGTCCCACGCTACTTGCTGTAGCAAATATATATGACTCACAACCACGCTTGTTATGGGTCTTCGCCACTGTGTTGAAACTGAAACTACCGAACGCCCCCAGTGCCCCTCAAATACGATACTTTGGCGACGATTTTCTCAATTCGAGGTTTGCTTGGTCAGATATGAAGAATCGGTAGCTTGATTCCAATGTTTCACTCGCTTTATTGCAAATAACTGATCATGTTAAAGCCTTAGCTGACGTGTAAAGATTTCTTACAAACTTCATGTCACGAGTTTGTTGCTTTCACCAAACGCTCTGCCCTGCTTGGAATGTGTGAATATAAAGTAACTGCTTTGTGCCAAACATTCTATCTAACCTAAAAGCTTCGACGGTAAGTTTGTATTTACAAACTTTTGCAACGGGGTAAAAATAAGCATTGTGGAACTTGAGGTTTGTCGCTGCAATTAGGACGTAGTTGACTCACGAAATCGTGATACTTGCAAGAGTGCGAAAGGGTTACGCGTGACACTGTGTACATTTATACCAGGAATTGTCATGCCTGACCATACGGAAACCCGAGCATTCTTATGTAATTTGCAGTAAGGCTGCTTGTCACAATGTCGCAGATCTTGAAACAAACTTTGAAGTAGATACAAGTTAATCAGGAGCGCTTACTAAAGTAAGTTGGAATGAGCAGAGCAGGTGACGCAAAGGCCGTGGTTGAAATGAAAATCATGCAAGCGTGAAGACTATATATAACGCCAGAAAATTCTGTAGAGGTCTTGCTGCTTTCTTGCAGTTTTAGGGGGGTGGAAAACACTTAAACTCAGTAAAAGTTTGGTATCAGTCCGATGGTTTCTACGTTTGCCAAAGAGTTCATCAGACTAAGTTCATGTTATCTTTCACAGCAACTTGCTTTGATACCGGCGAAAGAATGTCGTTTTAAATCATGAACTACCTGCTTATTATTCTCCCCACACTGATCAGCGCGGTTGACGGAATAGATACTGACGTCATTCACAATAATACGTCACTGACGCCGCCAAAGTTTATCATCAAACTTGGAGGATTGTTCACAATTTTTCATCGTGGTGACGACGAACGATGCGACACCACGAAAATGTTCAGCTCCAGCGTCCAAGTAAGAAAATTATCCCTTGGTGCTGTGGATTCATTTGAATTCACTCATTTTTCATGTAAATTTATCTATTTTGGGTCGAAAATCGCCTGTTGTTGCGCATTTTGATGCGTACACTCCTTGCAAATGTTTTGCCTTAATTAGGAGATATGTAAATTATTTCGGGCTGGTCGTTTCTTTCGTGCCGAGTGCATTGCGTATAACTGGTAGTTATAGGGGTGTAAAAAGGCGTGGACCCACCAAAGCGGTTGTCCTCAGGCGCCCGCGTGATTCACAATCGCCAACCGATATGTTACTGACTGTGGGACCTTTTTAAATAAAAACAAAACGCTATAAAAATCCGAAATAGGAATAATCAATATGGACGCCAACTGTGTAATTCGCAACCAAAACTATACTTTTGATGATTATATAATCACCTTTAGAGAGTTGTAGCGTGTTAAAATATCTATATATATCAGAACGTCAAACCAAAGTAAGTATTTCAAGTCAACTTGGCCAATGCAAATATAGTGATTTCGGTAACCCGGGAAAGTTAGTATATGTCGTAAATTTCATCGTATAATTTTTTTCAGGTTGACTCTTCGAGTTCCACGAGTGAATTTTAATAAATTTACTGTTTCATTGTCAAACATCAATCACAAAGAACAGTGAAATCGCAACCAGGCTTGATTAAAGCTACGATAACCTAATACAGATCGAGATACACGCGCCAGAACGTCAAGCCGCATTGCGTTGAACAACACTGCTTTGCAGAGCGCGTCGTCACCATATTAATTATTGCACCTACATTGCAACGCACAGGAAGTTGCTTTGCAGCTGTGTTTAGCGATCCGCATGTGCAACGAAACCACGTCCGAAGCCAAATCTAAAATTAAACACCGTGCGTTCTTGTGCCAAAAAGGGCGATATTAAACATTTAGAGTCGGGCTAGGAATGTCACCGCGCGAGCGAGAGTTTTTTAATTTATTCCAACTTGTCAGACATGTGGCTTCAATCCAACCTTGTGAATATTTACCACAAACATTTGTGGAGATCTGCTCGGTTTTGTGTACAAGATGAATTAACCTTGACCAAAAAATCCTTATCTGCGTATCAGCGGAAGACCCCACTCTCATCGCTCATTCGCATGGTTGCCATGCCGACCTATTTCTAAGATTTGTCCGTTTTTGTAACTCGGCGTTCTCAGTTTTAGACATTTTAAGTTGTTTTCGCCGCGAGCACTCTTACTTTTGATATATTTTGTCATAATCACCGCTGAATGCTTGCGTCTTCCAACCAAATTTAATTCGCATTCTTACATCACAATTAAAAAAACGGGTCACCCTGTTGGAATATCTGTAAAAATGTTTCATCGTTTAAGGTAGATCACATTTCTTTTGAGGCATCATTATTTTCGGGTCAACATCGACGGCAATCCTGCTGCTTTTACGTTGAAATAAACACTACCCAAACTTATCAACAGTTTAATAGATTTTAATTGCATTTCGGCATATTTCTACATATAACAATCATCCTTTACCTAACATGTAAATAATCGCACTGGTTTGGTCGACTGGCGCTTAATATTTCAGTATTTTTGAAAACAACTTATCTTATAATGGTCTGCGTAACCGGATAACATGAAATTGGCGTGGAATTGTTTATGAAATTACTTTACGTATATATGACAGTTTGTTGGTCCCAAGATTCTCTTTTTACATTAAAACGGTGTGAAATTATGTTCAACTTTGGCACGTGGTACTTTTTGGCTCATACATTTTTAATATTGTCCAAACATGGACCAATATTACTGGAACCTCGAATATAATTAATTTATGAGCATAGCTCGTCCAAAATTGAAATCTAACAATGGTTTTTTGATGCGTACCTGGAATTGTGACACTTCAGTCACAACAAGTGACGCATTTTCCCCCAGAAATTCGTTCATGAAAATGTTTTTTGTGACGTCACAGTGGCTGGAGATGACCATGTACACCATTGACTACATCAACCGCAATGACAGTTTCCTTCCCGGCGTAAAAATCGTCCTGGAGCCGTTTGCCGATTGCCTTGTCGACACGAGAGCGCTTCAGCGGGTAAGCACATTCGATTTCTATGCAGTTTATGTACGTTCGACGACTTTCATGCACATCTCAATCTTTGAGAAAAGAAGTTTATCAAATGTTTAATTTGTCACTCTATGTAGCTCCTAACAACCCGTGTTTTCACTGAATTACCAAGAAAGTAAGTATTAAAGTCAACTTGGCCAATGTAAATATAGTGGTTTCGGTAACCCGCGAAAGTTAGTATATGTCGTAAATTTCAACGTATGATTTTTTTTTGAGTTGACTCTTTGAGTTCCACGAGTAAATTTTAAAAAAAATACTGTTTCATTGTCAAACATCAATCGCAAAGAACAGTGACATCGCAACCATGCTTCATTAAAGCCACGATATCCTAATACAGATCGAGATACTAAAAATCACGCGCCTGGTGGGTTTCTAACTCACAACCTTAGGTACCTCACGTCACTGCCCCATACATCTTCACGCCGATTAATGAGGGGATGATATTGCCGCACGCACTGATGCGTAATCTCACAACTTTGTAGATAATCCGTTGGTAAAGATCCACGACACAAATGATCGCCTTTACCACAAAATAAAACTATTCGTGTGCATTATACGTTTTGCTTAGTAGTTGCGGATCCAGGTTTTAGTAATATTAACTACATCGGTGACTTTTATTTCAGATTGTCGAACGTTATATACCACGTGATAAGACTGCCACGCGCAACAACACGTATTGGGCGCTGATTGGTCCAGAGACGAGCGAGGTGTCCGTGCCCACCGCAAAACTTCTTGGTTTGTTTGACATTCCCCAGGTAAGCAAGTCGTAAACAGTAAGCTTGTTTATTTTATCTTTTTACTGGGCAGTCTGCTGTACAAGTTGCTGGTATTGAGAGAACAACGGGACGGCGTGAAATACGAAATTGCCCCGATTTGAAATATAAGAAAAAGTCGAATTGTTTGCGAACCCGAAATTCCGTTGTCGACCCAAGTAGGGCCGCAACCCATAGTTTGAAAAAGTCATTTTGCTTTGTAAAATGAAGCATCTTTTTTGGTCGTAAAATTCCGAACAACCTCATTTGTCCTAAACCACCGCTTTTTCAAACCGAATTATGACGTAACAAAGGGGGAAACATCAACATTAAAAACCCCAAACCCCAACGTCGATCCCAAATTAGTGACTTCCCTCATGCAGGAAATCAACCAAAGTCCCAACCTTATTCAGTGTTTGTTGTCGTACGGATTGGGCCCTCTCATCCGTTTCGGGGTTTTCTATTTAGATTTCCGATCGTGGATCATTTCCACAGCTCTGTTGTTATTTCCTGTTGCCGTTTTTTTCATTAATGCTTTGACTATTCGGCAATGCAGTTACGTCTTGTATGTGTATGTGTAGCAAACTTAAGGTAACGATGGGTTGATATGGTTTAGATGTGCTCCACTAAGAATAGTTTATGTAACGTTTTCCGCCTTATCATATAAACTATTTCCCTTAGCAATGTATATATAATGTATAAAGCGTACATTAAAGTTATTAAAATTACTTTTTAGAGTGGTGGACATCTTTACTCATATCTGAACACGTAAAACTATCAATTTAATTTCAATTCTATCGAATTATAATTTGTGGGGCCCAGTTTTGTTTGAGAATGCTTCACGTTAAATATCATAAGCATCTGATTTTATTTGACACATTTATCCATCACAAGACAAATGTTTGTTTCGGTTAAAAGCGCCCAGGTGTTAATTTGTTGCTTCGTTCGATTGCTGTTTGTGTAACCTTCCCGCTTAGAATCCGCTATTTTCATTTCCTGCAGATCAGCTTTTCCGCCACCTCGCCTGTGCTCAGCGACAAGCAGCGTTTTCCTTTCTATTTCCGCACGGCGCCATCCGATACATACCAGGTGCGTCCTGTGGTCAGGTTTATCCACAAAAGTTTGTAGTTCACCGGTCCCCACCCCTTTCCGTCATGCCTTACAAGCTGCAGGATGAAGGAATTCATCATTTGGTGGTTTAAGCCAGTTGGTACTCTTGTGCAATTGCGATTTTAAACCAGGGTTTCTAAAACTGTGCGCCGTGAATCGGGTTCTGGTTTGCCGCGAGAAATGTATTAAAATCTCATAGACTTCCACTGCAATTGTTGGTTTCCTTGATAACTCTGATTGAAAATAAACAACGTTCACAAGTGAAAGCAGCCCCGCATCAAAGCAATTCGTTCTGCACATAACCAGCACCACTTGTTGTTTCCTTTTAATTCTTAAACTTGCTTAAAAGTCTAGTGTGGCGCAAACGAATTAAGAGACTTCGAGTGTGCCGCGAGCCGTAAAGGTTTGAGAACCCCTGGTTTAGACAACTTAAAAGAAGCTCTCTCGCATGGGGAATGCTGTGGTCGCCGCACTGTGAAGGAATTATTGCATAGCGATATCGGCTACATTCTATCTACATTAAGTTTCCTCGGTTCCAGGCTAATTAAAATGTGTCGGCTGTTGTGATTTCAACAAACATTCCCTTGAACTTTCGCCTAATCAAGGAATTACATTCGCACCAACTCTTCGAATGGAAATAGAATTCGCAAAGGTTTTTAATCCTTTTTAAAAGGTTGACAAAAAGGCCATAACAGTGCACAATCTTCATTATAATTACTTTGTCATTAGGTTAAGCTCATTAATCTATCAGTCACATCCAATCTGCAGTTTCATTAATGCTATAGCAATAAATACGTCACAATGGGGTTAATTATGTGTCATAAAATAAAAAAGTCAAAACATTTAATTTGCGTTGAACCCATCGAACCACGTAATTTTAATATTTAAACCCATCGATACACGCAAGAATTAATTATTACTTTGACATTAGCAGGTGTATAAACTGCAACCACGCTTAAAAAAATTACGTTTAGTTACGTTTTTGTGTCCAGCTTGTTATAAGTAAAAGATTCTATAAATCCATGCTCAAGCACAACTGGCTTATATATGCTATGTGTGCTAATCATCAGAAATCATCGTCAATCATTTATGAAATTGGTGATTAGTCTAATTTCGTTTGAAATCGGACAGTCTCAATATAACACTACGTTGTATTTTGCAGATAGCAGCTATGATCCAATTGCTGAATTACAACGGATGGACTTACGTTTCTTTTATATACGAAGACAATGATTATGGTACATTATCATAGTACATGATTACAATTCATTGTTATTATTCGCTGTCAATATTCGGAATTGGTGTTCATATTCGAATCCAGTAAATCCAGTATATCCTTTTTCGGGTTCGTCGCCACATTTATGCTTTGTCCGCTGCATCCTTCAACCTTTTTGAGCCACGGAACACTTTTTTTATTGAAATAATCTTGCGGAACACCAAACTGTTGGAAAATGTTGCGGCATTGTACTTGCAGCAACAGGCTCGCGCAATTACATTCTTATTATTACAAACAAATCTTATTGTTACACAACATTAAATGAAACATTTCACGATGGAACATTCAAACTGGTGATAGTGGATGATTACTTTCATGAAGCTATGTACACCCTTTGTGATAAACAAGTGATTTCCGACCCGTGTTCCAAGAAACATCAGTAAAACTAATAAATTTCTTGCGGAACACCTGACGATCTTTCACGGAACACCGGCTGCCCTACAGTTTAAGCAACTCATGTTGGGTCGTTACTGCTGGTTCGTGGCCAAATTAGCCACTACATGTGATTGGTTTACACAGATTTACTACAACAGAGTTTAAAAGTGGCGCAATCATAAAACCACGCAACCACCCGAAACTGTATGGAAAAATACTGTCTCCACTCACTAAGCTGGAATTACCAGACGTTACCCGATGCAGTACAAATAAGAGCCGCGTTGTCATTGCTCCGTAACTTTACGTCTACGCTCCTCCGCGCAGGAACCCACGCGTTCGACGCCTTTCAGAAGCAAACCATCAACACCTCGATTTGCGTCGCCGTGGAGATCAAGTTGCCGAGGACACCGAGCGAAGAAACTGTTGACGTCATGATTGAAAGGCTCGCGTCCGATTCAACCGCAAACGGTAAGTCGTCGATGGCGAAAAGGCATTGTTGTATTGTTCTTTCTTATCTAATTGTGTGTAAATTTGTGATTTTAGGGAGAATGGAAGGCGTGCTTTTAGTATGGTGCAAAATATTAGCGTAATTTGTAATTTTAAAGTAATTTATTGAGGACAAAAATACTTCACCATTTTCTTTGTTTCAAGAGTACTTGTATGAAAAGAAACATTCCGCCTTTTTTAACAGTCTTTTTTAGTCTTTGTTTTTTATTCAACTTTTATTGCTTTACTTGCTTATAAACGCAGTAATGTTTCATACAAGGGCATGATTGTTGGGAAAAAGTGGCTGATCCGTCTAGGCTGCAATGCCTTGGCTGCGAAGCCTGTAAACCTGACGAACTTGCTTATAAACGTTGAACTTCTTTCTTCAGTTGTGATAGTTTTCGCGACCGAATACAACCTGGCGCTTATACTGAGGGGAGTTCTTAAGAAGAATTTAGAGACCCGAT
The DNA here is from genome assembly GCF_947561715.1 of Ascidia mentula. NCBI lineage: Eukaryota > Metazoa > Chordata > Ascidiacea > Phlebobranchia > Ascidiidae > Ascidia > Ascidia mentula. Next base: position 20,745,090 of record NC_138568.1, on the reverse strand, counting down.
TTCAGTGGATCGGATCCGATACTTGGAATGGAATTCAAATCACCGATCTCGTTTCGTTTCTCAACAAGTCAGTCAAGTTTATTTTTAAACACGGTTTTCCACAATTTCTTTTGCCTGTGTTCGGGGTGATAACTTGTGTTCAGTATTCCATGAAAAAACACATTGTTAAGTTTATTGTTCCTAGACATATTACAGTATATAGTATATTATACTACTGTATTGAACTGTGGATATCAACCTTTTACACTTCGTGCCCCTGCTTGAAACCTGCGGCCATCTGCTTATCCATGAAAAGGGAATTTTAATATTACGTAATCAGTGCGGACGCACCGTTCGTGACCCCCTTTAAAATGCCCTACGGGCCATAGACCACCGTTAAAAAAAACCTTTTATGCAAAAAAATATATTACACAATTTTGCTGCTAATCGTTTCGCAAACTTTCAAAACTAATAAGTAAATAATTACAACCGACTAAATGGTCACAAATATGAAACAGATTGAGTCAATGCGTCGCTTTCCTAAATCTTACTTCGGTTCAAACTTTTACAAAATATTTTCTTCTTGTTTTGCAGTGATTCTTACACAGCTCCGCTGAACACCGCCGTTGATGGAGCCATCTCACTTACACTACACTCTCTACCGGACGGAAATTTTTCAAAGTTTCTCCGCTCGGTGACCCCAGAGAGCACGCACAACCCTTACTTCGCCCAATACCTAGCGTTCCTACACAAGTGTTCGTGGAACAATTCCAATGTAAGAATATATTAAATATACATGCGTCGGTGTATGATAAGTCTATAGAACTAAGACTGCAAACGACTAAATTTGAAACAAGACATATTCTTTTGAGAGTTGTAGACAGGGTGTAGCCTACACACTGTTTCGGCCCATAAGGTATCATCAGTGCAGCTGTTGACTGTGGCACTGCGCTAGCTTTTACACTTGCGACAAGCAGGTCTAAACAGTGTGTACACTCTGTCTACAGTTCTCAATAAATATTATGGCTCTTTTTGCACACACATGTTTTTATATGATTCAAAGCACTTAAACCTTTTGGAAGTTGCCAAAACAAAAGTTCACAAGGTCCTTCCAAATACTTCATGTATTTATAACAATGCAGAATATTAAACAAGGTATTTCCCAAGCTAATAAACTAATACTCTTTATCATTATGTGATGCGCTACAGCCAAACTTTCCCGAATGTCCGGAAAACATGACCTTACCCGAAGATCAGGACCTTAGCTTAATGCTGCAAACTGCCGCTAACGCTCCACTGGCTTACGCGCACGCTCTTCACAACGCACAGCGAGACTTGTGCGATGATACGGGTGTGGAGGTTTGTGACCAGGTTAGTTAACCCGTTAACATAACAATGACCTAATGAATATAGAAGCAATACTATTGTTTTTATTTATAATTTCCCAAAAGCTATCAATAAAAAGTTTCTGAATCTAGCTGATTATGATTGGCTCGTATGATTCTGCAATGAAAAAAACTAATTTTATGAAATGATTTGTCGGCGTGTCTCATAAATTTGAATGATTGCACTGACAAATTCATACCCATGGTAACAGAATACAATGTAAACATATTTTTCTCTTGTTTTAGTTTGCCAAACTTTCGGGACTTCAACTGCGCGAATATTTACGCAATGTGAGTTTCCGGGATGCCAACCAACTACAGTTTGAATTCAACCAGTACCAAGACGGTCCTGCACGTTACGACATCTGGAGATACGACGGTTTAGTGAAGTTTCAATGGAAGTTGATTGGGATGTACAAAGATAACCAAGGTTCGTGTGTACAAAATTGTCTCATTTCGCTATGGCATCTTTTCATTGGGTCGAAATTTCTTCTTTTTTGTGATGAAACATTTCGAATATACATTTCTTGCATTTAAAACGTCTTTCTTTCTGTACAAGTGAAGTTTTTGCATACTTACTTTCTTTGGAAAATGGGTAAAGAAGTTTGTTTGACCTTGGTGCTTTTTTGTCCCACAGTAACCTTTCACAACAAGAGTCACGCGAGGGGTCGGGGTCACATCAGTTCAACCTGTGGGAGTGAATGCGATTCGGACCAGTACATGCTTTATCAAGAGGTAAAAATATTCACTATTGCATACCCACTGAGAGACTAAAGCCCCTATACCGAAAATATATGTTCATGTATTTAAGTGCACGTTGGTCTTATATGGCATGGATTTGCAATGAGCCGAGCATTTGAAGGTTGTTTGTTTTGCTTCAGGTTCAGACTTGTTGCTGGGTTTGTGTTAAGTGTCCAGAAAACAGCATTGTGATCACAAATTCCTCTGGAAACCGAAAAACATCTCACTGTGAATCATGCGGGGAGGACTTCTTCGCCAGCAAAAAGTAAATTTAAAAACCTTGTATATTGCTGGACCGGTGCAACCGTTCCTTTCAATATAGGAACCGTATATTTTGTTCACAAACTATAATGTACTATTCATACAATTTTAACGGTTTCGGTGGTTGCATAACTTTTTTTAACTTTTTTGTATTCCGCAATTGATTCAGTGGCGAACCTATGCACAAATATGGTAACACTTATCCGTGTGTAGTTGGTGTCGTAACACTTTTTCATCATAAATATAAATAAAAACAGTTTACGCTTGTAAACCAGCACTAAATACTTCATTTGTAGGACAATTCTTACCAGCAACATTGTTTAAAAAAATACTTTTTCCCCCTCAGTCACACGTGCGTTCCAATCCCTATCAACTTTCTGTCTTTCGAGGAGCAATGGGCGTGGGCAGTGGCAGCAATTAGCTGTTTAGGAATGATTCTCACCATCCTCGTGGTCATCACCTACCTCTGGTACTGGAACACTGCGCTCATCCGAGCTTCCGCACGGGAACTCTCATCCATTATATTGGCGGGACTTTTTCTGGCGTTCGCGACGTCTTTCTTTTTCTGTTTCAAACCAACTCAGGAAATATGCTCGCTTAGGTAGGGGGATTCAGCTGCAGTCTTATTTGTCAAGATATTTTTTAAATTGTCAATAAACTGTTCTGTCTTCACTGGATGTAATGCGCATAGGAAATTGTAGAATTTACATTATGTTCATCTTTTAACCATCTGTACATTTTTCTCTTAAATTCCAAATTTTTTAATTTTTGTTCATGTTTCAATATTCTTCCTATCTTTAGGTTAACAGGTTAGGTAGGAGAAAAAAAGTCTTTCTGTTGTTTTGGATACATATATTTCGCCTACAATTTGGCATTGTCATGCAGTATCCACTTATTACAAATGACTTAGGTTTTCTCTTGTATAACTTGTTAAAAAAAAATCAGATACCAAGTCTTTGTTGATCATCAGACTGTTGGTAAAATACCTTTAAATATTTTAAAACTTCTATCTAAAGTCAACAAATTCGTGCTTTGCAGACGACTCGGCACCGGTATCAGTTTCTCACTCATCTACTCCGCGATCCTCGTAAAAACTGTTCGTATTTCTCTCATATTTAACACGCTGGGAAGAAAGTTGGTCCGCGATTACAAGCGTCTCCTACGTCCACTGCCACAAGTAAGTTTCAGCAATCTTGGTCGCTATGATAGCTATGCCCCGGACAAAGGACGTTAATTATGAACAAAAAGGAATGAAAACCAATCCTTTTGTTTGACTCTGCAGCGTATCCTCTAGTATTGTAACATAATATAGGGGGCTGTCCCTATTGGATCCGCCTCTGGCCGTTAATTCCTGCCACCAGTCGCCATGCTACAAAAAAATATGTGTCGATCACTTATTTAAATAAATGAATGTTGGCTACGAAATATTTGTTGTTGTCGTCGCTAAGGTATTGTTAATGACGTCATTATTGTTCGCAAAAAATTTTTAAACTTTGACGTAACGAGACCTCTTTTGGGTGCAGGTCGTTATCACTGCTATTTTCACATCGATCGAGATTTTTCTATTGGTCATTTGGCTTGTGATGGTACCACCAGGTGTGACGAATAGACGCTCGGCCTCCCTGCATGTAAGTGCTCTTCGTCATATGCCCAGAAACATTCACATTCTAATCATTTACCGACAATTTCTAATACTACAACTACAGAACATTCGTTTTTTTCTTTATTGGAAAACTCTTCGGCCATTTTTTTCTGACGTCTAATTTAGAGCAACCAACACAAAAAGTCGTACAATAGTTACACCCTTTTTAATACATCTATGTGTTAGCAAAAGAATGAAATTAACTAGAAACTAAAAATTTGGTCTTATCTAATAAAATCATACATAAAATACAGAGCTGTTCTAATTCGATTAGTTGTTTTAGCAAAACAATGCCAAAGTATGTTTTTGAAGCAATAACAAAACAATCCAAATCCATTTGAAATTTTAGGATGACATCCCAACCAACTTTCTCGATTGCTCTGGGTTACGCGATCACGTGATTCTGATAGGCATTTCCTTTCCAATTCTATTGGTTCTCATCTGTTCAGTTTATGCGTTTCGAATCCGAAAAGTTCCCGCTGGATTTAACGAAGCAAAGCATATCGGATTCGCCGTTTACACAACCCTTGTCATATGGCTCGCTCAGGTTCGTACACAAAAACTTTCTTTCCATAAGAGTATAACAGTAACGTTCAATATTAATGGTGTAAGGACAAACATTATAAAACATACACATTTGCAGATAAACTTTGTTACAAGTGTTTAAGCTTTTCATACAATAAATACAGAACACTTCACGTAAACTTTCTATACTTTACGTAAACGTAACATTCCCATTAACAGGTCTCCACTTATCTCGCCAACTCTTCAACCAACGTGGTGCTCCGCGACGCCATCTACTGTCTAGGTTTGTCGCTCAATGGTCTCATAATTCTGTTTGCCATATTTGGTCCCAAAGTCTACATCGTCATTTTCCGACCGGAGAAAAATAACCAGAGGATGGTGATGGGTACGCAAGGTAGGGAGTTATTTTTTTATGTGATTTTCGATATGGGAGTTTAAAAATGCATTTTTGCTACTGAGAAAATTTGTGTCGGGTCAACTAGCAATAACCGACTGGTTTCAACTTTAGTGAAATGAAGGCTTTCAGCGTTTCTGTGATAAAAAAGATTTGTACATTGGTGAAGGAAAATTTATGTCAGAAAACATTTTTCCACTTATTTTCATGCAACTTGTAACGTGGCCATTCACACAACTGCCATTAACTCGTGACCTCGTGAAAATTTTCATACGCGATCATATGAAAAGTCTTACCACGCCATGTTTTTTAGCTTCCCGCATGAGGTCGCTAAGCTCGCAGTACCACTCATCCAACATGTCGCCGACAAGAGCGGATGAGCGCAAACGCGTGTCCTCCCAACTTCCGCTACCTCAAGTCAACACCACAGCGAGCAACAGCGACGTCTGGCGGAAGATTTATCTCCAACGTGACGTCATAAAAAATCACGCCTTTGAGAACGTGGGTTCTGTTGAAAACCACAGCACGTCTGAAAATGTGAGGCTGATCGGTGTATGGTTATTGTATGTAGGAATAGCTCTCTAAACGTATAATTAAAAACTTATAATAAATTAGAGTGGCTTTTACACAAATCTAACATTTTGGATGATATTTAATTGCATAGAAATAACGAATAATGTTTTAATTTCATTTTGCACTCGTTAAAAATACGTTACCATCTAACAACTGAAACTTGTTTAGAGAGAAGGTGGCGACGGAACACCTACGTCATCCCCTGTCGAAATTCTTGCCGACGCCCAATTGCATTCCGTGACGTCATCTGAAGATACGTCGTCTATTACGTCACAAGACAGTCGCCGCTGGGAAAGAGACTTCATGAGCAGTTTTGACGCAATAGCGAAGGCGACGACTCAAAAGCCCATCCAGAATAATAATGACGTCAAATCACTCAATGGCGTCATCAATACGAGAACTACGCGAATGTTTGAAGACGAAGCGTTTCCAAAGGAACGGTACTCTAACGATATGAAGGGGTGGACAAATTTTGCCTTTCAGAGTGACGTCACATTGTCAAGGGCCCGAAGTTTGCCGAAGGGTACCGATCTTTGTGGAACTCGTGACAGAAAAAATGACACGAGAGGTTCTTTGAGAGTTTTAAGGAAGTTTTCCATGAGTGCGAAATAAAATCAACATTTGTCGTTATTTCTATGCAATTCATATCGTTTAACATTTTATATTGTTGCCTCTATTTTTGTATGCAGCCCCCTTGCGCCATATAATGAACTATGTTTTGTGACAAAAATAAACTTAAATTAGCAAGATTGTTCGTATTGAACCAGGTGTAAACGCAGAATATTGAACATGAGAGATTGCGCAACCTTCTTTGGAGGTAGTGCCCTCTTCACATGGATATTATAATCACATATTATTACTTCTAACGCCCTAGAAACCCCAAACCGACGCACGATTTGAAAACCATTGCTTTACCTACGAAATTTTGTGCAACTGCGGTCGAGGGAGACTGGTCACGTTCAATTTTGCATATCTGAAGGATTAGTAAATACAAGTTTCGCCTGGAATGCACAAAAAATTAATCTCTTTTCTTCATTGATATTAAGGCTTGTAAGGGCCGATTACTTTGTTAGCAAAGTACTTTTTTGCGCTTACAGCTACAGTTTTATATATATACATATATATATATGTATTTGTAAACTAACCCAGTCGTTAAATAATATATCCATTCGTTGCTTAGTTTGCTTGCAATAAGTTTTGTGTTTGGGGTTAATCGTAAATAATCCCAAGGCCTCACGAGAGCGGTTGCAGCAGGGTCGACGCACAAGGAATATGAATATAGGGTTCATCCAATAGTGGTCTCTGCTTTATTTCAAGTAGTGTCCATGGAGCTCTCATCCAGCATAAAACATTAAGATCTCTATGGCGTTTCTGTGAAAGTTTTGTTTGGTTCCCTTTCTTTCAACTAATTTTTTGCCATGGCATTTTGTTGAAACTGCCATAATTACTATTCCGTTGTGCATGCGAAGCATGTCGCATGGGCGTAGATATTCCATAATTGAATATAGGGGCGCGAAAGGTGGACGACGGTGCGGCTACTGCTCAAACACTGATGGCAAATTTAACGCCGGTTAGTTTCTATCTGCATTTTAGACGCGATTAAGTTTTGTCATTGGTTAAAGGACTTGTTGAAATTGTCACCATGATGACCGATCGAACCCTCGTTGAATATTTTAACGACCACGAAGGCTACAAATGTGGATATTGCAAAAACAAAACAACTTCGTTTAACAGAGGTGAAAGCTCGCAGTGATTTTGAGCAAACGCGATTAACTTTTTCTGCAATTAATGAAAATGTTGATCAGATGCTGTGTGTCTTGAGTTACGTAACAGTTTGTTTATGACTACTGACAGATATTTTTTGTTGAGAGGTTTTAAAAACATAAGTTTATTATCATTAACAAACATGATCTAGTAGAACATGCTGTGTTTGAATAGTGTTGATTTTGTAATATATATCCATATTCAATTGGAGAGGTGTTCAGTCAATTCAAATTGGTTCTGACAATGGCTTTATGTTAAAAAGTCTGACTTGATCTGTAATTAAATTTTGTTGCAACGTCCTAGTACTTTTTTGTTAGACAATTAGGTACCACACGAAAATAAAATGAATTGTATTGAATAGATATATATGATTATCTCGAAACAATATTTAGTGTCCTAACTATGTATATTTTTCTAGGTATGTGGGCACACAGCTTGGAGTGTCCAGATTACCAAGGTCTGATCAATCGTGGATGGAGAAGAAGTGGTAAGTGTACACACGCTAAAAATCCTGTAATATTTTTTCCTGAATATCTGTAAAGTTCATGATAAAAGCAGGCTTAAAGATTGTAGGTTGATGCAAAAAGAGAAAAATATTTTGTTTTTAATACAGTAAAACATTTTTTCTACAGGCCAGTATTGTTACAAACCAAGCATGGATGTTACATGTTGCCCACTGTATGGCATCCGTTGTCATGCTGAAAGCTTCAGACCATCCAAGTCTCAGAAAAAGGTCATTAGGAGAATGAGAAATTTTCTCATTAGTGGTGGTAAGTTCCATGAAAACTGAAAATATATTTTGACCATCAAACAACATGATTAATTACCAAGCTGTTTATTCATATCATGGTGGTACCTCACTTATTTCAGGCTAATGTTGTTAAATGTTTTCAGACGATACAAACTTAATAATCAACCTATTGTCTTTTTTATTTCAAGGTCAAAAGGACATTGATGAGTGGAAAGCAGTTTGTGAAACGAAACATAGCCACGATCCCCCTAATCATGATTCTGATGATGAAGAAATTAAACCAACTCCACCAAAAGAGATGGCTAACTCTGAAGGTATGTATATTTTTTTAGATTGATTCAGTATGATATAATGTAAGCACTGAAAAGTAAAAAGGTTGCAGTGTTCGCAACGTCTACTAAGGATGATTAACAGCATAATAGCTTTGGCTTTCCTGTTTAAACAGGTAAATTATACCAGTTCAAACTTTTTGTTGTATTAGTAAATCTTTCTGTATCGTCACTCAAGGGTTATAATTGGTTTATTTATTTGCTGTCTTGTTATTTCATAGTTATACCAGTTTATGAAGTTTTATTGTGTGGGTAGCAAGATATATTTCCAGATTATATACTAATTTATGTTTTCAGATGTGGCTCCAAGAGAGGAAAAATGTGTAACTCCTGATAAAGATGTCCAAGCAAAACGCAAGGAACCCAGAAAGGGTACAAATATTATTGATTATTATCATAAGTGTGCATTTATAAATTTGAAATATGCAAAATTAGTGATAAGCTCCAAGGTTCTGTGGTTAATATTCATATACATGTATACAAATATCACTTGTCTCCCGGGCACAGAACAAATGTATTGGACTCAACTGGTTAATTTACCAAAAAATCCTCTTTGGGTCCTTGCAACCTGTCTGTTTGAAAAGTTCTGTGCCCTGAATGTTGGCTCGTAGATGAGTCACAACTAATTAAAATGTTAAGCAGACAATAGATGTTTTAGTGGAGTATAACAATCCTTCAAAGAAGCAAATTTTTTTTTGCTGTAAACTAAGTAATACATGATGCATGGCATTGTCTGCCAATATATTGGTCCTGGATAATTCAAACTATTAACTTGTACTTTCCAATCACATAGTTTGCAACCTAACCTTGATTTTTTGCTGGTTAAAGAAGCCTTTACTAAAAGTAGTGAATAAATGTCGATTATTCGTGTTGTGTTGTTGAAAAAAATGGGTTGAAATAAAGCTTTGAAAATTTGGAAAACCCAACCAACAATATCTTTGTATAAGGTGATGGAGCTGATCCAAGTAAGCCAAAAGCAAAAAAAGCAAAACAAATGAGATTGGAAAGAAAAATGAAAAAGATACAGGAAAAAGGTTGGGGTTTTTTTCTGTGTTTTGTTTGATGCCAAAGTTGTCACATATCCTGGCATACATGTAAAGACTCTTTCAGTTTTGAGACAAAATTCGATATTTTTCTTGCCGAGGAGTATTTGAGATGACAAAACACTTATAAATGGTTCACTATTGCAACAAACCCAACAGACAGGTTGAAACAAGTAACAGTCTGAGCAAGTTATGTGTAACACAATGTTCTTGTATGTGGACCAAATGATACCTGTGCAGATTTTTTCATGTTGGCTTTCCTAATATAATATTACCATCTGACATCTGTTACGTCAATTAAATGTTTTAGTTATCTTTGTTTGTCTTCCAGTTAGTAAACGTTCTTATATGTCACCACAAGTGAAACTAACAATGCAATATAGTGAACCTTTGTTTCGGCAAAAGGTTCTTTGATAAAAAAACCATGAAGTTTTTAATACTGGTTCCTTAATTTTGCCAGAATTTATCCCTCTACTGAACATTGTCATGACTACCAACAATATCAATTTATTCCGATAGGAAGTTTCAATACCTCATATTGTTGAAGAAACAATACCAATTATATGAAAGTTTTAGGTAAAGATTGCTTCTAATGATGGGCTGCAACAACCATAATACATTTCTTTCTACAAAAAGCCTCCAAAGGAGTAATGTGATGGACATTTTTTGCCATAACATACTCCTGTTAGGACATAATTTTGCATTTTCCAATAAATTTTGAAAAAATTGATGGTGTTGTTTTTTAGGTGAGCAAAGCGCAGATTTGATGAAGCCCAAAAAACATAAAGGAAAAACCCTGGAAGAAATGCTGCCCCATCTTAATCTCCCAGAAAATGCCAAGCATAAATTGGAGGTAGGGGATTATCTTATATTGTATGCGGTGAAGATGTAGGTTTTGTTTTGCTACAAGTGGTCAATCTTTACTACGTTAACTGCTGGCTGAACTTAAAATCACATTTATTTTATTGGAAACATGATTTTGTTGTTGAAGCTCCGTCTTATTCCTTGTCGGCGTGAGTCTGATGATTTTAACAAAACAAGAAAGGAATCGTATGAAATATACAAGAAATACCAGGTTGCCATCCATAAAGATCATCCGGGGGAATGTAACGACAGACAGGTAAGACAAGAAGTGTTTTACTGTGGTTAGGGTTTATTACGTTGTTGTGGGAGCACAAAACAAGGTCAATGTACAACATGTGGCAACATGCATGAGCTGTTGCTCACCCTTACTTGGTGTATGTACTTGTCATTCATGCAGTAAATTTAATGAAAAGGAAAGCAAATATACCCTAAAGTAAAGTCAAGCAAACACAGTTAAGGGAATAGGTGAGGTTAACAGGGTAAATAAGGTGTCATGTTATACATACATAATATACTCTTCTTAGTTAGAATTAGGAGTTCTTATAAATATGTTTTGTGTTGTTTTTTCAGTGGTCAAGGTTTCTTGTGGAGTCACCATTAATTGTAAGTTCTTAAACAACATATTTTACTACTGTGTATGATCGAAACCTTGCCAGGGTACCATGGTTTGAACTGATTCAAATTAGTTTAATATTCTGCAAACATAAAAAAACATTTGGTTTACACCAGTATCATGCAAAAATAAAATTAGAAATAAAAACACAGTCAAATCCTGATGCAGCTTCTTCTGTATGGTAGTCACACAAAAAAACACTCAAGTTAAGCAAATATTATTATCACTATAACATTGCTATCACAGAATGATGATAATCTCTTCAAACCTGGCTTTGGATCTTACCACAACCAGTACTGGCTGGATGATAAACTCATTGCTGTTGGTGTCATGGACATTTTGCCCAACTATGTCTCTTCAGTTTATCTCTACTATGACCCAGATTATGGGTTTCTCTCACTTGGAGTGTATTCTGCTCTCAGGTAAACTCCCTTCTTTATTTGCTCAGAAACTTTTCAGACAATTTCACTTCAAAATATTTTTACTTTCCTTTGTGGTGTTGTTGCTGTCAAGCATAATGTAACTTTCAATATTTTTGATCTGTCTGGCACAAAAGTTAATGTAGATTGTATTTAACCATCCTTTAGTCTGCCATTTGGGGAGTTCCCATCAGGGTTATAATTCATAAATTCAGGTTTTTACTTTTTGATGCACGTTTGTACCTATTTAAAGATAATATATTTTGGGAATTCCCCATTGTTTCGCTTTCCAATTACTGTTTACTCGTGGAGGTGCTCCGTGCAGACGTCAGCATTTGGGCTGAGTTGCGTTAAGTAACCGAAAATAGAAGTCCGTGCTTTTTTGCCACATTCGTGCAAAACGTTTTCAATCGTTTCTGCTTTTATTTCGAAAGAAACGAAGTCAAAATTATATTTTGTTCCTTGCAGCGAGATTGTGATGACTCGAGGCTTTCACGCCCTCTGTCCAAGCATCACTCACTACTGCATGGGTTATTTCATCCAGAATTGTCCGAAAATGAGATACAAGTCCAAGTTCCGTGGCTCGGAAATTCTCTGCCCGGAGACTTACACATGGGTGCCGATACAGAAGTGCATTCCCACTCTGGATAAACAGAAATATGCACGTCTAAATGTACTGAATGGTACGGGTTTGATATTTTTAGATTATTGCGTCTGAGCAGTTTTTATGTTGGCTTAAAAACATAGAAAAAAGAACAGTTCGCCGCTTAGCGTGAATTTTTACTTTGCTTTACATTCAACCTTTGTAACCATATTACCAAAAGCTCAACGTTATTAAACAGAGGAGGTACCAATCATAAGCTTTTGAGGTACATATTTAACGTATTCTGTTTAAGACAATTGAACATTTATGACAACGTGTACTTCTCATTCACAAAAACCGGCACAAACCATTCCCTGTGTTCCCCACTAGGTGGTTCCCCGGACGCTACAGACGAGGATGGGACTTGGGAGAACTTGGATGAGGTGATGTGTTTCTACAGACGTCGCCCGTACAACTACAAGGATTACCAGGAGCACAAATACATCGAGAGACGCAAGGACGACCTCTGTCCGCCCACAGCTGAAGTCGTGACATCCAGGAAGGAAAGGGAGCACGTGCGCGTTCGTCAATATGCCTCCATGATTGGTAAGAAATGCGCCAAGACCATTTTGCTATTCCGTTCGGAGGCCGACGATTATTATTGAATGGGTTGTGTTGCGGTGATGTAGGTGAATTTTTTCTTGGTACTGGATTTATGAACCATTTAGAAACTTTTTTTTTTTGTCGCGTTTTTTTGTACGTTGTGGAGAATTGATTAGTTACAGAATCGAAACACTTGAAAATGTCGTTCTCGGAAACAATTTATTTAGCCATTATATTAGTCTGGCAAACCATTATTACGTGTTTTTGTTGTGAATTGCTTTTTTTTTATTGATTTTGTTCTTGGGGCTTTCGTAATTGTTCCCAACTTTCGGTTGATAATATTATCTTAACTGGTGGCGACCGACAAAAAGTTTTCTATCATTTTTCGATGATTTCTATAAGATGTTTTAACCTAATGGAGATTTCTCCTTCTATACGACCCCCACAAAAACTGTGTCGTTGGCGGTGTAACAATTTCAAAAACTTCTTACACCTAAAAAGGACTCGCATTTGAATGAAGAGTTCCAAAAACACATTTAAAAACGCCTAGAAAATATCTTTGTTCTGTTTTAGAGAACCATTTATAAGAGTGTATTGCTATCAACCTTTGTCGCCTATTTGCTCGCATAAGATTCGTGTAACCCTGCTGCGCTTGTTCAAAATCTTCAAAATCGCATTTAAAACTCCTTGCCGACCCCTAGCGGCCACCACTGTTTGCGTCCCGCTCTCCAGCTCCACCTGGCGGTGACTCAAATCGATTATGCAAAGTTTTTGTGTTCGTTCAGGCAATTGTTTGGAATATCGACGCGAATTACAGTGTGCATCTAACAAAAACTAGCGGCATTACGATAGTCGTATATAAGCACCCCATAGAATAAAAATTGTATAATGTAAGTGGGGCCGACGTTTTGTTTTGCTGTGCGTGTGTAACCAATGACAATTAACTTCATTTCGGTAATTGCAGTGTTTCACAAATTTTTTTTACTTTACTTTTGTGATTTGTCATGTAGCGCGAATTTGTCTGGTGAACTTAATCCACCTGCATTTTTTATGAGTTCCCAATAGAAAATCGTGGATTTGTCATGAGTGAGCACTTAAATAAAGGCTGTATCGCTTTTACATGTTTCTTCAGTTGGTTTGTCGTATGCTTGCACAGAGTTTTGTTTTTCGATCAAAAATATGTCCGTGAGCAGTCCTTCAGTTAGCAAGCTCCACTGATAATACTTCAAAAAGGTTGAAACGATGACACTTTTTGTAGCTAACGTACATCACCTAAATTTTAAACTAAATTTTTTTATGCGTAAAAGAGCCATAATAATCAAATAAGAGCTAAATTTTTTTTGATCTTATGTTGTGCACCGACTTGCGTTCGTCGTGTTAAAGTACAACAAGGCAAACAAACCAGAAAAGAGTTGAATGTTAACCTATTATCCACGTTACTTACTAGGTTGCACTGCTGCCCCATTTTCATTCTGTATTTTGTTATCTAATAAAACGAAAAGTATTCCAACACACATTGGCGAAGTAACCTACTTTGTATATCTTCTATTCTGGAAAATCAAATAACTGGAAAATCCACCGAGCATATTTTGTTGTTGTCAATTGCGCAACAAGTTCGCTTAATGCTTCTTGCTGAAAGGTTATGTTTTGAAGAACAAATACAATAGGTGCAGAATATGTATTCTTTGAAGAATATTGCAAAAAAATAATTACTAGGATTGACCTGGATTATTGTACAATCATCCAAGGTACTGGTTTACAGAATATATATATTTCGCCAATAGGACATCATTAGAATTCTTACTTAAATAGAATTAAAGAGTATTGTCGATCTGGCCGTGTATGCAGCTTACCCAAAGCATATTGGAAGCTCCATTGCTTATATATGGAAAATTTAACGGATACAAAACCAACACATATTTTGTTTGTGAAATCGAGCTGGTTCTTGAAAATATCTTTACAATTTGAAGCGATAACTGCTGAAACATAAACTGTAAAACAATTTCCGCTAGATGTCGATGCGCATCACTTATGTCACGCATGATCGAGCAACGTTGCGCCGTCGAGCGTGAAACGAGAAAAAAGCGCGGATTTGAGAAACAAAGCGTGCCAACCTTGTCTCAATCGCCAGCACTTAGTCAGACGTAGGAAAGCCGATTTAGTGTGTCTGTTGTTTTGGGCGAAGAGTGTTTAACAGGTTGTGCAGATGAGTTTCTAACATGCAGATACACACGCGAAGAAAACGTTGGATTGTTTTTTTCTACCTCGTCACAATTGCAGTACAGCGAACATATGCAGCAGGTAAGTTGTTTTTATAACAACGTTGAATTTCGTGTTCTTGTGTGTTTTTATGCAGTTTGAAGACTTGCGATTGGCACTTTTGACAACCGCTGACCATATAGGTTTTCGGTGTGCTCATGACATAGTGACTTTAAAAGTTATTGACAAAAGTCTTTCGGCACTGAAAAAAACTTTCGAACCTGTTGTTATTGATTGTTACGCAAGCACAATTTGCTTTATGACAGTTCATCAAGCATGTTGTATCAGTGTTTTGAAGCAGGTCTATAACATGACTAGTGGCAAAATGTACGGTTTAAGCGCACTTCTTAAGAGGAGTGGCAACGAAATTGTGGGTTAGACGGATTATGGCAGAAGCAATAGGCCTACGGCGTACCTGCCTCAGCGTTAACATCCCAATTTCCGTACATGTCTCATCATAGGTTTCGCAAGATAAAACCGTACAGCCATCGCTGTTAAATCGTTTTTATGGAGCAGTTGGTCGCAAAGCTGATCCAGTGTCTTTGTGTCTCATCTATTTTAGTTCGGCGCGGTGTACGCTTGGCTTCACAAATTAACAGCGATAAACTGTCCGCCCGCTGCCCCCATGCCTTGCTAAAAACTTAATTGAATGCCAGCCAGATTTCGTTGGCGGCAAGAGGGGGCCTTTGCGCCCGCCGTGTAGCGCCCATAAACAAGGCACCCGTTATCTTAAGTTTCCAAATGCCTGCCTATAGACCGTGGCGGCTTAAATTCACGAGCACCCGAACAGCGCTGTGAGAATTTGCCGAACCGTGCACCAAACCGTGTGAGGATCGCTAAGCCCTCTGAATCTTTTCTATTTCACTCAACGCCTCATTGCTTCTCGTGCTAGCGGCTCCTGTTGCCTGTTTTTGTGCCGCTTCAGTGATGTCATGACCCAAAAGCGTTTCCCAGTGTTCTTTTAGTTAATTCCCATCCGTATCTTTCCACTCGATACCGATGGTTCAGACTGGCGAACCGTTTTCGTTGTTTACGCATCTTAGGCAAACTCCCACGTTTTGCAAGTTAAAGTGCGTGCATAATTCTTGTCTGCGTGACTATTAATGCTGTGACAATCATGTCATTCCTGAAAGCCAATTTATCAAACAACCAAATATTCCCTGCAAAATTTACAGACTGAAATCCTGGTTTGATTTAAGACTTCATCCATACCTTTTGCATTATGAGATGTCAACCCGCAATCGCTTTGCATTTGATGGGGAAACGGAGCGCATTAGATAAACGTGGGCAAATGCACCTTTAGAGTTCCCCATTTAGTTCCACGTGTCAGGTTTTGCATAAAATTGAAGCAGGGCTTTTCAGTAGAGCTTTCCAATCAGATAGGTGAAGCGGTTCTAATCGGCTTGGCTTGACATTCGAGACACCATATGTTGAGAGTAAAAGCCGAGCAGAAGGTGTTTCTCATGCTGTGATGTCCTCCATCCGTTCCGCACTTTTATCAGTTTTAATAATTGATGGCCACCGGACACTTGATAGAAAAGTCATACGCCACATGCTTACGCCGCTACAAGGCTGTTGGGCAGAGTTTCAGAGCCCGCAAGTCCATGACGTAATTTTTACGTTTTATGAAAGTTTGCCGAATGTTGGTGTATTTTTCATTGCTAATACCGTGGAACTCATACTCGTAAAAGTAAATTTGGTCATTTATCGAAACTTTAAAAAAAATATTTTGGCTGTGTTTCAGAAATCGGATTTGTGTGGATTACGTTTACCAAATAGCTGGATCTTAAATTTTTTGTGTCGACTTTCTTGCGAAACAACGAGGCTTTATTGTCGCCGCAAGTCATATCCATGTTCTTGGAAGCTTGCGTAACATATCTAAAAGTAAAACTTCAGCAGATTGTTGCGAAATACCGCTAAACCAAAACAGCAGTTCATTAGCGCCAAGCAGCGCAATGCGGTCGTTGGAGCCGAGCGTACGAATATCAATTGCGCGTGTTATCATATTTTGAAACAACCAGAACAGGAGTTAACCTTTCAAACCCATCCTAATGAATAGAATGGTGGTCGGGCTCGTACGCCAGAGCCATTGAATCGGTCTAACTAACGCTAAGGTGCTAAACTCCTCTTTCCGCCTTATCTGAACCGTGGGAGGGACAACGCGGCCGGTGACGTCAACGTTTGATGTGGTGACGTAACGGCGCGTTTGGCAGTTTGTTTATTGTTGCAAATGCGCGGTTGGCGTTTCCAGTTCAAGCTTTGAAGGAAAGGAAAGTGTTTACTTTTGCGCCAGGGGGTCTGTTGACTTTGGTCGCGCTTGCTACACTGGCAGTTGCAAAACACCGTTTAATCGCTGGAAGCGTTTTTACGACTCGGAACGATTAGTAGAATTGATTGCCGCCGAGCGAGCGCGAGAAACGTAACAGTTTTAGAAGCGCGGTCGTACCCAGCTGGTTGTCGTGGGTAGTGATTGTTTTTTTGTGCGTGTATTTGTCCAGTTTCACACACGGGTTCGGTCAATTGTGAAATACTTCGACATTCGGCACAAAATTATATGCTGACGTCACAAAAATAATCGGAATTCTGCATTTTACAACTGCTTAGGGAAATTAAAAAAAAAATAACGGAGGAAGTTTAACATATAAACCAATAATTGTGACATAATGTTTTGGTGCTTGAGCGACTTGAGCGGTTATGGCGTCGTGTAAGTTAAAAAGCGCATCTCTTTACATTCTGCATTCCCAAATGGCTGGCTTATCGCGAGCGCATTGCGCATAATACGGGAAACGGCGACACAGCTTGTTAAAACGTTGTCAGAACATCATCAGGGGACAAACCGACCGATGCTTCTGTCTGATCTGGTTTTCTTGAAGTTAAATAAGTCAACCTCGCCAGGGTTGGTTTGACCGGGTCGGTACCCATGGGAAATAATGATGCGACGTTTAAGCGCAGGCAAACCTAATTGAAGCCTAGCCAGCGGTGATGCACATTTAGCCGTTCTACCGACGTTTGGGGTCACGGTTATGTCAAAGGTCGAAGTTAACTGATTTCATGCGAGTGGAGAAATTTTGTGAAACGAATTTATCTTCTTTTTCCCCCAAACCGTGTTCTTGTGCCAAGTTGAAATTGAGATATTGGGACACTGATAGTTACCCAAAACACAACCCTTGAGTATATCTGTGCCACCCTTACAGTATTGTTTGTGTTGTAATTGGCTGTATTGTAACAATTTGAAAACTTGTCAAACGTCAAACAATGCAAGCGCGAACCCTCGTCATCTGCGCGTAAACGCGTTAAAAGAATTTTAAGCACAAATCATCCCCCGACCCCTCGTATAATTGATCTCCACTAATTGAACTTTTAAATGGGACAGCGAATTTTGTTTGTCTCAGGTGTGTGGCGGTTGACTGCGCGTTAAATTCGATTCCCTGCCGATCAATATCGTTTTCACATTTTTTCGGTGCGCCAATTTTCAATGCATGACTGCTTGTTCTTACCTTGTGCGCTTGGAACTGTCCACCAAGGTGCAACACAAATTAATCCCAAGCGGCAGGGCGTCACCGCAAATCGAATTTCAGGCGGCAGGAAAGCGCGCAGGTGGAACGGATGAAGACGCGAAATTGGGACAAATTCGTCAGTCTATTTTTCTATCACTTGAAAATCACATTTTGTGCGTCAGTTTTCGCTCAGTGCCGGAAGAAAACATTGTTGGGATAAGGAGATTTCGTAGTCCCTTCTGTCCGCTGTGACAATCGGTAGCAGGATTTGCACTTCCATTTGGGTCTTTCAGGAGGGAAATCGTTAAGACTGCATGTCCCCAAGGGTGGGATTCCGCCTCTATTCCGTATTAGCCTGACGTATTGGTTGATCCAGAGTCTCGCAAAGTGTTCAAAGTGTCAAAAGTGTCAATCCGCAATAGCATAAATGCATTTTCTGGGTACCGGTGATTGACGGGAAAGCTTTCGCGTTTGGGAACAACGTAAAGAGATTATTGTATCGCTTTTTTCCTCTGCCTTTCGTATTCCGCCACGTGGTCCATAAACTATTTTCGTTTTAACGTGTTCACATCCAAATCACGTGACCAACAATTTTCGTGAGCAAAATAGAAACTCCTAAATCAAGTACTGCTCTCACGACAATAAGTCGTTTATCTCCCCTAGCAGGGAAGCAAAAACCTTGTAGACAAACACCAGTAAGGTCTCGTCAGCCCTGAGCTGGCACGGAATGTTGATACTGGCTTTGCAGAACACGCCATACCCGAAATCGGCCATCAATATTCCTACCAACGTCTTGCGTGTATTTGCTAACGCCGTGTATATTTTTCAAGGTACCACGCGCTAATGGCTCGCTCAGGACAGGGTTGTTTAACGTATAGAGGCCTGTGCTCTTCGGAGACCTGCTTTGGCCCTCATGGACTAATACTATTATCCGTGGTGTCGTGTTACTGCTGTTACTCACAAACGGAGTAGTTGCCTTCCGCCGTACGTTGGTTTCCTTAAATTCCCCGTCTTTTCTCCAAGTGTTCTTGTCACTGATTTTGCAGTGCGGTATTTGGTTGCCACAAGTCTTTTTTTGATGACTGCCGCATAACAAAGTTTACAATAATGGGAATTGCGTTTCTTCGCCATAAAAAATTAAATGGTATTTTTTTGATCGGATAAATAAACCAGATTTAGGCGACTTACTGAAATTGTTGGTGTTGGAGAAACGCAATACAACAACAAGAATGACAAAGTGGACAATACCAATGTTGCGAACTTATTCTTTAAACCGTCTCAATTGATTTCACGCCGTGTTGTGGGACTGCAGTGGGTGTGGGTGGAGCAAAAATCTTATTTTACGCCTTGTCATTCACACAATTTTTTAATTTGCCGCTGTGTGAATTTTTGCACTGTTGAAATAAAAACAGTCCTTTGAACCTTTGTATGCTGCGTTACGAAAAACCACACGATCACGTTTGCACAGTTTTTCACGAGGTAGACAATATTTTGCCAACGGAGTATGCCAGTACACACCACTGCGTCACGCAGAAGGTCCGGCGCGCTTTTCAAAACACACAAGAGTCAGCGTCGGCGACTCTTTAATTCAATTAAACTGCGGCGCTTGTCTCCGGGGGCTCTCAATCTGTCGGCTGGGCAGCGGCAACGCAGGACAGATTGCGAGGTCGCATGCGGGGTTGTAATCCTATTGAAGGATACGCGTTGTGAACAATTGCCCCTCTTTGCTAATCGATGACCATTTGCATGTTTGAAAAGCTGCCGCCGGGCGACGATGCATCTGTTTCCCGATGTTGATTTGCGTTTCAAATCGATTCGCACTTTTTGCGCGCGGTTTGCTGGAAAAAATGCTCGTGTCCTGCCTTAAGATTTTGATGCGTTTTTGGGACAATCGGCTACATTTTGCCATGTCATCATTTAAGGGCCAACGGTTAACACCTATCACGTCAAATACGAAATATTCAATAGATCTTACAGACAACTGGTGAACATCGCGGTGCAAATTCGACGCCAAAAATACGAACCCGGTGGGACATCAAATGTTGGTCAGGTTATGACGTTTAGCTTAAGCATCGTTAACTCAACAATTTGACAGCCGTTTCATCATGTTCCTGTTAGCTGGTTTTGTGACTAAACCGATTTTTCGGCTTTCATTGCATGGTTGCGCCCGTGGTAGATTGCTGGTAATCCTGTTAGTCGTAAAATGGAAGCCGAAGTGAACGAAGAAGTCCCGCCTTCGCGCACAAACTAATCCCTTGTGACGCCATGCGCACTGAAGCGTAAAAAATGCGGTTCCAAAATGACGCTGGTGTCTTTTTGCTGTCTGTTTTCACTTGTTTAAACCAAACCACACTTCGCATGGAATTTCAGTGTGATTTAACTTTCTGCCAAGTTTGGGGTATTTAGTTACAACTCACTACATTGTGACGTGAACAAAACGTGTTAATTTCCATATTTAATGAAGAAAGTCATGAAGTTTTTTCTTTATCTTGAACAAGTGCACACAGAATTGAACACTACATAGTTGTATGTGTGTAAAGCACTCGTCCTTTAGGTCGCCTTCTGCGTCCTTTTGATTGATTTGTTGTTAAACAGCCAAGAAAACACATTCCTGACCTTGTATGTAAAAGCCATTGTGTGAATGGAAGTGATGACCACCTTAACCAAATGCAAACAGGCCTTTGCATAATTTTCCGTTGTGAAATGTCTGGAATGAACGAACAAGTGCGTTTAAAGGATTACCGTGTTACAACATCACCACATCAAGGCTGGAAGGCTGAAGAGCTTGTTGGACGTCATTTCTAGCATGTGAGGTTTTTGCATAGCCTTGGGCGACGGGCGCGTTTCAAGGTGTAAAGGCTTAGCGAGCGCGCTGGCAGCGAGTTATTCGAAATCCACTTTAGGCCTTGGCAGCCCAGCCCGGCAATTATAACAGCCTTTCACATGGAACAGGGTGACAAGCTCGACAGGCGTGAAAGGTTTGTTTTTGCCAGGATTAATAAAATACTTTTGCGTTGTCTCTTCGCGGATCGCTTCCACTCCAATAACCTCACGTCACAATATGACGGCGCTGTGACGTCACAATCGCTCGTAAACCGTTATAGTTCTATAATTGCGGAACAAAACGAAGTCGGGGGCCAATTTCCAGCACTAGTTGCAGTGTGAGAACGGGGTGCCTTGGGCGATTAAGATGTGGCAAAGTGTGGGCTTGGGCATGTCGCCAATTTGTCGCAGCGCGTATTTTAGCAATTTGTGATTCCCACCTTTGGTAAAGACGCTGTAGATTAAATCGGAAGGGTATAATTTCAATTCCCCCCCGCTACTATTTTACTTTGTCAACCATTTCTTCGGGTAACAGACAATGGACTGGTTTTGCCAAAGAAAAGGAAAATCGTTTTAATTAAACATTATTGCAAAAATGCTGTTTATGGACTGAAAACCTTCGAAATTTCGATTTTTTTTAAGCTTTACAACATTTATTTCATACCGAAAATCGCCATTTTTATCACGATACAGTTATTCATGGGTTAAATCATTTGGAAGCGTCGCTAAAATCAAGTCTTTCCCACTGTCTAATTTTTGTAGCAATTGTCAACACGGATTCCAAGAGCCTCCGAAATCAGGTCGTCCCATTCATTTAATTCTAAAGTGTCGTATTACCTGATACTCACCTGTTCCTTCGCCGTTCGCTCTGGTGTCTTTTCTCCTAAAAATTCAGCCTTTTGTTGTTGTTTAATTAAAAGTGCACGGTTTACGCTTTGGAAAGGTCGCAAGTTTTAAACAACAACAGTCCTTATTTTTTTGCCTTTGACCTACAGAAGATTTCATGACAACGCAGAAAAAACTGCTATTCTTTTTGTAGAATAGATGTTCGGGTTCCCACGATAAATTTAACGTTGACGCGTACAAGCAATACTGTAATTATTAACAAATCCACTGCAATTGAAGTGTCACAGTGTGTTAAACCTGACTTGTCATGCATGTACAAGCTAGTTACAAGCACCACTTGTAAATGGATTATGTCTGTAAATCCAACACCTGTACAACGTGATGAGTACT
Source organism: Ascidia mentula (assembly GCF_947561715.1). Classification (NCBI taxonomy): domain Eukaryota; kingdom Metazoa; phylum Chordata; class Ascidiacea; order Phlebobranchia; family Ascidiidae; genus Ascidia; species Ascidia mentula. The sequence continues at coordinate 20,722,806 of NC_138568.1, read as the reverse complement.
TACAAATCTACGGCGTTTTGCACCAAAGAAATGAACCCTGAATCCATTTTTTGCCTTTTTATTATTGCCTTATGCAAGTATATGGGGATGTAAAATTCTATTCGGATTTTGTATGCAAAAATCACTTTATTTAGCACTAAAATGTGCCAAACGCAGCAACAGAGAAATAAAGCACAAAACAATGTTATGTATTTCCCTTCTACTGTCGTAATGCCCAACAAAGTAGCGAATATATTGTGGCAGCCTTGCTGTCCATTTTATCAGTCATGCAAACGCACCGGTGGAGGCTTTGTACACAAGGGGTTGGTGATTCATTTCTACAGTTCAGTGAGGACCTCTTTCCTGCCTTTCGAAGCAGGAGAGATCCAATTTCCAATCACCCACTAACATGTGATAGTGATGCGTTGTCATTTTGTCACTTGTGAAAACATGTAGGACAAAAAAACTTTGTTTTTTTTCTGTTGTTGGCTGGATTGCACCGTGGTGAAAAGCTAAATAAAGTAGCGCATGTGCCGTGGACTTCAGATTTTCAATCCTTATTTTTTCCCCGCGTGTTGGCCACATTTTGTGGTTCTCTTTGTCTGTATGTTAAACTAGTTGTGCACATGTTGTCATGGCAAGAATAATAAGCACACGAAAACATGGGGTTTCTTTACAACACGACAAAAGCACCCGGTGGATAAATTCAATCCTGGTTTCGTACAAACAAGTAAGACGAATTAAAACTTAATTTGTCGACTCCGCATTGTTCGAACTAGGCGGCTTTTGTGGGCTCCGATCAAACGAGTGGTAAACCGACACCTTCCATACACCAGAACACCATCCACCACGCGCCCACTCCTTTGTTTTGTCGGCATAAGCCCGATTCGACCGTCAACACCTTTGTGGGCCGGCAGGGAGACGAACAAGTTGTAACATCTTGTTACATCCCTTGTCATCTGACTGTTGTCGGCTTGTAGGGTGGTGGACCTCTTGACCTGTGTCTTTTGCACGCTTTTGTTGTTGTTTTTGTTAATTTCAACGTGCCGTGTATCATATTAAACTCTGACCTGTAAATTACAACAATTCGTTTTCGCCTTTTTACAATTAACCGTCTGTGGATTTGATTTGTCGAGTTTGCTGTGATTTCTCTTCCACACAAATTTGGTGCAAGTTGCCCCAAACCGCGCGCGCAGACTATTATTCCTCAGCGCCGTTTAAAAATGTGACCCACGATCAAATCCTGATCGAAACCATTCCACTCTGAAACAAAGTTCTGCGCCTTATCGCTTGGTTAGATACGATTGTGACGTCACAGGGGCAGTTTACTTGAATGAAAAATATTGGCGGATTCGGTTGGTCCAATGGTAATTACATATTCAGGATCGATTAAATCTTTTACACATCTTCGTAAACCGTAACAATTATGCAGGTGAATGACCTATAATGGACTTAAAATCAACAACACCCACTCGCCATAAAATGACCGTTTCCGGCTAAACTGCGTTAACACAACACCTACAGGTACACAGAATACATAAAGCCACACATTCCTGAAAGCCGAGGGTTGAGCTGAGAAGCTTGGTCAAAGAGGTCACAATCAATTCTTGTCGCCCTAAATCCGCCCCATTTAGCTCGGAGGCCAAGTAGCACCGAGACACGAACCTCGCTTTGTCTGTTAGATAGCGCGGGTATATTGAAAGACAGCACCTTTGTGCGGTTCATATCATGTTTATGTAAGTGGACAAGGTCTTACCGCTGTCAACGAGGTATACACAGGAGAAGGTGCCTGGATTTTTTCCACGTGCTGATCATGCAAGGTTTTTTTCCTTAAACTTTTTCTGTTGATATCCCTCTGTGGACTAAATTTTCAAGTTTGTTTGAGTTTTTATTTTTATTTTACATCTATTGAAATTTTGTCAAACAATTGTGCGTTGATTTGGCCTAAGTTTGTTTCTTTGAAGTTATTTTACATCAAAGAGTAGTTTGAAATGTCAATTTCACAGCCAGCAAGCCCACTTTAAAATGTGTGTTTAAAACTCCCAAAACCCCTGTTAGTGTATTTTATTTGTTGTGAAACTCTGCAAGTGCAAATTCAATTTGCAAGGCAGCTTCTTAAGTCACCCATTGAAACGCACGTTTTGCGCCACTGGATTTTATTTACATTCCACCCAACACTTCCTAGCGCTAAATTAACAACCTTTCCTAGAGCCTCATTCCTGTTTCTAGACTGCTTTCTGTGGGATTAGGAAAGTTTAGGCTTTTGTCTGGTGTTCGAGACATCTCGATCTTATCTAATGTTTATTCGTGGTGATGGCACTTTCGACGATTGTGATGTAATAATAGTGGACTGATGATGAACTTTTGAAAAAAAAAATGTTTTCGTGGTGGTATTTAGTAATTTATTTTAATTTTCGCTACAAAACAATGGATGATTTCGCTATTTTTGTTGCTTGAGTATAAACGTTTAATAACTTTTCACAAAAACCCAAAGCAAATCTATCTTCAATAAATTGGTAAATTGAGGCTCATTTTTGACCAAACTACCATAAAAAATCATGTAAAATTGTTTAGCTATTTCAAAACCTGGGACAAGACGTGAAACTTAATCCTCATTTTCAATTCATCATTTTTGGTGAATTTCACTCTTGTGTTGGGACAAGAAGCAAAATGGGGTAAGGGGTAAAGGCGACACGCTCGAATTGCAACGCGCCTGATCGATTCTCGACGGTGCGTGACCGACGCGAGCGCTCTTTGCGATTATGACGTCACATTAGACTGCGCTGTTGTTGCATGAAAACTGAAATACCGCTTCACGCTATTGCGCGAGAAGGTGAAAGCAGGTATTTGGCGCACCCGACTGCCAATCCCGTGCAAGCATTCTGGCTTTTAAGACAGATTGTTTACCGTGTTTTTGAGTGCATTTCTCCACCAGAGATTAAACTAGGTTTACTTCATAGTACATCTATGTGTAGTAACATACGGCCGTGAAGCCCGTTTTATTTGGAAGATGTGATTTAGCTCTTCGAAGCTACGACAAAGCATCGCACTTTTGCCTTACTAACGATAACAATTTTTGACATGCGTTTGGTCGTTGATTAAAATGGTTGTTTTATGTTAGAGCATGTAGCCCTCCACCATGAAACCATTATTGTGAGACTCGTATACATAAAGTAAAACATATTTTAAGATGCCCCACAAAGTAGAAACTTTTTATGTTGCTTGGACAAGTGGCAGGTTTGCCTTTCGGAATATATTTCCGATTGAAACTAACTGATATTATTTACATTTCAGTCACGTTGTGCAACGCTGAAATCCGAGCGTCATCCGGCACTTTTACGTCACCCAACTACCCCAAAACACCGCCGGAGACTGGAATCAATTCGTCGACTTTCACGGGCAACGTAGGGTACATCACGTGCAAATGGGTCATCGAGGTTCCACCTGGGAAAGCGATCCAGCTCAAATTCGCTGATTTCGATATGGGAGGGAAGATGGACGAATGCCGCAAGGGAGAAGTCGAAGTTTTTACCGGGAGAGGAAAGTCCATGCAAAGTATCGGTGAGTTTCCAACAAATTTTGCTTTCGCCCCGTTTTACTGCATGCACGTGGGGAATTCCCAGACAGCTGTGATTGGCTTGGATACGTGACGTATACAGACGGCCTTTTGCATTAAGTTTAGTTGATGTATATCGCATTGTTGGGTACGTTTAATTGCATATTTCCCTAATTGTTTGATAAAATTTACAACACAGGTTTATTTATGACATAACAAAAAAGAAAAAATACCAGAAGCTAATGTCCTGAAATGCTTGTTTTGTTGACACATAAAATAATTTAAAAAACATTTTGACACATAAAATAATTACACAAAAATACTCAGATGCTACGGATCTTGGAGAATCCGTTATATATCCGAAGCGCCACGGTGTCTCCAGTTTTGTTTGTTTAGATTAGAATTTACGTCCAACCCATACGCCATGCGTTTATTTGTGTTGCGGAAGGTAATTGGACCTTTTCGTATTTTCCTCAAATCTCCGTAGTTTTTCGATACCAAGACCAATCCGAGTTACCGACTTTCTTGTGGCTCTTGAATCTTTTGCTCCTTGTTTATTTGGGAGGGGAGTTATTTAATGGACGTCGGACATTTGAAACTGATCAGCAGCCTTAAACAACCCTAACAAGGTTTTTAATTTGTCGAAAAATGTGTTTTTATTTTCTACAACCAGTTTTGACACAAATTTATCCACAAACGAATGATTGAATCAAAGTGAATTGCAATTTTCACATTTAAATTTAAATACGGATACAACAGTGGTGTTTCATTTACCGACATAGTTTAATCTAAATCTGTTTCAAAACAACGGTTCAAATATTTCTGACTCTGAAAGTATTCCTTGCTATAAATAAAACTTGCTATAAATACCCAACAACAAATAGCACTTATCATATTAAATAGAATATTTTTACTGTGAATAATCCATTTGCGGGCGTGCATTCGAAGTGCATGATTTATTTATGGTCCCTGGAGGCCCTTTTGCACCAAGGGACCCCAAATGTAATTTTACGGTACATCACTCTATTGCAATTTACGCTCTGCCACCCGGAAAAAAAATCTATTGCTCCCTCCGTTGGCGTTAGTTTGCTTTTACGTGTTACAGCTCAACGAACAACGTGCAAGATTCGATTTGCACAAAGTGCCTTTGTGGCGAATGGGATAAACCAATTACTTAGTAACTGTAAGGGCGTAGTTTTATTTGGTTTCATGCTGAGGTTTTCACTTTACATTTTATTACGATTCCTTAAGCAGAGTAAATGTTGGAAAACGTTTTTCACTGGGCATCAAGTAAAACGTTTAGTATCGAATGTATCTGCATAATTCCCCTTGCGCAAAACAGAAACTTACCAAATTACGTGCATACTGTAAGTTGGTACAGGTGTACAGATGAGTCATAGCGCACGGAATATAATTCCTTTTGATATTTTATCAAAGCAAGTCGTGCCTTAAAGAAGATACGACGAATTGCGTTTGGCTCAAGCAGTTGTTTTTTCGTTTGGATCGTTATTAACAGAGACAAAAATGCGATAGTTTTATAGTTGGTTTAAAACATACCCGGGGTTTGAATAAACACTTGCTTTGCTAAGTTTTGGTACAAGTTATTCCGTTATGTATTCAAATAGTGTATTTTCTTAGCAGTTTAACTTCATTCATGACTCCATGTTTGATAAAGTTTGGAAACGATTGTTTACAAAAAAATTGTTGAATACGTCTGCCAAGTTGTTGCAAATTATCGTAAACGCTCCTTTAGCTTAGCTTGTTATTAGGCTAAAGAACGCTAAAAAACAAGCTACATTCGAACCTAAATTCAATTTCGTTTTGCCGTAGGTTTTCCACGGTTGTGGCGCGTGCGGTGATGTATTATTAAAGAACGTTTATCCTGTGTTGCGGCGGTCCCTTTTAAACGCGTAAGCCCCACGGCCCAATTTCACGTGTGCTTTGCTTCTCGTGTGCGGAAAGAAGATCATCTGTAGCTTTGAAGAAAACCTTTCCTTGGCCTCACGCCCGAGCGAGCGTATGAGCTTCTAAATGAAGTATGAAAGATTTAAGTGCTGCATCCAGAATGCGCTGTATGTTGGGATACCAACGTTTTTCGCCATCAGAGAGTGGTTTTATTGCAAATAGCTGATAAGCGGCTGATCTCTCGACCCCAGATACAAAGACATATGGTGGACAGTGGTCACCGAACCTTAAAATCAACCATTTGTCGGATTGGCACACAAATGAACAATGATGGCGCTTAAACGTTGTGCAACATTTAAGATTTTTAATTATTTTTTTCAACGTAACACAATTTTTTCAGTCACTTGCTAAATAGTTGCTTCGCGGCGTTGGACATTTTAAACTCTTTAAGCAACAAAGTCGTTATTGTTTTATGAAACAATTTGCACATATATGTAAAATATACGTGGAATCGGCGAGGCAGGTGCTTTAAAACTCCCCCAACCCCTTCTTGTCAAATTAGGTTTCTATTATCTCCCCTTACCATCTTAATTCGATTCTCATGTATTTGTCTTCATATCTCTCGCTCCGTCTGTCCGGGTCCTCACAGGGCGTGCATGACGTTTACAGAGGGAAGGAAATGTTTGTGGGTTGATCAATATTTTCCTGTGGTTTGTGGAGTTTACCTTTTGTCTGGAGAGCTCTAATTATTCCTGCATGAGGGGTTTTCGGTTTGAGCTTCGTTGCTTTCAAAGGAAATATTTACCTCGTACCGAAAACAACATTTTTGGGCGGGAAAATCGTCAAGTTGTTTATTGGTCGACTGACTGTTTTTGTTTCTGACTCTTGTGGGGAAACCTAAGCGAAGAACGCTTTATTTTAAAAAGGCTCGTTATTGAGGAGAACTTTGTGCAAATGCATATTTTGGAAAAGTTGATGACGACAACGTGACGTTGTTCGAAATAAGATGAATGGGAAAATAAACAAATTACCATCCTAATATTTTATTCGACAGTACTGTTCAAACAAAGCTATAATTAAGGGAGTTTCACATGTTACATATTTCTGAACCAGACGCTTTTCAAGCAATTCGAACTTCAAAGCTGATTATAACACATTTAATAAACGAACAAGTCCCACACAGAAGCACATCGACTATTTATGTTATCAGAACAAATCCACAAAAGCCATGGAACCGCATTTTGAATCAAACCATTTCATAACATTTCCATCTCCCATTGCCTTAGAGTACAATGCGCAACCATAAATCCCACCGCCCATTCATCCCTTCACCAACCTCTGCTGTGTGACAGGGAAAAGCTGTAATAACCCAGCTCTCGATCAAAAGCCAAAGCTTGGCGCGTTATCTTTCGCTGGTCGGCACCTCTTTCATCTCTCAACTTCGTATAAACATAAGTCCGTCTCGCTTTTAGTAGATTAAAAGCCTACGCCGTAGCCTCGGCCACGGTTAATCTGTTAAATCTCCGCAGGCTGCTTGATTGCAGTTTAACAGAAGAGTGTTTCTCGATAGAAATTCATGAGCACCGAAATAACGAAAGTAGCAACTTGTTTTTTTTTAGTAAAAATACTATTTTTTGAACATTTATGATAATGATATTAAGCAATTTTACGTCCAATGAATTCATTACCGGCTAACTTGGGAGGTTTAGCATACGGGCTAATGCCTGTTTTAACATTCTTAGGGGTTTTTAATAGGGAGTACTTTAGCGAAACGTGCAACATTTAAAAATGTCAAAAGGCGGCACAAAATTAACCCAAAACACTCTGTTTTGTTCCGTTTTAACGATCTAAGAAGGTTTCGTGCGAAATTGCGTTCTAACCTTAGTTAGACACCTTATCTGTGACCCCAGAACGAAACCCAACACCCATGCAGGATCAAAATCGCCTCAAAACCAATTCCAGTTCCCTGCTCCAAGCCCAAGTCCTTCATGTGGGATTATGACGTCACATGGGACAGGTTATTCGCTCATAAAATACGATAAGCGGACTTGGCAAACTCCGCAAAACCAGAAACCCCGCTGGAAAGATATTAAAAAAGGCAAATCCGGGCGTATATGAAGTTACCGCTTTGTGGGTTCTTGGATTTCACGAAATTTCGCGTAATTTTGTAAGGCAATCCTGTCGCTGCCGTAACGTTGTGGTTTGGATAGAACAAGGATTGCTCGGGCGTTGGGAAGTAGAAAATGAAAGTTGCACAAATCCCACACGAACTTTAGTTTTGTAATTTGCTGTTGTGTCCAAAACTGTAAACTAATCGATATTAAATTTCCTGTTTGTCCAGGACCCATATCAGTTTAAAAACACCAATTAAAAAATAACCCATTTTGTAAACACGTCCAAACACCTCTGTGTATAATTGCAGCGTAGCCCTTCTAACTCACAGCCCAAACGGCGAAAGAGGAGACAGCCCTTTTCAAAGAACCCTTTCCCTAAAACCCCTAATCGTTTCTGTTATCGTGTAACCTCTCCATTAATCTCACTCGTTCACTCCCCTCTCAACAGTTTCAGCAAGAAGTACACCCCCTTGTTGTCATTGTGACGTCACAGTGGTCACGCAGGCCACCCTGGGCGCCGCATCTTCGCCCCGATTGTCTGGATGTCGACCTGTTTAACTTGTTTTGACGATTATTTGAAACACGTCGTTAGTTATTCTGCTTCTCTGGTAAAATAAGGCGCTTTTTGTTAAATCAGGGAAAAGTTTGGTCGGTTTGATATTTGCCAGACGCGGGTTGCAGAGAGTGTTGCTTTAAAGTTGCGCCAAGATCGGATTTGCACTAAGTTGCCAACGCGCTACAAACGAACGACCATCAAGTTTTCATTTAATTTAGATAAAACACAAAATATTCCGCGGTGTTCAATCCAGTTTTTTTTTAAAATTGACATCTTTAAGCGATTTTATGAAAGTTTTGTTGAGAAAAAGGATCTGTTTATTTAAATAAGCGATGCTACCTGATCAAATCTATAAACAAGCATTTCTGAGTTGAAGCCAAACTCTGATGCTCTTGTTTTCATGGTTCTGTCACTTAATAACTCCTGGCAATCCATTCGTTAACACACCCCTACCAAACTCCACTATATTTATCTTCTCCCAATAACTCAGCACCCAATCTAATCCAGACCCCTCTCGTGTTACCCCCCGTTTTGACGGCTCGGAGTCTGTGACCCATATATGCCCCCAGGGTTAAACAAACACCCCCAAATTCTTGGACCCAGAAACGTGTGCAAACCCCTTTCCGTGGTGCCTTCATTGCATCACGATCAGATCCTGGGTAATCGTATTAGAGACCGCTTGGTTCCTCTTACTCGGGTAATTGGGCGGGCGCTGAAGTCCAGGACATAGTGGTTATAAGTGAAGAATAATGCGTACTTATTAGACCTTGGGATGTTGCTTTTTTACCGGATTTTTATGTGACTTTTGGTCATGGTAATCTATTCTGCACTCTCTTGCGTTGTTATATCACTAGTTTATAGAACTTTGGGGGTGGTATTTTTCATTGTCCATGTTGGTATGGTTAAGCCGCTAGAAAACAAATAAAATTTTTCTGTATTAAATAAAAGAGGGGCATTAACCAGTCATTTTGTAGGTATTAATCTTTGTAAAGCTTACGTCACAGATATTGTGTTTGTGATGTTGAACATGAAAAGTTCAACATCACTTGTGTGCATTTAATCGAACTCGAGTGTTTTCAAGCAACGCGCTCGACACTTATCCGACTTAGTACAAGACGCCTAACTTTATAAAGTTTTAAAAAAGCTCACGCCATATCGAAATGTGCTGAACGTACAAGTGGCAATGGTGGGCTGATCGTTCGACGCCCGAGAGGCGAAAGTTTGGGATGTGGAAGCACTCGTAGATCGTACGGAGGCAATAACAACACCGCTTGTGCCTCGAGTGGTCTCATAATCGTGCCTAGGACGGCATGGATGAGCGCTCTTGGGTCCACACTTGTTTGATTAGATGGCACTGATGCCGTAGACTGGTGCTGTCTCCCTATACTTTAACTGCACGATCATTTTATAGTGTTGTTTCAATGCAGTTTTTGTAAGCCCATGATATGCATTTTCTTCCTTATGTGAGGAAGATCTTGCTTGCCACGTTTGTGATTGATTAAGCTCAACAAAGATGTTTTTCGCTCAAATTTCATATATTTAAGATATCCGCTGATGTTATTCATTAAAGATCCACACAAGCACTTACAATGGGACAAGAAGGACCGTTCCTCACAAATAACACCAAGGTTTTCAACTTTTGGAAATAAATTGCTGGTTTGAAAAGTTTGCCTGAGGAGAAAATACTTCTGGCCTTTTAATGTTTTTTTATTAAGTGCGTCAACCGATACCGATGTGTTGCTTTAAAGACTTAGGGTTGAACTTGAAATATTTGGATGTGCGTAACGCGTCGTTTTGCGTAAGTTGTTTTTAGAGTGGTGATGATGCGGACTTTTGAACAAATTCCAAAACAAAGCCCTGTGTTGTGGTGAAATAAGTGTAGTTATTGCTTCTGTTGTTTATCATGGGTTTACAAAATCTGCGTGCATGGAGGAAAAAAAATGACAATATGTTTTTATTTTTTATTGGTTCTGATGCCAAATTTACCAACAGAAAACGTGACGGTCATAAACGTACAATCCAAAATCAAAACATTGCCTTTCTCAAGCCAAAGAGGACGCAGCGGTAAACGACTTATAAACCACTGCGAGGCGATAAGTACGAAGTCTGTTAGTAATCTCCAACGCTGGTAAATTAATTTCACGACACCGCAGCATTCAACCTTTTAATGCCTATACGCGTTTTAGTGCATCCCTGTCGCCTGGAGCTATGGTGAACCGCTGGTTGATCGATGGTGCTCAGATCGCAGTTTGTAAATCAGCAGATGGCAATTTGTTTCTGCGAAAGCGTGTCTTACATGCAAGACTCGGTCATACCGGCTGCTATAAATGTTTACGCGTCAGTAACTGAGTTGTTTACGACATCTAGACCTGTCTTTGCGAATCTCGCTGTCGAAACTTTGTCACGTGTCATTTGAGCCCAAATGTGATTGCGGTTTTGTGGGCGTATTTGATGTTTGTGTCGTAGTTTGCTCGTTGCGCAAGTTCCCCCAAAAGCTATTTTTCCAGCAACGGCGCTTTCTGTTTTCATAGTTTATCCTACATTGGATGCCAATATGAATGAACAGACAAAAAACTCTTTTTTGGGGGCACTCCGCAGCCCAATGCATGGGAGGATCACGCATAGAACTTTTATCACAATGCCTAATTTGGCATAAAAATTTACTTGAATTTGCAAAAAGATTTGTATTTGAATTTTTATCGGCAATCATCAATTCGACGTGGGATCACAGTTTTTTTCTGCTCCTAATCTGTAAAAAAGATTGTTAAATGCGAAGAATGCGTCAGACTTTGTTGCTAAACACCTCAGGGAAACCCAACCCGTGCAAGATAATAATCTTCCACCAAGAGACTGTGGTAAAAGAACGCCACCCATAAAGTCACTGAAGTCCCGGATTAAAGAAACCGCACCTCCTCATAACGCACATCAACTTGACCAGCCAAGCGGGACATTCCATTCCGTACGAAATCTGATAATCCGGACCTGTATGACTGGCAGAAAACAAACTTCGTCCACCTGCGCAATTGCATCTTTCCCACGTGCTCGGCAAGTGCGGTCAAGGTCACTTTGCCGTAATTACAAGCCTCGCACCGGAGGAGAGCACGGTAATTATCGGTCGAAATCGGCGCGAATAATTGCAGTGCAACGCGAAAATCGCAAGTCGGATAACCTGGTATTTCTGCTCGCACCGGATATCGGTGCAGGTATTTTGGTCCGGTTTGCACATATTTTGATGATGCATCGTGTTTTGCACAGTTTAAGGGGATCTTCTGACATAAAACGTTATTAATGACATCATGCTTGGGTTCGTCAGCAACAAACTGTTCTTGCAACTGAAAGGGAATGGAAAAAATTGTAGCTTAAAAAATGTTCGTGTTTTGTTCATGGGAATGGTGACGAAATTTTCTAAATATCTCGCAATCTCACTGTTGTTCCACCATGGATCAAACCGATCCACACCATAATTCCCTTTCAAAAAGAAACGCGCATTTTTCTTATGATGATCACGACCCCGGGTATAACATTACCGCCGTAGGGGCTCTAAGACCCGACCCAAGACTAGGTTTTGTTTCATATCCTCGACTTGATGATTCATTTGTGAACATGCAACGTCTCGTTTCAGTGGGCCCTGATTGGTTGGATTGGTCGTGCTCGCTCAGGCGTGACGTGTTTGCGTGCGACATCTTGTTGTGACATCACACTAGATTTTGATAGTTTTCGTCACTGACATCGTAAGGAACGTTAATGGCTCTGTCCGTTTAAATCCAGGTTAACTCTGCAGAGTTATATGCAGACATGGGTATCTTATATGCTGTGCCATAAACACAAATCCCTGTATTGCAAATTTACTTTTTAAGCATACAATGGACCTCTTTTACATATCTTGCTGACGGACCCCCAAAATGACGCCATCTATTTCCATGTTTCCATAACCAAGCACACGGATTGAAGATTTTCTGTACAAACTTTTGACCAGAATGTTTTGGATTTAGTTGTAAAAATTCTGCCAGATCACCAGACCACACTTACCCACTGACGTTGAAGCGCTTTTATAACAAATCGGTTTGTCAATGCGATGCTGAGCGAACCAACCGAAACGGCGTGGAAAAAAATCCATTTTTTAGCTGGAATGCCACGAAAACCTCACAAAAATCCTTCAACGAACAAGAAGGCGTGTTAATTTTCGGTCAACAAACTATCCAACACCAAGTTTTCGTGTGTGGGGCGAGGGGTGGAGGCGGCGGACACAGATGAGGCGAAACAAAACATATCGAATTTGGCCGATTGTGAATCACCCAAACCTCCCCCACGCACGTGACGATAGTAGAAGTCATTCCAATATAATCACACGAAGTCGAATTTCGGGTGTTGTGGACGTTTCTGTCACTTTTAGGTGTTTTGTGGTCACCCTTGCGACTGATGATGATTCCTAAGACTGGTAATCGGATGTTTTTGCTTGCAACAATGGCTCATAGAACAGGAATGCGCTTGAATCGTCACTAGGTAATTCTATACCCTGACGTCTACGATGTTCCAATGCCTTAAGTTGCAAGTTTGAAAACTGCTGCTATTTTCTTTACAATAACTGTTGTGTGTTTTCGAAAAAAGTGCATTTGGCCTAGTTTTAAGGCAAATATTCCTGTGCTTGTGCAGGTTCTCATGACTATTACATCAAAGTTTTGCGCGGTTTTTGGCGCCATTATATTGAAGTGCCAACCTAAATTAGCTATCATAATGGCAATAAACTTGGTTGTGCATCTTACCAAGACATTTCCTCCCAAAATTGTGTTGCTTGATTTTCACGCATCAAAGTTTTGTGCGGTGATGGCTTTATATATTCAATGGCCATTCAGAAGTAGCACTTTAGACAACCGCAAACTAGTGCATCTTTCCAATGTATTTCCCCAGCAAAATGTGTTGCTTGCTGTAAATCAGGCACCCTGCCCCGATCTATGCGAAAACACTCATGCGAAATGGCACCTCCGTTCCGCTCCGCCAGCACCCGGCACTCCGCAAAACAATACCTCCCTCTTATCCAGATTAGCCCCCTGTACTTGCGTGCCCCCCCCTACTTGCTGTATTTGCGTTCGCGCACTGAAGCGTTTCTGATGCCTGGTTTTCTCAAGTATCTCGCGTTGTTTGGTAACGGCGTAGCGCTGTCTGCAGGTGTCTCAACCGCTAACACGTCAACGGGCCCCTAAATTTGACAAACCCCGTGGAGACAGGGGGGGGGGGGCAGACGCCCACGCAAAAGTTGATGCATGCATCGTGATGGATCAGGAATAATCTAGGGGCCACCGGCGCCCCTTATCCAGTTTCTGTTGTTGGGAAAACGCACCTTCGTCGTTCTACCACTGATGTTTTCGTAATATGATTTACAGCAATTAGGGTTTGTAGGTGGGACAAACCGAGATTACGTTTCTGTAAATATCAGTGCAAACAATACCTAACGCGCCAACCAAGGGCAACGGTTTAACTTTTATTTTAAACACTTTTATTGCAGTACAATTAATTCATGTGTTTATTTAAAACGAGCAACACAGTAGGTCAAAATGAGCATTGAATGGTTTCCAAATGGCGCAATTCCCGCCATTAAACAGTTTCAAAGCATTCTACCACGTTTCCGGGGTTTTAATTATGTCTTCACAAGAACCATTCTCACGTCATTGAGCGTGTCACAATAAGTCGCGTTAATCTTCACGCCCGATGCCATCAGGGTCGCACCTGTGGAAAGGATAAAGAAGTTGAAAACAGAAACAAGGAAATTAAGCACGTCCGTACATTCGTCCTCCCTATTTCCTTAAATCATGTTTGTGGCCTCGGAAAAACGACAGACTTCAATTTTTTTCAAATGTTTGCAGCATTAAACAGGAAATGATGATATCTTGTTGGGCGAAATATACTTTTCTGTATTAAACATCAACTGAGCTGTCTGCATTGTCGTTGTATTGATCTTGCATAGAAATATAACTTATGATATGGTGATGATCAACAGCCTGTCAACAGTGCCAGGGTGCCTTGGTTCGAACAGATCCAGATTAGTTTACTATTCTGTGACACATTTTGAGAAAAAATGCCTCGTATATTCTGTCAATGTGAACATTATAACTATTCGCAATATTTCTATTCGTTATAAACATATATCCCGTTTTGCAAAAGTCGATTTTGTTAATTGTTGTGTTCGTGATTGTGATCACTGTGATCATTCATCGGGCGTGATGTTCATGTGAAAACCAAGTTTCTCATGGCAACCTGGCTCGATAGACTCGCCAATTAAACTACTTAGCTTAAAAATTTTTTTTTTCACACTTTAAATATTCTTCTTTTTCTTTTCCAGATAAATATTGTTCACAAAACGATCCAGATTCGGTTCTGGTTACGAACAACACGGGAACCGTTATATTTCGACGCCCATCAACATTTACTGGCAAAGGGTTTCTCATTTCCTTCATTGCCATCGACCCTGGATCACCATTTCTTGATGGTAAGAATGAGCTTTAAAAAAATTCTCTGGTCTCTGAACGCATGAGTTTGGTAAAAAGACATTTCTACACGAAAAAATCTAACGTGCATCAATTCTAACTTGTCAGCAAACTTTGGCTGCGCCTTCAGCTTCCATCCAGCCCAAAACATCAACCAATTAATTCAAATCAAGGTTTTATTCATCTGAAATGCCTCAAAATCAGGCGGCATTGTGTCAACTGTTGCGTCATAAACAAGCCCCATTGTGCGATAGTTCTGTTTTTGGGGCCTGTTTGTTATCAAACAATGAAAACAGAAGACACTAGGGCGTCTTGTTGTACACGTGTTTTCTCTCTTAAATGGAGAAGTATGCGGACTATTCAAATATCTTAACGGCCGTGGAAAATGGTTTAAACGCAACAAAACAGAAACTGCCATGGTATATTATCAGTACATACTCGTAAAGACAATGGAAATGGAATTTATAAATCTATAACCATTGATCTGCAAACAAACAGTAATAGGGGTTTAATACATGTTCCCATTGCACTTCTTGGTGCTGTCTTTTATTGAAGAAAAAAAACGCTGCCGTATTTTTTCCCTCAAAAAGTTCCCGTATTTTTCCTAACAACCTTAACCCGGTTACTGACAGCATTTAAATCCACCCGGGCCCAACCATAATCCTAAACATCGAAACCCTGTAAGAAAGGTCGCATTCCGTTGCATTAGTGGCCTTAAATCGCCATATAAGGGCACAAGTTCCACTCGTGGGTAGCACGTAAGGCCCTTAATTCTCCCCGATACAGGATCCAGATTCTAGGTGGTTCTTCCGACTTTAGAACCCGCCCTCGGCTTCGTTTTCCTATTAGTAAGGGACAAAGAACCCTGCGCAGTAACCCAATCTGGCGTAGCAGCCCCCGCTGGGCCCCACCGTCATGGTTTTACGCCCAACGCTGCATAAGCCTTTGTCTTGGAAGACTGCATAGTGAGCTTTGTAAAACTCGGCTTACCTTGTGCAAAAAGTCGTCGTTCAGCACCGGTTGCAAGTTACATTTAAATAGTCACGTGTCTTTGTTATCCAATGTGGCAATTTTTTTATCCCTTTTGGGGGTTTCGTATCCTTAAATGCTGCAGGATTTTAGGGCATTTGTTTTAAGCAACTAAATTTATCACGAAGGCCTATATACCGCCCAATGCTCTTTGAGCAATGCAATCAATTCCTCCCACAAATCCCGCTTGTGTTGTAAACCATTCCGTCCCACGAGCAATAAATCCTCGTATTCCATTGTGATGTCATGCCTTTTGTGACGCAATCAACCGGAAGCGTTTGCTAATCTTTTGCCTTGTTTTAACAGATTTTGTGACGTGCTCGGCGACTGTGCACTCTGGACGCAAGCAGAGCTTCAGGTAAGATGATGTCATTGTAGTCGTTACGTTTGTGATGACGTCAATAATCGTGCAAAACGAGTCTGAGTAGCAACGAAATCTGCCAAATCGCGACCCCGCGCCAGCAGACAATCGCGTGAGGGTTAAAATTCCGAGGCATTATGACGTCACAGAGTGTGTGCGCTCTGGCATTTCACGCTTGATGGAGCGTGACGCTTTGGCGGCGGTGTGGGGTTTAGGGATGTACACGATATTCGCAGAATCCAATTTCTACTTTGCCATCTCGTTAAACTCATGATTCTGTAATAATTGTAGCCCTAACATCTTGCTAGAGTTCTCGTAATTCCGCTCAGTGCTCTGCAATTAAGTGTTTGAGGTCGTGGGATAATGTGTCCGCCACATCCACCAACTCTTGTTTTGATTTGTCGCTTTGGCAACGCTAAGCGGAACTTTTCTGGTTCCCAACCCAAAGTGTTATCACTCGTCCCTCAGCACTGCTTTCCTATCGCAAATCAACCAAACAAATTTGGGTCATTTTTTTAAGGGTTAGTTCTCAGGTTTTGAATAAGATTCTATCTGAAAAGAATATGATTCCGTGTAGGCGAAATATATATTTTTTTCTGTTAACCAGTATATTGGATGATTGTGCAATAATCTACGACAGTTTTAGTAATCACTTATTACAAGAATTTTAGTGCTTTTATCCCAAAACTAATTGAAGTTGTCAGTGGAAGATCCATGCTTCTATATAAACACTTCTCAGGCTTCTATTGCATGACTAATGGTCTTGAATTTAAAAACACAATGTAGTGTAGTTTTTGTGCGCCTATTGGGTGGAATGGAACACATGCTGCTCCCAAATGTAAGAATGTACGTAAGTGAGTGTATGTACAACTCAATAATTGTCCAGTACAATGCTATTTTCACGTCAAATACACAGGCGTTGTAATCACAATTGTTTCAAGGCATGCGGAACGCTTGGGCACAAATCTGACAAATTGCCTGCGGAAGTAATAGGTCTTACCTACCTGTGCATATGCTTAGTAATAAGGGCGAAATCGAAGAAAATTTTAGCTTAAAACCAGCAAAGCAAACGTGCCATAATTACAACTCTCGAGTTAAAAGTGAATTAACCCACAGTAATCTACTGCTGGTCGAACATAAAGCGAGGTCATGTCTGCCCAGCTTGTCGAACCCCCGCGGGCAACGGTGGCATGTTTTTAATGTTTGCTCAAATTACCTTTCGATAAAATCTTGGTCTTTCAATGAATCAGGGCCACGTCGTGAGTGCTTGCCTGTATGATGTATGGTGTAAGGCCAGTCAGAATTTCGCTGGCAAAGTGCTGGCATTCACTACAACCAGTCTTGTCTAATTTTTTGAAAGAGATAAATCGTTGCAGGGGATTGCTTATACATTGCAGACGCGGTGAAAGCTTTAAACAATTACATTTAAATTATATCCTTTAATCGTTTTTGTCCTGTCACCAATTGATTCGTTCTGCTCGTATGATCTCCAAAATGGAATAATAAAGCAATCAATAGCAAAGAAAATGGCCGTTCTTGTAACGAAAAACAAGTCGACATAAACAGTATGTAAATGACCTTTGGATTGATGCCCATCGTTTGACCCGGTTACTACACGAATATCATGTGTTGTACAGAGTCTAACACAAATTGAAAGTATGTTAAACATATGACTGAATGACAATTTCTATTTACAGTGTTATTTGCCCGAGTGGATGCGTCGGTGTTCCAGGCCACACTGTATATGGGAAGGAGAGATACAGAGATGTAAGTAAAGTTGATTCACGAACCTTTGGCGCCAGTATGAACTTCATGATGCCGGTCATAATGCTTAGTGTTTTCCACACCCTATTTGCGTATAATTTTGCAAGCCAAGCACGATAGCGTCTGATGGGATTCACCATACTGATAGAAAATTTTAGAATGCTTCATTGTGACGTCACAGTCGGTGACGCGCCTCTTCACTTGAATGATACTTGCATACGTTTAAACAAACCCCTCTTCTGTCTGTCGAACAAGAAAAAAGTCGCTCAGCTGTCGTGTGACCCCGTTGTTAACATAAGTGTTATGTCTCATATGATTAGTCGGACATACAGGGTAGTGACAACTCATATCACAGTGACTAAAACGCTGCACAGCTATTTAACCATGGATAAAAGTTGCCCAAACACGGCAAAATTATGTTTCAAAATCAATGGACAAATTAGTCATGTTTTATAGAAGATTTATCCAACCAACATCATGGAAATTTGAACCATGAACATGTTTCCTCAAAATAAAAACGGCAGTAATTTCGTTTATGTCAACAAAAGTCGTGGGCAAGTCCACGCTCATTCATGCGTAAAATTCACCCTTAAATCCTCTTTTGAGAAATGACAGGAAGTTATTTTCTCCCAAGCCACACTTATCCTCACATCCGTTCAAACGCCACCTCATAAAAATCAAAACGCGGGATCTAAACCTCATCCTGTGTCGAGATAATGTCAGCGCTGTCACGGATTTGCGCGGGAAATCCCTGTCAGGCGATTGGCTGCTGTTATGTGCTTTGGCTATGTGAACTATTTTTTTCTGTTAGAATTTGTGAAATGGTCAGATTTTTACTGATCAAAAGGTTTCCAATCCGCTAAAGGATATTTGCAAGAAGTTTTTCAGCCCGGCGATGTAAACAGAGAAAACTCCGCGGGTTATTATATTAAACCTTAATTATTTAGACCAAAAACTCACGGCTGTACAGTATCTACATACAATTTAAAAATAAAATAACCTGTACTACAGAAAAATATCTTTTTCAAAAGAATTTGCCGTTTGAAAATATTTTGCAACAAAACATAAACTTTTACTCACAAATTTCATCCACGTTCCGAAGAAAAAACAGCGCCGCGCGAAGCCAAAGATTTTAAGAATTTGTGCGATTATCTCCGTAATCTTTCACCGCGATTTTCTGAAAACCCGACTCTTTCGTACCACCTCGCGAGTTTGTTTCGATATTTACATTTCGTTTCACCACACTCGTTTATTTTCGGCTACCATGCATTCCAGAACTTTCATCCACATCCGCACAGTTGAACTATTGCCCTGCGCTTAGGCTATTAATCTTGTATTAGGGAAGATAGTGTTCTTTGCTTCTTTTTCGCTTTTATCCAATTTGCGTTACTGTAGTGCTGCTATCATATGGAGCTGCAGCAAAACCTCGTTGTTCTCTGTTGACTTTTATTACCATGACCATCTTTTCACATTTATTATTTCGATAAACAAACGACAAACAATGCGTTATTTAATATGAACAAAATAGCCCATACAATGCTGGAAAACTTCATGCAGACGTTTTATTTGCATTGATAATGATTGTAGAACACAATCGAAACGTCTGCATGAAGTTTTCCAGCATTGTATGGGCTATTTTGTTCATATTAAAGATGTACAAAACCGTGAGTTATGTTCCTAAATGCGTTATTTCTTTCTGAAAGTAACACCGGAATTTCGGGAGAAAAAATGAAAAAAAATGTTCACCGTCCAAAATAATTCCCTTCCCATCGTTTCACGTCACAACTCCCCATTAAAAAACAAATCCCATACGTGGGAAAAGTCCATAGAATAATGTGTTGAACACGAATGTTACAAGCAACCCAATTCCATTAAGCGACTGTTTACTGCTTGTCCCAAACCCTCTCAATAACGGGCGTGATATCATACGACGTAAATCTGATCATAGATTAGCGGAGATTAATGGGCAACTCTGTGGTGATGCACGCCTCTCTATGAGACGCCAAGGAAACCGACTTTAAATGGAAAATAATGTGTGTTCGCATATATTGTAGTGCTTGCCGATTTCTAGTAAAATTCTGTTGCTGCAAAGTTCTAAAAGCAATGTGACAGTTTTCGTTGAAATTAATGTTGGAAGAAGTGAATATAGGTAACTTTTGGGTGAAGCTATTCTTCGTAACCTGAGTTTAGGGAGCAAGTATTAGTGCCCATTTTTGGCAATGACTTTTCTCAAATTTGTGCAGCCTTTTGTCCTATGTGCAGAAAACACTGCATTGGTAAACGCCAAAGAAGTGTTTCAAGTTTAAAATTGTTCGTAACATCCCAATTATGCGTCAGACCTGAGCCATCACACTTCTCGAAAATTCCAAAAACATTGGTTTGCATGCATTCTTCACCCAAGCAGTTTGTAGTTTACATTATCATCTTGTGTGGGGCCCAAATTTTCGACACCATGTCGGCATCCCCGGGCCCCAACATGCCCCAAGGCTCTTAATCCGTTTTAACTCCTTGCTCACCCCTTTACCCCCTGGTGGGTGGTCTGGGGATCTGGTTAAATTAAAATACGCAGTTTGTCGAGACTCGCGGAGTTTTTTAACCTTGCGAAACTGACTGGAATGTTCGTTTCTTCCGGCTGAGTTTAACATATTTAAGAATTAACACCAACGATTTAAAGTCGTACATCTGACGAAGTTTGTTTTAATCTGAGGGTGCTGATAGTTATCTTGCTTTTGGGACATCCGCGGAATAGTTTTGAAACGATCGATCTAGTTAAAATTTTATTTATCGTTACAATTTCTATGAGGTTAAACAGTTAAAACTTTTCTTTAATTCAAACGACCGATTTCGCAATTACATCAAATTTAAATTTTCGTTTACTTGGGGCTGGAGGTTTTCCGATCAAAATCTGCTCAACGCGTTCGTCAAGTACCTTATTGTTAGACGATGCGACAGTCGTGACAATGTTAATGCTTTAATGGTGGTTAAAACCTCTTCGCCTTTGTAATGGATATAACGTGTTAGAGAGATAACAGCACACCGAACTTCTTGCCCGAACCACCCCCAAACCCACACAGATTCATCTCATCCAAACACCCTTACCTCTCCCTCGCTCAATAGAACAAACCTATCCGTTGACCTCTAAAAGCGTCACCATGACCTTGTCTCTGCTTTCCACGAGGTTTCTTAACTCGAAATCCTTCACTCTCCCCTTTCCAAATCTCCCAAATCCCACACCGGCCCCGATATCTAAAGCCTTTATCTCATCACCACGAGGTCGGGCTTCAAGGTCACGGCAAGGTCGACACACTGACGTCAGTGACACATGATTTTGTGTGCAGGATTCCAATCTGTGTCTGGCGGCAGTCCACGCTGGAGTCATCTCGAATTCGTTTGGAGGAAGAGTTTACGCGAGAAAGGGGGGACACAAAGTCTTCTTTCATATGTCCATCGGCAACAGCGTGACAACTAAAGTGTAAGTCAAAGTGATACTTTTATTGAAATACTGAGATTTAATCCAAACGTAAATGTTAGTAAAAACAGCACTGACATCGCAGCCAAGGCATTGTAGCCAGGCTGAATCAACCACATTTTCCGACATTGTTAATGAAATTATTCATTCAGAGTTATACGCTTGTGAAAATATTGTGGAAAATTATATTAAAGTTATCACGCCAATTGTGAATAGTTGTAAATGCTGTAACTTCTTCAGACTACAAACAGAAAATATTAGCCAGTCTTATATTTTCCCCTTTATTCAGTGGCGGTTACTCCGACATCACAGTTTACTTTCCAACCGCCAAGATTTGCTCCAAGGAAATTGAATTTGATCCATCGAAGTTGACCGCCTCCTCATTCTGGAATGAAACCAGAACAGAGACGTAAAAAACATTCATTTTGTTTGTTTTTTAACGGAATCCTCATTTAATTTTCTGTGTTCGTTCTTTCATGATTTTACTGTAGCATTTTGTTTTCTGGTATTTCTTTCCACATTAAATTTTATAAATTAAAATTTTTCAATTTTTTTCCCTTTCACTTAGACTTATTCTCGCGTTGAAAGACTCGCCCAAATATCCACGGTCATTCAACGTGGGTTTTGCCGAAACAAACACACAAACTCTATATGTTCTTGCAGGGTATGGCTCCCGGAGAAAGCAGACTTCCGGAGTCCGGGCGGCTGGTCGCCTAGCAACCCGATGGACATGCAGTGGATCCAAATAGATTTGGAGAAAATTTGGAACATCACAGGTTCGTTGAAAATATCGAGTTAAAGAATTTATTGCCAGGCATATTTCTTACTTTCAAACGTCTCTACTGGCAATAATTTTATTATATCGACGTATCGGCCTCCATGCAGAAACCTTCTTCAGGATGTACAAAATGTGAAACCTTGATATGATAAAATTATTGCCAGTAGCAATAAGACATGCCCGGCAGCATCGGTAGTAATTTATATTTTTTACCAGAAGACGGCTCTTCTGGCAAAACTAGTTGTAAGTTTGAACGTTTCGGTTGCTATGAGTTGAAACTTACAGTCGTCTTCATAGTAATTGAGTTAAACGATATGCAAACAATGACGATATTGGCAAATAATTATTTTTTTATTTTTTTGCCAAATATGATTTTATTGTGATACAAAAACTTGTAATAACAGTGAATACTTCCCTAACTTTAGCAATTAGAAAAAGTAATTTTACTTGATTTAAAAAATTTGATTGCAATAGATTTAAACCGCTTCAGTTATAGTAGGATATTTTTTCAAGCGTTTTGACAACTCTTGTTATTTTAATCCAGGCATTGTAACCTTGGGTTCATCCCTTCCTCATAAATGGACCACTGCTTACCACGTCAAGTACAGTGGCAACGGCATCACCTTCGATTATTACGTAGAGGAAGGTCAAGATAAACCCAAGGTAGGAAGCTTTTTTGTAGCATTTTCCCTCGTGTAAATAAAAGTAAAATTTCGGGACTTTGGCTGTCTCTGTTATGCGCTCTTATAAACAACTGAATCTTGACCCATGCATGATTTTCTGGCTGTTTGCGGGTGTAGCAAATATGTTTATGTGTTAATTTTGTTAATTTATGACGCAATTTTACCCAAGAACGAAGTTGTTCGTTTTCGTAAAAGTGTTTCGTGTAGAAACTGATGGTAACTTACTAAACATAACACAAATAAATCTACCTCTTGTTTCGTCATCAACCAAATAAACTCACATATGCGACAATATATCAACTTTACCAACCACTTATTACCTCTCATGTACAGTTGTTCTCGGGCAATGTGGACCATTTCACCGCGGTTCGAAATAACTTCATACGACCCCGTATCTACACTCGTTACCTCAGGATTTACCCTGTGCCGGTTTCCGATCCGACAGAGAGATATGCATTAAAACTAAAAGTTCTGGGCTGTGAATTGACAGGTACATTAAGTAGTGATTACATACAGGTTATTCAGTGTTCTGATAATAGAGAGACTGACCCATACCGTTGAAAACATTGACATGTTTTGCCGTTGTGCGTTTCTACCACGTAAATTTAACTTTAGTATTTGCTGGTGCATTGTTTTGGACAGACTGACTGTTAAAAAACTCTTTTTGCACGAGCCAGTAATTACTGAAGTTATTTGGAGACTGACATGGCGTATTGAAGAAATGTAAATTTAAGTAAGTCTCGTAATTTACCGGTTAACTTACTTTGCAGAGCCCATAGATAGCAGTATACCATCACCAACACCAACAACAACTACAACGACAACCACGACAACCATACGAAGCACCAGCACCTTGGCCCCAATAATTCTAACCACTCCAACCACCCCAACAACCATTCCGACGACCACAATTACTACATCAACGAAACCTGCGAAAAACAGTGAGTGTGAAGTAACAATGAGCTTTGTGACGTCATGGTCAAAAATGGCTTTTTCAATAATTTGATTGATAGAATAATCACAAACATGGCAAAAAGTGATTGCATATAACGACGTAATTCACCGATTAACCATGTTGTATATTTGACAGAATCAGCTACACAGGCAAACCGCAACCGTACAGAAGTTGTTCCTGTAGTGGTAAGTTATAAATGTTCATTTAATGTTGGATCGCCACTAAACTGATATTGTTGGCAGGTAAAACCTGAACCACCCGGCCAAACTCCTGTGGTTCCTCTTGATGGTAAGTTTATAATGAAGTGTTTTCTAATGTTTTTTTTTAATACTTCGGTTTTGTATTGTAATGATATGGAAAGTTGGTGGACTGAGATTTAAAACCGAGTTCGCACGAGAAAACATACAAATAATTTGAGTTCGTTCACCTAAAAATTTTGTTTAAATTCAAATGAAAACTTAACGAGAATTTCGATGCTCGCAAAGCTCATTACTGGGGCTGAGTTCAACCTAAACATCACTGGCATGTAGGACATCGCAAATCGCTTACTTTAACACCAGGGTCTTACACACAAGACAAGGCAAGCATAGCAATGCCCCTTGACAGATTTCCTTTATGACATCACACACGGTTTAACCTGAATGCCCTTCGTTACGCGTCGATGAACAATCGAGCACTTATCACATAATCTCCGCATTTGTGCTTGCTTATGTAATAAAAGCCAAAGCATCGCCTCTCCCGAGTGCTGCTATGAGACTAAACTGGATGTTTTGTTACGTCACAGAGCGGAGCATCATTATTATAGCCATCGTTGCCGCCTTGGCTGTGACGTCAATACTGCTGGCTGCCCTCGTGTTGATATTGGTTAGGAAACGGTAAGTTATTATGCGTATTTGTGAATGAGGATTTATTTTATCATAATTTTCATTAAATTACAGCAATTTTTTTTGGTTTTCAATTTCCCAGTGATCAGGGATCCACTGTTCGCTATTATAAAATTACAGATTTATGTGATCTTTGTTTTTGTCATAGTGACGTCATAATAAGTCTGTATTACAGCAAAAAGAAACCCAAAGTGGAGACAATGGTGCCGAAAATGTCAATTGCTCAATCGAACGCAACCTACCATGCAGGAATTGATTGTGAGTAACAAGTTGTGATTGGAAATAATGGCTATGCGAGTTGAATAAAATTTCATCTACAACAAATTAGTTTGGCGTGGTTCTCGGTCGGTGTCTACTCTTTAGTTTTGTTGATTCGTGTCTTTACATTGTTACACGTAAGACTTTGTTTTTCGCCGAATATGTGATGGCAATCAATCCGTAACTCCTATGCTCTCCACAGCCCCCACAGTCCGTTTTCCACCGTACAAGAAAGAGGACAAAAAGACGAGCCGGAAGGGTAAAAAGGGCAGCCAAAAATTTCTATTCAAGAACGACAATTACACGGACAGCTATCCGATAGTGGGCGCTCAAGATCACGTCACGGTCCAGAATGCTCGCGGTGGGGTAACGCTTCAACCCCAGTTGTCTCAGAACGGGGATATAGTTACGTCTGCTGTTCGCGGTTCGTACACTGCAAGTGACCTGGCCGGACCAAGCAGCGCTCTGCTGTCACCTGGCGGACGGGTGTGTAGCAATGACGACGACACCGACAGTTTTTCAGGTAAATAATTTGTTGCTTGGGGACGGCTACGTTTTCTGGTGGGAATTTTCCTGGCATACGGAAACTTGTTAAAAATTATGCCAAACATGTTTTGAACTGCACATGCGTTTGTTTGTGTATTTTATCGCCTTGGTGTATAAGAAGAATTAATTTGGTCTTTATTTTTAAACTTCTTTGAGTATAATTAATATGGTAGCGTTATACTACATTTTCCTAAATATTCTGATATTTCTTTGCAGACGATGACCACGAGTACCAAGTCATCGCCGACCCGGTGACGGAGTTCGTTGCATCATCAGCAGCGCGCACGTCATCAAAAGGCTCGACAGCCTCGAGTCAGCACAGTAAGAAGTCGGACACAATGCTGTGGCAACAACAAGGCAGCCAGGGGGCGCTGTGGGGCAATGGTGACTCGAACGCGGTGTTTCCCCCACTTCAGCACATGGCCTCATTCGGGGGTTCCCACTCCCAGCGTTCGAGGTCGGGGACTTTCCCCCACCAAGTGCACGTCTCGGTTGGGGGTGACGGCGGGGAACTACCTGTTCCCCCGAAAACTGCCCCACCTCAAACATCCTTCACTGCTCCGAGGTTCTCGCACAAAAAACGGGGTGGAAGTCAGTCCCCTCCCCACGCTGGCTTTGTGACATCAGGACAACGTCATTCGTCGTCGTCAGGGGGGTCGTCACACTCCCCCTTCGAAACGCTTGCCTCACAACGTTTGGACCTCAACGAGGCTCCATATTATTCGTCAGTTCCTGAATACGAGGCGCAAAACACGAATCACATGGTGCCGTCTAACGGACATTTACCCAACTCGCATCCCCACGCCACGGGGGCGCCAAAGAGCGAGAATTTACGTGAAGGCGCATGGCCGCGAAAGGCTCCGTCGTACAAGACGCCCCGAACGCCCATGTTCGCCGCGTTACCTGGCAACGGAATTGAGGCTGACGTCAGACATGGTGGAAGCGATCCCGGAATGGCGCGATATAACGGTTGGTTACAAGTTAATGTTGTCATAGAGATTTGGTTTTTATCCCTGGTTACGTACATACATGTTTGTCGAAATTCACAGTCGTATATTTCCATTGTCGGTCATTCACCACAAATTTAAACGTTATTTTTATTTATCCAGGTCCAGATCACAAAATTTAAACGTTATTTTTATTTATCCAGGTCCAGATCACAAAATTTAAACGTTATTTTTACTTATCCAGGTTCAGATCACAAAATAACTCGATCCACGTCGCGTTCTGACTCGATCGCGAAACAACGCAACGGTTACGACCAACTTTACCCGCAAAAATACCCTTCGCCGACAGAGGGCAGCAAATGCGTGGTTGCCGTGACGACGATGAACAACTACGACCAGCTCGACCTGCACACGCCTGTTTAAATCAAGCTGTTCTCTTTGTTTTCACGCTTGCCGTTCGCTTCAACGCTTGAACATAAACGCCATACCGACCACCGAAGTTGTGACATGACGTCAGTACCTTGTGACGTCATTTATTCTGTCAAAAACGAGTGTGTAAACACTACTGCCATATTGTTCGCCTATTACGGGTTTAGCGTTTCACTTTTCTTGCCAAAGTCTGAAAGCCACGAAAATCGGAAACAGCCAGTCGCACGTACGGGACTTTCCCGATTTTTTCACCATTCCCGAGTTTCATCAACTGAGCTTCGCTTTCACTTTGCATTGTTTTTCTTTGTTTCCTTACTTTGCCAAATATGTCAGTTGTTATTATTACTGTTGTTCTTTCGTGTCGTGAATATTCTTGCTGTTGTTGCCCTCCCGCGCTGCGGCGCCACCTAGCGTGCAGTTATGTACCGTGTTATACATGCATTGCTCAGTGTTTTTTGGCTGCTCCCGCCCGCTTTCCTTTGTGCGCATGCGCCGTCACGTGATCAGTATTGTGACGCAAATGTTACGTTGTCTTCAAGTGAGCGCTTTTGCAAAAACGATCGTGTGTACATCACTCATAATGTGAAGTGTATGGAAGTATATGGAAACGATATTGTAATCTTTTGTTTCAACTGTTAATGTTTTCAAGAAAATTCCCCGTAAAGTTCTTCTGTCGCTACGTTAGTACTTTGCAATAGTTTGCAAAGATTGATATAAAGCAGAAAAGATATATTTTAAACGAAATTATGTCGAATCTCAAATTTAGTTCGGTGTTACAAAGCGTATTTTTCTCGAAAATCAACACCTTCAATTTCCCAATAAGGTGTGAATTTTTCAGATACAACTAACTGTTTGCAATACATGTATCAAGTTTGCGTCAACACTTTCTATCCCTCCATGACCAACACCTTAAAGCCAACGCTTATCCCCACCCCCCACCCTATTGTGGCGTCATGAGTGATGACGTTGTTTAATGCAGTGTCAAGTTATGTTATTGCAAGCCCAGTGTTGCGGTTTTACCTGGGGCGCGCCATGCTTTCTTTTTCAATTGTTTTGCAATAACGCGTTCATGTTCTTGTTATCTTCTTGGTGTTTTACCTTTTTTGCGGCCCGCGCCACAATATATATGAAAGTGACGTAATATGCGTGATAGATTGACGTTAGAGTCTTGTCTTGTTTCTGTACGCTTTCAATGGCCCGTGTTAAACTAGGGTGAATGCCAAATGTTTCCATTGGTGCCATCCGTATAAATTTAAAACGACTGAGCACGACTGAGCAAAAAAAAATAATGCGGACTGGACTCGTTCAATAAAAACCTTGTACAAAGATAAGAATACACGTTCCAATCAGATATAATCCAGATAATTTTGCTTTCCATTTCTGCAGAGCAGCTGTAACGGGAACACACAGTTATGCGGTTACGTCGATTCAATGTGTTCCTACATGTGTTAAATTGACCAAACAATATAAAGTCTTGTCAGTTATACGAGAGCACGTGTTACCTGGCTACTCACACGTGTTTCACCAACGCCAAAAGGTGACAACCCATGCACTGATGCTCATGGGCACTTTCTATTCATGTAGGCTATGTGTCCAATATCTTAAAAATCAACGTACTGATATTATATTGTGAGATCTGATTCCATTAGTTTCTGAAAATCTTTGAAAAAAATCAATCGGAAAGAATACGAAGAAAGGGGATTAACGATGCCAACACAAGCTTTATTGCTGTTATCAAACTTTGAGTAAGGTTTTAGATTTTTACTTTTTCAATGAAAAATTACGATATTTTTTTAATTCACTGAAGAATATAAGCTGGTTTCATTTGGACTTCATAGCTTATTCCATAAAATATTTTAACACCATTAAGGTATCCACGCTTGAATATCCCGACCAATTAGCGCACCTCGCAGCGTTGGCAGAGGTCAACAATAGCTAGGTGGACCGTGAATCGTATGCAATGCACGGCAAATTCAAGGTGTTTTTTTCTATTATCAATGCTACATCAAATTGGGTACGAACACTGGATTGATTGGACCTCAAAGATGCGGCCAATATTTGATCTAATCCGAATATTTCAATGACGTCATAAATACATACATATTGTTCGTAAAAAATCACACGTCCCTTTTGCATTCTTGCTGGATTGACACAATTTTATTTTAATGTCTTGCGTTAAATTCCCTAGTGTTTGGTTCTTAAAACAATTTTCTTGTTTAAATTCCAACCACAATCAGCTATTCCAGTTGTTTCAATTTGCTGTTTGGATTTAGGTTTCGCATTCAATATTCAGATTCGATAACGATATTCGGATTCGGTTCGGCACATCCCCACATTAAACGCGTCGGTCTTTTGGTACAACCAGGTCTCTGGTGGATAAAGTTTGGACCGGTTGCCAATTTCGGTGTTTCACAAATAAATATAAGACAGTCAACAGAACTATGGAAAACTGCGGGAAATTTTATTTGAAGAATCACCGAAACAATCCTGTAATCATGACAACGTTAATACGCAGCCTTCCCAGGACTGTCACTGAGCAAACTGTGATGAACCTTTAAATCCCCGGTGACGCAAACCCCAGCATGGTTTTCCCCCAGTGCGATTTTATGCACGATTAAACTGCTTACCTTGCTTGCGGAGCAATTCTCACAATCGAATCAGGAAATGTAATCATTCCTTTGGTTCAGGGAATCGGGCAGTTTCATGGAATACAGACATTGATGTAAAGTGGAAAACACCTGAATATCACAAGGTTTGTTTGCTGAGAGACGACAAACTACAGACAGGTGAGGTATTTCCAGTTCCAATCTACTTCAAACATGTTTATCTTGTTCTGCAATCTGACGGAACGCGTATATTGTATGGAAAGTAGCGGTGTTTTCCTATGTCAGGCTGATTTGAAAACAACGAAGTGAAGTCAGCATTCAAATACAGCAGAGAAAACATGTATCAATTCTGGCATACGAAGGTATTCGTCACAACCCCTTTCAGAGTAACGTTCAACTTAATTTAAATTTACGATTAATTCATCAATATTTTATCTATGTTAGGCAAACAATCAAATCATCATAAAGTGCATAACGCAGCAGTTTATTGTGACGTAATATGACTACCAAAAATGGGAATTTGAAGGTCAGGCATATGAAGCTGTTAAATTCCCTGCAAACAACATTTCACTTTAACACGATAAAAATGATTGCAATTATTTTCGGCAAAGTTAAAGCTCAACATGCGAACTTGACCGAGAAACAGCAACGGGGTCAAATTCGAAGACCGCCACAGCCTCGTTGCATTCCGCGTGCGTAAATTTGCACCTTTAATTTTACTCGTTATGGTTCTACTCGTTATCGCTCGCGAGCCAACTCCAGTAAAATGAATGAGAATACATAAAATTTCGTTTGGTTAGCTATATGTCAAGAGCAATGTGGTGAAGTGCAAACATCATTCCCTGAATGCTAACAGAGCTCGCACTTGCGTTCAACGTACAAAGTCGGAAGTGCCTCAAAGTCACAATAGGGTGGTAATATAAAACATTCCAGTCAAATGTTCTCATGGAACAATTTGATTCATTTTTAATACATCAAGATCTTATATTTTGAAAATACTTAGGAGTAACCATACATAATTATTATTCATAGGCAATAAAGAAGGGTTTATGAATATTTACTAGGAACGCGTTAGAAGTTTCCCCCTGTGACCATTAACGTTTACTTAGTCCTTATTAAGCACACTGACTCGATGAAGTTGTGGAGGCCTCTGATCGTCGTCAGTTAGTAAATAAGACTAGCAGGGCAGTTCGAGGAAAGGTGCGTGTTAAGCGGTCTCCCATAAACGAAGCATTTTCTGATACTTTCTGCAGCGATTCCACATTCAATTAAAAAACGATGGTTCAACATAATAAGGTGAATATAATAAATTATGGGACTGATGCTGAATTTTGTATTCCAGCTCGCAAATACTTAAATTACTACTAACCCCTTCCATTGGAACTTAGTTCGGTAGATCATATAAAACTTAAGTGTGGTATAAGTAACCAAACAATTAATGCTGGGAGGTTTTACAATTAGTTACGGCCAGAGTAGTTTTGCTGCATTACAGTATTCAAAAATAACTTTACTGCTGCTAATGTTATTTTGGTGTTTAAACCACTCGTAATGGTTAACTGTGTTTACACGATCTATGGCTTAGTTCTACAGGCAATTGTTGACGTTTGTGTTGTTTTTTTTTGCAAAAATTTGCTGTGTCATCTATAAAGCCTGATGATTTTCTGTCTCTCTCGCATGAAAAAGGCAGTTAAAATGAGATTTTGTAATTGAATTCCGGGAATTTGCTGTTGACTCAAATCAGGGGTTCGCATCATTTTTTGTTTAGGTTATTAATGGAATTGGAAAAGCCGTTCAGAATTAAAAAATAATCTTGGCACACTGCTAAGTTAAGTTCCTACACCACGTGTCATTCGAGAATCGAACTTTGTCACAAAAACATGAAGCTTTTATTGCACAGCACCATACTTTACTTTAACAACGCACACCGGAAAGGGGTTGTCTCCATCAAGCATTCCAATTACCTGTAATCGATAAGAAAGCACATGTTTTCTAACTTCTAACTGACCAATGTATTTCTCCCACAGCAAAAGGTGACGGCCTATGCGGTGATACCAGCACTGTTGACTCCTGGGTGCTTTTTGTTCGTGTACGGCTTCAACATTGGGACGACTAACGCTGTAGCTGCACCTCTACAGAAGTTTTACAATCAGTCCTACTTGGTAAATCTTACATTAAGCCGCTTTAAAATTATCTAAAACAATCGATAATCAGTAACGCCACAATTTAACAGAGTAATATTGTCCCAGTCAAATACTTTTCCATAGTGCACTTCACAAAAAACTCGCGCATTCACCAACTCGATTCATAACCGAATGGTGACGTCGGCCATAAATAAGCATTTGTAAATATTGCATGTAAATATTAGTTTGTTATGCTTTAGTTTTGCAAAGCGAAGTTAAAATCAAGCATAATAGCTTGGATAGTTCATATATAATAACATAAACTGTAATACGTTGAATTTATTCAGATATTAAACGAGTAACCTAACTCCACAAGCAAAATAAAACCATGGCAGCAATCAACTAAAAACATTACAAAACAATATCAACAGTAACGAAACATGTTTATTTACGAAGCCATATTGCGCCAGACAAATATATTGCACCAAACTCTTCAATCCAAGTCTACGCATAGTCTGGACTCGACACACAATTTAGTTTGGTGTAACCACACAATCACCTGTAGTTTCACTCCACAAAACAACAAATACGACCTTAACCTTATTAGAGTATGTCACTTGCAATAAGTATGAATTCCTACCTCATAGAAGCGTAGTAAAATAAACAATTGTGAACAACGTTGAAATCGTAAGATACAAAGATAGTATAAATTATTATACGTGTCGTATCAATATTTATTCGTAAAGATAAGACAGTGTAAGAACCATTCAAAAGTGGAGTAATTGTCCACTATACGTATTGTACAGCTTACGAAACCACTTAAGTTATACATTACTGCACTGAATGCTGTTTACGCACTGTATGAAACGTATCAGTTGTTTTTTTAATTTATCTTTACGGACCCCCGTGCAGTCGTTGCGGACCCCAGTTTGGGAACGCCTGCTCTAAAGGGTTTAGGTCACGTCTCGGTAACTTTTAGCATACAAAATGACAATCATACATTTTTTTGCACTGGCCTAAAACATACTGTGAGTCCAAAACCTATTTCACATACCGTAGGTCTTAAACCTACTAGTTAACAAGGATTGTTTTGGCCTAATAATCCACATGAAATAAACACTACAAATATTTATTAATCCGACATTTTTAGTTGAGGTACGGTGTACCAATGCCTGATGGCACATTGAATCTACTTTGGACTCTAACTGCAGCTTTGTACGGTTTTGGAGGAATGTTTGGTTGCTTGTTAGTGCGCCCTTTAGTGGCGAGATATGGGAGTCGAGTGACAATCGTTTATTGCCAGGTAATTCCTTGAGGTGAATTATCGGATATATAATATATTGTGTAATGTGTTTGTAACCTGAAACTTTGAAACTGGCGGTTTTTGT
Organism: Ascidia mentula; assembly: GCF_947561715.1. NCBI lineage: Eukaryota > Metazoa > Chordata > Ascidiacea > Phlebobranchia > Ascidiidae > Ascidia > Ascidia mentula. The sequence continues at coordinate 20,689,997 of NC_138568.1, read as the reverse complement.
CAATAGGTAGCAAGTATGTTGAACGCCGTTTCTATTGTGTATATATGAGCCTACTAAGGCAAGCAGAAGTATTACAACAGTAATGTTAACATTTTTATCTGCAGCCTATTTGTCTGGTAGGAACACTCCTGTTGTGCATATCTTATCCTATTAACTCATATGAGTCGTTTATGATCGGTCGGTTTGTGCTTGGAATATTCAGTGCACTTGGAACAGGTGAGTAAAGTTTGTAACAGCTTCGACAAAAAAGGAATACAGCTTATGTTATTTAGGGATCTTTTTCCACTGCAAAAGTACCCACTGAAATTTAACAGCAACATAGTTTGTTTGAATAATGCTGCGACTTTCAAACAGGTTTTGAACACAAAGCACAGCCGTAAAATTAAGCGTTTAAAATCCGTGCACGCGCTGTATATATTCTATTTAGTTTAATTTTACCTACTGAAAGCAACGCTGTATTAGCGCCAGGATCTTACAACGCATTTAGTATTTACACGTGATTTTCAACCTGGTCTTTCTTAAAGATTTATAAGCAACTAATTCTACCTTTATTTAACATTTGCTTTGCAGCATTACCTTACTATCAGCTAATGTTTATTTTTAGGTCTACGGCTTAAAAGTATATGAACTACCATCTAAGTTACTATCAACCAAAACTATGCAGTTAAAATTTGAAATAAATGTGCAATTCGTTTGGTTTTTATTGTTTCTAACTCCGATTGATCCATTTCCGCAGAAAAATTCAAACTGAAATTTAACGCTTGATATTTAAAGGCATCGGACCTATCTACACTTCAGAGATATCTGCTTCCCACATTCGTGGAATCGTCGGAATGCTCTTCTCCCTATCCATTGGAATCGGAATTCTCACTGGAAACTCGTTGGGTCTGGAGGAGGTAACATAGGACTCGGTTCATTTCCATTATTGCAGTATTTTTCAACCTTTTTAAGCCACGGAACACTATTTTTATCAAAATAATCGTGCGGAACACCAAATTGTTGGAAGTACTGCGGCATTGTACTTAACCAGCAACAGGCTCGCGCAATTACATTCTTATTATTACAATGAACTGCGCATGTACATTTTAGGTTCTGGGTACACCGACAGGTTGGCCATATCTCGTCGCCATCACAGCTTTACCGAGCATTGTATTTATCCTGTACTCACCTCGGTTCCCTCAAAGTCCAAAGTAAGTGCGCATTTGTGAATAAATACAATCGAACCTTTTTCCACTAACTTTAAAGGGCCCTTTACTTGGCCCATCGGGACCGCGATGGAGCCGAACGCGTCCTAAAAAAGCTTCGCGGAACTGATGACGTCAGTGAAGAACTTGAGCAATTACGTCATGAGGAGAAAGCGAGTCGCCACGTGAAAATAATGACAGTCCTTCAAGTAATGTTACTGTTGGTTCATAAAAACACTTCGATTGACGTCACAATTGTTGTTCTTCGAAGGTGTTGACGTCACGCCGTGTGAGGTGGCAGTTGGTTTCGGTGGTTGTTATATTGGGAGGTCTTCAGTTAACTGGAATTAACGGAGTCCAATTTTACCTCGACGATGCGTTTGTTCTAGCAGGGATTTCCCCCGATATCGTTAGTTACGTCACTATTGGAAGTATCTGCTTCCAAAATGTGGCAACAGTTACTGGAGTAAGTAGAAATTTTCGAATAACGATATTCAGACAATATTTAGGTGTAACATAATCATAAAAGTACGTTTCTCTCAGGAACATAACTCATGTCTCTTTTAATCTTTAGGACAAACAGTATAGCCTTTATAGGTGATATCAAATTCATTTGCAAACAATAATTTTCGCCTTCATCGTCGAATCAACAGGGTATTCTGTGTGAAAAATTTGGAAGAAAGCGACTTCTAGTGATTGGGAACACTATCATTTGTTTTTCGCTCATCCTCTACACTTTCATGTTCGCTTTCCAAAATTCTGTTACCTGGTTCTCTTATGTCGCGATTGTGGCAATGCTCGGTAATAGTTTTTTTTTTTTTTTATTCTAATAATCCACAACAAAAAATTCATTTGTGTGCTTTCTTAATCTGTGTTTTGGTCAACAGGAGTCCTTAAACCGTATACCTTCATTTCTCTAAAAAACTTATAATCTCGCAAAAGCTCTAATATTTGTTACAAAGAAAACATGCTTATTACATTGTACACGTTTCACGCAGTAATTGATGAAAATTCAAGTCAAAACATTACCAATGCGAATACATTGTTATTTACAGCTTTCATTGGTGGTTTCTCGATTGGCCCAGGAACGGTTTCTTACGCAATCACACCTGAACTTCTCGACCAATCAGCGCGCCCGGCTGTGATGACGTTGGGAAACTTCACATACTGGTTTTTCTTTGCGCTCACTGGGTTCGCGACTCCATATTTGTTTGTACGTTTGAAGTCGTTTCAGCGAGCTTTTATTTCTATGCAGCAAATGTTTGATTTTTGTGTAGATCACTTTTGGCTTTGCAGCAAATAGTGACTCCAATTTCATAAAAAATTTTGGGAAGCTCTATGAACATCATTTAACATTCAATTATAATCCTGTGATATTTCGTGAACAAACTCCACCTACTATACAGGAATACCTCACATTCGGAGCACTTCTTCCCTACCTCGGATTCACGTTGATCAACGTCATCTACACGATCATCGTCGTACCCGAAACCAAAGGGAAAAGCGTCGTCGCAATCCAAGCTTACTTTGCTAAACGCAACAAAGTACCCATCAGTGACGTCATTAAGCCCCACGACAATGGAGCGTATGACGCAACCACTGATGACAGAGACTCAGTTCACCATTTGACAATGTTGTGAGCGTAAAAGGTCACAAGCTTCATGAAATGCGATGTTAAGAAAATGTATTTTTCAGCAACTTTTTAGTGACTTCTTTACCTGTAACCGATAAGAAAGCACAAGTGTTTCTGCTGTGCCGTTATCCTTCCGGAAAAACGTAAATGAACATCGTTCGTTATGTTATTGTTATGGTACAGATCCAATCGTGGCACAATTGGCAAAAAAATACGTAATGGCATTATTTTTGTACTGTGACATCTATAAAAATATGCACATATTTATAGACGAGCAATATAAGCGTGTACAGAGCTCATGTTTTTAAGGTGGAAAAACTTAATAAGAAGCATGAAATTATCTTAGGATATGGTTTAAGAGATCGTTAGGATTATAATTCTGCATTCGAGTATCCTAGAGCTGGATTTAGCGATCGTGAGGGAGATTCTTCTCCAACAACCATTTCTTAATGACGTGTTCTCGTCTTCATGGTCGTTTTCAATTCCATCTCGTTGCAGAACTGCTGTTATCGTTGCTTTTTAAGCTTGATTTCGGTCTGTGAAGTTTTCATGTTAAATTTATACTGCATGGCAAATGTCCAATAAACGATCGGACGTATTGATACTTTGTTCATTGGCATTTGAGGATCATCTTTTCATAATATGTTTTACAAGTGCTGGTGGCGCATATTTTCCAGATCAGTGTGGTTTTCAACGTTTATGTAATAGCGTTCAACCTGAAACACGAACAACAAACACTGTAAAATACAATTTATTGAGAAAAACAGGGAAGGTTGAACATGCGCATATTCAATTGTGCAGACTTTTATAGGTGGATTGTTTAGTTACAAACAACTTTGTATATTTTATCACATGTAACTACGATCTGAAAGGGTTCCGCGTACCACTAATGGTGCGTAAACCACAGGTTGAGAAACCCTGTTTATCCCGGCAAGCAACCTATCGAGCCCAAACAGAATTTCGGCGGAGACCCTGCAGTACAAAACCAAATATCATCAAATCTTAAAGGCATTCGCATAACAACAATATTCAATAGCACCCCGACATCAACATTTCTCGCCATTTATGTTCTGCACGCCTAAAGCTGAACCAATCAGAATGCTCTGCGCCACTACATCCGGGAGGTCGTGACCACTTCAGCGTTACGGAACGTGGCGACATGGAAAGAAAGAATGATCGAAACAAAACCAATGCCTGGGCATGATCGCGATACGATAGCTGTGATCGTCAAGCAAGGACCTGCGCAGTGGGGCGATCCTGCCAATCATGCCATTGCATGAAATATTACTGCGTTAAAACCAAAGCAATAGAAAATTTGTCTTAATTTGCCCGACCATATTTAATACATGTTTGTGTATCATAAAGTGGGTAGACGTAAGAATAAATAACCAATAAAATGAAACAAATACGGAACTGTGAAAATCGTAGCAACGTTGACAACAGGTATGAAAAAAAGAATTTTATTTTGTGCAACCCAAGTAGTTTTCTGTTGCGAGTGTCACAGAATTATACATATATTTTTGGTGTTAATTCAAAAAGAGCCTATTTCCATGGCCACACGTTCTTTCCGCGTGGTTCTTAACGTTCGACCTAAATTTTCAAAAAAGTGTTTGGCGTAGCTCTTCCAGTGACGTATGAAGTCTGAGGTGTCAAGCTTGGCAAATAAGAACAGAGCAGTGGGAGAAGCACGTTGGGACGGGTACTGAATACATCTAATCCTTACTGCAACCAAGTGCTACAAGATGACTCAACAATACAAGGTAAGGTGGAGTTACAAAATACTAGAATTTACACAGCAGCAAATGGTGTTATATGTTAACTGATAGCAAGCCTTCGTAAATTCAGTTCTCAAATTTTGTTGCTATCAGTGCAGAAATCAGAAGCAGCTGCGTTTTGCCTAAACTTGGTGAACAACGACTTGTGACACAAATGTACAACGCTTTCCACATAGTTTTAAGTCGTTGTGCATAATTTTACGGTAATCCTGGCTTGCTGTAGTCGCGTATGCGAAGTTCAACCGCAAAAAACTACATTTTTTCTTTAAATCTAGACCATACTGACCAACAATGACACGTTTGTCGACCTGTCTGTGACGTAATAAAGTTGACAATCATTATATGGCCAGTTTTTGCCTTTACGGTAGACACAAAAACTTTGGTGTTGTGTTTGAATGTGTTGGTCAAAGATTTTGTTGCACAACGGTAAATTTTTTTGTCCGTAATGTTATTGCGTTGTCTTTTTTTCCATCAGTATAATTGCCACCAGTCTAATGAAGAGTGGATTAACGCAGTGCGCACATTTGAAATAATCATTTTGCCGTAAAAGTCATCGCAGTGTAAACTAGTAGGCATTATGCGTACCCCTCTCGGTTAAATTTAACACATCGTAATGGATAATAACCAGTGCTTATTTGTACGCGTCAAGTAAACGATTTAAATACACAAATACACTAAAAATGTCAAAGACTTAGGTTTGGGGCAATTGCTTGGATGCATAGACTTTGCTTATTGCAAGATACTGACATTTTTGGCGTTAAGTCATTTTGACAACTGAACTCGCGCCGGAATTTAATAATTTGATCAAACATTCCAATCACCTGTAAATGATAAGAAAGCATATGTTTTCTAACTCACCCAGCATATGTACTTTATCTGCAGGCAAAAGTGACGGCTTACGCGCTGATACCAGCACTGCTGACTCCTGGGTGCTTTCTCCTCGTGTATGGTTTCAACATTGGAACAACAAATGCGGCGGCCATTCCACTACAAGATTTTTACAGCCAATCTTATCTGGTATGTTCTTTGTGTTTAAACGACGCCAATGAATATTATTGACCAAGTGCCACATGTATAGCATCACGCATAATCAAGGTCACCAAAGACACAAAACATGCTACATGTTGAGTGGACAATTAAGACCCTTGTTCTAAAACTTATTTTTGTGCTTTAAAAGTAAATAGGGCAAAATAATTTAAGTTTGGAAAGTAATACCTGTTAATACATTCCAAGGAAAACATTTTTCTCATCCCGCCTTTTTCGTACTGGCAATAAAGCCAAAACAACTGCCCCAAAACCACGTCTGGCTTAGCAGATAACAGTAGTGAGTGCACCTTACACCGCATCCGTGTCTAGATATTTAACTCTGATCGGTACATGTGCTTTCCCGACCACATTAACGCAAAACCCACGCAAGTGGCGAAAATAAAATGTAAAACCTACACCAGACTAAAGGTCAAAAGGTCAACTTCGGATGGGTGTTTTGCCAGTAATGCGGAAAACTGCGCGTGTTGGCAAAAAAATTTTGTGGCGGAAAGTTAAAAAGCGAACCACATTTGGGAAAGCAAACGGCGATAACCCCATGATAAATTTCCTCTTACGTATCGGAGTGAGAATGGAATGTGTGCATAGGCTCAAAGTACTTGTTCCCAAATAACAGCAGAATGCAGTGGATACTGAATGGGTTTCTCAATCGGGCGGTTTAGTCTTTCAACTTAAATAGTTAAACAAATGAAACGAAAAGAGAGTTTTTTTTGTCTACATAACGGAAAATTTGGTGTGCATCGTATGTGACACAACCTCTGTTGAATAGCTACCAGAAACACTGACTTAAAACGAAAATATATTCTATTTAAATAAGTGATACTAAGGATGTTTAATTTTAGGAGAAATATATACATACATATATCAGATAAAACACAACGGAAAGGGAGTTTTCTTACATATCTTGTTTCAAATAAAGCTGATACTATTCGGACTGTTTCACCTATTTTCTAGTCAAAAAAAATTATTAAAACATTATGTTTTCAGTTGAGATACGGTGTACCACTATCTGATGGAACCTTGGACCTACTATGGACTCTCACTACAGCTTTCTACGGTTTCGGGGGAATGTTTGGTTGCTTGCTAGTGCGCCCTTTAGTGGCGAGATATGGGAGCCGAGCGACAATGCTTTACTCACAGGTAACACAGAAAACAGTATTTTTGTTATTTAACATTTTTTAGCTGCAGTTTTGAAAAACCTCACTGTAATCATAAAGTACAATTTATTTCTTGAAACAACTGCATTTATAAAGAACTACTGCGATGATAAACTATTTACCAACCTTCGTTGCAGCCTTTGTGTCTGGTAGGAACACTCCTGTTGTGCATATCTTATCCTATTAATTCATATGAGTCGTTTATGATCGGTCGGTTTGTGGTTGGAATATTCAGTGGACTTGGAATAGGTAAGAAGTTAATCAGGTCTACTTGAGCTCCTTATTTAGCATAAAATAAAATAAATTATACAATCGATACCAAGAGAAAGCTCGAGCTTTGTGTATAAATATTATGCCTGACAGCATCAGTAACAAATTAGTTGATATTTTGAAACCTTTGAACTCGAAACTTCTTTCCAAGTATTTTCTATTTGTCATTCACTCATTTAATCTAAACTCAGGTAACGAACCTTTTTTCTATTTCAAGCTTTCGCTGTCACCAATGTTTTAATTGGCAGTTAAACATTTTAATCCCTATTTATTTGCAAGGGATCGGTCCCGCCTACGTATCTGAGATCTCACCATCCCATATTCGTGGAATTTTGGGAATGACTTTTTCATTTATTATATCAGTTGCACTTCTGGTTGCAAATTCTTTGGGCCTGGATGAGGTAATATTCAAAGTTTCTTAATTTTTTTTTACCTTCTCCTGGAACAAAAATGCAATAAAACGGACTATTAGTTTTGCTAATTCAAACTACACATTACTTTAATACCAACAACATAACAAGTCATTCATTTAGGTTCTGGGTACACCAACAGGTTGGCCATATCTTATCGCCATGACAGCTTTACCGAGCATTGTATTTATCCTGTACTCACCCTGGTTCCCTCAAAGTCCCAAGTGAGTAAAGCAACAATAAATTACTAAAAATTCTTAATTTCAATGAACTTTCCAGGGCGTTATATTTGGCCAATCAAGATCGCGACGGAGCCGAACGCGTTTTAAAATTGCTCCGTGGAACTGATGACGTCAGTGAAGAACTTGAGCAATTACGTCAAGAGGAAGAAGCGAGTCGCAAAATAAAAACAATGACAGTTTTACAAGTAATCTTATTTAAAAACTAATATGCATGACGTCACAAATCATTTTTGTAATAGGTGCTGACGTCACGCCGTGTGAGGTGGCAATTAATATCAGCTATTGCAATAATGGGTGGACTTCAGTTAACTGGTATTAACGGCGTTCACTTTTACATTGACGAAGTGTTTGTTCTTGCCGGGCTTCCTGTCGAAATTGTTCGTTATGTCACGCTTGGATGCATCTGCTTTCAAATGGTGGTGACGTTTTTGGGCGTAAGTGACAATTTCAACGAAATAATGAATAAAACCCAATAGAGTCAGAAATAATGTGCGAAATAAATCCTAATTTGTTACAAACCACAAAGCAGAATGGGAATCTTACAGACTCAATTTACCTACAGTTAGAATACGGTTCCAAACCATATAAGTTCAGACATAAGAGTTTTCAAACGACCAAATTAAAATGTTCTACTGAATTAAAAAGGTTTATTAAGAAAATTTATATTTAAAATATTTTATTTTTCATTTTTACAATGTTCACATTTTGCTGATGAAACTTGGCACAATTACTCGATTTCACTTCGTATCCTGAAGCCTCAAATTTCTTCTTTTCAAATCAACAGGGTTTTCTCAGCGAAAAATTTGGAAGAAAGCCACTTCTGGTGATTGGAAACAGCATAGTCAGCTTTTCGATCGTCCTCTATACCTTTATGTTCGCTTTTCAAACAACAGTACCATGGTTTTCTTATGTTTCCATTGTGGCAATGCTGGGTAACAAAATATTGTTTGACTATAATAGGGATCTTTTGTTAAAAGTATTGGAAAATGTAACTGAACTGAACATATTCTTATATCAAGCGTCAACTGCGAGAAAACATAACTTTTAAAAAGCTTTTATGTTCTTTGCAAAAACCATTAAATACGTATGGGATAAAATATTTGTATTTTTCAGCTTTCATTGCCGGTTTCTCGACTGGCCAGGGACCAGTTTCTTATGCAATGACACCAGAACTTCTCGACCAATCAGCGCGTCCTGCTGTGATGACAGTGGCAACGTTAATATATTGGTTTTTCTTTGCCCTTGTTGGATTCGCGACTCCCTATTTGTTTGTATGTATTAAAATATTTTGTTCGCATTTTACCTTTTATGGGTGTTTCATGGACGTTTTTTGCTTTCCCAATCTCCAAACAACCTCCAGTCCTGGTAACGCAAACCTGTTTCTAATTTCTATACAGGAATACCTCACATTCGGAGCACTTCTTCCCTTCCTTGGCTTCACACTTCTCAACATCACCTACACTGTGCTCGTTCTACCCGAAACCAAAGGGAAAAGCGTCGTCGCAATCCAAGCTTACTTCGCCAAACTCAACAAAGTACCCATTAAAGACGTCATCAAACCCCATGACAACGACGCGTATGACGCCCCTAGTGATGACGGAGCCTCTGCTTCTAATGTGACGGTGTTTTGAGAATGGCGTTTCGCAACTTTTGTCAATTGTAGTATTATAAAAAAATTGATGACGTTTTTATCATGTGCCGGTTAAATGTTTCAATATGGTTTGCTCACTTTGGTTTACTTTCTCCATGGATTTTCAAGTCCCCTTACTCTATTGTGCGTTTAACCCACTGGAAAAACCGATAACCCTAATTAACGGGTAGATATTAATGTTTTGAAATTAATTTAATGTCAAATAAACGCCGCAGTATTTGATAATACGTAACGGCAACGTCGTGTGTCCATTGTTATAATTGTCAGTAGAAATATTGTCCCATAATAACCACAAGGGCAATACGCAAACTTGCAATCCTGTCGTGTGTGCCACTGTTGTGTCTAAAGAAGCCAACCAACGACCAACCGAAGCAGCGTAATCGTGACCATACAAGTTGTAACGAGGTAATCCTTGTCGACAGTAGGACGGTTCAGCATGAAGAAGTTTGATCGAATTGAGAGACCGATATATTTACCCCGGTATGTTAGTGATATTGTGATATGTACAACATCATTCCTGAAGGGACTCTGGTATTCTATGGAAAGTTGAGGTTCTTCTTCGTTTTCCAATCTCATCTCGTTGAAGAGTTGTTCTCTACGTCGATTGATATGTTGCTATCTGACTTTATATTGTATGGATAAAAGATTTTATGGAACGTTCAATGATGTTAATCGTTGCTGCTAGTTGATAATTTTAAAAGAAAATTTTTGCCCTCAATACAATATGACCAGGCATCAACAGTATTCCTCCTGTGGAAATAATTGGAAGCAATAGAAGACTAACAGAATTATTCATCACATGGGAATTTAGTGTCTAAATCTGAGAAATGCACAAATTAGCCTAATGTCATGAAATTTTAAGAACACAAGGTTTTCTGGCATCACAGCCAGGTTTGAAAAATCGAAATACGATAACTAAGGTCGCCAACCTGCACAGTGGGGCGATTTTTCTTTGCTATACGAAAGCACGCCACACTTCTGCATACGTCACTACACCCGACAAAACGAGTCGAATTACAATGGTCAAATGTGTTAGCGTGACGGTGGCGAGGTTTCCATTTTGGAAAAAAAGACGGTTTATTAAAGAGATTTCTTTTTCTTGTGCAATACACGTACTTTATATGTTTATGACTAAAATGATTCTAACTTGGAAAACTACTGTTGTATTACTTTGAGTTTCGCGTTAAAGATAAATGACTGCATTCTACAAATTTACTAAATACCAACTTACATGTCACATTTTCATTTGTATCCAAGTATGTTTCAAACACAGCAGTAGTTAAAATATCAATCTAAGGTACTTATTGTGTAGTTCTTAACATTCGCCTTATATTGTGTGTAACATAGATCTTACAATGACGTTGAGAGTTTATGGTGTTTCGCTTGGCAAATAAGAGCAGCCGGAGGAGTATGTTTGCGACGTGGGCTGAATGCATCTCATCCAGACTGCATTTCTGCAACCGACTGCTAAAAGATGGTTCAACCATACAAGGTAAGATGAACGTACTTTAAAGCAAAAGCAATTTACTTTTTACTCAAGGCAATTCACAAAGAGTGACTGCAGCTTCTTACTTGAGAGCAAACTCTCATTAAATCAGTTTTAACCATATTTTTTGCGTTTGTAAAAATCTAGGTTACATGTTTGTGGAAATTTGCTTGATCACTTCTTGCTTGTCTCTTGATAATATGCGTAATCCACACTCGAACATCACGTAGATGCATTTTATAATCTAAAATTAAACGTTATATGAGATTTGCAATTCAGTCTCACTTAGGTACAACTAATATTTAAAAATCTGGGCTACTGCTGTCCGTCAACAATGTATTAGTCAATCTGTCTCTAAAGTCATGAAATTGACATGATTTAAACATAGTTTCACACATCATTTCAGTGCAAATTCTGCACCTAAACTTACGTTCTGTGTGATCGAGAGGTGGTTTTCATGCTAATAGGCAACTCGTTGTGAAATGTTCAATGCCTTAATTGTTGTAAAGGATGTCGTGGCAATTTTATACGTAACAGATTTTTCAGTCACATAATAAAAAAAACTCTCATTGTTGTGACGGTGACGTTGGCAAAAGATTTTAATGTAAGCTTTTTGAGGCAATGTAGGGACCACTGTACGTTCAACAACCATTTAAGTTTATCATCACATACTACAAAATGCTAGGTAGTAATTGCCGTGCTAGGGTTTTGGACGTCTTTTAGAAAAGTTAATTGATTACTAAAATTCACAAAAAAAACAGAAATTAAAAACATAGGTTATGGGCAATTTCTTGGATGTGGCTTTTGGCTGTTGCAACTATACGGTCCTGACATTGCATGCATGTCAATAATTTACCTTGACAACGCACGTCGGCGTTCAATAACTTGATCAAACATTCCAATCACCTGTAATTGATAAGAAAGCATATGTTGTCTAACTCACAGGCATTTAAACTTCACCTGCAGGCAAAAGTGACAGCTTATGCGCTGATACCAGCACTGCTGACTCCTGGGTGCTTTTTCCTAATGTATGGCTTCAACATTGGGGCAACTAATGCTGCAGCTATTCCTCTACAAGAATTTTACAGCCAATCTTATCTGGTACGTGTTTTTAGGTTCGACAATTTTGCTTTGTGGCGAAACCTTTTTAACGTCAATGAACTTGTGCATTCAATCTGCTTACGAACATTAACAATGGTCATTCACCTAATAACCTTCCTGTCCCAGGAAGTCGTCGTTATTAAGTGGAACGTTAATTAACAAACCTAGTTTTTATTTTTCTTAAGGATTGGACATTTGCTGAATCAGCAAAATTGAAATAAAATTATAAATAAATTCTACACTAGATATGAAATAATTCACTGGATCTTAGCCTCGCACCACAATCAACCAGCCATAAATCGTGGATAAATCGCACCACAATCAACTCGTTGTCATATTCCTTGTTTCGACTCCAGAAAGGTTTCAGAAAAGTTATCAGTATTGAACAACAAAATGTCGATACTTTTAGGTGAGGTACGGTCTACCACTACCCGATGGAACCTTGAATCTACTTTGGACTCTAACTTCAGCTTTTCTGGGCTTCGGAGGAATGTTTGGTAGCTTGTTAGTGCGCCCTTTAGTGGCGAAATATGGGAGCCGAGCGACAATGCTTTACTCACAGGTAACACTGAATACGTCAACATAGTTATTCTTCTCTCCAGGAAGTGGGTTTTGAACTTAAAATTAAATAGAACGAAACAGAAATAATCAATAAAAAGTGATGTTGAATTGTTAACCAACCTTCGTTGCAGATTATTTGTCTGGTAGGAACACTCCTGATGTGTATATCTTACACTATCAACTTATATGAGTCGTTCTTGATCGGTCGGTTTGTGATTGGAATATACTTTGCACTTGGGTTCGGTAATACGTTAGTTAAGTTTATTTTTCAAATGAAACCATTGAATGATTTATACCTCACAAAAGATGTGATTAATAATTATATTAATTACAAAAATATTTGTAAAAGAGTTGATTGTTCGTCAAAAACATTACACAATCAAATTCGTTTTTACAGATTTAACTCGCTGCCTTTAAAAAGTCAAACTCCAAAAGCCAATTTGGCAAAAAGAACTATTTTGTTCCGCTTATTGTTAATTAAATCGAGCGTAATGCAAACGTTTTTCTGCCTGAAAAGTATTTTGAGTAAATATACCATTATGCCTTGCAGCGTCAGTAACACACTAAACTTTTTGTTTGCAAGGAATCGGTCCTGCTTACGTATACGAGATCTCAGCCTCACGCATTCGTGGAATATTGGGAATGACTTTTGCGTTTTTCGTTTTTTTTGGAATTCTATGTGCAAACGCATTGGGTCTAAACGAGGTAATGCTAAAAGCATAGCTTGCACGTATACTAATATTGAAAATATCATTTTAAAAAAATACAATTTCTTTCATCAGATTTGAAGAGCAAAAGTTTTGTTAATTGAATGTTGACAAACCGAATCCAATTTTCGCCAAATAATGTTATTCTTTTAGTCATTTTTTTTGAAACCACACAACATAGCAATGGCACAAAAAATGTTCTGCCACCCACATAACAAGTATTTCGTTTAGGTGTTGGGTACACCAACAGGTTGGCCATATCTTATCGCCATGACAGCTTTACCGAGCATTATATTTTTCCTGTACTCACCTCGGTTCCCTGAAAGTCCTAAGTAAATAAAGCAACAATTAATTACTAAAATCACTAATTTCAATGAACTTTCCAGGGCGTTATATTTGGCCAATCAAGATCGCGACGGAGCCGAACGCGTTTTAAAACTTCTCCGTGGAACTGATGACGTCAGTGAAGAACTTGAGCAATTGCGTCAAGAGGAAGAAGCGAGTCGCAAAATAAAAACAATGACAGTTGTGCAGGTGATATTTACAACTGATATTAACAAACTTGTTTTTAAAAAAAGAAAAAAGAATTTGCCCGACGTCAATTTTTTGTCGTAGGTGTTGACGTCACACCGTGTGAGGTGGCAATTAATTTCGGCTAATGTTATATTGGGTGGACTACAGATGACCGGCATTAATGGTGTTCACCTTAATCTCAACAATGCGTTTGTTCTTGCTGGGATTTCCCCCGATATTATTGGTTACGTCACGCTTGGATGCAACTTCTTCCCAGTTGTGGTGACGTTTGTTGGAGTAAGTGATGATATTTAACTGGAGAAATGGCGAAAAAACAATGGCGAAAATTCAAAGCTAATATTATTATGCTATTAATCATGTAACCTAGAATAAACGTTTCGAAAACTAACTACTCTCATCATCAATACTATAATGAGAGACATGCAGCAGAGTGCTAGAAACCTACCTGTTCGACATTTATGACTTCACTGCAGCTTGACACATATTAACTGATATCGTTGCCGCTCGGTTGTTAGTGTTGTCAGGTGATGTGCCTCTGGCGTGTTGCTTCATGTTGTTGTTGTTTTTCCGACGGTTCATTCCCATGTGTATTTCGGCGCTATGTTGCATGTCGCTCATTATAGTACCGATGATGAACGCAGTTAGTGTTCGAAACGTTTACTCCAGGTAACATGATTAATAGCAATATCCACTCGTCTGAAAGAGAAAGGTTTAAGACAGTGTTAAATATACTTAAACTACATCACCTTGACCGGTTATCAAAAATCTTAGCAGTCTGTGGTATAACAAGTTTTGGAGCACACCGATTGTACAAACAACCCTCGAAAACGATGCATTATTTCTTTTTAATTTTATCTATACTGGAATAAATTAAAAAAATTATATTGTTATCTTCTGATTTTTTGTTTCTTTTGCAACTGTAAACAATTTCATCGGTTTTCAAATCAACAGGGTTTTCTAAATGAAAGATTTGGAAGAAAGCCACTTCTGGTGATTGGAAACAGTATCGTCTGCTTCTCGATTGCCCTCTATACTTTCATGTCCGCTTTTCAAACATCAGTTCCATGGTTTTCTTATATTTCCATTGTGGCAATGCTTGGTAAAAAATTACTTTTTGTCATTGTTGATTGTAAAAAAAGATAATTTTTATCATATTCAATTTCCAACCTCAGTAAGTTATTATGAAACAAGCGTTAGTGTAGTCTACCAAAATACACATTTTGTATTTCGTATTTATATAAAAGTACTGCAAAACAATTAAAGAAGAAAATCAAATATTACATTGGAACCCTCAGCTTTCCTTGCTGGCTTTGCCTCTGGTCATGGATCGGTTACTTTTTCAATCACACCTGCACTTCTTGACCAATCAGCGCGTCCGGCTGTGATGACGTTGGCAACATTGACGTATTGGTTTTTGTTCGCTGTTGTTGGATTCGCGACTCCCTATTTGTTTGTACGTATTAAATTATTTTGTACGTATTTAATGTTTTATGGATGCATCTACGAACTTTTGCAGATTTTCTTGAGGAAAAAAGGTAACTTGCCGATATCGAATAAACGATCGAGCAGTTTTTTTTATTGATTTTTCTGCAAACAAATCATTTAGTGACTGATTTTTACTAAATAGTGAAATAAACTGAATGGAATTTTATTATTGTGTTGAGTTAAATGTATTGTGTGGCTTAATCTCAAGCGTTATTTACTTGAATGCAATTTCCCATTCCTAACAGATCAAACAAATCGCGTATAAATCTGTATCTTTGACTAGTTTTACAGCAATTTCGGTCATGATATTGCAATCTATATGTTACATTGCTTAGTATTGTGAACCAACTCCACCTTCCATACAGGAATATCTCACATTCGGAGCACTTCTTCCCTACCTCGGATTCACGTTGATCAACGTCATCTACACGATCATCGTTGTACCCGAAACCAAAGGGAAAAGCGTCGTCGCAATCCAAGCTTACTTCGCTAAACTCAACAAAGTACCCATCAGTGACGTCGTTAACGACAGTGAAGCGTATGACGCCACCAATGTTGACGGAGGTCAGCTTCTAATATGACGGTGTTTTTATTGTGGAAATTGTGAACATTTGCCAATTGCAGTATCATAGAAAGTTTGGGAAAGTTTTTTGTCCCGGGTATCTATTGTCATAATTGCGTGCAGGAATACTACACCTTGAAAACTACAAAAAAATGCACAGATTCACAATATAAGCATGTATGCTGTTCTTGATCTTACAATAGCCAACCAACACATGGTGCGTCAAACTACCTCGATTATCTGTATTAAAAGTTGCAAGCTCTGTTTTCGTTCGTCCGACGATTGCTATGACGTACAAAGTCCGCGGTGTCTCGCTTGGCAAACGGAGCATGCAGAGCATTCAGAGGAGCGCGTTCGCGGCGTTAACGGAAAAAGTATTACCACGCAACAAAGTTTTATACAGCCGACTGCTGTTGCTGCTGCAATAACGTTAGGAGTCTGTAGAGTTTTCTCGCTTGGCAGTTGAAAGTAGTCAGAGAGCCATGTATGTGACGTGGGTTGAATGCTTCTGATCTGTAGTACATTTGTACAACTAGCTGCTGAAGGATGGTTCAACATTATAAGGTTAGATGAAAGTGTTCAATACTTTAAAGCTATTTACAAAGCACGATAGTTTTGAACCACATTTTGCTGCGCTTGCATGTACATGTTTTTGGAAATTGGCGTGCCTATTTTGTGCGTGTATTCGTCGCTAAATTCGTAAGCAACGTTTGAAAAACGTGTGAAGACATTCTTTGTTCTATAATTGAACGTATTATGAGATTTCTTGTTCACACTGAACAATTATTATTCTAAAATTTGGGCTACTGGCCGTCAACAATGTGTTTGTCAATCAGTCCGAAATATCATGAAGTTAACATCGTTTAGGCGAAAGTGACTGCTTATGCGTTGATACCAGCACTGTTGACTCCTGGGTGCTTTTTCTTCGCGTACGGCTTCAACATTGGAACAACCAATGCGGCGGCTATTCCTTTACAACAGTTTTACAGTCAATCTTATCTGGTGCGTGATTTTAGGTTTGACAATTTCCCTTCGTGGCGAATCCTTCTTGCGCTTTTAACCTGCTTATAACGTACGACCCTTTTTAATGCTAAGTTTCGTTTTGGCAACAGCAAAACCGTTTGCAACAAAATATACCACAAAAACACAAACTTTGGGGGATAGTAGTTATGGTGATTCACGTATTAACCTCCCTGTCTCAGGAAAATGTCGTTTTTAGATTAATTATACGGTAAATATTTTTGGATTGTGTTAAGGTCTGGACACTTGCTTAATAACTGCAAGTTGTAGAAGTTTACAACAAAACTAATTTAACCTTATTTAACCTAATAATGGACTAAACTAACGATGGATCAAAGATCAGGAAGCGTGTTGTGTTATTTTTGCCTGCAGATAAGTTGTTTCCTGTCCCTATCGGTAAAGGTACTTATTTAACACTATCAAAGGTGACATGGTCTTACTTTGAGAATTACGAGTACCTTCACCTTAAAATCAAGTCATTGGCATTTATTAAAATCATGTTTGCTGTCTCACATATACGAGATACTGATCAAAATTCGTAGCACAATTCGCCTGCTTTGATCCAAGATCAAACATACCGAAAATAGCACAAGCATTATAAACAAAAATATTCAGCGTACTTTGAACCTCATTCGCTCCAGGATTCAGTATTGAACAACAAAACATTATACTTTCAGTTGAGGTACGGTCTACCACTACCCGATGGAACCTTGAATCTACTTTGGACTCTAACTTCAGCATTGTACGGTTTCGGAGGAATGTTTGGTTGCTTGTTGGTGCGCCCTTCAGTGGCGAAATTTGGGAGCCGAGCAACAATGGTTTACTCTCAGGTAACATTGAATACTTCAGTTTTTGTTATATTTCAGTTGTCGAACCACTTTATACGAAGTTATCTGTTGCGTTGAAATATGCAAATTTAGTAGAACGAAACAGAAATAATCAATAAAAAGTGATGTTGAATTGTTAACCAACCTTTGTTGCAGATTATTTGTCTGGTTGGAACACTTCTGATGTGTATATCTTATCCTATTAACTCATATGAGTCGTTCTTGGTCGGTCGATTTGTACTTGGAATATTCTGTGGACTTGGAATAGGTAAGAGGTTAGTTAAGTTTATTTTAGGTGATTATCTTACAGAAAAGAGAAAATCACAAAATAGGTTATATTGTGACCATGGAATGATTCGGACCACCCGAAATTTGTTCAGAATAAGTGCTTAATAACTGGAAAAGTATTGATTTGTTTGTTATAAACTTTATGTAATCTAAATCACATAACACATAAAATTCGCTAACTATCCTTTTTAATAAAATCGAACGTAATACAAACGTTTTTTGCCATAAAAGACTTTTTTATTTGCAAGGAATCGGCCCTGCTTTCGTATACGAGATCTCCCCCTTCCACACACGTGGAATATTGGGAATGTGTTTTACGCTTTCCATAACAATTTCAGTTCTATTAGCAAACGCATTTGGCCTATATGAGGTAACGTACCAGTAACGTTAATAGCTTTATATTAAAAATATACAATTTTAGTATAAACAAAATAGCCATTACAGTGGTAAAGAACTTTATCCTACAGACATTTAGATTGTTTTCAACAATCATTTTCATTGTAAAATGAAGGCGAACCGGCAAAATGGTACGATGAAGTTGCGATAAGTATTAAGGACATTTAGAACCGTCAGTTATGTTCCTAATTTTGCAACTTGTTTTGGATATCTTTTTTGAAACCACACAACTTGACAATGGCAATCATTGGAATATAATTAACATAAATCACAATTACTGGAATTGGACTTGCAGAGACCGTTGTTCTTCCACTTACATAACAAGTAATTGTTTAGGTGTTGGGTACACCAACAGGTTGGCCATATCTTATCGCCATGACAGCTATACCGAGCATTGTATTTATCCTATACTCCCCCTGGTTCCCTCAAAGTCCTAAGTGAGTTAGGTAATCAGAAATTACTTAAAATCCTTAAATTCAATGAACTTTCCAGGGCTTTATATTTGGCCAATCGGGATCGCGCCGGAGCCGAACGCGTTTTGAAACTTCTCCGTGGAACTGATGACGTCAGTGAAGAGCTTGAGCAATTACGTCAAGAGGAAGAAACTAGTCGCAAGGTGAAGATAATGACAGTTGTGCAGGTAATCCTCTTAACAAACCTTCTTGGAAAGAAAGAAAGACGTGAGAGTTTGCTTGACGTCACATTTTCGTCATAGGTGTTGATGTCGCGACATGAGAGGTGGCAATTGATTTCGACTATTGTTATATTGGGTGGTCATCAGTTGACCGGCATAAATGGTGTTCACTTTAATCTCAACGATGCATTTGTCCTTTCTGGGATTTCCCCCGATATCGCTGGCTACGTCACGCTCGGGTGCACCTTCTTCCAAGTTATCGTGACGTTTGTTGCAGTAAGTGATGATTTTTTTGAAATTACGCACAAAGTGGAAAAATAGGTACATAATAAATCCCTATTAGTTCCGGAGGCTTACTCAGATTATCCGCATTAATAAGATAAAGGTAGTAGGTTATCTGGTGATTTACTAAGGAGTAAGACATTGTTATGGAGTTGTAATTTCTCCGATCTGTAGTTAACAGGTTTAGGGACGCCAGGGGAATGACTATCCTTGAAAATGTTTTTTTTTTATTTTACTTTGACTCGATTAAATTTAATGTTGACAATTTACGTATTTTTTTCACTATAAACAATTTTTTGTGAATTTTTTTTTTGAAACTACAGGGTTTTCTGAGTGAAAGATTTGGAAGAAAGCCACTTCTGGTGATTGGAAACAGTATCGTCTGCTTCTCGATCGTCCTCTATACTTTCATGTCCGCTTTTCAAACATCAGTTCCATGGTTTTCCTATGTTGCCATTGTGGCGATGCTTGGTAAAAAAATACTTTTCATCATTGAAAATTCATCCAAAAAAACGAGATAGGAGATTACTAATGATGCATAAATTAACATCAAAACTTTGTAATAGAAGATATATTAAACATAATTATTGCAACTTTAGTTGTCTTGAAAAAAGTGTCAATGTTATTTCTAAAAACGATAACACACGTGCTTGTATATTGACTTGAAAGACCTTAAGAGTATATAAGATATATAAGATTACAAATAAATTAAAAGAATACAATCTTATATTATGAAAATTCAAACCCTTAGCTTTCCTTTCTGGCTTCTCCTCTGGCCAGGGACCGGTTGCTTACTCAATCACACCTGAACTTCTCGACCAATCAGCGCGTCCGGCTGTGATGACGTTGGCAACATTGACGTATTGGTTTTTCCTCGCTGTTGTTGGATTCGCGACTCCCTATTTGTTTGTATGTATTAAATTATTTTCTATGTGTTCTACGTGTTATGGATGTATCTACGGTCTATTGCCGATTTTTTTTAAGGAAGCAGTTCTTTTGGTGATATCGAGTAAACGATCGATCAGCTTGGTTAATGATCTTACTGCAAAAAAATCACAAAGTAACTGATTTTGTTCAAATACTTGAATAAATGTTTGAGGCTTAACCCAAGGATTAGTTATGTGGAAACAATCTTCAATTTCAAACAGATCAAACAAATTGTGTATTTTTCAGCATTGGTTTATTCTCTTTTGCTTTCCCAACAATTTCGGTCATGATAATGCAACCAGTATGTTACGATCTTTAAATAAATTGAGAACCAACTCCACCTTCTATACAGGAATACCTCACATTCGGAGCACTTCTTCCCTACCTAGGATTCACGTTAATCAACGTCATCTACACGATCATCGTCATACCCGAAACCAAAGGAAAAAGCGTCGTCGCAATCCAAGCTTACTTCGCTAAACTCAACAAAGTACCGATTAAAGACGTCACCAATCCCTATGACAACGAAATGTATAACGCCACTAGTGATGACGGGGGCACAGCTTATAACATGACGGCGTTTTAATTGTGAAAATTCTCAACTTTTGCCAATTGCGATGTTGTAGAAAATGTGGAAAACTTTTTTGGCATTTTATGAAAAGTTTAGTTTTGATTAAGTTTCTTAAACTAAATATTCTCTCTCCAGTGGATTTATATTCGCCTCACTTTGCTGTGCGTTTGATATAGAAACAACAACCCCTATTAACGGGACGTTGAAAAAACGAAAAACGTCCCTGTAAATGGCAGAATAATGACGCTATGTGGAACGGTTACGTCGAGTGTACATTGTTAAAAGTTACCTGCGGAAATATTAGCGCGTGATTTCTACAAAGAAAATACATAGATTCATAATATAGACGTGTTTTGAGCTCTTGGACTTTGTTAAGTTTATGGTGGGCCGAATGTCTGGCTGTATTGGATTTGTTTATTTCTGCACTACTCCACACTAAAGTAAACATAGAGCTCAAATGTCGCTACACTCTGGCATGTTATCACGAAGGTCGACTCGATAGTTGCAGTGTCAGGTCGGTGTAGAATAGAGAAGGTTGCTGACCCCGAACCCACGACATTCTCGGGCTAAGATGTGCTTAGTTTTTTGTCAGCGAAATCGCGCCGACATGTTTTGCCCAACGGTTTTAGAAATTACTACACAAAATTGGCATCAATGAATATATAACGATAAATAAGTATTTTGCAAAGTGCAACATCCTTTCGTTTAGATTTTACATTTAAGTTTAATTGCTTCGTTTCACGAAATAAGTTTTGAAATGTCAATGTTTTCAAGTTAGCCAACGCCTCTTCAAACCCAACCCCAAAATGACCTGAAGTAGTTAAATCTGAAACTAACAAAAAAACATTGCAATTTTACTCGGAATTATCTGTAAATCGACTGTTTTTCTGTAAAATTAACAGGGGCTTTGCTTTATCCTTCTTATCTATTTCGTGTGGTTTGACAGAAAACAAGGAAATGATTTTTCTGAATAATATAATGCTATGAAGTGAAGTGAAGCAAAACTGTCAGGTTCAGTAACAACAGTTTCTCGAGTTGAATTCTTTAATTTAATGTCAAATCCAACCCACCAACCAGTCCGCACTCAAAACCTGCCCGTGCGGGAGACTGGGTTGCCAGACTATAATGATTGAGGCTAAAGGCAATAGACTAAAGAAATACATCCCAACTTTCATAAAATACGCAATGATACTTGTAAGAAGATCATGCGGTAAATATGCGCCACAACACTTAACTACCTTCTGCGATTCCAAGCCCATGGTTTATCCACCAACCCCAGCAACAATCAATCCCACTCCTCTTCAGATAGCGACAACATCACCTGTATTTCGACGAAGGAAGTTATTCCACTTTGTGTTGATTGCGATGGTTTACTACAGGGCTTCGCCTTTTCTGGGGCAAGTGAAGCATTTTGAAATATTACACTGACCAATCGACATTCTTAAATGTTTATAAAAATCATTCACGTCATACGCTTTAAATTGACGAATATATATTCACAGACGGAAATCATGCTCCACCAGCAACGTAGAGAACAACTCCACAAAGAGATGAGATTGTAAACGAGGAAGTGAAACTAATTTAACATCGAATAACAACATCGTTAAGGAGAACACGTCACCACAGAAGCGAAAAGTTCGACAAACCTAGGAGATTAACGCTAATTATGTTGATTGCCATTTTGAGACCAAGAGAAGCACACCCTATATCATTTGTAGCTGTGGTTGTACATTTAGTTTAGCAAACTTAATCAGATATTAAAAAAAAAAATGATGGTGCTATCACAATAATTGCGAATCTCCATTTTCAAAATATCATCATGTTAGAAGTTTAGACCACGTCTTCACTGGTGGCGTCATACGCGTCGTTGTCACGTGGATTGGTGGCGTCTATAATGGGTACTTTGTTGAGTTTAGCGAAGTAAGCTTGGATTGCGACGACGCTTTTTCCTTTGGTTTCGGGTACAACGATTATCGTGTAGATGACGTTGATCAACGTGAATCCGAGGTAGGGAAGAAGTGCTCCGAATGTGAGGTATTCCTGTATAGAAGGTGGAGTTGGTTCACAATACTAAGGATTGTAACAAATAGATTGCGACCGAAATAATTGTAAAACTAGTTAGAGAAGAAATTGGTATAGATATGAACACAGTTTGTTTGATCTGTTTGAAATGGAAAATTGTGTTCGAATAAACAACACTTTGAATAAGTTTCAAAAGGCGTGCATTTTTCTGAGTAATCCGCACAATTTCATTGATTTTTAGGTGCAAAAAAAGGTGATAACTTCGAAAAAGAAAGCCATAGCTAGGATGCTGTTAATCATATTCTAAGTAAACGTTTCGAATTCATACTGGGTTCATCATCAGTACTACCAGCTTGAACTGGTTGCAGAAAACCGTCGAGTTAATAAAGTACTGAAAGGCAGAAAGGAAACAGCAGCAACAACATAGAGTAACAAGCCGGAAGCGTGTTGCGCGACAGCAGCATCGATAGCACTTAGAATAGAGCATGTAAGTCGACAAAAGTCCGGAGATGCATCCACGAAACGTAAAATACTTACAAAAAAATTTAATACATACAAACAAATAGGGAGTCCCAAATCCAACAAGAGCGAAGAAAAACCAATATATTGATGTTGCCAACGTCATCACGGCCGGACGCGCTGATTGGTCGACAAGTTCGGGTGTGATGACATAAGAAACTGGTCCCTGGCCAGTCGAGAAGCCAGCAAGGAAAGCTGAAGGTTTGAATTTTCGTAACGTTATATAAAAATTGATTTGTAGTCGTGCGTATAACCGAAAGGTTTTTATGTAAATATATAAGAGCGAACACGAAATATGTGTTAAGGTTTTAGAAATAAAATTGACGCCTTTTACAAAACAATATTACTTACCGAAGTTCCAATAAATATGTTTTTTAATTCATCTTTTTTTGGAATCTTTTCTTAGAAAGTTTTGATGTTAAATATTACATTCTTAGCACTTTCTTATCTCATATTTTTGGATGAATCTCCAATACCAAAAAGTAATTTTTACCAAGCATTGCCAGAATGGAAACATAAGAAAACCATGGAACTGTTGTTTGAAAAGCGAACATGAATGTAAAGAGAACGATCGAAAAGCTGACGATGCAGTTTCCAATCACCAGAAGTGGCTTTCTTCCAAATCTTTCGTTAAGAAAACCCTGTTGTTTCGAAAACATGTTCATGAAGTTTTTTACAGTGGCAAAAACAAGAAAACATTTTGAAATTTGTGTATAAATATCATTAAATTTAATCGATTTTGGGTAAAATCAATAAAATAAAAATGTTTTATTTCAGACGAGTTGGTCACCACATAATAACCTGCTATCTTTCACTTGTGATGAAAACAAACTTCCGGAATTAATCCTGGATTATTTTGCAATTATTGTTCATTGTTTTTTAATCATTTTATCAAAAATCATCACTCACCCCCACAAACGTCACCACAACTTGAAAGAAGGTGCATCCAAGCGTGACGTAACCAACGATATCGGGGGAAATCCCAGTCAGAACAAACGCATCGTTGAGGTTGTATTGGACAGCATTAATGCCGGTCAATTGAATTCCACTTAATATAACAATAACCGAAACCAACTGCCATCTCACACGACGTGACGTCAACACCTATGACGAAAAAGTGGCGAAATACAATTTTTTTTTCTTTCATAAAAGGTTTGTTTTTGGGCTTACTTGTAAAACTGACATAATTTTCACTTTGCGACTCGCTTCTTCCTCTTGACGTAATTGCTCAAGTTCTTCACTGACGTCGTCAGTTCCACGGAGCATTTTCAAAACGCGTTCGGCTCCTTCGCGATCTTGATTGGCCAAATATAACGCCCTGGAAATTTGTTTGAGAATAAAAATTTTATTTACTTTCGTATGACTTTACTCACTTATGACTTTGAGGGAACCAGGGTGAGTACAGGATAAATACTATACTCGGTAAAGCTGTGATGGCGATAAGATATGGCCAACCAGTTGGTGTACCCAGAACCTAAACGAATTACTTGTTATTTGGATGAAAGAACAAGTCTCTGCAAGTCCAATTCCAGTAGTTGGGATTTGTGTTTATATATTCAAACAATAGCCATTGCCAAGTAAAATTTTCTCAAAAATATTTAACCAAAACATGTAACAAAAAGTTCACAGGCTTCGCAGCCAAGGCATTGCAGCCAAGCTGGATCAGCCACTGCGTAAGCATGGCATTACTTCTGCATGTAACAAAAACTTTTGCTTTTCTTTGTATCCGATGAAACAAATAGTTTTTTTTTTAATTCTATTTTCATTATTAGTATACGTGCATGCCATGCTTTTAACATTACCTCGTATAAACCCAATGCGTTTGCACATAGAATTCCAAGTGCAATGCAAAACGCAAAAGTCATTCCAAATATTCCACGAATGTGAGAAGCTGAGATCTCGTATACGTAAGCAGGACCGATTGCTTGCAAATAAAAAGTTTACTGTGTTTCTGACGCTGCAAGGAATGATGGTGAATTTACTCAAAAACCTTCGGTATTACACTCAATTTAATTGAAAAGTAAATTTGTGATTTGTTTCTGTAAAATAAACTAACGTATTACTTATTCCAAGACCACAGAATATTCCAAGCAAGAACCGACCGATCATGAACGACTCGTATGAGTTAATAGGGTAAGATATACACTTCAGGAGTGTTCCTACCAGACAAATAGGCTGCAACGAAGGTAGTTTTTGATTATTACCTTGCATTGGTTTCTGTTTCGTTCTATATACATATTTTCACGCAACAGATAATTACTTATTGTGACGTATGTTCGAAAACCACTTCCTGGAAAGCGGTTCGAAAACTGAAGAATAACAAAGCTGAAGTATTCTGTGTTACCTGTGAGTGAAGCATTGTCGCTCGGCTCCCATATTTCGCCACTAAAGGGCGCACTAGCAAGCAACCAAACATTCCTCCGAAACCGTACAAAGCTGCAGTTAGAGTCCAAAGTAGATTCAAGGTTCCATCGGGTAGTGGAACACCGTATCTCAACTGAAAGTATTAAAATTATGTTGTTAAATACTGAAGACATTTTGAAAACTTTCTGGAGTCGAAACAAGGAATGAAACAACGAGGATTTAGATCGTCGACAGGATAAGTGGGTTTTGCGAAATATGTACACCATGATTATTATTTATCATGGCGTGGATGTAGTTTAAAGTACACTCAATGTTTATGTTTGTAATGCATATTGTATTTTCGGTACGTTTGACACAACACGCTTCCTGATCTTTGATCCATCGTTAGTTTAGTCCATTATTAGGTTAAATTATTTGTCGTGGAAAGGGTGTAAAGGCTTAAATTAGTTTTGTTGTAAACTTCTACAACTTGCAGTTATTAAGCAAGTGTCCAAACCTTAACACAATGCAAGAAACATTTAACGACTAACCGAAAAACGACACTTTCCTGAGACAGGAAGGTTGTTTCCTGTTATACCCACTATCCCCAAATTTTGTGTTTTGTGTTTTATTTTGAGACAAATGGTTTGTTTCAAGAACGAAACTTAGCTTTAAAATTTTTCGTTGTTTGTAAGCAGATTGCATGCGCAGGTGTATTTACGTTAAGGTTTCACCAAAACAATTGTCGAAAAACACGTACCAGATAAGATTGGCTGTAAAACTGCTGTAGTGGAATAGCCACCGCATTGGTTGTACCGATATTGAAGCCGTACACGAAGAAAAAGCACCCAGGAGTCAGCAGTGCTGGTATCAACGCATAAGCTGTTACTTTTGCCTAAACGATGTCAACTTCATGATATTTCGGACAGACTGATGAACACATTGTTGACGGCCAGTAGCCCAAATTTTAGAATAATAATTGTACTTTTTAGTGTGAGCAAGAAATCTCCAATTACATTCAATTTTAGATCATAGAATGTCTCTGCATGATTTCTACACAATATACACACAGATTAAGCAGGGCAATTTTCAAAAACATGTATATGTAAGCGTAGGAAAATGTGGTTAACATCTAAATTGTGCTTTGTAATAACTTTAAAGTATTTAACGCTTTCATCTTACCTTATATTGATGAACCATCCTTCAGCAGCCGGTTGTATAAAAAGTCTGTTGCGTATCCTTGCAATGCTCTATGCTCCGTTTGTCAAGCGAGACAATGCGGTCCAAGGAAACTGCTACTTACACCAGGTCACAAAGTTTTTACTAAACTTGATCCACATATAAGTCTGTGTAGAATAGTAATCTGTGCGAAGTTTATAGGTTTGGTGTAAACAAAGCAACCACCTGTTATTTTTGGTTGTATATTTGAGTTGAAATATTACACTTACTTACAGTGTTAATGTTGCGGCAACAGCGCAACACAACCGGAAGGACGCCTGCCAAAGGAGATAAATAAAAAATCACTGCTTTCAATTAATGACAGTCTGCTTCAAACGCACAAATGACTTCACCGAATTGTTTTTATTATTCGTGAGAAATGGGGTAACTGAAAAATGTAAATAAACACACGCCATTTGCAGTTGATAGCAAATATGTCTTGGTGATTATTAGCGATACAGTAGCAACATCCTTAAAAGGTTTTTGAAATGAAATTATGAGAAAAAGGTCGCGTTTATATACACAGACGTTGCCCTTGAAAATGAACAAGTATAGAAATGACAACACAAAAGTAATGAAGCGGAACAAATGACAAGTGACGCGTGAAGCAGAAAAAGGCGAGAAAAGAAAGTCGCACTGCAGCAACAAGGATCCGGTGCGCTGCAGTCACAGTTTATATTTGCACAGATTTCTATGGTACGTAGGCTTATATGTGGATCAAGTTTGGCTGATAAATCGCGTCTGTTGGACGGTTACGCCACAAAAAGGTTGGATTGGCAGGTTTCTAAGTGTTCTTCAGTAGTGTCAATTATTTTTTCCAATTTTCTGCATTGTATAAAAACCATGGTTTAACCTTGGGAACAGTTTGGCAAAATGCATCCAAACAACATAAGAAGTATGTGTAATTAGCTATGATTACTGCTGTACAAGTGCAAACCTAGATAAAAATTATGAATGTTTTTCTTTGTCCGTAATTGCACAAAATGAAACAAATGGTTAGTACATGTTGTCACAGTCCTTAATTGTGAGGTCAAAACGCTTAACAATTTAAATGTACTTTGAATATCTTGTATGGACACAAAATCATTGAAGGAGTTTCTTCTCCATAGCTATTAGTTAGCTACTGATATCTGATCTGATACAATTATGCACACTGAAAAAGGCTGATGTGTCCAACAGTTTGAACTAGCACACAATCCAAGAACATGCAGAGAATTATTTCATGTAGTTTATCCATGCATCCAAACCACTCGCTCTTGTCTGCTTTCTGAGGTGAATTTGTGTGCAAAACCAACCATTAAAAACGTACA
Organism: Ascidia mentula; assembly: GCF_947561715.1. NCBI lineage: Eukaryota > Metazoa > Chordata > Ascidiacea > Phlebobranchia > Ascidiidae > Ascidia > Ascidia mentula. Next base: position 20,661,838 of record NC_138568.1, on the reverse strand, counting down.
ATTGCATTATATTTAAAAAAAATACGCAGTCTTTGAGTTACTGAGGTCGTTCTTTAAAAAAAAAAAAAAACTGCTGCCGATCCGATATTCTGAAGACCGAATCAAATCGAATCCCGAAAATAATGTATCAGGAAACGAAAAACCCTCTGATTTTAAATTTTTTGATATTTTTAGATTATGGGACGATTTTCGTATTGTAAACAGGTTGGAAGATTTGAGAAGTTTTGAGATTGCAAGATTGATTTCTTGCAACCAAATTAATAAGATTACTACAGATATCATATTAGCAAAACAAAAGGATGATAACCTTGAAGAATAATTGTTTATCGTTTCTCAATATTTTGATTTGATCAGAATATTTATTTTACAAAAATTGTTTTTTGTGCAAAGGTCGGCGCGATTTATGGAAACACCTCACGCGTCGTAACCTGGGCGAGACGAGTGTTCGGAGACCGCAGCCTTACATTTTACACCGGTCTGACTTTGCAAACGGAATTTCGTGGTAACATGCCGGAGGGCAATCACACTTGAGCGTTATGTTTGGTGTGGTTCGGTGCACAAATAAACAAACCCAATACAGACAGGTCTACACAATATGCAGTACGCCAAACGTTTTGGTGCCGCCCGTGAGATAAATTCAATACAATATACAACAAAACACAATAAAAACGCAGAAATAGCAGCTAATATTTTGGCACAATTAATCGTGGATTTTTATCTACAGGCGTTAGATTGTCTGAAATGAATCTATGCTTGGCAGCAACCGTACCATGATAAGAGTATTTGTTTAAGTTGCTTCTAAGTAGGTTATTTTTTTATCTGACAACAACGAGACAAAGCACAATCCTAAAACTCTTGAGAGGCCGTTTTCGTTATTGCTCGGCGAAGTTTGACAAAAGTTTCATTAATTCAACCAAAATATATTTTTTCATCTTTGTATTTTCGTCCGTGTTGCTGTTTTTGTGTGGGCCGACAATACGGCATAAGTAACTTATTGCGAGCGAAAATTACAGCAAACGCGTGCGTAATCAAGTGAGAATAAAACAAATGCAGACAGACCATGTTAATTCGAATCTTGACAATCCGGAAACCGCGATGGCCGATTCCGTCACAAACATGTTTTCCAACAAATGTGCCCAAGCCAATGAGAAACAACATCGCTAAACGGGCAATTTTCGACGCAAGAGAGATAACTGTAGTTGCGCGTCACTTGAGATCTCGAAAGTTCCTCGTTAATTCGACACGTTATTTCGTTTCACTTGAGACAATTTCTGTAGTAACCTGTGCCGTTCTAATCATACATTGCTGTTGGTGATAACTCCCGTTGTGAAGAACTGACCTTATTTTTGTTTGATTTTGTTATTCCGGATCATGCAAACCGACATGATGTCATAAAATCAAGTAACATAGAAGTATTACCATGTAGCAAAACCAATTAGTTTGGATTAATGATCTCTGACTAATTAATGAAATATTGCATGGACAAATAGAGGAAATATGCAGAGCTTAGTTTTCTTGTCACAGCAATTGCCATACAATATCGTTTTTTAATGCACGTAGCTAGTGAAAAATATTTTTCCGTGCCGAAAACCTGCCTTTTTTGTCAGAGATTAGATGCTGGACAAGATCGCGTGCACTTTTCGTGTATATCTTATCGTTCGGCCGTGGATGCATTTGCAGCCACTTTAAAAGCTCGAGGTGTTTCGTTGGTAAAAAAGAGTGTATTGTAAAGTCGGCGTAGTTATTGCACAACAGACCATCTATAACCTGATCGCACAACCGGCCATCTGTACAACGACATCTGAAGGATGGTTCAACAATATAAGGTGAGATTGAAATATGAAACTATTCTTTGGAATGAAAAAAGCCACAAATAAATTGGCGATGCCTTAACATAGAGTTAATATTTGTCGTCATAGCTCTCTTGTTATGAGCAAATTATTTGTAAGAATTGTCCTTATTTGCATGGAGACTCCATTCCTGCAAAGAAATTTGTTCAGTTAGTCAGGTAAATGTTTTACAGGCAAAAATTTACTCAAAATAGGAAGAATAATTAGGTCGCGGACAATTACTGGGATGTAGCATTTGCTTGGTGTAAGTTTCAAAAAACACTGAAATTGCACAGTTTTAAGCATTTACTTTACATTGACTGCACACACTTTAAGCCACGAACATAAATTCCACCATCCGTAATTGATAGAGTGGTCATGTGTTTTGTAACTGATGACTAACCATATGTATTTCACCTGCAGGCAAAAGTGACGGCCTATGCGCTGATACCAGCACTGCTAACTTCAGGTTGTTTTTTCTTCGTATTTGGCTACAACATGGGAACAACTAACGCGGCAGCTATTCCTCTGCGGCAGTTTTACAACAAGTCTTATCTGGTATGTGCTGTTAGTCTATGAAGTATGGCGTTGTGGCGATGACACCCTTATTACATGTGTACTGACACATGCTGGAATTTGCTTGGTCTGCAAATTCCTACGATGAGTTTCTGACAACCTCACTATGGCGTTGTGCGTAATGAAGCGTGTCGATTACATGTTCCTGATGCCTGCTAATCGCCTCTTTTGTGTTGCTCTGTCTTATATTCGCAGCTTTTGCAATGAGGCAATCATGAATTTAAAATTATCATAAATACAGTGAACAACTCCAACAGAATAGGGTCGCTTTTATAATAATACTCCAGTTCCTAACTTATCGATGTACAAGACGCAAAAATTATACTTTTAGGTGAGGTACGGTATACCACTACCCAAAGGAACCTTGAATCTACTTTGGACTCTAACTTCAGCTTTTCTGGGTTTCGGAGGAATGTTTGGTTGCTTGTTAGTGCGCCCTTTAGTGGCGAGATATGGGAGCCGAGCGACAATGGTTTACTCACAGGTAACAACAAGAAAGTGTTAATTTTTCCACATTTTTGTTTCTTTTTAAACGTGCATTGTTTAAAAAGATTTTTTTCTGATATATGCAACATAATTTCAAATTCATTTCATGAATCTTTCAAATTTTAACAAAACTTTCGTTGCAGCCTATCTGTCTGGTAGGAACACTCATGATGTGTATATCTTATCCTATCAACTCATACGAATCGTTTATGATCGGTCGGTTCTTGCTTGGAATATTCAGTGCAATTGGAATAGGTAAGTTGCTATTTATTTTCGAAATCAATAGGTGAGAAAAAACAAAAATTTCACAATTTAAATAAGTTTTGATTTTTCGTTACTGTGTAACTAGTTGTTTCGTAAATACTTGTTAATGCGTCACAAACAACTCATGTAACGAATTTAATTTCCATTTGAGACATTTTTTGTCGATGGTTGGAATTAAAATGTGTGAATAACAATTTCATTTGCAAGGAATCGGACCTGCTTATGTATACGAGATATCACCATCGCACGTTCGTGGAATATTGGGAATGACTTGTGCGCTTTTTATTGCAATTTCACTTTTAGTTGCAAACTCTCTGGGTCTGGATGAGGTATCGTAATCTAATTCTTTTTACTTTGGTGTTTCTACATAATTTGGAAATATATTTGCCTTAAGAGATTTGATGAAACTCAAAGTTTTGTGGAAACAATTTTCTATAAAATCATACAGTTTTTTTCTTCCTTGGGAGAGTAACAATTGAAAATATTTTGAAAATAATAAAGAATCGAATTGCGTAGATTTACACCTTTTAATTTGCCAACCGCATTACGAAATTACTTCTAGGTTCTGGGTACTCCAACACGTTGGCCTTATCTTATCGCCATGACAGCTTTACCGAGCATTGTATTTATCCTGTACTCACCCCGCTTCCCTCAAAGTCCTAAGTAAGTGATGTATTACGGTAATAGCAAAAATATTTAATATTTGATATACTTTCCAGGGCGTTATATTTGGCCAATCAAGATCGCGACGGAGCCGAACGCGTTTTGAAACTGCTCCGTGGAACTGATGACGTCAGTGAAGAACTTGAGCAATTACGTCAAGAGGAAGAAGCGAGTCGCAAAGTGAAAATTATGACAGTTCTGCAGGTAAAGTTCTTGACCAACATACTTGACCGAAAACAATTGGCCTAAATTCACAAATTATTTTCGTCATAGGTGTTGACGTCACGCCGTGTGAGGTGGCAATTGGTTTCGGCTATTGTGGTATTGGGTGGACTTCAGTTAACTGGTATTGATGGCATTCACTTTTACATCGACGAAGCGTTTCTCCTTGCCGGGATTTCCCCCGATGTCGTTCGATACGTCACGCTTGGATGCAACTGCTTCCAAATAATTTTGATATTTCTGGGCGTAAGTAACAGATTTTGACGAAATGCTCAATAAAATAAATCACAATTTTTTTTGATGCATGTCGAAGTTAGTTAAATTTTTGAGGTAAGGGATTTCTGAATGGTAATGTTGAAATGTAAATAAACGTTTTCAATATTTATAGTGAAAATATTTTTATTTTTTTTTCGCAACCGATTAAACAGACTTGTGTTATAAATAAGAATATTCCGGATTTTGCTTTATATTTTTTTGTATCTGCTATCCTCGTGGTTGACAAATTTTGTGAGTCTGCTTTAACATAACAGGGTTTTCTGAGCGAAAGATTTGGAAGAAAGAAACTTCTACTGGTTGGAAACAGTATCATCAGCCTCGCTATCATCCTCTTCACCTTCATGTTAGCTTTTCAAACAACGGTCGAATGGTTCTCCTACGTCTCTATTGCAGCAATCCTTGGTAACAATTTGTTTTTATTGTTGCAATTTGCTCGAATGTTGGAATGTGCCTTTTTTTCTGGTTCTAGATGGGGTTTGTTATCATAAAAATAAATTGTGCCTTGCTGTATCTCGGCATTACACTACCAAGAAATCGCACGGTGTTAAATTATCACAGTAAAGATAATAAAGGTTCGCGCCACCTACGAAGTTTACAAATGACACTGAATGGTGCCACGGCACCTCGGCTGGGAACCACTTGTTCTAGTGTATAGTTTGTGAACATATCAATGTTTCGCAATTGAAAATATTGAATTTTTAACTTAGTTAACTCTAACTTTGATTTTTTTTCGAAAATGTGCTTTCTTTATATTCGAAAACGATTGCACAGATATTTTGTGAAGCGATAGTTTCAACGTCAATAGTAATTGTTCAAGTGCGAATACAGCAACATTTCCTTTTCAGGTTTCATTGCCGGTTTCTCGACTGGCCAGGGACCAGTTTCTTATGCAATCACACCCGAACTTCTCGACCAATCAGCGCGTCCTGCTGTGATGACGGTGGCAACGTTAATATATTGGTTTCTTTTCGCTCTGGTCGGATTTGCGACTCCCTATTTGTTTGTATGTATTAATATTTTCTGTGTATTACGAAATTAGTTTATGATGATATGGTAGGAATGTGCCGGATCAAACTCTAAACTGTCGTAAAAATAGACTTATATTTCAAACAGCCTAATTTTTGTGTAAGCTGCAAGCTTGCCCATATTATTGGCTCCACTTTGCTTATCAGCCTCATTTTTTTCTGTTTGCATCCGTCTTGCTTTATTTAACAACCATTCTATCAGACATTCTTAGTCATAATGATACAAACCAGGGGCCTGGAAGGAAGTGATTGTGTTTTAGATCCAAATAAACAATGCAGTGACAGAAAGGGGGATTATTCTGAAAATTGATTTTACTTCCGTTTCATCAGAGTGCCTACGTCTGGTGCATGGATATCTTCTCGTCTAGCGCTCAAAATCGCTAATATAGCGTCACAATAAGTTGTAGATCTTAACCGCCCCGAGCCAGAAAAAATACTGGTATCCTATTGCAAATCTACAATATTGGAAATTATAACCCCACCTTCTATACAGGAATACCTCACATTCGGAGCACTTCTTCCCTACCTCGGATTCACGTTGATCAACATTATCTACACGATCATCGTCATACCCGAAACCAAAGGAAAAAGCGTCGTCGCAATCCAAGCTTACTTCGCTAAACTCAGAAGTTGCCGAAGACAGCAACAAGCCGAATACGTGTGAGGAAACCTCCGATGAAATTCGAAACACTGATATAACGTTGTTGTAAATACAAGACGATACAACGTTTTTAGCGATAAATGTACAAAAAACATTTTCAACACAATTTAAGTTAGAAAACAAAACTTTCAGGTGCGATTTCCGCTTGTTTCTCGTATCCACACTTTTATGTCCGTGTACATCACTATACTGTCTTGAAAAAAAAAATTTGATGCAAATAGCGAACAGATACTTGTCCAGAAAAAACGCTGCCTCGTCCTTCTGTTTAGTTTGTTAAATGAATTGAATTTCGATGTGATGTTTAATTGAATAAATTGGAATGTTATAGAAAGACATAATGTGTTGTATATTTTCGGGGCGCGGTAATTAACCACTGCAAAAATACAAGATAAAATCGAAATGTTCGGTAGAAATATCAACAAAATAGGAATATTCTTAAGTGTACATGGTTATTTGTAATAATGGCAACTGATACAAGTAGTGCTAAATGAACCTGAATCAAAAAGTACGCTGATATTATGGTAACGAGATATACACACTTTGCACATATCGACAGAGCTATTGAATGTTACGTGGGCTATGAATGAAAACCTTTGGGCGTCTAATAGGTAGAAAACCTAATAGGTAGAAAAAATGAAAATGTCGGCGTTTTAAATGCAAGATGTGAACTTCTAACCAAAAATTAGGCCACTGTAACGGATTTAACGGTTGACACATTTAAACTTTGTCGCCCACCAGATTGTTTCAGTTATTGTTAAACTAAAACATGTAAATATCTTTGTACTTACATTCAAGCAACCCTAATTTTATGTTGGTTACACAACCATGGAAAAATGGCTAGGTTTGGTCAAATCTCTGGTGAAAACCTAACAGACAATTTTAGTATGTCGAGTTTTACATTCGCATAAAGTACGTGCATTGCATGTTCCGAATAACTCTGTAGTTCAAATGCCCTACGGCTATCTCGACGAAGGACGTGTTGATTGTTTGCAGACTTGAGAGGACAGAATATATTCGAAGTTGAGAAACGTTGAGAAAAGCAAAGTACATATATAAATGCCTTTAAGCCAAAATGTCAAACCAGGCGACCCAAATGCTATCGGAGAGCAAGTATCCAGTGGTGCGACCAACAGAAAATCACAAATTACGGAAATCCTTGTGATTCATTTTTCCTCAAATTTAGCTACATTTTAACCAGAGTTTCAACAACAACCACCTGACTAAAAAAGCCCGAAACAAGCTTAAAATCGCCTTAACATTAGCCCGTATATCTGTGTTCGTTCATCCAAAAAATTACACCCGTGCATCACTAATTACGTTATCACGCAACCTTAAGCAATATGACAAAGGAAGACGAGCAAGACATCTCCCACCAAGAACCTTTTTCAATAGATATTCCATGCACTTTTTTCAATATACTGAGATCGGATCTAAACACAGCAAAGTACCCAATAATGACGTCAGCAAGCCCCATGGCAACGGATAGTAAGTCGAGACTGCCGATGAAGGTTGAGTTGCTGATATGACTGCTGTCGTGGGTAGGAGGTCATACAAAGCTTCATCGATAAAACTATTTATTAAAACAAAGACAAGTGCACAAATCTTTCCACAACACAATTTGAGCGACAAAGTAAAATCGCAAGCAAGGATGTAAAACGGTACAGGAAGATTTCAACATGTTTCTGGTCACCGCATATCAAGTCCGTGTACAGCATCGCTGTGTTGCGACAATTTTCACAGACTATTGGCGACAAAATTCGTTCTTCATTTTAGCTAAAGTAACAAGAACTATAAGTTTGTCAAATTAACTAAAAGAAAAAAATGTCATTTTTGTTCAAAAGAAAAATACTGGAATGTTGCAGAATGACGTATTGTGTTGGAATCAGATGGAATGTTGATCGGCAACTAACAAAATATGATAAAATCGTATTGTTCGGTAAAAATATCAACGAAAAGGGGATAATCCTAAGCGTATGGGTTCAAAATGATGGCAACAAAATCGGGACAAAGCCCAAAAATAAACATGAATTACAGGAGATGAGCTGGTAGGCCAACGAGTTTGTCACAATTCGCAATGGATAGTGATTGGGTGCTGTGTAAACATGAATGCGATCCATCGCGCGTACAACTTTATCTTGAAATAAAAAAGCAACTGAAGGCACCTAGATGTGTGACCTTGAGATGATTCAACAATAATACTTTACTGAGTACGAGGGAAAGGTGTTGTGAGGAAATTTTCAATGAATAAACCATAAAAACCTACACGATTAGACAAAGTACCACTTTTCTTCAAACAAAAATCAAACCGCAGGTCGAGATGCAACACATGCCAACTGTCACAAGTACAAACAAAAGTAGCCCCAAAAATTTACCGGAAAAAATTTATATCCCAAAATTTTACAACAGAATATTTTAAATGCTTTTACTAATTTTTTTGAAATCTTATTTTTTTTCATTACTTTTCGTTTATCTTAAATTAACATATCTTCTCCCAAAAGGACCAACTTTCACGAACAGTAAAATTCAAACAACACATTCAAATCAAGAAACAGGTTGTACCAACGCCGGGGTTCGAACCCACCACCCTCAATTCCACACCCGGGTTTGATGCTGGTTTTCACGAACGTGAGCAAGATCCTTCTTCATTTTGTCGAACCACTTTTTAAGTGACGTGTTCTCGTTGACAAGGCGCTGGTATTCGATGGCAAGTCGGTTTCCTTCCTCGTTTTCCATCTCATCTCGTTGCAATTCGTTGTGGAGTTGTTCCCTGCGTTGCTTTATGAGCATGATTTCCGTCTGTGAAGTAAAGTTTCGTGAAGAATAATATAATAATTAGAAACATAACGGTTTATTGTCAAAAAACATGTAAATGTCTTTGTATTTACACTCATGCAACCCTAAATATTAATTTTATGTTGGTTATATAACCATGGAAAAATAGCTAGGTTAGGTTAAATCTCTGGCAAAAAATAACAGATAATTTGGAAAGACACTAATTTTATTAAACATCTCTATACTAAACTTTTTTTGAAAACAATCAGTTAAATGGAATGTTTTTATGACACAGGCATCACCTCAACTGTTTAGTGCATTTTGAGAGTCCTAAGCATTACACACTTATGATTGGCTGTTATGCATAATTTCGTACTTGTACTCGGGAGTACTGCTCAGCGAGCAAACAATGCTTTTCATAAATCTCCATGGACTTCTTGGATGAAGCGGTTGGTGGAAGAGGTTGAAGGTGAAGTTCAAGTGTGATGTAAGCACGTGGGAGTGAATCACATTGAGAGTCGTTGTCTGAAATTTTACAAGTGGAGGAGATAGTGATTTAATTTGGTAGCCGGGCATTTTGTACATTTAAAGCTTGGCAAAACACGCAGTGTAAATTCAAAACAAATTAAGTATTTACTAAACATACACTTGGTTAGTTGTTCCCAAACTGTGTGTTACAAAGATATTTCCAATGGGCCACAGAACTATTTAAACTGATTACACCACTTTACGAAATATCAATGTTTTGAAATGTTGCCAAGTATATCTCCAGTTTCTTGAGTTATTAAAGGTTGTTGAACAGGTTTATACTTAGTTATATTTTCATAGTATGAAAAATCTCCCGTGACCATGATTATATTTTCATCAACAAAGTTTGCACGAAACTTTGCAGCACTTGGTGGATCACAGGTTGTTTTTAAAAATATACATTTGTGCCACTGGTCAAAAAGTTTGGAAACCACCGACCTACACTGACTGAATTTACCGCTAACAAAATGCTAAAATCTGTTTTTTCAACAAAATATTTACAATATTAGCAACCTGCTAAGCATAATTGTCATGGTTTCACGCAACCCATCATATCTATTAACAACCAATAAAGACACAAATTTACCTGTTGTTGATTGCCCCTGGTCCACAAACACTGATGATGGGCCAGTCACAATCTGTTGGTGAGGAATGGGGTTAGTTGGTGTGGGTGTAGGGGGAACCACCACAGACAGGGGGGCAGCAGAAGGTGGGGAGGGTCTTCTTGAGGAGGATCTGGAATAAAATAGTTAATATCATGATTGAATACTTAAAAAAGAATCAGGGCCTTAAAGCTGAGGTTTACTTGTGATAAAATACATTAAATCCAATATTTAAGGTAGAATGAATGTAACTCCTAAGGAGATTTACATGTTTTAGATTCAGTTTAAAATGAAGTGGTTGATTTAGAGTAAAGTAGCCAAACAGTTGTTTTCTTGGTATTAACTATGACTAATAAATTGTAAAGGGTGAAAATTACATTGAAAAAGCCAATAATACATGGGTTTCACTGTATATGGTTAAAACAAGCTTACCGCCCAGGTGCTGGGCTGGCGGATCTTGAACCAAGGGGAGTTCGAGCAGTTTCTAGAGGGGAGTTTTCCAGTTCAGCGATCAAGTCTGCTGAAGATCTTCGCTTGCTTCCCTTCTTGCCAGCATCGGTCAAAGCTAAACAAAAAAATTGCTATTTGTGTTGATTTGGGCAATTAGGTGTTTGCAATTTTTGAAAAATAATTTTTGTTTTATGTCAAAAATTTGGTTAATGAATAACGAACATTCCATATCGTGTTTTAACTGTTAGGAAATTGGGCGACAATTTTAAAAGTTTGTTAATTAGCAACAGTTCAAACACTCTGCGTCAAATTAAATGAATGTAGAACAATAACACAAGATAATAAATAAAAATTGGTTAAGCAGGATGTTTGCTAATGATGGTTGTTTGTTAGTAATATATTGCAACAGCAATGAGGGTTAGGATAATTACTACAAAACTATGTTCATGTAACTAATACCAGTTACACATTTGTATCATCCAGTATGTAAAACTAAAACATGTGTGACTTGCCAGTCTGGATGTTAACAACCCAGCTTTAACAAACCCATGCAATACTATCATTAAATAGTTGCTAGGATCCTGCTTCTAATACTACTGGGTATTGTTACAATTTGTGTAACAGCTACAATAAAATGTGGCATGTGCACACTCCCTAATCTACAACACACCATACAAGAATTATATTCCCAACCCCAGCTATTTTATGCAAGTTTCAAAAATTTGTTTCACATAATATGGTTTCATAAGTACTGAAAAAACGGCAATACAGCACTTACAATTGACAGTAATCATAGACTAACACTAATATTGCAACCGGTTGCACATAATTCCAAATACAAGGTGACAGAGCTACATCTGTCAACCAATTGATTTTGCAAATCGTGGCATGTGACAGAGTCTACCACACAATTACTGGCTATGCATGATTTCCACTACACGGTACCTCCTCCCCGTATCGGGTCGTAGGGAACCTCCAGCTTGTTGCCATACGACGACGCACGTCTGTGACCTTTCTTAAACGTTTGACCTTGAGGAACGACCATGCAGGTAAGGTACAAATACGCAAGACACAGTAGGAGAATATTTTTGCTAAGAGCAAACTAATGACCACTTTTCGATGAAGCAAGACAAGAAACAAAGGGACAGGTGAGTAAAAATTAAGATTTCTATGTACTTACGTGTAGGGTCTGGAGTGTGGGATCTCGATCTCACTCGGGAGTCTGTGATTTCCTAAAATATAAAAAAGATAGCAGAGGTTACAATTAATACAGTCTTGTAACAAAAGACTCGTGTTTTAATTGGATATTTTAGTGGATTCCTGCATTTTCACGGACATGGAAACAGGAAATAAAAACTTCCATGCTTGTGGTGTTAAGCATATAAGGTGGAAATTGTTTTGGCAATTGCAACAGAATGAGGGACGATTGCCAGTTTTCACCAAGGATTTCTCTATATGCGACTACAAAACATAGACCTTTGAATACAGACCTGGGCTTTGGCCTGAGATGGGATGGATCCTACTCTAGGCCTGGCTACTGAAGTCACGCTTGGGTGAACAGATCTGATCTTGCGGACTGTGTCGCTGATGGTACTCACATGCGTTTCACGCAAGCTTAAAACATAATTTGATGTTAATTCAGCAACCATGTATTGTCATTAGGTACTTTATAGAACAGGGGTTTGTGCTAATTTTCTATTTGTGTGTTCAGTTTTTTTTATAAATTTCCTTTTTTTGGTAATTTCAGACTGAGGAAGTTGAAACTCCCAGAACTGGAGAGTTTCACTGAAACTTCTTGAGCCATAAAGTAAAATTAAGCAATTTCCAAACAGTGTCACTGCAAAGTAGCAAGCTTTCATTGTTTAAGATCAGGGTTTCCAAAAAAAGTAAAACTTATATTGTAAAGTACATACACTGTTGCAAATAACTTTTGCACACTTTTGCAATCGCAAATCAATTCCCACCACACTAACTACATGAAAAATGGATGCCACATAAGATTGGGGTTCAGAGAAAAAATCTTAAAATTAGACAGGTGGTAATACTGCCTGTGTCTCCCAATAAACAGTAGTTGTTATAGCTTAGGGACATGGGGATTGGGGACAACTATCTGGCATTGCCAAGAACATGAAACTATTTGCGGGAATTCATTCCATATCAACTCACCTGTCCGAGAGGCTGTACTCATATGATGAGCTGGTGCCCGAACTTGTCTCATCATGACTAGGAAATGATAGGGGCATTTCACCACCAGGAAAAAGTGTCATTAAATCTGTCATTTCATCGACCACTTCGTCCATGCTGGGTCGTATGTTTGGTTTTGGGGACCAACATGTGGTCATCAGTGATTCCAACGGCGGGGGGCAGTCTTTGATGAGACTGGGACGGGCACCCGTGTGGACAGCCCACATTATACGGAACGCTGGACCCCCAAGCTCATCAAATGGCTTTCGCCTTGTTAATACCTAAATCAAATTACTGTCAGCAACTTGTTTCCACCACACAAAAGAAAAGATTGCTCTTTTCTACACAAAAAAAATTTCTAATTAAAATTACATTTAAATCTGTTTCAAACAGGCCCTCCAAACATTTTTGTAACCAAGCACAGCGCAGTTAATATTAAAAAGTATGTTTTAAATTTCACAGGATGTTTGAGATTAGCAAAATGAAAGGTAAACATGAAAGGTAAAGTTACATCACAATATTCTACATTTGCATCACACTATTACATTTAATTTCTATTCATTTATCAGTATTAAAATGTACATACCTCCCATATAATAATTCCCAAACTAAACACATCACATTTTTCGCTGTACTGGCAGCCTTCGAATACCTCTGGAGCCATCCATGCTGCAGAACCCTGATAAAGTATTGAAAAAGCTACAGATGACCTATGTTACCTTCCAGCCAGGTGTGTTATAAATTATAATGCTATAATTTTTTTCACACACAGCATACTTATGCATTACTTTTTGTCGTTGTATTTATGATGACTTTTATCAAGTTTTCATACCTTATTGTTGGTCATGTGTGTGTGCTGATCACAGGCTGTCCCAAAATCACAGATCTTCAAAACTGTGCCGTTGTTGGTTAGAAGCAAACTGGAAAACACATTGAAGCTCTGTTAAAGTTGGCAAACTTCAATGCAATATGAACATGACTACTAAGAATATTGTCATCCATACTTGGGTGGTTTTAAGTCTCTGTGTATCAGGGCCTTTGGTTTCATTCCATGCAGGTAGGCGACTCCGGTGGCACACTGCAAACACCAACTCATCGCATGACCTGATGTGTAGTGAGGTTGACGCCCTGGCCCATGCAGTACTGCAGAAAAAATAATCACATTTTCAGTGGTTTTGTGCCGAGTAACCTTTCAAACATAGAAGAAATTGTGACAACATTCTTATATAAATGCAGTAAACAATGCATTCCCCTAAGTGACAAATACTCAAAGAAATAAGTGAATTATTTATTGCTGAAGAAGCTGCCATGTTGATAATTTACTTTGGGAAATTATTTATCCTTATTAAACTTTTGATCGTATTTAACAAACCTTAATCAAGATATAAATTATTACAAACATTCCTTACATGAATATAGGGACCCACATTCTGCAAACTCCATCACCAGTGACACAGGATTGCGGCATGCGCCATACAAGCGTATGATGTTTGGGTGACTGACACGTGACAGTTGACGAAGCTCAGTCATGAAAGCAATTCTTTCAGATTCAGACTCGATCATCTTCACTGCCACGTGGATTTCCTTCCATATCGCCATGTACACGACTCCGAATGAACCTTTGCCCACAGGCTAAAGTAAAAAATTAAAACTAAAATTGTAAATTACTACTGATGCTGTCATAGGCATGTTTCATTGCTACAATAGGGGGTTTGCAGCTGTAGTGCAGCACTAAAATTATAGGTAGCAAAAATTAAATACCTAATACGAATACTACAGGAATTGAAAATTAACTCAAGATCTTGATACAATAGTTGCGATCGCCAAGTAAGGACCTGTGCAGCGGGGCAATACTGCCAATCATAAAACATTGCTGTGTAAATTGAAAATTATGCCATATAAAACATTGACTTTTTCTATCATGTGGCAAGTTTGACTAATGTATTTACACTAAAATATGAAAAAAAAACAGAAACACTACAGTCAATTCTACAGTGGTCACATAATAATAAAGTTAACTTTAACAAATGAACAACTTACATCACGAATGTCCATCTCATCATAATCTATCTCCTCAATAAACCCTGGATGCGACTCCATCACTGGAGTGGAGATGCCAGGCACGTTAGCCATTAACGACATAAAGCTACTTACACCATTACAGCAAGATTATGTGTCCATCTGTCTATTTTAAACAAGACAGAAAAAAGTTATCTTGTTATGTTTGAGCAGCAAAAGAAAGTGTACTGTACCACTGTAAACATGTGAGATTGGGTCAACACAATAACAAGAAGTATTTAAAACTTTTGGAAAATGGTTTTGTCATTTGGTTGCAAAGAACGTTTTTAATTTTTTGTGATTTTCGATGCAAGGCAGCAGTTGACACAACACATGAAATTGCAATGACACCTATTTGCAGCTTACTTGACATGTTTAGATATATCTAAAGGCCAAATCAGACCCTTAAACATGAGGACAAATTTACAAAAAAGCACTTCGGAATGTTATGGCGTGCATTGTTTCTCTGGCACAATAAATGTTCTTTTGCATTAAAGCCCTAATGGTTTAGTCAAAGCTGTGCGACATCCAAAATGGCATGTTTGTTGGTGGGGGACTATCCTCATTAGCAGTTTGAAGCACCGTCGTGTCCTCTTTAAACGTTCTTTTGGCCTTTTTCTGTTTTTCTTCCGTCTCTGCTTTAGAAGACACTTGTTTATATCCAAGAACATTTGAATCATCTGGTTGCTCTTCTTTAAATCGACGTTTTTTGGTTGATTTTGTTTCAACTGGTTTCGGAGGGGCAGGTAAAGCAGGTGGGGGCATTAAGTCACTCATGGGGGGTTCTGGGTCGACTCCGGGAGGATTTATGGGTTCAGAGGCACTTTCATCGGGTAGTGGGATGGCAGGTGGAGCAACAGGTGGCTTAAATTCACCACTCGGTGTTGCTACTGGCACTTTATAACCGCCTGTAGGTGGCATGTTAAATGTAGGCATGCTAGCAAAATACGGGTTTGGCATAGGCACAAAGGGAGGAGCAGGTATTGGAAGCCTTGGTTGGTTGGGGTATGTAGAAAAATTCTTTTGTGTGGAGGTGCTGTGGTGTTTTGCCCCAAAACTGTTCTTTGACAAATAAGTTGTTAGGTCATTTTTTACAGTTTCAATAAGGTTATAAACTAGTTTCTTGGCAGAATCAACCCCTGTCTGTGTGGTATGACTAATGAAGACGTACATGGACTCAAATGCCTCTCTACCAGAAGTCGGTTCGATAAAACCAGATCCACGCCCGCGAAGTATTACTTTTGCTCCAGTGGAATTGGCAACAAAATTAAAATTGGTGTAATTCTGACCAATCAGCTTGGTTTTCAGATCGAAATCATTTGGTGCATGGTCGAGACCAACAAACACTTTTTCCTGCATATAATTACCAGTTGGCAATGTGGGTTGACCGATTGGTGGCATTACTGGCGGTGTGCTTAAACTTCCAGGAGTGTTTGGTGCAGCCACAGGATGCTTCGATATCATTTCCCGAAGCTTTGACAGTGCCATATCCACTTTTACCTTAACATTTGACTGGATAAAAAGGTGCAACTGTTTTTCAATACCACTCATTCTTGATTTTTCATCAGGTGTCAGGAATTGGCCTTTTGATAATATTGAAGCTCCAGTTTGACCACTTACTGATTCCAAGACAGTGGCTTGGAGAAAGTGGTTACGCGCACTAACTGGAAGATCGTTGATATCAATTTTTGCAATGTAGGAATCAAAAACCTTTGTAGTGGGTGAGATTTGAATGATGTTTAAAAGAGTATTTGGGTTTGCAACTGGCGCAATCGCAGGTTTCAGTAAAGTTTCATCTGACAGCTTTCCTTTAGCTCTGAGGTTGGCGTTTATCTTTGCAGCTGCAAGTGCTGCAGCTTGCTTTGGGTCAACTTTGGCCTGGCCCACCGGGGGAGGCACAATCCCAGGTGGGTGGTCAGAAAACTTTGACCTCCTAGCATGGGACTTTCCATTTGTTGTAACCGGCACGTCAGAAAACTTGGAAACCCTTGTTTTTCCATCAAGCGTTCTTGGCGGAGGAACTTGGAATAGAGGCACTGGAGGCCTCATATCACTTGCAGCATTTGATGCATTATTATCATTGCTGCTCATCTTGAAAATATACAAAGCAATTTTATCGTTGCTTGGGATATCTGCAACAAACAGAAACTAAACCACAACAGTTTAGTTTACTGTTAATTTGTGTTGTTGGAGTTTGCTAATTTTTACACATGTGAATGCAGGTATAGGTCTACATTTGATGGCTCATTTAAATTTTGGTTTTGCATAATTTTTGTTGTATAAATGTTCCACTTACTACATCACTTGCTGCAGTTATCACCTGCAGCATAACCTTTGTGTAATCAACTACACAGTATAGCTATGTCACGTTTTCATTTTTTTGTATTGTTTGAGTTTGATCGTGCTCAAACTTTTACATTCTTAGTTTGATCATCAACATTATCTTTTAGACAATTTTTTACAGTTTTCGCTACTTACAGTAAAAAAGTTAACATTACTTTAATGTTCAATAGAGCGCTTAACCAACGTCACCTATGCTAAACAGCGTACCTAAAATTACCAAAAGCCAGAAATATTTAACAAAAACAACTTTTTTATCCAAAACTTCTCCTTTTCGTTAGTTTTGCATTAAACTTGCATTTCGCTCATTGGACAAAAAATGTACGTTATTATTAAAAAAATATTTTTAAATTGTATTAATCACAAAGACTACTCGAGTAGCTGTATTATTTATTCAAAAAATGTAACATACAAATGTGGGGTGATCTACGAAGTGGTTTATCAATAATTTTCTAACTTTTCCATGTGTTTTTTTTTCTCGCACTTATGGTTGTTACGCAACTGCACACTATTTCCCGCGCAGTTGGCTGGATTTTCCAGCAATATTTTCTTTCGATAAATTACTGATCTGTTCGTTTTTTTTGACGAAAACAACAAAATTTACAAATTAAAAAAAAAATTGAATTATTTTGTCGGTTCGCTTGCCCGAACGATTAGATTTCGGGATGACAGACTAGTTTTGTTTGGCCGATGATAATAGTTTTGTCTGACCGATATTTATGCAATTATTGCAAGATTTGATTACTTCACCGGTTAATCGTGTCGCCGCACAACACATGTATATACTAAAAAAGGCCCAAAGCGTATAACTATATTATGACCGAGAGTTAAAACCAAAGTCATTGTAATCACGCGTTCAACGCATGTCCAAGTTGTGATGTCCAGTAAAACGACATGGGAAAAAAGAAGAACTCATTTCCGGTTTAGGTCAATTCCTGACCGGACAATTTAATAGGAAAAACCTGCCGAGCTGGTGGCAGGTGAAAAAATTGTAGCCGGTAGAAGCAGCCACATTATAGATGTGTTATAAACCATGTAATTTGGGAAATAAAGTCATATAGGTAACTTGGCAACCAAACTAACTATGTAAATCAAGTTAAAATAACTACAGACATTTCTTTGGCAAATAATAAATAAAGGTTGATTTAAACACAAGTACTTCTTTCGCAAATGATAAATAAAGCTAAAATAAACATAACTACTTTTAGTTATTCTGAAAACAAAGTCTACCTATACATAAATAACCTATTAGGGCACTTAGTTAATTAGGCTATATAAATAACTGACGTAATCGACCAAATCGGTCAACTTCAAGTTGCATTCAAGTTGCGCAACAACCGCAGACTATATAAGCAGAGCGACTAGCGCCTGCCAAATCAGTGTGTTTTAACTGTTGCTGTGTAAGGGTCTAGGCTGTTGGTTCTGCTTTAGTACACTGTATAGGAGCCCCAATTGTACTGTACTGTACTTGGATTTATTCGTTGGATTATATCAATAAATGGATTTATGAACAACTTTGGACTGGCTTGAAGCTTGGTGGATGTATGTGTTTAGTCAGGAGTTAGACTATTTAGAAGACGCACAGACTTGTGTAAAGGAGTTCTTTAACTCCAACAGTAAACCTTGAGATAGAGAAGGCAAGTTGCCTACGAGGCCGAGTTGCCAACGAGACTCAGTCGGATCCCTTGGGGTGCGAGGCCGAGACGCAGTCGTACCCCACAGTCAACCAGCGGGGACATACCCCGACAACGGGTAAACCGACAATCGAAACATGGAATTATGATACTTTCCCCCTAACTTCACCCTTTAAAATTAAACATAACATGACCAGGATGTGTCTCGGACGCAAGTGAATGTCAAAGCTCAGCCGGCCGGAAAGTTACTGATGCGGCAGAAGCGCAACGCCACAGGAAGGCCGCCTGCCACAGTGAATAAAATAAAATAATGCTTTCACAACGGCATTCTGCTAGATCGCACAAATCTTTCTCCTTTCGGTCACTTTGCGTCTGTTCTATGTAGAATTGTGACAGGGAAACGAAATAAAAAAAGACGCGCGAAAAAGAAAAATGGCGATAAAAATAAACACGTTGCGCAATATTGTTCCGGAGCAGTGCAAAAACTCACTTTTGCCACCAAAAAAAATGAGCAGCAGTTTTCATTGAGAAAGGGTAAAAATATCGGCTCACGTTCAGTTTAAACGTCCCCAGTGAACCGTACATGTTTGTATTTGCCAAACATAGACAAAATTACAAAACACAAAAACATGAGGATTATTTTCCTAAAAGTTACCTAGTCACCATGGCAATACAGTGACATTCCAATGTTTGAAAAGTTGAATTTAAATTTTCTTTTTAGCTAATCTATAAATAAGACGACATGTTTTATGTGTAGATGCCAACCAGAAGAAACACTGATAACCGATGACCTTGACCGTGACCTAAAGCAATACATACCCAAAGAGCACTCTGTTGGTCCATATGTTCACCTATCCAGTTCCTTTGAGTACGATCCCTTGCCATGCTTGCAGATATTTAATTTGTTTTTCATTGTTTTTTTGGTGTGAGTACGATAGGTGACAGTCAGTAAATGTTGACCAAAATACCCATTTCTTGCATTCGCATTCATTTGAGTAGGTTGGGTGATGTCCTGATTTGATGAATTTCGGATTTGAACTTTGAGGAACGAATTATTTTGTGGGGTTTGTGTGACAAGAAAAATTACAAGAACAAAATCATGTAATCCATCTGCTAGGTTAGTTCCCGACAAGTCAAGTCGTGTGAGCGGTTTTTGACGGCGTGTTGTGTTTGACGTTACCGACTGGGCGTTGATCCTGCAAAGCTCAGCACAAAATGTGTTTTTCTCAGCTCGCATTTTTGTTACGCATTTGACCGTTGACCTTAACATGTGTTGACGAATTACAAACCTGTCGAGTCTTCAGAGAGCTAATGTTTTGTCTCTCGTTCCGCCTTGTCACTAAAATGTGCCTGACCCTATTGTGAACAAATTGTCTGAGAACACGATACGTGTTTCCGAAGTATTTGCCCACTTATGGAGCCTTATACAAAGTCAGGGCAATATAAAATCCTTGAGAATTTGTAACAACATTCTGTTGGCTGAATGTGGCGCATTAATAATTTAAATCAAACTGTATGGTTGACACGAAATAAACATTGTTATTGTTATTAATGAAGCATGAAACCAATCTATTTTGTTTTCTGCCCAAACCGAATGTTCGGCACCAGTATACGAATAAAAGGAATCTTCAATCTTTTTCACCTTACCCCGTTAACACAGTAAAATAATCAACATATTGTACAATTACACAACAAAAACGATGGATCATAGATTTGTTCTTCTGCAAGTTACGATGCTTTAATTGGTATTTCTCCTTCTCTTTGCGAGCTGCTGCACAAGCATTTCCTCCAAGAAAATCATATCTCTGCTTCTGGCGACATTGTTTTCAAATGCATATGGTTTTATCTTTGATGTCAGGAATATCCTGTTACAGTAAGTACCAGTTTTAACCGATATGTTTTTCAAACTTATATAAATACTTGTAGCCATGCAATATCTCCGTGAAAATACAAATTACAAGAGTTTCACAAAATAAACTGAAAATTTTAACTCAATTTGGTGAAACTAAATAACAAAATGAAACATAAGACAATCAACTCATATCATAAACATTGATCACCAATAACCAAATTACGTCGGGTCCTCTTAAATTCGACTTGTACTGCGATAAGTAGGGATGAGCATTCGTTGGCGACCTCATATCCTGATTTATGATAGAATTGTGTTTTTTGTACATCTATCACGCGATGTTCGTTGCTTTGTTTGATTGACATGTGGTCATTAACTGACCAGTCTTTGAGCTCGCACGCGATCTGTACGCGAACCTTCCCTTTTTTTTGTTTGCAGAGGGTTCGCTTCTCACGTGATTGTTGTAATGCATGTCCGTTTTAGCTTTTAAAGTACTTGTTTTGTGAAGAAAGTAGGCTGCTGTCCATCAGATAAGATAATAGCTTTTGTCGTGGTGATTTCGAACCGACTTTCTTTCGTTGTGGTCACTTTTATCTATGTGTATGCATGCTCGTCTGACTCTGTCTAACTCGGTCTACGTGTAAGGTCTACGTGTAATTCATGATCTGCTTGTAATCAGTTTACTCAACCAATATAATCGCGTATCCTTAATCTAATAAATGGCAGTGTCACTTTATATCAGGTTTGCAATTGAAATCAGGTCAGGAAACACAAAAGTTAGAACTCACGTGTGGCCTTATGTCAAATGAATTGGTCAAAAAGGATTTATTTATCAATGGTTAATTAATATTGTTAATATTCAGGGTTAAGTTAGCAACATTTGGCATATAGATCGCAAAACCGGTAAAATGTTATGGTATGGTACGGTGCCTATGGTAGTGATAAAAACAAGGACAAAAAAAACAAATTAAATGCACTCTGCACGATAAAAAAAATTGAAATTACAAAATACATGGCGACCAAGGGAGGTTTATATGTTAAAAAGTAATGGTGCAAAGGATGTATCGGCATTTAACAGCGGCTGAAAATTTTGGATGTAAATTGTTTTCAAAAAAGAGACGCGCCGTTTTCCTTCAATCCGTCCAAGGATAGTTGGGTTGTTAAAGTCGACCTTGTGTGTTGGATTGGCCACAAGATGTTGACAAACATCCCAAGAAGGGCTCGTCATGTGCTCCTTGAGTCTCGTGACAAGGTTTCGTCTTGTCTGGCCAATGTATGTTGAACCACAAGAGCACGTGACACGGTCAACAACGAAGATCGTTGTTTCCCGGTCCTTTTTTTGTTTCAAAAATTTTGGCCTAAGTTTATACAAAATGCAAGTTACCGTTGCATTTTGTCTCTCTGCCTCTCTGTGAAGGCGCTCGATATTCCTCAACGCTATTTTGTTTGTATTGAAGATCAGGTCTCATCTGCGCATTTTAGTGTGTCTCTTGAATATGATTTTGCAGACAGAACAATCACCGTCATTGACTTACAAGCTGTTTGATTTTTGCAATTTATTTTTGTTTTCGATCGAAAAAAAGTAAATTAATGCTGGCACTTTTGTCGGGAGAAAATCTCTTATGTTTTGGTCGGTTCATAAATTATAAATGAGGCGTCTACGCCAAAGTTTAAAAAGTTGTTCAGATAATATTTGACGGGGTTGAAACCGAATTTAGTATTTTTCAGAATACTCTACTATCTTTTTAGGATACAAAATACTGTTGGCTAACTGCGTTGTTGTGTTGTTTTTTAGCGATACCGATAATGCCTGCAAAAACAGGCGAATTATATATGTCGTAGAAACTTTAAACAGACCGAAGACTCAGGATTACTTATTATAATATTTTGTAATATTCCGTTACTGAGTCTCTGTTAGCCATAGAGACAACAGGCGATTCAAAGAAATTAAACTTTCACCTTTTATGGAATTTAAATCGAACCACTGACAAATCTGTGTGGTCTTACGATCTTTTCCTGAATTTTTTTGGCAGACGAGATGCTTAGCCAAGAAACAGATTAAACCGAAACAAAAATGAAAGAATAAATAAAAAAGTGTACGTCCAAGTTTACTCCACAGACGAGTTGATTTTTTTTACTTTAGTTGCTGTTCTGATTCTTGGCTAGTGACAGATGTGTCACGCAGCGAGTGAAACGAATATGTAAGACAATGTCAAATCAAATGCAGAAGAGAACTTAACCAATTCGAGCACGTTCTTCATCTATGAGCATTAGAAGTTGAAGTATGTGAAATGATTTATCGAATTACTAATCAATGTGAAGCTCTCTTGAGTCGAAAAATAGGAAGCGATTGACACGAATTCAATGAAACCGACGATTTAAAGTCTACGGTCTTGCCCGGGATCTAGCCGCGGGTGCATAACTTTCTATTTGACAGAAAAGTAGAAATTATAGCCGGAAGATCAAAGCGTGCCTCGAAACGCGGTTTTTAATCGATCACTATAAAGCGCTCGGTGTCCCGTAGTTTTGTAGAAAGTGAACCTGTTGCGCCACTGCGGGTTTGTGAAAGTGTGTTCTTGATGCAATATAGAGACATGGTGCTGTTGATGGCTGCGTTAAAGTGGTCAAACAATTCCCTTTTTTGTACTATCGTTGCTTGACAAGAAGTTGCAACAACACTGTTGAATTATATCATCTTTTCAACTTTTTACCATTTCCAGCAAAACATTTGGAAGTAAACCTCTAAAAATTGCCCAAATCCATGTCGAATATGCCCAAAACTCCACAACTTGTGCACGATAAACTAAATCATGTGTGAAACGGTTGAACGAATTGGACGGACACCCCATTATCAGCAATTGTTCACGTTTTTGGCAAATAAAAATAGATAACTTTCTAAATCAGCGTAGATATTCTATTGTACATTATATGACTACGGGAAGTACAAACTATTTGGATTTAATTAGACGAATATTTTGTTTTCGCTTGAATTAACAGTGGCCGAGAGAAAAAATTCTGTTTTCGCTTCAACTCACACAGGACGAGAAGGCGTTTATGGTTAACAGTTTTGTAACTTGCACGCCAAGTTCAACTAAAAGTAGTACTAATACTGACAGCACTTTCATCAGTATATTGGTCAGTACTGGAAGTTTTGTCGAGCGAGCCACAGGATTATTTTCAAGCATTTTTAGAATAAAGTTGTTTTAGCAAGAAGAGCGTGGCGTGCATAGACAGAATTTTTTTTAAATGCGGTGTCTTATAAAGCAAGCAAACCATAAGGAAAAAAACTAAATTGGTTTTAAAACTTTCTGTTATACCGAAAAGTCGCATCGCCGGCTTGGCAAACCCACTTCAAGCATCAAACGGTTTTTAATCTGCCGGCGGTTTCTTCTCTCTAAAGGTTATTTTAATATTAGTTGGTGTCCTCTGGGGATTGCATGCTTTTAACTCAACAGCTGGGGGCAAAGCCATGCTCTTTTGCAGAGTTCCGCGTATGGTTTGGGAAGTTCATTGTGGGGGCATTCACCCAACCTCCCTTTAAACTAAAGCAAACAGGACGCTGTGACGCCGACTTTGTTGCGTTGTTTATGCACTTTAGGGTGCAGCCTGGCAGAAATATTTTACCAAACGCCTTGCAGGCAACTTTTAACACATGGTCAAAAATGCGTTTTGCATCTTTTGAAAATTTGCAAAATAGTTGGGGTTTCAGACAGGTGTACGCACTGCTTTGACCTTTAGGATCTCACAGATTTCCACTTTATGGTATGGCTTCCGGCCAATCGTTGATCCGTTGGGTACCCAACTGAGTACCTATAAACAGGTTGAAACTGTGTGTACAACTGTCTACAGCTCACATTGATTATTATAGCTTTTTGCACATAAAATATTGGGGATGGTGACATTTCAAAGAAACCACTCGTAACATGCGAAATATCACGCCCACGACAATAATCCAGCCCTGTGATGTCTTTATGGGCCTAAAGTGAAGCATTTAGTATGTATATGTATAACATAACATAGTAGGTATAACACAGTAAGGTTAAAACCGTATTGATTGCAAAAAAACAACCTGTGAATATAAACAGTAACTGTGCGCGCGTATATGTTGTACGTGCGTCTAGCACAAGAAAACGACATGCTTTCCTGTGCGGATCGGGTTAAAACGTGCATATGTATATGTGACCATTCAGAAGGAGGACAAATCGTGATACGTTACCATAGCTGACCGCACAATCGTGTGCTTGTGATTAATCCGCTTGCCATCAGGGTTTCGGCGGAAGTTTATGACGTAACTCACGCGTCTACGAAATCTCAGTCAAACGTTTGCAGATTTTTTTGTGTTCAGCGAATGGCTTTGTGGCGTCAAAAAGAACGTTTGTATATCGTATGCGACCAGTTTTGTGAAAGGGTTAAACCTGAGGTACATTGCGAAAATTTCTTGTGATTTATGGAATCTGTGCAGCTTATCATATAGATCTGTCTTCCCAATATCACAGCTATAGTAAAGTTAGCGACAAAGCCATATTTCAGGAAGTATATATGTGCACAATTCAAGGGAATGTCGGCTTAAGTTTTTTACGAAAACGACAGCAAATTACTTTGGAAACATCATCAAGTGCAAACACTGACTCGACGTTACATTTGTTGCACGCTGTTGATGACATTTTCGTGACATTTCCGTCTGTTTTACCGCGTTGAAGAGAGCACGTTTTGAATTGCTGACATTTGGTGATGACGTTTGTGTAAAACGATCAAACCTTTTCCTGTTCCTCACATATTCTCCATAAAACAGCACAAATTAAAATTTAGTGTTATAATTGCAGTGGCGTTCGTTTGTTAAAAACAGCGTGACTGTGGTGCATGTTTCAGTGGTTTTAGAGCCTATAAAGGCCTTTTTGGTGTTGTTCGTACTCACCACAGGGACGGCATGAGTGCATTCAAACGAACGTAGGTTTACATCTGGCTGTTTTTAAACCAAGGTTTATTAACTAAGCGAATAAAACGAACAAAATTTTAAGGTTTTTTCGTAAAATGTTATCACGCATGACGTTTCGCTTTTTCGAGCTCTTACGTAACATTAACCCGAGCCTACGTCTGGAACTAATCTATTAGCTTGGAACTTAGATTATAGAGGGTAAAGGTATATTCCCTAGGGGGGTCAGGATCTCCGGATGCGCCAATGGCGTGGCATCTGTCAGCTGTCAAGCAAAGGGACTGCAGACTCTGCATGCAGGGCTTTGGAGCAACGCGTCAAATCACCAGATTAGTTGCCAGGTTCGGATAAAAAGGTTGTGTCAAAAGTTTAACGGAACTTGCACAGAATGAGGCGAGTCTAAAGAGAATTTAAGGAAAACGTACTGTATCTGCAAACCGAAGGAGCGACGTGACATAATTCAGTTGCACTATAAGTTTGACATACAGTAGAACTCAGCCATTGCAAAGTAGCATCGTATTTTGATATTATAACAATATCATGAGTGTACTGACATATAAACACAAGATGCTAAGAACTGTTCATATTTTCTATGCATAGAAATTTGCGTCACGCCCACAAAATGATAAGCGCACAACGCTAAGGAAGTGTTTACCCATCAACGCTTGTCTATTCTGTATATTGTTAAAATGTCTGGGGCGGGCAAAATGATAAACATTTGGTCTGCCAGTTTCTCGCAAAGGTGTTGGTTTGTGGAACCATTTGTGAATGGCTTATAGGACAAAATCTTAAAAAAAGCGTTTCTAAGGAAATGTTATGAGCAAATTTATGTGTGCCTTTTATTTTCCATAGATTGAGCTGTATTTGAGCGTAGGCCGTATGGGTTTGGATGAGCTCACAAACAAGTCAGATCAGTATAGAGCAACTGATTAGCTGCAGTCATTCACATTTGCATCAACCAAATCTGACGTATAATCATGTAAACGTATTGCTTTAAACGTCATGATTTCGTGCGTGCCTAACTGAAAACCCAAGTGATTGATTAATAAGCAACCAAAGCTATTTTAATGAAATGCAGCCAGCTTTAAAATAAAATTTTATGCACTTATCGAAGAAGGGATGGATTTTAAACTTTTATTGAAAGTGATAGGAAAGTGATTAAAAATGAAATTTATTTTCAAACTCTGGATGATGATTTTTGTGTCTTTTGCCCCGCAGCGTTGATAGGCGTAAAACCATTTGCTCGAATTGCACGACAATGTCGGAAGAAGCTTTGGCAAGCTTTCCTAATCTTTCAAAGCATCACAGCTTCATGAAACAGCACTTGAGCCGTGAACTGTACGCGAAATACTACGGTCAGGTAAAAGTTACTACAAAGTATGAAACAAATTTCCAATAAAGCTTGTACACCTGCTTGCTTAAACTTCACATACAAACCTGTATTCTAGAATAATTTTCACCAAATCAGAGTAACTATTTTGGTGCAGAAAACCGCTAATGGAGTGACATTGGACCATTGCATACAAACTGGAATAGACGATCCATCATTGGACGTAGGAATGGTAGCTGGGGATGCGGAGAGTTATACGAAGTTTAAAGAGGTTTTCTATCCAGGTTGGTGTGACTTTACAATTGTAAAGTTGAAATTCCCTCGCCGAGCATTCCAATGTCGTGAGCCACTTAGGTTAAACCACTTCGCGAAGGCTGCATCGAGCATTTAAATAATTTATTGGCAGACGCCAAGCAGCCGCTTGAGAACGCACCGTGGAATTCGCTGCCAATATTGACCTGAACAGGAAAACAGTGACGTAAATATCGAAATTTATACTCCGGCGTGTGGGCAGAAATGCTGTCCAATATTCAAGGACACGGCAATAATGTGTACATATTTTTTTAAGTTCGAGACAAAATAATCATTCAAAAAAAAAATTCTTATAAGCCTAGATATCACTCTCTGAGGTTAGTGCGTAGACCCAACAATAAATTATAGTGATTAAGTTAAAAAAAATACAGCTATAATTAATTTTAATTCAAAGTAACATGGTTTGTTCCCAGTTGATGCAAACATCTTTTGATATGAGCAATGAGGTCTTTAGCGTATAACTGTTTGGATTCACAAAGTATATTTTAAGGAAGGGACGCCTGAGAATATTATATTACTGAATAAGGTAATAGGAAGCCGGGGCAAAATTTGCCCTAAAACAGATAATAATTAAGTGAAGGTTACGGACGAGCTTCACGCTTAACAATAAAGTTAAGCACCACCTATTGAGGCTACTGTTCCATGTATTTGGTCTTTAATATATGGTAAACGTACAAGTTTGTCTATGGTTTGCTCATATTGTCATACGTTTTCATAAAACAATGTCCTTGCAGTTGTCAAGAGTTACCACAACGGTTACGATCCTTGCAAGGATACCCACCCTCTTCCTGATACACTGGATCCGGAAGCACTCCCTGACACTCCTCTAGATGACAAGTACATCATCTCCTCCAGGATGAGGATCGGAAGATCGATCGGGAATTTTGCATTTTCACCGAGCTGCACTAGGGCCCAGCGAAGGGCGGTGGAGAGCATTGCGAAAAAGGTGTTGGAAGGACTGAGTGGGGAGCTTAAAGGTAAGACGGGATGTTGCTTGTTTAAAGTAGGTTTGTGTACAACAATGTTGTTAACAAATCATCGTAATACACACAAGGATTTAAACGTATTTTGAACGGTAAAACACTTTAAAATTTATGCATTTTTTTATTTAAAGCCAATTGACAACCGCATGCTAAGTACGTATGTTGGGTGTGAGTGTATCATCAAATTAAGTGCGTTCACTACAGGTAAGTATCATCCCGTGTCCGGAATGACGAAAGAGGAGGAAGAGAAACTGGTCTCGGATCACTTCCTCTTCGCAAAACCCGCATCGGATTTCATGCGGAACGCTGGAATGGGACGTGATTGGTCGGATGCGAGAGGCATTTACTACAACCCTGAAAAGAGCTTCCTTGTGTGGGTCAACGAAGAGGATCACTTGAGAATCATATCCATGCAGGTAGTGTTGATGTCTTACTCTTACCTGCTTCCAATTGCACATAAAGGTACATACCCCACGCCATATAGAAGCTCTACAAAATGTAAAGAATCCTGTACTTAAACTGACACCTGAGTGTCACATGCGTTTCGATAAAGGTTATGTTACAAGGATATAAATAAGTATAATTGAGACGTGTTTATTAATAACACTGAGATTAAACGAATGTTTTTGATATTTCAGAAAGGTGCTGATTTCAAAACTGTTTTCAAGCGATTCTGTAACGGAGTCAACCAAATAAGGAAGCAGCTGAATGTGAGTTAACGAGTAAATTGCACTTATTTTACTTCGTATTTGTCCAACGGAAACCTAGGTGTCGGTTACAATTAATGAAACACATATCCCATAATCCTAAAGGCACATGCAATGAAAAATGTACTTAAAATGTGGAAGCAAATCATGCAGTGGCTCATTCCCGATCAGCCCAGGGTAAGAGTTCAAACCTCACCGGAAGCTTGATTTTAAATCTCGCTCCGTTTGTCAGGAAAAAATGGCTGATCTAGCTTGGCTGCAATACCAGTGAACCATATGATAATGTGAACGTTTTCCATTTCAGGCTCTTGGTCACGGATTTCAGTGCTCTCCTCAGCTTGGGTACGTTTGTACCTGTCCCACCAATCTGGGGACTTCCCTGAGATGCAGCGTCCATATCAAACTGACCAACTTGTGCCAGGATAAAAGGTTCAATGATATTGTCAAGAAACTCAGGTATTAAATGCTGGCAATCAACGTAATGTGTTTCTTAATGCGGCCGAGTGGTGATCTTGGCCGCAGATGGGCTCAGGTGTGCCGCGAAATATTTACCAGCTAACAATAATTTATAAAAAGTGTCGACCTATGTTGTTTAAAGTTGTAAATATTGTGAAGCGCATGCAAGTGTGTGTTTTTCAAACATTCACATTTAAATCAAAGCCATTTGTTGACCTAACCAAACCACGCTTCGTGTTAAACGCCGTTGTTGCGCGTTACTATGGAAACCATGCGAACGCGCGATCACTTTTTCTTAATAATTTATGATTTTTTTTAACAAAAGTTACCCACGCAGGATAAAAATGTGTGAAGTACTGCAATTTGGTTCTATCTGCTATTAATTGGAATGCCGTTAAAAGGAAATGCAAACTTTTGGAAAAATAACACAATGATATCAAAAATACATTCCTAGATTGGTTTATCGTTGACAGACTCGACAAGAGAGGAACAGCTGGAGAATATCGCGCCTCTGCAGGTCCGGATATATTCGATCTCTCCAACCTCGACCGACTCGGAAAGACTGAAAGTGAATTGGTGCAGTTGGTTTACAACGCAATCAAGCTGTTGATCCAGATGGAGAAGCGTCTTGAAGCCGGAAAGAGCATTGACGATTTGGTGCCTTAAAGAGTCTGCACTCATTTTCAAAAATGCACGTAAACGGTTTGTTTATTGTTCCGCGTACATAGTTCCTACGCATCGAATTATTGTTTTGTTCTGTAACGATGACAATGTTCCAAATTTGCACAACCCTATTTACCGCATTGAACATTTTTCGTCTGGTTTATGATTATATTTTCGTAGTATTAATGTTAACAGTATAGAACATTGATAGATAATGCATGTTCGTGTTATTGCATGTTATCATTACACAGAGTTTTCCTTTTACAAATGCGTGTATTTCAAAAGGACAATATAATATTATGAGTTAGATGTATGTGTATGCCGTGTCGATTACTGCTTTTATACTAAGATGTACTTGGATGGGTGTTGTCATTCACCGTGAATCTACAATATATACGCGTGATTGAATCTACCCTTGTATTTCAAAAGAGAATCTAATAGAAGTCAGCGGACGGAAATCTCTTTTTTCACAGCGTTCTTCCGCACGCTGTCGCTAGAGATCCGTTGTGTTTGTTTATAGTTGATAATCCGAGATAATCCGGGTTCGAATCCCGGTGTGGAGAAAATATACGTAACCTCTGTAGGGGGGCGGGCGGTTGGCGACATCGGTCAAGGTGACCTACATACCACGTGGAAAACCTGATCGGGATTATTGTTTTTTATTTCAAAATATTTCGGATTCCAGTCTTGTCATAAAATTATGACCGGTGTGGGTGCTTGATGGCAATTTGTTCGTTCGCACAATACCTGAGGTTTAAATGTCGGTTTAATGGGTTGATCAAGGCGCTTTATTGGTTTAGACTTGTGTTTGTAATCTCGAATAAGGTTCAATTGTTAATTCTCCGCTCGTTCTGAAGCATGTTAAGAAACGATGACGTAGGCAACTGACATTTTATTGCAAGGCACAAAACGACAAACATTGCTCTGTCACTAAAAACAAACAATGCGAAAATTGACAACTTAAAAAATCATAAGGTTGTGAGGAAAAATTATTCGCAAAAATTCACTTTCTGAATCAGTTTTTCCATCCGACGGGCGCGCTCAAAATTAAATCATCGTATTTTGTTCTGTTTTCTTGAAATGTTTAACCGTCTTTATGAGACAATAAAGTATGAGACGTCACCAGATTGTTCGTGTTTGCAGTCTGACGAGATTTAACGTCATACATATTTACGGGGAAACAGAATTTTAGATGCAAGGCAAATGTTTGTAGAGCAATTACTTCAAGGGGTACAATGGATGTTACCAGGAATCTGACGTTTAATCTTTGTTACAACTATTGGTGCATGTTAAATAAAAATGTCATGGCTTTTCGGTTGTGTAAAGGTTAGTTACGTTGTGAATGAAGATAGTACGCAATCGCGATGAGTTGCATGAAAAGATTGACGATCCAGCCGTAAATCTACCCACGCTATCAGCACTCAGAAAACAGTGTCGCAAGTTCTCAAGGATTTACTGTTGGTTGCGCCACCAACGATAAACTTCATCAACGACAATCGTCATATTAATTGGGTTTCGAATGGTTGTTAGATGTCGCAAGTTTCAGATAATTACAGATTTATTTGCCACAGTTGTTTTATCGTAATCCAATAAAAATGTGTTAATCATCAACTTTTACTATATATATACGTTATATGCACAGTTGTGGTTAACCGTCGTAAAAGTATCCTTTTTTTTCAGCAAACAGTAATACAATAATGTAACTTCTCCGCCTAAAAGGTGGACAATGACTCGTTTGAAAAATATTTTATGACTCAATTTTATGTGGCTTGATTCAGCCACTCGTGAAGCGTGACTCACCAAATTTACCCACCCAGAAAGTAAACTTTACAACACCTTCAGGCAAATATCGTTCTGACACATTTTAAAACCTTTAGCTAACTTGATATTAACACCTTACGACACCTTTTGTTTGTTTAACACGACAGGTGCATGACGCTGAACGTTGAACTTATCGTGTAAGCTACAGACAGATGGCCACTGTTTCGACCTAAAAGGTCTCATCAGTGGAGATGTTGTGACTTTCAGACGACTTTGCTGACCAAACTTGTCATTTGAAGTAATTCTGCAGACATTTTGTCTATTCAACATAATGCGTTCCACTTGTGTGTGGTAGCAACACTATTGTTGACACCGTTCATTGCAGAAACAGCGTGATGTATAATTTTACGGATCGCGAAAACAGTGAAAAGTTAATTAGCTCTGGGAGTCTAAAATAATCTTAGTGGTTTCACGCTCGGAAACCCACAGATAGATTTCAACAGAGTCATGATGAGAAAGTAAGCCTAGCTATGGCGCAACGCGAGTATTCATGCGGAATCAAGTATTAAATCCTTGTTAGACTTCAGAGAAATAGTGGGTGATGAAAAATATGAGGCACGAAATTTACCTTACTGGAACATGACTTTCGGAACTTTCCTCTTCTCACATTACCTGTGCAAACACGGCATGCGAACCAGTTCGGTTCAATGGAATTACCAAGAATCTCTTACCCAGTTTCACATAAACCATTATGTAAGCATTTCGGTTACCAACACAACAACACGAGTGTGAATGTGTCAAAAAGCATGGGATTACGAAACAATTCAAGAACTTTTTTTTCATGAGAACTGCATGGATCAGTGCAGCTTGGTGTGGCTACGGACGATCTAGACGGTTAAACTGCGGTTTCGTTTATGTTGTTTCATAACAACAATAATCCATTAAAATTTTACCACACGGTGTCGTTAAGCGATCGGCAGTATCAGACGAGATGCTCGACCCGAACAGAAGGAAGAAAAACCACATTTCGATTCCTGATCAGGACAACCTGCATTACAATGACAACTAAGGGCCTTCAATTACAAACATCGGTCGGTCTAGCATCTGGACCCATACATCAAGAAGAAGTCCTGGGCGGATTCTGTAAACCAGGGTTCGAATTCCGGCGCTATTTTAGCATGGGCAACAAAGCAACTTGGTTTAAAGGTTTGTTTACGGAGCTGAACTACCACGCAAGAAAAATATTAACTCGAACAGCCATTAGTTTTGATACAAAAAAGCTGTGGTTTTTAGTACCAAGAAAAATTTAAATGATGTTTACAAAGTGGCATGGAGTTGTTGCAATGTTTGAAGTTCACGTGATTTCATACGAGGGTTTCGGAGAAATCGGTCGCGAAATGTTTGCAAAGTGTATACAAAAGGACAAAGGTGATTTATTGCTTAACCTTATTTAACCTTAAACCTAGTTAACCGGGCAAGGGTCATACACTCCAACACATTTGCATAGTCGGTTGCGTTTTGCCTCTAATAAAAAAGTGTAAGATCAAAAGAATATTTGCAAAATCAAAGAACAGGAAAGCCGAAATAGATTTACAGATAAACGCAAAATACATGGTTTATTGCATAGTGTTAAATTCTAGAGATGACGATTTGTTCATATATTTGGGTGACTGAAAACTGAGAATAGGCTTTGACCACCAGCTGGTGGTATCATGATGAATTACTAATCTGACGTTCTTCCTGTGAAACACCTTTTGTTTAAAAGATTTTTTTCTGTATTATTCTGACGTATCGCCTGTACGAACGACTAGGCATCTTCACAGAATAAAACAAACACAGTAGCGATCCCAGAGGTCCTCGAGGACGAACAATCGTTCGTACTAGTCGAGCTCCTGTAGCTTATAAGCTGCTATAGTAGAGCGTTGGGCCTGGTTAGCACAGGGTCGTGAGTTCTTGATTTTTCAAATCTCACTCCGCCTTGTCAGGAAAAAGTGAGTTTTTTCTGATTTTCTGCACATTTGCATTGGTTTTGGACCAGAACGCAAACCACGACGGAGCGATGGCGTGTAGTGTTGTTAATTTTGGTTATTTTTCGTATCCGAGAAATTATCTGTGTACTTCTGTTCATGCGATTCAAACGACAACACTCGAATCGAACTCATTGGCTGACTGGTTTCCTCTTTCGCAAGTTTTCCGGCTTGCCACTTGGGTAGTATCGAGGGAAAGCACCCGGGAATGACCCGAGAATCTTACAAAGGGGATTTGGCGCTTGGATCTTACCAAGGAGATTTGGCGCTCAATGATTGGCGCTTGGAGGACGCTTGACTCGACCAATTGGAATTCGCCATCTGTTACCATGGTGGTTGTGACGTAAGCGACATTCTGTGATATGTAATATTTTCCCCTGGGAAGTCAACAGTCTGGGAAAGTATTGGTTAACCTCCATAAACATGACTTTACATAACCATGTAAGAATAAAACCAACCCTACAGCGTACGTAATGTCCTGTTGGTCAATAAATTTATGGTAGACTTTTAAAGCAATTAATCTGCAACAAAGTTAGAGGTCAATATATGGGTGAACACAGGTCGTACGATTGCGAACGTCAACGCATTTGTCTGATGATCTCATTTCTGCCAAATCTACCTTCACGTTTTTCGTGAACATACTTTTGTTAAGCTATCTTTGTGCAAAAATATCCTCATAAAATAACTTTTAGTTCGACTACTTGACGGAATCAGTTAAGACCTGGTGTTACTGTGACGCAAATAATTATAGTTGAAATCCTTTTTGTCGTGAAACGCGCAAATAGTTTTGAAACATTAGAGTTGTCAATGCAGGGCCAGATATTGTTAGTTTCTGATGAAGAAAGAGGGGTTAATTCTGTTAAAGGCACCAATAGACACCAAAACCAAGCCTTATTGAAAGGTGTGAGTTGTGAGAAGGGTTGGTATAACTGAATATCAAAAAAAGTGACGCGAAATCCGAATAATTTTTCGACTAGAAGTATTAAAACTGAAAACCAACATGCTCTCATAACATATTCAACGTTTTATCTCTGTTTCTGAACGCAGTTTTATGCAAAAGCAGAAAAAAGTTGGATATTCTGATACGTACCAGAGGTACTTTCCCGGGGGATGCACCTGGGAAAGCGTCGGTTGGCGCCGAAGAGTCTAGTCGAGTCAATAGGAGTGCATTCTGATCGGATGAGTTGACTATTCATCTCGCAGGTGTTGTTTGTTCGTTCTTCCATCAGTATACTGTATACTATTACCGATTGTTAGTAGATCGTGATTCAGATGTAATTAACCAGCATTAATAGCGTGCCTCGCGTGAATAACTTTGAACGCATTCATCTGCAATGAACACCAAACTTACTGCTTTCTGCAACTTATAAACCATTGAAATATTGAAAACTGGCAAACACTCAAACTTTAGCTGCAGTTATAAGTTATGAATACTTAATACAGTGTTATATCTAACATGAAGAAACACACAAAATAAGTTGCGATCAATGTTTAGTTTAATTACAGTTATAAGACATTAAAACTCTACAGTGGTATACCTAACTTGAAGAAAACCAGAAGCGCTATTTAGTGTGGCAGAAGTTACGACCACGTGTAAAAGACAACACGCGGTGCTGATTCGTGCAAATCACGCGGTGCCGCCACGTGTAAATCACGCGGGCATTTTTTCACAATCCCAAAAATGTTTACACGGCATATCAGTGCGTATAATTACAAGGTGACTGTAATACTTGCAGGTCGATACCAAACCATGTGAGGTTGTTTTATGTTTTATTCAAACGTAACTGGGGTTAATATCGTCAAAGCAACGACGCAATTACGACATTTATTACGCTTTTAAAGCCACGTAGTTAATTCAATTTGGCAGCAGGAAACAACTTTTCAACAAAAAAACGTTAGTTTAACTCCATCGGGGACTTCCCTTCAATAGATTCCCTGCCTCTTCGCACTGTTGTCTTTGGCGTTACGACGGTTGGGATTTTGAATTTGAGCCACAATTTCGCAAACAAGTAAAGTGAGGCAAAACAATAAAAACTATTCTTACAAATTAAGCAACGAAGTCAATTGTAAAATAATTTGATCACATTTTAATACTTGTATGTTTTACAGAGTATTCTATATGGCTCAAAGCCACACCAGCATTTGAACAACTTCGGTGACAAGGTTTCAATCATAGACAACGTCACTATGACATTCTAAAATCGCATTTTTTAATTTCGTGTAAATGGACTGGGTTTGGTGTTTGAATGTGTCGTGGGCACCGGGTAAATTCACAACGGACTAAAACGTTTACGTCGAATTCAAACTCAATAACTGCGCATTTTACCGGTAGTTGACTAACGGCCGTACACCAGTCGGGGAATACCCAGGGGAGTGTTGGTTGGGAAATAACGTTTTACCGCTGCCAGCCTTGTTAGGTCATTTTTACCATATTTTACCATATGCTTTTACGCAATCCACCCATCTGTATCTTGTAACATAAATGTTTGTTTGACTGCAATTTACAGTTATGCGGCTGCAAGGATAACACAGTGTCGTATCCAACATAGAACGTCGCCATTTGCAAAAGAAAAGAAGATGATTTTTCCACGTCTTTACGATACTGAATGACATCTCCGCGAATTCTACTCACTTACTGTGACCTAATTTGTAATAGCCATAAAATCCACATATTTTGAACTAAAATTTGAACAAAATACCAAAGACACAAGAAAGCGAAATGTTCAGTATTTACTAAGTTGAAACAGGTTCTATAGCATATGGTTTAATGTCGTCCCTTTTAATTGATTCCGGGATGTTTGCCCAAGAATCGGTTAGAGTGAGATCAAAGCAAGTTCCACGATAAAGTTCAGGTGTTGCCTGCGTTTTTACAATTACAGACTTTATAATTATAAGTGCAGAATGCAAGGGTTAAACACGTCAAAAGCAACGACAGGATTGCGTCATTTACGAATTCAACGCTACTTAATTAATAAACCAATCAAGGCAGCTTAGTTGCCAGGAAGTAACTTGTCAAAC
Organism: Ascidia mentula; assembly: GCF_947561715.1. Taxonomy (NCBI): domain Eukaryota; kingdom Metazoa; phylum Chordata; class Ascidiacea; order Phlebobranchia; family Ascidiidae; genus Ascidia; species Ascidia mentula. The sequence goes on along the minus strand of NC_138568.1, from coordinate 20,625,229 downwards.
AAGGAAACGATACTTCGGTTCCACTGGAAAATTTCCTTTCACGAAAGCAACTTTTCTATTGCACTGTTGGTTTAGGGGTTTGGGAATTCATTAACTTACGTAAGGTGATTAAATTACAAACAGCCCGTTCCGCATAAAGCAAAACAAAACTTGAATGCGCTCTCTTGGGTTGGCACGGTTGTCCAATATTAACTTCCAGCATAGAAACCGTTACGAATATATTGCCAGGAATCATTTAATAAACCGTACTCATAGTCACGGTTGGTGTTTATTGTTGCTGTGTTTTTTGTTTATCTATTGTAGCATAGCAACATTTTAATCGCACTTCTCTATTATGGACAGAAAACCAAGAATCGATGACAAGTTTTCTATTGCGCAATGTGTGTTACGGCTCCTTTTGTTTTGTATCAGGTTGGAAAACAAACGACGTGTTTTCAGTATTGCCTTTATTAATTTCCCGAATCAATCAATTCATGAGCATGAGTTGAATTCCTGTATCCTGACATAAAAAGTTTACAAAACAAACCACGTTTGACCTTTCATGCTTAAACTTCCCCAACGCCCCGTTCAGTGGTACAGATCGACCCGGGGAAACCCCTAAAGGTTTTCGTCCCAAGTACTGCCCCCTATTTTTTCCCCCAACAAATCAACAAGTTAGTCAACACTTAACCTTAACTACACAAACATAATCTGCGACACAAACTCCCACACTGGATAAGACTTAAAAATTTGTTGTGTTCGGTTTTTTCATCGATACTTCGGTAACATTGGGGCGAGGTTGGCCGAAAGGACTTCATACAAGGATATAATTAAAGATTGATCAACAATTGTTACCAAAATGAGACTTCTAATATGAATAGTATAAACTTCCGGAGCTACGTACAGATGGCCTCTGTTTCGACCTATAAGGTCCCATTACCGTATATGACCATCACCTATAGCTCACAAAATGAGATTGCCTGTTTATTCCCGTTTTCAAGACGTGGCATATTCTATGATTTTATATGGCTTGGTTTCCGTTTAGATAAATTTCCCACACTTTTCCGTTGTTTGGTGGCTTTGGATCGCCCGAACACCTAGAAAGCTAATTTGCCGACATTTGCACTTAATTCGGGATTTTTGGTTCGTGAACGCAGAAGACACAAATAACTTTTCCGTTACGAAAACTTTTACAATTCTTTCCGAGACATTCAGTTCCGCCTTCCACAAACAAGTCAAAAGTCCAATTTTGATGTCATTTTCCAAGTTTCGGATGACGAGGTTGTTTCGGCGCAAGACACGCACTTACACAACCCTATTCTCCTGCTATGGTTTCGACGACAGTCGCATTGCTTTCGTGTTTGGTAATTGTCTTTTTAAGGTTTAGCTATTGACGACCAGTGGGCGCAAGTAGGTGGGCGTAAAAAAAGATCGTAACATAATAGTGACGTCATTTGGTCTGTAACATCTAAAAGAGCTTCCTACATTGAGGGTCAGGATTATCAATGTTGTATAGGTAAAGTCACAATACATTATTTGCCTTTGTTTCGAAATTTCGTTACAAAACCGTTCCGAGAAACGAAATTTCGTTACCAAATAGGAAAAATCGTTCTGGGAACATTATTTTCATGCAAAATTTTGTTACAGAAACACATGTTTATGTTCCCAAAATCACAATTTGGTATTTCTCCGTATGGATGGACCTATTTTGGTGCTCAAGGGATGACGGTGATTGTATATTTACCACAAAGTTTAAGTCTTTCCTTGGCCGTTTAGTCGGCAAATAATAATTAGTACACGTCGCCGTCTGGATTTATTAACCTACAGTAAACACTCCACTGAGCAACAAAGATTAATCAAACGTATTCTTGGTCATGGTTGGCTGTCGCTATGTACACATTACAAACAAACAAGACATAACGTAGCAACAGTTTCAATATTTGAAAGCCAGCAAGCAGCTACGTTGTTAGCAATCAGCCACGTTCCTATTTGTACTTCGTTGCCGAACAAAAAACCAAGAATAGACGACAACCACCAATCTGTTGTATGGTGAAGGTTGCGCCAGGGCTTCTCAAACTGTCGGTGGTGTCCAATTATGAGATCATGTATGTCTCACGAAGATAAAAACTTTTTGGGATTGTTGCATAATTTCACGTGTAGCATGTTATCCCGTTAGAATCGACCAGGATTTCTACCGACCGATGTTCCAATCAAGCATAGAAAGCTGGTTGAATGATATTTGGTTTATATATGTTACAGTTGTGGTCACCACTATAATACTTCCACATTTAAATTGCCGGAACATGGAATAATGATTGAAAAACTTTGGTTGTGTTAGAATCCTATGAATTTCGGTGATTCACTTGCACCTACGCTTTTTCAACTCCATACCATTTATGGAGAGGACGGTATTGTCGGATGACGTCAATCTGTCTGTAATTCTATGTCTGAAAAAACTTTTGGTTTAGTTTCCATAATCAGACAACTCAGTTGGTAGAGCGTTGGGTCTGGTTAGCCCAGGGTTGTGAGTTCAAACATCAACGGGAGCTTGATTTTTCAAATACGCTTCTGCTGGTCAGGTAAAAAATGGCTGATCTAGCTAGATTGCAATGCCTGCATGGGCTGCGAAGACTGTAAACCTAATGATTTCCATAATATTTCTGCTTGCATAACTTCTGAACGTTTCAACTTTCTGCAATTTCTTCTGCAAACTAACTTTTAGCTCGAAGCTTTGTATTGAAAAAGCTCTTTCTGGTGAGGTTTGGCGCTTCTTGGAAAAGTGATGCTTAACTTTGTTTTGAACCACGATGTCGGTGCAAGTGCCAACGTAGGAGGGTCTAATGCCATGTGATTCATGCATAGTTTCTTCTTAACATTATCTACTATTGTCAACGCTTCTAAGAGCAATTTGTTCCATATTTCTGTATATTGCAGCTGCTTGAAAACGACTTCCACGATTGTAATGTTTCGTCCACTTTTATTGACAAGCGACGACGAGTGGTTATATCGATATTAGGCGCACCCACATACACTGTACCCTGCATTACTGGTTGGGTAACTTGCGATCGCTCTCAATGCTTCGACATACATGTATATATATGTGCGTGTTTACGTCCTACTTTATGCCAAAATGTTCTTATTGGAAAAACATCTAATGACGCGAAAATGTCTTGAATCAGTTTAATTCAAATACCATTTTCTTTGATTAAAAATCTCCCTGTTGTTTATGAGATTTCCTTTTACGTCCACTTTTCCAAAGTTAATTGATTGATTTGAGAGAAGATGAACGATCGGCAAAACCACCAGTAATCTGCAGTAGTAAGCTAAATGTAAACAAATGCGAACGTCTTGCCCCGTTTTTATACAAGGTTTCACATATACGTAACAAAGTATGAATTTCAATCCCGCTACTTTGCGGTAAAAACGGATGCATCCCAACATCCACGAGTATTATACACACGATACTCTATGTACAAGCGGCGCATATCGGCCACGACTGTAAGCATTTACTATACATTGGGGCTCAACGTTCGCAGTTTACTCCACCCATAAGTTTAGCGCGAACCAACCTTGCACCCGCAAAACTGGGGATTCTCAACGCCCAGTTTTGCCTGTACCAAGGTTCGTAAGACGCAAGAAAGGTGGCCAGCTTATGTGATGTAGGCGCGGATCGTGTTTTCCACTCGTCTGTTGCATAAAGGGCATCTTTGAGGGTTACAGCTTGAGCAGCTGCTCAAATGACCGCAAGGGACAATCACCAGATCTGAGGGATTCGATTTGCAAATTCTACAAAGCCGTTCCGCTTGTAGTTCCTCGATGCGATCTTGCATGGATGGCGACATTTCTGTAACGTAAGTTTAACGTGGTCAGAAGGGTTAATGTACAAAAGAGTTTTTTGACATTTTGGTGCGATGCCATACAACAAATTAGGAACATAAATTTGTTTGAGTTAAACTTGACAAACTTTGTATATGATAAGTTGCATTACCTTCGTTTGTGCAATCCTGAGCGTTGTTTTCTGTAAAAAGTGAAAACAACAACATGATATTCTGTTACGTCACACAAATCGCCAAACAAATAAAAGCACAATAAAAGGGGTCAATCGTACTTTTCCTATCTTTAATATAGCTAATAAAGGTTTAGGTTAAGGTTGAGGATTAACTGGGCGCCTTTGTTTCGTAACGAGACTAAACTTTTTACGATTCAGTGCCTTCCACAATACCACGGAAACCTGTAAACGTCGCCTGAGGTAATTTTACCTGTTGTTATCCAGGCAGACAGTTTTAATCGTGCGCTTTCTGACAAAATTGATGTTTCTGACCAATCATTATTTGTATTTATTTTGTTGCAAAATAAATAAAACTATTTGGGTGTTTTTTTTTGCCAAACAGGCGATTACCTGAAGATCCGTAAATTGCCTCCATCTCGTCTTCAGCTTCGTTTTCTGAAGCGTTACTGTCTTCCTGCATGACGTCATCGAGGAGATCAGCGACTCTGGTGTACATTTCGTCATGATGGACACGCCTACAACAAATAAGATAACTTACTATACCATACCTTGGATGAAATCTGCAAATTGTCGAACAGAAATCACGCTTTGTTGACCATGCTGGCTTTGTTGTCCAAGAAAACATTCAAGCATCAATTTGTTAAACCACGCCCAGAATTGAATTTCAGAGGTGTTTTGTTTGTGAGGTTGTTACACGAAATTGACTTTTTTTGCAGAATCCGAAAGCGAAAGTGCTTGATGCCGATTTGTTGACCAAAACGATCTGTGGTTGCTATACCTACTGTAGGTATTATATTGATATATTGTGCTTCTGTTGAAGTTGTATTATTTGCCATATAATAAATCGAGGTTCACCTTAAGTGAAAAATGTCTAAGTTTGTTTTCTGTGACAACAAACGCCAGAGAGAACACAATACCACGGTTGTGTAGTGTTTGGTTAGCTATTGATTTGATACGTGATAGGGCACGCGAAAATATGATCCAGTTGCGCCATCCGACCACACAGTTACACCCAATTCCGTAAATACCATCGACTTTGAATGCATGTACATATACATAGTGCAGTATTTTAATCTTCAAAGTGGGATTCAGATTGCTGCACCACAGAGGAAGTATTGGGCGTTTGGGGTTTGGCAAAATAAAGGCGTGGTGGCTCTGATTGTGCCTTTGAATAATTCAGTCGTAATGGATATCACGAAAAAATAAGGTTGGTAAAAAGATACTTTGTTCATCATAAACTTGTTAGAACGATAGTTACCACGCACGCATGTATATTTCAACTTTACCAACGTTTTAATAAGTCTTCTTATAATTCGACGATCGAATCCCATTTCAACTGCAGCTTGTGCAACATCCGACTGCATCAACTCTTCCAAACGTTGCTCCTCTCTTCTTAAGTTTTCCTGTGCAGAAAAATTCATCAAATAAAGTCTGGTTATACGTGGGAAAAGGTATATTGTCTTCTTTCTCTCCACTGTAGGATTTACAAAGCACCCAATACCTGAGGGTCAACTATTTGAACTGGACTGTTGGATCTCCCATCAGAAAGTCCTCTGCTACTCTGATCCGGTGGAGGAACATCAAATCCTCCGCGCAGGAGTGGACGCGGGAGGTTGGGGAACATTGAAACCATTCGATGGACGAAATCCGGACCTTTCTTTTGGAGCAAAAACTCGCATCTATGAATAACGTAATGTTGCTTGAATTAAACTAAAACTTTTCCAGTTGTTTTCACAGGGGGAAAATGCATTGTACTGGAGTTCTCAAGCAAATGTAGTTTCTTAGGAACAGTCGGACTCACTGTTTAAAAATTTATCTCGTCATGTTATTAAATAAAGTGTTTTAACGTAGAAAATGTCTAATACAGAAGAATACATGCATTTCAGCCATACCTTGTGAGTCATAGTGTTATATATAAATATTTAACGAGTTATTAAGTTTTAAATATGCAGAATTTTTACACCATTGTAGTGTGAACTTTTCGTCTACGTCGGCTCATTCGTATTAATTTACCTAGTGTTGCGCTACACCAAATGTCCAGTAAGATTAACAGACATTGCTTTTAAAGTAGATTGAAACGTTAACTAAGCCATATGCTTTTAACACTAATGTGTAATTTTTGCAACGGCGTGTTGAGCAAATCGCCAATTTCCTGGTGAATCCCCATCTTTGTTCATTTCGGGACGTGAAAAGGCGGGGATGCTCCAGACGAAAATGCCCGGGGAAAATCAAATGCAATCTTATATGCAGATTAACAGCAGATTAAATGCGCGACGCTGCAAAGGTTTATGGCGAAACGTCGACAAAAATATTGAAATCGTGTTTTTCGTCTGACAAACACAGAACTATAATGCAAAATAAACTCACGTTGGGAACCACTTCGCGTGCTCGGTCCACGGTTCGTCTTCTGGCTCAAAGTTCTGCAAACCTCCATTGCAATACCAACATTTTACTCGATCTCGTTCCCCTGCGAACATTTGATAATGAAAGTGTTTCCATAATACATGTGTGGGATGTCGAAACTTCCTCCAATGTACTTTCAGTTTGGGAGTGGGTTTATTTATACTTGAAACAGGAAATGAAAGTGTTTCCCAAACAAATATCCGATGATTGCGCTTCGTTTGCGTGGTAAAATTACTTTCCGTTCCTTTAATGTTGAAATATCCATTTCCTCACGATATGTTTGCGCAACACACAACAATACGAACCATCTAATTAACATTTTGTTCGCTAAGAATATGCATTTCTACGTTTTTTCTAAAGCTAGGATTGCATTCACAAACAACCTTTCTTCGGACAGATGGTTGTGTGTATATTTGGCGTATCCCAATGACAGGGCAAGGTGAAGGTTGTACAAATATTATTGAAAGGAAGTACAATTAAAGGAAACAGACGCGACGATTGACGCAAACCCGAGATTTTGTTCGGTTTATATCGTTTGCCTCATTTTCCACTGATGCATTATTCCCCTTGTGCACACAATAACCACATAATAACAAGCAAACGCAACACAAAAGTATGTGTGCATGGGTCTGTGTAACTTCTTACCCAACAAGAATACGAAGCACCAATTTAACTGACTCTAATCATTAGTAAATAGCATATGTTTAAACAAACCATTAACCTTCTTTTCCTGTCCAAAAGACTTACCCAAGTAAAAGAATCCGGCTCTTGCAATTTGTCTTGGTGTTGCGTTGATGTTGTTTATTTCCCAACGTCTATCGAAGGTTTGAAGTCTTGCATCTACATTTCTCATGTGAGGACTTACGGGATAACGACATTGGAACATATTTTCAAGGTCACTCTGTAACATATTAAGGTATATTATTGCAAGTCGCACTTTCAGCGCTAAATGTAATAGCAATTAAAGTTTTGAATCCATACTCGTTCGTTCTCCGATGGATCTGGAGGTTCATGAAACACAATTTGATGTTGGGGTGCTGCAGATCTTTCTGCTTGACTGAGAGGAACATTTCGTTGTTCGGCGCCTTGGACCAATCTATAATATAATGAAACATATGGTTATCTACAGCAGGTGGTGCGAGAGTGACTTATATATGTTTAAATAAATTAGGGATTTTATTTGGAAGTCTTATTGGGAGCAGATACCCAAGTTTAACGTTCTAATTTCAATAACAGAGGTACATGTTTCTGTATCTACCTGCAGTGCGGAAAATGTCTCCTGTGTTCGTTGTTGACAACATCACCGTAATTCCAATTTCTCAAAACACCAGCACAAGAGAAACATTGAACTCGATCGAGGTTTCCAAGATAGAAGAAACCGGATCTTGCAAGATCGTTCGGACTCACTGTCGGTCTTTCTGACGGCCAGTGCTCGTAGGTTCGTCTGTGTTCAAATATGCAAATGTTTCGCAATATGGAAAAGCACTTTTTGAACAAACCAGGAGACATTGGTTTTCAATTTTGCTGGTATCAGTAAATGAATAGTAGCAAAAAGTTGATGAGGTATCGCAACCGTATACTGGAGGGAAGTCGCATAGCACCCTGTCTCATTTTTCGGTTGCAGTTCACTTGACCAAAAATACCAAAAAGAGGAACTGAGGTATGTAACGTTCAGAAGTGCATTTTGTTCAACAGTCATGGCGCAATGAAACCGAAACCACCACTGACGTTTTGGCGTCTGGGGAAATTCTGCGTGTGGGCCTTTACCAATTTACATATGCGTACATTACACTGATATACAGATGTATGTGTGGGATTGGTTTACATAAATAAATACTCACTGTCTTTCAGTCTCTTTCCTTAAGTCGAGATTCTTTAGGAAATTCTCGTGATATGCTGATGGAATGGTGGCGAATTCAATGCTCTGTAAATAGCATTAACGCTTTGTATATAAATAAGGATGCGGAGGCGAAGCTCTGAATAAAGCCTGTGGTCCCAAAAGATTTGGTAAGCCCGCATTTTGTTCTTTTAAGGAAATGTTATGACCAGACAAGGCTCGTCAAAAAGGTTAACTTGTAAGGTCAAGTACCGCTTTTGCCAAATTACAAAATCTTTTTACAAACTACAAAAGTTTATTCTATTTTTATGTTAAATATTGTTTAGGCGATAAATTTCAAAACAATGAGAGCAAGATATATGATCAACGTACACTTTTGTTGACACGGCTATAGCGTTACCATCGCCTATTGTGTGTTTTCCGTGACAATCAACACATGATGAAACACCGAAACCATGATCAATGGAAACGAAATTAACAGTAAAAAGTTTGACGAGGCAGTACATGTTCAATAAACTTACGCAAATTGAATTCGCTGCTTCTGTAGGTTTGGAGATGTATTTTGCTGTCTGCATGGGCCCTAAGTAAGTACTTTTTAGGAATTTATTCTTAAAATAGGATTGAAACGTTTACCTCCAGTGTGTCGTTGATTTTGACGGTGGGCGACATCAATTGGTGCTCCATCACTTACATCTTCCATTAAGTCAGGCTGCAACTAAAATCACAAACATACCAATTTGGTAACAGTAAATTTTGCGGTACGGATTTTGGGCAAAGAAAACATAGGCAATGGACACATACCGAGCTTTGGGGTCTTTGCCACAACCGAGCCACAGTATCAGAACCTACAAGCAAGATATTGCAACATTAGACCGTAGTATATGATAAAACTGTTACGTTTACATATAGTATGTAGAGCGTTTGAATTGTTTGCATAAATAACTTATTAATTATAGCACCGCAGCTATTTTAAAGTTAGCATAGGGTAAGCAGCTTATCTTATAATACATTGCACCATAGAGTTCCTATTAGTAGTTTGTAGAGCGTCTACGCAAATAATTAATTATTTATAGCACCGCAGTTGTTTTAAAGTTTGTATTGGATAATCAGCTTATCTTTAATACATTGCACCGTAGAGATGCTACTATTAGTACACGTATAGTGCACGTCTAAATTGGTTGGTTCCGCTCTAACTCGTATGAGGAAAATGCAGTTTGGCATTTACGTGCAGAACTTACCGACTTCGATATTACCGGAATTTTGACCTTTTATGAACAAACAATCGTTTCTGTGCCATTTCGAACTTTTAACGTCATCACCATACACCCAGTTTTCAACACAAAGTCCACAACTGTAGTAAAATAACAACAAAATCAAGAGGAATTGGTAATATTGACCAAACTTTACCAATTACAAGTCAACCTGTATTTCGCCACATTCACCGTATTTATTTAAAATAGTGTTTATTTGCCAGAAATAAGCCACGATGAACATTCCATACAAATAGTAAGATATAAAAGCTTACAAAGGTCTGAATTCGTATTTCCGATAGCTGGATTACATATATAAGCTAAACAAATTATTTCCATGACGTGTTTGCTAAATGCAAACTGCTGCAACAAAAGCCACGATCTGCAGACATGCTACTGCATGTGACACTTTAAAGTCCAAACATTACGGTCAAGTTACGCCAGGATTTCGCAACGTTATTTCCCTAAAGCTGACGTTGCAAATTGCCTCATCAAATTTTACAGCGATATTAAGCACTATTAGTTTGTTGCAACAATTTAGCGTGCTTACTCCATCGCCTGTCTGGAACCTTTAACCTACTGGGTTTTAAAATGCCGCTTAAGTGTTTGCAGATTGCAAAATAGAAAATATCCATAAAAAAGCAACAGAACCTGAAACACTTGACTCTATCTTTAAAACCGGTGTAGTAAAATCCCGATGAAGCCAGTAGTCTCGGGTTGGCAGGAATGTGTTCTGGATATTTAATGAACGTCGAAAGTCTGTAGGACTCACTTTCCGGGTTGCCAGGTGGAATGTAAATGCTTCTTTGTCCTGGCGGGTCACGTGCTCTGGTTTAAATGTAAACAAACAAAATATTGGTTGATGAGCGACTTCGTCAGGTCGTGGTTGTTGTTCTGCAATTGAATAAGCGGTACCAGAAAAACAGACAAAAAAGTTTGCAGTGAAACTTTGTTTTATTGCAAGTTTGGATCTTGTCATTTCGACATATCTCTGTGGATAGAAGAATAGCTGTGTTTTGTTTGAACTGCAAAGAGGCGCCCCTGGGCCGATAAAGATGTTTGTCTAGCTATGGTGTTGACCTGCGAACGAAACGAGAGAAGCGAGTGAAAAAGGCTCTCTCGCCTTTCTCGGTACCCAGTATAAAACGTGACTGGATATAATCGCTTACAAACGTTTCCCGAAGCATAGCGAAGCGAAGGATGTCTCCTTTAAAGGAAGCTAAACAGATGTTGCGTAATCCCCTTATATACATAGAGTTTATTTGTATGCAACTAATATTGTAAACTGAAATAGCCCTTTATTTTTTACCAGTTTACTAAACAAACCTGTCGTAAATTGCTCCATCGTGAGAAATCAAGTCCAATCCACTTTCGGCATAACTTGAAAATGTGCTTCTCGTCGTTGTTTGTTGGGGTTTACATGAAATATGTGATGTTGGAGTTGCAGGGTTTGCGATATCTGAAAGTTTGAAGAAACGTGTTGTGGATATCATAACAAATAATCCAACAATTTTTATTACTTTACCATTGAATTTGTCACCGAGAATATCTTGAAGTATTTCGAGTTTTGTTGAATACCAATTTCTTCCATGTTCCGCCAAACCAAGTTTCATTAAAACGTCATTGTTTAGAATATACACTAACGTAAATGCCACCATTCTGTCTCGATTTGTATCTGAAAATGTCATTTCTTCGAACTCGCCAAGGGAAAGACATTCTGCAGCGTAATACGAGGCCAGAATTATTTGCAATTTTTCTTCACTTCGGTTTTCAAAAGCTCGTTGTAACGAAGATTTGTCCCATTTCTTGGAAAGGAGTGTGTTTATATTCTCTCTCAGCTGTGCAGTGGCTAATAAGTAAAATAATTCGTTATTTTCTTTGAGATCGATTAACGTCTTGCATGTATTCGTGCAGTAACGGTTTTATTCTTGGCAATCTGTCATGTTTTCGCATTCGTTAACTTATGTATTTTGGTAATATTTGGGTTAGATGTTGTTCAGAAAACGTAACCAACGAAACTAAACACAGTTTGACTCACCAAAATGGTTGTTGTTATGCAAAAGGTCATAACGATTACGGTAATTCCTCATTACTTTGCTAGTGTTGGTATCTGCGGAAACACAAAACCCGAGCTGCTTGGGGGTCGATAAACCGTATTTCTAAAATGCACATTGGCGCTAATGCAGCTAATAAAAATATTGAAGCTTAGCGTCAATGGCGCCAGTAGTATTTGCTCTCTATAGCGTCATTAGCACCATCAGCATCAATAGCGCATTAAGCGCCAAGGTAGGAACACCCTCTGGCTCGTCTGGGGAAACCCCCTAAAGTTTATATTCTTCTGATACTTTTATTTCAGACAAATAAGTTGTCACGAGACTCAGCAGCTTCAACTCGACATCGTTCAGCAGGTTCTCCGTTATTAGTATCCTCATCCCGACAGGGAAACACGATAAAAAAAACCTGGGGAAACACCATGGTATTCGAAAACCGGTAGTTGCACAATGTAGCGCGTTTGGCGTCAGGCGTCAGGCGGCAAATTGCGTAATTAATTGCTATTATTGGCTTTTTGTTTAACATACAGTATTAGACTATGTACAAGTTATGAGCCATAATGAGCTGCAGACAGTTGTGTGCGCTCTATCGGCCTCTTAGATCTTATCAGTGCATCGAAACAATGCGCACAATTATGTACAGATTAGTATTAGTTTGTTATTTGCCAATCCTTACAAATGTTCAGGGATCCCTCTCTGTGTTCTAATAGTTGATGTTTCACAATCACTTGCTAATCATATAACTTAGTGTGAAAGACCTACAGTAATCCCCAAAAGATGTATGTTGATTGTTCAAGTAACGTTATTAGGTGCACTTGGGCCGCGCCCGGTCTTGCAATTCAATTCTAAGACCGTTTGTAAGTAATCGAAATGTATGTGTGTACACGAAAGAGAAATATGACCAGCCCAAAAGTGCATAATCATATTACTTTGTGAAAGATCTACAGAAATCCCGAAAAGATGTATGTTGATTGTTCAGGTAACGTTAATATGCAGTTTCAATTCAATTCTAAGACCGTTTGTAAGTGATCAAAACGTTAGTGTGTACACGAAAGAGAAATATGACCAACCCAAAGGTGAATGGTGTTGCTTTTAAACTGACTGAGACTAGCACGATAATACCATCACCACACCACTTTACTGTGGTTTTACATTAGCATACAAGTTTGTTCAAATCTTTGTCGAATCATTCAAGTTTTAATTAATTATTCGCTAAATATAATAAACCCGGAAAGGCCACACCTGTTCAACCTATTTTCACGTGCTTCGGAGCATTGCATTAACTATGTTCATATGTGATGAACCGTTCACACTTATGCGCACGCAACGGTTATTTTTCAACGGTGGCACCCCCGCAATAGTGTTGAAACAATTATTGCTTCTGTATGTGTGAAGCAGTAATTGTTTTCAACACATTTGCGAGGTGTAAAGTTCTCCCACGCGAAATGGTGCAACCTCCTGTATCAATCACCGTATGTGCAATACAAAGTGCGGATGCCATCACCTCACTTGACGTTTCCCTTGCCCTCGAGGCGGGTTATAATTCCCAGTTGTACTTTGACAAGTAATATGATTTGGTTTTCAAGTTGTAGCTGTAGCTTTACTTTTCTACCCATTTTCGTAACCGACATATTACTGACTATCACAATCCACTGACAAGTTTTTGTTATCGCTACATCTGTATCAATCCGTAGGAAAGCATGCGGCCATGCGATATTACTACTTATAACTGTGGATTGCAGTCGATGACACAGGATGGTTGCTCGGTATTATTATTCAGATGGACGGCTTAGGGTCTACAACGTATGTACTAGGTACATAGTTGATAAAAATAAGAGAAAAAGGTCCACAACAGAACTGTGTAAAAATCCATCGTACAAGCCCTGGAAATTACTTATTACGCATAAAACCGCCTTTTGTTGTCAACTATTAGTTTCTTGCTTGTTGATTGGGCATATATCCATGCGTTCCAAACAACGTGTAAAAGAAGAGGTCCAAAGAATCACACAATGCTTACTAAGCCCATGACAACAACTTCGTTCTAGTTCATTAAGATTACTGCTGGGGCCAAAATATACATATTTTTTTGGGGGGTTAGGTGTTTGTGGGACGATTTTGTAAACATCAAGTTCGGTTACCTTCATTACCTTCATCAAAAATACATCATTAAGTGCGCAATGTAATAATCCACAAACACATATTAGGGAAATGTGGAAGTTTAATGTAAATAACTTGTTCTGTCCAAACCGTGTAAATTTAGCTTGTCATAAATCGTGTAAACACAGTCCAGGTCAATCCAAAACATGCGTTAAACCATTTATATTAACATGAATTAAATAAATTATCGAAAGATACAAATCTCATAATATCCACAAGTCGCAAACATTTTTTTCCTTTATCGTCTTGACGACCGCCTAATAATGATATTCAAACATCGCAAATATCGATAAACATAAACTGATCAAAAACGCCGCTACAGCGACATCTAGTGTACATTTTTTTTTAAACAATGACCGCCCGGGGTGCGCTACCTTCCCAAATAAAACGGTTCAAAAACAGAGCCCAACTTATATACAAAGATGAGGAACTTATCGAACTGAACTTTTCTTCGTCACTAAAAAAAGCGAACATAGTAATGAATCTTTGGGCGACCAGAGGATTAACTCTTCTCGGTAACATAACGATAGCCAAGAGTCTCATTATACCCCTAATGACGTATAAGCTGTGCGTTCTACCAGTGATCAACCTAAAAAATGTATTTGTAAAATCGACCGAGCCTTATCTTGGGAAGGAACTAAAAGAGTTACTCTATGTAAAAGCTGATACATAATGAGAACTATATATGTTGGTTCTAAAATTTAAAGCGCTTAGGGAACTATTTTGCGAGGAAACACAAAATGTAACTAGTCTTCAAACTCCATTCTTACACCAAGACAGATTGGAGGCACTCTTTAATTCGACGGTCGGCCCATCTAGTACAATTTTGAAGAGCCCCTTATGCTGTGGGGAATATTTGAAATATGATGCTCTACAAAATTTACTACAAAATTTGGTCTTGACCCAACTACAGTAGATTTTAGTTTCTCAAGCTACTCAAATTATTTCGAAAGTAAAAGCTCAAAGAAACATTTCTGCTGCTTGGAATTAAAAAATAAAAACACAGCTCATAGTAGTGTATGGCACAGAAGCATTTCTGAATCAAATCATGTGTATTTTGTGAAGAAAACGACCACACAGATTACATACAAACGATATAGAACTTTTAAAGACAGATGCGCAATGAATTTGCAACTGTGAATACGTTAATAATCTCCAGTATGCCGATGCCACCAGCGAAACACTGACAGACGTAATATAAGACTTGCATTGGTTGAATTGTGTTAAACGCGCAGATAATAAAATCTGATTTATGCCGCTAAGGCGACATGTGGCGTATAATCTACTTCAAAACGATTGCCACGCGTAGCGTTGTAACCTCGCACGCTAAATGGAACAAAACCTGATAGGGGTTCGTGGCCAGGATATCTTGCGGTTTGGTTAAAAGTCGCATTCTAACAATATTAATATACGGCGTGTCAATTAATAGGCCGCAATTATTTGTGTCTTTCTGTCGGTTTATTTCCCACACTTGGTAAGTTGTTAAATTTAAAAAAAATGCACACAAATTAGTGATGACCTTGTACGTGTTGTATTTCGTCATGGAATTACCGAAAAAAAAGTTGGTTGTCTCGCAAAATATCTCAAGTGTCATATTCGATCTAACAACTGGTTTTTGTCAAATAATTTATTGAAATTCAAAAACAAAACAAGAATTTTAAAATTGAAATTCAAAAACAAATTTGTTGTATATGAAACTCAGGGAATGTTTACATGGTGGTTGTATGAAGGTCACAAAATGTGTCAAAAATATATTAGAGGAAAGAAGTTTCAGAACTGGAAAAAGAAGCGGAGAAAAACGAAATACAATGCGACGAAACAAATACAAATAGCTGAATTTCTTATTAAAAATCTGAGAAGAAAGCAAGAAAAGAAGCGTTAAACGCCAATAGCACATTTTATCGAAAGTAAAAAGTTTTTTGCAAAATTGGGCCAAAAAACTGAAAAACTGAAAAATAAAGTTTCGGTAATTTTTGCATGACTCGAATTTGGATCTTTTATATGGTGCATGTCCATAGCGCCCTCTATATGTCCATAGCGCATAGCGCCCTCTATAACAGGCCTGGACACCGGGGTTAGCACACTTACACCTAACTTGAAAGTCGGACGCAGATTCGACGTAAGCCTGGTTTGTGCGTTCACAAAGGCTATTGTCGTGCGTCGGTGCATCAGTGCTGCTGATGATTTCTACTAGCTGAGTTTGTACTTCGCTGTGTGGGCACTTTTGGCATTATTTGCTGCATAACACATTGGAATTTTTGTAAATAAAATTAATCGTTCAGTGAAGAAGTTAAATAAGTCCAAAATAAATTTAAAAAAATGTGTTAAATGCTGCAATTAACATTTTTATGCGCAACTGGTATGCAGTGCCTTAACAATAACTTGCTTTGTTGCATAAAATCGCTGAGGACGCAGTGCTGTATGTGTAGAAGAAGTAATGTCTTAAAATTAAACTTACGAACGAATCCGGTTAAGCGTGTGTTTTTTTTATTTTTTAAGAAAACACGGTTAATCTCGTATAATGCCATTACTTTAAAAGCTATTCCGTTTCCAGCTTATTTTAGCTTCTTCTGCTAATTTATAAACTTTCTGTAAAAGTATGTTCTTGTGGAAAAAGCCTTTAGATTTGTCAGGAATATCCTCAGAAATCATGAAATACCTCGGCATTGGCACACAATGCCGAAACGACCGACAGACTATAACTTTTTCCGCAAAAATGCATGTTATTTCTAGCACGAAATCCGTTGGATGTGGAGAAAAACTTGCATCAACATTTAAGAACATTACCGAAAGATTATTGCCTTATATAGGTAAACCAGCCAACACAAAACATAAAGAATATGTTACAAGCAGAACGCTTCTCAAACTCTACCTAAAAAATAAGCAGATACCAGCTGCCCTCTGCTTTGCAATCCTACACGTGTACAGTTTTACCAGTTGCGCATAAAAATGTTAATTGCAGCATTTACCACTTTTTTTGATTTCTTTGACTTATTTAACTTCTTCACTGAACGATTAATTTTATTTACAAATATTCCAATGTGTTATGCAGCAAATAATGCCCAAAGTGCCCACACAGCGATGTATAAACTCAGCTAGTAGAAATCATCAGCAGCACTGATGCACCGACGCACGACAATAGCCTTTGTAAACGCACAAACCAGGCTTACGTCGAATCTGCGTCCGACTTTCAAGTTAGGTGTAAGTGTGCTAACCGGACACCGGTCGCGCTCGTTTCAAAACTGGAGGCGGATGTGTTTCAACTGGTTTCTGCGGTCGTGCGGGACTTGTAGACAGTTTTTGGCGTGTTATTGCTCGGATAATCACATGAAATAGTTTTTGCTGTGTTATTGATAGGTTAATGCGTGTGAAACGTAGGAATGTATGAAAATTACGCTAATTTTGAGTTAGCGGACGTTTGCGAGACTCGTCCAGCAAGGTCAAAAAGTTGTGTTTGTGTACATTTAGGTCCCTGTTGGGCTTTCAGAAGTTTGTGCTAAGTTTGTTTATATTAATTATTGCAAAAGAGGTCAGCTGCCTATTTAAACATTTTTGTTTATAGATTATTATGATAATTAAACATGCCAATATTTCCAGTGCACTTAGTGTTCGAATAGAAACAGTAGATGAGAAATTATGGACACCATCACACAGTCAGGTTCTGGTTAGGATGATGGCTGAATGGGTAGATGTTCATCTATGATATTATTGTCACTGTTTCAAAATATCATGTTGAATCACTATTCCTTCAGAAACTTGCATTCATGGGAAATATTTAATAATATCAATACATGTATAACATACATGAAAATTATATGTATGCAGGATTTATTAAAAAAAACATTGGTAGAAAGTGTTGTAGAAGTGGATATGATGCAGGAGATAAAACTACAGTTTTTCGTTTACCAAGAGATAGAGCAGAGAGGTTGAGATGGCTACATGCTATAGCAAGGGACAATATTCCAGACAAACCAGACATTGATGTATGTGAAAGACACTGGCTGCAAGGTTATGAAAAAGTTTTGTCCTATGGCAGGTACTGCCCAGTATTTGCATGTGTCCCTAAAAGTTTATTCCAACCACCACCAGCATACCTAGAACCACAAAAAAGCCATGTCAGGCCAAAGAAATGCTGTAGTTGATGAACTCGATGAATTCACAAAACAGGACAAATTACCTGGTGACATGAATGATTTGGTTGAAGCTTTAAACGTACATTCCTTTTCTGTTTCTACAATTTCATTTGAAAGTGATGATTCTCTCACTATTCAGTCAAAAAAATTTGTAGCCGGCATACCTTTGTTTGTCATCAAAGTTTTCAAGAATTTTGTGCATGGATGTTTCCACCTTGGCATAAAAATTTATATTCCATCTTTGGCTAGCAACAAAATTTTCACATTGGACAGATGGTCAAGAATACAAGAGGCAGTTAATTACCTAAGCAATGTTGAGGAAAGTCATTTAAGCAAAGTTTTCACTGAATACAGAAATTCAATGGCAGCAGTCAGTTGGTAAAATGTGTTTCGCTGAGGCATTTGTCAGAGCATTTGAATATTTTTCTTGAGAACACTATTTAAAGTTGAGGAAAGTGTCTTTAGTTACTCAGTCAAAGCTGAATTATGTTTCTGTGTATCCTCGACCTATTAAGCGCCGAAATGTGCAAACTTGTTTAAGGGTATTTTGTGATGATACTATATTCGCATTGGAAACTCAGTGCAGTCGCTGGTTGTGTGGCAGAAAAAGAATCAGTTGTATTGAAGCGGGTGCTTCGTAACGTGTATTTTTCTGAATGAGCGTCGTTGCCAGAAAACGCTTAATTGTTTCGAGACGCGCAGAAAAAGGCAATACCAAAAGCAAAACTTATCACGCTTCAGTGAATTCAAGGGTGGCATCCGCCACATTACTCCCCCCCAGAAGCGGGATGTTGTTTTTTTGGCGCCCTCTTTTACGAGCTTGCCCAACAGGTACCGGTTTGGAGCAGTCAACAATAGCAGGTTTAAGGCGATCAATCGAAATGGAATGTTCAACACCTGAAATGTTTATCACAAAATACTTTTCGTGACGAGCAGACACTTTAAAAGGACCATCATACGGTGGCGAAAGTGGAGGGCGATATCCATCTTTACGCACGAAAACATATGTGCAATTGCGTAACGAAGGTGGCACAAATACACGAGTTCGACAATGGCGCGACATTGGCTGCGGTAATGTTTGAATCGCACGACGAAGAGTTTGTACAAACTCGGAATACTTGATAGACGTGTCTGCAGCAGCAGGAAAATCCCCAGGATGGGAAATGGTTGAGCCGTAAACGAGTTCCGCGCTTGACGTGGTGAGATCTTCTTTTGGCATGTTACGTATGCCAAGCAGAACCCAGGGCAGCTCGTCAATCCAATTTGGATTAGCCGATCTAGCCATCAGACTGCTTTTGAGTTGAAGGTGAAATCGCTCCACCAATCCGTTAGTCTGTGGGTGGAACGCTGTAGTGCAGTGGTGTTTAATTCCCATGAGCTGGCAAATGTTCTTCCACAATTCAGATGTAAACTGCGGGCCTCTGTCAGACGATATTTCCGTTGGGATCCCGAAGCGGGCAATCCAATGAAATATAAACGCTCTTGCGCAAGTGACGGTTGTCGCATCAGACATTGGAATGGCTTCTGGCCATCGTGTAAAGCGGTCGACGATGGTAAGCAAGTATCTACTTCCTTGTGATGGCGGCAGAGGGCCAACAATATCAATATTAACGTGTATTTTTCTGAATGAGCGTCGTTGCCAGAAAACGCTTAATTGTTTCGAGACGCGCAGAAAAAGGCAATACTAAAAGCAAAACGTATCACGCTTCAGTGAATTCAAGGGTGGCATCCGCCACAGTATCATTTTATGAAATCCAAGCCATGGCGTACATTTCTGGATACATTGTTCGAAAAGATGACTTCAACCTGGATGATACCTACAGTTATTATGAAAAATATGGTTCATATACGCAGCATTTAAACAGAGGTGGCCTCTAAATACCCAATGATATGGCATGTTAATGGTCTGTAGTTTGTTATTTGATGTTTTGACGATTTAAACCAAAAGTCTGCACTCAGCAGTATTTTTGAAATCGTCAGTGACTCCTACATATATAAAATGAAAGCAGATCACTGTGACATACTCAGCAACATCCTTTAAAATGACCTGAGTATTTTGGATCAACATATGCCCTTTTGGGATTTCAACAGCATTTCATTGAAATTTGTAATACTGAAATATTTGTCACCTGTAACAAAAATATTTCTTATATGTAACACTGCAATGTGTAATACTGAAATATTTGTAATATGTATATAACACACTTTTACTGCCTGTCTAATTGACAAATTTACAATCTTTACTATCAAGCAGGTATAATAGAGCTCCTGGCGAAAGGTCATGCTTAGTCAAAAAACCTAATGATCGCAAAGAGATTACCTCATGGGTGCGATTGGAAAATCTCAAATTTTGTAAATCCTTTTTTTTTCATGTCCTGTATGACCTGTATGAAAATTTCTGTGCATTAAACAATGTTTTACCGTTTACAATTTTAGCAAAAAAAATAAACTCAAATAAGTGTGTCTATATATGTGTCTTCATACAAAAGTTTTAGCAGTGAACAAGTTATGCACTACTGCAGTTAGCCTTTTGTCTCGACTTTGTCGATCTGTCCTGCTGTCCTACCTAATACATCACTTCTCAAGGTTTTTTTTGTTAAAGCAGGACAGAGGCTCTTCCTTGAGATCAATATTAGGATTTTGGGACAAAAACAAAAAATAAAATTGAAGAAAGGGACCTAAATGTACACAAACACACCTTTTTGACCTTGCTGGACAAGTCTCGCAAACGCCCGCTAACTGAATGTAAGCGTAAATTTAATATTTTTTTTCGTTTCACACGCAATAACCTATCAATAACACAGCAAAAACTATTTCATGTGATTATCTGAGCAATAACACGCCAAAAACTGTCTACAAGTCCCGCACGACCGTACGAACCAGTTGAAACACATCCGCCTCCAGTTTTGAAACGAGCGCGACCGGTGTCCAGGCCTGTTATAGAGGGCGCTATGTGCATGTCCCACCTGCTAGTGAGTTGGAACTAGTTATACACACACAAGATCCCAGTGTTTGAAAAGTTGTTAGTCGTGGTTTCCAAGGGTGGTTCTATGTATCAAGTAATATCCGTTAGAACCTATGGCCAATATTTAAATGAAACAAGGGCATAAGTTAAAACAGTGACATACTTGGTAAATATACTTGAGATTGTAGTATTGTGCTTGTGTTGCCTAAGATTTCAACGACGATTTTTTTGCCCTCGATTTTGGAATTTCTGAAACTTCTAAACTTAAATTGAAATTCCAATCTTTCTGTATTATTGTCCGAAGTTTCTCTGATGGGATCATCAACTTCAACTTCAGAGCTTGATATTTTAACAGTGAGGGGTTCATTTTTCCTAAAATTTATTTAGACGTTATTGAGAAACTAAAACGTTGACTGTAAAAAATGGCTTAATTGTCTGTGGTTCAACTTTTGGGATTTCCATCCGCAGCTACTCAAAACGTACATAAATCAACATTGGCAAAGAGGACATAAGATCTCGATATCGTATATTTTCAGGACTACCCGAAAACTACATATTGGAGACATTACATGTGTTTCAAATAGAGCAACAAAATAAAGTGATGTATTTTACCGTATTTCAATGGTGCAATTGTAGAAATCCTTGCCATCGTCTTCAGTTTTTTTCAAGTGCGGTTTTAGCAAGAGCATGGAGATAACAAGTTCTTCAGGGCCTTCAAGACGTTCCCTGGCCACCAACAAGACTTGTTTTGTTTCCAAGCACCTATTACTAAACAACAACTAAAATTACTAAACAAGCTGTCACAAACACAGTAACTTACCTTAAGTTGTCGGTCATGTTTTCAAGCTTCTCTGAAGTATAGTAGCCAGCAGGTATAAGCATCAAATAAATTTAAGCAAAACACCTAAACTTGAAGGTTAAATTTACTGTGTACATAAACAAAGGTTTATTGAAACAAGGATTTTCTCACGTAATTACTGATAAAATTAAATACATACATTATTCCAGGCCAGTGCTTTTCAACCACAGTAGGACCAACCGCACTGGGGTGGGTATGAAAATCTTTTGTGTAGATAGCGAACATGGTGCGGATGATGCATTTTTGAACTAAGGTTCAGGTTTGGGCTTCGGGTTAAAAAAATCTGGTTCGGGCAAAATGTTCTGGTTCGTGTTGCATTTTCGGTTTGAGACTGAGATAATTAACCCTGTGTTTGATAATTCATCGGAACAGTTTTTTTTTAATTTACAATCGAAGAAATTTTGAACAGAACACAATATATAATTTATCTACAACAAAAATACCTATAGCAAAATTGCAACAGGCGGTAAACAGGAAATGTATTAATGTGATGTTTCTCACGTGTTCCAAACATTCTATCAGTTTAGAAGTATTTACCGGTCTGTTATTACTCGTTATTTACATACTGCGGTTGCTAAAAATGAAAACTGATTTGATTGGTCGGTCGTACGAAGGAATGTGCGGACAGTCTTTAAAAAGGTTGAAGAGCACTGTTCTGGAAGATGTAAACAGTATAGCAATGGTAGTGGCTATTATTAATCAATAGCGAACGCTTTGCCCGTTTGTGTACACAGATTTTGGAACACATCATTATGACGTAATTGTTACTATCCACGCATTTGCGGTAAAAAGGGTAAGCCAGAAAACGTGAAAGATTTTTCATTTACAATAGTCTATCTCCAAGTTGTTTTTTTACACATTGGGCTCAGCGTTCACAGATTACGCCACCGGCAGATTGTACGCCAACAAACCTGTTAAACCTGCAAAACTGGGGATTCTCAACGCCCAGTTTTGCCTGTTCTAAGGTTCGTAAGACGCAAAAAAGGTGGCCAGCTTACTTTATGTAGGCGCGGATCGTGTTTTCCACTCGTCTGCTGCGTGAAGGGCATCGTGACCGCATGGGACAACCGCAAGATGAGAAGTTCGGCTTGTGGTTCCTGATGCTTGCATGGATGGCGAAGTTTCTGTAAAGTGTGGTAAAAGGGTTTAAGGAGGAAAAGCGTCAAAACATTTGTTACATTTTAAGCTCAAATTGTTGGACCACTAACTGATGAAATCACATTACCTTCGCAATGTCGCATCATTTAGTTTGATGACTAATTATGAGTGATTCACACAGTTGTTTAAGTTCATCTTACAAACTTGAAATTCGTAATTAAACAGGCAAATTTCAATTTCTTTGCTAGTGTTGCATATCAGTGTGTCAAATTACTTGACGTCAATCATCAAGGTCAACTATTATTGCCAAAAACCCATGGTAAAAAAAATATTTATACTTCTCGGTTGACGTAAGTTATTTCATTTGTCATGAATAAATATTTTCGGTGTCGCCATGGACAAACGTAAAATAACAATTCTTTCACTACACGTGAATCGACACATCTCTGATTTTGTTTTCTCTGATAACAAATGTACGGCGAAGCGATGACACCGCGGCTGGGTGAATAACATAATAGGTAACATACAAAAATGATTGCGCTTTGCTTTTTATTCACGCTGCTGAATTACAGTTGCAAGACCGGAATATGTTGTTAAAATCTGGGGTTAAATGACAAATAACGCGTCAAAATCTTCGCATTTTTTGTAATAACCTTGAAATATTAACGAAAATTTCATAGTTCCGACGCCTGAAACTCTGAAAGAGAGAATCAGCAACACCATTACCACAAAAATCAACGCAGAGGTGCTGTCAAGATATGAATAAAAATTTAAAAGTCGAAATTTGTCAATGTTGCTGACATAAATCTGCCCAGAACTGGGCTTTCGCGAGTGGCCCTATATGCTAGACGTACACCCGCAACCCAGTCAATAAATGTCATTGATTTTGTTTTCAAGCTTATGCACAAGAGGCATAATTTTGAACATACCAATTTGTGATGTCCCACTTTAAAACTACTGGGGGTAAAATATATCAACTGTGCCAACCTTTGAAGTCCTCTTGTTATAAAATGAAGTATTTTACATCTGCCACTTTGAAAAGATGCGATCACATCAATTGCGAACAGCGTTATCATCTTCATTAACTGTGATAAAATATAACACTTCTCGCAATTTCTTTTATCAAAAGCGACAAATACCATGTTTAGTGTTACTCAAGCCACCACAAATGGTTACATGAAAAGTAACCGATACTTCACCTGAAACGAATCATAATATAAGTGGTTATTTGGGTTCATGTCTTGTTTTGTTGTTCGAATTTGAGCAATAAACCTGCAGCTTGTTTGTAAACCAAACTACTAAGCATGCGAGTTTATGTGGCTTATAATTCAGCGATGTCCAACCCGCGGCACAATTAAAAGATTTTTGCCCACCTATCTGATTATACAAATGTCAATTTAAATCTCATGCTGCAAAAAAGCTACATACTACAAACAATATTAAGTTCTTGTTATTCAATTCGTTGTAACTTTTACTGCAGTACTTCATACTTTCATTTGCCTAACGTTCACTTGTGACTTCCTGATCGCTTCGATCGAACTTTTTAAAGCGAAAACGGAGCATTCGGTCCCGGGGGAAAGAAACGGGGAAAACCCGGGTACAAATGTACACCCACGCGTCGCTCGCGTGATCAGGAAAATATAAACTCAAGTAAACAAGGCCTTAGCATTGCATTTGCACAGACATTTGACGAGTACCGCGACCAAACTTTAAACTTGTTGACGTTTTCACTTGACCTTTTAAGCGATTTACAACATTTTTTTTGACTTTCGCTCTGTACTTCGTTTTATTCTGTTTAAACCACAAAACCTGTAAAAAAAACTGACACAGCTGTTATGAAAGGTAGTTGGCATTTCACATTTGCGTATGGGCTTTTGGTTGGTGTAAACCGATCGAACCTAGTAAAACTCTGGTATAATAATTTCCTTTGATACAGAATGCTGTTAATGCCTCAGTTCATTGCAGCCTAAAAGTTTCGTGCAACATTGCATTGCCGCCGTAACATACCCATTATTTCACACTACGATACTCAATTTCTCTTTCACACCGGTTTGTACAACTGAATAAAGGTTCGCAAGCAGTGAATTTGTATTTAGTGTATGCTTCTTTTAAGCCACAGGTTTGACGTAAAGCAACTGACCCGTGGGTGTCAAACTGCGGGCAAACACATAAAACTGTGGGTGTTCACGACAGATATCGTCATTCTTTTACGTCACAACTAAGTCCCATCCTATATCTTCCTTTTATCCGGTAGAAAGCAACGAAACAAATTTAAACAGGGCATTTTTCTTTGTTTCACAGATTTACAGCTGCTTTCGCGTTTGTTCAGACAACTTTGAGTCACACATGACCAACCACCCAGAAACTGACGTGATAATACAGAGTGGCGTTGGTGTGGAGATGAGTCTGCGGTGCCTGTAGCCTCACCATATATAACCACTTTACACACCAAGACAGATTTAACGTGAAGCTAAATCGATTTTAGATTGGTTTTCGTTGCAAAACCTCCAGTATAAATTTGAAACTATATGACAGCGCGACTTTCAGTCTTGTCAATCATGCTGGATATCAAGTATTGTCAAACATGCTGGATATGAAATGCCGCACGCTGTCTTTCATATCCAGCGGTCAACGTACGATAAAATAATCATAAAACTGATGACAATTACTGTAAAGAAGGTGTTTTTGTATTTTTGTTCATTTGCATTGAGATTAGACCTGAACGCAAAGACGTCGGCGCGATTAACACGCGAAGCTGCTTATTTTGCGATTTCTTTACACGTGATAAATTTTCTGTTCAATTTGGTGTTAAACCGAACCCGACGACAATACGTCAGCGGTGGGATTCAGACGGTTTGCACAGCTTCGTAATTTGATGACCTACGCGAACCGGTTGTTCCAGTTGTTATGTGTAGGCCTATGTTTCACTTCAAGCATTGTATCCCCGCTGTTACTATGGAACCGGATGCTAAACTATTAGAATCCCACCACCGCAATACGCCAAATACACTGAATGGGGTTTATGGTTAAAGTTATACGTGACCACGGCTGCGCTCCTAAAAATGAGAAATAAATCAAACGTTAACCATATAAAGTCGAAATTGGTTGGGATAATGTTTTTTTCGGTTCTCTTCCCGCAATGCTGCTTTGCATGGAATCGGCAGAAAAACAAACTTGCAAAAATTTCTTGGCATTTATGCAAGTTTAGCTAGAACCTTTGGGTAGATTGGAGGGTAAATAACCGGGGAACACCCAAACAAGCTTCCCGGGGGATCACGAGCAACGTTTTGCGGTCCAGACATAGCTTTTGCCGAAACTGTACAGAAGACCAGGATGCCCACAGAGTCGGGCCACTCTTTTCTAGGCAATCTACTCCACATGAGCTGAATAAGCGCATGCGGCACTGGTTGCATATATTAAATCCACTAAAATACCGATCACTTTCAAATTCTTGCATTGCTGTTTTCAAACAAAGACCAAAAAAGAATTCCTGATATTTTTTCTAGTTGAAAATCGTTTCACAATGTATCTATTAACATTTATATCTGCATTAATCACAGTTTTAAAACGCTTTTTTTTGCAATTACAAGAGGTAGAGTTTTTGGAAGTACCAGGGGTACTTTCCCGGGGGTTGCACATGAACAACCACCTGTTGGCGCCGAACAGTCTACCCACACTTTAAACTGCATTCCAATCATATCAAATAGCAATTTCTGTCTGAGAAGTCGTTAGTCAACCCTGTCGTTTTAAGTCACGCATGCGTGCACAGACCGTGTTTGGATGTTACTGATGGCAAGAAGGAAAAACAAGTCGACTATAGCTTGCATAATGCCACGCACATCAATGTGCAATAAACACCAAACCCAAAGGAAAAACTAACCAAATACTGTGCTGTACCTGACAGGAACAAAACCACAAGTGCTTTCTGATGCTCGTTGACCGCGAGTGTTTAGCAAAATAATATGTTGGAGTTAGACCAAAATAAGATTATTTGCTTTCAATATCACTTAATTTATAAATTAATAGCAGCAGCTTGTAAGTATATAACTTGACACAAAGGAAACGATACTTTAGTTTTGCAGGGGAATCACCTTCCTTCAAAGCTGATTCCTACTGCTTCGCGCTGAGGGTTTTGGCTAAGGTTTTGGGTTTCAATTAACTGACGAAAGAAGTTAAAACAAATTACCAAGGAGCCTGTTTGGCAGCACAAGTTGACGTGGTAAGGGAAGCAAGGAATTGATAACAGAACACTTACACTATACCAAAAGGAGGATTCAATAAAATCACATTTTTATAGAAGAAATTCAGATAAAAAGATAGTTGTCACCACGAGAATCCCAGAATCATCGCCAGTTCAGTCAGTTTTTAAGCAGGAAACTGGAATAATATCGGGTGAGTAGAGGAAGAAAATATCGATGTATATATATATCTGTATAACTGCCACAACATAAAATTTTATCTCGAAAGAAACTTTTCAGCTAATTACCAGAAAAAAATACTAGTAGACCTAACTATGACCCTAGATCCTGGGTCGCATTGGCTTTTGAAAAAGGAGTGCCTGCTCACCCGCCATCTCAGAATCCTAAGACGATTAAACATTCAACACAACAATACCTACATTACGCCATGCCGAAGCTTACTTTCTCATTATGACTATGTGGAAACCTGTTATTGGGTTACGAGCATGAAACCACAAGTATTTTAGACTTCTAGAGCTAACTTACTTTTCACAGTTTTCGCGATCAGTAAAATCATACAGCACGCTGTTTTTTCAATGAACAGCGAGAACAGTTGTGTTGCTACTTCAGGTAACTATAATTTAATCGCAATGAATAACACTAATAATATTGAACAAGCGAACCAGTGGTGCCGATGTTTGAAAAACGTTAACCGGGAAAGTGTTTCCGTGGAGTGGATACTTAAAGCAGAGGCAGTGCGTGATGGTGCCGAGTTTGAAGTTGGTGAGCCTCGCGACAGAGATTTTTCCTCCTAATGATTCAGAACGCGAAACAGCTCGAAATTTTCTATTTCTGCAGATACCAACACTAGAATAGTAATAAGGAAATACAGTCATTGTCTATTGCATAACTACACATTTCCAAATCAACAGGAGGACCGAACTTAATTTGGGTATGTTCATTGAACATATATAAATGTGACAAAATTTTGACAGTTATTTTTATTTCCAATGATGATGGTTTCGGTGTTTTGTTAATGTAATGAGAATGATGTGAAAATGCAAATGCACTGCGCTGTTGAACAGTACATCAGGTGACATGGTTATATCAGGGTGATAAAAGGCAATCTTACGCAAATACAAGCAAAGTTTGTCTTTATGCGCTGCGGTATTGTGTCTCGTTTGGTCCGCCACCTCCTTATAAGAACAAAATGTCACATAATAGTCGCAATTCCGATTGTCGCCTCTACGTATCTTTATTTATTTACAACACGTTTATAATATTTAAAGAGCAGAAACTTCCACACCATCCTAACTGCATATCAAAGGAATTTACAGAAAAATCACCACCAAAAGAAAAGAGATGGAAAGAATGTGAGTATTTATTTATGTAAACCAATCTTACACCAACATCCGAATATCGGTATATTTTACATGTAAATTTGGAAAGACCAACGGCAGAATTTCAGCAGTTAAAAAATGCGTACATACTTCTGTGTTAGACATTTTCTATATTGAAACAATTTCTTAAATAAAAAACGGGATACAAATTTAAACAGTGATCCCGACTGTTCACCAGAAACAACATTTGCATCTGAATTCCAGTAAAATGCAATTTTCTATGTCGTTGCTTCGGAGGTAACACCTGGAAACAGTTTAATTAAAGCAACATTACGTCGTTCTTGGTGTGAGTTTTTGCTCCAAAAGAAAGGTCCGGATTTCGTCAATCGAATGGTTTCAATGTTCCCCAACCTCTTCTATGTTCCTCCGCCGGATCAGAGTAACAGAGGACTTTCTGATAGGAAATCCAACAGTCCAGTTCAAATTGTTGAACCTCAGGTATTGGGTTCTTTGTAAATCCTATAGTGGCGAAATAGAAGACGTGCAACCTGTTTTTTTACATTTTTGGCATGATAAATTTCACACTCAATGCACGATGTGATCTATTCTACATACCCCATGGCACCAGGGGATCATGTTGAGTTTTCTACATGCATTTGAATTGTTAGTACGAATGAAATAAAACAACACTAACCCTGATAATTGCACCGATCGGACATCGAGAATAATTTTTTCAGTTTGAAAATAATTTTTGTATATCATTTAACTCACGCTTTCTTGTTATGCTTTACATCCATCAGACCAAAAGTAAAACAGAGTAGCTAATTTATAAGTCAAGATAGTCTCTACTTGTCTGCTTTGGTAACATAGCTGGCTTTGTATTTAACAAAACGGCCTCCATGTTTGGTAGGACGGAAATTGTATGTGTGTTTGTGTTTGGTGTGTCATTTCCTTGCAAGGGAAACGGGCGAGACGACGGTGCATACACATAACTTACGCCATGAACATTACATGTGCACACTCTCTTGTTATGCTTTACATGTCTCGCTTTGGGATCTTGCTTAACTTATAACCTTATATATTGTCTGATGTAGCTCTGTCTGTACAGCTTACTTCTATTAAATTTAGGAAGACAAGATTAAGTTTCCACACCCACTCCATGCAAATGACGATGGGAAAATGAATATTTGTTTCGTTTACAAGTAAGTAAACTTAATCGGTGAAATGCGTGATGGGTATTTCTACCAATGCATTGACATCTACCATATTCGAAAATTTGTCTATGCGAGAAACATTGTAATGCACAAATGCTTTCTGAATAATCATTTTGGTCACGTCTCACCAATCGTTCGTTCACTAGGGAACATTACAAATGTAAAATACAATGTAGGATTTGGGATTGCGCGCTATTCGGATGTTCCATGATGTTGGATTCAATCATGTGTCGATCGGAATTGGAAGAAACAAATGAGGAACAAATGACAACAACCACAGGTATAAATAAACGTTAATCCTTTTTAAGTTTTATACTATAGACTTTACACTACCGGCATTTTAATCATAAGGTTTCCATTGCATTATTATTTTGCTAGGTTTTGATTATCATTGTGCAAAACAAAAAGTTAAGATATGTTTAGATTTAAATGGATTTAGCAGTGGAAACCGATTTTGTGCATAGCAATGAAAATATCTCAAATTTAACGAAATGTTGTTAATTTGTATGTTCTTTGAGTAAATGACGTTGCACTTATTTAACCAACTGTTGAACATGTATTACTATAAACCTTACCATTTTAAAACTTTAATGAATTTCAATTTATTGTGGTTTTTCAGGTTTGCAACCCCAAGGTAATACAATGAATGAAGGTACTTATTTTGCAAGAATTTTTCCCTGAAAATGCAATGATTAAAACGAAATCAACAAGAAAGTTTGTATGCAGATCTTACTGAGCCCTGTGGAAACGTCTGTAAAATATGCAAGCGATTTCCTATCGATCTCACATTGCAACCATGTTCTCATACATGCTGCTGTGTCCGTTGCGAACCAAATAATTGTCCAGTTTGTGGTAAAAGAGTCCGTGGCAGAATCTGCTCACAGACACAATGACAAACTATGAACACAAAGGTAACCTAATATTCCCATACAATATTTCCTAATCTGCATCAAACATAATTATTCATTGTTATTCTTTGTTATATTTTGCACCAAATTATAATTACAGAGCGTACATGAGCATATGGTATTATATGTGTTAATCGCTTCGCTTGTCCTTGCAAATCCAATGTCGTCGTATTTTGAAAGTTAATCAATGTAGATTTGTTTACGTACTTTTATTCTAATTTGTGTTTAGATTTGTTTAGCCTTGGCTTGGTGCTGAATAATGTGTTTTGTAAGAAAACACATTATTCATTTTGTTTTGATTTTTTTTTCAACGCCAAGAAACTAACTAATCTCTGACAAGCATCCACTTACAAACTTTCACGCAGGATGGTGGAGCAGGCAAGGCGGTACCCCTGCTTTTATCCTAGATTCGATTTTATGGCGGATGAGTCAAAGCGGTGGAGAAACTTTCAAACTGGGTTTTAGCCATTTCATAGCCCACGACCGCAGTAAAAGCAACAATTACAATATCAAATTACTCCGTGTCAAAACACACCTTTATTTTTAAAATAACTTGTGTTTTTGCTTGGTCACAGTGATTTCAAGTCAGAACGCCGATGGTTGTTTGTTTATGATCTGTCGCTGTGTGTGATTGTTAATTTGGCTGACGCAGGTCATAAAAATCACTCGAGCGATTCAAACTTGGTATTCCAAACGAATTGATTGGACGTTCAACAGAGTTCACACTGTGTTTTCGAGCTGGACGATCAGTTTATAACGATGGAAGTTGAAGCCGACTCTGATCAAAATATAACAAAAAATCACACACCAAAAAAGTACAATCACTTTATAACGATGGAAGTTGAAGCCGACTCTGATCAAAATATAACAAAAAATCACACACCAAAAATGTACAATCACTTTATAAGGATGATGTTTATAACTTTTTTTTTTAAACCGAGCATGACGTGCTGATACATTTGGCCGATTGCTAATCTCGAGTGCAGTACGATGGTATGAAAAGGAAAATTGTTAATTGATCTCTTCTCTCTAATCTGTAGAGGGCGTGGACACGGATGTTTGGCTCTTTCGATTTGCCTGGGAACATTTCATGTACCTTTTCAGGCTTCTGATTGGTTTATTTCCATCCGAAGCACCGCACAATGCATTTGGAGCTGAGTAATTGGTACACGGGGGCTGCGTATCGCTGGTATAGGTTTGTTCGCATTAATAAGTGTTTGACTGGTAAAAAATGTGCGATAATATTATTTATTTTTAAATAATGGAAAGAAAGTTCCCAGCGAAAAGAGGGTAGTTAAAAAAAAGAAACTCCCAAGCGTATAACAGGGTAGGTGGAAGCGTTGTAATTAGCTTCGTAATAAAACAACGAAAGAAAAGTTCCCCAGCGAAAACAGGGCAGGTGAAAAAGTAAGCTCGCAAGCGAACAAGAGGGTAGGTGGATGCGTTGTAATTAGCTTTAGGTGCATGCGTTCTAATTAACATCACAGCGACATGCGAACCAAACTTGATATTACAAATGGAAGTTCAAAGAAGAGTGCACACTGCGTATTGTTTAACGATGAAAGTTAGAGCACACGCTGTGCTAGTCTTGACGCGGCGCTGAGGGAAAATTGTGAGTTGTTTTTTATGTCTAATCCGGAGCGGGGGTGGGCACGTGGCGGGAGTTTTTCTTCGACCCGGCTGGGAGCTTTTCACGCACCTTTTCAGACTGTTGATTGGTTTGTGGGGTTATAGTGAAAGCACGCGCTGTTTTATTTATGTTTATTTGGTCCAGCCGAAGCACCGCACAATGCGTTTCGAGCTGGACTATCATGCTTCGTAAAAGAACCAGTTAAAAAGAGAGTAGGGGAAGAGTTATATGCCGCCTTGTAATAGTACAACGAAAGAACAACCACCAGCGAAAAAAGCACTGGTGAAAAAATAAGCTCCCAACAAGCAAGTACATGGTAGCTGCATAGCGTGATGAAGACCAACATAATGGCATGCAACTCTAATATTCCTTGCGAAGTTCAAGTCAACAAAATCAACGAGTTGAAACAAGAAACGGTAAGTTAGTTTACTCTTAAACTTGCTACTTTAGTTTTTTTTGTAAATCTCATGCTGTAGTAAAAACTAAACGGACTTAAAACATAACTACAATTTAGATGTTGTTTATTGTTTTGTAGAGCGACAGGGATATTGGGCCATTGCTTCGTGACAACCCACGACGATTTGTCATCTTTCCTATTCAATATCATGACATATGGAGAATGTTCAAGAAAAGCAGAGGCTCCCTTTTGAACAGTGGAATAGGTGCAAAATTCTTTGCCGCTTCCGACGGGATTGTTAATGAGAATCTCGTAAGTTACTCAAATACTACAAACAACTTTCAACAAGCTTGTATGGTTCGGTAAAATGAATTGTTACAATTAGGTCGAACGTTTCGCTCAAGAAATACAAGTGACTGAAGCCAGATTTTTCTATGGCTTCCAAATTGCAATTGAGAATATTCATTCCGAGATGTACTCTCTTTTGATCAATACTTATGCACGAGACAGTGAAGAGAGGTAGGTAGTTTAGATATTTCATATTAACAATATGATAATTTTTTCAATAAATGTTGCTCTGTTTTGTGAATTACTAATAGGCATTTTTTTTATGTTGACATGTTCTGCAACACCACCATAGTTTTGTAAGCCTAACATCAATCGTCAACCTTTTATCTAAAAATTACATTTGGTTTAACTATATTTTTTACAGGGAGTACCTGTTCAACGCGATCGAAACTATGCCATGTGTTCGCAAGAAGGCTGAGTGGGCCCTCAAATGGATAAATTAGCAACAGTCAACCTGTGCAGAGCGAGTGATTGCATTCGCTGCGGTGGAAGGCATTTTCTTCAGTGATTCCTTTGCTGCAATATTCTGGCTGAAAAAACGAGGCCTCATACATGGTCTTACCTTTTCCAATGAACTCATCAGCCGTGATGAGGTTTGTATAAATTGTAAAGGCAACCATGTCAAGGGGATATGTGGTTGTCGAAAATGCCCATACCCAGCGATGCGGCGTTGACCTTATTTCTGTGTTCATATTGTAATGTTTCTGAGAAATGTCGTTCTGCTAACTTTTGAATAATTTAAAACGTGCTTTTTTGTTTCTTGCAGGGCTTGCATTGTAATTTTGCCTGCTTGAGGAGATGCAGTTTGCATTGAACAGGCAAGTTTCACCTAACACACAGCTCCGCATCCATGCTTTCCAACCTACAATGTTAGTCATACAAACAAAAAAACGCTTACAGAATCCAAAATCCGCACCAAAGTGTAATGGACATAATTGATGCAAATAAATTTATTCGGGAGAAAAGCATGCATCAGAATAGTTTTGTAAATTGCTGTTATTTTATATTACTTGAGCCAAACGTCACTCAAATAACGTAGTTTGTGAAAGGCGAACTAACACACATCATCGGGTTGTAACGCGTCTGTTTGGTTTACAGGAGTTTTTGTCCGAAAAATTGTGTTTAACATGTTTTTACTATTGTGTCTTAAGAAAATGTATTTCGGTGAAATTTGGGCCATTGCTTCGTGACAACCCACGACGATTTGTCATCTTTCCTATTCAATATCATGACATATGGAGAATGTTCAAGAAAAGCAGAGGCTCCCTTTTGAACAGTGGAATAGGTGCAAAATTCTTTGCTGCTTCCGACGGGATTGTTAATGAGAATCTCGTAAGTTACTCAAATACTACAAACAACTTTCAACAAGCTTGTATGGTTCGGTAAAATGAATTGTTACAATTAGGTCGAACGTTTCGCTCAAGAAATACAAGTGACTGAAGCCAGATTTTTCTATGGCTTCCAAATTGCAATTGAGAATATTCATTCCGAGATGTACTCTCTTTTGATCAATACTTATGCACGAGACAGTGAAGAGAGGTAGGTAGTTTAGATATTTCATATTAACAATATGATAATTTTTTCAATAAATGTTGCTCTGTTTTGTGAATTACTAATAGGCATTTTTTTATGTTGACATGTTCTGCAACACCACCATAGTTTTGTAAGCCTAACATCAATCGTCAACCTTTTATCTAAAAATTACATTTGGTTTAACTATATTTTTTACAGGGAGTACCTGTTCAACGCGATCGAAACTATGCCATGTGTTCGCAAGAAGGCTGAGTGGGCCCTCAAATGGATAAATTAGCAACAGTCAACCTGTGCAGAGCGAGTGATTGCATTCGCTGCGGTGGAAGGCATTTTCTTCAGTGATTCCTTTGCTGCAATATTCTGGCTGAAAAAACGAGGCCTCATACATGGTCTTACCTTTTCCAATGAACTCATCAGCCGTGATGAGGTTTGTATAAATTGTAAAGGCAACCATGTCAAGGGGATATGTGGTTGTCGAAAATGCCCATACCCAGCGATGCGGCGTTGACCTTATTTCTGTGTTCCTATTGTAATGTTTCTGAGAAATGTCGTTTTGCTAACTTTTGAATAATTTAAAACGTGCTTTTTTGTTTCTTGCAGGGCTTGCATTGTAATTTTGCCTGCTTGAGGAGATGCAGTTTGCATTGAACAGGCAAGTTTCACCTAACACACAGCTCCGCATCCATGCTTTCCAACCTACAATGTTAGTCATACAAACAAAAAAACGCTTACAGAATCCAAAATCCGCACCAAAGTGTAATGGACATAATTGATGCAAATAAATTTATTCGGGAGAAAAGCATGCATCAGAATAGTTTTGTAAATTGCTGTTATTTTATATTACTTGAGCCAAACGTCACTCAAATAACGTAGTTTGTGAAAGGCGAACTAACACACAACATCGGGTTGTAACGCGTCTGTTTGGTTTACAGGAGTTTTTGTCCGAAAAATTGTGTTTAACATGTTTTTACTATTGTGTCTTAAGAAAATGTATTTCTGTGAATTTGTGATGCAATATATGAAAATTACCGAATTGTACATTTTAGGTTTTCAAATCCGAAAACCCGTTCGATTTCATGGAGTTGATCTCACTCGAGGGAAAAATCAACTTCTTGGAAAAGCGCGTCGGCGAATGTCAGAAAGCTGGTGTGATGGCAAAAGCGGAAGACATGAAATAGATGCAGACTTTGACGCCAGATGCAGACTTTTACGCGTAAACCGTGAAAATATGCGACCGGGAAATATTGCGACATTCGCACACGCGTGAACCGTGAAATATTGCAACATATATTTACTCGCTCGAGTCAAAACAACCTTCAACCTCCGCCACCTCGTTGTTTTCCACCTGTTTTTACATTTGCTTTGCCCCACGAACTTTCTTGCAAGTCTGCCATAAACCATTTATGTAAACAGTAATTATAAAACAAACTGTCGAAAGATACAAAGCTGATAATATCCACAAGTCGCAAACATATCCTCCCTTTATCACCTTGACGACCGCCTAATGATGATATTTGAATATCGCGCATATCAATAACACAAACTGATCAAAAACGCCGCTACAGCGACATCTAGTGTACATTTTTTTTCTAAACAATGACCGTCCGAGGCGCGCAAATAAAACGGTTCAAAAACAGAGCCCAACTTAAATACAATGAAAAAAAAAAAGCGCCCGACCCACATATCAAAATGAAAACCTAAATTGGGATTCGTGCCCAGACATCCTGGGTTCAAATCCCGGTGTGGTAAAAAAACTTGTATAGAAAGATGAGAAACTTATCGAACTGAAGTTCTCTTCGTCATTAGAAAAAAACGAATAGTAATGAACCTTCGGGCGACCAGAGGAATAACCCTTCTCAGTAAGATAACTATAGCCAAGAGTCTCATTATACCCCTATTGACATATAAACTGTGCGTCCTACCAGTAATCATCCAAAAAAAATGCATTTGTAAAATCGACCGAGTCCTATTTAAATTTAAATGGGGCTCATCTTGGGAAGGAACCAAAAGAGTTACTCTATGTAAAAGCTGATACATATTGAGAACTATATGTTGGCTCTAAAATTTAAAGCGCTTAGGGAATTATTTTGCAAGGGAACATAAAATGTAACTTGTCTTCAAACTTCACTCTTACACCCAGAGAGATTAAAGGCACTCTTTAATTCGACGGTCGACCCATCTAGTAAAATTTTGAAGAGCCCTTTATGCTGTATCGTAAACATTGCGAAATCAATCCTGTGCAAAAACCCCAACCACGCATGCAACTGGCTTATGAAAAAAACACAGTAAACCCTTTTATTTCGAAAATTTTATCGACGCGAGAGCAGCGACCTGCTACACCAAAATGGGGAATATTTGAAATATGATGCACTTGCTACAAAATTTGGTCTTGACCCAAATACAGTAGATTTAAGTTTCTCAATCTAATAGCAAGCATTCCCGAGGAGTGGGACTACAAAAAAGACAATTTAAAAAATATCTTGAGACATTGCGAGAGCGCGAAGGCTTTGCATTCTTGGCTACCAACTGACTTCAACCCAAACCACAAGCTGTACAGTATTTTTCTCCTTCGCAGTTACTGTTCGGTATACATCACAACAACACTATTTTTGAATGCTTTTTGAACAGCGCTCTTCTTTGTGACGGTTTGTAATTTACAGATGTAAATACGCTAATAGGCGACAAATAACGGAATTTGTATATATGTTGCAAACAACAAGAGCCATTGATTTAAACATCGCCGAAACACCGAACTAGATTATTACACAAGTGGTCATACCCTGCTTGACGTGTAGCCTTTTCACATGTAACTTGACTTATTTTGCTCATTTCTCGCAATTATCTTTACCCTTGCCTCTAGGGGTAAAGATAATTGCGAGAAATGAGCAAAAGAAGTCCTTTTTTATAATATTAGAAAAAAAACAGAGCCAAACTTAAACCAATGCGATGACACAAAGCGTTCAGCACCACTGCGTAATTTTTAATTTTCGTTTTCTGTTTTTTCTGCACAATTTCCCACCGCACAACCTTTCCGCATGATTGTTTTGAAAATGCAGGATATCGAGGCTGAACCCAACTTGGTGTAGTTTTGTTGTTTAGTTACTAGAGCGTTACGTCACAATGTAATATACTTTCAAGTTTCTCCCTGATATTTTTTTTAATAAATAGCAATCTTCAAAATGAAAAGTTAATGAGAGTTTATTTTAAAGAAAATAAAAAACCTCGAAGGTTGCATGACCGCTAAGAAAGGTTTCTGAACTCACATAAAAAAAGAACAACAGAGCAAATTTCATAATCTCAATCACTACAAGCAGTTATAACACAATGGAAAACGAATCAAAAAAATGGAAATGAAAAGTTACCAAACTATTTACAGATATCAGGATTGTGGAAATCAATTCAAGTGCGTAAATAATCTGAAAACCAATGAAGAAATGGTTACAAGCAGTTGAAGTTGACGAAACATATTGACTAAAAATTGTGCTGATTTTATGCAGGCAAATGTTGTGAATAGCAATGAAACATACCAAAATATTACCTAGGTAGGTTTTAACAGTTTTGAAAAGCAAAGAATAAACAAAAACATACAAGAAAATGTTCTAAGAAAAGAACGCTATGTTTCGCTGGACACAATTATTTACAATGCAACGACATACACGATGAGCTAATTCTACTGACGAAAAGAACATAATTTTAGTCCCTAACAAACAAATATAAACCGCAGCAGGGAATGCATATGTACAAAGGTGCTGATATTTTCGGGAGTTCATCCTAAGAAGGTTCGGCGGTTTTCCTGACGCCTTGGTCCGCATGCATTATATGGTGTCTCGTACAACTGCCTGGCATTGAACCTCGCACTGTTGTTATGTGGGCAGTAACTGTTTGTGTGGGCGTTGTCTCCGGTAGCCCCACAGAATGGACACACATAGCTGGTAAAATAGCAATGATCTTATTAAATTTTAGAATATTGCCAAAGATTTGCTCAGTTTTTTCATGTTGAACTGGTGCGCTGGTTTGACAAAAACCAAGAATAACTTTTTGCCGTTTCACTTTACTAAATGGGAAAAATAAAAATGTTACCAATAAGCATCTGGTCTCGTTGAGCCTTGATTCAAAGACAAAATTGGGACCTGGTCAAAAGTGTTATGAAAAACAGTGGTCTGCTAGACTTACCTTCTCAAAATTGGGCAAGTCACTCTGTTGCTTGAGTCTCGCAATTGATGGCTAGTGTGCACCTCTGTCGGTTCACCATTTCGAAAGCAGAAACTGCACATCAAGTTACTTGTCTGGCTTACCTAAAACAACAAATTTTAAAAAAAGGTAGGAAACTATTATTCCATAGATAACTATTTAAAATTATTATAAAGACGCTATGTCAACATTTACCACTTACACTATATAATTTATATACACACATACACATGGTGAGTATTTTGTCACAAAGCAAATTTATTTTGAATATTATTTCTTTGCACAAATTGTAAAAATTAAATCAAACAACGCTGCGTTGGAAATTTCACTATTCCAATATTTTTCTGGAATCATTATTAAAATATAAATTTTATGAATCAAATCAAAAAAAATTAAATTTAAAACTGAAATACAGTTAGAGAAAGATCTTAAGTGTGATCTGAGCTGGTAAATGTAGCTTGTAACGATTATTTTGAAAGTAAAAGCTCAAAGAAACATTGCTGCTGCTTGCAATTAAAAAATAAAAACACAGCTCACAGCAGTGTATGGCACAGAAGCAGGGAGAGTCATAAAATACTGAGGCTGATATGCAAAATGCACATGCGGGGGTACCGGAGTGCAAGTTGGTGGTTGTTGAAGATGAAGGTTTGAGCAAGTTGGCCTTTAGACACAAAAAAGATTATTTCTGAATTAAATCATGTGTATTTTGTGCATAAACACAGCCACACAGATGATACGCAAAAGATATAGAACGGCATTGGCACCGATAAAACCATAGAGGTTATTATGTCATAAAGCAACAAGGCTACTCACCAATGTCGTGGGACAACATAACGTGGCTGCAGTAAGCTATAATACATATTACAGGGTTAGAACTAATGGTTGATGGTATGTTACGTTTTTTGATGCTGAAACAAAGATACCAGAAAACCAAAAGCAGATCAGAATTACTGGAGCAATTTGGAACATATAAAACTATATATACATATATATATATATATGTCTAAATTATTTTTTTTCAATTTCAAAACCTAATAAGGAGAAAAACTATTGTACTAGCACTTGCATATATGATACAGAAGAAGTGCAAACAGTTCATTATATCCACTAGATCACCTAAAACTTACAGCACAAACTTTGCATAACTTTTTTGCTAACTATCGCAGAGGTATAAAATCTAATTTGTAATGCAGTTAGTATATCCACGGACCGCTCGTCATGGTGAAGCAAACGAACAATGATGGTAAAATGTGTGTAAGTTATATTTCTCCATGACGATTTACCAGTTGGAGCCACTAACAATATTATGTTACCAACTGGATGGACAAGTACACAACTGGTATTCATCACTGCATGAATATAAAACATGTTGCATTCTTAAATTATGGCCAATAAATTTTCCCCTACAATTACAAGTGCCACAGGCCGGTACCAGTCCGTGCATTGGTGGTTGGGGAGCCCTGAACTAAGGTATTGAATGTGCCAAATATTATGTAACTGAGCAGGATGGCATTAGTGTATTGGTAAAAAATAACAACTATATGAAACTATGATGTTTGCATACCGCATATAGCTGTCGTCACATATCATTGGAACACTGGGCAGCCATACAGCCGATGGCGGACCAAACTGCACAGACCTGATAAAGTAATAAGCTCTATTCAATTATTTTACTCATTATTAACCAGCTTTAGTTATATATATACTACAAACTACTCCCTGTTTCCAACTGATATACATCGAAATAAAAAATTCATTCACTTATTTGTCACAAACTTAAATCTGGCAAAACTGACTTGTTGCTTTCAAAAGTGATTTTTTATATATATACCTGCCACCCAAATGCATGTTCTGAGGTACACTATTAACTCTGTGATACGACTGCAGTGAAGGTTGGAGACTTTCTCGACTTGCCCAAGGCCGCATTCGAGGCCTTGTTTGTGTCTGTCTCTCTCTTTGTGGTGGGCGCCAACGACTCTGCTGAACTTCTGGTCTAACATACTTGTACTGGTCTTGCTCAGAAACTGGTGTTGGGGTAGCTAATTGACTTTGCTGATCAACCTGGTAATTGATGTCTGTTTAATTATGCTAAAATTGCAATGTTAATCATATTTGTCATGTAACACAACACAATAAACAACCGTGTACTGAGCATATTCACACCAAAATGTAAATATTACCAACAATACAACTTACCTTGGTCGTGCCGCTGTCTTTGAGACTCATTTCGTTTGTGTCATCCATATTTTTTGAATATACAAAACCACATTAAAGCTACTTGAATTAAATTATTATAATTAAGGAACAAAACAATAGCAATATCATGAATAAATGTTATTTATATTACTGCAAGTATTAGGTTATAACCTAAAACAAAGAGTGCACAAAAAACAGGAAAAAAACGCCAACGGAAAAATTGTCGCCATTTCGTACGATAGGTTTGTCCGCTGTAACACCTTTCCACAGGATTTCAAAATATTTAAACCAAGCGTCCATCAATGACCAAACCCAGCTCCAGTCGGAAATCCTAATTCTGATGTCGATTGAGAGAGCATCAAAACGATTGCCACGAGGAAAACTTTTTGTGGCGACATAAAGAACG
The DNA here is from genome assembly GCF_947561715.1 of Ascidia mentula. Lineage (NCBI taxonomy): Eukaryota > Metazoa > Chordata > Ascidiacea > Phlebobranchia > Ascidiidae > Ascidia > Ascidia mentula. Next base: position 20,584,147 of record NC_138568.1, on the reverse strand, counting down.
GCGGGAAGGCATAGAAATGTCTGTGGTGTTGACTAATCGGATTTTTCAGCCCATCCAAAAACTGGTTCTTCAAAATCGATTAAAAACAGAAGCACTGAATACACTCTAAATTATGCAAAATTAATTATTGCCTGTATACGAAATTTAACCTATGTAGCCTATCTCCTAAAGATAAGGCCCGCTGATAAAAATAAATATGTTTCTTTGGCCTAGTGAAAAGCACCCAAACCATAATTTGACAAACGTTCATCAAAGTGCAACATGTGACTTGAATCTCCATCAGAGACAGCATATGCAACACTGCCGAAAATATCTCCACAAAATGTTTTGACAAATGATTTTCAATCCGTATCATCATGCAGCAAACTGGGCTACGGGATATAGGCCTATAGGCTACTCACACTTTGTTATGAATTATCTTTTGAAGATGGACTTGGCACAATATCACAATTCGTTAAGACTGAAATGATCCATGTTTAGAGGCCAATGTTGACAAACTTACACGGTAGTTAAAGAAATGGAATGTGGTGTAAATGCGGGCATGAATCTACTGTAACATACGTCACAGAAAGCAGTGCTTGTATTGCGTAATGTTTTGCGTGTGTAACATACGTCACAGAAACCAGTGCTTGCATTGCGTAATGTTTTGCGCGCAGCTTTGCACATGTACTGCATAATCCCACAATGTGACCCAAATGATTGAGCCATCGAATATTCTCGAGTAAAGTGATTCATTTAACATCCTGTTTACCACATAAAATGTCCTCCTATGCTTATGTCACATCACACCTATGTTCTTGTATTATATTACTTCAAGCGCCTCATGATATCACGTGACATTATTGACCAATCAGCTCTCATAATGGAGAGCGTTAAAAAGCCCAGGTTAGACCGGTAAATTCATTCTAATCCATTCTAATCCATTCTAATTCATTCTAACTGATTCTATTTGCTGCCATTCTATTTGCTGGCATCCTAACAACGTTGTATTGAAAGTTGTAATGTACCGTCGTAATGAAGAAGATAACAGAAATGAATACAAGTATTCGGGAAGAGATCTTGGTTCTGGGTGCTTTATAGAACGGGGCAGAAGCAGGTTTAACCATCAAAGAGACTCAATAACCGCTCAGGCCATCGAGACCCTGTTAAATATCTCTGAGACCCTTAGAGTTATTTACAATAGTGCCCCGTTTTCGGCAACTCCCTTGAGATCAGAGAGAAGAAGCAGACGTGTTTCACCAGCCAGTACACCAAGATACCCGGCAAACCGACGACGCAGCCCGTACAACTCCAGGCGACCAACACGCCAAACCAGAAGCCCAGGTGACAATCTGTCTCCAACTTCTCAAATATTTTTTGACCAGGAACTCTAGCTCTATTCCCGGCCGCGCAACCACTCAACCTTGGCCCCCCTCTTGGCAAGCGCACTTAGGCGCCGAAGACAATCATCTGGAAGCAAGGAACCTTCTACACCTCCCCCACGCAACATCAGGACCAAATCACGTTCACCACTTGGACCAGCGGACTCGTTTCCACAACAAGGAAGACGCCCCACTCAACATCTTGGAACCCAACAGCACAGCGAAGGAGATCGGAACAACCCCAGCAATTCTGCCCAACGAGAGGTAGAATACCTTCGACAATAACAAAAACGAATAATTCAAAAACTATAATCGCTCGCACACGCATTTAATTGTATATTGATAACCGAATTTTTATTGCATGATCATTTTTTTTAATGTGCATATTGTGTTTTACCCGTTTGAAAGCCTAATAGCTCCCATAAGACCTAGGTCGCTAGGGAAATTTTTATAAACTTACATACTTTAGCGGCAATTATTTGTCCGGCATAACGGCTTGTCACTACCAATAGGAAACCATAATAATTACAGACTGCTAACGCAAAAGCCTGTTGTTTTTGGCAATTACAAATTAACGCAAACGCCTGTTGTTTCGGCATTTGCAACCCATTTTCCCCAAGCCAGCATATTGCTCCAGTCGCCATTTTTTTATCAACCTTTGTGTTGGGTTTGAACCCAACAAACTTGTAACAACCACGTTGAGTAAATTCATAAAGGAAGCCACTTTTTCGCCCGTAAGTAAGCGCACACGCAGTAAAACAGTAACCCCATTATCCCCAAGCCAAACCGTCGCCATGTCAACAAGCGAAGCAGCAATTCCCATAATTTCGCCGCGTAGTGTGTCATCGGAAACAAATCAGTTAATTTCCCCGGCGCACAATCACGATAACGCCGCAAATGAAGCGCAACTACAGCCAATGGTAAAACAAAATTTCCAGCTCGCTAGATTTTGGCCAAATGCCCAAAGCCATACGCAATACTTCCAATATGCCGACAGACAATTTCAGAAAAAGGCAATTACATCCGATTCTGACAAATTTGATTTTTTGTTGAAAAGTTTTTCGAAAGAGCAAACGTCCCAGTTCCAGAATTTAATTTCGCAGGCCTCTGTAACTGATACGCCGTATACTACCCTTAAGAAGGCAATAATTAAGCAAGCTACCGGATTGGGCGCCCAAATTTGGCAGACGGACATTTCAAACCTTATCCAACTCCCCAACGAATTCCCAAGTGTTTATTTAAATCGTTTGGCAAACGCCTGTGCTGAAAACCCGCATACTAATCAATTAGCACGAAAATTAGTGTTAAACGAATTTCTGCAACGCATGCCGACAGAAATTCAAACCTTGATTAAGTCACAAAATCCTGATACTTCGCTAGAAGACATTGGAATTTTAGCAGATCGAATTTCAAATACCAACCCCAATGCGCCAAGCGACCTCACGCAGCCAAACGAAATGCAACGTTTAACAAGTCAACTACAGGAATTGTTAACTACGTTTCAATCTTCAGCGACAGGACAGGGAACGCAAAAACCGCATTATTCAGATCGCCAAAATCATCAATCTTACAACAGGCAAGCACAACCGTTCAGGCGTAACGCATTTCAGCCACGTAATACAGCACCGCAACGCGCGACCGGAAGCTCTTATCAGCTGTTTCAGCAGCCGCAGCAGTACAGTACGTCACAGCAGCCGAGCAAGCCATTTTCGGGATATCCCCCAAATAGACAGCGTTATAACTCAGACTTATGTTTTTATCACGCGCGTTTCGGTCCTCGTGCAAACAAATGCACCCTCCCTTTCCAATGGAAAGGCAATTAACAAGACATCCCTCCTTGTACATAATTGTATTATTAACCATGTTATGGTGCACTGGCACAACTAACCTTGATTTCAATTTGCGTGTTTGTTCGCCGCAACAAGTTGCGGAATACGAGATATTCCCCCGGAAACCTGCCATCGCCACCTGCTCAATATGACCAAAAAATGCCATGTTAATGGTTTCCGCCTTGATAGAAATTTAAAGGAAATTCCAGCCATATCATGTCCCGCTGTAGAAATAATTACTACAGACACTTATTACTTTTTTGGAGCACAAACATCCCACTCCATGCGATTTTGTCCAGCCCAATTATCAGGCACTATTACGCCCGCCTGCTAAGGCAATGCCGACTGCTATTGGTTTTTACCGAAACGATTTAAATGATCAATTACGATCAAGTTTCCAACACCTGAATGCCGATGTATCCCACCTAGAATGTCAACTGCAATCTTATCTCTCGTTGCTACTTGCAACTAACGTGCGCATTAACCTCTCTCTTACTTTATCATTACTCACGGGACAACAGAAAGCAGCCATTACTGGAGAAACTATCACAGAGATAGGCTGCACGTACCGAAATGTACGCCTACTACGCTCCTTACAATATAATAATGTATTTGCCACACGTCCTTTGTTCACCGAATTAGCCTGGCCAGCTAACTCGAAGCAAACCGTTTGGCAGCTGTACTCTAACGGAGAATTACACTCAAAGGTACAGTTTGAAGAGCGCTACCAACCTAATAGGATTTTCCACTTTAACATACAAGGAAAAACCTACCGGTTTATTAATTGTACAATGTCCCACGTTGATACGAATATCAACCAATTAACCCCGCAATTGCTTCCTATAAATAAGTCGATTAAGTAAGATAACTTATCGAAGCTTCCAACATTCTATAGAATGTCCCTATAGGAACCCCTCATTACCCGCTGAGGGATCTAGACTCAATTCTTGCGTCACTGGCACAGACCAAACGGCAGAATGAACGCTTAGACTCGTATTTTGGAGGCAAAAGGACTTCTCCAAAACGTCGGATGTGGCAAACTTGCGCATCTTCAAGCAGCATCCATTCAGTACTTAAACAAACGTTATTAATGACACTCTCCTCTATAACAGACCCATTTTGGAGCAGTATTTTGGCTATTTTAGTCATTTTATCCTTAATTTGGGGTGTCATATTAACAGGCTTTGCAATTAAGCATGTCTGGCTACGCCTATGCCCACGTGTAAGACCAACTATTGCTCATTATATAGCACGGGCTCGGACAAACTTAAATCCCTTTAATATGAATGCACCAGGTAACGAACCTGAAGCAGCAGTACAAAACGAGGCTGAAAATAATCCCTTGCATGAATTGTACCCTGATTTACAAAATGTAAATGCCCAGCAAGAACCAGCCGCACCTCCCACTGCATAGGCGCATGGCCCTATCCATAAATCTTCTCGCATTATTATCACCCCCACGACATGGTAATGACCCTTTGTGTATTTGCATGTCATTGCACATTTGTTGTGACTTTTCCTTGTGCACCATTATAACCGAGATTTCTCTATTAATAACTTACCAAATTTGCGTATTATATCATTTTTTTCTCGCACCTACCATTTGCATTTTACTCGTTCAATCGCATTAACAATTTTTTAATCGCCCACAGCTGATGTTATATTCATCAGCTGCAAATCTGGGGGGAAGTATTTGTAACATACGTCACAGAAAGCAGTGCTTGTATTGCGTAATGTTTTGCGTGTGTAACATACGTCACAGAAACCAGTGCTTGCATTGCGTAATGTTTTGCGCGCAGCTTTGCACATGTACTGCATAATCCCACAATGTGACCCAAATGATTGAGCCATCGAATATTCTCGAGTAAAGTGATTCATTTAACATCCTGTTTACCACATAAAATGTCCTCCTATGCTTATGTCACATCACACCTATGTTCTTGTATTATATTACTTCAAGCGCCTCATGATATCACGTGACATTATTGACCAATCAGCTCTCATAATGGAGAGCGTTAAAAAGCCCAGGTTAGACCGGTAAATTCATTCTAATCCATTCTAATCCATTCTAATTCATTCTAACTGATTCTATTTGCTGCCATTCTATTTGCTGGCATCCTAACAACGTTGTATTGAAAGTTGTAATGTACCGTCGTAATGAAGAAGATAACAGAAATGAATACAAGTATTCGGGAAGAGATCTTGGTTCTGGGTGCTTTATAGAACGGGGCAGAAGCAGGTTTAACCATCAAAGAGACTCAATAACCGCTCAGGCCATCGAGACCCTGTTAAATATCTCTGAGACCCTTAGAGTTATTTACAATAGTGCCCCGTTTTCGGCAACTCCCTTGAGATCAGAGAGAAGAAGCAGACGTGTTTCACCAGCCAGTACACCAAGATACCCGGCAAACCGACGACGCAGCCCGTACAACTCCAGGCGACCAACACGCCAAACCAGAAGCCCAGGTGACAATCTGTCTCCAACTTCTCAAATATTTTTTGACCAGGAACTCTAGCTCTATTCCCGGCCGCGCAACCACTCAACCTTGGCCCCCCTCTTGGCAAGCGCACTTAGGCGCCGAAGACAATCATCTGGAAGCAAGGAACCTTCTACACCTCCCCCACGCAACATCAGGACCAAATCACGTTCACCACTTGGACCAGCGGACTCGTTTCCACAACAAGGAAGACGCCCCACTCAACATCTTGGAACCCAACAGCACAGCGAAGGAGATCGGAACAACCCCAGCAATTCTGCCCAACGAGAGGTAGAATACCTTCGACAATAACAAAAACGAATAATTCAAAAACTATAATCGCTCGCACACGCATTTAATTGTATATTGATAACCGAATTTTTATTGCATGATCATTTTTTTTAATGTGCATATTGTGTTTTACCCGTTTGAAAGCCTAATAGCTCCCATAAGACCTAGGTCGCTAGGGAAATTTTTATAAACTTACATACTTTAGCGGCAATTATTTGTCCGGCATAACGGCTTGTCACTACCAATAGGAAACCATAATAATTACAGACTGCTAACGCAAAAGCCTGTTGTTTTTGGCAATTACAAATTAACGCAAACGCCTGTTGTTTCGGCATTTGCAACCCATTTTCCCCAAGCCAGCATATTGCTCCAGTCGCCATTTTTTTATCAACCTTTGTGTTGGGTTTGAACCCAACAAACTTGTAACAACCACGTTGAGTAAATTCATAAAGGAAGCCACTTTTTCGCCCGTAAGTAAGCGCACACGCAGTAAAACAGTAACCCCATTATCCCCAAGCCAAACCGTCGCCATGTCAACAAGCGAAGCAGCAATTCCCATAATTTCGCCGCGTAGTGTGTCATCGGAAACAAATCAGTTAATTTCCCCGGCGCACAATCACGATAACGCCGCAAATGAAGCGCAACTACAGCCAATGGTAAAACAAAATTTCCAGCTCGCTAGATTTTGGCCAAATGCCCAAAGCCATACGCAATACTTCCAATATGCCGACAGACAATTTCAGAAAAAGGCAATTACATCCGATTCTGACAAATTTGATTTTTTGTTGAAAAGTTTTTCGAAAGAGCAAACGTCCCAGTTCCAGAATTTAATTTCGCAGGCCTCTGTAACTGATACGCCGTATACTACCCTTAAGAAGGCAATAATTAAGCAAGCTACCGGATTGGGCGCCCAAATTTGGCAGACGGACATTTCAAACCTTATCCAACTCCCCAACGAATTCCCAAGTGTTTATTTAAATCGTTTGGCAAACGCCTGTGCTGAAAACCCGCATACTAATCAATTAGCACGAAAATTAGTGTTAAACGAATTTCTGCAACGCATGCCGACAGAAATTCAAACCTTGATTAAGTCACAAAATCCTGATACTTCGCTAGAAGACATTGGAATTTTAGCAGATCGAATTTCAAATACCAACCCCAATGCGCCAAGCGACCTCACGCAGCCAAACGAAATGCAACGTTTAACAAGTCAACTACAGGAATTGTTAACTACGTTTCAATCTTCAGCGACAGGACAGGGAACGCAAAAACCGCATTATTCAGATCGCCAAAATCATCAATCTTACAACAGGCAAGCACAACCGTTCAGGCGTAACGCATTTCAGCCACGTAATACAGCACCGCAACGCGCGACCGGAAGCTCTTATCAGCTGTTTCAGCAGCCGCAGCAGTACAGTACGTCACAGCAGCCGAGCAAGCCATTTTCGGGATATCCCCCAAATAGACAGCGTTATAACTCAGACTTATGTTTTTATCACGCGCGTTTCGGTCCTCGTGCAAACAAATGCACCCTCCCTTTCCAATGGAAAGGCAATTAACAAGACATCCCTCCTTGTACATAATTGTATTATTAACCATGTTATGGTGCACTGGCACAACTAACCTTGATTTCAATTTGCGTGTTTGTTCGCCGCAACAAGTTGCGGAATACGAGATATTCCCCCGGAAACCTGCCATCGCCACCTGCTCAATATGACCAAAAAATGCCATGTTAATGGTTTCCGCCTTGATAGAAATTTAAAGGAAATTCCAGCCATATCATGTCCCGCTGTAGAAATAATTACTACAGACACTTATTACTTTTTTGGAGCACAAACATCCCACTCCATGCGATTTTGTCCAGCCCAATTATCAGGCACTATTACGCCCGCCTGCTAAGGCAATGCCGACTGCTATTGGTTTTTACCGAAACGATTTAAATGATCAATTACGATCAAGTTTCCAACACCTGAATGCCGATGTATCCCACCTAGAATGTCAACTGCAATCTTATCTCTCGTTGCTACTTGCAACTAACGTGCGCATTAACCTCTCTCTTACTTTATCATTACTCACGGGACAACAGAAAGCAGCCATTACTGGAGAAACTATCACAGAGATAGGCTGCACGTACCGAAATGTACGCCTACTACGCTCCTTACAATATAATAATGTATTTGCCACACGTCCTTTGTTCACCGAATTAGCCTGGCCAGCTAACTCGAAGCAAACCGTTTGGCAGCTGTACTCTAACGGAGAATTACACTCAAAGGTACAGTTTGAAGAGCGCTACCAACCTAATAGGATTTTCCACTTTAACATACAAGGAAAAACCTACCGGTTTATTAATTGTACAATGTCCCACGTTGATACGAATATCAACCAATTAACCCCGCAATTGCTTCCTATAAATAAGTCGATTAAGTAAGATAACTTATCGAAGCTTCCAACATTCTATAGAATGTCCCTATAGGAACCCCTCATTACCCGCTGAGGGATCTAGACTCAATTCTTGCGTCACTGGCACAGACCAAACGGCAGAATGAACGCTTAGACTCGTATTTTGGAGGCAAAAGGACTTCTCCAAAACGTCGGATGTGGCAAACTTGCGCATCTTCAAGCAGCATCCATTCAGTACTTAAACAAACGTTATTAATGACACTCTCCTCTATAACAGACCCATTTTGGAGCAGTATTTTGGCTATTTTAGTCATTTTATCCTTAATTTGGGGTGTCATATTAACAGGCTTTGCAATTAAGCATGTCTGGCTACGCCTATGCCCACGTGTAAGACCAACTATTGCTCATTATATAGCACGGGCTCGGACAAACTTAAATCCCTTTAATATGAATGCACCAGGTAACGAACCTGAAGCAGCAGTACAAAACGAGGCTGAAAATAATCCCTTGCATGAATTGTACCCTGATTTACAAAATGTAAATGCCCAGCAAGAACCAGCCGCACCTCCCACTGCATAGGCGCATGGCCCTATCCATAAATCTTCTCGCATTATTATCACCCCCACGACATGGTAATGACCCTTTGTGTATTTGCATGTCATTGCACATTTGTTGTGACTTTTCCTTGTGCACCATTATAACCGAGATTTCTCTATTAATAACTTACCAAATTTGCGTATTATATCATTTTTTTCTCGCACCTACCATTTGCATTTTACTCGTTCAATCGCATTAACAATTTTTTAATCGCCCACAGCTGATGTTATATTCATCAGCTGCAAATCTGGGGGGAAGTATTTGTAACATACGTCACAGAAAGCAGTGCTTGTATTGCGTAATGTTTTGCGTGTGTAACATACGTCACAGAAACCAGTGCTTGTATTGCGTAATGTTTTGCGCGCAGCTTTGCACATGTACTGCATAATCCCACAATGTGATCCAAATGATTGAGCCATCGAATATTCTCGAGTAAAGTGATTCATTCAACATCCTGTTTACCACATAAAATGTCCTCCTATGCTTATGTCACATCACACCTATGTTCTTGTATTATATTACTTCAAGCGCCTCATGATATCACGTGACATTATTGACCAATCAGCTCTCATAATGGAGAGCGTTAAAAAGCCCAGGTTAGACCGGTAAATTCATTCTAATCCATTCTAATCCATTCTAATCCATTCTAATTCATTCTAACTGATTCTATTTGCTGCCATTCTATTTGCTGGCATCCTAACAACGTTGTATTGAAAGTTGTAATGTACCGTCGTAATGAAGAAGATAACAGAAATGAATACAAGTATTCGGGAAGAGATCTTGGTTCTGGGTGAACGAACGGGGCAGAAGCAGGTTTAACCATCAAAGAGACTCAATAACCGCTCAGGCCATCGGGACCCTGTTAAATATCTCTGAGACCCTTAGAGTTATTTACACTACCACGTTTCCGAAACAAAGTTTACTGAGGGTCAAACACACCACAACCAAGTTAGATTCGGTCTGTTGCTTATTACTTGAGTTATGTAAATCACAACAATGTCCACGATATATAACGTAAAAACAAATTCGTCTAATGTAATAATTTATCTGACAATTGTAGCATATCTTAGCAATTTTGTTGCTACAACGTAAGATATACGTAAGAATATAACTTGGAGTTGGAACAAAAACCTAATATTTTTTTACACCACCTTGTTTGAAAGTTTATCAGAACATGGGTGTATAAGTTGTAATCATGGCATATCATTCACACTATTCCTGCCATGCGTTCTATACTGAAATAAACGGTTTCTTTCGATGCAAAACTTCACACAATTAAAAATGCGTGACGCCGTTTTCCCAACATCCTGCTTTCATCCGACCATATAGTTACAAGTAGTTTCGTTACTCGTTTTATAGTTAAAGCGAAACATGTTGCTTACCAGGGTTTAGCCGTTTCACGGCTATTGCTTTATTGAGGCATTGATTCTTTGCATTTTTCCATGTAGACATCGCTTTAAAGTCACCAACCAGTTGTCGCATTCCCTTCTGTCATACTATGGATTTATTCAAGTATTTATATGAACAACCCTTAAGATTTGACCTCGTACACCTCCTCGGAGCAGGTCTCGCACCCACAACACCACTGGTTAATGCTCTTGAATTCTCATAAAAACAAACAATCGCTTTTGTGCTTTTCCTTTTTGTTGATTTTGATTCAAATTCGATTTCTGATATTCTAGACAAATTTAAATTTCTGAGGTATCCTGTAGTTCTGATGTCACACCCATCATTGTGAAAAATTGGGGGAATGGGCAACTGACACGATAACCTCAAGACTTACATTGAACTATTTTGTTTTGCATATTCTTTATTCATTGGCGTTCAAATTCTCCTTGTGCAAAATAAATCGAAGTTAGCTTCACAAAAGATGTTAATTTTAAGCAGGGGACCTCAGACTATAACTTTATGAAAGTGGTACACCATGCACTACATTAAAAGCGAAAAAAAACTGCTTGAAGCAGTTTGACGCCCGCATTGGAAAAACAGCGCAATCAAAAACTTCTCTGAAAAGTGACACAATTTTAAAAAGTAAATGTTTCCAGTACGTTAGTACGTTGACGTTTCGGGTGGAACAAAATGCGTCAAATGCACTTCGTGCGGTTTGCAGGGCTGTCGTGTTATCAGAATATTAAGTAAAGTTGCTTCTTCAATATCGAAACTTCTTCAAAATCGTTCGTTCTATTGTTGTAAAGGAATTCTTCGATATTGTATAGACGGAACTTTGCACAAACAACTATTGCGTGACGCCATCTTTCCGGACTCCTACCATGTCTAAACCATTCTACTCAGTTTCGCTGCTCTTCACTTTTGCAGGGTTGTCGATAGTTAGTTGCTTTCTTGTGTGAGTTTATAACAGTTTTCAACAAGATTGGAAAGATGAAGAAAAAAATTTCGATGTTATTTTTGTTGGCAACACTTTCCAGTGCTCACATGTGAGTGTGCGTCATCTTGAAATCAGTTAACTGTGTTTTACATGTTGACAGTTTTGACGACAGCAAAACTTATTGATCTTTTAAACTTTAACGCATTTGTCGATCAGATTATCTTACCCAAGAAAACCATTTACAAGTGCTTGTGCAAAATGTAAAATATTACTTGTTTGTTGTATCATTCTTATCTCGAGGTCTAATGTATGGCATTTTTGAAGAATAAATCTTCAACGCCACGAGACTTTCAGCCAAAGTTTAATGGAAAGAAAGTCAATTGTCAACGAATTCCAGAAACGAAACGACAAACTTCTGTTTGCCTCAAAGGCCGCTGGTTCCGTGCTTCTGCAAAACTATTATAACGTAATATCTCACGTATAAAAGCACAACTTACCTTAATAGAATATTCTATATTAGTTGTTTTACTTGGGAGAAATTGGAATAGGAACCCCTCCACAAATATTTATCGTCGTTTTTGATACATTGAAGGAATTCGCTTGGGTGCCCTCGGTTAAATGTGAAACAAACAGGGTTGCATGCTGTGAGTATAACATGGTCGACACGCTTTTGCGTTGTCTCAAAATTACAAGTTTTTTTTCGTAGCCAAGCATCACAAATATAACAGTGCTGCCTCTTCAACATATGTTAAAAGTGGAAAGAATATCTCGACGGATGACTTTGCAGGAATTTGTAGTCAAGATGTGATCTCTGTAACACACTGGGTAAGTTTTTCATCATTAAAGGTAAACCTTAATATTTTTTCAGGTTGGGGGTGTGAGTGTGAATCAGACCTTTGTTGAGATGATTGAAACTCCATATGGTCTTCAAGACAATTGGTATGACGGAATAGTTGGAATGAATTTCCCACGTGGGAACTATACACCTATGTTCAATCACATGTTTCAAAAGGGGATAGTTACAAAAAATCAGTTCTCATTCTATTTCAACAGGTAAATTAGTTGTAAAATTGTGCTTGATTTGTTTGTATTATTTCAACAAAAAAGGGCGTTCGTCGCGGTCAGAAACTTGATCAAACTATTCTTTTGAAAAAGCAACAATGTTTGTCTTGTTATTTGAATCTGGGAATCATTAATTGCGTTGCAAATGACAATTTTTTTTCCTGTCCTTCCTATTAAACCTGTCACAATTTAGAGATTTGTCTCTACCAGATGGTGGAGAATTATATCTGGGTGGAGTGAACCCTGCAAGATTCACTGGAAAGTTTAACTACCATAAAGTTGTTGGAAAGGTAAGTTAATTGCCCATTTGCACATCATAAAAACTAACGGAAACCTTTTTTCTCTTTTGTTTCCAATCCACTCGGCGCACGCAAGCTGATATGTCTCACCATGTCTTTCAATTTGATTATAAATTATGTTGACTTTCAGAATAAATGGCAAATTTCCTTGGATGGTATAAGTGTTGGAGATAAGGCTGGTACCAAAGCTTGTGTCGGTGGTTGTCTGACAATGATTGGTTCAGGCAATAACGTTTTTGTTGGTCCTACAAGTGAAGTCGCGATGATCGCCAAGGCTGTTGGAGCTATTAGAACTTCCATTGATGTAAAGTTTAAAATAAAAATATTTGCTACGTGCAGTTTAAGAGCTTACCTAAACTATATTGTTCGTTGCAGATTCAATATGCGGTGAATTGTGGCGACAAGCATCGAATGCCGAATATAACATTCACTCTCTCTGGCATCAAATACGTTCTCACACCCGAGGAGTACGTCATAACGGTTGGTTTAAATTAGTATATTCATCAATTTTTTCACTCCGTGAAAAGCGAAATATTTTTGAGGACAATATCAATTCGACGTACGACACTGCTGCAACAACACTGGTTTCTTAAACCATGCTTTGCATTTAAACGTATAAAGTATACCTTTTTTCCAACCCTATATTATAGGTCTAATAAAAGCTGTGACGACTAAATGCTGAAATTGTCACCATTACTATTGCAAAAGTCTGATCGATACAAGAAACTGTCAACCGCTGAAGTATTGTGTTTATCTCAGGGCGCCTTTATCTAATGTTAAATTGTGCTCACGGTATTACTAAGTAGACATTTTATTGCTTGATGACAGCTTTCGGTGAATTGCTTCTTGGGATTTTTCGGCGAAAACATCATGTCAGAAGATGGTCCATTGTGGATCTTTGGTGTCATGTTTATGAGAAATTACTACACAACTTTCGATATCGCCAACAACCGTGTTGGATTTGCAACATTGGCACCGGATTCTAAATGATCGTAATCAAGCCCAACATGAGCAGCAGTAACCACTTGAAAGCTGTGTCGTTGATATACACATGAAAAGAAATATATAATCAAGTGTAAATAATAGATTTCCATTGCAAGTGTTTTTTCTTGTTTCGCTGATTATGTGTGTGTTGTAAAATATACTTAATCAACAAACTGTAATAATCTTCTGTTCATTTGAGCATGGAGTTGACACTTTTCATTGTGTTGAGATTTTCATCAACTTTATTCCAGTAGAACAATTGCACTTACAGGAAGGTTGCCCGTTACAAAAGTTTCTTACTACCAAAAGTGATTAAACATGCATTTCTTGTCATACCCCCATTCCATACCTGAATATCATTTGTTTACTGAACAGTGTACAGTAGTAAGCTATTTTACCTCAAAACTTTGGTGAGGTGAGTTCTCGCTTTTTCAGTTATCACTGCCACGTCATCCCTTTTAACGCCAGGCTTTCCAATAACTAGAAAACCTTGGACAAAACACAAAAAATATGATTAATGATCACGTGTGGTCAACAACCTGATGGCGTAATAATCATTCTGTATGAAACGACTGCATATATGTAGGCAGCATTTAATAACTCCAACCATTACTACATTGTTAGAACGCTATTTTTCATCATAATACATTTTATATGAGGTTATGTTGAAAATACGAATATCTTTATCTGAAGCCTACCTTGTTCGTGTACGAGTGCTGTAGTATTTCCATATTGGGACGCACGCATTAATTACTGACTCAAATTAGACTTTTAAAGTCAAATGAAGAAAACATTTACAGGAGTTGGTGATAGAATGGCGCGGATTAAACCGTTGGTGTGTATTGTGTTGACTTCTTTCGATTTAAAATTATGCAGCGTAATGTTGAAGAATTCGTCCAAAATTAAATTTTCACTTTGCCTGAGTTTCAGCTCCGCTTTCCCGCAGATTTTCGTTTCAACACTCGGTCTCCCTCTTCAACAGCGTGACGACTGATTTCCTGCTCAGCGTTCAAATATTTCCATAATCATGACGTTGCAACCATGGTTGCAAGTTGATTGACAGCTTCGTGCGCGGCGCTCCTCGCTGGCCAGTCTGGCAAATTTAATGTTGGCTTCTTGACTGGATAACCCTTAAGGTTTTATCGGTGCCCATGACATTTATATTTATTGTTTATGTTCAAGTGCTTTTGTGCAAAATAAAAATGATTCGATCAACATTCGGGTTTGGATGAATAAAAAAAACATTTGGCGAATCCCGGACTTACAGAATACCCGACAAATTTGAGAGATAAACATGACATTTAAATAAGCACAGAAATAATGGCGGTTGGTCAGGTATTTGATTATGATGTCACAGAGAATTGGAGCAGCAATCCGCTTACTTCCTTCATTTACGCCAAACTTCAAAATTTTCGGTTTTATGATTTCTTTTAGTGAATCAACCATGAAACAAACAACGTTTTAGCACATAAAACAGCTGTTTGATGTCTTCTTTGGTCCTGGATGCAACCTACCTTTGTTTCAGAGGTAATCCTTATGAAAAGATTTTTGTTACAGCCATTTGGTCTCCACTTTCCGTTATGGTTTCGAGCTTTACAACGGAGTCGATTGAACACCGGACAACGTTAGTCAGCCCTCCTCAGTTTCGGGGACGTTTTGTTGATGAATCATTCGTTGCCATGCAACAGGACGACGAGCAGTCGCTGCTCTCGCATCTCAGCTCTGTTGAACCAAGTCCACAATGGAGTGCGAGCAAGGTAGTAGGTTATCTTGTTTCGATGTTTTTGTTCGAAGAGAAGAGAGGGCAACCGTTTCCACAAGAGTATGCAACAAATTAACTCATTCCGACAGATATTTGCACTCGATCGCCCACTGGCGTGTTTTTCACCGTACACTGACGCTGAATCATTGATAACAAATGGCGTAAAGCGATAACAAGAGGTGGGTTACGCTAATATAGCGCAAACAATTATTCCCGTTTTTTTCTCGAACGTAACCGTGGCTTGTCGAAGAGGTGTGTTGTGGGTGAAACACAGGTGTAATACACACACTTTTACCCTCTCAACACGGTTTGCAGGGCTGTCGTGTTATCAGAATATTAAGTAAAGTTGCTTCTTCAATATCGAAACTTCTTCAAAATCGTTCGTTCTATTGTTGTAAAGGAATTCTTCGATATTGTATAGACGGAACTTCGCACAAACAACTATTGCGTGACGCCATCTTTCCGGACTCCTACCATGTCTAAACCATTCTACTCAGTTTCGCTGCTCTTCACTTTTGCAGGGTTGTCGATAGTTAGTTGCTTTCTTGTGTAAGTTTATAAGAGTTTTCAACAAGATTGGAAAGATGAAGAAAAAAATTTTGATGTTATTTTTGTTGGCAACACTTTGCAGTGCTCACATGTGAGTGTGATTCATCTTGAAATCAGTTAACTATGTTTTACATGTTTACAGTTTTGACGACAGCAAAACTTATTGATCTTTTAAACTTTAACGCATTTGTCGATCAGATTATCTTACCCAAGAAAACCATTTACTAGTGCATGTGCAAAATGTAAAATATTACTTGTTTGTTGTATCATTCTTATCTCGAGGTCTAATGTATGGCATTTTTGAAGAATAAATCTTCAACGCCACGAGACTTTCAGCCAAAGTTTAATGGAAAGAAAGTCAATTGTCAACGAATTCCAGAAACGAAACGACAAACTTCTGTTTGCCTCAAAGGCCGCTGGTTCCGTGCTTCTGCAAAACTATTATAACGTAATATCTCACGTATAAAAGCACAACTTACCTTAATAGAATATTCTATATTAGTTGTTTTACTTGGGAGAAATTGGAATAGGAACCCCTCCACAAATATTTATCGTCGTTTTTGATACATTGAAGGAATTCGCTTGGGTGCCCTCGGTTAAATGTGACACAAACAGGGTTGCATGCTGTGAGTATAACATGGTCGACACGCTTTTGCGTTGTCTCAAAATTACAAGTTTTTTTTCGTAGCCAAGCATCACAAATATAACAGTGCTGCCTCTTCAACATATGTTAAAAGTGGAAAGAATATCTCGACGGATGACTTTGCAGGAATTTGTAGTCAAGATGTGATCTCTGTAACACACTGGGTAAGTTTTTCATCATTGAAGGTAAACCTTAATATTTTTTCAGGTTGGGGGTGTGAGTGTGAATCAGACCTTTGTTGAGATGATTGAAACTCCATATGGTCTTCAAGACTATTGGTATGACGGAATAGTTGGAATGAATTCCCCACGTGGGAACTATACACCTATGTTCAATCACATGTTTCAAAAGGGGATAGTTACAAAAAATCAGTTCTCATTCTATTTCAACAGGTAAATTAGTTGTAAAATTGTGCTTGATTTGTTTGTATTATTTCAACGAAAAAGGGCGTTCGTCGCGGTCAGAAACTTGATCAAACTATTCTTTTGAAAAAGCAACAATGTTTGTCTTGTTATTTGAATCTGGGAATCATTAATTGCGTTGCAAATGACAATTTTTTTTCCTGTCCTTCCTATTAAACCTGTCACAATTTAGAGATTTGTCTCTACCAGATGGTGGAGAATTATATCTGGGTGGAGTGAACCCTGCAAGATTCACTGGAAAGTTTAACTACCATAAAGTTGTTGGAAAGGTAAGTTAATTGCCCATTTGCACATCATAAAAACTAACGGAAACCTTTTTTCTCTTTTGTTTCCAATCCACTCGGCGCACGCAAGCTGATATGTCTCACCATGTCTTTCAATTTGATTATAAATTATGTTGACTTTCAGAATAAATGGCAAATTTCCTTGGATGGTATAAGTGTTGGAGATAAGGCTGGTACCAAAGCTTGTGTCGGTGGTTGTCTGACAATGATTGGTTCAGGCAATAACGTTTTTGTTGGTCCTACAAGTGAAGTCGCGATGATCGCCAAGGCTGTTGGAGCTATTAGAACTTCCATGCATGTAAAGTTTAAAATAAAAATATTTGCTACGTGCAGTTTAAGAGCTTACCTAAACTATATTGTTCGTTGCAGATTCAATATGCGGTGAATTGTGGCGACAAGCATCGAATGCCGAATATAACATTCATTCTCTCCGGCATCAAATACGTTCTCACACCCGAGGAGTACGTCATAACGGTTGGTTTAAATTAGTATATTCATCAATTTTTTCACTCCGTGAAAAGCGAAATTTTTTTGAGGACAATATCAATTCGACGTACGACACTGCTGCAACAACACTGGTTTCTTAAACCATGCTTTGCACTTAAACGTATGAAGTATACCTTTTTTCCAACCCTATATTATAGGTCTAATAAAATCTGTGACAACTAAATGCTGAAATTGTTACTATTGCAAAAGTCTGATCGATACAAGAAACTGTCAACCGCTGAAGTATTGTGTTTATCTCAGGGCGCCTTTATCTAATGTTAAATTGTGCTCACGGTATTACTAAGTAGACATTTTATTCCTTGATGACAGCTTTCGGATTGCTTCTTGGGATTTTTCGGCGAAAACATCATGTCAGAAGATGGCCCATTGTGGATCTTTGGTGTCGTGTTTATGAGAAATTACTACACAACTTTCGATATCGCCAACAACCGTGTTGGATTCGCAACATTGGCACCGGATTCTAAATGATCGTAATCAAGCCCAACATGAGCAGCAGTAACCACTTGAAAGCTGTGTCGTTGATATACAAATGAAAAGAAATATATAATCAAGTGTAATTAATAGATTTCCATTGCAAGTGATTTTTCTTGTTTCGCTGATTATGTGTCTGTTGTAAAATATACTTAATCAACAAACTGTAATAATCTTCTGTTCATTTGAGCATGGAGTTGACACTTTTCATTGTGTTGAGATTTTCATCAACTTTATTCCAGTAGAACAATTGCACTTACAGGAAGGTTGCCCGTTACAAAAGTTTCTTACTACCAAAAGTGATTAAACATGCATTTCTTGTCATACCCACATTCCATACCTGAATATCATTTGTTTACTGAACAGTGTACAGTAGTAAGCTATTTTACCTCAAAACTTTGGTGAGGTGAGTTCTCGCTTTTTCAGTTATCACTGCCACGTCATCCCTTTTAACGCCAGGCTTTCCAATAACTAGAAAACCTTGGACAAAACACAAAAAATATGATTAATAATCACGTGTGGTCAACAACCTGATGACGTAATAATCATTCTGTATCAAACGACTGCATATATGTAGGCAGCATTTAATAACTCCAACTATTACTATATTGTTAGAACGCTATTTTTCATCATAATACATTTTATATGAGGTTATGTTGAAAATACGAATATCTTTATCTGAAGCCTACCTTGTTCGTGTACGAGTGCTGTAGTATTTCCATATTGGGACGCACGCATTAATTACTGACTCAAATTAGACTTTTAAAGTCAAATGAAGAAAATATTTACAGGAGTTGGTGATAGAATGGCGCGGATTAAACCGTTGGTGTGTATTGTGTTGACTTCTTTCGATTTAAAATTATGCAGCGTAATGTTGAAGAATTCGTCCAAAATTAAGTTTTCACTTTGCCTGAGTTTCAGCTCCGCTTTCCCGCAGATTTTCGTTTCAACACTCGGTCTCTCTCTTCAACAGCGTGACGACTGATTTCCTGCTCAGCGTTCAAATCTTTCCATAATCATGACGTTGCAACCATGGTTGCAAGTTGATTGACAGCTTCGTGCGCGGCGCTCCTCGCTGGCCAGTCTGGCAAATTTAATGTTGGCTTCTTGACTGGATAACCCTTATGGTTTTATCGGTGCCCATGACATTTATATTGATTGTGTATGTTCAAGTACTTTTGTGCAAAATAAAAATGATTCGATCAACATTCGGGTTTGGATGAATATTAAAACATTTGGCGAATCCCGGACTTACAGAATACCCGACAAATTTGAGAGATAAACATGACATTTAAATAAGCACAGAAATAATGGCGGTTGGTCAGGTATTTGATTATGATGTCACAGAGAATTGGAGCAGCAATTCGCTTACTTCCTTCATTTACGCCAAACTTCAAAATTTTCGGTTTTATGATTTCTTTTAGTGAATCAACCATCAAACAAACAGCGTTTTAGCACATAAAACAGCTGTTTGATGTCTTCTTTGGTCCTGGATGCAACCTACCTTTGTTTCAGAGGTAATCCTTATGAAAAGATTTTTGTTACAGCCATTTGGTCTCCACTTTCCGTTATGGTTTCGAGCTTTACAACGGAGTCGATTGAACACCGGACAACGTTAGTCAGCCCTCCTCAGTTTTGGGGACGTTTTGTTGATGAATCATTCGTTGCCATGCAACAGGACGACGAGCAGTCGCTGCTCTCGCATCTCAGCTCTGTTGAACCAAGTCCACAATGGAGTGCGAGCAAGGTAGTAGGTTGTCTTGTTTCGATGTTTTTGTTCGAAGAGAAGAGAGGGCAACCGTTTCCACAAGAGTATGCAACAAATTAACTCATTCCGACAGATATTTGCACTCGATCGCCCACTGGCGTGTTTTTCACCGTACACTGACGCTGAATCATTGATAACAAATGGCGTAAAGCGATAACAAGAGGTGGGTTACGCTAATATAGCGCAAACAATTATTCCCGTTTTTTTCTCGAACGTAACCGTGGCTTGTCGAAGAGGTGTGTTGTGGGTGAAACACAGGTGTAATACACACACTTTTACCCTCTCAACACGGTTTGCAGGGCTGTCGTGTTATCAGAATATTAAGTAAAGTTGCTTCTTCAATATCGAAACTTCTTCAAAATCGTTCGTTCTATTGTTGTAAAGGAATTCTTCGATATTGTATAGACGGAACTTCGCACAAACAACTATTGCGTGACGCCATCTTTCCGGACTCCTACCATGTCTAAACCATTCTACTCAGTTTCGCTGCTCTTCACTTTTGCAGGGTTGTCGATAGTTAGTTGCTTTCTTGTGTAAGTTTATAAGAGTTTTCAACAAGATTGGTAAGATGAAGAAAAAAATTTTGATGTTATTTTTGTTGACAACACTTTGCAGTGCTCACATGTGAGTGTGATTCATCTTGAAATCAGTTAACTATGTTTTACATGTTTACAGTTTTGACGACAGCAAAACTTATTGATCTTTTAAACTTTAACGCATTTGTCGATCAGATTATCTTACCCAAGAAAACCATTTACTAGTGCATGTGCAAAATGTAAAATATTACTTGTTTGTTGTATGGTTCTCATCTCGAGGTCTAATGTATGGCATTTTTGAAGAATAAACCTTCAACGCCACGAGACTTTCAGCCAAAGTTTAATGGAAAGAAAGTCAATTGTCAACGAATTCCAGAAACGAAACGACAAACTTCTATTCGCCTCAAAGGCCGCTGGTTCCGTGCTTCTTCAAAACTATCATAACGTAATATCTCATGTATAAAAACACAACTTACCTTAATAGAATATTCTATATTAGATGCTTTACTTGGGAGAAATTGGAATAGGAACCCCTCCACAAATATTTATCGTCCTTTTTGATACATTGAGGGAATTCGCTTGGGTGCCCGCGGTTAAATGTGACACAAACAGGGTTGCATGCTGTGAGTATAACATGGTCGACACGCTTGTGCGTTGTCTCAAAATTACAAGTTTATTTTGCAGCCAACCATCACAAATATAACAGTGCTGACTCTTCAACATATGTTAAAATCGGAAAGAATATCTCGACGGATGACTTTACAGGAATTTGTAGTCAAGATGTGATCTCTGTAACACACTGGGTAAGTTTTTCATCATTAAAGGTAAACCATAATATTTTTTCAGGTTGGGGGTGTGAGTGTGAATCAGACCTTTGTTGAGATGATTGAAACTCCATATGGTCTTCGAGACGATTGGTTTGACGGAATAGTTGGAATGAATTTCCCACGTGGGAACTATACACCTATGTTCAATCACATGTTTCAAAAGGGGATAGTTACAAAAAATCAGTTCTCATTCTATCTTAACAGGTAAATTAGTTGCGAAATTGTGCTTGAATAATTTCAACAAAAAAGGCGTTCGTCGCGGTCAGAAACTCGGACAAGCTATTCGTTTTAAAGGCTTTTTTTAATCATTGTATGTAATAATCCTGCTTTGGTTATTCGAATCCGAGAATTATTAATTGCATTGCAAACGACCTATTTATTTTCCTGTCCTTCCTATTGAACCTATCATAATTTAGGGATTTGTCACTACCAGATGGTGGAGAGTTATATCTGGGTGGTGTGAACCCTGCGAGATTCACTGGAAAGTTTAACTACCATAAAGTTGTTGGAAAGGTAAGTTAATTGCCCATTTGCACATCATAAAAACTAACGGAAACCCTTTTTCTCTTTTGTTACCAATCCACTCGGCGCACGCAAGCTGATATGTCTCACCATGTCTTTCAATTTGATTATAAATTATGTTGACTTTCAGAATAACTGGCAAATTTCCTTGGATGGTATAAGTGTTGGAGATAAGGCTGGTACCAAAGCTTGTGTCGGTGGTTGTCTGACAATGATTGGTTCAGGCGATAACGTTTTTGTTGGTCCTACAAGTGAAGTCGCGATGATCGCCAAGGCTGTTGGAGCTATTAGAACTTCCATGGATGTAAGGTTTAAAATAAAAATATTTGCTACGTGCGGTTTAAGAGCTTACCTAAACTATATTATTCGTTGCAGATTCAATATGCGGTGAATTGTGGGGACAAGCATCGAATGCCGAATATAACATTCACTCTCTCCGGCATCAATTACGTTCTCACACCCGAGGAGTACGTCATAACGGTTGGTTTAAACTAGTATATTCCTAAAAATTTTTCACTCCGTGAAAAGCGAAGTTTTTTTTATTACAATATCAATTCGACATGCGACACTGCTGCAACAACACTGGTTTTATAAACCATGCTTTGCACTTAAACATATGAAGTATACCTTCATTCCAACCTTATATTATGGGTCTAATAAAATCTGTGACGACTAAATGCTGAAATTGTCACCATTACTATTGCATAAGTCTTTTCGATACAAGAAACTGTCAACCGCTAAAGTATTGTGTTTATCTTAGGGCGTCTTTATCTAATGTTAAATTGTGCTTACGGTATTACTAAGTAGATATTTCATTCCTTGATGACAGCTTTCGGTGAATTGCTTCTTGGGATTTTTCGGCGAAAACATCATGTCAGAAGATGGTCCATTGTGGATCTTTGGTGTCATGTTTATGAGAAATTACTACACAACTTTCGATATCGCCAACAACCGTGTTGGATTCGCAACATTGGCACCGGATTCTAAATGATCGTAATCAAGCCCAACATGAGCAGCAGTAACCACTTGAAAGCTGTGTCGTTGATATACACATGAAAAGAAATATATAATCAAGTGTAATTAATAGATTTCCATTGCAAGTGATTTTTCTTGTTTCGCTGATTATGTGTCTGTTGTAAAATAAACTTAATCAACAAACTGTAATAATCTTCTGTTCATTTGAGCATGGAGTTGACACTTTTCATTCTGTTGAGATTTTCATCAACTTTATTCCAGTAGAACAATTGCACTTACAGGAAGGTTGCCCGTTACAAAAGTTTCTTACTACCAAAAGTGATTAAACATGCATTTCTTGTCATACCCACATTCCATACCTGAATATCATTTGTTTACTGAACAGTGTACAGTAGTAAGCTATTTTACCTCAAAACTTTGGTGAGGTGAGTTCTCGCTTTTTCAGTTATCACTGCCACGTCATCCCTTTTAACGCCAGGCTTTCCAATAACTAGAAAACCTTGGACAAAACACAAAAAATATGATTAATGATCACGTGTGGTCAACAACCTGATGGCGTAATAATCATTCTGTATCAAACGACTGCATATATGTAGGCAGCATTTAATAACTCCAACCATTACTATATTGTTAGAACGCTATTTTTCATCATAATACATTTTATATGAGGTTATGTTGAAAATACGAATATCTTTATCTGAAGCCTACCTTGTTCGTGTACGAGTGCTGTAGTATTTCCATATTGGGACGCACGCATTAATTACTGACTCAAATTAGACTTTTAAAGTCAAATGAAGAAAATATTTACAGGAGTTGGTGATAGAATGGCGCGGATTAAACCGTTGGTGTGTATTGTGTTGACTTCTTTCGATTTAAAATTATGCAGCGTAATGTTGAAGAATTCGTCCAAAATTAAATTTTCACTTTGCCTGAGTTTCAGCTCCGCTTTCCCGCAGATTTTCGTTTCAACACTCGGTCTCCCTCTTCAACAGCGTGACGACTGATTTCCTGCTCAGCGTTCAAATATTTCCATAATCATGACGTTGCAACCATGGTTGCAAGTTGATTGACAGCTTCGTGCGCGGCGCTCCTCGCTGGCCAGTCTGGCAAATTTAATGTTGGCTTCTTGACTGGATAGCCCTTATGGTTTTATCTGTGCCCATGACATTTATATTTATTGTTTATGTTCAAGTACTTTTGTGCAAAATAAAAATGATTCGATCAACATTCGGGTTTGGATGAATATTAAAACATTTGGCGAATCCCGGACTTACAGAATACCCGACAAATTTGAGAGATAAACATGACATTTAAATAAGCACAGAAATAATGGCGGTTGGTCAGGTATTTGATTATGATGTCACAGAGAATTGGAGCAGCAATCCGCTTACTTCCTTCATTTACGCCAAACTTCAAAATTTTCGGTTTTATGATTTCTTTTAGTGAATCAACCATCAAACAAACAGCGTTTTAGCACATAAAACAGCTGTTTGATGTCTTCTTTGGTCCTGGATGCAACCTACCTTTGTTTCAGAGGTAATCCTTATGAAAAGATTTTTGTTACAGCCATTTGGTCTCCACTTTCCGTTATGGTTTCGAGCTTTACAACGGAGTCGATTGAACACCGGACAACGTTAGTCAGCCCTCCTCAGTTTTGGGGACGTTTTGTTGATGAATCATTCGTTGCCATGCAACAGGACGACGAGCAGTCGCTGCTCTCGCATCTCAGCTCTGTTGAACCAAGTCCACAATGGAGTGCGAGCAAGGTAGTAGGTTATCTTGTTTCGATGTTTTTGTTCGAAGAGAAGAGGGGGCAACCCTTTCCACAAGAGTATGCAACAAATTAACTCATTCCGACAGATATTTGCACTCGATCGCCCACTGGCGTGTTTTTCACCGTACACTGACGCTGAATCATTGATAACAAATGGCGTAAAGCGATAACAAGAGGTGGGTTACGCTAATATAGCGCAAACAATTATTCCCGCTTTTTTTCTCGAACGTAACCGTGGCTTGTCGAGGAGGTGTGTTGAGGTCGAAACACGGGTATAGTTGCTTTGCGACCAAGCACAGAAAAGAACCTGTTTTAATTTCGTCATGACGACAATTCAAACAAGAACCAACTCTAACAGGTGAGGAATTCTTCAACAAACTCACGAAGTGTGGTTGGAACTTGTACCTCATCACAATTCACAAGTTCAAGAATACACACACTTTTACCCTCTCAACACTGTGTTTATTGATAACAACAACAAGTAGCACAAACTATGCGCAATCAGCAAACATTCAACAAAACGATTAAATTTTCGTGAAAGTATAAATTAGCCACGAACGAACCAGTTGATATTGAGTGCCAAACAGTAATTGATTGTTAGAAAAAAAATCTTCAAACAAAAAATCTTGCTGCTGGACATTTGATGCAATGTTAACGATAGAATGTGAAATATGATGCGATTTACACAGAGAGTTTGTCCTGCCAAGAATTTTACGACATATTGTTTGAAGTAAAATATAATTATCTTTGATATACAAAATACACAGGGCGAAGTTTATGTACAAGGCGTGTGAGAGAGGGTTTTGAGGGGGTGTTTTAAACTCTTTTTTTTTGTGATATTTGAAGGTAGCAGATTAATTTTTCATCTGTCGATATAGTTTCTTTTGCATGAGTTGATTGCATGGAATGTTTAAAACATCATAATATCATATTTGCAAGTAAACATTGATCCAGAAACAAAAAACAACAAAAAAGTCACTGGAAGCAAAGGAATGTGGACGACGAGTCCGATCCACTCATCACGTGACTCATACTATGGTACATAAAATGAAGAGCCACAAAATACAACTAAAAACCAAACTAAGCAAACGGAGTGAGTACACCAACCAAAATTCACGTATTTTCGTTCTTTTGTTTGGGTCTGACGTCAAAGATATTACTTTGTCCTACTTGTGAGATTTTTAAATGGAAAGTTGTAACTTGACATATCAATTTTATGTTCTAATTACTTTGCCATCTCAAAGTAAATAGGATTCTACACATGGAAGGTTCGCGTGACGTCAGAAACAAGACTCGGTTCTATCCATTCGATGCAAGGAATGCAAGGTTTATTTACAGATCGGTTTCTGCTTCACCCACATGTAAGTTTTCTCGGTTAGCAACCACAACCACATTTTCCTGTTGTTCTTCCTGTGATTGGCGTCTGAAAACGGCGCGTAGGCCATCCCGGACTCTATCATAAAGTAGTTTCGGTGCGTTGGAGTAGATGAGTGGATTTAGAGAGCTGTTGATGGGGAGCAGGATAATTGCTGACACAGCGTACATCACTGGAGGCATAGGGAATCCGCTAAAGTTTACAAATGCCATGATGGAAATTGGAACCCAGCAGAGAAAATCGGTAATTATCAGTCGAAGGATTTTCTTTTGCATTTCTGCCGAAACAAACGGCATTAATGGTATAATATGTCTGCAAATACGAATGTGCTTACCTTTGTTTTGTGTTGCCGCCCTTCCATCTCGTGGCCTCTCGTTCACTTGCCTGGCACTGGCAGTTGATTTCTTATAAATCCAAATATACGTAATTGCAACGAACATGAAGGCCAGGAAGTTAAATGTAATGATGGCGATTGAATATCCCCATGCCTTGTCGTTGGTCGTTACATACAGTTTGCTGATGCAAACACTGCTGCTGCTGTAATATCTACACATAAAAAAATTTGTGGCGATAAAGTTTCACGCAAAAAAAAGACTTTGAGCGAAGGAAAACGAACCCCAAATATCCAGAAATATCAAATAGCTCAGTGTAATTGTAATCCTCAAGAATATCCATAAAATCCATCCAAGAATTCGCATTATTCACTCGCATGAGGGCAGTGTTGAGTACTTGGGAATCGTTGGTTGTGAAGTTGTGTTGGAAAGTTACAAATCGACCCATGAAGTTATTCATGCCTGTATACGCAACGATTTAATGTCATTCGAAAGTGGTTTTACCAGCAACATCTACGACAATATCTTACTAGAAAAGTCGACTGCAACACTGTCAAAAAACGGATTCTCATTCATCAAAGCTTTGGTTTCAAACAAATGTTGAAGTTGAGTTGTGAGTGGAATAAAAGTAATTATAAACGAGAATGCCCAGGAGAGGATAATGGAAAGGATAACAGTTTTTATTTTCGGTTTCAAGGATGCATCGAATGGCTGAAACACAAGAGAAACCGACTGGCAATTGTTTTCCCTTTCTTTACCCTGTTGTTCCAAAGTTAAGAAAAAGTGCAAAATTTCAACAATGATGAGGCATCCGGTCTAACGAAGTTGGCAATAGCTGACTTAACCAAATACAATTGTTTCACTTACGTTTTTCACAGCATACAGTCGGAATATGGTCAACAGAACCATTGTAAACACCGATGTTTCGCTTGAAAGCAAAACCAATATCCCCATAGTGGTGCAACTTCCGCTTGATCTCCACATAAGATCATTGGCACAATAAGATCCGGAGTATCTGACACCAGCGGCTCCCAGCATGATCAGATAAACTCCCATGAGTAGATCGGAAGCGGATAGATTCAAAACGAGCAGATGGTTTGTGCGAAATGCAGCAGATTGTGATTGTGTCGTCGCCAACGTTTTGCCTTCCATCACCATGACAACCTCAAAACAAATTGGAGCAATGTGTAAACACGTGTTCTTATTGCGCCTAGACAAAACTTAGTTTAATTTACCAAATTTCCGACAATGGCGAGCATCCCCATTATCCACACAATGGCTCGTAGAAATGGGTTCGCAATCAACTCGTATCGTGATGAAAATATGTTTTCGTTGATCACTTTTGTATTTGTTGGGCACTCGTCTGACCAATCAGAGCAGTCGCCGACTCCATTGAATTTCTATGTGGAGTAAATTAAAGAAAACTTTGTAGTTAAGTTGGTTATATTGGCGTCCGTAAACAACACATTGCGAAATTACTGTCTTGCATATAATTTGCGAACATCGGAACTATGGAAATTTGACAAAAAATATGTACTGCAAGATGCATGTGTAGTTTTGGGTACGTGGAAGGCGTGTGACGCGCTAATTGGCCAGAAAGCTGGTGACAAAAATAAAAACTAATTAGTAAACTGGCAGTTCTCATCTGGTGGCAAACGTTGAGGTGTGCTTGTGTGATTTGGTGTAAAGAACATGATTTGTGAAGTGGGTCGTAATTGAATTAATGTTGTTTGGTGTTGGTCCTTTTAACATTGGGTGTTTCTATATAATTTTTTACTTTGACGTCAGTTTATTTAATTATAAAAGTAGCCACCTGTGTAGTTTGGGTCCCAACATTTGTTTTGACGGTGAGCCGTTAGTGCAGGGTGAACTGAGCGTTTACTATGGTTGGGGTTGGAGGCCCGGGTTAGTACATGGATCAGATTGGGAGTAAACGGTTGGTTTAGATCAGAGATTCTCAAACATTTTTAGTGCTAAATTATAAACCTTAAGTTCATAAGGCTTAATTTAGACCTATTTTGTGACCGAATCGCACATTTTATCCCGCGACGATCAACTTTAAAAGTTTGGTGCCAAAACAACGGAGAAAAGGTCTTCCTAAATCGGTTCTAAAACTTCCATACCCGCCCTCCCAATAACTTGAGACCTAATTCGGGATCGCTGAATTAATTTCGGTCACAATAGTAACATGCACGGAATCAAAACATCTTTGCCACAGGACACAAAACTTTAAATATTGTTAACATGTGTTTACCTTCTCCTTCTTAACGAACAATGGATCTTTATTTTCGCAATAAAACCTTCCGTCATTTGTGCAGTTTATTTCGTCACTTTGATCATCGCAGTTAATTGTGAGGTCACAAACATCCGATTTGTTGACAGAAATCTGTCGCAAAAGTCTGTAAACTACTTAAACCGACTTTGTGGTTAACTGTGTGCAAAAGATTCAACAAAGGGCATTATGACAAACAATACTGAACAACAGACACCGATACCTATTTGCTTTTTATCGCTAAAATAACGCTTCGAAGTGATTTTTTTCCAAACTCTTGTAATTAAGGTCTGAATTTTTTTGTGGTTTTGTTGACAACAAATAACTTTACTTTGGCTCCATTTAACGCTGGACAGTAGAATCTTCCTTCCTTTGAGCACAATTCTTCTGGATATTCGTCACTTTCATCCTTGCAATCGATGAAACCGTCGCATACTTTGGACATAGGATTATTGAGAAGTCCGTGTTTTGTGTCGCAGTGTTTCCGATGTTTGCAAAGTTGAGGATCTTCATCGTGGTCGAAGGATCGACGTGTGTCAAGATGTTTGATCCGCATATCGCAATCTCGCCTCCCATCGCACAGTAGTTTGTTGTCGAGATTCCACCTCATCCATTCCTGTGTAAAACACATCACGTGGTTCCTGGTATGTTTTTGTGCGAACGATTTGTTGCTCATGCTGGAAGGAATATTTTTGTTATTATTTTAAACGAATCTTTTTTTAGTTATTGTAAGTCTTGTCAGGATTTCCTGGCTGTTACATGAGGTTTTATCATGAGTTTTGAAGCAGGTATCGCCACAAAATCTGTGAATCAGGTGGCGACAGACCAGCAGGGACTGTAAACTTTCGTAACAAACTCAATTTGTCAGGTAACAGTGCCCATGTGGGACACCTACAAACGTCCAACGACACATCGACAGCAACAGACGTCATGACAGCAAACTTGTTGGAGACTTTTTATACATGGGAATGTGAAAACTATGTGATTGTCATGCATTAAGATGTTTATTTTTTAAGTTTTGTTGAAGTTTTTGCTTCAACCAGGTAAAAAACAAAGAAAACAGCTTGACGAACAAACAATTTGTGACCAAACTCTTAAACGTGTGGAATTAGACGACGAAATTGACTTTTCACGCGACTCCTCTTCTAAACTCTCGTTGGAAAGGTTTCGCAGTTTTCTCAGCATTTTACAATATTCTTTCCGCCGTGGTCGCAGTACTTTAAGTATCCACAAAATGGATATGTGTGCTGTTATTTTTGTGCCAATTGTCAAAAATGTGTGTATTACATATCAGTATACTGTACTATAGTACATGCCGTGTTGGGTGGTTTAGTGCAACCCAAATACCACATAAATTCCAGCCATTTCAACGTTGCACAGGAAACGTCTGGGGAACTCGGTACAAACACGAGTTCCAAATGTTAACGACCTTGAAGGTATTTCTTTAGTAATGTAATAGGATTTTGTAAATAATTATTATCACGTTTAAGTGAAGTCTTGCACGGCGAAAGCCATATCTACCCTAGAGAAGCCGAATGCCACGCGCTTTGCAGGAATTAGTTGATGTTTTGTAGCAACGAAGTAGGTGTAGTGTGGTTATTGTGCATGATGTCACTGAATGTTCCCCACCAGTATATAACAACTTCTGTACAACGTAATCTTTGCACAAGCACTTAAAGTGCATATGACACGGTCATGGCAACTTTGCGTAAAACTACTACAACCAACTTATATCCAAAGTTTTTCGGTTCTACGTCAACTAAACAATGTAGAAAACTGCACGGAAACTGGTTGATTTTAGTGGTTGATTGTGGCGAATTGAATGAATCATTTATGACTCGAACTCGTAGGCAACACCACTGCAACGCAAAATGTGGTACTATGACAGAAAAATTGCGTTGCATAATCCGTTAATTTGGTCGGCCTTTCCTGGCGGTTTTTGCCAGCCTCAAAATTCAATAAACCCACTTCTATCTTTTGTTGTGAGTGGACAAAACGACAATGCTAAACTGACGGTTTGTCTCTGTCGTGTTTTCAAAAGTTCATGTATCACGTTAACAATCATAAATGCCTATAACAACAAGAACACCTTGTCCCAGTAACTGTTGTATTTCAGGTAACAAATATTCACGTTTGGCGAAGTAAGCCAAAATCTTTGTAAGTTCGTGTAATAACTGCGTTCGACTGCGTAAACATTGTTGCAAACGTTTGTTTAAACAGGAGTTTGTCCAGCAAGTGAGTAAGTACATTGTGTTGGTAAGAACCTACAAATGTACGTAAACATCTAAACCATTTTCATTAAGTCTGGTAAACTTATTTCCGACTAAACAATAAGTTATGTGTATAAGCTGCAGACAGATGGCCACTGTTTCGACCTAAAAGGTCTCATCAGTGCAGCTGGTGTGACTATCAGACAACTTTGCTGACCAAACGGCCAAGCAAAGACTTCCACTTTGTGGTGGCTATACAGTCACCGTCACCCGTTGGGCACCAAACTAGGTGCAACCTTACGGAGCAAACAAGGTGGAAACACTACGGCCAAGCAAGCTCAACCAATAGTGCCGTCAGGCCCCGTGTCACAATAATCATATGATAAGCAATGTGGAGCCAATAATGTATTCTCAATAAGTTATGCATTCTCACTTACCGCACACGTCCACCTCCCCTGTATGTAGTTGGTTGTTGTGGTTGTGGTTGTTGAACAGTTGTTCTTCACTTCCTCATCCACACTGAAAATATTTGAATGTTTCGCGTTTATTTATTATAATTAAAAATTCCAATTGAATGCAGATGAGATTTACTTGCGACTCCTGCAGCAATTAAACAAACGTTTTTAAACCTCACACATGGGAATTCAGCTCAGAACTGACCTAAAATTACGAAAAGACGCTTAACCTCCAAACACGTACTGCAGGGCAGCTGAGGAACAGACAAACATATTGAAACCACTTTAACCCAACAACTAAAACTGTCAATTTGATAATATGCAAATTTCCTGTGGTTGGTCGCCCATTATTGAAACACTGTTGCGTCACCAAGGTTGCCCGCTTGTAGTGCCCAGATATGCGATGACTTGCATTTAAAGTCTTTTTCGACTACAATACTTTGTATTCAAGTTCTAAAACGCCTTTTTGGTGTCATGACAGTAAACGAATGAGTATTTTCCCACAGCGGCGAAATACATCATTTTAAACTGCATTATTCATGAGTCATGGCAATGAAAACAAGTCAGGCCAATGAAAACAAGTCATGTAGTACTTACAGACACTTACCACACCTTACACCATTGCAAGTCATAGATTTCTGGTGACGCATTGGATGTCAGTGGTTTCAATCCAAAGAATAAACTAATGCTTTGTCACTTACTAATGAAACTTGCCACAATCTTTGGTTTTCCCAGGTTGACAAAAACATTCGTCACTTTTGTCCGGACAGTCGATGACGTCATCACATACACGTGACCTTGCGATGATCATAGGGTCATTTGTACATTGGAAACATGAACGATGATTAAAGGTCCCCAAACTTCGAATATCTCTGCAAATTACACAAGTCAATTCCGTCTTATCTCAACGAAAGGAATTTTTAACCAACCACAACAGTTTACAAATACCTGACATCTCCATTCTCCGAGGTGTAACACAAATCAGATTTATCATCACAATCTGCAATGCCGTCCCATAGAAACATCTGCGGAAGATCGCAATTCCTGCCATTCCGAACACATTTGAATCCATGTCCATTATTCCAGTGTTGGAAAGCTGGACAGTCATTGCAAGGATCGCCATCACAAACAGTCGAACGTTTCCAACAAGCTGAATTTGGACACTGGAAGTGGGAGGGGCAGATGTACTCACATGGGGAATTCCCCCGACAATGAGCAAGCTTGTCGCAGATTTCATTTTTTGAGTTACAGGAAAAGTTGGCTGCACCCAATGTGTTGTAGCAGACTCCATTATTGTCGAAACAATTACAACGTGGTTTTGAACTAAATAAAATTAATAGTTATTTGCATCAACGAAATAAAAGGTATTTTTATAACTACAAAAATACCATATATTGTTGTTGCTACACTGCTGATGGAATTTCCCATTACAAATGCATTCATCACTCATATCAGGGCAATCTATGACCTCATCACAAACACTTGACCTTGAGATGATCATAGGGTCATTTGTACATTGGAAACACAGTCGTTCGTTCAGAGATGAAGAAGTACGAATATCTCTGCAATAACAAATTTGTTTATTGATGCCATACTTTGCCCATAAGCAGGCAGTTAAAGCTGTTCATTTTATTATTATAACCATTAATATAAACAACAAAGTTCATATGACTAAAATTATGTTTTACTCTAAAACGTTTCTTTTTTTTCGTTTTCATTGCAATAGGAAGGATGACGCCAGTAGAAACACTGATCCAATGGCGTTAAAAGAAAATATGATATATAGTAAGATAAGGAACACATTGGGAGAGGGAGGTCTGGGGCAATGCTGGCAAGTACGCATATGCAAAACACAATCAAAAACGAAATACCTGACATTTCCATTCTCCGAGGTGTAACACAAATCAGATTTATCATCACAATCAGAAATGTCATCCCATAGAAACATTTGCGGAAGATTGCAATTCCTACCATTCCGAACACATTTGAATCCATATCCATTATTCCAGTGTTGGAAAGCTGGAATGTCATTGCAAATATCGCCATCGCAAACAGTCGAACGACACTGGGAGTGGAAGGGGCAGATGTCACATAGTGTTTTGCCAACACATTGGATTATTCCTTTGCAAAACTCTTCCACTCTTAGGGCGCATACTTTCTTTGAATCCCAAGAGTCAAACTTGTTGTCGCAACTGTAACAAAAGTAATCTATTACGTCATATAACAAAAGTTTTGGGAGATTTGTGTTAGTTAATGTTTAAACATGAAGAGTCGTCATGGCTGATAATCAGTAAATGTTAAGTTTGGTTTTAAATAAAACAGATTAATGCCAATTAGTCATGCACGACTGGGTATGCAGATATGTGAATAACAAAACGCAACCTACGGCTTTAAAAAAATTTTGCCTTACATCTGCTGAAAAATAACTAACAGAAAGAAAATTGGAACCAATATTATAAATACTGTGAGCCGCAAACAGTTGACCATCCGGCCAGGCAAATACTTCTTCTTTGTGGTGACTATACAGCCACCGTCATCCGTTGGGCACCAAACTAGGTACATCCATACGGAGAAAACAAGGTGGGGAAAACTATTGGAGTCAGGTAATTATTCGTGTAACTCTGTCAAGCAATGCTAAATTTCTCAAATCTTTAGGGAAGATTTCTATTCCTTCGAAAGGATTTCGACAAATGTCAATGAACGAAAAGCAGACGCAGGTGTAAAACCACAGCAAAACCGTAGATAAGAGCAAGACAGACGCCTGACTCGTATCTTAACCTGGGTTCAAATCCCGGTGTGGTAAAAAACGATACCGCCCAGGGGTTCCTACTGAAGCACCCACGCAACCAGTTGCCACAAGTCAACCATGCGGGACAACGGCATTACCGAAATGCGGTCCCACAAACGGAAGAAAACATCGTACTGCCACACTACATACGCAACATCAGGAAAGCAACTAAAATGTCTGTGTGGCAAAGTACATTCAAAAAACCAAGTCCATGCCGTTGTAACAACACAAACTATACCTGTCACGCGATACAACCCGTTCTATCCCGTGTTAAAAACACCCTGAACTCCATCCTCAATAACAAATTTTCATATTTCGATACCCCCGTTTATTTAAACTCCCCTGTCGCTAGAACTCCCCTGTCAAACGATCCATACTCCGCAACCTTTGTAGCACTATTAAACACGTCCCTCAACCATACCATTTGGAAGACCCGTAATCGAATCAAACATGACACCCGCCCGTTGCTTAATATACCCCAATACATGACCCGGACCCTGAAACGCACTATGCACTTTCGCTTAACTGTGCAACGGAACAGGTCAAATGCCGACCTCGAAGGTGTCTTGGCCGACGTCGTCAGTTCCTTTAATCAACCTTCTCTCCACCCCATTCCTACATCAACAAAACTTAATCCAGTATCATTACTTAATTTGTTTTTTTTTTGCTCTTCACGTTTAACATAGCTTACTTTTTTCTGACGTTTTTTTTCTCTTATCCTCTTTACTCTTCTCCCACATTTTTCTTTTAATACGTTTTTTTCTTTTTTTGCCATCGTTTATATGATTTCTGTTTCCATTGCTTTGTGTAAATTTTTGTGTGATATTCGTTGTGGCGGATTGGTTTTCCAGAATACAAAAATACACAGTGGCCATCTGTCTGCAGCTCACAGCATTCATATTATTGGCTCCACTTTGCTTGTGTATAAGATAAGCAACGCCTGCTAAAAATCTTTAACATGACACTTACTAGTGGGTATACACTTTTCGTGCGCTATAATAGTCAATTCCTTTCCACATGTATGGTCATAATGCCACGTTTCACGTAACAATGCCACGTGTTGCGTAACATTACCACGTTTTGGTAACAATGCTCAATTTAAAAACAATGTGTTAAACAGGCGAACATGAAACTTTCAGTTTTCTCGGTAAAATATGAAAAAAGATTGACGATTACGTTTATTTGAAATTTTGTAAAGTCAACGCAAACTGTGATGCGATCGACGTGTTGGCCACCTCTGATATAAGCCTTTACTTATCTTAGATTCACTCTTTGCCCCACCCACTGGCTTCTTACCTCAACAACATTATTGTTACATGTGAGTGTTTCGCAATCAATAATTCCCATGAAATATTAAAGTAAAAACACTTCTAAACGCGTGTGGTTTTAAAACTCTCTTATTTGACCCGACTTTATTATAAACTGTTCAAAATTCGTTATTTTAATAAAAGTCAAACCCTGATAACATCGTCTATTGATTGGTCAACACTAATACAACGAATTTAGGGAACATATTTAAGTGCTTTCACCTCATGTAAGGACTGGTGAGGTTTTCAGGATAAGTGGAAAAGTTGGCCAGTTTCTCATCACTTCCGTCCATGCAATGGGGAACACGATAATAATCATCACAAAACCACCAAGCCCACACCTTCCTCCCATCATCGCAAGTGAACTCTGCACAAAACACATGAACGTAAATCGAATTGAAATCCATCAAAATCTGTAAAACGAACCAATGTATTAAATTAATTTAGAGTTTATGATTTGCAACAAAATACTTACCTTCGCCAAGTTCATACCCTGCTGAAGCAATTGTGATGAAGGAGAGCAGGATTCCAACCACCTTCAACCAATACCTGACAAAAACACAAAGAGTTTATATCTTACAATAATATATTTCTCTTATTCAGGGAAATGACGTCATCATGGAATTTAGTGGAGTTTTACAAACTTTATGTCCAAGGAACACTGCAACGTTAAGTTAACTGGCAATCGCCAAAATTTCGTTGGCTTTTTAGATCAACTGTCGTCACTTTTTTCGTTTTTATTCTCATCCGCTTGTTGCCCAAACGCTTAGAATAAATATTTAGTAGTTTTCGCCAAATCTCGACAGCTCACGGAACCATTCATATTTTTTGATAAAGCTTATTCAAAGGGTTTTATTGTCATTTTAGGAAAACAAAAGTTTAATCTCCACACTGGTTCAACCATATGTCTGATTTAAATACTTTAAACCACGTTTAGTTTACTCCAGCCGATCCGTCGGGATTCCATCGCCTACAAAAAGCGGGCAAATATTGTAAGCGACCGTTTATAACCAGCTGTCAGATTATGACCAGGCATAATTTTTGTGAGATATTAAGAAACCAAAATTTCGCCCCGGGCTCACAATGCGCCTGGAGAAGCGTGAGACACCGTGCAAGTCAATAACACCTGTTAACTCGATCACAGACCAGACCGAGTTTAACCTTACTCCATAAACTGTAGCCCCAACCATGCTAAGACTTGCATAGAAATAACAAATCAAAATTTAAACTTGTGTATAAGCTGCACTGATGAGACCTTTTATGTCGAAACATTGGCCATCTGTCTGCAGTTAAAACACAATTCATATTATTGGCTCCACATTGCTTAACATAAAATTTAAACGTCCACGCTTAGACGGGGTTGATATTTATGTTCATTTTTATCCCGCGCAAAAATTATGCTAATTTATTGTTTTTTCGACAAAAATGTGGCTATATTTCACCATGTATAGAATTTAAATAGCTCACAAACCTTGCTCCCATTTTTCGTCTGTCGGACTCTTTCCTGATCCGTCTCAAATCCTCTCTCTGATCAACCAACGACTTTTGCAGCAACACAAAATGTTTTGAGTTGTTACAGTTTAAGAAATCCTCGCAAAGTAACCAGAATTCAATATTTTTATCTGATATATTGTTTGTTGACGTGGATTCGTAACAACCAATCTACGCATACCTGTATAATGTTGAAAAAGTTGTTCGCAAATTAGCTAGCCTATAGATCACAGCAAAATATCCAACTCCAACGAAAACATTTTCCCTAGGGAAATACCAATATATCAATGTATATTGTTAAGTATGATGCCCAGTCTATATTCATGCAACCTTACTATTGTCCTTAGATTTGCTTTCGTGGTAAACATCCCCAGCGATTAAATATAGACAGGCATTGTTACGCAAATAATATGGATATTCTGCATTGTTCCTTTTACCGTCCCTATTCATTATGACGATATTTGCTTTTTCTTTGCACTTCCTATTGTCCCAACACGAGACTGAGGCTGGGGCACAAGGGCCACACGGTCGGGCATTGCGCGGCTTCCATACGATTGTCTTTCTACAAACTAATATCACGTGACGCAATATTTATTCACGGCGTAATTGTGTTTTGCTTACTTACGAACGCAACTCTGCCTCACTAATAAGAAACTTCTTACTTCAAGTAAATGGGACTGAACTTGGGGTCACAAGTCATGTTTGTTACCCTTCGGGCTAAACTTAGATTTCGTCTGGGACAATTTGGATTTATTCCATCAATGGTTTCATCGACCCGTGATATTTTGTGTTCATATTTGTTGTTCAACAGCGTAGTTAGCGCGAAAAACAAAAATGATGGGATTTGTGAATATAAATTTCATGATTCAGTTAAAAATGTAATCGTGCAAGATATTGTGTAGATTTGATTAAACAAGTCGTTCCCAAAGTGGGCGCAATCGTACGGGGGGCGCTGGAGACCAAATGGGCGATTGGCGGGCGCTAGGAAATAAATGAGCGCTTTGTGACAGGGGAAATTTTCTCTTATAGCGTAAGTCAGTGTTTCCCAACCGGTGGTACGTGTACAACTAGTAGTAGGCGACCGCATTCCAGGTGGTACGTGAGCATCTTTCCGTAATTTGCGGGTATAGTTCGAATTTAATAAATCGTAACTGATTTCAAAATTTCGGATAGTTCATCCCCTATGTTACTTTGTAACACTCAACTAGGTGGTACACAACGAAATTGTTTTACCTCCAAGTGGTACGCAACCACAAAAAGGTTGGGAATCACTGCCCAAATGATTCAGTCCAATCTTTGTATAATATGCTACTGCAAAAAGGGCTTTTCTCGCATGCTGAACTGGAAGTAAAAATGAGGATTTTCGGTGGTATGGTTTACTTGTTGTTAACCAGAGTTTGGTATTCAAATATTAGAAATCAGACAAAAATGGTGTCATTCTACCAACCTCACCCATCGCATTAATTGACAAGCAACAATAAATTCGTTATGTTTTTTGTCTGTTCTGTTGGGCGTTGTTAAATGACTAATGTGTTTGAAGGGCGGTACTTAAAAAAAGTTTGAGAAACACTGGATTAAACAAATCGCTTGCAATGTCAATGAACATATGTTTAACTCAATGCACGCTGGTAAAAACCAATCAAATTGTTTGACGACCATCGAATCCAATATTTTTTTTTAATGACCACTTGTGGTCAACAACCTAATGGCGTAATATAACGTCGTTGTGTCAAACGACTGCATATATGTAGGCTGCAAAATAAATAAATACGAATATCTTTATGTGAGGCCCACCTCGCTCGTATACTAGAGTGCTGTAATATTTGCATGTTGAGACGCACGCATCAACTACTGACTCAAATTAGACAATCAAACGGATGTTTCAAGTTAATTTGCAATAGAGGCACAGCCAGGAAGTGGTCTAACGGGCCAAATTATTGAAATAACTTGCCATTATTCCTTTGATGATCTAAAACATAAGATTGTTGGATTCAAAACAATGTTTATTTACGGACGACGCTTGGAATATAGTTTCCAAATTTTCGGTCAAAATTAACCTGCGCGCCATTTTCAAGGCAATAGCGCGCCCTGTGTTGTGAACACCTGTATAAAGTACAAAGATAATGTTGCTGTTCCTGCCAGGCATATTATGTTTTAATAGTTCGTTTTTCACATAAAACTGTAACTCATATTTACCAAGGCTTCGCTTGCTATCCAGCTAAGATTTCATAGGCTAATGGTTCAGCACACAACCAACACCAAGAAAACGTACCAACACGAAAAAATAACTCTAACTCCGCTTATGATATCACGTGATGTTATAAAAAAGGATGGAAATAACAGTTACAGCAAGTTGTTTTAAGCACTGGCAAATATACGCACTGTTTCCTATCATTAACACAGCGATTGTTCTTGTGGATATGGATCGCTTCTAGAAAAAGGCGCTTTGTGTGATCCACCTCCCTTTCAAGAACCCCGTCCTTGTCGAAGGCAATCCGATGACCTTTTAAGGCAGCATGCTTGGCCAACGCTGTCTTCCTTGCGACTTTTGATGCATAAATTAAGCCCTTCTGCAATGTCCTCGCGAGACAGAAGCATTCGCTCTTCAAGATTTTCGTTTTTTTGTAAACGGTTCATGAGTTTTTTTTGATTTACAATGATTTAAAGTTAGAGGCTCTTTAACATATGCAGATATGTTCCCAGCAAACATGGTGGCCTAATGGTTTTAATGTTCTCGTTTGTGGCACACGCTTTTATTGCAACTACCTATTATCTGCTTTTACAGATGATTGCAACAGAAGCAAATCAACTTTTCTCAAAAGCAAACTTGTCCACATTCTGCTGCCCACAAAATTATTTGAAGTCGGGCCTACATTGATAGCACATGTGATAATAAATAACTGTGACAAGTGTTTGTTAAAATGTTGCAGAACAGACGTGTTTGTGCGCTTTTAGGAATATACAGCAATATTCCACAAAACGTTTTCTGCTTGTATTTTGTTAACCCAAGTACTTATTATGAGTCTCCATTTAAATACCTGATAAATATATGATAATTTTGCAAAGTTGTAGAAATGACGTAGTTTATAGCAACCACTATACATAAACAGAATTAGTCCACACACACAGGG
This sequence comes from Ascidia mentula, assembly GCF_947561715.1. Lineage (NCBI taxonomy): Eukaryota > Metazoa > Chordata > Ascidiacea > Phlebobranchia > Ascidiidae > Ascidia > Ascidia mentula. The sequence goes on along the minus strand of NC_138568.1, from coordinate 20,544,120 downwards.
TTTTTTGCTTCCCAATGCTTTGCATGTTTTATCATATAGATGACGTAATGAAAAAACGCTGGGATAAGATAATGTTCACTCAAAATACAAACACCAAGGTCTTCTTCCAAATGGAAATTGTGGGGTTATACATAAATGGAACCCAAGCTGCGCTATAGGCATCCTATTTCTGTGAATACAGTATTATGTTCTAATTGATCACTTCCCGTACGTCTGGTGAATAAATTTCAAATCATCACAGGCATGGCTTTCGTTTGGCAAAAACTGCGAGTTCCAAGCGGAGACAGGCGAGTCGATCTTCTGGTTTTTTTGGTAAAGTGCGGGATTTGGAAGGAATTCAACCATCTTTCTCATGTTGATGATTGCATTGACCACGATGTCCTCGTAGTAAAGAACGATTTTCTTTTTTTTAACAACACTCTCTGGTGGTATGTTAACACTCCCTGGTGGTTTGTTAACACTCTCTGGTGGTATGTTAACACTCTCTGGTGGTATGTTGACACTCCCTGGTGGTATGTTAACACTCTCTGGTGGTATGTTAACACTCCCTGGTGGTATGTTAACACTCTCTGGTGGTATGTTAACACTCCCGGGTGGTATGTTAACACTCCCTGGTGGTATGTTAACACTCTCTGGTGGTATGTTAACACTCTCTGGTGGTATGTTAACACTCCCTGGTGGTATGTTAACACTCCCTGGTGGTATGTTAACACTCCCTGGTGGTTTGTTAACACTCTCTGGTGGTATGTTAACACTCTCTGGTGGTATGTTAACACTCTCTGGTGGTATGTTAACACTCTCTGGTGGTATGTTAACACTCCCTGGTGGTATGTTAACACTCCCTGGTGGTATGTTAACACTCTCTGGTGGTATGTTAACACTCCCGGGTGGTATGTTAACACTCCCTGGTGGTATGTTAACACTCCCTGGTGGTATGTTAACACTCTCTGGTGGTATGTTAACACTCCCGGGTGGTATGTTAACACTCCCTGGTGGTATGTTAACACTCCCTGGTAGTATGGTTAACACTCCCTGGTGGTATGTTAACACTCTCTGGTGGTATGTTAACACTCCCGGGTGGTATGTTAACACTCCCTGGTGGTTTGTTAACACTCTCTGGTGGTATGTTAACACTCCCTGGTGGTATGTTAACACTCCCTGGTGGTATGTTAACACTCTCTGGTGGTATGTTAACACTCTCTGGTGGTTTGTTAACACTCCCTGGTGGTTTGTTAACACTCCCTGGTGGTATGTTAACGCTCCCTGGTGGTATGTTAACGCTCCCTGGTGGTATGTTAACACTCTCTGGTGGTTTGTTAACACTCTCTGGTGGTATGTTAACACTCTCTGGTGGTATGTTAACACTCTCTGGTGGTATGTTAACACTCTCTGGTGGTTTGTTAACACTCTCTGGTGGTTTGTTAACCGGATGTTCATTTTTATGCCAATCTTTCTACGTTGAGTTCTGCGGATGAAAGCAGGAATTGCGTGTAAAGAATGCATGTGTTTTGCGTTATCAGCTTATTAACATAGAACTGCCATGATGCTTTAGATGCAACCTTCTTTGATCTCATCTTCATGTAACATGCCTTTCGACTTTGTCTTCTGAGTCCGGTAGTTGACTGCAGACAAAATCGACTTGTACGGGTTTCTGAATATCATGATAAATAATTTTTCCTATATGTAAGCGAGTTTGTATCTAGAAGGTTGCGTACTTTGACCACATAATGTTTTGTTAGGTATGAGCACTTTCCAACACATTGGTAGCAAATTAAATGATTTCATGTGAATTAAGATTGTATTCAAAGATTAACCAACAACGGACATTGGGGATGGAGTAAATGACCTTGAATAGCCAAAGCTAAAATGCCTATCATCACAAACACCAGTTTTGTTGGCGTTGATGTTGTTAAATTTTCCTTTCTGAAATTGCAGATCATGAATGTTGGGTTGGTTGTCTTTTCGTGCAGAAACCTATGCCGTTCTCACCAGACAAAATCTGTTGTGGAGCTGGCTGGTTTGTGTTTTGCTTTAAGTTAAGAGAGATACTTTGAACTACTAGGTTGAGAACCTTTATTCAAACACGCAACGTGTACAATGGCATCTGTTCATCTGTCCAAGCCATTTATGAGTTTTGATGGTTTATATAGAGACAACAGAATTGCTGTGATACATTATCAACTTTTTTTGCTATTTGTTGTTAATTTGCTATTAGTTGGTTTGTTTATGGTCATTTGTTTGTTTGAATGTCTGCATGCTTGTCTCATTTTATTGCTGTTGATTTTCAGGTTGTAGTTCTGTGTGTTTGTTTGTATTTGTGGCTTTTTAATCCCAGTAGTGACTTTTTTTTATTTTAGTAGACTGGTTAGGGCTTCAAATTTTTTTAACACTTTCTTGATTCAAGGATTTTTTGCATTAATTAATAGAGATCAGTAGTTGCTATGCATAGCCATCAGAAAATGTGAAACTGGCTGGTCATGGCATGGGTGTAACTTAGAACTCTTCGTCATTTGTTTATTATCTACATGTTGTTGGAAGTCACAGTTAAGATTGGTGAATCCCAACGTTTTGTGGTCATGTACCCCTGTGTTAAATTTGACGGAAGCTTTTATGACAAACTAAATTGTATATTTGTTAAAATATCAGAATCACAAATATGTTTAATTTCATAGAAAAGTAAACCGAAACAAACATAATTTTGCGGCAATATTTTGTGTGCTTTTGTTCGTTTACAGACCGCCCAAAATCCATCCCACATCCATCTTTGGGGTTCATGAGCAACATTTGAATTTTAAAGTTTTCCTTTTTGCAAAAAATATTTCGGTCATCGATAAATTTCTTCCTCCTAGGTCATTCAATATTTTCCGTTCTTTATTGATTCATGGTGGCATGCTTTGAAACTTCCCTGGTATGCAGATATTTCCTAAAGGAAATTATTTGGAACACAAAACTAATAAATTTAAATATATCCATTATATTTGTGACTGTAGACAAAAAAGATTAGAGGCAATATTTTTGTTTTGTTTCAGGTGACCAATTGTTGGCAAGAAGTAACTTTTTGTTATACTTTCGCAGCTTAAATTGTAGGAAATATGTTTGCTTGCAGGCTAATTTTTTTCCAAATCTTCAACACCTAAAAATACAAATGCGTTTTACCTGTGGGAAAGTTCCCATTAGTGGGAAATTATATGGTGTTTGTGGGTAATTAGTGGGCACCAAGTGTACGAAGGTAGTAATTATGTTCTGTATCCACCTAAAAATGTCTAAAGTGTATAACAGATATAGCGCAAATGCAATGATTAAATTCTACGGTAAAATTTAAACACAAGTGGGAAAAAAGGATTCCCTTCACAAAAAAATGGGGAAATGAGAGAAAAAAGGTTAAGAACAACCACTCTATTATAATGCTGATCGCCCAGATGAACCAAATCTTTATTTTATTTGAGAGTGGGCTAATTAGTGTACCTGGTGGAACCATTTTAGTGGCAAAAACCATTGCGAAATGGACAGGACTAATTTGTTCTTTGAAAGTGGCTTGCGACCATAATAAATGAACAAAGAAACACACATCAAATATTGCAAAACGTGATTCATATGCGATTGCCAAAGTTACCGGCAAAACGCTAATTTACAATCAACGGTGTAACGTAATTTTACGTTACATAGCAACGTTTGCATTCATGGAAATATGAACTATGGTCACATAGCCAGTTTCGTCATCAACGTCCGGAATCTCTTTCCATGGGATTTTGTGTTAAGGCATTTTAGGTAGCGTCTTGTCCAGCATCTCATTTCAAAATGTATAGCAACGGTTGCTTTCTCACGCGATTTGATCTCGTTACTAATTTCTACGCAACAGCTGTGTTTTTATGTGATTTTATTGGCCAGCTTAAATGTGTCGCCTTAGAGAAGTCCTTCATTGTTTTGTGTGAGAGTGCGTCTTTTGTTAACTGTTTGCTGACCGTTAGTCCTTGGATCGCCTTTCTTTCTACAACACTTCGTTCGCTTTGTTTCTCTCCGGTTTAAATAATGAAACTTTCCGTGTGCGTTTAGCTGAGGTGGAGCGGGGCAGTGCAGCGGTACTGTGCTCTCCTCAGTTCGTAAATTCACTTAGTTTGGCGTTGGTATAATTGCGCATGTCAATTTCGTATTCAAAATTGTTCGTGGTAAATAAATATTGTTGGAATGTTTGCATCAAGTTTCAAGTAAAGTCAGGTTAGGAAAACACAACAATTAGAACTCACGTGCGATCTATTGCCAAATGCGCTAATCAAATAGGATTCCCATCGATCATAAATAATATTGTTAAGACCCGATTCGAGACTAATAAATGACATAAAAGATACGCAACATACGAATTGGCGCCCCGAGTGAGTGGCTTTAAGGCATCAAAATTCGAATTGATGCCCACGAGCGATCTTTTGCATTTTTGCAGAAGTGCTGTTGTGTTTTTTGTCAGTCAGAGTTTTCAGTTTGATCAATTTCAGGTTTGGACAGTTTGTTTTTCTTTTGAATTTGTTGTGTCGACTTATTTAAGATAAATTCTAAACTGCTCTTAGCATGTTTTGTGCATGTGAAACGTTAATTGTTAATAAGCATACGCCTGACGTTAGTGGCCATGTCGATATTATTTTTATTGAGTTTATAATGTTCAGAGCAACGTCTGCACGTAAAAAGGTGACAGGTGAATTTGAAAGTGTTGTTTTGATTTAATTAAATCATGTACGAAACGTTAGTTAATTTTTTAAACGGATGTGACTGATGGCAATTTAGGGTTGATTGTGGAGATTGGTCATAGCATTGTCTGCTTAGAAGTCCTCACGGAGGCATGACGTCAGTAAAAGGGCCTGACACGTTGTTTTCATTGGCGCTGACGAGGTCGCAGTCGGTTTGTGAATTTGGTTGCTTTTGTCCCTTTTTAGGAGAAATCCTCGTGCTAGTTTAGGGTTGTTATGGCTATTTGAAGCATGAGATTACTAATTGACCACGTTCATGTTTAATTTTTTGAGTATTGATAGTTGACATGAGTTTAATGCGAATCGAAATCAGCACTTTTGCATATGTCATATCTTTGTCAGCAATGTTATGTTTGGATGAGCATTAAAAATATTGTTGTGGAATTTTTTATAAAACTTTGTGGTGAAATTGTGATGATTGTGGCAGAATGATTGTTGTGACTGTGGATAATTTTGTTGAAATTGTGTTGAATTGTTGTCATTTCAGTTGTTGACGTAAGGTTTGGTGGTGACATTGTGGTTATACATAGTGTCAAAGAAAATTTGTACATAAGGTAGAAACAAGTAGATATAGTTCCATTGTGAGTGCCGTCGTCGTCGTAGATCGAAAATGTTCCGACAGTAGGGACGACAGGTATACAGTGATGCGTCATGGATATGGCAGGATCATGCTTTCGGTTGACACTTCCCGTTAGATGATGAATTAAAGTATATTTATCCGCCTTATGGTTGTTTGATGCCATTATCTCGGGCGAGGCCAGTCTCGGTGGATGGCTTATTATTTAAATGACCTCCTCATACGTGACAATAATTGGCAACAAAAAATTCGAGGAGAGTCATGCGGCCGTTAACTTATGAATACCTGCAGACAGGAAGTCTGGCAGAAGAAATCGCGCATCAAGGCATATAATGTCTTTCCTGGCCAGGCTTGTAAATTTTTGTGCACATGTAAATACATAGTTTGTGAAACATCGCCGCGAATGTTCCCTTGAGGGGCCTAATCGTTTTTTTGCGGGTAGCCTGATCACCTATCTGTTACAACGAAGCAAGACCTTGGGTCCAAAGGATCGTATACATCCTCAGCCAAGGAAACCGGGCACAAAAAGTAAAAAAAAAAATTAAAACAAATATTAAAAAAAATTAAAACTTTAGTCGCATGATGAACATGTCAATGATAAATGTCATTTTTTTTCTCTTGCAAAATTTTTTGGGGGGTTTGATTTCGTGGTTTGTTCCCTGTGAAACAATTATGTAAATTCAAACTTAAAAAGCTTCCCTTGCGCTGTCACTTGTGGTAACGGCACATGACTGAACGCAATTGTTTCAGATTTTTTTCAGATTATCATGAGACCTGGTTGACTGCAGCATTTTTCTATGAACGTTCAACACCTCCTGGTTCGACGGACCGCTTGTTATGAAAATAGCAAACAACTGGGAACGAGACAAAATAAGAGTTGCACCTTCAATGGTCCATAGTAACATCGTTAATGTTATGAACAAATTACTGATTCTGTTTTTCTGTATTCGGTTGCATTAATTGAGGACCATTGATTTAAACTATTGTTTCAACACTTTTGCGTTTTAAACACTAATGATTGACATTTTTCATTTATTGCTGTTAAATTTTTGTTTCCATATTTCACTATTGTTTAAAATTTCATTTCTTAATGTTTCTTTTGTTCATGTAATCGTTGATTCTTAATTACAAACTTTATTATGTATGTTCAGCATTAGTATGGCCATAACAAAAAGAGGCCATGACAATTTTTTAACAATTTTCTACGATATTTTTTTTTAATGGACTTAAGTTTCTGATTTTGTAACTGTGTTTTCAACTTACATTTCCAAATAAGTTACTTTCTACTTCTTTTGTGCATGGGCATTGTGATTCATTTGGTAATTTTCTTGTTTGTTTTTAGAAGCTACAATACATTTTGAGATGCGTAAGCTCAAGGATGAGTTTACGGTGCGCCTGGACAAGCTGTGCAGTTCGAATAAGATGCAAAATTGGCTAGGATTGCAAATTGGTTGTGCGTGTTAGTGTCATCATTCACCCAGAGCGATCTTGCTTTGGAAGACTTGAGAGTTTCCGACGTTACCCTGGCTTGTGACCACTGTCGATTCGATATGACAAACAAAAAGCATCGGCTATGATCAACGATATTCAACAGACACCCCGACATGCATTTCGATGAGGACATTTCGTCCCCGAAGAAAGTCACCGCACATACAAGATGTTATCGACGGCATATTTCGATAACGCGACGTGTTTGTTGGACAAAACACTGCTGATTCGCCATTGCGAATGGTTCGGCAGCTGCAAGAATTCTCATCATGTTGGGCAGTTGCAAAGAGACATTTTCGATCCAACAAAGACAGATCCAACTACACAAGTGGTGTGCCACGACAAAAAAAGGCACCATTTCAAAAGGGGGAAATAATGTAACGTAATTTTACGTTACATAGCAACGTTTGCATTCTTGGAAATATGAACTATGGTCACATAACAGCCAGTTTCGTCATCAACGTCCGGAATCTCTTTCCATGGGTTTTTGGGTTAAGGCATTCATAGGTAGCGTCTTGTCCAGCATCTCATTTCAAAATGTATAGTAACGGTTGCTTTCTCACGTGATTAGATCTCGTTACTAGTTTCTACGCAACAGCTGTGTTTTTATGTGATTTTATTGGCCAGCTTAAATGTGTCGCCTTAGAGAAGTCCTTCATTGTTTTGTGTGAGAGTGCGTCTTTTGTTAACTGTTTGCTGACCGTTAGTCCTTGGATCGCCTTTCTTTCTACAACACTTCGTTCGCTTTGTTTCTCTCCGGTTTAAATAATGAAACTTTCCGTGTGCGTTTAGCTGAGGTGGAGCGGGGCAGTGCAGCGGTACTGTGCTCTCCTCAGTTCGTAAATTCACTTAGTTTGGCGTTGGTATAATTGCGCATGTCAATTTCGTATTCAAAATTGTTCGTGGTAAATAAATATTGTTGGAATGTTTGCATCAAGTTTCAAGTAAAGTCAGGTTAGGAAAACACAACAATTAGAACTCACGTGCGATCTATTGTCAAATGCGCTAATCAAATAGGATTCCCATCGATCATAAATAATATTGTTAAGACCCGATTCGAGACTAATAAATGACATAAAAGATACGCAACAGGGAACTTCGGCAAGGTTAAAATTTAATTTTTCACAAAAACAACATTACACTGCATCTTTTTAAAGGGAAGAAGTCAACAAAACATTCACCGACTGTTTTAATCAGCGCCATTGTGTTCACAAATCCCGTAAATAATTTTGGGGTTGACCATAAATATCCCCACACAATCCCATAGGATAAATTATTGTGAATAAATTTTGAAAACCATCAAAACCAAGCTTTAAGCACGGTATAGTGATGTCTTGCGCCCGATCCGGGTACCCGGACCCGGCCGGATATGGACCAATTTTCAATACCCGGACCCGGCCGGATAATACACTTAATTTTACCGGATAGTTGGGAAAGCATTTTTGTCCTAAAAACCCTCAAACATTTCGCAAATTACTCGTTTTTGGGACCCAGTCTGTGATACTCGCCGACTTCAGATTTTTCTGTTATTTGTTATTAAGGTTTTTCCTGACTTGTTATACCATATTATTTGTTCCACACATGATAAGATAACTTAACATAGCATTCTGTTTGGCAATCAAACATTTTTGCCATTGCTGATAAAATACACGAATCGGTTTTAACAAACTGCCGGATCCAAATTATCCGGCCGGATTTGATTGATAACTATCCGGATCTGGCCGGGCCTGATAATTTGGAACTGGGAACATCACTAGCATGGTACCTATTTATTATTGCTTGTTTTTAAGATTTGTTGGATAGAAAATGAGTGTTTTAAGTCAGCGTTTGATGAGTGCGTCTCAATGTGTCAATATTACAACACTCTGGCATATGAGCGAGGTGGGTTTCATATTAAGATATTCGTATTTCCAACATAAAAATCCTTCAATTGACAAATGATGAGGATATGGTGGCCTATACATTTTTCCATAAGAAAAAAAAATTCGTTTCGAATTTCGTTTTCCCGAAACAAATTTTGTTTTGAAATAATCAATTTTGTTTCCAAAAGCAAAATTCGAAACAGAGTTCAAAACGAATTTCAGAAAAGGTGGTTATGGTCAAAAACGAAATTCGAAACAAATTTTTTGTAAAAACTTTTTTTTAAAAGTGAATATCGCTTGATGGAAACAAAGAGCTGATATTTAATATAATGACGTCAGTATTCAAAAACATATTTTTGTAAACAAATTTTGTTAACAAATCAAAGACCGTTTTGAAATGCCCAAATTTTGAAGTATCAAAAATGAAACTGTGAAAACAAAATTTGTTTTCGAAACAAAATTCGTTTACAAATGCCTTTAGTACGTTACTCACTATGTTGTAAACAGTGGGAAACAAATTATGTTTTCGAAACAAAATTCGTTTACAAATGCCTTTGGATCGTTACTATCTATGTTGCCCATAGCGGAAACAAAATTTGTTTTCGAAACAAAATTCGTTCACAAATGCCTTTGGATCGTTACTATCTATGTTGCCCATAGCGGAAACAAAATTTGTTTTCGAAACAAAATTCGTTCACAAATGCTTTTGGATCGTTACTATCTATGTTGCCCATAGCAGGAAAAAAAAATTGTTTTCGAAACAAAATTCGTTTACAAATGCCTTTGGATAGTTACTATCTATATTGCCCATAGCGGGAAACAAAATTCGTTTTCGGAACAAAATTCGTTTACAAATGCCTTTGGTTCGTTACTCACCATGATGTCTATACCGGGAAACAAAAATTCGTTTTCGAAACAAAATTCGTTTACAAACGCCTTTGGATCGTTACTATCTATGTTGCCCATAGCGGGAAACAAAATTCGTTTTCGAAACAAAATTCGTTTACAAATGCCTTTGGATCGTTACTATCTATGTTGCCCATAGCGGGAAACAAAATTCGTTTTCGAAACAAAATTCGTTTACAAATGCCTTTGGATCGTTACTATCTATGTTGCCCATAGCGGGAAACAAAATTTGTTTTCGAAACAAAATTCGTTTACAAATGCCTTTGTATCGCTACTATCTATGTTGCCCATAGCGGGAAACAAAATTTGTTTTCGAAACAAAATTCGTTTACAAATGCCTTTGTATCGTTTCTATCTATGTTGCCCATAGCGGGAAACAAAATTCGTTTTCGAAACAAAATTCGTTTACAAATGCCTTTGGATCGTTACTCACCATGATGTCTATACTGGGAAACAAAAATTCGTTTTCGAAACAAAATTCGTTTACAAACGCCTTTGGATGGTTACTATCTATGTTGCCCATAGCGGGAAACAAAATTCGTTTTCGAAACAAAATTCGTTTACAAATGCCTTTGGATCGTTACTATCTATGTTGCCCATAGCGGGAAACAAAATTCGTTTTCGAAACAAAATTCGTTTACAAATGCCTTTGGATCGTTACTATCTATGCTGCCCATAGCGGGAAACAAAATTCGTTTTCGAAACAAAATTCGTTTACAAATGCCTTTGGATCGTTGCTATCTATGTTGCCCATAGCGGGAAACAAAATTCGTTTCCGAAACAAAATTCGTTTACAAATGCCTTTGGATCGTTACTATCTATGTTGCCCATAGCGGGAAACAAAATTCGTTTTCGAAACAAAATTCGTTTACAAATGCCTTTGGATCGTTACTATCTATGTTGCCCATAGCGGGAAACAAAATTCGTTTTCGAAACAAAATTCGTTTACAAATGCCTTTGGATCGTTACTATCTATGTTGCCCATAGCGGGAAACAAAATTTGTTTTCGAAACAAAATTCGTTTACAAATGCCTTTGGATCGTTACTATCTATGTTGCCCATAGCGGGAAACAAAATTCGTTTTCGAAACAAAATTCGTTTACAAATGCCTTTGGATCGTTACTATCTATGTTGCCCATAGCGGGAAACAAAATTCGTTTACAAATGCCTTTGGATCGTTACTATCTATGTTGCCCATAGCGGGAAACAAAATTTGTTTTCGAAACAAAATTCGTTTACAAATGCCTTTGTATCGTTACTATCTATGTTGCCCATAGCGGGAAACAAAATTTGTTTTCGAAACAAAATTCGTTTACAAATGCCTTTGGATCGTTTCTATCTATGTTGCCCATAGCGGGAAACAAAATTCGTTTTCGAAACAAAATTCGTTTACAAATGCCTTTGGATCGTTACTATCTATGTTGCCCATAGCGGGAAACAAAATTCGTTTTCGAAACAAAATTCGTTTCAGGCGAAATATATTTTTCTCTAAATAAATCGATCTGAGCTGTCTGAAGATCGCTGTGTTTGAATTTTAATACATTATTACGTTTTCAAATGACTTTGATCCGTTACTCACAATGTTGTACATAGTGGGAAACATAATTGAACATTTTTATATCAAGCGACTTGAAATTTTGCACACAAATACTAAATGCCAGCACAAAACAAGCAGTGAAAACCAAATTGGCCTATGTCTTTTAGTATTTTATTCGCGACCGAAAACGCATGTTTGGCACTACGGTTGCCAAGGATCGGCGAAATTAACTCAAATTGAGAGTTGCCCGCCTGCAATTTGAACATTTTTATATCAAGCGACTTGAAATTTTGCACATAAATACTAGATGCCAGTACAAAACGAGCAGAGCAAACCAAATTGGCCTATATCCTTTAGTTTTTTATTCGCGACCGAAAACGCATGTTTGGCACTATGGTTGCCAAGGATCGGCGAAATTAACTCAAATTGAGAGTTGCCCGCCTGCAATTTGAACATTTTTATATCAAGCGACTTGAAATTTTGCACATAAATACTAGATGCCAGTGCAAAACGAGCAGTGAAAACCAAATTGGCCTATGTCCTTTAGCTTTTTATACGCCACCGAAAACGCATGTTTGACTGTATGGTGGCTAAGGTTCGTCGAATTTAACTCAAATTGACAGTTGCCCGCTTGTAATTTGAACATTTTTACTTCAAGCGACTTGAAATTTTGCACACAAATACTGGATGCCAGTACAAAACGAGCAGAGCAAACCAAATTGGCCTATATCCTTTAGTTTTTTATTCGCGACCGAAAACGCATGTTTGGCACTATGGTTGCCAAGGATCGGCGAAATTAACTCAAATTGAGAGTTGCCCGCCTGCAATTTGAACATTTTTATATCAAGCGACTTGAAATTTTGCACATAAATACTAGATGCCAGTGCAAAACGAGCAGTGAAAACCAAATTGGCCTATGTCCTTTAGTTTTTTATTCGCGACCAAAAACGCATGTTTGACTGTATGGTGGCTAAGGTTCGTCGAATTTAACTCAAGTTGACAGTTGCCCGCTTGTAATTTGAACATTTTTATTTCAAGCGACTTGAAATTTTGCACACAAATACTAGATGCCAGTGCAAAACGAACAATAAAAACCAAATTGGCCTATGTCTTTTAGTTTTTTATTCGCGACCGAAAACGCATGTTTGGCACTATGGTTGCCAAGGATCGGCGAAATTAACTCAAATTGAGAGTTGCCCGCTTGCAATTTGAACATTTTTATGTCAAGCGACTTGAAATTTTGCACACAAATACTAGATGCTAGTGCAAAACGAGCAGTGAATACCAAATTGGCCTATGTCCTTTAGCTTTTTATACGCGACCGAAAACGCATGTTTGACTGTATGGTGGCTAAGGTTCGTCGAATTTAACTCAAATTGACAGTTGCCCGCCTGCAATTTGAACATTTTTATATCAAGCGACTTGAAATTTTGAACACAAATACTAGATGCCAGTGCAAAACCAACAAGAAAAACCAAATTGGCCTATGTCTTTTAGTTTTATATTCGCGACCGAAAACGCATGTTTGACACTATGGTGGCTAAGGTTCGTCGAAATTAACACAAATTGACAGTTGCCCGCTTGTAATTTGAACATTTTTATATCCAGCGACTTGAAATTTTGCACACAAATACTAGATGCCAGTACAAAACGTGCAGTGAAAACCAAATTGGCCTATATTCTTTAGTTTTATATTCGCGACCGAAAACGCATGTTTGACGCTATGGTGGCTCAGGTTCGGCGAAATTTACTCAAATTGACAGTTGCCCGCTTGCAATTTGAACATTTTTATATCAAGCGACTTGAAATTTTGCACACAAATACTACATGCCAGTACAAAACGAGCAGTGAAAACCAAATTGGCCTATGTCCTTTAGTTTTATATTCGCGACCGAAAACGCATGTTTGACGCTATGGTGGCTAAGGTTCGTCGATTTTTACTCAAATTGACAGTTGCCCGCTTGCAATTTGAACATTTTTATATCAAGCGACTTGAAATTTTGCACACAAATACTAGATGCCAGTACAAAACGAGCAGAGCAAACCAAATTGGCCTATATCCTGTAGTTTTATATTCGCGACCAAAAACGCATGTTTGACGCTATGGTGGCTAAGGTTCGTCGATTTTTACTCAAATTGACAGTTGCCCGCTTGCAATTTGAACATTTTTATATCAAGCGACTTGAAATTTTGCACACAAATACTACATGCCAGTACAAAACGAGCATTGAAAACCAAATTGACCTATGTCCTTTAGTTTTATATTCGCGACCGAAAACGCATGTTTGACGCTATGGTGGCTAAGGTTCGTCGATTTTTACTCAAATTGACAGTTGCCCGCTTGCAATTTGAACATTTTTATATCAAGCGACTTGAAATTTTGCACACAAATACTACATGCCAGTACAAAACGAGCAGAGCAAACCAAATTGGCCTATATCCTGTAGTTTTATATTCGCGACCGAAAACGCATGTTTGACACTATGGTGGCTAAGGTTCGTCGATTTTTACTCAAATTGACAGTTGCCCGCTTGCAATTTGAACATTTTTATATCAAGCGACTTGAAATTTTGCACACAAATACTACATGCCAGTACAAAACGAGCAGAGCAAACCAAATTGGCCTATATCCTTTAGTTTTTTACTCGCGACCGAAAACGCATGTTTGGCACTATGGTTGCCAAGGATCGGTGAAATTAACTCAAATTGAGAGTTGCCCGCCTGCAATTTGAACATTTTTATGTCAAGCGACTTGAAATTTTGCACACAAATACTAGATGCCAGTGCAAAACGAGCAGTGAAAACCAAATTGGCCTATGTCCTTTAGCTTTTTATACGCGACCGAAAACACATGTTTGACTGTATGGTGGCTAAGGTTCGTCGAATTTAACTCAAATTGACAGTTGCCCGCCTGCAATTTGAACATTTTTATATCAAGCGACTTGAAATTTTGAACACAAATACTAGATGCCAGTGCAAAACCAACAAGAAAAACCAAATTGGCCTATGTCTTTTAGTTTTATATTCGCGACCGAAAACGCATGTTTGACACTATGGTGGCTAAGGTTCGTCGAAATTAACACAAATTGACAGTTGCCCGCTTGTAATTTGAACATTTTTATATCCAGCGACTTGAAATTTTGCACACAAATACTAGATGCCAGTACAAAACGTGCAGTGAAAACCAAATTGGCCTATATCCTTTAGTTTTATATTCGCGACCGAAAACGCATGTTTGACGCTATGGTGGCTCAGGTTCGGCGAAATTTACTCAAATTGACAGTTGCCCGCTTGCAATTTGAACATTTTTATATCAAGCGACTTGAAATTTTGCACACAAATACTACATGCCAGTACAAAACGAGCAGTGAAAACCAAATTGGCCTATGTCCTTTAGTTTTATATTCGCGACCGAAAACGCATGTTTGACGCTATGGTGGCTAAGGTTCGTCGATTTTTACTCAAATTGACAGTTGCCCGCTTGCAATTTGAACATTTTTATATCAAGCGACTTGAAATTTTGCACACAAATACTAGATGCCAGTACAAAACGAGCAGAGCAAACCAAATTGGCCTATATCCTGTAGTTTTATATTCGCGACCGAAAACGCATGTTTGACGCTATGGTGGCTAAGGTTCGTCGATTTTTACTCAAATTGACAGTTGCCCGCTTGCAATTTGAACATTTTTATATCAAGCGACTTGAAATTTTGCACACAAATACTACATGCCAGTACAAAACGAGCAGTGAAAACCGAATTCGCGTATGTCTTTTAGTTTTTGATTCCTGGGCGAAAAGGCATGTTTCAAACTCTATCGGGCTAGGGTTCGGCGGATTTAACTAATTTTGCCAGTTGTCCGCCTGCTATTTAAACATTATTAAATCAAGCGACTTGATATTTTACACACATATATTACAGCCTAGTCCGAAACGAGCTGTAAAAACCGAATTCGCGTATGTCTTTTAGTTTTTAATTCCTGGGCGAAAAGGCATGTTTCAAACTCTATCGGGCTAGGGTTCGGCGGATTTAACTAATTTTGCCAGTTGTCCACCTGCTATTTAAACATTTTTGAATCAAGCGACTTGATATTTTTTACACATATATTACAGCCTAGTCCAAAACGAGCTGTAAAAACCGAATTCGCGTATGTCTTTTAGTTTTTAATTCCTGGGCGAAAAGGCATGTTTCAAACTCTATCGGGCTAGGGTTCGGCGGATTTAGCTAATTTTGCCACTTGTCCGCCTGCTATTTAAACATTTTTCAATCAAGCGACTTGATATTTTTTACACATATATTAGAGCCTAGTCCGAAACGAGCTGTAAAAACCGAATTCGCGTATGTCTTTTAGTTTTTAATTCCTGGGCGAAAAGGCATGTTTCAAACTCTATCGGGCTAGGGTTCGGCGGATTTAACTAAATTTGCCACTTGCCCGCCTGCTATTTAAACATTTTTGAATAAAGTGACTTGATATTTTACACACATATATTACAGCCTAGTCCGAAACGAGCTGTAAAAACCGAATTCGCGTATGTCTTTTAGTTTTTAATTCCCGGTCGAAAACGCACGTTTTAAACTACGACGCTCGGTTTGGGCGGATTTAACTAAATTTGCCACTTGTCCGCCTGCTAATTAAACATTTTTAAGTTTAGCGACTTGATATTTTACACACAAATATTACAGCCTAATCCGAAACGATCTGTAAAAACCGAATTCGCGTATGTCTTTTAGTTTTTAATTCCTGGGCGAAAACGCATGTTTCAAACTCTATCGGGCTAGGGTTCGGCGGATTTAACTACATTTGCCACTTGTCCGCCTGCTATTTAAACATTTTTAAATCAAGCGACTTGATATTTTGCACACATATATTACAGCCTAGTCCGAAAAGAGCTGTAAAAACCAAATTCGCGTATGTCTTTTAGTTTTTAATTCCTGGGCGAAAAGGCATGTTTCAAACTCTATCGGGCTAGGGTTCGGCGGATTTAACTACATTTGCCACTTGTCCGCCTGCTATTTAAACATTTTTAATCAAGCGACTTGATATTTTACACACATATATTACAGCCTAGTCCGAAACGAGCTGTAAAAACCAAATTCGCGTATGTCTTTTAGTTTTTGATTCCTGGGCGAAAAGGCATGTTTCAAACTCTATCGGGCTAGGGTTCGGCGGATTTAACTAATTTTGCCAGTTGTCCACCTGCTAATTACACATTTTTAAATCAAGCGACTTGATTTTTTGTAAACATATATTACAGCCTAGTCCGAAACGAGCTGTAAAAACCGAATTCGCGTATGTCTTTTAGTTTTTAATTCCTGGGCGAAAACGCACGTTTTGAACTACGACGCTCGGTTTGGGCGGATTTAACTAAATTTGCCACATGTCCGCCTGCTAATTAAACATTTTTAAGTTTAGCGACTTGATATTTTACACACATATATTACAGCGTAGTCCGAAACGAGCTGTAAAAACCAAATTCGCGTATGTCTTTTAGTTTTTGATTCCTGGGCGAAAAGGCATGTTTAAAACTCTATCGGGCTAGGGTTCGGCGGATTTAACTAATTTTGCCAGTTGTCCGCCTGCTATTTAAACATTTTTAAATCAAGCGACTTGATTTTTTTTAAACATATATTACAGCCTAGTCCGAAACGAGCTGTAAAAACCGAATTCGCGTATGTCTTTTAGTTTTTAATTCCTGGGCGAAAACGCACGTTTTAAACTACGACGCTCGGTTTGGGCGGATTTAACTAAATTTGCCACTTGTCCGCCTGCTAATTAAACATTTTTAAGTTTAGCGAGTTGATATTTTACACACAAATATTACAGCCTAGTCCGAAACGAGCTGTTAAAACCGAATTCGCGTATGTCTTTTAGTTTTTAATTCCTGGGCGAAAAGGCATGTTTCAAACTCTATCGGGCTAGGGTTCGGCGGATTTAACTAATTTTGCCAGTTGTCCGCCTGCTATTTAAACATTTTTAAATCCAGCGACTCGATATTTTTTACACATATATTAGAGCCTAGTCCGAAACGAGCTGTAAAAACCGAATTCGCGTATGTCTTTTAGTTTTTAATTCCTGGGCGAAAACGCATGTTTCAAACTCTATCGGGCTAGGGTTCGGCGGATTTAACTACATTTGCCACTTGTCCGCCTGCTATTTAAACATTTTTAAATCAAGCGACTTGATATTTTGCACACATATATTACAGCCTAGTCCGAAAAGAGCTGTAAAAACCAAATTCGCGTATGTCTTTTAGTTTTTAATTCCTGGGCGAAAAGGCATGTTTCAAACTCGATCGGGCTAGGGTTCGGCGGATTTAACTACATTTGCCACTTGTCCGCCTGCTATTTAAACATTTTTAAATCAAGCGACTTGATATTTTGCACACATATATTACAGCCTAGTCCGAAAAGAGCTGTAAAAACCAAATTCGCGTATGTCTTTTAGTTTTTAATTCCTGGGCGAAAAGGCATGTTTCAAACTCTATCGGGCTAGGGTTCGGCGGATTTAACTAAATTTGCCACTTGTCCGCCTGCTATTTAAACATTTTTAAATCAAGCGACTTGATATTTTACACACATATATTACAGTCTAGTCCGAAACGAGCTGTAAAAACCAAATTCGCGTATGTCTTTTAGTTTTTGATTCCTGGGCGAAAAGGCATGTTTCAAACTCTATCGGGCTAGGGTTCGGCGGATTTAACTAATTTTGCCAGTTGTCCGCCTGCTATTTAAACATTTTTAAGTTTAGCGACTTGATATTTTACACACAAATATTACAGCCTAGTCCGAAACGAGCTGTTAAAACCGAATTCGCGTATGTCTTTTAGTTTTTAATTCCTGGGCGAAAAGGCATGTTTCAAACTCTATCGGGCTAGGGTTCGGCGGATTTAACTAATTTTGCCAGTTGTCCGCCTGCTATTTAAACATTTTTAAATCAAGCGACTTGATATTTTTTACACATATATTAGAGCCTAGTCCGAAACGAGCTGTAAAAACCGAATTCGCGTATGTCTTTTAGTTTTTAATTCCTGGGCGAAAAGGCATGTTTCAAACTCTATCGGGCTAGGGTTCGGCGGATTTAACTAAATTTGCCACTTGCCCGCCTGCTATTTAAACATTTTTGAATAAAGTGACTTGATATTTTACACACATATATTACAGCCTAGTCCGAAACGAGCTGTAAAAACCGAATTCGCGTATGTCTTTTAGTTTTTAATTCCCGGTCGAAAACGCACGTTTTAAACTACGACGCTCGGTTTGGGCGGATTTAACTAAATTTGCCACTTGTCCGCCTGCTAATTAAACATTTTTAAGTTTAGCGACTTGATATTTTACACACATATATTACAGCCTAGTCCGAAACGAGCTGTAAAAACCAAATTCGCGTATGTCTTTTAGTTTTTGATTTCTGGGCGAAAAGGCATGTTTCAAACTCTATCGGGCTAGGGTTCGGCGGATTTAACTAATTTTGCCAGTTGTCCACCTGCTATTTAAACATTTTTAAATCAAGCGACTTGATTTTTTTTAAACATATATTACAGCCTAGTCCGAAACGAGCTGTAAAAACCGAATTCGCGTATGTCTTTTAGTTTTTAATTCCTGGGCGAAAACGCACGTTTTAAACTACGACGCTCGGTTTGGGCGGATTTAACTAAATTTGCCACTTGTCCGCCTGCTAATTAAACATTTTTAAGTTTAGCGACTTGATATTTTACACACAAATATTACAGCCTAGTCCGAAACGAGCTGTAAAAACCGAATTCGCGTATGTCTTTTAGTTTTTAATTCCTGGGCGAAAAGGCATGTTTCAAACTCTATCGGGCTAGGGTTCGGCGGATTTAACTAATTTTGCCAGTTGACCGCCTGCTATTTAAACATTTTTGAATCAAGCGACTTGATATTTTACACACAAATATTACAGCCTAGTCCGAAACGAGCTGTAAAAACCGAATTCGCGTATGTCTTTTAGTTTTTAATTCCTGGGCGAAAAGGCATGTTTCAAACTCTATCGGGCTAGGGTTCGGCGGATTTAACTAATTTTGCCAGTTGTCCGCCTGCTATTTAAACATTTTTAAATCAAGCGACTTGATTTTTTTTAAACATATATTACAGCCTAGTCCGAAACGAGCTGTAAAAACCGAATTCGCGTATGTCTTTTAGTTTTTAATTCCTGGGCGAAAACGCACGTTTTAAACTACGAAGCTCGGTTTGGGCGGATTTAACTAAATTTGCCACTTGTCCGCCTGCTAATTAAACATTTTTAAGTTTAGCGACTTGATATTTTACACACAAATATTACAGCCTAGTCCGAAACGAGCTGTAAAAACCGAATTCGCGTATGTCGTTTAGCTTTTAATTCCTGAGCGAAAAGGCATGTTTCAAACTCTATCGGGCTAGGGTTCGGCGGATTTAACTAAATTTGCCACTTGTCCGCCTGCTATTTAAACATTTTTAAATCAAGCGACTTGATATTTTACACACATATATTAGATCCTAGTCCGAAACGATCTGTAAAAACCAAATTCGCGTTTGTCTTGTAGTTTTTAATTCCTGGGCGAAAAGGCATGTTTCAAACTCTATCGGGCTAGGGTTCGGCGGATTTAACTAATTTTGCCAGTTGTCCGCCTGCTATTTAAACATTTTTAAATCAAGCGACTTGATATTTTTTACACAAATATTACAGCCTAGTCCGAAACGGCCTGTAAAAACCGAATTCGCGTATGTCTTTTAGTTTTTAATTCCTGGGCGAAAAGGCATGTTTCAAACTCTATCGGGCTAGGGTTCGGCGGATTTAACTAATTTTGCCAGTTGTCCGCCTGCTATTTAAACATTTTTAAATCAAGCGACTTGATATTTTGCACACATATATTACAGCCTAGTCCGAAACGAGCTGTAAAAACCGAATTCGCGTATGTCTTTTAGTTTTTAATTCCTGGGCGAAAAGGCATGTTTCAAACTCTATCGGGCTAGGGTTCGGCGGATTTAACTAATTTTGCCAGTTGTCCACCTGCTATTTAAACATTTTTGAATCAAGCGACTTGATATTTTTTACACATATATTACAGCCTAGTCCGAAACGAGCTGTAAAAACCGAATTCGCGTATGTCTTTTAGTTTTTAATTCCTGGGCGAAAAGGCATGTTTCAAACTCTATCGGGCTAGGGTTCGGCGGATTTAACTAAATTTGCCACTTGCCCGCCTGCTAATTAAACATTTTTAAATCAAGTGACTTGATATTTTACACACATATATTACAGCCTAGTCCGAAACGAGCTGTAAAAACCGAATTTGCCTATGTCTTTTAGTTTTTAATTCCCGGTCGAAAACGCACGTTTTAAACTACGACGCTGGGTTTGGGCGGATTTAACTAAATTTGCCACTTGTCCGCCTGCTAATTAAACATTTTTAAGTTTAGCGACTTGATATATTACACACAAATATTACAGCCTAATCCGAAACGATCTGTAAAAACCGAATTCGCGTATGTCTTTTAGTTTTTAATTCCTGGGCGAAAAGGCATGTTTCAAACTCTATCGGGCTAGGGTTCGGCGGATTTAACTAATTTTGCCAGTTGTCCGCCTGCTATTTAAACATTTTTAAATCAAGCGACTTGATATTTTGCACACATATATTACAGCCTAGTCCGAAAAGAGCTGTTAAAACCGAATTCGCGTATGTCTTTTAGTTTTTAATTCCTGGGCGAAAAGGCATGTTTCAAACTCTATCGGGCTAGGGTTCGGCGGATTTAACTAATTTTGCCAGTTGTCCACCTGCTATTTAAACATTTTTGAATCAACCGACTTGATATTTTTTACACATATATTACAGCCTAGTCCAAAACGAGCTGTAAAAACCGAATTCGCGTATGTCTTTTAGTTTTTAATTCCTGGGCGAAAAGGCATGTTTCAAACTCTATCGGGCTAGGGTTCGGCGGATTTAACTAATTTTGCCACTTGCCCGCCTGCTATTTAAACATTTTTAAATCAAGTGACTTGATATTTTACACACATATATTACAGCCTAGTCCGAAACGAGCTGTAAAAACCGAATTTGCCTATGTCTTTTAGTTTTTAATTCCCGGTCGAAAACGCACGTTTTAAACTACGACGCTGGGTTTGGGCGGATTTAACTAAATTTGCCACTTGTCCGCCTGCTAATTAAACATTTTTAAGTTTAGCGACTTGATATATTACACACAAATATTACAGCCTAATCCGAAACGATCTGTAAAAACCGAATTCGCGTATGTCTTTTAGTTTTTAATTCCTGGGCGAAAAGGCATGTTTCAAACTCTATCGGGCTAGGGTTCGGCGGATTTAACTAATTTTGCCAGTTGTCCACCTGCTATTTAAACATTTTTGAATCAACCGACTTGATATTTTTTACACATATATTACAGCCTAGTCCAAAACGAGCTGTAAAAACCGAATTCGCGTATGTCTTTTAGTTTTTAATTCCCGGTCGAAAACGCACGTTTTAAACTACGACGCTGGGTTTGGGCGGATTTAACTAAATTTGCCACTTGTCCGCCTGCTAATTAAACATTTTTAAGTTTAGCGACTTGATATATTACACACAAATATTACAGCCTAATCCGAAACGATCTGTAAAAACCGAATTCGCGTATGTCTTTTAGTTTTTAATTCCTGGGCGAAAAGGCATGTTTCAAACTCTATCGGGCTAGGGTTCGGCGGATTTAACTAATTTTGCCAGTTGTCCGCCTGCTATTTAAACATTTTTAAATCAAGCGACTTGATATTTTGCACACATATATTACAGCCTAGTCCGAAAAGAGCTGTTAAAACCGAATTCGCGTATGTCTTTTAATTTTTAATTCCTGGGCGAAAACGCACGTTTTAAACTATATCGGGCTAGGGTTCGGCGGATTTAACTGAATTTGCCACTTGTCCGCCTGCTATTTGAACATTTTTAAATTTAGCGACTTGATATTTTACACACATATATTAGAGCCTAGTCGGAAAGGCGCTGTGAAAACCAAATTCGCGTATGTCTTTTAGTTTTTAATTCCTGGGCGAAAACGCATGTTTTAAACTATGGCGCCATAGTTGGGCGGATTTAACTAATTTTGCCACTTGTCCGCCTGCTATTTTGACATTTTCAATTCATGGCAATTGATATTTTGCACCAAAATACTAAATGCCACTACAAAACGGGCAGTGAAAACCAAATTAGCTTATGTCCTGTATTTTTTTATTTCTGGGCGAAAACGCATATTTGAAACGGTGGTTGCTAAGGTATGATGTCCACTGTGAAATTCTAATGGTTGGCCAACTTTGCTATATTTTTTGAAATCAATTGAGACATGAAGATTTAAACACAAATTGTTTTTCCCGCTATGGTCACTACAGTGAGTGACGGTTCAAAGGCATTCGCAAACGAATTTTGTTTCGAAAACAAATTTTGTTTCTCACTATGTACAACATAGTGAGTAACTTACCAAAGGCCTTTGTAAACGAATTTTGTTTCGAAAACAAATTTTGTTTCCCGCTATGCGCAACATAGATAGTAACTTACCAAAGGCATTTGTAAACGAATTTTGTTTCGAAAACAAATTTTGTTTCCCACCATGTACAACATAGTGAGTAACTTACCAAAGGCCTCTGTAAACGGATTTTGTTTTGAAAACAAATTTTGTTTTATACTATGTACAACATAGTGAGTGACTTGCGAAAAGTATTTGTAAACGAATTTTGTTTCGAAAACAAATTTTGTTTCATACTATGTACAACACAGTGAGTGACGTACCGAAGGCATTTGTGAACGAATTTTGTTTCGAAAACAAATTTTGATTCATGCTATATTAACGATGCTTTTATGCAACTTTTTGCATCTTTGAACAGATCTTTGAGTTTTCACAGAATATAGGTATATAGACGTATATAGCCGTAACCTACAATTACTGAGGCGTTTGAACTTGACGTAAGTCAAAAAACATTTTGCTTCAATATATGCCGTACTTATTTACTCGTATTTCACACAGTGTTTGTTTCGTATGATAGTGGAAGAAAATCTAGTGTGTTTTGGATTAATTCCTGTGACATGTCCCAACGGATTTAGTTTGATAAATTAATTGTTAAAGATTTTGGAACAGTCCTTTATATCCCCGGCCCCACTATTTCACGTTTGAACCCACATTGTCCAATTTATCCGATAGTGTTGATTCAAATAGCTCTGTAGACACCTGAAAAAATGGCATTTTTATTCCCTAATATGTTACAGCACGTTTGCGTAACGCTTCGAATTTCAAATATGGCCCTCTACCCCATCATGTGGCTGGAAGTCGACCAACAAATTTTGTTCACAAAATTCGTTTACAAAATTCGTTTACAAAATTCCAATTTTGTTTCCCACCATTACATAGGAAAACCTTTTCAACGTTAGTAATGATTGAGGAATTTTAATGCACCTAATAACTCATTTGAAACAACGCGTCTTAATCTGCCAGGATGTTGACCAGACGTGGGTAAGAAAATGGATTAGGAAATGCCAGTTATAAATGTCAGGTGGCAAAAAATCCATGTCATTTGTATAAAAATGTCTGTCTATGTTTGGTTGCTGCCGAGATTTATATTTTGGAAATCATATCCAAGCCCTAATTTGGAAGATTGCTTCTTTCCCATATGCCTTTAAATCAGCATGTTCCTATACAACATATTTATATATATGCGTTGTTGGGTTTGTTGTGGTGTGCACTAAATGATCTTTCCACTGTTTTGCTATAGATACAGGGGTATGAGATTGTATGTGTTTTGTCCGCTTCACAAACCGACACTATATTTGGGATATGTTATAATACTGACAAGACGCTGCGAAGGCCGACAAACCGATGATTAAGATTGATATTAAAGTTTGTCACTGGCGTGCTTTGTCCGGCGCATGCATGGCTCACCTTGCGACCACAATCGCGGCTATTACGTCACACAATTTTCGCCCAGCCACCTGAAAAATATATGAAGAGGCAAACTTTCAAGGTCCACATGCATTGACACCTACTATGACGACATAAGGTGTTGGTTTCCCCCTTACAATCACATACTTCCATTGAACAACAAATCGTCACAAAGAAGCAAAGAAAATTCAAAAAGTTTTGTTGTGAGTGAGACCATAGAAATTAACACTTCATCCTTAGGTCTAAGTTGTCCGCTCCTAACTGGCTAAGTTTTGAACATCACCAACTCACAGATAACTTTTAGCGTCACGCATGGCACGCATCGTTGTTATTGCTTGTCTTTGATTCCTTAATTTTGCCAGAATCCCGCCCTCTACTGAACATGGTCTTTCAATCACCGACACCAATTTATTGGGATAGGAAGCTGATAATTTGAAAACAGAACATTTCTGATGTCGACTCGTGTAGTTTTCCAGTTGACCAGCTGATTTCAATCAGAAACTTTCCCTTTTAAATTATTGTGTTTCAGAGTTGTTGGATAGAACACGAGTGTTTTTAGCAGTGTTTGATGCGTGCATCTCAATGTGTCAATATTACAACACACTGGCATACGAACGAGGTGGGCTTCACCATCAAGATATTCGTATTTCCAAAACGAAAAAATCCTTTAATTGACAAACGATGAGGAAAACCTTTTCAACGTTAGTAATGATTGGGAATTTTTAATGCAACCAATAATTCATCTGACACAACGACGTCTTAATTTGCCAGGATGTTCACCAGACGAGGGCAAGAAAATGAATTAGGAAATGTCAGTTATGAATATCAGGCGGTAAAAGAAATTCATGTCATTTGTATAAAAATGTCTGTCTATGTTTGGTTGCTGCCAAGATTTATATTTTGGAAAGCGCATCCAAACCTTAAAAGCGCAAGATTGCTTACGTAGAAAAAGTGGTTTTTAATCTTTCTGAAAAACATTCGTGGGTTTGACAAATATTTTTGATGTAGGGTTAGAATATTTTATTAATTAGGGTTTTTTGCTAAAAAATTCGTCAAACTTCAGGCAGGGGGTTACAATATTTTATTAGTTAGGGTTCGAGCAGGTACGAGAGTAAAATGAAATGTTGAATTCCTTATTATTTTTTTAAAGACAAAATGTCCCTTTAAGAGATGGTTTATAGAGAAAGCTGACTTTGTGAATAATTACACAAATTACTTTGGAATAATATGGCTTTTTTGCACA
Organism: Ascidia mentula; assembly: GCF_947561715.1. NCBI lineage: Eukaryota > Metazoa > Chordata > Ascidiacea > Phlebobranchia > Ascidiidae > Ascidia > Ascidia mentula. The sequence continues at coordinate 20,518,863 of NC_138568.1, read as the reverse complement.
TATATTAAAACATTTTGTTTTGCAATTGTTGATTGATCAGAGGTTGGATTTACGACAGGGTTGGATCCGTCTTGTTGATTTCAGACTAAACATGGGAGCAAGGTTTGTTAGACCAAAGACAATATAGGAACATGACAATGAAAGATAGAAACTCTTTGTGTTTTATCAGGTATTGGATGGAGGTGGTTGTTGCTGGAATCCTGATCTCACTCACTTCAGCTCAAAGTATGCATTTTGTTTTTACTTAATTTTTTATTCAGCTACCGTTTAAGGGTGACCCAATGATAATCTCTCTTAATCTATTAAAATAAGGTTCGGGTGAGAAAACTTGGAATCATGCAGCTTTGGACTGCGGCACTGATCTCTACAAGTAAAATCAAATAAATTTTGCACGAGAATTTCTATGTGCACACGAACAATAATCATGATGCATAAATGGCCTCATAGTTCTGGGGAATAACCGTGTGTTCCAAGTCTGGCGAACGAGGGCAAAATCCACCAGCTTTAAACCTGGAATTTCCACCGATCCTGGAGGCATTTGTTATCGGTTCGTGCGGGAAGAACAGAATATTCGATTAATTTACATAAAACAAAACAAGTTATTGATTTCTCACGTTTCATTCACGCAACAACGAACACAGGTTGCAGACGAACTTCAGCTAGGGATATTTGTTGTTATTCCACTTTGTATTGGGGGTGTCCTAAAGATAGGTTTGGTTATTACATACAAACAGGAGTTAATCACAAACAACCATGGATTGTTTTACGATTATTAGCTGAAGAGCAAGAAAAGCCCTCGGGTTCTAAGACAAAGACTTTTTTTAGTTTTTCACTAAATTTAAATTTTAAATATCATATACTTGGGTTTTTAAATGTTGCTGAATGATTTTAAATCGATTAATGTTCATGTGTTTTATGCAGTGTTCACTTGCGATGGTGGGAGGGAGGTGGGGGCTATGTGGTTTTGTGATGATGATTCGGTTAGTACCGATTGCAGGGACGGAAGTGATGAGAAACCCGCCAACTTTACCACTTATCCTGAAAACCCAACCAGTCCTTACATCAGGTGAAAACACTTCAATATGTTCCCTACATTCGTGTTAGCTGAGATGTCCAAGAAGTAATGGTCGAGCGTAAAACACCCAAGCAGTTTCAAAAACCCACATGTTGAGATATGTTGTTTCTTGTATTATTTTATGATGTTTTTGTTGCTGCCAGGCATAATCTGTACTTCTGGCAAAGATAAAACGTAACTTTATTCACCGACGTTTCGCCTGTTATTCAACAAGGCTTCCTCAAGGTAATTGTATTATTTTAATACAAATGAAGATTGCGGAACAACCACTCAGAAAAAATTCATAGCAACAAAAAACACATTTAAAATAAAGGAACGCTAGAGGCGCCCTCCGCATGCGTTCAAAGTCGTTGCCGGACACAAGGTATACAAAATCATAAAAGAACATGGAAGGCTGAACACCACGATTCAATCTGGATATGCTTTGTAGGTTTTTATTAAAGTGTAAAATGTCCCTGATTGAGGTGAAACTTTCTTTGGTGAAACAACATTTCACATCACCATCTCATTTCCCCTGGCTCCGTTCAAATACTAGCCTTAAAATCATTGAATAATGTCGTAAACAACACAAAGGTGTAAATCTCCCAGGCTTTTTAGGTTCTCGCCCTAAATGCTATTTTTCTGACGCAGCAAGCATTGACTAATTGTTTCTTATCCAGTTTACCTTATAGTTTGACTGAATCTAGATGTAATTGTCCGGTTAGGCTTTTGTTGAAATGAATGCAACACGGAAATTTGTGTTGCATTCATTTCAACAAAAATGAATGCAACACAAATTGCAAATAAATAAAAAACAAAAATATAGCTTAAAACGACCACATCTTTAAGATACAACTGAAGGTAATCGTGTGGGAGCGACAAACATGTTGTGTTACGTCATAGAAGGTACGCGGGCCTTAGTATTAAAATAAACGCAACAATTGGACATAGTCCAGAAATGCTTAAAACTTGAAGATCCAAAAAAGAGCGAAGATTTTAAATTGCCAGGATTTTCCGAAAGGTTAAAAAAACTTCGTCAAGGAAACGATTACGAAACATTTTGTTGATTCCGTCCGCACTTTTGATAGAATGTGATAGAATCCAGATTTTCACCAATTCTACATGCGTTAGTTCTTCGACATTTGGTGCAAATGGATTTTGGATTCAAAGTTCGCCCCCTTTGGAAAATGGTGTCAAATACTTTCCGACAAATTCCTTAAGTGTCGCTCAATGCTCTTTTTGAAAAGGCCTGATAATTAGTTTTTAAACATGACAAAACTGTCACCTAAATAGCGAACTTGCCATAACGTACGTGTTAGAATAACTAAACCAAGATTTTTTGCCATGCAAAAACACAGACAGTTGTTTTCGCAAATTCATACTCTCATAACTCCCTATGACAGCCGTGAAGTTCGTGCTAGAAGTCGACAGCTTGTGCTTTATCAACAGTTACTATGGTAAATACATATTTACAAATATCTGCAAGCTTAAAATAACTTCCTTCACAATGCTCATGACGTGATGTGACGCCTATAACACATGTGCTTTAAGTTAACCCCGTTGCTATCCACTTCTTATGATGTCATAAACATTCACTGTGGTTACAATGGAAACGAGTTGGCAGCATTTGGTACAAGTTTGTTGGTCAAGGTCTTATAATTGCAAATACTTGTTTTGTATATTTTTATTTTGTTTTATCTGTATTTTTCAACCTCTGTATGTTTTGTTATTATAAAGTTGTTGGTTGTAGGTTGTGTTGTTATTCACACATCAACTTCCAACCTCTGCATACCCAGTCATGCATTGATAGTTTGGCCTTATTCTGATTTGTTTGAAACCAAACCTACAACATTTACAGAATATTAGTTTTGACGGCTCTTCATGTTTCAACATTTACAAACGCGATATGTCGCGAAACTAATGTTATATGACGTAATACATTACTTTTGTTACAGTTGCGACAACACGTTTGATTTCTGGGATTCAAATAAAGTATGCGCCCTAAGAGTGAAGGAGTTTTGCAAAGGAGAGATCCAATGTGTTGGAAAAACGCTGTGTGACATCTGCCCCTCCCACTTCCAGTGTCCGAATTCAGGTTGTTGGAAACGTTCGACTGTTTGTGATGGCGATCCTTGCAATGACTGTCCAGCTTTCCAACACTGGAATAATGGACATGGATTTAAATGTGTTCGGAATGGCAGGAATTGCAATCTTCCGCAAATGTTTCTATGGGACGGCATTTCTGATTGTGATGATAAATCTGATTTGTGTTACACCTCGGAGAATGGAGATGTCAGGTATTTCGTTTTTGATTGTGTTTTGCATATGCGTACTTGCCAGCATTGACCCAGACTCAACTATCCCTCTGTGCTCCTGTTCTTACGATACATTACATTTTCTTTTCAACGCCATTGGATAGGTGTGTTTACGGGCATCATTCTTCCTATTGCAGTGAAAACGAAACGTTTGCAGAGTTAAAAATAATTTTAGTCATATGAACTTTATTGTCAATATTAATGGTTATAAATAATAAAATGAACAGCCTTAACTGCTTGCTTGTGGCAAAATATGGCATCCATAAACAAATTTGTTATTGTAGAGATATTCGTACTTCTTCATCCCTGAACGAACGACTGTGTTTCCAATGTACAAATTACCCTATGATCATTTCAAGGTCAAGTGTTTGTAATGACGTCATAGATTGTCCTGATATGAGTGATGAAGCCAGTTGCAATAGGAAATTCCCTCGGCAGAGCAACAATAACAATATAGGGTATTTTTGTAGTTTTGAAAAGACCTTTTATTTTGTTGATGCAAATAATGTATTAATCTTATTTAGTTCAAAACCACGTTGTAATTGTTTCGACAATAATGGAGTCTGTTACAACACATTGTATCAAGCCAACATTTCCTGTATCTCAAAAAATGAAATCTGCGACAAGCTTGCTCATTGTCTGGGGAATTCACCATGTGAGTACCTCTGTCCCTCCCACTTCCAGTGTCCGAATTCAGATTGTTGGAAACGTTCGACTGTTTGTGATGGCGATCCTTGCAATGACTGTCCAGCTTTCCAACACTGGAATAATGGACATGGATTCAAATGTGTTCGGAATGGCAGGAATTGCGATCTTCCGCAGATGTTTCTATGGGACGGCATTGCCGATTGTGATGATAAATCTGATTTGTGTTACACCTCGGAGAATGGAGACGCCAGGTATTTGTAAACTGTTGTGGTTGGTTGAAAATTCCTTTCGCTGAGATAAGATAGAATTGACTGGTGTCATTTGCAGAGACATTCGAAGTTTGGGGACCTTTAATCATCGTTCATGCTTCCAATGTACAAATGACCCTATGACCATCTCAAGGTCAAGTGTGTGTGATGACGTCATCGACTGTCCCGATAAAAGTGACGACTGTTTTTGTCAAACTGGGAAAACCAAAGATTGTGGCAAGTTTCATTAGTAAGTGATAAGGCATTAGTTGCAATAGTGTAAGGTGTGGTAAGGGTCTGTAAATACTACATGACTTGTTTTCATTGGCATGATTCGTAAACTAATGCAGGTGTTAAGGATGTGTTTCGCCAATGCAGGAAAATACCCATTCCTTTACTGTCATGACATCATAAAGACGTTTTAGACCTTGAATACAAAGTATTGCAGTCGAAAAAGACTTTAAATGCAAATTATCGCATATCTGGGCACTACAAGCAAGCAACCTTTATGACGCAACAGTGTTTTACTATTGGGCGACCAATCATAGGAAATTTGCATAATACTAAATTGACAGTTTTTGTTGTTGGGTTAAAGTGGTTTCAATTTGTTTGTCTGTTCCTCAGCTACCCTGTTTTGAAAACCAATTATAGGATAAAGCGAATCTTCGGTATTGTTTATATTTCTTGACATACTATTGATGTTATGACAAGATGTTGTAACAAATCCAGTTTGAGGCATTTTTGCTTTAGTGAAGTGCAGCAGGTGTTTGGAGGTTAAACTTCTTTTCGTAATTTTGGGTCAGTTTTGAGCTGAATTCCCATATATGGGTTTAAAAAAGGTTTGTTTAGTTACTACATAAATCGCAAGTAAATCTCATCTGCATTCAATTGGAGTTTTTAATTATAATAAATAAACGCGAAACATTCAAATATTTCCAGTGTTGATGAGAAAGTGAAGAACAACAGCTCAACAACCACAACCGCAACAACCAACGGCATACAGGGGAGTTGGATGTGTCAAGTAAGTTATTGTTTGGTCGGAAATAAGTTTACCAAACGTAATGAAAATGGTTTAGATGTTTACGTACATTTGTAGGTTCATACCAACACAATGTACTTAACTACTTGCTGTACAAACTCCAGTTTAAACAAAAGTTTACAACAATGTTTACGCAGTCGAACGCAATTATTACACGAACTTACAAAGATTTTGACTTATTTCGTCAAACGTAAATATTTGTTACCTCAATGGTTTGGTTTCTGTAGTTTTCTAAACTACTGTGGAACAAACCAACAATCAGAGACATGATGCGAGTTACAACCAATGTTGTGGTTTTGCATTTCACTTGTTCGTTTCAAAGCGAACTAATCCACGAAAAACAATGGAAATATTGTTTAATAAGATGCTTCATTCTTATATGATCAAAGAACTTCACACTGCGCAGAAGTTTAAGTGTATAAATAACTCTAAGGGTCTCAGAGATATTTAACAGTGTCCCGATGGCCTGAGCGGTTATTGGGTCACTTCGATTGTTAAATCTGCTTCTGCCTCGTTCTCACCAGCAAACCGTTGTATCCGAATAAACAGTTTATTATCAGGCTGTGGGAATAAATCCCAAGCCGTCGAATAGCTTGTAGAATCTCCGTAATAATAGCAGTGTAACAGTAATACGATAGAACAAGTAGAATCAAATAGAATCAAATAGAATGAATTTACCGGTCTAAACTGGACTTTTTAAAGCTCTCCATACTGAGAGCTGATTGGTCAATAATGTCACGTGATATCACGAACCGCTCGAAGTAATATAACACAAGAACATAGGTGTGATGTGACCTAAGCATAGGAGAACATTTTATGTGGTAAACAGGATGTTGAATGAATCAGTTTACTCGAGAATATTCGATGGCTAAATCATTTGGGTTACATTATGGGATTATGCAGTACATGTGCAAAGCTGCACGCAAAACATTACGCAATTCAAGCACTGGTTTCTGTAACGTATGTTACAAGTGCTTGTAGAAAGATTACGTTGTACAGACGTTGTTATATACTGCTGGGCAACATTCAGTGACATCATACACAATAACCACACTACACCTACTTCTTTGCTACAAAACACAGGGTTCAACTAATTCCTCCAAAGCGCGTTGCATTCGCCTGCTCTATGGTGGATATGACTTCCGCCGCATCTCAATTGGCCATTATCTTCACGGACGATGTACGAACCCGGTGTCTCATGAGGTTGAGTCACTTCGTAATACCGAACTTCACCGTCGTAGCCGACAAAGATCCCCGTAACATTGTTGCGGAATTGTTTGAATACTTTTATCGCGAGTTATAACCTCTTAGATATTTCAGTCTGATTCCTTATCATCATGGAAGATTGTTCGCTCTCTTTGACACATTGCACATTTGTTAACTGTTTGTAATGTTCTTAAATCTCTAAAGCTCGGAGATTGGAATTCCATCCCATTGTTTAAAACCAACTATGGGATGTGGTGGCGAGTAAAACTAACTTCGCATGCAAAATTGCTCATTCTGAAACGTAGAAAAAAATATTGCAAAGTTTTATTTTTTTTAAATTGGAACAAGACTTCATTTATACGTGATAATACTTATTTAGAAATCCTAAAACTTAACGAAAAAAAAATACGTTCCCCAGACAATTCCTGTGCAACGTTGACATGCGTGGAATTTATGTAGTATTTGGGATGCACTAAACCACACAATATGTCATGTAGTACTGATTTGTGATACCTACATTTTTAAAAATTGGCACAAAAACTAACAGAAGATATATCCCTGTTGTGTGTGCTCAAAGTGCGGCGACCACGGCGGATAGAATATTGTAAAATGCGGCCATAAATACGAAACCTTTGCAACAAGAGTTTAGAAGAGGAGTAGCCTGAAAAGTCAATTTCGTCGTCACATTCCACACGTTTAAGAGTTAATTCTCGCTTTCGTCACAAATTGTATTTGTTCGTGAAGCTTATTTTGCTTATTTTCTTTGTTTTTTACCTGGTTGATGTAAAAACTTTAACAAAACTTTAAAAATAAACATCTTGTAATGCATGACAATCACATGGTGATCACAATCCCAGGTATAAAAGTCTCGAAAGTTTGCTGTCATGACGTCTGTTGCAGTCGATGTGTCGTTGGACGTTTGTACCTGTCCTATACCCGGAACCACGTGATGTGTTTTACACAGGATGGAGTGTTAGAGTTCGACAACAAACAACTGTGCGATGGGAGGTGGGATTGCATTGGTTGGATCTACACTCCTAACACACGTCGATACTTCGACCACGATGAAGATCCTCAACTTTGCAAACATCGGAAACACTGCGTCACAAAAGACGGACTTGTCAATATTCCTATGTCCAAAGTATGCGACGGTTTCATCGATTGCTGGGATGAAAGTGACGAATATCCAGAAGAATTGTGCACAAAGGAAGGAAGTTTCTACTGTCCAGCGTTAAATGGAGCCAAAGTAAAGTTATTTCTTAAACCACTAAAAATCAAAGACACCGAAAGTTAGAGTAAAATAACTTCAAAGCTGCATTTTAACTATAAAAGCAGATAGGTATCGGTGTCTGTTGTTCAGTATTGTTTGTCATAATGCCCTTTGTTGAATCTTTCGCACACAGTTAACCACAAAGACGGTTTAAGTATTTTACCGACTTTGGCCACAGATTTCTGTCAACGAATCGGAGGTTTGTGACTTCACAATTAACTGCGATGACCAAAGTGACGAATTAAACTGCACAAAGGACGGAAGGTTTTATTGCGAAAACAAACAACCATTGTTCGTTAAGAAGGAGAAGGTAAACACATGTTAACAATATTTAAAGTTTTGTGTCCTGTGGCAAAGATGTTTTGATTACGTGCATGTCACTATTGTGACTGAAATTAATTCAGCGAACCCGATTTCGGACTAAAGTTATTGGGAGGGCGGGTATGGAAGTTTTAGAACCGATTTAGGAAGACATTTTCCCCTTTTTTTAGCGCTTAATTTCCCAACCCCAACTATGGTAAATGCTCAGTTCACCCTGCACTAACGGCTCACCGTCAAAACAAAAGTTGGGAGCCGAACTACAGAGGCGGATATTTTCATAATTAAATAAAATGACGTCAACATGAATAAAATTTAGAAGCGTCTAATGTCAAAAGGACGAAGATCAAAGAATAAAGTGCGACCCACTGCACAAATCAGGTTCTTTACACCTAATCACACAAGCACACCTCAACGTTTGCCACCAGATGAGAACTGCCAGTTTACAAATTAATTCTTATTTTTGTCGCCAGATTTCTGGTCAATTAGCGCGTCACACGCCTTCCACGTACCCAAAACTACACATGCATATTGCAGTACACATTTGTTTGTCCAATTTCCATAGTTCCGTTGTTCGCAAATTATATGCAAGACAGTAATTTCGAATGACGCAAATATGACCGACTTAACAACAAAGTTTTCTTTAATTTACTCCTCATAGAAATTCAATGGAGTCGGCGACTGCTCTGATTGGTCAGACGAGTGCCAAATAAATGCAGTATTTTCATCACCATACTATTTGATTGCAAATCCATTTCTACGAGTCATTGTGTGGATAATGGGGATGCTCGCCATTGCCGGAAATTTGGTAAATTAAACTAAGTTTGTTTTGTCTTTGTTGCACAATAAGAACACGTGTTATATTCTTTCAATTTGTTTTGAGGTTGTCATGGTGATGGAAGGCAAAACGTTGGCGACCACACAATCACAATCTGCTGCATTTCGCACAAACCATCTGCTCGTTTTGAATCTGTCCGTTTCCGATCTACTCATGGGAGTTTATCTGATGATGCTGGGTGCCGCTGGTGTCAGATACTCCGGAAATTATTGTGCCAATGACCTTATTTGGAGATCAAGCGGAAGTTGTACCACAATGGGGGTATTGGTTTTGCTTTCAAGCGAAACATCGGTGTTTACAATGGTTCTGTTGACCATATTCCGACTGTATGCTGTGAAAAACGTAAGTGAAACAATTGTAGTTGGTTAAGTCAGCTATTGCCAACTTCGTTCAACCGGTGACGGCCCTTTCCAATAGTTTATCGCTAGATTCTTAGCCTGACATGAGAAACGAATCTAAAACGAATATTGTTAAAATGACCCAATTTTGGAACTACAGGGTGGAGAAAACGGAAACAATTTCCAGTCCGACGTGATTCGTACTGAAATCTACATTCCCCGTTTCACGAATTGAAAGACCGCCCATCTTGCAAACGTTTTGCTGTTAAATTCAAAAACTTTTATGTTCTCTTGTGTTTCAGCCATTCGATGCATCCTTGAAACCGGAAATGAAAACTGTTGTCGTTTCCATTATTCTCTCCTGGGCATTCTCGTTTACAATTGCTTTTATTCCACTCACAACTCAACTACAACATTTGTTTGAAACCAAAGCTTGGATGAATGAGAATCCGTTTTTTGACAATGTTGCAGTCGACTTCACTAGTAAGATATTGTCGTAGATGTTGGCGGTGAAATCAGTTTCAAATGACACTAGTGTTGCGTATACAGGCATGAATAACTTCATGGATCGATTTGTAACTTTCCAACACAACTTTACAAGCAACGATTCCCAAGTACTCAACACTGCCCTCATGCGAGTGAATGATGCTAATTCCTGGATGGATTTTATGGATATTCTTGAGGATTACAATTTCACTGAGCTATTTGATATTTCTGGATATTTGGGGTTTGTTTTTCTTCGCGCGAAATTTTATCGCTACAAAATTGTTTGTGTGTAGATATTACAGCAGCAGCAGTGTTTGCATAAGCAAACTGTATGTAACGATCAACGACAAGGCATGGGGATATTCAATCACCATCATTACTCTTAACTTCCTGGCCTTCATGTTTGTGGCAATTACGTATTTTTGGATTTACAAGAAGTCTACTGCCAGTGCCAGGCAAGTGAACGAGAGACCAAGGGATGGAAGGACTGCAACACAAAACAAAGGTAAGAACATTTATATTTGCAGACATATTGTTCCATTAATGCTGTTTGTTTCGGCAGAAATGCAAAAGAAAATCCTGCAACTGATAATTACCGATTTTCTCTGCTGGGTTCCAATTTCCATCATGGCATTTGTAAACTTCGGTGGAGTCCCTATGCCACCAGTGATATACGCTGTGTCAGCAATCATCCTGCTCCCCATCAACAGCTCACTAAATCCCCTCATCTACTCCAACGCACCGAAACTACTTTATGATAGAGTCCGGGATGGCCTACGTGCCGTTTTCAGGCGTCAACCACAGGAAGAGCAACAGGAAAATGTGGTTGTGGTTGCTAACCACGAAAACTTACATGTGGTTGAAGCAGAAACCGCTCTGTAAATAAACCTTGCATTCAGTTTGTGGAAAATGTGTTTTTTCCTGGCATCGAATGGATAGAACCGAATCTTGTTTCTGACGTCACGCTTTAGTCTGTGATGGCAAAGTAATTTCAACATGAAATTGATATTTCAAGAGACATCTTTCCATTGAAAAATCTCACAAATGGGGCAAAGTAACGTCTTTGACGTCAGACCCAACCAACGGAACAAAAAAACTTGAATTTTGGTTGGTGTGCACTCCGTTTGCTAAGATTTGCTTTTTGGTTGCATTTTGTGGGTCTTCATTTTATGTACCATGGTATGAGTCACGTGATGAGTTGATCGGACTCGTCGCCCACGTTCACATGTCATCCAACACATGGACACTCTTATCATGAGTGAGTGTTGGGACGCTTGACATCAACTTGGGTAGAATCATTTTGGACATTACAATGATGCGGGTGATTCCCGTTGATACAAGTGACTTCCCTATTACATTTTGTTTCTGAATCAACGTTTACTTGCAAATATGATGTTATGATGTTGGAAACATTCCATGCAGCCAGCTCATGGAATACAAACTATCGACAGATGAAAATATAATCTGCTACCTTCAAATATCACCAAAAAAAGTTGAAAACACCCCCTCAAAACCCCCTCTCACACGCCTTGTACATAAACCTCGCCCTGTGTATTTTGTATATCATTGATAAATATGTTTTACTGCAAACAAGATGTCGTAAAATTCATGGCAGGATAAACTCTCTGTGTAAATCGCATCATAATTCACATTCCATCGTTAACATTGCATCAAATGTCCAGCAGCAAGATTTTTCGTTGAACGTTTTTTTTTCTCACAATCAATTACTTTGTATTCAATATCAACTGGTTCTTTCGCTGCTAATTTAAACTTTCACGAAAATTTAATCGTTGTGTTGAATGTTTGCTGATTGCGCATATTTTGTGCTACTTGTTGTTGTTATCAATAAACACAGTGTTGAGAGGGTAAAAGTGTGTGTATTCTTAAACTTGTGAATTGTGATGAGGTACAAGTTCCAACCACACTTCATGAGTTTGTTGAGGAATTCCTCACCTGTTTGAGTTGGTTCTTGTTTGAATTGTCGTCATGACGAAAATAAAACAGGTTCTTTCCTGTGCTAGATCGCTAAGCAACTGCACCCGTATTTTGCCCTCAACACACCTCCTCTACAAGCACAGGTTACGTTCTAGAAAAAAAAATGGGGATAATTGTTTGCGCGTCATTTGTTATGAATGATTCAGCTTCCATGTACAGTGAAAAAAACGCCTATGGGCGATCGAGTGCGCCAAGACGAACGACAAATATCTGTCGGAATGAGTTAATTTGTTGCATACTCTTGTGGAAAGGTTGCTCGCTCTTCTCTTTGAACAAAAACATCGAAAGAAGACAACCTACTGCCTTGCTCGCACTCCATTGTGGACTTGGTTCAACAGAGATGCGAGAGTAGCGACTGCACGTCATCCCGTTGCATGGCAACGAATGAGTCATCAACATAACGTCCCCAAAACTGAGGAGGGCTGGCTAACGTTGTCCAATGTTCAACCGACCATCATGAAGTTGGCAACAGCAACGGAGAGAGGAGACCATATTCCCGTAAAGGATCACCTCTGAAACAAAGGTAGGTGGCATCGAGGACCAAACGAAGACATCTACAATGTGTGACAGCAACGAGCAACTTTGTTCCAATGTTAAGTCGTTTCGTAATCTTTCTGCTGCTACGTTCGCGGCCAACATTACCAGTACGTTGGTGAACAGGAAAACACATCGAACGAAACCATTATCTCTTCTTGCACACACAGCTCCTTTATCTGCGCAGCAAAACTTTTTGACAGTTTCAAAACTTGCCCACGTTCAGCAAAATTGTCCGTAATCATGTCTATCTCACATAGTTTTTCGGGTATTCTGTAAGTCCGGGATTCGCCGAATGTTTTAATATTCATCCAAACCCGAATGTTGACCGAATCTTGTTAATTTTGTACAAAAGTACTTGAACATAAACAATAAATATAAATGTCATGGGCACCGATAAAACCATAAGGGTTATCCTGTCAAGAAGCCAACATTAAATTTGCCAGACTGGCAGGCGAGGAGCGCCGTGCACGAAGCTGTCAATCAACTTGCAACCATTGTTTCATCGTCATAATTATGGAAATATTTGAACGCTGATCAGGAAATCAGTCGTCAAGCCGTTGAAGAGGGAGGCCGAGTGTTGAAAAAAAAATCTGCGGGAAAACGAAGCGGGAACTCCGGCAAGGTAAAAATTTAATTTTGCACAAATTCTCAAACATCCTTTAGGAGGGAAGAAGTCAACACAATACTCACAGACTGTTTAATCCGCGCCATTCTATCACAAACTCCCGTGGATATTTTCTTCATCTGACTTTAAATGTCGAAATTTGAGTCAGTAATTAATGCGGGCATCCCAATATGCAAATATTACGAACGAGATGGGCTTCAGATCAAGATATTCGTATTTTATAACCTCATATAAAATGTATTATGATAAAGAATAGCGTTCTAACAATATAGTAATGGTAGGCGTTATTTGATGCAGAAAAATTACTTGGAATGAAAATCTATTATTTACACTTGATTATATATTTCTTTTCATTTGTGTATCAACGACAAAGCTTTCAAGTGGTTACTGCTGCTCATGTTAGGCTTGATCACTTTGAAACCGGCGCCAATGTTGCGAATCTAATACGGTTGTTGGCGATATCGAAAGTTGTGTAGTAATCTCATAAAAAAGACACCAAAAACCCTCAATGGGCCACCTTCTGACACCATGTTAATGCTGCAAAACCTCAAGACCGACGCGAGGATTTACCCGATGAGACATAGAACATGAACTACACACACCATATCAGCACCTTCCTTTATAAATAATGAAATCATCATTTTGTTCATAACTTTTCTTTTTGCAGTTTTGCTACGGTTTCTGTCCAACGCCATTCAAGATGCGAAACATCAATCCACAGTGGACTAATTTCTGAGACAGAATTGTTGATGTATCGATATTTGTTGGACTTCCGTCTGTTTCGGCCAAGCGTGGCTGCCTGTTAGCAACTCTTGTTGCTTGTTTAAGGAATACGTGGATTAAATAGCGCACTTTGTCCTGAAATAAGCAATGTGAAAATTATTGACTCTTGTGCAAACGAACATGGTTAAATAAGTAACGTTTTGATTTAAGAACCTTGTCACCCATACGTTGATCTTGTCTGGCTTTACATGTAGGCGGTACATTTGTGTAATACGCCATCATGTTTGTCCATTGCACAGTGAGTCAAAAAATATCAACACGTCATAAAATACGCCTATATTACTCACAGGCGGTATTGTTCAATCGCCTCCAATGTTTAAAAAAGTTATGTTATTAGTTCTCCGAAGTTTGGCAAACAATACAGCGTTGTTGTTCACTCGTTTAAGTCACATTACAAAACAGGAAAATATACAAAACAGCAACAATACAAAACATCAATGACTAAGGAAAACCGTTGATTGTAAATTAGCGTTTTGCCGGTAACTTTGGCAATCGCATTTGAATCACGTTTTGCAATATTTGATAATATGTGTTTCTTTGTTCATTTATTATGGTCGCAAGCCACTTTCAAAGAACAAATTAGTCCTGTCCATTTCGCAATGGTTTTTGCCACTAAAATAATTTCACCAGGTACACTAATTAGCCCACTCTCAAATAAAATAAAGATTTGGTTCATCTGGGCGATCAACATTAAAATGTGGTTGTTCTTAACTTTTTTTCTCTCATTTCCCCATGTTTTGTGAAGGGAAACCTTTTTCCCACTTGTGTTTAAAATTTTACCGTAGAATTTAATTATTGCATTTGCGCTATATCTGTTATGCACTTTAGACATTTTTAGGTGGATACAGAACATAACAACTACCTTCGTACATTTGGTGCCCACTAATTACCCACCAACAACCATATAATTTCCCACTAATGGGAACTTTCCCACAGGTAAAACGCATTTGTATTTTTGGGTGTTGTAGATTTGGAAAAAGATTAGCTTGCAAGCAAACATATTTGCTACAATTTAAGCTGCAGAAGTATAACAAAAAGTTACTTCTTCGCATACAGTTGGTCACCTAAAACAAACAAAAATATTGTCTCCAACCTTTTTTGTCTACAGTCACAAGTACAATAGATATATTTAAACTTATTAGTTTTGTGTTCCAAATGAATTCCTTTAGGAAATATCTGCATACCAGGGAGTTTTCAAAGCATGCCACCAGGGAGTGGTAACATACCACCAGAGAATGTTGTGAAGCAAAAAAACAAAACTCGTTCTTTACTACGAGGACATCGTGGTCAATGCAATCTTCAACGTGAGAAAGATGGTTGAATTCCTTCCAAATGCCGCAATTTACCCGAAAAACCTGGAAGATCGACTCGCCTGTCTCCGCTTGGAATTCGCAGGTTTTGCCGAACGAAAGCCATGCCTGTAATCATTTGAAATTTATTCACCAGACGTACGGGAAGTAATCAATAAGAACATAATACTGTATTCACATAAATAGGATGCCTATGGCGCAGTTTGGATACCATTTGTGTATAACCTCACAATTTCCATTTGGAAGAAGACCTTGCTGTTTGTATTTTGAGTGAACATTATTCCAGCGTTTTTTCATTACGTCATCTATATAATAAAACTTGCAAAGCATTTGGAAATAAAAAACCCTGTGTGTATGGACTAATTCTGCTTATGCAAAGTGGTTGCTATAAACTACGTCATTTCTACAACTTTGCAAAATATGATATATTTATCAGGTATTTAAATGGAGACTCATAATAAGTACTTAGGTTAATAAAATACAAGCAGAAAACGTTTTGTGGAATATTGCAGTATATTCCTAAAAGCGCGCAAACACGTCTGTTCTGCAACATTTTAACAAACACTTGTCACCGTTATTTATTATCACATGTGCTATCAATGTAGGCTCCACTTCTCACAAAAATATTACTGTGGGCAGTAAAATCTGGACAAGAAAGGTTGATTTGCTTCTGTTGCAATCATCTGTAAAAGCAGATAATAGGTAGTTGCAATAAAAGCGTGTACCACAAACGACAACATCAAAACCATTAGACCACCAATTTTGCTGGGAACATATCTGCATATGTTAAAGAGCCTCTAACTTTAAATCATTGTAAATTAAAAAAAACCTCATGGACTGTTTACAAAAAGACGAAAATCTTGAAGAGCGAAAGCTATTGTCTCGCGAGGACATTGCAGAAGGGCTTAATTTATGCTTAAACGCGACCTACTTCTCTTTTTGAGGGATTTCTAACCAACCGGTATTTGGAACGGCGATGGGTGATTGCCAATGCGGTAATGGAGACGATTGAAAATAGGGCGCTTGCAACATTTGCACATCTTCCTCGTTTTTGGAGGCCTTGAGTTGATGATACGCATTGCATTATCGATATTTCGGTCCTGAAGTCCTTCCTTGCCCACCTGAACGGCATTTAGGAATCTATAAAGTTTACTTTGGAGGAAGAAATTGATAAGAAACTACCATTCTTGGATGTGGAAGTGTACCGAAACGTGGGTGGCAAAATCGGCACTCGCGTCTACCGTAAGCCGACTCACGCAAACCGCTACCTTTCCTTCTAGTCGGCGCATCCATTACAACACAAAAAGGCGGTTCTGAAGTCCCTTATAGCAAGAGCTGATATTTTGAACTCAAGCGAAGAAGATCATGACGAAGAGATCAATATCATTCGACACGAGCTGCGGGAAAACTCGTACCCCTCGTGGATATCACGTAGAAGGTCGGGCGTCACATCAAATGACCCGACGCCAACCTTCGGTTCGGTGGTTCTTTCCTATGTCCCCACACTCACCGAGATTTTACAGCGGATGCTGACCGATTATGACATTAGGGTCTACATTAGGCCCCACACAACATTCCGTAGATTATTGTCGCACCTCATTACTACGGAAGCAGCGGAACCAAAATGAGTGGTTTACTCAATTCCATGTGGAGAGTGCGAGGGGGTCTACTTCAGGGATACCGGAAGAGCCCTGAAAACCAGAATTAAGGAGCACCGCCGCGACGTTGCATCAAAAGTCGCAAGGAAGACAGCGTTGGCCAGGCATGCTGCCTTAAAAGGTCATCGGATTGCCTTCGACAAGGACGAGGTTCTTGAAAGGGAGGTGGATCATACAAAGCGCCTTTTTCTAGAAGCGATCCATATCCACAAGAACAATCGCTGTGTTAATGATAGGAAACAGTGCGTATATTTCCTGGTGCTTTACAACAACTTGCTGTAACTGTTGTTTCCAGCCCTTTTTATAACATCACGTGATATCATAAGCGGTGTTAGCGTTATTTTTTCGTGTTGGTACGTTTTCTTGGTGTTGGTTGTGTGCTGAACCATTAGCCTATGAGAGCTTAGCTGGATAGCAAGCGAAGCCTCGTTGAATATGAGTTACGGTTTTATGTGAAAAACAAACTATTCAAATATAATATGCCTGGCAGGAACAGCAACATTATCTTTGTACTTGATACAGGTATTCACACCACAGGGCGCGCTATTGCCTTGAAAATGGCGCGCAGGTCAATTTTGACTGAAAATTTGGAAACTATATTCCAAGCGTCGTCCGTAATTAAACATTGTTTCGAATCCAACAATGTTATGTTTTAGATCATCAAATGAATATTGGAAAGTTATTTCAATAATTTGGCCCGTTCGACCACTTCCTGGCTGTTCCTTTATTGCAAATTAACTTGAAACATCCGTTTAATTGTCTAATTTGAGTCAGTAGTTGATGCGTGCGTCTCAATATGCAAATATTACAGCACTCTACTATACGAACGAGGTGGGCCTCACATAAAGATATTCGTATTTTTAACATGACGACATATAAAACGTATTATGATGAAGAATAGCGTTCTAACAATATAGTAATGGTTGGAGTTATTTAATGCAGCTTACATATATGCAGTCGTTTGACACAACGACGTTTTATTGTGCCATCGGGTTGTTGACCGCACGTGGTCATTAAAAAGAAATATTGGATTCGATGGCCGTCAAATAATTTGATTGGTTTTTACCAGCGTGCATTGAGTTAAACATATGTTCATTGACATTGCAAGCGATTTGTTTAATCCAGTGTTTCTCAAACTTTTTTTAAGTATCGCCCTTCAAACACATTAGTCATTTAACAACGCCCAACAGAACAGACAAAAAACACAACGAATTTATTTGTTGCTTGTCAATTAATGCGATGGGTGACGTTGGTGGAATGACACCAATTTCGTCTGATTTCTAATATTTGAATACCAAACTCTAGTTAACAACAAGTAAACCATACCACCGAAAATCCTCATTTTTACTTCTAGTTCAGCATGCGAGAAAGGCCCTTTTTGCAGTAGCATAAATTATACAAAGATTGGACTGAATCATTTGGGCCAGTGATTCCCAACCTTTTTGTGGTTGCGTACCACTTGGAGGTAAAACAATTTCGTCGTGTACCACCTAGTTGAGTGTTACAAAGTAACATTGGGGATGAACAATCCGAAATTTTGAAATCAGTTACGATTTAATAAATTCGAACTATACCCGCAAATTACGGAAATATGCTCACGTACCACCTGGAATGCGGTCGCGTACTACTAGTTGTACACGTACCACCGGTTGGGAAACACTGACTTACGCTTGCCCTGTCACAAAGCGCTCATTTATTTCCTAGCGCCCCCCAATCGCTCATTTGGTCTCCAGCGCCCCCGTACGATTGCGCCTATTTTGGGAACCACTTGTTGATCAAATATACACAATATCTTGCACGATTACATTTTTTACCTAATCATGAAAGTTGCAGCATCACTAAATATTCACAAATCCCATCATTTTTATTTTTCACGCAAACTACGCTGTTGAACAACAAATATGAACACAAAATAAAAAAAAAGTTGAACATGAACACAAAATATCATGGGTCGATGAAACCATTGATGGAATAAATCCAAATTGTCCCAGACGAAGTCCAAGTTTAGCCCGAAGGGTAACAAACATGACTTGTGACCCCAAGTTCAGTCCCATTTACTTGAAGTAAGAAGTTTCTTATTTGTGAGGCAGAGATGCGTTCGTAAGTAAGCAAAACACAATTACGCCGTGAATAAATATTGCGTCACGTGATATTAGGTTGTAGAAGGACAATCGTATGGAAGCCGCGCAATGCCCGACCGTGTGTCCCTTGTGCCCTAGCCTCAGTCTCGTGTTGGGACAATAGGAAGTGCAAAGAAAAAACAAATGTCGTCATAATGAATAGGGACGGTAAAAGGAACAATGCAGAATATCCATATTATTTGCGTAACAATGCCTGTCTATATATAATCTCTGGCGATGTTTAGTGCGAAGGCAAACTTAAGGACAATAGAAAGGTTGCATGAATATAAGACTGGGCATCTACTTATATTGGTATTTCCCTAGGGAAAATTTTTTCGTTGCGGAGTTGGATATTTTGCTGTGATCTAGGCTAGATTATTTGCCAACAACTTTTTCAACCTTGTAACAACTCAAAACATTTTGTGTTGCTGGAGAAGTCGTTGGTTGATCAGAGGGAGGATTTGAGACGGATCAGGGCAGGGTCCGACAGACTAAAAATGGGAGCAAGGTTTGTGAGCTATTTAAATTCTTAACATGGTGAAATATAGCCACATTTTTGTCGCAAAAACAATAAATATGCATAATTTTTGCGCGGGATAAAAATGAACATAAATATCAACCCCGTCTAAGCGAGGACGTTTAAATTTTAATTTGTTATTTCTATGCAAATCTTAGCATGGTTGGGGCTACGGTTTATAGAGTGAGGTTAAACTTGGTCTGGTCTGTGATCTAGTTAACAGGTGTTATTAACTTACACGGTGTCTCACGCTTCTCCAGGCGCATTGTGAGCCCGGGACGAAATGTTGGTTCCTTAATATCGCTCAAAAATTATACCTGGTCATAATCTGACAGCTGGTTATAAACGGTCGCTTACAATATTTGCCCGCTTTTTGTAAGCGATGGAAACCCGACGGATCGGCTGGAGTAAACTAAACGTGGTTTAAAGTATTTAAATCAGACACATAGTTGAACCAGTGTGGAGGTTAAACTTTTGTTTTCCAAAAATGACAATACAACCCTTTGAATAAGCTTTATCAAAAAATATGAAGGGTTCCGTGAGCTGTCGAGATTTGGCGAAAACTACTGAATATTTATTCTAAGCGTTTGGGCAACAAGCGGATGAGAATAAAAACAAACAGAAAAAAGTGACGACAGTTTATATAAAAAGCCATTGAAATTTTGAAGATTACCAGTTAACTTAAATAACATTGCAGTGTTCCTTGGACTTAAAGTTTGTAAAACTAAAATCCATGATGATGTCATTCCCCAGAGTTAGAGAAACATATTATTACAAGATATAAACTCTTTGTGTTTTTATCAGGTATTGGATGAAGGTGGTTGGAATCCTGCTCTCATTCATCACAATTGCTTCAGCACTGTATAAACCTAGCGAAAGTAAGTATTTTTTTACAAAACATAAACTTTCAATTAATTTAATATATTGCTTCGTTATACAGATTTTAATGGATTTCAAATCGATTTACGTTCATGTGTTTTGTACAGAGTTCACTTGCGATGATGGGATGGAGATGTGGGCTCAATCGTTTTGTGATGGTGGTCCCGATTGCAGGGGCGGAAGTGATGAGAAACTGGCCAATTTTTTCACTTATCCTGAAAACCCAACCAGTTCTTACATCAGGTGAAAGCACTTAAATATGTTTCCTACATTCATTGTATTAGTGTTGACCAACCAATAGACGATGTTATCAGGGTTTGACTTTTATTAAAATAACGAATTTTGAACAGTTTATAATAAAGAGGGTTAAATAAGATAGTTTCAAAACCCCACGCGTTTAGAAGTGTATTCAATATTTCAAGGGATTTATTGAATGCGAAACACTCAAACGTAACAATAATGTTGTTGAAAATTTTAAATAAACGTAATCGTTAATCTTTTTGCATAATTTGCCGTGATAAGTAAAAGTTTCATTAATGTTCGCCTGTTTAACACATTGTTTTTAAATTGAGCATTGTTACCAAACACGTGTAAATACGTTACAATCATAATACATTTACTTTTGAAACGTCGTATTGAGGAATTGACTATTATAGCGCACGAAAAGTGTATACCCACTAGCAAGTTTCATGTTAAAGATTTTTAGCAGGCGTTGCTTATCTTATACACAAGCAAAGTGGAGCCAATAATATGAATGCTGTGAGCTGCAGACAGATGGCCACTGTGTATTTTTGTATTCTGGAAAACTAATCTGCCACAACGAATATCACACAAAAATTTACACAAAGCAATGGAAACAGAAATAATATAAACGATGGCAAAAAAAGAAAAAATCGTATTAAAAGAAAAATGTGGGAGAAGAGTAAAGAGGATAAGAGAAAAAAACGTCAGAAAAAGTAAGCTATGTTAAACGTGAATTGCAAAAAAAAAACAAATTAAGCAATGGTACAGGATTAAGTTTTGTTGATGTAAGAATGGGGTGGAGAGAAGGTTAATTAATTTATATTTATAAAATATTTGACACATCGGCCAGGACGCCTTCAAGAAAGGTGATTTCCTGTTCCGCTGGATCACGAGCTTAAAGTTTATAGACTGTTTTAGGGATTGGATGAGGTGTTGGGGGATGTTGTTCGAAGGGCAAGAGTCATTGCGGATTCAGTTACGGATTTTTAAATGGTATGGCAACATAGAGGTGTTCAAAAGGGCTGTAAGGGTTGTGGAGTAAGGGTGTAGTAGGTTGTGGGAGTTTGGGAAAGTTTAGGTGTGCAGCGGTGTCAAAGTAGGTGGTGTCCATATGAAGAAGTGCGTGTTTCTAATTCGAAGGTCGAGGAATTTAGGGAATTTCAAGGTTGTATTCAATGAGGGATAGTTGGTGTGTTGCGGGGGTTTCCAGTATATGCGGGGTTTGTAATATTGTTTTAAAAGGAGAGAGAGGTGATAGGTCAGAAAAGAGGGGGATGTTGACCGCGCCGTAACAACCAATCCCTGTAGCGGCACCGAGTTTAAGAGGATGGGACCGGAAGTCCTCAATGCACACACGTATGTACGAAGTAGGCGCCATTGTCAAAAACAATAACATAAGTACAAGATATTGGCTTGCTAAAAACAGTTTGTGTTGAAGTCATTTGGTATTATTGCCTTATAGTTATACATAACCTTCTCTCCGGGCATAAGATCATAACATGTGCCACATGTACAACTAATCTATAAACACTGGTAGTTTGTGTTGTCACAACGGCATGGACTTCATTCGGAGCAGCGGTATTTTGAATGTACTTCGCCACATAGACATTTAAATTGCTTGCCTGATGTTGCGTATGTAGTGTGGCCGTAAGATGTTTTTTTCCGTTTGTGGGACCGCATTTCGGTAATGCCGTCGTCCCGCATAGTTGACTTATGGCAACTGGTTGCGTGGGTGCTTCAGTAGGAACCCCAGGGCGGTATCGGTTTTTACCACACCGGGATTGGAACCCAGGTTAAGATACGGGTCAGGCGTCTGTCTTGCTCTTATCTACGGTTTGCGGTGGTTTTGCGTCTGCTGCCTCGTTTGCAGCTGCTTTTCGTTCATTGACATTTGTCGAAATCCTTTCGAAGAAATAGAAATCTTCGCGAAAGATTTGATAAATTTAGCATTGCTTGACAGAGTTACACGAATAATTACCTGTTTCCAATAGTTTTCTCCACCTTGTTTTCTCCGTATGGATGCACCTACGTGTTTGGTGCCCAACGGATGACGGTGGCTGTATAGTCACCACAAAGTAGAAGTATTTGCCTGACCGGATGGTCGGCATGATCGTCAGCATCAGTCGCACCAAGCTGCACTGTGGAGACCTTACAAAGAGACGAAACAGTGATCAACTGTTTGCAATTTATAATATTGGCTCCAATTTACTTTCTAAAAGTTATTTTTCAGCAGATGTAAGGCAAAATTATTGTAAAGTCGTAGGTTGTGTATTGTTATTCACATATCTGCATACCCAGTCGTGCATGACTAATTGGCATTTATCTGGTTTATTAAAACCAAACATAACATTTACTGATTATCAACCATGACGACTCTTCCATGTTTAAACATTAACTAACACAAATCTCCCGAAACTTTTGTTGTATGACGTAATACTTTACTTTTGTTACAGTTGCGACAACAAGCTTGACTACTGGGCTTCAAACAAAGTATGCGCCCTAAGAGTGGAAGAGTTTTGCAAAGGAATAATCCAATGTGTTGGCAAAACACTGTGTGACATCTGCCCCTTCCACTCCCAGTGTCGTTCGACTGTTTGTGATGGCGATATTTGCAATGACATTCCAGCTTTCCAACACTGGAATAATGGATATGGATTCAAATGTGTTCGGAATGGAAGGAATTGCGATCTTCCGCAGATGTTTCTATGGGACGGCATTGCAGATTGTGATGATAAATCTGATTTGTGTTACACCTCGGAGAATGGAGATGTCAGGTATTTGTGAAGTGTTGTGGCTGGTTGAAAATTCCTTTCGTGGAGATAAGACGGAATTGACTTGTGTTATTTGCAGAGACATTCGAAGTTTGGGGACCTTTAATCATCGTTCATGCTTCCAATGTACAAATGACCCTATGATCATCTCAAGGTCACGTGTATGTGATGACGTCATCGACTGTCCCGACAAAAGTGACGAATGTTTTTGTCAAATTACGAAAACAAAAGATTGTGGCAAGTTTCATTAGTAAGTGATAAAGCATTAGTTTATTCATAAGATTAAAACCACTGACATCCAATGTGTCACCATAATTATATGACTTGCAAAAGTGTAAGGTGTGTTAAGTGTCTAAAAAATACTACATGACTTGTTTTCATTGGCACGACTTGTGTTTATTGGCATGACTCATGAATAATGCAGTTTACAATGATGTATTTCGCCGCTGTAGGAAAATACCCATTCCTTTACTGTCATGACATCATAAAGGCGTTTTAGACCGTGAATACAAAGTATTGTAGTCGAAAAAGACTTTAAATGCAAGTCATCGCATATCTGGGCACCACAAGCGGGCAACCTTGGTGACGCAACAGTGTTTCAATAATGGGCGACCAACCATAGGAAATTTGCATATTATCAAATTGACAGTCTTAGTTGTTGGGTTAAAGTGGTTTCAATATGTTTGTCTGTTCCTCAGCTACCCTGCAGTACGTGTTTGTAGGTTAAGCGTATTTTCGTAATTTTAGGTCAGTTCTGAGCTGAATTCTCATGTATGGGTTTTAAAGACGTTTGTTTAATTACTACAGGAGTCGCAAGTAAATATCATCTGCATTCAATTGGAGTTTTTAAATATAAAATAAACGCGAAACATTCAAATATTTTCAGTGTTGATGAGGAAGTGAAGAACAACTGCTCAACAACCACAACAAACTACATACAGGGGAGGTGGAGGTGTTTCGTAAGTGAGAATACATAACTTAGTGTTTTGTGGGAAATAAGTTTACCAGACTTAATTAAAATGGTTTAGATGTTTACGTACATTTGTAGGTTCTTACCAACGCAATGTACTTACTCACTTGCTGGACAAACTCCAGTTTAAGCAAACGTTTGCAACAATGTTTACGCAGTCGAACGTAATTATTACACGAACTTACAAAGATTTTCACTTACTTCGCCAAACGTAAATATTTGTTACCTCAATGGTTTGGTTTCTGTAGTTTTCCGAATTACTGTGGAACAAACACTCAGAGACATGAAACGAGTTACAACCAATGTTGTGGTTTTGCAATTTCACTTGTTCGTTTCAAAGCGAACTAATCCACGAAGCACAATGGAAAGATTTATAATACGATTCTTCATTCTTATATGATCAAAGAACGTCACACTGCGCAGAAGTTTAAAGTGCATGTGACACGGAAAAATCAAACATGTAAATGATTAAACTAGGAGATGTTCATAACTTTAAAGTGCAACAAACGGATTTTGATGTTAATTTGAGCTGCAGAAAGATGGCCGCTATTTAGACCTATTATGTCTTTTTTAGTTGTGTAATAACAAAACAGTTACTGGGACAGGGTGTTCTTGTTGTTACAGCATTTATGATCGTTAACGTGATACATGAACTTTTGAAAACACGACAGAGACAAACCGTCAGTTTAGCATTGTCGTTTTGTCCAATCACAGCAAAAGATAGAAGTAGGTTAATTGAATTTTGAGGCTGGCAAAAACCGCCAGGAAAGGCCGACCAAATTAACTGATTATGCAAAACAGTTATTCTGTCATAGTACCACTTTTTGCGTTCCAGTAGTGTTGCCTACGAGTTCGAGTCATAAATGATTCATTTAATTCGCCACAATCAACCACTAAAACTAGAAATGATGCTGGAATCATTTTCAAATTAAAGTCAATGCAAAGAGGAAAGTTAAAGTTACCAAAAAATGGCGTCATGTAATGTCACTGAGCAATGAAACGCACCAACCCCGTCTCATCGAAGTACAGGGTAATGTCGTTGCTGCTATACCCTATGATCTTCAGATAATTAGGGACAAATAATCCTTTGGTTTGTAACGTCACAGTGACATATTTTTGTGTGATGTAAAACCCTGTTCTGACCTTTGACGTAACGTAATCTGTGGATTGTTCTATGTTTGAAACTATTTGATATCTGCAATACAAGCCGCCTTCTCCTATCTAAACAATACATTTTTTCGACGCGAGTGCCTTGTATGATGTCAATTTCGCCACAGTGCAAAAGGTTTACGATTTTCAGTCGCCGCCAGTTTTCGTGCAGTTTTCTGCATTGTTTAGTTGACGTAGAACCGAAAAACTTTGGATATAAGTTGGTTGTAGTAGTTTTACGCAAAGTTGCCATGTCCGTGTCATATGCACTTTATGTGCTTGTGCAAAGATTACGTTGTACAGACGTTGTTATATACTGGTGGGGAACATTCAGTGACATCATGCACAATAACCACACTACACCTACCTTGTTGCTACAAAACACAGGGTTCAACTAATTCCTGCAAAGCGCGTGGCATTCGGCTTCTCTAGGGTGGATATGGCTTTCGCCGTGCAAGACTTCAATTATACGTGATAATAATTATTTACAAAATCCTATTACATAACTAAAGAAATACTGTCAAGGTCGTTAACATTTGGAAGTCGTATTTGTACCGAGTTCCCCAGACGTTTCCTGTGCAACGTTGAAATGGCTGGAATTTTAGTGGTATTTGGGTTGCACTAAACCACCCAACATGGCATGTCGTACTCATATATAATACCCACATTTTTAACAATTGGCACAAAAATAACAGCAGACATATCCCTTTTGTGGATACTTAAAGTACTGAGACCACGGCGGATAGAATATTGCAAAATGCTGAGAAAATTGCGAAACATTTGCAACGAGAGTTTGGAAGAGGAGTCGCATGAAAAGTCAATTTCGTCGTCACATTCCACACGTTAAAGAATTAATTCTCGCTTTCGTCACAAATTAATCGTCAGGTTTATTTTGCTATTTTCTTTGTTTTTTACCTGGTTGATGTAAAAACTTTAAGAAAACTTAAAAAACTAAACATCTTGTAATGTATGACAATCACATAGTGATCACATTCCCTTGTATAAAAGTCTCGAACAAGTTTGCTGCCATGACGTCTGTTGCTGTCGATGTGTCGTAATATTGAGTTTGTGAAACATCATGCAAGGTGGACACAAAATCATAAAACGTACATATTTCCAGGCTAGTTGTCCGTCGCTGGAAGGTTGATGGTGGTTAATTTAGATTTACAGTCCATCTGGCATTGGGTGAATGGAAGCACAAACTCGACGCTCAAATTGCGAATTCGAGTCCGACCAATCGAGCAGGTTTTGACAGGAACTTCCTATCTTTGCAGGAGTCTTATTTGCCAGAAAATGCTTATCTTAGCTCCGTGACTGGTGTTAGATTAACTGTTTGGGTGCGCAGGCGAGCATAAAGTGTGCTTTATCGCTAACTCCCTCCAGCTGCTTCCAGAGTTTGGTAACACAGATCTCGATCATCTAAACACTGAGCTAAAGGGTGTTCTTAATTAAGGCTTCGATTTTCCCAGGGTCTCGTTCCTCCATTGTGGAACTGTCGTTGGACGTTTCTAGGTGTCCCACATGGGCACTGTTACCTGACAAATTGAGTTTGTAACAAAAGTTTACGGTCCCTGCTGGTCTGTCGCCACCTGATTCACAGATTTTGTGGCGATACCTGCTTCCAAACTTATGATAAAACCTAATGTAACAGCCAGGAAAACCCGACAAGCCTTACAATAACTAACAAAAGATTCGTTTAAAATAATAACAAAAATATTCCTTCCAGCATGAGCAACAAATCGTTCGCACAAAAACATACCAGGAACCACGTGATGTGTTTTACACAGGATGGAGTGTTGTGGGGTTGGAGGAGGTCGTTCAAAAACAAACTACTGTGCGATGGGAGACAGGATTGCGGTGGTCGGATCCGCAATCTTGACACACGTCGATTCTTCGACCACGATGAAGATCCTCAACTTTGCAAACATCGGAAACACTGCGACACAAAACACGGACTTCTCAATATTCCTATGTCCAATGTATGCGACGGTTTCATCGATTGCAAGGATGAAAGTGACGAATATCCGGAAGAAAACTGCACAAAGGAAGGAAGATTCTACTGTCCAGCGTTAAATGGAGTCAAAGTAAAGTTATTTCTTGTCAACAAAACCACAAAAAAATTTAGACCTTAATTACAAGAGTTTGAAAAAAAATCACTTTAAAGCTGTATTTTAACTATAAAAGGCAAATAGGTATCGGTGTCTGTTGTTCAGTATTGTTTGTCATAATGCCCTTTGTTGAATATTCCACACACAGTTAATCACAAAGACGGTTTAACAGACATTTGCGACAGATTTCTGTCAACAAATCGGATGTTTGTGACCTCACAATTAACTGCGATGATGAAAGTGACGAAATAAACTGCACAAATGACGGAAGGTTTTATTGCGAAAACAAAGATCCATTGTTCGTTAAGAAGGAGAAGGTAAACACTTTTTAACAATATTTAAAGTTTTTTGAAGTTGATCTTCGCGGGATTAAAATGTGCGATTGGGTCACAAAACAGGTCTGAATAAAGCCTTATGAACTTAAGGTTTCTAATTTAGCACTAAAAATATTTGAGTATCTCTGATCTAAACCAACCGTTTACTCCCAATCTGATCCATGTACTAACGCGGTCCTCCAACCCCAACTATAGTAAACGCTCAGTTCACCCTGCACTAACGGCTCACCGCCAAAACAAATGTTGGGACCCAAACTACACAGGTGGCTACTTTTATAATTAAATAAACTAACGCCAAAGTAAAAAATTATATAGAAACACCTAATGTTAAAAGGACCAACACCAAACAACATTAATTTAATTACGACCCACTTCACAAATCATGTTCTCTACACCTAATCACACAAGCACACCTCAACGTTTGCCACAAGATGAGAACTGCCAGTTTACGAATTAATTCTTATTTTTGTCACCAGCTTTCTTGTCAATTATCGCGTCACACGCCTTCCACGTACACAAAACTACACATGTATATTGCAGTACACATTTTTTATCCAATTTTCATAGATCCGTTGTTCACCAATTACATACGAAATAGTAATTGCGCATTATGTTGTTTACAGACGCCAATATGACCAACTTAACTGCAAAGTTTTCTTTAATTTACTCCACAGAAATTCAATGGAGTCGGCGACTGCTCTGATTGGTCAGACGAGTGCCCGACAAATACAAAAGTGATCAACGAAAACATATTTTCATCACGATACGAGTTGATTGCGAACCCATTTCTACGAGCCATTGTGTGGATAATGGGGATGCTCGCCATTGCCGGAAATTTGGTAAATTAAACTAAGTTTTGTCTTTGTTGCGCAATAAGAACACGTGGTATATTCCTCCAATTTGTTTTGAGGTTGTCATGGTGATGGAAGGCAAAACGTTGGCGACGACAGAATCACAATCTGCTGCATTTCGCACAAACCATCTGCTCGTTTTGAATGTATCCGTTTCCGGTCTACTCATGGGAGTTTATCTGATCATGCTGGGAGCCGCTGGTGTCAGATACTCTGGAAATTATTGTGCCAATGACCTTATTTGGAGATCAAGCGGAAGTTGCACCACTATGGGGGTATTGGTTTTGCTTTCAAGCGAAACATCGGTGTTTGCAATGGTTCTGTTGACCATATTCCGACTGTATGCTGTGAAAAATGTAAGTGAAACAATTGTATTTGATTAAGTCAGCTATTGCCAACTTCGTTGAACCGGTACCGGGCCGTTCCAAAAGTTTATGACAACTTTCTCTTTGGAAATCTTTTATCTCCGGAAAGTGGGTAAAGAAAGAGGTAGCAATTTCAGTCCGATGGAATTCGAACTGAAAAACTACATTCCCCGTCCTTCGAATTGAAAGGAACGCCCAGCTTGCAAACTTATTGCTTTTAATGAAAACACGTTAATGTTCTCTTTTGTTTCAGCCACACGATGCATCCTTGAAACCGGAATTGAAAACTGTCATCCTTTCCATTATCCTCTCCTGGGCATTCTCGTTTACAATTGCTTTTATTCCACTCACAACTCAACTTCAACATTTGTTTGAAACCAAAGCTTGGATGAATGAGAATCCGTTTTATGACAATGTTGCAGTCGACTTTTCTAGTGAGAAATTGTTGGTGGTGATACCAGTTTCGAATCACACTATAACGTTGGGTATACAGGTATGAATAACTTCATGGATCGATTTGTAACTTTCCAACACAACTTCACAAGCAATGATTCCCAAGAACTCAATACTGCCCTTATGCGAGTAAATGATGCTAATTCCTGGATGGATTTTATGGATATTCTTGAAGATTACAATTACACTGAGCTATTTGATATTTCTGGATATTTAGGGTTTGTGTTTTAATTGTGCAAAATTTTAATTTTGTATCCACAAAATTGTTTATGTGTAGATATTACAGCAGCAGCAGTGTTTGCATCAGCAAACTGTATGTAACAACCAACGACAAGGCATGGGGATATTCAATCGCTATTATTACTCTTAACTTCCTGGCCTTCATGTTCGTTGCAATGACGTATATTTGGATTTACAAGAAGCCAACTGACAGTACCAGGCAAGTGAACAAGAGACTAAGAAGTGGAAGGGCGGCAAGACAAAACAAAGGTAAGCACATTCGTGTTGCAGACATATTATACCATTAATGCTGTTTCGGCAGAAATACAAAAGAAAATCATCCGACTGATAGTTACCGATTTTCTCTGCTGGGTTCCAATTTCCATCATGGCATTTGTAAACATCGGTGGAGTCCCTATGCCTCCAGTGATGTACGCTGTGTCAGCAATCATCCTGCTTCCCATAAACAGCTCTCTAAATCCCCTCATCTATTCCAACGCACCGAAACTGCTTTATGATAGAGTCCGGGATGGCCTACGTAGCGTTTTCAGACGTCAACCACAGGAAGAGTAACAGGAAAATGTGGTTGTGGTTGCTAACCGAGAAAACTTACATGTGGTTGAAGCAGAAACTGATCTGTAAATAAACCTTGCATTCAGTTTGTGCAAAATGTGTATTTTTCCTGGCATCGAATGGATAGAACCGAATATTTTTTTGACGTCACGCGTACCTTCCATGTGTAGAATAATATTTAGTTTGTGATGGCAAAGTTACTACAACACAAAATTGATATTCCAAGTTACAAATTTGCATTTAAAAATCTCACAAGTAGGACAAAGTAACATCTTTGACGACGGACCCAAACAAAAGAACGAAACTACGTGAATTTTGGTTGATGTACGCACTCCGTTTGCTTAGTTTTGTTTATTGGTCGTATGTGGTGGTTCTTCCTTTTATGTACCATGGTTTGAGTCACGTGTTGAGTTGATCGGAATCGTCGTCCACGTTCACACGTCATCCAACACATGGACACCCTTATCATGAGTGAGTGTTGGAAAGCTTGACATCAACTTGGGTAGAATCATTTTGGACAAAACTATGATGCGGTGATTCCCCTTGCTTCCACTGACTTCCCTACTACGTTTTGTTTCTGGATCAACGTTTACTTGTAAATATGATGTTGGAAACAAACCATTGGCTCATGAAAATATAGTCTGCTACCTTCAAATATCACCAAAAAAATGTTTAAAACACCCCCTCAAAACCCCATCTCGCACGCCTTGTACATAAACCTCGCCCTGTGTATTTTGTATATCATTGATAATTATATTTTAATGCAAAAAAAATGTCGTAAAATTCTTGGCAGGACAAACTCTCTGTGTAAATCGCATCACAATTCACATTCTATCGTTAGCATTGCATCAAATGTTCAGCAGCAAGATTTTTGTTTAAAGTTATTTTTCTAACGATCAACTACTATTTGGCATTCAATATCAACTGGTTCGTTCGCGGCTAATTTAAACTTCCACGAAAATTCAATCGTTTTGTTGAATGTTTGCTGATTGCGCATATTTACTGATACTTGTTGTTGTTATCAATAAACACAGTGTTGAGAGGGTAAAAGTGTGTGTATTCTTGGAACTTGTGAATTCTGATGGGGAACGAGTTCCAACCACACTTCATAAGTTTGTTGAGGAATTCCTCACCTGTTTGAGTTGGTTCTTGTTTCAATTGTTATCATGACGAAAACAAAACAGGTTCTTTCCTGTGCTTGATCGCTAAGCAACTACACGCCCTCAACACACCTCCTCGATAAGCCACGGTTACGTTCGAGAAAAAGGGCGGGGATAATTGTTTGCGTTATATCCACGTAACCCATCTCTTGTTATCGCTTTACGTCATTTGTTATGAATGATTCAGCTTCAGTGTACTGTGAAAAACACGCCTGTGGGCGATCGAGTGCGCCGAGCCGAACGACAAATATCTGTCGGAATGAGTTAATTTGTGGCATACTCTTGTGGAAAGGTTGCCCGCTCTTTTCTTCGAACAAAAACATCGAAACAATACAACCTACTGCCTTGCTCGCTTTCCGTTGTGAAGTTGGTTCAACAGAGATGTAAGAGCAGCGACTACACGTCATCCCGTTGCATGGCAACGAATGAGTCATTAACAAAACCTCTCCATAACTGAGGAGGACTGACTAACGATGTCCAATGTTCAACCGACCATCATGAAGTTCCCGACAGCAACGGAAATTGGAGACCAAATGGCTGTAACAAAAATCTTTTCTCAAGGATTACCTCTGAAACAAAGGTAGGTGGCATCCAGTACCAAACGAAGACATCTACAATGTGTGACAGCAACGAGCAACGTTGTTCCAATGTTAAGTCGTTTCGTAATCTTTCGGCTGCAACGTTCGCGGCCAACATTACCGGTACGTTGGTGAACAGGAAATCACATTGAATGAAACCATTACCTCTTCTTGCACACACAGCTCTTTTATCTGCGCAGCAAAACTTTTTGACAGTTTCAAAACTTGGCCACGTTCAGCAAGATTGTCCGTAATCATGTTTATCTCACATAGTTTTTCGGGTAATCTGTAAGTCCGGGATTCGCCGAATGTTTTAATATTCATCCAAACCGAAATGTTGACCGAATCATTTTAATTTTGCACAAAAGTACTTGAACATAAACAATCAATATAAATGTCATGGGCACCGATAAAACCTTGAGGGTTATCCAGTCAAGAAGCCAACATTAAATTTGCCAGACTGGCAGGCGAGGAGCGCCGCGCACGAAGCTGTCAATCAACTTGCAACCATTGTTTCATCGTCATGATTATGGAAATATTTGAACGCTGAGCAGGAAATCAGTCGTCACGCTGTTGAAGAGGGAGACCGAGTGTTGAAACAAAAATCTGCGGGAAAGCGGAGCGGGAACTCCGCCAAAGGTTAAAATTTAATTTTGCACAAATTCTTCAACATTACGCTACATCCTTTTAAGGGAAGTCAATACCACACTTACCGACTGTTTAATCCACGCGATTCTACCACCAACTCCTGTGGATATTTTCTTCATCTGACTTTAAATGTCTAAATTTGAGTCAGTGATGAATGCGTGCGATAAAGAATAGTGTTCTAACAATATAGTAATGGTTGGAGTTATTTAAGAAAAATCACTTGCAATGGAAATGTATTATTTACACTTGATTTTATATATTTATATATTTCTTTTCATTTGTATTTCAACGACAGAGCTTTTTAATTATTGCTGCTCAGGTTGGGCTTGATAACCATCACTTTGAAACTGGTGCCAATGTTGCGAATCCAACACGGTTGTTGGCGATATCGAAAGTTGTGTAGTAATCTCATAAAAAAGACACCAAAAACCCTCAATGGACCACCTTCTGACATCATGTTAATGCTGCAAAACCTCAAGACCGACGCGAGGATTTACCCTATGACACATAGAACATGAACTACACACCATATCAGCACCTTCCTTTATAAATAATGAAATCATCATTTTGTTCATAACTTTTCTTTTTGCAGTTTTGCTACGGTTTCTGTCCAACGCCATTCAAGATGCGAAACATCAATCCACAGTGGACTAATTTCTGAGACAGAATTGTTGATGTATCGATATTTGTTGGACTTCAGTCTGTTTTGGCCAAGCATGGCTGCCTGTTAGCAACTCTTGTTGCTTGTTTAAGGAATACGTGGATTAAATAGCGCACTTTGTCCTGAAATAAGCAATGTGAACATTACTGAATCTTCTGCAAACGAACATGGTTAAATAAGTAACGTTTTGATTTAAGAACCTTGTCACCCATACGTTGATCTTGTCTGGCTTTACATGTAGGCGGTACATTTGTGTCATACGCCATCATGTTTGTCCATTGCACAGTGAGTTAAAAAATATCAACACGTCATAAAATACGCCTATATGACTCACAGGCGGTATTGTTCAATCGCCTCCTATGTTTAAAAAAGTTATGATATTAGTTCTCGAAGAAGTTAAGCAAACAAAATGCAGCGGTGTTGTTCACTCGTCTAAATTTTAGGCGTGCATTTATGTCACATTCAAAAACAGAATGACAAAGGAAAACCGTTGATTGTAAATTAGCGTTTTGCCAGTAACTTTTACCCTTGCATAGAAATCACGTTTTGCAATATTTGATGATATATGTTTGTTTGTTTATTTATTATGCTCGCAAGCCACTTCTAAAGAACAAATTGGTCCAGTCCATTTCGCAAAGGTTTTTGCCACTACAATGATTACACTACTTAGCCTAATCTCAAATAAAGAAAGATTTGGTTCATCTGTGCGATCAACATCATAATAGAGTGGTTGTTCTTTACCTTTTTCTCTCTTATTTTCCACTTTCAGTGTGAACGGAATCCTTCTTTCCACTTGCGTTCAAATTTTTACCGCAGAAATCCATTATTATATTTGCACTGTAGCCTATGAACTTTCGCGTGTAAAAGAATCATGCTGCTACCTCGTAGGGCGGCCAAGTAACCCGCGTTCAAAGTTTTGTTAACTGGCCATATTTTTGCCAACTAACATCCATCTGGTTATATCTGTTGTACGCTTGGGACATTTTTAGGTGCATGACACACAATTGATACGGAACATAACAACTACTTTCGTACATTTGGTGCCCACTAATTACCTACCCACAACCATATAATTTCCCACTAGTGGGAACTTTTCCACAGGTAAAACGCATTTGTATTTTTAGTTGTTGTGTAGATGAAAAGAATTAAGGACCTATATGGGTATTAAATTGGGGAAATCCTGTTTTCAAGGCCCTCAGCTGTAATGCATATAGCGACTGTTCCGATTGTTTCCCAATGACCATTGATAGGTCTTGTGACTTACATAGGGACCTAAAATTCTACAAAGTTGAAAAAAAAATTTTGCTCCTGGATGAGACTGTACAGAGCAAGGACTTGCTGGGCCTCCTGGAAGATCATATGAGCAACCGGGGGGTATAAACAGCCCTTGGGGGAGGGCTTTGACACTTTTTCAGCAACTAAATTTGATGCCATTGCATAGAGAAGAGTTGGAACTTACAAAAAATGCAAATGAGTGGGAAGTTTAACGATTCATTTTTCTGCAAAGTCCAGTTCCATTTTTTGTTGCTCTTTTAACCAAAATACTGAGTAACCAGGGGGGAAAATGGCCCTAGGGGAGTGGCTAAACCATTTTTTCGGAGACTAATTTTGATCAAAATTTGTAGATATGAGTTGGATCTTTCATAAAATCACAAATGATTGGACACTTAAACGATTCATTTTTCAACAAATACAGCCTGTTTTTATTGCTCCATTTTCAACATAATTTTTAGCACCACCCACCAAAAAGTAACTACCTAATTGAAATACCCCCAAAACCCCACTAAAACTGCCCCAAACACCCAAAAATTCGCCATGACAACAGCACGCACATGTGCGCTCATTCAACTGTAAATTTAACTTAAATGCGTCACTGCCTTGCTATTAAATATCTGCATAACAGGGAAGTTTCAAAGCAAGTTTTTTTTTATTTAGCCCTAACCAGTCTACTAAAATAAAAAAAAACAGTCACTACTAGGATTAAAAAGCCACAAATACAAACAAACACACAGAACTACAACCTGAAAATCAATAACAATAAAATGAGACAAGTATGCAGACATTCAAACAAACAAATGACCTTAAACAAACCAACTAATAGCAAATGAACAACTATTAGCAAAAAAAGTTGATAATATATCACAGCAGTTCTGTTCTCTCTATATAAACCATTAAAACTCACAAATGGTTTGGACAGATGAACAGATGCCATTGTACACGTTGCCTGTTTGAATAAAGGTTCTAAACCTAGTAGTTCAAAACACAAACCAGCCAACTCCACAACAAATATTGTCTGGTGAGAACGGCATAGGTTTCTGAACGAAAAGACAACCAATCCAACATTCATGATCTGCAATTTCAGAAAGGGAAATTTAACAACATCAACGCCAACAAAACTGGTGTTTGTGATGAAAGGCATATTAGCTTTGGTTATTCAGAGTCATTTACTCCATCCCCAATGTCCGTTGTTGGTTAATCTTTGAATACAATCTTAATTCACATGAAATCATCCAATTTGCTACCAATGTGTTGGAAAGTGCTCATACCTAACAAAACATTTGTGGTCAACGAACGCAACCTTCTAGATACAAACTCGCTTACATATAGGAAGAATTATTTATCATGATATTCAGAAACCCGTACAAGTCGAATTTGTCTGCAGTTAATTACCGGACTCAGAAGACAAAGTCGACACGCATGTTACAGAAGATGAGATCAAAGAAGGTTGCATTCAAAGCTTCATGGCAGTTCTATGTTAATAAGCTGATGACGCAAAACACATGCATTCTTTACAAGCAATTCCTGCTTTTATCCGCAGAACTCAACGCAGAAAGATTGGCAGAAAAATGAACATCCGGTTAACAAACCACCAAAGAGTGTTAACAAACCACCAGAGAGTGTTGTTAAGCAAAAAAACAAAACTCGTTCTTTACTACGAGGACATCGCGGCCAATCCAGTTTTCAACGTGAGAAAGATGGTTGAAAACCTGAGAGATCGACTCGCCTGTCTCCGCTTGGAACTCGCAGATTTTGCCAAACGAAAGCCATGCCTGTAATCATTTGTAATTTATTCACCAGACGTACGGAAAGTAGTCAATAAGAACATAATACTGTATTCACAGAAATAGGATGCCTATGGCGCAGCTTGGATACCATTTATGTATAACCCCACAATTTCCGTTTGGAAGAAGACCTTGGTGTTTGTATTTTGAGTGAACATTATCCCAGCGTTTTTTCATTACGTCATCT
This sequence comes from Ascidia mentula, assembly GCF_947561715.1. Taxonomy (NCBI): domain Eukaryota; kingdom Metazoa; phylum Chordata; class Ascidiacea; order Phlebobranchia; family Ascidiidae; genus Ascidia; species Ascidia mentula. The sequence continues at coordinate 20,482,346 of NC_138568.1, read as the reverse complement.
ATTTTATAAAACTTGCAAAGCATTTGGAAGTAAAAAACCCTGTGTGTATGGACTAATTCTGTTTATGGAAAGTGGTTGCTATAAACTACGTCATTTCTACAACTTTGCAAAAATATCATATATTTATCATCAGGTACTTAAATGGAGACCCATAATAAGTACTTGGGTTAATAAAATACAAGCAGAAAACGTTTTGTGGAATATTGCAGGATATTCCTAAAAGCGCGCAAACACGTCTGTTCTGCAACATTTTAACAAACACTTGTCACCGTTGTTTATTATCACATGTGCTATCAATGTAGGCCCGACTTCAAATATTATTGTGGGCAGCAGAATTTGGACAAGTTTGCTTTTGAGAAAAGTTGATTTGCTTCTGGTGCAATTATCTGTAAAAGCAGATAATCGGTATTTGCAACAAAAACCTGTGCCACAAACGAGAAAATTAAAACCATTAGGCCACCATGTTTGCTGGGAACATATGTCCATATGTTGAAGAGCCTCTAACTTTAAATCATTGTAAATTAAAAAACATCATGCATCGTTTACAAAAAGACGAAAATCTTAAAGAGCGAACGCTACTGTCTCGCGAGGACATTGCAGAAGGGCTTAATTTATGCTTAAACGCGACCTACTTCCCTTTTTGAGGGATTTCTAACCAACAGGTATTTGGAACGGCGATGGGTGATTGCCAATGCGGTAATGGAGACGATTGAAAATAGGGCGCTTGCAACATTTGCACATCTTCCTCGTTTTTGGAGGCCTTGAGTTGATGATACGTTTTGTATTATCGATGTATCGGTCCTCCATTCCTTCCTTGCCCATCTGAACGGCATTGGCGATTCTATGAAGTTTACTCTAGAGAAAGAAATTGATAAGAAACTACTATTCTTGGATGTGGAAGTGTACCGAAACGTGGACGGCAAAATCGGCACTTGCGTCTACCGTAAGCCGACTCATGCAAACCGCTACCTTTCCTTCTCCATTACAACACAGAAAGGCGGTTGTGCAGTCCCTTATAGTAAGAGCTGGTGTTTTGGTCTCAAGCAAAGAAGATCATGACGAAGAGATCAATATCATTCGACACGAGCTGCGGGAAAACTCGTATCCCTCGTGGATATCACGTAGAAGGTCGGGCGTCACATCAAATGACCCGACGCCAACCTTCGGTTCGGTGGTTCTTTCCTATGTCCCCACACTCACCGAGATTTTACAGCGGATGCTGACCGATTATGGCATTAGGGTCTACATTAGGCCCCACACAACATTCCGTAGATTATTGTCGCACCTCATTACTACGGAAGCAACGGAACCAAAAGGAGTGGTTTACTTAATTCCATGCGGAGAGTGCGAGGGGGTCTACTTCAGAGATACCGGAAGAGCCCTGAAAACCAGAATTAAGGAGCACCGCCGCGACGTTGCATCAAAAGTCGCAAGGAAGACAGCGTTGGGCAAGCATGCTGCCTTAAAATGTCATCGGATTGCTTCGACAAGGAGGAGGTTTTTGACAGGGAGGTGGATCATACAAAGCGCCTTTTTCTAGAAGCGATCCATATCCACAAGAACAATCGCTGTGTTAATGACAGGAAACAGTGCGTATATTTCCTGGTGCTTTACAACAACTTGCTGTAACTGTTGTTTCCAGCCCTTTTTATAACATCGCGTGATATCATAAGCGGTGTTAGCGTTATTTTTTCGTGTTTGTACGTTTTCTTGGTGTTGGTTGTGTGCTGAACCATTAGCCTATGAAAGCTTAGCTGGATAGCAAGCGAAGCCTCGGTGAATATAAGTTACAGTTTTATGTGAAAAACGAACTATTTAAATATAATATGCCTGACAGGAACAGCAACATTATCTTTGTACTTTATACAGGTGTTCACACCACAGGGCGCGCTATTGCCAATGGCGCGCAGGTTAATTTTGACCGAAAATTTGGAAACTATATTCCAAGCGTCGTCCGTAATTAAACATTGTTTTGAATCCAACAATCTTATGTTTTAGATCATCAAAGGAATAATGGCAAGTTATTTCAATAATTTGGCCCGTTCGACCACTTCCTGGCTGTGCCTCTATTGCAAATTAACTTGAAACATCTGTTTAATTGTCTAATTTGAGTCAGTAGTTGATCCGTGCGTCTCAATATGCAAATATTGCAGCGCTCTAGTATGCGAGCGAGGTGGGCCTCACATAAAGATGTTCGTGTTTATTTATTTTGCAGCCTACATATATGCAGTCGTTTGACACAACGACGTTATACGCCATCAGGTTGTTGACCGCACGTGGTCATTAAAAAAGAATATTGGATTCGATGGCCTTCAAACAATTTGATTGGTTTTTACCAGCGTGCATTGAGTTAAACATATGTTCATTGACATTGCAAGCGATTTGTTTAATCCAGTGTTTCTCAAACTTTTTTTCAGTACCGCCCCCCAAACACATTAGTCATTTAACAACGCCCAACGGAACAGACAAAAAACATAACGAATTTATTGTTGCTTGTCAATTAATGCGATGGGTGAGGTTAGTAAAATGACACCAATTTCGTCTGATTTCTAATATTTGAATACCAAACTCTAGTTAACAACAAGTAAACCATACCACCGAAAATCCTCATTTTTACTTCTAGTTCAGCATGCGAGAAAAGCCCTTTTTGCAGTAGCATAAATTATACAAAGATTGGACTGAATCATTTGGGCCAGTGATTCCCAACCTTTTTGTGGTTGCGTACCACTTGGAGGTAAAACAATTTCGTCGTATACCACCTAGTTGAGTGTTACAAAGTAACATAGGGGATGAATTATCCGAAATTTTGAAATCAGTTACGATTTATTGAATTCGAACTATACCCGCAAATTGCGTAAAGGTGCTCACGTACCACCTGGAATGCGGTCGCGTACTACTAGTTGTACACGTACCACCGGTTGGGAAACACTGACTTACGCTATAAGAGAAAATTTGCCCTGTGACAAAGTGCTCATTTATTTCCTAGCGCCCCCCAATCGCCCATTTGGTCTCCAGCGCCCCCCGTACGATTGCGCCCATTTTGGGAACCACTTGTTTAATCAAATATACACAATATCTTGCACGATTACATTTTTAACTGAATCATGAAAGTTGCAGCATCATTAAATATTCACAAATCCCATCATTTTTTTTTCGCGCTAACTACGCTGTTGAACAACAAATATGAACACAAAATATCATGGGTCGATGAAACCATTGATGGAATAAATCCAAATTGTCTCAGACGAAGTCCAAGTTTTGCCCGAAGAGAAACAAACATGACTTGTGACCCCAAGTACAGTCCCATTTACTTGAAGTAAGAAGTTTCTTATTTGTGAGTCAGAGTTGCGTTCGTAAGTAAGCAAAACACAATTACGCCGTGAATAAATATTGCGTCACGTGATATTAGTTTGTAGAAGGACAATCGTATGGAAGCCGCGCAATGCCCGACCGTGTGGCCCTTGTGCCCTAGCCTCAGTCTCGTGTTGGGACAATAGGAAGTGCAAAGAAAAAACAAATATCGTCATAATGAATATGGAGGTAAAAGGAACAATGCAGAATATCCATATTATTTGCGTAACAATCCCTGTCTATATTTAATCGCTGGCTGTGTTTAGTGCGAAGGCAAATCTAAGGACAATAGTAAGGTTGCATGAATATAGACTGGGCATCATACTTAACAATATACATTGATATATTGGTATTTCCCTAGGGCACATTTTTTCGTTGGAGTTGGATATTTTGCTGTGATCTAGGCTAAACAAAATATTGGATCGTCAAATAATTTGATTGGTTTTTACCAGCGTGCACTGAGTTAAACATATGTTCATTGACATTGCAAGCGATTTGTTTAATCCAGTGTTTCTCAAACTTTTTTAAAGTACCGCCTTTCAAACACCTTAGTCATTTAACAACGCCCAACAGAACAGACAAAAAACATATCGAATTTATTTGTTGCTTGTCAATTAATGCGATGGGTGAGGTTGGTGGAATGACACCAATTTCGTCTGATTTCTGACATTTGAATACCAAACTCTAGTTAACAACAAGTAAACCATACCACCGAAAATCCTCATTCTGACTTCTAGTTCAGCATGCGAGAAAAGCCCTTTTTGCAGTAGCATAAATTATACAAAGATTGGACTGAATCATTTGGGCCAGTGATTCCCAACCTTTTTGTGGTTGCGTACCACTTGGAGGTAAAACAATTTCGTCGTGTACCACCTAATTGAATCTTACAAAGTAACCTAGGGGATGAACTATCCGAAATTTTGAAATCAGTTACGGCTTATTAAATTTGAACTATACCCGCAAATTACGGATAGATGCTCATGTACCACCTGGAATGCGGTCGCGTACTACTAGTTGTACACGTACCACCGGTTGGGAAACACTGACTTACGCTATAAGAGAAAATTTACCCTGTCACAAAGCGCTCATTTATTTCCTAGCGCCCCCCAATCGCTCATTCGGTCTCCTGCGCCCCCCGTACGATTGCGCCCACTTTGGGAACCACTTGTTTAATCAAATATACACAATATCTTGCACGATTACATTTTTAACTAAATCATATAAGTTGCTAAGTTGCAGCATCACTAAATATTCACAAATCCCATCATTTTTATTTTTCGCGCTAACTACGCTGTTGAACAACAAATATGAACACAAAATATCATGAGTCGATGAAACCATTGATGGAATAAATCCAAATTGTCCCAGACGAAGTCAAGTAAGAAGTTTCTTATTTGTGAGGCAGAGTTGCGTTCGTAAGTAAGCTAAACACAATTACGCCGTGAATAAATATTGCGACACGTGATATTAGTTTGTAGAAGGACAATCGTATGGAAGCCGCGCAATGCCCGACCGTGTGGCCCTTGTGCCCTAGCCTCAGTCTCGTGTTGGGACAATAGGAAGTGCAAAGAAAAAACAAATATCGTCATAATGAATATGGAGGTAAAAGGAACAATGCAGAATATCCATATTATTTGCGTAACAATGCCTGTCTATATTTAATCGCTGGCTGTGTTTAGTGCGAAAGCAAATCTAATGACAGTAGTAAGGTTGCATAAATATAGACTGGGCATCTACTTGACAATGTACATTGATATATTGGTATTTCCCTAGGGGAGTTCAATATTTTACGGTGATCTAGGCTAGCTTATATGCCAACAACTTTTTCAACCATTTACAGGTATGTGTAGATTGGTTGTTGAAACGAATCCACATCAACAAACATTATGTCAGAAAAAGTTATTGAATACTGGTTACTTTGCGAGGATTTGTTAAACTGTAACTTACACAACTCAAAACATTTTGTGTTGCAGAAGTCGTAGGTTGATCGGAGAGAGGATTTGAGACGGATCAGAGAAGAGTCCGACAGACTAAAAATGGGAACAAGGTTTGTGAGCTATTTAAATTCTATACATGGTAAAATATAGCCACATTTTTCTCGTAAAAACAATAAATATGCATAATTTTTGCGCGGGATAAAAATGAACGTAAATATTTACCATGTCTAAGCGTGGACGTTCAAATTTTAATTTGTTATTTCTATGCAAGTCTTAGCATGGTTGGGGCTACGGTTTATAGAGTGAGGTTAAACTCGGTCTGGCCTGTGATCAAGTTAACAGGTGTTATTAACTTGCACGGTGTCTTACGCTTCTCCAGGCGCATTGTGAGTGCAGGACGAAATTTTGGTTCATATCGCACAAAAATTATGTCTGGTCATAATCTGACAGCTGGTTATAAACGGTCGCTTACAATATTTGCCCGCTTTTTGTAAGCAATGGTATCCCGACGGATCGGCTGGAGTAAACTAAGCGTGGTTTAGTATTTAAATCAGTTATATGGTTGAACCAGTGTGGTGAATAAACCTTCGTTTTCCAAAAATGACAATAAAACTCTTTGAATATAAGTTTCATCAGAAAATATGAAGGGTTCCGTGAGCTGTCGAGATTTGGCGAAAACTACTGAATATTTATTCTAAGCGTTTGAGCAACAAGCGGATGAGAATAAAACGAAAAAAGGAAAAAAGTGACGACAGTTTATCTAAAAAGCCATTGAAATTTTGGCGGTTACCAGTTAACTTAAATAACGTTGCAGTGTTCCTTAGACATAAAGTTTGTAAAACTAAAATCCACGATGACGTCATCCCCCTGAATAAGAGAAATATATCATTACAAGATATAAACTCTTTGTGTTTTTATCAGGTATTGGTTGAAGGTGGTTGGAATCCTGCTCTCCTTCATCACAATTGCTGCAGCGGGGTATAAATATGGCGCAAGTAAGTATTTTGTTGCAAATCATCAACTCTAAATTAATTTAATATATTGGTTCGTTTTACAAATTTTGATGGATTTCAAATCGATTTACGTTCATGTGTTTTGTGCAGAGTTCACTTGTGATAATGGGAGGAAGGTGTGGACTAGGTGGTTTTGTGATGATGATCCCCGTGGTTCCGATTGCAGGGACGGAAGTGACGAGAAACTGGCCAACTTTTCCACTTATCCTGAAAACCTCACCAGTCCTTACATGAGGTGAAAGCACTTAAATATGTTCCCTACATTCGTTGTATTAGTGTTGACCAATCAATAGACGATGTTATCAGGGTTTGACTTTTATTAAAATAACGAATTTTGAACGGTTCATAATAAAGTCGGGTCAAATAAGAGAGTTTCAAAACCCCACGCGTTTAGAAGTGTTTTCAATATTTCAAGGGAATTATTGATTGCGAAACACTCACATGTAACAATAATGTTGTTGAGGTAAGAAGTGGCCAGTGGGTGACGCAAAGAGTGAATCTAAGATAAGTAAAGGTTTATATCAGGGGTGGCCAACACGTCGATCGCATCACAGTTTGCGTTTGACAAAATTTTAAATAAACGTAATCGTCAATCTTTTTGCATAAATTGTCGTCAAAAAGTCGTGATAAGTAAAAGTTTCAATAATGTTCGCCTGTTTAACACATTGTTTTTAAATTGAGCATTGTTACCAAACACGTGGCAATGTTACGTAAAACGTGGCATTATTACCAAACATGTGGAATTGTTCGGTAATACAAAGAAGCAACACTCTGTGCCTTTATTACCAGTATCAGGTTTCCTCAGTAAAATATTTTTGGCGCAGAACGAAAGTTAAAATATTTTTGATATTGTAGGTGGTATAAATTCGTTACCATCATAATGCATTTACTTTTGAAACGTCGTATTGAGGAATTGACTATTATAGCGCACGAAAAGTGTATTCCCACTAGCAAGTTTCATGTTAAAGATTTTTAGCAGGCGTTGCTTATCTGATACACAAGCAAAGTGGAGCCAATAATATGAATGCTGTGAGCTGCAGACAGATGGCCACTGTGTATTTTTGTATTCTGGAAAACCAATCCGCCACAACGAATATCACACAAAAATTTACACAAAGCAATAGAAACAGAAATATTATAAACGATGGCAAAAAAGAAAAGAACGTATTAAAAGAAAAATGTGGGAGAAGAGTAAAGAGGATAAGAGAAAAACACGTCAGAAAAAAGTAAGCTATGTTAAACGTGAATAACAAAAAAAAAACAAATTAAGTAATGGTACAGGATTAAGTTTTGTTGATGTAAGAATGGGGTGGAGAGAAGGTTAATTAATTTATAGAATGTTTGACATCGGCCAGGACGCCTTCAGGAAAGGTGTTGTCCCTGTTCCGCTGGATTACGAACTTAAAGTTTATGGACTGTTTAAGGGATTGGATGAGGTGTTGGGGGGTCTTGTTCAAAGGGCGAGGGTCACTGCGGATTCAGTTACGGTTTTTCGAAATGGTATGGCAACGTAGAGGTGTTCAGAAGGGCTGTAAGGGTTGTGGCGTAGGGTGTATTAGGTTGTGGGAGTTTGGGAAAGTTTAGGTGTGCAGCGGTGTCAAAGTAGGTGGTGTTCATATTAAAAAGTGCGTGTTTCTAATTCGTAGGTCGTGTAATTTAGGGAATTTCAAGGTTGTATTCAATGAGGGATAGTTGGGGTGTTGTGGGGGTTTCCAGTATGCGGGGTTTGTAATATTGTTTTAAAAGAAGAGAGAGGTGAGAGGTCAGCAAAGAGGGGGATGTTGACCATCTCGTAACAACCAATCCCTGCAGAGGCACCGAGTTTAAGAGGATGGGACCGGAAGTCCGAAATGCACACACGTATGTACGAAGTGGGCGCCATTGTCAAAAACAATAACAAAAGTACAAGATATTGGCTTGCTAAAAACAGTTTGTGTTGAAGTCATTTGGTACTATTGCCTTATAGTTATACATAACCTTCTCTCCGGGCATTAGATTATGACATGTGCCACATGTACAACTAATCTAAATGGCGAGCGAAAGTAACAAGAATGAACAGTCAACACAATAACACAAAAATAAAAACGTTCGGGGGAAATATACCGACCCCCAGTGGTTGGTCTATCATGTAATTTTTACCCACAGGTGGGCGTAATTTAATGGCGAGCGGTAAACAACAAATGCGAATAACAACGCAATCACAAACCCGTACGGAGAAAGGCAGTGTCATCCAGTGGTTATTTGGTGGAGACTACATAGTCCACGAGTGGACGCTAAAGTGGGGCGTTTTGCAGTTATTTTGGCTATTGCCGTAGATGGTCTCGTACATTATGTTTTAGTCATCCGCGAGTGGGCGCTATTATTGGGTGTCGGTATTTGTCTGGTAAAGGGTGTTGACAACGTCGGCCAGGACCTCCTCGAGAAGGGGGTTGTCCCTATTTCGCTGTATAGATAGTTTTAAGCGTAAAGAGGTTTTGCAGGATGTTATCAAGTGCCGGGGTATGTCATTGATGGGTCGTGTGTCATGTTTGATTCTGTTTCGTGTTTTCCAGATAGTGTGTGTTAGTGAGGTGTTTAAAAGTGCTCCTAATGTTTTCGTGTAAGGTGTTGTATTATGAAGTGTTGGGAAGGCGATGTGTAAAGGTGTGTCAAAAGGACAGGTGTTTAGATCAGATAAAGTTTGAAAGGCGTTGCGAATCAAGGAGAGAAGAGGCTGAATGGAAGGACAATCGTGGAATAGATGAGTAAAAGTTTCAAAGGGGTAATTGCATAAATAACAGTGAGGTTGCTGGTCCAGGGGGAGGTAGGATTTTTGACAGTTTAGCGGTAAAATTTTGTGGGTAAGCCGGTAATTAAAGGATTTTAAGTAATTCGGGAATATCGGGTGGTGGATTTGGACCCAGTCGTTGAATTGGTGAGGTGTCGTAGCGTTGTCAATAATACGGAGGTATAGGGGTTTTGTTTTGCGTGACATCAGCTCGGCTTCTGTGAGGTTCAAGGTTTCCAAAAGGTCCAACAGGAATTTGTAGTGGGGAGAGGGTGTGATTGCGTGCGGGAGAAAGTTTCTGGTTCTTAGGTGGAAAAGTTTGCTAAGGGAGAGGCCAAGGTTGTATTCGATGAATGAAAGCTGTGCGGTTGTCGGGGTTTCTAGAAGGCGGTGGTTATAATATTGTTTGATAGGATAGAGAAGTGATAGGTCAGCGTAGAGGGGAATGTTTGCCGCGCCGTAACCGCCATGGTCACGACGGGCTGCCAGGATGTTAATTGGCAAGGTTGGATTGTTTGGGCCGACGGCGAACTTCACCACAATGCCGTCGATGCGTTATCGTTGCAGGGTTGGTAAGGGGTAAGTTTTAGCGAGGTATGAAATTTGGGGTAAAAGTATAGTCTTAGTGAGGATGCATTTAGAATCAAAAGTGAGAAACGGGATTGCAAAGAGGTGACTGCCTTGTGCCATGCCGCGGTAATGTCCGATGGTGCGCCTATTGGGGTATTTAACGGTGTTATAGATTTAGGGTTCCATTTTATCTGAGATAAGGTTGGGTCGTCATGGGGGGGTCGAAGAATGGCAATCGCATTGGTTTTGGTGGGGTTAAGTTTTAATCCGGAAAATTTACCAAAATTGTGAATGAGGCCGAGGGCTTTGGTGAGGGAATGCCGATGAGCCACCACTAGGGTGACGTCATCGGCGTAAGCGAATGCCTTGGGTGTGTTGCGGCACGGCACGGGGGTTGAATCAATAGAAGCGTTGTTTTGTAGGGCAACGAGGAGCGGATCTAGGGCAATCAGGAAGAGGTTCAGACTAAGGGGGTCTCCTTGTCTGACTCCTCTCCTGATGGGAAAGTCCCTTGTGGCAAAGCCGTTTACGAAGGCCCGGGAGTTGGCGCTAGAGTGAAGTGCAGAAAGGTAATTAGTAAAGCAAGTGGGAAAGCGTTTGAGATGTAACTGGAGAAGTAGCCATGAAAATGAAACTGAGTCAAAAGCTTTCTGAAAATCTAGGGAAACGAAGAAGGTGTCCGAATTGATGGAGGATGCGTGGTGGTGGAGATCGCGTAAGAGTAGAGTTGCGTTGGAGGTTGAGGAGCCGGGGATAGCGAATTGATTACTTGAGAGAATGTCGGGTATGAAGTGTTTCAAGCGGAGGTTCAAGAGTTTGTGTAGGATTTTTAGGTCTGTGTTTAACAAAGAAATAGGGCGGTAATTATTTAACAGGGTGGGATCGTTTTTTTTATGAATAAGGGTCAAATGTCCGAGGTTGAATTCTGATGGAGTATATGAATTAAAGTATGAAAAATTAAGCGCGTCGGTGAGGTCGGCCCCGATCAGGTCCCAGTAGTGCGCGTAAAACTCGATGCTGAGACCGTCGGGGCCGGAGGTTTTGCCAGTGGGAAAGAGGGAAAGGGTTTGTTTAATTTCCTGTTGTGTGATGGGGCGCGAAAGTGCTTCGAGGTGCTGTTCCGGGATAGGTTTGGGAGAAATTCTAAGAAAATCGTTATCAGGGCCGGGTGCTGGTAGCTGTTGGTCTGCGTAGAGGGTTTCGAAAAAATGTCGGGTATGTGAGAGGAGTTCCTTAGGGGTGGATCGAGGGAGACCGTGGTTATCCTGGAGTTCGAGTATAGGGGCGTGGCGGCGGGTGGGAATTAACTTAGAATAAAGGGTTTTATCAGCTATATTTTTAAATTGAGGGTCAGAAGAGAGGGATCGGAAAATAGAGGTTCGGGATTTTGAGATGTAGAGTTCTTTAAGGGATTTTTTGGCGGATTGGAATTTATCGAAATTTTTAGGTGATGGGTCGTCGTTGAGGATTTGGCGGTAGATTTCAAATTGTTGCTGTAGGGTTTGGGTTTCTTTTCGTGATTGTTGGGCCAGGAGTTTTGAATGGGTTTGTGTGAGCTGTTTAAATTTAAATTTTAGGGTTAGCCAATGGTCCAGGGGGTTGGAATGAAGGGAAGCCAAGGTTTGCCATAGAGGGTAGGTTTGTCTAAGACTTTGGGAAAACTGAGGGTCGTGAAGGGTATTCACATTATTTTTCCAGGATCCACGGCCTCTTGGGGGTGCGGAAATAAGGTTTAGAGTTGTTAGCACTGCATCGTGATCGGAAAAGGGGCAAGGCGAAAAGGAATGGTGTTTAAGAATTAATTGTTTTGATGTGTATAATCTATCGATGCGTGACTGGGTCCCTGGGGCGCGACGTGAGTATTGACGGAGGGTTGGGTGGAGAATTCGAAAGGTGTCTTGTAGGTCAAAAGTGGAAATTAATTTAATGAGTGAATGACTTGGTTGGCGGTTGGCTGTTGGGGGGTGTCTGTCCAGGGCGGGGTCTACTACACAGTTGAAATCACCGGCGAATACTATGGGGTGGGAAGAGGAGATATACGGGAAGAGGGAGTCGAAGAATTTGTTGTTGAATATGTAATTTTTTGTGCCGGAGGGTGCGTATATATTAACCAAGTGAAAGGTGTGGGTCAGGGTTGATATGTCGGCCGCAATGATGCGACCTTCAGAGTCAGAAACGGAATTAAGGATTTGGAGATTGGAGGAATTCAGAAAAACTGCGACACCCCCCCAGGCAGAGCCTTTTAGAGGTGCCGAGTTTAAGAGGATGGGACCGGAAGACCATTCGGACTTCCACAGAGATTCGGTATGGGGGGTAGAGTGAGTTTATTGTAAGCAAAAAAGGTCAAAGTTCAAAGAGGAAAGGTACCGAAATAGGGCCCTTCTCTTGGTTGCCTGGCCTAAGCCGTTAAAATTCAACGTACATATACGCAAATAAGATGTAGGCGCCATTGTGACTTTAAACGAAAACAAAACATAAACAAAGTCACGTGGTATTAATTTGGGTCATTCTAAAGACAGGTGGTGTTGAAGTCATTCGGTATGACCGTTTCACAACTACACACAGTTTGTTCCCCGGGCAATAGATTATAAGTGGCGCCGCAGTTGCAACTAATTAAAAGCCGTTGGCATTTTTTGTTCGTGCAGCGGGATGGGCTTGTATAAGCCTCATCCGGAGCCCAATTGCCGCAGCGGCATTTTAAATGTAGAGTTCCGCATAAGCATACAATATTCTTGCCTGTGTACGCGGTATGGCAACATGCCGTTTTCTTCGGAATCGGTGGTGATTCGCTCTGCTTCCGTTTGCGCGAACGTACTTCGGTGAATTGCTCGTCGTCCCGCATTAGTGGTTTCGGTGTGGATGTGGCCACAGGTAATGATTGGTGTGTTGGGGTTGTAGCGGTATCGGCCAACTCGGGCCGCGGGATACGGTGATGTACGCCTCTGGTGTCTTGCTCTCTCGAACACCGGTGACCGTTGCGGCGCTAGAGGGTGGTAGCGCCTCTGCAGACTTGTTGTTGTTGTGACGTGTAGTAGCGGTATTAGCCAACTCGGGCTGCGGGATGCGTCGATGTACCGCCTCTGGTGTCTTGTCTGTTATTCCTTTAACGGGCGTTGGGGCGCTAGAGAGTGGCGCCTCTGGAGACTTCACGCCGCTTCTTGTGACGTCAGCTGTCACGGTCGGGGGCGCACGGTCAACAGCTGGTTCGCCAGGTGTGACGTCAGCCGTCACAGTCGATGGCGCAGCGCCAGCGACAACAGGTGTCGTTTTTGGATTTCCACCTGGCGAGATGTTGCGACGTCTAAGGTCGCTTGCTTGTTATGGTCCGGCGCATTATCAGCTGCCGCATTTGACGTTTATGTTTGCCTCTGGAGCCTTCTTATCTGGACGATTTTCTTGTTCTTGCACATTCGGCGCTTTATCGCCGGCACTTCCTTTCACGGCTGACTGCCTTCGCTCTTCGGCTTGCCTGGCAAAGCTTGGATAGTCACTTTTAACATGGCCCATCTCCATACAAAAATCGCACTTCTTGGGCTGGCCGTTATATTTTATTTCAACCATATTTTTGCCGAGGCGCACCCGCTCTGGAATTGGGTTTTCTTTCAACACAGAACCCTTCATAATGATAATGCGTTTGCCTCCGTAGAGGCCATAGTCATCGTTTGTTTTCCACCCTCTAATTGTAGGGGCGTATTTTGCAAAATAGGCGAGTAGCGCTTGCATCGGGATGCGCGGGGGAACCTTTGTGAGGGTCACACACTCTTCGTCCTCGCAACGTGCGGTTGCGTACACAGGCTTTCCTGTCGCTCTCAGCGCCATGGCGAATTCATGGGCCTTATCTTTTGATGGGCAGTACAATTTAACTCTGCCATTCGAGAATTGCAATATACCTTCAAGGAAAGTCCGCCAGCGAATGTTATGTTGGCGCAACAAAGCCAAAATCTCTGGACGCTTCAGCCCTGGGTTGAAACGGGCGTCTACCTCCAAGTTTTCGTCCGTATCAAACGGATCTCTTACTGGCACAGATCGGGCCGCCACACTGGGCCCGGCTACAGCTTTTGCAAAATTCATTTGCATATTGTAAAACAGAATATGGTGCGTCAAAGACAACAGAACACACCCTGGCCGCTTGTCGCCTAACCTCTACTAAACAATACGAAATAGTGGCCCTGAAAAGGGCCGGGCTGGATAAACAAGCGACCTCAAGAATCTCCTCCAAACACATTCACAGCTGACAATTACGTTTCAAAAGAAGTTCCAAAATAAAACTGGTAAATCCTTCCGATAACTGCCTTGAACAACTTGTAAATGATCAAATAGAGAAAATAGCTTGTCGAAATAGTAGGTAACTGACGTATGATGCTTACTTATTCAAATAGAATCGTCACAGCGTTATTTTGAATGTACTTTGTCACACAGACATTCAAGATGCTTGCCTGATGTTGCGTATGTAGTGTGGCAGTACGATGTTTTCTTCCGTTTGTGGGACCGCATTTCGGTAATGCCGTCGTCCCGCATGGTTGACTTGTGGCAACTGGTTGCGTGGGTGGTTCTGTAGGAACCACGGGAGTTGTGGCGGTATCGTCACCGGGATTTGAACCCAGGTTAAGATACGGGTCAGGCGTCTGTCTTGCTCTTATCTACGGTTTGCGGTGGTTTTGCGTCTGCTGTCTCGTTTGCAGCTGCTTTTCGTTCATTGACATTTGTCGAAATCCTTTCGAAGGAATATAAATCTTCGCGAAAGATTTGATAAATTTAGCATTGCTTCACAGAGTTACACGAATAATTACCTGTTTCCAATAGTTTACTCCACCCTGTTCTCCGTATGGTTGCACCTATTTTGGTGCCCAACGGATGACGGTGGCTGTATTGTCACCACAAACTAGAAGTATTTGCCTGACCGGATGGTCGGCATGATCGTCAGCATCAATCGCACCAAGCTGCACTGATGACACCTTATAGAACGAAACAATGATCAACTGTTTACAGCTCACATAAATTATAATATTGACTCCAATTTGCTTTCTATTAGTTTTTTTTAGCAGATGTTACGCGAAATTATTGTAAAGTCGTAGGTTGTGTTTTGTTATTCACATATCTGCATACCCAGTCGTGCATGACTAATTGGCATTAATGTGGTTTATTTAAAACCAAACCTAACATTTACTGATTATCAGCCATGACGACTCTTCATTTTTAAACAATAACTAACACAAATCTTCCGAAACTTTTGTTTTATGACGTAATACTTTACTTTTGTTACAGTTGCAACAACAAGTTTGGCTACTTCGATTCAAACAAAGTATGCGCCCTAAGAGTGAAGGAGTTTTGCAAAGGAAATATCCAATGTGTTGGAAAAACGCTGTGTGACGGTGGATGCCCTTCCCACTTTCAGTGTCCGAATTCAGCTTGTTGGAAACGTTCGACTGTTTGTGATGGCGATCCTTGCAATGACTGTCCAGCTTTCCAACACTGGAATAATGGACATGGATTCAAATGTGTTCGGCATGGCAGGAATTGCAATCTTCCGCAAATGTTTTTACGGGACGGTATTTCTGACTGTGACGATAAATCTGATTTGTGTTACACCTCGGAGAATGGAGATGTTAGGTATTTCGTTTTTGATTGTGTTTTGCATATGCATACTTGCCAGCACTGCCCCAGACTTCCCTCTCTCAATGTGTTCCTTATCTTACTATATATCATATTTTCTTTTAACGCCATTGGATCGGTGTTTCTACTGACGTCATCCTTCCTATTGCAGTGAAAACGAAATAAAAGAAACGTTTTTGAGTTAAATATAATTTTAGTCATGTGAACTTTGTTGTTTATATTAATGGTTATGATAATAAAATGAACTGATTTAATTGCCTGCTTATGGACAAAGTATGGCATCTATAAACAAATTTGTTATTGTAGAAATATTCGTACTTCTTCATCTCTGAACGAACGACTGTGTTTCCAATGTACAAATGACCCTATGATCATCTCAAGGTCAAGTGTTTGTGATGAGGTCATAGATTGCCCTGATATGAGTGATGAAACCAGTTGTAATGGGAAATTCCCTCAGCAGTGTAGCAACAACAATATATGGTATTTTTGTGGTTATGAAAATACCTTTTATTTCGTTGATGCAAATTTATTTTATTTAGTTCAAAGCCACGTTGTGATTGTTTCGACAATAATGGAATCTGTTACAACAAAATTTATCCAGCCAACTTTTCCTGTAACTCAAAAAATGAAATCTGCGACAAGCTTGCTCATTGTCTGGGGAATTCCCCATGTGAGTACCTCTGCCCCTCCCACTTCCAGTGTCCAAATTCAGCTTGTTGGAAACGTTCGACTGTTTGTGATGGCGATCCTTGCAATGACTGTCCAGCTTTCCAACACTGGAATAATGGACATGGATTCAAATGTGTTCGGAATGGCAGGAATTGCAATCTTCCGCAAATGTTTCTATGGGACGGCATTTCTGATTGTGATGATAAATCTGATTTGTGTTACATCTCAGGGAATGGAGATGTCAGGTATTTGTGAACTGTTGTGGTTGGTTAAAAATTCCTACAGGTTAAGATCAGACAGAATTGACTTGTGTCATTTGCAGAGACATGCGAAGTTTGGGGACCTTCAATCACCGTTTATGCTTCCAATGTACAAATGACCCTATGATCATCGCAAGGTCAAGTGTATGTGATGACGTCATCGACTGTCCCGATAAAAGTGACGAATGTTTTTGTCAACCTGGGAAAACCAAAGATTGTGGCAAGTTTCATTAGTAAGTGATAAAGCATTAGTTTATTCTTTTTTGGATTGAAACCACTGACATCCAATGCGTCACCAGAAATCAATGACTTGCAATAGTGTAAGGTGTGTTAAGTGTCTGTAAATACTACATGACTTGTTTTCATTGGCATGACTCATGAATAATGCAGTTTAAAATGATGTATTTCGCTGCTGTAGGAAAATACCCATTCCTTTACTGTCATGACATCATAAAGTCGTTATAGACCTTCAATACAAAGTATTGTAGTCGAAAAAGACTTTAAATGCAAGTCATCGCATATCTGGGCACGATACAAGCGAGCAACATTTGTGACGCAACAGTGTTTCAATAATGGGCAACCAAAGGGAATTTACACAAAACTAAGTTGACAGTTTTAGTTGTTGGGTTGAAGGGGTTTCAATATGTTTGTCTGTTCCCCAGCTACCCTGCAGTACGTGTTTGGAGGTTAAGCGTCTTTTCGTAATTTTGGGTCAGTTCTGAGCTGAATTCCTATGTATGGGTTTTAAAAACGTTTGTTTAATTACTACAGGAGTCGCAAGTAAATCTCATCTGCATTCAATTGGAGTTTTTAATTATGATAAAATAAACGCGAAACATTCAAATATTTTCAGTGTGGATGAGGAAGTGAAGAACGACAGCTCAACAACCACAACAACCAACTACATACAGGGGGAGTGGAAGTGTTACGTAAGTGAGAATACATAACCTATAGTTTTGTCGGAAATAAGCGGTTTAGATGTTTACGTACATTTGTAGGTTCTTACCAACACAATGTAGGCTACTTACTCACTTGCTGGACAAACTCCAGTTTAAACAAACGTTTGCGACAATGTTTACGCAGTCGAACGTAATTATTACACGAAGTCACAAAGATTTTGGCTTACTTCGCCAAACGTGAATATTTGTTACCTCAATGGTTTAGTTTCTGTAGTTTTCTAAACTACTGTGGAACAAACCAACAATCAGAGACATGAAGCGAGTTACAACCAATGTTGTGGTTTTGCAATTTCACTTGTTCGTTTCAAAGCGAACTAATCCACGAAGCACAATGGAAAGATTTTTTAATAAAATTCTTCATTCTTATATGATCACAGAACGTCACACTGCGCAGAAGTTTAAAGTGCACGTGACACGGAAAAATCAAACATGTAAATAATTAAACTAAGAGATGTTCATAACTTTAAAGTGCAACAAACGGATTTTAATGTTAATTTGGGCTGCAGACAGATGGCCGCTATTTAGACCTATTATGTCTTATTTAGTTGTGTAATAATAAAACAGTTACTGGGACTGGGTGTTCTTGTTGTTATAGGCATTTATGATCGCTAACGTGATGCATGAACTTTTAAAAAACACGACAGAGACAAACCGTCAGTTTAGCATTGTCGTTTTGTCCAATCACAGCAAAATATAGAAGTAGGTTAATTGAATTTTGAGGCTGGCAAAAACCGCCAGGAAAGGCCGACCAAATTAGCTGATTATGCAACACAGTTATTCTGTCATAGTACCACTTTTTGCGTTGCAGTAGCGTTGCCTACGAGTTCGAGTCATAAATGATTCATTTAATTTGCCACAATAAACCACTAAAACTAGAAATGATGCTGGAATTATTTTCAAATTAAAGTCAATGCAAAGAGGAAAGTTAAAGTTACCAAACAATGGCGTCATGTAATGTCACTGAGCAATGAAACGCACCAACCCCATCTCATCGAAGTGCAGAGTAATGTCGTTGCTGCTATACCCGTTGGTCTTCAGATAATTAGGGACAAATAATCCTTTGGTTTATAACGTCACAGTGACATATTTTTGTGTGATGAAAAACCCTGTCCTGACCTTTGACGTAACGTAATCTGTGGATTGTTCTATGTTTGAAACTATTTGATATCTGCAATACAAGGCGCCTACTCCTATCTAAAAAATGGATTTTTTCAAAGCGAGTGCCTTGTATGATGTCAATTTCGCCACAGTGCAAAAGGTTTTACGATTTTTGGTCGCCGCCAGTTTTCGTGCAGTTTTCAACATTGTTTAGTTGACGTAGAACCGAAAAACTTTGGATATAAGTTGGTTGTAGTAGTTTTACGCAAAGTTGCCATGACCGTGTCATATGCACTTTAAGTGCTTGTGCAAAGATTACGTTGTACAGAAGTTGTTATATACTGGTGGGGAACGTTCAGTGACATCATGCACAATAACCACACTACACCTACTTCGTTGCTACAAAACACAGGGTTCAACTAATTCCTGCAAAGCGCGTGGCATTCGGCTTCTCTGCAGTGGATATGGCTTTCGCCGTGCAAGACTTCAATTATACGTGATAATAATTATTTACTAAATCCTATAACATTACTAAACAAATACGTGTTTGTACCGAGTTCCCCAGACGTTTTCTGTGCAACGTTGAAATGGCAGGAATTTATGTGGTATTTGGGTTGCACTAAACCACCCAACACGGCATGTACTATAGTACAGTACACTAATATGTAAAATACCAACATTTTAACAATTGACACAAAAATAACAGCAGACATATCCCTTTTGTGGGTACTCAAAGTACTGCGACCACGGCGGAAAGAATATTGTAAAATGCTGAGAAAACTGCGAAACCTTTCCAACGAGAGTTTAGAAGAGGAGTCGCGTGAAAAGTCAATTTCGTCGTTTAATTCCACACGTTTAAGAGTTTGGTCACAAATTGTTTTTGTTCGTCAAGCTTATTTTTATATTTTCTTTGTTTTTTACCTGGTTGATGTAAAAACTTTAACAAAACTTAAAAAACAAACATCTTAATGCATGACAATCGAATGGTGATCACATTCCCAGGTATAAAAGTCTCAAACAAGTTTGCTGACATGACGTCTGTTGCTGTTGATGTGTCGTTGGACGTTTCTAGGTGTCCCACATGGGCAGTGTTACCTGACAAATTGAGTTTGTAACAAAAGTTTACAGTCCCTGCTGGTCTGTCACCACCATATTCACAGATTTTGTGGCGATACCTGCTTCAATACTTATGATAAAACCTAATGTAACAGCCACGAAATCCCGACAAGCCTTACAATAACTAAAAAAAAGATTCGTTTAAAATAATAACAAAAATATTCCTTCCAGCATGAGCAACAAATCGTTCGCACAAAAACATACCAGGAACCACGTGATGTGTTTTACATAGGAAACGATGATGTGGAATGTCACCAACAAACTACTGTGCGATGGGAGGCGGGATTGCGATTTTCGGATCTTTAATTCTGACACACGTCGATTATTCGACCACGATGAAGATCCTCAACTTTGCAAACATCGGAAACACTGCGACACAAAACACGGACTTCTCAATATTCCTATGTCCAAAGTATGCAACGGTTTCATCGATTGCAAGGATGAAAGTGACGAATATCCAGAAGAATTGTGCTCAAAAGAAGGAAGATTCTACTGTCCAGCGTTAAATGGAGTCAAAGTAAAGTTATTTGTTGTCAACAAAACCACAAAGAAATTAAGACCTTAATTACAAGAGTTTGGAAAAAAATCTCTTCGAAGCGTTATTTTAACAATAAAAAGCAAATAGGTATCGGTGTCTGTTGTTCAGTATTGTTTGTCATAATGCCCTTTGTTGAATCTTTCGCACACAGTTAACCACAAAGACGGTTTAAGTATTTCACAGACTTTTGCGACAGATTTCTGTCAACGAATCGGATATTTGTGACCTCACAATTAACTGCGATGATCAAAGTGACGAAATAAACTGCACAAATGACGGAAGGTTTTATTGCGAAAACAAAGATCCATTGTTCGTTAAGAAGGAGAAGGTAAACACATGTTAACAATATTTAAAGTTTTGTGTCCTGTGGCAAAGATGTTTTGATTCCGTGCATGTTACTGTTGTGACCGAAATTAATTCAGCGATCCCGAATTAGGACAAAAGTTATTGGGAGGGCGGGTATGGAAGTTTTAGAACCGATTTAGGAAGATCTTTTCTCCGTTTTTTTTGGCGCCAAACTTTTAAAGTTGATCTTCGCGGGATGAAAATGTGCGATTCGGTCACAAAATAGGTCTAAATAAAGCCTTACGAACTTAAGGTTTCTAATTTAGCACCAAAAAACACGGGCCTCTAACCCCAACCATAGTAAACGCTCAGTTCACCCTGCACTAACGGCTCACCGTCAAAACAAATGTTGGGACCCAAACTACACAGGTGGCTACTTTTATAATTAAAAAAACTGACGTCAAAGTAAAAAATTATATAGAAACACCCAATGTCAAAAGGACCAACACCAAACAACATTAATCACGACCCACTTCACAAATCATGTTCTTTACACCTAACCACACAAGCACACCTTAACGTTTGCCACCAGATGAGAACTGCCAGTTTACAAATCAATTCTTTTTTTTTGTCGCCAGTTTTCTGGCCAATTAGCGCGTCACACGCCTTCCACGTACTCAAAACTACACATGCATCTTGCAGTACATATTTTTTGTCAAATTTCCATAGTTCCGATGTTTGCAAATTATATGCAAGACAGTAATTTCGCAATGTGTTGTTTACGGACGCCAATATGAGCAACTTAACTACAAAGTTTTCTTTAATTTACTCCATATAGAAATTCAATGGAGTCGGCGACTGCTCTGATTGGTCAGACGAGTGCCCAACAAATACAAAAGTGATCAACGAAAACATATTTTCATCACGATACGAGTTGATTGCGAACCCATTTCTACGAGCCATTGTGTGGATAATGGGGATGCTCGCCATTGCCGGAAATTTGGTAAATTAAACTAAGTTTTGTCTAGGCGCAATAAGAACACGTGTTTACATATTGCTCCAATTTGTTTTGAGGTTGTCATGGTGATGGAAGGCAAAACGTTGGCGACGACACAATCACAATCTGCTGCATTTCGCACAAACCATCTGCTCGTTTTGAATCTATCCGTTTCCGATCTACTCATGGGAGTTTATCTGATCATGCTGGGAGCCGCTGGTGTCAGATACACCGGATCTTATTGTGCCAATGACCTTATTTGGAGATCAAGCGGAAGTTGCACCACAATGGGGGTATTGGTTTTGCTTTCAAGCGAAACATCGGTGTTTACAATGGTTCTGTTGACCATATTCCGACTGTATACTGTGAAAACCGTAAGTTAAACAATTTTATTTGGTTGAGCCAGCTATTGCCAACTTTGTTGAACAGGTGACGTCCCTTTCCAAAAGTTCATGACAACTTTCTATTACTTTTTTTCTATTATAACCTATTTATTATCACTCTCACAGCTATCGCTGGAATTAAAGCCTGACATGCGAAACGAAAGTGAAACCAATATTATTAAAATGACGCAGTTTTGCCCAATTTGGGAACTACAGTTAGAGAAAGAGAAAACAATTTCCAGTCCGATGGGATTCTAGCTGACAACTACATTTCCCATCTTTCGATTTGAAATAACCACCGAGCTTGCAAACTTATTGTTTTTAATGAAAACACGTTAATGTTCCCCTTTTGTTTCAGCCGTTCGATGCATCCTTGAAACCGGAATTGAAAACTGTCATCCTTTCCATTGTCCTATCCTGGGCATTCTCGTTCACAATTGCTTTTATTCCACTCACAACTCAACTTCAACATTTGTTCGAAACCAAAGCTTGGATGAATGAGAATCCGTTTTTTGACAATGTTGCAGTCGACTTCTCTAGTAAGATATTGTCATAGATTTAGGTGTTGAAACCAATTTTGAATTAAACTAGCTTTGCGTATACAGGCATGAATAACTTCATGGATCGATTTGTAACTTTCCAATACAACTTCACAACCAACGATTCCCAAGTACTCAACACTGCCCTCATGCGAGTAAATGATGCTAATTCCTGGATGGATTTTATGGATATTCTTGAGGATTACAATTACACTGAGTTATTTGATATTTCTGGATATTTGGGGTTTGTTTTTATTCGCGCAAAATCTTCAATTTTTTCGCCACAAAATTGTTTATGTGTAGATATTACAGCAGCAGCAGTGTTTGCATCAGTAAACTGTATGTAACGACCAACGACAAGGCATGGGGATATTCAATCGCTATTATTATTCTCAACTTCCTGGCCTTCATGTTCGTGGCAATTATGTACCTTTGGATTTATAAGAAGACAGCTGCCAGTACCAGGCAAGTGAACGAGAGACCAAGGGATGAATGGGCGGCAACACAAAACAAAGGTAAGCACATTCGTATTTGCTGACATATTATACCATTAATGCTGTTTGTTTCGGCAGAAACGCAAAAGAAAATCCTTCGACTGATAATTACTGATTTTCTCTGCTGGGTTCCAATTTCCATTATGGCATTTGTAAACTTCGGTGGAGTCCCTATGCCACCAGTGATATACGCTGTGTCAGCAATTATCCTGCTCCCCATCAACAGCTTTCTAAATCCCCTCATCTACTCCAACGCCCCGAAACTGCTTTATGATAGAGTCCGGGATGGCCTACGTGCCGTTTTCAGACCTCAACCACAGGAAGAGCAACAGGAAAATGTGGTTGTGGTTGCTAACCGAGAAAACTTACATGTGGTTGAAGCAGAAACCGATCTGTAAATAAACCTTGCATGTAGTTTGTGCAAAATGTGTATTTTCCTGGCATCGAATAGATAGAACCGAATCTTTTTTTGACGTCACGCGTACCTTCTTTGTGTAGAATCCTATTTAGTTTGTGATGGAAAAGTAATTACAACATAAAATTGATATATCAAGTTACAACTTTCCATTTAAAAATCTCACAAGTAGGACAAAGTAACAACTATGACGTCACACCCAAACAAATGAACAAAAATACGTGAATTTTGGTTGGTGTATTGGACATTACAATGATGCGGGTGATTCCCCTTGATACAAGTGACTTCCCTACTACATTTTGTCTCTGGATCAACGTTTACTTGTAAATATGATGTTATGATGTTGGAAACATTCCATGCAACCAACTCATGGAATATAAACTATCGGAAGATGAAAATATATTCTGCCACATTTAATTATCACCAAAAAAATTTGAAAACACCCCCTCAAAACCCCCTCTCACGCGCCTTGTACATAAACTTCGCCCGGTGTTTTTTGTATATCATTGATAAGTATATTTTAATGCAAAAAATATGTCGTAAAATTCTTGGCAGGACAAACTCTCCGTGTAAATCGCATCATAATTCTCATTCCATCGTTAACATTGCATCAAATGTTCAGCAGCAATATTTTTGTTTAAAGTTATTTTTCTAACGATCAATTACTGTTTGGCATTCAATATCAACTGGTTCGTTCGCGGCTAATTTAAACTTCCACGAAAATTCAATCGTTTTGTTGAATGTTTGCTGATTGCGCATATTTTGTGCTACTTGTTGTTGTTACCAATAAACACAGTGTTGAGAGGGTAAAAGTGTGTGTATTCTTAAACTTGTGGATTCTGATGAGGTTTAAGTTTCACACACACTTCATAAGTTTGTTGAGGAATTCCTCACCTGTTTGAGTTTTGATCGCTAAGCAACTACACCTGTGTTTCGCCCTCAACACACCTCCTCGACAAGCCATGGTTACGTCCGAGAAAAAAAGCGGAGATAATTGTTTGCGTTACATCAATGTAATCCATCTCTTGTTGTCGCTTTACGCCATTTGTTAAGAATGATTCAGCTTCAGTGTACAGTGAATAAAACGCCTGTGGGCGATCGAGTGCGCCGAGCCGAACGACAAATATCTGTCGGAATGAGTTAATTTGTTGCATACTCTTGTGGAAAGGTTGCCCGCTCTTCTCTTCGAACAAAAACATCGAAACAAGACAACCTACTACATTGCTAGCACTCCATTGTGGACTTGGTTCAACAGAGATGCGAGAGTAGCGACTGCACGTCATCCCGTTGCATGGCAACGAATGAGTCATCAACATAACGTCCCCAAAACTGAGGAGGGCTGGCTAACGTTGTCCAATGTTCAACCGACCATCATGAAGTTGGCAACAGCAACGGAGAGAGGAGACCATATTCCCGCAAACAAAAATCTTTTTATAAGGATTACCTATTCCCGTAATTCCCGTGAAGGATCACCTCTGAGACAAAGGTAGGTGGCATCGAGGACCAAACGAAGACATCTACAATGTGTGACAGCAACGAGCAACGTTGTTCCAATGTTAAGTCGTTTCGTAATCTTTCTGCTGCAACGTTCGCAGCCAACATTACCGGTACGTTGGTGAACAGGAAAACACATCGAACGAAACCATTACCTTTTCTTGCACACACAGCTCTTTTATCTGCACAGCAAAACTTTTTGACAGTTTTAAAACTTGCCCACGTTCAGCAAAATTGTCCGTAATCATGTCTATCTCACATATTTTTTCGGGTATTCTGGAAGTCCGCGATTCGCCGAATGTTTTAATATTCATCCAAACCCGAATGTTGACCGAATCTTGTTAATTTTGCACAAAAGTACTTGAACATAAACAATCAATATAAATGTCATGGGCACCGACAAAACCATAAGGGTTATCCTGTCAAGAAGCCAACATTAAATTTGCCAGACTGGCAGGCGAGGAGCGCCGCGCACGAAGCTGTCAATCAACTTGCAACCATTGTTTCATCGCCATAATTATGGAAATATTTGAACGCTGAGCAGGAAATCAGTCGTCAAGCCGTTGAAGAGGGATGCCGAGTGTTGAAATAAAAATCTGCGGGAAAACGAAGCGGGAACTCTGGCAACGTAAAAATTTAATTTTGCACAAATTCTCAAACATCCTTTAGGAGGGAAGAAGTCATCACAATACTCACAGACTGTTTAATCCGCGCGATTCTATCACCAACTCCCGTGGATATTTTCTTCATCTGACTTTAAATGTCTAAATTTGAGTCAGTAATTAATGCGGGCATCCCAACATGCAAATATTACGAACGAGATGGGCTTCAGATCAAGATATTCGTATTTTATAACCTCACATAAAATGTATCATGATAAAGAATAGCGTTCTAACAATATAGTAATGGTTGGAGTTATTTGATGCAGAAAAATTACTTGGAATGAAAATCTATTATTTACACTTGATTATATATTTCTTTTCATTTGTGTATCAACGACAAAGCTTTCAAGTGGTTACTGCTGCTCATGTTAGGCTTGATCACTTTGAAACCGGCGCCAATGTTGCGAATCCAACACGGTTGTTGGCGATATCGAAAGTTGTGTAGTAATCTCATAAAAAAGACACCAAAAACCCTCAATGGACCACCTTCTGACATCTTGTTAATGCTGCAAAACCTCAAGACCGACGCGAGGATTTACCCGATGACACATAGAACATGAACTACACACACCATATCACCTTCCTTTATAAATAATGAAATCATCATTTTGTTCATAACTTTTTGTTCATTCTTTTTGCAGTTTTGCTACGGTTTCTGTCCAAACGCCATTCAAGATGCGAAACATCAATCCACAGTGGACTAATTTCTGAGACAGAATTGTTGATGTATCGATATTTGTTGGACTTCCGTCTGTTTCGGCCAAGCGTGGCTGCCTGTTAGCAACTCTTGTTGCTTGTTTAAGGAATACGTTGATGAAATAGCGCACTTTGTCCTAAAATAAGCAATGTGAACATTATTGACTCTTGTGCTGACTAACATGGTTAAATAAGTAACGTTTTGATTTAAGAACCTTGTCACCCATACTTTGATCTTGTCTGGCTTTACATGTAGGCGGTACATTTGTGTCATACGCCATCATGTTTGTCCATTGCACAGTGAGTCAAAAAATATCAACACGTCATAAAATACGCCTATATGACTCACAGGCGGTATTGTTCAATCGCCTCCTATGTTCAAAAAAGTTATGTTATTAGTTCTCCGAAGTTTGGCAAACAATACAGCGGTGTTGTTCACTCGTTTAAGTCACATTTTTAGTCACATTACAAAACAGAATGACAAAGGAAAATCGTTGATTGTAAATTAGCGTTTTGCTGGTAACTTTGGCAATCGCATATGAATCACGTTTTGGAATATTTGGTAATATGTGTTTCTTTGTTTATTTATTATGGTCGGAAGCCACTTTCAAAGAACAAATTAGTCCTGTCCATTTCGCAATGTTTTTTGGCACTAAAATGGTTCCACCAGGTACACTAATTGGCCCACTCTCAAATAAAATAAAGATTTGGTTCATCTGGGCGATCAGCATTATAATGTGGTTGTTCTTAACCTTTTTTCTCTCATTTCCCCATTTTTTTGTGAAGGGAATCCTTTTTTCCCACTTGTGTTTAAATTTTACCGCAGAATTTAATTATTGCATTTGCGCTATATCTGTAATACACTTTAGACATTTTTAGGTGGATACAGAACATAACAACTACCTTCGTACACTTGGTGCCCACTAATTACCCACAAACACCATACAATTTCCCACTAATGGGAACTTTCCCACAGGTAAAACGCATTTGTATTTTTAGGTGTTGTTGATTTGGAAAAAAATTAGCGTGCCAGCAAACATATTTGCTACTATTTAAGCTGCGAAAGTATAACAAAAATTTACTTCTTGCCTACAATTGGTCACCTGAAACAAAACAAAAATATTGTCTCCAACCTTTTTTGTCTTCGGTCTCAAGTACAATGGACATATTTAAATTTATTAGTTTCGTGTGCCAAATGAGTTGCTTTAGGAAATATCTGCATGACAGGGAAGTTTAAAGCATGCCACCATGACTCATTAAAGAACAAGAAAATAACGAATGACCTAAGAAGAAGAAAATTTATCGATGACCTAAATATTTTTTGCAAAAATGGGAACACTTTAAAATTTGTATGTTGCTCATGATCCCCAAAGGAGGATGTGGGATGGATTTTGGGCGGTCTGTAATCGAACAAAAGCACACAAAAAATGCGGCAATTATGTTTGTTTCTGTTTACTTTTTTGTTGAATTACAAATATATTTGTGATTCTGGTATTTTAACAAATATACAATTTAGTTTGTTAGAAAAGCTTCCGTCAAATTTAACACAGGGGTACATGACCACAAAAGGTTGGGATTCACCAATCTTAACTGTGACTTCCAACAACATGTATGTAATAAACAAATGGCGAAGAGTTCTAAATTACACCCATGCCATGGCCAGTCAGTTTCACATTTTCTGATGGCTATGTATAGCAACTACTGATCTCTATTAATTAATGCAAAAAATGCTTGAATCAACACAGTGTTAAAAAAATTTGAAAAGGTTTTTTTTTATTTAGCCCTATAACCAGTCTACTAAAACAAAAAAAAAAACAGTCACTACTGGGAATAAAAAGCCACAAATACAAACAAACACACAGAACTACAACCTGAAAATCAACAGCAATAAAATGAGACAAGCATGCAGACATTCAAACAAACAAATGACCATAAACAAATCAACTAATAGCAAATGAACAACTATTAGCAAAAAAAGTTGATAATGTATCACAGCAATTCTGTTCTCTCTGTATAAACCATTAAAACTCACAAATGGTTTGGATAGATGAACAGATGCCATTGTACACGTTGCCTGTTTGAATAAAGGTTCTCAACCTAGTAGTTCAAAGTATCTCTCTTAACTTAAACCAAAACACAAACCAGCCAGCTCCACAACAAATTTTGTCTGGTGAGAACGGCATAGGTTTCTGCACGAAAAGACCACCAACCCAACATTCATGATCTGCAATTTCAGAAAGGAAAATTTAACAACATCAACACCAACAAAACTGGTGTTTGTGATGATAGGCATTTTAGCTTTGGCTATTCAGAGTCATTTACTCCATTCCCAATGTCCACTGTTGTTTAATCTTCGAATACAATCTTAATTCACACGAAATCATCCAATTTGCTACCAATGTGTTGGAAAGTGCTCATACCTAACAAAACATTATGTGGTCAACGTATGCAACCTTCTAGATACAAACTTGCTTACATATAGAGAGAATTATTTATCATGATATTCAGAAATCCGTAGAAGTCGATTTTGTCTGCAGTTAACTACCGGACTCAGAAGACAAAGTCGACACATTGGTCATGTTACAGAAGATGAGATCAAAGAAGGTTGCATTTAAAGCTTCATAGCAGTTCTATGTTAATAAGCTGATAACGCAAAACACATGCATTCTTTATAAGCAATTCCTGCTTTTATCCGCAGAACTCAACGTAGAAAGATTGGCAGAAAAATGAACATCCGGTTAACAAACCACCAGAGAGTGTTAACAATACCACCAGAGAGTGTTAACATACCACCAGGGAGTGTTAACATACCACCAGAGAGTGTTAACATACCACCAGAGAGTGTCAACATACCACCAGGGAGTGTTAACATACCACCAGGGAGTGTTAACATACCACCAGGGAGTGTTAACATACCACCAGGGAGTGTTAACAAACCACCAGAGAGTGTTAACATACCACCAGGGAGTGTTAACAAACCACCAGAGAGTGTTAACATACCACCAGGGAGTGTTAACATACCACCAGGAAGTGTTAACATACCACCAGAGAGTGTTAACAAACCACCAGAGAGTGTTAACATACCACCAGGGAGTGTTAACATACCACCAGGGACGTACGGGAAGTAATCAATAAGAACATAATACTGTATTCACAGAAATAGGATGCCTATGGCGCAGCTTGGATTCCATTTGTGTATAACCTCACAATTTCCATTTGGAAGAAGACCTTGCTGGTGTTTGTATTTTGAGTGAACATTATTCCAGCGTTTTTTCATTACGTCATCTATATGATAAAACTTGCAAAGCATTGGGAAGTAAAAAAACCCTGTGTGTATGGACTAATTCTGTTTATGCAAAGTGGTTGCTATAAACTACATCATTTCTACAACTTTGCAAAAATATGATATATTTATCAG
Organism: Ascidia mentula; assembly: GCF_947561715.1. Classification (NCBI taxonomy): domain Eukaryota; kingdom Metazoa; phylum Chordata; class Ascidiacea; order Phlebobranchia; family Ascidiidae; genus Ascidia; species Ascidia mentula. Next base: position 20,453,072 of record NC_138568.1, on the reverse strand, counting down.
GTATTTAAATGGAGACTCATAATAAGTACTTGGGTTAATAAAATACAAGCAGAAAACGTTTTGTGGAATATTGCAGTATATTCCTAAAAGCGCGCAAACACGTCTGTTCTGCAACATTTTGACAAACACTTGTCACCGTTATTTATTATCACATGTGCTATCAATGTAGGCCCGACTTCAAATATTATTGTGGGCAGCAGAATGTGGACAAGTTTGGTTTTGAGAAAAGTTGATTTGCTTCTGTTGCAATCATCTGTAAAAGCAGATAATCGGTAGTTGCAATAAAAGCGTGTGCCACAAACGAGAACATTAAAACCATTAGGCCACCATGTTTGCTGGGAACATATCTGCATATGTTGAAGAGCCTCTAACTTTAAATCACTGGAAATTAAAAAAAAACTCATGGACCGTTTACAAAAAGACGAAAATCTTGAAGAGCGAACGCTACTGTCTCGGGAGGACATTGCAGAAGGGCTTAATTTATGCTTCAACGCGACCTACTTCTCTTTTTGAGGGATTTCTAACCAACAGGTATTTTGAACGGCGATGGGTGATTGCCAACGCGGTAATGGAGACGATTGAAAATAGGGCGCTTGCAACATTTGCACATCTTCCTCGTTTTTGGAGGCCTTGAGTTGATGATACGTTTTGCATTATCGATGTATCGGTCCTCCATTCCTTCCTTGCCCACCAGAACGGCATTGGCGATTCTATAAAGTTTACTCTAGAGCAGTGGTTCTCAAACTGTGGTACGCGTACCACTAGTGGTACGCGAGAGCTTTTCAAGTGGTACGCGATTTAGTCTACTCTATACAATTTGCCGCACTTTGCAGAAGCCAAAGCCGCTGCAAATACATGATGTCGGTTTTCTTTATTGTGTATTTTTGACGCAATAGTATCAGCGTGAAATTGTTGCATTGTTGAAGTAATTCTGACATCGTGTATTCTTCGATGTGGAAGTGTACCGAAACGTGGACGGCAAAATCGGCACTCGCGTCTACCATAAGCCGACTCACGCAAACCGCTACCTTTCCTTCTAGTCGGCGCATCCATTACAACACAAAAAGGCGGTTGTGAAGTCCCTTATAGTAAGAGCTGATATTTTGATCTCAAGCGAAGAAGATCATGACTAAGAGATCAATATCATTCGACACGAGCTGCGGGAAAACTCGTACCCCTCGTGGATATCTCGTAGAAGGTCGGGCGTCACATTAAATGACCCGACGCCAACATTCGGTTCGGTGGTTCTTTCCTATGTCTCCACACTCACCGAGATTTTACAGCGAGTGCTGACCGATTATGGCATTAGGGTCTACATTAGGCCACACACAACATTCCGTAGATTATTGTCGCACCTCATTACTACGGAAGCACCGTAACCAAAATGAGTGGTTTACTCAATTCCATGTGGAGAGTGCGAGGGGGTCTACTACAGGGATACCGGAAGAGCCCTGAAAACCAGAATTAAGGAGCACCGCCGCGACGTTGCATCAAAAATCGCAAGGAAGACAGCGTTGGCCAAGCATGCTGAGTAGTAAAGGGTGACAGAGTAGAGAACGGGGAGACTTCCTTCCTGTCTCTCTGCTACTCTTTCCGGTTAGGGAGACAGGAAAGAGTACTCTTTCCGTTCTCTTTCGTATGCATTTCAAAGGGGGACATGTGTCAGGGAGATACTCACAGTTACTCATGAGCCTTCCGGTCTTGATTGGGAGTAAAATAAGATTCTCCTATTGTTTGTCTCTTTCCGGTGTCGCAATCGTGATTCTATTTTTATCTTGAGCGTGTGAACTTTGTTTGAGATGTCCGCGCCAAGGAATTCGAGGTCACACGCAGTTCACTGTGTGGTCGTGTGGCGTTTGTGAAACTATCTGGTGAATTATTCTTCGGTGACCTGAATACCCAACATTGACCTGATTGCGTGTGGATTGTTTTCGAGCATGGAGCACTGACATGTTCGTGCAGGTAGTTGCTATCTCTATCACAAGATCGATGTGTATATCGCGGAGGGCTGCCCTCAACATGGATTCATAATTTTAATGACATCACGCTAGACATATCCTGTTTAAGTTGACTGGTCGGATTTTCTGTCGATCGGCATGTTTTGTCGGTTCACTTGTGACGCTTTTTTGCCACCCGTCATGTGTAACATGTACTCGTTAAAGTGATGTCCAGCTTTGATTATCTTGCCACTTTAGGTGCAAAGATCGCTTACTTCGTGGTGTTTTCTCGCAGTCCAATGTGTCCTAACCCTGAGGCAGTATGATTGATGTCATCATTTTAATGACATCGCACTAGCTGTGGTACCACCTATTCCAGGGTGACTGGTCGAACAATGTTTCGGTCGCGTGAAGCGCACCGTGAAACGTTGCTTTTCGGAACATCATGCCTATCCAATGTTCAGATGTCGTGCAAGTCATTTTTGCTGTATATTTGCACGTGCATCTTTTCCAAAATCATTTACTTGATTTGCCGCGACCTCTGTTTGAATCGACCCAGCAAACGACACGTTAAAGTTTTTGGACTTTACAGTCACATTACAGTATGCAGTGAATACAGTGGCGAACACGTCTCTCTTTGCTACGAAAGCAAAACGCTTTTGAGCTTGGACAACAAACCTCTTCGTCTTGGTTAGATTTGACGTTTAATCGTGCAAGACTCCTGTCTGTAAATTCGATTGGTGGGCCACAAGATCATAGGTGGCTGAGGTCGCACATGGATTGTTAACATATAGTATTGCTGTGTTTGAGTAGGTAAATGATCTGTGTATCACAGGTCGAATGGTGTATCGCGACGGACGCTGTCTGAATGGTTTTTAATGACATTACGCTGGTCACTTAGTTAATTTTCTGTCGATTGCCATGTTTTGTCGGTCACATGTTTCCTTTTTGCAACTTTCGGGACCAAATACTTATGTAACAATCCAGGGATGGTATACGATCGACAAGAAAATGTTCGATTCGGGTCGAGTTTTCGCAAAGTAGTTTGCGTAATTGTCTTGCGTTACTGAAATATATTTTCTAAAGACAAAACAAAATCAGACGCCATTGATCAGTTATAGTAAAACGACGTGTTGGCCACCCTAAGGTGTAACATACATGCGTAAACTGATGATGTCCAGATCTAGGCGGAATAACCAAGCGGTTTGGCATTGCAAAGTACACGAATTATCGCTTACATTGCCTGCTATTGGTCCTAATTATGTATCTTGTAACCTTATCCATGACATCAGCAAAACGAGAGGATTGAAGTAATGCGTGGAGTTTTATGTGTCATTATTAAAGCTGTGTCTGTGACAATTGATATTCCACCTATGTTGCGTTTCTTGGTCGTAAATGTTTAGGAATGCGCTTTAAGTGCAAGTAACACGGTCATGGCAACTTTGCGTAAAACTAATGGTTTATCCGCAATAAACATACTTCCAAAGTATTTCGGTGCTACGACCAAAAATCGTAAACCTGCGGCGACCAAAAATTGTAAACCTTTTGCGTTGTATCGAAATTGACGCCACGTAAGGCGCTCGTGTCAAAAAATGCATTGTTTACATAGGAGAAGGCACCTTATATTGCAGATATCGAATAGTTTCAAACATAGAAGAATCCATAAATTATGTTACGTCAAAGGTCGGGACAAGGTTTTACATCATACAAAAATATGTCCCTGTGACGTCACAAATTCATTGCTTATCTGCCCCTAATTATGGGAAGACGAAAGGGTATAGCAGCAACGACACTAGTCTGTACTTCGATAAGACGGAGATGATGCGTTTCTTTGCTCAGTGGCATTACATGACGTAATTTTGTGTGTGATGTCACAACTTTAACCTTATTTTTGTGTTGGGCAAGTGCCTGATACTCTAGCTGAGGCTAATCGCGCACGCGGTTCACCATTAATTTAACGTCATGGTCGTGTAGTGTCGTTGTTGGTCCATCTGGTGAATTGTTTCCTAATGCCTTCACGATGACATCACGGGAGAGGCGACGAGATCAACAACAGTTGTGTTTCGATCAGTTGTTATTTGTATCCGCGGCGAAAATTTTGCATGCCTCGTTTTGAGAGTTCACTCGTTGGTTGAAAGGCACATACATACAAAGACTTTGGGTACATCGTGCGTTCTTATTTCCCCTAGCATGACTTGTCAAAGATATGCTAACATCAAAATACTTCATGCCACTAACATCAAAATGCTACATGTCACTAACATCGAAATGCTACATGTCACTAACATCGAAATGCTGTATGGCACAAAAATCAAAATGTTACATGTCACGAACATCAAAGTGCGCAAATGCGGCTTAACGCACCTTCTGTTTTGTATTTGCCCGCTTCCGTTTCAGAACACCAATATTCCATACAATGGTAAAATACAACGAACAAAAACCTGGTGGTCTACGAAGCGGCACGTAAGTTCAACGAAACGCGATGTGATTAAACTATGCTAGGCAATTCGCTTGTTTTGCAGATGTCATAGATAGGCAAGATACAAAGTTAGGACAAATCGCGGGCAATGCACGCGATTAATCGTGGTACTTTTTCATCTTGATTCATGACATAACCTATGTATTTGATTCATGACATAACCTATTTACACTTTGCCACAAGTTTCATTTCCTACGAATAGAAATATGTCATTGAAATTGCATCATGTTCGTCGTTATTTTTGCTTGCAGTAGAGGTCATGACGATGCTGAGTTCTGACGTTGATTCCTGTGAGAATGTAAACCTCCCCATGCGCATTTTTACATGTCCGCCTAAAGGGTTAAACCTTATTTTGCCAAGTCACGCGCTGTCGCGTTCAATTCTGTCGAACTGAAAATTGTCTTGTAAATTGAGGGTGATGCAACAGGCATCTACCAAATGTCTTAGCAACGCCAAACCGCCTGGTTAGTCACCCTGGATCTGGATTCATCATTAAAAGAATGTACGTTACATATCACGGTTTGACAATACGTTGATCAAGATTGATCAACCGATCGTTGAACTGGAAGATCGCGTCTGATTTTGTTGTGATTTTCTCGAATATATTTCAGTATCGTAAGGCGACTAACCGCAAACTACTTTGCGAATCTCGACACAAATCGAACGTTTTCCTGACGATCGTATTCGCTGCTATGTTGACCATCCCTGGTACATATCGTTACATGGCCAGAAAGTCGCAAAAAAGGAAACAAGTGGCCTATAAAACATGGCGATAGACGGGAAATCAGCCCAGACAGCTTGAACAGGACATGACCAGCGTGATGTCATTAAAATTATGAATCCATTCAGACAGCATCCCGCCGCGATGTATCCTATCGGTCGTGTGATGCTGATAGCAAATTAACCGACAGTTCTCTATATGCCCGAGAACAATCCACACGCAACCTGAGTCGCCGAAGACCTTGACCCTGAATACATTCAGCATTGCAAATCCATCGCCGATTTTGGTGAACCGCGTGCGCGATTAGCGTCAGCTATCAAAGCCTGAAAATATGTAAAGCAAGCTGCAACATATTAATCCCACACCACGACGACACTAAATTGACTTGTTTGCTGCCGCGAAAAAATTTTGCGCCTTGTCACGGGATTTTGTGCCGATGTTTGTTGTTTTGACGCCTTTTCCGCGTGGAATAAAAAAAAAAAATACAGTGAGAAAATGCCCCTTGTCAGACACAAAACACCCAGAAATAAATCATGTCCGTGTACTCACAAATCCGATACAAATCGCTCCGCAAATAAATCATTACCACGCAAATCATCCGAATACAAATTTACGATTTCAAACTGAGAAGTATCGTTGTAGTAAATCACAGGTGGGGCTTGAATGCGAGCGTTTCAGTTTGCGAACGTTTAAGCGCGCAGTAGGGTTTCGTCTAGCGTCTATAGAAATATAGTTATAGGCGTTTAAACTTGCTGACAACAATTAGCAGCATGTTTTTAATTACTGCAATATGGGCGCCTAAAGACCTAAAGAAAGGAACATACTACAAAGACTTTTGTACATCCTTACGTCTCTCGCCAGAATCGGCGTTTCGGTTAGTCGTACGTTCTTACTGGCCTCGCTTGACCCTTGCTTGTACGATGGATTTGTAATGCTGAATGTATTCAGGGTCAAGGTCTTCGGCGACTCAGGTTGTGGATTGTTCTCGGGCATATAGAGAACTGTCGGTTAATTTGCTATTAGCATCACACGACCGATAGGATACATCGCGGCGGGATGCTGTCTGAATGGATTCATAATTTTAATGACATCACGCTGGTCATGTCCTGTTCACGTTGTCTGGGCTGATTTCCCGTCTATAGCCATGTTTTATGGGCCACTTGTTTCCTTTTTTGCGACTTTCTGGCCATGTAACGATATGTACCAGGGATGGTCAACATAGCAGCGAATACGATCGTCAGGAAAACGTTCGATTTGTGTCGAGATTCGCAAAGTAGTTTGCGGTTAGTCGCCTTACGATACTGAAATATATTCGAGAAAATCACAACAAAATCAGACGCGATCTTCCAGTTAAACGATCGGTTGATCAATCTTGATCAACGTATTGTCAAACCGTGATATGTAACGTACATTCTTTTAATGATGAATCCAGATCCAGGGTGACTAACCAGGCGGTTTGGCGTTGCTAAGACATTTGGTAGATGCCTGTTGCATCACTCTCAATTTACAAGACAATTTTCAGTTCGACAGAATTGAACGCGACAGCGCGTGACTTGGCAAAATAAGGTTTAACCCTTTAGGCGGACATGTAAAAATGCGCATGGGGAGGTTTACATTCTCACAGGAATCAACGTCAGAACTCAGCATCGTCATGACCTCTACTGCAAGCAAAAATAACGACGAACATGATGCAATTTCAATGACATATTTCTATTCGTAGGAAATGAAACTTGTGGCAAAGTGTAAATAGGTTATGTCATGAATCAAACACATAGGTTATGTCATGAATCAAGATGAAAAAGTACCACGATTAATCGCGTGCATTGCCCGCGATTTGTCCTAACTTTGTATCTTGCCTATCTATGACATCTGCAAAACAAGCGAATTGCCTAGTGTTACGAATTTTCTTTCCTTCACGTCACCTTTCACTTTGGTTAGTCATTGTATCTATTTCATTGTTTTCACCTCTCTTGCTGGCACCTTGTAATATCACTGTTTTCTTTCGTTGTAACCACTTATTTATTATATTGTTTTACGCACGTATATCGCTTCTCTCACTTCACTTTCACCACACTAGTTTATTACATTCGTCTCCCCTTTCCTATTATTTCACGCTCCGTTTATTTTTGTATGCCCCGGATGTGCCGCGTGTCGGCAAGGCGCATCCTGATTGGTTGGCGATTGCATGTAACGAACGATTTCCCTAAAACGGGCGAGTCTTCTTCTGGGCGTCGCGTGGTTAGCATCTCTGTTACAGTGTTGTGAGTTATTGGGAACTTGATTACTGGCGTTTTGTATTGTTTTTAATCGTTTTAGTTTAACACGACGTCCAATAAGTTAAATCAGCCTGGGTTACTTTGGCTTTGTGGTGAGCCGTTATTGCAGGGTTCTGGGCAGTATCAGAATTAGGGAGGCAGCTTTGTGAAAAGTACCGAATTAGGTAGAAGGGTTAATTGGGGGATAACATCGCCACCCAAAAACATCTGACCGCCGAATTGCAAAGCTGCCGAAATAATTCCGTAACAACTTGGCGAGCACGCCAGGACCCTGTCACCACACCCGGCTGGTTTTACTGGGAAGACTCCCCACGTGTACTTTGGTTTTATGATATTTTAAAGGTTGGTTTTTCTTAACAATGGCTTTTAATGTTTTAATGCAACCTCCGCCTTTACGGCCGGGAGCTGACCTAGGACAGTATTTTAATGTATTTGAGTCATATTGTATGAGCGTCGAGGCCTCAGAAGAAATGAAACGACACCTGTTCCTGGCAAGCATTGACAACGACTTGAAATGGACAATACAAGAAAAAGACGCAAACTTGTTCGAGGTTTCCTACAAAGACCTCAAAGAACGCGCATTGCGCCAAAGGGCTACTGGTCAACACGCAGAGCGTCAACGCGCCGAGCTGATAAGGCGCGTGCAATTACCTGGCGAATCAGCACGTGAATTTGTTTACGCCCTACAGACACTGGGCTATGGTGCCTACAGCAACTCCGCTGACGCGGCCCTTAAAAATGAGGTTCTGTACATTACCTTACTGCAAGGCTTGCAAGACCGGCGCCTCGCGGACACTATCCCGATCACCATGAAGTATGAGCGATCATTCAGAGCCGCAGCTCAAGTCGTTGTCAATACGCAAACACCGAGCTTTGTCCAAGTCGCTGCAGTGAACACAAGAGCATCAGAGATGGAATTAGTGCTAAAAAAGTTAGAAGACATGGAGAAACGGTCCAAGGAAAAGAACACACAACTCGAGGACACCTTAGCGGCGTTACAAGCTCAAGTGGATGCCATAAAGCGCGAACGACCACAATACAACAACGTGCGAGCACGGACTTGCTATGGTTGCGGTGGACTGGGCCATATGAGGCGCGACTGCCCGCATACGGGTATGCGCACAAAGGACGTCGACACGAGACGTCAAAACATACCATGTACACCTGCGTTTCCCAGATCGATTCGTCGCGCACCGGAGATAAAATGTCACTTCGACCAAAAACGTATAACTCGAGATGCACCCAAATGTTTGGCGCCAAAGTCGGTACAAAAACCCGCTACACCCGCAGCGCCGTTGCGGTTTGTCAACCTACTGGTCGACCGGACGAGGATGTGTGCGTTGTTGGACACCGGGTCCAGTGTCTGCTTGATTAATACCCTAAAGTGGCATTCCTTAAGCGCCGAGCATCACGACCGGGTAAAGAGGTGCACAAAGAAGAACTTGGTCGGGGCTGGCGGACACCAGTTGGCGGTAAAAGGCTGCGTCGAGCTTCCCCTCCGAGTGGGAGGATTGATGACTCACGCGAGTTTTTACATTGTGGACAATCTTACACACGACCTTATTCTAGGATTAGATTTCCTCCAGTCAAACAAATGCCAGATCTGCTACGAAGCCAACGTGCTAACAGCAGGGGATGCAAGCGTGCCACTCTCGCATTCTCCGGTGCCGTTGCCACAACCTTCCGAGGTGTACGTCGTCGACGATGTCACCGTCCCCGCGTTTACCGAGAAAGACGAACGACGATGGGACGAGGCGTTGCCAGGAGTAGTCGCGGCTTACAACGCAAGCGCCCATGAAGCAACGGGAGAAGCTCCGCACACCCTTCTGACCGGCCGACCGTTGCGCCTTCCGGCAGATTTATTGGGATCCCTCCGAGAAGATTCAAGACGATCTTACGGAGTGGAGATCGACCAGTTACGCGACGGCCTAGAGCTGGCCGAAGAAATTGTCAGGGAAAGTCTCATGACACAGCGCAAGCGTATGGAAGACCGCTACAACTTGCGACAACGGGGAAAGCCATACTCGATGGGAGACTATGTGCTGTTAACGAACCCGGTCGTTCCCGTAGGTCGGTGCAAGAAATTGCAGTATCCCTACAAAGGTCCGTACCGAGTGGTCGAAGTACGCGGGCCTGTGAACTATGTCATTGAAGATGGGACTGGTAAACAACAGACTGTCCATTTCAATCGGCTGAAACCGACCACAGATACATTCCCAATGCCCGCTGAGCAAACGGCGGAACCTCCGCAGGCTGAAGATCAACAACCTACGTTGGTGTATGTATTTAGGCCAAATACAACCCGAGTGGACAATGGAGAGGTATCGAGTTCACCGGATAATTCGGGCGGATGCAGAAGGTCTACACGGACCCGGCGCCGGCCAGTTCGATTCTCGTCGGAGACACACGTGTAGACCAATGTCCAACAGGAGTAGGACAATTCTTGGGTTGGGGGGAGTGTTACGAATTTTCTTTCCTTCACGTCACCTTTCACTTTGGTTAGTCATTGTATCTATTTCATTGTTTTCACCTTTCTTGCTGGCACCTTGTAATATCACTGTTTTCTTTCGTTGTAACCACTTATTTATTATATTGTTTTACGCACGTATATCGCTTCTCTCACTTCACTTTCACCACACTAGTTTATTACATTCGTCTCCCCTTTCCTATTATTTCACGCTCCGTTTATTTTTGTATGCCCCGGATGTGCCGCGTGTCGGCAAGGCGCATCCTGATTGGTTGGCGATTGCATGTAACGAACGATTTCCCTAAAACGGGCGAGTCTTCTTCTGGGCGTCGCGTGGTTAGCATCTCTGTTACAGTGTTGTGAGTTATTGGGAACTTGATTACTGGCGTTTTGTATTGTTTTTAATCGTTTTAGTTTAACACGACGTCCAATAAGTTAAATCAGCCTGGGTTACTTTGGCTTTGTGGTGAGCCGTTATTGCAGGGTTCTGGGCAGTATCAGAATTAGGGAGGCAGCTTTGTGAAAAGTACCGAATTAGGTAGAAGGGTTAATTGGGGGATAACATCGCCACCCAAAAACATCTGACCGCCGAATTGCAAAGCTGCCGAAATAATTCCGTAACACTAGCATAGTTTAATCACATCGCGTTTCGTTGAACTTACGTGCCGCTTCGTAGACCACCAGGTTTTTGTTCGTTGTATTTTACCATTGTATGGAATATTGGTGTTCTGAAACGGAAGCGGGCAAATACAAAACAGAAGGTGCGTTAAGCCGCACTTGCGCACTTTGATGTTCGTGACATGTAACATTTTGATTTTAGTGCCATACAGCATTTCGATGTTAGTGACATGTAGCATTTCGATGTTAGTGACATGTAGCATTTTGATGTTAGTGGCATGAAGTATTTTGATGTTAGCATATCTTTGACAAGTCATGCTAGGGGAAATAAGAACGCACGATGTACCCAAAGTCTTTGTATGTATGTGCCTTTCAACCAACGAGTGAACTCTCAAAACGAGGCATGCAAAATTTTCGCCGCGGATACAAATAACAACTGATCGAAACACAACTGTTGTTGATCTCGTCGCCTCTCCCGTGATGTCATCGTGAAGGCATTAGGAAACAATTCACCAGATGGACCAACAACGACACTACACGACCATGACGTTAAATTAATGGTGAACCGCGTGCGCGATTAGCCTCAGCTAGAGTATCCCAGGCACTTGCCCAACACAAAAATAAGGTTAAAGTTGTGACATCACACACAAAATTACGTCATGTAATGTCACTGAGCAAAGAAACGCATCATCTCCGTCTTATCGAAGTACAGATTAGTGTCGTTGCTGCTATACCCTTTCGTCTTCCCATAATTAGGGGCAGATAAGCAATGAATTTGTGACGTCACAGGGACATATTTTTGTATGATATAAAACCTTGTCCCGACCTTTGACGTAACATAATTTATGGATTCTTCTATGTTTGAAACTATTCGATATCTGCAATATAAGGTGCCTTCTCCTATGTAAACAATGCATTTTTTGACACGAGCGCCTTACGTGGCGTCAATTTCGCTACAACGCAAAAGATTTACAATTTTTGGTCGCCGCAGGTTTACGATTTTTGGTCGTAGCACCGAAATACTTTCGAAATATGTTTATTGCGGATAAACCATTAGTTTTACGCAAAGTTGCCATGACCGTGTTACTTGCACTTTAAGCGCATTCCTAAACATTTACGACCAAGAAACGCAACATAGGTGGAATATCAATTGTCACAGACACAGCTTTAATAATGACACATAAAACTCCACGCATTACTTCAATCCTCTCGTTTTGCTGATGTCATGGATAAGGTTACAAGATACATAATTAGGACCAATAGCAGGCAATGTAAGCGATAATTCGTGTACTTTGCAATGCCAAACCGCTTGGTTATTCCGCCTAGATCTGGACATCATCAGTTTACGCATGTATGTTACACCTTAGGGTGGCCAACACGTCGTTTTACTATAACTGATCAATGGCGTCTGATTTTGTTATGTCTTTAGAAAATATATTTCAGTAACGCAAGACAATTACGCAAACTACTTTGCGAAAACTCGACCCGAATCGAACATTTTCTTGTCGATCGTATACCATCCCTGGATCGTTACATAAGTATTTGGTCCCGAAAGTTGCAAAAAGGAAACATGTGACCGACAAAACATGGCAATCGACAGAAAATTAACTAAGTGACCAGCGTAATGTCATTAAAAACCATTCAGACAGCGTCCGTCGCGATACACCATTCGACCTGTGATACACAGATCGTTTACCTACTCAAACACAGCAATACTATATGTTAACAATCCATGTGCGACCCCAGCCACCTATGATCTTGTGGCCCACCAATCGAATTTACAGAAAGGAGTCTTGCACGATCAAACGTCAAATCTAACCAAGACGTAGAGGTTTGTTGTCCAAGCTCAAAAGCGTTTTGCTTTCGTAGCAAAGAGAGACGTGTTCGCCATTGTAATCACTGCAACTGTAATTTGACTGCAAAGTCCAAAAACTTTAAGGTAACGTTTGCTGGGTCGATTTAAACAGAGGTCGAACAAGTGGCCCGACAAAACATGCCGATCGACAAAAAATCCGACACATCGGTCTTGTGATAAAGATAGCAACTACCTACTCGAACATGTCAGTGCTCCATGCTCGAAAACAATCCACACGCAATCAGGTCAATGTTGGGTATTCAGGTCACCGAAGACCTTGACCCTAAATACTCCCAACTTTGCAAATCCAACTTATTGGAAAGGGTCAAGCGAGGGGCAATACGAACGCACGATGTACCAAGTGTTTGTATGTTTATGCTTTTCAGGAGCTCTGAAAACGAGGCACGCTGAATTTTCTCTAGCGGATACAATTAACAGCTGATCGACAAACAATTGTTTGTTGATCTCGTCGCAGCTCGCGTGACGTCATCGTGAAGGCATCTCGCGTGATGTCATAGTGAAGGCATTGGGAATCGGTTGCATTCAGTAACGTTTACCTACACAAACACACCAATACCATATATGTTAACAATCCATGCACGACCTCAGCCACCTAAGATCTTGTGGCCCACCAATCGAATTTACAGACAGGAGGTTTGCGATTGGCACATTTTATGATATGTCACTCGTCACGATTGATTCAAATTCGAAACCCATCGCTCATTATATTACAAGGATCTGTTATCCAACAGTCTTGAACGATTAAACGTCAAATCTAACCAAGACGTTGAGGTTTGTTGCCCAAGCCCAAAAGCGTTTTGCTTTCGTAGCAAAAAGAGACGTGTTCGCCATTGTAATTACTGCAACTGTAATGTGACTGCAAAGTCCAGAAACTTTAAGGTAACGTTTGCTGGGTCGATTTAAACAGAGGTCGAACAAGTGGCCCGACAAAACATGCCGATCGACAAAAAATCCGACACATCGGTCTTGTGATAAAGATAGCAACTACCTACACGAACATGTCAGTGCTTCATGCTCGAAAACAATCCACACGCAATCAGGTCAATGTTGGGTATTCAGGTCACCGAAGACCTTGACCCTAAATACTCCCAACTTTGCAAATCCAACTTATTGGAAAGGGTCAAGCTAGGGGCAATACGAACGCACGATGTACCAAGTCTTTGTATGTTTATGCTTTTCAAGAGCTCTGAAAACGAGGCACGCTGAATTTTCGCTAGCGGATACAATTAACAGCTGATCGACAAACAATTGTTTGTTGATCTCGTCGCATCTCGCGTGACGTCATGGTGAAGGCATTGGGAACCGGTTGCATTCAGGAAATAATTCACCAGATAGTTTCACAAACGCCACACGACCATACAGTGAACTGCGTGTGACCTCGAATTCCTTGGCGCGGACATCTCAAACAAAGTTCACACGCTCAAGATAAAAATAGAATCACGATTGCGACACCGGAAAGAGACAAACAATAGGAGAATCTTATTTTACTCCCAATCAAGACCGGGAGGCTCATGAGTAACTGTGAGTATCTCCCTGACACATGTCCCCCTTTGAAATGCATACGAAAGAGAACGGAAACAGTGCTCTTTCCTGTCTCCCTAACCGGAAAGAGTAGCAGAGAGACAGGAAGGAAGTCACCCCGTTCTCTACTCTGTCACCCTTTACTACTATGCTGCCTTAAAAGGTCATCGGATTGCCTTCGACAAGGACAAGGTTCTTGAAAGGGAGGTGGATCATACAAAGCGCCTTTTTCTAGAAGCGATCCATATCCACAAGAACAATCGCTGTGTTAATGATAGGAAACAGTGCGTATATTTCCTGGTGCTTTACAACAACTTGCTCTAACTGTTGTTTCCAGCCCTTTTTATAACATCACGTTATATCATAAGCGGAGTTAGCGTTATTTTTTCGTGTTGGTACGTTTTCTTGGTGTTGTTTGTGTGCTGAACCATTAGCCTATGAAAGCTTAGCTGGATAGCAAGCAAAGCGTCGGTGAATATGAGTTACAGTTTTATGTGAAAAGCGAACTATTAAAATATAATATGCCTGGCAGGAACAGCAACATTATCTTCGTAGTTTATACAGGTGTTCACACCACAGGGCGCGCTATTGCCTTGAAAATGGCGCGCAGGTTAATTTTGACCGAAAATTTGGAAACTATTTTCCAAGCGTCGCCCGTAATTAAAAATTGTTTTGAATCCAACAATCTTATGTTTTAGATCATCAAAGGAATAATGGCAAGTTATTTCAATAATTTGGCCCGTTCAACCACTTCCTGGCTGTGCCTCTATTGCAAATTAACTTGAAACATCTGTTAAATTGTCTAATTTGAGTCAGTAGTTGATGCGTGCGTCTCAATATGCAAATATTACAGCGCTCTAGAAAACGAACGATGTGGGCCTCGCATAAAGATATTCGCATTTTCAAAATAACGCCGTAATGTATTATAATGAAGAATACCGTTTCAACAATATGGTAATGGTTGGAGTTATTTAATGCAGCCTACATATATGCATTCGTTTAACGTAACGACGTTATACGCCATCAGGTTGTTGACCACACGTGGTCATTAAAAAAAAATATTGGATCCGATGGCCGTCAAACAATTTGATTGGTTTTTACCAGCGTGCATTGAGTTAAATATATGTTCATTGACATTGCAAGCGATTTGTTTAATCCAGTGTTTCTCAAACTTTTTTTCAGTACCGCCCCCCAAACACATTAGTCATTTAACAACGCCCAACAGAACAGACAAAAAACATAACGAATTTATTTGTTGCTTGTCAATTAATGCGATGGGTGAGGTTGGTGGAATGAAACCAATTACGTCTGATGTCTAATATTTGAATACCAAACTCTGGTTAACAACAAGTAAACCTTACCACCGAAAATCCTCATTTTTACTTCTAGTTCAGCATGCGAGAAAAGCCCTTTTTGCAGTAGCATAAATTATACAAAGATTGGACTGAATCATTTGGGCCAGTGATTCCCAACCTTTTTGTGGTTGCGTACAACTTGGAGGTAAAACAATTTCGTCGTGTACCACCTAGTTGAGTGTTACAAAGTAACATAGGGGATGAACTATCCGAAATTTTGAAATCAGTTACGATTTATTGAATTCGAACTATACCCGCAAATTACGTAAAGGTGCTCACGTACCACCTGGAATGCGGTCGCGTACTACTAGTTGTACACGTACCACCGGTTGGGAAACACTGACTTACGCTATAAGAGAAAATTTGCCCTGTCACAAAGCGCTCATTTATTTCCTAGCGCTCCCCAATCGCCCATTTGGTATCCAGCGCCCCCCGTACGATTGCGCCCATTTTGGGAACCACTTGTTTAATCAAATATACACAATATCTTGCACGATTACTATTTTAACTGAATCATGAAAGTTGCAGCATCACTAAATATTTACAAATCCCATCATTTTTATTTTTCGCGCTACGCTACTACGCTGTTGAACAACAAATATGAATAAAAAATATCATGGGTCGATAAAACCATTGATGTAATAAATCCAAATTGTCCGGGACGAAGTCCAAGTTTAGCCCGAAGGGTAACAAACATGACTTGTGACCCCAAGTTCAGTCCTATTTACTTGAAGTAAGAAGTTTCTTATTAGTGAGGCAGAGTTGCGTTCGTAAGTAAGCAAAACACAATTACGCCGTGAATAAATATTGCGTCACGTGATATTAGTTTGTAGAAGGACAATCGTATGGAAGCCGCGCAATGCCCGACCGTGTGGCCCTTGTGCCCTAGCCTCAGTCTCGTGTTGGAACAATAGGAAGTGCAAAGAAAAAACAAATATCGTCATAATGAATATGGAGGTAAAAGGAACAATGCAGAATATCCATATTATTTGCGTAACAATGCCTGTCTATATTTAATCGCTGGCTGTGTTTAGTGCGAAGGCAAATCTAAGGACAATAGTAAGGTTGCATGAATATAGACTGGGCATCATACTTAACAATATACATTGATATATTGGTATTTCCCTAGGGAAAATTTTTTCGTTGGAGATGGATATTTTGCTGTGATCTAGGCTAAACAAAATATTGGATCGTCAAATAATTTGATTGGTTTTTACCAGCGTGCATTGAGTTAAACATATGTTCAATGACATTGCAAGCGATTTGTTTAATCCAGTGTTTCTCAAACTTTTTTAAGTACCGCCCTTCAAACACATTAGTCATTTAACAACGCCCAACAGAACAGACAAAAAACATATCGAATTTATTTGTTGCTTGTCAATTAATGCGATGGGTGAGGTTGGTGGAATGATACCATTTTCGTCTGATTTCTAATATTTGAATACCAAACTCTAGTTAACAACAAGTAAACCATACCACCGAACATCCTCACTTTGACTTCTAGTTCAGCATGCGAGAAAAGCCCTTTTTGCAGTAGCATAAATTATGCAAAGATTGGACTGAATCATTTGGGCCAGTGATTCCCAACCTTTTTGTGGTTGCGCACAACTTGGAGGTAAAACAATTTCGTCGTGTACCACCAAGTTGAGTGTTAAAAAGTAACATAGGGGATGAACTATCCAAAATTTTGAAATCATTAACGATTTATTAAATTCGAACTATACCCAAGGTCCTCAGGACGCTGCATTAACGGCCAACCACAAGCCTGTTCCAGCACAACGGTTAAACAATTCTATTCAATCTTGTTCATAAAAACTCTTAAAATACCACAGACGAATCACAATCTGCCAAAAACGGTCTGTCTTTTTTCTTAGAGTCTCGTGTTAGGCCGGTTTATCTTTTGTTTACCCCGTCATTGGCCCAACCGTGTCACGTGAGAGGAAGGGAGCTAGCGCTGCGATATAAAATCAACGTGCGGTGACTGGTGCGTTCGAGACACTTCGTAAATAAAAATATAAATCAACACAAAACATTTAAATGAACAGGTGGAAGGTGAAATAACAAAAGGTGAAAAAGAACGTGGCGTAAAAGAATAAGTGATAAAACAAACCGTGCAACTTGAAAATGAAACGGAACAAGTGGGCAAATTATTTTGCGCTACACACTCCCCCCTCTATGTCGAGGCACTCCCGTGCAGACTTATGGGAAATAGCGCTGAGTGGGACGGCGATTTACGCGTAGGCGACTGGCAATTCCGTTGTCATCACGAGAGTTCGGTGCCTGCGCATTTTCTTCGTTTTCGGTGATATTGGTCCAGGTCACCACCTGTGTCGTGGGGTCTCCCGTAGGTGGCAATGTCCGGACTTCCTCTTCCACGGCTGGTCGCACCTCCGTCTTGTCCGCCCCTCCACCTTGAGTTTGTCTGAGGCGATTATAATGGACGACTTTTCGGTGTCCTTCTTCGTCGTCGATCTCATACGTCACGGCTGACTTGATGTCCACCACTTTGTACGGGCCTTTGAACGGAAGGTGGAATTTCCTCGCCATCCCTGGCTTCACCGCGGGGTCTGTTAAGAGAACAAAATCACCCACATTCAGCGGTTTGCCCCTCTTATGTCGGTCGTACTGCGACGCCATGCGCCGTCTTTGTTTCCGCAACGTCTCACGGGCCACCTCTTCAGCTAACTGGAGCCTGGCGCGTAGACCTTCCAGTGGTGCCGGGAATGGATCGCGCTGAATAAATCTGCTGGGAGTCGTAGAGCGTGGCCATTTAACAAATAATGTGGTGACACACCTGTACTTTCATGGACACGCGACCACCGCCGACAGCGCCTCATCCCAGCACCGTTTATCTCGCTGTACGTAATTCCGTATCATGGAGAGTATTGTTTGGTTGTTGCGTTCGCACGCACCGTTTCCTTGAGGATGATACGTGGTCGTCCGGGTCTTTCGGCAGCCCATCAACCGTGCTAGCTCTTTAAAAAAAATAGATTCAAAGTTTGCACCTTGATCGGAATGGATTACGTCCGGGACGCCGTGTACCGTAAACCAACGATGAAACATTGTCCCGGCTAGGTCTTCTGCCCTTTGCGTCCTGAGTGGCCATGCGCGCACGTATGTAGTGAATATGTCGCATGCAACCAATACGTATTGATTACCACTGGAGGTCGCCGGAAGTGGCCCCATTATGTCCACCTCGACCCGCTCCATTGGTTGCATCTCCCCGGAAGGAACCAACGAAGCACGGGGCCTTGCTGTAAACTTCTTACTTCTTTGGCAGTGGCGACAGGAACGGACATAAGCCTCAACGTCGGCCCTCCAACCGGGCCAGAAGTGTCTTTCTTCGATCTTCGGACAGGTTTTTGCCATCCCATGGTGGCCACCGCCAAGTGGTGCGTCGTGCAAAACGGACATAATCGTTTCTCTGGTAGTCTGTGGAGTGATAAGGCGGTACACACACGCGCCCGGTTGATGTAAGGAGTCACTCGTTTGATACAACAAGTTGTTTTGAACGATTAACCGCCCGAATTGCCCCCAAAGGTGTTTAGTCATCGTCGAGGCAGACCTAACAGTTCGGTAAGGTGGTCTCTTGCCAAGGTTTAACCACCTAAAAGCCGGGGAAATTTCGGCGTCGTCGTGTTGGGCTTTACTTATTTCCTCGTATGACAGTCCAATGGAGCGACGCAAGTCTAAGGAATAAACTTCTTCTGTACCGTTGCGACGACTGTTTGTGCCGTAGGAAGTGTTGACCGGGAACGGCATCGCTTCTTCTTCTTCACCGGTCAAGCGGCTTAGTGCATCGGCGTTGCCGTGTTTTTTCCCCGGGCGATGAATCAGTGTGAAGTCGTACTCTGCGAGGCGTTCAAACCAACGCGCACACTGGCCATACATCTCCCGCGACTTCCACAACCACCGGAGTGACGAATGGTCAGTCCGCAGTAGAAAATGCCTGCCAAGCAAATAACACCTATACAATTTAACGGCGTATACTACAGCTAACAATTATTTTCGCGTAGTAGAATAATTGCGCTCAGTTTTCGAAAGCGATTTTCTGCCATAGGCGATCACATGTTCTTTGCCATCTACTACCTGGGACAACACACATCCCACCGCGTTATTGGAAGCGTTGGTATCTAATGCAAAAGTCGCTGAAAGGTCCGGGTGCTGTAGAATAAGTGCTTGTGTAAGGCGTCGCCTTAGTTCGTCGAATGCATGTTGTTGCTCTTCCCCCCATTTGAATGTTCGACCCTTTTCTGTAAGCTTGTGTAACGGACCAGCCACCCGAGCATAATCTTTGATAAATCTGCGATAAAGTAAGGCCAACGAATTGTCGAATGAGTTTAACACTCCTCGGGGTAGGCCAGGAACTTACAGCGTCTATTTTGCCGGGTCGCACTCCTTTATCGGAAATCACATGCCCCAAAAAGCTTACTTGCGATTGAAACAAATTGCATTTGGTCGGTTTTAACGTGAGACCCGCTTCTACTAACCGATCGAGTACTCTACTTAAACGATCCATGTGCTCTTCAAAGGTAGTGGCAAACACTATAATATCGTCGAGGTATGCCAAAGCGCTGCGCCATTCCATCCCGTTTAGAACTAGCCGCATTTAATCTCTGAAAACTAGCCGCGACATTGCACAGTCCCATGGGCATAACATTAAACTCGTAAAGTCCCATGTGCGAAGAAAAAGCGGTTTTCTCTCGGCAGTCATTCCGCAATGGAATCTGCCAATAGGCTGACTTAAGATCAAGAGTTGAGAAAAACTTCGCATGAGCCATTTCGTCTAAACTATCTTCCACCCTTGGTATGGGGTAGCTCCACTTTTTCGTAAGAATGTTTATTTGCCGGTAATCCACACAAAACCTCGTCTCACCAGACTTTTTCCGAACCAGAACGACGGGACTTGACCACGGCGATTGCAAAGGGCGCACCAAACCCTGTTGCTCCATCTCCCCGACAATTTCCTCCACTTTCCTTTTGTTTCCTGGGGCCATCCGTCGTGGCGGTTGTCGGACCGGTGCATGATCACCTGTATCTATCGCGTGTTCGGCCAAGTAGGTCCGACCGAGATCCCATGCCTCTGTGCAAAACGCGGCTTGTTTCCTAGAAATTAATTCTTCGACACGTTTTATCTGAGCGGACGTCAGTCCCTCATTAATTGAATCGGAATCTATAATCCTACACGCTCGTGAGCGGCCGGCCTTTGCGGTTCGTTGCGCTGCTGTCGTGATCGAAGCAATATATTCACATCCTCTGTCTTCGCAATCACAACCTGGCGATGGAAAGGATTCCACTGCAACACAGTTGTCGTCAGACGAGCATGTGACGTTGCCGGAGGTTAGTATCGGAGTCAGGCGAGCAACATGCGAATCTGCAAGCAACCTCACCGGGTCGTCGGACAAATTTGCTAAAAATACTGGAACAGTTGCTTGCGAAGTTATAGTTACATAAGTTCCGCCGAGTAAACTATTTCGGAGTGTGAAGTCAAGGTTTTTCTCAACAAGAACTTGCATCGCACTAGGGATATTTTCTGGGGGATTCCTTATGAATGAACCAACAACGCATACCTCTGAAAATGGTGGGATCGTCACATCTTCTTTTAGACGTACATATGTGCGTTTACAGTGGAAGGGGGAAGAAAGTAGAGCCGCGGAACCCGATCCAACGTAGAACAACATTTTTTTGTAACAGAGTTGGCAACCGTTGCTCTGAATGAAGTCCCGGCCTAAAATGCATTCTTCTTGAATGTAGCGTGTCACGCACATTCTTTGCGATAAGCGTAAAGGTGGCTGTACACAGGATGCGTTTCGGTCCGTTTTCGTCCGTAAGCGCATACGCGCGTAAAAATTCGGTCCGTCGCCTTCCGACGGGGTCTTTACACAGAATGCGTAACGTCCGAAACTTGCGAACCATGCGTTAACGCAAGGCCATCCGACGCGATCAAACATGTTTGATTTTTACGCACGTACGCATGCGATTTTGTTGCTGTGAAAATATACCCATCTTTAATGAAGTGGGTTTTTGTAATATTTATGCATACTTGAAAGGTTAAAATGGTACTTTTAAGATCAACAGTTGATTTTTTACCCTTTTTTGGGATAAATATCTTTTTGAGGCAGTGATTATCAGTAATAATAGCTGTTACAATGGCATAACAACTGGTAGGCCCCTAAAATGGAATATAGTAAAGAAAAAAAAACTGATTGAACTTGTCCGTGAAAGACCAGCTTTATATGATATAAAAAATACAAAACATTGTGTCAAAATATATTTTCAAAAATGCATGGGATGCTGTTGGCAAAGCGTGTGGTATAACAGGTAACAAAAACTTCGAAATTTTATTGTTGTACAATTTGTCCAAGCAAAGATAATGTTTTCGCCTGCCTTTGAAAGATAAAAGTGCCAAAGAAAAATGGAGAAACCTAAGAGATACGTATGTACGCAAAAAGAAAGAAGCAGAGACCAAGTGGATCTGGTTACATACCTACACCAACCTGGCCATACTTTTCATCAATGATGTTTTTGGACAATTATACAAAGCATCGCATGCAATATTGTTATTAAACTTCTGTGGTTGTATCTGAACTTACTACATGTTTAGGACTGAGTCTCACATTTTGCAAGAGGACCCAACTTTGACAGCAGAACAACAAGTTTACTCTGCTTTTTGTGAGGCAGCAGACATTGGTAATACAATCAACAGCATGTTAATAAACTGTTAGGACAAGGTCCTGTAATTTTAGGCATAAGTCCTGATACTTCAGGTAAACAGCCCGAAGTACATGAAATTGGTACACCTGAAAGTTTAGAAACCCCAAAAAAACAAAATCCACAAGCATTAACTGGTCGTTCACCCAGTTCAGTTGGTAAAAAGAGAAGGAGGAAGGCAGCGGGTGTGGATCTATCGGTAATATTATTTAAACCTAGCAAGAGGATATGTAAAATAATTTATATCATTTAATTGCAATGATTTTGCATGGGAACAATTGGGTGAAACTTTGCACACAACCAATGCTTTGATTTCTGAACAACTAAAAAAACCTCAGCATTCCATTATGCCAAAATTATTGAACAAAGATTAGATGCATTGCCAAACAACATGCATAAAGCTTTTGTAGCCATTACTGTAATACTGGCAGATTATGACAAAGTTGAGATGCAGGAAACTGCGGAGATTGTATAGCTTTGTATTCATTGTATATATGCAAATATCAAACTGCTTTCAGTTCTTTTTCACATGTTTGACTGCAATTTACTTGAAACACAAGTATTGGTACTGCTCTTTTCATTTCACTGTTCACTTTCTTTAGTATTTTACTGCCAGTGTTCTGTTCTATTCATCTGTAGTGTTTTTTATTTCCTTCAAATACCTCTTCAATTTGCATTGTTATATATGCCAACATTCAGTATGCATTAACTGTTATTTTATTACAAAAAAAAACAATAAACATAAAAAAGAAAAGCAGTCGGTCTTACTCAAGGGTTGTTCCCTGTGAAACAGGGAAAAAAATGTTGTAATGCCAAGCAACTTCCCCCTGGCTGCTGCTGAAGTAGTCCTTCAGCAAGTCTCTTATTTGCCTTGCATACAATGAATAGTGGTGAAATCTTTGATGTTGGGAAGACATACAGTTTCCTCTTGTCGTCAAGCTCCCTCAACAAGTTCAACAGTTACTTCATAGGCACCAATGCACTGTATTCCCTAGTTTCCAAAGACTTCTTCAAATTTTTGCTCTGCAACCAGTTATGTAAAACCACAGTAGCCTTAACAACTTGAGTTGCAGTTTCAACGTTTGCCATTATTGTTGATCTAAGTATCCGCCATCTTTGAGCAAGGATACCAAAGGAAAATCACTGATCTGCAATTTGTATTGTACATGTGCGCAGCAGCAGCAGTCATCGGTCCTTTGTTGACATGCGCAACCAAGCGTAAATTCGTACGATAACGGATTCTGTGTACAGTGCCTTTTAACGGATGGTTCGGAACGAAAATTCGGTCCGTTTACGTGCGTAATCTGTCGGTCCGTTTTCGGATGCGATTTACGTACGTTCACGCATTACGCATTCTGTGTACAGCCACCTTAACCCGCAAATCCTTACGTCAACATCGACAGCGCCGTCCATCAAAATAACTTCTCCGGAAGCGTTGACATACTCTGTTTCCAACGGTAAGGATTGTAACACCCTATTAGGTGTAGCTTTAAGTGACTTATATACGCGACGGTTTAATACGCTTATTGTCGCGCCAGTGTCTACTAGAGCGCACACGATCCGATCTCCCAACAATATGTTCAGGTAGCGATTTTGTTTGTTCGTCTTGGCTATTCCTTGCAAGGTAACCCGCGACTTACTTGGTGTCGGCCTTTGCTGGGCGGTGTTCACCACCTGCGATGGGGATTGTTGACTTGATGGTCTAAAAGGTGTAGATTTAATCGTCCTATCGCCGCCGCGTGGTCGACAGCAATTTCTTGCCATATGGCCACGTACCCCACAGTTGTAGCAAGCGCTTGTAGACTTACTTGGGCGCAACCCCGGTGGTCCAGGTCGCTGGAGTACGTCGAGATCACGGCGCATGGCGTCGGCTGCCCTCGGGTACGCACGGGCGGCTAAAGCTTCTATGGCATACACAAAAGTGCTACCGTCTTCTTGTGGCCCTTGGATTCGGTTGACCAACTGGCTTCTCAGCTCGCATTGGCCAGTGCCGTTTACTCCGACTGCTTTGGCTTTGGTAACTATCTCTTCAAATTGCATTTCGTACAGATTATCGGCCCCGTTTTAAATATCCCATATAAAGTCCACTTTCCGTTGTGGTTGTGAACTTCATGATGGTCGGTTGAACATTGAACATCGTTAGTCAGCCCTCCTCAGTTTTGGAGACGTTTTGTTGGTGACTCATTCGTTGCCATGCAACGGGATGACGTGTAGTCGCTGCTCTTACATCTCTGTTGAACCAACTTCACAATGGAGAGCGAGCAAGGCAGTAGGTTGTCTTCTTTCGATGTTTTTGTTCGAAGAGAAGAGCGGGCAACCCTTTCCACAAGAGTATGCCACAAATTAACTCATTCCGACAGATATTTGTCGTTCGGCTCGGCGCACCCGATCGCCCACAGGCGTGTTTTTCACTGTACACTGAAGCTGAATCATTCATAACAAATGACGTAAAGCGACAACAAGAGATGGGTTACATTGATATAACGCAAACAATTATCCCCGCTTTTTTCTCGAACGTAGCCGTGGCTTGTCAAGGAGGAGTGTTGAGGGCGGTGCAGTTGCTTAGCAATCAAACACAGGAAAAAATCTGTTTTGTTTTCGTCATGACAACAATTCAAACAAGAACCAACTCAAACAGGTGAGGAATTCCTCAACAAACTTATGAAGTGTGGTTGGAACTCGTTCCCCATCAGAATTCACAAGTTCACGAATACACACACTTTTACCCTCTCAACACTGTGTTTATTGATAACAACAACAAGTATCAGTAAATATGCGCAAGCAGCAAACATTCAACAAAACGATTACATTTTCGTGGAAGTTTGAATTAGCCACGAACGAACCAGCTGATATTGAGTGCCAAACAGTAGTTGATCGTTAGAAAAATAACTTTAAACAAAAATATTGCTGCTGGACATTTGATGCAATGTTAACGATAGAATGTGAATTATGATGCGATTTCCCCATTGAGTTTGTCCTGCCAAAGAATTTTACGACATCTTTTTTTGCATCAAAATAAAATTATCAATGATATACAAAATACACAGGGCGAGGTTTATGTACAAGGCGTGTGAGAGAGGGTTTTGAGGGGGTGTTTTACACATTTTTTTGATGATATTTGAAGGTAGCAGACTATATTTTCATGAGCCAATAGTTTATATTCCATGAGTTGATTGCATGGAATGTTTCCAACATCATATTTACAAGTAAACGTTGATCCAGAAACAAAACGTAGTAGGGAAGTCACTGGAAGCAAAGGGAATCACCGCATCATAGTTTTGTCCAAAATGATTCTACCCATGTTGATGTCAACCATGGTACATAAAAGGAAGAAACACCACATGCAACCAAAAAGCAAAACTAAGCAAACTGAATGCGTACACCAACCAAAATTCACGTATTTTTGTTCTTGTGTTTGGGTCTGACGTCAAAGATGTTACTTTGTCCTACTTGTGAGATTTTTAAATATAAAGTTGTAACTTGATATATCAATCTTATGTTGTAGTAACTTTGCCATCACAAACTAAATATTATTCTACACATGGAAGGTACGGGTTATGTCAAAAAAATATTCGGTTCTATCCATTCGATGCCAGGAAAAAATGCAAGGTTTATTTACAGAGCGGTTTCTGCTTCAACCACATGTAAGTTTTCTCGGTTGGCAACCACAATCACATTTTTCTGTTGCTCTTCCTGTGGTTGGCGTCTAAAAACGGTACGTAGGCCATCCCGGACTCTATCATAAAGCAGTTTCGGTGCGTTGGAATAGATGAGGGGATTTAGAGAGCTGTTTATGGGAAGCAGGATTATTGCTGACACAGCGTACATCACTGGAGGCATAGGGACTCCACCGATGTTTACAAATGCCATAATGGAAATTGGAACCCAGCAGAGAAAATCGGTAACTATCAGTTTGATGATTTTCTTTTGTATTTCTGCCGAAACAGCTTTAATGGTATAATATGTCTGCAAATACGAATGTGCTTACCTTTGTTTTGTGTTGCCGCCCTTCCATCCCTTGGTCTCTTGTTCACTTGCCTGGCACTGGCAGTTGACTTCTTGTAAATCCAAATATACGTAATTGCAACGAACATGAAGGCCAGGAAGTTTAGAGTAATAATAGCGATTGAATATCCCCATGCCTTGTCGTTGGTTGTTACATACAGTTTGCTGATGCAAACACTGCTGCTGCTGTAATATCTACACATAAACCATTTTGTGGATACAAAATTAAAATTGTGCACAATTAAAACACAAACCCCAAATATCCAGAAATATCAAATAGCTCAGTGTAATTGTAATCCTCAAGAATATCCATAAAATCCATCCAGGAATTAGCATCATTTACTCGCATGAGGGCAGTGTTGAGTTCTTGGGAATCATTGCTTGTAAAGTTGAGTTGGAAAGTTACAAATCGATCCATGAAGTTATTCATACCTGTATACGCAACGTTATAGTGTGATTCGAAACTGGTATCACAACGAACATCAACGACAATTTCTTACTAGAAAAGTCGACTGCAACATTGTCATAAAACGGATTCTCATTCATCCAAGCTTTGGTTTCAAACAAATGTTGAAGTTGAGTTGTGAGTGGAATAAAAGCAATTGTAAACGAAAATGCCCAGGAGAGGAAAATGGAAAGGATGACAGTTTTCAATTCCGGTTTCAAGGATGCATCGTGTGGCTGAAACAAAAGAGAACATTAACGTGTTTTCATTAAAAGCAATAAGTTTGCAAGCTGGGCGTTCCTTTCAAATCGAGGGACGGGGAATGTAGTTTTCAGTTCGAATCCCATCGGACTGAAATTGCTACCTCTTTCTTTACCCACTTTCCGGAGATAAAAGATTTCCAAAGAGAAAGTTGTCATAAACTTTTGGCACGGCTCGGTACCGGTTCAACGAAGTTGGCAATAGCTGATTTAACCAAATACAATTGTTTCACTTACGTTTTTCACAGCAAACAGTCGGAATATGGTCAACAGAACCATTGTAAACACCGATGTTTCGCTTGAAAGCAAAACCAATACCCCCATAGTGGTGCAACTTCCGCTTGATCTCCAAATAAGGTCATTGGCACAATAATTTCTGGAGTATCTGACACCAGCGGCTCCCAGCATGATCAGATAAAATCCCATGAGTAGATCGGAAACGGATAGATTCAAAACGAGCAAATGGTTTGTGCGAAATGCAGCAGATTGTGATTCTGTCGTCGCCAACGTTTTGCTTTCCATCACCATGACAACCTGAAAACAAATTGAATGAAAATGTAAACAAGTGTTCTTATTTTTACACAACGAAAACAAAACAAACTTAGTTAATGAGAGCTGCAGACCGGGTGTGTACACGCACTGCTTGGACCTGTAAGGTCTCAATAGTGCAGCTGTTGAAGTGGCACTGTGCTAGCTGTACACACCCTGTGTAACTAAAATAAACTTAGTTAAATTTACCAAATTTCCGGCAATGGCGAGCATCCCCATTATCCACACAATGGCTCGTAGAAATGGGTTCGCAATCAGCTCGTATCGTGATGAAAATATGTTTTCGTTGATCACTTTTGTATTTGTTGGGCACTCGTCCGACCAATCAGAGCAGTCGCCAACTCCATTGAATTTCTATATAGAGTATGTGAATTTAAGAAAACTTTGTAGTTAAATTGGTCATACTGGCGTCTGTAAACAGCATAATGCGAAATTACTGTTTTGTATGTAATTGGTGAACAATGGAACTATGGAAATTGGACGAAAAATGTGTACTGCAAGATGCATGTGTAGTTTTGGGTACGTGGAAGGCCTGTGACGCGCTAATTGGCCAGAAATCTGGCGACAACAATAAGAATTAATTGGTAAACTGGCAGTTCTCATCTGACGGCAAACGTTGAGGTGTGCTTGTGTGATTAGGTGTAAAGAACATGATTTGTGAAGTGGGTCGTAATTGAATTAATGTTGTTTGGTGTTGGTGCTTTTAACATTGGGTGTTTCTATATAACTTTTTACTTTGGCGTTAGTTTATTTAATTATAAAAGTAGCCACCTGTGTAGTTTGGGTCCCAACATTTGTTTTGACGGTGAGCCGTTAGTGCAGGGTGAACTGAGCGTTTACTATGGTTGGGGTTGGAGGCCCGGGTTAGTACATGGATCAGATTGGGAGTGAACGGTTGTTTTAGATCAGAGAAACATTTTTAGTGCTAAATTAGAAACCTTCAGTTCGTAAGGCTTTATTTAGACCTATTTTGTGACCGAATCGCACATTTTAATCCCGCTAAGATCAACTTTAAAAGTTTGGCGCCAAAAAAACGGAGAAAGGGTCTTTCTAAATCGGTTCTAAAACTTCCATACCCGCCATCCCAATAACTTTTGTCCTAATTCGAGATCGTTGAATTAATTTCGGTCACAATAGTAACATGCACGGAATCAAAACATCTTTGCCACAGAACACAAAAGTTTAAATATTGTTTACATGTGTTTACCTTCTCCTTCTTAACAAACAATGGATCTTTGTTTTCGCAATAAAACCTTCCGTCATTTGTGCAGTTTATTTCATCACTTTGATCATCGCAGTTAATTGTGAGGTCACAAACATCCGATTTGTTGACAGAAATCTGTCGCAAAAGTCTGTGAAATACTTAAACCGTCTTTGTGGTTAACTGTGTGCGAAAGATTCAACAAAGGGCATTATGACAAACAATACTGAACAACACACACCGATGCCTATTTGCTTTTCACAGTTAAAATACAGCTTCGAAGTGATTTTTTTCCAAACTCTTGTAATTAAGGTCTCAATTTTTTGTGGTTTTGTTGACAACAAATAACTTTACTTTGGCTCCATTTAACGCTGGACAGTAGAATCTTCCTTCCTTTGAGCACAACTCTTCTGGATATTCGTCACTTTCATCCTTGCAATCGATGAAACCGTTGCATACTTTGGACATAGGAATATTGAGAAGTCCGACTTTTGTGTAGCAGGGTTTCCGATGTTTGCAAAGTTGAGAATCTTCATCATGGGCGAAGCCTCGTCCTGTGTCAGAAGTGTAGATCCGACCACTGCAATCCCGCCACCCATTGCACAGTAGTTTGTTGTCGAACCTCTTCCACTTGAACCCATCCTATGTAAAACACATCACGTGGTTCCTGTTATGTTTTTGTGCGAACGATTTGTTGCTCATGTTGGAAGGAATAGTTTTGTTATTATTTTAAACGAATCTTTTTTCAGTTGTTGTAAGGCTTGTCGGGATTTCCTGGCTGTTTTTTAAGGTTTTTTTTAGGTAAAACATTAGGTTTTATCATAAGTTTTGAAGCAGGTATGGCCACAAAATCTGTAAATCAGGTAGCGACAGACCAGCAGGGACCGTAAACTTTTGTCACAAACTCAATTTGTCAGGTAACAGTGCCCATGTGGGACACCTAGAAACGCCCAACCACACATCGACAGCAACAGACGTCATGACAACTTGTTCGAGACTTTTATACCTGGAAATGTGATCACTATGTGATTGTCATGCATTACAAGATGTTTATATCTAAAAAGTTTGTTAAAGTTTTACATCAACCAGGTAAAAAACAAAGAAAATAGCAAAACAAGCTTGACGAACAAAAATAATTTGTGACCAAACTCTTAAACGTGTGGAATTAGACGACGAAATTGACTTTTCACGCGACTTTTTTCGCCGTGGTTGCAGTACTTTAGGTACCCACAAAAGGGATATGTCTGCTGGTATTTTGTGCCAATTGTTAAAAATGTGGGTATTACATATGAGTACTACATGCCTTGTTGGGTGGTTTAGTGCAACCCAAACACCACATAAATTCAAGCCGTTTCAACGTTGCACAGAAAACGTCTGGGGAACTCGGTACAAACACGAGTTCCAAATGTTAACGACTTTAAAGGTATTTCTTTAGTAATGTAATAGGATTTTGTAAAAATTATTATCACGTATAATTGAAGTCTTGCACGGCGAAAGCCATTTCCACCGAATGCCACGCGCTTTGCAGGAATTAGTTGAACCCTATGTTTTGTAGCAACGAAGTAGGTGTAGTGTGGTTATTGTGTATGATGTCACTGAATGTTCCCCACCAGTATATAACAACTTCTGTACAACGTAATCTTTGCACAAGCACATAAAGCGCATATGACACGGTCATGGCAACTTTGCGTAAAACTACTACAACCAACTTATATCCAAAGTTTTTCGGTTCTACGTCAACTAAACAACATAGAAAACTGCACGAGAACTGGCGGCGACCAAAAATCGTAAACCTTTTGCACTGTGGCGAAATTGACATCATACAAGGCACTCGCGTCGAAAAAATGCATTGTTTAGATAGGAGAAGGCGTCTTGTATTGCAGATATCAAATAGTTTCAAACATAGAACAATCCACAGATTACGTTACGTCAAAGGTCAGGACAGGGTTTTACATCGCACAAAAATATGTCACAGTGACGTTACAAACCAAAGGATTATTTGTCCCTAATTACCTGAAGACCAAAGGGTATAGCAGTAACGACATTACTCTGTACTTCGATGAGACGGGGTTGGTGCGTTTCATTGCTCAGTGACATTACATGACGCCATTTTTTGGTAACTTTAACTTTCCTCTTTGCATTGACTTTAAAATGATTCCAGCATCATTTCTAGTTTTAGTGGTTGATTGTGGCGAATTAAATGGTTCATTTATGACTCGAACTCGTAGGCAACGCTACTGCAACGCAAAACGTGGTACTATGACAGAATAACTGCGTTGCATAATCAACTAATTTGGTCGGCCTTTCTCGGCGGTCAAAATTCAATAAACCTACTTCTATCTTTTGCTGTGAGTGGACATAACGACAATGCTAAACTGACGGTTTGTCTCTGTAGTGTTTTCAAAAGTTCAGAAAAGCGGCCATCTTTCTGCAGCCCAAATTAACATCAAAATCCGTTTGTTGCACTTTAAAGTTACGAACATCTTTTAGTTTAATTATTGACATGTTTGATTTTTTCGTGTCACATGCACTTTAAATTTCTGCGCAGTGTGACGTTCTGTGATCATATAAGAATGAAGCATTTTATTAAAAAATCTTTCCATTGTGCTTCGTGGATTAGTTCGCTTTGAAACGAACAAGTTAAATTGCAAAACTACAACATTGGTTGTAACTCGCTTCATGTCTCTGATTGCTGGTTTGTTCCACAGTAGTTTAGAAAACTACAGGAACCAAACCATGAAGGTAACAAATATTCACGTTTGGCGAAGTAAGTCAAAATCTTTGTAAGTTCGTGTCATAATTACGTTTGACTGCGTAAACATTGTTGCAAACGTTTGTTTAAACTGGAGTTTGTCCAGAAAGTGAGTAAGTACATTGTGTTCGTAAGAACCTACAAATGCCCGTAAACATCTAAACCGTTTATTTCCGACAAAACAATAAGTTATGCATTCTCACTTACCCAACACTCCCACTCCCCCTCCATGTAGTTTGTTGTTGTTGTTGAGCAGTCGTTCTTCACTTCGTCATCAACACTGAAAATATTTGATTGTTTTGCGTTTATTTTATAATTAAAAACTCAAATTGAGTACAGATGAGATTTACTTGCGACTCCTGTAGTAATTAAACAAACGTTTTTAAAACCCATACATAGAAATTCAGCTCAGAACTGACCCAAAATTACGAAAAGACGCTTAACCTCCAAACATGTACTGCAGGATAGCTGAGGAACAGACAAACATATTGAAACCACTTTAACCCAACAACTAAAACTGTCAACTTAGTATTATGTAAATTTCCTATGGTTTTTCGCCCATTATTGAAACACTGTCAGGTCACAAAGGTTGTTCGCTTGTATAGTGCCAAGATATGCGATGACTTGCATTTAAAGTCTTTTTCGACTACAATACTTTGTATTGAAGGCCTAAAACGCCTTTATGATGTCATGACAGTAAAGGAATGGGTATTTTCCCACAGCAGCGAAATACATCATTTTAAACTGCATTATTTATGAGTCGTGCAAATGAAAACAAGTCATGTATAGTATTTACAGACACTTAACACACCTTACACTATTGCAAGTCATAGATTTCTGGTGACGCATTGGATGTCAGTGGTTTCAATCCAAAAAAGAATAAACTAATGCTTTATCACTTACTAATGAAACTTGTCACAATCTTTGGTTTTCCCAGATTGACAAAAACATTCGTCACTTTTATCGGGACAGTCGATGACGTCATCACATACACTTGACCTTGAGATGGTCATAGGGTCATTTGTACATTGGAAGCATAAACGATGATAAAAGGTCCCCAAACTTCGAATGTCTCTGCAAATGACACAAGTCCATTCTGTCTTATCTTAACCTGTAGGAATTTTTAACCAACCACAACAGTTCACAAATACCTGGCATCTCCATTCTCCGAGGTGTAACACAAATCAGATTTATCATCACAATCGGCAATGCCGTCCCATAGAAACATCTGCGGAAGATCGCAATTCCTGCCATTCCGAACACATTTGAATCCATGTCCATTATTCCAGTGTTGAAAAGCTGGACAGTCATTGCAAGGATCGCCATCACAAACAGTCGAACGTTTCCAACAAGCTGAATTTGGACACTGGAAGTGGGAGGGGCAGAGGTATTCACATGGGGATTTCCCCAAACAATGGGCGAGCTTGTCGCAGATTTCATTTTTTGAGTTACAGGAAATGTTGGCTGCATCCAATGTGTTGTAACAGATTCCATTGTTGTCGAAACAATCACAACGTGGTTTTGAACTAAATAAAATTAATAGTTATTTGCATCAACGAAATAAAAGGTATTTTCATAACTACAAAAATACCATATATTGTTGTTGCTACACTGCTGAGGGAATTTCCCATTAAAACAGGCTTCATCACTCATATCAGGGCAATCTATGACGTCATCACAAACACTTGACCTTGAGATGATCATAGGGTCATTTGTACATTGGAAACACAGTCGTTCGTTCAGAGATGAAGAAGTACGAATATCTCTGCAATAACAAATTTGTTTATAGATGCCATACTTTGCCCATAAGCAGGCAGTTAAAGCTGTTCATTTTATTATCATAACCATCAATATAAACAACAAAGTTCATGACTAAAATTATATTTTCCTTCAAAACATTTCTTTTTTTTCGTTTTCACTTCAATAGGAAGAATGACGCACGTAGACACACCTATCCAATGGCCTTAAAAGAAAATATGATATATAGTAAGATAAGGAACACATTGGGAGAGGGAAGTCTGGGGCAGTGATGGCAAGTACGCATATGCAAAACACAATCAACAACTAAATACCTGACATCTCCATTCTCCGAGGTGTAACACAAATCAGATTTATCGTCACAATCGGCAATGCCGTCCCATAGAAACATTTGCGGAAGATTGCAATTCCTGCCATTCCGAACACATTTGAATCCATGTCCATTATTCCAGTGTTGGAAAGCTGGACAGTCATTGCAAGGATCGCCATCACAAACAGTCGAACGTTTCCAACAAGATGAATTCAGACACTGAAAGTGGGAAGGGCATCCACCGTCACAAGGTGTTTTTCCAACACATTGGATTATTCCTTTGCAAAACTCTTCCACTCTTAGGGCGCATACTTTGTTTGAATGGTCGTAGTCCAACTTGTTATCGCAACTGCAACAAAAGTAATCTATTACGTCACACATCAATAGTTTCGCAAGATATTGTGTTTGTTAATGTTAAACATGAAGAGTCGTCATGGCTGACAATCTGTTAATGTTAGGTTTGTTTTTAAATAAACCAGATTAACGCCAACTTGTCATGCATGATTGTGTATGCAGATGTGTGAATAACAAAACACAACCTACGACTTTACAATAATTTTGCGTTACATCTGCTGAAAATAACTAATAGGAAGTAAATTGGAGCCAACATCGTAAATACTGTGAGCTGCAAACAGGTGACCACTGTTTCGTACTATAAGGTCTTATTAGTACAGCTTGGTGCCACTGATGCTGACGATCATGCCGACCATCCGGTCAGACAAATACTTCCACTTTGTGGTGACAATACAGTCACCGTCATACGTTGGGCACCAAAATAGGTGCATCCATACGGAGAACAAGGTGGAATAAAACTATTGGAATCAGGTAATTATTCGTGTAACTCTGTCAAGCAATGCCAAATTTATCAAATCTTGCGCTAAGATTTCTATTCCTTCGAAAGGATTTCGACGAATGTCAATGAACGAAAAGCAGCTGCAAACGAGGCAGCAGACGCAAAACCACCGCAAACCGTAGATAAGAGCAAGACAGACGCCTGACTCGTATCTTAACCTGGGTTCAAATCCCGGTGTGGTAAAAAACGATACCGCCCTGGGGTTCCATCTGAAGCACCCACGCAACCAGTTGTCACAAGTCAACTATGCGGGACGACGGCATTACCGAAATGCGGTCCCACACACGGAAGAAAACATCGTATTGCCACACTACATACGCAACATCAGGCAAGCATCTTAAACGTCTATGTGGCAAAGTACATTCAAAATACTGCTGCTTCGAATGAAGTCCATGCCGTTGTAGCAACACAAACTACCAGTGTTTATAGATTAGTTGAACATGTGGCACATGTTATAATCTAATTCCCGGAGAGAAGGTTATGTATACTATAAGGCAATAGTACCAAATGACTTCAACACAAACTGTTTTTAGCAAGCCAATATCTTGTACTTATGTTATTGTTTTTGACAATGGCGTCCACTTCGTACATACGTGTGTGCATTTCGGACTTCCGGTCCCATCCTCTTAAACTCGGTGCCTCTGCAGGGATTGGTTGTTACGAGATGGTCAACATCCCCCTCTTTGCTGACCTCTCACCTCTCTCTTCTTTTAAAACAATATTACAAACCCCGCATACTGTAAACCCCCACAACACCCCAACTATCCCTCATTGAATACAACCTTGAAATTCCCTAAATTACTCGACCTTCGAATTAGAAACACGCACTTGCTAATATGAACACCACCTACTTTGACACCGCTGCACACCTAAACTTTTCCAAACTCCCACAACCTAGTACACCCTACGCCACAACCCTTACAGCCCTTCTGAACACCTCTATGTTGCCATTCCATTTCGAAAAATCGTAACTAAATCCGCAGTGACCCTTGCCCTTTGAACAAGACCCCCCAACACCTCATCCAATCCCTTAAACAGTCCATAAACTTTAAGTTCGTAAGCCAGCGGAACAGGGACAACACCTTTCCTGAAGGCGTCCTGGCCGATGTCAAACATTCTATAAATTAATTAACCTTCTCTCCACCCCATTCTTACATCAACAAAACTTAATCCTGTACCATTACTTAATTTGTTTTTTTTTGCTATTCACGCTTAACATAGCTTACTTTTTTCTGTTGTTTTTTTCTCTTAACCTCTTTACTCTTCTCCCACATTTTTCTTTTAATTTCTTTTTTGCCATCGTTTATGATATTTCTTTTTCTATTGCTTTGTGTAAATTTTTGTGTGATATTCGTTGTGGCGGATTGGTTTTCCAGAAAACAAAAATACACAGTGGCCATCTGTCTGCAGCTCACAGCATTCATATTATTGGCTCCACTTTGCTTGTGTAAAAGATAAGCAACGCCTGCTAAAAATCTTCAACATGAAACTTGCTAGTGGGAATACACTTTTCGTGCGCTATAATAGTCAATTCCTCAATACGACGTTTCAAAAGTAAATGCATTATGATGGTAACGTATTTATACCACCTACAATATCAAAAATATTTTAACTTTCGTTCTGCGCCAAAAATGGTTTACTGAGGAAACCTGATACTGGTAATAAAGGCACCGAGTGTTGCTTCTTTGTATTACCAAACAATTCCACATGTTTTACGTAACATTGCCACGTGTTTGCTAACAATGCTCAATTTAAAAACAATGTGTTAAACAGGCGAACATTATTGAAACTTTTACTTATCACGACAATTTATGCAAAAAGATTGACGATTATGTTTATTTAAAATTTTGTGAAGTCAACGCAAACCTGTGATGCGATCGACGTGTTGGCCACCTCTGATATAAACCTTTACTTATCTTAGATTCACTCTTTGCGCCACCCACTGGCCACTTCTTACCTCAACAACATTATTGTTACATGTGAGTGTTTCGCAATCAATAATTCTCTTGAAATATTGAAAACACTTCTAAATGCGTGGGGTTTTGAAACTCTCTTATTTGACCCGACTATATTATGAACCGTTCAAAATTCGTTATTTTAACAAAAGTCAAACACTGATAACATCGTCTATTGATTGGTCAACACTAATACAACGAATGTAGGGAACATATTTAAGTGCTTTCACCTCATGTAAGGACTGGTGAGGTTTTCAGGATAAGTGGAAAAGTTGGCCAGTTTCTCATCACTTCCGTCCCTGCAATGGGGACCACGAAGAGAATCATCACAAAACCACCTAGCCCACACCTTCCTCCCATTATCACAAGTGAACTCTGCACAAGACACATGAACGTAAATCGATTTGAAATCCATCAAAATTTGTAAAACGAACCAACATATTAAATTAATTTAGAGTTGATGATTTGCAACAAAATACTTACTTGCGCCATATTTATACCCCGCTGCAGCAATTGTGATGAAGGAGAGCAGGATTCCAACCACCTTCAACCAATACCTGATAAAAACACAAAGAGTTTATATCTTGTAATGATATATTTCTCTTATTCAGGGGGATGACGTCATCGTGGATTTCAGTTTTACAAACTTTATGTCTAAGGAACACTGCAAGGTTATTTAAGTTAACTGGTAACCGCCAAAATTTCAATGGCTTTTTAGATAAACTGTCGTCACTTTTTCCCTTATTTCGTTTTTATTCTCATCCGCTTGTTGCCCAAACGCTTAGAATAAATATTTAGTAGTTTTCGCCAAATCTCGACAGCTCACGGAACCATTCATATTTTTTGATAAACCTTATATTCAAAGAGTTTTTAATGTCATTTTTGGAAAACGAAGGTTTAATCACCACACTGGTTCAACCATATATCTGATTTAAATACTAAACCACGTTTAGTTTACTCCAGCCGATCCGTCGGGATTCCATCGCTTACAAAGGCGCGGCATATATATTGTAAGCGACCGTTTATAATCAGCTGTAAGATTATGACCAGGCATAATTTTTGTGCGATATTAAGAAACCAAAATTTCGTACCGGGCTCACAATGCGCCTGGAGAAGCGTAAGACACCGTGCAAGTCAATAACACCTGTAAACTCGATCACAGACCAGACCGAGTTTAACCTCACTCTATAAACCGTAGCCCCAACCATGCTAAGACTTGCATAGAAATAACAAACTAAAATTTAAACTTGTGTATAAGCTGCACTGATGAGACCTTTTAGGTCGAAACAGTGGCCATCTGTCTGCAGTTAAAACACAATTCATATTATTGGCTCCACATTGCTTAACATAAAATTTCAACGTCCACGCTTAGACGGGGTAGATATTTATGTTCATTTTTATCCCGCGCAAAAATTATGCTTTATTGTTTTTACGACAAAAATGTGGCTATATTTCACCATGTTAATAATTTAAATAGCTCACAAACCTTGCTCCCATTTTTCGTCTGTCGGACTCTTCCCTGATCCGTCTCAAATCCTCTCTCTGATCCACCAACGACTTCTGCAGCAACACAAAATGTTTGTTACAATTTAAGAAATCCTCGCAAAAATAACCAGAATTAAACGACTTTATCTGACATAATGTCTGTTGACGTGGATTCGTAACAACCAATCTACGCATACCTGTATAAGGTTGGAAAAGTTGTTGGCAAATAAGCTAGCCTAGATCACAGCAAAATATCCAACTCCAACGAAAAAATTTTCCCAAGGGAAATACCAATATATCAATGTATATTGTTAAGTATGATGCCCAGTCTATATTCATGCAACCTTACTATTGTCCTTAGATTTGCTTTCGTACTAAACATCGCCAGCGATTAAATATAGACAGGCATTGTTACGCAAATGACATGGATATTCTGCATTGTTCCTTTTACCGTCCCTATTCATTATGACGATATTTGTTTTTTCTTTGCACTTCCTATTGTCCCAACACGAGACTGAGGCTAGGGCACAAGGGCCACACGGTCGGGCATTGCGCGGCTTCCATACGATTGTCTTTCTACAAACTAATATCACTTGACGCAATATTTATTCACAGCGTAATTGTGTTTTGCTTACTTACGAACGCAACTCTGCCTCACAAATAAGAAACTTCTTACTTCAAGTAATTGGGACTGAACTTGGGGTCACAAGTCATGTTTGTTACCCCTCGGACTTAACTTGGACTTCGTCTGGGACTATTTGGATTTATTCCATCAATGGTTTCATCGACCCATGATATTTTGTGTTCATATTTGTTGTTCAACATCGTAGTTAGCGCGAAAAATAAAAATGATGGGATTTGTCAATATTTAGTGATGCTGCAACTTTCATGATTCAATTAAAAATGTAATCGTGCAAGATATTGTGTATATTTGATTAAACAAGTGGTTCCCAAAATAGGCGCAATCGTAGGGGGGGCGCTGGAGACCAAATGGGCAACTGGGGGCGCTAGGAAATAAATGAGCGCTTTGTGACAGGGCAAATTTTCTCTTGTAGCGTAAGTCAGTGTTTCCCAACCGGTGGTACGTGTACAACTAGTAGAACGCGACCGCATTCCAGGTGGTACGTGAGCACCTTTCCGTAATTTCCTGGTATAGTTCGAATTTAATAAATCGTAACTGATTTCAAAATTTCGGATAGTTCATCCCCTAGGTTACTTTGTAACATTCAATAAGGTGGTACACGACGAAATTGTTTTACCTCCAAGTGATACGCAACCACAAAAAGGTTGGGAATCACTGGCCCAAATGATTTAGTCCAATCTTTGTATAATTTCTGCTACTGCAAAAAGGGCTTTTCTCGCATGCAGAACTAGAAGTAAAAATGAGGATTTTCGGTGGTATGGTTTACTTGTTGTTAACTAGAGTTTGGTATTGAAATATTAGAAATCAGACGAAATTGGTGTCATTCCACCAACCTCACCCATCGCATTAATTGACAAGCAACAATAAATTCGTTATGTTTTTTGTCTGTTCTGTTGGGCGTTGTTAAATGACTAAGGTGTTTGGGGGGCGGCACTGAAAAAAAGTTTGAGAAACACTGGATTAAACAAATCGCTTGCAATGTCAATGAACATATGTTTAACTCAATGCACGCTGGTAAAAACCAATCAAATTATTTGACGGCCATCGAATCCAATATTTTTTTTAATGACCACGTGTGGTCAACAACCCGATGGCGTAATATAACGTCGTTATGTTAAACGAATGCATATATGTAGGCTGCATTAAATAACTCCAACCATTACTATATTGTCAGAACGGTATTCTTCATCATAATACATTACGACGTTATGTTGAAAATGCGAATATCTTTATGTGAGGCCTACCTCCTTCGTTTTCTAGAGTGCTGTAATATTTGCATATTGAGACGCACGCATCAACTACTGACTCAAATTAGACAATTGAACAGATGTTTCAAGTTAATTTGCAATAGAGGCACAGCCAGGAAGTGGTCGAACGGGCCAAATTATTGAATAACTTGCCATTATTCCTTTGATGATCTAAAACATAAGATTGTTGGATTCAAAACAATGTTTAATTACGGACGACGCTTGGAATATAGTTTCCAAATTTTCGGTCAAAATTAACTGCGCGCCATTTTCAAGGCAATAGCGCGCCCTGTGGTGTGAATACCTGTATAAAATACACAGATAATGTTGCTGTTCCTGCCAGGCATATTATATTTAAATAGTTCGTTTTTCACATAAAACTGTAACTCATATTCATCGACGCTTCGCTTGCTATCCAGCTAAGCTTTCATAGGCTAATGGTTCAGCACACAACACCAAGAAAACATACCAACACGAAAAAATAACGCTAACACCGCTTATGATATCACGTGATGTTATAAAAAGGGCTGGAAACAACAGTTACAGCAAGTTGTTGTAAAGCACCAGGAAATATATGCACTGTTTTCTATCATTAACACAGCGATTGTTCTTGTGGATATGGAGCGCTTATAGAAAAAGGCGCTTTGTATGATCCACCTCCCTTTCAAGAACCTCGTCCTTGTCGAATGCTTGGCCAACGCTGTCTTCCTTGCGACTTTTGATGCATAAATTAAGCCCTTCTGCAATGTCCTCGCGAGACAGCAGCGTTCGCTTTTCAAGATTTTCGTCTTTTTGTAAACGATGCATGAAGTTTTTTTAATTTACAATGATTTAATGTTAGAGGCTCTTTAACATATGCAGATATGTTCCCAGCAAGCATGTTGGCCTAATGGTTTTAATGTTCTCGTTTGTGGTACACGCTTTTATTGCAACTACCGATTATCTGCTTTTTACATGTGATAATAAACAACGGTGACAAGTGTTTGTTAAAATGTTGCATAACAGACGTGTTTGCGCGCTTTTAGGAATATACTGCAATATTCCTCAAAACGTTTTCTGCTTGTATTTCATTAACCCAAGTACTTATTATGAGTCTCCATTTAAATACCTGATAAATATATCATGGTAGATATGCAAAGTTGTAGAAATGACGTAGTTTATAGCAACCACTTTGCATAAACAGAATTAGTCCATACACACAGGGTTTTTTTACTTCCCAATGCTTTGCAAGTTTTATCATATAGATGACGTAATGAAAAAACGCTGGGACAATGTTCACTCAAAATACAAACACCAAGGTCTTCTTCCAAATGGACATTTTGAGGTTATACACAAATGGAATCCAAGCTGCGCCATAGGCATCCTATTTCTGTGAATACAGTATTATGTTCTTATTGATTACTTCCCGTACGTCTGGTGAATAAATTACAAATGATTACAGGCATGGCTTTCGTTTGGCAAAACCTGCGAGTTCCAAGCGGAGACAGGCGAGTCGATCTCTCAGGTTTTTCGGGTGAAGTGCGGTATTTGGAAGAAATTCAACCATCTTTCTCACGTTGAAAATTGGATTGGCCAAGATGTCCTCGTAATAAAGAACGAGTTTTGTTTTTTTGCTTAACAACACTCTATGTTGGTATGTTAACAGCCTCTGGTGGTTTGTTAACCGGATGTTCATTTTTCTGCCTATCTTTCTGCGTTGAGTTCTGCGGATAAAAGCAGGAATTGCTTATAAAGAATGCATGTGTTTTGCGTTATCAGCTTATTAACATAGAACTGCTATGAAGCTTTCAATGCAACCTTCTTTGATCTCATCTTCTGTAACATGCGTGTCGACTTTGTCTTCTGAGTCCGGTAGCAAACTGCAGACAAAATCGACTTTTACGGGTTTCTGAATATCATGATAAATAATTCTTCCCATATGTAAGCGAGTTTGTATCTAGAAGGTTGCGTTCTTTGACCACATAATGTTTTGTTAGGTATGAGCACTTTCCAACACATTGGTAGCAAATTGGATGATTTCTTGTGAATTAAGATTCTATTCGAAGATTAACCAACAACGGACATTGGGAATTGAGTAAATGACTTTGAATAGCCAAAGCTAATATGCCTATCATCACAAACACCAGTTTTGTTGGCGTTGATGTTGTTAAAT
This sequence comes from Ascidia mentula, assembly GCF_947561715.1. Lineage (NCBI taxonomy): Eukaryota > Metazoa > Chordata > Ascidiacea > Phlebobranchia > Ascidiidae > Ascidia > Ascidia mentula. Next base: position 20,411,496 of record NC_138568.1, on the reverse strand, counting down.
TTTCCCTTCTGAAATTGCAGATCATGAATGTTGGGTTGGTTGTCTTTTCGTGCAGAAACCTATGCCGTTCTCACCAGACAAAATTTGTTGTGGAGCTGGCTGGTTTGTGTTTTGCTTTAAGTTAAGAGAGATACTTTGAACTACTAGGTTGAGAACCTTTATTCAAACAGGCAACAAGTGAAATGGCATCTGTTCATCTGTCCAAGCCATTTGTGAGTTTTAATGGTTTATACAGAGAGAACAGAATTGCTGTGATATATTATCAACTTTTTTGCTATTAGTTGTTCATTTGCTGTTAGTTGGTTTGTTTATGGTCATTTGTTTGTTTGAATGTCTGCATGCTTGTCTCATTTTATTGTTATTGATTTTCAGGTTGTAGTTCTGTGTGTTTGTTTGTATTTGTGGCTTTTTAATCCTAGTAGTGACTGTTTTTTTTTTATTGTAGTAGACTGGTTTTTGGGCTAAATAAAAAAAAACCTTTTCAAATTTTTTTAACATGTGTTGATTCAAGCATTTTTTGCATTAATTAATAGAGATCAGTAGTTGCTATACATAGCCATCAGAAAATGTGAAACTGACTGGCCATGGCATGGGTGTAATTTAGAACTCTTCGCCGTTTGTTTATTACATACATGTTGTTGGAAGTCACAGTTAAGATTAGTGAATCCCAACCTTTTGTGGTCATGTACCCCTGTGTTAAATTTGACGGAAGCTTTTCTAACAAACTAAATTGTGTATTTGTTAAAATACCAGAATCACAAATATATTTGTAATTCAACAAAAAAGTAAACCGAAACAAACAAAATTGCGGCATTTTTTGTGTGCTTTTGTTCGTTTACAGACCGCCCAAAATCCATCCCACATCCTCCTTTGGGGATCATGAGCAACATTTGAATTTTTAAGTGTTCCCATTTTTGCAAAAAATATTTAGGTCATCGATAAATTTTCTTCTTCTTAGGTCATTCGTTATTTTCTTGTTCTTTAATGAGTCATGGTGGCATGCTTTAAACTTCCCTGTCATGCAGATATTTCCTAAAGCAACTAATTTGGCACACGAAACTAATAAATTTAAATATGTCCATTGTACTTAAGACCGAAGACAAAAAAGGTTGGAGACAATATTTTTGTTATGTTTCAGGTGACCAATTGTAGGCAAGAAGTAAATTTTTGTTATACTTTCGCAGCTTAAATAGTAGCAAATATGTTTGCTTGCAAGCTAATTTTTTTCCAAATCAACAACACCTAAAAATTCAAATGCGTTTTACCTGTGGGAAAGTTCCCATTAGTGGGAAATTATATGGTTGTTGGTGGGTAATTAGTGGGCATCAATTGTACGAAGGTAGTTGTTATGTTCTGTATCCACCTAAAAATGTCTAAAGTGTATGACAGATATAGCACAAATGCAATAATTAAATTCTTCGGTAAAAATTTAAACACAAGTGGGAAAAAAGTTTTCCCTTCACAAAACATGGGGAAATGAGAGAAAAAAGGTTAAGAACAACCACATTATAATGCTGATCGCCCAGATGAACCAAGTCTTTATTTTATTTGAGAGTGGGCTAATTAGTGTACCTGGTGGAACCATTTTAGTGGCAAAAACCATTGCGAAATGGACAGGACTAGTTTGTTTTTTTGAAAGTGGCTTGCGACCATAATAAATGAAACAAGAAACACACATCAAATATTGCAAAACGTGATTCAAATGCGATTGCCAAAGTTACCGGCAAAACGCTAATTTACAATCAACGGTTTTCCTTTGTCATTCTGTTTTGTAATGTGACTTAAAACGAGTGAACAACACCGATGTATTGTTTGCTAAACTTCGGAGAACTAATAACATAACTTTTTTTGAACATAGGAGGCGATTGAACAATACCGCCTGTAAGTCATATGGGCGTATTTTATGACGTGTTGATATTTTTTGACTCACTGTGCAATGGACAAACATGATGGCGTATGACACAAATGTACCGCCTACATGTAAAGCCAGACAAGATCAACGTATGGGTGACAAGGTTCTTAAATCAAAACGTTACTTATTTAACCATGTTCGTTTGCACAAGAGTCAATAATGTTCACATTGCTTATTTCAGGACAAAGTGCGCTACTTAATCCACGTATTCCTTGAACAAGCAACAGGCAGCCACGCTTGGCCGAAACAGACGGAAGTCCAACAAATATCGATACATCAACAATTCTGTCTCAGAAATTAGTCCACTGTGGATTGATGTTTCGCATCTTGAATGGCGTTGGACAGAAACCGTAGCAAAACTGCAAAAAGAAAAGTTATGAACAAAATGATGATTTCATTATTTATAAAGGATGGTGCTGATATGGTGTGTGTAGTTCATGTTCTGTGTGTCATCGGGTAAATCCTCGCGTCGGTCTTGAGGTTTTACAGCATTAACATGATGTCAGAAGGTGGTCCATTGAGGGTTTTTGGTGTCTTTTTTATGAGATTACTACACAACTTTCGATATCGCCAACAACCGTGTTGGATTCGCAACATTGGCGCCGGTTTCAAAGTGATCAAGCCTAACATGAGCAGCAGTAACCACTTGAAAGCTTTGTCGTTGATACACAAATGAAAAGAAATATATAATCAAGTGTAAATAATAGATTTTCATTCCAAGTAATTTTTCTGCATCAAATAACTCCTACCATTACTATATTGTTAGAACGCTATTCTTTATCATAATACATTTTATATGAGGTTATAAAATACGAATACCTTTATCTGAAGCCCATCTCGTTCGTAATATTTGCATGTTGGGACGCCCGCATTAATTACTGACTCAAATTTAGACATTTAAAGTCAGATGAAGAAAATATCCACGGGAGTTGGTGATAGAATCGCGCGGATTAAACAGTCTGTGAGTATTGTGTTGACTTCTTCCCTCCTAAAGGATGTTTGAGAATTTGTGCAAAATTAAATTTTTACCTTGCCGGAGTTCCCGCTTCGTTTTCCCGCAGATTTTTATTTCAACACTCGGCCTCCCTCTTCAAAGGTTTGACGACTGATATTTCCATAATTATGACGATGAAACAATGGTTGCAAGTTGATTGACAGCTTCGTGCACGGCGCCTCTTGCCTGCCAGTCTGGCAAATTTTATGTTGGCTTCTTGACTGGATAACCCTTATGGTTTTATCGGTGCCCATGACATTTATATTGATTGTTTATGTTCAAGTACTTTTGTGCAAAATTAACAAGATTCGGTCAACATTCGGGTTTGGATGAATATTAAAACATTCGGCGAATCCCGGACTTACAGAATACCCGAAAAACTCTGTGAGATAGACATGATTACGGACAATTTTGCTGAACGTGGGCAAGTTTTGAAACTGTCAAAAAGTTTTGCTGTGCAGATAAAAGAGCTATGTGTGCAAGAAGAGGTAATGGTTTCATTGGATGTGTTTTCCTGTTCTCCAACGTACCGGAAATGTTGGCCGCGAACGTAGCAGCAGAAAGATTACGAAACGACGGAACATTGGAACAACGTTGCTCGTTGCTGTCACACATTGTAGATGTCTTCGTTTGGTCCTCGATGCCACCTACCTTTGTTTCAGAGGTGATCCTTTACGGGAATATGGTCTCCTCTCTCCGTTGCTGTTGCCAACTTCATGATCGGGCAACCCTTTCCACATGTGTCTGCAACAAATTAACTCATTTCGACCGATATTTGTCGTTTGGCTCGGCGCACTCGATCGCCCACAGGCGCGAGTTTTTTTACCACACTGAAGCTAAATCATTCATAAAAAATGACGTAAAGTGACAACAAGAGGTGGGTTACATTGATGTAACGCAAACAATTATCCCCGCTTTTTTTCTCGAACATAACCATGGCTTGTCGAGGAGGTGTGTTGAGGGCGAAACACGGGTGTAGTTGCTTAGCGATCAAGCACAGGAAAGAACCTGTTTTGTTTTCGTCATGATAACAATTCAAACAAGAACCAACTCAAACAGGTGAGGAATTCCTCAACAAACTTATGAAGTGTGGTTGAAACATAAACCTCATCAGAATCCACAAGTTTAAGAATACACACACTTTTACCCTCTCAACACTGTGTTTATTGGTAACAACAACAAGTATCAGTAAATATGCGCAATCAGCAAACATTCAACAAAACGATTGAATTTTCGTGGAAGTTTAAATTAGCCGCGAACGAACCAGTTGATATTGAATGCCAAACAGTAATTGATCGTTAGAAAAATAACTTTAAACAAAAATCTTGCTGCTGACCATTTGATGCAAAGTTGACGGTGGAATGTGAATTGTGATGCGATTTATACAGAGAGTTTGTCCTGCCAAGAATTTTACGACATACTTTTTGCATTAAAATATACTTATCAATGATATACAAAATACACATGGCGAGGTTTATGTACAAGGCGTGCGAGAGGGGGTTTTGAGGGGGTGTTTTAAACTTTTTTTTGGTGATATTTGAAGGTAGCAGACTATATTTTCATGAGCCAATGGTTTGTATTCCATGAGTTGATCACATGGAATGTTTCCAACATCATATTTACAAGTAAACGTTGATCCAGAAACAAAACGTAGTATAGGGAAGTCAGTGGAAGCAAGGGGAATCACCGCATCATAGTTTTGTCCAAAATGATTCTACCCAAGTTGATGTCAAGCTTTCTAACACTCACACATGATAAGAGTGTCCATGTGTTGGATGACGTGTGAACGTGGACGACGATTCCGATCAACTCAACACGTGACTCAAACCATGGTACATAAAAGGTAGAACCACCACATACGACCAATAAACAAAACTAAGCAAACGGAGTGCGTACATCAACCAAAATTCACGTAGTTTCGTTCTTTTGTTTGGGTCTGTCGTCAAAGATGTTACTTTGTCCTACTTGTGAGATTTTTAAATGGAAAGTTGTAACTTGGAATATCAATTTTGTGTTGTAGTAACTTTGCCATCACAAACTAAATATTATTCTACACATGGAAGGTACGCGTGACGTCAAAAACAAGATTCGGTTCTATCCATTCGATGCCAGGAAAAATACACATTTTGCACAAACTGAATGCAAGGTTTATTTACAGATCAGTTTCTACTTCAACCACATGTAAGTTTTCTCGGTTAGCAACCACAACCACATTTTCCTGTTGCTCTTCCTGTGGTTGACGTCTGAAAACGGTACGTAGGCCATCCCGGACTCTATCATAAAGCAGTTTCGGTGCGTTGGAATAGATGAGGGGATTTAGAGAGCTGTTTATGGGAAGCAGGATGATTGCTGACACAGCGTACATCACTGGAGGCATAGGGACTCCACCGATGTTTACAAATGACATAATGGAAATTGGAACCCAGCAGAGAAAATCGGTAATTATCAGTCGGATGATTTTCTTTTGTATTTCTGCCGAAACAGCTTTAATGGTATAATATGTCTGTAAATACGAATGTGCTTACCTTTGTCTTGTCTTGCCGCCCTTCCACTTCTTAGTCTCTCGTTCACTTGCCTGGCACTGGCAGTTGACTTCTTGTAAATCCAAATATACGTAATTGCAACGAACATGAAGGCCAGGAAGTTAAGAGTAATAATAGCGATTGAATATCCCCATGCCTTGTCGTTGGTTGTTACATACAGTTTGCTGATGCAAACACTGCTGCTGCTGTAATATCTACACATAAACAATTTTGTGGATACAAAATTAAAATTTTGCACAAATAAAACACAAACCCCAAATATCCAGAAATATCAAAAAGCACAGTGTAATTGTAATCGTCAAGAATATCCATAAAATCCATCCAGGAATTAGCATCATTTACTCGCATGAGGGCAGTGTTGAGTTCTTGGGAATCATTGCTTGTGAAGTTGTGTTGAAAAGTTACAAATCGATCCATGAAGTTATTCATGCCTGTATACGCAACGCTAGTGTCGTTCGAAACTGGTTTCACCACCAACATCAATGATAATAACTTACTAGAAAAGTCGACGGCAACATTGTTATAAAACGGATTCTCATTCATCCAAGCTTTGGTTTCAAACAAATGTTGAAGTTGAGTTGTGAGTGGAATAAAAGCAATTGTAAACGAGAATGCCCAGGATAGGATAATGGAAAGGATGACAGTTTTCAATTCCGGTTTCAAGGATGCATCGTGTGGCTGAAACAAAAGAGAACATTAACGTGTTTTCATTAAAAGCAGTAAGTTTGCAAGCTGGGCGTTCCTTTCAATTCGAAGGACGGGGAATGTAGTTGTCAGTTCGAATCCCATCGGACTGAAATTGCTACCTCTTTCTTTACCCACTTTCTGGAGATAATAGATTTCCAAAGATAAAGTTGTCGTAAAATTTTGGAACGGGCCGTCACCGGTTCAACGAAGTTGGCAATAGCTGACTTAACCAAATACAATTGTTTCACTTACGTTTTTCACAGCAAACAGTCGGAATATGGTCAACAGAACCATTGTAAACACCGATGTTTCGCTTGAAAGCAAAACCAATACCCCCATTGTGGTGCAACTTCCGCTTGATCTCCAAATAAGGTCATTGGCACAATAATTTCCGGAATATCTGACACCAGCGGCTCCCAACATGATCAGATAAAATCCCATGAGTAGATCGGAAACGGATAGATTCAAAACGAGCAGATGGTTTGTGCGAAATGCAGCAGATTGTGATTTTGTCGTTGCCAACGTTTTACTTTCTATCACCATGACAACCTGAAAACAAATTAAATGAAAATGTGAACGAGTGTTCTTATTTTTGCACAAGGAAAACAAAACAAACTTAGTTAATGAGAGCTGCATTCAGGGTGTGTACACGCACTGTTTCGACCTGTAAGGTCTCATCAGTGCAGCTGTTGAAGTGGCACTGTGCTAGCTGGTAGACTAGCAGACACACATATTTCCACTTTGTGGTACCTTTCGGTCAATGGTCGATGTGTTGGGTACCAAACCAGGTAACAATCAACATAGACGAACCACCGTGGAGCGCACTATGGCCAAAACAACTGTTTGGGATCCAATAGAGCTTTCGGCTCGGCTTTCACCCAAAGTCTACCAGCTAGCACAGTGCCACTTCAACAGCCGCACTATTGAGACCTTACAGGTCGAAACAGTGCGTGTACACACAATGTCTGCAGCTTTATTGACTATTATGGCCCTTTGGGCATATAAACTTAGTTAAATTTACCAAATTGCCGGCAATGGCGAGCATCCCCATTATCCACACAATGGCTCGTAGAAATGGGTTTGCAATCAACTCGTATCGTGATGAAAATATGTTTTCGTTGATCACTTTTGTATTTGTTGGGCACTCGTCTGACCAATCAGAGCAGTCGCCGACTCCATTGAATTTCTGTGTAAATTATAAGATTTTAAGAAAACTTTGTAGTTAAGTTAGCCACATTGGTGTCCGTAAACAACACATTGTGAAATTACTGTCTTGCATATAATTTGCGAACATCGGAACTATGGAAATTTGACAAAAAATATGTACTGCAGGATGCATGTGTAGTTTTGGGTACGTGGAAGGCGTGTGACGCGCTAATTGACCAGAAAGCTGGCGACAAAAATAAGAAATTAATTGGTAAACTGGCAGTTCTCATCTGGTGGCAAACGTTAAGGTGTGCTTGTGTGATTAGGTGTCAAGAACATGATTTGTGAAGTGGGTCGTAATTAAATTAATGTTGTTTGGTGTTGGTCCTTTTAATATTGGGTGTTTCTATATAATTTTTTACTTTGGCGTCAGTTTATTTAATTATAAAAGTAGCCGCCTGTGTAGTTTGGGTCCCAACATTTGTTTTGACGGTGAGCCGTTAGTGCAGGGTGAACTGAGCGTTTACTATGGTTGGGGTTGGAGGTGCGCGTTAGTACATGGATCAGATTGGGAGTGAACGGTTGGTTTAGATCAGAGATTCTCAAACATTTGTGCTAAATTCAAAACTATAAGTTCATAAGGCTTTATTTAGACCTATTGTGTGACGGAAACGCACATTTTAATCCAGCGAAGATCAACTTTAAAAGTTTGGCGCCAAAAAAACAGAGAAAAGGTCTTCCTAAATCGGTTCTAAAACTTCCATACCCGCCATTCCAATAACTTTTGTCCTAATTCGGGAACACTGATTTTATTTAGGTCACAATAGTAACATGCACGGAATCAAAACATCTTTGCCACGGGACACAAAACTTTAAATATTGTTTACATGTGTTTACCTTCTCCTTCTTAACGAACAATGGATCTTTGTTTTCGCAATAAAACCATCCCTCATTTGTGCAGTTTATTTCGTCACTTTGATCATCGCAGTTAATTGTGAGGTCACAAACATCCGATTTGTTGACAGAAATCTGTCGCAAAAGTCTGTAAAATACTTAAACCGTCTTTGTGGTTAACTGTGTGCGAAAGATTCAACAAAGGGCATTATGACAAACAATACTGAACAACAGACACCGATACCTATTTGCTTTTTATAGTTAAAATAACGCTTCGAAGTGATTTTTTTCCAAACTCTTGTAATTAAGGTCTCAACTTTTTTGTGGTTTTGTTGACAAGAAATAACTTTACTTTGGCTCCATTTAACGCTGGGCAGTAGAATCTTCCTTCCTTTGAGCACAATTCTTCTGGATATTCGTCACTTTCATCCTTGCAATCGATGAAACCGTTGCATACTTTGGACATAGGAATATTGAGAAGTCCGTGTTTTGTGTCGCAGTGTTTCCGATGTTTGCAAAGTTGAGAATCTTCATCATGGGCGAATCCTCGACTTGCGTCACGATTGTGGATCCGAACAACGCAATCCCGCCTCCCATCGCACAGTAGTTTGTTGTCGAACCTCTTCCACAACCACCTCCTCCCGTAACCCTATGTAAAACACATCACGTGGTTCCTGGTATGTTTTTGTGCGAACGATTTGTTGCTCATGCTGGAAGGAATACTTTGTTATTATTTTAAACAAATCTTTTATTAGTTATTGTAAGGATTGTCAGGATTTCGTGGCTGTTACATGAGGGTTTATCATTAGTAAGTTTTGAAACAGATTTCTCTGCCGCAAAATCTGTGAATCAGGTGGCGACAGACCAGCAGGGTCCGTAAACTTTTTGCTTACAAACTCAATTTGTCAGTTAACAGTGCCCATGTGGGACACCTAGAAACGTCCAACGACACATCGACAGCAACAGACGTCATGACAGCAAACTTGTTCGAGACTTTTATACCTGGGAATGTGATCACTATGTGATTGTCATGCATTAAGATGTTTATTCGCACATCGTCCGTAAAGATTATGGCAAAGTGAGATGCGGCGGAAGTCATATCCACCCTAGAACAGCCCAACGCGCTTTGCAGGAATTAGTTAAACCCTGCGTTTCGTAGCAACCAAGTAGGTGTAGTGTGGTTATTGTGTATGATGTCACTGAATGTTACCCACCAGTATATAACAACGTCTGTACAACGTAATCTTTCGACATGCAACAGTGCTTGAAGTGGTCGCGATGGTGCCATGACAGGAAAATTTTGAATTGGAATAAATGGATAGTCTCGGTACTGTGACATTACCGTATCTAACACAAACATCTTCGAAACACAGGTATTTATGTAATTGCGTAGTGTAAGGCTTGTCGGGATTTCCTGGCTGTTACATTAGGTTTTATCATAAGTTTTGAAGCAGGTATCGCCACAAAATCTGTGAATCAGGTAGCGACAGACCAGCAGGGACCGTAAACTTTTGTCACAAACTCAATTTGTCAGGTAACAGTGCCCATGTGGGACACCTAGAAACGCCCAACGACACATCGACAGTAACAGACGTCATGACAGCAAACTTGTTCGAGACTTTTATACCTGGGAATGTGATCACTATGTGATTGTCATGCATTACAAGATGTTTATGTTTTTAAGTTTTGTTAAAGTTTTTACATCAACCAGGTAAAAATCAAAGAAAATAACAAATACAATTTGTGACGAAAGCGAGAATTAACTCTTAAACGTGTGGAATGTGACGACGAAATTGACTTTTCACGCGACTCCTCTTCTAAACTCTCGTTGGAAAGGTTTCGCAGTTTTTTCAGCATTTTACAATATTTTTTCCGCCGTGGTCGCAGTACTTTGAGTATCCACAAAAGGGATATGTCTGCTGTTATTTTTGTGCCAATTGTTAAAAATGTGGGTATTACATATCAGTATACTGTATTATAGTACATGCCGTGTTGTGTGGTTTAGTGCAACCCAAATACCACATAAATTCCACGTTTGTCAACGTTGCACAGGAAACGTCTGGGGAACTCGGTACAAACCCCAATTCCAAATGTTAACGACCTTGAAGGTATTTCTTTAGTAATGTAATAGGATTTTGTAAATAATTATTATCACGTGTAATTGAAGTCTTGCACGGCGAAAGCCATATCCACCCTAGAGAAGACTGTTGCCACGCGCTTTGCAGGAATTAGTTAAACCCTGTGTTTTGTAGCAACGAAGTAGGTGTAGTGTGGTTATTGTGCATGATGTCACTGAATGTTCCCCACCAGTATCATATGCACTTTAAGTTGCACAAGCACTTAAAGTGCATATGACACGGACATGGCAACTTTGCGTAAAACTACTACAACCAACTTATATCCAAAGTTTTTCGGTTCTACGTCAACCAAACAATGTAGAAAACTGCACGAAAACTGGCGGCGACCAAAAATCGAAAACCTTTTGCACTGTGGCGAAATTGACATCATACAAGGCACTCGCGTCGAAAAAATGCATTGTTTAGATAGGAGAAGGCGCCTTGTATTGCAGATATCAAATAGTTTCAAACATAGAAGAATCCACAGATTACATTACGTCAAAGGTCAGAACAGGGTTTTACATCACACAAAAATATGTCACTGTGACGTCACAAACCAAAGGATTTATTGTCCCTAATTATCTAAAGACCAAAGGGTATAGCAGCAACGACATTACTCTGTACTTCGATGAGACGGGGTTGGTGCGTTTCATTGCTCAGTGACATTACATTACGCCATTTTTTAATAACTTTAACTTTCTTCTTTGCATTGACTTTAATTTGAAAATGATTCCAGCATCATTTCTAGTTTTAGTGGTTGATTGTGGCGAATTGAAGGAATCATTTATGACTCGAACTCATAGGCAACACTACTGCCAGGCAAAAAGTGGTACTATGACAGAATAACTGTGTTGCATAATCAGCTAATTTGGTCGGCCTTTCCTGGCGGTTTTTGCCAGCCTCAAATTCATTTAACCTACTTCTATCTTGTGCTGTGAGTGGACATAACGACAATGCTAAATTGACGGTTTGTCTCTGTCGTGCTTTCAAAAGTTCATGTATCACGTTAACGATCATAAATGCCTATAACAACAAGAACATCCAGTCCCAATAACTGTTTTATTATTACATAACTAAATAAGACATAATAGGTCTAAATAGCGGCCATCTGTCTGCAGCTCAAATTAACATCAAAATCCGTTTGTTGCACTTTAAAGTTATGAACAACTCTTAGTTTAATTATTGACATGTTTGATTTTTTCGTGTCACATGCACTTTAAACTTCTGCGCAGTATGACGTTCTGTGATCATATAAGAATGAAGCATTTTATTGAAAAATCTTTCCATTCTGCTTCGTGGATTAGTTCGCTTTGAAACGAACAAGTAAAATTGCAAAACCACAACATTGGTTGTAACTCGCTTCATGTCTCTGATTGTTGGTTTGTTCCACAGTAGTTTAGACAGAAACCAAACCATTGAGGTAACTAATACTCACGTTTGGCGAAATAAGCCAAAATCTTTGTAAGTTCGTGTAATAATTACGTTCAACTGCGTAAACATTGTTGCAAACGTTTGTTTAAACTGGAGTTTGTCCAGCTAGTGAGTAAGTAGCCTACATTGTGTTGGTAAGAACCTACAAATGTACGTAAACATCTAAACCATTTTTATTAAGTCTGGTAAACTTTTTCTCGACTAAACAATACGTTATGTATTCTTACTTACACACCACCACTCCCCCTGTATGTAGTTGGTTGTTGTTGTTGTTGTTGAGCAGTCGTTCTTCACATCCTCATCAACACTGAAAATATTTGAATGTTTTGCGTTTATTTTGTAATTAAAAAACTCCAATTGAATGCAGATGAGATTTACATGCGACTCCTGTAGTAATTAAACAAACGTTTTTAAAACCCATACATGGGAATTCAGCTCAGAAATGACCCAAAATTACGAAAAGACGCTTAACCTCCAAACACGTACTGCAGGGCAGCTGAGGAACAGACAAACATATTGAAACCACTTTAACCCAACAACTAAAACTGTCAATTTGATAATATGCAAATTTCCTATGGTTGGTCGCCCATTATTGAAACACTGTTGCGTCACCAAGGTTGCCCGCTTGTAGTGCCCAGATATGCGATGACTTGCATTTAAAGTCTTTTTCGACTACAATACTTTGTATTCAAGGTCTAAAACGCCTTTATTATGTCATGACAGTAAAGGAATGGGTATTTTCCTACAGCGGCGAAATACATCATTTTAAACTGCATTATTCATGAGTCATGCCAATGAAAACAAGTCATGCCAGTGGAAACAAGTCATGTAGTATTTACAGACACTTAACACACCTTACACTATTACAAGTCATAGATTTCTGGTGACGCATTGGATGTCAGTGGTTTCAATCCAAAAAAGAATAAACTAATGCTTTATCACTTACTAATGGAACTTGCCACAATCTTTGGTTTTCCCAGGTTGACAAAAACATTCGTCACTTTTATCAGGACAGTCGATGACGTCATCACACACACTTGACCTTGAGATAATCATGGGGTCATTTGTACATTGGAAGCATGAACGATGATTAAAGGTCCCCAAACTTCGAATGTCTCTGCAAATAACACAAGTCAATTCTATCTTATCTTAACCTGAAGGTATTTTTTACCAACCACAACAGTTCACAAATACCTGGCATCTCCATTCTCCGAGGTGTAACACAAATCAGATTTATCATCACAATCGGCAATCCCGTCCCATAGAAACATTTGCGGAAGATTGCAATTCCTGCCGTTCCGAACACATTTGAATCCATGTCCATTATTCCAGTGTTGGAAAGCTGCACAGTCATTGCAAGGATCGCCATCACAAACAGTCGAACGTTTCCAACAAGCTGAATTTGGACACTGGAAGTGGGAGGGGCAGAGGTACTCACATGGGTAATTCCCCAGACAATGAGCAAGTTCGTCGCAGATTTCATTTTTTGAGTTACAGGAAAAGTTGGTTTGATCCATTGTGTTGTAACAGATCCCATAATTGTCGAAACAATCACAACGTGGTTTTGAACTAAATAAAATTAATAGTTATTAGCATCAACGAAAAGAAAGGTATTTTCATAACCACAAAAATACCCTATATTGTTGTTGCTGCGCTGCTGAATGAATTTCCCATTACAACCGCATTCATCACTCATATCAGGGCAATTTATGACGCCATCACAAACACTTGACCTTGAGATGATCATAGGGTCATTTGTACATTGGAAACACAGTCGTTCGTTCAGAGATGAAGAAGTACGAATATCTCTGCAATAACAAATTTGTTTATAGATGCCATACTTTGCCCATAAGCAGGCAGTTAAAGCTGTTCATTTTATTATTATTACCATTAATATAAACAAAGCTCATATGACTAAAATTATATTTTACTCTGAAACGTTTCTTTTTTTTCGTTTTCAATGCAATAGGAAGAATGACGCCAGTAGAAACACCGATCCAATGGCGTTAAAAGAAAATAAGATATATAGTAATTTAAGGAACACATTGGGAGAGGGAAGTCTGGGGCAGTGCTGGCAAGTATGCATATGCAAAACACAATCAAAAACGAAATACCTGACATCTCCATTCTCCGAGGTGTAACACAAATCAGATTTATCGTCACAATCAGAAATACCGTCCCATAAAAACATTTGCGGAAGATTGCAATTCCTGCCATTCCGAACACATTTGAATCCATGTCCATTATTCCAGTGTTGGAAAGCTGGACAGTCATTGCAAGGATCGCCATCACATACAGTCGAACGTTTCCTACAAGATGAATTCGGACACTGGAAGTGGGAGGGGCATCCACTGTCACACAGCGTTTTTCCAACACATTGGATTTTTCCTTTGCAAAACTCCTCCACTCTTAGGGCGCATACTTTGTTTGAATCGAAGTAGCTAAACTTGTTATCGCAACTGTAACAAAACTAAAGTATTACGTCATATAACAAAAGTTTCGGAATATTTGTGTTAGTTATTGTTTAAAAATGAAGAGTCGTCATGGCTGATCATCAGTTAATATTAGGTTTGGTTTTAAATAAACCAGATTAATGCCAACTAGTCATGCACGACTGGGTATGCAGATGTGTGAACAACAAAACACAACCTAGGACTTTACAATAATTTCGCGTAACATCTGCTGAAAATAACTAATAGAAATCAAATTGGAGCCAATATTATAAATTCTGTGTGCTGTAAACAGTTGACCATTGTTTCGTACTATAAGGTCTCCACATTGCTGCTTGATGCGACTGATGCTGACGATCATGCCGACCATCCGGTCAGGCAAATACTTCTACTTTGTGGTATTTAACTATTGGAATCAGGTAATTGTTCGTGTCTAGAACTCTGTCAAGCAATGCTAAATTTATCAAATCTTTCGCGAAGATTTATATTCCTTCGAAAGGATTTCGACAAATGTCAATGAACGAAAAGCAGCTGCAAACGAGGCAACAGACGCAAAACCACCGCAAACCGTAGATAAGAGCAAGACAGACGCCTGACCCGTATCTTAACCTGGGTTCAAATCCCGGTGTGGTAAAAATACGATACCGCCACAACTCCCGTGGTTCCTACAGAAGCACCCACGCAACCAGTTGCCACATCCACCCCAAAGTCAACCATGCGGGACGACGGCATTACCGAAATGCGGTCCCACAAACGGAAGAAAACATCGTACTGCCGCACTACATACGCAACATTAGGCAAGCATCTTAAATGTCTGTGTGACAAAGTACATTCAAAATACCGCTGCTTCGAATGAAGTCCATGCCGTTGTAACAACACAAACTACCAGTGTTTATAGATTAGTTGTACATGTGACACATGTTATAATCTAATGCCCGGAGAGAAGGTTATGTGAAGGCAATAATACTAAATGACTTTGCAACGTATGCCGCAATAGGTAGCGTTTAGTTTAGGCATAGAGTTTTTAGGTGAACCTCTCTTAGATTTTGAAAGGCCCGTACTATAAGGAAGTAGTACCAAATGACTTCAACACAAACTGTTTTTATTCAGCCAATATCTTGTACTTTTGTTATTGTTTTTCACAATGGTGCCTACTTCGTACGTTCGTGCGTGCATTTAGGAAATCCGGTCCCATCCACTTAAACTCGGTGTTTCTGCAGGGATTGGTTGTTACGAGATGGTTAACATCCCCCTCTTTGCTGACCTCTCACTTCTCTCTCCTTTAAAACAATATTACAAACCCCGCATACTGGAAACCCCCACAACACCCCAACTATCCCTCATTGAATATAACCTTGGAATTCCCTAAATTACTCGACCTTCGAATTAGAAACACGCACTTCTTAATATGAACACCACCTACTTTGACACCGCTGCACACCTAAACTTTCCCAAACTCCCACAACCTAACAAACCCTACGCCACAACCCTTACTGCCCTTCTGAACACCTCTATGTTGCCATACCATTTAAAAAACCCGTAACTGAATCCGCAATGACCCTTGCCCTTCGAACAAGACCCCCCAACACCTCATCCAGTCCCTCAAACAGTCCATAAACTTAAAGCTCACTATCCAGCGGAACAGGGACAACACCTTTCCTGAAGGCGTCGAGGCCGATGTCAAACATTCGATAAATAGAAATTAATTAACCTTCTCTCCACCCCATTCTTACATCCGTAAAACTTAATCCTGTACCATTACGTAATTCGTTTTTTTTTGCTATTCACGTTTAACATAGCTTACTTTCTCCCACATTTTTCTTTTAATACTTTTTTTTCTTTTTTTGCCATCGTTTATATGATTTCTGTTTCCATTGCTTTGTGTAAGTTTTTGTGTGATATTCGTTGTGGCGGATTAGTTTTCCAGAATACAAAAATACGCTGTGGCCATCTGTCTGCAGCTCACAGCATTCATATTATTGGCTCCACTTTGCTTGTGTATAAGATAAGCAACGCCTGCTAAAAATCTTTAACATGAAACTTGCTGGTGGGTATACACTTTTCGTGCGCTATAATAGTCAATTCATCAATACGGCGTTTCAAAAGTAAATGCATTATGATTGCAACGTATTTATACCACCTACAATATAAAAAATATTTTAACTTTCGTTCTGCGCCAAAAATGGTTTACTGAGGTAACCTGATACTGGTAATACAATTCCACATGTGTGGTAATAATGCCACGTTTTACGTAAAAATGCCACGTGTTGCGTAACATTGCCACGTGTTTGGTAACAATGCTCAATTTAAAAACAATGTGTTAAACAAGCGAACATTAATGAAACTTTTACTTATCACGGCAAATTATGCAAACAGATTGACGATTACGTTTATTTAAAATTTTGTAAAGTCAACGCAAACTGTGACACTTCTAAACGTATCACTTCTAAACGCCTGTGGTTTTAAAACTTTCTTATTTGACCCGACTTTATTATAAACTGTTCAAAATTTGTTATTTTAAAAAAAGTCAAATCCTGATAACATCGTCTATTGGTTGATCAACACTAATACAACGAATGTAGAGAACATATTTAAGTGCTTTCACCTCATGTAAGGACTGGTGAGGTTTTCAGAATAAGTGGGAAAAATGGCCGGTTTCTCATCACTTCCGTCTCTGCAATTGGTGTCAAAACCATCACAAAACCACCCAGCCCACACCTTCCTACCATCATTGCAAGTGAACTCTGCACAAAACACATGAACGTAAATCGAATTGAAATCCACCAAAATCTGGAAAACTAACCAATATATTAAATTAATTGAGAGTTTATGATTTGTTACAAAATACTTACTTTCGCCAGGTTTATACTGTGCTGAAGCAATTGTGATGAAGGAGAGCAGGATTCCAACCACCTTCAACCAATACCTGATAAAACCACCAAGAGTTTATATTTTGTAATGATATGTTTCTCTTACTCAGGGGAATGACGTCATCATGGATTTTAGTGGAGTTTTGCAAACTTTTCTGTCCAAGGAACACTGCAAGGTGATTTAAGTTAAGTGCGATCCGCCTAAATTTCAATGGCTTTTAGATAAACTGTCGTCACTTTTTTCTGTTTGTTTTTGTTGCCCAAAGGCTTAGAATAAATATTCAGTAGTTTTCGCCAAATCTCGACAGCTCACGGAACCATTCATATTTTTTGATCAAGCTTATTCAAAGGGTTTTATTGTCATTTTTTATAAACAAAAGTTTAATCTCCACACTGGTTAACTTCTGCCAATCCGTCGGGTTTCCAGCGCATACAAAGTTCCGGCAAATATTGTAAGCGACCGTTTATAACCAGATGTCAGATTGTGACCAGGCATAATTTTTGTGAGATATTAAGGAACCAAATTTCGTCATTGGCTCACAAAGACACCGTGCAAGTTAATAACACCTGTTAACTAGATCACAGACCAGACCGAGTTTAACCTCACTCTATAAACCGTAGCTCCAACCATGCTAAGACTTGCATAGAAATAACAAATTAAAATTTAAACGTCCACGCTTAGACATGGTAGTTATTTATGTTCATTTTTATCCCGCGCCAAAAATATGCCTATTTATTGTTTTTGTCGGACAAAAATGTGGCTATATTTCACAATGTTAAGAATTTAAATAGTTCACAAACCTTGCTCCCATTTTTAGTCTGTCGGACTCTTCCCTGATCTTTCTCAAATCCTCCCTCTGATCAACCAACGACTTCTGCAGCAACACAAAATGTTTTGAGTTGTTACAGTTTAAGAAATCCTCGCAAAATAATCAGAATTCAATAACTTTATCCGATATAATGTTTGTTGACGTGGATTCGTAACAACCAATCTACGCATACCTGTATAAGGTTGAAAAAGTTGTTGGCAAATAAGCTAGCCTAGATCACAGCAAAATATCCAACTCAAACGAAAAAAGTTTTCCTAGGGAAATACCAATATATCAATGTATATTGTTAAGTATGATGCCCAGTCTATATTCATGCAACCTTACTATTGTCCTTAGATTTGCTTTCGTACTAAACACAGCCAGCGATTAAATATAGACAGGCATTGTTACGCAAATAATATGGATATTCTGCATTGTTCCTTTTACCGTCCCTATTGTCCCAACACGAGACTGAGGCTAGGGCACAAGGGCCACACGGTCGGGCATTGCGCGGCTTCCAGACGATTGTCTTTCTACAAACTAATATCACGTGATGCAATATTCATTCACGGCGTAATTGTGTTTTGCTTACTTACGAACGCAACTCTGCCTCACTAATAAGAAACTTCTTACTTCAAGTAAATGGGACTGAACTTGGGGTCACAAGTCATGTTTGTTACCCTTCGGACTAAACTTGGACTTCGTCTGGGACAATTTGGATTTATTCCATCAATGGTTTCATCGACCCATGATATTTTGTGTTCATATTTGTTGTTCAACAGCGTAGTTAGCGCGAAAAATAAAAAAATGATGGGATTTGTAAATATTTAGTGATGCTGAAACTTAGCAACTTATATTATTTAGTTAAAAATGT
This sequence comes from Ascidia mentula, assembly GCF_947561715.1. NCBI lineage: Eukaryota > Metazoa > Chordata > Ascidiacea > Phlebobranchia > Ascidiidae > Ascidia > Ascidia mentula. The sequence continues at coordinate 20,392,769 of NC_138568.1, read as the reverse complement.
AATCGTGCAAGATATTGTGTATATTTGATTTAACAAGTGGTTCCCAAAATGGGCGCAATCGTACGGGGGGCGCTGGAGACCAAATGGGCGATTGGGGGGCGCTAGGAAACAAATGAGCGCTTTGTGACAGGGCAAATTTTCTCTTATAGCGTAAGTCAGTGTTTCCCAACCGGTGGTACGTGTACAACTAGTAGTACGCGACCGCATTCCAGGTGGTGCGTGAGCATCTTTCCGTAATTTGCGGGTATAGTTCGAATTTAATAAATCGTAACTGATTTCAAAATTTCGGATAGTTCATCCCCTAGGTTACTTTGTAACATTCAATTAGGTGGTACACGACGAAATTGTTTTACCTCCACGTGGTACGCAACCACAAAATGGTTGGGAATCACTGGCCCAAATAATTCAGTCGAATCTTTGTATAATTTATGCTACTGCAAAAAGGGCCTTTCTCGCATTCTGAACTAGAAGTAAAAATGAGGATTTTCGGTGGTATGGTTTACTTGTTAACTAGAGTTTGGTATTCAAATATTAGAAATCAGACGAAATTGGTGTCATTCCACCAACCTCACCCATCGCATTAATTGACAAGCAACAAATAAATTCGTTATGTTTTTTGTCTGTTCTGTTGGGCGTTGTTAAATGACTAATGTGTTTGGGGGGCGGTACTGAAAAAAAGTTTGAGAAACACTGGATAAACAAATCGCTTGCAATGTCAATGAACACATGTTTAACTCAATGCACGCTGGTAAAAACCAATCAAATTGTTTGACGGCCATCGGATCCAATATTTTTTTTGATGAATACGAATATCTTTATGTGAAGCCCACCTCGCTCGTATACTAGAGTGCTGTAATATTTGCATGTTGAGACGCACGCATCAACTACTGACTCAAATTAGACAATTAAACGGATGTTTCAAGTTAATTTGCAATAGAGGCACAGCCAGGAAGTGGTCGAACGGGCCAAATTATTGAAATAACTTTCCATTATTTCTTTGATGATCTAAAACATAAGATTGTTAGATTCAAAACAATGTTTAATTACGGACGACGCTTGGAATATAGTTTCCAAATTTTCGGTCAAAATTAACCTGCGCGCCATTTGTTATTGATTTTCAGGTTGTAGTTCTGTGTGTTTGTTTGTATTTGTGGCTTTTTAATCCCAGTAGTGACTGTTTTTTTTTTATTTTAGTAGACTGGTTAGGGCTAAATAAAAAAAAACTTTTCAAATTTTTTTAACACTGTGTTGATTCAAGCATTTTTTGCAGTAATTAATAGAGATCAATAGTTGTTGTACATAGCCATCAGAAAATGTGAAACTGACTGGTCATGGCTTGGGTGTAATTTAGAACTCTTCGCCATTTGTTTATTATCTACATGTTGTTGGAAGTCACAGTTAAGATTGGTGAATCCCAACCTTTTGTGGTCATGCACCCCTGTTTTAAATTTGACGGAAGCTTTTCTGACAAACTAAATTGTATATTTGTTAAAATACCAGAATCACAAATATATTTGTAATTCAACAAAAAAAGTAAACAGAAACAAACAAAATTTTGCGGCAAATTTGTGTGTGCTTTTGTTCGTTTACAGACCGCCAAAATCGATCCCACATCCACCTTTGGGGTTCATGAGCAACATTTGAATTTTAAAGTTTTCCGTCAAATTTTTGCAAAAATTTTTTCGGTCATCGATAAATTTCTTCCTCTTAGGTCATTCAATATTTTCTTGTTCTTTATTGATTCATGGTGGCATGCTTTGAAACTTCCCTGGTATGCAGATATTTACTAAAAGAATTCATTTGTAACACAAAACTAATAAATTTAAATATATCTATTGTACTTGATAATTTAAATATATCTATTGTACGGTGACTGTAGACAAAAAAGGTTGGAGACAATATTTTTGTTTTGTTTTAGGTGAACAACTGTATGCAAAGAAGTAACTTTTTGTTATACTTTCGCAGCTTAAGTTGTAGCAAATATGTTTGCTTGCAAGCTGATTTTTTTTCAAATCTCCAACACCTAAAAATGCAAATGCGTTTTACAAGTAGGAAAGTTCCCATTAGTGGGAAATTATATGGTTGTTGGTGGGTAATTAGTGGGCACCAAATGTACGAAGGTAGTTGTTATGTTCTGTATCCATCTAAAAATGTCTAAAGTGTATAACAGATATAGCACAAATTTAATAATTAAATTCTACGTTAAAAATTTAAACACAAGTGGAAAAAAAGGATTCCCTTCACAAAAAAATGGGGAAATGAGAGAAAAAGGGTTAAGAACAACCACATTATAATGCTGATCGCCCAGATGAACCAAATCTTTATTTTATCTGAGAGTGGGCTAATTAGTGTACCTGGTGGAACCATTTTAGTGGCAAAAACCATTGCGAAGTGGGCAGGACTAATTTGTTCTTTGAAAGTGGCTTGCGACCATAATAAATGAACAAAGAAACACACATCAAATATTGCAAAACGTGATTCATGTGCGATTGCCAAAGTTACCAGCAAAACGCTAATTTACAATCAACGGTTTTCCTTAGGTATCCTATTGTGAAAAAATGCGTTTTTTTAGGTATTGTGATTTTCATGCAAGTTTCAATTCCTAACTACAATGTACATCAACAGATGACCAAAGGTCGAAATGCTTTGGGGCTGCTTGCTCTGAAATAATGTTTGTGAAACTGATGAAGTTAAGTAGCCTACCACAGGCAAAAATATTTTTTGAAGAATATACATACAAATTTATGTAATATGATATGTTTTATAATCACCTACAGTTTTTTCTATGTGAGTCAGTTTGCTATGTAGATGTAATCTTACTTTTTGTGTGGTGATTGGTTTTTGCTAGACAGGAGTCATTTCGATTTAGAATTTATTATCATACACCATAAAACTTACAATAATTTTAATATTTGAACACATTAAATGTTTTCATCAGAGATAGAATTCAAATGATATAAATTTGTGGAGATTGGTACAAAAATCTTGCTTCTTTCATCTGAGAATCCTGAAGATTGTCTGAAATATATTAGTTCTGTCATGTTCTGGCAAAATAGTATGTGATAATTTGGACATACAAATTTAGGCAAGGAAGACAGATTAAGTAGAGTTTTACTTCAAACTGCAACTTGCGAACTTGTGACATAATACCAAAATCTACTAATTTTGTTTGGTCACTCAGTTTATGGAGTGCATTGATACATATCCAACACATAAAAATGATCAAACCCTATTAAAATATTATATCAAGATGTAAGATACATGCAAAAATAGATTAGCAGCACATTTATAAATGTCTGAAGACGCGGAATAACTTCAAAATATAGTCTACTTACGGCAGACTACGTTATTTTGCCTTGAAATGTCTTTCTACAACAAACAAAGCGGTTTTAGCCATATTAGTACTCACAAACTGCGTCATGATTACGTCACAGTTAGATTACGTCAGCAGAGGCATGTTGAAACACACTTAACAACAAAAACAAATCTAAAGTGGCATACTTACGCTTTTTCATTCGATTTGCACAAGCCTTCAAAAAATTCTTCGGAAAAACATTTCAAAAAATTTCAAAAAAGGAAATGATTTATTTCTTATTTTTTTACCCATTCGAATCAGTATAATACTTATTTTAACATGCTGAAAATTCGTTTTGAAACTCCACCCAAGTTTTAAGAAATTCGAATTGTTTGCGAGTTTCCTATCTCTTCGTATGCAAAAAGTCGCATTTGATCTCCTGGAAATCATGCGTGACGGAGTTTCCCACAGACAATAAAACAAACAAAGAAAATAGGAGCCGTTGCACTACCATAAGAGCATACTATGCTTAAACGAGTGAACAACACCGCTGTATTGTTTGCCAAACTTCGGAGAACTAATAACATAACTTTTTTAAACATAGGAGGCGATTGAACAATACCGCCTGTGAGTCATATAGGGGTATTTTATGACGTGTTGATATTTTTTGACTCGCTGTGCCATGGACAAACATGATGGCGTATGACACAAATGTACCGCCTACATGTAAAGCCAGACAAAATCAACGTATGGGTGACAAGGTTCTTAAATCAAAACGTTACTTATTTAACCATGTTCTTTTGTACAAGAGTCAATAATTTTCTCATTGCTTATTTCAGGACAAAGTGCGCTATTTAATCCACGTATTCCTTAAACAAGAAACAAGAGTTGCTAACAGGCAGCCACGCTTGGCCGAAACAGACGGAAGTCCAACAAATATCGATACATCAACAATTCTGTCTCAGAAATTAGTCCACTGTGGATTGATGTTTCGCATCTTGAATGGCGTTGGACAGAAACCGTAGCAAAACTGCAAAAAGAAAAGTTATGAACAAAATGATGATTTCATTATTTATAAAGGAAGGTGCTGATATGGTGTGTGTAGTTCATGTTCTATGTGTCATCGGGTAAATCCTCGCGTCGGTCTTGAGGTTTTGCAGCATTAACATGATGTCAGAAGGTGGTCCATTGAGGGTTTTTGGTGTCTTTTTTATGAGATTACTACACAACTTTCGATATCGCCAACAACCGTGTTGGATTCGCAACATTGGCGCCGGTTTCAAAGTGATCAAGCCTAACATGAGCAGCAGTAACCACTTGAAAGGTTTGTCGTTGATACACAAATGAAAAGAAATATATAATCAAGTGTAAATAATAGATTTTCATTCCAAGTAATTTTTCTGCATCAAATAACTCCTACCATTACTATATTGTTAGAACGCTATTCTTTATCATAATACATTTTATATGAGGTCATAAAATACGAATATCTTTATCTGAAGCCCATCTCGTTCGTAATATTTGCATATTGGGATGCCCGCATTAATTACTGACTCAAATTTAGACATTTAAAGTCAGATGAAGAAAATATCCACGGGAGTTGGTGATAGAATCGCCCGGATTAAACAGTCTGTGAGTATTGTGTTGACTTCTTCCCTCCTAAAGGGTGTTTGAGAATTTGCGCAAAATTAAATTTTTACCTTGCCAGAGTTCCCGCTTCGTTTTCCCGCAGATTTTTATTTCAACACTCGGCCTCCCTCTTCAACGGCTTGACGACTGATTTCCTGCTCAGCGTTCAAATATTTCCATAATTATGACGATGAAACAATGGTTGCAATTTGCTTGACAGCTTCGTGCGCGGCGCTCCTCGCCTGCCAGTCTGGCAAATTTAATGTTGGCTTCTTGACAGGATAACCCTTATGGTTTTATCGGTGCCCATGACATTTATATTGATTGTTTATGTTCAAGTACTTTTGTGCAAAATTAACAAGATTCGGTCAACATTCGGGTTTGGATGAATATTAAAACATTCGGCGAATCCCGGACTTACAGATTACCCGAAAAACTATGTGAGATAAACATGATTACGGACAATTTTGCTGAACGTGGCCAAGTTTTGAAACTGTCAAAAAGTTTTGCTGCGCAGATAAAAGATCTGTGTGTGCAAGAAGAGGTAATGGTTTCATTCGATGTGTTTTCCTGTTCACCAACGTTCTGTTGATGTTGGCCGCGAACGTAGCAGCAGAAAGATTACGAAACGACTTAACATTGGAACAACGTTGCTCGTTGCTGTCACACATTGTAGATGTCTTCGTTTGGTCCTCGATGCCACCTACCTTTGTTTCAGAGGTGATCCTTTACGGGAATATGGCCTCCTCTCTCCGTTGCTGTTGCCAACTTCATGATGGTCGGTTGAACATTGGACAACGCTAGTCAGCCCTCCTCAGTTTTGGGGACGTTATGTTGATGACTCATTCGTTGCCATGCAACGGGATGACGTGCAGTCGCTACTCTCGCATCTCTGTTGAACCAAGTCCACAATGGAGTGCGAGCAAGGCAGTAGGTTGTCTTGTTTCGATGTTTTTGTTCGAAGAGAAGAGCGGGAAATCCTTTCCACAAGTGTATGCAACAAATTAACTCATTCCGACAGATATTTGTCGTTCGGCTCGGCGCACTCGATTGCCCACAGGCGCGAGTTTTTTTTACCACACTGAAGCTAAATCATTCATGAAAAATGACGTAAGGCGACAACAAGAGATGGGTTACATTGATGTAACGCAAACAATTATCCCCGCTTTTTTTCTCGAACGTAACCATGGCTTGTCGAGGAGGTGTGTTGAGGGCGAAACACGGGTGTAGTTGCTTAGCGATCAAAACTCAAACAGGTGAGGAATTCCTCAACAAACTTATGAAGTATAGTTGGAACTTGTACCTCATCAGAATCCACAAGTTTAAGAATACACACTTTTACCCTCTCAACACTGTGTTTATTGGTAACAACAACAAGTATCAGTAAATATGCGCAATCAGCAAACATTCAACAAAACGATTGAATTTTCGTGGAAGTTTAAATTAGCCGCGAACGAACCAGTTGATATTGAATGCCAAACAGTAATTGATCGTTAGAAAAATAACTTTAAACAAAAATCTTGCTGCTGAACATTTGATGCAATGCTAACGATAGAATGTGAATTGTGATGCGATTTACACAGAGAGTTTGTCCTGCCAAGAATTTTACGACATTTTTTTTTTGCAATAAAATATAATTATCAATGATATACAAAATACACAGGACGAGGTTTATGTACAAGGCGTGCGAGAGGGGGTTTTGAGGGGGTGTTTTAAACATTTTTTTGGTGATATTTGAAGGTAGCAGACTATATTTTCATGAGCCAATGGTTTGTATTCCATGAGTTGATTACATGGAATGTTTCCAACATCATATTTACAAGTAAACGTTGATCCAGAAACAAAACGTAGTATAGGGAAGTCAGTGGAAGCAAGGGGAATCACCGCATCATAGTTTTGTCCAAAATGATTCTACCCAAGTTGATGTCAAGCTTTCCAACACTCGCACATGATAAGAGTGTCCATGTGTTGGATGACGTGTGAACGTGGACGACGATTCCGATCAACTCAACACGTGACTCAAACCATGGTACGTAAAAGGAAGAACCACCACATACGACCAATAAACAAAACTAAGCAAACGGAGTGCGTACATCAACCAAAATTCACGTATTTTCGTTCTTTTGTTTGGGTCTGTCGTCAAAGATATTTGTTGCAGTAACTTTGCCATCACAAACTAAATATTATTCTACACATGGAAGGTACGCGTGACGTCAAAAAAATATTCGGTTCTATCCATTCGATGCCAGGAGAAATACACATTTGCACAAACTGATTGCAAGGTTTATTTACAGATCGGTTTCTGCTTTAACCACATGTAAGTTTTCTCGGTTAGCAACCACACCCACATTTTCCTGTTGCTCTTCCTGTGGTTGACGTCTGAAAACGGTACGCAGGCCATCCCGGACTCTATCATAAAGCAGTTTCGGTGCGTTGGAATAGATGAGGGGATTTAGAGAGCTGTTTATGGGAAGCAGGATGATTGCTGACACAGCGTACATCACTGGAGGTACAGGGACTCCACCGATGTTTACAAATGACATAATGGAAATTGGAACCCAGCAGAGAAAATCGGTAATTATCAGTCGGATGATTTTCTTTTGTATTTCTGCCGAAACAAACAGCATTAATAGTATAATATGTCTGTAAATACGAATGTGCTTACCTTTGTTTTGTCTTGCCGCCCTTCCACTTCTTAGTCTCTTGTTCACTTGCCTGGTACTGGCAGTTGACTTCTTGTAAATCCAAATATACGTAATTGCAACGAACATGAAGGCCAGGAAGTTAAGAGTAATAATAGCGATTGAATATCCCCATGCCTTGTCGTTGGTTGTTACATACAGTTTGCTGATGCAAACACTGCTGCTGCTGTAATATCTACACATAAACAATTTTGTGGATACAAAATTAAAATTTTGCATAATTAAAACACGAACCCCAAATATCCAGAAATATCAAATAGCTCAGTGTAATTGTAATCCTCAAGAATATCCATAAAATCCATCCAGGAATTAGCATCATTTACTCGCATGAGGGCAGTGTTGAGTTCTTGGGAATCATTGCTTGTGAAGTTGTGTTGGAAAGTTACAAATCGATCCATGAAGTTATTCATACCTGTATACGCAACGTTATAGTGTGATTCGAAACTGGTATCACAACCAACATCAACGACAATTTCTTACTAGAAAAGTCGACTGCAACATTGTCATAAAACGGATTCTCATTCATCCAAGCTTTGGTTTCAAACAAATGTTGAAGTTGAGTTGTGAGTGGAATAAAAGCAATTGTAAACGAGAATGACCAGGAGAAGATAATGGAAAGGATGACAGTTTTCAATTCCGGTTTCAAGGATGCATCGTGTGGCTGAAACAAAAGAGAACATTAACGTGTTTTCATTAAAAGCAATAAGTTTGCAAGCTGGGCGTTCCTTTCAATTCGAGGGACGGGGAATGTAGTTGTCAGTTCGAATCCCATCGGACTGAAATCTTTCTTTACCCACTTTCCGGAGATAAAAGATTTCCAAAGAGAAAGTTGTCATAAACTTTTGGAACGGCTCGGTACCGGTTCAACGAAGTTGGCAATAGCTGACTTAACAAAATACAATTGTTTCACTTACATTTTTCACAGCAAACAGTCGGAATATGGTCAACAGAACCATTGTAAACACCGATGTTTCGCTTGAAAGCAAAACCAATACCCCCATAGTGGTGCAACTTCCGCTTGATCTCCAAATAAGGTCATTGGCACAATAATTTCTAGAGTATCTGACACCAGCGGCTCCCAGCATGATCAGATAAACTCCCATGAGTAGATCGGAAACGGATAGATTCAAAACGAGCAGATGGTTTGTGCGAAATGCAGCAGATTGTGATTGCGTCGTCGCCAACGTTTTGCCTTCCATCACCATGACAACCTCAAAACAAATTGGACGAATATAACACGTGTTCTTATTGCGCAACAAAGACAAAACTTTTTAAAAGTTTAATTTACCAAATTTCCGGCAATGGCGAGCATCCCCATTATCCACACAATGGCTCGTAGAAATGGGTTCGCAATCAACTCGTATCGTGATGAAAATATGTTTTCGTTGATCACTTTTGTATTTGTTGGGCACTCGTCTGACCAATCAGAGCAGTCGCCGACTCCATTGAATTTCTATGTAATTGGTGAACTATCAAAATTGGATAAAAAATGTGTACTGCAATATACATGTGTAGTTTTGTGTACGTGGAGGGCGTGTGACGCGATAATTGGCCAGAAATCTGGCGACAACAATAAGAATAAATTTGTAAACAGGCAGTTCTCATCTGATGGCAAACGTTAAGGTGTGCTTGTGTGATTAGGTGTAAAGAACATGATTTGTGAAGTGGGTCGTAATTAAATTAATGTTGTTTGGTGTTGGTCCTTTTAACATTAGGTGTTTCTATATAATTTTTTACTTTGACGTCAGTTTATTTAATTATAAAAGTAGCCGCCTCTGTAGTTTGGCTCCCAACTTTTGTTTTGACGGTGAGCCGTTAGTGCAGGGTGAACTGAGCGTTTACTATGGTTGGGGTTGGAGGCCCGCGTTAGTACATGGATCAGATTGGGAGTAAACGGTTGGCTTATATCAGAGATACTCAAACATTTTTAGTGCTAAATTAGAAACCTGAAGTTCATTAGGCTTTATTCAGACCTTTTTGTGACCGAATCGCACATTTAAACCCGCGAAGATCAACTTTAAAAGTTTGGCGCCAAAAAAACGGAGAAAAGGTCTTCCAAAATCGGTTCTAAAACTTCCATACCCACCCTCCCAATAACTTTTGTCCGAATTCGGGATCGCTGAATTAATTTCTGTCACAATAGTAACACACACGGAATCAAAACATCTTTGCCACAGGACACAAAACTTTAAATATTGTTAACATGTGTTTACCTTCTCCTTCTTAACGAACAATGGATCTTTGTTTTCGCAATAAAACCTTCCGTCATTTGTGCAGTTTATTTCGTCACTTTGATCATCGCAGTTAATTGTGAGGTCACAAACATCCGATTTGTTGACAGAAATCTGTCGCAAATGTCTGTGAAATACTTAAACCGTCTTTGTGATTAACTGTGTGCGAAAAATTCAACAAAGGGCATTATGACAAACAATACTGAACAACAGACACCGATACCTATTTGCCTTTTATAGTTAAAATACAGCTTTGAAGTGATTTTTTTTCAAACTCTTGTAATTAAGGTCTGAATTTTTTTGTGGTTTTGTTGACAAGAAATAACTTTACTTTGACTCCATTTAACGCTGGACAGTAGAATCTTCCTTCCTTTGTGCAGTTTTCTTCTGGATATTCGTCACTTTCATCCTTGCAATCGATGAAACCGTCGCATACATTGGACATAGGAATATTGAGAAGTCCGTGTTTTGTGTCGCAGTGTTTCCGATGTTTGCAAAGTTGTGGATCTTCATCGTGGTCGAAGAATCGACGTGTGTCAAGATTGCGGATCCGACCACCACAATCCTGCCTCCCATCGCACAGTAGTTTGTTTTTGAACGACCTCCCCCAACCCCACAACACTCCATCCTGTGTAAAACACATCACGTGGTTCCTGGTATGTTTTTGTGCGAACGATTTGTTGCTCATGCTGGAAAGAATATTTTTGTTATTTTTTTTGAACGAATCTTTTGTTAGTTATTGCAAGGCTTGTCGGGATTTCCTGGCTGTTACATTAGGTTTTATCATAAGTTTTGAAGCACGTATCACCACAAAATCTGTAAAACGACAGACAAGCAGGGATCGTAAACTTTTGTTACAAACTCAATTTTTAGGTAACAGTGCCCATGTGGGACACTTAGAAACGTCCAACGACACATTGACAGCAACAAACGTCATGACAGCAAACTTGTTCGAGACTTTTATACATGGGAATGTGATAACTATGTGATTGTCATGCATTAAGATGTTTATTTTTCAAGTTTTGGTAAAGTTTTTGCATCAACCAGGTAAAAAACAAAGAAAATAGCAAAATAAGTTTGACGAACAAAAATAATTTGTGACCAAACTCTTAAACTTGTGAAATTAGACGACGAAATTGACTTTTCACGCGGCTCCTCTTCCAAACTCTTGTTGGAAAGGTTTCGCAGTTTTCTCAGCATTTTACAATATTCTTTCCGCCGTGGTCGCAGTACTTAGAGTATCCACAAAAGGGATATGTCTGCTGTTATTTTTGTGCCAATTGTTAAAAATGTGGGTATTACATATCAGTACTACATGCCGTGTTGGGTGGTTTAGTGCAACCCAAACACCACATAAATTCCAGCCATTTCAACGTTTCACAGGAAACGTCTGGGGAACTCGGTACAAACACGAGTTCCAAATGTTAACGACCTTGAAGGTATTTCTTTAGTAATGTAATAGGATTTTGTAAATAATTATTATCACGTATAATTGAAGTCTTGCACGGCGAAAGCCATATCCACCCTAGAGAAGCCTAATGCCACGCGCTTTGCAGGAATTAGTTGAACCCTGTGTTTTGTAGCAACGAAGTAGGTGTAGTGTGGTTGTTGTGCATGATGTCACTGAATGTTCCCCACCAGTATATAACAACTTCTGTACAACGTAATCTTTGCACAAGTACTTAAAGTGCATATGACACGGTCATGGCAACTTTGCGTAAAACTACTACAACCAACTTATATCCAATTTTTTTCGGTTCTGGTCAACTAAACAATGTAGAAAACTGCACGAAAACTGGCGGCGACCAAAAATCGTAAACCTTTTGCACTGTGGCGAAATTGACATCATACAAGGCACTCGGGTCGAAAAAATGCATTGTTTAGATAAGAGAAGGCGCCTTGTATTGCAGATATCAAATAGTTTCAAAAATAGAACAATCCACAGATTACGATACGTCAAAGGTCAGGACAGGGTTTTACATCACACAAAAATATGTCACAGTGACGTTACAAACCAAAGGATTATTTGTCCCTAATTATCTGAAGACCATAGGGTATAGCAGCAACGACATTACTCTGTACTTCGATGAGACGGGGTTGGTGCGTTTCTTTGCTCAGTGACATTACATGACGCCATTTTTTGGTAACTTTAACTTTGCATTGACTTTAATTTGAAAATGATTCCAGCATCATTTCTAGTTTTAGTGGTTGATTGTGGCGAATTAAATGAATCATTTATGACTCGAACACGTAGTCAACACTACTGCAACGCAAAACGTGGTACTATGACAGAATAACTGTGTTGCATAAACAGCTAATTTGGTCGGCCTTTCCTGACGGTTTTTGCAGCCTCAAAATTCAATTAACCTACTTCTATCTTTTGCTGAGAGTGGACAAAACGACAATGCTAAACTGATGGTTTGTCTCAGTTGTGTTTTCAAACGTTCATGTATCACGTTAACGATCATAAATGCCTATAACAACAAGAACACCCGGGTCCCAATAACTGTTTTATTATTACACAACTAAATAAGGCATAATAGGTCTAAATAGCGGCCATCTTTCTGCAGCCCAAATTAACATCAAAATCCGATTGTTGCACTTTAAAGTTATGAACATCTCTTAGTTTAATTATTGACATGTTTGATTTTTTCGTGTCACATGCACTTTAAACTTTTGCGCAGTGTGACGTTCTGTGATCATAAAAGAATGAAGCATTTTATTAAAAAATCTTTTCATTGTGCTTCGTGGATTATAGTTCGCTTTGAAACGAACAAGTGAAATTGCAAAACCACAACATTGGTTGTAACTCGCTTCATGTCTCTGAGTGTTGGTTTGTTCCACAGTAGTTTAGAAAACTACAGAAACCAAACCATTGAGGTAACAAATATTTACGTTTGGCGAAATAAGTCAAAATCTTTGTAAGTTCGTGTAATAATTACGTTCGACTGCGTAAACATTGTTGCAAACGTTTGTTTAAACCTTAGTTTGTCCAGCAAGTGATTAAGTACATTGTGTTGGTAAGAACCTACAAATGTACGTAAACATCTAAACCATTTTCATTAAGTCTGGTAAACTTATTTCCGACAAAACAATAAGTTATGTATTCTCACTTACGTAACACCTCCACCACCCCTGTATGTAGTTGGTTGTTGTTGTTGAGCAGTCGTTCTTCACTTCCTCATCCACACTGAAAATATTTGAATGTTTTGCGTTTATTTTATAATTAAAAACTCCAATTGAATGCAGATGAGATTTACATGCGACTCCTGTAGTAATTAAACGCAAGTTTTTAAAACCCATACACGGGAATTCAGCTCAGAACCCAAAATTACGAAAAGACGCTTAACCTCCAAACACGTACTGCAGGGCAACTGAGGAACAGACAAACATATTGAAACCACTTTAATCTAACAACTAAAACTGTCAATTTGATAATATGCAAATTTCCTATGGTTGGTCGCCCATTATTGAAACACTGTTGCGTCACCAAGGTTGCCCGCTTGTGGTGCCCAGATATGCGATGACTTGCATTTAAAGTCTTTTTCGACTGCAATACTTTGTATTCAAGGTCAAAAACGCCTTCATGATGTCATGACAGTAAAGGAATGGGTATATTCCTACAGCGGCGAAATACATCATTTTAAACTGCATTATTCATGAGTCATGCCAATGAAAACAAGTCATGTAGTATTTACAGACACTTAACACACCTTACACTTTTGCAAGTCATAGAATTCTGGTGACGCATTGGATGTCAGTGGATTTTATCTTATGAATAAACTAATGCTTTATCACTTACTAATGAAACTTGCCACAATCTTTGGTTTTCCCAGCAGGTTGACAAAAACATTCGTCACTTTTGTCGGGACAGTCGATGACGTCATCACATACACGTGACCTTGGTATGATCATAGGGTCATTTGTACATTGGAAGCATGAACGATGATTAAAGGTCCCCAAACTTCGAATGTCTCTGCAAATAACACAAGTCAATTCCGTCTTATCTCAACGAAAGGAATTTTTAACCAACCACAACAGTTCACAAATACCTGACATCTCCATTCTCCGAGGTGTAACACAAATCAGATTTATCATCACAATCTGCAATGCCGTCCCATAGAAACATCTGCTGAAGATCGCAATTCCTTCCATTCCGAACACATTTGAATCCATGTCCATTATTCCAGTGTTGGAAAGCTGGACAGTCATTGCAAGGATCGCCATCACAAACAGTCGAACGTTTCCAACAAGCTGAATTTGGACACTGGAAGTGGGAGGGGCAGAGGTACTCACATGGGGAATTACCCAGACAATGAGCAAGCTTGTCGCAGATTTCATTTTTTGAGTTACAGGAAAAGTTGGCTGCATCCAATGTGTTGTAACAGACTCCATTATTGTCGAAACAATTACAACGTGGTTTTGAACTAAATAAAATTAATAGTAATTTGCATCAACGATATAAAAGGTATTTTCATAACTACAAAAATACCCTATATTGTTGTTGCTACACTGCTGGTGGAATTTCCCATTACAACTGGCTTCATCACTCATATCAGGGCAATCTATGACCTCATCACAAACACTTGACCTTGAGATAATCATAGGGTCATTTGTACATTGGAAACACAGTCGTTCGTTCAGAGATGAAGAAGTACGAATATCTCTGCAATAACAAATTTGTTTATAGATGCCATACTTTGCCCATAAGCAGGCAGTTAAAGCTGTTCATTTTATTATCATAACCATTAATATAAACAACAAAGTTCATATGATCAAAATAATATTTTACTCTAAAACGTTTCTTTTTTATCGTTTTCACCGCAATAGGAAGAGTGACGCCAGTAGAAACACCGATCCAATGGCGTTAAAAGAAAATATGAAAGATAGTAAGATAAGGAACACATTGGGAGAGGGAATTCTGGGGCAGTGCGGGCAAGTACGCATATGCAAAACACAATCAAAAACGAAATACCTGACATCTCCATTCTCCGAGGTGTAACACAAATCAGATTTATCATCACAATCAGAAATGCCGTCCCACAGAAACATTTGCGGAAGATTGCAATTCCTGCCATTCCGAACACATTTGAATCCATGTCCATTATTCCAGTGTTGAAAAGCTGGACAGTCATTGCAAGGATCGCCATCACAAACAGTCGAACGAGACTGGGAGTGGGAGGGGCAGATGTCACAAGGTGTTTTGCCAACACATTGGATTATTCCTTTGCAAAACTCTTCCACTCTTAGGGCGCATTCTTTGTTTGAATGCCTGTAGTCAAACTTGTTGTCGCAACTGTAACAAAAGTAAAGTATTACGTCATATAACAAAAGTTTCGGGAGATTTGTGTTAGTTAATGTTTAAACATAAAGAGTCGTCATGGCTGATAATCAGTAAATGTTAAGTTTGTTTTTAAATAAACAAGATTAATGCCAATTAGTCATGCACGACTGGGTATGCAGATATGTGAATAACAATACACAACCTACGACTTTACAATAATTTTGCGTTACATCTGCTGAAAAATAACTTTTAGAAAGTAAATTGGAGCCATTATTATGAATTCTGTGATCTGAAAACAGGTGACCACTGTTTCGTACTATAAGGTCTCATCAGTGCAGCTTGGTACGACTGTTGTAAACGATCATGCCGATCATCCGGCCAAGCAAAGACTTCCACTTTGTGGTGACGATACAGCCACCGTCATCCGTTGGGCACCAAACAAGGTGCATCCATACGGAGAAAACAAGTTGGAGAAAACTATTGGAATCAGGTAATTATTCGTGTAACTTTCTATTTGAAAACAGTAAGCATCACACCTGAGTTACTATAGCTATACAGCAATTTATTTCGAGTCTATCAATCAGCAGTGAATATTCAGTTTTCAAGTTTTCGTCTTAGTTTTCTGATTTATGATCTGTTGTGACAGACTGATTGAGGCCACTGAGCAAAGCCAGCCCAGCCCTTGTTAGGGCTGCTTTTGTTTTGAGAGGAGAGGTGAGCTGCCAGTGGCCACCCCGTGCGTTATTTGTGGAGACGCACAAAAACCAGTTATGTTGAACTACGCTCAAGCAGTAGTTTCCCGGCCTGTTGTCTCGGCCGGAAATGTGCAAGCGGTTGACCGCTTTGCAACCGACCCCAATCTTGACGTTGAAGCCCGCTTTAACCCTGGGCTTAAGAAGCCAGAGCTGTACAAACTTTTAAAACAGCAAAAATTCAGTATTCGGGCTTTGGAGGGCGTTATCCCTTACCCGAATGGAAAGGTGCTCTTTAACTGCTCTTCCGCTGACAAAGCCAAAGAGCTCGCTGCCGCAATTAGAGCTAGTTGCAAGGCAGTCTACGCCAACGCCCACTGCGACGACGAAATACGGGTGTTTTTGTCGAAGGTGCACCCACGTATTAAAATGTCGGCATTGTTAGAATACATGTCGAAGTTCGCCCCAGTCAAAAAGGGGTGGAAAGTCTATGACGACGAAAGCGTCTATTGTGACAAGCGTCATTATAATGAAGAGCTCAATTTTGGCCCAAAACCATATTCCCGAGCGCCTGCGTCTGGGCAAGAAAATGATCGAGGTTACTTACAAAGGACAGCCCAAGAAGTGTGATTTTTGTCACGAAATGGGCCATGTTAAAGGCGAGTGCCCAAGTTTCGCAAAACATGCAGAAGAGCGAAAAGCGACTGCAGCTGCAGCCAAAGACGCAGGTGCGCAAAACAAGCAAGGAGAAGATAAGAGCGAGTCGGCGTTGGCGGGCGCAGGTGCGCTCGTCGCAACGCTCGACGAGAAGGCGCCAGAGGCGGCTGACAAGGCCGTCCCGACGCAAGTTGAGAAAGCTCCAGAAACGGTAGATAAAACCGTTACAACTCCAGGTGTGACATCCGACGTCACACCTGTGAACAAACAAGGCGTGGCAGCTGTTGCCACTGAAGATTCGCCGCCAACCGTGACAGCTGACGTCACGGGACACGGCGCGAACTACTCTACAGAGGCGCTCACACCCTCTAGCGCCGCAACACACAATGTTGGATTTATAAAGAAGACACCAGAGGCGGTACACCACAGTATGCAGCAGCCCGAGTTGGCTGACACCGCTACAACGTCAACCAACAACAACAAGTCTTCAGAGGCGCAAGCACCCTCTAGCGCCCCAACGACCAATGTCGGCGACACCAACAAGACACCAGAGGCGGTACGTCGCAGTATCCTGCAGCCCGTGTTGGCTGACACCGCTACAACACAAATGGTTTCCAGTGACGCTCCCGTACCAGTGACGCAACCAATGGCGTCATCAACCCCTAAACCAATGAAACGGGACGACGAAGGGTTCAACACAGTGAGATCCCGCAAACGCAAGAACAGTGCAACACCTTCGCCCAAGAAGAAGACGTCATGCTGCCACACAGCATATGCAGGCGAGCACATTAAATGTTTATGCGACACAGCACATTTAAAATGTCGCTGTGGAAATTGGGCTGCGGAAGAAGCCTACCTTAGCCCGTCTCGTTGTACCAATAAACGGTGCCAACGCCTACTTATTACCTGCACTTGCGGTGTATGTTATAACCTTTTGCCCGGGGAGAAGGTTGTGTGCAGTTGCAAACATTTCCGACGATTTTAATGCAACGTTTTTGTGAAACCACCATTATCACCCACCACCTGCTTGTTTATTTTTTATGTATACAATGGCGTCGTATTTGCGAATATGTACTTTTAATGTTAACGGCCTAGGCCAGGCACCCAAGAGGAGGGCCCTGTTTCAATACCTTTCCTCTTTGAACTTTGACCTTTACTGCTTACAAGAAACTCACTCTACTCCCCAAACCGAATCCCTCTGGAAGTCTGAATGGACTTCCGGCCCCGTCCTCTTAAACTCGGCACCTCTGAAGGGCTATGCCCGAGGAGGTGTCGCAGTTCTTCTAAACTCCTCAACACTTCAAATTCTCAATTCCGTTTCTGATTCTGCCGGTAGCATTATTGCTGCCGACATCTCAACCCTAACCCACACCTTCCACCTGGTAAATATTTACGCACGCCCCCTCCGGCAAGAAAAACCATAACAATAACAATAACTTTTTCGATTCCCTATACCCGTACTTAACCTCAACCCACCCCTTAATTCTTGCCGGTGATTTTAACTGCGTCCTAAACCCAGCCCTTGATAAACACCCTCCCGTCCAAACATGTAGACCTAGCCCCCTTTAATTAATTTATTATCAACCTTTGACCTCAAAGACTCCTTCCGCACTCTCCATCCCTCCCTTTGCCAATTTTCTCGACGCGCCCCCGGCACCCAATCCCGCATAGATAGGATTTACATTGCCTCCCCATTAATCCCTAAATAACATCCCTTCACTCCATGCCCCTTTTCTGACCACGACCTTGTCACTCTAACCCTTAACCTCATTTCTTCTCCCCCCCAGGGGCAAAGGCTCCTGGAAGAACAATACCTCCACTTTCACCGACCCTCTCTTTCAACAAGACTTTTCCCTACACTATTCCCTCTGGCAAACTCTGGCTCCCCTTTACCCCAACCCCATGGAATACTGGCTCACACTCAAGTACAAATTTAAAGCACTCCTACAAACCCACTCCAAGCGCCTTTCCCAACAATACCGCACTGAAACCCAACACCTTCAGCAACAATTTGAAAACGCCAGAAAAATAGTCAATGACAATCCCACTCCACAAAACCTAGCTCATTTCCAGTCTCTCAAAAAGTCCCTCAATAACACCTACCTCTCTAAAGCCCGCTCTTCCCTCATCAAATCACTTTCCTCCGACCCACATTACAAAACATAGCCGACAAATCCCTGCACACTCAGCTCCTCCCTACCCGCAAACATCCCCCAATTCTCGAATTACAAGACCCCCATGGACTACCCCTCTCAACCCCTAAGGAACTTCTATCCCACACTAGCCAATTATTCTCTTCCCTTTATTCCGATCAACAATTACCTCTTCCGCACCCTAATAATAAATTTCTTAAACACCCCTTAAAAACCATCCCCGACCAACTCCGTGACACACTTTCAAACCCTATCACCCAACAAGAAGTCAAAAACACACTCCCCCTCATCCCCTCTGGCAGAACCCCCGGTCCCGATGGTCTCAGCATCGAGTTCTACTCGCTCTGCTGGGACTTCATCGGGGCCGACTAAACCCAAGCCCTCAACTACGCCTATCTTAACGCATATACCCCCTTGGAATACAACCTCGGACACCTCACACTCATTCATAAAAAGAACGACCCGACCCTCTTAAACAACTACAGACCCATCTCTCTCCTCAATACAGACCTCAAAATACTCCACAAGATCCTAAACCTCCGCATCAAACCCTTCATCTCTTCAATTCTCTCCCCCAACCAATTCTCCACACCCGGTAACTCAACAGCTGACGCCACTTCCCTCCTTCGCGACCTTTATTATCACGCCTCCTTAATTCATTTCACTTGATTTCCAAAAAGCTTTTGATTCTATTTCTTTCCCATGGCTTCTTCTCCAACTAAAACTTAGACACTTCCCCCCCTCTCTTTACGGATTATCTTTCTGCCCTTCATTCTTCCGCCAATTCCTGGGCCTATGTCAATGGTTTCGCCACGATGGAGTTTCCGATCAGGAGAGGAGTCAGACAAGGTGACCCCCTTAGTTTGACCCTCTTCCTGATCGCCTTAGATCCACTTCTCGTTGCCATCCAAAACAACCCCGCTATCATGTCTACCCGCGTGCCATGCCGAAACACACCCAAGGCAATTGCTTACGCCGATGACGTCACCCTAGTGGTGGCGTATCGGCAATCCCTCATCCAATCCCTGGCACTAATTGATAAATTTAGTAAATTAACCGGTCTTAAACTAAACCCCACCAAAACCGAAGCAATTGCCATCTTTCAACCTCCTACCGACGAACCCCTTTTGAATCACATTAACTGGAATCGAAACTGTATAAACCCATTAAAAACACCAATCGGCGCACCCTCGGCTATAACAACGGCATGGCACACAAAAATTTCCTCTTTACAAAGCCGCGCCACCTCTATAAGCAACCCCTTTCTAACTTTCGATTCGAAATGCATCCTTTTCAAAACTATGCTCTTACCTAAAATCTCTTACATGGCCAACACCTACCCCCTACCATCCCGGCAACGCGAGTGGGTCGACGGCATCGTGGCGAGCTTTGTCGTAGGCCGAAACAACCCCACCTTGCCTATTAACACCTTGGCAGCCCGCCGTGACCTTGGCGGTTACGGCGCGGCCAACATCCCCCTCTATTCCGACCTTTATCTTCTCTCCCCTTTAAAAAATATTATAAACATCGCATCCTGGACACCCCAACTACACCCCAACTTTCCCTCATTGAATACAACCTATCGGACTCCAAATTTCTAAATTCTTCGACCTCCGGACACGTAACTTTCTCCCTCACGCAACAACACCCTCCCCTCATTATCAATACATTTACTCTTTAATAACCTCCATAAACCCCACAGAACAGGAACTCCTTTGCCCCAAATTGAAACCCCTCTACACTAGACTTGCCAACACTCTTCAAACCCCGTCAATGTGACAGATTGGACACAAATTCACAACCCTATTTTCCCTAACTATCTCAAAACCTTCAATTACCGCCTTACATACAAAATCCTCCCTCTTAAATGCCAACAAACCTTCCTTCCACTCGACAAAGACCCCCACTGTTATCGATGCACTTACCCCTCTGAAACTTTTTCACATCTCTTTCATAACTGCCCCACAATTCAACCCCTGTTAAACCTTGTTAGAAAAACCCTCAATTCATTACTAAACGACACCGTTCCTTACTTTGACACCCCTTTACACCTTAATTTCCCAAAACTCTCCCAACACGATACCCCCTACGCGTCGACCTTTTAAACTCCTCCTTAACCCACATCATTTGGAAAACACGTAACCGCATTAAACACGACCCCCGCCCTTTGAACAACATCCCAACACACCTCATCCGATCCTTTAAAACCTCCATATCTTTAAGACTCACTTTACAGCGTAACAGGGAAAACCCCTCTCTCGAAGGCGTCCTGGCCGACGTCAAAAATTTCATCACCCGAAACTGGTAACCTTCTCTCCACCCCCCGCAGACAAACAACTACAGATCGATGTTTTTGTTACAAGTATTATCTTTTGTGTATACTTTCTTCCTTTTGTATCTTTACTATTCGCCTTTTTTCTTTTCTTACTTGTAGTGTGATATTCGTGGTGGCCTTGTGCTCATCCGAAAAAAAAAAAAAAAAAAAAAAAAAAAAACTCCCGTGGTTCCTACAGAAGCACCCACGCAACCAGTTGCCACAAGTCAACCATGCGGGACGACAGCATTACCGAAATGCGGTCCCGCAAACGGAAGAAAACATCGTATTGCCACACTACATACGCAACATCAGGCAATCATCTTAAATGTCTGTGTGACAAAGTACATTCAAAATACCGCTGCTCCGAATGAAGTCCATGACGTTGTAACAACACAAACTACCAGTGTTTAGTGATTGGTTGTACATGTGGCACATGTTATAATCTAATGCCCGGAGAGAAGGTTATGTATAACTATAAGGCAATAATACCAAATGACTTCAACACAAACTGTTTTTAGCAAGCCAATATCTTGTACTTATGTTATTGTTTTTGACAATGGCGCCTACTTCGTACATACGTGTGTGCATTTAGAACTTCCGGTCCCATCCTCTTAAACTCGGTGCCTCTGTAGGGATTGGTTGTTACGAGATGGTCAACATCCCCCTCTTTGCTGACCTCTCACCTCTCTCTTCTTTAAAAACAATATTACAAACCCCGCATATACTGGAAACCCCCACAACGCCCCAACTATCCCTCATTGAATATAACCTTGAAATTCCCTAAATTACTCGACCTTCGAATTAGAAACACGCACTTCTTAATATGAACACCACCTACTTTGACACCGCTGCACCCCTAAACTTTCCCAAACTCCCACAACCTAACAAACCCTACGCCACAACCCTTACAGCCCTTCTGAACACCTCTATGTTGCCATTCCATTTAAAAAACCCGTAACTGAATCCGCAATGACCCTTGCCCTTCGAACAACACCTCATCCAGTCCCTCAAACAGTCCATAAACTTAAAGCTCACTATCCAGCGGAATAGGGACAACACCTTTCCTGAAGGCGTCGAGGCCGATGTCAAACATTGTATAAATATAAATTAATTAACCTTCTCTCCACCCCATTCTTACATCCGCAAAACTTAATCCTGTACCATTACTTAATTTGTTTTTTTTGCTATTCACGTTTAACATAGCTTACTTTTTTATGACGTTTTTTTTCTCTTATTCTCTTTACTCTTCTTCCACACTTTTCTTTTAATACCCTTTTTTTTCTTTTTTTGCCATCGTATACATGATTTTTGTTTCCATTGCTTTGTGTAAATTTTTGTTTGATATTCGTTGTGGCGGATCAGTTTTCCAGAATACAAAAACACAGTGGCCATCTGTCTGCAGCTCACAGCATTCATATTATTGGCTCCACTTTGCTTGTGTATAAGATAAGCAACGCCTGCTAAAAGTCTTTAACATGAAACTTGCTGGTGGGTATACACTTTCGTGCGATATAATAGTCATTTCCTTAACATGAATTTTTGGAAGTAATTGCATTATGATTGTAACGTATTTATACCACCTACAACATTAAAAATATTTTAACTTTTGTTTTGCGCCTAAAATGTTTACTGAGGTAACCTGATACTGGTAATACAATTCCACATGTGTGGTAATAATGCCACGTTTTTCGTAACAATGCCACGTGTTGCTTAACATTGCCACGTGTTTGGTAACAATGCTCAATTTAAAACACTGTGTTAAAACAAGCGAACATTAATGAAACTTTTACTTATCACGGCAAATTATGCAAACAGATTGACGATTACGTTTATTTAAAATTTTGTAAAGTCAACGCAAACTGTGACACTTCTTAACGTAACAATTCTAAACGCGTGTGGTTTTAAAACTTTCTTATTTGACCCGACTTTATTATAAACTGTTCAAAATTCGTTATTTTAATATAAGTCAAACCCTGATAACATCGTCTATTGGTTGATCAACACTAATACAACGAATTTAGGGAACATATTTAAGTGCTTTCACCTCATGTAAGGGCTGGTGAGGTTTTCAGGATAAGTGGAAAAGTTGGCCGGTTTCTTATCACTTCCGTCTCTGCAATAGGGACCACGACCATCACAAAACAACCCAGCCCACACCTTCCTCCCATCATCGCAAGTGAACACTGCACAAAACACATGAACGTAAATCGGTTTGAAATCCATCAAAATCCGTAAAACCAACCAATATATTAAATTAATTGAGAGTTTATGTTTTGTAACAAAATACTTACTTTCGCCAGGTTTATACTGTGCTAAAGCAATTGTGATGAAGGAGAGCAGGATTCCAACCACCTTCAACCAATACCTGATAAAAACACAAAGAGTTTATATCTTGCAATGATATATTTATCTTATTCAGGGGGATGACGTCATCAAGGAACACTGCAATTTTATTTAAGTTAACTGGTAATTGCCAAAATTTCACTGGCTTTTAAAATAAACTGTCGTCACTTTTTCCCTTATTTCGTTTTTATTCTCATCCGCTTGTTGCCCAAACGATCAGAATAAATATTCAGTAGTTTTCGCCAAATCTCGACAGCTCACTGAACCCTTCATATTTTTTGATAAAGCTTATTCAAAGTGTTTTAATGTCATTTTTGGAAAACAAAAGTTTAATCTTCACACTGGTTCAACCATATGTCTGATTTAAATACTTTAAACCACGTTTAGTTTACTCCAGCCGATCCATCGGGATTCCATCGCTTACAAAAGGCCGGCATATATATTGCAAGCGACCGTTTATAACCAGATGTCAGATAGTGACCAGGCATAATTTTTGCGCGATATTATCGGACCAAAATTTCGTCCTGGGCTCACAATGCGACTGGCGAAGCGTGAGACACCGTGCAAGTTAATGACACCTGTTAACTCTATCACAGACCAGACCGAGTTTAACCTCACTCTATAAACCGAGGCCCACACCAGGGCCTGCTAAGACTTGCATAGAAATAACAAATTAAAACTTAAACTTCCACGCTTACACGGGGAAAGATATTTATGTTCATTTTTGTCCCGAGCAAAAATTATGCCTATTTATTGTTTTTCCGACAAAAATGTGGCCATATTTCACCATGTTAAGAATTTAAATAGCTCACAAACCTTGCTCCCATTTTTAGTCTGTCGGACTCTTCCCTGATCCGTCTCAAATCCTCCCTCTGATCAACCAACGACTTCTGCAGCAACACAAAATGTTTGTTACAGTTCAAGAAATCCTCGCAAAGTAACCAGAATTCAATAACTTTGTCTGATATAATGTTTGTTGACGTGGATTCGTAACAACCAATCTACGCATACCTGTATAAGGTTGAAAAAGTTATTGGCAAATAAGCTAGCCTAGATCACAGCAAAATATCCAACTCCAACGAAAAATTTTTCCCTGGGGAAATACCAATATATCAATATATATTGTTATGTATGATGCCCAGTCTATATTCATGCAACCTTACTATTGTCCTTAGATTTGCTTTCGTACTAAACACAGCCAGCGATTAAATATAGACAGGCATTGTTACGCAAATAATATGGATATTCTGCATTGTTCCTTTTACCGTCCCTATTCATTATGACGACATTTGTTTTTTCTTAGCACTTCCTATTGTCCCAACACGAGACAAAGGCTCAAGAGCCACACAGTCGGGCATTGCGCGGCTTCCATACGGTTGTCTTTCTACAAACTAATATCACGTGACGCAATATTTATTCACGGCGTAATTGTGTTTTGCTTACTTACGAACGCAACTCTGCCTCACTAATAAGAAACTTCTTACTTCAAGTAAATGGGACTGAACTTGGGATCACAAGTCATGTTTGTTTCCCTTCGGGCTAAACTTGGACTTCGTCTGGGACAATTTGGATGTATTCCATCAATGGTTTCACCGACCCTTGATATTTTGTGTTCATATTTGTTGTTCAACAGCGTAGTTAGCGCGAAAAATAAAAATGATGGGATTTGTGAATATTTAGTGATGCTGCAACTTTCATGATTCAGTTAAAAATGTAATCGTTCAAGATATTGTGTATATTTGATTAAACAAGTGGTTCCCAAAGTGGGCGCAATCGTACGGGGGCGCTGGAGACCAAATGGGCGATTGGGGAGCGCTAGGAAATAAATGAGCGCTTTGTGACAGGGCAAATTTTCTCTTATAGCGTAAGTCAGTGTTTCCCAACCGGTGGTACGTGTACAACTAGTAGTACGCGACCGCATTCCAGGTGGTACGTGAGCATCTTTCCGTAATTTGCGGAAAGCGTTTATTTAAGAGGCGTAACATCAACATACCACCAGGGAGCGTTAACATACCACCAGGGAGTGTTAACATACCACCAGGGAGTGTTAACATACCACCAGAGAGTGTTAACATACCACCAGGGAGCGTTAACATACCACCAGGGAGCGTTAAGATACCACCAGAGAGAGTTGTTAACATACCACCAGCGAGCGTTAACATGCCACCAGGGAGGGGTAACATACCACCAGGGAGTGTTAACATACCACCAGGGAGTGTTAAAATACCACCAGGGAGGGTTAACATACCACCAGGGAGTGTTAACCATACCACCAGAGAGCGTTAACATACCACCAGGGAGTATTAACATACCACAAGGGAGTGTTAACATACCACCAGAGAGTGTTAACCATACCACCAGGGAGCGTTAACATACCACCAGGGAGCGTTAACATACCACCAGGGAGCGTTAACATACCACCAGACAGTGTTAACCATACCACCAGGGAGCGTTAACATACCACCAGGGAGCGTTAACATACCACCATGGAGCGTTAACATACCACCTGGGAGGGTTAACATACCACCAGAGAGTGTTAACCATACCACCAGGGAGCGTTAACATACCACCAGGGAGCGTTAACATACCACCAGGGAGCGTTAACATACCACCAGGGAGGGTTAACCATACCACCAGAGAGCGTTAACATACCACCAGGGAGCGTTAACATACCACCAGACAGTGTTAACCATACCACCAGGGAGCGTTAACATACCACCAGGGAGCGTTAACATACCACCAGGGAGGGTTAACATACCACCAGAGAGTGTTAACCATACCACCAGGGAGCGTTAACATACCACCAGGGAGCGTTAACATACCACCAGGGAGCGTTAACATACCACCAGGGAGGGTTAACCATACCACCAGAGAGCGTTAACATACCACCAGGGAGCGTTAACATACCACCAGACAGTGTTAACCATACCACCAGGGAGCGTTAACATACCACCAGGGAGCGTTAACATACCACCAGGGAGCGTTAACATACCACCAGGGAGGGTTAACATACCACCAGGGAGTGTTAACATACCACCAGGGAGTTTTAACATACCACCAGGGAGTGTTAACATACCACCAGAGAGTGTTAACCATACCACCAGAGAGCGTTAACATACCACCAGGGAGCGTTAACATACCACCAGACAGTGTTAACCATACCACCAGGGAGCGTTAACATACCACCAGGGAGCGTTAACATACCACCAGGGAGCGTTAACATACCACCAGGGAGGGTTAACATACCACCAGGGAGTGTTAACATACCACAAGGGATGGTTAACATACCACCAGGGAGTGTTTACATACCACCAGGGATGGTTAACATACCACCAGGGAGTGTTAACCATACCACCAGAGAGCGTTAACATACCACCAGGGAGGGTTAACATACCACCAGGGAGGGTTAACATACCACCAGAGAGTGTTAACATACCACCAGAGAGTGTTAACATACCACCAGGGAGTGGCAACATACCACCAGGGAGGGTTAACATACCACCAGGGAGCGTTAACATACCACCAGAGAGTGTTAACATACCACCAGAGAGTGTTAACATACCACCAGGGAGTGGCAACATACCACCAGGGAGGGTTAACATACCACCAGAGAGTGTTAACATACCACCAGAGAGTGTTAACATACCACCAGGGAGTGGCAACATACCACCAGGGAGTGTTAACATACCACCAGGGAGCGTTAACATGCCACCAGGGAGTGTTAACATACCACCAGGGAGTGTTAACATACCACCAGGAAGTGTTAACATACCACCAGGAAGTGTTAACATACCACCAGAGAGTGTTAACATACCACCAGGGAGCGTTAACATGCCACCAGGGAGTGTTAACATACCACCAGGGAGTGTTAACATACCACCAGGAAGTGTTAACATACCACCAGAGAGTGTTAACATACCACCAGGAAGTGTTAACATACCACCAGGGAGTGTTAACAAACCACCAGAGAGCGTTAACATATCACCAAAGAGTGTTAACATACCACCAGAGAGAGTTGTTAAGAAAAAGAAACTCGTTCTTTACTAAGAGGACATCGTGGTCAATGCAATCTTCAACGTGAGAAAGATGGTTGAATTCCTTCCAAATCTCGCACTTTTCCGGAACACCTGGAAGATCGACTCGCCTGTCTCCGCTTGGAACTCGCAGGTTTTGCCAAACGAAAGCCATGCCTGTGATGATTTGAAATTTATTCACCAGACGTACGGGAAGTAATCAATAAGAACATAATACTGTATTCACAGAAATAGGATGCCTATGGCGCAGCTTGGATACCATTTGTGTATAACCCCACAATTTCCATTTGGAAGAAGACCTTGGTGTTTGTATTTTGAGTGAACATTATTCCAGCGTTTTTTCATTACGTCATCTATATGATAAAACTTGCAAAGCATTTGGAAATAAAATACCCTGTGTGTATGGACTAATTCTGTTTATGGAAAGTGGTTGCTATAAACTACGTCATTTCTACAACTTTGCATATCTACCATGATATATTTATCAGGTATTTAAATGGAGACTCATAATAAGTACTTGGGTTAATGAAATACAAGCAGAAAACGTTTTGTGGAATATTGCAGTATATTCCAAAAAGCGCGCAAACACGTCTGTTCTGCAACATTGTAACAAACACTTGTCACCGTTATTTATTATCACATGTGCTATCAATGTAGTCCCGACTTCAAATATTATTGTGGGCAGTGGACAAGTTTGCTTTTGAGAAAAGTTGATTTGCTTCTGTTGCAATTATCTGCAAAAGCAGATAATCGGTAATTGCAATAAAAACCTGTGCCACAAACGAGAACATTAAAACCATTAGGCCACCATGTTTGCTGGGAACATATCTGCATATGTTGAAGAGCCTCTAACTTTAAATCATTGTAAATTAAAAAAAACTCATGGACTGTTTACAAAAAGACGAAAATCTTGAAGAGCGAACGCTACTGTCTCGCGAGGACATTGCAGAAGTGCTTAATTTATGCTTAAACGCGACCTACTTCTCTTTTTTGAGGGATTTCTAACCAACAGGTATTTGGAACGGCGATGGGTGATTGCCAATGCGGTAATGGAGACTATTGAAAATAGGGCGCTTGCAACATTTGCACATCTTCCTCGTTTTTGGAGGCCTTGAGTTGATGATACGTTTTGCATTATCGATGTATCGGTCCCTCCATTCCTTCCTTGCCCACCTGAACGGCATTGGCGATTCTATAAAGTTTACTTTAGAGAAAGTAATTGATAAGAAACTACCATTCATGGATGTGGAAGTGTACCGAAACGTGGTCGGCAAAATCGGCTCTCGTGACTACCGTAAGCCGACTCACGCAAACCGCTACCTTTCCTTCTAGTCGGCGCATCCATTACAACACAAAAAGGCGGTTGTGAAGTCCCTTATAGTAAGAGCTGATGTTTTGGTATCAAGCAAAGAAGATCATGACCAAGAGATCAACATTATTCGACACGAGCTGCGGAAAACCCGTACCCCTCGTGGATATCACGTGGAAGGTCGGCCGTCACATCAAATGACCCGACGCCAGCCTTCGGTTCAGTGGTTCTTTCCTATGTCTCCACACTCACCGAGATTTTTCAGCGGATGCTGACCGATTATGACATTAGGGTCTACATTAGGCCCCACACAACATTCCGTAGATTATTGTCGCACCTCATTACTACGGAAGCAGCGGAACAAAAATGAGTGGTTTACTCAATTCCATGTGGAGAGTGCGAGGGGGTCTACTTCAGGGATACCGGAAGAGCCCTGAAAACCAGAATTAAGGAGCACCGCCGCGACGTTGCATCAAAAGTCGCAAGGAAGACAGCGTTGGGCAAGCATGCTGCCTTAAAAGGTCACCGGATTGCCTTCGACAAGGACGAGGTTCTTGAAAGGGAGGTGGATCATACAAAGCGCCTTTTTCTAGAAGCGATCCATATCCACAAGAACAATCGCTGTGTTAATGATAGGAAACAGTGCGTATATTTCCTGGTGCTTTACAACAACTTGCTGTAACTGTTGTTTCCAGCCCTTTTTATAACATCACGTGATATCATAAGCGGTGTTAGCGTTATTTTTTCGTGTTGGTACGTTTTCTTGGTGTTGGTTGTGTGCTGAACCATTAGCCTATGAGAGCTTAGCTGGATAGCAAGCGAAGCCTCGTTGAATATGAGTTACGGTTTTATGTGAAAAACAAACTATTCAAATATAATATGCCTGGCAGGAACAGCAACATTATCTTTGTACTTGATACAGGTATTCACACCACAGGGCGCGCTATTGCCTTGAAAATGGCGCGCAGGTCAATTTTGACTGAAAATTTGGAAACTATATTCCAAGCGTCGTCCGTAATTAAACATTGTTTCGAATCCAACAATGTTATGTTTTAGATCATCAAATGAATAATGGAAAGTTATTTCAATAATTTGGCCCGTTCGACCACTTCCTGGCTGTGCCTCTATTGCAAATTAACTTGAAACATCCGTTTAATTGTCTAATTTGAGTCAGTAGTTGATGCGTGCGTCTCAATATGCAAATATTACAGCACTCTAGTATACGAGCGAGGTGGGCCTCACATAAAGATATTCGTATTTATTTATTTTGCAGCCTACATATATGCAGTCGTTTGACACAACGACGTTTTATTGTGCCATCGGGTTGTTGACCGCACGTGGTCATTAAAAAGAAATATTGGATTCGATGGCCGTCAAATAATTTGATTGGTTTTTACCAGCGTGCATTGAGTTAAATATATGTTCATTGACATTGCAAGCGATTTGTTTAATCCAGTGTTTCTCAAACTTTTTTTAAGTACCGCCCCCAAACACCTTAGTCATTTAACAACGCCCAACAGAACAGACAAAAAACACAACGAATTTATTTGTTGCTTGTCAATTAATGCGATGGGTGACGTTGGTGGAATGACACCAATTTCGTCTGATTTCTAATATTTGAATACCAAACTCTAGTTAACAACAAGTAAACCATACCACCGAAAATCCTCATTTTTACTTCTAGTTCAGCATGCGAGAAAGGCCCTTTTTGAAGTAGCATAAATTATACAAAGATTGGACTGAATCATTTGGGCCAGTGATTCCCAACCTTTTTGTGGTTGCGTACCACTTGGAGGTAAAACAATTTCGTCGTGTACCACCTAGTTGAGTGTTACAAAGTAACATTGGGGATGAACAATCCGAAATTTTGAAATCAGTTACGATTTATTAAATTCGAACTATACCCGCAAATTACGGAAATATGCTCAAGTACCACCTGGAATGCGGTCGCGTACTACTAGTTGTACACGTACCACCGGTTGGGAAACACTGACTTACGCTATACGAGAAAATTTGCCCTGTCACAAAGCGCTCATTTATTTCCTAGCGCCCCCCAATCGCCCATTTGGTCTCCAGCGCCCCCCGTACGATTGCGCCTATTTTGGGAACCACTTGTTGATCAAATATACACAATATCTTGCACGATTACATTTTTTACCTAATCATGAAAGTTGCAGCATCACTAAATATTCACAAATCCCATCATTTTTATTTTTCACGCAAACTACGCTGTTGAACAACAAATATGAACACAAAATAAAAAAAAAGTTGAACATGAACACAAAATATCATGGGTCGATGAAACCATTGATGGAATAAATCCAAATTGTCCCAGACGAAGTCCAAGTTTAGCCCGAAGGGAAACAAACATGACTTGTGATCCCAAGTTCAGTCCCATTTACTTGAAGTAAGAAGTTTCTTATTTGTGAGGCAGAGTTGCGTTCGTAAGTAAGCAAAACACAATTACGCCGTGAATAAATATTGCGTCACGTGATATTAGTTTGTAGAAGGACAATCGTATGGAAGCCGCGCAATGCCCGACCGTGTGTCCCTTGTGCCCTAACCTCAGTCTCGTGTTGGGACAACAGGAAGTGCAAAGAAAAAACAAATATCGTCATAATGAATATGGAGGTAAAAGGAACAATGCAGAATATCCATATTATTTGCGTAACAATGCCTGTCTATATATAATCTCTGGCGATGTTTAGTGCGAAGGCAAACTTAAGGACAGTAGAAAGGTTGCATGAATATAAGACTGGGCATCTACTTATATTGGTATTTCCCTAGGGAAAATTTTTTCGTTGCGGTGTTGGATATTTTGCTGTGATCTAGGCTAGATTATTTGCCAACAACTTTTTCAACCTTGTACCAACTCAAAACATTTTGTGTCGTTGGTTGATCAGAGGGAGGATTTGAGACGGATCAGGGCAGGGTCCGACAGACGAAAAATGGGAGCAAGGTTTGTGAGTTATTTAAATTCTTAACATGGTGAAATATAGCCACATTTTTTGTCGGAAAAACAATAAATAGGCATAATTTTTGCGCGGGATAAAAATGAACATAAAGATCAACCCCGTCTAAGCGTGGACGTTTAAATTTTATGTAAAGCAATGTGGAGCCAATAATATGAATTGTGTATAAGCTGCAGACAGATGGCCACTGTTTCGATCTAAAAGGTCTCATCAGTGCAGCTTATACACAAGTTTAAATTTTAGTTTGTTATTTCTATGCAAGTCTTAGCATGGTTTGGGCTACGGTTTATAGAGTGAGGTGAAACTCGGTCTAGTCTGTGATCTAGTTAACAGGTGTTATGAACTTACGCGGTGTCTCACGCTTCTCCAGGCGCATTGTGAGTTGGTTCCTTAATATCGCATAAAAATTATGCCTGGTCATAATCTGACAGCTGGTTATAAACGGTCGCTTACAATATGTGCCCGCTTTTGTGAGCGATGGAATCCCGACGGATCGGCTGGAGTGAACTAAACGTGGTTTAAAGTATTTAAATCAGACATATGGTTGAACCAGTGTGGAGATTAAACTTTTGTTTTCCAAAAATGACAATAAAACCCTTTGAATAAGCTTTGTCAAAAAATACGAATGGTTCCGTGAGTTGTCGAGATTTGGCGAAAACTACTGAATATTCATTCTAAGCGTTTAGGCAACAAGCGGATGAGAATAAAAACAAACAGAAAAAAGTGACGACAGTTTATATAAAAACCATTTTGGAGGTAACCAGTTAACTTAAATAACGTTACAGTGTTCCTTGGACATAAAGTTTGTAAAACTCCACTAAATTCCATGTTGACGTCATTCCCCTGAATAAGAGAAATATATTATTGCGAGATATAACCTCTTTGTGTTTTTATCAGGTATTGGTTGAAGGAGGTTGGAATCCTGCTCTCCTTCATCACAATTGCTTCAGCGCAGTATAAATCTGGCGAAAGTAAGTATTTTGTTACAAATCATAAACTCTCAATTAATTCAATATATTGGTTCGTTTAACAGATTTTGTTAGATTTCAATTCGACTTACGTTGATGTGTTTTGTGCAGAGTTCACTTGCGATGATGGGAGGAAGGTGTGGGCTGAGTGGTTTTGTGATAATTCTCTTCGTGGTCCCCATTGTAGGGACGGAAGTGATGAGAAACCGGCCAACTTTCCCACTTATCCTGAAAACCTCACCAGTCCTTACATGAGGTGAAAGCAGTTAAATATGTTCCCTATATTCGTTGTATTAGTGTTGACCAATCAATAGACGATGTTATCAGGGTTTGACTTTTATTAAAATAACAAATTTTGAACAGTTTATAATAAAGTCGGGTCAAATAAGAAAGTTTTAAAACCCCACGCGTTCAGAAGTGTTTTCAATATTTCAAGGGAATTATTGATTGCGAAACACTCCAACGTAACAATAATGTTGTTGAGGTAAGAAGTAGCCAGTGGGTGGCGCAAAGAGTGAATCTAAGATAAATAAAGGTTTATATCAGGGGTGGCCAACACATCGATCGCATCACAGTTTGTGTTGACTTCACAAAATTTCAAATAAACGTAATCGTCAATCTTTTTGCAAAATTTACCGAGAAAACCAAAAGTTTGATGTTCGCCTGTTTAACACATTGTTTTTAAATTGAGGATTGTTACCAAACACGTGCCAATGTTACGCAACACGTGGCATTATGACCATACATGTGGAATTGTTTTGTAATAAAAAGAAGCAACACTCTGTGCCTTTATTACCAGTATCAGGTTACCTCAGTAAAATATTTTAGGAGCAGAACGAAAGTTAAAACATTTTTAATATTGTAGGTGGTATAAATACGTTACCATCATAATGCATTTACTTTTGAAACGTCGTATTGAGGAATTGACTATTATAGCGCACGAAAAGTGTATTCCCACTAGCAAGTTTCATGTCAAAGATTTTTAGCAGGCGATTGCTTATCTTATACACAAGCAAAGTGGAGCCAATAATATGAATGTTGTGAGCTGCAGACAGATGGCCACTGTGTATTTTTGTATTCTGGAAAAATAATCCGCCACAACGAATATCACACAAAAATTTACACAAAGCAATGGAAACAGAAATAATATAAACGATGGCAAAAAAAGAAAAAAACGTATTGAAAGAAAAATGTGGGAGAAGAGTAAAGAGGATAAGAGAAAAAAAACGTCAGAAAAAGTAAGCTATGTTAAACGTGAATAGCAAAAAAAAACAAATTAAGTAATGATACAGTATTAAGTTTTACGGATGTAAGAATGGGGTGGAGAGAAGGTTAATTAATTTATATTTATAGAATGTTTGACATCGGCCAGGACGCCTTCAGGAAAGGTGTTGTCCCTGTTCCGCTGGATTACGAACTTAAAGTTTATGGACTGTTTAAGGGATTGGATGAGGTGTTGGGGGATCTTGTTCAAAGGGCGAGGGTCACTGCGGATTTAGTTACGATTTTTCGAAATGGAATGGCAACATAGAGGTGTTCAGAAGGGCTGTAAGGGTTGTGGCGTAGGTTGTGTATTAGGTTGTGGGAGTTTGGGAAAGTTTAGGTGTGCAGCGGTGTCAAAGTAGGTGGTGTTCATATTAAGAAGTGCGTGTTTCTAATTCGAAGGTCGAGTAATTTAGGGAATTTCATGGTTGTATTCAATGAGGGATAGTTGGGGTGTTGTGGGGGTTTCCAGTATATGCGGGGTTTGTAATATTGTTTTAAAAGAAGAGAGAGGTGAGAGGTCAGCAAAGAGGGGGATGTTGACCATGTCGTAACAACCAATCCCTGCAGAGGCACCGAGTTTAAGAGGATGGGACCGGAAGTCCTTAATGCACACACGTATGTACGAAGTGGGCGCCATTGTCAAAAACAATAACATAAGTACAAGATATTGGCTTGCTAAAAACAGTTTGTGTTGAAGTCATTTGGTATTATTGCCTTATAGTTATACAAAACCTTCTCTCCGGGCATTAGATTATAACATGTGCCACATGTACAACTAATCTAGAAACACTGGTAGTTTGTGTTGTTGCAACGGCGTGGACTTCATTCGGAGCAGCGGTATTTTGAATGTAATTTGTCACACAGACATTTAAGATGCTTGCCTGATGTTCCGTATGTAGTGTGGCAGTACGATGTTTTCTTCCGTTTGTGGGACCGCATTTCAGTAATGCCGTCGTCCCGAATGGTTGACTTGTGGCAACGGGTTGCGTGGGTGCTTCTGTAGGAACCACGGGAGTTGTGGCGATATCTTTTTTTACCACACCGGGATTTGAACCCAGGTTAAGATACGGGTCAGGCGTCTGTCTTGCTCTTATCTACGGTTTGCGGTGGTTTTTGCTTCTGCTGCCTCGTTTGCAGCTGCTTTTCGTTCATTGACATTTGTCGAAATCCTTTCGAAGGAATAGAAATCTTCGCGAAAGATTTGATAAATTTGGCATTGCTTGACAGAGTTACACGAATAATTACCTGATTCCAATAGTTTACTCCACCTTGTTTTCTCCGTATGGATGCACCTAAGTGTTTGGTGCCCAACGGATGACGGTGGCTGTATAGTCACCACAAAGTGGAAGTATTTGCCTGACCGGATGGTCGGCATGATCGTCAACAACAGTCGCACCAAGCTGTACTGATGAGACCTTATAGTACGAAACAATGGTCAACTGTTTACAGCTCATAGGATTTATAATATTGGCTCCAACTTACTTTCTATTAGTTATTTTTCAGCAGATGTAACGCAAAATTATTGTAAAGTCGTAGGTTGTGTATTGTTATTCACATATCTGCATACCCAGTCGTGCATGACTAATTGGCATTAATCTGGTTTATTAAAACCAAACCTAACATTTACTGATTATCAACCATGACGACTCTTTATGTTTAAACATTAAATAACACAAATCGCCCGAAACTTTTGTTGTATGACGTAATACTTTACTTTTGTTACAGTTGCGACAACAAGTTTGACTACTGGGATTCAAACAAAGTATGCGCCCTAAGAGTGGAAGAGTTTTGCAAAGGAATAATCCAATGTGTTGGAAAAACACTGTGTGACATCTGCCCCTTCCACTCCCAGTGTCGTTCGACTGTTTGCGATGGCGATATTTGCAATGACATTCCAGCTTTCCAACACTGGAATAATGGATATGGATTCAAATGTGTTCGGAATGGAAGGAATTGCAATCTTCCGCAAAAGTTTCTATGGGACGGCATTGCTGATTGTGATGATAAATCTGATTTGTGTTACACCTCGGAGAATGGAGATGTCAGGTATTTCGTTTTTGATGGTGTTTTGCATATGTGAACTTGCCAGCACTGCCCCAGACTTCCCTCTACCTCTATGTTCCTGATCTTGCTGTATATCATATTTTCTTTTAACGCCATTGGATCGGTGTTTCTAATGGCGTCATTCTTCCTATTGCAGTGAAAACGAAAAAAAAAAAGTTTTAGAGTAAAATATAATTTTAGTCATATGAACTTTGTTGTTTATATTAATGGTTATGATAATAAAATGAACAGCTTTAACTGCCTGCTTAAGGGCAAAGTATGGCATCTATAAGCAAACTTGTTATTGCAGAGATATTCGTACTTCTTCATCTCTGAACGAACGACTGTGTTTCCAATGTACAAATGACCCTATGATCATCTCAAGGTCAAGTGTTTGTGATGAGGTCATAGATTGTCCTGATATGAGTGATGAAGCCAGTTGTAATGGGAAATTCCATCAGCAGTATAGCAACAACAATATAGGGTATTTTTGTAGTTATAAAAATACCTTTTATTTCGTTGATGCAAATAACTATTAATTTTATTTAGTTCAAAACCACGTTGTAATTGTTTCGACAAAAATGGAGTCTGTTACAACACATTGGATGCAGCCAACATTTCCTGTAACTCAAAAAATGAAATCTGTGACTTTTCTCATTGTCTGGTGAATTCCCCATGTGAGTACCTCTGCCCCTCCCACTTCCAGTGTCCAAATTCAGCTTGTTGGAAACGTTCGACTGTTTGTGATGGCGATCCTTGCAATGACTGTGCAGCTTTCCAACACTGGAATAATGGACATGGATTCAAATGTGTTCGGAATGGCAGGAATTGCAATCTTCCGCAGATGTTTCTATGGGACGGCATTGCAGATTGTGATGATAAATCTGATTTGTGTTACACCTCGGAGAATGGAGATGTCAGGTATTTGTGAACTGTTGTGGTTGGTTGAAAATTCCTTTCTTTGATGAGATAAGACGGAATTGACTTGTGTCATTTGCAGAGACATTCGAAGTTTGGGGACCTTTAATCATCGTTCATGCTTCCAATGTACAAATGACCCTATGATCATCTCAAGGTCACGTGTATGTGATGACGTCATCGATTGTCCCGACAAAAGTGACGAATGTTTTTGTCAACCTGGGAAAACCAAAGATTGTGGCAAGTTTCATTAGTAAGTGATAAAGCATTAGTTTATCCATAAGATTAAAACCACTGAAATCCAATGCGTCACCAGAATTCTATGACTTGCAAAAGTGTAAGGTGTGTTAAGTGTCTGTAAATACTACATGACTTGTTTTTATTGGCATGACTCATGAATAATGCAGTTTAAAATGATGTATTTCGCCGCTGTACGAAAATACCCTTTCCTTTACTGTCATGACATCATAAAGGCGTTTTTGACCTTCAATACAAAGTATTCTAGTCGATAAAGACTTTAAATGCAAGTCATCGCATATCTGGGCACCACAAGCGGGCAACCTTGGTGACGCAACAGTGTTTCAATAATGTGCGACCAACCATAGGAAATTTGCATATTATCAAATTGACAGTTTTAGTTGTTGGGTTAAAGTGGTTTCAATATGTTTGTCTGTTCCTCAGCTGCCCTGCAGTACGTGTTTGGAGGTTAAGCGTCTTTTCGTAATTTTGGGTCAGTTCTGAGCTGAATTCCCGTGTAAGGGTCTTAAAAACTTATATTTAATTACTACAGGAGTCGCAAGTAAATCTCATCTGCATTCAATTTGAGTTTTTAATTGTAAAATAAACGCAAAACATTCAAATATTTTCAGTGTGGATGACGAAGTGAAGAAGGACTGCTCAACAACAACAACAACAACAACCAACTACATACAGGGGAGGTGGACGTGTTGGGTAAGTGAGAATGCATAACTTATTGTTTTGTCGGAAATAAGTTTACCAGACTTAATGAAAATGGTTTAGATGTTTACGTAGATTTGTAGGTTCTTCCCAACACAATGTACTTACTCACTTGCTGGACAAACTCCAGTTTAAACAAACGTTTGCAACAATGTTTGCGCAGTCGAACGTAATTATTACACGAAGTTGCAAAGATTTTGGCTTACTTCGTCAAACGTGAATATTTGTTACCTCAATGGTTTGGTTTCTGTAGTTTTCTAAACTACTGTGGAACAAACCAACAATCAGAGACATGAAACGAATTACAACCAATGTTGTGGTTTTGTAATTTCACTTATTCGTTTCAAAGCGAACTATAATCCACGAAGCACAATGAAAAGATTTTTTAATAAAATGCTTCATTCTTATATGATCACAGAACGTCACACTGCGCAGAAGTTTAAAGTGCATGTGACACGAAAAAATCAAACATGTCAATAATTAAACTAAGAGATGTTCATAACTTTAAAGTGCAACAAACGGATTTTGATGTTAATTTGAGCTGCAGACAGATGGCCGCTATTTAGACCTATTATGTCTTATTTAGTTGTGTAATAATAAAACAGTTATTGGGTCTGGGTGTTCTTGTTGTTATAGGCATTTATAATCGTTAACGTGATACATGAACTTTTGAAAACACGACTGAGACAAACCGTCAGTTTAGCATTGTCGTTTTGTCCACT
This sequence comes from Ascidia mentula, assembly GCF_947561715.1. Taxonomy (NCBI): domain Eukaryota; kingdom Metazoa; phylum Chordata; class Ascidiacea; order Phlebobranchia; family Ascidiidae; genus Ascidia; species Ascidia mentula. The sequence continues at coordinate 20,354,277 of NC_138568.1, read as the reverse complement.
CACAGCAAAAGATAGAAGTAGGTTAATTGAATTTTGAGGCTGGCAAAAACTACCAGGAAAGGCCGACCAAATTAGCTGATTATGCAACACAGTTATTCTGTCATAGTACCACTTTTTGCCTGGCAGTAGTGTTGCCTATGAGTTCGAGTCATAAATGATTCATTTAATTCGCCACAATCAACCACTAAAACCAGAAATGATGCTGGAATCATTTTCAAATTAAAGTCAATGCAAAGTTAAAGTTACCAAAAAATGGCGTCATGTAATGTCACTGAGCAAAGAAACGCACCAACCCCGTCTCATCGAAGTACAGAGTAATGTCGTTGCTGCTATACCCTATGGTCTTTAGATAATTAGGGACAAATAATCCTTTGGTTTGTAACGTCACTGTGACATATTTTTGTGTGATGCAAAACCCTGTCCTGACCTTTGACGTAACGTAATCTGTGGATTCTTCTATGTTTGAAACTATTTGATATCTGCAATACAAGGCGCCTTCTCCTATCTAAACAATGCATTTTTTCGACGCAAGTGCCTTGTATGATGTCAATTTTGCCACAGTGCAAAAGGTTTACGATTTTTGTTCGCCGCCAGTTTTCGTGCAGTTTTCTACATTGTTTAGTTAACCAGAACCGAAAAACTTTGGATATAAGTTGGTTGTAGTAGTTTTACGCAAAGTTGCCATGACCGTGTCATATGCACTTTAAGTACTTGTGCAAAGATTACGTTGTACAGGAGTTGTTATATACTGGTGGGGAACATTCAGTGACATCATGCACAACAACCACACTACACCTACTTCGTTGCTACAAAACACAGGGTTCAACTAATTCCTACAAAGCGCGTGGCATTCGGCTTCTCTATGGTGGATATGGCTTTCGCCGTGCAAGACTTCAATTATACGTGATAATAATTATTTACAAAATCCTATTACATTACTAAAGAAATACCTTCAAGGTCGTTAATATTTGGAACTCGTGTTTGTACCGAGTTCCCCCAGACGTTTCCTGTGAAACGTCGAAATGGCTGGAATTTATGTGGTGTTTGGGTTGCACTAAACCACCCAACACGGCATGTAGTACTGATATGTAATACCCACATTTTTAACAATTGGCACAAAAATAACAGCAGACATATCCCTTTTGTGGATACTCAAAGTACTGCGACCACGGCGGAAAGAATATTGTAAAATGCTGAGAAAACTGCGAAACCTTTCCAACAAGAGTTTGGAAGAGGAGTCGCGTGAAAAGTCAATTTCTTCGTCACATTCCACACGTTTAAGAGTTTGGTCACAAATTGTATTTGTTCGTCAAGCTTATTTTGCCATTTTCTTTGTTTTTTACCTGGTTGATGTAAAAACTTTACCAAAACTTGAAAAATAAACATCTTAATGCATGACAATCGCATAGTTATCACATTCCCATGTATAAAAATCTCGAACAAGTTTGCTGTCATGACGTCTGTTGCTGTCGATGTGTCGTTGGACGTTTCTAAGTGTCCCACATGGGCACTGTTACCTGACAAATTGAGTTTGTAACAAAAGTTTACGATCCCTGCTGGTCTGTCGCTACCTGATTCACAGATTTTGTGGCGATACGTGCTTCAAAACTGATGATAAAACCTCATGTAACAGCCACGAAAACCTGACAAGCCTTACAATAACTAAAAAAAGATTCGTTTAAAATAATAACAAAAATATTCCTTCCAGCATGAGCAACAAATCGTTCGCACAAAAACACACCAAGAACGACATGATGTGTTTTATGCAGGAAAGGGGTACGTGGTATGGGGGAAGGTTGCTCGACAACAAACTACTGTGCGATGGGGAGCGGGATTGCAGTGGTCGGATCTATAATGGTCGATACTTTGCCCACGATGAAGATCCTCAACTTTGCAAACATCGGAAACACTGCGACACAAAACACGGACTTCTCAATATTCCTATGTCCAAAGTATGCGACGGTTTCATCGATTGCAAGGATGAAAGTGACGAATATCCAGAAGAGTTGTGCTCAAAGGAAGGAAGATTCTACTGTCCAGCGTTAAATGGAGCCAAAGTAAATTTATTTGTTGTCAACAAAACCACAAAAAAATTCAGACCTTAATTACAAGAGTTTGGAAAAAAATCACTTCGAAGCCGTATTTTAACTATAAAAAGCAAATAGGTATCAGTGTCTGTTGTTCAGTATAGTTTGTCATAATGCCCTTTGTTGAATCTTTCGCACACAGTTAACCACAAAGACGGTTTAAGTATTTTACAGACTTTTGCGACAGATTTCTGTCAACAAATCGGATGTTTGTGACCTCACAATTAACTGCGATGATCAAAGTGACGAATTAAACTGCACAGAGGACGGAAGGTTTTATTGCGAAACCAAAGATCCATTGTTCGTTAAGAAGGAGAAGGTAAACACATGTTAACAATATTTAAAGTTTTGTGTCCTGTGGCAAAGATGTTTTGATTCCGTGCAGATGTTTTGATTCCGTGCATGTTACTATTGTGACCGAAATTAATTCAGTTTTCCCGAATTAGGACAAAAGTTATTGGGATGGCGGGTATGGAAGTTTTGGAACCGATTTAGGAAGACCTTTTCTCCGTTTTTTTTGGCGCCAAACTTTTGAAGTTGATCTTCGCGGGATTAAAATGTGCGTTTCGGTCACAAAATAGGTCTGAATAAAGCCTTATGAACTGAAGGTTTCTAATTTAGCACTAAAAATGTTCGAGTATCTCTGATCTAAACCAACCGTTTACCCCATATCTGATCCATGTACTAACGCGGACCTCCAACCCCAACCATAGTAAACGCTCAGTTCACCCTGCACTAACGGCTCACCGTCAAAACAAATGTTGGGAGCAAAACTACACAGGTGGCTACTTTTATAATTAAATAAACTGACGCTAAAGTAAAAAATTATATAGAAACACCCAATATTAAAAGGACCAACACCAAACAACATTAATTTAATTACGACCCACTTCACAAATTATCTTCTTTACACATAACCACACAAGCACACCTCAACGTTTGCCACCAGATGAGAACTGCCAGTTTACCAATTAATTTCTTATTTTTGTCGCCAGCTTTCTGGCCAATTAGCGCGTCACACGCCTTCCACGTACACAAAACTACACATGTATATTGCAGTACATATTTTTTGTCAAATTTCCATAGTTCCGATGTTCGCAAATTATATGCAAGACAGTAATTTCACAATGTGTTGTTTACGGACACCAATGTGGCCAACTTAACTACAAAGTTTTCTTAAAATCTTATAATTTACACAGAAATTCAATGGAGTCGGCGACTGCTCTGATTGGTCAGACGAGTGCCCAACAAATACAAAAGTGATCAACGAAAACATATTTTCATCACGATACGAGTTGATTGCGAACCCATTTCTACGAGCCATTGTGTGGATAATGGGGATGTTCGCCATTGCCGGCAATTTGGTAAATTTAACTAAGTTTATATGCCCAAAGGGCCATAATAGTCAATAAAGCTGCAGACATTGTGTGTACACGCACTGTTTCGACCTGTAAGGTCTCAATAGTGCGGCTGTTGAAGTGGCACTGTGCTAGCTGGTAGACTATATAATATGATTTGGGTGAAAGCCGAGCCGATAGCGCTATTGGATCCCAAACAGTTGTTTTGGCCATAGTGCGCTCCACGGTGGTTCGTCTATGTTGATTGTTACCTGGTTTGGTACCCAACACATCGACCATTGACCGAAAGGTACCACAAAGTGGAAATATGTGTGTCTGCTAGTCTACCAGCTAGCACAGTGCCACTTCAACAGCTGCACTGATGAGACCTTACAGGTCGAAACAGTGCGTGTACACACCCTGTATGCAGCTCTCATTAACTAAGTTTGTTTTGTTTTCCTTGTGCAAAAATAAGAACACTCGTTCACATTTTTATTTAATTTGTTTTCAGGTTGTCATGGTGATAGAAAGTAAAACGTTGGCAACGACAAAATCACAATCTGCTGCATTTCGCACAAACCATCTGCTCGTTTTGAATCTATCCGTTTCCGATCTACTCATGGGATTTTATCTGATCATGTTGGGAGCCGCTGGTGTCAGATATTCCGGAAATTATTGTGCCAATGACCTTATTTGGAGATCAAGCGGAAGTTGCACCACAATGGGGGTATTGGTTTTGCTTTCAAGCGAAACATCGGTGTTTACAATGGTTCTGTTGACCATATTCCGACTGTTTGCTGTGAAAAACGTAAGTGAAACAATTGTATTTGGTTAAGTCAGCTATTGCCAACTTCGTTGAACCGGTGACGGCCCGTTCCAAAATTTTACGACAACTTTATCTTTGGAAATCTATTATCTCCAGAAAGTGGGTAAAGAAAGAGGTAGCAATTTCAGTCCGATGGGATTCGAACTGACAACTACATTCCCCGTCCTTCGAATTGAAAGGAACGCCCAGCTTGCAAACTTATTGCTTTTAATGAAAACACGTTAATGTTCTCGTTTGTTTCAGCCACACGATGCATCCTTGAAACCGGAATTGAAAACTGTCATCCTTTCCATTATCCTATCCTGGGCATTCTCGTTTACAATTGCTTTTATTCCACTCACAACTCAACTTCAACATTTGTTTGAAACCAAAGCTTGGATGAATGAGAATCCGTTTTATGACAATGTTGCAGTCGACTTTTCTAGTAAGTTATTATCATTGATGTTGGTGGTGAAACCAGTTTCGAACGACACTAGCGTTGCGTATACAGGCATGAATAACTTCATGGATCGATTTGTAACTTTCCAACACAACTTCACAAGCAATGATTCCCAAGAACTCAACACTGCCCTCATGCGAGTATATGATGCTAATTCCTGGATGGATTTTATGGATATTCTTGACGATTACAATTACACTGTGCTTTTTGATATTTCTGGATATTTGGGGTTTGTGTTTTATTTGTGCAAAATTTTAATTTTGTATCCACAAAATTGTTTATGTGTAGATATTACAGCAGCAGCAGTGTTTGCATCAGCAAACTGTATGTAACAACCAACGACAAGGCATGGGGATATTCAATCACTATTATTACTCTTAACTTCCTGGCCTTCATGTTCGTTGCAATTACGTATATTTGGATTTACAAGAAGTCAACTGCCAGTGCCAGGCAAGTGAACGAGAGACTAAGAAGTGGAAGGGCGGCAAGACAAGACAAAGGTAAGCACATTCGTATTTACAGACATATTATACCATTAAAGCTGTTTCGGCAGAAATACAAAAGAAAATCATCAGACTGATAATTACCGATTTTCTCTGCTGGGTTCCAATTTCCATTATGTCATTTTTAAACATCGGTGGAGTCCCTATGCCTCCAGTGATGTACGCTGTGTCAGCAATCATCCTGCTTCCCATAAACAGCTCTCTAAATCCCCTCATCTATTCCAACGCACCGAAACTGCTTTATGATAGAGTCCGGGATGGCCTACGTACCGTTTTCAGACGTCAACCACAGGAAGAGCAACAGGAAAATGTGGTTGTGGTTGCTAACCGAGAAAACTTACATGTGGTTGAAGCAGAAACTGATCTGTAAATAAACCTTGCATTCAGTTTGTGCAAAATGTGTATTTTTCCTGGCATCAAATGGATAGAACCGAATCTTGTTTTTGACGTCACGCGTACCTTCCATGTGTAGAATAATATTTAGTTTGTGATGGCAAAGTTACTACAACACAAAATTGATATTCCAAGTTACAACTTTCCATTTAAAAATCTCACAAGTGGGACAAAGTAACATCTTTGACGACAGACCCAAACAAAAGAACGAAACTACGTGAATTTTGGTTGATGTACGCACTCCGTTTGCTTAGTTTTGTTTATTGGTCGTATGTGGTGGTTCTTCCTTTTATGTACCATGGTTTGAGTCACGTGTTGAGTTGATCGGAATCGTCGTCCACGTTCACACGTCATCCAACACATGGACACTCTTATCATGTGTGAGTGTTGGAAAGCTTGACATCAACTTGGGTAGAATCATTTTGGACAAAACTATGATGCGGTGATTCCCCTTGCTTCCACTGACTTCCCTATACTACGTTTTGTTTCTGGATCAACGTTTACTTGTAAATATGATGTTGGAAACATTCCATGTAATCAACTTATGGAATACAAACCATTGGATCATGAAAATATAGTCTGCTACCTTCAAATATCACCAAAAAAAAGTTTAAAACACCCCCTCAAAACCCCCTCTCGCACGCCTTGTACATAAACCTCGCCCTGTGTATTTTGTATATCATTGATAATTATATTTTAATGCAAAAAAGATGTCGTAAAATTCTTGGCAGGACAAACTCTCTGTGTAAATCGCATCACAATTCACATTCTATCGTTAGCATTGCATCAAATGTTCAGCAGCAAGATTTTTGTTTAAAGTTATTTTTCTAACGATCAATTACTGTTTGGCATTCAATATCCACTGGTTCGTTCGCGGCTAATTTAAACTTCCACGAAAATGTAATCATTTTGTTGAATGTTTGCTGATTGCGCATATTTACTGATACTTGTTGTTGTTACCAATAAACACAGTGTTGAGAGGGTAAAATTGTGTGTATTCTTAAACTTGTGGATATTGATGAGGTTTAAGTTTCAACCACACTTCATAAGTTTGTTGAGGAATTCCTCACCTGTTTGAGTTTTGATCGCTAAGCAACTACACCCGTGTATCGCCCTCAACACTCCTCCTCGACAAGCCATGGTTACGTTCGAAAAAAAAGCGGGGATAATTGTTAGCGTTCGAAAAAAAAAAGCGTCATTGGTTACGTTCGAAAAAAAAAGCGTCATTTTTTATGAATGATTTAGCTTCAGTGTGGTAAAAAAAACTCGCGCCTGTCGGCGATCGAGTGCGCCGAGACGAACGACAAATATCTGTCGGAATGAGTTAATTTGTGGCATACTCTTGTGGAAAGGGTTGCCCGCTCTTCTCTTCGAACAAAAACATCGAAAGAAGGCAACCTACTGCCTTGCTCGCACTCCATTGTGGACTTGGTTCAACAGAGATGCGAGAGCAGCGACTGCACGTCATTTCGTTGCATGATAACGAATGAGTCATTAATATAACGTCCAAAAAACTGAGGAGGGCTGACTAACGTTGTCCAATGTTCAACCGACCATCGTGAAGTTGGCAACAGCAACGGAGAGAGGAGACCATATTCCCGTAAAGGATCACCTCTGAAACAAAGGTAGGTAGCATCGAGGACCAAACGAAGACATCTACAATGTGTGACAGCAACGAGCAACTTTGTTCCAATGTTAAGTCGTTTCGTAATCTTTCGGCTGCAACGTTCGCGGCCAACATTACCGGTACGTTGGTGAACAGAAAATCACATTGAACGAAACCATTACCTCTTCTTGCACACACAGCTCTTTTATCTGCATAGCAAAACTTTTTGACAGTTTCAAAATTTGCCCTATGTTATGGTCCGGAACACTTTTTATTTCTTGAAACGAAATTTCGTTTCCAAGTGTTTGGAGCATAATTTGACAATTTCGTTCCGGAAACAGTTTTTGTTTTGTGCATCTTTTTACCACAAGGTGCTGCTATAGGACCGCTCGAAAAATTTAATTGCACGTGTAGATGGAATTATTAAAAACTGCTTTGCCAACTTAGAAATAGAAGCGATATGGTAGATTTAAAAATGAAAAAACGTTCGATAACATTAACTTTTTATATGAATTATTTGATATTTTAGTCGTTAAATCGCTGTAGGAAAAATTAAATCGTTAAATCGTTCATAAAAGAGCTTTGTAGTCGATTTTCTGTTGTTAGCATTGCAAATGTGTATTGGTGATATCGTTCCCACGCACAGAACCTTCTGCAAATTGGTTGATGTAAAACAAAGCACAACACTCACGTGGTGCCAAAGTATCGCGTAAAGTAAACCAAGTTGAAATTTTAAATACAAATATGTAACATGTTATTTATAGTAACGGTCTATTTATAATTGTGTATAAAAACACAATTTAAATAAATATACAACCAAGAAATAACAAACGCCCCATGCTAAAATAAAACATACACTACATGATTTTCTCTAAACATATTAATAGCATTGATCGAAAATGTTGCGGATTATATTGGAATTTTCCGCTTTAAAAATTACCATGATATCGACAGTGATAAACAGCATCAAAATTCGGGACACACAAAAGTGCAAAAAGGCGTGTGGTCGTCTTATCCGAACTAACAACTCCCAAAGGAGCGGCGTCATCAGAGAACTTCAAAAAGCGAAGAGAGAAAAGTCCGTATCTCAATTCCCAAGATAGGCGCCTCCCACAACGAAATTTTACTGCTCACACACAAATCTGAAGTCTTAAGATCGTTTAATTATTGCTCCCGAATTTTATTAGGAACATAGATAAACTGCTCATACGGCAAGCATCACACATAGCAATTAACAAGTGAAAACATGTTTAAAACGCGTCATTCGCCAAGAATACGGTTCAATGGGACCGTCTACAACATACCTAGAGCATTTAACAGCTATATTTATTTCGTTTGGCCATATTATTTCAAAACAAAGACAAGTAAATACCTGTCAAAGACAAGCTTAAACCGCGCCGTCGGTTCGCCAAAACAGTTTTAAGAACGCCTTTTCGTATGACAACAAAAAACTAAAGCATATAGTTAAATAAAGTTTAGAGGTATCTACTTCTACATGACTGTAGTATTTAACTGCCAAATTTTAATTCGCTTGGATGTAAAACAGAGATTTGGCAGGCAAACACCTCTCAAAGACAAGTACTAAATTTGACAGTAGTCTGCCTGTGATTTGAACAATTTTAAATCAAGCGACATGAAATTTTGCATACAAATATTAGATGTCAGTACAAAACGAGAAATGAAAACTAATTGGCGTCTGTCCTTTAGAATTTTATTGCTTGCCGAAAACGCATGTTTGAAAGTATGGTGGCTATAAGGTTCGGCGGTTTTAACTAAATTTGACAGTTGTCCGCCTGTGATTTCAACATTTTTCTATCAAGCGACTTGAAGTTTTGCACACAAATATTAGATGCCACTACAAAACGAGTAATGAAAACCAAATTGGACAATGTCCTTTAGTTTCTTATTGCTGCGCGAAAACGCATGTTACAAACAATGGTCGCTAAAGTCGTGCGGAATTAACTAAATTTAGAATTCACGCCGGCAATATGCACAATTTTGAATCAAGCGACCTGAAATTTTGCACACAAATAATAGGTGCCACAACAAAACGAGAAATGAAAACTAAATTGGCGTATGTCCTTTAGAATCTTATTGCTTGCCGAAAACGCATGTTTGAAACTATGGTTCGGCGGTTTTGACTAAATTTGACAGTTGTCCGCCTGTGATATCAACATTTTTCTATCAAGCGACTTGAAATTTTGCACACAAATATTAGTTGCCACTACAAAACGAGCAATGAAAACTAAATTGGCGTATGTCCTTTAGTTTCTTATTGCTGCGCGAAAACGCATGTTTGAAATTATGGTGGCTAAAGTTCGGCGGTTTTAACTAAATTTGACAGTTGTCGGCCTGTGATTTCAACATTTTTATATCAAGCGACTTGAAATTTTGCACACAAATATTAGATGCCACTGCAAAACGAGCAATGAAAACTAAATTGGCGTATGTCCTTTAGTTTCTTATTGCTGCGCGAAAACGCATGTTTGAAACTATGGTGGCTAAGGTTCGGCGGTTTTGACTAAATTTGACAGTTGTCCGACTGTGATTTCAACATTTTTATATCAAGCGACTTGAAATTTTGCACACAAATATTAGATACCACTAAAAAACGAGCAATGAAAACTAAATAGGCGTATGTCCTTTAGTTTCTTATTGCTGCGCGAAAACGCATGTTACAAACAATGGTCGCTAAGGTCGTGCGGAATTAACTAAATTTGAGAATTCCCGCCGGCAATATACACAATTTTAAATCAAGAGACCTGAAATTTTACACACAAATACTAGGTGCCACAACAAAACGAGAAATGAAAACTTAATTGGCGTCTGTCCTTTAGAATTTTATTGCTTGCCGAAAACGCATGTTTGAAACTATGGTGGCTAATGTTCGGCGGATTAACTAAATTTGACAGTTGTACGCCTGTGATTTCAACATTTTTCTATCAAGCGACTTGAAGATTTGCACACAAATATTAGATGCCACTACAAAACGAGAAATGAAAACGAAATTGACGTATGTCCTTTAGAATTTTATTGCTTGCCGAAAATGCATGTTTCAAACTATGGTGGCTAAGGTTCGGCGGTTTTGACTAAATTTGACAGTTGTCCGCCTGTGATTTCAACATTTTTATATCAATCGACTTGAAGTTTTGCACACAAATATTAGATGCCACTACAAAACGAGCAATGAAACCGAAATTGGCGTATGTCCTTTAGTTTCTAATTGATGCGCGAAAACGCATGTTTGAAACTATGGTGGCTAATGTTCGGCGGATTTAACTAAATTTGACAGTTGTCCGCCTGTGATTTCAACATTTTTATATCAAGCGACTTGAAGATTTGCACACAAATATTATATGCCACTACAAAACGAGAAATGAAAACTAAATTGACGTATGTCCTTTAGAATTTTTTTGCTTGCCGAAAATGCATGTTTCAAACTATGGTGGCTAAGGTTCGGCGGTTTGAACTAAATTTGACAGTTGTCCGCCTGTGATTTCAACATTTTTATATCAAGCGACTTGAAATTTTGCACACAAATATTAGAAGCCACAACACAACGAGCAATGAAAACTAAATTGGCGTATGTTCTTTAGAATTTTATTGCTTACCGAAAACGCATGTTTGAAACTATGGTGGCTAAGGTTCGGCGGTTTTAACTAAATTTGACAGTTGTCCGACTGTGATTTCAACATTTTTCTATCAAGCGACTTGAAGTTTTGCACACAAATATTAGATGCCAATACAAAACGAGTAATGAAAACCAAATTGGACAATGTCTTTTAGTTTCTTATTGCTGCGCGAAAACGCATGTTACAAACAATGGTCGCTAAAGTCGTGCGGAATTAACTAAATTTAGAATTCACGCCGGCAATATGCACAAGTTTGAATCAAGAGACCTGAAATTTTGCACACAAATAATAGGTGCCACAACAAAACGAGCAATGAAAACTAAATTGGCGTATGTCCTTTAGAATCTTATTGCTTGCCGAAAACGCATGTTTGAAACTATGGTTCGGCGGTTTTGACTAAATTTGACAGTTGTCCGCCTGTGATATCAACATTTTTCTATCAAGCGAATTGAAATTTTGCACACAAATATTAGATGCCACTACAAAACGAGAAATGAAAACTAAATTGGCGTCTGTCCTTTAGAATTTTATTGCTTGCCGAAAACTTATGTTTGAAATTTTGGTGGCTAAGGTTCGGCGGTTTTAACTAAATTTGACAGTTGTCCGCCTGTGATTTCAACATTTTTCTATCCAGCGACTTGAAGAATTGCACACAAATATTAGATGCCACTACAAAACGAGAAATGAAAACGAAATTGACGTATGTCCTTTAGAATTTTATTGCTTGCCGAAAATGCATGTTTCAAACTATGGTGGCTAAGGTTCGGCGGTTTTAACTAAATTTGACAGTTGTCCGCCTGTGATTTCAACATTTTTATATCAAGCGACTTGAAGTTTTGCACACAAATATTAGATGCCACTACAAAACGAGCAATGAAACCGTAATTGGCGTATGTCCTTTAGTTTCTAATTGCTGCGCGAAAACGCATGTTTGAAACTATGGTGGCTAAGGTTCGGCGGTTTTAACTAAATTTGACAGTTGTCCGCCTGCGATATCAACATTTTTCAATCAAGCGACTTGAAATTTTGCACACAAATATTAGATGCCACTACAAAACGAGCAATTTAAACTAAATTGGCGTATGTCCTTTAGTTTCTTATTGCTGAGCGAAAACGCATGTTACAAACAATGGTCGCTAAGGTCGTGCGGAATTAACTAAATTTGAGAATTCCCGCCGGCAATATACACAATTTTAAATCAAGAGACCTGAAATTTTACACACAAATACTAGGTGCCACAACAAAACGAGAAATGAAAACTTAATTGGGGTCTGTCCTTTAGAATTTTGTTGCTTGCCGAAAACGCATGTTTGAAACTATGGTGGCTAATGTTCGGCGGATTTAACTAAATTTGACAGTTGTCCGCCTGTGATTTCAACATTTTTATATCAAGCGACTTGAAGATTTGCACACAAATATTAGATGCCACTACAAAACGAGAAATGAAAACGAAATTGACGTATGTCCTTTAGAATTTTATTGCTTGCCGAAAATGCATGTTTCAAACTATGGTGGCTAAGGTTCGGCGGTTTGAACTAAATTTGACAGTTGTCCGCCTGTGATTTCAACATTTTTATATCAAGCGACTTGAAATAATGCACACAAATATTAGATGCCAGTACAAAACGAGCAATGAAAACTAAATTGGCGTATGTCCTTTAGTTTCTTATTGCTGCGCGAAAACGCATGTTTGAAACTATGGTGGCTAAGGTTCGGCGGTTTTGACTAAATTTGACAGTTGTCCGCCTGTGATATCATCATTTTTCTATCAAGCGACTTGAAATTTTGCACACAAATATTAGATGCCTGTGCAAAACGAGCTATAAAAACTAAATTGACGTATGTCCTTTAGAATTTTATTGCTTGCCGAAAACGCATGTTTCAAACTATGGTGGCTAAGGTTCGGCGGTTTTTACTAAATTTGACAGTTGTCCGCCTGTAATTTCAACATTTTTATATCAAGCGACTTGAAATTTTGCACACAAATATTAGATGCCACTACAAAACGAACAATGAAAACTAAATTGGAGTATGTCTTTTAGTTTCTTATTGATGCGCGAAAACGCATGTTTGAAACTATGGTGGCTAAGATTCGGCGGTTTTAACTAAATTTGACAGTTGTCGGCCTGTGATTTCAACATTTTTATATCAAGCGACTTGAAATTTTGCACACAAAAATTAGATGCCACTACAAAACGAGCAATGAAAACTAAATTGGCGTCTGTCTTTTAGTTTCTTATTGTTGCGCGAAAACGCATGTTTGAAACTATGGTGGCTGAGATTCGGCGGTTTTAACTAAATTTGACAGTTGTCGGCCTGTGATTTCAACATTTTTATATCAAGCGACTTGAAATTTTGCACACAAATATTAGATGCCACTACAAAACGAGCAATTAAAACCAAATTGACGTCTGTCCTTTAGAATTTTGTTGCATGCCGAAAACGCATGTTTGAAACTATGGTGGCTATGGTTCGGCGGTTTTAACTAAATTTGACAGTTGTCCGCCTGTGATTTCAACATTTTTCTATCAAGCGACTTGAAGATTTGCACACAAATATTAGATGCCACTACAAAACGAGCAATTATAACCAAATTGGCGTATGTACTGTAGTTTCTTATTGCTGCGCGAAAACGCATGTTTGAAACTATGGTGGCTAAGGTTCGGCGGTTTTTACTAAATTTGACAGTTGTCCGCCTGTGATTTCAACATTTTTCAATCAAGCGACTTGAAATTTTGCACACACATATTAGATGCCACTACAAAACGAGCAATGAAAACTAAATTGGGGTCTGTCCTTTAGAATTTTATTGCATGCCGAAAACGCATGTTTGAAACTATGGTGGCTAAGGTTCGGCGGTTTTGACTAAATTTGACAGTTGTCCGCCTGTGATTTCAACACTTTTACATCAAGCGACTTGAAATTTTGCACACAAATATTAGATGCCAGTACAAAACGAGCAATGAAAACTAAATTGGCGTATGTCCTTTAGAATTTTATTGCTTGCTGAAAACGCATGGTTCAAACTATGGTGGCTAAGGTTCGGCGGTTTTAACTAAATTTGACAGTTGTCCGCCTGTGATTTCAACATTTTTATATCAGGCGACTTGAAATTTTGCACACAAATATTAGATGCCAGTACAAAACGAGCAATGAAAACCAAATTGGCGTATGTACTTTAGTTTCTTATTGCTGCGCGAAAACGCATGTTTGAAACTATGGTGGCTAAGGTTCGGCGGTTTTTACTAAATTTGACAGTTGTCCGCCTGTGATTTCAACATTTTTCAATCAAGCGACTTGAAATTTTGCACACAAATATTAGATGCCACTACAAAACGAGCAATGAAAACTAAATTGGCGTCTGTCCTTTAGAATTTTATTGCATGCCGAAAATGCATGTTTCAAACTATGGTGGCTAAGATTCGGCGGTTTTGACTAAATTTGAAAGTTGTCCGCCTGTGATTTCAACATTATTACATCAAGCAACTTGAAATTTTGCACACAAATATTAGATGCCAGTACAAAACGAGCAATGAAAACTAAATTGGCGTATGTCTTTTAGAATTTTATTGCTTGCCGAAAACGCATGTTTCAAACTATGGTGGCTATGGTTCGGCGGTTTTAACTAAATTTGACAGTTGTCCGCCTGTGATTTCAACATTTTTATATCAAGCGACTTGAAATAATGCACACAAATATTAGATGCCAGTACAAAACGAGCAATGAAAACTAAATTGGCGTATGTCCTTTAGTTTCTTATTGCTGCGCGAAAACGCATGTTTGAAACTATGGTGGCTAAGGTTCGGCGGTTTTGACTAAATTTGACAGTTGTCCGCCTGTGATATCATCATTTTTCTATCAAGCGACTTGAAATTTTGCACACAAATATTAGATGCCTGTGCAAAACGAGCTATAAAAACTAAATTGACGTATGTCCTTTAGAATTTTATTGCTTGCCGAAAACGCATGTTTCAAACTATGGTGGCTAAGGTTCGGCGGTTTTTACTAAATTTGACAGTTGTCCGCCTGTAATTTCAACATTTTTATATCAAGCGACTTGAAATTTTGCACACAAATATTAGATGCCACTACAAAACGAACAATGAAAACTAAATTGGCGTATGTCTTTTAGTTTCTTATTGATGCGCGAAAACGCATGTTTGAAACTATGGTGGCTAAGATTCGGCGGTTTTAACTAAATTTGACAGTTGTCGGCCTGTGATTTCAACATTTTTATATCAAGCGACTTGAAATTTTGCACACAAAAATTAGATGCCACTACAAAACGAGCAATGAAAACTAAATTGGCGTCTGTCTTTTAGTTTCTTATTGTTGCGCGAAAACGCATGTTTGAAACTATGGTGGCTGAGATTCGGCGGTTTTAACTAAATTTGACAGTTGTCGGCCTGTGATTTCAACATTTTTATATCAAGCGACTTGAAATTTTGCACACAAATATTAGATGCCACTACAAAACGAGCAATTAAAACCAAATTGACGTCTGTCCTTTAGAATTTTGTTGCATGCCGAAAACGCATGTTTGAAACTATGGTGGCTATGGTTCGGCGGTTTTAACTAAATTTGACAGTTGTCCGCCTGTGATTTCAACATTTTTCTATCAAGCGACTTGAAGATTTGCACACAAATATTAGATGCCACTACAAAACGAGCAATTATAACCAAATTGGCGTATGTACTGTAGTTTCTTATTGCTGCGCGAAAACGCATGTTTGAAACTATGGTGGCTAAGGTTCGGCGGTTTTTACTAAATTTGACAGTTGTCCGCCTGTGATTTCAACATTTTTCAATCAAGCGACTTGAAATTTTGCACACACATATTAGATGCCACTACAAAACGAGCAATGAAAACTAAATTGGCGTCTGTCCTTTAGAATTTTATTGCATGCCGAAAACGCATGTTTGAAACTATGGTGGCTAAGGTTCGGCGGTTTTGACTAAATTTGACAGTTGTCCGCCTGTGATTTCAACACTTTTACATCAAGCGACTTGAAATTTTGCACACAAATATTAGATGCCAGTACAAAACGAGCAATGAAAACTAAATTGGCGTATGTCCTTTAGAATTTTATTGCTTGCTGAAAACGCATGTTTCAAACTATGGTGGCTAAGGTTCGGCGGTTTTAACTAAATTTGACAGTTGTCCGCCTGTGATTTCAACATTTTTATATCAGGCGACTTGAAATTTTGCACACAAATATTAGATGCCAGTACAAAACGAGCAATGAAAACCAAATTGGCGTATGTACTTTAGTTTCTTATTGCTGCGCGAAAACGCATGTTTGAAACTATGGTGGCTAAGGTTCGGCGGTTTTTACTAAATTTGACAGTTGTCCGCCTGTGATTTCAACATTTTTCAATCAAGCGACTTGAAATTTTGCACACAAATATTAGATGCCACTACAAAACGAGCAATGAAAACTAAATTGGCGTCTGTCCTTTAGAATTTTATTGCATGCCGAAAATGCATGTTTCAAACTATGGTGGCTAAGATTCGGCGGTTTTGACTAAATTTGAAAGTTGTCCGCCTGTGATTTCAACATTATTACATCAAGCAACTTGAAATTTTGCACACAAATATTAGATGCCAGTACAAAACGAGCAATGAAAACTAAATTGGCGTATGTCTTTTAGAATTTTATTGCTTGCCGAAAACGCATGTTTCAAACTATGGTGGCTATGGTTCGGCGGTTTTAACTAAATTTGACAGTTGTCCGCCTGTGATTTCAACATTTTTATATCAAGCGACTTGAAGATTTGCACACAAATATTAGATGCCACTACAAAACGAGTAATGAAAACCAAATTGGACAATGTCCTTTAGTTTCTTATTGCTGCGCGAAAACGCATGTTACAAACAATGGTCGCTAAAGTCGTGCGGAATTAACTAAATTTAGAATTCACGCCGGCAATATGCACAATTTTGAATCAAGCGACTTGAAATTTTGCACACAAATAATAGGTGCCACAACAAAACGAAAAATGAAAACTAAATTGGCGTATGTCCTTTAGAATCTTATTGCTTGCCGAAAACGCATGTTTGAAACTATGGTTCGGCGGTTTTGACTAAATTTGACAGTTGTCCGCCTGTGATATCAACATTTTTCTATCAAGCGAATTGAAATTTTGCACACAAATATTAGTTGCCACTACAAAACGAGCAATGAAAACTAAATTGGCGTATGTCCTTTAGTTTCTTATTGCTGCGCGAAAACGCATGTTTGAAACTATGGTGGCTAAAGTTCGGCGGTTTTAACTAAATTTGACAGTTGTCCGCCTGTGATTTCAACATTTTTATATCAAGCGACTTGAAATTTTGCACACAAATATTAGATGCCACTGCAAAACGAGCAATGAAAACTAAATTGGCGTATGTCCTTTAGTTTCTTATTGCTGCGCGAAAACGCATGTTTGAAACTATGGTGGCTAAGGTTCGGCGGTTTTGACTAAATTTGACAGTTGTCCGACTGTGATTTCAACATTTTTATATCAAGCGACTTGAAATTTTGCACACAAATATTAGATACCACTACAAAACGAGCAATGAAAACTAAATAGGCGTATGTCCTTTAGTTTCTTATTGCTGCGCGAAAACGCATGTTACAAACAATGGTCGCTAAGGTCGTGCGGAATTAACTAAATTTGAGAATTCTCGCCGGCAATATACACAATTTTAAATCAAGAGACCTGAAATTTTACACACAAATACTAGGTGCCACAACAAAACGAGAAATGAAAACTTAATTGGCGTCTGTCCTTTAGAATTTTATTGCTTGCCGAAAACGCATGTTTGAAACTATGGTGGCTAATGTTCGGCGGATTAACTAAATTTGACAGTTGTCCGCCTGTGATTTCAACATTTTTCTATCAAGCGACTTGAAGATTTGCACACAAAAATTAGATGCCACTACAAAACGAGCAATGAAAACTAAATTGGCGTCTGTCTTTTAGTTTCTTATTGTTGCGCGAAAACGCATGTTTGAAACTATGGTGGCTGAGATTCGGCGGTTTTAACTAAATTTGACAGTTGTCGGCCTGTGATTTCAACATTTTTATATCAAGCGACTTGAAATTTTGCACACAAATATTAGATGCCACTACAAAACGAGCAATTAAAACCAAATTGACGTCTGTCCTTTAGAATTTTGTTGCATGCCGAAAACGCATGTTTGAAACTATGGTGGCTATGGTTCGGCGGTTTTAACTAAATTTGACAGTTGTCCGCCTGTGATTTCAACATTTTTCTATCAAGCGACTTGAAGATTTGCACACAAATATTAGATGCCACTACAAAACGAGCAATTATAACCAAATTGGCGTATGTACTGTAGTTTCTTATTGCTGCGCGAAAACGCATGTTTGAAACTATGGTGGCTAAGGTTCGGCGGTTTTTACTAAATTTGACAGTTGTCCGCCTGTGATTTCAACATTTTTCAATCAAGCGACTTGAAATTTTGCACACAAATATTAGATGCCACTACAAAACGAGCAATGAAAACTAAATTGGCGTCTGTCCTTTAGAATTTTATTGCATGCCGAAAACGCATGTTTCAAACTATGGTGGCTAAGGTTCGGCGGTTTTGACTAAATTTGACAGTTGTCCGCCTGTGATTTCAACACTTTTACATCAAGCGACTTGAAATTTTGCACACAAATATTAGATGCCAGTACAAAACAAGCAATGAAAACTAAATTGGCGTATGTCCTTTAGAATTTTATTGCTTGCCGAAAACGCATGTTTCAAACTATGGTGGCTAAGGTTCGGCGGTTTTAACTAAATTTGACAGTTGTCCGCCTGTGATTTCAACATTTTTATATCAGGCGACTTGAAATTTTGCACACAAATATTAGATGCCACTACAAAACGAGCAATGAAAACCAAATTGGCGTATGTACTTTAGTTTCTTATTGCTGCGCGAAAACGCATGTTTGAAACTATGGTGGCTAAGGTTCGGCGGTTTTTACTAAATTTGACAGTTGTCCGCCTGTGATTTCAACATTTTTCAATCAAGCGACTTGAAATTTTGCACACAAATATTAGATGCCACTACAAAACGAGCAATGAAAACTAAATTGGCGTCTGTCCTTTAGAATTTTATTGCATGCCGAAAACGCATGTTTGAAACTATGGTGGCTAAGATTCGGCGGTTTTGACTAAATTTGAAAGTTGTCCGCCTGTGATTTCAACATTATTACATCAAGCAACTTGAAATTTTGCACACAAATATTAGATGCCAGTACAAAACGAGCAATGAAAACTAAATTGGCGTATGTCTTTTAGAATTTTATTGCTTGCCGAAAACGCATGTTTCAAACTATGGTGGCTATGGTTCGGCGGTTTTAACTAAATTTGACAGTTGTCCGCCTGTGATTTCAACATTTTTATATCAAGCGACTTGAAGATTTGCACACAAATATTAGATGCCACTACAAAACGAGTAATGAAAACCAAATTGGACAATGTCCTTTAGTTTCTTATTGCTGCGCGAAAACGCATGTTACAAACAATGGTCGCTAAAGTCGTGCGGAATTAACTAAATTTAGAATTCACGCCGGCAATATGCACAATTTTGAATCAAGCGACTTGAAATTTTGCACACAAATAATAGGTGCCACAACAAAACGAGAAATGAAAACTAAATTGGCGTATGTCCTTTAGAATCTTATTGCTTGCCGAAAACGCATGTTTGAAACTATGGTTCGGCGGTTTTGACTAAATTTGACAGTTGTCCGCCTGTGATATCAACATTTTTCTATCAAGCGACTTGAAGATTTGCACACAAATATTAGATGCCACTACAAAACGAGCAATTATAACCAAATTGGCGTATGTACTGTAGTTTCTTATTGCTGCGCGAAAACGCATGTTTGAAACTATGGTGGCTAAGGTTCGGCGGTTTTTACTAAATTTGACAGTTGTCCGCCTGTGATTTCAACATTTTTCAATCAAGCGACTTGAAATTTTGCACACAAATATTAGATGCCACTACAAAACGAGCAATGAAAACTAAATTGGCGTCTGTCCTTTAGAATTTTATTGCATGCCGAAAACGCATGTTTCAAACTATGGTGGCTAAGGTTCGGCGGTTTTGACTAAATTTGACAGTTGTCCGCCTGTGATTTCAACACTTTTACATCAAGCGACTTGAAATTTTGCACACAAATATTAGATGCCAGTACAAAACAAGCAATGAAAACTAAATTGGCGTATGTCCTTTAGAATTTTATTGCTTGCCGAAAACGCATGTTTCAAACTATGGTGGCTAAGGTTCGGCGGTTTTAACTAAATTTGACAGTTGTCCGCCTGTGATTTCAACATTTTTATATCAGGCGACTTGAAATTTTGCACACAAATATTAGATGCCACTACAAAACGAGCAATGAAAACCAAATTGGCGTATGTACTTTAGTTTCTTATTGCTGCGCGAAAACGCATGTTTGAAACTATGGTGGCTAAGGTTCGGCGGTTTTTACTAAATTTGACAGTTGTCCGCCTGTGATTTCAACATTTTTCAATCAAGCGACTTGAAATTTTGCACACAAATATTAGATGCCACTACAAAACGAGCAATGAAAACTAAATTGGCGTCTGTCCTTTAGAATTTTATTGCATGCCGAAAACGCATGTTTGAAACTATGGTGGCTAAGATTCGGCGGTTTTGACTAAATTTGAAAGTTGTCCGCCTGTGATTTCAACATTATTACATCAAGCAACTTGAAATTTTGCACACAAATATTAGATGCCAGTACAAAACGAGCAATGAAAACTAAATTGGCGTATGTCTTTTAGAATTTTATTGCTTGCCGAAAACGCATGTTTCAAACTATGGTGGCTATGGTTCGGCGGTTTTAACTAAATTTGACAGTTGTCCGCCTGTGATTTCAACATTTTTATATCAAGCGACTTGAAGATTTGCACACAAATATTAGATGCCACTACAAAACGAGTAATGAAAACCAAATTGGACAATGTCCTTTAGTTTCTTATTGCTGCGCGAAAACGCATGTTACAAACAATGGTCGCTAAAGTCGTGCGGAATTAACTAAATTTAGAATTCACGCCGGCAATATGCACAATTTTGAATCAAGCGACTTGAAATTTTGCACACAAATAATAGGTGCCACAACAAAACGAGAAATGAAAACTAAATTGGCGTATGTCCTTTAGAATCTTATTGCTTGCCGAAAACGCATGTTTGAAACTATGGTTCGGCGGTTTTGACTAAATTTGACAGTTGTCCGCCTGTGATATCAACATTTTTCTATCAAGCGAATTGAAATTTTGCACACAAATATTAGTTGCCACTACAAAACGAGCAATGAAAACTAAATTGGCGTATGTCCTTTAGTTTCTTATTGCTGCGCGAAAACGCATGTTTGAAACTATGGTGGCTAAAGTTCGGCGGTTTTAACTAAATTTGACAGTTGTCCGCCTGTGATTTCAACATTTTTATATCAAGCGACTTGAAATTTTGCACACAAATATTAGATGCCACTGCAAAACGAGCAATGAAAACTAAATTGGCGTATGTCCTTTAGTTTCTTATTGCTGCGCGAAAACGCATGTTTGAAACTATGGTGGCTAAGGTTCGGCGGTTTTGACTAAATTTGACAGTTGTCCGACTGTGATTTCAACATTTTTATATCAAGCGACTTGAAATTTTGCACACAAATATTAGATACCACTACAAAACGAGCAATGAAAACTAAATAGGCGTATGTCCTTTAGTTTCTTATTGCTGCGCGAAAACGCATGTTACAAACAATGGTCGCTAAGGTCGTGCGGAATTAACTAAATTTGAGAATTCCCGCCGGCAATATACACAATTTTAAATCAAGAGACCTGAAATTTTACACACAAATACTAGGTGCCACAACTAAACGAGAAATGAAAACTTAATTGGCGTCTGTCCTTTAGAATTTTATTGCTTGCCGAAAACGCATGTTTGAAACTATGGTGGCTAATGTTCGGCGGATTAACTAAATTTGACAGTTGTCCGCCTGTGATTTCAACATTTTTATATCAAGCGACTTGAAGATTTGCACACAAATATTAGATGCCACTACAAAACGAGAAATGAAAACGAAATTGACGTATGTCCTTTAGAATTTTATTGCTTGCCGAAAATGCATGTTTCAAACTATGGTGGCTAAGGTTCGGCGGTTTTGACTAAATTTGACAGTTGTCCGCCTGTGATTTCAACATTTTTATATCAATCGACTTGAAGTTTTGCACACAAATATTAGATGCCACAACACAACGAGCAATGAAAACTAAATTGGCGTATGTTCTTTAGAATTTTATTGCTTGCCGAAAACGCATGTTTCAAACTATGGTGGCTAAGGTTCGGCGGTTTTAACTAAATTTGACAGTTGTCCGACTGTGATTTCAACATTTTTCTATCAAGCGACTTGAAGTTTTGCACACAAATATTAGATGCCAATACAAAACGAGTAATGAAAACCAAATTGGACAATGTCTTTTAGTTTCTTATTGCTGCGCGAAAACGCATGTTACAAACAATGGTCGCTCAAGTCGTGCGGAATTAACTAAATTTAGAATTCACGCCGGCAATATGCACAAGTTTGAATCAAGAGACCTGAAATTTTGCACACAAATAATAGGTGCCACAACAAAACGAGCAATGAAAACTAAATTGGCGTATGTCCTTTAGAATCTTATTGCTTGCCGAAAACGCATGTTTGAAACTATGGTTCGGCGGTTTTGACTAAATTTGACAGTTGTCCGCCTGTGATATCAACATTTTTCTATCAAGCGAATTGAAATTTTGCACACAAATATTAGATGCCACTACAAAACGAGAAATGAAAACTAAATTGGCGTCTGTCCTTTAGAATTTTATTGCTTGCCGAAAACGTATGTTTGAAATTTTGGTGGCTAAGGTTCGGCGGTTTTAACTAAATTTGACAGTTGTCCGCCTGTGATTTCAACATTTTTCTATCAAGCGACTTGAAGAATTGCACACAAATATTAGATGCCACTACAAAACGAGCAATGAAACCGTAATTGGCGTATGTCCTTTAGTTTCTAATTGCTGCGCGAAAACGCATGTTTGAAACTATGGTGGCTAAGGTTCGGCGGTTTTAACTAAATTTGACAGTTGTCCGCCTGCGATACCAACATTTTTCAATCAAGCGACTTGAAATTTTGCACACAAATATTAGATGCCACTACAAAACGAGCAATGAAAACCAAATTGGCGTCTGTCCTTTAGAATTTTATTGCATGCCGAAAACGCATGTTTGAAACTATGGTGGCTAAGATTCGGCGGTTTTGACTAAATTTGAAAGTTGTCCGCCTGTGATTTCAACATTATTACATCAAGCGACTTGAAATTTTGCACACAAATATTAGATGCCACTGCAAAACGAGCAATGAAAACTAAATTGGCGTCTGTCCTTTAGAATTTTATTGCTTGCCGAAAACGCATGTTTCAAACTATGGTGGCTAAGGTTCGGCGGTTTTAACTAAATTTGACAGTTGTCCGCCTGTGATTTCAACATTTTTCTATCAAGCGACTTGAAATTTTGCACACAAATATTAGATGCCACTACAAAACGAGCAATGAAAACCAAATTGACGTATGTTTTTTAGTTTCTAATTGCTGCGCGAAAACGCACGTTTGAAACTATGGTTTCTTAGATTCGGCGGATTTAACTAAATTTGACAGTTGTAAGCCTGTGATTTCAACATTTTTATATCCAGCAACTTGAAATTTTGCACACAAATATTAGATGCCACTACAAAACGAGCAATCAAAAAACTAAATTGGCGTCTGTCCTCTAGAATTTTATTGCATGCCGAAAACGCATGTTTAAAACTATGGTGGCTATGGTTCGGCGGTTTTAACTAAATTTGACAGTTGTCCGCCTGTGATTTCAACATTTTTATATCAAGCGACTTGAAGATTTGCACACAAATATTAGATGCCACTACAAAACGAGCAATTATAAACAAATTGGCGTATGTCCTTAAGAATTTTATTGCTTGCCGAAAACGCATGTTTCAAACTATGGTGGCTAAGGTACGGCGGTTTTAACTAAATTTGACAGTTGTCCGCCTGTGATTTCAACATTTTTATATCAGGCAACTTGAAGTTTTGCACACAAATATTAGATGCCACTACAAAACGAGCAATGAAAACTAAATTGGCGTATGTCCTTTAGAATTTTATTGCTTGCCGAAAACGCATGTTTCAAACTATGGTGGCTAAGATTCGGCGGTTTTGACTAAATTTGACAGTTGTCCGCCTGTGATTTCAACATTATTACATCAAGCGACTTGAAATTTTGCACACAAATATTAGATGCCAGTACAAAACGAGCAATGAAAACTAAATTGGCGTTTGTCCTTTAGAATTTTATTGCTTGCCGAAAACGCATGTTTCAAACTATGGTGGCTAAGGTTCGGCGGTTTTAACTAAATTTGACAGTTGTCCGCCTGTGATTTCAACATTTTTATATCAGGCGACTTGAAATTTTGCACACAAATATTAGATGCCACTACAAAACGAGCAATGAAAACCAAATTGACGTATGTTTTTTAGTTTCTAATTGCTGCGCGAAAACGCATGTTTGAAACTATGGTTTCTTAGATTCGGCGGATTTAACTAAATTTGACAGTTGTAAGCCTGTGATTTCAACATTTTTATATCCAGCAACTTGAAATTTTGCACACAAATATTAGATGCCACTACAAAACGAGCAATCAAAAAACTAAATTGGCGTATGTCCTTCAGAATTTTATTGCTTGCCGAAAACGCATGTTTAAAACTATGGTGGCTATGGTTCGGCGGTTTTAACTAAATTTGACAGTTGTCCGCCTGTGATTTCAACATTTTTATATCAAGCGACTTGAAAATTTGCACACAAATATTAGATGCCACTACAAAACGAGCAATTATAACCAAATTGGCGTATGTCCTTTAGAATTTTATTGCTTGCCGAAAACGCATGTTTCAAACTATGGTGGCTAAGGTTCGGCGGTTTTAACTAAATTTGACAGTTGTCGGCCTGTGATTTCAACATTTTTATATCAGGCAACTTGAAGTTTTGCACACAAATATTAGATGCCACTACAAAACGAGCAATGAAAACTAAATTGGCGTATGTCCTTTAGAATTTTATTGCTTGCCGAAAACGCATGTTTCAAACTATGGTGGCTAAGGTTCGGCGGTTTTAACTAAATTTGACAGTTGTCCGCCTGTGATTTCAACATTTTTATATCAAGCGACTTGAAATTTTGCACACAAAAATAAGATGCCACTGCAAAACGAGCAATGAAAACTAAATTGGCGTATGTCCTCTAGTTTCTTATTGCTGCGCGAAAACGCATGTTTGAAACAATGGTCGCTAAGGTCGTGCGGAATTAACTAATTTTGAGAATTCCCGCCGGCAATATAAACAATTTTCAATCAAGCGAAGTGAAATTTTGCACACAAATATTAGATGCCACTACAAAACTAGCAGTGAAAACCAAATTGACATATGTCCTTTAGTTTCTTATTGCTGCGCGAAAACGCATGTTTGACACTGTGATGGCTAAGGTTCGGCGGTTTTAACTAAATTTGATAGTTGTCCGACTGTGATTTCAACATTTTTATATCAAGCGACTTGAAATTTTGCACACAAATATTAGATGCCACTACAAAACGAGCAGTGAAAACCAAATTGACATATGTCCTTTAGTTTCTTATTGCTGCGTGAAAACGCATGTTTGACACTGTGATGGCTAAGGTTGGGCGGAATTAAGTAATTTTGAGAGTTGTTGGACTGTGATTTCAACATTTTTATATCAAGCGACTTGAAATTTTGCACACAAATATTAGATGCCACTGCAAAACGAGCAATCAAAACTAAATTGGCGTATGTCCTTTAGTTTCTTATTGCTGCGCGAAAACGCATGTTACAAACAATGGTCGCTAAGGTCGTGCGGAATTAACTAATTTTGAGAATTCCCGCCAGCAATATACACAATTTTGAATCAAGAGACATGAAATTTTGCACACAAATACTAGGTGCCACTGCAAAACGAGTAATGAAAACCAAATTGGACTATGTCCTCTAGTTTTTTATTGCTGCGTGAAAACGCATGTTACAAACAATGGTCGCGAAGATCGTGCGGAATTAACTAATTTTGAGAATTCCCTCCGGCAATATAAACAATTTTGAATCAAGCGACTTGAAATTTTATACACAAATACTAGATGGCATTGCAAAACGAGTAGAGAAAACCAAATTGGTTTATGTTCCCTAGTTTTTTATTGCTGCGTGAAAACGCATGTTACAAACGATGGTCAATAAGATTGTGCTGAATTAACTAATTTTGAGAATTCCCGCCGGCAATATACACAATTTTCAAGCAAGTAATTTCTTCCAATTAAGAGATTTGTATAACAATTTTGGTGCAGCTAGCACTTTTGGTGGCGAGATCCAATTGATATACTTTACACCATGCATGAAAAAATCGTAATCTAATGCACAAAAATATATGGTAACAAATTTTTTGTTACAGCCAATTTAACGATATATTTCACTTCAAAACATTTTGTTAGGACACACCAGAAATTTAACAAAATTTTCCGAAACGAAATTGTTCAATTTGGAACGAAATTTTGTTACTCAGAACGGTTTTGTTAACGGTATTTCAGAGTAAATGGAAAATTGCATTATGCCCCATTACCGTCTAAAGAGTCTATCCGAGGAACGAAAATATGTTCCAACATTAAAAATTATGTTCTCCGAAACGAAAATTTAAGTTCGGGCAAAAAAAATTCAGTTCCTGAAACGGTAATTCCGTTCCGGGAACGAAAATTCTGTTCAAGCAAAAAAAATTCTTTCCAGTATCGAAAATTCTGTTCCACTAACGAAACTTATGTTCCAGTGACCAAATTTTTGTTCCAGTAACAAAAATTCTGTTCCTGTAACGAAAATTCTGTTCCAGGATCAAAAAGTCACTTTTTTGAACGACATTTAGGTCGCGTATCAACAATTTTCTTGAAAGAACGACAACAATTGTGTCCATGGATCGAAAAAGTACCTTCGACGGAAATGTAATTATCCCTCATAGTACGATAATTATGTTCCAAAAACGAAATTTCTGTTCCAGTAACAAAAATTCTGTTCCCGTAACGAAAATTTCGTTCCCGTAACGAAAATTCTGTTCCAGGATCAAAAAGTCACTTTTTTGAACGACATTTAGGTCGCGTATCAACAATTTTCATGAAAGAACGACAATTGTGTCCATGGATCGAAAAGGTACCTTCAACGGGAATGTAATTATTCCTCATAGTACGATAATTATGTTCCAAAAACGAAATTTCCCGCAACGAAAATTCTGTTCCAGTAACAAAAATTTTGTTCCCGTAACGAAAATTCTGTTCCCGTAACGAAAATTCTGTTCCAGTAACGAAAATTCCGTTCCCGTAACTAAAATTCTGTTCCAGTAACGAAAATTCTGTTCCAGCAACGAAATTTCTGTTCCCGTAACTAAAATTCTGTTCCAGAAACGAAAATTCTGTTCCGGCAACGAAAATTCCGTTCCCGTAACCAAAATTCCGTTCCCGTAACGAAATTCCGTTCCTGTAACGAAAATTCTGTTCCAAAATCAAAAAGTCACTTTTTTGAACGACATTTAGGTCGCGTATCAACAATTTTCTTGAAAGAACGACAATTGTGCCTATGAATCGAAAAAGTACCTTCGACGGAAATGTAACTATCCCTCATAGTACGATAATTATGTTCCAAAAACGAAATTTCTATTCCAGTAACAAAAATTCTGTTCCAGTAACGAAAATTTTGTTCCCATAACTAAAATTCTGTTCCAGTAACAAAAATTCTGTTCCAGTAACTAAAATTCTGTTACCGTAACGAAAATTCCGTTCCCGTAACGAAAATTCCGTTCCAGTGACGAAAATTCCGTTCCCGTAACTAAAATTCTGTTCCAGTAACGAAAATTCTGTTCCAGTAACGAAAATTCTGTTCCCGTAACGAAAATTCCGTTCCCGTAACGAAAATTCCGTTCCCGTAACGAAAATTCTGTTCCAGTAACGAAAATTCCGTCCCCGTAACGAAATTCCGTTCCCATAACGAAATTCCGTTCCCGTAACGAAAATTCCGTTCCCGTAACGATAATTCCGTTCCCGTAACGATAATTCCGTTCCCGTAACGAAAATTCTGTTCCAGTAACAAAAATTCTGTTCCAGTAACAAAAATTCTGTTCCAGTAACGAAAATTCCGTTCCAGTAACTAAAATTCTGTTCCAGTAACGAAAATTCTGTTCCAGTAACGAAAATTCCGTTCCCGTAACGAAAATTCTGTTCCCGTAACGAAAATTCCGTTCCCGTAACGAAAATTCTGTTCCCATAACGAAATTCCGTTCCCGTAACGAAAATTCTGTTCCAGTAACGAAAATTCCGTTCCAGTAACTAAAATTCTGTTCCAGTAACTAAAATTCTGTTCCAGTAACGAAAATTCTGTTCCAGTAACGAAAATTCCGTTCCCGAAACGAAAATTCCGTTCCCGTAACCAAATTCCGTTCCCGTAACGAAAATTCTGTTCCAGTAACAAAAATTCCGTTCCAGGATCAAAAAGTCACATTTTTGAACGACATTTAGGTCGCGTATCTACAATTTTCTTGAAAGAACGACAATTGTGTCCATGGATCGAAAAAGTACCTTCGACAGAAATGTAATTAATACCTCATAGTACGATAATTATGTTCCAAAAACGAAATTTCTGTTCCAGTAACAAAAATTCTGTTCCAGTAACGAAAATTCCGTTCCCGTAACGAAAATTCTGTTCCCGTAACGAAATTTCGCTCCCGTAACGAAAATTCCGTTCCCGAAACGAAAATTCCGTTCCCGTAACGAAAATTCTGTTCCAGTAACAAAAATTCTGTTCCAGTAACAAAAATTCTGTTCCAGTAACGAAAATTCCGTTCCAGTAACTAAAATTCTGTTCCAGTAACGAAAATTCTGTTCCAGTAACGAAAATTCCGTTCCCGTAACGAAAATTCTGTTCCCGTAACGAAAATTCCGTTCCCGTAACGAAAATTCTGTTCCCATAACGAAATTCCGTTCCCGTAACGAAAATTCTGTTCCAGTAACGAAAATTCCGTTCCAGTAACTAAAATTCTGTTCCAGTAACTAAAATTCTGTTCCAGTAACGAAAATTCTGTTCCAGTAACGAAAATTCCGTTCCCGAAACGAAAATTCCGTTCCCGTAACCAAATTCCGTTCCCGTAACGAAAATTCTGTTCCAGTAACAAAAATTCCGTTCCAGGATCAAAAAGTCACATTTTTGAACGACATTTAGGTCGCGTATCTACAATTTTCTTGAAAGAACGACAATTGTGTCCATGGATCGAAAAAGTACCTTCGACAGAAATGTAATTAATACCTCATAGTACGATAATTATGTTCCAAAAACGAAATTTCTGTTCCAGTAACAAAAATTCTGTTCCAGTAACGAAAATTCCGTTCCCGTAACGAAAATTCCGTTCTGATAACGAAAATTCCATTCCCGTAACGAAAATTCCGTTCCCGTAACGAAAATTCTGTTCCCGTAACGAAATTTCGCTCCCGTAACGAAAATTCCGTTCCCGAAACGAAAATTCCGTTCCCGTAACCAAATTCCGTTCCCGTAACGAAAATTCCGTTCCCGTAACGAAAATTCCGTTCCCGTAACCAAATTCCGTTCCCGAAACGAAAATTCCGTTCCCGTAACCAAATTCCGTTCCCGTAACGAAAATTCTGTTCCAGTAACGAAAATTCTGTTCCAGGATCAAAAAGTCACATTTTTGAACGACATTTAGGTCGCGTATCAACAATTTTCTTGAAAAAACGACATTGTGTCCTTGGATCGAAAAGGTACCTTCAACGGGAATGTAATTATTCCTCATTGTACGATAATTCTGTTCCAGAAACGAAATTTCTGTTCCAGTAACAAAAATTCCGTTCCAGTAACGAAAATTCCATTACCGTAACGAAAATTCCGTTACCGTAACGAAAATTCCATTTGTGTAATGAAAATTCTGTTCCAGTAACGAAATTTCTGTTCCAGTAACGAAAATTCCGTTCCCGTAAGGAAAACTCCGTTCCCGTAACGAAAATTCTATTCCAGTAACGAAAATTCCGTTCCCGGTACGAAAATTCTATTCCAGTAACGAAATTTCTGTTTCAGTAACAAAAATTCCGTTCCCGTAACGAGAATTCTGTTCCATAAACGAAAATTACGTTCCAGTAACGAAAATTACGTTCTCATAACCAAAATTCTGATCCAGGCGCGAAAAATCTGATCCAGAGACAATGATTCCGTTCCCGTAACGAAAATACTTTTCCAGGATCGAAAACTCAGTTTTTTGAACAAAATTTAGGT
Source organism: Ascidia mentula (assembly GCF_947561715.1). NCBI lineage: Eukaryota > Metazoa > Chordata > Ascidiacea > Phlebobranchia > Ascidiidae > Ascidia > Ascidia mentula. The sequence continues at coordinate 20,324,038 of NC_138568.1, read as the reverse complement.
CGCTCAACAACAATTTTCTTGAAGAACGACAATTGTGTTCTTCGATCGAAAAGTAACTTCAATGGAAATGTAATTATTCTTCTGGTACGATAATTTTGTTCCAGTAACAAAAATTCTGTTCCAGTAACGAAAATTCCGTTCCCGTAACGAAAATTCCGTTCTGATAACGAAAATTCCATTCCCGTAACGAAAATTCCGTTCCCGTAACGAAAATTCTGTTCCCGTAACGAAATTTCGCTCCCGTAACGAAAATTCCGTTCCCGAAACGAAAATTCCGTTCCCGTAACCAAATTCCGTTCCCGTAACGAAAATTCCGTTCCCGTAACGAAAATTCCGTTCCCGTAACCAAATTCCGTTCCCGAAACGAAAATTCCGTTCCCGTAACCAAATTCCGTTCCCGTAACGAAAATTCTGTTCCAGTAACGAAAATTCTGTTCCAGGATCAAAAAGTCACATTTTTGAACGACATTTAGGTCGCGTATCAACAATTTTCTTGAAAAAACGACATTGTGTCCTTGGATCGAAAAGGTACCTTCAACGGGAATGTAATTATTCCTCATTGTACGATAATTCTGTTCCAGAAACGAAATTTCTGTTCCAGTAACAAAAATTCCGTTCCAGTAACGAAAATTCCATTACCGTAACGAAAATTCCGTTACCGTAACGAAAATTCCATTTGTGTAATGAAAATTCTGTTCCAGTAACGAAATTTCTGTTCCAGTAACGAAAATTCCGTTCCCGTAAGGAAAACTCCGTTCCCGTAACGAAAATTCTATTCCAGTAACGAAAATTCCGTTCCCGTTACGAAAATTCTATTCCAGTAACGAAATTTCTGTTTCAGTAACAAAAATTCCGTTCCCGTAACGAGAATTCTGTTCCATAAACGAAAATTACGTTCCAGTAACGAAAATTACGTTCTCATAACCAAAATTCTGATCCAGGCGCGAAAAATCTGATCCAGAGACAATGATTCCGTTCCCGTAACGAAAATACTTTTCCAGGATCGAAAACTCAGTTTTTTGAACAAAATTTAGGTCGCTCAACAACAATTTTCTTGAAGAACGACAATTGTGTTCTTCGATCGAAAAGTAACTTCAATGGAAATGTAATTATTCTTCTGGTACGATAATTTTGTTCCAGTAACGAAAATTCTGTTCCCGTAACGAAAATTCCGTTCCCGTAACGAAAATTCTGTTCCAGTAACAAAAATTCCGTTCCCAGAATCAAAATTCGGTTCCAGGAACGCAAATTCTGTTCCGGGAACGAAAATTATGTTCCATGCATATTTTCATCTTCCCGTAAGTGTCTACGTTTGAAAACATATATTCGTAATAAAATCAACCTTATACTCGTGAGCAAAACCACGTTATCTTCGTCTCTTTGTCGACATCTAGTGGTGATTTTTGGCTTGGTAGAATTTCGGAACACAATTTTTAGTGCGATATTACCCAAATTGTGATTTTGGAAACACAATTCAAAAACCAAAATATGTTCCTGTAACGAAATTTTGCGTAAAAATAATGTTCCCGAAACGGTTTTTCTCATTTGGGAACGAAATTTCGTTTCTCGGAACGGTTTTGTAACGAAATTTCGGAACAAAGGCAAAAAATGTATTATGACTTTACCCACGTTCAGCAAAATTGTCCGTAATCATGTCTATCTCACATAGTTTTTCGGATATTCTGTAAGTCCGGGATTCGCCGAATGTTTTTATATTCATCCAAACCCGAATGTTGACCGAATCTTGTTAATTTTGCACAAAAGTTCTTGAACATACACAATCAATATAAATGTCATGGGCACCGATAAAACCACAAGGGTTATCCTGTCAAGAAGCCAACATTAAATTTGCCAGACTGGCAGGCGAGGAGCGCTGCGCACGAAGCTGTCAATCAACTTGCAACCATTGTTTCATCGTCATAATTATGGAAATATTTAAACGCTGAGCAGGAAATCAGTCGTCAGGCCGTTGAAGAGGGAGGCCGAGTGTTCAAATTAATATCTGCGGGAAAACGAAGCGGGAACTCCGGCAAGGTAAAAATTTAATTTTGCACAAATTCTCAAACATCCTTTAGGAGGGAAGAAATCAACACAATACTCACTGACTGTTTAATCCGCGCGATTCTATCACCAACTCCCGTGGATATTTTCTTCATCTGACTTTAAATGTCTAAATTTGAGTCAGTAATTATTGCGGGCGTCCCAACATGCAAATATTACCAACGAGATGGGCTTCAGATAAAGATATTCGTATTTTATAACCTCATATAAAATGTATTATGATAAAGAATAGCGTTCTAACAATATAGTAATGGTAGGAGTTATTTGATGCAGAAAAATTACTTGGAATGAAAATCTATTATTTACACTTGATTATATATTTCTTTTCATTTGTGTATCAACGACAAAGCTTTTAAGTGGTTACTGCTGCTCATGTTAGGCTTGATCACTTTGAAACTGGCGCCAATGTTGCGAATCCAACACAGTTGTTGGCGATATCGAAAGTTGTGTAGTAATTTCTCATAAAAAAGACACCAAAAACCCTCAATGGACCTTCTGACATCATGTTAATGCTGCAAAACCTCAAGACCGACGCGAGGATTTACCCGATGAGACATAGAACATGAACTACACACACCATATCAGCACCTTCCTTTTTAATAATGAAATCATCATTTTGTTCATAACTTTTCTTTTTGCAGTTTTGCTACGGTTTCTGTCCAACGCCATTCAAGATGCGAAACATCAATCCACAGTGGACTAATTTCTGAGACAGAATTGTTGATGTATCGATATTTGTTGGACTTCCGTCTGTTTCGGCCAAGCGTGGCTGCCTGTTAGCAACTCTTGTTACTTGTTTAAGGAATACGTGGATTAAATAGCGCACTTTGTCCTGAAATAAGCAATGTGAACATTACTGAATCTTCTGCAAACGAACATGGTTAAATAAGTAACGTTTTGATTTAAGAACCTTGTCGCCCATACTTTGATCTTGTCTGGCTTTACATGTAGGCGGTACATTTGTGTCATACGCCATCATGTTTGTCCATGGCACAGTGAGTTATAAAATATCAACACGTCATAAAATACGCCTATATGACTCACAGGCGGTATTGTTCAATCGCCTCCTATGTTTAAAAAAGTTATGTTATTAGTTCTCCGAAGTTTGGCAAACAATACAGCGGTGTTGTTAACTCGTTTAAGTCACATTACAAAACAGAATGACTAAGGAAAACCGTTGATTGTAAATTAGCGTTTTGCCGGTAATTTTGGCAATCGCATTTGAATCACGTTTTGCAATATTTGATGTGTGTTTCTTTGTTCATTTATTATGGTCGCAAGCCACTTTCAAAGAACAAATTAGTCCTGTCCATTTCGCAATGGTTTTTGCCACTAAAATGGTTCCACCAGGTACACTAATTAGCCCACTCTCAAATAAAATAAAGATTTGGTTCATCTGGGCGATCAGCATTATAATAGAGTGGTTGTTCTTAACCTTTTTTCTCTCATTTCCCCATGTTTTGTGAAGGGAAAACTTTTTTCCCACTTGTGTTTAAATTTTTACCGTAGAATTTAATTATTGCATTTGCGCTATATCTGTTATGCACTTTAGACATTTTTAGGTGGATACAGAACATAACAACTACCTTCGTACATTTGGTGCCCACTAATTACCCACCAACAACCATATAATTTCCCACTAATGGGAACTTTCCCACAGGTAAAACGCATTTGTATTTTTGGGTGTTGTAGATTTGGAAAAAGATTAGCTTGCAAGCAAACATATTTGCTACAATTTAAGCTGCAGAAGTATAACAAAAAGTTACTTCTTCGCATACAGTTGGTCACCTAAAACAAACAAAAATATTGTCTCCAACCTTTTTTGTCTACAGTCACAAGTATAATGGATATATTTAAATTTATTAGTTTTGTGTTCCAAATGAATTCCTTTAGGAAATATCTGCATACCAGGGAGTTTTCAAAGCATGCCACCAGGGAGTGGTAACATACCACCAGAGAATGTTGTGAAGCAAAAAAACAAAACTCGTTCTTTACTACGAGGACATCGTGGTCAATGCAATCTTCAACGTGAGAAAGATGGTTGAATTCCTTCCAAATGCCGCAATTTACCCGAAAAACCTAGAAGATCGACTCGCCTGTCTCCGCTTGGAATTCGCAGGTTTTGCCGAACGAAAGCCATGCCTGTAATCATTTGAAATTTATTCACCAGACGTACGGGAAGTAATCAATAAGAACATAATACTGTATTCACAGAAACAGGATGCCTATGGCGCAGCTTGGATACCATTTGTGTATAACCTCACAATTTCCATTTGGAAGAAGACCTTGCTGTTTGTATTTTGAGTGAACATTATTCCAGCGTTTTTTCATTACGTCATCTATATGATAAATCTTGCAAAGCATTTGGAAGTAAAAAACCCTGTGTGTATGGACTAATTCTGTTTATGCAAAGTGGTTGCTATAAACTACGTCATTTCTACAACTTTGCAAAAATATGATATATTTATCAGGTATTTAAATGGCGACCCATGAAAAGTACTTAGGTATATGAAATACAAGAAATTTTGTGGAATATTGCAGTATATTCATACAAGCGCTCAAACACGTTTGTTCTGCAACATTTTACCAAAGACTTGTCACCGTTGTTTATTATCACATGTGCTATAAATGTAGGCTCCACTTCTCACAAAAATATTACTGTGGGCAGTAGAATCTGGACAAGAAAATTTGATTTGCTTCTGTTGCAATCATCTGTAAAAGCAGATAATAGGTAGTTGCAATAAAAGCGTGTGCCACAAACGACAACATCAAAACCATTAGACCACCATGTTTGCTGGGAACATATCTGCATATGTTAAAGAGCCTCTAACTTTAAATCATTGTAAATTAAAAAAAACCTCATGGACTGTTTACAAAAAGACGAAAATCTTGAAGAGCGAAAGCTATTGTCTCGCGAGGACATTGCAGAAGGGCTTAATTTATGCTTAAACGCGACCTACTTCTCTTTTTGAGGGATTTCTAACCAACCGGTATTTGGAACGGCGATGGGTGATTGCCAATGCGGTAATGGAGACGATTGAAAATAGGGCGCTTGCAACATTTGCACATCTTCCTCGTTTTTGGAGGCCTTGAGTTGATGATACGCATTGCATTATCGATATTTCGGTCCTCAAGTCCTTCCTTTCCCACCTGAACGGCATTTAGGAATCTATAAAGTTTACTTTGGAGGAAGAAATTGATAAGAAACTACCATTCTTGGATGTGGAAATATACCGAAACGTGGGTGGCAAAATCGGCACTCGCGTCTACCGTAAGCCGACTCATGCAAACCGCTACCTTTCCTTCTAGTCGGCGCATCCATTACAACACAAAAAGGCGGTTCTGAAGTCCCTTATAGCAAGAGCTGATATTTTGAACTCAAGCGAAGAAGATCATGACGAAGAGATCAATATAATTCGACACGAGCTGCGGGAAAACTCGTACCTCTCGTGGATATCACGTAGAAGGTCGGGCGTCACATCAAATGACCCGACGCCAACCTTCGGTTCGGTGGTTCTCCTATGTCCCCACACTCACCGAGATTTTACAGCGGATGCTGACCGATTATGACATTAGGGTCTACATTAGGCCCCACACAACATTCCGTAGATTATTGTCGCACCTCATTACTACGGAAGCAGCGGAACAAAAATGAGTGGTTTACTCAATTCCATGTGGAGAGTGCGAGGGGGTCTACTTCAGGGATACCGGAAGAGCCCGGAAAACCAGAATTAAGGAGCACCGCCGCGACGTTGCATCAAAGTCACAAGGAAGACAGCGTTGGGCAAGCATGCTGCCTTAAAAGGGTCATCGGATTGCCTTCGACAAGGACGAGGTTCTTGAAAGGGAGGTGGATCATATAAAGCGCCTTTTTCTAGAAGCGATCCATATCCACAAGAACAAGCGCTGTGTTAATGATAGGAAACAGTGCGGATATTTCCTGGTGCTTTACAACAACTTGCTGTAACTGTTGTTTCCAGCCCTTTTTATAACATCACGTGACATCATAAGCGGTGTTAGCGTTATCTTTTCGTGTTGGTTGTGTGCTGAACCATTAGCCTATGAAAGCTTAGCTGGATAGCAAGCGAAGCGTCGGTGATTATAAGTTACGGTTTTATGTGAAAAACGAACTATTAAAATATAATATGTCTGGCAGGAACAGCAACATTATCTTCGTACTTTATACAGGTGTTCGCACCACAGGGCGCGCTATTGCCTTGAAAATGGCGCGCAGGTTAATTTTGACCGAAAATTTGGAAACTATATTCCAAGCGTCGTCCGTAATTAAACATTGTTTTGAATCCAACAATCTTATGTTTTAGATCATCAAAGGAATAATGGCAAGTTATTTCAATAATTTGGCCCGTTCGACCACTTCCTGGCTGTGCCTCTATTGCAAATTAACTTTAAACATCCGTTTAATTGTCTAATTTGAGTCAGTAGTTGATGCGTGCGTCTCAACATGCAAATATTGCAGCACTCTAGTATACGAGCGAGGTGGGCCTCACATAAAGATATTCGTATTTATTTATTTTGCAGCCTACATATATGCAGTCGTTTGACACAACGACGTTTTATTACGCCATCAGGTTGTTGACCGCACGTGGTCATTAAAAAAAATATTGGATTCGATGGCCGTCAAATAATTTGATTGGTTTTTACCAGCGTGCATTGAGTTAAACATATTTTCATTGACATTGCAAGCGATTTGTTTAATAGAGTGTTTATCAAACTTTTTTTCAGTACCGTCCTTCAAACACATTAGTCATTTAACAACGTCCAACATAACAGACAAAAAACATATCGAATTTATTTGTTGCTTGTCAATTAATGCGATGGGTGAGGTTGGTGCAATGACACCATTCTCGTCTGATTTCTAATATTTGAATACCAAACTCTAGTTAACAACAAGTGACCCATACCACCGAAAATCCTCATTTTTACTTCAAGTTCAGCATGCGAGAAAAGCCCTTTTTGCAGTAGCATAAATTACACAAAGATTGGACTGAATCATTTGGGCCAGTGATTCCCAAACTTTTTGTGGTTGCGTATCACTTGGAGGTAAAACAATTTCGTGTACTACCTTGTTGAATGTTACAAAGTAACATAGGGGATGAACTATCCGAAATTTTGAAATCAGTTACGATTTATTAAATTCGAACTATACCCGCAAATTACGGAAAGGTGCTCACGTACCACCTGGAATGCGGTCGCGTACTACTAGTTGTACACGTACCACCGGTTGGGAAACACTGACTTACGCTATAAGAGAAAATTTGCCCTGTCACAAAGCGCTCATTTGTTTCCTAGCGCCCCCCAATCGCTCATTCGGTCTCCAGCGCCCCCCGTACGATTGCGCCCACTTTGGGAACCACTTGTTTAATCAAATATACACAATATCTTGCACGATTACATTTTTAACTCAATCATGAAAGCTGCAGCATCACTAAGTATTCACAAATCCCATCATTTTTATTTTTCGCGCTAACTACGCTGTTGAACAACAAATATGGACAAAAAATATCATGGGTCGATAAAACCATTGATGGAATAAATCCAAATTGTCCCAGACGAAGTCAAGTAAGAAGTTTCTTATTTGTGAGGCAGAGTTGCGTTCGTAAGTAAGCAAAACACAATTGCGCCGTGAATGAATATTGCGTCACGTGATATTAGTTTGTAGAAAGACAATCGTCTGGAAGCCGCGCAATGCCCGACCGTGTGGCCCTTGTGCCCTAGCCTCAGTCTCGTGTTGGGACAATAGGAAGTGCAAAGAAAAAACAAATATCGTCATAATGAATAGGGACGGTAAAAGGAACAATGCAGAATAGCCATATTATCTGCGTAACAATGCCTGTCTATATTTAATCGCTGGCGATGTTTAGTGCGAAAGCAAATCTAAGGACAATACTAAGGTTGCATGAATATAGACTGGGCATCATACTTAACAATATACATTGATATATTGGTATTTCCCTAGGGAAAGTTTTTTCGTTGGAGTTGGATATTTTGCTGTGATCTAGGCTAGCTTATTTTCCAACAACTTTTTCAACCTTATACAGGTATGTGTAGATTAGCTGTTACGAATCCACGTCAACAAACATTATATCAGATAAAGTTATTGAATTCTGGTTACTTTGCGAGGATTTCTTAAACTGTAACAACTCAAAACATTTTGTGTTGCTGCAGAAGTCGTTGGTTGATCAGAGAGAGGATTTGAGACGGATCAGGGCAGGGTCCGACAGACTAAAAATGGGAGCAAGGTTTGTGAGCTATTTAAATTCTTAACATGGTGAAATATAGCCACATTTTTGTCGGAAAAACAATAAATAGGCATATTTTTGGCGCGGGATAAAAATGAACATAAATATCTACCATGTCTAAGCGTGGAAGTTTAAATTTTAATTTGTTATTTCTATGCAAGTCTTAGCATGGTTGGGGCTACGGTTTATAGAGTTAGGTTAAACTCGGTCTGGCCTGTGATCTAGTTAACAGGTGTCATTAACTTGCACGGTGTCTCACGCTTCGCCAGTCGCTTTGTGAGCCCAGGACGAAATTTTGGTCCGATAATATCGCGCAAAAATTATGCCAGGTCACAATCTGACATCTGGTCATAAACTGTCGCTTACAATATATATGCCGGCCTTTTGTAAGCGATGGAATCCAAAAGGATCGGCTGGAGTAAACTAAACGTGGTTTAAAGTATTTAAATCAGACATATGGTTGAACCAGTGTGAAGATTAAACTTTTGTTTTCCAAAAATGACGATAAAAGCCTTTGAATAAGCTTGATCAAAAAATATGGAGGGTTCCGTGAGCTGTCGAAATTTGGAGAAAACTACTGAATATTTATTCTTAGCGTTTGAACAACAAGCGGATAAGAATAAAAACAAACAGAAAAGAATGACGACAGTTTCTTTTAAAAGCCAATGAAATTTTGGCATTTACCAGTTAACTTAAATAACATTGCAGTGTTCCTTGGACATAAAGTTTGTAAAACTAAAATCCACGATGACGTCATTCCCTGAATAAGAGAAATATATCATTGTAAGATATAATCTCTTTGTGTTTTTATCAGGTATTGGTTGAAGGTGGTTGGAATCCTGCTCTCCTTCATCACAATTGCTTCCTCACTGTATAAACCTGGCGAAAGTAAGTATTTTGTTACAAATCATAAACTCTCAATTAATTTAATATGTTGGTTAGTTTTACGGATTTTGATGGATTTCAAACCGATTTACGTTCATGTGTTTTGTGCAGTGTTCACTTGCGATGATGGGAAGGAGGTGTGGGCTGCGTCGTTTTGTGATGGTCGTGGTCCCTATTGCAGAGACGGAAGTGATCAGAAACCGGCCAACTTTTCCACTTATCCTGAAAACCTCACCAGTCCTTACATGAGGTGAAAGCACTTAAATATGTTCCCTACATTCGTTGCATTAGTGTTGACTAACCAATAGACGATGTTATCAGGAATTGACTTTTATTAAAATAACGAATTTTGAACAGTTTGTAATAAAGTCGGGTCAAATAAGAAAGTTTCAAAACCACACGCGTTTAGAAGTGTTACGTTAAGAAGTGTCACAGTTTGCGTTGACTTTACAAAATTTCAAAAAACGTAATCGTTAATCTGTTTGCATAATTTGTCTTGATAAGTAAAAGTTTCATTAATGTTCGCTTGTTTAACACAGTGTTTTAAATTGAGCATTGTTACCAAACACGTGGCAATATTAAGCAACACGTGGCATTGTTACGTAAAACGTGGCATTATTACCACACATGTGGAATTGTATTACCAGTATCAGGTTACCTCAGTAAACATTTTAGTCGCAAAACAAAAGTTAAAATATTTTTAATATTGAAGGTGGTATAAATACGTTGCAATCATAATGCATTTACTTCTAAAACTTCATGTTAAGGAAATGACTATTATAGCGCACGAAAAGTGTATACCCACCAGCAAGTTTCATGTTAAAGATTTTTAGCAGGCGTTGCAAATCTTATACACAAGCAAAGTGGAGCCAATAATATGAATGCTGTGAGCTGCAGATAGATGGCCACTGTGTGTTTTTGTATTCTGGAAAACTAATCCGCCACAACGAATATCACACAAAAATTTACACAAAGCTATGGAAACAAAAATCATGTATACGATGGCAAAAAAGAAAAAAACGTATTAAAAAAAAATGTGGGAGAAGAGTAAAGAGGATAAGAGAAAAAAACGTCAGAAAAAGTAAGCTATGTTAAACGTGAAGAGCAAAAAAAAACAAAATAAGTAATGGTACAGGATTAAGTTTTGTTGTAAGAATGGGGTGGAGAGAAGGTAAATTAATTTTTTTTATAGAATGTTTGACATCGGCCAGGACGCCGTCAGGAAAGGTGTTGTCCCTGTTCCGCTGGATGTTTAAGGGATTGGATGAGGTGTTGGGGGATGTCGAAGGGCAAGGTTTATTGCGGATGCAGTTACGGGTTTTTTAAATGGTATGGCAACATAGAGGTGTTCAGAAGGGCAGTAAGGGTTGTGGCGTAGGGTTTGTTAGGTTGTGGGAGTTTGGGAAAGTTTAGGTGTGCAGCGGTGTCAAAGTAGGTGGTGTTCATATTAAGAAGTGCGTGTTTCTAATTCGAAGGTCGAGTAATTTAGGGGATTTCAAGGTTATATTCAATAAGGGATAGTTGGGGTGTTGCGGGGGTTTCCAGTATATGCGGGGTTTGTAATATTGTTTTAAAGGAGAGAGAAGTGAGAGGTCAGCAAAGAGGGGGATGTTGACCATCTCGTAACAACCAATCCCTGCAGAGGCACCGAGTTTAAGAGGATGGGACCGGAAGTTCTAAATGCACACACGTGTGCACGAAGTAGGCGCCATTGTCAAAAACAATAACATAAGTACAAGATATTGGCTTGCTAAAAACAGTTTGTTTTGTTCCGTTTGTGGGACCGCATTTCGGTAATGACGTCGTCCCGCATGGTTGACTTGTGGCAACTGGTTGCTTCTGGAGGAACCACGGGAGTTGTGGCGATATTGGTTTTTTTACCACACTTGGATTTGAACCCAGGTTAAGATACGAGTCGGGCGTCTGTCTTGCTCTTATCTACGGTTTGCGGTGGTTTTTGCGTCTGCTGCCTCGTTTGCAGCTGCTTTTCGTTCATTGACATTTGTCGAAATCCTTTCGAAGAAATAGAAATCTTCGCGAAAGATTTGATAAATTTAGCATTGCTTGACACTACACGAATAATTACCTGATTCCAATAGTTTACTCCACCTTGTTTTCTCCGTATGGATGCACCCAGTTTGGTGCCCAACGGGTGACGGTGACTGTATCGTCACCACAAAGTGGAAGTCTTTGCCTGACCGGATGGTCGGCATGATCGTCAGCATCGGTCGCAAGACGCAACACTGAAGAGACCTTATAGAACGAAACAGTGGTAAACTGTTTGCAGCTCACACAATTTATAATATTGGCTCGAATTTGCTTTCTATTAGTTTTTTTTCAGCAGATGTTACGCGAAATTATTGTAAAGTTGTAGGTTGTGTATTGTTATTCACAAATCTGCATACCCAGTCGTGCATGACTAATTGGCATTAATATGGTTTATTAAAACCAAACCTAACATTTACTGATTATCAGCCATGACGACTCTTCATTTTTAAACAATAACTAACACAAAACTTCCGAAACTTTTGTTATATGACGTAATACTTTACTTTTGTTACAGTTGCGATAACAAGTTTGACATATCCGATTCAAACAAAGTATGCGCCCTAAGAGTGGAGGAGTTTTGCAAAGGAAAAATCCAATGTGTTGGAAAAACGCTGTGTGACATATGCCCCTCCCACTTCCAGTGTACGAATTCTTCTTGTTGGAAACGTGCGACTGTTTGTGATGGCGATCCTTGCAATGACTGTCCAGCTTTCCAACACTGGAATAATGGACATGGTTTCAAATGTGTTCGGAATGGCAGGAATTGCAATCTTCCGCAAATGTTTTTATGGGACGGCATTTCTGATTGTGATGATAAATCTGATTTGTGTTACACCTCGGAGAATGGAGATGTCAGGTATTTCGTTTTTGATTGTGTTTTGCATATGCATACTTGCCAGCACTGCCCCAGACTTCCCTCTCCCAATGTGTTCCTTATCATACTATATATCATATTTTCTTTCAACGCCATTGGATCGGTGTTTCTACTGGCGTCATTCTTCGTAATGCAGTGAAAACGAAAAAAACGAAACGTTTTAGAGTAAAATATAATTTTAGTCATATGAACTTTGTTGTTTATATTAATGGTTATAAATAATAAAATGAACGACTTTAACTGCCTGCTTGTGGGCAAAGTATGGCATCTATAAACAAATTTGTTATTGCAGAGATATTCGTACTTATTCATCCCTGAACGAACGACTGTGTTTCCAATGTACAAATGACCCTATGATCATCTCAAGGTCAAGTGTTTGTGATGAGGTCATAGATTGCCCTGATATGAGTGATGAATGCAGTTGTAATGGGAAATTCCATCAGCAGTGTAGCAACAACAATATAGGGTATTTTTGTAGTTATGAAAATACCTTTTATTTCGTTGATGCAAATAACTATTAATTTTATTTAGTTCAAAACCACGTTGTAATTGTTTCGACAATAATGGAGTCTGTTACAACACATTGGATGCAGCTAACTTTTCCTGTAACTCAAAAAATGAAATCTGCGACAAGCTTACTCATTGTCTGGGTAATTTCCCATGTGAGTACCTCTGCCCCTCCCACTTCCAGTGTCCAAATTCAGCTTGTTGGAAACGTTCGACTGTTTGTGATGGCGATCCTTGTAATGACTGTCCAGCTTTCCAACACTGGAATAATGGACATGGATTTAAATGTATTCGGAATGGCAGGAATTGCAATCTTCCGCAGATGTTTCTAGGGGACGGCATTTCTGATTGTGATGATAAATCTGATTTGTGTTACACCTCGGAGAATGGAGATGTCAGGTATTTGTGAACTGTTATGGTTGGTTAAAAATTCCTACAGGTTAAGATAAGACAGAATGGATTTGTGTCATTTGCAGAGACATTCGAAGTTTGGGGACCTTTAATCATCGTTCATGCTTCCAATGTACAAATGACCCTATGATCATCTCAAGGTCACGTGTATGTGATAACGTCATCGACTGTCCCGACAAAAGTGACGAATGTTTTTGTCAACCTGGGAAAACCAAAGATTGTGGCAAGTTTCATTAGTAAGTGATAAAGCATTAGTTTATTCTTTGGATTAAAACCACAGACATCCAATACGTCACCAGAATTCTATGACTTGCAACAGTGTAAGGTGTGTTAAATGTCTGTAAATACTACATGACTTGTTTTCATTGGCATGACTTGTTTTCATTGGCATGACTCATGAATAATGCAGTTTAAAATGATGTATTTCGCCGCTGTATGAAAATACCCATTCCTTTACTGTCATGACATCATAAAGGCGTTTTAGACCTTAAATACAAAGTATTGTAGTCGAAAAAGACTTTAAATGCAAGTCATCGCATATCTGGGCACTACAAGCGAGCAACCTTGGTGACGCAACAGTGTTTCAATAATGGGCGACCAACCATAGGAAATTTGCATATTATCAAATTAAAAATTTTAGTTGTTGGGTTAAAGTGGTTTCAATATGTTTGTCTGTTCCTCAGCTACCCTGCAGTACGTGTTTGGAGGTTAACCGTCTTTTCGTAATTTTAGGTCAGTTCTGAGCTGAATTCCCATGTATGGGGTTTAAAAACGTTTGTTTAATTACTACAGGAGTCGCAAAAAAAATATCATCTGCATTCAATTGGTGTTTTTAATTATAATAAATAAACGCGAAACATTCAAACATTTTCAGTGTGGATGAGGAAGTGAAGAACAACTGTTCAACAACAACAACAGCAACAACCAACTACATACAGGGGAGGTGGAAGTGTTTGGTAAGTGAGAATGCATAACTTATTGTTTAGTCGGAAATAAGTTTACCAGACTTAATGAAAATGGTTTAGATGTTTACGTACATTTGTAGGTTCTTACCAACACAATGTACTTACTCACTTTCTGGACAAACTCCAGTTTTAACAAACGTTTGCAACAATGTTTACGCAGTCGAACGTAATTATTACACGAACAAAGATTTTGGCTTACTTCGCCAAACGTGAATATTTGTTACCTCAATGGTTTGGTTTCTGTTGTTTTCTAAACTACTGTGGAACAAACCAGCAATCAGAGACACGATGCGAGTTACAACCAATGTTGTGGTTTTGCTATTTTACTTGATCGTTTCAAAGCGAACTAATCCACGAAGCACAATGGAAAGATTTTTTAATAAAATGCTTCATTCTTATATGATCACAGAACGTCACAATGCGCAGAAGTTTAAAGTGCATGTGACACGGAAAAATCAAACATGTCAAAAATTAAACTAAGAGATGTTCATAACTTTAAAGTGCAACAAACGGATTTTAATGTTAATTTGGGCTGCAGAAAGATGGCCGCTATTTACACCTATTATGTCTTAATTAGTTGTGTAATAATAAAACAGTTACTGGGACTGGGTGTTCTTGTTGTCATAGGCATTTATGATCGTTAACGTGATACATGAACTTTTGAAAACACGACAGAGACAAACCGTCAGTTTAGCATTGTCGTTTTGTCCACTCAAAGCAAAAGATAGAAGTAGGTATATTGAATTTTGACCGCCGAGAAAGGCCGACGAAATTAGTTGATTATGCAACACAGTTCTTCTGTCATAGTACCACGTTTTGCGTTGCAGTAGTGTTGCCTACGAGTTCGAGTCATAAATGATTCATTGAATTCGCCACAATCAACCACTAAAACTAGAAACGATGCTGGAATCAGTTCTAAATTAAAGTCAATGCAAAGAGGAAAGTTAAAGTTACCAAAAAATGGCGTCATGTAATGTCACTGAGCAATGAAACGCACCAACCCCGTCTCATCGAAGTACAGAGTAATGTCGTTGCTGCTATACCCTTTGGTCTTCAGATAATTAGGGACAAATAATCCTTTGGTTTGTAACGTCACAGTGACATATTTTTGTGTGATGTAAAACCCTGTCCTGACCTTTGACGTAACGTAATCTGAGGATTGTTCTATGTTTGAAACTATTTGATATCTGCAATACAAGGCGCCTTCTCCTTATCTAAACAATGCATTTTTTCGACGCGAGTGCCTTGTATGATGTCAATTTCGCCACAGTGCAAAAGGTTTACGATTTTTGGTCGGCGCCAGTTTTCGTGCAGTTTTCTACATTGTTTAGTTGACGTAGAACCGAAAAACTTTGGATATAAGTTGGTTGTAGTAGTTTTACGCAAAGTTGCCATGACCGTGTCATATGCACTTTATGTGCTTGTGCAAAGATTACGTTGTACAGAAGTTGTTATATACTGGTGGGGAATATTCAGTGACATCATACACAATAACAACACTACACCTACTTCGTTGCTACAAAACACAGGGTTCCACTAATTCCTACAAAGCGCGTGGCATTCGGCTTCTCTAGGGTGGATATGGCTTTCGCCGTGCAAGACTTCAATTATTCGTGATAATAATTATTTACAAAATCTTATTACATTAATAAAGAAATGCCTTTAAGGTCGTTAACATTTGGAACTCGTGTTTGTACCGAGTTCCCCAGACGTTTCCTGTGCAACGTTGAAATGGCTGGAATTTATGTGGTGTTAGGGTTGCACTAAACCACCCAACACGGCATTTAGTACTCATGTGTAATACCCACATTTTTAACAATTGGCACAAAATGCCAGCAGACATATCCCTTTTGTGGGTACTCAAAGTACTGCGACAACGGCGGAAAAAGTCGCGTGAAAAGTCAATTTCGTCGTCTAATTCCACACGTTTAAGAGTTTGGTCACAAATTATTTTTGTTTGTCAAGCTTATTTTGCTATTTTCTTTGTTTTTTACCTGGTTGATGTAAAAACTTTACCAAAACTTAAAAAATAAACATCTTAATGCATGACAATAACATAGTGATCACATTCCTATGTATAAAAGTCTCGAACAAGTTGTCATGACGTCTGTTGCTGTCGATGTGTCGTTGGGCGTTTCTAGGTGTCCCACATGGGCACTGTTACCTGACAAATTGAGTTTGTAACAAAAGTTTACGGTCCCTGCTGGTCTGTCGCTACCTGATTCACAGATTTTGTGGCGATACCTGCTTCAAAACTTTGATAAAACCTAATGTTTTGCCTAAAAAAACCTAAAAAAACAGCCAGGAAATCCCGACAAGCCTTACAACATCTAAAAAAAGATTCGTTTAAAATAATAACAAAAATATTCCTTCCAGCATGAGCAACAAATCGTTCGCACAAAAACATACCAAGAACCACGTGATGTATTTTACACAGGATGGGTGGAATTGGGGGAGGTTCGACAACAAACTACTGTGCGATGGGAGGCAGGATTGCGGTGGTCGGATCCGCAATCTTGACACACGTCGAGGCTTCGACCACGATGAAGATCCTCAACTTTGCAAACATCGGAAACACTGCGACACAAAAGACGGACTTCTCAATATTCCTATGTCCAAAGTATGCGACGGTTTCATCGATTGCAAGGATGAAAGTGACGAATATCCAGAAGAATTGTGCACAAAGGAAGGAAGATTCTACTGTCCAACGTTAAATGGAGCCAAAGTAAAGTTGTTTCTTGTCAACAAAACCACAAAAAAATTGAGACCTTAAATACAAGAGTTTGGAAAAAAATCACTTCGAAGCTGTATTTTAACTATAAAAGGCAAATAAGTATCGGTGTCTGTTATTCAGTATTGTTTGTCATAATGCCCTTTGTTGAATCTTTCGCACACAGTTAACCACAAAGACGGTTTAAGTATTTCACAGACTTTTGCGACAGATTTCTGTCAACATATCGGATGTTTGTGACCTCACAATTAACTGCGATGATCAAAGTGACGAAATAAACTGCACAAATGACGGAAGGTTTTATTGCGAATACAAAGATCCATTGTTCGTTAAGAAGGAGAAGGTAAACACATGTTAACAATATTTAAAGTTTTGTGTCCTGTGGCAAAGATGTTTTGATTCCGTGTAGTTTGTTACTATTGTGACCGAAATTAATTCAGTTTTCACGAATTAGGACAAAAGTTATTGGGATGGCGGGTATGGAAATTTTAGAACCGATTTAGGAAGACCTTTTCTCCGTTTTTTTTTGGCGCCAAACTTTTGAAGTTGATCTTCGCGGGATTCAAATGTGCGTTTCGGTCACAAAATAGGTCTAAATAAAGCCTAATGAACTTAAGGTTTCGAATTTAGCACTAAAAATGTTTGAGTATCTCTGATCTAAACCAACCGTTTACTCCCAATCTGATCCATGTACTAACGCGGGCCTCCAACCCCAACCATAGTAAACGCTCAGTTCACCCTGCACTAACGGCTCACCGTCAAAACAAATGTTGGGAGCAAAACTACACAGGTGGCTACTTTTATAATTAAATAAACTGACGCTAAAGTAAAAAATTATATAGAAACACACAATGTTAAAAGGACCAACACCAAACAACATTAATCACGACCCACTTCACAAATCATGTTCTTGACACCTAATCACACAAGCACACCTCAACGTTTGCCACCAGATGAGAACTGCCAGTTTACAAATCAATTCTTTTTTTTTTGTCGCCAGCTTTCTGGCCAATTAGCGCGTCACACGCCTTCCACGTACCCAAAACTACACATGCATCTTGCAGTACATATTTTTTGTCAAATTTCCATAGTTCCGATGTTCGCAAATTATATGCAAGACAGTAATTTCGCAATGTGTTGTTTACGGACGCCAATATGAGCAACTTAACTACAAAGTTTTCTTTAATTTACTCCATATAGAAATTCAATGGAGTCGGCGACTGCTCTGATTGGTCAGACGAGTGCCCAACAAATACAAAAGTGATCAACGAAAACATATTTTCATCACGATACGAGTTGATTGCGAACCCATTTCTACGAGCCATTGTGTGGATAATGGGGATGCTCGCCATTGTCGGAAATTTGGTAAATTAAACTAAGTTTTGTCTTGGTTGCGCAATAAGAACACGTGTTTACATATTGCTCCAATTTGTTTTGAGGTTGTCATGGTGATGGAAGGCAAAACGTTGGCGACGACACAATCACAATCTGCTGCATTTCGCACAAACCATCTGCTCGTTTTGAATCTGTCCGTTTCCGATCTACTCATGGGAGTTTATCTGATCATGCTGGGAGCCGCTGGTGTCACATACACCGGATCTTATTGTGCCAATGACCTTATTTGGAGATCAAGCGGAAGTTGCACCACAATGGGGGTATTGGTTTTGCTTTCAAGCGAAACATCGGTGTTTACAAAGGTTCTGTTGACCATATTCCGACTGTATGCTGTGAAAAACGTAAGTGAAACAATTGTATTTTGTTAAGTCAGCTATTGCCAAATTCGTTGAACCGGTGATGTCCCTTTTCAAAAGTTTATGACAACTTTCTATTTTTTTTTTCTATTATAACCTGTTTATTATCACTCTCACAGCTATCGCTGGAATTAAAGCCTGACATGAGAAACGAAAGTAAAACCAATATTATTAAAATGACGCAGTTTTGCCCAATTTGGGAACTACAGTTAGAGAAAGAGAAAACAATTTCCAGTCCGATGGGATTCTAGCTGACAACTACATTCCCCATCTTTCGATTTGCAATAACCACCGAGCTTGCAAACTTATTGTTTTTAATGAAAACACGTGAATGTTCCCCTTTGTTTCAGCCGTTCGATGCATCCATGAAACTGGAATTGAAAACTGTCATCCTTTCCATTATCCTATCCTGGGCATTCTCGTTTACAATTGCTTTTATTCCACTCACAACTCAACTACAACATTTGTTCGAAACCAAAGCTTGGATGAATGAGAATCCGTTTTTTGACAATGTTGCAGTCGACTTCTCAAGTAAGATATTGTCGTAGATGTTGGTGTTGAAACCAATTTTAAATTAAACTAGCTTTGCGTATACAGGCATGAATAAATTCATGGATCGATTTGTAACTTTCCAACACAACTTCACAAGCAACGATTCCCAAGAACTCAACACTGCCCTCATGCAAGTATATGATGTTAATTCCTGGATGGATTTTATGGATATTCTTGAGGATTACAATTACACTGAGTTATTTGATATTTCTGGATATTTGGGGTTCGTTTTTATTTGCGCAAAATCTTCAATTTTTTCGCCACAAAATTGTTTATGTGTAGATATTACAGCAGCAGCAGTGTTTGCATCAGCAAACTGTATGTAACGACCAACGACAAGGCATGGGGATATTCAATCGCTATTATTATTCTGAACTTCCTGGCCTTCATGTTCGTGGCAATTACGTACTTTTGGATTTACAAGAAGTCAACTGCCAGTGCCAGGCAAGTGAACGAGAGGCCACGAGATGGAAGGGCGGCAACACAAAACAAAGGTAAGCACATTCGTATTTGCTGACATATTATACCATTAATGCCGTTTGTTTCGGCAGAAATGCAAAAGAAAATCCTTCGACTGATAATTACCGATTTTCTCTGCTGGGTTCCAATTTCCATCATGGCATTTGTAAACATCGGTGGAGTCCCTATGCCTCCTGTGATGTACGCTGTGTCAGCAATTATCCTGCTCCCCATCAACAGCTCTCTAAATCCCCTCATCTACTCCAACGCACCGAAACTACTTTATGATAGAGTCCGGGATGGCCTACGTGCCGTTTTCAGACCTCAACCACAGGAAGAGCAACAGGAAAATGTGGTTGTGGTTGCTAACCGAGAAAACTTACATGTGGTTGAAGCAGAAACCGATCTGTAAATAAACCTTGCATTCAGTTTGTGCAAAATGTGTTTTTTTTTTTGACGTCACGCGTACCTTCTTTGTGTAGAATCCTATTTAGTTTGTGATGGAAAAGTAATCACAACATAAGATTGATATATCAAGTTTTAACTTTCCATTTAAAAACCTCACAAGTAGGACAAAGTAACATATTTGACGTCAGACCCAAACAAATGAACAAAAATACGTGAATTTTTTTTGCTGTATTGGACATTACAATGATGCGGGAGATTCCCCTTGATACAAGGGACTTCCCTACTACATTTTGTCTCTGGATCAACGCTTACTTGTAAATATGATATTATGATGTTGGAAACATTCCATGCAACCAACTCATGAAATACAAACTATCGACAGATGAAAATATAATCTGCTACCTTCAAATATCACCAAAAAAATTTGAAAACACCCCTTCAAAACCCCCTCTCACACGCCTTGTACATAAACCTCGCCCTGTGTATTTTGTATATCATTGATAATTATATTTTAATGCAAAAAAAGATGTCGTAAAATTCATAGCAGGACAAACTCTCTGTGTAAATCGCATCATAATTCACATTCCATCGTTAACATTGCATCAAATGTCCAGCAGCAAGATTTTTGTTTAAAGTTATTTTTCTAACTATCAACTACTGTTTGGCACTCAATATCAGCTGGTTCGTTCGTGGCTAATTTAAACTTCCACGAAAATGTAATCGTTTTGTTGAATGTTTGCTGCTTGCGCATATTTTGTGCTACTTGTTGTTGTTATCAATAAACAAAGTGTTGAGAGGGTAAAAGTGTGTGTTTTCTTGAACTTGTGAATTCTGATGGGGAACGAGTTCCAACCACACGTCTTGAGTTTGTTGAGGAATTCCTCACCTGTTTGAGTTGGTTTTTGTTTGAATTGTCGTCATGACGAAAACAAAACAGATTCTTTCCTGTGTTTGATCGCTAAGCAACTGCACCCGTATTTCGCCCTCATCACTCCTCCTCGACAAGCCACGGTTACGTTCGAGAAAAAAAGCGGGGATAATTGTTTGCGCTATATCAACGTAACCCACCTCTTTTTGTCGCTTTACGTCATTTGTTATGAATGATTCAGCTTCAGTGTACAGTGAAAAACATGCCAGTGGTCGATCGAGTTCGCCGAGCCGAACGACAAATATCTGTCAGAATGAGTTAATTTGTGGCATACTCTTGTGGAAAGGATGCCCTCTCTTCTCTTCGAACAAAAACATCGAAAGAAGACAACCTACTGCCTTGCTCGCTCTCCATTGTGAAGTTGGTTCAACAGAGATGTAAGAGCAGCGACTACACGTCATCCCGTTGCATGGCAACGAATGAGTCACCAACAAAACGTCTCCAAAACTGAGGAGGGCTGACTAACGATGTTCAATGTTCAACCGACCATCATGAAGTTCACAACCACAACGGAAAGAGGAGACCAAATTGCCGTAACAAAAATATTTTTTGTGAGGATTACCTCTGAAACAAAGGTAGGTGGCATCCAGGACCAAACGAAGACATCTACAATATGTGACAGCAACGAGCAACGTTGTTCCAATGTTAAGACGTTTTGTAATCTTTCTGCTGCAACGTTCGCGGCCAACATTACCAGTACGTTGGTGAACAGGAAAACACATCGAACGAAACCATTACCTCTTCTTGCACACACAGCTCTTTTATCTGCGCAGCAAATCTTTTTTTTTCAAAACTTGGCCACGTTCAGCAAGATTGTCCGTAATCATGTTTATCTCACATAGTTTTTCGGGTAATCTGTAAGTCCGGGATTTGCCGATTGTTTTAATGTTCATCCAAACCCGAACGTTGACCGAATCATTTTGATTTTGCACAAAAGTACTTGAACATAAACAATAAATATAAATGTCATGGGCACCGACAAAACCATATGGGTTGTCCTGTCAAGAAGCCAACATTAAATTTGCCAGACTGGCAAGCGAGGAGCGCCGCGCACGAAGCTTTCAATCAACTTGCAGCCATTGTTTCATCGTCATGATTATGGAAATATTTGAATGCTGAGCCTGAAATCAGTCGTCACACTGTTGAAGACGAGGGAGACCGAGTGTTGAAACAAAAATCTGCGGGAAAGCGGAGCGGGAACTCTGGCAAAGGTTAAAATTTAATTTTGCACAATTTCTTCAACGTAACGCGGCATCCTTTTGAATCGAAAGAAGTCAACACAACACTCACCGACTGTTTAATCCGCGCCATTATATCACCAACTCCTGTGGATATTTTCTTCATCTGACTTTAAAAAAATAATTTGTGTCAGTATTTAATACGGGCGTCCCAATATGCAAATATTACCAACGAGGTGGTCTTCAGATAAAGATATTCGTAATTTAGCAAACGTCGTATAAAATCCATAGCGTTCTAACAATATAGTAATGGTAGGGGTTATTTAATGCAGAAAAATCACTTCTAATGGAAATCTATTATTTACACTTGATTATATATTTCTTTTCATTTGTATATCAATGTCACAGCTTTCAAGTGATTACTGCTGCTCATGTTGGGTTTGATTACTATCATATAGAAACCGGTGCCAATGTTGCGAATCCAACACGGTTGTTGGCGATATCGAAAGTTGTGTAGTAATTTCTCATAAACATGACACCAAAAACCCTCAATGGACGATCTTCTGACATCATGTTAATGCTGTAACACCTCAAGACCGACTCGAGGTTGTACCCGAGGACACATAGAACATGAACTACGCACACCATATCACCTTATAAATAATGAAATCATCATTTTGTTCATAACTTTTCTTTCTGCAATTTTGCTACGGTTTCTGTCCAACGCCATTCAAGATGCGAAACATCAATCCACAGTGGACCTAATTTCTGAGACAGAATTGTTGATGTATCGATATTTGTTGGACTTCCGTCTGTTTCGGCCAAGCGTGGCTGCCTGTTAGCAACTCTTGTTGCTGGTTTAAGGAATACGTGAATTAAATAGCGCACTTTGTCCTGAAATAAGCAATGTGAACATTATTGACTCTCGTGCTGACTAGCATGGTTAAAAAAGTAACGTTTTGATTTAAGAACCTTGTCACCCATACGTTGATCTTGTCTGGCTTTACATGTAGGCGGTACATTTGTGTCATACGTCATCATGTTTGTCCATGGCACAGTGAGTTAAAAAATACGCTCATATGACTCACAGACGGTATTGTTCAATCGCCTCTTATGTATAAAACAGTTATGTTATTAGTTCTCAAAGAAGTTTAGCAAACAAAATGCAGCGGTGTTGTTCACTCGTCTAAATTTTAGGCGTGCATTTATGTCACATTCAAAAACAGAATGACAAAGGAAAACCGTTGATTGTAAATTAGCGTTTTGCCAGTAACTTTTACCCTTGCATAGAAATCACGTTTTGCAATATTTGATGATATATGTTTGTTTGTGTATTTATTATGCTCGCAAGCCACTTCTAAAGAACAAATAGGTCCAGACCATTTCGCAAAGGTTTTTGCCACTAAAATGATTACACTACTTAGCCTAATCTCAAATAAAAAAAGATTTGGTTCATCTGTGCGATCAACATCATAATAGAGTGGTTGTTCTTAACCTTTTTCTCTCTTATTTTCCACTTTCAGTGTGAACGGAATCCTTCTTTCCACTTGCGTTCAAATTTTTACCGCAGAAATCCATTATTATATTTGCACTGTAGCCTATGAACTTTCGCGTGTAAAAGAATCATGCTGCTACCTCGTAGGGCCGCCAAGTAACCCGCGTTCAAAGTTTTGTTAACTGGCCATATTTTTGCCAACTAACATCCATCTGGTTATATCTGTTGTACGCTTGGGACATATTTAGGTGCATGACACACAATTGATACGGAACATAACAACTATTTTCGTACATTTGGTGCCCACTAATTACCTACCCACAACCACATAATTTCCCACTAGTGGGAACTTTTCCACAGGTAAAACGCATTTGTATTTTTAGTTGTTGTGTAGATGAAAAGAATTAAGGACCTATATGGGTATTAAATTGGGGAAATCCTGTTTTCAAGGCCCTCAGCTGTAATGCATCTAGCGACTGTTCCGCTTGTTTCCCAATGACCGTTGATGGGTCTTGTGACTTACATAGGAACCTAAAATTCTACAAAGTTGAAAAAAAATTTTGCTCCTGAATGAGACTGTACAGAGCAAGGACTTGCTGGGCCTCCTGGAAGATCATATGAGCAACCGGGGGGTATAAACAGCAGTTGGGGGAGGGCTTTGACACTTTTTCAGCAACTAAATTTGATGCCATTGCATAGAGAAGAGTTGGAACTTACAAAAAATGCAAATGAGTGGGAAGTTGAACGATTCATTTTTCTGCAAAATCCAGTTCCATTTTTTGTTGCTCTTTTAACCAAAATACTGAGTAACCATGGGGGCAAATGGCCCTAGGTGAGTGGCTAAACCATTTTTTCGGAGACTAATTTTGATCAAAATTTGTAGATATGAGATGGATCTTTCATAAAATCACAAATGGTTGGACACTTAAACGATTCATTTTTCAACAAATACAGCCTGTTTTTATTGCTCCATTTTCAACATAATTTTTAGCACCACCCACCAAAAAGGTAACTATCTAATTGAAATACCCCCAAAACCCCACTAAAACTGCCCCAAACACCCAAAAATTCGCCATGACAACAGCACGCACATGTGCGCTCATTCAACTGTAAATTTAACTTAAATGCGTCACTGCCTTGCTAGTAAATATCTGCATAACAGGGAAGTTTCAAAGCAAGTTTTTTTTTATTTAGCCCTAACCAGTCTACTAAAATAAAAAAAACAGTCACTACTAGGATTAAAAAGCCACAAATACAAACAAACACACAGAACTACAACCTGAAAATCAATAACAATAAAATGAGACAAGTATGCAGACATTCAAACAAACAAATGACCTTAAACAAACCAACTAATAGCAAATGAACAACTATTAGCAAAAAAAGTTGATAATGTATCACAGCAATTCTGTTCTCTCTATATAAACCATTAAAACTCACAAATGGTTTGGACAGATGAACAGGTGCCATTGTACACGTTGCCTGTTTGAATAAAGGTTCTCAACCTAGTAGTTCAAAACACAAACCAGCCAACTCCACAACAAATATTGTCTGGTGAAAACGGCATAGGTTTCTGCACGAAAAGACAACCAACCCAACATTCATGATCTGCAATTTCAGAAAGGAAAATTTAACAACATCAACGCCAACAAAACTGGTGTTTGTGATGATAGGCATATTAGCTTTTGCTAATCAGAGTCATTTACTCCATTCCCAATGTCCGTTGCTGGTTAATCTTCGAATACAATCCTAATTCACACGAAATCATCCAATTTGCTGTCAATGTGTTGGAAAGTGCTCATACCTAACCAAACATTATGTGGTCAACGTACGCAACCTTCTGGATGCAAACTCGCTTACATATAGAGAGAATTATTTATCATGAGATTCAGAAACCCGTAGAAGTAGATTTTGTCTGCAGTTAACTACCGGACTCAGAAGACAAAGTCGACACGCATGTTACAGAAGATGAGATCAAAGAAATTTGCATTTAAAGCATCATGGCGGTTCTATGTTAATAAGCTGATAACGCAAAACACATGCATTCTTTGCAAGCACTTCCTGCTTTTATCCGCAGAACTCAACGTAGAAAGATAGGCAGAAAAATGAACACCCGGTTAACAAACCACCAGAGAGTGTTAACATACCACCAGGGAGTGTTAACATACCACCAGGGAGTGTTAACATACCACCAGAGAGTGTTAACATACCACCAGAGAGTGTTACCATACCACCAGGAAGTGCTAACATACCACCAGGGAGTGTTAACATACCACCAGGGAGTGTTAACATACCACCAGGAAGTGCTAACATACCACCAGGGAGTGTTAACATACCACCAGGGAGTGTTAACATACCACCAGGGAGTGTTACCATACCACCAGGGAGTGTTAACATACCACCAGGGAGTGTTAACATACCACCAGAGAGTGTTACCATACCACCAGGGAGTGTTAACATACCACCAGGGAGTGTTAACGTACCACCAGAGAGTGTTACCATACCACCAGGGAGTGTTAACATACCACCAGAGAGTGTTAACATACCACCAGAGAGTGTTACCATACCACCAGGGAGTGTTACCATACCACCAGGGAGTGTTAACATACCACCAGGGAGTGTTAACATACCACCAGGAAGTGCTAACATACCACCAGGGAGTGTTAACATACCACCAGGGAGTGTTGTTTAGAAAAAGAAAATCGTTCTTTACTACGAGGACATCGTGGTCAATGCAATCTTCAACGTGAGAAAGATGGTTGAATTCCTTCCAAATCCCGAACTTTACCCAAAAAAACTGGAAGATCGACTCGCCTGTCTCCGATTGGAACTCGCAGGTTTTGCCGAACGAAAGCCATGCCTGTAATCATTTGAAATTCATTCACCAGACGTACGGAAAGTAATCAATAAGAACATAATACTGTATTCACAGAAATAGGATGCCTATGGCGCTGCTTGGATACCATTTGTGTATAACCCCACAATTTCCGTTTGGAAGAAGACCTTGGTTTTTTTATTTTGAGTAAACATTATTCCAGCGTTTTTTCATTACGTCATCTATATAATAAAACTTGCAAAGCATTTGGAAGTAAAAAACCCTGCATGTATGGACTAATTCTGTTTATGGAAAGTGGTTGCTATAAACTACGTCATTTCTACAACTTTGTAAAAATATGATATATTTATCAGGTATTTAAATGGAGACTCATAATAAGTACTTAGGTTAATAAAATACAAGCAGAAAACGTTTTGTGGAATATTGCAGTATATTCCTAAAAGCGCGCAAACACGTCTGTTCTGCAACATTTTGACAAACACTTGTCACCGTTATTTACTATCACATGTGCTATCAATGTAGGCCTGACTTCAAATATTATTGTGGGCAGTGGACAAGTTTGCTTTTGAGAAAAGTTGATTTGCTTCTGTTGCAATTATCTGCAAAAGCAGATAATCGGTAATTGCAATAAAAACCTGTGCCACAAACGAGAACATTAAAACCATTAGGTCACCATGTTTGCTGGGAACACATCTGCATATGTTGAAGAGCCTCTAACTTTAAATCATTGTAAATTAAAAAAAAACTCATGGACCGTTTACAAAAAGACGAAAATCTTGAAGAGCGAACGCTACTGTCTCGCGAGGACATTGCAGAAGTGCTTAATTTATGCTTAAACGCGACCTACTTCTCTTTTTGAGGGATTTCTAACCAACAGGTATTTGGAACGGCGATGGGTGATTGCCAATGCGGTAATGGAGACGATTGAAAATAGGCGCTTGCAACATTTGCACATCTTCCTCGTTTTTGGAGGCCTTGAGTTGATGATACATTTTGCATTATCGATGTATCGGTCATTCCATTCCTTCCTTGCCCACCTGAACGGCATTGGCGATTCTATAAAGTTTACTTTAGAGAAAGTAATTGATAAGAAACTACCATTCTTGGATGTGGAAGTGTACCGAAACGTGGTCGGCAAAATCGGCTCTCGTGTCTACCGTAAGCCGACTCACGCAAACCGCTATCTTTCCTTCTAGTCGGCGCATCCATTACAACACAAAAAGGCGGTTGTGAAGTCCCTTATAGTAAGAGCTGATGTTTTGGTCTCAAGCGAAGAAGATCATGACTAAGAGATCAATATCATTCGACACGAGCTGCGGGAAAACCCGTACCCCTCGTGGATATCACGTGGAAGGTCGGCCGTCACATCAATTGACCCGACGCCAGCCTTCGGTTCAGTGGTTCTTTCCTATGTCTCCACACTCACCGAGATTTTACAGCGGATGCTGACCGATTATGACATTAGGGTCTACATTAGGCCCCACACCACATTCCGTAGATTATTGTCGCACCTCATTACTACGGAAGCAGCGGAACAAAAATGAGTGGTTTACTCAATTCCAAGTGGAGAGTGCGAGGGGGTCTACTTCAGGGATACCGGAAGAGCCCTGAAAACCAGAATTAAGGAGCACCGCCGCGACGTTGCATCAAAAGTCGCAAGGAAGACAGCGTTGGCCAAGCATGCTGCCTTAAAAGGTCACCGGATTGCCTTCGACAAGGACGAGGTTCTTGAAAGGGAGGTGGATCATACAAAGCGACATCTTCTAGAAGCGCTCCATATCCACAAGAACAATCGCTGTGTTAATGATAGGAAACAGTGCGTATACTTCCTGGTGCTTGAAACAACTTTCTGTAACTGTTGTTTCCAGCCCTTTTTATAACATCACGTGATATCATAAGCGGTGTTAGCGTTATTTTTTCGTGTTGGTACGTTTTCTTGGTGTTGGTTGTGTGCTGAACCATTAGCCTATGAAAGCTTAGCTGGATAGCAATCGAAGCGTCGGTGAATACAAGTTACGGTTTTATGTGAAAAACGAACTATTTAAATATAATATGCCTGACAGGAACAGCAACATTATCTTCGTAGTTTATACAGGTGTTCACACCACAGGGCGCGCTATTGCCTTGAAAATGGCGCGCAGGTTAATTTTGACTGAAAATTTAGAAACTATATTCGAAGCGGCGTCCGTAATTAAACATTGTTTTGAATCCAACAATCTTATGCTTTAGATCATCAAAGGAATAATGGCAAGTTATTTCAATAATTTGGCCCGTTCGACCACTTCCTGACTGTGCCTCTATTGCAAATTAACTTGAAACATCTGTTTAATTGTCTAATTTGAGTCAGTAGTTGATGCGTGCGTCTCAATATGCAAATATTACAGAGCTCTGATATACGAGCGAGGTGGGCTTCGCATAAAGATATTCGCATTTTCAACATAACGACGTAATGTATTATGATGAAGAATACTGTTTCAACATTATAGTAATGGTTGGAGTTATTTAATGCAGCCTACATATATGCAGTCGTTTGACATAATGACGTTATATTACGCCATCGGGTTGTTGACCGCACGTGGTCATTAAAAAAAATATTGGATTTGATGGCCGTAAAACAATTTGATTGTTTTTTACCAGCGTGCATTGAGTTAAACATATGTTCATTGATATTGCAAGCGATTTGTTTAATACAGTGTTTCTCAAACTATTTTTTAGTACCGCTCCCCAAACACCTTAGTCATTTCACAACCCCCAATAGAACAAACAAAAAAACACAACGAATTTATTTGTCTCTTCTCAATTAATGCGATGGGTGAGGTTGGTGGAATGACACCAATTTCGTCTGATTTCTAATATTTGAATACCAAACTATAATTAACAACAAGTAAACCTTACCACCGAAAATCCTCATTTTGACTTCAAGTTCAGCATGCGAGAAATGCCCTTTTTGCAGTAGCATAAATTATACAAAGATTGGACTGAATCATTTGGGCCAGTGATTCCCAACCTTTTAGTGGTTGCGTACCACTTGGCGGTAAAACAATTTCGTTGTGTACCACCTAGTTGAGTGTTACAAAGTAACATAAGGGATGAACTATCCGAAATTTTGAAATCAGTTACGATTTATTAAATTCGAATGCTCACGTGCCACCTGGAATGCGGTCGCGTATTTCTAGTTGTACACGTACCACCGGTTGGGAAACACTGACTTACGCTATAAGAGGAAATTTGCCCTGTCACAAAGCGCTCATTTATTTCCTAGCGCCCCCAATCGCCCATTAGGTCTCCAGCGCCCCCCGTACGATTGCGCCCACTTTGGGAACCACTTGTTTAATCAAATATACACAATATCTTGCACGATTACATTTTTAACTGAATCATGAAAGTTGCAGCATCACTAAATATTCACAAATCCCATCATTTTTATTTTTCGCGCTAACTACGCTGTTGAACAACAAATATGAACACAAAATAGCATGGGTCGATGAAACCATTGATGGAATAAATCCAAATTGTCCCAGACGAAGTCCAAGTTTAACCCGAAGGGTAACAAACATGACTTGTGACCCCAAGTTCAATCCCATTTACTTGAAGTAAGAAGTTTCTTATTAGTGAGGCAGAGTTGCGTTCGTAAGTAAGCAAAACACAATTACGCCGTGAATAAATATTGCGTCACGTGATATTAGTTTGCAGAAGGACAATCGTATGGAAGCCGCGCAATGCCCGACCGTGTGGCCCTTGTGCCCTAGCCTCAGTCTCGTGTTGGGACAATAGGAAGTGCAAAGAAAAAACAAATATCGTCATAATGAATAGGAACGGTAAAAGGAACAATGCAGAATATCCATATTATTTGCGTAACAATGCCTTTCTATATATGATCGCTGGCGATGTTTAGTGCGAAGGGAAATCCAAGGAAAATAGAGAGGTTGCATGAATATCGACTGGCCATCTACTTAACAACATACATTGATATATTGGTATTTCACTTGGGAAAATTTTTTCGTTGCGGAGTTGGGATATTTAGCTCATTTGCAAACAAATTTTTTTTTAACCTTATTTAGAGGTGTATGTAGATTGGCTGTTACGAATCCACGTCAACAAACATTATATCAGATAAAGTTATTGAATTCTGGTTATTTTGCGAGGATTTCTTAAACTGTAACAACTCAAGACATGTTGTGTTGCTGCAAAAGTCGTTGGTTGATTAGAGGGAGGATTTAAGACGGATCAGGGAAGAGTCCGACAGACGAAAAATGGGACCAAGGTTTGTGAGATATTTAAATTCTCTTCATATTAAAAAACAGCCACATTTTTGTCGGAAAAACAATAAATGGGCATAATTTTTGCGCGGGATAAAAATGAACATAAAGATCAACCCCGTCTAAGCGTGGACGTTTGAATTTTGTGTTAAGCAATGTGGAGTCAATAATATGAATTGTGTACAAGCTGCAGACAGATGGCCACTGTTTCGACCTAAAAGGTCCCATCAGTGCAGCTTACACACAAGTTTAAATTTTAGTTTGTTATTTCTATGCAAATCTTAGCATGGTTGGGGCTACGGTTTATAGAGTGAGGTTAAACTCGGTCTGGCCTGGGATCTAGTTAACAGGTGTTATTAACTTGCACGGTGTCTTACGCTTCTCCAGGCGCATTGTGAGTGCGGGACGAAATTTTGGTTCCTTAATATCGCACAAAAATTATGCCAGGTCATAATCTGACAGCTGGTTATAAACGGTCGCTTACAATTTTTGCCGGCCTTTTGTAAGCGATGGAATCCCGACGGATCGGCTGGAGTAAACTAAACGTGGTTTAAAGTATTTATATCAGACATATGGTTGAACCAGTGTGAAGATTAAACTTTTGTTCTAAGCGTTTGAGCAACAAGCAGATAGTTTTTATAAAAGCCATTTTGGCGATTGCCAGTTAACTTAAATAACCTTGCAGTGTTCCTTAGACTTGAAGTTTGTAAAACTAAAATCCACGATGACGTCATTCCCCTGAAAAAGAGAAATATATCATTGCAAGATATAAACTATTTGTGTTTTTATCAGGTATTGGTTGAAAATTTTGGTTGGAATCCTGCTCTCCTTCATCACAATTACTTCAGCACGGCATAAACTTAGCGAAAGTAAGTATTTTTTCACAAAACATAAACTTTTAATTAATTTAATATATTGGTTAGTTATACAGATTTTGATGGATTTCAAATCTATTTACGTTCATATGTTTTGTGCAGAGTTCACTTGCGATGGTGGGAGGGAGTTGTTGGCTGGTTGGTTTTGTGATGATCATCCTCGTGGTTTCGATTGCAGGGACGGAAGTGATGAGAAACCGGCCAATTTTTCCACTTATCCTGAAAACCTCACCAGTCCTTACATGAGGTGAAAGCACTTAAATATGTTCACTACTTTCGTTATATTAGTGTTGACCAACCAATAGACAATGTTATCAGGGTTTGACTTTTATTAAAATAATGAATTTGAACACTTTATAATAAAGTCGGGTTAAATTAGAAAGTTTCAAAACCCCACGCGTTCAGAAGGGTTTTCAATATTTCAAGGGAATTATTGATTGCGAAACACTCACACGTAACAATAATGTTGTTGAGGTAGGAAGTGGCCAGTGGGTGGCGCAAAGAGTGAATCTAAGATAAGTAAAGGTTTATATCAGGGGTGGCCAACACGTCGATCGCATCACTGTTTGCGTTGAATTTACAAAATTTTAAATAAACGTATAATCGTCAATCTTTTTGCATAATTTACCGAGAAAACCAAACGTTTCATCTTCGCCTGTTTAACACATTGTTTTTAAATTGAGCATTGTTACCAAACACGTGGCAATGTTGCGCACCACGTGGCATTATGATCATACATGTGGAATTGTTTGGTAATAAAAAGGAGCAACACTCTGTGCCTTTATTACCAGTATCAGGTTACCTCAGTAAACATTTTAGGCGCAAAACAAAAGTTAAAATATTTTTAATGTTGTAGGTGGTATAAATACGTTACAATCATAATGCATTTACTTCCAAAACTTCGTATTGAGGAATTGACTATTATAGCGCACGAAAAGTGTATACCCACTAGCAAGTTTCATGGCAAAGATTTTTAGCAGGCGTTGCTTATGTTATACACAAGCAAAGTGGAACCAATAATATGAATGCTGTGAGCTGCAGACAGATGGCCAGCACTGTGTATTTTTGTATTCTGGAAAAACAATCCGCCACAACGAATATCACACAAAAATTTACACAAAGCAATGGAAACAGAAATAATATAAACGATGGCAAAAAAAGAAAAAAACGTATCAAAAGAAAAATGTGGGAGAAGAGTAAAGAGGATAAGAGAAAAAAAAAACGTCAGAAAAAGTAAGCTATGTTAATGTGAATAGCAAAAAAAACAATTTAAGTAATGGTACAGGATTAAGTTTTGTTGATGTAAGAATGGGTGGAGAGAAGGTTGATTAATTTATATTTATAGAATGTTTGACATCGGCCAGGACGCCTTCAGGAAAGGTGTTGTCCCTGTTCCGCTGGATAGTGAGCTTAAAGTTTATGGACTGTTTGAGGGACTTGATGAGGTGTTGGGAGATGTTGTTCGAAGGGCAAGGGCCATTGCGGATTCAGTTACAGGTTTTTCAAATGGTATGGCAACATAGAGGTGTTCAGAAGGGCTGTAAGGGTTGTGGCGTACGGTGTATTAGGTTGTGGGAGTTTGAGAAAGTTTAGGTGTGCAGCGGTGTCAAAGTAGGAGGTGTTCATATTAAGAAGTGCGTGTTTCTAATTCGAAGGTCGAGTAATTTAGGGAATTTCAAGGTTGTATTCAATGAGGGATAGTTGGTGTGTTGTGGGGGTTTCCAGTATATGCGGGGTTTGTAATATTGTTTTAAAAGGAGAGAGAGGTGAGAAGTCAGCAAAGAGGGGGAAGTTGACCGCGCCGCAACAACCAATCCCGGCAACGGCACCGAGTTTAAGAGGATGGGACCGGAAGTTCTAAATGCACACACGTGTGTACGAAGTATAGGCGCCATTGTCAAAAACAATAACATAAGTACAAGATATTGGCTTGCTAAAAACAGTTTGTGTTGAAGTCATTTGGTATTATTGCCTTATAGTTATAAATAACCTTCTCTCCGGGCATTAGATTATAACATGTGCCACATGTACAACTAATCAATAAACACTGGTAGTTCGTGTTGTTACAACGGCATGGACTTCATTCGGAGCAAGCGGTATTTTGAATGTACTTTGTCACATAGACATTTAAGATGATTGCCTGATGTTGCGTATGTAGTGTGGCAGTACGATGTTTTCTTCCGTTTGTGAGACCGCATTTCGGTAATGCCGTCGTCCCGTATGGTTGACTTGTGGCAACTGGTTGCGTGGGTGCTCCTGTAGGAACCACGGGAGTTGTGGCGATATGGGTTTTTTTACCACACCGGGATTCGAACCCAGGTTAAGATACGAGTCGGGCGTCTGTCTTGCTCTTATCTACGGTTTGCGGTGGTTTTGCGTCTGCTGCCTCGTTTGCAGCTGCTTTTCGTTCATTGACATTTGTCGAAATCCTTGCGAAGGAAAAGAAATCTTCGCGAAAGATTTGATAAATTTAGCATTGCTTGACAGAGTTACACGAATAATTACCGGATTCCAATAGTTTTCTCCACCTTGTTTTCTCCGTATGGATGCACCTACGTGTTTGGTGCCCAACGTATGACGGTGGCTGTATAGTCACCACGAAGTAGAAGTATTTGTCTGACCGGATGGTCGGCATGATCATCAGCATCAGTGGCACCAAGCTGTACTGATGAGACCTTATAGTACGAAACAGTGGTAATCTGTTTACAGCTCACTGAATTTATAATATTGGCTCCAATTTGCTTTCGGTTAGATATTTTTCAGCAGACGTTATGCAAAATTATTGTAAAGTCGTAGGTTGTGTTTTGTTATTCACACATCTGCATACACAATCGTGGACCAAACCTAACATTTACTGATTATTAGCCATGACAACTCTTCATGTTTAAACATTAACTAACACAAATCTCCCAAAACTTTTGTTATATGACGTAATACATTACTTTTGTTACAGTTGCGACAACAAGCTTGACTACTGGGATTCAAACAAAGTAT
The DNA here is from genome assembly GCF_947561715.1 of Ascidia mentula. Taxonomy (NCBI): domain Eukaryota; kingdom Metazoa; phylum Chordata; class Ascidiacea; order Phlebobranchia; family Ascidiidae; genus Ascidia; species Ascidia mentula. The sequence continues at coordinate 20,289,560 of NC_138568.1, read as the reverse complement.
GCGCCTTAAGAGTGGAAGAGTTTTGCAAAGGAATGATCCAATGTGTTGGAAAAACACATTGTGACGGCGAATGCCCCTCCTACTTCCAGTGTCCGAATTCAGCTTGTTGGGAACGTTCGACTGTTGGTGATGGCGATCCTTGCAATGACTGTCCAGCTTTCCAACACTGGAATAATGGACATGGATTCAAATGTGTTCGGAATGGCAGGAATTGCAATCTTCCGCAGATGTTTTTATGGGACGACATTGCCGATTGTGACGATAAATCTGATTTGTGTTACACCTCGGAGAATGGAGATGTCAGGTATTTCGTTTTTGATTGTGTTTTGCATATGCGTACTTGCCATCACTGCCCCAGACTTCCCTCTCCCTCTGTGTTCCTTATCTTACTATATATCATATTTTCTTTTTACGCCATTGGATAGGTGTTTCTACTGGCGTCATTCTTCCTGTTGAAGTGAAAACGAAAAAAAAGAAACGTTTTAGAGTTAAATATAATTTTAGTCATATGAACTTTGCTGTTTATATTGATGGTTATGATAATAAAATGAACAGCTTTAACTGCCTGCTTATGGGCAAAGTATGGCATCTATAAACAAATTTGTTATTGCAGAGATATTCGTACTTCTTCATCTCTAAACGAACGACTGTGCTTCCAATGTACAAATGACCCTATGATCATCTCAAAGTCAAGTGTTTGTGATGGCGTCATAGATTGCCCTGATATGAGTGATGAAGCCAGTTGTAATGGGAAATTCCATCAGCAGTGTAGCAAAAACAATATATGGTATTTTTGTAGTTATGAAAATACCTTTTATTTCGTTGATGCAAATAACTATTAATTTTATTTAGTTCAAAACCACGTTGTAATTGTTTCGACAATAATGGAGTCTGTTACAACACATTGGATGCAGCCAACTTTTCCTGTAAGTCAAAAAATGAAATCTGCGACAAGCTTGCTCATTGTCTGGGGAATTCCCCATGTGAGTACCTCTGCCCCTCCCACTTCCAGTGTCCAAATTCAGCTTGTTGGAAACGTTCGACTGTTTGTGATGGCGATCCTTGCAACGACTGTCCAGCTTTCCAACACTGGAATAATGGACATGGATTCAAATGTGTTCGGAATGGCAGGAATTGCAATCTTCCGCAGATGTTTCTATGGGACGGCATTGCCGATTGTGATGATAAATCTGATTTGTGTTACACCTCGGAGAATGGAGATGCCAGGTATTTGTGAACTGTTGTGGTTGGTTAAAAATTCCTACAGGTTAAGATAAGACAGAATGGACTTGTGTCATTTGCAGAGACATTCGAAGTTTGGGGACCTTTAATCATCGTTTGTGCTTCCAATGTACAAATGACCCTATGATCATCTCAAGGTCAAGTGTATGTGATGACGTCATCGATTGTCCCGACAAAAGTGACGAATGTTTTTGTCAACCTGGGAAAACCAAAGATTGTGGCAAGTTTCATTAGTAAGTGATAAAGCATTAGTTTATCCTTTTTTGGATTGATACCACTGACATCCAATGCGTCACCAAAAATCTATGACTTGCAATAGTGTAAGGTTTGTTAAGTGTCTGTAAATACTTCACGACTTGTTTTCATTGGTATGAACCATGAATAATGCAGTTTAAAATGATGTATTTCGCTGCTGCAGGAAAATACCCATTCCTCAACTGTCATGACATCATAAAGACGTTTTAGACCTTCAATACAAAGTATTGTAGTCGAAAAAGTATTTAAATGCAAGTCATCGCATATCTGGGCACTACAAGCGAGCAACCTTTGTGACGCAACAGTGTTTCAATAATGGGCGACCAAGCAAAGGAAATTTGCATAATACTAAGTCGACAGTTTTAGTTGTTGGGTTAAAGTGGTTTCAATATGTTTGTCTGTTCCTCAGCTGCCCTGCAGTACGTGTTTGGAGGTTAAGCGTCCTTTCGTAATTTTAGGTCAGTTCTGAGCTGAATTCCTATGTATGGGTTTTAAAAACGTTTGTTTAATTACTACAGGAGTCGCATGTAAATCTCATCTGCATTCAATTTGAGTTTTTTAATTATAAAATCAACGCAAAACATTGAAATATTTTCAGTGTTGATGAGGAAGTGAAGAGCAACTGCTCAACAACAACAACCAACTACATACAGGGGTGGTGGTTGTGTAAGGTAAGTGAGAATGCATAACTTATTGTTTAGTCGGAAATAAACGGTTTAGATGTTTACTTATATTTGTAGGTTCTTACCAACACAATGTACTTACTCATTTGCTGGACAAACTCCAGTTTAAACAAACGTTTGCAACAATGTTTACGCAGTCGAACGTAATTATTACAAGAACTTACAAAGATTTTGACTTACTTCGCCAAACGTGAACAATTGTTACGCTCATGGTTTGGTTTCTGTAGTTTTCTAAACTACTGTGGAACAAACCAACACTCAGAGACATGAAGAGAGTTACAACCAATGTTGTGGTTTTGCAATTTCACTTGTTCGTTTCAAAGCGAACTAATCCACGAAGCACAATGGAAAAATTTTTTAATAAAATGCCTCATTCTTATAAGATCACAGAACGTCACACTGCGCAGAAGTTTAAAGTGCATGTGACACGGAAAAATCAAACATGTAAATAATTAAACTAAGAGATGTTCATAACTTTAAAGTGCAACAAACGAATTTTGATGTTAATTTGGGCTGCAGAAAGATGGCCGCTATTTGGACCTATTATGTCTTATTTAGTTGTGTAATAATAAAACCGTTACTGGGACTGGGTGTTCTTGTTGTCATAGGTATTTATGATCGTTAACGTGATACATGAACTTTTGAAAACACGACAGAGACAAACCGTCAGTTTAGCATTGTCGTTTTGTCCACTCACAGCAAAAGATAGAAGTAGATTTATTGAATTTTGAGGCTGGCAAAAACCGCCAGGAAAGGCCGACCTAATTAGCTGATTATGCAACACAGTTATTCTGTCATAGTACCACGTTTTGCGTTGCAGTAGTGTTGCCTACGAGTTCGAGTCATAAATGATTCATTTAATTCGCCACAATCAACCACTAAAACTAGAAATGATGATGGAATCATTTTCAAATTAAAGTCAATACAAAGAGGAAAGTTAAAGTTTCCAAAAAATGGCAAGTAATGTAATGTCACTGAGCAATGAAACGCACCAACCCCGTCTCATCGAAGTACAGAGTAATGTCGTTGCTGCTATACCCTTTGGTCTTCAGATAATTAGGGACAAATAATCCTTTGGTTTGTAACGTCACTGTGACATATTTTTGTGTGATGTAAAACCCTGTCCTGACCTTTGACGTAACGTAATCTGTGGATTATTCTATGATTGAAACTATTTGATATCTGCAATACAAGGCGCCTTCTCCTATCTAAACAATGCATTTTTTCGACGCGAGTGCCTTGTGTGATGTCCTTTCCTCCTCAGCGCAAAAGGTTTTTCGATTTTTGGTCTCCGCTACTTTTCGCACAGTTTTCTACATTGTTTAGTTGACGTAGAACCGAAAAACTTTGGATATAAGTTGGTTGTAGTAGTTTTACGCAAAGTTGCCATGACCGTGTCATATGCACTTTAAGTGCTTGTGCAAAGATTACGTTGTACAGAAGTTGTCATATACTGGTGGGGAACATTCAGTGACATTATGCATAATAACCACACTACACCTACTTCGTTGCTACAAAACACATTGTTCAATTAATTTCTGCAAAACGCGTGGCATTCGGCTTCTCTAGGGTGGATATGGCTTTCGCCGTGCAAGATTTCAATTATACGTGATAATAATTATTTACAAGATCCAATTACATTACTAAAGAAATGCCTTCAAGGTCGTTAACATTTGGAACTCGTGTTTGTACCGAGTTCCCCAGACGTTTCCTGTGCAACGTTGAAGTGGCAGAAATTAATTGGGAATTTGGGTTGCACTAAACCACCCAACACGGCACGTAGTACTTATATGTAATACCCACATTTTTAACAATTGGCAGAAAAATAACAGCAGACATATCCCTTTTGTGGATACTCAAAGTATTGCGACCAGGGCGGAAAGAATATTGTAAAATGCTGAGAAAACAGCGAAACCTTTCCAACGAGAGTTTGGAAGAGGAGTCGCGTGAAAAGTCAATTTCGTCGTCACATTCCACACGTTTAAGAGTTAATTCTCGCTTTCGTCACAAATTGTATTCGTTCGTCAAGCTTATTTTGCTATTTTCCTTGTTTTTTACCTGGTTGATGTAATAACTTTTAAACACAAAACTTAAAAACATAAACATCTTAATGCATGACAATCACATAGTGATCGCATTCCCAGGTATAAAAGTCTCAAACAAGTTTGCTGTCATGACGTCTGTTGCTGTCGATGTGTCGTTGGACGTTTCTAAGTGTCCCACATGGGCACTGTTACCTGACAAATTGAGTTTGTGTCAAAAGTTTACGGTCCCTGCTGGTCTGTCGCTACCTGATTCACAGATTTTGTGGCGATACCTGCTTCAAAACTTATGATAAAACCTAATGTAACAGCCAGGAAATCCCGACAAGCCTTACACTACGAAATTACATGAATACCTGTGTTTCGAAGAAGATGTTTGTGTTAGATACGGTAATGCCACAGTACCGAGACTATCCATTTATTCCAATTCAAAATTTTCCTGTCATGGCACCATCGCGACCACTTCAAGCACTGTTGCATGTCGAAAGATTACGTTGTACAGACGTTGTTATATGCTGGTAGGCAACATTCAGTGACATCATACACAATAACCACACTACACCCACTTGGTTGCTACGAAACGCAGGGTTTAACTAATTCCTGCAAAGCGCGTTGGGCTGTTCTAGGGTGGATATGACTTCCGCCGCATCTCACTTTGCCATAATCTTTACGGACGATGTACGAACCCGGTGGCTCATGAGGTTGAGTCATTTCGTATACCGAACTTCGCCGTCGTAGCCGACAAAGATCCCCGTAATATCGTTACCGATTCGTTGGAATACTTTTATCGCGAGTTATTTTCAATCACATTCCTTATCATCACGAAAGATTGTTTGCTCTCTTTGATACATTGCAACTGTTTGTAATGTACTTAAATCTCAATAGCTCGGAGACTGGAATTCCATCCCATTGTTTAAAACCAACTATGGGATGTGGTGGCGAGTAAAACTAGCAAAAAAGACCTATATTTACTTATTACCTTACCAAAAAAAAACCTTCAAGGTCGTTAACAGTTGGAACTCGTGCTTGTACTGAGTTCCCCAGACGTTTCCTGTGCAACGTTGATATGCGTGGAATTTATGGGTTGCACTAAGCCGCCCAACACTACATGTACTACTGACTTGTGATACCTACATTTTTAACAACTGCCACAAAAATAAAATCAGACACATCCCTTTTGTGGATACTCAAAGTACTGAGACCACGGCTGATAGAATATTGTAAAAAGTGGCCAAAACTACGAAACTTTTGTAACGAGAGTTTGGAAGAGGAGTCGCGTGAAAAGTCAATTTCGTCGTCACATTCCACACGTTTAAGAGTTAATTCTCGCTTTCGTCACAAATTGTATTTGTTCGTCAAGCTTATTTTGCTATTTTGTTTGTTTTTTACCTGGTTGATGTAAAAACCTTCACAAAACTTAAAAAATAAACGTCTTAATGCATGACAATCACATAGTGATCACATTCCAAGGTATAAAAGTCTCGAACAAGTTTGCTGTCATGACGTCTGTTGCTGTCGATGTGTCGTTGGACGTTTCTAGATGTCCAACATGGGCACTGTTACCTGACAAATTGAGTTTGTGACAAAAGTTTACGGTCCCTGCTGGTCTGTCGCCACCTGATTCACAGATTTTGCGGCGATACCTGCTTCAAAACTTATGATAAAACCTAATGTAACAGCCAGGAAATCCCGACAAGCCTTACAAAATTCAAAAAAATATTCGTTTAAAATAATAACAAAAATATTCCTTCCAGCATGAGCAACAAATCGTTCGCACAAAAACATACCAGGAACCACGTGATGTGTTTTACACAGGATGTGTTGAGGAGGTGGCGGAGGAAGAGGTTCGACAACAAACTACTGTGCGATGGGAGGCAGGATTGCGGTGGTCGGATCTATAATCTTGACACACGTCGATTCTCCGCCCATGATGAAGATCCTCAACTTTGCAAACATCGGAAATACTGCAACACAAAAGACGGACTTCTCAATATTCCTATGTCCAAAGTATGCGACGGTTTCATCGATTGCAAGCATGAAAGAGACGAATATCCAGAAGAATTGTGCTCAAAGGAAGGAAGATTCTACTGTCCAGCATTAAATGGAGCCAAAGTAAAGTTATTTGTTGTCAACAAAACCACAAAAAAATTGAGACCTTAATTACAAGAGTTTGGAAAAAAATCACTTCGAAGCGTTATTGCTATAAAAAGCAAATAGGTATCGGCGTCTGTTGTTCAGTATTGTTTGTCATAATGCCCTTTGTTGAATCTTTCGCACACAGTTAACCACAAAGACGGTTTAAGTATTTCACAGACTTTTGCGACAGATTTCTGTCAACAAATCGGATGTTTGTGACCTCACAATTAACTGCGATGATCAAAGTGACGAAATAAACTGCACAAATGACGGAAGGTTTTATTGCGAAAACAAAGATCCATTGTTCGATAAGAAGGAGAAGGTAAACACATGTTAACAATATTTAAAGTTGTGTGTCCTGTGGTAAAGATGTTTTGATTCCGTGCATATTACTGTTGTGACCGAAATTAATTTAGCGATCCCGAATTAGGTCTCAAGTTATTGGGAGGGCAGGTATGGAAGTTTTAGAACCGATTTAGGAAGACCTTTTCTCCGTTTTTTGGCACCTAACTTTTAAAGTTGATCTTCGCGGGATTGAAATGTGCGTTTCCGTCACAAAATAGGTCTGAATAAAGCCTTATGAACTTAAGGTTTCTAATTTAGCACTAAAAAAGTTTGAGAATCTCTAATCTAAACCAACCATTTACTCCCAATCTGATCCATGTACTAACGCGGGCCTCCAACCCCAACCATAGTAAACGCTCAGTTCACCCTGCACTAACGGCTCACCGTCAAAACAAAAGTTGGGAGCCAAACTACACAGGTGGCTACTTTTATAATTAAATAAACTGACGTCAAAGTTAAAAATTATATAGAAACACCCAATATTAAAAGGACCAACACCAAACAACATTAATTTAATTACGACCCACTTCACAAATCATGTTCTTGACACCTAATCACACAAGCACACCTCAACGTTTGCCACCAGATGAGAACTGCCAGTTTACGAATTAATTCTTATTGTTGTCGCCAGATTTCTGGTCAATTAGCGCGTCACACGCCTTCCAAGTACACAAAACTACACATGCATCTTGCAGTACATATTTTTTGTCAAATTTCCATAGTTCCATTGTTCGCAAATTATATGCAAGACAGTAATTTCGCAATGTGTTGTTTACGGACGCCAATAGGACCAACTTAACTACAAAGTTTTCTTTAATTTATATACTTTACATAGAAATTCAATGGAGTCGGCGACTGCTCTGATTGGTCAGACGAGTGCCCAACAAATACAAAAGTGATCAACGAAAACATATTTTCATCACGATACGAGTTGATTGCGAATCCATTTCTACGAGCCATTGTGTGGATAATGGGGATGCTCGCCATTGCCGGAAATTTGGTAAATTAAACTAAGTTTTGTCTTTGTTGCGCAATAAGAACACGTGTTTACATATTGCTCCAATTTGTTTTGAGGTTGTCATGGTGATGGAAAGCAAAACGTTGGCGACGACACAATCACAATCTGCTGCATTTCGCACAAACCATCTGCTCGTTTTGAATCTATCCGTTTCCGATCTACTCATGGGAGTTTATCTGATCATGCTGGGAGCCGCTGGTGTCAGATACTCCGGAAATTATTGTGCCAATGACCTTATTTGGAGATCAAGCGGAAGTTGCACCACCATGGGGTTATTGGTTTTGCTTTCAAGCGAAACATCGGTGTTTACAATGGTTCTGTTGACCATATTCCGACTGTATGCTGTGAAAAACGTAAGTGAAACAATTGTATTTTGTCAAGTCAGCTATTGCTAACTTCGTTGAACAGGTGACGTCCCTTTTCAAAAGTTTATGACAACTTTCTTTTAATTTTTTTTCTATTATAACCTATTTATTATCACTCTCACAGCTATGGCTGGAATTAAAGCCTGAAATGAGAAACGAAAGTGAAACCAATATTATTAAAATGACGCAGTTTTGCCTAATTTGGGAACTACAGTTAGAGAAAGAGAAAACAATTTCCAGTCCGATGGGATTCTAGCTGACAACTACATTCCCCATCCCTAGATTTGAAATAACCACCGAGATGCAAACTTATTGTTTTTAATGAAAACACGTTAATGTTCTCTTTTGTTTCAGCCGTTCGATGCATCCATGAAACCGGAATTGAAAACTGTCATCCTTTCCATTATCCTCTCGTGGGCATTCTCGTTTACAATTGCTTTTATTCCACTCACAACTCAACTACAACATTTGTTCGAAACCAAAGCTTGGATGAATGAGAATCCGTTTTTTGACAATGTTGCAGTCGACTTCTCTAGTAAGATATTGTCGTAGATGTAGGTGTTGAAACTAATTTTGAATTAAACTAGCTTTGCGTAACAGGCATGAATAACTTCATGGATCGATTTGTAACTTTCCAACACAACTTCACAAGCAACGATTCCCAAGTACTCAACACTGCCCTCACGCGAGTATATGATGTTAATTCCTGGGTGGATTTTATGGATATTCTTGAGGATTACAATTACACTGAGTTATTTGATATTTCTGGATATTTGGGGTTCGTTTTTATTTGCGCAAAATCCTCAATTTTTTCGCCACAAAATTGTTTATGTGTAGATATTACAGCAGCAGCAGTGTTTGCATCAGCAAACTGTATGTAACGACCAACGACAAGGCATGGGGATATTCAATCGCTATTATTACTCTTAACTTCCTGGCCTTCATGTTCGTGGCAATTACGTACTTTTGGATTTATAAGAAGACAGCTGCCAGTACCAGGCAAGTGAACGAGAGACCAAGGGATGAATGGGCGGCAACACAAAACAAAGGTAAGCATATTTATATTTGCAGACATTTTATACCATTAATGCTGTTTGTTTCGGCAGAAACGCAAAAGAAAATCCTTCGACTGATAATTACTGATTTTCTTTGCTGGGTTCCAATTTCCATCATGGCATTTGTAAACTTCGGTGGAGTACCTATGCCACCAGTGATATACGCTGTGTCAGCAATTATCCTGCTCCCCATGAACAGCTCTCTAAATCCCCTCATCTACTCCAACGCCCCGAAACTGCTTTATGATAGAGTCCGGGATGGCCTACGTGCCTATTTCAGACGTCAACCACAGGAAGAGCAACAGGAAAATGTGGTTGTGGTTGCTAACCGAGAAAACTTACATGAGGTTGAAGCAGAAACTGCTCTGTAAATAAACCTTGCATGTAGTTTGTGCAAAATGTGTATTTTCCTGGCATCGAATAGATAGAACCGAATCTTTTTTTGACGTCACGCGCACCTTCTTTGTGTAGAATCCTATTTAGTTTGTGGTGACAAAGTAATCACAACATAAAATTGATATACCTTACTACTTTCCATTTAAAAATCTCACAAATAGTTATGATGTTGGAAACATTCCATGCCATCAACTCATGGAATACAAACTATCGGAAGATGAAAATATACTCTGCCACCTTTAAATATCACCAAAAAAATTTGAAAACACCCCCTCAAAACCCGCTCTCACGCGCCTTGTACATAAACTTCGCCCGGTGTTTTTTGTATATCATTGATAAGTATATTTTAATGCAAAAAATATGTCGTAAAATTCTTGGCAAGACAAACTCTCTGTGTAAATCATTTCATCGTTAACATTGCATCAAATTCTCATTCCATCGTTAACATTGCATCAAATGTTCAGCAGCAAGATTTTTGGTTGAAGTTTTTTTTTCTAACAATCAATTAATGTTTGGCACTAAATATCAACTGGTTCGTTCGCAGCTAATTTATACTTTCACCAAAGTTCAATCGTTTTGTTGAATGTTTGCTGATTGCGCATATTTTGTGCTACTTGTTGTTGTTATCAATAAACACATTGTTGAGAGGGTAAAAGTGTGTGTATTCTTGAACTTGTAAATTCTGATGTGGTACAAGTTCCGACCACACTTCATAAGTTTGTTGAGAAATTCCTCCCCTGTTTGAGTTGGTTCTTGTTTGAATTGTCGTCATGGCGAAAATAAAACAGGTTCTTTCCTGTGTTTGATCGTTAAGCAACTGCACGCGTGTTTCGCCCTCAACACACCTCCTCGACAAGCCATGGTTACGTTCGAGAAAAAAACGGGGATAATTGTTTGCGCTATATCAACGTTACCTACCTCTTGTTGTCGCTTTTCGTCATTTGTTATGAATGATTCAGCTTCAGTGTACAGTGAATAAAACGCCTGTGGGCGATCGGGTGCGCCGAGCCGAACGACAAATATCTGTCGGAATGAGTTAATTTGTTGCATACACTTGTGGAAAGGTTGCCCGCTCTTCTCTTCGAACAAAAACATCGAAACAAGACAACCTACTACATTGCTAGCACTCCATTGTGGACTTGGTTCAACAGAGATGCGAGAGTAGCGACTGCACGTCATCCCGTTGCATGGCAACGAATGAGTCATCAACATAACGTCCCCAAAACTGAGGAGGGCTGGCTAACGTTGTCCAATGTTCAACCGACCATCATGAAGTTGGCAACAGCAACGGAGAGAGGACACCATATTCCCGCAACAAAAATCTTTTTATAAGGATTATACCTCTGAAACAAGGTAGGTGGCATCGAGAACCAAACGAAGACATCTACAATGTGTGACAGCAACGAGCAACGTTGTTCCAATGTTCCGTCGTTTCGTAATCTTTCTGCTGCAACGTTCGCAGCCAACATTACCGGTGCGTTGGTGAACAGGAAAACACGTCGAACGAAACCATTACCTTTTCTTGCACACACAGCTCTTTTGTCTGCATAGCAAAACTTTTTGACAGTTTCAAAACTTGCCCACGTTCAGCAAAATTGTCCGTAATCATGTCTATCTCACATAGTTTTTCGGGTATTTTGTAAGTCCGGGATTCGCCGAATGTTTTAATATTCATCCAAACCCGAATGTTGACCAAATCATTTTAATTTTGCACAAAAATACTTGAACATAAACAATCAATACAAATGTCATGGGCACCGATAAAACCATAAGGGTTATCCAGTCAAGAAGCCAACATTAAATTTGCCAGACTGGCAGGCGAGGAGCGCCGCGCCCGAAGCTGTCAATCAACTTGCAACCATTGTTTCATCGTCATAATTATGGAAATATTTGAACGCTGAGCAGGAAATCAGTCGTCAAGCCGTTGAAGAAGGAGGCCGAGTGTTGAAATAAAAATCTGCGGAAAAACGAAGCGGGAACTCCGGCAAGGTAAAAATTCTCTCACCAACTCCCGTGGATATTTTCTTCATCTGACTTTAAATGTCTAAATTTGAGTCAGTAATTAATGCGGGCGTCTCAATATGCAAATATTACGAACGAGATGGGCTTCAGATAAAGATATTCGTATTTTATAACCTCATATAAAATGTATTATGATAAAGAAGAGCGTTCTAACAATGTAGTAATGGTAGGAGTTATTTGATGCAGAAAAATTACTTGGAACGAAAATCTATTATTTACACATGGTTATATATTTCTTTTTATTTGTGTATCAACGACAAAGCTTTCAAGTGGTTACTGCTGCTCATGTTAGGCTTGATCACTTTAAAACCGGCGCCAATGTTGCGAATCCAACACGGTTGTTGGCGATATCGAAAGTTGTGTAGTAATTTCTCATAAACATGCCACCAAAGACCCACAACGGACGATCTTCTGACATCATGTTATCGCCAAAAAACCCCAAGACCATAACCGTGGACACATAGAACATGAACTACGCACACCATATCAGCACCTTCCTTTATAAATAATGAAATCATCATTTTGTTCATAACTTTTCTTTTTGTAGTTTTGCTACGGTTTCTGTCCAACGCCATTCAAGATGCGACACATCAATCCACAGAGGACTAATTTCTGAGACAGAATTTGTTGATGTATCGATATAGGTCAAATTGTTGTTTTGCTGGATTTCCGTCTGTTTTGGCCAAGCATGGCTGCCTGTTAGCAACTCTTGTTGCTTGTTTAAGGAATAGGTACGTTGATTAAATAGCGCACTTTGTCCTGAAATAATTAATGTGAACATTACTGACTCTTGTGCTGACTAACATGGTTAAATAAGTAACGTTTTGACTTAAGTACCTTGTCACCCATACGTTGATCTTGTCTGGCTTTACATGTAGGCGGTACATTTGTGTCATACGCCATCATGTTTGTCCATTACACAGTGAGTTATAAAATATCAACACGTCATAAAATATGCCTATATGACTCACAGGCGGCATTGTTCAATTGCTTCCTATGTTTAAAAAAGTTATGTTATTAGTTCTCCGAAGTTTGGCAAACAATACAGCGGTGTTGTTCACTCGTTTAAGTCACATTACAAAACAGAATGACAAAGGAAAACCGTTGATTGCAAATTAGCGTTTTGCCGGTAATGTGGCAATCGCATATGAATCACTATTTTTGGTAATATGTGTTTCTTTGTTCATTTATTATGGTCGCAAGCCACTTTCAAAGAACAAATTAGTCCTGTCCATTTCGCAATGGTTTTTGCCACTAAAATGGTTCCACCAGGTACACTAATTGGCCCACTCTCAAATAAAATAAAGGTTTGGTTCATCTGGGCGATCAGCATTATAATAGAGTGGTTGTTCTTAACCTTTTTAGAATTTAATTATTGCATTTGCGCTATATCTGTAATACACTTTAGAAATTTTTAGGTGGATACAGAACATAACAACTACCTTCGTACACTTGGTGCCCACTAATTACCCACAAACACCACATAATTTCCCACTAATGGGAACTTTCCCACAGGTAAAACGCATTTGTATTTTTAGGTGTTGAAGATTTGGAAAAAAATTAGCCTGCAAGCAAACATATTTGCTAGAATTTAAGCTGCGAAAATATAACAAAAAGTTACTTCTTGCCAACAATTGGTCACCTGAAACAAAACAAAATATTGTCTCAAACCTTTTTTGTCTACAGTCACAAGTATAATGGATATATTTAAATTTATTAGTTTTGTGTTCCAAATGAATTCCTTTAGGAAATATCTGCATGACAGGGAAGTATAAAGCATGCCACCATGAATCAATAAAGAACAAGAAAATATTGAATGACCTAACAGGAAGAAATTTATCGATGACCGAAAAAATTTTGCAAAAATTTTGAGGGAAAACTTTAAAATTCAAATGTTGCTCATGAGCCCCAAAGGTGGATGTGGGATGGATTTTGGGGGTCTGTAAACGAACAAAAGCACACAAAAAATGCAGCAATTATGTTTGTTTCTGTTTACTTTTTTTGTTGAATTACAAATATATTTATGATTCTGGTATTTTAACAAATATACAATGCAGTTTGTCAGAAAAGCCGTCAAAATTAACACAGGGGTACAGGACCACAAAACGTTGGGATTCACCAATCTTAACTGTGACTTCCAACAACATGTATGTAATAAACAAATGGCGAAGAGTTCTAAATTACACCCATGCCATGGCCAGTCAGTTTCACATTTTCTGATGGCTATGTATAGCAACTACTGATCTCTAATAATTAATGCAAAAAATGCTTGAATTGACACAGTGTTAAAAAAATTTGAAGGTTTTTTTTATTTAGCCCTAACCAGTCTACTAAAATAAAAAAAACAGTCACTACTGGGATTAAAAAGCCACAAATACAAACAAACACACAGAACTACAACCTGAAAATCAATAACAATAAAATGAGACAAGCATGCAGACATTCAAACAAACAAATGACCATAAACAAACCAACTAATAGCAAATGAACAACTATTAGCAAAAAAAGTTGATAATGTATCACAGCAATTCTGTTCTCTCTATATAAACCATTAAAACTCACAAATGGCTTGGACAGATGAACAGATGCCATTGTACACGTTGCCTGTTTGAATAAAGGTTCTCAACCTAGTGGTTCAAAGTATCTCTCTTAACTTAAAGCAAAACACAAACCAGCCAGCTCCGCAACAAATTTTGTCTGGTGAGAACGGCATAGGTTTCTGCACGAAAAGACAACCAACCCAACAATCATGATCTGCAATTTCAGAAAGGAAAATTTAACAACATCAATGCCAACAAAACTGGTGTTTGTGATGATAGGCATATTAGCTTTGGTTATTCAGAGTCATTTACTCCATCCCCAATGTCCGTTGTTGGTTAGTCTTCGAATACAATCTTAATTCACACGAAATCATCCAATTTGCTACCAATGTGTTGGAAAGTGCTCATACCTAACAAAATATTTGTGGTCAACGAACGCAACCTTCTAGATACAAACTCGCTTACATATAGGAAGAATTATTTATCATGGTATTCAGAAACCCGTGCAAGTCGAATTTGTCTGCAGTTAACTACCGGACTCAGAAGACAAAGTCGACACGCATGTTACAGAAGATGAGATCAAACAAGGTTGCATTGAAAGTTTCATGGCAGTTCTATGTTAATAAGCTGATGACGCAAAACACATGCATTCTTTACAAGCAATTCCTGCTTTTATCCGCAGAACTCAACGTAGAAAGATAGGCAGAAAAATGAACATCCGGTTAACAAACCACCAGAGAATGTTAACATACCACCAGGGAGTGTTAACATACCACCAGGGAGTGTTAACATACCACCAGGGAGTGTTAACATATCACCAGGGAGTGTTAACATACCACCAGGGAGTGTTAACACACCACCAGGGAGTGTTAACAAACCACCAGGGAGGGTTAACATACCACCAGAGAGTGTTAACATACCACCAGAGAGTGTTAACATACCACCAGAGAGTGTTAACATACCACCAGGGAGTGCTAACATACCACCAGGGAGTGTTAACATACCACCAGGGAGTGTTAACAAACCACCAGAGAGTGTTAACATACCACCAGGGAGTGCTAACATACCACCAGAGAGTGTTGTTAAGCAAAAAAAACAAAACTCGTTCTTTACTACGAGGACATCGCGGCCAATCCAGTTTTCAACGTGAGAAAGATGGTTGAATTTCTTCCAAATACCGCACTTCACCCGAAAAACCTGAGAGATCGACTCGCCTGTCTCCGCTTGGAACTCGCAGCATTTTTGAGTAGGGGCTGCAACGTTACGGCCAACATAGGTTAGCGTCCAAGATCGGTAAACTGGACAAAATCGGTAACCTAAACACGTGACTGCAGCGGCAAACAGGGAAGGTACATATTTTCATCCAAGGGGGGTAATTGAAATCATTTACTTTATACCTTGCACTATGTCCACGATAGGTAAGTTTGTTAAACGTTAAGGTAGTCACGCTATACCTTGCACTATGTCTATGATGGGTAACTTTGTTAAACGTTAAGGTAGTCACGCTATACCTTGCACTATGTCCATCATAGGTAAGTTTGTTAAACGTTAAGGCAGTCACGCTATACCTTGCATTATGTGGACACAGTGCAAGGTATAGCGTGATTCCCGTAACAATTAATGAAGTTACCTATCGATGACGCAGTACAGGTTAAATGATTTCAATTACTCCCCTTGGATGAAAATATGTACCTTCCCTGTTTGCCGCTGCAGTCACGTGTTTAGGTTACCGATTTTGTCCTGTTTACTGATCTTGGACGCTCTACCTGCCTATATGGCAGGTTTTGCCAAACGAAAGCCATGCCTGTAATCATTTGAAATTTATTCACCAGACGTACGGGAAGTAATCAAAAAGAACATAAAACTGTATTCACAGAAATAGGATGCCTATAGCACAGCTTGGATTCCATTTGTGTATAACCTCAAAATGTCCATTTGGAAGAAGACCTTGGTGTTTGTATGTTGAGTGAACATTATTCCAGCGTTTTTTCATTACGTCATCTGTATGATAAAACTTGCAAAGCATTTGGAAGTAAAATACCCTGTGTGTATGGACTAATTCTGTTTATGCAAAATGGTTGCTATAAACTACGTCATTTCTACAACTTTGCAAAAATATGATATATTTATCAGGTATTTAAATGGAGACTCATGAAAAATACTTAGGTTAATGAAATACAAGCAGAAAACGTTTTGTGGAATATTGCAGGATATTCCTAAAAGCGCGCAAACACGTCTGTTCTGCAACATTTTAACAAACACTTGTCACCGTTGTTTATTATCACATGTGCTATCAATGTAGGCACGACTTCAAATATTATTGTGGGCAGCAGAATGTGGACAAGTTTGCTTTTGAGAAAAGTTGATTTGCTTCTGTTGCAATTATCTGTAAAAGCAGATAATCGGTAGTTGCAATAAAAGCGTGTGCCACAAACAAGAACATTAAAACGATTAGGCCACCATGTTTGCTGGGAACATATCTGCATATGTTAAAGAGCCTCCAACTTTAAATCATTGTAAATTAAAAAAACGTCATGCACCGTTTACAAAATGACAAAAATCTTGAAGAGCGAACGCTACTGTCTCGCATTGCAGAAGAGCTTAATTTATGGACATTGCAGAAGAGCTTAATTTATGCTTAAACGCGACCTCCTTCTCTTTTTGAGGGATTTCTAACCAAAAGGTATTTGGAACAGCGATGGGTTCACCGTCTCCGTTGTGATTGCCAATGCGGTAATGGAGACGATTGAAAATAGGGCGCTTGCAACATTTGCACATCTTCCTCGTTTTTGGAGGCCTTGAGTTGATGATACGTTTTGCATTATCGATATTTCGGTCCTCCATTCCTTCCTTGCCCACCTGAACGGCATTGGCGATTCTATAAAGTTTACTCTAGAGAAAGAAATTGATAAGAAACTACCATTCTTGGATGTGGAAGTGTACCGAAACGTGGACGGCAAAATCGGCACTCGCGTCTACCGTAAGCCGACTCACGCAAACCGCTACCTTTCCTTCAGGTCGGCGCATCCATTACAACACAAAAAGGCGGTTGTGAAGTCCCTTATAGTAAGAGTTGGTGTTTTGGTCTGAAGCAAAGAATATCATGACGAAGAGATCAATATCATTCGACACGAGCTGCGGGAAAACTCGTACCCCTCGTGGATATCACGTAGAAGGTCGGGCGTCACATCAAATGACCAGACACCAACCTTCGGTTCGGTGGTTCTTTCCTATGTCCCCACACTCACCGAGATTTTACAGCGGACCGATTATGACATTAGGGTCTACATTAGGCCCCACACAACATTCCGTAGATTATTGTCGCACCTCATTACTACGGAAGCAGCGGAACAAAAATGAGTGGTTTACTCAATTCCATGTGGAGAGTGCGAGGGTGTCCACTTCAGGGATACCGGAAGAGCCCTGAAAACCAGAATTAAGGAGCACCGCCGCGACGTTGCATCAAAAGTCGCAAGGAAGACAGCGTTGACCAAGCATGCTGCCTTAAAAGGTGATCGGATTGCCTTCGACAAGGACGAGGTTCTTGAAAGGGAGGTGGATCATACAAAGCGCCTTTTTCTAGAAGCGATCCATATCCACAAGAACAATCGCTGTGTTAATGATAGGAAACAGTGCGTATATTTCCTGGTGCTTTACAACAAATTGCTGTAACTGTTGTTTCCAGCCCTTTTTATAACATCACGTGATATCATAAGCAGTGTTAGCGTTATTTTTTCGTGTTGGTACGTTTTCTTGGTGTTGGTTGTGAGCTGAACCATTAGCCTATGAAAGCTTAGCTACGGTTATATGTGAAAAACGAACTATTTAAATATAATATGCCTGGCAGGAACAGCAACATTATCTTCGTAGTTTATACCGGTGTTCACACCACAGGGCGCTAGATTGCCTTGAAAATGGCGCGTAGATTAATTTTGACCGAAAATTTGGAAACTATATTCCAAGCGTCGTCCGTAATTAAACATTGTTTTGAATCCAACAATATTATGTTTTAGATCATCAAAGGAACAATGGCAAGTTATTTCAATAATTTGGCCCGTTCGACCACTTCCTGGCTGTGCCTCTATTGCAAATTAACTTGAAACATCTGTTTAATTGTCTAATTTGAGTCAGTAGTTGATGAGTGAGTCTCAATATGCAAATATTGCAGCGCTCTAGCATACGAGCGAGGTGGGCTTCGCATAAAGATATTCGCATTTTCAACATAACGACGTAATGTATTATGATGAATAATACTGCTTCAACATAATAGTAATGGTTGGAGTTATTTAATGCAGCCTACATATATGCAGTCGTTTGACACAACGACGTTTTATTCCGCCATCAGGTTGTTGACCGCACGTGGTCATTAAACAAAATATTGGATTCGATGGCCGTCAAACAATTTGATTGGTTTTTAATAGCGTGCATTGAGTTAAACATATGTTCATTGACTTTGCAAGCGATTTGTTTAATACAGTGTTTCTCAAACTTTTCCAGTACCGCCCCCCAAACACCTTAGTCATTTAACAACGCCCAACAGAACAGACAAAAAACATAACGAATTTATTTGTTGCTTCTCAATTAATGCGATGGGTGAGGTTGGTGGGATGACACCAATTTCGTCTGATTTCCAATATTTGAATACCAAACTCTAGTTAACAACAAGTAAACCACACCACCGAAAATCCTTATTTTTACTTCTAGTTCAGCATGCGAGAAAAACCCTTTTTGCAGTAGCATAAATTATACAAAGATTGGACTGAATCATTTGGGCCAGTGATTCCCAACCTTTTTGTGGTTGCGTACCAATTAGAGGTAAAACAATTTCGTCGTGTACCACCTTATTGAATGTTACAAAGTAACCTAGGGGATGAACTATCCGAAATTTTGAAATCAGTTACGATTTATTAAATTCGAACTATATTCGCAAATTACGGAAAGATGCTCACGTACCACCTGGAATGCGGTCGCGTACTACTAGTTGTACACGTACCACCGGTTGGGAAACACTGACTTACGCTATAAGAGAAAATTTGCCCTGTCACAAAGCGCTCATTTATTTCCTAGCGCTCCCCAATCGCCCAATTGGTCTCCAGCGCCCCCCGTACGATTGCGCCCACTTTGGGAACCACTTGTTTAATCAAATATACACAATATCTTGAACGATTACATTTTTGACTGAATCATGAAAGTTGCAGCATCACTAAATATTTACAAATCAAATCATTTTTATTTTTCGCGCTAACTACGCTGTTGAACAAATATGAACACAAAATATCATGGGTCGATGAAACCATTGATGGAATAAATCCAAATTGTCCCAGACGAAGTCAAGTAAGAAGTTTCTTATTTGTGAGGCAGAGTTGCGTTCGTAAGCAAGCAAAACACAATTACGCCGTGAATAAATATTGCGTCACGTGATATTAGTTTGTAGAAAGACAATCGTATGGAAGCCGCGCAATGCCCGACCGTGTGGCCCTTGTGCCCTAGCCTCAGTCTCGTGTTGGGACAATAGGGACGGTAAAAGGAACAATGCAGAATATCCATATTATTTGCGTAACAATGCCTGTCTATATTTAATCGCTGGCTGTGTTTAGTACGAAAGCAAATCTGAGGACAATAGTAAGGTTGCATGAATATAGACTCGGCATCTATTTAACAATATACATTGATATATTGGTATTTCCCTAGGGAACATTTTTTCGTTGGAGTTGGATATTCTGCTGTGATCTAGGCTAGCTTATTTGCCAACAACTTTTTCAACCTTATACAGGTATGTGTAGATTAGCTGTTACGAATCCACATCAACAAACATTATATCAGATAAAGTTATTGAATTCTGGTTATTTTGCGAGGATTTCTTAAACTGTAACAACTCAAAACATTTTGTGTTGCTGCAGAAGTCGTTGGTTGATCAGAGGGAGGATTTGAGACGGATCAGGGCAGGGTCCGACAGACTAAAAATGGGAGCAAGGTTTGTGAGCTATTTAAATTCTTAACATGGTGAAATATAACCACATTTTTGTCGGAAAAACAATAAATAGGCATATTTTTGGCGCGGGATAATAATGAACATAAATATCTACCATGTCTAAGCGTGGACGTTTAAATTTTAATTTGTTATTTCTATGCAAATCTTAGCATGGTTGGGGCTACAGACTATAGAGTGAGGTTAAACTCGGTCTGGTCTGTGATCTAGTTAACAGGTGTTATTAACTTACACGGTGTCTCACGCTTCTCCAGGCGCATTGTGAGCCCGGGACGAAATTTTGGTTCCTTAATATCGCACAAAAATTGTGCCTGTACATAATCTGACAGCTGGTTATAAACGGTCGCTTACAATATGTGCCGGCCTTTTGTAAGCGATGGAATCCCGACGGATCGGCTGGATTAAACTAAACGTGGTTTAAAGTATTTAAATCAGACATATGGTTGAACCAGTGTGAAGATTAAACTTTTGTTTGCCAAACAATGACGATAAAAGCCTTTGAATAAGCTTGATCAAAAAATATGAATGGTTCCGTGAGCTGTCGAGATTTGGCGAAAACTACTGAATATTTATTCTAAGCGTTTGAGCAACAAGCGGATGAGAATAAAAACAAACAGAAAAAAGTGACGACAGTTTATTTTAAAATCCAATGAAATTTTGGAGATTACCAGTTAACTTAAATAATATTGCAGTGTTCCTTGGATTTAATGTTTGTAAAACTTCACTAAAATCCATGATGACGTCAATTCCCTGAGTTAGAAAAATATATCATTGCAAGATATATTACATCTTTGTGTTTTATCAGGTATTGGTTGAAGGTGGTTGGAATCCTGCTCTCCTTCATCACAATTGCTGCAGCACGGTATGAATATGGCGAAAGTAAGTATTTTGTTACAAATCATAAACTCTAAATTAATTTAAAATATTGGTTAGTTTTACAGATTATGATGGATATCAAATCGATTTACGTTCATGTGTTTTGTGCAGAGTTCACTTGTGATGATGGGAGGAAGGTGAAGGCTTGGTCGTTTTGTGATGAACATCCTCGTGGTCCCCATTGCAGGGACGGAAGTGATGAGAAACCAGTCAATTTTTCCACTTATCCTGTAAACCTCATCAGACCTTACATGAGGTGAAAACACTTAAATATGTTCTCTACATTCGTTGTATTAGTGTTGATCAACCAATAGACGATGTTATCAGGGTTTGATTTCTATTAAAATAACGAATTTTGAACAGTTTATAATAAAGTCGGGTCAAATAAGAAAGTTTCATAACCCCACGCGTTTAGAAGTGTTTTTTCTTTAATATTTCATGGGAATTATTGATTGCGAAACACTCACATGTAACAATAATGTTGTTGAGGTAAGAAGTGGCCAGTGGGTGGCGCAAAGAGTGAATCTAAGATAAGTAAAGGTTTATATCAGGGGTGGCCAACACGTCGACCGCATCACAGTTTGCGTTGACTTTACAAAATTTTAAATGAACGTAATCGTCAATCTTTTTTCATATTTTACCGAGAAAACCAAAAGTTTCATGTTCGCCTGTTCAACACATTGTTTGTAAATTGAGCATTGTTACCAAACACGTGGCAATGTTGCGCAACACGTGGCATTGTTACGTAAAACGTGGCATTATGACCAAACATGTGGAATTGTCCGGTAATACAAAGAAGCAACACTCTGTTCCTTTATTGGCAGTATCAGGTTTCCTCAGTAAAACAGTTTGGCGCAGAACAAAAGTTAAAATATTTTTGATATTGTAGGTGGTATAAATACGTTACAATCATAATGCAATTACTTCTAAAACTTTGTGTTGAGGAATTGACGATTATAGCGCACGAAAAGTGTATTCCCACTAGCAAGTGTCATGTTAAAGATTTTTAGCAGGCGTTGCTTATCTTATACACAAGCAAAGTGGAGCCAATAATATGAATGCTGTGAGCTGCAGACAGATGGCCAAGAATGGGGTGGAGAGAAGGTTGATTAATTTATATTTATAGAATGTTTGACATCGGCCAGGACGCCCTCAGGAAAGGTGTTGTCCCTGTTCCGCTGGATTACAAACTTAAAGTTTATGGACTGTTTGAGGGACTTGATGAGGTGTTGGGGGATGTTGTTCGAAGGGCAAGGGTCACTGCGGATTCAGTTACGGGTTTTTCAAATGGTATGGCAACGTAGAGGTGTTCAGAAGGTCTGTAAGGGTTGTGGCGTAGTGTGTGTTAGGTTGTGAGAATTTGAAAAAGTTTAGGTGTGCTGCGGTGTCAAAGTAGAAGGTGTTCATATTAATAAGTGCGTGTTTCTAATTCGAAGGTCGAGTAATTTAGGGAATTTCAAGGTTATATTCAATGAGGGAAAGTTGGGGTGTTGTGGGGGATTCCAGTATGCGGGGTTTGAAATATTGTTTTAAAGGAAAGGGGAAGTGAGAGGTCAGCAAAGAGGGAGATGTTGACCATCTCGTAACAACCAAGCTCTGCAGAGGCGCAGAGTTTGAGAAGATGGGACCGGAAGTCCTACATGCACACACGTATGTACGAAGTAGGCGCCATTGTCAAAAACAATAACAAAAGTACAAGATATTGGATTGCTAAAAACAGTTTGTGTTGAAGTGATTTGGTATTATTGCCTTATAGTTATACATAACCTTCTCTCCGGGCATTAGATTATAACATGTGCCACATGTACAACTAATCAAGAAACACTGGCTGTTTGTGTTGTTACAACGGCATGGACTTCATTCGGAGCAGCGGTATTTTGAATGTACTTTGCCACATAGACATTTAAGATGCTTGCCTAATGTTGCGTATGTAGTGCGGCCGTAAGATGTTTTCTTCCGTTTGTGGGACCGCATTTCGGTAATGCCGTCGTCCCGCATAGTTGACTTGTGACAACTGGTTGCGTGGGTGCTTCTGTAGGAACCACGGGAGTTGTCACGGTATCGTTTTTTTACCACACCGGGATTTCAACCCAGGTAAAGATACGAGTCGGGCGTCTGTCTTGCTCTTATCTACGGTTTGCGGTGGTTTTTGCGTCTGATGCCTCGTTTGCAGCTGCTTTTCGTTCATTGACATTTGTCGAAATCCTTTCGAAGGAATAGAAATCTTCGCGAAAGATTTGATAAATTTGGCATTGCTTGACAGATTTACACGAATAATTACCTGATTCCAATAGTTTACTCCACCTTGTTCTCCGTATGGATGCACCTAGTTTGGTGCCCAACGGATGACGGTGACTGTATCGTCACCACAAAGTGGAAGTCTTTGCCTGACCGGATGGTCGGCATGATCGTCAGCATCAGTCGCACCAAGCTGCACTGTGGAGACCTTATAGTACGAATCAATGGTCAACTGTTTACAGCTCATAGGATTTATAATATTGGCTCCAATATGCTTTCTATTAGTTATTTTTCAGCAGATGTTACGCAAAATTATTGTGAAGTCGTAGGTTGTGTTTTGTTATTCACACATCTGCATACACAATCGTGCATGACAAGTTGGCGTTAATCTGGTTTATTTAAAAAAAAGCCATGACGACTCTTCATGTTTAACATTAACAAACACAATATCTTGCGAAACTATTGATGTGTGACGTAATAGATTACTTTTGTTGCAGTTGCGATAACAAGTTTGACCACGGCAATTCAAAGAAAGTATGCGCCCTAAGAGTGGAAGAGTTTTGCAAAGGAATAATCCAATGTGTTGGAAAAACACCTTGTGACGGTGGATGCCCTTCCCACTTCCAGTGTCCGAATTCATCTTGTTGGAAACGTTCGACTGTTTGTGATGGCGATCCTTGCAATGACTGTCCAGCTTTCCAACACTGGAATAATGGACATGGATTCAAATGTGTTCGGAATGGCACGAATTGCAATCTTCCGCAAATGTTTTTATGGGACGACATTGCCGATTGTGACGATAAATCTGATTTGTGTTACACCTCGGAGAATGGAGATGTCAGGTATTTCGTTTTTTATTGTGTTTTGCATATGCGTACTTGCCAGCACTGCCCCAGACTTCCCTCTCCCAATGTGTTCCTTATCTTACTATATATCATATTTTCTTTTAACGCCATTGGATCGGTGTTTTCTACTGGCGTCGAAAAAAAAGAAACGTTTTAAAGTAAAATATAATTTTAGTCATATGAGCTTTGCTGTTTATATTAATGGTTATAAATAATAAAATGAACGACTATAACTGCCTGCTTATGGGCAAAGTATGGCATCTATAAACAAATTTGTTATTGCAGAGATATTCGTACTTCTTCATCTCTGAACGAACATTTGTGTTTCCAATGTACAAATGACCCTATGATCATCTCAAGGTCAAGTGTTTGTGATGACGTCATAGATTGCCCTGATATGAGTGATGAAGCCAGTTGTAATGGGAAATTCCATCAGCAGTGTAGCAACAACAATATAGGGTAATTTTGTAGTTATGAAAATACCTTTTATTTCGTTGATGCAAATAACTATTAATTTTATTTAGTTCAAAACCACGTTGTAATTGTTTCGACAATAATGGAGTCTGTTACAACAAAATTTATCCAGACAACTTTTCCTGTAACTCAAAAAATGAAATCTGCGACAAGCTCGCTCATTGTCAGGGGAATTCCCCATGTGAGTACCTCTGCCCCTCCCACTTCCAGTGTCCAAATTCATCTTGTTGGAAACGTTCGACTGTTTGTGATGGCGATCCTTGCAATGACTGTCCAGCTTTCAAACACTGGAATAATGGACATGGATTCAAATGTGTTCGGAATGGCAGGAATTGCAATCTTCCGCAGATGTTTCTGTGGGACGGCATTGCAGATTGTGATGATAAATCTGATTTGTGTTACACCTCGGAGAATGGAGATGTCAGGTATTTGTGAACTGTTGTGGTTGGTTGAAAATTCCTTTCGCTGAGATAAGACGGAATTGACTTGTGTCATTTGCAGAGACATTCGAAGTTTGGGGACCTTTAATCATCGTTTATGCTTCCAATGTACAAATGACCCTATGATCATCTCAAGGTCAAGTGTGTGTGATGACGTCATCGACTGTCCTGATAAAAGTGACGAATGTTTTTGTCAACCTGGGAAAACCAAAGATTGTGGCAAGTTTCATTAGTAAGTGATAAAGCATTAGTTTATTCTTTGGATTGAAACCACTAACATCCAATGCGTCACCAGAAATCTATGACTTGGAATAGTGTAAGGTGTGTTAAGTGTCTGTAAATACTACATGACTTGTTTCCACTGGTATGATTTGTTTTCATTGGCATGACTCATGAATAATGCAGTTTAAAATGATGTATTTCGCCGCTGTAGGAAAATACCCATTACTTTGCTGTCATGACATCATAAAGGCGTTTTAGACCTTGAATACAAAGTATTGTAGACGAAAAAGATTTTAAATGCAAGTTATCGCATATCTGGGCACTACAAGCGGGCAACCTTGGTGACGCAACAGTGTTTCAATAATGGGCGACCAACCATAGGAAATTTGCATATTATCAAATTGACAGTTTTAGTTGTTGGGTTAAAGTGGTTTCAATATGTTTGTCTGTTCCTCAGCTGCCCTGCAGTACGTGTTTGGAGGTTAAGCGTCTTTTCGTAATTTTG
Organism: Ascidia mentula; assembly: GCF_947561715.1. Lineage (NCBI taxonomy): Eukaryota > Metazoa > Chordata > Ascidiacea > Phlebobranchia > Ascidiidae > Ascidia > Ascidia mentula. The sequence continues at coordinate 20,263,872 of NC_138568.1, read as the reverse complement.
GGTCAGTTCTGACCTGAATTCCTTTGTATGGGTTTTAAAAACGTTTGTTTAATTACTACAGGAGTCGCATGCAAATCTCATCTGCATTCAATTGAAGTTTTTTAATTTGAAATAAACGCAAAACATTCAAATATTTTCAGTGTGGATGAGGAAGTGAAGAACGACTGCTCAACAACAACAACAACAACAACCAACTACATACAGGGTGATTGGTGGTGTTACGTAAGTGAGAATACATAATTATTGTTTAGTCGAAAAAAAGTTTACCAGACTTAATGAAAATGGTTTAGATGTTTACGTACATTTGTAGGTTCTTACCAACACAATGTACTTACTCACTTGCTGGACAAACTCCAGTTTAAACAAACGTTTGCAACAATGTTTACGCAGTCGAACGTAATTATTACACGAACTTACAAAGATTTTGGCTTACTTCGTCAAACGTGAATATTTGTTACCTCAATGGTTTGGTTTCTGTTGTTTTCTAAACTACTGTGGAACAAACCAACAATCAGAGACATGAAGCGATTTACAACCAATGTTGTGGTTTTGCAATTTTACTTGTTCGTTTCAAAGCGAACTAATTCACAAAGCAAAATGGAAAGATTTTTTAATAAAATGCTTCATTCTTATATGATCACAGAACGTCACACTGCGCAGAAGTTTAAAGTGCATGTGACACAGAAAAATCAAACATGTAAATAATTAAACTAAGAGATGTTCATGACTTTAAAGTGCAACAAACGGATTTTGATGTTAATTTGAGCTGCAGACAGATGGCCGCTATTTAGATCTATTGTGTCTTATTTAGTTGTGTAATAATAAAACAGTTATTGGGACTGGGTGTTCTTGTTGTTATAGGCATTTATTATCGTTAACGTGATACATGAACTTTTGAAAACACGACAGAGACAAACCGTCAGTTTAGCATTGTCGTTATGTCCACTCACAGCAAAAGATAGAAGTAGGTTAAATGAATTTGAGGCTGGCAAAAGCCGCCAGGAAAGGCCGACGAAATTAGCTGATTATGCAACACTGTGATTCTGTCATAATACCACGTTTTGCGTTGCAGTAGCGTTGCCTACGAGTTCGAGTCATAAATGATTCATTTAATTCGGCACAATCAACCACTAAAACTAGAAATGATGCTGGAATCATTTTCAAATTAAAGTCAATGCAAAGAGGAAAGTTAAAGTTACCAAAAAATGGCGTCATGTAATGTCACTGAGCAAAGAAACGCACCAACCCCGTCTCATCGAAGTAGTCGTTGCTGCTATACCCTTTGGTCTTCAGATAATTAGGGACAAATAATCCTTTGGTTTGTGACGTCACAGTGACATATTTTTGTGTGATGTAAAACCCTGTCCTGACCTTTGACGTAACGTAATCTGTTTCTCCTATGTTTGAAATTTCTCCTATGTTTGAAACTATTTGATATCTGCAATACAAGGCGCCTTCTCCTATCCAAACAATGCATTTTTTCGACTCGAGTGCCTTGTATGATGTCAATTTTGCCACAGTGCAAAAGGTTTACGATTTTTGGTCGCCTCCAGTTTTCGTGCAGTTTTCTACATTGTTTAGTTGACGTATAGAACCGAAAAACTTTGGATATAAGTTGGTTGTAGTAGTTTTACGCAAAGTTGCCATGACCGCGTCATATGCATTTTAAGTGCTTGTGCAAAGATTACGTTGTACAGACGTTGTTATATACTGGTGGCGAACATTCAGTGACATCATGCACAATAACCACACTACACCTACTTCGTTGCTACAAAACACAGGCTTTAACTAATTCCTGCAAAGCGCGTGACATTAGGCTTCTCTAGGGTGGATATGGCTTTCGCCGTGCAAGACTTCAATTATACGTGATAATAATTATTTACAAAATCCTATTACATTACTAAAGAAATACCTTCAAGGGCGTTAACATTTGGAACTCGTGTTTGTACCGAGTTCCCCAGACGTTTCCTGTGCAACGTTGAAATGCGTGGAATTTATGTGGTATTTGGGTTGCACTAAACCACCCAACACGGGATGTACTATAGTACAGTATACTGATATGTAATACCCGCATTTTTAACAATTGGCACAAAAATAACAGCAGACATATCCCTTTTGTGGATACTCAAAGTACTGCGACCACGGCGGAAAGAATATTGTAAAATGCTGAGAAAACTGCGAAACCTTTCCAACGAGAGTTTAGAAGAGGAGTCGCCTGAAAAGTCAAATTCGTCGTCTAATTCCACACGTTTAAGAGTTTGGTCACAAATTATATTTGTTCGTCAAGCTTATTTTGCTATTTTCTTTGTTTTTTACCTGGTTGATGTAAAACTTTAACAAAAAAAATAAACATCTTGTAATGCATGACAATCACATAGTTATCACATTCCCATGTATAAAGTCTCGAACAAGTTTGCTGTCATGACATCTGTTGCTGTCGATGTGTCGTTCGACGTTTCTAAGTGTCCCACATGGGCACTGTTACCTGACAAATTGAGTTTGTAACAAAAGTATACGTCCCCTGCTGGTCTGTCGCCACCGGATTTACAGATATTGTGGCGAAATCTGCTTCAAAACCCATGATAAAACCTAATGTAACAGCCAGGAAATCCCGACAAGCCTTACAATAACTAAGAAAAGATTCGTTTAAAATAATAACAAAAATATTCCTTCCAGCATGAGCAACAAATCGTTCGCACAAAAACATACCAGGAACCACGTGATGTGTTTTACACAGGATCGAGTGTTGTGGAGTTGGGGGAGGTTCAAAAACAAACTACTGTGCAATGGGAGGCGGGATTGCGGTGGTCGGATCTTTAATTCTGACACCGATCGATTATTCGCCCGCGATGAAAATCCTCAACTTTGCAAACACCGGAAATACTGCGACACAAAAGACGGACTTCTTAATATTCCTATGTCCAAAGTATGCGATGGTTTCATCGATTGCAAGGATGAAAGTGACGAATATCCAGAACAAACCTGCACAAAGGAAGGAAGATTCTACTGTCCAACGTTAAATGGAGCCAAAGTAAAGTTATTTGTTGTCAACAAAACCACAAAAAAATTGAAACCTTAATTACAAGAGTTTGGAAAAAAATCACTTCGAAGCTGTATTTTAAGTATAAAAGGCAAATAGATATCGGTGTCTGTTATTCAGTATTGTTTGTCATAATGCCCTTTATTGAATCTTTCGCACACAGTTAACCACAAAGACGGTTTAAGTATTTCACAGACTTTTGCGACAGATTTCTGTCAACATATCGGATGTTTGTGACCTCACAATTAACTGCGATGATGAAAGTGACGAAATAAACTGCACAAATGACGGAAGGTTTTATTGCGAAACCAAAGATCCATTGTTCGTTAAGAAGGAGAAGGTAAACACATGTTAACAATATTTAAAGTTTTGTGTCCTGTGGCAAAGATGTTTTGATTCCGTGCATGTTACTATTGTGACCGAAATTAATTCAGCGTTTCCGAATTAGGACAAAAGTTATTGGGATGGAGGGTATGGAAGTTTCAGAACCGATTTAGGAAGACCTTTTCTCCGTTTTTTTTGGCGCCAAACTTTTAAAGTTGATCTTCGCGGAATTAAAATGTGCGATTCGGTCACAAAATAGGTCTGAATAAAGCCTTATGAATGTGTACTAACGCGGACCTCCAACCCCAACCATAGTAAACGCTCAGTTCATCCTGCACTAACGGCTAAACCGTCAAAACATATGTTGGGACCCAAACTACACAGGTGGCTACTTTTATAATTAAATAAACTGACGTCAAAGTAAAAAATTATATAGAAACACCCAATGTTAAAAGGACCAACACCAAACAACATTAATTTAATTACTACCCACTTCACAAATCATGTTTTTGACACCTAATCACAAAAGCACACCTCAACGTTTGCCACCAGATGAAAACTGCCAGTTTACAAATCAATTCTTTTTTTTTTGTCGCCAGCTTTCTGGCCAATTAGCGCGTCACACGCCTTCCACGTACACAAAACTACACATGCATCTTGCAGTACATATTTTTTGTCAAATTTCCTTAGTTTCGATGTTCGCAAATTATATGCAAGACAGTAATTTCGCAATGTGTTGTTTACGGACGCCAATATGACCAACTTAACTACAAAGTTTTCTTTAATTTACTCCACATAGAAATTCAATGGAGTTGGCGACTGCTCTGATTGGTCAGACGAGTGCCCAACAAATACAAAAGTGATCAACGAAAACATATTTTCATCACGATACGAGTTGATTGCGAACCCATTTCTACGAGCCATTGTGTGGATAATGGGGATGCTCGCCATTGCCGGAAATTTGGTAAATTAAACTATGTTTTGTCTAGGCGCAATAAGAACACGTGTTTACATATTGCTCCAATTTGTTTTGAGGTTGTCATGGTGATGGAAGGCAAAACGTTGGCGACGACACAATTACAATCTGCTGCATTTCGCACAAACCATCTGCTCGTTTTGAATCTGTCCGTTTCCGATCTACTCATGGGAGTTTATCTGATCATGCTGGGCGCCGCTGGTGTCAGATACACCGGATCTTATTGTGCCAATGACCTTATTTGGAGATCAAGCGGAAGTTGCACCACTATGGGGGTATTGGTTTTGCTTTCAAGCGAAACATCGGTGTTTACAATGGTTCTGTTGACCATATTCCGACTGTATGCTGTGAAAAACGTAAGTGAAACAATTTTATTTGGTTAAGCCAGCTATTGCCAACTTCGTTGAACAGGTGACGTCCCTTTCCAAAAGTTTATGACAACTTTCTATTATTTTTTTTTCTATTATAACCTATTTATTATCACTCTCACAGCTATCGCTGGAATCAAAGCCTGACATGAGAAACGAAAGTGAAACCAATATTATTAAAATTACGCAGTTTTGCCCAATTTGGGAACTATAGAGAAAGAGAAAACAATTTCCAGTCCGATGGGATTCTAGCTGACAACTACATTCCCCATCTTTCGATTTGCAATAACCACAGAGCTTGCAAACTTACTGTTTTTGATGAAAACACGTGAATGTTCCCCTTTGTTTCAGCCGTTCGATGCATCCATGATACCGGAATTGAAAACTGTCATCCTTTCCATTATCCTATCCTGGGCATTCTCGTTTACAATTGCTTTTATTCCACTCACAACTCAACTTCAACATTTGTTTGAAACCAAAGCTTGGATGAATGAGAATCCGTTTTTTGACAATGTTGCAGTCGACTTCTCAAGTAAGATATTGTCGTAGATGTCGGTGTTGAAACCAATTTTGAATTAAACTAGCTTTGCGTATACAGGCATGAATAACTTCATGGATCGATTTGTAACTTTCCAACACAACTTCACAAGCAACGATTCCCAAGTACTCAACACTGCCCTCATGCGAGTATATGATGTTAATTCCTGGATGGATTTTATGGATATTCTAGAGGATTACAATTACACTGAGTTATTTGATATTTCTGGATATTTGGGGTTCGTTTTTATTTGCGCAAAATCTTCAATTTTTTCGCCACAAAATTGTTTATGTGTAGATATTACAGCAGCAGCAGTGTTTGCATCAGCAAACTGTATGTAACGACCAACGACAAGGCATGGGGATATTCAATCGCTATTATTATTCTAAACTTCCTGGCCTTCATGTTCGTGGCAATTACGTACTTTTGGATTTACAAGAAGTCAACTGCCAGTGCCAGGCAAGTGAACGAGAGGCCACGAGATGGAAGGGCGGCAACACAAAACAAAGGTAAGCACATTCGTATTTGCTGACATATTATACCATTAATGCCGTTTGTTTCGGCAGAAATGCAAAAGAAAATCCTTCGACTGATAATTACCGATTTTCTCTGCTGGGTTCCAATTTCCATCATGGCATTTGTAAACATCGGTGGAGTCCCTATGCCTCCAGTGATGTACGCTGTGTCAGCAATTATCCTACTCCCCATCAACAGCTCTCTAAATCCCCTCATCTACTCCAACGCACCGAAACTACTTTATGATAGAGTCCGGGATGGCCTACGTGCCGTTTTCAGACCTCAACCACAGAAAGAGCAACAGGAAAATGTGGTTGTGGTTGCTAACCGAGAAAACTTACATGTGGTTGAAGCAGAAACCGATCTGTAAATAAACCTTGCATTCAGTTTGTGGAAAATGTGTTTGTTTGTTTTTTGACGTCACGCGTACCTTCTTTTTGTAGAATCCTATTTAGTTTGTGATGGAAAAGTAATCACAACATAAGATTGATATATCAAGTTTTAACTTTCCATTCAAAAATCTCACAAGTAGGACAAAGTAACATCTTTGACGACAGACCCAAACAAAAGAACAAAAATACGTGAATTTTGGTTGATGTACGCACTCAGTTTGCTTATTTTGCTTTTTGGTTGTATGTGGTGGTTCTTCCTTTTATGTATTGGACATTACAATGATGCGGGTGATTCCCCTTGATACAAGGGACTTCCCTACTACATTTTGTCTCTGGATCAACGCTTACTTGTAAATATGATGTTATGAGGTTGGAAACATTCCCTGCAACCAACTCATGGAATACAAACTATCGACAGATGAAAATATAATCTGCTACCTTCAAATATCACCAAAAAAAGTTCAAAAAAACACCCCCCCAAAACCCCCTCTCACACGCCTTGTACATAAACCTTGCCCTGTGTATTTTGTATATCATTGATAATTATATTTTAATGCAAAAAAAGATGTCGTAAAATTCTTAGCAGGACAAACTCTCTGTGTAAATAGCATCACAATTCACATTCCATCGTTAACATTGCATCAAATGTCCAGCAGCAATATTTTTGTTTAAAGTTTTTTTTTCTAACGATCAATTACTGTTTGGCATTCAATATCAACTGGTTCGTTCGCGGCTAATTTAAACTTCCACGAAAATTCAATCGTTTTGTTGAATGTTTGCTGATTGCGCATATTTTGTGCTACTTGTTGTTGTTATCAATAAACACAGTGTTGAGAGGGTAAAAGTGTGTGTATTCTTGAACTTGTAAATTCTGATGTGGTACAAGTTCCATCTACACTTCATGAGTTTGTTGAGAAATTCCTCCCCTGTTTGAGTTGGTTCTTGTTTGAATTGTCGTCATGGCGAAAATAAAACAGGTTCTTTCCTGTGTTTGATCGCTAAGCAACTGCACCCGTGTTTCGCCCTCAACACACCTCCTCGACAAGCCATGGTTACGTTCGACAAAAAAACGGGGATAATTGTTTGCGCTATATCAACGTTTCCTACCTCTTGTTGTCGCTTTACGTCATTTGTTATGAATGATTCAGCTTCAGTATACAGTGAAAAACACGCCTGTGGGCGATCGAGTGCGCCGAGCTGAACGACTAATATCTGTCGAAATGAGTTAATTTGTGGAATACTCTTGTGGAAAGGGTTGCCCTCTCTTCTCTTCGAACAAAAACATCGAAACAAGACAACCTACTGCCTTGCTCGCTCTCCGTTGTGAAGTTGGTTCAACAGAGATGTAAGAGCAGCGACTATACGTCATCCCGTTGCATGGCAACGAATGAGTCATCAACAAAACGTCTCCAAAACTGAGGAGGGCTGACTAACGATGTCCAATGTTCAACCGACCATCATGAAGTTCGCGACAGCAACGGAAAGTGGAGAACAAATGGCTGTAACAAAAATCTTTTCACAAGGATTACCTCTGAAACAAAGGTAGGTGGCATTCAGGACCAAACGAAGACATCTACAATGTGTGACAGCAACGAGCAACGTTTGTTCCAAAGTTAAGTCGTTTCGTAATCTTTCGGCTGCAACGTTCGCGGCCAACATTACCTGTACGTTGGTGAACAGGAAAACACATCGAATGAAACCATTACCTCTTCTTGCACACACAGCTCTTTTATCTGCGCAGCAAAACTTTTTGACAGTTTCCAAACTTGGCCACGTTCAGCAAGATTGTCTGTAATCATGTTTATCTCACATAGTTTTTCGGGTAATCTGTAAGTCCGGGATTCGCCGATTGTTTTAATATTCATCCAAACCCGAATATTGACCGAATCATTTTAATTTTGCACAAAAGTACTTGAACATAAACAATCAATATAAATGTCATGGGCACCGATAAAAACCACAAGGGTTATCCTGTCAAGAAGCCAACATTAAATTTGCCAGACTGGCAGGCGAGGAGCGCCGCGCACGAAGCTGTCAATCAACTTGCAACCATTGTTTCATCGTCATGATTATGGAAATATTTGAACGCTGAGCAGGAAATCAGTCGTCACGCTGTTGAAGAGGGAGACCGAGTGTTGAAACAAAAATCTGCGGGAAAGCGGAGCGGGAACTCCGCCAAGGGTTAAAATTAAATTTTGCACAAATTCTTCAACATTACGCTACATCCTTTTGAAGGGAAAAAGTCAACACAATACTCACCGACTGTTTAATCCGCGCGATTCTACCACCAACTCCTGTGGATATTTTCTTCATCTGACTTTAAATGTCTAAATTTGAGTCAGTAATGAATGCGTGCGATAAAGAATAGTGTTCTAACAATATAGTAATGGTTGGAGTTATTTAAGAAAAATCACTTGCAATGGAAATGTATTATTTACACTTGATTTTATATATTTCTATATTTCTTTTCATTTCTATTTCAACGACAGAGCTTTTAAATTATTGCTGCTCAGGTTGGGCTTGATAACCATCACTTTGAAACTGGTGCCAATGTTGCGAATCCAACACGGTTGTTGGCGATATCGAAAGTTGTGTAGTAATCTCATAAAAAAGACACCAAAAACCCTCAATGGACCACCTTCTGACATCATGTTAATGCTGCAAAACCTCAAGACCGACGCGAGGATTTACCCGATGACACATAGAACATGAACTACACACACCATATCAGCACCTTCCTTTATAAATAATGAAATCATCATTTTGTTCATAACTTTTCTTTTTGCAGTTTTGCTAAGGTTTCTGTCCAACGCCATTCAAGATGCTAAACATCAATCCACAGTGGACTTATTTCTGAGACAGAATTGTTGATGTATGGATATTTGTTGGACTTCCGTCTGTTTCGGCCAAGCGTGGCTGCCTGTTAGCAACTCTTGTTGCTTGTTTAAGGAATACGTGGATTAAATAGCGCACTTTGTCCTGAAATAAGCAATGTGAAAATTATTGACTCTTGTGCAAACGAACATGGTTAAATAAGTAACGTTTTGATTTAAGAACCTTGTCACCCATACGTTGATCTTGTCTGGCTTTACATGTAGGCGGTACATTTGTGTCATACGCCATCATGTTTGTCCATTACACAGTGAGTCAAAAAATATCAACACGTCATAAAATACGCCTATATGACTCACAGGCGGTATTGTTCAATCGCCTCCTATGTTTAAAAAAGTTATGTTATTAGTTCTCCGAAGTTTAGCAAACAATACAGCGGTGTTGTTCACTCGTTTAATTCACATTTTTAGTCACATTACAAAACAGAATGACAAAGGAAAACCGTTGATTGTAAATTAGCGTTTTGCTGGTAACTTTGGCAATCGCATATGAATCACGTTTTGCAATATTTGCTACTATTTAAGCTGCGAAAATATAACAAAAAGTTTCTTCTTGCCTACAATTGGTCACATAAAACAGAAAAAATATTGTCTCCAACCTTTTTTGTCTACAGTCACAAGTACAATAGATATATTTAAATTTATTAGTTTCATGTGCCAAATGAGTTGCTTTAGGACAGTGATATTCAACCGGTGTTCCGCGGAACACCAGTGTTCCCTGAAAGATCGTCAGGTGTTCCGCAAGAAATTTATTAGTTTCACTGATATTCCGTGGAACACGGGTCAGAAATCACCTGTTTATCACGAGGGGCGTAAATAGCTTTATGAAAGTAATCAATGTATTTGTGCGAGCCTGATGCTGGTGAAGTATAATGCTGCAATACTTCCAACAGTTAGGTGTTCCGCAAGATTATTTCAATAAAAAAAGTCCTCCGTGGCTCATAAAGGTTGAAAAATACTGCTTTAGGAAATATCTGCATGACAGGGAAGTTTAAAGCATGCCGCCATGACTCATTAAAGAACAAGAAAATAACGAATGACCTGAGAAGAAGAGGAAGAAATTTATCGATGACCGAAATAATTTTTGCAAAAATTTGAGGGAAAACTTTAAAATTCAAATGTTGCTCAGAACCCCAAAGGTGGAAGTGGGATGAATTTTGGGCGGTCTGTAAACGAATAAAAGCACACAAAAATTTGCCGCAAAATTATGTTTGTTTCTGTTTACTTTTTTTATGGAATTACAAATATATTTGTGATTCTGGTATTTTAACAAATATACAATTTAGTTTGTCAGAAAAGCTTTCGTCAAATTTAACACAGGGGTACATGACCACAAAACGTTGGGATTCACCAATCTTAACTGTGACTTCCAACAACATGTAGATAATAAACAAATGGCGAAGAGTTCTAAATTACACCCATGCTATGACCAGTCAGTTTCACATTTTCTGATGGTTATGTACAGCAACTACTGATCTCTATTAATTAATGCAAAAAATGCTTGAATCAACACAGTGTTAAAAAAATTTGAAAGGTTTTTTTTATTAAGTCGTAACCAGTCTACTAAAATAAAAAAAAAACAGTCACTACTGGGATTAAAAAGCCACAAATACAAACAAACACACCGAACTACAACCTGAAAATCAATAACAATAAAATGAGACAAGCATGCAGACATTCAAACAAACAAATGACTATAAACAAACCAAGTAATAGCAAATGAACAACTATTAGCAAAAAAAGTTGATAATGTATCACAGCAATTCTGTTCTCTCTATATAAACCATTAAAACTCACAAATGGCTTGGACAGATGAACAGATGCCATTGTACACGTTGCCTGTTTGAATAAAGGTTCTCAACCTAGTAGTTCAAAGTATCTCTCTGAACTTAAAGCAAAACACAAACCAGCCAGCTCCACAACAAATTTTGTCTGGTGAGAACGGCATAGGTTTCTGCGCGAAAAGACAACCAACCCAACATTCATGATCTGCAATTTCAGAAAGGAAAATTTAACAACATTAACACCAACAAACCTGGTGTTTGTGATGATAGGCATTTTAGCTTTGGCTGTTCAGAGTCATTTACTCCATTCCCAATGTCCGTTGTTGGTTAATCTTCGAATACAATCTTAATTCACAAGAAATCATCCAATTTGCTACCAATGTGTTGGAAAGTGCTCATACCTAACAAAACATTTGTGGTCAACGTACGCAACCTTCTAGATACAAACTTGCTTACATATATACTGCTATTTTGCTTACATATGGGAAGAATTATTTATCATGATATTCAGAAACCCGTACAAGTCGAATTTGTCTGCAGTTAACTACCGGACTCAGAAGACAAAGTCGACACATTGGTCATGTTACAGAAGATGAGATCAAAGAAGGTTGCATTGAAAACTTCATGGCAGTTCTATGTTAATCAGCTGATGACGCAAAACACATGCATTCTTTACAAGCAATTCCTGCTTTTATCCGCAGAACTCAACGTAGAAAGATAGGCAGAAAAATGAACATCCGGTTAACAAACCACCAGAGAGTGTTAACAAACCACCAGAGAGTGTTAACATACCACCAGGGAGTGTTAACATACCACCAGAGAGTGTTAACATACCACCAGGGAGTTTTGTTAAGAAAAAGAAAATCGTTCTTTACTACGAGGACATCGTGGTCAATGCAATCTTCAACGTGAGAAAGATGGTTGAATTCCTTCCAAATCTCGCACTTTCCCGGAAAACCTGAAAGATCGACTCGCCTGTCTCCGCTTGGAACTCGCAGGTTTTGCCAAACGAAAGCCATGCCTGTGATGATTTGAAATTTATTCCCCAGACGCACGGGAAGTAATCAATAAGAACATAATACTGTATTCACAGAAATAGGATGCCTATGGCGCAGCTTGGATACCATTTGTGTATAACCTCACAATTTCCATTTGGAAGAAGACCTTGGTGTTTGTATTTTGAGTGAACATTATCCCAGCGTTTTTTTATTACGTCATCTATATAATAAAATTTGCAAAGCATTTGGAAGTAAAAAACCCTGTGTGTATGGACTAATTCTGTTCATGGAAAGTGGTTGCTATAAACTACGTCATTTCTACAACTTTGCAAAAATATGATATATTTATCAGGTATTTAAATGGAGACTCATAATAAGTACTTGGGTTAATAAAATACAAGCAGAAAATGTTTTGTGGAATATTGCAGTATATTCATACAAGCGCTCAAACACGTCTGTTCTGCAACATTTTAACAAACACTTGTCACCGTTATTTATTATTGCATGTGCTATCAATGTAGGCCCGACTTCAAATATTATTGTGGGCAGTGGACAAGTTTGCTTTTGAGAAAAGTTGATTTGCTTCTGTCGCAATTATCTGTAAAAGCAGATAATCGGTAGTTGCAATAAAAACCTGTGCCACAAACGTGAACATTAAAACCATTAGGCTAAAGCGTTACACAGCTTTATTCTGTTGCAAAGTTAAGAAAGAATCAACGAGTCTACGCAACAGCAGCAAAAGAGAAACGCGGCGAAAAAGGCAATTAATCCGCTTCGCTAAAATGCGGTAATGTGAGCGCTACATAACCCCCCGCCAGAAGCGGACAACAAAATTTACAAACAAAAACGGGCAGGAGGGCGAGTAATGCGACCAGAGCGCGTGCATTGAATAGAGTCTGGTGATAATGTTGGTTGCCCGTTGGATGGAACTCGACCCTGTTTGCAAGGCCTTCCTCGACGCGGTGGTTGAGCCGTTTGGACCGGTTGTGTCAGGTCGACGTGGGCAGGTTTTAAACGGTCAACAGAAACTGTCTGTTGGCGTCCACCGAAGTCCAGCGTGAAACTTTTGTGTGTTCTTGCTATGACTCGGTATGGCCCATCATACGGAGGTGTCAAAGGCGGGCGATGTTTGTCTGTGCGCAAGAATACATAAGCGCTAGTGTCCAATGACTTTGGAACATTTTCATGCGGATGTGAGTGACGCGACATTGGTGTAGGCAGGAACCTGCAAACAGCCGACCGCAAAGCGGGCAAAAGTTGACGCGGGGACGGTTCAGTGGGTGTTGAACCAATGAAATCGCCAGGTACAGTCAACGGTGAACCGTAAACGAGCTCAGCAGACGATGTCCCGAGATCTTCTTTTGGAGCGGTGCGGATTCCAAGCATAACCCAGGGCAGAGCGTCCATCCAATTGCTGTCGGTGAGCCGAGCCATAAGGGCACTCTTCAAGTGGCGATGGAAACGTTCGACCAGACCATTTGATTGGGCATGATAAGCCGTCGTGCGATGAAGCTTGACACCAAGAAACCTATTGAAAGATGTCCATAAATCAGACGTGAATTGTGGACCACGGTCGGAGGAAATGTCCAAAGGTACACCAAAACGCGACACCCAGTGGTAAACAAATGCCCTAGCACACGTTGGCGTGGTAGCATCAGGAAGAGGCACAGCTTCTGGCCATCTCGTAAAGCGGTCGACCATTGTAAACAAATAGGTATTGCCCTGTGAAGACGGAAGTGGACCGACTATGTCCACATTAACATGAGCAAAACGAGCCCGTGGAGGCGGGTAGTTTTCGAGCGGTGAACGTACATGTTGTTGTATTTTCGATTTTTGACATTGTATGCGCAGTTGCGGGTCCATAATCCAACCTGTTGTTTCATCCCATGCCACACGAATTTGGAAGCAACTAGCTGGCGGGTGGCTCGAATAGATGGGTGCGACAAACCATGCACAATTTCAAAAATTTTACGCTGCCAAGACTTGGGTACAATGGGGCGTGGGACGTTTTTAGAGACATCACAGAGTATGGTGTTCTCGGAAATACCATACTGTATGTCTTGCAACTTGACATTGGTCACAGCCGTGCGGTATGCTTGAACTTCCGGATCAAGCTGCGCGGTTGCTAAAGCGGAGTAATCCAAGTCCAAAGGAAATTCAATGGAGTCGATGGAGGCGCGGGATAGAGCATCTGCGACCTGATTTTGCTTTCCTTTGATGTATCGCACATCGGTAGTGAACTCGGAAATGGCGGTCAAGTGACGTTGTTGTCGCGGAGACCAAGGTTGGGAAACTTTTGTGAAGGCAAAAATCAACGGTTTGTGGTCAGTGTAAGCCGCAAAACAGCGACCTTCCAGAAAGTAGCGAAAATGTCTGATGGACAAATGCAAAGCGAGAAGTTCTCTGTCAAATGCACTATACTTTACTTCTGGTGGTCGAAGACGTTTACTGAAAAATGCTAACGGTCGCCAGACACCATCAATGAATTGCTGCAACACTGCTCCAACCGATGTTTGTGACGCGTCAGTAGTGAGGGCAGTTGGCGCTTGAGGCAGAGGGTGGTGTAAAAGCGTCGCGCGCACAAGTGCTGCCTTCGCTTTTTCAAACGCTGAAGTCAGTCGATTGCTCCAGACGAGTTGTGTTGCTTTGCCCGAAAACGCTTCATAGATTGGGGACATGATGCGTGCTGCGTTTGGTATGAACCTGTGGTAGAAATTTATCATACCCGCGAATTCCTGAAGGCCCTTGATGGTTGTAGGACGAGGAAACTAACTGCTGGGTTGCTTTCACTTTGTGAGGCAACGGACACGCACCATGCATATTGACTCTGTGACCGAGGAAATCAATTTGGTCAACGCCAAACTGGCATTTGGCTACGTTGATGACCAGACCATGATCTGCCAACCGTGCAAAAAGTCGTTTTAAATGGTTGTAGTGATCAGCAGGTGTTTTGCAGGCTACTAAGATGTCATCGAGGTACACAAAATCAAGAGACCGACAAACTGTGCCCATTAAACGTTGAAATGTTTGGGCGGCATTTTTTAACCCAAATGGCATGCGCAGAAATTCAAAAAGACCGAAAGGTGTAATTACCGCCGTTTTGGCAACATCCGCGGGGGCAACTGAAACTTGGTGGTAGCCACGCACAAGGTCGATTTTGGAAAAAATGGTAGATCCTGCCAAACTTGCGGAAAAGTCCTGAATGTGAGGAATAGAATAACGATCTGGCAGAGTAGCAGCATTTGATCGCCTGTAATCTCCACACGGCCTCCAACCGCCTGTAGATTTTGGAACCATGTGTAGTGGCGAAGCCCAGGGGCTGGACGAGCGTCTGACAATCCCCATTTTTAACATATTGGCGAACTCATTTCTTGCCAATGTGAGTTTCTCAGGAGGAAGGCGCCGAGCACGCGCGTGAACTGGAGGTCCACTTATTGTTATGAAATGCTGCACTCCGTGCCTGGGGAGCAATTCAGAGAAGTGAGGCGCTGTAACTGCGGGAAATGCGGCCAGCAAACGCGCGTAATCGCACTTGTCTGAGGTGAGAACATTTATGCGTTGAAATAAAGATCCGGCTTTTCGAATAGGAAAACTTGCAAACGTTTGTGCGCTGACCAAACGCTGTCGTTGAAGATCAACTAACAAAGAATGTGCTCTCAAGAAGTCGGCGCCGAGCAATGGCTTGGAGACATCCGCCAAAACAAAATTCCATTTAAACTTCCCAGCGGGCAAATTAAGCGAGATCAGACGTGAGCCGTACGTCCGAATACTGCTGCCATTCGCAGCCACAAGGGTTTTGCCGGGCCTGTTCGTGTGGCGCTCAAAGCGAGTCGGTGGAAAAACGCTGATTTCTGCCCCCGTGTCGACAAGAAAATTACGCCCAGATATGCGGTCTATTAAAAAAAAGAGGCTGCTCGTTTTGCCGGCCGTCGCAGCCGCTAAAGACGGTCGGCTTGCTCGTTTCCCCGAAACGCATATGGAGGACAACACTGACGTGCGTTTTTACCGAAACGACGGTGGTAAAAGCATAATGTTTGAGCGTTTCTTACTTGTTGTGGTGTAGTAGTACTGAACTTCGAGCGTCGCACCTTTAACACCGCGTATTCCTCGTCTTTTCTACTAGCCAAGAGCAGAGCATCCGCCTGTTGCGCTAAAACGCGAGCACAAGGAAAATCCTTTCCAGCCAAACCCGTGCGTACGGCAGCGGGCATCTTCTCCAGGAATAATTCTTTGAACAAAAACAAGGTTCCTCACTCCCAAGCAACGCCAGCATTTCGTCCATTAGGGCAGTTGGCAGCCGGTCACCCAAAGTTGGCATGTGGAGTAATTGTTGAGCTCTTTGTGACGGTGTTAAAGTAAAAGTAGTCAGCAATCGCTCCTTAATTGCTGCATACTTGTCTTCATGCGGCGGTTGTTCAAGTAAATCAATCAAACGACTTGCTTTGTTCTGATCGAGAGCTGACACAATGTAAAAGTACTTGGTTTCGTCAGCTGTCACTTTCTTCAAAGCAAATTGAGCTTGCTGGAACCAAACACGTGGCTGCGACATCCAAAATGTGGGGAGTTTAATAGCCACAGCGTTCTGATCACTACCATCCATCTTAACTTGAAATTTATGTCAAGAAATATACGTTTCTGACTCGTCGGGGTCACCACTAAGGCGTTACACAGCTTTATTCTGTTGCAAAGTTAAGAAAGAATCAACGAGTCTACGCAACAGCAGCAAAAGAGAAACGCGGCGAAAAAGGCAATTAATCCGCTTCGCTAAAATGCGGTAATGTGAGCGCTACAAGGCCACCATGTTTGCTGGGAACATATCTGCATATGTTAAAGAGCCTGTAACTTTAAATCACTGTAAATTAAAAAAAACCTCATGGACCGTTTACAAAAAGACGAAAATCTTGAAGAGCGAACGCTACTGTCTCGCGAGGACATTGCAGAAGGGCTTAATTTGTGCTTAAACGCGACCTACTTCTCTTTTTGAGGGATTTCTGACCAACAGGTATTTGGGACGGCGATGGGTTCCCCGTCTCCGTTGTGATTGCCAATGTGGCAATGGAGACGATTGAAAATAGGGCGCTTGCAACATTTGCACATCTTCCTCGTTTTTGGAGGCCTTGAGTTGATGATACGTTTTGCATTATTGATGTATCGGTCCTCCATTCCTTCCTTGCCCACCAGAACGGCATTGGCGATTCTATAAAGTTTACTCTAGAGCAGTGGTTCTCAAACTGTGGTACGCGTACCACTAGTGGTACGCGAGAGCTTTTCAAGTGGTACGCGATTTAGTCTACTCTATACAATTTGCCGCACTTTGCAGAAGCCAAAGCCGCTGCAAATACATGATGTCGGTTTTCTTTATTGTGTATTTGTGACGCAATAGTATCAACGTGAAATTGTTGCACTGTTGAAGTAATTCTGACATCGTGTATTCAACTGTGCAACAATTTCACGTTGATACTATTGCGTCACAAATGCACAATAAAGAAATCCAAGCAACTGGTGATATTGGCTAAATTGTTATTCATTGGTGTTATGTCATAACAGTTATGGTATAGTAATACGGTGGTACGCAGTGTATTAAAAAAACAAATGAGCGGTACGTGATTGGCAAAAGTTTGAGAAACACTGTTCTAGAGGAAGAAATTGATAAGAAACTACCATTCTTCGATGTGGAAGTGTACCGAAACGTGGACGGCAAAATCGGCGCTCGCGTCTACCGTAAGCCGATTCACGCAAACCGCTACCTTTCTTTCTAGTCCGCGCATCCATTACAACACAAAAAGGCGGTTGTGAAGTCCCTTATAGCAAGAGCTGATGTTTTGGTCTCAAGCGAAGAAGATCATGACGAAGAGATCAATATCATTCGACACGAGCTGCGGGAAAACTCGTACCCCTCGTGGATATCACGTAGAAGGTCGGGCGTCACATCAAATGACCCGACGCCAACCTTCGGTTCGGTGGTTCTTTCCTATGTCTCCACACTCACCGAGATTTTACAGCGGATGCTGACCGATTATGACATTAGGGTCTACATTAGGCCCCACACAACATTCCGTAGATTATTGTCGCACCTCATTACTACGGAAGCACCGTAACCAAAATGAGTGGTTTACTCACTTCCATGTGGAGAGTGCAAGGGGGTCTACTACAGGGATACCGGAAGAGCCCTGAAAACCAGAATTGAGGAGCACCGCCGCGACGTTGCATCAAAAGTCGCAAGGAAGACAGCGTTGGCCAAGCATGCTGCCTTAAAAGGTCATCGGATTGCCTTCGACAAGGACAAGGTTCTTGAAAGGGAGGTGGATCATACAAAGCGCCTTTTTCTCGAAGCGATCCATATCCACAAGAACAATCGCTGTGTTAATGATAGGAAACAGTGCGTATATTTCCTGGTGCTTTACAACAACTTGCTGTAACTGTTGTTTCCAGCCCTTTTTATAACATCACGTGATATCATCAGGGGTGTTAGCGTTATTTTTTCGTGTTACGTTTTCTTGGTGTTGGTTGTGTGCTGAACCATTAGCCTATGAAAGCTTAGCTGGATAGCAAGCGAAGCGTCGGTGAATATGAGTTACGGTTTTACGTGAAAAACGAACTATTGAAATATAATATGCCTGGCAGGAACAGCAACATTATCTTTGTAGTTTATACCGGTGTTCACACCACAGGGCGCGCTATTGCCAATGGCGCGCAGGTTAATTTTGACCGAAAATTTGGAAACTATATTGCAAGCGTCGTCCGTAATTAAACATTGTTTTGAATCCAACAATCTTATGTTTTAGATCATCAAAGGAATAATGGCAAGTTATTTCAATAATTTGGCCCGTTCGACCACTTCCTGGCTGTTCCTCTATTGCAAATTAACTTGAAACATCCGTTTAATTGTCTAATTTGAGTCAGTAGTTGATGCGTGCGTCTCAACATGCAAATATTACAGCACTCTAGTATACGAACGAGGTGGGCCTCGCATAAAGATATTCGTATTTTTAACATGACGACATATAAAACGTATTATGATGAAGAATAGCGTTCTAACAATATAGTAATGGTTGGAGTTATTTAATGCAGCCTACATATATGCAGTCGTTTGACACAACGACGTTTTATTCCGCCATCAGGTTGTTGACCGCACGTGGTCATTAAAAAGAAATGTTAGATCCGATGGCCGTCAAATAATTTGATTGGTTTTTACCAGCGTGCATTGAGTTAAACATATGTTCATTGACATTGCAAGCGATTTGTTTAATCCAGTGTTTCTCAAACTTTTTTTAAGTACCGCCCTTTAAACACATTAGTCATTTAACAACGCCCAACAGAACAGACAAAAAACATAACGAATTTATTTGTTGCTTGTCAATTAATGCGATGGGTGAGGTTGGTGGAATGACACCAATTTCGTCTGATTTCTAATATTTGAATACCAAACTCTAGTTAACAACAAGTAAACCTTACCACCGAAAATTCTCATTTTGACTTCTAGTTCAGCATGCGAGAAAAGCCCTTTTTGCATTAGCATAAATTATACAAAGATTGGACTGAATCATTTGGGCCAGTGATTCCCAACCTTTTTGTGGTTGCGTACCACTTGGAGGTAAAACAATTTCGTCGTGTACCACCTAGTTGAGTGTTACAAAGTAACATAGGGGATGAACTATCCGAAATTTTGAAATCAGTTACGATTTATTAAATTCGAACTATATTCGCAAATTACGGAAAGGTGCTCACGTACCACCTGGAATGCGGTCGCGTACTACTAGTTGTACACGTACCACCGGTTGGGAAACACTGACTTACGCTATAAGAGAAAATTTGCCCTGTCACAAAGCGCACATTTATTTCCTAGCGCCCCCCAATCGCCCATTTGGTCTCCAGCGCCCCCCGTACGATTGGGCCTATTTTGGGAGCCACTTGTTTAATCAAATATACACAATATCTTGCACGATTACATTTTTACCTGAATCATGAAAGTTGCAGCATCACTAAATATTCACAAATCCCATCATTTTTTTTTCGCGCTAACTACGCTGTTGAACAACAAATATGAACACAAAATATCATGGGTCGATGAAACCATTGATGGAATAAATCCAAATTGTCCCAGACGAAGTCCAAGTTTAGCCCGAAGGGTAACAAACATAACTTGTGACCCCAAGTTCAGTCCCATTTACTTGAAGTAAGAAGTTTCTTATTTGTGAGGCAGAGTTGCGTTCGTAAGTAAGCAAAACACAATTACGCCGTGAATAAATATTGCGTCACGTGATATTAGTTTGTAGAAAGACAATCGTATGGAAGCCGCGCAATGCCCGACCGTGTGGCCCTTGTGCCCTTGTCTCGTGTTGGGACAATAGGAAGTGCAAAGAAAAAACAAATATCGTCATAATGAATAGGAACGGTAATAGGAACAATGCAGAATATCCATGTCATTTGCGTAACAATGCCTGTCTATATTTAATCGCTGGCGATGTTTAGTACGAAAGCAAATCTAAGGACGATAGTAAGGTTGCATGAATATAGACTGGACATCATACATAACAATATACATTGATATTTACCTAGGGAAAATTTTTTCGTTGGAGTTGGATATTTTGCTGTGATCTAGGCTAGCTTATTTGCCAACAACTTTTTCAACCTTATACAGGTATGCGTAGATTGGTTGTTACGAATCCACGTCAACAAACATTATATCAGATAAAGTCGTTTAATTCTGGCTACTTTGCGAGGATTTCTTAAACTGTAACAACTCAAAACATTTTGTGTTGCTGCAAAAGTCGTTGGTTGATCAGAGGGAGAATTTGAGACGGATCAGGGAAGGGTCCGACAGACTAAAAATGGGAGCAAGGTTTGTGAGCTATTTAAATTCTATACATGGTGAAATATAACCACATTTTTGTCGGAAAAACAATAAATATGCATAATTTTTGGCGAGGGATAATAATGAACATAAATATCTACCCCGTCTAAGCGTGCACGTTTAAATTTTAATTTGTTATTTCTATGCAAGTCTTAGCATGGTTGGGGCTACGGTTTATAGAGTAAGGTTAAACTCGGTCTGGTCTGTAAAGTTAACAGGTGTTATGAACTTACACGGTGTCTCACGCTTCTCCAGGCGCATTGTGAGCCCGGGACGAAATATTGGTTCCTTAATATCTCACAAAAATTATGCCTGGTCATAATCTGACATCTGGTTATAAACGGTCGCTTACAATATTTGCCCGCTTTTTGTAAGCGATGGAATCCCGACGGATCGGCTGGAGTAAACTAAACGTGGTTTAAAGTATTTATATCAGACATATGGTTGAACCAGTGTTGAGAATAAACTTTTGTTTTCCAAAAATGACAATAAACCCCTTTGAATATGCTTTATCAAAAAACACGAATGGTTCCGTGGGCTGTCAAGATTTGGCGAAAACTACTGAATATTTATTCTAAGCGTTTGGGCAACAAGCGGATGAGAATAAAAACAAACAGAAAAAAGTGACGACAGTTTACATAAAAAGCCATTGAAATTTTGGAGATTACATGTTAACTTAAATAACGTTGCAGTGTTCCTTGGACATAAAGTTTGTAAAACTCCACAAAAATTCACGATGACGTCATTCCCCTGAATAAGAGAAATATATTATTGCAAGATATAAACTCTTTGTGTTTTTGTCAGGTATTGGTTGAAGGAAGTTGGAATCCTGCTCTCCTTCATCACATTTGCTTCAGCACGGTATACACGTGGCGAAAGTAAGTATTTTGTCACAAATCAAAAACTCTAAATTAATTTAATATATTGGTTAGTTTTGCAGATTTTAATGGATTTCAAATCGATTTACGTTCATGTGTTTTGTGCAGATTTCACTTGCGATGATGGGAGGGAGGTGGGGGCTGCGTGGTTTTGTAATGGTGTATATGGCAGTTGCAGGGACAGAAGTGATGAGAAACCGGCCAATTTTTCCACTTATCCTGAAAACCCAACCAGTCCTTACATGAGGTGAAAGCACTTAAATATGTTCCCTACATTCGTTGTATTAGTGGTGACCAACCAATAGACGATGTTATCAGGGTTTGACTTCTATTAAAATAACCAATTTTGAACAGTTTATAATAAAGTCGGGTCAAATAAGAAAGTTTCAAAACCCCACGCGTTTAGAAGTGTTTTCAATATTTGAAGGGAATTATTGATTGCGAAACACTCACATGTAACAATAATGTTGTTGAGGTAAGAAGTGGCCAGTGGGTGGCGCAAAGAGTGAATCTAAGATAAGTAGAGGTTGATATCAGGGGTGGCCAACACGTCGATCGCATCACAGTTTGCGTAGACTTTACAAAATTTCAAATAAACGTAATCGTCAATCTTTTTGCAAAATTTACCAAGAAAACTAAAAGTTTTATGTTCGCCTGTTTCACACATTGTTTTTAAATTGAGCATTGTTACCAAACACGTGGCAATGTTACGCAACACGTGGCATTGTTACGTAAAACGTGGCATTAAGACCATACATGTGGAATTGTTTGGTAACAAAAAGAAGCAACACTATGTGCCTTTATTATCAGTTTTAGGTTACCTCAGCAAAAACATTTTAGGCGCAAAACGAAAGATAAAATATTTTTGATATTGTAGGTGGTATAAATACGTTACAATCATAATGCATTTAGTGTATTCCCACTAGCAAGTTTCATGTTAAAGATTTTTATCAGGCGTTGCTGATCTTATACACAAGCAAAGCGGAGCCAATAATATGAATGCTGTGAGCTGCAGACAGATGGCCACTGTGTATTTTTGTATTCTGGAAAACTAATCCGCCACAACGAATATCACACAAAAATTTACACAAAGCAATGGAAACAGAAATAAAATAAACGATGGCAAAAAAAGAGAAAAAGGTATTAAAAGAAAAATGTGGGAGAAGAGAAAAGAGAATAAGAGAAAAAAAACGTCAGAAAAAGTAAACTATGTTAAACGTGAATAGCAAAAAAAACAAATTACGTAATGGTACAGGATTAAGTTTTGTTGATGTAAGAATGGGGTGGAGAGAAGGTTAATTAATTTATATTGATAGAATGTTTGACATCGGCCAGGACGCCTTCAGGAAAGGTGTTGTCCCAGTTCCGCTGGATTACGAACTTGAAGTTTATGGACTGTTTAAGGGATTGGATGAGGTGTTGGGGGGTCTTGTTCAAAGGGCGAAGGTCACTGCGGATTTAGTTACGAGTTTTCGAAATGGAATGGCAACAAAGAGGTGTTCAGAAGGGCTGTAAGGGTTGTGGCGTAGGTTGTGTTAGGTTGTGGGAGTTTGGGAAAGTTTAGGTGTGCAGCGGTGTCAAAGAAGGTGGTGTTCATATTTAGAAGTGCGTGTTTCTAATTCGAAGGTCGAGTAATTTAGGGAATTTCAAGGTTGTATTCAATGACGGATAGTTGGGGTGTTGTGGGGGTTTCCAGTTTATGCGGGGTTTGTAATATTGTTTTAAAAGAAGAGAGAGGTGAGAGGTCAGCAAAGAGGGGGATGTTGACCATCTCGTAACAACCAATGCCTGCAGAGGCACCGAGTTTAAGAGGATGGGACCAGAAGTCCTAAATGCACACACGTATGTAGGAAGTAGGCGCCAGTGTTTTGTTCCGTTTGTGGGACCGCATTTCGGTAATGCCGTCGTCCCACATGGTTGACTTGTGGCAACTGGTTGCTTCTGGAGGAACCACGGGAGTTGTGGCGGTATCGTTTTTTTACCACACCGGGATTTAAACCCAGGTTAAGAAACGGGTCAGGCGTCTGTCTTGCTCTTATCTACGGTTTGCGGTGGTTTTGCGTCTGCTGCCTCGTTTGCAGCTGCTTTTCGTTTGTTGACATTTGTCGAAATCCTTTCGAAGGAATAGAAATCTTCGCGAAAGATTTGATAAATTTAGCATTGCTTGAAAGAGTTACACGAATAATTACCTGATTCCAATAGTTTACTCCACCTTGTTTTCTCCGTATGGATGCACCTAGTTTGGTGCCCAACGGATGACGGTGGCTGTATCGTCACCACAAAGTAGAAGTATTTGCCTGACCGGATGGTCGGCATGATCGTCAGCATCAGTCGCAGCACTGATGAGACCTTATAGAACGAAACAATGGTCAACTGTTTATGGCTCACACAATTTATAATATTGGCTCCAATTTGCTTTCTATTAGTTTTTTTTCAGCAGATGTTACGCGAAATTATTGTGAAGTCGTAGGTTGTGTTTTGTTATTCACACATCTGCATACCCAGTCGTGCATGACTAATTGGCATTAATCTGGTTTATTTAAAACCAAACCTACAACATTTACTGATTATCAGCCATGACGACTCTTCATTTTTAAACATTAACTAACACAAATCTTTCAAAACTTTTGTTATAGGACGTAATACTTTACTTTTGTTACAGTTGCGATAACAAGTTTGACTACCACGATTCAAAGATAGTATGCGCCCTAAGAGTGGAGGAGTTTTGTAAAGGAAACATCCAATGTGTTGGAAAAACGCTGTGTGACTTCAGCTGCCCCTCCCACTTCCAGTGTCTGAATTCATCTTGTTGGAAACGTTCGACTGTTTGTGATGGCGATCCTTGCAATGACTGTCCAGCATTCCAACACTGGAATAATGGACATGGATTCAAATGTGTTCGGAATGGCAGGAATTGCAATCTTCCGCAGATGCTTCTATGGGACGGTATTTCTGATTGTGACGATAAATCTGATTTGTGTTACACCTCGGAGAATGGAGATGTCAGGTAATTCGTTTTTGATTGTGTTTTGCATGTGCATACTTGCCAGCACTGCCCCAGACTTCCCTCTCCCAATGTGTTCCTTATCTTACTATACATCATATTTTCTTTCAACGCCATTGGATCGGTGTTTCTACTGGCGTCATTCTTCCTATTGCAGTGAAAACGAAAAAAAAGAAACGTTTTAGAGTTAAATATAATTTTAGTCATATGAACTTTGTTGTTTATATTAATGGTTATGATAATAAAATGAACAGCTTTAACTGCCTGCTTATGGGCAAAGTATGGCATCTATAAACAAATTTGTTATTGCAGAGACATTCGTACTTCTTCATCTCTGAACGAACGACTGTGTTTCCAATGTACAAATGACCCTATGATCATCTCAATGTCAAGTGTTTGTGATGACTTCATAGATTGCCCTGATATGAGTGATGAAGCCAGTTGTAATGGGAAATTCCATCAGCAGTGCAGCAACAACAATATAGGGTATTTTTGTAGTTATGAAAATACCTTTTATTTCGTTGATGCAAATAACTATTGATTTTATTTAGTTCAAAACCACGTTGTAATTGTTTCGACAAAAATGGAGTCTGTTACAACACATTGGATGCAGCCAACTTTTCCTGTAACTCAAAAAATGAAATCTGCGACTTTGCTCATTGTCTGGGGAATTCCCCATGTGAGTACCTCTGCCCCTCCCACTTCCAGTGTCCAAATTCAGCTTGTTGGAAACGTTCGACTGTTTGTGATGGCGATACTTGCAATGACTGTCCAGCTTTCCAACACTGGAATAATGGACATGGATTCAAATGTGTTCGGAATGGCAGGAATTGCAATCTTCCGCAAATGTTTCTATGGGACGGCATTGCAGATTGTGATGATAAATCTGATTTGTGTTACACCTCGGAGAATGGAGATGTCAGGTATTTGTGAACTGTTGTGGTTGGTTGAAAATACCTTTCGTTGAGATAAGACGGAATTGACTTGTGTTATTTGCAGAGACATTCGAAGTTTGGGGACCTTTAATCATCGTTCATGCTTCCAATGTACAAATGACCCTATGATCATCTCAAGGTCACGTGTATGTGATGACGTCATCGATTGTCCCGACAAAAGTGACGAATGTTTTTGTCAACCTGGGAAAACCAAAGATTGTGGCAAGTTTCATTAGTAAGTGATAAAGCATTAGTTTATCCATAAGATTAAAACCACTGACATCCAATGCGTCACCAGAATTCTATGACTTACAATAGTATAAGGTGTGTTAAGTGTCTGTAAATACTACATGACTTGTTTTCATTGGCATGACTTGTTTTCATTGGCATGACTCATGAATAATGTAGTTTAAAATGATGTATTTCGCCGCTGTAGGAAAATACCCTTTCATTTACTGTCATGACATCATAAAGGCGTCGTTTTAGACCTTGAATACAAAGTATTGTAGTCGAAAAAGACTTTAAATGCAAGTCATTGCATATCTGGGCACTACAAGCGGGCAACCTTGGTGACGCAACAGTGTTTCAATAATGGGCGACCAACCATAGGAAATTTGCATAATATCAAGTTGACAGTTTTAGTTGTTTTAAAGTGGTTTCAATATGTTTGTCTGTTCCTCAGCTGCCCTGCAGTACGTGTTTGGAGGTTAAGCGTCTTTTCGTAATTTTGGGTCAGTTCTGAGCTGAATTCCCGTGTATGGGTTTTAAAAACTTATATTTAATTACTACAGGAGTCGCATGTAAATCTCATCTGCATTCAATTGGAGTTTTTAATTATAATAAATAAACGCGAAACATTCAAATATTTTCAGTGTGGATGACGAAGTGAAGAACGACTGCTCAACAACAGCAACAACCAACTACATACAGGGGAGGTGGACGTGTTGGGTAAGTGAGAATGCATAACTTATTGTTTTGTCAGAAATAGGTTTACCAGAGTTTAGATGTTTACGTACATTTGTAGGTTCTTACCAACACAATGTACTTACTCACTTGCTGGACAAACTCCAGTTTAAACAAACGTTTGCAACAATGTTTACGCAGTTGAACGTAATTATTACACGAACTTACTTCGGCAAACATTAATATTTGTTACCTCAATGGTTTGGTTTCTGTAGTTTTCTAAACTACTGTGGAACAAACCAACATTCAGAGACATGAAGCGAGTTACAACCAATGTTGTGGTTTTGCAATTTTACTCGTTTCAAAGCGAACTAATCCACAAAGCACAATGGAAAGATTTTTTAATAAAATGCTTCATTCTTATATGATAACAGAACGTCACACTGCGCAGAAGTTTAAAGTGCATGTGACACGGAAAAATCAAACATGTAAATAATTAAACTAAAAGATGTTCATAACTTTAAAGTGCAACAAACGGATTTTGATGTTAATTTGAGCTGCAGACAGATGACCGCTTTTTAGACCTATTATGTCTTATTTAGTTGTGTAATAATAAAACAGTTATTGGGACTGGGTGTTCTAGTTGTTATAGGCATTTATGATCGTTAACGTGATACATAAACTTTTGAAAACACGAGAGAGACAAACCGTCAGTTTAGCATTGTCGTTTTGTCCACTCACAGCAAAAGATAGAAGTAGGTTTATTGAATTTTGAGGCTGGCAAAAACCGCCAGGAAAAACCGACGAAATTAGCTGTTTATGCAACACAGTGATTCTGTCATAGTACCACGTTTTGCGTTGCAGTAGTGTTGCCTACGAGTTCGAGTCATAAATGATTCATTTAATTCGCCACAATCAACCACTAAAACTAGAAATGATGCTGGAATCATTTTCAAATTAAAGTCAATGCAAAGAGGAAAGTTAAAGTTACCAAAAAATGGCGTCATGTAATGTCACTGAGCAATGAAACGCACCAACCCCGTCTCATCGAAGTACAGAGTAATGTCGTTGCTGCTATACCCTTTGGTCTTTAGATAATTAGGGACAAATAATCCTTTGGTTTGTGACGTCACAGTGACATATTTTTGTGTGATGTAAAACCCTGTTCTGACCTTTGACGTAATGTAGTCTGTGGATTCTTCTATGTTTGAAACTATTTGATATCTGCAATACAAGGCGCCTTCTGGTATCTAAACAATGCATTTTTTCGACGCGAGTGCCTTGTATGATGTCAATTTCGCCACAGTGCAAAAGGTTTACGATTTTTGGTCGCCGCCAGTTTTTGTGCAGTTTTCTACATTGTTTAGTTGACGTAGAACCGAAAAACTTTGGATATAAGTTGGTTGTAGTAGTTTTACGCAAAGTTGCCATGTCCGTGTCACATGCACTTTATGTGCTTGTGCAAAGATTACGTTGTACAGACGTTGTTATATACTGATGGGGAACATTCAGTGACATCATGCACAATAACCACACTACACCTACTTCGTTGCTACAAAACACAGGGTTTAACTAATTCCTGCAAAGCGCGTGGCATTCGGCTTCTCTAGGGTGGATATGGCTTTCGCCGTGCAAGACTTCAATTATACGTGATAATAATTATTTGCAAAACCCTATTACATTACTAAAGAATTACTTTCAAGGTAGTTAACATTTGGAACTCGTGTTTGTACCGAGTTTCCCAGGCGTTGCCTATGCAACGTTGAAATGGCTGGAATTTATGTGGTTTTTGGGTTGCACTAAACCACCCAACAAGGCATGTAGTACTGATATGTAATACCCACATTTTTAACAATTGGCACAAAATACCAGTAGACATATCGCTTTTGTGGATACTCAAAGTACTGCGACCACAGCGGAAAAAATATTGTAAAATGCTGAGAAAACTGCGAAACATTTCCAACAAGAGTTTGGAAGAGGAGTCGCGTGAAAAGTCAATTTCGTTGTCACATTTCACACGTTTAAGAGTTAATTCTCGCTTTCGTCACAAATTGTATTTGTTCGTCAAGCTTATTTTGCTATTTTCTTTGTTCTTTACCTGGTTGATGCAAAAACTTCACCAAAACTTGAAAAAAATAAACATCTTAATGCATGACAATCACATAGTGATCACATTCCCAGGTATAAAATTCGGTCCCTGCTGGTCTGTCGCTACCTGATTCAGCCAGGAAATCCTGACAAGCCTGACAATAACTAAAAAAACATTCGTTTAAAATAATAACAAAAATATTCCTTCCAGCATGAGCAACAAATCGTTTGCACAAAAACATACCAGGAACCACGTGATGTGTTTTATGCAGAAAAGGGGTGCGTGGTATGGGGGAAGGTTGGTCGACAACAAACTACTGTGCGATGGGAGGCGGGATTGCAGTGGTTGGATCTACACTCCTGGCACACGTCGATTCTTCGACCACGATGAAGATCCTCAACTTTGCAAACATCGGAAACACTGCGACACAAAAGACGGACTTCTCAATATTCCTATGTCCAAAGTATGCGACGGTTTCATCGATTGCAAGGATGAAAGTGACGAATATCCAGAACAAAACTGCACAAAGGAAGGAAGATTCTACTGTCCAACGTTAAATGGAGCCAAAGTAAAGTTATTTCTTGTCAACAAAACCACAAAAAAATTGAGACCTTAATTACAAGAGTTTGGAAAAAAATCACTTCGAAGCTGTATTTTAACTATAAAAAGCAAATAGGTATCGGTGTCTGTTGTTCAGTATTGTTTGTCATAATGCCCTTTGTTGAATCTTTCGCACACAGTTAACCACAAAGACGGTTTAAGTATTTCTCAGACTTTTGCGACAGATTTCTGTCAACAAATCGGATGTTTGTGACCTCACAATTAACTGCGATGATCAAAGTGACGAAATAAACTGCACAAATGACGGAAGGTTTTATTGCGAAAACAAAGATCCATTGTTCGTCAAGAAGGAGAAGGTAAACACATGTTGACAATATTTAAAGTTTTGTGTCCTGTGGCAAAGATGTTTTGATTCCGTGCATGTTACTGTTGTGACCGAAATTAATTCAGTGTTCCCGAATTAGGACATAAGTTATTGGAATGGCGGGTGTGGAAGTTTTAGAACCGATTTAGGAAGACCTTTTCTCCGTTTTTTCGGCGCCAAACTTTTAAAGTTGATCTTCGCGGGATTAAAATGTGCGATTCGGTCACAAAATAGGTCTAAATAAAGCCTTATGAACTTAAGGTTTCTAATTTAGCACTAAAAATATTTGAGTATCTCTGATCTAAACCAACCGTTTACCCCATATCTGATCCATGTACTAACGCGGGCCTCCAACCCCAACCATAGTAAACGCTCAGTTCACCCTGCACTAACGGCTCACCGTCAAAACAAATGTTGGGAGCAAAACTACACAGGTGGCTACTTTTATAATTAAATAAACTGACGTCAAAGTAAAAAATTATATAGAAGCACCCAATGTAAAAAGGACCAACACCAAACAACATTAATTTAATTACGACCCACTTCACAAATCATCTTCTTGACACCTAGTCACACAAGCACACCTCAACGTTTGCCACCAGATGAGAACTGCCAGTTTACAAATTTATTCTTATTTTTGTCGCCAGATTTCTGGCCAATTAGCGCTTCACACGCCTTCCACGTACACAAAACTACACACGCATCTTGCAGTACATATTTTTTGTCTAATTTCCATAGTTCCGGTGTTCGCAAATTATATGCAAGACAGTAATTTCGCAATGTGTTGTTTACGGACGCCAATATGAGCAACTTAACTACAAAGTTTTCTTTAATTTACTCCATATAGAAATTCAATGGAGTCGGCGACTGCTCTGATTGGTCAGACGAGTGCCCAACAAATACAAAAGTGATCAACGAAAACATATTTTCATCACGATACGAGTTGATTGCGAACCCATTTCTACGAGCCATTGTGTGGATAATGGGGATGCTCGCCATTACCGGAAATTTGGTAAATTAAACTAAGATTTGTCTTGGCGTATTAAGAACACGTGTTTACATATTGCTCCAATTTGTTTTGAGGTTGTCATGGTAATGGAAGGCAAGACGTTGGCGACGACAGAATCACAATCTGCTGCATTTCGCACAAACCATCTGCTCGTTTTGAATCTATCCGTTTCCGATCTATTCATGGGAGTTTATCTGATCATGCTGGGAGCCGCTGGTGTCAGATACACCGGATCTTATTGTGCCAATGACCTTATTTGGAGATCAAGCGGAAGTTGCACCACTATGGGGGTATTAGTTTTGCTTTCAAGCGAAACATCGGTGTTTACAATGGTTCTGTTGACCATATTCCGACTGTATGCTGTGAAAAACGTAAGTGAAACAATTGTATTTTGTTAAGTCAGCTATTGCCAACTTCGATGAACAGGTGACGTCCCTTTTCAAAAGTTTATGACAACTTTCTATTATTTTTTTTTTCTATTATAACCTATTTATTATCACTCTCACAGCTATCGCTTGATTCTAAGCCTGACATGAGAAACGAAAGTGAAACCAATATTATTAAAATGACGCAGTTTTGCCCAATTTGGGAACTATAGTTAGAGAAAGAGAAAACAATTTCCAGTCCGATGGTATTCTAGCTGACAACTACATTCCCCATCTTTCGGTTTGAAATAACCACCGAGCTTGCAAACTTATTGTTTTTGATGAAAACACGTGAATGTTCCCCTTTGTTTCAGCCGTTCGATGCATCCATGAAACCGGAATTGAAAACTGTCATCCTTTCCATTATCCTCTCCTGGGCATTCTCGTTTACAATTGCTTTTATTCCACTCACAACTCAACTACAACATTTGTTCGAAACCAAAGCTTGGATGAATGAGAATCCGTTTTTTGACAATTTTGCAGTCGACTTCTCAAGTAAGATATTGTCGTAGATGTAGGTGTTGAAACCAATTTTGAATTAAACTAGCTTTGCGTATACAGGCATGAATAACTTCATGGATCGATTTGTAACTTTCCAACACAACTTCACAAGCAACGATTGCCAAGTACTCAACACTGCCCTCATGCGAGTATATGATGTTAATTCCTGGATGGATTTTATGGATATTCTAGAGGATTACAATTACACTGAGTTATTTGATATTTCTGGATATTTGGGGTTCGTTTTTATTTGCGCTAAATCTTCAATATTTTCGCCACAAAATTGTTTATGTGTAGATATTACAGCAGCAGCAGTGTTTGCATCAGCAAACTGTATGTAACGGCCAACGACAAGGCATGGGGATATTCAATCGCTATTATTATTCTAAACTTCCTGGCCTTCATGTTCGTTGCAATTACGTACTTTTGGATTTACAAGAAGTCAACTGCCAGTGCCAGGCAAGTGAACGAGAGGCCACGAGATGGAAGGGAGGCAACACAAAACAAAGGTAAGCACATTCGTATTTGCTGACATATTATACCATTAATGCCGTTTGTTTCGGCAGAAATGCAAAAGAAAATCCTTCGACTGATAATTACCGATTTTCTCTGCTGGGTTCCAATTTCCATCATGGCATTTGTAAACATCGGTGGAGTCCCTATGCCTCCAGTGATGTACGCTGTGTCAGCAATTATCCTGCTCCCCATCAACAGCTCTCTAAATCCCCTCATCTACTCCAACGCCCCGAAACTGCTTTATGATAGAGTCCGGGATGGCCTACGTGCCATTTTCAGGCGTCAACCACAGGAAGAGCAACAGGAAAATGTGGTTGTGGTTGCTAACCGAGAAAACTTACATGTGGTCGAAGCAGAAACCGATCTGTAAATAAACCTTGCATTCAGTTTGTGCAAAATGTGTTTGTTTTTTTTGACGTCACGCGTACCTTCTTTGTGTAGAATCCTATTTAGTTTGTGATGGAAAAGTAATCACAACATTTGTTTGATATATCAAGTTTTAACTTTCCATTCAAAAACCTCACAAGTAGGACAAAGTAACATATTTGACGTCAGATCCAAACAAATGAACAAAAATACGTGAATTTTGGTTGGTGTACGCACTCAGTTTGCTTAGTTTTGCTTTTTGGTTGTATGTGGTAGTTCTTCCTTTTGTGTATTGGACATTACAATGATGCGGGTGATTCCCCTTGATACAAGGGACTTCCCTACTACATTTTGTCTCTGGATCAACGCTTACTTGTAAATATGATGTTATGATGTTGGAAACATTCCATGCAACCAACTCATGAAATACAAACTATCGACAGATGAAAATATAATCTGCTACCTTCAAATATCACCAAAAAAAGTTTAAAACACCCCCTCAAAACCCCCTCTCACACGCCTTGTACATAAACCTCGCCCTGTGTATTTTGTATATCATTGATAATTATATTTTAATGCAAACAAGATGTCGTAAAATTCATGGCAGGACAAACTCTCTGTGTAAATCGCATCATAATTCACATTCTATCGTTAACATTGCATCAAATGTTCAGCATTAAGATTTTTGTTTCAAGTTATTTTTCTAACGACCAATTACTGTTTGGCACTCAATATCAACTGGTTCGTTCGCGGCTAATTTAAACTTCCACGAAAATGTAATCGTTTTGTTGAATGTTTGCTGATTGCGCATATTTTGTGCTACTTGTTGTTGTTACCAATAAACACAGTGTTGAGAGGGTAAAAGTGTGTGTATTCTTGAACTTGTAGATTGTGTTGAGGTTTAAGTTTCAACCACACTTCATAAGTTTGTTAAGGAATTCCTCACCTGTTTGAGTTGATTCTTGTTTGAATTGTCGTCATGGCTAAAACAAAACAGGTTCTTTCCTGTGTTTGATCGCTAAGCAACTGCACCCGTATTTCGCCCTCAACACACCTCCTCGACAAGCCACGGTTACGTTCGAGAAAAAACGGTAATAATTGTTTGCGTTCTACAGCGTAACCCACCTCTTGTTGTTGCTTTACGTCATTTGTTATTAATGACTCAGCTTCAGTGTGGTAAAAAAATCGCGCCTGTGGGCGATCGGGTGCGCCGAGACGAACGACAAATATCTGTCGGAATGAGTTAATTTGTGGCATACTTTTGTGGAAAGGGTTGTCCGCTCTTCTCTTCGAACAAAAACATCGAAAGAAGACAATCTACTGCATTGCTCGCACTCCATTGTGAACTTGGTTCAACAGAGATGTGAGAGCAGCGACTGCACGTCATCCCGTTGCATGGCAACGAATGAGTCACCAACAAAACGTCTCCAAAACTGAGGAGGGCTGACTAACGTTGTCCAATGTTCAACCGACCATCATGAAGTTCGCAACTGCAACGGAAAGGGGAGACCATATTGCCGTAAAGGATCACCTCTGAGACAAAGGTAGGTGGCATTCAGGACCAAACGAAGACATCTACAATGTGTGACAGCAACGAGCATCTTTGTTCCAATGTTAAGTCGTTTCGAAATGTTTCTGCTGCTACGTTCGCGGCCAACATTACCAGTACGTTGGGGAACAGGAAAACACATCGAACGAAACCATTACCTCTTCTTGCACACACAGCTCTTTTATCTGCGCAGCAAAACTTTTTGACAGTTTCAAAACTTGCCCACGTTCAGCAAAATTGTCCGTAATCATGTCTATCTCACATAGTTTTTCGGGTATTCTGTAAGTCCGGGATTCGCCGAATGTTTTAATATTCATCCAAACCCGAATGTTGACCGAATCTTGTTAATTTTGCACAAAAGTACTTGAACATAAACAATGAATATAAATGTCATGGGCACCGATAAAACCACAAGGGTTATCCTGTCAAGAAGCCAACATTAAATTTGCCAGACTGGCAGGCGAGGAGCGCCGTGCACGAAGCTGTCAATCAACTTGCAACCATTGTTTCATCGTCATAATTATGGAAATATTTGAACGCTGATCAGGAAATCAGTCGTCAAGCCGTTGAAGAGGGAGGCCGAGTGTTGAAATAAAAATCTGCGGGAAAACGAAGCGGGAACTCCGGCAAGGTAAAAATTTAATTTTGCACAAATTCTCAAACATCCTTTAGGAGGGAAGAAGTCAACACAATACTCACAGACTGTTTAATCCGCGCGATTCTATCACAAACTCCTGTGGATATTTTCTTCATCTGACTTTAAATGTCTAAATTTGAGTCAGTAATTAATGCGGGCATCCCAATATGCAAATATTACGAACGAGATGGGCTTCAGATCAAGATATTCGTATTTTATAACCTCATATAAAATGTATCATGATAAAGAATAGCGTTCTAACAATATAGTAATGGTTGGAGTTATTTGATGCAGAAAAATTACTTGGAATGAAAATCTATTATTTACACTTGATTATATAATTCTTTTCATTTGTGTATCAACGACAAAGCTTTCAAGTGGTCACTGCTGCTCATGTTAGGCTTGATCACTTTGAAACCGGCGCCAATGTTGCGAATCCAACACGGTTGTTGGCGATATCGAAAGTTGTGTAGTAATCTCATAAAAAAGACACCAAAAACCCTCAATGGACCACCTTCTGACATCATGTTAATGCTGCAAAACCTCAAGACCGACGCGAGGATTTACCCGATGACACATAGAAGATGAACTACGCACACCATATCAGCACCTTCCTTTATAAATAATGAAATCATCATTTTGTTCATAACTTTTCTTTTTGCAGTTTTGCTACGGTTTCTGTCCAACGCCATTTAAGATGCGAAACATCAATCCACAGTGGACTAATTTCTGAGACAGAATTGTTGATGTATCGATATTTGTTGGACTTCCGTCTGTTTCGGCCAAGCGTGGCTGCCTGTTAGCAACTCTTGTTGCTTGTTTAAGGAATACGTGGATTAAATAGCGCACTTTGTCCTGAAATAAGCAATGTGAAAATTATTGAATCTTGTGCAAACGAACATGGTTAAATAAGTAACGTTTTGATTTAAGAACCTTGTCACCCATCACCCATACGTTGATCTTGTCTGGCTTTACATGTAGGCGGTACATTTGTGTCATACGCCATCATGTTTGTCCATTGCACAGTGAGTTATAAAATATCAACACGTCATAAAATACGCCTATATGACTCACAGGCGGTATTGTTCAATCGCTTCCTATGTTTAAAAAAGTTATGTTATTAGTTCTCCGAAGTTTGGCAAACAATACAGCGGTGTTGTTCATTCGTTTAAGTCACATTACAAAACAGAATGACAAAGGAAAACCGTTGATTGCAAATTAGCGTTTTGCCGGTAACTGTGGCAATCGCATATGAATCACGTTTTGCAATATTTGGTAATATGTGTTTCTTTGTTCATTTATTATGGTCGCAAGCCACTTTCAAAGAACAAATTAGTCCTGTCCATTTCGCAATGGTTTTTGCCACTAAAATAGTTCCACCAGGTACACTAATTGGCCCACTCTCAAATAAAATAAAGGTTTGGTTCATCTGGGCGATCAGCATTATAATAGAGTGGTTGTTCTTAACCTTTTTCTCTCATTTCCCCATTTTTTGTGAAGGGAATCCTTTTTTCCCACTTGTGTTTAAATTTTTACCGTAGAATTTAATTATTGCATTTGCGCTATATCTGTAATACACTTTAGACATTTTTAGGTGGATACAGAACATAACAACTACCTTCGTACACTTGGTGCCCACTAATTACCCACAAACACCATATAATTTCCCACTAATGGGAACTTTCCCACAGGTAAAACGCATTTGTATTTTTAGGTGTTAAAGATTTGGAAAAAAATTAGCCTGCAAGCAAACATATTTCCTACAATTTAAGCTGCGAAAATATAACAAAAAGTTACTTCTTGCCAACAATTGGTCACCTGAAACAAAACAAAAATATTGTCTCAAACCTTTTTTGTCTACAGTCACAAGCATAATGGATATATTTAAATTTATTAGTTTTGTGTTCCAAATGAATTCCTTTAGGAAATATCTGCATGACAGGGAAGTATAAAGCATGCCACCATGAATCAATAAAGAACAAAAAAATATTGAATGACCTAACAGGAAGAAATTTATCGATGACCGAAAAAATTTTGCAAAAATTTAAGGGAAAACTTTAAAATTCAAATGTTGCTCATGAGCCCCAAAGGTGAATGTGGGATGGATTTTGGGGGTCTGTAAACGAACAAAAGCACACAAAAAATGCAGCAATTATGTTTGTTTCTGTTTACTTTTTTTGTTGAATTACAAATATATTTATGATTCTCGTATTTTAACAAATATACAATTTAGTTTGTCAGAAAAGCCGTCAAAATTAACACAGGGGTACAGGACCACAAAACGTTGGGATTCACCAATCTTAACTGTGACGTCCAACAACATGTATGTAATAAACAAATGGCGAAGAGTTCTAAATTACACCCATGCCATGGCCAGTCAGTTTCACATTTTCTGATGGCTATGTATAGCAACTACTGATCTCTATTAATTAATGCAAAAAATGGTTGAATCAACACAGTGTTAAAAAAATTTGAAGGTTTTTTTTATTTAGCCCTAACCAGTCTACTAAAATAAAAAAAAACAGTCACTACTGGGATTAAAAAGCCACAAATACAAACAAACACACAGAACTACAACCTGAAAATCAATAACAATAAAATGAGACAAGGATGCAGACATTCAAACAAACAAATGACCATAAACAAATCAACTAATAGCAATTGAACAACTATTAGCAAAAAAAGTTGATAATATATCACAGCAATTCTGTTCTCTCTGTATAAACCATTAAAACTCACTAATGGCTTGGACGGATGAACAGATGCCATTTTACACGTTGCCTGTTTGAATAAAGGTTCTCAACCTAGTAGTTCAAAGTATCTCTCTTAACTTAAAGCAAAACACAAACCAGCCAGCTCCACAACAAATTTTGTCTGGTGAGAACGGCATAGGTTTCTGCACAAAAAGACAACCAACCCAACAATCATGATCTGCAATTTCAGAAAGGAAAATTTAACAACATCAACGCGAACAAAACTTAACAACAACTCGGACAATAAACCCCAATCCATGCATTGGATAATACAATGCAATCCACGCAAACATTCACTTGAAATAATGGTTAACTGCAGGAGCCCCAGACTCTAACTAAGCTTGCCAGGCAATTAACATATGCATAAACACGCCATGGAGAAGGATATCACAGACCCCATATGATGTAAAAATTAGCTTAAAGAAAATTAAATAATGAAAACAATGACATATAAAGGAATAAGCACAAAGCACATTTTTCCTCAGTTTTGAAACCTGGCAGTCACAGAAATGAACAGTAAGGAATATTACAAGAAGGCCCACAGATTTTTTTTAACGTTATGCATTATTACCTGAATACATATTTACATTAAATCAGAAGAAGTTGGTGAGTTAATTTTATTGACATATATGTGCGGATTGCTTCCTTGACTTTCTTCTTGCACATCGGACAACGTTGAACATCAGGTGAGCAATTTGAACAACAACACAAATGTCCACAAGTTACAAACACAATATCAGCCAAGCGATCGTGGCAGATCTTGCATTTTCTTTCATCTTGTATTTCTTGTATGCGAGCTTGCATTGAGCTGCTAGTTTCTGAAAATTGTGTCATTTTAACATTAGAACTCACTAATAATTGAACACATAAAATTAAGAAACATTTCGAGTTTTATTTTGTTTCAGTTCAGAATTACTTCCCTCCAAAGCAATGAACTTCACTGCTACGTATTCAAACGATTCATGAATGCATAGTTTTACTTTGCCAGCACCTACTCCAAATAGCGATCGGTGCTGGGTGGAACACACCAAATGGTCTTGGCATCGTAACATTTAGTCTAAAACAAACCATTTGTATTGGTTTTGATCTCACAAAATGTAAAACAATTAACAAGCAAGCTATTTTTTTTTAAATTCCCTTGCAACAAAAATTTCCTCACCTGAATTAATTTTTCTGTCTTTTTTTATTTTGTGCTTTTAAGGAGTCAAGAAAACAAGAGGCGGCAGTGGCCATCGACACCACCTGATGACACTCAACTGGTGTATTTCCTCCTGGCACTCACAGTGAGATCAGAAATTTTGTTTTTGTATAATTGCTTCATGCCTATAGCTGCAAAAACTTACAGCGAAAGATACTGAACAGAAAAGCCAAAGCTCACAGCACTGATTACGCGCACAGCAGTGTTCCAAGGGTGTTTGTGATGATAGGCATATAAGCTTTGGCTATTCAGAGTCATTTACTCCATTCCCAATGTCCGTTGTTGGTTAATCTTCGAACACAATCCTAATTCACACGAAATCATCCAATTTGCTACCAACGTGTTGGAAAGTGCTCATACCTAACAAAACATTACGTGGTGAACGAACGCAACCTTCTAGATACAAACTCGCTTACATATAGAGAGAATGATTTATCATGATATTCAGAAACCCGTACAAGTCGAATTTGTCTGCAGTTAACTACAGGAGTCAGAAGACACAGTCGACACGTTGATCATGTTACAGAAGGTGAGATCAAAGGTTGCATTTAAAGCTTCATAACAGTTCTATGTTAATAAGCTGATAACGCAAAACACATGCATTCTTTAAAAAGGAATTCCGCTTTTATCCGCAGAACTCAACGCAGAAAGATTGGCAGAAAAATGAACATCCGGTTAACAAACCACCAGAGAGTGTTAACATACCACCAGAAAGTGTTAACACACCACCAGGGAGTGTTAACATACCACCAGGGAGTGTTAACATACCACCAGGGAGCGTTAACATACCACCAGGGAGCGTTACCATACCACCAGGGAGTGTTAACAAAACCACCAGAGAATGTTAACATACAACCACGGAGCTTTACCATACTACCAGGGAGTGTTAACAAACCATCAGAGAGTGTTAACATACCACCAGGGAGTGTTACCATACCACCAGGGAGTGTTAACATACCACCAGGGAGCGTTAACATACCACCAGGGAGTGTTAACATACCACCAGGGAGCGTTAACATACCACCAGGGAGCGTTAACATACCACCAGGGAGTGTTAACAAACCACCAGGGAGTGTTAACAAACCACCAGGGAGTGTTAACATACCACCAGGGAGTGTTAACATACCAACAGGGAGCTTTACCATACCACCAGGGATTGTTAACAAAACCACCAGAGAGTGTTAACATACCACCAGGGAGTGTTAACATACCACCAGGGAGCGTTAAAATACCACCAGGGAGTGTTAACAAACCACCAGGGAGTGTTAACAAACCACCAGGGAGTGTTAACAAACCACCAGGGAGTGTTAACATACCACCAGGGAGTGTTAACATACCACCAGGGAGTGTTAACATACCACCAGGGAGTGTTAACATACCACCAGGGAGTGTTAACATACCAACAGGGAGCTTTACCATACCACCAGGGAGTGTTAACAAAACCACCAGAGAGTGTTAACATACCACCAGGGAGTGTTAACATACCAACAGGGAACTTTACCATACCACCAGGGAGTGTTAACAAACCACCAGGGAGTGTGAACATACCACCAGGGAGTGTTAACATACCACCAGGGAGTGTTAACATACCAACAGGGAGCTTTACCATACCACCAGGGAGTGTTAACAAACCACCAGGGAGTGTTAACATACCAACAGGGAGCTTTACCATACCACCTGGGAGTGTTAACATACCACCAGGGAGCGTTACCATACCAGTAGGGAGTGTTAACATACCAACAGGGAGCTTTACCATACCACCAGGGAGTGTTAACAAACCACCAGGGAGTGTTAACATACCACCAGGGAGTGTTAACAAAACAACCAGAGAGTGTTAACATACCACCAGGGAGTGTTAACAAACCACCAGGGAGTGTTAACATACCAACAGGGAGCTTTACCATACCACCAGGGAGTGTTAACATACCACCAGGGAGCGTTACCATACCACCAGGGAGTGTTAACATACCACCAGGGAGTGTTAACAAATCCACCAGAGAGTGTTAACATACCACCAGGGAGTGTTAACATACCACCAGGGAGCGTTACCATACCAGCAGGGAGTGTTAACATACCACCAGGGAGTGTTAACATACCACCAGGGAGCGTTACCATACCAGCAGGGAGTGTTAACATACCACCAGAGAGTGTTAACATACCACCAGGGAGCGTTACCATACCACCAGGGAGCGTTACCATACCAGCAGGGAGTGTTAACATACCACCAGAGAGTGTTAACATACCACCAGGGAGTGTTAACATACCACCAGGGAGCGTTACCATACCAGCAGGGAGTGTTAACATACCACCAGAGAGTGTTAACCTACCACCAGGGAGCGTTACCATACCACCAGGGAGTGTTAACATACCACCAGGGAGCGTTACCATACCACCAGGGAGTGTTAACATACCACCAGGGAGCGTTACCATACCAGCAGGGAGTGTTAACATACCACCAGGGAGTGTTAACATACCACCAGGGAGCGTTACCATACCACCAGAGGGTGTTAACATACCACCAGGGAGGGTTACCATACCATCAGGGAGCGTTATCTTACCACCAGGGAGTGTTAACATACCACCAGGGAGCGTTAGCATACCACCAGAGGGTGTTAACATACCACCAGGGAGGGTTACCATACCACTAGGGAGCGTTAGCATACCACCAGAGGGTGTTAACATACCACCAGGGAGCGTTAACATACCACCAGGGAGTGTTAACAAACCACCAGGGAGTGTTAACAAACCACCAGGGAGTGTTAACAAACCACCAGGGAGTGTTAACATACCACCAGGGAGTGTTAACATACCACCAGGGAGTGTTAACATACCACCAGGGAGTGTTAACATACCACCAGGGAGTGTTAACATACCAACAGGGAGCTTTACCATACCACCAGGGAGTGTTAACAAAACCACCAGAGAGTGTTAACATACCACCAGAGAGTGTTAACATACCACCAGGGAGTGTTAACATACCAACAGGGAACTTTACCATACCATCAGAGAGTGTTAACATACCACCAGGGAGTGTTACCATACCACCAGGGAGTGTTAACATACCACCAGGGAGCGTTAACGTACCACCAGGGAGTGTTAACATACCACCAGGGAGCGTTAACATACCACCAGGGAGCGTTAACATACCACCAGGGAGTGTTAACAAACCACCAGGGAGTGTTAACAAACCACCAGGGAGTGTTAACATACCACCAGGGAGTGTTAACATACCAACAGGGAGCTTTACCATACCACCAGGGATTGTTAACAAAACCACCAGAGAGTGTTAACATACCACCAGGGAGCGTTAACATACCACCAGGGAGTGTTAACAAACCACCAGGGAGTGTTAACAAACCACCAGGGAGTGTTAACAAACCACCAGGGAGTGTTAACAAACCACCAGGGAGTGTTAACATACCAACAGGGAGCTTTACCATACCACCAGGGAGTGTTAACATACCACCAGGGAGCGTTACCATACCACCAGGGAGTGTTAACATACCACCAGGGAGTGTTAACAAATCCACCAGAGAGTGTTAACATACCACCAGGGAGTGTTAACATACCACCAGGGAGCGCTAACATACCACCAGGGAGTGTTAACAAACCACCAGGGAGTGTTAACAAACCACCAGGGAGTGTTAACATACCACCAGGGAGTGTTAACATACCAGTAGGGAGTGTTAACATACCAACAGGGAGCTTTACCATACCACCAGGGAGTGTTAACAAACCACCAGGGAGTGTTAACATACCAACAGGGAGCTTTACCATACCACAAGGGAGTGTTAACATACCACCAGGGAGCGTTAACATACCAACAGGGAGCTTTACCATACCACCAGGGAGTGTTAACAAACCACCAGGGAGTGTTAACATACCACCAGGGAGTGTTAACAAAACAACCAGAGAGTGTTAACATACCACCAGGGAGTGTTAAC
Source organism: Ascidia mentula (assembly GCF_947561715.1). Lineage (NCBI taxonomy): Eukaryota > Metazoa > Chordata > Ascidiacea > Phlebobranchia > Ascidiidae > Ascidia > Ascidia mentula. The sequence continues at coordinate 20,221,559 of NC_138568.1, read as the reverse complement.
AAACCACCAGGGAGTGTTAACATACCAACAGGGAGCTTTACCATACCACCAGGGAGTGTTAACATACCACCAGGGAGCGTTACCATACCACCAGGGAGTGTTAACATACCACCAGGGAGTGTTAACAAATCCACCAGAGAGTGTTAACATACCACCAGGGAGTGTTAACATACCACCAGGGAGCGTTACCATACCAGCAGGGAGTGTTAACATACCACCAGGGAGTGTTAACATACCACCAGGGAGTGTTAACATACCACCAGGGAGCGTTACCATACCAGCAGGGAGTGTTAACATACCACCAGAGAGTGTTAACATACCACCAGGGAGCGTTACCATACCACCAGGGAGTGTTAACATACCACCAGAGAGTGTTAACATACCACCAGGGAGTGTTAACATACCACCAGGGAGCGTTACCATACCAGCAGGGAGTGTTAACATACCACCAGAGAGTGTTAACATACCACCAGGGAGCGTTACCATACCACCAGGGAGTGTTAACATACCACCAGGGAGCGTTACCATACCACCAGAGAGTGTTAACATACCACCAGGGAGCGTTACCATACCAGCAGGGAGTGTTAACATACCACCAGGGAGTGTTAACATACCACCAGGGAGTGTTAACATACCACCAGGGAGCGTTACCATACCAGCAGGGAGTGTTAACATACCACCAGGGAGTGTTAACATACCACCAGGGAGCGTTACCATACCAGCAGGGAGTGTTAACATACCACCAGAGAGTGTTAACATACCACCAGGGAGCGTTACCATACCACCAGGGAGTGTTAACATACCACCAGAGAGTGTTAACATACCACCAGGGAGTGTTAACATACCACCAGGAAGCGTTACCATACCAGCAGGGAGTGTTAACATACCACCAGAGAGTGTTAACATACCACCAGGGAGCGTTACCATACCACCAGGGAGTGTTAACATACCACCAGGGAGCGTTACCATACCACCAGGGAGTGTTAACATACCACCAGGGAGCGTTACCATACCAGCAGGGAGTGTTAACATACCACCAGGGAGTGTTAACATACCACCAGGGAGCGTTACCATACCACTAGAGGGTGTTAACATACCACCAGGGAGGGTTACCATACCATCAGGGAGCGTTAACATACCACCAGGGAGCGTTACCATACCAGCAGGGAGTGTTAACATACCACCAGAGAGTGTTAACATACCACCAGGGAGCGTTACCATACCACCAGGGAGTGTTAACATACCACCAGGGAGCGTTACCATACCACCAGGGAGTGTTAACATACCACCAGGGAGCGTTACCATACCACCAGAGGGTGTTAACATACCACCAGGGAGTGTTAACATACCACCAGGGAGCGTTACCATACCAGCAGGGAGTGTTAACATACCACCAGAGAGTGTTAACATACCACCAGGGAGCGTTACCATACCACCAGGGAGTGTTACCTTACCACCAGGGAGTGTTAACATACCACCAGAGGGTGTTAACATACCACCAGGGAGGGTTACCATACCACCAGGGAGCGTTAGCATACCACCAGAGGGTGTTAACATACCACCAGGGAGCGTTAACATACCACCAGGGAGTGTTAACAAACCACCAGGGAGTGTTAACAAACCACCAGGGAGTGTTAACAAACCACCAGGGAGTGTTAACATACCACCAGGGAGTGTTAACATACCACCAGGGAGTGTTAACATACCACCAGGGAGCTTTACCATACCACCAGGGAGTGTTAACAAACCACCAGGCAGTGTTAACATACCACCAGGGAGTGTTAACATACCAACAGGGAGCTTTACCATACCACCAGGGAGTGTTAACAAACCACCAGGGAGTGTTAACATACCAACAGGGAGCTTTACCATACCACCAGGGAGTGTTAACATACCACCAGGGAGCGTTACCATACCAGCAGGGAGTGTTAACATACCAACAGGGAGCTTTACCATACCACCAGGGAGTGTTAACAAACCACCAGGGAGTGTTAACATACCACCAGGGAGCGTTACCATACCAGCAGGGAGTGTTAACATACCAACAGGGAGCTTTACCATACCACCAGGGAGTGTTAACATACCACCAGGGAGTGTTAACATACCACCAGGGAGCGTTACCATACCAGCAGGGAGTGTTAACATACCACCAGAGAGTGTTAACATACCACCAGGGAGCGTTACCATACCACCAGGGAGTGTTAACATACCACCAGGGAGCGTTACCATACCACCAGGGAGTGTTAACATACCACCAGGGAGCGTTACCATACCAGCAGGGAGTGTTAACATACCACCAGGGAGTGTTAACATACCACCAGGGAGCGTTACCATACCACCAGAGGGTGTTAACATACCACCAGGGAGGGTTACCATACCATCAGGGAGCGTTACCTTACCACCAGGGAGTGTTAACATACCACCAGGGAGCGTTAGCATACCACCAGAGGGTGTTAACATACCACCAGGGAGGGTTACCATACCACCAGGGAGCGTTAACATACCACCAGGGAGTGTTAACATACCACCAGGGAGCGTTACCATACCACCAGGGAGTGTTAACATACCACCAGGGAGCGTTACCATACCACCAGGGAGCGTTAACATACCACCAGGGAGCGTTACCATACCACCAGGGAGCGTTACCATACCACCAGAGGGTGTTAACATACCACCAGGGAGGGTTACCATACCATCAGGGAGTGTTAACATACCACCAGTGAGTGTTAACATACCACCAGGGAGTGTTAACATACCACCAGGGAGTGTTAACATACCACCAGGGAGCGTTACCATACCACCAGGGAGTGTTAACATACCACCAGGGAGCGTTACCATACCACCAGGGAGTGTTAACATACCACCAGTGAGCGTTACCTTACCACCAGGGAGTGTTAACATACCACCAGGGAGCGTTAGCATACCACCAGAGGGTGTTAACATACCACCAGGGAGTGTTAACATACCACCAGGGAGTGTTAACATACCACCAGGGAGTATTAACATACCACCAGGGAGTGTTAACATACCACCAGGGAGCGTTACCATACCACCAGGGAGTGTTAACATACCACCGGGGAGCGTTACCATATCACCAGGGAGTGTTAACATACCACCAGGGAGCGTTACCATACCACCAGAGGGTGTTAACATACCACCAGTGAGCGTTACCTTACCACCAGGGAGTGTTAACATACCACCAGGGAGCGTTAGCATACCACCAGGGAGTGTTAACATACCACCAGGGAGTGTTAACATACCACCAGAGAGTGTTAACATACCACCAGGGAATGATAACATACCACCAGGGAGCGCTAACATACCACCAGGGAGCGTTAACATACCACCAGGGAGGGTTAACATACCACCAGGGAGCGTTAACATACCACCAGGGAGTGTTGTTAAGAAAAAGAAACTCGTTCTTTACCAAGAGGACATCGTGGTCATTGCAATCTTCAATGTGAGAAAGATGGTTGAATTCCTTCCAAATCCCGCACCTTACCCGAAAAACCTGAGAGATCGACTCTCCTGTCTCCGCTTGGATTTCGCAGGTTTCGCCGAACGAAAGCCATGCCTGTAATCATTTGAAATTTATTCACCAGACGTACGGGAAGTAATCAATATGAACATAATACTGTATTCACAGAAATAGGATGCCTATAGCGCAGCTTGGGTTCCATTTGTGTATAACCCCACAATTTCCATTTGGAAGAAGACCTTGGTGTTTGTATTTTGACTAAACATTATTCCAGCGTTTTTTCATTACGTCATCTATATGATAAAACTTGCAAAGCATTTGGAAATAAAATACCCTGTGTGTATGGACTAATTCTGTTTATGCAAAGTGGTTGCTATAAACTACGTCATTTCTACAACTTTGCATATCTACCATGATATATTTATCAGGTATTTAAATGGAGACTCATAATAGGTACTTAGGTTAATAAAATACAAGCAGAAAACGTTTTGTGGAATATTGCAGTATATTCCTAAAAGCGCGCAAACACGTCTGTTCTGCAACATTTTAACAAACACTTGTCACCGTTATTTATTATCACATGTGCTATCAATGTAGGCTCCACTTCTCACAAAAATATTACTGTGGGCAGTAAAATCTGGACAAGAAAGGTTGATTTGCTTCTGTTGCAATCATCTGTAAAAGCAGATAATAGGTAGTTGCAATAAAAGCGTGTGCCACAAACGACAACATCAAAACCATTAGACCACCAATTTTGCTGGGAACATATCTGCATATGTTAAAGAGCCTCTAACTTTAAATCATTGTAAATTAAAAAAAACCTCATGGACTGGTTACAAAAAGACGAAAATCTTGAAGAGCGAAAGCTATTGTCTCGCGAGGACATTGCAGAAGGGCTTAATTTACGCTTAAACGCGACCTACTTCTCTTTTTGAGGGATTTCTAACCAACAGGTATTTGGAATGGCGATGGGTGATTGCCAATGCGGTAATGGAGACGATTGAAAATAGGGCGCTTGCAACATTTGCACATCTTCCTCGTTTTTGGAGGCCTTGAGTTGATGATACGCATTGCATTATCGATATTTCGGTCCTCAAGTCCTTCCTTGCCCACCTGAACGGCATTTAGGAATCTATAAAGTTTACTTTGGAGGAAGAAATTGATAAGAAACTACCATTCTTGGATGTGGAAATATACCGAAACGTGGGTCGGCAAAATCGGCACTCGCGTCTACCGTAAGCCGACTCACGCAAACCGCTACCTTTCCTTCTAGTCGGCGCATCCATTACAACACAAAAAGGCGGTTCTGAAGTCCCTTATAGCAAGAGCTGATATTTTGAACTCAAGCGAAGAAGATCATGACGAAGAGATCAATATCATTCGACACGAGCTGCGGGAAAACTCGTACCCCTCGTGGATATCACGTAGAAGGTCGGGCGTCACATCAAATGACCCGACGCCAACCTTCGGTTCGGTGGTTCTTTCCTATGTCCCCACACTCACCGAGATTTTACAGCGGATGCTGACCGATTATGACATTAGGGTCTACATTAGGCCCCACACAACATTCCGTAGATTATTGTCGCACCTCTTTACTACGGAAACAGCGGAACAAAAATGAGTGGTTTACTCAGTTCCATGTGGAGAGTGCGAGGGGGTCTACTTCAGGGATACCGGAAGAGCCCTGAAAACCAGAATTAAGGAGCACCGCCGCGACGTTGCATCAAAGTCACAAGGAAGACAGCGTTGGGCAAGCATGCTGCCTTAAAAGGTCATCGGATTGCCTTCGACAAGGACGAGGTTCTTGAAAGGGAGGTGGATCATACAAAGCGCCTTTTTCTAGAAGCGATCCATATCCACAAGAACAAGCGCTGTGTTAATGATAGGAAACAGTGCGTATATTTCCTGGTGCTTTACAACAACTTGCTGTAACTGTTGTTTCCAGCCCTTTTTATAACATCACGTGATATCATAAGCGGTGTTAGCGTTATCTTTTCGTGTTGGTTGTGTGCTGAACCATTAGCCTATGAAAGCTTAGCTGGATAGCAAGCGAAGCGTCCGTGATTATAAGTTACGGTTTTATGTGAAAAACGAACTATTAAAATATAATATGCCTGACAGGAACAGCAACATTATCTTTGTACTTTATATAGGTGTTCACACCACAGGGCGCGCTATTGCCAAGGGCTTCACATAAAGATATTCGCATTTTCAACATAACGACGTAATGTATTATGATGAATAATACTGCTTCAACATTATAGTAATGGTTGGAGTTATTTAATGCAGCCTACATATATGCAGTCGTTTGACATAACGACGTTATATTACGCCATCAGGTTGTTGACCGCACGTGGTCATTAAAAAAAATATTGGATTTGATGGCCGTAAAACAATTTGATTGGTTTTTACCAGCGTGCATTGAGTTAAACATATTATGTTCATTGACATTGCAACGATTTGTTTAATCCAGTGTTTCTCAAACTTTTTTTTTTAGTACCGCCCCACAAACACCTTAGTCATTTAACAACGCCCAACAGAACAGACAAAAAACATAGCGAATTTATTTGTTGCTTGTCAATTAATGCGATGGGTGACGTTGGTGGAATGACACCAATTTCGTCTGATTTCTAATATTTGAATACCAAACTCTAGTTAACAACAAGTAAACCATACCACCGAAAATCCTCATTTTTACTTCTAGTTCAGCATGCGAGAAAAGACCTTTTTGCGGTAGCATAAATTATACAAAGATTGAACTGAATCATTTGGGCCAGTGATTCCCAACCTTTTTGTGGTTGCGTACAACTTGGAGGTAAAACAATTTCGTTGTGTACCACCTAATTGAGTGTTACAAAGTAACATAGGGGATGAACTATCCAAAATTTTGAAATCAGTTACGTTTTATTAAATTCGAACTATACCCGCAAATTACGGAAAGATGCTCACGTACCACCTGGAATGCGGTCGCGTACTACTAGTTGTACACGTACCACCGGTTGGGAAACACTGACTTACGCTATAAGAGAAAATTTGCCCTGTCACAAAGCGCTCATTTATTTCCTAGCGCTCCCCAATCGCCCATTTGGTCTGCGCCCCCGCACGATTGCGCCCACTTTGGGAACCACTTGTTTAATCAAATATACACAATATCTTGCACGATTACATTTTTAACTGAATCATGAAAGTTGCAGCATCACTAAATATTCACAAATCCCAACATTTTTATTTTTTGCGCTAACTACGCTGTTGAACAACAAATATGAACACAAAATATCATGAGTCGATGAAACCATTGATGGAATAAATCCAAATTGTCCCAGACGAAGTCCAAGCTTAGCCCGAAGGGTAACAAACATGACTTGTGACCCCAAGTTCAGTCCCATTTACTTGAAGTAAGAAGTTTCTTATTTGTGAGGCAGAGTTGCGTTCGTAAGTGAGCAAAACACAATTACGCCGTGAATAAATATTGCGTCACGTGATATTAGTTTGTAGAAAGACAATCGTCTGGAAGCCGCGCAATGCCCGACCGTGTGGCCCTTGTGCCCTAGCCTCAGTCTCGTGTTGGGACAATAGGAAGTGCAAAGAAAAAACAAATATCGTCATAATGAATAGGGACGGTAAAAGGAACAATGCAGAATATCCATATTATTTGCGTAACAATGCCTGTCTATATTTAATCGCTGGCTGTGTTTAGTGCGAAGGCAAATCTAAGGACAATAGTAAGGTTGCATGAATATAGACTGGGCATCATACTTAACAATATACATTGATATATTGGAATTTCCCTATGGAAAATTTTTTCGTTGGAGTTGGATATTTTGCTGTGATCTAGGCTAAACAAAATATTGGATCGTTAAATAATTTGATTGGTTTTTACCAGCGTGCATTGAGTTAAACATATGTTCATTGACATTGCAAGCGATTTGTTTAATCCAGTGTTTCTCAAACTTTTTTGAGTACCGCCCTTCAAACACATTAGTCATTTAACAACGCCCAACAGAACAGACAAAAAACATAACGAATTTATTTGTTGCTTGTCAATTAATGCGATGGGTGAGATTGGTGGAATGATACCATTTTCGTCTGATTTCTAATATTTGAATACCAAACTCTAGTTAACAACAAGTAAACCATACCACGGAAAATCCTCACTTTGACTTCTAGTTCAGCATGCGAGAAAAGCCCTTTTTGCAGTAGCATAAATTATGCAAAGATTGGACTGAATCATTTGGGCCAGTGATTCCCAACCTTTTTGTGGTTGCGCACAACTTGGAGGTAAAACAATTTCGTCGTGTACCACCAAGTTGAGTGTTACAAAGTAACATAGGGGATGAACTATCCGAAATTTTGAAATCAGTCACGATTTATTAAATTCGAACTATACCCGCAAATTACGGAAAGATGCTCACGTACCACCTGGAATGCGGTCGCGTACTACTAGTTGTACACGTACCACCGGTTGGGAAACACTGACTTACGCTATAAGAGAAAATTTGCCCTGTCACAAAGCGCTCATTTATTTCCTAGCGCTCCCCAATCGCCCATTTGGTCTCCAGCGCCCCCGTACGATTGCGCCCACTTTGGGAACCACTTGTTTAATCAAATATACACAATATCTTGCACGATTACATTTTTAACTGAATCATGAAAGTTGCAGCATCACTAAATATTCACAAATCCCATCATTTTTATTTTTCGCGCTAACTACGCTGTTGAACAACAAATATGAACACAAAATATCAATGGTCGGTGAAACCATTGATGGAATACATCCAAATTGTCCCAGACGAAGTCCAAGTTTAGCCCGAAGGGAAACAAACATGACTTGTGATCCCAAGTTCAGTCCCATTTACTTGAAGTAAGAAGTTTCTTATTAGTGAGGCAGAGTTGCGTTCGTAAGTAAGCAAAACACAATTACGCCGTGAATAAATATTGCGTCACGTGATATTAGTTTGTAGAAGGACAATCGTATGGAAGCCGCGCAATGCCCGACCGTGTGGCCCTTGTGCCCTAGCCTCAGTCTCGTGTTGGGACAATAGGAAGTGCGAAGAAAAAACAAATATCGTCATAATGAATAGGGACGGTAAAAGGAACAATGCAGAATATCCATATTATTTGCGTAACAATGCCTGTCTATATTTAATCGCTGGCTGTGTTTAGTACGAAAGCAAATCTAAGGACAATAGTAAGGTTGCATGAATATAGACTGGGCATCATACATAACGATATACATTGATATATTGGTATTTCCCCAGGGAAAAATTTTTCGTTGGAGTTGGATATTTTGCTGTGATCTAGGCTAGCTTATTTGCCAATAACTTTTTCAACCTTATACAGGTATGCGTAGATTGGTTGTTACGAATCCACGTCAACAAACATTATATCAGACAAAGTTATTGAATTCTGGTTACTTTGCGAGGATTTCTTAAACTGTAACAAACATTTTGTGTTGCTGCAGAAGTCGTTGGTTGATCAGAGGGAGGATTTGAGACGGATCAGGGAAGAGTCCGACAGACGAAAAATGGGATCAAGGTTTGTGAGCTATTTAAATTCTTAACATGGTGAAATATAGCCACATTTTTGTCGGAAAAACAAATAAGCATAATTTTTGCTCGGGACAAAAATGAACATAAATATCTTTCCCCGTGTAAGCGTGGAAGTTTAAGTTTTAATTTGTTATTTCTATGCAAGTCTTAGCAGGCCCTGGTGTGGGCCTCGGTTTATAGAGTTAGGTTAAACTCGGTCTGGTCTGTGATAGAGTTAACAGGTGTCATTAACTTGCACGGTGTCTCACGCTTCGCCAGTCGCATTGTGAGCCCAGGACGAAATTTTGGTCCGATAATATCACGCAAAAATTATGCCTGGTCACTATCTGACATCTGGTTATAAACTGTCGCTCGCAATATATATGCCGGCCTTTTGTAAGCGATGGAATCCCGATGGATCGGCTGGAGTAAACTAAACGTGGTTTAAAGTATTTAAATCAGACATATGGTTGAACCAGTGTGAAGATTAAACTTTTGTTTTCCAAAAATGACATTAAAACACTTTGTATAAGCTTTATCAAAAAATATGAAGGGTTCAGTGAGCTGTCGAGATTTGGCGAAAACTACTGAATATTTATTCTGAGCGTTTGAACAACAAGCGGATAAGAATAAAAACAAACAGAAAAAAGTGACGATAGTTTATTTTAAAAGCCAGTGAAATTTTGGCAATTACCAGTTAACTTAAACAAAATTGCAGTGTTCCTTGGACATAAAGTTTGTAAAACTAAAATCCACGATGACGTCATTCCCCTGAATAAGAGAAATATATTATTGCAAGATATAAACTCTTGGTGTTTTTATCAGGTATTGGTTGAAGGAGGTTGGAATCCTGCTCTCCTTCATCACAATTGCTTCAGCACAGTATAGATATGACGATCGTAAGTATTTTGTTACAAAACATAAACTCTCAATTAATTTAATATATTGGTTAGTTTTACGGATTTTGATGGATTTCAAACATATTTACGTTCATGTGTTTTGTACAGAGTTCACTTGCGATGATGGGAGGAAGGTGTGGGCTGCGTGGTTTTGTGATGGTGGTGATGGTGGTCGTCGTGGTCCCTATTGCAGGAACGGAAGTGATGAGAAACCGGCCAACTTTTCCACTTATCCTGAAAACCTCACCAGTCCTTACATGAGGTGAAAGCACTTAAATATGTTCCCTAAATTCGTTGTATTAGTGTTGATCAACCAATAGGCGATGTTATCAGGGTTTGACTTATATTAAAATAACGAATTTTGAACAGTCTATAATAAAGTCGGGTCAAATAAGAAAGTTTTAAAACCACACGCGTTCAGAAGTGTTTTCAATATTTCAAGGGAATTATTGATTGCGAAACACTCACACGTAACAATAATGTTCTTGAGGTAAGAAGTGGCCAGTGGGTGGCGCAAAGAGTGAATCTAAGATAAGTTAAACCTTATATCACGGGTGGCCAACACGTCGATCGCATCACAGTTTGCGTTGACTTTACAAAATTTTAAATAAACGTAATCGTCAATCTGTTTGCATAATTTGCCGTGATAAGTAAAAGTTTCATTAATGTTCGCTTGTTTAACACAGTGTTTTAAATTGAGCATTGTTACCAAACACGTGGCAATGTTAAGCAACACGTGGCATTGTTACGTAAAACGTGGCATTATTACCACACATGTGGAATTGTATTACCAGAATCAGGTTACCTCAGTAAACATTTTAGGCGCAAAACAAAAGTTAATATATTTTTAATGTTGTAGGTGGTATAAATACGTTACAATCATAATGCAATTACTTCTGAAACTTCATGTTAAGGAAATGACTATTATAGCGCACGAAAGTGTATACCCACCAGCAAGTTTCATGTTAAAGATTTTTAGCAGGCGTTGCTTATCTTATACACAAGCAAAGTGGAGCCAATAATATGAATGCTGTGAGCTGCAGACAGATGACCACAGCGTATTTTTGTATTCTGGAAAACTAATCCGCCACAACGAATATCACACAAAAATTTACACAAAGCAATGGAAACAAAAATCATGTATACGATGGCAAAAAAAGAAAAAAACGTATTAAAAGAAAAATGTGGGAGAAGAGTAAAGAGGATAAGAGAAAAATAACGTCAGAAAAAGTAAGCTATGTTAAACGTGAATAGCAAAAAAAAAAAATTAAGCAATGGTACAATATTAAGTTTTACGGATGTAAGAATGGGTGGAGAGAAGGTTAATTAATTTATATTTATAGAATGTTTCACATCGGCCAGGACGCTCTCAGGAAAGGTGTTGTCCCTGTTCCGCTGGATTACGAACTTAAAGTTTATGGACTGTTTAAGGGATTGGATGAGGTGTTGGGGGGTCTTTTTCAAAAGGCGGGGGTCATTGCGGATTCAGTTACGGGGTTTCCAAATGATATGGCAACATAGAGTTGTTCAGAAGGACAGTAAGGGTTGTGGCGTAGGGTGTCGTAGGTTGTGGGAGTTTGGGAAAGTTTAGGTGTGCAGCGGTGTCAAAGCAGGTGGTGTCCATATGAAGAAGTGCGTGTTTCTAATTCGAAGGTCGAGTAATTTAGGGGATTTCAAGGTTATATTCAATGAGGGATAGTTGGTGTGTTGCGGGGGTTTCCAGTATATGCGGGGTTTGTAATACTGTTTTGAAAGGAGAGAGAGGTGAGGGGCCAGCAAAGAGGGGGATGTTGACCATCTCGTAACAACCAATCCCTGCAGAGGCACCGAGTTTAAGAGGATGGGACCGGTGGTCCTAAATGCACACACGTATGCACGAAGTAGGCGCCATTGTCAAAAACAATAACATAAGTACAAGATATTGGCTTGCTAAAAACAGTTTGTGTTGAAGTCATTTGGTACTATTCCCTTATAGTTATACATAACCTTCTCTCCAAGCATTAGGTTATGACATGTGCCACATGTACAACTAATCTAGAAACACTGGTAGTTTGTGTTGTTACAACGGGATGGACTTCATTCGGAGCAGCGATATTTTTTTTTTTTTTTTTTTTATTCGGATGAGCACTAGGCTACCACGAATATCACACTAAAAATGGAGGAAAAGAAGAGACGAAAAATACAGGTACAAAAGAAAAAAAAGGTTGCAGACGACAAGTACTGCACAAATAGGAAAATAAGGAAAAGGAGGAGAGCAAGGAAAAGGTGCGGAAAAAAGTGGGATTTACGATTACAAAGAAAAAACGCAATTAGAGTGTATAAATAAATACAAAAAAAAGGGTCACATACACACACACAAAAGGGGAATACTACTTGTAGCAATATATTGAATATTGGTTGTTTGTCAAAGGGTGGTGGAGAGAAGGTTACCAAAATTGGGTTATATAATTTTTGACGTCGGCCAGGACGCTTTCGAGAGAGGGGTTCTCCCTGTGACGTTGGATAGCGAGTCTTAAAGCAATAGAGGATTTAAATGATCGGATGAGGTGATTAGAGATGTTGTTCAAAGGGCGGGGGTCATGTTTCATGCGGTTTCTTGTCTTCCAGATTATGTGGGTTAATGAGGTGTTAAGTAGAGCGGATAGGGTCGACGCGTAGGGGGTATCATGTTGGGGTAGTTTCGGGAAATTCAGGTGTATAGGTGAGTCGAAGTAGGAAATGGTGGTATTTAGCAAGGAGTTAAGGGTTTTTTTTACAAGGTTTAGAAGGGGTTGAATTGTGGGGCAGTTGTGGAAAAGATGTGAAAAAGTTTCGGATGGGTAAGTGCAGAGGTAACAGTGGGGATTTTTGTCGAGTGGAAGAAAGGTTTGTTGGCATTTGAGGGGGAAAATTTTGTAGGTGAGGCGGTAATTGAATGTTTTAAGATAATTGGGGAAAATAGGGTTATGAATTTGGGTCCAGTCTGTCAGGTTATGGGGGTTTGGAGAGGTATTTGTCAATCTGGTGTAGAGGGGTTTTAATTTAGGGCAAAGAAGTTCCTGTTCTGTGGGGTTTATGGAGGTTATTAAAGTGTATAGGTATTGATAGTGAGGGGAGGGTGTTGCTGCGTGAGGTAGAAAATTTCGTGTCCGGAGGTCGAATAATTGAGAAATTTGGAGTCCAAGGTTATATTCAAAGAGGGAAAGTTGCGGTGTAGTTGGGGTGTCAAGGATACGATGTTTATAATATTTTTTGAAGGAAGAGAGTAATAAAAGGTCGGAATAGAGGGGGATGTTGGCCGCGCCGTAACCTCCGAGGTCACGGCGGGCTGCCAGAGTGTTGATGGGCAAGGTAGGGTTGTTTGGGCCTACGACAAAGTTCACCACGATGCCGTCGACCCACTCGCGTTGCCGGGATGGTAGGGGGTAGGTGTTGGCCATATAAGAGATTTTGGATAGGAGCATTGTTTTGGAAAGGATGCATTTCGAATCGAAAGTTAGAAAGGGGTTACTTATAGAGTTGGCGCGGGTTTGTAAAGAGGAAATTTTTGTGTGCCATGCCGTTGTTATAGCTGAGGGTGCGCCGATGGGTGTTTTTAAAGGATTTATTGAGTTAAGGTTCCAATTAATATGATTCAAAAGGGGTTCGTCGGTAGGAGGTTGGAGGATGGCAATTGCTTCGGTTTTGGTGGGGTTTAGTTTAAGACCAGATAATTTACTAAATTTATCAATTAATGCCAGGGATTGGATGAGGGATTGCCGATGCGCCACCACTAGGGTGACGTCATCGGCGTAAGCAATTGCCTTGGGTGTATTTCGGCATGGCACAGGGGTAGACATGATAGCGGGGGTGTTTTGGATGGCAACGAGAAGTGGGTCTAAGGCGATCAGGAAGAGGGTCAAACTAAGGGGGTCACCTTGTCTGACTCCTCTCCTGATCGGAAACTCCATCGTGGCGAAACCATTGACGTAGGCCCGGGTATTGGCAGAAGAATGAAGGGCAGAGAGATAATCAGTAAAGAGAGGGGGAAAGTGTCTAAGTTTTAGTTGGAGAAGAAGCCATGGGAAAGAAATAGAATCAAAAGCTTTTTGGAAATCGAGTGAAATGAAGAAAGAGTCCGAATTGATTAGAGAGGCGTGGTGATAAAGGTCGCGAAGAAGGGAAGTGGCGTCAGCTGTTGAGTTACCGGGTGTGGAGAATTGGTTGGGAGAGAGAATTGAGGAGATGAAGGGTTTGATGCGGAGGTTGAGGATTTTATGTAAGATTTTGAGGTCGGTATTAAGGAGAGAAATGGGTCGGTAGTTGTTTAAGAGAGTCGGGTCGTTCTTTTTATGAATAAGGGTAAGGTGTCCGAGATTAAATTCCATTGGGGTATATGCGTTAAGGTAGACGTAGTTGAGGGCTTGGGTCAGGTCGGCCCCGATGAAGTCCCAGCAGAGCGAGTAAAACTCGATGCTGAGACCATCGGAACCGGGGGTTCTGCCGGAGGGAATAAGGGAGAGTGTGCTTTTAACTTCGTGTTGGGTTATAGGGTTTGAGAGAGTGTCGCGGAGTTGGTCGGGGATGGTTTTTGAGGGGTGTTTAAGGAATTCGTTATTAGGTTGCGGAGGAGGTAATTGTTGATCGGAATAAAGGGCAGAGAAGAATTTTCTAGTGTGGGATAGAAGTTCCTTAGGGGTTGAGAGGGGGAGTCCATGGGGGTCTTGTGATTCGAGAATTGGGGGGTGTTTGCGGGTAGGGAGGAGCTGAGTGTACAGGGATTTGTCGGCTATGTTTTTGTAATGTGGGTCGGAGGAAAGTGATTTGATGAGGGAAGAGCGGGATTTGGAGAGGTAAGTGTTGTTAAGGGACTTCTTAAGGGACTGGAAATGAGCTAGGTTTTGTGGGGTGGGATTGTCATTGACTATTTTTCTGGCGTTTTCAAATTGTTGCTGGAGGTGTTGGGATTCGGTGCGGTATTGTTGGGAAAGGCGTTTGGAGTGAGATTGTAGGAGTGTTTTAAATTTGTACTTGAGGGTGAGCCAGTATTCCATGGGGTTGGGGTGAAGAGGAGCCAGAGTTTGCCAGAGGGGATAATGTAGGGAAAAGTCTTGTTGAAAGAGAGGGTCAGTGAAAGTGGAGGTATTGTTCTTCCAGGAGCCTTTGCCCCTGGGGGGAGAAGAAATGAGGTTAAGGGTTAGAGTGACGAGGTCGTGGTCAGAGAAGGGGCATGGAGTGAAAAGATGTTGTTTAGGGATCAATGGGTGGGCAGTGTAAATTCGGTCTATGCGGGATTGGGTGCCGGGGGCGCGTCGAGAATATTGGCAAAGGGAGGGATGGAGAGTGCGGAATGAATCTTTAAGGTCAAAGGTGGATAATAATTTAACTAAAGGGGGGCTAGGTCTACGTGTTTGGAGGGGAGGGTATTTATCAAGGGCTGGGTTTAGGACACAATTAAAATCACCGGCAAGAATTAAAGGGTGGGTGGAGGTTAAGTACGGGTATAGGGAATCAAAAAAGTTATTGTTATTGCTATGGTTTTTCTTGCCGGAGGGGGCGTAAATATTTACCAGGTGAAAGGTGTGGGTGAGGGTTGAGATGTCGGCAGCAATAATGCTACCGGCAGAATCAGAAACGGAATTGAGAATTTGAAGTGTGGAGGAGTTTAGAAGAACTGCGACACCTCCTCGGGCATAGCCCTTCAGAGGTGCCGAGTTTAAGAGGATGGGGCCGGAAGTCCATTCAGACTTCCAGAGGGATTCGGTTTGGGGAGTAGAGTGAGTTTCTTGTAAGCAGTAAAGGTCAAAGTTCAAAGAGGAAAGGTATTGAAACAGGGCCCTCCTCTTGGGTGCCTGGCCTAGGCCGTTAACATTAAGAGTACATATTCGCAAATACGACGCCATTGTATACATAAAAAATAAACAAGCAGGTGGTGGGTGATAATGGTGGTTTTACAAAAACGTTGCATTAAAATCATCGGGAATTGTGGCTTTGCAACTGCACACAACCTTCTCCCCGGGCAAAAGGTTATAACATACACCGCAAGTGCAGCTGATAAGAAGGCGTTGGCACCGTTTATTGGTACAACGAGACGGGCTAAGGTAGGCCGCAGCCCAATTTCCACAGCGACATTTTAAATGTGCTGTGTCGCATAAACATTTAACGTGCTTGCCTGCATATGCTGTGTGGCAGCATGACGTCTTCTTCTTGGGCGAAGGTGTTGCACTGTTCTTGCGTTTGCGGGATCTCACTGTGTTGAACCCTTCGTCGTCCCGCTTCATTGGTTTAGGGGTTGATGACGCCATTGGTTGCGTCACTGGGACGGGAGCGTCAGTGGAAACCATTTGTGTTGTAGCGGTTTCAGCCAACACGGGCTGCAGGATACTGCGACGTACCGCCTCTGGTGTCTTGTTGGTGTCGCCGACATTGGTCGTTGGGGCGCTAGAGGTTGCTTGCGCCTCTGAAGACTTGTTGTTGTTGGGCGTTGTAGCGGTGTCAGCCAATTCGGGCTGCTGCATACTGTGGTGTACCGCCTCTGGTGTCTTCTTGTTAAATCCCAAATTACGCGTTGCGGCGCTAGAGGGTGTGAGCGCCTCTGTAGACTTCGCGCCGCTTCCCGTGACGTCAGCTGTCACGGTTGGCGGCACATCTTCAGTGGCAACAGCTGCCACGCCTTGCTTGTTCACAGGTGTGACGTCGGATGTCACACCTGGAGTTGTAACGGTTTTATCTACCGTTTCTGGAGCCTTCTCAACTTGCGTCGGGACGGCCTTATCAGCCGCCTCTGGCGCCTTCTCGTCGAGCGTTGCGACGAGCGCACCTGCGCCCGCCAACGCCAACTCGCTCTTATCTTCTCCTTGCTTGTTTTTCGCGCCTGCGTCTTTCGTTGCGGCTGCAGCCGCTTTTCGCTCTTCTGCATGTTTTGCGAAACTTGGGCACTCGCGTTTAACATGGCCCATTTCGTGACAAAAATCACACTTCTTGGGCTGACCTTCGTAAGTAACCTCGATCATTTTCTTGCCCAGACGCAGGCGCTCGGGAATATGGTTTTGGGCCAAAATTGAGCTCTTCATTATAATGACGCGCTTGCCACAATAGACGCTTTCGTCGTCATAGACTTTCCACCCTTTCTTGACCGGGGCGTACTTCGACATAAAGTTTAAGATTGCCGACATTTTAATACGCGGGTGAACTTTGGACAGAAACACCCGGATCTCATCATCACAGTGCGCATTGGCATAGACTGCCTTGCCACTGGCTCTGATAGTGGCAGCAAGCTCTTTGGCCTTTTCTGCAGAGGCGCAGTTAAATACAACTTTCCCGTTCGGGTAGGGGATAACACCCTCCAAAGCCCGAATGCTCACTTTAAGCTGCTTCAAGAGTTTGTACAGCTCTTGCTTCTTAAGCCCAGGGTTGAATCGGGCCTCAACATCAAGGTTAGGGTCTGTGTCGAATGGATCGACCGCTGGCACATTTCCGGCCGAAACAACAGGCCGGGAAGCTAACGCTTGCGCGTAATTCATAATTTTCAATGCTTTTTGTGCGTCTTCAACAAAATCGCACGGGCTGGCCACTGGCAGCTCACCTCTCCTATCAAACAAATAGCAGCCCTTACAAGGGCTGGGCTGGCTTTGCGCAGTGGCCTCAGATAGTCTACAACAGATCATTAACCAGAAAAACTAAGACGAAAACTTGTAAGACTGGCCGAATTCACTGCTTTATATAGACTCAAATAATTTCCAATATAGTAACTCATGTGTGATGCTTACTGTTTTCAAATAGAAAGTTACACGAATAATTACCTGATTCCAATAGTTTTCTCCACCTTGTTTTCTCCGTATGTATGCACCTACGTGTTTGGTGCCCAACGGATGACGGTGGCTGTATCGTCACCACAAAGAAGAAGTATTTGCCTGACCGGATGGTCGGCATGATCGTCAGCATCAGTCGCACCAAGCTGCACTGATGACACCTTGTAGTACGAAACAATGGTCAACTGTTTACAGCACACAGAATTTATAATATTGGCTCCAATTTGCTTTCTGTTAGATATTTTTCAGCAAACGTTATGCAAAATTATTGTAAAGTCGTAGGTTGTGTTTTGTTATTCACATATCTGCATACACAACCGTGCATGAATAGTTGGCATTAATCTGGTTTATTTAAAACCAAACTTAACATTTACTGATTATTAGCCATGACAACTCTTCATGTTTAAACATCAACTAACACAAATCTCCCAAAACTTTTGTTATATGACGTAATACATTACTTTTGTTACAGTTGCGACAACAAGCTTGACTACTGGGATTCAAACAAAGTATGCGCCCTAAGAGTGGAAGAGTTTTGCAAAGGAATAATCCAATGTGTTGGAAAAACACCTTGTGACGTTGGATGCCCCTCCCACTTCCAATGTCCGAATTCAACTTGTTGGAAACGTTCGACTGTTTGTGATGGCGATCCTTGCAATGACTGTCCAGCTTTCCAACACTGGAATAATGGACATGGATTCAAATGTGTTCGGAATGGCACGAATTGCAATCTTCCGCAAATGTTTTTATGGGATGACATTGCCGATTGTGATGATAAATCTGATTTGTGTTACACCTCGGAGAATGGAGATGTCAGGTATTTTGTTTTTGATTGTGCTTTGCATATGCGTACTTGCCAGCACTGCCCCAGACTTCCCTCTCCCAATGTGTTCCTTATCTTACTATATATCATATTTTCTTTCAACGCCTTTGGATCGGTGTTTTCTACTGGCGCCAAAAAAAAAGAAACGTTTTAAAGTAAAATATAATTTTAGTCATATGAACTTTGTTGTTTATATTGATGGTTATGATAATAAAATGAACAGCTTTAACTGCCTGCTTATGGGCAAAGTATGGCATCTATAAACAATATTGTTATTGCAGAGATATTCGTACTTCTTCATCTCTGAACGAACGACTGTGTTTCCAATGTACAAATGACCCTATGATCATCTCAAAGTCAAGTGTTTGTGATGACGTCATAGATTGCCCTGATATGAGTGATGAGGCCATTTGTAATGGGAAATTCCCTCAGCAGTGTAGCAACAACAATATATGGTATTTTTGTAGTTATGAAAATACCTTTCATTTCGTTGATGCAAATAACTATTAATTTTATTTAGTTCTAAACCACGTTGTAATTGTTTCGACAATTATGGGATCTGCTACAACACAATGGATCAAACCAACTTTTCCTGTAACTCAAAAAATGAAATCTGCGACGAACTTGCTCATTGTCTGGGGAATTACCCATGTGAGTACTTCTGCCCCTCCCACTTCCAGTCTCCAAATTCAGCTTGTTGGAAACGTTCGACTGTTTGTGATGGCGATCCTTGCAATGACTGTCCAGCTTTCCAACACTGGAATAATGGACATGGATTCAAATGTGTTCGGAACGGTAGGAATTGCGATCTTCCGCAGATGTTTCTATGGGACGGCATTGCCGATTGTGATGATAAATCTGATTTGTGTTACACCTCGGAGAATGGAGATGTCAGGTATTTGTGAACTGTTGTGGTTGGGTAAAAATACCTTCAGGTTAAGATAAGATAGAATTGACTTGTGTTATTTGCAGAGACATTCGAAGTTTGGGGACCTTTAATCATCGTTCATGCTTCCAATGTACAAATGTTCCCATGATTATCTCAAGGTCAAGTGTGTGTGATGACGTCATCGACTGTCCTGATAAAAGTGACGAATGTTTTTGTCAACCTGGGAAAACCAAAGATTGTGGCAAGTTTCATTAGTAAGGGATAAAGCATTGGTTTATTCTTTGGATTGAAACCACTAACATCCAATGCGTCACCAGAAATCTATGACTTGCAATAGTGTAAGGTGTGTTAAATGTCTGTAAATACTACATGACTTGTTTCCACTGGTATGACTTGTTTTCATTGGCATGACTCATGAATAATACTGTTTGAAATGATGTATTTCGACGCTGTAGGAAAATACCCATTCCTTTACGGTCATGACATAATAAAGGCGTTTTAGACCTTGAATACAAAGTATTGTAGTCGAAAAAGACTTCAAATGCAAGTCATCGCATATCTGGGCACAACAAGCGGGCAACCTTGGTGACGCAACAGTGTTTCAATAATGGGCGACCAACCATAGGAAATTTGCATATCCTCAAAATAAACGCAAAACATTCAAATATTTTCAGTGTGGATGAGGAAGTGAAGAACGACTGCTCAACAACAACAACAGCAACAACAACCAACTACATACAGGGGAGGTGGACGTGTTGGGTAAGTGAGATATATAACTTATTGTTTAGTCGAAAAAAAGTTTACCAGACTTAATAAAAATGGTTTAGATGTTTACGTACATTTGTAGGTTCTTACCAACACAATGTAGGCTACTTACTCACTTGCTGGACAAACTCCAGTTTAAACAAACGTTTGCAACAATGTTTACGCAGTTGAACGTAATTATTACACGAACTTACAAAGATTTTGATTTATTTCGCCAAACGTGAATATTTGTTACCTCAATGGTTTGGTTTCTGTTGTTTTCTAAACTACTGTGGAACAAACCAACAATCAGAGACATGAAGCGAGTTACAACCGAGGTTGTGGTTTTGCAATTTTACTTGTTCGTTTCAAAGCGAACTAATCCACGAAGCACAATGGAAAGATTTTTTAATAAAATGCTTCATTCTTATATGATCACAGAACGTTACACTGCGCAGAAGTTTAAAGTGCATGTGACACGAAAAAATCGAACATGTCAATAATTAAACTAAGAGATGTTCATAACTTTAAAGTGCAACAAACGGATTTTGATGTTAATTTGAACTGCAGACAGATGGCCGCTATTTAGACCTATTATGTCTTATTTAGTTGTGTAATAATAAAACAGTTATTGGGACTGGGTGTTCTTGTTGTTATAGGCGTTTATGATCGTTAACGTGATACATGAACTTTTGAAAACACGACTGAGACAAACCGTCAGTTTAGCATTGTCGTTTTGTCCACTCACAGCAAAAGATAGAAGTAGGTTTATTGAATTTTGAGGCTGGCAAAAACCGCCAGGAAAGGCCGACCAAATTAGCTGATTATGCAAAACAGTTGTTCTGTCATTGTACCACTTTTTGCGTTGCAGTAGCGTTGCCTACGAGTTCAAGTCATAAATGATTCATTTAATTCGCCACAATCAACCACTAAAACTAGAAATGTTGCTGGAATCATTTTCAAATTAAAGTCAATGCAAGGAGGAAAGTTAAAGTTACCAAAAAATGGCGTCATGTAATGTCACTGAGCAAAGAAACGCACCAACCCCGTCTCATCGAAGTACAGAGTAATGTCGTTGCTGCTATACCCTTTGGTCTTCAGATAATTAGGGACAAATAATCCTTTGGTTTGTGACGTCACAGTGACATATTTTTGTGTGATGTAAAACCCTGTCCTGACCTTTGACGTAACGTAAACTGTGGATTCTCCTATGTTTGAAACTATTTGATATCTGCAATACAAGGCGCCTTCTCCTATCTAAACAATGCTTTTTTTCGACGCGAGTGCCTTGTATGATGTCAATTTTGCCACAGTGCAAAAGGTTTACGATTTTGGTCGCCGCCAGTTTTCGTGCAGTTTTCTACATTGTGCCATATGCACTTTAAGTGCTTGTGCAAAGATTACGTTGTACAGAAGTTGTTATATACTGGTGGAGAACATTCAGTGACATCATACACGATAATCACACTACATCTACTTCGTTGCTACAAACACAAGGTTTAACTAATTCCTGCAAAACGCGTGGCATTAGTCTTCTCTAGGGTGGATATGGCTTTCGCCGTGCAAGACTTCAATTATACGTGATAATAATTATTTACAAAATCCTATTACATTACTAAAGAAATACCTTCAAGGGCGTTAACATTTGGAACTCGTGTTTGTACCGAGTTCCCCAGACGTTTCCTGTGCAACGTTGAAATGGCTGGAATTTATGTGGTGTTTGGGTTGCACTAAACCACCCAACACGGCATGTACTATAGTACAGTATACTGATATGTAATACCCACATTTTTAACAATTGGCACAAAAATAACAGCAGACATATCCCTTTTGTGGATACTCAAAGTACTGCGACCACGGCGGAAAGAATATTGTAAAATGCTGAGAAAACTGCGAAACCTTTCCAACGAGAGTTTGGAAGAGGAGTCGCGTGAAAAGTCCGTTTCGTTTTCTAATTCCACACGTTTAAGAGTTTGGTCACAAATTGTATTTGTTCGTCAAGCTTATTTTGCTATTTTCTATGTTTTTTAACTGATTGATGTAAAAACTTTAACAAAACTTAAAACATCTTGTAATGCATGACAATCACATACTGATCACATTCCTAGGTATAAAAGTCTCGAACAAGTTTGCTGTCATGACGTCTGTTGCTGTCGATGTGTCGTTGGACGTTTCTAGGTGTCCCACATGGGCACTGCTACCTGACAAATTGAGTTTGTAACAAAAGTTTACGGTCCCTGTTGGTCTGTCGCTACCTGATTCACAGATTTTGTGGCGATACGTGCTTCAAAACTCATGAAAACCTAATGTAACAGCCAGGAAATCCCGACAAGCCTTACAACAACTAAAAAAAGATTCGTTTAAAATAATAACAAAAATATTCCTTCCAGCATGTGCAACAAATCGTTCGCACAAAAACATACCAGGAACCACGTGATGTGTTTTACACAGGATGGAGTGTTAGGGTATTGGGGGAGGTTGTTCAAAAGCAAACTACTGTGCGATGGGAGGCGAGATTGCGATTTTCGGATCTATAATCTTGACACTGGTCGATTATTCGACCACGATGAAGATCCTCAACTTTGCAAACATCGGAAACACTGCGACACAAAAGACGGACTTTTCAATATTCCTATGTCCAAAGTATGCGACGGTTTCATCGATTGCAAGGATTGTGCTCAAAGGAAGGAAGATTCTACTGTCCAACGTTAAATGAAGCCAAAGTAAAGTTATTTGCTGTCAACAAAACCACAAAAAAATTGAGACCTTAATTACAAGAGTTTGGGTAAAAATCACTTCGAAGCTTTATTTTAACTATAAAAGCAAATAGGTATCGGTGTCTGTTGTTCAGTATAGTTTGTCATAATGCCCTTTGCAGAATCTTTCGCACACAGTTAACCACAAAGACGGTTTAAGTATTTTACAGACTTTTGCGACAGATTTCTGTCAACAAATCGGATTTTTGTGACCTCACAATTAACTGCGATGATCAAAGTGACGAAATAAACTGCACAAATGACGGAAGGTTTTATTGCGAAAACAAAGATCCATTGTTCGTTAAGAAGGAGAAGGTAAACACATGTTAACAATATTTAAAGTTTTGTGTCTTGTGGCAAAGATGTTTTGATTCCGTGCATGTTACTATTGTGACCGAAATTAATTCAGCGATCCCGAATTAGGACAAAAGTTATTGGGAGGGCGGGTATGGAAGTTTTAGAACCGATTTAGGAAGACCTGTTCTCCGTTTTTTTGGCGCCAAACTTTTAAAGTTATTCTTCGCGGGATTAAAATGTGCGATTCGGTCACAAAATAGGTCTAAATAAAGCCTTATGAACTTAAGGTTTCGAATTTAGCACTAAAAATGTTTGAGTATCTCTGATCTAAACCAACCGTTTACCCCATATCTGATCCACGTACCAACGCGGGCCTCCAACCCCAACCATAGTAAACGCTCAGTTCACCCTGCACTAACGGCTCACCGTCAAAACAAATGTTGGGACCCAAACTACACAGGTGGCTACTTTTATAATTAAATAAACTGACGTCAAAGTAAAAAATTATATAGAAACACCCAATGTTAAAAGGACCAACACCAAACAACATTAATTTAATAACGACCCACTTCACAAATCATGTTCTTGACACCTAATCACAAAAGCACACCTCAACGTTTGCCACCAGATGAGAACTGCCAGTTTACAAATTTATTCTTATTGTTGTCGCCAGATTTCTGGCCAATTATCGCGTCACACGCCTTCCACGTACCCAAAACTACACATGCATCTTGCAGTTCATATTTTTTGTCAAATTTCCATAGTTCCGATGTTCGCAAATTATATGCAAGACAGTAATTTCGCTATGTGTTGTTTACGGACACCAATATGACCAACTTAAATACAAAGTTTTCTTAAATTCATATACTTTACATAGAAATTCAATGGAGTCGGCGACTGCTCTGATTGGTCAGACGAGTGCCCAACAAATACAAAAGTGATCAACGAAAACATATTTTCATCACGATACGAGTTGATTGCAAACCCATTTCTACGAGCCATTGTGTGGATAATGGGGATGCTCGCCATTGCCGGCAATTTGGTAAATTTAACTAAGTTTATATGCGCAAAAGAGCCATAATAGTCAATAAAGCTGCGGACAGGGTGTGTACACGCACTGTTTCGACCTGTAAGGTCTCATCAGTGCAGCTGTTGAAGTGGCACTGTGCTAGCTGGTAGACTATATAATATGATATATAATATGATTTGGGTGAAAGCCGAGCCTGTAGCGCTATTGGATCCCAAACAGTTGTTTTGCCCATAGTGCGCTCCAAGGTGGTTCGTCGCTGTTGATTGTTACCTAGTTTCGTACCCAACACATCGACGATTGGCCGAAAGGTACCACGAAGTGGAAATCTGTATGCCTGCTAGTCTACCAGCTAGCACAGTGCCACTTCAACAGCTGCACTGATGAGACCTTACAGGTCGAAACAGTGCGTGTACATACCCTGTATGCAGCTCTCATTAATTAAGTTTGTTTTGTTTTCCTTCTGCAAAAATAAGAACACTTGTTTACATTTTCATTTAATTTGTTTTTAGGTTGTCATGGTGATAGAAAGCAAAACGTTGGCGACGACAAAATCACAATCTGCTGCATTTCGCACAAACCATCTGCTCGTTTTGAATCTATCCGTTTCCGATCTACTCATGGGAGTTTATCTGATCATGTTGGGCGCCGCTGGTGACAGATACTCCGGAAATTATTGTGCCAATGACCTTATTTGGAGATCAAGCGGAAGTTGCACCACAATGGGGGTATTGGTTTTGCTTTCAAGCGAAACATCGGTGTTTACAATGCTTCTGTTGACCATATTCCGACTGTATGCTGTGAAAAACGTAAGTGAAACAATTGTATTTGGTTAAGTCAGCTATTGCCAACTTTGTTAAACCGGTGATGGCCCTTCCAAAGTTCATCACAACTTTATCTTTGAAAATCTATATCTCCAGAAAGTGGGAAGAAAGGGGTAGCAATTTCAGTCCGATGGGATTCGAACTGACAACTACATTCCCCGTCCCTCGATTTGAAATAACCACCGAGCTT
Source organism: Ascidia mentula (assembly GCF_947561715.1). Lineage (NCBI taxonomy): Eukaryota > Metazoa > Chordata > Ascidiacea > Phlebobranchia > Ascidiidae > Ascidia > Ascidia mentula. The sequence goes on along the minus strand of NC_138568.1, from coordinate 20,196,335 downwards.
GTAAACTTATTGCTTTTAATGAAAACACGTGAATGTTCCCCTTTGTTTCAGCCGTTCGATGCATCCATGAAACCGGAATTGAAAACTGTCATCCTTTCCATTATCCTATCCTGGGCATTCTCGTTTACAATTGCTTTTATTCCACTCACAACTCAACTTCAACATTTGTTTGAAACCAAAGCTTGTATGAATGAGAATCCATTTTATGACAATGTTGCAGTCGACTTTTCTAGTAAGAAATTGTCGTTGATGTTGGTTGTGATACCAGTTTCGAATCACACTATAACGTTGCGTATACAGGTATGAATAACTTCATGGATCGATTTGTAACTTTCCAAAACAACTTCACAAGCAATGATTCCCAAGAACTCAACACTGCCCTCATGCGAGTAAATGATGCTAATTCCTGGATGGATTTTATGGATATTCTTGAGGATTACAATTACACTGAGCTATTTGATATTTCTGGATATTTGGGGTTTGTGTTTTAATTGTGCAAAATTTTAATTTTGTTTCCACAAAATTGTTTATGTGTAGATATTACAGCAGCAGCAGTGTTTGCATCAGCAAACTTTATGTAACAACCAACGACAAGGCATGGGGATATTCAATCGCTATTATTACTCTTAACTTCCTGGCCTTCATGTTCGTTGCAATTACGTATATTTGGATTTACAAGAAGCCAACTGCCAGTGCCCGGCAAGTGAACAAGAGACTAAGAAGTGGAAGGGCGTCAAGACAAAACAAAGGTAAGCACATTCGTGTTTGCAGACATATTATACCATTAAAGCTGTTTCGGCAGAAATACAAAGGAAAATCATCCGACTGATAATTACCGATTTTCTCTGCTGGGTTCCAATTTCCATTATGTCATTTGTAAACATCGGTGGAGTCCCTATGCCTCCAGTGATGTACGCTGTGTCAGCAATCATCCTGCTTCCCATAAACAGCTCTCTAAATCCCCTCATCTATTCCAACGCACCGAAACTGCTTTATGATAGAGTCCGGGATGGCCTACGTACCGTTTTCAGGCGTCAACCACAAGAAGAGCAACAGGAAAATGTGGGTGTGGTTGCTAACCGAGAAAACTTACATGTGGTTGAAGCAGAAACTGATCTGTAAATAAACTTTGCATTCAGTTTGTGCAAAATGTGTTTTTTTCCTGGCATCGAATTGATAGAACCGAATATTTTTTTGACGTCATGCGTACCTTCCATGTGTAGAATAATATTTAGTTTGTGATGGCAAAGTTACTACAACACAAAATTGATATTCCAAGTTACAACTTTCCATTTAAAAATCTCACAAGTAGGACAAAGTAACATCTTTGACGACAGACCCAAACAAAAGAACGAAAATACGTTAATTTTGGTTGATGTACGCACTCCGTTTGCTTAGTTTTGTTTATTGGTCGTATGTGGTGGTTCTACCTTTTATGTACCATGGTTTGAGTCACGTGTTGAGTTGATCGGAATCGTCGTCCACGTTCACACGTCATCCAACACATGGACACTCTTATCATGTGTGAGTGTTGGAAAGCTTGACATCAACTTGGGTAGAATCATTTTGGACAAAACTATGATGCGGTGATTCCCCTTGCTTCCACTGACTTACCTACTACGTTTTGTTTCTGGATCAACGTTTACTTGTAAATATGATGTTGGAAACATTCCATGTAATCAACTCATGGAATACAAACCATTGGCTCATGAAAATATAGTCTGCTACCTTCAAATATCACCAAAAAAATGTTTAAAACACCCCCTCAAAACCCCTCTCGCACGCCTTGTACATAAACCTCGCCCTGTGCATTTTGTATATCATTGATAATTATATTTTAATGCAAAAAATATGTCGTAAAAATCTTGGCAGGACAAACTCTCTGTGTAAATCGCATCACAATACACGTCCTATCGTTAGCATTGCATCAAATGTTCAGCAGCAAGATTTTTGTTTAAAGTTATTTTTCTAACGATCATCTACTGTTTGGCGTTCAATATCAACTGGTTCGTTCGCGGCTAATTTAAACTTCCACGAAAATTCAATCGTTTTGTTGAATGTTTGCTGATTGCGCATATTTACTGATACTTGTTGTTGTTACCAATAAACACAGTGTTGAGAGGGTAAAAGTGTGTGTATTCTTAAACTTGTGGATTCTGATGAGGTTTAAGTTTCAACCACACTTCATAAGTTTGTTGAGGAATTCCTCACCTGTTTGAGTATTGATCGCTAAGCAACTACACCCGTGTTTCGCCCTCAACACACCTCCTCGACAAGCCATGGTTACGTTCGAGAAAAAAAGCGGGGATAATTGTTTGCGTTATATCAACGTAACCCATCGCTTGTTGTCGCTTTACGTCATTTGTTATTAATGATTCAGCTTCAGTGTGGTAAAAAAAACTCGCGCCTGTGGGCGATCGACTGCGCCGAGTCGAACGACAAATATCTGTCGGAATGAGTTAATTTGTGGCATACTCTTGTGGAATAGGTTGCCCTCTCTTCTCTTCGAACAAAAACATCGAAACAAGACAACCTACTGCCTTGCTCGCTCTCCGTTGTGAAGTTGGTTCAACAGAGATGTAAGAGCAGCGACTACACGTCATCCCGTTGCATGGCAACGAATGAGTCATCAACAAAACGTCTCCAAAACTGAGGAGGGAGGACTGACGATGTCCAATGTTCAACCGACCATCATGAAGTTGGCAACAGCAACGGAGAGAGGAGACCAAATTGCCGTAAAGGATCACCTCTGAAACAAAGGTAGGTGGCATCGAGGACCAAACGAAGACATCTACAATGTGTGACAGCAACGAGCAACGTTGTTCCAATGTTAAGTCGTTTCGTAATCTTTCGGCTGCAACGTTCGCGGGCAACATTACCGGTACGTTGGTGAACAGGAAAACACATTGAACGAAACCATTACCTCTTGTTGCACACACAGCTCATTTATCTGCGCAGCAAAACTTTTTGACAGTTTCAAAACTTGGCCACGTTCAGCAAGATTGTCCGTAATCATGTTTATCTCACATAGTTTTTCAGGTAATCTGTAAGTCCGGGATTCGCCGATTGTTTTAATATTCATCCAAACCCGAACGTTGACCGAATCATTGTAATTTTGCACAAAAGTACTTGAACATAAACAATAAATATAAATGTCATGGGCACCGATAAAACCATAAGGGTTATCCTGTCAAGAAGCCAACATTAAATTTGCCAGACTGGCAGGCGAGGAGCACCGCGCACGAAGCTGTCAATCAACTTGCAACCATTGTTTCATCGTCATGATTATGGAAATATTTGAACGCTGAGCAGGAAATCAGTCGTCACGCTGTTGAAGAGGGAGACCGAGTGTTGAAACAAAAATCTGCGGGAAAGCGGAGCGGGAACTCCGCCAAAGGTTAAAATTAAATTTTGCACAAATTCTTCAACGTAACGCTACATCCTTTTGAAGGGAGAAAGTCAACACAATACTCACCTACTGTTTATAATCCGCGCGATTCTACCACCAACTCATGTGGGTATTTTCTTCATCTGACTTTAAATGTCTAAATTTGAGTCAGTAATGAATGCGTGCGATAAAGAATAGTGTTCTAACAATATTGTAATGGTTGGAGTTATTCAAGAAAAATCACTTGCAATGGAAATGTATTATTTACACTTGATTTTATATATTTCTATATTTCTTTTCTTTTGTATTTCAACGACAGAGCTTTTTAATTATTGCTGCTCAGGTTGGGCTTGATAACCATCACTTTGAAACTGGTGCCAATGTTGCGAATCCAACACGGTTGTTGGCGATATCGAAAGTTGTGTAGTAATCTCATAAAAAAGACACCAAAAACCCTCAATGGACCACCTTCTGACATCATGTTAATGCTGCAAAACCTCAAGACTGACGCGAGGATTTACCCTATGACACATAGAACTTGAACTACACACCATATCAGCACCTTCCTTTATAAATAATGAAATCATCATTTTGTTCATAACTTTTCTTTTTGCAGTTTTGCTACGGTTTCTGTCCAACGCCATTCAAGATGCGAAACATCAATCCACAGTGGACTAATTTCTGAGACAGAATTGTTGATGTATCGATATTTGTTGGACTTCAGTCTGTTTTGGCCAAGCATGGCTGCCTGTTAGCAACTCTTGTTGCTTGTTTAAGGAATACGTGGATTAAATAGCGCACTTTGTCCTGAAATAAGCAATGTGAACATTACTGAATCTTCTGCAAACGAACATGGTTAAATAAGTAACGTTTTGATTTAAGAACCTTGTCACCCATACGTTGATCTTGTCTGGCTTTACATGTAGGCGGTACATTTGTGTCATACGCCATCATGTTTGTCCATGGCACAGCGAGTCAAAAAATATCAACACGTCATAAAATACGCCTATATGACTCACAGGCGGTATTGTTCAATCGCCTCCTATGTTTAAAAAAGTTATGATATTAGTTCTCGAAGAAGTTTAGCAAACAAAATGCAGCGGTGTTGTTCACTCGTCTAAATTTTAGGCGTGCATTTATGTCACATTCAAAAACAGAATGACAAAGGAAAACCGTTGATTGTAAATTAGCGTTTTGCCAGTAACTTTTACCCTTGCATAGAAATCACGTTTTGCAATATTTGATGATACATGTTTGTTTGTTTATTTATTATGCTCGCAAGCCACTTCTAAAGAACAAATTGGTCCAGTCCATTTCGCAAAGGTTTTTGCCACTACAATGATTACACTACTTAGCCTAATCTCAAATAAAGAAAGATTTGGTTCATCTGTGCGATCAACATCATAATAGAGTGGTTGTTCTTTACCTTTTTCTCTCTTATTTTCCACTTTCAGTGTGAACGGAATCCTTCTTTCCACTTGCGTTCAAATTTTTACCGCAGAAATCCATTATTATATTTGCACTGTGGCCTATGAACTTTCGCGTGTAAAAGAATCATGCTGCTACCTCGTAGGGCGGCCAAGTAACCCGCGTTCAAAGTTTTGTTAACTGGCCATATTTTTGCCAACTAACATCCATCTGGTTATATCTGTTGTACGCTTGGGACATTTTTAGGTGCATGACACACAATTGATACGGAACATAACAACTACTTTCGTACATTTGGTGCCCACTAATTACCTACCCACAACCATATAATTTCCCACTAGTGGGAACTTTTCCACAGGTAAAACGCATTTGTATTTTTAGTTGTTGTGTAGATGAAAAGAATTAAGGACCTATATGGGTATTAAATTGGGGAAATCCTGTTTTCAAGGCCCTCAGCTGTAATGCATATAGCGACTGTTCCGATTGTTTCCCAATGACCATTGATGGGTCTTGTGACTTACATAGGGACCTAAAATTCTACAAAGTTGAAAAAAAAATTTTGCTCCTGGATGAGACTGTACAGCGCAAGGACTTGTTGGGCCTCCTGGAAGATCATATGAGCAACCGGGGGGTATAAACAGCCCTTGGGGGAGGGCTTTGACACTTTTTCAGCAACTAAATTTGATGCCATTGCATAGAGAAGAGTTGGAACTTACAAAAAATGCAAATGAGTGGGAAGTTTAACGATTCATTTTTCTGCAAAATCCAGTTCCATTTTTTGTTGCTCTTTTAACCAAAATACTGAGTAACCAGGGGGGCAAATGGCCCTAGGGGAGTGGCTAAACCATTTTTTCGGAGAATAATTTTGATCAAAATTTGTAGATATGAGTTGGATCTTTCATAAAATCACAAATGATTGGACACTTAAACGATTCATTTTTCAACAAATACAGCCTGTTTTTATTGCTCCATTTTCAACATAATTTTTAGCACCACCCACCAAAAAGTAACAACCTAATTGAAATACCCCCAAAACCCCACTAAAACTGCCCCAAACACCCAAAAATTCGCCATGACAACAGCACGCACATGTGCGCTCATTCAACTGTAAATTTAACTTAAATGCGTCACTGCCTTGCTATTAAATATCTGCATAACAGGGAAGTTTCAAAGCAAGTTTTTTTTTATTTAGCCCTAACCAGTCTACTAAAATAAAAAAAAACAGTCACTACTAGGATTAAAAAGCCACAAATACAAACAAACACACAGAACTACAACCTGAAAATCAATAACAAAAAAATGAGACAAGTATGCAGACATTCAAACAAACAAATGACCTTAAACAAACCAACTAATAGCAAATTAACAACTATTAGCAAAAAAAGTTGATAATGTATCACAGCAATTCTGTTCTCTCTGTATAAACCATTAAAACTCACAAATGGCTTGGACAGATGATCAGATGCCATTGTACACGTTGCCTGTTTGAATAAAGGTTCTAAACCTAGTAGTTCAAAACACAAACCAGCCAACTCCACAACAAATATTGTCTGGTGAGAACGGCATAGGTTTCTGCACGAAAAGACAACCAACCCAACATTCATGATCTGCAATTTCAGAAAGGAAAATTTAACAACATCAACGCCAACAAAACTGGTGTTTGTGATGATAGGCATTTTAGCTTTGGCTATTCAGAGTCATTTACTCCATTCCCAATGTCCGTTGTTGGTTAATCTTTGAATACAATCTTAATTCACACGAAATCATCCAATTTTCTACCAATGTGTTGGAAAGTGCTCATACCTAACAAAACATTATGTGGTCAAAGAACGCAACCTTCTAGATACAAACTCGCTTACATATAGGAAGAATTATTTATCATGATATTCAGAAACCCGTCGATTTTGTCTGCAGTTAACTACCGGACTCGGGAGACAAAGTCGACACGCATGTTACAGAAGATGAGATCAAAGAAGGTTGCATTGAAAGCTTCATAGCAGTTCTATGTTAATAAGCTGATAACGCAAAACACATGCATTCTTTACAAGCAATTCCTGCTTTTATCCGCAGAACTCAACGCAGAAAGATAGGCAGAAAAATGAACAACCGGTTAACAAACCACCAGAGGCTGTTAACATACCACCAGGGAGTGTTGTTAAGAAAAAACAAAACTCGTTCTTTACTACGAGGACGTAGTGGCCAATCCAGTTTCCAACGTGAGAAAGATGGTTGAATTTCTTCCAAATACCGCACTTCACCCGAAAAACCTGAGAGATCGACTCGCCTGTCTCCGCTTGGAACTCGCAGGTTTTGCCAAACGAAAGCCATGCCTGTAATCATTTGTAATTTATTCAGCAGACGTACGGGAAGTAATCAATAAGAACATAATACTGTGTTCACAGAAATAGGATGCCTATGGCGCAGCTTGGATTCCATTTGTGTATAACCTCAAAATGTCCATTTGGAAGAAGACCTTGGTGTTTGTATTTTGAGTGAACATTGTCCCAGCGTTTTTTCATTACGTCATCTATATGACAAAACTTGCAAAGCATTGGGAAGTAAAATACCCTGTGTGTATGGACTAATTCTGTTTATGCAAAGTGGTTGATATAAATTACGTCATTTCTACAACTTTGTAAAAATATGGTATATTTATCAGGTATTTAAATGGAGACTCATAATAAGTACTTGGGTTAATAAAATACAAGCAGAAAACGTTTTGTGGAATATTGCAGTATATTCCTCAAAGCGCACAAACACGTCTGTTCTGCAACATTTTAACAAACACTTGTCACCGTTGTTTATTATCACATGCAAAAAGCAGATAATCGGTAGTTGCAATAAAATCGTATGCCACGAGAACATTAAAACCATTAGGCCAACATGCTTGCTGGGAACATATCTGCATATGTTGAAGAGCCTCTAACTTTAAATCATTGCAAATTAAAAAAACCTCATGCATCGTTTACAAAACGACGAAAATCTTGAAGAGCGAACGCTGCTGTCTCGCGAGGACATTGAAGAAGGGCTTAATTTATGCATCAAAAGTCGCAAGGAAGACAGCGTTGGCCAAGCATGCTGCCTTAAAAGGTCATCGGATTGCCTTCGACAAGGACGGGGTTCTTGAAAGGGAGGTGGATCATACAAAGCGCCTTTTTCTAGAAGCGCTCCATATCCACAAGAACAATCGCTGTGTTAATGATAGGAAACAGTGCGTATATTTCCTGGTGCTTTACAACAACTTGCTGTAACTGTTGTTTCCAGCCCTTTTTATAACATCACGTGATATCATAAGCGGTGTTAGCGTTATTTTTTCGTGTTACGTTTTCTTGGTGTTGTGTGCTGAACCATTAGCCTATGAAAGCTTAGCTGGATAGCAAGCGAAGCGTCGATGAATATGAGTTACAGTTTTATGTGAAAAACGAACTATTTGAATATAATATGCCAGGCAGGAACAGCAACATTATCTTTGTACTTTATACAGGTATTCACACCACAGGGCGCGCTATTGGCTTGAAAATGGCGCGCAGGATAATTTTGACTGAAAATTTGGAAACTATATTCCTAGCGTCGTCCGTAATTAAACATTGTTTTGGACACTTAAACGATTCATTTTTCAACAAATACAGCCTGTTTTTATTGCTCCATTTTCAACAGAATTTTTAGCACCACCCACCAAAAAGTAACTACCTAATTGAAATACCCCCAAAACCCCACTAAAACTGCCCCACACACCCAAAAATTCGCCATGACAACAGCACGCACATGTGCGCTCATTCAACTGTAAATTTAACTTAAATGCGTCACTGCCTTGCTAGTAAATATCTGCATAACAGGGAAGTTTCAAAGCATGCCACCATGAATCAATATAGAACAGAAAAATATTGAATGACCCAAGAGGAAGAAATTTATCGATGACCGAAAAAATTTTGCAAAAATTTGAGGGAAAACTTTAAAATTCAAATGTTGCTCATGAACCCCAAAGGTGGATGTGGGATGGATTTTGGTCGGTCTGTAAACGAACAAAAGCACACAAAAATTGCCGCAATTATGTTTGTTTCTGTTTACTTTTTTTGTTGAATTACAAATATATTTGTGATTCTGGTATTTTAACAAATATATAATTTAGTTTGTCAGAAAAGCTTCCGTCAAATTTAACACAGGGGTACATGACCACAAAACGTTGGGATTCACCAATCTTAACTGTGACTTCCAACAACATGTAGATAATAAACAAATGGCGAAGAGTTCTAAATTACACCCATGCTATGACCAGTTAGTTTCACATTTTCTGATGGCTATGTACAGCAACTACTGATCTCTATTAATTAATGCAAAAAATGCTTGAATCAACACAGTGTTAAAAAAATTTGAAAAGTTTTTTTTTATTTAGCCCTAACCAGTCTACTAAAATAAAAAAAACAGTCACTACTAGGATTAAAAAGCCACAAATACAAACAAACACACAGAACTACAACCTGAAAATCAATAACAATAAAATGAGACAAGTATGCAGACATTCAAACAAACAAATGACCTTAAACAAACCAACTAATAGCAAATTAACAACTATTAGCAAAAAAAGTTGATAATGTATCACAGCAATTCTGTTCTCTCTATAAACCATTAAAACTCACAAATGGTTTGGACAGATGAACAGATGCCATTGTACACGTTGCCTGTTTGAATAAAGGTTCTCAACCTAGTAGTTCAAAACACAAACCAGCCAGCTCCACAACAAATTTTGTCTGGTGAGAACGGCATAGGTTTCTGCACGAAAAGACAACCAACCCAACATTCATGATCTGCAATTTCAGAAAGGAAAATTTAACAACATCAACGCCAACAAAACTGGTGTTTGTGATGAAAGGCATATTAGCTTTGGCTATTCAGAGTCATTTACTCCATTCCCAATGTCCGTTGTTGGTTAATCTTTGAATACAATCTTAATTCACACGAAATCATCCAATTTGCTACCAATGTGTTGGAAAGTGCTCATACCTAACATAACATTATGTGGTCAAAGAACGCAACCTTCTAGATACAAACTCGCTTACATAAAGGAAGAATTATTTATCATGATATTCAGAAACCCGTCGATTTTGTCTGCAGTTAACTACCGGACTCGGAAGACAAAGTCGACACGCATGTTACAGAAGATGAGATCAAAGAAGGTTGCATTGAAAGCTTCATAGCAGTTCTATGTTAATAAGCTGATAACGCAAAACACATGCATTCTTTATAAGCAATTCCTGCTTTTATCAGCAGACCTCAACGCAGAAAGATAGGCAGAAAAATGAACATCCGGTTAACAAACCACCAGAGAGTGTTAACATACCGTCAGGGAGTGTTAACATACCACCGGAGAGTGTTGTTAAGCAAAAAAACAAAACTCGTTCTTTACTACGAGGACATAGTGGCCAATCCAGTTTTCAACGTGAGAAAGATGGTTGAATTTCTTCCAAATACCGCACTTCACCCGAAAAACCTGAGAGATCGACTCGCCTGTCTCCGCTTGGAACTCGCCTGTTTTGCCAAACGAAAGCCATGCCTGTAATCATTTGTAATTTATTCAGCAGACGTACGGGAAGTAATCAATAAGAACATAATACTGTGTTCACAGAAATAGGATGCCTATGGCGCAGCTTGGATTCCATTTGTGTATAACCTCAAAATGTCCATTTGGAAGAAGACCTTGGTGTTTGTATTTTGAGTGAACATTGTCCCAGCGTTTTTTCATTACGTCATCTATATGACAAAACTTGCAAAGCATTGGGAAGTAAAATACCCTGTGTGTATGGACTAATTCTGTTTATGCAAAGTGGTTGATATAAATTACGTCATTTCTACAACTTTGTAAAAATATGATATATTTATCAGGTATTTAAATGGAGACTCATAATAAGTACTTGGGTTAATAAAATACAAGCAGAAAACGTTTTGTGGAATATTGCAGTATATTCCTCAAAGCGCACAAACACGTCTGTTCTGCAACATTTTAACAAACACTTGTCACCGTTGTTTATTATCACATGCAAAAAGCAGATAATCGGTAGTTGCAATAAAATCGTATGCCACGAGAACATTAAAACCATTAGGCCAACATGCTTGCTGGGAACATATCTGCATATGTTGAAGAGCCTCTAAATTTAAATCATTGCAAATTAAAAAAACCTCATGCATCGTTTACAAAACGACGAAAATCTTGAAGAGCGAACGCTGCTGTCTCGCGAGGACATTGAAGAAGGGCTTAATTTATGCATCAAAAGTCGCAAGGAAGACAGCGTTGGCCAAGCATGCTGCCTTAAAAGGTCATCGGATTGCCTTCGACAAGGACGGGGTTCTTGAAAGGGAGGTGGATCATACAAAGCGCCTTTTTCTAGAAGCGCTCCATATCCACAAGAACAATCGCTGTGTTAATGATAGGAAACAGTGCGTATATTTCCTGGTGCTTTACAACAACTTGCTGTAACTGTTGTTTCCAGCCCTTTTTATAACATCACGTGATATCATAAGCGGTGTTAGCGTTATTTTTTCGTGTTACGTTTTCTTGGTGTTGTGTGCTGAACCATTAGCCTATGAAAGCTTAGCTGGATAGCAAGCGAAGCGTCGATGAATATGAGTTACGGTTTTATGTGAAAAACGAACTATTTGAATATAATATGCCTGGCAGGAACAGCAACATTATCTTTGTACTTTATACAGGTATTCACACCACAGGGCGCGCTATTGCCTTGAAAATGGCGCGCAGGATAATTTTGACTGAAAATTTGGAAACTATATTCCTAGCGTCGTCCGTAATTAAACATTGTTTTGAATCCAACAATCTTATGTTTTAGATCAACAAAGGAATAATGGCAAGTTATTTCAATATTTTGGCCCGGTCGACCACTTCCTGGCTTTGCCTCTTTTGCAAATTAACTTGAAACATCCGTTTAATTGTCTAATTTGAGTCAGTAGTTGATGCGTGCGTCTCAACATGCAAATATTACAGCACTCTAGTATACGAGCGAGGTGGGCCTCACATAAAAATATTCGAACTTATTTATTTTGCAGCCTACATATATGCAGTCGTTTGACACAACGACGTTATATTACGCCATCAGGTTGTTGACCACACGTGGTCATTAAACAAAATATTGGATCCGATGGCCGTCAAATAATTTGATTGGTTTTTACCAGCGTGCATTGAGTTAAACATATGTTCATTGACATTGCAAGCGATTTGTTTAATCCAGTGTTTCTCAAACTTTTTTTCAGTACCGTCCCCAAACACATTAGTCATTTAACAACGCCCAACAGAACAGACAAAAAACATAACGAATTTATTTGTTGCTTGTCAATTAATGCGATGGGTGAGGTTGGTGGAATGACACCAATTTCGTCTGATTTCTAATATTTGAATACCAAACTCTAGTTAACAAGTAAACCATACCACCGAAAATCATTTTTACTTCTAGTTCAGAATGCGAGAAAGGCCCTTTTTGCAGTAGCATAAATTATACAAAGATTCGACTGAATTATTTGGGCCAGTGATTCCCAACCATTTTGTGGTTGCGTACCACTTGGAGGTAAAACAATTTCGTCGTGTACCACCTAATTGAATGTTACAAAGTATCCTAGGGGATGAACTATCCGAAATTTTGAAATCAGTTACGATTTATTAAATTCGAACTATACCCGCAAATTACGGAAAGATGCTCACGCACCACCTGGAATGCGGTCGCGTACTACTAGTTGTACACGTACCACCGGTTGGGAAACACTGACTTACGCTATAAGAGAAAATTTGCCCTGTCACAAAGCGCTCATTTGTTTCCTAGCGCCCCCCAATCGCCCATTTGGTCTCCAGCGCCCCCCGTACGATTGCGCCCATTTTGGGAACCACTTGTTTAATCAAATATACACAATATCTTGCACGATTACATTTTTAACTAAATAATATAAGTTGCTAAGTTGCAGCATCACTAAATATTTGCAAATCCCATCATTTTTATATTTTTCGCGCTAACTACGCTGTTGAACAACAAATATGAACACAAAATATCATGGGTCGATGAAACCATTGATGGAATAAATCCAAATTGTCCCAGACGAAGTCCAAGTTTAGTCCGAAGGGTAACAAACATGACTTGTGACCCCAAGTTCAGTCCCATTTACTTGAAGTAAGAAGTTTCTTATTAGTGAGGCAGAGTTGCGTTCGTAAGTAAGCAAAACACAATTACGCCGTGAATAAATATTGCATCACGTGATATTAGTTTGTAGAAAGACAATCGTCTGGAAGCCGCGCAATGCCCGACCGTGTGGCCCTTGTGCCCTAGCCTCAGTCTCGTGTTGGGACAATAGGGACGGTAAAAGGAACAATGCAGAATATCCATATTATTTGCGTAACAATGCCTGTCTATATTTAATCGCTGGCTGTGTTTAGTACGAAAGCAAGTCTAAGGACAATAGTAAGGTTGCATGAATATAGACTGGGCATCATACTTAACAATATACATTGATATATTGGTATTTCCCTAGGAAAACTTTTTTCGTTTGAGTTGGATATTTTGCTGTGATCTAGGCTAGCTTATTTGCCAACAACTTTTTCAACCTTATACAGGTATGCGTAGATTGGTTGTTACGAATCCACGTCAACAAACATTATATCAGACAAAGTTATTGAATTCTGGTTACTTTGCGAGGATTTCTTAAACTGTAACAAACATTTTGTGTTGCTGCAGAAGTCGTTGGTTGATCAGAGGGAGGATTTGAGACGGATTAGGGAAGAGTCCGACAGACGAAAAATGGGAGCAAGGTTTGTGAGCTATTTAAATTCTTAACATGGTGAAATATAGCCACATTTTTGTCGGAAAAACAATAAATATGCATATTTTTGGCGCGGGATAATAATGAACATAAATATCTACCATGTCTAAGCGTGGACGTTTAAATTTTAGTCTGTTATTTCTATGCAAGTCTCAGCATGGTTGGGGCTACGGTTTATAGAGTGAGGCTAAACTCGGTCTGGTCTGTGATCTAGTTAACAGGTGTTATTAACTTACACGGTGTCTCACGCTTCTCCAGGCGCATTGTGAGCCCAGGACGAAAAGTTGGTTCCTTAATATCGCACAAAAATGATGCCTGGTCATAATCTGACAGCTGGTTATAAACGGTCGCTTACAATATTTGCCCGCTTTTTGTAAGCGACGGAATCCCGACGGATCGGCTAGAGTAAAAGTATTTATATCAGACATATGGTTGAACCAGTGTTGAGATTAAACTTTTGTTTTCCAAAAATGACAATAAAACCCTTTGAATATGCTTTATCAAAAAACACGAATGGTTCCGTGGGCTGTCAAGATTTGGCGAAAACTACTTAATATTTATTCTAAGCGTTAGGGCAACAAGCGGATGAGAATAAAAACAAACAGAAAAAAGTGACGACAGTTTATATAAAAAGCCAACGAAATTTTGGAGATTACATGTTAACTTAAATAACGTTGCAGTGTTCCTTGGACATAAAGTTTGTAACACTCCACAAAAATTCACGATGACGTCATTCCCCTGAATCAGAGAAATATATTATTGCAAGATATAAACTCTTTGTGTTTTTGTCAGGTATTGGTTGAAGGAGGTTGGAATCCTGCTCTCCTTCATCACAATTGCTTCAGCATGGTATAAATATGGCGAAAGTAAGTATTTTGTTACAAATCATAAACTCTAAATTAATTTAATATATTGGTTAGTTTTGCAGATTTTAATGGATTTCAAATCGATTTACGTTGATGTGTTTTGTGCAGATTTCACTTGCGATGATGGGAGGGAGGTGGGGGCTGCGTGGTTTTGTAATGGTGTATATGGCAGTTGCAGGGACAGAAGTGATGAGAAACTGGCCAATTTTCCCACTTATCCTGAAAACCCAACCAGTCCTTACATGAGGTGAAAGCACTTAAATATGTTCCCTACATTCGTTGTATTAGTGTTGACCAATCAATAGACGATGTTATCAGGGTTTGACTTATATTAAAATAACGAATTTTGAACAGTTTATAATAAAGTCGGGTCAAATAAGAAAGTTTCAAAACCCCACGCGTTTAGAAGTGTTTTCAATATTTGAAGGGAATTATTGATTGCGAAACACTCACATGTAACAATAATGTTGTTGAGGTAAGAAGTGGCCAGTGGGTGGCGCAAAGAGTGAATCTAAGATAAGCAAAGGTTTATATCAGAGGTGGCCAACACGTCGATCGCATCACAGTTTACGTTGACTTTACAAAATTTCAAATAAACGTAATCATCAATCTTTTTTCATATTTTACCGAGAAAACTAAAAGTTTTATGTTCGCCTGTTTCACACGTTGTTTTTAAATTGAGCATTGTTACCAAACACGTGGCAATGTTACGCAACACTTGGCATTGTTACGTAAAACGTGGCATTATGACCAAACATGTGGAATTGCTCGGTAATACAAAGAAGCAACACTGTGCCTTTATTTCCAGTATCAGGTTTCCTCAGTAAAACAGTTTGGCGCAGAACAAAAGTTAAAATATTTTTGATATTGTAGGTGGTATAAACACGTTACAATCATAATGCAATTACTTATCAAACTTTGTGTTAAGGAATTGACTATTACAGCGCACGAAAAGTGTATACCCACCAGCAAGTGTCATGTTAAAGATTTTTAGCAGGCGTTGCTTATCTTATACACAAGCAAAGTGGAGCCAACAATATGAATGCTGTGAGCTGCAGACAGATGGCCACTTTGTATTTTTGTATTCTGGAAAACTAATCCGCCACAACGAATATCACACAAAAATTTACTCAAAGCAATGGAAACAGAAATAATATAAACGATAGCAAAAAAAGAGAAAAACGTATTAAAAGAAAAATGTGGGAGAAGAGTAAAGAGAATAAGAGAAAAAAAACGTCAGAAAAAGTAAGCTATGTTAAACGTGAATAGCAGAAAAAACAAATTACGTAATGGTACAGGATGGAGTTTTACGGATGTAAGAATGGGGTGGAGAGAAGGTTAATTAATTTCTATTTATAGAATGTTTGACATCGGCCAGGACGCCTTCAGGAAAGGTGTTGTCCCAGTTCCGCTGGATTACGAACTTGAAGTTTATGGACTGTTTAAGGGATTGGATGAGGTGTTGGGGGGTCTTGTTCAAAGGGCGAAGGTCACTGCGGTTTAGTTACGAGTTTTCGAAATGGAATGGCAACATAGAGGTGTTCAGAAGGACAGTAAGGGTTGTGGCGTAGGGTGTGTTAGGTTGTGGGAGTTTGGGAAAGTTTAGGTGTGCAAGTAGGTGGTGTTCATATTAAGAAGTGCGTGTTTCTAATTCGAAGGTCGAGTAATTTAGGGAATTTCAAGGTTGTATTCAATGACGGATAGTTGGGGTGTTGTGGGGGTTTCCAGTATATGCGGGGTTTGTTATATTGTTTTGAAAGAAAAGAGAGGTGAGAGGTCAGCAAAGAGGGGGATGTTGACCATCTCGTAACAACCAATGCGTGCAGAGGCACCGAGTTTAAGAGGATGCGACCGGAAGTCGTACATGCACACACGTATGTACGAAGTAGGCGCCATTGTCAACAACAATAACATAAGTACAATATATTGGCTTGCTAAAAAAAAACAGTTTGTTTTGTTCCGTTTGTGGGACCGCATTTCGGTAATGCCGTCGTCCCGCATGGTTGACTTGTGGCAACTGGTTGCTTCTGGAGGAACCACGGGAGTTGTGGCGGTATCGTTTTTTTACCACACCGGGATTTAAACCCAGGTTAAGATACGGGTCAGGCGTCTGTCTTGCTCTTATCTACGATTTGCGGTGGTTTTTGCGTCTGCTGCCTCGTTTGCAGCTGCTTTTCGTTCATTGACATTTGTCGAAATCCTTTCGAAGGAATAGAAATCTTCGCGAAAGATTTGATAAATTTAGCATTGCTTGACAGAGTTTTAGACACGAATAATTACCTGATTCCAATAGTTTACTCCACCTTGTTTTCTCCGTATGGATGAACCTAGTTTGGTGCCCAACGTATGACGGTGGCTGTATCGTCACCACAAAGTGGAAGTATTTGTCTGACCGGATGGTCGGCATGATCGCCAGCATCAGTCGCACCAAGCTGCACTGTGGAGACCTTACAGAACGAAACAGTGATCAACTGTTTGTAGCTCACAGAATTTCTAATATTGGCTCCAATTTGCTTTCTATTAGTTATTTTTCAGCAGATGTAAGGCAAAATTATTGTAAAGTCGTAGGTTGTGTATTGTAATTCACATATCTGCATACCCAGTCGTGCATGACTAATTGGCATTAATCTGGTTTATTTAAAACCAAACCTAACATTTACTGATTATCAACCATGACAACTCTTCATGTTTAAACATTAACTAACACAAATCTCCCAAAACTTTTGTTATATGGCGTAATACATTACTTTTGTTACAGTTGCGACAGCCAGCGTGACTCTTGGCATTCAAACAAAGTATGCGCCCTAAGAGTGGAAGAGTTTTGCAAAGGAATGATCCAATGTGTTGGAAAAACACCTTGTGACAGCGAATGCCCCTCCTACTTCCAGTGTCCGAATTCATCTTGTTGGGAACGTTCGACTGTTTGTGATGGCGATCCTTGCAATGACTGTCCAGCTTTCCAACACTGGAATAATGGACATGGATTCAAATGTGTTCGGAATGGCAGGAATTGCAATCTTCCGCAAATGTTTTTATGGGACGACATTGCCGATTGTGACGATAAATCTGATTTGTGTTACACCTCGGAGAATGGAGATGTCAGGTATTTCGTTTTTGATTGTGTTTTGCATATGCGTACTTGCCATCACTGCCCCAGACTTCCCTCTCCCTCTGTGTTCCTTATCTTACTATATATCAGATTTTCTTTTAACGCCATTCGATCGGTGTTTCTTCTGGCGTGATCCTTCCTATTGCAGTGAAAACGAAAAAAAAAAAACGTTTCCAGAGTTAAATATATTTTAGTCAAATGAACTTTGTTGTTTATACTAATGGTTATAAATAATAAAATGAACAGCTTTAACTGCCTGCTTAAGGGCAAAGTATGGCATCTATAAACAATATTGTTATTGCAGAGATATTCGTACTTCTTCATCTCTGAACGAACGACTGTGTTTCCAATGTGCAAATGAACCCATGATCATCCCAAGGTCAAGTGTTTGTGATGACATCATAGATTGCCCTGATATGAGTGATGAAGCCAGTTGTAATGGGAAATTCCATCAGCAGTATAGCAACAAAAATATAGGGTATTTTTGTAGTTATGAAAATACCTTTTATTTCGTTGATGCAAATAACTATTAATTTTATTTAGTTCAAAACCACGTTGTGATTGTTTCGACAATAATGGGATCTGTTACAACACAATGGATCAAACCAACTTTTCCTGTAACTCAAAAAATGAAATCTGCGACAAGCTTGCTCATTGTCTGGGGAATTCCCCATGTGAGTACCTCTGCCCCTCCCACTTCCAGTGTCCAAATTCAGCTTGTTGGAAACGTTCGACTGTTTGTGATGGCGATCCTTGCAACGACTGTCCAGCTTTCCAACACTGGAATAATGGACATGGATTCAAATGTGTTCGGAATGGCAGGAATTGCGATCTTCCGCAGATGTTTCTATGGGACGGCATTGCAGATTGTGATGATAAATCTGATTTGTGTTACACCTCGGAGAATGGAGATGCCAGGTATTTGTGAACTGTTGTGGTTGGTCAAAAATTCCTACAGGTTAAGATAAGACAGAATGGACTTGTGTCATTTGCAGAGACATTCGAAGTTTGGGGACCTTTAATCATCGTTCATGCTTCCAATGTACAAATGACCCTATGATCATCTCAAGGTCAAGTGTATGTGATGACGTCATCGATTGTCCCGATAAAAGTGACGAATGTTTTTGTCAACCTGGGAAAACCAAAGATTGTGGCAAGTTTCATTAGTAAGTGATAATTAGTTTATTCTTTTTTGGATTGATACCACTGACATCCAATGCGTCACCAGAATTATATGACTTGCAATAGTGTAAGGTTTGTTAAGTGTCTGTAAATACTACATGACTTGTTTTCATTGGTATGAACCATGAATAATGCAGTTTAAAATGATGTATTTCGCTGCTGCAGGAAAATACCTATTCCTCTACTGTCATGACATCATAAAGGCGTTTTAGACCTTCAATACGAAGTATTGTAGTCGAAAAAGAATTTAAATGCAAGTCATCGCATATCTGGGCACTACAAGCGAGCAACCTTTGTGACGCAACAGTGTTTCAATAATGGGCGACCAAGCATAGGAAATTTGCATCATACTAAGTTGACAGTTTTAGTTGTTGGGTTAAAGTGGTTTCAATATGTTTGTCTGTTCCTCAGCTGCCCTGCAGTACGTGTTTGGAGGTTAAGCGTCTTTTCGTAATTTTGGGTCAGTTCTGAGCTGAATTCCTATGTATGGGTTTTAAAAACGTTTGTTTAATTACTACAGGAGTCGCATGTAAATCTCATCTGCATTCAATTTGAGTTTTTTATTATGAAATCAACGCAAAACATTCAAATATTTTCAGTGTGGATGAGGAAGTGAAGAACAACTGTTCAACAACCACAACTGCAACAACAACAACCAACTACATACAGGGGTTGTGGAGGTGTTACGTAAGTGAGAATGCATAACTTATTGTTTGGTCGGAAATAAGTTTACCAGACTTAATGAAAATGGTTTAGATGTTTACGTACATTTGTAGGTTCTTACCAACACAATGTACTTACTCACTTGCTGGACAAACTCCAGTTTAAACAAACGTTTGCAACAATGTTTACGCAGTCAAACGTAATTATTACACGAACTTACAAAGATTTTGACTTACTTCGCCAAACGTGAATATTTGTTACCTTCATGGTTTGGTTCCTGTAGTTTTCTAAACTACTGTGGAACAAACCAGCAATCAGACACATGAAGCGAGTTACAATCAATGTTGTAGTTCTGCAATTTAACTTGTTCGTTTCAAAGCGAACTAATCCACGAAGCACAATGAACAGTTTTTTCAACAAAATGCTTCATTCTTATATGATCACAGAACGTCACACTGCGCAGAAGTTTAAAGTGCATGTGACACGGAAAAATCAAACATGTCAAAAATTAAACTAAGAGATGTTCATAACTTTAAAGTGCAACAAACGGATTTTGATGTTAATTTGGGCTGCAGAAAGATGGCCGCTATTTAGACCTATTATGTCTTATTTAGTTGTGTAATAATAAAACAGTTACTGGGACTGGGTGTTCTTGTTGTCATAGGCATTTATGATCGCTAACGTGATGCATGAACTTTTGAAAACGTGACAGAGACAAACCGTCAGTTTAGCATTGTCGTTTTGTCCACTCACAGCAAAAGATAGAAGTAGGTTAATTGAATTTTGAGGCTGGCAAACACCGCCAGGAAAGGCCGACTTAATTAGCTCATTATGCAACACAGTTATTCTGTCATATTACCACTTTTTGCCTGGCAGTAGTGTTGCCTACGAGTTCGAGTCATAAATGATTCATTTAATTCGGCACAATCAACCACTAAAACTAGAAATGATGCTGGAATCATTTTCAAATTAAATTCAATGCAAAGAGGAAAGTTAAAGTTACCAAAAAATGGCGTCATGTAATGTCACTGAGCAATGAAACGCACCAACCCCGTCTCATCGAAGTACGGAGTAATGTCGTTGCTGCTATACCCTTTGGTCTTTAGATAATTAGGGACAAATAATCCTTTGGTTTGTGACGTCACAGTGACATGTTTTGTGTGATGTAAAACCCTGTCCTGACCTTTGACGTTATGTAATCTGTGGATTGTTCTATGTTTGAAACTATTTGATATCTGCAATACAAGGCGCCTTCTCCTATCTAAACAATGCATTTTTTCGACCCGAGTGCCTTGTCTGATGTCAATTTCGCCACAGTGCAAAAGGTTTCCGATTTTTGGTCGCCGCCAGTTTTCGTGCAGTTTTCTACATTGTTTAGTTGACGTAGAACCGAAAAACTTTGGATATAAGTTGGTTGTAGTAGTTTTACGCAAAGTTGCCATGACCATGTCATATGCACTTTAAGTGCTTGTGCAAAGATTACGTTGTACAGACGTTGTTATATACTGGTGGGGAACATTCAGTGACATCATGCACAATAACCACACTACACCTACTTCGTTGCTACAAAACACAGGGTTTAACTAATTCCTACAAAGCGCGTGGCATTCGGCTTCTCTAGGGTGGATATGGCTTTCGCCGTGCAAGACTTCAATTATACGTGATAATAATTATTTACAAAATCCTATTACATTACTAAAGAAATACCTTCAAGGTCGTTAACATTTGGAACTCGTGTTTGTACCGAGTTCCCCAGACGTTTCCTGTGCAACGTTGAAATGGCTGGAATTTATGTGGTGTTTGGGTTGCACTAAACCACCCAACACGGCATGTAGTACTGATATGTAATACCCACATTTTTAACAATTGGCACAAAATACCAGCAGACATATCCCTTTTGTGGATACTCAAAGTACTGCGACCACGGCGGAAAGAATATTGTAAAATGCTGAGAAAACTGCGTAACCTTTCCAACGAGAGTTTGGAAGAGGAGTCGCGTGAAAAGTCAATTTCGTCGTCACATTCCACACGTTTAAGAGTTTGGTCACAAATTATATTTGTTCGTCAAGCTTATGTTGCTATTTTCTTTGTTTTTTACCTGGTTGATGTAAAACTTTAAAAAAACTTAAAAAATAAACATCTTGTAATGCATGACAATCACATAGTGATCACATTCCCACGTATAAAAGTCTCGAACAAGTTTGCTGTCATGACGTCTGTTGCTGTCGATGTGTCGTTGGACGTTTCTAGGTGTCCCACATGGGCACTGTTACCTGACACATTGAGTTTGTAACAAAAGTTTACGGTCCCTGCTGGTCTGTCGCTACCTGATTCACAGATTTTGTGGCGATACCTGCTTCAAAACTAATGATAAAACATAATGTAACAGCCAGGAAATCCTGACAAGCCTTACAATAACTAAAAAAAGATTCGTTTGAAATAATAACAAAAATATTCCTTCCAGCATGAGCAACAAATCGTTTGCACAAAAACATACCAGGAACCACGTGATGTGTTTTATGCAGAAAAGGGGTGCGTGGTATGGGGGAAGGTTGGTCGACAACAAACTACTGTGCAATGGGTGGCGGGATTGCAGTGGTCAGATCTTTATTTCTGGCACAATTCGATACTTCCACCACGATGAAGATCCTCAACTTTGCAAACATCGGAAACACTGCGACACAAAACACGGACTTCTCAATATTCCTATGTCCAAAGTATGCGACGGTTTCATCGATTGCAAGGATGAAAGTGACGAATATCCAGAAGATTTGTGCTCAAAGGAAGGAAGATTCTACTGTCCAACGTTAAATGGAGCCAAAGTAAAGTTATTTGTTGTCAACAAAACCACAAAAAAATTGAGACCTTAATTACAAGAGTTTGGAAAAAAATCACTTCGAAGCTTTATTTTAACTATAAAAAGCAAATAGGTATCGGTGTCTGTTGTTCAGTATTGTTTGTCATAATGCCCTTTGTTGAATCTTTCGCACACAGTTAACCACAAAGACGGTTTAAGTATTTCACAGATTCTTGTGGCAGATTTCTGTCAACGAATCGGATGTTTGTGACCTCACAATTAACTGCGATGATCAAAGTGACGAAATAAACTGCACAAATGACGGAAGGTTTTATTGCGAAAACAAAGATCCATTGTTCGTTAAGAAGGAGAAGGTAAACACATGTTAACAATATTTAAAGTTTTGTGTCCTGTGGCAAAGATGTTTTGATTCCGTGCACCACTGTTTTGACCGAAATTAATTCAGTGATCCCGAATTAGGACAAAAGTTATTGGGAGGGCGGGTATGGAAGTTTTAGAACCGATGTAGGAAGACCTTTTCTCAGTTTTTTTGGCGCCAAACTTTTAAAGTTGATCTTCGCGGGATTAAAATGTGCGATTCGGTCACAAAATGGGTCTAAATCAGGGGTTCCTAACCTGGGGTCCATGAACCCCCAAGGGGTCCGAGAAGATGCATTAAGGGGTCCATGAAACGAAATACAATTATTCCGAAAATCCACGGATTTTCTTCTGTCCATAAGGTTTCACTGTCCACGAATTTTAATTTTTCGACATTTACAATGTGTTTCTTGCAATGGGGTCCATGTCTTTTCAAAGAATGTTTTAGGAGTTCGTGATCCAAAAAAGGTTGAGAAACACTGGTCTAAATAAAGCCTTATGAACTTAAGGTTTCTAATTTAGCACTAAAAAAGTTTGAGAACCTTTGGTCTAAACCAACCGTTTACCCCATATCTGATCCACGTACCAACCCGGGCCTCCAACCCCAACCATAGTAAACGCTCAGTTCACCCTGCACTAACGGCTCACCGTCAAAACAAATGTTGGGATCCAAACTACACAGGTGGCTACTTTTATTTGCCACCAGATGAGAACAGCCAGTTTACAAATCAATTCTTATTTTTGTCGCCAGCTTTCTGGCCAATTAGCTCGTCACACGCCTTCCACGCACACAAAACTACACATGCATCTTGCAGTACATATTTTTTATCAAATTTCCATAGTTCCGATGTTCGCAAATTATATGCAAGACAGTAATTTCGCAATGTGTTGTTTACGGACACCAATGTGGCCAACTTAACTACAAAGTTTTCTTAAATTCATATACTTTACATAGAAATTCAATGGAGTCGGCGACTGCTCTGATTGGTCAGACGAGTGCCCAACAAATACAAAAGTGACCAACGAAAACATATTTTCATCACGATACGAGTTGATTGCAAACCCATTTCTA
This sequence comes from Ascidia mentula, assembly GCF_947561715.1. Taxonomy (NCBI): domain Eukaryota; kingdom Metazoa; phylum Chordata; class Ascidiacea; order Phlebobranchia; family Ascidiidae; genus Ascidia; species Ascidia mentula. Next base: position 20,172,641 of record NC_138568.1, on the reverse strand, counting down.
CGAGCCGTTGTGTGGATAATGGGGATGCTCGCCATTGTCGGCAATTTGGTAAATTTAACTAAGTTTATATGCGCAAAAGAGCCATAATAGTCAATAAAGCTGCAGACAGGGGGTACACACGCACTGTTTCAACCTGTAAGGTCTCAATAGTGCAGCTGTTGAAGTGACACTGTGCTAGCTGGTAGACCATAATATAATATGATTTGGGTGAAAGCCGAGCCGATAGCGCTATTGGATCCCAAACAGTTGTTTTGGCCATAATGCGCTCCACGGTGGTTCGTCGCTGTTGATTGTTACCTATAGTTTGGTACCCAACATATCGACGATTGACCGAAAGGTACCACAGAGTGGAAATGCTAGTCTATCAGCTAGCACAGTCTATCAGCTAGCACAGTCTATCGGCTAGCACAGTGCCACATCAACAGCTGCACTGATCAGACCTTACAGGTCGAAACAGTGCGTGTACACACCCTGCACGCAGCTCTCATTAACTAAGTTTGTTTTGTTTTCCTTGTGCAAAAATAAGAACACTTGTTTACATTATCATTTAATTTGTTTTTAGGTTGTCATGGTGATAGAAGGCAAAACGTTGGCGACGACAGAATCACAATCTGCTGCATTTCGCACAAACCATCTGCTCGTTTTGAATCTATCCGTTTCCGATCTACTCATGGGATTTTATTTGATCATGTTGGGCGCCGCAGGTATCAAATACTCCGGAAATTATTGTGCCAATGACCTTATTTGGAGATCAAGCGGAAGTTGCACCACAATGGGGGTATTGGTTTTGCTTTCAAGCGAAACATCGGTATTTACAATGGTTCTGTTGACCATATTCCGACTGTATGCTGTGAAAAACGTAAGTGAAACAATTGTATTTGGTTAAGTCAGATATTGCCAACTTCGTTAAACCGGTGCCGGGCCGTTCCAAAAGTTTATGACAACATTATCTTTGGAAATCTATACCTCCAGAAAGTGGGTAGAAAGAGGTAGCAATTTCAGTCCGATGGGATTTGAACTGACAACTACATTCCCCGTTCCTCGAATTGAAAGAACCACCGAGCTTGCAAACTTATTTTTTTTTAATGAAAACACGTGAATGTTCTCTTTTGTTTCAGCCACTCGATGCATCCTTGAAACCGGAATTAAAAACTGTCATCCTTTCCATTATCCTCTCGTGGGCATTCTCGTTTACAATTGCTTTTATTCCACTCACAACTCCACTTCAACATTTGTTTGAAACCAAAGCTTGGATGAATGAGAATCCGTTTTTTGACAGTGTTGCAGTCGACTTTTCTAGTAAGATTTTGTTATGGCTGTTGGTGGTGAAACCATTTTCAAATGGCATTAAATCCTTGCGAATGCAGGCATGAACAACTTCATGGATCGATTTGTAACTTTCCAACACAACTTCACAAGCAACGATTCCCAAGTACTCAACACTGACCTCATGCGAGTAAATGATGCTAATTCCTGGATGGATTTTATGGATATTCTTGAGGATTACAATTACACTGATCTGTTTGACATTTCTGGATATTTGGGGTTTGCGTTTTAATTGTGCAAAAGTTTTAATTTTATAGCCACAAAATTGTTTATGTTTAGATATTACAGCAGCAGCAGTGTTTGCATCAGCAAACTCTATGTAACGACCAACGACAAGGCATGGGGATATTCAATCGCCATCATTACTCTTAACTTCCTGGCCTTCATGTTCGTTGCAATTACGTATTTTTGGATTTACAAGAAGTCAACTGCCAGTGCCAGGCAAGTGAATGAAAGACCAAGAGATGGAAGGGCGGCAACACAAAACAAAGGTAAGCACATTTGTATTTGATGACATATTATACCATCAATGCTGTTTGTTTCGGCAGAAATACAAAAGAAAATCATCCGACTGATAATTACCGATTTTCTCTGCTGGGTTCCAGTTTCCATCATGTCATTTGTAAACATCGGTGGAGTCCCTATGCCTCCAGTGATGTACGCTGTGTCAGCAATTATCCTGCTCCCCATCAACAGCTCTCTAAATCCCCTCATCTACTCCAACGCACCGAAACTGCTTTATGATAGAGTCCGGGATGGCCTACGTGCCGTTTTCAGGCGTCAACCACGGGAAGAGCAACAGGAAAATGTGGTTGTGGTTGCTAACCGAGAAAACTTACATGTGGGTGAAGCAGAAACCGATTTGTAAATAAACCTTGCATTCCTGGCATCGAATGGATAGAACCGAATATTGTTTTTGACGTCACGCGTATCTTCTTTCTGTAGAATACTATTTAGTTTGTGATGGCGAAGTAATTACAACATAAAATTGATATACCTTACCACTTTCCATTTAAAAACCTCACAAGTAGAACAAAGTAACATCTTTGACGTCAGACCCAAACAAAAGAACAAAAATACGCGAATTTTGGTTGGTGTACTTCCCTACTACATTTTGTTTCTGGATCAACGTTTTCTTGTAAATATGATATTATGATGTTGGAAACATTCCATGTAATCAACTCATGGAATACAAACTATTGGCAGAGGGAAATATAGTCTGCTACCTTTAAATATCACCAAAAAAAATTGAAAACACCCCCCCCCCCACCAAAAAAAATAAAAACCTCTCACACGCCTTGTACATAAACTTCGTCCTGTGCATTTTGTATATCATTGATAAATATATTTTAATGCAAAAAAGATTTCGTAGAATTCTTAGCAGGACAAACTCTCTTTGTAAATTGCATCATATTTCACATTATATCGTTAACATTGCACCAATTGTCCAGCTGCAAGATTTTGCATTCAATATCAACTGGTTCGTTCGCGGTTAATTTAAACTTCCACGAAAATTCAATCGTTTTGTTGAATGTTTGCTGATTGCGCATATTTACTGATACTTGTTGTTGTTATCAATAAACACAGTGTTGAGAGGGTAAAAGTGTGTGTATTCTTGAACTTGTGAATCCTGATGGGGAACGAGTTCCCTTCCGCCTGTGGGCGATCGCGCGCCGAACCGAACGACAAATATCTGTCGGAATGAGTTAATTTGTGGCATACTCTTGTGGAAAGGGTTGTCCGCTCTTCTCTTCGAACAAAAACATCGAAACAAGACAACCTACTACCTTGCTCGCACTCCATTGTGGACTTGGTTCAACAGAACAGAGATGCGAGAGCAGCGACTGCACGTCATCCGAATGAGTCATCAACATAACGTCTCCAAAACTGAGAGGGGCTGACTAACGTTGTCCAATGTTCAACCGACCATCATGAAGTTCGCAACAGCAACGGAAAGAGGAGACCAAATTGCCGTACCAAAAATCTTTTCAAAAGGATCACCTCTGAGACAAAGGTAGGTGGCATTCAGGACCAAACGAATACATCTACAATGTGTGACAGCAGCGAGCAACGTTGTTCCAATGTTCCGTCGTTTCGTAATCATTCTGCTGCTACGTTCGCGGCCAACATTACCGTACGTTGGTGAACAGGAAAACACATCGAACGAAACTATTACCTCTTCTTGCACACACAGCTCATTTATCTGCGCAGCAAAACTTTTCGACAGTTTCAAAACTTGGTCACGTTCAGCAAGATTGTCTGTAATCATGTTTATCTCACATAGTTTTTCGGGTAATCTGTAAGTCCGTGATTCGCCGAATAATTAAATATTCATTCAAACCGGAATGACCGAATCCAAACCCGAACGTTGACCGATTCATTTTAATTTTGCACAAAAGTACTTGAACATAAACAATAAATATAAATGCCATGGACTCCGATAAAAACCATGCGGGTTATCCTGTCAAGAAGCCAACATTAAACTTGCCAGACTGGCAGGCGAGGAGCGCCGCGCACGAAGCTGTCAATCAACTTGCAGCCATGGTTGCAACGTCATGATTATGGAAATATTTGAACGCCGAGCAGGAAATCAGTCGTCACGCTGTTGAAGAGGGAGACTGAGTGTTGAAATAAAAATCTGCGGGAAAGCGGAGCGGGAACTCTGGCAAAGGGTAAAGTTTAATTTTGCACAAATTCTTCAACGTAACGCTACATCCTTTTGAAGGGAAGAAGTCAACACCACACTTACCGACTGTTTTATCCGCGCCATTCTATCACCAACTCCTGTAAATATTTTCTGCATTTGACTTTAAAGGTCTAATTTGAGTAGTCGGTATTTATTGCAGAAAAATCACTTGCAATGGAAATCTATTTCTTACAATTGATTATATTTCTTTTTATTTGTGTATCAACGACACAGCTTTCAAGTGATTACTGCTCCTCATGTTGGGTTTGATAATCATCACTTAGAAACCGGCGCCAATGTTGCGAATCCAACATGGTTGTTGGCGATATCGAAAGTTGTGTAGTAATTTCTCATAAACATGACACTAAAGATCCACAATGGACCATCTTCTGACATGAATTTAATGCTGTAAAACCTCAAGACCGACGCGAGGTTATACCCGTTGACACATAGAACATGAACTACGCTGTAACATACGTCACAGAAACCTGTGTTTATATTGCGTAATGTTTTGTGTGCAGCTTTGCACATGTGCTGCATAATCCCACAATGTGACCCAAATGATTTAGCCATCGAATATTCTCGAGTAAAGTGATTCATTCAACATCCTGTTTACCACATAAAATGTTCTCCTATGCTTATGTCACACCACACCTATGTTCTTGTATTATATTACTTCAAGCGCCTCAAGATATCACGTGACATTATTGACCAATCAGCTCTTAGTACGGAGAGCTTTAAAGCCCAGTGTGTATGGGCAAATTCACTCTATTTGATTCTACTTGTTTTATCGTATTCCTGTTACACTGCTATTATTACTGAGACTCTACAAGCTATTCGGCTTGGGATTTATTGGGATGTATTCCCACAGCCTGATAATAAACTGTTTATTCGGATACAACGGTTTGCTGGTGAGGTTTAAACCTTACAACGCACACCATATCACCTTCCTTTATAAATAATGAAATCATCATTTTGTTCATAACTTTTCTTTTTGCAGTTTTGCTACAGTTTCTGGTCAACGCCATTCAAGATGCGAAACATCAATCCACAGTGGAGTAATTCCTGAAACAGCTCGTCACACGCCTTCCACGCACACAAAACTACACATGCATCTTGCAGTACATATTTTTTATCAAATTTCCATAGTTCCGATGTTCGCAAATTATATGCAAGACAGTAATTTCGCAATGTGTTGTTTACGGACACCAATGTGGCCAACTTAACTACAAAGTTTTCTTAAATTCATATACTTTACATAGAAATTCAATGGAGTCGGCGACTGCTCTGATTGGTCAGACGAGTGCCCAACAAATACAAAAGTGATTAACGAAAACATATTTTCATCACGATACGAGTTGATTGCAAACCCATTTCTACGAGCCGTTGTGTGGATAATGGGGATGCTCGCCATTGTCGGCAATTTGGTAAATTTAACTAAGTTTATATGCGCAAAAGAGCCATAATAGTCAATAAAGCTGCAGACAGGGGGTACACACGCACTGTTTCAACCTGTAAGGTCTCAATAGTGCAGCTGTTGAAGTGGCACTGTGCTAGCTGGTAGACCATAATATAATATGATTTGGGTGAAAGCCGAGCCGATAGCGCTATTGGATCCCAAACAGTTGTTTTGGCCATAATGCGCTCCACGGTGGTTCGTCGCTGTTGATTGTTACCTATAGTTTGGTACCCAACATATCGACGATTGACCGAAAGGTACCACAAAGTGGAAATGCTAGTCTATCAGCTAGCACAGTCTATCAGCTAGCACAGTCTATCGGCTAGCACAGTGCCACATCAACAGCTGCACTGATCAGACCTTACAGGTCGAAACAGTGCGTGTACACACCCTGTATGCAGCTCTCATTAACCAAGTTAGTTTTGTTTTCCTTGTGCAAAAATAAGAACACTTGTTTACATTATCATTTAATTTGTTTTTAGGTTGTCATGGTGATAGAAGGCAAAACGTTGGCGACGACAGAATCACAATCTGCTGCATTTCGCACAAACCATCTGCTCGTTTTGAATCTATCCGTTTCCGATCTACTCATGGGAGTTTATCTGATCATGTTGGGCGCCGCAGGTATCAAATACTCCGGAAATTATTGTGCCAATGACCTTATTTGGAGATCAAGCGGAAGTTGCACCACAATGGGGGTATTGGTTTTGCTTTCAAGCGAAACATCGGTATTTACAATGGTTCTGTTGACCATATTCCGACTGTATGCTGTGAAAAACGTAAGTGAAACAATTGTATTTGGTTAAGTCAGATATTGCCAACTTCGTTAAACCGGTGCCGGGCCGTTCCAAAAGTTTATGACAACTTTATCTTTGGAAATCTATACCTCCAGAAAGTGGGTAGAAAGAGGTAGCAATTTCAGTCCGATAGGATTCGAACTGACAACTACATTCCCCGTCCTTCGAATTGAAAGGAACGCCCATCTTGCAAACTTATTGCTTTTAATGAAAACACGTTAATGTTCTCTTTTGTTTCAGCCACACGATGCATCCTTGAAACCGGAATTAAAAACTGTCATCCTTTCCATTATCCTCTCCTGGGCATTCTCGTTCACAATTGCTTTTATTCCACTCACAACTCAACTTCAACATTTGTTTGAAACCAAAGCTTGGATGAATGAGAATCCGTTTTATGACAATGTTGCAGTCGACTTTTCTAGTAAGTTATTATCTTTTATGTTGGTGGTGAAACCAGTTTCGAACGACACTAGCGTTGCGTATACAGGCATGAATAACTTCATGGATCGATTTGTAACTTTTCAACACAACTTCACAAGCAATGATTCCCAAGAACTCAACACTGCTCTCATGCGAGTAAATGATGCTAATTCCTGGATGGATTTTATGGATATTCTTGACGATTACAATTACACTGAGCTATTTGATATTTCTGGATATTTGGGGTTTGTGTTTTATTTGTGCAAAATTTGAATTTTGTATCCACAAAATTGTTTATGTGTAGATATTACAGCAGCAGCAGTGTTTGCATCAGCAAACTGTATGTAACAACCAACGACAAGGCATGGGGATATTCAATCGCTATTATTACTCTTAACTTCCTGGCCTTCATGTTCGTTGCAATTACGTATATTTGGATTTACAAGAAGTCAACTGCCAGTGCCAGGCAAGTGAACGAGAGACTAAGAAGTGGAAGGGCGGCAAGACAAGACAAAGGTAAGCACATTCGTATTTACAGACATATTATACCATTAATGCTGTTTCGGCAGAAATACAAAAGAAAATCATCCGACTGATAGTTACCGATTTTCTCTGCTGGGTTCCAATTTCCATTATGTCATTTGTAAACATCGGTGGAGTCCCTATGCCTCCAGTGATGTACGCTGTGTCAGCAATCATCCTGCTTCCCATAAACAGCTCTCTAAATCCCCTCATCTATTCCAACGCACCAAAACTGCTTTATGATAGAGTCAGGGATGGCCTACGTACCGTTTTCAGACGTCAACCACAGGAAGAGCAACAGGAAAATGTGGTTGTGGTTGCTAACCAAGAAAACTTACATGTGGTTGAAGCAGAAACCGATCTGTAAATAAACCTTGCATTCAGTTTGTGCAACATGTGTTTCTTTCCTGGCATCGAATGGATAGAACCGAATATTTTTTTGACGTCACGCGTACCTTCCATGTGTAGAATAATATTTAGTTTGTGATGGCAAAGTTACTACACAAAATTAATATTCCAAGTTACAACTTTCCATTTAAAAATCTCACAAGTAGGACAAAGTAACATCTTTGACGACAGACCCAAACAAAAGAACAAAAATACGTGAATTTTGGTTGATGTACGCACTCCGTTTGCTTAGTTTTGTTTATTGGTCGTATGTGGTGGTTCTTCCTTTTATGTACCATGGTTTGAGTCACGTGTTGAGTTGATTGGAATCGTCGTCCACGTTCACACGTCATCCAACACATGGACACTCTTATCATGTGTGAGTTTTAGAATGCTTGACATCAACTTGGGTAGAATCATTTTGGACAAAACTATGATGCGGTGATTCCCCTTGCTTCCACTGACTTCCCTACTACGTTTTGTTTCTGGATCAACGTTTACTTGTAAATATGATGTTGGAAACATTCCATGTAATCAACTCATGGAATACAAACCATTGGCTCATGAAAATATAGTCTGCTACCTTCAAATATCACCAAAAAAAAGTTTAAAACACCCCCTCAAAACCCCATCTCGCACGCCTTGTACATAAACCTCGCCCTGTGTATTTTGTATATCATTGATAAGTATATTTTAATGCAAAAAATATGTCGTAAAATTCTTGGCAGGACAAACTCTCTGTGTAAATCGCATCACAATTCACATTCCACCGTTAACTTTGCATCAAATGTTCAGCAGCAATATTTTTGTTTAACGTTATTTTTCTTATTTACTGTTTGGCATTCAATATCAACTGGTTCGTTCGCGGCTAATTTAAACTTCCACGAAAATGTAATCGTTTTGTTGAATGTTTGCTGATTGCGCATATTTACTGATACTTGTTGTTGTTACCAATAAACACAGTGTTGAGAGGGTAAAAGTGTGTGTATTCTTAAACTTGTGGATTCTTATGGGGTTTAAGTTTCAACCACACTTCATGAGTTTGTTGAGGAATTCCTCACCAGTTTAAGTTTTGATCGCTAAGCAACTACACCCGTGTTTCGCCCTCAACACACCTCATCGACAAGCCATGGTTACGTTCGAGAAAAAAAGCGGGGATAATTGTTTGCGTTACATCAATGTAACCCATCTCTTGTTGTCGCTTTACGTCATTTGTTATGAATGATTTAGCTTCAGTGTGGGAAAAAAAACTCGCGCCTGTGGGCAATCGAGTGCGCCGAGCCGAACGACAAATATCTGTCGGAATGAGTTAATTTGTTGCATACTCTTGTAGAAAGGTTGCCCGCTCTTCTCTTCGAACAAAAACATCGAAACAAGACAACCTACTGCCTTGCTCGCACTCCATTGTGGACTTGGTTCAACAGAGATGCGAGGGTAGCGACTGCACGTCATCCCGTTGCATGGCAACGAATGAGTCATCAACATAACGTCCCCAAAACCGAGGAGGGCTGACTAACGTTGTCCAATGTTCAACCGACCATCATGAAGTTGGCAACAGCAACGGAGAGAGGAGACCATATTCCCGTAAAGGATTACCTCTGAAACAAAGGTAGGTGGCATCGAGGACCAAACGAAGACATCTACAATGTGTGACAGCAACGAGCAACGTTAATTGTTCCAATGTTAAGTCGTTTCGTTATCTTTCTGCTGCTACGTTCGCGGCCAACATTACCTGTACGTTGGTGAAGAGAAAAACACATCGAACGAAACCATTATCTTTTCTTGCACACACAGCTCATTTATCTGCGCAGCAAAACTTTTTGGCAGTTTCAAAACTTGGCCACGTTCAGCAAGATTGTCCGTAATCATGTTTATCTCACATAGTTTTTCGGGTAATCTGTAAGTCCGGGATTCGCCGATTGTTTTAATGTTCATCCAAACCCGAACGATGACCGAATCATTTTAATTTTGCACAAAAGTACTTGAACATAAACAATCAATATGAATGTCATGGGCACCGATAAAACCATACGGGTTATCCTGTCAAGAAGTCAACATTAAATTTGCCAGACAGGCAGGCGAGGAGCGCCGCGCACGAAGCTTTCAATCAACTTGCAGCCATTGTTTCATCGTCATGATTATGGAAATATTTGAATGCTGAGCAGGAAATCAGTCGTCAAACTGTTGAAGACGAGGGAGACCGAGTGTTGAAATAAAAATCTGCGGGAAAGCGGAGCGGGAACTCTGGCAAAGGTTAAAATTTAATTTTGCACAATTTCTTCAACATTACGCTGCATCCTTTTGAAGGGAAGAAGTCAACACAACACTAACCGACTGTTTAATCCGCGCCATTCTATCACCAACTCCTGTGGATATTTTCTTCATCTGACTTTAAAAGTATAATTTGAGTCAGTAATTAATGCGGGCGTCCCAATATGCAAATATTACCAACGAGGTGGTCTTCAGATCAAGATATTCGTAATTTAGCGAACGTCGTATAAAATCCATAGCGTTCTAACAATATAGCAATGGTAGGAGTTATTTAATGCAGAAAAATCACTTCGAATGGAAATCTATTATTTACACTTCATTATAAAGTTTCTTTTTATTTGTATATCAACGACACAGCTTTCAAGTGGTTACTGCTTCTCATATTGGGTTTGATTACTATCATTAAGAAACCGGTGCCAATGTTGCGAATCCAACACGGTTGTTGGCGATATCGAAAGTTGTGCAGTAATTTCTCATAAACATGACACCAAAGACCCACAACGGACGATCTTCTGACCTCATGTTAATGCTGCAAAACCCAAGACCGACGCGAGGTTATACCCGAGGACACATAGAAGATGAACTACGCACACCATATCACCTACCTTTATAAATGATGAAATCATCATTTTGTTCATAAGTTTTCTTTTTGCAGTTTTGATACGGTTTCTGGCCAACGCCATTCAAGATGCGAAACATCAATCCACAGTGGAGTAATTCCTGAAACAGAATTTGTTGATGTATCGAAATAGGTCAAATTGTTGTTTTGCAGGATTTCCGTCTGTTTCGGCCAAGCATGACTGCCTGTTAGCAACTCTTGTTGCTTGTTTAAGGAATACGTTGATTAAATGTCGCACTTTGTCCTGAAATAAGCAATGTGAACATTACTGACTCTTGTGCTGACTAACATGGTTAAATAAGTAACGTTTTGATTTAAGAACCTTGTCACCCATACGTTGATCTTGTCTGGCTTTACATGTAGGCGGTACATTTGTGTCATACGCCATCATGTTTGTCCATTGCACAGTGAGTTATAAAATACGCTCATATGACTCACAGACGGTATTGTTCAATCGCCTCTTATGTATAAACCAGTTATGTTATTAATTCTCAAAGAAGTTTAGCAAACAAAATGCAGCGGTGTTGTTCACACCGTTGATTGTAAATTAGCGTTTTGCTGGTAACATTGGCAATCGCACATGAATCACGTTTTGCAATATTTGATGTATGTTTCTTTGTTCATTTATTATGGTCGGAAGCCACTTTCAAAGAACAAATTAGTCCTGTCCATTTCGCAATGGTTTTTGCCACTAAAATGGTTCCACCAGGTACACTAATTAGCCCACTCTCAAACAAAATAAAGGTTTGGTTCATCTGGGCGATCAGCATTATAATGTGGTTGTTCTTAACCTTTTTTGTCTCATTTCCCCATTTTTTTGTAAAAGGAATCCTTTTTTCCCACTTGTGTTTAATTTTTTACCGTAGAATTTAATCATTAAATTTGAGCTATATCTGTTATACACTTTAGACATTTTTAGGTGGATACAGAACATAACAACTACCTTCGTACATTTGGTGCCCACTTATTACCCACCCACAACCATATAACTTCCCACTAGTGGGAACTTTTCCACAGGTAAAACGCATTTGTATTTTTAGGTGTTGTAGATTTGGAAAAAAATTAGCTTGCAAGCAAACATATTTGCTACTATTTAAGCTGCAGAAGTTTAACAAAAAGTTACTTCTTGCCGACAATAGGTCACCTAAAACAAAACAAAAATAGTGTCTCCAACTGCGGTAACTGTTATTTCCAGCCCTTTTTATAACATCAAGTGATATCATAAGCGGGGGCGCGCTATTGCCTTGAAAATGGCGCGCAGGTTAATTTTGAACGAAAATTTGGAAACTATATTCCAAGCGTCGTCCGTAATTAAGAATTGTTTTGAATTCAACAATCTTATGTTTTAGATCATCAAAGGAATAATGGCAAGTTATTTCAATAATTTGGCCCGTTCGACCACTTCGTGGCTGTGCCTCTATTGCAAATTAACTTGAAACATCCGTTTAATTGTCTAATTTGAGTCAGTAGTTGATGCGTGCGTCTCAATATGCAAATATCACAGCGCTCTAGAAAACGAACGATGTGGGCCTCGCATAAAGATATTTGCATTTTCAAAATAACGCCGTAATGTATTATGATGAAGAATACCGTTTCAACAATATGGTAATGGTTGGAGTTATTTAATGCAGCCTACATATATGCATTCGTTTAACATAACGACGTTATATTACGCCATCAGGTTGTTGACCACACGTGGTCATTAAAAAAAATATTGGATCCGATGGCCGTCAAATAATTTGATTGGTTTTTACCAGCATGCATTGAGTTAAACATATGTTCATTGACATTGCAAGCGATTTGTTTAATCCAGTGTTTCTCAAACTTTTTTTAAGTACCGCCCTTCAAACACCTTAGTCATTTAACAACGCCCAACAGAACAGACAAAAAACATAACGAATTTATTGTTGCTTGTCAATTAATGCGATGGGTGAGGTTGGTGGAATGACACCATTTTCGTCTGATTTCTAATATTTGAATACCAAACTCTAGTTAACAACAAGTAAACCATATCACCGAAAATCCTCATTTTTACTTCTAGTTCAGCATGCGAGAAAGGCCCTTTTTGCAGTAGCATAAATTATACAAAGATTGGACTGAATCATTTGGGCCAGTGATTCCCAACCTTTTTGTGGTTGCGTACCACTTGGAGGTAAAACAATTTCGTCGTGTACCACCTAGTTGAGTGTTACAAAGTAACATAGGGGATGAACAATCCGAAATTTTGAAATCAGTTACGATTTATTAAATTCGAACTATACCCGCAAATTACGGAAATATGCTCACGTACCACCTGGAATGCGGTCGCGTACTACTAGTTGTACACGTACCACCGGTTGGGAAACACTGACTTACGTTATACGAGAAAATTTGCCCTGTCACAAAGCGCTCATTTATTTCCTAGCGCCCCCCAATCGCCCATTTGGTCTCCAGCGTTCCCGTACGGAACCACTTGGAAGAAGACCTTGGTGTTTGCATTTTGAGTGAACATTATCCCAGCGTTTTTTCATTACGTCATCTATATGATAAAACTTGCAAAGCGTTTGGAAATAAAATACCCGTGTGTGTATGGACTAATTCTGTTTATGCAAAGTGGTTGCTATAAACTACGTCATTTCTACAACTTTGCAAAAATATGATATATTTATCAGGTATTTAAATGGAGACTCATAATAAGTACTTGGGTTAATAAAATACAAGCAGAAAACGTTTTGTGGAATATTGCAGTATATTCCTAAAAGCGCGCAAACACGCCGGTTCGGCAACATTTTAACAAACACTTGTCACAGTTATTTATTATCACATGTGCTATCAATGTAGGCCCGACTTCAAATATTATTGTGGGCAGCAGAATGTGGACAAGTTTGCTTTTGAGAAAAGTTGATTTGCTTTTGTTGCAATCAACTGTAAAAGCAGATAATCGGTAGTTGCAATAAAAACCTGTGCCACAAACGAGAACATTAAAACCATTAGGCCACCATGTTTGCTGGGAACATATCTGCATATGTTAAAGAGCCTCTAACCTTAAATCATTGGATATTAAAACAACCTCATGCACTGTTTACAAAAAGACGAAAATCTTGAAGAGCGAACGCTACTGTCTCGCGAGGACATTGTAGAAGGACAAATTTATGCTTAAACGCGACCTACTTCTCTTTTTGAGGGATTTCTAACCAACAGGTATTTGGAACGGCGATGGGTGATTGCCAATGCGGTAATGGAGACGATTGAAAATAGGGCGCTTGCAACATTTGCACATCTTCCTCGTTTTTGGAGGCCTTGAGTTGATGATACGTTTTGCATTATCGATGTATTGTTCCTCCATTCCTTCCTTGCCCATCTGAACGGCATTGGCGATTCTATAAAGTTTACTCTATAGAAAGAAATTGATAAGAAACTACTATTCTTGGATGTGGAAGTGTACCGAAACGTGGACGGCAAAATCGGCACTTGCGTCTACCGTAAGCCGACTCACGCAAACCGCTACCTTTCCTTCTAGTCGGCGCATCCATTACAACACAAAAAGGCGGTTGTGAAGTCCCTTATAGTAAGAGCTGATATTTTGGTCTCAAGCGAAGAAGATCATGACGAAGAGATCAATATCATTCGACACGAGCTGCGGGAAAACTCGTACCCCTCGTGGATATCACGTAGAAGGTCGGGCGTCACATCAAATGACCCGACGCCAACCTTCGGTTCGATGGTTCTTTCCTATGTCTCCACACTCACCGAGATTTTACAGCGAATGCTGACCGATTATGGCATAAGGGTCTACATTAGGCCCCACACAACATTCCGTATATTATTGTCGCACCTCATTACTACGGAAGCAGCGGAACCAAAAGGAGTGGTTTACTCAATTCCATGTGGAGAGTGCGAGGGGGTCTACTTCAGGGATACCGGAAGAGCCCTGAAAACCAGAATTAAGGAGCACCGCCGCGACGTTGCATCAAAAGTCGCAAGGAAGACAGCGTTGGCCAAGCATGCTGCCTTAAAAGGTCATCGGATTGCCTTCGACAAGGACGAGGTTCTTGAAAGGGAGGTGGATCATACAAAGTGCCTTTTTCTAGAAGCGCTCCATATCCACAAGAACAATCGATGTGTTAATGATAGGAAACAGTGCGTATATTTCCTGGTGCTTTACAACAACTTGCTGTAACTGTTGTTTCCAGCCCTTTTTGTAACATCACGTGATATCATAAGCGGTGTTAGCGTTATTTTTTCGTGTTGGTACGTTTTCTTGGTGTTGGTGCTGAACCATTAGCCTATGAAAGCTTAGCTGGATAGCAAGCGAAGCGTCGGTCAATATAAGTTACGGTTTTGTGTGAAAAACAAACTATTTAAATATAATATGCCTGACAGGAACAGCAACATTATCTTTGTAGTTTTTACCGGTGTTCACACCACAGGGCGCGCTATTGCTTTGAAAATGGCGCGCAGGTTAATTTTGACCGAAAATTAGGAAACTATATTCCAAGCGTCGTCCGTAATTAAACATTGATTGGAATCCAACAATCTTATGTTTTAGATCATCAAAGGAATAATGGCAAGTTATTTCAATAATTTGGCCCGTTCGACCACTTCCTGGCTGTGCCTTTATTGCAAATTAACTTGAAACATCTGTTCAATTGTCTAATTTGAGTCAGTAGTTGATGCGTGCGTCTCAATATGCAAATATTACAGCACTCTAGTATACGAGCGAGGTGGGCCTCACATAAAGATATTCGTATTTTCAACATAACGACGTATAAAATGTATTATGATGATTAATTCCGTTTCAACATTATAGTAATGGTTGGAGTTATTTAATGCAGCCTACATATATGCAGTCGTTAGACACAACGACGTTTCATTACGCCATCAGGTTGTTGACCGCACGTGGTCATTAAAAAAAATATTGGATCCGATGGCCGTCAAACAATTTGATTGGTTTTTACCATCGTGCATTGAGTTAAACATATGTTCATTGACATTGCAAGCGATTTGTTTAATACAGTGTTTCTCAAACTTTTTTTCAGTACCGCCCCCCAAACACCTTGGTCATTTAACAACGCCCAACAGAACAGACAAAAAACATAACGAATTTATTTGTTGCTTGTCAATTAATGCGATGGGTGAGGTTGGTGCAATGACACCATTTTCGTCTGATTTCTTATATTTGAATACCAAACTCTAGTTAACAACAAGTAAACCATACCACCGAAAATCCTCATTTTGACTTCTAGTTCAGCATGCGAGAAAAGTCCTTTTTGCAGTAGCATAAATTATACAAAGATTGGACTGAATCATTTGGGCCAGTGATTCCCAACCTTTTTGTGGTTGCGTACAACTTGGAGGTAAAACAATTTCGTGTACCACGTAGTTGAGTGTTACAAAGTAACATAGGGGATGAACTATCCGAAATTTTGAAATCAGTCACGATTTATTAAATTCGAACTATACCCGCAAATTACGGAAAGATGCTCACGTACCACCTGGAATGCGGTCGCGTACTACTAGTTGTACACGTACCACCGGTTGGGAAACACTGACTTACGCTATAAGAGAAAATTTGCCCTGTCACAAAGCGCTCATTTATTTCCTAGCGCTCCCCAATCGCTCATTCGGTCTCCAGCGCCCCCCGTACGATTGCGCCCACTTTGGGAACCACTTGTTTAATCAAATATACACAATATCTTGCACGATTACATTTTTAACTGAATCATGAAAGTTGCAGCATCACTAAATATTCACAAATCCCATCATTTTTATTTTTCA
Source organism: Ascidia mentula (assembly GCF_947561715.1). NCBI lineage: Eukaryota > Metazoa > Chordata > Ascidiacea > Phlebobranchia > Ascidiidae > Ascidia > Ascidia mentula. Next base: position 20,156,397 of record NC_138568.1, on the reverse strand, counting down.
CGCTAACTACGCTGTTTAACAACTAATATAAACACAAAATATTATGGGTCGATGAAACCATTGATGGAATAAATCCAAATTGTCCCAGACGAAGTCCAAGTTTAGCCCGAAGGGTAACAAACATGACTTGTGACCCCAAGTTCAGTCCCATTTACTTGAAGTAAGAAGTTTCTTATTTGTGAGGCAGAGTTGCGTTCGTAAGTAAGCAAAACACAATTACGCCGTGAATAAATATTGCGTCACGTGATATTAGTTTGTAGAAAGACAATCGTATGGAAGCCGCGCAATGCCCGACCGTGTGGCCCTTTTGCCCTAGCCTCAGTCTCGTGTTGGGGCAATAGGAAGTGCAAAGAAAAAACAAATATCGTCATAATGAATAGGGACGGTAAAAGGAACAATGCAGAATATCCATGTCATTTGCGTAACAATGCCTGTCTATATTTAATCGCTGGCGATGTTTAGTGCGAAGGCAAACTTAAGGACGATAGATAGGTTGCATGAATATAGACTGGGCATCTACATAACAATGTACATTGATATATTGGTATTTCTCTAGGGAACATTTTTTCGTTGTGGAGTTGGATATTTTGCTGTGATCTAGGCTAGCTTATTTGCAAACAACTTTTTCAACCTTATACAGGTATGTGTAGATTGGCTGTTACGAATCCACGTCAACAAACATTATATCAGATAAAGTTATTGAATTCTGGTTACTTTTCGAGGATTTCTTAAACTGTAACAACTCAAAACATTTTGTGTTGCTGCAGAAGTCGTTGGTTGATCAGAGGGAGGATTTGAGACGGATCAGGGCAGGGTCCGACAGACTAAAAATGGGAGCAAGGTTTGTGAGCTATTTAAATTCTTAACATGGTGAAATATAGCCACATTTTTGTCGGAAAAACAATAAATAAACATAATTTTTGCGCGGGATAAAAATGAACATCAATATCAACCCCGTCTAAGCGTGGACGTTTAAATTTTATGTTAAGCAATGTGGAGCCAATAATATGAATTGTGTATAAGCTGCAGACAGATGGCCACTGTTTCGACCTAAAAGGTCTCATCAGTGCAGCTTATACACAGGTTTAAATTTTAGTTTGTTATTTCTATGCAAGTCTTAGCATGGTTGGGGCTACGGTTTAAAGAGTTAGGTTAATCTCGGTCTGGCCTGTGATCTAGTTAACAGGTGTCATTAACTTGCACGGTGTCTCACGCTTCGCCAGTCGCATTGTGAGCCCAGGACGAAATGTTGGTCCGATAATATCGCGCAAAAATTATACCTGGTCACAATCTGACATCTGGTTATAAACGGTCGCTTACAATATTTGCCGGGTCTTTTGTAAGCGATGAAATCCCGACGGATCGGCTGGAGTGAAACGTGGTTTAAAGCATTTAAATCGGACATATGGTTGAACCAGTGTGAAGATTATCTTTTGTTTTCCAAAAATGACGATAAAAGCCTTTGAATAAGCTTTATCAAAAAATATGAAGGGTTCAGTGAGCTGTCGAGATTTGGAGAAAACTACTGAATATTTATTCTAAGCGTTTGAACAACAAGCGGATAAGAATAAAAACAAACAGAAAAAAGTGACGACAGTTTATTTTAAAAGCCAATGAAATTTTGGCAATATCTTAAATAACATTGCAGTGTTCCTTGGACATAAAGTTTGAAAAACTAAAATCCACGATGACGTCATTCCCCTGAATAAGAGAAATATATTATTGCAAGATATAAACTCTTTGTGTTTTTATCAGGTGTTGGTTGAAGGTGGTTGTAATCCTGCTCTCCTTCATCACAATTGCTTTAGCACAGTATCAACGTAGCGAAAGTAAGTATTTTGTTAAAAATCATAAACTCTCAATTAATTTAATATGTTGGTTAGTTTTACGGATTTTGATGGATTTCAAATCGATTTACGTTCATGTGATTTGTGCAGTGTTCACTTGCGATGATGGGAGGAAGATGTGGGCTGGGTGGTTTTGTGATGGTTACACCCATTGCATGGACGGAAGTGATGAGAAACCGGCCAACTTTTCCACTTATCCTGAAAACCTCACCAGTCCTTACATGAGGTGAAAGCACTTAAATATGTTTCCTACATTCGTTGTATTAGTGTTGACTAACCAATAGACGATGTTATCAGGGTTTGACTTATATTAAAATAAAGAATTTTGAACAGTTTATAATAAAGTCGGGTCAAATAAGAAAGTTTTAAAACCACACGCGTTTAGAAGTGTTACGTTTAGAAGTGTCACAGTTTGCGTTGACTTTACAAAATTTTAAATAAACGTAATCGTCAATCTGTTTGCATAATTTGCCGTGATAAGCAAAAGTTTCATTAATGTTCGCTTGTTTAACACATTGTTTTTAAATTTAGCATTGTTACCAAACACGTGGCAATGTCACGCAACATGTGGCATTGTTACGTAAAACGTGGCATTATTACCACACATGTGGAATTGTATTACCAGTATCAGGTTACCTCAGAAAAACATTTTTGGCGCAGAACGAAAGTTAAAATATTTAAATTTAAAAAATATTTGAAAAAATATTTAAAATAGTTAATATAAAGTTAAAATATTGATATTGTAGGTGGTATAAATACGTTGCAATCATAATGACGTAATACTTTAGTTTTGTTACAGTTGCGATAACAAGTTTGACCTCCGCCATTCAAACAAAGTATGCGCCCTAAGAGTGAAGGAGTTTTGCAAAGGAATAATCCAATGTGTTGGAAAAACACCTTGTGACTGTGGATGCCCTTCCCACTTTCAGTATCTGAATTCATCTTGTTGGAAACGTTCGACTGTTTGTGATGGCGATCCTTGCAATGACTGTCCAGCTTTCCAACACTGGAATAATGGACATGGATTCAAATGTGTTCGGAATGGCAGGAATTGCAATCTTCCGCAAATGTTTTTATGGGACGGTATTTCTGATTGTGACGATAAATCTGATTTGTGTTACACCTCGGAGAATGGAGATGTCAGGTATTTCGTTTTTGATTGTGTTTTGCATATGCGTACTTGCCAGCACTGCCCCAGACTTCCCTCACCCAATGTCTACCTTATCTTACTACATATCATATTTTCTTTTAACGCCATTGGATCGGTGTTTCTACTGGCGTCATTCTTCCTATTGCAGTGAAAACGAAAAAAAAGAAACGTTTTAGAGTTAAATATAATTTTAGTCAAATGAACTTTGTTGTTTATATTAATAGTCATAATAATAAAATAAACAGCTTTAACTGCCTGCTTATGGGCAAAGTATGGCATCCATAAACAAATTTGTTATTGCAGAGATATTCGTACTTCTTCATCTCTGAACGAACGACTGTGTTTCCAATGTACAAATGACCCCATGATCATCCCAAGGTCAAGTGTTTGTGATGACGTCATAGATTGCCCTGATATGAGTGATGAAGCCAGTTGTAATGGGAAATTCCCTCAGCAGTATAGCAACAAAAATATAGGGTATGTTTGTGGTTATGAAAATACCTTTTATTTCGTTGATGCAAATAACTATTAATTTTATTTAGTTCGAAACCACGTTGTTTTTGTTTCGACAATAATGGGATCTGTTACAACACAATGGATCAAACCAACATTACCTGTAACTCAAAAAATGAAATCTGCGACGAGCTTACTCATTGTCTGGGGAATTACCCATGTGAGTACCTCTGCCCCTCCCACTTCCAGTGTCCAAATTCAGCTTGTTGGAAACGTTCGACTGTTTGTGATGGCGATTCTTGCAATGACTGTCCAGCTTTCCAACACTGGAATAATGGGGATGGATTCAAATGTGTTCGGAATGGCAGGAATTGCAATCTTCCGCAAATGTTTCTATGGGACGGCATTGCCGATTGTGATGATAAATCTGATTTGTGTTACACCTCGGAGAATGCAGATGTCAGGTATTTGTGAACTGTTGTGGTTGGTTAAAAATTCCTTTCGTTGAGATAAGACAGAATTGACTTGTGTCATTTGCAGAGACATTCGAAGTTTGGGGACCTTTAATCATCGTTCATGCTTCCAATGTACAAATGACCCTATGATCATCTCAAGGTCAAGTGTATGTGATGACGTCATCGACTGTCCCGACAAAAGTGACGAATGTTTTTGTCAACCTGGGAAAACCAAAGATTGTGGCAAGTTTCATTAGTAAGTGATAGAGCATTAGTTTATTCTTTGGATTAAAACCACTGACATCCAATGCGTCACCAGAATTCTATGACTGGCAATAGTGTAAGATGTGTTAGGTGTCTTTAAATACTACATGACTTGTTTTCATTGGCATGACTGATGAATAATGCAGTTTAATATGATGTATTTCGCCGCTGTAGAAAAATACCCATTCCTTTACTGTCATGACATCATAAAGGCGTTTTAGACCTTGAATACAAAGTATTGTAATCGAAAAAGACTTTAAATGCAAGTCATCGCATATCAGGGCACTACAAGCGGGCAACCTTGGTGACGCAACAGTGTTTCAATAATGGGCGACCAAGCATGGGAAATTTGCATATTATCAAATTGACAGTTTTAGTTGTTGGGTTAAAGTGGTTTCAATATGTTTGTCTGTTCCTCAGCTACCCTGCAGTACGTGTCTGCTGGAGGTTAAGCGTCTTTTCGTAATTTTGGGTCAGTTCTGAGCTGAATTCCCGTGTATGGGTTTTGAAAACGTTTGTTTAATTACTACAGGAGTCGCAAGTAAATCTCATCTGCATTCAATTGGAGTTTTTAATTATGAAATCAACGCAAAACATTCAAATATTTTCAGTGTGTATGAGGAAGTGAAGAACAACTGTTCAACAACAACAACCAACTACATACAGTGGTGGTATTGCGTGGTAAGTGAGAATGCATAACTTATTGTTTTGTCGGAAATAAGTTTACCAGGCTTAATGAAAATGGTTTAGATGTTTACGTACATTTGAAGGTTCTTACCAACACAATGTACTTGCTCACTTGCTGGACAAACTCCAGTTTAAACAAACGTTTGCAACAATGTTTACGCAGTCGAACGTAATTATTACACAAACTTACAAAGATTTTGACTTACTTCGCCAAACGTGAATATTTGTTACCTCAATGGTTTGGTTTCTGTAGTTTTCTGAACTACTGTGGAACAAACCAACAATCAGAGACATGAAGCGAGTTACAACCAATGTGGTTTAGCAATTTCACTTGTTCGTTTCAAAGTGAACTATAATCCACGAAGCACAATGAAAAAATTTTTGATAAAATGCTTCATTCTTATATGATCACAGAACGCCACACTGCGCAGAAGTTTAAAGTGCATGTGACACGAAAAAATCAAACATGTAAATAATTAATTAAAGAGATGTTCATAACTTTAAAGTGCAACAAACGGATTTTGATGTTAATTTGGGCTGCAGAAAGATGGCCGCTATTTAGACCTATTATGCCTTATTTAGTTGTGTAATAATAAAACAGTTACTGGGACTGGGTGTTCTTGCTGTCATAGGCATTTATGATCGTTAACGTGATACATGAACGTTTGAAAACACGACAGAGACAAACCGTCAGTTTAGCATTGTCGTTTTGTCCACTCACAGCAAAAGATAGAAGTGGGTTTATTGAATTTTGAGGCTGGCAAAAACCGCCAGGAAAGGCCGACCAAATTAGCTGATTATGCAACACAGTTATTCTGTCATAGTACCACTTTTTGCGTTGCAGTAGTGTTGCCTACGAGTTCGAGTCATAAATGATTTATTTAATTCGCCACAATCAACCACTAAAACTAGAAATGATGCTGGAATCATTTTCAAATTAAAGTCAATGCAAAGAGGAAAGTTAAAGTTACCAAAAATGGCGTCATGTAATGTCACTGAGCAAAGAAACGCACCAACCCCGTCTTATCGAAGTACAGAGTAATGTCGTTGCTGCTATACCCTTTGGTCTTCTGATAATTAGGGACAAATAATCCTTTGGTTTGTAACTAATCTGTGGATTGTTCTATGTTTGAAACTATTTGATATCTGCAATACAAGCCGCCTTCTCCTATCTAAACAATGCATTTTTTCGACGCGAGTGCCTTGTATGATGTCAATTTCGCCACAGTGCAAAAGGTTTACGATTTTTTGTCGCCGCCAGTTTTCGTGCAGTTTTCTCCATTTTTTAGTTGACGTAGAACCGAAAAACTTTGGATATAAGTTGGTTGTAGTAGTTTTACCCAAAGTTGCCATGACCGTGTCATATGCACTTTAAGTGCTTGTTCAAAGATTACGTTGTACAGAAGTTGTTATATACTGGTGGGGAACATTCAGTGACATCATACACAATAACCACACTACACCTACTTCGTTGTTACAAAACACAGGGTTCAACGAATTGCTGCAAAACGCGTGGCATTCGGCTTCTCTAGGGTGGATATGGCTTTCGCCGTGCAAGACTTCAGTTATGCGTGATAATAATTATTTACAAAATCATATTACATTACTAAAGAAATACCTTCAAGGTCGCTAACATTTGGAACTCGTGTTTGTACCGAGTACCCCAGACGTTTCCTGTGCAACGTTGAATGCGTGGAATTTTAGTGGTATTTGGGTTGCACTACACCACCCAACACAGCATGTCGTACTCATATATAATACCCACATTTTTAACAATTGGCACAAAAATAACAGTAGACATATCCCTTTTGTGGATACTTAAAGGACTGAGACCACGGCGGATAGAATATTGTAAAATGCTGAGAAAACTGCGAAACCTTTGCAACAAGAGTTTGGAAGAGGAGTCGCGTGAAAAGTCAGTTTCGTCGTCACATTCCACACGTTTAAGAGTTTGGTCACAAATTGTATTTGTTCGTCAAGCTTATTATTTTTTATATTTTTACCTGGTTGATGTAAAAAACTTTAAGAAAACTTAAAAAAGTAAACATCTTGTAATGCATGACAATAACATAGTGATCACATTCCCAGGTATAAAAGTCTCGAACAAGTTTGCTGTCATGACGTCTGTTGCTGTCGATGTGTCGTAATATTAAGTTTGTGAAACATCATGCAAGGTGGACACAAAATCATAAAACGTACATATTTCTAGGCTAGTTGTCCGTCGCTGGAAGGTTACTTGGTGGTGGTTAATTTAGATTTACAGCCCATCTGGCATTGGGTGATTGGAAGCACAAACTCGACGCTCAAATTGCGAATTCGAGTCCGCCCAATGGAGCAGGTTTTGACAGGAACTTCCTATCTTTGCAGGAGTCTTATTTGCCAGAAAATGTTTATCTTAGCTCCGTGGCTGGTGTTACTTTAACTATTTGGGTGCGCAGGCGAGAATAAAGAGTGCTTTATCGCTAACTCCCTCCAGCTGCTTCCAAAGTTTGGTAACACAGATCTCGATCATCTAAACACTGAGCTAAAGGGCGTTCTTAATTAAGGCTTCGATTTTCCCAGGGTCTCGTTCCTCCAATGTGGAACTGTTGTTGGACGTTTCTAGGTGTCCCACATGGGCACTGTTACATGACAAATTGAGTTTGTAACAAAAGTTTACGGTCCCTGCTGGTCTGTCGCCACCTGATTCACAGATTTTGTGGCGATACCTGCTTCAAAACTTATGACAAAACCTAATGTAACAGCCAGTAAATCCCGACAAGCCTTACAATAACTAACAAAAGATTCGTTTAAAATAATAACAAAAATATTCCTTCCAGCATGAGCAACAAATCGTTCGCACAAAAACATACCAGGAACCACGTGATGTGTTTTACACAGGATGGAGTGTTGTCGTTTCGGGAGTGGTTCAACAACAAACTACTGTGCGATGGGAGGCAGGATTGCGGTGGTCGGATCCGGAATCTTGACACACGTCGATTCTTCGACCACGATGAAGATCCTCAACTTTGCAAACATCGGAAACACTGCGACACAAAACACGGACTTCTCAATATTCCTATGTCCAATGTATGCGACGGTTTCATCGATTGCAAGGATAAAAGTGACGAATATCCAGAAGAAAACTGCACAAAGGAAGGAAGATTCTACTGTCCAGCGTCAAATGGAGTCAAAGTAAAGTTATTTCTTGTCAACAAAACTTGAAAAAAAATCACTTCAAAGCTGTATTTTAACTATAAAAAGCAAATAGGTATCGGTGTCTGTAGTTCAGTATTGTTTGTCATAATGCCCTTTGTTGAATCTTTCGCACACAATTTATCACAAAGACGGTTTAAGTATTTCACAGACATTTGCGACAGATTTCTCTCAACAAATCGGATGTTTGTGACCTCACAATTAACTGCGATGATCAAAGTGACGAAATAAACTGCACAAATGACGGAAGGTTTTATTGCGAAAACAAAGATCCATTGTTCGTTAAGAAGGAGAAGGTAAACACATGTTAACAAGATTTAAAGTTTTGTGTCCTGTGGCAAAGATGTTTTAATTCCGTGCATGTTACTATTGTGACCGAAATTAATTCAGCGATCCCGAATTCGGACAAAAGTGATTGGGAGGGCGGGTATGGAAGTTTTAGAACCGATTTTGGAAGACCTTTTTCCGTTTTTTTGGCGCCAAACTTTTAAAGTTGATCTTCGCGGGATAAAAATGTGCGATTCGGTCACAAAAAGGTCTGAATAAAGCCTTATGAACTTGAGGTTTCTAATTTAGCACTAAAAACGTTTGAGTATCTCTGATCTAAACCAACCGTTTACTCCCAATCTGATCCATGTACTAACGCGGACCTCCAACCCCAACCATAGTAAACGCTCAGTTCACCCTGCACTAACGGCTCACCGTCAAAACAAATGTTGGGACCCAAACTACACAGGTGGCTACTTTTATAATTAAATAAACTGACGTCAAAGTAAAAAATTATATAGAAACACCCAATGTTAAAAGGACCAACACCAAACAACATTAATCACGACCCACTTCACAAATCATGTTCTTTACACCTAATCACACAAGCACACCTCAACGTTTGCCACCAGATGAGAACTGCCAGTTTACCAATTAATTTCTTATTTTTGTCGCCAGCTTTCTGGCCAATTAGCGCGTCACACGCCTTCCACGTACACAAAACTACACATGCATCTTGCAGTACATATTTTTTGTCAAATTTCCATAGTTCCGATGTTCGCAAATTATATGCAAGACAGTAATTTCGCAATGTGTTGTTTACGGACGCCAATATGACCAACTTAACTACAAAGTTTTCCTTAATTTACTCCACATAGAAATTCAATGGAGTTGGCGACTGCTCTGATTGGTCAGACGAGTGCCCAACAAATACAAAAGTGATCAACGAAAACATACTTTCATCACGATACGAGTTGATTGCGAACCCATTTCTACGAGCCATTGTGTGGATAATGGGGATGCTCGCCATTGCCGGAAATTTGGTAAATTAAACTATGTTTTGTCAAGGCGCAATAAGAACACGTGTTTACATATTGCTCCAATTTGTTTTGAGGTTGTCATGGTGATGGAAGGCAAAACGTTGGCGACGACACAATCACAATCTGCTGCATTTCGCACAAACCATCTGCTCGTTTTGAATCTATCCGTTTCCGATCTACTCATGGGAGTTTATCTGATCATGCTGGGAGCCGCTGGTGTCAGATACACCGGATCTTATTGTGCCAATGACCTTATTTGGAGATCAAGCGGAAGTTGCACCACTATGGGGGTATTGGTTTTGCTTTCAAGCGAAACATCGGTGTTTACAATGGTTCTGTTGACCATATTCCGACTGTATGCTGTGAAAAATGTAAGTGAAACAATTGTATTTGGTTAAGCCAGCTATTGCCAACTTCGTTGAACAGGTGACGTCCCTTTCCAAAAGTTTATGACAACTTTCTATTATTTTTTTTTCTATTATAACCTATTTATTATCACTCTCACAGCTATCGCTGGAATTAAAGCCTGACATGAGAAACGAAAGTGAAACCAATATTATTAAAATGACGCAGTTTGCCCAATTTGGGAACTATATAGTGAGAGAAAGAGAAAAAAATTTCCAGTCCGATGGGATTCTAGCTGACAACTACATTCCCCATCTTTCGATTTGAAATAACCACCGAGCTTGCAAACTTATTGTTTTTAATGAAAACACGTTAATGTTCTCTTTTGCTTCAGCCGTTCGATGCATCCATGAAACCGGAATTGAAAACTGTCATCCTTTCCATTATCCTATCCTGGGCATTCTCGTTTACAATTGCTTTTATTCCACTCACAACTCAACTACAACATTTGTTCGAAACCAAAGCTTGGATGAATGAGAATCCGTTTTTTGACAATGTTGCAGTCGACTTCTCTAGTAAGATATTGTCGTAGATGCAAGTGTTGAAACCAATTTTGAATTAAACTAGCTTTGCGTATACAGGCATGAATAACTTCATGGATCGATTTGTAACTTTCCAACACAACTTCACAAGCAACGATTCCCAAGTACTCAACACTGCCCTCATGCAAGTATATGATGTTAATTCCTGGATGGATTTTATGGATATTCTAGAGGATTACAATTACACTGAGTTATTTGATATTTCTGGATATTTGGGGTTCGTTTTTATTTGCGCAAAATCTTCAATTTTTTCGCCACAAAATTGTTTATGTGTAGATATTACAGCAGCAGCAGTGTTTGCATCAGCAAACTGTATGTAACGACCAACGACAAGGCATGGGGATATTCAATCGCTATTATTATTCTAAACTTCCTGGCCTTCATGTTCGTGGCAATTACGTACTTTTGGATTTACAAGAAGTCAACTGCCAGTGCCAGGCAAGTGAACGAGAGGCCAAAAGATGGAAGGGCGGCAACACAAAACAAAGGTAAGCACATTCGTATTTGCTGACATATTATACCATTAATGCCGTTTGTTTCGGCAGAAATGCAAAAGAAAATCCTTCGACTGATAATTACCGATTTTCTCTGCTGGGTTCCAATTTCCATCATGGCATTTGTAAACTTCGGTGGAGTCCCTATGCCTCCAGTGATGTACGCTGTGTCAGCAATTATCCTGCTCCCCATCAACAGCTCTCTAAATCCCCTCATCTACTCCAACGCACCGAAACTGCTTTATGATAGAGTCCGGGATGGCCTACGTGCCGTTTTCAGACCTCAACCACAGGAAGAGCAACAGGGAAATGTGGTTGTGGTTGCTAACCGAGAAAACTTACATGTGGTTGAAGCAGAAACCGCTCTGTAAATAAACCTTGCATTCAGTTTGTGCAAAATGTGTTTTTTTATTTGACGTCATGCGTACCTTCTTTGTGTAGAATCCTATTTAGTTTGTGATGGAAAAGTAATCACAACATAAGACTGATATAACAAGTTTTAACTTTCCATTGAAAAACCTCACAAGTAGGACAAAGTAACATATTTGACGTCAGACCCAAACAAATGAACAAAAATACGTGAATTTTGGTTGGTGTATTGGACATTACAATGATGCGGGTGATTCCCGTTGATACAAGGGACTTCCCTACTACATTTTGTCTCTGGATCAACGCTTACTTGTAAATATGATGTTATGATGTTGGAAACATTCCATGCAACCAACTCATGAAATACAAACTATCGACAGATGAAAATATAATCTGCTACCTTCAAATATCACCAAAAAAAATTTAAAACACCCCCTCAAAACCCCCTCTCACACGCCGTGTACATAAACCTCGCCCTGTGTATTTTGTATATCATTGATAATTATATTTTAATGCAAAAAAAATGTCGTAAAATTCATAGCAGGACAAGCTCTCTGTGTAAATCGCATCATAATTCACATTCCATCGTTAACATTGCATCAAATGTTCAGCAGCAAGATTTTTGTTTAAAGTTATTTTTTTAACGATCAACTACTGTTTGGCATTCAATATCAACTGGTTCGTTCGTGGCTAATTTAAACTTCCACGAAAATTCCATCGTTTTGTTGAATGTTTGCTGATTGCGCATATTTACTGATACTTGTTGTTGTTACCAATAAACACAGTGTTGAGAGGGTAAAAGTGTGTGTATTCTTAAACTTGTGGATTCTGATGAGGTTTAAGTTTCAACCACACTTCATAAGTTTGTTGAGGAATTCCTCACCTGTTTGAGTAATGATTGCTAAGCAACTACACCCGTATTTCGCCCTCAACACACCTCCTCGACAAGCCATGGTTACGTTCGAGAAAAAAAGCGGGGATAATTGTTTGCGTTACATCAACGTAACCCATCTCTTGTTGTCGCTTTACGTCATTTGTTATTAATGATTCAGCTTCAGTGTGGCAAAAAAATCACGCCTGTGGGCGATCGACTGCGCCGAGTCGAACGAAAAATATCTGTCGGAATGAGTTAATTTGTTGCATACTCTTGTGGAAAGGGTTGCCCGCTCTTCTCTTCGAACAAAAACATCGAAACAAGACAACCTACTGCCTTGCTCGCTCTCCATTGTGAAGTTGGTTCAACAGAGATGTAAGAGCAGCGACTACACGTCATCCCGTTGCATGGCAACGAATGAGTCATCAACAAAACGTCTCCAAAACTGAGGAGGGCTGACTAACGATGTCCAATGTTCAACCGACCATCATGAAGTTGGCAACGGCAACGGAGAGAGGAGACCATATTGCCGTAAAGGATCACCTCTGAAAGAAAGGTAGGTGGCATCGAGGACCAAACGAAGACATCTACAATGTGTGACAGCAACGAGCAACGTTGTTCCAATGTTAAGTCGTTTCGTAATCGTTCGGCTGCAACGTTCGCGGCCAACATTACCGGTACGTTGGTGAACAGGAAAACACATTGAACGAAACCATTACCTCTTCTTGCACACACAGCTCATTTATCTGCGCAGCAAAACTTTTTGACAGTTTCAAAACTTGGCCACGTTCAGCAAGATTGTCCGTAATCATGTTTATCTCACATAGTTTTTCAGGTAATCTGTAAGTCCGGGATTCGCTGATTGTTTTAATATTCATCCAAACCCGAATGTTGACCGAATCATTTTAATTTTGCACAAAAGTACTTGAACATAAACAATCAATATAAATGTCATGGGCACCGATAAAACCATAAGGGTTATCCTGTCAAGAAGCCAACATTAGATTTGCCAGACTGGCAGGCGAGGAGCACCGCGCACGAAGCTGTCAATCAACTTGCAACCATTGTTTCATCGTCATGATTATGGAAATATTTGAACGCTGAGCAGGAAATCAGTCGTCACGCTGTTGAAGAGGGAGACCGAGTGTTGAAATAAAAATCTGCGGGAAAACGAAGCGGGAACTCTGGAAAAGGTTTAAGTTTAAATTTTAAAAAATTCTTCAACATTACGCTACATCCTTTTGAAGGGAAGAAGTCAACACCACACTTACCGACTGTTTAATCCGCGCGATTTGGCCACCAACTCCTGTGGATATTTTCTTCATCTGACTTTAAATGTCTAAATTTGAGTCAGTATTTAATACGGGCGTCCCAATATGCAAATATTACGAACGAGGTGGGCTTCAGATCAAGATATTCGCAATTTTAACAAACGTCGTATAAAATGTGTCATGATAAAGAACAGCGTTCTAACAATATAGTAATGGTAGGAGCTATTTAATGCAGAAAAATCACTTGCAATGGAAATGTAATATTTACACCTGATTTAATATATTTCTTTTCATTTGTATTTCAACGACCAAGCTTTTTAATAATTGCTGCTCAAGTTGGGCTTGATTACCATCACTCAGAAACTGGTGGCAATGTTGCGAATCCAACATGGTTGTTGACGATATCGAAAGTTGTGTAGTAATTTCTCATAAACATGACACTAAAGATCCACAATTGACCATCTTCTGACATCATGTTAATGCTGTAAAACCTCAAGACCGACGCGAGGTTATACCCGAGGACACATAGAAGATGAACTACGCACACCATGTCACCTACCTTTATAAATAATGAAATCATCATTTTGTTCATAACTTTTCTTTTTGTAGTTTTGCTACGGTTTCTGTCCAACGCCATTCAAGATGCGAAACATCAATCCACAGTGGACTAATTTCTGAGACAGAATTGTTGATGTATCGATATTTGCTGGACTTCCGTCTGTTTCGGCCAAGCATGACTGCCTGTTAGCAACTCTTGTTGCTTGTTTAAGGAATAGGTACGTAGATTAAATGTCGTACTTTGTCCTGAAATAAGCAATGTGAACATTACTGACTCTTGTGCTGACTAACATGGTTAAATAAGTAACGTTTTGATTTAAGTACCTTGTCACCCATACGTTGATCTTGTCTGGCTTTACATGTAGGCGGTACATTTGTGTCATACGCCATCATGTTTGTCCATGGCACAGTGAGTGAAAAAATACGCTCATATGACTCACAGACGGTATTGTTCAATCGCCTCTTATGTATAAAACAGTTATGTTATTAGTTCTCAAAGAAGTTTAGCAAACAAAATGCAGCGGTGTTGTTCACTCGTCTAAATTTTAGGCGTGCGTTTATGTCACATTCAAAAACAGAATGACAAAGGAAAACCGTTGATTGTAAATTAGCGTTTTGCCAGTAACTTTTACCCTTGCATAGAAATCACGTTTTGCAATATGTGATGATATATGTTTGTTTGTTTATTTATTATGTTCGCAAGCCACTTCTAAAGAACAAATTGGTCCAGTCCATTTCGCAAAGGTTTTTGCCACTAAAATGATTACACTACTTAGCCTAATCTCAAATAAAAAAAATTTGGTTCATCTGTGCGATCAACATCATAATAGAGTGGTTGTTCTTTACCTTTTTCTCTCTTATTTTCCACTTTCAGTGTGAACGGAATCCTTCTTTCCACTTGCGTTCAAATTTTTACCGCAGAAATCCATTATTATATTTGCACTGTAGCCTATGAACTTTCGCGTGTAAAAGAATCATGCTACCTCGTAAGGCGGCCAAGTAACCCGCGTTCAAAGTTTTGTTAACTGGCCATATTTTTGCCAACTAACATCCATCTGGTTATATCTGTTGTACGCTTGGGACATTTTTAGGTGCATGACACACAATTGATACGGAACATAACAACTATTTTCGTACATTTGGTGCCCACTAATTACCTACCCACAACCATATAATTTCCCACTAGTGGGAACTTTTCCACAGGTAAAACGCATTTGCATTTTTAGTTGTTGTGTAGATGAAAAGAGTTAAGGATTTATATGGGTATTAAATTGGAGAAATCCTGTTTTCAAGGCCCTCAGCTGTAATGCATCTAGCGACTGTTCCGCTTGTTTCCCAATGACAGATGATGGGGACCATTTTTTCGGAGACTAATTTTGATCAAAATTTGTAGATATGAGATGGATCTTTCATAAAATCACAAATGATTGGACACTTGAAAGATTCATTTTTCCACAAATACAGCCTGTTTTTTTTTGCTCCATTTTCAACATAATTTTCAGCAGCACCCACCAGCAAGTAACTACCTAACTGAAATAGCCCAAAACCCCAATAAAACTGCCCCAAACATCCTAAAATTCGCCATGACAACAGCACGCACATGTGCGCTCATTCAACCGTAAATTTAACTTAAATGCGTCACTGCTTTGCTTGGTGATGCATGAATTACCATTGTGACACAGATCTACACGGTGGGCATTTCCCAGCACCAAAACTAATTTTCATAGAAATACCAATATGCGTCCTTAAGTTGCAAGCAAACATATTTCCTACAATTTAAGCTGCGAAAGTATAACAAAAAGTTACTTCTTTGCATACAGTTGGTCACCTAAAACAAAACAAAAGTATTGTCTCCAACCTTTTTTGTCTGCAGTCACAAGTATAATGGATATATTTAAATTTATTAGTTTTGTGTTCCAAATGAATTCCTTCAGGAAATATCTGCACACCAGGGAAGCATGCCACCATGAATCAATAAAGAACAAGAAAATATTGAATGACCCAAGAGGAAGAAATTTATCGATGACCGAAAAAATTTTGGAACAAAATTTGAGGGAAAACTTAAAAATTCAAATGTTGCCCATGAACCCCAAAGGTGGATGTGGGATGGATTTTGGGCGGTCTGTAAACGAACAAAAGCACACAAAAAATTGCCACCAAATTATGTTTAATTGTTTCTGTTTACTTTTTTTGTTGAATTACAAACACATTTGTGATTCTGCTATTTTAACAAATATACGATTTAGTTTGTCAGAAAAGCTTCCGTCAAATTTAACACAGGGGTACATGACCACAAAAGGTTGGGATTCACCAATCTTAACTGTGACTTCCAACAACTTGTATGTAATAAACAAATGGCGAAGAGTTCTAAATTACACCCATGCCATGGCCAGTCAGTTTCACATTTTCTGATGGCTATGTACAGCAACTACTGATCTCTATTAATTAATGCAAAAAATGCTTGAATCAACACAGTGTTAAAAAAAAAAGTTTTTTTTTATTTAGCCCTAACCAGTCTACTAATATGAAAAATAGTCACTACTGGGATTAAACAGCCACAAATGCAAACAAAATACAGAACTACAACCTGAAAATCAACAGCAATAAAATGAGACAAGCATGCAGACATTCAAACAAACAAATGACCATAAACAAACCAACTAATAGCAAAAAAAGTTGATAATGTATCACAGCAATTCTGTTCTCTCTATATAACCCATTAAAACTCACAAATTGCTTGGACAGATGAACAGATGCCATTGTACACGTTGCCTGTTTGAATAAAGGTTCTGAAACCAGCCAGCTCCACAACAAATTTTTGTCTGGTGAGAAAGGCATAGGTTTCTCCACGAAAAGACAACCAACCCAACATTCATAATCTGCAATTTCAGAAAGGAAAATTTAACAATATCAATGCCAACAAAACTTAACAACAACTTGGACAATTGGATTGAACCCCAAACCATGCATTGGATAACACAATGTAATCCACCCAAACATCCACTTGCTTTTATGACAGCAAATAAAAAAGAAATCATGGGTAATGGTCAATTGCAGGAGCCCTAGCCTCTAACTAAGCTTGCCAGACAATTAACGTATGCATAAATAAGCTGTCATGGAGTAGGATATCACAGATCCCACATACGATGTAAAATTAGCTGAAAGAAAATTAAATGATGAAAACAATAACATATAAAGGAATGAGCACAAAGCACATTTTTCCTCAGTTGTGAAACCTGGCAGTCACAGAAATGAACAGTAAGGAATATTACAAGAAGGCCAAACAGATTTTTTTAACTTTATGCATTATTACCTGAATACATATTTACATTAACTCAGAAGAAGTATTGAGTATATTTTTATGAGATGTAGGTGCGGATTGCTTCCTTAACTTTCCTCTTGCACATCGGACAACGTTGAACATCAGGTGAGCAATTTGAACAACAAGACAAATGTCCACAAGGTACAAACACAATATCAGCCAAGCGATCATGACAGATCTTGCATTTTCTTTCATCTTGTATTTCTTGTATGCGAGCTTACATTGAAGTGCTTGTTTCTGTAAACTGTGTCATTTTGACATTACAACTCACTATAAATTAAACACATAAAATTAGGAAACATTTAAAGTCTGGAATTGTGTTGTCTTTTCAATAATAGTATGAAAGGAAATGAAAAAACGTGTTAAAGACAAAAGATCTCATTTTCTCCTAAAATCAGTGTAACCAATCTGTTATAAGTTATTATAGGCCCTGAAAATTTACTGAAGATGCTGGTAATTCACATAAAATTTAAAAACACATAAAATTCCTGTTCTTTGTGATGTACGTAATCCATTAAAAGAATTGTTAAAAAAAAATTGCTTGAACTCACCCTCTCCAGTCGACACACTGGGAACAGAAGATGCCGCAGCTGCAAACAACAAAACAGTTATCAATACGTTTGAAAGGAATTTATGTAAGCTTGCAGTGCAACAATACGGTGCTATGGATCCTTCTTTGTTTTCCCATTTTATTTGTTTCAAATCGCAACAATTTGCCTCACAAACAACTTTCTGCACAATTTTATGATAAAGGATTTTGCTATGGGAAAATTCGGACTTTTTTCCGAACAGATGATGACATCATGATAGTAATGTGAAATTCCAGTTGCAGTTCATTTATAATAGCAATGGTTAGATCATACAAAGAAAAATAACCCCACCCCATCAACAAACATAATTGTAATGGCTATGAAGAAAAGACGAAAAGTTCCACTAGGCTCCCACAGGGATTCAATACAACATACCTGAAGATTGTGGCTTTAATTGCATTGGATGAAATAGAAATTACCGGGTTTGCGGTTGTAGCATTGAAAACCTTCACTCTCAATGTATGAGTGTGAGTTCAAAATGTTTATTTAGAATATGATTAACAGCATCCTAGCTTTGGCTTTTCTTTTCAAAGCTATCAGCTCGACTTATTTTGCACCCAAGTTGCCAAACTAATATAACACTTTGATTACATCAATTTAGGTGCGCAAAGAATGTATTTGCACTCTATGGGTGAGATTGCCAAAGAATTCTGTTGCCTTTTTTAGACGTCTTGGCTAATTTCTGTGAATAGTATAAGTGTTGTAGATAAAGCTAGCCACAGAGCTTGTGTTGGTGGCTGCCATGCATCTGGTAATAACGAATTTATCGGCCGAACAGATAAAGTAGCGATGATCGCACGTGTTGTTGGAGCTATGAAAACCACCATGAAGGTAGTCACGATTGAAACATAAAAATTTGCTACCTACAGTTTGTAAGGTTATATAGATTATTTTGTACGTTGTAGAATTAACATGCAGTGAATTGTTGCGACAAACATCAAATACCGAATATTACATTTACTCCCTCCGGCATCAAATACGTTCTCACACCCGACGAGTACGTCATGCAGGTTCGGCTCGTTTAAACTCACACACACCTGGCTGAATCAAATGAAGGTACATAGGTAAACTTCGTATACCAGGAATGACAACACGTCATAAAGTAAGTTATCAAGCGAAGTGTAGAATTTGCCTTGGATCTTGTCGAGGATGAAGTCACTATATGTCAGTGGTTCGTAGCTGGTGAACTAGTGTAGGTGGAATAATCCATCAACAATTACTTCCTTCCAAAGCAATGAACTTCACTGCTACATATTCAAACGATTCATCAATGCATAGTTTTACCTACTCAAAATAGCGATCGATGCTTTTAGTCTAAAACAAACCATTTGTATTGGTTTTGATCTCACAAAATGTAAAACAATTAACAAGCAAGCTATATTATTAAAATTCCCTTGCAACAAAAATTTCACGTACCACCGGTTGGGAAACACTGACTTACGCTATAAGAGAAAATTTGCCCTGTCACAAAGCGCTCATTTATTTCCTAGCGCCCCCAATCCCCCATTTGGTCTCCAGCGCCCCCCGTACGATTGCGCCCACTTTGGGAACCACTTGTTTAATCAAATATACACAATATCTTGCACGATTACATTTTTAACTGAATCATGAAAGTTGCAGCATCACTAAATATTCACAAATCCCATCATTTTTATTTTTCGCGCTAACTACGCTGTTGAACAACAAATATGAACACAAAATATCACGGGTCGATGAAACCATTGATGGAATAAATCCAAATTGTCCCAGACGAAGTCCAAGTTTAGCCCGAAGGGTAACAAACATGACTTGTGACCCCAAGTTCAGTCCCATTTACTTGAAGTAAGAAGTTTCTTATCAGTGAGGCAGAGTTGCGTTCGTAAGTAAGCAAAACACAATTACGCCGTGAATAAATATTGCGTCACGTGATATTAGTTTGTAGAAAGACAATCGTATGGAAGCCGCGCAATGCCCGACCGTGTGGCTCTTGAGCCCTAGCCTCAGTCTCGTGTTGGGTCAATAGGAAGTGCAAAGAGAAAACAAATATCGTCATAATGAATAGGGAGGTAAAAGGAACAATGCAGAATATCCATATTATTTGAGTAACAATGCCTGTCTGTATTTAATCGCTGACGATGTTTAGTGCAAAGGCAAACCTAAGGACAGTAGAAAGGTTGCATGAATATAGACTGTGGATCTTGGTTGATCAGAGGAAGGATTTAAGACGGATCAGGGCAGGGTCCGACAGACTAAAAATAGGAGCAAGGTTTGTGAGTTATTTAAATTCTTAACATGGTTAAATATAACCACATTTTTATCGAAAAAACAATAAATAAACATAATTTTTGCGAGGGATAAAAATGAACATAAATATTTACCATGTCTAAGCGTGGACGTTTAAATTTTATGTTAAGCAATGTGGAGCCAATAATATGAATTGTGTATAAGCTGCAGACAGATGGCCACTGTTTCGACCTAAAAGGTCTCATCAGTGCAGCTTATACACAAGTTTAAATTTTAGTTTGTTATTTCTATGCAAGTCTTAGCGTGGTTGGGGCTACGGTTTATAGAGTGAGGTTAAATTCGGTCTAGTCTGTGATCTAGTTAACAGGTGTTATGAACTTACACGGTGTCTCACGCTTCTCCAGGCGCATTGTGAGCCCGTGATGAAATTTTGGTTCCTTAATATCGCACAAAAATTATGCCTGGTCATAATCTGACAGCTGGTTATAAACTGTCGCTTACAATATTTGCCCGCTTTTTGTCAGCGATGATATCCCGACGGATCGGCTGGATTAAACTAAACGTGGTTTAAAGCAGGGGTTCTTAACCTGGGGTCCATGAACCCCCAAGGGGTCCGAGAAGATGCATTAAGGGGTCCATGAAGCGAAATAAAATTATTCCGAAAATCCACGTATTTTCCTTTGTCCATAAGGTTTCGCTGTCCACGAATTTCAATTTTTCAACATTTGCAATGTGTTTCTTGCAAAGGGGTTCATAGCTCTTCAAAGAATGTTTTAGGGGTTCGCGATCCAAAAAAGGTTAAGAAACACTGGTTTAAAGTATTTAAATCAGTCATATGGATGAACCAGTGTGGAGATTAAACATTTGTTTTCCAAAAATGACAATAAAACTTTTTCAATGTAAGCTTCATCAAAAAATATGAAGGGTTCCGTGAGCTGTCGAGTTTTGGCGAAAACTACTGAATATTTATTCTAAGCGTTTGAGCAACAAGCGGATGAGAATAAAAACAAACAGAAAAAAGTGACGACAGTTTATATAAAAACCATTTTGGAGGTAACCAGTTAACTTAAATAACGTTGCAGTGTTCCTTGGACATCAAGTTTGTAAAACTCCACTAAATTTCATGATGACGTCATTCCCCTGAGTAAGAGAAATATATCATTGTAAGATATAAACTCTTTGTGTTTTATCAGGTATCGGTTGAAGGTGGTTGGAATCCTGCTCTCCTTCATCACAATTGCTTCAGCACAGTATCAACGTGGCGATCGTAAGTATTTTGTTACAAATCATAAACTCTCAATTAATTTAATATGTTGGTTAGTTTTACGGATTTTGATGGATTTCAAATCGATTTACGTTCATGTGTTTTGTGCAGTGTTCACTTGCGATGATGGGAGGAAGGTGTGGGCTGGGTGGTTTTGTGATGGTCGTGGTCCCTATTGCAGTGACGGAAGTGATGAGAAACTGGCCGACTTTCCCACTTATCCTGAAAACCTCACCAGTCCTTACATGAGGTGAAAGCACTTAAATATGTTTCCTACATTCGTTGTATTAGTGTTGATCAACCAATAGACGATGTTATCAGGGTTTGACTTATATTAAAATAACGAATTTTGAACAGTTTATAATAAAATCGGGTCAAATAAGAAAGTTTTAAAACCACACGCGTTTAGAAGTGTCACAGTTTGCGTTTACTTTACAAAATTTCAAATAAACGTAATCGTCAGTCTGTTTGCATAATTTGCCGTGATAAGTAAAAGTTTCATTAATGTTCGCTTGTTTAACACATTGTTTTTAAATTTAGCATTGTTACCAAACACGTGGCAATGTCACGCAACACGTGGCATTGTTACGTAAAACGTGGCATTATTACCACATATGTGGAATTGTATTACCAGTATCAGGTTACCTCAGAAAAACATTTTTGGCGCTGAACGAAAGTTAAAATATTTAAATTTAAAAAATATTTCAAAAAATATTCAAAATAGTTAATATAAAGTTAAAATATTGATATTGTAGATGGTATAAATACGTTGCAATCATAATGACGTAATACATTACTTTTGTTACAGTTGCGACAACAAGTTTGGCTACTGGGATTCAAACAATGTATGCGCCCTAAGAGTGAAAGAGTTTTGCAAAGGAATAATCCAATGTTTTGGAAAAACACCTTGTGACTGTAGATGCCCTTCCCACTTTCAGTGTCTGAATTCATCTTGTTGGAAACGTTCGACTGTTTGTGATGGCGATCCTTGCAATGACTGTCCAGCTTTCCAACACTGGAATAATGGACATGGATTCAAATGTGTTCGGAATGGCAGGAACTGCAATCTTCCGCAAATGTTTCTATGGGACGGCATTGCCGATTGTGATGATAAATCTGATTTGTGTTACACCTCGGAGAATGGAGATGTCAGGTATTTCGTTTTTGATTGTGTTTTGCATATGCGTACTTGCCAGCACCGCCCCAGACTTCCCTCCCCCAATGTCTTCCTTATCTTACTACATATCATATTTTCTTTTAACGCCATTGGATCGGTGTTTCTACTGGCGTCATTCTTCCTTTTGCAGTGAAAACGAAAAAAAAGAAACGTTTTAGAGTTAAATATAATTTTAGTCAAATGAACTTTGTTGTTTATATTAATAGTCATAATAATAAAATAAACAGCTTTAACTGCCTGCTTATGGGCAAAGTATGGCATCTATAAACAAATTTGTTATTGCAGAGATATTCGGACTTCTTCATCTCTGAACGAACGACTGTGTTTCCAATGTACAAATGAACCCATGATCATCCCAAGGTCAAGTGTTTGTGATGACATCATAGATTGCCCTGATATGAGTGATGAAGCCAGTTGTAATGGGAAATTCAATAAGCAGTATAGCAACAAAACTATAGGGTATTTTTGTAGTTATGAAAATACCTTTTATTTCGTTGATGCAAATAACTATTAATTTTATTTAGTTCGAAACCACGTTGTTTTTGTTTCGACAATTATGGGATCTGTTACAACACATTGGATCAAACCAACATTTCCTGTAACTCAAAAAATGAATTCTGCGACGAGCTTGCTCATTGTCAGGGGAATTACCCATGTGAGTACCTCTGCCCCTCCAACTTCCAGTGTCAAAATTCAGCTTGTTGGAAACGTTCGACTGTTTGTGATGGCGATCCTTGCAATGACTGTCCAGCTTTCCAACACTGGAATAATGGACATGGATTCAAATGTGTTCGGAATGGAAGGAATTGCAATCTTCCGCAAATGTTTCTATGGGACGGCATTGCCGATTGTGATGATAAATCTGATTTGTGTTACACCTCGGAGAATGGAGATGTCAGGTATTTGTGAACTGTTGTGGTTGGTTGAAAATTCCTTTCGTTGAGATAAGACAGAATTGATTTGTGTCATTTGCAGAGACATTCGAAGTTTGGGGACCTTTAATCATCGTTCATGCTTCCAATGTACAAATGACCCTATGATCATCTCAAGGTCAAGTGTGTGTGATGACGTCATCGACTGTCCCGACAAAAGTGACGAATGTTTTTGTCAACCTGGGAAAACCAAAGATTGTGGCAAGTTTCATTAGTAAGTGATAAAGCGTTAGTTTATTCTTTGGATTAAAACCACTGACATCCAATGCGTCACCAGAATTCTATGACTGGTAATAGTGTAAGGTGTGTTAAGTGTCTGTAAATACTACATGACTTGTTTTTATTGCCATGACTCATGAATAATGTAGTTTAAAATGATGTACTTCGCCGCTGTAGGAAAATACCCATTCCTTTACTGTCATGACATCATAAAGGCGTTTTAGACCTTGAATACAAAGTATTGTAGTCGAAAAAGACTTTAAATGCAAGTCATCGCATATCTGGGCACTACAAGCGGGCAACCTTGGTGACGCAACAGTGTTTCAAAAATGGGCGACCAACCATAGGAAATTTGCATATTATCAAATTGACAGTTTTAGTTGTTGGGTTAAAGTGGTTTCAATATGTTTGTCTGTTCCTCAGCTACCCTGCAGTACGTGTCTGCTGGAGGTTAAAGGTCTTTTCATAATTTTGGGTCAGTTCTGAGCTGAAGTCCCGTGTATGGGTTTTAAAAATGTTTGTTTAATTACTACAGGAGTCGCAAGTAAATCTCATCAGCATTCAATTGGAGTTTTTAATTATAAAATCAACGCAAAACATTCAAATATTTTCAGTGTGGATGAGGAAGTGAAGAACAACTGTTCAACAACAACTACCAACTACATACAGGGGTGGTGGTATTGCGTGGTAAGTGAGAAAGCATAACTTATTGTTTTGGCGGAAATAAGTTTACCACACTTAATGAAAATGGTTTAGATGTTTAGGTACATTTGTAGGTTCTTACCAACACAATGTACTTACTCACTTGCTGGACAAACTCCAGTTTAAACAAACGTTTGCAACAATGTTTACGCAGTCGAACGAAATTATTACACAAACTTACAAAGATTTTGACTTACTTCGCCAGACGTGAATATTTGTTACCTCAATGGTTCGGTTTCTGTAGTTTTCTAAACTACTGTGGAACAAACCAACAATCAGAGACATGAAGCGAGTTACAACCAATGTGGTTTTGCAATTTCACTTGTTCGTTACAAAGCGAACTATAATCCACGAAGCACAATGAAAAGATTTTTTAATAAAATGCTTCATTCTTATATGATCACAGAACGTCACACTGCGCAAAAGTTTAAAGTGCATGTGACACGAAAAAATCAAACATGTAAATAATTAAACTAAGAGATGTTCATAACTTTAAAGTGCAACAAACGGATTTTGATGTTAATTTGGGCTGCAGAAAGATGGCCGCTGTTTAGACCTATTATGTCTTATTTAGTTGTGTAATAATAAAACAGTTACTGGAACAGGGTGTTCTTGTTGTTATAGGCATTTATGATCGTTAACGTGATGCATAAACTTTTGAAAACACGACAGAGACAAACCGTCAGTTTAGCATTGTCGTTTTGTCCACTCACAGCAAAAGATAGAAGTGGGTTTATTGAATTTTGAGGCTGGCAAAAACCGCCAGGAAAGGCCGACCAAATTAGCTGATTATGCAACACAGTTATTCTGTCATAGTACCACTTCTTGCGTTGCAGTAGTGTTGCCTACGAGTTCGAGTCATAAATGATTTATTTAATTCGCCACAATCAACCACTAAAACTAGAAATGATGCTGGAATCATTGTCAAATTAAAGTCAATGCAAAGAGGAAAGTTACAGTTACGAAAAATGGCGTCATGTAATGTCACTGAGCAATGAAACGCACCAACTCCGTCTGATCGAAGTACAGAGTAATGTCGTTGCTGCTATACCCTTTGGTCTTCAGATAATTAGGTACAAATAATCCTTTGGTTTGTAACGTAATCTGTGGATTGTTCTATGTTTGAAACTATTTGATATCTGCAATACAAGGCGCCTTCTCCTATCTAAACAATGCATTTTTTCCACGCGAGTGCCTTGTATGATGTCAATTTCGCCACAGTGCAAAAGGTTTACGATTTTTTGTCGCCGCCAGTTTTCGTGCAGTTTTCTACATTTTTTTGGTTGACGTAGAACCGAAAAACTTTGGATATAAGTTGGTTGTAGTAGTTTCACGCAAAGTTACCATGACCGTGTCATATGCACTTTAAGTTCTTGTGCAAAGATTACGTTGTACAGAAGTTGTTATATACTGGTGGGGAACATTCAGTGACACCATACACAATAACCATACTACACCTACTTCGTTGTTACAAAACACAGGGTTCAACGAATTGCTGCAAAGCGCGTGGCATTAGGCTTCTCTAGGGTGGATATGGCTTTCGCCGTGCAAGACTTCAATTATACGTGATAATAATTATTTACAAAATCATATTACATTACTAAAGAAATACCTTCAAGGTCGTTAACATTTGGAACTCGTGTTTGTACCGAGTTCCCCAGACGTTTCCTTTGCAACGTTGACATGCGTGGAATTTATGTGGTATTTGGGTTGCACTAAACCACCCAACACGGGATATACTATAGTACAGTATACTGATATGTAATACCCACATTTTTAACAATTGGCACAAAAATAACAGCAGATATATCCCTTTTGTGGATACTCAAAGTACTGCGACCACGACGGAAAGAATATTGTAAAATGCTGAGAAAACTGCGAAACCTTTTCAACGAGAGTTTGGAAGAGGAGTCGCGTGAAAATTTAATTTTGTCGTCACATTCCACACGTTTAAGAGTTTGGTCACAAATTATATTTGTTCGTCAAGCTTATTTTGCTATTTTCTTTGTTTCTTACCTGGTTGGTGAAAAAACTTTACCAAAACTTGAAAAAAATAAACATCTTAATGCATGACAATCACATAGTGATCACATTCCCATGTATAAAAGTCTCGAACAAGTTTGTTGTCATGACATCTGTTGCTGTCGATGTGTCGTTGGACGTTTCTAAGTGTCCAACATGGGCACTGTTACCCGACAAATTGAGTTTGTAACAAAAGTTTACGATCCCTGCTGGTCTGTCGCTACCTGATTCACAGGTTTTGTGGCGATACCTGCTTCAAAACTTATGATAAAACCTACTGTAAAAGCCAGTAAATCCCGACAAACCTTACAACAACTAAAAAAAGATTCGTTTAAAACAATAACGAAGATATTCCTTACAGCAACAAATCGTTTGCACAAAAATACCAGGAACCACGTGATGTGTTTTACACAGGATGTGTGGTGGGAGAGGTCGTTCGACAGCAAACTACTGTGCGATGGGAGGCGGGATTGCAGTGGTTCGATCTACACTTCTGACACAGATCGATTATTCGACCACGATGAAGATCCTCAACTTTGCAAACATCGGAAACACTGCGACACAAAAGACGGACTTCTCAATATCCCTATGTCCAAAGTATGCGACGGTTTCATCGATTGCAAGGATGAAAGTGACGAATATCCAGAACAAAACTGCACAAAGAAAGGAAGATTCTACTGTCCAACGTTGAATGGAGCCAAAGTAAAGTTATTTGTTGTCAACAAAACCACAAAAAATTGAGACCTTAATTACAAGAGTTTGGAAAAAAATCACTTCGAAGTTGTATTTTAACTATAAAAGGCAAATAGGTATCGGTGTCTGTTATTCAGTATTGTTTGTCATAATGCCCTTTGTTGAATCTTTCGCACACAGTTAACCACAAAGACGGTTTAAGTATTTCACAGACTTTTACGACAGATTTCTGTCAACAAATCGGATGTTTGTGACCTCAAAATTAACTGCGATGATCAAAGTGACGAAATAAACTGCACAAATGACGAAAGGTTTTATTGCGAAAACAAAGATCCATTGTTCGTTAAGAAGGAGAAGGTAAACATATGCAAACAATATTTAAAGTATTGTGTCCTGTGGCAAAGATGTTTTGATTCCGTGCATGTTACTATTGTGACCGAAATTAAATCAGTGTTCCCGAATTAGGACAAAAGTTATTGGGAGGGCGGGTATGGAAGTTTTAGAACCGATTTAGGAAGACCTTTTCTCCGTTTTTTTGGCGCCAAACTTTTAAAGATGATCTTCGCTGGATTGAAATGTGCGTTTCCGTCACACAATAGGTCTAAATAAAGCCTCTTATGAACTTATAGTTTTGAATTTAGCACAAATGTTTGAGTATCTCTGATCTAAACCAACCGTTCACTCCCAATCTGATCCATGTACTAACGCGCACCTCCAACCCCAACCATAGTAAACGCTCAGTTCACCCTGCACTAACGGCTCACCGTCAAAACAAATGTTGGGACCCAAACTACACAGGTGGCTACTTTTATAATTAAATAAACTAACGCCAAAGTAAAAAATTATATAGAAACATAGGAACATAACTAACGGTTTTGTAGATCTTTAATATGAACAGAATAGCCAATACAGTGCTCGAAAACTTCATGTAAACGTTTCGATTGTTTCTACAACCATTATCAATACAAATGAAGGCGGATCGGCAAAAATGGTACGGTGAAGTTGGGAGGTTATAGAAAAAGGCGGGGAATTAAATAAGCGCAATTGTTGATAATGGAGTCGAACGGAGTTGCCTGTGGTAGTGATAGATAAAAACAATTAGCCCGTCGTCGGAGGTTTGTCAACATCTTGTGTCAAATCCATCGCACAGGATCGACTTTAATAACCCAACCATCCTTGGACAGATTGAAGGAAAGCGGCGCTTATCTTTCTTGGAAACTATCCACATCCAAAATTTTAGGCCGCTTTTAAATGCCGACACATCCTCTGTGCCACTACGACTTTTTAATATATAAACCGTGTATTTTATAATGTTTTTTTATTTTTATTCTTTTTATTTATTTATTTTCTTTACCGTGCACAGTGCCCTTAATTGTTTTTATCTATCACTACCACAGGCAACTCCGTTCGACTCCATTATCAACAATTGCGCTTATTTAATTCCCCGCCTTTTTCTATAACCTCCCAACTTCACCGTACCATTTTTGCCGATCCGCCTTCATTTGTATTGATAATGGTTGTAGAAACAATCGAAACGTTTACATGAAGTTTTCGAGCACTGTATTGGCTATTCTGTTCATAATATAGAAACACCCAATGTTAAAAGGACCAACACCAAACAACAATAATTTAATTACGACCCACTTTACAAATCATGTTCTTGACACCTAATCACACAAGCACACCTCAACGTTTGCCACCAGATGAGAACTGCCAGTTTACCAATTAATTTCTTATTTTTGTCGCCAGCTTTCTGGTCAATTAGCGCGTCACACGCCTTCCACGTACCCAAAACTACACATGCATCTTGCAGTACATATTTTTTGTCAATTTTCCATAGTTCCGATGTTCGCAAATTATATGCAAGACAGTAATTTCGCAATGTGTTGTTTACGGACGCCAATATGACCAACTTAACTACAAAGTTTTCTTTAATTTATATACTTTACATAGAAATTCAATGGAGTCGGCGACTGCTCTGATTGGTCAGACGAGTGCCCAACAAATACAAAAGTGATCAACGAAAACATATTTTCATCACGATACGAGTTGATTGCGAATCCATTTCTACGAGCCATTGTGTGGATAATGGGGATGCTCGCCATTGTCGGAAATTTGGTAAATTAAACTAAGTTTTGTCTTGGCGCAATAAGAACACGTGTTTACATATTGCTCCAATTTGTTTTGAGGTTGTCATGGTGATGGAAAGCAAAACGTTGGCGACGACACAATCACAATCTGCTGCATTTCGCACAAACCATCTGCTCGTTTTGAATCTATCCGTTTCCGATCTACTCATGGGAGTTTATCTGATCATGCTGGGAGCCGCTGGTGTCAGATACTCCGGAAATTATTGTGCCAATGACCTTATTTGGAGATCAAGCGGAAGTTGCACCACCATGGGGTTATTGGTTTTGCTTTCAAGCGAAACATCGGTGTTTACAATGGTTCTGTTGACCATATTCCGACTGTATGCTGTGAAAAACGTAAGTGAAACAATTGTATTTTGTCAAGTCAGCTATTGCTAACTTCGTTGAACAGGTGACGTCCCTTTTCAAAAGTTTATGACAACTTTCTTTTTATTTTTTTTCTATTATAACCTATTTATTATCATTCTCACAGCTATGGCTGGAATTAAAGCCTGAAATGAGAAACGAAAGTGAAACCAATATTATTAAAATGACGCAGTTTTGCCTAATTTGGGAACTACAGTTAGAGAAAGAGAAAACAATTTCCAGTCCGATGGGATTCTAGCTGACAACTACATTCCCCATCCCTAGATTTGAAATAACCACCGAGATGCAAACTTATTGTTTTTAATGAAAACACGTTAATGTTCTCTTTTGTTTCAGCCGTTCGATGCATCCAGGAAACCGGAATTGAAAACTGTCATCCTTTCCATTATCCTCTCGTGGGCATTCTCGTTTACAATTGCTTTTATTCCACTCACAACTCAACTACAACATTTGTTCGAAACCAAAGCTTGGATGAATGAGAATCCGTTTTTTGACAATGTTGCAGTCGACTTCTCTAGTAAGATATTGTCGTAGATGTAGGTGTTGAAACTAATTTTGAATTAAACTAGCTTTGCGTAACAGGCATGAATAACTTCATGGATCGATTTGTAACTTTCCAACACAACTTCACAAGCAACGATTCCCAAGTACTCAACACTGCCCTCACGCGAGTATATGATGTTAATTCCTGGGTGGATTTTATGGATATTCTTGAGGATTACAATTACACTGAGTTATTTGATATTTCTGGATATTTGGGGTTCGTTTTTATTTGCGCAAAATCTTCAATTTTTTCGCCACAAAATTGTTTATGTGTAGATATTACAGCAGCAGCAGTGTTTGCATCAGCAAACTGTATGTAACGACCAACGACAAGGCATGGGGATATTCAATCGCTATTATTACTCTTAACTTCCTGGCCTTCATGTTCGTGGCAATTACGTACTTTTGGATTTATAAGAAGACAGCTGCCAGTACCAGGCAAGTGAACGAGAGACCAAGGGATGAATGGGCGGCAACACAAAACAAAGGTAAGCATATTTATATTTGCAGACATTTTATACCATTAATGCTGTTTGTTTCGGCAGAAACGCAAAAGAAAATCCTTCGACTGATAATTACTGATTTTCTTTGCTGGGTTCCAATTTCCATCATGGCATTTGTAAACTTCGGTGGAGTCCCTATGCCACCAGTGATATACGCTGTGTCAGCAATTATCCTGCTCCCCATGAACAGCTCTCTAAATCCCCTCATCTACTCCAACGCCCCGAAACTGCTTTATGATAGAGTCCGGGATGGCCTACGTGCCTATTTCAGACGTCAACCACAGGAAGAGCAACAGGAAAATGTGGTTGTGGTTGCTAACCGAGAAAACTTACATGAGGTTGAAGCAGAAACTGCTCTGTAAATAAACCTTGCATGTAGTTTGTGCAAAATGTGTATTTTCCTGGCATCGAATAGATAGAACCGAATCTTTTTTTGACGTCACGCGCACCTTCTTTGTGTAGAATCCTATTTAGTTTGTGGTGACAAAGTAATTACAACATAAAATTGATATACCTTACTACTTTCCATTTAAAAATCTCACAAATAGGACAAAATAACAACTATGACGTCACACCCAAACAAATGAACAAAAATACGTGAATTTTGGTTGGTGTATTGGACATTACAATGATGCGGGTGATTCCCCTTGATACAAGTGACTTCCCTACTACATTTTGTCTCTGGATCAACGTTTACTTGTAAATATGATGTTATGATGTTGGAAACATTCCATGCCATCAACTCATGGAATACAAACTATCGGAAGATGAAAATATACTCTGCCACCTTTAAATATCACCAAAAAAATTTGAAAACACCCCCTCAAAACCCGCTCTCACGCGCCTTGTACATAAACTTCGCCCGGTGTTTTTTGTATATCATTGATAAGTATATTTTAATGCAAAAAATATGTCGTAAAATTCTTGGCAAGACAAACTCTCTGTGTAAATCATTTCATCGTTAACATTGCATCAAATTCTCATTCCATCGTTAACATTGCATCAAATGTTCAGCAGCAAGATTTTTGGTTGAAGTTTTTTTTTCTAATAATCAATTACTGTTTGGCACTCAATATCAACTGGTTCGTTCGCGGCTAATTTATACTTTCACCAAAGTTCAATCGTTTTGTTGAATGTTTGCTGATTGCGCATATTTTGTGCTACTTGTTGTTGTTATCAATAAACACATTGTTGAGAGGGTAAAAGTGTGTGTATTCTTGAACTTGTAAATTCTGATGTGGTACAAGTTCCGACCACACTTCATAAGTTTGTTGAGAAATTCCTCCCCTGTTTGAGTTGGTTCTTGTTTGAATTGTCGTCATGGCGAAAATAAAACAGGTTCTTTCCTGTGTTTGATCGTTAAGCAACTGCACCCGTGTTTCGCCCTCAACACACCTCCTCGACAAGCCATGGTTACGTTCGAGAAAAAAACGGGGATAATTGTTTGCGCTATATCAACGTTACCTACCTCTTGTTGTCGCTTTTCGTCATTTGTTATGAATGATTCAGCTTCAGTGTACAGTGAATAAAACGCCTGTGGGCGATCGGGTGCGCCGAGCCGAACGACAAATATCTGTCGGAATGAGTTAATTTGTTGCATACACTTGTGGAAAGGTTGCCCGCTCTTCTCTTCGAACAAAAACATCGAAACAAGACAACCTACTACATTGCTAGCACTCCATTGTGGACTTGGTTCAACAGAGATGCGAGAGTAGCGACTGCACGTCATCCCGTTGCATGGCAACGAATGAGTCATCAACATAACGTCTCCAAAACTGAGGAGGGCTGGCTAACGTTGTCCAATGTTCAACCGACCATCATGAAGTTGGCAACAGCAACGGAGAGAGGACACCATATTCCCGCAACAAAAATCTTTTTATAAGGATTATACCTCTGAAACAAGGTAGGTGGCATCGAGAACCAAACGAAGACATCTACAATGTGTGACAGCAACGAGCAACGTTGTTCCAATGTTCCGTCGTTTCGTAATCTTTCTGCTGCAACGTTCGCAGCCAACATTACCGGTGCGTTGGTGAACAGGAAAACACGTCGAACGAAACCATTACCTTTTCTTGCACACACAGCTCTTTTGTCTGCATAGCAAAACTTTTTGACAGTTTCAAAACTTGCCCACGTTCAGCAAAATTGTCCGTAATCATGTCTATCTCACATAGTTTTTCGGGTATTTTGTAAGTCCGGGATTCGCCGAATGTTTTAATATTCATCCAAACCCGAATGTTGACCAAATCATTTTAATTTTGCACAAAAATACTTGAACATAAACAATCAATACAAATGTCATGGGCACCGATAAAACCATAAGGGTTATCCAGTCAAGAAGCCAACATTAAATTTGCCAGACTGGCAGGCGAGGAGCGCCGCGCCCGAAGCTGTCAATCAACTTGCAACCATTGTTTCATCGTCATAATTATGGAAATATTTGAACGCTGAGCAGGAAATTAGTCGTCAAGCCGTTGAAGAGGGAGGCCGAGTGTTGAAATAAAAATCTGCGGAAAAACGAAGCGGGAACTCCGGCAAGGTAAAAATTCTCTCACCAACTCCCGTGGATATTTTCTTCATCTGACTTTAAATGTCTAAATTTGAGTCAGTAATTAATGCGGGCGTCTCAATATGCAAATATTACGAACGAGATGGGCTTCAGATAAAGATATTCGTATTTTATAACCTCATATAAAATGTATTATAATAAAGAAGAGCGTTCTAACAATATAGTAATGGTAGGAGTTATTTGATGCAGAAAAATTACTTGGAATGAAAATCTATTATTTACACATGGTTATATATTTCTTTTTATTTGTGTATCAACGACAAAGCTTTCAAGTGGTTACTGCTGCTCATGTTAGGCTTGATCACTTTATAACCGGCGCCAATGTTGCGAATCCAACACGGTTGTTGGCGATATCGAAAGTTGTGTAGTAATTTCTCATAAACATGCCACCAAAGACCCACAACGGACGATCTTCTGACATCATGTTATCGCCAAAAAATGATTGGTTTTTACCAGCGTGCATTGAGTTAAACATATGTTCATTGACATTGCAAGCGATTTGTTTAATCCAGTGTTTCTCAAACTTTTTTTAAGTACCGCTCTTCAAACACATTAGTCATTTAACAACGCCCAACAGAACAGACAAAAAACATAACGAATTTATTTGTTGCTTGTCAATTAATGCGATGGGTGAGGTTGGGGCAATGACACCATTTTCGTCTGATTTCTAATATTTGAATACCAAACTCTAGTTAACAACAAGTAAACCTTACCACCGAAAATCCTCATTTTTACTTCTAGTTCAGCATGCGAGAAAAGCCCTTTTTGCAGTAGCATAAATTATACAAAGATTGGACTGAATCATTTGGGCCAGTGATTCCCAACCTTTTTGTGGTTGCGTACCACTTGGAGGTAAAACAATTTCGTCGTGTACCACCTAATTGAGTGTTACAAAGTAACATAGGGGATGAACTATCCGAAATTTTGAAATCAGTTACGATTTATTAAATTCGAACTATACCCGCAAATTACGGAAAGATGCTCACGTACCACCTGGAATGCGGTCGCGTACTACTAGTTGTACACGTACCACCGGTTGGGAAACACTGACTTACGCTATAAGAGAAAATTTGCCCTGTCACAAAGCGCTCATTTATTTCCTAGCGCCCCCCAATCGCTCATTCGGTCTCCAGCGCCCCCCGTACGATTGCGCCCGCTTTGGGAACCACTTGTTTAATCAAATATACACAATATCTTGCACGATTACATTTTTACCTGAATCATGAAAGTTGCAGCATCACTAAATATTCACAAATCCCATCATTTTTATTTTTCGTGCTAACTACGCTGTTGAACAACAAATATGAACACAAAATATCATGGGTCGATGAAACAATTGATGGAATAAATCCAAATTGTCCCAGACGAAGTCCAAGTTTAGCCCGAAGGGTAACAAACATGACTTGTGATCCCAAGTTCAGTCCCATTTACTTGAAGTAAGAAGTTTCTAATTATTGAGGCAGAGTTGCGTTCGTAAGTAAGCAAAACACAATTACGCCGTGAATAAATATTGCGTCACGTGATATTAGTTTGTAGAAGGACAATCGTATGGAAGCCGCGCAATGCCCGACCGTGTGGCCCTTGTGCCCTAGCCTCAGTCTCGTGTTGGGACAATAGGAAGTGCAAAGAAAAAACAAATATCGTCATAGTGAACAGGAACGGTAAAAGGAACAATGCAGAATATCCATATTATTTGCGTAACAATGCCTGTCTATATGTGATCGCTGGCGATGTTTAGTGCGAAGGCAAATCTAAGGACAATAGTAAGGTAGCATGAATATAGACTGGGCATCTACTTAACAATATACATTGATATATTGGTATTTCTCTAGGGAAAATTTTTTCGTTGCGGAGTTGGGATATTTAGCTCATTTGCAAACCTTATTTAGAGGTATGTGTAGATTGGTTGTTACGAATCCACGTCAACAAACAATATATAAGACAAAGTTATTGAATTCTGGTTACTTTGCGAGGATTTCTTATACTGTAACAACTCAAAACATTTTGTGTTGCTGCAAAAGTCGTTGGTTGATCAGAGGGAGGATTTAAGACGGATCAGGGAAGAGTCCGACAGACTAAAAATGGAAGCAAGGTTTGTGAGCGATTTAAATTATTATCATGGTTAAATATAGCCACATTTTTGTCGAAAAAACAATAAATAAGCATAATTTTTGCGCGGGATAAAAATGAACATAAATATTTACCCCGTCTAAGCGTGTTTAAATTTTATGTTAAGCAATGTGGAGCCAATAATATGAATTGTGTATAAACTGCAGACAGATGGCCACTGTTTCGACCTAAAAGGTCTTATCAGTGCAGCTTATACACAAGTTTACATTTTCGTTTGTTATTGCGGTTTATAGAGTTAGGTTAAACTCGGTCTAGTATGTGAGTTAACAGGTGTTATGAACTTACACGGTGTCTCACGCTTCTCCAGGCGCATTGTGAGCCCGGGACGAAATTTTGGTTCCTTAATATCGCACAAAAATTATGCCAAGTCATAATCTGACAGCTGGTTATAAACGGTCGCTTACAATATTTGCCGGCCTTTAGTAAGCGATGGAATCCCGACGGATCGGCTGGAGTAAACTAAGCGTGGTTTAGTATTTAAATCAGATATATGGTTGAACCAGTGTGGTGATTAAACCTTCGTTTTCCAAAAATGACAATAAAAACTCTTTCAATATAAGTTTCATCAGAAAATATGAAGGGTTCAGTGAGCTGTCGAGATTTGGCGAAAACTACTGAATATTTATTCTAAGCGTTTAAGCAACAAGCGGATGAGAATAAAAACGAAAAAAGGAAAAAAGTGACGACAGTTTATCTAAAAATCCATTGAAATTTTGGCGGTTACCAGTTAACTTAAATAACGTTGCAGTGTTCCTTAGACATAAAGTTTGTAAAACTAAAATCCACGATGACGTCATCCCCCTGAATACGAGAAATATATCATTGCAAGATATAAACTCTTTGTGTTTTTATCAGGTATTGGTTGATGGTGGTTGGAATCCTGCTCTCCTTCATCACAATTGCTGCAGCACAGTATCAACGTGGCGATAGTAAGTATTTTGTTGCAAATCATAAACTCTCAATTAATTTAATATGTTGGTTCATTTTACAAATTTTGATGGATTTCAAATCGATTTACGTTCATGTGTTTTGTGCAGAGTTCACTTGTGATAATGGGAAGAAGGTGTGGGCTTGGTGGTTTTGTGATGATGATCCTCGTGGTTCCGATTGCAGGGACGGAAGTGATGAGAAACTGGCCAACTTTTCCACTTATCCTGAAAACCTCACCAGTCCTTACATGAGGTGAAAGCACTTAAATATGTTCCCTACATTCGTTGTATTAATGTTGACCAACCAATAGACGATGTTATCAGGGTTTGATTTCTATTAAAATAACGAATTTTGAACAGTTTATAATAAAGTCGGGTCAAATAAGAAAGTTTCAAAACCCCACGCGTTTAGAAGTGTTTTTACTTTAGTATTTCATGGGAATTATTGATTGCGAAACACTCACATGTAACAATAATGTTATTGAGGTAAGAAGTGGCCAGTGGGTGGCGCAAAGAGTGAATCTAAGATAAGTAAAGGTTTATATCAGGGGTGGCCAACACGTCGATCGCATCACAGGTTTGCGTTGACTTTACAAAATTTTAAATAAACGTAATCGTCAATCTTTTTGCATAAATTGTCGTGATAAGTAAAAGTTTCATTAATGTTCGCCTGTTTAACACATTGTTTTTAAATTGAGCATTGTTAGCAAACACGTGGCAATGTTACGCAAAACGTGGCATTATTACCAAACATGTGGAATTGTTTGGTAATACAAAGAAGCAACACTCTGTGCCTTTATTACCAGTATCAGGTTTCCTCAGTAAAATATTTTTGGCGCAGAACGAAAGTTAAAATATTTTTGATATTGTAGGTGGTATAAATTCGTTACCATCATAATGCATTTACTTTTGAAACGTCGTATTGAGGAATTGACTATTATAGCGCACGAAAAGTGTATTCCCACTAGCAAGTTTCATGTTAAAGATTTTTAGCAGGCGTTGCTTATCTTATACACAAGCAAAGTGGAGCCAATAATATGAATGCTGTAAGCTGCAGACAGATGGCCACTGTGTATTTTTGTATTCTGGAAAACCAATCCGCCACAACGAATATCTCACAAAAATTTACACAAAGCAATAGAAACAGAAATATTATAAACGATGGCAAAAAAGAAAAAAAGGTATTAAAAGAAAAATGTGGGAGAAGAGTAAAGAGGATAAGAGAAAAAAACGTCAGAAAAAAGTAAGCTATGTTAAGCGTGAAAAGCAAAAAAAAAATAAGTAATGGCACAGGATTAAGTTTTGTTGATGTAAGAATGGGGTGGAGAGAAGGTTAATTAATTTATAGAATGTTTGACATCGGCCAGGACGCCTTCAGGAAAAGTGTTGTCCCTGTTCCGCTGGATTACGAACTTAAAGTTTGTGGACTGTTTGATGGACTGGATGAGGTGTGGGGGGTCTTGTTCAAAGGGCAAGGGTCACTGCGGATTCAGTTACGGGTTTTTTAAATGGTATGGCAACATATAGGTGTTCAGAAGGGCTGTAAGGGTTGTGGCGTAGGGTGTATTAGGTTGTGGGAGTTTGGAAAAGTTAAGGTGTGCAGCGGTGTCAAAGTAGGTGGTGTTCGTATTAAGAAGTGCGTGTTTCTAATTCGAAGGTCGAGTAATTTAGGGAATTTCAAGGTTGTATTCAATGAGGGATAGTTGGGGTGTTGTGGGGGTTTCCAGTATGCGGGGTTTGTTATATTGTTTTAAAAGAAGAGAGAGGTGAGAGGTCAGCAAAGAGGGGGGTGTTGACCATCTCGTAACAACCAATCGCTGCAGAGGCACCAAGTTTAAGAGGATGGGACCGGAAGTCAAAAACAATAACATAAGTACAAGATATTGGCTTGCTAAAAACAGTTTGTGTTGAAGTCATTTGGTACTATTGCCTTATAGTTATACATAACCTTCTCTCCGGGCATTAGATTGTAACATGTGCCACATGTACAACTAATCAATAAACACTGGTAGTTTATGTTGTTACAACGGCATGGACTTCATTCGGAGCAGCGGTATTTTGAATGTACTTGTAAAAAAGTTGCATTAAAGTCGTTGTAAATGATGGCTTTGCAATTACAAACAACCTTCTCCCCGGGCATAAGGTTGCAGCACACACCGCAAGTGCAGCTGATAAGTAAACGATTGCACCGTTTATTGGTGCATCGAGATGAGCTAGTATAAGCCTCATCGGGAGCCCAGTTACCACGGCGACATTTGAAATGTGCTGTGTCACATAAACATTTAATGTGCTCGTCTGTGTATGCGGTGTGGCAGCATGATGTCTTCTTCTTCGGTGACGGTGTTGGGCTGGTCTTGCGTTTGCGGGATCCAACGTTTGTAAAACTCTCGTCGTCCCGCTTTGTTGGCTTTTGGGTGGATGACGCCATTGGTTGCGTCATAGGAACAGGTGCGTCACTGGAAACCATTGTTGTTGTTGCGGTGTCAGCCAACACGGGCTGCAGGATACTGCGACGTACCGCCTCTGGTGTCTTCATGTTGTCGGCGACATTGGACGTTGGGCGCTAGAGGGTGCTCGCGCCTCTGAAGACTTGTTGTTGTTGGTTGACGTTGTAGCGGTGCCAGCCAACTCGGGCTGCTGCATACTGTGGTGTACCGCCTCTGGTGTCTTCTTGTTAAATCCCAAATTACGCGTTGCGGCGCTAGAGGGTGTGAGCGCCTCTGTAGACTTCGCGCCGCTTCCCGTGACGTCAGCTGTTGGCACAGCATCTTCAGTGGCAACAGCTGCCACGCCTTGCTTGTTCACAGGTGTGACGTCGGATGTCACACCTAGAGTTGTAACGGTTTTATCTACCGTTTCTGGAGCCTTCTCAACTTGCGTCGGGATGGCCTTATCAGCCGCCTCTGGCGCCTTCTCGTCGAGGGTTGCGACGAGCGCACCTGCGCCCGCCACCGCCCACTTGCTCTTATCTTCTCCTTGCTTGTTTTGCGCACCTGCGTCTTTGGCTGCAGCTGCAAAGCTTTCGCTCTTCTGCATGTTTTGCGAAACTTGGGCACTCGCGTTTAACATGGCCCATTTCGTGACAAAAATCACACTTCTTGGGCTGTCCTTCGTAAGTTACTTCGATAACTTTCTTGCCCAGACGCAGGTGCTTAGGTATATGGTTTTGGGCCAAAACAGAGCTCTTCATAATGATGACGCGCTTGCCACAATAGACGCTTTCGTCGTCATAGACTTTCCACCCCTTTTTGACTGGGGCGAACTTCGACATGTATTCTAACAATGCCGACATTTTAATACGTGGGTGCACCTTCGACAAAAACACCCGTATTTCGTCGTCGCAGTGGGCGTTGGCGTAGACTGCCTTGCAACTAGCTCTAATTGCGGCAGCGAGCTCTTTGGCTTTGTAAGCGGAAGAGGAGTTAAAGAGCACCTTTCCATTCGGGTAAGGGATAACACCCTCCAAAGCCCGAATACAGACTTTTTGCTGTTTTAAGTTTGTACAGCTCTGGCTTCTTTCTTAAGCCCAGGGTTAAAGCGGGCTTTAACGTCGAGATTGGGGTCGGTTGCAAAGGGGGCAACCGCTTGCACATTTCCGGCCGAGACAACAGGCCGGGAAACTACTGCTTGAGCGTAGTTCAACATAACTGGTTTTTGTGCGTCTCCACAAATAACGCACGGGGTGGCCACTGGCAGCTCAAACAGATTATAAATCAGAAAACTAAGACGAAAACTGAATATTCACTGCTGATTGATAGACTCGAAATAAATTGCTGTATAGCTATAGTAACTCAGGTGTGATGCTTACTTATATAAATAGAATCGTCACAGCGGTATTTTGACTGTACATTGTCACACAAATATTTAAGATGCTTGCCTGTAGTGTGGCAGTACGATGTTTTCTTCCGTTTGCGTGACCGGATTTCAGTAATGCCGCCATCCCTCATAATTGACTTGTGGCAACTGGTTGCGTGGGTGCTTCTGTCGAAACCACGGGAGTTGTGGCGGTATCGTCACCGGGATTTGAACCCAGGTTAAGATACGAGTCAGGCGTCTGTCTTGCTCTTATGTATGGTTTGCGGTGGTTTTTGCGTCTGCTGCCTCGTTTGCAGCTGCTTTTCGTTCATTGACATTTGTCGAAATCCTTTCGAAGAAATAGAAATCTTCGCGAAAGATTTGATAAATTTGGCATTGCTTGACAGAGTTACACGAATAATTACCTGATTCCAATAGTTTACTCCACCTTGTTCTCCGTATGGTTGCACCGATTTTGGCGCCCAACGGATGACGGTGGCTGTATTGTCACAACAAAGTAAAAGTATTTGCCTGACCGGATGGTTGGCATGATCGTCAGTATCAGTCGCACCAAGCTGCACTGATGACACCTTATAGAAAAAACTAGTGGTCACCTGTTTACAGCTCACATAACTTATAATATTGAATCCAATTTGCTTTCTATTAGATATTTTTCAGCAGATGTAACGCAAAATTATTGAAAAGTCGTATGTTGTGTTTTGTTATTCACATATCTGCATACCCAGTCGTGCATGACTAATTGGCATTAATCTGGTTTATTTAAAACCAAACCTAACATTTACTGATTATCAGCCATGACGACATTTCATTTTTGAACAATAACTAACACAAATCTTCCGAAACTTTTGTTATATGACGTAATACTTTACTTTTGTTACAGTTGCAACAACAAGTTTGGCTACTATAATTCAAACAAAGTATGCGCCCTAAGAGTGAAGGAGTTTTGCAAAGGAAATATCCAATGTGTTGGAAAAACGCTGTGTGACGGTGGATGCCTTTCCCACTTTCAGTGTCCGAATTCAGCTTGTTGGAAACGTTCGACTGTTTGTGATGGCGATCCTTGCAATGACTGTCCAGCTTTCCAACACTGGAATAATGGACATGGATTCAAATGTGTTCGGAATGGCAGGAATTGCAATCTTCCGCAAATGTTTTTATGGGACGGTATTTCTGATTGTGACGATAAATCTGATTTGTGTTACACCTCGGAGAATGGAGACGCCAGGTATTTGTGAACTGTTGTGGTTGGTTAAAAATTCCTACAGGTTGAGATAAGACAGAATGGACTTGTGTCATTTGCAGAGACATTCGAAGTTTGGGGACGTTTAATCATCGTTTATGCTTCCAATGTACAAATGACCCTATGACCATCTCAAGGTCAAGTGTATGTGATGACGTCATCGACTGTCCCGATAAAAGTGACGAATGTTTTTGTCAACCTGGGAAAACCAAAGATTGTGGCAAGTTTCATTAGTAAGTGATAAAGCATTAGTTTATTCTTTTTTGGATTGAAACCACTGATATCCAATGCGTCACCAGAAATTTGTGACTTGCCATAGTGTAAGGTGTGTTAAGTGTCTGTAAATACTACACGACTTGTTTTCATTGGCATGACTTGTTTTCATTGGCATGACTCATGAATAATGCAGTTTAAAATGATGTATTTCGCCGCTGTAGGAAAATACCCATTCCTTTACTGTCATGACATCATAAAGGCGTTTTAGACCTTGAATACAAAGCATTGTAGTCGAAAAAGACTTTAAATGCAAGTCATCGCAGATCTGGGCACTACAAGCGGGCAACCTTGGTGACGCAACAGTGTTTCAATAATGGGCGACCAACCGTTGGAAATTTGCATATTATCAAATTGATAGTTTTAGTTGTTGGATTAAAGTGGTTTCAATATGTTTGTCTGTTCCTTAGCTACCCTGCAGTACGTGTTTGGAGGTTAAGCGTCTTTTCGTAATTTTAGGGCAGTTCTGAGCTGAATTCCCATGTATGAGGTTTAAAAAAGTTTGTTTAATTACTACAGGAGTCGCAAGTAAATCTCATCTGCATTCAATTGGAATTTTTAATTATAATAAATACACGCGAAACATTCAAATATTTTCAGTGTGGATGAGGAAGTGAAGAACAACTGTTCAACAACCACAACAAAAATAACAACAACAACAACCAACTACATACAGGGGTGGTGTGCGGTAAGTGAGAATACATAACTTATTGTTTTGTCGGAAATAAATTTACCAGACTTAATGAAAATGGTTTAGATGTTTACGTACATTTGTAGGTTCTTACCAACACAATGTACTTACTCACTTGCTGGACAAACTCCAGTTTAAACAAACGTTTGCAACAATGTTTACGCATTCGAACGTAATTATTACCCGAACTTACAAAGATTTTGACTTACTTCGCCAAACGTGAATATTTGTTACCTCAATGGTTTGGTTTCTGTTGTTTTCTGAACTACTGTGGAACAAACCAGCAATCAGAGACATGATGCGAGTTACAACCAATGTTGTGCTTTTGCAATTTTACTTGTTCGTTTCAAAGCGAACTAATCCACGAAGCACAATGGAAAGATTTTTTAATAAAATGCTTCATTCTTATATGATCACAGAACGTCACACTGCGCAGAAGTGCATGTGACACGAACTTTTGATAACACGACAGAGACAAACCGTCAGTTTAGCATTGTCGTTTTGTCCACTCACAGCAAAAGATAGAAGTAGGTTTATTGAATTTTGAGGCTGGCAAAAACCGCCAGGAAAGGCCGACCTAATTAGCTGATTATGCAACACAGTTATTCTGTCATAGTACCACTTTTTGCCTGGCAGTAGTGTTGCCTACGAGTTCGAGTCATAAATGATTCATTTAATTCGGCACAATCAACCACTAAAACTAGAAATGATGCTGGAATCATTTTCAAATTACAATTTTCATATTAATATACACTGTGTTCACTACAAAGTCAATGCAAAGAGGAAAGTTAAAGTTACCAAAAAATGGCGTCATGTTATGTCACTGAGCAATGAAACGCACCAACCCCGTCTCATCGAAGTACAGAGTAATGTCGTTGCTGCTATACCCTTTAGTCTTCAGATAATTAGGGACAAATAATCCTTTGGTTTGTAACGTCACAGTGACATTATTTTTCTGTGATGTAAAACCCTGTTCTGACCTTTGACGTAACGTAATCTGTGGATTATTCTATGTTTGAAACTATTTGATATCTGCAATACAAGGCGCCTTCTCCTATCTAAACAATGCATTTTTTCGACGCTAGTGCCTTGTGTGACGTCCTTTTCTCCTCAGCGCAAAAGGTTTTTCGATTTTTGGTCTCCGCTACTTTTCGTGCAGTTTTCTACATTGTTTAGTTGACGTAAAACCGAAAAACTTTGGATATAAGTTGGTTGTAGTAGTTTTACGCAAAGTTGCCATGACCGTGTCATATGCACTTTAAG
The DNA here is from genome assembly GCF_947561715.1 of Ascidia mentula. Taxonomy (NCBI): domain Eukaryota; kingdom Metazoa; phylum Chordata; class Ascidiacea; order Phlebobranchia; family Ascidiidae; genus Ascidia; species Ascidia mentula. Next base: position 20,112,909 of record NC_138568.1, on the reverse strand, counting down.
TGCTTGTGCAAAGATTACGTTGTACAGAAGTTGTTATATACTGGTGGGGAACATTCAGTAACATCATGCACAATAACCACACTACACCTACTTCGTTGCTACAAAACACAGGGTTTAACTAATTCCTCCAAAGCGCGTGGCATTCGGCTTCTCTAGGGTGGATATGGCTTTCGCCGTGCAAGACTTCAATTATACGTGATTATAATTATTTACAAAATCCTATTATATTGCTAAAGAAATACCTTCAAGGTCGTTAACATTTGGAACTCGTGTTTGTACCGAGTTCCCCAGACGTTTCCTGTGCAACGTTGAAATGGCTGGAATTTATGTGGTGTTTGGGTTGCACTAAACCACCCAACACGGCATGTAGTACTGATATGTAATACCCACATTTTTAAAAATTGGCACAAAAATAACAGCAGACATATCCCTTTTGTGGATACTCAAAGTACTGCGACCACAGCGGAAAAAATATTGTAAAATGCTGAGAAAACTGCGAAACATTTCCAACAAGAGTTTGGAAGAGGAGTCGCGTGAAAAGTCAATTTCGTTGTCACATTTCACACGTTTAAGAGTTAATTCTCGCTTTCGTCACAAATTGTATTTGTTCGTCAAGCTTATTTTGCTATTTTCTTTGATTTTTACCTGGTTGATGCAAAAACTTCACCAAAACTTGAAAAAAATAAACATCTTAATGCATGACAATCACATAGTGATCACATTCCCAGGTATAAATTTCGGTCCCTGCTGGTCTGTCGCTATCTGATTCAGCCAGGAAATCCTGACAAGCCTGACAATAACTAAAAAAACATTCGTTTAAAATAATAACAAAAATATTCCTTCCAGCATGAGCAACAAATCGTTCGCACAAAATCATACCAGGAACCACGTGATGTGTTTTATGCAGAAAAGGGGTACGTGGTATGGGGGAAGGTTGGTCGACAACAAACTACTGTGCGATGGGAGGCGGGATTGCAGTGGTTGGATCTACACTCCTGGCACACGTCGATTCTTCGACCACGATGAAGATCCTCAACTTTGCAAACATCGGAAACACTGCGACACAAAAGACGGACTTCTCAATATCCCTATGTCCAAAGTATGCGACGGTTTCATCGATTGCAAGGATGAAAGTGACGAATATCCAGAAGAATTGTGCACAAAGGAAGGAAGATTCTACTGTCCAACGTTAAATGGAGCCAAAGTAAAGTTATTTCTTGTCAACAAAACCACAAAAAAATTGAGACCTTAATTACAAGAGTTTGGAAAAAAATCACTTCGAAGCTGTATTTTAACTATAAAAGGCAAATAAGTATCGGTGTCTGTTATTCAGTATTGTTTGTCATAATGCCCTTTGTTGAATCTTTCGCACACAGTTAACCACAAAGACGGTTTAAGTATTTCTCAGACTTTTGCGACAGATTTCTGTCAACAAATCGGATGTTTGTGACCTCACAATTAACTGCGATGATCAAAGTGACGAAATAAACTGCACAAATGACGGAAGGTTTTATTGCGAAAACAAAGATCCATTGTTCGTCAAGAAGGAGAAGGTAAACACATGTTGACAATATTTAAAGTTTTGTGTCCTGTGGCAAAGATGTTTTGATTCCGTGCATGTTACTGTTGTGACCGAAATTAATTCAGTGTTCCCGAATTAGGACATAAGTTATTGGAATGGCGGGTATGGAAGTTTTAGAACCGATTTAGGAAGACCTTTTCTCCGTATTTTCGGCGCCAAACTTTTAAAGTTGATCTTCGCGGGATTAAAATGTGCGATTCGGTCACAAAATAGGTCTAAATAAAGCCTTATGAACTTAAGGTTTCTAAATTAGCACTAAAAAAGTTTGAGAATCTCTGATCTAAACAAACCGTTTACTCCCAACCTGATCCATGTACTAACGCGGACCTCCAACCCCAACCATAGTAAACGCTCAGTTCACCCTGCACTAACGGCTCACCGTCAAAACAAATGTTGGGATCCAAACTACACAGGTGGCTACTTTTATAATTAAATAAACTGACGTCAAAGTAAAAAATTATATAGAAGCACCCAATGTTAAAAGGACCAACACCAAACAACATTAATTTAATTACGACCCACTTCACAAATCATGTTCTTTACACCTAATCACAAAAGCACACCTCAACGTTTGCCACCAGATGAGAACTGCCAGTTTACCAATTAATTTCTTATTTTTGTCGCCAGATTTCTGGCCAATTAGCGCGTCACACGCCTTCCACGTACACAAAACTACACATGCATCTTGCAGTACATATTTTTTGTCAAATTTCCATAGTTCCGATGTTCGATAATTATATGCAAGATAGTAATTTCACAATGTGTTGTTTACGGACACCAATGTGGCCAACTTAACTACAAAGTTTTCTTAAAATCTTATAATTTACACAGAAATTCAATGGAGTCGGCGACTGCTCTGATTGGTCAGACGAGTGCCCAACAAATACAAAAGTGATCAACGAAAACATATTTTCATCACGATACGAGTTGATTGCAAACCCATTTCTACGAGCCATTGTGTGGATAATGGGGATGCTCGCCATTGCCGGCAATTTGGTAAATTTAACTAAGTTTATATGCCCAAAGGGCCATAATAGTCAATAAAGCTGCAGACATTGTGTGTACACGCACTGTTTCGACCTGTAAGGTCTCAATAGTACGGCTGTTGAAGTGGCACTGTGCTAGCTGGTAGACTATATAATATGATTTGGGTGAAAGCCGAGCCGATAGCGCTATTGGATCCCAAACAGTTGTTTTGGCCATAGTGCGCTCCACGGTGGTTCGTCTATGTTGATTGTTACCTGGTTTGGTACCCAACACATCGACCATGTGTGTCTGCTAGTCTACCAACTAGCACAGTGCCACTTCAACAGCTGCACTGATGAGACATTACAGGTCGAAACAGTGCGTGTACACACCCTGCATGCAGCTCTCATTAACTAAGTTTGTTTTGTTTTCCTTGTGCAAAAATAAGAACACTCGTTCACATTTTCATTTAATTTGTTTTCAGGTTGTCATGGTGATAGAAAGTAAAACGTTGGCAACGACACAATCACAATCTGCTGCATTTCGCACAAACCATCTGCTCGTTTTGAATCTATCCGTTTCCGATCTACTCATGGGATTTTATCTGATCATGTTGGGAGCCGCTGGTGTCACATATCCCGGAAATTATTGTGCCAATGACCTTATTTGGAGATCAAGCGGAAGTTGCACCACAATGGGGGTATTGGTTTTGCTTTCAAGCGAAACATCGGTGTTTACAATGGTTCTGTTGACCATATTCCGACTGTTTGCTGTGAAAAACGTAAGTGAAACAATTGTATTTGGTTAAGTCAGCTATTGCCAACTTCGTTGAACCGGTGACGGCCCGTTCCAAAATTTTACGACAACTTTATCTTTGGAAATCTATTATCTCCAGAAAGTGGGTAAAGAAAGAGGTAGCAATTTTAGTCCGATGGGATTCGAACTGACAACTACATTCCCCGTCCTTCGAATTGAAAGGAACGCCCAGCTTGCAAACTTATAGCTTTTAATGAAAACACGTTAATGTTCTCTTTTGTTTCAGCCACACGATGCATCCTTGAAACCGGAATTGAAAACTGTCATCCTTTCCATTATCCTATCCTGGGCATTCTCGTTTACAATTGCTTTTATTCCACTCACAACTCAACTTCAACATTTGTTTGAAACCAAAGCTTGGATGAATGAGAATCCGTTTTATGACAATGTTGCAGTCGACTTTTCTAGTAAGTTATTATCATTGATGTTGGTGGTGAAACCAGTTTCGAACGACACTAGCGTTGCGTATACAGGCATGAATAACTTCATGGATCGATTTGTAACTTTTCAACACAACTTCACAAGCAATGATTCCCAAGAACTCAACACTGCCCTCATGCGAGTAAATGATGCTAATTCCTGGATGGATTTTATGGATATTCTTGACGATTACAATTACACTGTGCTTTTTGATATTTCTGGATATTTGGGGTTTGTGTTTTATTTGTGCAAAATTTTAATTTTGTATCCACAAAATTGTTTATGTGTAGATATTACAGCAGCAGCAGTGTTTGCATCAGCAAACTGTATGTAACAACCAACGACAAGGCATGGGGATATTCAATCGCTATTATTACTCTTAACTTCCTGGCCTTCATGTTCGTGGCAATTACGTATATTTGGATTTACAAGAAGTCAACTGCCAGTGCCAGGCAAGTGAACGAGAGACTAAGAAGTGGAAGGGCGGCAAGACAAGACAAAGGTAAGCACATTCGTATTTACAGACATATTATACCATTAAAGCTGTTTCGGCAGAAATACAAAAGAAAATCATCAGACTGATAATTACCGATTTTCTCTGCTGGGTTCCAATTTCCATTATGTCATTTGTAAACATCGGTGGAGTCCCTATGCCTCCAGTGATGTACGCTGTGTCAGCAATCATCCTGCTTCCCATAAACAGCTCTCTAAATCCCCTCATCTATTCCAACGCACCGAAACTGCTTTATGATAGAGTCCGGGATGGCCTACGTACCGTTTTCAGACGTCAACCACAGGAAGAGCAACAGGAAAATGTGGTTGTGGTTGCTAACCGAGAAAACTTACATGTGGTTGAAGCAGAAACTGATCTGTAAATAAACCTTGCATTCAGTTTGTGCAAAATGTGTTTTTTTCCTGGCATCGAATGGATAGAACCGAATCTTGTTTTTGACGTCACGCGTACCTTCCATGTGTAGAATAATATTTAGTTTGTGATGGCAAAGTTACTACAACACAAAATTGATATTCCAAGTTACAACTTTCCATTTAAAAATCTCACAAGTAGGACAAAGTAACATCTTTGACGACAGACCCAAACAAAAGAACGAAACTATGTGAATTTTGGTTGATGTACGCACTCCGTTTCCTTAGTTTTGTTTATTGGTCGTATGTGGTGGTTCTTCCTTTTATGTATTGGACATTACAATGATGCGGGTGATTCCCCTTGATACAAGGGACTTCTTTACTACATTTTGTCTCTGGATCAACGCTTACTTGTAAATATGATGTTATGAGGTTGGAAACATTCCCTGCAACCAACTCATGGAATACAAACTATCGACAGATGAAAATATAATCTGCTACCTTCAAATATCACCAAAAAAAGTTCAAAAAAACACCCCCCCCAAAACCCCCTCTCACACGCCTTGTACATAAACCTTGCCCTGTGTATTTTGTATATCATTGATAATTATATTTTAATGCAAAAAAAGATGTCGTAAAATTCTTAGCAGGACAAACTCTCTGTGTAAATCGCATCACAATTCACATTCTATCGTTAGCATTGCATCAAATGTCCAGCAGCAATATTTTTGTTTAAAGTTTTTTTTTCTAACGATCAATTACTATTTGGCATTCAATATCAACTGGTTCGTTCGCGGCTAATTTAAACTTCCACGAAAATTCAATCGTTTTGTTGAATGTTTGCAGATTGCGCATATTTTGTGCTACTTGTTGTTGTTATCAATAAACACAGTGTTGAGAGGGTAAAAGTGTGTGTATTCTTGAACTTGTAAATTCTGATGTGGTACAAGTTCCATCTACACTTCATGAGTTTGTTGAGAAATTCCTCCCCTGTTTGAGTTGGTTCTTGTTTGAATTGTCGTCATGGCGAAAATAAAACAGGTTCTTTCCTGTGTTTGATCGCTAAGCAACTGCACCCGTGTTTCGCCCTCAACACACCTCCTCGACAAGCCATGGTTACGTTCGACAAAAAAACGGGGATAATTGTTTGCGCTAAATCAACGTTTCCTACCTCTTGTTGTCGCTTTACGTCATTTGTTATGAATGATTCAGCTTCAGTATACAGTGAAAAACACGCCTGTGGGCGATCGAGTGCGCCGAGCTGAACGACTAATATCTGTCGAAATGAGTTAATTTGTGGAATACTCTTGTGGAAAGGGTTGCCCTCTCTTCTCTTCGAACAAAAACATCGAAACAAGACAACCTACTGCCTTGCTCGCTCTCCGTTGTGAAGTTGGTTCAACAGAGATGTAAGAGCAGCGACTATACGTCATCCCGTTGCATGGCAACGAATGAGTCATCAACAAAACGTCTCCAAAACTGAGGAGGGCTGACTAACGATGTCCAATGTTCAACCGATCATCATGAAGTTCGCGACAGCAACGGAAAGTGGAGAACAAATGGCTGTAACAAAAATCTTTTCACAAGGATTACCTCTGAAACAAAGGTAGGTGGCATTCAGGACCAAACGAAGACATCTACAATGTGTGACAGCAACGAGCAACGTTTGTTCCAAAGTTAAGTCGTTTCGTAATCTTTCGGCTGCAACGTTCGCGGCCAACATTACCTGTACGTTGGTGAACAGGAAAACACATCGAATGAAACCATTACCTCTTCTTGCACACACAGCTCTTTTATCTGCGCAGCAAAACTTTTTGACAGTTTCCAAACTTGGCCACGTTCAGCAAGATTGTCTGTAATCATGTTTATCTCACATAGTTTTTCGGGTAATCTGTAAGTCCGGGATTCGCCGATTGTTTTAATATTCATCCAAACCCGAATATTGACCGAATCATTTTAATTTTGCACAAAAGTACTTGAACATAAACAATCAATATAAATGTCATGGGCACCGATAAAAACCACAAGGGTTGTCCAGTCAAGAAGCCAACATTAAATTTGCCAGACTGGCAGGCGAGGAGCGCCGCGCACGAAGCTGTCAATCAACTTGCAACCATTGTTTCATCGTCATGATTATGGAAATATTTGAACGCTGAGCAGGAAATCAGTCGTCACGCTGTTGAAGAGGGAGACCGAGTGTTGAAACAAAAATCTGCGGGAAAGCGGAGCGGGAACTCCGCCAAAGGTTAAAATTAAATTTTGCACAAATTCTTCAACATTACGCTACATCCTTTTGAAGGGAAAAAGTCAACACAATACTCACCGACTGTTTAATCCGCGCGATTCTACCACCAACTCCTGTGGATATTTTCTTCATCTGACTTTAAATGTCTAAATTTGAGTCAGTAATGAATGCGTGCGATAAAGAATAGTGTTCTAACAATATAGTAATGGTTGGAGTTATTTAAGAAAAATCACTTGCAATGGAAATGTATTATTTACACTTGATTTTATATATTTCTATATTTCTTTTCATTTCTATTTCAACGACAGAGCTTTTAAATTATTGCTGCTCAGGTTGGGCTTGATAACCATCACTTTGAAACTGGTGCCAATGTTGCGAATCCAACACGGTTGTTGGCGATATCGAAAGTTGTGTAGTAATCTCATAAAAAAGACACCAAAAACCCTCAATGGACCACCTTCTGACATCATGTTAATGCTGCAAAACCTCAAGACCGACGCGAGGATTTACCCGATGACACATAGAACATGAACTACACACACCATATCAGCACCTTCCTTTATAAATAATAAAATCATCATTTTGTTCATAACTTTTCTTTTTGCAGTTTTGCTACGGTTTCTGTCCAACGCCATTCAAGATGCTAAACATCAATCCACAGTGGACTTATTTCTGAGACAGAATTGTTGATGTATGGATATTTGTTGGACTTCCGTCTGTTTCGGCCAAGCGTGGCTGCCTGTTAGCAACTCTTGTTGCTTGTTTAAGGAATACGTGGATTAAATAGCGCACTTTGTCCTGAAATAAGCAATGTGAAAATTATTGACTCTTGTGCAAACGAACATGCTTAAATAAGTAACGTTTTGATTTAAGAACCTTGTCACCCATACGTTGATCTTGTCTGGCTTTACATGTAGGCGGTACATTTGTGTCATACGCCATCATGTTTGTCCATTGCACAGTGAGTCAAAAAATATCAACACGTCATAAAATACGCCTATATGACTCACAGGCGGTATTGTTCAATCGCCTCCTATGTTTAAAAAAGTTATGTTATTAGTTCTCCGAAGTTTGGCAAACAATACAGCGGTGTTGTTCACTCGTTTAAGTCACATTTTTAGTCACATTGCAAAACAGAATGACAAAGGAAAACCGTTGATTGTAAATTAGCGTTTTGCTGTTAACTTTGGCAATCGCACATGAATCACGTTTTGCAATATTTGATGTGTGTTTCTTTTTTTGTGAAGGGAATCCTTTTTTTCCCACTTGTGTTTAAATTTTTACCGTAGAATTTAATTATTAAATTTGTGCTATATCTGTTATACACTTTAGACATTTTTAGGTGGATACAGAACATAACAACTACCTTCGTACATTCGGTGCCCACTATTACCCACAAACAACCATACAATTTCCCACTAATGGGAACTTTCCCACAGGTAAAACGCATTTGTATTTATATCAAAAAGTTACTTCTTGCCTACAGTTGGTCACCTAAAACAGAAAAAAATATTGTCTCCAACCTTTTTTGTCTACGGTCACAAGTACAATGGACATATTTAAATTTATTAGTTTTGTGTTCCAAATGAATTCCTTTAGGAAATATCTGCATGACAGGGAAGTTTAAAGCATGCCACCATGAATCAATGAAGAAGAAGAAGAAAACAACGAATGACCTAAGAAGAAGAAAATTTATCGATGACCTAAATATTTTTTGCAAAAATTTAAGGGAAACTTCAAAATTCATATGTTGCTCATGGACGCCAAAGGAGGATGTGGGATGGATTTCGGGTGGTCTGCAAACGAACACAAGCACACAAAAAATTGCCGCAATTATGTTTGTTTCTGTTTACTTTTTTTGTTGAATGACAAATATATTTGTGATTCTGGTATTTTAACAAATATACAATTTAGTTTGTCAGAAAAGCTTCCAGCAAATTTAACACAGGGTTCATGACCACAAAAGGTTGGGATTCACCAATCTTAACTGTGACTTCCAACAACATGTATGCAATAAACAAATGACGAAGAGTTCTAAATTGTTAAAAAATTGTTAAAAAAAAATTGTTAAAAAAGTGTTAAAAAAATTTGAAGGTTTTTTTTATTTAGCCCTAACCAGTCTACTAAAATAAAAAAAAACAGTCACTACTGGGATTAAAAAGCCACAAATACAAACAAACACACAGAACTACAACCTGAAAATCAATAACAATAAAATGAGACAAGCATGCAGACATTCAAACAAACAAATGACCATAAACAAACCAACTAATAGCAAATGAACAACTATTAGCAAAAAAAGTTGATGATGTATCACAGCTCAATTCTGTTCTCTCTATAAACCATTAAAACTCACAAATAGCTTGGACAGCTGAACAGATGCCATTGTACACGTTGCCTGTTTGAATAAAGGTTCTCAACCTAGTAGTTCAAAGTGTCTCTCTTAACTTAAAGCAAAACACAAACCAGCCATCTCCACAACAAATTTTGTCTGGTGAGAACGGCATAGGTTTCTGCACAAAAAGACAACCAACCCAACAATCATGATCTGCAATTTCAGAAAGGAAAATTTAAAAACATCAACGCGAACAAAACTTAACAACAACTCGGACAATAAACCCCAATCCATGCATTGGATAATACAATGCAATCCACGCAAACATTCACTTGAAATAATGGTTAACTGCAGGAGCCCCAGACTCTAACTAAGCTTGCCAGGCAATTAACATATGCATAAACACGCCATGGAGAAGGATATCACAGACCCCATATGATGTAAAAATTAGCTCAAAGAAAATTAAATAATGAAAACAATGACATATAAAGGAATAAGCACAAAGCACATTTTTCCTCAGTTTTGAAACCTGGCAGTCACAGAAATGAACAGTAAGGAATATTACAAGAAGGCCCACAGATTTTTTTTTAACGTTATGCATTATTACCTGAATACATATTTACATTAAATCAGAAGAAGTTGGTGAGTTAATTTTATTGACATATATGTGCGGATTGCTTCCTTGACTTTCTTCTTGCACATCGGACAACGTTGAACATCAGGTGAGCAATTTGAGCAACAACACAAATGTCCACAAGGTACAAACACAATATCAGCCAAGCGATCGTGGCAGATCTTGCATTTTCTTTCATCTTGTATTTCTTGTATGCGAGCTTGCATTGAGCTGCTAGTTTCTGAAAATTGTGTCATTTTAACATTAGAACTCACTATTAATTGAACACATAAAATTAAGAAACATTTCGAGTTTTATTTTGTTTCAGTTCAAAATTTAGTCTAAAACAAACCATTTGTATTGGTTTTGATCTCACAAAATGTAAAACAATTAACAAGCAAGCTATTTTTTTAAAAATTCCCTTGCAACAAAAATTTCCTCACCTGAATTAATTTTTCTGTCTTTTTTTTATTTTGTGCTTTTAAGGAGTCAAGAAAACAAGAGGCGGCAGTGGCCATCGACACCACCTCATGACACTCAACTGGTGTATTTCCTCCTGGCACTCACAGTGAGATCAGAAATTTTGTTTTTGTATAATTGCTTCATGCCTATAACTGCAAAAACTTACAGCGAAAGATACTGAACAGAAAAGCCAAAGCTCACAGCACTGATTATGCGCACAGCAGTGTTCCAAGGGTGTTTGTGATGATAGGCATATAAGCTTTGGCTATTCAGAGTCATTTACTCCATTCCCAATGTCCGTTGTTGGTTAATCTTCGAACACAATCCTAATTCACACGACATCATCCAATTTGCTACCAACGTGTTGGAAAGTGCTCATACCTAACAAAACATTACGCGGTGAACGAACGCAACCTTCTAGATACAAACTCGCTTACATATAGAGAGAATTATTTATCATGATATTCAGAAACCCGTACAAGTCGAATTTGTCTGCAGTTAACTTCAGGAGTCAGAAGACACAGTCGACACGTTGATCATGTTACAGAAGGTGAGATCAAAGAAGGTTGCATTTAAAGCTTCATAGCAGTTCTATGTTAATAAGCTGATAACGCAAAACACATGCATTCTTTATAAGGAATTCCTGCTTTTATCCGCAGAACTCAACCCAGAAAGATTGGCAGAAAAATGAACATCCGGTTAACAAACCGCCAGAGAGTGTTAACATACCACCAGGGAGTGTTAACATACCACCAGGGAGTGTTAACAAACCACCAGGGAGTGTTAACATACCACCAGGGAGTGTTAACATACCACCAGGGAGCGTTAACATACCACCAGGGAGTGTTAACAAACCACCAGGGAGCGTTAACATACCACCAGGGAGTGTTAACAAACCACCAGGGAGTGTTAACATACCACCAGGGAGTGTTAACATACCACCAGAGAGTGTTAACATACCACCAGCGAGTGTTAACATACCACCAGGGAGTGTTAACAAACCACCAGGGAGTGTTAACAAACCACCAGGGAGTGTTAACATACCACCAGGGAGTGTTAACAAACCTCCAGGGAGTGTTAACAAACCACCAGGGAGTGTTAACATACCACCAGGGAGCTTTACCATACCACCAGGGAGTGTTAAGAAACCACCAGGGAGTGTTAACATACCACCAGGGAGTGTTAACATACCACCAGGGAGCGTTACCATACCACCAGGGAGCTTTACCATACCACCAGGGAGTGTTAACAAACCACCAGGGAGTGTTAACATACCACCAGGGAGTGTTAACCTACCACCAGGGAGCGTTACCATACCACCAGGGAGTGTTAACAAACCACCAGGGAGTGTTAACATACCACCATGGAGTGTTAACAAACCACCAGGGAGTGTTAACATACCACCAGGGAGTGTTAACAAACCACCAGGGAGTGTTAACATACCACCAGGGAGTGTTAACAAACCACCAGGGAGTGTTAACATACCACCATGGAGTGTTAACAAACCACCAGGGAGTGTTAACATACCACCAGGGAGCGTTAACAAACCACCAGGGAGTGTTAACATACCACCAGGGAGTGTTAACAAACCACCAGGGAGTGTTAACATACCACCAGGGAGTGTTAACATACCACCAGGGAGCGTTACCATACCACCAGGGAGTGTTAACAAACCACCAGGGAGTGTTAACATTCCACCAGGGAGTGTTAACATATCACCAGGGAGTGTTAACATACCACCAGAGTGTGTTAACATACCACCAGAGAGTGCTAACATACCACCAGAGAGTGTTAACATACCACCAGAGAGTGTTAACATACCACCAGGAAGTGTTAACATACCACGAGGGAGTGTTAACAAACCACCAGAGAGTGTTAACATACCACCACGGAGCTTTACCATACCACCAGGGAGTGTTAACATACCACCAGGGAGTGTTAACAAACCATCAGAGAGTGTTAACATACCACCAGGGAGTGTTACCATACCACCAGGGAGTGTTAACATACCACCAGGGAGTGTTAACATACCACCAGGGAGTGTTAACAAACCACCAGGGTGTGTTAACATACCACCAGAGAGTGTTAACATACCACCAAAGAGTGTTAACATACCACCAGGGAGTGTTAACAAACCATCAGAGAGTGTTAGCATACCACCAGGGAGTGTTACCATACCACCAGAGAGTGTTAACATACCACCACGGAGCTTTACCATACCACCAGGGAGTGTTAACATACCACCAGGGAGTGTTAACAAACCACCAGGGAGTGTTACCATACCACCAGGGAGTGTTAACATACCACCAGGGAGTGTTAACATACCACCAGGGAGTGTTAACATACCACCAGGGAGTGTTACCATACCACCAGGGAGTGTTAACATACCACCAGGGAGTGTTAACATACCACCAGGGAGTGTTAACAAACCACCAGGGAGTGTTAACATACCACCAGGGAGCTTTACCATACCACCAGGGAGTGTTAAGAAACCACCAGGGAGTGTTAACATACCACCAGGGAGCGTTACCATACCACCAGGGAGTGTTAACAAACCACCAGGGAGTGTTAACAAACCACCAGAGAGTGTTAACATCCCACCACGGAGCTTTACCATACTACCAGGGAGTGTTAACAAACCACCAGGGAGTGTTAACATACCACCAGGGAGCTTTACCATACCACCAGGGAGTGTTAAGAAACCACCAGGGAGTGTTAACATACCACCAGGGAGTGTTAACCTACCACCAGGGAGCGTTACCATACCACCAGGGAGTGTTAACAAACCACCAGGGAGTGTTAACATACCACCATGGAGTGTTAACAAACCACCAGGGAGTGTTAACATACCACCAGGGAGTGTTAACAAACCACCAGGGAGTGTTAACATACCACCAGGGAGCTTTACCATACCACCAGGGAGTGTTAAGAAACCACCAGGGAGTGTTAACATACCACCAGGGAGCGTTACCATACCACCAGGGAGCGTTAACAAACCACCAGGGAGTGTTAACATACCACCAGGGAGTGTTAACAAACCACCAGGGAGTGTTAACATACCACCAGGGAGTGTTAACATACCACCAGGGAGCGTTACCATACCACCAGGGAGTGTTAACAAACCACCAGGGAGTGTTAACATTCCACCAGGGAGTGTTAACATATCACCAGGGAGTGTTAACATACCACCAGAGTGTGTTAACATACCACCAGAGAGTGTTAACATACCACCAGAGAGTGTTAACATACCACCAGAGAGTGTTAACATACCACCAGGAAGTGTTAACATACCACCAGGGAGTGTTAACAAACCACCAGAGAATGTTAACATACCACCACGGAGCTTTACCATACCACCAGGGAGTGTTAACATACCACCAGGGAGTGTTAACAAACCATCAGAGAGTGTTAACATACCACCAGGGAGTGTTAACATACCACCAGGGAGTGTTAACAAACCACCAGGGTGTGTTAACATACCACCAGAGAGTGTTAACATACCACCAAAGAGTGTTAACATACCACCAGGGAGTGTTAACAAACCATCAGAGAGTGTTAACATACCACCAGGGAGTGTTACCATACCACCAGAGAGTATTAACATACCACCACGGAGCTTTACCATACCACCAGGGAGTGTTAACATACCACCAGGGAGTGTTAACAAACCACCACGGAGCTTTACCATACCACCAGGGAGTGTTAACATACCACCAGGGAGTGTTAACATACCACCAGGGAGTGTTAACATACCACCAGGGAGTGTTACCATACCACCAGGGAGTGTTAACATACCACCAGGGAGTGTTACCATACCACCAGAGAGTGTTAACATACCACCACGGAGCTTTACCATACCACCAGGGAGTGTTAACATACCACCAGCGAGTGTTAACATACCACCAGGGAGTGTTAACATACCACCAGGGAGTGTTACCATACCACCAGGGAGTGTTAACATACCACCAGGGAGTGTTAACATACCACCAGGGAGTGTTAACAAACCACCAGGGAGTGTTAACATACCACCAGGGAGCTTTACCATACCACCAGGGAGTGTTAAGAAACCACCGGGGAGTGTTAACATACCACCAGGGAGCGTTACCATACCACCAGGGAGTGTTAACAAACCACCAGGGAGTGTTAACATACCACCAGGGAGTGTTAACAACCCACCAGGGAGTGTTAACATACCACCAGGGAGCGTTACCATACCACCAGGGAGTGTTAACAAATCACCAGGGAGTGTTAACATACCACCAGGGAGTGTTAACATATCACCAGGGAGTGTTAACATACCACCAGAAAGTGTTAACATACCACCAGAGAGTGTTAACATACCACCAGAGAGTGTTAACATACCACCAGGGAGTGTTAACAAAACCACCAGAGAGTGTTAACATACCACCAGGGAATGATAACATACCACTAGGGAGCGTTAACATACCACCAGGGAATGATAACATACCACCAGGGAGCGTTAACATACCACCAGGGAATGATAACATACCACCAGGGAGTGTTAACAAAACCACCAGAGAGTGTTAACATACCACCAGGGAATGATAACATACCACCAGGGAATGATAACATACCACCAGAGAGTGTTAACATACCACCAGAGAGTGTTAACATACCACCAGGGAGTGTTAACATACCACCAGGGAATGATAACATACCACCAGGGAGTGTTAACATACCACCAGGGAGTGTTAACATACCACCAGGGAATGATAACATACCACCAGGGAGTGTTAACATACCACCAGGGAGTGTTAACATACCACCAGGGAATGATAACATACCACCAGGGAGTGTTAACATACCACCAGGGAGTGTTAACATACCACCAGGGAGTGTTAACATACCACCAGGGAGTGTTAACAAACCACCAGGGAGTGTTAACATACCACCAGGGAGCTTTACCATAGCACCAGGGAGTGTTAACATACCACCAGGGAATGATAACATACCACCAGGGAGCGTTAACATACCACCAGGGAATGATAACATACCACCAGGGAGTGTTAACAAAACCACCAGAGAGTGTTAACATACCACCAGGGAGTGTTAACATACCACCAGGGAGTGTTAACATACCACCAGGGAATGATAACATACCACCAGGGAGCGCTAACATACCACCAGGGAGCGTTAACATACCACCAGGGAGGGTTAACATACCACCAGGGAGCGTTAACATACCACCAGGGAGTGTTGTTAAGAAAAAGAAACTCGTTTTTTACTAAGAGGACATCGTGGTCATTGCAATCTTCAATGTGAGAAAGATGGTTGAATTCCTTCCAAATCCCGCACCTTACCCGAAAAACCTGAGAGATCGACTATCCTGTCTCCGCTTGGAACTCGCAGGTTTCGCCGAACGAAAGCCATGCCTGTAATCATTTGAAATTTATTCACCAGACGTACGGGAAGTAATCAATAAGAACATAATACTGTATTCACAGAAATAGGATGCCTGTGGCGCAGCTCGGATACCATTTGTGTATAACCCCACAATTTCCAGTTGGAAGAAGACCTTGGTGTTTGTATTTTGAGTGAACATTATTCCAGCGTTTTTTTATTACGTCATCTATATGATAAAATTTGCAAAGCATTTGGAAATAAAAAACCCTGTGTGTATGGACTAATTCTGTTTATGTAAAGTGGTTGCTATAAACTACGTCATTTCTACAACTTTGCAAAAATATGATATATTTGTCAGGTATTTAAATGGAGACCCATGAAAAGTATCTAGGTTTATGAAATACAAGCAAAAACCGTTTTGTGGAATATTGCAGTATATTCATACAAGCGCGCGAACACGTTTGTTCTGCAACATTTTACCAAAGACTTTCCACCGTTGTTTATTATCACATGTGCTATAAATGTAGGCTCCACTTCTCACAAAAATATTACTGTGGGCAGTAGAATCTGGACAAGAAAAGTTGATTTGCTTCTGTTGCAATCATCTGTAAAAGCAGATAACAGGTAGTTGCAATAAAAGCGTGTGCCACAAACGAGAACATTAAAACCATTAGACCACCATGTTTGCTGGGAACATATCTGCATTTGTTAAAGAGCCTCTAATTTTAAATCATTGTAAATTAAAAAAAACCTCATGGACCGTTTACAAAAAGACGAAAATCTTGAAGAGCGAACGCTACTGTCTCGCGAGGACATTGCAGAAGGGCTTAATTTATGCTTAAACGCGACCTACTTCTCTTTTTGAGGGATTTCTAACCAACAGGTATTTGGAACGGCGATGGGTGATTGCCAATGCGGTAATGGAGACGATTGAAAATAGGGCGCTTGCAACATTTGCACATCTTCCTCGTTTTTGGAGGCCTTGAGTTGATGATACGTTTTGCATTATCGATGTATCGGTCCTCAAGTCCTTCCTTGCCCACCTGAACGGCATTGGCGATTCTATAAAGTTTACTCTAGATAAAAAAATTGATAAGAAACTACCATTCTTTAATGTGGAAGTGTACCGAAACGTGGACGGCAAAATCGGCACTCGCGTCTACCGTAAGCCGACTCACGCAAACCGCTGCCTTTCCTTCTAGTCGGCGCATCCATTACAACAAAAAAGGCGGTTGTGTATAGTAAGAGCTGATATTTTGGTCTCAAGCGAAGAAGATCATGACGAAGAGATCAATATCATTCGACACGAGCTGCGGGAAAACTCGTATCCCTCGTGGATATCACGTAGAAGGTCGGGCGTCACATCAAATGACCCGACGCCAACCTTCGGTTCGGTGGTTGTTTCCTATGTCTCCCCACACACCGAGATTTTACAGCGGATGCTGACCGATTATGGCATTAGGGTCTACATTAGGCCACACACAACATTCCGTAGATTATTGTCGCACCTCATTACTACGGAAGCAGCGGAACAAAAATGAGTGGTTTACTCAATTCCATGTGGAGAGTGCGAGGGGGTCTACTTCAGGGATACCGGAAGAGACCTGAAAACCAGAATTAAGGAGCACCGCCGCGACGTTGCATCAAAAGTCGCAAGGAAGACAGCGTTGGCCAAGCATGCTGCCTTAAAAGGTCATCGGATTGCCTTCGACAAGGACGAGGTTCTTGAAAGGGAGGTGGATCATACAAAGCGCCTTTTTCTAGAAGCGATCCATATCCACAAGAACAATCGCTGTGTTAATGATAGGAAACAGTGCGTATATTTCCCGGTGCTTAAAACAACTTGCTGTAACTGTTATTTCCAGTCCTTTTTTAACATCACGTGATATCATAAGCGGAGTTAGCGTTATTTTTTCGTGTTGGTACGTTTTCTGGGTGTTGGTTGTGTGCTGAACCATTAGCCTATGAAAGCTTATCTGAATAGCAAGCGAAGCCTCGGTAAATACGAGTTACAGTTTTATGTGAAAAACGAACTATTAAAATATAATATGCCTGGCAGGAACAGCAACATTATCTTCGTACTTTATACAGGTGTTTACACCACAGGGCGCGCTATTGCCAATGGCGCGCAGGTTAATTTTGACCGAAAATTTGGAAACTATATTTCAAGCGTCGTCCGTAATTAAACATTGTTTTGAATCCAACAATCTTATGTTTTAGATCATCAAAGGAATAATGGCAAGTTATTTCAATAATTTGGCCCGTTCGACCACTTCCTGGCTGTTCATCTATTGCAAATTAACTTAAAACATCTGTTCAATTGTCTAATTTGAGTCAGTAGTTGATGCGTGCGTCTCAATATGCAAATATTACAGCACTCTAGTATACGAGCGAGGTGGGCCTCACATAAAAATATTCGCATTTTCAACATAACGACGTAATGTATTATGATGAAGAATACTGTTTCAACAATATAGTAATGGTTGGAGTTATTTAATGCAGCCTACATATATGCAGTCGTTTGGCATAACGACGTTATATTACGCCATCGGGTTGTTGACCGCACGTGGTCATTAAACAAAATATTGGATTTGATGGCCGTAAAACAATTTGATTGGTTTTTACCAGCGTGCATTGAGTTAAACATATGTTCATTGACATTGCAAGCGATTTGTTTAATCCAGTGTTTCTCAAACTTTTTTCAGTACCGCCCTTCAAACACCTTAGTCATATAACAACGCCCAACAGAACAGACAAAAAACATAACGAATTTATTGTTGCTTGTCAATTAATGCGATGGGTGAGGTTGGTGGAATGACACCAATTTCGTCTGATTTCTAATATTTGAATACCAAACTCTAGTTAACAACAAGTAAACCATACCACCAAAAATCCTTATTTTGACTTCTAGTTCAGCATGCGAGAAAAGCCCTTTTTGCATTAGCATAAATTATACAAAGATTGGACTGAATCATTTGGGCCAGTGATTCCCAACCTTTTTGTGGTTGCGTACCACTTGGAGGTAAAACAATTTCGTCGTGTACCACCTAGTTGAGTGTTACAAAGTAACATAGGGGATGAACTATCCGAAATTTTGAAATCAGTTACGATTTATTAAATTCGAACTATATTCGCAAATTACGGAAAGGTGCTCACGTACCACCTGGAATGCGGTCGCGTACTACTAGTTGTACACGTACCACCGGTTGGGAAACACTGACTTACGCGCTCATTCGGTCTCCAGCGCCCCCCCCCCCCCCCCCCCCCCCGCCCCCCGTACGATTGCGCCTATTTTGGGAGCCACTTGTTTAATCAAATATACACAATATCTTGCACGATTACATTTTTAACTGAATCATGAAAGTTGCAGCATCACTAAATATTCACAAATCCCATCATTTTTATTTTTCGCGCTAACTACGCTGTTGAACAACAAATATGAACACAAAATATCATGGGTCGATGAAACCATTGATGGAATAAATCCAAATTGTCCCAGACGAAGTCCAAGTTTAGCTCGAAGGGTAACAAACATGACTTGTGACCCCAAGTTCAGTCCCATTTACTTGAAGTAAGAAGTTTCTTATTTGTGAGGCAGAGTTGCGTTCGTAAGTAAGCAAAACACAACTACGCCGTGAATAAATATTGCGTCACGTGATATTAGTTTGTAGAAAGACAATCGTATGGAAGCCGCGCAATGCCCGACCGTGTGGCCCTTGTGCCCTTGTCTCGTGTTGGGACAACAGGAAATGCAAAGAAAAAACAAATATCGTCATAATGAATAGGGACGGTAAAAGGAACAATGCAGAATATCCATGTCATTTGCGTAACAATGCCTGTCTATATTTAATCGCTGGCGATGTTTAGTACGAAAGCAAATCTAAGGACAATATATGTTGGTATTTCCCTAGGGAAAATTTTTTCGTTGGAGTTGGATATTTTGCTGTGATCTAGGCTAGCTTATTTGCCAACAACTTTTTCAACCTTATACAGGTATGCGTAGATTGGCTGTTACGAATCCACGTCAACAAACAATATATCAGATAAAGATATTGAATTCTGGATATTTTGCGAGGATTTCTCGAACTGTAACAACTCAAAACATTTTGTGTTGCTGCAAAAGTCGTTGGTTGATCAGAGGGAGGATTTGAGACGGATCAGGGCAGGGTCCGACAGACTAAAAATGGGAGCAAGGTTTGTGAGCTATTTAAATTCTTAACATGGTAAAATATAGCCACATTTTTGTCCGAAAAACAATAAATAGGCATATTTTTGGCGCGGGATAATAATGAACATAAATATCTACCATGTCTAAGCGTGGACATTTAAATTTTAATTTGTTATTTCTATGCAAGTCTTAGCATGGTTGGGGCTACGGTTTATAGAGTGAGGTTAAACTCGGTCTGGCCTGTGATCTAGTTAACAGGTGTCATTAACTTGCACGGTGTCTCACGCTTCGCCAGTCGCATTGTGAGCCCAGGACGAAATTTTGGTCCGATAATATCGCGCAAAAATTATGCCAGGTCACAATCTGACATCTGGTCATAAACGGTCGCTTACAATATATATGCCGGGCCTTTGTAAGCGCTGGAATCCCGACGGATCGGCTGGAGTAAACTAAACGTGGTTTAAAGTATTTAAATCAGACATATGGTTGAACCAGTGTGAAGATTAAACTTTTGTTTTCCAAAAATGACGATAAAAGCCTTTGAATAAGCTTTATCAAAAAATATGAAGGGTTCCGTGAGCTGTCGAGATTTGGAGAAAACTACTGAATATTTATTCTTAGCGTTTGAACAACAAGCGGATAAGAATAAAAACAAACAGAAAAAAGTGACGACAGTTTACTTTAAAAGCCAATGAAATTTTGGCATTTACCAGTTAACTTAAATAACATTGCAGTGTTCCTTGGACATAAAGTTTGTAAAACTAAAATCCACGATGACGTCATTCCCTGAATAAGAGAAATATATCATTGTAAGATATAAACTCTTTGTGTTTTTATCAGGTATTGGTTGAAGGTGGTTGGAATCCTGCTCTCCTTCATCACAATTGCTTCCTCACTGTATAAACCTGGCGAAAGTAAGTATTTTGTTACAAATCATAAACTCTCAATTAATTCAATATATTGGTTAGTTTTACGGATTTTGAAGGATTTCAAACCGATTTACGTTCATGTGTTTTGTGCAGTGTTCACTTGCGATGATGGGAGGAAGGTGTGGGCTGCGTCGTTTTGTGATGGTCGTGGTCCCTATTGCAGAGACGGAAGTGATCAGAAACCGGCCAACTTTTCCACTTATCCTGAAAACCTCACCAGTCCTTACATGAGGTGAAAGCACTTAAATATGTTCCCTACATTCGTTGTATTAGTGTTGACTAACCAATAGACGATGTTATCAGGAATTGACTTTTATTAAAATAACGAATTTTGAACAGTTTGTAATAAAGTCGGGTCAAATAAGAAAGTTTCAAAACCACACGCGTTTAGAAGTGTCACAGTTTGCGTTGACTTTACAAAATTTTAAATAAACGTAATCGTTAATCTGTTTGCATAATTTGTCTTGATAAGTAAAAGTTTCATTGATGTTCGCTTGTTTAGCACAGTGTTTAAATTGAGCATTGTTAGCAAACACGTGGCAATTGTAAGCAACACGTGGCATTGTTACGTAAAACGTGGCATTATTACCACACATGTGGAATTGTATTACCAGTATCAGGGTACCTCAGTAAACATTTTAGTCGCAAAACAAAAGTTAAAATATTTTTAATATTGTAGGTGGTATAAATACGTTGCAATCATAATGCATTTACTTCTAAAACTTCATGTTAAGGAAATGACTATTATAGCGCACGAAAAGTGTATACCCACCAGCAAGTTTCATGTTAAAGATTTTTAGCAGGCGTTGCAAATCTTATACACAAGCAAAGTGGAGCCAATAATATGAATGCTGTGAGCTGCAGATAGATGGCCACTGTGTGTTTTTGTATTCTGGAAAACTAATTCGCCACAACGAATATCACACAAAAATTTACACAAAGCAATGGAAACAAAAATCATATAAACGATGGCAAAAAAAGAAAAAAAAGTATTAAAAAAAAATGTGGGAGAAGAGTAAAGAGGATGAGAGAAAAAAACGTCAGAAAAAAGTAAGCTATGTTAAACGTGAAGAGCAAAAAAAAACAAATTAAGTAATGGTACAGGATTAAGTTTTGTTGTAAGAATGGGGTGGAGAGAAGGTTAATTAATTTTTTTTAAAGAATGTTTGACATCGGCCAGGACGCCTTCAGGAAAGGTGTTGTCCCTGTTGCGCTGGATGTTTAAGGGATTGGATGAGGTGTTGGGGGATGTCGAAGGGCAAGGTTTATTGCGGATTCAGTTACGGGTTTTTTAAATGGTATGGCAACATAGAGGTGTTCAGAAGGGCTGTAAGGGTTGTGGCGTAGGGTGTATTAGGTTGTGGGAGAAAGTTTAGGTGTGCAGCGGTGTCAAAGTAGGTGGTTTTCGTATTAAGAAGTTCGTGTTTCTAATTCGAAGGTCGAGTAATTTAGGGGATTTCAAGGTTGTATTCAATGAGGGAAAGTTGGGGTGTTGCGGGGGTTTCCAGTATATGCGGGGTTTGTAATATTGTTTTAAAGGAGAGAGAAGTGAGAGGTCAGCAAAGAGGGGGATGTTGACCATCTCGTAACAACCAATCCCTGCAGAGGCACCGAGTTTAAGAGGATGGGACCGGAAGTTCTAAATGCACACACGTGTGCACGAAGTAGGCGCCATTGTCAAAAACAATAACATAAGTACAAGATATTAGCTTGCTAAAAACAGATTGTTTTGTTCCGTTTGTGGGACCGCATTTCGGTAATGACGTCGTCCCGCATGGTTGACTTGTGGCAACTGGTTGCTTCTGGAGGAACCACGGGAGTTGTGGCGATATTGGTTTTTTTACCACACTTGGATTTGAACCCAGGTTAAGATACGAGTCGGGCGTCTGTCTTGCTCTTATCTACGGTTTGCGTTGGTTTTGCGTCTGCTGCCTCGTTTGCAGCTGCTTTTCGTTCATTGACATTTGTCGAAATCCTTTCGAAGAAATAGAAATCTTCGCGAAAGATTTGATAAATTTAGCATTGCTTGACAGAGTTACACGAATAATTACCTGATTCCAATAGTTTACTCCACCTTGTTTTCTCCGTATGGATGCACCCAGTTTGGTGCCCAACGGGTGACGGTGACTGTGTAGTCACCACAAAGTGGAAGTCTTTGCCTGACCGGATGGTCGGCATGATCGCCAGCATCGGTCGCAGCACTGATGAGACCTTATGGTACGAAACAATGGTCAACTGTTTGCAGCTCACACAATTTATAATATTGGCTCGAATTTGCTTTCTATTAGTTTTTTTTCAGCAGATGTTACGCGAAATTATTGTAAAGTTGTAGGTTGTGTTTTGTTATTCACATATCTGCATACCCAGTCGTGCATGACTAATTGGCATTAATATGGTTTATTAAAACCAAACCTAACATTTACTGATTATCAGCCATGACGACTCTTCATTTTTAAACAATAACTAACACAAAACTTCCGAAACTTTTGTTATATGACGTAATACTTTACTTTTGTTACAGTTGCGATAACAAGTTTGACATATCCGATTCAAACAAAGTATGCGCCCTAAGAGTGGAGGAGTTTTGCAAAGGAAAAATCCAATGTGTTGGAAAAACGCTGTGTGACATATGCCCCTCCCACTTCCAGTGTACGAATTCTTCTTGTTGGAAACGTGCGACTGTTTGTGATGGCGATCCTTGCAATGACTGTCCAGCTTTCCAACACTGGAATAATGGACATGGTTTCAAATGTGTTCGGAATGGCAGGAATTGCAATCTTCCGCAAATGTTTTTATGGGACGGCATTTCTGATTGTGATGATAAATCTGATTTGTGTTACACCTCGGAGAATGGAGATGTCAGGTATTTCGTTTTTGATTGTGTTTTGCATATGCATACTTGCCAGCACTGCCCCAGACTTCCCTCTCCCAATGTGTTCCTTATCATACTACATATCATATTTTCTTTCAACGCCATTGGATCGGTGTTTCTACTGGCGTCATTCTTCGTAATGCAGTGAAAACGAAAAAAACGAAACGTTTTAGAGTAAAATATAATTTTAGTCACATGAGCTTTGCTGTTTATATTAATGGTTATAAATAATAAAATGAACGACTTTAACTGCCTGCTTGTGGGCAAAGTATGGCATCTATAAACAAATTTGTTATTGCAGAGATATTCGTACTTATTCATCCCTGAACGAACGACTGTGTTTCCAATGTACAAATGACCCTATGATCATCTCAAGGTCAAGTGTTTGTGATGGCGTCATAGATTGCCCTGATATGAGTGATGAATGCAGTTGTAATGGGAAATTCCATCAGCAGTGTAGCAACAACAATATAGGGTATTTTTGTAGTTATGAAAATACCTTTTATTTCGTTGATGCAAATAACTATTAATTTTATTTAGTTTAAAACCACGTTGCGATTGTTTCGACAATAATGGAGTCTGTTACAACATATTGGATGCAGCCAACATTTCCTGTAACTCAAAAAATGAAATCTGCGATAAGCTCGCTCATTGTTTGGGGAATTCCCCATGTGAGTACCTCTGCCCCTCCCACTTCCAGTGTCCAAATTCAGCTTGTTGGAAACGTTCGACTGTTTGTGATGGCGATCCTTGCAATGACTTTCCAGCTTTCCAACACTGGAATAATGGACATGGATTCAAATGTGTTCGTAATGGCAGGAATTGCAATCTTCCGCAGATGTTTCTGTGGGACGGCATTGTCGATTGTGATGATAAATCTGATTTGTGTTACACCTCGGAGAATGGAGATGCCAGGTATTTGTGAACTGTTGTGGTTGGTTAAAAAATCCTACAGGTTAAGATAAGACAGAATGAACTTGTGTCATTTGCAGAGACATTCGAAGTTTGGGGACCTTTAATCATCGTTTATGCTTCCAATGTACAAATGACCCTATGATCATCTCAAGGTCAAGTGTATGTGATGACGTCATCGACTGTCCCGATAAAAGTGACGAATGTTTTTGTAAACCTGGGAAAACCAAAGATTGTGGCAAGTTTCATTAGTAAGTGATAAAGCATTAGTTTATTCTTTTTTGGATTGAAACCACTGACATCCAATGCGTCACAAGAAATCTATGACTTGCAATAGTGTAAGGTGTGTTAAGTGTCTGTAAATACTACATGACTTGTTTTCATTGGTATGACTTGTTTACATTGGCATGACTCATGAATAATGCAGTTTAAAATGATGTATTTCGCTGCTGCAGGAAAATACCCATTCCTTTATTGTCAAGACATTATAAAGGCGTTTTCGACCTTGAATACAAAGTATTGTAGTCGAAAAAGACTTTAAATGTGGTTTCAATATGTTTGTCTGTTCCTCAGCTACCCTGCAGCACGTGTTTGGAGGTTAAGCGTCTTTTCGTAATTTTGGGTCAGTTCTGAGCTGAATTCCTATGTATGGGTTTTAAAATTGTTTGTTTAATTACTACATGAGTCACAAGCAAATCTCATCTGCATGTAATTTAAGTTTTTAATTATAAAATAAACGCAAAACATTCAAATGTTTTCAGTGTTGATGAAGAAGTGAAGAGCAACTGCTCAACAACAACAACCAACTACATACAGGGGTGGTGGTTGTGTAAGGTAAGTGAGAATGCATAACTTATTGTTTAGTCGGAAATAAATGGTTTAGATGTTTACTTACATTTGTAGGTTCTTATCAACACAATGTACTTACTCACTTTCTGGACAAACTCCAGTTTAAACAAACGTTTGCAACAATGTTTACGCAGTCAAACGTAATTATTACACGAACTTACAAAGATTTTGACTTACTTCGCCAAACGTGAATATTTGTTACCTTCATGGTTTGGTTCCTGTAGTTTTCTAAACTACTGTGGAACAAACCAGCAATCAGAGACATGAAGCGAGTTACAACCAATGTTGTAGTTTTGCAATTTAACTTGTTCGTTTCAAAGCGAACTAATCCACGAAGCACAATGGAAAGATTTTTTAATTTGATGCTTCATTCTTATATGATCACAGAACGTCACACTGCGCAGAAGTTTAAAGTGCATGTGACACGGAAAAATCCAACATGTAAATAATTAAACTAAGAGATGTTCATAACTTTAAAGTGCAACAAATGGATTTTGATGTTTATTTGGGCTGCAGAAAGATGGCCGCTATTTAGACCTATTATGTCTTATTTAGTTGTGTAATAATAAAACAGTTACTGGGACTGGGTGTTCTTGTTGTCATAGGCATTTATGATCGCTAACTTGATACATGAACTTTTGAAAACACGACAGAGACAAACCGTCAGTTTAGCATTGTCGTTTTGTCCACTCAAAGCAAAAGATAGAAGTAGGTATATTGAATTTTGACCGCCGAGAAAGGCCGACGAAATTAGTTGATTATGCAACACAGTTCTTCTATCATAGTACCACGTTTTGCGTTGCAGTAGTGTTGCCTACGAGTTCGAGTCATAAATGATTCATTGAATTCGCCACAATCAACCACTAAAACTAGAAATGATGCTGGAATCATTTTTAAATTAAAGTCAATGCAAAGAGGAAAGTTAAAGTTACCAAAAAATGGCGTCATGTAATGTCACTGAGCAATGAAACGCACCAACCCCGTCTCATCGAAGTACAGAGTAATGTCGTTGCTGCTATGCCCTTTGGTCTTCAGGTAATTAGGGACAAATAATCCTTTGGTTTGTAACGTCACAGTGACATATTTTTGTGTGATGTAAAACCCTGTCCTGACCTTTGACGTAACGTAATCTGAGGATTGTTCTATGTTTGAAACTATTTGATATCTGCAATACAAGGCGCCTTCTCCTTATCTAAACAATGCATTTTTTCGACGCGAGTGCCTTGTATGATGTCAATTTCGCCACAGTGCAAAAGGTTTACGATTTTTGGTCGGCGCCAGTTTACGTTGTACAGAAGTTGTTATATACTGGTGGGGAATATTCAGTGACATCATACACAATAACCACACTACACCTACTTCGTTGCTACAAAACACAGGGTTCAACTAATTCCTGCAAAGCGCGTGGCATTCGGCTTCTCTGGGGTGGATATGGCTTTCGCCGTGCAAGACTTCAATTACACGTGATAATAATTATTTACAAAATCCTATTACATTAATAAAGAAATGCCTTTAAGGTCGTTAACATTTGGAACTCGTGTTTGTACCGAGTTCCCCAGACGTTTCCTGTGTAACGTTGAAATGGCTGGAATTTATGTGGTGTTTGGGTTGCACTAAACCACCCAACACGGCATGTAGTACTCATGTGTAATACCCACATTTTTAACAATTGGCACAAAATACCAGCAGACATATCCCTTTTGTGGGTACTCAAAGTACTGCGACAACGGCGGAAAAAGTCGCGTGAAAAGTCAATTTCGTCGTCTAATTCCACACGTTTAAGAGTTTGGTCACAAATTATTTTTGTTCGTAAAGCTTATTTTGCTATTTTCTTTGTTTTTTACCTGGTTGATGTAAAAACTTTACCAAAACTTAAAAAATAAACATCTTAATGCATGACAATAACATAGTGATCACATTCCTATGTATAAAAGTCTCGAACAAGTTGTCATGACGTCTGTTGCTGTCGATGTGTGGTTGGACGTTTCTAAGTGTCCCACATGGGCACTGTTACCTGACAAATTGAGTTTGTAACAAAAGTTTACGGTCCCTGCTGGTCTGTCGCTACCTGATTTACAGATTTTGTGGCCATACCTGCTTCAAAACTTATGATAAAACCTAATGTTTTACCTAAAAAAAACTTAAAAAACAGCCAGGAAATCCCGACAAGCCTTACAACAACTAAAAAAAGATTCGTTTAAAATAATAACAAAAATATTCCTTCTAGCATGAGCAACAAATCGTTCGCACAAAAATATACCAGGAACCACATGACGTGTTTTACACAGGATGGGTTCAAGTGGAAGAGGTTCGACAACAAACTACTGTGCGATGGGAGGCGGGATTGCAGTGGTCGGATCTACACTTCTGACACAGGTCGAGGCTTCGACCACGATGAAGATCCTCAACTTTGCAAACATCGGAAACACTGCGACACAAAAGACGGACTTCTCAATATTCCTATGTCCAAAGTATGCGACGGTTTCATCGATTGCAAGGATGAAAGTGACGAATATCCAGAAGAATTGTGCACAAAGGAAGGAAGATTCTACTGTCCAGCGTTAAATGGAGTTAAAGTAAAGTTATTTCTTGTCAACAAAACCACAAAAAAATTGAGACCTTAATTACAAGAGTTTGGAAAAAAATCACTTCGAAGCTGTATTTTAACTGTGAAAAGCAAATAGGCATCGGTGTCTGTTGTTCAGTATTGTTTGTCATAATGCCTTTTGTTGAATCTTTCGCACACAGTTAACTACAAAGACGGTTTAAGTATTTTACAGACTTTTGCGAAAGATTTCTGTCAACAAATCGGATGTTTGTGACCTCACAATTAACTGCGATGATCAAAGTGACGAAATAAACTGCACAAATGACGGAAGGTTTTATTGCGAAAACAAAGATCCATTGTTCGTTACAGAGGAGAAGGTAAACACATGTTAACAATATTTTAAGTTTTGTGTCCTGTGGCAAAGATGTTTTGATGTTACTGTTGTGACCGAAATTAATTCAGCGATCCCGAATTAGGACAAAAGTTATTGGGAGGGCGGGTATGGAAGTTTCAGAACCGATTTAGGAAGACCTTTTCTCCGTTTTTTTTGGCGCCAAACTTTTAAAGTTGATCTTCGCGGGATTAAAATGTTCGATTCGGTCACAAAATAGGTCTAAATAAAGCCTTATGAAGGTAAGGTTTCTAAATAGCACTAAAAAAGTTTGAGAATCTCTGATCTAACTCAACCGTTTACTCCCAACCTGATCCATGTACTAACGCGGACCTCCAACCCCAACCATAGTAAACGCTCAGTTCACCCTGCACTAACGGCTCACCGTCAAAACAAATGTTGGGACCCAAACTACACAGGTGGCTACTTGTATAATTAAATAAACTGACGTCAAAGTAAAAAATTATATAGAAGCACCTGATGTTAAAAGGACCAACACCAAACAACATTAATTTAATTACGACCCACTTCACAAATCATGTTCTTGACACCTAATCACACAAGCACACCTCAACGTTTGCCACCAGATGAGAACTGCCAGTTTACCAATTATTTCTTATTTTTGTCGCCAGATTTCTGGCCAATTAGCGCGTCACACGCCTTCCACGTACCCAAAACTACACATGCATCTTGCAGTACATATTTTTTGTCAAATTTTCATAGTTCCGATGTTCGCAAATTATATGCACGACAGTAATTTCGCAATATGTTGTTTACGGACGCCAATATGACCAACTTAACTACAAAGTTTTCTTTAATTTACTCCATATAGAAATTCAATGGAGTTGGCGACTGCTCTGATTGGTCAGACGAGTGCCCAACAAATACAAAAGTGATCAACGAAAACATATTTTCATCACGATACGAGTTGATTGCGAACCCATTTCTACGAGCCATTGTGTGGATAATGGGGATGCTCGCCATTGCCGGAAATTTGGTAAATTAAACTAGGTTTTGTCTAGGCGCAATAAGAACACGTGTTTACATATTGCTCCAATTTGTTTTGAGGTTGTCATGGTGATGGAAGGCAAAACGTTGGCGACGACACAATCACAATCTGCTGCATTTCGCACAAACCATCTGCTCGTTTTGAATCTATCCGTTTCCGATCTACTCATGGGAGTTTATCTGATCATGCTGGGAGCCGCTGGTGTCAGATACACCGGATCTTATTGTGCCAATGACCTTATTTGGAGATCAAGCGGAAGTTGCACCACTATGGGGGTATTGGTTTTGCTTTCAAGCGAAACATCGGTGTTTACAATGGTTCTGTTGACCATATTCCGACTGTATGCTGTGAAAAACGTAAGTGAAACAATTGTATTTTGTTAAGTCAGCTATTGCCAACTTCGTTGAACAGGTGACGTCCCTTTTCAAAAGTTTATGACAACTTTCTATTATTTTTTTTCTATTATAACCTATTTATTATCACTCTCACAGCTATCGCTGGAATCAAAGCCTGACATGAGAAACGAAAGTGAAACTAATATTATTAAAATGACGCAGTTTTGCCCAATTTGGGAACTACAATTAGAGAAAACAATTTCCAGTCCGATGGGATTCTAGCTGACAACTACATTCCCCATCTTTCGATTTGAAATAACCACCGAGCTTGCAAACTTATTGTTTTTAATGAAAACACGTTAATGTTCTCTTTTGTTTCAGCCTTTCGATGCATCAATGAAACCGGAATTGAAAACTGTCATCCTTTCCATTATCCTCTCGTGGGCATTCTCGTTTACAATTGCTTTTATTCCACTCACAACTCAACTACAACATTTGTTTGAAACCAAAGCTTGGATGAATGAGAATGTTGCAATCGACTTCTCAAGTAAGATATTGTCGTAGATGTTGGTGATGAAACCAGTTTCAAATGACACTGGCGTTGCGTATACAGGCATGAATAACTTCATGGATCGATTTGTAACTTTCCAACACAACTTCACAAGCAACGATTCCCAAGTACTCAACACTGCCCTCATGCGAGTATATGATGTTAATTCCTGGATGGATTTTATGGATATTCTAGAGGATTACAATTACACTGAGTTATTTGATATTTCTGGATATTTGGGTTTCGTTTTTATTTGCGCAAAATCTTCAATTTTTTCGCCACAAAATTGTTTATGTGTAGATATTACAGCAGCAGCAGTGTTTGCATCAGCAAACTGTATGTAACGACCAACGACAAGGCATGGGGATATTCAATCGCTATTATTATTCTAAACTTCCTGGCCTTCATGTTTGTGGCAATTACGTACTTTTGGATTTACAAGAAGTCAACTGCCAGTGCCAGGCAAGTGAACGAGAGGCCACGAGATGGAAGGGCGGCAAGACAAAACAAAGGTAAGCACATTCGTATTTGCTGACATATTATACCATTAATGCCGTTTGTTTCGGCAGAAATGCAAAAGAAAATCCTTCGACTGATAATTACCGATTTTCTCTGCTGGGTTCCAATTTCCATCATGGCATTTGTAAACATCGGTGGAGTCCCTATGCCTCCAGTGATGTACGCTGTGTCAGCAATTATCCTGCTCCCCATCAACAGCTCTCTAAATCCCCTCATCTACTCCAACGCACCGAAACTACTTTATGATAGAGTCCGGGATAGCCTACGTACCGTTTTCAGACCACAACCACAGGAAGAGCAACAGGAAAATGTGGTTGTGGTTGCTAACCGAGAAAATTTACATGTGGTTGAAGCAGAAACCGATCTGTAAATAAACCTTGCATTCAGTTTGTGCAAAATGTGTATTTTCCTGGCATCGAATAGATAGAACCGAATCTTTTTTTGACGTCACGCGTACCTTCTTTGTGTAGAATCCTATTTAGTTTGTGATGGAAAAGTAATCATTTAAAAAAACAAGTAGGACAAAGTAACATATTTGACGTCAGACCCAAACAAATGAACAAAAATACGTGAATTTTGGTTGGTGTATTGGACATTACAATGATGCGGGTGATTCCCCTTGATACAAGTGACTTCCCTACTACATTTTGTCTCTGAATCAACGCTTACTTGTAAATATGATGTTATGATGTTGGAAACATTCCATGCAACCAACTCATGAAATACAAACAATCGACATATGAAAATATATTCTGCTACCTTCAAATATCACCAAAAAAATGTTTAAAACACCCCCCCAAAACCCCCTCTCACACGCCTTGTACATAAACCTTGCCCTGTGTATTTTGTATATCATTGATAATTATATTTTAATGCAAAAAAAGATGTCGCAAAATTCATAGCAGGACAAACTCTCTGTGTAAATCGCATCATAATTCACATTGCATCGTTAACATTGCATCAAATGTCCAGCAGCAATATTTTTGTTTAAAGTTATTTTTCTAACGATCAACTACTGTTTGGCACTCAATATCTGCTGGTTCGTTCGTGGCTAATTTAAACTTCCACGAAAATGTAATCGTTTTGTTGAATGTTTGCTGCTTGCGCTTATTTTGTGCTACTTGTTGTTGTTATCAATAAACACAGTGTTGAGAGGGCAAAAGTGTGTGTATTCTTGAACTTGTGAATTCTGATGGGGAACGAGTTCCAACCACACTTCATAAGTTTGTTGAGGAATTCCTCACCTGTTTGAGTTGGTTCTTGTTTGAATTGTTGTCATGACGAAAACAAAACAGATTCTTTCCTGTGTTTGATCGCTAAGCAACTGCACCCGTATTTCGCCCTCAACACACCTCCTCTACAAGCACAGGTTACGTTCGAGAAAAAAAGCGGGGATAATTGTTTGCGTTATATCAATGTAACTCACCTCTTGTTATCGCTTTGCGTCATTTGTTATGAATGATTCAGCTTCAGTGTACAGTGAAAAACACGCCAGTGTGCGATCGGGTTCGCCGAGCCGAACGACAAATATTTGTCGGAATGAGTTAATTTGTGGCATACTCTTGTGGAAAGGGTTGCCCGCTTTCTCTTCGAACAAAAACATCGAAACAAGACAACCTACTGCCTTGCTCGCTCTCCGTTGTGAAGTTGGTTCAACAGAGATGTAAGAGCAGCGACTGCACGTCATCCCGTTGCATGGCAACGAATGAGTCATCAACAAAACGTCTCCAAAACTGAGGAGGGCTGACTAACGATGTCCAATGTTCAACCTACCATCATGAAGTTCGCGACAGCAACGGAAAGTGGAGAACAAATGGCCGTAACAAAAATCTT
Source organism: Ascidia mentula (assembly GCF_947561715.1). Classification (NCBI taxonomy): domain Eukaryota; kingdom Metazoa; phylum Chordata; class Ascidiacea; order Phlebobranchia; family Ascidiidae; genus Ascidia; species Ascidia mentula. The sequence goes on along the minus strand of NC_138568.1, from coordinate 20,080,327 downwards.
TTCACAAGGATTACCTCTGAAACAAAGGTAGGTGGCATTCAGGACCAAACGAAGACATCTACAATGTGTGACAGCAACGAGCAACGTTGTTCCAATGTTAAGTCGTTTCGTAATCTTTCGGCTGCTACGTTCGCGGCCAACATTACCGGTACGTTGGTGAACAGGAAAACACATAGAACGAAATCACTACCTCTTCTTGCACACACAGATCTTTTATCTGCGCAGAAAACCTTTTTGACAGTTTCAAAACTTGGCCACGTTAAGCAAGATTGTCTGTAGTCATGTTTATCTCACATAGTTTTTCGGGTAATCTGTAAGTCCGGGATTCGCCGAATGTTTTAATGTTCATCCAAACCCGAATATTGACCGAATCATTTTAATTTTGCACAAAAGTACTTGAACACAAACAATCAATATAAATGTCATGGGCACCGATAAAACCATACTGGTTATCCAGTCAAGAAGCCAACATTAAATTTGCCAGACTGGCCAGCGAGGAGCGCCGCGCACGAAGCTGTCAATCAACTTGCAACCATTGTTTCATCGTCATGATTATGGAAATATTTGAACGCTGAGCAGGAAATCAGTCGTCACGCTGTTGAAGAGGGAGACCGAGTGTTGAAATAAAAATTTGCGGGAAAACGAAGCGGGAACTCTGGCAAAGGTTAAAGTTTTTTTTAAAGTAATTTTGCGCAAATTCTTCAACATTACGCCACATTCTTTTGAAGGGAAGTCAACACCACACTTACCGACTGTTTAATCCGCGCGATTCTATCACCAACTCCTGTGGTTATTTTCCTCATCTGACTTCAGTATTCAAGACGGGCGTCCCAATATGCAAATATTACGAACGAGGTGGGTTTCAGATCAAGATCTTCGTAATTTTAACAATCGTCGTATAAAATATGTCATGACAAAGAATAGCGTTCTAACAATATAGTAATGGTAGGGGTTATTTAATGAAGAAAAATCACTTGCAATGGAAATGTATTATTTACACCTGATTTAATATATTTCTTTTCATTTGTATTTCAACGACACATCTTTTGAATTATTGTTGCTCAGGTTGGGTTTGATTACCATTACTTTGAAACCGGCGGCAATGTTGCGAATCCAAATCCAAGCGAAGGTTGTTGGCGATATCGAAAGTTGTGTAGTAATTTCTCATAAACATGAAACCGAAGACCCACAACGGACGATCTTCTGACATCATGTTATCGCCCAAAACCCCCAAGACCGACGCGAGGTTATACCCGAGGACACATAGAACAAGAACTACACACACCTTATCAGCACCTTCCTTTATAAATAATGAAATCATCATTTTGTTCATAACTTTTCTTTTTGTAGTTTTGCTACGGTTTCTGTCCAAACGCCATTCAAGATGCGACACATCAATCCACAGAGGACTAATTTCTGAGACAGAATTTGTTGATGTATCGATATAGGTCAAATTGTTGTTTTGCTGGATTTCTGTCTGTTTTGGCCAAGCAAGCGTTTTTAAGGAATAGGTACGTTGATGAAATAGCGCACTTTGTCTTAAAATAAGCAATGTGAACATTATTGACTCTTGTGCTGACTAACATGGTTAAATAAGTAACGTTTTGATTTAAGTCCCTTGTCACCCATACGTTGATCTTGTCTGGCTTTACATGTAGGCGGTACATTTGTGTTATACGCCATCATGTTTGTCCATTGCACAGTGAGTCAAAAAATATCAACACGTCATAAAATACGCCCATATGACTCACATGCGGTATTGTTCAATCGCCTCCTATGTTCAAAAAAGTTATGTTATTAGTTCTCCGAAGTTTGGCAAACAATACAGCGGTGTTGTTCACTCGTTTAATTCACATTTTATGTAACAATACAAAACAGAATGACAAAGGAAAACCGTTGATTGTAAATTAGCGTTTTGCCGGTAACTTTGGCAATCGCACATGAATCACGTTTTGCAATATTTGATAATATGTGTTTCTTTGTTCATTTATTATGGTCGCAAGCCACTTTCAAAGAACAAATTAGTCCTGTCCATTTCGCAATGGTTTTTGCCACTAAAATGGTTCCACCAGGTACACTAATTAACCCACTCTCAAATAAAATAAAGATTTGGTTCATCTGGGCGATCAGCATCATAATGTAGTTGTTCTTAACCTTTTTCTCTCATTTCCCCATTTTTTGTGAAGGGAATCCTTTTTTCCCACTTGTGTTTAAATTTTTACCGTAGAATTTAATTATTAAATTTGTGCTATATCTGTTATACACTTTTTTTTATTTTTAGATGGATACAGAACATAACAACTACCTTCGTACATTCGGTGCCCACTATTACCCACAAACCACCATACAATTTCCCACTAATGGGAACTTTCCCACAGGTAAAACGCATTTACAATGGACATATTTAAATTTATTAGTTTTGTGTTCCAAATGAATTCCTTTAGGAAATATCTGCATGACAGGGAAGTTTCAAAGCATGCCACCATGAATCAATGAAGAAGAAAATAATAAATGACCTAAGAAGAAGAAAATTTATCAATGACCGAAATATTTTTTGCAAAAATTTAAGGGAAAACTTTAAAATTCATATGTTGCTCATGAACCCCAAAGGTGGATGTGGGATGGATTTCGGGCAGTCTGTAAACGAATAAAAGCACACAAAATTGCCGCAATTATGTTTGTTTCGGTTTACTTTTTTTGTTGAATGACAAATATATTTGTGATTCTGGTATTTTAACAAATATACAATTTAGTTTGTCAGAAAAGCTTCCAGCAAATTTAACACAGGGTTCATGACCACAAAAGGTTGGGATTCACCAATCTTAACTGTGACTTCCAACAACATGTATGCAATAAACAAATGACGAAGAGTTCTAAATTATTCCCATGACCAGACAGTTTCATATTTTCTGATAGTGAAGGGGAGAATGGCTATGTATAGCAACTACTGATTTCTATTAATTAATGCAACTAATGCTTGAATCAACACAGTGTTAAAAATTTTTGAAAGTTTTTTGTTTTATTTAGACCTAACCAAGCTACTAATATAAAAAAATAGTCACTACTGGAACAAAAAAAACACAAATGCAAACAAACACACAGGACTACAACCTGAAAATCAACAGCCTTAAAATGACGTAAGCATGCAGACAATCAAAAGACCTTAAACAAACCATCTAATAGCAAATGAACAGTTGATAATGTATCACAGCAGTTCTGTTCTCTCTATATAAACCATTAAAAATTCACTAATGGTTTGGACAGATGAAACAGATGCCATTGCACTTGTTTAAATAAAGGTTCTCAACCTAGTAGTTCAAAGTATCTCTCTTAACTTAAAGCAAAACACAAACCAGCCAGCTCCACAACAAATTTTGTCTGGTGAGAACGGCATAGGTTTCTGCACAAAAAGACAACCATCACAGCAATCATGATCTGCAATTTCAGAAAGGAAAATTTAACAGCATCTACACCAACAAAACTTAACAGCAACTTGGACAATTGGAATGAACCCCAAACCATGCATTGGATAACACAATGTAATCCACCCAAACATCCACTTGCTTTTATGACAGCAAATAAAAAAGAAATCATGGGTAATGGTCAATTGCAGGAGCCCTAGCCTCTAACTAAGCTTGCCAGACAATTAACGTATGCATAAATACGCTGTCATGGAGTAAGATATTACAGATCCCCCATATGATGTAAAATTAGCTGAAAGAAAATTAAATGATGAAAACAATGACATATAAAGGAATGAGCACAAAGCATATTTTTCCTCAGTTGTGAAACCTGGCAGCAACAGAAATGAACAGCAAAGAATACTACAAGAAGGCCCACAGATTGAGCTCTATGCATTATTTCCTGAATACATATGTACATTAAATCAGAAGAAGTTGGTGAGTTTTTTTTTATGACATGTAGGTGCGGATTGCTTCCTTGACTTTCTTCTTGCACATCGGACAACGTTGAACATCAGGTGAGCAATTTGAACAACAACACAAATGTCCACAAGGTACAAACACAATATCAGCCAAGCGATCGAGGCAGATCTTGCATTTTCTTTCATCTTGTATTTCTTGTATGCGAGCTTCCATTGAAGTGCTTGTTTCTGTAAATTGTGTCATTTTAACATAAGGGCTCACTATTAATTGAACACACAAAATTAAGAAACATTTAAATTCTGGAATTGTGTTGTCTTTTCAATAATAGTACAAAAGGAAATGAAAAAACGTGTTGAAGACAAAAGACCGCATTTTCTCCTAAAATCAGTTTAACCAATCTGTTATCAGTTATTATAGGCCCTGAAAGTTGACTGAAGATACTGGTAATTCAAACTTTCATTTTTGACACTGCTGTCCTTTGTGATGTAGGTAAGCCATTACATGAATTAATAAAAAATAAAATAAAAATTGCTTGAACTCACCCTCTCCAGTCGACACACTGGGAACAGAAGATGCCGCAGCTGCAAAAAACAAAACAGTTATTAATACGTTTGAAAGGAATTTATGTAAGCTTTCAGTGCAACAATACGGTGCAATGGATCCTTCTTTGTTTTCCCATTTTAATTGTTTCAAATCGCAACAATTTGCCTCACAAACAACTTTCTGCACAATTTTATGATTCCCACAGCAAAATACCTACCTTGGAACAGATGATGACATCATAATAGTAATGTGAAATTCCTGTTGCAGTTCATTTATAATAGTAATGGTTAGATCATACAAAAAAAATAACCCCACCCCATCAACAAACAAAATTGTAATGGCTATGAAGAAAAAACGAAAAATTCCATTAGGCTCCCATAGGGATTCAACACAACATACCTGGAGATTGTGGTTCATCATCTATTTCCTCATCACTATACTCTGGTAGTTGAACTTTCCAAGTCAGTTAGGTCAGCCACCAAATCCTTAACGTTACTGTTGATTGGTTATGATATGGGGCATCTAAAAGTGTAATTACTTTAATTGCATTGGATGAAATAGAAATTACTGGGTTTGCGTTTGTAGCATTGAAAACCTTCACTCACATTGTATGAGTATGAGTTGGAAACATTTATTTAGAATATGATTACCAGCATCCGAGTGTTAACATACCACCAGGTGCAAAAACTTACAGCGAAGGATATTAAACAGAAAAGCCAAAGCTCCCAGCACTGATTATGCGCACAGCAGTGTTCCAAGGGTGTTTGTGATGATAGGCATATTAGCTTTGGCTATTCAGAGCCATTTACTCCATTCCCAATGTCCGTTGTTGGTTAATCTTCGAATACAATCTTAATTCACAAGAAATCATCCAACTTGCTACCAATGAGTTGGAAAGTGCTCATACCTAACAAAACATTATATGGTCAACGTACGCAACCTTCTAGATACAAACTCGCTTACATATAGAGAGAATTATTTATCATGATATTCGGAAACCCGTGCAAGTCGAATTTGTCTGCAGTTAACTACCGGACTCAGAAGACAAAGTCGACACGTTGGTCATGTTACAGAAGATGAGATCAAAGAAGGTTGCATTTAAAGCTTCATAACAGTTCTATGTTAATAAGCTGATAACGCAAAACACATGCATTCTTTACAAGCAATTCCTGCTTTTATCCGCAGAACTCAACGTAGAAAGATAGGCAGAAAAATGAACGTCCGGTTAACAAACCACCAGAGAGTGTTAACATACCACCAGGGAGTGTTAACATACCACCAGGGAGTGTTAACAAACCAACCGAGTGTGTTACCATACCACCAGGGAGTGTTAACATACCACCAGGGAGTGTTAACATACCACCAGGGAGTGTTAACATACCACCAGGGAGTGTTAACAAACCACCAGAGAGTGTTAACAAATCACCAGAGAGTGTTAACAAACCACCAGGGAGTGTTAACAAACCACCAGGGAGTGTTAACATACCACCAGGGAGTGTTAACATACCACCAGAGAGTGTTAACATACCACCAGAGAGTGTTAACATACCACCAGGGAGTGTTAACAAACCACCAGAGAGTGTTAACATACCACCAGGGAGTGTTAACAAACCACCAGAGAGTGTTAACATACCACCAGAGAGTGTTAACAAACCACCAGAGAGTGTTAACATACCACCAGGGAGTGTTAACATACCACCAGGGAGCGTTAACATACCACCAGGGAGCGTTAACATACCACCAGGGAGTGTTGTTAAGAAAAAGTCGTTCTTTACTAAGAGGACATCGTGGTCAATGCAATCTTCAACGTGAGAAAGATGGTTGAATTCCTTACAAATCCCGCACTTTACCCGAAAAACCAAGAAGATCGACTCGCCTGTCTCCGCTTGGAACTTGCAGGTTTTGCCGAACGAAAGCCATGCCTGTAATCATTTGAAATTTATTCACCAGACGTACAGAAAGTAATCAATAAGAACATAATACTGTATTCACAGAAATAGGATGCCTATGGCGCAGCTTGGATACCATTTGTGTATAACCCCACAATTTCCGTTTCGAAGAAGACCTTGGTGTTTTTATTTTGAGTGAACATTATCCCAGCGTTTTTTCATTACGTCATCTATATGATAAAACTTGCAAAGCATTTGGAAGTAAAAAACCCTTCTGTTTATGGAAAGTGGTTGCTATAAACTACGTCATTTCAACAACTTTGCAAAAATATGATATATTTATCAGGTACTTAAATGGAGACTCATAATAAGTACTTGGGTTAATAAAATACAAGCAGAAAACGTTTTGTGGAATATTGCAGTATATACATACGAGTGCGCAAACACGTCTGTTCTGCAACATTTTACCAAACACTTGTCACCGTTATTTATTATCACATGTGCTATCAATGTAGGCCCGACTTCAAATATTATTGTGGGCAGTGTACAAGTTTGCTTTTGAGAAAAGTTGATTTGCTTCTGTTGCAATTATCTGTAAAAGCAGATAATCGGTAGTTGCAATAAAAGGCCGTGCCACAAACGTGAACATTAAAACCATTAGGCCACCATGTTTGCTGGGAACATATCTGCATATGTTAAAGAGCCTCTAACTTTAAATCGTTGTAAATTAAAAAAAACGTCATGCACCGTTTACAAAAAGACGAAAATCTTGAAGAGCGAACGCTACTGTCTCGCGAGGACATTGCAGAAGGGCTTAATTTATGCTTAAACGCGACCTACTTCTCTTTTTGAGGGATTTCTAACCAACCGGTATTTGGAATGGCGATGGGTGATTGCCTATGCGGTAATGGAGACGATTGAAAATAGGGCGCTTGCAACATTTGCACATCTTCCTCGTTTTTGGAGGCCTTGAGTTGATGATACGTTTTGCATTATCGATGTATCGGTCCTCCATTCCTTCCTTGCCCATCTGAACGGCATTGGCGATTCTATAAAGTTTACTCTAGAGAAAGAAATTGATTAGAAACTACCATTCTTGGATGTGGAAGTGTACCGAAACGTGGACGGCAAAATCGGCACTCGCGTCTACCGTAAGCCGACTCACGCAAACCACTACCTTTCCTTCTAGTCGGCGCATCTATTACAACACAAAAAGGCGGTTGTGAAGTCCCTTATAGTAAGAGCTGATATTTTGGTCTCAAGCGAAGAAGATCATGACGAAGAGATCAATATCATTCGACACGAGCTGCGGGAAAACTCGTACCCCTCGTGTATATCACGCAGAAGGTCGGGCGTCACATCCTATGACCCGACGCCAACCTTCGGTTCGGTGGTTCTATCCTATGTCTCCACACTCACCGAGATTTTACAGCGGATGCTGACCGATTATGGCATTAGGGGCTACATTAGGCCCCACACAACATTCCGTAGATTATTGTCGCACCTCATTACTACGGAAGCAGCGGAACAAAAATGAGTGGTTTACTCAATTCCATGTGGAGAGTGCGAGGGGGTCTACTTCAGGGATACCGGAAGAGCCCTGAAAACCAGAATTAAGGAGCACCGCCGCGACGTTGCATTAAAAGTCGCAAGGAAGACAGCGTTGGGCAAGCATGCTGCCTTAAAAGGTCATCGGATTGCCTTCGACAAGGACGAGGTTCTTGAAAGGGAGGTGGATCATACAAAGCGCCTTTTCCAAGAAGCGATCCATATCCACAAGAACAATCGCTGTGTTAATGATAGGAAACAGTGCGTATATTTCCTGGTGCTTTACAACAACTTGCTGTAACTGTTGTTTCCAGACCTTTTTATAACATCACGTGATATCATAAGCGGTGTTAGCGTTATTTTTTCGTGTTGGTACGTTTTCTTGGTGTTGGTTGTGTGCTGAACCATTAGCCTATGAAAGCTTAGCTGGACAGCAAGCGAAGCCTCGGTGAATATAAGTTACGGTTTTATGTGAAAAACGAACAATTTAAATATAATATGCCTGGCAGGAACAGCAACATTATCTTCGTACTTTATACCGGTGTTCACACCACAGGGCGCGCTATTGCCTTGAAAATGGCGCGCAGGTTAATTTTGACAGAAAATTTGGAAACTATATTCCAAGCGTCGTCCGTAATTAAACATTGTTTTGAATCCAACAATCTTATGTTTTAGATCATCAAAGGAATAATGGCAAGTTATTTCAATAATTTGGCCCGTTCGACCACTTCCTGGCTGTACCTCTATTGCAAATTAACTTGAAACATCTGTTTAATTGTCTAATTTGAGTCAGTATAGTTGATGCGTGCGTCTCAATATGCAAATATTACAGCACTCTAGTATACGAACGAGGTGGGCCTCACATAAAGATATTCGCATTTTCAACATACCGTCGTAAATTATTATGATGAAGAATACCGTTTCAACAATATTGTAATGGTTGGAGGTATTTAATGCAGCCTACATATATGCACTCGTTTAACACAACGACGTTTTATTGCGCCATCGGGTTGTTGACCACACGTGGTCATTAAAAAAAAATATTGGATCCGATGGCCGTCAAATAATTTGATTGGTTTTTACCAGCGTGCATTGAGTTAAACATATGTTCATTGACATTGCAAGCGATTTGTTTAATCCAGTGTTTCTCAAACTTGTTTTTAGTACCGCCCCCAAACACCGCCCAACAGAACAGACAAAAAACATAACGAATTTATTGTTGCTTGTCAATTAATGCGATGGGTGAGGTTGGTGGAATGACACCAATATCGTCTGATTTCTAATATTTGAATACCAAACTCTAGTTAACAACAAGTAAACCATACCATCGGAAATCCTCATTTTTACTTCTAGTTCAGCATGCGAGAAAAGCCCTTTCTGCAGTAGCATAAATTATTCAAAGATTGGACTGAATCATTCGGGCCAGTGATTCCCAACCTTTTTGTGGTTGCGTACAACTTGGAGGTAAAACAATTTCGTCGTGTACCACCTAGTTGAGTGTTACAAAGTAACATAGGGGATGAACTATCCGAAATTTTGAAATCAGTTACGATTTATTAAATTCGAACTATACCCGCAAATTACGTAAAGGTGCTCACGTACTACCTGGAATGCGGTCGCGTACTAAGTTGTACACGTACCACCGGAAACACTGAACTACGCAAGAAGAGAAAATTTGCCCTGTCACAAAGCGCTTATTTGTTTCCTAGCGCCCCCCAATCGCCCATTTGGTCTCCAGCGCCCCCCGTACGATTGCGCCCACTTTGGGAACCACTTGTTTAATCAAATATACACAATATCTTGCACGATTACATTTTTAACTGAATCATGAAAGTTGCAGCATCACTAAATATTCACAAATCCCATCATTTTTATTTTTCGCGCTAACTACGCTGTTAAACAACAAATATGAACACAAAATATCAAGGGTCGGTGAAACCATTGATGGAATACATCCAAATTGTCCCAGACGAAGTCCAAGTTTAGCCCGAAGGGAAACAAACATGACTTGTGATCCCAAGTTCAGTCCCATTTACTTGAAGTAAGGAGTTTCTTATTAGTGAGGCAGAGTTGCGTTCGTAAGTAAGCAAAACACAATTACGCCGTGAATAAATATTGCGTCACGTGATATTAGTTTGTAGAAAGACAATCGTATGGAAGCCGCGCAATGCCCGACCGTGTGGCTCTTGAGCCTTTGTCTCGTGTTGGGACAATAGGAAGTGCTAAGAAAAAACAAATATCGTCATAATGATTAGGGACGGTAAAAGGAACAATGCAGAATATCCATATTATTTGCGTAACAATGCCTGTCTATATTTAATCGCTGGCTGTGTTTAGTACGAAAGCAAATCTAAGGACAATAGTAAGGTTGCATGAATATAGACTGGGCATCATACATAACGATATACATTGATATATTGGTATTTCCCCAGGGAAAAATTTTTCGTTGGAGTTGGATATTTTGCTGTGATCTAGGCTAGCTTATTTGCCAATAACTTTTTCAACCTTATACAGGTATGCGTAGATTGGTTGTTACGAATCCACGTCAACAAACATTATATCAGACAAAGTTATTGAATTCTGGTTACTTTGCGAGGATTTCTTAAACTGTAACAAACATTTTGTGTTGCTGCAGAAGTCGTTGGTTGATCAGAGGGAGGATTTGAGACGGATCAGGGAAGAGTCCGACAGACTAAAAATGGGAGCAAGGTTTGTGAGCTATTTAAATTCTTAACATGGTGAAATATAGCCACATTTTTGTCGGAAAAACAATAAATAAGCATAATTTTTGCTCGGGACAAAAATGAACATAAATATCTTTCCCCGTGTAAGCGTGGAAGTTTAAGTTTTAATTTGTTATTTCTATGCAAGTCTTAGCAGGCCCTGGTGTGGGCCTCGGTTTATAGAGTGAGGTTAAACTCGGTCTGGTCTGTGATAGAGTTAACAGGTGTCATTATCTTGCACGGTGTCTCACGCTTCGCCAGTTGCATTGTGAGCCCAGGACGAAATTTTGGTCCGATAATATCGCGCAAAAATTATGCCTGGTCACTATCTGACATCTGGTTATAAACGGTCGCTTGCAATATATATGCCGGCCTTTTGTAAGCGATGGAATCCCGATGGATCGGCTGGAGTAAACTAAACGTGGTTTAAAGTATTTAAATCAGACATATGGTTGAACCAGTGTGAAGATTAAACTTTTGTTTTCCAAAAATGACATTAAAACACTTTGAATAAGCTTTATCAAAAAATATGAAGGGTTCAGTGAGCTGTCGAGATTTGGCGAAAACTACTGAATATTTATTCTGAGCGTTTGAACAACAAGCGGATAAGAATAAAAACAAACAGAAAAAAGTGACGATAGTTTATTTTAAAAGCCAGTGAAATTTTGGCAATTACCAGTTAACTTAAATAAAATTGCAGTGTTCCTTGGACATAAAGTTTGTAAAACTAAAATCCACGATGACGTCATTCCCCTGAATAAGAGAAATATATCATTGCAAGATATAAACTCTTTGTGTTTTTATCAGGTATTGGTTGAAGGTGGTTGGAATCCTGCTCTCCTTCATCACAATTGCTTCAGCACAGTATAAACCTGGCGAAAGTAAGTATTATGTTACAAAACATAAACTCTCAATTAATTTAATATATTGGTTAGTTTTACGGATTTTGATGGATTTCAAACCGATTTACGTTCATGTGTTTTGTGCAGTGTTCACTTGCGATGATGGGAGGAAGGTGTGGGCTGGGTTGTTTTGTGATGGTCGTGGTCCCTATTGCAGAGACGGAAGTGATAAGAAACCGGCCAACTTTTCCACTTATCCTGAAAACCACACCAGTCCTTACATCAGGTGAAAGCACTTAAATATGTTCCCTAAATTCGTTGTATTAGTGTTGATCAACCAATAGACGATGTTATCAGGGTTTGACTTATATTAAAATAACGAATTTTGAACAGTTTATAATAAAGTCGGGTCAAATAAGAAAGTTTTAAAACCACACGCGTTTAGAATTGTTACGTTAAGAAGTGTCACAGTTTGCGTTGACTTTACAAAATTTTAAATAAACGTAATCGTCAATCTGTTTGCATAATTTGCCGTGATAAGTAAAAGTTTCATTAATGTTCGCTTGTTTTAACACAGTGTTTTAAATTGAGCATTGTTACCAAACACGTGGCAATTGTAAGCAACACGTGGCATTGTTACGAAAAACGTGGCATTATTACCACACATGTGGAATTGTATTACCAGTATCAGGTTACCTCAGTAAACATTTTAGGCGCAAAACAAAAGTTAAAATATTTTTGATGTTGTAGGTGGTATAAATACGTTACAATCATAATGCAATTACTTCTAAAACTTCATGTTAAGGAAATGACTATTATAGCGCACGAAAGTGTATACCCACCAGCAAGTTTCATGTTAAAGACTTTTAGCAGGCGTTGCTTATCTTATACACAAGCAAAGTGGAGCCAATAATATGAATGCTGTGAGCTGCAGATAGATGGCCACTGTGTGTTTTTGTATTCTGGAAAACTAATCCGCCACAACGAATATCACACAAAAATTTACACAAAGCAATGGAAACAAAAATCATGTATACGATGGCAAAAAAAGAAAAAAAAGGGTATTAAAAGAAAAGTGTGGAAGAAGAGTAAAGAGAATAAGAGAAAAAAAACGTCATAAAAAAGTAAGCTATGTTTAACGTGAATAGCAAAAAAAACAAATTAAGTAATGGTACAGGATTAAGTTTTGCGGATGTAAGAATGGGGTGGAGAGAAGGTTAATTAATTTATATTTATACAATGTTTGACATCGGCCTCGACGCCTTCAGGAAAGGTGTTGTCCCTATTCCGCTGGATAGTGAGCTTTAAGTTTATGGACTGTTTGAGGGACTGGATGAGGTGTTGTTCGAAGGGCAAGGGTCATTGCGGATTCAGTTACGGGTTTTTTAAATGGAATGGCAACATAGAGGTGTTCAGAAGGGCTGTAAGGGTTGTGGCGTAGGGTTTGTTAGGTTGTGGGAGTTTGGGAATGTTTAGGTGTGCAGCGGTGTCAAAGTAGGTGGTGTTCATATTAAGAAGTGCGTGTTTCTAATTCGAATGTCGAGTAATTTAGGGAATTTCAAGGTTATATTCAATGAGGGATAGTTGGGGCGTTGTGGGGGTTTCCAGTATATGCGGGGTTTGTAATATTGTTTTTAAAGAAGAGAGAGGTGAGAGGTCAGAAAAGAGGGGGATGTTGACCATCTCGTAACAACCAATCCTTACAGAGGCACCGAGTTTAAGAGGATGGGACCGGAAATTCTAAATGCACACACGTATGTACGAAGTAGGCGCCATTGTCAAAAACAATAACATAAGTACAAGATATTGGCTTGCTAAAAACAGTTTGTGTTGAAGTCATTTGGTATTATTGCCTTATAGTTATACATAACCTTCTCTCCGGGCATTAGATTATAACATGTGCCACATGTACAACCAATCACTAAACACTGGTAGTTTGTGTTGTTACAACGTCATGGACTTCATTCGGAGCAGCGGTATTTTGAATGTGCTTTGTCACATAGACATTTAAGACGATTGCCTGATGTTGCGTATGTAGTGTGGCAATACGATGTTTTCTTCCGTTTGTGGGACCGCATTTCGGTAATGCTGTCGTCCCGCATGGTTGACTTGTGGCAACTGGTTGCGTGGGTGCTTCTGTAGGAACCACGGGAGTTTTTTTTTTTTTTTTTTTTTTTTTTTATTCGGATGAGCACAAGGCCACCACGAATATCACACTACAAGTAAGAAAAGAAAAAAGGCGAATAGTAAAGATACAAAAGGAAGAAAGTTGCAGACGACATGTATTACACAAAAAAAGAAATGGAAAAATTTTGAGGAGAGAGAGGAAAATTGCGGGAAAGGGTCATTTACGTTAGCAATAACGCGAACAGAGAGCATAAGAATGCAAAAAAGGGGAGGCACACAAAAAGTATACACAAAAGATAATACTTGTAACAAAAACATCGATCTGTAGTTGTTTGTCTGCGGGGGGTGGAGAGAAGGTTACCAGTTTCGGGTGATGAAATTTTTGACGTCGGCCAGGACGCCTTCGAGAGAGGGGTTTTCCCTGTAACGCTGTAAAGTGAGTCTTAAAGATATGGAGGTTTTAAAGGATCGGATGAGGTGTGTTGGGATGTTGTTCAAAGGGCGGGGGTCGTGTTTAATGCGGTTACGTGTTTTCCAAATGATGTGGGTTAAGGAGGAGTTTAAAAGGTCGACGCGTAGGGGGTATCGTGTTGGGGGAGTTTTGGGAAATTAAGGTGTAAAGGGGTGTCAAAGTAAGGAACGGTGTCGTTTAGTAATGAATTGAGGGTTTTTCCAACAAGGTTTAACAGGGGTTGAATTGTGGGGCAGTTATGAAAGAGATGTGAAAAAGTTTCAGAGGGGTAAGTGCATAGATAACAATGGGGGTCTTTGTCGAGTGGAAGGAAGGTTTGTTGGCATTTAAGAGGGAGGATTTTGTATGTAAGGCGGTAATTGAAGGTTTTGAGATAGTTAGGGAAAATAGGGTTGTGAATTTGTGTCCAATCTGTCACATTGACGGGGTTTGAAGAGGTGTTGGCAAGTCTAGTGTAGAGGGATTTCAATTTGGGGCAAAGGAGTTCCTGTTCTGTGGGGTTTATGGAGGTTATTAAAGAGTAAATGTATTGATAATGAGGGGAGGGTGTTGTTGCGTGAGGGAGAAAGTTACGTGTCCGGAGGTCGAAGAATTTAGAAATTTGGAGTCCGAGAGGTTGTATTCAATGAGGGAAAGTTGGGGTGTAGTTGGGGTGTCCAGGATGCGATGTTTATAATATTTTTTAAAAGGGGAGAGAAGATAAAGGTCAGAATAGAGGGGGATGTTGGCCGCGCCGTAACCGCCAAGGTCACGGCGGGCTGCCAAGGTGTTAATAGGCAAGGTGGGGTTGTTTCGGCCTACGACAAAGCTCGCCACGATGCCGTCGACCCACTCGCGTTGCCGGGATGGTAGGGGGTAGGTGTTGGCCATGTAAGAGATTTTAGGTAAGAGCATAGTTTTGGAAAGGATGCATTTCGAATCGAAAGTTAGAAAGGGGTTGCTTATAGAGGTGGCGCGGCTTTGTAAAGAGGAAATTTTTGTGTGCCATGCCGTTGTTATAGCCGAGGGTGCGCCGATTGGTGTTTTTAATGGGTTTATACAGTTACGATTCCAGTTAATGTGATTCAAAAGGGGTTCGTCGGTAGGAGGTTGAAAGATGGCAATTGCTTCGGTTTTGGTGGGGTTTAGTTTAAGACCGGTTAATTTACTAAAGTTATCAATTAGTGCCAGGGATTGGATGAGGGATTGCCGATACGCCACCACTAGGGTGACGTCATCGGCGTAAGCAATTGCCTTGGGTGTGTTTCGGCATGGCACGGGGGTAGACATGATAGCGGGGTTGTTTTAGATGGCAACGAGAAGTGGATCTAAGGCGATCAGGAAGAGGGTCAAACTAAGGGGGTCACCTTGTCTGACTCCTCTCCTGATCGGAAACTCTATCGTGGCGAAACCATTGACATAGGCCCAGGAATTGGCGGAAGAATGAAGGGCAGAAAGATAATCCGTAAAGAGAGGGGGGAAGTGTCTAAGTTTTAGTTGGAGAAGAAGCCATGGGAAAGAAATAGAATCAAAAGCTTTTTGGAAATCAAGTGAAATGAATTAAGGAGGCGTGATAATAAAGGTCGCGAAGGAGGGAAGTGGCGTCAGCTGTTGAGTTACCGGGTGTGGAGAATTGGTTGGGGGAGAGAATTGAAGAGATGAAGGGTTTGATGCGGAGGTTTAGGATCTTGTGGAGTATTTTGAGGTCTGTATTGAGGAGAGAGATGGGTCTGTAGTTGTTTAAGAGGGTCGGGTCGTTCTTTTTATGAATGAGTGTGAGGTGTCCGAGGTTGTATTCCAAGGGGGTATATGCGTTAAGATAGGCGTAGTTGAGGGCTTGGGTTTAGTCGGCCCCGATGAAGTCCCAGCAGAGCGAGTAGAACTCGATGCTGAGACCATCGGGACCGGGGGTTCTGCCAGAGGGGATGAGGGGGAGTGTGTTTTTGACTTCTTGTTGGGTGATAGGGTTTGAAAGTGTGTCACGGAGTTGGTCGGGGATGGTTTTTAAGGGGTGTTTAAGAAATTTATTATTAGGGTGCGGAAGAGGTAATTGTTGATCGGAATAAAGGGAAGAGAATAATTGGCTAGTGTGGGATAGAAGTTCCTTAGGGGTTGAGAGGGGTAGTCCATGGGGGTCTTGTAATTCGAGAATTGGGGGATGTTTGCGGGTAGGGAGGAGCTGAGTGTGCAGGGATTTGTCGGCTATGTTTTGTAATGTGGGTCGGAGGAAAGTGATTTGATGAGGGAAGAGCGGGCTTTAGAGAGGTAGGTGTTATTGAGGGACTTTTTGAGAGACTGGAAATGAGCTAGGTTTTGTGGAGTGGGATTGTCATTGACTATTTTTCTGGCGTTTTCAAATTGTTGCTGAAGGTGTTGGGTTTCAGTGCGGTATTGTTGGGAAAGGCGCTTGGAGTGGGTTTGTAGGAGTGCTTTAAATTTGTACTTGAGTGTGAGCCAGTATTCCATGGGGTTGGGGTAAAGGGGAGCCAGAGTTTGCCAGAGGGAATAGTGTAGGGAAAAGTCTTGTTGAAAGAGAGGGTCGGTGAAAGTGGAGGTATTGTTCTTCCAGGAGCCTTTGCCCCTGGGGGGGAGAAGAAATGAGGTTAAGGGTTAGAGTGACAAGGTTGTGGTCAGAAAAGGGGCATGGAGTGAAGGAATGTTATTTAGGGATTAATGGGGAGACAATGTAAATCCTATCTATGCGGGATTGGGTGCCGGGAGCGCGTCGAGAAAATTGGCAAAGGGAGGGATGGAGAGTGCGGAAGGAGTCTTTGAGGTCAAAGGTGGATAATAAATTAATTAAAGGGGGCTAGGTCTACATGTTTGGACGGGAGGGTGTTTATCAAGGGCTGGGTTTAGGACGCAGTTAAAATCACCGGCAAGAATTAAGGGGTGGGTTGAGGTTAAGTACGGGTATAGGGAATCGAAAAAGTTATTGTTATTGTTATGGTTTTTCTTGCCGGAGGGGGCGTAAATATTTACCAGGTGGAAGGTGTGGGTTAGGGTTGAGATGTCGGCAGCAATAATGCTACCGGCAGAATCAGAAACGGAATTGAGAATTTGAAGTGTGGAGGAGTTTAGAAGAACTGCGACACCTCCTCGGGCATAGCCCTTCAGAGGTGCCGAGTTTAAGAGGACGGGGCCGGAAGTCCATTCAGACTTCCAGAGGGATTCGGTTTGGGGAGTAGAGTGAGTTTCTTGTAAGCAGTAAAGGTCAAAGTTCAAAGAGGAAAGGTATTGAAACAGGGCCCTCCTCTTGGGTGCCTGGCCTAGGCCGTTAACATTAAGAGTACATATTCGCAAATACGACGCCATTGTATACATAAAAAATAAACAAGCAGGTGGTGGGTGATAATGGTGGTTTCACAAAAACGTTGCATTAAAATCGTCGGAAATGTTTGCAACTGCACACAACCTTCTCCCCGGGCAAAAGGTTATAACATACACCGCAAGTGCAGGTAATAAGTAGGCGTTGGCACCATTTATTGGTACAACGAGACGGGCTAAGGTAGGCTTCTTCCGCAGCCCAATTTCCACAGCGACATTTTAAATGTGCTGTGTCGCATAAACATTTAATGTGCTCGCCTGCATATGCTGTGTGGCAGCATGAGGTCTTCTTCTTGGGCGAAGGTGTTGCACTGTTCTTGCGTTTGCGGGATCTCACTGTGTTGAACCCTTCGTCGTCCCGTTTCATTGGTTTAGGGGTTGATGACGCCATTGGTTGCGTCACTGGTACGGGAGCGTCACTGGAAACCATTTGTGTTGTAGCGGTGTCAGCCAACACGGGCTGCAGGATACTGCGACGTACCGCCTCTGGTGTCTTGTTGGTGTCGCCGACATTGGTCGTTGGGGCGCTAGAGGGTGCTTGCGCCTCTGAATACTTGTTGTTGTTGGTTGACGTTGTAGCGGTGTCAGCCAACTCGGGCTGCTGCATACTGTGGTGTACCGCCTCTGGTGTCTTCTTTATAAATCCAACATTGTGTGTTGCGGCGCTAGAGGGTGTGAGCGCCTCTGTAGAGTAGTTCGCGCCGTGTCCCGTGACGTCAGCTGTCACGGTTGGCGGCGAATCTTCAGTGGCAACAGCTGCCACGCCTTGTTTGTTCACAGGTGTGACGTCGGATGTCACACCTGGAGTTGTAACGGTTTTATCTACCGTTTCTGGAGCCTTCTCAACTTGCGTCGGGACGGCCTTGTCAGCCGCCTCTGGCGCCTTCTCGTCGAGCGTTGCGACGAGCGCACCTGCGCCCGCCAAAGCCGACTCGCTCTTATCTTCTCCTTGCTTGTTTTGCGCACCTGCGTCTTTGGCTGCAGCTGCAGTCGCTTTTCGCTCTTCTGCATGTTTTGCGAAACTTGGGCACTCGCCTTTAACATGGCCCATTTCGTGACAAAAATCACACTTCTTGGGCTGTCCTTCGTAAGTAACCTCGATCATTTTCTTGCCCAGACGCAGGCGCTCGGGAATATGGTTTTGGGCCAAAATTGAGCTCTTCATTATAATGACGCTTGCCACAATAGACGCTTTCGTCGTCATAGACTTTCCACCCCTTTTTGACTGGGGCGAACTTCGACATGTATTCTAACAATGCCGACATTTTAATACGTGGGTGCACCTTCGACAAAAACACCCGTATTTCGTCGTCGCAGTGGGCGTTGGCGTAGACTGCCTTGTCACTAGCTCTAATTGCGGCAGCGAGCTCTTCGGCTTTGTCAGCGGAAGAGCAGTTAAAGAGCACCTTTCCATTCGGGTAAGGGATAACGCCCTCCAAAGCCCGAATACTGAATTTTTGCTGTTTTAAAAGTTTGTACAGCTCTGGCTTCTTAAGCCCAGGGTTAAAGCGGGCTTCAACGTCAAGATTGGGGTCGGTTGCAAAGGGGTCAACCGCTTGCACATTTCCGGCCGAGACAACAGGCCGGGAAACTACTGCTTGAGCGTAGTTCAACATAACTGGTTTTTGTGCGTCTCCACAAATAACGCACGGGGTGGCCACTGGCAGCTCACCTCTCCTCTCAAAACAAAAGCAGCCCTTACAAGGGCTGGGCTGGCTTTGCTCAGTGGCCTCAATCAGTCTGTCACAACAGATCATAAATCAGAAAACTAAGACGAAAACTTGAAAACTGAATATTCACTGCTGATTGATAGACTCGAAATAAATTGCTGTATGGCTATAGTAACTCAGGTGTGATGTTTACTGTTTTCAAATAGAAAGTTACACGAATAATTACCTGATTCCAATAGTTTTCTCCAACTTGTTTTCTCCGTATGGATGCACCTAGTTTGGTGCCCAACGGATGACGGTGGCTGTATCGTCACCACAAAGTGGAAGTCTTTGCTTGGCCGGATGATCGGCATGATCGTCAACAACAGTCGTACCAAGCTGCACTGATGAGACCTTATAGTACGAAACAGTGGTCACCTGTTTTCAGATCACAGAATTTATAATAATGGCTCCAATTTACTTTCTATTAGTTATTTTTCAGCAGATGTAACGCAAAATTATTGTAAAGTCGTAGGTTGTGTATTGTTATTCACATATCTGCATACCCAGTCGTGCATGACTAATTGGCATTAATCTGGTTTATTTAAAAACAAACTTAACATTTACTGATTATCAGCCATGACGACTCTTTATGTTTAAACATTAACTAACACAAATCTCCCGAAACTTTTGTTATATGACGTAATACTTTACTTTTGTTACAGTTGCGACAACAAGTTTGACTACAGGCATTTAAACAAAAAATGCGCCCTAAGAGTGGAAGAGTTTTGCAAAGGAATAATCCAATGTGTTGGCAAAACACCTTGTGACATCTGCCCCTCCCACTCCCAGTCTCGTTCGACTGTTTGTGATGGCGATCCTTGCAATGACTGTCCAGCTTTCCAACACTGGAATAATGGACATGGATTCAAATGTGTTCGGAATGGCAGGAATTGCAATCTTCCGCAAATGTTTCTATGGGACGGCATTTCTGATTGTGATGATAAATCTGATTTGTGTTACACCTCGGAGAATGGAGATGTCAGGTATTTCGTTTTTGATTGTGTTTTGCATATGCGTACTTGCCAGCACTGCCCCAGACTTCCATCTCCCAATGTGTTCCTTATCTTACTATATATCATATTTTCTTTTAACGCCATTGGATCGGTGTTTCTACTGGCGTCACTCTTCCTATTGCGGTGAAAACGACAAAAAAGAAACGTTTTAGAGTAAAATATTATTTTAGTCATATGAACTTTGTTGTTTATATTAATGGTTATGATAATAAAATGAACAGCTTTAACTGCCTGCTTTTGGGCAAAGTATGGCATCTATAAACAAATTTGTTATTGCAGAGATATTCGTACTTCTTCATCTCTGAACGAACGACTGTGTTTCCAATGTACAAATGACCCTATGATTATCTCAAGGTCAAGTGTTTGTGATGAGGTCATAGATTGCCCTGATATGAGTGATGAAGCCAGTTGTAATGGGAAATTCCACCAGCAGTGTAGCAACAACAATATAGGGTATTTTTGTAGTTATGAAAATACCTTTTATTTCGTTGATGCAAATTACTATTAATTTTATTTAGTTCAAAACCACGTTGTAATTGTTTCGACAATAATGGAGTCTGTTACAACACATTGGATGCAGCCAACTTTTCCTGTAACTCAAAAAATGAAATCTGCGACAAGCTTGCTCATTGTCTGGGGAATTACCCATGTGAGTACCTCTGCCCCTCCCACTTCCAGTGTCCAAATTCAGCTTGTTGGAAACGTTCGACTGTTTGTGATGGCGATCCTTGCAATGACTGTCCAGCTTTCCAACACTGGAATAATGGACATGGATTCAAATGTGTTCGGAATGGCAGGAATTGCGATCTTCAGCAGATGTTTCTATGGGACGGCATTGCAGATTGTGATGATAAATCTGATTTGTGTTACACCTCGGAGAATGGAGATGTCAGGTATTTGTGAACTGTTGTGGTTGGTTGAAAATTCCTTTCGTTGAGATAAGACGGAATTGACTTGTGTTATTTGCAGAGACATTCGAAGTTTGGGGACCTTTAATCATCGTTCATGCTTCCAATGTACAAATGACCCTATGATCATACCAAGGTCACGTGTATGTGATGACGTCATCGACTGTCCCGACAAAAGTGACGAATGTTTTTGTCAACCTGCTGGGAAAACCAAAGATTGTGGCAAGTTTCATTAGTAAGTGATAAAGCATTAGTTTATTCATAAGATAAAAACCACTGACATCCAATGCGTCACCAGAATTCTATGACTTGCAAAAGTGTAAGGTGTGTTAAGTGTCTGTAAATACTACATGACTTGTTTTCATTGGCCTGACTTGTTTTCATTGGCATGACTCATGAATAATGCAGTTTAAAATGATGTATTTCGCCGCTGTAGGAAAATACCCTTTCCTTTACTGTCATGACATCATGAAGGCGTTTTTGACCTTGAATACAAAGTATTGCAGTCTAAAAAGACTTTAAATGCAAGTCATCGCATATCTGGGCACCACAAGCGGGCAACCTTGGTGACGCAACAGTGTTTCAATAATGGGCGACCAACCATAGGAAATTTGCATATTATCAAATTGACAGTTTTAGTTGTTAGATTAAAGTGGTTTCAATATGTTTGTCTGTTCCTCAGTTGCCCTGCAGTACGTGTTTGGAGGTTAAGCGTCTTTTCGTAATTTTGGGTTCTGAGCTGAATTCCCGTGTATGGGTTTTAAAAACTTGCGTTTAATTACTACAGGAGTCGCATGTAAATCTCATCTGCATTCAATTGGAGTTTTTAATTATAAAATAAACGCAAAACATTCAAATATTTTCAGTGTGGATGAGGAAGTGAAGAACGACTGCTCAACAACAACAACCAACTACATACAGGGGTGGTGGAGGTGTTACGTAAGTGAGAATGCATAACTTATTGTTTTGTCGGAAATAAGTTTACCAGACTTAATTAAAATGGTTTAGATGTTTACGTACATTTGTAGGTTCTTACCAACACAATGTACTTAATCACTTGCTGGACAAACTAAAGTTTAAACAAACGTTTGCAACAATGTTTACGCAGTCGAACGTAATTATTACACGAACTTACAAAGATTTTGACTTATTTCGCCAAACGTAAATATTTGTTACCTCAATGGTTTGGTTTCAGTAGTTTTCTAAACTACTGTGGAACAAACCAACACTCAGAGACATGAAGCGAGTTACAACCAATGTTGTGGTTTTGCAATTTCACTTGTTCGTTTCAAAGCGAACTATAATCCAAGAAGCACAATGAAAAGATTTTTTAATAAAATGCTTCATTCTTATATGATCACAGAACGTCACACTGCGCAGAAGTTTAAAGTGCATGTGACACGAAAAAATCAAACATGTCAATAATTAAACTAAGAGATGTTCATAACTTTAAAGTGCAACAAACGGATTTTGATGTTAATTTGGGCTGCAGAAAGATGGCCGCTATTTAGACCTATTATGTCTTATTTAGTTGTGTAATAATAAAACAGTTATTGGGACCCGGGTGTTCTTGTTGTTATAGGCATTTATGATCGTTAACGTGATACATGAACGTTTGAAAACACGACTGAGACAAACCGTCAGTTTAGCATTGTCGTTTTGTCCACTCTCAGCAAAAGATAGAAGTAGGTTAATTGAATTTTGAGGCTGCAAAAACCGTCAGGAAAGGCCGACCAAATTAGCTGTTTATGCAACACAGTTATTCTGTCATAGTACCACGTTTTGCGTTGCAGTAGTGTTGACTACGTGTTCGAGTCATAAATGATTCATTTAATTCGCCACAATCAACCACTAAAACTAGAAATGATGCTGGAATCATTTTCAAATTAAAGTCAATGCAAAGTTAAAGTTACCAAAAAATGGCGTCATGTTATGTCACTGAGCAAAGAAACGCACCAACCCCGTCTCATCGAAGTACAGAGTAATGTCGTTGCTGCTATACCCTATGGTCTTCAGATAATTAGGGACAAATAATCCTTTGGTTTGTAACGTCACTGTGACATATTTTTGTGTGATGTAAAACCCTGTCCTGACCTTTGACGTATCGTAATCTGTGGATTGTTCTATTTTTGAAACTATTTGATATCTGCAATACAAGGCGCCTTCTCCTATCTAAACAATGCATTTTTTCGACGCGAGTGCCTTGTATGATGTCAATTTCGCCACAGTGCAAAAGGTTTACGATTTTTGGTCGCCGCCAGTTTTCGTGCAGTTTTCTACATTGTTTAGTTGACCAGAACCGAAAAAAATTGGATATAAGTTGGTTGTAGTAGTTTTACGCAAAGTTGCCATGACCGTGTCATATGCGCTTTAAGTACTTGTGCAAAGATTACGTTGTACAGAAGTTGTCATATACTGGTGGGGAACATTCAGTGACATCATGCACAACAACCACACTACACCTACTTCGTTGCTACAAAACACAGGGTTCAACTAATTCCTGCAAAGCGCGTGGCATTAGGCTTCTCTAGGGTGGATATGGCTTTCGCCGTGCAAGACTTCAATTATACGTGATAATAATTATTTACAAAATCCTATTACATTACTAAAGAAATACCTTCAAGGTCGTTAACATTTGGAACTCGTGTTTGTACCGAGTTCCCCAGACGTTTCCTGTGAAACGTTGAAATGGCTGGAATTTATGTGGTGTTTGGGTTGCACTAAACCACCCAACACGGCATGTAGTACTGATATGTAATACCCACATTTTTAACAATTGGCACAAAAATAACAGCAGACATATCCCTTTTGTGGATACTCTAAGTACTGCGACCACGGCGGAAAGAATATTGTAAAATGCTGAGAAAACTGCGAAACCTTTCCAACAAGAGTTTGGAAGAGGAGCCGCGTGAAAAGTCAATTTCGTCGTCTAATTTCACACGTTTAAGAGTTTGGTCACAAATTATATTTGTTCGTCAAACTTATTTTGCTATTTTCTTTGTTTTTTACCTGGTTGATGCAAAAACTTTACCAAAACTTGAAAAATAAACATCTTAATGCATGACAATCACATAGTTATCACATTCCCATGTATAAAAGTCTCGAACAAGTTTGCTGTCATGACGTCTGTTGCTGTCGATGTGTCGTTGGACGTATCTAAGTGTCCCACATGGGCACTGTTACCTAAAAATTTAGTTTCTAACAAAAGTTTACGATCCCTGCTTGTCTGTCGTTTTACAGATTTTGTGGCGATACGTGCTTCAAAACTTATGATAAAACCTAATGTAACAACCAGGAAATCCCGACAAGCCTTACAATAACTAACAAAAGATTCGTTCAAAAAAAAAAAAAATATATATTCTTTCCAGCATGAGCAACAAATCGTTCGCACAAAAACATACCAGGAACCACGTGATGTGTTTTACACAGGATGGAGTGTTGTGGGGTTGGGGGAGGTCGTTCAAAAACAAACTACTGTGCGATGGGAGGCAGGATTGTGGTGGTCGGATCCGCAATCTTGACACACGTCGATTCTTCGACCACGATGAAGATCCACAACTTTGCAAACATCGGAAACACTGCGACACAAAACACGGACTTGTCAATATTCCTATGTCCAATGTATGCGACGGTTTCATCGATTGCAAGGATGAAAGTGACGAATATCCAGAAGAAAACTGCACAAAGGAAGGAAGATTCTACTGTCCAGCGTTAAATGGAGTCAAAGTAAAGTTATTTCTTGTCAACAAAACCACAAAAAAATTCAGACCTTAATTACAAGAGTTTGAAAAAAAATCACTTCAAAGCTGTATTTTAACTATAAAAGGCAAATAGGTATCGGTGTCTGTTGTTCAGTATTGTTTGTCATAATGCCCTTTGTTGAATTTTTCGCACACAGTTAATCACAAAGACGGTTTAAGTATTTCACAGACATTTGCGACAGATTTCTGTCAACAAATCGGATGTTTGTGACCTCACAATTAACTGCGATGATCAAAGTGACGAAATAAACTGCACAAATGACGGAAGGTTTTATTGCGAAAACAAAGATCCATTGTTCGTTAAGAAGGAGAAGGTAAACACATGTTAACAATATTTAAAGTTTTGTGTCCTGTGGCAAAGATGTTTTGATTCCGTGTGTGTTACTATTGTGACAGAAATTAATTCAGCGATCCCGAATTCGGACAAAAGTTATTGGGAGGGTGGGTATGGAAGTTTTAGAACCGATTTTGGAAGACCTTTTCTCCGTTTTTTTGGCGCCAAACTTTTAAAGTTGATCTTCGCGGGATTAAAATGTGCGATTCGGTCACAAAAAGGTCTGAATAAAGCCTAATGAACTGAAGGTTTCTAATTTAGCACTAAAAATGTTTGAGTATCTCTGATCTAAACCAACCGTTTACTCCCAATCTGATCCATGTACTAACGCGGGCCTCCAACCCCAACCATAGTAAACGCTCAGTTCACCCTGCACTAACGGCTCACCGTCAAAACAAAAGTTGGGAGCCAAACTACAGAGGCGGCTACTTTTATAATTAAATAAACTGACGTCAAAGTAAAAAATTATATAGAAACACCTAATGTTAAAAGGACCAACACCAAACAACATTAATTTAATTATGACCCACTTCACAAATCATGTTCTCTACACCTAATCACACAAGCACACCTTAACGTTTGCCATCAGATGAGAACTGCCTGTTTACAAATTTATTCTTATTGTTGTCGCCAGATTTCTGGCCAATTATCGCGTCACACGCCTTCCACGTACACAAAACTACACATGTATATTGCAGTACACATTTTTTATCCAATTTTGATAGTTCACCAATTACATAGAAATTCAATGGAGTCGGCGACTGCTCTGATTGGTCAGACGAGTGCCCAACAAATACAAAAGTGATCAACGAAAACATATTTTCATCACGATACGAGTTGATTGCGAACCCATTTCTACGAGCCATTGTGTGGATAATGGGGATGCTCGCCATTGCCGGAAATTTGGTAAATTAAACTTTTAAAAAGTTTTGTCTTTGTTGCGCAATAAGAACACGTGTTATATTCGTCCAATTTGTTTTGAGGTTGTCATGGTGATGGAAGGCAAAACGTTGGCGACGACACAATCACAATCTGCTGCATTTCGCACAAACCATCTGCTCGTTTTGAATCTATCCGTTTCCGATCTACTCATGGGAGTTTATCTGATCATGCTGGGAGCCGCTGGTGTCAGATACTCTAGAAATTATTGTGCCAATGACCTTATTTGGAGATCAAGCGGAAGTTGCGCCACTATGGGGGTATTGGTTTTGCTTTCAAGCGAAACATCGGTGTTTACAATGGTTCTGTTGACCATATTCCGACTGTTTGCTGTGAAAAATGTAAGTGAAACAATTGTATTTGGTTAAGTCAGCTATTGCCAACTTCGTTGAACCGGTACCGGGCCGTTCCAAAAGTTTATGACAACTTTCTCTTTGGAAATCTTTTATCTCCGGAAAGTGGGTAAAGAAAGATTTCAGTCCGATGGGATTCGAACTGACAACTACATTCCCCGTCCCTCGAATTGAAAGGAACGCCCAGCTTGCAAACTTATTGCTTTTAATGAAAACACGTTAATGTTCTCTTTTGTTTCAGCCACACGATGCATCCTTGAAACCGGAATTGAAAACTGTCATCCTTTCCATTATCTTCTCCTGGTCATTCTCGTTTACAATTGCTTTTATTCCACTCACAACTCAACTTCAACATTTGTTCGAAACCAAAGCTTGGATGAATGAGAATCCGTTTTATGACAATGTTGCAGTCGACTTTTCTAGTAAGAAATTGTCGTTGATGTTGGTTGTGATACCAGTTTCGAATCACACTATAACGTTGCGTATACAGGTATGAATAACTTCATGGATCGATTTGTAACTTTCCAACACAACTTCACAAGCAATGATTCCCAAGAACTCAACACTGCCCTCATGCGAGTAAATGATGCTAATTCCTGGATGGATTTTATGGATATTCTTGAGGATTACAATTACACTGAGCTATTTGATATTTCTGGATATTTGGGGTTCGTGTTTTAATTATGCAAAATTTTAATTTTGTATCCACAAAATTGTTTATGTGTAGATATTACAGCAGCAGCAGTGTTTGCATCAGCAAACTGTATGTAACAACCAACGACAAGGCATGGGGATATTCAATCGCTATTATTACTCTTAACTTCCTGGCCTTCATGTTCGTTGCAATTACGTATATTTGGATTTACAAGAAGTCAACTGCTAGTACCAGGCAAGTGAACAAGAGACTAAGAAGTGGAAGGGCGGCACGACAAAACAAAGGTAAGCACATTCGTATTTACAGACATATTATACTATTAATGCTGTTTGTTTCGGCAGAAATACAAAAGAAAATCATCCGACTGATAATTACCGATTTTCTCTGCTGGGTTCCAATTTCCATTATGTCATTTGTAAACATCGGTGGAGTCCCTGTGCCTCCAGTGATGTACGCTGTGTCAGCAATCATCCTGCTTCCCATAAACAGCTCTCTAAATCCCCTCATCTATTCCAACGCACCGAAACTGCTTTATGATAGAGTCCGGGATGGCCTGCGTACCGTTTTCAGACGTCAACCACAGGAAGAGCAACAGGAAAATGTGGGTGTGGTTGCTAACCGAGAAAACTTACATGTGGTTAAAGCAGAAACCGATCTGTAAATAAACCTTGCATTCAGTTTGTGCAAATGTGTATTTCTCCTGGCATCGAATGGATAGAACCGAATATTTTTTTGACGTCACGCGTACCTTCCATGTGTAGAATAATATTTAGTTTGTGATGGCAAACTTACTACAACAAAAAATTGATATTCCAAGTTAGAACTTTCCATTTAAAAATCTCACAAGTAGGACAAAGTAACATCTTTGACGACAGACCCAAACAAAAGAACGAAAATACGTGAATTTTGGTTGATGTACGCACTCCGTTTGCTTAGTTTTGTTTATTGGTCGTATGTGGTGGTTCTTCCTTTTACGTACCATGGTTTGAGTCACGTGTTGAGTTGATCGGAATCGTCGTCCACGTTCACACGTCATCCAACACATGGACACTCTTATCATGTGCGAGTGTTGGAAAGCTTGACATCAACTTGTGTAGAATCATTTTGGACAAAACTATGATGCGGTGATTCCCCTTGCTTCCACTGACTTACCTACTACGTTTTGTTTCTGGATCAACGTTTACTTGTAAATATGATGTTGGAAACATTCCATGTAATCAACTCATGGAATACAAACCATTGGCTCATGAAAATATAGTCTGCTACCTTCAAATATCACCAAAAAAATGTTTAAAACACCCCCTCAAAACCCCCTCTCGCACGCCTTGTACATAAACCTCGCCCTGTGTATTTTGTATATCATTGATAATTATATTTTAATGCAAAAAAAATGTCGTAAAATTCTTGGCAGGACAAACTCTCTGTGTAAATCGCATCATAATTCACATTCCATCGTTAACATTGCATCAAATGTTCAGCAGCAAGATTTTTGTTTAAAGTTATTTTTCTTATTTACTGTTTGGCATTCAATATCAACTGGTTCGTTCCCGGCTAAATTAAACTTCCACGAAAATTCAATCGTTTTATTGAATGTTTGCTGATTACGCATATTTACTGATACTTGTTGTTGTTACTAATAAACACAGTGTTGAGAGGGTAAAAGTGTGTGTATTCTTAAACTTGTGGATTCTGATGAGGTTTAAGTTTCAAACACACTTCATAAGTTTGTTGAGGAATTCCTCACCTGTTTGAGTTTTGATCGCTAAGCAACTACACCCGTGTTAAACTTTTAGACAGTTTCAAAACTTGCCCACGTTCAGCAAAATTGTCCGTAATCATGTCTATCTCGAATAGTTTTTCGGATATTCTGTAAGTCCGGGATTCGCCGAATGTTTTAATATTCATCCAAACCCGAATGTTGACCGAATCTTGTTAATTTTGCACAAAAGTACTTGAACATAAACAATCAATATAAATGTCATGGGCGCCGATAAAACCATAAGGGTTATCCGAAGTTTGGCAAACAATACAGCGGTGTTGTTCACTCGTTTAAGTCACATTTTTGGTCACATTACAAAACAGAATGACAAAGGAAAATTAGCGTTTTGCTGGTAACTTTGGCAATCTCACATGAATCACGTTTTGCAATATTTGATGTGCGTTCTTTGTTCATTTATTATGGTCGCAAGCCACTTTCAAAGAACAAATTAGTCCTGTCCATTTCGCAATGGTTTTTTCCACTAAAATGGTTCCACCAGGTACACTAATTGGCCCACTCTCAAATAAAATAAAGATTTGGTTCATCTGGGCGATCAGCATTACAATGTGGTTGTTCTTAACCTTTTTTCTCTCATTTCCCACTTTCACACAAACAACTTTCTGCACAATTTTATGATAAAGGATTTTGCTATGGGAAAATTCGGACTTTTTTCCGAACAGATGATGACATCATAATAGTAATGTGAAATTCCAGTTGCAGTTCATTTATAATAGCAATGGTTAGATCATACAAAGAAAAATAACCCCACCCCATCAACAAACAAAATTGTAATGGCTATGAAGTGAAAACGAAAAATTCCACTGGGCTCCCACATGGATTCAACACAACATACCTGAAGATTGTGGCTTTAATTGCATTGGATGAAATAGAAGTTACCGGGTTTGCGGTTGTAGCATTGAAATCCTCCACTCTCAATGTATGAGTGTGAGTTCAAAATGTTTATTTAGAATATGATTAACAGCATCCTAGCTTTGGCTTTTCTTTTCAAAGCTATCAGCTCGACTTATTTTGCACCCAAGTTGCCAAACTAATATAACACTTTGATTACATCAATTTAGGTGCGCAAAGAATGTATTTGCACTCTATGGGTGAGATTGCCAAAGAATTCTGTTGCCTTTTTTAGACGTCTTGGCTAATTTCTGTGAATAGTATAAGTGTTGTAGATAAAGCTAGCCACAGAGCTTGTGTTGGTGGCTGCCATGCATCTGGTAATAACGAATTTATCGGCCGAACAGAGAAAGTAGCGATGATCGCACGTGTTGTTGGAGCTATGAAAACCACCATGAAGGTAGTCACGATTGAAATATAAAAATTTGCTACCTACAGTTTGTAAGGTTATATAGATTATTTTGTACGTTGTAGAATTAACATGCAGTGAATTGTTGCGACAAACATCAAATACCGAATATTACATTTACTCCCTCCGGCATCAAATACGTTCTCACACCCGACGAGTACGTCATGCAGGTTCGGCTCGTTTAAACTCACACACACCTGGCTGAATCAAATGAAGGTACATAGGTAAACTTCGTATACCAGGAATGGCAACACGTCATAAAGTAAGTTATCAAGCGAAGTGTAGAATTTGCCTTGGATCTTGTCGAGGAAGAAGTCACTATATGTCAGTGGTTCGTAGCTGGTGAACTAGTGTAGGTGGAATAATCCATCAACAATTACTTCCTTCCAAAGCAATGAACTTCACTGCTACATATTCAAACGATTCATCAATGCATAGTTTTACCTACTCAAAATAGCGATCGATGCTTTTAGTCTAAAACAAACCACTTGTATTGGTTTTGATCTCACAAAATGTAAAACAATTAACAAGCAAGCTATATTATTAAAATTCCCTTGCAACAAAAATTTCACGTACCACCGGTTGGGAAACACTGACTTACGCTATGAGAGAAAATTTGCCCTGTCACAAAGCGCTCATTTATTTCCTAGCGCTCCCCAATCGCCCATTCGGTCTCCAGCGCCCCCCGTACGATTGTGCCCACTTTGGGAACCACTTGTTTAATCAAATATACACAATATCTTGCACGATTACATTTTTAACTGAATCATGAAAGTTGCAGCATCACTAAATATTCACAAATCCCATCATTTTTATTTTTCGCGCTAACTACGCTGTTGAACAACAAATATGAACACAAAATATCACGGGTCGATGAAACCATTGATAGAATAAATCCAAATTGTCCCAGACGAAGTCCAAGTTTAGCCCGAAGGGTAACAAACATGACTTGTGACCCCAAGTTCAGTCCCATTTACTTGAAGTAAGAAGTTTCTTATCAGTGAGGCAGAGTTGCGTTCGTAAGTAAGCAAAACACAATTACGCCGTGAATAAATATTGCGTCACGTGATATTAGTTTGTAGAAAGACAATCGTATGGAAGCCGCGCAATGCCCGACCGTGTGGCCCTTGTGCCCTAGCCTCAGTCTCGTGTTGGGTCAATAGGAAGTGCAAAGAGAAAACAAATATCGTCATAATGAACAGTGACGGTAAAAGGAACAATGCAGAATATCCATATTATTTGCGTAACAATGCCTGTCTGTATTTAATCGCTGGCGATGTTTAGTGCAAAGGCAAACCTAAGGACAGTAGAAAGGTTGCATGAATATAGACTGGGCATCTTGGTTGATCAGAGGAAGGATTTAAGACGGACCAGGGCAGGGTCCGACAGACTAAAAATGGGAGCAAGGTTTGTGAGTTATTTAAATTCTTAACATGGTTAAATATAGCCACGTTTTTGTCGAAAAAACAATAAATATGCATAATTTTTGCGAGGGATTAAAATGAACATAAATATTTACCATGTCTAAGCGTGGAGGTTTAAATTTTATGTTAAGCAATGTGGAGCCTTTAGTTTGTTATTTCTATGCAAGTCTTAGCATGGTTGGGGCTACGGTTTATAGAGTGAGGTTAAATTCGGTCTAGTCTGTGATCTAGTTAACAGGTGTTATGAACTTACACGGTGTCTCACGCTTCTCCAGGCGCATTGTGAGCCCGGGACGAAATGTTGGTTCCTTAATATCGCACAAAAATTATGCCTGGTCATAAT
The DNA here is from genome assembly GCF_947561715.1 of Ascidia mentula. Lineage (NCBI taxonomy): Eukaryota > Metazoa > Chordata > Ascidiacea > Phlebobranchia > Ascidiidae > Ascidia > Ascidia mentula. Next base: position 20,048,474 of record NC_138568.1, on the reverse strand, counting down.
CTGACAGCTGGTTATAAACGGTCGCTTACAATATTTGCCCGCTTTTTGTCAGAGATGATATCCCGACGGATCGGCTGGAGTAAACTAAACGTGGTTTAAAGCAGGGGTTCTTAACCTGGGGTCCATGAACCCCCAAGGGGTCCGAGAAGATACATTAAGGGGTCCATGAAGCGAAACAAAATTATTCCGAAAATCCACGTATTTTACTTTGTCCATAAGGTTTCGCTGTCCACGAATTTCAATTTTTCAACATTTGCAATGTGTTTCTTGCAAAGGGGTCCATAGCTTTTCAAAGAATGTTTTAGGGGTTCGCGATCCAAAAAAGTTTAAGAAACACTGGTTTAAAGTATTTAAATCTGTCATATGGATGAACCAGTGTAGAGATTAAACATTTGTTTTCCAAAAATGACAATAAAACTTTTTCAATGTAAGCTTCATCAAAAAATATGAAGGGTTCCGTGAGCTGTCGAGTTTTGGCGAAAACTACTGAATATTTACTCTAAGCGTTTGAGCAACAAGCGGATGAGAATAAAAACAAACAGAAAAAAGTGACGACAGTTTATATATAAACCATTTTGGAGGTAACCTGTTAACTTAAATAACGTTGCAGTGTTCCTTGGACATAAAGTTTGTAAAACTCCACTAAATTTCATGATGACGTCATTCCCCTGAGTAAGAGAAATATATCATTGTAAGATATAAACTCTTTGTGTTTTATCAGGTATTGGTTGAAGGTGGTTAGAATCCTGCTCTCCTTCATCACAATTGCTTCAGCACAGTATCAACCTGGCGGAAGTAAGTATTTTGTTGCAAATCGTAAACTCTCAATTAATTTAATATATTGGGTAGTTTTACGGATTTTGATGGATTTCAAATCGATTTACGTTCATGTGTTTTGTGCAGAGTTCACTTGCAATGATGGTAGGAAGGTGTGGGCTGGGTGGTTTTGTGATGGTTTTGACACCAATTGCATGGACGGAAGTGATGAAAAACCGGCCAATTTTTCCACTTATACTGAAAACCTCACCAGTCCTTACATGAGGTGAAAGCACTTGTTCGTTGTATTAGTGTTGATCAACCAATAGACGATGTTATCAGGGATTGATTTCTATTAAAATAACGAATTTTGAACAGTTTATAATAAAGTCGGGTCAAATAAGAAAGTTTCAAAACCCCACGCGTTTAGAAGTGTTTTTACTTTAATATTTCATGGGAATTATTGATTTCGAAACACTCACACGTAACAATAATGTTGTTGCGGTAAGAAGTGGCCAGTGGGTGGCGCAAAGAGTGAATCTAAGATAAGTAAAAGTTTATATCAGAGGTGACCAACACGTCGATCGCATCACAGTTTGCGTTGACTTTACAAAATTTCAAATAAACTTAATCGTCAATCTTTTTTCATATTTTACCGAGAAAACTAAAAGTTTCATGTTCGTCTGTTTAACCCATTGTTTTTAAATTGAGCATTGTTACCAAACACGTGGCAATGTTACGCAAACACGTGGCATTGTTACGTAAAACGTGGCATTATTACCAAACATGTGGAATTGTTCGGTAATACAAAGAAGCAACACTCTGTGCCTTTATTACCAGTATCAGGTTTCCTCAGTAAAACAGTTTGGCGCAGAACAAAAGTTATTTATTTTTGATATTGTAGGTGGTATAAATACGTTACAATCATAATGCAATTACTTCCAAAAATTCGTGTTAAGGAATTGACTATTATAGCGCACGAAAAGTGTATACCCACGAGCAAGTTTCATGTTAAAGATTTTTAGCAGGCGTTGCTTATCTTATACACAAGCAAAGTGGAGCCAATAATATGAATGCTGTGAGCTGCAGACTGATGGCCACTGTGTGTTTTTGTATTCTGGAAAACTGATCCGCCACAACGAATATCACACAAAAATTTACACAAAGCAATGGAAACAGAAATAATATAAACGATGGCAAAAAAAGAAAAAAACGTATTAAAAGAAAAATGTGGGAGAAGAGTAAAGAGGATGAGAAAAAAAAACGTCAGAAGAAAGTAAGCTATGTTAAGCGTGAAAAGCAAAACAAAAACAAATTAAGTAATGGTACAGGATTAAGTCTTGTTGATGTTAGAATGGGGTGGAGAGAAGGTTGATTAATTTATATTTATAGAATGTTCGACATCGGCCAGGACGCCCTTAGGAAAGGTGTTGTCCCTGTTCCGCAGGATTACGAACTTAAAGTTTATGGACTGTTTGAGGGACTTGATGAGGTGTTGGGAGATGTTGTTCGAGGGGCAAGGGTCGTTGCGGATTCAGTTACGAGTTTACGAAATGGAATGGCAACATAGAGGTGTTCAGAAGGGCTGTAAGGGTTGTGGCGTAGGGTTTGTTAGGTTGTGGGAATTGGGGAAAGTTTAGGTGTGCAGCGGTGTCAAAGTAGGTGGTGTTCATATTAAGAAGTGCGTGTTTCTAATTCGAAGGTCGAGTAATTTAGGGAATTTCAAGGTTATATTCAATGAGGGAAAGTTGGGGTGTTGTGGGGGATTCCAGTATGCGGGGTTTGAAATATTGTTTTAAAGGAGAGAGAAGTGAGAGGTCAGCAAAGAGGGGGATGTTGACCATGTCGTAACAACCAAGCTCTGCAGAGGCGCAGAGTTTGAGAGGATGGGACCGGAAGTCCTACATGCACACACGTATGTGCGAAGTGGGCGCCATTGTCAAAAACAATAACATGAGTACATATTGGCTTGCTAAAAACAGTTTGTGTTGAGTCATTTGGTACTATTGCCTTATAGTTATACATAACCTTCTCTCCGGGCATTAGAATATAACATGTGCCACATGTACAACTAATCAATAAACACTGGTAGTTTGTGGTGTTACAACGGCATGGACTTCATTCGAAGCAGCGGTATTTTGAATGTACTTTGTCACACAGACATTTAAGCTGCTTGCCTGATGTTGCGTATGTAGTGTGGCAGTACGATGTTTTCTTCCGTTTGTGGGACCGCATTTCGGTAATGCCGTCGTACCGCATGGTTGACTTGTGGCAACTGGTTGCGTGGGTGCTCCTGTAGGAACCACGGGAGTTGTGGCGGTATCGTTTTTTTACCACACCGGGATTTGAACCCAGGTTAAGATACGAGTCAGGCGTCTGTCTTGCTCTTATCTACGGTTTGCGGTGGTTTTTGTGTCTGCTGCCTCGTTTGCAGCTGCTTTTCGTTCATTGACATTTGTCGAAATCCTTTCGAAGGAATAGAAATCTTCGCGAAAGATTTGATAAATTCAGCATTGCTTGACAGAGTTACACGAATAATTACCTGATTCCAATAGATTTCTCCACCTTGTTTTCTCCGTATGGATGCACCTCCGTGTTTGGTGCCCAACGTATGACGGTGGCTGTATAGTCACCACAAAGTAGAAGTATTTGCCTGACCGGATGGTCGGCATGATCGTCAGCATCAGTGGCACCAAGCTGCACTGATGAGACCTTATAGTACGAAACAGTGGTCAACTGTTTACAGCTCACAGAATTTATAATATTGGCCCCAATTTGCTTTCTATTAGATATTTTTCAGCAGACGTTACGCAAAATTATTGTAAAGTCGTAGGTTGTGTTTTGTTATTCACGCATCTGCATACACAATCGTGCATGACTAGTTGGCATTAATCTGGTTTATTTAAAACCAAACTTAACATTTACTGATTATTAGCCATGACAACTTTTCATGTTTAAACATTAACTAACACAAATCTCCCAAAACTTTTGTTATATGACGTAATACATTACTTTTGTTACAGTTGCGACAACAAGCTTGACTACTGGTATTCAAACAAAGTATGCGCCCTAAGAGTGGAAGAGTTTTGCAAAGGAATAATCCAATGTGTTGGAAAAACACCTTGTGACGGTGGATGCCCCTCCTACTTCCAGTGTCCGAATTCATCTTGTAGGAAACGTACGACTGTTTGTGATGGCGATCCTTGCAATGACTGTCCAGCTTTCCAACACTGGAATAACGGACATGGATTCAAATGTGTTCGGAATGGCAGGAACTGCAATCTTCCGCAAATGTTTCTATGGGACGGCATTGCCGATTGTGATGATAAATCTGATTTGTGTTACACCTCGGAGAATGGAGATGTCAGGTATTTCGTTTTTGATTGTGTTTTGCATATGCGTACTTGCCAGGACTGCCCCAGACTTCCCTCTCCCAATGTGTTCCTTATCTTACTATATATCATATTTTCTTTCAACGCCATTGGATCGGTGTTTCTACTGGCGTCATTCTTCCTATTGCAGTGAAAACGAAAAAAAGAAACGGTTTAGAGTTAAATATAATGTTAGTCACATGAACTTTGTTGTTTATATTAATAGTTATTGTTACGGAAAATACTCTCCCCAGCACGAAATAATTCTTTCCCGCCACCAAAGTGTTTTTTGTTGTCGACGTCTTGTGACGTAATAAGCATGTACTATCTTACAATCTTCACTTTTCGGCCAGTGTAATGTTGAGGCTGGTGTATGTGCTTATAATATTCTTTTTGAATAGGTATGGCCAGAAAATCGTTTAAAATCACAATTTAGGAATCGATTTTGAAACTGTCGAAATAAACGTGCATATTAAACTGGACCAACCTTATAAGCAACTACCAGTTGGAGAACTGTAAGGTGGAATTGAGAGAGTGCTCGAATTCTACATTATTTTAAACGATTTTATTTGCCTCGGTGATATCTCAGTCACCATCACAAATTTGAAGATCTATGTCTAAAGACACAGGAGAAGTCCCGCCTACATCACAAGAGCTGTTTGATGTAATTGATGCTGTGAAACCTGTACAGCCCGGTGCACCGTCTTCTAATGGCTCGGTACGGACTTTCAAAAGCACAGCGAGTGCACGTGCTCGCCGAAATGCTGAGGCCGCAGCTTTAAGACTTGAACAACTTAAGCGACGATGTGCTTTAAAATCAAGAATGTTGGATCTGGAGCTCGAGCTCTCTAAAGCCCAGGACGATGTGGAATTGGCTGAATTCGCTGCGGACACAGTAAGTGAATTTGACTCATGCGAATCTACGCAAGGATGGGACCTCACCCCAGTTACAAAGCCGAAGCCCATACCTCTGTTGGAGCACGCCAAAACTACTGAACTACACAAACTGGGCGAAACATTCACGAAGGAAAGCGACCTTTTGGGTCAACCAAACTCCAGAGTACATGAACATGATTTGACACCATCTGATAGGCCGTCATTTGTGGACAGTAAAAAAATGATGAATGTGAACTCGACAGACAAGCCACTTGCGATAGGCAGGTTACAGGCTCCAGTCGAGCCTTCCAGTGTCCTCCCAGCGAAGACAGAAGGATTTGGTCCAGCGGTTGTCACCAGCGCAGATGCCACTGGGGCCGGCACATTTGAGACGAGTCCTCTCAACCGGGAGTTGGGACCTCATAAAATACGTCCATAGGCGACTACCTCAGATTTGTACGTATTTGCTGAAACCGTGAAGCAAGGTTTTAACTTACCCAAACTGACGTTAGAGAAATATGACGGGAAACCTCTTAATTATCACAAGTTCATGAACGATTTTGATCGACAGATAAACAAGGCTTATCTATCTGACGCCGAGAAGTTGGGATACCTCTGTGAATTTTGCATTGAAGACGCCCTGACTAACATTTTGGAATGCAAAAGCATGTCTCCCGAATTAGGATACAGGGAGGCATTGGATATACTCCACAGGAGACATGGGAGATTAGACCTTGTTGTTAGAGCACACATGGACAGACTGACCTGTCGGCCGCCACTTAAAGACAACGACTTCAGAGGTTTGCGTTCTTTTCGAGCACAGGCTTCTGAGAGTTATAAACTGTTTAGTCAGTGGAACTGTCAGTACACACTTGATTTGCCACAAAACATTGAGGCCGTTGTACAACGTTTGCCACAAAACGCGATCAGACGATTTATCACGAAGTCATCCGAACTCCGTTTGCGAAATCGGCCAGTGACTTTTCAAACCTTGTTGGATCTTCTTGAACTGTTGGCAGAGGATAGTCTTTCGCCTATGATGAGGTTTGTTTCCGTCGATGAACGTAAGTCAAAAGGTCAAGCGAGCATGAAAGGAAAGCCGCCCGAGCGAGTTGCAGCTACCTACTCAACGGTAACCAACGGTGTCACCTGCCCCGATTGCGAAGCCTTTCATTTTTTGTGGAAATGCGAGGTCTTCAAGAAACGGTCGCTCAAAGAACGCCACGCATTGGTACGTCGTAACAAGTTGTGTTACAATTGCTTTCGTCCCGACCATTTTGCGTCCGAGTGCACATTGAATCAGGTGTGTCGGGTAGAGGATTGTGGTAAAAGGCACCATACTCTACTACATTGGACACATCCTACTGGTCCATCGGGTCAACGCTCAAGTTTACCGGTGGAAGGTCACGGGGCCGGCGTGTCAGGAACGTCTGCTGCCACGCTTCGAGCTAGCTCTGTGCGTCTGAAAGTGGTGCCAGTGACTGTCTTTGGTACGAATTCGGAGCCTTGCTTTACCCATGCATTTTTAGATGACGGATCGGATACTTCACTATGTTCTGAGGTCTTGGCAAAAAGGCTGGGATTGCGTGGTGTGGAGGACAACTTAACGATAACCACCGTAAATGGAGCGCAGACATTGTGCAGTAGTAAAGTTTCGTTATCAGTACAGGGTTTAAAGGAGAACGAACGATTTTTTATGGAAAACGTCATGGTCGTGCCCAAGTTGCCGAACTTACAGGGTAGCATTCCTACAGTAAATGATGTTAAGCGGTATCATCACATCCGCGACCTTGAATTTCCTGTGATTGATTGTCCAGACACTGGCTTGCTTGTTGCAGCCGATGTGTACGAGGCGCACGAACAACGCGATGTTGTGCGTGGCACAGGAGGCGACCCCGTTGCTATACGCACTGGGTTGGGTTGGTGTTTGTTTGGCCCAGGAAGAGAACATCGTAGCCAGAAAGCCTGTGTCAACTTCATGCATTCAGACACGAAACTACATCGACAGTTGGATCAACTATACAGTAATGAGTTTCAGGAGCAAGGCCATCAGGGCCTGGGACTGTCACTTGACGACAAACGCGCTATTTTCATTATGGAAGATAGTGTCATCAGAGTGGATGGACATTACCAGATTGGGTTACCTTGGAAGTCGCCCGAACCCAAGCTGCCATACTATAGAATTTTGGCAGAGCGACGCTTGCTACATTTAAAGCGCCGTTTTGAGAAAGATACCAAGCTTTTTGAGAGGTACAAAGAAAAAATAGAGGACTACTTAAAACAAGGGTTTGCGCGGAGAATACCCACTGACTGTTTGCCATGTACAGAGCAAACATGGTACATACCACACCATGCTACGGGTAGCAAATTTCAAATTGTCTTCGACTGTGCTGCTTCCCACAAGGGATCCTTTTTGAACGACAAGCTGTTGCAAGGGCCAGACCTTACCAATAGTCTTGTGGGAGTGCTGCTACGTTTTCGCCAGGAGGTTGTTGCCTTTGCGGCCGACATCAAGGGCATGTTTCATCAGGTGAAGGTTGTTTCAAAGGACTGTGATTCGCTACGATTTCTATGGTGGCCTGATAGCGATTTAAAACGTCCCCCTGTGGACTACCAAATGCTTGTGCATTTGTTTGGTGCCACGTCTTCGCCGAGTTGTGCAAGCTTTGCGCTGAGGAAAGCAGCGTTGGATAAGAAGGACTTATTTTCGACAACTGTTGTTGAGACTGTTTTAAAGAATTTTTATGTAGACGACTGTCTTAAGTCAGTGCCAACAGTTGACCTGGCCACTGAGCTTATCAAGGATGTAAGTGCCATTTTGCGTGAGGGAGGATTTCATCTGACAAAATTTCTCAGCAGCTCATCTGTTGTGCTTGAATCTGTAGATAAGGACGACCGCTCAGAAGCGGTGTTGAACTTGGATTTATCGTACTTGCCGATGGAAAGAGCGTTGGGTGTTCAGTGGGACATGGCCAACGACTGTTTTGGAATTCGTGTGAATATAAAGGAAAAACCACATACTCGCCGCGGTATGTTGTCAATGATCAGTCAGGTCTACGACCCGCTGGGGTTTATTCAACCATTTGTCCTTCCCATGAAAAGACTGATGCAGAATCTGTGCAACCAACAACTTGGTTGGGACGACCCACTTCCCCAAAGTGTGGTCGAGCATTGGAATGTCTGGTTGGACCATGTGCCTCTGTTAAAAAACGCGACAATTCCGCGTTGCTTCAAACCGCCTGACACTGTTATCGTATTGACTGAACTTCACTGCTTTGGTGACGCCTGCGAGGCCGGGTATGGCGCCGTTTGTTATCTACGTTTTGAGGACTCAAGCGGGAATATACACTGCTCATTGGTGGTAGGAAAATCACGAGTGACCCCTCTGAAGCCGGTCACGATACCTCGGCTGGAATTAGTGGCCGCAGTAACTGCTGTCAAATTGGGGACAATGATTATTCAGGAATTGGACAATGACGTAGACAATGTGTGGTTTTGGTCTGATTCCACCACGGTGTTGCACTACATTCACAATTCTTCACGCCGTTTTCAGACCTTTGTTGCGAATCGACTCGTAATTCACGAGCACTCGATACCGTCACAGTGGCGACATGTGGGGAGTAAGGATAATTCCGCCGACATTGCTTCGCGTGGGTTGATGCCCAGCGAATTTGAAAAGGCCAGAACGTGGTTTAGGGGCCCAGAATTCCTGTGGAAAGGTCGGAAATTTTGGCCAGATCCGCATGTCCTTTCCGTGCTGGATGCAGATCTCTAATTAAAAGCACACACTGTTTGTACTGTGAATGTGACCGTTAACCAAATGCCTTTGCAGAGACTGTTGCAACATTTCTCCTCGTGGGTTACCTTACAAAAATCAGTTGCCTGGTTAACCCGCTTCAGAAATTGTCTGCTGTGGAAATACGGACGAAGAGGAGCTGCAGCTTTCACTGAAACCCCGAAATTTTGTTCGGTTGGTCTAACAGTTCAAGAGTTGGATCTGGCCACGAGAAATATCCTGCAATTGGTGCAACGAGAAGCTTTTCCTGCTGATCTAGCGAATCTGGTAAACTGTACAAGTTTTGAAGAAAGAATCAAACACCATCGTGCAACGAGCAATGCTCCGTCGCTATGCAAGCTCTACCCTTGTGTCGTCAACGGAATAATTCATGTTGGAGGAAGGTTACGAAGAAGGGGCTGTTAGACGTGTTCGCGTACGCACTGCAAGAGCTGTTTTCACGCGTGATGTGCACAAGCTGTGCCTACTCGAGGCCGCTTGATAATTGTGTATATACCTGTGTTTCGTTATACCTGTGTTTCGTTATTGTCCATTGTTGTGTGAAATAACTTCGTTCCCACGTTCGTTATTTGGGGCCGGTATGTTACGGACAATACTCTCCCCAGCACGAAATAATTCTTTCCCGCCACCAAAGTGTTTTTTGTTGTCGACGTCTTGTGACGTAATAAGCATGTACTATCTTACATTCTTCACTTTTCGGCCAGTGTAATGTTGAGGCTGGTGTAACGAGTCTGTATGTGCTTATAATATTCTTCTTGAATAGGTATGGTCAGAAAATCGTTCAAAATCACAATTTAGGAATCGATTTTGAAACTGTCGAAATAAACGTGCATATTAAACTGGACCAACCTTATAAGCAACTACCAGTTGGAGAACTGTAAGGTGGAATTGAGAGAGTGCTCGAATTCTACAGTTATAATAATAAAATAAACAGCTTTAACTGCCTGCTTATGGGCAAAGTGTGGCATCTGTAAACAAATTTGTTATTGCAGAGATATTCGTACTTATTCATATCTGAACGAACGACTGTGTTTCCAATGTACAAATGAACTCATGATCATCCCAAGGTCAAGTGTTTGTGATGACATCATAGATTGCCCTGATATGAGTGATGAAGCCAGTTGTAATGGGAAATTCCATCAGCAGTATAGCAACAAAAATATAGGGTATTTTTGTAGTTATGAAAATACCTTTTATTTCGTTGATGCAAATTAACTATTAATTTTATTTAGTTCAAAACCACGTTGTAATTGTTTCGACAATTATGGGATCTGTTACAACACAATGGATCAAACCAACTTTTCCTGTAACTCAAAAAATGAAATTTTCGACGAGCTTGCTCATTGTCTGGGGAATTTCCCATGTGAGTACCTCTGCCCCTCCCAATTCCAGTGTCCAAATTCAGCTTGTTGGAAACGTTCGACTGTTTGTGATGGCGATCCTTGCAATGACTGTCCAGCTTTCCAACACTGGAATAATGGACATGGATTCAAATGTGTTCGGAATGGCAGGAATTGCAATCTTCCGCAAATGTTTCTATGGGACGGCATTGCCGATTGTGATGATAAATCTGATTTGTGTTACACCTCGGAGAATGGAGATGTCAGGTATTTGTGAACTGTTGTGGTTGGTTGAAAATTCCTTTCGTTGAGATAAGACGGAATTGACTTGTGTCATTTGCAGAGACATTCGAAGTTTGGGGACCTTTAATCATCGTTCATGCTTCCAATGTACAAATGACCCTATGATCATCTCAAGGTCAAGTGTATGTGATGACGTCATCGACTGTCCCGACAAAAGTGACGAATGTTTTTGTCAACCTGGGAAAACCAAAGATTGTGGCAAGTTTCATTAGTAAGTGATAAAGCATTAGTTTATTCTTTGGATTAAAACCACTGACATCCAATGCGTCACCAGAATTCTATGACTTGCAAAAGTGTAAGGTGTGTTAAGTGTCTGTAAATACTATACATTACTTGTTTTCATTGGCATGACTCATGAATATTGCAGTTTAAAATGATGTATTTCGCCGCTGTAGGAAAATACCCATTCCTTTACTGTCATGACATCATAAAGGCGTTTTAGACCTTGAATACAAAGTATTGTTGTCGAAAAAGACTTTAAATGCAAGTCATCGCATATCTGGGCACTACAAGCGGGCAACCTTGGTGACGCAACAGTGTTTCAATAATGGGCGGCCAACCATAGGAAATTTGCATAATATCGAATTGACAGTTTTAGTTGTTGGGTTAAAGTGGTTTCAATATGTTTGTCTGTTCCTCAGCTACCCTGCAGTACGTGTTTGGAGGTTAAGCGTCTTTTCGTAATTTTAGGTCAGTTCTGAGCTGAATTCCCATGTATGGGTTTTAAAAACGTTTGTTTAATTACTACAGGAGTCGCAAGTAAATCTCATCAGCATTCAATTGGAGTTTTTAATTATAAAATCAACGCGAAACATTCAAATATTTTCAGTGTGGATGAGGAAGTGAAGAACAACTGTTCAACAACCACAACAGCAACAACAACAACTAACTACATACAGGGGAGGTGGACGTGTGCGGTTAGTGAGAATGCATAACTTATTGTTTAGTCGGAAATAAGTTGACCAGACTTAATGAAAATGGTTTGGATGTTTACGTACATTTGTAGGTTGTTACCAACACAATGTACTTACTCACTTGCTGGACAAACTCCAGTTTAAACAAACGTTTGCAACAATGTTTACGCAGACGAACGTAATTATTACACGAACTTACAAAGATTTTGACTTACTTCGCCAAACGTGAATATTTGTTACCTCAATGGTTTGGTTTCTGTTGTTTTCTAAATTACTGTGGAACAAACCAGCAATCAGAGACATGAAGCGAGTTACAACCAATGTTGTGGTTTTGCAATTTTACTTGTTCGTTTCAAAGCGAACTAATCCACGAAGCACAATGGAAAGATTTTTTAATAAAATGCTTCATTCTTATATGATCACAGAACGTCACACTGCGCAGAAGTTTAAAGTGCATGTGACACGGAAAAATCAAACATGTAAATAATTAAACTAAGAGATGTTCATAACTTTAAAGTGCAACAAACGGATTTTGTTGTTAATTTGGGCTGCAGAAAGATGGCCGCTATTTAGACCTATTATGTCTTATTTAGTTGTGTAATAACAAAACAGTTACTGGGACTGGGTGTTCTTGTTGTTATAGGCATTTATGATCGTTAACGTGATGCATAAACTTTTGAAAACACGACAGGGACAAACCGTCAGTTTAGCATTGTCGTTTTGTCCACTCACAGCAAAATATAGAAGTAGGTTTATTGAATTTTGAGGCTGGCAAAAACTGCCAGGAAAGGCCGACCAAATTAGCTGATTATGCAACACAGTTATTCTGTCATAGTACCACTTTTTGCCTGGCAGTAGTGTTGCCTACGAGTTCGAGTCATAAATGATTCATTTAATTTGCCACAATCAACCACTAAAACTAGAAATGGTGCTGGAATCATTTTCAAATTAAAGTCAATGCAAAGAGGAAAGTTAAAGTTACTAAAAAATGGCGTCATGTAATGTCCCTGAGCAATGAAACGCACCAACCCCGTCTCATCGAAGTACAGAGTAATGTCGTTGCTGCTATACCCTTTGGTCTTCAGATAATTAGGGACAATTTTTGTGTGATGTAAAACCCTGTCCTGACCTTTGACGTAACGTAATCTGTGGATTGTTCTATGTTTGAAACTATTTGATATCTGCAATACAAGGCGCCTTCTCCTATCTAAACAATACATTTTTTCGACGCGAGTGCCTTGTATGATGTCAATTTCGCCACAGTGCAAAAGGTTTACGATTTTTGGTCGCCGCCAGTTTTCGTGCAGTTTTCTACATTGTTTAGTTGACGTAGAACCGAAAAACTTTGGATATAAGTTGGTTGTAGTAGTTTTACGCAAAGTTGCCATGTCCGTGTCATATGCACTTTAAGTGCTTGTGCAAAGATTACGTTGTACAGAAGTTGTTATATACTGGTGGGGAACATTCAGTGATATCATGCACAATAACCACACTACACCTACTTCGTTGCTACACAACACAGGGTTCAACTAAATCCTGCAAAGCGCGTGGCATTCGGCTTATCTAGAGTGGATATGGCTTTCGCCGTGCAAGACTTCCATTATACGTGATTATAATTATTTACAAAATCCTATTACATTACTGAAGAAATACCTTCAAGGTCGTTAACATTTGGAACTCGTATTTGTACCGAGTTCCCCAGACGTTTCCTGTGCAACGTTGAAATGCGTGGAATTTTAGTGGTATTTGGGTTGCACTAAACCACCCAACACGGCATGTAGTACTCATATATAATACCCACATTTTTAACAGTTGGCACAAAAATAACAGCAGATATATCCCTTTTGTGGATACTTAAAGTACTGCGACCACGGCGGATAGAATATTGTAAAATGCTGAGAAAACTGCGAAACCTTTGCAACGAGAGTTTGGAAGAGGAGTCGCGTCAAAAGTCAATTTCGTCGTCACATTCCACACGATTAAGAGTTTGGTCACAAATTATTTTTGTTCGTCAAGCTTATTTTGCTATTTTCTTTGTTCTTTACCTGGTTGATGCAAAAACTTTAACAATACTTAAAAAATAAACATCTTGTAATGCATGACAATCACATAGTGATCACATTCCCAGGTATAAACGTCTCGAACAAGTTTGCTGTCATGACGTCTGTTGCTGTCGATGTGTCGTAATATTGAGTTTGTGAAACATCATGCAAGGTGGACACAAAATCATAAAACGTACATATTTCCAGGCTAGTTGTCCGTCGCTGGAAGGTTGATGGTGGTTAATTTAGATTTACAGCCCATCTGGCATTGGGTGATTGGAAGCACAAACTCGACGCTCAAATTGCGAATTCGAGTCCGACCAATCGAGCAGGTTTTGACAGGAACTTCCTATCTTTGCAGGAGTCTTATTTGCCAGAAAATGCTTATCTTAGCTCCGCGGCTGGTGTTACATTAACTGTTTGGGTGCGCAGGCGAGAATAAAGAGTGCTTTATCGCTAACTCCCTCCAGCTGCTTCCAAAGTTTGGTAACACAGATATCGATCATCTAAACACTGAGCTAAAGGGCGTTCTTAATTAAGGCTTCGATTTTCCCAGGGTCTCGTTCCTCCAATGAGGAATTGTCGTTGGACGTTTCTAGGTGTCCCACATGGGCACTGTTACCTGACAAATTGAGTTTGTAACAAAAGTTTACGGTCCCTGCTGGTCTGTCGTAACCTGAGTCACAGATTTTGTGGCGATACCTGCTTTAAAACTTATGATAAAAACTAATGCAACAGCCAGGAAATCCCGACATGCCTTACAATAACTAACAAAAGATTCGTTTAAAATAATAACAAAAATATTCCTTCCAGCATGAGCAACAAATCGTTCGCACAAAAAGATACCAGGAACCACGTGATGTGTTTTACACAGGATGGAGTGTTGTGGTTTCGGGAGTGGTTCGACAACAAACTACTGTGCGATGGGAGGCGGGATTGCAGTGGTCGGATCGACAATTATGACACACGTCGACGATTCGTCCACGATGAAGATCCTCAACTCTGCAAACATCGGAAACACTGCAACACAAAACACGGACTTCTCAATATTCCTATGTCCAAAGTATGCGACGGTTTCATCGATTGCAAGGATGAAAGTGACGAATATCCAGAAGAATTGTGCTCAAAGGAAGGAAGATTCTACTGTCCAGCGTTAAATGGAGCCAAAGTAAAGTTGTTTGTTGTCAACAAAACCACAAAAAAATTCAGACCTTAATTACAAGAGTTTGGAAAAAAATCACTTCGAAGCGTTACTTTAACTATAAAAGGCAAATAGGTATCAGTGTCTGTTGTTCAGTATTGTTTGTCATAATGCCCTTTATTGAATCTTTCGCACACAGTTAACCACAAAGACGGTTTAAGTATTTTACAGACTTTTGCGACAGATTTCTGTCAACAAATCGGATGTTTGTGACCTCACAATTAACTGCGATGATCAAAGTGACGAAATAAACTGCACAAATGACGGAAGATTTTATTGCGAAAACAAAGATCCATTGTTCGTTAAGAAGGAGAAGGTAAACACATGTAAACAATATTTAAAGTTTTGTGCCCTGTGGCAAAGATGTTTTGATTCAGTGCATATTACTGTTGTGACCGAAATTAATTCAGCGATCCTGAATTAGGACAAAAGTTATTGGGAGGGCGGGTATGGAAGTTTTAGAACCGATTTAGGAAGACATTTTCTCCGTTTTTTTGGCACCAAACTTTTAAAGTTGATCTTCGCGGGATTAAAATGTGCGATTCGGTCACAAAATAGGTCTAAATAAAGCCTTACGAACTTAAGGTTTCTAATTTAGCACTAAAAAAGTTTGAGAATCTCTGATCTAAACCAACCATTTACTCCCAATCTAATCCACGTACTAACACGGGCCTCCAACCCCAACCATAGTAAACGCTCAGTTCACCCTGCACTAACGGCTCACCGTCAAAACAAATGTTGGGACCCAAACTACACAGGTGGCTACTTTTATAATTAAATAAACTGACGCCAAAGTAAAATATTATACAGAAACACCCAATGTTAAAAGGACCAACACCAAACAACATTAATCACGACCCACTTCACAAATCATGTTCTTGACACCTAATCACAAAAGCACACCTTAACGTTTGCCACCAGATGAAAACTGCCGGTTTACCAATCAATTTTTTTTTTGTCGACAGCTTTCTGGCCAATTAGCGCGTCACACGCCTTCCACGTACACAAAACTACACATGCATCTTGCAGTACATATTTTTTGTCAAATTTCCATAGTTTCGATGTTCGCAAATTATATGCAAGACAGTAATTTCGCAATGTGTTGTTTACGGACGCCAATATGACCAACTTAACTACAAAGTTTTCTTTAATTTACTCCATATAGAAATTCAATGGAGTCGGCGACTGCTCTGATTGGTCAGACGAGTGCCCAACAAATACAAAAGTGATCAACGAAAACATATTTTCATCACGATACGAGTTGATTGCGAACCCAATTCTACGAGCCATTGTGTGGATAATGGGGATGCTCGCCATTGTCGGAAATTTGGTAAATTAAACTAAGTTTTGTCTTGGCGCAATAAGAACACGTGTTTACATATTGCTCCAATTTGTTTTGAGGTTGTCATGGTGATGGAAGGCAAAACGTTGGCGACGACACAATCACAATCTGCTGCATTTCGCACAAACCATCTGCTCGTTTTGAATCTATCCGTTTCCGATCTACTCATGGGAGTCTATCTGATCATGCTGGGAGCCGCTGGTGTCAGATACTCTGGAAATTATTGTGCCAATGACCTTATTTGGAGATCAAGCGGAAGTTGCACCACTATGGGGGTATTGGTTTTGCTTTCAAGCGAAACATCGGTGTTTACAATGGTTCTGTTGACCATATTCCGACTGTATGCTGTGAAAAACGTAAGTGAAACAATTGTATTTTGTCAGCTATTGCCAACTTCGTTGAACAGGTGACGTCCCTTTTCAAAAGTTTATGATAACTTTCTATTATTTTTTTTTCTATTATAACGTATTTATTATCACTCTCACAGCTATCGCTGGAATTAAAGCCTGACATGAGAAACGAAAGTAAAACTTATATTATTAAAATGACGCAGTTTTGCCCAATTTGGGAACTACAGTTAGAGAAAACAATTTCCAGTCCGATGGGATTCTAGCTGACAACTACATTCCCCATCTTTCGATTTGAAATAACCACCGAGCTTGCAAACTTATTGTTTTTAATGAAAACACGTTAATGTTCTCTTTTGTTTCAGCCTTTCGATGCATCCATGAAACCGGAATTGAAAACTGTCATCCTTTCCATTATCCTATCCTGGGCATTCTCGTTTACAATTGCTTTTATTCCACTCACAACTCAACTACAACATTTGTTCGAAACCAAAGCTTGGATGAATGAGAATCCGTTTTTTGACAATGTTGCAGTCGACTTCTCTAGTAAGAAATTGTCGTAGATGTAGGTGTTGAAACCAATTTTGAATTAAACTAGCTTTGCGTATACAGGCATGAATAACTTCATGGATCGATTTGTAACTTTCCAACACAACTTTACAAGCAACGATTCCCAAGTACTCAACACTGCCCTTATGCGAGTATATGATGCTAATTCCTGGATGGATTTTATGGATATTCTAGAGGATTACAATTACACTGAGTTATTTGATATTTCTGGATATTTGGGGTTCGTTTTTATTTGCGCAAAATCTTCAATTTTTTCGCCACAAAATTGTTTATGTGTAGATATTACAGCAGCAGCAGTGTTTGCATCAGCAAACTGTATGTAACGATCAACGACAAGGCATGGGGATATTCAATCGCTATTATTATTCTAAACTTCCTGGCCTTCATGTTCGTGGCAATTACGTACTTTTGGATTTACAAGAAGTCAACTGCCAGTGCCAGGCAAGTGAACGAGAGGCCACGAGATGAAAGGGCGGCAACACAAAACAAAGGTAAGCACATTCGTATTTGCAGATATATTATACCATTAATGCCGTTTGTTTCGGCAGAAATGCAAACGAAAATCCTTCGACTGATAATTACCGATTTTCTCTGCTGGGTTCCAATTTCCATCATGGCATTTGTAAACATCGGTGGAGTCCCTATGCCTCCAGTGATGTACGCTGTGTCAGCAATTATCCTGCTCCCCATCAACAGCTCTCTAAATCCCCTCATCTACTCCAACGCCCCGAAACTGCTTTATGATAGAGTCCGGGATGGCCTACGTGCCATTTTCAGGCGTCAACCACAGGAAGAGCAACAGGAAAATGTTGTTGTGGTTGCTAACCGAGAAAACTTACATGTGGTTGAAGCAGAAACCGATCTATAAATAAACCTTGCATTGAGTTTGTGCAAAATGTGTTTGTTTTTTTTTGACGTCACGCGTACCTTCTGTGTGTAGAATCCTATTTAGTTTGTGATGGAAAAGTAATCACAACATTTGATTGATATATCAAGTTTTAACTTTCCATTCAAAAACCTCACAAGTAGGACAAAGTAACATATTTGACGTCAGATCCAAACAAATGAACAAAAATACGTGAATTTTGGTTGGTGTACGCACTCAGTTTGCTTAGTTTTGCTTTTTGGTTGTATGTGGTAGTTCTTCCTTTTATGTATTGGACATTACAATGATGCGGGTGATTCCCCTTGATACAAGGGACTTCCCTACTACATTTTGTCTCTGGATCAACGCTTACTTGTAAATATGATGTTATGATGTTGGAAACATTCCATGCAACCAACTCATGAAATACAAACTATCGACAGATGAAAATATAATCTGCTACCTTCAAATATCACCAAAAAAAGTTCAAAACACCCCCTCAAAACCCCCTCTCGCACGCCTTGTACATAAACCTCGCCCTGTGTATTTTGTATATCATTGATAATTATATTTTAATGCAAACAAGATGTCGTAAAATTCTTGGCAGGACAAACTATCTGTGTAAATCGCATCATAAATCTCATTCCATCGTTAACATTGCATCAAATGTTCAGCAGCAATATTTTTGTTTAAAGTTATTTTTCTAACGATCAATTACTGTTTGGCATTCAATATCAACTGGTTCGTTCGCGGCTAATTTAAACTTCCACGAAAATTCAATCGTTTTGTTGAATGTTTGCTGATTGCGCATATTTACTGATACTTGTTGTTGTTACCAATAAACACAGTGTTGAGAGGGTAAAAGTGTGTGTATTCTTAAACTTGTGAATCCTGATGGGGAACGAGTTCCCTTCCGCCTGTGGGCGATCGCGCGCCGAACCGAACGACAAATATCTGTCGGAATGAGTTAATTTTTGGCATACTCTTGTGGAAAGGGTTGTCCGCTCTTCTCTTCGAACAAAAACATCGAAACAAGACAACCTACTGCCTTGCTCGCACTCCATTGTGGACTTGGTTCAACAGAACAGAGATGCGAGAGCAGCGACTGCACGTCATCCGAATGAGTCATCAACATAACGTCTCCAAAACTGAGAGGGGCTGACTAACGTTGTCCAATGTTCAACCGACCATCATGAAGTTCGCAACAGCAACGGAAAGAGGAGACCAAATTGCAGTACCAAAAATCTTTTCAAAAGGATCACCTCTGAGACAAAGGTAGGTGGCATTCAGGACCAAACGAATACATCTACAATGTGTGACAGCAACGAGCAACGTTGTTCCAATGTTCCGTCGTTTCGTAATCATTCTGCTGCTACGTTCGCGGCCAACATTACCGGTACGTTGGTGAACAGGAAAACACATCGAACGAAACCATTATCTCTTCTTGCACACACAGCTCTTTTATCTGCGCAGCAAAACTTTTCGACAGTTTCAAAACTTGGTCACGTTCAGCAAGATTGTCTGTAATCATGTTTATCTCACATAGTTTTTCGGGTAATCTGTAAGTCCGTGATTCGCCGAATAATTAAATATTCATTAAACCGGAATGACCGAAACCAAACCAGAACGTTGACCGATTCATTTTAATTTTGCACAAAAGTACTTGAACATAAACAATCAATATAAATGCCATGGACTCCGATAAAAACCATGCGGGTTATCCTGTCAAGAAGCCAACATTAAACTTGCCAGACTGGCAGGCGAGGAGCGCCGCGCACGAAGCTGTCAATCAACTTGCAGCCATGGTTGCAACGTCATGATTATGGAAATATTTGAACGCTGAGCAGGAAATCAGTCGTCACGCTGTTGAAGAGGGAGACCAAGTGTTGAAATAAAAATCTGCGGGAAAGCGGAGCGGGAACTCTGGCAAAGGGTAAAGTTTAATTTTGCACAAATTCTTCAACGTAACGCTACATCCTTTTGAAGGTAAGAAGTCAACACCACACTCACCGACTGTTTAATCCGCGCCATTCTATCACCAACTCCTGTAAATATTTTCTGCGTTTGACTTTAAAGGTCTAATTTGAGTAGTCGGTATTTATTGCAGAAAAATCACTTGCAATGGAAATCTATTTCTTACAATTGATTATATTTCGTTTTATTTGTATATCAACGACACAGCTTTCAAGTGGTTACTGCTCCTCATGTTGGGTTTGATAATCATCACTTAGAAACCGGTGCCAATGTTGCGAATCCAACATGGTTGTTGGCGATATCGAAAGTTGTGTAGTAATTTCTCATAAACATGACACCAAAGATCTACAATGGACCATCGTCTGACATGAATTTAATGCTGTAAAACCTCAAGACCGACGCGAGGTTATACCCGATGACACATAGAACATGAACTACGCTGTAACATACGTCACAGAAACCAGTGTTTATATTGCGTAATGTTTTGTGTGCAGCTTTGCACATGTGCTGCATAATCCCACAATGTGACCCAAATGATTTAGCCATCGAATATTCTCGAGTAAAGTGATTCATTCAACATCCTGTTTACCACATAAAATGTTCTCCTATGCTTATGTCACACCACACCTATGTTCTTGTATTATATTACTTCAAGCGCCTCAAGATATCACGTGACATTATTGACCAATCAGCTCTTAGTACGGAGAGCTTTAAAGCCCAGTGTGTATGTGTAAATTCATTCTATTTGATTCTACTTGTTTTATCGTATTACTGTTACACTGCTATTATTACTGAGACTCTACAAGCTATTCGCCGGCTTGGGATTTATTCCCACAGCCTGATAATAAACTGTTTATTCGGATACAACGGTTTGCTGGTGAGGTTCAAACCTTACAACGCACACCATATCACCTTCCTTTATAAATAATGAAATCATCATTTTGTTCATAACTTTTCTTTTTGCAGTTTTGCTACAGTTTCTGGTCAACGCCATTCAAGATGCGAAACATCAATCCACAGTGGAGTAATTCCTGAAACAGAATTTGTTGATGTATCGAATTGTTGGCCAAATTGTTTTTTGCTGGACTTCAGTCTGTTTTGGCCAAGCATGACTGCCTGTTAGCAACTCTTGTTGCTTGTTTAAGGAATACGTGGATTAAATCGCGCACTTTGTCCTGAAATAAGCAATGTAAACATTACTGAATCTTCTGCAAACTAACATGGGCAAATAAGTAACGTTTTGATTTAAGACCCTTTTGTCACCCATACGTTGATCTTGTCTGGCTTTACATGTAGGCGGTACATTTGTCTCATACGCCATCATGTTTGTCCATTGCACAGTGAGTTATAAAATATCAACACGTCATAAAATACGCCTATATGACTCACAGGCGGTATTGTTCAATCGCCTCCTATGTTTAAAAAAGTTATGTTATTAGTTCTCCGAAGTTTAGCAAACAATACAGCGGTGTTGTTCATTCGTTTAATTCACATTTTTAGTCACATTACAAAACAGAATGACAAAGGAAAACCGTTGATTGTAAATTAGCGTTTTGCTGGTAACTTTGGCAATCGCATATGAATCACGTTTTGCAATATTTGCTACTATTTAAGCTGCGAAAATATAACAAAAAGTTACTTCTTGCCTACAATTGGTCACATAAAACAGAAAAAATATTGTCTCCAACCTTTTTTGTCTACAGTCACAAGTACAATAGATATATTTAAATTGATTAGTTTCGTGTGCCAAATGAGTTGCTTTAGGACAGTGATATTCAACCGGTGTTCCGCGGAACACCAGTGTTCCCTGAAAGATCGTCAGGTGTTCCGCAAGAAATTTATTAGTTTCACTAATATTCCGTGGAACACGGGTCGGAAATCACTTGTTTATCACGAAGGGCGTAAATAGCTTTATGAAAGTAATCAATGTATTTGTGCGAGCCTGATGCTGGTGAAGTATAATGCTGCAATACTTCCAACAGTTAGGTGTTCCGCAAGATTATTTCAATAAAAAAAGTCTTCCGTGGCTCATAAAGGTTGAAAAATACTGCTTTAGGAAATATCTGCATGACAGGGAAGTTTAAAGCATGCCGCCATGACTCATTAAAGAACAAGAAAATAACGAATGACCTAAGAAGAAGAAAATTTATCGATGACCGAAATATTTTTTGCAAAAATTTGAGGGAAAACTTTAAAATTCAAACGTTGCTCATGAACCCTAAAGGGGGATGTGGGATGGATTTTGGGCAGTCTGTAAACGAATAAAAGCACACAAAAATTTGCCGCAAAATTATGTTTGTTTCTGTTTACTTTTTTTATGGAATTACAAACATATTTGTGATTCTGGTATTTTAACAAATATACCGCACTTCACCCGAAAAACCTGAGAGATCGACTCGCCTGTCTCCGCTTGGAACTCGCAGGTTTTGCCAAACGAAAGCCATGCCTGTAATCATTTGTAATTTATTCACCAGACGTACGGGAAGTAATCAATAAGAACATAATACTGTATTCACAGAAATAGGATGCCTATGGCGCAGCTTGGATTCCATTTGTGTATAACCTCAAAATGTCCATTTGGAAGAAGACCTTGGTGTTTGTATTTTGAGTGAACATTGTCCCAGCGTTTTTTCATTACGTCATCTATATGATAAAACTTGCAAAGCATTGGGAAGTAAAAAACCCTGTGTGTATGGACTAATTCTGTTTATGCAAAGTGGTTGCTATAAACTACGTCATTTCTACAACTTTGCAAAAATATGATATATTTATCAGGTATTTAAATGGAGACTCATAATAAGTACTTGGGTTAATAAAATACAAGCAGAAAACGTTTTGTGACCGTTATTTATTATCACATGTGCTATCAATGTAGGCCGA
This sequence comes from Ascidia mentula, assembly GCF_947561715.1. Classification (NCBI taxonomy): domain Eukaryota; kingdom Metazoa; phylum Chordata; class Ascidiacea; order Phlebobranchia; family Ascidiidae; genus Ascidia; species Ascidia mentula. The sequence continues at coordinate 20,025,897 of NC_138568.1, read as the reverse complement.
CTTCAAATATTATTGTGGGCAGTGGACAAGTTTGCTTTTGAGAAAAGTTGATTTGCTTCTGTTGCAATTATCTGCAAAAGCAGATAATCGGTAATTGCAATAAAAGCGTGTGCCACAAACGTGAACATTAAAACCATTAGGCCACCATGTTTGCTGGGAACACATCTGCATATGTTGAAGAGCCTCTAACTTTAAATCATTGTAAATTAAAAAAACTTCATGGACCGTTTACAAAAAGACGAAAATCTTGAAGAGCGAAAGCTACTGTCTCGCGAGGACATTGCAGAAGGGCTTAATTTATGCTTAAACGCGACCTACTTCTCTTTTTGAGAGATTTCTAACCAACAGGTATTTGGAACGGCGATTGGTGATTGCCAATGTGGTAATGGAGACGATTGAAAATAGGGCGCTTGCAACATTTGCACATCTTCCTCGTTTTTGGAGGCCTTGAGTTGATGATACGTTTTGCATTATCGATGTATCGGTCCTCCATTCCTTCCTTGCCCACCTGAACGGCATTGGCGATTCTATAAAGTTTACTCTAGAGGAAGAAATTGATAAGAAACTACCATTCTTGGATGTGGAAGTGCACCGGAACGTGGACGGCAAAATCGGCACTCGCGTCTACCGTAAGCCGACTCACGCAAACCGCTACCTTTCCTTCTAGTCGGCGCATCCATTACAACACAAAAAGGCGGTTGTGAAGTCCCTTATAGCAAGAGCTGATGTTTTGGTCTCAAGCGAAGAAGATCATGACCAAGAGATCAATATCATTCGACACGAGCTGCGGGAAAACCTGTACCCCTCGTGGATATCACGTAGAAGGTCGGCCGTCACATCAAATGACCCGACGCCAACCTTCGGTTCAGTGGTTCTTTCCCATGTCCCCACACTCACCGAGATTTTACAGCGGATGCTGACCGATTATGACATTGGGGTCTACATTAGACCCCACACAACATTCCGTAGATTATTGTCGCACCTCATTACTACGGAAGCAGCGGAACCAAAAGGAGTGGTTTACTCAATTCCATGTGGAGAGTGCGAGGGGGTCTACTTCAGGGATACCGGAAGAGCCCTGAAAACCAGAATTAAGGAGCACCGTCGCGACGTTGCATCAAAAGTCGCAAGGAAGAGAGCGTTGACCAAGCATGCTGCCTTAAAAGGTGATCGGATTGCCTTCGACAAGGACGAGGTTCTTGAAAAGGAGGTGGATCATACAAAACGCCTTTTTCTAGAAGCGATCCATATCCACGAGAACAATCGCTGTGTTAATGATAGGAAACAGTGCGTATATTTCCTGGTGCTTTACAACAACTTGCTGTAACTGTTATTTCCAGCCCTTTTTATAACATCACGTGATATCATAAGCGGTGTTAGCGTTATTTTTTCGTGTTGGTACGTTTTACTGGTGTTGGTTGTGTGCTGAACCATTAGCCTATGAAAGCTTAGCTGGATGGCAAGCGAAGCGTCGGTGAATATGGGTTTCGGTTTTATGTGAAAAACGAACTATTCAAATATAATATGCCTGACAGGAACAGCAACATTATCTTCGTACTTTATACAGGTGTTCACACCACAGGGCGCGCTATATTGCCTTGAAAATGGCGCGCAGGTTAATTTTGACCGAAAATTTGGAAACTATATTCCAAGCGTCGTCCGTAATTAAACATTGTTTTGAATCCAACAATCTTATGTTTTAGATCATCAAAGGAACAATGGCAAGTTATTTCAATAATTTGGCCCGTTCGACCACTTCCTGGCTGTGCCTCTATTGCAAATTAACTTGAAACATCCGTTTAATTGTCTAATTTGAGTCAGTAGTTGATGCGTGCGTCTCAATATGCAAATATTACAGCACTCTAGTATACGAGCGAGGTGGGCCTCCGCAAAAAAATATTCGTATTTCTTTATTTTGCAGCCTACATAAATGCAGTCGTTTGACACAACGACGTTTTATTCCGCCATCAGGTTGTTGACCGCACGTGGTCATTAACAAAAATATTGGATCCGATGGTCGTCAAATAATTTGATTGGTTTTTACCAGCGTGCATTGAGTTAAACATATGTTCATTGACATTGCAAGCGATTTGTTTAATCCAGTGTTTCTCAAACTTTTTTTAAGTACCGCCCTTCAAACACCTTAGTCATTTAACAACGCCCAACAGAACAGACAAAAAAAATAACGAATTTATTTGTTGCTTGTCAATTAATGCGATGGGTGCAATGACACCATTTCGTCTGATTTCTAATATTTCAATACCAAACTCTAACTCTAGTTAACAACAAATATACCATACCACCGAATATCCTCATTTTTACTTCTAGTTCAGCATGCGAGAAAAGCCCTTTTTGCAGTAGCATAAATTATACAAAGATTGGACTGAATCATTTGGGCCAGTGATTCCCAACCTTTTTGTGGTTGCGTACAACTTGGAGGTAAAACAATTTCGTTGTGTACCACCTAGTTGAGTGTTACAAAGTAACATAGGGGATGAACTATCCAAAATTTTGAAATCAGTTACGATTTATTAAATTCGAACTATACCCGCAAATTACGTAAAGGTGCTCACGTACCACCTGGAATGCGGTCGCGTACTACTAGTTGTACACGTACCACCGGTTGGGAAACACTGACTTACGCTATAACAGAAAATTTGCCCTGTCACAAAGCGCTCATTTATTTCCTAGCGCCCCCAATCGCCCATTTGGTCTCCAGCGCCCCACGTACGATTGCGCCCACTTTGGGAACCACTTGTTTAATCAAATATACACAATATCTTGCACAATTACATTTTTAACTGAATCATGAAAGTTGCAGCATCACTAAATATTCACAAATCCCATAATTTTATTTTTCGTGCTACGCTACTACGCTGTTGAACAACAAATATGAACACAAAATATCATGGGTCGATGAAACCATTGATGGAATAAATCCAAATTGTCCCAGACGAAGTCCAAGTTTAGCCCGAAGGGTAACAAACATGACTTGTGACCTCAAGTTCAGTCGCATTTACTTGAAGTAAGAAGTTTCTTATTAGTGAGGCAGAGTTGCGTTCGTAAGTAAGCAAAACACAATTACGCCGTGAATAAATATTGCGTCACGTGATATTAGTTTGTAGAAGGACAATCGTATGGAAGCCGCGCAATGCCCGCCCGTGTGGCCCTTGTGCCCTAGCCTCAGTCTCGTGTTGGGACAATAGGAAGTGCTAAGATAAAACAGATATCGTCATAATGAACAGGGACGGTAAAAGGAACAATGCAGAATATCCATATTATTTGCGTAACAACGCCTGTCTATATTTAATCGCTGGCGATGTTTAGTGCGAAGGCAAACCTAAGGACAATAGAAAGGTTGCATGAATATAGACTGGGCATTTATTTAAAAATGTACATTGATATATTGGTATTTCCCTAGGGGAGTTGGATATTTCACTGTGATCTAGGCTAGCTTATATGCCAACAACTTTTCAACCTGATACAGGTATGTGTAGATTGGTTGTTGAAACGAATCCACGTCAACAAACATTACATCAGATAAAGTTATTGAATTCTGGTTACTTTGCGAGGATTTGTTAAACTGTAACAACTCAAAACATTTTGTGTTGCTGCAGAAGTCATTGGTTGATCAGAGAGAGGATTTGAGACAGATCAGGGAAGAGTCCGACAGACTAAAAATGGGAGCAAGGTTTGTGAGCTATTTAAATTCTGTTCATGGTAAAATATTGACACATTTTTGTCGGAAAAACAATAAATAAGCATAATTTTTGCGCGGGATAAAAATGAACGTAAATATTTACCATGTCTAAGCGTGGAGGTTTAAATTTTAATTTGTTATTTCTTTGCAAGTCTTAGCATGGTTGGGGCTACGGTTTATAGAGTGAGGTTAAACTCGGTCTGGCCTGTGATCTAGTTAACAGGTGTTATTAACTTACACGGTGTCTCACGCTTCTCCAGGCGCATTGTGAGCCCGGGACGAAATGTTGGTTCCTTAATATCGCACAAAAATTATGCCTGGTCATAATCTGACAGCTGGTTATAAACGGTCGCTTACAATATTTGCCCGCTTTTTGTAAGCGATGGAAACCCGACGGATCGGCTGGAGTAAACTAAACGTGGTTTAAAGTATTTAAATCAGACATATAGTTGAACCAGTGTGGAGGTTAAACTTTTGTTTATTAAAAATGACAATAAAACCCTTTCAATGAAAGTTTCATCAAAAAATATGAAGGGTTCCGTGAGCTGTCGAGATTTGGCGAAAACTACTGAATATTTATTCTAAGCCTTTGGGCAACAAGCGGATGAGAATAAAAACAAACAGAAAAAAGTGACGACAGTTTATATAAAAAGCCATTGAAATTTTGAAGATTACCAGTTAACTTAAATAACATTGCAGTGTTCCTTGGACTTAAAGTTTGTAAAACTAAAATCCATGATGATGTCATTCCCCAGAGTTAAAGAAACATATTATTACAAGATATAAACTCTTTGTGTTTTTATCAGGTATTGGATGAAGGTGGTTGGAATCCTGCTCTCCTTCATCACAATTGCTTCAGCACTGTATAAACCTAGCGAAAGTAAGTATTTTTTTACAAAACATAAACTTTCAATTAATTTAATATATTGCTTCGTTACACAGATTTTAATGGATTTCAAATCGATTTACGTTCATGTGTTTTGTGCAGTGTTCACTTGCGATGATGGGATGGAGATGTGGGCTCAATCGTTTTGTGATGGTGGTCCCGATTGCAGGGGCGGAAGTGATGAGAAACTGGCCAATTTTTTCACTTATCCTGAAAACCCAACCAGTTCTTACATGAGGTGAAAGCACTTAAATATGTTTCCTACATTCATTGTATTAGTGTTGACCAACCAATAGACGATGTTATCAGGGTTTGACTTTTATTAAAATAACGAATTTTGAACAGTTTATAATAAAGAGGGTTAAATAAGATAGTTTCAAAACCCCACGCGTTTAGAAGTGTATTCAATATTTCAAGGGATTTATTGAATGCGAAACACTCAAACGTAACAATAATGTTGTTGAAAATTTTAAATAAACGTAATCGTTAATCTTTTTGCATAATTTGCCGTGATAAGTAAAAGTTTCATTAATGTTCGCCTGTTTAACACATTGTTTTTAAATTGAGCATTGTTACCAAACACGTGGCAATGTTACGTAAAACGTGGCATTATTACCAAACACGTGTAAATACGTTACAATCATAATACATTTACTTTTGAAACGTCGTATTGAGGAATTGACTATTATAGCGCACGAAAAGTGTATACCCACTAGCAAGTTTCATGTTAAAGATTTTTAGCAGGCGTTGCTTATCTTATACACAAGCAAAGTGGGGCCAATAATATGAATGCTGTGAGCTGCAGACAGATGGCCACTGTGTATTTTTGTATTCTGGAAAACTAATCTGCCACAACGAATATCACACAAAAATTTACACAAAGCAATGGAAACAGAAATAATATAAACGATGGCAAAAAAAGAAAAAATCGTATTAAAAGAAAAATGTGGGAGAAGAGTAAAGAGGATAAGAGAAAAAAACGTCAGAAAAAGTAAGCTATGTTAAACGTGAATTGCAAAAAAAAAAAAAATTAAGCAATGGTACAGGATTAAGTTTTGTTGATGTAAGAATGGGGTGGAGAGAAGGTTAATTAATTTATATTTATAAAATATTTGACACATCGGCCAGGACGCCTTCAAGAAAGGTGATTTCCTGTTCCGCTGGATCACGAGCTTAAAGTTTATAGACTGTTTTAGGGATTGGATGAGGTGTTGGGGGATGTTGTTCGAAGGGCAAGGGTCATTGCGGATTCAGTTACGGATTTTTAAATGGTATGGCAACATAGAGGTGTTCAAAAGGGCTGTAAGGGTTGTGGAGTAAGGGTGTAGTAGGTTGTGGGAGTTTGGGAAAGTTTAGGTGTGCAGCGGTGTCAAAGCAGGTGGTGTTCATATGAAGAAGTGCGTGTTTCTAATTCGAAGGTCGAGTAATTTAGGGAATTTCAAGGTTGTATTCAATGAGGGATAGTTGGTGTGTTGCGGGGGTTTCCAGTATATGCGGGGTTTGTAATATTGTTTTAAAAGGAGAGAGAGGTGAGAGGTCAGAAAAGAGGGGAATGTTGACCGCGCCGTAACAACCAATCCCTGTAGCGGCACCGAGTTTAAGAGGATGGGACCGGAAGTCCTCAATGCACACACGTATGTACGAAGTAGGCGCCATTGTCAAAAACAATAACATAAGTACAAGATATTGGCTTGCTAAAAACAGTTTGTGTTGAAGTCATTTGGTATTATTGCCTTATAGTTATACATAACCTTCTCTCCGGGCATAAGATCATAACATGTGCCACATGTACAACTAATCTATAAACACTGGTAGTTTGTGTTGTCACAACGGCATGGACTTCATTCGGAGCAGCGGTATTTTGAATGTACTTCGCCACATAGACATTTAAATTGCTTGCCTGATGTTGCGTATGTAGTGTGGCCGTAAGATGTTTTCTTCCGTTTGTGGGACCGCATTTCGGTAATGCCGTCGTCCCGCATAGTTGACTTGTGGCAACTGGTTGCGTGGGTGCTTCAGTAGGAACCCCAGGGCGGTATCGGTTTTTACCACACCGGGATTCGAACCCAGGTTAAGATACGGGTCAGGCATCTGTCTTGCTCTTATCTACGGTTTGCGGTGGTTTTGCGTCTGCTGCCTCGTTTGCAGCTGCTTTTCGTTCATTGACATTTGTCGAAATCCTTTCGAAGAAATAGAAATCTTCGCGAAAGATTTGATAAATTTAGCATTGCTTGACAGAGTTACACGAATAATTACCTGTTTCCAATAGTTTTCTCCACCTTGTTTTCTCCGTATGGATGCACCTAGTTTGGTGCCCAACGGATGACGGTGGCTGTATAGTCACGACGAAGTGGAAGTATTTGCCTGACCGGATGGTCGGCATGATCGTCAGCATCAGTCGCACCAAGCTGCACTGTGGAGACCTTACAAAGAGACGAAACAGTGATCAACTGTTTGCAATTTATAATATTGGCTCCAATTTACTTTCTAAAAGTTATTTTTCAGCAGATGTAAGGAAAAATTATTGTAAAGTCGTAGGTTGTGTATTGTTATTCACATATCTGCATACCCAGTCGTGCATGACTAATTGGCATTTATCTGGTTTATTAAAACCAAACATAACATTTACTGATTATCAACCATGACGACTCTTCCATGTTTAAACATTAACTAACACAAATCTCCCGAAACTTTTGTTGTATGACGTAATACTTTACTTTTGTTACAGTTGCGACAACAAGCTTGACTACTGGGCTTCAAACAAAGTATGCGCCCTAAGAGTGGAAGAGTTTTGCAAAGGAATAATCCAATGTGTTGGCAAAACACTGTGTGACATCTGCCCCTTCCACTCCCAGTGTCGCTCGACTGTTTGCGATGGCGATATTTGCAATGACATTCCAGCTTTCCAACACTGGAATAATGGATGTGGATTCAAATGTGTTCGGAATGGAAGGAATTGCGATCTTCCGCAGATGTTTCTATGGGACGGCATTGCAGATTGTGATGATAAATCTGATTTGTGTTACGCCTCGGAGAATGGAGATGTCAGGTATTTGAGAAGTGTTGTGGCTGGTTGAAAATTCCTTTCGTGGAGATAAGACGGAATTGACTTGTGTTATTTGCAGAGACATTCGAAGTTTGGGGACCTTTAATCATCGTTCATGCTTCCAATGTACAAATGACCCTATGATCATCTCAAGGTCACGTGTATGTGATGACGTCATCGACTGTCCCGACAAAAGTGACGAATGTTTTTGTCAAATTACGAAAACAAAAGATTGTGGCAAGTTTCATTAGTAAGTGATAAAGCATTAGTTTATTCTTCGGATTAAAACCACTGACATCCAATGCGTCACCAGAATTCTATGACTTGCAAAAGTGTAAGGTGTGTTAAGTGTCTGTAAATACTATACATGACTTGTTTTCATTGGCATGACTCATGAATAATGCAGTTTAAAATGATGTATTTCGCCGCTGTAGGAAAATACCCATTCCTTTACTGTCATGACATCATAAAGGCGTTTTAGACCTTGAATACAAAGTATTGTAGTCGAAAAAGAATTTAAATGCAAGTCATCGCATATCTGGGCACCACAAGCGGGCAACCTTGGTGACGCAACAGTGTTTCAATAATGGGCGACCAACCATAGGAAATTTGCATATTATCAAATTGACAGTCTTAGTTGTTGTGTTAAAGTGGTTTCAATATGTTTGTCTGTTCCTCAGCTACCCTGCAGTACGTGTTTGTAGGTTAAGCGTATTTTCGTAATTTTAGGTCAGTTCTGAGCTGAATTCTCATGTATGGGTTTTAAAGACGTTTGTTTAATTACTACAGGAGTCGCAAGTAAATATCATCTGCATTCAATTGGAGTTTTTAAATATAAAATAAACGCGAAACATTCAAATATTTTCAGTGTTGATGAGGAAGTGAAGAACAACTGCTCAACAACCACAACAAACTACATACAGGGGAGGTGGAGGTGTTTCGTAAGTGAGAATACATAACTTAGTGTTTTGTGGGAAATAAGTTTACCAGACTTAATTAAAATGGTTTAGATGTTTACGTACATTTGTAGGTTCTTACCAAGCAATGAACTTACTCACTTGCTGGACAAACTCCAGTTTAAGCAAACGTTTGCAACAATGTTTACGCAGTCGAACGTAATTATTACACGAACTTACAAAGATTTTCACTTACTTCGCCAAACGTGAATATTTGTTACCTCAATGGTTTGGTTTCTGTAGTGTTCCGAATTACTGTGGAACAAACACTCAGAGACATGAAACGAGTTACAACCAATGTTGTGGTTTTGCAATTTCACTTGTTCGTTTCAAAGCGAACTAATCCACGAAGCACAATGGAAAGATTTATAATACGATTCTTTATTCTTATATGATCAAAGAACGTCACACTGCGCAGAAGTTTAAAGTGCATGTGACACGGAAAAATCAAACATGTAAATGATTAAACTAGGAGATGTTCATAACTTTAAAGTGCAACAAACGGATTTTGATGTTAATTTGAGCTGCAGAAAGATGGCCGCTATTTAGACCTATTATGTCTTTTTTAGTTGTGTAATAACAAAACAGTTACTGGGACAGGGTGTTCTTGTTGTTACAGCATTTATGATCGTTAACGTGATACATGAACTTTTGAAAACACGACAGAGACAAACCGTCAGTTTAGCATTGTCGTTTTGTCCAATCACAGCAAAAGATAGAAGTAGGTTAATTGAATTTTGAGGCTGGCAAAAACCGCCAGGAAAGGCCGACCAAATTAACTGATTATGCAAAACAGTTATTCTGTCATAGTACCACTTTTTGCGTTCCAGTAGTGTTGCCTACGAGTTCGAGTCATAAATGATTCATTTAATTCGCCACAATCAACCACTAAAACTAGAAATGATGCTGGAATCATTTTCAAATTAAAGTCAATGCAAAGAGGAAAGTTAAAGTTACCAAAAAATGGCGTCATGTAATGTCACTGAGCAATGAAACGCACCAACCCCGTCTCATCGAAGTACAGGGTAATGTCGTTGCTGCTATACCCTTTGATCTTCAGGTAATTAGGGACAAATAATCATTTGGTTTGTAACGTCACAGTGACATATTTTTGTGTGATGTAAAACCCTGTCCTGACCTTTGACGTAACGTAATCTGAGGATTGTTCTATGTTTGAAACTATTTGATATCTGCAATACAAGGCGCCTTCTCCTTATCTAAACAATGCATTTTTTCGACGCTAGTGCCTTGTATGATGTCAATTTCGCCACAGTGCAAAAGGTTTACGATTTTTGGTCGGCGCCAGTTTTCGTGCAGTTTTCTACATTGTTTAGTTGACGTAGAACCGAAAAACTTTGGATATAAGTTGGTTGTAGTAGTTTTACGCAAAGTTGCCATGACCGTGTCATATGCACTTTATGTGCTTGTGCAAATATTACGTTGTACAGAAGTTGTTATATACTGGTGGGGAATATTCAGTGACATCATACACAATAACCACACTACACCTACTTCGTTGCTACAAAACACAGGGTTCAACTAATTCCTGCAAATCGCGTGGCATTCGGCTTCTCTGGGGTGGATATGGCTTTCGCCGTGCAAGACTTCAATTATTCGTGATAATAATTATTTACAAAATCCTATTACATTAATAAAGAAATGCCTTTAAGGTCGTTAACATTTGGAACTCGTGTTTGTACCGAGTTCCCCAGACGTTTCCTGTGCAACGTTGAAATGGCTGGAATTTATGTGGTGTTTGGGTTGCACTAAACCACCCAACACGGCATGTAGTACTCATGTGTAATACCCACATTTTTAACAATTGGCACAAAATGCCAGCAGACATATCCCTTTTGTGGGTACTCAAAGTACTGCGACAAAGGCGGAAAAAGTCGCGTGAAAAGTCAATTTCGTCGTCTAATTCCACACGTTTAAGAGTTTGGTCACAAATTATTTTTGTTCGTCAAGCTTATTTTGCTATTTTCTTTGTTTTTTACCTGGTTGATGTAAAAACTTTACCTAAACTTAAAAAATAAACATCTTAATGCATGACAATAACATAGTGATCACATTCCTATGTATAAAAGTCTCGAACAAGTTGTTTTGACGTCTGTTGCTGTCGATGTGTCGTTGGACGTTTCTAAGTGTCCCACATGGGCACTGTTACCTGACAAATTGAGTTTGTAACAAAAGTTTACTGTCCCTGCTGGTGTGTCGCTACCTGATTCACAGATTTTGTGGCGATACCTGCTTCAAAACTTATGATAAAACCTAATGTTTTACCTAAAAAAACCTTAAAAAACAGCCAGGAAATCCCAACAAACCTTACAACAACTAAAAAAAGATTCGTTTAAAATAATAACAAAAATATTCCTTCTAGCATGAGCAACAAATCGTTCGCACAAAAACATACCAAGAACCACGTGATGTGTTTTACACAGGATGGGTGGATTTGGGGGAGGTTCGACAACAAACTACTGTGCGATGGGAGGCGGGATTGCAGTGGTCGGATCTACACTTCTGACACAGTTCGAGGCTTCGACCACGATGAAGATCCTCAACTTTGCAAACATCGGAAACACTGCGACGCAAAAGACGGACTTCTCAATATTCCTATGTCCAAAGTATGCGACGGTTTCATCGATTGCAATAATAGAAGTGACGAATATCCAGAAGAATTGTGCACAAAGGAAGGAAGATTCTACTGTCCAGCGTTAAATGGAGCCAAAGTAAAGTTATTTGTTGTCAACAAAACCACAAAAAAATTGAGACCTTAATTACAAGAGTTTGGAAAAAAATCACTTCGAAGCTGTATTTTAACTGTGAAAAGCAAATAGGTATCGGTGTCTGTTGTTCAGTATTGTTTGTCACAATGCCTTTTGTTGAATCTTTCGCACACAGTTAACCACAAAGGCGGTTTAAGTATTTTACAGACTTTTGCGACAGATTTCTGTCAACAAATCGGATGTTTGTGACCTCACAATTAACTGCGATGATCAAAGTGACGAAATAAACTGCACAAATGACGGAAGGTTTTATTGCGAAAACAAAGATCCATTGTTCGTTAAAAAGGAGAAGGTAAACACATGTTAACAATATTTTAAGTTTTGTGTCCTGTGGCAAAGATGTTTTGATGTTACTGTTGTAACCGAAATTAATTCAGCGATCCCGAATTAGGACAAAAGTTGTTGGGAGGGCGGGTATGGAAGTTTTAGAACCGATTTAGGAAGACCATTTCTCCGTTTTTTTGGCACCAAACGTTTAGAGTTGATCTTCGCGGGATTAAAATGTGCGATTCGGTCACAAAATAGGTCTAAATAAAGCCTTATGAACTGAAGGTTTCTAATTTAGCACTAAAAAAGTTTGAGAATCTCTGATCTAAACCAACCGTTTACTCCCAACCTGATCCATGTACTAACGCGGACCTCCAACCCCAACCATAGTAAACGCTAACAACATTAATTTAATAACGACCCACTTCACAAATCATCTTCTTTACACCTAGTCACACAAGCACACCTCAACGTTTGCCACCAGATGAGAACTGCCAGTTTACCAATTAACTTCTTATTTTTGTCGCCAGCTTTCTGGTCAATTAGCGCGTCACACGCCTTCCACGTACACAAAACTACACATGCATCTTGCAGTACATATTTTTTGTCAAATTTCCATAGTTCCGATGTTCGCAAATTATATGCAAGACAGTAATTTCACAATGTGTTGTTTACGGACACCAATGTGGCCAACTTAACTACAAAGTTTTCTTTAATTTACTCCACACAGAAATTCAATGGAGTCGGCGACTGCTCTGATTGGTCAGACGAGTGCCCAACAAATACAAAAGTGATCAACGAAAACATATTTTCATCACGATACGAGTTGATTGCAAACCCATTTCTACGAGCCATTGTGTGGATAATGGGGATGCTCGCTATTGCCGGCAATTTGGTAAATTTAACTAAGTTTATATGCCCAAAGGGCCATAATAGTCAATAAAGCTGCAGACATTGTGTGTACACGCACTGTTTCGACCTGTAAGGTCTCAATAGTGCGGCTGTTGAAGTGGCACTGTGCTAGCTGGTAGACTATATAATATGATTTGGGTGAAAGCCGAGCCGATAGAGCTATTGGATCCCAAACAGTTGTTTTGGCCATAGTGCGCTCCACGGTGGTTCGTCTATGTTGATTGTTACCTGGTTTGGTACCCAACACATCGACCATTGACCGAAAGGTACCACAAAGTGGAAATATGTGTGTCTGCTAGTCTACCAGCTAGCACAGTGCCACTTCAACAGCTGCACTGATGAGACCTTACAGGTCGAAACAGTGCGTGCACACACCCTGTATGCAGCTCTCATTAACTAAGTTTGTTTTGTTTTCCTTGTGCAAAAATAAGAACACTCGTTCACATTTTCATTTAATTTGTTTTCAGGTTGTCATGGTGATAGAAAGTAAAACGTTGGCAACGACAAAATCACAATCTGCTGCATTTCGCACAAACCATCTGCTCGTTTTGAATCTATCCGTTTCCGATCTACTCATGGGATTTTATCTGATCATGTTGGGAGCCGCTGGTGTCAGATATTCCGGAAATTATTGTGCCAATGACCTTATTTGGAGATCAAGCGGAAGTTGCACCACAATGGGGGTATTGGTTTTGCTTTCAAGCGAAACATCGGTGTTTACAATGGTTCTGTTGACCATATTCCGACTGTATGCTGTGAAAAACGTAAGTGAAACAATTGTATTTGGTTAAGTCAGCTATTGCCAACTTCGTTGAACCGGTGACGGCCCGTGCCAAAATTTTACGACAACTTTATCTTTGGAAATCTATTATCTCCAGAAAGTGGGTAAAGAAAGAGGTAGCAATTTCAGTCCGATGGGATTCGAACTGACAACTACATTCCCCGTCCTTCGAATTGAAAGGAACGCCCAGCTTGCAAACTTATTGCTTTTAATGAAAACACGTTAATGTTCTCTTTTGTTTCAGCCACACGATGCATCCTTGAAACCGGAATTGAAAACTGTCATCCTTTCCATTATCCTCTCCTGGGCATTCTCGTTTACAATTGCTTTTATTCCACTCACAACTCAACTTCAACATTTGTTTGAAACCAAAGCTTGGATGAATGAGAATCCGTTTTATAACAATGTTGCAGTCGACTTTTCTAGTAAGTTATTGTCATTGATGTTGGTGGTGAAACCAGTTTCGAACGACACTAGCGTTGCGTATACAGGCATGAATAACTTCATGGATCGATTTGTAACTTTTCAACACAACTTCACAAGCAATGATTCCCAAGAACTCAACACTGCCCTCATGCGAGTAAATGATGCTAATTCCTGGATGGATTTTATGGATATTCTTGACGATTACAATTACACTGTGCTTTTTGATATTTCTGGATATTTGGGGTTTGTGTTTTATTTGTGCAAAATTTTAATTTTGTATCCACAAAATTGTTTATGTGTAGATATTACAGCAGCAGCAGTGTTTGCATCAGCAAACTGTATGTAACAACCAACGACAAGGCATGGGGATATTCAATCGCTATTATTACTCTTAACTTCCTGGCCTTCATGTTCGTTGCAATTACGTATATTTGGATTTACAAGAAGTCAACTGCCATTGCCAGGCAAGTGAACGAGAGACTAAGAAGTGGAAGGGCGGCAAGACAAGACAAAGGTAAGCACATTCGTATTTACAGACATATTATACCATTAAAGCTGTTTCGGCAGAAATACAAAAGAAAATCATCAGACTGATAATTACCGATTTTCTCTGCTGGGTTCCAATTTCCATTATGTCATTTGTAAACATCGGTGGAGTCCCTATGCCTCCAGTGATGTACGCTGTGTCAGCAATCATCCTGCTTCCCATAAACAGCTCTCTAAATCCCCTCATCTATTCCAACGCACCGAAACTGCTTTATGATAGAGTCCGGGATGGCCTACGTACCGTTTTCAGACGTCAACCACAGGAAGAGCAACAGGAAAATGTGGTTGTGGTTGCTAACCGAGAAAACTTACATGTGGTTGAAGCAGAAACTGATCTGTAAATAAACCTTGCATTCAGTTTGTGCAAAATGTGTATTTTTCCTGGCATCGAATGGATAGAACCGAATCTTGTTTTTGACGTCACGCGTACCTTCCATGTGTAGAATAATATTTAGTTTGTGATGGCAAAGTTACTACAACACAAAATTGATATTCCAAGTTACAACTTTCCATTCAAAAATCTCACAAGTAGGACAAAGTAACATCTTTGACGACAGACCCAAACAAAAGAACGAAACTACGTGAATTTTGGTTGATGTACGCACTCCGTTTGCTTAGTTTTGTTTATGGGTCGTATGTGGTGGTTCTACCTTTTATGTACCATGGTTTGAGTCACGTGTTGAGTTGATCGGAATCGTCGTCCACGTTCACACGTCATCCAACACATGGAGACTCTTATCATGTGTGAGTGTTGGAAAGCTTGACATCAACTTGGGTAGAATCATTTTGGACAAAACTATGATGAGGTGATTCCCCTTGCTTCCACTGACTTCCCTACTACGTTTTGTTTCTGGATCAACGTTTACTTAAATATGATGTTGGAAACATCACATGTAATCAACTTATGGAATACAAACCATTGGCTCATGAAAATATAGTCTGCTACCTTCAAATATCACCAAAAAAAAGTTTAAAACACCCCCTCAAAACCCCATCTCGCACCCCTTGTACATAAACCTCGCCCTGTGTATTTTGTATATCATTGATAAGTATATTTTAATGCAAGAAATATGTCGTAAAATTCTTGGCAGGACAAACTCTCTGTGTAAATCGCATCACAATTCACATTCCACCGTCAACTTTGCATCAAATGTTCAGCAGCAAGATTTTTGTTTAAAGTTATTTTTCTAACGATCAATTACTGTTTGGCATTCAATATCAACTGGTTCGTTCGCGGCTAATTTAAACTTCCACAAAAATTCAATCGTTTTGTTGAATGTTTGCTGATTGCGCATATTTACTGATACTTGTTGTTGTTATCAATAAACACAGTGCTGAGAGTGTAAAATTGTGTGTATTCTTAAACTTGTGGATTCTGATGAGGTTTAAGTTTCAACCACACTTCATAAGTTTGTTGAGGAATTCCTCACCTGTTTGAGTTGGTTCTTGTTTGAATTGTTATTGTGACGAAAACAAAACAGGTTTTTTCCTGTGCTTGATCGCTAAGCAACTACACCCGTGTTTCGCCCTCAACACACCTCCTCGACAAGCCATGGTTACGTTCGAGAAAAAAAGCGGGGATAATTGTTTGCGTTACATCAATGTAACCCATCTCTTGTTGTCGCTTTACGTCATTTTTTATGAATCATTTAGCTTCAGTGTGGTAAAAAAAACTCGCGCCTGTGGGCGATCGAGTGCGCCGAGCCAAACGACAAATATCGGTCGAAATGAGTTAATTTGTTGCAGACACATGTGGAAAGGGTTGCCCGATCATGAAGTTGGCAACAGCAACGGAGAGAGGAGACCATATTCCCGTAAAGATCACCTCTGAAACAAAGGTAGGTGGCATCGAGGACCAAACGAAGACATCTACAATGTGTGACAGCAACGAGCAACGTTGTTCCAATGTTCCGTCGCTTCGTAATCTTTCTGCTGCAACGTTCGCGGCCAACATTTCCGGTACGTTGGAGAACAGGAAAACACATCGAACGAAACCATTAACTTTTCTTGCACACACAGCTCTTTCATCTGCATAGCAAAACTTTTTGACAGTTTCAAAACTTGCCCACGTTCAGCAAAATTTTCCGTAATCATGTTTATCTCACATAGTTTTTCGGGTATTCTGTAAGTCCGGGATTCGCCGAATGTTTTAATATTCATCCAAATCCGAATGTTGACCGAATCATTTTAATTTTGCACAAAAGTACTTGAACATAAACAATCAATATAAATGTCATGGGCACCGATAAAACCATAAGGGTTATCCTGTCAAGAAGCCAACATTAAATTTGCCAGACTGGAAAGCGAGGAGCGCCGCGCACGAAGCTGTCAATCAACTTGCAACCATTGTTTCATCGTCATAATTATGGAAATATCAGTCGTCAAGCCTTTGAAGAGGGAGGCCGAGTGTTGAAATAAAAATCTGCGGGAAAACGAAGCGGGAACTCCGGCAAGGTAAAAATTTAATTTTGCACAAATTCTCAAACATCCTTTAGGGGGTAAGAAGTCAACACAATACTCACAGACTGTTTAATCCGCGCGATTCTATCACCAACTCCAGTGGATATTTTCTTCATCTGACTTTAAATGTCCAAATTTGAGTCAGTAATTAATGCGGGCATCCCAATATGCAAATATTACGAACGAGATGGGCTTCAGATAAAGATATTCGTATTTTATAACCTCATATAAAATGTATTATGATAAAGAATAGCGTTCTAACAATATAGTAATGGTAGGCGTTATTTGATGCAGAAAAATTACTTGGAATGAAAATCTATTATTTACACTTGATTATATATTTCTTTTCATTTGTGTATCAACGACAAAGCTTTCAAGTGGTTACTGCTGCTCATGTTAGGCTTGATCACTTTGAAACCGGCGCCAATGTTGCGAATCCAACACGGTTGTTGGCGATATCGAAAGTTGTGTAGTAATCTCATAAAAAAGACACCAAAAACCCTCAATGGACCACCTTCTGACATCATGTTAATGCTGCAAAACCTCAAGACCGACGCGAGGATTTACCCGATGACACATAGAACATGAACTACACACACCATATCAGCACCTTCCTTTATAAATAATGAAATCATCATTTTGTTTATAACTTTTCTTTTTGCAGTTTTGCTACGGTTTCTGTCCAACGCCATTCAAGATGCGAAACATCAATCCACAGTGGACTAATTTCTGAGACAGAATTGTTGATGTATCGATATTTGTTGGACTTCCGTCTGTTTCGGCCAAGCGTGGCTGCCTGTTAGCAACTCTTGTTGCTTGTTTAAGGAATACGTGGATTAAATAGCGCACTTTGTCCTGAAATAAGCAATGTGAAAATAATTGACTCTTGTGCAAACGAACATGGTTAAATAAGTAACGTTTTGATTTAAGTCCCTTGTCACCCATACGTTGATCCTGTCTGGCTTTACATGTAGGCGGTACATTTGTGTCATACGCCATCATGTTTGTCCATTACACAGTGAGTTATAAAATATCAACACGTCATAAAATACGCCTATATGACTCACAGGCGGTATTGTTCAATCGCTTCCTATGTTTAAAAAGGTTGTTATTAGTTCTCCGAAGTTTGGCAAACAATACAGCGGTGTTGTTCACTCGTTTAAGTCACATTACAAAACAGAATGACAAAGGAAAACCGTTGATTGTAAATTAGCGTTTTGCCGGTAACTTTGGCAATCGCATATGAATCACGTGTTGCAATATTTGATATGTGTTTCTTTGTTCATTTATTATGGTCGCAAGCCACTTTCAAAGAACAAATTAATCCTGTCCATTTCGCAATGGTTTTTGCCACTAAAATGGTTCCACCAGGTACACTAATTAGCCCACTCTCAAATAAAATAAAGATTTGGTTCATCTGGGCGATCAACATTAAAATGTGGTTGTTCTTAACTTTTTTTCTCTCATTTCCCCATGTTTTGTGAGGGGGAACCTTTTTTCCCACTTGTGTTTAAATTTTTACCGTAGAATTTAATTATTGCATTTGCGCTATATCTGTTATGCACTTCAGACATTTTTAGGTGGATACAGAACAAAACAACTACTTTCGTACATTTGGTGCCCACTAATTACCCACCAACAACCGTATAATTTCCCACTAATGGGAACTTTCCCACAGGTAAAACGCATTTGTATTTTTGGGTGTTGTAGATTTGGAAAAAGATTAGCTTGCAAGCAAACACATTTGCTACTATTTAAGCTGCAGAAGTTTAACAAAAAGTTACTTCTTGCCAACAATTGGTCACCTGAAACAAAACAAAAATATTGTCTCCAACCTTTTTTGTCTACAGTCACAAGTACAATGGACATATTTAAATTTACTCGTTTCGTGTGCCAAATGAATTCCTTCAGGAAATATCTGCATGACAGGGAAGTTTCAAATCATGCCACCATGAATCAATAAAGAAAAAGAAAATATTGAATGACCTAAGAGGAAGAAATTTATCAATGACCGAAATATTTTTTGAAAAAATTTGAGGGAAAACTTAAAAATTCAAATGCTGCTCATGAACCCCAAAGGTGGATGTGGGATGGATTTTGGGCGGTCTGTAAACGAACAAAAGCACACAAAAAATTGCCGCAATTATGTTTGTTTCTGTTTACTTTTTTTGTGGAATTACAAACATATTTGTGATTCTGGTATTTTAACAAATATACAATTTAGTTTGTCAGAAAAGCTTCCGTCAAATTTAATTCGTCAAAAATTTGCCTTCGACAAGGACGAGGTTCTTGAAAGGGAGGTGGATCACACAAAGCGCCTTTTTCTAGAAGCGATCCATACCAACAAGAACAACCGCTGTGTTAATGATAGGAAACAGTGCGTATATTTCCCGGTGCTTAAAACAACTTGCTGTAACTGTTGTTTCCAACCCTTTTTATAACATCACGTGATATGATAAGCGGTGTTAGCGTTATTTTTTCGTGTTGGTACGCTTTCTTGGTGTTGGTGCTGAACCATCAGCCTATGAAAGCTTAGCTGGATAGCAAGCGAAGCGTCGGTGAATATAAGTTACAGTTTTATGTGAAAAACGAACTATTTAAATATAATATGCCTGGCAGGAACAGCAACATTATCTTCGTAGTTTATACCGGTGTTCCCACCACAGGGCGCGCTATTGCCAATGGCGCGCAGGTTAATTTTGACCGAAAATTTGGAAACTATATTCCAAGCGTCGTCCGTAATTAAACATTGTTTTGAATCTAACAATCTTATGTTTTAGATCATCAAAGGAATAATGGCAAGTTATTTCAATAATTTGGCCCGTTCGACCATTTCCTGGCTGTGCCTCTATTGCAAATTAACTTGAAACATCCGTTTAATTGTCTAATTTGAGTCAGTAGTTGATGCGTGCGTCTCAATATGCAAATATTACAGCACTCTAGTATACGAGCGAGGTGGGCCTCCGTAAAAAATATTCGTATTTATTTATTTTGCAGCCTACATATATGCAGTCGTTTAACACAACGACGTTATATTACGCCATCAGGTTGTTGACCGCACGTGGTCATTAAAAAAAATATTGGATCCGATGGCCGTCAAACAATTTGATTGGTTTTTACCAGCGTGCATTGAGTTAAACATATGTTCATTGACATTGCAAGCGATTTGTTTAATCCAGTGTTTCTCAAACTTTTTTTAAGTACCGCCCTTCAAACACATTAGTCATTTAACAACGCCAACAGAACAGACAAAAAACATAACGAATTTATTTGTTGCTTGTCAATTAATGCGATGGGTGACGTTGGTGGAATGACACCAATTTCGTCTGATTTCTAATATTTGAATACCAAACTCTAGTTAACAACGAGTAAACCACACCACCGAAAATCCTCATTTTTACTTCTAGTTCAGCATGCGAGAAAAGCCCTTTTTGCATTAGCATAAATTATACAAAGATTGGACTGAATCATTTGGGTCAGTGATTCCCAACCTTTTTGTGGTTGCGTACCAATTGGAAGTAAAACAATTTCGTTGTGTACCACCTAATTGAGTGTTACAAAGTAACATAGGGGATGAACTATCCGAAATTTTGAAATCAGTTACGATTTATTAAATTCGAACTATACCCGCAAATTACGGAAAGATGCTCACGTACCACCTGGAATGCGGTCGCGTACTACTAGTTGTTCACGTACCACCGGTTGGGAAACACTGACTTACGCTATAAGATAAAATTTGCCCTGTCACAAAGCGCTCATTTATTTCCTAGCGCCCCCCAATCGCTCATTCGGTCTCCAGCGCCCCCCGTACGATTGCGCCCTCTTTGGGAACCACTTGTTTAATCAAATATACACAATATCTTGCACGATTACATTTTTACCTGAATCATGAAAGTTGCAGCATCACTAAATATTCACAAATCCCATCATTTTTATTTTTTGAGCTAACTACGCTGTTGAACAACAAATATGAACACAAAATATCACGGGTCGATGAAACAATTGATGGAATAAATCCAAATTGTCCCAGACGAAGTCCAAGTTTAGCCCGA
Source organism: Ascidia mentula (assembly GCF_947561715.1). Taxonomy (NCBI): domain Eukaryota; kingdom Metazoa; phylum Chordata; class Ascidiacea; order Phlebobranchia; family Ascidiidae; genus Ascidia; species Ascidia mentula. The sequence goes on along the minus strand of NC_138568.1, from coordinate 20,005,079 downwards.
AGGGTAACAAACATGACTTGTGACCCCAAGTTCAGTCCCATTTACTTGAAGTAAGAAGTTTCTTATTAGTGAGGCAGAGTTGCGTTCGTAAGTAAGCAAAACACAATTACGCCGTGAATAAATATTGCGTCACGTGATATTAGTTTGTAGAAGGACAATCGTATGGAAGCCGCGCAATGCCCGCCCGTGTGGCCCTTGTGCCCTTGTCTCGTGTTGGGACAATAGGAAGTGCAAAGAAAAAACAAATATCGTCATAATGAATAGGGACGGTAAAAGGAACAATGCAGAATATCCATATTATTTGCGTAACAATGCCTTTCTATATATGATCGCTGGCGATGTTTAGTGCGAAGGCAAATGTAAGGACAATAGTAAGGTAGCATGAATATAGACTGGGCATCTACTTAACAATATACATTGATGTATTGGTATTTCTCTAGGGAAAATTTTTTCGTTGCGGAGTTGGGATATTTAGCTCATTTGCAAACAAATTTTTTAACCTTATTTAGCGGTATGTGTAGATTGGCTGTTACGAATCCACGTCAACAAACAATATATAAGACAAAGTTATTGAATTCTGGTTACTTTGCGAGGATTTCTTAAACTGTAACAACTCAAAACATTTTGTGTTGCTGCAAAAGTCGTTGGTTGATCAGAGGGAGGATTTGAGACGGATCAGGGCAGGGTCCGACAGACTAAAAATGGGAGCAAGGTTTGTGAGTTATTTAAATTCTTAACATGGTGAAATATAGCCACATTTTTGTCGAAAAAACAATAAATAAGCATAATTTTTGCGCGGGATAAAAATGAACATAAATATTTACCATGTCTAAAGCGTGGACGTTTAAATTTTATATTGAGCAATTTGGAGCCAATCGTGTGAATAGTGTATAAACTGCAGATAGATGGCCACTGTTTCGACCTAAAAGATCTCATCAGTGCAGCTTATATACAAGTTTAAATTTTAGTTTGTTATTACGGTTTATAGAGTGAGGTTAAACTCGGTCTAGTCTGTGATCGAGTTAACAGGTGTTATGAACTTACACGGTGTCTCACGCTTCTCCAGGCGCATTGTGAGCCCAGAACGAAATGTTGGTCCGATAATATCGCACAAAAATTATGCCAGGTCATAATCTGACAGCTGGTTATAAACGGTCGCTCACAATATTTGCCCGCTTTTTGTAAGCGATGGAATCCCGACGGATCGGCTGGAGTAAACTAAACGTGGTTTAAAGCATTTAAATCAGACATATGGTTGAACCAGTGTGGAGATTAAACTTTTGTTTTCCAAAAATGACAATAAAACCCTTTGAATAAGCTTTATCAAAAAATACGAATGGTTCCGTGAGCTGTCAAGATTTGGCGAAAACTACTGAATATTTATTCTAAGCGTTTGGGCAACAAGCGGATGAGAATTAAAACAAACAGAAGAAAGTGACGACAGTTTATATAAAAAGCCAATGAAATTTTGGAGATTACCAGTTAGCTTAAATAACCTTGCAGTGTTCCTTGGACATAAAGTTTGTAAAACTCCACTAAATTCCATCATGACGTTAATCCCCTGAATAAGAGAAATATATCATTGCGAGATATAAACTCTTTGTGTTTTTGTCAGGTATTGGTTGAAGGAGGTTGGAATCCTGCTCTCCTTCATCACAATTGCTTCAGCAGGGTATAAACTTAGCGAAAGTAAGTATTTTGTTACAAATCATAAACTCTCAATTAATTTAATATATTGGTTCGTTTTACAGATTTTGATGGATTTCAATTCGATTTACGTTCATGTGTTTTGTGCAGAGTTCACTTGCGATGATGGGGAGGAGGTGTGGGCTGCGTGGTTTTGTAATGGTGTATATGGCGGTTGCAGTGACGGAAGTGATGAGAAACCGGCCAACTTTTCCACCTATCTTGAAAACCTCACCAGTCCTTACATGAGGTGAAAGCACTTAAATATGTTCCCTACATTCGTTGTATTAGTGTTGACCAACCAATAGACGATGTTATCAGGGTTGGACTTTTGTTAAAATAACGAATTTAGAACAGTTCATAATAAAGTCGGGTCAAATAAGAAAGTTTCAAAACCCCACGCGTTTAGAAGTGTTTTCAATATTTCAAGGGAATTATTGATTGCGGAACACTCACACGTAACAATAATATTGTTGAGGTAAGAAGTGGCCAGTGGGAGGCGCAAAGAGTGAATCTAGGATTAGTAAAGGTTTATATCAGAGGGGCCAACACGTCGATCGCATCACAGTTTGCGTTGACTTTACAAAATTTTAAATAAACGTAATCGTCAATCTTTTTGCATAATTTGCCGTGATACGTAAAAGTTTCATTAATGTTTGCCAATTTAACACATTGTTTTTAAATTGAACATTGTTACCAAACACGTGGCAACGCAACACGTGGCATTATTACCAAAAACGTGGCATTGTTATGTAAAACGTGGCATTATTACCAAACATGTGGAATTGTTTCCAATAAAAGAAACCTGCACTCTTTGCCTTTATTACCAGTATCAGGTTACCTCAGTAAAACATTTTAGGCGCAGAACGTAAGTTAAAATATTTTTGATATTGTAGGTGGTATAAATACGTTACAATCATAATGCACTTACTTTTGAAACGTCGTATTGAGGAATTGACTATTATAGCGCACGAAAAGTGTATACCCACTAGCAAGTTTCATGTTAAAGATTTTTAGCAGGCGTTGCTTATCTTATACACAAGCAAAGTGAAGCCAATAATATGAATGCTGTGAGCTGCAGACAGATGGCCACTGTGTATTTTTGTATTCTGGAAAACTGATCCGCCACAACGAATATCACACAAAAATTTACACAAAGCAATGGAAACAGAAATAATATAAACGATGGCAAAAAAAGAAAAAAACGTATTAAAAGAAAAATGTGGGAGAAGAGTAATGAGAATAAGAGAAAAAAAACGTCAGAAAAAAGTAAGCTATGTTAAACGTGAATAGCAAAAAAAACAAATTAAGCAATGGTACAGGATTAAGTTTTACGGATGTAAGAATGGGGTGGAGAGAAGGTTAATTAATTTATATTTATACAATGTTTGACATCGGCCAAGACGCCTTCAGGAAAGGTGTTGTCTCTGTTCCGCTGGATTACGAACTCAAAGTTTATGGACTGTTTAAGGGATTGGATGAGGTGTTGGGGGGTCTTGTTCAAAGGGCGGGGGTCACTGCGGATTCAGTTACGGGTTTTCCAAATGGTATGGCAACATAGAGGTGTTCAGAAGGACAGTAAGGGTTGTGGCGTAGGGTGTATTAGATTGTGGGAGTTTGGAAAAGTTTAGGTGTGCAGCGGTGTCAAAGTAGGTGGTGTTCATATTAAGAAGTGCGTGTTTCTAATTCGAAGGTCGAGTAATTTAGGGGATTTCAAGGTTGTATTCAATGAGGGAAAGTTGGGGTGTTGTGGGGGTTTTCAGTATGCGGGGTTTGTAATATTGTTTTAAAAGAAGAGAGAAGTGAGAGGTCAGCAAAGAGGGGGATGTTGACCATCTCATAACAACCAATCCCTGCAGAGGCACCGAGTTTAAGAGGATGGGACCGGAAGTCCTACATGCACATACGTATGTACGAAGTAGGCGCCATTGTCAAAAACAATAACATAAGTACAAGATATTGGCTTGCTAAAAACAGTTTGTTTTGAAGTCATTTGGTATTATTGCCTTATAGTTATACATAACCTTCTCTCCGGGCATTAGAATATAACATGTGCCACATGTACAACTAATCTATAAACACTGGTAGTTTGTGTTGTAACAACGGGATGGGCTTCATCCGGAGCAGCGGTCGTAACAGCGGTATTTTGAATGTACTTTGTCACACAGACATTTAAGATGCTTGCCTGATGATGCGTATGTAGTGGGGCAGTACGATGTTTTCTTCCGTTTGTGGGACCGCATTTCGGTAAAGCCGTCGTCCCGCATGGTTGACTTGTGACAACTGGTTGCGTGGGTGCTTCAGAAGGAACCCCAGGGCGGTATCGTTTTTTACCACACCGGGATTTGAACCCAGGTTAAGATACGGGTCAGGCATCTGTCTTGCTCTTATCTACGATTTGCGGTGGTTTTGCGTCTGCTGTCTCGTTTGCAGCTGCTTTTCGTTCATTGACATTTGTCGAAATCCTTTCTAGGGAATAGAAATCTTCGCGAAAGATTTGATAAATTTAGCATTGCTTGACAGAGTTCTAGACACGAATAATTACCTGATTCCAATAGTTTTCTCCACCTTGTTTTCTACGTATGGATGCACCTACGTGTTTGGTGCCCAACGGATGACGTGTAGTCACCAGAAAGTGGAAGTATTTGCCTGACCGGATGGTCGGCATGATCGTCAGCATCAGTCGCACCAAGCTGCACTGATGACACCTTATAGGTCGAAACAATGGTCAACTGTTTGCAGCTCACAGAATTTATAATATTGGCTCCAATATGCTTTCTATTAGTTTTTTGCAGCAGATGTCACGCGAAATTATTGTGAAGTCGTAGGTTGTGTTTTGTTATATCTGCATACCCAGTCGTGCATGACTAAATGGCATTAAGCTGGTTTATTTAAAACCAAACCTAATATATACAGATTGTCAGTCATTTATAAAAACAATACGGCGCGAAACTATTGTTATATGACGTAATACATTACTTTGTTGCAGTTGCGAAAACAAGTTTGACGCCTTTAATACAAACAAAGTATGCGCCCTAAGAGTGAAGGAGTTTTGCAAAGGAATAATCCAATGTGTTGGAAAAACACCTTGTGACGGTGGATGCCCTTCCCACTTCCAGTGTCTGAATTCATCTTGTTGGAAACGTTCGACTGTTTGTGATGGCGATCCTTGCAATGACTGTCCAGCTTTCCAACACTGGAATAATGGCCATGGATTCAAATGTGTTCGGAATGGCAGGAATTGCGATCTTCCGCAGATGTTTCTATGGGACGGCATTGCCGATTGTGATGATAAATCTGATTTGTGTTACACCTCGGAGAATGGAGATGTCAGGTATTTCGTTTTTGATTGTGTTTTGCATATGCATACTTGCCAGCACTGCCCCAGACTTCCCTCTCCCAATGTGTTCCTTATCTTACTATATATCATTTTTTCTTTTAACGCCATTGGATCGGTGTTTCTACTGGCGTCATTCTTCCTATTGAAGTGAAAACAAAAAAAAAGAAACGTTTTAGAGTAAAATAATATTTTAGTCATATGAACTTTGTTGTTTATATTAATGGTTATGATAATAAAATAAACACCTTTAACTGCCTGCTTATGGGCAAAGTATGGCATCTATAAACAAATTTGTTATTGCAGAGATATTCGTATTTCTTCATCGCTGAACGAACGATTGTGTTTCCAATGTACAAATGACCCTATGATCATCTCAAGGTCAAGTGTTTGTGATGACGTCATAGATTGCCCTGATATGAGTGATGAAGCCAGTTGTAATGGGAAATTCCATCAGCAGTGCAGCAACAACAATATATGGTATTTTTGTAGTTATGAAAATACCTTTTATTTCGTTGATGCAAATAACTATTAATTTTATTTAGTTCAAAACCACGTTGTGATTGTTTCGACAATAATGCAGTCTGTTACAACAAAATTTATCCAGACAACTTTTCCTGTAACTCAAGAAATGAAATCTGCGACAAGCTCGCTCATTGTCAGGGGAATTCCTCATGTGAGTACCTCTGCCCCTCCCACTTCCAGTGTCCAAATTCAGCTTGTTGGAAACGTTCGACTGTTTGTGATGGCGATCCTTGCAATGACTGTCCAGCTTTCCATCACTGGAATAATGGACATGGATTCAAATGTGTTCGGAATGGCAGGAATTGCAATCTTCCTCAGATGTTTCTATGGGATGACATTTCTGATTGTGATGATAAATCTGATTTGTGTTACACCCCGGAGAATGGAGATGTCAGGTATTTGTGAACTGTTGTGGTTGGTTGAAAATTCCTTTCGTTGAGATAAGACGGAATTGACTTGTGTCATTTGCAGAGACATTCGAAGTTTGGGGACCTTTAATCATCGTTCATGCTTCCAATGCACAAATGACCCTATGATCATCTCAAGGTCAAGTGTGTGTGATGACGTCATCGACTGTCCTGATAAAAGTGACGAATGTTTTTGTCAACCTGGGAAAACCAAAGATTGTGGCAAGTTTCATTAGTAAGTTATAAAGCATTAGTTTATTCTTTGGATTGAAACCACTAACATCCAAAGCGTCACCAGAAATCTATGACTTGCAATAGTGTAAGGTGTGTTAAGTGTCTGTAAATACTACATGACTTGTTTCCACTGGCATGACTTGTTTTCATTGGCATGACTCATGAATAATGCAGTTTAAACTGATGTATTTCGCCGCTGTAGGAAAATACCCATTCCTTTGCTGTCATGGCATCATAAAGGCGTTTTAGACCTTGAATACAAAGTAGTCGAAAAAGACTTTAAATGCAAGTCATCGCATATCTGGGCACTACAAGCGGGCAAACTTGGTGACGCAACAGTGTTTCAATAATGGGCGACCAACCATAGGAAATTTGCATATTATCAAATTGACAGTTTTAGTTGTTGGGTTAAAGTGGTTTCAATATGTTTGTCTGTTCCTCAGCTGCCCTGCAGTACGTGTTTGGAGGTTAAGCGTCTTTTCGTAATTTAGGGTCAGTTCTGAGCTGAATTCCCATGTATGGGTTTTAAAAACGTTTGTTTAATTACTACAGGAGTCGCATGTAAATTTCATCTGAATTCAATTGGAGTTTTTTAATTATAAAATAAACGCAAAACATTCAAATATTTTCAGTGTGGATGAGGAAGTGAAGAACGACTGCTCAACAACAACAACAACCAACTACATACAGGGGGAGTGGACGTGTTACGTAAGTGAGAATACATAACTTATTGTTCAGTCGAAAAAAAGTTTACCAGACTTAATGAAAATGGTTTAGATGTTTACGTACATTTGTAGGTTCTTACCAACACAATGCAGGCTACTTACTCACTTGCTGGACAAACTCCAGTTTAAACAAACGTTTGCAACAATGTTTACGCAGTCGAACGTAATTATTATACGAACTTAAAAAGATTTTGGCTTACTTCGCCAAACGTGAATATTTGTTACCTCAATGGTTTGGTTTCTGTTGTTTTCTGAACTACTGTGGAACAAACCAACAATCAGAGACATGAAGCGAGTTACAACCAATGTTGTGGTTTTGCAATTTTACTTGTTCGTTTCAAAGCGAACTAATCCACGAAGCACAATGAAAAGATTTTTTAATAAAATGCTTCATTCTTATATGATCACAGAACGTCACACTGCGCAGAAGTTTAAAGTGCATGTGACACGGAAAAATCAAACATGTAAATAATTAAACTAAGAGATGTTCATAATTTTAAAGTGCAACAAACGGATTTTGATGTTAATTTCAGCTGCAGAAAGATGGCCGCTATTTAGACCTATTATGTCTTATTTAGTTGTGTAATAATAAAACAGTTATTGGGACTGGGTGTTCTTGTTGTTATAGGCATTGATGATCGCTAACGTGATGCATGAACTTTTGAAAACACGAGTGAGACAAACCGTCTGTTTAGCATTGTCGTTTTGTCCACTCACAGCAAAAGATAGAAGTAGGTTAATTGAATTTTGAGGCTGGCAAAAACCGCCAGGAAAGGCCGACCAAATTAGCTGTGATTCTGTCATAGTACCACGTTTTGCGTTGCAGTAGCGTTGCCTACGAGTTCGAGTCATAAATGATTCATTTAATTCGCCACAATCAACCACTAAAACTAGAAATGATGCTGGAATCATTTTCAAATTAAAGTCAATGCAAAGAGGAAAGTTAAAGTTACCAAAAAATGGCGTCATGTAATGTCACTGAGCAAAGAAACGCACCAACCCCGTCTCATCGAAGTACAGAGTAATGTCGTTGCTGCTATACCCTTTGGTCTTCAGATAATTAGGGACAAATAATCCTTTGGTTTGTAACGTCACAGTGACATATTTTTGTGTGATGTAAAACCCTGTCCTGACCGTTGACGTAACGTAATCTGTGGATTCTCCTATGTTTGAAACTATTTGATATCTGCAATACAAGGCGCCTTCTCCTATCTAAACAATGCATTTTTTCGACGCGAGTGCCTTGTCTGATGTCAATTTTGCCACAGTGCAAAAGGTTTACGATTTTTGGTCGTCGCCAGTTTTCGTGCAGTTTTCAACATTGTTTAGTTGACATAGAACCGAAAAACTTTGGATATAAGTTGGTTGTAGTAGTTTTACGCAAAGTTGCCATGACCGTGTCATATGCACTTTAAGTGCTTGTGCAAAGATTACGTTGTACAAAAGTTGTTATATACTGGTGGGGAACATTCAGTGACATCATGCACAATAACCACACTACACCTACTTCGTTGCTACAAAACACAGGGTTTAACTAATTCCTGCAAAACGCGTGGCATTCGGCTTCTCTGCAGTGGATATGGCTTTCGCCGTGCAAGACTTCAATTATACGTGATAATAATTATTTACAAAATCCTATTACATTACTAAAGAAATACCTTCAAGGTCGTTAACATTTGGAACTCCCAGACGTTTCCTGTGCAACGTTGAAATGCGTCGAATTTATGTGGTATTTGGGTTGCACTAAACCACCCAACACGGCATGTACTATAGTACAGTATACTAATATGTAATACCCACATTTTTAACAATTGGCACAAAAATAACAGCAGACATATCCCTTTTGTGGATACTCAAAGTACTGTGACCACGGCGGAAAGAATATTGTAAAATGTTGAGAAAACTGCGAAACCTTTCCAACAAGAGTTTGGAAGAGGTGTCGCGTGAAAAGTCAATTTCGTCGTCACATTCCACACGTTAAAGAGTTTGGTCACAAATTATATTCGTCAAGCTTATTTTGCTATTTTCTTTGTTTCCTACCTGGTTAATGTAAAAACTTTCTCAAAACTTTAAAAAAATAAACATCTTAATGCATGACAATCACATAGTGATTACATTCCCATGTATAAAAGTCTCGAACAAGTTTGCTGTCATGACATCTGTTGCTGTCGATGTGTCGTTGGACGTTTCTAGGTGTCCCACATGGGCACTGTTACCTGACAAATTGAGTTTGTAACAAAAGTTTACGGTCCCTGCTGGTCTGTCGCTACCTGATTCACAGATTTTGTGGCGATACCTGCTTCAAAACTTATGATAAAACCTAATGTAACAGCCAGGAAATCCCGACAAGCCTTACAATAAATAAAAAAAGATTCGTTTAAAATAATAACAAAAATATTCCTTCAAAGCGACAAATCGTTTGCACAAAAATATACCAGAAACCACGTGATGTGTTTTACACAGGATGGAGTGTTAGGGGTATGGGGGAGGTCGTTCGACAACAAACCACTGTGCAATGGGTGGCGGGATTGCAGTGGTTGGATCTATAATTCTGACACACGTCATTACTTCCACCACGATGAAGATCCTCAACTTTGCAAACATCGGAAACACTGCAACACAAAAGACGGACTTCTCAATATTCCTATGTCCAAAGTATGCGACGGTTTCATCGATTGCAAGGATGAAAGTGACGAATATCCAGAAGAATTGTGCACAAAGGAAGGAAGATTCTACTGTCCAACGTTAAATGGAGCCAAAGTAAAGTTATTTCTTGTCAACAAAACCACAAAAAAATTGAGACCTTAATTACAAGAGTTTGGAAAAAAATCACTTCGAAGGTGTATTTTAACTATAAAAGGCAAATAGGTATCGGTGTCTGTTATTCAGTATTGTTTGTCATAATGCCCTTTGTTGAATCTTTCGCACACAGTTAACCACAAAGACGGTTTAAGTATTTCACAGACTTTTGCGACAGATTTCTGTCAACAAATCGGATGTTTGTGACCTCACAATTAACTGCGATGATCAAAGTGACGAAATAAACTGCACAAATGACGGAAGGTTTTATTGCGAAAACAAAGATCTACTGTTCGTTAAGAAGGAGAAGGTAAACACATGTTAATAATAAGCAAAGTTTTGTGTCCTGTGGCAAAGATGTTTTGATTCCGTGTAGTTTGTTACTATTGTGACCGAAATTAATTCAGTTTTCCCGAATTAGGACGAAAGTTATTGGGAGGGCGGGTATGGAAGTTTTAGAACCGATTTAGGAAGACCTTTTCTCCGTTTTTTTGGCGCCAAACTTTTGAAGTTGATCTTCGCGGGATTAAAATGTGCGTTTCGGTCACAAAATAGGTCTGAATAAAGCCATATGAACTTAAGGTTTCTAATTTAGCACTAAAAATGTTTGAGTATCTCTGATGTAAACCAACCGTTTACTCCCAATCTGATCCATGTACTAACCCGGGCCTCCAACCCCAACCATAGTAAACGCTCAGTTCACCCTGCACTAACGGCTCACCGTCAACACAAAAGCTGGGAGCCGAACTACACAGGTGGCTACTTTTATAATTAAATAAACTGACGTCAAATTAAACAATTATATAGAAACACCCAATGTTAAAAGGACTAACACCAAACAACATTAATTTAATTACGACCCACTTCACAAATCATGTTCTTGACACCTAATCACACAAGCACACCTTAACGTTTGCCACCAGATGAGAACTGCCAGTTTACCAAATTTATTCTTATTGTTGTCGCAAGATTTCTGGTCAATTAGCGCGTCACACGCCTTCCACGTACACAAAACTACACGTGCATATTGCAGTACACTTTTGTTTATCCAATTTCAACAGTCCCGTTGTTCACCAATTACATACAAAACAGTAATTTCGCATTATGTTGTTTACAGACGCCAATATGACCAACTTAACTACAAAATTTTCTTTAATTTACTCCACATAGAAATTCAATGGAGTCGGAGACTGCTCTGATTGGTCAGACGAGTGCCCAACAAATACAAAAGTGATCAACGAAAACATATTTTCATCACGATACGAGTTGATTGCGAACCCATTTCTACGAGCCGTTGTGTGGATAATGGGGATGCTCGCCATTGCCGGAAATTTGGTAAATTAAACTAAGTTTTGTCTTTGTTGCGCAATAAGAACACGTGTTACATTCCTCCAATTTGTTTTGAGGTTGTCATGGTGATGGAAGGCAAAACGTTGGCGACGACACAATCACAATCTGCTGCATTTCGCACAAACCATCTGCTCGTTTTGAATCTATCCGTTTCCGATCTACTCATGGGAGTTTATCTGATCATGCTGGGAGCCGCTGGTGTCAGATACTCCGGAAATTATTGTGCCAATGACCTTATTTGGAGATCAAGCGGAAATTGCACCACTATGGGGGTATTGGTTTTGCTTTCAAGCGAAACATCGGTGTTTACAATGGTTTTGTTGACCATATTCCGACTGTTTGCTGTGAAGAATGTAAGTGAAACAATTGTATTTGGTTAAATCAGCTATTGCCAGCTTCGTTAAACCGGTGCCGGGCCGTTCCAAAACTTTATGACAACTTTCTCTTTGGAAATCTTCTATCTCCGGAAAGTGGGTAAAGAAAGAGGTAGCAATTTCAGTCCGATGGGATTCGAACTGACAACTACATTCCCCGTGCTTCGAATTGAAAGGAACGCCCAGCTTGCAAACTTATTGCTTTTAATGAAAACACGTTAATTTTCTCTTTTGTTTCAGCCACTCGATGCATCCTTGAAACCGGAATTGAAAACTGTCATCCTTTCCATTATCCTATCCTGGGCATTCTCGTTTACAATTGCTTTTATTCCACTCACAACTCAACTTCAACATTTGTTTGAAACCAAAGCTTGGATGAATGAGAATCCGTTTTATGACAATGTTGCAGTCGACTTTTCTAGTAAGATATTATCATTGATGTTGGTGGTGAAACCAGTTTCGAACGACACTAGCGTTGCGTATACAGGTATGAATAACTTCATGGATCGATTTGTAACTTTTCAACACAACTTCACAAGCAGTGATTCCCAAGAACTCAACACTGCCCTCATGCGAATAAATGATGCTAATCCCTGGATGGATTTTATGGATATTCTTGAGGATTACAATTACACTGAGCTATTTGATATTTCTGGATATTTGGGGTTTGTGTTTTATTTGCGCAAAATTTTAATTTTGTATCCACAAAATTGTTTATGTGTAGATATTACAGCAGCAGCAGTGTTTGCATCAGCAAACTGTATGTAACAACCAACGACAAGGCATGGGGATATTCAATCGCTATTATTACTCTTAACTTCCTGGCCTTCGTGTTCGTTGCAATTACGTATATTTGGATTTACAAGAAGTCAACTGCCAGTGCCAGGCAAGTGAACGAGAGACTAAGAAGTAGAAGGGCGGCAAGACAAGAAAAAGGTAAGCACATTCGTATTTACAGACATATTATACCATTAATGCTGTTTCGGCAGAAATACAAAAGAAAATCATCCGACTGATAGTTACCGATTTTCTCTGCTGGGTTCCAATTTCCATTATGGCATTTGTAAACTTCGGTGGAGTCCCTATGCCTCCAGTGATGTACGCTGTGTCAGCAATCATCCTGCTTCCCATTAACAGCTCTCTAAATCCCCTCATCTATTCCAACGCACCGAAACTGCTTTATGATAGAGTCCGGGATGGCCTACGTACCGTTTTCAGACGTCAACCACAGGAAGAGCAACAAGAAAATGTGGTTGTGTTTGTTAACCGAGAAAACTTACATGTGGTTGAAGCAGAAACCGATCTGTAAATAAACCTTGCATTCAGTTTGTGCAAAATGTGTTTTTTTCCTGGCATCGAATGGATAGAACCAAATATTTTTTTGACGTCACGCGTACCTTCCATGTGTAGAATAATATTTAGTTTGTGATGGCAAAGTTACTACAACACAAAATTGATATTCCAAGTTACAACTTTCCATTTAAAAATCTCACAAGTAGGACAAAGTAACATCTTTGACGACAGACCCAAACAAAAGAACGAAACTACGTGAATTTTGGTTGATGTACGCACTCCGTTTGCTTAGTTTTGTTTATTGGTCGTATGTGGTGGTTCTTCCTTTTATGTACCATGGTTTGAGTCACGTGTTGAGTTGATCGGAATCGTCGTCCACGTTCACACGTCATCCAACACATGGACACTCTTATCATGTGTGAGTGTTGGAATGCTTGACATCAACTTGGGTAGAATCATTTTGGACAAAACTATGATGCGGTGATTCCCCTTGCTTCCACTGACTTCCCTACTACGTTTTGTTTCTGGATCAACGTTTACTTGCAAATATGATGTTGGAAACATTCCATGTAATCAACTCATGGAATACAAACCATTGGCTCATGAAAATATAGTCTGCTACCTTCAAACATCACCAAAAAAATGTTTAAAACACCCCCTCAAAACCCCCTCTCGCACGCCTTGTACATAAACCTCGTCCTGTGTATTTTGTATATCATTGATAATTATATTTTATTGCAAAGAAAAAATGTCGTAAAATTCTTGGCAGGACAAACTCTCTGTGTAAATCGCATCACAATTCACATTCCACCGTCAACTTTGCATCAAATGTTCAGCAGCAAGATTTTTGTTTAAAGTTATTTTTCTAACGATCAATTACTGTTTGGCATTCAATATCAACTGGTTCGTTCGCGGCTAATTTAAACTTCCACAAAAATTCAATCGTTTTGTTGAATGTTTGCTGATTGCGCATATTTACTGATACTTGTTGTTGTTACCAATAAACACAGTGTTGAGAGGGTAAAAGTGTGTGTATTCTTAAACTTGTGGATTCTGATGAGGTTTAAGTTTCAACCACACTTCATAAGTTTGTTGAGGAATTCCTCACCTGTTTGAGTTGGTTCTTGTTTGAATTGTTATTGTGACGAAAACAAAACAGGTTCTTTCCTGTGCTTGATCGCTAAGCAACTACACCCGTGTTTCGCCCTCAACACACCTCCTCGACAAGCCATGGTTACGTTCGAGAAAAAAAGCGGGGATAATTGTTTGCGTTACATCAATGTAACCCATCTCTTGTTGTCGCTTTAAGTCATTTTTTATGAATGATTTAGCTTCAGTGTGGTAAAAAAAACTCGCGCCTGTGGGCGATCGAGTGCGCCGAGCCAAACGACAAATATCGGTCGAAATGAGTAAATTTGTTGCAGACACATGTGGAAAGGGTTGCCCGATCATGAAGTTGGCAACAGCAACGGAGAGAGGAGACCATATTCCCGTAAAGATCAACTCTGAAACAAAGGTAGGTGGCATCGAGGACCAAACGAAGACATCTACAATGTGTGACAGCAACGAGCAACGTTGTTCCAATGTTCCGTCGCTTCGTAATCTTTCTGCTGCAACGTTCGCGGCCAACATTTCCGGTACGTTGGAGAACAGGAAAACACATCGAACGAAACCATTAACTTTTCTTGCACACACAGCTCTTTCATCTGCATAGCAAAACTTTTTGACAGTTTCAAAACTTGCCCACGTTCAGCAAAATTTTCCGTAATCATGTTTATCTCACATAGTTTTTCGGGTATTCTGTAAGTCCGGGATTCGCCGAATGTTTTAATATTCATCCAAACCCGAATGTTGACCGAATCATTTTAATTTTGCACAAAAGTACTTGAACATAAACAATCAATATAAATGTCATGGGCACCGATAAAACCATAAGGGTTATCCTGTCAAGAAGCCAACATTAAATTTGCCAGACTGGCAGGCGAGGAGCGCTGCGCACGAAGCTGTCAATCAACTTGCAACCATTGTTTCATCGTCATAATTATGGAAATATTTAAACGCTGAGCAGGAAATCAGTCGTCAGGCCGTTGAAGAGGGAGGCCGAGTGTTCAAATTAATATCTGCGGGAAAACGAAGCGGGAACTCCGGCAAGGTAAAAATTTAATTTTGCACAAATTCTCAAACATCCTTTAGGGGGTAAGAAGTCAACACAATACTCACAGACTGTTTAATCCGCGCGATTCTATCACCAACTCCAGTGGATATTTTCTTCATCTGACTTTAAATGTCCAAATTTGAGTCAGTAATTAATGCGGGCATCCCAATATGCAAATATTACGAACGAGATGGGCTTCAGATAAAGATATTCGTATTTTATAACCTCATATAAAATGTATTATGATAAAGAATAGCGTTCTAACAATATAGTAATGGTAGGAGTTATTTGATGCAGAAAAATTACTTGGAATGAAAATCTATTATTTACATTTGATTATATATTTCTTTTCATTTGTGTATCAACGACAAAGCTTTCAAGTGGTTACTGCTGCTCATGTTAGGCTTGATCACTTTGAAACCGGCGCCAATGTTGCGAATCCAACACGGTTGTTGGCGATATCGAAACTTGTGTAGAAATCTCACAAAAAAGACACCAAAAACCATCAATGGACCACCTTCTGACATCATGTTAATGCTGCAAAACCTCAAGACCGACGCGAGGATTTACCCGATGAGACATAGAACATGAACTACACACACCATATCAGTACCTTCCTTTATAAATAATGAAATCATCATTTTGTTCATAACTTTTCTTTTTGCAGTTTTGCTACGGTTTCTGTCCAACGCCATTCAAGATGCGAAACATCAATCCACAGTGGACTAATTTCTGAGACAGAATTGTTGATGTATCGATATTTGTTGGACTTCCGTCTGTTTCGGCCAAGCGTGGCTGCCTGTTAGCAACTCTTGTTGCTTGTTTAAGGAATACGTGGATTAAATAGCGCACTTTGTCCTGAAATAAGCAATGTGAAAATTATTGACTCTTCTGCAAACGAACATGGTTAAATAAGTAACGTTTTGATTTAAGAACCTTGTCACCCATACGTTGATCTTGTCTGGCTTTACATGTAGGCGGTACATTTGTGTCATACGCCATCATGTTTGTCCATGGCACAGTGAGTCAAAAAATATCAACACGTCATAAAATACGCCCATATGACTCACAGGCGGTATTGTTCAATCGCCTCCTATGTTTAAAACAGTTATGTTATTAGTTCTCCGAAGTTTGGCAAACAATACAGCGGTGTTGTTCACTCGTTTAAGTCACATTTTTAGTCACATTACAAAACAGAATGACAAAGGAAAACCGTTGATTGTAAATTAGCGTTTTGCTGGTAACTTTGGCAATCGCACATGAATCACGTTTTGCAATATTTGATGTGTGTTTCTTTGTTCATTTATTATGGTCGCAAGCCACTTTCAAAGAACAAATTATTCCTGTCAATTTCGCAATGGTTTTTGCCACTAAAATGGTTCCACCAGGTACACTAATTGGCCCACTCTCAAATAAAATAAAGGTTTGGTTCATCTGGGCGATCAGCATTATAATAGAGTGGTTGTTCTTAACCTTTTTTCTCTCATTTCCCCATTTTTTTGTGAAGGGAATCCTTTTTTCCCACTTGTGTTTAAATTTTTACCATAGAATTTAATTATTGCATTTGCGCTATATCTGTAATACACTTTAGACATTTTTAGGTGGATACAGAACATAACAACTACCTTCGTACACTTGGTGCCCACTAATTACCCACAAACACCATATAATTTCCCACTAATGGGAACTTTCCCACAGGTAAAACGCATTTGTATTTTTAGGTGTTGAAGATTTGGAAAAAAATTAGCTTGCAAGCAAACATATTTGCTACAATTTAAGATGCAGAAGTATAACAAAAAGTTACTTCTTCGCATACAGTTGGTCACCTAAAACAAACAAAAATATTGTCTCCAACCTTTTTTGTCTACAGTCACAAGTACAATGGATATATATTTATTAGTTTTGTGTTCCAAATGAATTCTTTTAGGAAATATCTGCATACCAGGGAGTTTTCAAAGCATGCCACCAGAGAATGTTGTGAAGCAAAAAAACAAAACTCGTTCTTTACTACGAGGACATCGTGGTCAATGCAATCTTCAACGTGAGAAAGATGGTTGAATTCCTTCCAAATGCCGCAATTTACCCGAAAAACCTGGAAGATCGACTCGCCTGTCTCCGCTTGGAACTCGCAGTTTTCGCCGAACGAAAGCCATGCCTGTAATCATTTGAAACTTATTCACCAGACGTACGGGAAGTAATCAATAAGAACATAATACTGTATTCACAGAAACAGGATGCCTATAGCGCAGCTTGGATATCATTTGTGTATAACCTCACAATTTCCATTTGGAAGAAGACCTTGCTGTTTGTATTTTGAGTGAACATTATTCCAGCGTTTTTTCATTACGTCATCTATATGATAAATCTTGCAAAGCATTTGGAAGTAAAAAACCCTGTGTGTATGGACTAATTCTGTTCATGCAAAGTGGTTGCTATAAACTACGTCATTTCTACAACTTTGCAAAAATATGATAGCCTATATTTATCAGGTATTTAAATGGAGACTCATGAAAAATACTTAGGTTAATGAAATACAAGCAGAAAACGTTTTGTGGAATATTGCAGTATATTCATACAAGCGCTCAAACACGTTTGTTCTGCAACATTTTAACAAACACTTGTCACCGTTGTTTATTATCACATGTGCTATCAATGTAGGCTCCACTTCTCACAAAAATATTACTGTGGGCAGTAAAATCTGGACAAGAAAGGTTGATTTGCTTCTGTTGCAATCATCTGTAAAAGCAGATAATAGGTAGTTGCAATAAAAGCGTGTGCCACAAACGACAACATCAAAACCATTAGACCACCAATTTTGCTGGGAACATATCTGCATATGTTAAAGAGCCTCTAACTTTAAATCATTGTAAATTAAAAAAAACCTCATGGACTGTTTACAAAAAGACGAAAATCTTGAAGAGCGAAAGCTATTGTCTCGCGAGGACATTGCAGAAGGGCTTAATTTATGCTTAAACGCGACCTACTTCTCTTTTTGAGGGATTTCTAACCAACAGGTATTTGGAATGGCGATGGGTGATTGCCAATGCGGTAATGGAGACGATTGAAAATAGGGCGCTTGCAACATTTGCACATCTTCCTCGTTTTTGGAGGCCTTGAGTTGATGATACGCATTGCATTATCGATATTTCGGTCCTCAAGTCCTTCCTTGCCCACCTGAACGGCATTGGCGATTCTATAAAGTTTACTCTAGAGGAAGAAATTGATAAGAAACTACCATTCTTGGATGTGGAAATATACCGAAACGTGGGTGGCAAAATCGGCACTCGCGTCTACCGTAAGCCGACTCACGAAAACCGCTACCTTTCCTTCTAGTCGGCGCATCTATTACAACACAAAAAGGCGGTTCTGAAGTCCCTTATAGCAAGAGCTGATATTTTGAACTCAAGCGAAGAAGATCATGACGAAGAGATCAATATCATTCGACACGAGCTGCGGGAAAACTCGTACCCCTCGTGGATATCACGTAGAAGGTCGGGCGTCACATCGAATGACCCGACGCCAACCTTCGGTTCGGTGGTTCTTTCCTATGTCCCCACACTCACCGAGATTTTACAGCGGATGCTGACCGATTATGACATTAGGGTCTACATTAGGCCCCACACAACATTCCGTAGATTATTGTCGCACCTCATTACTACGGAAGCAGCGGAACAAAAATGAGTGGTTTACTCAATTCCATGTGGAGAGTGCGAGGGG
Source organism: Ascidia mentula (assembly GCF_947561715.1). Lineage (NCBI taxonomy): Eukaryota > Metazoa > Chordata > Ascidiacea > Phlebobranchia > Ascidiidae > Ascidia > Ascidia mentula. The sequence continues at coordinate 19,986,477 of NC_138568.1, read as the reverse complement.
GTCTACTTCAGGGATAGCGGAAGAGCCCTGAAAACCAGAATTAAGAAGCACCGCCGCGACGTTGCATCAAAGTCACAAGGAAGACAGCGTTGAGCAAGCATGCTGCCTTAAAAGGTCATCGGATTGCCTTCGACAAGGACGAGGTTCTTGAAAGGGAGGTGGATCATACAAAGCGCCGTTTTCTAGAAGCGATCCATATCCACAAGAACAAGCGCTGTGTTAATGGTAGGAAACAGTGCGTATATTTCCTGGTGCTTTACAACAACTTGCTGTAACTGTTGTTTCCAGCCCTTTTTATAACATCACGTGATATCATAAGCGGTGTTAGCGTTATCTTTTCGTGTTGGTTGTGTGCTGAACCATTAGCCTATGAAAGCTTAGCTGGATAGCAAGCGAAGCGTCGGTGATTATAAGTTACGGTTTTATGTGAAAAACGAACTATTAAAATATAATATGCCTGATAGGAACAGCAACATTATCTTTGTACTTTATACAGGTGTTAACACCACAGGGCGCGCTATTGCCAAGGGCTTCACATAAAGATATTCGCATTTTCAACATAACGACGTAATGTATTATGATGAATAATACTGCTTCAACATTATAGTAATGGTTGGAGTTATTTAATGCAGCCTACATATATGCAGTCGTTTGACATAACGACGTTATATTACGCCATCAGGTTGTTGACCGCACGTGGTCATTAAAAAAAATATTGGATTTGATGGCCGTAAAACAATTTGATTGGTTTTTACCAGCGTGCATTGAGTTAAACATATGTTCATTGACATTGCAAGCGATTTGTTTAATCCAGTGTTTCTCAAACTTTTTTTTTAGTACCGCCCCACAAACACCTTAGTCATTTAACAACGCCCAACAGAACAGACAAAAAACATAGCGAATTTATTTGTTGCTTGTCAATTAATGCGATGGGTGACGTTGGTGGAATGACACCAATTTCGTCTGATTTCTAATATTTGAATACCAAACTCTAGTTAACAACAAGTAAACCATACCACCGAAAATCCTCATTTTGACGTCTAGTTCAGCATGCGAGAAAAGACCTTTTTGCGGTAGCATAAATTATACAAAGATTGAACTGAATCATTTGGGCCAGTGATTCCCAACCTTTTTGTGGTTGCGTACAACTTGGAGGTAAAACAATTTCGTTGTGTACCACCTAATTGAGTGTTACAAAGTAACATAGGGGATGAACTATCCAAAATTTTGAAATCAGTTACGTTTTATTAAATTCGAACTATACCCGCAAATTACGGAAAGATGCTCACGTACCACCTGGAATGCGGTCGCGTACTACTAGTTGTACACGTACCACCGGTTGGGAAACACTGACTTACGCTATAAGAGAAAATTTGCCCTGTCACAAAGCGCTCATTTATTTCCTAGCGCTCCCCAATCGCCCATTTGGTCTCCAGCGCCCCCCGTACGATTGCGCCCATTTTGGGAACCACTTGTTTAATCAAATATACACAATATCTTGCACGATTACATTTTTAACTGAATCATGAAAGTTGCAGCATCACTAAATATTCACAAATCCCAACATTTTTATTTTTTGCGCTAACTACGCTGTTGAACAACAAATATGAACACAAAATATCATGAGTCGATGAAACCATTTATGGAATAAATCCAAATTGTCCCAGACGAAGTCCAAGTTTAGCCCGAAGGGAAACAAACATGACTTGTGTCCCCAAGTTCAGTCCCATTTACTTGAAGTAAGAAGTTTCTTATTTGTGAGGCAGAGATGCGTTCGTAAGTAAGCAAAACACAATTACGCCGTGAATAAATATTGCGTCACGTGATATTAGTTTGTAGAAAGACAATCGTATGGAAGCCGCGCAATGCCCGACCGTGTGGCCCTTGTGCCCTAGCCTCAGTCTCGTGTTGGGACAACAGGAAGTGCAAAGAAAAAACAAATATCGTCATAATGAATAGGGAGGTAAAAGGAACAATGCAGAATATCCATATTGTTTGCGTAACAATGCCTGTCTATATTTAATCGCTGGCGATGTTTAGTACGAAAGCAAATCTAAGGACAATAATAATGTTGCATGAATATAGACTGGGCATCATACTTAACAATATACATTGATATATTGGTATTTCCCTAGGGAAAATTTTTCGTTGGAGATGGATATTTAGCTGTGATCTAGGCTAGCTAATTTGCCAACAATTTTTCAACCTTATACAGGTATGCGTAGATTGGTTGTTGCGAATCCACGTCAACAAACATTATATCAGATATTAAGAATTCAATGAAACTAGCAGAAGTTTCGAATTGAGTCAGCTGATTTATTAGTAAAAAATCGATTTCGCCTGAACTGGCATCCTCAGTTTCTGCAAATTCGAATTTGCAAATAAAACACAGAAAGCTATACGGTAAATAAATCCAAGAATAAAATAAATTAAAATAAAATATAACATAAAAATTAGCTGACTCAATTCGAAACTTCTGCTAGTTTCATTGAATTCTTAATACTAAATAGGAGATTGGTGTCGCTGATTAGTAAACAATGCCAACCAGAGGGCTAGATTCGGAAAAAACTAAGGGAACAGTATTATTATATCAGATAAAGTCGTTTAATTCTGGTCACTTTGCGAGGATTTCTTAAACTATAACAACTCAAAACATTTTGTGTTGCTGCAAAAGTCGTTGGTTGATCAGAGGGAGGATTTGAGACGGATCAGGGCAGGGTCCGACAGACGAAAAATGGGAGCAAGGTTTGTGAGCTATTTAAATTCTTAACATGGTAAAATATAGCCACATTTTTGTCGGAAAAACAATAAATAGGCTTATTTTTGGCGCGGGATAATAATGAACATAAATATCTACCATGTCTAAGCGTGGACGTTTAAATTTTAGTCTGTTATTTCTATGCAAGTCTCAGCATGGTTGGGGCTACGGTTTTTGAGTGAGGTTAAACTCGGTCTGGTCTGTGATCGAGTTAACAGGTGTTATTGACTTGCACGGTGTCTCACGCTTCTCCAGGCGCATTGTGAGCCCGGGACGAAATTTTGGTTTCTTAATATCGCACAAAAATTATGCCTGGTCATAATCTGATAGCTGGTTATAAACGGTCGCTTACAATATTTGCCCGCTTTTTGTAAGCGATGGAATCCCGAAGGATCGGCTGGAGTAAACTAAACGTGGTTTAAAGTATTTAAATCAGACATATGGTTGAACCAGTGTGGAGATTAAACTTTTGTTTTCCAAAAATGACAATAAAACCCTTTGAATAAGCTTTACCAAAAATATGAATGGTTCCGTGAGCTGTCGAGATTTGGCGAAAACTACTATATATTTTTTCTAGGCGTTTGGGCAACAAGCGGATGAGAATATAAACAAAGAGAAAAAAGTGACGACAGTTTATCTAAAAAGCCATTGAAATTTTGGCGATTGCCAGTTAACTTAAATAACATTGCAGTGTTCCTTGGACTTAAAGTTTGTAAAACTAAAATCCACGATGACGTCATTCCCCTGATATAGAGAAACATATCATTGCAAGATATAAACTCTTTGTGTTTTTATCAGGTATTGGTTGAAGGTGGTTGGAATCCTGCTCTCCTTCATCACAATTGCTTCAGCACGGCGTAGACTCAGCGAAAGTAAGTATTTTTTTACAAATCATAAACTCTCAATTAAGTTAATATATTGGTTCGTTATACAGATTTTGATGGATTTCAAATCGATTTACGTTCATGTGTTTTGTGCAGAGTTCACTTGCGATGATGGGAGGGAGGTGAGGGCTGGGTGGTTTTGTGATGGTCGTGGTCCCGTTTGCTGGGACGGAAGTGATGAGAAACCAGCCAATTATTCCACTTATCCTGAAAACCTCACCAGTCCTTACATGAGGTGAAAGCACTTAAATATGTTCCCTACTTTCGTTATATTAGTGTTGACCAACCAATAGACGATGTTATCAGGGTTTGACTTTTGTTAAAATAATGAATTTGAACAGTTTATAATAAAGTCGAGTCAAATAAAAAAGTTTCAAAACCCCACGCGTTCAGAAGTGTTTTCAATATTGCAAGGGAATTATTGATTGCGAAACACTCACACGTAACAATAATATTGTTGAGGTAAGAAGTGGCCAGTGGGTGGCGCAAAGAGTGAATCTAAGATTAGTAAAGGTTTATATCAGGGTTGGCCAACACGTCGATCGCATCACTGTTTGCGCTGAATTTACAAAATTTTAAATAAACGTAATCGTCAATCTTTTTGCCTAATTTACCGAGAAAACCAAACGTTTCATCTTCGCCTTTTTAACATATTGTTCTTAAATTGAGCATTGTTACCAAACACGTGGCAATGTTGCGCAACACGTGGCATTATGATCAAACATGTGGAATTGTTCGGTAATAAAAAGGAGCAACACTCTGTGCCTTTATTACCAGTATCAGGTTTCCTCAGGAAAACATTTTTGGCGCAAAACGAAAGTTAAAATATTTTTGATATTGTAGGTGGCATAAATACGTTACAATCATGATGCATTTACTTCTAAAACTTTGTGTTAAGGAATTGACTATTGTAGCGCACGAAAAGTGTATACCCACTAGCAAGTTTCATGGCAAAGATTTTTAGCAGGCGCTGCTTATGTTATACACAACCCACTAGCAAGAAGGTTGATTAATTTATATTTATAGAATGTTTGACATCGGCCAGGACGCCTTTAGGAAAGGTGTTGTCCCTGTTCCGCTGGATAGTGAGCTTAAAGTTTATGGACTGTTTGAGGGACTTGATGAGGTGTTGGGGGATGTTGTTCGAAGGGCAAGGGTCACTGCGGATTCAGTTACGGGTTTTTCAAATGGTATGGCAACATAGAGGTGTCCAGAAGGGCTGTAAGGGTTGTGGCGTAGGGTGTATTAGGTTGTGGGAGTTTGGGAAAGTTTAGGTGTGCAGCGGTGTCAAAGTAGGTGGTGTTCATATTAAGAAGTGCGTGTTTCTAATTCAAAGGTCGAGTAATTCAGGGAATTTCAAGGTTATATTCAATGAGGGATAGTTTGTGTGTTGTGGGGGTTTCCAGTATATGCGGGAATTGTAATATTGTTTTAAAAGGAGAGAGAGGTGAGAAGTCAGCAAAGAGGGGGATGTTGACCGCGCCGTAACAACCAATCCCTGCAGCGGCACCGAGTTTAAGAGGATGGGACCGGAAGTTCTAAATGCACACACGTGTGTACGAAGTATAGGCGCCATTGTCAAAAACAATAACATAAGTACAAGATATTGGCTTGCTAAACACAGTTTGTGTTGAAGTCATTTGGTACTATTGCCTTATAGTTATACATAACCTTCCCTCCGAGCATAAGATTATAACATGTGCCGCATGTACAACTAATCTAGAAACACTGGTAGTTTGTGTTGTTACAACGGCATGGACTTCATTCGGAGCAGCGGTATTTTGAATGTACTTTGCCACATAGACATTTAAGTTGCACGCATGCTGTTGCGTATGTAGTGTGGCAGTACGATGTTTTCTTCCGTTTGTGGGACCGCATTTCGGTAATGCCGTCGTCCCGCATAGTTGACTTGTGGCAACTGGTTGCGTGGGTGCTTCAGTAGGAACCCCTGGGCGGTATCGTTTTTTACCACACCGGGATTTGAACCCAGGTTAAGATACGGGTCAGGCGTCTGTCTTGCTCTTATCTACGGTTTTGCTGTGGTTTTACACCTGCGTCTGCTATTCGTTCATTGACATTTGTCGAAATCCTTTCAAAGGAATAGAAATCTTCGCGAAAGATTTGATAAATTTGGCATTGCTTGACAGAGTTCTAGACACGAATAATTACCTGATTCCAATAGTTTTCTCCACCTTGTTCTCCGTATGGATGCACCTAGTTTGGTGCCCAACGGATGACGGTGGCTGTATCGTCACCACAAAGTAGAAGTATTTGCCTGACCGGATGGTGAACTGTTTGCAGGTCACAGAATTTATAATATTTGCTCCAATTTACTATCTATTAGTTATTTTTCAGCAGATGTAAGGCAAAATTATTGTAAAGTTGTAGGCTGTGTATTGTTATTCACATATCTGCATACCCAGTCGTGCATGACTAATTGGCATTAATCTGGTTTATTTAAACCAAACCTAACATTTACTGATTATCAGCCATGACGACTCTTCATGTCTAAACAATAACTAACACAAATCTCCCGAAACTTTTGTTATATGATGTAATACTTTACTTTTGTTACAGTTGCGACAACAACTTTGACTACTGGGATTCAAACAAAGTATGCGCCCTAAGAGTGGAAGAGTTTTGCAAAGGAATAATCCAATGTGTTGGCAAAACACTGTGTGACATCTGCCCCTTACACTCCCAGTGTCGTTCGACTGTTTGTGATGGGGATCTTTGCAATGACATTCCAGCTTTCCAACACTGGAATAATGGACATGGATTCAAATGTGTTCGGAATGGAAGGAATTGCAATCTTCCGCAAATGTTTCTATGGGATGACATTTCTGATTGTGATGATAAATCTGATTTGTGTTACAACTCGGAGAATGGAGATGTCAGGTATTTTGTTTTTGATTGTGTTTTGCATATGCGTACTTGCCAGCATTGCCCCAGACTTCCCTCTCCCAATGTGTTTCTTATCTTACTATATATCATATTTTCTTTTAACGCCATTGGATCAGTGTTTCTACTGGCGTCATTCTTCCTATTGAAGTGAAAACGAAAAAAAAGAAACGTTTTAGAGTAAAATATAATTTTAGTCATATGAGCTTTGCTGTTTATATTAATGGTTATAAATAATAAAATAAACAGCTTTACCTGCCTGCCTATGGGCAAAGTATGGCATCTATAAACAAATTTGTTATTGCAGAGATATTCGTACTTCTTCATCGCTGAACGAACGACTGTGTTTCCAATGTACAAATGACCCTATGATCATCTCAAGGTCAAGTGTTTGTGATGACGTCATAGATTGCCCTGATATGAGTGATGAAGCCAGTTGTAATGGGAAATTCCATCAGCAATGTAGCAACAACAATATAGGGTATTTTTGTAGTTTTGAAAATACCTTTTATTTCGTTGATGCTAATAACTATTAATTTTATTTAGTTCAAAATCACGTTGTAATTGTTTCGACAATAATGGAGTCTGCTATAACACATTGGATGCAGCCAACTTTTCCTGTAACTCAAAAAATGAAATCTGCGACAAGCTTGCTCATTGTCTGGGGAATTACCCATGTGAGTACCTCTGCCCCTCCCACTTCCAGTGTCCAAATTCAGCTTGTTGGAAACGTTCGACTGTTTGTGATGGCGATCCTTGCAATGACTGTCCAGCTTTCCAACACTGGAATAATGGACATGGATTCAAATGTGTTCGGAATGGCAGGAATTGCAATCTTCCGCAGATGTTTCTATGGGACGGCATTGCAGATTGTGATGATAAATCTGATTTGTGTTACACCTCGGAAAATGGAGATGTCAGGTATTTGTGAACTGTTGTGGTTGGTTGAAAATACCTTTCGCTGAGATAAGACGGAATTGACTTGTGTCATTTGCAGAGACATTCGAAGTTTGGGGACCTTTAATCATCGTTCATGCTTCCAATGTACAAATGACCCTATGATCATCTCAAGGTCACGTGTTTGTGATGACGTCATCGACTGTCCCGACAAAAGTGACGAATGTTTTTGTCAACCTGGGAAAACTAAAGATTGTGGCAAGTTTCATTAGTAAGTGATAAAGCATTAGTTTATTCTTTGAATTAAAACCATTGACATCAAATGCGTCACCAGAATTCTATGACTTGCAAAAGTGTAAAGTTTGTTAAGTGTCTGTAATTACAACATGACTTGTTTTCATTGGCCTGACTGGTTTTCATTGGCATGACTCATGAATAATGCAGTTTAAAATGATGTATTTCGCCGCTGCAGGAAAATACCCTTTCCTTTACTGTCATGACATCATATAGGCGTTTTAGACCTTGAATACAAAGTATTGCAGTCGAAAAAGACTTTAAATGCAAGTCATCGCATATCTGGGCACTACAAGCGAGCAACCTTTGTGGCGCAACAGTGTTTCAATAATGGGCGACCAACCATAGGAAATTTGCATATTATCAAATTGACAGTTTTTGTTGTTGGGTTAAAGTGGTTTCAATATGTTTGTCTGTTCCTCAGCTACCCTGCAGTACGTGTTTGGAGGTTAAGCGTCTTTTAGTAATTTTGGGTCAGTTCTGAGTTGAATTCCCGTGTATGGGTTTTATAAACTTATATTTAATTACTACAGGAGTCGCAAGTAAACGTCATCTGCATTCAATTGGAGTTTTTAATTACAAAATAAACGCGAAACATTCAAATATTTTCAGTGTGGATGAGGAAGTGAAGAACGACTGTTCAACAACAACAACAACCAACTACATACAGGGGGAGTGGTGGTGTGTAAGTGAGAATGCATAACTTATTGTTTAGTCGAAAATAAGTTTACCAGACTTAATGAAAATGGTTTAGATGTTTACGTACATTTGTAGGTTCTTACCAACACAATGTACTTACTCACTTGCTGGACAAATTCCAGTTTAACCAAAAGTTTACAACAATGTTTACGCAGTCAAACGTAATTATTACAGCAACTTACAAAGATTTTGGCTTATTTCGCCAAACGTGAATATTTGTTACCTCAAAGGTTTGGTTTCTGTTGTTTTCTAAACTACCGCCAGGAAAGGCCGACCAAAAGAGTCATAAATGATTCATTTAATTCGCCACAATCAACCACAAAAACTAGAAATGATGCTGGAATCATTTTCAAATTAAAGTCAATGCAAAGAGGAAAGTTAAAGTTACCAAAAAATGGCGTCATGTAATGTCACTGAGCAAAAAAACGCACCAACCCCGTCTCATCGATGTACAGAGTAATGTCGTTGCTGCTATACCCTTTGGTCTTCAGATAATTAGGGACAATAAATCCTTTGGTTTGTAACGTCACAGTGACATATTTTTGTGTGATGTAAAACCCTGTCCTGACCTTTGACGTAACGTAATCTGTTTATTCTTCTATGTTTGAAACTATTTGATATCTGCAATAAAAGGCGCCTTCTCCTATCTAAACAATGCATTTTTTCGACGCGAGTGCCTTGTATGATGTTAATTTCGCCACAGTGCAAAAGGTTTACGATTTTTAGTCGCCGCCAGTTTTCGTGTAGTTTTCTACATTGTTAAGTTGACGTAGAACCGAAAAACTTTGGATATAAGTTGGTTGTAGTAGTTTTACGCAAAGTTGCCATGACCGTGTTCATATGCACTTTAAGTGCTTGTGCAAAGATTACGTTGTACAGAAGTTGTTACATACTGGTGAGGAACATTCAGTGACATCATGCACAATAACCACACTACACCTACTTCGTTGCTACAAAACACATTGTTCAACTAATTCCTTCAAAGCGCGTGGCATTCGGCTTCTCTAGGGTGGATATGGCTTTCGCCGTGCAAGACTTCAATTATACGTGATAATAATTATTTACAAAATCCTATTACATTACTAAAGAAATACCTTCAAGGTCGTTAACATTTGGAACTCGTGTTTGTACCGAGTTCCCCAGACGTTTCCTGTGCAACGTTGAAATGGCTGGAATTTATGTGGTATTTGGGTTGCACTAAACCACCCAACACGGCATGTAGTACTGATATGTAATACCCACATTTTTAACAATTGGCACAAAATACCAGCAAACATATCCCTTTTGTGGATACTCAAAGTACTGCGACCACGGCAGAAAGAAAATTGTAAAATGCTGAGAAAACTGCGAAACCTTTCCAACGAGATTTTGCAAGGGGAGCGGCGTGAAAAGTCAATTTTCGTCGCCACACGTTTAAGAGTTAATTCTCGCTTTCGTCACAAATTGTATTTGTTCGTCAAGCTTATTTTGCTATTTTCTATGTTTTTATACCTGATTGTAAAAACTTTAACAAAACTTAAAAAATAAACATCTTGTAATGCATGACAATCACATAGTGATCACATTCCCAGGTATAAAAGTCTCGAACAAGTTTGCTGCCATGACGTCTGTTGCTGTCGATGTGTCGTTGGACGTTTCTAGGTGTCCCACATGGGGACTGTTACCTGACAAATTGAGTTTGTAACAAAAGTTTACGGTCCCTGCTGGTCTGTCGCCACCATATTCACAGATTTTATGGCGATACCTGCTTCAAAACTTATGATAAAACCTAATGTAACAGCCAGGAAATCCCGACAAGCCTGACAACAACTAAAAAAAGATTCGTTTAAAATAATAACAAAAATATTCCTTCCAGCATGAGCAACAAATCGTTCGCACGTGATGTGTTTTACACAGGATGGAGTGTTGCGGGGTTGGGGGAGGTTGTTCGACAACAAACTACTGTGCGATGGGAGGCGAGATTGCGATTTTCGGATGTATAATCTTGACACTGGTCAATCATTCGACCACGATGAAGATCCTCAACTTTGCAAACATCGGAAACACTGCGACACAAAAGACGGACTTCTCAATATTCCTATGTCCAAAGTATGCGACGGTTTCATCGATTGCAAGGATGAAAGTGACGAATATCCAGATGAATTGTGCTCAAAGGAAGGAAGATTCTACTGTCCAACGTTAAATGGAGCCAAAGTAAAGTTATTTGATGTCATAAAAAACCAAAAAAAAATTAAGACCTTAATTACAAGAGTTGGGAAAAAAATCACTTCGAAGCGTTATTTCAACTATAAAAAGCAAATAGGTATCGGTGTCTTTTGTTCAGTATTGTTTGTCATAATGCCCTTTGTTGAATCTTTCGCACACAGTTAACCACAAAGACGGTTTAAGTATTTTACAGACTTTTGCGACAGATTTCTGTCAACAAATCGGATGTTTGTGACCTCACAATTAACTGCGATGATCAAAGTGACGAAATAAACTGCAGAAATGACGGAAGGTTTTACTGCGAAAATAAAGATCCATTGTTCGTTAAGAAGGAGAAGGTAAACACATGTAAACAATATTTAAAGTTTTGTGTCCTGTGGCAAAGATGTTTTGATTCCGTGCATGTTACTGTTGTGACCGAAATTAATTCAGCGATCCCGAATTAGGACAAAAGTTATTGGGATGCCGGGTATGGAAGTTTTTGAACCGATTTAGGAAGACCTTTTCTCCGTTTTTTTGGCGCCAAACATTTAAAGTTGATCTTCGCGGGATTAAAATGTGCGATTCGGTCACAAAATAGGTCTGAAAAAAGCCTTTTGAACTTAAGGTTTCTAATTTAGCACTAAAAATATTTGTGTATCTCTGATGTAAACCAACCGTTTACTCCCAATCTGATCCATGTACTAACCCGGGCCTCCAACCCCAACCATAGTAAACGCTCAGTTCACCCTGCACTAACGGCTCACCGCCAAAACAAAAGTTGGGAGCCAAACTATATAGGTGGCTACTTTTATAATTAAATAAACTGACGTCAAAGTAAAAAATTATATAGAAACACCTAATGTTAAAAGAACCAACACCAAACAACATTAATTTAATTACGACCCACTTCACAAATCATGTTCTTTACACCTAATCACACAAGCACACCTTAACGTTGGCAGCCAGTTTACAAATTTATTCTTATTGTTGTCGCCAGATTTCTGGCCAATTATCGCGTCACACGCCTTCCACGTACACAAAACTACAGATGTATATAGCAGTTCACATTTTTTATCCAATTTTCATAGATCCGTTGTTCACCAATTACATACGAAATAGTAATTTCGCATTATGTTGTTTACGGACACCAATATGACCAACTTAACTACAAAGTTTTCTTAAATTCATATACTTTACATAGAAATTCAATGGAGTCGGCGACTGCTCTGATTGGTCAGACGAGTGCCCAACAAATACAAAAGTGATGAACGAAAACATATTTTCATCACGATACGAGTTGATTGCGAACCCATTTCTACGAGCCATTGTGTGGATAATGGGGATGCTCGCCATTGCCGGAAATTTGGTAAATTAAACTAAGTTTTGTCTTTGTTGCGCAATAAGAACACGTGTTATATTCCTACAATTTGTTTTGAGGTTGTCATGGTGATGGAAGGCAAAACGTTGGCGACGACACAATCACAATCTTCTGCATTTCGCACAAACCATCTGCTCGTTTTGAATCTATCCGTTTCCGATCTACTCATGGGAGTTTATCTCATCATGCTGGGAGCCGCTGGTGTCAGATACTCTGGAAATTATTGTGCCAATGACCTTATTTGGAGATCAAGCGGAAGTTGCACCACCATGGGGGTATTGGCTTTGCTTACTAGCGAAACATCGGTGTTCACAATGGTTCTGTTGACCATATTCCGACTGTTTGCTGTGAAAAATGTAAGTGAAACAATTGTATTTGGTTAAGTCAGCTATAGCCAACTTCGTTGAACCGGTGCCGGGCCGTTCCAAAACTTTATGACAACTTTCTCTTTGGAAATCTTTTATCTCCGGAAAGTGGGTAAAGAAAGAGGTAGCAATTTCAGTCCGATGGAATTCGAACTGACAACTACATTCCCCGTCCTTCGAATTGAAAGGAACGCCCAGCTTGCAAACTTATTGCTTTTAATGAAAACAGGTTAATGTTCTCTTTTGTTTCAGCCACACGATGCATCCTTGAAACCGGAATTGAAAACTGTCATCCTTTCCATTATCCTCTCCTGGGCATTCTCGTGTACAATTGCTTTTATTCCACTCACAACTCAACTTCAACATTTGTTTGAAACCAAAGCTTGGATGAATGAGAATCCGTTTTATGACAATGTTGCAGTCGACTTTTCTAGTAAGAAATTGTTGTTGATGTTGGTGGTGATACCAGTTTCGAATCACACTATAACGTTGCGTATACAGGTATGAATAACTTCATGGATCGATTTGTAACTTTCCAACACAACTTCACAAGCAATGATTCCCAAGAACTCAACACTGCCCTCATGCGAGTAAATGATGCTAATTCCTGGATGGATTTTATGGATATTCTTGAGGATTACAATTACACTGGGCTATTTGATATTTCTGGATATTTGGGGTTTGTGTTTTAATTGTGCAAAATTTGAATTTTTTATCAACAAAATTGTTTATGTGTAGATATTACAGCAGCAGCAGTGTTTGCATCAGCAAACTGTATGTAACAACCAACGACAAGGCATGGGGATATTCAATCGCTATTATTACTCTTAACTTCCTGGCCTTCATGTTCGTTGCAATTACGTATATTTGGATTTACAAGAAGCCAACTGCCAGTGCCAGGCAAGTGAACAAGAGACTAAGAAGTGGAAGGGCGGCAAGACAAAACAAAGGTAAGCACATTCGTATTTGCAGACATATTATACCATTAAAGCTGTTTCGGCAGAAATACAAAAGAAAATCATCCGACTGATAGTTACCGATTTTCTCTGCTGGGTTCCAATTTCCATTATGTCATTTGTAAACATCGGTGGAGTCCCTATGCCTCCAGTGATGTACGCTGTGTCAGCAATCATCCTGCTTCCCATAAACAGCTCTCTAAATCCCCTCATCTATTCCAACGCACCGAAACTGCTTTATGATAGAGTCCGGGATGGCCTACGTACCGTTTTCAGACGCCAACCACAGGAAGAGCAACAGGAAAATGTGGGTGTGGTTGCTAACCGAGAAAACTTACATGTGGTTGAAGCAGAAACTGATCTGTAAATAAACCTTGCATTCAGTTCGTGCAAAATGTGTTTTTTTCCTGGCATCGAATGGATAGAACCGAATATTTTTTTGACGTCACGCGTACCTTCCATGTGTAGAATAATATTTAGTTTGTGATGGCAAAGTTACTACAACACAAAATTGATATTCCAAGTTACAACTTTCCATTTAAAAATCTCACAAGTAGGACAAAGTAACATATTTGACGAGAGACCCAAACAAAAGAACGAAAATACGTGAATTTGGGTTGATGTACGCACTCCGTTTGCTTAGTTTTGTTTATTGGTTGTATGTGGTGGTTCTTCCTTTTATGTACTATGGTTTGAGTCACGTGTTGAGTTGATCGGACTCGTCGTCCACGTTCACACGTCATCCAACACATGGACACTCTTATCATGTGTGAGTGTTGGAAAGCTTGACATCAACTTGGGTAGAATTATTTTGGACAAAACTATGATTCCCCTTGCTTCCACTGACTTCCCTACTACGTTTTGTTTCTGGATCAACGTTTACTTGTAAATATGATGTTGAAAACATTCCATGTAATCAACTCATGGAATACAAACCATTGGCTCATGAAAATATAGTCTGCTACCTTTAAATATCACCAAAAAAAGTTGAAAACATCCCCTCAAAACCTCCTCTCACACGCTTTGTACATAAACCTAGCCCTGTGTATTTTGTATATCATTGATAATTATATTTTAATGCAAAAAAAGATGTCGTAAAATTTTTGGCAGGACAAACTTTCTGTGTAAATCAAATCATAATTCGTTCGCGGCTAATTTAAACTTTCACCAAAATTTAATCGTTTTGTTGAATGTTTGCTGCTTGCGCATATTTTATGCTACTTGTTGTTGTTATCAATAAACACAGTGTTGAGAGGGTAAAAGAGTGTGTATTCTTGAACTTGTGACTTCTGATGGGGAACGAGTTCCAACCACACTTCATAAGTTTGTTGAGGAATTCCTCACCTGTATGAGTTGGTTCTTGTTTGAATTGTCGTCATGACGAAAATAAAACAGGTTCTTTCCTGTGTTTGATCGCTGAGCAACTGCACCCGTATTTCGCCCTCAACACACCTCCTCGACAAGGCATGGTTACGTTCGAGAAAAAACGGGAATATTTGTTTGCGTTCTACAGCGTAACCCATCTCTTGTTGTCGCTTCACGCCATTTGTTATTAATAATTCAGCTTCAGTGTGGTAAAAAAATCGCGCCTTTTGGCGATCGGGTGCGCCGAGCCGAACGACAAATATCTGTCGGAATGAGTTATTTGTTGCATACACTTGTGGAAAGGGTTGTCCGCTCTTCTCTTCGAACAAAAACATCGAATAAAGACAATCTACTGCCTTGCTCGCACTCCATTGTGAACTTGGTTCAACAGAGATGTGAGAGCAGCGACTGCACGTCATCTCGTTGCTTGACAACGAATGAGTCACCAACAAAACGTCTCCAAAACTGAGGAGGGCTGACTAACGTTGTCCAATGTTCAACCGACCATGATGAAGTTCGCAACTGCAACGGAAAGGGGAGATCATATTGCCGTAAAGGATCACCTCTGAGACAAAGGTAGGTGGCATTCAGGACCAAACGAAGACATCTACAATGTGTGACAGCAACGAGCAACGTTGTTCCAATGTTAAGTCGTTTCGTAATCTTTCTGCTGCTACGTTCGCGGCCAACATTACCAGTACGTTGGTGAAGAGAAAAACACATCGAACGAAACCATTACCTTTTCTTGCACACGCAGCTATTTTATCTGCGCAGCAAAACTTTTTGGCAGTTTCAAAACTTGCCCACGTTCAGCAAGATTGTCCGTAATCATTTTTATCCCACATAGTTTTTCGGGTATTCTGTAAGTCCGGGATTCGCCGAATGTTTTAATATTCATCCAAACACGAATATTCACCGAATCATTTTAATTTTGCACAAAAGTACTTGAACATAAACAATAAATATAAATGTCATGGGCACCGATAAAACCATACTGGTTATCCAGTCAAGAAGCCAACATTAAATTTGCCAGACTGGCAGGCGAGGAGCACCGCGCACGAAGCTGTCAATCAACTTGCAACCATTGTTTCATCGTCATGATTATGGAAATATTTGAACGCTGAGCAGGAAATCAGTCGTCACGCTGTTGAAGAGGGAGACCGAGTGTTGAAACAAAAATCTGCGGGAAAGCGGAGCGGGAACTCCGCCAAAGGTTAAAATTAAATTTTGCACAAATTCTTCATACGTAACGCTACATCCTTTTGAAGAGAAAAAGTCAACACAATACTCACCGACTGTTTAATCCGCGCGATTCTACCACCAACTTCTGTGGATATTTTCTTCATCTGACTTTAAATGTCTAAATTTGAGTCAGTAATGAATGCGTGCGATAAAGAATAGTGTTCTAACAATATAGTAATGGTTGGAGTTATTTAAGAAAAATCACTTGCAATGGAAATGTATTATTTACACTTGATTTTATATATTTCTTTATTTCTTTTCATTTGTATTTCAACGACAGAGCTTTTAAATTATTGCTGCTCAGGTTGGGCTTGATAACCATCACTTTGAAACTGGTGCCAATGTTGCGAATCCAACACGGTTGTTGGCGATATCGAAAGTTGTGTAGTAATCTCATAAAAAAGACACCAAAAACCCTCAATGGACCACCTTCTGACATCATGTTAATGCTGCAAAACCTCAAGACCGACGCGAGGATTTACCCGATGACACATAGAACATGAACTACACACACCATATCAGCACCTTCCTTTACAAAAGATGAAATCATCATTTTGTTCATAACTTTTCTTTTTGCAGTTTTGCTACGGTTTCTGTCCAACGCCATTCAAGATGCGAAACATCAATCCACAGTGGACTAATTTCTGAGACAGAATTGTTGATGTATCGATATTTGTTGGACTTCAGTCTGTTTTGGCTAAGCATGACTGCCTATTAGCAACTCTTGTTGCTTGTTTTAAGGAATACGTGGATTAAATAGCGCACTTTGTCTTGAAATAAGCAATGCGAACATTACTGAATCTTCTGCAAACGAACATGGTTAAATAAGTAACGTTTTGATTTAGGAACCTTGTCATCCATACGTTGATCTTGTCTGGCTTTACATGTAGGCGGTACATTTGTGTCATACGCCATCATGTTTGTCCATGGCACAGTGAGTTAAAAAATATCAACACGTCATAAAATACGCATATATGACTCACAGACGGTATTGTTCAATCGCCTCCTATGTTTAAAAAAGTTATGTTATTAGTTCTCCGAAGTTTGGCAAACAATACAGCGGTGTTGTTCACTCGTTTAAGTCACATTACAAAACAGAAGGACAAAGGAAAACCGTTGATTGTAAATTAGCGTTTTGCCGGTAACTTTGGCAATCGCACATGAATCACGTTTTGCAATATTTGATGTGTGTTTCTTTGTTCATTTATTATGGTCGGAAGCCACTTTCAAAGAACAAATTAGTCCTGTCCATTTCGCAATGGTTTTTGCCACTAAAATGGTTCCACCAGGTACACTAATTAGCCTACTCTCAAATAAAATAGAGATTTGGTTCATCTGGGCGATCAGCATTATAATGTGGTTGTTCTTAACCCTTTTTCTCTCATTTCCCCATTTTTTTGTGAAGGGAATCCTTGTTCCCCATTTGTGTTTAAATTTTTACCGTAGAAATTAATTATTGCATTTGTCATACGCTTAAGACATTTTTGGGTGCATGACGCACAATGGATACAGAACATAACAACTACTTTGGTACATTTGGTGCCCACTAATTACCTACCCACAACCATATAATTTCCCACAGGTAAAACGCATTTGTATTTTTAGGTGTTGGGGAGTTAAAAAGCTGGCAAGCAAACATATTTCATACTATTTAAGCTGCAAAAGTATAACAAAAAGTTACTTCTTTGCCTACAATTGGACACCTAAAACAGAAAAAAATATTGTCTCCAACCTTTTTTGTCTACGGTCACAAGCACAATGGACATATTTAAATTTATTAGTTTTGTGTTTCAAATGAATTCCTTTAGGAAATATCTGCATGACAGGGAAGTTTCAAAGCATGCCACCGTGAATCAATGAAGAAGAAAATAACAAATGACCTAAGAAGAAGAAAATTTATCAATGACCGAAATATTTTTTGCAAAAATTTAAGGGAAAACTTCAAAATTCATATGTTGCTCATGGACGCCAAAGGGGAATGTGGGATGGATTTCGGGCAGTCTGTAAACGAACAAAAGCACACACAAATTTGCCGCAAAATTATGTTTGTTTCAGTTTACTTTTTTTGTTGAATGACAAATATATTTGTGATTCTGGTATTTTGACAAATATACAATTTAGTTTGTCAGAAAAGCTTCCAGCAAATTTAACACAGGGTTCATGACCACAAAAGGTTGGGATTCACCAATCTTAACTGTGACTTCCAACAACATGTATGCAATAAACAAATGATGAAGAGTTCTAAATTATACCCATGACCAGTCAGTTTCACATTTTCTGATGGCTATGTATAGCAACTACTGATTTCTATTAATTAATGCAACTAATGCTTGAATCAACACAGTGTTAAAAATTTTTTAAAGGTTTTTTATTTAGACCTAACCAAGCTACTAATATAAAAAAATAGTCACTACTGGAATAAAAAAAACACAAATGCAAACAAACACACAGAGCTACAACCTGAAAATCAACAGCCTTAAAATGACGTAAGCATGCAGACAATCAAATGACCATAAACAAACCATCTAATAGCAAATGAACAGTTGATAATGTATCACAGCAGTTCTGTTCTCTCTATATAAACCATTAAAACTCACAAATGGCTTGGACAGATAAACAGATGCCATTGCACACGTTGCCAGTTTGAATAAAGGTTCTCAACCTAGTAGTTCAAAGCATCTCTTTTAACTTAAAGCAAAACATAAACCAGCCAGCTCCACAACAAATTTTGTCTGGTGAGAACGGCATAGGTTTCTGCACAAAAAGACAACCAACCCAACAATCATGATCTGCAATTTCAGAAAGGAAAATTTAACAACATCAACACCAACAAAACTTAACAACAACTTGGACAATTGGAATGAACCCCAAACCATGCATTGGATAACACAATGTAATCCACCCAAACATCCACTTGCTTTTATGACAGCAAATAAAAAAGAAATCATGGGTAATGGTCAATTGCAGGAGCCCTAGCCTCTAACTAAGCTTGCCAGACAATTAACGTATGCATAAACACGTCATGGAGAAGGATATCACAGACCCCATATGATGAAAAATTAGCTGAAAGAAAATTAAATGATGAAAACAGTGACATATAAAGAAATATGCACAAAGCACATTTTTCCTCAGTTGTGAAACCTGGCAGCAACAGAAATGAACAGCAAAGAATATTACAAGAAGGCCCACAGATTGAGCTCTATGCATTATTTCCTGAATACATATGTACATTAAATCAGAAGAAGTTGGTGAGTTTATTTTTATGACATGTAGGTGCGGATTGCTTCCTTGACTTTCTTCTTGCACATCGGACAACGTCGAACATCAGGTGAGCAATTTGAACAACAACACAAATGTCCACAAGGTACAAACACAATATCAGCCAAGCGATCATGACAGATCTTGCATTTTCTTTCATCTTGTATTTCTTGTATGCGAGCTTGCATTGAAGTGCTTGTTTCTGTAAATTGTGTCATTTTAACATAAGGGCTCACTATAAATTAAACACATAAAATTAGGAAACATTAAAAGTCTGGAATTGTGTTGTCTTTTCAATATTAATATAAAAGGAAATGAAAAAACATGTTGATGACAAAAGACCTCATTTTTCTCCTAAAATCAGTTTAACCAATCTGTTTTCAGTTATTAAAGGCCCTGAAAGTTGACTGAAGATACTGGTAATTCAAACTTTCATTTTTGACACTGCTGTCCTTTGTGATGTAGGTAAGCCATTACATGAATTAATAAAAAATAAAATAAAAATTGCTTCTCACCCTCTCCAGTCGACACACTGGGAACAGAAGATGCCGCAGCTGTGAAAACAAAAAAGTTTAGGATATCAAGACTTTTAGAAGGAATTTATGTAAGTTTTGAGAGCAACAATATGGTGCAATGGATACTTCTTTGTTTTCCCTTTTTAATTTGTTTAAAATCGCAACAATTTGCCTCACAAACAACTTTATGCACAATTTTATGATAGAGTCTGAATTCTCCCACAGCAAAATCCCTACCTTGGAACAGACGACGACATCATAATAGTAATGGTTACATCATACAAAGAAAAACACCACGCCCCCAACAAACAACTTTTAATGTTTATGAAGAAAACAGTCCACCAGACTCCCACATGGATTCAATACAACATACCTGAAGATTGTGGCTCATCAGTTATGTCCTCATCACTATCCTCAGGTTGTTGTGAACTTTCCAAGTCAGTTAGGTCAGCCACCAAATCCTCAACGTTAATGTACATCCCAGTTTCACGAACACGACTGCATTGATAAATTATATCTCACTTGTTTCAGACAACCCACATACCTAAAACACTTTGCTTTGCTATGCCATGATAATGCATGGTAACAGAGGCATTAAACTTTACATAACATTATCATCACTTCATGCTTTTGTTATCTTTATTATTAGTTTGTCCTTAGCTACAGCAACTACTTAAAATTAACAGTCATAATTGTATCTAAGGTAGCCAAGACAATTTTTTTAACTTGTCATGATTTCTATTGAAGTTTCATTGGCAGTAAATGCCCTTGTTTAATACTGATATGGGGCATGTAAAAGTTGATTGGTTACGATATGAGGTATTTAAAATTCATTAACATCCCAAAATTACTCATTGATTGTTTACTGTAAAATGTTTTCTGTGTTAAAAATAAGTTACCATATATGTATCTCATGTCCTAAATTTACTTTTGGGTCATAATAACTAACCGAGCAACAAGTCTACGAACAGCATTCCGCTCAAACCCAAGATCATAAGCTATTTGGACCAAGTCTGATCTCATTGCTTCACTGACACGAGCATCTTCTTGGCGCATTTCCTCCTGTTATAAAAAGAACAAAAATATTTGAAAAGAGAAATTAGTAATCGACAACATTAAATTTGCGCCATTGTTTTAACAAAGATTATCCAAGCTATTTCACATTGTGTTAAAACACTACATGTGCTTAATACTAGGATTTGGCCGTAGGTATATTTCAACACTCATCCAAATTGAATTATGAGCACTGAATGTAATATTAACGACTAAGGGATGCAATTTCTATACAACTGGTACTAAATATTTACACAGTTATCTACTTAAAATACTTTTACAAATTTGACTTCTGCAAAATATTTTGTGCAACACTGTTGTGGCCAACCTGTGGGTCGATGATTTGTGGAGGGGGACTCCGTGCTCTCCCAAATTGGGGCCTTATTTCCCGAGGTGGTACGTCATGTTGTCCACCCATTATCGGCCTCGGCAGGTTTGGAAACATTGACACCATCCGGTGGACAAAGTCTGGCCCTTTGCGTTGCAGCAAGAATTCACATCTGCAATTACGAAAATTATTCTGATCACTAAAAAAGCCTTGAGATGGATCAAAAGCTAGTGACCCTTGCAAGTTTATGTAGACTTCTTGCATATTCTAGTTTATACATCTATCAGTCACCTGCAACCTAGAACAGTGGTTCTCAACCTTTTTGTCAGAGCGGGCCTTTTCTGCTAGTGTCAGAGTCGTTGCGAGCCCTTGTATGTTTTTTTTACAATATCTGCTCACTACTTCTTCGAGACTGTGATGTATGTCACTATGTGTCATTGTTAGCCATTAAACAATAGTGTAACATGCTTCTGTATTTTTATGTTTCCAAGCTTATGTTTTAGACTGTGCATACAGTTTTTGAAAATATCAATCAGATATCATGAGTACCCTGAAGTTACTTGTCAATCCTCAACACACGCCCAAGGGTTTTGCGGAGAGACCTCCAGAACCAATGGCCTTGAGGAAATTAGCCACAATAAATATATTGTTATACTCACGTTGGGAACCACTTGGCGTGTTCTGTCCATGGTTCATCTTCACGATCCCAGTTTTGCAAACCTCCGTTGCAATACCAACATTTAACTCGATCCCGGTCACCTGTGAACCACAAAACACAGTGACAATGAACCCCTCATATTGTTAGGGGCGCACAATAACATACAAGGCTAAATTCACAAACCACATCACCATTATAAGAAATAACCAAAAATACTAGGCAAATATATTCAAAACCAACCTATGTTTTACACATAAAATATTTAAATCAAATCTATTTATGCCACTATTAAAAGAAATTTATGTTTCACATAAATGTAATTGTGTTTATCATAAGTTGACTTTTGTCTCTTAGATTTTAGCAGCATAGAAGCTTTGCCTTCGTTTTTCAACCTATTTCACTGTAATTCGTTCACCCCTAACTTGAAAAACATTTGAACAAAATAAAGTTTGTTTTAAAGTACCTAAATAAAAGAAACCAGCCTTTGCAATCTGCCTCGGTGTTGCATTGACGTTATTAGCTGACCAACGTTGATCAAACATTTCAAATCTTGAATTTTCATTTCTCATGTGGGGGTTGACCGGAAACTGACATCGGAACATATTTTCCAAATCCCTCTGCAATTGAATGATTTTTGACACTTGACAATGAATGTTACATTACTTAGAAATAACTCAACTTCAAAACCCAATTCATTCAATAAAAATGGTAACACAAATACATGCAACTGGTAATTTATTGCCAATAAACAAATTTAAACACCTTCCATTGGGACAAGTATTTGCAAATAATTTTAATGAAACTGAACCTGTTCATTTTCAGATGGATCGGGTGGTTCTTGGAAAACAATTTGTTGACGTGGAGTAACAGCTTGTTCTTCTGGTGAGAGAGGGACATTTCTATCTTCTGCTCCTTGCACCAACCTAATATTGATAACATGATTAAAGTTATGACCATATTTGGACCTTTAGCAACAATTTTGTTTGCAAGTTTGTGGCATAACATAGCAATTCATTTGGCACTTCACCAAAATGCAATATTTATTTTTTATTTAGCATTCCTACAAAAGTTGCGCTATGTTTATGAAAAAATAGGTGACAATAGTTTGCAACATATGTAAGTTATAGATAGATAAATTAGGATTCGAACCATTGGATATACTATTCTGAACCGTCCATTCTTAATTCACGATTTGCGTTAATGAATTTGAGACAAACTAACTTCATCTTTTTAAATTGATACCATAAGTTTTAAACATGTAGAGATTTGCCTTTTTTTTGTCAGCACTGCTTTCTAATTATCAACCAGTTCTCTGTCTCACTTCTAATGCAAATGTTATCTAGTGTTTGTATGAGAAACCCTAACAATATATCCCATCCTAACAACCTCACCCCTGAGAAACAGATCTTATGCTTGTAAAACTTTAATATTTCCCAAATTTATAATCACTTATTTACCTGCAGTGTGGAAAATGTCTCCTGTGTTCATTGTTGACAACATCCCCATAATTCCAATTTCTCAAAACTCCAGCGCAAGAGAAATATTGAACTCGATCGAGGTTTCCAAGATAGAAGAAACCGGATCTTGCAAGATCGTTCGGACTAACTGTCGGTCTTTCTGATGGCCAGTGCTCAAACGTTCGTGTACAACAACATTAAAAAAAAAAACAAATTTGACTAATTTTGACCCATGAAAAATGTAACAATATTCATTTAATTGCTGTATTAACAACAAAAAAAGAGCTAGCAATGAAGTTAAGAACCTAAATTTTCCGTTTGTGCAAATGCATGGCTTGCTTTCACTTCTTACCAAATTCCTAACCACCTTGGTAAATGCTACTACACCAGAACACAGCCAGGTCACAAACCCTCATTGGGGATTACCCCATGCATACCAGTGAAAACTGCAAGATACTCAGTGGGAATTTTCCTTATACGACACTTGCTGTTCTGAGTTGCACACGTGCTGATAGCATACCTAAACTGGCGTGCGAACTGCAAGTTCAATTTGCGAGGTGAAAACTTTCGCAGATAGTTCAATGCACATGGGTTCTACTCTTAACGAACAATTTCAAGGATCGTACACCTTTTCTTGTTTGCCACAAAATGCATGCGCCACGTGTGCGTGCCAAACAGTTACTAATTCTGTGGAATAGGCTAAAGATATTGTTCTTCGGCTATAAACCATGGGAAATGACAAACACATGCAAATTCAATCAAAACAAACTTATCTCATTGGTCCTACACATCTATTACACAACAGCAACTGACATACAAATAGCTTCCACCAGCGCATGCATTGATTTTCTACACGATAATGAAACAATATGGACTGTTACGTCATACAAGCTATGTGACGTATTAATAGCTTCTTTAGGTGTGACACCAGAACACAGCCAGGTTGGAAAACCTGACGTGAACTGCAGCTTGTTAGTTTAACTATTTTTGCTAAAAGTCTTGCTGTGGCTGTGACAGCTTTTAAAGCGGCGAGTTCTGCGGTGATTTTGGAAAATATGTGAGCTGTTAATAGCTTCTTCAGGTGTGACACCGGAAAGATAATTAAACCATCAAGCTGCAGTTCACGTCAGGTTTTCCAACCTGGCTGTGTTCCGGTGTCACACCTACAGAAGCTATTGGCTGTGTTCTGGTGTAGTAGCATTTACCAACTACCTTGATTGACAATTAAAAATAGAAACACTACTGGGTTTACATAAAATTTCCCATTTTATTTTTTTAGAAAAGATTTTATTGGAAGTATTGTTTTGTTGGAGACAAGAACAATTTATTTGTTTAATGTTTCCACGTAGGATAAAAGATTCACCAGCCTAAACAACTATTTAACCTAAACAGTCAAAAAGTTTTGCTGCGCAGATAAAAGAGCTGTGTGTGCAAGAAGAGGTAATGGTTTCTTTCGATGTGTTTTCCTGTTCACCAACGTACAGGTAATGTTGGCTGCGAACGTAGCAGCAGAAAGAATACGAAACGACTTAACATTGGAACAACGTTGCTCGTTGCTGTCACACATTGTAGATGTCTTCGTTTGGTCCTGAATGCCACCTACCTTTGTTTCAGAGGTAATCCTTGCAAAAAGATTTGTGTTACGGACATTTGGTCTCCACTTTCCGTTGTGGTTGCGAACTTCATGATGGTCGGTTGAACATTGAACATCGATAGTCAGCCCTCCTTAGTTTTGGGGACGTTATGTTGATGACTCATTCGTTGCCATACAACGGGATGACGTGCAGTCGCTGCTCTCGCATCTCAACTCTGTTGAAGCAAGTTCACAATGGAGTGCGAGCAAGGCAGTAAGGTTGTCTTGTTTCGATGTTTTTGTTCGAAGAGAAGAGAGGGCAACTCTTTCCACAAGAGTATGCCACAAATTAACTCCTTCCGACAGATATTTGTCGTTCAGCTCGGCGCACTCGATCGCCAACAAGCGAGAGTTTTTTTCACTGTACACTGAAGCTGAATCATTAATAACAAATGGCGTAAAGCGATAACAAGAGGTGGGTTACGTTGATATAGCGCAAACAATTATTCCCGTTTTTTCTCGAACGTAACCATGCCTTGTCGAGGAGGTGTGTTGAGGGCGAAATTCGGGTGTAGTTGCTTAGCGATCAAACACAGGAAAGAACCTGATTTATTTTCAACACGAACCAACTCAAATAGGTGAGGAATTCCCCAATTAACTCATGAAGTGTGGTTGGAACTTGTACCTCACCACAATTCACAAGTTTAAAGAATACACACACTTTTACCCTCTCAACACTGTGTTTATTGACAACAACAGCAAGTAACTCAAAATATGCGCAATCAGCAAACATTCAACAAAACGATTAAATTTTCGTGAAAGTTTAAATTAGCCGCGAACGAACCAGTTGATATTGAATGCCAAAGAGTAATTGATTGTTAGAAATAAAAACTTTAAACGAAAATCTTGCTGCTGGACATTTGATGCAATGTTAACGATGGAATGTGATTTATGATGCGATTTACAGAGTTTGTCCTGCCAAGAATTTTACGACATTATATTTGCAGTAAAACATATTTATCACTGATATACAAAATACACAGGGCGAGGTTTATGTACAAGGCGTGTGAGAGGGGGTTTTGTGGGGGTTTTCAACTTGTAGTAAGGAAGTCACTGCTCGAAGCAAGGGGAATCACCGCATCATTGCAATGTCCAAAATAATTATACCCAAGTTGATGTCAAGCTTTCCAACACTCACACATAATAAGAGTGTCCATGTGTTGGATGACGTGTGACGTGGACGACGAGTCCGATCAACTCATCACGTGACTCATACCATGGTACATAAAATGAAGACCCGCAAAATACCTCCAAAAAGCAAAACTAAGCAAACGGAGTGCGTACACCAACCAAAATTTACGTATTTTTGTTCTTTTGTTTGGGTCTGACGTCAAAGTTGTTACTTTGTCCTACTTGTGAGATTTTTGAATGGAAAGTTGTAACGTGATATATAAATTTTATGTTGTAATTACTTTGCCATCAAAAACTAAATAGTATTCTACACAAAGAAGGAACGCGTGACGTCAAAAAAATATTCGGTTCTATCCATTTCTGCCAGGAAAAACACATTTTGCATAAACTGAATGCAAGGTTTATTTACGGATCGGTTTCTGCTTCAACCACATGTAAGTTTTCTTGGCTAGCAACCACAACCACATTTTCCTGTTGCTCTTCCTGTGGTTGACGTCTGAAAACGGCACGTAGGCCATACCGGACTCTATCATAAAGCAGTTTCGGTGCGTTGGAGTAGATGAGGGGATTTAGAGAGCTGTTGATGGGGAGCAGGATAATTGCTGACAAAGCGTAGATCACTGTAGGCATAGGGACTCCACCGAAGTTAACAAATGCCATGATGGAAATTTTATAGTTAAAGCGAAACATGTTACCAGGGTTTAACCGTTAGTTTAACTAAACATGTTACCAGGGTTTAACCTTACCAGGGTTTAACCGTTAGTCGGCTTTTGTTTTAGTTGAGGCATTGATTCTTTGCCCTTTTATATGTATAGACAGCACTTTTAAGTCAGTTGTCGCCCTCCGTTCTGTCATACAATTAATTTAATTAAGTATTTATATGATCAACCCTTGAGATTTGGCCCCCGTACACCTCAGGTGCAGGTCTTGCAGCCACAACACCATTGGTTAATGCTCATGAATTCTCATAAAAACAAACAATCACTTTTGTTCCCATACAGACAAACAATCACGCAAAAACAAACGACAACTCATACCTTAGATAACTACGCGTAAGCACTCAATGCAGCCTTCTGCCCACGATTTTTCTTATAGTGTGCGCGTAACTTGGGTCTCTTTGCTCAGTGAGTTATCTGTTCTCGTTTTTTTTCGCTTCCTCCTTGTGGCTTACGGTTATCGATATATATACGGTTATTGAGATTAAAAAAAATGTCGATGTGAAATTAAAACCCAAAGCCGATTTGCACATATGTCAGAGATTAACCCATTTGTCGGATAGAAACGAAGCGATTGACCCAAAATACCATATTCGCACGTACGCGAAGTAATCAAATTTCATAATTTAACACAAAATGACATTTAATCATAACGTTTTGCTGCAAATTACATTTCTGATATTCTAAACAAATTTAAATGTTTGAAACCAAGTGTTTCTGATTACCGTCAGTCAGGTTATTTTTGAAATACGAAAAATCGATTTCGCCGACTGTTTTGCGTGCTCACGTCATTCGCACTTCCTTATCTTTCTGTCTCCGGTGTTAGAAAGCCTTGCACAGCAGTGCAGTTCGCAGTTGAGTAGATGTAGTGGTAGGGGCCACAGTGTTCACCATTTTAGTTCCATTTTATTTGCTTGCCTGACTTGTGTAAAGGTACTTCGAGTGCTTTATTGCATTTTATTTGCAGAAACTGTCGATGCCTTTGTAGGCAAATCGATTTTTCGTATTTCAAAAATAAACCGTCTGACGGTAATCAGAAACACTTGGTTTTAAACATTCGCTATCCGCTATAATTTCTGTCGCTGGTTTTAAGACAGTGCCACATCAGGGGCTAGATTCTGTCCACTTTAGAGATTAGATTTCAAATTTAAATTTCTGAGGTATCCTATAGTTCTGATGTCACACCCATCATTGTAAAAAATTGGGGGAATGGGTGACTGACACGATAACCTCAAGGGTTACATTAAACAATTTTGTTTTGCATATTCTTTGTTCATAGGCGTTTAAACTCTTCCTGCAAAATAAATTGAAGTTAGCTTTACAAAAGAGGTCAATTCTAAGCAGGGGTCCTCAGAATGTAACTTTATGAATGTGGTACGCCACTAAATTAAAAGCGAAAAAAAACTGCTGCATGAATAACAGAAGGTTGTAACTGCTTGAAGCAGTTTGACGCCCGCATTGGGAAAACAGCGCAATCAAAAACTTTCCTAAAAAATGACACGATTTTTAAAGGAAATGTTTCAACGTCAAATACATTTTGTGCGGTTTGCAAGGCTGTCGTGTTATCAAAATATTACCACAGTAAGTAAAGTTGCCTCTTCAATATTGAAACTTCTTCAAATCGTTCGTTCTATTGTTGTAAAAGGCCTCTTCGAAATTGTATAGATGTGAAACTTCGCACAAACAACTATTGCGTGACGCCATCTTTCCGGACTCCTATTACGTCTAAACCATTCTACTAAGTTTCGCTGCTCTTCACTTTTGCAGGGTTGTCGATAGTTAGTTGGTTTCTTGTGTAAGTTTATAACAGTTTTCAACAAGATTGGAAAGATGAAGAAAGAAATCTTGATGTTATTTTTGCTGGCAACACTTTGCAGTGCTCACATGTGAGTGTGCGTCATCTTGAAATGAGTTAACTATGTTTTACATGATGACAATTTTGACGACAGCAAAACTTATTGATCTTTTAAACTTTAACGCATTTGTCGATCAGATTATCTTACCCAAGAAAACCATTTACAAGTGCTTGTGCAAAATGTAAAATATTACTTGTTTGTTGTATCATTCTTATCTCGAGGTCTAATGTATGGCATTTTTGAAGAATAAATCTTCAACGCCACGAGACTTTCAGCCAAAGTTTAATGGAAAGAAAGTCAATTGTCAACGAATTCCAGAAACGAAACGACAAACTTCTATTCGCCTCAAAGGCCGCTGGTTCCGTGCTTCTGCAAAACTATCATAACGTAATATCTCATGTATAAAAACACAACTTACCTTAACAGAATATTCTATATTAGATGCTTTACTTGGGAGAAATTGGAATAGGAACCCCTCCACAAATATTTATCGTCCTTTTTGATACATTGAGGGAATTCGCTTGGGTGCCCGCGATTAAATGTGACACAAACAGGGTTGCATGCTGTGAGTATAACATGGTCGACACGCTTGTGCGTTGTCTCAAAATTACAAGTTTTTTTCGCAGCCAAGCATCACAAATATAACAGTGCTGACTCTTCAACATATGTTAAAATCGGAAAGAATATCTCGACGGATGACTTTACAGGAATTTATAGTCAAGATGTGATCTCTGTAACACACTGGGTAAGTTTTTCATCATTAAAGGTAAACCATAATATTTTTTCAGGTTGGGGGTGTGAGTGTGAATCAGACCTTTGTTGAGATGATTGAAACTCCATATGGTCTTCGAGACGATTGGTTTGACGGAATAGTTGGAATGAATTTCCCACGTGGGAACTATACACCTATGTTCAATCACATGTTTCAAAAGGGGATAGTTACAAAAAATCAGTTCTCATTCTATCTTAACAGGTAAATTAGTTGCGAAATTGTGCTTGAATAATTTCAACAAAAAAAGGCGTTCGTCGCGGTCAGAAACTCGGACAAACTATTCGTTTTAAAGGCTTTTTTTAATCATTGTATGTAATA
Organism: Ascidia mentula; assembly: GCF_947561715.1. Classification (NCBI taxonomy): domain Eukaryota; kingdom Metazoa; phylum Chordata; class Ascidiacea; order Phlebobranchia; family Ascidiidae; genus Ascidia; species Ascidia mentula. The sequence continues at coordinate 19,956,856 of NC_138568.1, read as the reverse complement.
ATCCTGCTTTGGTTATTCGAATCCGAGAATTATTAATTGCATTGCAAACGACCTATTTCTTTTCCTGTCCTTCCTATTGAACCTGTCACAATTTAGAGATTTGTCACTACCAGATGGTGGAGAGTTATATCTGGGTGGAGTGAACCCTGCGAGATTCACTGGAAAGTTTAACTACCATAAAGTTGTTGGAAAGGTAAGTTAATTGCCCATTTGCACATCATAAAAACTAACGGAAACCTTTTTTCTCTTTTGTTACCAATCCACTCGGCGCACGCAAGCTGATATGTCTCACCATGTCTTTCAATTTGATTATAAATTATGTTGACTTTCAGAATAAATGGCAAATTTCCTTGGATGGTATAAGTGTTGGAGATAAAGCTGGTACCAAAGCTTGTGTCGGTGGTTGTCTGACAATGATTGGTTCAGGCAATAACGTTTTTGTTGGTCCTACAAGTGAAGTCGCGATGATCGCCAAGGCTGTTGGAGCTATTAGAACTTCCATGGATGTAAAAAAATAAAAATAAAAATATTTGCTACGTGCAGTTTAAGAGCTTACCTAAACTATATTGTTCGTTGCAGATTCAATATGCGGTGAATTGTGGCGACAAGCATCGAATGCCGAATATAACATTCACTCTCTCCGGCATCAAATACGTTCTCACACCCGAGGAGTACGTCATAACGGTTGGTTTAAACCAGTATATTCCTCAATTTTTTTCTCTTTGTGATAAGCGAAATATTTTTGAGGACAATATCAATTCGACATACGACACTGCTGCAACAACACTGGTTTCTTAAACCATGCTTTGCATTTAAACGTATAAAGTATACCTTTTTTCCAACCCTATATTATAGGTCTAATAAAAGCTGTGACGACTAAATGCTCAAATTGTCACCATTACTAATGCAAAAGTCTGATCGATACAAGAAACTGTCAACCGCTAAAGTATTGTGTTTATCTCAGGGCGCCCTTATCTAATGTTAAATTGTGCTCACGGTATTACTAAGTAGACATTTTATTCCTTGATGACAGCTTTCGGTGAATTGCTTCTTGGGATTTTTCGGCGTAAACATCATGTCAGAAGATGGTCCATTGTGGATCTTTGGTGTCATGTTTATGAGAAATTACTACACAACTTTCGATATCGCCAACAACCGTGTTGGATTCGCAACATTGGCACCGGATTCTAAATGATCGTAATCAAGCCCAACATGAGCAGCAGTAACCACTTGAAAGCTGTGTCGTTGATATACACATGAAAAGAAATATATAATCAAGTGTAATTAATAGATTTCCATTGCAAGTGATTTTTCTTGTTTCGCTGATTATGTGTCTGTTGTAAAATATACTTAATCAACAAACTGTAATAGTCTTCTGTTCATTTGAGCATGGAGTTGACACTTTTCATTGTGTTGAGATTTTCATCAACTTTATTCCAGTAGAACAATTGCACTTACAGGAAGGTTGCCCGTTACAAAAGTTTCTTACTACCAAAAGTGATTAAATATGCATTTCTTGTCATACCCACATTCCATACCTGAATATCATTTGTTTACTGAACAGTGTACAGTAGTAAGCTATTTTACCTCAAAACTTTGGTGAGGTGAGTTCTCGCTTTTTCAGTTATCACTGCCACGTCATCCCTTTTAACGCCAGGCTTTCCAATAACTAGAAAACCTTGGACAAAACACAAAAAATATGATTAATGATCACGTGTGGTCAACAACCTGATGGCGTAATAATCATTCTGTATGAAACGACTGCATATATGTAGGCAGCATTTAATAACTCCAACCATTACTATATTGTCAGAACGCTATTTTTCATCATAATACATTTTATATGAGGTTATGTTGAAAATACGAATATCTTTATCTGAAGCCTACCTTGTTCGTGTACGAGTGCTGTAGTATTTCCATATTGGGACGCACGCATTAATTACTGACTCAAATTAGACATTTAAAGTCAAATGAAAAAAATATTTACAGGAGTTGGTGATAGAATGGCGCGGATTAAACCGTTGGTGGGTATTGTGTTGACTTCTTTCGATTTAAAATTATGCAGCGTAATGTTGAAGAATTCGTCCAAAATTAAATTTTCACTTTGCCTGAGTTCAGCTCCGCTTTCCCGCAGATTTTCGTTTCAACACTCGGTCTCCCTCTTCAACAGCGTGACGACTGATTTCCTGCTCAGCGTTCAAATATTTCCATAATCATGACGTTGCAACCATGGTTGCAAGTTGATTGACAGCTTCGTGCGCGGCGCTCCTAGCTGGCCAGTCTGGCAAATTTAATGTTGGCTTCTTAACTGGATAGCCCTTATGGTTTTATCGGTGCCCATGACATTTATATTTATTGTTTATGTTCAAGTGCTTTTGTGCAAAATAAAAATGATTCGATCAACATTCGGGTTTGGATGAATATTAAAACATTTGGCGAATCCCGGACTTACAGAATACCCGACAAATTTGAGAGATAAACATGACATTTAAATAAGCACAGAAATAATGGCGGTTGGTCAGGTATTTGATTATGATGTCACAGAGAATTGGAGCAGCAATCTGCTTACTTCCTTCATTTACGCCAAACTTCAAAATTTTCGGTTTTATGATTTCTTTTAGTGAATCAACCATGAAACAAACAACGTTTTAGCACATAAAACAGCTGTTTGATGTCTTCTTTGGTCCTGGATGCAACCTACCTTTGTTTCAGAGGTAATCCTTATGAAAAGATTTTTGTTACAGCCATTTGGTCTCCACTTTCCGTTATGGTTTCGAGCTTTACAACGGAGTCGATTGAACACCGGACAACGTTAGTCAGCCCTCCTCAGTTTCGGGGACGTTTTGTTGATGAATCATTCGTTGCCATGCAACAGGACGACGAGCAGTCGCTGCTCTCGCATCTCAGCTCTGTTGAACCAAGTCCACAATGGAGTGCGAGCAAGGTAGTAGGTTATCTTGTTTCGATGTTTTTGTTCGAAGAGAAGAGAGGGCAACCCTTTCCACAAGAGTATGCAACAAATTAACTCATTCCGACAGATATTTGCACTCGATCGCCCACTGGCGTGTTTTTCACCGTACACTGACGCTGAATCATTGATAACAAATGGCGTAAAGCGATAACAAGAGGTGGGTTACGCTAATATAGCGCAAACAATTATTCCCGTTTTTTTCTCGAACGTAACCGTGGCTTGTCGAAGAGGTGTGTTGTGGGTGAAACACAGGTGTAATACACACACTTTTACCCTCTCAACACGGTTTGCAGGGCTGTCGTGTTATCAGAATATTAAGTAAAGTTGCTTCTTCAATATCGAAACTTCTTCAAAATCGTTCGTTCTATTGTTGTAAAGGAATTCTTCGATATTGTATAGACGGAACTTCGCACAAACAACTATTGCGTGACGCCATCTTTCCGGACTCCTACCATGTCTAAACCATTCTACTCAGTTTCGCTGCTCTTCACTTTTGCAGGGTTGTCGATAGTTAGTTGCTTTCTTGTGTAAGTTTATAACAGTTTTCAACAAGATTGGAAAGATGAAGAAAAAAATTTTGATGTTATTTTTGTTGGCAACACTTTGCAGTGCTCACATGTGAGTGTGATTCATCTTGAAATCAGTTCACTATGTTTTACATGTTTACAGTTTTGACGACAGCAAAACTTATTGATCTTTTAAACTTTAAGGCATTTGTCGATCAGATTATCTTACCCAAGAAAACCATTTACTAGTGCTTGTGCAAAATGTAAAATATTTCTTGTTTGTTGTATCATTCTTATCTCGAGGTCTAATGTGTGGCATTTTTGAAGAATAAATCTTCAACGCCACGAGATTTTCAGCCAAAGTTTAATGGAAAGAAAGTCAATTGTCAACGAATTCCAGAAACGAAACGACAAACTTCTGTTTGCCTCAAAGGCCGCTGGTTCCGTGCTTCTTCAAAACTATTATAATGTAATATCTCATGTATAAAAACACAACTTAACTTACTAGAATATTCTATATTAGATGCTTTACTTGGGAGAAATTGGAATAGGAACCCCTCCACAAATATTTATCGTCCTTTTTGATACATTGAGGGAATTCGCTTGGGTGCCCGCGGTTAAATGTGACACAAACAGGGTTGCATGCTGTGAGTATAACATGGTCGACACGCTTGTGCGTTGTCTCAAAATTACAAGTTTTTTTCGCAGCCAACCATCACAAATATAACAGTGCTGACTCTTCAACATATGTTAAAATCGGAAAGAATATCTCGACGGATGACTTTACAGGAATTTGTAGTCAAGATGTGATCTCTGTAACACACTGGGTAAGTTTTTCATCATTAAAGGTAAACCATAATATTTTTTCAGGTTGGGGGTGTGAGTGTGAATCAGACCTTTGTTGAGATGATTGAAACTCCATATGGTCTTCGAGACGATTGGTTTGACGGAATAGTTGGAATGAATTTCCCACGTGGGAACTATACACCTATGTTCAATCACATGTTTCAAAAGGGGATAGTTACAAAAAATCAGTTCTCATTCTATCTTAACAGGTAAATTAGTTGCGAAATTGTGCTTGAATAATTTCAACAAAAAAAGGCGTTCGTCGCGGTCAGAAACTCGGACAAGCTATTCGTTTTAAAGGCTTTTTTTAATCATTGTATGTAATAATCCTGCTTTGGTTATTCGAATCCGAGAATTATTAATTGCATTGCAAACGACCTATTTATTTTCCTGTCCTTCCTATTGAACCTATCATAATTTAGAGATTTGTCACTACCAGATGGTGGAGAGTTATATCTGGGTGGAGTGAACCCTGCGAGATTCACTGGAAAGTTTAACTACCATAAAGTTGTTGGAAAGGTAAGTTAATTGCCCATTTGCACATCATAAAAACTAACGGAAACCCTTTTTCTCTTTTGTTACCAATCCACTCGGCGCACGCAAGCTGATATGTCTCACCATGTCTTTCAATTTGATTATAAATTATGTTGACTTTCAGAATAACTGGCAAATTTCCTTGGATGGTATAAGTGTTGGAGATAAGGCTGGTACCAAAGCTTGTGTCGGTGGTTGTCTGACAATGATTGGTTCAGGCGATAACGTTTTTGTTGGTCCTACAAGTGAAGTCGCGATGATCGCCAAGGCTGTTGGAGCTATTAGAACTTCCATGGATGTAAAGTTTAAAATAAAAATATTTGCTACGTGCGGTTTAAGAGCTTACCTAAACTATATTGTTCGTTGCAGATTCAATATGCGGTGAATTGTGGGGACAAGCATCGAATGCCGAATATAACATTCACTCTCTCCGGCATCAATTACGTTCTCACACCCGAGGAGTACGTCATAACGGTTGGTTTAAACTAGTATATTCCTAAAAAATTTTCTCTCCGTGAAAAGCGAATTTTTTTTTGGGACAATATCAATTCGATGTGCGACACTGCTGCAACAACACTGGTTTCATAAACCATGCTTTGCACTTAAACATATGAAGTATACCTTCATTCCAACCTTATATTATGGGTCCAATAAAATCTGTGACGACTAAATGCTGAAATTGTCACCATTACTATTGCATAAGTCTTTTCGATACAAGAAACTGTCAACCGCTAAAGTATTGTGTTTATCTTAGGGCGTCTTTATCTAATGTTAAATTGTGCTTACGGTATTACTAAGTAGATATTTCATTCCTTGATGACAGCTTTCGGTGAATTGCTTCTTGGGATTTTTCGGCGAAAACATCATGTCAGAAGATGGTCCATTGTGGATCTTTGGTGTCATGTTTATGAGAAATTACTACACAACTTTCGATATCGCCAACAACCGTGTTGGATTCGCAACATTGGCACCGGATTCTAAATGATCGTAATCAAGCCCAACATGAGCAGCAGTAACCACTTGAAAGCTGTGTCGTTGATATACAAATGAAAAGAAATATATAATCAAGTGTAATTAATAGATTTCCATTGCAAGTGATTTTTCTTGTTTCGCTGATTATGTGTCTGTTGTAAAATATACTTAATCAACAAACTGTAATAATCTTCTGTTCATTTGAGCATGGAGTTGACACTTTTCATTGTGTTGAGATTTTCATCAACTTTATTCCAGTAGAACAATTGCACTTACAGGAAGGTTGCCCGTTACAAAAGTTTCTTACTACCAAAAGTGATTAAACATGCATTTCTTGTCATACCCACATTCCATACCTGAATATCATTTGTTTACTGGACAGTGTACAGTAGTAAGCTATTTTACCTCAAAACTTTGGTGAGGTGAGTTCTCGCTTTTTCAGTTATCACTGCCACGTCATCCCTTTTAACGCCAGGCTTTCCAATAACTAGAAAACCTTGGACAAAACACAAAAAATATGATTAATGATCACGTGTGGTCAACAACCTGATGGCGTAATAATCATTCTGTATCAAACGACTGCATATATGTAGGCAGCATTTAATAACTCCAACCATTACTATATTGTTAGAACGCTGTTTTTCATCATAATACATTTTATATGAGGTTATGTTGAAAATACGAATATCTTTATCTGAAGCCTACCTTGTTCGTGTACGAGTGCTGTAGTATTTCCATATTGGGACGCACGCATTAATTACTGACTCAAATTAGACTTTTAAAGTCAAATGAAGAAAATATTTACAGGAGTTGGTGATAGAATGGCGCGGATTAAACAGTTGGTGTGTATTGTGTTGACTTCTTTCGATTTAAAATTATCCAGCGTAATGTTGAAGAATTCGTCCAAAATTAAATCACTTTGCCTGAGTTTTAGCTCCGCTTTCCCGCAGATTTTCGTTTCAACACTCGGTCTCCCTCTTCAACAGCGTGACGACTGATTTCCTGCTCAGCGTTCAAATATTTCCATAATCATGACGTTGCAACCATGGTTGCAAGTTGATTGACAGCTTCGTGCGCGGCGCTCCTCGCTGGCCAGTCTGGCAAATTTAATGTTGACTTCTTGACAGGATAACCCTTGTGGTTTTTATCGGTGCCCATGACATTTATATTTATTGTTTATGTTCAAGTGCTTTTGTGCAAAATTAAAATGATTCGATCAACATTCGGGTTTGGATGAATATTAAAACATTTGGCGAATCCCGGACTTACAGAATACCCGACAAATTTGAGAGATAAACATGACATTTAAATAAGCACAGAAATAATGGCGGTTGGTCAGGTATTTGATTATGATGTCACAGAGAATTGGAGCAGCAATCCGCTTACTTCCTTCATTTACGCCAAACTTCAAAATTTTCGGTTTTATGATTTCTTTTAGTGAATCAACCATCAAACAAACAACGTTTTAGCACATAAAACAGCTGTTTGATGTCTTCTTTGGTCCTGGATGCAACCTACCTTTGTTTCAGAGGTAATCCTTATAAAAAGATATTTGTTACAGCCATTTGGTCTCCACTTTCCGTTGTGGTTTCGAGCTTTACAACGGAGTCGATTGAACACCGGACAACGTTAGTCAGCCCTCCTCAGTTTTGGGGACGTTATGTTGATGAATCATTCGTTGCCATGCAACGGGACGACGAGCAGTCGCTGCTCTCGCATCTCAGCTCTGTTGAACCAACTTCAGAATGGAGAGTGAGCAAGGTAGTAGGTTGTCTTGTTTCGATGTTTTTGTTCGAAGAGAAGAGCGGGCAACCTTTCCACAAGAGTATGCCACAAATTTACTCATTCCGACAGATATTTGCACTCGATCGCCCACTGGCGTGTTTTTTACCGTACACTGACGCTGAATCATTGATAACAAATGGCGTAAGGCGATAACAAGAGGTGGGTTACGCTAATATAGCGCAAACAATTATTCCCGTTTTTTTCTCGAACGTAACCGTGGCTTGTCGAAGAGGTGTGTTGAGGGCGAAACACAGGTTTAATACACACACTTTTACCCTCTCAACACTGTGTTTATTGATAACAACAACAAGTATCACAAAATATGCGCAATCAGCAAACATTCAACAAAACGATTAAATTTTCGTGAAAGTTTAAATTAGCCGCGAACGAACCAGTTGATATTGAGTGCCAAACAGTAATTGATTGTTAGAAAAAAAAAACTTCAAACGAAAAATCTTGCTGCTGGACATTTGATGCAATGTTAACGATAGAATGTGAAATATGATGCGATTTACACAGCGAGTTTGTCCTACCAAGAATTTTACGACATATTGTTTGAAGTAAAATATAATTATCCATGATATACAAAATACACAGGGCGAAGTTTATGTACAAGGCGTGTGAGAGGGGGTCTTAGGGGGGGGGGGGGGGTGTTTTAAACTTTTTTTGGTGATATTTGAAGGTAGCAGATTATATTTTCATCTGTCGATATAGATTCTTTTGCATGAGTTGATTGCATGGAATGTTTAAAACATCATATTATCATATTTACAAGCAAACATTGATCCAGAAACAAAAAACAACAAAAAAGTCACTGGAAGCAAAGGAATGTGGACGACGAGTCCGATCCACTCATCACGTGACTCATACTATGGTACATAAAATGAAGACCCACAAAATACAACTAAAAACCAAACTAAGCAAACGGAGTGAGTACACCAACCAAAATTCACGTATTTTCGTTCTTTTGTTTGGGTCTGACGTCAAAGATGTTACTTTGTCCTACTTGTGAGATTTTTAAATGGAAAGTTGTAACTTGACATATCAATTTTATGTTGTAATTACTTTGCCATCTCAAAGTAAATAGGATTCTACACATGGAAGGTTCGCGTGACGTCAGAAACAAGACTCGGTTCTATCCATTCGATGCAAGGAATGCAAGGTTTATTTACAGATCGGTTTCTGCTTCACCCACATGTAAGTTTTCTCGGTTAGCAACCACAGCCACATTTTCCTGTTGCTCTTCCTGTGGTTGGCGTCTGAAAACGGCACGTAGGCCATCCCGGACTCTATCATAAAGCAGTTTCGGGGCGTTGGAGTAGATGAGTGGATTTATAGAGCTGTTGATGGGGAGCAGGATAATTGCTGACACAGCGTACATCACTGTCGGCATAGGGAATCCGCTGAAGTTTACAAATGCCATGATGGAAATTGGAACCCAGCAGAGAAAATCGGTAATTATCAGTCGGAGGATTTTCTTTTGCATTTCTGCCGAAACAAACAGCATTAATGGTATAATGTCTATGCAAATACGAATGTGCTTACCTTTGTTTTGTGTTGCCGCCCTTCCATCTCTTGGTCTCTCGTTCACTTGCCTGGCACTGGCAGTTGACTTCTTGTAAATCCAAATATACGTAATTGCAACGAACATGAAGGCCAGGAAGTTAAATGTAATGATGGCGATTGAATATCCCCATGCCTTGTCGTTGGTCGTTACATACAGTTTGCTGATGCAAACACTGCTGCTGCTGTAATATCTACACATAAACAATTTTGTAGCGATATAATTGAACATTTTGCGCGAATAAAAACGAACCCCAAATATCCAGAAATATCAAATAGCTCAGTGTAATTGTAATCCTCTAGAATATCCATAAAATCCATCCAGGAATTAGCATCATTCACTCGCATGAGGGCAGTGTTGAGTACTTGGGAATCGTTGGTTGTGAAGTTGTGTTGGAAAGTTACAAATCGACCCATAAAGCTGTTCATGCCTGTATACGCTGCGCTAGTGTCATTCGAAACTGGTTTTATCACCAACATTAACGACAATTTCTTACTAGAGAAGTCGACTGCAACATTATCAAAAAACGGATTCTCATTCATCCAAGCTTTGGTTTCGAACAAATGTTGAAGTTGAGTTGTGAGTGGAATAAAAGCAATTGTAAACGAGAATGCCCACGAGAGGATAATGGAAAGGATGACAGTTTTTAATTCCGGTTTTAAGGATGCATCGAGTGGCTAAAACAAAACAGAACATTCACGTGTTTTCACTAAAAACAATAAGTTTGCAAGCTCGGTGGTTATGTCAAAAGGGACGGGGAATGTAGTTGTCAGTTCGAATCCCATATCGGACTAGAAATTGTTTCCTCTTTCTCTACTCTGTAGTTCCCAAATTGGGCAAAACTGTGTCATTTTAACAATATTAGTTTTACTTTCGTTTCTCATGTCAGGCTTAGAATCTAGCGATGTCTGTGAGAGTGATAAAATAGGTTTCGGGAGATTTCCAAAGAGAAAGTTGTCATAAAATTTTGGCCGTCACCGGTTCAATGAAGTTGGTAAAACATGATTTGTCAAAATACAATTGCCTCACTTACGTTTTTCACAACATACAGTCGGAATATGGTCAACAGAACCATTGTAAACACTGATGTTTCGCTTGAAAGCAAAACCAATACCCCCATTGTGGTGCAACTTCCGCTTGATCTCCAAATAAGGTCATTGGCACAATAATTTCCAGAGTATCTGACACCAGCGGCTCCCAGCATGATCAGATAAACTCCCATGAGTAGATCGGAAACGGATAGATTCAAAACGAGCAGATGGTTTGTGCGAAATGCAGCAGATTGTGATTGTGTCGTCGCCAAAGTTTTGCCTTCCATCACCATGACAACCTCAAAAGAAATTGGAGGAATATAACACGTGTTCTTATTGTGCAAAATATATTCTTGTATTGGAATTGGAAAGCATCAGGCAATAGCACGTACAAATTAAGACTGGCTCTTGGGTAATGCAACCGTGGTCATATAATGAACGCGCCTAATCACATTCCTGTGCAATTAACGTTGGAATGTTTACAGGGTGCGAAATCATACGATACAGGGTACGAAAAATGTCACACTTCAATGATCAAAACTCCCCAACAAGATTATAATAATGTAACACTTAAATTACATTTGAAATATATGTCGCGGTTTGCGCGTGCGATTTGAACGTCGAAGGTTCAAAGGTCCATACTCCGGTAGTACCGGAAGAGTAGCTCTCTCTGGAACTACTACCTCGGGCTCTACGTGAATTACATCATCGGGCTCATCATGATCTGAAACATGATCATCAACCGGTGTTTCAGTAATGTTACTCGGGTGGAGACGACACCTGGTACTCATCTGGTTCACCGCCAGGCTCCTCGTCTTCTGTGGAAGTGTATCGTGGACGGAGTTGTTCCACATGTCTCCGCCACACTGCACCATTTGGATACACGCGAACATCAACACTGCGTAATCCATGACGTTTAACGACAGTTGCAGGCACCCATCGTGCTTGACGTCGATCTTTTGTACCGAAATGCAAAGTATAGCATGGAGACTTGGTACGAAATATTCTTGCGATTTTTCCGAGCTTCTTCGGCCTTCAAAGCAAGTCTCGTTTGCAGACCTTGCGCCACGTGTACAGGCGATGGCAAGAGTATGTCCAACTTTGTGCGGTTTTCACGACTGTTTAACAATTCACCTGGTGAATAGCTGTTCGTCGTAAGAGTTCTTCTGTACTGCATTAGGAACTCTTGTAAAGCATGTTTTGGTGGTTTTGAACACTTCTTCAATGACTGTTTAAAAGTTTGAACAAGTCTTTCTGCCGCACCATTCGTTGTAGGATGATAAGGGGCACCACTTAGGTGCACGATTCCTCTGGAGTTGCAGAATTCTTGGAATTCTTCTGAACGAAATGTTGGTGCATCATCCGTCACTATGGTGTGAGGATATCCAAAATGCGCAAAATCCATTTCCAACAAGTCGATAGTGGCTTTTGCAGTAATTGGCTGAGTGGGGTGAACCACAGGATACTTCGAATAGCTGTCAATCAAGACCAACCAATTATGACCCATAAAGTTGATTGCGTGGTCCATATGAATTCTGCTCCACGGCTTCTCTGGGACTACCCAGGGATGAAGAGCGCACTTCTGGCCAACATTCTGATGTGTTGCACAGGACTCACATTTTCGACATAAATCAACAATGTCGCTGTCAATGTTCGGCCAATTTACCACGGTTCGTGCCAGCTGCTTGATTTTCTGCATACCGAAGTGTCCTTGGTGAAGTAACCCCAGAACCTTAGGTCGCAGTACCTCAGGAATGACGACGCGAGAACCGTACAACAAACACCCGTGACAAGAACTGAGTGATTGCAAAAACTTCTGAAATGGTTTAAGAGCCAAGTCTGTAATACTTCTGGGCCAACCATCCTTAGTGTATCGCATAATCGTCGATAACACACGATCTTTTGCAGACTCTCTTTTCAGAGCCCATGAATCCGCTGGTTTTACTTGAAGACTAATCGACCGAATCGTGCAAACTGTATTCACGTCATGACACCTCTCTTCCTCGTCAAAAGCACTGTCCGGCGCAGCTGGTAATCGACTCAAAACATCGGCGTTTTGGTGTTCCGTTGTTTTGCGATACTCAATTTTGTACTCAAATTGGTTGAGGAATAAAGCCCATCGAGCCAATCGATTTGCTGCCAAGCTTGGCACGGCTTTATTCGGACCAAAAAGACTCAGCAATGGTTTGTGATCCGTCACCAGTATAAACTTCCGACCGAACAAATATTGGTAGAACTTTTTCAGTGCAAAAATAATAGCCAGGGCCTCATTTTGAATCTGGCTGTAGTTTCTTTGACTCTCGGTAAGCGTTTTTGAAGCATTTGCAATAGGACGCTCGCTACCGTCTGGGTACCGGTGAAACAGGACAGCTCCAATGCCGACATTTGAAGCGTCACAAGATAGACCAACATGAAGCTTGGGGTCGAAGTGAGCTAAAACATTATTGCTTGAAAGGAGCTTCTTCAGTTGGTTGAAGGCCTCCTGTTCTTCAGTTCCCCAACTCCAATGTCTTCCTTTTCTGATTAATTGATGAACAGGCTCAGTAATCTTCGAAAATTTGGCCCTTGGGTAATGCAACCGTGGTTATATAGGGAATGCGGCTAATCACATTCCTGTGCAATTAACGTTGGAATGTTTACAGGGTGCGAAATCATACGATACAGGGTACGAAAAATGTCACACTTCAATGATCACAACACAAGACAAAACAAACTTAGTTTAATTTACCAAATTTCCGACAATGGCGAGCATCCCCATTATCCACACAATGGCTTTCAGAAATGGGTTTGCAATCAACTCGTATCGTGATGAAAATATGTTTTCGTTGATCACTTTTGTATTTGTTGGACACTCGTCTGACCAATCAGAGCAGTCGCCGACTCCATTGAATTTCTATATGGAGTAAATTAAAGAAAACTTTGTAGTTAAGTTGCTCATATTGGCGTTTGTAAACAACATAATGCTAAATTACTGTTTTGTATGTAATTGGTGAACAACGGATCTATGGAAATTTGACAAAAAGTATGTAGGCTTACTGCAATATGCGTATGTAGTTTTGTGTACGTGGAAGGCGTGTGACGCGCTAATTGACCAGAAAGCTGGCGACAAAAATAAGAATTAATTGGTAAACCGGCAGTTCTCATCTGGCGGCAAACGTTAAGATGTGCTTGTGTGGTTAGGTGTAAAGAACTTGATTTGTGCAGTGGGTCGCACTTTATTCTTTGATATTCGTCCTTTTGATATTGGGCGCTTCTACAGTTTCATTCATATAGACGTCATTTTATTTAATTATGAATGTATCCGAATCTGTAGTTCAGCTCCCAACTTGTGTTTGACGGTGAGTCGTTAGTGCAGGGTGAACTAAGTGTTTACCATAGTTGGGGTTGGGAAATTAAGCGCTAAAAAACAGAGAAAATATTTTTCTTCATCGGTCCTAAAACTTCCATACCCGCCCTCCCAATAACTTTAGTCCGAATTCGGGATCGCTGAATTAATTTTAGTCACAACAGTTATATGCACGGAATCAAAACATCTTTGCCACAGGATGTTAAACTGCACATGTTGTTAACATGTGTTTACCTTCTCCAACGTAATGGTGGGAAACAAAATTGAAATTTTGTAAACGAATTTTGTGAACGAATTTTGTGAACAAAATTCTTGACGACGACTGGCCACATGATGGGGGTAGAGGGCCATACTTGAAATTAGAAGCGTTACGCAAACGTGCTGTAACATATTATGGAATAAAAATGCTAGGTTATACAGGTGTCAAATGAGCTATTTAAATCAACACTATCGGATAAATTGGACAATGTTGGTCCAAACGTGAGATAATGGGGCCGGGGTTAAGGATTGTTCCTAAATCAGAAATCTTTTTCAACTAATTTATCAAACTAATCTGTTGGAACATGTCATACGAATTAATCCAAAACAAACTAGATTTTCATCCACTATCACACGAAACAAACGCTGTGCGAAATATGTGTGAGTAGGGCATATGTTGAAGCAAAACGTTTCTTAATTTAAAGTTGAAACGCCTTAGTAAGTATAACTTACGTCTATATATACTGTGATAACTGATTTTATCTATTCAAAAATGCAAAAAGTTGCACAAAAACATCATGAACATAGCATGAATTAAAATTTGTTTTCGAAACAAAATTCGATTACAAATGCCTTTGATCCGTTAATCACTGTGTTGTATAGAGTGGGAAACAAAATTTGTTTTCGAAACAAAATTCGTTTATAAATGCATTTAAACCGTTAATCACTGTGTTGTACATAGTGGGAAACAAAATTTGTTTTTGAAACAAAATTCGATTACAAATGCCGTTGATCCATTAATCACTGTGTTGTAATACCATTAGTCCGACACAAATATGTTGTTCATAGTGGAAACAGAATCTGTAATTTGTGTGTGAAGTTCAAAGTCACTTGATTTAAAAATGTCAAAAAATTTTTCGACCACCATCGCAGGCGGTCTCTCAAAATCAATTATTTCCGCCGAACCTTAGCCACCATAGTCTCAAACATGCGTTTTCGTTCGCGAATACAAAACTAAAAGACATACGCCAATTTGGTTTTCACTGCTCGTTTTGTACTGGCATCTAGTATTTGTGTGCAAAATTTCAAGTCGCTTGATACAAAAATGTTTAAATTGCAGGCGGGCAACTGTCAATTTGAGTTAATTTCGCCGATCCTTGGCCACCATAGTGTCAAACATGCGTTTTCGTTCGCGAATAAAAAACTAAAGGACATAGGCAAATTTGGTTTTTATTGTTCGTTTTGCACTGGCATCTAGTATTTGTGTGCAAAATTTCAAGTCGCTTGACATAAAAATGTTCAAATTGCAGGCGGGCAACTGTCAATTTGAGTTAATTTCGCCGATCCTTGGCCACCATAGTGTCAAACATGCGTTTTCGGTCGCGAATAAAAAACTATAGGACATAGGCCAATTTGGTTTTTAGTGTTCGTTTTACACTGGCATCTAGTATTTGTGTACAAAATTTCAAGTCGCTTGATATAAAAATGTTCAAATTGCAGGCGGGCAACTGTCAATTTGAGTAAATTTCGCCGAACCTTAGCCACCATAGTGTCAAACATGCGTTTTCGGTCGCGAATAAAAAACTAAAAGACATAGGCCAATTTGGTTTTTATTGTTCGTTTTGCACTGGCATCTAGTATTTGTGTGCAAAATTTCAAGTCGCTTGATATAAAAATGTTCAAATTACAAGCGGGCAACTGTCAATTTGAGTTAAATTCGACGAACCTTAGCCACCATAGAGTCAAACATGCGTTTTCGGTCGCGAATAAAAAGCTAAAGGACATAGGCCAATTTGGTTTTCACTGCTCGTTTTGTACTGGCATCTAGTATTTGTGTGCAAAATTTCAAGTCGCTTGATATAAAAATGTTCAAATTGCAGGCGGGCAACTGTCAATTTGAGTTAATTTCGCCGATCCTTAGCCACCATGGTGTGAAACATGCGTTTTCCTTCGCGAATAAAAAACTAAAGGACATAGGCCAATTTGGTTTTCACTGCTCGTTTTGTACTGGCATCTAGTATTTGTGTGCAAAATTTCAAGTCGCTTGATACAGAAATGTTCAAATTGCAGGCGGGCAACTGTCAATTTGAGTTAATTTCGCCGATCCTTAGCCACCATAGTGTCAAACATGCGTTTTCGGTCGCGAATAAAAAGCTAAAGGACATAGGCCAATTTGGTTTTCACTGCTCGTTTTGCACTGGCATCTAGTATTTATGTGCAAAATTTCAAGTCGCTTGATATAAAAATGTTCAAATTACAAGCGGGCAACTGTCAATTTGAGTTAAATTCGACGAACATTAGTCACCATAGAGTCAAACATGCGTTTTCGGTCGCGAATAAAAAGCTAAAGGACATAGGCCAATTTGGTTTTCACTGCTCGTTTTGCACTGGCATCTAGTATTTATGTGCAAAATTTCAAGTCGCTTGATATAAAAATGTTCAAATTGCAGGCGGGCAACTGTCAATTTGAGTTAATTTCGCCGATCCTTGGCAACCATAGTGCCAAACATGCGTTTTCGGTCGCGAATAAAAAACTAAAGGATATAGGCCAATTTGGTTTGCTCTGCTCGTTTTGTACTGGCATCTAGTATTTGTGTGCAAAATTTCAAGTCGCTTGATATAAAAATGTTCAAATTGCAGGCGGGCAACTGTCAATCTGTGTTAATTTCGACGAACCTTAGCAACCATAGTGTCAAACATGCGTTTTCGGTCGCGAATATAAAACTAAAAGACATAGGCCAATTTGGTTTTTCTTGTTCGTTTTGCACTGGCATCTAGTATTTGTGTTCAAAATTTCAAGTCGCTTGATATAAAAATGTTCAAATTGCAAGCGGGCAACTGTCAATTTGAGTTAATTTCGCCGAACCTTAGCCACCATAGCGTCATACATGCGTTTTCGGTCGCGAATATAAAACTAAAGGACATAGGCCAATTTGGTTTTCACTGCTCGTTTTGCACTGGCATCTAGTATTTGTGTGCAAAATTTCAAGTCGCTTGACATAAAAATGTTCACATTGCAGGCGGGCAACTGTCAATTTGAGTTAATTTCGCCGATCCTTGGCCACCATAGTGTCAAACATGCGTTTTCGGTCGCGAATAAAAAACTATAGGACATAGGCCAATTTGGTTTTGATTGTTCGTTTTGCACTGGCATCTAGTATTTGTGTACAAAATTTCAAGTCGCTTGATATAAAAATGTTCAAATTGCAGGCGGGCAACTGTCAATTTGAGTAAATTTCGCCGAACCTTAGCCACCATAGTGTCAAACATGCGTTTTCGGTCGCGAATAAAAAACTAAAAGACATAGGCCAATTTGGTTTTGATTGTTCGTTTTGCACTGGCATCTAGTATTTGTGTGCAAAATTTCAAGTCGCTTGATATAAAAATGTTCAAATTACAAGCGGGCAACTGTCAATTTGAGTTAAATTCGACGATCCTTAGCCACCATAGAGTCAAACATGCGTTTTCGGTCGCGAATAAAAAGCTAAAGGACATAGGCCAATTTGGTTTTCACTGCTCGTTTTGCACTGGCATCTAGTATTTATGTGCAAAATTTCAAGTCGCTTGACATAAAAATGTTCAAATTGCAGGCGGGCAACTCTCAATTTGAGTTAATTTCGCCGATCCTTGGCAACCATAGTGCCAAACATGCGTTTTCGGTCGCGAATAAAAAACTAAAGGATATAGGCCAATTTGGTTTGCTCTGCTCGTTTTGTACTGGCATCTAGTATTTGTGTGCAAAATTTCAAGTCGCTTGATATAAAAATGTTCAAATTACAAGCGGGCAACTGTCAATTTGAGTTAAATTCGACGAACCTTAGCCACCATAGAGTCAAACATGCGTTTTCGGTCGCGAATAAAAAGCTAAAGGACATAGGCCAATTTGGTTTTCACTGCTCGTTTTGCACTGGCATCTAGTATTTGTGTTGAAAATTTCAAGTCGCTTGATATAAAAATGTTCAAATTACAAGCGGGCAACTGTCAATTTGAGTTAAATTCGACGAACCTTAGTCACCATAGAGTCAAACATGCGTTTTCGGTCGCGAATAAAAAGCTAAAGGACATACGCCAATTTGGTTTTCACTGCTCGTTTTGCACTGGCATCTAGTATTTATGTGCAAAATTTCAAGTCGCTTGATATAAAAATGTTCAAATTGCAGGCGGGCAACTATCAATTTGAGTTAATTTCGCCGATCCTTGGCAACCATAGTGCCAAACATGCGTTTTCGGTCGCGAATAAAAAACTAAAGGATATAGGCCAATTTGGTTTGCTCTGCTCGTTTTGTTCTGGCATCTAGTATTTGTGTGCAAAATTTCAAGTCGCTTGATATAGAAATGTTCAAATTGCAGGCGGGCAACTGTCAATCTGTGTTAATTTCGACGAACCTTAGCAACCATAGTGTCAAACATGCGTTTTCGGTCGCGAATATAAAACTAAAAGACATAGGCCAATTTGGTTTTTCTTGTTCGTTTTGCACTGGCATCTAGTATTTGTGTTCAAAATTTCAAGTCGCTTGATATAAAAATGTTCAAATTGCAAGCGGGCAACTGTCAATTTGAGTAAATTTCGACGAACCTTAGCCACCATAGTGTCAAACATGCGTTTTCGGTAGCGAATAAAAAACTAAAAGACATAGGCCAATTTGGTTTTTATTGTTCGTTTTGCACTGGCATCTAGTATTTGTGTGCAAAATTTCAAGTCGCTTGATATAAAAATGTTCAAATTGCAGGCGGGCAACTGTCAATTTGTGTTAATTTCGACGAACCTTAGCAACCATAGTGCCAAACATGCGTTTTCGGTCGCGAATAAAAAACTAAAGGATATAGGCCAATTTGGTTTGCTCTGCTCGTTTTGTACTGGCATCTAGTATTTGTGTGCAAAATTTCAAGTCGCTTGATATAAAAATGTTCAAATTGCAGGCGGGCAACTGTCAATTTGTGTTAATTTCGACGAACCTTAGCAACCATAGTGCCAAACATGCGTTTTCGGTCGCGAATAAAAAACTAAAGGATATAGGCCAATTTGGTTTGCTCTGCTCGTTTTGTACTGGCATCTAGTATTTGTGTGCAAAATGTCAAGTCGCTTGATATAAAAATGTTCAAATTGCAGGCGGGCAACTGTCAATTTGTGTTAATTTCGACGAACCTTAGCAACCATAGTGCCAAACATGCGTTTTCGGTCGCGAATAAAAAACTAAAGGACATAGGCCAATTTGGTTTCCTCTGCTCGTTTTGTACTGGCATCTAGTATTTGTGTGCAAAATTTCAAGTCGCTTGATATAAAAATGTTCAAATTGCAGGCGGGCAACTGTCAATTCGTGTTAATTTCGACGAACCTTAGCAACCATAGTGCCAAACATGCGTTTTCGGTCGCGAATATAAAACTAAAAGACATAGGCCAATTTGGTTTATATTGTTCGTTTTGCACTGGCATCTAGTATTTGTGTTCAAAATATCAAGTCGCTTGATATAAAGATGTTCAAATTACAAGCGGGCAACTGTCAATTTGAGTTAAATTCGACGAACCTTAGCCACCATACAGTCAAACATGCGTTTTCGGTCGCGAATAAAAAGCTAAAGGACATAGGCCAATTTGGTTTTCACTTCTCGTTTTGCACTGGCATCTAGTATTTGTGTGCAAAATTTCAAGTCGCTTGATATAGAAATGTTCAAATTGCAGGCGGGCAACTGTCAATTTGAGTTAATTTCGCCGATTCTTAGCCACCATAGTGTCAAACATGCGTTTTCGGTCGCGAATATAAAACTAAAGGACATAGGCCAATTTGGTTTTCACTGCTCGTTTTGTACTGGCATGTAGTATTTGTGTGCATAATTTCAAGTCGCTTGATATAAAAATGTTCAAATTGCAAGCGCGCAACTGTCAATTTGAGTTAATTTCGACGAACCTTGGCCACCATAGTGTCAAACATGCGTTTTCGGTCGCGAATATAAAACTAAAAGACATAGGCCAATTTGGTTTTTCTTGTTCGTTTTGCACTGGCATCTAGTATTTGTGTTCAAAATTTCAAGTCGCTTGATATAAAAATGTTCAAATTGCAGGCGGGCAACTGTCAATTTGAGTAAATTTCGACGAACCTTAGCCACCATAGTGTCAAACATGCGTTTTCGGTAGCGAATAAAAAACTAAAAGACAAAGGCCAATTTGGTTTTGATTGTTCGTTTTGCACTGGCATCTAGTATTTGTGTGCAAAATTTCAAGTCGCTTGATATAAAAATGTTCAAATTGCAGGCGGGCAACTGTCAATTTGTGTTAATTTCGACGAACCTTAGCAACCATAGTGCCAAACATGCGTTTTCGGTCGCGAATAAAAAACTAAAGGATATAGGCCAATTTGGTTTGCTCTGCTCGTTTTGTACTGGCATCTAGTATTTGTGTGCAAAATTTCAAGTCGCTTGATATAAAAATGTTCAAATTGCAGGCGGGCAACCGTCAATTTGTGTTAATTTCGACGAACCTTAGCAACCATAGTGCCAAACATGCGTTTTCGGTCGCGAATAAAAAACTAAAGGATATAGGCCAATTTGGTTTGCTCTGCTCGTTTTGTACTGGCATCTAGTATTTGTGTGCAAAATTTCAAGTCGCTTGATATAAAAATGTTCAAATTGCAGGCGGGCAACTGTCAATCTGTGTTAATTTCGACGAACCTTAGCAACCACAGTGCCAAACATGCGTTTTCGGTCGCGAATAAAAAACTAAAGGATATAGGCCAATTTGGTTTGCTCTGCTCGTTTTGTACTGGCATCTAGTATTTGTGTGCAAAATTTCAAGTCGCTTGATATAAAAATGTTTAAATTGCAGGCGGGCAACTGTCAATTTGTGTTAATTTCGACGAACCTTAGCAACCATAGTGCCAAACATGCGTTTTCGGTCGCGAATATAAAACTAAAAGACATACGCCAATTTGGTTTTTCTTGTTCGTTTTGCACTGGCATCTAGTATTTGTGTTCAAAATTTCAAGTCGCTTGATATAAAAATGTTCAAATTGCAAGCGGGCAACTTTCAATTTGAGTAAATTTCACCGAACCTTAGCCACCATAGCGTCATACATGCGTTTTCGGTCGCGAATATAAAACTAAAGGACATAGGCCAATTTGGTTTTCACTGCTCGTTTTGCACTGGCATCTAGTATTTGTGTGCAAAATTTCAAGTCGCTTGATATAAAGATGTTCAAATTACAAGCCGGCAACTGTCAATTTGAGTTAAATTCGACGAACCTTAGCCACCATAGTGTCAAACATGCGTTTTCGGTCGCGAATAAAAAGCTAAAGGACATAGGCCAATTTGGTTTTCACTGCTCGTTTTGCACTGGCATCTAGTATTTGTGTGCAAAATTTCAAGTCGCTTGATATAGAAATGTTCAAATTGCAGGCGGGCAACTTTCAATTTGAGTTAATTTCGCCGATCCTTAGCCACCATAGTGTCAAACATGCGTTTTCGGTAGCGAAAAAAAAACTAAAAGACATAGGCCAATTTGGTTTTGATTGTTCGTTTTGCACTGGCATCTAGTATTTGTGTGCAAAATTTCAAGTCGCTTGATATAAAAATGTTCAAATTGCAGGCGGTCAACTGTCAATTTGAGTTAATTTCGCCGAACCTTAGCCACCATAGTGTGAAACATGCGTTTTCCTTCGCGAATAATAAACTAAAGGACATAGGCCAATTTGGTTCTCCCTGCTCGTTTTGTACTGGCATCTAGTATTTGTGTGCAAAATTTCAAGTCGCTTGATATAGAAATGTTCAAATTGCAGGCGGGCAACTGTCAATTTGAGTTAATTTCGCCGATCCTTAGCCACCATAGTGTCAAACATGCGTTTTCGGTCGCGAATAAAAAACTAAAGGACATAGGCCAATTTGGTTTTTACTGCTCGTTTTGTACTGGCATCTAGTATTTTTGTGCAAAATTTCAAGTCGCTTGATATAAAAATGTTCAAATTGCAAGCGGGCAACTGTCAATTTGAGTAAATTTCGCCGAACCTTAGCCACCATAGTGTCAAACATGCGTTTTCGGTCGCGAATATAAAACTAAAAGACATAGGCCAATTTGGTTTTCACTGCTCGTTTTGTACTGGCATTTAGTATTTGTGTGCAAAATTTCAAGTCGCTTGATATAAAAATGTTCAAATTGCAGGCGGTCAACTGTCAATTTGAGTTATTTTCGCCGATCCTTAGCCACATAGTTTCGAACATACGTTTTCGTTCACCAATAAAATTCTAAAGGACACAAATACTAGATGCCAATACAAAGTGAGCGGTGGAAACCAAATTAGCCTATGTCCTTTGGAAATTTGTTGGTGAACAACAACGCATGCTCAAACTATGATGCTGGCTAAGGTTCGGCGGAATTAACTGATTTGGAGATCTTCCCGCCTTCGATTTGAACATTTTTATATCAAGCGACTTGAAATTTTGCTCACAAATAGTAAATGCCAGTAGAAAACGAACAGTGAAAACCAAATTGGCGTATGTCTTTTAGTTTTTTATTCGCGAAGGAAAACGCATGTTTGACTCTATGGTGGCTAAGGTTCGGCGGAATTACGTAATTTTGAGAGTTGCCCGCCTGTGATTTGAACAATTTTATATCAAGCGACTTGAAATTTTGCACACAAATACTAGATGCCAGTACAAAACAAGCAGTGAAAACCAAATTGGCCTATGTCCTTTAGTTTTTTGTTCGTGAAGGAAAACGCATGTTTGACACTATGGTGGCTAAGGTTCGGCGGATCTAACTAATTTTGACAGTTGACCGCCTATGATTTCAACATTTTTCCATCAAGCGATTTGAAGTTTTGCACACAAATATTAGATGCCAGTACAAAACGAACAATAAAAACCAAATTGTGGTATGTCCTTTAGTTTTTTATTCGCGAACGAAAACGCATGTTTGACTCTATGGTGGCTAAGGTTCGGCGGAATTATGTAATTTTGAGAGTTGCCCGCCTGTGATTTGAACATTTTGATATCAGGGGACTTGAAGTTTTGCACACAAATACTAGATGCCATAACAAAACGAGCAGTGAAAACTGCTAAGGCATGATGGCTACTGTCAAATTCTGATGGTTGGCCGCCTACCTTTGCTTTATTTTGAAGTCAATTGACGTGAAGTTTTAAACACAAATACAAATTTGGTTTCCCACTATGGACACTATAGTGAGTAACGGATCAAAATCCTTTGAAAACGAATTTTGTTTCGAAAACAAATTATGTTTTCAGGTATGGACAACACAGATAGTAACGATCCAAAGGCATTTGTAAACGAATTTTGTTTCGAAAACGAATTTTTGTTTCCCGGTATAGACATCATGGTGAGTAACGAACCAAAGGCATTTGTAAACGAATTTTGTTTCGAAAACAAATTATGTTTCCCACTATGTACAACATGGTGAGTAACGAACCAAAGGCATTTGTAAACGAATTTTGTTTCGAAAACAAATTATGTTTCCCACTATGTACAACATGGTGAGTAACGGATCAAAGTCATTTGAAAACGAATTTTGTTTCGAAAACAAATTATGTTTCCTGCTATGGGCAACATAGATAGTAACGATCCAAAGGCATTTGTAAACGAATTTTGTTTCGAAAACGAATTTTGTTTCCCGCTATGGGCAACATTGATAGTAACGATACAAAGGCATTTGTAAACGAATTTTGTTTCGAAAACGAATTTTGTTTCCCGCTATGGGCAACATAGATAGTAACGATCCAAAAGCATTTGTAAACGAATTTTGTTTCGAAAACGAATTTTGTTTCCCGCTATGGGCAACATAGATAGTAACGATCCAAAGGCATTTGTAAACGAATTTTGTTTCGAAAACAAATTTTGTTTCCCGCTATGGGCAACATAGATAGTAACGATCCAAAGGCATTTGTAAACGAATTTTGTTTCGAAAACAAATTTTGTTTCCCGCTATGGGCAACATAGATAGTAACGATACAAAGGCATTTGTAAACAAATTTTGTTTCGAAAACGAATTTTGTTTCCCGCTATGGGCAACATAGGTAGTAACGATCCAAAAGCATTTGTAAACGAATTTTGTTTCGAAAACGAATTTTGTTTCCAGCTATGGGCAATATAGATAGTAACGATCCAAAGGCATTTGTAAACGAATTTTGTTTCGAAAACGAATTTTGTTTCCCGCTATGGGCAACATAGATAGAAACGATCCAAAGGCATTTGTAAACGAATTTTGTTTCGAAAACGAATTTTGTTTCCCGCTATGGGCAACATAGATAGTAACGATCCAAAGGCATTTGTAAACGAATTTTGTTTCGAAAACAAATTTTGTTTCCTGCTATGGGCAACATAGATAGTAACGATCCAAAGGCATTTGTAAACGCATTTTGTTTCGGAAACGAATTTTGTTTCCGCTATGGGCAACATAGATAGTAACGATCCAAAGGCATTTGTAAACGAATTTTGTTTCGGAAACGAATTTTGTTTCCCGCTATGGGCAACATAGATAGTAACGATCCAAAGGCATTTGTAAACGCATTTTGTTTCGAAAACAAATTTTGTTTCCGCTATGGGCAACATAGATAGTAACGATCCAAAGGCATTTGTAAACGCATTTTGTTTTGAAAAGAAATTTTGTTTCCGCTATGGGCAACATAGATAGTAACGATCCAAAGGCATTTGTAAACGCATTTTGTTTCGGAAACGAATTTTGTTTCCCGCTATGGGCAACATAGATAGTAACGATCCAAAGGCATTTGTAAACGAATTTTGTTTCGAAAACAAATTATGTTTCCCACTATGTACAACATGGTGAGTAACGAACCGAAGCATTTGAAAACGAAATTAATTTCGAAAACGAATTTTTGTTTCCCGGTATAGACATCATGGTGAGTAACGAACCAAAGGCATTTGTAAACGAATTTTGTTTCGAAAACAAATTATGTTTCCTGCTATGGGCAACATAGATAGTAACGATCCAAAGGCATTTGTAAACGAATTTTGTTTCCCGCTATGGGCAACATAGATAGTAACGATACAAAGGCATTTGTAAACGAATTTTGTTTCGAAAACGAATTTTGTTTCCCGTTATGGGCAACATAGATAGCAACGATCCAAAGGCATTTGTAAACGTATTTTGTTTCGAAATCAAATTTTGTTTCCCGCTATGGGCAACATAGATAGTAACGACACAAAGGCATTTGTAAACGAATTTTGTTTCGAAAACGAATTTTTTTTCCTGCTATGGGCAACATAGATAGTAACGATCCAAAGGCATTTGTAAACGAATTTTGTTTCGAAAACAAATTTTGTTTCCCGCTATGGGCAACATAGATAGTAACGATACAAAGGCATTTGTAAACAAATTTTGTTTCGAAAACGAATTTTGTTTCCCGCTATGGGCAACATAGATAGTAACGATCCAAAGGCATTTGTAAACGAATTTTGTTTCCCGCTATGGGCAACATAGATAGTAACGATACAAAGGCATTTGTAAACGAATTTTGTTTCGAAAACGAATTTTGTTTCCCGTTATGGGCAACATAGATAGCAACGATCCAAAGGCATTTGTAAACGTATTTTGTTTCGAAATCAAATTTTGTTTCCCGCTATGGGCAACATAGATAGTAACGACACAAAGGCATTTGTAAACGAATTTTGTTTCGAAAACGAATTTTTTTTCCTGCTATGGGCAACATAGATAGTAACGATCCAAAGGCATTTGTAAACGAATTTTGTTTCGAAAACAAATTTTGTTTCCTGCTATGGGCAACATAGATAGTAACGATACAAAGGCATTTGTAAACGAATTTTGTTTCGAAAACGAATTTTGTTTCCCGCTATGGGCAACATAGATAGTAA
This sequence comes from Ascidia mentula, assembly GCF_947561715.1. Taxonomy (NCBI): domain Eukaryota; kingdom Metazoa; phylum Chordata; class Ascidiacea; order Phlebobranchia; family Ascidiidae; genus Ascidia; species Ascidia mentula. The sequence continues at coordinate 19,931,269 of NC_138568.1, read as the reverse complement.
CGATCCAAAGGCATTTGTAAACGAATTTTGTTTCGAAAACGAATTTTGTTTCCCGCTATGGGCAACATTGATAGTAACGATCCAAAGGCATTTGTAAACAAATTTTGTTTCGAAAACGAATTTTGTTTCCCGCTACGGGCAACATAGATAGTAACGATCCAAAAGCATTCGTAAACGAATTTTGTTTCGAAAACGAATTTTGTTTCCCGCTATGGGCAACATAGATAGAAACGATCCAAAGGCATTTGTAAACGAATTTTGTTTCGAAAACGAATTTTGTTTCCCGCTATGGGCAACATAGATAGTAACGATACAAAGGCATTTGTAAACGAATTTTGTTTCGAAAACAAATTTTGTTTCCCGCTATGGGCAACATAGATAGCAACGATCCAAAGGCATTTGTAAACGAATTTTGTTTCGAAAACGAATTTTGTTTCCCGCTATGGGCAACATAGATAGCAACGATCCAAAGGCATTTGTGAACGAATTTTGTTTCGAAAACGAATTTTGTTTCCCGCTATGGGCAACATAGATAGTAACGATCCAAAGGCATTTGTGAACGAATTTTGTTTCGAAAACGAATTTTGTTTCCCGCTATGGGCAACATAGATAGAAACGATCCAAAGGCATTTGTAAACGAATTTTGTTTCGAAAACGAATTTTGTTTCCCGCTATGGGCAACATAGATAGTAACGATACAAAGGCATTTGTAAACGAATTTTGTTTCGAAAACAAATTTTGTTTCCCGCTATGGGCAACATAGATAGCAACGATCCAAAGGCATTTGTAAACGAATTTTGTTTCGAAAACGAATTTTGTTTCCCGCTATGGGCAACATAGATAGCAACGATCCAAAGGCATTTGTAAACGAATTTTGTTTCGAAAACGAATTTTGTTTCCCGCTATGGGCAACATAGATTGTAACGATACAAAGGCATTTGTAAACGAATTTTGTTTCGAAAACGAATTTTGTTTCCCGCTATGGGCAACATAGATAGTAACGATCCAAAGGCATTTGTAAACGAATTTTGTTTCGAAAACGAATTTTGTTTCCCGCTATGGGCAACATAGATAGTAACGATCCAAAGGCGTTTGTAAACGAATTTTGTTTCGAAAACGAATTTTTGTTTCCCGGTATAGACATCATGGTGAGTAACGAACCAAAGGCATTTGTAAACGAATTTTGTTCCGAAAACGAATTTTGTTTCCCGCTATGGGCAATATAGATAGTAACTATCCAAAGGCATTTGTAAACGAATTTTGTTTCGAAAACAAATTTTGTTTCCTGCTATGGGCAACATAGATAGTAACGATCCAAAGGCATTTGTAAACGAATTTTGTTTCGAAAACAAATTTTGTTTCCGCTATGGGCAACATAGATAGTAACGATCCAAAGGCATTTGTAAACGTATTTTGTTTCGGAAACGAATTTTGTTTTCCGCTATGGGCAACATAGATACTAACGATCCAAAGGCATTTGTAAACGAATTTTGTTTCGAAAACATAATTTGTTTCCCACTGTTTACAACATAGTGAGTAACGTACTAAAGGCATTTGTAAACGAATTTTGTTTCGAAAACAAATTTTGTTTTCACAGTTTCATTTTTGATACTTCAAAATTTGGGCATTTCAAAACGGTCTTTGATTTGTTAACAAAATTTGTTTACAAAAATATGTTTTTGAATACTGACGTCATTATATTAAATATCAGCTCTTTGTTTCCATCAAGCGATATTCACTTTTAAAAAAAAGTTTGTCCAAAAAATTTGTTTCGAATTTCGTTTTTGACCATAACCACGTTTTCTGAAATTCGTTTTCAACTCTGTTTCGAATTTTGCTTTTGGAAACAAAATTGATTATTTCAAAACAAAATTTGTTTCGGGAAAACGAAATTCGAAACGAATTTTTTTTTCTTATGGAAAAATGTATAGGCCACCATATCCAACGTAACGGTTCGGAACGAGATTTTTTTTTGTAACATAATTTTGGTTAGCATTGGTAAAGGTTCCTAACGACCATTTGGTGTTACAATTTTTGTTCGGAAAGTAGTAAAGGGTGACAGAGTAGAGAACGGGGAGAACTTCCTTCCTGTCTCTCTGCTACTCTTTCCGGTTAGGGAGACAGGAAAGAGCACTCTTTCCGTTCTCTTTCGTATGCATTTCAAAGGGGGACATGTGTCAGGGAGATACTCACAGTTACTCATGAGCCTTCCGGTCTTGATTGGGAGTAAAATTAGATTCTCCTATTGTTTGTCTCTTTCCGGTGTCGCAATCGTGATTCTATTTTTATCTTGAGCGTGTGAACTTTGTTTGAGATGTCCTCGCCAAGGAATTCGAGGTCACACGCAGTTCACTGTGTGGTCGTGTGGCGTTTGTGAAACTATCTGGTGAATTGTTTCCTGAATGCAACCGGTTCCCAATGCCTTCACCATGACGTCACGGGAGATGCGACGAGATCAACAAACAATTGTTTGTCGATCAGCTGTTAATTGTATCCGCTAGCGAAAATTCAGCGTGCCTCGTTTTCAGAGCTCTTGAAAAGCATAAACATACAAAGACTTGGTACATCGTGCGTTCGTATTGCCCCTCGCTTGACCCTTTCCAATAAGTTGGATTTGCAAAGTTGGGAGTATTTAGGGTCAAGGTCTTCGGTGACCTGAATACCCAACATTGACCTGATTGCGTGTGGATTGTTTTCGAGCATGGAGCACTGACATGTTCGAGTAGGTAGTTGCCATCTTTATCACAAGACCGATGTGTCAGATTTTTTGTCGATCGGCATGTCTTGTCGGGCCACTTGTTCGACCTCTGTTTAAATCGACCCAGCAAACGTTACCTTAAAGTTTTTGGACTTTGCAGTCACTTTACAGTTGCAGTGATTACAATGGCGAACACGTCTCTCTTTGCTACGAAAGCAAAACGCTTTTGAGCTTGGGCAACAAACCTCAACGTCTTGGTTAGATTTGACGTTTAATTGTTCAAGACTGTTGGATAACAGATCCTTGTAATATAATGAGCGATGGGTTTCGAATTTGAATCAATCGTGACGAGTGACATATCATAAAATGTGCCAATCGCAAACCTCCTGTCTGTAAATTCAATTGGTGGCCACAAGATCTTAGGTGGCTGAGGTCGTGCATGGATTGTTAACATATATAGTATTGCTGTGTTTGTGTAGGTGAACGATCCTGAATGCAACCGGTTCCTGATGCCTTCACGATGACATCACGCGACATGCGACGAGATCAACAAGCAATTGTTTGTCGATCAGTTGTTAATTGTATCCGCTAGCGGAAACTCAGCGTGCCTCGTTTTAAGAGTTCTTGAAACGCACAAACATACAAAGACACGCTTTTGAGCTTGGGCAACAAACCTCAACGTCTTGGTTAGATTTGACGTTTAATCGTTATTGCCCCTCGCTTGACCCTTGCCCATGAGTTGGATTTGCAATGTTGGGAGTATTCAGGGTCAAGGTCTTCGGTGACCTTGAATACCCCAACATTGACCAGATTGCGTGAGGATTGTTTTCGGGCATGTAGCACTGACATGTTCGTGCAGGTAGTTGCTATCTCTATCACAAGATCGATGTGTATATCGCGGAGGGCTGCCCTCAACATGGATTCATAATTTTAATGACATCACGCTAGACATATCCTGTTTACGTTGACTGGTCGGATTTTCTGTCGATCGGCATGTTTTGTCGGTTCACTTGTGACGCTTTTTTGCCACCCGTCATGTGTAACATGTACTCGTTAAAGTGATGTCCAGCTTTGATTATCTTGCCACTTTGGGTGCAAACATCGCTTACTTCGTGGTGTTTTCTCGCAGTCCAATGTGTCCTAACCCTGAGGCAGTATGATTGATGTCATCATTTTAATGACATCGCACTAGCTGCGGTACCACCTATTCCAGGGTGACTGGTCGAACAATGTTTCGGTCGCGTGAAGCGCATCGTGAAACGTTGCTTTTCGGAACATCATGCCTATCCATTGTTCAGATGTCGTGCAAGTCATTTTTGCTGTATATTTGCACGTGCATATTTTCCAAAATCATTTACTTGATTTACCGCGACCTCTGTTTGAATCGACCCAGCAAACGACACGTTAAAGTTTTTGGACTTTACAGTCACATTATAGTATGCAGTGAATACAGTGGCGAACACGTCTCTCTTTGCTACGAAAGCAAAACGCTTTTGAGCTTGGACAACAAACCTCTACGTCTTGGTTAGATTTGACGTTTAATCGTGCAAGACTCCTGTCTGTAAATTCGATTGGTGGGCCACAAGATCATAGGTGGCTGAGGTCGCACATGGATTGTTAACATATAGTATTGCTGTGTTTGAGTAGGTGAACGATCTGTATCACAGGTCGAATGGTGTATCGCGACGGACGCTGTCTGAATGGTTTTTAATGACATTACGCTGGTCACTTAGTTAATTTTCTGTCGATTGCCATGTTTTGTCGGTCACATGTTTCCTTTTTGCAACTTTCGGGACCAAATACTTATGTAACGATCCAGGGATGGTATACGATCGACAAGAAAATGTTCGATTCGGGTCGAGTTTTCGCAAAGTAGTTTGCCTAATTGTCTTGCGTTACTGAAATATATTTTCCAAAGACAAAACAAAATCAGACGCCATCGATTAGTTATAGTAAAACGACGTGTTGGCCACCCTAAGGTGTAACATACATGCGTAAACTGATGATGTTTAGATCTAGGCGGAATAACCAAGCGGTTTGGCATTGCAAAGTACTCGAATTATCGCTTACATTGCCTGCTATTGGTCCTAATTATGTATCTTGTAACCTTATCCATGACATCAGCAAAACGAGAGGATTGAAGTAATGCGTGGAGTTTTATGTGTCATTATTAAAGCTGTGTCTGTGACAATTGATATTCCACGTATATGTTGCGTTACTTGGTCGTAAATGTTCAGGAATGCGCTTAAAGTGCAAGTAACACGGTCATGGCAACTTTGCGTAAAACTAATGGTTTATCCGCAATAAACATATTTCGAAAGTATTTCGGTGCTACGACCAAAAATCGTAAACTTGCGGCGACCAAAAATTGTAAACCTTTTGCGTTGTAGCGAAATTGACGCCACGTAAGGCGCTCGTGTCAAAAAATGCATTGTTTACATAGGAGAAGGCACCTTATATTGCAGATATCGAATAGTTTCAAACATAGAAGAATCCATAAATTATGTTACGTCAAAGGTCGGGACAAGGTTTCACATCATACAAAAATATGTCCCTGTGACGTCACAAATTCATTGCTTATCTGCCCCTAATTATGGGAAAACGAAAGGGTATAGCAGCAACGACACTAATCTGTACTTCGATAAGACGGAGATGATGCGTTTGTTTGCTCAGTGACATTACATGATGTAATTTTGTGTGTGATGTCACAACTTTAACCTTATTTTTGTGTTGGGCAAGTGCCTGGGATACTCTAGCTGAGGCTAATCGCGCACGCGGTTCACCATTAATTTAACGTCATGGTCGTGTAGTGTCGTTGTTGGTCCATCTGGTGAATTGTTTCCTAATGCCTTCACGATGACATCACGGGAGAGGCGACGAGATCAACAACAGTTGTGTTTCGATCAGTTGTTAATTGTATCCGCGGCGAAAATTTTGCATGCCTCGTTTTGAGAGTTCACTCGTTGGTTGAAAGGCACATACATACAAAGACTTTGGGTACATCGTGCGTTCTTATTTCCCCTAGCATGACTTGTCAAAGATATGCAATGCATTCGTATGATGCTTTTGCTGTTGGATGCACAGCCGCAAAATATTTATTCTATGTATTATTCGCTTGTAATAGATTGTCACGACTTGTGTGTTTTTTTCAATTGTTGTGCCATTTCAAGAAAATGCTATATGTCACTAACATCAAAATACTTCATGTCACTAACATCAAAATACTTCATGCCACTAACATCAAAATGCTACATGTCACTAACATCGAAATGCTACATGTCACTAACATCGAAATGCTGTATGGCACTAACATCAAAATGTTACATGTCACGAACATCCAAGTGCTCAAGTGCGGCTTAACGCACCATCTGTTTTGTATTTGCCCGCTTCCGTTTCAGAACACCAATATTCCATACAATGGTAAAATACAACGAACAAAAACCTGGTGGTCTACGAAGCGGCACGTAAGTTCAACGAAACGCGATGTGATTAAACTATGCTAGGCAATTCGCTTGTTTTGCAGATGTCATAGATAGACAAGATACAAAGTTAGGACAAATCGCGGGCAATACAAGCGATTAATCGTGGTACTTTTTCATCTTGATTCATGACATAACCTATGTATTTGATTCATGACATAACCTATTTACACTTTGCCACAAGTTTCATTTCCTACGAATAGAAATATGTCATTGAAATTGCATCATGTTCGTCGTTATTTTTGCTTGCAGTAGAGGTCATGACGATGCTGAGTTCTGACGTTGATTCCTGTGAGAATGTAAACCTCTCCATGCGCATTTTTACATGTCCGCCTAAAGGGTTAAACCTTATTTTGCCAAGTCATGCGCTGTCGCGTTCAATTCTGTCGAACTGAAAATTGTCTTGTAAATTGAGAGTGATGCAACAGGCATCTACCAAATGTCTTAGCAACGCCAAACCGCCTGGTTAGTCACCCTGGATCTGGATTCATCATTAAAAGAATGTACGTTACATATCACGGTTTGACAATACGTTGATCAAGATTGATCAACCGATCGTTTAACTGGACGATCGCGTCTGATTTTGTTGTGATTTTCGCGAATATATTTCAGTATCGTGAGGCGACTATTCGCAAACTGCGAAACTCGACGCAAAACGAAGGTTTTCTTGTCGATGGTATTCGCTGACATGTTGACCATCCCTGGTACATATCGTTGCATGAGTATTTGGCCCGGAAGCCGCAAAAAGGAATCAAGTGGTCGACAAAACATGGAGATTTATCAGTCCAAACAACTTGAACAGGACACGACCAGCGTGATGTCATTAAAAGTATGAATCCATTCAGACAGCATCCCGCCGCGATGTATCGGCCGTGTGATGCTGATAGCAAATTAACCGACAGTTCTCTATATGCCCGAGAACAATCCACACGCAACCTGGGTCGCCGAAGACCTTGACCCTGAATACACTCAACATTGCAAATCCATCGTACAAGCAAATGTCAAGTGAGACCAGTAAGAACGTACGGCTAACCGAAACGCCGATTCTGGCAAGAGACGTAAGGATGTACAAAAGTCTTTATTTGTCTTTAAGCGCCACGCCCATTTTGCAGTAATTAAAAACATGCTGCTAATTATTATCATAACTCTATTTCTATAGACGCTAGACGAAACCCTACTGCGCGCTTAAACGTTCGCAAACTGAAACGCTCGCATTCAAGCCCCACCTGTGATTTACTACAACGATATATTTCTCAGTTTGGTGCGATTCGCGAGATTGACGAATCCGATAGATACCGGATTCGCTTGTTTCTCTAACATGCAGACCCTTCCACATGCGTGACTCCCAAATGTCCTAATTTTTTTTCTTTATATAGGTTGGGTCTTTTACTCCCCGCTCAATTTAACCGTGGCACGCCAATGGCGTGCCCACGGTAAACTTGGCTAATTTTTTTTTTTTGGTAATTTGTTTTTTAATTTAGAAAAATTTAAAAAATTTTGAAGTAAATTTAGAAAAATTTTTATTTAAAAAATTTTGAATTAAATTTATTAAAATTAAATTAAATTTAATAAAAAATTTTAGGTTGGGGGGAAGCCGACACATTGTAGAACAGAGTATTTTATCGTCACAGAATATTTTGCGCCTTGTCACGGGATTTTGTGCCGATGTTTGTTGTTTTGACGCCTTTTCCACGTGGAATAAAAAAAAAATACAGAGAGAAAATGCCCCTTGTCAGACACAAAACACCCAGAAATAATTCATGTCCGTGTACTCAGAAATCCGATACAAATCGCTCCGCAAATAAATCATTACCACGCAAATCATCCGAATACAAATTTACGATTTCAAACTGAGAAGTATCGTTGTAGTAAATCACAGGTGGGGCTTGAATGCGAGCGTTTCAGTTTGCATACGTTTAAGCGCGCAGTATAGGTTTTCGTCTTGCGTCTATAGAAATATAGTTATAGGCGGTTAAACTTGCTGACAACAATTAGCAGCATGTTTTTAATCACTGCAATATGGACGCTTAAAGACCTAAAGAAAGGAACATACATACAAAGACGTTTGTACATCCTTATGTCTCTCGCCAGAATCGGCGTTTCGGTTAGTCGTACGTTCTTACTGGCCTCGCTTGACCCTTGCTTGTACGATGGGTTTGCAATGCTGAGTGTATTCAGGGTCAAGGTCTTCGGCGACTTAGATTGCGTGTGGATTGTTTTCGGGCATATAGAGAACTGTCGGTTAATTTGCTATCAGCATCACACGACCGATAGGATGCATCGCGGCGGGATGCTGTCTGAATGGATTCATAATTTTAATGACATCACGCTGGTCATGTCCTGTTCAAGTTGTCTGGGCTGATTTCCCGTCTATCGCCATGTTTTGTAGGCCACTTGTTTCCTTTTTTGCGACTTTCTGGCCATGTGACGATATGTACCAGGGATGGTCAACATGGCAGCGAATTCGATCGTCAGGAAAACGTTCGATTTGTGTCGAGATTCGCAAAGTAGTTTGCGGTTAGTCGCCTTACGATACTGAAATATATTGGCGAAAATCACAACAAAATCAGACGCGATCTTCCAGTTAAACGATCGGTTGATCAATCTTGATCAACGTATTGTCAAACCGTAAAATGTAACGTACATTCTTTTAATGATGAATCCAGATCCAGGGTGACTAACCAGGCGGTTTGGCGTTGCTAAGACATTTGGTAGATGCCTGTTGCATCACTCTCAATTTACAAGACAATTTTCAGATGGACAGAATTGAACGCGACAGCGCGTGACTTGGCAAAATAAGGTTTAACCCTTTAGGCGGACATGTAAAAATGCGCATGGAGAGGTTTACATTCTCACAGGAATCAACGTCAGAACTCAGCATCGTCATGACCTCTACTGCAAGCAAAAATAACGACGAACATGATGCAATTTCAATGACATATTTCTATTCGTAGGAAATGAAACTTGTGGCAAAGTGTAAATAGGTTATGTCATGAATCAAATACATAGGTTATGTCATGAATCAAGATGAAAAAGTACCACGATTAATCGCTTGTATTGCCCGCGATTTGTCCTAACTTTGTATCTTGTCTATCTATGACATCTGCAAAACAAGCGAATTGCCTAGCATAGTTTAATTACATCGCGTTTCGTTGAACTTACGTGCCGCTTCGTAGACCACCAGGTTTTTGTTCGTTGTATTTTACCATTGTATGGAATATTGGTGTTCTGAAACGGAAGCAGGCAAATACAAAACAGAAGGTGCGTTAAGCCGCACTTGAGCACTTTGATGTTCGTGACATGTAACATTTTGATGTTAGTGCTATACGACATTTCGATGTTAGTGACATGTAGCATTTCGATGTTAGTGACATGTAGCATTTCGATGTTAGTGACATGTAGCATTTTGATGTTAGTGGCATGAAGTATTTTTATGTTAGTGACATGAAGTATTTTGATGTTAATGACATGTAGCATTTTCTTGAAATGGCACAACAATTGAAAAAACACACAAGTCGTGACAATCTATTACAAGCGAATAATACATAGGATAAATATATTGCGGCTGTGCATCCAACAGCAAAAGCACCATACGAATGCATTGCATATCTTTGACAAGTCATGCTAGGGGATATAAGAACGCACGATGTACCCAAAGTCTTTGTATGTATGTGCCTTTCAACCAACGAGTGAACTCTCAAAACGAGGCATGCAAAATTTTCGCCGCGGATACAAGTAACAACTGATCGAAACACAACTGTTGTTGATCTCGTCGCCTCTCCCGTGATGTCATCGTGAAGGCATTAGGAAACAATTCACCAGATGGACCAACAACGACACTACACGACCATGACGTTAAATTAATGGTGAACCGCGTGCGCGATTAGCCTCAGCTAGAGTATCCCAGGCACTTGCCCAACACAAAAATAAGGTTAAAGTTGTGACATCACACACAAAATTACGTCATGTAATGTCACTGAGCAAACAAACGCATCATCTCCGTCTTATCGAAGTACAGATTAGTGTCGTTGCTGCTATACCCTTTCGTTTTCCCATAATTAGGGGCAGATAAGCAATGAATTTGTGACGTCACAGGGACATATTTTTGTATGATGTGAAACCTTGTCCCGACCTTAGACGTAACATAATTTATGGATTCTTCTATGTTTGAAACTATTCGATATCTGCAATATAAGGTGCCTTCTCCTATGTAAACAATGCATTGTTTTGACACGAGCGCCTTACGTGGCGTCAATTTCGCTACAACGCAAAAGGTTTACAATTTTTGGTCGCCGCAGGTTTACGATTTTTGGTCGTAGCACCGAAATACTTTCGAAATATGTTTATTGCGGATAAACCATTAGTTTTACGCAAAGTTGCCATGACCGTGTTACTTGCACTTTAAGCGCATTCCTGAACATTTACGACCAAGTAACGCAACATATACGTGGAATATCAATTGTCACAGACACAGCTTTAATAATGACACATAAAACTCCACGCATTACTTCAATCCTCTCGTTTTGCTGATGTCATGGATAAGGTTACAAGATACATAATTAGGACCAATAGCAGGCAATGTAAGCGATAATTCGAGTACTTTGCAATGCCATACCGCTTGGTTATTCCGCCTAGATCTAAACATCATCAGTTTACGAATGTATGTTACACCTTAGGGTGGCCAACACGTCGTTTTACTATAACTAATCGATGGCGTCTGATTTTGTTTTGTCTTTGGAAAATATATTTCAGTAACGCAAGACAATTAGGCAAACTACTTTGCGAAAAACTCGACCCGAATCGAACATTTTCTTGTCGATCGTATACCATCCCTGGATCGTTACATAAGTATTTGGTCCCGAAAGTTGCAAAAAGGAAACATGTGACCGACAAAACATAACTAAGTGACCAGCGTAATGTCATTAAAAACCATTCAGACAGCGTCCGTCGCGATACACCATTCGACCTGTAATACAGATCGTTCACCTACTCAAAGAGAGAGAGACGTGTTCGCCACTGTATTCACAGCATACTATAATGTGACTGTAAAGTCCAAAAACTTTAACGTGTCGTTTGCTGGATCGATTCAAACAGACGTGGCGGTAAATCAAGTGATAGATTTTAGAAAGATGCACGTGCCAATATACAGCAAAAAAGACTTGCACGACATCTGAACATTGGATAGGCATGATGTTCCGAAAAGCAACGTTTCACGATGCGCTTCACGCGACCGAAACAATGTTCGACCAGTCACCCTGGAATAGGTGGTGCCACAGCTTGTGCGATGTCATTAAAATGATGACATCAATCATACTGCCTCAGGGTTAGGACACATTGGACTGCGAGAAAACATCACGAAGTAAGCGATCTTTCCACCTGAATTGGCAAGATAATCAAAGCTGGACATCACATTAACGAGTACATGTTACACATGACGGGTGGCAAAAAAGCGTAACAAGTGAACCGACAAAACATGCCGATCGACAGAAAATCCGACCAGTCAACGTAAACAGGATATGTCTAGCGTGATGTCATTAAAATTATGAATCCATGTTGAGGGCAGCCCTCCGCGATAGACACATCGATCTAGTGATAGAGATAGCAACTACCTACACGAACATGTCAGTGCTCCATTCCCGAAAACAATCCACACGCAATCTGGTCAATGTTGGGGTATTCAAGGTCACCGAAGACCTTGACCCTGAATACTCCCAATATTGCAAATCCAACTCATGAGCAAGAGTCAAGCGAGGGGCAATAACGATTAAACGTCAAATCTAACCAAGACGTTGAGGTTTGTTGTCCAAGCTCAAAAGCGTTTTGCTTTCGTAGCAAAGAGAGACGTGTTCGCCATTGTAATCACTGCAACTGTAATTTGACTGCAAAGTCCAAAAACTTTAAGGTAACGTTTGCTGGGTCGATTTAAACAGAGGTCGAACAAGTGGCCCGACAAAACATGCCGATCGACACAAAATCCGATACATCGGTCTTGTGATAAAGATAGCAACTACCTACTCGAACATGTCAGTGCTCCATGCTCGAAAACAATCCACACGCAATCAGGTCAATGTTGGGGTATTCAGGGTCACCGAAGACCTTGACCCTGAATACTCCAAACTTTGCAAATCCAACTTATTGGCAAGGGTCAAGCGAGGGGCAATACGAACGCACGATGTACCAAGTGTTTGTATGTTTATGCTTTTCAGGAGCTCTGAAAACGAGGCACGCTGAATTTTCTCTAGCGGATACAATTAACAGCTGATCGACAAACAATTGTTTGTTGATCTCGTCGCATCTCGCGTGACGTCATCGTGAAGGCATCTCGCGTGATGTCATAGTGAAGGCATTGGGAACCGGTTGCATTCAGGATCGTTCACCTACACAAACACAGCAATACTATATATGTTAACAATCCATGCACGACCTCAGCCACCTAAGATCTTGTGGCCCACCAATCGAATTTACAGACAGGAGGTTTGCGATTGGCACATTTTATGATATGTCACTCGTCACGATTGATTCAAATTCGAAACCCATCGCTCATTATATTACAAGGATCTGTTATCCAACAGTCTTGAACGATTAAACGTCAAATCTAACCAAGACGTTGAGGTTTGTTGCCCAAGCCCAAAAGCGTTTTGCTTTCGTAGCAAAAAGAGACGTGTTCGCCATTGTAATTACTGCAACTGTAATGTGACTACAAAGTCCAGAAACTTTAAGGTAACGTTTGCTGGGTCGATTTAAACAGAGGTCGAACAAGTGGCCCGACAAAAAATGCCGATCGACAAAAAATCTGACACATCGGTCTTGTGATAAAGATGGCAACTACCTACTCGAACATGTCAGTGCTCCATGCTCGAAAACAATCCACACGCAATCAGGTCAATGTTGGGTATTCAGGTCACCGAAGACCTTGACCCTAAATACTCCCAACTTTGCAAATCCAACTTATTGGAAAGGGTCAAGCGAGGGGCAATACGAACGCACGATGTACCAAGTCTTTGTATGTTTATGCTTTTCAAGAGCTCTGAAAACGAGGCACGCTGAATTTTCGCTAGCGGATACAATTAACAGCTGATCGACAAACAATTGTTTGTTGATCTCGTCGCATCTCCCGTGACGTCATGGTGAAGGCATTGGGAACCGGTTGCATTCAGGAAACAATTCACCAGATAGTTTCACAAACGCCACACGACCACACAGTGAACTGCGTGTGACCTCGAATTCCTTGGCGAGGACATCTCAAACAAAGTTCACACCCTCAAGATAAAAATAGAATCACGATTGCGACACCGGAAAGAGACAAACAATAGGAGAATCTAATTTTACTCCCAATCAAGACCGGAAGGCTCATGAGTAACTGTGAGTATCTCCCTGACACATGGCCCCCTTTGAAATGCATACGAAAGAGAACGGAAGGAGTACTCTTTCCTGTCTCCCTAACCGGAAAGAGTAGCAGAGAGACAGGAAGGAAGTTCTCCCCGTTCTCTACTCTGTCACCCTTTACTACTTCGGAACATAATTTTTTAAGTCGAGTCTCAACATTGGAAAACCGTTAGATGGAGGTAGAGGTCCATATATTTTGGCGTTGAAAATCCCACACTTTAATTGATTTGATATGTTAATTAGTTTGGAATTCTCAAGTCTGTACTAAAGCAATAAATTTACATGAAGTGAAGAGATTTATTGAATATGAAGTTACATAGAAAAGAAATACACTACAGTGATGAACAACGTTGTTGCAACAAGGCACAGCTGTTAGAGCATACAGTGATGAAAATAAATGAATATTATTTACAAAAAATAATGGAAGTGAACACTGAACAGTGAAAACATTGCGTGTAGCTTCTATGAGTCTCTAATAAACCTCTTAAGTATCAAGGTTGCGTAAGTTCTTCCGGGGTCTAGTGTAAGTCCGACCATCAGTGACAACAAATTGTCTATTAAACCTATAGCTTTTTGTTTTAACGTCTCTATGTTTGAAGACTGAATGCATAGCTGGTGGTACTGCAGGAAGTGTGATGTAAACCGCCTTTGAAGTGTTGGTAACTATTTTGAGGGAGTGACAATGTGCTCGCAATTGCTTTTCAAAGCCGCATGCGTAAAGATGTTTTGATAAGACTTTTTCCCGTGTTCCATCATAGGGGGGAGTTTTTGTTTGACAGGGACACTCCATCTTAAATAATGCCCTAGAGACTTATCCACTTATTAAATATCCACATGGCATTTACGAAAACACTGCCTTTTTCTCACTACATCGCACGTCATGTGGCTTCCAGTTTGTACAATAACGCTTTCGTCTTTCATACCACTCTATTCTATTTGATTCAATTCTATTCCATGCTATGCTATTTTCAACAAGCCTAATTCTGATTTCGATTCGATCAATAAACCACAATTACAATTATTCTGCCTGTCTGCATCTCAGCCGAGAGCGCAGGTGAACAGACAATTCAGTGGCAACTAGCCAGCAAGTCAGCCGACCTTAATTGAGACTCATCGCGGTAGCATTACCGACACAAATTGTCAGAGTACTCTGCAGTACTGAATTTTTCAATATCAGATTTTAAACTGCTCCGCGAGTCCAATTAAATCTATTGATCTCGTCATGACGTTTTGTTTGTCGATTTGCTTCAAGCGACTTGAAATTTCGCACACAAATACTAGATGCCACTGCAAAACGAGTAGAGTAAACCAAATTGGACTATGTCCTCTAGTTTTTTATTGCTGCGCAAGAACGCATGTTACAAACTATGGTCGCTAAGGTCGGGCTGAATTAACTAATTTTGAGAAATCCCGCCTGCAATATTATAAACAATTTTAAATCTAGCGACTTGAAATTTTGCACACAAATACTAGATGCCACTGCAAAACGAGCAATGAAAACCAAATTGGACTATGTCCTCTAGTTTTTTATTGCTGCGCGAAAACGCATTTTACAAACTGTGTTGGCGAAGGTCGGGCGGAATTAACTAATTTTCAGAGTTGAATCAAGCGACTTGAAGTTTTGCACTTAAATACTAGATGCCACTGCAAAATGAGCAATGAAAACCAAATTGGACTATGTCTTCTAGTTTTTTATTGCTGCGCGAAAACGCATGTTACAAACTATGGTCGCTAAGGTCGGGCGGAAGTAACTAATTTTGATCAAGCGACTCGAAATTTTTTTATCAAGCGACTCGAAATTTTGCACACAAATATTAGACGCCAGTACAAAATGAGTAATGAAAACCAAATTGGCGTATGTCCTTTAGAATTTTATTCGTAAACAAAAACGTATGTTTGAAACTGTGGTGGCTAAGGTTCGGCGAAATGAACTAAATTTGACAGTTGTCCGCCTGTGATTTGAACATTTTTATATCAAGTGACTTGAAATTTTGCACACAAATATAAGATGCCAGTACAAAACAAGCAATGAAAACCAAATTGGCGTATGTCCTATAGAATTTGATTGTTTGCCGAAAACGCATGTTTGAAACCATGGTGGCTAAGGTTCGGCGAAATGAACTAAATTTGACAGTTGTCCGCCTGTGATTTGAACATTTTTATATCAAGCAACTTGAAACTTTGCACACAAATATTTGATGCCAGTACAAAACAAGCAGTGAAAACCAAATTGGCGTATGTCCTTTGGAATTTTATCCGTAAACGAAAACGTATGTTTGAAACTGTGGTGGCTAAGGTTCGGAGAAATGAACTAAATTTGACAGTTGTCCGCCTGTGATTTGAACATTTTCATATCAAGCGACTCGAAATTTCGCACACAAATATAAGATGTCAGTACAAAACGAGCAATGAAAACCAAATTGGCGTATGTCCTATAGAATTTTATTGTTTGCCGAAAACGCATGTTTGAAACCATGGTGGCTAAGGTTCGGCGAAATGAACTAAATCTGACAGTTGCCCGACTGTGATTTGAACATTTTTATATCAAGCGACTTGAAATTTTGCACACAAATATAAGATGCCAGCACAAAACGAGCAATGAAAACCAAATTGGCGTACGTCTTATAGAATTTGATTGTTTGCCGAAAACGCATGTTTGTAACCATCGTGGCTAAGGTTCGGCGAAATGAACTAAATTTGACAGTTGTCCGCCTGTGATTTGAACATTTTTATATCAAGCGACTCGAAATTTTGCACACAAATATTAGATGCCAGTACAAAACGAGCAATGAAAACCAAATTGGCGTATGTCTTTTGGAATTTTTTTCGTAAACGAAAACGTATGTTTAAAAACTGTGGTGGCCAAGGTTCGGCGAAATGAACTAAATTTGACAGTTGTCCGCCTGTGATTTCAACATTTTTATATCAAGCGACTCGAAATTTTGCACACAAATATTAGATGCCAGTACAAAACGAGCAATGAAAACCAAATTGGCGTATGTCTTTTGGAAATTTTTTCGTAAACGAAAACGTATGTTTGAAACTGTGGTGGCCAAGGTTCGGCGAAATGAACTAATTCTGACAGTTGTCTGTCTGTGATTTCAACATTTTTATATCAAGCGACTTAAAATTTTGCACACAAATATAAGATGCCAGTACAAAACAAGCAATGAAAACCAAATTACCGTATGTCCTATAGAATTTGATTGTTTGCCGAAAACGCATGTTTGAAACCATGGTGGCTAAGGTTTGGCGAAATGAACTAAATTTGACAGTTGTCCGCCTGTGATTTGAACATTTTTATATCAAGCAACTTGAAACTTTGCACACAAATATTTGATGCCAGTACAAAACAAGCAGTGAAAACCAAATTGGCGTATGTCCTTTAGAATTTTATTCGTAAACGAAAAGGTATGTTTGAAACCATGGTGGCTAAGGTAAGGCGAAATGAACTAAATTTGACAGTTGTCCGACTGTGATTTGAACATTTTCATATCAGGCGACTCGAAATTTCGCACACAAATAAAAGATGCCAGCACAAAACGAGCAATGAAAACCAAATTGGCGTATGTCCTATAGAATTTTATTGTTTGCCGAAAAACGCATGTTTGAAACCATGGTGGCTAAGGTTCGGCGAAATGAACTAAATCTGACAGTTGTCCGCCTGTGATTTGAACATTTTTATATCAAGCGACTTGAAATTTTGCACACAAATATAAGATGCCAGCACAAAACGAGCAATGAAAACCAAATTGGCGTACGTCTTAAAGAATTTGATTGTTTGCCGAAAACGCATGTTTGTAACCATGGTGGCTAAGGTTCGGCGAAATGAACTAAATTTGACAGTTGTCCGCCTGTGATTTGAACATTTTTATATCAAGCGACTCGAAATTTTGCACACAAATATTAGATGCCAGTACAAAACAAGCAATGAAAACCAAATTGGCGTATGTCTTTTGGAATTTTTTTCGTAAACGAAAACGTATGTTTAAAAACTGTGGTGGCCAAGGTTCGGCGAAATGAACTAATTCTGACAGTTGTCTGTCTGTGATTTCAACATTTTTATATCAAGCGACTTGAAATTTTGCACACAAATATAAGATGCCAGTACAAAACAAGCAATAAAACCAAATTGGCGTATGTCCTATAGAATTTTATTGTTTGGCGAAAACGTATGTTTCAAACTTTCGTGGCAGAGGTTCGGCGGAATGAATTAAATTTTACAGTTGTCCGAACGTGATTTGAACATTTTTATATCAAGCTACTTGAAATTTTGCACACAAATATAAGATGCCAGTAAAAGACAAGCAATGAAAACCAAAAATGTGTAAGCTCTGTTACAGGTGTGCAACAAAATTTTGCTCCTGATAACACTTTCCGTAACAAGATTTTTTACCAACAAATACTTTTTCTAACAAAATTTTAATCCAACCAACACTTTTTCGTAACAAAATTGTATTACAGCTATCGCTTTTTGTGAGCTAAATCTATTTGAATCCGATGACTTTTGCAACTTAACGTATGTTCCTAGCTAACACTTCGTGTAACAAAATATTGTTCCAGCTAACACTTTTCCGTGACCAAATTTTCTTACAGCTATCGCTTTTTGTTAGCTAAATTTATTTATATCCGATGATTTCTGCAACTTGATGTATGTTCCTAGCCAACATTTCGTATAACAAAATTTTGTTCCAGCTAACATTTTTCGTAACAAACTTTTGTTCCAACTAACGCTTTTCGTAACGAAATTTTGTTCCAACTAACGCTTTTCGTAACAAAATTTTCTTGCAGCTGTCGCTTTTTGTGAGCTAAATTTATTTAAAACCGATCATTTTGGCAACTTAAAGTATGCTCTTAGCCAACATTTCGAGTAACAAAATTTTGTACCAAATAACGCATTTCGTAACGAAATTTTGTTCCAGCTAACGCTATTCGTAACGATATTTTGTTCCAGCTTATACTTTTCGTAACTTAAAGTATGCTCTTAGCCAACATTTCGAGTAACAAAATTTTGTACCAAATAACGCATTTCGTAACGAAATTTTGTTCCAGCTAACGCTATTCGTAACGAAATTTTGTTCCAGCTTATACTTTTCGTAACGAAATTTTGTTCCAACTAACGCTTTTAGTAACAAAATTTTCTTACAGCTGTCGCTTTTTGTGAGCTAAATTTATTTAAAACCGATCATTTTGGCAACTTAAAGTATGCTCTTAGCCAACATTTCGAGTAACAAAATTTTGTTCCAACTAATACTTTAAGTAACAAAATTTTGTTCCAACTAACGCTTTTCGTAACGAAATTTTGTTGCAGCTAACACTTTTCGCAACGAAATTTTGTTCCAACTAACGCTTTTCGTAACAAAATTTTCTTACAGCTGTCGCTTTTTGTGAGCTAAATTTATTTAAAACCGATCATTTTGGCAACTTAAAGTATGCTCTTAGCCAACATTTCGAGTAACAAAATTTTGTTCCAACTAACACTTTAAGTAACAAAATTTTGTTCCAACTAACGCTTTTCGTAACGAAATTTTGTTCTAGCTAACACTTTTCGTAACAAAATTTTGTTCCAGCCAACAGTTTTCCGTAACAAAATTTTTTTAAAACTTATCATTTTACCAACTTAAAGTATGCTCCTAGCCAACATTTCGAGTAACAAAATTTTGTACCAACTAACACTTTTTTGTAACAAAATTTTGTTCCAACTAACGCTTTTCGTAATGAAATTTTGTTCCAGCTAACGGTTTTTGTAACGAAATTTTGTTCCAGCTAACACTTTTCGTAATGAAATTTTGTTCCAACTAACGCATTTAGTAACGAAATTTTGTTCTAAATAACACTTTTTGTAACGAAATTTAGTTCCAGCCAACAGTTTTCCGTAACAAAATTTTTTTACAGCTGTCGCTTTTTGTGAGCTAAATTTATTTAAAACCGATCATTTTTGCAACTTAAAGTATGCTCTTAGCCAACATTTCGAGTAACAAAATTTTGTACCAACTGACGCTTTTCGTAACGAAATTTTGTTCCAACTAGCGCTTTTCGTAACGAAATTTTGTTCCAGCTTACACTTTTTGTAACGAAATTCTGTTCCAGCTATCACTTTTTGTAACGAAATTTTGTTCCAACTAACGCTTTTCGTAACGAAATTTTGTTCCAGCTTACACTTTTTGTAACGAAATTTTGTTCCAACTAACGCTTTTCGTAACGAAATTTTGTTCAAACTAACGCATTTAGTAACGAAATTTTGTTCCAGCTAATACTTTTCGTAACGAAATTTTGTTCCAGCTAACGCTTTTCGTAACAAAATTTTCTTACAGCTGTCGCTTTTTGTGAGCTAAATTTATTTAAAACCGATCATTTTGGCAACTTAAAGTATGCTTTTAGCCAACATTTCGAGTAACAAAATTTTGTTCCAGCCAACACTTTTCGTAACAAAATTTTGTTCCAGCCAACAGTTTTCCGTAACAAAATTTTTTTGAAACCGATCATTTTGGCAACCTAAATTATGCTCCTAGCCAACATTTCGAGTAACAAAATTTTGTACCAACTAACACTTTAAGGAACGAAATTTTGTTCCAACTAACGCTTTTCGTAACGAAATTTTGTTCCAGCTAACGGTTTTTGTAACGAAATTTTGTTCCAGCTAACACTTTTCGTAATGAAATTTTGTTCCAACTAACGCATTTATTAACGAAATTTTGTTCTTACCAACACTTTTTGTAACGAAATTTTGTTCCAGCCAACAGTTTTCCGTAACAAAATTTTTTACAGCTGTCGCTTTTTGTGAGCTAAATTTATTTGAAACCGATCATTTTGGCAACTTAAAGTATGCTCTTAGCCAACATTTCGAGTAACAAAATTTTGTACCAACTAACGCTTTTCGTAACGAAATTTTGTTCCAACTAGCGCTTTTCGTAACGAAATTTTGTTCCAGATTACACTTTTTGTAACGAAATTCTGTTCCAGCTAACACTTTTTGTAACGAAATTTTGTTAACACTAACGCTTTTCGTAACGAAATTCTGTTCCAACTAACGCTTTTCGTAACGAAATTCTGTTCCAGCTAACACTTTTTGTAACGAAATTTTGTTCCAGCTAACAGTTTTCCGTAACAAAATTTTCTTACAGTTGTCACTTTTTGTGAGCTAAATTTATTTAAAACCGATCATTTTGGCAACTTAAAGTATGCTCTTAGCCAACATTTCGAGTAACAAAGTTTTGTACCAACTGACGCTTTTCGTAACGAAATTTTGTTCCAACTAGCGCTTTTCGTAACGAAATTTTGTTCCAGATTACACTTTTTGTAACGAAATTCTGTTCCAGCTAACACTTTTTGTAACGAAATTTTGTTAACACTAACGCTTTTCGTAACGAAATTCTGTTCCAACTAACGCTTTTCGTAACGAAATTCTGTTCCAGCTAACACTTTTTGTAACGAAATTTTGTTCCAGCTAACAGTTTTCCGTAATAAAATTTTCTTACAGCTGTCACTTTTTGTGAGCTAAATTTATTTAAAACCGATAATTTTTGCAACTTAAAGTATGCTCTTAGCCAACATTTCGAGTAACAAAATTTTGTACCAACTGACGCTTTTCGTAACGAAATTTTGTTCCAACTAGCGCTTTTCGTAACGAAATTTTGTTCCAGCTTACACTTTTTGTAACGAAATTCTGTTCCAGCTATCACTTTTTGTAACGAAATTTTGTTCCCAACTAACGCTTTTCGTAACGAAATTTTGTTCCAGCTTACACTTTTTGTAACGAAATTTTGTTCCAGGTTACACTTTTTATAACGAAATTCTGTTCAAGCTAACACTATTTGTAACGAAATTTTGTTCCAACTAACGCTTTTCGTAACGAAATTTTGTTCGAACTAACGCTTTTCGTAACGAAATTTTGTTCCAACTAACGCATTTAGTAACGAAATTTTGTTCCAGCTAATACTTTTCGTAACGAAATTTTGTTCCAGCTAACGCTTTTCGTAACAAAATTTTGTTCCAACTAACGCTTTTCGTAACGAAATTCTGTTCCAGCTAACACTTTTTGTAACGAAATTTTGTTCCAGCTAACAGTTTTCCGTAACAAAATTTTCTTACAACTGTCGCTTTTTGTGAGCTAAATTTATTTAAAACCGATCATTTTGGCAACTTAAAGTATGCTCTTAGCCAACATTTCGAGCAACAAAATTTTGTACCAATTAACGCTTTTCGTAACTTTCTCACGTTGAAAACTGCATTGGCCGCGATGTCCTCGTAGTAAAGAACGAGTTTTGTTTTTTTGCTTAACAACACTCTCTGGTGGTATGTTAACACTCCCTGGTGGTATGGTAACACTCCCTGGTGGTATGTTAACACTCTCTTGTGGTATGTCAACACTCTCTGGTGGTATGTCAACACTCTCTGGTGGTATGTTAACACTCCCTGGTGGTATGTTGCCACTCTCTGGTGGTATGTTAACACTCTCTGGTGGTATGTTAACACTCTCTGGTGGTATGTTAACACTCGGTGGTGGTATGTTAACACTCCCTGGTGGTATGTTAACACTCCCTGACGGTATGTTAACACTCTCTGGTGGTATGTTAACACTCTCTGGTGGTTTGTTAACACTCTCTGGTGGTTTGTTAACACTTTTTGGTGGTATGTTAACACTCTTTGGTGATATGTTAATACTCTTTGGTGGTATGTTAACACTCTCTGGTGGTATGTTAACACTTCCTGGTGGTATGTCAACACTCTCTGGTGGTATGTTAACACTCCCTGGTGGTTTGTTAACACTTTTTGGTGGTATGTTAACACTCTTTGGTGATATGTTAACACTCTCTGGTGGTATGTTAACACTCTCTGGTGGTATGTTAACACTTCCTGGTGGTATGTCAACACTCTCTGGTGGTTTGTTAACACTCCCTGGTGGTATGTCAACACTCTCTGGTGGTATGTGAACACTCTCTGGTGGTATGTTAACACTCTCTGGTGGTATGTTAACACTCTCTGGTGGTATGTTAACACTCCCTGGTGGTTTGTTAACCGGATGTTCATTTTTCTGCCAATCTTTCTGCGTTGAGTTCTGCGGATAAAAGCAGGAATTGCCTATTAAGAATGCATGTGCTTTGCGTTATCAGCTTATTAACATGGAACTGCTATGAAGCTTTCAATGCAACCTTCTTTGATCTCATCTTCTGTAACATGCGTGTCGACTTTGTCTTCTGAGTCCGGTAGTTAACTGCAGACAAATTCGACTTGTACGGGTTTCTGAATATCCTGATAAAGAATTCTTCCTCGATGCAAGCGAGTTTGTATCTAGAAGGTTGCGTTCGTTGACCACATAATGTTTTGTTAGGTATGAGCACTTTCCAACACGTTGATAGCAAATTAAATGATTTCATGTGAATTAAGATTGTATTCGAAGATTAACCAACAACGGACATTGGGGATGGAGTAAACGACTCTGAATAGCCAAAGCTAATATGCCTATCATCACAAACACCCTTAGAACACTGCTGTGCGCATAGTCAGTGCTGTGAGCTTTGGCTTTTCTGTTCAGTATCTTTCGCTGTAAGTTTTTGCACCTATAGGCATGAAGTAATTTTACAAAAACAAAATTTCTGATCTCACTGTGAGTGCTAGGAGGAAATACACCAGGTGAGTGTCATTAAGTGGTGTCGATGGCCACTGCCGCCTCTTGTTTTCTTGACTCCTTAAAAGCACAAAATAAGAAAAAACAGAAAAATTAATTTAGGTGAGGAAATTTTTGTTGCAAGGGAATTTTAATAATATAGCTTTTGGTGTGTTCCACCCAGCATATCGCCGTTTGGAGTAAATGCTGGCAAAGTTAAACTATGCATTGATGAATCGTTTGAATACGTAGCAGTAAAGTGTTTTGCTTTTGGAAGGAAGTAATTCTGAAATGAAACAAAACGAAACTCGGTGAGTCGATTCCAGTTTCGGATGTTGTTGATGGATTATTCCACCTACACAAGTTCACCAGCTACAAACCACTGACAGATAGTGACTTCATCCTCGACAAGATCCAAGGCAAATTCTACACTTCGCTTGATAACTTACTTTATGACGTGTTGTCATTCCTGGTATACGAAGTTTACCTATGTACCTTCATTTGATTCAGCCAGGTGTGTGTGAGTTTAAACGAGCCGAACCGTTATGACGTACTCGTCGGGTGTGAGAACATATTTGATGACGGAGGGAGTAAATGTAATATTCGGTATTTGATGCTTGTCACCACAATTCACTACATGTTAATTCTACAACGCACAATATAATCTATATAACCTTACAAACTGTAGATAGCAAATTTTTATTTTTCAATCGTGACCACCTTCATGGTGGTTTCCATAGCTCCAACAACACGTGCGATCATAGCTACTTCATCTGTTCGGCCGATAAATTCGTTATTACCAGATAAAACAGTGCATGGCAGCCACCAACACAAGCTCTGTGGCTAGCTTTAACACTTATACTATTCAGAGAAATTATCCAAATACGTAGAGTTGATAACTTCGGAAAGGAAATCCAAAGCTAGGATGCTGTTAATCATATTCTAAGTAAACGTTTCAAACTCATACTCATACATTGAGAGTGAAGGTTTTCAATGCTACAACCGCAAACCCGGTAATTTCTGTTTCATCCTATGCAATTAAAGTAATTACACTATCTCTTAGAGTTGGAATGAAAATTAATACTTTTTGTTACCACCTTGCTTAAAAGATTTGCCAAAACATAGGTGTATGCGTTGTAATCAGTGTTTATCATTCCCACTGCTCCTGCAATACGATCTATACTGAAAAAAAAAACGCTTATTACGGTACAAAACTTCACACAATTAAAAATGCCAGAAGCGGTCTTTCCCTATCACCCATTTGTCGTGCAGGAAATCAGTTGTCACGCTGTCGAAGAGGAAGATTGGTGTTGAAATAATAATCTGCGGGAAAGTGGAACGGGAATGTAACGTAATTTTACGTTACATAGCAACGTTTGCATTCTTGGAAATATGAACTATGGTCACATAACAGCCAGTTTCGTCATCAATGTCCGGAATCTCTTTCCATGGGTTTTTGGGTTAAGGCATTCATAGGTAGCGCCTTTCCAGCATCTCATTTCAAAATGTATAGTAACGGTTGCTTTCTCACGTGATTAGATCTCGTTACTAGTTTCTACGCAACAGCTGTGTTTTTATGTGATTTTATTGGCCAGCTTAAATGTGTCGCCTTAGAGAAGTCCTTCATTGTTTTGTGTGAGAGTGCGTCTTTTGTTAACTGTTTGCTGACCGTTAGTCCTTGGATCGCCTTTCTTTCTACACTTCGTTCGCTTTGTTTCTCTCCGGTTTAAATAATGAAACTTTCCGAGTGCGTTTAGCTGAGGTGGAGCGGGGCAGTGCAGCGGTACTGTGCTCTCCTCAGTTCGTAAATTCACTTAGTTTGGCGTTGGTATAATTGCGCATGTCAATTTCGTATTCAAAATTGTTCGTGGTAAATAAATATTGTTGGAATGTTTGCATCAAGTTTCAAGTAAAGTCAGGTTAGGAAAACACAACAATTAGAACTCACGTGCGATCTATTGTCAAATGCGCTAATCAAATAGGATTCCCATCGATCATAAATAATATTGTTAAGACCCGATTCGAGACTAATAAATGACATAAAAGATACGCAACAGGGAACTTCGGCAAGGTTAAAATTTAATTTTTTACAAAAACAACATTACACTGCATCTTTTTAAAGGGAAGAAGTCAACAAAACATTCACCGACTGTTTTAATCAGCGCCATTGTGTTCACAAATCCCGTAAATAATTTTGGGGTTGACCATAAATATCCCCACACAATCCCATAGGATAAATTATTGTGAATAAATTTTGAAAACCATCAAAACCAAGCTTTAAGCACGGTATAGTGATGTCTTGCGCCTGATCCGGGTACCCGGACCCGGCCGGATATGGACCAATTTTCAATACCCGGACCCGGCCGGATAATACACTTAATTTTACCGGATAGTTGGGAAAGCATTTTTGTCCTAAAAACCCTCAAACATTTCGCAAATTACTCGTTTTTGGGACCCAGTCTGTGATACTCGCCGACTTCAGATTTTTCTGTTATTTGTTATTAAGGTTTTTCCTGACTTGTTATACCATATTATTTGTTCCACACATGATAAGATAACTTAACATAGCATTCTGTTTGGCAATCAAACATTTTTGCCATTGCTGATAAAATACACGAATCGGTTTTAACAAACTGCCGGATCCAAATTATCCGGCCGGATTTGATTGATAACTATCCGGATCTGGCCGGGCCTGATAATTTGGAACTGGGAACATCACTAGCATGGTACCTATTTATTATTGCTTGTTTTTAAGATTTGTTGGATAGAAAATGAGTGTTTTAAGTCAGCGTTTGATGAGTGCGTCTCAATGTGTCAATATTACAACACTCTGCCATATGAGCGAGGTGGGTTTCATATTAAGATATTCGTATTTCCAACATAAAAATCCTTCAATTGACAAATGATGAGGAAAATCTTTTCAACGTTAGTAATGATTGAGAAATTTTAATGCACCTAATAACTCATTTGACACAACGCGTCTTAATCTGCCAGGATGTTGACCAGACGTGGGTAAGAAAATGGATTAGGAAATGCCAGTTATAAATGTCAGGTGGCAAAAAATCCATGTCATTTGTATAAAAATGTCTGTCTATGTTTGGTTGCTGCCGAGATTTATATTTTGGAAATCATATCCAAGCCCTAATTTGGAAGATTGCTTCTTTCCCATATGCCTTTAAATCAGCATGTTCCTATACAACATATTTATATATATGCGTTGTTGGGTTTGTTGTGGTGTGCACTAAATGATCTTTCCACTGTTTTGCTATAGATACAGGGGTATGAGATTGTATGTGTTTTGTCCGCTTCACAAACCGACACTATATTTGGGATATGTTATAATACTGACAAGACGCTGCGAAGGCCGACAAACTGATGATTAAGATTGATATTAAAGTTTGTCACTGGCGTGCTTTGTCCGGCGCATGCATGGCTCACCTTGCGACCACAATCGCGGCTATTACGTCACACAATTTTCGCCCAGCCACCTAAAAAATATATGAAGAGGCAAACTTTCAAGGTCCACATGCATTGACACCTACTATGACGACATAAGGTGTTGGTTTCCCCCTTACAATCACATACTTCCATTGAACAACAAATCGTCACAAAGAAGCAAAGAAAATTCAAAAAGTTTTGTTGTGAGTGAGACCATAGAAATTAACACTTCATCCTTAGGTCTAAGTTGTTCGCTCCTAACTGGCTAAGTTTTGAACATCACCAACTCACAGATAACTTTTAGCGTCACGCATGGCACGCATCGTTGTTATTGCTTGTCTTTGATTCCTTAATTTTGCCAGAATCCCGCCCTCTACTGAACATGGTCTTTCAATCACCGACACCAATTTATTGGGATAGGAAGCTGATAATTTGAAAACAGAACATTTCTGATGTCGACTCGTGTAGTTTTCCAGTTGACCAGCTGATTTCAATCAGAAACTTTCCCTTTTAAATTATTGTGTTTCAGAGTTGTTGGATAGAGTGTTTTTAGCAGTGTTTGATGCGTGCATCTCAATGTGTCAATATTACAACACACTGGCATACGAACGAGGTGGGCTTCACCATCAAGATATTCGTATTTCCAAAACGAAAAAATCCTTTAATTGACAAATGATGAGGAAAACCTTTTCAACGTTAGTAATGATTGGGAATTTTTAATGCAACCAATAATTCATCTGACACAACGACGTCTTAATTTGCCAGGATGTTCACCAGACGAGGGCAAGAAAATGAATTAGGAAATGTCAGTTATGAATATCAGGCGGTAAAAGAAATTCATGTCATTTGTATAAAAATGTCTGTCTATGTTTGGTTGCTGCCAAGATTTATATTTTGGAAAGCGCATCCAAACCTTAAAAGCGCAAGATTGCTTACGTAGAAAAAGTGGTTTTTAATCTTTCTGAAAAACATTCGTGGGTTTGACAAATATTTTTGATGTAGGGTTAGAATATTTTATTAATTAGGGTTTTTTGCTAAAAAATTCGTCAAACTTCAGGCAGGGGGTTACAATATTTTATTAGTTAGGGTTCGAGCAGGTACGAGAGTAAAATGAAATGTTGAATTCCTTATTATTTTTTTAAAGACAAAATGTCCCTTTAAGAGATGGTTTATAGAGAAAGCTGACTTTGTGAATAATTACACAAATTACTTTGGAATAATATGGCTTTTTTGCTCATATATTAAAACATTTTGTTTTGCAATTGTTGATTGATCAGAGGTTGGATTTACGACAGGGTTGGATCCGTCTTGTTGATTTCAGACTAAACATGGGAGCAAGGTTTGTTAGACCAAAGACAATATAGGAACATGACAATGAAAGATAGAAACTCTTTGTGTTTTATCAGGTATTGGATGGAGGTGGTTGTTGCTGGAATCCTGATCTCACTCACTTCGGCTCAAAGTATGCATTTTGTTTTTACTTAATTTTTTATTCAGCTACCGTTTAAGGGTGACCCAATGATAATCTCTCTTAATCTATTAAAATAAGGTTCGGGTGAGAAAACTTGGAATCATGCAGCTTTGGACTGCGGCACTGATCTCTACAAGTAAAATCAAATAAATTTTGCACGAGAATTTCTATGTGCACACGAACAATAATCATGATGCATAAATGGCCTCATAGTTCTGGGGAATAACCGTGTGTTTCAAGTCTGGCGAACGAGGGCAAAATCCACCAGCTTTAAACCTGGAATTTCCACCGATCCTGGAGGCATTTGTTATCGGTTCGTGCGGGAAGAACAGAATATTCGATTAATTTACATCAAAAAAAGAACAATTTAAGGATTTCTCACGTTTCATTCACGCAACAACGAACACAGGTTGCAGACGAACATCAGCTAGGGATATTTGTTGTTATTTCACTTTGTATTGGGGGTGTCCCAAAGATAGGTTTGGTTATTACATACAAACAGGAGTTATTCACAAACAACCATGGATTGTTTTACGATTATTAGCTGAAGAGCAAGAAAAGCCCTCGGGTTCTAAGACAAAGACTTTTTTTAGTTTTTCACTAAATTTAAATTTTAAATATCATATACTTGGGTTTTTAAATGTTGCTGAATGATTTTAAATCGATTAATGTTCATGTGTTTTGTGCAGTGTTCACTTGCGATGGTGGGAGGGAGGTGGGGGCTATGTGGTTTTGTGATGATGATTCGGATAATACCGTATGCAGGGACGGAAGTGATGAGAAACCTACCAACTTTCCCACTTATCCTAAAAACCTCACCAGTCCTTACATCAGGTGAAACCACTTAAATATGTTCCATACATTCGTGATAGCTGAGTTGTCCCAGAAGTAATGGTCGAGCGTAAAACACCCAAGCAGTTTCAAAAAACCCACATGTTGAGATATGTTGTTTCTTGTATTATTTTATGATGTTTTTGTTGCTGCCAGGCATAATCTGTACTTCTGGCAAAGATAAAACGTAACTTTATTCACCGACGTTTCGCCTGTTATTCAACAAGGCTTCCTCAAGGTAATTGTATTATTTTAATACAAATGAAGATTGCGGAACAACCACTCAGAAAAAATTCATAGCAACAAAAAACACCTTTAAAATAAAGGAACACTAGAGGCGCCCTCCGCATGCGTTCAAAGTCGTTGACGGACACAAGGTATACAAAATCATAAAATAACATGGAAGGCTGAACACCACGATTCAATCTGGATATGCTTTGTAGGTTTTTATTAAAGTGTAAAATGTCCCTGATTGTGGTGAAACTTTCTTTGGTGAAACAACATTTCACATCACCATCTCATTTCCCCTGGCTCCGTTCAAATACCAGCCTTAAAATCATTGAATAATGTCGTAAACAACACAAAGGTGTAAATCTCCCAGGCTTTTTAGGTTCTCGCCCTAAATGCTATTTTTCTGACGCAGCAAGCATTGACTAATTGTTTCTTATCCAGTTTACCTTATAGTTTGACTGAATCTAGATGTAATTGTCCGGTTAGGCTTTTGTTGAAATGAATGCAACACGGAAATTTGTGTTGCATTCATTTCAACAAAAATGAATGCAACACAAATTGCAAATAAATAAAAAACAAAAATATAGCTTAAAACGACCACATATTTAAGATACAACTGAAGGTAATCGTGTGGGAGCGACAAACATGTTGTGTTACGTCATAGAAGGTACGCGGGCCTTAGTATTAAAATAAACGCAACAATTGGACATAGTCCAGAAATGCTTAAAACTTGAAGATCCAAAAAAGAGCGAAGATTTTAAATTGCCAGGATTTTCCGAAAGGTTAAAAAAACTTCGTCAAGGAAACGATTACGAAACATTTTGTTGATTCCGTCCGCACTTGTGATAGAATGTGATAGAATCCAGATTTTCACCAATTCTGCATGCGTTAGTTCTTCGACATTTGGTGCAAATGGATTTTGGATTCAAAGTTCGCCCCCTTTGGAAAATGGTGTCAAATACTTTCCGACAAATTCCTTAAGTGTCGCTCAATGCTCTTTTTGAAAAGGCCTGATAATTAGTTTTTAAACATGGCAAAACTGTCACCTAAATAGCGAACTTGCCATAACGTACGTGTTAGAATAACTAAACCAAGATTTTTTGCCATGCAAAAACACAGACAGTTGTTTTCGCAAATTCATACTCTCATAACTCCCTATGACAGCCGTGAAGTTCGTGCTAGAAGTCGACAGCTTGTGCTTTATCAACAGTTACTATGGTAAATACATATTTACAAATATCTGCAAGCTTAAAATAACTTCCTTCACAATGCTCATGACGTGATGTGACGCCTATAACACATGTGCTTTAAGTTAACCCCGTTGCTATCCACTTCTTATGATGTCATAAACATTCACTGTGGTTACAATGGAAACGAGTTGGCAGCATTTAGCACAAGTTTGTTGGTCAAGGCCTTATAATGGCAAATACTTGTTTCGTATATTTGTATTTTGTTTTATCTGTATTTTTCAACCTCTGTATGTTTTGTTATTATAAAGTTGTTGGTTGTAGGTTGTGTCACACATCAACTTCCAACCTCTGCATACCCAGTCATGCATTGATAGTTTGGCCTTATTCTGATTTGTTTGAAACCAAACCTACAACATTTACAGAATATTAGTTTTGACGGCTCTTCATGTTTCAACATTTACAAACGCGATATGTCGCGAAACTAATGTTATATGACGTAATACATTACTTTTGTTACAGTTGCGACAACACGTTTGATTCCTGGGATTCAAATAAAGTATGCGCCCTAAGAGTGAAGGAGTTTTGCAAGGGAGAGATCCAATGTGTTGGAAAAACGCTGTGTGACATCTGCCCCTCCCACTTCCAGTGTCCGAATTCAGGTTGTTGGAAACGTTCGACTGTTTGTGATGGCGATCCTTGCAATGACTGTCCAGCTTTCCAACACTGGAATAATGGACATGGATTTAAATGTGTTCGGAATGGCAGGAATTGCAATCTTCCGCAAATGTTTCTATGGGACGGCATTTCTGATTGTGATGATAAATCTGATTTGTGTTACACCTCGGAGAATGGAGATGTCAGGTATTTCGTTTTTGATTGTGTTTTGCATATGCGTACTTGCCAGCATTGACCCAGACTCAACTATCCCTCTGTGCTCCTGTTCTTACGATACATTACATTTTCTTTTCAACGCCATTGGATAGGTGTGTTTACGGGCATCATTCTTCCTATTGCAGTGAAAACGAAACGTTTGCAGAGTTAAAAATAATTTTAGTCATATGAACTTTATTGTCAATATTAATGGTTATAAATAATAAAATGAACAGCCTTAACTGCTTGCTTGTGGCAAAATATGGCATCCATAAACAAATTTGTTATTGTAGAGATATTCGTACTTCTTCATCCCTGAACGAACGACTGTGTTTCCAATGTACAAATTACCCTATGATCATTTCAAGGTCAAGTGTTTGTAATGACGTCATAGATTGTCCTGATATGAGTGATGAAGCCAGTTGCAATAAGAAATTCCCTCGGCAGAGCAACAATAACAATATAGGGTATTTTTGTAGTTTTGAAAAGACCTTTTATTTTGTTGATGCAAATAATGTATTAATCTTATTTAGTTCAAAACCACGTTGTAATTGTTTCGACAATAATGGAGTCTGTTACAACACATTGTATCAAGCCAACATTTCCTGTATCTCAAAAAATGAAATCTGCGACAAGCTTGCTCATTGTCTGGGGAATTCACCATGTGAGTACCTCTGTCCCTCCCACTTCCAGTGTCCGAATTCAGATTGTTGGAAACGTTCGACTGTTTGTGATGGCGATCCTTGCAATGACTGTCCAGCTTTCCAACACTGGAATAATGGACATGGATTCAAATGTGTTCGGAATGGCAGGAATTGCGATCTTCCGCAGATGTTTCTATGGGACGGCATTGCCGATTGTGATGATAAATCTGATTTGTGTTACACTTCGGAGAATGGAGACGCCAGGTATTTGTAAACTGTTGTGGTTGGTTGAAAATTCCTTTCGCTGAGATAAGATAGAATTGACTGGTGTCATTTGCAGAGACATTCGAAGTTTGGGGACCTTTAATCATCGTTCATGCTTCCAATGTACAAATGACCCTATGACCATCTCAAGGTCAAGTGTGTGTGATGACGTCATCGACTGTCCCGATAAAAGTGACGACTGTTTTTGTCAAACTGGGAAAACCAAAGATTGTGGCAAGTTTCATTAGTAAGTGATAAGGCATTAGTTGCAATAGTGTAAGGTGTGGTAAGGGTCTGTAAATACTACATGACTTGTTTTCATTGGCATGATTCGTAAACTAATGCAGGTGTTAAGGATGTGTTTCGCCAATGCAGGAAAATACCCATTCCTTTACTGTCATGACATCATAAAGACGTTTTAGACCTTGAATACAAAGTATTACAGTCGAAAAAGACTTTAAATGCAAATTATCGCATATCCGGGCACTACAAGCAAGCAACCTTTATGACGCAACAGTGTTTTACTATTGGGCGACCAATCATAGGAAATTTGCATAATACTAAATTGACAGTTTTTGTTGTTGGGTTAAAGTGGTTTAATTTGTTTGTCTGTTCCTCAGCTACCCTGTTTTGAAAACCAATTATAGGATAAAGCGAATCTTCGGTATTGTTTATATTTCTTGACATACTATTGATGTTATGACAAGATGTTGTAACAAATCCAGTTTGAGGCATTTTTGCTTTAGTGAAGTGCAGCAGGTGTTTGGAGGTTAAACTTCTTTTCGTAATTTTGGGTCAGTTTTGAGCTGAATTCCCATATATGGGTTTAAAGAAGGTTTGTTTAGTTACTACATAAGTCGCAAGTAAATCTCATCTGCATTCAATTGGAGTTTTTAATTATAATAAATAAACGCGAAACATTCAAATATTTCCAGTGTTGATGAGAAAGTGAAGAACAACAGCTCAACAACCACAACCGCAACAACCAACGGCATACAGGGGAGTTGGATGTGTCAAGTAAGTTATTGTTTGGTCGGAAATAAGTTTACCAAACGTAATGAAAATGGTTTAGATGTTTACGTACATTTGTAGGTTCATACCAACACAATGTACTTAACTACTTGCTGTACAAACTCCAGTTTAAACAAAAGTTTACAACAATGTTTACGCAGTCGAACGCAATTATTACACGAACTTACAAAGATTTTGACTTATTTCGTCAAACGTAAATATTTGTTACCTCAATGGTTTGGTTTCTGTAGTTTTCTAAACTACTGTGGAACAAACCAACAATCAGAGACATGATGCGAGTTACAACGAATGTTGTGGTTTTGCATTTCACTTGTTCGTTTCAAAGCGAACTAATCCACGAAAAACAATGGAAATATTGTTTAATAAGATGCTTCATTCTTATATGATCAAAGAACTTCACACTGCGCAGAAGTTTAAGTGTATAAATAACTCTAAGAGTCTCAGAGATATTTAACAGTGTCTCGATGGCCTGAGCGGTTATTGGGTCACTTCGATTGTTAAATCTGCTTCTGCCTCGTTCTCACCAGCAAACCGTTGTATCCGAATAAACAGTTTATTATCAGGCTGTGGGAATAAATCCCAAGCCGTCGAATAGCTTGTAGAGTCTCCGTAATAATAGCAGTGTAACAGTAATACGATAGAACAAGTAGAATCAAATAGAATCAAATAGAATCAAATAGAATGAATTTACCGGTCTAAACTGGGCTTTTTAAAGCTCTCCATACTGAGAGCTGATTGGTCAATAATGTCACGTGATATCACGAACCGCTCGAAGTAATATAACACAAGAACATAGGTGTGATGTGACCTAAGCATAGGAGAACATTTTATGTGGTAAACAGGATGTTGAATGAATCACTTTACTCGAGAATATTCGATGGCTAAATCATTTGGGTTACATTATGGGATTATGCAGTACATGTGCAAAGCTGCACGCAAAACATTACGCAATTCAAGCACTGGTTTCTGTAACGTATGTTACAAGTGCTTGTAGAAAGATTACGTTGTACAGACGTTGTTATATACTGGTGGGCAACATTCAGTGACATCATACACAATAACCACACTACGCCTACTTCTTTGCTACAAAACACAGGGTTCAACTAATTCCTCCAAAGCGCGTTGCATTCGCCTGCTCTATGGTGGATATGACTTCCGCCGCATCTCAATTGGCCATTATCTTCACGGACGATGTACGAACCCGGTGTCTCATGAGGTTGAGTCACTTCGTAATACCGAACTTCACCGTCGTAGCCGACAAAGATCCCCGTAACATTGTTGCGGAATTGTTTGAATACTTTTATCGCGAGTTATAACCTCTTAGATATTTCAGTCTGATTCCTTATCATCATGGAAGATTGTTCGCTCTCTTTGACACATTGCACATTTGTTAACTGTTTGTAATGTTCTTAAATCTCTAAAGCTCGGAGATTGGAATTTCATCCCATTCTTTAAAACCAACTATGGGATGTGGTGGCGAGTAAAACTAACTTCGCATGCAAAATTGCTCATTCTGAAACGTAGAAAAAAATATTGCAAAGTTTTATTTTTTTTAAATTGGAACAAGACTTCAATTATACGTGATAATACTTATTTAGAAATCCTAAAACTTAACGAAAAAAATACGTTCCCCAGACAATTCCTGTGCAACGTTGACATGCGTGGAATTTATGTAGTATTTGGGATGCACTAAACCACACAATACGTCATGTAGTACTGATTTGTGATACCTACATTTTTAAAAATTGGCACAAAAACTAACAGAAGATATATCCCTGTTGTGTGTGCTCAAAGTGCGGCGACCACGGCGGATAGAATATTGTAAAATGCGGCCATAACTACGAAACCTTTGCAACAAGAGTTTAGAAGAGGAGTAGCCTGAAAAGTCAATTTCGTCGTCACATTCCACACGTTTAAGAGTTAATTCTCGCTTTCGTCACAAATTGTATTTGTTCGTGAAGCTTATTTTGCTTATTTTCTTTGTTTTTTACCTGGTTGATGTAAAAACTTTAACAAAACTTTAAAAATAAACATCTTGTAATGCATGACAATCACATGGTGATCACAATCCCAGGTATAAAAGTCTCGAAAGTTTGCTGTCATGACGTCTGTTGCAGTCGATGTGTCGTTGGACGTTTGTACCTGTCCTATACCCGGAACCACGTGATGTGTTTTACACAGGATGGAGTGATAGAGTTTTGGAGGAGGTCGTTCGACAACAAACAACTGTGCGATGGGAGGCGGGATTGCAGTGGTTGGATCTACACTCCTGGCACACGTCGATACGTCGACCACGATGAAGATCCTCAACTTTGCAAACATCGGAAACACTGCGTCACAAAAGACGGACTTGTCAATATTCCTATGTCCAAAGTATGCGACGGTTTCATCGATTGCTGGGATGAAAGTGACGAATATCCAGAAGAATTGTGCACAAAGGAAGGAAGTTTCTACTGTCCAGCGTTAAATGGAGCCAAAGTAAAGTTATTTCTTAAACCACTAAAAATCAAAGACACGGAAAGTTAGAGTAAAATAACTTCAAAGCTGCATTTTAACTATAAAAGCAGATAGGTATCGGTGTCTGTTGTTCAGTATTGTTTGTCATAATGCCCTTTGTTGAATCTTTAGCACACAGTTAACCACAAAGACGGTTTAAGTATTTTACCGACTTTGGCCACAGATTTCTGTCAACGAATCGGAGGTTTGTGACTTCACAATTAACTGCGATGACCAAAGTGACGAATTAAACTGCACAAAGGACGGAAGGTTTTATTGCGAAAACAAACAACCATTGTTCGTTCAGAAGGAGAAGGTAAATACATGTTAACAATATTTAAAGTTTTGTGTCCTGTGGCAAAGATGTTTTGATTACGTGCATGTCACTATTGTGACTGAAATTAATTCAGCGAACCCGATTTCGGATTAAAGTTATTGGGAGGGCGGGTATGGAAGTTTTAGAACCGATTTAGGAAGACATTTTCCCCTTTTTTTAGCGCTTAATTTCCCAACCCCAACTATGGTAAATGCTCAGTTCACCCTGCACTAACGGCTCACCGTCAAAACAAAAGTTGGGAGCCGAACTACAGAGGCGGATATTTTCATAATTAAATAAAATGACGTCAACACGAATAAAATTTAGAAGCGTCTAAAGTCAAAAGGACGAAGATCAAAGAATAAAGTGCGACCCACTGCACAAATCAATTTCTTTACACCTAACTAAACAAGCACACCTCAACGTTTGCCGCCAGATGAGAACTGCCAGTTTACAAATTTATTCTTATTGTTGTCGCCAGATTTCTGGTCAATTAGCGCGTCACACACCTTCCACGTACCCAAAACTACACATGCATATTGCAGTACACATTTGTTTGTCCAATTTCCATAGTTCCGTTGTTCGCAAATTATATGCAAGACAGTAATTTCGAATGACGCAAATATGACCGACTTAACAACAAAGTTTTCTTTAATTTACTCCACATAGAAATTCAATGGAGTCGGCGACTGCTCTGATTGGTCAGACGAGTGCCAAATAAATGCAGTATTTTCATCACCATACTATTTGATTGCAAATCCATTTCTACGAGTCATTGTGTGGATAATGGGGATGCTCGCCATTGCCGGAAATTTGGTAAATTAAACTAAGTTTGTTTTGTCTTTGTTGCACAATAAGAACACGTGTTATATTCTTTCAATTTGTTTTGAGGTTGTTATGGTGATAGAAGGGAAAACGTTGGCGACCACAGAATCACAATCTGCTGCATTTCGCACAAACCATCTGCTCGTTTTGAATCTATCCGTTTCCGATCTACTCATGGGAGTTTATCTGATGATGCTGGGTGCCGCTGGTGTCAGATACTCCGGAAATTATTGTGCCAATGACCTTATTTGGAGATCAAGCGGAAGTTGTACCACAATGGGGGTATTGGTTTTGCTTTCAAGCGAAACATCGGTGTTTACAATGGTTCTGTTGACCATATTCCGACTGTATGCTGTGAAAAACGTAATTGAAACAATTGTATTTGGTTAAGTCAGCTATTGCCAACTTCGTTCAACCGTTGACGGCCCTTTCCAATAGTTTATCGCTAGATTCTTAGCCTGACATGAGAAACGAATCTAAAACGAATATTGTTAAAATGACGCAGTTTTGCCCAATTTTGGAACTACAGGGTGGAGAAAACGGAAACAATTTCCAGTCCGACGTGATTCGTACTGAAATCTACATTCCCCGTTTCACGAATTGAAAGACCGCCCATCTTGCAAACGTTTTGCTTTTAAATTCAAAAACTTTTATGTTCTCTTGTGTTTCAGCCATTCGATGCTTCCTTGAAACCGGAAATGAAAACTGTTGTCGTTTCCATTATTCTCTCCTGGGCATTCTCGTTTACAATTGCTTTTATTCCACTCACAACTCAACTACAACATTTGTTTGAAACCAAAGCTTGGATGAATGAGAATCCGTTTTTTGACAATGTTGCAGTCGACTTCACTAGTAAGATATTGTCGTAGCTGTTGGCGGTGAAATCAGTTTCAAATGACACTAGTGTTGCGTATACAGGCATGAATAACTTCATGGATCGATTTGTAACTTTCCAACACAACTTTACAAGCAACGATTCCCAAGTACTCAACACTGCCCTCATGCGAGTGAATGATGCTAATTCCTGGATGGATTTTATGGATATTCTTGAGGATTACAATTTCACTGATCTATTTGATATTTCTGGATATTTGGGGTTTGTTTTTCTTCGCGCGAAATTTTATCGCTACAAAATTGTTTGTGTGTAGATATTACAGCAGCAGCAGTGTTTGCATAAGCAAACTGTATGTAACGATCAACGACAAGGCATGGGGATATTCAATCACCATCATTACTCTTAACTTCCTGGCCTTCATGTTTGTGGCAATTACGTATTTTTGGATTTACAAGAAGTCTACTGACAGTGCCAGGCAAGTGAACGAGAGACCAAGGGATGGAAGGGCGGCAACACAAAACAAAGGTAAGAACATTTATATTTGCAGACATATTGTTCCATTAATGCTGTTTGTTTCGGCAGAAATGCAAAAGAAAATCCTGCAACTGATAATTACCGATTTTCTCTGCTGGGTTCCAATTTCCATCATGGCATTTGTAAACTTCGGTGGAGTCCCTATGCCACCAGTGATATACGCTGTGTCAGCAATCATCCTGCTCCCCATCAACAGCTCACTAAATCCCCTCATCTACTCCAACGCACCGAAACTACTTTATGATAGAGTCCGGGATGGCCTACGTGCCGTTTTCAGGCGTCAACCACAGGAAGAGCAACAGGAAAATGTGGTTGTGGTTGCTAACCACGAAAACTTACATGTGGTTGAAGCAGAAACCGCTCTGTAAATAAACCTTGCATTCAGTTTGTGGAAAATGTGTTTTTTCCTGGCATCGAATGGATAGAACCGAATCTTGTTTCTGACGTCACGCTTTAGTCTGTGATGGCAAAGTAATTTCAACATGAAATTGATATTTCAAGAGACATCTTTCCATTGAAAAATCTCACAAATGGGGCAAAGTAACGTCTTTGACGTCAGACCCAACCAACGGAACAAAAAAACTTGAATTTTGGTTGGTGTGCACTCCGTTTGCTAAGATTTGCTTTTTGGTTGCGTTTTGTGGGTCTTCATTTTATGTACCATGGTATGAGTCACGTGATGAGTTGATCGGACTCGTCGCCCACGTTCACATGTCATCCAACACATGGACACTCTTATCATGAGTGAGTGTTGGAACGCTTGACATCAACTTGGGTAGAATCATTTTGGACATTACAATGATGCGGGTGATTCCCGTTGATACAAGTGACTTCCCTATTACATTTTGTTTCTGAATCAACGTTTACTTGCAAATATGATGTTATGATGTTGGAAACATTCCATGCAGCCAGCTCATGGAATACAAACTATCGACAGATGAAAATATAATCTGCTACCTTCAAATATCACCAAAAAAAGTTGAAAACACCCCCTCAAAACCCCCTCTCACACGCCTTGTACATAAACCTCGCCCTGTGTATTTTGTATATCATTGATAAATATGTTTTACTGCAAACAAGATGTCGTAAAATTCATGGCAGGATAAACTCTCTGTGTAAATCGCATCATAATTCACATTCCATCGTTAACATTGCATCAAATGTCCAGCAGCAAGATATTTCGTTGAACGTTTTTTTTTCTCTCAATCAATTACTGTTTTGTATTCAATATCAACTGGTTCTTTCGCTGCTAATTTAAACTTTCACGAAAATTTAATCGTTGTGTTGAATGTTTGCTGATTGCGCATATTTTGTGCTACTTGTTGTTGTTATCAATAAACACAGTGTTGAGAGGGTAAAAGTGTGTGTATTCTTAAACTTGTGAATTGTGATGAGGTACAAGTTCCAACCACACTTCATGAGTTTGTTGAGGAATTCCTCACCTGTTTGAGTTGGTTCTTGTTTGAATTGTCGTCGTGACGAAAATAAAACAGGTTCTTTCCTGTGCTAGATCGCTAAGCAACTGCACCCGTATTTTGCCCTCAACACACCTCCTCTACAAGCACAGGTTACGTTCTAGAAAAAAAATGGGGATAATTGTTTGCGCGTCATTTGTTATGAATGATTCAGCTTCAACGTACAGTGAAAAAAACGCCTATGGGCGATCGAGTGCGCCGAGACGAACCACAAATATCTGTCGGAATGAGTTAATTTGTTGCATACACTTGTGGAAAGGTTGCTCGCTCTTCTCTTTGAACAAAAACATCGAAAGAAGACAACCTACTGCCTTGCTCGCACTCCATTGTGGACTTGGTTCAACAGAGATGCGAGAGTAGCGACTGCACGTCATCCCGTTGCATGGCAACGAATGAGTCATCAACATAACGTCCCCAAAACTGAGGAGGGCTGGCTAACGTTGTCCAATGTTCAACCGACCATCATGAAGTTGGCAACAGCAACGGAGAGAGGAAACCATATTCCCGTAAAGGATCACCTCTGAAACAAAGGTAAGTGGCATCGAGGACCAAACGAAGACATCTACAATGTGTGACAGCAACGAGCAACTTTGTTCCAATGTTAAGTCGTTTCGTGATCTTTGTGCTGCTACGTTCGCGGCCAACATTACCGGTACGTTGGTGAACAGGAAAACACATCGAACGAAACCATTACCTTTTCTTGCACACACAGCTCTTTTATCTGCATAGCAAAACTTTTTGACAGTTTCAAAACTTGCCCACGTTCAGCAAAATTGTCCGTAATCATGTCTATCTCACATAGTTTTTCGGGTATTCTGTAAGTCCGGGATTCGCCGAATGTTTTAATATTTATCCAAACTCGAATGTTGACCGAATCTTGTTAATTTTGCACAAAAGTACTTGAACATAAACAATCAATATAAATGTCATGGGCACCGATAAAACCATGAGGGTTATCCAGTCAAGAAGTCAACATTAAATTTGCCAGACTGGCAGGCGAGGAGCGCCGCGCACGAAGCTGTCAATTAACTTGCAACCATGGTTGCAACGTCATGATTATGGAAATATTTCAATGCTGAGCAGGAAATCAGTCGTCACGCTGTTGAAGAGGGAGGCCGAGTGTTGAAATAAAAATCTGCGGGAAAACGAAGCGGGCACTCTGGCAAAGGTTAAAGTTTAATTTTGCACAAATTTTTCAACATTACGCTACATCCTTTTGAAGGGAAGAAGTCAACAGCACACTTACCGACTGTTTAATGCGCGCGATTTGGCCACCAACTCCTGTGGATATTTTCCTCATCTGACTTTAAATGTCTAAATTTGAGTCAGTATTTAATACGGGCGTCCCAATATGCAAATATTACGAATGAGGTGGGCTTCAGATCAAGATATTCGTAATTTTAACAAACGTCGTATAAAATGTGTCATGATAAAGAATAGCGTTCTAACAATATAGTAATGGTAGGAGTTATTTAATGCAGAAAAATCACTTGCATTCTTTTTGCAGTTTTGCTACTGTTTCTGTCCAACGCCATTCAAGATGCGAAACATCACTCCACAGTGGACTAATTTCTGAAACAAAATTTGTTGATGTATCGAATTATTGGCCAAATTGTTGTTTTGCTGGACTTCAGTCTGTTTTGGCCAAGCATGACTGACTGTTAGAAACTCTTGTTGCTTGTTTAAGGAATACGTGGATTAAATAGCGCACTTTGTCCTGAAACAAGCAATGTGAAAATTATTGACTCTTGTTCAAACGAACATGGTTAAATAAGTAACGTTTTGATTTAAGAACCTTGTCACCCATACGTTGATCTTGTCTGGCTTTACATGTAGGCGGTACATTTGTGTAATACGCCATCATGTTTGTCCATTGCACAGTGAGTCAAAAAATATCAACACGTCATAAAATACGCCTATATGACTCACAGGCGGTATTGTTCAATCGCCACCTATGTTTAAAAAAGTTATGTTATTAGTTCTCCGAAGTTTGGCAAACAATACAGCGGTGTTGTTCACTCGTTTAATTCACATTACAAAACAGAATGACAAGGGAAAACCGTTGATTGTAAATTAGTGTTTTGCCGGTAACTTTGGCAATCGCATATGATTCACGTTTTGCAATATTTAATGTGTGTTTCTTTGTTCATTTATTATGGTCGCAAGCCACTTTCAAAGAACAAATTAATCCTGTCCATTTCGCAATGGTTTTTGCCACAAAAATGGTTTCACCAGGTACACTAATTAGCCCACTCTTAAATAAAATAAAGATTTGGGTTATCTGGGCGATCAGCATTATAATGTGGTTGTTCTTAACCTTTTTTCTCTCATTTCCCCATTTTTTTTGGAAAAGGAATCCTTTTTTCCCACTTGTGTTTAAATTTTTACCGTAGAATTTAATTATTAAATTTGCGCTATATCTGTTATGCACTTTAGACATTTTTAGGTGGATACAGAACATAACAACTACCTTCGTACATTCGGTGCCAACTAATCACCCACAAACAACCATACAATTTCCCACAGGTAAAACGCATTTGTATTTTTAGGTGTTGTAGATTTCGAAAAAAATCAGCTTGCATGCAAACATATTTGCTACAATTTAAGCTGCGAAAATATAACAAAAAGTTTCTTCTTGCCTACAATAGGTCACCTAAAACAGAAAAAATATTGTCTCCAACCTGTTTTGTCTGCAGTCACAAGTATAATGGATATATTTAAATTTATTAGTTTCGTGTGCCAAATGAATTCCTTTAGGAAATATCTGCATGACAGGGAAGTTGAAGGCCGCATCTCTGTATTTCTATGGAAAAGACTTTCCCGGTTGGGAATTGCCCTTCTGCGTAACAGAGTAAAATTGTGTGTAACAATGCAATGGGTCATGCATGGGCGCCAGTGTTTTGGTTGAATGAGCGCAGATGAACAGGCTGTTGCCAGGGCGATTTTCAGCGTGTTTGGGGCAGTTTTACTTTGGTTTTCAGGGTTATTAGTCAGGCAGTAAATTGGTAGAGGGTGCTGTTGTACATGTAGCTGAAAAACTACCCAAATATTGAGGTTGATTTTGTGAAAAAATGAATCACAGAAAGTATGTTCAATTTGTGATTTTCTGTTAGTGCCGACCCTTGGCAAGGAATTGTGGCCAAATTTATAATGGAAATAACTACTTAAACTGCTCCCCCGGGGGCATTTTGACCCTCTGTTGGCCATCATTTTGGCCAAAAAAGCAGAAAAATGTGTAGGTTTGTTTTGTGAAAAATGAATCGCAGAAAGTTACCTCCATTTGCGATTAAGTGAAGCCACCAACCCTCCTCTACACAATTCATGAAGAATTAGATGTCTTGTAATTGTCTTGGGGCCCCACCGGGGCTGTTTGTACACCCCCTAGGACTGACAATTTAGCAGTTAGCCTTTGCAAAACCCCCCAATGTGCTGTCGTAATGCAGCTGCAATCAATTTTTTTTGTGTTCAGCAATAGTAGTCCCCCTTCATGAGTCATCAGACCCGGCAATTGTTTTTGGCAAACAAGAGAAACTGTAACCAGGTGCACAATAACAAATGACTTCTAAAACTCAATTTTTAGGATTTAATTGAGAGATGCGGCCTTAAAGGATGCCACCATGACTCATTAAAGAACAAGAAAATATTGAATGACCTAAGAAGAAGAAAATTTATCGATGACCGAAATATTTTTTGCAAAAATTTGAGGGAAAACTTAAAAATTCAAATGTTGCTCATGAACCCCAAAGGTGGAAGTGGGATGAATTTTGGGCGGTCTGTAAACGAACAAAAGCACAAAAAAATGCAACAAAATTATGTTTGTTTATGTTTACTTTTTTTGTTGAATTACAAATATATTTGTGATTCTGGTATTTTAACAAATATACAATTTAGTTTGTCAGAAAAGCTTCCGTCAAATTTAACACAGGGGTACATGACCACAAAATGTTGGGATTCACCAATCTTAACTGTGACTTCCAACAACATGTAGATAATAAACAAATGGCAAAGAGTTCTAAATTACACCCATGCCATGACCACTCAGTTTCACACTTCTGATGGCTATGTATAGCAACTACTGATCTCTAATAATTAATGCAAAAAATGCTTGAATTAAGACAGTGTTAAAAAAATATGAAAAGTTTTTTTTTTTATTTAGCCCTAACCAGCCTACTAAAATAAAAAAAAAACAGTCACTA
This sequence comes from Ascidia mentula, assembly GCF_947561715.1. NCBI lineage: Eukaryota > Metazoa > Chordata > Ascidiacea > Phlebobranchia > Ascidiidae > Ascidia > Ascidia mentula. The sequence goes on along the minus strand of NC_138568.1, from coordinate 19,887,451 downwards.
CTGGGATTAAAAAGCCACAAATACAAACAAACACACAGAACTACAACCTGAAAATCAATAACAATAAAATGAGACAAGCATGCAGACAAACAAATGACCATAAACAAAAAACTAATAGCAAATGAACAACTATTAGCAAAAAAAGTTGATAATGTATCACAGCAATTCTGTTCTCTCTGTATAAACCATTAAAACTCACAAATGGTTTGGACAGATGAACAGATGCCATTGTACACGTTGTCTGTTTGAATAAAGGTTCTCAACCTAGTAGTTCAAAGTATCTCTCTTAACTTAAAGCAAAACACAAACCAGCCAGCTCCACAACAAATTTTGTCTGGTGAGAACGGCATAGGTTTCTGCACGAAAAGACAACCAACCCAACATTCATGATCTGCAATTTCAGAAAGGAAAATTTAACAACATCAACGCCAACAAAACTGGTGTTTGTGATGATAGGAATATTAGCTTTGGCCATTCAGAGTAATTTACTCCATTCCCAATGTCCGTTGTTGGTTAATCTTCGAATACAATCTTAATTCACATGAAATAATCTAATTTGCTACCAATGTGTTTAAAAGTGCTTCTAGATACAAACTCGCTTACATGTAGGAAGAATTATTTATCATGATATTCAGAAACCCGTACAAGTCGATTTTGTCTGCAGTTAACTACCGGACTCAGAAGACAACGTCGACACGCATGTTACAGAAGATAAGTTCAAAGAAGGTTGCATTTAAAGCATCATGGCAGTTCTATGTTAATAAGCTGATAACGCAAAACACATGCATTCTTTACAAGCAATTCCTGCTTTTATCCGCAGAACTCAACGTAGAAAGATAGGCAGAAAAATGAACATCCGGTTAACATACCACCAGGGAGTGGTTTGCGTTATCAGCTTATTAACATCGTTCTTTACTAAGAGGACATCGTGGTCAATGCAATCTTCAACGTGAGAAAGATGGTTGAATTCCTTCCAAATCCCGCACTTTACCCGAAAAATCTGGAAGATCGACTCGCCTGTCTCCGCTTGGAATTCGCAGGTTTTGCCAAACGAAAGCCATGCCTGTAATCATTTGAAATTTATTCACCAGACGTACGGAGTAATCAATAAGAACATAATACTGTATTCACAGAAATAGGATGCCTATAGCGCAGCTTGGATTCCATTTGTGTATAACCTCAAAATGTCCATTTGGAAGAAGACCTTGGTGTTTTTATTTTGAGTGAACATTATTCCAGCGTTTTTTCATTACGTCATCTACATAAAAAAACTTGCAAAGCATTTGGAAGTAAAAAACCCTGTGTGTATGGACTAATTCTGTTTATGCAAAGTGGTTGCTATAAACTACGTCATTTCTACAACTTTGTAAAAATATGATATATTTATCAGGTATTTAAATGGAGACTCATAATAAGTACTTGGGTTAATAAAATACAAGCAGAAAACGTTTTGTGGAATATTGCAGTATATTCCTAAAAGCGCGCCAACACGTCTGTTCTGCAACATTTTGACAAACACTTGTCACCGTTATTTATTATCACATGTGCTATCAATGTAGGCCCGTGTTCAAATATTATTGTGGGCAGCAGAATGTGGACAAGTTTGCTTTTGAGAAAAGTTGATTTGCTTCTGTTGCAATCATCTGCAAAAGCAGATAATAGGTAGTTGCAATAAAAGCGTGTGCCACAAACGAGAACATTAAAACCATTAGGCCACCATGTTTGCTGGGAACATATCTGCATATGTTAAAGAGCCTCTAACTTTAAATCATTGTAAATTAAAAAAACCTTATGGACTGTTTACAAAAAGACGAAAATCTTGAAGAGCGAACGCTACTGTCTTAATTTATGCTTAAACGCGACCTGCTTCTCCTTTTGGGGGATTTCTAACCAACAGGTATTTGGAACGGCGATGGGTGATTGCCAATGTGGTAATGGAGACGATTGAAAATAGGGCGCTGGCAACATTTGCAAATCTTCCTCGTTTTTGGAGGCCTTGAGTTAATGATACGTTTTGCATTATCGATGTATCGGTCCTCCATTCCTTCCTAGTCCATCTGACCGGCATTAGCGATTCTATCAAGTTTACTTTGGAGGAAGAAATAGATAAGAAACTACCATTCTTGGATGTGGAAGTGTACCGAAACGTGGACGGCAAAATCGGCACTCGCGTCTACCGTAAGCCGACTCACGCAAACCTTTCCTTCTGGTTGGCGCATCCATTACAACACAAAAAGGCGGTTGTGAAGTCCCTTATAGCAAGAGCTGATATTTTGAACTCAAGCGAAGAAGATCATGACGAAGAGATCAATATAATTCGACACGAGCTGCGGGAAAACTCGTACCCCTCGTGGATATCACGTAGAAGGTCGGGCGTCACATCAAATGACCCGACGCCAACCTTCGGTTCGGTGGTTCTTTCCTATGTCCCCACACTCACCGAGATTTTACAGCGGATGCTGACCGATTACGACATTAGGGTCTACATTAGGCCCCACACAACATTCCGTAGATTATTGTCGCACCTCATTACTACGGAAGCAGCGGAACAAAAATGAGTTGTTTACTCAATTCCATGTGGAGAGTGCGAGGGGGCCTACTTCAGGGATACAGGAAGAGCACTGAAAACCAGAATTAAGGAGCACCGCCGCGACGTTGCATCAAAGTCACAAGGAAGACAGCGTTGGGCAAGCATGCTGCCTTAAAAGGTCACCGGATTGCCTTCGACAAGGACGAGGTTCTTGAAAGGGAGGTGGATCATACAAAGCGCCTTTTTCTAGAAGCGATCCATATCCACAAGAACAAGCGCTGTGTTAATGATAGGAAACAGTGCGTATATTTCCTGGTGCTTTACAACAACTTGCTGTAACTGTTGTTTCCAGCCCTTTTTATAACATCATGTGATATCATAAGCGGAGTTAGCGTTATCTTTTCGTGTTGGTTGTGTGCTGAACCATCAGCCTATGAAAGCTTAGCTGGATAGCAAGTGAAGCGTCGGTGATTATAAGTTACGGTTTTATGTGAGAAACGAACTATTTAAATATAATATGCCTGGCAGGAACAGCAACATTATCTTTGTACTTTATACAGGTATTCACACCACAGGGCGCGCTATTGCCAATGGCGCGCAGATTAATTTTGACCGAAAATTTGGAAACTATATTCCAAGCGGCGTCCGTAATTAAACATTGTTTTGAATCCAACAATCTTATGTTTTAGATCATCAAAGGAATAATGGCAAGTTATTTCAATAATTTGGCCCGTTCGACCACTTCCTGGCTGTGCCTCTATTGCAAATTAACTTGAAACATCTGTTTAATTGTCTAATTTGAGTCAGTAGTTGATGAGTGCGTCTCAATATGCAAATATTACAGCGCTTTAGAAAACGAACGATGTGGGTCTCGCATAAAGATATTCGCATTTTCAACATAACGCCGTAATGTATTATGATGAATAATACTGCTTCAACATTATAGTAATGGTTGGAGTTATTTAATGCAGCCTACATATATGCAGTCGTTTGGCACAACGACGTTTTATTGCGCCATCAGGTTGTTGACCGCACGCGGTCATTAACAAAAATATTGGATTCGATGACCGTCAAACAATTTGATTGGTTTTTACCAGCGTGCATTGAGTTAAACATATGTTCATTGACATTGCAAGCGATTTGTTTAATCCAGTGTTTCTCAAACTTTTTTTCAATACCGCCCCCCAAACACCTTAGTCATTTAACAACGCCCAACAGAACAGACAAAAAACATAACGAATTTATTTGTTGCTTGTCAATTAATGCGATGGGTGACGTTGGTGGAATGACACCAATTTCGTCTGATTTCTAATATTTAAATACCAAACTCTAGTTAACAACAAGTAAACCATACAACCGAAAATCCTCATTTTTACTTCTAGTTCAGCATGCGAGAAAAGCCGTTTTTGCAGTAGCATAAATTATACAAAGATTGGACTGAATCATTTGGGCCAGTGATTCCCAACCTTTTTGTGGTTGCGTACAACTTGGAGGTAAAACAATTTCGTCGTGTACCACCTAGTTGAGTGTTATAAAGTAACATAGGGGATGAACTATCCGAAATTTTGAAATCAGTTACGATTTATTAAATTCGAACTATACCCGCAAATTACGGAAAGATGCTCACGTACCACCTGGAATGCGGTCGCGTACTACTAGCTGTACACTAGTTGTACACGTACCACCGGTTGGGAAACACTGACTTACACTATAAGAGAAAATTTGCCCTGTCACAAAGCGCTCATTTATTTCCTAGCGCTCCCCAATCGCCCATTTGGTCTCCAGCGCCCCCCGTGCGATTGCGCCCACTTTGGGAACCACTTGTTTGATCAAATATACACAATATCTTGCACGATTACATTTTCAACTGAATCATGAAAGTTGCAGCATCACTAAATATTCACAAATCCCATCATTTTTATTTTTCACGCTAACTACGCTGTTGAACAACAAATATGAACACAAAATATCATGGGTCGATAAAACCATTGATGGAATAAGTCCAAATTGTCCCAGACGAAGTCCAAGTTTAGCCCGAAGGGAAACAAACATGACTTGTGACCCCAAGTTCAGTCCCATTTACTTGAAGTAAGAAGTTTCTTATTAGTGAGGCAGAGTTGCGTTCGTAAGTAAGCAAAACACAATTACGCCTTGAATAAATATTGCGTCAAGTGACATTAGTTTGTAGAAAGACAATCGTATGGAAGCCGCGCAATGCCCGCCCGTGTGGCCCTTGTGCCCTAGCCTCAGTCTCGTGTTGGGACAATAGGAAGTGCTAAGGAAAAACAGATATCGTCATAATGAACAGGGACGATAAAAGGAACAGTGCAGAATATCCATATTATTTGCGTAACAATGCCAGTCTATATTTAATCGCTGGCGATGTTTAGTGCGAAGGCAAACCTAAGGACAAAAGTAAGTTTGCATGAATATAGACTGGGCATCTACTTAACAATATACATTGATATATTGGTATTTCCTACGGAAAATTTTTTCGTTACGGTGTTGGGATATTTTGCTGTGATCTAGGCTAGCTTATTTGCAAACAAATTTTTCAACCTTATTTAGAGGTATGTGTAGATTGGCTGTTACGAATCCACGTCAACAAACATCATATTTGCCAAGCATGCGTTGGCCAAGCATGCTGCCTTAAAAGGTCATCGGATTGCCTTCGACAAGGACGAGGTTCTTGAAAGGGAGGTGGATCATACAAAGCGACATCTTCTAGATGCGCTCCATATCCACAAGAACAATCGCTGTGTTAATGATAGGAAACAGTGCGTATATTTCCCGGTGCTTTACAACAACTTGCTGTAACTGTTGCTTCCAGCCCTTTTTTTGACATCACGTGATATCATAAGCGGTGTTAGCGTTATTTTTTCGTGTTGGTGAACCATCAGCCTATGAAAGCTTAGCTGGATAGCAAGCGAAGCGTCGGTGAATATGAGTTACGGTGAAAAACGAACTATTTAAATATAATATGCCTGGCAGGAACAGCAACATTATCTTTGTACTTTATACAGGTGTTCACACCACAGGGCGAGCTATTGCCTTGAAAATGGCGCGCAGGTTAATTTTGACCGAAAATTTGGAAACTATATTCCAAGCGTCGTGCGTAATTAAACATTGTTTTGAATCCAACAATCTTATGTTTTAGATCATCAAAGGAATATTGGCAAGTTATTTCATTAATTTGGCCCGTTCGACCACTTCCTGGCTGTGCCTTTATTGCAAATTAACTTGAAACATCCGTTCAATTGTCTAATTTGAGTCAATAGTTGATGCGTGCGTCTCAATATGCAAATATTACAGCGCTCTAGAAAACGAACGATGTAGGCCTCGCATAAAGATATTCGCATTTTCAACATAACGCCGTAATGTATTATGATGAATAATACTGCTTCAACATTATAGTAATGGTTGGAGTTATTTAATGCAGCCTACATATATGCAGTCGTTTGACACAACGACGTTTCATTACGCCATCAGGTTGTTGACCGCACGTGGTCATTAAAAAAAATATTGGATTTGATGGCCGTAAAACAATTTGATTGGTTTTTACCAGCGTGCATTGAGTTAAACATATGTTCATTGACATTGCAAGCGATTTGTTCAATCCAGTGTTTCTCAAACTTTTTTTAAGTACCGCCCCCCAAACACATTAGTCATTTAACAACGCCCAACAGAACAGACAAAAAACATAATGAATTTATTTGTTGCTTGTCAATTAATGCGATGGGTGACGTTGGTGGAATGACACCAATTTCGTCTGATTTCTAATATTTAAATACCAAACTCTAGTTAACAACAAGTAAACCATACCACCGAAAATCCTCATTTTTTCTTAAAGTTCAGCATGCGAGAAAAGCCCTTTTTGCAGTAGCATATATTATGCAAAGATTGGACTTAATCCTTTGGGCCAGTGATTCCCAACCTTTTTGTGGTTGCGTACCACTTGGAGGTGAAACAATTTCGTAGTGTACCATCTAGTTGAGTGTTACAAAGTAACATAGGGGATGAACTATCCGAAATTTTTAAATAGGTTACGATTTATTAAGTTCGAACTATACCTGCAAATTACGGAAAGATGCTCACGTACCACCTGGAATGCGGTCGCGTACTATAGTTGTACACGTACCACCGGTTGGGAAACACTGACTTACGCTATAAGAGAAAATTTGCCCTGTCACAAAGCGCTCATTTATTTCCTAGCGCCCCCCAATCGCCCATTTGGTCTCCAGCGCCCCACGTACGATTGCGCCCACTTTGGGAACCACTTGTTTAATCAAATATACACAATATCTTGCACGATTACACTTTTAACTAAATCATATAAGTTGCAGCTTCACTATATATTTACAAATCCAATCATTTTCATTTTTCACGCTAACTACGCTGTTAAACAACAAATATGAACACAAAATATCATGGGTCGATGAAACCATTGATGGAATAAATCCAAATTGTCCCAGACGAAGTCCAAGTTTAGCCCGAAGGGTAACAAGCATGACTTGTGACCCCAAGTTCAGACCCATTTACTTGAAGTAAGAAGTTTCTTATTTGTGAGGCAGAGTTGCGTTCGTAAGTAAGCAAAACACAATTACGCCGTGAATAAATATTACGTCAAGTGATATTAGTTTGTGGAAGGACAATCGTCTGGAAGCCGCGCAATGCCCGACCGTGTGGCCCTTGTGCCCTAGCCTCAGTCTCGTGTTGGGCAATAGGAAGTGCAAAGAAAAAACAGATATCGTCATAATAAATAGGGACGGTAAAAGGAACAATGCAGAATATCCATATTATTTGCGTAACAATGCCTGTCTATATTTAATCGCTGGCGACGTTTAGTGCGAAAGCAAATCTAATGACAGTAGTAAGGTTGCATAAATATAGACTGGGCATCTACTTGACAATGTACATTGATATATTGGTATTTCCCTAGGGGAGTTGGATATTTTACGGTGATCTAGGCTAGCTTATATGCCAACAACTTTTTCAAACATTTACAGGTATGTGTAGATTGGTTGTTGAAACGAATCCACACCAACAAACATTATGTCAGATAAAGTTATTGAATACTGGTTACTTTGCGAGGATTTGTCAAACTGTAACTTACACAGCTCAAAACATTTTGTGTTGCAGAAGTCGTAGGTTGATCGGAGAGAGGATTTGAGACGGATCAGGGAAGAGTCCGACAGACTAAAAATGGGAGCAAGGTTTGTGAGCTATTTAAATTCTATACATGGTAAAATATAGCCACATTTTTCTCGTAAAAACAATAAATAGGCATAATTTTTGCGCGGGATAAAAATGAACGTAAACATTTACCCCGTCCAAGCGTGGACGTTTAAATTTTAATTTGTTGTTTCTATGCAAGTCTTAGCATGGTTGGGGCTATACGGTTTATAGAGTTAGGTTAAACTCGGTCTGGCCTGTGATCAAGTTAACAGGTGTTATTAACTTACACGGTGTCTCACGCTTCTCCAGGCGCATTGTGAGCCCGGGACGAAATTTTGGTTCCTTAATATCGCACAAAAATTGTGCCTGTACATAATCTGACAGCTGGTTATAAACGGTCGCTTACAATATGTGCCGGCCTTTTGTAAGCGATGGAATCCCGACGGATCGGCTGGATTAAACTAAACGTGGTTTAAAGTATTTAAATCAGACATATGGTTGAACCAGTGTGAAGATTAAACTTTTGTTTTCCAAGCAATGACGATAAAAGCCTTTGAACAAGCTTGATCAAAAAATATGAATGGTTCCGTGAGCTGTCGAGATTTGGCGAAAACTACTGAATATTTATTCTAAGCGTTTGAGCAACAAGCGGATGAGAATAAAAACAAACAGAAAAAAGTGACGACAGTTTATTTTAAAATCCAATGAAATTTTGGAGATTACCAGTTAACTTAAATAATATTGCAGTGTTCCTTGGATTTAATGTTTGTAAAACTTCACTAAAATCCATGATGACGTCAATCCCCTGAGTTAGAAAAATATATCATTGCAAGATATAAACTCTTTGTGTTTTATCAGGTATTGGTTGAAGGTGGTTGGAATCTTGCTCTCCTTCATCACAATTGCTGCAGCACGGTATAATCTTAGCGAAAGTAAGTATTTTGTTACAAATCATAAACTCTAAATTAATTTAATATATTGGTTAGTTTTACAGATTATGATGGATATCAAATCGATTTACGTTCATGTGTTTTGTGCAGAGTTCACTTGTGATGATGGGAGGAAGGTGAAGGCTTGGTCGTTTTGTGATGATTCTCTTCGTGGTCCCCATTGCAGGGACGGAAGTGATGAGAAACCAGTCAATTTTTCCACTTATCCTGAAAACCTCATCAGTCCTTACATGAGGTGAAAGCACTTAAATATGTTCCCTACATTCGTTGTATTAGTGTTGACCAATCAATAGACGATGTTATTAGGGTTTGACTTTTATTAAAATAACGAATTTTGAACAGTTTATAATAAAGTCGGGTCAAATCAGAAAGTTTCATAACCCCACGCGTTTAGAAGTGTTTTTTCTTTAATATTTCATGGGAATTATTGATTGCGAAACACTCACATGTAACAATAATGTTGTTGAGGTAAGAAGTGGCCAGTGGGTGGCGCAAAGAATGAATCTAAGATAAGTAAAGGTTTATATCAGGGGTGGCCAACACGTTGACCGCATCACAGTTTGCGTTGACTTTACAAAATTTTAAATGAACGTAATCGTCAATCTTTTTTCATATTTTACCGAGAAAACCAAAAGTTTCATGTTCGCCTGTTTAACACATTGTTTGTAAATTGAGCATTGTTACCAAACACGTGGCAATGTTGCGCAACACGTGGCATTGTTACGCAAAACGTGGCATTATGACCAAACATGTGGAATTGTCCGGTAATACAAAGAAGCAACACTCTGTGCCTTTATTAGCAGTATCAGGTTTCCTCAGTAAAACAGTTTGGCGCAGAACAAAAGTTAAAATATTTTTGATATTGTAGGTGGTATAAATACGTTACAATCATAATGCAATTACTTCTAAAACTTTGTGTTGAGGAATTGACGATTATAGCGCACGAAAAGTGTATTCCCACTAGCAAGTGTCATGTTAAAGATTTTTAGCAGGCGTTGCTTATCTTATACACAAGCAAAGTGGAACCAATAATATGAATGCTGTGAGCTGCAGACAGATGGCCACTGTGTGTTTTTGTATTCTGGAAAACTAATCCGCCACAACGAATATTACTCAAAATTTTACACAAAGCAATGGAAACAGAAATAATATAAACGATGGCAAAAAAAGAAAAAAACGTATTAAAAGAAAAATGTGGGAAAAGAGTAAAGAGGATAAGAGAAAAAAACGTCAGAAAAAAGTAAGCTATGTTAAGCGTGAAAAGCAAAAAAAAAACGAATTAAGTAATGGTACAGGATTAAGTTTTGTTGATGTAAGAATGGGGTGGAGAGAAGGTTGATTAATTTATATTTATAGAATTTTTGACATCGGCCAGGACGCCCTCAGGAAAGGTGTTGTCCCTGTTCCGCGGGATTACAAACTTAAAGTTTATGGACTGTTTGAGGGACTTGATGAGGTGTTGGGGATGTTGTTCGAAGGGCAAGGGTCACTGCGGATTCAGTTACGGGTTTTTCAAATGGTATGGCAACGTAGAGGTGTTCAGAAGGGCTGTAAGGGTTGTGGCGTAGTGTGTGTTAGGTTGTGGGAATTTGAAAAAGTTTAGGTGTGCTGCGGTGTCAAAGTAGGTGGTGTTCATATTAAGAAGTGCGTGTTTCTAATTCGAAGGTCGAGTAATTTAGGGAATTTCAAGGTTATATTCAATGAGGGAAAATTGGGGTGTTGTGGGGGATTCCAGTATGCGGGGTTTGAAATATTGTTTTAAAGGAAAGGGGAAGTGAGAGGTCAGCAAAGAGGGAGATGTTTACCATGTCGTAACAACCAAGCTCTGCAGAAGCGCAGAGTTTGAGAGGATGGGACCGGAAGTCCTACATGCACACACGTATGTACGAAGTAGGCGCCATTGTCAAAAACAATAATAAACGTACAAGATATTGGCTTTCTAAAAACAGTTTGCGTTGAAGTCATTTGGTACTATTGCCTTATAGTTATGCATAACCTTCTCTCCGGGCATTAGGTTATAACATGTGCCACATGTACAACTAATCAAGAAACACTGGCTGTTTGTGTTGTTACAACGGCATGGACTTCATTCGGAGCAGCGGTATTTTGAATGTACTTTGCCACATAGACATTTAAGATGCTTGCCTAATGTTGCGTATGTAGTGCGGCAGTACGATGTTTTCTTCCGTTTGTGAGACCGCATTTCGGTAATGCCGTCGTCCCGCATGGTTGACTTGTGGCAACTGGTTGCGTGGGTGCTTCTGTAGGAACCACGGGAGTTGTGACGGTATCGTTTTTTTACCACACCGGGATTTCAACCCAGGTTAAGATACGAGTCGGGCGTCTGTCTTGCTCTTATCTACGGTTTGCGGTGGTTTTTGTGTCTGATGCCTCGTTTGCAGCTGCTTTTCGTTCATTGACATTTGTCGAAATCCTTTCGAAGGAATAGAAATCTTCGCGAAAGATTTGATAAATTTGGCATTGCTTGACAGAGTTACACGAATAATTACCTGATTCCAATAGTTTACTCCACCTTGTTCTCCGTATGGATGCACCTAGTTTGGTGCCCAACGGATGACGGTGACTGTATAGTCACCACAAAGTGGAAGTCTTTGCCTGACCGGATGGTCGGCATGATCGTCAGCATCAGTGGCACCAAGTTGCACTGATGAGACCTTATAGTACGAAACAATGGTCAACTGTTTACAGTTCATAGGATTTATAATATTGGCTCCAATATGCTTTCCATTAGTTATTTTTCAGCAGATGTTACGCAAAATTATTGTGAAGTCGTAGGTTGTGTTTTGTTATTCACACATCTGCATACACAATCGTGCATGACAAGTTGGCGTTAATCTGGTTTATTTCAAAAAAAGCCATGACGACTCTTCATGTTTAACATTAACAAACACAATATCTTGCGAAACTATTGATGTGTGACGTAATAGATTACTTTTGTTGCAGTTGCGATAACAAGTTTGACCACGGCAATTCAAAGAAAGCATGCGCCCTAAGAGTGGAAGAGTTTTGCAAAGGAATAATCCAATGTGTTGGAAAAACACCTTGTGACGGTGGATGCCCTTCCCACTTCCAGTGTCCGAATTCATCTTGTTGGAAACGTTCGACTGTTTGTGATGGCGATCCTTGCAATGACTGTCCAGCTTTCCAACACTGGAATAATGGACATGGATTCAAATGTGTTCGGAATGGCACGAATTGCAATCTTCCGCAAATGTTTTTATTGGACGACATTGCCGATTGTGACGATAAATCTGATTTGTGTTACACCTCGGAGAATGGAGATGTCAGGTATTTCGTTTTTGATTGTGTTTTGCATATGCGTACTTGCCAGCACTGCCCCAGACTTCCGTCTCCCAATGTGTTCCTTATCTTACTATATATCATATTTTCTTTTAACGCCATTGGATCGGTGTTTTCTACTGGCGTCGAAAAAAAAGAAACGTTTTAAAGTAAAATATAATTTTAGTCATATGAACTTTGTTGTTTATATTAATGGGTATAAATAATAAAATGAGCAGCTTTAACTGCCTGCTTATGGGCAAAGTATGGCATCTGTAAACAAATTTGTTATTGCAGAGATATTCGTACTTCTTCATCTCTGAACGAACGACTGTGTTTCCAATGTACAAATGACCCTATGATCATCTCAAGGTCAAGTGTTTGTGATGACGTCATAGATTGCCCTGATATGAGTGATGAAGCCAGTTGTAATGGGAAATTCCCTCAGCAGTGTAGCAACAACAATATATGGTATTTTTGTAGTTATGAAAATAACTTTTATTTCGTTGATGCAAATAACTATTAATTTTATTTAGTTCAAAACCACGTTGTGATTGTTTCGACAATAATGGAGTCTGTTACAACACATTGGATGCAGCCAACATTTCCTGTAACTCAAAAAATGAAATCTGCGACAAGCTCGCTCATTGTTTGGGGAATTCCCCATGTGAGTACCTCTGCCCCTCCCACTTCCAGTGCCCAAATTCAGCTTGTTGGAAACGTTCGACTGTTTGTGATGGCGATCCTTGCAATGACTGTCCAGCTTTCCAACACTGGAATAATGGACATGGATTCAAATGTGTTCGGAATGGCAGGAATTGCGATCTTCCGCAGATGTTTTTATGGGACGGCATTGCCGATTGTGATGATAAATCTGATTTGTGTTACACCTCGGAGAATGGAGATGCCAGGTATTTGTGAACTGTTATGGTTGGTTAAAAATTCCTACAGGTTAAGATAAGACAGAATGGACTTGTGTCATTTGCAGAGACATTCGAAGTTTGGGGACCTTTAATCATCGTTTATGCTTCCAATGTACAAATGACCCTATGACCATCTCAAGGTCAAGTGTATGTGATGACGTCATCGACTGTCCCGACAAAAGTGACGAATGTTTTTGTCAACCTGGGAAAACCAAAGATTGTGGCAAGTTTCATTAGTAAGTGATGAAGCATTAGTTTATTCTTTGGATTAAACCACTGACATCCAATGCGACACCAGAATTCTATGACTTGTAACAGTGTAAGGTGTTTTAAGTGTCTGTAAATACTACATGACTTGTTTTCATTGGCATTACTTGTTTACATCGGCATGACTCATGAATAATGCAGTTTAAAATGATGTATTTCGCCGCTGTAGGAAAATACCCTTACCTTTACTGTCATGACATCATAAAGGCGTTTTAGACCTTCAATACAAAGCATTGTAGTCGAAAAAGACTTTAAATGCAAGTCATCGCATATCTGGGCACCACAAGCGGGCAACCTTGGTGACGCAATAGTGTTTCAATAATGGGCGACCAACCATAGGAAATTTGCATAATATCAAGTTGACAGTTTTTGTTGTTGGGTTAAAGTGGTTTCAATATGTTTGACTGTTCCTTAGCTACTCAGCAGTACGTGTTTGGAGGTTAAGCGTCTTTTCGTAATTTTAGGTCAGTTCTGAGCTGAATTCCTATGTATGGGTTTCAAAAACGTTTGTTTAATTATTACAGGAGTCGCAAGTAAATCTCATCTGCATTCAATTGGAGTTTTTAATTATAAAAATAAACGCGAAACATTCAAATATTTTCAGTGTGGATGAGGAAGTGAAGAATGACTGCTCAACAACAACAACCAACTACATACAGGGGAGGTGGACGTGTGTGGTAAGTGAGAATGCATAACTTATTGTTTAGTCGGAAATAAGTTTACCAGACTTAATGAAAATGGTTTAGATGTTTACGTACATTTGTAGGTTCTTACCAACACAATGTACTTGCTCACTTGCTGGACAAACTCCAGTTTAAACACACGTTTGCAACAATGTTTAAGCATTCGAACGAAATTATTACACGAACTTACAAAGATTTTGACTTACTTCGTCAAACGTGAATATTTGTTACCCCAATGGTTTGGTTTCTGTTGTTTTCTAAACTACTGTGGAACAAACCAGCAATCAGAGACATGAAGCGAGTTACAACCAATGTTGTGGTTTTGCATGTCACTTGTTCGTTTCAAAGCGAACTAATCCACGCAGCACAATGGAAAGATTTTTTAATAAAATGTTTCATTCTTATATGATCACAGAACGTCACATTGCGCAGAAGTTTAAAGTGCATGTGACACGGAAAAATCAAACATGTAAATAATTAAACTAAGAGATGTTCATAACTTTAAAGTGCAACAAACGGATTTTGATGTTAATTTGGGCTGCAGAAAGATGGCCGCTATTTAACCTATTATGTCTTATTTAGTTGTGTAATAATAAAACAGTTACTGGGACTGGGTGTTCTTGTTGTTATAGGCATTAATGATCGCTAACGTGATACATGAACTTTTGAAAACACGACAGAGACAAACCGTCAGTTTAGCATTGTCGTTTTGTCCAATCACAGCAAAAGATAGAAGTAGGTTTATTGAATTTTGAGGCTGGCAAAAACCGCCAGGAAAGGCCGACCTAATTAGCTGATTATGCAACACAGTTATTCTGTCATAGTACCACTTTTTGCCTTACAGTAGTGTTGCCTACGAGTTCGAGTCATAAAAGATTCATTTAATTCGCCACAATCAACCACAAAAACTAGAAATGATGCTGGAATCATTTTCTAATTAAGGTCAATGCAAAGAGGAATGTTAAAGTTACCAAAAAATGGCGTCATGTAATGTCACTGAGCAATGAAACGCACCAACCCCGTCTCATCGAAGTACAGAGTAATGTCGTTGCTGCTATACCCTTTGGTCTTCAGATAATTAGGGACAAATAATCCTTTGGTTTGTAACGTCACAGTGACATATTTTTGTGTGATGTAAAACCCTGTCCTGACCTTTGACGTAACGTAATCTGTGGATTATTCTATGTTTGAAGCTATTTGATATCTGCAATACAAGGCGCCTTCTCCTATCTAAACAATGCATTTTTTCGACGCTAGTGCCTTGTGTGATGTCCTTTTTATCTTCAGCGCAAAAGGTTTTTCGATTTTTGGTCTCCGCTACTTTTCGTGCAGTTTTCTACATTGTTTAGTTGACGTACAACCGAAAAACTTTGGATATAAGTTGGTTGTAGTAGTTTTACGCAAAGTTGCCATGACCGTGTCATATGCACTTTAAGTGCTTGTGCAAAGATTACGTTGTACAGAAGTTGTTATATACTGGTGGGGAACATTCAGTGACATCATGCACAATAACAACACTACACCTACTTCGTTGCTACAAAACACATTGTTCAACCAATTCCTGCAAAACGCGTGGCATTCGGCTTCTCTAGGGTGGATATGGCTTTCGCCGTGCAAGATTTCAATTATACGTGATAATAATTATTTACAAGATCCAATTACATTACTAAAGAAATGCCTTCAAGGTCGTTAACATTTGGAACTCGTGTTTGTACCGAGTTCCCCAGACGTTTCCTGTGCAACGTTGAAATGGCAGGAATTTATTTGGTATTTGGGTTGCACTAAACCACCCAACATGGCACGTAGTACTCATATGTAATACCCACATTTTTAACAAAATAACAGCTGACATATCGCTTTTGTGGATACTCAAAGTACTGCGACCACGGCGGAAAGAATATTGTAAAATGCTGAGAAAACTGCGAAACCTTTCCAACGAGAGTTTGGAAGAGGAGTCGCGTGAAAAGTCAATTTTGTCGTTTAATTCCACACGTTTAAGAGTTAATTCTCGCTTCGTCACAAATTGTATTTGTTCGTCAAGCTTATTTTCTTTGTTTTTTACCTGGTTGATGTAAAAACTTTAACAAAACTTAAAAACATAAACATCTTCATGCATGACAATCACATAGTGATCGCATTCCCAGGTATAAAAGTCTCGAACGAGTTTGCTGTCATGACGTCTGTTGCTGTCGATGTGTCGTTGGACGTTTCTGTCCCACATCACTGTTACCCGACAAACAGGCACTGTTACCCGACAAATTGAGTTTGTGACAAAAGTTTGCGGTCCCTGCTGGTCTGTCGCTACCTGATTCACAGATTTTGCGGCAGAGAAATCTGTTTCAAAACTTACTAATGATAAACCCTCCTGTAACAGCCACGAAATCCCGACAAGCCTTACAATAACTAATGAAAGATTCGTTTAAAATAATAACAAAAATATTCCTTACAGCATGAGCAACAAATCGTTCGCACAAAAACATACCAGAAACCACGTGATGTGTTTTACACAGGGTTACTGGAGGAGGTGGTTGTGGAAGAGGGCCGACAACAAACTACTGTGCGATGGGAGGCGGGATTGCGTTGTTCCGATCCACAATCGTGACGCAGGTCGAAGATTCGCCCATGATGAAGATCCTCAACTTTGCAAACATCGGAAACACTGCGACACAAATGACGGACTTCTCAATATTCCTATGTCCAAAGTATGCGACGGTTTCATCGATTGCAAGGATGAAAGTGACGAATATCCAGAAGAATTGTGCTCAAAGGAAGGAAGATTCTACTGTCCAGCGTTAAATGGAGCCAAAGTAAAGTTGTTTGTTGTCAACAAAACCACAAAAAAATTGAGACCTTATTTACAAGAGTTTGGAAAAAAATCACTTCGAAGCGTTACTTTAACTATAAAAGGCAAATAGGTATCAGTGTCTGTTGTTCAGTATTGTTTGTCATAATGCCCTTTGTTGAATCTTTCGCACACAGTTAACCACAAAGACGGTTTAAGCATTTTACAGACTTTTGCGACAGATTTCTGTCAACAAATCGGGTGTTTGTGACCTCACAATTAACTGCGATGATCAAAGTGACGAAATAAACTGCACAAATGACGGAAGGTTTTATTGCGAAAACAAAGATCCATTGTTCGTTAAGAAGGAGAAGGTAAACACATGTTAACAATATTTAAAGTTTTGTGTCCTGTGGCAAAGATGTTTTGATTCCGTGCATGTTACTGTTGTGACCGAAATTAATTCAGTGATCCCGAATTAGGACAAAAGTCGTTGGGAGGGCGGGTATGGAAGTTTTAGAACCGATTTAGGAAGACCTTTTCTCCGTTTTTTTGGCACCAAACTTTTAAAGTTATTCTTCGCGGGATTAAAATGTGCGATTCGGTCACAAAATAGGTCTAAATAAAGCCTTATGAACTTAAGGTTTCTACTTTAGCACTAAAAATGTTTGAGTATCTCTGATCTAAACCAACCATTTACTCCCAATCTGATCCACGTACCAACGCGGGCCTCCAACCCCAACCATAGTAAACGCTCAGTTCACCCTGCACTAACGGCTCACCGTCAAAACAAATGTTGGGACCCAAACTACACAGGTGGCTACTTTTATAATTAAATAAACTGACGTCAAAGTAAAAAATTATATAGAAGCACCCAATGTTAAAAGGACCAACACCAAACAACATTAATTTAATTACGACCCACTTCACAAATCATGTTCTTGACACCTAATCACACAAGCACACCTCAACGTTTGCCACCAGATAAGAACTGCCAGTTTACCAATTAATTTCTCATTTTTGTCGCCAGCTTTCTGGCCAGTTAGCGCGTCACACGCCTTCCACGTACATAAAACTACACATGCATATTGCAGTACATATTTTTTGTCAAATTTCCATAGTTCCGATGTTCGCAAATT
Source organism: Ascidia mentula (assembly GCF_947561715.1). Taxonomy (NCBI): domain Eukaryota; kingdom Metazoa; phylum Chordata; class Ascidiacea; order Phlebobranchia; family Ascidiidae; genus Ascidia; species Ascidia mentula. The sequence continues at coordinate 19,869,702 of NC_138568.1, read as the reverse complement.
ATATGCAAGACAGTAATTTCGCAATGTGTTGTTTACGGACGCCAATATGAGCAACTTAACTACAAAGTTTTCTTTAATTTACTCCATGTAGAAATTCAATGGAGTCGGCGACTGCTCTGATTGGTCAGACGAGTGCCCAACAAATACAAAAGTGATCAACGAAAACATATTTTCATCACGATACGAGTTGATTGCGAACCCATTTCTGCGAGCCATTGTGTGGATAATGGGGATGCTCGCCATTGTCGGAAATTTGGTAAATTAAACTAAATTTTGTCTTGGCGCAATAAGAACACGTGTTTACATATTGCTCCAATTTGTTTTGAGGTTGTCATGGTGATGGAAGGCAAAACGTTGGCGACGACACAATCACAATCTGCTGCATTTCGCACAAACCATCTGCTCGTTTTGAATCTATCCGTTTCCGATCTACTCATGGGAGTTTATCTGGTCATGCTGGGAGCCGCTGGTGTCAGATACACCGGATCTTATTGTGCCAATGACCTTATTTGGAGATCAAGCGGAAGTTGCACCACCATGGGGGTATTGGTTTTGCTTTCAAGCGAAACATCGGTGTTTACAATGGTTCTGTTGACCATATTCCGACTGTATGCTGTGAAAAACGTAAGTGAAACAATTGTATTTTGTCAAGTCAGCTATTGCTAACTTCGTTGAACAGGTGACGTCCCTTTTCAAAAGTTTATGACAACTTTCTTTTTTTTTTTTTTTTCTATTTTAACCTATATATTATCACTCTCACAGCTATGGCTGGAATTAAAGCCAGACATGAGAAACGAAAGTGAAACTAATATTATTAAAATGACGCAGTTTTGCCAAATTTGGGAACTACAGTTAGAGAAAGAGAAAAAAATTTCCAGTCCGATGGGATTCTAGCTGACAACTACATTCCCCATCTTTCGATTTGAAATAACCACAGAGCTTGCAAACTTATTGTTTTTAATGAAAACATGTGAATGTTCCCCTTTGTTTCAGCCGTTCGATGCATCCATGAAACCGGAATTGAAAACTGTCATCCTTTCCACTATCCTCTCCTGGGCATTCTCGTTTACAATTGCTTTTATTCCACTCACAACTCAACTTCAACATTTGTTCGAAACCAAAGCTTGGATGAATGAGAATCCGTTTTTTGACAATGTTGCAGTCGACTTCTCTAGTAAGATATTGTCGTAGATGTAGGTGTTGAAACCAATTTTGAATTAAACTAGCTTTGCGTAACAGGCATGAATAACTTCATGGATCGATTTGTAACTTTCCAACACAATTTCACAAGCAACGATTCCCAAGTACTCAACACTGCCCTCATGCGAGTATATGATGTTAATTCCTGGATGGATTTTATGGATATTCTAGAGGATTACAATTACACTGAGTTATTTGATATTTCTGGATATTTGGGGTTCGTTTTCATTTGCGCAAAATCTTCAATTTTTTCGCCACAAAATTGTTTATGTGTAGATATTACAGCAGCAGCAGTGTTTGCATCAGCAAACTGTATGTAACGACCAACGACAAGGCATGGGGATATTCAATCGCTATTATTATTCTGAACTTCCTGGCCTTCATGTTCGTGGCAATTACGTACTTTTGGATTTACAAGAAGTCAACTGCCAGTGCCAGGCAAGTGAACGAGAGGCCACGAGATGGAAGGGCGGCAACACAAAACAAAGGTAAGCACATTCGTATTTGCTGACATATTATACAATTAATGCCGTTTGTTTCGGCAGAAATGCAAAAGAAAATCCTTCGACTGATAATTACCGATTTTCTCTGCTGGGTTCCAATTTCCATCATGGCATTTGTAAACATCGGTGGAGTCCCTATGCCTCCAGTGATGTACGCTGTGTCAGCAATTATCCTGCTCCCCATCAACAGCTCTCTAAATCCCCTCATCTACTCCAACGCACCGAAACTACTTTATGATAGAGTCCGGGATGGCCTACGTGCCGTTTTCAGACGTCAACCACAGGAAGAGCAACAGGAAAATGTGGTTGTGGTTGCTAACCGAGAAAACTTACATGTGGTTGAAGCAGAAACCGATCTGTAAATAAACCTTGCATTCAGTTTGTGCAAAATGTGTTTGTTTTTTTTTGACGTCACGCGTACCTTCTTTGTGTAGAATCCTATTTAGTTTGTGATGGAAAAGTAATCACAACATAAGATTGATATATCAAGTTTTAACTTTCCATTTAAAAACCTCACAAGTAGGACAAAGTAACATATTTGACGTCAGACCCAAACAAATGAACAAAAATACGTGAATTTTGGTTGCTGTATTGGACATTACAATGATGCGGGAGATTCCCCTTGATACAAGGGACTTCCCTACTACATTTTGTCTCTGGATCAACGCTTACTTGTAAATATGATATTATGATGTTGGAAACATTCCATGCAACCAACTCATGAAATACAAACTATCGACAGATGAAAATATAATCTGCTACCTTCAAATATCACCAAAAAAGTTGAAAAAACCCCCTCTCACACGCCTTGTACATAAACCTCGCCCTGTGCATTTTGTGTATCATTGATAATTATATTTTAATGCAAAAAAAGATGTCGTAAAATTCATAGCAGGACAAACTCTCTGTGTAAATCGCATCATAATTCACATTCCATCGTTAGCATTTCATCAAATGTCCAGCAGCAAGATTTTTGTTTATAGTTATTTTTCTAACAATCAATTACTGTTTGGCACTCAATATCAACTGGTTCGTTCGCGGCTAATTTAAACTTCCACGAAAATTCAATCGTTTTGTTGAATGTTTGCTGATTGCGCATATTTACTGATACTTGTTGTTGTTACCAATAAACACAGTGTTGAGAGGGTAAAAGTGTGTGTATTCTTAAACTTGTGGATATTGATGATGTTTAAGTTTCAACCACACTTCATAAGTTTGTTGAGGAATTCCTCACCTGTTTGAGTTGGTTCTTGTTTGAATTGTCGTCATGACGAAAATAAAACAGATTCTTTCCTGTGTTTGATCGCTGAGCAACTGCACCCGTATTTCGTCCTCAACACACCCCCTCTACAAGTCATGGTTACGTTCGAGAAAAAAAGCGGAGATAATTGTTTGCGTTATATCAATGTAACTCACCTCTTGTTATCGCTTTACGTCATTTGTTATGAATGATTCAGCTTCAGTGTACTGTGAAAAACACGCCAGTGTGCGATCGAGTGCGCCGAGCCGAACGACAAATATCTGTCGGAATGAGTTACTACACGTCATCCCGTTGCATGGCAACGAATGAGTCATTAACAAAACCTCTCCATAACTGAGGAGGACTGACTAACGATGTCCAATGTTCAACCGACCATCATGAAGTTCCCGACAGCAACGGAAAGTGGAGACCAAATGGCTGTAACAAAAATCTTTTCTCAAGGATTACCTCTGAAACAAAGGTAGGTGGCATCCAGTACCAAACGAAGACATCTACAATGTGTGACAGCAACGAGCAACGTTGTTCCAATGTTAAGTCGTTTCGTAATCTTTCGGCTGCAACGTTCGCGGCCAACATTACCGGTACGTTGGTGAACAGGAAATCACATTGAACGAAACCATTACCTCTTCTTGCACACACAGCTCTTTTATCTGCGCAGCAAAACTTTTTGACAGTTTCAAAACTTGACCACGTTCAGCAAGATTGTTTGTAATCATGTTTATCTCGCATAGTTTTTCGGGTAATCTGTAAGTCCGGGATTCGCCGAATGTTTTAATATTCATCCAAACCCGAATATTGACCGAATCATTTTAATTTTGCACAAAAGTACTTGAACATAAACAATCAATATAAATGTCATGGGCACCGATAAAACCACAAGGGTTATCCAGTCAAGAAGCCAACATTAAATTTGCCAGACTGGCAGGCGAGGAGCACCGCGCACGAAGCTGTCAATCAACTTGCAACCATTGTTTCTTCGTCATGATTATGGAAATATTTGAACGCTGAGCAGGAAATCAGTCGTCACGCTGTTGAAGAGGGAGACCGAGTGTTGAAACAAAAATCTGCGGGAAAGCGGAGCGGGAACTCCGCCAAAGGTTAAAATTAAATTTTGCACAAATTCTTCAACGTAACGCTACATCCTTTTGAAGGGAGAAAGTCAACACAATACTCTCCGACTGTTTAATCCGCGCGATTTGGCCACCAACTCCTGTGGATATTTTCTTCATCTGACTTTTAATGTCTAAATTTGAGTCAGTAATGAATGCGTGCGATAAAGAATAGTGTTCTAACAATATAGTAATGGTTGGAGTTATTTAAGAAAAATCACTTGCACTGGAAATGTATTATTTACACTTGATTTTATATATTTCTTTATTTCTTTTCATTTGTATTTCAACGACAGAGCTTTTTAATTATTGCTGCTCAGGTTGGGCTTGATAACCATCACTTTGAAACTGGTGCCAATGTTGCGAATCCAACACGGTTGTTGGCGATATCGAAAGTTGTGTAGTAATCTCATAAAAAAGACACCAAAAACCCTCAATGGACCACCTTCTGACATCATGTTAATGCTGCAAAACCTCAAGACCGACGCGAGGATTTACCCGATGACACATAGAACATGAACTACACACACCATATCAGCACCTTCCTTTATAAATAATGAAATCATCATTTTGTTCATAACTTTTCTTTTTGCAGTTTTGCTACGGTTTCTGTCCAACGCCATTCAAGATGCGAAACATCAATCCACAGTGGACTAATTTCTGAGACAGAATTGTTGATGTATCGATATTTGTTGGACTTCCGTCTGTTTCGGCCAAGCGTGGCTGCCCTGAAATAAGCAATGTGAAAATTATTGACTCTTGTGCAAACGAACATGGTTAAATAAGTAACGTTTTGATTTAAGAACCTTGTCACCCATACGTTGATCTTGTCTGGCTTTACATGTAGGCGGTACATTTGTGTAATACGCCATCATGTTTGTCCATTACACAGTGAGTTAAAAAATATCAACACGTCATAAAATACGCCTATATGACTCACAGGCGGTATTGTTCAATCGCCTCCTATGTTTAAAAAAGTTATGTTATTAGTTCTCCGAAGTTTGGCAAACAATACAGCGGTGTTGTTCACTCGTTTAAGTCACATTTTTAGTCACATTACAAAACAGAATGACAAAGGAAAACCGTTGATTGTAAATTAGCGTTTTGCTGGTAACTTTGGCAATCGCACATGAATCACGTTTTGCAATATTTGATGTGTGTTTCTTTTTTTGTGAAGGGAATCCTTTTTTTCCCACTTGTGTTTAAATTTTTACCGTAGAATTTAATTATTAAATTTGTGCTATATCTGTTATACACTTTAGACATTTTTAGGTGGATACAGAACATAACAACTACCTTCGTACATTCGGTGCCCACTATTACCCACAAACAACCATACAATTTCCCACTAATGGGAACTTTCCCACAGGTAAAACGAATTTGTATTTATATCAAAAAGTTACTTCTTGCCTACAGTTGGTCACCTAAAACAGAAAAAAATATTGTCTCCAACCTTTTTTGTCTACGGTCACAAGTACAATGGACATATTTAAATTTATTAGTTTTGTGTTCCAAATGAATTCCTTTAGGAAATATCTGCATGACAGGGAAGTTTAAAGCATGCCACCATGAATCAATGAAGAAGAAGAAAACAACGAATGACCAAGAAGAAGAAAATTTATCAATGACCGAAATATTTTTTGCAAAAATTTAAGGGAAAACTTCAAAATTCAAATGTTGCTCATGGACGCCAAAGGGGAATGTGGGATGGATTTTGGGCGGTCTGTAATCGAACAAAAGCACACAAAAAATGCCGCAATTATGTTTGTTTCTGTTTACTTTTTTTGTTGAATGACAAATATATTTGTGATTCTGGTATTTTAACAAATATACAATTTAGTTTGTCAGAAAAGCTTCCAGTAAATTTAACACAGGGTTCATGACCACAAAAGGTTGGGATTCACCAATCTTAACTATGACTTCCAACAACATGTATGCAATAAACAAATGACGAAGAGTTCTAAATTATACCCATGACCAGACAGTTTCACATATTCTGATAGTGAAGGGGAGAATGGCTATGTACAGCAACTACTGATTTCTATTAATTAATGCAACTAATGCTTGAATCAACACAGTGTTAAAAATTTTTGAAAGTTTTTTTTTTTATTTAGACCTAACCAAGCTACTAATATAAAAAAAAACAGTCACTACTGGAATAAAAAAAACACAAATGCAAACAAACACACAGGACTACAACCTGAAAATCAACAGCCTTAAAATGACGGAAGCATGCAAACAATCAAATGACCATAAACAAACCATCTAATAGCAAATGAACAACTAATAGCAAAAAAAGTTGACAATGTATCACAGCAATTCTGTTCTCTCTATATAAACCATTAAAACTCACAAATGGCTTGGACAGATGAACAGATGCCATTGCACTTGTTGCCAGTTTGAATAAAGGTTCTCAAACTAGTAGTTCAAAGCATCTCTTTTAACTTAAAGCAAAACATAAACCAGCCAGCTCCACAACAAATTTTGTCTGGTGAGAACGATATAGGTTTCTGCACGAAAAGACAACCAACCCAACATTCATGATCTGCAATTTCAGAAAGGAAAATTTAACAGCATCTACACCAACAAAACTTAACAACAACTTGGACAATCGGAATGAACCCCAAACCATGCATTGGATAACACAATGTAATCCACCCAAACATCCACTTGCTTTTATGACAGCAAATAAAAAAGAAATCATGGGTAATGGTCAATTGCAGGAGCCCTAGCCTCTAACTAAGCTTGCCAGACAATTAACGTATGCATAAACACGTCATGGAGAAGGATATCACAGATCCCCCATATGATGTAAAATTAGCTGAAAGAAAATTAAATGATGAAAACAGTGACATATAAAGGAATATGCACAAAGCACATTTTTCCTCAGTTGTGAAACCTGGCAGCAACAGAAATGAACAGCAAAGAATATTACAAGAAGGCCCACAGATTGAGCTCTATGCATTATTTCCTGAATACATATGTACATTAAATCAGAAGAAGTTGGTGAGTTTATTTTTATGACATGTAGGTGCGGATTGCTTCCTTGACTTTCTTCTTGCACATCGGACAACGTCGAACATCAGGTGAGCAATTTGAACAACAACACAAATGTCCGCAAGGTACAAACACAATATCAGCCAACCGATCGTGGCAGATCTTGCATTTTCTTTCATCTTGTATTTCTTGTATGCGAGCTTGCATTGAAGTGCTTGTTTCTGTAAATTGTGTCATTTTAACATAAGGGCTCACTATAAATTAAACACATAAAATTAGGAAACATTAAAAGTCTGGAATTGTGTTGTCTTTTCAATATTAATATAAAAGGAAATGAAAAAACATGTTGATGACAAAAGACCTCATTTTTCTCCTAAAATCAGTTTAACCAATCTGTTATGAGTTATTAAAGGCCCTGAAAGTTTACTGAAGATACTGGTAATTCAAACTTTCATTTTTGACACTGCTGTCCTTTGTGATGTAGGTAAGCCATTACACGAATTAATAAAAAATAAAATAAAAATTGCTTGAACTCACCCTCTCCAGTTGACACACTGGGAACAGAAGATGCCGCAGCTGTGAAAACAAAAAAGTTTAGGATATCAAGACTTTTAGAAGGAATTTATGTAAGTTTTGAGAGCAACAATATGGTGCAATGGATACTTCTTTGTTTTCCCTTTTTCATTTGTTTAAAATCGCAACAATTTGCCTCACAAACAACTTTATGCACAATTTTATGATAGAGTCTGAATTCTCCCACAGCAAAATCCCTACCTTGGAACAGACGACGACATCATAATAGAAATGGTTACATCATACAAAGAAAAACACCACCCTCCGCCCCCAACAAACAACTTTTAGTGGTTATGAAGAAAACAGTCCACCAGACTCCCACAGGGATTCAATACAACATACCTGAAGATTGTGGCTCATCAGTTATGTCCTCATCACTATCCTCAGGTTGTTGTGAACTTTCCAAGTCAGTTAGGTCAGCCACCAAATCCTCAACGTTAATGTACATCCCAGTTTCACGAACACGACTGCATTGATAAATTATATCTCACTTGTTTCAGACAACCCACATACCAAAAACACTTTGCTTTGCTATGCCATGATAATGCATGGTAACAGAGGCATTCAACTTTACATAACATTATCATCACTTCATGCTTTTGATATCTTTATCTTTAGTTTATCCTTAGCAACAGCAACTACTTAAAATTAACAGTCATAATTGTATCCAAGGTAGCCAAGACAATCTTTTTAACTTGTCATGATTTCTATTGAAGTTTCATTGGCAGTAAATGCCCTTGTTTAATACTGATATGGGGCATGTAAAAGTTGATTGGTTACGATATGAGGTATTTAAAATTCATTAATATCCCAAAATTACTCATTGATTGTTTACTGTAAAATGTTTTCTGTGTTAAAAATAAGTTACCATATATTATGTATCTCATGTCCTAAATTTACTTTTGGGTCATAATAACTAACCGAGCAACAAGTCTACGAACAGCATTCCGCTCAAACCCAAGATCATAAGCTATTTGGACCAAGTCTGATCTCATTGCTTCACTGACACGAGCATCTTCTTGGCGCATTTCCTCCTGTTATAAAAAGTACAAAAATATTTGAAAAGAGAAATTAGTAATCGACAACATTAAATTTGTGCCATTGTTTTAACAAAGATTATCCAAGCTATTTCACATTGTGTTAAAACACTACATGTGCTTAATACTAGGATTTGGCCGTAGGTATATTTCAACACTCATCCAAATCGAATTAAGAGCACGGAATGTAATATTAACGGTTACTAAATATTTACACAGTTATCTACTTAAAATACTTTTACAAATTTGACTTCTGCAAAATATTTTGTGCAACACTGTTGTGGCCAACCTGTAGGTCGATGATTTGTGGAGGGGGACTCCGTGCTCTCCCAAATTGGGGCCTTATTTCCCGAGGTGGTACGTCGTGTTGTCCACCCATTATCGGCCTCGGCAGGTTTGGAAACATTGACACCATCCGGTGGACAAAGTCTGGCCCTTTGCGTTGCAGCAAGAATTCACATCTGCAATTACGAAAATTATTCTGATCACTAAAAAAGCCTTGAGATGGATCAAAAGCTAGTGACTCTTGCAAGTTTATGTAGACTTCTTGCATATTCTAGTTTATACATCTATCAGTCACCTGCAACCTAGAACAGTGGTTCTCAACCTTTTTGTCAAAGCGGGCCTTTTCTGTTAGTGTCAGAGTCGTTGCGAGCCCTTGTATATTTTTTTTTACAAAATCCGCTCACTACTGCTTCAAGACTGTGATGCATGTCACAATGTGTCATTGTTAGCCATTAAACAATAGTGTAACATGCTTCTGTATTTTTATGTTTCCAAGCTTATGTTTTAGACTGTGCATCCAGTTTTTGAAAATATTAATCAGATATCATGAGTACTCTGAAGTTACTTGTCAATCCTCAACACACGCCCAAGGGTTTTGCGGAGAGACCTCCAGAACCAATGGCCTTGAGGAAATTAGCCACAATAAAGATATTGTTACACTCACATTGGGAACCACTTGGCGTGTTCTGTCCATGGTTCATCTTCACGATCCCAGTTTTGCAAACCTCCGTTGCAATACCAACATTTAACTCGATCCCGGTCACCTGTGAACCACAAAACACAGTGACAATGAACCCCTCATATTGTTAGGGGCGCACAATAACATACAAGGCTAAATTCACAAACCACATCACCATTATAAGAAATAACCAAAGATACAAGGCCATTATATTCAAAACCAACCTACGTTTTACACATAAAAAATTCAAATCTATTTATGCCACTATTAAAAGAATTATGTTTCCCAAAAATTGTGTTTATCTTAAGTTGACTTTTGTCTCCTAGATTTTAGCAGCATAGAAGCTTTGCCTTCCTTTTTCAACCTATTTCACTGTAATTCGTTCTCACCCAACTTGAAACACATTTAAACAAAATAAAGTTTGTTTTGATGTACCTAAATAGAAGAAACCAGCCCTTGCAATCTGCATCGGTGTTGCATTGACGTTGTTAGCTGGCCAACGTTGGTCGAACGTTTCAAATCGTCCGTTTTCATTTCTCATGTGGGGGTTGACAGGAAACTGACATCGGAACATATTTTCCAAGTCCCTCTGCAATTAAATGATTTTCGACACTTGATAATGAATGTTACATTACTTGGAAATAACACAACTTCAAAACCCAATTCATTCAATAAAAATGGTAACACAAATACATGCAACTGGTAATTTATTGCCAAAAAACTAATTTGAACACCTTCCATTGGGACAAGTATTTGCAAATAATTTTATTGAAACTGAACCTGTTCATTTTCAGATGGATCAGGTGGTTCTTGGAAAACAATATGTTGACGCGGAATAACAGCTTGTTCTTCTGGTGAGAGAGGGACATTTCTATCTTCTGCTCCTTGCACCAACCTAATATTGATAACATGATTAAAGTTATGACCATATTTGGACCTTCAGCAACAATTTTGTTTGCAAGTTTGTGGCATAACATAACAACTTATTTGGCACTTCACCAAAATGCAATATTTATTTTTATTCAGCTGAAACCAAATATTCGGCAAAAGTTGCACCATGAAAAAAATAGGTGACTATTTTAATAGTTTATGACATATGATAAAGTAAGTTATAGACCTAGCTAGTTCTATTAATTTGGATTCAGATAAATTGGATTCGAACCATGGGATCTACTATTCTGAATCATCAATTCCTAATTCTTGATTTGTTTTAATGAATTTGATACAAACCAACTTTCTTTTTATCACATATTTATATCACAACCACAAGTTTTAAACATGCAGAAAATTGGTTTGCAACATCTTAGACAATGATTTTTACCCATTTTTTCTTGTCAGCACTGCTTTGTAATTATCAACCAGTTCTCTGTCTCACTTCTAATGCAAATGTTATCTAGTATTTATATGAGAAACCCTAACAATATATCCCACCCTAACAACCCCACCCCTGAGAAACAGATCTTATGCTTGTAAAACTTCAATATTTTCCAATTATATAATCACTTATTTACCTGCAGTGTGGAAAATGTCTCCTGTGTTCGTTGTTGACAACATCTCCGTAATTCCAGTTTCTCAAAACTCCAGCACAAGAGAAACATTGAACTCGATCAAGGTTTCCAAGATAGAAGAAACCGGATCTTGCAAGATCGTTCGGACTAACTGTCGGTCTTTCTGATGGCCAGTGCTCAAACGTTCGTCTACAACAACATTCAAAAAACAAACAAATTTGACCGATTTTGACCCATAAAAAATGTAACAATATTCATTTAATTGCTGTATTAACAACAAAAATAGAGCTAGCAATGAAGTTAAGAACCTAAATTTCCCGTTTCTGCAAATGCATGGCTTGCTATCACTTCCCACCAAATTCCTAACTACCTTGATTGACAATTTAAAATAGAAACACTACTGGGTTCACACATAATTTCCCATTTTATATTTTTTGCAAAAGATTTTATTGGAAGTATTGTTTTATTGGACATCAGAACAATTTATATATTGAATGTTTCCAACTATTTAACCTAATAACTATTACGTAATTAACTGCAAAAATGCTTTAACATACCAAGTAAAAGTACTCACATTCTTTCAGACTCTTTCCTTAAATCCAAGTTTTTGAGGAAATGCTCGTGATATGACGAAGGGATGGTGGCAAATTCAACAATCTGATTAGTTTAAAGACAGGAATATGATCACGTTCAACAGCGAACCAAACATACTAGGCTTTAACAACCACAGTAAAGGAAGCAATTAAATCACATACCAATAATGGTGTAATAGTTAGGAGAAAGAGGAAGTAGCAGTTCATTCGCTAGCTCAAACAAAAATCACGAATCCTAAAGGGTTTTAAATTTGTGTCATGTGTGATTAACAATGTAAACAGATCTGTAGGGAATTAAAAGCAATATTCCATGCAATACGATACAAGTAGCCTTGATAGTTGGATGATGATTTTTATGGACACCATACTTGTAATGACTTTTGGGGTAACTCTATATTCATGGGCACATAGAAATTGGATATGTCAAAGTTCACCGGCAATGACAATGCAATAATCATAATTAATTACTTGAATAATTAATAAAAATAGTTTCTCAAACATTGTTTTGATTGTGTGACACATGATAAATAAACAATACACCCGAGATAATAAAAAAGTTTATAATTTAGTCAGTCAAGCATGAAAATTACTTCCGATCAATCGAGAGCCAAGTATTTTATATACAAATGGCATTGTTGTTGTTGTGGTACGCAACAAAATACTCATTTCGCACTCTATGTTTATTTCGTACCCTGCGTTAAATTGCATTCGCAGAATTCCAGTGCCGGTATGTTAATTGAAGTTCCTGCTATAAAGGCAGGTCTCCCTGTACTTACATTCATTCTATTATTTTGTGCTATTCGAAAATACAACAGTTGTTAATGTTAGTTCCGGAGCTTTTTATGTAGTCCACAAACACTGTCAGTTAAGAGTAATATTGAACGTAGGCAGGCACGTACATACAAAGAATGTTATTTGTAAAGTTGAGTTGTTTATTCACTTTTCAAATAGTGTTCAACAACCTTTTATCACGCGCGGAAGCTTAAACTAAACAATGTATCAGTGGCCTTACTATTGTTTTATTGGCTATTCCTTCATAAGTTTACAATTTTGTAAATGTGGTAGATTTTATTTAGACTATCTTCTTTTTTGACACAGACAAGCAAGATGTTTTCACTATAATCAGCACACTATATTTAATGCATTTAGTTCAACTTTGTCCAAATTTAGAGAACATTTATTGGCGTTTTTGAACTTTTTTGGCGCTGATGACCTTTTTTTCTAGGTGAACAATCAATAATTTCCCAAATTCGTTTCCTGTGCTGTGTTGGTACATTCAAATACATACCGTATTTTACACCACCCTCATTCTGGCAGAATTCTGGCAGAATAATTTTGCAAATTTGCCACATTCTACAAGGTACAACAGGCATTTACTCAAAAATTGTTTTTTTTGGATTAGAATCAAATTACAGAGATGAGCAAGCAGATCAAACCTCAAAAAACATTTAAACAACATTTTCCGCAGCTGTATCAATCAAAAAAATCGCGAATTAAAAAAATCGCCTGGTTTTGCGAGCATAATGGCGGCATGCGAAAAACCAGTCTAAGACAAAGAATTCTGCTCGACGTTCTTGCAATAGGTGCCAATATTGACCAATATCAAGGGAACGGAAATTTAATGCTCTACAACATGCAATTAACAAATTTGAAATTAAGGTGCCGGATGACCTTCAAATCGCCCATCGAAGACGACCCGCTTTGAGCGAATCAGCAGCATAATGGCGTAATGTCGGCAAGCGAAAAACTTCCCTATTAAAACAATTCTGCTCGACGTTCTTGCAATAGGTGCCAATATTGACCAATATCAAGGGAACGGAAATTTAATGCTCTACAACATGCAATTAACAAATTTGAAATTAAGGTGCCGGATGACCTTCAAATCGCCCATCGAAGACGACCCGCTTTGAGCGAATCAGCAGCGTAATGGCGTAATGTCGGCATGCGAAAAACTTCCCTATTAAAACAATTCTGCTCGGCGTTCTGGCAATAGGTGCCAATATTGACCAATATCAAGAGAACGGAAATTTAATTCTCTACAACATGCAATTAACAAATTTGAAATTAAGGTGCCGGATGACCTTCAAATCGCCCATCGAAGACGACCCGCTTTGAGCGAATCAGCAGCATAATGGCGTAATGTCGGCAAGCGAAAAACTTCCCTATTAAAACAATTCTGCTCGGCGTTCTGGCAATAGGTGCCAATATTGACCAATATCAAGAAAACGGAAATTTAATTCTCTACAACATGCAATTAACAAATTTGAAATTAAGGTGCCGGATGACCTTCAAATCGCCCATCGAAGACGACCCGCTTTGAGCGAATCAGCAGCATAATGGCGTAATGTCGGCATGCGAAAAACTTCCCTATTAAAACAATTCTGCTCGGCGTTCTAGCAATAGGTGCCAATATTGACCAATATCAAGAGAACGGAAATTTAATTCTCTACAACATGCAATTAACAAATTTGAAATTAAGGTGCCGGATGACCTTCAAATCGCCCATCGAAGACGACCCGCTTTGAGCGAATCAGCAGCGTAATGGCGTAATGTCGGCATGCGAAAAACTTCCCTATTAAAACAATTCTGCTCGGCGTTCTAGCAATAGGTGCCAATATTGACCAATATCAAGGGAACGGAAATTTAATTCTCTACAACATGCAATTAACAAATTTGAAATTAAGGTGCCGGATGACCTTCAAATCGCCCATCGAAGACGACCCGCTTTGAGCTAATCAGCAGCGTAATGGCGTAATGTCGGCATGCGAAAAACTTCCCTATTAAAACAATTCTGCTCGGCGTTCTGGCAATAGGTGCCAATATTGACCAATATCAAGGGAGCGGAAATTTAATTCTCTACTAACAGGTAATTAAAACCTTTGTAATTCACTGACGAATAACGCTTATATGATTTTTGTCAGAAATGCCACAGTTTGGAGACGAGGTTATTAACTTAGAGTCAGGGCGGTCGTTTGTAATTATTGTTGCACAACGTTTGGCTTGTCCTTTTGTACGTGGAAAACAGGTCACAAATATAAACAATGCCAATATTACATATTTCATATTAATATACACGGTGTTCTCTGCAACAGCCTTCAACAGCCAAAAGGAAAGGTCAAGCGATAACCGTTGTTGGTATTGCATCTTGTACGGGTCAGTTTGTGGAGTCATGTATCGTCGCGAATCAAAGATTGTGATAAGACATGCATGTTTCGGTGTGATTACATGTGGGACCTTTGGTCTATTCTTTTTTATTATTGAAGAAAGAGGGAAAAAACTGTAGCGGTGAATAATTAAAGAAAAAGGGGGCATAGGGGCAAAAAACAAACACAATGGCGCAAAAATACAAATTACTTGGGTACACGACAAACAGCTTAAACATGGTTTCATAAGATATTCAGTTGTTTTATTTTGACCACCGATGTTCAATTCAATAGTTCTTGTCGATTAAAATACGAATAATTGTTGGTCGCCTATTAGCGTGTTGCATCTGTACATTACATGCCAACAACAACAAAGTGCACAGTCAAAAAAACATTACAAAATAGTATGAAATTTCAGTACTGTTTTACAATATCACAATATGACTATAGTAAGAATTAAAACCGTTTCATAGGCAAAAGACGCACGATACAGTTTTGCTAGCTTAAATTCCTTTAATTGTTTGTTGGTCATGATAGCCATGGGGTTCGGTTTAAATTGGGAGCTTATTAGTTTCCTCTCCACTGCAGCTTTTTTTGGAGATTAGCCTCCAGGGTAACCTATCCGCTAATAAGTAGTCCCATAAACCTTGTGCTTTGGCTGGATTTGTATTACCATTCTGCTGTAACCAAGTATAGAAGGTCTTTGTGTACCCAAAGTGTTGTAAGATATTTTAGACACGTATGTTGGCTTTTTTTGTTTGCGAAGGAACTGTGTCCCACTCCTCATGTAGACTTGCTACAAGCTGCAGAAACTTGACGAAAAATGTTTGATTTGGCTCAAAACCAAACTCTGTAACGAATATACCAACAGGTCAACAAGAGCAAATACTCACTCTTCGTGAAAATTTTCTAAAAAATGGTTTACTGCGCTTTTTTATAATTTTGTCCAAGCTGTTGCGCATGTGGTTGGATTTTTGGCTGAGAATTGACATCGCCATACTTTTGACACAATGTAAGGTTTTCAAAGAAATAAGAGTCTTCAATATTTTGCTATGGAACAACCGACGAATTTAAGAGCACCTCAAATCTGTTTTGGTGCAGAAATCGTGTTTGGAGATTGGATTTGTTTGGTTAAAAGGTTTGGATAACAGCGTTTTAAATTAAGAGGCAACATATGATTCTCATTATCTATCATACCCCCGCCCATGCAAAATTTAAGATATGGTAACGCTTTTATTTCTTTCTTATTATGGCTATAGTTATCTTCCCGATAAGGGTTATTCCTCTGGTCGCCCAAAGGTTCATAACTATGTTGGCTTTTTCAGGGAAGGGAGAAAGTTTAATTCAATTATTTTTTTAAGATTTTTGAGAAATCAGTATCCGAACCTTTTGTAAAAACAATGCAAACAGGGATGATTTTTATTCATGCAGACCACGAACAAAGTTAAGGAGAGTGGGTCATCTTGTCTGAGGCCACGTTCTATGTCAAACGATTCCAAGAAATATGGTGTCGAAAATTTGCATGTAGGCCTATGTGGAAACATGGTAATGGTCCCTAATGTCAATAATGTCGAACAGCAACCGGATATTTGACCCTATATATCGGTGCGGTTGGAAGCCGTGTCGCTCCTTCGATAGAAAACCACGTATCTTGCGTTGACGACTTTTAAGGAGATCTTGTAGTCCATGTTTAGCAAAGGTATCGGGCGATAATTTGGGAATATAGAAAACCTTTCCCAGTATTAGGAAACAGGGTGACAACTCCTTTACATTGTGAATAGATATTCAACCTGATTAAGTTTCCGTTCTCTTGATATTGGTCAATATTGCCACCAACTACAAGAAATTGCCAGAACGCCGAGCAGAATTGTTTTAATAGGGAAGTTTTTCGCATGCCGACATTACGCCATTACGCTGCTGATTCGCTCAAAGCGGGTCGTCTTCGATGGGGGATTTGAAGGTCATCCGGCACCTTAATTTCAAATTTGTTAATTGCATGTTGTAGAGAATTAAATTTCCGTTCTCTTGATATTGGTCAATATTGGCACCTATTGCCAGAACGCCGAGCAGAATTGTTTTAATAGGGAAGTTTTTCGCATGCCGACATTACGCCATTACGCTGCTGATTCGCTCAAAGCGGGTCGTCTTCGATGGGCGATTTGAAGGTCATCCGGCACCTTAATTTCAAATTTGTTAATTGCATGTTGTAGAGAATTAAATTTCCGTTCTCTTGATATTGGTCAATATTGGCACCTATTGCCAGAACGCCGAGCAGAATTGTTTTAATAGGGAAGTTTTTCGCATGCCGACATTACGCCATTACGCTGCTGATTCGCTCAAAGCGGGTCGTCTTCGATGGGCGATTTGAAGGTCATCCGGCACCTTAATTTCAAATTTGTTAATTGCATGTTGTAGAGAATTAAATTTCCGTTCTCTTGATATTGGTCAATATTGGCACCTATTGCTAGAACGCCGAGCAGAATTGTTTTAATAGGGAAGTTTTTCGCATGCCGACATTACGCCATTATGCTGCTGATTCGCAAAAAGCGGGTCTTTTTCGATGGGCGATTTGAAGATCATCCGGCACCTTAATTTCAAATTTGTTAATTGCATGTGGTAGAGCATTAAATTTCCGTTCTCGTGATATTAGTCAATATTGGCACCTATTGCAAGAACGCCGAGCAGAATTGTTTTAATAGGGAAGTTTTTCGCATGCCGACATTACGCCATTATGCTGCTGATTCGCAAAAAGCGGGTCGTCTTCGATGGGCGATTTGAAGGTCATCCGGCACCTTAATTTCAAATTTGTTAATTGCATGTTGTAGAGAATTAAATTTCCGTTCTCTTGATATTGGTCAATATTGGCACCTATTGCCAGAACGCCGAGCAGAATTGTTTTAATAGGGAAGTTTTTCGCATGCCGACATTACGCCATTACGCTGCTGATTCGCTCAAAGCGGGTCGTCTTCGATGGGCGATTTGAAGGTCATCCGGCACCTTAATTTCAAATTTGTTAATTGCATGTTGTAGAGAATTAAATTTCCGTTCTCTTGATATTGGTCAATATTGGCACCTATTGCTAGAACGCCGAGCAGAATTGTTTTAATAGGGAAGTTTTTTGCATGCCGACATTACGCCATTATGCTGCTGATTCGCTCAAAGCGGGTCGTCTTCGATGGGCGATTTGAAGGTCATCCGGCACCTTAATTTCAAATTTGTTAATTGCATGTTGTAGAGAATTAAATTCCCGTTCTCTTGATATTGGTCAATATTGGCACCTATTGCTAGAACGCCGAGCAGAATTGTTTTAATAGGGAAGTTTTTCGCATGCCGACATTACGCCATTATGCTGCTGATTCGCAAAAAGCGGGTCTTTTTCGATGGGCGATTTGAAGATCATCCGGCACCTTAATTTCAAATTTGTTAATTGCATGTGGTAGAGCATTAAATTTCCGTTCTCGTGATATTAGTCAATATTGGCACCTATTGCAAGAACGCCGAGCAGAATTGTTTTAATAGGGAAGTTTTTCGCATGCCGACATTACGCCATTATGCTGCTGATTCGCAAAAAGCGGGTCGTCTTCGATGGGCGATTTGAAGGTCATCCGGCACCTTAATTTCAAATTTGTTAATTGCATGTGGTAGAGCATTAAATTTCCGTTCTCGTGATATTGGTCAATATTGGCACCTATTGCAAGAACGCCGAGCAGAATTGTTTTAATAGGGAAGTTTTTCGCATGCCGACATTACGCCATTATGCTGCTGATTCGCAAAAAGCGGGTCGTCTTCGATGGGCGATTTGAAGGTCATCCGGCACCTTAATTTCAAATTTGTTAATTGCATGTTGTAGAGCATTAAATTTCCGTTCTCGTGATATTGGTCAATATTGGCACCTATTGCAAGAACGCCGAGCAGAATTGTTTTAATAGGGAAGTTTTTCGCATGCCGACATTACGCCATTATGCTGCTGATTCGCAAAAAGCGGGTCGTCTTCGATGGGCGATTTGAAGGTCATCCGGCACCTTAATTTCAAATTTGTTAATTGCATGTGGTAGAGCATTAAATTTCCGTTCTCGTGATATTAGTCAATATTGGCACCTATTGCAAGAACGCCGAGCAGAATTGTTTTAATAGGGAAGTTTTTCGCATGCCGACATTACGCCATTATGCTGCTGATTCGCAAAAAGCGGGTCGTCTTCGATGGGCGATTTGAAGGTCATCCGGCACCTTAATTTCAAATTTGTTAATTGCATGTGGTAGAGCATTAAATTTCCGTTCTCGTGATATTGGTCAATATTGGCACCTATTGCAAGAACGCCGAGCAGAATTGTTTTAATAGGGAAGTTTTTCGCATGCCGACATTACGCCATTATGCTGCTGATTCGCAAAAAGCGGGTCGTCTTCGATGGGCGATTTGAAGGTCATCCGGCACCTTAATTTCAAATTTGTTAATTGCATGTGGTAGAGCATTAAATTTCCGTTCTCGTGATATTGGTCAATATTGGCACCTATTGCAAGAACGCCGAGCAGAATTGTTTTAATAGGGAAGTTTTTCGCATGCCGACATTACGCCATTATGCTGCTGATTCGCAAAAAGCGGGTCGTCTTCGATGGGCGATTTGAAGGTCATCCGGCACCTTAATTTCAAATTTGTTAATTGCATGTTGTAGAGCATTAAATTTCCGTTCACGTGATATTGGTCAATATTGGCACCTATTGCAAGAACGCCGAGCAGAATTGTTTTAATAGGGAAGTTTTTCGCATGCCGACATTACGCCATTATGCTGCTGATTCGCAAAAAGCGGGTCGTCTTCGATGGGCGATTTGAAGGTCATCCGGCACCTTAATTTCAAATTTGTTAATTGCATGTGGTAGAGCATTAAATTTCCGTTCTCGTGATATTAGTCAATATTGGCACCTATTGCAAGAACGCCGAGCAGAATTGTTTTAATAGGGAAGTTTTTCGCATGCCGACATTACGCCATTATGCTGCTGATTCGCAAAAAGCGGGTCGTCTTCGATGGGCGATTTGAAGGTCATCCGGCACCTTAATTTCAAATTTGTTAATTGCATGTGGTAGAGCATTAAATTTCCGTTCTCGTGATATTGGTCAATATTGGCACCTATTGCAAGAACGCCGAGCAGAATTGTTTTAATAGGGAAGTTTTTCGCATGCCGACATTACGCCATTATGCTGCTGATTCGCAAAAAGCGGGTCGTCTTCGATGGGCGATTTGAAGGTCATCCGGCACCTTAATTTCAAATTTGTTAATTGCATGTTGTAGAGCATTAAATTTCCGTTCTCGTGATATTGGTCAATATTGGCACCTATTGCAAGAACGCCGAGCAGAATTGTTTTAATAGGGAAGTTTTTCGCATGCCGACATTACGCCATTATGCTGCTGATTCGCAAAAAGCGGGTCGTCTTCGATGGGCGATTTGAAGGTCATCCGGCACCTTAATTTCAAATTTGTTAATTGCATGTGGTAGAGCATTAAATTTCCGTTCTCGTGAGATTAGTCAATATTGGCACCTATTGCAAGAACGCCGAGCAGAATTGTTTTAATAGGGAAGTTTTTCGCATGCCGACATTACGCCATTATGCTGCTGATTCGCAAAAAGCGGGTCTTTTTCGATGGGCGATTTGAAGGTCATCCGGCACCTTAATTTCAAATTTGTTAATTGCATGTGGTAGAGCATTAAATTTCCGTTCTCGTGATATTAGTCAATATTGGCACCTATTGCAAGAACGCCGAGCAGAATTGTTTTAATAGGGAAGTTTTTCGCATGCCGACATTACGCCATTATGCTGCTGATTCGCAAAAAGCGGGTCGTATTCTATGGGCGATTTGAAGGTCATCCGGCACCTTAATTTCAAATTTGTTAATTGCATGTTGTAGAGAATTAAATTTCCGTTCTCTTGATATTGGTCAATATTGGCACCTATTGCTAGAACGCCGAGCAGAATTGTTTTAATAGGGAAGTTTTTCGCATGCCGACATTACGCCATTACGCTGCTGATTCGCTCAAAGCGGGTCGTCTTCGATGGGCGATTTGAAGGTCATCCGGCACCTTAATTTCAAATTTGTTAATTGCATGTTGTAGAGAATTAAATTTCCGTTCTCTTGATATTGGTCAATATTGGCACCTATTGCCAGAACGCCGAGCAGAATTGTTTTAATAGGGAAGTTTTTCGCATGCCGACATTACGCCATTACGCTGCTGATTCGCTCAAAGCGGGTCGTCTTCGATGGGCGATTTGAAGGTCATCCGGCACCTTAATTTCAAATTTGTTAATTGCATGTTGTAGAGAATTAAATTTCCGTTCTCTTGATATTGGTCAATATTGGCACCTATTGCTAGAACGCCGAGCAGAATTGTTTTAATAGGAAAGTTTTTCGCATGCCGACATTACGCCATTATGCTGCTGATTCGCTCAAAGCGGGTCGTCTTCAATGGGCGATTTGAAGGTCATCCAGCACCTTAATTTCAAATTTGTTAATTGCATGTTGTAGAGAATTAAATTTCCGTTCTCGTGATATTAGTCAATATTGGCACCTATTGCAAGAACCCCGAGCAGAATTGTTTTAATAGGGAAGTTTTTCGCTTGTCGACATTACGCCATTATGCTGCTGATTCGCTCAAAGCGGGTCGTCTTCTATGGGCGATTTGAAGGTCATCCGGCACCTTAATTTCAAATTTGTTAATTGCATGTTGTAGAGAATTAAATTTCCGTTCTCTTGATATTGGTCAATATTGGCACCTATTGCCAGATTGCCGAGCAGAATTGTTTTAATAGGGAAGTTTTTCGCATGCCGACATTACGCCATTACGCTGCTGATTCGCTCAAAGCGGGTCGTCTTCGATGGGCGATTTGAAGGTCATCCGGCACCTTAATTTCAAATTTGTTAATTGCATGTTGTAGAGAATTAAATTTCCGTTCTCTTGATATTGGTCAATATTGGCACCTATTGCTAGAACGCCGAGCAGAATTGTTTTAATAGGGAAGTTTTTCGCATGCCGACATTACGCCATTACGCTGCTGATTCGCTCAAAGCGGGTCGTCTTCGATGGGCGATTTGAAGGTCATCCGGCACCTTAATTTCAAATTTGTTAATTGCATGTTGTAGAGAATTAAATTTCCGTTCTCTTGATATTGGTCAATATTGGCACCTATTGCTAGAACGCCGAGCAGAATTGTTTTAATAGGAAAGTTTTTCGCATGCCGACATTACGCCATTATGCTGCTGATTCGCTCAAAGCGGGTCGTCTTCAATGGGCGATTTGAAGGTCATCCAGCACCTTAATTTCAAATTTGTTAATTGCATGTTGTAGAGAATTAAATTTCCGTTCTCGTGATATTAGTCAATATTGGCACCTATTGCAAGAACCCCGAGCAGAATTGTTTTAATAGGGAAGTTTTTCGCTTGTCGACATTACGCCATTATGCTGCTGATTCGCTCAAAGCGGGTCGTCTTCTATGGGCGATTTGAAGGTCATCCGGCACCTTAATTTCAAATTTGTTAATTGCATGTTGTAGAGAATTAAATTTCCGTTCTCTTGATATTGGTCAATATTGGCACCTATTGCCAGATTGCCGAGCAGAATTGTTTTAATAGGGAAGTTTTTCGCATGCCGACATTACGCCATTACGCTGCTGATTCGCTCAAAGCGGGTCGTCTTCGATGGGCGATTTGAAGGTCATCCGGCACCTTAATTTCAAATTTGTTAATTGCATGTTGTAGAGAATTAAATTTCCGTTCTCTTGATATTGGTCAATATTGGCACCTATTGCTAGAACGCCGAGCAGAATTGTTTTAATAGGGAAGTTTTTCGCATGCCGACATTACGCCATTACGCTGCTGATTCGCTCAAAGCGGGTCGTCTTCGATGGGCGATTTGAAGGTCATCCGGCACCTTAATTTCAAATTTGTTAATTGCATGTTGTAGAGCATTAAATTTCCGTTCCCTTGATATTGGTCAATATTGGCACCTATTGCAAGAACGTCGAGCAGAATTCTTTGTCTTAGACTGGTTTTTCGCATGCCGCCATTATGCTCGCAAAACCAGGCGATTTTTTTGATTGATACAGCTGCGGAAAATGTTGTTTAAATGTTTTTTGAGGTTTGATCTGCTTGCTCATCTCTGTAATTTGATTCTAATCCAAAAAAAACAATTTTTGAGTAAATGCCTGTTGTACCTTGTAGAATGTGGCAAATTTGCAAAATTATTCTGCCAGAATTCTGCCAGAATGAGGGTGGTGTATTTTACGGACCATAAGGCGCAACTTAAATCCTTTTTTTTCCTCATAAATTGATCGTGCGCCTTATAAGCCGGTGCGCCTAATGTATGGATCAAGTAGTGCTTTATTGCCTACACTCAAAACCAGTACCGATACTATTATAAATAAACCACCGTCTTACACAATAAACTACGGTAAAAGCAACTAGCAACTGTGATATTCATACTATTGTGACTTGCTTACATTTATTACCTAACAAGTTTTTGTTTAATGAGCTTTATACGGTAACCCATACTCCTTAAAATACGTTGCGTTCTATAGCCCGGTGCGCCTTATGTATGAACAAAAAACTAATCAAAGCAATTTATTGACAGTGCGCCTTATAATCGGGTGCGCTTTATGGTCCGTAAAATACGGTAACTAACAACCATATTTAACCAAACAACAAGCACATTAAGCAAAAAAAACTAAGAGTGAATTTCCAAACTAAGACTGCTCTTTAGAAATGAGCACATTTGAATATTTTCAGGTGATGTTCACAAAAATCTTAGAAATAAGCACCACCGTCATTTCGGCGAAATGGAATTTGGTTAAAACCGAAATTGTTTCACGCATGAATGAACACGGCTTCAAACAATTGTGATCACACAAAATAAGCATTACCTCACGAAAAAAACAAAAATGAGTTGAAATAACAAACATTTCAATCAGCAAGGTGTCCAATATTTGCAAAACAATATCTACACTTTAAAATTGCAATTTTTGAACACCTATAAAGTATATAACAACGAAATGGATTTGACTGCGGTGTCGCTGTGTGAATCCCAGCATTCGCGTATTTTCGGCGCTGCATACAAGTGCCAATTAAATGATGTTCCAGGCCATAGCATTTTTTAAAAATTGGTGTAGAATAGGCTGAGAACATGTAGATCACATTACAATAGCGTTTTTTGAACACCTATAAAGTATATCGCAACGAAATGGGTTTGACTGCGGTCACGCTGTGTGAATCCCAGCGATCGCGTATTTTCGGCGCTGCATACAAGTGCCAATTTAATAATGTTCCGGGCCATGGGATTTTTTTTTTTTTTTTTACTGAAACTGTAGGCAGTGAGCATTTGCGGCGCTGCATACAAGTGCCAATTTAACAATGTTCCGGGCCATAGGATTTTTTAAAAATTGGTGTACAATAGGCTTAGAACATGTAGATCACATTACAATAGCGTTTTTTGAACACCCATAAAGTATATCGCAACGAAATGGGTTTGACTGCGTTCACGCTGTGTGAATCCCAGCGATCGCGTATTTTCGGCGCTTCAGACAAGTGCCAATTTAATAATGTTCCGGGCCATAGGATTTTTTAAAAATTGGTGTACAATAGGCTTAGAACATGTAGATCACATTACAATAGCGTTTTTTGAACACCTATAAAGTATATCGCAACGAAATGGGTTTGACTGCTGTCACGCTGTGTGAATCCCAGCGATCGCGTATTTTCGGCGCTGCATACAAGTGCCAATTTAATAATGTTCCGGGCCATAGGACTTTTCAAAAATTGGTGTAGAATAGGCTTAGAACATGTAGATCACATTACAATAGCGTTTTTTGAACACCTATAAAGTATATCGCAACGAAATGGGTTTGACTGCGGTCACGCTGTGTGAATCCCAGCGATGCCTACTGTTTCAGTCAAAGCCTTTGACGAACAATGCGCTACACTAATTTTCAAAAAAATCCTATGGCCCGGAACATTATTAAATTGGCACTTGTATGCAGCGCCGAAAATACGCGATCGCTGGGATTCACACAGCGTGACCGCAGTCAAACCCATTTCGTTGCGATATACTTTATAGGTGTTCAAAAAACGCTATTGTAATGTGATCTACATGTTCTAAGCCTATTCTACACCAATTTTTAAAAAATTCTGTGTCCCGGAACATTATTAAATTGGTACTTGTATGCAGCGCCGCAAATGCTCACTGCCTACTGTACTGTTTCAGTCAAAGCCTTTGACGAACAATGCGCATGCATGCTGGGATTCACACAGCGTGACAGCAGTCAAACCCATTTCGTTGCGATATACTTTATAGGTGTTCAAAAAACGCTATTGTAATGTGATCTACATGTTTTAAGCCTATTCTACACCAATTTTTAAAAAATCTTATGGCCCCAAACATTGTTAAATTGGCACTTGTATGCAGCGCCGAAAATACGCGATCGCTGGGATTCACACAGCGTGACCGCAGTCAAACCCATTTCGTTGCGATATACTTTATAGGTGTTCAAAAAACGCTATTGTAATGTGTAGATATTGTTTTGCAAATATTGGACACCTTGCTGATTGAAATGTTTGTTATTTCAACTCATTTTTGTTTTTTTCGTGAGGTAATGCTTATTTTGTGTGATCACAATTGGTTGAAGCTGTGTTCATTCATGCGTGAAATAATTTCGGTTTTAACCAAATTCCATTTCGCCGAAATGACGGTGGTGTTCCAGTTCGGTTGGCAGAGCCTTGGAAGCAAAACAGGAAGACGCTTAAAATTAAAAAATCGAATTTGAAAATAACTTCTTTTGAAGAATTATTTAATGCAAATCACAAACACTCATTACAATGATTAAAGCACGTAACTACTCAACCGTATCGTGATTAAACCTAAACAAATCACAGCGTTGTTTGTCACGTCACAGCTCAGTGATTTCTCAGTCAAGCAAATAAAAATAGAGACAGTTTATATTTGTGTTAAAATTTATGTTAGTTAAAATCTCGCTGAACCTGTAGACCACAGTAGCCCTAGCGTTGTTGCGTTTTTCTTGCACTTAAATGCCCTCAAAAACGTGAGTGGTGTAACAGATATCCGTTAAAACGTCTGCAAACGGGTTGGTTGGTTAGTAATTTTACTATTATTCTTCTGCCAACCAACGACAGAAATAAATTTTTGTCAGAATGCTCATTTGTGACGTTCAAAAACGCAATCAGGTGTGTTGTTATTGTCGCTTTACAACACCATTACTTGGGCCAGTTTCGTATAAGCTGTCTTCTACGTTAAATTACATTGTTGAACGTCAGGGGGGCAAATGGCCCTAGGGGAGTGGCTAAACCATTTTTTCGGAGACTAATTTTGATCAAAATTTGTAGATATGAGATGGATCTTTCATAAAATCACAAATGATTGGACACGTAAACGATTCATTTTTCAACAAATACAGCCTGTTTTTTTTGCTCCATTTTCAACATAATTTTTAGCACCACCCACCAAAAAGTAACTACCTAATTGAAATACCCCCAAAACCCCACTAAAACTGCCCCAAACACCCAAAAATTCGCCATGACAACAGCACGCACATGTGCGCTCATTCAACTGTAAATTTAACTTAAATGCGTCACTGCCTTGCTGGTAAATATCTGCATAACAGGGAAGTTTCAAAGCAAGTTTTTTTTTATTTAGCCCTAACCAGTCTACTAAAATAAAAAAACAGTCACTACTGGGATCAGAAAGCCACAAATACAAACAAACACACAGAACTACAACCTGAAAATCAATAACAATAAAATGAGACAAGTATGCAGACATTCAAACAAACAAATGACCTTAAACAAACCAACTAATAGCAAATTAACAACTATTAGCAAAAAAAGTTGATAATGTATCACACCAATTCTGTTCTCTCTACATAAACCATTAAAACTCACAAATGGCTTGGACAGATGAACAGATGCCATTGTACACGTTGCCTGTTTGAATAAAGGTTCTCAACCTAGTAGTTCAAAACACAAACCAGCCAACTCCACAACAAATATTGTCTGGTGAGAACGGCATAGGTTTCTGCACGAAAAGACAACCAACCCAACATTCATGATCTGCAATTTCAGAAAGGAAAATTTAACAACATCAACGCCAACAAACCATGATTGCAACGTCATGATTATGGAAATATTTGAATGCTAAGCAGGAAATCAGTCGTCACGCTGTTGAAGAGGGAGACCGAGTGTTGAAACAAAAATCTGCGGGAAAACGGAGCGGGAACTTTGGCAAAGGTTAAAGTTTAATTTTTCACAAATTCTTCAACATTACGCTGCATCCTTTTGAAGGGAAGAAGTCAACACCACACTTACCGACTGTTTAATCCGCGCGATTTGGCCACCAACTCCTGTGGATATTTTCCTCATCTGACTTCAAATGTCTAAATTTGAGTCAGTATTTAATACGTCCCAATATGCAAATATTACGAACGAGGTGGGTTTCAGATCAAGATATTCGTAATTTTAACAATCGTCGTATAAAATATGTCATGATAAAGAATAGCGTTCTAACAATATAGTAATAGTAGGAGTTATTTAATGCAGAAAATTCACTTGCAATGGAAGTGTATTATTTACACCTGATTTAATACATTTCTCTTCATTTGTATTTCAACGACCAGGCTTTTTCATAATTTCTGCTCAAGTTGGGCTTGATTACCATCACTTAGAAACTGGTGCCAATGTTGCGAATCCAATATGGTTGTTGGCGATATCGAAAGTTGTGTAGTAATTTCTCATAAACATGACACCAAAGACCCACAATGGACCACCTTCTGACATCATGGTAATGCTGTAAAACCTTAAGACCGAATCTAGGTTGTACCCGAGGACACATAGAACATGAACTACGCACACCATATCACCTTTCTTTATAAACAACGAAATCATCATTTTGATCACAACTTTACTTTTTGTAGTTTTGCTACGGTTTCTGTCCAAACGCCATTCAAGATGCAAAACATCAATCCACAGTGGACTAATTTCTGAGACAGAATTGTTGATGTATCGATATTTGCTGGACTTCCGTCTGTTTCGGCCAAGCATGACTGCCTGTTAGCAACTCTTGTTGCTTGTTTAAGGAATACGTTGATTAAATGTCGTACTTTGTCCTGAAATAAGCAATGTGAACATTACTGAATCTTCTGCAAACGAACATGGTTAAATAAGTAACGTTTTGATTTAAGACCCTTGTCACACATACGTTGATCTTGTCTGGCTTTACATGTAGGCGGTACATTTGTGTCATACGCCATCATGTTTGTCCATTGCACAGTGAGTTAAAAAAGACGCTCATATGACTTACAGGCGGTGTTGTTCAATCGCCTTTTATGTATAAAACATTTATGTTATTAGTTCTCGAAGAAGTTTAGCAAACAAAATACGACGGTGTTGTTCACTCGTCTAAATTTTAGGTGTGCACTTATGTCACATTCAAAAACAGAATGACAAAGGAAAACTGTTGATTGTAAATTAGCGTTTGCCAGTAACTTTTACCCTTGCATATAAATCACGTTTTGCAATATTTGATAATATATATTTGTTTGTTTGTTTATTATGTTCGCAACTTCTAACGAACAAATAGGTCCAGTCCATTTCGCAAAGGTTTTTGCCACTAAAATGATTACACTACTTAGCCTAATCTCAAATAAAGAAAGATTTGGTTCATCTGTGCGATCAACATCATAAT
Organism: Ascidia mentula; assembly: GCF_947561715.1. Classification (NCBI taxonomy): domain Eukaryota; kingdom Metazoa; phylum Chordata; class Ascidiacea; order Phlebobranchia; family Ascidiidae; genus Ascidia; species Ascidia mentula. The sequence continues at coordinate 19,841,083 of NC_138568.1, read as the reverse complement.
AGAGTGGTTGTTCTTAACCTTTTTCTCTCTTATTTCCCACTTTCAGTGTGAAGGGAATCCTTTGTTCCACTTGTGTTCAAATTTTTACCGCAGAATTCCATTATTATATTTGCGCTGTAGCCTATGAACTTTCGCGTGTAAAAAAATCATGCTGCTACCTCGTAGGGCGGCCGAGTAACCCGCGTTCAAAGTTTTGTTAACTGGCCATATTTTTGCCAACTAACATCCATGTGGTTATATCTGTTGTGCGCTTGGGACATTTTTAGGTGCATGACACACAATTGATACGGAACATATAACAACTACTTTCGTACATTTGGTGCCCACTAATTACCTACCCACAACCACATAATTTCCCACTAGTGGGAACTTTTCCACAGGTAAAACGCATTTGTATTTTTAGTTGTTGTGTAGATGAAAAGAATTAAGGACCTATATGGGTATTAAATTGGAGAAATCCTGTTTTCAAGGCCCTCAGCTGTAATGCATCTAGCGACTGTTCCGCTTGTTTCCCAATGACCGTTGATGGGTCTTGTGACTTACATAGGGACCTAAAATTCTACAAAGTTGAAAAAAAAAATTTCCTCCTGGATGAGACTGTACAGAGCAAGGACTTGCTGGGCCTCCTGGAAGATCATATGAGCAACCGGGGGGTATAAACAGCCCTTGGGGGAGGGCTTTGACACTTTTTCAGCAACTAAATTTGATGCCATTGCATAGAGAAGAGTTGGAACTTACAAAAAATGCAAATGAGTGGGAAGTTTAACGATTCATTTTTCTGCAAAATCCAGTTCCATTTTTTGTTGCTCTTTTAACCAAAATACTGAGTAACCAGGGGGGCAAATGGCCCTAGGGGAGTGGCTAAACCATTTTTTCGGAGACTAATTTTGATCAAAATTTGTAGATATGAGCTGGATCTTTCATAAAATCACAAATGATTGGACACTTAAACGATTCATTTTTCAACAAATACAGCCTGTTTTTATTGCTCCATTTTCAACATAATTTTTAGCACCACCCACCAAAAAGTAACTACCTAATTGAAATACCCCCAAAACCCCACTAAAACTGCCCCAAACACCCAAAAATTCGCCATGACAACAGCACGCACATGTGCGCTCATTCAACTGTAAATTTAACTTAAATGCGTCACTGCCTTGCTATTAAATATCTGCATAACAGGGAAGTTTCAAAGCAAGTTTTTTTTTATTTAGCCCTAACCAGTCTACTAAAATAAAAAAAAACAGTCACTACGAGGATTAAAAAGCCACAAATACAAACAAACACACAGAACTACAACCTGAAAATCAATAACAATAAAATGAGACAAGTATGCAGACATTCAAACAAACAAATGACCTTAAACAAACCAACTAATAGCAAATTAACAACTATTAGCAAAAAAAGTTGATAATGTATCACAGCAATTCTGTTCTCTCTATATAAACCATTAAAACTCACAAATGGCTTGGACAGATAAACAGATGCCATTGTACACGTTGCCTGTTTGAATAAAGGTTCTAAACCTAGTAGTTCAAAACACAAACCAGCCAACTCCACAACAAATATTGTCTGGTGAGAACGGCATAGGTTTCTGCACGAAAAAACAACCAACCCAACATTCATGATCTGCAATTTCAGAAAGGAAAATTTAACAACATCAACGCCAACAAAACTGGTGTTTGTGATGAAAGGCATATTAGCTTTGGCTATTCAGAGTCATTTACTCCATTCCCAATGTCCGTTGTTGGTTAATCTTTGAATACAATCTTAATTCACATGAAATCATCCAATTTGCTACCAATGTGTTGGAAAGTGCTCATACCTAACAAAACATTATGTGGTCAAAGAACGCAACCTTCTAGATACAAACTCGCTTACATATAGGAAGAATTATTTATCATGATATTCAGAAACCCGTCGATTTTTGTCTGCAGTTAACTACCGGACTCGGAAGACAAAGTCGACACGCATGTTACAGAAGATGAGATCAAAGAAGGTTGCATTGAAAGCTTCATAGCAGTTCTATGTTAATAAGCTGATAACGCAAAACACATGCATTCTTTATAAGCAATTCCTGCTTTTATCCGCAGAACTCAACGCAGAAAGATAGGCAGAAAAATGAACATCCGGTTAACAAACCACCAGAGGCTGTTAACATACCACCAGGGAGTGTTGTTAAGAAAAAACAAAACTCGTTCTTTACTACGAGGACGTAGTGGCCAATCCAGTTTTCAACGTGAGAAAGATGGTTGAATTTCTTCCAAATACCGCACTTCACCCGAAAAACCTGAGAGATCGACTCGCCTGTCTCCGCTTGGAACTCGCAGGTTTTGCCAAACGAAAGCCATGCCTGTAATCATTTGTAATTTATTCACCAGACGTACGGGAAGTAATCAATAAGAACATAATACTGTATTCACAGAAATAGGATGCCTATGGCGCAGCTTGGATTCCATTTGTGTATAACCTCAAAATGTCCATTTGGAAGAAGACCTTGGTGTTTGTATTTTGAGTGAACATTGTCCCAGCGTTTTTTCATTACGTCATCTATATGACAAAACTTGCAAAGCATTGGAAAGTAAAATACCCTGTGTGTATGGACTAATTCTGTTTATGCAAAGTGGTTGATATAAATTACGTCATTTCTACAACTTTGCAAAAATATGATATATTTATCAGGTATTTAAATGGAGACTCATAATAAGTACTTGGGTTAATAAAATACAAGCAGAAAACGTTTTGTGGAATATTGCAGTATATTCATACAAGCGCGCAAACACGTCTGTTTTGCAACATTTTCACAAACGCTTGTCACCGTTATTTATTATCACATGTGCTATCAATGTAGGCCCGACTTCAAATATTATTGTGGGCAGTGGAAAAGTTTGCTTTTGAGAAAAGTTGATTTGCTTCTGTTGCAATTATCTGTAAAAGCAGATAATCGGTAGTTGCAATAAAAACCTGTGCCACAAACGCGAACATTAAAACCATTAGGCCATCATGTTTGCTGGGAACATATCTGCATATGTTAAAGAGCCTCTAAACTTAAATCATTGTAAATTAAAAAAAAACTCATGGACCGTTTACAAAAATACGAAAATCTTGAAGAGCGAACGCTACTGTCTCGCGAGGACATTGCAGAAGGGCTTAATTTATGCTTAAACGCGACCTACTTCTCTTTTTGAGGGATTTTTAACCAACAGGTATTTGGAACGGCGATGGGTGATTGCCAATGTGGTAATGGAGACGATTGAAAATAGGGCGCTTGCAACATTTGCCCATCTTCCTCGTTTTTGGAGGCCTTGAGTTGATGATACGTTTTGCATTATCGATTTATCGTTCCTCCATTCCTTCCTTGCCCACCTGAACGGCATTAGCGATTCTATCAAGTTTACTTTGGAGGAAGAAATAGATAAGAAACTACCATTCTTGAATGTGCAAGTGTACCGAAACGTGGACGGCAAAAACGGCACTCGCGTCTACCGTAAGCCGACTCACGCAAACCTTTCCTTCTGGTTGGCGCATCCATTACAACACAAAAAGGCGGTTGTGAAGTCCCTTATAGTAAGAGCTGATATTTTGGTCTCAAGCGAAGAAGATCATGACTAAGAGATCAATATCATTCGACACGAGCTGCGGGAAAACTCGTACCCCTCGTGGATATCACGTAGAAGGTCGGGCGTCACATCAAATGACCCGACGCCAACCTTCGGTTCGGTGGTTCTTTCCTATGTCCCCACACTCACCGAGATTTTACAGCGGATGCTGACCGATTATGACATTAGGGTCTACATTAGGCCCCACACAACATTCTGTACATTATTGTCGCACCTCATTACTACGGAAGCAGCGGAACAAAAATGAGTGGTTTACTCAGGGATACCGGAAGAGCCCTGAAAACCAGAATTAAGGAGCACCGCCGCGACGATGCATCAAAAGTCGCAAGGAAGACAGCGTTGGCCAAGCATGCTGCCTTAAAAGGTCATTGGATTGCCTTCGACAAGGACGAGGTTCTTGAAAGGGAGGTGGATCATACAAAGCGCCTTTTTGTAGAAGCGCTCCATATCCACAAGAACAATCGCTGTGTTAATGATAGGAAACAGTGCGTATATTTCCTGGTGCTTTACAACAACTTGCTGTAACTGTTATTTCCAGCCCTTTTTATAACATCACGTGATATCCCAAGCGGTGTTAGCGTTATTTTTTCGTGTTGATACGTTTTCTTGGTGTTGGTTGTGTGCTGAACCATTAGCCTATAAAAGCTTAGCTGGATAGCAAGCGAAGCGTCGGTGAATATATGCCTGGCAGGAACAGCAACATTGTTTTTGTACTTTATACAGGTGTTCACACCACAGGGCGCGCTATTGCCTTGAAAATGGCGCGCAGGTTAATTTTAAAACTAAATTCCAAGCGTCGTCCGTAATTAAACATTGTTTTGAATCCAAAAATCTTATGTTAAAACAATTTCGTCGTGTACCACCTCATTGAGTGTTACAAAGTAACCTAGGGGATGAACTATCCGAAATTTTGAAATCAGTTACGATTTGTTAAATTCGAACTATATTCGCAAATTACGGAAAGGTGCTCACGTACCACCTGGAATGCGGTCGCGTAGTACTAGTTGTACACGTACCCCCGGTTGGGAAACACTGACTTACGCTATAAGAGGAAATTTGCCCTGTCACAAAGCGCTCATTTATTTCCTAGCGCCCCCAATCGCCCATTTGGTCTCCAGCGCCCCTGTACGATTGCGCCCACTTTGGGAACCACTTGTTTAATCAAATATACACAATATCTTGCACGATTACATTTTTAACTGAATCATGAAAGTTGCAGCATCACTAAATATTCACAAATCCCATCATTTTTATTTTTCGCGCTAACTACGCTGTTGAACAACAAGTATGAACACAAAATATGATGGGTCGATGAAACCGTTGATGGAATAAATCCAAATTGTCCCAGACGAAGTCCAAGTTTAGCCCGAAGGGTAACAAACATGACTTGTGACCCCAAGTTCAGTCCCATTTACTTGAAGTAAGAAGTTTCTTATTAGTGAGGCAGAGTTGCGTTCGTAAGTAAGCAAAACACAATTACGCCGTGAATAAATATTGCGTCACGTGATATTAGTTTGTAGAAAGACAATCGTATGGAAGCCGCGCAATGCCCGACCGTGTGGCCCTTGTGCCCTAGCCTCAGTCTCGTGTTGGGACAATAGGAAGTGCAAAGAAAAAACAAATATCGTCATAATGAATAGGGACGGTAAAAGGAACAATGCAGAATATCCATATTATTTGTGTAACAATGCCTGTCTATATTTAATCGCTGGCGATGTTTAGTGCGAAAGCAAACCTAAGGACAAGAGTAAGTTTGCATGAATATAGACTGGGCATCATACTTAACAATGTACATTGATATATTGGTATTTCCCTAGGGAAAATTTTTTCGTTGCGGAGTTGGGATATTTTGCTGTGATCTAGGCTAGCTTATTTGCAAACAAATTTTTCAACCTTATTTAGAGGTATGTGTAGATTGGCTGTTACGAATCCACGCCAACAAACATCATATTTGCCAAGCATGCGTTGGCCAAGCATGCTTTCTTAAAAGGTCACCGGATTGCCTTCGACAAGGACGAGGTTGTTGAAAGGGAGGTGGATCATACAAAGCGCCTTTTCCTAGAAGCGATCCATATCCACAAGAACAATCGCTGTGTTAATGATAGGAAACATTGCGTATATTTCCTGGTGCTTTACAACAACTTGCTGTAACTGTTGTTTCCAGCCCTTTTTATAACATCACGTGATATCATAAGCGGTGTTAGCGTTATTTTTTCGTGTTGGTACGTTTTCTTGGTGTTGGTTGTGTGCTGAACCATTAGCCTATGAAAGCTTAGCTGGATAGCAAGCGAAGCGTCGGTGAATATAAGTTACGGTTTTATGTGAAAAACAAACTATTTAAATATAATATGCCTGGCAGGAACAGCAACATTATCTTTGTACTTTATACAGGTGTTCACACCACAGGGCGCGCTATTGCCTTGAAAATGGCGCGCAGGTTAATTTTGACCGAAAATTAGGAAACTATATTCCAAGCGTCGTCCGTAATTAAACATTGTTTTGAATCCAACAATCTTATGTTTTAGATCATCAAAGGCACAATGGCAAGTTATTTCAATAATTTGGCCCGTTCGACCACTTCCTGGCTGTGCCTTTATTGCAAATTAACTTGAAACATCTGTTCAATTGTCTAATTTGAGTCAGTAGTTGATGCGTGCGTCTCAATATGCAAATATTACACTCTAGTATACGAGCGAGGTGGGCCTCACATAAAAATATTCGCATTTTCAACATAACGCCGTAATGTATTATGATGAAGAATACTGTTTCAACAATATAGTAATGGTTGGAGTTATTTAATGCAGCCTACATATATGCAGTCGTTTGACACAACGACGTTATATTACGCCATCGGGTTGTTGACCACACGTGGTCATTAAAAATAACATTGGACTCGATGGTCGTCAAACAATTTGATTGTTTTTTACCAGCGTGCATTGAGTTAAACATATGTTCATTGACATTGCAAGCGATTTGTTTAATACAGTGTTTCTCAAACTTTTTTTAAGTACCGCCCTTCAAACACATTAGTCATTTATTAACAACGCCCAACAGAACAGACACAAAACATAACGAATTTATTTGTTGCTTGTCAATTAATGCGATGGGTGAGGTTGGTGGAATGATACCATTTTCGTCTGATTTCTAATATTTGAATACCAAACTCTAGTTAGCAACAAGTAAACCATACCACCGAAAATCCTTACTTTGACTTCTAGTTCAGCATGCGAGAAAAGCCCTTTTTGCAGTAGCATAAATTATGCAAAGATTGGACTGAATCATTCGGGCCAGTGATTCCCAACCTTTTTGTGGTTGCGTACAACTTGGAGGTAAAACAATTTCGTCGTGTACCACCAAGTTGAGTGTTAAAAAGTAACATTGGGGATGAACTATCCGAAATTTTGAAATCAGTAACGATTTATTAAATTCGAACTATACCCGCAAATTACGGAAAGATGCTCACGTACCACCTGGAATGCGGTCGCCTACTACTAGTTGTACACGTACCACCGGTTGGGAAACACTGACTTACGCTATAAGAGAAAATTTGCCCTGTCACAAAGCGCTCATTTATTTCCTAGCGCTCCCCAATCGCCCATTCGGTCTCCAGCGCCCCCGTACGATTGCGCCCACTTTGGGAACCACTTGTTTAATCAAATATACACAATATCTTGCACGATTACATTTTTAACTAAATCATGAAAGTTGCAGTATCACTAAATATTTACAAATCCCATCATTTTTATTTTTCGCGCTAACTACGCTGTTGAACAACAAATATGAACACAAAATATCATGGGTCGATAAAACCGTTGATGGAACAAATCCAAATTGTCCCAGACGAAGCCCAAGTTTAGCCCGAAGGGTAACAAACATGACTTGTGACCCCAAGTTCAGTCCCAATCACTTGAAGTAAGAAGTTTCTTATTAGTGAGGCAGAGTAGCGTTCGTAAGTAAGCAAAACACAATTACGCCGTGAATAAATATTGCGTCACGTGATATTAGTTTGTAGAAGGACAATCGTATGGAAGCCGCGTAATGCCCGACCGTGTGGCCCTTGTGCCCTAGCCTCAGTCTCGTGTTGGGACAATAGGAAGTGCAAAGAAAAAACAAATATCGTCATAATGAATAGGGACGGTAAAAGGAACAGTGCAGAATATCCATATTATTTGCGTAACAATGCCTGTCTATATTTAATCGCTGGCTGTGTTTAGTACGAAAGCAAATCTAAGGAAAATAGTAAGGTTGCATGAATATAGACTGGGCATCATACATAACAATATACATTGATATATTGGTATTTCCCCAGGGAAAATTTTTTCGTTGGAGTTGGATATTTTGCTGTGATCTAGGCTAGCTTATTTGCAAACAACTTTTTCAACCTTATAAAGGTATGCGTAGATTGGCTGTTACGAATCCACGTCAACAAACAATATATCAGATAAAGATATTGATTCTGGATACTTTGCGAGGATTTCTCGAACTGTAACAACTCAAAACATTTTGTGTTGCTGCAGAAGTCGTTGGTTGATCAGAGGGAGAGTTTGAGACGGATCAGGGCAGGGTCCGACAGACGAAAAATGGGAGCAAGGTTTGTGAGCTATTTAAATTCTTAACATGGTGAAATATAGCCACATTTTTGTCGGAAAAAACAATAAAAAGGCATATTTTTGGCGCGGGATAAAAATGAACATAAAGAACCCCGTCTAAGCGTGGACGTTTAAATTTTATGTTAAGCAATGTGAAGCCAATAATATGAATTGTGTACAAGCTGCAGACAGATGGCCACTGTTTCGACCTAAAAGGTCTCATCAGTGCAGCTTATACACAAGTTTAAATCATAGTTTGTTATTTCTATGCAAATCTTAGCATGGTTGGGGCTACGGTTTATAGAGTTAGGTTAAACTCGGTCTGGCCTGTGATCTAATTAACAGGTGTCATTAACTTGCACGGTGTCTCACGCTTCGCCAGTCGCATTGTGAGTGCGGGACGAAATTTTGGTTCCTTAATATGGCATAAAAATTATGCCTGGTCATAATCTGACAGCTGGTTACAAAGGGTCGCTTACAATATTTGCCGGCCTTTTGTAAGCGATGGAATCCCGACGGATCGGCTGGAGTAAACTAAACGTGGTTTAAAGTATTTAAATCAGACATATGGTTGAACCAGTGTGGAGATTAAACTTTTGTTTTCCAAAAATTACAAAACCATTTGAATAAGCTTGATCAAAAAATATGAATGGTTCAGTGAGCTGTCGAGATTTGGCGAAAACTACTGAATATTTATTCTAAGTGTTTGGGCAACAAGCGGATGAGAATAATAACAAAAAAGAAAAAAGTGACGACAGTTTATATAAAAAGCCAATGAAATTTTGGAGATTACCAGTTAACTTAAATAACATTACAGTGTTCCTTGGACATAAAGTTTGTAAAACTAAAATCCACGATGACGTCATTCCCCTGAAAAAAAGAAATATATCATTGCAAGATATAAACTCTTTGTGTTTTTATCAGGTATTGGTTGAAGGTGGTTGGAATCCTGCTCTCCTTCATCACAATTGCTTCAGCAGAGTATAAATCTGGCGAAAGTAAGTATTTTGTTACAAATCATAAACTCTGAATTAATTTGATATATTGGTTAGTTTTCCAGATTTGGGTGGATTTCAATTCGATTTACGTTTATGTGTTTTGTGCAGAGTTCACTTGCAATGATTGGAGGAAGGTGCGGGCTGCGTGGTTTTGTGATGGTTTGGACACCGATTGCAGGGACGGAAGTGATGAGAACCTGACCATTTTTTCCACTTATCCTGAAAACCTCACCAGTCCTTACATGAGGTGAAAGCACTTAAATATGTTCCCTACATTCGTTGTATTAGTGTTGACCAACCAATAGACGATGTTATCAGGGTTTGACTTTTATTAAAATAACGAATTTTGAACAGTTCATAATAAAGTCGGGTCAAATAAGAAAGTTTCAAAATACCACACGTTTAGAAGTGTTTTTACTTTAATATTTCATGGGAATTATTGATTGCGAAACACTCCCACGTAACAATAATGTTGTTGAGGTAAGAAGTGGCCAGTGGGAGGCGCAAAGAGTGAATCTAAGATTAGTGAAGGTTTATATCAGGGGTGACCAACACGTCGATCGCATCACAGGTTTGCGTTGAATTTACATAATTTTAAATAAACGTAATCATCAACTTTTTGCATAATTTGCCGTGATAAGTAAACGTTTCATTAATGTTTGCCAGTTTAACACATTGTTTTTAAATTGAGCATTGTTACCAAACACATGGCAATGCAACACGCGGCATTGTTACCAAACATGTGGCATTGTTACGTAAAACGTGGCATTATTACCAAACATGTGGAATTGTTCGGTAATACAAACAAGCAACACTCTGTGCCTTTATTGCCAGTATCAGGTTACCTCAGTAAAACATTTTAGGCGCAGATCAAAAGTGAAAATATTTTTGATATTGTAGGTGGTATAAATACGTTACAATCATAATGCATTTACTTTTGAAACGTCGTATTGAGGAATTGACTATTATAGCGCACGAAAAGTGTATTCCCAGTAGCAAGTTTCATGTTAAAGATTTTTAGCAGGCGTTGCTTATCTTATACACAAGCAAAGTGGAGCCAATAACATGAATGCTGTGAGCTGCAGACAGATGGCCACTGTGTATTTTTGTATTCTGGAAAACCAATCCGCCACAACGAATATCACACAAAAACTTGAACAAAGCAATGGAAACAGAAATAATATAAACGATGGCAAAAAAGAAAAAAACGTATTAAAAGAAAAATGTGGGAAAAGAGTAAAGAGGATAAGAGAAAAAAAACGTCAGAAAAAGTAAGCTATGTCAAACGTGACGAGCAAATAAAACAAATTAAGTAATGGTGCAGTAATAAGTTTTGCTGATGTAAGAATGGGGTGGAGAGAAGGTTAATTAATTTATATTTATAGAATGTTTGACATCGGCCAGGACGCCTTCAGGAAAGGTGTTGTCCCCGTTCCGCTGGATTGCGAGCTTAAAGTTTATGGACTGTTTAAGGGATTGGATGAGGTGTTGGGGGATCTTGTTCAAAGGGCGGGGGTCACTGCGGATTTAGTTACGATTTTTCGAAATGGAATGGCAACATAGAGGTGTTCAGAAGGGCTGTAAGGGTTGTGGCGTAGGGTGTATTAGGTTGTGGGAGTTTGGGAAAGTTTAGGTGTGCAGCGGTGTCAAAGTAGGTGGTGTTCATATTAAGAAGTGCGTGTTTCTAATTCGAAGGTCGAGTAATTTAGGGAATTTCAAGGTTGTATTCAATGAGGGAAAGTTGGGGTGTTGTGGGGGTCTCCAGTATATGCGGAGTTTGTAATATTGTTTTAAAAGAAGAGAGAGGTGAGAGGTCGGCAAAGAGGGGGATGTTGACCATCTCGTAACAACCAAGCTCGGCAGAGGCGCAGAGTTTGAGAGGATGGGGCCGGAAGTCCTAAATGCATGCACGTACGTACGAAGTAGGCGCCATTGTCAAAAACAATAACAAAAGTACAAGATATTGGCTTGCGAAAAACAGTTTGCGTTAAAGTCATTTGGTACTATTGCATTATAGTTACACATAACCTTCTCTCCGGGCATTAGATTATAACATGTGCCACATGTACAACTAATCAATAAACACTGGTAGTTTGTGTTGTTACAACGGCATAGACTTCATTCGGAGCAGCGGTATTTTGAATGTACTTTGTCACACAGACATTTAAGATGCTTGCCTGATGTTGCGTATGTAGTGTGGCAGTACGATGTTTTCTTCCGTTTCTGGGACCGCATTTCGGTAATGCTGTCGTCCCGCATGGTTGACATTGGGGTGGATGCGGCAACTGGTTGCGTGGGTGCTTCTGTAGGAACCACTGGAGTTGTGGCGGCATCGTTTTTTTACCACACCGGGATTTGAACACAGGTCAAGATACGGGTCAGGCGTCTGTCTTGCTCTTATCTACGGTTTGCGGTGGTTTTGCGTCTGCTGCCTCGTTTGCAGCTGCTTTTCGTTCATTGACATTTGTCGAAATCCTTTCGAAGGAATAGAAATCTTCGCGAAAGATTTGATAAATTTGGCATTGCTTGACAGAGTTCTAGACACGAATAATTACCTGATTCCAATAGTTTTCTCCACCTTGTTTTCTACGTATGGATGAACCTAGTTTGGTGCCCAACGTATGACGGTGGCTGTATCGTCACCACAAAGTAGAAGTATTTGCCTGACCGGATGGTCGGCATGATCGTCAGCATCAGTCGCACCAAGCTGCACTGATGAGACCTTATAGGTCGAAACAATGGTCAACTGTTTACAGCTCACTGAATTTGTAATATTGGCCCCAATATGCTTTCTATTAGTTTTTTTCAGCGGATGTTACGCGAAATTATTGTAAAGTCGTAGGTTGTGTTTTGTTATATCTGCATACCCAGTCGTGCATGACCAATTGGCATTAAACTGGTTTATTTAAAACCAAACCTAATATATACAGATTGTCAGTCATTTACAAAAACAATATGACGTAATACATTACTTTTGTTACAGTTGCGACAACAAGTTTGACTACTTCGATTCAAACAAAGTATGCGCCCTAAGAGTGAAGGAGTTTTGCAAAGGAATAATCCAATGTGTAGGAAAAACGCTGTGTGACATCTGTCCCTCCCTCTTCCAGTGTCCTAATTCAGCTTGTTGGAAACGTTCGACTGTTTGTGATGGCGATCCTTGCAATGACTGTCCAGCTTTCCAACACTGGAATAATGGACATGGTTTCAAATGTGTTCGGAATGGCAGGAATTGCAATCTTCCGCAGATGTTTCTATGGGACGGCATTTCTGATTGTGATGATAAATCTGATTTGTGTTACACCTCGGAGAATGGAGATGTCAGGTATTTCGTTTTTGATTGTGTTTTGCATATGCGTACTTGCCAGCACTGCCCCAGACTTCCCTCTCCCAATGTGTTCCTGATCTTACTATATATCATATTTTCTTTTAACGCCATTGGATCGGTGTTTCTACTGGCGTCATTCTTCCTATTGAAGTGAAACGAAAAAAAAGAAACGTTTGCAGAGTAAAATATAATTTTAGTCATATGAACTTTGTTGTTTATATTAATGGTTATGATAATAAAATGAACAGCTTTAACTGCATGCTTATGGGCAAAGTATGGCATCTATAAATAGGTTTGGTATTGCAGAGATATTCGTACTTCTTCATCTCTGAACGAACGACTGTGTTTCAAATGTACAAATTACCCTATGATCATCTCAAAGTCAAGTGTTTGTGATGACGTCATAGATTGCCCTGATATGAGTGATGAAACCAGTTGTAATGGGAAATTCCCTCAGCAGTGTAGCAACAACAATATAGGGTATTTTTGTAGTTATGAAAATACCTTTTATTTCGTTGATGCAAATAACTATTAATTTTATTTAGTTTAAAACCACGTTGTGATTGTTTCGACAATAATGGAGTCTGTTACAACATATTGGATGCAGCCAACATTTCCTGTAACTCAAAAAATGAAATCTGCGATAAGCTCGCTCATTGTTTGGGGAATTCCCCATGTGAGTACCTCTGCCCCTCCCACTTCCAGTGTCCAAATTCAGCTTGTTGGAAACGTTCGACTGTTTGTGATGGCGATCCTTGCAATGACTGTCCAGCTTTCCAACACTGGAATAATGGACATGGATTCAAATGTGTTCGGAATGGCAGGAATTGCAATCTTCCGCAGATGTTTCTATGGGACGGCATTGCCGATTGTGATGATAAATCTGATTTGTGTTACACCTCGGAGAATGGAGATGCCAGGTATTTGTGAACTGTTGTGGTTGGTTAAAAATTCCTACAGGTTAAGATAAGACAGAATGAACTTGTGTCATTTGCAGAGACATTCGAAGTTTGGGGACCTTTAATCATCGTTTATGCTTCCAATGTACAAATGACCCTATGATCATCTCAAGGTCAAGTGTATATGATGACGTCATCGACTGTCCCGATAAAAGTGACGAATGTTTTTGTAAACCTGGGAAAACCAAAGATTGTGGCAAGTTTCATTAGTAAGTGATAAAGCATTAGTTTATTCTTTGGATTGAAACCACTGACATCCAATGCGTCACAAGAAATCTATGACTTGCAATAGTTTAAGGTGTGTTAAGTGTCTGTAAATACTACATGACTTGTTTTCATTGGTATGACTTGTTTACATTAGCATGACTCATGAATAATGCAGTTTAAAATGATGTATTTCGCTGCTGCAGGAAAATACCCATTCCTTTATTGTCAAGACATTATAAAGGCGTTTTCGACCTTGAATACAAAGTATTGTAGTCGAAAAAGACTTTAAATGTGGTTTCAATATGTTTGTCTGTTCCTCAGCTACCCTGCAGCACGTGTTTGGAGGTTAAGCGTCTTTTCGTAATTTTGGGTCAGTTCTGAGCTGAATTCCTATGTATGGGTTTTAAAATTGTTTGTTTAATTACTACATGAGTCACAAGTAAATCTCATCTGCATGTAATTTAAGTTTTTAATTATAAAATAAACGCAAAACATTCAAATGTTTTCAGTGTTGATGAAGAAGTGAAGAGCAACTGCTCAACAACAACAACCAACTACATACAGGGGTGGTGGTTGTGTAAGGTAAGTGAGAATGAATAACTTATTGTTTAGTCGGAAATAAATGGTTTAGATGTTTACTTACATTTGTAGGTTCTTATCAACACAATGTACTTACTCACTTTCTGGACAAACTCCAGTTTAAACAAACGTTTGCAACAATGTTTACGCAGTCAAACGTAATTATTACACGAACTTACAAAGATTTTGACTTACTTCGCCAAACGTGAATATTTGTTACCTTCATGGTTTGGTTCCTGTAGTTTTCTAAACTACTGTGGAACAAACCAGCAATCAGAGACATGAAGCGAGTTACAACCAATGTTGTAGTTTTGCAATTTAACTTGTTCGTTTCAAAGCGAACTAATCCACGAAGCACAATGAACAGATTTTTTAACAAAATGCTTCATTCTTATATGATCACAGAACGTCACACTGCGCAGAAGTTTAAAGTGCATGTGACACGGAAAAATCAAACATGTAAATAATTAAACTAAGAGATGTTCATAACTTTAAAGTGCAACAAACGGATTTTGATGTTAATTTGGGCTGCAGAAAGATGGCCGCTATTTAGACCTATTATGTCTTATTTAGTTGTGTAATAATAAAACAGTTACTGGGACTGGGTGTTCTTGTTGTCATAGGCATTTATGATCGCTAACGTGATACATGAACTTTTGAAAACACGACAGAGACAAACCGTCAGTTTAGCATTGTCGTTTTGTCCACTCAAAGCAAAAGATAGAAGTAGGTATATTGAATTTTGACCGCCGAGAAAGGCCGACGAAATTAGTTGATTATGCAACACAGTTCTTCTGTCATAGTACCACGTTTTGCGTTGCAATAGTGTTGCCTACGAGTTCGAGTCATAAATGATTCATTGAATTCGCCACAATCAACCACTAAAACTAGAAACGATGCTGGAATCAGTTCTAAATTAAAGTCAATGCAAAGAGGAAAGTTAAAGTTACCAAAAAATGGCGTCATGTAATGTCACTGAGCAATGAAACGCACCAACCCCGTCTCATCGAAGTACAGAGTAATGTCGTTGCTGCTATACCCTTTGGTCTTCAGATAATTAGGGACAAATAATCCTTTGGTTTGTAACGTCACAGTGACATATTTTTGTGTGATGTAAAACCCTGTCCTGACCTTTGACGTAACGTAATCTGAGGATTGTTCTATGTTTGAAACTATTTGATATCTGCAATACAAGGCGCCTTCTCCTTATCTAAACAATGCATTTTTTCGACGCGAGTGCCTTGTATGATGTCAATTTCGCCACAGTGCAAAAGGTTTACGATTTTTGGTCGGCGCCAGTTTTCGTGCAGTTTTCTACATTGTTTAGTTGACGTAGAACCGAAAAACTTTGGATATAAGTTGGTTGTAGTAGTTTTACGCAAAGTTGCCATGACCGTGTCATATGCACTTTATGTGCTTGTGCAAAGATTACGTTGTACAGAAGTTATTATATACTGGTGGGGAATATTCAGTGACATCATACACAATAACAACACTACACCTACTTCGTTGCTACAAAACACAGGGTTCAACTAATTCCTACAAAGCGCGTGGCATTCGGCTTCTCTGGGGTGGATATGGCTTTCGCCGTGCAAGACTTCAATTATTCGTGATAATAATTATTTACAAAATCCTATTACATTAATAAAGAAATGCCTTTAAGGTCGTTAACATTTGGAACTCGTGTTTGTACAGAGTTCCCCAGACGTTTCCTGTGCAACGTTGAAATGGCTGGAATTTATGTGGTGTTTGGGTTGCACTAAACCACCCAACACGGCATTTAGTACTCATGTGTAATACCCACATTTTTAACAATTGGCACAAAATGCCAGCAGACATATCCCTTTTGTGGGTACTCAAAGTACTGCGACAACGGCGGAAAAAGTCGCGTGAAAAGTCAATTTCGTCGTCTAATTCCACACGTTTAAGAGTTTGGTCACAAATTATTTTTGTTTGTCAAGCTTATTTTGCTATTTTCTTTGTTTTTTACCTGGTTGATGTAAAAACTTTACCAAAACTTAAAAAATAAACATCTTAATGCATGACAATAACATAGTGATCACATTCCTATGTATAAAAGTCTCGAACAAGTTGTCATGACGTCTGTTGCTGTCGATGTGTCGTTGGACGTTTTTAAGTGTCCCACATGGGCACTGTTACCTGACAAATTGAGTTTGTAACAAAAGTTGACGGTCCCTGCTGGTCTGTCGCTACCTGATTCACAGATTTTGTGGCGATACCTGCTTCAAAACTTATGATAAAACCTAATGTTTTACCTAAAAAAACCTTAAAAAACAGCCAGGAAATCCCGACAAACCTTACAACAACTAAAAAAAGATTCGTTTAAAATAATAACAAAAATATTCCTTCTAGCATGAGCAACAAATCGTTCGCACAAAAATATACCAGGAACCACGTGATGTGTTTTACACAGGATGGGTTAAAGTGGGAGAGGTTCGACAACAAACTACTGTGCGATGGGAGGCGGGATTGCAGTGGTCGGATCTACACTTCTGACACAGGACGTGGCTTCGCCCATGATGAAGATCCTCAACTTTGCAAACATCGGAAACACTGCGACGCAAAAGACGGACTTCTCAATATTCCTATGTCCAAAGTATGCGACGGTTTCATCGATTGCAATAATAGAAGTGACGAATATCCAGAAGAATTGTGCACAAAGGAAGGAAGATTCTACTGTCCAGCGTTAAATGGAGCCAAAGTAAAGTTATTTGTTGTCAACAAAACCACAAAAAAATTGAGACCTTAATTACAAGAGTTTGGAAAAAAATCACTTCGAAGCTGTATTTTAACTGTGAAAAGCAAATAGGTATCGGTGTCTGTTGTTCAGTATAGTTTGTCACAATGCCTTTTGTTGAATCTTTCGCACACAGTTAACCACAAAGACGGTTTAAGCATTTTGCAGACTTTTGCGACAGATTTCTGTCAACAAATCGGATGTTTGTGACCTCACAATTAACTGCGATGATCAAAGTGACGAAATAAACTGCACAAAGGACGGAAGGTTTTATTGCGAAAACAAAGATCCATTGTTCGTTAAAAAGGAGAAGGTAAACACATGTAAACAATATTTTAAGTTTTGTGTCCTGTGGCAAAGATGTTTTGATGTTACTGTTGTGACCGAAATTAATTCAGCGATCCCGAATTAGGACAAAAGTTGTTGGGAGGGCGGGTATGGAAGTTTTAGAACCGATTTAGGAAGACCTTTTCTCCGTTTTTTTGGCACCAAACTTTTAAAGTTGATCTTCGCGGGATTAAAATGTGCGATTCGGTCACAAAATAGGTCTAAATAAAGCCTTACGAACTAAAGGTTTCTAAATTAGCACTAAAAAAGTTTGAGAATCTCTGATCTAAACCAACCGTTTACCCCATATCTGATCCATGTACTAACCCGGGCCTCCAACCCCAACCATAGTAAACGCTCAGTTCACCCTGCACTAACGGCTTACCGTCAAAACAAATGTTGGGAGCAAAACTACACAGGTGGCTACTTTTACAATTAAATAAACTGACGTCAAAGTAAAAAATTATATAGAAACACCCAATGTTAAAAGGACCAACACCAAACAACATTAATCACGACCCACTTCACAAATCATGTTCTTTACACCTAATCACACAAGCACACCTCAACGTTTGCCACCAGATGAGAACTGCCAGTTTACAAAGCAATTCTTTTTTTGTCGGCAGCTTTCTGGCCAATTAGCGCGTCACACGCCTTCCACGTACACAAAACTACACATGCATCTTGCAGTACATATTTTTTGTCAAATTTCCATAGTTCCGATGTTCGCAAATTATATGCAAGACAGTAATTTCGCAATGTGTTGTTTACGGACGCCAATATGAGCAACTTAACTACAAAGTTTTCTTTAATTTACTCCATATAGAAATTCAATGGAGTCGGCGACTGCTCTGATTGGTCAGACGAGTGCCCAACAAATACAAAAGTGATCAACGAAAACATATTTTCATCACGATACGAGTTGATTGCGAACCCAATTCTACGAGCCATTGTGTGGATAATGGGGATGCTCGCCATTGTCGGAAATTTGGTAAATTGAACTAAGTTTTGTCTTGGCGCAATAAGAACAAGTGTTTACATATTGCTCCAATTTGTTTTCAGGTTGTCATGGTGATGGAAGGCAAAACGTTGGCGACGACAGAATCACAATCTGCTGCATTTCGCACAAACCATCTGCTCGTTTTAAATCTATCCGTTTCCGATCTACTCATGGGAGTTTATCTGATCATGCTGGGAGCTGCTGGTGTCAGATACTCCGGAAATTATTGTGCCAATGACCTTATTTGGAGATCAAGCGGAAGTTGCACCACTATTGGGGTATTGGTTTTGCTTTCCAGCGAAACATCGGTGTTTACAATGGTTCTGTTGACCATATTCCGACTGTATGCTGTGAAAAACGTAAGTGAAACAATTGTATTTTGTTAAGTCAGCTATTGCCAACTTCGTTGAACAGGTGACGTCCTTTTTCAAAAGTTTATGACAACTTTCTATTATTTTTTTTTCTATTATGACCTATTTATTATCACTCTCACAGCTATCGCTGGAATTAAATCCTGACATGAGAAACAAAAGTGAAACCAATATTATTAAAATGACGCAGTTTTGCCCAATTTGGGAACTACCACCGAGCTTTTAAACTTATTGTTTTTGATGAAAACACGTGAATGTTCTCTTTTGTTTCAGCCACTCGATGCATCCATGAAACCGGAATTGAAAACTGTCATCCTTTCCATTATCCTCTCCTGGACATTCTCGTTTACAATTGCTTTTATTCCACTCACAACTCAACTACAACATTTGTTCGAAACTAAAGCTTGGATGAATGAGAATCCGTTTTTTGACAATGTTGCAGTCGACTTCTCAAGTAAGATATTGTCGTAGATGTCGGTGTTGAAACCAATTTTGAATTAAACTAGCTTTGCGTATACAGGCATGAATAACTTCATGGATCGATTTGTAACTTTCCAACACAACTTCACAAGCAACGATTCCCAAGTACTCAACACTGCCCTCATGCGAGTATATGATGTTAATTCCTGGATGGATTTTATGGATATTCTAGAGGATTACAATTACACTGAGTTATTTGATATTTCTGGATATTTGGGGTTCGTTTTTATTTGCGCAAAATCTTCAATTTTTTCGCCACAAAATTGTTTGTGTTGTAGATATTACAGCAGCAGCAGTGTTTGCATCAGCAAACTGTATGTAACGACCAACGACAAGGCATGGGGATATTCAATCGCTATTATTATTCTAAACTTCCTGGCCTTCATGTTCGTGGCAATTACGTACTTTTGGATTTACAAGAAGTCAACTGCCAGTGCCAGGCAAGTGAACGAGAGGCCACGAGATGGAAGGGCGGCAACACAAAACAAAGGTAAGCACATTCGTATTTGCTGACATATTATACCATTAATGCCGTTTGTTTCGGCAGAAATGCAAAAGAAAATCCTCCGACTGATAATTACCGATTTTCTCTGCTGGGTTCCAATTTCCATCATGGCATTTGTAAACATCGGTGGAGTCCCTATGCCTCCAGTGATGTACGCTGTGTCAGCAATTATCCTGCTCCCCATCAACAGCTCCCTAAATCCCCTCATCTACTCCAACGCACCGAAACTACTTTATGATAGAGTCCGGGATGGCCTACGTACCGTTTTCAGACCTCAACCACAGGAAGAGCAACAGGAAAATGTGGTTGTGGTTGCTAACCGAGAAAACTTACATGTGGTTGAAGCAGAAACCGATCTGTAAATAAACCTTGCATTCAGTTTGTGCAAAATGTGTTTGTTTTTTTTTGACGTCACGCGTACCTTCTTTGTGTAGAATCCTATTTAGTTTGTGATGGAAAAGTAATCATTTAAAAAAACAAGTAGGACAAAGTAACATATTTGACGTCAGACCCAAACAAATGAACAAAAATACGTGAATTTTGGTTGGTGTATTGGACATTACAATGATGCGGGTGATTCCCCTTGATACAAGTGACTTCCCTACTACATTTTGTCTCTGGATCAACGCTTACTTGTAAATATGATATTATGATGTTGGAAACATTCCATGCAACCAACTCATGAAATACAAACAATCGACATATGAAAATATAATCTGCTACCTTCAAATATCACCAAAAAAATGTTTAAAACAGCCCCCCAAAACCCCCTCTCACACGCCTTGTACATAAACCTTGCCCTGTGTATTTTGTATATCATTGATAATTATATTTTAATGCAAAAAAAGATGTCGTAAAATTCATAGCAGGACAAACTCTCTGTGTAAATCGCATCATAATTCACATTCCATCGTTAACATTGCATCAAATGTCCAGCAGCAATATTTTTGTTTAAAGTTATTTTTCTAACGATCAACTACTGTTTGGCACTCAATATCTGCTGGTTCGTTCGTGGCTAATTTAAACTTCCACGAAAATGTAATCGTTTTGTTGAATGTTTGCTGCTTGCGCTTATTTTGTGCTACTTGTTGTTGTTATTAATAAACACAGTGTTGAGAGGGCAAAAGTGTGTGTATTCTTGAACTTGTGAATTCTGATGGGGAACGAGTTCCAACCACACTTCATAAGTTTGTTGAGGAATTCCTCACCTGTTTGAGTTGGTTCTTGTTTGAATTGTTGTCATGACGAAAACAAAACAGATTCTTTCCTGTGTTTGATCGCTAAGCAACTGCACCCGTATTTCGCCCTCAACACACCTCCTCTACAAGCACAGGTTACGTTCGAGAAAAAAAGCGGGGATAATTGTTTGCGTTATATCAATGTAACTCACCTCTTGTTATCGCTTTGCGTCATTTGTTATGAATGATTCAGCTTCAGTGTACAGTGAAAAACACGCCAGTGTGCGATCGGGTTCGCCGAGCCGAACGACAAATATTTGTCGGAATGAGTTAATTTGTGGCATACTCTTGTGGAAAGGGTTGCCCGCTTTCTCTTCGAACAAAAACATCGAAACAAGACAACCTACTGCCTTGCTCGCTCTCCGTTGTGAAGTTGGTTCAACAGAGATGTAAGAGCAGCGACTACACGTCATCCCGTTGCATGGCAACGAATGAGTCATCAACAAAACGTCTCCAAAACTGAGGAGGGCTGACTAACGATGTCCAATGTTCAACCGACCATCATGAAGTTCGCGACAGCAACGGAAAGTGGAGAACAAATGGCCGTAACAAAAATCTTTTCACAAGGATTACCTCTGAAACAAAGGTAGGTGGCATTCAGGACCAAACGAAGACATCTACAATGTGTGACAGCAACGAGCAACGTTGTTCCAATGTTAAGTCGTTTCGTAATCTTTCGGCTGCTACGTTCGCGGCCAACATTACCGGTACGTTGGTGAACAGGAAAACACATAGAACGAAACCTTTACCTCTTCTTGCACACACAGATCTTTTATCTGCGCAGAAAACCTTTTTGACAGTTTCAAAACTTGGCCACGTTAAGCAAGATTGTCTGTAGTCATGTTTATCTCACATAGTTTTTCGGGTAATCTGTAAGTCCGGGATTCGCCGAATGTTTTAATATTCATCCACACCCGAATATTGACCGAATCATTTTAATTTTGCACAAAAGTACTTGAACATAAACAATCAATATAAATGTCATGGGCACCGATAAAACCATAAGGGTTATCCTGTCAAGAAACCAACATTAAATTTGCCAGACTGGCAGGCAAGGAGCGCCGCGCACGAAGCTGTCAATCAACTTGCAACCATTGTTTCATCGTCATGATTATGGAAATATTTGAACGCTGAGCAGGAAATCAGTCGTCACGCTGTTGAAGAGGGAGACCGAGTGTTGAAATAAAAATTTGCGGGAAAACGAAGCGGGAACTCTGGCAAAGGTTAAAGTTTTTTTTAAAGTAATTTTGCGCAAATTCTTCAACATTACGCCACATTCTTTTGAAGGGAAGAAGTCAACACCACACTTACCGACTGTTTAATCCGCGCGATTCTATCACCAACTCCTGTGGTTATTTTCCTCATCTGACTTTAAATGTCTAAATTTGAGTCAGTATTCAAGACGGGCGTCCCAATATGCAAATATTACGAACGAGGTGGGTTTCAGATCAAGATCTTCGTAATTTTAACAATCGTCGTATAAAATATGTCATGACAAAGAATAGCGTTCTAACAATATAGTAATGGTAGGGGTTATTTAATGAAGAAAAATCACTTGCAATGGAAATGTATTATTTACACCTGATTTAATATATTTCTTTTCATTTGTATTTCAACGACACATCTTTTGAATTATTGTTGCTCAGGTTGGGTTTGATTACCATTACTTTGAAACCGGCGCCAATGTTGCGAACCAACACGGTTGTTGGCGATATCGAAAGTTGTGTAGTAATTTCTCATAAACATGAAACCGAAGACCCACAACGGACGATCTTCTGACATCATGTTATCGCCCAAAACCCCCAAGACCGACGCCAGGTTATACCCGAGGACACATAGAACAAGAACTACACACACCTTATCAGCACCTTCCTTTATAAATAATGAAATCATCATTTTGTTCATAACTTTTCTTTTTGTAGTTTTGCTACGGTTTCTGTCCAAACGCGATTCAAGATGCGAAACATCAATCCACAGAGGACTAATTTCTGAGACAGAATTTGTTGATGTATCGATATAGTCAAATTGTTGTTTTGCTGGATTTCTGTCTGTTTTGGCCAAGCATGGCTGCCTGTTAGCAACTCTTGTTGCGTTTTTAAGGAATAGGTACGTTGATGAAATAGCGCACTTTGTCCTAAAATAAGCAACGTGAACATTATTGACTCTTGTGCTGACTAACATGGTTAAGTAAGTAACGTTTTGATTTAAGAACCTTGTCACCCATACGTTGATCTTGTCTGGCTTTACATGTAGGCGGTACATTTGTGTCATACGCCATCATGTTTGTCCATTACACAGTGAGTTATAAAATACGCTCATATGACGTACAGGCGGTATTGTTCAATCGCCTCTTATGTATAAAACAGTTATGTTATTAGTTCTCAAAGAAGTTTAGCAAACAAAATGCAGCGGTGTTGTTCACTCGTCTAAATATTAGGCGTGCATTTATGTCACATTCAAAAACAGAATGACAAAGGAAAACCGTTGATTGTAAATTAGCGTTTGCCGGTAACTTTGGCAATCGCATTTGAATCACGTTTTGCAATATTTGATGTGTGTTTCTTGGTTCATTTATTATGGTCGCAAGCCACTTTCAAAAAAACAAACTAGTCCTGTCCATTTCGCAATGGTTTTTGCCACTAAAATGGTTCCACCAGGTACACTAATTAGCCCACTCTCAAATAAAATAAAGACTTGGTTCATCTGGGCGATCAGCATTATAATGTGGTTGTTCTTAACCTTTTTTCTCTCATTTCCTCATGTTTTGTGAAGGGAAACCTTTTTTCCCACTTGTGTTTAAATTTTACCGTAGAATTTAATTATTGCATTTGTGCTATATCTGTTATACACTTTAGACATTTTTAGGTGGATACAGAACATAACAACTACCTTCGTACAATTGATGCCCACTAATTACCCACCAACAACCATATAATTTCCCACTAATGGGAACTTTCCCACAGGTAAAACGCATTTGAATTTTTAGGTGTTGTTAATTTGGAAAAAAATTAGCTTGCAAGCAAACATATTTGCTACTATTTAAGCTGCGAAAGTATAACAAAAATTTACTTCTTGCCTACAATTGGTCACCTGAAACATAACAAAAATATTGTCTCCAACCTTTTTTGTCTTCGGTCTCAAGTACAATGGACATATTTAAATTTATTAGTTTCGTGTGCCAAATTAGTTGCTTTAGGAAATATCTGCATGACAGGGAAGTTTAAAGCATGCCACCATGACTCATTAAAGAACAAGAAAATAACGAATGACCTAAGAAGAAGAAAATTTATCGATGACCTAAATATTTTTTGCAAAAATGGGAACACTTTAAAATTCAAATGTTGCTCATGATCCCCAAAGGAGGATGTGGGATGGATTTTGGGCGGTCTGTAATCGAACAAAAGCACACAAAAAATGCCGCAATTATGTTTGTTTCTGTTTACTTTTTTGTTGAATTACAAATATATTTGTGATTCTGGTATTTTAACAAACATACAATTTAGTTTGTCAGAAAGCTTCCAGCAAATTTAACACAGGGGTACATGACCACAAAAGGTTGGGATTCACCAATCTTACTTGTGACTTCCAACAACATGTATGTAATAAACAAATGGCGAAGAGTCCTAAATTACACCCTTGTCCAGACAGTTTCACATTTTCTATATAGTGAAGGGGAGAATGGATATGTACAGCAACTACTGATTTCTATTAATTAATGCAACTAATGCTTGAATCAACACAGTGTTAAAAATTTTTGAAAGTTTTTTGTTTTATTTAGACCTAACCAAGCTACTAATATAAAAAAATAGTCACTACTGGAACAAAAAAAACACAAATGCAAACAAACACACAGGACTACAACCTGAAAATCAACAGCCTTAAAATGACGTAAGCATGCAGACAATCAAAAGACCATAAACAAACCATCTAATAGCAAATGAACAGTTGATAATGTATCACAGCAGTTCTGTTCTCTCTATATAAACCATTAAAAATTCACTAATGGTTTGGACAGATAAACAGATGCCATTGCACACGTTGCCAGTTTGAATAAAGGTTCTCAACCTAGTAGTTCAAAGCATCTCTTTTAACTTAAAGCAAAACATAAACCAGCCAGCTCCACAACAAATTTTGTCTGGTGAGAACAGCATAGGTTTCTGCACAAAAAGACAACCAACCCAACAATCATGATCTGCAATTTCAGAAAGGAAAATTTAACAACATCAACGCGAACAAAACTTAACAACAACTTGGACAATTGGAATGAACCCCAAACCATGCATTGGATAACACAATGTAATCCACCCAAACATCCACTTGCTTTTATGACAGCAAATAAAAAAGAAATCATGGGTAATGGTCAATTGCAGGAGCCCTAGCCTCTAACTAAGCTTGCCAGACAATTAACGTATGCATAAACACGTCATGGAGAAGGATATCACAGACCCCATATGATGTAAAATTAGCTGAAAGAAAATTAAATGATGAAAACAATAACATATAAAGGAATATGCACAAAGCACATTTTTCCTCAGTTGTGAAACCTGGCAGCAACAGAAATGAACAGCAAAGAATATTACAAGAAGGCCCACAGATTGAGCTCTATGCATTATTTCCTGAATACATATTTACATTAAATCAGAAGAAGTTGGTGAGTTTATTTTTATGACATGTAGGTGCGGATTGCTTCCTTGACTTTCTTCTTGCACATCGGACAACGTCGAACATCAGGTGAGCAATTTGAACAACAACACAAATGTCCACAAGGTACAAACACAATATCAGCCAAGCGATCATGACAGATCTTGCATTTTCTTTCATCTTGTATTTCTTGTATGCGAGCTTGCATTGAAGTGCTTGTTTCTGTAAATTGTGTCATTTTAACATAAGGGCTTACTATAAATTAAACACATAAAATTAGGAAACATTAAAAGTCTGGAATTGTGTTGTCTTTTCAATATTAATATAAAAGGAAATGAAAAAACATGTTGATGACAAAAGACCTCATTTTTCTCTTAAAATCAGTTTAAACAATCTGTTATAAGTTATTAAAGGCCCTGAAAGTTTACTGAAAATACTGGTAATTTAAACTTTCATTTTTGACACTGCTGTCCTTTGTGATGTGGGTAAGCCATTACATGAATTAATAAAAAATAAAATAAAAATTGCTTCTCACCCTCTCCAGTCGACACACTGGGAACAGAAGATGCCGCAGCTGTGAAAACAAAAAAGTTTAGGATATCAAGACTTTTAGAAGGAATTTATGTAAGTTTTGAGAGCAACAATATGGTGCAATGGATACTTCTTTGTTTTCCCTTTTTAATTTGTTTAAAATCGCAACAATTTGCCTCACAAACAACTTTATGCACAATTTTATGATAGAGTCTGAATTCTCCCACAGCAAAATCCCTACCTTGGAACAGACGACGACATCATAATAGTATTAGTAATGGTTACATCATACAAAGAAAAACACCACCCTCCGCCCCCAACAAACAACTTTTAATGGTTATGAAGAAAACAGTCCACCAGACTCCCACAGGGATTCAATACAACATACCTGAAGATTGTGGCTCATCAGTTATGTCCTCATCACTATCCTCAGGTTGTTGTGAACTTTCCAAGTCAGTTAGGTCAGCCACCAAATCCTCAACGTTAATGTACATCCCAGTTTCACGAACACGACTGCATTGATAAAATATATCTCACATGTTTCAGACAACCCACATACCAAAAACACTTTGCTTTGCTATGCCATGATAATGCATGGTAACAGAGGCATTCAACTTTACATAACATTATCATCACTTCATGCTTTTGTTATCTTTATTATTAGTTTGTCCTTAGCTACAGCAACTACTTAAAATTAACAGTCATAATTGTATCCAAGGTAGCCAAGACAATTTTTTTAACTTGTCATGATTTCTATTGAAGTTTCATTGGCAGTAAATGCCCTTGTTTAATGCTGATATGGGGCATGTAAAAGTTGATTGGTTACGATATGAGGTATTTAAAATTCATTAATATCCCAAAATTACTCATTGATTGTTTACAGTAAAATGTTTTCTGTGTTAAAAATAAGTTACCATATATGTATCTCATGTTCTAAATTTACTTTTGGGTCATAATAACTAACCGAGCAACAAGTCTACGAACAGCATTACGCTCAAACCCAAGATCATAAGCTATTTGGACCAAGTCTGATCTCATTGCTTCACTGACACGAGCATCTTCTTGGCGCATTTCCTCCTGTTATCAAAAGTACAAAAATATTTGAAAAGAGAAATTAGTAACCTGACAATATTAAATTTGTGCCATTGTTTTAACAAAGATTATCCAAGCTATTTCACATTGTGTTAAAACACTACATGTGTTTAATACTAGGATTTGGCTGTAGGTATATTTCAACACTCATCCAAATCGAATTAAGAGCACGGAATGTAATATTAACGGCTAAGGGATGCAATTTCTATACAACTGGTACTAAATATTTACACAGTTATCTACTTAAAACACTTTTACAAATTTGACTTCTGCAAAATATTTTGTGCAACACTGTTGTGGCCAACCTGTGGGTCGATGATTTGTGGAGGGGGACTCCGTGCTCTCCCAAATTGGGGCCTTATTTCCCGAGGTGGTACGTCGTGTTGTCCACCCATTATCGGCCTCGGCAGGTTTGGAAACATTGACACCATCCGGTGGACAAAGTCTGGCCCTTTGCGTTGCAGCAAGAATTCACATCTGCAATTACGAAAATTATTCTGATCACTAAAAAAGCCTTGAGATGGATCAAAAGCTAGTGACTCTTGCAAGTTTATGTAGACTTCTTGCATATTCTAGTTTATACATCTATCAGTCACCTGCAACCTAGAACAGTGGTTCTCAACCTTTTTGTCAAAGCGGGCCTTTTCTGTTAGTGTCAGAGTCGTTGCGAGCCCTTGTATATTTTTTTTACAAAATCCGCTCACTACATGTGTCATTGTTAGCCATTAAACAATAGTGTAACATGCTTCTGTATTTTTATGTTTCCAAGCTTATGTTTTAGACTGTGCATCCAGTTTTTGAAAATATTAATCAGATATCATGAGTACTCTGAAGTTACTTGTCAATCCTCCACACACGCCCAAGGGTTTTGCGGAGAGACTTCCAGAACCAATGGCCTTGAGGAAATTAGCCACAATAAATATATTGTTACACTCACGTTGGGAACCACTTGGCGTGTTCTGTCCATGGTTCATCTTCACGATCCCAGTTTTGCAAACCTCCGTTGCAATACCAACATTTAACTCGATCCCGGTCACCTGTGAACCACAAAACACAGTGACAATGAACCCCTCATATTGTTAGGGGCGCACAATGACATACAAGGCTAAATTCACAAACCACATCACCATTATAAGAAATAACCAAAGATACAAGGCCATTATATTCAAAACCAACCTACGTTTTACACATAAAAAATTCAAATCTATTTATGCCACTATTAAAAGAATTATGTTTCCCAAAAATGTAATTGTGTTTATCATAAGTTGACTTTTGTCTCCTAGATTTTAGCAGCATAGAAGCTTTGCCTTCCTTTTTCAACCTATTTCACTGTAATTCGTTCTCACCCAACTTGAAACACATTTAAACAAAATAAAGTTTGTTTCAAAGTACCTAAATAGAAGAAACCAGCCCTTGCAATCTGCCTCGGTGTTGCATTGACGTTGTTAGCTGGCCAACGTTGGTCGAACGTTTCAAATCGTCCGTTTTCATTTCTCATGTGGGGGTTGACAGGAAACTGACATCGGAACATATTTTCCAAGTCCCTCTGCAATTAAATGATTTTTGACACTTGATAATGAATGTTACATTACTTGGAAATAACACAACTTCAAAACCCAATTCATTCAACAAGAATGGTAACACAAATACATGCAACTGGTAATTTATTGCCAAAAAACTAATTTGAACACCTTCCATTGGGACAAATATTTGCAAATAATTTTAATGAAACTGAACCTGTTCATTTTCAGATGGATCAGGTGGTTCTTGGAAAACAATTTGTTGACGCGGAATAACAGCTTGTTCTTCTGGTGAGAGAGGAACATTTCTATCTTCTGCTCCTTGCACCAACCTAATATTGATAACATGATTAAAGTTATGACCATATTTGGACCTTCAGCAACAATTTTGTTTGCAAGTTTGTGGCATAACATAACAACTTATTTGGCACTTCACCAAAATGCAATATTTATTTTTATTCAGCTGAAACCAAATATTCGGCAAAAGTTGCACCATGAAAAAAATAGGTGACTATTTTAATAGTTTATGACATATGATAAAGTAAGTTATAGACCTAGCTAGTTCTATTAATTTGGATTCAGATAAATTGGATTCGAACCATGGGATCTACTATTCTGAATCATCAATTCCTAATTCTTGATTTGTTTTAATGAATTTGATACAAACCAACTTTCTTTTTATCACATATTTATACCACAACCACAAGTTTTAAACATGCACAAATTTGGTTTGCAACATCTTAGACAATGATTTTTACCCATTTCTTCTTGTCAGCACTGCTTTGTAATTATCAACCAGTTCTCTGTCTCACTTCTAATGCAAATGTTATCTAGTATTTGTATGAGAAACCCTAACAATACATCCCATCCTAACAACCCCACCCCTGAGAAACAGATCTTATGCTTGTAAAACTTTAATATTTCCCAATTATATAATTACTTATTTACCTGCAGTGTGGAAAATGTCTCCTGTGTTCGTTGTTGACAACATCTCCATAATTCCAATTTCTCAAAACCCCAGCACAAGAGAAACATTGAACTCGATCAAGGTTTCCAAGATAGAAGAAACCGGATCTTGCAAGATCGTTCGGACTAACTGTCGGTCTTTCTGATGGCCAGTGCTCAAACGTTCGTCTACAATAACATTAAAAAAACAAACAAATTTGACTGATTTTGAACCATAAAAAATGTAACAATATTCATTTAATTGCTGTATTAACAACAACAGCAATGGAATTAAGAACCTCCCATTTGTGCAAGTGCATTCTTGCTTTCCAAATTCCTAACTACCTTGATTGACAATAAAAAATAGAAACACTACTGGGTTCACATATAATTTCCCATTTTATATTTTTTGCAAAAGATTTTATTGGAAGTATTGTTTTATTGGACATCAGAACAATTTATATTTTGAATGTTTCCAACTATTTAACCTAATAACTATTACGTAATTAACTGCAAAAATGCTTTAACATACCAAGTAAAAGTACTCACATTCTTTCAGACTCTTTCCTTAAATCCAAGTTTTTGAGGAAATGCTCGTGATATGACGAAGGGATGGTGGCAAATTCAACAATCTGATTAGTTTAAAGACAGGAATATGATCACGTTCAACAGCGAACCAAACATACTAGGCTTTAACAACCACAGTAAAGGAAGCAATTAAATCACATACCAATAACAGTGTTATAGTTAGGAGAAAGAGGAAGTAGTTGTTCATTCGCTAGTTCAAACAAAAACCACTAATCCTAAAGGGTTTTAAATTTGTGTCATGTGTGATTAACAATGTAAACAGATCTGTTGGGAATTAAAAGCAATATTCCATGCAATACGATACAAGTAGCCTTGATAGTTGGATGATGATTTTTATGGACACCATACTAGCAATGACTTTTGGGGTAACTCTATATTCATGGGCACATAGAAATTGGACACGTCAAAGTTCACCGGCAATGACAATGCAATAATCGTAATTAATTACTTAAATAGTTAATAAAAATAGTTTCTCAAATATTGTTTTGATTGTGTGACAAATGATAAATAAACAATACACCTGAGATAATAAAAAAGTTTATAATTTAGTCAGTCAAGCATGACAGTTGTTGAGATCAATCGAGAGCCAAGTATTTTATATGCATTGTTCTTAATGTTGGTTCCGCAGCTTTTTATGTTGTCCACAAACACTGTCAGTTAAGAGTAATATTGAACTTAGGCAGGCACCGTACATACAAAGAATGTTATTTGTAAAGTTGAACGTCAGCTGTTTAATCACTTTTCAAATAGGGTTTAACAACCTTTTGTCACACACCGAAGCTTAAACTAAACAATGTATCAGCGGCCTTACTATTGTGTTATTGGCTATTCCTTCATAAGCTTACAAATTTGTAAATGTGGTAGATTTTATTTAGATTATCTTCTTTTTTGATACAGACTCGCAAGATGTTTTTTACTATAATCAGCACACTATATTTAATGCATTTAGTTCAACTTTGTCCAAATTTAGAGAACATTAAGTGGTGTTTTTGACCTTTTTTGGCGTTGATGACCTTTTTTTCTAGGTGAACAACCAATAATTTCCCAAATTCGTTTCCTGTGCTGTGTTGGTACATTCAAATACATAACTAACAACCATATTTAACCAAACAACAAGCACAATGAGCAAAGAAAACTAAGAGTGAATTTCCAAACTAAGACTGCTCTTTAGAAATGAGCACATTTGTATTTTTTCAGGTAATGTTTACAAAAATCTTAGAAATAAGCATGGCTAAGTACTCTGGCTATGATGTGCTACAACTTAATGAGACATAGGAATTAGTATGATTTGTAAGATGATACAGGCCGGATGCAGCCTATACATTGCCGACCACTGCATTAAACCACCTATTTAGACAGCGATCTGAGTGAAAAATCTACATAACTTACAAACAAGAGCAGAAACACAGTACACTTGTTGTGGAGTGTTACAAAAGAATTTAAATATATAACTCTGAGTTACTTACATTGAAAACTGACGCAGATTGCCTTTGCGGACGGGCAGTTTGTTGACCTACATAGAGTTCACATATCGTAGCAAAAAAACAGTAGATTTATGCTCTTAAATCATTTGTATCAATAGTGTTACACAAGCCCATACAACCAGTTAGGTTTCTGCATTTTAGCAACTAAAGAAAAAGGTACACATCAAAAAAATGCATGCATTGAAACAGGGTACCTTGCTGAATTAGTGTTAGGTATTTCGAGAGTTCAATGAGCAATATCATGTTACAACTCGGCCTATAATGACTGCAGGTATTTGGATTCGGCCAATAAAGAATCTTTTTCATTCAGCACTGCTCTTCTGGCATAAATTAACATATTACCCATTATTTTTCTGACATTTCGGCAGTTGTACAGCAAGACTAGTTAGTTAGTAAGGTAGTTATACTCTGATAAAGTCTTGCTGTATGACAGACGAAACGTCGAAAAAATAATGTACGTTAATTTATGCCCGAAGAGCAGTGCTGTTTAAATTGTAGAATACCTGGCAGTAACACAATAGTCAACGTTAAAAACCTACTGGCAGATGCAAATTGGTTGGCTGGTGATGTATGACTAGCTTGCACTGGTGAGCTTGTAAGATTAGCAGCTCCAGTCTGTATAGACAAAAAATCATGCAATACTACTACAATCATGCAGCAAAATACAGAATTATCATAAAAGAGAAAAAATATATTAACTTTCAGCAAAACCATGAGTAGTGTGGTGTGTGTGTTATGTATTCAGAGTTACAGCTCCACTTCCCAAAAAAATTCAGTGCAAAAGAAGGTATTTTTGTCACATCAGGTTAATGGTAGTTGGAAAAAAGAAACAATGTCGAATTGCTTTAATACACAATGACTTTTACACATGCATTTTACCATGATATAGGTGCAGCATCAATAAATCTGCTAACTCAATAAAACATGATAATGTGTGTGTTTGTTTGTTAGTTAGTTGGATAGCATTAAACTTCAAACAGTTATACATACATTGAAATGAGTGGAAGAATTGAAAAATCTTGCTAAGCCTCCGCCACCTTGAAACATTTAACATACTATTTTGTATATGTTATGTTTAATGTAGAACTATAGTTATAGCCTTGGTACGAGTTTTTAAACAATTTGCAAACGTACAATGTTACCAGAGATTACTGAGCATTTTTTATCAGATATTTAACCAATGTTTCACAATTCTTGCAGGGATGCAGATGATCAGGGTTTTAATTAATTCCTATACATCTACTGATACTCACCAACTGGAACATTACCAGAGTCCAGATTTTTCATGAATTTGCAATCATTACGATGCCATCTGACCGATTTTACATCATCACCAGCCTGCCACTGTTCAACGCATAGACCACAACTGATGAAATATTAAATACAAACTGTTATTAAAGGAAGGCACAGCCCAAAATGAACTGAAAGTTGGACAGGTAACATTTGTATTTTGTTACATTTACAATCTTCTACATGCAACCAGTAACTTTATGACACAATTATCAAGAAGTTTGACTTTTCATGCTTATCTGTCAATTATACTTTTCATTGGTTGCGTTTGATTTGTTGTATTGAATTTGGTTCAAACTGTCAAAAAAGTTACTCTCCTTCTTTGTCCATGATATTATGACAAGTGCAATAACCATGCATTAACTTTAACGTGGGCTTTGGGACAAAATCCAAATTGTTTTCTCCCATACATTGACTTACCTAAAACACTTAACCCTGTCTTTATATCCAGTATAATAGAAGCCGGAAGCAGCAAGTTGTCTGGGGTTCATCGGAATGTCGGTTGGATATTTGATAAACGTTGAAAGTCTATAGGATTCACGAAACTGGTCACCAGGTGGAATGTAAATGCTTCTCTGTCCAGGTGGATCTCGTTGTCTGCAAAATAACACCAGTGGAATTATCATTTCAAAAAGTATGTTGCACATTTTTTTGTTGATCGGCAAATGACACTTTTATTGTTTTTTTTTGTGCAAATATTACCTTACATTACTCCTTGTAGTATAGCTAAAGTAAATACTGCCTACTACTATGCCTTGCATTACCACGACAGCCACACAGGCCAAGCAAATAACTGGAGAAAAACTATTGAAGTAATATAATAGCTATATATACAAAAACATGATGTCACAACATGACACATCAGATACTACATGATAAAGCATAAAATCTGATGGTGAATTGGCTGGTAGCCCATACATAGTAGTAAGTTACTACTAGTAACTCACTTTCACACAAAAGTGTGAAAATGGAGCAACGGATAAACTACTATTTTACTGCTGGAATAACAATATTTTGGGCAACTTTACCTGTCATAAATAACACCATCTGTTACCAAAGTACTACCATGGTGGTCATATACAGGACTTTTTACTGACTTTCTGCAACTATCATTTCTTCTAAATCTGACAATATTAAGACAGTGCTTGATAACCCCTTTTTCATCTTTTTCTGCACCTGTAACAAATGTACAAGGTTAACAAACAAATACATGTAATTGATTTAAATTTGTAAACTCAATTCAACAGTATATTCCAAAAATGGTTGAGACGGATAAGGCAAATACTTGTTTAGTTTAACAAAAATACACTTCAAATGGCAAATAGATAAATAAAAATATTTATATTATTACACATAATTTGGCATTGACTAATAAAATAAATGACTTGTATATATCAACAGACAAAATGTAGCCATCAAACCTTTATTTTTTTTCAACAAAATTTCAACAAATATTTTCTTTTTTTCTTGGTAAATATCGTCAGTGTTGTTCAATGAAAGTGTTTTAAGCAAGGGCCAGTTCTGATGATGTAACAGTTTAGCAACAGTTATGAGAAGTTTTTTCTCCCTTATTACATCCAAGTCGTCAGCCAATTGCGCTGTTTCTGCTAAAGACTGAAAGTTGACGATGTGTAAGGCCGACAAAAGAGTCTTTTTTTCACAGGTTTCATTTTTTTTATCAATACTATCTGTCAGCTTTTCATGTGCAATTCTACAACAATGCCTTAAGTTATGAAATCCGACAACTTTCGCTCGACATATGCCATGACAGGGACATGTATGCAAACTAGTAATCTCAGAAATATAGCAAAAGATTAAAGATGCCAGATGTAGCAATGAATTCCAGTGATTTTTTTCCATAAGAGAATAAAAATGTTTGAAGCATCTTTCACAGTTTCTTGTTCCACTTGCATTGTTGCAGCAAAGAAAAGCTTAACACAAAATAAATAATCAATCGATCATATTAAATAATGACAATGAAAAATCTTACATTGCAATTCTGTTGTCGTTTTAATTTCCGGCAGTACTTCACAAATTTCTAAAAGTTTCTAAACATCACAAAGGAAATTTTAAGTTTCACAAATGAATAAGAGTTGCAACCAGACTCACAATTTTTGAGCTGCTCTACATGCAAATTTACCAGACTGCAATACTTTAATTTTACAGATGATCACTAGTATAAAATTGATAGCACAGTGAAGTAGTGCAATGTGCAACAGCTAGTCTAATGATAACACTTCAGTCAAAGCAACAGAACCTGTTGTCTGCATTTATATATACCACTAACTCGTTACCAATAAAGTTTACTTGTCACCATTGCGGTTTTATTGTTGCCACCAACATAAGCAAAACAGATACGATTTTTTAATTTGCTCACTCTCAACAAATGCATTGCAACAAATATTTGTGGTATAAGCAGTGCTTAAAACAACTCAAAAAATTACTTATATATATTTTTCTTTGTGGCACTCTTACGAAACAACAGTGTGAACCACTTACTTTTGGTGAATGAACACTTTCATGTTGTTCTGGTTCATTCTGTGTACATTGTACCATTATACTGTCTGGAGAACAAGGAAATCTGCCCAACAAATGGAGTAAAAACAAAATGAATTTTTACTATTAACAAATGAATTTTTCATATGGGCCAGATCGGAAAGTTTATTTGCACAGAGGATTTTTTCGGCGTTCATTAACTGTGTGGATGATCACAACGATTTTCGTATCTTAATGCATTAGGTAATTTTTTCTCAAAAGGATAAATCATCTGCACACGACATTTTTCCAATATGGCATATGGGCATGCAGTTGTTTGTGATGACTATAATTGGATAATTGCACACAAATAATTTGATATTACTTATCATATACTTAACAATATACTTGCAAAAGTCGTATATGTCATCACACAAACAGGCATAGTAAAAGAAAATTCCCAATGTGTTGACCTGGTCCAGTACTTTAGTATTTGAAATAGCAAAAGTGTTTGTTTATGTTTAGGCTGTGAAACATTACAAGGTCCTACAGAAATATTTTGTGGGAATGGCACCAAAAAGGTATTTGTGCTCCGCACTCATTATGTTATAGCCAGTGGCGGGATTCAGTCGGTTCACACCGGTTCTGTAGAACTGTCTCACCAAAAAAAATCAGCGAACCAGTTAGCATCACTGGTTACTGTCAATATGACTTTTTGTAACAGAACCTGCTGAAACACATGACTTTTGTGATAAAACCGGCTGACAAAAAGTTTTGAATCCCACCACTCGTTGTAGCTAATTGTTTACTGCATGATAAAGTAAAGACTGGAAAATTTGTGTTGGACATAGGACATTTTTCGTCTAAAAATTTGACTGTGCAGATAGTTGGAGTATTTTTCTTATTTGAAATCTAGACCAGAATCACATTTTTTTATGCAGGTTGCCGAAAATAAAATGTGACATTTAAATGGACTGGTATTATGCAACTTGTACTGTCCACAAAACACAGAAAGTTGGCAGTTGCATATGTTTTCAATCTCGAATACAGGAGTAAGAAAACCAATTTATTTACTTTTTTGGGAAATTTAACCAACCTTGGTTGAAAAACAGGGTTGTATCTATAATATTTTTTATTTGGCATCAAAAACACCAATTTCAAGCTAACACTTGCAAATTGTAAAAACAAAAAACAATTTTTTTTACCTGCGAGCCACGTTTCAAACAGTTTCCTGGAATTGTAAGTTTAGGGAAAGTTTAACTTCACACGTGCAGGAGAAATACTACTACACTAAGTCACAATGTTTTCACCAAACTTGATGCATATATAAGTCTGTGTAAAATGGAAATTTGTGCGAATTTTAATGGTTCGGTGTGAACAGGGCCACCGCCTGTTATTTTTGTTCATAAATTTGAGTTGAAATACTACACGAAATCGTAGCGTTAATATTCGCACAAATTTCTATGTTACATGGGTTTATATATGGATCAAGTTTGGTGAAAACATTGTGACTCGGTGTAGTAGTATTTCTCCTGCACATGTGAAGTTAAACTTAACTAATAATTCCAGAACATAGTTTGAAACGTGGCTGGGGCAGGTAACAAAAATTGTTTTTGATCGCAGATTTACTGTCCGGATCAACGTACAGTCACCGATAATATGTCAACAATTTGGTTTGTTAGACGAGGGATTGTACTTTGAAAATTGTTTAGTAATGCTATTATATGTGTGTTGGCGTGAAGTGGAGTGGAAAAACATTTATCTTGCTTGGCAATGTTTAGTAAACTGCTAACAAATTTGTATGGCTGTGTTGGACAATTCCATGAACGGTCTAAAACGCGTCATATGGAAAAAGACAGTCAACACACGTTACGGTTCGTTGCCCTCGAGACAGTCACTGAACACATACCACCGCGTGCCCCCCCTGGAAAACAAGAAAAACGCAAAGGGGCGGAAAATCCGCAACTTAAAACCAACACAACAAACATTCACACAGTATTACGCAGGAACTATTCTTGGAACAGGAATTAAAGATGTCGTGGATCTCGTCCGAACTTGTCAATGATCTTATTGATTATCACATCCTTCTGTTTTTTAATTTTATCACTGTAGATACTGAGCATACAGATGCCGGACAATCGTTGATCACTCATAGTTGTTCTCAACCAGGTCTTCACCCTGCGCAGTGTGCTAAAAGACCGTTCAACTTCGCATGACGTTGCAGGCAGCGTCAGTGCGACGATGATGGCCTTGCGAACTGCAGGAAACATGTTGGTATGCTTCACCAACTCGATCATGCCTACCGAATTGCTCAGTGGCATGTGATTCTGTATGGCATACCACGCTAGACTTTCTTCGACAGAGTTATCAATACCATACATTTCCTTTACAGATTGTAGATTCCCAAACCCAATTTCGTTAATTCTTTCACGTTATGTTTTCTATGTTTGGCACAACTCTCGTTTTTATGTGACAAAGGCTGCGAAGTAGACGTGCGCGTGCAGACCGCATGGTTATGTTGTTCATTGCTAGTTGTGTTGCCAGTTATTGTGGTACATACAATAATTACTGATTCTATTTGAATAAGGTTTTAGTTGCAAAACGCGAAATTGTTTGTTGACTGCTTTGCAACAATTGAAAAGTTTACTGGATTACTAATGCAACTGAAAGATGTGTTGTCACTACTGATAATTTACGGAATAAGATCGGTCGCAAAACAGTTCGGTAAGTGCGATTGAATTTGCCATAGTGTGAATTTGTCTATATTGAATGTACAATTGTGTTTCTTTGACTAGAAACCGTTCCATTTCTGGCGCGTTGTTGTGCCGGTCGTTCCTGTATCGAATACAAGTGTCTGCTGTGTTTCGCGAGCTCGGCTACCTAGAAGATTGGATGGGACGCGTTTGGGCTAAAGGCCAAAAAACTGCTGTGTAGCGTGTAGCGTGTAGCGCCGCCGACCCGCAGAAAAAACACGTTACACAGATAGAACGATGTGTTTAAATTCCCAAAAATGAAAATGTAAAAAATAAGGTTTGTTGCTATCACTAAAGCGAATTTCTAGAGATTGGATCAAGGAATCCATGATCTTTAGACAGACAAGAAACACTTTGGTTCCTACTGTACACTTAAGTTGATGTACCGTCTGGCGCGTACTTTGTGACTCATTCTGGTTTGTCTCAAGTTGCTCCAATTGTGCATAGATTGCACAAAAGTTCTCTGAAAACTTACGAATGCTTCTGGTTTCACTGAACACCGTTGTCTTTTCCTGCCATTGTTGAGCATCCATCGTAGCCTTGGCCATGAAGTTTGTTCAGATCAAGATCAAATTTTCACTGTGTCTGTAGTTACATCTAATGAGGTTCGTATGTGCAAACCCACTTCCGTTGAAAAAGCTTTTGCCATTCTATCACATACTTCAGTGATAGTTAATATTGTGTTTGTTGTGTTATTTTGCCATATCGGGATCGGCAAGAATGAGTAGCATTGTCAGATGATTTTTCTTCTGAAATACCGTTTCTAAACAGCGATGTGACGATAACATTGCCCCCCCCCCCCCTGCTTTGTTTGCTGCGGACGCCCATGACTGCATGGAACACACGTGTGCGTCATGCTGTTGGCACTTGAAGGTCACGATACTACAGTGGAGATGTCGCAAATCGTTTCGGAACCTTCTTTGACACAATCGATCCCTTTAAAGTGGAAACTGGTGGACTCCCATTTCTTTACTTGTTGTGACGCTCGAGAAAAAGACTTTGCATCAAACTAAATAGTTGTTCCCCAGTCACCCAAGGACGGAAAAGCGAGTCAGAAACATGGTTGTACATAGCTGGCCCTAGGCATGCCTTACAGCTGTGGTACCTAAATTCCAAAATGTAAGATAGGTGGCGCTATTGACGACCACGTGTCGGAACACTTTCTTGCGAAAAAAAATAGCGGTCTAGAAATTCTAAAGCCTGAATTGATTTCAGCCGGCGGCAAATGCTTTCCCGATGATTTTAGGCAGTTCTGCATCATATTTAAAGCAGTGTTTGTCATTGTCTGAGGACGACTCGAGAAGCGGGGCATTAGCAAGTGCCCTTCAGTCAGCACTACTTTTTCGGAGACTAAGGGATGACATGATTTGTGCTGGAGTTGGGTTCAAAAATAAACTGATAGCAGAAATTGATCATTCCCTTAAACTCGGCAAGCTAGAGTTGTGGGTCGTGAACAACTTTTCATGCCGTGTAGTTTGGTTGGCAAGGGCATGAGCTCCTGTTTCAACTCGGTTCCCGAGAAAATGTATTTTCGATAAACCCAAACAGCACTTTGAAAAGTTAATAGTAAGCATGGTGATTACGCTTCTATTTTGATGTAACTTTGCGTGACTGCAAAAAAAGGCTCCTAAAATGTCATCGAAGTTAGCAATGGCAAAAGCCAAATCCTGGCTTTCAGGTAAAACAAAAACAAGCTGTCTCCAGCGACTAGACGCAGGTTTAATAAAGGGCGTGGAAAATTGACATTGATAGTAAAATCTTATGCCATAGTTCTCTTGAACAGAATATATATTGAGGGAGATCCTATTTTCTCCTGTGACTGTTTACAAGGTAAAAATGCGAGCAATGTTGCGTTAAAGTAAGCCGCTGAATTACTTTTTAAACTTTGCTTTTGATTGAAGCTCAACTTTTGACAAATGCTTTTGATTCGGGCATTTTATTAGAAATGGGTGAACTGACCTGTATTTTGGCTTTCTTATGGTACTGCAGAATCGTTTTGTTGCTCCTCTCCGACTTCCAGTGGTCCTGGATTACTGTCATTACTAAAGCATTTTTTGTCACTACTTCTTTATTTTCACTGCATGACGCGGTTTTCAAAACCTTAAAAAAAACTTACAAGATGTTAGGTTCATATATAGCATTGTGTAACGCAATGTTTCCCAACGGGTGGTCCGCGACGGCATTCCAGGTGGTACGTGAGCACCTTTCTGTAATTAGCGGATATAGTTCGAATTTAGAAAATCGTAAGTGATCTCAAAATGCTTGTTACTTCATCCCCTAGGTTACTTTGTAACACTCAACTAGGTGGTACGCGTCGAAATTTTAGGTTGTCATCACTGATGTTATGGCACCAATTTTTGTGCGCGGTAATTTGTGTTGCTTACGTGCACCTGTCTATAGGTCTTATCTGCCGATTTCAATCAGATTTCTGAAGCAACAACTATAACTGTTGAATGTCCTTTCGTTGCAACTATTGCTATCACATCACCTTTACGAAACTATATTTCATTCTAAATATAGTTTCGTAAAAAGTGGACTAAAAAAAAGTTTAAAAACGCTAATGAAAGAAATAAATTGTATACCTGCACAGACAGACTCAAAGGTTTGCTCCTGCTATCAGCGCTTTTGACAACTATATTGGGTAACTCACCAAATGAAGCAACACCGCAAACGTATACCTCACCAATGACACCTTCCGCTTTCCTTTCTGTTGGTACAACATGACATTTGTGTGACCTTCTTTTAGAAAAGCTTAAAATTTGAACTTACCCGAAACATATTTCCCGCTTCAGACGTGACTATATAGCGTAATATATCGCACAACTATGTAAAAAAACAAACAAAGCATATAGCCTACGTCTTTTGAAACTTATGTTTTAGCACGTATACTCAAGGGCAAAGCAAATGATCCGCGGTTAAATTTCACACAACAAAGCTGGCCACAGCAAGGAATAACACACAAAGGATTTCCAATAACCGCCGGGAACTACATTTAAATTTAACGTACTTGTCAGAGCCAACAATTCAAAGTATATCCCCATCTGAACTTTATTGGATTTGATAGACATCGAGTTTTAGTTCAATATACAATCAGCGCAATTTGTGCTTACAGGTACTGACAAGTTTAGGATTTGTCATGCTGGTACACAGAAATCACCAACGGAAATCCCTTACAGTCGCGACAGACGGGACATTTGTAATTTACATTAGGAAAAAGTATTAGCATGTAAATGAAAATTGAAGCATTGGAAGCTTATCGTTTATTTACAATCTGTATGTTAACATGTTTTTTTGTGGTCCAAAGCCAGGTAACATGTTTTGTATAAATTCTTTTGTCCCAAAGCAGAACTACATTTATACAGTACAGGATAGCTTTGAGGACATTTAATCCGATTAGAAAAACTATGGAAAAGTTTGACAATCAACAGTGGGTTTAAAACACTTTACATGTGTACTGATTTGGGAAACAATGTCCCTTTGTTACTTGCGCCACAACACAAGATCTTTCGCAATGTCAGTGAAATTCAGCGCCTTTTTCCCCAGGGGAATCACCACCCATCCAAACACCGGCCACCGCGTATCTTGATAAATTGAAGGGTTTTATGAAGACGTACTTATTAGCAACTTGAAACTGTTGAGAAACAACACGGCTTTTACCCATTTAACATAAGCCGCTATGTGGAATATGCAAAAAGCTAAAATTAACAAACTTGTTTGTTTGTTTTCTTCCGTTTGTGACATATATGATGTTATTTTAGGTGTAAACTTCAAATTCAAATCAAGTTGCAAACAGTCGCCTGAAGTTTAACAAACCAAACAAGCTAATCGTATATAGATTCACCTCTTCCTTACAATTGTATGCGGTGCCACGTGCTCGATCATTGCTAATCGTGTTTTTCCACCGTAGCCGTTAGCAAAAGAGCGGTAAATCGAAAGGCATTGCTGGTTCTATGTCAGTTTTGTGTCGCAGTAACTGTAAGGGATTCGATTTGTTTTAAAGTTAGTGCATGTCAAGGTTGTATTTCTGGATGTGTTCAGACAATAGCAGGGAAATATAAAGGCAATAAGTCCGGATAACATAATGACTTGAGGCAGGTCGAGGCAAGGTAATTAAAGATAAATACACACAGTTAAGTAGGGTAAATAGGTAAGGCAAATACACGCAGGTATTAAAGTACAAATTCAATGCCTGCGCCCAAATACAAATTTGCTATGGCCTGATTCTGCATTCCATGCGCATTAAATAGTTACCAGTAATATGTGTATGATAAATAATTGCTATTAACTGCAACAAACTGTATTTCATTCCAAATGATTAGTACGAAACTTTTAGCCGTCGAAGCGAACCAACTTTCATTATATTCGTTTCATCAAAGTTTAAAGCAACAAAACTTTGTGGATGGATATTTGTTGTTTGGTTGCTTTAAAAACGCATTTGTTTGTTACAAGCAATGAAATAGGTTGAAGAAAAAAATGTGTGATGGGCTTACTTAATCTTTGCAAACGATACATGAATAGCATTTGTGACGTATCGCCTCTTGTGACGTATGGATGGTTATTTCGCAGTGTTTCCCTGAGGGGATTAACCGTCAGGCGCACCACCTAAATTTCTGTATGTTCGACACTGTGCTGTAGCGAATGGTATACCTATGCTTGTACTTGCTTGCTTTTCTCCTAGCCTAATTTGACCAAGCTGCTATAACCGCTGTACATAGTTTGGCAAAACTTGTCTAAATACTTTGTAGAAACAACGCAGCCGCGAAAAAGTAATATGCTTTTACAAAAAGTTCGCTTAACTTGTACTGCACAAACTATTACACAAAAATTCACTATTCTGCCGTATATAGTGTTAACATAACACAAGTTTTGATCATATTTCTATTTCATTTTACTTTTGTGAAAGATACTACGATCATATTTTTTAGGTAGCCCTACTTATGAGGGGCCCTATGCCTTTTAGATGTCTTGTTCGTGTGAGTTGTACAGAAGCGTACCAAGTTAGTTCGAAGATTCTAGCTCAAACATAGCAAAGCGTTTTGCGATAGTAAACAAAGAAAGTAATATGTTACAAACTTCTGCAACCATCATTACGACAAGCTCTTTGGAAGGCAACTAGCAAAGCAAACCGTATATTTCATTGCTAATGAGTTGATAAATGCACAGAGCACTGTAGAGGGCTCAAGCACAAACCAACAACTGAAAGAAACAATTCTACAAATTCTAAGCATTCTGCCACATGTTTATGTCTGATTGCGACAATGAACCTTTTCATCAAAAAACCTTTCTCAATGGCTTTCCACGCATACAAGGTCTGACATTTATTTGACGTTTTTCAATATTTTGGAAGTCAGTAGAATGTATAGGCTAAAAGCACTTATTTACTGAGATGTTTGTTACGCCACACCAACAAAAAGTCACAAAACACCTAGCAATGTTATAGCAACATTTAGTGGTTGCAGGCGATGTTCGTTATTTCTTTTATTGAACAGCAAAGTTAAAATTATGAAACTGCATTACATAAAAACTGGGTCACCTAAAATATTTCATTTAATGGCGTTTGTTTAAACATCATTGAGTCTAATGCTGGAAAGAAAACAAATCAAACACAAAAAGGGCATTATTACGGATACCTAATTTGGTGTTCAATGTTGCAAAGGGTTTCGTACTAAATTTCAGCCTTCGCCAAAGTTGTTGTTAACGGCAAAAGGTTTACGCACTCATTGCAATAAGGTCTGATTTTTTGTGTTATAATGTCTGTAATTTAATTGTAACGTCAGTAATGATATTCATTTGCGCAAAATGCTCAAAAGAGTCTCTGTGTTAGGCCGCGCCAAACACGATTCCAGGTGCTACAGGGAGCATACAAAAATTACAAAAACATTATGCGGTCCGAACTTTCTTGGTGTGTTTTCATGTCAACAACTTGTGTTTGATTTTATTTCCAGATGCCAGATTACTTCGTTGGTGTTTTCCTTCATATATCTGCAAAAATAGGACAGCAATAAACAGTAGTTTTATGTGATAACCTATGGACTGATTCATGTACTGGCTTGCATTTTCTTAATACATTGCAGGAAACGCTTAATTAGAAATCTTGAGTGTAAAAAGTGTAAAATCGGTTGCAGAAATTTCCGAATCCTTGGCGACGCTGTGCGGAAAACTTATCCAGCCGAGCATGAATGACGCAACCGTGTCTCAGCCAATCAGAGGAGTCAACGCCCGTCTTGTTCCATTGCCAAATTTGGTCATGGTAAGGATTTCTGATGCGACGTTTCCTAAGGTGGCAAAAATAATCGTGAGTGAAAGAGTTTGATGTTAGGTAAAAAACACTAATTTAACCTCGAAACTTAACGAAAGGCATCATAAAAACAACCAGCATACTGTGTGTGTGACGTGTGCAACGTCACAATTTCACATTTACCTGAAGGTGTTTCCCCGCAAAATAATTCCCTTGCTGTCACGCGGGAGTGCTGGCGTGCAAGGAGTGTTCTTCCATGCGACGCTACTAAGGTTTAACAGGGAAAATGACAAAGCTTCTTTTTCACAAGTTTCGCAAAACTGATCAAATGTCTTTCTTGTTCAATACGCGGT
This sequence comes from Ascidia mentula, assembly GCF_947561715.1. NCBI lineage: Eukaryota > Metazoa > Chordata > Ascidiacea > Phlebobranchia > Ascidiidae > Ascidia > Ascidia mentula. The sequence continues at coordinate 19,796,214 of NC_138568.1, read as the reverse complement.
AAATATTATTACTGCTTAATCGTAACAGAGATTGCGCATTTAATTCCGTTGTAAGGCACTTTGAAGAAGTTGCAGTAATCGTTTGATTGCTCTTATAATGACTGTGCTGAATTGCTGTTTGTTACGTGATGGTAACATGCGCTTTGCTACTTATAACATTATTTATTGTATACGTGAAGGACAGCCACAGTATAGCGCGCCACAAATGCAATTTAAACCATGAACATGTGATTGAAGTAGTGGAAATGGATCAAAGCCACGTGCCTTGAGTAATGTCCGGTTTACACTGCATGGTGGTTCTTGGTGTTGGGTTTCTGATTCAAGTTCTCACCAAACTTAGATGTTTCGTGTTTTATTGCAAGTATCACAACGGACAGAAAATAATACAACAGCAGTTGGTTCGTGACATAAAATTGTTTCAAATAGAAATCCTTACAAGCAGCTTTGCTGTAAAACTACTTTAAATACATTGTTGTGTACATATCTTTGTCGTTTGTTTTATGCTTTATGTGTTATGATGTTATACCGCTTTTTCTGCATGTGTGCTAGACCATTTCTGGGAGAAGCGACGCCCAATTAATAGAAAGAACGCTGGTCGTGTATTTCACCTAAAAAGACAATAATCGAAGGCAAAACGTTTTAGGTTTAACGTAAATTCTTGGGCCCATTTTGGTCAAATGTGCCTCATAGAATCTGTTATGTGTATGTTTTTTTGTGGATGAGCTTCTAAATAATTTTTCAAACATATTTTTTTTACATTTTCGCAAAACATGTTTTAATATTAATAAATTATTTACCTTAGATTGCCGATCAAAGTCTTTAACCACAGTTAAGCTAGCTGTAATACGTAGATACACACCAAAACGGCACACCATAAAAATAAAACAAATTAATATCTTGATAATCTTGGTTAGAGAAAATAGTAAACGCGAAAAACTTTGCTATTTTTCGAGCTAGTCTAATTTTATTGCTCAACATTCAAAACGTTACTGCGAAATTGCGAAATTGCATGTACAAGAAATACGCAAAGCGAAAAAGTATTGCAGCACGTAGACAAACAAATAAAACTATACCTCAGGTACTGTCTCATTCAATTCAAAGTTAGTAAAAAAGATAAAAAAAAACGCTTAAATTAAACAGAAGTTCGCGATTTCTCTTCGTTTTTAGCCAATGTAAATGACGCCCCACGTGTACAAAGATGGCTATATTTGTGTAGTCTTTAAAAGAAAAAACATTAAGGATAGGAAATTCCATTTTAACAAAGCGTATTAATAAATGCCTTGCACCGTATGGTTTTCTTAACAACGAAATCGTCACCAGATGGTATTTGACTGGATGCTTCTGACTTGTAGGTAAAATTAAACATATTTACTGACAGTAATTCTTGAAGGTAAAAGTGTGTTGGACTTCGTTACGTTTAACAGTCTATACTGAAGTGGATTTTTCATGTTGTCACAACACAGCATAGAAATAAAACATCTGATCGCTCTGCGATTGGCTGACAAAATGGGCGTAACTCCACTCGATCATCTTTTGCAGTTGAATGATTCCCCAAAGCAACTAAATTAGCTTGCTTAAATTAGTTTTTTAGCAACGTAGAACATGTATTAAAAAAGAAGCTGTTAAAATAAGAGGTATCAAATTAACGTTTCAAAATCAAATATTTTTTTCCTATTTCCGGAAGGGGAAATCCCCTATTTCTTTACAAAGCCGAAAAAACATTAGCGACATTAGCGACATTGTGCATTTTAGAAACACCGTTGTAAAACTACCCAAATACAAAATCCCCAAGACGATTTTCCCTCTGACAAACTCCCTGGATCATAGTTTTAGTAGACCCTGGGTATTTCCACTACTTTTTTGTCACATGACTTGTTGGCAGGTAAGAAAGTGTTGCCAATTTAGATCCCCACTTTCAAAAGTTGGTACCAATACCAATAGGTAGACCTAGCTTGTTTTTAAGATATGAAGTGGCTAAGGATGATTTGAAAACATGAAGCCAAACTGTTATCAAGAAAAGGACAAGCTCCAATTTTGTCTTGGCGTTGACATTTTTAAAGAAAAGTTTTAGAAACAGAACGTTCTGGAGAATTACTGTTCCGCAAAGCAGAGTTTTGGTGTTAGCATTTCTCATGTGAGGGCTGGTGGGTGATTTTCCTGCCCTTGCAAGAGAAATAACCAATACCAACAACAACAAACTACACATCAAGTTAGTACTAACTATATTTGGTGCCAATTCGATATCAACAGTGAGTATTAATTTAAAAGTACCACTACATGTGGTATAAAATAACTTCAATCACAAACTGTCCATCAAATACCCACTTAAAGAGTACAACATGAGTGAATTTTAAAAAACTTGAGAAAAATTTATGTGATTCTATCTAGGAAAATACCTGATTGCAAAGGTTTAAAAATGTGCACCATGTATTCCATTTCAATTAAGAACAAAACAGCAGCAAGGAAGAATTTTTTGGGCTAATTACTGTTCAGCAAAGCTGAGTTTTGGTGTTAGCATTTCTCATGTGAGGGCTGGTTGGTGATTTTTCTGCCCTTGTAAGAGAAATAACCAACACCTATTACAACAAATTACAAATTGTAAAAAGGGGAACCAAAACTCAGTAATGGGACTGGAGTTTGTATATCAACGGTATGAATTTGCTGTCATGGTACCTATAAGAATTGACTGATTTTGGAATACAAAGCGTCTTTGACATTAATATGCTGCAGTTTTGAATGACAATATCTGTTTTAAGCCCATGCATGTGTCACTGTTATGTACAAAAACTTGTAATTATCATTAAGTTAATCACATATCCCTAGACAACAAAACCAACCTGGTGACCAGTTCTGCGAATCCTACAGACTTTCAACATTCATCAAATTTCCAATTTCCAGTTAACCCTAGACCACTTGCTACTTCTGGCTTTTACTTTACTGGATATAAAAACAAGTGTTTTAGGTGAGATACTGTTTAGATTGCAATACACAACAAAACTAGATTGCACTAATAAAACACTTGGGCTTTCTTTAGATTGTTTATGTGTGAGTAACATCAAAGAAATACAATTAGATCAATTCCTGTATCCGATTTTCTGTAAAAATTTGAAATTATGTTTTATTTGTGTCTTAAATACCATTCTTCATAACATTGATGACAGGCATCTAAATTTTTAGGAAAATCAATTACAGAAAGGCTGACAGTGAGTCTGAACGATCTTGCAAGATCCGGTTTCTTCTATCTTGGAAACCTCGATCGAGTTCAATGTTTCTCTTGTGCTGGGGTTTTGAGAAATTGGAATTATGGTGATGTTGTTAACAATGAACACAGGAGACATTTTCCACAATGCAGGTAATGACATTATTTTGCATCTCAATATACTAGCTCTTCTTGACATCAATTAAAGCACACTATTAATGGGTTAACTTATAATTCTGAGAATAAAGAGACTGGTCCATACTGTTGAAAACATAAACATCTTTTATTTAGAACAGTATGGGCCAGTCTCTTTATTCTCTGAAAAGCAATTGCGGTATGATTTAAAACACATGGTGGTTATTGTTGTGGTTGTGTGTTTTTTGGAAAACTAAAACAGACTACTTCAGCCAAACTTCACTCCATGTTATCAATATCACGAATTGAAAAATATTTGTCGGCCAATATAAGAATTGAAAAAGCAAGATTTGGAACATTTAATCAACATTGGTCAGCTAACAATATCAATGCAACACCAAGACAGATTACAAGGGTTGTTTTTTTTATTTGGGTTGAAAATAATGTCATGGTGATTATGTTTACAGATTAACAGCACTTGAATAACAAATAACAAAAATGTGTGTTTTTGTGCTATGCTAAACTTTGTCAAAGTTGTCCTAACCAACAAATGTAATGCTGTTATTCTCCTTAGAATTGATATTATTTCCTGTAATAGCTTTGCATGTATTACAGAAGAGCGAGATCGAGTCAAATGTTGATATTGCAATAGAGGATTGCAAAATTGGGGGCATGATGATGAGCCATGGACAGAACATGCAAAGTGGTTCCCGAAGTAAGTATTTATACAGTTGAGTCACAGGAATATTCACAACAAAACTGATCATGGTTGTTAACGTTTTTATTTCTCTTTGTTAGTTTGAAGCTTTATATAAAAGCAATAATAGTAATAATAGTATAAAGAAAAGTCTATTGTTTGCCCAACCTAGGAGGTTTACTGTTTCAAAATTTAAGTATGCAACCTTTTCTCTGTGTACAATTGCCACGATTAATTTTATTGTGGTAGTTAACTAGAAAATGGGTCTTTAAGATACTCAAATCTAGAGCCCGGTATGCTAGAAGAAAGTCAAGGTAGCAATATAGACATATATGTCATAAAAAGTATATTTTTCTCACCCTGGTAAACTGGATTTGTATTTCTGCCTTAAGCAAGAAGTTGGTACATAGAACAAATCATAGTTTTGAAATGCTTCAATAATTTTTTTTACATTACAAGTTAGTTAAGATGTACATATGATTGGTCACTTTGTGAACACACATACTTTTGAATCTGTACACTGTTTGCAGAATTCATATTATTGGCTACACGCCTATTTATTGTCATATGGGCCTGATGGGGCTATTGGTTGAGCTTTGCTTGGCTGTAGTGTTTCCACCTTGTTTTCTCCATAAGGTTGCACCAAGTTTGGTGCCTAATGGATGACGGTGATTGTATAGTCACCACAAAGTTGAAGTCTTTGCATTTAGCCGACAAGATTGTCTATAGTCCTACCAAACTACACTGATAGACCTTATAGGAAAAAAACAAAGGCCATCTATGTGCAGCTTACAGAATATACTTTTGTCAGGTCTTTATGTATGACGATGACCACATAGAAGGTTGAAAATTAAGAATGTGAAAATCGAAACGTGTTTGGCATAGATTTATTGATATGGACTAGGAATATCCAGAATTAAGTCCATAATGATTGCTTTTTCAGTCAGATAGCATGTGGTGTTGTGGATATTAACATTTCTCATGTGAGGGCTGTTGAAAAACATATCAGCCACCATAGGAGGAATGGTTCATACCAAAAAAACTGCTTACTTAATGCTATAAATTCTAATCAGAAATATCACCAACATGAAAACTGGGGTGAAAATGTCAGAAATAGTAAAGAATGGTTGATTGGTTCCAGCTGGTAAAAAAGCCATGCATGGGAGGAAATCTGGAAAATTTACCCCTTCTGTTTACAGATATTCATTTCTCATGTGAGGGCTTTTGTTTATTCAAGAAAGTTTTTACTGAGAAATGACAAATCTGAAAACAGATCATTCAACTTGCACCATATTGTTGAGGACAGAAGTGTACAATCCAAACATAACACCAGAATTAAACAGCTTGAATGACCATACAAACCTAATTGAACAATTTGATGAATAAATAATGAAATATTTATCTACTTGACTTATGATAGGGTGATCCATCTACCGAGTAAAATGGAAATTAAACCAAAGAATTTTTTTTGTTTTTCAGCAATTGTCATGAGTTACATTGTAGTAGCACGCTGGTGCCTGGGTATCACCTGATACAAACATCAATGTGTTTTGAGCTAACAAGCAACGAGTTGCGGTTGAGTGTGGAGGTAGAAATAACCAAGAAATTCATCCAACTATCAAGTTGGATCCCTGACACAATCTGGTCTGACAAAGATGGTTGGAAAGTTTTTTTTGAAGAAATGCGAAAAAATGTCTTTTTGGAATGTCAGCATAGTCTAAACCTAATAAGGAGGTCAAAGTCATCGCATCAAATGACAAAGGTTTACATCTCGTCTGGATTTTGTATGGCGTTTTACATGAACAGTTGTTCATTGCGTAAATGTTTGAATCCAATACCTGTTGAAATGCTGGCAGCAATACAAACCGCATGCTTTTTACTCAATGACAACAACAAATGTTACACAAATTATCCTTGCAATATTTACAATGACAAACGCAAAAAAACCTTGCAAGATTGTCTGGGAAACTTGCCAAACAAAGGTAAAATGCTTGTAAATTATACAGTCCTACATCCTTGGTGATCTTTTTGTTTTCTTTCAGATTCTAATGCAGCCAGGCACGCAATTGGATCTTGCAATACCTTGCTATCTTCAAGCAATGCAGAATGCCAAGTTGTTGATCTGGTATATCAACTATATTTTATTCAACTTTGTCCAAGTTAAAAAAAACTGAGTGTTTCGCCAATAAAACTGGATTTCTTTGCTCATAAAGTTGGAAACAGTTATCATTTCTAATATTACTATGACAACCTTGTGTCAACGCTTCTAGTTTTAGAAAACATGTTTCACTTTATTAGCATCACCAGTTCTGTACAAACTAATAAAACCGAAAAGACATAGTTAAATGATAAACCGGTCGAACAAACTGCTGAAGTGTTGCTGGTTAGGTATTTTTTTGTGAATTTAAAACATTTTCATTATTAAACAGTAATCATGTTGTCTGTCCAACCTTTGCCTCTGTTTGTTTACATGGTAAATATTTGCTTTCAGAGTCAAGACACCGTTGGTGTGGACAAAATCATTTGTGAGCCCTTAAACATTTACAATCAGAAGTAAGTTCTCGTGTGAAAATTAATAACAATTTTTTATTGGTTTGATCTATTCAGGCATTATATCCCACCTGGTGATTTTGGTAATGCAAAGGTCCGTCTTGGCAGCTTTGTTGCACTGGGCTGCCAAGATGGAAGTTTAAACCCATGTCTTGTGGCGAAGAAAGGCTTTTATTTTACTGGACGTGATAACATTATCAAGTGCAAATGGTAAGAAAGCACCATGATCACAGCAGTTGATGGTGCATTCCTTTTTCTTTTCCTTTATTTCTCATTGTTGGCTGTAAAATCTGACTTTAATTATAAATGATCTCAGCCTTTCAAATTAAATGTACAATTTTACTCTTACGAAGTGACATTTGACAGGACACAAGAAAGGCAAAATAACTTTTCCCATTTTTTGTATCATTTATTGTTATGTTTGTCAATATTCTTTTTTTTAAATCCCTGCAGCTGTCAAGTACCGCACAGGTTTGATTCACCCCAGATGAAACACTACTGGCATAAAAAGAAATGTTGCTTTAACAAAGCAGAAACATGCACTTGTGCTTCTTACTCAATGGTGAGAAAAATATTGGGTCTAGAAGGTAGTCATTTGTAAAACCTATTCTGGTTTAGGAAAGGCTTGAACATCCGTGTCATCCTGAGTATAAAGAAGCTGTAGCACGAAACATCACAATGGAAAATGAAAATGCACAAAATTTGTCTGAAGCTGGATTGTTTTATGATGGTAAATGTTAAAACCGTGCCCAACTTTGCCACTGTATAATTGCTTGCATAAAACTTAAACAATAGAGTTATATATCTTGCCATGCTGCTCACAATAACACAACCTGTAAAATGCTTTAGGTCACAAAGTAAAGTGCTGGTACTGCAACGGAAGTTTGCCTCACTGGAAATCCTGCACAGATGCATGGGCTGATCATGCACATAACTACCCAACGTAGGTGAATGTTCTACTGAACATTTTTTTCATGTTATTTAACCATCTGTGTAACTCTTTATTGCACGATACCTGTATGAGGGTGTAAACCTGAGAATAAAAACATGTTTTCACAGATGCAGATTCGTTCTACATGAGAAGGGACCTTCTTTTGTTCACAAAGCAGTATTGAAAAAACAAAGTCAATCAGCTAGGTATGTGACGTTTTAATATGCATTTGTAGCTTTATAATATGCATGCTTTCACCTTTAATGCATAGCTTGTTAATTCGTTGTCTTTTTAAATGCAGTAAATTTTGCAGATACATCAGACGGTGGAAACTGGTTGGCAAAGTGTGTGTGTTTATGTATCGAATTCGACAATCTATTTGCATGGAAGGTTCAAATCAGACAAAAACTTTCACTTAAAATGGTCAAGTTGATAAAAAACCAATTAAATCATCTTTAATAATTTTAGAACATAATTTGTAGCACATTTACACACCATTTGTAAACCACCCAAATCAATTGTTCCCAACTGGGTAAATTTTGTATGCAAGAAATTAGCAAGCTTCTGTTCAGGTTTGTATTTAAAAACTTCCCCTTGCTTAACTCTTTTGCTAATTTGGTATGTTAAAACAAACCCATGATTATAAAATGATCAAGTGTTTGCTGTTGTCATTTCACTAAAAAGTACACTTTTTATATATTTTAGCCAACAAAATTGTGCCAAAGAGATAATTTGGTAAATTGTCATGCTGCTACTTTGTCAGTGCCTAAAAGTGTAAAAATAATTCTATTAACAGGACAAACGCCATCTTGGTTACCGAGGTTATATGGCGGCCTGTAGTTTTGCGGAATATAACTCTTTGGTGCTCTTCACCATGGCAACCTTTAAATTTTTTGGCATGACAGTTTTGTAAATAAGTTTCTGTTACATGGACACAGTATATGCCTGCCTTTATTGAAGTAACCCAGTATAGTGCAACAATCATTGGTGATTATGGTGTAAATATTTTTTCTAGTCAGTACACATTTACATAGTTCTTCCCTCGATAGTAGCAAGAATATTGATATATTGCGGAGGCCATAAGTTCAACAACCAACATATGCAATGGGCACATTTATGAGCACTTAATTCTACGTATTTTTCAGAATCCCTCTTTATTTGTGATTGAGAATGTTTGCACCTTTTATTTTTTCTGTACCAATTTGTTTATTGCTGTCTTTTCGCAGTGTGATTGGAAATTTTGTCTGCATTTTTCTCTATTGCTTGTACAGTTTTGTGAGAAACATGAAACACACATGGATGACTTGTTTGGGTGAAAACAGATTGTTTCAGTAGGTGTAAAACCTATTTTATATCACAACTTAGTAAACCCCACTATGCATTTCAATATTATTGACATTATAGTCTCCAAAATGTGTGTTGCATGGATTATGAACATTTCCACGAGAAATAGGGTCAGTGGAATTATTTTGTCTGCCTAATTTTGATCCTCCAGAAAAGACTTTTTTTCACTAATATCTAAGTCCTAAATTTCAACTTTATAAGTGAAGAGGTTCACTGGCATCGCAGCCATGCTGGATCAGTCATATTAACTAACAAGTCTATGCGCGATCTGTAAAATTAGGTTGCTGTGCAGTGGGTGATCCTGCCTTCTAATGTGATAGCATGTAACACTTCTGCGTTGTAAGTGACAATTGTATCAGAAAACTACTCCTACTACTCCTAACTGTATTTAAATCATATGTGCGAAGATTCATAACACACACACATGTCTAATGCAAAAAGTGACACTGTTACACATTTACACTATGTCCAATTTAGTACACAATAAAAATTCACATAAGTCATATAAACACAGTACATCAAAATAAAAATACATGAAAAAAAACTTTTGTTTAGGATTCAAAAAAATTCACAATATTTTAAACGCCATAAAATTACTTTCGACGCAATAAGATGGTCAATCAATGATATTGAGTGCAAAAAACTTAACCTGTGTGATTAGGAAAGCCAAAGCTAATATGCTACTCACGCTGAAGCAGGGTCAATGATAATATACACAATATTTATATTGCAGCGGCAACTTCTATTTTTGTCACACTAAACAATAAACAAAGAACAAGATATTAATGGTACACCTTGAACAGACCATTGCAAACAATATGAACAGAATGTTAAATATGTTCCTGAATTGAGCACAGAACAGCATTTTGTAAAGAATGCGTTTTTTCAGAAGAAGTAGTTTGGGTCCCAAAAAACAATAAAATCATGAAAAACAATGTTGGGTTCTGGTAAATCTTTAATTTTTCATATATTTTGGTTTGTTCCAGTTGAATGAACTTGCGTTTGTATGAATTCATAAAATAAAACTACATAATAATGTTTCAGGGCTCATAAGAAGGAAATCCAGACGGATGGCATGTAGTTAATTGTTCTCAGTCAATAGAGGACATTTCTCAATTAATTTCATTTATTTTCTTCATCAAACATTCTTGCTTTCAGATTATTTTTGTTATTGACAGCTACACTGTGGAAAAAGGTATGTGTTCACATGTTTTGCCTTTAGTGTCAATAAGGTGCAGCACAACCTGGGTAGTATGGTAAGCAGTAGTAGACATGGCATCAACCAGCAAATGTACAAACAAAATTAACAATTAAGCAACAAATTTACACATGGCAATAACTTGACCAGGACAACTAAATCAACCCAAAGACCAGATTCCATACTTGTTCGTTTGAGTCGAAAGAGAACATGGATATGTGGAACAATTGATGATTTCTATGAATCAAAACAACAAATGCTTGCATCAACACGGGGTTAAGAGTTTAAGTATCAACTCAAGTGCATTTGTTTGCATGTAGTAGATTCTCAACAAAATAAAAAAAATATTTATTATTAACTCAGTAAAAAAATGGGACCTGCATAGTTGCAAATTTATTACTGCAATGGGAATAACAGGTATGAAATTAAAAAGTGTGACTAACATATTCCTTAAAAAACATTTACCACTAAAAAGTGACAGTGCTACAAAAAAATGAGCTGGCAGGCAAGGTGCGGGGGAGAAAAAAAAGGAACCAACACAAAATGTGCATGCTAATTTGGTGTACAAACTTAAAATATAAAAAAATTGTTGAAATGCAAACAAATGCACTCGAACTGAACTTGAAAATCAACAACCACCAAATGTTGGCACAAGCATGCGACCAATCAGGCAAATGAACACAAACCAACCGATTTACAAGAAATAAACTTAACTTTCATCTAAACTGACCACCACTCACCATACCTCCGAAACTGATATTTCTGCATCTCTAATCTTCCTGTTGCTTGACTAATTATTACAACAAAGGTTTGCTCATTTGACTGCTTCCTTCTGTTATGACTAGTGACGCAAAAAACATAGACACAAACAACCACATGCTTAAATACCATTTCACAAAAAAGAAACAAAATATACATAGAAGCAATAGTCACCAACAGACAACATTATTTATTTTGCAACTGAAAAAATGGACATATTTTACACACACTAAAATGCAGAGCATAAAGTTGACAGCACAATATAGCAATTCTATTCTGTCTATTTAAACCATTAAAAATACTAATAGTTTGAACAGATGAACAGCGGCCACTTGCTGATTGTACCTGACTGCAAAATTTCTTCAGCTAAATGCCACAATATCAAGGAAATATCATTCGGTTGATGAATTGATTGTGTAAGTTTAGGGCTCTTAGCATACTGCAACTGAACAATACCTTCTTACCACCAACGCTCAGGCAAATAAAATGACATACCTTGCTGTAAGGGAAATCTGTTGCACGAACCACCTGAAAAAGTGTGTTTTGTGGTGAAGACTAACCGAACAATTTAAACAACTATTTGCAGACTGTAAAAACATAAGCTCCCCACCAACTGTAACAAACCCTTTTGCAAATACAAACTTACATCAGGTAGCTCTTACCAACATTCATACAAACTACAACACATATGCCAAGCTTCCTGCCTGTTGCAGAAATCACCTGAAAATATTGTTGGTTTTTGCAGTAGTTATATAATTACAGTAAATACAACAGACTTACCGAGCAAAATCTCACCAATACAACATCACTCGGCCATCAGCATGTTGATTGAGGTCTGCAAAAATCAATTAATTACACCAACACGAGATCTTTTCACTGTGACAAATAAATTTGTGTTTGAATGTATCGCCAATTTGAGCTTTAGGCAACTAATATATTCAATCCTGTTTACTTAATTCCCCATGAAACTTAAAAACCTTATGTTCATGTTACTTTTGTAAACTATAGGGTGCACAACTGTACCATTTCTCTTCTCTTAAATTTCCTAACACAGAAAGTGAATCTTTCTTCTTCGGTGCATTTTGTCTTTGTCTGCACAATTGAAACCAACTTCTGATCTAGTTACTGGGTATATCACTCCATTATCAACACCATGATATAAAAATAATGTATTTTAGCATATGCTAATGTTGTTTTCATAACTGAGCTTGAATAATTTGATTAACCTTTCTGGAACAAATGACAAAATTTTTGTTGGATGTCTGTAGGTATCGATTTTTCTACTGTCACTAATCTATACTTCATGTCCTCTGCTAATTTTTTCCATAAAACAACAACATAACTAAAACTTGCCTTTATTGCTCTAATGAAACAAATTTACTCAATTTGCCCTCCTAAGTTGTCTATTGTAGGCAACAATGTTGTTTCTTTCCTGAACAGATTCTCCACAAAATTTAAAAAGTTACATTTGGCTTCAACTTCCCCCAACATAACTTGTTGTTAAGTGCCACAAACTCTTTCAAAAACCTCTCTTAAAAAAAATACTTTTAAGCCGTAACAATGTTTTGATTTAACTTTGCAATGCGATCGATATCTTGAGTAATATAAGCACAAATGTTTTATTAATTCAGTAACTCCAGTACAACAAAGCAATGATAAAAGCATGAATCTGTAACCTTGGCTTTTAGGACTGAAACTCTGACCACATAAAGTAAAACACTAATCAGTTTGAATTGTAGTGACTGACAATAACTCTCTCTCATTGTGAAATGAACTGAAAAAAATTCCAGCTATTGTATTCATGTGCTTTTTAGGCTTGGACCAAAAAAATGATATGCTTATTTCTTTAATGCTTCATTGCATTGTTCTAATGCTATTTTAACCTTGTTTTTTTTGTTTTCTCTTAATTGCTAATCACAAATATCTAAAATTTCTTTAAAATGACATCTCTTCTCTTTGTTTGTCCGTCATCTGGTTCTCTCTGTAACATGGAGGACTTTCTGGCAACACTTATTATAGCAAAAACTAGACCTAATACTTCAACAAATCGAATATTTTCTTAAAACCATTGAAAATCCTGCCTAACTGTCTATACAATAAAAAGATTTGTTAGTTCTAGTGCTTATTTCTCAGTGTTATGGGAACCGTGGAAAACTTTACCTTATTTTTAGTTCCACAAAAGAATCTACTAAATCATGACCTTTATCACCTGGGTGTGGACAGAAGAGTTGTGTGCACTTGTAATTAGCTCAAGAACCGACCTTTGCACCAAAAATCCAATTGCTTTGTTCTGATCTGTGAACACAATTCCTGTACAAATATAAAAAAATATTATTTTAAAAAATATTTCTGGAGTAATGTTACATCACAACTAGGGTTATTTTACAAACCATTCACAATAGGTGACATCAAAATATCAACTTTGGGCATCTGTCACAGGGAGACAATGAGTGGGTGATTCTTCTAGGGTTCCAAATTTTTGGTACTAGATAACAAACAAAATTGTTACAAATGCAACAAAAAAGTCTGTCACAATCGAAATGGTGAAGATCCGTGTTGCATTTGAACACAATTGACAACAAATCAAAGTCATTTTCCCTCAAAAATACCTAAAGTCCTGACCACTGAGACTTACACAAACCATCCTGTACAACCACATCCAGTTTGCCATCATCAATTAACATTTACAGACATAACACATTCACCACAACATTTAATAACAACAGCACCTAAACAGAAGAACAGAATAAACTTGAATTGAATCATAGTAAAAAGCAATCATTCCACAAACCCACTATCTCCTCTGGTTCAAAAAACAAATATGAAATCACAGCTAAGGGTCATATTTAGCAGTCCTAGTGTGTGTTGCCATGTGTAGCAGAAAAACAAGGTAAGCAAATGGCAGATATGTAGTCAGGCAGGCATGTCACTGTTACCATACTGTGCAAAAACTGAGGTATCAAAAACAAAACACCTATACTTCGGCAAGAATCTGAACACATACCACAGTTTCCAATCTAGCATTGCCACAAAAGGATAAAAAATATGGTGTTTCATGAAAGCAAGAATAAGAATTAGAAAACAAAGAACAAACGAACACCATGTTTTTAAATGAAAATAAATTGTCAATTGGAAATCCCAAAACGTTGATGTTTTACAAGTTGCGTGCACAATTGTGTTTACCATAGAACCTTCCAATTTGTCCAAAAGTTCCCGCTTATGACATATAGGTGCGGATTGCTTCCTTGACTTTCTTCTTGCACATCGGACAACGGCGAACATCAGGTGAGCAATTTGAACAACAACACAAATGTCCGCATGGTACAAACACAATATCAGCCAAGCGATTGTGGCAAATCTTGCATTTTCTTTCATCTTGAAGTTCTTGTATGCGAGCTTGCATTGAAGTGCTTGTTTCTGTAAACATGCACCATGTAATGCAATTGCTAAATGTGTTTTTAGACAAAAAAAATTGTGCATGCAGCTAGCGAATCTAAGTGCTGATTCTCATGAACCTGACAACCAAAAAGTTTGGTGAACTGACTTACCTTCTTCCATTGACTGACTAGGAGCTGAAGACGGTCCAGCTGAAAAATCAAAAACCAATGCATCTTTGTGTACAAGCATGTTATGTAAAAAGTTCTTTGAATAATTTGTGTTTAGAAGATTTAAGTTAAAAGAGCATAGATTAGTGTTGTTAACTTAGCAAGTTAATCAACAATTTTGTTGACAAAAAACGCTCAGTAACCCAAAGCAAAAGATAACACAAAACCTGGCAAAAATGCAAGATGTCACAAGGACAATGCATACTTCACACTCATATATAACAAGGAAAACTAAACTTAGGAGGCCATTGCTTGTCATAAATACCAGTCATATTAGTCTGTGGGGTCACTGTGCCAGTATCACCTTCAAGGCTAAATCACATCAATTTATACCATATGTAAGTCATCTTAGGTGGGGTTACACCCCCCAAAAATATGGATCTTACCAACTTTTATAATAAAAACATTAAAAAAAATAAAAAAACACTAAATATTATTATTGAAAACATTTGACATACAGGATTAAAGAATTTTTCTACCAGACTCCCACAGGGATTCAATACAACATACCTGAAGATTGTGGCTCATCAGTTATGTCCTCATCACTATCCTCTGGTTGTTGTGAACTTTCCAAGTCAGTTAGGTCAGCCACCAAATCCTCAACGTTACTGTACATCCCAGAATCACGAACGCGACTGCAAATATATTTGTAAAATTTGTAACTTACTAAATTTCACTCAATTGTTATTTTAACTAACCGAGCAACAAGTCTACGAACAGCATTCCGCTCAAACCCAAGATCGTAAGCGACTTGGACCAAGTCTGATCTCATTGCTTCAATAATGCGTGCATCTTCTTGGCGTATTTCCTCCTGTTAGAAAAAATATGTTTTCGAAAACTTTGCATAAACCTTTCATCAATTCTTTGATATTCTACAATGTATGCTTTCTATGAAGATATTATAAAACAATAAATTTTCAAGTACCGTATTTTACGGACCACAAGGTGCAATTTAAATCCTTTTTTTTCCTCATAAATTGATCGTGCGTCTTATAAGCCGGTGCGCCTAATGTATGGATCAAGTAGTGCTTTATTGCCTAAACTCAAAACCAGTACCGATACTATTATTATATAAATAAACCACCGTCTTACACACATACTTCTTAAAATATGTTGCGTTCTATAGCCCGGTGCGCCTTATGTATGAACAAAAAACTAATCAAAGCAATTTATTGACAGTGCGCCTTATAATCGGGTGCGCTTTATGGTCCGTAAAATACGGTAAGAAGAAAATAAAATGTTCTACCTAAGAAGTTGCTCTGTTTGTCAAATGTTTCCGAAATGGCCACATTACTTTTTACTAATAAAAGACAGCAATCATTGATCAATTTTAGCAAAAGTTTTAGTAATTGTGTGGAATATTAGTACAGGAGTCACAAGTTTGCTTCCAAACAACCAATATAATTAAAAGTCACTTATTTTGTGCAACACTTTTGAGGCCAACCTGTGGGTCAATGATTTGTGGAGGGGGACTCCGTGCTCTCCCAAATTGGGGCCTTATTTCCCGAGGTGGTACGTCGTATTGTCCACCCATTATTGGTCTTGGCAGATTTGGAAACATTGACACCATCCGGTGGACAAAGTCTGGTCCTTTGCGTTGCAGCAAGAATTCACATCTGCAATGATAAAATCTGTTTTAGTCTGAAAAAAAAGTTCAGTGGTGAGAAGTGCTCTAATTAAATAAATACTCATTATTTATTTTGGAATGAGTCGAGTCCTCGGTAATCCGAGTCGTGATAATCTGAAAAACCCTGCTACCCAACACAAAACTTCAGTAAATTAATTCCTTTCCATGCATTGATCTTATTTTTTTATGATATTGTTAATCCAGATGCCTAACTTTCAATATTATTTGACAGAAGAAAGTGGTTATAAATCTAACTTTTCTGCAATTTGTCAAAAAAATGCAGAATATGTATTTCAGAAAAGTTGTAATTATTTACTAGGACTTGTGAGTTCAAACCTCCACCGGAGCAAGACTTTTGTGTTTCATTTTGACATGAGAGGTCGCTTTCGATCCAATTCTTCCTGCTCCAGATTGGAAAAGAGCAAAATCTTTGCCTTTCCAGATGAACAATGGCCCATATTAGATATATGAACCTTTTCCATTTGCAAAATATGGGGTACGCAGGAGTCAAAAGTCAAACTAGTTCTGACAAACATATTTTTGCAATTTTCACATTAACAATTTCCAATATTTGCGCTTATTTTTGAAAGTATTGTCTAAAAAATCAGAAATGTGCTTATTCCTAAGAAATGTGGCTAATGGTACCATGCACAATATTGATACAATATTGAGTATTTACTCACGTTGGGAACCACTTCGCATGTTCAGTCCAGGGTTCATCTTCACGATCCCAGTTTTGTAAACCTCCATTGCAATACCAGCATTTTACTCGATCTCGTTCACCTGTAACAAATTTGTAACCTAGTTTGAAACTTAAACAAATAGAAATTTAATACTAGTTTGCATGTTTATAATTTAAAAAACACACATAGTTTAATAATTTGCAATTGAAACGCTTTAAATCTGTATCGCAAAGCATAAAGCATTTATGAGTGGACTTATGTCTTTCAGTTTTTAGCAGCATAGAAGCTTTGGCATTTTTATTCAACCTATTTCGCTCTAGTTCGTTTACATCTAAATTGAAATACATTCTAACAAAATAAAGTTTGTTTTAGTCTACCCAAATAGAAGAAACCAGCCCTTGCAATCTGTCTCGGTGTTGCATTGACGTTATTAGCTGACCAACGTTGATCGAACGTTTCAAATCGTCCATTTTCATTTCTCATGTGGGGGTTGACAGGAAACTGACATCGGAACATATTTTCCAAATCCCTCTGCAATTAAATGATTTTTGACGCTTGATTATGAACATCACAAAACACAACTTCAAAAATGTTACTCTGCAATTAAAATAACCAGTCAAAATATAAAAGCAAGCATTAGGAGTGCAAACAAGACTCTAGACAACACAATGGGAATACTAGGTCAGTTAAAAAAGCTGATTATCTCAAGGTTCACAGGCTTCGCAGCCAAGGCATTGCAGCCGAGCTGGATCAGCCACTTTTCCCGACAAGTCGGAACGAGATCTGAAAAATCAAGGGCGATCCCGCCTTGCTATGCGTAAGCATGGCATTACTTCTGTGTTGTCTGATTATCTCAATGTTTGCTGACAAAACAGACGTAAGTTTACATTCTGGTAACTTTCAAAATGTTGTTGCAATGGCAAAACATTATGCTATAAAGTGTTGACAAGACAAGGAAATTTACATTATTGTCAAACTGAACCTGTTCATTTTCAGATGGATCAGGTGGTTCTTGGAAAACAATTTGTTGACGTGGAATAACAGCCTGTTCTTCTGGTGAGAGAGGAACATTTCTATCTTCTGCTCCTTGCACCAACCTAATATTGATAACATTTGTTTGATTTTCCAAAAAACACACAACCCAATAACCCGCAATTATTCAGTTTACAAGAGATGTATTTTACCTGCAGTGCGGAAAATGTCTCCTGTGTTCGTTGTTGACAACATCTCCATAATTCCAGTTTCTCAAAACTCCAGCACAAGAGAAACATTGAACTCGATCGAGGTTTCCAAGATAGAAGAAACCGGATCTTGCAAGATCGTTCGGACTCACTGTCGGTCTTTCTGACGGCCAGTGCTCGAAAGTTCGTCTGCAAGAATAATCCAAGGTAACAAAAAATCAACAGGAATAAATCAAATAAAGTTTATCAAGTTTTAGAGTCATTTAAATTTGAACAAGTCTTGAATAACTTCATGTGGAGATATTTTTATATACCAAGCAAAAGTACTCACATTCTTTCAGATTCTTTTCTTAAATCCAAGTTTTTGAGGAAATGCTCATGATAGGAGGAAGGGATGGTGGCAAATTCAACAATCTGCCCAAATTATCAAAAAACTAGTCAAACAAACTAAATTTCAACAATCCATAGTCAGAAAGTTCCATTTGCTGCGTATTAACAAGGAGACCCAAGAAAGTTACAAGTTCAAGCTCAACCTTACAAATTTAGACTTGGTTACTACCATTCCATCTATGTTTTGTGAAAAAACAGCTTACTACTTGATTTCTATTACTTTAGAAGGCCAATGAAGAGTTCCGTCATTACAGAAACTAAGAGATGGCATTACATGGATTAGTGATTTAATTTTGGATACGTTCTGCAGCAAAACCAGTGATACTTCAGGTTTATTAAAGTTTTATTAGTCTTATATTGAAAGAGAATGAAACAAAAATTTAAGTTGTCAATCAAGTAAAAAGTATATACTCAATGAATTAGGCACATACGATATAAAAGGCACCTTTTGGACACAGCTAGAAAAGACACATTCTACATTCTCCGCAAAGTTTACACAGTAGCTTTTACGTGCATCACAAAAACAAGAGAGAAAACTGGTTTAAAATTTATAGTTTTTTGTTGGCTTTTACAAATACGAGGTGGTTTTTACAAATAAATCATTGATGAATAGATAGTGTTTCTACTTACATTGAAAATTGAGGCAGATTGCCTTTGGGGACGAGCCGTTTGTGGAGCTGTACACATCACACAAAAAAGCATTAATGTTGAATGTTAAGTTTTTAAAGTACTGGTACTATCATAATAATAAAATACACACTACACAGTTAGTTGGGTGTATGTTAATTGGAGCACAACAACACAATTTATAAAATTAAAAATTGTGCATTACATTTTTAAGCAAGTAGTGGAAGAGCAAAACTAAGTCACTTGCCTTACAGTTGTCTTAAATATATTTCCCCTATAATTTGCCATTGTCAGTATCACTTATTGCAAATAGAAGATTACCATACATGGTTTTTAGAGATTTTTTGAAGTTTTAAAAATTTTAATTGTTTTACTAAACTGGGCTGTACATATAATGGAAGTCACGTTCATCACAAATGTAGATATAAGTTAGGTTACTTATAATATCTTCAAAACACCTCATAAAATGAATGTGATATTCATTATCGTAAAAAGGGGATTTCAAGTTAGTAGATCAATGCCACACTCTGTTAAAACACTTTTATAAAAAATACTTTGCTTTCTGCATTCCAAGCAACCTATAAACAAAGTTAATAAGAACTAAGTGATAGTTAGTGTGCACCTTCAAACGCCATGTATATTGCTTATCCCAGTTTAATAATACAACTAAAAATATTAAAACTTACTGGCAGATGAAAATTGGCTGGCTTGTGATGTATGACTAGCTTGCACTGGTGAGCTTGTAAGATTAGCAGCTCCAGTCTGTATACACAAAAAATCATGCAGAAGCACTACTACATCATGCAGCAAAATACACAACATTAAACAGACTATTGTAATGTTTTTAGAAAATTAGTGCATGGTTACATCATATAAATTTTTATGTTATTCTGTATTGCGGTATCTTTTCTGTTTTTGCACGCATTTGATACGGCTAACACACAACAAACTAAAAATCAAATTCCAAGTATATTTTGTAATTGCATGATGCATTCCAAACTTGCTTATGTTAACACAGTTTTGCACACTTTATTGTTGGAAGTGAACTGCAAGCATTAATACATACGTTGAAATGGGTTGAAGGGTTAAGAAACCTTGCAAGGCCTCCACCACCTAAAAAAACATAGCATTAAGGTATGAATTTCTTATGCTGGAAAATGCATTTAAATACACATTATTGTCACATACAGTTCCTAGAGCTCCAAAGGGAGTAAAAGACGATCAGCGCCAGCATCGTATTCTGGCGCTGATCGTCTTTTACTCCCTTTGGAGCTCTAGGAATTATATTGATTCGTAAAGACAGATCCGTCAGTCACCGACTTGCAAAGGCTGATTCCTGTAGTCAATTTTTTGACGTTTTTCTCTATTGTCACATGCAGTTTATAACTTGAATTTGTGTGTACATAAGACAGTGTTCCACAATCCTTTTTACGGACATCACACTTACAAACTCAAAATTCAGGTGCACTCTATGACATCACAATCGACTCAAATAAATGCAGACTTCATATGAAGTTTCAAATTTTTTTTTTAGAAAATTAAACTACTGCTATAAGAATAAGCAGAGTTTTATATTAAATACAACTTTATGTGATAAAAATGAATTTCTTCATAATATACATATTATATTGTTTTTCTTCACATAAACTGCATTTGTTACAGATTTCTGAGACTGCATTTGTAACAGGTCACAGGTGACTTGTATTAAATGCACAAGATAACCTGTGCCAAACTTTGAATTCAAGTCTTACTGCATTGTATCAGTAAACCAGGTGTAATTATTACCTATACATCTACTGATACTCACCAACTGGAACATTGCCAGAGTCCAGATTTTTCATGAACTTGCAGTCATTACGATGCCATCTGACCGATTTTACATCATCACCAGTCTGCCACTGTTCAACGCATAGACCACAACTATAGACATAATCAACAAAAACTTTAACTGAAAGCAAAATATAGTCTATAGTATATGTACCTTAATAACATGATAAACCTGTTATCTGTGTAGGTACTTATATCAATAATAATCATCTTTAAACTATATAATTGCTGCTAGCATTTTTTTTTGTAACACTTTGATTTTAGACACAACAAAAATCCATCCATATTAGAGCTTCTCAAACTTTTGTTCAGTAAAGACGAAATTTCTATCTATGCAAACCTATATTAACCCATTAATGTTGAATTATGGGGTTTTTGGAGCCCACAGTCACCAAAATCCCCATGAGTCAATATGTTCCGCAACCCCAAATGATGTCGCAAGACAACTTAGAGTTTGAGAAACCATGCTCTCATAATCTTGTATAAATCTAGTAAGAGTAATTCCATTTTGTATTTATATTCGAACAAACTACATGAAATCTACCTACCTAAAACACTTAACCCTGTCTTTATATCCAGTATAATAGAAACCAGAAGCAGCAAGTTGTCTGGGGTTCACCGGAATGTCGGTTGGATATTTGATGAACGTTGAAAGTCTGTAGGATTCACGGAAATGGTCACCAGGTGGAATGTAAACGCTCCTCTGGCCAGGCGGATCTCGTTGTCTGCAAAACATTTCTAGAATGTTTTTCTAATGAAATGCCAGTTTAAGCAGAACGTAATCAAGCCCATCTAAGAAATTATTATATAGGGGACGTGTTTAAGGTTTGGTATCTAAACGTTTTCATGAAATTTATTTAGAATCTACATTCCATGCAGAAGCTATGCCTGTATCATAGTTGGTAACAATCGCCAATGCATGGTGGAAAAACTACATTTCGTACTATAGTGTGGCAGTGGGTATCTAATTGCACAATGAAAGTCAAATTATAATCTAGCCAGCACAGACTAATGTTCAATCCATTCTGCAGGTTACAACACAAATTATGCAAAATAGATTAAAAGAGACAGAAAAATTTTTGCACCCCTGGTATAATGGGCAATATAATACTTTGGACCATGCAGTAATAAATAGATTTTAAACAACTTTGATGAAACAATCTTAAAATTTTCTCACTGTATATATTTTATGTAATAGACACTGACCTGTCATATACAACCCCATCTGTTACCAACGGACTTGTGTTGTAATTAGGCACACGTCTTTTAAAGAAGCTTCCACAGCTAACAGATTCTTTTAATGGAACTGTGTTGTTCCAAAGCCTTGAAATTGATGATTCGCCTCTGTAGCCTATGCCAAATATTTTAGAAATTGCGTTAGTAAAATTTAGATAAAAAACAAAACAATTAGCAAGCATACCTCCAATACTTTCCATCAAAATATCTTCAAAGATACCTTTTTTTTCTTGATAAAAGGTTGTGGTGTTTTTAGCCGACAAAGCCTGTAGTACATGCCAATTGCATGGCTTCAACATCTCCGCTATAACTGCGACAATATTGCCCAATCTTTCTCTGATTAAATAATATTTCATCCGATCAGTTTCGGCCAAAGATTGGAAGTTTATGATGTACAGAGCAGGCAATAATGAGTCGACCCCCTTGCCAATGCTTTCTTTATTTGGCAAAAAACTGTTAAATAGCCTCTCCATCTTCTTGTAATAGATTCTACATGTCTCTCTAAGACAGTAGAGGCCAATTTTTTTTGCTCTGCACATGCCATGACAAGCACATTGGTGCAGTTGAGAAATATGAAATATAAACTCATTAACATGTAATGACAGTCGTTGAAGTGACCATTGGCCATAGTTTTTCCTGCAAATGCTGCCATAAAATGAATGAAAACAGAATCCACATTCACTTGTTCCTCCTTCATTGTTACACGCCCCAAGATCTACACATAGTTAACATAAATATTTTGCAATGCAACAGAGTAATAAGTAAAATACTGTACATTTTGAATCTTCTTTTACTGGGGTTGTTTCTTGATGTACTGAATGCAGTGTCTATAGCACAATTGAATCATTTGTGATTTTTTAAAAATAGGTTAGCCATAAACATTTACTTAGCTTTAACAATATGATAAATAATGAAATATTGTGAAACAAATTTTGTAATTCCTCATTTTCCATTTGGCATTTATACTGGTTACACAAGCAGTAACAGTTTAGCTGCAATTTGTGCAAAAAATTTTGTAATGCAATTCCAAACAATAGAGAATACAAATTACAGTTTAATTTGCAAAACTGGATACGTGCAACTTACATTGAATGGCTACAAAAAATGGAAAAACTAACTAAAAAATTCTAAATACACTTACATTCATAGAGTAAATTTTACCAACATTTTCGTACAAAATTCACACAAAATCAATTTTAAATCTTGTTCTAACCATGTTTGCGTAGCACAATGTCTATCTACTTACATGACTAATATGACTTGCACTTTTCACTATGTCCAAATCACTTTTGCAAGAATTGTCTAAAACAAATAGGGGTTTCAAATTTAAATTGATTTAGAAACACAAATCACGAATTTAAATTTATTTATTTGTGTAAAATGTGTAGTAAACCAATAGCAGTGTTCAGGCAATGCAAAATTATTTTCGTTTTCTTTTCTGTACTCTGTGAAATAGCCTAAAAATTAAGAAGGGTCGGTTTAATATGAACAACTGCAGTTTCTACCGGCCACTCGTTACTATCCAATGGTATCTATCTGTACCAAGTTTTTATTGTTGGTTATGACAAAAATAAATTGAATATACTCCAGTGTACATACAGGTGTTGGGGCTATCAGATAATGACTAATATAGGAACTTCCACGAATCACGAAAAAAATGTTTTGCAACAAAAGGTCCATCTAAATTCTCCCACTAACCAAGTCAGGAGGACACTTTTTTTATTAGTGAAAGATATATTTCAAACACAATCCGAGAATAAATACTTTAAAAAATAAACTGCTAGTGGCTCTACAGTTCCAGAGGTTGGGGAACCCCCAAATCAAGTCACTGCAAAAGTCGGGGCAGGGCAGGCTGTGACATCACACAATAAATATGCCATTGTGATATCACAGACCAAACTGACACTCACTGACATACTTACTTCTGATGATAGGCAAAAGGTACAACAGCAATAAAATAGTTCTGCACTTAACAAATAAAACCTACTTCAGGGTTAGGGGTTTAGGGTTAAAATTAACAATAACTAACTTCCTAACCCTAAAAAAGATTTAGTTTCTGTTAAGTTTGTAATAAACCATGCTGCATAAGTGTTAAACTACAATGTTGTTATTTTGTTGCTGTTGTGCTACTGCTGTAACGGCATCAAATGCTCTTACGCGAGAACCGCTAATAGGACGGAACGGAGTGTGCTAACTTTACTGAAAGACGTCAATTTGACGATTTGAAATATGACTTGATTCAGGTAGGCTACATTAGTTAGGGCCCAGATTGGAAAAAATGTCCAAGAAAAATTTACCGATAATCCGCGCAATATTAATTAGCTAATGCATTAACATACGAAAAAACGTTGCAATCGTCCGCGCAATTAACGATCGCTGAAACAAAATCCTCCGCGCATAAAACAAACTTTCCAATCTGGGTTAGGGCTTCCCTAAAATATGCGAACCACGGCACACGCTAGGCTACATACTCACACTTTACATACTCAGGACAAATTACATTTCACCAATTAATTCCAAAAAGCACAAGCTTTAAATTTATATGCACCCACCTTTGAAGTTCAGCTTTGAATTATTCATTTTGCTGATTGTTTGAAGGTTTTACCCAATTCAAACGATTTGAATGTCGCGCATTAAACACTTCAGTGCGTTCTCCACGCTTCGGTGCATTTTGATTTTAGCAATGTTTTTTAAGGAAAATACTACTACACCGGGTCACAAAGTTTTATCCAAACTTCATCCACATATAAGTCTGTGTAAAACAGAAATCTATGCGAGTTTTAGTGATTAGGCGTAAACAGGGCCACCCCCTGTTAGTTTTGTTCATACATTTGAGTTGAAATACTACACGAAATCGTAACATTAATATTCGCACAGATTTCTATGTTACATAGGCTTATATGTGGATCAAGTTTTGAAAAAACTTTGTGACCCGGTGTAAAAGTATCCTCCCTTTTTTTAAAGTGAATGTGACGCAGAGAAATAAAACATATTAATAATTAAACAGAGGTGGTCATAACTTTAAAACATTTTTGGCGAAAAAAGTAGCTTGATATGGCGACTGGTTTCTGAGATACAACTGATCAAATTTAAGTTTTAAACCGTTGCGAACAAAATCGTGCGAAAGCGAGATTATTGTTACGTGACGTCATAGAAGGCGCTTTAGTCGTGCGAGTTTTGGCAGCAAGCCTTCTGCGTAGAAATGGAAAACATTGTAAAACTAGATTAGTATAGTTTTGCATTAAACAGGGGCACAAAAACTGAACAAGTGCAACAAACGGATTTTGATGTTAATTTGAGCTGCAGACAGATGGCCACTGTTTAAACCTATTAAGTCTTTTTTAGTTGCGTAATAATAAAACAGTTACTGGGACTGGGTGTTCTTGTTGTTACAGCATTTATGATCGTTAACGTGATGCATGAACTTTTAAAAACATGACGGAGACAAACCGTCAATTAAGCATTGTCGTTTTGTCCGCTCACAGCAAAAGATAGAAGAAGGTTAATTGAATTTTGAGGCTAACGACCGCCTAGAAAAACGATGAAATTAGCTGATTATGCAAAACAGTTATTCTGTCATTCTACCACTTTTTGTCTGGCAGTAGCGTTGCCTACGAGTTCGCGTCATAAATGATTTGATTAATTTGCCACAATCAACCACTAATGTATTTTTCGCAATATAGCTCGTAACTAGAAATGTTAGAAATGTTGGAATCATCAAATTAAAGTCAACACAAAGGTGAGGATAAAGTTATGACATCACACCCAAAATGACGCCATGTAATGTCATTGAGCAAAGAAACGTACCATCCCCGCTTTATCGAAGTACACAGAGTAATGTCGTTGCTGCTCTATACCCTTTGTTTTTCCGTTAATCAGGGACAAATAAGCCTTAGGTTTGTGACGTCACAGTGACATATTTTTCTATGAAAAAAAAACCTTGTCCTCTGATCTTTGAGGTAACGTAATTTATGGATTCTCCTATGTTTGAAACTATTCGATATCTGCAATATAAGGCGCCTTCTCCTATGTAAACAATGCATTTTTTGACGCTAGCCACTTGTGAGGCGTCAAATTCGCTGCAGCGAAAAAGTTTTACGATTTTTGGTCTCTGCTAATTTTCGAGCAGTTTTCTATATTTTTTAGCCGACGTAGAACCGAAAAACTTTGGATATATGTTTGTTGTAGATGTACCTTTAGTTTTATGCAAAGTTGCCATGACCGTGCTGTCACATGCACTTTAATCTTTTTTGTCTCGTTTGTTCATTGGTAGCTTTCGAAGATAAAATGACTCTTGTGTTTGTTGTAATAATGCTAATTACTTTGTCATTGTACTTGTGTTGTTCGCGATCTTAATTTGTTCTATTTTTTACTTTCCTGGATTTCTCTGTTTAGCTGCACGCATCGCTCAACTAACGATAACCAGAATGAAGAGATTTGGCTTGAAAAGAATGTCTTTGAATTATTTTGGAATTGTGCTTTTATTTGGCATTTTTCCTGTAATTTTTGCAAATGTTTATTACTTGTAGTTCGTAGAGGTTTGAGTTAAAAAAGTGTTTAGCAATTTTTTTCACTTCTGACGTTCTTGGTATCGAAGCACTGTGAAAAGTGGTGAATACTAGTGTAAGTGGTACTGATTGATGATCTTTTTTATCACATTCTTCTTCGTACATTACGATTTGTTATGTTTTTTTTTGTAAAAGTTTCTCTGATTGGCTTTTATTCTAAACGTTGGTTTCAAGTATTGATTCTAGTCTGGCATCCTGCATGCTATGTATATGCACTTGATCGTGGTGTTGCCAAAACGCTGGCGATAAGTGTCAAATTTCAGTGGTATATGAGTAGCGAACGAACTAAATTGTAGATATATAAAAGTGTGCTATGTGTATTTGTGCCTTTTGTGTAACTATGGTGTGTAAAAATAACGGAACTTTAATTTTCGCCTTATAGCCTTCCACTGATAATTTACCTATTTGAATTAACCAAGAATTATTTTTGATATTTCATTGTTTATCGATCTTCTGCAACCCACAAATTTCCGCTTTTATTTTAAACAATATATGTGCTGAATTTATTTTTCTTCCATGTCATTAGTTTTTCAATGGAACCGCGCATTCAACTAGTAACGGGAATTTAACCACCGATTACATCACGTTCTGTAAGGACGAACGCAGATATATAAGTCCTCAACCGCAGATGTGCAAATGATGGGTTTGCATGGTTTCTTGGGTATTGTTTTAACACGACTTTTGTAACCCAGTCCTTGTATTGTGAAACAAATGTCGATTAAACAGCACAAATCACTGTCTCTGGTACAAAAAAATTCATCAAAAGCGATGATAAATCTGAAAAAGCATTCTTCACCCGAAACGATTATCGTCCTCTTTGATTTTTAATCTTCTCATCGACTTTTGATCGTCATCTATCGACTATAATGCACGCTTCTCTTCTGGAATAGGCGCCAGGATTTGCTGCACTGCTGCTCATCCCATGTATTAGCCAGATATCGTTGCGAGCCAAGTTTGTTTGTGTTTCTGGATGTCATTGACAAAAAAAATGTATTGTTTTGGCAACTTGTGCCGGAAACTCGTCCAGGCCGTTCGCGGATTGCCTCAAAGTGAAACATTGTCATGATGGGAATTGTCGACCCGACGCTCGGTCTGTACGAAGTTAACTATGAGAATTAATAATATGGGCGACTCGACAATCCCAGTATTTTTTTCTATTACATAAACTCGATTGAAAAACCGCAATCGGAGAAAGGTTGTGTATTTTATCCACAAACTCCCGCCAATGCCTGACACATAGCTGCCAATTTGCTGGCAACAGCAAATTTTTGCCGTACAATGCAAAATGTGATTAAATATTAGGAAATGTTTCATTTTGTGAGATACTCCAAACCACTAGTACAACCATTGACACTTCACCTGTGAACACTGTTGTTTTTCCAAAGGTGTCGAAATATAATCCACCACACGATGGCACCAAAGAGTCATTACGAAAAACTAGTCAGACCGCCCACTCATGCAATTACAATTGAAAACTTGAGGCGGGATGAGCACACCTCGCTGAGTTTAGCGTGCTTGCTATTGACGCTAACCGGAACTTCGGAATATTTTTTCATATTTAGGGTTCAACGGCGGTATACGGGGGGTCCAAACACCAATGCGATGAAGTTTTTTTAATGTAATCACAAATAATTCGTTTAACATTTTCATCGGTTACTGCTTTTCACAAAAATGAACAAGCGGAACTTGGACATTGGTATAAGGTGCATTTGGTCATGTCCGAGCCCCAAAAAAACTAACTACTGTTGTTGATGTGGCAAAAATGGCCAGTCCCTAGCAAAGCTTTACATTCTTTGTATATAAATGAAGATATAGTATTTCTATGTCAGGCCGAAACAGCAATTATTAAGACACCTAGCTTTTTGATTTTATTCGAAAAATATATTTGGCCGAACAAGGCATCATCAGTTTCTGCAACTGCAAAGGTAATGATGTAAAACGTACAGTACCATATCTTTACCGATGTGATTCAGTTGCTTTTTACTGTTAAATTAACTTCGTTGTTGGATATCGTTTATATTCAAGTTAAAGTCAGCCACCAGAGGCGGCATTAATAACCACCAGGTGCCGATAAAGTGGCCACATCTTTGCACCACTATAAAGGCAATATATGCCTCTGACGTCTTGTATCCAAATAATGGTAACTGTTTCACAAAAAGGCTTTTTTGTGTTTACCAGATAATTATCATTTTTAGAAAAAATGTCTTAAAAGTCTGCCAATTTAAAGACTCTCTATTTTTTTATTTTTGTGAAATTTTTTTTAAATTGGTACAAAAGTTTTTAGTGGTTTGTTTCGTTGAAGATCTTAAACGCCTTGTATCTTAACCCAACGTGTTCAGGTATGTTTGTTGGAAATAGAATTCTTTCTGAATTTCTATAACAAACTTCTACAGCCCAAATAAACAAAAAAAATGTGTTTTGCGTTTGTCGTTTGAGTGTCCTTTTGTCATATTTTGGTGGTAGTTCTTTCTCTTATTTCTCAAACCCTTTGTCTCGTGAGAGAGCTATGGGTTATTACCGCTTACCTTTGATTTGATTTGCTTCCATGACAACTGAGCTGAATGGATGTCCTTGAGAGGACTTATCCGCTCTGTGTGGGTCCGGACTTGTGTCGTAACTCATTGTGCGATTTCTATGTGCACACAGGGAAAGTATTAGGAATTTTAGGAATGTATTGTTCATGGCTTTATGCTGAGGATTATTGGTCAACGTTTTCTAACCAGGATACTATTTCTAAGTTAGAGAGGTACAGGGAACTTTTCTCCATACTTACAATTATTATCGGATCGGCGAACAAACATTTATTATGGAATTAAATCCTATGTTTTGGATTTGTAGGGTTGCGCTATACTTTTCCGGTTTTCTATTAAAGTTTAAGTTCATTTTCGTTAGGGATGTGCCCGACCGAATCCGAATATCGACACCGAATCCGAATATCGACATCGCATGTGAATATCGACACCGAATTCGAATATCGACACCGAATCTGAATATCGACAACGAATCCTACATTTATTGTGTTTTGCTCAAATTTAAGCAAGGATATTTCGCGCATTGTCGTTGGGAATTTGTACACGGAAATAGAATTATACGAAGGAAAGACTGGCTAATTTACGTATAAATAACAACATTTGAATAAAACTATGTTGCTATAGCGAAAATATAAATGGTGTGTGTGATTTTTTTACGACCAATATGTTAAGTTATGACGTCAATTAATAATTCGAATCTTCTCTGTTTTGGGACATCCCCGGTAAAAACGCCTTTGGACAGTTACGGAAAATTTTCAAAACTTGTAACGCTATATGTTGTTGGTTCGGCGGTATGAGCGTTACAGAATATTTCTGTGATCTCCAAGCTTCTGCTAGCAAATAAAGATTGTGAGCCGCTTGATCAGGATTTTAACGTACGTGACTTTATTGTTGAACCAGCAGGTTGCTTTGCTGCTCATTAAGTTATTTTGTTGGAAAATAACGCGATTTATTGTATATATTAAGCAGTTTTCAAATAGAACATCTTCTTGTCCAACTAACAATGTGCATTACATATCGTGGTTGTACAAAGAATGACGCCTCATATTGCTGATATATCATTTACTCTTTAAGTTGGTTCTACTGCGATCGTTGATTGGTCGTGCGGAGACCAGTTAAATATTCAGGAACATCTGACGTAGGAGTATCTGGTATCTATATCTCAAAAGGTACTGGGCGCGCTTAAACAAAAGCTTTTTAAAAACACAACATGACCAAACCTATTGTATTTGCTCCTTTGAAGAAAACTGTTTGAAGTTTAAATGTCGTGAAAACCTTTTAGGGATGGGAGACTTCCACCTTGTTACTTCCTTAACACATTCTTAAGCAAATGACGCCATACATATGTCAATATTTTGTCATAAACTACAAACACACTCCTTTCACTTTGGCAAAAACATTTGGCCGACTGACGACTGAGTCAAGTTAAACACCTATCACTATCAGTGGATACATTATATAGATGGGGGCCAAAGGTCAATTTTCAAGTCATTGTTTTTTTGTTCAACGTTTCTACAACTGGCTACAGGACTATATTGATAACAATTCACAGAAGGTCGACCGGTTAATCTAACAAGCACACGCATACCACACATACATCCGTTTGTACAACTCCCAGATATGAGCTTATGTTTAACAGCAGTACACTGAACCAGGCAGTGATATATAGCTAAAATGCCGCTTACGCCACAACATATGTTTCATAGTTCGAAACAAGACTGACGTCACAATCAATTCTATATACTTGCTTACTTGTAAAACACGTTGCCAAGCACTAAATATCACTGTACGTTGGTTAAGAAACGCAACGTTCCAAAAAGAGCATGACGTAATGTTCCTCAAACCAAATGCTTCGGCCAGTTTTCATTGTTTATAAACGGTTACACCCATCACCACAAATGGTCCACAACAAGTCACATGATATATTTGTTTACTTTGCTGTCCACGGAAGGTTATTATATAGGGTCATGTCATAAGACACACACAGCACCAAATTTGGGAACAGTGTGGGCGTTAATCTCGCAGCCAATTTCGGAAAAAAAACATGGGAAACTATTTCAAGAATAGCATGATGTCATAATAACATAATAGAAAGTTTCGGGACGCTTAACATACAACTGTCATCTCTACTTTGCAGGAGAGCTAGTTCGTTATCTAAAAGATATTGTTGTCGTGTTATTTTGGATTACGTCAACAACTAACTAAACTTCAAACTTGAACTTTGATCGACGAAAATAAAAGAGGAAATTATTGTTTTCGTTTTATTGTACCAAAGTTTTGTTAGGACAACCAAAATACAGCAGTTTACATACCCAAGTGAAGACTTAATATAGCAACGGACTATCCAAGGATATAATATAGAACTCGTATTAAAACAAATTATTGGGATAATTGCAAAGAATTGGTATTTATAATAAAGGGGAAAAATCGATAGAAAGACATTGGGTTTGCTACGTCAGAAAAAGTTCTCGTGCAACTGTTTTTTACAAGTACATGTAGTCGAGTGCTGGATACCAGTTGTTGTTACTTGTAATACAACATTCTTTGCGAAGGGTGGTGCAAACACTCCTTGAAACCACAGTGTTGTCAGCCTGTTGTTTCTGCTATTTGCAAACTTGCATTTTCGTGAGTCTGCGTCAGACAATATCGACGCAGCAACCAAACATGCAGCAACCAAAGACTCAGCGGGCGGCGATTTTTGGATTTATTTTGAATTTTATCTGCTTCTATAATACAATATTTCCTTAACTAGCTCTTTTCCTTTCAAACCAAATCATAACATCGTTTCATGTCCAAGTGCATCAGCTTGTTCTGGTCAAGCTGGAACGGATGTGTTGTCAACAACGAAGCAGACTTTCGACCGAAACGACCTTCAGCTCGCGCATGGTCGAACTCTTGCCCACGGGCCTGACCGTCAAAAGTTCACAAGATTTAGAGCGTCTCTTCAATCCATGCACAACTTTGACGCAATTTCAATGCACGTTTTTGGCTTTTCGGTTGCATTGTAACGTCAACACTCTTTGTCCACTGTATGGTTTCATGGACAATTGGTTCGCATGTCAAATGTTTGATAAATTTTGGCCACTAAGTCAGAAACCTTGTTCACTTCTGCTTCAGAAACTTGAAGGTTGGAAAGACTTAGAACAAAAGGTAAAAATGACCCTTTTACCACTGAACAAGAAAATTGAAGTAATTCGTTTCAGCGAAGGTCATGTATATTTCATGTTCAGAGAGAGTTGACGTTTTAGACAGCCAGACGAGCCAAGTCTGCTGGTCACGTACCTTCTTTGACACCGCTTGGGAAATAACCTTCATCTTTCCCAAATGTCAAGTGCAGACAGCACTTGATGTTCTCCACACAGGAATCACTTCAGCTGTTCCGTGTTAAACAAGGGCTCGTTTTGATGCTAAAACAATACTGCCCTTATTTCCACTTCGGTAACAACCTTACATGCTTATTTTCGTTGGTTTGTGTCATTAAGCTTTCTTTTTGTGCTTGCACAACCATTGTACAAAACAACTTAGCAAACAGCTCTGTTTTTCTTGCCATGGACTGTTTTGCTGACGTCACAATGACCGCAATGACGTAAAGGCGACCGCAATGACGTGAGACGATTTAACATTAGACTAAGAAAAAGATTACTTGCGTATTAACCCTACCAGCAGCACTTTCCAAAAAGTTAAACTACACTTGGGCCATTACAACCAATCAACAGGTGATGAAAACGTTCGGAGATGTCAATTTCACTTGTTGTTCCATTAAATGCCATTAAGACAACGTTCATTTATTTAGGTTTTATAGATGTTTATTGAAAACTTTTCTTTGATGTGTTTCTTAAAGGAACCGGGGAACAGGAAGATAATCTTTTCGAAACCACCGCAAAAAACGCCTCGCTGCATTACAATGAAATGAAATATGTTCATTTATAAAGTCACAAATCAAATTATCATTAATTTCGCGTTGTTTCTTTCATAATTTTTATTTAATTGTGTTTTTGGAAACGTTCTTAGCCTTAACGGTTGTATGGCGTGATGTTTCAACCTGAAAACCAACAAATTTTCTGGAAAAAGTAATTTAATGCTTGTCAATTTGTGGTGGGCGCTAATATACCCAGTAGGGAATTCACCACTGAAAAGCACCTTGAATTTTGTACATCAGAACAGTCCTGCTTAAAATGTACAAGGAAAATCTCGTTCAGTATTGGACTAACATTAAACATCAAACAAATACCCGTACTTTGGATGAATCGGATTAAAATCAAACATTTTTGACATTGGCACATCATTGTGAGAGAAATTGACATAGATACAACGTTAATTAAATTTTTTTTCAGTTTGAAAAGTATTGATTTTTTTATTCGACCACAATAAAACCACAAAGCACACGTAAGTTGGCGAATGCGTGTGCCAACGTCCTTTACAAAAGTAAATAATACTTTTCCAAACCGTTAAAACTTCTTTATATGGAAATGTTGGTGTTTAATTCGTGTATTACAAATCCTTACCGAACAAAAATAGCCTAAACAATCCATTATCACAGTTATCCACGGTTTTTGTTAATCTGTACGTGTAGCCTACATCTTTCCACTTCAACCAATTTTTCAAGCAATGTTGGACTGCGGCGTTAAAACTGTACCAAGCTTACACAACGTCGTTTTTAACTTTATGCTTGGACAATATACACGCCCATGACAATACAAAAACAACTTAAAAAGGAAAATTTACCTGTGTCAAATAGGAAGCCTTCTAAACGATTGTAGCATGAACAGAAACCGTTGTACCATACCCTGCTGGGAAAAGCAAAGACTGTCAGCTCGATCTATCGATTTTTCAAGGAAAAACGTTTTTTCCCTTTTTTATCGATGTGTTACGTCATATATATATTGCATTTATGTGTGTTGAGTTTTAAAACGAAGAAATTGATCCGTGAATAAATTTTTTTGGGTGAGAAAAATTTTGTTACATGCCATTAAACATAGTTTTGAACATGGTTACTTTTTCAAAATTTTTTTTTTTTGTTTACTAAACTACTCCGCTGCAAATTTATAGGTGGTTTTAACCTGGGTTTCAAACAACCATTTTTTTTCTCAATTTTTATAAATTCGCAAAATGCTGATTTTGTCGCTTTAGGTAGAGGTTATGCTGCTTTTTCATTTTCTAAGTTTTGTTTAAATGACGTCCAAGTGCTGCAGAACAAATACGAAATAACAACAAAAACATATTTTGCAACAAAAGCAGTAAAAGCGGTGTCTTGTTCGTGTTGTGAAAGATCCTGGTGTTGAAATTGGACTCTCTGTCTGTCCTTTTCATAGACGAAACACCTAAAAACGTACGCGAAATTTAAAGCAAATATTCTTGTGCTTGATGACAATCCTGCTCTTGTTAAAGGCGACTACTTTCTATATACACAGTAAGCAGCAGCTGCTCTTATTTCACCAAGGGTTACGAAAATTAAATTTCGGTTACTGGATCAATACAGGATAGCTCGGTGAAGTTGACCGACAAGTAACCTGTGGTACGAAATGTTCGGTGCACAGAGAATATGAATCTTAGTATATTCTTTATGATCTCCAAATATTTATCAAACCAAGTACAAAGTGTAAATAAGCTTTGGGTCGTCAGCATGTGACAATATTGCGACATGATTGCGACACGACATGACAGTTTAGTAATATTTTTACGCACCACGCCCATTTAAACCAGCACAAATAACAAAAAATCACTATTGGATTGCCACTATGTAGCTGTACGTACTTAGACTAAGTTCCACAGCCAGAGATTGGTTGTCAGTAGCATCTGTTCAAATTCCTGTGGTGATTAATGTGTTCGGTGTGTTCGTACTCCAAGAAGAATACCTAGGCTTGAAATAAAGCGACCAAGAAAGGTTACATATAACATGGGTCAGCAACCTTTGTCTGGTCGCAGACCAAAGCCAAATAAACCAGCTTGTGACGACATAAACACATTTTACAGACAGGAAAATTGGGAGGGGGTGTGTCCGCATAGGGCGGGGCATATTGCGATAGTGTGGCGCAATCTTGCTGTGTAGCCAATGACAGCAGGCGTCGCCTAAGCTGTTACCAAATATG
The DNA here is from genome assembly GCF_947561715.1 of Ascidia mentula. NCBI lineage: Eukaryota > Metazoa > Chordata > Ascidiacea > Phlebobranchia > Ascidiidae > Ascidia > Ascidia mentula. Next base: position 19,761,037 of record NC_138568.1, on the reverse strand, counting down.
GTTGAAAACACAGCAATCAATTTTTTTGTGGATCGCATGTTAAACTCCCACATACATTCGGGAAAACAATCTATAAAATCGTGTACTCACAGGTTTAACAAACCAAACAAGACCTACTTACAACCAAAAGTGTGAAGCAATGTATTTTTGCACGACTAACTTGCTGCTGCAAAGGCTAAAAACAAATGACGTCATGATCTATCCCACCCGGTGTTTCCCCTTTTTATTTCCCGTCGACTTATGCGCTGAGAGCGTAAACAGAGCATGTGACCTTCCTAATGTTGTTTGACATTATATGCCTTGAGGTAAAAGTCGTTTAAAACCACGTACTGCTCTTTAGTTCCGGGATTGAAATCTCATAATTTCTTTAATGCCTTGCCACGAAACATGGCAAACTTTGTTTAATAAATGAGAAAAAGTACCAGAGGAGTGGTGATTTGACAGTACACGAAATCACGCAAGCAGACAAAATACACGATGCGACGTCACAACAGCGAATACAGCACATACGATAACAAGTGTTAAAATGAACAAGTGAAACATTTTGCCCTGCAGCACTTGGCAAAAAGTCGACTATCGATAATCTGTGGTGTCCTGGTTGCAACTAACGTGCAAGCGAAATAAACTAAGATATCGTATACAGTACCAAAACCAGCTACAAAATGTTACTCTTTCATTTTTCGAAGCATTGCATATTGAACTGATAAAAGTAACTTACCTCAAAGAAACGCCAAAGTTTCTTCTTTTTATTTTCCACCTCGCAAATGTGGTTGTTGTCGTATGTTCTTTGCAAAGATTTGAAACGTTTGCAATTAGTATTTGCAAAACCAGCAATATCCAGGCACATTTATTTCAAAACAAAACACTGCAAAAACAATAACAAGAACAATTGCAGCAATATTTACAAAGCGCCGTGGTGCAATGGTGCTTGCGCGTTGCGCAACAATTCGAAGTGTGGGGACATTTCGTGCAGCTCAGCTAACGTTTATTTTCAGCAGGTTGATCCCCATGTTTGTCAAGAGGAGTGCTTAAACAAGTATGTGTATTTTTTTTAGTTTTAGGTCATGTAGTTATATTCAGTGGTCTAGGATTTTCGAGCTTTTTAAGAAAGTGTCTTGCACATTGAGTAATGAAACTGATTCGTATTGACAAATGTTAACTTGTCGAATTTAAACAACTTTCTAATTGGGAGTAATTATCAGTGTGTTAAAACTCTTTGTTTTCCCGTGTATACGCGTAGTTTTTTTTAAATTAATTTTAGTTTTTGATGATGCATGTAAGTGTTTGCAGATGGATGTTGCAAAAAGATGCGTTTTAAAACCCAGGGTAAGTACCACAAGGTTTTGGAGCTGGAGAAATACTCTGATTGGCTAGAACTAGGGGTGGAGTCGAGATAAAAAATCCGTGGTGCAGCACCACTCGGTGATTACCCTGGTATTTCTAACTTATATTTTTTTTTATATTGATGAGGGGAAATGAAATTGCGTGTTTCAAAAATATAATCTTATAATGTTAAATCAATTTTTTTGATTATCAAAACTTTTGTTACTAAAGTGACATTGTAAATCTCGAGATATCTCTAAAAACTTGGATAAATATATTGCGTGTTGCAGCAATTTTGCGTTACATTACTTATGATAAAACAAAAGAAGGTGAAACAAATTTCTAAAATAGTAGTTAAGTATTGGGTGTTACTGCTGAATAATTTTGTTGTATCGACGTTTAGTATTCAACAATAAAAAATGCTTGGCAGCATCGCTGCAACAATTGTGGCGATTTAGGGAAATCCCTATTTTGTGATGCGTTGAAAACAAACAAACAAAGTGTGAAACGTCAACCAAACCAACCCAATGCATTTGCTCATATCTTTCAGTCATATAGGTAACAATTGCAGATATTTTACATTTCATGAGATTGCGCCAGACTTGCGCAACGTTAACAAGTCATTTTGGAGTCAGCGTCCAAAACTTGACTTATGTGATGTCTCCCCTGACTCCCCAGGAGTCAAAATAAAGTCATTTTCTTTTATGTGGTGATAAACTAGAATGAAATTAGCAATAAATATGAGCAGTGCAGATTAGCAATAAATACGTAGAGTGTAGACGGAAGAAAATCTGTTTATTAAAGCACAAAATGTACTTGGTGTTGTCACTCCTAATTCAGGTAAAAAAAACATCTGTGTTGGCCAAAATATGTAAATAAATATGCAACATTTTTAGCTAAAATATTAGTGCAGTACTTTAATATGATCCGATTAGAACAGTAAATGCTACCAGAGGGTATATTCATTGATTTTGTTGTTTTTTTTTTTGTATTTGTTAGTGTTACAATGCAGTTTATTTGTGTTGAGTTATTTCACTGCATATTTTCTGTTGGTTTATCTTCATTTCTTATGTGAGGGCTCTCATGTTAATGAGCTCTTCATGAAAAATAAAGAACAACCAAGAGCAGCATTCTTCAAAAATAAAATAGTGTTATTTATTGAGAAATGACTAATGGTTTAGTTGACAAGTGTGACAATGTACAAAAATCTGTAAAAATGCTCAGTCAATCATTATACGATACACAAATTTTTTTAAATTTGAACTTCATTAACACAGCAAGTCAACTGTTTAAATGTTTAAAGAGCTCCGCACATACTTCACTAATAATAAAGTACAACATATATACGCAGTTTCATCGCAATCAGTCGGCTTGTGGCAAACTTAACATAACATAACTGAGAGGTAGCAGTTGAACATTGTCAAAACCATCAAGCAACAACATGGAAACAATACGATAGCAAAGAAATGGACTTTTTTCCTTGTTAGCAACATTTGTGTGTTCCTTATTTAAGCACAATAATATTGGACGAAAGTGCATTGTTGTATTTAAATTTTTGCAGCCTAAAATGAGTACTGTGGTGACCCAAGATTGCACCATTTGTTCCATTTGTTGACCTTGGTTTAAATGACACCAATGCACATATATGAGAATAAAAGATGCCATAAAAATGTTGTGGTTACATTGGGTGATTGTTTTAAAAATCTGTATGCTATGTTTTAAATGATTATTTATTTGTTATTTTATTTTAGTGCTTTAAATGTTGGCCAAATTATTTATTTTCTCTGTCGGGTGCCTGAGAATCATTTGACTGTAGCACCATGTGTGAAAGATTTTCAAAAAAGAAGGTAAAAGCAAAAGTGGAAGCTGAGTTATTTAGGATCTTCATGATTCTACAATTAAATGTAAAAGCTACTGCTTGGAATGGTGATGCAAAGTGGACAGAATTTGTTGAAGAAGCTCGCTCTAAATGCCTAAAAGAGTGTGCTAAAGGATTTGACTGCATATTTTGCTGTGGCCAGTCATGCCAAATCACACAGTATGATGTATTGGCTGCATACTACATGGTGTTTTATCAAAACCCTAGCTGGTTTGATAAACGCTTAAGTCCAATATCAGTGGAAAGTCTAGCAGCAATCCAAGTTGCCTGCGTCTTGCTCAGCAACAAGCACTATTACAGTTACTACCCCTGCTACATAAAACCTTATGAAGAGCAGGCATTTGGAACTAAACGACAACTGGCTGTGCAGGATTGGTTGAAAAGAAACAAAAATATAGGTTTGTGGTAGATAAGTCATTAACAAAAAGTTTGCGCTTTTATATATCCTGATTTTTTGCGAACTATGGGCTTACCAAATGTTATTTTGGGTTATACCACTGCAATTATTACTGTTTCGATTGCTTTTCGTGGGAGAATAAATCATGTATGTATGTAGTTTTTTCTCCATGACACTAATTAAAAACAAACAAAGTTTTGAGCTAAAAGCCTTGGAACCAAACCCAAATCAAAGCAATTTCTTTAACTGGAACTGACTTGGTGTGACACAAACAAATAAGGAGTATCCAAGCATGCTGTGACCCTTGATAAGTTGAGAAACCCTGGTGTGGGCTATACCCAATACCCACCAAAAAGGCACTTGGAATGATGCTTTTTAAATGAGATCCCTGAACAAAAAAAGACATGATAACCCCCCTTACTTTATTTAAGGATGGCAAAAAATAATGAGGCAGAGATATGTGTGCATGAATGGTCGACAAATCTTCAGTGAAAATTTTGTTTTACAGTTTCAAAAGATATATGTGTTGTAATCGATCACTGTTTGGAGTTGTTATCGGAACCGTACATCACTGATGATCTTGTAAGTGGCTTTAAGTAAATTGTTGCTAACGCTGCCAGGCATACTATTTAGTAATTAAAAGCTCTTCTGGCAAAAGAAAAACTTGTTTGTTTGACGTTTCGGTTGTTATACAACAAACCTTCATCAGGATAATGAAGTAAAAACGCCCACACGGTGATAAATATTCACGCGCACATAAAGCAAAAAAAGGGCGTTTTTACTTCATTATCCTGATGAAGGTTTGTTGTATAACAACCGAAACGTCGAACAAACAAGTTTTTCTTTTGCCAGAAGAGCTTTTAATTACTAAATAGTAAGTGGCTTGTTTTTGTATAATTTATTTTTTTGTGATTAGATCAAATTGTTGCTAAACTATTGTATTGTGATACTTGTAACCAGGTATAACAAATCCAACCTAATTAGTACAGACTAGGTATGTGTAGGTGCTGACTATGCAAACCAAATTTGTTTGGATACTCTTAAAACGACTTATTTTTAGAGCCAAGAATCTGCCGGTCCAGACAAAATTGTTTGTTGCCTATCTACATCTGTTCTGCGGAGTCCTACGTAGGTTTTTCTGACTGCTGTGTGTGTCAAGAAAACACATTTTCACAGTGCAAACTTCACAATCAGTCAAATGACAAGACTGGTTACGCAATGCACAATTAAATTTGCATACAGCTACATGATGCTTAAAAAATGTTGGTTTTGTAAAAATAATTAAGCAAAAACTTTTCCAGGTAGGAGTGGTTTCCTTATTTTTTATCAGACTTGCATGATCGCTACTGCTTTTGTATGCCTCAGTTTCTTTAACATCTGTTAACGAATACCTTTTATTTATAACAAGAACTCCGGAAGATAAAACATGGCACAAAACCAAACGTTTCATTTTCAAAGCAGGATTGTGGAGTTGGTTTTATTTAAAATGTGGATAACTAGACAAAAATGTTCTTGTTTATGATGTCACTAATATTTGAATTTGGTGGAATACCATAGATGAAAATTTTAAACAGAGTAATTTTATCACCACATTACCTGAGCTGCCAGTCGTTATCCGACTCCCATGACCGCAAGTCATCCCCAAAACCATGTACTCTTACTCCACAACCCTGTTTTAAAGTTGATGTTATTTTAAACATATGTAGTTAGAGAGATTTATTATTTTAAAAGCTATGAACATGTTTTTTGAAGCAAACCAAACACGGCTCTCATTTTTTTGTGTTTGTAGGCACTACATTCCGATTCTGAACTTGTGTGACAAAACTGGTCGTTTATGCACGTTTGTACCATTTTTTATTGGTCCTGAAAACTTTCAGCTCAGAAAACATGCGGAAAATGGTTTCTACTATACTGGATATGGCTATTGTATGAAGTGTGTGTGGTAAGCATACAACATGTACAATATTCAATGAACTACAGGAAGTACTACCTGCAGCTCAATAAATATAATGGCTTGTTTCTTTTTATTAAACATCGTAATATTGAATTACACTGTTCTAGTTTATATTTAGTTGTGAAATGGAGCAGAATTTTTCATACCGGGAGGATTACAGACATGGGACAAACTGTTGTTTCAAAATCGGAACTTCATGTCAGCATGGAGGTGTTCAGAAATGTGCAGCTGATTGTCAGGTAATTATGGGTAACTTCAATAAAAAGCATTATTTGTTGGCCTATTTCTTACTCAAGGAATCTGAACACCAGGCAATGCATGTAAACTTTGCAAGATTTGAGGATAGATTGCAAACTTTTGCAACAGAAAGTGGTTCGTCACTTGCCTGTGCTGGATTTTTCTTTAGTGGTAAGCATTTAATCAAATAATTTGGCTTCCTTTGAATGTTTTGTTTTATCTGGTTGCCTTCAATTATTTATATTCAACTTTCACCTTAATGTTTATTTTATTTGGTAATGTGTGTTGTTGACACTCATGTTGCATCACAGTTGTGTGACAATCAGCATTGTTTGGTGGAACATACACTTGTATGAAGTGTGGCAAATACAATACATGTCATGTCCTGTAGTTTGACATTCATGGTGACATTTAATCCATTTAACGCAACTTTTAAATAGTAATCCATATGTGTCCACTAAAGAAATCAATTGAAAAGGTTTTTAGAGTGAGTAGATAAAGGTAAAGCATTCCATGCTCTTGAATGACAAGGCACTGTACAGGTCTTACCTTGGCAATCACAGCTACCATATTAGGATCATGGTTTCTTTGCCCTGTTAATTTTTGTGATATTAGTTTTTATCATCAAACTGTTTGATGTCTAATTTTGCATCAAAAGGAGTAACGGTATCTTGCTGGTTCTGTGATGGAACTCTGCGCAACTGGGAGTGTTGCGAAGATCCATGGGCTGAACATGCATGCAATAATCCAAAGTGAGCCAACAATAATGTTTTAGTAAATTGTACAAATGAAGTGCTTGGCAAATTCATTTGTTGTTTTTGTTGATTTATGGTGGTATAATTTTCTGATATACTTCATTTATCTAACCAAAAAACACTTATTATCATTCCAGATGGTGTGGAATATGTGTTCTATTTGACACTTATTTGGTCATAAAAATGTACCAAATGACTAGATCATATGTATTATTCTGTTTGTAGGCTCCTTAAAATCAAAATTGTGAGTATATTTTAAGGGTCCCTATTGTATAAACCTCAAAGAAGTGCATCTTCAAACTTAGTTGACATTTTTTTTACTGTTTTGTTTAAAATGTGTTTCTTAAAATATACTCACAAAAAAACCTAAGTTTTTGAAAGTGCTTTAGTCTTTGTGAGCTTCATACAGAAGGATATATTTCAACCTATAAGGGATTATCAGTGTATCTTAGTGTTACTACGGACAGTCTTGCCGACCAGCAGCCTTCTGTATGCAGCTCACAAAATTCATATTACTATCTGCATGCTTGTTTGGTGTTTGTATGGCAATTGTTATCTTCTCACAGCTGCACTTTCTTGCTGAATGAAAAAGGCCCGGACTTTGTTTGTCGTGAAGTATGGAAGAAATACAATTCCGACAGGTATGTTGGCTGTTTGATGCACATCTGATGAGTTAGCCAAAAAATATCCTTCCTGGCATGTCATTAAATGTCATCTTGATGATGTAATATTGTAATTTAAAAAGAAAATACATTTTGCACTAAACATGCCTGACATTAAGTTGGCTTTATGAAAAAACTATATGTTGAGTATTTATTTCTAGAGTCAGAAAGAGATGGAGAAAGCTGTTGATCACGCTGCAGTTCATCAGACAAACAAATTTGTCCTTGATTCACACGAGGTAAACCAGTTAGTTGCTCCAACTAAACCACCAGAAAATAGGTGTAAAACAAGCAGATGTGCAGATATCTGCCATGTCATGTCAAGGCTCAAACAAAGTGTTTGGCCTCTATAATTGTGTGTTTGACAATCACATCGTGAAGAAGAAGAATAGACCCTAGTTACCAGTACAGAAGACAACAACTGATCTTGGAATTGAATATATAAGAGTTAAAATACATCAAATAAAAATAAATGTACTGTTGACTTGTTGTACAGAATTGTAAAACGATGGAAAAAAGTAAAGATGGCCATCGCGTTTACACTCAGACTCCAACATTCCACAGAGAACAACAGGTAAATACCACGAATGATGTGAAACCCTGGATTTTATGAAACAATTTAGAAATATTTATGAGGGAACAGTTATATCCCAATTTACCTCTATATGTACATGCTCTGTGTAAGTTAATGGAGAAATTATAGACTAGGGTGCACAATTTAGCATGCCACTGGTTTTCAAATTTTCATGTGGGCTGATTTTAAAAAAGGTACCAGAAAATATTGTTACCTTCAAATCTAAGATTTTTTTATCCTGCCTTGAGAATTTTTTGTCACATAAGCATTAAGCACAGTACTATATTGGAACACAGCAGGCACATGACTAGATAGTTTAACTCTGTCGCATGCATACCATTTTAAATATGGATCCCTGGACAAGGTCAACAAAGTATTTTGTAATAGATGGTAGTTTTAGTTAATGATTGATTCGATACATTTTAGTGGTGAACCTTTTTGGATGAGAGCAATTGGTTGGATGCCATAATATTGATGCCACATCGACATGAGTCACTAATCAATATAATATCTACATTGTAAAGTGGTATTTAGGTATACCTTGCCACCAACAAATGATATTTCTTCATTATGTGACCCATTTGTGATGCATTGGTGATTGGGGTGTACAAAATGTAGGTTGTATATGCAGGGTGCCTTGCAATATATGCAGTTTTAGGTATGTAAATTTGCAATGGTCTACCATGTGTATTTTCTAGAACAGTCATGACTTTTCACAAGCCTTAATTTCTTCTTTTTTGTGATTATGAATGTACTTTCGTAATTTCATTTTGCACTTATACATGTAAAGTTGCACTGTTCTGTATATTTTTTGATGCTTTTGTACTATTCTTTTTAACTGTACTGCTTGTTAATATTGCTTTCATCAATCATCTGTGTACCATGGGGTTGCACATTTGTACACAATAAACTTTGTAGAGAAAGTTTGGTCACTAGGATTTTTCTTATTTCATTTCGGAGTGTTGCAAATGGAGGTAGGCATCAACCCAATAGGAAAATTTATACTTGACAGTATAGAAAGGTATAATAGGATTTACTTTGCTTCTGTTAGTATTACCACAAAGTACCAGGTCTCTCCATTGATGGATTTACATTTGTATGAAACACAAACACTTCACATTAATGTCAGCTAGTTCATTAGCAATACTCAAAAAAATTGAGCGACATAGGCATGATCAGTTCATATGCAAATACTTAAAAGTGTTTAAGAAACCACAAAAAGCAATACTTCAAGTAACACTACCATTGATTTTTTCACAACAATCCAACTGTCTTGAAAATACATTGGTTAAAAACTCACTGGAAAGGGTCAATTGGAGACATAAGCCTGAGTTTTTGTTTTAATCAAAATCATGCAGTTAACATGGCCTCGTATAAAAATATCTGTGGCAGTAAATACAATTTCGTGTATATTGCAGTGTTGCGGGGATAATATTGTGATTATGACTGTTGGTTATAGCACCTATGTACAACGTTATAGCAATATAATTTTATTGGCAATGTACCTTAACACAAAAATAAAGCATATGATTGTGGGTTTCAACATAACTAGTAGCACACACTAATATTCAATTTATTTTGCACAAAAAGAACTGGAACAGGTATGACCAATAAAAATACAAAATAGGATTGTATGGGAACCAACACAGCCATAAGGGTTATTAATTCAGGTGCCATAATAAGCAGTCAAGTTATTTGCTTTCACGGTTAAATTATGGAGTTTTAGTTCCAAATTGAAAACAAAACAAGGAATGCAAGGAAAACGTTAAAAAAACAATTTTGATTTTTTTGTAAAAAGGAGCAACAGAGCAACACATCAGAAATTTTCCACCAGGTACTTTCCCAAGGGAAACACCTTGGCGTGCATTTTTCACTGTGTATTGAAAATGATGCAATCATCCTTTCACACAGATTGTTGCAGTAATGTATTGCTATGCAAATAGTCATCAAGTGCAAGAAAAATAACAAGTATTGATAGATGCTAGGCAAAACAGAAAACATGGCCTGTGATGAATCATTCTTTGCCACTGCACAATTTCAACTGGAAGATGACAGTATGACACAAATTTGCAATTGTTCCATTATCATAATTAACAAAATAATTTGTTTACAGGTTGTGGCAGCTCTTTGTACAGTAACAAGGTATGAAGTGTTGTTGCTTTTCAATGTGAATCAAAAATGTAATATTTTGGTTTGCTATTTACTTTTCCAAAATGGCTGCCCACATATGAATAGATCATTTGTTATGAAAGGTAGTTTCCCATAAGAATGGATTGTGCTGAAGCCCCAGGGCTGGGGTAGTTAACATACAGGGTAGCTGGTAGTGTGAACAGCAATACACAACAGTCCTGATTTTACTTATGTTCAAGTAGTTGCTTATAATCAAAATCATGAAACCACAAGTGTTTTTTTGCAGGATTGGTGCAAAGACCAAGAAATGCACTTGGATAATTTAAATTCTTCTATGCATGACATCACAATGCGCAAAAAGACAATGCCCGAGCAGTGGCAAAACACACCCCTTGGTGATGCAATGACCAAAAGTGGGCTGTTTTACTGTGGCTTTGAAGATGTGACAAAATGTTACAGGTGAATACTGGCAATTTTAATATAACCTTAGATATGAGTTAACCAATGGATCAGCAAAAAAGTCTGCAGCACTCAATAAGTAAAACAGTTGAAGTTTTATATGTTGACAAGAGAAGCATATGATAAGAATAGGGGAAAATGTCGTAAAGATTACAGAATTTAGCCAATATATACCTAAAATACTTAAATCCGATAAGCACTCACAAAGAGATGTGGAATAGAATAAGATTTAATTGACAAAAGAAAGGCACAATTTATATTCCTGCTGTTTATTTCATTGTAGCTGTGGCAAAATGCAAAACAACTGGCACAGAAAAAATGATGCCACAGACCCTTCATTGCACGAGGCAAATTGCCAACATTTCCAGAAATACTGCAAAACTCAAAGTGGTAAGTGAAATAGACAACCAGTGTGTTTGCTTTTTTTTAAACAGTTTGTGTATAGAAGACGTAGCAAGCACCAGTGGCATAAAAAATGGATTGAAGCTGGTTTACACCAACATGAAGAAGATCAAGAACATACCAGGTTTATATAACACAAAATTTAAACTGAAACGAAAAACTTTTTTGTGCAATAACAAATAACATTTTCATGGCAGGGTTTGTCAATTGTGTGACTTGGAAAAATATCTTATCATCAGAATCCTTCAATGGCATTATGGACTTTTCAACATGTTTTGGCATGCAACAAAATGGCAAGTACAGTTAGATAATCATGTCATGTTGATTACGTACACTTTTACTGTTTGTGTGATGTTCAACATACAAATGCTCCAACAGACATTTTTAAACTGTGTGTAGCTATCAAGGAAGAGGAAGAACACGATGACAGCACAGAAGAACCAGAGCCACCATGCAGTGAAACTGTTCTCTGTGTTGAAGAAACACAAGATGAAAAGAAAACATCATATCAACAAGGTCAGGTTCAATGCCTTCTAACATGTTTTTTTTAAAACAAGTTTTTCTGTCTGTGTATAACATTCTCCTTGTACCTTATCAAACAATGAAATACACAAGTTCATGTGTAGAAGAGGGTGGGTAACTACACTAAATTGGAAACAGAGTGTAGTTGTTATGCAAAAGTGAGACTAGCACAAAATAACAAATTGGTAAACTTCTTTTGATTCAATATTTCACAAAATCCCCTTCGATATTTTTATACTTTTTCAACTTGATTTTCTACAACACCGACTGAATACCTTGAAAGCCATTCTAAAACATGCTAAAAATCGCCCTAGCAACAGCTCCTACATCTGTGCTCATTCCACCTTAACACTGGCACACATGCATGACCCATGGCATTGTTACACATAATTTTACTCTTACATAAGAGTTGAAGAAGGGTATATCATGCCCAAGAAAATACAGAAATGGGACCTTTAGCTGTAGCTTGAATATTTAAACATTTGGCCAATCAACATACTATGACTTAGTGTCCATAGTGTTGGTGTTTCTTCATGGCAATTTACATGATTTGTTTTATAGATGTGAAAGCATTCAATGATGGCTCTACGGTCTGTGAGAATGCACAGTAAGCTTACACAACATGACTGACACAATGAAAAGTTGCCTGGTGATACCTGTCTAACAGTGTTGATATGCAATTTAGTGTCATGACTTAGGCATTTGCTGGTGATATGCATAGATAAATATTATATGCATTGAATGCAAAGCAAATAAAAGTAACAGATAATATTTGTATGTATGTAGTTTTAACATCGTGATATTTCTAAATGAATTGTCTATGAATTGCCAACCCCTGACCATTTCATATAAAAAACTACATAGAGTATTTGAACTTGTCCAATTATTTTAAATTGCAATGAGACATATATAGCCGCTGATACACTTTATTGGGTGATAATTGTTTGTATGAACCCAATGTATTAATGTTTTTGTATGTGCAAAGCAGTTTTGTTTACCTGAAAACAAGGTTTGAAACTGTAAATTATAATGAAGCCAGCATTCGAAGAAAAGTGTTGCACAATCACAGTTAGGTGCCTTTTGAACAGCAACCTTTATTGAATCAATGCACTTGTTTTTTTGTATGTGTGAAGCACTTTTTTTCAAAGAAGTAGCAAATGATGCACTGTTGCACAATCCAAACTTTAAAAACTTTGCATTTAAGTCAGTGTTCAACGCAAAGTGTTGCACAATCCAAACTTTTCATACTTTTTATGTTTGGTGTTTTACTTACATTAGCAACCTTTATTACAGTTAGTTCTCTTCTGTGATAGTATCGGTACCCTATTGCAACAAAATGTATGAATTTTTTTTATAATTAACTGTGCCAAAAACAACAGTGATGTCAGTGAACAAGAAGAGACTGTTTTGTAAATAAAAATTGGAAATTATATTTACTTTGTGCTGTTTTAATAAAGCCATACAGAGCACTAGGGAAATTTCCAAGAAACCCCCTTCAAAGCGTTGTATAGTAATGGTGTCAAAACAAGCTTTCTAAAAGCGAAACAGCCGTATTCCTTTTATGGCTAAAACGGTGTTGTTTTGCGAGAATTAAAAGTTACGCAATTAGAAGAAACGACGCCAAATTCTTGTCATTATTAATTTCGCTCCAGTTTTTATCCAAACACTGGAACCAGTCGTGCAACTTTTTTTCTAATAAATTAGCAAACGTTTGCATTGTGGTAAACGGACGGCGTGCCAAATTTGTTACGGGCGTGCATTTTGCATCCCTAAAAGACGGTCATAATTACCCAATGGTACGCGTTCTCTGCGTTTGCCATCCCTAAAAGAGGGTCTTTACCCAAAAGAGGGTCTTTCCATTCGTATCCAAAAAGGTTTCAATTGAAAGTTGTAGATACTAGGATTTTTTTTTCTTTTGTAAATTCAAAACTTATACCTTTGTGATTTTACGAGTCCAAACGTAATGTTGTTTTAACATGTAAACATGTGCTTAGATTGGCACCTGACTTGCAACAACAATGTCCAATATCCTGGTGCTTCTTCTGGATTATTTACAAGAAAGGGTCACTTTAAAGAGCATTTACAAAGCATTCTACGAAAACAAATTACCTAAGCGTACTACGGCAATGCCAAGGTACATTATCGCACTTCTTCGTCCTTATTTGTATACCAAGGTCGTCACAACACCCAACTATTTACAAAGCTTTCCAGTAAAAACAGATTACCTAACATTCACTTTCAACGGGGGGCTAAAATAACTTTCGGTGGAGCGTTATCAATCGCGTTCGTGAGATAATACAACAAAGCTATAAGTGGTTAAATAGTGTGACAATAAACATTACTTTCTTTACACAAGCCATTGCCGAAAGGCGCAGCAAACGAAAGTTTAATATCAACATCTTTGCAAAATACACCGAAACCTACCAACACAAAACAACTGCTAAACTTTTGGAACGTCGCAAACTCGACAAAAATGCCTGTTATTGTAGGATCAGAAAAAAACTACTTCGTAACTTTCTATGTAATTTTTTGCAAATGACGATTTGTTTTCAACCCGATGTATATATACATGTTTTTTTTGGCGATTGCCTAGAATTGCGTCATAACTTCCAACATCACTCAAAACAGGGAACTTCCCGTGTATTGCACCACCGTCAAAAAAGCAGTTGCGCAACAAGGGCAATTCTCTGCATGTCTTTTTTGGACAACTGCGACTTTGAACCTGACTTGTACTGCCCCATTTGCCTCGGATTGGTGAGTCATACTATTGCAGTGATGTAATTTGTGGTAAATATGAATGTACGAAGTGTTTGCCAATGTTCACTTCTTTTAAGGCTGCAAAAACTGTCTTGCAAATAGCAACAACAATGAATTGAGACTGTGGGGTTGTTGTCTGTGTGATAATTTAATCAAAGCACAACTACAAATTGACTGCAATATGCTGGAAACTGGGAGTGACAAATTTACATTGTAGTACATGGGCTCCTGATTCTATGTTCAAGGTTTCAACGACATCCATGCCATTTTACCATTTGCATGAAATATTCATTTATGTTCTAGTTATTCATGCAAAAAAATTTGATGCAACTATTATTTCCCATTAATCATATAACTAAACAAAACTATTAAAACACAATACATTTGTGGCCAAAATTTTATGTATGCATGGATACATACGTAAAATTTTGACCACAAAAAAAGTATTGTGTCTTAATTCTTATGTTTTGGCGTGTACCAAAAATTCAAAATTGTTCAGAATTGTCCATATTTAAAGTATTAAGTGAATTTTATTAAAACAATGAGACAGCTAAATGTTGATTATAATATGAAAGGGGTAAGATGGATGGAACACAATCTTATGAATTCACCACCATGAATCCTAGTTACACAGGTTCGTGATATTAACAGTAAGGATAACAATTATGAATATTTGTTTAAGTGAAATATTTTATTCAGATACACACCAACCAAGTTCGGTGAGTGAGCTTTAATTTCTTCTGTCAAAAATTATTTTACCACGAATGTTATCCAATGTATTTACCACAAAATTATCATTATGCATGATTAGGTCTTGCTTAAAAAAACATTCATTAAATTTTAAAATAGATAAATTGTCTTCTTCTGATCCCAAAAAAACCTTTATATATAAAATTGATTCAAAAACCATTGTTCAAATGGAGGTTATGGTGCAAGAATAAAATTCTGGCTAATTTAACTGGTATCTCAGCCTAAACCATGTATCAATCAGTATGGATCATCAATGATGGAAGCGTCTAGAGGGCAGACAAGTCTGCAGACTACATCACTTAGACATCAGGATTGTAGTTCTTTTGATATTAAGAGGCTTGATCACAGACGGTCAACTTTTCCTGATGGTTTTGCACAGACACCAGTTGGAGATGCCATGGCAATGAGTGGATTATATTATTTGCGTGGATTGGATGCCACCAAGTGTCATAGGTTGGATCTTTGAAATTAACAATATGACACTTTGAGATTTTTTATTTCATACAATCTATAAAGGTCTGGATTACCTAACATTTCTTTAATTTCCGAAAAACTAGAATTTATTTTTCCATTGATTTTGCAGTTGTGGCAAAATACAGAACAACTGGAAAAATGGAAAAAACATATATGACCAGAGTTTACATGAAGAAGATTGTCAACATTATTCTGATGTATCTCAGTCCATATGTGGTAACCTCACTATTTAAAACATAATTTAGACATGTAATTTTTATCATAAATTTGTGTGTTTCTTTGTATGTAAACATGTCAGTAAAATTTTCTTAAGTAGAGCATTCCAATTAAGATTCCATGCTTTCATTTCATTCAATAACATTTCTACACAGGTGAGGTTCTGTTCCAAATTGGACAGCAAGAATATTGGGACAGGATGGTCAATTTCCCTGGTAAGAATATAATATGAGCATACTGGGTCTAATGGGTATGGTGGGCGGACAATATTTTAATTCCAATAAACTGGTATAATTTTGTTTAGTTTAATTGTATTAGAAACTGTATTCTGTTTTAAATTAGCTCTATTCATGGAGGAAGGAGGTGTTGAAGATCTTCTGGAATCAACAGGTTTGTATTTGAAACAATGTGTAGCTATGGAATGATGTATTTTCACTACATAAAAAGTGTGTATTAATTTATTGAAACTAACAAGTGTGTCTTAACCTAGCACAGGTGTTTATTAATATTATACAAACATGTTGTATCAATTACATTTAGTTCCGACCTGTTTCTCAAGTTTGGTGCCAGCCCTTCATGTAGTTGGAGCTGTTTTTAATAGAGGGAAGTCGTACATCACAAAGTTGTTAGGTGTTGAAGGTAAGTTTTGCCAAAGTACCCTGTAACTTAATCCCTTGTCAAGAAGAAATATTCTAGAGACGAAACAAAAGACACCAGTCTTTACCTGTTGTATGTATAATTTTTACAAAACCACAATAAAACTATTTTATAGGTCAACTACTTACTTGAATCCTCTACTTGAATTTATTTTTATGCAGTTATTATACCTGCTCTCCAAGCAATAAAATCAAACTTGCAAAAAATAGCAGTTACACTGATTGTTCTGCAGGTTGTGTGGATTCTGCAATAACCACATTTTATTCTGTAGAAGTGTGCATGGATGTCAATGCAGTAATGTATAATGAGTTTAAAGAGGAAATTGCTCCAGCGCCAGAACCATGCAAGGACAAAGGTAAATTAGGACTGTTTGTTTTTATCATATATTTTATGAGACTTTATGACAGGCTAGATCCTCAATTAAAAAATTATGCCGTTACATGGGTGCCTGACTCGATAATGTGAATTATTTTGAACATAGTCATCACAAAATGGAAGTCTTTGCCAGGCCGTTTGGTCGACAAAGTCGTCTAGAAAAGTCACACCAAGCTGCACTGATGAGACCTCATAGGTCGAAACAGTGGCCATCAGTATGCAGCTCACAGAAGTGAATAATTTTGTTTTCTCGTCAAAGTTTTAGTTTATTTACATTGAAATATATGTACCATCATTTTAAGCTTTAATTTGCCTTAACATGTACTGTAACTGCAACCAGTTACAAATTACCTTAAAAAAATAGTACTTTGATTTCTTATCATTTATTTGTATATTACACCTAGGTTTACACAGAATAAACTTTGCAGGTGGCAAAGATGGTGATTGGCCAGATGAAATGTATCTCAGTGACAGTGAGGACATTTATGGACCCGGAGAAGGATATTAGGAATTGTAGGTCGAAACAGTGGCCATCTGTATGCAGCTCACAGAACGATGACTGGGAATGCTTGTCTGAAGATATGTGTGTTATTTTGCTGATACTTGTTATTTATGAATTTTAATGCACATCATCCTTTTTCTATACCATTTTCTACCATTATGACAAGGTTACTTTTTTTAAACTTACTTTGTACTTTTGTAAATGTAGCTCAATTACTCCATCCTCCGTAGGGTAGTTTCCAAAATCGGATCATCATTGTCACATGGGGCCAAATTTTTTAGTGCCTTTTGATCTATTTTAATTTGTGATGATGTTGTAATTATATATGCATCCTTTGTGCTGGTTATTTCCTGCAGGCAGGAATGCCTAGTTTGCTTGCGTGCTTGTTTTTAATTGATTTAAATGTGAATTGGTGCAAAAATTAGTTTTAGGCTTGTGCCTGCTAGCTTCTTAGTGTGTCTGAAAAGTTGTTTTTGTAGATAAGGATGTCCATGTGCGTGTGTGTTTCTTAAATCATATTTATTTATACTAAATCTGATTATCATAATTTATCTTGGTACTACTGTGTCGAACATCAGTATGAATGTGTCAAGTATTTGGGTTGAAAAATGGAAAGTGTGATGTTCCTGCAATATATTTGTTGATTTTGCTTTGTAAATTTTGTACAATTTTTAATACAAGCTTGTAAATGCGAATGTTCTGCCAAGTATTTGTTGAACAATAACCAGTCCATTTTGACAACATGCAGCCACAGTATTTTTTTAAGAAAAAAGTCGCGACTGACGGAAAATTGTCTTTAACAGAAAGTGCAGTAATTTAAACACAGTCGTTGTCGTGTTATTGAAGAATCTGTGCTTTGAGCAATGCTAATGTAAAAGAAATACTCAGGTGACACAAGCTGCTGCAGTTAAGTCAAAATAATGCAGTAAAACAAAACATAGACAGGAAAGATGACATTACAAAAGTCAATAAGCATTTAAAACATTCTTTCCACGAACTTCGCCAGGACCTGGAAGTCGTTGAGATCCTGTGGACTTCTTCCGAAGTTGTTCAGACATTCCAGGTAACCGACTGAAGTAGATTCGAGCCAACGTGTGCTTGTTCTTCACCTTCAGGATGAAGACTTGACCATATGCCTGAAATGACCCCACAACCATGTTTCAAAGCAACACAATTATTTATTTTACTGGGGTCCATTTTTAATGCATTTTGATATTCCTTAAAGTTGTTTTACTTACCATTTTTGAAAACCTT
Organism: Ascidia mentula; assembly: GCF_947561715.1. NCBI lineage: Eukaryota > Metazoa > Chordata > Ascidiacea > Phlebobranchia > Ascidiidae > Ascidia > Ascidia mentula. Next base: position 19,742,758 of record NC_138568.1, on the reverse strand, counting down.
TCAAAAAAACAATGTTGGTTTAAATGTTATGTCAGTCTCATGTCACTAAACTGCTCTTACCATAATATGCCAAAAGTGATTAGTTTAAACAGTTTAAAAAGTGGTTTGGTAGCTATACGTTTAAAAATATCCTTTCAAAAAATAGGGGTTTAAAAACTATTACTGCCAATGTAAAACATTTTTTTTTTATCAGTTACGGCACTTATTACAAAACACTACATAAAACAGTTTTGTCAAGACCTTGCAATAAAAAAGCAGAAATCTAAATAAAATTAGCACCATTTGATAAACAGTTCACAGCATATTGTTTTAAAAAGATATCTAATACATTTAAAGTTCAAGTCTGTTGTGATCCTTCAAATACCTCATTTAGGTGATCCAGACGCGCATGAGCGATCGCCTCATCTTTGGTTAAAAGGATGCAGTTCCAAGGTGACCATTCCTCATCTCTATCCCAGCGGACCAGGACAAGGTCATAGAGGTCATCCCAAGCGCTCAGAATACTCTGTGTTGCCCAAATGTTCTCCACAAGATATTGCAAATCTTTCTCCTGTAGAAACAAATCGATGCAGAGTTACTTGAAAAATCATAAAATATCTTCTGTAATGCTTCTAAATTCGATTCTGGTGCAGATTAAACTGTTGGCCAGTATGCACTGATATAACTCAAGTTGCAAGCCTTTGGAATATTATCTACCATAAATCAAAATGACAGACCTGAATAAGGAAGGCAATTTGACTGTTGTCGCTGTATGTTTCTTCAGTGCGTCGAAGGTTGCGCAACATAATGCGGTAATGGGAGAAGTCTTGTCTTGAACGAGCTGCATTGTCGAGCTCCTGAACTCTGTAGAAAAGAAATACACATAAAAAATGCACTAAATGATGCGGTGGTTGTTTTTTTTGTAGTTTTGCTGTTGAATGTTCCATTCAAACAAACTTTCACTGACAGTTTATAACACATGTTGATAATGTATGTACATAAAAGAACAAGTTCTGTAGAAGTAATATGTATGTTTTTGGATATGAAGATCAATGCAAAAACCTTACTCACTTTCTACATTTGCCCACAGATCTTGAGTTAGCTGTGATTTTGAACTCAGTAGATGGAAGGTATTGGTTGGCTGATGGACAAAAATAAATGTCCTTTCTGAGGGTGCTTGGATCTTGCGGAACCTGACAAATCACAAATTGACTGTCATCTTATTTTAAGCTAAAAATTGTTTTATAGAAGCATTTTGTCCAGTTTAGACACCACAGACAAATTGTCTTCACATGATTATTTTTTTTACTAAACTTGAGGTAATTTAAGTGCGCATTGTTTCAACCTGCAAGGTGGTGACTGTAGAGCTGAACTAGCTGAGAATTTAATCATTTATTCTTGTAAAAATCTGAATTTTTGAAATAAACGTTAAAATTATGGTGAAGATTACTTTGAGCAATCTTGCAGCTTCTGGGTTGAATAGAGGATTTTTGCAATATTGCAAGAATAATGTGGAAATCCGCTTTCTCAATCCTTCCAGATTGACCTCGGCAACTCCACGCATGAGAAGGTCTGCTTCGCGATCGATTAACTCTGTTATCTCGCGTGTCAGTTTGCAGTCATGTTCCTGAAAAAACATACAAAAAAGAATCACTTTATACTGCACTACTACACTAAATTCTTTACCTTCACAGTGTGTTTCAACGTCAAAAGAACATCCAGTCTTTCATCCTGGGTGAGATATTTCATATTGATGCTGTTGTAAATGTCCCTCATTTCCTTAGCTCTTATCGTGTACTGAGTATCCATCTCCGTGTAACGGCCATCATACGCCTTCCATCGTTTAGGTGCAGCAGCCTTAAAAGAGCAATGATGATTAAAATTCCTTCGAAAACCTTAAGGTTATTCTAGCATCATCCTGCGCACAATTACACATTTCCCATCTCCTTCATTAAGCATAATGTTCGTCGTGTTAAACAATATTAATGACAAAAAAGTAAAGAAATTTTCTCTTTAATTCAAATTAAAATTAGCACTACCATATCATCATATGTTGCAACAAATTCTTTTTGCTCGGTTTACAATTCGTCAAAAAGTCAAAAAAAGAACCGATATTCTTACTTTGTCCAGAAACTTCTGGATACTTTTTTCCTTGTTATCTTTGCCAGCTTCGATTTTGTGTCTCCCGATCGACGCAATCAGTTGAGTTTCTTGTTCAAGAAGGGAACACAGTGCTGCCTTTCTTTCTGGACCGTCCAGTTCCTCGTTAATGTGACCCAACTCCTCCAGTCTCCATTCTAAATACATGTATTATGGTAAAATGATTTGTGTTTGTCTATTTTTGTTAAGCAACAAAAAGTTTTTTGAACAAATTTATTTCATCATAACTTATTAAATTACGAGTATAAAGAGAATGGCCCATATTGCTATTAACACTGTCATGTTTAAAAGAAGATGTTTCGGCAAAAACTAATGTCATCATCAGTTTGAATGACGCGATTGGTGTAGCTCCATGATTATAAGGAGCTGACCAGACCGACGTATTAAATTATCGTTTCCATGCTTTTTTGCAATAGCTTTATTGCATCTTTTAAAGTTTTTTTGTGTCTTGAACCTATTTTAGACATTTGTGACACTACACAAATATAGACCACAACATATTTAAATGGACTATGTGTTTCACTTGATCAAATGATATCTTTGTAAGCACAAAACCAAGAACATACAGCTCTGCAGACTTACTCTCCAATGCAGCGTAGAGCAAATCAAAGTCCTCCTTTGTCTTTGGTTTCATTCTCCTCTCAAACTCTTTCTTGATCCTCTCCTCCTTCTCCCTCCTCTTCCTAATCTCCTCCTGCTTCTCCCACTCCATCCTACGATCCCTGTCCAGTTTCAGCTCATTGACGAGATTCCTAGCTTGCCATCTGCGGAAGTACGACTGTAGAATGATGACCTGAAAAACGAAAAGGTTAAAGTTTATCCGGAAAACATGAACAGTGCAATTTCCATTATTGTTGTATATTAAAACAAGGCTTCACAAACTTTTTTCTGTTGCAACCAAAGGGAAATTTCTACGCAAGCCCATTAAAAAAGAAATTTCTATGGAAACCCATTTGAAATATGAATTTTTCTGTCAGTACTCCCTCATCTAGGTTTAAATATATTTACAGTATTTCATGTTCACATATACTTACGACAAGAAAAAAGTAACAAACAAACAATTAAATGCTCACAGCTTTATATCTTTCATCAAAGTATTCCTGGTATGTTGTATATTTTCCTGGTGCAATCAGTTTGTCTTCTTGTGTTGAAACATAACATCCAACTTTTGTCATTTGAGTGGAAGTTGTGTTGGTTGTTTGGCTCGAGCGATTTCGTTCAAACACAGTCTGACATAAGAAAACAATAATCTCTTCTTATACATGAAATGTATGTAACTAAACCACAAACTGCTGACCATGTTTAGTACAATTGTGTTGTTTCGTTTATAAAGAAGGTCTTCCGAGATTGTTTTTATTTGTACACTTTCAATGCATGCAATTATTATCAGTAAATAAAATACCATAAATTTAAACATAGACACAAGAAAAAAAAAAATTTATATGGCAGAACATATGAAAAAGCAAATAAAACTTATACCAACACAAAACCCATTTGTTTGACAAGGAAATATAAAACCTGTGTTACACTTACTTGACAATCTCTGCTGAATTTTTCCACATCGGTCGTTGGTCTGGGTTTTGTTAAAGTTTGTGAAGTTGCATGATGATATTCAGAACCTGTGAGTTTATTTCTGTAGCCACCGAGGAATTGCTTTTTTCGGGTTGTTCGCTCAATCTCGACAACCACGTCATCATATTCATTGTTTTCTGTGCAAGGGTGTGCTGGGAGTTTTATTTATCATATTAATGTAGTAGCTATTTTATTTTAGAAACTGATGATGCCCATACATGAAATTTATTTTTTCAATGTTTAGGTAAAACCAGTTGACTTTAATCTGAAACTTTCTGTTTAAAACTAATGAATTTCTAACCAAATAAATTGGTATTTTTGGAAAAAAGACAATGTCCACTAGAGGGCTAGATGCTAGATTCTGTACAAGTACAAGTCTTATTGAAGTGGATCTATAGACAGAAATATGTTTCCACTAATAACCTTTTAATCCAACTAAAATTTGTTTTTTGTTTAAAATATTCCAAAATGTGTATTCTATTCAAAGAAGGAAAAAAACAAACAATTATGCTTAGTTTATCTGACATCTTTTTACCTTTTAAAAGTCGCACAGTTATGACATCAGATGAACTTAATTCTGATTTCTCCTGCTTTGGTTTAAGAGGTGCATTCTCAGGATCAGTGGATACAACATCAAACTGCACAGTTCCATTTGGAATTACTTCTAGTTCACTCAAGACCGTATTTTCTGACACTGTCTTGCCTGTGGATCAAAAAGCACATATCTATAAATCACCCCATAAATCAGTGATTCCCAACCTTCTTGTGGTTGCGTACCACTTGGAGGTAAAAAAAATGCGACGCGTACCACCTAGTTGAGTGTTACAAAGTTACCTAGGGGATGAAGTAACAAACATTTCGAGATCACTTACAATTTTTTTAATTCGAACTATATCCGCAAATTACAGATAGGTCCTCAAGTACCACCTGGAATGCCCCCACGTACTACAGGTTGGGAAACAATGCCATAAATGAATCTTGCAATGTATACATGGCCTTTTAAATGTACATTTTTTTATATTTACTACAATTACTGGAAATACTTCATGTCACCTTTAAGGAAAGCTTAATTAACACTAATTGTGAACTACATACCTCCATACGAAAGTTGAATGACAGCAGCTGGTACTTTAAGTTTGTCGGCAAGTTCATGTTGCAAAGCTTGTATCGTGCTTTTTAAAGATGAAGCGACAGTCACAATTTGCTTGCTTGGAAGAAGTTGGAACTTTACTAAAACATAGTTTTCGACAGTTAGACCTTCAGAATTGTTTCATCAACATGACTTATGCTGCCTTTACCACAATTTCACCAATAATGCAGGCAAAATTTTAGAGTTACTTCTAAAGTTGGCGACAAAAGACATATTCCTGTCATTCTTAACAACTCTAAACATGTTTATTCCATGTACAACCTGTGGCAGTTGGATCTTTTTCTTCTTCATTCTCTTCAGGGTTCGTCTCTGCTGCTGTTTTTGGTTCTTCAACCTCCTCAACTTCAGCTACTTTAACAGCTTCCGGAAATTCTGTTTTGAACATTAAAAATTGAATGCTATGAACTATAAACAAAACAAACATTACACGTACACATTAATGCAAACGGTGTACATAAATTTTGTACAAAAATAGATTTGTTTCTAACCAGATCTTTCAGTTGTTGTCGCATCCTCAGTTACACTTGGTTCTGTGACTTTATTTTCCTCGTCTGCACCCGAAGTTTCTGGGGGTGCATTTTCTGCATTTGGTTCATCAACACCTGTGAGTGACAAAAAAAATTTACAATGTCCGAAATATTATTTTAGTTTTTCCGGGCATAGACAATGTTATCATGGTGTTTCTTTTCTATACACCAAAATGGATGCAGAATATATGGTATTTTCTGTATTAATTAACTGGAATAAAACTAAAAGTTTTACTACATTTGGGACTGACTATAAGTAAATTCCATTTGTGGAATTTTGTTACACTGGATAAAACCAAAAGTTTTGTCTCATTACCTTGAAAAATATTGTTTACAATTTCCATTCCTTTATTCCAACTAAATATAATCAATTACACACTGCCCCAGTAATATTTCATGCAATGGCATGATTGGCAGGATTGCCCTACTGTGCAGGTCCTTGCTTGAGGATCACAGCTATCGTATCGCAATCATTAGGTTTACAGGCTTAGCAACCCAGGCCTTGCAGCCTAACTCATTCAGCCTCTTTTAATGATTACTGTCGACGAGTAAATTTAATTTGTGGCTGAAAATATTTATATTATATTGCTATAATTTTACTTTAAATATTCAATAAAAAATAATGATACAACAAAGTAGTAAGGCTTAGAATGCAAATTAGGCTTACCAGTAGATGGAATGGGAACAGGGGAGTTGGATGGGGCTTCAGTTGCTGTCGTTTCTTCAGTTCCAACACCAATTGCCTGTTCTGTAATTACACCATTCATTGTTATGATAAGCACAAACACATTTTGAACAAATAATATGCAATACTGTGACATTTCACCAAAATCATATAAAAAAACACTATAGCTTATGAGACCAAACAAGAAAATATTGCAATTTTTTTACTTCTAGAAAGCAAACAAACCCTGTAGTTTAATACCAGTGTTTACGGGTTCTTCCGTTGGATTATTTTCAGCTGCCTGCTCTGACATTTTCTAGTTTAACATTTGAACAAAAAATAGTCAAAGAACAACGCCTATAGTAGCCAGTGCACCATGGAAATTGTTTACTGTTTGGATTATAAATATCCGTACCATTATAGATCCAAAACAAATTGTTCAGCTTTATTTTACGGCCACATGTTAAGAATTTAAAACAAATAAATGTTATCTACAAAATTAAAATTATTAACTTCGTCTCAATGTTTGGGTTTTTACATATTTATGACAAAGCGTGGGAATATTTTACACGATAATCTCAAAATAAAATCGGATAGTTTAAGTATGGTTACTAAGCAACGTACACGTCGTATCAAAATTAAAACATGCTTTTTTTTCTTGTGGTTTGTTATTGCAAAATTCAACAAATAGTATTTTACAAAATGCGTTGTTCATTTTTCTGCATGTTTAGCGTTTTGTCGGTAATGGCTTGATATAAATCTGTTGCGCATGAGCGAATAACATTTGAAAATCGCCAGCTTATGCCAACATTCAAAGAATAAAAATTTTATTTGTGATTTTACAGGGGAATATAAATTTAATTAACATAACATTGGCTATCGTTGGACAAGCTGCCTAAGAAATGTCCTTAAGTTGACTTGCCACCAATTTTTTAACATAACGTCCATATTTACAAAATTAAAATGCAAACTATGACATTTGAGTGTTCGAATAGGGGTGAATATAACCGGTTAGGGTCTTGAAGCACTAAGTTTTGTACAGTCTCAAGTCTGAACATAAGGTTGGTGTATTTTCCACAAAGTGTATTACCACATTACCAGATATGGGCAAAAAGAAAAAGAAGTGATTGCACACAAATCACAGTCAAAAGCAGTAGTGAAAGATGCTATAACTGACTGAAAAGAAGCTACAACAAATTAGAGTCTGTTTGAAGATTCCATATTTGTGTAAAAGTGACGTTTAGTGATCATCAAAAAAATTTGTGAGAATTGTGAAGAAAAATTAAGTTTGCGCTAATTTTTTGATATTTACGTTAACTTCAAATCCAAACCCTTCCAGTCCACAATGAAGCAACGATTCAAACCGCGCGAAATTTGCCAAAAACGATCATATTTGCATACCACGCGAATATCAATATACGTGAAACAATCTTGAGTACACACAAATAAATGGAACAAATCTCAAACCTGCAATAGTGGCGGAATTGTATCCTTACAAAGGTTGGAAAATGGTACAATACGTGAATATAAACTTCAAACGTGTACTGATGCGCTGATGGGTTATCGGCAATGTCGTCTATTCGCCTAAAAAATGCGTTTTTTTTTGCTCACGCTTTCATTCACACGACAACTAGGAATTTTGCTTGTCGGAGATTTTCAAGAACCGATCGACGTTCAGGACCCGATCAACAAAAACAGTATGTTTTTTTGTAAAATAACTTTCTGAAGAGCAAGTTCATACTATAAGCATTAATTGTGTTTGCAAACGCACCACATTCACTTACATTATACACTGCTGCAAAGCACGATTGCCACAAACAAGAAAATCTACGCAAAAAATCAAAGAACAGGGATGCCAGGAAAGGTAGCGGAAAGGGGGTTTTACCAAATTGCGACAAATCTACAAGCGCAACCAAGACAACCGTGCTACAAGCTACTGAATGTGGTTTTCTTTTAGTACAAAAGCTAATTACAGACGTACAACAGACCGAGTGTTTCCAACGTTGCATATGAATCTGTCGTCATAATCCTGTCATTATTACGTCGTACGTTTTCAAACTTGGGCCATTCCAGCGTTATACCGACGTCGAAAAGCAAATCAAGTTTGTCGCTATGATAACAGCTAGAAAGGTCTTGAATCTTTTAACCCTCCAATAAATCCTCATCGTCATCGTCATGATAAGTTTCAACCTTTTTCTCTCCACCCACCCCTGGTGCTCTGGATTTCGGCGGTTTTTTGTCCTTGAGGAAAGGAAGAAGGTCATCACTGTCGCTTTCCTCAAACGGATTCGGATTTTGACGCTTTTTCTTTGTTTTGCCTTTTTGCGGTTTGGGGGCTTTACCGCGCTTAGAACTTTTCACACTTACATCCGGGACAGCGAAAAGGTCATCGGTGTCATTGTCCACAGCAGCGCCACCTATCGACGCCAACGGCACCGTTGATCCTGGATAAACACAAGGCATGGGGCGTTTAAAAAAGGTACAACATCCAATACAATTCCCGAAAGAACTCAAAATCTGACGTCTTTCTCGACACGAAGAGATTAAAGTTGTCTTACCTCCAGTGTTCGTCGCTCCGTGCATTCTCTGACCTCCTCCCAACAAACTAGTTTCCTGCTGCATGTGGAGGTCATCCATGTCATCGAATAACCCCGTCCCATCCTCGTCATCGCTACCCTGGTGTAGTGGAGGGGATATATGTATTAATTACGACAGAGAAAGGTAGATTTAAGACAGGGGTGTCCACCGTTTTGGGCTAAATGTTCGCAAATGATTTCGCGGGAAACCTGGCAATTTCTGTTCTTTTTCCAATTTTTTTTTTATATTTTTTGCTTACTATGGACGAGCAAATGTGAATGGTTCTTTAAATAAAATGCGCCGCTATGAACAATATAGTTCTGTGGTTTGTGATTGGCAATTCGTGTTATTTTTTTCACCACACGTTGATACCGAAATGGAAAAAATTATCACAACTTGAACTACAGTTGATGGTGCACTTTGTTTTGGGAATTACATATTTAAGTGCAGTGTTTAATCGGTTGCTCAAACCGCGCAATGAAGTGAATATCAATATATATATGTATAGTTTTGGTTATTTGGAAACGGGCTGAACAACTCCGCCTTAGGACAAAGCGAACGAAAGGTCACTTAAGAAAGTTCCTTTGGGATGTATTCATAAAAACGACGAAGCCTTAGTTTGTTTTGACATACATCAGCTTTAGGTAATTTAAAGATACTAAAAAAAACGCACAAAATCGATTTAAAATCAGTGAAATTCACGATGTAAACAAACTGTAATAAAACTGTAATTCAACATAGGCTGAACACAAAAAAAACATCTAAAATCATAAAAAAAACATCTGCTGAATCCTTACCCTGATGTATCTGTAGTTTGAAGGGGAGGATCCGAATCCGAAAATCTTCTTTACAGATCTGGAGAAGGACCTTCTTCTTCCCGCATTGTGGAACACGAGGATGAGGATGCAGACGAGAGCTAGGGAAGAGAAGACGACAACCACCACTGCTGTAGAGTTGTTGTGTTTGTCCTGGACTTCGTGGACGTCGGTTTGATTTCTAAACGCTGGGGTCGGGTTTTGCGAGGGAGAAATTCTGCGAACAATTATGAGTTGCTCAGGTGCAAAATACTTAAAAAAACTTTTAGGAAATAATTAATCTGAACATGAATGCCAAAGCTATTATGCTTTTTATTGAGCAGACGTTTCGAACACAACTCCATTCACCATCAGTGCTAATTCGGAATAAGTTGCAGCAAGGCGCGCGCAGAGGTATAGGCAGGCAACTGAGCAGACAAACGTTCGCTTTGAATTTAAACGTTCGCTTTAATGTCCAGCATTCCATAGCATTGCCTTCTTATTGAGAATTATGATTTGGACTTCACATTCGCGTTGCTGTGAAATGTTTTGTCACGAAACAGATGTTGTATTTTGAATAGTGGAGAGATACATGGGGAAGTTAACACGGTAATATTTAAAAGCGTTTGGTTTCACTGCATTAGTTTCGCGTTTTCCAGTCATGTTTTTTCTTATGAGAAAAATCCTTTGAACGCCGGAGAATTTCAACGACATTTTTTCTTTCGAAGTTACAACAACTGCTTGCAAATCACCCTAACTTAGTAAGTAACAGGACTTGAGTGATTTTTAGGTGACGAAAAGTTTAAAGCGATAGTTAATAAGAATTTTTAGTCAGAAAGCTGAAACTGGGTATCAAGCATCTGCTTTTTTAATAAAAATTGTATCATTGTAAAATGTACATAAATCGGCATTTCTAATGTTTCCGTTCCGTCGCGCGATCTTGCTATAAATATAAACGTCTCAGGGTCTTCCAGGGACCCTAGAGGACCGCGAACCCTACTTGCTGCTTTAAAAGGTGTGGAGAACGACATGCCAGGGTTATTCAACTTGCGTAACTATAACAACCGACTTTTTTAACAACTGACTTACTGTTGCATGTCGACGCACATTGCACTTGTATACCACTCGAAGAAATACCCGCACTCCATCGACTCATACACGAACTTTGGCTGCCCGATGTTTCTGTAAAACAATTAATCAACATTCACAAAATTGTCTTTTATACAATCTCGAAAGTGTTGTAGTTTTTCCTCAAGCAAGTAAGAAAATAGGATTATTAACAATGATTCCAGTAAGTATGCGAAATATCAGCAAAAACAAACACCTTGTTACTGACAAAAGACCTGGAATTTTTACATAAAAGTAGTCATATCAAATATATTTGTCATAACGTGTGACGTACTTATTTCCGGAGCAACGTAGAGTTAAGAGCGAGTGACTCCGCTTGTCCGTATCTCTGCCGCACCGGTCATTGGATTTAAACAAAATCTCCAACGACTCGTCTGGAACAAAGTTTCCAAATTGTTTTCTCCAAAACAGAAAATATATGTATAAATCTATTTTGTGGGATTTCTAGAGACAAACGACTTTGCATTCAAAACAAATATCTGCTAAAACAGAAAATACATGTTTAGGGAACAAGTTGATCGGCGGAATTCACCGGTTGATGCGCAAACATACAGCAAACATTGAAGCACAAATGCCTTTCCGCAATTTCAGCAAAATTTGTTAATTAACTTCCGTTCGAGGCGGTTTAAAAATCGTACCCGCCATTGTGTAAACCGGTGGAGGTTGCAATCCCCCCACTATCCTTGACATCGTATCCTTCAGTTTGTACTGACATACAGTTGTTCCATCTTCACATTTCCCGCCACCAGATTGACCGTTCATGTTGATGGCGTATTCGTAATGGCTCACTTGACCGTTATCCTGTCTTAAATCGCCCGTCGCCGTCCAGGATCTTTGTAAAACAAAGTAATGTAATTCTGATTCAATGTAATGCAGTTTTGACCCGACCACAAAAATTGTTCAAAGTACTTAGAATAGTACGCACTGTTTTTTAATCCATATGTCACTTCAATGCATAAATAAATGCGTTGTTGTTAAAATGCATTTTCAAGCAATGATGTAGTATACAATTAAGCAAATAGCATGCAAGTAAGCTTCTTGAATAGTTTTAGACTCAAGACTCAAATCGATAGACTCAATTTCCTGCATATTTGCATGGGAAGAACATGAGAACCCCAAAAAAATTGACAGCAACAACATACCACAATGTCATGAGGTCACCAGGTCAACACAATCCATACCACTAGGGTTCAAATCCAAGGTGTAACAAAATTATTGTACAACAACAATTAACAATCACACAATACTATACACAACATGCATGCCGACTCAAAACACTTACTTGTTAATAATTGTGGAAAGATTAATGGTAGCTCCCGACTTGGGGTCAACAAACTTCCCCGAATTATCGACGGTGACCTTCTCAGGTTCGTCCGCACACGCAATACGGGTTTGCCAGTTGATGTGAAACACGCAATCTTCCTGTGATATTCTGTACACAACGAAACAGTGGTAACTTCCCTGGGTAACCCTATGTACGGATGACGAGGAGAAACATGTTTTCTATAAAATAAATCCGCGTTTTGACACGAGGTTTTTTATATTGTAATTTTAAATGTGGAGTTTCCACCTGTATCTCTTACAACGTGTGGCGTTGGAAAAATGTGGATTTCAGAAGGAAAATATTAAATCGGATGAGGCAACGGAGTAATGTTTCATGCAATGGCATGATTGGCAGGATCGCCACTGCGCAGGTCCTTACTTGGCGATCACAGCTATCGTATCGGATAGTTATATTTCTATATTTCTGTGTGAAAAAAGTTTTAAAAAAAATCTACTAAGCTGTCTGTATGATTGATGTTGCTAACTCACACAGAAATATAACTTGCGATACGATGCTGATCGACAACCTGCCAGGGTTCCTTGGTACCCACAGATCCAGATTAGTTACTTGGTAATACATTTGGACGAGGCAATTTACTTTTGATGAAACTTGGGTTTTGCTTTGTTTCGTCATTTAAAACTTACCCTCTAATAAGCCAAAGTAACACACTGTACGTAAGGTTTATAGGCTCAAACCCCATAAAAACTAGACTACGGAGCTTGATTAAAAATATATAAGAACGCAAAAAAACAACTAAAGCCAACCACGCCATCAAAATAGTGTGGATCATACTCTACCAAAAGATATCCCGGCCATGTAAAGAAGAAAACACTGTTGGACTTGATTCAAAACAATTTAAAATAGACTGATCCTGTGACATAAGATTAACGTTCATGTGATGAAGTCTGGCCGTATGACAGACGAAACGTCGAAAGAATACAGTACGTCAGTTTTATGCCAGAAGATCAGTCTATTTTAAATTGTAATATGCTTGGCAGTAACAGTAGCGCAATATTCATTCAAAACATCTGTATATATTTTGTAATTGCCGAACTTGCAAAAAACTTTTCATATTATAACGCCAAACTCTACCTGTCAAAAGTTGGGAGAGCGCTGACTGACGGGCTGCAAGTGAACGATATCTCAACCGAAGCGCTTTTATCCGGGTCGGTACAGATTCCGGTGCCGCCTTTACTGTAGCGTACCAGCACCTTATTTTTTGACTGCACAGTGATGGATTGGGTCGAAACAACTCCAATGTTTTGAATCTGAAACAATTTTTGAGTAATATCGTGCGTTTCCGCAGATTAGGTTGAACAGAATATTTCACTACATTTGGGACATGGAAGAATTCCATGTTTATCCTATACAACTGAGAAAGAGTTTATTTCCGATGCTTTTTTAGCTAAATTTCAATAAATATTAAAACCGTTACACGCATTTAACAAAACATTTCTCCAATAAGCGTAATAAGTTATTAAACGGTTGAAGATATTCAAACTTGGAGCGACTTGCTGCAAATATACAACTGTGTACCAGAAAAACAATCGCAAAAATAATCGGATTCTGTTCGGATAAAAGCATTTATCAGGAATTTATTCCAAATGCATGTAAAAGATGAGACTCCAACACTTGAATTGCAACAGAAATTTATTACCGCTTTCGTAGATTTCAACTTGCGACAAAATGTGGCATTCTCGTTGCAATTGCTCTCCGGTACATTCCGACACAAGTTCAAGTAATATCTAAAAAACAAAAAAAGACATCTTTATTTCGTACTTATTCTCAGCCCTGGCGTGTTAACAATCTAGCCAACTACAAATTTATGACGAAACAATTGGACATTAACATTTTTTTGTTATTGGATTTTTGTGGTGATCAGACAATAAAAATATTTTGCAACTTTTATAAAGACACAAAATTAACTAAAACACTACATAGACGTTATAAACCTATTTTTCTTGCCTGTTTTTGTCTTTATCTTGGAAAGTCCATGCATGGGTCATAGATGACAAAAGCGAAAGGTCATAGGTCGTTCCGCTCTGTGGGTCGGTTGCTACGCAACTAAAAACAGAAAACATAAATCCAAATTTAAGGATTTCATTAAGTTTAAATCAACAAACGTTGGCAATAATCAGAAGGCTTATCAAACCTTTTAACCGGTGGAGGGCAGACGTGAGGCGTTGGCCAGTATACGAGGTACCGGCAGGTGGCGCCATTGGGTATCATGGTCGGTTCGTTTTCGGAACGATCACATCGGAACAAAATCGTGGTTTTTGCTGCGTTGGATGCTGACAAAAAGGCAAGTGTAAAATGAACAGTTTTCTGTTTGGAGCAACAGTTCTCAAGTGAATTTTAATAAAATAAAAAGTGGCGAATTTAGACACAAGTTAGCGCAGACAGTAGCAAAATGCAGCTCGAGGGCCATAGTTGGATCGTTGGTCTTTCAATCTGGCTCGGCAGAAGTTGGTATAAATTATTATCACTTAAAGAAAATTGTTCAGTTTTGGAGTTTAACGTTATGTCATTGAGAGATCAGGAATCAGTCTATTTGATTTACAGCATTAACAAATTAATAACTCAAGTGCAAACACCTCTTTGCGCACGTTTAGCTCAAAAGAACCGTTTGTAGCCTCATCATGTCACGTAAATTTTGGTAGGATTTCCGATAAACGCAACACATGATTTACTCATTCCTACCCCAACACTCATTCCTATACCAACACTCATTCCTATCCCAACACTCATTCCTATCCCAACACTCATTCCTATCCCAACACTCATTCCTATCCCAACACTCATTCCTATCCCAACACTCATTCCTATCCCAACACTCATTCCTATCCCAACACTCATTCCTTTCCCAACACTCATTCCTGTCCCAACACTCATTCCTGTCTCAACACTCATTCCTGTCCCAACACTCATTCCTGTCCCAACACTCATTCCTGTCCCAACACTCATTCCTGTCCCAACACTCATTCCTGTCCCAACACTCATTCCTGTCCCAACACTCATTCCTGTCCCAACACTCATTCCTGTCCCAACACTCATTCCTGTCCCAACACTCATTCCTGTCCCAACATTCATTCCTGTCCCAACACTCATTCCTGTCCCAACACTCATTCCTGTCCCAACACTCATTCCTGTCCCAACACTCATTCCTGTCCCAACACTCATTCCTGTCCCAACACTCATTCCTGTCCCAACAGGAATGAGTGTTGGTATCCCAACACTCATTCCTATCCCAACACTCATTCCTATCCCAACACTCATTCCTATCCCAACACTCATTCCTATCCCAACACTCATTCCTATCCCAACACTCATTCCTATCCCAACACTCATTCCTATCCCAACACTCATTCCTATCCCAACACTCATTCCTGTCCCAACACTCATTCCTGTCCCAACACTCATTCCTATCCCAACACTCATTCCTATCCCAACACTCATTCCTTTCCCAACACTCATTCCTATCCCAACACTCATTCCTGTCCCAACACTCATTCCTGTCCCAACACTCATTCCTGTCTCAACACTCATTCCTGTCCCAACACTCATTCCTTTCCCAACACTCATTCCTATCCCAACACTCATTCCTGTCCCAACACTCATTCCTGTCCCAACACTCATTCCTGTCTCAACACTCATTCCTATCCCAACACTCATTCCTTTCCCAACACTCATTCCTATCCCAACACTCATTCCTATCCCAACACTCATTCCTTTCCCAACACTCATTCCTGTCCCAACACTCATTCCTGTCTCAACACTCATTCCTGTCCCAACACTCATTCCTGTCCCAACACTCATTCCTGTCCCAACACTCATTCCTGTCCCAACACTCATTCCTGTCCCAACACTCATTCCTGTCCCAACACTCATTCCTGTCCCAACACTCATTCCTGTCCCAACACTCATTCCTGTCCCAACACTCATTCCTGTCCCAACACTCATTCCTGTCCCAACACTCATTCCTGTCCCAACACTCATTCCTGTCCCAACACTCATTCCTGTCCCAACACTCATTCCTGTCCCAACACTCATTCCTATCCCAACACTCATTCCTATCCCAACACTCATTCCTATCCCAACACTCATTCCTATCCCAACACTCATTCCTATCCCAACACTCATTCCTATCCCAACACTCATTCCTGTCCCAACACTCATTCCTGTCCCAACACTCATTCCTATCCCAACACTCATTCCTATCCCAACACTCATTCCTATCCCAACACTCATTCCTTTCCCAACACTCATTCCTATCCCAACACTCATTCCTATCCCAACACTCATTCCTATCCCAACACTCATTCCTGTCCCAACACTCATTCCTGTCCCAACACTCATTCCTGTCCCAACACTCATTCCTGTCCCAACACTCATTCCTGTCCCAACACTCATTCCTATCCCAACACTCATTCCTATCCCAACACTCATTCCTATCCCAACACTCATTCCTATCCCAACACTCATTCCTATCCCAACACTCATTCCTATCCCAACACTCATTCCTATCCCAACACTCATTCCTATCCCAACACTCATTCCTATCCCAACACTCATTCCTATCCCAACACTCATTCCTATCCCAACACTCATTCCTATCCCAACACTCATTCCTATCCCAACACTCATTCCTATCCCAACACTCATTCCTATCCCAACACTCATTCCTATCCCAACACTCATTCCTATCCCAACACTCATTCCTATCCCAACACTCATTCCTATCCCAACACTCATTCCTATCCCAACACTCATTCCTATCCCAACACTCATTCCTATCCCAACACTCATTCCTATCCCAACACTCATTCCTATCCCAACACTCATTCCTATCCCAACACTCATTCCTATCCCAACACTCATTCCTATCCCAACACTCATTCCTATCCCAACACTCATTCCTATCCCAACACTCATTCCTATCCCAACACTCATTCCTATCCCAACACTCATTCCTATCCCAACACTCATTCCTATCCCAACACTCATTCCTATCCCAACACTCATTCCTATCCCAACACTCATTCCTATCCCAACACTCATTCCTATCCCAACACTCATTCCTATCCCAACACTCATTCCTATCCCAACACTCATTCCTATCCCAACACTCATTCCTATCCCAACACTCATTCCTGTCCCAACACTCATTCCTGTCTCAACACTCATTCCTGTCCCAACACTCATTCCTGTCCCAACACTCATTCCTGTCCCAACACTCATTTCTGTCCCAACACTCATTCCTGTCCCAACACTCATTCCTGTCCCAACACTCATTCCTGTCCCAACACTCATTCCTGTCCCAACACTCATTCCTGTCCCAACACTCATTCCTATCCCAACACTCATTCCTGTCCCAACATTCATTCCTGTCCCAACACTCATTCCTGTCCCAACACTCATTCCTGTCCCAACACTCATTCCTGTCCCAACACTCATTTCTGTCCCAACACTCATTCCTATCCCAACACTCATTCCTATCCCCGCCACTTACAGCTTCGGCATTTGTCTCCTCCTGTGTACGTGATTTGCACGGGAATTTCCTGATTCTCTCCGTTGCTTATATTACGAGTAGAAGATTTCCCGATCGAGTAACTCGTTCCATCCGGGATAATACGACAAGCGGACGAGTCCTTGCATGCTGATGGCGGGGATGCGAGGGTTTGACAGGGCGACAGACGATAGTGTCCGCTGGAGGTCGCAATCTGCGAGTATGTGTATTTTTTAAATCACGTGGATTTCAACGTTAGAGTAAGTTGGGTTTATTCCTACAAGATCGTGTTGTTACGTCACAAAGGCAAATTGTTTTGCAATTAATTATTTCTGGAAACCGGGAAACGCAAAAATCGTGGTGAAATATTTAGAATTTTAGCAAAATGAAAAGCATTTTTCGTAAGTACAACCTCGCTTATAGAGGATAGTTATGAAAACAACCGATTAAAGGCACGCTTTCATTCGGCCGAATCTCTTTTTAATGCAAACCTTAACCAAACAGTAACTACCTGTATAATCAACATAACTTCCAAGGTATAATTGACAATAACTCACGTCTATCGGTTTTATCTGGGACAAATCGTAGACGAAGTCGTTTCTGGGATCGGTGAATTTACACTGGTCTGTGTTTTCAGTCACTTTCTGTCCATCCAGACACACAACGGCCGTCGGCCACTCAAACAAGTAAACGCAGTCAACCGTGACCGCCGTCATCAGGGGAACACCCTACACAGGATTTCGAGTTGAACATCGCCGATCTACTTATTTAAAGACAATTTGAAATATCAAAAGCGCTACATTACTAAAGTTATACACACAAATATTTGTGAAATACTTACCTTGCCAGCATTGGGCATGCATGTGAACATAATGCGTGTTGACACGTTAGCGCTTCCGTCTGTGGGACAGGTGATCCCTGTACCATACTCCAACACAACCGATCCGTTCTTGTAAGTGAGATGACGTTTCTTGGGGTCGATGTAGCCCAAGGACTGAAAAAAATATGTCGGTTCAAACGAAAGTTGAATCAACCTTAGGCTAACCAGGCTGCTGTACGGACGGAGCTACAGGAGTTCATAGCAGTTGGTGAGGCCAAGGGTATATCGTGGTGGTAATTCTAGTTCAAAATAACAAGTCTCCCATTTTACCTTTGGTTTCGACCCGTGTTTAGCTGCACAAACCGAAGCACCGGCTGGACAATTGATTCCACTAATCGGTTCCAGGGGCCGGCACACGTTGATGAAATAAACCGTCCGATTGCCCTCCTCGCCCCCTACTGCCATATAGTGGCCAGATTCGGATATAAGGCTGGAGAGGTCGTAAATTTTGGGCACTGCAAATGCAAGAGATGTGGTAAAGAGTTTGGTTTTTAAGTTGTTAGCCTTATTCTTAAAAAAATTGTTTGGAAAAAGTATGGAATACAGATTTTTACTCCGAAGCGAAACGATCAGAAAGCGAAATACGTCATAATTTATTTTGTGTACAATTTTGCACTTGATTGTATTTTTTCCGTGATACGTAGTCGTAAGAAATGCTTTCGCTCATCCGAGAAACGATAACATGGAAACAATACGTACATAACTAATTGCCCAACACTTGCAAAACGAGAATATTTTGTTTAAATATAAACGTGAGAGTGGCCACAATAACACACCCACCTACACCATCCATACTGATGGCGGCGCACGGGTTTTGTATTTCACAAGCCAAGTGTGTGTGCCATGAGAAGTAATAACTGCAGGTCTCCTTTTCTTCGCCCACATACACAGGTGAGGTTGCTGGTTCGTTCGGTTGTTGGAGGTGGGGGGCAGTGGAACGGTGGCACACGAAGCTTATGGTGGTGGATTGTCTGCATTGCAACACATAATAAACGTTAGAACGTACTCCATGCGGCGGCGGTGGTGGTAAAATGGGATAAGCAGGCAATGTGTTATGTTATGTTTGTTCCCTTATAACTGTGTTCCCAACCGTTTGAAGTCTGCGGACCTCACGAAAAATACGTGAAGAGAATAATTATTTTAATGAAACATGGTTCTGATTAAAAAATGTGCACAAATTGATTGAAATGATGCTCTTGTTAATTTGCGGACCCCTGGAATCGTACCACGAGGGAACAACAGGCATAGTACACAGCAAAAATCAACAGCAGCATTCCAAAGAGGAAAAAAATGCCTGCCTAAAGAATACAGTATGGTTGTCCATGGAGCTGCACCTGTCACAATAACATCTATGCGAAACCCCAGGTTGAGAGTTCAGAATCGTTTTAACTTACTTGTACTTGTTGTCGGTATCACAAGTGGCGCCGTTTGAGTAATGGAGGGACAGGGCGCCCGAATTAAGGGTAAGTTGGCTTGAGGCCTGGCCTGCTGATATATACGGCCCGTTGTGTTGTGTAGCAAGACAACTTCCTGTAAAAGTTAAATTGAACTTGCATTGAAATTTTTTCTATACATTTTCTGCTGTTTAACATAAATTGTCAGTGTGTTAACTATAAAGTTGTACGCATGTATATTCTGTGAAAAAGAATCACAAATTGGATTGCAACCATAGGCGTTGATTTAGGGGTGACTGGGGTGACATGTCACCCCTCACAAACAAACAGGGGTGACAGCGTATGTATTGTCACCCTTGGATTTCGTTTAAATTAAAAATTATTGTCAGAAAAAACACTTGTATCATACTATGCGTTAAGCTAGTGAAAACGACCTGTATATCACCGTCACAATCATGACAAACACAAGTGTCACGTGGATTGTTACGTAACAAAGTGACACTAAACGGAATTTACGTCGTTTACCGATGTTTAGGGCGATACGACTGACGAAATGTTTTTTGCGTGTTTCCAAAAACCTGGAAAAGTCACCGTTCATATTTTACAAAACGTTGAAAAATCGACGCCTATGATTGCAATTAAGGAACTCACCTGTTCCATCAGGACAATTTCCACCGTGCAATTTTTCGCAAACGTTTATGTTGAAATAGTGACCGACGTATGTGTCCACTTCATAACCCGATGATGACGTCAGGCTGGACATATCGAAACTGTGGCCTGAGATTGAAAATAAATATTTCTAGAAATTAGAACATAAAAAAGTCTGCAAATTTTTAGTTGGAAGTACATGCAAAATTATGAAAATTATATGTCGTAAGTTAACATGTCTTGCAATAGATTGTGTCGAGAAATTAAGTAAAACAATTGCAAAAAATAAAGGTATCAGTGCCGACAGCGGTTGTTTATCGTTACAACTTTGCAGGTATAACGACTAGCATTTACATTGTAGTTTTATGTTCAAATTTGTTTGGATTTTAGTTAAAGCGTTTACAGATATTCAGTGCAGGATTACTGGTACTATAGAGGTGATTAGGTTTACAGGCAATAACTTTAGAGGATAAATTAATCATTCCGTCCACAACCTTATCACGTCAAGGTTTCAGTTTCAACCGACCATTACCGTAAACTACAAGCAAGTACACCAAACTCAACAAAAACTCAATAGAATTTTTACAACGAACCATTAAAAAGACGCGTCTTACATCCACACGTTACCAATTTACCTGTGGCAGGATTAATAGCAACACACGGTTTTCCAGACGTCGTCGAACCGCCCTCAGCACCTGATGACGAACCACCACCACCACTAGGAGTGTTAAGAGCACAGGCAGCTTTAGTTACCCATAACATTTGGACAATACACGAATCTCCGGACACCACTACAGGTGTAGTGTCCACCGCAGAATCCTGGCCGCACTGGAACGTCACAACCGTGGAATAATTCCGCTTGGGGTCGCTCGCGCACCTGTCGCCGCCTGTGTAAACTAACCGCAAGGTGTCGCCGTTGAACTCGGGGCCGTCTGTAACCGTTCCCAAGCTTGTGTATCTGTTTATCGAAAGTTATTTGATTTATTAGGAAATAGTATGACTGTATTTCGTACGGTTCGGTTTGACTACGAAGTATTTGAATATCATTTTAGAGCTTTAATTTTTATTGTGATTACTAAAATTTATTTCATGTTGCTACAATGCATTGCAATGTTCAAGAAAACTGCGCTTCTGGCACAGAAGTAATGTAGATTGTATTTAATCAAAGTTTCCTGCGGCGAGAATTTTACATAATTTATGTATTTATCATTTGGTTATTCTGCATTGCCTTAGAACAGATCATTAGGAAAATTTAAAATGAGATAAAACGTGCAGACAGTGAGAAACACAATACGTACTTTTTGCCTTGCTTCATACAGGCAGCAGAGTTAGGTGGACACGTGACCCCGGGTTGGTGCAGAAGTGATCTGCATACGTTGATGTAGTAAGAGCGACCTCCAGTGTCACCACGTGTCGATGCCAAGTAGTTGGAGTCGGAAAGTGAGAGAGCAGAAAGGTCGTATTGATCACCCAGGGCATGTCTATGTGTGGATATAAATAGGTTAGACAGGGCCACTGTTTCGACCTAATAAGTCTCTCAACAGTGCAGGTATGGTCTAGTCACGACGAAATGGAAGTCTTGCGGGCTAGTTAACTGACAAGATCGTTGTAAGTCACACCATAGCTGCACTGATGAGGCATATTAGGTCGAAACAGTGGCCCTATCTGCAGCCCACAATAAAAAATATAATTGGCTCTAGTGCTTATAAATAAGATACAATCAGGCAATAGAAAATTGCGTTCATTTAATTTTCTAATTGGATTATTTTTTTCAACCGTAATCTATGGGCTATGGTCTTGAACTAAATTGCGCTTCGGGGTAATAGTTTTAGTAACTATGAATGTAGCAGGAAAGCTTGTCAACACTCGATTTGGTATACAAACTGCAAACATCCTCATTTACAGTGTCAGAACTTCCACATACTCAATTACTCGTTTACAGCAAGCATAAAAACACTGAAGGTCATACTGTACTTACGTGGCAGTGCAGCCGACGATTTTGATTGGCGGACAGACCTTAGCCGTTGGCCAATCAAAGTGGTAGGTGCAGTCAGATGTCTCGTTAATAAATGTAGGCAAACCGTTTGAGGACGCAGCGTTGTCTTCGTGATTGCAGGTAAACCGGAATACCGTGGAACGTTCAAATTTATTCTTGTGGCATGATTGACCTGCGTCAAAGTGGTTGTAGTGTTATAGGAGAGAGGATATTTTTTTCCGAAATAAAATATAACTAACACATATCATAAGCTGCTTTACACGGTCGAAAAGTCTATATGTTTACAAATATATCGGAAGAACATTACGCTTCTCGGCGAATACTTAATAACCCGGTGAATAATATTTGAGCGGTACAAGTCAAATATTGGAAACTTTGCTTTTAGCATAAATAAATTCTGCCAACAGGTAGTTGTACCACTTCGCAGGTAAACCGTACACCTGGCAAGGAAGCATCAGCTGATTTCCACAAAATGTGTCAACCAACCCCAGGGTCAGATGAACTATTTGAGAGTTTAACGAAACTTACATAACTGCCATGCGAAAACGAGTATCAGACCAAAAATATTACCACGGATCTAGTTGATGGTCTAAAATGTTGGTGTGGTTCTAATGGAAATAAACGAGTATTTAGACTTAGTTTTCCAGCTTCTGCGAAAATACGTATGTAGTATGTAACGGTATCAGGATATATATATTCCGATGCAACCTTACCGTGTAAATATTCCAAAGTAATCACACCATCGTCATATACAAGCTCTGAACTTGGTTTCCCTGCGTCATACATCGTCCCCCCACTCTTGGCTACCTGTAGAGTTAAATATCAACTTTTTACATTTTTCTGCCCATCCCTAATTAGGAAAATTGGGATTAGGAGTAAACGTTTTTTTTCACCTCTTCACGCAAGACACGCGCGAACAATACAGAGAATCGAGCTTTAATGGTGACCCCGAGGCTCTATATCGGCCGCCACATAGGGGTACATCCCACAGAATCATTATTCAACCCCACAAGTAAAAGCAACCAACATTGAAAAGAGTAAACTTACCTGGCAAGACCCGGAACCCTGGCACTTTCCAGTCGCTTGGTTTAAGGCGGAACAAATATTGATGTTGAAATTATATTCATTTCCTGTTGTATATTTAATGAGGATTAAAAACATATATTATAAATACTTCATCGCATTTTGTAACAGAAAACTTTACTGCAATAAACTTCCTATTGATCTTTAATATATTTCGACCCGGAGGTAATTTTCAGTTTCGAAACAAAGCAACTAATCACGTTCAAACACTCAAGTTACCATGGTCACAAGTTACATCTGATAGTAATACTATTTTCAACAACAAAAACCAACTAATTGTGTTTGAGCAACTGCAGGCAATAGCCATATTGAGTTTTAATCCATTTCAGATCAAGTAATTAGGATTATATTCAACTGCATTGCCTATTAGATTTGAGCACACAAAATTTCCATGTCTGCCTTACCGGCGGGGACGACATAGTCTGTACTGCTTTTGGTCAGTTGGGAAAGGTCGAAGGTCATGTGGTAGAGGGGGTCGGTGACATTGCACCCCTGACCTTTAACCTTGGTGACCGGGCAAGCGGCGGGCGTGTGCCACGCAAACAGAAATTCACACGGGTCTCCGTTCGGTTGCAACACCGGGGAAGCACCCTCGTCATCGGAGCATTGGAATAGGATTCTGTGGAGAAATGAATTTGTCTTAAAATATTTCGGTTTGGTTTAACCATAATATCAGAATACATACATGTTTGTGATACATTGATTGGTTGTAAAATAAAGAAAGAAAGTGTAAGTGCAAAGGTCAACAAAAGATACGAAAGTATAATGTAGATTTTTGTTTGCATGTTATATTTCCAGCAGATCATTTAGAAGAATATAGAACACCTCTTGATTGTATTCGGCAAAAACAAAAACGATAAGTTGATTATAAACAAAAATTTCGCCAAAAACAAAAACGATTATTGTTTAGAAAGGCGCACTCTCTAAAAATATAATTAGTCAAAAAAAATAACCTGGTCGAATATCGCCGCTTGGTGTCGTACGCGCACACGTCACCTCCCATGTACGTGAGCGTCACGGCTGAGTTGTGCCCGACGTCACTCGCTGCTGATGGATTCGATTGGACGAGACCGAGGTTGTGACCTTTGACCTGACCCCCGTTTGCAACTTTCTCAACGAAACAAGCACCAGAGCCAGAACCTATGTAACGATATTTTTGCAACGATATAAACCTAAGTAACGATATTTATGCAACGATAGCGTTGCAACGATTAGAATTAGAATCTATGCAACGATATTTTTCTAACGACATGAGCCCAAGCAATGATATTTTTTGGAAAACGACGTTTCATGTTGCTGGGATATGATGTAGACATCAATAAAAACAACTAAAAAAGCGAGTTTAAGTGTTTCGATTAAAAATGTGAAGTTAAATATGTTGGCTTAAGTTTTAAGCATCTAATTTCATCATATCCGTTTTTGGTGCACCCAGCGAATTATCATTGTGTGGTCGGTTTGGTAACAAAACGTCGAATACAATAACAGTGGTTTCGCCAGGAGAGCAATTTCGAGTTCAATTAATTTCAATACAACTCTGTAAAAAATGTTGAAACCTTACCTGAACAGCCATGGACAGGTGGTAGTGGTCGACACACACTGAGGTAGAATGTTCTTCCCTTCGCATCATTCACCACAATCCACGGTTTGTCGGATTGAGATAGGGGGGTGAGATCGAACTGATTTCCAAACTCGTCTAAAATTCGTGAAACAAATGTTCTTGTAGCAGTTGTTTGTAATTTGGGAGTCAAATTAAAGCAAATGAAGAAATTCAATCAACGCTGCTAACTATATATGTTTCAACGTAATTTCACATCAAAGCCTTTCATATAAAAGTACACTGACAAATATCTTGATGCATACAGGTAATATCTCACCAGTATGACAAATACAGTGCTTGTGGTTAAAGATGTTATTTTTGAAGTAACAAAACTACTTGAAGTACTTTTTTCAGTAAAGTCTACGGCCTATGACATTAACGTATGTTTCGACGCGATAACACAATAACAAATGGAGCAGGGAGTACGTATCGACGTTGGTAGTTAAAGAAAAAATGTTTTAAAATTCAGCGTTTTCATTGATAAAACCAGTGCAGCCTTACCGGTAACAAGGCAATCCACAGGCTCGGGTTGACAAGCTAGGGAAGTTTGGAAATCGAACAGAACGTAATTTCCATCCAACGAGTTGAAAGTAGGGTTACCACGAGCCACAGTGCGATTGCAGATAAAAGATATCTTGTAATACTCGAATTGCAGCTGAGTATTTCTGTAAAAGTTAGCAGTTTTTGTGTAATTTAGATTTCCATAAACGTAATATTGACGCAACTTGACAAAGACTTCTTCTGTGACCAAAGTACAAAATTACAACACGTTTCTAAAATATACAAACTTGTTATTTTAAACCAGTGAAACATGTGAATTGTATTTATAAAGTTGCACTTATGTTGAAACACCATCATTTTGAACTGGAGTTTTACATCAAAAACAATTTCTAAATTCATTTGTTCTCTGTTTGAGTCGCGTTTCTTCTTCACAAACAATCCATGATTTAACTGTTTCGTTTGTGCAAGGAATTAACCTTAGTTGTGGACAAAGGTTGGTGTCAACAGAAAATTAAACTATGGAATATTATAAAACATTCACCTCTTTGTAGTGGTGTATTGGATGTAGAGATTACCATCGTCGGAGTAAGACGGGGCTGAGTGACTTTGTACTCTCTGCTGATAATTTCCATCTGATATTTTTTTGCACCCGGCTAGTTTTGACGACTGCCCCGTTCCACAATCACTCACATTCCCACAAACGTTTATCTGCAAAAAAGAGTTTATTTTTTAGCAATTCAGGTACAAATGCAACATGAATGCCACAATGAGAAGCTATGCCACATAGCCAAAAGCAAACCCAGTCTATAAACCCATCTTGGCTGACAACTTCTTATTCAAAGGTCATCAAGAGGTTAAATGTAAATCAGTTTGTAAAAAAGGAAACATACCTCGTAGGTGGTTCCCCCGCCACTGATGACGTAGGGACGAGCGGGGTCACGCTTGAGCGGTTGCAGGTTGAACGTGTATTGGGAGTTTGAACTGGAAACTTCGCATTCGGTGTTGTTCATTACTCCCTTGTTGGAGGTGATGGCGCAAGCCGCTTCAGTGTTCCACATGAACGATGCGGAACAACCGGTGCTTTCCAAAAACCTAGGTTAACATATGTACAGTGGGGTGGAGGTGCTTGAAGCGTTAACGTTTCACAAGATTGTGCACCTTGACATGAATCACCACTGGAAACATGCGATGTTAGGTTAAATTTTGCACAGTACGTTTTGGTTTTATTGCTTTTGAAATAATCTCAGTCTGTTTTGGTTTAAGCTTTGTCGGGGGGAATGCATAACATTTTTCACAAAACGAAACCTTACAGCAAGGGTCGTTAGTTTACAGTATGTGATTTTTTAAAAACTTACATTTTTAAACATAACACTGTTTTATTGATTGCAGACAAGATGCTGTAAACACTATTAAGTGGAATAGTGACTTTGTTGCTACCTTAAACTTCAATTTACTTTAAATTCTTAATATTTACACAAATTATTTCACTGAATGACGTCATGTAAAAAACATTTTCTGAAAATCTTATTGTTCTATGATAGGTTGTAATTACCTCGGAGAGCTTGCAAGGACGCCCTTCTCACATATAAAATGTATATGAGTCGAAAAACTGCCACGCACTCCCCCATCCGTGCACTCACTACCATTTGTATACGTCAGAAGCAGATGCCCTGACCTCTCGATCACTGGCGCCGAAGTCGGACGACCGAGAGATGGGAAGTCGATTCGCTCCTTTACAAAAACGTTGCAAATTTCACCGTTTTGCAGTTGTTCTGCCTTTAATGCGAATGTCACAATAACCATATGCATAATTTTTAGTGTTTAAAACCATTTCTGTTGGCGATGTTAATACAAACATGTTTAACAAAAAGGGAACGTGAACAGAAGTCCTTACGCAAATTTAAATGCAAAATATTCGATCTTGCGGAAAAAAATTCGCTCTAAAATCAGCCCAAAAATCACTTTTTTGATTTAATTTATGTTGGGAAAAAACTGTTTTGCATAAAAAGGATAAAAAGTTGGTAATTTCGTTTTTAAGAAACAATATAGGGGCACCAAATAACACAGTTACATGCAAGCTATGCGGTAAAACTGAAAGCGAAAGGGAGGTGACATACTTGTCCATTTGAATCTATTGAAGTCTGACAGACACCGGCCAATGCATCGCATTCCATCTCTTGGTTGCCACGAACTTCATTGACCGGACGACAAACGTTCAAGTAATATTTCTTCTTCCGTGTCTGTCAACGAGATGGAAACGTTGTGGTCATTTACACACTGTCGACATCTGGTACTGACGTCATTTTATCATGTGAGCGACAAAGAAAAACACGTGAACGTGAAAACAGAATCTGTTTTAAGAGTTGTAGCATGCAGTTACGTTTATAAAAGATTTACAAAAAGTCTTTTACGGGAAATACAGCCAAGCTTTGTCACCCTTCGTTCAGTCAGCTTATTCTTATGACTGGGGTTGCAATATCAAAAGTTAAACACATTACAACCATACACCGACAGTGATCGTCTGTTACGCTTTTTTGAATTTCTGAATATACTGTTACGTATAAAAAAACAGATCCGCCGGTCAACGCCGACCTGCGTAGGCTGATTTTTGCAGTCATTTTATGGCATTTTTCGCACATTTTGACCTGTCAATTGTCACACAATCAAGAACTAAATCGCCACAGACTTTGCAAACCACAGATCACCGAAACCTCATTACGTCACAGCCCCTTAGCAACGCCCTTGCAACAGGGGACAAATACCTGCTCTCCTTCTGTGCCAGCCATCACTGACCAGTTGGCATCTTCGTCATCTTCGGATTTAGCAAGACTCGATAGATCGTATTGTTCGCCAGTTGTGGGGTCGGTTACCATGCATTGTACGGAGGCGGCAGGACATACGTACGACGTATACCTGGGAAAGACGGAGAAATTCAGGTTTAAGTGGCGTTTAGAAGTACAATGACGCGTAAAGTTTATCGAGCCTGGGAAAACCTGCTCATGAAAAGTATGTATTTTGTTCAGAGTTTATTGTCGGTGCCATGACAACTACACTATATAAATTATTCGTAAGGCACAAACCCTGCCAAAAAAACAATTGCGGAAAAATTAAACTTTAACTCCTCTAATTTCGTCATGACAACCTTGTACAGTACATTAGCAAAACCCCAACTAATCTACAAACTAATCATATGTAATCTTACCAGTTGAAGAGATAAGTGAAGTTGCCCTCGCTCACATATTGAGGTTTTCCAGCTCCAACCTTGGTGTCACATAGAAATGATATTTGTGTGGATCGATTGTGGAGATGGTTACTATACGAGTCGCCGTTTTCATACAGGAGTTTTACAAAACCATTGTAGTAGGTGAGAGTCTCTGCAAAGCAAAACAAACAGTGATAAAAGTTTACTGGTTTCAACCGAAATTCGATTTTTGAGAACTGTTCTTCTGGCGTAAGGTTACGAGATTTTATTACAACCGACGTTTCGTAAAATATCGTAACCTTATGCTAGAAAAACAGTTCTTTCAAATCACAATGCCTGACAGCAAGATTAGCACTATATACAATATTAGATAATTCAGTTTGTGAAGTGAAATAAAGACATTAAACGTCATTGTTGGTCGTTTGGTAAACTGATATTTCCATTGTTGCGTCACAAACACAACGCTGTTACGCAAGATGCAAGACTAACCCGATGCTTGTCCCGTCGTAAACGAACGTCCCGAACCTCCCAACTCGACCTGGCACGTTCCTGGGGAATCCCCGGTTGCGCTATTGCATGGGGTGTTCGCCAACTTGTCGCAAACGTTCAGGAAATAATCGTATTGATTAGTAGAAACCTGAAAACAAACGGTCATTTTAGGAACATATCTGACGGTTTTCTTCCATATAAACAAAATAGCCAATGCAATAGTCGAGAATTTCATGCTACAGACGTTTCGTTTGTTGTACTACTACAACCATTTTCACTGTAAAACGCAGATGAGTCTTTCCAACGGTTATTTTTAAACGTCGGGGTCACCAATGTGGCACAGAAGGTTGCTTTCAACACCTCAGTAAGTAGTGGAGGAGATTTTCTAATTTACCCTATCACAGCTTATTTTTGACTGTTTTGTTGGTACAGTACCCGTAATTTACATCAATAACAGTGACAAATGTTTCAGACCTTGTACATATTGTCCTTGGCAGACTTGGTCAGTCTACGGAGATCAAAGGTCAACCCGGACTCCTCATCGGACACCATACAATTGGTTCCAGTAACAGCTTTCAAAGGACAAGCGGCAGCCGTATACCAGCTCAGAGCAAGTTGACATCCGTCGCTCGACATATACTTGAATACAGGACTGCCCTCCAAATCACCTATTTGCAAGAAAAAAGATTTTTTGTGCATGTTTAAACAATGGTAACACGATAAGTTATATAAGAAAAAAAAATGAGTCATTCGTTGTTATATTTTTTTCTGATATGTATATTTCGGCTGCAATTAGACATCATCAACATCACTTATTCATATGGACTGACTTATGTTTTTAATATATATGTATAACTTGTCAAAAAAATCAGATGCCAAGTTTTTGTTGCCCAAAAGACTGTTTGGTAATTCTGATACTTACTTAAAGAATTTTATATATGGTAACATGATGGAAGAATTTTATACCTGGTCTGCAGTACAAGGTTATTTTCGTAGTTCTCCCAACTCCCGTCTCCGGACAAACATCTCCATTCGAATAAAACATCACAAGTTTGTTGTTCTGCAACAGAAAAAATAATTCACATTAAATCAAAGCATCTATGAATAAAAAATTATGCAGATCCTAACTGCTGACTGCATGTTACACTTAAACCTAAAGTGGAAAATCATGCTAAATCAAATTCGGCTTGCATTGCGTGAAATTAAGAATATATTACCTGTCTTGTAATGTTATAGTGGGCGTACGAACCAAATGAAACATGTTGACTGCTTTTGAGTCTGCACACTGCTGCTCCCGGTGGACAGGGAGTTGTAACGCGATCCCTTAGAATTTCCCTTCAAAATATTAGCTTTGTTGTTATAACTCCAAACATCATTTATTAGGAGGATATTGCAACATAGTACATGCCACAATCTGTTTCATAAACAAATTTACCATTTATCAACTAAAACTACACATTTAACAAATGCCTGTTGAATACTAAATATTAGCTTTGTTGTTACAATTCTAAGGAACACCATATCATATAACAAAAACAAAATTACACGCAACACATTCAAAAAATTTATTTTTGAACCAACTGCCAAAAAACTAAATACTCAGCAATAACTCACCCGCAAACATTGATGAAATATCTCGGAGCGTTAATGTGAGACACTCCAATTACATCTGTTCTCAACACCTCCCAGTTCTCTTCACCACCTCCTAGTGGTAATTGTGCAAAAATAACATATTTAATACCAAGATTTTGGCATCATTTAAAAATGATTTAACAGTTTTGACTCCTGTACTGTGTTGATAAAGGCAACAAGCCAAAAATAGTGTGGGTGAGGCAGCTTGTACTCTAATGTGTTGTTAATCATGGCACATTAAAAACATTAATATTCAAAAAAAAATTTATATTTCTAAATAAAAACCAACCGTTAATCTTTGTCAGTGATGAGAGGTCAAATGTTTGACCTTGGCTGTCAGTCAAATGACAGACAGGTTGCGAGGTGCAGGCATTCGCAGTTTGCCAGTCGAAGTAGTACGTGCAGTGAAGTTCATGACTGAATGTCGGTTTACCAATACCTGATATTACAAAATAGAGCGAGAACATTAATTTAATACAATTACATAATAGCTTAGTGCTGGTTATAGAGCAAAAACATTAAGTGGAAAAATGACAAACAAAATTTATGAAAAAAATTACAATTTATATATAAAAGATTATTTTTTGCTATCTATTGTTTTGTGTTTGATGCTGTACTGAACACAATATTATGTTTTTCTACATATATGCGACTTTCTGTAATGATGTCTTGTGACATGTTGAAAAAAAGAATTCCTAAAGTTTGCATTTATAACGTAGTTGGATCTGAGACAACAGATCAGGACACCAGTAAAAAAGAAAGAAAATAATAAAATACTTTAGAAAAACAAGCGAACTGTTACTCCAATACCAAAAAAGCATTAGCATCATCTACATGATGTAAGATTTTACAAATTTACCTGCTGTTTTGTTGCAATGAAAAATGATGACGGATCTTCTACGGAGTCCATTGCTGTTACAGCGCTGACCATTTTTGTAAGTAATGGAAAGTTCTTCATCAACATACTGCAGTTGATAGTTAGATGATGATCCAGCATTATAACCAGCCCCATTATTGTCTGAAGCAAACAAATAATGAATCAACATATGTTTTGAATTGAGAGCTGTATATGATGAAAATATGTAGTTCCAAGTTGGAACTTCCAACTGCATAATGTTTTATGCAGTATCATTCAAAAAGCGTCATAACAGTGCAAGCTCAGAATTGAACAAAAAGTGACAGACACATAGAAACCTAATGACAATTATATTTTCTGTTAATTTTTAACTGAAATTTTTGCAGAGCTAGAAAGCATCAACATTTCAGTTCACATAAATTTACAGTTTATTATGTTTTTTTGACCATTCTTTTCTTTGAATGGCTCAAAAAAAATCTAAAAATGTCAGACTGATTCTTTCGATAAAAAAAATCTTAACATTTGTTGGGAAAAAAGAACAGGGGTTTTTACTTGATTGACAAACAGCAACATCATTCTGAGTGCTAGGATCTTGATTTGCTGAACATGCAACGTGTATACCACCGCACACATTAAGAAAATATGTTGTCCCTTGGTTATCATTGGTTGCAACTTCATCTGAAAGAAAATATATTTACAGATAACGCAGAGGCTTTTGACTACAGTTGCATCATGTGCAAAAAGTTTGTGGAACAGTTTTAATGGATTCACGATTTTGATCAACAAGGCATCAGGTTTAAAGAGCTGGCCTGGCAAAAATATTTGTTAAATTTTGACGTTTTTCTGTTGTCCTAAATGACCTTTTTTCACAGTGCAAAATTAATGAAAACAAAGTCTTGACAAATTTGTTTCGATGCAAATGCCTGATAGCATCTGCAACTAATTGATAAAAGGGGGGACCTTCAACACAGTGCTAAGATGTTGCTTACACTGAGTTTTTTTGGTCAAAGGTGCAAGGTCCAACTCAATCCCATGCTTCTGTATATCCAACTGACATGTTTTGCTCCTCACAAAATCAGCAGGACAAGCAGCCTCTGTCCACCACTCGATGGTGTACTGACAGTTTAATGTACTGGTCAATATTGGTGGTCTATATAAAAACATAAACCTTGTTATAAACATATGTGAGAATAGTATATAATGCATCAGTTCAAATTTAAATACTAATTCAAGAAGTATTGGTTTGTATCCGTGAACGACATTTTCTAAAAATTCAAAGATTGAGCAGAACGTTA
Organism: Ascidia mentula; assembly: GCF_947561715.1. Taxonomy (NCBI): domain Eukaryota; kingdom Metazoa; phylum Chordata; class Ascidiacea; order Phlebobranchia; family Ascidiidae; genus Ascidia; species Ascidia mentula. The sequence continues at coordinate 19,709,804 of NC_138568.1, read as the reverse complement.
AATTGCGAAGGAGTTACATAATCCATTAACACCAAGGTAATTGTTTTAGTTTTCAGGATCACTGTTACAACAACGAAGATGGAACAGTTTGACACTTTAGTGCTGGTCATAAGCCCAGTTTCTTAAACAAAATTAAAAAAAGGCAAAAATAGAAAGCAAAGTTGACTTGACATGATAAACATCCAAAAAAATGAAAAATCCTATCCACATAACACTGTAAGACATAAAAAAATGGTTTTGGAGCATATGCACCAAGATATCAATGAGGTTTCATATGCAGGTTGAATAGTGTGTGTGCTGCAACCGGTGCATTGTTGTCTGATTTAATATGGCTTCCTGTATAAAAATGTTGCAATACAGGACTTACAATCTTCCTGCAGTTTGCACCACTCAATAAACGCACGCAAGAATGTTTGATTTATACTAATTGGTGCTTGTGTTACTTGAAAGATTTTTTCAACATATCAGATTGACAAATGCAATGTGAGCAACAATATGTACAGAGGAAAATGTATGCCATGTCACATGTGTCACATGGCGCACAGCCAACCACATGACCTAGTGACTCAGTTATGGCCAAAAACCAAAGGAACAATTATTGCTAAAAAGTTTACTGAAAAAAAAACTGAAAAAGGCTTTATCAGTAAAACAAAAAACAGCATCTTGCACGAGTATAAATAGACTGGCCCATATTACTGTTAACACTGTCATGTTAAAGACGTTTCGACAAAAACTGTGACGTCGGTCAGGTCAGCTCCTTATATTGATGGAGCTCTACCAATCGCGTCAGTCAAACTGATGATGACAAAAGTTTTTGTCGAAACGTCTTTAACATGACAGTGTTAACAGCAATATGGGCCAGTCTATTTATACTCAGCATTATGAGAAAACCCGTGAGTTGTGTTCCTAAGCATCTTGCATGTTATCACCTCATGCATGATAAACAAACACAAGATAATAGCAAACAATTGAAACATGTTCTGTCTGTTTTTCGGATTAAGCTACAATTTCCTGTTTAGGGGTTTTTACAATTAAAGGTTCACAGCAGTGCAGATTTTTACACAGTGATGCTACATAGCATGTGTACTGACTGTCACATTACAGCATGTTTTACTGTACTTACTTGCTGCCTCCACGGGTATTGCCAGGACACACAAATGTCACGATCACTTGTGGCGTAAAACTTCCACATTCTGGCGGTTTCGTATTTCCCGGTTGTGGGCTGAATTGATAGGCAAGAACCAACCTAAACACAACAATCTGGTGAAACCCTTAAAAAGTTTTGCTGGGTGGCCAGAAATTAGTTACATAAATACTGACAAAGGCCAGAGACCTAACCACAGTTGCTAGGAATAATTTTGTTTGTATTATTTTGCCTTTTAAGCATTATATTGTGCATTTATAGCTTGTCAATATATGTATATGCATATTATACACAGCTTTTTGACACACTACCACAACAATTTGAATACACTGCACCACAAAATATTATACATATCTTGCCCACATTGCGTTTACCTGTTCTGTTTAGTGACATTGACTTCAGACCCAGGAACACCCAGCGAGTAAGAATGACCTCCCTTGACAAGACAGGCTGCAGAGCCACTGGGACAATTTCCCAGCACAGAAAAAACTTTATCACCTCTTACAGATTTTATGTCTCTGCAGACATTAATGTACAGTCCATCGGTGGTTTTTTCATTGGAATTAGGGTCAGTGACAAAGTACCCACCCATCTGAAGAGAAGAAAAATGGATGACTGATTTAAATTGTAAACGAACTTATTTCAAGTTTTACTGTTAAAAAATATGTAACCATTCAATAGATTTCAAACTTTATTTTTGAAAGAAATATAGAAATACAATTGTTTGATGAATTAAACTCATAGCAACGAGTGCAGGAATTGCATGTAAGTTAAAAATGTGCTATTTAAAATTAGTTGTATAAAAAACCATTGTATGTTATTTGGAACAAACCTGTTTTATTAAACTATTCAGGTCCCGCTTTTTGTCGTTTGAATCATATCCATAACATCGAACTTCTTTGATAGCATCATACTCTGAAGGCCGACAAACTTTGCTAGTTTCCCACAGAAAATCAACACTGCATTCATCTGATGATATTACCTCTGGAGAGCCCTACGTTGTTCCAAAACAAATTTATTTAAGTCCACTAGCCTAAATGCTCAACGGCAATTAAGTTTTAAACTTTGTTCCAGAAAACATTGTCATTAAATACTATGTTCATTATGCCATACCCCAAGGGTGGCCAAACTATCAGGCATGCCCCAAAAGTGGCACATTGCACATTTAAACATGGCACCCTAGACCCCAGAGATAATAAAAGGTAAAGCATGCCTGTGAGTTTTATTAAAATTTATTCTAATTAAGTAAACAAATTTAAAATAAATGATGGTAGTGAAAGTTGGGGCACAATCTGAGTTAAAAGTAAAAAAAAATTGGCCACCACTTCAATACCCAAAGCAATTGGTGATATAATGCCTGCTTAATAGTATATATATAGAGAACTGAGGTTAAACTTGAGTAATTGAGTGTTCGGATGACTAAGCAAATCCTAAAATGACAACACTTGTTGTATGAGGAAGTTTGAAAACTTAAAATTAAAAGATCTAAATGCAGAGCTACTTCAGGACATACCAGTGTTGTTGAGCATTCAAATGTGATGCTGCTTCTGTATGAATAGGACACACCATTCCTTGTGGTACAGTTTCTTGTTGTGTTGTACTCCAGGTAGAAGGAAACTGCTGTTTCAGAAGCTGCCGCTATGTCAGGGGGTTTATCAAACTTACCGAATGACAACCCTGAAAAGACAAACAATCAATGGATGGGCTAAGTGTTGCAGAATATATTGTACAAAAATATAAAAAACACACATGTCTATGATACAATAAATTACATGTAACTCATTAGGTGATAATTCTGAGAACAAAAAAGGACACCGAAAACATAGACATATTTTCTACATATGGGCCAGTTTTTTTGTTTCCAGGATTACAAGTTTGTTGAATAGTGTGTTGCAAAGTTCATAAAGTTAAATGTGCAAAAAAATAACATTTAGGTGTGGTCTTAATGCCACAAAAATAAGAGAGTTTAAATAATTATTTTGAAAAGAAAGTTACGGATGAAAATAAAATACCTGTGGATTGTTGTTTTTTACAAACTGTGCTTCCTCCATCGCAAATAGAGTTTGGCAAAGAATTGCAAAGACTTATGTAATAAACTGATGTAGAACTGTCATTGTTGTTCTGATGTACTTCCCAAACACTAAAAACATCACACAAAAAACATTGCGATTATTTAAAGCTGTTTTCCCAAAGCAGTTTAGGAAGTTCTGTGGCACAAGTTATTCATAAGCTAATATAATTCCGTCACTTGTAAATCAACACTATAATTATATTTTTTTGATTTAGCCTATATTCGTTAATATTTTTCCTCCAAAACTTTGCCACAAACAAAAATAGCCCGTGTCCCGTGTATTGCCACTCTACATGTAAAACACATGTGGATTTAAGTTATAACACATATTACCCTTGTAAATCTGTCAGATTTCTTCCGTGTACGTTACTGCAACTTTGGAAGACTTCACCGGCGTTAACGATACTTAGCAACGAGATAAGCAAGAGCAACCGCATTACTTAATGTGTTTTATTTATTTAGACACTTCAATACTTTCTGAAACTATGCAATTAGTTCATTTCATGCGTCGGAACCAGTAAATGTTTTGTTGAATTTCACGACAGGTACCAACTACCAACACAGCGAAATCCGATTCCATTTAATGCTGATGTTTTGTAAAGTCACGTGCGGTTGCGTAAAATAAATCAACCGGAACGATAAAACAATATTGTAGTCAAACTGTAATATTGAAATTTCTTTATATCACAGAACAAACCAATTGACAATATGGAATCTTGTGATGGTAACACATACTAACACTCCTGCATATTTGACTATTTTAGAACTAATTTGTTTTAGAATGCGTGTTTGGCGGGCTGCAGCAAACAACGCAGGATACCTCACGACGTACTTCAGACATTTGACAGTTTAAAAAAGGAATAAGACATGTGTTACTTAACTAGGAGCAGCATTTTACTATTGTCATGGGGTTACGAGCCGTACGTATGTATACTATGTCGACTGCACTACAACACCAGTCGCGACTTTTGCCACTTATTTTTGGAAACAAGGAGCCTCAAAAAGAAACGAAACTGGGGGACTTTTATCCGTTAAATGTGGTGAAATCAGGCAAACTTGCGAAAACTGACTCTGGCAACTATACTTGTCCAAGAAAACAAATACAAGATTTTCATGCGGAAAATGTATTATAGAACTTGTCCATTGATCATAAGGAAAGGTTTCTTAAAGACACGGAAACACATCAGTCACATCTGACTCTCACATCAGTTGTATCTATTCCTCCCCAGGTGTCCAAACGTTTGAACCAACTGATCGTGTTCTGGGCAGAAGATTGTGGGTTCCAGTCCGCGTTGAGGCGAGCGTAAGTGCAGGAGTTGTGCCAAAATCCCCCGTACATTTCAGCACAGTTTCCCGACAACCAACTGAAATTAAAAAGGACAAAAATCGCTTATTTAGTTAAAATTGAGTTCCAAAATGTGAAAACTTTTCTTTCGAACTGACAGCATAAGATTTTTGCATGTGAAACAACCTGATTGTACACTAACAATACAAAAAATGAAGATTTCATGCATGCAAGGGCTCATCACCAATAATTTCTTATTGTGTGTCTAGCTTTGAGTGTAGTTGTCACAAAGTAGGGCGTATCGTTCTTGATTGGATTTTGTCCCAAGTTATTTTGACAACAGAAATGTACTTGTAGCATCACGTGGTGCTTACTTGTCGTTGTCTGAATCAGGGGTAGAGAAATACATTCCGTTAACGTCTTTGGTCGGGTCGTTTGCTGGTGTCAGACTGTCTCCTGCGTTACCACTGTAACCCGACACTTGGAGACGGTAGAGTTCTGATTCGTTTGCAACTTGAAATGTTCTGCGATAGAGAACAGTTTTTAGGCTAGGTTGAACGACAAGGCTTTATATTAAACTTCTATTGTTTTTCACGTCTGTAACTGACTTTAAAGTTGAAATTGGGGCTTTTAAATTCAAATAACAATGTGACACCTGCTCCTTTGTCCATTATATAATTAACTACACGAACAAATTAGTTTATCTGTTAGTACCCATAGTCAGCCGAACTGTATGCTGGGTTGGCATCAGGAAACCAGATTTCAAGGTTCAGGCGGCATCCACCATTCTTCGTCATCCTGTGCAAGTTTTCAAGACCTAAGAATAAAATTATTATCACCTACTGAAGGCCATAGTGATTTTTGGTATTTTTCCCGATCCCAAAATTTTTTTTTAAAAATTTTGGAGTTGTTTGCATTTGAATTAAGCTCTTCTGGGCACGAATCCATTCACACTTTCCAAACGTTTGCTTTAAGTCAGCAATCGTATACACAAAATAAGCCGAGTATTGAACAAGCAAGTATTGAAGATATAGCGGACAAACTAAAGTGACTTACCCCACCAAAACTCGGAGCTCAAATCTCCAAATCCGTTTTTATATTCATCCCATGTTCTAGCTTTAAAATTCACGTTGCCGCTCCATCTTCGTTGGATCACCTAAGAAAACCAATATTGTGATATTTTGTGCAAATCTGTTGTTCTTTAGGCTTCAGAAGATAACCTTTGAATATGTTTAGATTGGGAATTTTTAAGTGCATTATGGTTTATTCCCTATAGGTTCTCAAACTGTGCATTGCGACGTCCGCAAGTGCGTTTATTTTTTTTTAAGTTTTCAAGTGCGTCGTGCATGTAATAACTTACAAGAAAACTGGAGGCAAATAATATCTTAAGTCAGCCTTCTGCGACGATTCGCGTGATAAATTAATAATTGGTGAATCTTTCCCAGTGCGTAGCACGCGAAAAAGTTTAAGTACCACCGGTCTTAATACATGTACCATGCATGGTGTAAATACAGAGCAGGGAAATTGGGTGTTATAGTTGAGCAGATTTGTTTCCTACCGTCCAACCGCCTGAGCACAAAACTTCAACTCCAGAAGTTAGATTAAACTTTCCGTCTTGTGTAAAGTCCGAGCACGCATTGTTGGCGTTTTCATATTCTAAAAAATAAATTGAAATTTTGACAAAAACATATTTCACCTACAGAGTCAGAAAAAATATATTTTTCTGAAAAAAACATCTATGGATGCACTGTTTAATTCGCATTTTCAGCTTTGCACAAAAACTACCGATGCATTTGTCAACCGACAGTCTGCTAGGGTAGCTTGGTTCAAGCATATATACAGCAGTGGGAAGATGTGATTAACAAAAAAAAAAACATGAAAACAAGTAAGCAATTCGCCCAACAATCAAATAATATTTACCTGGTTCGTCCGAGTCATCATTAGATTCTTTCAGTTCTAAAACAGATTATTTTCGAAATTATAAAAGTATCATATAGCTCGGTCATATAGCATTGAATTCAATTGCAAACACAACAGTGGTAACATTTAGTTTTGTCATATTTTAAGATCCATTCTTGGATACAAAATAAATTGAAATGAATCCTATATATTTTACTCAACATATACATGTTTACAAACTTACTGTCAATTGCTTCGTCAAGTTTCGCAATCAATTTGTCTGAAACCTCCTTCAAGCTTGCGTTAATCTCTGCACAAAAACAAACATTAGTTCGAAAAAAACGGCATGTCTGAAATATCGTTTCATTAACTATCAATTCATATAATAATCGCACTCCCAAGCATCAAAAATCGAGACTAAATCATGATTGAATTGTTCAATCGGTAAAAAACTACATGACTGCAATATACAGTTCGGTGTAACGCAGACTCTTAGGTGGGATTGGGCGATATCATGATATGTTGTTCCGATTAGGATAACCATAGGAGTATTGAGTTACTTACGAGCAAGCGAGTTCAATACGCCCATCTTAAACTGCTTCAGGTCCGCAGCGGGGTCAGGTACTTCCCCTGGGGCCGATTGGGGCTCACACACCGAGGTGGTTTCGGTGGTCAGTCGGCATTGTGATGACGTCACCGAGTGAAGAACTCCGAACAAACAGCAGACGACGACGAGAGAATATTGAAACATTGTTTTAGTGTAACTGGCGCTGTAGATATATAAACGGCTTTAGATAAAAATAACTTCTACTATATTAACTACACAAAGTCAAACATGCATTGAAACGAACTTTGTGATAAGTTTAACATCGGTTATGACGTAAACATATGTTTTACAACCTATAGGTGAACTATTCGCAATTTACTCGCTAACATTTCACATTCGTCGGCCAAATGCACAGAAGCAACTATACTGAAGTAAAAACCACACTCATTCAACAGCTCATTCGAATGCGAATAAATCTTCATACATTAGGCGGACTTATATAAGGAATTATACCGGCGGTGAATCACTTGTTCGGCCGCAGATATCCTTGCGATTAGCATACAGTATCAATAGAGGCCTTGATGCAATCGTTGATCGACCACTTGAAGCACTTTTAAGCTGCCCCGGGCAAATTTCCCGATTTGGGATTTGCATACTTAGTGACAAACAGTCGAATAATTGCCCCTTTGTTTGGAGAAACAACTTGCTTCTATTCTTAGGGGATTGGCAGATCATGTGCTACTACCTGTTATTGCCTTTACGTGGTCATTTTATTAGCTGCAAAACATTACGTCATTGCTCAGGAAATAGCCTGGTCTTAACCAAAATGCGGAAGTTTTATTTTATAGTACATATGAAGCAATACCTGTTTTCATTACATAGCCTACTCTGTTTGTAACATTTGTTAAATTTCACCAAAACAGGATAGAATATGTGAAAGCGGTAAGTTAAACCTTTCGCTTATCTACAAAGGTAACCCGGGGTCAAAATCACAAGTTGATATCTTTCTTGGGGATAACTTGAGATCAAAGTGATTGGCGGTTGATGTTGCCAGCCTGGCTGGTGGTATTTCGTGGCCCAGGACAACATCGTTTTCAACACGCGTTGTGCAGTGAGGCGTTTTAGCAAACAAGGCCTCGGTGCTTTGTAAACGCCTGACGAGCTGCGGACAGACGTCACCTGACTGTGAAATGGCACAGGCGTTCCTGCGCACCAAACTATGCATGGGGAAACCCAGTAGACTTAGCCAGCACTCAGCAATGTTAATTTGGTTAGTTTGTCTGCAGGTTTAAAGGGCGCTGTATTGGCGCAGCTTCAAGGGCATTTTAAAGCTGAATTTGTGCTGCGCAATGTTCTCTTTATTTTAGCTTGTGCAACAACAGGTGTTTACATTGTAAAGATGTACAGAATAAATATCGGCAGTTGTGCATATTTCATGTTTCGATCATACCACATTGGAAGCAATTAGAGGTCTTATATACAACGAAAACTTTTGAAATATGTTTCGTACGTTACACAATATGGAATAAGATTGCTCAGCAACGAGCACGTGTATCTAGGCAAGGGTGACTACATAATGTGACTTCACATATAACGCCACTTCGTAACAAATAAGCCACTGTAATTAAAGAGTGTTTTCAAAGAAAAAGAGACGAAGTCTTTACAATCATTGTAACAGGGGATGGTGTCAATATATTTTACGTTAGGCGGTAACATTTAACTTTTTGGTAAAATATCCAAGGCGGAACCGCGAAAAATAATAGGGAAGCACTGAAGCAAAACACAATGCCAGAAAAGTGGATTGGACTTTCTGATAATGAGACAACCTCGGTCTCCAAAGTGGAAGAATTTGGTGAGTGTTTCGCGACATAAATGAACATTTGCCCTTATATTGTATTGCAAATCCAGCATTATTAACATTCAAAGCAGCTCCTATGGTTTTGATACGACCCCATACTTTTGTTAGTATACCCAGATAGCTCGTAGTGTGACAATTTGCATCCCAAAGCCTTTAATTGCGTTTTCCATCGTTAAAAATGTTAACATTTGCCATTCTATCCGAAAGCCACATTACAACGCATAGATTGTAGTGAATGACGTTGGTATTGTTTAGTTATTCACCCAAAACCCATGAACTATTTTGATCACCAATCAATATACAGTATCAGTCGAAGGCCACTTTTTCCCGCAAATTAACGCGGTCAACCATAACCCTAACCATTGCGCACTTCTATATCAAGTCAGATTTTATGAAGTGAAAGCAGAATGACCACTGGGCGTGTACGAAAGTGCGTTCTGATTGTAAACAAGAGCTCTATTGCCGGACAAACGCTCTATCTGACAAAACAAATGTTTTGTGAGCAAACAATGATTTATTAAGTCCAGAGTAAAGCGGTAAATAGCAAAGCAATGGTCGGTTGTCCAAATGTCCATTTGTTTCCGTGTTGGGATCGTCCTGGCGCCAAAAACAATTTATTATCACTTTCCGTTTGTGGAAAGCATTCCCGTGTGAAACCAACCGTGGAAAAGGTTGACATAAAAATCGTAAAACCGTTTTCGAATGAATTGTGCGTGCTGTCGTTCACAATTCTTTTTTTTAGACGCCTGCGTTTACAACAACGATTCTCCCGATGGAATTCAGCGCAAAATTTCGACGACAGGCAAACCAAAACACGTGGAAAACCTGATTCGCGAGATACGGACTGTTGGAGGGAGTTGGACAATCGACATTGTGGGTACATTCACAAACGATGCGTTGAAACTACTTCTATGCGAGCTGCTGGATAAAAAACATCAGGTAAGGGTTGATCCATCAATCCAAGATCAACCAAAACATTCTATTTTGCGTAATAAATTGCGTATAATGCCAAAGGCCAATGGCATGGGATGGGATGGTAGTGGTCATTTTGAATCCCTTTTGTGCTTAAACTGGAAGCCATGGGTTTTGACAAAACCATGTCATTTTACACAACTTATTACTGAGAAAAAATGTCTTCAAAAAAACAATTGTTGTTGCAAGCGACCACTTATGACAGTGATTCCCAACCTTTTTGTGGTTGCGTACCACGCGTATAACCACCTAGTTGAGTGTAACAAAGTAACCTAGGGGATGAAGTGACAAATATTTTGAGACCACTTTAAATTCGAACTATGTCCGCAAACTACTGAAAGTTGCTCGCGTACCACCGGTTGGGAACACTAATTTACAGCGAACACTGCAATATGGTTATGTACACAATTAACTTTAGGGGTTTCTTAAAAATAGCATACTTGTTTTCGCTTAGGCCAGTCAAGCTACTAAATAGTAACCGCATTTTAACACATAGGTTAGGGAGCTTCACAAACAGCAAGCAAGTTTCGACGAAGAAGAACTGCAATATATAATAACTTCAGTCACATCCACTGTGGAAAAGTTATGGCTCTCACCCGCCGAAAACGACGAAAATTCACGAATTATTGACGCCATTCGACTGAGAACAACTCCGGTACCGCCCTGTTGTTTGTATTTTGGGTTTACCTGGATTTGTAAACAATTATTTCTTGTCGTTTGTTGCTTAGTTGGAGCTCTTGGAAATACGGCAACATATCACCGGGCCGGAAGACATTGACTCTATTTCCACCTCTCTGTTCAACATCAATCAGTTGATTCTGATCTGTTGTGATTTACAACCTAGATACATCAAAATTCTTGCTGAAGCAATTAAACGTCTGCAGCGACCAGTATGTCACATAGAAACCTTGACATTACGTTTAAGCATATTGAGTTGAAGATTACATAAAAAAATTATTTAATTCCCAATAAATTAGTTTCACTGCATTATAATACTTTCAACAGTACTGTTTGAAATTAATTTTTCTTGGTAGAAAAAATAGGGTAGAAAAACAGGTCTGTGTACTTGTTCGTAAACAATAATTTTGTTTCTTACACAGTTGTATCTTCTCAATTTGTCGGGAAATCTTATCGGCACAGTCGGAATACGATCTCTATGCGAATCCGACTGTATTTCCAACATTGAACAACTTTGTATTCCTGGATGCAACGTTCAATCTGCAGAAATCCGAATTCTTAGTCACGCGCTAAGGGAATTAAAGAAACCGGTAATTGTTCTTTTAAAGACTCTGCACTTAGTTTTTTTGCCTCATTCCAGAACAATACTGTAAGACTCATGGTTAGAACTGTGTAGTGTTTTTTTGACATATACCTAGAATAGTTTAGGTTACAATAAAGTTCATTGGAAACAATAATTATCTCAATATAAAGTCACAAATATGTCACAGATCAAGCTAATTGATATTTCCAACAATCCAATCGGATCGCGCGGTGTCGAATATATCGCTCTCTGCCTAAACCACGCGGAAAGTTTTCTGCTCTGCGAATGTCTGCTTCAACCTCCAGATGTTGAAGTTCTTTCAAGATCTGTAAAAAGTCGCCGAAAACCGGTAAGTTGCAAATCCTTGAACCTTGGGTTATAGTCAAGTACGTGACCAACAAGTATTGCTCCCGCGGTGAGGTTTGAACCCACAACATTGGACATTCGGTGCTTTTTTTCGCAGACACACACTCTGAGGTATTTGTGGGTATGCCTGCTGTAACTTCTGCTTGAACTATGCATATTATCCCCATAAATATCTCGTTACATCTTGCATCAGTTACTTATCACAACACTTTGTGTCATAACGTGTAGTAAACAGAGTTAAAAGTTAAAAATAATTCCTCCTGGAACGATTAAATTTTCAGGAAAAACATTAACCATTGTATTTTGAGGTTTCTTAAAGCGAATAATTCAATTTAAGTTTCTCTCAACAAAAAAGGGCACAGCACCAGCTGTTGAATTCTTCCAGGAACAGCGAACCGACTTACTTTAGGCAGTGGTAGTAAAGGTTGTATCGCTGATGGCAGTACTGGATTATAACCAGTAGACAAACAAGGCATGCATGCCCGTTACTATTGCCTAAGAGTCAGCATATTCAAAATCCAGCACTGGCCGATAGCTTAACGTGGCTGTTATGTGTGAATGCAACGTGAATATTCTTGTAAACGATTGTTTAAAATCAATCAATTCGTTTAATTCAGTTGCTGCGATTGGATCTCAGTGGAAACCCCATTGGATGGCAAGGAATACAATATTTATCAGGATGTGTAACCAACGTTACAAACTTGGGTTTGAAAAGTTGTAGCGTTCTTCCTTTTGACGTCAGATGTCTGCTATCCCGCGTAAAAGAGCAGCCATGTTGGGTAAACTTTAATTTTATTTTGAATTTCATTTCAGCCGTATTGTTATACACATATACTTTACCACAATCACACCTTTTTGTTGAGATTTAAAGAGACAATTTTTAGTAACATCTGAGAATTTAACGCGAATGCAACAAGTTAGAAACAGAGTGTGAATGTTAAAATCAAATTGCAAAAGATGTAATGTTTTCATATTTTCGGAAAAGTTATGCTTTCTATAGTTGAAGCAGATTGACTTGAGGGGAAACCCCGTCGAGTTAAGTGATGCGGAAAGTTCGTTGTACGAAGGAATCAACATTCTATGCTGTTCAAGCGTTCGAAGACAAACGTTTCCACGAATAAATTATGAGAAACCGTCGACGCCCATGACGACAAACCACCAGGCAAAGAAAAACGATAATTTGAACTTGTTGTCAAGGAAATTTGAAAATGTGCTTTGCTGTTTAAGTTTCTAATAATATATTTGTTCAGACATTGGCTACTAAACGCACTGTGTCTGCTACGATCGGACCATTGGGTGGTTGTATACAAATTGGAGGTTCCACAGTTACCATTCCACGGAAAGCTCTTGAGGAAAATACGCAAATCGTATTAACTTCTTACTATGCACCGAACAGAATTTCGGTAAGTGCACAAACAGTTGAACCCTCGCACAACAACCTATGTTTTCTAATAAAATGCATTTCTTTTGCAGAAAAAACTATCGTCAGTGTTATTTCTATATCCTGAAGGTTTAAACTTTAACAACAATCCAATCGACGTCATTTTAAGCACTTGTCACGTGACAGACGGGAAACGAACGGTTCGGATAGCGGTTTGTACATTTTCTTTATTTTTTGTTAAGTTATATCGGCCGTATTGTTTGAAGGTTCGTCAAACTGCAGATGGGAAGAAATGGGAAACCATTAAAACCATCCGCCATTCCACGCAGAGACAGATCTGCGTTCAAACTGATGTTTTTGTTGGGTGCGCTGTTTCATTTATTCATGGTCTTGTTGTTGTTATTAATCAGTTTGATAAACCAATACGCGTTTATTCCAAGCTATTTTTTAACTTCAGATAAAGAAAGAAACTAAACCGTTTATATGGGAGGCACTTTGTACGGTTATATATATTTTATGAGTGTTTTTAAATTATTCCCACGGCCTACATACACACGGTTTTAAGGCAAATTTAAAAATAAAATTTACAGGATTATGATGGAGTCAGCTTCTAACGTCATCCACTCTCACCTGAACAAAATCCTTGTCATCGCGGCACCCGTTCTATACTCTACTGACCCGGATGAAATCAACCTATCTTGCTTCATATTCGACGACACCAAAGACGCGGTCACAGTTGAAAAGATGACGATCGTCCACAAGAAGCGATTTGTCATCAGGTTTCCTGTAGAGAAATGTCTCTGTTCGAAAGAACATGTTTTAGGGTGTTAATTCCGTTAAAAGTGTCTTACATGATAAAATATCAAGGTTCAAGACAAAATCAATCCGCCCATAATCACATAAAAATTAGAGTAACTATAAGTCGCGACCCATTGGAATTACGAATTATATTTAAACAAAATAACGTCCAAAATTACTTATAAGGGTGGCAGACGATCGGCGTCAGTGCGATCTTTTATCAAGAAATGTCATAGAAATATTAATTTTTGCCTTCTTAATCGACAGTTTCCGTACTGAAAAAAAATTATTCAAATAATTACAAAATAAGACCTGCTCATTAACTGTACAAAAACCAGATTCATAAATTAATAAAATAATAGCGATAAAACACACAAACACGGTACACATAAGTTAATAGAATTGAATTGGAAACTGGAAGCAAATATTTCTTTGACGCTATCCCCTTGAACTGTAAACTATAGCGTTGTAGCGACCCTTGTGGCTGATAGCGAAGATAAGAAAGAAGCGCACGCTCCCACGTGACTGTGAATTGATTACAATCATATTATAATAAATTCAAACGTGCTTTTTGTGTATGTTCGCCGTTGTTACGTCATAAGACCTGTGAGATCACGTAGGGCGAACCGTGATTTTTCGTTATCCAAACGCAGTGTTTTCCAAGTTCCGTGAACAGTCGACGCAACAAAAACAACCGGATTTCGTTCTTTCAGGAACACTTGGAAGTGTCCGCACATTTCCGTTTCCAGCAAACAAGTCGACGTCGAACCGAGGAAACTTCACAACGAAGGGGAATTCCCCGAACCGTGGGTGGCGACGTTAAAGTTGCGAAAACGTGAGTCGGGAATCTTTTTCCAAGAAATCCGGTATCGGTTGGAGTTATCTTCACAGCGATTGGCGGGGGACTTCTTTTTCGTTCCAAGGGATTTTCAAGGTATTTAAATTCAAGAAACAAACCAGTGGTTCTTGCCGACCGATCAAGTTTTCAGACAACTGTTGCGACCCAGTAATTTTGAAAAATTCAAGCTAAATTGCAATGAAATTAACAATGTCAATAAATAGAAAATTAAAATTTTATATTTTAAAATTACGCACTTCGTATCAGAAGAAATCCATTTAATGTGAAAATAATAAAACTGATAAAAACACCATGCAGACCTATATAATATAATTTATTTTTTACTTCGCTAACCCATCCTTAACTTGCTTTCAACATAGGAAACGATCTTTTTTATTGTTTTTTTTTGTGCCACTCTTAACACTACAGCAATATTTTGGACCTAACTGATTCCGTTTTGAAAGATTTTTTTTTGTTTTCAGTCAGGAAAATGATTGCCTTCGAGACTGTGAGTCAAGAGCCGTTTGAGGTAAATATTACTTTTAACCAATAATGCTTGAAGTTGTCAGCTTTCAAAGTACATGTTTATCGAGCTTTAATTCGTTGTTGAAAACGTTTAGTTTGTTGACACAAAATCTCCCCACCCACCTGAAGAAAGGTTGAAAAATGGTGAAAGTTTTCATCATCCAGGAGACGATTTGCGATAGATCTGTTACGTCACAAAGCCGATTGTTTTTGTCTGCATTTACATTTCACATGCGTTTAAAAATCTGCCAAGCAGTTTTATTGCTATAACGGTTCTAGTGCCACTATCGCAAAAATTATTTGTTTTTAAATAATTTTTAGCGTGATTGAGTTCCGTTAACCTATTAATTCCCTATATGTCAACCTGTGGACATTTTCCCAATGGAATTCCAAGTAATATGTACGAAATTTTATCCCTAAAATAGCTCTTTTTTTAAAATGCTACTATTCGCCACTTCTGCCATGTTACTGATGATCAAAAATAGAGATTTCATCTCAAAAACATTGGATCTTTTCAGATTCGTTTGTTGCGAACTTTGTTATATCATATTCTTGTCGCAAACCCGTTTTCTTTGCGCCGCTTTTATTGATTTGCGTCGCGAATGATCAACAAACAACGCGAAGCAGCAAAAAACAAATAAAGATGTCGCATATGAAGAATTACGTTGTGCAAACGACAAACCGGGAAATAGGGGCAGAGGCACTCACAGTTATACGGTGATCGCACGGTTCAGAAATCTTGTAGACCAATTTCAGTAACTGTAGCCTTTCGAGCAAAAAGCTGCACAATTACGGAAGGTATCAGTATGTGGTTTAGCAACGAGCTTGAAAATTAGAAAAGCCTTTAATAATGTCACTAATTCTTGATTCTCATTTAGCGCAAAACTCGAACAATACATTTTGTAAACACAATGACAGGACGTAATACGCGGACCACAAGCTCATTATCGAGTTTACTTTCGACTGTCTATGACGTCACAAGCACCCTTTCTCCCACTCTGCTCCGTTGCTCCCTCGCTCTTTTTCCTCCCAAAGTCGTGAATTTCTTGCATGTTGGGTTGGAAACCTGGCGTTCAGACTGAGCTTCCTTGTGAGATGTCATCGTCTTTTATTTCTTCCTCTTTTTCCGGTGATTTTTCGGTTTCGCTGTCTTCCGAAATTGACATCATCGGTCGGGTTGGGGTTCGGCTTCGTATATTGTATCTGCGTGGAGTAGGTGGAAATTACGACTTGACAAACACAATACCAAAAAAAAGTAAACGTTTGCACAGCGCTTGTGTTTGAACACGTTAATTTCATTAAGAAAAACGGCAATGAATATATTAAGAGCGTGAAAAGGAAAAAAGTATTTAAAAGCGTGAAAAGGGCTTAAATAATGTAGTAAGTCATAAAAACAGCGTTTTTTTACGCGTATGTTTGTAATTTTCCAACAGTTTGTCAAATAAAACTACGAAATGGAGTGCTATGACAACCTTTGAATTCGATCCCAAGATGTACGGATTTATCAAAAACATTTTAAAACTCACTTATTCATGGTAACGGGTGGATGCCTCTTTCCGTAACTAGTTATTCCGGCGAACGACTTTCGATTGTCGGGGCTATGTCTGTTCGGCCTCCTTCCCTGCCGTCCCGATCCCATGGCAGCCTTCAAGTTGCTCATGGACAAGATTTGACTTCTCGAATCTTCAAACAAAGAAATCGAATTTCGTGATGTGATTTTGGAATAAAACTAATTCGAAGTCGATTGTTTGTCGTCTAAAATCGTTTGCGTAACAGCAGTATGTTCGGTTCACACATAGTTACAACACAAATTGTGAAACATGGCACTCTAGTAAAAAAGCTAAAATAAATAGAAAACCACCGCTTACCCTTTGTACTGTCCGACACATCAGCGCCCGCTAGCGGTGAGGAATTTATCCTTTGACGTTGCAGTTTTTCTGTTGCCGTCATTTGGTTTCCCGACGCCGTTCTGTGACAACACGTTTCAGAAATTAGATTATCCAATCAACACGACTCGAATTGTATCTTTGGAAGAATACCACTACTTTTGTCACCAAAACTACATAGTGAGCTATTGGTCCTGTTCATATTAAGCAAATGCGAATGTTATTTAGTGCATTTTAAAGCGTTTTATTGAATACAGTCGTCCTTACTTGGGTAAAGCTTGAAGTAAAAGTGCTTTAAAATCGTCCCTCGAAGTGCTTGAAGAAGAAGAACCCGAAACTCGACGACGACGTTCGAGACTTGACGTGCTGTACCTAAACAACACCATGGTTTAAACTAAGAAGCTTTTAAAACTAACAGACTAGGAAACCTGGGACAGAACAACTACGAAAACTTAAACAGTAAATTCTTAGAAGTCTTAACTGTACAAAACTAGAAAGGTCTTCGTTAACGACTTGCATGTGTAGTTACAAACAACTGATTTCCACATACCTGTGTGTTCTGTTTCTCTCTAGAGTTGATACCGGACTTAGTGTTGGAGATTTTGGTCCGTTCGAGTCGGGCGAAGAGCTTCGCAGTGTGTTACGCAACCTGCGTCCAAGATAAACGAAATTACAAAGATATATCCGCAATAGCGCACTTCACACACCCTGATTTTTAAATTAAAAAATTTAGTGCTATGTTGGCTACCAGGCATTGTAATTTGTAAGAACTGTTCTTCTGGCAAGAATAGCACTAAAGTTCTTGAAAATTATAAAATTTAGTATCCCTTTAACAACACGTTTTAAACAAACCTTTGTAACGAAGATCGAATGTCGCTTTTTGGTGTTAATGGATTTGAGCTGTCCAAACTCTCTGCTGTCCAGTTGTTCGAGGCCTCCGGTTTTTCTTCATGTCCGTCCAAAACTTTCAGTTCTGGACTCGTGCGTTCTGATCCATCCACCTTCACACTACTTGCTTCAGCCACTGTCGGGATTTTTTCTGCGTCTACCAGGTTCTGTTCAACTTTTTCCGGCGCATAATCAAATTTTTTGTCGGCCACCGGTGTCAATTTAACCTCAGTGCGTTCTTCTTTTACATCGGGAACGCTGTTATTAGCGTTGGCATTCCTCTGGGGCGAGGCTTTGGCGAGTTTCTTAACCAATTCTACTTCATTCTTCACTGAATCTTTTTCCACCACTGGTGACAAAGGCGTGCCAACGGATTCCATTTCCTTGTGCTTCATAGTAACGGGCAACGGCGATTTTGGCTGTGAAGTGCCAGCGAAGAACGCAGCGCGGTCTGCCGCAATCTTCGCGCTGATCTGTTTGCTTTTCGCACCGGGATGCGTAAGGTCACCCTCGTTTGCGTTCGTTTTCAACGCGGTCGCGTTTTTATCTGTTGGCGATTTTGCCGCGGGAAGTTTGTGACCGAACGGTTTTGGCTTCACCGGCGGTTTTAGAAGTTTTGGCTTCACTGGGGTCGGCGGCTTGGTACCGGGGCCACTAGGTGGCGCTACGGCCTTTATGGGCGTCGTGGTTTGTTTGGGCGAAACAGGAGGGTCCAATGGCTTCGGAGATGCTGGGGTTGGTGTTTTGGTAAGATATTTTGGTGTTACAGGTTTGACTGGTGAAGGGGGTGGTGTTTTAAAACCATTGTGTTCAGCAAAGCCGTTGATTTGAGTCTGTGGGGTTTTGGAACCTTTTTTTTCTCGGGTAGGGCTTGGGGTAGTATTTCGGACCACAACACCAGCTACTGGTTGCGGGCTGGTTTCTCTGGAACGCTGCGGGGTTGGTGTCTTTGAACCTGAGCTGCGTGTAGGGCTGGGAGTGATTCCTCGAACCAACACACCAGATACTGGTGAAGAACTGGTTTGTTTCGAGAAGTTCGCGGTTGATGGTGAAAAGGAACCAGTTGTAGGGCTTGGAGTGGTGCTTCGTCCAAAAAAGCCAGTGACTGGGGAAGGACTAGATTCACGAGAAACTGGTGTTTTTGAACCAGCATCTGGCGATAATGGTTCGCTGGTGCTGAGGCGGTCCAGGTTGGTGGATCTTCCGGCCATCCTTCTGGATGGTTTCTTTGCTACTGGTGGTTTTTTAACAACATGGTCCGTTGGAGAAAGCACCAGATTTGTTTTATCCAGTGGCGACAAAGGACTTCGACTTCGTTCCCTCAACGACGATGGTTGTCTTGGTGACAATATTCTGGTGTTTGGTTGATTCACAGACTGTGTTCGCTTTATTGGACCGTCTGGTGTTTTACTCGGGGAGAAAGGTGCCTTGTTTTCTTGCAATGGTGTTTTGTCTGGTGATGTCGTGTTTGATGGTGTTTCTACAGGAACTTCAGCGCCATTCTGGACCACTTGGTTGGTAGATTGTGGTACGCCCTTACTATGGTTCATCTCGTAGATATCTGGTGATGCCTGATAACTACGCGAGACAATGTTAGCTTGCTGTTCGTTATTATTCTGAATGCTTGAGGCTGAATCCGGAACATCGCCGTGCAAAGCCTTCTTGGTAAGCGTGTTGAGCGGCTCCATGTAAGCAAGGACTTCCTTTGGTCCCATCCGCGGGGATCGAAGGCTCGAATCCCGGCGTGGAGGAGTTGGTTTGCTTGACGTGCGCTTTGGCTTGATTGGCGACGCGCTCTGGCTCCTCCTGGACAATTTTTGCTTCAACTCGGCCTGAAGATCGCCGTTAGGTGGCGACAGCGAGCGAGGGGAGGAGCCAATATCGCTACGGGGACTAAAATCGTTTCCGAAGAATCGTTTATCGTCTACGTTCCTGGGTGTGGACGATTGGACAGCATGGACATTGTAAACGTGGGGCGACCGAAGGTGCTGGGGGACAGCCGTAACCCCTGGAGTAAACACATCAGGGGTGCAGGGGGCGGGGACGTAACGTGGGCCCGCTGGGGCCGTTTGCCGTCTCCGAATGCCGCTGGCCTCGTGCATGGAGGTGTAGTAGCCGTCCTGGTCCTGAAGACAAGGATTATGTGTTTTTAACTTTAATAAATATGAAGACAGTTTATAATACGGCGTCATTAATACTATACTTATTATTAGGTTCGACATCCATATTTAGGATAATTCAATTTCTTCAGATTCGCAGCACCTGATGAAGCGAGTTAAGCTCGCGAAAGCTCGTGCAAGTAACGTTTTTTAACAGTCAGTCTGTCCTAAACAGTGCACCTACAAAACTTGAGATAATACGCTCCACGTATGTTACACCTCTACATGTAACTACATTCTACACGTTCGGTTACCATAAATAACACAAGCAGTTGTCAGGTGAGCAGACCTGCTGACAGAGCGGGAGTTTTCCTACCTGGGAGAACAAGGAGTCATCCAGCCCGGACATCTCATCACGTATCAGTCCATCTTTCCCTCTCCTGTTTCCCAACACGATGAGATCCATAGGAGACTGGGGACGTTTGATTTCGTTCGATTTCTCCACGAAGTCGTGATTCATGAAACCGTAAGCACCGGCCGGGGTCGAGAAGGTCAGTTTATGGGGAGTCCCTAACTCGGTTCGCGGAACGTAGTTCGAGTCGTCGGGGGTCGACGAGCGTCCCGGATGTTGAACGTGGTTGAGAGAGAGGAGGGAGGAGCCCGGGGAGTTTTCGAACGTGCTCAGACGACTGTTGAGTGATGACGTAGACGCGGACATGGGGGGTGCCGGGACGTGGTTTCGACTCAGTGAATTGTAAGGTGGCTGATGTTTCAACACCTGGTAATAAATTTTCGCTGGTTTCGAGTGTTTCGCATGAGTAATTATATTCCCAACATCTTGGATTGTTTTTAAGAACGTCAATTACGGAGAAAATGTCAAAATGACTACAAGAATCAGCCTGTGCAGGCGGATCTATCTATACGAATCAATGTATTATATTCCTGAAATTCCAAAAGCAGTAAAGGACGATCAGCGACAGTGTATGATCTTTATTTTCTAACGGAAATATTAATTCCGCCTATTCGCATCCTCCAAACAACTCATAAAACTGAATTCAGTATTTGGCATCATTCGTTGTAAATTTCGGATATACCAAAGTTAATGTCAACGCTTTGAGGTTGAAGAAACATTTTCCGATAAATAATAAATTCAGTTTAGTGAGCTGTTTCAGTTTCTACTCAGAATTGCTTTGAATAAGAACCGATTACAGTCAGCCAAGAGTTTGGTAGAGAACAGAGATGAACGGACAACCGGTATAGGGGGAAATTGAATAAATGTATAGGCTTATGATTTAATAAATTCAAATCTCTTGGTCGACGTTTCAGTCGTTATCCAACCGACCTTCATCAGGACAAGCACGTAAACGTAAACACGACGAGTTAAATTATTTTGCCAGAAGAGCTTTGAATTTCTTGAATATTAAAACATGGTAGCGTCAGCAACAAAATGTTTAGGTTCGTGATTAACTGATAAACCTGACTATTGTAATTGTCAAACACAACACAATCGTCAACAATTACCTGGTGGAGAGCGTTAGTGACGTTCTGATGCTGCAGGAGGATTTCGGATGTAGTGGAATGACGAGCACTCTCTGTTCCGCTCCAGAATCCCGACGAGATCCGATCTTCACCCTTGGAGGAAACAAAACGTCTCAGTTACGTTTCAAACCAAGTTGAATGAAAGAGAAAATGTTATGAGATGACTACAGGAATCAGCCAGTGAAGGTTGACCTTAACTGACGGATCTGTGTTTGTGTGAATCCATACAAATCATAAATGAGATTAAATACATTGAAGCTCATTATTGCTCTTTGTTGAGTGCTCGGATTGAAGTAAATATATTTCCAGATTACTTTCATCTTACCATCATATGACTTTCATCTTACCATCATATGACTTTCATCTTACCATCATATGACTTTCATCTTACCATCATATTTTTATCTCGCATGAAATCTCCACCCTTTCTCGGTTTCGTTGTCTGCTCCGTCACGTGATTGAATCCCCGCACGGTGATTGGCTTATCGTCCGACTATAAATAAAGCAATCCAATTACACCAAATGAATGAAAACATCACAATACATGATTTTATCTAGGTGTCTTTGACGTTCGATTTTGACCAAACGTTTCAAACATTTAAAAGTGTTTTAGCGCCGATGGCGCATTTTACTTTGTCACGCCATTTGCAGCACCTGATGAAGCGAGATTTAAGCTCGCGAGAGCTCGTGCAAATAAGTTTTTTATAAGTTAGTCTGTCCAAAACAGTTTACCAGCAGCTACTAAAGTTACAGACCTTTTTAAAAAAAATTTAAATAATTAATACCTCGCTCGTGTTCAGTAAGTCGTCGCTGACTTGATAATTGTCCAAATCATCAATATTTGGTAAGGATACGTGGGCCCCTCTTCGTGGGATCTCAGACTTCTGCATAAATTTGAAAAATTCAGGTGATTTATGGCCTTGAATTTTGAGAAAGCGCATGCTTGCTTCGATTACAAATTTCATTTTTGGAAAATCGTGGAGCTGCTGTTTGCATTTCCTTGTTTGGGATTCGGGTTTTATGCCAAAAAAAACGTGATCCGAACTATCATTTATCAACCTGTATACAAGCCTCACTCACAAAAAAAAATTTCAAGATAATGGTAATATTTACACATTTGAACACAGAATGTTACTCAAAACCCCAAACAACGACGTTAACGGTATACGCTATATAAGACAACTAATACAGGTCAACAGCATTTGTACAGCACGGAAAGTGTGCACAATATTGATTGACAGTTACGCAAACACATCATGAATGGACGCCTTGTCGTGCTCGCAATTATTAGTTAATATGTAACTGATAACCGGTATTTCCTTCTTACAAACGAAGTTGTACCCACTTGTATGGACACGATTGCTTTGCTGAGATAAAGGCGATATGTGTCCAAGCAAGCAAGCGTAATTTTTGTCCTGAACGCATTAAACACTCACCGAATGCTTTCCCTTGAGTCGCCTTTTTACTGGCGAGGCCGAGACGATTTTCACATCATCAGTTTGAATCTCGGCATTCTGAACTTCGCGTGGGGTGGAAGCGCCTGTGAAGGCAGCAATATTGTCATTATATTGCATAAACTTAAGACCAAAGATGCAGAATTTAAGTGTTGGGGTACTATCGTCCTTTGTAGTGTTGTGAGGAGCTGTATTGTTTTGTTTAAAATACATTTAACTGATTTTACAGTCCTTTACCACGTTTAATACATGTTGACGTTGACTTAAAGTTTTACAATGGGGTCACATCTTAATTAAGGACTAGAGGTTTCAAAATCAAACCAACTCAGCAATTGCTAATGTGCCGATTCAGTGTTTCTAAGCAAAGCAGTAACCGCACTGAGCAGAGCGAGCTGAAAAATGCAAAGCGTGCTTACGATTTTTTTCACCAACAAGCAAGGCGGTTACACCCACAATACATGCGACAATAACTTTTCGGTATGAAATGTTGATCAATCACCACACAAGATGAACAAGTTAAATATATCGTGTATTATTTGTTTACAGGAAACATCCACAGCCCGAACTGACTTAAAGATTTTGGTTGCTCCGTTTTCGGTTTAAGGTTTCAACCACTCATATAAAGCAAGGTTAAAATTCCTTGATACAGTTCGGGTGTGTTTGGGATTTGCAAAAGTATTTTCTTCCAGTAATCAAAAGTTTTTTTTACAATGCACGAACATACCACTCGTTATTGAACTGTCACCGATAAAGGAGGAAACGGAATTGACGTCAGAATGAAGACTGCTTGGTCTTTGCGGAATCACACCTGACCACAGAGATTCACGATGAAAAATCACGCCGTGATTACCCGGTGTTTCACGAGCGTTTCATAGTTTCATGATTCACGGTAAATATGAATGTCAGGCAGACAATTATCAACATTCTCAGCCATGGTTTACTCATCCATCGGCTTTTACTATTGCGTTGAAATGTAGAAAGTTTCGGTTTGTCATACAAGGAAAAATACACAACAGAAATTACAACTTGAAAATTTAAATTACTTCAGGAGCATTTAGCTGAATTGTGTTTGATAATAATGTTCATTTGCTAACTTTCATTTGACACTAAAAGCGCAAAAGCTTGTTCATGCTTCGCAACTTACAACAACACAAAATACTACAAACATAAAATACCCCACAAAAATTATCTGCGCCACCTACAGTCATGCACTAGGTGGCGGTAAATCGCAATCGACTGACAAGCAGTAGTATCACCACGGGGAAAGCACCCGATTGGACTTTTTTCAATACCTCCTAGCTCGTGGGAAATGCATCCCGGAAGTCCAGTGACCGTCTTGTGGCGATCCCGGAACTTCTGTTGACTCTTCCTCCTCACCAACCCGACGGAGGATCTCTGGGAGCGACGGAGGTTCACTTTGCGATCAAACTGACATCCGGACGTATCTGCCGAGCAACAAAGATCAAGTTATTTTGTTATCACGGTTCACTGAACTCAGGCCAACAAACCGCAGAAAATGTAGGTTAAAATGAAACAACCGCATGATCAAAGTATATTAAATGATTCGCCTCAGGAACAGAAAACCAAGAGACTCGAAGCAATTCAACGTAATCACATTTCAGACAATATTACACATCAAACCTCCAAGTAGATGAGTGATTGGTCAGTCACAAACCTCATAACTACTCCAAATTCCAGTAAATCGTCAGAGCAAGAGTTAACAACCGCCCCTTAGCATTCCTACGCAATCGACCCTCACTATTACGTAATCAGTCTACCTAGTTACGGCAAAGCGAGCAAGTGGTTTTTGGTCAGTCGCCCGTAATTATAAACCTATCAGTGAAGGCATTTCTGGAATGTCTAAGAGGCCGGAACGTCTCAAATTTCCGTGATATAGTCGTGCCATATAACTCCAGTGGCGCACGAATGCAAACGGTTTTTGAGTACTTTAGCGTACGCCCTTACAGCCTTGTGTGTTTACTATTTCACACGTCCCGTAGTACGTTGGGCAGATATCTGTGCCCTGGGGACAACAGCGTGCAATGCGCTTATATGGCCCTGGTTTTGGCCTCGTAATAGGATTAACATTGATCTGAGTTTAAATAGTTTCGCAATGTCACTGAGTTCGACTTGGATGTCAAGCTGTTCTTTTTTGACGAGAAACAAAGCACGGATTTCGCACCTTTAAATATTTCGGTGAAATCGCCACCCGAAAAATCTTTTTTTTTAGAATTTACACTAGTTTGAGAAATTTCACATAGAATAAAACTTTAATCGAATCGGTAAGATGTTTTTACTTTCACCACTGTGCCTAATGCCGGTGTTTTCGACATCTAGTCAAAAAAAATAGAAAACAACGGACAATTTCCAACGACGCACACTAATAATGTACTAATGTAAGCGCCAGAAGTTGGTTTTATCACAAAATAGAGCTTACCTATATGCACAACCTCTCCAAAATGTTGGGAGCTTTCTTCAACTACTTTCTGCTTAGGGGTTGGCAGTATAGATTTCGGGTTGTAAAGATCATTCAACTCCGGGGAAGCTATAATGTTTGTCTGTGAGGAACGAAAATAACACGTTAATATTGTAAGAAAGTCCAATAAACAAGCGTACAGAGGAAAATAGCCATGTGACTCAAAAAGCAGACAATTTTGGACTGGATCGTGCGTCTGGGCTTTATTCATACGGACATCCAACATGAAACTTCAATAAACATCTTAACACAGCTGTTACATATCACGTTGACCTTTTAATCTAACTTTTCATCATTACCATAATCATTATGTAATAGTAAACGTGTACTATTATCTTGCACAAGCAGCACTACGTTTAAGATCAGGAACATAACAAATTCACATAATACATTCCTAAAGCTTTGTGATGCAAGAACACCGATTGTGACGTAATAAAAGTGTCATTAGCCAAAAGATCACAAGAGCTTGTTTTCGTCTGAACAAGTGTTGCCAAGTCATCGTATTTGGTCATTTAAAGAGTGCCTACAGTTTCACAACAGTGCGTTTCTGCTAAAAGTCACTGCTTGATGGGTGGTGCTAGACTTAACTTAGAGGATTGTGTTTAGAGGACTTGGCTCGTTTAAATGGGCTCTTCTAGCACACTTAACAGGGCATCTAAGAAGCTTGGGC
Source organism: Ascidia mentula (assembly GCF_947561715.1). Taxonomy (NCBI): domain Eukaryota; kingdom Metazoa; phylum Chordata; class Ascidiacea; order Phlebobranchia; family Ascidiidae; genus Ascidia; species Ascidia mentula. The sequence continues at coordinate 19,683,847 of NC_138568.1, read as the reverse complement.
GTGGCCCGAGTGCGCTGCTGTCTTCGCAATGAAGAAGTCTGTTACATTTCACTGGTAAAGTTTACTAGCTGCAGCGACTGTTGGTTCTTGTTGTGCAATATTCAATACATTACACATTACATATGGCAGTACTACTTTTCTTAACGTGTAATGTTTTTAAAAAAAGTTACATTTTTTTTTGGCAATATATCACCTTATATAAGCCATGGTTCTGGCAAACATTTTAAGAATGTCAGAAAAATGACTAGAATGATTGTGTTTGTCATTATTTGCGGTGTCAACACAAATACGCTCCATTGTTGTAACTTGCGACGTCATTCTAATCTACGTTAATTAGAGACTGCCTACGCAACCTTATCCGAAAGTTTCCAGCGACCTTTCCATTCGAATGATGACATCTCAGCGCAAGTAAAGGAACTTATATTATTGTCAGCGGGAAACCATCGAGTTTAGAAAAATTTAAAAAAGTTACTGCATTTTATACGTAATTGTACTTACCGTTGATTTGGAGCAGTTGTAACGTCCGGGCGAACGTTGGTCTTGCATCAGTAGATTTGGATCAAACGACTTTGGTCGGGAGGGTTTGGCGAATGCTTGCGACCCTTTTAACATTCCGTTCCAGTCCTAATGAAACAAATATTTGATAATTTTAAACAAAAAAACATTTAAACAAAAAACAATTATTCACAGTAAAGTAAATTCCAAACTAAAAGAAAAAAACATTCCAAAAACAACAATGGCGGATGTTCGTTTAAACGCCGTGCGCAATGTGGATGACGTGTCAGTGTCGTGACGTAACGAGCAATGACGTGTGTTAGTTGATTTTGGCAAGACTTTTTTGAAGAAAACAAAAATGGTTTTTGTCAGGATGACAAATCAGCCATACCGTTTCACTTGTAATGCTGTTTCTTGTGTTTTACTGCAACATTTTACACACATATGTGAAACAACATGGGCAAAATACAAATTGCTTTAGTGCACATATCAAAACTGAGTTTAATACGTGGAACAGCTCTAAGCAGCAGCATTTAGCGGCAGCTTTACCTTTGCAGTCCGCAGCTACAATAAATTAAAGATGTCAGTTACATCACTTTCATATGTATGGAGAAATACATCGGGTAAATTATTAAATTACTACACAAGCTGTGGCGACATTTTTTAAATCTATTCAATTTGATGCGAAACAACGCACAAAACAACGTCACTTTCATTTCCAAAAGAGGTATAAGCCAAATAAATCATAACCAAGCGAATACTACGTGAATACTTACATTGCCAGCCATCTTATGTAAGTGTATGAGACATGGTGTTCTCGTATCTGTCATAAATAAATCTTCTTCGACTGAGTCGCTCGAATGGAAGTGAAGATAGACTGGTATTTTCTGTTCTTCCTCCAAATTCGACACAGCTGCATGAAATACACAACGTTTAAAACCTCCCGAGCGATCGTTTATGATCTTGTTGCGCGTGCGGCATTTAACGCGTTATTTCTTATGTAAATGTGTTTGAGTGAATACCATTTCACCCAAAGGTTTTTGCGTGAGCATTATAACGTCACCATGCATCATAGTGATGTCATACTACGTGTGTGGAGTTGTTTTGTTCAGTGCACTTTGATTGGAGAGTTGGTGTTATTCACTTTGTTATGGAAACATTTGATGATGTTTTGATTTTGAGAAGCTGTTTTGTGTTCAGTCATAAAGTAGAACTGGGCAAAAGTGTTGAAAGAATAGTCAATACACAGTTTTTTAAGGATGTTTCGTTGACCTTTATACTGTAACATGGGCTTATGTTGAGTATACTGAACTCGCAAACTCTTGGCGTTGGCGGAAACCGATTCTAACCCCCGTACGACCGAGTTTAACCATTGAGCAAACATTTGTTGCGAAATGTGAAGTAATTAAACAGGATTGCTACGTCAGCTTAATCACTTTCTGAAGTGGGAAAGTCAATAAGAGTGAACTGCCGTCGATATTGAAACAACCACAGCGGTCGATAAAGGATAGCACAGGGATTACAGCAAATGGGTGTTAACATTCTATCCATAAGTGACTTGTAGTGTGGAAAATGAGGATCTAAACCATAGACTGCACATGCTGATCTGGTGATCACTGTACCTTCCCTAATAATGCACACATTAGCCATAAAACAGTTGTGTAATACCAGACTGAACCTGTGAAGTTATTGTGCTTTGTGTGCACATTTTATTCAAATACGGTTTTATTAAATATAAATCGTACTTTCATAGAAATCATACAAAAACGTGATCTTGTGACAAGTTGCAACATGTCTGTGAGAGAAGCTGTCAGTGCATTGACAATATTTAATTTCATTTGACGTTAAACGCCAGCCTGAGTACACGCGACGAATTATGAGTGGGCGTCTGTCGAAAATATGATGTAATTGTTTGCCATGTGACACCGACAGAAGATCAATAGTTTTATTGGTAGAGTTTCGAGCAAACGGGCAAAAATGAATCATACAAAACCTATTTCACGCCCAACAGCCAATCGTTACGTTTACCAGTGCTAAATTTTACCAATACTTCAATGAACAGCACTCTGGTAACCAGTAATGCACAATTTTGCGTTTAACTGCGGTCAATGTACAGATGAACAGCCAATATATCTGACTTGGTCCAAACTGCGTCCTTACCTTTGTGATAATCCCTAGGTCTCGAACTCTTGCTCCATCTTTTCGATGAGCTCCGGTTGAACCGGTTACTGTCCTGCTTTGCAGAGGTGTTTCCCATTTTACTGTGCGTTCAATTTCACTCTTAAAAGGCTCAGGCCTCAATTTCAGACAGAGTCAACAGACATAACTTATACAATAGCACTTGAAAAACCAAAAGTATTTTACTTTTTGCCACTGTAGCTGTCCACCGTTTGTATGCACCTGGCGCCAATTCAAGTATAAATGAAAGCTTATATGTTATAGTGAACTCTGCCACAACTGTTTGGTCAATACCGTAAACTGCACTAACATCGATTCGATTTGTTTGGATGCAATTTGAACGCAATTTTGAACGAGCGACACTAGACTAAACTGTTAAAAATAGTAACGAACTGGATCCTTTCACAAAACATGGTTTTGAAGCAACCTCCATGAACTAATTGATCAGGTCATGTCTTAGGATTACTGTTTAATGAACTCTTGTTGAGTATAAAACAAATTGAAAATAATAAGTCCAACCAACCAACCGGTCAATCGACAATACAGACTTCAATCAAATCTGAGTTCCTCAAAAATCAATCAAGGACTCTCCAGGGACCGAGCACTGAAGCTACAATGAAATTAAGCATAAACACAATAAGGTAGAAGTGACCAAAAAGTGGCGAACGGGCTGAAGAGATACGAAACCCTTTGATCTCCTTGAGGGATTTAAAGCACGATTAAGATAAATTCATGCCACATGCTGTGTTTGTGGAAGGCTACGCTAAAATCAATCACTCAAATTCTGCCTTGCTTTGAGGATCGGTTAAGGCTTATTCTGCCCTTGGAAAAAAGGTATTTTCAAATGATTAATGAGTTTATATCATGATGCAACCTAATACTATTACCTAACAAGCAAATCAAATCCTTGCCTCACTACATAAACCTATGTTTGTGTATATTTTTGGGGTATGGAAAAATATTTGTGTAACTATATGCACCCCTGGAGTAACAACTATTCCACTTTTGTTGTGTATTGTCACAATGTTATGTCTAGGTCGTCTATATCTTCCCAAGTTTCGGTGCAATAATAGTTTCAAAGACTTTCACTTAACCAAGCAGTAACTTTCTACTTTTACCTGATGTGGTTTTGCCGCAGGTGTATGGGTTTAAACGTGGGCCCATAGTTTATTTCGTAGCCTATATATTTTTTTTTGTCAACTAACATCCCTCTGGTCTATATAGTGATAGCGTGGGAGTAACACTTTCCTGTTATAACAGTCACTGTTATATTTAAAAACTCTATTCGTTGTTAGTCATGGCTTGACTGCTGAAATTTGTGCTACCAACTGCACCTAATTTATGTTTAAGCACTTTCATTGTGTAAAACCCATAGCAGACTTTCCAAGTGGAAATTATTAACTCTCAGCACAAACACACGACAGTTTAAAAAACTTATTTCGGTCTGTGACATTTCGCTGCTCTGTCCATTTGCAACTAAAAACCAACCAATTTGCACGAAATAGGCTAATTCGAAAATCTCTCGCTGCCCCAAATATGAATTCTTCTTCCCTCGCACTATGATTACAAACACAATGTAACTGCGCACTGCAAACATTCGGGTCGAATCGAGTGTGTAACAATTTTCCTCCCATTTGCAAACTCGCTCGCTATTCTCAGGCCAGCTAACAATCGGCCTGGTGTTTGTTTTCTCGAACTGAAAGCCGTAAACAGTCGCCAGTTAATTGGCGGCGTGCGTACGAAAGTGGAAGGCCAATTTCTTGCGCGTAAGAGTAAATGAACGCGGTGAACAGGTGCCTTCTTCCCAAGGCAGGAAACCTTGCCAACGTGAGAACTGAATTTCTGCATCTGCTCTACATATCGCCGAGTAGTGTCGGTGACACAAATTGTGGTGCGCCGATCTTGATTGCTGGCTCACTGGGGAGGTAGCTTTGTGCGCCTGACATTGACAAGGCAGTAATTTTCAGGCGGGTGTCTGACAACGACCTTAAATTGTATACAACAAGACATATATAAAATTATGATATTAGAAGGTTTCCGGATGATGACAATGGGTTTCTTACGTCGAGACATATGTTGAATTAAAGCAAAAATATATTGAAAACGTGACAGTTACGCTTATTTCAGTCGATCTACGCTTATTACCGACTTTATGGGTATAACCAAACTGCTGGGATTGTTGAAGACGTTACAATTTGCGCGTCGAATTCACATCGTTTGTGAAAGTTTGTGTTATCAAAATCCCCTGATAGCTTTATGACCAACAAAGATCTTGCAAATGGTGCCTACAGCTAACAAACATAGGTTAAATATATATATCAAGAAAAACCCTCTTAAAAAAACGACTTCGGAATCTACGCAGGATTGCTTTCTGTTTGTTTCTCGAACTCGTGTCACCCATAAAACGGCTTTCATGAAGTTCCAACAATCCAGACACCGAGCCAACACATCCACGGCGTAAACGGTGGAAAAACACGCGCCAAAATTACGAAATCGCTTTGCACACCCTGTTTACACAACCACACAAAAGACGATTTCTCGCCATTCACTGTCGGCGGCTTCGATCGGAACACGAAGTCGGCGGGTCTCCAGAGTGCTGGGGCTTGTAACACAAAAGCGATTTTCACAGCCAGCGCACGACGTCATGACGTGGGAAAGCTGGAATCGGGCAACTGGGTGCGTTTCGTTCTGGGCTTGTTTATCGACAGAATGCAAGTGCGAGCAAAAATAGCCCGATTGCCGCCCACAGCAGTCATCTGGCAAAAGCCGGTATGAGCAATTATGGGAATTTGGTGTGTCAAATTACCAAAATGTAGCTGTGTTTATTTTACACCTGCTGCTGTTTATTAACCACGGACGCTGACAGATTTCCATTGATTTTATAATTTGTCGACACAAAAAGCTTTTGTCGGAGAGTCAGGATTAGAATTCTATAGTTTGTTTGGGTTATCACAATATTATTCTGGGAATGTTATTGTGGCGGAATTTATAAAGTTCTCTATTATAAACATACACTTCTGAGCAAGAATAGCAGATCTAAACGCTTTAAAAAACCTTAGAGGTCGGTTAAATGTCTCGTCTCGGCAAATACACCTTTCACTGAACAAGAAATCACGAAAAACATTTCCTGTCCTTAACTAAACTTCTCTTTGTGTTACCTGACACAACAAAACACATTTGAAAACACTTATTGGTCGCCAAACCCGCGGACTGTTCAGTTCCAGCCGTTGGAAAGCACTTAATCTGCTGACGCCGCCGCGCCTGGCTTATTCACAGCGATAATGAACACACGACAGAATACTTGACTTTGCCAAACTGAGCAAGCAGCCAGTCCACTTGTGCTGTGATCATGTTTCTCAATACCTAGTGTTTGGTTTTTCCAACTGCCTCACTCCTGTTCTCACTCTCCTAATGACTTACTACAACTGGTAAATGATTGTAGGATTGCGTAATAACGCCTGGGGTTTGGTCAACAAGATGAATATTGCATGCAGGAGTGTGGGAGTGCGGTGTGGCGTTGCTAGTAAATATTTATCAAACAAGCTGAAGTTTCTTGCAATGCAACATCTCTAAAACCTTGCGCAATCGCTTTTCTTCGCCCTCGAAACGTTCACAATTGTTTCTGTTAAAACCTCCCGTGGTATTTACTCCAACAAACCACGAAAAACAGAGTATGCAGATCGGCTTTAAAACCAAAAGTGAATAAAAAAGCATTTAGCAAATGTAAAAACTTTCAATTTGGGTTTTATTGTAAGGGGGCATTAAACCTGGATCTTCCAAATACTTTCACCAAAATATGCACAAGTCACAATGGAAATTACGCCACCACGTAAATTTCCATAAAATCATGACATTTTCAACTTCAGCATTTACGGCTTGTGCAACAATTTAGTCAGCACATTTCGGGCACCAGAAAAGAAGCCATTGTTGACAATTCATTCTTCGCGAAATCCCGTTGCAACGTTTGTGTTTCACACGGTATCTCGTAATGTAGTCCGAGTTACGATATTTGATGTTCGCCTGCTGGTAGCAGAGATGAGTTACGGTCACTACACCAGCTCTTATCAGGCTAGCTTTGTTAGGTCAACATCACACGTGCCAGGCACCACGACCGAGCGGCCTTCTATCATTTTTACCTGATACCAGCACTTCACCGTGTGTACGAACGTGCCCAGCCACTACCTGGCGACCCAATTAACGAACGATAATCAGAAAATAATCCAGCCAATATGACGCTGATAAATTCCTTTTGTCTGGGGGCGCTTCTATTGCTGCAAACAGGGCGTTTAAGAAAAGGGCGACCCAGATATTCTGGCTATGGACACGATTCCAAATCTCCATTCTATTTTAATCGTTTGTTAAATCTACAGCCAATATGTAAACGGTGCTTTCTTTTTGTTTCGTCATAATAGTCGGGGAGAATTGTACTGTAACGGTATCGGAGATACAAATGTCGTAACCGTGTAAACGAGGCTATATAGGTGCACACGGGCGTTTTGAGTGAGGCCATTGTTCAGTGATGCTTTGCGCAAACACAGAGCTCGTTCATCGTCTGCCTGCGCATGACCTTGAGCCAACATGGGTGTGTCGTGTGGTACAGGTAGTAAGCACACACAGGGTAACAGTGACAAGTCATTATTGTTCAACACCCATCTTCTGGTTTATCACAAAAACTTCAATTTTGATTTCATTAATTTCGGTTATTTACCAGCTAAGTGGATTAATGAAGAAATATGTATACTCTGGCTATACCTCCTATTAAGTTGTTGTTACCACAACGCTCTAATAACATACGTGTCAAAGTCAAAGCGTATCAATACGCTACAAGACATTTTAACTAGTTTACAACATGAAATTTGTAACTTACTAAAAACCTGCGTTAAACCTAATGTAAACTTTTCTAACTCGCTTACCATAAACACAACAATCCAAAATAGCAAACATACATTATGCACCTGCTATACTGAACACTGTCACTGGATTGACCTGAAATACTTCTGCAACGTTTTGTCGATTCCTCCACGAATCGAGGGGGTAAGTGAAGTCGTCGCCACTTTCGTTTGTTTTTCAGAGGCCGGGAGAGCAAGAAAGGGGGGGTTGCCTGTTTGTCATACGACGCACATTCGAGTCAATATTTAACTCTTTCCCGTTGACCGACAAACAACCGGATGAAGCGAAATTTGCGTGACGAAATTGACAAGCGGTGTGTTAGCAGTGTTACGCTTTTCTTACAGGCTACGATCCGGTTTGAAGGCACTTTGGAAGGCCTTGTATATTTGCTACAGCACGGGTTGGTACAAACTAAATATTAGCAGTGACGACAGTTTTTCAGTCCTTGTTGAGCATCTTTGTAAAACATAAGAAAAACACCCAACACCATAACGGCTGTGGAGATCCAAATTTTCCACACAACACAGATGCTGACATGGAAATGAAACATAGGAATGATGAACAACATAGTTGTGAAACAACACAGTTTGCACCACAGTGGATATAAATTACTAACAAAGCTTTTCGATTCTCCAAACAATGAAAACCAACCGCCAGTACAAGTACAGACATTTCCTCTTGAAACCCAAGGCTGGACTTCCTTTCTTTAATGCACATGGGCACACATAATAACATATACCTCATGTCTATTTGCTTATCGGACTATAAACATCTATACGACCGTCTGCGACTAGTTAACAAACAAACGTGACTTCATGTTTGTTAGTGGTCTGGTAGTAAAATTTAAACATCTGGTCAGTCGAACTCTTGTTCCAGTACGCAACTAAATCATCCTTCACGGCTATGTCTCATTTGCTGACTTCGTTTCTTCGTTGCAGAATACCTGGTTATCGTTTTTTTTTTGTTCGGTAAAGCACATTTGTGAATTAATACTTTGACTCATGCAGAAACCTGGTGGAATTTGACACTATCTGATTTTTCTCAAATAGAAGATAGACATCCAGTCACCTGCCTATTAAAAGCGGAACACAAGCAAAGGCGTTGTTTAAACACAAACCCTTTGTTAATTTCCGCATCAATAAATACCTATATGGAACCTAGCGAACCATCACCACACCCAGGTGACAATTTAAACACGACAACGAGAGCAAATTTTCACTTTTTCACTGCCTGAATCACGTCTCAACTGTCGCTACCACATCCGTGGCTGTAAAAGTCTCGAAGTCGCGCGTGTCTTCGGCCACCACCACTTTCGCTCCACCAGGGTAAACCAAATAGATCTCGAAACAAGGTTTTGAGAGGGCGGTCGCACACAAAGGAGGTTTCCACGTGGAGGCCACTCAAAGAATGGTTAATTAGGCGCCCCTATCCACCAATGTCGTCATAGTAGCAAGTCAAATTACAGGGCAGGCACATTCAGTTGCAACTGCGAATCATAGAGACGACGTTGTACATGTCGTTAACACAAGTCCATGCCTGTGCGGTTTTGTAGTAAACCGTTATCTTCGTTCTGCAAAGACAGGTCATAATATTCTAGCTACATTTTCGACCGCGTGTTTCACGTTTTCGATCAAGTCAAATTTAAAGGCAACAGGAAAATAACTAAAGCAAACCCTGCCGACGATTTGTTCGTGGTGAAACAAACTACAGTTGTAATCTACACTCAAAAGTGTTCTTACCTGATTTAGAACCCATAAAAAACAAATAAAAACTTCAGCAAAACTACTGTATTTCTGCCACCAACCTTTTCCAGGTCACAAGTCACTGTACAGCAGAACAGCATCAAAATTGCCACCGAACTAGTGCAGTAGCTTACATTATCGCGGCGCCCCGCCGTCTATTCGACTATTGTTGTTTCATAATCCAGCAATTGGGAGTAATGCGTTTTATAATCGCGCGTCTTCCATAATCCATCTCGAAAGCTGGGGGCGCGACGTTGTCTAAACGTCCTAGAGCCGACCGACGGCCCTTTAAACACCTTCTCAATCACGCCTAAATCAACAGGCGGGCATTCTGCATAAAGAAACGCGGGTATTCTACCGGTAAAGGAGACGAAAAACACATAATAGCGAGGGTTGGACGACGGAAACCGCCATTCACAAAAAAATCGTTCTTGGTGACGTAATAGTGCCTAATTGTGAGTCAGTAGCGGGAACGAAAAAGCGCGCAAGGCCAATTAGCGGTTGGAATTTAACACCATGATTTGATAACGTCCACGCGTTTAGGGCGCGGATAAGTTACGTGAACGACCAACTCGCTTTACAAAGCTATCTGCCAAGCAAGCCAGCCTTATATGATTCACACTTACAGCAGGCAAAACAAGTCTACAATTCCACCAGTAGGTCTGATAATCGATAGAATTTCGATACATTAATGGACTTTCGCGAACGTTTTGTAGTGAAGCGAACCTTACGAGAATATGAAGTGTCCCATTACAACGAACAATCTCAATCGATTGAACAAGTCGGTCTGTGAACTGGGATACAGTGAGCGACCCAGGCGTTCACATTTGCTACAAAACAACGCAACGCAAGAAAATCTGCTCCTTATTGTTTATGAAAGTAGTAAATTGTGGCGATAAAACCCACGATAATCCATAAATTGGCCAATCTATACATTAAGGTCTATAATATGGAGGTAAACAAAATATAAGCGCTTTTTTTGCTACAGTCATGGAGAAACAAATTTTTGCCTTAAATTTTAAGTTGTTCCGACGACTCCATACTAGAGGTTCACTGCCAAGGACATAACGAACAACTATTCCCGGGCAGTATTGTTAATCGATTATGCCCTTAGCGAGCAGTCATAAAAATAACAAAGTCCAATGAGCTTAACAGTAACGTTCCGAGAAACGACTTGACGCGAGATTCACTGAACACGCATCAATTCGCTCGACTTGTTTTGCCAATAAACAACCCCAGCCACACATCAGCGTCTGTTGCCCGTTCCCATGAAACATGCCAATAAACACAACGTTTTCGGGGCATATTCTCCTTCCTATCCTACAACCAAAATATACATCTCGACGAAAGGTTTCAAACGAAGATACAAACAATTGTGCTGTGGTTGCTAACCATTAAATGGATCTGATTTAATTGCATTTTGTGGCTCCTATTATAACTGCAACAAATCGTTCGGTAATCTCGGCATGTAGCAGCCCTTTAAACACAAAACACAAACGAGTTCCACTTGTTCAAGTGGCAGGATACAATTAAAGTCCAAACATAATCCGGAATTGAACTGTGATTAACCTTTGCTGAGGGTCAAAAACCCGTTAAAGAGTGGACAGGCGATTAAGACACGCCGTAGTTCCGTTTGGACTTTTCAGATTCAAACACTTGACATGGCGGCGGACAGATCGCTTGACCTTTCATGCTTGAACGCGTTTGGCACGTGACTTGCGATGCTCAATTTGTCATGCAAACGACAAGTGCTTTAAAAGTAACATGTGTGCTAGTTGTAATGCCACCTAAACATTGCGCAAGATCAGTTTTTATTAATTTAAAAGTGGACAAAGAAAAGCACGAAGCCTTTTCCCTTGTTTATCACAAGAGTGCGGAACTAAACGATTCAATAAAGCCTAATAAACGTTTATCCATGCCCACAACGCCAAGGTTTAAAATTGTCCCTCGCCACTGAAAAAGAACGAACCTCTGATTTAATTCCACGTCAAACAACACACCTTCGAATGAAAGCGGGTTATCACGGTCAAAGACTTTGAACAGGTTTGGGTGCACGGTCGCTATAAGCTGCGTCACGCCATACTAGAAATGAAAAGGCTGAAAAAAACACGAGGACATGGGGTTTAGAGTCTGAACCCGTCTAACTTCCAACAAGCAACGTCGAAACTTTGTCTTGAGCAAATTACAGGGGACGTTGCTGTAGGCGACATGCGTGACAATGATTTGCTCGTTATACGTCTCACAATTCGTGCATCTACAACTGTTTTCTTAATAACAACTAACAAGATAGTTGTAGACACTCCACCACAAATAATGTGCACGACCACCAAACGTTTAAATAAGATGTCGCATCACCTCCTAATTCTACTGGTTGTGATCTTTATGATTTTATCGATAACCATGTCATCATATTTAGATAATAACCGTTGATGAGTGAGGCAGTTTTTCGTGAAAAATAGAATTTCGTACAGCGTTTATGCAAAAATATATCGGAGGGAAATGCCAGTTGCCACAATAGAAGCAAATTATCGAAAACCAATTTTAGGGACCCTCAAAGCATTTTGTTAAAAAAACATTTCGGTTTCGGTTTTACAAGCCGTGAGAAAATACAAACACACTTCTCCAAAAGACCATTTCCAATTACTAATAACGAAAGTACTTCAAATTTATCAGCAGTTACTAATTCCCTCTACAGGTTAATCCACAGCCGTAATAGAGCAAGACCCCTTAACGTGAAACGCACACACATCCACGTGTAATATCAGATAAACACCATCTGGTTGCAGGTTGAACTAATACTTGCACGATAACGTACAGGGAATGCCAACGATGTCCTTCTGACGTAATGTTTAGGTTTATTGTTGGTACACTGATGAACACGTTTGTTATTCACCGCAGAGCTACATCGGCTGTGGTTGGATGTAGTGCATGTAACGACACAACAAGACCAAGAAGCACATGCTTAGGTCTTAGTCAAATTGGGAATAAGTTAGCCTCAAACCAACGTCCCTTTTTTACTCAAAAGTTTCAACCGGACTTCCACTCTATTTATTTTATTCGCTTGTCCACCAATGTCACGTAATGCTAAAACACTGTATAATAAATAATGTTAGCATGAAAACAAAATTTATAATGAAGACAAGGTAAAATTATAGTAAAACCAAAGTTCGTCAGTGTTAAGATTAAGATTACATTTGACACGTGGTACACAGGTTGCCAAGCAACGGCGCCGCTCTAACAAGCGTGTAACCCTGAAATGACAATTCAACATTATTAATGCATGATGGTTACAAGCAGGAGGCTTTTCATATGGTTGGAAACCAGGTTTTATGTCGACGCGTTTCGCCAGAGGAGGTGAATTGTGATTTTCCATCGAAACGCCCATGAAATATTAACATGCACCAGTCCAACCCCAACACGTGTGAAGGCTGTGACGAAACCATGGCATTGTATAACGCGAGTTTAAATAAAGATTTCATGACATAATGACAAAAATCACACACGAGGGTTGATTGTGGCGTGACTGCCGTTAAAAAACAACTAATACTTTCCAGAATTAGCTACAATATTTTTCAAAAACTTTTGATCTATAAAAACTTTCAATGGTTCGGAAATCGCATGGATGGAACTAGTTTCTAGCAGGGACACTCATTAAGAACGAAGAGAAGGGTCCAAGCATAATGATATCCTTACATAAGTACATAGGAATAAAACGAAAATGAAATCATCGCCAAAGAGCGCAAAACAAAGCTTAAACATTTATCCAATCAACAACTTGGCAAGTTCGAAACTTCGGCAAAAGAAAAACGGAACACAACATTAAATCCTGATTTGGAAAATGTACAATGAGACGTATTATACCAAAACTAAATTTGAGGGAAGTTGAATAAATCCAATCAGCACTCCCTAATCTGTTGCTACCCAGAACAATTGAACGGGTTGCTGTAACTTCAATGCTGGAAGTATTGCGTTCTGTGAAACACTATCATTGTAACAAGTATGCAAAAAAAATTATGAGAAGGATAATTTCAAAGTTCACTGTACACTAAAACCCACCAATAACCTCGAATCTTTATTTTCACACTTAACCGTGTTGACTGGGACGCAGTCTCAAACCAGCCGCAATCCAATTCTACTTCATCGATTACCAATTAAGGGCGTTGCACCAAACCTTTTAGCTTTCACCTCTAAACAGCTTTTGAATGTCGGTTGTTATTCACAGGGGGTCGCACATATTTTCAAATGCATTATTTAGAGGCTCGACTAAGTCACGTGACACGCAACCCTGGTGCGCCCACTGGCGGAAATCAATTATCCACATTTAGTCCAGGTTATTTTCGTTGCCAAGATGCTTGGTAGTTTTGCACGTTTCGACAATAATTAGATTTTTAAACGCAAAAGTTTTCAATGCTTTCGCATGTTTAATGGCCCCCTGCCAGGTCCAAGGCGAACACAGCTAAGGCAGGATAGTCAAGGGCTTGAAATCAAAACCAACAACGCAACTAAAATATGCACATTGGCGAAAAAGTGTGCTAGTTGTCCACCTAGACAACAGCTTTTCGTTTTCGTAAACCTTCAACGCATCTTCAATTATTGCCGATCGGAGGGCCACCCCTAGCACGGGTGAGGCCAATCAATACCACAAAGCACTTAACAAATTCTCCCCACGAGCTGGGCATCTTATTGTGGTACTCAAACACCCTCTTGTTGGCTCTCAGCAACATAGGCGAAGAATTTACGCTCCAGTGCTTTTAGAAGCTAATATTTGGGGGCGAGGGGTTCAGACGAAGACAAAGCGACAGAATCTGTCTCGTTCGATCAAAATGGAAGAGAAAGCGAACCAGACATTAAAGTACACAGCACGTTTAGATGGATACACACTCACTTCTCGCTACAGTTATTTATCTAAATGATATTTTCAATGAAATGCGAAGGTGCACACAAAATGGGCAATTGCGTAAATCACTTGATTTTAAAATCGGAATCGTTATCGAATAGTCACAAAATGTTTAAAGACATGGAATGGAGTTACGCAAAACATGGTACAGTAACCTACTGAAGAAATGGGAAGCATTCTGTTTGATAACATATTAAACCAGGAATTTAATAAAGTTTGCCTGGGGAACCAAGTTTCTGACAGTTTTGATTATATTTTGACAAACTCAAACCTATTTGTTTTTCTGTTGGGTGGCAACCAACGAGTAGAACGCATTTAAAAATCGTACACGTGGGCGTCACATTTAACGACAAATAAGGAAGCTATGATGAATGATCAACGTAACAAATTTGAAAGAAACCTAATTAGACTTTTGTCAATGAGTAACAATGCGAGTATCCTATATACATAGTGAATTGGGGTCGAACAACGCATCAAGGTTATAGACAAGTGCTGTTATGTTGAGTCAATAGATGGAATTGACGCTGAAGGACCGTGAAGAGCGACGAACTGAACTGCTGGTTGATCGATGATGGATAAAAGCCACTGTACAGCGTAAACGCAAACCTAATGTGTGGACATTGCACGATCGACACTTCCCAAACATAACAGAAAAAAATGGTCTGTGGAGGTCGATAAAAAGGTCACTTTTTTCGTTTAAACCTTGCACGCGAAACCAATTTAAAACTGTTTACATGAAAAGCACTGAGCAATTATGCTTCGAAAAAGCCCAAATTTCACCAAATACGGCAAAACCATAAAGCAGAGGTGTTTTATCAAAAGCATGTGTAGTGTTTTGCGCAGTAAAGTTACCTTTTGCGAATACTGCAGCGATTATGCCCAAGTCGAGGCAAAAATTTCCTCCCCAGAGCATAAAGAGTTATAAAAATTGCCAGACACAATATGTAGACGACAAAACTACAGACCAGCCAAAGCAAACAGTCGCACAGACTTAAAACAGCTCTTCCAAATCCTGTTAAACCGCACTCTCCGCCCGACTAATCCAAGCGTGACGGACGGACGTAAATAAGATCAAACCGTGTCAGCGAGTCCAGCAACCAAACGGCCCAGGGTCCATTTTTCATCCGACGAAAGTGAAGGGGGACAAACAACGTCTGCTGACGTCACATTCCACAATGCGCGTTTTTTGCTGGCTACCCCCAGGCTGTTGAAACGATCATTTTTCACCTATGGGGGTAATGGAAGACCGTTCAAAAATGTTCAAAAACCATTTAGTAACTTTGATGTGTGTTCCTTAATTCTGTGCTCGTTTTAGTAACAGTTTGATGAGTTCCAACTATTCATTCCCAAGGAACAAGTAAAAGAGTCAGTTTCACAATATCTTGTTTGCAACAAATTCGACGTCCCCACAATTAAGCTACCTCGGAAAAGGCATTATGAAAAAACAAAAAATTGAGACAAACCACAAAGAATTGTTTGGCATAAACATGCCCTAAAGCAGGTCATATGTGGTCAACTCAAACTCGTGATATAAGCCGTCGGTCTTGGGCATACTACCACATGGAATCAACCTTCGCATTCACGAGGCAACATGGTGGTTTTGATGTAATAGAAATCCGATCAAGTCGGCAGAGGAAACGGAAAGAAGATGAGGACGGAGAGTGGAACGCTTTCAAATCCAGTTAGTTCGATACTAATCTAATTCTGACGATTCGTCACCATTGATGCCGGCGCACATGACAGGAATTACTATTGTGTCGTCACAAACGCTCAGAGAGACACCCGATCCTCAGAGCGCCATTGAAGAAGTTTAGAGAGGGATTTGGCCACAATGCTCTCGTTTCGTTTGTAAACAACCGTCTGTGAACGTGTCCAAAAACGGTCATAAAGAACATCACGGTGATTGGTTTTGCAACTAATACTGGAACGAATGACAACTTACAAACGACCCAATAGCGTAAAAACACATATTTTGAACATGTTAGGTTTACAGGCTCTTGATACGATAGCTGTGATTGCCAAATAAGGACCAGCGCAGAGGGGCGATCCTGCCAATCATGCCATTGCATGAAACATTACTGCGTATTTTGAACATGTATACTACATATATACAAAAAATGTGTGAATTTATATTATATATATAAAAAAGTCTGGGATATATGGGCGTATCGAAGGGGTATCGGGTGGAACGTGACGCAATGGTTAATTGCGCAATACGTCTTTCATGCGAGGATTATCGCAAAGGCGTTTGTAATTTGCGAAGCTCGACAGCAAGTAACGGCAAATTACAAGCGAAAAAATAGGGAAATTTTTCAAAAATAATTGAAACCAAAATAAAAATATTTTATCATTAAAAAATTGTTCCTAAATAACGATTTTCACACTTGGCATACCTGAGATATGATTAAAAACAATCACCTAAACACACACTCTCTCACGTAACCACTGGCCCTTGACGCCCCGTTTTACAAGTTCAGTGACGCGTTCTCGTGGATCTCATAAATAATCTAAACCCGTTTATAACAT
This sequence comes from Ascidia mentula, assembly GCF_947561715.1. Classification (NCBI taxonomy): domain Eukaryota; kingdom Metazoa; phylum Chordata; class Ascidiacea; order Phlebobranchia; family Ascidiidae; genus Ascidia; species Ascidia mentula. Next base: position 19,667,119 of record NC_138568.1, on the reverse strand, counting down.
ACCAATAGGAAGTAGTGGAGCTGCCAACTATTTCCGGAGGCACCCGCGAAGACAACAATTCAACTGTAACGGCCTCCACAAACCAGTGCATCAAGTATGTATCACTGGCTGTGGTCGACATTTTTTGTTTTGCATTTACCGTCGGTCAGTAAGGCAATTTTAAACTCATGGATTGACATTATGTTTGTCACGTATGTAACACACAACATATTTGTATAATGTACATAAAAAACGTGTTTGGCCAGCACGGCGTGATTGCATCTAGTTCGGATGTACAATTTCGCATATAACAAGTTGCGAAATTTTGACCCCAAAATAGAAAAAAATGGTGCATGTGGATAGAGTAATACGTTATGCGTGACCTAACTTAGCAATGGATGATATTATTTGATGGGATTCGCGAGAGTTACAATTTAAAACCTTTCTATTCAACGCTTGTACAATTCTCTATAAGGAACAGAGACTTTGGAAGCCGCGAGGGAAGTCACAACCAGGAAATTAAGCGTTCGCTAAGGGCACCCTAAATTGCAATTAGGAGCGGTATCGAACTTCCGCGATGCAACTGCTGTTCGTCGGCCCCGTGCTGCATCCAATGCTTATTCGCCGCAAAAGGTCACAAGTTCGTCGCCTCTCCCATTAGGCCAACTGTTAGGCGGTCGTGCGATTATAATGGATTGCAAGATTGATTGGAATAGATGGAAATGCTAAAATGGATTGTACGTAAGACAGAGTTGTTTGGGCAAAACGACATGCGATAAGTCATAGGCTTGAATCGCCCATAAACTGATTAAAGCTTGTGATAGTCATAAGCATAACTATGGAAGCAGCACAAAATACTTCGAATTTGCTAAGTTTTGTGCATACAACTTGACACAACGGAAACGGGTTAGTCATCCATTGAACGCACAGAAGCTCTTTGTGATTTGCGAAGCGTAAATCCATGCAAACGTTACAGCTACCACATTATCCAATCACATACGCTATTATCTTTGAATGATTCTGTTTTGATGGAGCAGAAAACAATTTAATTTTAGGCAACTTTAGATCCTTCATCACGCGGTTTAACCGCTACAAAGTGCCCACAACCTCACGACTGATGCGATTTTGGCTGCGCGGTTTAGATCACAAGATCGGGTAAACAACATTGGCACAAACGTGGCAAGCGATTGCGAAAACTTTGCCTTAATTGCTGTTTACCAACAAAGCGTAACGCCCGTGGCAAACACGATCGTTACATGTAGAGATGGCTACAGTGGCAGGTGTTGGGTGTTCACCCCTTTTAAGGTAACTGGGCTGAAAGGAGAAATTTATGTGTTTTTCGGGCATTTATCTTATTGCATCACTGATTATCAAACTTTCTTTTAATTTCCTCCCATCCACCAAAGCCACAATAACAAGCAAACATCAAACATGTTTCCTTATTTTGACTGTGGCGTATAGAATATGCTTGGTGTTGTCTTGTGTCGAAAACATTTTAAAGTGTGGATTTTGTGTAATTTTGAGCATTGATTACAACAAGTTAGAGAAATACTTTTTAATGTGGTTAAATGTAATAGAACCAGCATGTAAGATTTCCCTTGTATTTGATGTCTTTTTTAGCTGTTCAGCAATTCTGTGTGCTTTTTGTTTGATGATAAAATGTTGCTTTATACTCACAAAAAAGACATGATTTCATAGAAAAACGCTCGCGCAACAATAAACACAAACAAACACTTTTAAACAATTAAGCTTACGTATCTGGACTTCTTTAGGATTTAGTTGTAGAACTGTTTCATGCAGTCTTTGAATCCTGCCACTAACTCGACAACATCGACTAAAACAATAAAAAATGCATGAAACTAGTTGACATTGACAAACAAAGTAAGAAGGCAATTTAGATGTATGAAAAGCTTACCTAAACACCTCTGAAGACTGTTCTTGTATTTCCCGAAAAATGTCCTCAGCATGATGAGTAAGTGAGGAAAGTTGTTTGAGGACTTTCACCAAAGAATTGTTTACAACCTTTTGCAAACAAAGGCTTGGTTATTGGTTAATAAATCAAGTCAGTAAATGGGCACATATTCTACTTGCAATGTACAAAACATACAACTAATTTTTTTCAGGTGAATTCAGCATAAGCTTTAAATCAAATAGTATAGAAGTATTTTAATGACTTACATCATCATGACAGTCATATGGTTGCTCTTTAGGCTTCTCATTCTTTCGAACTTTAAGAGGCTGAATCCTTCTTTTAACAAAAGGCATGGCTGTGGCTTCTGATTTTTACTATAAGAGTGTTTTTGAGTCCAAAATAGCTTAATAATCCATTTTGATCATAGGCCCATAGAATTCTATACAGTTAAAACCACTACATAACTGGCTACAAATTCATCTGAAAGTTTAAGTTACAGGATTTATATGCAAAAAATACAATGTTAAATTAGGACACAAACAATAATAACGTTTGAAGTCAAAACTGTTTCAGACACTCATTAATAATAATAGCCACAATGACACACCACTAAACCAAAGACAAATAACTAGTCTGGCTTGACAAAACACTATTCGCTACTCTGTTATCTGGTCACGAACACGCCAAAAAAATGAACCCAACATTTTACAAGGTTCCTTAAAAAATAACATATCAATAAAGTTTGAAATAATAATTAATTAGCAGAAACAACAAAGCCAGTGTTATGATAACAAATTATTTACATTGTTGATTATTTATCTACTGAACCTGAACATGCTTACACAGACATGTTGGTTTGAAAGTAGGTTTCATTCATTCATTTCTTACTTTCCTGGTGATATTATAATCTGAATTACAAGAGGATTTATGGAGCCTTCAGTTAGCTGATAGGATTGTCTCCTTTTTTAATACAACTACAATCAGTTAGTCTCACAAATTGGCCCATGCAGTCCTTTTTCACTTCTGAATTATGTTCAATTTCTTTTTCCATACATTAAAGAAAACAACTTTGTAGCCGTCACCAATATTTTAAATAGATTCGATCAAGTCTAACTGCAATTGAATAAATTGCGCAACTTTTATTTAACTTTTCATTTCACTCCGACGCAAGCCTTAACGTTGCAGAACCACCATCAGCTACTGTAAAACAGTCAAATATTTTCTGCACAGCTAGCAAATCTTCACGAAACTTCACGCAAATCATACAAAGGTCGTTTCGTTGCGAAATGGCGCAAAACACCACGCTCACTCAAACTTGCCACGCTTCATTGCACCCAGAGCAAACACTCAACAACCGATGTTTAGTGTTGCTCTTTTGCGCCCACTGACGGGTAAAGGTTTATCATCTGTAAAGCCTTATTATGTTTTCAGCACATTTATTCATCGTCTTTGATTTCGTTTTTATCTGGAGAAGCTTAGTCGTACAGAAAAGAAAAATGTCCGATAAATACATGCTTTACAAAGGTGCACATATAGTTCATTTTTTTCTACCGCAATAGATCTGCAATTTATAAAGTGTCCGGATGGTCAAAACCCATCTTCAGTCCGACGGAAAAGCAATTATTTTTTTGGTAGTGCTACAATGTTTGTTTCGATTATTTTCTATTTCAGCGTCCCGGGAAGATTTTGGGCATTTTATTTCAAAAATAAATAGCTAAAACCATTCCGGAGGAAGGTAAAATGTTTGTGGTTTAGTATTTTACAAGCGGACGTATATCGCCGTTTTTTGATCTCCTGCAAGCTATAAATTCTTTCAGACGTTTCACGACCACCAGCAAACACTTACATCCAATGATTCTCGATGCAAGCCCTACAGTGCTATACAGAAGGTTAAAAATCCAGCAGTCATTTGAAAGTCCTGCACGGTTTATTAACGCGACATGAGGTACAAAAACAAAAGGAGAAAAGAAACGTCGAAAATGAACCAGAAAATAACAAAAAGGTGGCGCCAGAGGGACAAGGGCGGCATGGCACTGTCGAGTTACCGAATACTCGCGGCAATCGTTGAACTAATTCTTCGTTAAATATAGAAGAGGGAAACTGAAAAAACGGGATTCAAGCTTAGCGACTTGCTCCTGGACATACAGTTTGACTCCGCGACTGGATTTTATGAAATAGAAAAAGAAAATAGAAACGAACTACAAACCGAAGTGTGTGACCTATTGGATGCCTTAACCAGAAGATTTGTTTTTCGTGGGTTTAACGTTTTGACTGGCCGTTAATTTCATGGGTATTGCACATTTGTTAATCGGGGATTTCCGGCGGAAAGAACATTTGATTGGCGGAAAAATTCGAAATTTCTCATGACGCTTTTGGCCAATGAGAACGCGCCACGTGTGGGTTGGTTCCCAGATCACAGTATAGAGGGGGTGAGAGAGCGATTGGGTTGAAACTCTCACCCCGTTGTGGCGGACGAACGGAAAAACTTGCGAGAAAGAACGAAGCAGCAGCACGCGGGAGAAAAAGGCGGCAATGCATATCACGTGATCGCGCGAGAGAGAGACGCGACAGAAAAAAGGCAAAACCGTCAAGGTTGAAACGTCCTGAACGCGTGTACCGGCATTTGACCTCGAGCAACCCCCTGCGATGATGTCACACGGTCACGTGGCGCAACGGCTGACTTCGAAGAGGACGGAGGTGATTGTGGAAGTGACGTCGGGCGCAAGGAATTGTGACATCGACAATGATAACAAACGCAGTTGATATTTAATGAAAGCAGATCTGAAAAGAAAGATTTTTTTGATGTTTCTGGAGATGATTTTCTCTTAAACAATCACAATTTAGGACAATATGGGCCAGGCTCTTTATACTCAGAATCACAATTTAGCGGTTGTATTTTACATTTGCAATATATTAATGCGGAAGTAACATTAAAACTTGTGAGTCGGAAATACATTTCGTGGTAACCGTGTTTTGTAAAAAGGGTGGATTAAATCGCTAATATTCGCAATACTCACTTATTCTCTTGAACGTGTGCGAGCGCCAGTAGTGTTTTGGCGCACTTGTATATCATGAAGGGTGTTGTGTGACAATCGATTGGAGCAGAAGGAAGCATCCGCCTGTGGTTTATACCGTGATCCTCTGCCTCCTACGTGACAAAAGCAAGTTAGTAATACATATTTACTACTATTATGTAAACTAAGACAAATGCACACTGTTTCGGCTCCATATAGCGTCGCATGTTCCTTTTTGCTTTAGCATTACTGTCCACGGATGTCTCGACCATCAAACCACCTGCGTCTCGGAATTTAGGACACAGGAATTCATATTAATACGAATCGAGGGTTTTGACCTGCACTGCCCGTTTCTTTCGCCACCGCGGGATTCGAACCAGTGCTATATTGCTTTAATCACCAACGGTATTTTTCTTACTGCATACGCGGAGCACACCAACCTATGTTGTCTAGGCAACGCATTACGCACCTCCAAAAACGAAATGAGACCCGACACTGCCCCCTTCTGCAGGGCGATGGCTCGAGCGGCTGTGGCATCGCCCGAAGAAAGATTGCAGAGAAGAACGACTGAGAATTCACGCATGGTTTGTTCCTTTCGATCGCACAGGAGGCCGACCTGTTGATGGAATAACCAGGTTACTCAGGCTTGATGAAAACCAATATTATGTCAATGTTAATCTTGTATCAGGAGCCCAACGACAGCACGGTTGGTTTGATGTGGAATGCATGCTTGAATGCATGGCGAAGAAGAGGTATTTTTATAACTTACCAGAAAGTTGAACAGCTTTTCAATGCGACTGAATGGTCTGGTTGCCAGGATAAGATCAATGTTGTGTTCCTTGATGGTTAGTTTAGTGAGGATTTCAAGTGAAAGTCGCTGTGGCGAGACGTGGTGGGGTCTGCGATAGGAAATATATTACAGTCTAGATCAGTGCCTTTCAATCATCAATCCGCATTAATTTTCCCGGAGTATTAACACTGGGTTGTTTCGTATAGAAAAGACATAAACCAGCTTGATCCGTCAACACCGATAAATTAAATAAGCCTACCTGACTTTGCCAGAAAACGTGTCGTTTGCATCTGAAGATGGACACACGGTCCAATGGAGACAAGCTTCAATCACAGCTAACGCGGTGTGATCATCGGGCAGTTTCGACAGATCAAGCACAGGAGCAACGTTTGAAAGTATCACGAGCGAATCTTCGCGAAGACGGTGGATGCAATCGTACCACCAGGGGTCGCTGTACGCCTTCATGCAATCTTCGTCCTCACTATCGAACACGGTGGCGCTAAGGAGCGGTCGATGTTTGCGTTTTGAGACGGAGGATTCTGGAGCAAAAAGCTCGGAAGCTCGGGACTGCTTCGTCGCCGTATCCATGCCATTGATAGGAGACTTAGTGTCTTCTTCATTTTTCACAAGGGCGTCGCAATTGTGTTGTTCGTCCGGAGACACGCGACGCGGCCGCGTCCTGTGTTTGTGACGTAATAAAAGCAAGCCAGAAACGGCGCGCATAAGGCTGCGATGCTGACAAAGGCTTCGAGGGTTGGTAGGAATAAATGAAAGACCGCAGATGACGTTGGAAATGCACTGAATGCGGTTGGAGAGATCTTCCAGTTTGTTACATTCCTTGGTTACAATAACTGTCCCGGAAAATAAGTCGGACGTGCTCCCGTCGCTCGCCAAAGCCTCGTCTTCCAAGAGGATCACATTGCGCTCTTCTAGAACTTTCTCCACCCGAAAAGTAACGCGAGAGGACAAGGGGAGTCCGACCTCCATCTTCTGCGTTTCGCTTTCTTGATTCTCGGGATCTGCGGGTTTGGAAGGATTGTCATCCGTCTCCTGTTCAACTTTCACTGTTGATGCTGCCTCCGCTTTTGTGGAGTCCACATCCATAGCAGTTTCTTCGTCTTTGCTTGATTTGTCATCTGCGCTGCTCTCATCCGATTGAACCCCATTGCACATCGCATGATCCTCCGCTTTCTCCTCCTCCGTTTCTTCCTTAACCACGACCGCCTCCGTCTTCTTGGAATCCTTCTCCTCGCTACCGATTTTCGACTTCTTCACAGAAACGTCATCACCCTTGTTAGTGACGTCATTCAACTTGTCTGTGACGTCATCGGTGGGGCTCGGGCAGCTGTCATTTTGTTTTTCGCTGTCTTCCTTCGGCACTTCGGTCGAGGATCTGTCAGCGCTACTTACGTCACCGTTTTGTGACGTCACGACCTCTGTCTTGAGATCCTCTTCCGTGGGTTTAAGGTCGACTGTGGAGGAGTTGACCTTAACAATCTTTACATCTTCCACCTTCTCCTTTGTACCCTTCTCCAACTTTACGTGGACTTCCTCTTCCGATGGGGGACTCCCGTGGATGTCGTACTCCTCCGGGAAGAGCACGGAGCAGGGAATTGAGAGCACGTCTTCCAGAGTCGCCTCCACCACCACAAGCGATTCGTCGCCGACTTTCCTGCATTTTCTTTCCATCGTGGACTTGACATGTTTCTGTGATGAGAGTCTGGAGAGATTGAGAACGATGTGACTCATATCATCATGAAGATCAACCTGAAAAGGGAAAGTTTAATCGTCATGCTCGTTTCTAGGCTGGGAACAGATTTCTTTTAAACTATACGCTATTAGGGGTCACAAAATAAACAATTTAAACAGTGTTTACCTTGGCCGATGTGTCCCAACGATCGCTACGATCAACGACGAAAGGATCAGATTTCTGTTCGACTTTAACTGGTACTGTAGTGAACTTTCCACTGTACTTAGACAACAGAATGCAATCTGAAACGTAAATGAAAAGTCGTGTCAACATTCGTCGTGCGATTGTGGAAAAAATGCGACAGTTTTGATACAAAAAAGTCATCGGAAGCTTACTCGAAAAAATGCACCAAAATATTAAAATCAACAATTATTAACATTAAAAATATTTGTATAAAGCATAGATCTCCCATTGAAAACTACGTTGAACTAAAATCTAGTGAAAATTGATTACTAGAAGTGACGTAGGTTAGTCGTAGTAATAACCTTTTATTAATATTAACAAACGTCGTACAAAAAATGTAAAAAAAAATTGAGTTACTTTTCTTTTTTCTTCCACGTAGTTTGAGTTTAGTGGTGTTGGTGGAATCGGTGTCAATCTCGACAGGCGCCGTCCCTTCGTCCGGTATCTGGTCGATCGCATACGCGTGTGCAGCGACACCTAGTGCCTCGCTTTCCCCGTTGAGCGTGAAGAATTCGCTGAGGCATTGTCTGGAGGCAGGAAAATGGTCATTAGGACTTTGTCAGAAACATTAGCTCACCAAAATCTATAAAAAAACTAAAATAAACAATGAACATAACAGACATGGCGAAAATGCAATAATTAAATTCTTAGTTACAAAATTTAAATACTAATGGAAAAAAAGGATTCCGTTCAAACTGAAAGTGGGAAATGAGATAAAAAAAGGTTAAGAACCACTGATGTGGAAGCACCCAATGCTGAACATGCTACCAACAAAACTAAGAAGCAAATGTATCACTGTACACTAGGACGTCGTCCGCAATCACGTAACGTACCAAGAAATACACACAAAAAAACAACACATTTCGTTGAAAAATGAAACCTGGTAACTTAACACAATAACCAACCTGTAATGTTCAACAAGAGCGTCGAGCAGTCCTGGCAGTTGTGACAGCTTTAGTTGAGCAACCGTATTATGGTCGTACAAAAATATTGTGAGGGCGTTCAAAGCCCACGTGCTCTCCGCGAGAAGACCGCTCTTTAGCGCCATTACCACCCGCCACGCCTCGACACTGCCAACTGAAACAATTTGGTTGGCAAGGTTACAGGATGACAATCAAAGAAAAGAATGCAAGCACCTACAATAGTCTAAATGTAGTGTATTTTGGTACACAAATACAAGTATTTTTCGAAACAATTTATACAAAGGCATTGCGCTTATTTCGAATGCACAGTGTGCAATTCTAACGTAAGTATAAACAAAAATCAGTGTGTTGTATTTGAAGGTCTCAAATCCTTGACCTGATTAACGTAAGCAAGTAGTAAGCAATAACAAAAAAACATGATCGTGTTTATTGGATGTTCTGCACAAAGCTGTATACTAAGGTTTGTGGAAAAAACAAACAACATGTGTTCGTACACACGACTTTTTTAATAGCAGGACTGCAAAGTGCGGCTGTATCCGTGTTATGTAATTCTGTGTATCTTTGCACGTTAGCGTTCAAGTTGTAATTAATAATCTGTCCTTTTGGCAAAATTAAAAGTAACTTTCACTGACCGACGTTTCGCCTGCTTTCCAGCCAGGCTTCCTAAGGTGAAACATAGGTCAACAAAAGTTACGTTTAATTGCGCCAGAAGGACAGATAATTAAAATATAATATGCCTGGCAGCAACTGCAAGATAATATGTTAGAGTTTAAGTTGTATTACAAACATAGGTAAATACGAACCGTCTTTGGCAGACTTCTTCGTCATCTTTCCAATCCTTGGTACAGTTGCCTCGACACAACCAGGGGGATACATTGATCTAAATAAAAACTGCCTGTTATTTTTTGGTTCTTCGTATGCCATGCAGGTGATACCGCGAAGACAGCTAGAGAATTACCAAAATTTTTTTTTATCGTTTTTCATGTGATCTGCGCCACAACCACTAACCAAACTACTATTTCCAAACACATCACAGATCACTAACCTGTGGATTTTTCTGTACGGAATGGGACTCGAAACCCTCTGGGACATCCCTGGCACGGCGGTGGGGCGGCGTCCGAAGGGGTGCCTGGGGTCGTAATGTGCGTGTGGGTGAGGGGAAATCCCCCGAGGGGGTTGGCTTCCAGGACTAACGTAGTTCGGTAAACGAATGCCCAGATGTTCAGATGACTTGGGATACTGAGGGTGGTGAGGGTAGGGCGATCCCATGTCCTGGAAAGGGGTCGAGGTTAGATTGAAGCATTATCACAGGTGTAAGAGACAAGTGGAGAGGTAAAATGAGTAAAAAGACAACGGAAAGTTAGGATTGTGACTCTTAAAAGAGGAACCGTCACTTCTTTAAGTGGATGAGGTTTTTCAGATTAAGCAAAACATCTACTTTACTACTGTGGTATATATTCTTTGACGCCTAAAGAACCCCAGGTTAGTTTAGCAATATGTCTGGCAACTTCAACAACGCATTGGTAACTGTTTTTTTTTCTTGAGTAATCTGTTTTTAGGTTGGGTACGTTTTACACATATATGTATTACACAGGTTGGCTTCGCATTACATGCAAAACTACTTGCTACATTTACTAGTTTGCATTAAATAAAGTACCTATGGTTGAAATACAAAGACTTACAGGTCGGTTGTATTTGCTCGGCGGACCGTAAATGTCAGCAGATGGACGTTTCATGCCAGGAAAATGCTGACCTCCGTGATAATTGCCGTGCTGGCCGGAATATGGAGGCTGACATTAAACGCAACAAGCAAACATTAAACAAAGTATACACGTAAAAACAAGCTACAAAGTACGTTTGTAAATATGTGCATTTAATTACGGTATGAAGTATCGTGTAAAGGTACGCAGGTAAAAGTGGTATCACACATCAGCTTCATAGCCACCAAACCTAAAGTTTGGCATGGAAAAAGACCAATTTCTTGTATGGTCAATACATGGGTATATGGTAAATCGCACATAATGATTTATAGGCAGTTTTATCAACGGACCAAGTGCTGTCTGTGATCAGAGTCATCAGACAAAAAATATTTATCACATAACAAAAAGGACTTGGGTGTTAGAATCTTGCTACGACTACCACCTCTTGCCACATGGTGTTACAAATCTCAGAGCCAATCGTAACGGGATTTACAAATGCAAGGCGACTTACCTGCCCTGGGTATGAAGATCTGGTTGGCAGTGGATGACCTGGCAGAGGTTGGGGGTAAGCTGGTGTGTTACGGGGTGACTGGGCTTGGTGGGGAGTTCCAGGGGCCATGCTGTGGTGTGATTGGGGCCGCAGGTACTGGGACGTGCTGAAGATATGAAAGATTATTGTACCCGCTGAAATGGTCAGTCGTGAAATATTTTTCACGGTTTGTCTATTGCAGTATTTTACCTGAGCATTGCGTCGCCGTTTAGCAACCATGCACCAGAGTAATAGTATTTTACTGCCTTTTATAATTGCAATAGAAAGCTTGACAAATTTTGATCACGTGTTAATATCTACCTGGAATATGCAGGCTGACTTTGCAGGGCTCCCGGTCTAGGTGGATACCCTCCTCTCTGGTAGGGGTCTACCGGAGGCATTGACGTTCGGGGGTGTGGGGGCACTGGTGGGTAACCAAAAGTACCCGGAGGGGGCTGGGATAGGGTATTCCCTGCCTGTTTGGAGGGTTCATTGAATGGGTTTGCTGCCGCAAGTGACGAATCTGATGGAACTGGGGGCTTTATAGATGGGGTTGGTGTCTGGGAATTCCCCATTTCCTTACTGGGTTCGGTCTCATCCACTGAGGGGGCAGGGGTAGAGCTTTGCGGGGTCTGGCTCCCATGTGACAGGGCTTTTTCAATAGGGGCTTGCTGTGATGAAGGTGGAAAGGGTGCTGGCGCTGGTCCCTGTGGTGCAGGGGGGTACGAGTTGCCAGGGTGACCGGGAGGGGGGTATCCAGGCATGGACATCTTCCTCGGCGGCATCCCCCGTTGCATAGGGTGGGGCTGGTAAGCCCCTGGGTGAGGAGCTTCTGAAGTTGGGGGTTGTTGCATATATCCTTGGGGGCCAACATACTGCATACCCACATGCTGGTGGGGCGGGGGGTACTGTCCAGGGGGATACCCCGGTTGTGATGGGTAGTGAGGTTGACCTGTAGAGACTGGGGCATGTTGGGGTGGAGGGGGATGCCCCACAGGGGGTGCTTGCGAAGTGGGGGTGGGGGTCTTTGCCGGTTCGTCTTTCTGTGCTTGCTGCTCTGCCTGGAGTTTCTTCTTACGATTTGCTTCAATGACTCTGTGATGACGAAGGAACAGTTTGATGAAACCAGAAGTCAAAGGTGCCACTGAATTTTATGGTTACAGTAAACCTCAGTGACATCGCGTGACAATCAAGAACGTATTCCTTTTCATAGTCGGTATCAACAGTTTGGTTATGCCCTCAATTTACTCAAATTAATCACAAATCCGGTTACCTCGCCATAGCTTCCTGAGGTTCCTCTTCACCACGTTCCATCCTACATTCGTAACCATACAAGTACTTGCAATATTGCTTCTTCAAAGTAAAGCCTGAGGTCGACGTTGAACCCAAACCCATCTGCGAACTGATGTCGGCCCATTGTTTACTCTCCGTAACCTGGCAACGAACGAACAAACGGTCGATTGGAGCATGTGTTTTAGTTAACTGAGACTCGTTGGGACTGAGCGTTTTGGGATCATTGACTCACAAAAAAACTTTAAACTGTAATAATAAAACGTCCCTGGTAAGAAATATAACGGCTTGGCGTGTGTAGAAAACACGGTAAAAAAGTGTGGGTGAGTCACACGCTGCCATTTTGAAGGGTTTCATTACTTCAGAGATGAAGTTACTGACGTACCCAGGAATAAATTAAACGCCCTGTGGTTCTCACATAAAACACGTTTGTTACAAGTTTGTGCCATTGACATTTTGTACAGACGAAAATAACTAAGTTAGTTTACAGAAGTAAATTGATTTGTGTTGGTTTTTTAAAAAATGCCAATCCAATAATATTGCTGAAAACTTTTTTAAAGGTAATGTCTACGGACAGCCTTTTGGTGTATCTAAAAATCACGACACCCACCTTCTGCCAGAATCCACGCTCCTTCACAAGCTGATACAGTCGGAAAAGATCGAGGGTCTTGCGTCCCATCAGTGGGGCGTTTTTCAACGGAAGGTCCTTGTCATCCCAGTATTTGAAGACGCTCTCGATAAACTCCCGTCTTCCAGGTTCGTCTGCCGGCTCAAAGAGGGCGTTTAACTTCTGAGAAGCGGATCGTGCCGTCGACTGAAACAAGCATATAAATTTCACATTAGCGGACAATAGGGATTTAACGTTTAAAATCTAACACAAAAGTTGGGTTTATCCAGGTTTGCACGTCTAGAATAGCAAAAAAAACACAGTGCAAATAGTGGTCAAAAAAAGCTCTGGAAAACGCTGGAAAGTAGTTTCTAAAAAAATCAATTGTTAAACGCAAAAAGCGCGAATAACTGCACCTTAGGTTTAGGGGCGTCATCAGTAGTTTGTTGTTGTCCCTCATAACCACCGTAACCGCTAGGTGGCGTCGCGGCGTAACCTTGCGAGTGCATCGGAGGCCTCGGTTGGTTTGGGTGGTTCTGTGGGTGGGGGTAGTGACCTGGATATCCCGGGTAATGACCTTGGGGTGGTGGCCCAGATTGTGGGTACCCAGCTGGGTATGATGGCGTCATTCTGTCGGGCACCCCCTGCTCTCCAGAGGGGCTGTCCATTGGACGGGGACCCATCATCCTCTGTTGGTGGTTAACCCCTGGGGTTCCAGGGTGGGGCATTCGTGGGTAGCCCATATTGGAGGGGTACATCTCACCCCCCTGTTGCACATTGTGAAAGTTAGGATGGGGGCGACGCATTTGGGGTGGCTGCTGCTGGGGTGGGTAATAAGCGGGGGTTCCCGTCTTTGGTGTATTTGGGGTTGTGCTGGAAAAGTTGAAAGCGACAAATTGACTAACAGTTCGAGAATTTTATTAAATAAATGATTTCTTGCAAAAAATACAAACAGAAGAAGTATAGGTAGCAGGTAAAGTATATGGCATTTTTTTAATGTATATACATATATATATATATATAGACCACCTTTCAACATAATAACAAATTTGTACTTATTTGACTGTAGTAACTTACCCAGGCTGTGCTGTATGGGCTGCTGCAGCCATTGCTGCTGCTGCGGCAGCTGCAGCTCCCTGTCTGCCCTGACCTTCGGGTGGTGGTGGGAGAGCAGCTGAGGGGTGGGACCCTTGTCGAGAGGGCCTCCGTTCGCTTGGTGCAGGGGATGGGGTGTTGTAACCTACGTCGGAGATGGATTAATGTGTGGTGTGAATACAGATGACTGAGTTGTGGCCAATGCATGCATAGGGTAAAAGAATGTTTGGTTATTGAGTATTTCACAACTTTTCTTGTTGCAATTTTATTTTTTGGGGAGCCCTGTTCAAAAAAGTTTCACACAACAGTGCAAAAAATGTTGCAAGACATGCACTATATTGGTGATATCTATTGCCGGCAAAGGCAACAGCAAAATTGGGCAAAAAAATTAAAAAAACAATTTCTAAAATATATCTGAATTTGGTGAATTATTTTTGCTAAGTAGATTTGAAAAAAAATCCTTTTTGTACTACTGTTCCGAAAAAATGCCTTCCAAAGTACTGCAAGAAATTTTCATTTTTTCTGTGAGAATTTTAGAATGCAGTCAATTTATTTTAGAAATGCGTTTGCATTTTTTTCCCCTGAGAAGAAAATGCAGTAAAGTTAGCAACTAATCAAGTTACACTGACGACAGATGTACCTTGTTGCATCATATGCTGTTGAGGTGCCATATTGTCATAGTAAGGAACTTGGTTACCTGCACACACATACACACACCATGCAGTTGTTTTCGGCAACAAGAGAAAATAAACAATAAAAATTGCACAACACCACAAAACTAACGGAGAAAATAGCGAATCACTGCAAACACATGCTTGTGAAAATTGGACAAATTAGTTTTAGATACCTGGCTGCTGATATCCTGGAGAAGGCTGGTTTTGGCTGTATGAGGGAGTCACCATTGCTTGGTGGGCTGCTGGCTTACCACCACTAGGTGGCCCTAAAGAACACCAATATTAAAATTTTTAAATGTAGATCCTTTAAGGTTATTATTATGATCTTTTGCAAGTGATACAAATGGATTCATTTGAAATGTACACAGGAAAACTATTATGATTGGTTTTTTTGCCTGAATTTATAAAATTTATTTATCCTTAATTTTGTAATTTAATTTTGACTAAATATATTTTAAGTCAAAATTGCGTCCAGTTTCCGATTAGAATTAATTTCAGAAAGACAGCTTATGTGACAAGTACACAATTTTACCTGAAGGTCGCATCATGGGACCTCCATGGTGCTGTGGAGTTGTTGGGTATGCCTGGTTGCTAGGATACATTTGTGGTTGCTGTGGTGACATCATATGCTGTTGGGGATAAGCTGGTTGCCCCTGGTTACCATGTTGTGGAGGGTGGGGTGCTTGCTGGGGCCCCGGCCCTTGTGGGTATGGTGGGTAGCTTCGATAGTGACCATAACCTGGACCTAATGAGTGTTAATACTTCCGTTAACTGTCGAAAAACTTTCGCAAATAGGTTTAAAAATCTATTTTTTGGGAGAATTAAAACAAAATAAAACTGTGTTTTTTTGGGAGTGACATTACAGGATACAATTACACTTAATTTTATAGCAGAAATTAAACTTGAAAAACTGAAAATCCTTAAATCTGTTATTAAGTTATTCAGTCTTGGATATATGAAGCATTTAACACACAATCCAACGCACTCAAAATCTTAAAATAACAAGTTAACAACCTTGCATAGGGGACTGTCCAGTTGGCTCCTGGGCATCTGAAGGAGGCCTCATTGTGCCCACTTGGTGCGGAGTGCCTGGTCGGACTGATGGGGGTGACAGAGGATTTACCCGGGGTTGTCCAGTCGAACTGGGTGATGATGGGGTGGGAGAGGGTCCACGAAGCTGAGCAACAGCAGGATGGGAGTGGTGAATGTGTGGAGACTGGGATGCAGCCATTGGTGATTGCACTGGAAAGAAAATGAAGCTTATCAGGATGTTTAAATACACAAAGGTTTTAGGCAATGGCCAGAATAGCAAACTGTCAATGCTCAGTAAAATTTTTGTTCTACATATGAAAAGAAAATTCTTTTGCATCTAAACTAACCCATAACTTATATTTTAGATCAGAGGTTTTTGAACTGTGTGTCATGATGACCTGTTGCATGATTTTTAGTTTCCAAGGGCAGCGTATAACTATTTAAACCAGGAAATTTTCTTTTATTATGTGGGGAAAATGCAGGCAAATAACCAGTCAATTCCTACTTCTGCAGCTAAAAATTTTTAACATAGAAACAAATCAATAGATATGTAATTTGTATGATTTGTACCGATGCTGCCAGATGCATATGGTGTACGAAGGAAAATATAATTTGTGTGCATTGCACGAAAAAAGGTGTCTTAGAACCAATGTCTTAGATAGACAAACCAAGAGCTTAGACATAATACTGTAGCCTTCCAGTACAGTCTAATTCTAACAAATTTTAAATTTCAGACACTCACCAGACCCAGGGTGGGACGATGGCATGGGTTGCGGGGTCCTCCTGTTGGGTGACATCATGTGCTGCTCAACCCCATGTGGGTGAGGGGGAGGTTCTGCGGCAAGTTGAGGAGCTCCGTGGTTCTGCATTTGCTCCTGAAATATATTATTATTGCTGACTTTTGATTTAGAAAATTTGTCAATAACCACCTTCCAGCTTCCACTACAGAAAAACACAGGCAGACTTGGAAAAAAATTGGCATTGGTGACGCAGGTTAAAAGAAAAATTTTAGCTTTGCGTCTTTACCATTTAAGTCTGTACAGTGGGGCGATCCTACCAATCATGTGATTGCATGAAACAGTGCTGCGTTGTTAACCAATTAACGCAAGAATATATTGTTTCCTTTGGTAGAAGTGGGAAAGTAAAACTGTTTTTACCTTCACCTCTGATTTTTTCTTTACCTGCGCTCCAAAGTTTTTGGAGTCACCAGGGTTTGGTAGAGGATTGGTACTTGGTCCATACGACGAGGGCTGAAAATATTAAAATACATGTAGCAACACAAGACAACAATTTGTTGCTGACACTGCCAGGCATAATGCTCAATAACCCCACTTCTGGCAAAAAAGAGAAAAAATCAAAGGTGCAAATAAAAACAGTTTTACTATTTTTCTGCCAGAAGAGCTTGTGGATTTATTGAGCAAGACAATGATCCCCATGCCAAACTATATGAACATGAAGAAAGGCTACTAGTGTGTGTATACTGCATCAATATATGCCAAGAAAACAAAATCACATGCTGATTTTTTGGCTAAAAAATTCAAATAAAATGGACAAAACAAACACTTGTTCATAACACTTCGATGCAGAACTTACAGGGTAGTTGTGGGACTGTGGCAGTCGCTGGCTGTAGTAATTTGGATGCTGTTGTGGCGGTTGCTGAGGTTGCTGCATGTAACCAGGGTAACCTTGTTGTTGGTAACCAGGATGTCTGGATGGATTGCTTGATGGGGGATAACCCGATGATACTGGGGGTGGCATGTAAGGGTCATACTGCTGAAAAAAATGCTTATTATGTTTATCTGACCTAACAAACCACATATATACAAAATTAAACAAAGATTGGAGCATTTTGCTGTTATAAGACGGTAACAGATAAAACAAAAGCCAACTAATGCAAAAACACTATTTTGTAGCAATAAACATAAATCTTATTGAGCAATATTTAATATTTATCTGTGTTATTTTCTGGTTTAGTTTTTTCTTTACGAAAGAATGTAAAACAACAGTTCAAATGTTTCATGTCAGCGGATCTTTTTTTGAAAAAAAGATAATATATTAACCTGATTATACGGCACACCAGCTGCAGACTGGGGTGGGTACCTCATCTGGGGTGCATTTGGGGGGTACCCAGGTTGTTGAGGAGGATACCCAGGTTGTTGTGGTGGGTAACCACTTACATCTGGTCTGGGTGGGTGAGATGGGGGACCACCAGGATACTGAAATTAAAAAAGAGGTTGTTTTCCTTACAAGTTAAAAAACATGTAAAAGCAAGAACATTTCCTATCTTTACTAAAATGTATATGTATGTAAAACTAGACCAAAAGAGGTGATGTTTTTTATTTTATTCCTACGAAAAGGGACTGAAAGACTGTGTATCGTTCTGTTTACAAACGCTTTGACCAATATAGCACCAACTCGTCAACTGCAGATGGAAGGTTAACGCCCACAGGGAACAAACCGCTCACACTGTCAGCCAAGCTCAACCACGTGTTACTTGGGGAGAATGTCGATTTCACTCTACAAGCCACATGCAAGACGCCGGTGTTGTCAAAACAAATCAGATTATGACGTCACAGTTTGAAGGAGCGGAAAGTCGAACGCGAGCGCGCGACGGGGAAGCACGCCATTGTCACATAAAAGTCGGTGAAAAGGCAACCGAGCGGTGCCCGCAAAGTCGTCGACGCGCAATAAACAATATTATGACAGTGTGGGAGAAAAGGTCACCGGGCCGCGACATTCCGACGAGCACGTGGTAATCTGATGTAAATAGGCGGAGGTGGCGACGACAGACGGCCTAAACACGTGACTTAAAAGAGCGACCGCCGGTAAGTGAGGGAAAGTGCATCACGACAAGTTAGTAGATAATAGCGGTCCGTGATCGACGTAATCCCCACATTTCGACACGTGGGATTTTGCGATGGTTGGTTGTATACTGAGGCACGGGTTATTCCCTGCATGTGGAATGCACGCCCGGATGAGATGGCCAGATACGTGACATTCGTTACAACAGTGTCTTGCTTAACAGCCTTTTGAGTTTAAATTTAGGATTGATGTAGCAGTGTTTCTAAACGTGAGTCATGGAATTTTCTGACTTTCGAAATTATATTAGTCCACTGTGCGACATAACGGTCAGGAATAATAAATTTCGCAAATTCGGAAATATCTCTTTGCACAAATTTCGAAGTTTGGTGACTCTTGAGGGTTATCCCAGGTTATTTTAAAATACTTGATAGTAAAAAAGGCCCTTCCGGTTACAAGGCAAGGCGAAAAATGCATTAAACTTCGCAAAATCTCGTTCTAAAAAAACGCGGTTGGCGCCTAGATTTTTTTGACAAATTTTGTAAACGAAAAATCAGCAAAGTAATGCTGTGGGTATGGAACCATTTTCCCCCAACAACTTACAAATGAAAGCATAGTAAACAAAACCGTTTGGCAGTTTTGCTGCAATCGCATGCTGCAATCGGAGAATCGTTGGAAGTGAAATATGGACGCCTTAACTCAATGGTTTGATACATCGAACAAATCATTGGACTAGTTACATGTTGAACATTCAAAATACACATGTCACGTAAATTGTATTTAAATCCAATCATTTGTAAATCATTTTTTTTAAGTAGATAAATTTTCTATCAAACATACATTTTTTTATAATACTTTTTATAATAAGCAGGTCAAAAAAAATACCAGTACTGTTTTGAACTTACGTGACGTCGACACAAAAGTGCATATCTAAAAGTGCTAGTCAAAATGCGTTAGTACTGACGAAAAAACCGGTGCAACAGGGAGAATATTTAAATTAAAATGGAAGTATATGATAAGTTGTTGTCACCAGACGAAATACTAAATGGTTTCCAAATAATAATGTTTCGTTTTTAAACGTTTAGATATGGTGGGAAATAGTATGTGAACTGTTACAAGGTTGTCATTCAGCTCAAAACAACTCTCGCCCTGTGACGCAACGCGGTTACGACAGAGAACCGAAAAATTCCAGCCCAGCACATAAATATGACGGAGGTACGTTGCCTGTTTTTTTTGCTCTGCGCCTGTTTTGCCAGAAACCTTGAAAATGTTGAACAACAGACAAGGGAGAAGCAGAGCCAGTTGCCCAGTAAGCTTGACGCCAAAAGCAAGCAAAACGCCTTCGCGGAGGAGAAAGCAAGAGAGAAGAGCGACCAACAAAGAATCTGACAAACCGCGGGGAAAAACGTCTCGAAAGAAGAGAAAGAAAGAGAAAGGTACACAGTGGGTGGAGCTGCGACGAGGAACTCGGCAACGAGGAGAAGAGAAACGAAGAGAAAGGAAAGAGAAGGGAGGAGACGATAATAGGAAGTCAGGCGATGACTGAACGAACGGTTGATGCATGAACAGAGGGTAGCCTGTATCGACCCAATACTGTGACACTGGGGAAGGTTTGGGCTTTTTCCTAAAGGTTTTGCTTTCTTGTTGGAAACACATCCGACCCGTTTGTTGCGTTTGAAAACCTTCCTCCCGGATGTTTTTGAACCGAAAAATAGAAGATTTTGTTGAAAGAATTGGTGAAAGAACAGACAGGTCATAATCAAGCGTTAATGATTGACAACAAAACAAATCGATTTTTTTGGATTCTCCCCTTTGCCAACAACGTGGCCTCACGCTGGCGCATTCGGTAGGGGTTAAAAATTTAAAACACAAAACTATCGACCAGGTCAAGTTCAAACACAAAAACAGCAACAACAACAGCCAGGAGCTGGAATTACGGACTGCCACCAAATATGCTCCAGGGAGCTTTAATTCAGTCGTTCGTAGCATCTCCACGCACAAAGAAATGCGAAAATGAAAAAAAATAGGCACTGAAACGGGAAGAAATGCAACGAAAATAGCGTCAGTCTTTACTTGGCAATTTTAGTCAGAACAGATCTATATTTGTTGTTCATGGAATGTATTTAACGTTCCAAGTATTTGTACTTTATTTAACGTTTATACCTATTGCAGTTAATTGAACCCAAAACGAAAATTAGATTGCGGTGAAACATAAAAAGTTGTTTTATGTCACTCAGTTCCTTTCTCATTAGCTTCTTTTCTTTAACTTAAACAACGCAATATTTACACTGACTATTTATACGACATTCCATCCGTTTGTTTTTAGGTCATGGACTTTCGGAATCTTGTTTATCCACGAGATTACAGTGATTACTAAGCACAATCAAACCCGCCACAACCAAACTTTTGATCTTGAAATAAATACTAAAACTGCAAAAAATTTGCTTTCAAAAATATACTTCTGTGACAATTTTATTTTGCGACAAGATAAGGTCATACTTTTGAGAATCCAAACAAATTGCCCAGTGAAAAATACGAAAATCTCAAAAAAAGGTTAGCAAGCAGTGTCGGGCAGCTCAAGAAAACGGCTGGTGTGATCACGTGAGCGCAGGGCGTAACACAAGCCGCAGGATCTAGGGCAAGTTTTCAATCGGACAACAACATTCTGGTGGTGGCAACTATTCCATACAACCGACCGTGGGGAGAAAGTTAAGTGGGGGAAGTACCGGTTGCCTACCGCCACGTGACGATTATGAAATGAGGCCTGTTTACGCCGACGCGCCGCGTTCAACGAAGGTCATCCAAGGACGCGGCGCCAGGTGGGCAAAACGTGTGTGTCGTGTTGAATCAAAGTCACTCGTTCGACACGTGTGTGATTTGGGTGACGAGCGTCCGTGCGGGACGGGGTTCACGCTACAAGCGGAACTTTGTTTCGTGTTTTACCAACACAAGATCACGTTAAAAATGGAATATATACGTGTTTTGTTTTAACGTTGCAAAACAATCAACAATAAAACTACATATTTTGTGTCGATCGTCACCGAACACAAAAGTACAAGAAGTCGAACAAAAGATTCACGATAATCCAGAAGTCAGCTAAGTAAAAACTTTTAAAGGAGCAATTTAAAGGAGCTTATGTATCACGTCGCACACACACAAGAGTATCCTGCCCCGGTGATTTGCCTCTATTGCTATCAAATCAAGTTCACACAGGAAGGCCAGACGCCGAAGTAAAAATAACACCACTACCAGCTTCGCCATCCTGTAATTGACCTCAACAAATGTGCGTCACAATTGGCAACGGGGAAAACCCTCTAGCATAACCCACCGACTTCCATCTCGCAGTGATACTACAAACAGCATTGCGCTTGCCAGAAAGACTGTATAATTTTATAACCGCAGAGAAATTTAATGGACACTTGTCGCTCGGCAGATAAATTTTTATCGAGCCTATGGCGCACAGCGCAAACTTAATCGTGTAGTTTAACACGTCAAAGAACACCAATTTAGGCGAATTCAAAGTTTTCGAAGCGCTTTCGCAACCACGCGGGTCGCCGAACAATGTCACAAAAAGGCCGCGCGCATTGGCATCAAAAAAATAACCTACTCCACTTGGTTTAGCAGTTTTACTTTCGCAAATCTTTGGTAAAGTTTTCGCCTTAAGAATAAAATGAGTTACAATTATTTTGTGGAGTTTCCCTTGTGCACAGTAGGCGTTTAAATGAAACACCCCGGTCTCCACTTTAACTTCAATAAATCCATATTTCATCTGTGTGGATCATGTGCTTTCGAGCAAATATTTAATTTGTTACTAATATGGCACAACGACATCAAAACGGGCTTCACTGCCGTCGCCAAGGAGCACGAATCCAAACGGGGCATCACCTACAAAGAACGGCCGTCTGCCGCGCCCGATTTGCCCCGCCAGTTCGAAAGTATCGGTCGAGCGAAATAAACAGATCGAAATGGCAAATCCGGGAGGCCACGCGTGGGAAAAAAGAGGGGGCATGTGTAGTATCTGCCGACCGCCTCGAACCCAAGCGACTCCCAGGCAACACTTAGGCCGCGCGCCACACACGCAATTGCAGTGACATGCGCGCACGCACCGCGCGCCCGAGGACGCATTCAATCAGCTGTGCGCCGTTTCATTGGTGATCACATTCTGGCACATTTTTCAAACACACGTGACTGACAAGTTCGTCATGTTGCAGCAAATGTCGATGCAAGCGCCTGCATAGGTGCGACAAGCTCGTCAATGTGATGGAGCTGAGGACCAAGTTTGGTCCAAAACTTCGAATTGGGGTTTTTCCCTTTTTTGTTGGCATTACCGTACGCTTTTTTTGCGTAGTCAAAAGGTTACACATTTACTTTCACTTCTCAACGTCAAGCAATACAGCTGTGTTATTACAAACACTTAACACTATGTGGAACATTTCACCAAACATTCAAATTATCGCACAGTGATGTGCTGCTCAAAACGTAAATTTGGACAAGAACAATGAGCTTTAATGTAAGAGTGCAGTCCATTCAAAAACAAACCCAGTCAATCAGCTGATAGTATTGTTGACATACAAGTGATTGTTGTCTTTGTGACATCACAAAGGCCACTCTTATTTAGATTTGACACAACCATGTGGGTAAACAAAACTGATTCTTGAACTTATCACTTTATCTGCGCAGAAGTGAGCTATTTTGCAAATGGATTATGAATATTATGGTGTAAATAGGATTTGAATTATAGTTTAAATGAACTTTTATATACTTTACACATGTTACCTAAATTTCCTAAATTGAAATGATTGCGAAAGCATATATTTATAGTTTTACATATTGATCCACTATCTGCTGAAAAATTGTTTTCGCAAACAGTTTTAATGTCACTTTAAAACAGAAACGACACTGGTGGCCTTGCTAATTTTTTTTTACAAACTTTACGGTTTACCAAATAAAACACAGTATGTTACATATTTTCAAACAGAATAGTTTAACAAATTTTATTGCAAAATGTTACAGTAACTAAATTTAGTGTTTTGTTATTTGAGGATTATGCTTCAATCCTACAGACTTATAGTTCCAAAGCTATTTACCACAAAGTTATTGTAATTGATTAAATTAAAACTTGTCAGAAAAAAAATTATAGGTCATTTCACCTGCTGTGGTCTAGCTTGCCAGTTTTGCTGTGGTTGGTTCTGGCTATATTCTGCAGATGCACTGGAATGGTTGCTGTTTGGGTACCTCGATGGAGTTGTTAATAACTGGTTTAGTGTCGGTGTTGCACTTGGATTTGGGTACCTGGGCATAGGTGGATAATTTGGTCCACCATGCATGGGCCTGGCCCCTTTTTTAGGCATGTAAGGGCCTTGTCCATGGTTGTAGCCACCATAGTTTGAATAATGTGGTCCCTGGCCAGGCTGTGGGGGTCCATTTACGGGGGCTGAATTAGTTGGGACACCGTTTCCATACGATCTAGATGTGTCATAAACAGGATTGCCAGGCAAGCCGTTGGCCGCTGGAAGCTGTTCCGTGTGCTCGGTCGATTCACTAGCTGTAGTCGACATCGTGTTCGTCGGGTCATTCTGTTGAAGGCCTGACGATTTGCCGGTTTGTGGTGTCCTCGCTGCTTCGTCAGCACTTTGTTTTAAGTTGCCAACATCGTCATTCACAGTGTTGTCAGTTTGTTGGACCTTGGCGCACTCGCCGTTTTCTTTAATGCTAGCTGTCTCGGCAGTTGTGCCAGTGTTGGTTACCATACCTGATAACGCGCTAAACAGGTAAAAGCTGACAGACTAATCCACTGCGCCAACTGCGTCAAAATTTCTGCACGAGCTTCCTGTCAGAAAGAAAATACACACTTATGACATAGCGTTCTGTTCCCTGACAGTGCCAAACGCTAATGGCTGGAGCTTTGTATGCCTACAAGCTGGCCTTTCTACATCGCGTCCGCTCCGCCGCCATTGCAAACGTTTTCGCGGTAAGAATGAATGGAGCGACATTGGCTTTCTCCCCTTATTTTGATAACCAGCGTCTTCACTAATTGTTTCTGAAACTGAGACATTCGCACGTTGTAAGTACACCGTGTAGGAAGAGCTGGGACCAGAGAACTGCACAATGCACAACTGCACTAAACACTCTGACCATCTCCACCAGCGATTTCTTTCGAATATTCATGCGCCTTTAAATATTTCACGTTTAAATGCCTGTTTGTGTTAATCTAACCCTTTTATTTCATAAAATAATTACTATTACTTGTAAGAAAATTAAAAATATCATGTTGAGATTTTTTGCTTAATTTCAAACGTGATTTCCGCCATCTGAGAGGTCTTGGCGGGGCGAGTGTGCGGAGGAACACTGGCAAAATCGCGTGATTCTCGCTGCAAAGCGTCTCAGGCGCGCCCCGACGTAATAAGTGTCGGCTGTTCCGTTTCACTCCCTCGCTGCGGGTCATGTGTTTTCGTAATTACTTCGTTGCTCTCGCAAGATAATCCTAACATGGGCTTCGCCTGTCGTCAGGACCCGATAGCTGAAAGCTTGTGTTGGAACCGAGTGCGTACAAGACTCGAGCAGCACGAATTTTCGTGACAGGCCTCTCTGCCAAAGTGCGAGCGGCGTTGAAGCTCTGATATTAACGCTAGTCACGAAAAAGGGCCCAACAGCGTGGCGTAACTACACACAAAGTCATACTTGCTTTTGCAGCGCTTTAGCAGTAACGACTTTGCCCTGGTATGTTATGATGAATGTTCATGCGTGCCTGGATGTGTTGAAAAACAGAGTGATGAGAATTGCCCGAGGTTCGCAATTAAAGTGCGTATTCGCTCAGTAAACTCGCTGTTAAATTCGAAAAATAATCGGTTCGAGTGTTCGCGCGTGAAGTCCTACAGCCTGTAAAGGCCGGCGGTCCTGATTTATTGCTTAAGGCCCGCGAGCGCACCAAGGCACTCTTTCGATAAGCGCGGCCCAGCGAAAACAGAGAAAAATAAACAGACCATTCGCCTCCCGGGCTTCACGACCTTTCAGCGCAGAGCAATAGGGAAACGCTGGCTTTATTACAGCGTATCCTGCCGCGTCAGGGCGGCTGTTCTAACGGCTGTTCCGCGTATAGCCAAACTCACAGCCTGCCTTCATCAACAAAGCGCAATTTCGGGCGGCAGTGGCGCGACCTGAGCGGTCGAAAATCACACATTGGGTGGCAAAATTTATCGCACACATGCTGGAGCCTCAAAAACGCACTTCGGGGGGTCCAGGGGGGCCCAGTGGCCACCGAAACACAGCTAAAACAGGGAGTGTAGAACCTGTTTTCAACCGGTTTTCGGTGCAGGGAGTGAAAAGCCCATGCGCGCCAACAGCCAGACTGGCCCGCTTGGTTGCTTGTCGAAGCTTTTGTGCCGAGGACCAAGCAACGATTTGAGTTCCCTGTGTCTGACAGTTCGCCCATAACAAAAAACACGCCGCGCTCTCCCAGTTACTGAGTGTACTGAACCACGATATACGGCCTCTTCGGAAAGGCGCTTTAGCATGCGTCGGGCAACGGCCCATTCAAAGTGGATTATGGCGCTGCACTTTAAAAGCGCCACGCTGAAAAGAGTCCCCTTTTGTAAAAGTGCAGGCCAATATTTTTCCCGCGCAAGTCGTATTGGCAAAACATTTTGTTGACGTCAGGCGAACGGAAATAAGTTGCCTCGACGGAACAAGAAAGTTGTGTTAAATGTTGAAAGATCATTTGTATCAAATAACTGATGTTTCGCGAAAGAATGTTTAGTTGTAAAATTTTGAATGAAATAATTTACAATTGCTCGAACAAATGTAATTGAATCCGCGTAAACACAAAAAGTCACCACATTCTAGAAGCATGCATTCCAGTTTCACTAATACCTTTCTGGTTCGATAAAACTCCGCAGATGGCAAAACATATATGGCGGTGATGGCCTAGGCCAATTGTCAGCCGCATATGCAAATTTCACCGGCTGCCACAGCCACCTGATAAGGAGGTAATAATGCACCGACCGGTCTAATCATTTGCATCTTCCGATCGAACCGCTGAAACACTCCGTCACTTATTTGCTTTGAACACAAACAAAAGATAGCAAAGCTGCGGCCATCGCAAACAGGATTGATGCCGCGTGAAGCTTATTACACCCGTTACTATAACGCCGATACTTGCCAATACTTGCTTGGAGGTGGTTATTTTTGGAGTGGTAAGCTAAAAATATAGCCCCGACGCTGGAGTGGTGAACGATGACGCGACAATAAAATTTGGCACTTTCTCTGTGGTTAAAACGACCAGCCTTGGAGCGCGAAACCGCTAATCATGTCTTGGCTGATTCGTAAACCCAGATACTTTCTCCCTATGTGTGCCTCCTACGCATACTTTGTTTGTTGGTAATCTATTAGGAGTTTATGAACTAATTTTGGTTTTGAAGTTGGTATTTTATTTTCTCGGGCGTTAAATTCAAAGGGACTAAAGCGCTTCGATGTCGACTTTAGCTCACGACAATTTGACAAACAACCATTTCGTCGGTTCCTAAGCAACACATCTCTTACACTTATTTTGTGATGGGAACAACGGTGAACCTGACAAAGCGTCCAAAAGTACGTGTTTGTGTATTGCTAAAACCGCACATTTTTGAGAGGACACGATCTGTTTGTCATGGCACGTCAAGAATTTCTGGCTTCTATTCTGCCCAAGTTAAATGTCTTGTGTAAGCCAAGTAAAAAGTCGCAAATAAATTTTAATAGAAATGTAGCAGAAAGTTCACTTTTAGTGTACAGAGTAAGACCAAGTTAATTATATTGCATTGTTAGTAAAAAAAATGTCAGATAGGGTTGTTATTCAATTGACCAATGCTAAATATTTACGGCAACAGCGAGGGTTTTTAATTGTTCGAACCGATCGACAATGACAGATGTCAAAGTTTCAGACATTTGTCACAACTGTCACGCATGACTGATTAATGTTAAGTACAGCAATTCGCATGCGTATGACGATTTCCGTTGGTAGGCAACGCGTGTTTGCAATGACGGTTTTACACAAAACGAAAATGCAAAAAATGCACCTTAAAATCTTTTGACAGTTTTCGTTTTGCACCTCAACAACGAAAACAAGTTTTGTGGTTTCTGAATTGCATCATACTAAGATTACAGGTCGCTTGATTCGATTCTTTGCTTCGGAAACCTGGAACGGATTTTGTTTAGCAATATAACATCACAGCACATAGAATATCGACAAATAGACAATATTGACAAAAACGGAAGGTGTCCCACTGACCCCGAATAACACCAAGATAAATCATTGCTTGTCCTTGCGTACATGAGTAATGCTGGAATACCGAAGAGCATCGACCACCAAGTGGGGGCACCGGGCCAAATCGGACAGGCATCAATTCCCCGCAGATGTTGAATTATTTATTCCGGTGTCCATTAAACGATGGCCATGCGGGTCATGCGGAAGGGATGGAAATGCGGAAGGGATAAACTGGATGTTTTGCTATTTAAAACTACCGCGAAGTTTATACGTAAGCATAAACCGTGTTCTGCGCAAAGAATTTAGCAATTGCATCTTTTCAGCGATTGCAATTCTCGTGAACTGCTACACAACACACTGCATCTATGCATGCTGCACAACGTACACCACTTCTAAACTTTATACAGTATTTTTTTGTTTTTGTGTGCTTTTGAAGCATATGAGCCTTTTGACAAACACTTCAAAAATTACTTTTTCCCAAGAAAAACTGGTCGCATCATTACAACTGACATCTCCTGTTTTCGAGTTTGTATTGTAAAATGCAAAAAGTATTTAACTCAGTGACGCCATCGTCCGGAATTAGCTTAGTTACATCCATATGTTGGTACAAGTCGCACAAAAAATAGAGGCTAGATCAGAAAATACACCTCTATTTGATGATTTTTCGGCAATGAACTTTATATTTTCTGGCAAACTATACAAGGGCCAACCAAATCGGTCAAGTGGAAAAGACCCGACCCTGTCACTGCAAAACAGTTTCGGGGACAAAACCATGTACAAATGCCTGGGGTTGGGACTACCGGTGTAACTTTAAATATGTATGAGTTTGATCACCGTTCACTTGTTCATGAACAGTCTAATTCGACGTGAGGTATAAGCTTTACGACGAACTTCATATAAACTCTTCTCAAAAATAATATTGCGCTTTAGTAGGATAATATTCGTTTGAAAAATTGAAAATAAATTAAATACCTGAACTGACAGATGTCTGGTCTACAGAATGTAAAATTAGATTTTGCAAGGCAACGGTATAAAAAACTAAAATGGATTTTAGGCCTGAGCCTGTTAATGTTTATCTGATTAAAGATTTTCCCATATATTACATATCAGAATTTTCTGTTAACCGAGGATTGTCCTGCTGTAATTGAATAAGACAGATTTATTTTATTTTTTCCACATCTTTTTTGATAGAACTGTATATAAGTTCAGTTTGCTTTAATTTAAAAGAAAACTTTCGTCAGTCATGTCTTCGTTTTCCCTGGTGGCTAAGTTAGGCTTCATATATTTAGGCACATTTTAACAAATTTTAATCAAATCACAAACAGTCGGGGTCGGCTGGGGCGGTCAGCATTTGGGGCGCAGAACTTGATTTTTTGATTACAAGTTTCGCAACTGTTATTGACCACATTGACATGAAGAACACTAGAAGAAAA
The DNA here is from genome assembly GCF_947561715.1 of Ascidia mentula. NCBI lineage: Eukaryota > Metazoa > Chordata > Ascidiacea > Phlebobranchia > Ascidiidae > Ascidia > Ascidia mentula. The sequence continues at coordinate 19,638,171 of NC_138568.1, read as the reverse complement.
AATCGTAACTTTCAATGACGACTTTTGTGAAACGTAGTGCAATGTAACGAATGAATTGAAACTAACCTAGCGTTGAATAGATTGCGTTGGTCCTGCTTACCGATCCCTACCAAACTTTGGGGCTGGCTACGCTGCTTATGCAATTTTAACTAGCCTAAAGTTATGCTAATGTAACTCTAACCAGTGCCAAAAGGTAAAGAAAATTCACTTAGCCTACAATAAACACAAGTATTTTCACAAATTGAATTGCGTTGTTTTGTAGATTTAAGATTTGGTTTTGATTGCAGTTTTGGAGTGTTTTAATAAAGAGACGTAAAATCAAAAAAAGAAAATTCTATTTTGTGCAAAAAAACGACTACGTCACTATGCGGGTAAAAGGAGGAAATCAGAACGGCTTTCGCATGTTCTGGGTACTGATAAATGAAATCGGAATACATTCGGTGTCGATGGAATACTTTTGATAATAGACTAGTTAAGTTTTTCAACTTTTTTCTTACGTAGCTCAGATTTATTTTGGTAAAACTTACGTGACCCACGCTGTCTTATTAACTTGGCTGCGCTTTCTTCGTTTTGGTGTTCAAACGTACATTTGACCAAGCTCCGTGGCTCACTCGTAAACAGCACTGTGGCCATGCACCGGGCCATGGCCCACAGGTTGAGAAACGCTGTGATATTTTAAAACACTTTTCATTCAAAAAGTGACTGAAGTGTGACGAGTGCCGGTGTTTGCGGTCACGTCAGTGCTTGTAGTGAAGAACTGACTGGCGCGTGGAAATTCGCACGTTTAACGTAGTTACTGCGTGTAACCGGTCCGACAAGTTCTGTTGCTGGAGTGGAAAGGATGTAGAGATCTGATTAAAAAATAGTTTATCCTCTTATCTCGTTTATTATAAGCGCCTCGTATAAAAATATATATGCTACGCGAAAGTATTGTGTTTGTTGGGTAATTGTACTGCTTGTGTTGTGTTGTTAAGTTGGCAACAGAGTTGTTTATGTTTGCGCATCAAAAAAGCACGTTTTCATTTTTGCGCTATTTTATTTTTAATTATTTTTCTTAGTTGTTATTTTAATCATAAAAATTGCATTTGATTGATAGAGAAAATGTGAAAATATGTATTTTCTGGTAAAGACAATGGGAAAATAAATATACAACTGTGATTTTTTTATTGCACAGAATTGAAATTTAAAAGTACAAATTCTTATTGTGTACAATGGATATTGAGGAGGTTGCAACCACTGCTTATGATGATCAAAAACCAGGTACAAGTGGATTGAGGAAAGGAACCCAAGTTTTCATGAATAAACCCAACTACACACAAAACTTTGTTCAGTCGATTCTCGAAAGTGCTGGCGATATAAAGGGGTGCACTCTAGTGGTCGGAGGTGATGGAAGATTTTATATGAAAACAGCTGTTGATTTAATCATCAAGATGGCGGCAGCCAATGGTGTTGGAAAACTTGTGATTGGCCAATCTGGGGTTTTGTCGACTCCTGCTGTCTCTTGTCTCATCCGTAAGCACGAAGCTGTAGGTGGAATAATACTGACAGCCAGTCACAACCCTGGTGGACCTGATGCTGACTTTGGAATTAAGTTTAATACGTCCAACGGTGGCCCAGCACCATCTAGTGTTACAGACAAGATTTATGCAATTTCCAAGTCATTGAAATCATACAAAACATGCCCTAATCTGTGCATTGACTTTGACCAAGTTGCAAGGCATAACTGCACAATCAATGGAGCTAATTTTCAAGTGGAAGTAGTCAGTAGTGTACAGGATTATGTCGAAATGATGAAAAACATCTTTAACTTTCCTACTATCAAAGCATTTTTGCAAGAAAGCAATGTTAAATTGAGGTTTGATTCCCTTCATGGCGTTGTGGGACCTTATGCCAAGAAGATAGTTTGTGAGGAACTTGGAGCCAACCCAGATTCAGTAATCCACTCTACTCCTCTGGAAGACTTTGGTGGTGGCCACCCAGATCCAAATCTCACTTATGCAGCTGATCTTATGAATGAGATGAAAAAGGGTCTGCATGATTTTGGTGTTGCATTTGATGGTGATGGGGATCGTAACATGATTATTGGAAAAAATGGATTTTTTGTCTCACCGTGTGATTCTTTGGCTGTGATTGCTGCTAACCATAGATCAATACCATACTTTGTACAAAACCAGATGACTGGTTTTGCTCGAAGCATGCCCACTAGTGGTGCTTTAGACCTTGTTGCTAAAGGACTTGGTTTACCATTTTATGAGGTGCCTACAGGTTGGAAATTTTTTGGTAACCTGATGGATTCCAGCAAAATAGCCTTGTGTGGAGAAGAAAGCTTTGGGACCGGTTCGGACCACATCAGGGAGAAAGATGGTATGTGGGCCGCACTGGCATGGCTCTCAATTCTTGCCAACACAAAGAAGTCGGTGGAAGAAGTCATCACGAACCACTGGAAGACCTACGGGAGAAATTGCTTTACCAGATATGATTATGAACAAGTGGACACTGCTGCAGCCAATCAAATGATGGAAATCCTCACCAAAGCCATAGATGACAAATCGCTTGTCGGTCAAACCCTTGCTGGCGCTGGAAAATCCTACACTGTTCAGTTAATGGACAATTACCGTTATGAGGATCCCATCGATAAAACTGTTACGGAAAAGCAAGGTATTCGTGTTATTTTCACTGATGGTTCTAGAATTATCTTCAGGCTCAGTGGAACTGGCAGAAGTGGTGCAACAATTCGAATGTACGTAGACAGCTATCTTAACAAGGAGGATCCAACTTTGGATGCAGCAGCTGCTGATGTATTGAAGCCTCTTGTGGAAATTGCATTGCAAGTATCTCAAATCCCACAGCTGACAGGAAGAAATGGTCCGACCGTTATTACATAGAGACATTTTATTATGTGCATGTACATGCTATGTATAGTATTTATATGAACAGTACACATATTAGAATGGTACATGAACTATTTGGCCCTTTTTCTTATAGTAATGTTAATAGTCAAAGTAGGTATGTCTTTAACATGCACATAAGTTACATCTGTGCTATTATTTTGTACATATGTACTACTATATTTATTATGCACTTTGGTCATACAGTACACTGTTGCAGTCATTTAACCATAAAATGTTGTCAAAACAAAGCAATATACATGACTGATGGTGCATACATGATAACCTCCTGTATTGGTGTTAAACATTAACTAATGCGTTTCTGTATCCAACTGTATTTTTGCCTTATGTTTGTATACATTACACAAGGTATTATCGACTGAGATTAATTCCGAATAGTCGACCTGTGAAATATATGGAAAGTTCACTAAAACAGTGTGTACGTGTGTTTCTTGAGTTTAATGAACTTCAGTCCTTCTTTGCAAACAGTTAAATCATTCACTGAAACACTGGCAAAAGAGTATATTTCGCCAAATGAAACAAAATGCGTTGTATAACAGTCCGCAAAAAAGTGAAATAAGAAAAACATGAGAATGTACCATGCAGATAGAAACTTCACAGCAAAAAAGGTTACTGTGACAACTATTTCATTGGATAATACAAGAAAAGGGGATTTTGAAATGCCAGCAACTATGAGAAAAATTTTATTGTTCAAATTATCCCCACATTCAACTTGACTGACATAAGGCACTGAACTCACAAGTTCGTGTAATGTGGTGGTACAAGCCACAGCGGTTATACCTGGGAAAAAATGCATTTTCCCAGCTTACATATAACAAAAACATGTCTCACAGTGGAACAAACGCAAGGGGCACTTTTAAACAGCGCCAAACATGATAACAACAAATCACACTGAGATTTGATCATCGGCGCTTTGCTGCTGGTTAAACTTACTTTAGTAGAAACCTTAGTTTCGATCCTACATTTCCAAAATACAAGATAATATTAATATAACGTTGAAACCCTAGTTTCAATCTAACTTTTCTAGCACCAAATACAACACCCAAACCAATGCAACTAAACATATATATGGGCAAAAAAAACATGGAAAGTTATGGAAAAAAATCTCTTATGCAAAAAAATTGATGTTGTTCGCTTGATGTCACGTAAATATTTTTTCAATCTGCCTCTGTATGACCACCAACCCTTCCATAATTCACTTCATGTTTGCCGTTGCCTCGTCGCATATTTTCACAAGCTCAGCATTCTCCTTTAGAGTATTTTCTAATTGTTTCTCGAGCGAGACAACAGTCATTTGTTCTTTCTTGATGCGGGCTTCCATTGCACTCACACGCCTCTGAGCATCACCATTCACATCTCTCATTTCTGAGTTCAACCTGCAAAAAGAGATGAAATTTTAATTCAAAACACCTGACTCAACGTTGCAAGTTAAAATAATGCCGGATAAAAATATAACACTTTCAAACTGAGTCAGTTCAATTATGCAAGATCACAAATTGCCTTGTGGGATTAATTTTCTTAAAAACCCACAGCGCAAAAGTCACATGCCATTGTTGAGATATCTTTCCTTTTTTTGCCATGTATGACTTACCTGGCTATAGCGGTGTCACCCTCCTTCTTTAAACTTGTATATTTGGTCATCGTTGATTTGAACAAAGCAGCTTTCTGTTTGTACTTCACTTGAAGTTCATCATCATAGGCCTATTGACATTAGTACCAGGTAAATGATTATAACAAGTTTAATTAAATGTACCTTGAGTAGCAGTGATATGTAGCAAGGTATACTCAGTGGATATGATAAAAAGGCATTACTTAACGTATAGCTTTACTATAATTTATACTTTACCGGAATAAAAATGCAAGGTTAAGAATAGATCATAGGAACATAACTCACGGCTTTGTAAATCTTTAGGACAAAAAATATAGCCAATATACTGCAATTTGCATTGACTATCATTGTTACAAATGATTATCACATCAGCTATACGGGTTATATTGTTCATCGAAAATTTTATAGGAATGTTGGAACAAACAAAAGGAAAATCTTAACCTTTTTGTGAGCAATCAGAGTTGTCATAAGTTTGTTGTTACGTCTGTAATAATCCCCGAACATGCTGACGAACGAGGAAAACTCCTTTAACGAATTTTCATGTTGCGACTCTGCGGCATCGACTTCAGCGTCGTAGAAACTGTCTTTGTTTTTAAACTCTTTGCTCGCAGTTTCGTTGATGCAACTACACAAAAGTAAACACAAAACAATGTAACTAATGCTTGTCTCAGCCCATGTGTGCCCAAACTTTTTCATGAGGGCCAATTTTAATTGATCAAAGATGCCCAAGGGCCAGCATAACTGCTTTACCTACCTACATTTTTTTAGAATATTTATTTAAATTAAAAAAGCCTTATCCAATCTTTGGCAAGCCATGTGCAACACAATTTAAAACCAAAGTCACGGGCCACATGAAATACTATGGCAGGGCACATTTTGCCCGTGGGCCACACTTTGGGCACCCCTGCCTTAGCCCAAGTGAATCAATTGACACATTGAAAAACGATTAATCAGAAGAGATGCTTTTCAAAACTGTGCGTGTTTTATTAATCACTTTTGCCAGTTAAAATATACTATGCAGTAACACTCAGGACTAACTTTGATTCTTCTATTCGTTTCAACAAATCTGCTTCCAGTTTTTTCATTCGTTTGTTTTCCTCATCAAGATTCTTTGTACTTTCCGAAACCAATTCTTCATATTCTTCCTGCGTGTATCGACGACCACTAGATTCCACTTCACTTCTCACAGCAGAATACGTGGTTTTGGGACGATCCTAAGGGACAATAACGCCGTGAAAACTGGAGTCTGGAAATATTAAGTCTTCTAATAGAAATGTAATATTCATATTTCTGGCTTTTTTCTCTTTCCATTTCTGTTGTTTTTATTTATTTTCTTTCCTACTTGTCACATTCATTTTGTTCGTTAAAAATATAAATCTAAGTTTGTCGCAAAAATTTCAGGTTAATTTTGCCCAGCGGTCAGGAGTCGGAGGACTTAATAACCTCCAAGGTTTCATTGGAGGCGATGCTATTTACATGCAAAATAAAATTATTTGTCATCATTAAAAGGACTACAAAAATATTGGAATACACTGTTTCTCTTTAAGGCTGACCAAAGCAGTGACCAATACGTTCAGTAACAAAACTTCCCAAAAATATTTTTTTACTGTACTCTAATTTTGTCTTAAAGAAAAAGACACAACAACTATGGTTTTGGCATGCATAAAAATTGTCAATTGCATAAAAATGACCAACCTCTACTCTTGGGCTAAGACTGAGGTCGAGCAACTTTGCTGTTGGTGTTTCAATACTGTTCCACGACCCTTCTTGTTCATTGAAAATATTTTGCGTCAAGCGTGTAGCAGCGGGGTGAAGATGGGTTGGTTCATATGACGTCATGTTTCCACTAAAATTTGTAAAACAGGAATTGTTCGAAAGTTGCAGAACGCTGATCTTTCTACCACAGCATATAATGTTATACGCTTGAATACCTTCCAATGTGATTTAGCACCTTATGATACAATGTGGGCTACACAAATGCTCTTATGTAAAGCATATGGTTTTGTAAAGCTAGTTCCGTGCTACAGCTATCAGCTGCACTGATAAGACCTAATGGTTTGCACTGCCATCTGCAGCTAAATGATACTTCGGGTTTTGTTTGCAAAACTTTCACTGCAACTGCATTTTACACGACAAATTAAATTTAAAAAGCAAGTTTAAGAAGAGCAGGACTCAATAGAAAACATGTGAAAATTGTGAATTAACTTACATATCTCCGGGTATTTCCCTTTTGTTTTTGGATATTATCTGAAAATCACAATTTTACTTATTTTTTGAATTTAGAAAACTCAGGAAATAAAATAACTCTGGGGCAGATGGAAAACCAACCATGAAATCAAAACCTACTTCCAGGTGTGCCTATTTACCACCAACTTATTAAACTTTACCAAAAAATGTGTTCTATTTTTTAACTTTGAACTGGAACGTCAAGTAAAACACAATTACTTACTTCTGATGATTGAGGTGGAAAATTCGATCCATTTTCTACTTCTGCAAAGTTATTACATTTGTGTTGTTGCAATAATTACTGGTACACAATTACTCTGCTAAGTAACAATGCAATAAAATAACTATTAGCAAAGTATATAAAGCAACTTGCAATTAAAGATCTACTTGTTAAACAAACTGAAACATGCACCCATTATGCCCAGTAACCTAATCTAAACACAAGGATTAGTTCTACCATGTACATAAAAGCCAAGTAAACATAAAAACTTGACTGGCTCCTAATTTAACAAACATCATGAAGCATGGTAGTAAGTTGTACATATGACGAATAACATCAAAAACGAAGCGATAGCATTTCCCCTAACTCGAACGGATCACATAAAAGCTTGTCTGGCAAAAGTTTTCCCATAAGGTTTAAAATCTAGTAGAAACGCACAATACACAGGGCAATTACATTCACTCGAACTGAATCTTATTCAAGTCAGGTGCTGTACACGATACAATAAGCCCTATCCACTCCAGTGCCTTTACAACAAAAGGCATGGCGACAACCGACACACAAGAGCAAACAATGAAGTGAGCTACAGGCCACATTTTAAACTATCATCATTCAGTCACTGCCCTCTCCCTTTGGACAAGATTGGAGCATGAAGGAGAAGGCAAGGTGGAGTTAAGTAAATAACTCCTACAAAGGTAACGTGTACGGGTAAATGTAATTTGGAAAGTAATGTTGGGGAATGTGATGAGATGGCCACTTGCACTTCTAACAGCTATGGCTTGTCTTGTCTTTGGTATTACCATGGCAACCAGTCTGGTAGTAATACTGGATCTAGTTCCAACTTATCTATGGTTTTCCCTCGCATACACATTTCAATTTATGTTTTTACTAAATGTCAATGATAATATTGGTGATAAACCACTTGTTTTTCATTAATAATGCCAATTTTTAGAAACATTCCCAAAAGTCTGCATTCCCAATAACTTATTCAGTTGAATTCAAAATTTATATAACCGTTATATTTGTATATTCACTACATGAAAGCTGTTGTAATCATCAACAATTTAAAGTTTTTAGCATCAAGACTACATGGATTTAAGTGACAAAAACCACTGATTTTGCCCCAAACAGAAGCACACCAAACAGAACCCTTGCAGATGCAACTCACGTAACTTTCTAATTTAAAATAAAACAAGAATGTACACGAATAAAGTTACAACTAAAGACTTACCTCCATCAAATGCAATCATGTTGTCAAGCAGTGACCTGCAAAATAGTGTTTTGTTCATGTTCCTTGATCATTTTCTCTGTTATAATCGGTCTAATGTATATTGTACTTACCGTTGCAGAGACTTAATGCTCCATTAACAGAGTATTTACAGTAATCAATCCACATTTAACTGCGCTTAGTTGTATACGGTACAAAAGCATTTAATGTTTGAACGAGTAATGAGTATTACATTACTAAGTAGACACATTTGCAATCAAATTTTACACCTTTCAAAATCAGATAACAGGCGACAAAAACTAGGTTTGGTAACCAATGAAAAAAACTACATTCAGGAATATAAAATTGTACAAACATTATTTCTACTAAACTAAAGGTGAAATAACAGAGCAAATACTGCCCGAAAAATTGTTTATGTACTTTACTTGCTACTGCTAGATGGGTACCATACGTTTTTTTATACAAACAGCCAAAAATGAAAACAAAAAAAAACATTATATCACTCCATAGCTGGAATATTTGTGAGAACTCTTTGACAAACCTTTTTTGTACCAGAGGATCAAACTGTACATACAGCGACTGTTTCTTCAACAACGATTCTTGTGGTGCATCCTGCACAAAAACTAACATTTGTTTACCTGTATTGCAAGTGGGAAACCACCAGTAGGTACTTTCATGGTTAATGATTGTCAAACTTGCAAACTAAAATGCACAAAAGTCTTACGTCTTGCTTTTTCCACAGTTCCTCCCATCCAGTCAGGTTTTGTTCAGATTCGAAAACTGAAAAAAATTAAGTTAAAATATTTTGAAACAAAATACAGAGTTTTGTGATGCTAACAAGAAAACTAATACAATCAAAATTGGTCTAAATCACAATTCAGTGACTTTTTGTACAAATATATTGAGTTTTGAGAGCAATAATATTTTTACACTAGAAATAAATGCAAGTGAAATGGTGTAAATACAATTTAAATGTTTTTTTGTGAAACTGCAAATATTAACCACCAATTTATATTCATCGATATCTTGACATACTTTCATCAGCAGGCTTAAATTCATCATCATCACCATCACCATCATTGCCTCCCCCGATTAGTGTCTCCTGTGTCAGGGTGTCGTCGAGATGGTTTTGAAGAACAGTATCTTCTGTTGTCCTATCATTATCTGTAGGGGTATTAGTATTCTCTGTTGGTGCATCTGGATCGTTTTCAAGAGCTTTTGAGCTTTTAAAAGGATCAAAGTTTGGGTCATCGAACTGGCTGAAGTCCATTGTGTATCCTCCTTTTGGAACAGAAATGTCTTCCTCATTAGTAACAGCATGAGGTACAGCTTTCTTTAATACCCTTTTAGACTTCTTGTTTGATGTCTTTTTTGCAGGAGACGCTTTGTTATCTGCTGCAACTTCGGTTTCATCAACATCATCAGTCTGACGAACTGTTGATGGTGGGTTAAGTTCTTCACTTAGTTTGGTTGTTTCGTCATTGGATAAACCCTTGTTTGTTTTGAAAGGATCATAATTGGGATCATCAAACTGGCTGAAATCAATTGAATATGCTCCCTTTGGTGGAGGAATGTCATCTGCATCATCACCAACTTCACTTGGTGGTGGAGACTTTTTAACAAACTTCTTCTGTTTCTTTTTAAATGATTTCTTGGGCACAACAGCTTTAGTTTTTTCATTTGCTTCTTTTTCCTCAATAGCTGAATCAACAGTCGCAGCTTGCTCTGCATTAGCAGGCAAGTTTGATGATTCATCATTCAATATTGCTTTGTTTGTTTTAAAAGGATCAAAGTTTGGATCTTCGAACTGACTGAAGTCAACTGAGTATGCTCCTTTTGATGAAGAAATATCTTCATTATCATCATCCTGTACATCAACCGCTTTTGGAGACATTTTCTTTTTTTGTTTTGGCTTGGATGACTGTTTTTTAGGAGTTGATTTCTTTTCAGCAGCGCTTTCTGTTTCAGGGAGAGGTACAGATTCTGTGGCTGCATTTACTTGTGAACTCTCTTCATTGGACAAACCTTTCCCAGTTCTGAAAGGGTCATAATTGGGATCATCAAACTGGCTGAAATCAATTGAATAAGCTCCCTTTGGTGGAGGAATGTCATCTGCATCAACTCCAACTTCACTTGGTGGTGGAGACTTTTTTACAAACTTCTGTTTCTTCTTTAATGATTTCTTTGGCGTGGTCCTTTTAGTTTTTGCTTCCTTAACTTTTTCTTCAAGTGTGGAATCAACAGTCTTAGTTTGTTCAGCATTAGCAGGTAATTTTAATGATTCATCATTCGATATTGCTTTATTTGTTTTGAAAGGATCAAAATTTGGATCTTCGAACTGACTGAAGTCAACTGAGTATGCTCCTTTTGGTGGAGAAATATCTTCGTTATCATCATCCTGTACATCAACCACATTTGGAGACATTTTCTCTTTTTGGTTTTGCTTAGTCGGTTCAAGTTTAGGTGAAGTTGGTACTTTTTCATCAGCACTTTCTGCTACAGGGAGAGGCATAGGTTCTGTGGCTATACTTACTTGTGAAGCCTCTGCATTGGACAAACCTTTTCCAGTTTTAAATGGATCAAAATTAGGATCATCAAACTGGTTGAAATCAATGGAATAAGCTCCCTTTGATGGATGTTGGTCATCTTCAACCCCTATTTCAGCTGTGAGAGCAGTTTCCACAGTTTTTTTCTTCTTTTTCTTCAACCAAGGTTTGGGCACTTGTTTCTTGTTAGTTTTTGGAGCAGAATTTGATTCAGTTGATTTTTTGTCAGCTTTTTTATCAGTTGATTGTAAATCTTTATTCCTGGCATCTTTGTCAGGTTTTTCTAACTTGAGTTGGGCATTTTCTTCTCGCTTAGGCATATTATCCATTTCAGTCTGAGGCATTTCTTCGATCTCCACCTGCTCCTGCAATGTTGGACCTTCGTTGGATAAACTTTTTGTGGTTTTAAAAGGGTCGTAGTTGGGATCGTCAAACTGGCTGAAATCAATGGAATAAGCTCCCTTTGATGGAGGTTGGTCTTCTTCAGCTCCTATTTTAGCTGATGGAGCAGTTTCCACAGTTTTTTTCTTCTTTTTCTTTAACCAAGGTTTGGCCACTTCTTTCTTATTGGGTTTTGGAGCAGAAATTGCTTCAGTGCATTGATTGTCAACTTCTTTATCAGCAAGTTGTAAATCTTCACTGTTGGCATTTTTGTCAGGTTTTCCAGATTCAAGTTGAATGTTTTCCTCTTTCAGTGGTTTATGATCCAACTCACCCTGGGGCATCACAGTCGAAGGGGTTTCTTCGATCTCCACCGGCTCCTGCAGTGTCGGACCTTCATTGGACAAACTTTTTGTGGTTTTGAAAGGGTCATAGTTAGGGTCGTCAAACTGGCTGAAATCAATCGAGTAGGAACCCTTGGATATAGAAATATCACCAGTTTCACCATCTGGGGTTTCAACAACCTGTTCTGTCACTTTGGGTTTCGATTTTTTTACAGTTGTTTTTTCTTTGCTTCCTGGAACTTTTTTACCTGGCGACTTTTTAGGTATTTTATCTTTTTCCTCTGCATTTGTTGGCTGAACTGCTGTTTGGCCACCAACACCTGTTTTGGTCTGAAATGGATCAAAATTGGGATCATCAAATTTGTCAAAGTCGATTGAGTACGCTCCTTTAGCTGGCAGAGGTTCATCATTTTCTACAGCTACTTCATTTACTTCCGGACTGGGCATATCTTGTATGTGACTGATGGCAACATCTGGTTCTGGTAAGAACGTTTTTCCTGCAGACAAATCAGTTTCCACACTACTGATTTCTTGAGGAAGGACATCTTCACTTTTGGCTGCAGACTCATCCAATGACAGTCCCTTATTTGTTTTAAAAGGATCAAAATCTGGGTCATCAAACTTACTGTAGTCGATGGAATAGGCACCTGTTGATGCTGGAGGTGAGTCTGTATCTATATCTTGTTCTGTGACAACCTGGGCAAGCATCTGCATAGTATTTTCTGTTACTGTACTTTCAGGATGTGCATTTGTACCAATAACATTGTCTACAGAAAGTTCTGAGGCCAAGAGAGTTTCAGTGCTTTTTATTTGAGAAACACATGAAGAGACAGTATTGGAGACATCAGACTTTACTTCAAACAATGGCTCTTGAACTTTGGATGGCTCTTCACTGGAAACAAGCACATCTACAAGCACTTGAGTAGGAGAAATTTGACTTTTTACTTCCCTGCTCACCAAAACCTCAGGTTCAGGTTCACGGTCATATGTTGCTGCATTGCTATTAATATTTTCCTTTCCATCCAAGGACAAACTATGGCTTAATCTTGCACTGGTATCCAGGACTGCTGAACTTTCGTTAGACAAACCTTTTCCACTTTTAAAGGGGTCAAAATTTGGGTCATCAAATTTGCTCAAGTCAAAAGAATATGCACCCTTTGGCTCAGAAATCTCTTCTGTCACATTTGTTTCATGTCGGAGCTGTGGTTGTGGTGACGTTAACTTGTCTATCACATCTGCATTTTCCTTTGGTGATGGGGTTTTTGTAACTTGTGGCATTAGCTCTTCGATCAGAGTACCACTGTTTTGCTGATCGAGACCTTCAACATTTACTGGTGTACTTTCAATTAAACGAATATCTTCATTGCTCAGGGCTCTGGTAGTCTGAAATGGATCAAAGTTGGGATCATCAAATTTACCGAAGTCTACAGAGTATGCTCCCTTTGGATGTAACAGTGTTTCAACTTCTTCTTGTATTTCAGGACTTTTGCTCTGTGTATCTTCTGTGAGACTAGTTGTATGTGAAGAGTCATGCAATCCTTCTGCTTTGAATTCACTAACCACGGATGTACCCTCTTCTATTGATTCTGATATGGCATTTTTGCAAGTTAACACATCTCCATCTGAATTAATACTGTCCTTGTTTAAGGTTTTTGCATTAATGGAATCCATCAAATTATCAATATTTTGCATATCTTTATAATCTGTTTCAGCTATTGAAACTTTCATGATTGGTTCATTATTACTAACTGCACTTTTAGTCTGAAACGGATCGAAATTTGGGTCATCAAAATCTATAGTATAGGCTCCCCTTGGAGGAGGTAAAGAGTTTTCCTTGTCATGTTCTTCATCAACTTTCTCATCTTCCAAATGTTGCGTTTCTTGTGTATTAGGTGCTACAGTCTTTAATATTGGTTGAACATGTGGCAGGTCGTCTTGGTGAGATGCTTCAACTAATGGGTCAAAATCTGCGAGGTGTACATTTATTTTTGTCTCTGGTGATGTTGAAGAGTTTTGGCCATCTAACATACCCGTTTTATCTAACACACCCGTTTTACTTGTCAGTATCTCATCTTCAAGAACATTTTCATCGCTGGGCAGATTTTCAGAAACAGTATCCTTAATGCTGGACTGTTTGCATTGAAGAGAAGTATTTTGGGAATCCCCAATTTCAACAGATGTCTTATCATGGGTTGTGTGATCCCCAGAATCATGTTCACTGACAGGTAAACTTTGTTCTAGGTTTGATACAGGAATAAATGGTCCATCACCATTCTCAAGGACAATTTCCACATCTTTTTCATGTGTTGGGGAATTACCCACAGCCTGCTTGGTGGCGAAAGGATCAAATTTAGGGTCATCAAACTTATTTAAGTCAATAGTATAAGACCCTATGGAAATGGCAACACTTTCCTGTTCTTCAATCAATGGACTTGGACCTTGTTTTTCAATCTTCTTCGATTTGGACTTTGGTGACATTTCAGTTGTGGTATTTAGGTTTTGCTTTTCTTGCAGCACATTGTTTTTTGGCTTTTCTGGTATATTATCAACAGCTTTTACGCCTGCCTTGGGTTCATTTTCAATACCGCCATCAACACTTGGTGTTTGATTGGTGGGTTCTGCAACAGGTTCATGATTGTAGTCAACAAATTCACCACTTGCTTCAAAAAACAAATCAGCTTGGTTGTCCATGTTTTCAACAGTCACTGGTCTTGGTTTGCTTTGTTCCACAGAAGCAAATAAACTACCTCCAACATCTGTTGATTCTGGAGGCCCAGAGAATTTTGCTTTCATAGGAGTACCAGTTTTTTCTTCCAACTTCATACCAGAAAACATGGACAACAAATCGTCTTCAATATTCACACTTTTTGTAACAATTGGTGGACTGGGAATAATATTACATTCTATTGTTGGTGTATTTTCCTCCACTGAGCCAGGATGTAAAAAAGAATCATCATCTGGTGACAAGGAGGAGGGGGTTTCTGGATTAAAATTCAGACTATTGTCTTCTAAAGTTGCACGACTAGTAAGAGTACCACTTGATGTCGGTGTGTCACCATCTGTATCTGGTTGCGCCAGTGGAGCATTAGGTGAAGTTTGATCTGATACTAATTTGCTGGAAAAGGGATCAAACTCACTGAAGGTTATGTCAGCTTCTGGAGTCAGAAATGGTGTGCTGTCCAGTGATGTGGCATTGGACAGGGCACTTGGCAAGACAAGGTTAGGCAGTGTGTCTTTGTACGATTCACTATTTATGGCAGCATCAGAGTCAGGGTCATCAGTTTCTACTTTATTAGAATTGCACATTACTTTGGCAATATTTGTAACTGGTTTCTCAGTAATTGCATCTTTGGCAGCATTGTTATAGCTAGTTTCAAGTCCAAGACCTGCAGCACTCACTTCATTTGTTTTAGTCACTTTTAAACTTTCGTTTACTTTGCCGGCTTTTTCTGAGCCACTCTGTTCAGTTTTGATATTTTTTTCTTCTTTTTGTACCGGTGCTGTGCTTGAATTTCCATCAGAGTTTTCGGTATTGATTTTGTTGCCACTGGCTTTGGGTAAATAATGCAAGGTGTGTTCAACAGGTTGACCTTCAGCATCAAAATCGATGACGCAAAATGCACTACCATCTGACAGCCTACGGACGTTGTCATTTTCAGCTACAGTGGAAAGCAATGCATTGGATGGACTTGCTTGGGAGGCAATACTAAGCCCTCCAAGGGCAGAAAGACAGTCTTCCAGTGGGTCTTTAGGCAAAGGTTTTTTATCAAATTTATCAGGTGTTTGATGTTCAACCTGAAAACATGTATATATTGAAATACAAATACTCTAAAACAACTGAAATGTAATAGTCCAGGGCTTTTTTGTTTGTGTGACCCCTTTATTGGTAGCCCACAGCATAATGATAATAAAACAACCCAACTCGAGTCACAGCCCACAGTTTAAGGAGTGCTGCACTAGTACACAGATATTAAACACAAATTATATTTGAGGATCTTTTTACGAAAAGGATTTTGTATGAACATCCAAGGCAAAACTATTCAAAAATTGTTCCAGTGCCACAATTTGACTGCAACTTACGTGGTATGTATTGTCCAAAGCTGTAACACAGAGTGTATCACATTCACTTGCACAGCTTTGATCTGTGAACATTAAGAAAGATAGAAATAATTGTAATGGGCTTGTACACTTTAATAAGGCAACAGCTTTCATCAATTCCACCATGTGTTTGCATACATACAATTACAACTTCCAATAACTTTACTTTTTAAATTTAACTGATGAAAACACAGTAATCCGTGTTTTGTAACACACCTGTTATAGTAAGTTTGTCATTGCTTGCCCTTAGTGTTTGATCTCCACCATCTATAGCAGTTATATAACATGACTGTAATGCAGTGTTGGATGTTACTGTGTTTTCGTCACTTGGATAACCATTTTCATTTTCCAACGACATGATACCAAGATCTCCACCCAAGTTAAGAACAAGCTGGTTAAGAACAGCACCTGCAACATATGTGTACATGTAAAAAATGTTTTGGGAATTTTTTGACAAATTACTTCCTCAAGCATTTATTGATTTTGGATTTTAAAAAGGCCAAACAAACACTAATGTTAAAAAATTAAATACATCAAAATGTTGATGAGTAAAGATAAAAACATGGCAAATAAAGGGAAACTTACAGCTTACAATAAAAAACTTACGTAAAAAGCAACGTATAACCTACTTGTTTTTTGATCAGTTATTGGTTTTACTGGTTGAGAGGCACTTGGCAGATAGAACGAGTCATCTCCAGAAGAGGTATCAGAGTTCGACAGTGCTGCATAGGCTTTAGATGGGAGAGAATCAGCAGATCTGTTAATCAAATAGAGATAATGCACATGGATTTCATTATGCAATCTTCTTAAACACAACATGCAACTGTAAAACAAACCAAACCTCATCAAATTTCAATAAAAAGTGCTGAACAACACTCCAGATGTGCTAATAGTTAGGGTTCCTTCCCGGGAATGTCTCGACGGGATATTCCCGGGATTTCTCGACAATATTCCGTTCCCGAATCCCGGGAATTTTGATTTCACTTCCCGGGAATATGGCAACAAAGCAAAATAGATTAAGAAGTAAATAAATTTTCCTTTTTTTGCTTTTTTGGATCCTATGAATCAAAATGATGACCCTATTTTGTGTTTTTCAATCAGTTTTATGGCGGAAACTTACACTATAAAAGACGTTGGTACGCATTTGTAAGCACAACGTAAAAATTTTTTAGGACGCAACCTAGCGGTACAAAAATTCTGTTTATTTTTTTTACGTTTTATAGCTTAACTTTGGCGAATGTGATATTACTTGACGGGAACTTGCTAAAGTAAATGTTTGCGGGTGTAATAGACAAATTTTAGTCGTTTAAATAATGCAATTATGCACGAAAAAAATGCCAATTTTTTTGTCGGGATCCCGGGAAATTTTTTTTTCATTTCCCGAATCCCGGGAAGTAAAAAATCCGGGAAATAGAGGAACCCTAGTCTACAGTTGACAACAAGGGCATAAAATTGCAAGACAACTATAAAATGGTTATAAATTCATTTTAATGTAAAAAGCATGCAAGAAAACATTCAACTGTGACACAAACCTTTGCAAAACAGTGACACAATCTGTTGTTGTGGTGTGACCAGAATACAACTGCAATAACAATGTGACAGTTCAACACAAAACACTAAGCCCAGTCGAAAAAGCACTTGGTCAACAAGATGATCAATGCCAAACCAGATTGAACATGCCTTGAAGAAAACCTAGCTTCTGTGACCAAAAGGAAAACAAATAAAAAATTGTACCTCTGCCCTTTGCCACTGACCACTTTCTTTAATTTTTTGAACATTTTGCACTTGTTGTCTACGTAGTGCTGAATAATTTACATAATATTTTTAAATTCAGATGTACGAAAAAAAACATTAAAGCTTTATTCGATCAAAGATTGTTTTAAAAAATATTGCGTGAAAAAAAACACTAACCTGAAAGTAACACATAGCTCATTAAGTTTCTGCTTTTTATCCGATGAGCGTAAACTATCTATACGATTGTCTGTGATAATTGCTTACATTTTCTACATGTTCTTTAATGGTGATCGGTAGGCAAAGGTGTACAAAAACTCACCAAGTAGGTTCCAAACTTTTTAGATTGACGGTTTATGGCTAACCTATGGGGGCGATGTTTTGAAAAAATAACTTTCCACAGGATAGCTCTTTTACAACGGCATTGAAGCGCCTTGCTGCAAGGTAGTGCCTGGGCCTTCGGCCTTGGGGCTGGAATTTGGCAATCTCCTTTCTTATGGTTTCGAACTAATCAATCTTCCAATTTGTACTTATTGTTCAATATTATTCTTACCAAGTGCCAATATGAAGACACACAAGGCAGGCAATGTTAACTTCAATCTTTTTCACATAACCAGTTTATATGGCAACCTATAGAGTATAGAAAGCCAGGCACAGCACTTTCAAAAGCAAACCATGGTCAAAGAGGAAATGGCCGCGCCAGTCAGGCGTGTGAAACAACGTTGTACAACATACATTAAAGGTAAAGCACATTGGCGGTGACATGGTCAGACTTGGGTCAACGCCAGCACAGCAGATGATATACTGGAAACTACACACAACACAACGACCAATTTGGCTTTAGTGGCATAACAATATTATACCTTTATGCATCAATTAGTTTTGTTAATAATGAATTCGTTGCAGTAACTATGTTGCCGCAAGATAGCTTAAACCAGCAAGGTAGAAATGTCTGACAATTTGTTTTTGAAAACAAAACAATTATTTTATAAAACAGTCCGATACGTTCCAATAGGTCTGTAGCCCATTAAAAATATATTCGTGACCAACTTGTGGAGATGGCCCACAATTTCCGAATCACTTTTGGCAAGAAACAGAGCGGAGCTTTTGAACAGGAGAAGGAGTGCGGAGCCAAATGCATCTTTGGCCTGCGGTTGCATGTGTAAAGGGGGCTGAGCACCGCACTTCAAAAGGGTCCCGCAGTTTACCGTTGAAACCCAAAAAGGCCATCGCCGAGACAATAAAATCTTTCCACACGGCCCCACTATTTGTACCTACGGTTATGTACGTAACTCTTTTTCCAAAAACTTTTTTTACCTTTTGAGATATGAAAATACACATGAACTTAGATATCCTGTGGTTTTAAGAACTATAATTCCTTTTACTGCATCCTGTAATATACTCAAATGTTCTGTCACACTGTAACTAAATTCAGAATGAAACTGGTTGGCGAGTATATAAAATAAGCACATCTGTTCTCTCACCATAACCAAACTATCCAAAATTACAATGACTCATCAGCAAAAAAGAATCATGTATAAAAAAGGGACCAGATTTTTAAATGTAAAAGCAGGACTTGAACCCGCACTGCTCGTTCACGTGGTTTCCGGATTCGCGTGGTTTGCGTATTTACAGAAGCCCCTGAAAATACTGTGGTTTTCACTCGGAAGTACGTTTCTGTTTTGTGCTTGACGCGAAAATGGTTAACATGGTGGTGCCACAAAACATTGTGCACCCCTGTAGTGTTACATTCCCCCTAAACCAGCTTTTACAACATTTCATCTTTACGTTGCTCACAACTAGAACCTGATTTGTTGATAATAACTTAAAAAAACGTCATGCTATTGCGGAAAGAAAAGTAGTATTACAATTATTCTGTTCTGCTGGCACAAATAAACGTATTTTTTCTGCACCGACGTAACTTTAAGCCTCGTTGCATGGGAGGCAATAAGTCGGACGTTTAATTGTGTCAGAAGAACAGATTAATTAAAATGCAATATGTCTAGCGACAACACGAACACAAGAAAAAAAGGAGTATTTGTTTAAGAGCAGCTTTAATTTTGTTATGAAGATACAAAATACCAATTTGTCATGGAGCTATTTAGAAAATATCATAACCTAAAACACAACTTATTTTGTACAAGAGAAAACCCTCTGTAACATCACAGTGGCATAAAAAATTAAATAAGTTTAAGCACAGAATGGAGATAAAACGGAAAGGTACTGCTTTACAAACTGTAACTGCAACCCACCGTAAAACAAACGATATGCTGTAACTTCCTTTCAAGCCAAAAAAAATGTAAACCACAGCCAAATAAAATCATGATATGATTGAAAAAACAAAAAGTGGAAAACAGTACGCTATTTTCCATTCCTTGCAGTTAAAATCTGATCTGTAATCCACTGAATTCCTTCGTTCAGTCCATCTCCCGTGCGTGCGTTGCTTGAACAAATATGCCACGGCCGCCCGATGTCGCTAATGTGTCCTTTGCCGTACATGGGGCTTCCCCCGCGTATCCACTCCCCTTTGTCGAGTTCAAGAAGTTGAGCACATTTTACGGCTGAGAATGACTCGCGGAGGTCGCTCTTATTGGCGAAAAACAACACGGGCAGCATTCGTTTGCGCTGAAGCTGAAAAGAAACAGAAATTTAGAAATTTTGCCTTTAAAATTAAATGGGGCAAAACATGCATACACACACATATAAATTATTTCTTATTTTATTTCAATTTTTTTAAGCGACATTTACGTAATTATTGGCGAATGTACAAACGTAGGAGTTTAAGACCGTTACACTTAAATTAGCGACTAATAAAAAGTCATTTCATTTTGGGCTTACAAAACCAGATTTTACATGGGCGAAACAACTTTCTAAATATTAATACAATCGACATGTTGAATTACGTTTTACTCGTACCACTGCGACCATAAATGTTGTTCAGGCGCCTGATTTGGCCCGCGGGCCTCTAGTTTGGCACCCAATGGTACAAACAGCAGGTGTAACATTTCGACATAAATGAAAATTATTATTTCTGGATACGGGAAAGTAAAACTTTCACTATTTTAAAACTTGGGTCAGCAAATACTTTTAAGCGTGGCCCCCAAAATGGTTCCCAATGCCACATAACCTAAAAGAGAGCTTAACAAGCGGTTTCACTGCCATAAGTTCTGCTTGGAGCAAACTCAATAACTTTGACGTAACAATCGAATATCAGTGTGTGACAACATAATGATAATAGTAAAAAAACAGACTTTCGACATTGGCGAACCTGCCTGTTTTACATCGAAAACTAGACAAAAACGTTATATTTACATATTTCACGAGCAAAAAAAGCGACCAAAATTGGGTCGGGACCCCCATTTGCGGACCCCTGTTTCAAAGGAATATTGACTTGTTCTGTTGCAAATCCCGTTTATTGCAGATTACCTCCTTATGCCGCAACAATTGCGTTAGTTCCTCTTTGGCAACCGGTATTCGAAGTTTATCTGTGCTGTCCAACACGAATATTATGGCGTCACAATTGCCATAGTAATGTTCCCACAGGTTTCTGTACCGGCCCTGTAAATCAAAATATTAATAAAATTGTTAAAATTACGCTCATGCGTTTTGAGCAATAAGTGTACAAATTGTGTGAGTACACAAATTAATTGGGTTATTTACGATACGAATCAAATTAAGGATTTAGTGTGAAACGTGATTAACTGAACGTTTAAATTCATCTTGCGGCGACTAAACGATTTTGCAATGGATGCTACATAGAAGCTTATAAACATTTATCTTCTAAACTTGCCACGTGGCACCTTAGATCTTGTATCAGCAATAGAGTCAAGACTGTTTTTAGTGAGCAGAAGACATAGATCTGTTGTACTTAGAATATATATGATGTATTTGGGATATATTGTGAATAAACATAGCCTTTAGGTTAAGTTTCGTTGGACAAAGGCAAAAGAAATCTAAACAAATGTCATGCACCAAAATATTTGCATGTGAAACATATAACATGCGAGTGATATAGATATCGTTTGTAAGTAGTTGTAAACAACAAAAAGTCGGCAACACAACCCATAGCGAAAATATGACGGTTGCTAGTTATAACACACACTTTGGAGTTGACGCATGGTATTAGTTACACAAGCAAATATTCGCCAATGCCTCGTTGCCATGACAAAGAAAATTATCTTATTTGGTGCGTAGCATCTATTTGGATTCTGTTTTGCGATTATGGCTTTGGGCCCATGGAGTTCATACACAGATCCCTGACGTAACGTAGCAAGCGCTTTACTCTGATTAATTTAAAACCGGGAAATATAAAGTTATGATGCGGTGAAAAACATTTACGGCGAGGAAATGCAGAAATCGCACGTATAGTTTGAAAGTAAGTGTTAAATAGGAACTTTTGAGAGTGTTATGAAAACAACGTTTGTGCCAAAAACGCCTCCACGGGTCATAAAATATGCATTACCGACACTGACAAGACTCGCATGCACAATTACGACCAAAGCCAATGTTTCAAAGTCCACCCATTTGGGAACCGTACACGGAAAAAATTAACACTAACATTGGTAAATTTATTTTCTGTCCGTATTCCGTTTTTATAGGCTTGTCGCATGGCTTTAAATTATATATTTGCATGGTACATGTATTACGATAGAAACTCTGTGCCACTACGTTACCTGTCCGGACATATCGAAGGCCGTCAGGGAGAGATTTCCCAGGTTGAACTTCTCCACTCCGATACCAACTGTTGGCACGATATCGTCGATACGTTCGCGTTTCGGTTTCAATTGGTTGATGATCGTTGACTTGCCGCTGTTGTCCAATCCCACGAATAAAATGTGAGCTTCTTTCCGTTTGCCCTAAACGAGCATTAAAAATAGAGTTTTCACTAAAGTTGGGCCGTGAATCGGAAAATTTTGATTCGAATAGTACATGAGCCTGCAAGATTTATTCGTAACAATACAACCAGGATAAAGAAATTCTGAAGTTAATTGCCAATAAAATATTATATCTCACCCCGAGTTAATGCACACAAAATTTCACAGGCCAAAAAGTGTGCTCTTATAATTATTCTAGTTTCTGCGCAGATGTTTAAAACACTTTCGGAATGTGGATGGGACTGATTATAAACCTCGCTGTACTTTGCTTACGACGAAAAGAAGGCCAAGTTTCGATAACAGTCCTGGACTTTAAAGCGTCGCATTTACTGCTAGATTTAATACGCGTCTTTACCGACGTTGTTTCGCGTAAATATCCATGTCAGCTTCAGTGATTGTTCAACGTACTGTTAACCATCAAAACTACCATGTGCTTAAATAAGGCCCCAATGGGGAATCAGGCGAACATATATATGGTAAGTATGAAGTTTACCTGCAACCAACTAAGAAGACGATCCAACAAACCCATTTTCCAAGTTCATAGCTTTCTGACTGCAAACGATTTTAAGCACATATTTCCTAGTTTATCTAACAAAGCACTGCAATAGGAATCGTGATTTAAACTTACTAGCAGTCTTCAACCAAGATTTTACTCAAACCTATTCTTATTCCTACAAAGCTCACAAATGGAGAAAAAGGGTACAGATTTTTTACATTGTACGATTTTGCAGTAGTCAGTTTAACGAGAAGAGTACAGCAGCTATCTTTCCTCAATCACTCGAGTGAGGTTTCAATCAGCTGACCAACAACAAACTATGTGCTTCAAATATCACCAAGAGTTAGAACTCCATCAACGCAAGCAAGCAAATAAAACATCAAGCGCCATCTTCCCAAATGCATATTTGTACTAATCCCGCATATCTCGTCGTGGCTGCTTGCGCCTCGTGTTGACCGAGATGATTTCTCTGCCTCCAAGTAAGCGAGATGCCATTGTTACCTTGTGTTATGACAGCCCTGGAAAAGTTCTCAGGGCTCAAGTTACTACGCGCCTCTCATTGTGGGCTGTGTGAGTTTTGAAAATTCCAGCGGCGCGCGCGCACCTTCGCCGGGGCATGCCACAGCTCTTCTTTAATGTTGCTCTCTATTGTGACGTACATAATGGAGCGGCATTGTGCGAAAGATTGGTGTGATTCGAAAGGCAACAATTGGGCGTTCCACGCCGGGTTGTGACGACATAATGTCGCACTCCTTGGAATTAATCATATAGATTTCTGCCACCAATTCAACCATAATGTTAATTGCTTTTGGGTTTATTTCAAAAGGTTTATCATATATTTCTCTGACGATTATGTTTCAATATAAAAACAAAGTAAGTTTGCCATTTTCATGACGTATTTTTTAAATTTATGCAAATAATGTTTGAGGTTACAATTTACAAACATGCTACCTGTAAAGAATGGCTTCTCTATCATTAAAAGCAAAACCATAACATCACATGTGTTACGAGGAGCTAGTTTTGCGCAATAATTGCCACGGTGTTGAGGATTTAATAAACTTTTTAGACTCATCGCATTTGTCAGCATTTCTTACATAACATCTTATTGATATTTTAGTACAGAAAAACAACGGGTTTATTCCTTACGATACAGAAGATATATTGAAAATAAACTTGATTTGGATCCGTGGCCAGGATAATCTGAGTTCGAATCCCGGTGTGATGAAAAAAACAATCTGAGGAAAGGGCATTGTGAAAGAGCATATCGACTCGATGGCGACTTTTGCTGGTGATTTAAATAAAATGCTTTTGTCGCAAGTGGGCGACAAATAGCAATGCTGTTTGTCGAAAATGAAAAACAAGTTTTCGCAGGTAGAGCGAGTTCATCATCGATGGAATTTATCATCCCTCATGTTGGAAAAGCGGAACAATAAAACCTCTTGAAGGCGGCCACGCGCGCGTCGAAATATAGAGCATGACGTTGCACCCAATTGGCGTTGACGGATTTACCAATTCAACATTACCTTTTGTCCGAATACAGCAAAGGTTAAATATGTTGCTTTTAGATGACCGTCAACCCAGGCACAAAAGCCACTTGCCCTGAACGTGAACTAAGGTGTAGCCTTCCCAGCACGAATTAGGCTCCCAAACAATTATTTCATTCCAAAAATATTGTAATAACGCATGTGTATGACGTCACAATCCAATGTACCTTGCAGCTGTTTTACTGTGTGTGTTGTGCTGGCATAAGAAGCGTGCGAAACAGGTAAGCAGCTTGTTTGGGCATCCTTTTAGCAAACAGCCATTTTCAAACAAGTTTGAGTGGACTTAGTTGGCGAGGGCGAGTGTTCACCAGGTGTTAGCCCTACTATTAACGACAGGCAAACAGGTTTATTAGGGCAAGGCAAACAACAGGCACTTTTCGTGCTTGTCCTCGGTCGCAGAGAATATACCGCCCTCACTCCGCTTTGGATTAAAATGTAGGTAGATACGACTTGTAGTTGCTTTCTTTTGAGCGCGCTCGCGGTATTTGCCAAATACTGCATGCAATTAATTTTTCGTTGGTAGAAAGCAAAGTTTTGACAAATGATTTCGTGATCAAGAACGATTTTTGTAACTGCAGTTTTGTATTTAAACTATATATATACATATATATATGCACGTTTGATAATATATTTGATTGAGATTGAGATTGAAATGTCAAGCAAAATCAGTGAAGTCAGTTAAACTCTGTTGAAACGTGTTCTGAAGATATACCACCTGCTGTGTATAAAGTGAGTCACCAGTCAGAAATTTAGCTCGAAATTTCTATTTGCGTGTGCCTTAATATCACGCATTTACGCTAGCTTGAGTAGTTTGTGTCGCGGCGAAACTATGTGCGAATAACCACTTTGGCGAAAACCTAATATTGGTGGTCCGAGGGGCCCTTGCGGTGGTCCTTAATGAGTCTTCCTGTGCGATGGGAATCAAATGACAGAGTAGATAATGTCCACTTTGTCAAGTGCCAGTTCTTAGTGGTCGGGCAGCAATTTCGCACCCCACCAAAATCCGCAAGAATGCGATGAATTTCAATGAATAGTTGCAAGCGTCGATCAAACGTTAAACGGTTGCTGTTCCCACCCTTGAACGGAAAACGCGCATCTGCCCCTTGGTATTGTCTTTCAACGTCGTTAACTTTGCCGATCTTTCTCGGGCGAAGGGCCAAGGCCGTAGATCATTAATTTCTAATTGTAGAACACCGAACGAAGTGTTTGTATGGTGGTTTGTGTACGATGGGGTCCAAGCTTTGCACAGCTGCAAGTGTGCATACCATCCGCGGTGTACAGCCCCACGCAAGCACGACAAAGCTTGTCCCAATATTTTCCGGCGTCGATTAATTTGTGTGCTCGACTGTGTGGGCTTTATTTGACTTGGGTTTTTTAATTGCTGTGTTGTACGTTCGAAGGCACGTGCACACCTTACTCTCACGCCATTCTTGTCGTAAATTTTGGCTGTGCCAGGAGCATCATCATGGCAGCTTGGGCCGGGCACCAGATCACACGGTATGTAAGGTACAGATTAGTCCCACTGACATTTTGCGTTATTAAATCGTCTTGTTGTCGCACGCAGATGAATCTTACAGTCTTTTGGTTGGTGATGACCAAGGGTAAAGTGAATTACCTCAGCTTCTTCTGCAAATTCAATACAATTTTTCCATCACTCCACAACAACAGACCTAGTTATGCCAATAACTGCTTTTCTTCGGTGTTATAGTATTGTTTTGCGTAACATTTGTTTAAACATAACACTTCAAAATAGAAAGCTAAAATGCTGGAACGCTCGAGGCCCAGAGGTCGCAAGTATGTGAGAAAAGGTGGGAACTTCCACGCACAAGTTGCGTTAAATTGCTGATCGATTTGGCGAGACGACATCGCTGTCACTCTATCCTGGTGGTTTGTTTTCCTCTGTCGGGAGGGCGCACGAATTTGGGGCGATTTTTGAAGCGATAGCGGGGATTGAATATCAGACATTTGCGACCCTAATGTGAATAATTCATCAGCTGACATCGTCCAGGTGCACTAACTTCTGCTTTATCGCGTTTTATTGCGACAAAGCTTGGGAGAAGCTTGTGTTTGTTCCGGTCGCGCGTTGCCATTTCTTCCCGTTCTGTAAGTTTCTATTTTTTCGCCCCCGCTTCAAAACCAACTAAAAATTTATATACTGTTGTCGTTTTAAACAATTTGCTACAGTTATCCCAAAGAACGCACGGCCAGGCCACGTAAATACCATAATAGCATTTAAAATAAAATATTTAATTAACTCTTATATTCGTTAAATACCAAGCCAGAAAGGTTTACGCATAAATTTGAGACGTTTGGTTGCAGCTGTAACCTTTTCAACCGCACCTGTAAAAAATAGGTATTTCGACGTAAACAGCAGCAAGAAATCGTTGCTTTTAGGTGGCGGAAAGGTTTCCTTGTTACCTACCGCCGGGCAAAACTAAAGCGCTATTTCCCAACTATTCGCAAATCTACGTTTGCGACGGCGAGTTTACGCGCAAATCGCACCGCCGGCAATTTGTTAAGGTAGAATTATCCAATTGGCGTAACGTGCACTTTACTCACAGTGCCAGTTTAAGTTGAACGGGTGTTTGGATCTGTGACCAGGTCAGAAGTGTATATGTGGCCAAAGTTCGGTCGACCGCCCTTAAAATTACCCAGTCATTATAGCACCTTGCCAGCATGTCATTACACGGTGTTAATAAAAAATGCCACGCGCTTTAATGACGGGAAACAAAGTAGCAAAGTCGACAATTGTTTGATACAGAACGTAATTAATTGAAAGTTAAATTGCTGTAGGCTATTCATCTTTTCTTACTTTTTTCGCAGTCTATTTATTTTTATGCCCGTTTCCTTCAAATTTATGCTATTTAAAACAATCTAGTTTTGTGTAAGCTGCAGACAGATGGCCACTGTTTCGGCCTAAAAGGTCTCATCAGTGCAGCTGGTGTGACTATCAGACGACTTTGCTGAGCAAAGACTTCCACTTTGTGGTGACAATCTAGTTTTGTTTGTTTGTTTAAAACTTTGGTATAAACATATTTATTTTGTATGAAAATATCGCATGTTAGGCAAAACAATTTGTAAACAACTATAGATCAGACATTATGTATACGCCGGTGCAAACAAGAATATATATTTGCTCAGTCTTATGGATGCAAATGGGCCATCATTAAGTTATAATCTGCAATAACTAAACACAGTTAGAGTTTGAAGTCTAGATATATGGATTTTCAGGTTTGTCACCGTAAACAATTATTGCCGCTAACACCTGGAAAACTTCTGACACCCAACGTACAAAATACCGGGTTTTGACTCTTACGCTTTAAAATGCAAAGTGTAGGTTTAGGCATTAGTGCCAACGTGCCAATGCCGCCTGGTGGACCCTTCCTTGACATCACAATCCTTTGCTAAAAGGGTTCTGTTGAATTTTGGGGGCACCCAACCGACGCTGGTAACCTAATTAGGTTTAGGTATCTGCGAGTGAGAAGCAATCTACTTAACGTTTTTTTCCAAGCACTTTACCTTTTGATGGGATAATGGCCGTCAGATTTTTGATGTAAAATATTTGTTGTGTAATACAGCCTGCCTAAAACATGTAGATGATTTTTTATTTGAGTATGCATTATTGCGCTTACATCATAAGCATTTGAAAAAAACGACGGCCATTTTGTTATATTAGGCTGTTACCCTTATAAGAGGTAGCATGAATTCGTGGACCTTGGAGCCAATATGAAATGTGACCAATTTTCTTTGATCCAGAAATTGGTAGGATAACAAGCAGATTCACTTAAGCCTATTTCAACACCAGGCAAATCGAAACAAACAACAAGGCAACTGTTAATGTTTTGGAATTGCGGATACAGCTTTGCCAACCACTTACTGCTGTAGCAGTTCAAATTGGCATCGAGACCTCAACCCATAGCTGGTACAAACGCTCAAAACATGCAATCACCGCCACCGTCAAGTGGATAAGAGTAATCCAATCAGCGGAGTGTAATAATCATCACCTGTACGTCTGTAACGGCAGATGTGCGCGACATCCAATGCCGCAAAGTACTCAGGTCGCAATCTCACAATTTCTTACCTCGTATGTAAAAATGTGTATCGGATAAAAATTTGCGTCCTATTTTTGACTCGTGTTGTAAACATACCGAAATGGAATCCTCTAGGTTGAAACTAATAAGGCAGAAAAAGTGGCCATAGATCGTTACAGAATACATCGCGTCAACATTTTATCTTCGGGTTTTGTGAAAGTTACAAGTTTGTAGAAAGAGTGGTATTGACAATGGTTGAACCAATGACCATACACCGACAGCGATCGTCTATTACTCCCTTCCGAGTGTCCTGAAAACATTGATACGTAAATAGACAGATCCGCCGGTCACAGACCTGCGCAGGCTGATTCCTGTAGTCTTTCATGATATTTTCTCGTCATAGTTGAACTAAATGTGTTTGATCACGTATTTGGTAAAAGATCTTTGCGCATACAACCGCAGTATATAAATAACTAATTTTTGGTGAATTAATAGAACGGAATTGCTAAGTTTATTGTGTTGAAAACGTGGTAGATCCATTTGCCATTTATTTCTTCCACCGTTGGACAAATCCACACGACACGAGAAACGACTAAATCTGAAGTCGTGTTTGCGCAGTTGGTCAAATTCAAACAGCACTTCCAGGCGGGCTGTATGGAGTTTGAACTCACGACCTACGCAAATGGTAACGTCGTCAAACATTGTCCCGATCACTTTGTCTACGACCGTACAGTCTTTCATCTGTGAGCTGCTTGATTTACATGGGAACGCGGCAATGTCAATACGCCACAATCACCGTTACTCAATTTCCGATCGCTTTGCACGTGGCCATGTCACGCATGGTTGAATGCTGGTCGTGCGTGACGGCTTCCTGCCACTGTTAATTAATAAACTACGCACAAAAGGGTCGGGAAATTAATTGCTCGATAGAACGTCCCGATTTCTATAAAGAGGAGATCATATCGGTCTAAACTAAGCCTTGGCAAAATTTGACTGCCTGAAAATGGTCACGTTTTGGTGCGCACGACGTTTGGTGGCAAGGAGTTGTCGGCCACGCCGGAAGAAACACAAAAGTCAGATATTAGCTTGTGGGGTTGAGTAAACAGCCGGCTGGCGTGCATGTATATGGTGCAAATTAGACTCGGGCGTTCATGTAAATATACTCACTGCGGGAGCCTTTCGTGGTATAATTTCATGCACGTACGAATTCGTAGTCTATCGTTGCTGTAATATTATGTCAAAAACACATGGGAGCATGTCAGTTTTCTAACCACTGCGACAATGTTGTATGTGTCTTTCTGCTTTGTTTGTTTGAATGAATAACTGTAAATTGAGAATTGTCTCGTCAACATTCGGTTTATATTGTATAGTGGTTGTAACAGCCGTGGGAAACTCTCCATCGGATAAACATTGCATCGCTGTTTGGCGAAGCTACAACATACAATTTCCAAATACAGGTCGTTTCAGTACTTGTTTGTCACTGTGTACGACACGTTTTGACGTTTCAACACGTGCTTGGGACGAAATGTGGTAAAAGTTTCTCAAGTTGCTTTGCTGAAGGTACATCGCCAATGCAACACAAAAACTAAATTTAAACAACATCTTGTATCACCTCCTTGTGGTTGCTTATCAGTCAAAAACCACGGGAGATTTTCTCCGCACAGAGAAATGGTTTTTACACACACTAAACCATTGTGACATCGGCTGATAAGACCGTATTGGCGTCATAGGTACCAGGATGGAAGCAACAATACACGTTGCCAAGACACCGTCGATGGCTGTGTATTAAACATTGACACATGCAGATATACAGTGGGTTAAAAAAAAACGTTAAACGTGAAAACGTTGTGACAGTGGAGTTGGTTTCCTTGTAAACTGGTGATGCTGTTTTTCGTGTAAAGAACTACTGAAGATTAGCTTCATTAGAAGGTCGTAGAAAAAGTTTTTTTTTTCTTAGTGAAGAAATTTGTTATTCCCAGAATCTATCACGCCTGTCTAATTGTTTACAACAAAGCCTAAAATTTAAGTTTGATGAGGATTCTTTAATTATGTTCGCTAAGCCGAA
The DNA here is from genome assembly GCF_947561715.1 of Ascidia mentula. Taxonomy (NCBI): domain Eukaryota; kingdom Metazoa; phylum Chordata; class Ascidiacea; order Phlebobranchia; family Ascidiidae; genus Ascidia; species Ascidia mentula. Next base: position 19,607,869 of record NC_138568.1, on the reverse strand, counting down.
ACACAAAGCTCATTCCTGAAATTCGGCTTTCAGGTTTAACGCGACAGATTCGGGAATTCCCCAGTACTGTGACACCCGATCTCTCGCGGTGAAGGGTTGCCGCGTTATGTTTCGGCTGCCAGAAGCCCACGGGGTTGGTAAGGGCGGCTAAGCCGTCGTCCGTCGCCTATCGCGAGATCTCGGGCAACGGAACAGGTGCAAAGAGATCGCAGTCGATATGCCACAAAGTGCGAAGTCGCAACACGTGCAGATGGGGGGCTTGACAGCATGATTAACTTGGCTGTTGGACCTTTTTGAGGTCTCATTCTCTTGGTGTTCGTGGCTGGCGTGTTTGTTGTGGTAACTGCTCGTGTATACTGGTGACTTACCGGTTGGCCTGCAGCCGACAAATGTGTTTGATGTTGGGCGTTTGTATGTACAGGGATTTCGCTGCAAACAAAGCGTTGTAATACAAATCAACTCTGTAGATCAGAGGCGCGTGGCCGGCATTGCGCCATGTAAATTACCCGCAAGTTCAAATACAGCTAAAAACATAAACATTGCTCTTTTCCAAAACTATGCTCTTTGGGGATGGTTGAAGTAGTGCAGAGTTTCGCAATATTTGTTGCTGGTGTTCGTTACCATTCTTGTGGGTAAAGCACAGAAACTTTAGGTATAAAGCTTAATCCTCTTAAATCCGAAGACGAAAAATGGCCAAAAAAGGCCATAGTTGCCTTGTCTGTTGCAATTTATCAAAAACTCTTGTCCCTCGTGAGGTTAATGGAGTTTGCGGGAAAAATTTAAATTTGGAATGGCGCCATTAAATATTTGCCCGCGGTGCAACTAACGAGCTTACAGATTCAGAATACATTCACCGTTCAGTAGTGGCCAGCGTAAAATGCGACTTAAAAGTTCTTGTGGCAGTGCACCATGCCGGGAGAATCATAAGTCAAAGCGCGGAACCCTTGAAGTGGTTAATGTTGAGTCCAGTGTGGGAAAATCACGCAGCTTGCCCCAAATATTTCTTCCTGCAGTCGTGACAAAGGAACAAATATGAGGTCATAATGCGAAGATATAAAGGCAATGGTTTCAAAAAACAACAGTTCCGATTTCCTTGAAACATACAATTTTGGTCGAATAAAGAGCCCCGATACAGAATAAAATGTGAGCGAATTAATTTATTGTTTGCGTTGTCTGATTTAATAAACCGAAACCGCGCCCCAAAGTTCTCTCTCACAACCAGACAGCAGTGTGTACTGGGTGGTTAAGAGGCATCACATATTAAGAACAACTTGTTTCAATGAATATTAACCGACCAGTCGGGTCGTTAGTCTTTCCTTGAACCAAAGACGCCGAAAATCCGGTGCAAATCCGCATGTCGAAAGGGAAAATCGCCTTAACACTTCTGAGATGCCTTTATGCACAAAGAGGCTAAAAGGGATTGGCCAGCAGCTAGGCACCATTTTGGCGCACCGAAGCAAAGATGCACTCGCAATAATTCAAAGGCGACGCGAAATTAGATTTTCCTTCATTAAAATCGCGTCTTGTTTCTTCCGCGTGGGACAGAGGTCGTGGGAGTATGACCTTGAGGCCCCCCGCCGTCTGCCAACACCCACCGCGACCAAAGACCCAACCTGCTGACGTTGTGTTCGCTATTTTTGCTTGCGTAAATGCTCTTGAGGTTTGTACAGCATTGCTGCAAGTCCCAGGAAGTGTTTCCAGGTGTGATTATGGGCCAGGTCTTAATGTCAGGCTATCACCTGAAGGCAAGCACTTATACGTCTAATTACATTTCCACGTTCATATGCGTTGTTTTAAAAGACTGTTTTACGTGCATTTGCGCTTGATGTCCTCCAATATAAAAGCTTTTAACATGAGGTTGTGGTAAAAAAAACGATCCACTACGGATGACATAAGTATATGGTGGTCGCACGCGTCGTCTTTTTAACAAAGTTTGACCTTCGATATAATGGCGTTTGCAATATCGTGTACAGAACCAACTTGCCCAAGGCATGACGCCCAAAATCCCATTGGCGCCGGGCAAATCAATTAGGATGTTACTATGGTCCAGGTCATGTTATGTACACAGTCGAGGTGTGCGGATTTGGATGTGAATCACGCTCCGTCTGAACAGTTTTAAAAACATCGTTTCTCCCCAAGTAAATATGAACCCAAGCTTGGACGCACAAAATCTCTGACTTATAATTATTCTTGTGCATTGAAGCAGAGTTTGTGAACGTAACGTCTAAAGTTTTTGGGGAACAACTTTACGGCCACGATAAACTGTACAAAGTTAAGCTTAGAACACATGGGATTATCTTTTTTCCATCTTGTGGTAAAAATGATAAATCATGCGTTGACGAATGCGGGTGCTGCGAACGTTTTGGTTCTGTTAATTTAAAGCAGCGTTGCCTGTTTGGTATTTCGCCTTTCAATCATTGGCTTTGATTTGTTTGCCCCCAAGCCGCACTTCTCCGCATACCGTCTGCATTTATTTCACGGAAACGCCAGGAATACCCACACTGCAGTAGTTTGCCGCGAACAGACGGTGATGTTAACGTTCGCGAGCGACGTGTCAGTTGGTGTATGAACCGTAGCACATGATAGCGATCAGGAAGCTTGGAGATGGACGATAAGTGTTTGTTGACGAGCTGGGTGCACGGCGCAAGGCAAAACAACATGCCATTGATCTCCAGTTAACCACAGGTGCGCATGGGATGCCGGGGGAGTCCTTCAACGCTATTTATAACCTCCCCTACAACTACAGATGCTGAATTTGTTGCGTTTCCGGCTGTTACTTGAGCAAGTGTTCCCTTAAAACATAAAGGAGGATTTTAAAAGATCGGCTCTCGTTGCCACAAAGATTATTTTGAACATTCTTGAACGAATTATTTAGAGAAATTTAGGAGATCGTTCCGGTTACTTCAAAACCTCAATTTCGTGGTCGTATTGGCGATTCTTCACAATAAATGAACAGTAAACATTTTCCAAATTACAATTGTGCAACACAAAGCAAAAAGAAAGTTAAGAATCATTTTTCACAGCGGCTGTCCGCTTTCCTCACAATTAAATATGAGAAAAAAACGATTGCCGTTGGCACTTAACTACATGGTTTGGTAAAAGTGCGATTTCGAAAACATTCCTCTTGTTTAACAGGTAATCCTCAATTTCCGCGAGTTTTTTAACGCTTGTCAACCTCAAAGTGAAGGTTTTTCAATCCCATTTCCGTTGGCAACTTTGCGTCTATTTGTTCTGTGAACCTGGTAATGTTGAAAAGTGCCGGTTGTATCGTGGGCTTTGAGCGCGCTGTGTTTTACCGCAAACCCTTTCTTCTTACACCCAAGTTGATCAAAAACATCGACCAACCATATTCCGATAAAGACCTTTTGGACCTAAACAGTTCAGCGAACGATTTTAGATACTTTCATGTCGTAATATTCAGAGAATAGGATTATATGTTGAGGTGTGGTAAGACTAAGATATTTTGACCGATATTTCGCGTTTGTTCTCAACGTTTCTGTGACATTGCTGCGTTCGAGAGGTAGATGACCACACTGAATGTGGCGGGGATTTCAAGGTCAAATTTCCTCGAGGGTCATGTGTACACTGCTATTTACTTCAGTTACTTGGTTTTTTACTTTGTGTCTCACGCTTACTTTTGTTGTTGTTTAAACTTTCTTTTTGCTTACTTTGTGCAACAAACTGGGGTTCGTTAAAAGCGTGACGTGGACATTCGGCGGATTTGTGAAGGTTAAGAACAAGTGACGAGAGCACGATGGGGGAAAAGAACGTGACAAAGTCCAAAGGTCATGTTGGCAAGCATCGATTTTACGCCTTTAATTAACATGCTCCTGGATCAACACAGAAGAGCGCGGTTAACTCACATATTCACCACCTTACAAACGGATAGTTCCATGAAATCAAACATTGGCAATTATGTGTTTATGTGAGTTGCCAGTATTAAGTCAGAAGCCTTGCTTGTAATTCGTGCGTGAACAATTGTAATTCTTTCCGTCTTCGGACAGGACACTGCATGACTCCTTCCTTTCCTCTAAAAACCCAGTCTACCGTCTCTATGTACCGAACCTATTTGGCAAATCACGTTTTGTTTCGCTACGTCAACATCGAATTCACGGCAAGCCCCAGAATGCGGTCAACGCGTTGTTTCGGGGCCGTCCGGAAACGGTCGGCGTGTCGCATGTTTGTCACCACCCCTAAGTTTCGTCGGCATCTCCCAGTTCGGGGTCGGAATTTGTTTGTTTTAGTGTCTTGCGGCGTTCTTTGTGTGTGGACAAGTTGAAACTGTGGCGGGTATATTTAAATGCCAAGGAGGCAAATAATACTCAACACAAGTAAACGTATTAAGTTATTACGCCAAAAGGTCAGGTTGCTAGTTGCAAAACGTCACTCTAAAATTATAATGCGCTCAGAGAGTTTTTATAAATTCGTACTGAAGCGTTTCGGCAAAGTTTCGTATCGTGCTTTCGGTTAACGGGTCTATCTTCGTTAGACGAGAAACATAAGACAAGAATTCGTGACAGGGTTAACCTTCAACTCGGTGCAACACCGACCGGTGCTTTCCCAAACGATTTACCACAACCAAAGAAATCACGACCAGGACATGGTCGCGGAACTTGAAGAATGTCCGCCATTCCAATATCGTGATTTACACACACGTTTTTGCGGCCGGCGACGATCGTTGGCATCGCTTTCCTGTTTCGCAACGCTCACTGCCTATCAAAGAGGCCCACGCGGCTGCGCTCAAAGTACAGGATGTACCTAATTTTGTTTCGCATTCGGGGGCGACTGGGACCCCGGCTGGCGCGTGCATTTATCTCGCATCCGGGAACCATGTCACGCGAACTCCGGCCGTAGTCGCGCCTTCTGAGTTCCCCGAAGTCGAGTTGCATCACTCGACACCGAGGCTATACCGCCGCTGTTCCTTCATATATCGTACCTGCAAAATATATGAAATCATTGCTCCCGAAAGGAGCGTTGATGGAGATGCGCAGTTTCCGGAGTTTGAAAGACGTCTCGTCGCCTCAATGTCGAGCACAAGGTTTTAATGGAAGCAATCTTCGTCACGGATGATCGCACACAGAACCTGATGTAATTTTTCCGCTGTTTCCTTCATCAACAAGAGTGTTGGCGCCATTTTTTCGAGACCGCTGTGATTCCGGAGGACTTTATTACATTGCGATGAATCGAAAAATGATGGCAAAAAATTGAAAAATACCAGGGATAGCGATCCACGTGTTTTAATAAAAAGCTTACTGAAATTGCCGAAATTATTTTTCCTTGGAACTTGATAGAATCCCTGAAAGTTTCGAGTACTGTTGCTGTGGTGTACATCCGGTTGTTTATTAGATCGTGCTGACGATCGAACGTGTGTTGTGTTTGAAGTAAATTTGAAACACCTGCTGTAATTTGAAGGACACACTTAAAAATACTCTGAATTAAATGAAGGAGTTTGCACGAAAAACTAGAAGGTGACGTCATCGGAGGTTATATATACGTGCGATTTCAAACACAAATGATATTTACTCCAACGGTTAGAGAAAAATGTTTGCTGTTTATTTGTAATTGGCAAGGGGTGCCACAGGACTACAAGTTGACTCGGTTGCGAATATGCAACACGTGGTTCGTAAGCGTTGGGTTTGAAACAATTAAAACCCAGGTATTTATATGTATTTGTGCGTCCTTGAATTGTGCCATGATCCATGGTAACATGTTCCAAAAGTTGCGTATTTGTGTTGGCAACTTTCCGGAAATTTTCCGCTAATTTTGCGCCTGTGTAATCAGCGCTTATGATGTGTAACGAATAATTTGCAACATCTTTCTTCACGTTTAAGACCGCACGAAAACGGAACCAGTTGATTTGCAAGCAAACCCTCGATACAATGCATCAGTGCCGACTTTATCCAGCTGCAATTCCAGTGAAACAAACAGGTTGTAAATTATTCCTGAATACTTCGTAATCGCTGTTTGTTCAGGCACAAAATTTGATGCCATCAAACCGCAATGCAATTACCTCAATCAAAATGACAATAAGGTTACAAGGGTTATGGAGGCTTGGGCGGAATAATTGTGTTTTGCCCGCGTTGAGACAATTTCCAACTGCGCATTAACGAGATTACCCATTTTAGGCAATATTAGATTTGTCCACTGGGCTTTGCACATTTTTTGTGACCAATCAACGCGCTATCCGCAATCCCCGGGGAAATGAAGATGTGAAAGGGGGCAAAATTTTCACTTGTTCCTGTTGTTTTTGGTCGTTTGTCATCGTCGCTTTAGGGCGCGACATAGCGGTTCCTGGCGCGGTCTTGCACCCGTGGGTAAACCGCGTTTTGGGCTGATTTATAGCCCGCTGTCTCGCGTGCCTCTGACACAGCGCGAACGGGCGTGTGGATTTACCAAACCCAGGCATGAGATCAAAGGTTTGCCGCTGGGTTTACAAATGGCCAGTTGTGCTTGTTAAAATTAATCCACAGTTGCCCGCTTACCGGGGTTCGATGCGTTGCAGGTTCCAACTGCCCCCTTTCGACAAGTGCGTGCATGTGATCCATACAGTGCGTAATTCCTTGGCGGGTGTCGGCGCATAGCGGGAGGTTATAGAATCGACTTTGCGGGCAGGGGCCAATGCACACAAAAACGGGCAATAATCGTTCTTTAACCTGTTTGGTGCTGGTGTGGCGGAGACAGTTGTGCTGGTGACTAAGAAGAGAAAGTGCATCTGACAAGGGGCCCGCTGCGTTGCCAGCGGACGCTATGCGTATTAAGGAAAAAGGGATTTGTCGTTGGTGTGTTTTTAACAAGCCGTCCGCTCGCCTCTGTCTCATTCTTCGTATTCCAAGGGCCCGCTGCGGGGGTGCCTATGAATTAAGTGTTCGGGAAAGCGGCTTACACCATAAGGCGCACGGCGGCGAGAGAAGGGTACGCGAGGTGACAGAGGGTGCTTTGAAATTAACGCCCTATAGTAACTACTTGCTTCGGTTGGTGGCACTTGCGACGATCCGAGGTGTTTGGAGAGCTTGCGTCTTTCACAGAGAGGTTTGAGTGTTTCAATAAACCTGGTGACGGGATTGTGGAATGGGTTGGATGGGAGACGAGTAAGTACCCCTCGTTTCCAGTTGAACAGACATTTTGATCGGAGGTGTTGTGGTTTGGATTAACAGCAAGGGCAGGGACGCTGGGAAGTATCAACAGCCATGAGATGAAAGGGGCAGAGGTACGGGTCTAAACTTTATGCGTAATATCGTATGATATATAACCGTATTTTCGCCAATCGCATGTAAAACATCTGCCTAAACATTCAACGAGCGCTGTTTGCTGAAGTATGTTGCAAAGCGAGAACGGCAAGCTTAATTGTTTTGTGCCAAACTAGTTAAATCAAAACTCGCCATAGAACGTGATATAATCAGGAAAAAAGCATGACCAGTGTCCAAAAATACCAAAACTCATTACAGTATTTATTGAAAGTCGTCTAGTGGGAAGCTTCTACTGGCGGGTGGTAGTGCGGAATCGCATACCAATGTAAATAACACAGCTGGGGTAAAGCTTTGTTTCGTCCCTTACCGGCAAAGATTCAAGGAAAGGTGGTGACGAACGAGCGGCGGATTCGTCGAGTTTTTTATTCTTGGCCTGTGAAATATTAACTTGCCTGTCACGTCTGCGCCAAGGCAATGTAAAAAGTCAATACGAGGCCCCGAAGCCACCCATGGCCATTCAAACTTTTATTAACAAGCTCGACGTTTTTCGTCGATGCCAGAAGATAACTTCAACCGTACGGCGACTCGGACCATTGATCTTGGCTTGTTCAAGATTCTTATCTTTGCTCGCCATCGTTATGCATAGTTTTGCACGAACCTTTGACTGTTAAAGACACGATCGTGAAGCGGGTGATTGCCGTCCCGGTGAACCAACAACACATTCGGCCGCGATTTGGTGTCATCACGACGGTCAAATTACGAACCCGATGCCGGGGTGCGTGTCGATGTTGACCGCAACACGACAAGTCGCGTGCATGTGCGTAAATTCAGTCAGGTGACTGACAGCGTTGATCGGTGGTGAGTAGTTGGGGTCAAGCGCCTGAAATAACCGCGGTTGAGAGGCGCGAAAGGCTACGATAACCCTGCTCGTGGTAAATTCTCATGAGTAATGCGCTGTATGTTGGTACGGCGCTGGAAGAGGGAGGGTGCATATTTTCGTTGAGGAAAAAAGCCTGCGGTCTTGAAGGCAGCCATTTGGAAAGGCAGCATCTGGGCCGACGGCAGATAGGAAAAGATATGCGCGAACAACGCACCTGTGTATGAAAGATATGAGCCTGGGTATCGATTTGTGTGTAAACTGAGCCTCTTGCCGCGCAGTTCGTCGCCCGCCATTGGCGCTTGAGGGTAGGTGATGGGAAATATATATGCATGTCTTTTCGCGTAAATTCGAAGCTTTTTCGTCGCGCGGTTCGAATCTAATCTTCCCATTTTACTGCCGGGTGAGACAGCGTGTTCTCTTAACACTTGTTTTGTGCTGCGATATCAGGCGGCCTTGAGCCTCTGTTGCTCGCCGCAGGCTAATTAGTAAAGGCAAGCATTCGCGTCAAATCGCATTTGAGCATAAGCCGCCTGAATCGCACAGTGCACCTCATGTATAATGGATAAAAATTCCTTGCAGTGAATTGCTCGTTCGGAAGGTGTATAGAGTGTAGGGTTACGCGTTAAACGGATGTGTATACAGCGCGATGTTATTTGTTGAGGTTACCTTTAGACTAAGTGGAATCACAAAGAACAAGAGTCGCATTTGTTTTGTGTTAATGACCTACTTGAGTCGTCTCAAGTCTCGGGCGTCTCGCGTTGTGCAGTTGAGTTTGAGGCATGCGCGAATCGGCGAAATCAGTGCTCGAAAGGAAAAGTGAGTCGGGCGAACGCATTTCCCCTGCCGAGATGTCTTTCACGGCTGGGCAAATACCGACTTCAACGCTGGCCACTGTCCGCAATCGCAACACGTTCTGTACACAGCGCGCGATAGATGGACGACGTCGACGGCGGGCAATTAATAAACGCCCCGGTATTCAGTGGTCGCTAACGGATGGCGACGGCGCGTTTCAATCGCCACAACACGGAGAGGAATCTGGCATCAAAGCCGGGCGTTTTTTTAATTGTTCCACCGTTAGGCGGTCGACGGGCGGGATTTGGTGGCTTCGCATTGCCGCTGGAGGTGAGCTGTACGCTGGGCAACGTTTTTGTTTCAGCTTAATCTACTTGTAATGCGGTAATCAGTTGATAATACTGAGACCGATCCGTTGAGGCAACTTTTCGCATAGGCGCCTGCGGAGTCAGACAGGCGTGTAATTGCAAAGTTCGTGGTCATGAACTTGGCAACACAGAAAACTCGTAGTCAGTTCTTTGTCAGTGTATGTCGTTCCATATTGTAGTTTCTGGAATAATATTTGGATAAACTGGTTTAAAATCTTGGTACGTTTGGATCTGACGCTAGATTCATGTAATATGGTCAGCATACTACATTACAAATCTGTCTAAAAACACGCAATAAAGCAAAAATTCGCTGTGTTGTATTTATTGTTATTATTTGTGAAATGTGATACTTTGCACTGCACTAACTTACAAAAGTTAGATGTCTGGAAACAACATTGACTGGAATTTAAAATCCTTTGTCGGTAAATCACTGGTTTTCCGCACACGAAAGCTTTGGAAACATGCATGAGGGGGACAAAAACAACAGCGTCAGACGATAATTGTTCAGGCGGAAACATAGACGCGAGTTCGGGTCAAGGCCCCCCCCCTGTGCTGTCGTCTCAATGAACGAAGAACGCCCAGGTTGCCTCGCCCCCAGATATTGGGGAAATAAAGTAAGGAAACGGCCACAAAACAGAATAAACCCACAAAGTTTTGCCGTGTGATCAGGGTCGGAATCCGGCGGAACGGTAGCGCGCTCCTTGGGGTCTTTGATATTTTTGCGACATTGATCGATCTCGTATTGGGGGTCGCCGTGTAACTCGTTTATTAAATTCCAGCGTGGCGGTAGGGATTCTGTAGTGGGAACAAAGGTGGCTGGCAGTGTGTGTGCGCATGTCCTTACCATAAAGCGACCCCAAATGAGAGATGGCCCAGTGTTGGAAAACAAACAGCTTCCAATCACAGCGAGACGTGTACCCCAGTCGTTTCGGACTATTCTCACGCAAGTGACCGAAACGACCCTGCAATACGCACGCCCCCCCAAAGCCCCTGACAGGTGAAGAAGGGGTTCCATGTGTTACGGGTATCACGCGCCAGTTTGCTGTTTTGCGTTGTTTTTTTGTTCAAGGATTTGCGAAGAGGACTCGATCGTTTTGTTTTGGAGTTCAGCCGGGGTCACGTTTGGATATTTTTTTACAAACTAAGATTATTCGATTTTTTTCCTCACTTGGATTTTTTTTGTTGTTTCCGTTTTCAGCATGTATTTTGCTATCTGACGCAATTAGACGAGAGAGAAAAAGTGGAATTGTGCAGAAAACTTGCGCTTAAACGCATGCTGGTCACCTAAAAAATACAGTAAATCTTATCAACGTCGTTGAACACCCAAGCGGCGGCAATGAAAACAATCATAAACCTCAGCTTATACAAATATCCTATACAGGTTTTCTGCCAGGAGAAAATTGAGTCGCTCTCTCAATGAAAGGTTTATGATCCCGCGGTCTCTATTGCTACCCCTTGTCACAACATTGCGTGCATTGTGCGGGTTGGGGGTTGGCATAGAAACGCTTATTAAAGCTGACCTTGGCTTGGCACAGGTGCGTTGGCACCGCTTTTATGTTGTAGGCACAAGAAAGTGTGTTTCTGGCCATAGAAAGTATCGCCCAACGCGTCACAAGGAACAATAGGCCGGGATTAAAGCAAATGCACTGCGACAAAGTTATTTCTGATCAGTGTAATTCCACTTTAAAGTAAGAAAATCGGCAAGTTCTTATTGTAAGTTATTCGCGAGAATGTATTCATATTCATAGTGTTGTAAAAAAATACATTTTGTTTCTTTTATATTGTCCGCGATTTAATGAAAGAATACATTTCGTCGCCCGATGAAACCCTTTCTGCAGTGTAGAAAACTTCGCAACGGAGTGAGTTTTCCTGTTTTGTGCGGAACCAACGAAATCACCACCCATGTGCCACATTTCAACACAGCAGGTTCATCTATTCATAGGCAGGGTTTTTTGTTGACTTGGGGGTGGGCGCGTGTGCCTTACGTAAACATTACCATTAGCCGGACAAACATTGACGCATTAGCGCCAGAAAGTAGAGGGGTCCGCTGTGCGTGGACAAGTATGGAAAAAAAATTAGCACTTTCTTGGCGATCGAACGGCAGTTTATTTAGATTTTGGTCGTGTACAGTCGGTCTAAAACAGTAGAATAAAGCGTGTTTCTGTTGGAAAAAGTATTTTAACGGGGAAACAAAAGGTGTGTTTTTTTTATAAAACTGCGAATAAGTGAATAAGATTAAATGGCAACGTTTTGGAATTAAATTGAGTTATAAAGTTTCTTCCCTGTTGAATGATTCCTATTTTAAACAAGAATCCGTGAATATAAGAATTGTTCGTGAATGAATACAAGAAACCGTATTAATTGATTCACTTTTGAGACGAGATCTAATGTAATGAGATTATGTCTGTGTCTGTGAAAAAAATAGTTTGTCGCTCGACAGCGTCCAGCAAGGCGGTAAATCACGGTTCCTTGTTTAAGGAAACGACGCTTGTTAAAAAGGAGTTTTCGTTATATTTGGAAAGGACTTGTTCGTGTCGTATTAATTTATATGCTTCACAGACGTCTGCAGACGTCAATAGAAAGCCTCAGAAGAATGCGTTTTATTATGGGCGGACGACTAAGTATCCGTACACGTAGAACCATGAAAGCCTATTCATGTTGGGTGGGCTTTTGATTGAAGGACAAACAGTTAGTGGATAATGAAATTCAGTAGCTCCTCAGCAATGTTGTAACTTTCTTATGAGGCCACCGTGCCCTGGTCGTATCATGGTTGACATTTTGTTGTATGGACGCCAACGCATCGTTTCTTGGACGAACATAAACGTCCGACACAGGGCCTGTGGACAGTTACTGGGTATTTTTTAGCTGGATTAAGGGGGGTAAAGGTAGGCAAACGTCGTGAAAAGGGAATTGTGCTTTTACTGCTTATACGACTGAATGCTAAGGAGTGGTTTGATTCTTCGTTTGTGAGATTTTGCGTTTTGGGTTTTTACGGTTTAAGGCAAAGCAGACGAAGTGCTTCACTTGAGGTTTTACGAAACAGAACGTCTATGTTTTGATCCAAAATAAGCTTAGGCCTTCCCATTTATAGCCGCACTTCGCAATCTGAAGGTCGGTGTTCACGTTTATTCGTTGCACCAAAATGTCACAAAGTTGGCTTGCGGATGTTTTTTGGGGGAAGAGAAAAGGCCACGTCAGCAAATCAAGGGTTTGTCCCGAATTGATCTTTCAACAAAATTCGAAACACTTACGATCGACTATTGTCCCGCATACGGTCAATAACACTGAGGGGGGGAGAAGTTTTCTTGCCGACCCCCCAAAAACGTGCATGACGTCATCTTAACTGCGCACGAAGAAGCGGAGGCTTTTTTTGCGTCGCGATACGATAACGTCGGGCGGTTTCGAGAGATTGACTCAGTCGGGACGGCCACTAAGTCGGTGTGCCAGGTCGGAAGGCAATGCGGGAATAATATATTGAGGGATGGCACTTTGATGCGTCGTTAATTAGGGTGATTTGGACGCATTAAAACACGGCACACAAAGCGGTCGCGCGCTTCGGGCATCTCATCAAGGGCCGTATAACTCGACAGCGCGTTTGTTTTGCGTGGATTAAAATGTCGGCCGTTTCTTTAATGTGTCAACTCCAGACGAGCCGGGGCAGTTTGTTGTCGCAGCGATGTGCAGTGTTTGTGAGTGGGCGCAGGGTGAGGAAGGTGAATGTATGTTGTTTGTGTACTGATAGAACATAATAGCATTATGCAGTCACGATGCTTCGTCGTGTTAACAGTTTATTTTTGTAAAACTGTTTTTTTTCGAAAGATTTTTGTGTTTAGTTTTTTTTGCCAGAGGAAGAATTTTTTATTTCGAGATTCTTTTGCTGTGTGAATTGCGCGTTTTTATTTATGATGGAAATGTCTTAAAAATTATTTGAATTTGTTATTGGCAACTGTGTGTGGCCCTGGGGTGCTTAGTCCGAAATGTTTGTTGATTTGTCAGAAAAAAAGGCCTAGAAATTACAGGTAATAAATACAAGTAAAAGTGCAACAATCTACACAGGTTATTGATTCGCAAGATTAAAAACAAAACGATATAAAGTTTAGGGAAAACTATTGTTTCAAATAATATTTCGCCCTATAAACTTGCATTAATAATCGCCCTGTCACGTCCGCATCACCACGGGTTAGTTCCCAAGCGCGTTCCGATTTGCGGGCGTCCAACATAGCCAGCTATAATCTCTATTTGTTTGCTGGTGTCGGATTTGGCGGCGGTGTTTGGCTTGGGATGCCATTTGTCGCTTTCTCGTAATTCGATCTCCATTGAATTCATTTTCCACTACTGGCTTTCGGTGAACTTGTTTAGCCCGTTTCCCTCTGCACTGCTCTGCACTTGTTTAGTTTTTGTATTGGCATAAAATGTACTTCGTTGTTGTGCGCACTATAGTCCAAGTGAGGCTAAAAAATTGTTACTACAAAAATATGGGGTATTTTAAAGCCTTATTTCCAACCGATCCTTGGTCCTTGCAATTAAAAACAAAATGTTTTATTTTTCAAATTCAAAAATTGTGTCCATTTTTAATGAAATTTAACCTTCAATTATGACACACGCATAAACATCAAATCAGCGCTTAACACCTCGTTAGGTGCTTATGCCTGTTATGTTATGCCGACGGCCGGTTCACTAAGGTTCAGCGAGTCCAAACGAGTGCCAGAAATTGCAATTCCCACGCCCGCATTTTAAGCCGGAAGTTACACAGGTATCAAAGGAGCTCTGAGTTGAAACCGAGGAATTTCTCCAATTCACACAGGTGCGAAAAAAGCGAAACAGAAGCGTTTCAGTGGAACCGGACACCTTTCACCTCGTAGCCCCCGGTGCTGCTGAAAATAGGCTTTAAATCCAGGGGTGTTACTCGCTCGCCGCTACCCGGCCATTCCAAATAGCCCGTGGAAAGCGCGCGGCGTTCCGAAGTGCCGTGTAGCCTTTTGTGGAACACCTGCGCGTCGCGAACTCTTTATCCCCACTTAGTCAGAGGGCGGCACGCAAGAAATTTTTTATTAAGCGATCGTCTCTTTCCTGTTGCCTCTAAGCGGGGCCATCGCAAAGACCCTCTTAGCAACTTGTCATTACAGTCTGGCACTCGATAAACGCCTTTTCGTCCCGCCCGCTTTGGAGCTTCTACCACCGGCACAGGTGTCACCAACTCCTGGCGTTTTTGGGCTCGGTCGTTGCCTCGCCAACGGCAAACCGATAATTTATTGCGATTTACCTTTTATCCTGGTATGCGCGGTGTTTTGGAGGTGTTTTAAGTGACGCCAAGGCCGGTATTTGACGTCACGGTTTCTGCAAGTTAACTTGTATCGGTTGATTCGAAGAAAGTTGCCATTTTGTTTGGTTCTGAAGTTGTGTCGCTTTGAGCTGTCGAGTGTTTTTTGTTGTACGTTTGTTTTTGTATCACCACCCGATGAAAGCAAAGAACGGGTTTAACTCGTTGTTGAGTTTTGTTGCTTGATTTAATTGATTATTATTTTTTGTATTGTTTTTCAGGTATATAAGGACGATATAAAATCGACAAATGATTTGAATTCTGTGTGTAGCATATCAAAAATTCACTTGTAGCAAAATGTTGAAGGACTTCTACTGCAAGATGTGCCAACGAAGAACTAAACCACTAGAGGCGTCGTCTCAAAGATTAAACTTTTCCCAATTTGTCTCAACTCTTATTATTTTATCGCTACTGGGTGTTTGTGACTCCACATGCAGAGGGCGGATCGACAATGCTTGCTGTGTGAACAGACAACCTGTGCAATGCACCCCGGACTTCGAGAACATTGCCATGAACAAACCCGTCAAGGTGTCGGAGACTTGCGGCGTTCCGAAAACAGAAAAATTCTGTCACGTGATTCAAACCGAGTCAGGTGAAACGCAACACTGCGACAGTTGCAAAAGGAGTGGGAAAAAATCGCACCCGGCCCGATTTCTGACCGATATCAACGACACCGGCAGACTGACGTACTGGCAATCGAAAGGGGTCGACGCCAAAACGCAGAGAGATATGACTCTCACAATATCGTTTGGCAAGAAGTTCGAACTGCACTACATATCGCTGGAGTTCTTTTCTCAGCTGCCCCGAGCATTGGCAATCTACAAGTCAATGAACCATGGCGGGATATGGGAGCCTTACCAGTATTACGCCAACGACTGTCAAGCGTACTTCGGTATGCGTAGCATGGAAGAGGTCAACGGCACTAACGCACTCGAGGTCTTATGCAAAACCTTTGACCACGAGGATAGCGACCGACGGGTATCTTTTCTGCCCACCAACGGGCGCCCTTCCGGCGAAAACATTGAACAGAGCTTCATCATGCAACACTGGGTGACAGCCACCGATATCCGTTTCGTCCTGGACCCGCCTCGCCCAATCAGAAAGCCCATGCGAAGTAGTCGGGCTGTAGAATCTCTCAATGTCGCCAACAAACATCACGAGACCTTCACAATGAAACAAGCCGTCATCACGCCTTCCACCGGTTCACTGGAGGAGCTTTCGTTCCGTCATTACGCGATCAACGATATCAGCATCGGTGGAATATGCAAATGCAACGGTCACGCCTCAAGATGCGTGGAGAAGAGAGGGAAGTTGACTTGCGATTGTCGCCACAACACCGATGGATTGAACTGCGAGAAATGCAAACCGTTCTATCATAAACGACCGTGGAAGAGAGCCACAAGCAAAAACGCGAACGAATGTGTCGGTAAGTTTTTCTTGTTTTGAAAAGAAAATGATTTGTAATGTAACCGTGATAGCTGCTTGGGAATCTTAAAAAATTTGTGGTAATTAAATTCTGCTATCATACGTATTGCGAGTTAAAATGAAATTTTTGGCGTTTTTTATTTTAACCGTGTATATAAGAATGCGAGGGCCTTTTAGCAGTACACGCAAAAGTTTCAAAAATATGGCTGAGCAAATATAGGAGTTTCCGATTCTCGAGAGAGAGTGAGTAATTGGATTTGCCCCCACCACCACATCACACAAGGCCACCCAAAATTTACAACGACAACATCCAAGTGTTTTCGGATCCTATTAGCGAAAGCAAACCAAACAACTTGGCCTTTTCTCTTTGCTCGCGGAAGCGAAGTGGTTGAGAATCCTTGTTTTGGTTTCAACCCAGTCTACCCGACGCATAGGATGCTTGAAAACTGGGCCCTCTGCCGTCTTGAACTAACAATCTGAGGCGCGATTAAACGAGCACGTTCACGATGGCTGGTGTTGGTAATTCTCTTAATGATCGTTAGTGCAAGAACTTGTACTTGTTGGATATTGTGTAACTACGTATGGTATAGAATATTACCAATGCGGCTCTTTGGAAAATTAAAGTCAAACAAAATTTGGCAAGAAATCGTGCTCCGTGGTGTTCTTCATTGTACCGAAAATGCTTACACTATTTCCTATATTCACGGGAGAATAACGAATGTTGCTTGATCAGAGTTACTGCAATATTTATTGAAAAGAAACATAAAGTTCGCCTCATAAACAGCGTCGTCAATTTCTGCATTTCATTAGACGCCGAAAAAGTCACTGTGTACACCTTGTTTTGACATTGTGGCTACGGTGTTGACCGCACACAAACGTCCGGCTATTGCCACGTGCTTTGTACAGACTCGCGGAGTCAAAAGCCGTAAGTCGAGGATATCCGCTACAACGGGCAACTAGCCAAAATGGAAGCCCCGGCTTTATGGGTGCCAGGCGTCAATAATCCAATAGCGTATAGCCGTGGGCCGACTTAGTCACTACGGAAAGTGAGTTTGTATGGGCTTCCCTTCCAATGCTTTGTGTTGGGGAATCAATTCGTGTTGGTTTTGCGACCGTTTTTTTTACGCCTGATGTTTTTACTAATCTTTGAAGTGACACAGGTGTTTCACCCTTTGTTGTATAGCCTTGGGTTTCGTCGTTAAATTCGTTACTTCATATAGTTGTATTTATGCGGACACAAAATTAGTATTATCGTGTGACCCAGTGGCAGGCACTGTTAAATTGTGTTGCTGTCACAAACAAACCTCCACTCAAACTTCTAATTTTATGGTGTTTAACCCAGTAATACTAATTATACTGGTGGGACGTTTTTTGAAAGGCTTTGTGAGTCATGTTCGTTGCTCTACAAAATGTTTCCGTCCTGACCAATAGCATGAATCCCTTCGAAATTGCTTCAAAGGCGCTTTGCTGACATTCACTGCGTGGCATGGAACGAAATACGGGAGTCGGATACGCCAATATTTGTATAGCTGGCGAGTAGGGGTTCGATCATTTCTGTCCCGTCAGCCGTTGAGCGTCTGTTGGTCAATAGCACGACAATGACCGGGTGCATTTTCAAAACGATGCTTTCATATGACGAAAAATAATTCAGTCGCCACTAAACTTTTCGGATAAACTTAATTAAGGTTAAGTAATGTCCCCATCGCTAGTATATTCGAAGCTAGTGATAAAAGTACAAGGCGCATCACCTTGTGCTAGAGTGAATGTAATGGTATTTTTGGAGTTTTTGCCGGGTTTATCTTCGGACAAATTATCATAGACGTGAAGGTGAAATTGGATATTTTTGTCATATCTGGGTTATTTTCAAGAAAGTCAGTTTTTATTCAAAGCCAAAACAAAATTTCCTAGACCATGTTTTTTTTGTCGCAAATCTACTGTTCATTTGACGCCGTGAAATTGCAGCCTACGCGTATTGTATTTGCGCAGCTGTTGGAGGCTGAGTCGGCGACAAAATTGCCGACGAACAGATGTCGAGTTTCCGAACGGAACTGGCGATTATCGTCGTTTGATCGATCACCTACACGATTAAAGTATCGCCAACCGAGCACCACAGCTTGCTGTTGTTCGCGTGGTAATGAAAATTCGCCGCTAAGCGTTGCTTAGTCATTCGGTACCTGACGTGAAAAGGTGATGGATGACCGGAAAACGCAGCGTGAATTTAAGCGATTTAGCAACGTGGAGGATTTTGTTTTTGTGACGTAAAAAAATCGCTTGTGACACACGTTTGGAAGAACTTTAGAAACAGTTTCGGCGAAAACTTTTGCAAACACGCAAAATCAATAAGAATGATGTTTAAAACACCTTCTCGTTCATGTAATATCGGACAACTGCATGTTGTAAACAGATAAAGAGCATTGCGTCAGAACGAAATTACGCCACCCAGAACCAATAATGATTATCGTGCGGTCAATTGTTTGAATTTGCCTGTCCTTGTTTGTCTTCGCCTGTCCATTAGCGCCCGGGCGCAACGGATGAAAGCGCACTTGTGCAAACCAATTAGTCGTTTAGGGTCCTTTATTGCAAACAAGTACTTGGACAACTTCCAAGGTCGCCAAAATCCTGAAATTTAATTAATCGTAGAAAATAAGCGTGATGAATTGTGGCCAAAATTTTTTGCACACATATACTATAAAGAAACAATTTTGTTGCCTAACGTTTAACTTTGAGAAAAAAAGGTCTTGGGTTGCCACTTGTGACTTGTAGTTTCAAAATATTATAGTTTCAAGGAGCATCTTCAAGATGAACTTTTATTTTTTCAACGTGTTAGCCACCATTAGCTTTCATTAGGATGTAAATAATAAAGGCTGCAGCATGTGTGGCCGAAACGTTGATGTAGTATAATTGTTGCCATACAGAAGGGCAAATATTGCAGCAATAAAATAAGCCTGGCGGCTCTGGTAGTAATTTAATTAACACGCACAGTTTCCAGTTGTTGGAGAGGCAACAAAGTTGGTACATAATTGAGCGTCGTATGCATCTTGTTGCGCTTATTGTTCCAAAAAATACGACTCGACTTGTTGTCAACATTATACACAAGCTACACACGTGGCGTTGGTGTCCAAGGTTTATTTCATCAATCACAAAGGTCGCACCAATGGAGGATATCGATTGCATATTGGGTCGTCGTCAATAGGTACGAAGTGCTCGCGTGTCGACCGGAACACAACAAAAAAGTCATTTACACCTCACCTATGGCGTGTTGTTCTTGCGGGTTCCCCGACTGGAGACCGCACAGTGGCTTGTACAACGTCGACCTTACCATGCGGTGGCCTTTGTGTGTACCAGCTGCCTGCGCAATAACCCAGTGCCGTTTTGATTGACAGGTCGCCCGCTTCGTGGGGAAGCACCGCGTCATGTTTATGAACCGAAACAAGGATTTTAATTTCGGTGACGAAACAATCTCCCCTTTGTGAGATCACAATCGCTTGGCGCGCACCTGGGCTTTGCGTGTAAAGCGAGCAAACCCGACCAAGTGGAGTTTGGCTCTTATTTGAATCCGCTCCCACCGAAAGTGTTTCCTCTTATCAAACATCGCGGAGACCCCTCGCACGTGTGCCATTGTTATTAATGTCCCTTATCGCCCGGTCCGATATTTCGAATGCAGCCGGTGGTAGAACGAGAGGCGCGGTCATTAACTGCAACGCGATACCCTTGGTGAACTGCGAACTTCTCGACAAAAAGTCATGCAGAAGAATAGGTCTCTAAATATTCGCTGACAAAAATAGTTTTCGCGTAATAATTATGATTTCTATGGTTTCTTATCGTTAAAACCAGTAAATGAATCATCACATACCGAAGTTCACCCAACCGGAACGGAATAGCAACGGTGCAATAGAATCTTCTAAAATGCCCCCAAATGCGCAACTGTTATTTTAAGTTTTGATGACATGACAACACACGACAATGAGACTCAAGCACAAGAATTTGACCTTCACTGTAAGTTTCCTTTGTTAAACCAACACTGACCCACCTGGCAGAAGGCTGCAACATCAGAATCATCTTTCGACCTGTTCGGCCTTTTTTACACGACGTTGTAGTTTACCGCGTGGTTTGTCTAACCCAGTGAGATTAAATAGACGGCGGTCCTGTTTCAAACGTCAGTGCGCGTTTTATCTTGTAAGTTTCCGCCGACCCAAGTGCAGCAAATGGCAACCGAAGTGCGGTAACACCTGATCGCAATCGACCTGACATTCTCGATTGGGGGGAATTACCGGCGGATGACCCTCGCCTTGAAACTCTCCACCGTGAGAGAAGGTATTGATTGCGGCCTAACCGGAACAGCGCAGCAGGGACCCGTCTGCACTTGAGGGCCCAAACAAGGCCGAACAAACAGCACAAACAGGTGCACGCGAGCGCGAACAATGAACCGGCGCTCTACAGTTACTAACTGCAAACAAAGACGCAAAGGTCGAACCAAGTATTTCTGGTTGGCGAACGCGCAGAAACATCAGCGTTCGTCTGACGGAACGCTACGTGCCAAACATCCTGCGGTTTTGCAGCTTAGGTTGTTTTGCGGGCGCGCAAAAGCTGTGTGCTGGTGGCTGATTGGCGTGCCGTACGGCCCAGCATGTTTGTAAAGGTGTGTGCCACTTTGTGGTCCTGGGCACTTGGAAATATTTTTTTTTTGCACCTGTTCTCACCGCGATCCAATTATGTACTCAAATGCAATTTGTAATACTTCCCACATTGAAATACGCTTTAACTGCTCCAGTAACATTGCAACACTCCTATATAAAATGGTCACACCACCAGGTATATGTTTTAAAGTACATGGTTGTCTCATTTGTATTTCATCGTCGGAGATTAGAAATTCCAGGTCTTGAACTAATCCCGTATTTATAGTTTCGCGGTTTTTGTGTATTCTGGTTGGCATTCCTGTCCAGCAAACCGTAATAGATGTTCGCAGAATTGAGGGTAATCGTGCACGAGTTGCAAAACACACACAAACAGCAGCAACTTTACACTACAAACTGGAATGCGGGACATGGAAAGGGCATTAAGTTGCAAAGAGTCATTTATTCTTCTGTTGTTTTGTGTGGTCGTTACATCGCGTGCGTTCGGTGTTCCAGCGATAATAATTCTGGAATTTGTGGTTGCAAAAACGCGAGCCGAGCTCAAACACACAATTTCCTCCGACTGGGCGCATTTGCCTTATTTGATGCTTACCAGAGCTGAGCGGTTTACGTCTTTTTGACGCTTTACAGCTTTAGGTATTTATAAGCACTTCGCCTCACAAGCAACCTTACGCTGGTATGCGCCTCAATTTCACGAAAGAATGATTTCCAAATGCCACTGTAATACAATTAGCGAGGAACACCTTTTAGAATCCAAACATTGTACCTTGCATATAACAGCGACAAAGCCAGTGGTACTTACCCATGATTTGAGTGCATTTGCTTCATTTGACCCGTGCACTTGCAGAAACGGATAATTAATTTATTTTTGTTACAGCTTGCGAGTGCAACCTACATTCCAAGAAATGCAGATTTGACGCGGAACTCTACGAGAAAACTGGTGACGGGACTGTGTGTGTTAAGTGTCGCCACCACACTCAGGGAAGGTTTTGCAACATGTGCAAAGCAGGGTACCACAGGAATAACAACACCTCCATTGCCAGCCCCATCACCTGCAAACGTGAGTTTATACATCATATGACACAACTAGCTGGGGTTTATATTAGCCTTAGAGTGTTTAATATGTGCAGAAGGGTTTTTTAAACATTTAACCAATATTGAGAGATTTTTGTAAGTCTGTAACTCATACCTAGCAACCCCATTTCAACATTATTTCTACGCTATCAGTGTGACTACATGTGTGTTTGTGGTGTTGTTTCAATAACGAACGAGTGAACGTTATTGGTTTTGAAGTGACTAAAATCAAATGCAGTTGAATCAAGTGACCGAGCAAAGATTTAACGCAAATCATTTGCTCGCTCAGATTCATTACTGCTTGTGTTTCCCTCTTAACTCGCGAAGCGTAGGTCATTTACAACAGCAAGTATACGCGCTTAACTCAACACCTGTGCCCATGGATTTGCGCTTTAATTATAGTTTCCGTAACGCACGGCTCACAAAGAAAGACTGGCTGTATTCTTAATAACACATCAGGTTGATTTTGCCTATGCGTTGGCATATGGTGGTACACCGTGAAATCTTGCCCCAAGTACTCAATTGACCATAGTTCGAAGTTTAAATAATTACTCAACAGTTTTTCGGTTGGGTTTACAATTGTGTCGCTTAGGAACTCGGTGTTTGCAAAGCAATTAATCTTGCACTTCGAAAGGAAGGGTTTGCCGCGTGGTACGTGCCGTAGGGGCAAAACCGTAAAAATGGTTTTATCCGCATTTCAAAACATTGGCCCGTGATTTCGCCGAGGAAGCAAGACTTCAGCCACACGTTTAACCACAAGACTTCGCCTTTTGTTGCCGCGCCTTTCAAATCTTGCCAACTGAAACAATAGCAAGGCGCGTTGAACCGCTTGAGAGGCAATTACTCTGCGCTAAATTCGTCGCTTTTGCATTGATAAGGAGAAGTGCTCTAGGGGCCTGTCGGGACTCGAAACCCGGTGACGCAATAGACTACGATTTTGTGAGTTTTAATATCCAGACACAATATTCCATGGTCGTATCGAGGACGTGTTTTTTGTGAATCAACCGGGGTATATGGCGCAAGAGCCGGCAGATCACGTTTACCAATCATTTTGAGGAGCCTGGGCACTCGACGGCAAAGTGGTGAAGGCGACGACACCGATACCGACGAGTTATTGCGCTCGGCGCGCGTGCCGATAAAAGGTAGTCACCATAGACCCATGGGAATTGAACGGCGTTACGACACCCCGCATATGGGAAAGGCCTGCCCACTTTGCTAAGACATGGCATGGACAAAGACGCGCGCGACGAAAGATTACCCAAGCCGAGCAAAGTGGAGCAGCATTAATCAGTTCGGGACATCGGATACTCGCCCGCCTCTTCGCACCACGCACAATGGTCCCGGCACGTTTTTCACACCTCCGGACAAGGGCCCGGGCGAGAGGGGGGCGACGGGTTCTAATTGTCATGTGATCAAGTGAGCGATTTCCTCCCCGCTAAGCGATCACCGACGCTTCGTCAACAAACATCTCAGCCCCTAGACACTCTTTATAGCCACGACTTCCGGATTTTTGCGACCGATAAATGGAAACTATTCGAGCGATTCGCGACTCCAAAGACTTTTGGGGGTCGCGCTAGGTCGAACCTATCCCATTGAATTAGCCTCAAATTAAACGAATATATGCAATTTATTTTGCCTGTGCCCTATAATACCGTTGTGAAATTATTTTACGCAATTATTTTGTCGAAACAAGCAGATTTACGTGATCTGCCGGCAATCAATCACGTGGTATGCAACCGACCAATCACGTTGCATGCACGCTGTCTGTCATCAACTCTGCACCCATGTGCTGTCACGAGTCACTTAAACCTCACTTGTGCGAGTTTGCGTTATGTTACATGTCGCGTGCTTTTGAGACTTGGTTCTTTCAACGATCGTCTGCACACCAAAGCTAAACGCAGTGCACTTTTTCCCTTGATTGTGCATACGTTCGAACAAGTTTGACGATGTATTGCCCTGGCTATATGCATATACCATGGCTTTATACAAACGTCGTGGCAAATGTGTACGCTATTCAGGCGGCCGAAAGTATAGGACGCGCATTTTATGGCTTTGCAGCATGTGGTTTACGCCGTGCTATACTAACCCTGGTTTGGTTTTGTGCATGTCAACTAACAAACAAAATTCCCGCGTGATTATTGTACTAACTTGAATGCATTGCTGGACCATTCTTTTGCAAATCAGGATTTGCGTTGCTTTGTTTTTGTCGAACAGGATCTAAACGGTCGTCTTGCTTGACCGAGGCCCGTTTGTTTTCTTATTGTTGAAACACATTGTAAACTTGTTCCTCGTCCTTAACATACGCTTTGTCAGAACATTTGGATTTCAAAATTGTGTCAGAAACGTAAGAAACTGAACTAAAAACATACAAAACGAATCGTATTTTTGGACGAGGCCCAGGTATCAAAAGTCTGACCCCTCTTGCCATTCTCTAATCATTTGTCTCTATGTAGCTTGCGCATGCCACCCAGTGGGAGCGGCAGGCAAAATCTGCCATCACGTCACTGGGCAATGCCCGTGCAAGGACGGTGTCACTGGCAGGCGTTGTAACCGCTGTGCCAACGGATATGAACAAACCAAATCGACCATCGCGCCCTGTGTTCGCACTACTCCGAGTTACAGTGGTTAGTCCTGTTTTTTTGTCGCCCCTTCGCAACGGACGGTCGTAGAACGTGTAGCACTGGAAAGCGCATTGTTTTTTTATCCCTACTTATCGAGAATAAGTGGTGTTCAGAGTGAACGTCGTTTGGTTATTTAAGCAATATTACAACGTGTACCATAATGTCCAACTGCGTCAAATGAAATGTCAAAATTGCATGGAATTTAATAGGACGCAATCTTTCATAAGCTTGTGCTTGTTTCCAACGACCGTCCGCTGTGCTACCTTCTATCTTTTTGTAGTATCGCGCCGCCTCGCTGCTGTAAGACTTGATTCGTTTGCAACGGGCTGCCGAATGAAACCCCGCCATCAAATACAGCAATTGACGCAACAAATTAAAAAAAATGCCGAATCATTGCAACTAGCAGCAAACTAAACACGAAATGGTGTCGCGGAGCATGACAGGCCGATAATGGGCCTTGGATATTACTGGCATGCATGCATGGTTGCCGCTATTTGAACTTTGTTACTGGCGTGTATATCTAATTTACATGCAAACGCGGCCTTGCTCTGTGGGCTCTTGCAAAGGTCGCTTTGTTCTGATGTTCCGAAGGTTTCCATCTGTGCGTATTTCTCATCCTATCACCGGCCTGTTGAAAGAATCAAGTCTAGCAGCCGCGACCGCGCATTATAAATATAAGTTTTAGTAAAAGTATTTTAAAACTTAGGAACCACATACAATTAGTTCTAAATATTAGCAGTAGACCCAACAATGTCTCTATTTTAGTCAGTTTTGACCATGAAACGTTTTATCTCAATATTTTTCAATTTTTTTGATAGATTTGAGGTTTACAAACTACAATAAATTTCATTTAGCTTTACTTTTACCACTACATCCTTTAACATACAGTTTATGTGCTTGCAGGTAACCCAACTACTCCAGCGCCAAGTAAGCACTAGTTTGGTATCTGTTTAAGCTATTGTAAAATACGTTCTAGACTTATACCAATGGAATTTATTGATATTAACGTGATAGGGAATCCTTTGATCGATTAGTTTTGCAACCAAATATTTTTTATTGCAGTTCAGTGCAGTCAGTCTTGTCGCACGCGGTCCGCTTCGATTAGTATTGGAAAGTTCTGCAAAGCTGACTTTGGTGAGTGGTTTTTGGCAAATATACACACTGAGAAAACTTAAAAAGTCCAAATGAACATACAAAGGTAACAATAACAATCACGTGAAGTTAGTTTTAGGAAGATTGAATAAAATATCAGACTTACTGGTATATTAACTGTTAGTTCAGCAACAGTTTGAATTTTTACACAATTTTAAATTTTAAGATGGCAGAATCCGCGGTTATGGCTTTACGACCGCCAAAGACCTAGAATCAAACTACTTTTGTGTAAAAAACACGTCGTTTGTCAGCAAAAAGTCTTGCAAATATAACAAAACTTCTCCAATGCTCTTTTTTATTTGTTCCAGCCGTTCACGTGAAGGTTATAGCAGTGGCTGACGAGGGCAAGCGCAAACGTATATCTCTGCAAGTAATCAAAGTCTACCGGATGGCTTCGGGTCGGCTTCGCAGACACAGTCGCGTCCACGTGTTGGTGAAACCGCGCATAGCGGCGTGCGAATGCATGAAGAAGGGAGAGAAGTTCCTTCTCGTTGGACGAAACAATGCCTCGAGTCATTCGCGCCCCAAACCGTTGCTGGCCATTGGCAAACGGACAATCGCCCTGCCTTGGAGAAAGAAGTATCGCAGACAATTAATGAAACTTAAGAAGAAAGCCGCGAAGCGCGGGTGCTAAGACAGCGTCGTGGGAGCGCCGCACTTGTGATAAAATAGTTGCGTCCCGCAAGGCCGCGAGATGGCGTCGTATCCCGGCGCAAGGAAGAATTGTTCGCGGGAACGCGTGGTTTCGTGTTGTCGTGTCATCCAATTGTGTTCAACCTTACCCATCGTGACCTTGAAAACGCGTGTGTTGTCCTTCACTCAACACCATTTCGATTTCGTGTACCACGAGAACACAAACCGACATTTTATCCGTATTTTACGATCCGGGAATGTTTTTTAAAGATTTTGCATCACGCGCACATATGTCATTGTCCGTGTATTGTGATGCACTAGCGCTGTAACAGACGATTATTGTTTTCTGTGTCGATTTCTTGTCTTAAAGCGGAAGCCAATAGTAGCTGTAACCCCGGTCTGTTCGGTATCACAAACATGGACCCACTTGAGCACGATGTTCGGTTCTCTTGCCAAAATCTCAGCAATGAAATTTTATACACACAGGATACATGCGTATGCATTTAATACATAAAACCTAATAATCGCCATATCTTTCATTATGATAAATCTTTTGATATCTGTAGCACAAGAACAGGCAATAAACGATGTAACTGCGATCGTCGGGCTCATGTGTATGTTGCTTTCAACAGCCTTCGGCGCTTACTCGTTTGATGTATTTTTTACCAAATAGTATATATATTTATTTCCGCCCTACACTGTAACCACGTGCATGTTTGAGCGGCGTGCGACGGATCTATTGCTTCTCTCATGTCCTCTTCTTTCATGTTGGGTATTCGTGTTTTGTTATTTCGTTTTCTGACGTCACCATGCCCACCGTTTTCTTTGCTGTACTCGTTTAAATGTGTCCGTCTTTTTTCTTGTGATATTGCTGAATAAATGACGTTCTTCAATCGTACGCAACTGTGTGTGTTCCGTTCATTGATGGCCATCACCAAAGGTCTGTCCCGCACTGATGGACAATTACTGGCAGACAACTGGGAAAAAACTGTGTGTAGCGCTTCATAATGCAGATAAATTAGTTTGTCGCTTCATGATGCAGATAGTTAGTTTTAAAGGGGTGCTGGTCAACAAAAAGAATGCCAGTTAACGAAACCTTGAACGCGGATAACTCTGCCGACTTACAAGATAGAGGGTATATTTTTTTCACAAATTATGATGTTATTGTTGTCATTAAACATCAATACAAAATCAAAATTGTCAAAAAAATTACAAATGGCCCAGGATTTCAAGCAACCGAGTAATCGAGCATCAGAGGAAAGGAGGCAGGGACTGACTTAGAAATGCGGGAACCGATGAAAAGAAATGAATGTGAGTCCCATACTTCGCATAAAAAGTTTTTCAAAATTAAATTTATCTAATTGGGGTCTTCATGTTATATTGTAGGGCCTCCTTTCAATATCTCCATCATTCTAAGGAGCTGACCAGACTGACGTCTTTATGCTCAGAATTATGAGAAAACCCCTGAGTTGTGTTCCTAAGTATTGTTACTCTTCCACATCAGCGAATTCGAAACGGTTAGTTTGGAATTGTGCCAGAAATACTACATGCAGTGTTTGTGGTACAAATTAATCTATCTTGAGTTTCATTATAAACCATGCTACATAATATTACCACATACGAAAAATTACAACCAATGCCACAGGAGCATGTTTACGCAGACAGAGGGCACGTGACAGCAAACCGTTCCATTCTCCAATGATACCATTTAAACGAGCATTAAACACCACCTACCATAATGTCAAGGAGCCAAAATAGATCTGCTGCTGGTGCCTATTCCCATGAAACGTGAAAGGGAGCTTTGAAGGTTGCACGTTCAATTACAGGTTTTATGGCATCTCCGTCAGCAGACACCGAATTCTGGGGGTCGGTACTGGAATAGCCAGACGTTCACACGAAGAGAACAACTTTGCGAAAGCCGAGGTAGCGACATGCAGGTAACGTGCAACCTCCTAGGAAAGTTGAGAATCTTTTCTCGAACCCGACACCTTAAAATGCTGCCAAATGCGCACTTTGGTGGGTGACGAGCGAGCTATAAGCGTCCAACTACAGGTGACAAAGACGGCGTTCGGTGCATTGATGCTGGATTGGCATTACCCTAATGCAGCCACAACCTATCATTGTCGTCTGCGCTGGGCAAGATAGCGATCAACGTGGATAATTCCGCCCACCGTGACCCATATATAGGTAGAAACTTATGTGTTTTGGGCCTGCACACAAACGGCTGCCATTTTTACAATTCAAAAACTTCGCTACTTCGTAATCATAAGTAGAACGTTTCCAAGCAAACCAAAGTTAAACAAAATTTCAAATATTTTGGAATCGTATGTACCTAATCTGCTCTTCTGGCGAAAACGTCAAAAAATTGCCACAAAATACATATCTCATTGAGAAATAAATACTGCCTATCAAAAACCACTCCATTTGCTTCTTTGTGGAGTGCTTGAAGGCACAAATTACGACAAATTTGAAATATGTAGGTTGCCAGTGGGTTTTTCTTTCTATTCGGGATTAAAGAAATCCCAATAAAAAGCTTCATCAATACAAAATATCGATCCTTGTCTTCTCAAAACTCGATGAAAATGTTAAAACTACTGCATTAATTTTCGGACTCGAACAACTTTCTGTCTAGAACACACTTGCTGACAATTATTCCCATCGAGCAAAATGAAAAGCTATAAATACACGACCAAATGGCTGGCACGCATGTTACGCAGTTAATGAGGATGACGACTTCACTTGAGAAATAAATGACAAAAGAAACAAAATAGAAGCGAGGACGAACATATATTGCAGCGAGTGAAATCGAAAATCGGGCATAAACGAGTTAAGTGCATCAGACAGGACATGACGTCATCAACAGCTACGTAGGCACGACGGCGACGACAATAATCGCGATGCCCAGAAGAATGATGACGAACCACAGGGCTGTAAAAGATGGAAGAGCGTGAAATTGAATCAAATCGAGTGACCGAGTCACCGGCGATTCACGCAGGTGGGTGTCATCAGGATGAGGACGGTGATGTATGGAGTGAATCAAGCGGGCAGGGGTGTTTGTCAAATATTCGGTTGAATGTGTTTTTCTGTTTACGCGAGAGCAGGTGTGGAATTTGCGAGCGAGATCGCGCGAAAAAAAAAACAAAATGGCGGAAACCGTTTTCTCAAGTAAAAAAATTACCACGAGTTTTTTTTGTAGATTATATGGACATTTAAGCGCAGCTTCTCGCCCGTTAAATCGAATACGTAAAGTTGTGTACAAAGTTCGACGCATTGTTGATGGTTAAAATAAATATTATCACACCACAAGAAGGGACTATGTAATTGTCCAGTAATAAACAATTTATAAGCGTTTAGTTCCGGGTTAATGTCAGTTAGTGGTAAAAAATTCAACGCATTCTTCATGGTGAAATAACCATATTAGACTAGGTTGTCTTCCAGTAATAAACAATGTACGTGCGTTTAGTTCCCGTTGTGTATGATATAATTGGCGCGGGTTCTGTGGCACTAAAATAACAGAGAAATTTTTTTGTGCCGGATAAAAGACTAGATTTTTAGGGGTCAGTACATTTTAAAACGTCTTACCGCAAGTAGAGGATTTCCGAGTAACTTTCACGACATTTTCGCTTTGTCTGTGAATTCTGGAATCGGTTTGATCAGCACGGATTACAATGTCGTCAATTAGTTCTACAGTAAAAAAATAGTGTCAGTAACAAAGAGATTATCTACAATAATGTTTTTAATAAGGATATTAAACGGATATAGTAAAAATGCAGTGCATTATATTATTTCGTACAGGCATTTAAACGTTTTGAAACAGTTGACAAAAGAAGAACCTTTCTAAATATTCCAATTAAAGACTTTGGAAGCTAAAATAACAAAGTGCACAGTTTTTGTTTAACGTTCAATTATAGCAGTTTTGAAAAAAATTTCCACCAACAATGCACTACAAAAAAACATTAAAAAGAAAAACTATGTTTTAAGTTTTATTTAAGACGTCCTGTGCGCTAAAAAGTGAAATAATGGGTCAAAAAAATCAAGTGTACCGAAGTTTAACAATACTGATGAGCTGGTGATGTACCACACCAGCAGCAAAACGTCTTGGCGCCCTCGCTATAGACAATAACTTCCCTTTAATATGACCCCGCGTAATAGACCGAAACCAAAAACTGCCACTAAAAGTGTTTTGGTTGGCGCTCCTCAATGCAACTGCTGGCCATCGTCAGAGTGCCTACATCCCAATCTGTTTTATCTGAGATATCGCAAGCGGAACGCAACAAATATTGAATTGATTTATAGAAGCCAACGTCGCGTGGCAAGCACAGGTGCAAAGGGATGTTGCCAACACAAGCCAGGAATTTATCGAAACGCAAGGGGGCCGAAAAACACGTGCCGAGGTGGTGGCGGTTTACATGTAAGCCGCTTTCTTGGAAGGTCATATGCACTTTTTCGCTAAAAATAAAATGGATATTTGGTATTAAAGCCTTCCTTAATTAATTCCCACTGGCAAATATACCGGGCACATCTCCAACTTCTGGACATTGTGCCCGAACCTTTGTACCGCTTACATTCAAACGCCTCGTGGAGATTAAAACAAGGTATGGAACACATATATATATATATATATATGTATATAGTATATATACTATTACACGCAGTCAAAAAATGATAAATTATGTTTACAAAATCCTTTCCCGTCACCAACAGCAACTACCGCACAAGTTATGTATTACTTCCTGGTGTAGGCGCCGACTTTGCAATTTTTCCGGTATGCCAAATTATTTGCCGTCATGAATTCGCAAGTATCATTCTTAGAGCTTGCAGTTTAAACACGTCGTGAATTTTGCATACCGGAAAAATTTACAAAGTCGCGCCGTCATGAATGCATCATGAATTCTCGTCAAATATTCCGTAATGAATTTCCCAAAATCATGTTAAGGCTTGTAGTTTAAAAACGTCACGCAACACAATTCTATCGCACATGCTACATGCGGTCGTTTTAAAAAATTGAATGAATGCAAATAACTGGTTGTAAGACAACCGAATGAGCTCGATGGCGTTTGTTACGTACGGTTTAAAGTTGAATTTACCGACAGTACATAACGCATGGCGAACGTCAAAAAATTTCTCGGGTTTGCGGAATAGACATGGCTTTGTAGTGCCATCAAGTGGAAGAACAAAATTAATAACTTAAACACTGGTGGGCAGTAGAGCACCAAGTCTTTTCAGAGTGTTACCTGATTGGTAATCAGCTTCACTTCCAATGTTAATGCCGATATCTTTTTGGCGTTTAAGTGTGTCAGCAAGAGCATCCAAACCAGCATCTTGGTCTAAAGAGTTGTGACACATGTTATGTTTAACATGTGAATACTTCATTATGTACTATTACATTTAGCCGCACATGATAATTTACCTTTTATAACCTGCTCTTGTCTTTTTTTAAACTCTTCCCTGGTTAATCTGGAAATGCTTTCATCACTTTCCATCCAAGGATTGGAGAAGGATTGTTCAGAGTCATGTTCAGTTGCCAATAATAATGCTCTAAACATGGCCGAACATGATATGTTACATATAATCACAAAAAAAACATCCAAGCCATTGCAAATGACAACATAACAAGCAGCATTACATAAAAAAAAACTAAAGTTCTGAAAAAAAGCAACATAACTACACATTATACCTTTCTGATTCATAAGTGCTCACTGAACCAATCCTAGCATCGGAGGCGTCATTTAGAATGCGAACTCTTGTAGTTAAAGTATCGAGCAAATTGTGTCTTCTTTCAACCTCGCCATGTGTTCTTTTTCGTGACAAATGCAAAATTAAAATCACATCCAAACCGTATACTTTCAATTTCTTACGCTGATCTTGATTTTGACGACTTCACTAAATCAAGTTTAAGCTTTTCAGTCATTCCTTTAAGATTTAAAAGATCTTTCTGAATTAAGCTGTTCAGCTGCAAAAAAAACACAAAATATTATAAATATATATATGCAGTAATATTTCATGCAATGCGGTGATTGGCAGGAAAGCCCCACTGTGCAGGTCCTTAGTTGGCGGTCACAGCTATTGTGTCAAGATTACAGGCTTAGCAGCCCAGGAAAAAATATATGAATATATATTTATTATAAATTGACATTAAACATAAAAGCACAATTTTTGTCTTACATATGTTGCATTTCTGCCTTTCCGTGATTCGATGTTGCGATCATTAATCAACTCTGCAATATCTTGACACAATTGTTTGCAACTAGAATAGTCAGCAAGCCTATTAAAGAAACATCTGTTAAAAGATCATTAATTTAGATAAATTATGGTGTACATTTCGCAGTGCTGTGTTTAATTAGTCCATAATTCAGGTAAAAATAAAATTTGTCACACCGCAAGTCAAAAAAATAAAAAGGAACAATGAAATATAGCTCTGGGCTTAAGCGTGTTAGTCAAAATAATCAGTAATGTCAACATCTGGATCAAGCAAGTCTTCTCCAAGCATTGAAAGATCTATTTCATTTAATATGAGATTCTCAAAAGTCTCCTCCAGGTCAGTTTCACCAATGAGAACAGCTCCTTGCATTCTTCCATTCAACATCACAACCTTTATGTATTCTTCGCCTGGTGTAGTCCTCAATAAAAACTCAAGACCAGAAGTGTTTTCAATGTCTTGTGCATTGTATCTTCCAAGAAGAATAACACGCTTTCCGAAAAAGTTCGTTGCATGGGCAAACAAGTCAAAGCAGATGTCTGTTGGTATTTCAAAATCAGCACTATCTGTATCTTGTTCGTTTTGGTGGTGAGAAGTTATGCATTGCGCCGTAAACATACCCATTTGCCTGGCCTGGGTCCACAGACGCATTTGGTGCCAATGTGGGGATTTGGGCCATGTGGCTGTACTACACACATCTCCTGCTGCATAGACATCTTGTAAACCAACAACTCTCATGTTCTGATCAACAATAACACCCCCATCCTCTGATTTGTTGCAGGAAAGGTTGTAAAAAATGCCAGTGTTGGGAACAACCCCAGTTGCACTGACAACAAAATCACAACCCAAAGTTTTGCCATTGGTTAGATTTAGATAAACAGGCCACAATGAACTGTCCGATTTTCTGTCAAAATCGCCGCTGACTGTACTGTCATCCAGGGAATACACTGATTTTACCTCTGATTGGTATTCGATCTTTACAGTTTTCAGCTCTTCACCTTTTCCGCTTAGTTGCAAGTTTTGATGCCAGTCTGGACCCAATGCACCACCAGTAACATGTGACGCATTTACTCGGTCAACTCCATCAAGTTTATAAGTCATCCGTCTTTTGTCAGTTACAGCGGGCGGCTTTTGATTCAACAAAATTGGAAGAAAGAATTCAGATGCACCTGGATCAAAAAATACCTGGCCGATTGCTTTGTCCCTAATCACCCAAATTACTTCACAACATTGGACTTGAAATAGAAGCTCAATTGCTATGCCACCATTACCTACAACTACAAGTCTTTCTGCATTTTGTAACTTTGAGTCCAATTCCTTGGCAGTTGCGGTGTCCCTAATGCCAATTACATTTTTGTTTTCTGGAAAAATGACATTTTGCTTTGCTCCTGTACAAATACATAATTTTGTGTACACATATTCTTTTTCATCATCAGTAACAACAACTTTTTTCTCAGTATCAATGTGTTTCACTGCACTATGAATGACTTTAATATTTGGGTGCATTTTAGAATAATCTTGTATTGAAGTTTCGGCCACATCAAATGATGTGAGAGTTCGTGTAAGATCTTGCACATTTCTGACAGCTTTTATCAGAGGAGATGCAGAAATAATGATAACCTTAGCTGTTGGGTCAAGGGCATTTAACGTTTCTGAACATGCAACACCAGAAATTCCACCACCAACCACTACATATACCGGTACACGAGTCTCCATAAAGCGTGGTTCAATGATCAGTTCTTGCTAAATATCTTTAAAACAGAAATGAAATGTTCTGAAGTGCAGTAAACTGTATATAACTGCAACAATTCACCAATGACCAAGGGAAGACAAGTGAAGTTATCATTTTATCGTGAGTTGCACTTACATTTTATTGAAATCAAAGTAGGCCTACGATTTTTACAATTCAAACAATAAACTATACGTGCATTTTCGGTCATACAAAATTGCATTTATTGATTCACTAGCACCCAAGTACACACACTCACTACTTACCAAGAGTCCGGCATATCATACAGGAACACGAAATTTATGAAATTTCCATTTTCGGTTTCAAAGTGTTGCCCAATATCCAAACAAATACAGCGACTCGCTATTGCACTGAGAAGGGGCTGTAACGTTACGGCTAACATAGGTAAGCGTCCAAGATCAGTAAACTAGACAAAATCGGTAACCTAAATACGATACTGCAGCGGCAAACAGGGAGGGTACATATTTTCATCTAAGGGGGGTAATTGAAATCATTTACTTTAAACCTTGCACTGTGTCCACGATAGGTAACTTTGTTATACGTTAGAGTAGTCACGCTATACCTTGTACTATGTCCATGATAGGTAAGTTTGTTAAACGTTAAGGTAGTCACGCTATACCTTGCACTATGTCCATGATAGGTAAGTTTGTTAAACGTTAAGGTAGTCACGCTATACCTTGCACTATGTCCATGATAGGTAAGTTTGTTAAACGTTAAGGTAGTCACGCTATACCTTGCACTATGTCCATGATAGGTAAGTTTGTTAAACGTTAAGGTAGTCACGCTATACCTTGCACTATGTCCATGATGGGTAAGTTTGTTAAACGTTAAAGTAGTCACGCTATACCTTGCACTATGTCCATGATAGGTAAGTTTGTTAAACGTTAGAGTAGTCACGCTATACCTTGCACTATGTCCATGATAGGTAAGTTTGAAAACTGAAAATAGGCTTTGACCACCTGGTATCATAATGAATTATGAATCTGACGCTCTTCTGGTGGAGAACAACAAATATACACCTTTTGTTTAAAAAAGATTGTATTTTCTGACGTTTCGCCTGTACGTACGACTAGGCTTCTTCAGAGAATAAAACAAACACAGTAGCGAAGCGAACCAACAGGGCAAAGAAATTGAGCGACGAAAAAACAAAAGGGCGTAACAGCTAAAACACAGCGGGACATAATTCAATGGACAACATCGATCATGGGTCAAACGGCCAAACATGGGAAACAAAAGTCACGAATTGTTACGGGCGAAATTGCGGAACACGGGCGAAAGTACTTTTCCATCGTTCCGATTTAAAACATTCGGTAGCGAATTAATATAATAATTTTCCACAACCAACCGTTTTGCCAAAATTGTTTCTTGTTTTCCTGAACAAATTTGTGTGGAAACTACGGACAGAAGACTGCATATCCCAACCGGAGTATCGAAGACTACACAGCAGCGACGGTGTGCTCCCAAAGTTCTACGGGTTACCCAAAATCCATAAGGAAGGTATTCCATTAAGACCGATTGTTTCTTTTGTTAACTCGCCAACCTACCAGCTATCTAAGTTCATCAGTCAAATTTTATTTCCTTTAGTTAATAGTACTGACTTTACTGTAAAAAATTCCAGAGAGTTTGTAAAGATTATTTCTGAATATAAATTACTTCCGCATGAGTGTCAAGTATCGTTTGATGTCGTTAGCCTGTTTACGTCAATTCCGACAGATGTTGCGCTCAGAATATCCTTGGACCAACTACAACAAGACACAACACTACATGAACGTACCAATCTTAAGTTAACACACATCCAAGAGGCATTACAGTTGTGCTTAGACTCGACTGTTTTCACATATAAACACGACATTTACCAACAAATTTTTGGCACCCCCATGGGCTCTCCCATTTCACCGGTTCTGGCCAACATTATAATGGAACAACTTGAGCAAACCGCTCTTGCTTCCTTCAAAACACCCCCGCGACTTTGGCTCCGCTATGTCGATGACACGTACGTCATCATAGCAAAAGACGAGGTCGCAGGGTTTCATAACCACATAAACAGCATCGAACCTTCCATTAAGTTCACCCGGGAAACACAACATGACCATAGTCTGTCATTTTTGGACGTAAACGTCACTGCAAACCCGGACGGGAAACTTACCACCTCCATTTTTTACAAGCCTACACACACTAACCGCTACTTACAATACACCTCACACCATCCGAAACATCAAAAACTCACTGTGGCCAGAACCTTATATAACAGAACGATTACACATATTGCCGATCCACACACTCGGAGGGTTGAACGCAAACACATTCGAAACGTTCTAAAACTAAACCAATTTCCCACTAACCTAAATCTCACACCCCACACACACAACAAACCCACACAAACATACACAGCATTCACTTCCATACCATATGTACAGGGAGTTTCTGAGCGGATATCAAGAATACTCAACGCCACTGGCGTAAAAGTTGCCATGAAACCGGTATGCACTTTAGAAAACATGTTTCCCAAACCTAAAGACCGTATTCCCATGCTTCAAATGACCGGTGTAGTTTACTTAATCCCTTGTCTTGATTGTAACACTGTGTATATTGGCCAGACTAAGCGCAATTTAACGTCCCGTATTAAAGAACACAAGGCAGCCATACGCAATATGGAACCCAATAAATCTGCCCTATGTGCCCACATGCTTGACACCGACCACCGTATCAATTGGAAGGAAGCAAAAGTATTAAAACAAGAAACAATTTTGGCAAAACGGTTGGTTGTGGAAAATTATTATATTAATTCGCTACCGAATGTTTTAAATCGGAACGATGGAAAAGTACTTTCGCCCGTGTTCCGCAATTTCGCCCGTAACAATTCGTGACTTTTGTTTCCCATGTTTGGCCGTTTGACCCATGATCGATGTTGTCCATTGAATTATGTCCCGCTGTGTTTTAGCTGTTACGCCCTTTTGTTTTTTCGTCGCTCAATTTCTTTGCCCTGTTGGTTCGCTTCGCTACTGTGTTTGTTTTATTCTCTGAAGAAGCCTAGTCGTACGTACAGGCGAAACGTCAGAAAATACAATCTTTTTTAAACAAAAGGTGTATATTTGTTGTTCTCCACCAGAAGAGCGTCAGATTCATAATTCATAGGTAAGTTTGTTAAACGTCAAGGTAGTCACGCTATACCTTGCACTATGTCCGTGATGGGTAACTTTGTTAAACGTTGAATAATTAACGAACTTACCTATTATGGACATAGTGCAAGGTATAGCGTGACTACCCTAACGTTGAACAAAGCTACTTATTGCGTCACAATCCAAGGTATAACGGGACTACCCTAACAATTAACGAACTTGCCTATGATGGACATAGTGCAATGTATAGCGTGACTACCTTAACGTTTAACAAACTTACCTATCATGGACATAGTGCAAGGTATAGCGTGACTACTCTAACGTTTAACAAACTTACCTATCATGGACATAGTGCAAGGTATAGCGTGACTACTCTAACGTTTAACAAACTTACCTATCATGGACATAGTGCAATGTATAGCGTGACTACCTTAACGTTTAACAAACTTACCTATCATGGACATAGTGCAAGGTATAGCGTGACTACCCTAACGTTTAACAAACTTACCTATCATGGACATAGTGCAAGGTATAGCGTGACTACCCTAACAATTAAGAAACTTACCTATCATGGACATAGTGCAAGGTATAGCGTGACTACCCTAACGTTTAACAAACTTACCTATCATGGACATAGTGCAAGGTATAGCGTGACTACCCTAACGTTTAACAAACTTACCTATTATGGACATAGTGCAAGGTATAGCGTGACTACTCTAACAATTAAGAAACTTACCTATCATGGACATAGTGCAAGGTATAGCGTGACTACCCCAACGTTTAACAAACTTACCTATCATGGACATATAGTGCAAGGTATAGCGTGACTACTCCAACGTTTAACAAACTTACCTATCATGGATACAGTGCAAGGTATAGCGTGACTACCTTAACGTTTAACAAACTTACCTATCATGGACATAGTACAAGGTATAGCGTGACTACTCTAACGTATAACAAACTTGCCTATCATGGACACAGTGCAAGGTATAGCGTGACTACCCTACCGTTTAACAAACTTACCTATTATGGACATAGTGCAAGGTATAGCGTGACTACTCTAACAATTAAGAAACTTACCTATCATGGACATAGTGCAAGGTATAGCGTGACTACCCCAACGTTTAACAAACTTACCTATCATGGACATAGTGCAAGGTATAGCGTGACTACTCCAACGTTTAACAAACTTACCTATCATGGATACAGTGCAAGGTATAGCGTGACTACTCTTACGTTTAACAAACTTGCCTATCATGGACACAGTGCAAGGTATAGCGTGATTCCCGTAACCATTAATGAAGTTACCTATCGATGACGCAGTACAGGTTAAATGATTTCAATTACTCCCCTTGGATGAAAATATGTACCCTCCCTGTTTGCCGCTGCAGTCACGTGTTTAGGTTACCGATTTTGTCCAGTTTACTGATCTTGGACGCTTACCTATGTTAGCCGTAACGTTACAGCCCTATATGATTGCACTTGTGCAGGCAATTTATTCACGTGATGGTTGGACCACAGAAACATCATGTGGTGCTTTTTGGTGCTATTTTCTCGTTTTACAAGAATAAGTGGAACTTCTTTTAACGATAAGTTAGCACCGAGTTTAACTCAAATAAGCCCCACATTCTAAAAAATTAAGACTAAATAAAACCTAATTTATTCAGCTTTCCTTTTTTAATTTTAAAGTTTGGAGGGAGTCCCGGTGATTTTTCAGAACGAAAAAATATTCCGTTAATTCCCCAGCTACATGAAGATGTTCAAAAACCCTGGACATTAAGCACATTTTGCTATTTCTCTGACGCAGATTTAAACACCAACATCCCGGACATATCAGGGAAATCTGGACGAAAACACTCGATGGTTTGGTTACACCCGGATTTGGAGACTCATTGCGACGAAGGCAGAGGGTCTCTAAAAACGTAAGGCAATGGATACCTGCGTAGGCCTACTGGACAAGGGACAGATATCTAGAGAGAATTTCCCGGATATTATTTTGACTGAAATAAAAGCATGTTCACATGCAGCGAACAAAGGTCAGAAAAATTGCTCACTCGTTTATTATTGCAAGTTGTGAAATGAAACAATGTCAGGTAAAATTGAAATATAGGCTACAGTGCACAAGATAAAATAATGTAAATTTACTTTTCAGTGGCAAACCGAACGCCCTCGTGAATATAGGCCACAATATCAAAGAATACACCAGGACTATTGAAAATAACGAAGTAACATTGCGTTATTGTCTTAGAGTTTATCTGTAAAATACTTCTAATCAATCACAGCTAAAAATTGTTACTGATGCTGCCAGGCATATTTATTGCTGGATACTGCCCTTCTGGCAAACTTTATTTTATCGACGTTTCGGCTGTTATGCAACAGCCTTCATCAGTTGAGGCACAAAAACAAAACGCTACAAAAGAAGAAGTGAAAAAACGATGAGAAAGGGGCGAACACACCTGCACTGTATACTTATCATTAACCACACGGGTTATCAAGGTTTTAGAGAATGTTTTTAGAGTCATTTAACATTAATATACGCATGCGTCATCACTCAATGACAAAAAGCAAACTCTGTTTCCACCTGTGCACCGACACACCGGCTTTTGCATAACAGCCGAAAAGTTTGCCAGAAGGGCAGTATTCAGCAATAAGTGGTCTCTTGTGAATTTACGCAGTTTCGCTTCGTTCGTTCGTTCGTTGTCGGTAAAGATCAGGTTGACAAACTCCATGTTGGTTCCTGCAAAAAAATACTTTATGCATCAATTCCATTTATTGTTCCTAAATTATTTTACCTTTCACCAGTTTCTATTACCACATCAGCAGGTTAAGTAAATATGCATGGGCATTTGCATTGTTGCTTGAATGTAGGCATTTTGCATTACAACCACAGCAAGAAACAGTTGCACAGCCTTCCAAACATTTTTTGGTTTAAACTTGGATTTTTAACCGACGCTAGAAGATTCTCAAGTTCGGCTTCTACAAAAAAACAAAATCAATTCATTGTAAAACAGTTCGACAAAATCGTGTCGATATTCATTAAAGTAGGCCCATGTAAAACAAAATCTAAAAAAGTGTGAAGCGAAATGATATAATACGTATAATAGGTGATTTGACGTTTGAAGACAAGATCAGTGCAGTCTTGTATAAAAATATTTCGCATATATTTTGCTGTTTATTTCCTCTTGGTGTTGAACTTACAGGTTTAGGTAGTTTGGAAAACTTTGTTTCAAAATCGTTGCTTGTGCGCGAACGACTAACAACAAGTTCGTCTCGAATGTTTTGAACACATTTGAGCAAGGATTCTGCAACATCGCCACGTGCATCGTTTTCATAAAGATGCAATTCCTTCATCTAAAAAGGTAAACAATCAAAAAGGGAAATTTGAGAATTCCTTACGTTAGGGATGCGAATTAATATGGCATAAAATAAATAGATTAGATTGGTAAGATTACTGAAGTTTCTACTATCTGCGAAAAATAAAATTGGAACACTTAAGTAATTAGGCATATACTGTTCCTATTGCGTGTTCATGAAACTTACTGGTTGCTGAAGTTGAACTATTGAAGCTGTAATTTTGGAAGTACCAGCACTTGTCATGTTACATTGTGGAAGAGACAGCTTTTCGACCCACGGTATACAGGAGGCAACGGCACTTGCACTTTCGTCATCAATTGTGTTCCAACCGAGATCCAACCAAAGCATCTAAAATATAAATCTGTCAATCAAGGGAATTTTACAGCTCTTCAGTTTTTAATCGCTTTTAAATAAATATAACCATTGTTTGCAACAAAAGTAAATGTTGTATTATTATGTCTTTTTTGCTTACTGGTTCTTGAAGCTGAGAAACTGCAGTTGCAATTACGATGATACCAACACTTGTCATTTCACATCTGATTAGAGAAAGTTTTTTAAGGCTCCTAACTGCAGAAGCAACGGCAAATGCTGCTTCATCATCAATTGTGTTGCCATTAAGACTTAGCCATGCAAGCTAGAAAAAAAATACACAGAGTTCAATTATTTATAGGTACTATTTATTTTAGAATTATTTTTATATCCCTGCACTGTACATAAAATACGTCCTTAAATGAAAAAGACTTGATTTTCTGTCTTAAATATTATAACTTTACAACTAGAACTTACTGATATGTGAAGTTGTGATATGGATGTTGCAATTTTACAGATACCACCACTTGTCATGAGGCAACCTGCCAGAGACAGATTCTCAATCCACTGAATACATGAAGCAATGGCTGAAGCACTTTCATCGTTAACAGCGTTTCCACTGAGTGTCAAAGATGTAATCTACAAAACAGAAATTATTAAGGAGAGAAATTATAAACCAATAGCACAGTTGTTGGCATCACCGCATGCAACATTCCTTTATTTCAAATTTCCAAACAAGTTA
The DNA here is from genome assembly GCF_947561715.1 of Ascidia mentula. Classification (NCBI taxonomy): domain Eukaryota; kingdom Metazoa; phylum Chordata; class Ascidiacea; order Phlebobranchia; family Ascidiidae; genus Ascidia; species Ascidia mentula. The sequence continues at coordinate 19,566,310 of NC_138568.1, read as the reverse complement.
ATATAAAAAAACTTTTGCAACATTTTCAGAATTACAGCCATGCAACATAATTTTGACACAATTTAATTTATGCATCTCCTGTCCAATTATTGGTCAGGCATAAATTGACATTGCAAACAAAATGAACAATGCATTGTTTCACCTTTTGTTTGATAAGATTGACAACTTCCTGAATTACAAAGCTCTCAACACATTCCATCTTAAGTTCGACAAAATAAGGAAATATCTCCATCAGGAATGACAAAGCACAAGCTTCTTCATCACCGTTAACTGTAAGTCTGTCTGGTATTGAGTCAACCTTTAAAAAAAGCAATTACTTCACACGAGTCACCCCTGTAAAGGATTACGCTGTTGTTTTTCAATTGTAAAATTAAACATTTTTTTAACAATGTAAAGAAAAGTTGCAACAAAAATAAATTCTGCAAACCTCAAATGCCGACTCCACATACATTTTTATCAGATCGCTGTGTACTTGATTCTACAGAACAACAAACAATTGACACAGCATATTTTGGGCACATGGTAACCCTAGTTACAACATTTCAAAAGGACAACATATTTTTACCTTAATGTTGAATTAAATTATTTAACAAACCACAAAGAAAAACTGTTAATTTTTTTTATCTCTTGGAATTCCGACCAACATTAAAGTTACACATATTTAACTCGTGTCACATATGCATAAAGTTATGGAAAAATAAGGATTACCGCTGGTACATCTGCAAATACATTGACTTTCCCGCAAGCTTTAATGCCATTTTCAGATAGTTTGAACTTTGTTACTATCAGCTTGTTAACGAGCAATGCTTTGCGGTCAGAAAGTAATTGCAGGAACGACTTTGGAACAGAGTTTCCACTGATGTCAAGAAAGTCCATCTAAAAAAGAAACAAAATATATTTGTTTTTTTGTTTTAGCACTTTTCAAACCCAATTTTAACAAAAGAAAACTTTCAGAAATCAGGAAACACTTTTATGGGAATGCAATGACAAACAAATGCTTGAAAACCTCAATTAATCACACACTTTCTTTATGTATTCACTTTTGACTCACTGGCTTTCGAAATTGTGACATTGAAGACCCAATTTTACAAATACTGGTGCTAGTCATTTTGCAATCAGCCAGAGAGAGATTCTCAATCCACTGACTACAGGTGGCAATAACAGAAGCACTTTCATCATCGATTTTGTTCCCACTGAGATTTATTGATGTCATCTAAAAAATGTTTTACACTTGCAACATAGTTTGTATCAATAAAGTTGGCAATATTGAGCAGATTGTTTCGTCTAGCACAGTGTTTTCCAACCGGTGGGACGGTATTCCAAGTGGTACGTGAGCACATTTCCCTAACTTGCTGATTAGTTCGAATTCAAAAAGTCGTAGTGATCTCAAAATGTTTGTTACTTCATCCCCTAGGTTACTTTGTAGCACTCAACTAGGTGGTACGCGTCGAAATTGTTTTACCTCCAAGTGGTACGCAACCACAAAAAGGTTTGGGAATCACTGCACTAGCAAACCCAAAATATTTACAACAAACAATATATTGGCACAAAGGAGTTAGCATGAATGGATAATGTTGCCTTCTATCGTAAACCTATTGCTTTCATTTAGAAATTAAATATATATTCTAGTTTGATGGACACTTTTGCCTGGTTTCCCATTGAATTACTAAGAAACAAACAAAACACACATCACAGCCCAATAAAACTTGAGCCAATGCCAGAGGACAATTTAAAACATACCGGTTTCTGAAGTTTTGATATGGAAGATGCAATTCCACAGATGGCATTGCTAATTAGTTGACAATGGGAAAGAGATATTCCTCTTAGCCATTGAATACATGAAGCAATTGCAAATGCACTTTCACTATGAATGTTGTTGAAATCAAGAATAAACAAAGATATCTAAATAAAATAACAATGTTTAAATATGGAATGTAAAAATTACTTTCTTTTTCAAAAACAATTACTGAAAAAAAAATTACTTTAAAATAAAAAAAAACAAAAAAACTTTTTGTTATAATACACATCTGCACAACAAAGTACAACAGGTAAAAACTAGAATGTGATTTTGTCAATGACCACTGGGCAAACAATATACAAAAACCTCACCCTACTTAGCATGTTAGGATAACCTACCTCCTGTTTCATTGCCTCCAAAACCTCTTTGATTCCAACTGAACTAACGGTGCTCATTTTAAGTTCCAGTGTTGGAGGAAATAAATGAAGGACACACGACAAAGCACAAGCTTCCTCATCACCATGAACTTCAACCTTATGTTGTGTGGATTCAACCTAAAACAAAAAATCAGAAACCGTTTGCTATGATAAAACAGTTAATGAGTTACAATGGCTAATGTATAAACATTTGATGCACCAGAGACTAATTCACTAACATCAACACAAGTATTGTGAAGCCTGCAGTAGGCTGTATCAGTTTCTGTTTTCTTAGGTACATAACTGACATAATAAACTAAAGTAGTCAAGAAACCAGAGACAACCCATTCCAGACTTGGAATTATGAAAGGTACTGAATACAGCTGAAAAAATATAGCAGTAAGGAAATAAGTATTTTAGATTATGTCATAGGGCTTGACATATGTACTAGCATTGCAATCACAAAAATTTTAAGAAAATATGCCAAATCTCAGGAAAATTGCATACAAGCATATTGCAACGTTGCACATATGTTTTTGTACAAAAACTTTTTCATACCTCAAATATAGATCCAGTATATTTTCGAACCTGCATTTCTGATTTCTCAAAACTCTAGAAATAAAAATCTTGGGTCAGTTATTTGTTGTTTGCGGAAAGAAAATATTCTTGATCCATTTTGCAGGTTAACAGGTTCAAAATTTCAATGTTTGCAATAATCACATTCATATTTTCTTGATAAATACTTATTCAGGAAAATTTAGACGTGCTCAAAACTTACATATGGTTCGTCTGGAAATAAGTCAACTTTTCCACAAGGTTTAATTCCATTTTTTGAAATTTTGAACTTTGGCAAAGTTATTTTTTTCACATGGATTGTTGTTAGTGCAGACAGTAGTTGCATAAAAGAGTGTGAAACACAGTATTCGCTGATTTCCAAGGATTCCATCTGACAAGTATAATAAAAAGGATTTTACCACTTACCAACATAGTTTGTTTGTCATGCAAAATTCATAGACTATTGTTCTTTTTCTGTCCTTGCAAAAAAAAAGAAAAAAACTAAGTCATAATCCATGTATTTCAATTTCTTTATTTTGACGTGTCAGTCTCTGGTCTATGCCTATAAAGTCTGAGTCAGTTTCTTACAAAAACAAAGCACCAGCAAGCATTATAGGCATCATCCATGTAGTAAGTTATTTTTTAGCTTTTGTGAAGCTGTAATAGTGTGTGACGTTAAGCAGTGCATTGCAAAAATGAAGTCATAACAGTAGTGAGTGGGAGGTACATCGAATGCTGTACTACGGTTGTATTGTCTTTGGCTTGTAACTTACTGGTTGCTCCAGTCTTGACAGTGCTTGAACTATATTTTTCATTATAAAACTTGACACTTGGCATTCGGAAAAACATAGATTCCTCGTTACATTTACACATGATGCCACAGCAGTTGCATCATTGCATTCAAATTTAAATCGCTTCAACGTCAATGATGGTATCTAGTACAAATACAGATAAATCTTACAATACAAAATCATATAATTCAGGTGAGACCAAATTAACAAAAGTGATTAAACAAGACATTAAGGCTTAAAAGTATTAGAAAGTTATGATACCAGTATGACATACCAAGGTGTATAAATTTTACTACAATATCAGTTAGATTAACTACATGATGTGCCCATGAAGAAGGCACAGAAGAGTTTGAACTTAATGCGGATTTCCAAAATTTTTTGGGCATTGGGCCCAGTTCGGGAAACCCTGTCTTGAAGCACAAAAATATTACAACAATTTGCAAGCTCTATTTTGTTCATTACACTTGGAGTGTTACTTGAAATGTTTTTTTGTATGCGAACCAACAAAACATGATCTTTTTCTGAAACACAATACCTTGCTAGTCGGTTTAAAGTTGTCCATAAAGCGAATTAGAAAGTCATTGCACAGGGAATCTTTAAACTGGTCGTACTGATTTTCGGAAGTGCTCTAAAAATACAAAGAAAACAGTTAAATTTTGCCTATCTTGCACTGCGACAAAAAATAAAACATTTATGTAGCAACATAGTTAATGTCACATAAAGTGTTTTTAGACAGAAGACTGATACAGCAAATTTAATAATTTGAAGTGTTTAAACTAATCCCTCCCTAACAGTAAATTAAACTTATAAAATGTAATAATATACCTTGTACAGTGTAGATTCCGAGTCATCACTATACTGGGTGTCAATGATTAACTCTCCTCTTATTGCTGAGGAATGTTCAGCCAATACCTTTAGCATTTCCTCAGTCACTCTATATGTGATTGAAAAGTCCTAGCAGAAGCAGAGGGTAATTTAAATTGTCTATATAAGTCTAAAATATAATTCCAAACCACCTTGATATGATTGTCTATTCCATTTAGCAAAACTTCAAAGCTTTCATGACGGAATTTGCAGTTTTTTGAAACTTGTATATGGAATGACCTGTCTGTTTTGTTTAAAATACAAGAAATACTGTAGGCATCCGTCAAAAGTATGCTTCCATCTAATTCCATAGCTTCTGGCAGCAAATTTAGATTATCTCTATAAAAAGTTTCATCGTTGATTTCTTGTAGCCATAAGCAAACTTGCACAAGTTTTTTTCCTCCAAGCTCAATTTTGTTTAGTTGACTGGTACAAAACCCATTAAGCAAGTTTTTCTTGTCAGATATGTTCTGATAACTTAGGTTGCTGAAGCAAGCTTTGGCAATTGCATAAACCATATTGTTACAAAGACCAAACACAAATTTGGAAACAACTTCCCATCTGTTTGTTTCCAACTCAGACAGAAGGCTGGAAAATTCATCTACACCTACAAAAAACACAAGGTAACAGGCAGCAAAATATTCTTGCCATATTAAGTGGGAGAAGTTGCTCATAACTTCAGAATCTATGAACTTCATATTCCAATTTTCTTCGGTCACAAAAGTTGCAAGAACTCCTGTTAAAGATATGGGCTCAATTCCCACTTCTCTGAGGTCATCAGATGCAAAAACAATTTTGCTTTGCTTGAAGCCATTCCATGCCAACTTTGCTATTTTGTTTAAATATTCTTCTTTTTCCATGTCTGGATTTTCACCTCTTACAAAGTCTTGCTTGAAATAATACTTGAATCCATTTGCAAACACATGAGTAAGAGAGTGGAACCTGCCATCACCTCCCTCTTTAAGACTTTTCCAGATGACAAAAGCAATGAAAATGCATTTCGCTGGAACATAGCAGGAATAAAAGAAATTTGGATTGCTTTTTATGACATTCCACACATTCGCACTGTTGTCACTGCAAATCTGGTTGCACAACCTTTCTTGGGACTTTTCATTAAGGCCCATAACTTCAGCAACGAACAGTGGTCGATATTCAGCCTTAATGGAGAAGAAATGCTTTTGCCGAGAAGTAAAAACTTTTTTTGCACCTTGTAACAAGTCACCCCTCATAAGACCATAAACATAAAGTAGAGGTTTATTCTCTTTTTCTGGATCCACCATTTTGTACCTTATTTTCCAATCAGTTGCCGCCTCATCTAAGCCATCCATCGTAATTAAAACCTTTTTGGATTTCACCAACATCGTAAGAAATAAATTTTCTTTATTGCGCTTAATAGGAGATGTACTGTAGGCGTCGGTTGGCAAAGAGTTTTTCAGCAAAAAACTGACAAACGTTGCAGGAGTATCAAAGTCAATTTTTTTGATTGAAATATAAAAACAAAATTGAACCTCATCAACATTTTTCATTTCTCCAGATATGGCTTTTTCTGTGATGACCTTTGACAGTGTCGTTTTTCCAATCCCTGGTTGTCCAATTAATGATACAGTGTTTGCGTACTGTGCTTGGCCTTTGTTATTCGCTGCTTTTTCTGCTCTTGCAAACAGTTGCTCAACTGTTACCTGACTATCATGTTTAAAATCTATGGTCTCATAATCTTCATTTCTGTTATAATGTCCATCTTCTTCATTGTATTCCGGTACAAGCAATCTATTTCTTTTCTTTTGTACAGATTTGGGTTTATATCCTACAGGATAAACTTCTTTTGATGGTTTATCAGTGATTTCTAATGGACAAACTTCAATTTGTTGTTGGGTCAGAACCTGGAAACTTTTTGACTTGCATTGTTCTTGTGTGGATTCCAACAACAATCTTTCTATGGTTGAACACTCACCTATAAATTATCATAAAACAAGATTAAAGTAATAAAAAAAACTGTTGAAACAAACAGGTTTAATCCACCTTGAGAACAATATGTGTTAACATATATACTTGTCTACTATTTTGGACCACTAGGGACAACTAAATGACAGCTATTTTTAATTATCTTACACTGTTCCACAATATAATACAAAACAATTGGCAGAAAATACATGAGTTTTTTTCTTGATCATATTAGTGAAGAATGGACATACCATCAGATAGTTCAGATGAATCCTGGTTTGGGCCGCTCCCATAATATTGATCTAAACCAAATCATTTGTCTCAACAAATCACCCGAAAATTGTGGTGCAAGTATTTGACTTACGTAAACCTCCATGTATCTGTATAACATCTCTGGCACCAACAATACTTTTCTCAATATTGGCATTTTGGGCTGTTACTGTCTGACTGAAATCTGGTACAGAAAACAGATTTCATTTTTTACTGCAGCAAAGTTAATAATAAAGCTTATCACAAGCAGATATTATGAAACTTATTGGAGTTTTTTAAGGGCAGGACTTCATTCATTTCATGAAAAAATATTTCATTCATTATAAACTCACCTTGGGGGTTTCGAGTTTGGTGTAGAAAATGTGTGGGACCATCACCATGGGCTATTGAAGGGTCAACATGTGCAATTCCCGCTGCTTGATACATTGTATGTTGGTGCTGGAAATCACCTTGGTTGCAAGTTGAAACATCGCCATGATTGGAACGGAAATTTACAGGCAAGGTAGAGTTTTGATGCTGGGAGTAAACCAACCCCGATGGGTGGAATTGTGGCAATACATGGGCATGTGATGTTGAAACACCTACAAGTTGTGGGTCTTGTTGGGGTGAACAATGAAGATGTTGGTTTGAGAAGCTTGGGTTTGGATTGAGGAAATGCGAATTATTATTTCGTAGAATTTCCAGATTTGGCTGATTTAATTGTTGGTCTGGAGGTTGGTTGTTTACAAAACCATGCAGGTAACTTGAGGTTTGCTGCAACAACGTAAATACACTGAATGGAAAAACTACCCGTAAAGCACCGGAAGTCATTTAATCCAATAAAAAGAAACAATGAAATTTTCTGACTGTAACAAAAACATATTTACCGGACTTGCACTGCTGTGATATTCATTTGGCAGAAGTGATTTTTCATTCTTATCCATCAGTTGCGAAAACAATTTATTTAATCACAGTGATAACCAAATACTGTACAGCCTGCATTTAAACACATTAACAGCCCAAATTAAAACAGTAAAAGAAACTTTGCATTGCCACTTTAAACACCATTAATGGACGACATTTAACAACACAAAATATCACAAAAATTAAAATGGAGAAATCATTCGCCCAAAAAGTTTTTGCAGTAAATTACCAATTCCGAGGTTTCACTACATTTTGACGTGAAGAAATAAAGAAATGCCACACAAAATGGGTGCTTCTAAAATGTGCTCGTGCAACTATGTGCCGCTATGTGGAGCTATGTGCAACTATGTGGAACTATGTGTCGCTATGTGCAACTATGTGGAGCTATGTGCAAGTGGAGCTATGTGCAACTATGTGAAGCTATGTGGAGCTATGTGTAACTATGTGTCGCTATGTGCAACTATGTGGAGCTATGTGCAACTATGTGGAGCTATGTGGAGCTACATGGAGCTATGTGCAACTATGTGAAGCTATGTGCAACTATGTGTCGCCATGTGCAACTATGTGAAGCTATGTGGCGCTACGTGTAACTATGTGTCGCTATGTGCAACTATGTGGAGCTATGTGTGACTATATGTGGAGCTATGTGTAACTATGTGTCGCTATGTGGAGCTACGTGGAGCTATGTGCAACTATGTGACGCTATGCGTTTATAAACCGCCTTTCACCAAGGTTACTCAATTGCCAATTAGCCCCATACACCTTTCCATGCAAAATAGCTTGCAAACACTAGTATTGAAACAAATTGTTGTTCGTGATGTAAAGAATACACACTGTTGCAGCGATGACACAATAACAATACTAAGGAGAACAATACAAGACAATGCCAAAATAAAGACTACTGTTCAATAACAAAACTAGGCAAATATACGTTAAAGTAACAACATATACACCTAGTCTATATTGCATAAAACAGGGGTCGCCAAACACTTTTTACCAAGCGCCGCACACATACGAGTATATAAGGACGATCGGAGGGCGGGCAACTGTTTTCTTGTATACAGGGAATTCAAAGCAATAATTCCAAATGTAAAATGTAGTGGCGTATAGAGTAAAACCAAGATTTAACGTGCAGTATTCAATCATATTTCTTGTTTTGGGCGTCTAAGCTTTTCGGGCCTTGATGACCTATGGCACATAGCTCCACATACTTGCACATAGCTTCACAAAGTTGCACATTGCTCCACGTAGCTTCACGTAGCGACACATAGCTTCACATAGTTGCACATTGCTCCACGTAGCTTCACGTAGCGACACATAGCTTCACATAGTTGCACATTGCTCCAAGTAGCTTCACGTAGCGACACATAGCTTCACAAAGTTGCACATTGCTCCACGTAGCTTCACGTAGCGACACATAGCTTCACATAGTTGCACATAGCTCCACATAGTTGCACATAGCGACACATAGCTTCACATAGTTGCACATAGCTCCACATAGTTGCACATAGCGACACATAGCTTCACATAGTTGCACATAGCTTCACATAGTTGCACATAGCGGCACATAGCGGCACATAGCTTCACATAGTTGCACATAGCTCCACACAGTTGCACATAGCAACACATAGTTGCACGAGCACATTTTAGAAGGACAGCGCAGGCATTATTAATTAGGGAAATACCCTTTTCTGAACAGGAAGGCACCAGCACTGATCTGGAAGATACACTGACCACATAACGGGGGCATCGACGCAAACCAGATTATGACGTCACAATCGCATTAAACAATGGACGAGGTTGTGCTTGCGTCAAATGTGCTTGAAGTGCGCTGTAGTCTGAAACGCGTCAACTGAACCGTGAATGTTTTGAAGAATATGATGTGGGTTGGCCCTAGATTTCAGTTATGGTGTAGCCTGGAAGCATTAAATACTCTAATGTGGGTTGGCCCTAGATTTCAGTTATGGTGTAGCCTGGAAGCATTAAATACTCTAATGTGGGTTGGCCCTAGATTTCAGTCATGGTGTAGCCTGGAAGCATTAAATACTCTAATGTGGGTTGGCCCTAGATTTCAGTCATGGTGTAGCCTGGAAGCATTAAATACACTAATGTGGGTTGGGCCTAGATTTCAGTTATGGTGTAGCCTGGAAGCATTAAATACTGTAATGTGGGTTGGCCCTAGATTTCAGTTATGGTGTAGCCTGGAAGCATTAAATACTCTAATGTGGGTTGGCCCTAGATTTCAGTTATGGTGTAGCCTGGAAGCATTAAATACTCTAATGTGGGTTGGGCCTAGATTTCAGTTATGGTGTAGCGTGGAAGCATTAAATACTCTAATGTGGGTTGGGCCTAGATTTCAGTTATGGTGTAGCTTGGAAGCATTAAATACTCTAATGTGGGTTGGGCCTAGATTTCAGTTATGGTGTAGCCTGGAAGCATTAAATACTCTAATGTGGGTTGGCCCTAGATTTCAGTTATGGTGTAGCGTGGAAGCATTAAATACTCTAATGTGGGTTGGCCCTAGATTTCAGTTATGGTGTAGCCTGGAAGCATTAAATACTCTAATGTGGGTGGGCCTAGATTTCAGTTATGGTGTAGCGTGGAAGCATTAAATACTCTAATGTGGGTTGGGCCTAGATTTCAGTTATGGTGTAGCTTGGAAGCATTAAATACTCTAATGTGGTTTGGGCCTAGATTTCAGTTATGGTGTAGCGTGGAAGCATTAAATACTCTAATGTGGTTTGGGCCTAGATTTCAGTTATGGTGTAGCTTGGAAGCATTAAATACTCTAATGTGGTTTGGGCCTAGATTTCAGTTATGGTGTAGCGTGGAAGCATTAAATACTCTAATGTGGGTTGGCCCTAGATTTCAGTTATGGTGTAGCCTGGAAGCATTAAATACTGTAATGTGGGTTGGCCCTAGATTTCAGTTATGGTGTAGCCTGGAAGCATTAAATACTCTAATGTGGGTTGGCCCTAGATTTCAGTTATGGTGTAGCGTGGAAGCATTAAATACTCTAATGTGGGTTGGCCCTGGATTTCAGTTATGGTGTAGCCTGGAAGCATTAAATACTCTAATGTGGGTTGGGCCTAGATTTCAGTTATGGTGTAGCGTGGAAGCATTAAATACTCTAATGTGGGTTGGGCCTAGATTTCAGTTATGGTGTAGCTTGGAAGCATTAAATACTCTAATGTGGGTTGGCCCTAGATTTCAGTTATGGTGTAGCCTGGAAGCATTAAATACTCTAATGTGGGTTGGCCCTAGATTTCAGTTATGGTGTAGCGTGGAAGCATTAAATACTCTAATGTGGGTTGGCCCTAGATTTCAGTTATGGTGTAGCCTGGAAGCATTAAATACTCTAATGTGGGTGGGCCTAGATTTCAGTTATGGTGTAGCGTGGAAGCATTAAATACTCTAATGTGGGTTGGGCCTAGATTTCAGTTATGGTGTAGCTTGGAAGCATTAAATACTCTAATGTGGTTTGGGCCTAGATTTCAGTTATGGTGTAGCGTGGAAGCATTAAATACTCTAATGTGGTTTGGGCCTAGATTTCAGTTATGGTGTAGCTTGGAAGCATTAAATACTCTAATGTGGTTTGGGCCTAGATTTCAGTTATGGTGTAGCGTGGAAGCATTAAATACTCTAATGTGGTTTGGGCCTAGATTTCAGTTATGGTGTAGCATGGAAGCATTAAATACTCCAATGTGATTTGGGCCTAGATTTCAGTTATGGTGTAGCTTGGAAGCATTAAATACTCTAATGTGGGTTGGCCCTAGATTTCAGTTATGGTGTAGCCTGGAAGCATTAAATACTCTAATGTGGGGTGGGCCTAGATTTCAGTTATGGTGTAGCGTGGAAGCATTAAATACTCTAATGTGGTTTGGGCCTAGATTTCAGTTATGGTGTAGCCTGGAAGCATTAAATACTCTAATGTGGGGTGGGCCTAGATTTCAGTTATGGTGTAGCGTGGAAGCATTAAATACTCTAATGTGGTTTGGGCCTAGATTTCAGTTATGGTGTAGCGTGGAAGCATTAAATACTCTAATGTGGTTTGGGCCTAGATTTCAGTTATGGTGTAGCGTGGAAGCATTAAATACTCTAATGTGGTTTGGGCCTAGATTTCAGTTATGGTGTAGCCTGGAAGCATTAAATACTCTAATGTGGGTTGGCCCTAGATTTCAGTTATGGTGTAGCCTGGAAGCATTAAATACTCTAATGTGGGGTGGGCCTAGATTTCAGTTATGGTGTAGCGTGGAAGCATTAAATACTCTAATGTGGTTTGGGCCTAGATTTCAGTTATGGTGTAGCGTGGAAGCATTAAATACTCTAATGTGGTTTGGGCCTAGATTTCAGTTATGGTGTAGCATGGAAGCATTAAATACTCCAATGTGGTTTGGGCCTAGATTTTAGTTATGGTGTAGCCTGGAAGCATTAAATACTCTAATGTGGGTTGGGCCTAGATTTTAGTTATGGTGTACCATGGAAGCATTAAATACTGTAATGTGGATTGGGCCTAGATTTCAGTTATGGTGTAGCCTGGAAGCATTAAATACTCTAATGTGGGTTGGCCCTAGATTTCAGTTATGGTGTAGCCTGGAAGCATTAAATACTCTAATGTGGGTTGGCCCTAGATTTCAGTTATGGTGTAGCCTGGAAGCATTAAATACTTTAATGTGGGTTGGCGCTAGATTTCAGTTATGGTGTGGCCTGGAAGCATTAAATACTCTAATGTGGGTTGGCCCTAGATTTCAGTTATGGTGTAGCCTGGAAGCATTAAATACTCTAATGTGGGTTGGCCCTAGATTTCAGTTATGGTGTAGCCTGGAAGCATTAAATACTCTAATGTGGGTTGGTGCTAGATTTCAGTTATGGTGTAGCCTGGAAGCATTAAATACTCTAATGTGGGTTGGCGCTAGATTTCAGTTATGTTGTAGCGTGGAAGCATTACATACTCTAATGTAGGTTGGGCTTAGATTTCAGTTATGGTGTAGCGTGGAAGCATTAAATACTCTAATGTGGTTTGGGCCTAGATTTCAGTTATGGTGTAGCGTGGAAGCATTAAATACTCTAATGTGGGTTGGCCCTAGATTTCAGTTATGGTGTAGCCTGGAAGCATTAAATACTCTAATGTGGGGTGGGCCTAGATTTCAGTTATGGTGTAGCGTGGAAGCATTAAATACTCTAATGTGGGTTGGGCCTAGATTTCAGTTATGGTGTAGCTTGGAAGCATTAAATACTCTAATGTGGTTTGGGCCTAGATTTCAGTTATGGTGTAGCATGGAAGCATTAAATACTCCAATGTGGTTTGGGCCTAGATTTTAGTTATGGTGTAGCCTGGAAGCATTAAATACTCTAATGTGGGTTGGGCCTAGATTTTAGTTATGGTGTACCATAGAAGCATTAAATACTGTAATGTGGATTGGGCCTAGATTTCAGTTATGGTGTAGCCTGGAAGCATTAAATACTCTAATGTGGGTTGGCCCTAGATTTCAGTTATGGTGTAGCCTGGAAGCATTAAATACTCTAATGTGGGTTGGCCCTAGATTTCAGTTATGGTGTAGCCTGGAAGCATTAAATACTCCAATGTGGGTTGGCGCTAGATTTCAGTTATGGTGTAGCCTGGAAGCATTAAATACTCTAATGTGGGTTGGGCCTAGATGGTGTAGAAAATGTGTGGGACCATCACCATGGGCTATTGAAGGGTCAACATGTGCAATTCCCGCTGCTTGATACATTGTATGTTGGTGCTGGAAATCACCTTGGTTGCAAGTTGAAACATCGCCATGATTGGAACGGAAATTTACAGGCAAGGTAGAGTTTTGATGCTGGGAGTAAACCAACCCCGATGGGTGGAATTGTGGCAATACATGGGCATGTGATGTTGAAACACCTACAAGTTGTGGGTCTTGTTGGGGTGAACAATGAAGATGTTGGTTTGAGAAGCTTGGGTTTGGATTGAGGAAATGCGAATTATTATTTCGTAGAATTTCCAGATTTGGCTGATTTAATTGTTGGTCTGGAGGTTGGTTGTTTACAAAACCATGCAGGTAACTTGAGGTTTGCTGCAACAACGTAAATACACTGAATGGAAAAACTACCCGTAAAGCACCGGAAGTCATTTAATCCAATAAAAAGAAACAATGAAATTTTCTGACTGTAACAAAAACATATTTACCGGACTTGCACTGCTGTGATATTCATTTGGCAGAAGTGATTTTTCATTCTTATCCATCAGTTGCGAAAACAATTTATTTAATCACAGTGATAACCAAATACTGTACAGCCTGCATTTAAACACATTAACAGCCCAAATTAAAACAGTAAAAGAAACTTTGCATTGCCACTTTAAACACCATTAATGGACGACATTTAACAACACAAAATATCACAAAAATTAAAATGGAGAAATCATTCGCCCAAAAAGTTTTTGCAGTAAATTACCAATTCCGAGGTTTCACTACATTTTGACGTGAAGAAATAAAGAAATGCCACACAAAATGGGTGCTTCTAAAATGTGCTCGTGCAACTATGTGCCGCTATGTGGAGCTATGTGCAACTATGTGGAACTATGTGTCGCTATGTGCAACTATGTGGAGCTATGTGCAAGTGGAGCTATGTGCAACTATGTGAAGCTATGTGGAGCTATGTGTAACTATGTGTCGCTATGTGCAACTATGTGGAGCTATGTGCAACTATGTGGAGCTATGTGGAGCTACATGGAGCTATGTGCAACTATGTGAAGCTATGTGCAACTATGTGTCGCCATGTGCAACTATGTGAAGCTATGTGGCGCTACGTGTAACTATGTGTCGCTATGTGCAACTATGTGGAGCTATGTGTGACTATATGTGGAGCTATGTGTAACTATGTGTCGCTATGTGGAGCTACGTGGAGCTATGTGCAACTATGTGACGCTATGCGTTTATAAACCGCCTTTCACCAAGGTTACTCAATTGCCAATTAGCCCCATACACCTTTCCATGCAAAATAGCTTGCAAACACTAGTATTGAAACAAATTGTTGTTCGTGATGTAAAGAATACACACTGTTGCAGCGATGACACAATAACAATACTAAGGAGAACAATACAAGACAATGCCAAAATAAAGACTACTGTTCAATAACAAAACTAGGCAAATATACGTTAAAGTAACAACATATACACCTAGTCTATATTGCATAAAACAGGGGTCGCCAAACACTTTTTACCAAGCGCCGCACACATACGAGTATATAAGGACGATCGGAGGGCGGGCAACTGTTTTCTTGTATACAGGGAATTCAAAGCAATAATTCCAAATGTAAAATGTAGTGGCGTATAGAGTAAAACCAAGATTTAACGTGCAGTATTCAATCATATTTCTTGTTTTGGGCGTCTAAGCTTTTCGGGCCTTGATGACCTATGGCACATAGCTCCACATACTTGCACATAGCTTCACAAAGTTGCACATTGCTCCACGTAGCTTCACGTAGCGACACATAGCTTCACATAGTTGCACATTGCTCCACGTAGCTTCACGTAGCGACACATAGCTTCACATAGTTGCACATTGCTCCAAGTAGCTTCACGTAGCGACACATAGCTTCACAAAGTTGCACATTGCTCCACGTAGCTTCACGTAGCGACACATAGCTTCACATAGTTGCACATAGCTCCACATAGTTGCACATAGCGACACATAGCTTCACATAGTTGCACATAGCTCCACATAGTTGCACATAGCGACACATAGCTTCACATAGTTGCACATAGCTTCACATAGTTGCACATAGCGGCACATAGCGGCACATAGCTTCACATAGTTGCACATAGCTCCACACAGTTGCACATAGCAACACATAGTTGCACGAGCACATTTTAGAAGGACAGCGCAGGCATTATTAATTAGGGAAATACCCTTTTCTGAACAGGAAGGCACCAGCACTGATCTGGAAGATACACTGACCACATAACGGGGGCATCGACGCAAACCAGATTATGACGTCACAATCGCATTAAACAATGGACGAGGTTGTGCTTGCGTCAAATGTGCTTGAAGTGCGCTGTAGTCTGAAACGCGTCAACTGAACCGTGAATGTTTTGAAGAATATGATGTGGGTTGGCCCTAGATTTCAGTTATGGTGTAGCCTGGAAGCATTAAATACTCTAATGTGGGTTGGCCCTAGATTTCAGTTATGGTGTAGCCTGGAAGCATTAAATACTCTAATGTGGGTTGGCCCTAGATTTCAGTCATGGTGTAGCCTGGAAGCATTAAATACTCTAATGTGGGTTGGCCCTAGATTTCAGTCATGGTGTAGCCTGGAAGCATTAAATACACTAATGTGGGTTGGGCCTAGATTTCAGTTATGGTGTAGCCTGGAAGCATTAAATACTGTAATGTGGGTTGGCCCTAGATTTCAGTTATGGTGTAGCCTGGAAGCATTAAATACTCTAATGTGGGTTGGCCCTAGATTTCAGTTATGGTGTAGCCTGGAAGCATTAAATACTCTAATGTGGGTTGGGCCTAGATTTCAGTTATGGTGTAGCGTGGAAGCATTAAATACTCTAATGTGGGTTGGGCCTAGATTTCAGTTATGGTGTAGCTTGGAAGCATTAAATACTCTAATGTGGGTTGGGCCTAGATTTCAGTTATGGTGTAGCCTGGAAGCATTAAATACTCTAATGTGGGTTGGCCCTAGATTTCAGTTATGGTGTAGCGTGGAAGCATTAAATACTCTAATGTGGGTTGGCCCTAGATTTCAGTTATGGTGTAGCCTGGAAGCATTAAATACTCTAATGTGGGTGGGCCTAGATTTCAGTTATGGTGTAGCGTGGAAGCATTAAATACTCTAATGTGGGTTGGGCCTAGATTTCAGTTATGGTGTAGCTTGGAAGCATTAAATACTCTAATGTGGTTTGGGCCTAGATTTCAGTTATGGTGTAGCGTGGAAGCATTAAATACTCTAATGTGGTTTGGGCCTAGATTTCAGTTATGGTGTAGCTTGGAAGCATTAAATACTCTAATGTGGTTTGGGCCTAGATTTCAGTTATGGTGTAGCGTGGAAGCATTAAATACTCTAATGTGGGTTGGCCCTAGATTTCAGTTATGGTGTAGCCTGGAAGCATTAAATACTGTAATGTGGGTTGGCCCTAGATTTCAGTTATGGTGTAGCCTGGAAGCATTAAATACTCTAATGTGGGTTGGCCCTAGATTTCAGTTATGGTGTAGCGTGGAAGCATTAAATACTCTAATGTGGGTTGGCCCTGGATTTCAGTTATGGTGTAGCCTGGAAGCATTAAATACTCTAATGTGGGTTGGGCCTAGATTTCAGTTATGGTGTAGCGTGGAAGCATTAAATACTCTAATGTGGGTTGGGCCTAGATTTCAGTTATGGTGTAGCTTGGAAGCATTAAATACTCTAATGTGGGTTGGCCCTAGATTTCAGTTATGGTGTAGCCTGGAAGCATTAAATACTCTAATGTGGGTTGGCCCTAGATTTCAGTTATGGTGTAGCGTGGAAGCATTAAATACTCTAATGTGGGTTGGCCCTAGATTTCAGTTATGGTGTAGCCTGGAAGCATTAAATACTCTAATGTGGGTGGGCCTAGATTTCAGTTATGGTGTAGCGTGGAAGCATTAAATACTCTAATGTGGGTTGGGCCTAGATTTCAGTTATGGTGTAGCTTGGAAGCATTAAATACTCTAATGTGGTTTGGGCCTAGATTTCAGTTATGGTGTAGCGTGGAAGCATTAAATACTCTAATGTGGTTTGGGCCTAGATTTCAGTTATGGTGTAGCTTGGAAGCATTAAATACTCTAATGTGGTTTGGGCCTAGATTTCAGTTATGGTGTAGCGTGGAAGCATTAAATACTCTAATGTGGTTTGGGCCTAGATTTCAGTTATGGTGTAGCATGGAAGCATTAAATACTCCAATGTGATTTGGGCCTAGATTTCAGTTATGGTGTAGCTTGGAAGCATTAAATACTCTAATGTGGGTTGGCCCTAGATTTCAGTTATGGTGTAGCCTGGAAGCATTAAATACTCTAATGTGGGGTGGGCCTAGATTTCAGTTATGGTGTAGCGTGGAAGCATTAAATACTCTAATGTGGTTTGGGCCTAGATTTCAGTTATGGTGTAGCCTGGAAGCATTAAATACTCTAATGTGGGGTGGGCCTAGATTTCAGTTATGGTGTAGCGTGGAAGCATTAAATACTCTAATGTGGTTTGGGCCTAGATTTCAGTTATGGTGTAGCGTGGAAGCATTAAATACTCTAATGTGGTTTGGGCCTAGATTTCAGTTATGGTGTAGCGTGGAAGCATTAAATACTCTAATGTGGTTTGGGCCTAGATTTCAGTTATGGTGTAGCCTGGAAGCATTAAATACTCTAATGTGGGTTGGCCCTAGATTTCAGTTATGGTGTAGCCTGGAAGCATTAAATACTCTAATGTGGGGTGGGCCTAGATTTCAGTTATGGTGTAGCGTGGAAGCATTAAATACTCTAATGTGGTTTGGGCCTAGATTTCAGTTATGGTGTAGCGTGGAAGCATTAAATACTCTAATGTGGTTTGGGCCTAGATTTCAGTTATGGTGTAGCATGGAAGCATTAAATACTCCAATGTGGTTTGGGCCTAGATTTTAGTTATGGTGTAGCCTGGAAGCATTAAATACTCTAATGTGGGTTGGGCCTAGATTTTAGTTATGGTGTACCATGGAAGCATTAAATACTGTAATGTGGATTGGGCCTAGATTTCAGTTATGGTGTAGCCTGGAAGCATTAAATACTCTAATGTGGGTTGGCCCTAGATTTCAGTTATGGTGTAGCCTGGAAGCATTAAATACTCTAATGTGGGTTGGCCCTAGATTTCAGTTATGGTGTAGCCTGGAAGCATTAAATACTTTAATGTGGGTTGGCGCTAGATTTCAGTTATGGTGTGGCCTGGAAGCATTAAATACTCTAATGTGGGTTGGCCCTAGATTTCAGTTATGGTGTAGCCTGGAAGCATTAAATACTCTAATGTGGGTTGGCCCTAGATTTCAGTTATGGTGTAGCCTGGAAGCATTAAATACTCTAATGTGGGTTGGTGCTAGATTTCAGTTATGGTGTAGCCTGGAAGCATTAAATACTCTAATGTGGGTTGGCGCTAGATTTCAGTTATGTTGTAGCGTGGAAGCATTACATACTCTAATGTAGGTTGGGCTTAGATTTCAGTTATGGTGTAGCGTGGAAGCATTAAATACTCTAATGTGGTTTGGGCCTAGATTTCAGTTATGGTGTAGCGTGGAAGCATTAAATACTCTAATGTGGGTTGGCCCTAGATTTCAGTTATGGTGTAGCCTGGAAGCATTAAATACTCTAATGTGGGGTGGGCCTAGATTTCAGTTATGGTGTAGCGTGGAAGCATTAAATACTCTAATGTGGGTTGGGCCTAGATTTCAGTTATGGTGTAGCTTGGAAGCATTAAATACTCTAATGTGGTTTGGGCCTAGATTTCAGTTATGGTGTAGCATGGAAGCATTAAATACTCCAATGTGGTTTGGGCCTAGATTTTAGTTATGGTGTAGCCTGGAAGCATTAAATACTCTAATGTGGGTTGGGCCTAGATTTTAGTTATGGTGTACCATAGAAGCATTAAATACTGTAATGTGGATTGGGCCTAGATTTCAGTTATGGTGTAGCCTGGAAGCATTAAATACTCTAATGTGGGTTGGCCCTAGATTTCAGTTATGGTGTAGCCTGGAAGCATTAAATACTCTAATGTGGGTTGGCCCTAGATTTCAGTTATGGTGTAGCCTGGAAGCATTAAATACTCCAATGTGGGTTGGCGCTAGATTTCAGTTATGGTGTAGCCTGGAAGCATTAAATACTCTAATGTGGGTTGGGCCTAGATTTCAGTTATAGTGTAGCGAGGAAGCATTAAATACTCTAATGTGGGTTGTGCCTAGATTTCAGTTATGGTGTAGCGAGGAAGCATTAAATACTCTAATGTGGTTTGGGCCTAGATTTCAGTTATGTTGTAGCGTGGAAGCATTACATACTCTAATGTAGGCTGGGCTTAGATTTCAGTTATGGTGTAGCATGGAAGCATTAAATACTCTAATGTGGTTTGGGCCTAGATTTCAGTTATGGTGTAGCGTGGAAGCATTAAATACTCTAATGTGGTTTGGGCCTAGATTTCAGTTATGGTGTAGCATGGAAGCATTAAATACTCCAATGTGGTTTGGGCCTAGATTTTAGTTATGGTGTAGCCTGGAAGCATTAAATACTCTAATGTGGGTTGGGCCTAGATTTTAGTTATGGTGTACCATGGAAGCATTAAATACTGTAATGTGGATTGGGCCTAGATTTCAGTTATGGTGTAGCCTGGAAGCATTAAATACTCCAATGTGGGTTGGCCCTAGATTTCAGTTATGGTGTAGCCTGGAAGCATTAAATACTCTAATGTGGGTTGGCCCTAGATTTCAGTTATGGTGTAGCCTGGAAGCATTAAATACTCTAATGTGGGTTGGCCCTAGATTTCAGTTATGGTGTAGCCTGGAAGCATTAAATACTCTAATGTGGGTTGGCCCTAGATTTCAGTTATGGTGTAGCCTGGAAGCATTAAATACTCTAATGTGGGTTGGGCCTAGATTTCAGTTATGGTGTAGCCTGGAAGCATTAAATACTCTAATGTGGGTTGGCCCTAGATTTCAGTTATGGTGTAGCCTGGAAGCATTAAATACTCTAATGTGGGTTGGCCCTAGATTTCAGTTATGGTGTAGCCTGGAAGCATTAAATACTCTAATGTGGGTTGGCCCTAGATTTCAGTTATGGTGTAGCCTGGAAGCATTAAATACTCTAATGTGGGTTGGGCCTAGATTTCAGTTATGGTGTAGCTTGGAAGCATTAAATACTCTAATGTGGTTTGGGCCTAGATTTCAGTTATGGTGTAGCGTGGAAGCATTAAATACTCTAATGTGGTTTGGGCCTAGATTTCAGTTATGGTGTAGCCTGGAAGCATTAAATACTCTAATGTGGGTTGGGCCTGGATTTCAGTTATGGTGTAGCGTGGAAGCATTAAATACTCTAATGTGGTTTGGGCCTAGATTTCAGTTATGGTGTAGCATGGAAGCATTAAATACTCCAATGTGGTTTGGGCCTAGATTTCAGTTATGGTGTAGCCTGGAAGCATTAAATACTCTAATGTGGGGTGGGCCTAGATTTCAGTTATGGTGTAGCGTGGAAGCATTAAATACTCTAATGTGGTTTGGGCCTAGATTTCAGTTATGGTGTAGCATGGAAGCATTAAATACTCCAATGTGGTTTGGGCCTAGATTTCAGTTATGGTGTAGCGTGGAAGCATTAAATACTCTAATGTGGGTTGGGCCTAGATTTCAGTTATGGTGTAGCTTGGAAGCATTAAATACTCTAATGTGGTTTGGGCCTAGATTTCAGTTATGTTGTAGCGTGGAAGCATTAAATACTCTAATGTGGTTTGGGCCTAGATTTCAGTTATGTTGTAGCTTGGAAGCATTAAATACTCTAATGTGGTTTGGGCCTAGATTTCAGTTATGGTGTAGCTTGGAAGCATTAAATACTCTAATGTGGTTTGGGCCTAGATTTCAGTTATGTTGTAGCTTGGAAGCATTAAATACTCTAATGTAGGTTGGGCTTAGATTTCAGTTATGGTGTAGCTTGGAAGCATTAAATACTCTAATGTGGTTTGGGCCTAGATTTCAGTTATGGTGTAGCTTGGAAGCATTAAATACTCTAATGTGGTTTGGGCCTAGATTTCAGTTATGTTGTAGCTTGGAAGCATTAAATACTCTAATGTAGGTTGGGCTTAGATTTCAGTTATGGTGTAGCCTGGAAGCATTAAATACTCTAATGTGGTTTGGGCCTAGATTTCAGTTATGGTGTAGCTTGGAAGCATTAAATACTCTAATGTAGGTTGGGCTTAGATTTCAGTTATGGTGTAGCATGGAAGCATTAAATACTCTAATGTGGTTTGGGCCTAGATTTCAGTTATGGTGTAGCTTGGAAGCATTAAATACTCTAATGTGGTTTGGGCCTAGATTTCAGTTATGGTGTAGCTTGGAAGCATTAAATACTCTAATGTGGTTTGGGCCTAGATTTCAGTTATGTTGTAGCTTGGAAGCATTAAATACTCTAATGTAGGTTGGGCTTAGATTTCAGTTATGGTGTAGCTTGGAAGCATTAAATACTCTAATGTGGTTTGGGCCTAGATTTTAGTTATGTTGTAGCGTGGAAGCATTACATACTCTAATGTAGGTTGGGCTTAGATTTCAGTTATGGTGTAGCGTGGAAGCATTAAATACTCTAATGTGGTTTGGGCCTAGATTTCAGTTATGGTGTAGCTTGGAAGCATTAAATACTCCAATGTGGTTTGGGCCTAGATTTCAGTTATGGTGTAGCCTGGAAGCATTAAATACTCTAATGTGGGTTGGGCCTAGAGTTTAGTATGGTGTACCATGGAAGCATTAAATACTCTAATGTGGATTGGGCCAAGATTTCAGTTATGGTGTAGCACAATAACTTTATACTCTGTGGGTTGGTGTATGACTGGAACTATTATATTTTGGTTTTGCTTGGCTTACTTTGCACAAACTCAGACCATCAGAACGAAGCATGTTGTCAATGTGTTTGGATCCATTAACATAATTTAGGTCATTCTATTTTGACTATGTTGGTTTCAACAAAAGACAAACATTGACATTTGGAGCGACAAGTCAAACAGAAGACACAAATCTGATATATATATCCTGAACAGGAAGGCACCAGCTTTTGTTTAATATGTTATGCGGTGCTTTGGAGCCTCCACTGTGTTTTGACAAAATTAACAGGTTTATGATGAAGAAGATGGTAAATTTATTTCTTGTATTTTAGTTTGTGGCAACGGGAAAATTAAATAAACTTGTAGATCCCAAATACAAATTAATTTAAAGTTAATTTTGAAATAAATGCGATGGTTTTAAACAAAACAAACAAAATTACGATTTGTATTTTGTGGACCGCAGACTTGAATTGTTCACATCATTAGGACATGCGTTGATAGGTTTCAATGAAATTTCTGAACAACTTGGCTCACGGTTTTGAATGATTAAATGACTAAATTGCTGCGTTTTCGGAGTGTACTTCACTCGTTCTTTAAGCTATTGAATGATTCACTTTGCACCCAACATGCACATTTAACCACATAACGCATTTTTTCACATCCTGCTTTATTTTTCGTAAATAGAAATGAACATACAGTTATAACACATCACATTATAACACTGAAAGAGTTGACTGCACTCTTAGCTTTCATATCAAGGCAATTAACCTCAAAAATGTTGCAAAAGGTGGTTAGTATTCAACATTGCAAAAACAAAATAGGGCTAAAAGTGTTTCAAACGCCAAGAGAATGTCATATCCAACTCCCACTGGTGTATGGTCCATTCATATTTTAGTCGTACAGTTCTTTGGACTTGTTCCAAGCATATTTGGCCACGTTGACGCCTGCCTTTTTCCTCAACCCAATGCTTTGGCAGGATTGTTTGACCAGCATTCTTAATTCTGTTCGCATGTGACTTTAACTAGTATAGTATCTAGGTAAACAAGACATATAATTAAGATAAAGTGTCCCTGTCAAACAAAAACTCTCCCAATGATGGAACACGGTAAAGAGTTCTTATCAAAACAGCTTCCAGCTGCGGCGTTGTCCTACATGCGGCTTTGTAATGCAATCGCGAGCACATTCTCACTCCCTCAAAACAGTTACTCACACATCAAAGACGGTTCACCGCACACGATCACAATTCCGAACGAATGACGCTGCAATGATCATCTTTATTTAACTGATTAATTATAATTTATTAGTACAAAATAACAAATTAACTTAGGCTACTTCTCAATTACATCTTCATAGTATCGTCAATTTACTGTTTATCCTTCAAAACGGTAGCAGCTCTTCAATACTAAATCGTTAAATCTCTGCCTTCGACGTTTCAAATGGACTAGCTTACGCTAAACGGATAATTTCTATCAATAATCCAACTTAGTGATAATGCTCGGGCCTTCAAAAATCATATCCCGCAGTTTTCGCGCAATAAATATGTGAAGTGAATGGCGTAATTCAATTTCGATTTCCTCCTTTGCGCCAGTCAATCACGTTGTCGATTGCGGAGCGCGCGATTTTAAAAAAGAGACAAAGGTTCTTCTATTTCGATGCGAGAAAACGAGTAAGCGACTGGCGGGAATTTCGCTGACTGCCTCGCGCCGGAGAGAAGAAAGGAGCAAGTTTTTTGTAGTGACTTAAATTATTGCTGCTTTCATGGTACAAGCTTGGCCGTAAAGTTTGTTATGAAATGACGTAGGAAAAGTTAAGTTTTAAAAAAGGATAAAGTTTGCGGAGTGGTTTTCACACTCAATACAGGATGCAAACTTATAGAGCAAGTTCATCGGAGTTTATATCAGATACTTCTTTAAATGACACAAATAGTATTCTTGTGACCTTTGATCGTTAAATATTGCAGGAAAACAAACGAATTCTTAACAATGCTTTTCACTTCCAGGATATATTTAGCGCAGGTTCTTATATAAGTGACATTGTGCAAAGTGAAATCAGAGAGTAGGGGTTGATCATATGTTGTCTGGAAATATGAGTACATTCTTGTAACGCGGAGTAAACAAAAAACTTTACACAAGCAGACAAACCCATAATTTGTGAAAAAACGTGCACTCAAATGGAAATTCAAACAACAGCAAATCGTTTTCGCTGTGATATTTGTGAAAAGTTGTTTAGCAGTGGAAAATGTCTGAGGAAGCATATTCAAGTGCACACTAGAGAAACATCATTCCGCTGCAACGTATGAGAAAAAACATTTCCCTCATCAAGCCGTCTAAACAAGCACTTTCGGACACATACTGGTGAGAAACCATACCAATGCACGTTTTGTTCAAAGAGATTTTCCCAAAAAGGCTAAAGAAACACGGTAAAACTCACACTGGAGAGAAACCGTTCAAGTGCAACATATGTGATCATTCTTTTTCTGAACAAGGCAGTCTTGGAACGCACTTTCGAACTCATACTGGTGAAAAGTCGTTTAAATGTGAAATATGTGATCAATCTTTTTCTGCAATAGGCGGTCTTAGAACGCACTTTCGAACTCATACTGGGGAAAAGCCGTTCAAATGTGAAATATGTGATCAATCTCTTTCTGTAATAGCCGGTCTTAGAACGCACTTTCGAACTCATACTGGAGAAAGGCCTTTCAAATGCGAAATATGTGATAAATCTTTTTCTATAAAAAGCAATTTGAAAAGGTACATTCTATTTCATACCGGAGAAAGGCCGTTGAGATGTGACATTTGCGAAAAAACATTTCGAGAGAAAAGCAAGAGAGATATTCACCTTCAAACTCATACCAGGGAAAAATCATTGAAAATCATACAAGATATGTAATGGACGTTTTCTGTAAGGAATGCATCGTGAACGTTTTCCGTCGGATCCACTCTGGAGAAACATCGTGAAGAAGGGATGAAACCTGATCAACACAGCCTCGAGATTTGCATCGTCCAACTTGCTTTTGACACAAGAGAAAAACCAGCGGATTGCAACATGTCAGATAAAGTTTTCAAGGAACTTAAACAGCACAAAATATCGTTTTCTGAAATTCTCCGCTGAATTTTGTCATTTCCTTTCTTTCTTTCAAATGTTTGCTTCTAAGTTCTGTGACAGGTGTTCTTTTTTGTTAATGCTCGCAACGTGGACTGCTATGTAACAGGAGATAAGTTATCGTACCTGTATTGTGTCTGTTACGTCTTTTTAATGTCTGACTGATAGGTTTTCTATAGTCGCGGGTAAATTGCGAAGTCAACTTTTAATGCCAACATAACACGTCCACACATTAGCCACTCAAACATAGAATGAATCATAAACAATGAACCTTGAAATGCTTTACAAGTGACTCTGTTACGTCACAGATTGATGCGTCAACAACACATGTATGTATATGTACAAGATATATATGCGATGTATATCATTCCCCCCGCACAATTTAGTACTACAGCGGAGAATAAAAATCGGGTCGCCTTCGCTCGCGTGTGGGATAACGTCCAGCGCGGTTGTGTTGTTGGGCGTCCTCACTAGGACACTTTTCTGCGTGGTCCTGACCAGCATTATCACTTGTATCGCTGGAAATCTCCGGCAATCGTGGTTGAAGTTGGTTCACGTGTCTTTTCCACTTACCTCTGTCGGTTTGTACTAAGTAGAGAACATTTCCTCGTTTTTTAATGATTTTGCCAGGTAGCCATTTTGGTTGAGTAGTTGCGGGCATACACAAGCGGACCGATGGCTTGTTTCATTTCTGGCGTATATTGATCTCGCCTGTGATGAGGTGCGAAAAGTGATAGCAGAGTTCGCGGTTGACGCCCATGTAGAATTTCAGCTGGAGTTTTAAATTCCAGCGCCGGATGGGGCGTACACCTGTACGTTGTAATGAGACATCGAGTTGCTGTAGTAAGATCATCTCCTGATGTCTTTCCTCCCGCACAAATTTTCTGCATTCCCCGCTTAAATGTCTGCACGAAGCGTTCTGCTTCTCCGTTCGAAGCGGGGTGAAATGGGGGTGATGTGACATGACGAATATCCAACTTGGTACAAAAATCTTGAAACTCTTGTGACGTAAACTGAGGTCCATTTTCGCTTACGATAGTTTTGTGAAACCCTTCAATGGCAAAAATATCTTTCAGTGCGGCAATGGTGTGGTCGGACTGAAATCGGGACACGTAAGGATACTTCGAGTGCGCGTCTACGCACACCAACCACATCTTGTTCAAGAAAGGCCCGGCATAATCCACATGTATGCGCTCCCAGGGCTTGGATGTCTTCGGCCAACTTCTGTATTGTTTGTCTGGCGCTTTTGCTGCTTGTCGACAAGGTGTGCAGCCTTTCACGAGATTCTCAATATCAGCATTGATACGCGGCCACCAGACGTAACGGCGGGCCATTTGTTTCATACGTGAAATGCCCCAATGTGCTTGGTGCAACATTTCTAATATTTTGGAACGAAGTACCTTTGGCACAACCACTCGGGTGTTGTTGTCTCGTTGCAATATAATCACATTGTCGTGGATCCAAAGCGACTGAGCGTAATTATAGTAAGTGCTTAGCTCGTCATTCGTAGTTAAGCGTTCTGGCCAGTTCCCAGTAGAGATCCACTTTGCAACTTTATTCAAGTTGGCGTCAAGCTGGGTGCTCTTTGCTATTGTTTCAAGTGTAAGCGGCATGCCATCCATTGAATCTTCCACAGCATGCGAAATTTCTTCATTTTGTAGACGGTCCATGTCGTCGAACTTTTTATCCGGACCAAAAGGCAAACGTGACAAGCCATCTGCATTCCCATGCTCTTGCGTTGCCTTGTATCGAATGTCGTACTGGTACGCCATTAACTTTATCGACCATCGCTGCAATCTTTGCGCAGCGAGAACGGGAATGTTTTTGTCTGGCGAGAAAATAGCCAGCAGCGGTTTGTGGTCGGTGACCAAGGTGAATTTCCTTCCGTACAGGAACTGATGGAACTTTGTTACACCGTAAATTATCGAGAGCGCTTCTTTTTCTATTTGTGAGTACCTTTTTTGATGCTCGTTGAGCGTCTTTGACGCATGAGCGATCGGATGCTCGATACCATTCTGTTCCTGCATCAGCACGGCACCTATTCCATACTGCGATGCGTCGGTTGCCAGGATGAGATGCTTCGATGCGTCATAGTGACCCAGAGTCGTTGCATTGACAACATCGTCTTTGAGACGTCGGAAGGCGTCGTTGCACGCTTTGCTCCAGTAAAATGATTGCGATTTGCGCAAGAGAGCGTATAGGGGTGCTGCTTTCTCGGAGAGGCTTGCAATAAAACGGCCATAATAGTTGACTTTCCCGAGGAAGGCCTTCAGTTGGTGAAGGTCCTTGGGACATGGTAGCTCACGTACGGCTTTGATTGATGAATCTGACGGACGTTTTCCGTCTTTGTCGATGATATGTCCAAGATATTCCACTGAATCTTTAAAGAATTCACATTTGTCCAAACGAACCCGGAATCCAAATTCTTGCAGGCGTTTAAGCAGATTTTCGAGGTTCTGAGCGTGTTCATTTTCCGTTGAACCTGTAACAATGAGATCGTCCAAGTATGCCGCAACACCGGATAGTCCAGCAATAACAGTGTCCATGCAACGCTGGAACTGTGCGGGGCTAGAGGCCACCCCGAAACACATGCGATTGTACTTGAACAACCCAAAAGGTGTGTTGATCACACAAAGTTTCTTGGCATTTTCTTCGAGCTCGAGCTGCATATATGCGTCAGCTAAATCCAGTTTTGAGAATTTGGTGCCTCCTCTCAATTTTTCAAACAACTCGTCGAGGTTGGGAAGAGGATGCTGATCCACTTCAATTTGTTTATTCAGTGCTTTAAAATCCCCACAAATGCGCACAGAACCGTTGGGTTTGCTAACTGCAACGATTGGTGCAGCCCACTCACTGTAATCCACGTGATCCAAAACGCCAAGCTTCACTTTTCGTTCAATTTCTTCTTTTACAGCTTCTCTTCGAGTAAACGGAATTGGTCTATGCTTTGAAAAAACCGGCCGTGCGCCAGGCTTTAAACGTATTGGCACTTTCATCTTCGTGCAGAGACCTAGATGTTTGGAAGCAAAAACCTTGGGATAACGGCGAATTAGTTGAAGAACCTTATCTTTTGCCGTCGGGCTTTGCTTTACGAAAGCACACATATTAACCTCGTCTGTAGAGACGGAAAATCCGATGGCTTTTTGTGAAAGCTGCGTTGGCGACGTTGGGTTGTTGTGAAACCACCCAAAGGCATCACTCCAGGTAAAACCAAACAAATTGGTGGCTTTTTCGTCGTCGACCACCAGCAGACGCATGCTTTCCTTGCTACGTACTCCAACAGTTACGGAAACAAAGCATTGGCCTTTTAGCGGTAACTGTTTGCCCGAATATACCTTCAAAGAAGTTTCCGTTGGACAACATGGCGGTGATCCAAGTTTGCGATATCCTACTAGTCCAACCATTGAGCAGGTAGCTCCAGTATCCCACTGGAAATCTATTCGCTTGCCGTTGACTGTGGCACGGATCCACATCTGATTACCTCTTCGGTAGAACACGGCAGGTTTGGTTGTGCGGCTCATATTCGGTTCCTTACGAGATGACACGTATGCAGTGTACTCCGAATTACTATTTGGACTATGTGGGCGGTCTCCAATTCGACTTGTCATTTCCTTAGATTGACATACAGATTGAATGTGACCTTTTCTGCCACATCTATGGCAAATTGAGTTTCGCCTTGGACAGTCTTTTCTTTGGTGCTTCGCGAAGCACTGTGGACAAGATTTGTATTTTCCTTTATTTTGAGTCTTTGAGGGCTTGATATCCTCCTTTCTTCGCTGCCGCGGCTTATAACCTGAACTCATTTTGTGGACAACCACGGGATCTTTCATATTTTCCCCTTTTAAGACCTGGTCTGTCTCCAGGGTCCTGACGTAAGTTGAAGCCTTCTTCAATACGTCCTCTAATGATGGGTCAAGATTCAACAAACATTGACGGCGCACATCTGCGTGTGGTGTCGAATTGATAATGACATCTCTGATTTGTTTGTCGGCATAGCTCTGACTACATTCGTTTCTTTCGCAAATGAATCGGCAGTTGCTTGCCAGTCCACGAAGCTTCGCAGCCCAATCGCTGTAGGATTGTCCAGGCTCCATTTTGCAGTTGTAGAACTCTCGGCGTGCAGCTTGGATATGCACAGTGTCTTTGAAATGCCGTGACAGTCGTTCTGTCAGATCATCAAAAGATTTGGACGTGATGTCTTCTCCCCCATAAAGGTTTTGCAGCAGTGAGTAGGTGTCTGATCCTACCCATGACAAAAAGTTGGCACGCTTCTTTTCTGCACTTGATATGTCATATACAGTGAAATACTGGTTGAAACGTTGCAAATATTGCTCCCACTTCTCTTTCGTTTTATCAAATTGTTCAAATTTGGGTGCAGTTTTCTCTTGTACGGGTTGCACGTTATGAGTTGTCTCCAGAAGCTTCAGCATCAATTCTTGTTGCTTTGCCATCTGCTGCATAATAGCTTTGACTTCGGCGTCGATTGGCATGTTGTTTCTGAATCCCCTGTCACCACTGTTACGTCTTTTTAATGTCTGACTGATAGGTTTTCTATAGTCGCGGGTAAATTGCGAAGTCAACTTTTAATGCCAATATAACACGTCCACACATTAGCCACTCAAACATAGAATGAATCATAAACAATGAACCTTGAATGCTTTACAAGTGACTCTGTTACGTCACCGATTGATGCGTCAACAACACATGTATGTATATGTACAAGATATATATGCGATGTATATCAGTGTCCTGTTAAACGGAACTAAGTAAGAATAAAATTGTACGTATTATTTGGAAGACTGGGATCATTCATAATCGAATAAGGTCAGACTGAATGACCAAAAATATAGCTTTGCAGAAAGCGAAGTGACACCTACTGTGCCGATTGTTATATGCTGCATGTTGTGCAACGTTTGTTAGCCTAAATATTCATTTAAATTTTCGTATCAAGCACATATAACCCTGTACGACTAATTTGAACTTGTTGTTTGCAAATTCATTTAGAATGCTGAAAATTCACCTCAGATATAAAAGTCACTTTGTATGTGCCTACAAACATTACACTACTTTATATATAAATAATGGGTGTGGTTTAGATTTCCAACAATTCATCGAACCAGCGTGAGTTTGGCTTTCGAAATGCTTCAAATTAGTTAGGGGCCATTTAACTGTAGTTTTTTGATATTTGGTTCGTATGTCAAGCAAACGCTCAACGTGCTGGCATAAGTGAAGCGGTATGTATGTGTTTAAATGCACGATGCAGCGCACTGAATAATGTGGTTTATAAATTTAGTTAATTGAAAAATCCAACACTGAATCGTTAAAAAAATCAATCCACCGAAAATGTCAATCACAATTAAACGATGAATATTTGAGGAAAAATTTGATAAGATGCGAGGACATTGCATGCTATGTGGTAAATTAAACGATAATTACGCAAACCTGATGGATCCAAACATTTAATGTGAACATTCTTAAATAGATTTATAATATGTGAACGGCGAACTTAAATTGTTCACATAATTGGCACATGCGTTGATACGGTTCGATGATTTTCTGCCTCTGGCGGTTGTAAAGTTGTGTGAGCTATCGCCACTGATCACAAATTCAATTATGGCTGCTTTTCACGGTACGAGCTTGGCAGTAAATTTTGTTACTGAAATGACGTGGGAATTAAACTTAGGTTTCAAACAAAGTATAAAGTGGTTTGAACAAGACAGTTTGGACAAACTTATAGAGCAAGTTTATCAGAAGTAATATCAAATACATATTTAGATGACAAAAATAGTATTTTTTGTGACATTTGATCGTTAAATATTGCAGGAAAACAAACAAATTTTTTAACAATGCTTTTCACTTCCAGGATATATTTAGCGCAGGTTCTTATGTAAGTGACATTGTGCAAAGTGAAAACAGAGGGTAGGGGTTGATCATATGCTGTCTGGAAATATGAGTAGATTCTTATAACGCAGAGAAACCAGAAAATCTTTACACAAGCAGCAAACCCATAAAAAGTGAAAAGTCAAATGGAATTTGAAACAACAGCAAATAGTTTTCGCTGCGATATCTGTGAAAAGTTATTTAGCAGTGGAAAAATACTAAGGAAGCATATTCAAGTGCACACTAGAGAAACATCATTCCGCTGTAACATATGTGAAAAAACATTTCCTTCACCAAGCCATCTAAACAAGCACTTTCGGACACATACTGGTGAGAAACCATACGAATGCACGTTTTGTTTAAAAAGGTTTTCCCGTAAAGATGCTCTGAGGCGACATTGTCAACCTCACACTGGAGAAAAGCCGTTCAAGTGTGAAATATGTAATCAATCTTTTTCTTCAAAAGACAATCTTAGAACGCACTTTCGAACTCATACTGGAGAAAAGTCGTTCAAATGTGAAATATGTAATCAATCTTTTTCCACAAAATGCAGTCTTAGAACGCACTTTCGAACTCATACTGGAGAAAGGCCGTTCAAATGTGAAATATGTAATCAATCTTTTTCTTCAAAAGACAATCTTAGAACGCACTTTCGAACTCATACTGGAGAAAAGTCGTTTAAATGTGAAATATGTAATCAATCTTTTTCCACAAAATGCAGTCTTAGAACGCACTTTCGAACTCATACTGGAGAAAGGCCGTTCAAATGTGAAATATGTGATCAATCTTTTTCTTTGAAAGACAGTCTGATAAAGCACTTTCGAACTCATACTGGAGAAAAGCCGTTCAAATGTGAAATATGTGATAAATCTTTTTCTGTAAAAGGCAATCTTAGAATGCACTTTCGAACTCATACTGGAGAAAAGCCATTCAAATGTGAAATATGTAATCAATCTTTTTCTCAAAAAGGCAGTCTTAGAACGCACTTTCGAACTCATACTGGAGAAAAGCCGTTCAAATGTGAAATATGTGATCAATCTTTTTCTTTAAAAGGCAGTCTGATAAAGCACTTTCGAACTCATACTGGAGAAAAGCCGTTCAATTGTGAAATATGTGATAAATCTTTTTCTGTAAAAGGCAGTCTGATAAAGCACTTTCGAACTCATACTGGGGAAAAGCCATTCAAATGTGAAATATGTGATCAATCTTTTTCTCAAAAAGGCAGTCTTAGAACGCACTTTCGAACTCATACTGGAGAAAAGCCTTTCAAATGTGAAATATGTGATCAATCTTTTTCTGCAATAGGCGGTCTTAGAATGCACTTTCGAACTCATACTGGAGAAAAGCCGTTCAAATGTGAAATGTGTGATAAATCTTTTTCTGCAAAAAGCAATCTTAATACTCACTTTCGAACTCATACTGGAGAAAAGCCGTTCAAATGTGAAATATGTGATCAATCTTTTTCTTTAAAAGGCAGTCTGATAAGGCACTTTCGAACTCATACTGGAGAAAAGCCGTTCAAATGTGAAATATGTAATCAATCTTTTTCTGAAAAATCCAGTCTTAAAACTCACTTTCGAACTCATACTGGAGAAAAGCCATTCAAATGTGAAATATGTGATCATTCTTTTTCTCAAAAAGGCAGTCTTAGTACGCATTTTCGAACTCATACTGGGGAAAGGCCTTTCAAATGTGAAATATGTGATCAATCTTTTTCTGCAATAGGCGGTCTTAGAATGCACTTTCGAACTCATACTGGAGAAAAGCCGTTCAAATGTGAAATGTGTGATAAATCTTTTTCTGCAAAAAGCAATCTTAAAACTCACTTTCGAACTCATACTGGAGAAAAGCCGTTCAAATGTGAAATATGTGATCAATCTTTTTCTGTAATAGGCGGTCTTAGAATGCACTTTCGAACTCATACTGGAGAAAAGCCGTTCAAATGTGAAATGTGTGATAAATCTTTTTCTGCAAAAAGCAATCTTAAAACTCACTTTCGAACTCATACTGGGGAAAGGCCTTTCAAATGTGAAATATGTGATCAATCTTTTTCTGCAATAGGCGGTCTTAGAATGCACTTTCGAACTCATACTGGAGAAAAGCCGTTCAAATGTGAAATGTGTGATAAATCTTTTTCTGCAAAAAGCAATCTTAAAACTCACTTTCGAACTCATACTGGAGAAAAGCCGTTCAAATGTGAAATATGTGATCAATCTTTTTCTGTAATAGCCGGTCTTAGAACGCACTTTCGAACTCATACTGGAGAAAGGCCTTTCAAATGCGAAATATGTGATAAATCTTTTTCTATAAAAAGCACTCTAAAAAGACACATTCTAATTCATACCGGAGAAAAGCCGTTTAGATGTGACATTTGCGAAAAAACATTTCGAGAGAAAAGCAAGAGAGATGATCACCTTCAAACTCATACCAGGGAGAAATCATTGAAAAACATACAAGATATGTAATGGACGTTTTCTGCAAGGAATTCATCGTGGAAGTTTACCGTCGGATCCACACTGGAGAAACATCGTGATGAAGGGGTGAAACCTGATCAACACAGCCTCGAGATTTGCATCGTCCAACTTGCTTTTGACACAAGAGAAAAACCAGCGGATTGCAACATGTCAGATAAAGTTTTCAAGGAACTTAAACAGCACAAAATATCGTTTTCTGAAATTCTCCGCTGAATTTTGTCATTTCCTTTCTTTCTTTCAAATGTTTGCTTCTGAGTTCTGTGACAGGTGTTCTTTTTTGTTAATGCTCGCAACGTGGACTGCTGTGTAACAGGAGAGAAGTTATCGTACCTGTATTGTGTCCTGTTAAACGGAACTAAGTAAGAATAAAATTGTACGTATTATTTGGAAGACTGGGATCATTCATAATCGAATAAGGTCAGACTGTATGACCAAAAATATATCTTTACAGAAAGCGAAGTGACACCTAATGTGCCGATTGTTGTATGCTACGTGTTTTATAACGTTTGTTAGCCTAAATCTTCATTTAAATTTTCATATTAGGCACAGATAAACCTGTACGACTAATTTGAATTAGTTTTTAAAAAATTCATTTAGAATGCTGAAAATTCATCTGTGATATAAAAGTCAATTTGTATGTGCCTACAAACATTACACTACTTATATATAAAAATAATGGGTGTGGTTTAGATTTCATACAATTCATCGAACCAGCTTGAGTTTGGCTTTCAAAATATTATCAGTTAGGGGCCATTTAACTATAGCTTTTTGGTATTTCATCCGCATGTCAACAAACGCCCAAAGTGCTAGCATAAGTGAAGAGGTATGTATGTGTTTCAAGACACGATGCAGCGCATTGTATAATGTGGTTTATAAATTTAGTCGAACGTCCGACATTGAATCGTTAGAAAAATCAATCCACCGCAAAATGTCAATCACAATTAAACGATGAATATTTGAGGAAAAAGTTGATAAGCTGCGAGGACATTGCATGATATGTGGTAAATTAAACGATAATTACGCAAACCTGATGGATCCAAACATTTAATGTGAACATTCTTAAATTGATTTATAATATGTGAACGGCGAACTTAAATTGTTCACATAATTGGCACATGCGTTGATACGGTTCGATGATTTTCTGCCTCTGGCGGTTGTAAGGTTGTGTGAGTTATCGCCACTGATCCCAACTTCAATTATGGCTGCTTTCCACGGTATGAGCTTGGCCGTAAACTTTGTTACTGAAATGACGTAGGAATCAAAGTTAGGTTTTAAAAAAAGTTAAGTTTGCGAAGCGTTTATAACAATCAATACAGAATAGACAAACTTATAGAGCAAGTTTATCAGAAGTAAAATCAAATACTTCTTTAGATGACACAAATAGTATTTTTTGCGACCTTTAATCGTTAAATACTCCAGGAAAACAAACGAATTCTTAACAATGCTTTTCACTTCCAGGATGTATTTAGCGCAGGTTCTTATATAAGTGACATTGTGCAAAGTGAAAACAGAGAGTAGGGGTTGATCATATGTTGCCTGGAAATATGAATACATTCTTGTAACGCGGAGAAAAACAGAAAAACTTTACACAAGCAGCAAACCCATATTTTGTGAAAAACGTCAAACTCAAATGGAAATTGAAACAACAGCAAATACTTTTCGCTGTGATATTTGTGAAAAGTTATTTAGCAGTGGAAAATCCCTGAAAAAGCATATTCAAGTGCACACTAAAGAAACATCATTCCGCTGTGACGTATGTGAAAAAACATTTCCTTCACCAAGCCGTCTAAACAAGCACTTTCGGACACATACTGGTGAGAAACCATTCAAATGTGAAATATGTGGTCAATCTTTTTCTTTAAAAGACAGTCTGATAAAGCACCTTCGAACTCATACTGGAGAAAAGCCGTTCAAATGTGAAATATGCAATCAATCTTTTTCTGTAAAATGCAATCTGATAAAGCACTTTCGAACTCATACTGGAGAAAAGCCGTTCAAATGTGAAATATGTGATCAATCTTTTTCTGAAAAAGGCAGTCTAAGAACGCACTTTCGAATTCATACTGGAGAAAAGCCGTTCAAATGTGAAATATGTGAGAAATGTTTTTCTGAAAAAGGCAGTCTTAGAACGCACTTTCGAACTCATACTGGAGAAAAGCCGTTCAAATGTGAAATATGTAATCAATCTTTTTCTGCAACAGGCAGTCTTAGAAGGCACTTTCGAACTCATACTGGAGAAAAGCCGTTCAAATGTGAAATATGTGAGAAATCTTTTTCTGAAAAAGGCAGTCTTAGAACGCACTTTCGAACTCATACTGGAGAAAAGCCGTTCAAATGTGAAATATGTGATCAATCATTTTCTGAAAAAGGCAGTCTTAGAAAGCACTTTCGAACTCATACAGGAGAAAAGCCGTTCAAATGTGAAATATGTGATCAATCGTTTTCTTCAAAATGCAGTCTTAGAACTCACTTTCGGGTTCATACTGGAGAAAAGCCCTTTAAGTGCGACGTATGTGATAAATCTTTTTCTGTTAAAGGCAGTCTAAGAAGTCACATTCTAATTCATACCGGAGAAAAGCCCTTTAGATGTGAAATTTGCGACAAAACATTTCGACATAGAAGCACGAGAGGTATTCACCTTCAAACTCATACCTTGGAGAAATCATTGAAAAACGTACAAGATATGTAATGGACGTTTTCTGCAAGGAATGCATCCTGAACTTTTAACGTCGGATCTACACTGGAGAAACATCGTGAAGAAGGGGTGAAACCTGATCAACACAACCTCGAGACTTGCATCGTCCAACTTGCTTTTGACACAAGAGAAAATCCAGCGGATTGCAACATGTCAGATAAAGTTTTCCAGGAACTTATATAGACAGCACAAAATTTCGTTTTCTAATAATATATGTCTGATGCAATATGTTTTTAAAACACGTTGCTTATAATGCTATATATGGATTGATAATTGTTTTTGATGTTTTCCAAATAGTCATGATGTTACGTAACCGGTAACATCTGTGGCAACGCGAGCGTAAACACAGTGTTATAGTGTCTTCAGACGCTGTTGACATTCTCCGCTGAATTTTGTCATTTCCTTCCTTTCTTTTAAATGTTTGCTTCTAAGTTCTGTGACAGGTGTTCTTTTTTGTTAATGCTCGCCACGTGAACTGCCATGTAACAAGGGATAAGTTATCGTGGCTGTCTTGTGTCCTATTAAAAGGAACTTAGTAAGAATAAAATTGTACGTATTGTTTGGAAGACTGGGATCATTTATAATCGAAAAAGATCAGACTATATGAACAAAAATATAGCTTTGCAGAAAGCGAAGTGCCACCTACTGTGCCTATTGTTGTATGTTGCATGTTGTACAACGTTTGGTAGCCTAAATCTTCATTTAAATTTTCATATTAGGCACATATAAACCTGTACGACTAATTTGAATTCGTTGTTTGCAAATTCATTTAGAATGCTGAAAATTCATCTGTGATATAAAAGTCACTTTGTATGTGCCTACAAACATTACACTATTTATATATAAATAATGGGTGTGTTTTAGATTTCATACAATTCATCGAACCAGCGTGAGTTTGGTTTTCAAAATGTTACAAGTTAGTTGGGACCCATTTAACTATAGCTTTTTGGTATTTCATCCGTATGTCAACAAACGCCTAAGGTGTTGGCATAAGTGAAGCGGTATGTATGTGTTTCCACACTGAATCGTCAAAAAAACAAATCCTTCACAAAATGTCAATAATTATTAAACGATGAAAATGTGAGGAAAAGTTGATGAGATGATACGCGTGTGACCCGTTCACATTCATTCTGCCACCCAGTTAGACTCGGACACTTAACTAACTGCCTATAGCACAGCAGTTATTCGCTCAGTCAGTCTAGTGTTTCGCATTATCGCGCTCTTACTCAAGCACGTGTTACGGTAATTAGCTCGTTACAATTCTGTCACGTGTTTCATTCTTTAAAATTTACTCGTTAAGTCATTAACGCGCTTGGACAATTTAACACACTCTAACTGATACTGCAATGTGTTGTTCAATTGATATATAACTCTGCTCACGGATTCAATTTCAGTAGCCTAAAGTAAAGAACACGCACAACAGACTTAGTTTGAGTTATAACAGCATCAAGC
This sequence comes from Ascidia mentula, assembly GCF_947561715.1. Taxonomy (NCBI): domain Eukaryota; kingdom Metazoa; phylum Chordata; class Ascidiacea; order Phlebobranchia; family Ascidiidae; genus Ascidia; species Ascidia mentula. Next base: position 19,528,694 of record NC_138568.1, on the reverse strand, counting down.
AAAACATTTGAAAGGTGCAGAACTGATAGATTGAATTGAAGAGTAATTTTTGCCAGCTTTATTCGTTAAATATTACAGGAAGGTGTACAATTCTTGAAAAATGTAATTATATATTAAATTCCACGAAGGGATTTGTGGACAGCTCAGACAGAAAGGAAAAAGTTACAAGTACCTAATGAGAAAAGTTACGAAAATTAAAAATAAATAAAAAATTAAATAAAAAGTAAAAAAAGTATTCGATTTTTAAGCAACAACTAAGAAATAATAAAAGTATGCAATAACTGCATGGGGTTCAACCCGTGATTTTAATGTCAGATTATCCATCACCCAGATGCTTTTATAAGTGACATTGTTCCAAGTGAAAATAGATTTCATGGGTTGATCGCATGTTGTCTGGAAGTAAATGTGTGTTCTGGTAACGCAGTGAAAACAAATTACTTTTTTGGCATACCGGTAAAATACACGCTGCCAGATCCAAATTATCCGGATTTGATTGATAACTATCCGGATTTGGCCGACCCGGGTAATTTGGAACTGGTAACATGACTAGTAAAGATACAAACTTTTTAAAATGCCAGCTTTACATGTGCCAAAGGAGACTAATATAGTCACTTACCCTCATAGATTAAACCAGGGATAAGCAACCTTTAGCACAGCCGGGCCAAAGCTGCACTTGATTTGGTGACAACAATATGATGACTTGGTCTGTAAATCTTACATTTACGAACCGCTTGGTAAAATATCTGTGTAATTTAACTGTGCAATATTGTCAAACTATAAAGATTTAATACGTCGCAATTTCATTGTGTTGTGTTCGCCAAAGGCAGAGTTGATTGCAGTAAAACCTCACGTTGCAAGTTCCTGCTGGGGTCACCAGACATTAGGAATATTTATTGTCATTCGCGCCAACTCTGCCTTTGGCGAATATTTATTGTCAGTCGCAAAAAAATGCGGAGTGGTCTAGACTAACAACAAAGTAAACGGCGCGAACTACAGACTATAGATGGATACATGAGTGATATTTGCAAAAGTGAAAGCAGAAAACATGATGACAGTATAAGTAACTTTACCTACGATTATGTCACTATCGACCAACTGAACATGTGCTCACGTTAATTAGTTACGAGCACGTTAATAAGTTGCATGTTCGTTAATTAGGTACGCGTACATGAGTTTGACATATGACACGGTTGGCCATGAAATGCATCCTATTAAGGTACATGTACACTAATAGCAAACGTGCTGCTTATTAACGCGCGCGTACCTTATTATTCCACATGATGTCGCTCTTATTCGGATTTTGACAATGTTAATTTGTAGTTTTGCACGCTTCAATGGTTTTAAGGACACCATCTCTATTTTTAGTGTTGGTTGTATTCGCACTTGCAGGGAATTCGACTTGTCATAATTTTGTCGCGTAATTACAGCATTTATCTATTTGTTTCTGCCTCATCTTTGATGTCTTCCTATATATTTGCGACTCTTTCCACAAATAAACAGATCATGGTTTTCGGACTAACAGAATACAATGTGATCTCTCAGATCAGGTGTTCGGTCCCAGATCTCGGTTTTGTTCTGACAGGTTTGATGTTGAGTTTGCGGTAATGCAATTCCGTCTACACCTTTCGACATACCAACTGCGACCCTTCATTTCCGGTGCTGCCCTCTGTGATCTCGAACACAACGCCTTCTGATGCTGGAGTCTGATCAAATCAAGCGCGATGCCTTCTGATGCCGGAGTCAATTCAAGGGCAACGCAAAACAGCTTTGAAGTTTGTTTTGTAATGTTAAAGAACTATATTTTCCTTCTTTTCGTCACAAAATGTCTTTCTTAACTTTACTACTTTTCCCTTCTAGGTAATTTTAAGGTATAGGTTTGTTAACGCATGTCGCCGAAACGGTATTTTTTGATTTTTTTACTGCGTGTTATATTTCCTCACATAATTTTATGCCAGAAGTCCACATGCCTTAAACAAGCGGACCAAAGTGCCGCGATGGGTATGCTTTCGAAAGCTTTCCGAAAGCGAGAAGCACTGCTGCAAGGCCACCTCTTCACTGCCTGCATTTTTACAATTTTTTTGCCTCATAGGGATCAAATTTCTTGCTCCATTTTTAGTTAGGGATTGACCAGTTGTCACAGCCAAGGTCAACGGGCTGTGGACGGCAAAAGTTGTGCTGTTGATATATTCCATGTATGTTTTTTAACGATTGGGCAATTTTGTTTACCTGCATGCGTGAAGCTAATCTAGCCTAAAATTATCACCTTTCCTATTTTTTGTTAATGGACGTTTTACTCTTTCGTACCATTTTGCCCTCTCAAGTTAAACTTCACCCGTTTCAAAGCATTTTTACGACGATCGACTACGCCTATTCCACTCCAGTTTCCCCGAAACCGCGGCGCAAAATCGACACATCCACGTCCAAGCAACACAGATTAAGTTGTGGTGCTCGTGAATTCCCACTTTACGGCCTTCGTGAATAAAGGCCTCGTTACGATAAAGTTATTTATACCTACGACGCGCTATGTAGGGATTTGGGCTTGTCATAATTCGAAACATTTTAATATTTTGTTTAAATCTGGTCTTGTCGAGACCTGCTGCCAACATGGTGTCAGAAGCTTGATGTCGGGTTTTGACCCACGCAGAACCCTTCACACTCATCTGTATTGAACACTATGGGACCCTTATCAGTATTAAATGTCCCAAATCAAGTTTTCTTGTGTTGTTGTATTTTCCATGTTCAGTTGCCTGCCTACCTCAGCGCTTTCTTGGTTGAAACTCTTTCTGAAATTGCACTGATGATGGACGCAGTCGTGTTCGAAACGTTTGCGCATAATGTATAGCACCTACATTAGCTTTGGCTTTCATGTTTAAAGTTTTGAGGCTTTTCAGCATTGATACACATACTGAGTAACTTGCGTTTTTGCCAAAGAATGTAAATTCGGCTTGTCATACTTTGAAACATTTTATTATTTTGTCTTTCAAAACTGCTTTCTACTCATTTACATTTACATCCCGTCTTTCTGACGTCATCGCTAGTTATCTCGCTTGCCTAACTTCTGATAGTTCACCTTTATGGCGTAATCGCAGCAATTAAGTGGGTGTTTCTGCTTTGATATCTCTCTATATATTTGCGACTCTTTGTACAAATAAACAGATCCTAACATTCGGTCCAACTCAGGTCGCAATGTGGTATCTTGGGTAACAACATTTGGTCTCCTAGATACTAACATGGTGTCAGACCAAGACTTTCTTGGCATACTTGCTGATGGGTCGCACTTTTTAAAAACATTTTGCTGTGGCTTTAGGCTCACTAGTACTAAATATTCAAAGGAAAAAAAAAACAATAATTGCAGCTGCATTGGAAAAATACTGCAAGGATCTGAGGAGCCTTCAGGGGGATTTTATGCCCTATCTATGGGATAGCAGAAACAGCTCCCAGGGGCCAACCAAAGTAACTTTCCAAGCAAAAATGTTTTTGCCATTGCATAGAATAGGGCTTGAGGCCAACATTGAATTGCAAATTGCATGAGGTTTTTGTTCATTGACTTTTTCACAATCGACACTATTGAAGCCTTTTTAACTAAATTAATGTCCTCCTTGAGGCAAAATACTACTTTTACCCGATTACGTAGACAAGAGGCGGGCCTAACTCGGCAAGTCAAATCAAGGCATACTTCTGTAATTCAATTTCTACGAAACTTTACTCTCTCCATGCCATCTACATTCTGCCATGAAATGTACCCGACAGACGCATCAGACGCGTCTGTTTCCTCCACAACTGCTGTGTTAAGGTTATTACATTGGAGTGTATGAGGTCTAACCTTGGGAGGTCACAAGAAAATGATTTGTGTGGGAAAGCCAAAGATTGTATGCTACTCATGTCTAAGCAAACGTTTTAAACACCACTGTTATATTCATCATCAGTGCCAGGTAAGAATGAGTTGCAGCAAGGTGTGGGCAGAGGTAGGCAGGTAACTGAACAGACAAAAACAACAAAACAAATAAAACACGTGACAGACGCCACTCGAAGGCCCACGACCGTGACGTCATAATTTGGGCAGCAATGGGGGCCTGGGTGTTGACAAAAAACCTTGTTACACAATTTACCCTCACATAAAACCTTTTCCAAAAGTCGGTGAAATTACGCCGCGATATCCGCGCATTTCTGTAAATATTTGCGTGAATGCATGTTTGGGGATTTACTGACATTCTCGAATCAGAAATCAACTGTCAAATCTGATGGATCAATGTTTATATTTACATGGATTATCAACATACAGCATAGAAACATTGTTTGCGATATTACAACAACGACATGATATACAAGGAATGATAAAACGGAATGTGTTGTCAATATCTAATCGACACGTTAACATAATTCTATGGAAGAAGTGGCATCCGAAACACACAAAATGTTATGATAAGTAGTGTTGACGTCATATTTGCAATTATTATGTTGTGTTTTTCTGGCATCAACCGGCTTTTTTATTAACGTCGGATAATAATCACTCTGTAAACCAAGTTCAACTCATTTACGGCGAACGTGCTATTCGTTCGTTGACACTTCCAGCAACAAGCCGCCTTTACAAATGAGTCACGTGGTAATCTGAACTTAAACAACCTGGTATGCATTTTCTATATAGGCTACATGTGTTTTTAGTAAAAAAGATACGAAGAGACAGGACAAAGGACATACAGGACAGAGAATTTTTGTACGCGTGGTTTGTAACGTCTTATTGTTAATCCACGTGCGCTTGTTTATTATGTAATAAGTAACGCCCTATACAACTACCACGATAATAACAAACATGCAGCAAGGAGAAGTTCGCTATTAACACAAAAATTGTAAGGATTTGTGAAATAAATTCGGTTTGGTACAATTGCTTTCCTCTTATTTACGATTTAAAGCCTTTATCAAAACTGGTGAAAGTATTTACAATGTCTGTCAATAATTGTAAATCAACACAACGTTGCCATGGTTACTAACGACGCAATGTTAATTTTCGTCACTTTAAACCTCCCCAACAATTATTCGCATTTCACTTTCATCTTAGAGCTCATAATTTTTCCAAATGAGTTCTTCCAATAAAACCAAGTCATAGTGTTGTGATGAGCAGAAGTTCTCGACCACAGACCATTGAGTCGGGCACGCGCACAATTTTTACGATGCCACCAAGCTCCGCCACCATCCAAAGTACATTTACCTCCTACCCACCTACAATTATAATTAAGTCGGTTGTCAACAACTCTGTGTCACAACTTATTTGAACTCAGTAAAAACTTGCGTTTAACTAAAACTTTAACGCAACCCCCTGTTTCAGAGCAACTGATTTTTACAATTGTTGATTTAGGGTAGGCGGTTAACTTTGTCAACGAAAATCAACTATTTGAGGAAATGCATTTCATATTTTATTAAAAACATCTCTAATTACTTCGTTAGTAAAACAGAAATTTAATCATACACGTTGTATCATTATTACTCACGCATCATTGTCTCTGTTGCGAGTTGAAAATCTCACCCCGTTTAGACTTTGGTGCGACTTATCAGTCATGGAATCTGATACATTCCCCGAATATCCGGATATAGTAATTGTGTAAGAACTTCCTTCATCGCCAATGCTGAACTTACTGAAATCAACAATGTCATAATGCTTGATTTAATGCTAAGTTTAAATCAACTCGCTTACATTGGTTCGGAAATTATAGTTAAAAATAAAACACTTTATGACGTAATATACGAGTGTCATAAGATGTCAATCAAGCCTACGATGCTGACATTGCAAGATATATTTGGAGAAGCAAAAGTTAAATGAGTTTTTGCCGAGACTATTCTGTAACCCACATTTAACTATGTTGTTTGTGACAGAGTTTCTTGATGTTTCTGATCCTACGTCACTTGCAGGGTACGTGTACCTCGGTTAAACGTTCATTTAAGGCGATTACAAAGAGGTTTTATTGTAGCTGAAGAACAAAGCGGATAATTCCAACTTTCCAGTCAAGATGCAACGTTTTGGTAAAGGATCAGTACAAGATTTTATACAGATCATTATATTTCTTTTCGACTACTTTCGTGTATTTCGGTGCCGACTAAGTATCAACCTACAACCCTAAAATTTCCCACTGGATAAGAACCACTGGCCTATGAGGAATTAACTCTGCAGGCCAATGCCCCATTTTCTTGCATAGAGGCCCAACAATATCCAATCAACCACGCAACGACCAGCAGCTAACCCAGGGGTGGGCAAAGGGAACACAGAGAGTTTACGCTATACAACTTATACACTGACAATCAAGTTGCGCCAGCGTCTTACACGTCGCGATTACGGGATTTTTGTTGCCCCATTCAAAACATTGGGAGCCGCAGAAAATCAAAACACTGGATTATGCATGGGTGTTAGCTGGAGAATATAATAATATTTTTATCCCATATATCGATGCGGGACACAGCATTAGTATTCACTGGACTGCTGCCACCAATTGTGAAACGGCTTGGCCGTGGTTAATTTCGCTTGAACTGTCTTCCAGATGCTTACGTTCCAAAAGATTTGGAATCAAGGGAAAGAAAATTTTCTGCAGCCACATTCTCTAAGCGCACAAAGGTGGCGTTCGACCCAATCCGAGCCCCACTGAGCTCGGTCCCGGCAATCCGCGACCAAGCGATCGCACAAACCTCAAGAGCGGTGATGTGGGGTCGTTACGAGTTGATTACCATCCCTATGTGTGTGCGGTATCTAAACTTTTTATTTCATAATTATTCCGAACCGAATAAATGCATTGAAACACAGCAAGAATATTCTGGGTTGCTTTAAACGTTTTTAGGAATCTGGCATAATAAGGGGGGTATTCCCCTAATGTGTTTTAAGATTTTGTTAGTTATGACGACCTGGCAGCATCGGGTAAATTATCGTTGGAACAATGACATTAAATTGAAAACGTTAAATACGTCATAGTCTTACCTATACTCGGCAAATCCTTGACCTCCGAAAAAATCCTGTAGGTCAACACGAAGGCGACATCTAGCGGACGAATTGGTGATTTGATGCAGTTTCTCCAAACCTGATAAAATTTGTTCGTTGTAATAATTTTGCTAAAAACACTGGAATTTAAATTGGATTAGCTATACTGTTATATTGACTCTAGTATTGTTACGTAGCGTGCTTGAAACGTTTTGCTACTTAGGCCAGTATATTTAACTGGGTGTGCACAAGCTGTAACACTCAGTAAATGTTCAGTAAATGCATTAAATTTAAAAACAACTATTATTCAAAATTTAACATCAGTTGTGTTTAGTTTTTATTTAAACTTGTAAGACGTTTAGTTACGGATTGCTTTTTTGGAATACAAACCCATCCAAAATTCTGTTGATAGATTCCCAAACCCGTTCTTGTAATCCACCCAATCTCTATCGAAACTCACAGATCCATCATAACGACGCTGGAACACCTGGTATTTATCATAACCAAGGTAAGGTGTTCAGACGTTAACTTTACATGTAAACGACCACCGAACGCTTCCCAACCATTAAACTTAGGATACAGTTCTAGCCTCGAGAGGCAAACTCACCAGCCAACCGCCATCCATGTCGCAATATCCCTGGAAAGTCAGAGGAGAATTTAAGTTGTAGACTCCGCTTACGTTATGGCCGTTTTGTAATGCATCCTTGCAGGTTGGAAACGAGCCTATGTTTTGAACACCATTAACATTGTTAATAAATTGCATCCTTTTATCCAAATAAATCAAACACAAAAACTACAAAATCTTACGTTTTTCGCAATGTGGTCCTCTGTACCCGTGGGCACATGAACAATTGTAGGAGGTTTTTGTGTCAATGCATGTTCCGTTGTTCTGGCAAATACCAGGATTTTGTGCACAGAAATCTGGATCTAAAATGAATCAAGATTAATAATCAGAATTGGCAGTCTTACTCACATGAAAGAGTTGAATATAACGACATTCCGGCCCTGCAGAACACCAGAGTTATTAGTTGTGAAAAAGTAGTTTATTAAGTCTGTGATTCCATTATAACCACAGTTAGGCACCCGAGGTAATTTCGTTTAGCTGATCGTCATACAGCATGTGATATTCTCAAGTGGAGGCCTTCATTTTGCTCTTCTACTGACCGATTACAAATGCATCACGGACCCAAACTGGTTCGTGGCCCGGAGGTTGGAATCCCTGTATTTGAATATTGTAAAAACGACGTCAAACTTACAACAATCAATGCCATCTCCGGTGTAGTTTGCGTTGCAAGAACATTGAAAACTGCCGACGGTGTTGATGCAAGTTGCATGTTGATGACAGTTGTGCATTACTTTCACGCATTCGTTTATATCTGAATATGATAATTACGATCAATTTTTGTGGACTGTCACATACTGAGTGGCATTTATCTTCGAAGAAAACGCAAGCATGAACTTCAACAAGAACAGCACTTTCAATTACGGTGAAAGTTTGTAAGGTCGAAAGTTCAAAACTATCAAATATTCTGCTGCTTAAACATGAAAAACATGAAATGATTATCATTTTGTTGGTTAACGTCAGCTAATAATTTATTGGCGCCAGAATCAATGTGAGTTGTAGCGTAACCTTTTAAGCAGAATTTGCATTTTTAAGTATTTTGCGATTTTCCTGGCACATTTCTCTTAGTGCCAAACATTCCAGCTTTCAGGGCAGTTTCTCACCTATGTCACAGTCAGAACCGGTCAATCCGGGGTTGCAAGAACAGCAATGTTGGTCGTTAACTCCAGACAAACATTCACCGTCGTTAGAACAAGTTGTCAAATAATCTTCATCTGAAATATTGATTGGAAAACGAGCGTTATTTCATTTATCACGTATTTTCTCTTTCAATTCCTGTTTTTTCGGTTAGAAGGTTAATTTACGAGTGAACGAAAAGTATTGACTTGATGAACCACACGATTTGCTGGTTACACCACCCTTGGTCGAACTAATAAATGCGCGTCTTCCGTTTCTTGAATAAAACGTCACGTATCCTCCACTTTCTGAAAATATTCATGGTTGATTCAAACAAACCACAAAGTGTTAATTACACCAACTTACGCGACAAGATACCAGCGTGAATGGCAGAGGCACAAACCGATGAATTCTTGGTGTACGAATTTGTTCCACAGACGTCTTTGGACGAACAACCAGGTGGACAAAATACATCAGTTACAGAAAACTCACTGTTTCCTGTCGTGCTGCATTTCACTATATTCAGATAAAAGTGATTATTTTTTCTAACCAAAACGCTACCCGGAGCATAGCTTACTTTCAAATGTGTACGACCATCTTGCAGACGAACAAGATTTGCTTCTCAATCCGTTCCTGTCCAATCCTTTATATTCATGTATTGGTTCACTTTTGTATACTTCAAAGTAGCCTCCATCATCTTTACAAAAATATTTGGTTTGAGTTCATATCAAAGAAAATCCGGTAAACATGCCAGGGTACTGTCACTGTAACTTACTATCCATCAGTCCTGCATGCATTGCAGCCAGACAAAGTGGACCAGAGGCGTAATTATCACTTCCACACAAATCCGAATATTCTCTCAAGCAGTTGGGTGGGCAGATTACTTTTGAAATTGAGTGATTTAAATCTGATAACTTTGTGTCACACGTTGCTGTGGAAACGAAATATTTAGTAGACTTATAAGCAGTACATATAAAAATTTATGAGTAAATTTGGAACGCAGCTTACCTGTCAACGAATTGCATTGATTCTTAAATTGCAGATAACAAAGCAGGAAAGCTTGCAAATAATACTTTAACATCATTGCTACACAAAATAAAACAACATACGCTACAAGTAAATGAGAAATTTAAAGGTTTAAAGCAAATTAAAAATCACAATATTAATAGTGCTATCTCGTATATATTTCCGAAAATGAGTTTGCTTTGTTATGTTTCTCTCCTAAATATTCCTCTGTTTATAAAAAGCTCTGTACACTGAGTTCAAAGCTTCGTATCTATTGCAAAACCTTAACCTACTGATATCTGTTCATTTGTTTCAATAAGCTTTAACCGTTAATTGCAATTGTTTATAAAGATGACGAAACAACCAAATCATTCTAAGCTGACATAATGATTTTTGATTTAATTTGCCAAATATAAGAATATATTAAATAGGTTTAATTTCCCACAATTCATTATTCAGCCATATTCGATCTGACCTATTAATCGTCCGCAATTTCACTGATACTTTCAACCAGCACACAGAACATAACACACTCTTGCATTCAACAGATAACCGACAGCAAGTCACCGGAACTGGAGAGGTTTCTAATTAAACCAGAAACACAATGTACGCACAACCACCTTTAAGCTGAACAAAATGGCACATTGACCAAACTGTTTTGCTAAATCATGTGATGCAAAACATTTGTTCCATTCAACGAAAATTTTTTGCAAACGCGCCTAAAACACCTCCCAGAGCATTACCCAGAATATAGAACACAACATAGAATTACTTTGGACATTTTGTGATTTAAATCTGACAACATTGTATCACATGATGATGCGTTTAAAGAAGTAAAAGCTTTAATTACTTCATAATTATTTAACAGGTTTCTGCGCCATCGCTATTTTCTCGACTAAATTTACACATTGCTGACCGATCAATGGACGTTCATTCGCTTCGGTACAGTGAGTAAACCGTCAGGATTTGAATAATTTGCAAGTAATACTTTTTGATTAGAAAAAGGAATCCTGTCTCTCCATAAATATTTCAAACCCAATAACCATATTACCAAAGTGATGGTTTATTACGTTGTAATCACATCGCATACGTTTCACAATAGAATTTGATCCAACCACTCAGTTGAAAGCAACGTATATCCATAATCAACTTATTTTAATTTTTATGCAAATTATCGCAACTTCAAGCTTAATTTTATTGATAATTATTTATTTATTAAGATATTGAATTCCATGTGAGGGCAGTAACTATTATGAGTGAAATAATTTATTAGGAAACCATTAAATCATGTTACTTTTGATCTCACAATGTGTTCAGTTTAATCTTCTCTATAAATCATAGATGTTGTTTGTACACGGCAACATTATAAAGTGTTCATTATTTGACTGATCGGTAACCCCACGCGCCACACTGCGCTTCCCGTGTTTTCATCGCAAAATGTCTTGCAAACGCGCTCTAAAATTCCACTTATGCCTTCACCCAGCACACAGAACATAACACAATTTTCAGAACAGATTAGCGGAACGCGACAACCAGACACCGGAACTGGAGAGGTTTCTAATTAAACCAGAAACACACTGTATACTCCCAGGACCACCTTTAAACTGAACAAAAATTGCACATTCACCAAGCTGTTTTGCGAAATAGTCTGACGTAAAACGATTGTTCCATTCAACGAAAAATGTGATGCAAGCGCGCCTAAAACACCCCCAGGACATTATTCAGAATATAAAACACAACATACAATTACTTTGGACATTTAAGGATTTAAATCCGACAATATTTTGACACACGATGATACGTTTAAAGGTAATCAGACTGAAGCGTTGCCAGTAACTTGGCAATTACTTTTGAAATTAAGAGAATTCTCGCGATGCTGCGTTAACGTAAAGAAAGTAATTGGAGCTTTGAACTCTAATCTTTCAAATTTAAAACCATGTCTTCCCTACCAAAGAATTGCATTCATTTTGGTGTTGCGACAATAAACTAAATATCTTGCAAACGCGCTCCAAAGTTCCACTTATACTTTCACCCAGCAGACAAAGCAGAACATACAACGCAATATGATGGCTGCATAAAATGACGGAACATCGGATACAAGTAAACAGGAAACTTAAAGACATAAAGCAAATTATAAAGTTGTATTGCGCTGAAATAAAGGAAAAGCTCTCTTTAAATATTTTCAATTCACCAAGCAAGCAATCGCAATATTAATAGTTTTATCTTATATTTTGTTTCGAAATTGAGTGATTTAAATCTGATAACTTTGTGTCACACGTTGCTGTGGAAACGAAATATTTGGTAGACTTATAAGCAGTACATATAAAAATTTATGAGTAAATTTGAAACGCAGCTTACCTCTCAACGAATTGCATTGATTCTTGAATTGCAGATAACAAAGCAGGAAAGCTTGCAAAAAATACTTTAACATCATTGCTACATAAAATACGCAAAACCTTAACCTACTAATACCTGTTCATTTGTTTCCATAAGCTTTATCCGTTAATTGCAATTGTTTATAAAGATGACGAAACGACCGAATCATTTGCACCTGACGGACTGATTTTTGATTTAATTAACGCCAACTGAAATTGTTAATCATCATCACTCATTCGGGAAAGGCGCTGTGTGTATAACTATAAGTTCAATCAATTACGTTGGTTCACGCAACGTACATTTGATGATGTTTATTTCAAACGGATGAGGTTTGCCAAATATAAGTATATATTGAATAAGTTTAACTTCCCACAATTCATCATTCAACCATATTCGATCTCACCCAATATTCGTCTACATTTAAACAATTTCTTCCACATCAACGAATTGCATTCATTTTGGTGCTGCGACAAAAACTAAATGTCTTGCAAACGCGCTCCGTAATTTCACTGACACTTTCAACCAGCACACAAAACATAACACACTCTTGCATTCAACAGATAACCGACAGCAAGTCACCGGAACTGGAGAGGTTTCTAATTAAACCAGAAACACAATGTACGCACAACCACCTTTAAGCTGAACAAAATGGCACATTGACCAAACTGTTTTGCTAAATCATGTGATGCAAAACGTTGTTCCATGCAACGAAAATTGAACACCTCCCAGAGCATTGTCCAGAATATAGAACACAACATAGAATTACTTTGGACATTTTGTGATTTAAATCTGACAACATTGCATCACAGGATGATGCATTTAAAGAAGTAAAAGCTTTAATTACTTCATAATTATTTAACAGGTTTCTGCGCCATCATTATTTTCTCGACTAAATTTACACATTGCTGACCGATCAATGGACGTTCATTCGCTTCGGTAGAGTGAGTAAACCGTCAGGATTTGAATAATTTGCAAGTAATACTTTTTGATTAGAAAAAGGTATCCTGTCTCTCCATAAATATTTCAAACCCAATAACCATATTAACAAAGTGATGGCATATTACGTTGTAATCACATCGCATACGTTTCACAATAGAATTTTATCCAACCACTCAGTTGAAAGCAACGTATATCCATAATCAACTTATTTTAATTTTATGCAAATTATCGCAACTTCAAGCTTAATTTTATTGATAATTATTTATTTAATAAGATATTGAATTCCATGTGAGGGAAGTAACTATTATGATTGAAATAATTTATTAGGAAACCATTAAATCATGTTACTTTTGATCTCACAATGTGCTCAATCGAACCTTCTCTATAAATCATAGATGTTGTTTGTACGCGGCAACATTATAACGTGTTCATTATTTGACTGATCGGTAACCCCACGCGTCACACTGCGCTTCCCGTGTTTTCATCGCAAAATGTCTTGCAAACGCGCTCTGAAATTCCATTTATGCCTTCACCCAGCACACAGAACATAACACAATTTTCAGAACAGATTAGCGGAACGCGACAACCAGACACCGGAACTGGAAAGGTTTGTAATTAAACCGGAAACACACAGTATACTCCCAGCACCACCTTTAACCTGAACAAAAATAGCATATTCACCCAGCTGTTTGGCGAAACCATCTGACGTAAAACGATTGTTTTCCATTCGACGAAAAATGTGATGCAAGCGCGCCTAAAACACCCCCAGGACATTATTCAGAATATAAAACACAACATACAATTACTTTGGACATTTAAGGATTTAAATCCGACAATATTTTGACACACGATGATACTTAAAGACATAAAGCAAATTATAAAGTTGCATTGCGCTTAAATAAAGGAAAAGCTCTCTTTAAATATTTTCAATTCGCCAAGCAGGCAATCGTAATATCAATAGTTTTATCTCGTATTTATCCCGAAAATGGGTTTGCGATGCATATTTTTTCATAAAAATGTTTCTCTGTTTATGAAATGCTCTGTACACTGAGTTCAAAGCTTCGTATATCTACTGGCAAACCTTAACCTACTGATATCTGTTCATTTGTTTCAATAAGTTTGAAGATGAAAGCCAAAGCTAAAATGCTGTTATACATTAGTAATAGTAAACGTTTCGAACACTAACTGCGTTCATCATCAGTACTACAATGAGTGCATGCAAGAAAAGCGTCAGGGTAATAAAGGACTGAGCAGGCAGAAGGTTTCAATAAGCTTTACCCGTTAATTGCAATTGTTTATACAGATGACGAAACTACCAAATCATTTTCACCTGACGGACTGATTCTTGATTTAATTAACTCTAACTGAAATTGTTAATCATCATCACCCATTAGGGACAGGCGCTGTGTGTTTAACTATTAATTCAATCAATTAGTTTAGTTCACGCGACGTACATTTCATGACGTATATTTCAAATAGATGAGGTTTGCTAAATATAAGCATATATTGAGTAGGTTTGATGTCCCACAATTCATCATTCAGTCATATTCGAAAGTATCAGTGAATCGAAAATTTGGAAACTGTGGAAAGAAGGTTTAATTTCCCACAATTCATTATTCAGCCATATTCGATCTGACCTATTAATCGTCCGCAATTTCACTGATACTTTCAACCAGCACACAGAACATAACACACTCTTGCATTCAACAGATAACCGACAGCAAGTCACCGGAACTGGAGAGGTTTCTAATTAAACCAGAAACACAATGTACGCACAACCACCTTTAAGCTGAACAAAATGGCACATTGACCAAACTGTTTTGCTAAATCATGTGATGCAAAACATTTGTTCCATTCAACGAAAATTTTTTGCAAACGCGCCTAAAACACCTCCCAGAGCATTACCCAGAATATAGAACACAACATAGAATTACTTTGGACATTTTGTGATTTAAATCTGACAACATTGTATCACATGATGATGCGTTTAAAGAAGTAAAAGCTTTAATTACTTCATAATTATTTAACAGGTTTCTGCGCCATCGCTATTTTCTCGACTAAATTTACACATTGCTGACCGATCAATGGACGTTCATTCGCTTCGGTACAGTGAGTAAACCGTCAGGATTTGAATAATTTGCAAGTAATACTTTTTGATTAGAAAAAGGAATCCTGTCTCTCCATAAATATTTCAAACCCAATAACCATATTACCAAAGTGATGGTTTATTACGTTGTAATCACATCGCATACGTTTCACAATAGAATTTGATCCAACCACTCAGTTGAAAGCAACGTATATCCATAATCAACTTATTTTAATTTTTATGCAAATTATCGCAACTTCAAGCTTAATTTTATTGATAATTATTTATTTATTAAGATATTGAATTCCATGTGAGGGCAGTAACTATTATGAGTGAAATAATTTATTAGGAAACCATTAAATCATGTTACTTTTGATCTCACAATGTGTTCAGTTTAATCTTCTCTATAAATCATAGATGTTGTTTGTACACGGCAACATTATAAAGTGTTCATTATTTGACTGATCGGTAACCCCACGCGCCACACTGCGCTTCCCGTGTTTTCATCGCAAAATGTCTTGCAAACGCGCTCTAAAATTCCACTTATGCCTTCACCCAGCACACAGAACATAACACAATTTTCAGAACAGATTAGCGGAACGCGACAACCAGACACCGGAACTGGAGAGGTTTCTAATTAAACCAGAAACACACTGTATACTCCCAGGACCACCTTTAAACTGAACAAAAATTGCACATTCACCAAGCTGTTTTGCGAAATAGTCTGACGTAAAACGATTGTTCCATTCAACGAAAAATGTGATGCAAGCGCGCCTAAAACACCCCCAGGACATTATTCAGAATATAAAACACAACATACAATTACTTTGGACATTTAAGGATTTAAATCCGACAATATTTTGACACACGATGATACGTTTAAAGGTAATCAGACTGAAGCGTTGCCAGTAACTTGGCAATTACTTTTGAAATTAAGAGAATTCTCGCGATGCTGCGTTAACGTAAAGAAAGTAATTGGAGCTTTGAACTCTAATCTTTCAAATTTAAAACCATGTCTTCCCTACCAAAGAATTGCATTCATTTTGGTGTTGCGACAATAAACTAAATATCTTGCAAACGCGCTCCAAAGTTCCACTTATACTTTCACCCAGCAGACAAAGCAGAACATACAACGCAATATGATGGCTGCATAAAATGACGGAACATCGGATACAAGTAAACAGGAAACTTAAAGACATAAAGCAAATTATAAAGTTGTATTGCGCTGAAATAAAGGAAAAGCTCTCTTTAAATATTTTCAATTCACCAAGCAAGCAATCGCAATATTAATAGTTTTATCTTATATTTTGTTTCGAAATTGAGTGATTTAAATCTGATAACTTTGTGTCACACGTTGCTGTGGAAACGAAATATTTGGTAGACTTATAAGCAGTACATATAAAAATTTATGAGTAAATTTGAAACGCAGCTTACCTCTCAACGAATTGCATTGATTCTTGAATTGCAGATAACAAAGCAGGAAAGCTTGCAAAAAATACTTTAACATCATTGCTACATAAAATACGCAAAACCTTAACCTACTAATACCTGTTCATTTGTTTCCATAAGCTTTATCCGTTAATTGCAATTGTTTATAAAGATGACGAAACGACCGAATCATTTGCACCTGACGGACTGATTTTTGATTTAATTAACGCCAACTGAAATTGTTAATCATCATCACTCATTCGGGAAAGGCGCTGTGTGTATAACTATAAGTTCAATCAATTACGTTGGTTCACGCAACGTACATTTGATGATGTTTATTTCAAACGGATGAGGTTTGCCAAATATAAGTATATATTGAATAAGTTTAACTTCCCACAATTCATCATTCAACCATATTCGATCTCACCCAATATTCGTCTACATTTAAACAATTTCTTCCACATCAACGAATTGCATTCATTTTGGTGCTGCGACAAAAACTAAATGTCTTGCAAACGCGCTCCGTAATTTCACTGACACTTTCAACCAGCACACAAAACATAACACACTCTTGCATTCAACAGATAACCGACAGCAAGTCACCGGAACTGGAGAGGTTTCTAATTAAACCAGAAACACAATGTACGCACAACCACCTTTAAGCTGAACAAAATGGCACATTGACCAAACTGTTTTGCTAAATCATGTGATGCAAAACGTTGTTCCATGCAACGAAAATTGAACACCTCCCAGAGCATTGTCCAGAATATAGAACACAACATAGAATTACTTTGGACATTTTGTGATTTAAATCTGACAACATTGCATCACAGGATGATGCATTTAAAGAAGTAAAAGCTTTAATTACTTCATAATTATTTAACAGGTTTCTGCGCCATCATTATTTTCTCGACTAAATTTACACATTGCTGACCGATCAATGGACGTTCATTCGCTTCGGTAGAGTGAGTAAACCGTCAGGATTTGAATAATTTGCAAGTAATACTTTTTGATTAGAAAAAGGTATCCTGTCTCTCCATAAATATTTCAAACCCAATAACCATATTAACAAAGTGATGGCATATTACGTTGTAATCACATCGCATACGTTTCACAATAGAATTTTATCCAACCACTCAGTTGAAAGCAACGTATATCCATAATCAACTTATTTTAATTTTATGCAAATTATCGCAACTTCAAGCTTAATTTTATTGATAATTATTTATTTAATAAGATATTGAATTCCATGTGAGGGAAGTAACTATTATGATTGAAATAATTTATTAGGAAACCATTAAATCATGTTACTTTTGATCTCACAATGTGCTCAATCGAACCTTCTCTATAAATCATAGATGTTGTTTGTACGCGGCAACATTATAACGTGTTCATTATTTGACTGATCGGTAACCCCACGCGTCACACTGCGCTTCCCGTGTTTTCATCGCAAAATGTCTTGCAAACGCGCTCTGAAATTCCATTTATGCCTTCACCCAGCACACAGAACATAACACAATTTTCAGAACAGATTAGCGGAACGCGACAACCAGACACCGGAACTGGAAAGGTTTGTAATTAAACCGGAAACACACAGTATACTCCCAGCACCACCTTTAACCTGAACAAAAATAGCATATTCACCCAGCTGTTTGGCGAAACCATCTGACGTAAAACGATTGTTTTCCATTCGACGAAAAATGTGATGCAAGCGCGCCTAAAACACCCCCAGGACATTATTCAGAATATAAAACACAACATACAATTACTTTGGACATTTAAGGATTTAAATCCGACAATATTTTGACACACGATGATACTTAAAGACATAAAGCAAATTATAAAGTTGCATTGCGCTTAAATAAAGGAAAAGCTCTCTTTAAATATTTTCAATTCGCCAAGCAGGCAATCGTAATATCAATAGTTTTATCTCGTATTTATCCCGAAAATGGGTTTGCGATGCATATTTTTTCATAAAAATGTTTCTCTGTTTATGAAATGCTCTGTACACTGAGTTCAAAGCTTCGTATATCTACTGGCAAACCTTAACCTACTGATATCTGTTCATTTGTTTCAATAAGTTTGAAGATGAAAGCCAAAGCTAAAATGCTGTTATACATTAGTAATAGTAAACGTTTCGAACACTAACTGCGTTCATCATCAGTACTACAATGAGTGCATGCAAGAAAAGCGTCAGGGTAATAAAGGACTGAGCAGGCAGAAGGTTTCAATAAGCTTTACCCGTTAATTGCAATTGTTTATACAGATGACGAAACTACCAAATCATTTTCACCTGACGGACTGATTCTTGATTTAATTAACTCTAACTGAAATTGTTAATCATCATCACCCATTAGGGACAGGCGCTGTGTGTTTAACTATTAATTCAATCAATTAGTTTAGTTCACGCGACGTACATTTCATGACGTATATTTCAAATAGATGAGGTTTGCTAAATATAAGCATATATTGAGTAGGTTTGATGTCCCACAATTCATCATTCAGTCATATTCGAAAGTATCAGTGAATCGAAAATTTGGAAACTGTGGAAAGAAGGTTTAATTTCCCACAATTCATTATTCAGCCATATTCGATCTGACCTATTAATCGTCCGCAATTTCACTGATACTTTCAACCAGCACACAGAACATAACACACTCTTGCATTCAACAGATAACCGACAGCAAGTCACCGGAACTGGAGAGGTTTCTAATTAAACCAGAAACACAATGTACGCACAACCACCTTTAAGCTGAACAAAATGGCACATTGACCAAACTGTTTTGCTAAATCATGTGATGCAAAACATTTGTTCCATTCAACGAAAATTTTTTGCAAACGCGCCTAAAACACCTCCCAGAGCATTACCCAGAATATAGAACACAACATAGAATTACTTTGGACATTTTGTGATTTAAATCTGACAACATTGTATCACATGATGATGCGTTTAAAGAAGTAAAAGCTTTAATTACTTCATAATTATTTAACAGGTTTCTGCGCCATCGCTATTTTCTCGACTAAATTTACACATTGCTGACCGATCAATGGACGTTCATTCGCTTCGGTACAGTGAGTAAACCGTCAGGATTTGAATAATTTGCAAGTAATACTTTTTGATTAGAAAAAGGAATCCTGTCTCTCCATAAATATTTCAAACCCAATAACCATATTACCAAAGTGATGGTTTATTACGTTGTAATCACATCGCATACGTTTCACAATAGAATTTGATCCAACCACTCAGTTGAAAGCAACGTATATCCATAATCAACTTATTTTAATTTTTATGCAAATTATCGCAACTTCAAGCTTAATTTTATTGATAATTATTTATTTATTAAGATATTGAATTCCATGTGAGGGCAGTAACTATTATGAGTGAAATAATTTATTAGGAAACCATTAAATCATGTTACTTTTGATCTCACAATGTGTTCAGTTTAATCTTCTCTATAAATCATAGATG
Organism: Ascidia mentula; assembly: GCF_947561715.1. Lineage (NCBI taxonomy): Eukaryota > Metazoa > Chordata > Ascidiacea > Phlebobranchia > Ascidiidae > Ascidia > Ascidia mentula. The sequence goes on along the minus strand of NC_138568.1, from coordinate 19,508,695 downwards.
TTGTTTGTACACGGCAACATTATAAAGTGTTCATTATTTGACTGATCGGTAACCCCACGCGCCACACTGCGCTTCCCGTGTTTTCATCGCAAAATGTCTTGCAAACGCGCTCTAAAATTCCACTTATGCCTTCACCCAGCACACAGAACATAACACAATTTTCAGAACAGATTAGCGGAACGCGACAACCAGACACCGGAACTGGAGAGGTTTCTAATTAAACCAGAAACACACTGTATACTCCCAGGACCACCTTTAAACTGAACAAAAATTGCACATTCACCAAGCTGTTTTGCGAAATAATCTGACGTAAAACGATTGTTCCATTCAACGAAAAATGTGATGCAAGCGCGCCTAAAACACCCCCAGGACATTATTCAGAATATAAAACACAACATACAATTACTTTGGACATTTAAGGATTTAAATCCGACAATATTTTGACACACGATGATACGTTTAAAGGTAATCAGACTGAAGCGTTGCCAGTAACTTGGCAATTACTTTTGAAATTAAGAGAATTCTCGCGATGCTGCGTTAACGTAAAGAAAGTAATTGGAGCTTTGAACTCTAATCTTTCAAATTTAAAACCATGTCTTCCCTACCAAAGAATTGCATTCATTTTGGTGTTGCGACAATAAACTAAATATCTTGCAAACGCGCTCCAAAGTTCCACTTATACTTTCACCCAGCAGACAAAGCAGAACATACAACGCAATATGATGGCTGCATAAAATGACGGAACATCGGATACAAGTAAACAGGAAACTTAAAGACATAAAGCAAATTATAAAGTTGTATTGCGCTGAAATAAAGGAAAAGCTCTCTTTAAATATTTTCAATTCACCAAGCAAGCAATCGCAATATTAATAGTTTTATCTTATATTTTGTTTCGAAATTGAGTGATTTAAATCTGATAACTTTGTGTCACACGTTGCTGTGGAAACGAAATATTTGGTAGACTTATAAGCAGTACATATAAAAATTTATGAGTAAATTTGAAACGCAGCTTACCTCTCAACGAATTGCATTGATTCTTGAATTGCAGATAACAAAGCAGGAAAGCTTGCAAAAAATACTTTAACATCATTGCTACATAAAATACGCAAAACCTTAACCTACTAATACCTGTTCATTTGTTTCCATAAGCTTTATCCGTTAATTGCAATTGTTTATAAAGATGACGAAACGACCGAATCATTTGCACCTGACGGACTGATTTTTGATTTAATTAACGCCAACTGAAATTGTTAATCATCATCACTCATTCGGGAAAGGCGCTGTGTGTATAACTATAAGTTCAATCAATTACGTTGGTTCACGCAACGTACATTTGATGATGTTTATTTCAAACGGATGAGGTTTGCCAAATATAAGTATATATTGAATAAGTTTAACTTCCCACAATTCATCATTCAACCATATTCGATCTCACCCAATATTCGTCTACATTTAAACAATTTCTTCCACATCAACGAATTGCATTCATTTTGGTGCTGCGACAAAAACTAAATGTCTTGCAAACGCGCTCCGTAATTTCACTGACACTTTCAACCAGCACACAAAACATAACACACTCTTGCATTCAACAGATAACCGACAGCAAGTCACCGGAACTGGAGAGGTTTCTAATTAAACCAGAAACACAATGTACGCACAACCACCTTTAAGCTGAACAAAATGGCACATTGACCAAACTGTTTTGCTAAATCATGTGATGCAAAACGTTGTTCCATGCAACGAAAATTGAACACCTCCCAGAGCATTGTCCAGAATATAGAACACAACATAGAATTACTTTGGACATTTTGTGATTTAAATCTGACAACATTGCATCACAGGATGATGCATTTAAAGAAGTAAAAGCTTTAATTACTTCATAATTATTTAACAGGTTTCTGCGCCATCATTATTTTCTCGACTAAATTTACACATTGCTGACCGATCAATGGACGTTCATTCGCTTCGGTAGAGTGAGTAAACCGTCAGGATTTGAATAATTTGCAAGTAATACTTTTTGATTAGAAAAAGGTATCCTGTCTCTCCATAAATATTTCAAACCCAATAACCATATTAACAAAGTGATGGCATATTAAGTTGTAATCACATCGCATACGTTTCACAATAGAATTTGATCCAACCACTCAGTTGAAAGCAACGTATATCCATAATCAACTTATTTTAATTTTATGCAAATTATCGCAACTTCAAGCTTAATTTTATTGATAATTATTTATTTAATAAGATATTGAATTCCATGTGAGGGAAGTAACTATTATGATTGAAATAATTTATTAGGAAACCATTAAATCATGTTACTTTTGATCTCACAATGTGCTCAATCGAACCTTCTCTATAAATCATAGATGTTGTTTGTACGCGGCAACATTATAACGTGTTCATTATTTGACTGATCGGTAACCCCACGCGTCACACTGCGCTTCCCGTGTTTTCATCGCAAAATGTCTTGCAAACGCGCTCTGAAATTCCATTTATGCCTTCACCCAGCACACAAAACATAACACAATTTTCAGAACAGATTAGCGGAACGCGACAACCAGACACCGGAACTGGAAAGGTTTGTAATTAAACCGGAAACACACAGTATACTCCCAGCACCACCTTTAACCTGAACAAAAATAGCATATTCACCCAGCTGTTTGGCGAAACCATCTGACGTAAAACGATTGTTTTCCATTCGACGAAAAATGTGATGCAAGCGCGCCTAAAACACCCCCAGGACATTATTCAGAATATAAAACACAACATACAATTACTTTGGACATTTAAGGATTTAAATCCGACAATATTTTGACACACGATGATACTTAAAGACATAAAGCAAATTATAAAGTTGCATTGCGCTTAAATAAAGGAAAAGCTCTCTTTAAATATTTTCAATTCGCCAAGCAGGCAATCGTAATATCAATAGTTTTATCTCGTATTTATCCCGAAAATGGGTTTGCGATGCATATTTTTTCATAAAAATGTTTCTCTGTTTATGAAATGCTCTGTACACTGAGTTCAAAGCTTCGTATATCTACTGGCAAACCTTAACCTACTGATATCTGTTCATTTGTTTCAATAAGTTTGAAGATGAAAGCCAAAGCTAAAATGCTGTTATACATTAGTAATAGTAAACGTTTCGAACACTAACTGCGTTCATCATCAGTACTACAATGAGTGCATGCAAGAAAAGCGTCAGGGTAATAAAGGACTGAGCAGGCAGAAGGTTTCAATAAGCTTTACCCGTTAATTGCAATTGTTTATACAGATGACGAAACTACCAAATCATTTTCACCTGACGGACTGATTCTTGATTTAATTAACTCTAACTGAAATTGTTAATCATCATCACCCATTAGGGACAGGCGCTGTGTGTTTAACTATTAATTCAATCAATTAGTTTAGTTCACGCGACGTACATTTCATGACGTATATTTCAAATAGATGAGGTTTGCTAAATATAAGCATATATTGAGTAGGTTTGATGTCCCACAATTCATCATTCAGTCATATGCTATCTCACCCATTCTAATATCCAAAGTGGCAAAAAGACAAACTTCTTCAAAATCGTTCGTTCTATTGCTATAAAAGGCCTTTTCGAAACTGGATACATGCGAAACTTCGCACAAACAACTATTGCGTGACGCCATCTTTCCGAACTCCTATTATGTCTAAACCATTCTACCAAGTTTCGCTGCTTTTCACTTTTGCAGGGTTGTCGATAGTCAGTTGCTTTCTTGTGTAAGTTGATAACAGTTTTCAACAAGATTGGAAAGATGAAGAAAGAAATGTTGATGTTATTTTTGTTGGCAACTCTTTGCAGTGCTCACATGTGAGTGTGTGCCATTTTGAAATCAGTTAACTATGTTTTACATGCTGACAATTTTGATGCAACAGCAAAACACATTGATCTTTTAACCGTATACGCAATTGTCGATTAGATTATTCTACCCAGGAATGTCATTGCTAGTGCATGTATGACATTACAATATTACTTGTTTGCACTCCTAAACTCGATAGAGCATCGTTATCCTTGCCGCCCAACATAAAATCAGGTGATAAGCCATTTGTCAAAGATTAACCACTGATATAATGGTGAGGATATCGGTCCGAGGCAGAACGTAGTAAATGTTTAAAACCCAAGGCTGAATCGGAAAGTTTAAGAACCTTAAGACAATGGTTCTTAACCAGTGGTGTTGTTGGTGCAAGGCCTGCTCCTAGGGGGTGTACGGAGGCAAAGGGTTGATCATATAAATACTTTTTAATAACATAACAGAAGGGAATGCGACAACTGGTTGGTGGTTTTAAAGGTACATGGAAAAAGGCAAAGAATCAATGCCTCAATATAGCAATAGCCAATTAACGGTTAAACCCTAGTGAACAACATGTTTCAAGCAACGCTTAAATTTAACTATAAAACGAGTAACGAAACTACTTGTAACTATGGTCGGATGAAAGCAAGCCGTTGGGAAAACGACGTCACGCATTTTTAATCGTGTGAAGTTTTGCATCTAAAGACGCCGTTTATTTCAGTATAGAACGTATGACAGGAATAGTGTGAATGATAACCCTGATTAAAACTTAAACGCAGTAATATATCATGCAATGGCATGATTGGCAAGATCGCTCCACTACGCTGGCGATCATTATTAAGAATGTTTACAGCAAACGTTTGGGTTCATTAGGTTTGAAAGCTTGACAGCCCAGGCATTGCAGCCAAGCTGGATCAGTCACTTTTTCCGACGGAGCAAGATTTAAAAAATCAAGCTCCCGGTGAGGTTTAAACTCACGACCCTGGAGCAATCAGGCCCAACGCTCCTCCAACTCAGCTACAGGAGCTTGTCAGGAAAAATTGACTGATCCAGCCAGGCTGCAATGCCTGTGCTGCCAAGCCTGCAAACCTAATGGGCCCAAACAACTCTGCAAACATTCCTAATACGTTATAATTAACTTACTCCCTTACTTTTCTAGCATTTTAAACTTTTATTTCGGTTTGATGGAACAAAAAATTGCATCATAACAAAAATATTGCAACAAAAAAGCAAAACACAGTGAAACAAAAAAGGAATCGAAAATTTGGAAACTGTGGAAAAGGTTTTTTGATAAACCGAAACCATAACATATTCTGTGGCAAAAGCATGGCGGTTTCTAAAGCAATCGTATATTTTAAATCTTTTCGCAGAGATGACAAGTTTACGGCCTATATAGTTTGGTTTGGTGTAACGAGAGAGGAAATCGACGTAAATCATTTCAATTTGAATTTTTTTTTATAAATTGAAGTTCGCTACGCCTACAGGTAGTGACGTAAGTTCTCTTCGCTTTAGCACAAATGTTAAAAACATTTTTTGATCAAAAACTGTGCAAAGTATTTGAACACCAAAACTTGTAATTGGTGGTGGGGTTATGATGAGTTAGGCTACTGGTTTTCGAGCACGTGAACAAGACGAAAGTAGGCTTTATTTGGCGAGTAAGGCGAGATAATTTCTTCGCACTCACGCAGCCAGCGTTCTTCGTTGTAGCGATTTGTAACCGCGGTGCTCATCGACTCATTGTGGACACCTAGCGGCGAGTGGTATGCCTCGTTTTTCATGTAATCCTCGTACAACTCCAAGGAACTGACGTCTTCGAGCAGCGTGTGGTAACCGGAAGACTGAAAATCGTCATCCTCCTCGAAACATGACGTCACTGGAAGGAAATTGGGGGGCGTTCGAGTGCGCTGATTGTTCGTTGCTTCTAATTCGTTTGTGCTGGCTGTGTCTGAATCGTTACCCGTCGAACGCGTTTCTGTAAATCATATATCCTCGTAAATATTCGGTAAACCAAGTAAAAGTCATTCTGCTATAAATTCGGTTCAGTAATACCTAATCGAAAATAATAGAGGGATCCCCTTTAGTGCAAAGGTCATTCGCAACAAATTGAGCAATTGTAAATGTTACACAGGAAGTGTAATTGCTTGTTTTGCAACGGCAGTAAGATAAACAAGCAGGTGACATACAGATATAAGTGCCGGATTAACCATAAGGCCTTACAAGGAAAATGCCTTTAGAGCCAAGCAAAAATCCAGGCCAATAAAAATGACGTAGAATCAGGATCAAAGAAATCTAACGGTTATCAAAGTCTTCCTCACTTTAAAAATTATTTCTTTACAACAGTGATTCCCAACCTTTTTGTGGTTGTACACCACTTAGAGGTAAACAATTTCGACGCGTACCACCTAGTTGAATGTTACAAAGTAACTTAAGGGATGAAGTAACGAACATTTCGAGATCACTTACGATTTTTAAAATTCGAACTATATCCGCAAATTTAAGGAAAGGTGCTCACGTACCACCTGGAATGTCACCGTTCAGGAAACAATGCTTGACAACCTTGACTTCTAAAATTGATTGACAAATTCGCTTGTGGTTTTCCCCTTATTGTCCGTGAACACAATATATGTGTTTTTAGGTCACTTTTGCAGAGCTTTAATCTGGTCACGAGGAAACCATTGTGATCTACCTCGGTTTCAATTACGCGACAATGTTTGTACGCCTGATAACAGGTTTCAGGAAATCTGGCAAGACAATATTGTTGGTGTTACGTCATGTTTCGATCGCGCTAGAGGTCGTGTTTAGGTTTTATTAACATCGATTTTTTGTAGTTGTACTTGGTTTTCCGGCACCGGCACGGAATTGGCCTACAAGCAATTCCGAATCAATTATTCGGACTGTAATCTGGTAATGGATTATTGGACGGAGTGTGGGCAATCCTCTGAAGTCTAATCGAAACACGGAGGAAGTCAAGTTTGGACAAATCTCTACGGCACCACGCGGCAGTTGCACACAATAACAATTTACAATCAAGGAACAGAAAGCTGGTGTTCAGCTTGGGATTGAAAGTTTAGACGCCGATACAATTTGAACCACTTTAATTTGTTACAAATTTGCCATTTTAATCGTAATGTTAACCGTTATAGGGAAGTTGTCGGATATTTCCGATATTTTTCATACAACAGTTCTACTAAAAAAAAACATATAAGATACATTTCCGAAGAAATGTCGACAAAACAAACCGATGTTAACTGCATTGTGGGCCAGCATTTTATTACCAACTAACCCTCGTATAAGTCTAAATTTTGAAGACTCCAATCTCCTCCGATATAACCACCACCACCTCTAGCCTTGAGATAGGAAAGGGGAAAATATCGCCGTTCGTGCTTGAGTAAATTTGTATACACATTATGTACTTTTATGTGAAAGCTTACCAACGCTTTCTCCAAGTGAGTCCCGACTGTTATCGTTGCTTATTATCGTGTGACGATTGATGTAGTTTTGATTGTCGACCTCGCGCATCTCGTAAAAATCAAGGACATTTTCATGGCGTGAATACTGAAACAAATGCACTTGTTGGGGGCGGGAGTTTATTTTTATTGCTAATAAATTTAAAACAAGTATGAAGATTGAAAAAGAAACGTTTTATAAAAGGTCTCCGATTACCAAAAGAAAGACCACCTTATGTTGTGTATTTTAAACAAAATTAATTATCATAAAAATTGAGGTCAAATTGTGTAAATATATTAAGTCGACTTATTGAAGCAAGTTTGGAACAATTTACCTGAGTCGGAAGACGGATAAGCGCTCGTAAAAAGGAATCAACAGCGGCCTGGTGGCGTACCATAAGTTTAACAGTGCTCCAATCAAAAAAACCTCTACCTGTGCAAAATGCAACAAATCTTGATGAAATCTCGCCCAATAAAATGAGTTGTTGCAAAACTCGTTTCTTCGTCGATAGACATTATTTTTGATGTAACTCATTTTCAAGAACAATTTTATTATTAACCATTATTATTAGCTTGGTAGGAATACACGGATATACGCATACCTGGAACTTTAGGTAGCTCCTTAAGAAATCTGCTTTTTTGCTTTTCGCCCGACAGAAGTTTGTACAGGAAAGTGTAGAGGCCAGCAACTTCGCCATAGGAACGAAATATCTAAACAAAAGTTTCTGTTACCAAAGGGATGCGTGCTTTGAGGAAGAAACATGGCGCAATCGTTTTTAGTGTAATTGAGTGGACAAGATGAAAATGATCTGTTAGCAATGTTGCTGCAAATTTCGACTTAGAACTATAGTTAATGTGATTCTGTACGGTGTGTACAGTTTATCTTTACAGTAATAACAATAATGTCCAGATGACGCCTTTCTTATGAGGTTTTGAATTTTCGATTTATTCGTTTTTAACTTGTTTTTTGTTAATTTTAACTCACTTTGTTTTCTCTTGTGTCCGACCACGTGACCCCGACTACGTACATCCATTCGCTGTAGCGATTTTTATCCGTCTTGACCTCGACAATGTCCAGCACAGTGACTTGTTGCACAAAAACGTTGATCAGCGACCGACTTCGACACAATGACGAGGCCATGACGTCACGCGTTACGTCATAACCACAGATTTTCAATCAAAGTGTCGGTGTTAAATCTGTACATTGTTTTTTTTTGTATATCCTAATGCATCTGAATCAGAGTGAATTTGAAACAAAAGACTCAATGTTAAACAACAATATTTTTCACGCTTTCTTTACTCCTCAGGTGTTGCACTACAAGACTCCCCACTGCATGATACAGTGATATGAACAGTTGTAACTTCCTCATTTATTACGTTATCTGTCACACCTCAAAGGCCGTGGAAACACTACTTGCATAACACCAGTCCGCGGTGCAAAAAAGTTTGGAGATCTCTGCGGTACTGCATGCCGGTACAAGTTTACGAATATCACAGCAAAAGTGACTAAGCAGTATTGATCCTGTATCGACGTCGAAGCCGTAACATGCCGACATGTGACGTCATGAAGCCAGCAAAGGTTACATTGTGACCTACATTAGAACCCGTTTGCTTTGCTATTGATCGAGCAAGTAGCTTCTTTATGGCTCAAGCGTAATATGTCTGTCGGATGCGATTACTGTCAAATGATCTTGCCTCCATCCAGCAATTTGTTCATGACAAAACATTTCAGGAACCACGTGGTTGTTTTTAAGTTTTAACTATTTTTCTTGCTAAAAAAAGTGCTGACTTTTGTTTTTGGTTCGGTCAATGTCTTATTTTACATCTTCAAAACCCTACTGTCAAGCAAGTCCTTATTCTGATGCAGAATTGGTGTAATTTTCACATACGCCCACGTGAAGCATTTATCAACAGGGTGGCCAATGCCAAGATAACAACAGTACCATGTTCGCAAAGTGCTGGCACAACAAATGCGAAAATTTGCTCGACAAGATCTTAACAGAGTTGCTTTTTAGCTGCATAGAGCAATAATTATACAGCTTTACTGGGATAAGGAAAAGGCACTGTTCCTTGCAAAGCTAAAACAAACTGTCAAAATAATGCAAGGCTTACGTTTCTTCGGCAGCATTATTGTAGTTACAACTTGTCAGACTGAAGTAAATCAACTGCATTAACATCTAGCGGGTACATGTCGCAATCAAAACATTAAACTGTAAAAGCAAATCACGACGATGATTCATAATTACGTAAAACAGTTCACCCTATCGACATGTAAGCATCGAAAAACAAAATTCAATCTGCGTCATCAACATAGTATAAAGCAAAACTGCATTCAAATTCAATCCAATAAAATGTCTATACGCCAAGATGCATCACGTTCATATTAAAGGCACAGCGGCGAGCAGGATCAAATGATCGATCGGCTCGTCCCAAGGGTAAGTCTGCGACGTTGCGTTCTTTCAACGCAAGCGCCAGGATCGAAATTCACTGCCACAAAAAACTTACATCGCCCACCGGAAAAGCTTTCAAAGGACGAATGCGGGTTCCCTGGTACCGGGAAATTCCTCCGGGAAACACTAATAAGGCGTTGATTATGCATGGATAAACGCTCAAGAGGAGGCACATCAACATTGCAAGGCTTTTAGCTTGTTCGTCAAAACCAGTGTTTCCTAAACTTTTTTCACTTATAAATTTAAAGGTTCGAACACTGTTCGCGAACACAACCGAAAATTCTCTTTAAAATATGTAATTCAAAGCGTAAACAAGTAAGCTATATAATGCAATCTCGAAAAAAAGCCTTTGTGTTTCTGTTAATCAACGTTCAACGTGTAAAAAAAAAAAATAATGACACAATAACTAGGTTTGCAGGCTTGGCAGCCCAGGCATTGCAGCCTATAGCTGGATCAGCCACTTTTTCCTGACAAGTCGAAGCAAGATGCCATTGCATGAAATATTACTGCGTGACACAATAACTATCGCAGATTCTATTACTTTGTTCAAATTCTTGTTAGTGTAAGGAGCTCGCGCAACGGAAAGACCTTTGCAAAACTAGTTTAAAAACGGCAGAGTCAAGACGGTGTGACTGGTCTGGTTGGGCATCAATGGCAGTGTTTGCACCACATATTCACCTGAACATCTTCATAGAAAATTAATGAAACTAATGAATTTCAGTGCATATTTCCCATCAAAAGAATATTGTTTTATGCAAGATACGCACAATACACACTATGAGCCTTGGACGCCAAGTAATAGACGAGAAGTTCTTTTATTACAATCTCATTACAAAACATGTAAACACATCTACTACCGACCTATCACACTTTGAACGGCATTTCATGACCTGCTAAAGTCACTTGCGTCGGTTTGCGCTTCTGTCCATGCATCACTACATTATACGCTTTTAATTATGACGGTATTCCGGTGAGTTATAATTAACACTTTAAAGCGACCACTTTTCAAGTAATCACTGTATAAGTTGGTTTGTAGCCTACGATTCTGGTTACATGGCAGTGACATAGACTTATCATCAGAAAAAAATCAAATTGCCAAACACTGCAGCCGTATTAGAATGACCTGACTATTTTTTTCTTGCATTGATTGATAAAAGCATAAAAGCTGTATTGCAAATTAACACTTATTGTTCTGCTATACTTTGCTAATGAATTATAAGTACAACAACATACACTCATTTGACATTGAACACATTCCATGAAAACCGCACGAGACTAAGGTTTTGACTTGACAGTGCCAATGTGCAGCATCTCTACTTAATCAATAACGCATTAGACGGGTCGATATTTCCTTAGCTATGTTAACGTAAAATACGAAGCTTTTACCGTATTATGGCTGGGTTAATTCGATGAAAAGCGCAGTGGCCTAATGTGACATCATCATGTGACATATAAAGATCCATTCGCCGAGTCTAATCGATGAAATCATACAGCAGGTCACAGTTAGTTTGGACGTTTCGTATATTTTGCACTCACTAATTTTAGACAATTGGTCGCTGACGCTACCAGGCATAATGTTCAATATTTTTAATTTTAACCATTCTTTCATGAGCCCTAATCATCGCAGTAATTGCGCAACGCGAATTATTTCAAACGTTTTAAACTGCCTGAAATATTACCCATGTTATAAAATTCTCTGATACACCACTTGTCAAAGGAATTTTGCCTGCTAATGCATCGTCTTGCTCTGCCAACCAGCCCCAAACACAAAACCGTTTGCACAGAAACAAGTTGTTAAACGGCTGACTCTAGTGTCGTAACTTCAGGTTCATGCTAAAGAATCAGGGTAACACTTTAATGCGATAATCCCCTGTGACAAGCAAAAACAAATTGAAACAACGCTTTGCTTGACAATTCATTAATTATTTACCACTGCTGGCGCCGATTTTAACGAAGTGGTGGCTGTTGTTTGTTTAATGACTGATTGACTGGCACTGCCCGGCGCAGTTCGTTTCACACCTTCTAGTGTTGACACACAATGCCCTTTCTCAAAATATTATCAGTTAGGTTCAACCTTTGACCGTCTTGAAGGCTTCAAGGGCATCAAAATGAACTAAACCTTGCCATTCTTACATATGGTGAAAACCCCAGGCCTTTACACATGCGTGTTTAACTATGACGTTATTCACTATTTGTGTAACGGAGCCACATCTGCTTACAAAGGGTGCTTCATTTTTGATCACGAAGGCGAAACCTAGGCACTAACCCTGTTGTTACTCGGCCTCCCTGACAATCATGACTCAATACCAGATGTCTCAGGAAAATCGTGATAACTCTGCAAGGCTGTATTTGATAACTTCAATTCTGTTATAAACCGATAGAAAATGACGATGACTGTAGTTGTTAAATTTTTTGCTGCAAAAGATTCCATTGGTTAGGTCAGCTTTTGACACACTTTATGTCGTATGAACAAGTACAATACCTAAACACTTTCTTTCAGAGCACACGATACTGATACATTATAGCTGTACCTGTGTAGTTAGATCAAATCACTTGAATCGCGCTCATCTGTTCTGTCACAATGGCGCTTTGTTAGGCGACTGAACCCACAACAATGATGACAGTTACGTCACATAAATATGTCTTTAGCGACGATGCGCCTGATCAATTGCCTCACAGCTAAGCCCTTATGACTGCGTAGTCGATGAATAACTTAATGCTTAGGATTGTGTGTACACATAGGGTAAAATCAACATTCGCCATTTTTTTCTGGTTCAAACGTGTGAGGTGGAATCACCGTGCAAGTGAATGTAAGGAATTTGACTGCAACAAGCAAGTGCGGATCCAGAATTTTTCTATAAGGGGCGGTTGCTTCCAAAACTCATTGCGACGTCCCGTTGCATCAGGAACACAAGCACGCTAGTGATAATCGGAAATTAATCTCAAGACATGCCCTTTGTTTTGGTGTATATAACATATTCTACGGGGGCTTCCAGACATTAAAACCGCAAAGCCGAAAGCGTCACAGACTTTTTTTTTTAACGAAAAACATAATAATAGAACAACTGTATTCAAAGTAGAAGTCCAGGTTGGAGGCCATCCACAGTGTTTTCAAATGTATGTGTGCAGACAGCACGCAATCTCAAGTTAACGATTGGTTTGTTGCCATTCCTGGGCTTTTCCCTAGCACTTGGTCTACCAGTAGCCGCTATTATCATTATTCGACAACGAAAGCGACCACAACAAAACGCATGTTTTTATTCTGTTTTCTGCTTCTGCGCCAGAATTTGCCTCCGAGAATCAAACAACAATACACTGGCTGATGTCATCACACTTGGTTTGTCTGTCGGTGACGTCACAGGTAACGTCACGGCTTTACATTGTGTACCGAGCGATCGCTGGGTGATGCAGAAGTTATAGCCGTCGCGATCAATCCGCCCAATAACAATGATGTTGGATTTGGGGGAGAGCGCCATCTCGTGGTAGGGAATACTGGGAATTTTTCCGCTCACGATGTCAGCGTCGTCCGTTTTTTCGTTCGCATCTCCCACTATATCGCGATACAGGCTAAAAAATAAGTGAAATAGAGAAAGTTTAGCAAACCAGTATTTGTGCGCTGACAAGCTGGTGTAAATTACACCGTCAAGGGGGCTAACAGATAGCTGATAACTCGTCCCAACGGCAATAGTTTGCAAATTGATCCACATACCTCGTTCTTTCCACTATATCCTCGTATTGCGATTCCGACGTAACGTCTTGTAACGATATCCCATCCAAGTTATTGCTTGCGATGAACAGGTTATCGGGCTTCTGAATTTTCGCAATTTTTTCCATTTTCTCCCAGTCCATTGAACTGTGAACAGGAATATTGAAATGGGCTCCGTTTCCTGTTTTCAAAACCTCCATATTCCAAATGTCGACGCATCCATCCATGACGTAAACCTAATGTGGAGAAGGCAGTGAAGCGGTTCAGTTTTGTAGGCGTTCATGTTAACTACACATTATTCTTGCAGTAACATGTCATCAACGTATTTGTACATTTCGACAAACCCTCTATAGTCCTTTTCTATCACAACACATGTACAGCAAAAACGTATTGCAGGTAAAGTGAACAAGGACAATTCGCTTACCTCTTTGCATCCAGTAACGTTGGCAACACCAAGCACACATCCCATAGTTCTGGCGTCCAATATTCCAGTGCAAATTAACGTCAATGGAAGGTATATCGCTTCTTTGTTCTCTGCTCTCCTGCAAAACATTCATATTCTTCAACGAAACGTATACTTGGTGGTAAAACTTTCCATGGATTACTATTGGAACTATTGGAACCTAGAGTTTATTGCACCTAACATGTATTTCAACAACAAACAGTGTAAACCAGTGCTTCTCAATCTCTTTCGCGGGTGTTAAGCATTTGTAAAGATTCATAGCACTTGACACACAAATAATATATCTATTAGGGAGATTAAAAAATTCTGTCCTATCGTGATAAATTGGTGTCGCTGACAGAAAGACTATTTCCAGTGGAGGACTAGATTCTGGAAAATTGAGAAATCAGTCTATCTGGGAAATTTGTTTACAGAGCATCGTAAAGCAGGAATGCTATATTGGATGAAGTTACTTGTCAACGATTTTCTTTCTGGTAACTTCGTCTTGTTGCGTCATCAACGCATAAACCCCTTCAACGTTTTTACTTGAGAATTCGTCAAGAACCCTTTGTGACACCATAAACAGGTTTGTCTTGCGTAGAACGTCGATAGGGAGACCCTGTAGGAGATAAAAAAAAACTACGTTGTTACTTTTGCTAGTTTTCACTGGTATCTTGGTTCTTTATATAACAAGCACTTTGGAAGCACGTCAATCGCCCCGTCGTCAAATCTGAGCCTTTTTATGCACGTGATAATATGCAAGCATAACTGTTGAAGTGTTTTTTTTTCAGATTTCCTTACTAAGACAAGTACATGTTGTTATAAGGGCATCGCCTGGTGTCTTACTAAAACACATTATATAAAATTGGTCCAAGAGGTGAAAATCGTCGTGTTACCATGCTTTCGCATAGTAAGGCAGAATCGCCCAACTGCGCAGGCCCTTTATATTTGGCGATCTCAGCTCTGGTATTTCGATCATCAGGTTCACTGGCATCCAGCCAACCTGGATCAGCCATTCTTCCCGACAAGTCAGAGCGAGGTACGAAAAATCAAGCTCCCGGTGAGGTTTAAACTTATGACCCTGGGCAAACCAGGCCCAACGCTCTACTGACTGAGCTACAGGAGCACAGCGGTTTCACGGAGTATATTGTGGCCAGATATGGAAAATGATATAGTCTTATGTAAATACACATAAGTACTACGTGACGTACATACAACATCTAATCAATATGCTGAAATCCAATACCTCGAGATGTTCAAAGCGACTGAAGTAGACACATCTCACGTACGACCCGCTCCTCATCGCTTCTCTGATTAGGGACTTCCCATGCAAAGCGCATACTTTGTGCGTGCTCCGGTATCTCGACGTTTTTACGTTGCACATCATGTTGGAAAACTTATTCCGCGAGTCTTTCCCCAAATTTTCGTAGCGGAGATCAAGAAGGCTGGTTGCTATCGGTGGCTTTTCTTTCTTCTGTTGTTCTGGTTGCTTCGCTTTTGCCTTTTTAAGTTTTTTCGCTTCAAGTTCGGACTCGTATTGTTCGATGTTCTCGTATGCTCCGTACACTTTTCGACTCACACTGAGGCGTTTGTGTCGTGAACACGTGACCACACCGGTCCGCAGTGACGTCAGCAGGTTGGATAACACACCTAAGCTTGTCATTTTATATGTAATATAGTGCGCGGCCTATAGAAACAAAGGTATATTGTTGAGGGATTATTAAGCAATAGAAGTGATCGACTGAAGCAAATACTACTTTTTCTACAGCAAGGGGAAAATAAAAACTTACTAGACAAAAACATAGATAGCTTTTGTTGCAATTCAAGCAACCTCTCTTTATAGAAGTAAAGTTAAATATACACATGGCTCACACACGTAAAGTCTTGATAATGATGGTATTACAGGTTACACAAGCTTTAACCTCCGTTTGATGTCACATAGCTCCAAGACATCGTAAATGGATAAAACAAGCCGTAACACACATATGAACCTGACCATAACTTACTATCTGAAACTTTAGGCCAACATTTTTAGGCATGTGTTTACTAAAAGAAACACAGGTCATGTAATGTCGGCCACTACTGGCGTGGAACACATCACCACATGCAAAACAACTTGTTCTTTAATAGGCGCGGACAACTTTAAAATATATATTGCACGCACTGAAACTATATACGTAAACACATACATACTGAATACTGTGTTGGTAATAACAAGTCTACCAGCACTTGAAATTTTTAATGAAAAAGTTATGGCTTGGGATGCAGCAACAAGTACACGTATGATCTTACTAATGCTGTTCCTTTGCAAACGTTACGTTTTCACGATATATAACATGTACATATTTGTATTAAAAATCGACGTTTATAGGGTATAGCTACCATGAGAAGCAGGGGTTATTAACTTGAAGTTGAAATGAGTGTTTAAATGACACAAAAATAAACAGCAAGACAACTAAGTTGGGAACTGGAAAGCATTGTCAATGGCAACAGATATAGCTTCAAATTTGTATGTGCAAACGGCTGCGGTGGCAAAAAGTTTAGGATACCGGTGTGCGTTGAAGCCTTTCAGGCTCAATAACTACACGATGCATATGTTTTCCCTTTGCACTTTTCTGTAAGAAAGAATTTTGCGTGAATTCCCTTCACAAGGCAGCGGCCAAAATACGGCTTGGAAAGGAGAAGAATGTTTCCATCAAACACTTGTTCCAAAACAAGTTCACCCACTAAATCATGAATTACAAAACCGAAAGCAAATGTTTCAAATTCACTGAAATGTTCACTGGTACTTGGTCTACTGAATTGTGATGAATATTATCAGCAGACCAAACATCTTCAGCACGAATTGCAAGCATTAGTACACACGACTGTTTGACATGGTGTTACAACACTGACTAACCAAAATGCGAAACACAAATCTTCAATTAGAAAAGATCGAGATGATTTTTTATAATAGCTACGTCATCTCTTCAATTAGAAAAGATCGAGATGAAGTAGCTAACCGGCAAGTCCATATACCAGGTGAACTGGTGCATTGATGGCTCGAACAATTGATACTGTGGAAAGCTCTTCCGATTTGCTTTGTAATTTGAAATGGAAATAAAACCTTTGACCGACAAACCAGTTTCTTGTAGCATTAAGTAGTATGACCGGCACCGTCTGTTAATTCGAGTTACGGCAAGACTTGGTGCAAGTACATGAGAACTTCCTTCACAATTAAAGCAGAGCAACAGCTTCCAAAACGAGTTCCACGACTATCTCTGTGCCAAATCCGCCCATTCATAAAAATACATAAGCGGGACTTTCCCAATGGGAAAAAACCAACGAGAAGGAAACAGTAGTTTGTTCATTCGTCAATTTTGTTGCGCAGAAAAACTTCCATGAATTTGTTGGAGCGAATCCGTTCCATTCTGGCCTCGTGTCCGGCCCGCCGATTATTGTTCTGAGTTCTTAGAAGCAACCCACTAAAAATTGTGGCTGCAACAATGTATGGAGAAAAGCTTATTTTGCGATCACCATAAAGAAAGTTACTTTTAAGCTGAGCAACATTCTTAATGGGTCGAAATTTTAGTTTGTTGACAGCACTTGCGGGCGTTGTTTAACCAACGTCTAAATTTTTTTTTTTGCTGATGTAGAAATGTAAAATGACAAAATGTAAGTGTTTTTTTTGTAACTACAACGTTTTGAACAAAAAATTACGCCCATTCCTGTAGGAATCATAATTATGTGAGTGATATGACATTGAAAGCAAGCGGTTACATCTAAACATTACTACATTACCTATACAAATAGATTATTACGCCTAAAACAAACACTGCCATCTGTCGTTTAAACGAAACGCAAGTATATGTTGTACCTGTTTGATATACAGTGAGACCGTTGTCGTCTTTATATTTAATGAGTTCTTGAAGAAAGGCGAGCAGGTAGTTGAATACATTCCTGTGTCTTATCGGCATGGTTTTCACCAGTTCTTTGGCGCGGTTGAAATCATCGGCCACGCTAATGCAGGGGGTGTAATAATTGAATGGAATCACTGGTTCGGGGAGGGCAACGAGGAAATGTAATAGCGTCTCGGCTATCGAATGGTTGGAACCTGAAGATAAATATTTTGAATTGATTGTCGTTACTGATGTGAAAGGAGGTGTCTGAGGTGGTACCTGGTAATGTGGTATCTGTTGATGGAAGACTGGAATCAAGAATTTCTTCGATTTTCTGAACTTCGTGATGCAGTCCAGGTTGCTGGAACAGGTCAGACTGAAATACAGAATATAAATTTCATTTCGATTATGGTTTTATGGCCTGCATGTTGCACCTTGTATTTAAATCAGCCTTAAGGAATAGAAGGTCAACTAAAAACCTTTTTGTTCAAAAAAAATTTTTTTCGAGAACTTATTGATTTCTCACTTCAATAGAAATCATACCTGATGTTTTGCATGTCTATGGAGATGATCCAGGATCCACCAAAGCTCCTTGGGTACTTGAAGGGCTTTGTCTGATGCGTCATACTGATCAATAGAGCACTGTGACAAAAAAATAAACCAGTGAAACTACACAAACAAACCAGAACTAAAAATCCATATAAAAGATGGGCCAGACTTTTTGTTCTCAGAATCATGAGTATATCTGCAATAGTGTTCCTATTTTTGTAAGAAATGTCTAATTTTTACAAATTTTTACACAGGGCTAAGCCAAAAAATGTTAACAGTTACTTGAACAATGGATGTCTTACAGGACAAAGTTTTTTATGACGATAACTCACCAATCTTGTTATCTCCTTGCGATCTGTTTGCTGAATCGGTTTGTTCATTCGACAGAGAGCTTCAATTGACATTCCAAAACAGCTCGGAACATATTTACCAGTTAGCGTGATGAAAAAGTCCTTACCTGTGTCAAGTAAAAACTATTCTAAAACAAATGGACGAAAAAAAGTAGCTAACATTTATTCAATGAAACAAATTTTGCTATGGGTGCAAAATAAGTGGAGTTAATAACTTTCATTATACTTAAAATGATTAACAGCATTTTAGCTTTGGCTTTTTTTTTCAAAATTTTGCTAAGTTTAGCATTATTGTTCCAAAAAATATGTCATATATTTTTAAAACTGCATTTATCAACCAGTAAAAACTGACGATCCACCTGTTTATCCCACATTGAAAAAACAGCTATGGTTAACTTTGAACATACCGTACTTAGATTTGCTTAAAACTGGTCTACATATAAACCTTATTTAAATGCAAGCACCAAGCACATTGTTATAACTGCCAATCATCCTAATATAATTTGCAATAAGTGTGTGCAACATTACTTTACAAAACTGTTGATAGAATTGGAAAACATGTTTTTACCTCCAACAAGATGCAATATAAGAATATCATCCAGTTGTTCTAGACCTTTGTTTAATGCTGGGGCAGTAATTTTATTGACGTAAACCTCAAATTCCAGCTCTAGTTTTTCACCTTCAACAACAATGAAGTGCATTTTTTTTCAATGGACAGTGGTCCAGGTGTCAGTCACAATATTCATTTGTTGAGGATTACATACCAGGCATAACATAACCCTGGCTTTTGGATACCGTCAGCCATGGTTTGCAGAAAGTTTTGTCCCCGAGTTTGCTGATGAACTCAAAGTGGCAAGGAGTCTGTCCTGTGTTATGTAACTCAACTGTTTGTGTCGAGGGCTGGTGAAACTTAACTGTACCAAAATCAACCTAAAAACAAAAATATGTTCTCTTAAATGCACATTTTGATTTTTAATCTTCAATTTACTAAATCAGTGTCTCATTTTTGTTCGTTTTGTCTCATTCGGTTACGGTGGCAATGACACTTTTAACCGGAAATATGTAAAAAAATCATAAATATTTTTGACATAACATAACACAACTTAATTTAAAGATTTTTCATTTCGTTATATACGCGAATTGAGCAATTGATAAAAAAGTTTAACCCAGCTTTCATGGACACATTATTTACAGTGTGTTGACTTAAAGTCATGGTGGGGAGCCAATCGTTTTCCAGGCGATCAAGTTTACGAATTTCCTCCTCGTAAACTCTGCGGTGCTTGTCTTGATCAATAATTTTTACCTGTTTAGTTAAAAATATGATTGTTCTTCGTTTATAATCAATGTCACAATAACAACAACAACTTTGGTTTTGCCAAGTTGGCGACTACACTAGCTATGAAATCAATACACTGGTGCATTGAACTATCAGGGTTTAAAGTAAACAGTTATCAACATTATCATGGATAAAAAAGTAAATGCAAACATATATGATGCAGGCATAAAATTCAAAGCAACATTTGCTGAAAGGTAACTGCCAAGAAAAACACAATACCTGTGTATTCTGTGTGCTGTACCACGCAACAAGTAACAAAATCAATTCTAATCTTATCAACTATGTTAATAAGGAGACTTGCCTATTTATCATTCAACACAACTTGTCTCACAATCATTTGTACACATGTTATACTATTAAACTTATCTCTTTTATATACTGTGTGGTAAATTTAGGTTTCTGCAGATAACTTATAGATAAGACTTACCGCAATATCAAACAACACGCTGACTGGCTTATGGTCACTGATCTTTAAGGCAGGATGTGATCGATATTTCAGGAGATTCACTGCCTTTGTTGGCTTCTTAGCTGCAAAAACATGCAAATAATATGCATATTTGGTGGCTAATGTTTTGTTTCAATGGACGGCACTTAACAGTCTTGTAAATGTATTTAATGTGTATTTGAATAATAATACAGCTTGGGAGGGATTGGAAACAATATGAGGTATAAATATATTGGCATATTGCTGAGTAAAACTTTTAAGTCAATCTTTTAGAAATATTAGCATTGTATTTCAATTAATCTGTTCTTTTCGCAATTAAACAAATATTTTTATACACTGATGTTTTGTCTGTTATTCAACTAGGCGTCACCAGGGTTACAGATTAGTTGAATAAGTATAAACATATGAATGGAAATATGTGTCAAAAATCCATAGCAATCAGTATGTGAAATTTCTCATGTTGTAACACCTTAGAGTGGATTAAACCACCAAATCATGATCCCTTGCAATATTTGAGCAAATTGACAGAAACTTCCTTTCATAAGAAATGTTTTAGTAGGGATTTGAGGTGAACACTTTTTAGTAGGCAACCAACAATAAAAACTTGTTTTAAGTTTCAGTACAAGTAGAGAGAGAGATGACATTTTATGGCACACTTGGAAATTTAAGATGTGTTGTAACAGTGAGCAAACAAAGAGTCCATAAGTTGTGAATGTTACAAAAACTGTAACCAACGTTTGGTCAGGAAAAACTATGTTGCACTTAATCAAACCTTCGAAAAGGCTGGACACAATGCCACTTACCGGATGTATTATTTTGCTGGAGGGCAACCTCCCTCCAAAGTATTCGGTCGCACCAAGCAGGTGCTCGACATTTTTCGCTTGTATCCCATTGGTCAGTACCAGGGTCATATTTGTATGTTGGTCTGAATTTTATGTCACCTTCTTCAAAACCTTTGAATACGGTGCCCAAACCCCTCTGGCATTGCAACTGCAAATAACATAACTCTGCTATCAGTTTAACATTTGAAAATATTGACACCAAAACATCAATACTAATTAAGCTTTTATAAAGTGGCCATCATTAAATTACACAAGATCTTATTTAGGTTTTCTATATTGGGAACTTGCTTTAATCAGCAGACCAAAGCAAATATTTTGTGCATGAGGCCACTATTGTTTTTCTAAACACACCTGATCATTTTCAAGCATAGGTTTATAATGCTCTTCAGTGGCAAGTTCCTTAACAAGGTCCGGATGCATGCTATCAATCCTGTAGTTAAGATCTCCAAGCCAGATCAGCACACTGCCAATAAAATAACCTTGGTTATTGTGCAAAGCTTGGAAAAGGGGGCCTGTTGACATAATGTGTTTAAAGTTTCAATGCGCACAGCACAACAATGGAAGAATGCACTTTTAGATACCATGTACTTTTTTTATAGTTGACTTTTCATCACATTATAACTGATATATAATATGTGTTAACTGGCATTGTTATTAATGCAACTGTTTATAGCTCACAGATGACTTGCAGCAAAGGTAACAAACCACAAGAATCATGTCAAAACACAGGATGAGGGCATGGGTAGGCTTGCCAAACATTTATTACTGTTTGCTAAACTAAGTTGAACTCCGCAAAACATGTCCATAGGGCCATAGATAATGCTACAAGTAAAGTTACAGGTGTTATGCATATGGGTAAAATTATTTCAATTGTAACTTTTTTCACTTTTAATGCATTGCATAATCCTAATTTTGTTGGGATTTAAGATAATTTAATTGTACAGCCCTGTTAAAAACCTTCTGTTTATTAAGTTCAGTGGGTGGTTTAGAAACGACAATAAATAAAAATGAATTGGGGGTAACCCACGCTTGCCCTGATTAAACTTACCATTTTTCGCCTATTACAATAGGGTAATAAATCATTTTGTCAGGCAAATTGTTGGAAAATAATGGGAAGTCAGTTAAGAATAGGTGTGTGCAGTCAGTTATTATCCATTATAACACAAATAGTCACACTATTTTTAAGAAAAGCAATTTTTACAAGTTAGCCCAACAGATTTTGTTAATGTGCTGTTTGGAAATAATATATTACATGCATCAATTTGGATACATAACAAACAAAACAAGTTTCAATTAAACCCTCATCAATTTGTTACATTTGTCACATGAAAATGTGTAATAAGGCAGTGTTCCTTACTCATGTTGAAACACTGTCAGGTTGTTTTCTTGTATGGAGTCAACAAATCTCATTCTGGAACAGATATCGGAATAATCCTGATTGCGTCGTTGCACTTCCTCAGAATGTGCAGCGAGGTGAGAATTGACTGCACATATTGTGGTGCTGTGTATGTTGAACCGCACTCCAACTCCGCCCTTATTACCCTGGAAAACAAAATGCAAGAAACCTCTCGAGACTGTTTATACTTGCACATAAAAGGTAGAGTAAAAAAGATGCAATTTTCTATTTTATTTTTACACTACTTCAGTGCATACCAGTGTCTACTGAAAGGGTTATAGTATACATACATATATATATAAATTTGTTATTGGCAATTCTAAATTACTTTAAATAAAATCTCTTTTACAAAAACAAATATATTGTTGTTTAATCAAGGTGGTTAAAAAAAAACAGGAAAACTATGCAAAACTGCACACATGTGCATCATGAACTTATTCTTCTACTTTAAACAAGTAAGGAAAATTGAGGTCCTTCCGAGGTCAAAACCCACCATTTTTCCAAGCAGTCCCGTCCCAACCTGATGTGCGATGACGTTGGTAATGTGTGGTACATGATGTTTCGATGCAAATACCAATAACATCATACCAACTAACCGGTTGAGTTTCATCTGCAAATGTAATCAGGTAAGAGGAGGAAACGAAAATGTCAAACAGTATTGGGGGCAGTGGATGATGTAGGGGGAGTGTTTTGTTTTCAGAACACTTAACTCAGCAATTTGGCACATTTTTTTAAATGGGTGTAAAAGTGTCCACGCAGGAACGAACTCTACAGCCGAGTGTTCGTCTCCGCAGTTGCTTTGTTTTTCGGTTGTGCGTGCTGCATTCATGTGGCGATGACCTCTTATGAAACTATCATTTGTTGTGCAACTAAAAAGTTTTGTATTTTGCAGAAGTTGTTCCATATTTCGCTTAACTACTGTAATGCACTACCTGTTTTTTAAAGCTTAATTTACATAGTAAATGTCGAAAATTTTTTTTAAATGCATCTACTGGCTTCATAAATTAAATACCGAAACCGAACATCCACCTTATATTTTCTAGATCAACCACTTAGGGGTGTTTATTTATTAAAGTAAGGAAGTAAAAGCAAGTGGCACCACTTCCCTTGGCTAAAAAACGATGAATAAATAAAATTTAGTTTCTGTTTGGCACCATCACAACCCGAACTACATATGACAGTGCCACATATGAATAAAATATGTATATATGGAAGGCAAATGCTAGTCATTTAGTCCATATTAACTGTATGTACCAGGACATATTCTCCTTTTGGGTGAAGGGCTTGTCGTACACGTTTAAGCCATTCATCCTCACGAGCAGATTCTGCAAACACAAATGCTTCTTTGCTCAAATCAAGTTCCTGGAACCTGGAAAAGTAAAATCACTTCATGTTAAAATGAGTGGCAGAAGTTGTCATTTTGTAACAATTTAACTGGTTTCAAAGAAAAAATAGCACAAAAAATAGGGTAGCATTGTTTACATAAGCAGGCAAACCATTATATCGGCAAATAATATTTGATATATTAACAATAAAATATGTATATACCCAATAATGTAAATATCAGGTGGCTCTTCATCGCAAGCAGTCCAAGGACCCAAAGCTTCTGCTGGAAATTGGCCGTTCACATTCCAAGTTCCAACAAATATTCTGAATTATACACATATTTTTTAGGGCATTTATAGAAAAATATGTGTCCGGAGTTAAAATCTATTGACTTTCGTGTAAGACAAATATATTTCAATAAAAATGCATCATCAGTGTCTAACTCAAATAGAAACTTGTTGATTTGCTTTTTTCTTCAAGAATATTTATGTGGTAATAGTAAGTCAAAGTTCAGGTTTGTCAAACACCACCCATTTCAAATTCTCGAATGTTAGCATGAAATAGAGTAAACACAAACAACACTTTTACTTGAACGGTTTCCTCTTCGTGTAGTCATCCTGTCTTTTTGCCATGTACAGCTGCATGAGTTGTTCTCGTTGCCCAAGAAACTTGCTTGCCATCTCATTTTGACCGGTTGCTCCACTAAAAGGTCCGACGTTGAAGTGAGATTTTCCTATGTGCTGGACATCAGGGGTTGAAACACTGACAATGTGAAACAGAACAATTAATTTCAGCAAAACAGCTACCTTTATTTTGCAACAATCCGAATAGATGTAAAACTGCATTATGTGTAATACATGCTAAAATATGTAATTAAGTACCTCCGGTTTGATTCAAAACTTTTTTGTTGAGTTACACTGTCGGAGATGTGGTTGTCATTGTCATTAGAGTTCAAGTAACTCACAAATGATGAAGACTTATTTTTGAAACTACCCAGATCATCTTTTTCATTTTGAGTTCTGGATGGCTGTCTGCTGATAACCGCCTTGT
The DNA here is from genome assembly GCF_947561715.1 of Ascidia mentula. Taxonomy (NCBI): domain Eukaryota; kingdom Metazoa; phylum Chordata; class Ascidiacea; order Phlebobranchia; family Ascidiidae; genus Ascidia; species Ascidia mentula. The sequence goes on along the minus strand of NC_138568.1, from coordinate 19,483,661 downwards.
TGTCAAACTCCAGTAAAATAGAATCAGCTGAAGTTCCGCTTACTGTTTGCGAACGTGGTGAAAGAGGAGGGGCTCTTGAAGTTGGGGGTGGTGGCGGGGGCCTAACGGGCCTTCTTGGTTGAGTTGGTTTTACTTCATTTGATTTCAGTGGGTCAAATTCTGACAGGTCATTTAGGTTATGAAGGTCAGCCAGTTCAATCAGATTGCTGCTCGGAGCTCCATTGTTTTGGTTAGTAGAACTTGTATTTTCCATTATGTCAATATCATTTCAAGTAGCTTTGTGCGATATTGTTTGATTGGATCTACATCCCATGAATAAGCTATTTTATACCTATAGGTTTTATCCAAAAAATAAGTTATTTGAATCTATAGATTAAATTCAACAACATGCATAAGAATAAGATCCAACCAACGCTTTGTCAACTGAAAATTCAAGTAAACAACAGTTGTATTCGACTTCTCTTCAACATGAAAGCAATATATAAACACCTACCAACTGGCCTCAACATTCGTTTCTCACTCAGCAGCAATTCTTGTCACGCCTGAAATTGTTTTCTTTTCTCAATTTCCACTGAAACTAAACCTTCTTAAACTTGTAAACACAAACCACCGCAGATTAATATTCCGATACTGCAGGACTGCAACAAAATATTTTCAATGTAATGTTTTAACGAATATTCATTTTTTATTTGTAATCTTTTATATGAATATTGCAACAAAAATTTGTTTTAAGTAAATATTTTTGTAAGGATATGTCGGTCGTTTGAAGGCAAAATCCAAGTAATCGGTTTAATGCTCATAAAAAATTTCGTAGTTTATTTTCAACGAACTATTTACGGGTACAAAAAATAAATCGCACACAGCTACACCATAGTATACTCTTATGATAAGAGTATACTATGGCTACACAACATCCAACATGTTTTTTTGCCTTCGAAAATTACTTTTTTACCCCAGATAAAAAAATTCCAATCTTCGTTTCCATAACAACCAAACACTATTCTATTCTGTTCCTTTTGTTTGTGTTGGCACAGGTTTAGTGTGTTTTTAACTTTTTCATGCAAATGGGGTAATTGGAAATGTTGATCTGACACAAGGCTAAACAAAATGTCAAAACAATTAACTTTCAAGTGCTTTGTTTTTATCTTGCATCTCGTTTTGTATTGATGGGATTTTGAAATATAAAACAACTGTAAAACCATCTGACTTCAATCTAAAACTTTTGAAAGTTTAAAATTATTGACAGTCTTAAAACTTGGTTTTTAGGTTGCTAACTCAAGCCTTTGTATGTAAGTAATTTCAGCGTAATAAAATGTAGTAATCTGTTTGCAACTGGGACACAACTACAATGAGTTCCAATCTTACGAACAACGATGACGCTTACGAGGAAGATTCACCTCATGACAGTCGGCCCATCTCAGCGTTGGCACCCACTGTTCGCATACAAGAAGAAAGTCAAGTTGAAGTAACAGCCAGCCCTGCATTCCAATGCCTCGAAGAGGTACTGTAGGGATTTTACAACAAATTTTTCTGTAAAAAAAAATTATTTTGTCTGTTTTTTGTGTGATAGACCTATTAATCTCTGGCTTGCGCTAAAAATGTAATGATTTGATTATTTTTAAATATTAAAAAATCAATAAAAATACTGACATATGCAAAAATGAACTTAGCTTTAAATGAATGATGCTGCAAACATTTCATAATTTTTTAGAAAAATGTCAGCACTATAAGTGGCCAAAATTTCTTATAACTTGATGGTCTGTGTATAATCGATATATACAATGTTTTATATTCTAGCTATTTGAAGCTGGCAAAGTAACAGGAACAAGGATGGCTGAACTGAAAGCCAAATACACAGCTTTGCATGATATGCTAAAACAGTAAGAAAAATTTTTGCATCAGTATGTTATGTTGCATTGTGAGCCATTGGTATTTTTTTCTGTGTATTGATAAAGTAAACTCTGCACTGACACATATGCATTCTGAGGATATAATTTTTTCGCATGTCAATAGGCATGGTTAGTAAATTTACAGAATGTTTTAGGATATTTATATATGTGGCCATTTATTTTTTTGCTTTAGTTTGGCTTAACTTATGTGGTGTTCTGTGGGGGTATATTTGTTTTTACTAAGTGCTCTTAGTAAAATACTTGACATACAATGTATTTTAACACATGAAGGACAAGAGATTCTGAGAGCCAGTTATTACAAGATGCAAAAAGCTTCACAGTTGAGCTGGAAGGCCAAAGACAAGAACTTGAAAGGGTATGATTGTTGGAAAATTTCTTTTATTTACTGAATCATATTATTTATAAAAAAAGTTCTAAGTTCCTAAAAACGTATTTAAAAAAGTTGTTTTTAAGCTGTAGGATTAAAAAAGCACAAGGACAAATTAAACCATACAGCATTGTACGTCAGGTTTCCAGAATTTTGAGCCTGTCATACACAGAAATGACATCATACAAAATTTACAATTGTAAAAATATTTCCCCTCTGATGCAGGCTGACCACTTTCCTGAAAATATTGATACTGAAGTCGGCAAACTGCGACAGGAATTACTAAAGCGTCACAATGAAATTCAACAAATAGAGGAAAGAGAATATGAATTGCAATATAAAATCACAGCGTGAGTATCATTGCATATGTATGAATACCCAAACAGTCAAGTTTATGTTTTAAAACACCAACAGGCAAAAATTTTGTATCTTGGTACTTTAGTATGTTTTAAGTTGTTTATATCCTTGATATACTAAAAATGCGGAAAAATATACTATTGATATACTAATGTTACTGAAAACTGGGTTGAAACATACACCATTGTTTAGAAAAATATGTACCTTTCTGTCCTTTGATTATCTAAGCTTGTACAGAAAGTAAAACAAACACACAATCCTCTCAGAATCGAACATACCCCTTTTTTCAGACTCCAAGAGGAGAACCGGCTGCTCAAGCGAGAATATGAGCGAATTCCAAAACACGATGAAGTCGAAGCCAAAAAGCGTGAAATTGAAAATCAGACAGATTTGGCACGAAAAGAAAACTCCCAGAGAATAATTGAACTCAAAAACCTGAAGGTAAAACTCTGTTTATGTTTTTTATCTCTTATATCTTATAAAGATCTTAAACCTATTTCTGCGACTGAGGGAGAACTGATTATGTGAGATACGAGTTTGGATATGTTTAAAAATTTTTGGAAAAACATTCTTTGTTTAAAAATAGTTAACAGATATTAGTTGTGGTGCTGGATTCAGACCATGTGATTTTCATTTAACACCAAACTTTTAAAAATAAATTTTAAATTAAATGCAATAGAGCCGATAAGCTTATCATGTCTGCAGCTTCGATGTTGTATTGTTTTGGTTGTTGTTAATGCTTTAAAGAGCGTCATGTTTTTTTTAAATATTTCGTTAAAAAAAAATATTTTATTATTTGAAACAGGAAGATCTGGAGGCCAAGCAAAGGCAAAATGCATTTGATGCCAAAGAATTAGAAGCGAAACATGAAGAAATGGAAGTAATCAAGAATGATCTTGTTCAAATTCATGGCATTCCCACACAGATATCCAAAGAAATTGACAAAATTAATCGCCAAAAAGTGTATGACAATAAATTTTACATTTTTAAGTTTTATTTTAGTTTCTACAAAACAATTTGCCTGATTTTTATTACCTTTATATCAATAAATTTATCAATGCTAAGAGTTGACGAATCCATAAGCAACAACAGGTTGACTATATTGCTGAAACAAAATGTGGCTTTTGTAATTACTTAAAATGTGCACGTGACTGTTTTAAATTTCTTAAAATTGAACTTGATTTGGTTGCAGGGAATTAAACAAGAAACAAACAAGCCTGAATGTTACATGTAAAAATCTCGAGGCTGAAATTAAAGTTATTGAAGACAAAAAGTTTAAAATTGAAGAAGAAAAACGGGAGGTAGGTTTTGAGCTAAATATCCCAAATTTATCCACTTTGTGAACAAAACGGTTGTTTGTTGCCACTGTGATTTCAATGTTTTGCTTTGCCAAAAAGTATTAATTTTTTTAAACAATCACACCGCTCTTAACATGATCTTTTAGTGCAAGTGAACCACACTCCCGAATTTATTGTAAAATTTCGTGCCACACCAACCTTAAAAATATCAAAAAAACTAAGACATTTAAAAAATATCAGCAATAAATATCTGTGTCTGCATATGCGTAGTCTACAATTTTGCCAAAACACACACTGTCCAAATAAACTTTACAAACTTTTCAACTGTTAGGTGGAGGATGAGCTTGATTACCAGAGATCATTATTGGAGGGCAAGGAGCGTGAATTGAATAAACTGATGAGGGATTTTGATTTCGAAAAAGAAAGGGAGGCTGTGTTGATTAACGACAGGTAAAAGATAGGCTCCTAAAAATGTCATTGACAAAAGTTAACTTTTTTCCTATTCCTATTAGTACCAGACCATTGGGATTTAAAGATATTTGTGAGGACTGATTTGCTTTATGTATGGAAACTATTCCTGCAGAACATTAAAATTAATTTTTTCGCATGTTGTGGTGTAAAGGAACTCACGAATACATCATTTCTTTTTAAATTCATACGATGGCCGAACGCTTAGTCAACATTATTTAATTTAACCTCAAAGAAGTATCAAATCCCTAATATAACTAGATTATTGACTAATTTACATCACATTTATGAGTTTTATTTGCATAGGGCATCGTTAGACCTCTCCCTGCGTCACTCCCAGCTTGACAAGAAGACAGGCCACGACACACTGACCAGAAAGCAACGAGAGAAAGACAGAGACTTGCGACAGTTGAAAAAGTTGGAACAGCAGCTGAAAGTTGCCACTGACGCACTTTCCCATCAACAAACCATATACGAGAAAGTGAAAGACCAGGTAACAAAAAACTACCACCCAAGTTTATTTCCAACATACCACCAGAGGGTTTTGTGCATTTTTTGGAATATTTTGTGGCACTTACAACGACATAAGGCTGTGTACAGAAATAGGACCGTGTTATGAACACGTCAATGCTCTTAAGTTTGGCCGTAGATTTGGACTCAGTTCAAACTTGTTTTAATTCTTGTGATGTGTTTTTACCCTGAAGGTGATTTGTTTTTTTGCAACTTGCCTTAAACTCCACACAGGTCTAACTATGCCCTAACACTTTTTTTTCATTTTTTACAATTGTCATGATGGAAATGTTTATTAACCGTTTCGTCTTACTTACAGATCGATATTCTTCCGAAGGACGACGGTTCGTTGCAGGACAAACGAAAACAGTTACAGGCTGAAGTGGACGAGGCTAAACGGAAGCTTGGGCAACAGGCGAGGCTTAATACCTAATGCAACGACAAGTTTTCAACAGTGTGATCGAATGTTTTTAAAATAATGCAGTATTGTTTCATGCAATCGCATGATTGACAGGATCGCCCACTCCGCAGGTCCTTACTTTTTAGTATAAGGCTCGATTAGCTTTTCTGGACTCAAACTGTGCCGAAAATGTACCAAACGGAATACCGATTTTTCTTGATTAATAATCGTTGAAAATATGCACAGTTCTACATTGTGGTGATAAATGTGTGACACTTTTCGTGACCTGTATTTATTAATTTCGCATCCTGTAACACATTCCAACACTAATTGAATTGCCTGGTTTTCTTGTACACGGACTCAGGCTAGATAAAGACAAGAATACAATGTACATAAACAACAACGTTATCTGACCTTAGCTTACTAAATGCAAACGATGCTTTTTCTTTGCAGAACTCGTTGACGTCAGTAGAACAGGTGAAAGTGGACGACTGCGTTCATGAAGAGGAAAGATTGATAAAAGAACAGGAGAACCTTCGCTCTGTCGTCGGAGATTTAACTCGACTCTCCCAGATTAAAGCGGATGAGAGGGAACAGAAGTCACGAGACTACATGAGAGCAGAGGTTAGTCACCACCAATGTAAATGCTTTCGTGTTACCGGGATGTTTTTGCCTTCGTACGTCCCTCTAACCATAAGTTTCCTGCTGTTTGGACATCAAGCATGTCCACTGACTTGCTTAAAAACACGAAATGTTATGAACTACATGGGAATTCTTCATTATCTCATCATATATTGCATATTAGCGTTATTGCAGATGTTCGAATATTGCGTGATTTAAACTGGCAAAATTGCAAAAGGCAGCAGTCTTTGTACTCCATAAGTAAGCGGAAATTTTGTCTGCTGTTCGCCAAAATACAATTTCTCAGTCTTGCGCTGTGCGTACAAACGCGGATGACCTGATTTTTTGCCTTCGTGCAGCAACGAGCCAAACGAGCAGAGCAGGAATACAAGAGCAAAGTTCTCGCCATCACCGATCACAAGAAAAAGTGCGCAGAAGTGCAAGTCAGACTCCAAGAGTTCGCCAAACTCTACGACGTCATCAAGGCAAGTTGTTTCCCGCCCTTACGCTGTTCATGACGTCACAGTGACGTAAAAATCATCCCGTCTTTTGTCGTACAGAACGAACGCAACAAGTGCGTAAACCAAATACAAGCAAGTTCACAGAAGTCGGCGGAAATGAAAGAGAAAATTAAGATTCTGGCGAACGAAATTGAGATTCTAAGAACAACTGTGACCAATATCGAAAGGTGTGTGTTGATAGAATCTAACTAATTATCATATATGTTCGTGATGACGGTATGTTAAGATATTAGGATATTATGAAAGCCGTTTCACCTCATTAGCAGCTACTTTCAGTACATTTTTTTCTAATTTTAACTAAAAACAAATTTTTATCACCAACAACGACATTTCGTTTGGCATGTAGAGCAATTATATTGATGCTTATCCTTCATAGCAATAGCTTCATACGTGGTTCAATTTAATCGCACAACATTAAGTGAAGGTCATAGACTTATAATGAACTCATAGGTCGAAACAGTGTACATACCGACTGTAACTCTCAATCATTATTATAGCTCTTTTGCATATATGTAAAAAAAACCTGTTTACCGCTTCCTACAGAAACTTGCAGAAGGCGAAGTTGAAGAAGATGAATTCTCTCGTCCTCCGGGACTCCCTGAGGAACGAAAGAGCGAAGGCTCTCGCACTGGAGAACGAACTCAACGAGAAGAGGGAGCAACTGAAGATGCAGATCGGAAAGCTTAACACTCTCAACAATCAAGCCGAGGAGGGAATGGTTCAACTAAGGAAGAAATATGAAACTGCAGTCCAGCATAGAAACGATAGGTCAGTTTTTAAACTTTGATGATGTTGGATTTTATGGGATCTTCTTGCTTGAAACACAGTGTGCAGTGTTTGCCGCTCCATTATTATGATATGCTCATTGGCTCCTTGAAGTTTCTTTTTACCTTCAAGTAATTTATGCATTAAAACGTAAAGTAAATCATTTGCCTTGACAAAAATTCCTCGATATTTTTACGTGACCGGAAAAATACAACAAAATTAAGAAAGGACAGAAATTTCTTGATTGTCATTGCCAACATTGTGTAACTAAATATAAGCAACTTTTTTTACCCTCAACAACATGTGTTTAAAGTTGTCTTGATGATTCTTACAAGGTGGTTGTCCGCCGCAGCCATGCTAACAGTTATATAAATAGACAATAAAGATATACATGTATGTGATAAAAGTTTAATGATTTTACAGAGGAGTGCAGCTTGTTGAACGTGAAGAGGAAGTCTGCATCTTCTATGAGAAGTTCAACATCCAGGAGACGATGATAAGGAACGGGAACGTTTCAGTGCAAGCAATGGAAGAGGAGATCAGGTACAATTCATACTAAATATGCACACCCTGTAACCGTACTTACATTCCTGTAGTTTGTCAGGTTGTTTTTTTGCTTTGATTAGCTTATTAGCTTAATATTAATAATAATTGTTCTCTGGCACATAAGTCACACGAGTAACCAACATTTTTTCCACCATCCGGCTAGACTTCCTCAGGGTTATGTGGCAACAATAATACATCAAGTGTATAAAACACAAAAAAAACATAAAAAAAGAATAGCACACTATAAATTGTTATCATTCTTAGTTTAATCGCCGCAAAAGACGTCTTAGTCTCACTGGCGTTTGTTGTGCTTTTCTTCTGTAACTTATCAATGTGCTTGAAACTTGTATAAAACACTTTTCCCCCTTGCAGGTTTTTGAAAATGCAATCAGCAGAGGAACAGAGGCAGATCAACCTTGGTATAAAGAACAAACCCAATATCAAACACCTCCACGACGAGATGGCCACTCTGCAAATACAGGTTGGGGGTTTGTAACAGTTGGTTGCTTTTATTGATTTCAAAGCTTCCAAACATTTAAACAAGAACGCCAAAGATAAAATATACATTATGTGCTAACGTTTCGAGCACGACTGCGTCCATCATCAGTGCAATTTCACCATATTAGCTTTGCTTTCTTGTTTAAATTAATAAACTACAAGTTTTTTGCACCTAAGTACTTCTAAACATTTGCACAAAATTCCTAAATCTGTGGTTTTGCAGCTCTCCCAGTGTCAGGATCGGATGCGAGACCTTGAAAAGCAGCTGGAGGACCCGGATAAACCGGGAAGAGTCAGACTCCTCCAGGGTAGAGATCCAACACCGACCGACCTCCGCGCAATGATTGAAAAGGTCATTTGATTGTTTCAATGGATTTTGTTCAATCCCAATTATCATTCTCCGCAGAAAATAATCTTATTTGTATTTTGCGCGAAACGAAACTATTAGGATAAACGATAAGCACAAGAAATAAAATGACATCGGCACCGATAAAATCACAGAGTTTGTGGAGCCATACAGGCGCCCATAAGAATGTGATTTCCTCACGGAGAATCACCACCTGTCGCAATACCACAGCGAGTTGCACTGGGAGTTCACCGCAAGAAAACCTTGTTGTTTGTAATGCTGTGGATATGAAAATCAAAAATTTTGCTGCACATTTCAGCTTGAAATCCGATTGGCTGAGAAAGAGGAACATTTACTGGAGCGTGACCTCGTGTTCGAACAGTCGTCACGGCTGACTGAACGTGTCAACAATAAAGTGAATGTTGGCAAAGACGATTCTCTTGTGCTGGCTAAAAAGGCGAGTCTCGCAATGTTATTGGGTACAACACCACTGAGGCGTTTTTTGTGCCTCTTTAGCATACAGATACGATATTCATACATGTACAATCATGCATATAATATATGGTGGTGTGTGCAAAATGATTCGAACTGCTCATAACTCCCTAGAGAGGATTTTCTGAATAGTCTTGTCTTGTTGCAACATTTGAATGTTTTGGACGCAATACGGGCTCGCAAAGCTTTTAATTATACTTGGATAAAGACGGAACAAAATTATTGCTGTGCTAATTGGTCGATTAACTCTCCTCACTCTCCTATACCACAGGTTAACAATTACCAATCCCGCATCAAAGATGTAACTCGCAAAATGATGAGTCTGGTATCAGAGCTCGCCATGAAGCAAGCCGATGCAATGAAACTCCAACAGCAATCAAAACAAATGACCAACGACCTCGAGCAATGTTACGTCAGAATGGAGCAGGTGTGTTGCTATGGTGACCTGCCAAATCGGTCCACCGTGATGTTTCGAGATGATATTGAGTAACTGCATCTGTTTTTAAAACCTTGCATTCCTTACATTTTTGGATGTTGCTGCTTCAGTAATATTAGAATGGTAGTTTATACATAAAACATTTGTAAGAATACTGGAACACACTGTTAACCTTATAGTGAACCTGTATAAATTCTAGTGCTGAAAAAATGGTTCATATTTTGTGTTTTGTCTAACCTCATGTATTCTGTTTGCTTTAAAGGGTGAAGCCCCCAACGAGGAAATAGCGATTGAATGGGAAAAATCCCTTCGATCTGATGACCAACGTAGAGTGCAAGCTGCTGAGAAGGCTATGGTATGTTTTTGTTTGTACTTGACTGTTTTCCTCTGCAAAGATAATGTGTAGCGCATTATTCAGCCAATATAATAGCCGCAGTTTTCCCACAGAATACTAAACTTTAGCAGTTGTTTTTGCCCGGTTGCAAGGCGATCCGTTAGAAATATATTTTTGGGCAAAACAATCTGTTTCGCATACATTTAACACGACTTTAAATATCCGCTAGGTGGAGCAAGAGGAGCAGCAGTATCAGCTGGCCGGAGGTTCGACCACGACTGCAGAACCTCGACCGAACGCTTACATACCAGACGATGAGGCGGAATTGCCGATACCCCGTCCTTACGGCTCCCTCGCCCCATTCAAACCCACTGAACCAGGATCATCCATGCGTCACATCCGGAAACCTGTTCTACGACCGATCGAGATATGATTTCTATGCGTGTTATTGTGTTTCGATTTAAACAAGTCGACATTTTTGATTTTTTGATGTCTTTTATTGAAATTTATTTTGAGGAAATTATTTTTAGGAAAAACCTGGTAATATGGTTGAAATTTTAAATAAAAGAGCCAAAGCTAAGATGCTGTTAATCATTTTTTAGTGAACGTTTCGAACCTATAGGCCTACTTGGTTCATCATCAGTACCACTACAGCTGACGTTTACTAAAAAATGATTAACATCGTCTTAACTTTGGCTTTTTTATTCAAAGTTATTAACTCCACTTATTTTGCACCCATGGTTGAAATTGATTTACGTTTTTGAAAAGTTTGTGAATTTTTCATGACAGCGTAATACTAAAGTTATCGCCCTGCAGAAACTGATGTGCTCGCTGTGGTACAATATTCCAAACACTCTGTTGCATATGTAATACAACGATTTTTACGATTAGTGTTATTCAGTACAAAACAGCTTGTCAAATTGCTTGTCCGCCTCCTCCAATTGGCGTTACTGGTAAAAGTTTCTCAAGATAGGTTCTTCAAAATGTCAAACTTTTAGCTACCGTAATACTATAGTCGTTTATACTTTATTTGACCAAGAAATTTTAAAACTTGCTTGCCTACACTTGTAGGATACTTTCCCCCATCCCAGCATTTAGGGCTGATTACGCCACTGCCTACACTAACCCTTTTTGGGTAACACAAGAAGCCGATCAGCTGCAAATTCTAACTAGGCATTTTGCAGTTACCACACAAGGCGGAAGTCAATGCAATGCACAAAATAGCTCTGATTTGTTGCCGATCCAAACGTCGATGACGAAGATATGACATTATGCGATTGAACAATTTCTTTCGGAAGCAGTGAAATGGACTTCGGTGTCATGACTTTAACTTTGTAGTTGGGAGTTGCAATACTTTTAACAATTCATACATAGAAAAATGAAATGGGTTCTGTACAGATTCTACATGACAAAGAGGGAAACATTTATTTTAATATATTTGTAAAACAAGTATTTGAATAGAATGATCAGATGGAAATCCCAAACACAACGGAGTTTTGATACATATAGCCTACACCTTATATAATGGCTCATGTCCTAAATACCATTCCACAGGTAGTGTTGCAACACTGCACTAAGGTAAACAATCCTCACATTTATATACGCTGTGGAATTGTGATTGGTTTGCTATCTTGAATCGGACTTTTAATAAACATACTTTCAGTAATGCAAATTGGTTTTGCTGTTTTGTTTGCTTGGTGCATTTTCCCACTTCCGCTGAAAATGTAAACAATTCTTTCCTTAATTCTCAAAGCATGATTCATTTTTTCACACCTTTTCATTTATTACATTTCCTAAACCACGTTGATTATAAAGACGAGTAATAAGATCGTTTCGCAAAGGTAAAGCATATAGCCTATATAGCAAATTTGATTAAGCGTAAAGCAGCAAATGTGTTTTCGTGAGACAATATGACGTACTTCAGCACAAACAACAAATATATTTGGCTAACAAGTGCTACCGTGACAAAAACAGGAAACGCTGGTTTGGTAACCGTCAAGTTATCTTTTATCTTATTGTAAATGCCGCTGTTGGAGTAGGTAATAAAGTTATAATTTTGCACAAAATAAATATGATAGTGAAAGGATTCACAAATTACAAGAACAATATAGTCTTTGTCACGGCAATACTTCACTACAAGTATATACATTTTTCGAAAATTTGCCAGTTTTAATTATTAAAAATATTTGGAACGTGCTATACAGTGAATATATTAATACTTCTAACACAACAGTGCAATCTAAAAGCTTTCTTCAATTTATTAATTATATAGTGTCAACGCAGCTACGATGGATTGGGCGGTCGCGCCATGCGCAAGCATTGTTAATGCACTTTCTACCAGTGACATGTATATCAGTGATATGATATTGTTAATTAGAGGGAAATCGTATTACTTTGGTTGAACAATGGCACGGAACCACGTTAAATCAAATGAATTATAAAGAAAATATGTACCTAAAAATGCTACACGCAGTTTCTGAACCTCGGCCGAACGCCTACATACCAGACGATGAGGCAGAATTGCCGATACCCCGCCCTATGGCTCCGTCGTCCCATTCAAACCCACTGAACCAAGATCATCCATGCGTCACATCAGGGAACCTGTTCTACGACCGATCGAGATATGATTTTTATATTGTCTGCAAAACTATAATCACTACGATAAATATGCACAAGCTACAAGAGTTGGTCAACTAACTGTTTAAATATTTAAAAAAAATGTAAGTAACTGAACAAACTGCATTAGTACTGGTGCATTAAAGGAATGTTCAATTGATTCGAAAGAAGCATTTAATGAGAAAAAGGCATTTGTTGCTTTTGATGAGAAAAAGGGCATTTATTAATTTGGTTAGGAAGATGTGTAGGGCGTTAATTAAAACGTCTACACAAAATATTAACACTGCCGTATATCTGACTCCTGTAAAAAGGCTACTCTCTAACCCAAAGTCAATCTGTCAGTTTAATACATAAATAACAGTCGCACGAGTATTACAACAAAACATTACAAACCACGCGAACTAAAGTTTATGTCTGTTTGGCTTGAAAATTATCGACTTAATAACTCTAAAATGACTCTATCTTTTACCAAAAGATGTGTGGCTTATATAGAAAATACATACAGGGTCGTTTGGGTTCGGCCCGATCCGTGACTCATTTGAAAAAGACAGCTTGTTGCTCGAAGTGTCACGAAATAGGCCGACCGGATATTTAGCTGTCTTCCGTGCATACAAATGAACAGCGCGTTCGCCGTATGGGTTGAAATGGGTTCGTGGCGTATTACTCGACGTTTATAAAAATACAGTTCATGCCACGAAAGCACAACATAATATACGATTAATATGACGTCGGATACATATACATTTTCTGCATTTCAATAGGAAGAGGCACTTGCTGCATTTGAATAGGAAGAGGCACTTGCTGAGATAAAGACATTTGTTGCATGTGACCATTAAGAGACATTTGTTGCATGTGACCATTAAGATACATTTGTTGCATGTGACCATTAAGAGACATTTGTTGCATGTGACCATTAATATACATTTGTTGCATGTGATTAGGAGGAAGTGGAGCGTAGTTGCTTGGTGTTCCATACATAAAACCTGCCAATGAATTTTTTTTCGTGATTTCCTCAATTGTTTTGGAGGGCTTTGAATCTTGAACCATGTGGGGAATTACCGAGGGAATTTGGTTCAGCTTACAGCATGCAAAGACCTTTTTTTCACTTTGTGAGGATTGTGCCATGGCGTTTCGAAAAGGATGCTCAAACTCCGAAAGTGGTGTTGGGCATCTACGTGGAGCACTGGATTTTACTCCAGGATTTAAACTGTAATTATCTTCTGATGTTGTATGTGGAGTAGTAATTTCAAATACGACATCCAGGGTTGAAGAAACTACAAAACCTTGGTATTAAAATTAATTTCATATTACTAAAAATTAACTATTTTTGCAAAATTAACTACCTTCACCGAAAGTGGGACGATTAGAGGGATGTACGTCCCAACACTTCTCCATGAGATCGCAAATTCTTGGGCCAATAAAATTTTCACTGAACGGTCTGACACCCAATATAATAATGTCACGCAGAAGACTCTCATTTTCTGTTCTTTCGTCATAAACTTTGCTTCCACAGATAATTTCGTACAAAACCATACCGTAACTGTAAGTAAAAAATATAGAATTTCAAATCATGTTAGAAATTTGTTAAGAATGGTTGACTAAGTTTCCCAAACACATCAGCGTTTTAAATGAAACAATACATTTGCATTTTGTAATGAACGACGTACCTGTAAATATCCATTGATGGTTGTAGTTTGGCACCAAGAAGAAATTCGGGTGCTTGATATAACTGGGTAGAAGGATTTGTGAGAGAGAAGCATTCATTAGGCATTGGATCTTTTTTCAGGGTGAAAGAAGTAAAATCAGTCAATTTTACTTCCAAAGTTGAAGTTAGCAAAACATTTTGTGTTGTCACTCCTCCATGACACAGGCCATTCGTGCCATTTTTGTATGTATGTAAATACTCCACAGCATTTATTAAACCTTTGGCAAATCGGTACTGCAAATCATACCCGATTTGATTTCCCTGTATATTCTTGGAACTTAGGAAGTCAGCAAGGTTTGAATCTGTTTTCTCCAGAATGTAAGCAAAATTATCTTTCCAAATAGTAAAGCCAAAAATCCTCACTATGTTTGTGTTTGTAATTTGTGCCAACACCTTCGCCTCATGCTCAGCACTACAATATAAAAATTAAACAGGTCCTAAGTTAGCTATTTAGTATTATTACATGTTTACTTACTTGTTTATAATGTTTTTACTAGTGGCAGCGAAACAATTTACCATTACATCTGATTTATTATGTTGGCCAAAGCGTTTGGTGCCAAATGCTCCAGGTCCAACATAATCAGTTTCATCGCAGCTTGTGCAAATTTCCGAGGCATTATATTTGTTATTCTCCTGAGGAAAATATAGTTTCAATTTTGACTTGACTGGCAATAATCAGTAAACTTACCATGGCTGGTCCATCAAGAATTATAATCTCTACATAAAGTCTTAACCCTCTATGGACAGTATTTTTAAATTTAGAGAAAGAAATAATTCTGTGTAATAATGATTCAATGACAGACTAATATACCTGCATAAGACAAATTATTAATCTGGGGTGGGGGGTTGGGGTTTTTTGTAACATGACAAATTTGTCACACACATCCATTAAGGGACAAATTTCAATGAAAAAAAATTAATTCCTGCATTTCTAAAATAGTAAAATGACCTTGAAAATGGAACAAAAAATGATACAACACTTGAGGTACTATATATTATAATTATTATGTTTGTTTACTTGTATTATTTTTTTTTGTCATGTGCAGTCGTGCATAACATTTCAAAACGCATATATGAAACTTGCATTTGCCACAAGAAAATAATAGAAAAAGGAAAATTAATTGTTTATGATCCAATTGCCACAGCATCCTTTAGCAAAACAACCATTCTGGTGATGGCAGTCATATAGAAAAGTGGAAAAATGTTATGCCAATATTTTCAACCAAGTTGTATTCTGCTCAGACCAATGTGAAAGGCCAATCAATTGACTCCTCCCATGAATGGCTGTAATTTAGGATGTCTTGTTTTCCATTTTGTTTCCTTGTTCCATCTTACAGGCCGCATCTCACAATTAAATCCTAAAAATTGAGTTTTAGAAGTCATTTGTCATTGTGCACCTGGTTACAGTTTCTCTTGTTTGCCAAAAACTATTTCCGGATCTGATGACTCATGAATGGGGGACTACTATTGCTGAACAGAAAAAAATTGATTGCAGAAGCATTAAGACAGCACTGTAGGATACAGATCCTTAATTGCCGTGTACTTTTTTATATGCGTGCAATTCTCAACCTTTTATTCCAATTTGCAGTTTCACAGCAAACAGATAAATAAAACTAGAATAAACACGATTTAAAACTAAATGCCTACACGGCTCCACCTTATTCAAATAGAATGCAACTTATCACAGCCAAGAAGGCATTAAAATAACGTAGAAATAACTAGATTGCAATGGATACACTAACTCAACATCACAAGCACGCGCACAACCCAAACACAAAATAAGTTTCCGCGCATGAGTGCACCCACAGAAATCATACTCAGTTCTGTCCATTACATTCCGACCCCTAAATAATAACCACATAATTATTTACAATCAATAAAACGGCAGAACAAACACTAAACAACACCACACACAAGTCATGCTGCCTCCAGGAGACAAATCTTACGTACATCGCGTTTGAATACAGCACGCGCAGTACGAACACACACTCTGCGAACAGATCCTTCCTTGTCGGGGAAGACCTCTTCCAAGCTAAACACAGAGAGGCCCCATATAATCTACACCAGTACTTGAAAACGGAGGTTTTCCAATTGTAACTCGCTCCAGAGGCACCTGTCCCAATATCTGCGTCCCGGGTTTAGCGCTCCTTAATTTGCACAAAAGGCATTTCCGCAAAACACTCCTCACCGCGGAATGTCCTTTAATTATCCAGTACTTGAGTCTTAGAGAAGCAAGAACATGTAGCACCCCACAATGTCCTTCTCTAATGTGGCAGTCCATGACTAGCAATTCGGTGACATGGTGCCGATACGGCATGATGATTTGATGCATACGTTCTTGGTCCAAATTCGCTCGTTGCAGTCGTCCTCCAACATACAGTACATCCTTAACGCGACACGGGTTGAGAGGACACAAATTAGATTTGTAATTGGGTGTAGTAGTATGGTGCAAAGCTTCTGCAAAACTCTCATAGTTCAACAAACATCTTACATCCTCCGGAAATGACTTTCGTTGCACAAGTCGAACAATGCTCAGTGTCGCATTTGTTATCTCGTGGGTTGTAAGTCCCTCAACTTCAAATGTTGGTCTTCTATCCTCTCGGCGAGAGAATTTCCAAATTATCCACCGTTTAAAACGCAGCAACCACGCGACCGCCTTCTGTAGCCTTTTGAAACACGAATAGCGAAGCAGCAAAAGATGCAGCACATCGGGAGACGCAATCGTGACATACACACGCCCCTGCCTCTTTATCTCCAAATCGTCCTGGAATAAACCAATTTCCAAATTCGGCCGGCTTGGCCAAAATTTCGCCTCCTTCTGCAAGAACTCCGGTCCTTCAAACCACGTCCGTACATTACTGTATTCCTTCGGCATTACACCACGCGAAGCAATATCCGCCGGGTTATCCTTGGTACCAACGTGATGCCACTGTGAAGGCTTCGACAAGTCATGAATCACAGCAAGACGGTTGGCGACAAATGTCTGAAATCTTGTTGAAGTGTTGTGGATATAGTGCAACACGGTCAACGAATCGGTCCAAAACATCACGTTGTCGATGACGTAATCCAACTCGCGCACCACCATAGCACCGAGCTTCGCTGTAATAACAGCAGCTACCAACTCCAGCCGCGGAACGGTAACGGGCTTTAAGGGAGTGACTCGGCTTTTGCCGCAAACTAATGAAATACTGACATGACCAACCGAGTCAACAAATCGAAGGTAGGACACCAAACCATATCCTAAATTACTAGCATCCCCAAAGCAATGTAATTGTACAGAAGTAAACCCTAAAGGTGGCCTTAAACAACGAGGAATGTGCAGGTGCTCCAACAGAGGCAATTGTCTAAGCCACTCTTCCCAGTGCACTAATGCATCTGAAGGAAGGGGGTCATCCCATCCTAAACTTAAGTTACAAAGACCCTGCAGAAGGCACATGGGCAGAAGAAAAGGCTGCATGAAACCTAAGGGGTCGTACACTTGACTCATCATTGACAAAACCCCTCTACGGGTATATGGCTTGGGTGATATGTTTACTCTAAACCCAAAAGAATCCTTAACTATGTCCCATCGGACACCCAGTGTACGACCAACTAACTGGTGTTCAAAGTCTAAATCAAGGAAGGAAATATTGTGGTTTGAGCCAGGAAGTGACTCAAGAACCTCTGAAGAATTGCTTACAAATTTAGTCAAATGAAAGCCCCCCATATCCAATATTGTGGTAACGTCCCTTACCAAAGTAATTGCTTGCTTCGTAGAAGCGACTGACACCAGCCAATCATCCACATAAAAATTGTTTGAAACACTCTTTGCAGCATCTTCACCAACAAGATGGCTGTTATCCGACACGGTCTTTTTCAATGCAAAACTTACACAGCTGGGAGAACTTGTTGCTCCAAACAGGTGGACCATCATTTGATAATCAACTGGTGGCTTTGTGAAATCACCTGCAGGCCACCAAAGAAACCGCAAAGAGTCACAATCCACAGGCAGGACTCTAACCTGATGAAACATGGCTTTAATATCCGCTATAATTGCCACAGGGTCTTGGCGAAAGCGTAAAAGCACACCAACAAGAGAGTTGGTCAAATCAGGGCCGTGAAACAGATTGTCATTAAGAGATGTTCCTTTGAACGTTGCTGCACAGTCAAATACAATGCGAAACTTCTTCCCAGTGGCATGATGAGGAATATACCACGTTTTATCAGTACGCTTCAGACATTCATCCGGAATCCGACGAGCAAATCCGTTTTCAATGTAATTGGCAATCTTCTTCTTATATTGCTCACAAAGCTTCTCGTCATTCTGTAAGCGACGCATAAGGTTCTTTAGTCTCCTCTCTGCCATATTTCTATTGTACGGCAGCTTTAGGTTATCAGACTTCCAGGGCAGGCTCATTTGGTAATGTCCATCCACCAAAGTGGCCGTGCTTTCCATCACAGCAAGAGCCTGCTTGTCCTCCAATGAGTATGTGGGCTTATGACCTCCCTGATCCATGAAGTCTCGTCCAAATATTTCATCAAGTTGACCACACTGATCACAGCTAGTCTGTACAAAATTTACTGATGCTTGAGGCTCTCCCCTGTTGCGTTCTGTACCAAACAGACACCATCCAAGCGGTGTATGTAATGCATCAGGTTCTCCATGACCTCCACGGATAATCTCTGTATATTCATGAACTTCAGGCAGATCAGCTGCCAGCAATAAATCAACCACACCATCTCGAACCACGGGTAAGTCTAAATGGCTAATATGTGGGTATCTTAAACTGTCTTCGCCAACAGGAATGCTCCCAGCCAAGCTGGGTAATTTCGGAACAACCCTAACATCAGTTAGGTCATAGGCAACATCAGCGTGTTGTCCCACACCATGAACAGAAAGAGTCACACAACAACTATCAATCTTATGCGTCCCTGCTATAGTTTCAATAGACAAAGGATTCAACCTGCCACTAAGCCCTGAAGCAACAACACCGACCCCATTTACCGTATCTGGGTCAATGGAGTTTCGCCCCTTCTGTGACTGTCCCAATGCATTGTTAATCTTGCTCCAATGTAGCAGTGTATGATGCGACTTGCTACAACCTTTTACTTGGCATGTCTCTTCAGATGGACATGCATCAATGTAGTGTCCAGTCCCAAGGCACTTAAAGCACAGTCTGCAACGACGGGCCAACTGGTATTTCTCCTTGAGGGACCGTCCTATAAATGACTTGCAATCCTTTAAGCTATGTCGTCCACTGCAATCTCGACATTCCACCAACCCTTTACAATGATGTCCATCAGACTCCGTGTTCGCTACAACCGTATTAAACACACTTCGAGATTGTTTACCAAACTGTTTCCTAACCTTTGTCTTTTGAGTGTCCCGTACAAGGTATTTCATCATCGGCGACAGAATGTCTTCACACTTAACTTCCAAGAAATTAAGCAAAGTCTGGAACGTTGGAGATATTCCTTTGAGTCTAAGTTTCGAACACTTTGTAATGAACTGTGCAATATAATCCGGTGGCATTCTCTGAGCCACAGCCTCCAAATTCTGTGGCAAGTCCAGCGTGTAGCGACAACTCCATCTTCCAAACAATTTGTAACTTTCGGCTGCCTGCGCACGAAACATTTGCAAACCTCGAAAGTCATTTTCTCGCAGCTGGTTCCTTCCAATCAGTTTGTCCATATGTGCACGTACCACCAATTCAATTCGTCCATGACGATGGTGAAGTATTTTCAATGCTTCAGAATAGCCCATATCAGATGGCAAACTTTTGCATTCTACAATGTTAGACCTTGCACGTCCAGTGCAAAATTCACAAAGGTAACTAAGTTTTTCAGAGTTACTTAGGTTCGTTTGATTGATCTGACGATCAAAGTCATTCAGGAATTTGTGATAGTTGTACGGGTCACCATCAAACTTCTCTATGGTCAAGCTTGGCAAATTAAAACTTTGTTTGATCATTTCAGCAAAAAACACCATATCTGAAGTCGGTCTAGTACCTGATACTGCAGGTCCAAGAGGTTGGTTCATAGGGCTTTGATCAAGAGTCCCATATTCCACGTCAGCGTTTCTCCCTTTGCCTGGAATATTAGTATCGGTTGGAGGCAAAATACCAGTTTCCCTCCGAGACGGCGGCAAATCTTTATGCGCCTCGTCCAATTCTAACAGTGGACCCAACGAGTTTGATGCAACAAGTGGTGATTCGTGATCAGCACGAACATTTATAGATGCAGCATTAACATGTGGTCTTCCTAGTAGAAATGGTGATGTTGGCGAAACATCATGAACCGAAACTTTTCCGCCACGCCGCTCATCGAAAGCCTTAGTCAAGCACGTCAAACGTTTCATTGGCAACCTTTTGCTGGTGTACCATCTAACGCAATATCAGACAAAGATTCTGATGAAGAGCAACTTTCACTGACATGTTCAGCAGCCAGTGTGGCCTGTGCCACCTCTTCCCTGGCTTTAGCCATTTGCTTTTTCAATTCAAAGCTCTTTATTTTACCTTCAAGTTCTATACGTCGACGCTCAGATTCCATAGTTAAACGACGTTGTTCATCTCTCAACGTTAAACGACGTTGTTCATCATCCAACGTTAAACGACGTTGTTCATCATCCAACGTTAAACGACGTTGTTCAGCTTCAACAAGCAGTTTTTCTTCCTCAATGGCAACTTGTTCCTGAGCATACTTTAGTGCCAGTGATTTTTCATCAACAAGTCTACGTGCAGGCGAGCTGTTGGAACGCAAACTTTTTCCAAAGGAACCACGGTTTGTTGAAGCGTTTGATCTCCCTACAGAACCATTTCCCGAGCGCACAACGTCCAGTATTTTAAACAGTTCCTTAGAAACATTGGGCTCCTCGCCTGATTCATCCATTCCAATCAACTATGCACGTTGCGTATTACGTCACAATGTGAACAGATCACAGACGTAACTCAAAACAATGCAGTTTTGACTTTAGTTTTAAATTCAATGTAGGATACAGATCCTTAATTGCCGTGTACTTTTTTATATGCGTGCAATTCTCAACCTTTTATTCCAATTTGCAGTTTCACAGCAAACAGATAAATAAAACTAGAATAAACACGATTTAAAGGACGCATATTGGTATTTCTATGAAAATTAGTTTTGGTGCTGGGAAATGCCCACCGTGTAGACCTGTGTCACAATGCAAAGTCATGCATCACCAAGCAAAGCAGTGACGCAATTAAGTTAAATTTACGGTTGAATGAGCGCACATGTGCGTGCTGTTGTCATGGCGAATTTTAAGGTGTTTGGGGCAGTTTTAGTGTGGTTTTGAGCTATTCCAATTAGGTAGTAACTTGCTGGTGGGTGCTGCTGAAATTTATGTTGAAAATGGAGCAAAAAAATCAGGCTGTGTTTGTGGCAAAATGAATCGTTTAAGTGTCCAATCATTTGTGATTTTATGAAAGATCCATTTCATATCTACAAATCTTGATCAAAATTAGTCTCCGAAAAAATGGTTTAGCCACCCCCCTAGGGCCATTTGCCCCCCTGGTTACTCAATATTTTGGTTAAAAGAGCAACCAAAAATGGAACTGGATTTTGCAGAAAAATGAATCGTTCAACTACCCACTCATTTGCATTTTTTTGTAAGTTCCAACTCTTCTCTATGCGATGGCATCAAATTTAGTTGTTGAAAAAGTGTCAATGCCCTCCCCCAAGGGCTGGGTATACCCCCCTGTTGGTCATATGATCTTCCAGGAGGCCCAAAAAGTCCTTGCTCTGTACAGTCTCATCCAGGAGCAATTTTTTTTTTTTCAACTTTGTAGAATTCCAGGTCCCTATGTAAGTCACAAGACCCATCAACGGTCATTGGGAAACAAGCGGAACAGTCGCTAGATGCATTACAGCCGAGGGCCTTGAACACAGGATTTCTCCTATCTAATACCCATATAGGTCCTTAAATAGAAGGTCAATGGACCAGATTCCCAATTGGCCTAAGCCGCAAAGTATATGGGACATTCACCTATCACAATGTGAAGTTTCACACCTGGTTGATCATCGATCCCAGAGTTATGGCTGTTTTTGCCAACACCCCCTAAACAACAGAAAATGGCCTTATCAGCAGGGCTACAAGCAGTACAGCTAATAGGCAGAAAATGATGCCACCGACCTTAAGCGGTTCACATAAATTACACCGAAACATCATGCACCAGTCATGGCAACACCCATTTGTATGCACACATGCTCAATGACACAACAAAAGTTTCAATTAATCAATATTCGAGGCTAATTAGTCACATGCATAATGGCAAGAAATCATGGCTATCTCCAAAGCATGAAAATGACATGAAAAAAGTGCTGTTAAGTGGCCCACAAGACCTTGCAAAGTGTTTTGTATTGAAATTTAATGGCCCAAACACAATTAGGAACTACTGTACATGTCAACAAGTGCAGTACATACAGGAAATACATTGTTGGTTGCGGCAGTTTCAGCAGTGGGTTTATTGGAATCCTTTCGTCTGAAGTATCACCCACCGGCATTGGACCACTTCTTTCTGTGGCAATAAATACAGTACTTAGGCCACAAAATAATTATATTTCATGTATTATGACTATACAAGATGAAAAAGCCTTTAATTCAAGATTTTGCAAAATAGGTCAACAAAAGAATGGATGCTGTGAAAGACAGCACATGCAACAAATGCCATGACGAATGAACAATACATTGCAAAAACTATGTGTTATAAATGACTCAAAATGTGTTGCGGAATGACAATAGAGGAAATGCCTGCATTTTAAGCTATATTTCAAGTTGTTTGAAAGCTGAAAGTCAAGCAACAGACCCCATACTTTATGTACATTAGGGCATTGAAAAAATTCATTTTTGTCACTAGGTGGCGACTGATGACTGGAGCTGGTTTAAAATCCTCCTATGATGTTTAACTTACATAAATAAACATATTTCAGTGTAAATTTAATGTCTATTTCACCATTTAAAAAATTTGACATTTCGCCAGGACGCATATTGGTATTTCTATGAAAATTAGTTTTGGTGCTGGGAAATGCCCACCGTGTAGACCTGTGTCACAATGCAAAGTCATGCATCACCAAGCAAAGCAGTGACGCAATTAAGTTAAATTTACGGTTGAATGAGCGCACATGTGCGTGCTGTTGTCATGGCGAATTTTAAGGTGTTTGGGGCAGTTTTAGTGTGGTTTTGAGCTATTCCAATTAGGTAGTAACTTGCTGGTGGGTGCTGCTGAAATTTATGTTGAAAATGGAGCAAAAAAATCAGGCTGTGTTTGTGGCAAAATGAATCGTTTAAGTGTCCAATCATTTGTGATTTTATGAAAGATCCATTTCATATCTACAAATCTTGATCAAAATTAGTCTCCGAAAAAATGGTTTAGCCACCCCCCTAGGGCCATTTGCCCCCCTGGTTACTCAATATTTTGGTTAAAAGAGCAACCAAAAATGGAACTGGATTTTGCAGAAAAATGAATCGTTCAACTACCCACTCATTTGCATTTTTTTGTAAGTTCCAACTCTTCTCTATGCGATGGCATCAAATTTAGTTGTTGAAAAAGTGTCAATGCCCTCCCCCAAGGGCTGGGTATACCCCCCTGTTGGTCATATGATCTTCCAGGAGGCCCAAAAAGTCCTTGCTCTGTACAGTCTCATCCAGGAGCAATTTTTTTTTTTTCAACTTTGTAGAATTCCAGGTCCCTATGTAAGTCACAAGACCCATCAACGGTCATTGGGAAACAAGCGGAACAGTCGCTAGATGCATTACAGCCGAGGGCCTTGAACACAGGATTTCTCCTATCTAATACCCATATAGGTCCTTAAATAGAAGGTCAATGGACCAGATTCCCAATTGGAGTAGTTATCTCGATTAAAAATTTTGCCAGAATTCCTAGACAAGGGTCGGGACTAACAGAAAATCACAAATTGACCATACTTTCTGTGATTCATTTTTCCACAAAATCTACGTCAATATTTGGGAAGTTTTCAGCTACACCACTTTACTGCCTGACTAATAACCCTGAAAACCATAGTAAAACTGCCCCAAACACGCTGAAAATCGCCCTGGCAACAGCCTGTTCATCTGCTCATTCAATCAAAACACTGGCGCCCATTGCATTGTTACACATAATTTTACTCTGTTACGCAGGACACAGTTCGAGAAGGGCATTTCCCAACCAGTTACCATAACCGACTTCCCGTCTGACGCAACCCTTTCATATTCGTTCACCGCGTGGCACGACGACACTATCGCGAAACCCGGCCACGATTCTAGAATATTCTTTCAGACGTCACACCTGATTCTAGAAATTTGATTTAGCTCTTGTATCACAGGGCGGCCTAAATCCGCACACAAGAAGTTGCTAAAGACCATGACCGCTGCGCCTGGTAGCAATAACAATAGTTTTCCAAATATCTGACGTTGTTCTGGGCGTTGTACGGTTTACAAAACTCCAAACAAAACGTGTAGAATATTCCAATCCGACCTTACCAGACTTGCCGGTATTATCTTGTAATAAATATTATCACTTGGCAACGTTACAATTTTACTGCCAAATCGTAATTCTTTTCTTTTGTTCCCTCCATAATGCCTCGTTATAGAAAACCTCCCAAAACGGTTGAAAAGTTTAATAATTCCCTGCACAAAACCCAGCATCTCGACAATGAACTCCAATGTAAGTTGTTCGCTATTGGACCAATTACGGCCTGGCGTTCCAGCGTTCGTGGTTACGTCATATCAACCAAAATCGCCGGTGTAAAACACCGAGTCAGTCTTTTCAACCGTTTTCAATTTAATCGTAATTTTCATAAACTGCGAACTTATACCAGTAGCCTTTCTGCAGCGCTCTAAAATATACAAAATCAGGGGTTTAAATGTCCGTTTAACTATCACGTCAAAGGTGGCACCACTTTGTGCAGTGACGTTTTGTAAAACACACAAAAAGAAACACTACCGTATATCTGACTCCTGCTAAAATAAGTCTATTATCAACCCAAGGTCAATCAAATAATTTAATTCTACATTGTCAAACGCACAACGACACTTTAAAACCTCACTAAGTACATCCAGATTATATGACACCGTTTAAACAGTCGGTCGCACTCACAATATAACACGTTGCTATAATGCTGTGAGGTAGGTAAGTGTAGTTCACCACTCGAAACCTGCGATGCTGTCATGATTATTGCCTAGCAGGTGCTGTACGGTGTCTACCGCTGGACATGCGGCCGAACTTACGAGAGGAGCAGGTCTGGTCGCACGGAAGTGGTTCCGCGTTTGTGAACATTTGTCTCTCTGTGTAAAATCCTGGACACCATAAAGTATTAAAAAATCTCCAAGTTCGTTAAAAATATCACAACGCATTAAATCTCTGCATAAAACCCAAGCAGACAAACAACAACCCATATTAGACGAGGGTTCATTTTTAAGGCTGGTCACACATGGCTTAGCAAGCTTGCCCAACGCAGAAACCTAACACATTTTGCTCCTCTCAAAATCGTTTCTCTTTTTGCATTATCTATTAAACAACGCATCGCAACTCTGTTGTATCCTCTCTCTAGCCCATTGCTTTCCACACGTGTGGTAGCGAGCCAAAGCTTGGATACCTGAATTTTGAGTTTACGAACTATGTTTTCTGGTATGTGTTTTCTACTTAAATGCGCACTACATTCAACTGCTAACACATTTAATAACATATCATCCAAGTTGCGTTGACAAACCGGTTGAGACACATAGTTTTGGGACCCTGATCTTACCATAACCGACTTCCCGTCTGTCGCAACCCTTTCATATTCGTTCACCGCGTGGCACGACGACACTATCGCGAAACCCGGCCACGATTCTAGAAATTTCTTTCAGACGTCACACCTGATTCTAGAAATTTCTTTCGGATGCCACACCCTTTTTCTCTTGCCGCCCCCATGATTTAGCTCTCGTATCACTGGGCGGCCTAAATCCGCACACAAGAAGTTGCTAAAGGCCATGACCGCTGCGCCTGGTAGCAATAACAATATTTTTCCAAATATCTGACGTTGTTCTGGGCGTTGTACGGTTTACAAAACTCCAAACAAAATGTGCAGAATATTCCAATCCGATCTTACGAGATATGCCGGTATTATCTTGTAACAAATATTATCACTTGGCAACGTTACAGTTTTACTCCCAAATCGTAATTCTTTTCTTTTGTTCCCTCCATAATGCCTAGACAGCATCTTCGTTTCATTTAATCTTTGTGCGGACCTTCATCAAGTTATGGCTAAAACAAAATTCATAACAAACTTCACATGGCAACAAAACAAGTAGCTTGGGCAAAACAATATTATTGTAACGCTACAGGTTAGGAACTTGTACAAACAGTCGCGCGGGGATCTGATTCAATCCTAGACATATTGCCTTAGTCTGCAAACGAAGCGGAAATTGTCTTTGAAACGTTCACAACGTCTCTTTTATTTGGTTCCTTGAGTGGATGCGTCTCCTCCATGCTGCCGAAGCAACGCGGCGATAAATCAGCCTGTTTACAACTGTGTGGACTGAGCCTCTTGTCAGGCTGGTAACTGTTTTTGTTGAGGTTTGGTTTCAAAGAGGTAATAATCGCAAAAAAATAAGTCATAGTTTACATTTAACGAGTTCGTCATCGTAGCCTCAATAAAACGTTACTCCATTGAACCTGTGTCTGTATGAGATTTTCGTGTTGTTTATTGAGCCTTTCAATGTCAGAAGGTGTGTTAAACAATCTACCTGCTGCTATTGCGCAACAAAAACGCCCAAAATGTTTGTGTCACTTTGTCAAACTTTCATAGTTCCATAAACACACGCAACAACTTTCAAGGGTATGTAATATCACTTCACACATTTTAAATGGCACGATTCTGGTGCAGCAGCACCACCAAGCGGTTGAAAATTTTTATATATCGTTGTGCTATTATTTGTTGATCATACGAGTTGAATTTCAATGGAAAACGACAATTTTAGTGAAAAATTTTGTCTTTTTTTCTGAAATAGTGATTAAAACGATCCCTTTTAAAGTAAATGAAGTCGATATAGGCCATTATAATGTTTGATTGTGGGTAAAATTTGCTGCGGAAAACCCGTTGTTGTTACAATACAAAAACTTCAACTAAATACGGAATGAAAATTTCAAGATTTCAAGATTGCCATTGACGCTATTCCTACGTATGTCATGTTTGGTATATATTTGATTGTGATAGATGCCAGAATTAGCAGAAGAATTACTAGGGAGCATACAAGTAGCCCGAAAATGAGCATTATGCGAACTCCATACTTGCTCAGTAAAAGAGTACCAAGTAAGGTTGCTTGTATCATAAATCCAAAGATACCTTTTTCAGACGTTACCACGTGACTGCTCATTATTCGGTCGTACGATTTTTTTGAACCCCAGCATTAAAAAATGCCTTCGCGTTCACAACGCTTGAGTGGCAAAAAAAATATACTTTGCGTTACACAGCTTTATTCCGTTGCAAAGTTAGAATGACTCAACGAGTCT
Organism: Ascidia mentula; assembly: GCF_947561715.1. NCBI lineage: Eukaryota > Metazoa > Chordata > Ascidiacea > Phlebobranchia > Ascidiidae > Ascidia > Ascidia mentula. The sequence goes on along the minus strand of NC_138568.1, from coordinate 19,455,984 downwards.
ACGCAACAGCGGCAAAAGAGAAACGCGGCGAAAAAGGCAATTAATCCGCTTCGCTAAAATGCGGTAAAGTGAGCGCTACATAACCCCCCGCCAGAAGCGGACAACAAAATTTACAAACAAAAACGGGCAGGAGGGCGAGTAATGCGACCAGAGCGCGTGCGTTGAATAGAGTCTGGTGATAATGTTGGTTGCCCGTTGGACGGAACTCGACCCTGTTTGCAAGGCCTTCCTCGACGCGGTGGTTGAGCCGTTCGGACCGGTTGTGTCAGGTCGACGTGGGCAGGTTTTAAACGGTCAACAGAAACTGTCTGTTGGCGTCCACCGAAGTCCAGCGTGAACGTTTTGTGTGTTCTTGCTATGACCCGGTATGGCCCTTCATACGGAGGTGTCAAAGGCCGGCGATGTTTGTCTGTGCGCAAGAATACATAAGCGCTAGTGTCCAATGACTTTGGAACATTATCATGCGGATGTGAGTGACGCGACATTGGTGTCGGCAGGAACCTGCCAACAGCCGACCGCAAAGCGGGCAAAAGTTGACGCGGGGACGGTTCGGTGGGTGTTGAACCAATGAAATCGCCAGGTACAGTCAACGGTGAACGGTAAACGAGCTCAGCAGACGATGTCCCGAGATCTTCTTTTGGAGCGGTGCGGATTCCAAGCATAACCCAGGGCAGAGCGTCCATCCAATTGCTGTCGGTGAGCCGAGCCATAAGGGCACTCTTCAAGTGTCGATGGAAACGTTCGACCAGACCATTTGATTGGGCATGATAAGCCGTCGTGCGATGAACCTTGACACCAAGAAACCTATTGAAAGATGTCCATAAATCAGACGTGAATTGTGGACCACGGTCGGAGGAAATGTCCAAAGGTACACCAAAACGCGACACCCAGTGGTAAACAAATGCCCTAGCACACGTTGGCGTGGTAGCATCAGGAAGAGGCACAGCTTCTGGCCATCTCGTAAAGCGGTCGACCATTGTAAACAAATAGGTATTGCCCTGTGAAGACGGAAGTGGACCGACTATGTCCACATTAACATGAGCAAAACGAGCCCGTGGAGGCGGGTAGTTTTCGAGCGGTGAACGTACATGTTGTTGGATTTTCGATTTTTGACATTGTATGCAGTTCCGTGCCCATAATCCAACCTGCTGTTTCATCCCATGCCACACGAATTTGGAAGCAATTAGCTGGCGGGTGGCTCGAATAGATGGGTGCGACAAACCATGCACAATTTCAAAAATTTTACGCTGCCAAGACTTGGGTACAATGGGGCGTGGGACGTTTTTAGAAACATCACAGAGTATGGTGTCCTCGGAAATACCATACTGTATGTCTTGCAACTTGAGATTGGTCACAGCCGTGCGGTATGCTTGAACTTCCGGATCAAGCTGCGCGGTTGCTAAAGCGGAGTAATCCAAGTCCAAAGGAAATTCAATGGAGTCGATGGAGGCTCGGGATAGAGCATCTGCGACCTGATTTTGCTTTCCTTTGATGTATCGCACATCGGTAGTGAACTCGGAAATGGCGGTCAAGTGACGTTGTTGTCGCGCAGACCAAGGTTGGGAAACTTTTGTGAAGGCAAAAATCAACGGTTTGTGGTCAGTGTAAGCCGCAAAACAGCGACCTTCCAGAAAGTAGCGAAAATGTCTGATGGACAAATGCAAAGCGAGAAGTTCTCTGTCAAATGCACTATACTTTACTTCTGGTGGTCGAAGACGTTTACTAAAAAATGCTAACGGTCGCCAGACACCATCAATGAATTGCTGCAACACTGCTCCAACCGATGTTTGTGACGCGTCAGTAGTGAGGGCAGTTGGCGCTTGAGGCAGAGGGTGGTGTAAAAGCGTCGCGCGCACAAGTGCTGCCTTCGCTTTTTCAAATGCTGAAATCAGGCGATTGTTCCAGACGAGTTGTGTTGCTTTGCCCGAAAACGCTTCATAGATTGGGGACATTATGCGTGCTGCGTTTGGTATGAACCTGTGGTAGAAATTTATCATACCCGCGAATTCCTGAAGGCCCTTGATGGTTGTAGGACGAGGAAACTGCTGGATTGCTTTCACTTTGTGAGGCAACGGACACGCACCATGCATATTGACTCTGTGACCGAGGAAATCAATTTGGTCAACGCCAAACTGACACTTGGCTACGTTGATGACCAGACCATGATCTGCCAACCGTGTAAAAAGTCGTTTTAAATGGTTGTAGTGATCAGCAGGTGTTTTGCAGGCTACTAAGATGTCATCTAGGTACACAAATACAAAATCAAGAGACTGGCAAACTGTGTCAATTAAACGTTGAAATGTTTGGGCGGCATTTTTTAACCCAAATGGCATGCGCAGAAATTCAAAAAGACCGAAAGGTGTAATTACCGCCGTTTTGGCAACATCCGCGGGGGCAACTGAAACTTGGTGGTAGCCACGCACAAGGTCGATTTTGGAAAAAATGGTAGATCCTGCCAAACTTGCTGAAAAGTCCTGAATGTGAGGAATAGAATAACGATCTGGCAGAGTAGCAGCATTTAATCGCCACACGGCCTCCAACCGCCTGTAGACTTTGGAACCATGTGTAGTGGCGAAGCCCAGGGGCTGGACGAGCGTCTGACAATCCCCATTTTTAACATATTGGCGAACTCATTTCTTGCCAAAGTGAGTTTCTCAGGAGGAAGGCGCCGAGCACGCGCGTGAACTGGAGCTCCACTTGTTGTGATGAAATGCTGCACGCCGTGCCTGGGGAGCAATTCAGAGAAGTGAGGCGCTGTAACTGCGGGAAATGCGGCCAGCAAACGCGCGTAATCACACTTGTCTGAGGTAAGAACATTTATGCGTTGAAATAAAGATCCGGCTTTTCGAATAGGAAAACTTGCAAACGTTTGTGCGCTGACCAAACGCTGTCGTTGAAGATCAACTAACAAAGAATGTGCTCTCAAGAAGTCGGCGCCGAGCAGTGGCCTGGAGACATCCGCCAAAACAAAATTCCATTTAAACTTCCCAGCGGGCAAATTAAGCGAGATCAGACGTGAGCCGTACGTCCGAATACTGCTGCCGTTCGCAGCCACAAGGGTTTTGCCGGGCCTGTTTGTGTGGCGCTCAAAGCGAGTCGGTGGAAAAACGCTGATTTCTGCCCCCGTGTCGACAAGAAAATTACGCCCAGATATGCGGTCCATTAAAAAAAAGAGGCTGCTCGTTTTGCCGGCCGTCGCAGCAGCTAAAGACGGTCGGCGTGCTCGTTTCCCCGAAACGCACATGGAGGACAACACTGACGTGCGTTTTTACCGAAACGACGGTGGTAAAAGCAAAATTTTTGAGCGTTTCTTACTTGTTGTGGTGTAGTAGAACTGAACCTCGAGCGTCGCACCTTTAATACCTCGTATTCCTCGTCTTTTCTACTAGCCAAGAGCAGAGCATCCGCCTGTTGCGCTAAAACGCGAGCACAAGGAAAATCCTTTCCAGCCAAACCCGTGCGTACGGCAGCGGGCATCTTCTCCAGGAATAATTCTTTGAACAAAAAACAAGGTTCCTCACTCCCAAGCAACGCCAGCATTTCGTCCATTAGGGCAGTTGGCAGCCGGTCACCCAAAGTTGGCATGTGGAGTAATTGTTGAGCTCTTTGTGACGGTGTTAAAGTAAAAGTAGTCAGCAATCGCTCCTTAATTGCTGCATACTTGTCTTCATGCGGCGGTTGTTCAAGTAAATCAATCAAACGACTAGCTGTGTTCTGATCGAGAGCTGTCACAACGTAAAAGTACTTGGTTTCGTCAGCTGTCACTTTCTTCAAAGCAAATTGAGCTTCCGCTTGCTGGAACCAAACACGTGGCTGCGACATCCAAAATGTGGGGAGTTTAATAGCCACAGCGTTTTGATCACTACCATCCATCTTAACTTGAAATTTATGTCAAGAAATATACGTTTCTGACTCGTCGGGGTCACCACTAATGCGTTACACAGCTTTATTCCGTTGCAAAGTTAGAATGACTCAACGAGTCTACGCAACAGCGGCAAAAGAGAAACGCGGCGAAAAAGGCAATTAATCCGCTTCGCTAAAATGCGGTAAAGTGAGCGCTACAACACAAGCATTAAAAAATCAACGCTTCTTAAACAATTTATTTGTAAAATGAAAGGTATAACATAAGCGATGTTTTTCGTTATTGGGATACAGTTGTCGATCGATACAATGTAACACTTTCTTACTGAATATTTTCTGATGCATTTCACTGATCGCGTCACTTTAGTTGAACAATGGAATCGCACCACGGTAAAACAAACAGGTTATAAAGAAAATGTTGACCTAAAAATACAGCGCGCAGTTTCTAAACCACGCTTACATATGAGGCAGAATTACCGATAGCCCTACGGCTCTTTCGCCCCATTCAAACCCACTGAACCAGGATCATCCATGCGTCACATCCGGAAACCTGTTCTGCGACCGATCGAGATATGATTTCTATGCGTGTAAATGTGCGTTGGGTAAAATATTGAATCTTGACTTTTTGTGTCATTTTTAAGTTCCAGACTATATCAAATATTCGAAAAAAATACAAGGTAGATTGGACAAATAATTTTTACAGCTTAGTTTTATATTTTTTGAATCCCGCAGCTTTATTTGCTGTCGTACGCATATGTAATGCGATTTCACCACTAATGTTAATTACATCGACGAAGCAGGTACTTTTTACGCAACTTTTAAATTCAGAATGTCTTCCAAGCTAGGATTTAATTTAAGCAAATGTTCATTTGTTACAGCAAGACAACAAACTCGGAAATGTCAGTTTAAATTGTCAGACGGGAAAATCACACGTCGAAAATCAACTTTTTTCATCCCATATTGTTTTCTTCCATAAGTAAATATGTCCAACCCTACGGCCTTGAAACCGCTACGAAGAATTTGCATGTTGCTCTGTCAGTTATAAAAGGCTTTGTTGAACGACACAAAAACTAATGCAAGTTTAGTTTATCACACTGATTGTAGAAAGCAATGGAGTACACATGTTTAAGGTTTATCACTAAATACATTTATATAATACAAAAAAACGCGAAAATTTTATATATTGCTCATCTTGATTGTGAAAGTCAAATATCAAAATATAAAAAGATCATTTAGCGCTTAAATTTGGTTTCGCAAACTCGTATTGTTAATAACGTTTTGACGCTGTATTGATACTTATGATTAGTTTGGTAATTTTGGAATACTGAATCGGTTTCTTTTATCTTCCTCATCAAGCAGGGGAACTTCCTGTGATACATCTACCTTCTTTCCATCCGATGAGCGATTGCTGTGAGTTATTTTCAGAAATTTGGGGAATCGAAAGATCTGGCTTTCGTTTGGTTTATTTTCACTTCTGAAAGAAAAATTTGCCATGGATTTACATTTTCAGATATTTCTTTGCCAATCATTTAGAATTAAATAACAAATATGGCCTGTCTAGTTACTCTAGCACACATGAACGTCACCTGTGCGGCGAAGGAAGGTAGTTGGATGCTACTTTTGTTGGCTTTGTAGCGGGTGCCCTAGACTGAACATGATCCAACTGATTGGATGCATGGGCATCTGTCGTAAGGCTTTCACTTCTCTGCTGGATCGATTCCGACGATTGGTTTAAGCTTGCCGACCTGAAGGGGTAAGTGAAATTGCTGAGGCTGGTCATACGACTTTCTGCAGGACTTGGTGGGCGTGGTTGCTGATTTACGTGTTTTGCTTCTCCCAATTGTTTGCATTCCAATTGCTGCAAAACTGAAAAGTGCTTCACATTAGCTGGTAAAGTTGCTGAAAAATTATTCACAGATAACGCTTTCTTAGAAGTGAGGATAATTCTAAATTCGTGTTGAAATCTACTCAAGCTATCAAACCGTTTAAAATTTGGGAATTACAAAAATAAAAAAAGTATTTAATTTGTAACTTTCTGGTTTACTTTCTTTGGCCTTGGGTCGCATTGCAGCGTCACCGTTCCAACATTTTTTCATGAAGTTTGTGAGCAGATCAAAAACACATCTGTCGTTATTATCTTGTATGGTAACACCAGTGTTTTCCAAATGCTTCTCGTCTGGTCTTACACCACTACAGATCCGAAGCATTAGCATGTGGATCGGGACAGTGTGACCGCCAAAGATGGGCTCAGTGGTTATAATTTCATACAACACCATTCCGTAACTGCAATGTAAGACTTTTCTGACGTCCTTTTAATAAACAGTGTAAGAGCTTGGACAAAACAACATTTTTTTCCGACAGTGATTTGAAAACTTTGAAACATTTTTTTCGGCACTAGGATTCGAAAATATTTATTATCACGTTTTCGTTGCCCTCCACAGGCATAAAAATAAATCATCAGAAAACAACAATTTCAATACCCATACCCATTTAGTTTACCGTATAGCTTTCTGTGTTTACTTGCAATTTCGTATTTGCAGAAACTGAGGATGCCCGTGCAGGCGAAATTGATTTTTTAAGATTGTTAATAATTCAGCTGACTGCAGTTTGAAACATCTGATAGTTTCATAACATTCACTTATTATCAAAATAGAAAATTCGTGTCGCTGACAAAATAAAACGCCAACCAGAGGGCTAAATTCTGCAAAAACTTTTGGAACCAGTCATTCCATACCAAGTGTTCTTATTTTAATGACTACACGTTTGGAGCAGCGTTATGCTTACTGAACCAATGCCTGATGTACGCCAACACGATCGCCTTCCCCACAATAGAATAATCAATAAAATGGGTCATTAATTTTAACAGAATTATTTGGTCATCAAACCTGTATATATCGCCAGAAGGTGAAGCAGTCTCGCCGTTATAAACTTCTGGTGGGACATAGAGCAGCGAATATTGCCTCTGTGGGGTCATTCTCATTGAAGTTGTTGCCATACCCGAAGCTTTAATTACATTAACTGCACCAAAGTCGGTCAGTTTCACATCCAAACCAATAGTAAGCAGAATATTTTCGGGCTTTAGGTCACCGTGGCAGAAAGAGGTCCCATCATTGTAGTTATGCAGATAGACCAACGCGGCAACAATTTGTCGTGCGAACCGATGTCTTAAGTTCCAACAGAGTTGTTGGCCTCTGTGTTTCTTAAGGAAGGTGTGCAGACTGCCACCGTCCACGTACTCGAGTATTATGGCGAACTCGTTGTTCCAATTCGTAAAACCACAAATGCGCACGACATGAGGGTGCTGAAATCGCGCTAACGCTGCTGCCTCTCGTTCAGCGCTGTGCAAACATCAGACAATTAGTCCAAAGTTAGCAACGACTCGTTGCGCTGTCGTAAAAAAGTCGACGCCCTTCTATCGTCATATCTCTTTTAGTATTTAAAAGATGTTTTTTTGTATATAATTTGGAAGTTGCAATAAAACGTTTTTACTTCATGAAATCCACCTAACCAGCAACACTTCTTTCGTCGCGTCTTTCGCAACATGTTTTCTAAAACTAGGAGCGTGAACACAAAGTTGTTCTAGTAACGTTTAAAAATTCATGGTAACAAACCTCGCAATCCGTTTGCGTATGTCGTCACTGGTTCCAACCACCACAAAGCATTTTGCGGCCACTTTTCCCAAAGTTTTGTGTCGACATTTCCTCACTGCTCCAAATCCCCCCACTCCTATAAAATCTTGCTCATCTGTGCTCGTTAAAATCTCCTTTGCATTGTAACATTTAATTTTTGAGGATATCCGTACTGGCAGTGACATTTGAAAGGTATCCGCACTGGCAGAAGACAAGAGGTATTACCATATGGTTGCTGCTTGTACTAAATTCACATCATTGTCCGACTGTGGTAATCAAAATAAACCTTCTAACGATCCGGCCTGAAAAGCGGTAGAATTGTTGCAGGCCTGCAAACAAACAAGTTGCTCATGTACAAGTTAATGGTTAACAAAAAAAAAACACGTTTGTATTTAGAATTTGACGAGTGATCTTTGAATTCGCCAATATTTTATTATACGCAGACGTACAGAAAAACCTTGGACAGGAAACTATAAAGTACAATACCTTATAATGCTGTGGTATATTCTGCATTTATACAAAACTCTGTCGATTAATAGTGGTTAACTTTCGTAAGGCCACCAAACACTTCCATGGTCGTGTCCATCTAATTTGAATGCGAATGTTTTGAAACCTGCGTTACAATGATGTGGTCAAATTATCACGGGCAGTGTCCTGCTAAATATGTGATCAGAGAAGGTGAAACACGTACTTTTTACTTTCACAGAATGCCGCACAAGGTATGTGATGAAACAGTACCGAGTTGTATGTGGTACAATTACGTCGTTTAGGTTGTAAGAAAGGCGCTATGCAGCGATGTAGTATAGAGCGCTAAACGGGTTCTAATCCTCTTGCGTATAGTGACAAGAACCCAGGGCAGCTTGCTGATCCAATTCTGATTAACCAATCTTGTCATGAAGCTGCTTACAGGCCTGCCTCTATCTGCAAGAAGATATAGCGACACAGGTGTAGGTACAGATTTGCAACGAAGTGATTCAGCTGCCAGTTCCGGGTTCAGGTTTCATCCTAAGGTATTCACTCTGTTGGCAATATGGATACCACTAACATAGGCCTCCATGCCTGGGTCGCCTTGATCAACTAACAATATTGGGACGTGTTGTTTTATCAAAAATGCACGTGATTTGTGCAGCCATATGCTGATCGTAGAACCCTGTAGCGGTAATTTTTTTTTATATATAGAGAGGTATTGATTCGGATTTTTTTATTGCTACGCTATTCCATTAACCAATTGAATGAACATACGAAGTATTTGGGATCGAACGGCAGTAGGTTGGATGATGTTGCCGAAATAAAAAAAAAAGAAATAAGTGATTAGAAATGAATGTAAGCGTTACATACGATACAATGTTAAAACAATGCGACTTAAAACATGCTTTGATAAGAGGATAGTCACAAATATTTTCATTTCACATCCAATAGAACGAATTAACTAGTAGTTTTTTGCAATTTAGTTTTATTGTGACACAGGCCTGAAAGGAACCACTGGTTGAGCTTCCCTTGGCCATAGTGTTTCCAACTTGTTTCTCCGTGTTTGTATATTCACCACAAAGTGGAAGCCTTTGCTTGGGTATTTGGCGAGCAGGATTGTCCATTGTATACAAAGATGTACCGACGATACATTGGACGTTTGTTTGTGCCTCGGAAAGTTATACGTTACTCTGCTGTGGATGAGGAATATTTCAAATGCTGGGCTTCGCTTCCTCGCATTCTTCCAATTTGGTTCTCTTGGAAGCAGTGAGAAGTGAATCCGACGACACTTCTTGTAGTTGACCGACAATTGTTGTTAATTTTTCCACAAGACTTCTTGATAAGGACATTCGATTTTTTAAAGCCATGCGACAGAGCGTTTCGCTTGTTTTCACATTAGCAGTCAGATTTCCGCGCATTACCGCCCTCGCGTGGTTGCAGCAAGCCCACGGAAATGAAGTGGTAACTTCAGGGGGGCGTTTAAGCCTTTCATTACTTAAAGCGAGTTCAAATTCCTCTACAGCTCTACTGTAATCTTTTTTGGAGGCCCAGTATTTTCCACAATATACCAAACACTTTGGGGAAACCACCCACTCGTCGATATGTTTAACTGCAAGTTCGTGCAAGCGTTGACATTCGTTGTCTGCTTCGTTGTGATTGAAATCATCTCCAGGACCCAGAGAGATAAGTTTCGTGTTAATTCTCACCACAGATCGCCTGTGACGCATAAAATCCAAGTCATCCAATCCCATTCTCTTGAAAATCCCGTGTTCCGAGAAACTGGTCTGGCGACAATCGTCCCCAAGAAGGTTCTCTACGATGAATGCTTTAGTTGATTGAAGAATGTCTTTTCGTTCGCCAGGCGGAAACGTTTTCCACCCTTTAAGCTTGATGCTGACCAAACTTTCGGCCGCCAGACGAAGAAACAGGAGAGATATTCCAGATTTGTTTAAAACGTCTTCGCAAATGGACAAAGACAATTTAGAAAACCAAGTAAACTTTTTGGTGATGTCTGACGTAATTTCTCCGTAATGGTGTTCTATTAAGCGACTCATAAAATACAGGACTGAGGCCACACGTTCTGCAAAATATGATTCAAACAGAAATCTGTTGCCTAAAAACGGTTGCTCACTGTCTGATCTGTACTTTTTTAACTGTTTAGGATCCATTGGCATTTCATTATCCCAACTTGCTTTTAGATATTCCAATACTTCTTGCTTAGTTTGGGAAGCGTAGTATTGCATCATGTTTACATCAGGATGTATTACAATTGTGATGTAGCTTTCAATGTCAAAACCCTGTTGCTTAATTTTTTTTCCAGCTTCAATGCATTCACTCACAATACTTTGGGTAAGAGGGTGTACGTTTTCATCTGTCTCCCACTGAGTCAGAAAATCGTGCGATATTTCACTGCCAGTTAGACTTCTCACTACATCCAGCCAACTCTTTATAGATTTAAGAAGAAATTGTTCTGCTTCAGATATATTTTCATCAGGTTTTTGATGGGCATCAAGCACAACTCCCATAACTTCGTAAATATGACACAATGATAATCGCATAATAAGACAATTGTTCTTTCTTTCATTGCAGAGGAGAGCTCGCATATGAGGAACCATTTCTATCATGAACTCGTTGACCTTTGGCTTGCTCAAATTCGTTTGTACGACGCTTGCAAGAGCTTTGGTGGCGACATGGAGAGCTGTTTTGTTGTTCTGCTTAACGTGGAGGTTGATGGCGATGAAAACTACCTGATGAAAAGTGACTCGTTTGTCAGCATTTCCGTTCCTTTCAGTCACTTTGCACAAGCCAGAATCAACCAATTTTGCAATTAGATTGTCCGTGTCTGCTGAGAGAAAGTAGTAAATCGATTCTTCATCTGTCTCACTCTGCTCCAAATAGTACATGACTCGCTTAACCAATATCAATGGTATATTTCCGTGGTGAAAACACGATAAAGCACAAACGGCTTTCCACATTTTTTCCGCTGCTCCTCCTTCGCTGTCCGGTTTCAAAAGTATTAACAAGGCTTTGTAAATATGGATTTGTTTAGAGAATTTCTCCTCTCGCTCTATTACTCTGTGGGCACATGTCTCGTTTTCCAAATGGTTAAGATACATCTGGTAACTGATAGACAGTGTTTTCGCAGCTTTTACGGCACATAAACCCAATGGATTACCACTTAACCTTTCAACGATACAAGATGCTGCTTGTCTTGCTTCATCTTCGATGGAAGTTGCAACTCCAAGAAGCTGAAGGCCTTCCGGAATAGTAAGTCCAGTTATTTCCAGCAGTAAAAAACAGCTCGAATGTATCATGTCACACGTGCTTTTGTACCTGGACGTGATGTACACGTGAAACTTTTCGCTTCTTGTCTCGATATCGGCCTCACACGATAGAAAGTTGGTTAAAAATTCTTTGTCGTTTTCACTTGGATCTTCAACCACGATAAGAATAGGATATGGAGACTGTACCAAAAGATTAACAAACTGTGTGCTTCTATTTTGTTTCATGCTATCCAAAGCCGTTTCCAGTACACCTATGGGGTTGTTTAACATACCATGTTTAACCATGCAGTCCAGTAGTCTTTCAAGTTGATCTTTGATAACATGCTGCTCGTCGCTGCACTGAATGTGCCATTTTATTTTACATTTTTGCTCTTCGTAAGGAAATTCAGCGCCCAGCTTACGAACTATTTCGGACTTCCCCGATCCGGGCATCCCTTGAAGGTGCAGCACCGAAACTATTTTATTTTGTTGACTTCGTATTGCATCCAGGTAGTCTTCACTCTCAATGAATCGTTGGGTAACTTTACCGACGTTGTCAATGGGGACGTTGGTGCTCTCGTGTGAAGTCCCTATAAATAAAAACGTTTAAGGGCAGGAGACAGGTTTATGTGACCAATGTTTGGCATTGATCTCAGGAAATTACCTGGTATTTCCTCTATACTGCTACCTGAGCCGATTCTGGAGGAGTGGAAACTTGAATCACTGATTGTTATAAACGTTTGACCTAAAAAAATGAGGAATTACATTTGGTACTTGTTCATTTGTAATACTCCCAACTCATCGTTTTTGTAAATGCTGGACATTTGATGGGAAAAGGCATACTTGATTTATTTCTTTAGAAGAAAAACTCGAGGGAATTAAATGATTACTTTTTGATTTTTGTATTACAATGGGCCAACCGCAGACCTGTACATGTATCATCTTTCAACTGTGTCCTATTGTTCGGTGAATAACGAAGTGTGTCTAGTTGTGTGACCGGGGTTGAAAGGAAACAATATTCTTTCCAGAAAGATTAAATTTTCAAAAGAAAAGAACATTGTGTTTTTGCGAAATACGAGTGATTTCCTAAATAAGTGAATAAATTTACTAAATTTAAGTTTCTAATAAGTATTTGGGCCACTACAGCCAGAACGATGTACTGGTAAGAATTATATTACATAAGACCGAGCAAATTGCAATAAACTGTGTTGTTATCCCCTCCACAAATTCTTCTTAAACGAGCAAAAAAATTATCATCGGATGAAAGGAAATGTGTTGTCAGCGAATTTGGCCAAAGCTTAACCATCAAAACTCTTTTTTGCTGTGTAGTTTTTTACCCAAAACCTGACAAAATTGCACGTTCTACAGTTCAAAACCAGCTAACGTGGCGAAGTAGTTGTGCCGCAATCACTGGGTTTTGACAAATAATTGTACATAGTAGGACAATAATAAGAAGCCACTAACCTGGTGGCGAAGAGTTCATTCCGTATCAGCTGATTTCGGTATGATTCTACTTGAATAAGAAACTGTTGCCAGTGTAGACGAAATTGATTTTTCGACGACGTCAGTGACTTCAACCTGAAACTTCCGAAAGTTTTCAAATTACTAATTCCGGTTTGCGACAGTTCGGGACAATGTTTGCCGGAGCCCAATAGGTTGCTTGCAAACTTCATTAAGCGCAATATCGAAGGCAGAGGTAGCCCGACGAAACAACATTTCCGCCTTGAAATATGCTCTTGGATGGAACCTAACAAAAACAGGCGCTTCGGTTTCTTTTTGTCCGCTGATGGGTTTGGAACGAGGAACAAATGACTTTTGTTAGTCAACAAAGCGCAGGATAATATTTCAACACCAGCACGCGCGACCAAGCTTTGAACTTTCTCATTGCAACGAAGGTGGAAAAAGTGTAGAGCTCTGCGTGATATATTGCGTTTTATATCTTGTATTTCATTTCATATGTTGCATTATGCAATGACCTACCAATGTCAGAGGGAATGATATTACAACATGTTTTTTCGCTACAGTACGAGAGATGTGGGAAAAAATAGGAAGTGCCTTTTTCCTTTTTTTAACCTTCTTCGCAGACTTCAGGAAGATACTGTTACACCCGGTCACAAATTTTTCGCCAAACTTGATCCACATATAAGCCTATGGAACATAGAAATCTGTGCGAATATTTAACGCTACGATTGTGTAGTATTTCAATTCAAATACATGACCATAAATAACAGGTGCTGGTTTCCCTGTTTACACCTAACAATTAAAATTCGCACAGATTACTATTAATCACAGACTTATTCGTGGATCAAGTTTTCGAAAAGTTTTGACCTGGGTGTAGTGGTATTTCCCGACTTCTCACGCTTGCCACTTGTTGCGGTTCGGTTGAGCCCAAAACGTTTGGTCCGTGTTTTGCGTGTAGGGATAATTCCGTCTGTGCTGCTACCACCCCCACTTTTCAGTGCGATGCCGTGTTTTTTTGCTACTCCCATGAAGCGCTATATGTAATCATACCACACTCTCCAAGTGTCTTAAAACAGTTTAGATGTATTGCAATTAAATGGTTTTTGTACTTGCTGTTGTTTAAGCAGAAAACACTTTTGTGTTTTTAATCGGAGATATGTAGTATATTTGTTGTGAGGCATTTTAAAACATCAGCATACACATCAGTGTAACCTTCAAATTGAACATGGCGAGTAATTATTAACCTCTGATCATGTGCTGTCGGGTGAACAGCATTAATAATTTGTTCCAGCCAGGTTGAAGTGTCATAGTAAATATCACAAGGTAAACAGCAATAATCGACAGAGTGCCAGGCTTTTTGTGTTGCGACTTTAGTTTATGGGTTTATCTAACAAAGGTGTATTTAAAAATATTATTTCATTTATGCTTTTGGAATGTAACGAACTTCCAAAGTTTTATCTTAAAAAACACTTAACCTGTCCTGGTTTAAATTTACAGCCAAGGTATACCTTTGCCGCTTATCAAATGCCTATTTACAATGCGTATGAAGCACTGTGCAAACACTACACTGGAAATATTACCTTGAACTTTGCTCTTATGCGTGCTTTGCGTTTAATTTAAAGAGCTTATAACGTCATGCAGTATAGTCTCATGGTTCAATCCTGAATAGCCGAACGACTTTTGCTTGTATAGGACTGCTTGCACTGCGCGCAGCTCCACCGACAAAAGCCTGTGAATCGTAAAATATCGAGTTCTGCTGCGGAAGCACTGCTGTCACCGGAGGCAAAATGAGTTCTCAACAGGGTAAGTGGCTGCTTAGTGATATAAACAAATGTTTTTAGGGGTACTGGTTACCGTGCAGTAAAATCAGAAGCAGAAATCGGAATAAATAAAACAGTATATTGGAAAGCATTACCACAAGATTAGTGTACGTATGTCGATGCCCAAAATAATTTTACCTTTGTTTGTTTCAGTTGGAACAGAAATACACATTACAAATTCCAACATCACCTCTTCTCAAATTGGCCCAAGCGGTGAGAGAGGCGGTAACGAACATGGTATTTTTATTTTTAATTGATGTTTATTTACACGAAAAAAATTTTGATTACATACAAACCAATTTCGTGCAAATAAATTAAGTGCCTATATATCCACTTGTTTACAGTGGCAACGACGGTGACCATCAAGGATTCAGTTTTATTCTGTCCTCAAATCGCACCAGGATGGAATGAACCCGGTAATTGTTTGTTTTAGTTTTTATGTATGAACAATCAAATTCAAGAGGGAGTTTCCACAAAAACAAAAACTTGCAGCGTATGATGTTTTTTTCATCAAGGTACTTCACGTGACATCGAGCCTGTCCCCATTGACAACGTCGGTAAACCCAACCAACGATTCATTGAGAGTGCAGAATACTTCAATGCAAAACTAAGTCAAGAAAACAAAATAGTTTCGGTGCTGCACCTACAGGGGTTGCCCGGTATGGGAAAGTCCGAAATAGTTCGTAAGCTGGGTGCTAAATTTCCTTACGAAGAGCACAGATGTATAATAAAATGGCACATTCAGTGCAGCGACAAGCATCACGTTATTAAAGATCAACTGGAAACACTACTGGACTCTATGGGTAAAAACGGTATGTTGACTAATATGGGTGGTGTAATGGAAACGGCTTTGGAAAACTTAAAACAAAATAGAAACACTCAGTTTGTGCAACTTTTAGCACTGTCTCCATATCCTATTCTTATCGTGGTTGAAGATCCAAGTGAAAACGATAGGGAGTTTTTGACAGATTTTTTATCATGCGTTGTGGATTTCCAGACAAGAAGCAAAAAGTTTCACGTGTACATCACGTCCAGGTACAAAAGCACGTGTGACATGATACATTCGACCTGTTTTTTATTGCACCCGTTAGAAGGTCTTACCAAGAATGAAGGCTTACAGCTCCTTAAAGTTACTGATGGCACTGAAGGAGAATTCAAAGCAGCATGCCGTATCTGGAAAAGGTTAAAGGGGAATCCATTGGGTTTATATGCTGTAAGAGCTGCAAAAACACCGTCTATAACTTTCCAGGAATACGAAGAACGTCACAAGGCGTGTATTCTCAGTGTTATAAAAAGAGAGGAAAAAAAGATCAAACAACCCCATGTTTTCAAAGCTATTTTGATGCTCCTGGAACCGCAAAAGGCTGACGAAAACGAAGAAAGAATTTGGGAAGCCGTTTGTTCTCTTGCTTGCTTCCACCACGGAAATATACCATTACGATGTATATACAGGGTCTTGCACTACTTGGAGGAAAGCCAAACGGACGAATATCATGTCAAAACAGTGACAGACGACCTTATTTCAAAGTTGACAGACTCTAGTTTGTGCAAAGTTACCGGAGATGATCTAAATGACAAAAGAGTTACTTTTCACGAGCTGGTATTCGATGCTGTCAATCTAAAAACACAAAACAATAAAAGAGTTTTTTACGTCGCCACCAAAGCCCTGGCAAGCGTTGTACAAACGAATTTGAGCAAGCCAAAGGTCAACGAGTTTATGATAGAAATGGTGCCTCATATGCGAGCTCTTCTACGTCATGAAACAAACAATAGTTGTCTACTAATTCGATTGTGTTTTTGTCATATTTATGAAGTTATGGGAGTTGTACTTGATGCCCATCAAAAGCCTGATGAAAATATATCTGAAGCAGAACAATTTCTCCGGCAATCTATTAAGAGTTGGCTGGATGTAGTGGGAAGTCTAACTGGCAGTGAAATGTCGCACGATTTTCTGACTCAGTGGGAGACAGATGAAAACGTACACCTTCTTACTCAAAGTATTGTGAGTAAATGCATTGAAGCGGGAAAAAAACTTGAGCAACAGAAATTTGACATTGAAAGCTACATCACAATTGTGTTGCATCCCGCGGAATACATGTTGAAGTATTACAAGAAGGAATCGCAGCCGGATGTTGTGGAATATCTACAGGAAGGTGTTGATAGCATATTGCCTTTGCACCCCAAAAAGATAAACAAGTTTAGAAGAGACAAGCTCCAACCGTTTTTAGAAAGCAAAGTTCTGTTTGAATCGTATTTCGCAGAACGCGTGGCTTCAGTTTTGTATGTTATGAGTCGACTTATAGAACATCATTACGGGAATATCACTTCAGATATCATGAAGAAATTTGCATGGTATTCGAAATTATCGCTCGAGATTTGCGAGGAAGTTTTGCAAAGAGTGAAGGTTTCTCCTCTGTTTTTTCGCCTGGCAGCCGAAAGTTTGGTCAGCATTGGGCTTAAAGGTTGGAAAACATTGCCAGCAGAAAAACAAAAACATTTTCTTCAACTTAATAAGAAATTCGTTCTAAATCACCTCCTTGGAGAAGTTGGAGGTCAAAATAGTTTTTCCGAGCATGGAATTTTCAAAACAATGAGATCGGATGACTTGGATTTTATGCGTCACAGGCGATCTGTGGTGAGAATTAACACGAAACTTATCTCTCTTTGTCCTGGAGAAGATTTCAATCACAGCGAAGCAGACGACGAATGTCAACGCTTGCACGAACTTGCTGTTAAACATATCGACGAGTGGGTGGTTTCCCCAAAGTGTTTGGTATATTGTGGGAAATACTGGGCCTCAAAAAAAGATTACAGTAAAGCCGAGGATGCGTTTGAAAACGCTTTAAACAACGAAAGACTTGAACGTCCCCCTGAGGTCACCACTTCGTTTCCATGGGCTTGTTACAACCACGCGAGGGCAGTAGTGTGTGGAAAGCTTACTAGTCATGCGGAAAGGAGCAGAGTACACTGTCAAAAGGCTTTGGAACAGCAAAAGTCAATTTCAAGCAATCTTGTAGAAAAACTGACGGGTATCGTTAGTCAACTGCAGCAGGTGCCGTCGGATTCTGTACCCCATGTCTGCAAGACAACAACATTGGACTTACGCGAAGAACCAGGGGATGCTGTTTGAACACTCCTTACCAGCACCAGGATAATTTAAAGCGAAATGTTTACCTGTTTCTGAACACGATTAAAAATATTAATTGATTCGTTATTATCACTGATCGTGTATCATGTCGTGTTCACCAGCTGAAGTTTATTTCATGTCGCAATTGTTTCAACCTTTTTCTTCCATTGTATATTACGCATTTGTCCATATTTACGCATTAATTTGCCAGCAAAGCCCTGGGAAATTCAACGCACTGTTGTTCGCCAACAAATGTTTTGTGTGTTGGTTCAACGGATTAATGATTAGTGGTCATGTGTAAATGTAATACACGTTATTGTAGATTTGGTGGTTGGTGTACAGAATTAAAACTGTGCTGAACGTTAACAAAACGTTGTACATATGTTTAACAAAGAACTGGAAACCTTGAGACTATCCATTGTTATTTGTACATAAGACGACGATCAATCAGAAACAACAATAATCAGTTACTTTTTGAGAATTTACAAAGCGTTTATTTCAATGTAGATTGCTTTCTGGTCCTGACCTAAGTTGCGCGTCTGTCTTCGACTTTCCCATCCAGTCTTTTTAGTGCCTATAACAGTGTCTTTTCATAACGTTCTTGGACCAGGTCATGCGGGCTCATACAAGCTGCTCGATAAAAACGTTGTGGCAGAGAAAACGGCAAGTTACACGTCAATGCGGTTTATGCTTCAACTTTTCCCGTTTTAGCAGTTTCGTTGCAAGCACGTAGAAAAGAATGCCAGACATAGCACTTGCAAAAGTGAACAACAGTCAGAGAGGAAATGAACGCGCCTGTCGGGACTGTGAAACCGAGTTTTTTAAACATACAAGCTTGCGTTTGCATGGCAGATTTGGTTTTAAACTTCTTGGATGGAATTTCTCCTCACTTGTTCATTGCGAACGTTTTCTTCTCTGATCTGATATATAGCCCAGTGAAACGCAGACTCGCTTTTTTTATCCTCCCAAAACCTCCGTCTAGATACGCAGGAAAACGCCAGGCAGAAACACTACGAAAGAAACGTCATAAAGAAAAAGCAGCATAAAAGATAACAAAGCAGAAAACACCAGAAATTTTTGACATGCATAGCAAAGTACGTTCAAATCTTATCATACGTTTTATTGTTTTGTATTTTTCAACAAAACTTACAGAACCACACTCCCAAAATTGGGGAAAAAGTAAATGCACGACACTGCCATTCGTGGCGTTAAAATCAACGCCATACATGATCCGAACAATACGAAAGGTTCGATAAAGACTGCATAGCCACCGAAACGTTGATAAATATAATATTGCCACAAAACCCTTTTATTGACATAATTTGTTGTAGCAAGTGTAAAAAATAAAAATCTGAACTGAACTTCCGGCAGACTTAAAACGTTGATTTTATTCAACCGATTTTATTTTGTTGTCCACGAAGTATCAGATATTGCAACATGCCCGACAGCACCACAATATAAATGGACAAATTCATTTAGGCGGTACATTATTGCATCTACATAGCAAAAACACAACTCAAAATCCTAAATAAAGTTCTTGGTCGATTTTGGTGTCTAACGCATGAGTGTTACAAGCTATCGCATGCCTCGACAGCGATGCCAGTGCACCTTATTTCGGTATCCAAGCACCTTCACTTGCGAACATGCTCCGTAGCGCACCAAGTGTCGATTAGTTTGGAGCAAATACGTCCACTGTGATGTTTGTGTATGTTGCATGCAAATCACGTGATACAAGCTGCAAATAAAAGTATACGGTTTTGATTTTTTTGGAGGGAAATGGGAAAGGTTTTATGCACAATAATCTCCCAACATGTCATTAATAATAACTTAATTCGCTTATCAAATGTGCCGTATCAGTCTTGTTTCTTTGAACTGAAATATCCTGGTTTGGCATTCATTTACAACGGATGATGCGAGAAATACTCGCAAAAGCTGTGTATTTTTCCAAACACAACCTCTTCTTAAAGAGTATCAAACCGCTTAGTTTCTTGTACGAAACGGACAAAAAAATCCAAACAGGTTTTATAAGTCTTGAGAAAGTCAACTTCTCTCAGTCCAAACAGTCATGAGCGCGGCAGCAATATTATATTAAAACGTATTAAGTGAGAAAAGCGATGAAAAACATCCCAATGAGGATGGTGCTGTGTGTAACCGGAAGGCGGAATCAGTTCTTTTAATCTTTCCTTTGTTACTTTTGAAACGAACAAATTCAACTGATAGTAATGATCTTATTTTAATCCTTGGGGTTTGTGTAAAAAACAGTTGGCCTTTGTCAATTATAAAGCGCTTCCAGTAAAGGAAACTTGTTAATTGTTTCACGTTTCGGTCGTCATACAACCGACCTTCTACAGGGCAAAGTGTGTTGCATGACGTCAGAAAGGTAGATCAAATCAATAGTTTCCTTCACCAGAATGTTTAAAATTGACTAAATACTACGCCTGGTAGCGGTTTACTTGGCGTTGTTTAACTTACTGTATAGTTAAGGTTGTTCAATCCATCCTCTCGCATCATCTGCTTAGTTAATTCCATCATTTTGAATCTTTCGGGATTAGCTTCGTTGGCGCTATCCCGTTCATGAGATATCATCTTGTAACTAAAAAGGGTAACCGAACAATAAATGCACAACTGACGACGAGTATCATCCAAATCTCATTGAAATTGTGGATACAAAGTTGACAAACCGCGCAATGTCGACGGAATATTTAATAACTTTCATTCCCACGGCTTCGATCCGTTGGCAAATGCTCTCGTCCTCTCCGCCCCACCCCCAGAAAGAGTTTGGATACCCGTTCACCTCCAAAAACTGACATTTCGTCATTGCAGTAACGCCACCTGTAAAATATCGTGGCAATGTTTATGTGTTAATGCACCACTATTTGTAAAACAAACGATAAAATACCACTAGAATTGCCTATTGAGATTTGCAGACAGTAGTTCAGTATAGGCACCAAACAACAGACCCGAACCATCGTGTGCACGCACCACTGTCTGCAGCTTTCAATGTTTGTTATGGCTCTTATGCATATGTATGATTTTGAGTGAAACCCGAGCCGGAAGCACTGCCGATTATTAAGCAGTCGTTTGGCCATAGTGCTCTCCACGGTGGTTCGTCTCTGTTGTTTGGTACCCAACGGATAGAGGTTGACCAAAAAGTAACACAAAGTGAAACATTGTGTACTGTTGTCTGCAGCTCACAATTATAATTATGTTTTTTTGCACAAAGTCTGGGTGGATAACTTACCAAACCTTGCATTGTTTGCATTGTATTTGAACTTGTCAACAGCAACGGACAAGTGTCTTGGACTGGGAGGGCAGGTATACAGGCACTTGTCATTCTCTAAGATTAAGTCAACATCATGAAATACGAAGCACTCGAAGTCATAATCTTCGAGCGCTTCAGCGAATCCAATGTTCATAAGCTTGGCTCTGTTGAACTTCCCACTTCCAAACTGTAAAACAGAAACCATGTTTATATTCATCTGGTACAATTCGGCATAATTAGTATTACTTATTCCTGGATAATTTTTTTCTAATTTATATGTAAATAAGTGATACTGATGTTGCTTAATTGTAGGCGAAATGTATATATCAGAAATAAAAACACCAGATTTTGATATTTTATCTAAACTTATAATTTTTTAAAATAGACATGGACAAACTACATTCCGAGGGCCAAATTTGGTCTGTCAGGTTCTTAAATTTGGCCCCCAGGGTTTGGTAGAACTGAAAATGCCGCTTACAAGAACATTTTCCATACTGAAGCCAAACGTTAGTTTGTGCGCGTTATTTTGCTTTTCAGTTACAAGTTTCAAACGTTAATTATTGGAAATGTTGGTCAGTTTATTTACTGTGATTTAAACACTCTTCGTACACTTTACATTTGTATGGATAATTTTTTTGTTTATTACTGGCCCTTGAGTCGAAAAGCTGGCCAAACTTATAGATTAACTTTATATGGTTTGAATACCTGATTAATTATGTATATCCTAAAGTCCAATTGCTGTCGCCGCAGAGTAGGAAGCATAAATTGCAAAAAATATTTAAAATGTTGTTCACGATTTCGGTAAGGGATTATGACGGCGACCTAAAAATACATTGTAGTTATTAAAACATACATCAGACAATTCGGTAGGGAAGTAACATTAAAGTCCTCGGTGTCTTGATTTGCTGTGAAAACAACTTGTGAGTTGCGAAAATCCATATACAAACAATGAGCCAATAATGATCAGTGAGCTGTAGACGGCTGTCCAAACTGTCGGGTCTCATCAGTGAAGCAGGTGATTAACGACCGTTTTGCACCTAGCTGGCCTGACCTAAAAGAATATTCTACTTTTCTGGTGACTTTGAATTCGGCGTTGTTCCGCCAGAATCCCAAACAGCTCTTGTGCCATAGTGTAATCTACTGTGGTTCCTCTTCGGTAGTTTGTGACTAGTTTGGAATCTAGCGGCTCTACGTCGACTGCAAAGTCACCACAAGTCTCTTTCTGGCGAGATACCTGACTAGTTCTTTGCTAGTTACCAGCTGCACTGATGGCGCCTGACAGGTTCAATTAATTTAAAGTTGATCGTTAAAGGATAGTTGTTGCTGCATAAACACCACCTGCCATTTCTTAAAACCTTTGAAAAAAACTAACCTTAGAGCGAGCTTGGCAGAATTGTGGTTTGTAATGCCCTCCTTCGCCACCTAGTGGGTTGTCAGTAGCAATGGTTTCAAAGGACAACGTGTCGTTAGTGAACGAGATATTAAGGTTACCCTGAAAAGTAGTTTCGTATAATGACGTCATTATTAAACCAACTAAAATTACCATAAATACCTGAAGATTTGGAGGTTCTTCTGGACAGTCTGGCAATAATTGAGCACTTCTGTTATTTCCAGTAGCTAATGGGCACGACCAATTTTTTGTCCGCCCCTGGTTTTTAACCAACCTAATTGGGTGCAGCCGAGCATCCAACTGCAAACAGTACATGTTCAAAAGACAGAACCTTAACTCATACAAATATTGCGAAAACTCACCGTATAAATAGCCCACAAACCATAAAGTACAGGCACTAAAATGATCACATACACGAAAAGTGCGATTTGTTTTCGTGTACATAAAAAGCATGCTGCGGTCACGTTTCTTTTCCTTGTTTTTCCGGACTCGACACGAACATACGACATGTTGCGATGCACTGTATACGTAATACATAATATTTAGATATGCATTAATGTTCTCACGAATCAAAACTTTTTTTCTCAATTGCAACATTCAGTAAAATTAAATTTATTTCTGCATTGTGTGGAGACCATATGCAACGAGTAGTAACATGTTTTATTTAGCCTTATCTATACGGCCTGTGAAGTCGAACAGGTCAGCTGTAACTGTAGAGCCGGACTAACCACGCCATTTTAAACTGATAATGTTTAAACCGTTGAAATAAATGCAACATGTCAATATTTTCAGCACGTTGGGATAGTCTGTTGATTTTTTTTGAGTAAATCCGTTATTAGTGCTCATAACGATTATTAAATAATGGTGATATTACACCTAAAAGATAATTTTAAAACCTGTTACCGCCCAGGTATACAGTTGAATCTCTAATCCCATGCATGCCTAACCTGGTGCAGTCTTTCATCTGTGAGAAAGCTGAATTTCAGCAAATCATGCGGAACTTGCAACTTTTACTGCAAACAACATGCACTTCCTAACATGCTCTGCGAATACATATCAACAAGTTGTAGGCTGTAAACAGGTTATAAAAACACTGCCTGGTAAAACCATCAGCCAGCTGACTGGCAATTGCTCAAAAACGTGTCTAAAAAGTTCAAACCAGACGTTTTAACAAAAAGTTCAAACAGTACCGTGAATGCATATGTTCTGATGTGAACATTTCTTTGCCTACTTGTTCTGTAACAATTAGCGAGCAAGGCTGCTGGAAGCGTTGGTTTGAACCAGGGTTGCCATTTGGCCGTCTTCACGGCCAAATTCCAGAAATTTGGCCGTTTGAAAATCGGCATGGCCGCGAAAAAATCGTTTGGCCGTAAGGCAGATATTTGGCCGAATTTGGCCGAATTTCACTTGGTACTATATAAATCCACAAAAGGCATTGCTGGTTTCAGGTTATCAATAGATTTGTGGACGATTGTGTTGTCATAAATATGTCTCCGAAAAATTGTTACGTCATAAACTAATCTTGACTGAGTTTGTGAAGAATTATGCTGCAATCGTAATGCTTTAGCAACATAACCGGTTTTGAAACCACTGATGAGCATATAGATGACAGTGTTTTAAACATACAATTTACGAATTTATTTCCGGCTATATAGTCGTTTCTATAGAAATCATCAAACTTTTAACGTGATTTGGCCGTAAGAGAAAAAAAAATCAAAAAAGTGATTTGGCCGAATTTTGGCCGTGAGAGAAAAAAAAATTGGCCGTCAAGTGTTTTGACCATCTGGCAGCCCTGGTTTGAACAATAAACAATGAAAATTGAACCTGTTCGACGCCAAAGCGCCCTTTTTCCTTTTGATCCAGGATTGACAAACCCATTGCATGCGTGACAATTATCCATGGTAAGATTAAAATGTACAAATTCATCGCCCAAAATCGTTTAAATGTAATTAAAATTGAAACTATTTCAGTCGTGATTTTCTGTCACATTTTGTCACATATCAATTTTGTCACTTAATTGCACACGACCATGGAATCAAAATAAACATAGCGGGATAAACTCGAGTGGAAGCGAATACCCTACTTGTCTGAATAAAATAAATATAATCTCGACCAAGCAAATCTCATATGGCATCTAAAAGTGTGTTTAATTCCTACCATGTGGCATAACCTCAACGCTCACTAAACGTTTCACTGACATTTGGATACAGCAACAGTAACGACATCTTCTTGCAACAAAACACTGTGCCTTTCATAACATAACACTGTCCTTGTGCTTTTCTCGTTGCGGGTTTGCTCTGACAGTATGACGTTTCTTCGCTAAAACCAACGGACTTACACAATCGGCCTGCGTCATTTGAGTCACTGCCATATTTGGAACATGGCACGAAAGCATGGACAAAAGTCGATACAAGTAAACGTGGCATTTTTAACAAAACCGAAACTGTCTCAACGCCGCTGAATGTTCAAGGCGCATACGTGGCATGCTTCAAGCAGGCGATACAAACTAGAGGTGCGTGATACCCACATATACACTGAATGAAGGCATGTTATACAGGTTAACTGCTCAGAATGTGTTCGTACTGGGATAGAAGAGAACTTCATGCCAGCAAAGTCTATCGGTCATTGGGTAGGTAACGGCTTAGAGTTTTTCTCGAAACTTCGTACCAGCTGTCGTTTTTACAATGCCTGATTTGAACAATTCTTTGCAAAATTACTGTATTACAATCAGCAAACATGACTCCTATTCGTTTGTGGCAAGCTCCGTTTTACTCGACAACGCAGGTGTATTGTCTGTGTTTTGACTTCCATTCCTATTTTGTCATAATACCTTTGGTTCCTACTTTTTCGATGAATCCCTTACTTTTTCAGAACCTCTTATTTATTTTGACATTAGTTGTTGATTTGCGTCTTTAAAAATAACTCATGCTCAACCTTGAAACAAAAACGTTATTGTGGCTTTAGTTGACGTTGGCTGAAGACGAGACCAGTTCAATTGACAGACAGGGAACTGCGCTATCACCGTACGTATGTGCTGTAATAGCCTTAGCCGTATAGCACACATGCTTCCTTGCCTAAGCTAGAACGCAGGCAGAACCACAGATGTAGACGGCGTTAGGCTTTCCTCAAGAACTAGCGCAGCCTTTTGGCATCCGGACTGATGACAGGCGATTTTTAACGCAAATGGTTATAAATAAGGTTCACAGGCTTCGCAGTCAAAGCATTGCAGCCAACCTGGATCAGCCACACTTTAAAATAAAATACGAAAGCTGAGATCGACAAATATAAAAGGCCTGCGCAGTTGGGCGATCCTATCTTGCTATGCAAAAGCATGGTATTACATCAACGTTGTTATAAATGTCTGATGTGTTACCCGTTGGCAAACAGAACACACAATAGCCTGACATTAACGACCTAACTGGCACTCGCTTACTTGAATAGAAGTAGCATCCGGTCGCTATTGCATTATAACGCGCTAGGATACTTTAATTGACCCTACTCATGTTGCAACGCGTATTTCTATTCAATAAAGTAAGTCTGCTCACTGAGTCTCGTTTAGTTGGTTATGTAGACTTAGTTAAAGCAGCCAAACGAAAACCATCGAAATCGCCCGCCACCAATTATGAAAAGCGCTGATTGCATGGCAAACATTTCCATCTTGCCGTAGGTATTTGTCAATATCGTTTGTGACGAAAATTGTATGACTGCATGATCACTAAACTATTAACTACTTCGCAGTGCAAATCAATAGTTAATTTTTTTTAATTGCGATGCCGAACTACCATAACCACGAGTATGAGTTAATTTACACAAAAACCGATCATTGAAGTCATCTCGGGCACAGTTTCTGGAATTTCGGCAATGTTTCCTGGAATGTAGAGCTCGTTGGTCCTTGCTCTCACGATCACAAAAACTTTTTTTTTATTACGACGTATGGATACGCATCATCGCTCGCCAAACGTCACTAAGAAACAAAATACCAAGAATTTTGTGAGCAGCATATAGATGGCCATTGTTTCGACCTGTAAGGGCTCATCAGTGCAGCTTGTGACTGTAGACAATCTTGCGGCTCCATGAAAAGAAAAAAGTACCACGAAAGGAAATACATCACCAAGCACAGTGCAGCAATCTTTTTTGACGTTTATTGCAAAGTACCAACGCGCTCATACCCACGTTTCTCAACATAAGCCTATAGTTCCACAAACCCGGGAGTACTCAAAAACACACGACGCTGACATTTCTGACATTCCAAAATCAACGCACAGTTATACGACGAGAAAGATTAAGCCGTAGAAAAATTCATTTGTTATTTTAACAGTAAAAGGATTTCTTATGGTGCAAAGTGCTTACTTTTGCCTTTCGTAAATTTCTTTTGCAATTCATGCGTTGTTTTCATTACATTTGAGCTTATATTTTACAAATTTGGAAGTTTGCACAAACTTACAGTTTAAAATATAAGTATTTGGTATATTATATAAAAAACGGGGCTTCAAAATGAGTACAAAAAGCTACAGAAGACTTCGAAGGCGCTTTACGCAATGAAAGACTCAAAAGACCCCATGAGGTAGCACCTTCATTTCCGTGGGCTTGTTACAACCACGCGAAGGCGATCGTGCGCCGAAACTTGACAAGCGTGTAGGGAAACCCATATACCAAGAAAAAAAACTGATCGGGATTCGTGCCCAGGATATCCTGAGTTCAAATCCCGGTGCGGTCAAAAAAAAAAATAAAAAAAAAATAAAAAAATAAAAAATAAATAAAAAAAAGGCAGTGTCATCCTGGGTGATTTGCAGCATTGGTAAGCGACCGACCCGTATACCAAGAAGAAAACCTGATCGGAATTCGTGCCTAGGACATCCAGGGTTCAAATATGTTGTGGCCAAGAAAAAAAAGGGCAGTGTCTTAGGGCACGGATAAACGAATGGTAATTTTAAAAGCCGTAAACACCACCAATTATTGATCAAATGATCCAGGAAAACGAAACTGGTTCTAATCATGGTAAGAAAACAAACGTATTTTTTGTTTTCATATTGAATTATAATTTAACTGGCTGATTCTTTTACAAAAATCTTGCACATTTAGCATTGTGTACTCAAATTGTGACTTAACTTGTACGATTTTTCCTCTTTACGGTTCGTTGCATTTTTTGGCGTCGCGTATCGTGTGACGTGTACATTCAGATGTTGGACTTGCTCGCGAGTTTTGTCAGGTTTTGGGCGACATATATTTTTTGTTGGAATTATACTGGCAGTCAGTTACTAGTTCTTTTCTTACATATCCAGGTTTTTATTTGCATTCTCTAATTTTTAATTTTTTAATATTAATTTTTTAATTTTTATCAAGGTTCTTTCCTTTATGTGGCAGACGTCTACTTAGTTATTTTACGCTGTTTTGTACACTTTGCAGAAACTGATGATGCCCTGTTCAGGGCGAAATATATTTTTCTGATAAAAATAAAAACATTTTAAAAGAGCTGTCTGAAAGATTGACTTAAAAGTTTTAATCAGCTACTACAGATACGGTATCGATCGACAGCCTACCAGGGTGGCTTGGTTTACCGATCCGGTGTTGTTTATTGTTTTTTCATTAACTTGTACGAGTTATCAAAAACATTCTGTGTAGAAGTACAAGAGAAGAAAATCGATAAATGATTTATTTTTATTCCCCAAATGTGCGGTCGTTTTAGTGCACTTATGTCCCAAACCCATATAGCACCCTACATAAAGGGTAAACGCACCAACTTGTTCACTGAAAGTGCGTCCCACGATTGTGAGCGTTTTCACTTGTTTTTTTTGTGTGGTAGAACTGCCTGGAAATTAAAAACATTTCTTTGACTGACTCTTGATTGGGAATTTCCTGTCGACTTCACACGTGTAAGATAAAAGTTATCGATAACTTTTTGTTTATTGGCTTTGTGCCGAGGAATTGTAAACCCCGCATTACTTGCACAAGACGCCATGGAAAGTAAAGTTTTGAGACTTGGAGACAGCAATGTAAAGTAATATAATCCAATTACACCAATGACAATGCGTAGGCAGCCGAACCTTATTCGTGGCATAATAAAAACAGCAAGCAAAGGCTTACATGACATTTGCAACTACATCTAAAACAACTTTTTATCCAATATATTAAGCACATTTAATGTCTTCCACTATCTCAGAAACTTTCGTTTCATGCTGAAATCTGTCAGTCTTGTTAAATGACACACATTTAATGTTTATCATTTAACTGATGCAATGTCACAAACTTAACAAAACCGCACATCTACAACCCTTCGAATTCGTCTGTTCCAAGTGGATTGAAAGCAAAGCGAATTCAATACACCTCCTTGGAACGAAAAATGCGCTTCGTCGCTCCTCTATGTCTTGCCCAAATAACGGAAGGGGCGATTGATTTATGCGCATTCGATTTCGCTTTAATTGTTCATGTAAACGGGTTTGTTCACTGTCACGTGACTGCACATAAATGACGCAACTATACGGTTTCCTATACGTCATTTACTTCAGTACTTCTTCCGGGTTTGCTTATCCCCACGCACGTTTGCCGATTTAATTCAGCCAAATGTTGTATACGCTGCAGTTTTCTGTTCAATACACATAACTTATGTGCAAAATAACATCAGATATTTTTCGACCTTTCTTGGAAGTGATGAACGTTACCAGTTGTCGCAATGTTAAAATGATAAAATGTCGGTAATTCTAATTGTAATCTGATTTGGAAAAACTGAGTTGGCTCCAGTTCTTGTTCTAATTTAACATTTCGGTGCTACTTTTTATTCGGGATGATTTGCCACCAAAACCGGTGAATTGTACAGGATAAAACCTGCCAATATTGGCATATGAATCGTTTCCACTCTCGTTGTAATGCCAATATAATATGATTGAAATTGACGTTTTAATGGTAATTCTAATCTAATTTATAAACTCCAAAATAACGCTTGTTCCAGTTTGCTCGATATGCAGGAAAAGGCGCTCAAATACAGTGAGAATGATTGATACGCGAAATACACACATTCAGTTCAAAGTCGCTACAAGCAGCAAATATATCAAGTTTGAATTTGGTAGGGCGTTTCACGGACAAACGAACGTTTAAAAATGCGGCATAATACAACAGCAGACAGAATTAAAAAAATGACAATCATTGCAACTAATGGTAATCCGATCAACAGAGCGCTGGTTGTTGGCGTTGCAATCGCTTGCGCTGTTGTTTCCTCGGTGTGATGGTGCTCGAATGACTTTCCCTCCAATGCTGTAACAGCCTTGAATAAACACATGCTTGACAACAGAATCGCAATGCAATTTTTCATAGCGCACTTCATATTTACTCTGTTGCTCGTAACGTCTTCTGGAACTGTTAGTATGAGAAGTCCACCCACAGGTTTTACGCCATTCGTCACGTTGTTTATAGTTCGTGGTACACCTGGTGCTGATTTATTGAAAAGTGTGATTAATGATAGAGAGTGATCAGGTCATGAAGAGACTTACGCCACGATGAGCAGGTTCAACATCCATCAACCATGTGCTCCAAAACCCAGCAACCTATGAGAGAGGAAAGTGGTCGCCAACATGGATCAAACACAACACTCCAAGTAACATGATATAGAAAGACTACCCACGCAGCAAATTGTGGCACTGACAACTTTCGTTTGCGAGTACAACAGGCGCTTCCGCATAGATGACATTTTGTGCGGTTCAACAATCTTGGAATTATTTAAAACTTAGTTTTGATACAACTATGTCGATAGCATAAGCGCCCAACTCGAAATTTTTCGTGGGGCCAACAGTTTTATTGGTTAAAGTTTTGGCTTTAAAAATTGCGCAACGCAACATTAAACGATTATTTTATCATATATTTAGCAGCAAATTGTTCACTTCGAAAAACGCAAATATTTGCTTCAAGCGCCGCAAAGGCTCGCTGTATACGCTTTGACGAACAATGCGCTGACGGGATTTACCCAGCGTGACCGCGGTCAAACCCATTTCATTGCGGTATACTTTATAGGTGTTCAAAAAACGCAATGGTAATGTCATATACATGTTCTAAGTCTTAAATAAGTAGGGCCTACATGCAGTCAATTGCATATAAAATCTACCTGGGCATGATAAACTAAAAAAACGGAATTTTGGTGTAAAAGAATTGACAGAAAAAGGAACCTGCTACAGTTATACGTCAACAGACAACCGCAAGTGTTCAATGTCATTTTAGGATTTCTATGGTGAATAACCGTAACATTCCGTGGTTGTAACGTCATAGACTCTAAACTTTGGATTTGAGACCAACAAACGAATGCATTGAGGCGTTAATAAAGTGCAAATATAACACAAAATACCTTACCTTTAACCATATTACTTAAAGCTGGTCACCACGGAGTAGAACATGTCATGACGTCAGCATTGATTATGTTGAAGAAAGTGATACCAATAAAAAAAAACAGCTCAATATGTTCACTATGTCGAGCGTATGATACCCTCTAAAATGTCCACTTCAAATTGCCCTCAATTGTAAGACTGCAAATACATATACGGAGTAAAGTCGATGACCAAATTTCTTCCTTTACATAGTAGACATATGGGGTAATTTTGTTCACATTGTCAATCGAAACCAAAGAGATCGAAATGAAATCAATGGCGCAACAAAAAACAACGCCTTTTTTTGCATAATCTTGTCTGGGGACCGTTAAAATATTTGTTTGTGGCTTGGGGAACTTCCCGTGTGTGATTTAGGTGATTTTTTTTGGGACTACACGAAGTGGTGAAGATGGGGATTTCTCGCCGTCTTTGCTATTAAAGCAGTCTGTCGAAATGCGGAACTAAGGCTTATGTATGAGTTGTTGCAAGGGAACTGGATAAATGTACTGCATTTTTGTTGCAGGTGACTTGCGGTTTATAAACTTTTTATATCCTAACATATGCTATCCACCATGCCGCGGTAATTTTTACATTAAATTGTTGAGTAGGCTACAGGGTCTGGACTTGATTAAATGCAGATTTATAGCAAGTAAATTTTTGTTACCAAACAACCTTGTTGGACTTCATACAATGGATCAAACTGCAGGTACTTGAACAAAATAACAATTGTATGCTTGTTTTTGCATTTCTACTTAGTCACAACACAATAGTCTGCAAGTCACAAGTCAGTGCTTTTTGACATGGGTTTGATAAAATTATTTTACTTGAGCTGTTTCAAGACATGAGCAAATAGTCTCAGGGTCGCAAAGATAGTGTCTTTTAGTTTGTCTGCTTTTGGTTAGCATTTTGCAAAAGTCCAAGGAATGCTTAAAAGTAGGTGATCATAACATGTAGATCTGGATTTTGAAGCACAAACGCTCTATTAAGATTGGTGTTAATGTATTAAAAAGCTGCCCTTTTCTATATCCCTTTGTCACCTTTTTTTGACGAGTTTTTTTGTCTTTTTGTTTTATTTTCAATAATTGTTTCATGAATTGCAATGAAATTTATATAAAATCATCAAACAATTTAAAATTATTATGCTTAATTGTTTAAAGGTTGTGCGGCAAACCTCCAAGGTCAAGCGGGATATGTGCAATCTGCTTCTATTGTGGCATCCAGTGACTCAAACTATATCACCCAAATATCAAGTAAGTGAAAGTGATCATTTTAGAAACACTGATCATCTGTGTTCTTGATTTGTGGTTACGAAAATACTTGTTGTATTTTGCATGGTGATTTTCAAGTCTATTCCAGGGACGTTAAACATATTTAGTGCTGTTGGCCTGATTTGCCCGACAAGAACTTCTTAAACCTTGCAAATAGTCACGCTTATTTTTTATTTTATGTGGTTCTAATGCAAGCGAACATTCCTGTTGCCACAAAACAGGGCAGTGTGGCCCAGAACCATACAATGCAAGTTTGACACCCCTGGCCTACAGTATCCTTGGTACCTATATGTACGATTTTGATGAATTGGCAATATATAGAGTTTCTGTTTGCTGCAAACAATTTTAGCAAAAATACTCTGTACTACCAATATTTACTTTGTACGGTTTATGCCAGGGGTGTCAAAAACTTTTAGTGCTGTTGGTATCATTTGCCCACTCAGAAATTGTAAAACTTAACGGGTAGTTACTCTTGTTTTGATTATCTTTTGTTCTAACAGAGGGATGCACAACTCAAACAGTGATACATACTGTTTTTGTTGTGCACAACTTACCTTGTGACAAATATTTTTGTGAAGTTTGCAATCTAAATGCACTGATAAGAATAAAACTAATGTTAATTTGGACCTTCCTGTTTCATGTCTATATTTACATTGTCCAGGTGCTTTCAGCGAGAGCGTTGTGCTGGACCTGACTTCAATAGACAATGTTGGACAAGTCAGCCCTCACTACATCGACAATGAAAACTACAATAAAGCAAAACGAAAGCTGGCAGAAAAACTTGTGTCAATTCTTCACTTGTATGGAATTCCAAGCTCCGGGAAGTCTGAGATTGCCAGAAAGTTGGCATGTGACTTCTCCGCGGACCCTCAAACAATCGTTATTAAATGGCACATTCAATGCAGTGACAACAATCATGACATTAAACTTCAACTGAAGAAACTCCTGGAGAATATCGATAAACATGGTATGCTGAAAGTATCCAAAGGTGTAACAGAAACAGCTCTTGAAAATTTGCAAAATAACAAGTGCAAAGAATTTGTCAATCTTCTTGTTGCGACCCCGTTCCCAATTCTTCTTATAGTGGAGGACCCAAGACCATCAGACAAGACGCTTCTAAATGATTTTCTTACTTGCATCACTCTAGTCAAAGGCAGAAACAAAAAGTTCCACATCTGTCTAACTTCAAACTTTAAAAGTACGTGCAACTTGCCAATATCTGACTGCTTCGACGAGGAAAACATTGATGGTCTTGATCAGGAAGAAGGGTTAAAATTGCTCGGTGTGACAGAAAGTTATTCCCATGACGAAAGACTTGCAGCTGCAAAAATCATTAAAATGTTGAGTGGTTCTCCCTTGGGTTTGCTAGCTGTCAAAGCATCAAAAATGTCTGGTTTTGTAGAATACCTTGAAGAGTTGGAAAAGGACGATTTAACCTACATCATTGCACGTGAGGAGAAAAAAATTGAACAAAGGCATGTCTACAGATCAATACTAATTCTACTCAAACCCAAAATAGGTGACGAAGAAGCACAAAAGTTTTGGGATGCAATTTGTTCTATTTCTTGTTTTCACCATGGCAACATTCCTCAAATCCTTGTCAGCAGAGTCATGCACTATTTAAGAGAAAACACAGATGATCTTGATGCCTGTGGTCTCTACAATAAAGCAGAATCAACTGACTTCATCGCGCAGTTAACCAACTGTGGCATGTGCAAAGCATCGGGCAATAGAGAAAATGTAACTTTCCACCAAGTTGTGTTTATCGCTGTCAGGTTGCATCTTCAAGAAATGAAATTACTTCAGCCTGCTATGGATACCAGTACAAAAGCGCTGGCCAGTGTAGTGCACAAAGATATAAGGAGACCAGAAAATCACAATTTTATGAGAGAAATGGTCCCACATATGTACTCAGTGCTAAAGAGTGAAGATGATTATCAGTCCTCTGACTTTCTTATTCAGTTGTGCCAGAGTCATTTACATGAAGTGATTGGAATAGTTTTGGGACCACAACAAAATCTTGGGGATGGAATGTCCAAGGCTGAGGAGAACCTGACCAAATCCCTAACTATTTTGTTTGGTATAGTTAGTGTCTTAAATGGCAACAGGATTGGTGTTGAAAGAGTGACTGATCCAGTTGGAAAGGACTTAATTGCTACAAGGACAAAAAATATTGTAGACCAATTTGTAAATGCTGGAAGGAAGATGCGGGGCAGTACTTTCAATATCAATGATTTCATTTCTATTATTCTGAAGCCACAACAGAATGAAATGGACCATTACTCGAGTGAATCAAACCCGACAGTTGTCAGCTACTTCAAAAAGGCACTGAAAAATCAAGTTCCATTGCATCCATCTGCTATTAGTAGCTATCGCACAACCAATGTTGCACTCTTTTTGGAAGAAACTTTGTTGTATTTAACCTATCTTCTGGAAAAGGTAGTATCTGTGCTTCACACAATGGGTCGCTTGATTCTTTACCACGATGGAAAGTTAAGTGTGAAGCAAAGGGAAAAATTTCACTGGTTTTCCACAATTGGCATTGCTATTTGTGAGGAAGTTAAGTTCAAATTTGGAATTGCTCCTATATTTCTGCGACTTACCACATCAAGTGTGGCAAGCATCAGACTGAAGGGCCTGCAAGATATTCCAGTAATTCAGAAGCTGGCGATTCTGAAAGATCTGAAACAATTTATCAAAGAAAAGCTCATGGATCCAGAAACATATGGAACCCTTTTTTATGAACATGGAATTTCGAAGAGGGTTACGGTGAGAGAGTTTGACGCTTTGGCCTACATTAGGTCAGTGGTGAGGATCAACGCAAGGCTTATAGCACTTGGTGTAAATGACGGAGATGACTTTGATATGAATGAAGCAGATACATTGTGTTGGCGCTTCTATACCACAGCACGTTCCAACATGGAATGGGAGATCTCTCATAAATGCCTGGTGTATTGTGGGAAATATTGGGCTGCAAAAGAGGATTACAACAAGGCGATTGAAATCATCGAGGAAGCATTAGAAAGTGATGGAGTTAAAAGTGGGGCTGAGCGAACAAGGTCATTTCCGTGGGCTTGCTACAACCACGCGAGGGCAGTAGTGTGTGGGAATATACTGAATCATGCATTTTGGAGCAAACAGAAATGTGAAAAGGCACTTGAGCAACGGGTCGGCATTTCAAAGGACCTTGTAAAAAAACTCGATGAGAGTGTGAAAAAGCTGGATGAAATGTTGTCCGTTACCAAGGCAAAGGTGGTTGCCTAAATTCAATTTGTCAGGCCAGAAATACTTTTCCTGGTGTAAGTTGTATGCAATGAGTGCTGAACTTTTTTAATGGTCCGTAGATTACAATTAGTGAATTATATGTGCCTATTGTTTGTTTTGTATATTTTATGCCATTGCATGTATGAGATGTTGCAATCCCCTCTTTCATTGTAGTGGTGTTTGATGCCAGTCCCTGTATGTATAAATTTATTTCTAAATTTTTTTGGGCAGTTCCTGATGCATTTTCACTTTAATAAACCTCAAGAAGAAAAAAAATTACACAAAGCAACGCAGTTTTTTTTTATTTGGTTTGGGTTACTTTCGCTGTTTGTATGAATCATATATTGTACCACATTGTTTTGTGCTGTTTGTGTAGCATTTACATTC
The DNA here is from genome assembly GCF_947561715.1 of Ascidia mentula. Lineage (NCBI taxonomy): Eukaryota > Metazoa > Chordata > Ascidiacea > Phlebobranchia > Ascidiidae > Ascidia > Ascidia mentula. The sequence continues at coordinate 19,420,436 of NC_138568.1, read as the reverse complement.
TGCGCCTACTCTCTTCATCTCTGTGTTTTTATTATCTCTTCAATTCTTGCCGTCTTCTTTTTATGAACTGATTGAAATGCTTAAGATGACAATTTGTAGCAAAGCATAAAATAAAGTGTGCTTTCTATTATACAGAAAACCTTTTTTAGCATTTGTTAAGTTATTCATTTTCAGTAAACCTGACTAATCCATTGAGGAACGGTAAAGTTATGGGCGTTTAATGTTTTGTTGACCAGTTTCCCTTTTGTAAATTTTGTTCCAGTAATGAGGATTGACTTTTGGCCAAGTAATATCAACAGCATTGTAATTACAATAGGCAACTACTTGTTATTGATCACTGCATACCATAGTGATTTTCACTTTAGCTCGTTTGTTAGTGTGTCCTATTCATGGTTCCAAACCCACGTCATCAATGGGTCTGACGTCACTATGCCGCAGATAAAGGACTAAAATTGCAATGGTTTAGCCAGGAGTTAAAAAAAGGATTTGCTGTTGCGCTAAACGCGTTATGTGGAAGAACACCTATCAAAACCATTTTTTGCTCGGAGAGGGATATTACAAGTTACAGTTTGTCTCGCAACTATGGTCTTAAAAAGTTCCTTTACAAATCTTGAGATTTTTGTTCCAGTCGCTCAATATGCTTTGGAAAAGATGGAACACTTCGGAACAACTGTGGCTATGGTAGATCCCATCTACGATCAATCATGGACCTTTAGACAGCTCTGTCCATAGTCCATTGATGTTGCGCTCAAACTCTCTTCTATTGGAGTGAAGAAGGGCGATGTCGTTATGTTTTCTATATATATTTCTATATATATGTTCGTTACCAGAGGGATGTTAGTTGACAAAAAAAAATCGCCAGTTAACAAAAGTTTGAACGCGCGTTACTCGGCCACCTTACGAGGTAGCGACATGATATTTGTACACGATATAGTTCATGAAGTTTGTAACGATGCCAAAATTATTAAAAAATGCATATTCATATTCGGTATCTGATAAGTCGGCGAGCCGAGTGATCGAAATCAGCGAGGGCCAAGATTTGTGCAAGGTTTTATCGACGAAAGTGTAAGGCGCGTATGCATATGGCTTGGTGGCTTGAACGAGCGGCGGGCGACGGTCGGGTTGGAGTAAGTTATCGTTGAATTTCGCATAGCCACCCTTGCTTAATATGTTAAATTTTGATTTCATTCGATAGCAGGAGGGTATAAGATTGTTTTTGCAAAAGAACAGCTTGGGCCAAGGTTTGTGCGAAGTTTTATCGACGAAAGTGTACATCGGACCACCGTTTTTTCATGTTTGTAAAATATGAATTCATATTTCTTCACTTCCTCTATCGAATTTTTCAAATATTTTTATATCGTTTGAAAGGTTTAAGCGCGAAGAATGCTCTGCTTTAAAATTTTTGCCAACGAATCTTGTTTTCGCAACTTATGTTATAATACGCAAATCATATTCATAACCGAATATGAATATGTTTTTTAAAAATAATTTTGGTATCGTTACAAACTTCCTGAACTACATCTTGTGCAAATATCATGTCGCTACCTCGTAAGGTGGCTGAGTAACGCGCGTCCAAACTTTTGTTAACTGGCGATTTTTTTTGTCAGCTAACATCCCTCCGGTATTTTCGTTCTGAAAATATGTTTTCGTTGATCACATTTGTATTTGTTGGGCACTCGTCTGACCAATCAGAGCAGTCGCCGAATCCATTGAATTTATATGTACAGAAATAACAATTAATTGGTAAACTGGGAGTTTTCGACTACTGGTGGCAAACGTTAAGATGTGCTTGTGTGGTTAGGTGGAAAAATATGATTTGTGCAGTTGCTCGCACTTAAACTAATTTTGATCGGTATTGGGGCTTTTAACATTGGTTGCTTCAATAGTATTTTTTCACTTTGACGTTATTTTATTTAATTATGTATAAAATAAGTATCCGCCTCTGTAGATTGGCTCAAAACTCTTTTTTTGACAGTGAGCCGTTAGTGCAGGGTGAACTGAGCGTTTACCATAGCTGGCTTTGGAGGCCCGCGTAAGTACGTGGATCAGATTGGGGGTAAACGGTTGGTTTAGACCAGAGATTCTCAAACTTTTTTAGTGTTCACAACGGATTGGAATGGGTTGATTGCAACCAACTGATTCCCATCCATTATTCTGCAATTTCGCAAGAGTCTCCAGTTTGTCAACAACCCGAAGTAGGTTTATATCCAGCACACGAGAAAGATATAAAGTTTTACCGATCATTAAATTTAACGACTGCTTTGATAAATTTTGCTGCCAGCGTAAAACCGCCTACTGTGCGTAAAGTTTAATCCCTTTTCCTGTTGATACCAGATGGCTTTTACAACTCTTCTCTTAACGGTTTCTGCCGTTGAACATTTATGGTATTATCACCGATCTAATAAATTACCAAACTCTGCAAAGATATTTGGATCACGGGTCAAAATGTCGCAAGTTTATTGCATTTTTGGACCAAAAACAGTTTCTGTCGCAGCATAACATAATAGTAATGGACACTTTGCAGTTTTTTTTTGTTTGAAACTGATTTAATTTTTTGGGGGGCTGCGAATTCACATCCAACCGGGGCCAGATACATTTTTTATTTTTTAATCTAGCTATGATTTCGATGTGTTCTTGTAAAAGTAATACACAATGTGGGTTACCGAATGCAGAAATCTATGACAAAGCTTTACGATAAATTTGGGTGAAAGTTCTCCATTGTTACAAACAATGGGAACACGGTAGAAAAGAAAACAGTCGTTCTGCTGGGTTTACTGGTTTTTACGACTCACGTTTTCGGAATCACAGTCGTCTATAAACCGTATAATGATCGCTTTAAAGTCGTAGACGAGCGAAACATGTAATGATGGTTAGGATGTGTTTGTGCTTTCCTATGGACTGGAACGTGCATGAAAACAATGTCGTCAAGCTTTAACAGCGTGGTAATTACTTGAAGAGGAACGCGTGATTTTCCTATATAAGCCGAATTTCAAAGGTTTTAATCCAGAGTTAGTTGGCAGCAAGTCTCCTTACGGATCTTCAAGTAGCACAAAGATGATTCTTGGAGGTAAAAATTTCCTGCGATGTGTTTCGTAACTTTAACAAGTTAATAAAACATTTATTATATTTATATATATATCATAAACGTTTATATATCCTAATAGGTCTGCGTCACACACATATTTGGTATATGTAGCTATGTTCTTTTGGTGGGAAACAAATAACATGATGTTGGAATTGTTTCTTTGTTTAGGGACATTCTTATTTTAATACGTTTTGTTCCAACTCGCACCCGCTATAGTCAGAGAGACGGAGTTCTTTACCGCAGTTGCATCACTCAATTCATTAATTGTTTTTAGTGATCTACATGGTTGCCTATCTTGTGTGTTGTGTGGAATCACATGGTCGTCTGATCGAACCCCCGAATCGATCAACTCTGTGGAGGTATCCAGACGATGACGCCATCAAACCTTACTTGTCGATTGTTGAGGAGAATTGGAGCGACAATCAGTTGTTCTGCGGAGGCTTCCAGGTTATTGAATGTAACTTTATGTGTTCAATAAACTCACTAAGCTATTCGGGCAAAAACAAATTAGGTTTCGGTCGTTATGTTTGCATTTACGCACTTTGTCCTAATGAAGGCCAGGACCCAGTGAATTTGAAACCATTCTTCGGCGCGACGTAAAATTGTTTTGCATTGTTTAATTTTACCAGGTTATTTTATTGGTTAGTTCTATTTGGATCCCAGAAAACACACACAGGTGTTTGAAGTCGTATTATTTGTTCCCGTGTGTTAACTATTGCATACTTTAACAGTACCAACAGAAACTGGGTGGAAAATGCGGAATTTGCGGTGATCCCTGGGATGGAGTTCGTGAGAATGAGGCAGGCGGAAAGTACGGGAAGGGCATCATTGTTCGTCAGTACCTACCCGGTTTGTAAATATTCTGCAGTTGTATAAAATCCTATTCGTTATGTACAATAATTTAAGTTTCTTTCTAGAGTGAGCAGCAGACAGGGCCACTGTTTCGACCTAACGGGTCTCAACAGTGCAGCATCAGTGCATCATGCTCACTATAAAAAAACATAACTGTATTTTTCAATTTAAGTCTCGTTTCTTTCTACAAACCACACCGGCATTCGAACCCTCATTATTCAGTGCTTCAATGCAGACAAGATTTTCTACTTTTTTATTTGTTAAAGTTTTGTCTAGAATCGTCAATCTGGTTTAAAATACATACAAACACAAATAGCGATAAAGAAAAATGATGCATTTTAAGCAAGACGTACTTTTCATAGCAAGTCTGCTGTGGATTTTGACAGAAATTGTTGTTGTCGTAGACTCAGAGATTGACATCACAGTGGAGTTGACGGCCCACCATCTTGGTTTTTTCGAGTTTCGATTGTGCGAGTGGAACCAACCAGAGGTTCCAGCCACCCACGATTGTCTCAACACGTAATATACGTTGTTTTTAACACATAAGTAACTAGTTGTTGGTCATTTTTTTTATTAACAATGCCTGTTTGTGCGAAATATATTTTTCTGATGTTAAACAACACCACTGTCTTATTCCGTATTTTCAGAAACTCTTCATACGTTTAACAAGCGACTTGGTTCAATCATCTACTGTCTTTTTTACTATAAATACATATCTGCATACAAACCTAATAAAGAAAGCACCTCCAAAGGTTATGGGCCAATCTTTTTTGCATCTACAACCTCCTCACATTTGGAAGCAAAAGCAGAAACCAAACTACAGAAGCAAATTTATTTGTAGGATTTCCAGTTTGCATAACTTTATCTTAAACTTATTTCCTTTGTTAGAAACTTGTTGGAGTTGGTTGATGGGGGAACCCAGTATAAAGTCACCACAGGAGGGGGAAGTCCTTGGATCTTTAACATCAAGGTCAAACTTCCTACTGGTTTGACCTGTGACCAGTGCGTACTCCAGTGGAGATACCACGCCGGTGCGATGCCGACCTCCGCCAATACGAAAATAATCGCATAATAAAATCTCGCCTCATTCGGTTGAAACCGAACCAAATATAAGAGTAAACTTAAAAGAAATTGAATGTCAGTGACAAACTATTTCCTATGTCTCCTTGAAGGTAACTCCTGGGCTTGTGATGAGGAGGGCGAATGCTGTCTGGGATGCGGACCCCAGGAGGAGTTCTACGGGTGTGCGGATGTTGCCATAGGAACGGGACCAACTCTTGCTCCTCCAAACTGGGTGAGTGACTTTCAATCAGTTCAAACGCGGGTTGACACAAAAACTACGTTTTAATCCAGAACCCGCAATCAACCACGACCACTGATGCAAATGAAGTTCCGGCGACCACCACAACTAGTACTACGACCAGTATATCCACAAGCACAACAACCAGTACTTCAACCACTACTACAACACCAATTGGAAGTGGTCCTTCTTGTCAGGTTAATGTTGGTTGCAATGATTTACTTAATTTATGCAAATAACAAGTAGGTAATTCTCAGATAGTCGTTACATACAAAGACTCCTTGTAAAAACTGTTGTCAACTTAAACTGAAAGTTTCACTACATGAAGATTATTGATGGCATGACGAGTTTGCCAAAGATAGAATCCCTGTTTTCACCAAGTGTCCATTATATGCAAAAATTTAAACATTTGTGTCACATAAAGTTCTCGGAGTTTTAACATTTTTTGCAACCACATTTGTGCATGAAGAGCTTGGCGCCTGGAAAGTACATGTACGACTGCACCACGTACTACACGTGCACAGTTTCGGGAGGTCCTTACGTCTACGACTGCCCACCTCACACAGTGTTTGACGAATATCGTCAAATTTGTGACCATGAATACAACGTTCCTCCTGAATGCGGGGTGAGGTTACGATTATTCAACACATTTCTCCACGATTCCAAACTTCCTGCATCCAGTTGAACCTCATGATTTAATAATCTGTAACTAGGCAACACGAAAATATGAGGAAGTGAGAGCTGTAGACAGGTGTACACACTGTTTCGACCTGTAAGACCTCATCAGTGCAGCTGTTGACCGTGTACACCTGTCTGTAGCTCCTAATGGTTATTTTGGTTCTTTTGCGCATATATGAGGAAAGTCCTCAGTTGGAGAAATTTTTAAAAAATAATATATTTTTAGACAAAGACTGTCGGATAAACGGAACGACCACCAAATTTGGATATGTACAGAAACGGACGACATTTGTCAATATTATCACAACATAGCTCAAAATTTTTGATCAAAGATGTAAATGATGTAATTTTTGTAACCATACATATTAAATGAACAGAATCCGTCCAACGAAAATTTTGTTGTAATTTTTGATGTTATGAAAGGAGATTGCAGGCAGATACTGCTGGAACCCCCTCACACAAGGTTATTGATTTTAAAACAATTTTTTTTAGTGACGTTGCACATTTTTGCCACCATTTATAGCCAACAGTATTTTCCCTTTTGCGAAAGAAGATTTACATTTTCAAGGTCGTTATTGCCTTCGCTTTAATGCTTTCTTTGTGGTGAAATCGGAGGCTTAGATATTTATGGGATAGGACTTAATTTATAGCAAAGTTTATGGGTCAACTTAAAAGGTTCCAAACTTTTAATGCGAAGGTTGTGTTTTGTGCTGGAACTTTATAGCTTTTAAGACGACTGTATATAGTGATCTATAACTTTTTGCTACACTTTCACTGCCCCATAAAAAACTATTACCAGGACACTGACATCTCGTTATCCAGTAAACTAGTCACCATAATGTGGACGTCTTCGCCTGGTTTTTACACATCAAACAGCAAGCTGAACGGATGAGAATTAAATACGCCTCAAGGTAACCGCAGCTCACTCCAATCACTATTGGTTCCAACACAAGCATTTGAACGTATATTGGATCCATTCTAATAGTGTACTGACTGTCCTTGTCACAACGCAATATATTTGCCTTTATTAGAAAGCTGACTGAATTAACATGTTGCAAAACGTTTCCGTGCTTCTGTTATGATGAGGTATAAGAGTTTATATTTATCATCTTGCTGTAATATTTATGTTTTGTTGTCACATTTGTTATTATTCCACATAAACATTACGTCAACAGATATTAACCTTAATTGCTCAAAAATATTTTCAATGTTCGTCATAAAAATGTGTGACCACAAAGAATGGACGCAGCCAGACACATCGGCTACCTTGACCACACATAGCTTGATTAAATTTTAAACTAGGATTCAGCAGGTTTAACATTCGATCTCAAACTTGCTGTTGGTTTGCTTTTTATAACAGATATTCTAGATTGAATTGTTATTTTTTCACCACAACGGGTTTCAATAATTCTTGGATTCCAATTCGCAAAAAAATCTTTGGCGCGAATTTCGGCGGTTATCCTGTCCAATAATTTCGATCATGATATAGATCGAGTTCCTAATTGATTTTAACAAGCTCATTAATTCGACAACGGAATTCAATTCAATTTTATTTCCGCACAAAAAGAACTGAACGCGTATGAACAGTGATAATGCAAACAAAACGGAGGACCGACAACATCATTAGGGGATCGATTTCATGTTTATTGCTTTATGTAGCGTCGATGGAGGCGAAATTCAGGCGATACAAGTGATGAATGGATTCAGATTCCCTTACATCCTCACCACGTATGGTTGCAACTTCTACCTTTTTATAAAGTTTAAGAATGCACAAACATTTACAATCTCTACACTGGGTTTATTTGTGACGACGATAAGTGGCACAAAATATTCGCAATCAACAAACATTTGACAAAACGTTTTTCACTCTTTTCGATGAATTTTTTGTAGGTGGCAGAATGTATTTCCCTCAGCCGATAGTTTTTATTCCATGAGTTAGTTGCACGAAATGTTTCCAACATCATAACATCATATTTACAAGTCAACGATCATTCAGCAACACGATAAGTTTATATCCGTCGTTAAACGCACTGATTTCCATTATGTTCCAACTTCATCATATTTCATCTCATACGATGGTGGTACTTTGCACGCCACAAATGCACTCAAATGTCCTCCAATTCGATAGAAAACAAAATAAAACGGGGAAGTCACTGGAAGCAAGGGGAATCCCCGCATCATTGTAATGTCCAAAATAATTCTACCAAACTCGATGTCAAGCGTTCCAACACTCACACATGATAAGAGTGTCCATGTGTTGGATGACGTGTGACGTGGACGAAGAGTCCGACCAACTCATCACGTGACTCATACTATGGTACATAAAAAAATGATGACTCATAAAATAGAACCAAAAGGCATGACCAGGCATTAATTTTGTGTTCGAACTACTCTGCCATCACAAATAAAATTCTACGCATGAAAGGTAAGCGGTGTCAGAAAAAAATACTTCATGTTTTGCACAAAACTGAATGCAAGATTTATTTATTGTTTATTTACAGAGCGGATTCTGCTTCAACCACATGTAAGTTTTCTCGGTTAGCAACCACAACCACATTTCCCTGTTGCTCTTCCTGTGGTTGGCGTCTGAAAACGGCGCGTAGGCCATCCCGGACTCTATCATAAAGTAGTTTCGGTGCGTTAGAGTAGATGAGGGGATTTAGAGAGCTGTTGATGGGGAGCAGGATAATTGCTGACAAAGCGTACATCACTGGAGGCATAGGGACTCCACCGAAGTTTAAAAATGCCATGATGGAAATTGGAACCCAGCAGAGAAAATCGGTAATTATCAGTCGGAGGATTTTCTTTTGCATTTCTGTCGAAACAAACAGCATTAATGGAATAATATGCATGCAAATACGAATGTGCTTACCTTTGTTTTGTCTTGCCGCCCTTCCATCTCTTGGCCTCTCGTTCACTTGTCTGGCACTGGCAGTTGTCTTCTTGTAAATCCAAAAATACGTAATTGACACGAACATGAAGGCCAGGAAGTTAAGAGTAATGATGGCGATTGAATATCCCCATGCCTTGTCGTTGGTTGTTACATACATTTTGCTGATGCAAACACTGCTGCTGCTGTAATATCTACACATAAACAATTTTGTGGCGATATAATTAAATATTTTGCGCGAATAAAAACGAACCCCAAATATCCAGAAATATCAAATAGCTCAGTGTAATTGTAATCCTCTAGAATATCCATAAAATCCATCCAGGAATTGGCATCATTCACTCGCATGAGGGCAGTGTTAAGTACTTGGGAATCGTTGCTTGTGAAGTTGTGTTGGAAAGTTACAAATCGATCCATGAAGTTATTCATGCCTGTATACGCAACGCTAGTGTCATTTGAAACTAGTTTCACCACCAACATTTACGACAATTTCTTACTAGAGAAGTCGACTGCAACATTGTCAAAAAACGGATTCTCATTCATCCAAGCTTTGGTTTCGAACAAATGTTGTAGTTGAGTTGTGAGTGGAATAAAAGCAATTGTAAACGAGAATGCCCAGGAGAGGATAATGGAGAGGATGACAGTTTTCAATTCCGGTTTCAAGGATGCATCGAGTGGCTGAAACAAAAGAGAACATTCACGTATTTTCATCAACAAAGTTGGCAATAGCTGACTTAACCAAATACAATTGTTTCACTTACATTTTTCACAGCATACAGTCGGAATATCGTCAACAGAACCATTGTAAAGACCGATGTTTCGCTTGAAAGCAAAACCAATACCCCCATTGTAGTGCAACTTCCGCTTGATCTCCAAATAAGGTCATTGGCACAATAATTTCCGGAGTATCTGACACCAGCGGTGCCCAGCATGGTCAGATAAACTCCCATGAGTAGATCGGAAACGGATAGATTCAAAACGAGCAGATGGTTTGTGCGAAATGCAGCAGATTGCGATTTTGTCGTCGCCAACGTTTTGCCTTCCATCACCATGACAACCTCAAAACAAATTGAAACAATATAGCACGTGTTCTTATTGTGCAACTAATACAAAACAAACTTAGTTTAATTTACCAAATTTCCGGCAATGGCGAGCATCCCCATTATCCACACAATGGCTCGTAAAAACGGGTTTGCAATCAACTCGTATCGTGATGAAAATATGTTTTCGTTGATCACTTTTGTGTTTGTTGGGTACTCGTCTGACCAATCAGAGCAGTCGCCGACTCCATTGAATTTCTATGTGGAGTAAATTATAGAAAACTTTGTAGTTAAGTTGGTCATATTAGCGTCTGTAAACAGCACAATGCGAAATTACTGTACTGCAATATGCATGTGTAGTTTTGATTAACGTCGCGCTGATTGGCCAGATATCTGGCGACAAAAATAAGAAATAATTAGTAAACTGGCAGTTCTCATATGATGGCAAACGTTAAGGTGTGCTTGTGTGTTTACGTGTAAAGGACATGATTTGTGCAGTGGGTCGCACTTTATTCTTTGATATTCGTCCTTTTAACATGGGTGCTTCTAAGGTTTAATTCATATTAACGTCATCTTATTTAATTATGATAGTATCCGCCTCTGTAGTTCGGCTCCCAACTTTTGTTTTGACGGTGAGTCGTTAGTGCAGGGTGGACTTAGCGTTTACCATAGTTGGGGTTGGGAAATTAAGCGCTAAAAAACGGAGAAAAGATCTTTCTAAATCGGTCCTAAAACTTCCACACCCTCCCTCCCAATAACTTGATCCTGAATTCGGGATCATTGAATTAATTTCCGTCACGACAGTAACATGCACGGAATCAAAACATCTTTGCCACATGACACAAAACTTTACATATCGTCAACACATGTGTTTACCTTCTCCTTCTTAACGAACAATGGATCTTTGTTTTCGCAATAAAACCTTCCGTCATTTGTGCAGTTTATTTCGTCACTTTGATCATCGCAGTTAATTGTGAGGTCACAAACATCCGATTCGTTGACGGAAATCTGTCACAAGAATCCGTAGAATACTTAAACCGTCTTTGTGGTTAACTATGTGCGAAAGATTTAACAAAAGGCATTATGACAAACAATACTGAACAGCAGATACCAATAATTTGCATTTTATAGTTAAAGTACAGCCCTAGAGTGATTTTACTCTTACTCTAACAATTGAGGTGTCTTTAATTTTTTAAAGAAATAACTTTACTTTGGCTCCATTTAACGTTGGACAGTAGAATCTTCCTTCCTTTGTGCACAATTCTTCTGGATATTCGTCACTTTCATCCTTGCAATCGATGAAACCGTCGCATACTTTGGACATAGGAATATTGAGAAGTTCGTCTTTAGGGTGGCAGTGTTTCCGATGTTTGCAAAGTTGAGGATCTTCATCGTGGTCGAAGAATCGACGTGTGTCATATTTGCGGATCCAACCACTGCAATCCCACCTCCCATCGCACAGTAGTTTGTTGTCGAACCTCTCCCACAACGATTGGTATGTTTTTGTGCGAACGATTTGTTGCTCATGCTGGAAGGAAAATTTTTGTTATTATTTTAAACGAATCTTTTATCAGTTATTGTAAGGCTTGTCAGGTTTTCGTGGCATGAGGTTTTTATTATTAGTAAGTTTTTGAAACAGATAACTCTCTGTAAATCTGGTGACGACAGACCAGCAGTGACCGTATACTTTCTATCCGCCGTGGTCGCAGTACTTTGAGTATCCACAAAAGGGATATGTCTACTGGTATTTTGTGCCAATTGTTAAAAATGTAGGTATTACATACGAGTACTACATGTCGTGTTGGGTGGTTTAGTGCAACCCAAATACCACATAAATTCCACGCATGTCAACGTTGCACAGGAAACGTCTGGGGAACTCGGTACAAGTACGAGTTTGAACTGTTAACGACCTTGAAGGTATTTCTTTAGTAAGGTAATTGGATTTTGTAAATAAATATTATCACGTATAATTTTGAATTTTTTTTTTAATGTTTCAGAATGAGCAATCTTGCATGCGAAACTAGTCTTACTCGCCACCACATCACATAGTTGGTTTTAAACAATGGAATGGAATTACAAACTCTGAGCTTTTGAGATTTAAGTACATTACCAACAGTTAACAAATGTGCAATGTGTCAAAGAGAGCGAATAATCTTCCATGATGATAAAGAATCTGATTAAAAATATCTAAGAGGTTATAACTCGAGATAAAAGTATTCCAACGAATCGGTAACGATATTACGGGGATCTTTTTCGGCTACGACGGTGAAGTTCGGTATTACGAAGTGGCTCAACCTCATGAGACACCGGGTTCGTACATCGTCCGTGAAGATAATGGCAAAGTGAGATGCGGCGGAAGTCATATCCACCCTAGTGCAGCCGAATGCAACGCGCTTTGGAGGAATTAGTTAAAACCTGTGTTTTGTAGCAACGAAGTAGGTGTAGTGTGGTTATTGTGTATGATGTCACTTAATGTTGCCCACCAATTTATAACAACGTCTGTACAACGTAAACTTTCTACATGCAATAGTGTTTGAAGTGGTCACGATGGCGCCACAGACCGACCAAATAATCACGTTTAAACTGGAGTTTGTCCAGCAAGTGAGTAAGTACAATGTGTTGGTAAGAATCTACAATCGTACGTAAACATCCAAACCGCTTATTTCCGACAAAACAATAAGTTATGTATTCTCACTTACCCAACACTCCCACTCCCCCTCTATGTAGTTTGTTGTTGTTGTTGAACAGTCGTTCTTCACTTCCTCGTCTACACTGAAAATATTTGAATGTTTCGCGTTTAGTTTATAATTAAAATTTCAAATTGAATGCAGATGATATTTACTTGCGACTCCTGTAGTAATTGAACAAACGTTTTTAAAACCTATACATGGCAACTCATCTCAAAACTGACCCCAAATTACGAAAAGAAGTTTAACCTCCAAACACCTGCTGCACTCCACTGAAGCAAAAATGCCTCACACTGGATTTGTTACAACATCTTGTCATAACATCAACAGTATGTTAGGAAATATAAACAACAAACCGAAATTTCCTATGCTTCGTCGGGCATTATTGAAACACTGTTGCGTCACAGAGGTTGGTGACTTGTAGTGCCCAGATATGCGATGACTTGCATTTAAAATATTTTTCGACTACAATACTTTGTAATCAAGGTCAAAAACGTAATCGACAGTGAAGGAATGGGTATTTTCCTGCAGCGGCGAAACACATCCTTATCACCTACATTGGAGTCATGCCAATGGAAACAAGTCATGTACTATTTACAGACACTTAACACACCTTACACTATTGCAAGTCATAGATTTCTGGTGACGCATTGGATGTCAGTGGTTTCAATCCAAAGAATAAACTAATGCTTTATCACTTACTAATGAAACTTGCCACAATCTTTGGTTTTCCCAGTTTGACAAAAACATTCGTCACTTTTATCAGGACAGTCGATGACGTCATCACACACACTTGACCTTGAGATGATCATGGGGTCATTTGTACATTGAAAACATGAACGATGATTAAATGTCTGAGAACTTCGAATGTCTCTGCAAATGACACTAGTCAATTCTGTTTTATCTTAATCTGTAGGAATTTTTAACCAACCACAACAGTTCACAAATACCTGGCATCTCCATTCTGCGAGGTGTAACACAAATCAGTTTTATCATCACAATCGGCAATGCCGTCCCATAGAAAACTCTGCGGAAGATTGCAATTCCTTCCATTCCGAACACATTTAAATCCATGCCAATTATTCCAGTATTGGAAAGCTGGACAGTCATTGCAAGGATCGCCATCACAAATAGTCGAACGTTTCCAACAACCTGAATTCGGACACTGGAAGTGGGAGTGGCAGAGGTACTCACATGGCGAATTACCCAGACAATGAGCAAGCTTGTCGCAGATTTCATTTTTCGAGTTACAGGAAATGTTGGCTGGATCCATTGAGTTGTAACAGACCCCATTATTGTCGAAACAATTACAACGTGGTTTTGAACTAAATAAAATTAATAGATAATTTGCATCAATGAAATAAAAGGTCTTTTCATAACTACCCAAAATACCCTTTCTCGTTGTTGCTGCACTGTTGAGGGAATTTCCCGTTACAATTGCATTCATCACTCATATCAGGGCAATCTATGACGTCATCACAAACACTTGACCTTGAGATGATCATGGGGTCATTTGTACATTGGAAACACAATTGTTCGTTCAGGGATGAATAAGTGCGAATATCTCTGTAATAACAAATTTGTTTATTGATGCAATTTTTGCCACAAGCAAGAAGTTATCGCCGTTCTTTTTAATATTTATAACCATTAAGATAAACAACAAAGCTCATTATCTTTGCAACCGTTTTAGTTTTTTTCGTTTTCACTGCAATAGGAAGAGTGACGCCCGTAGATACACCTATCTAATGGCGTCGAAAAGAAAACGTGATATAAAGTAAGATCAGGAGCACAGAGGGAGAGGAGAGTAGGTCAGTGCTGGCAAGTACGCATATGCAAAAAAAAAAAAAATTAAAAAGGAAATACCTGACATCTCCATTCTCTGAGGTGTAACACAAATCAGATTTATCATCACAATCGGCAATGCCGTCCCATAGAAACATCTGCGGAAGATTGCAATTCCTGCCAATACGAACACATTTGAATCCATGTCCATTATTCCAGTGTTGGAAAGCTGGACAGTCATTGCAAGGATCACCATCACAAACAGTCGAACGTTTCCAACAAGCTGAATTCGGACACTGGAAGAGGAACTGGCAGTGAAGGTCACAAAGTGTTTTTCCAAAACAATGCATTATTCCTTTGCAAAACTCCATCACTCTTGGGCCGCATAAATTGTTAGGATCAAATAAGTCAAAGTCGTTGTTGCAACTGAAAGTAATGTACGTCATACAACAATAGTTTTGGATTTGTGTTTGTATAAACGTGAAGAGTCGTCATGGCTGATAATTTGTAGATGTTAGATTTGGTTTTAAATAAACCAGATTACTTGTCATGCGCGATTGTGTATGCAAATATGTGAATAACCAAACACAACGTACGACTGACTTCAAAAATTGAAATATTGGGATCTGCCCAAAACTGCAGATGCAGGCCTAGCGATCACTGTAACTTATTTTATAATACCAAAAAAAGCAGTAGCTTTTTATTACAGGATCAACCTGGCTTATAATCAGGAATATATATTTCGCCCCTTGGGCATCTTCAGTTCCTTGCAGTAAACAAGTAAATGTATTATGACTGTAACGTATTTATACCACCTACAATATCAAAAATATTTTAACTTTCGTTCTGCGCCAAGAATGTTTTATTGAAGAAACTAGTAATAAAGGCACAGTACGTTGTTTCTTTGTATTGCCAAATAATACCACATGTGTGGGAATAATGCAACGTGTTACGTAACAATGTGCCATGTGTTTGGTAACGATGCTCAATTTAAAAACAATGGGTTAAATTGGCAAACATTAATGAAACTTTTACGTATCACGGCAAATTATGCAAAAAGATTGACGATTACGTTTATTTAAAATTTTGTAAAGTCAACGCAAACTGTGGTGCGATCGATGTGTTGGCCACCTCTGATATAAACCTTTACTAATTTTAGATTCACTCTTTGCGCCTCCCACTGGCCACTTCTTACCTCAACAACATTATTGTTGCGTGGGAGTGTTTCGCAATCAATTATTCCCTTGAAATATTAAATTAAAAACACTTCTAAACGCGTTGGGTTTTAAAACTGTCTTATTTAACCCGACTTGAATATAAACTGTTCATAGTTGGTTATTTTAATAGAAGTCAAACCCTGATAACATCGTCTATTGGTTGGTCAACACTAATACAACGAATGTAGGGAACATATTTAAGTGCTTTCACCTCATGTAAAGGCTGGTGAGGTTTTCAGGATAAGTGGAAAAGTTGGCCGGTTTCTCATCACTTCTGTCCCAGCAACCGAAGAAGGTAGGATATTCATCACAAAACTGCCAAGGCCCTAACTTCCTCCCATCTTCGCAAGTGAACTCTGCACAGAAAACATGAACGTAAATCGATTTGAAATCCATCAAAATCTGTATAACGAACCAAAATATTAAATTAATTTAGAGTTTATGATTTGTAACAAAATACTTACTTTTGCCAGGTTGATACTGTGCTGAAGCAATTGTGATGAAGGAGAGCAGGATTCCAACCACCATCAACCAATACCTGATAAAAACACAAAGAGTTTATATCTTACAATGATATATTTCTCTTATTCGGGGGAATGACGTCATCATGGAATTTAGTGGAGTTTTACAAACTTTAAGTCCAAGGAACACTGCAAGGTTATATAAGTTAACTGGCAATCGCCAAAATAGCTTTTATATAAACTGTCCGCTTGTTGCTCAAACGCTTAGAATAAATATTCAGTAGTTTTCGCCAAATCTCGACAGCTCACGGAACCATTCGTATTGTTTGACAAAGCTTATTCAAAGGGTTTTATTGTCTTTTTTGGTAAAACAAAAGTTTAATCACCACACTGGTTCAACCATATGTCTGATATAAATACACTAAACCACGCTTAGTTCATTTCTGCCAATCTGGGTTTTCGTCGCTTGCAAAGAACCGGCTAATATTGTAAGCGACCGTTTATAACCAGATGTCAGATTGTGACCTGGCATAATTTTTGCACGATATTAACGGACCAAAATTCCGTTCCGCACTCACAGTGCGACTGGCGAAGCGTGAGACACCGGGCAAGTTTATGAGACAAATTGATTATTCACTTTGATTCACATGCTAGGCCGAGTTTAACCTAACTCAACAAACCCTAGTCCCAGCCATGATAAGACTTTGCAGAGAAATAACAACATAAATATTTAAAAATGTCCGCGCTTGGCTTGACCCGGGAGAATTTTATTTTCATTATTATCGCGCAAAATGTTTGCCTATTTATGTTTTTTCGTAGAAAAATGTGGCTATTTATTAACTTGGAGATAATTTAAAAAACTTACAAACCTTGGTTCCATTTTTTATCTGAGGTCAACACCACGGATCCTGCCCTGATCCGTCTTAAATCCTCCCTCTAATCAACCAACGACTTCTACAAGGCCGACGACATTGTGGTATAATGTTTGTTGACATAGATTTATTGCAGGCAAACTACCCATACCTGTATAAGATTGAAAAGTTTGTTTGCAAATAAGCTGTCCTAAATCACAGCAAAATATCCTAACTCCGCAACACAAATATTTGCAGACGTTTTTTAGGAACGGAAATCAAAATGAATATTTTTACTTCACTGAAGAGAGAAGCCTAGTTTGTATTTAAACAAACTTTTCACTTCCTATAGGTTTAAATCCGCACCACATAGGCGGCAATTAAACATATCCACATATTGCCGCACTAATATATGGATTTTACGCATTCTTCCTTTATATTCTGACATTTAAAACTGACAGTTTCAAATCCACTGTCTTTCACATGTCTCAAAGACATCCTGTGGAACAAAGCATCATTGTGTGAAATTAAAAAATCCAAATTATGACAAACGTTGAAAAGGATTTCCTCGATTCATGCAGTCTGCCATTGCACTAGCTTGTTCCGGGGTTGTAATACTGATGTATTGAGACGCACGCAACCACCGTTGACTCAAACATTTGTGTTCCAACAAACACTTCGTGAAGAATGAGAACTACACTTATCATAATTAACTGGCTCGTACACGCCAAGTCCTTACAGAAAAACCTGCACTTCTTCTGCTTTCTAATGAAATTCAAACTTAGCTTAAATATCCTTGAGGTTGGCTGTTCGGTGAAACACGTGTACCAAGGTGGTCTAATAGGAATTTCTTGCGTTTAGCGAACGTTACATAAGTACTGTTCGGAAAGGCAATTTAACTTAGCCTATTTGCATTTGGTCCGTCAGCGTTGCGTGTTAAGCTTTGGCCCATACCCACCCATTGAACATGGTTGACTAATAGAAGGTATGCATTCATTTTGGTCTTTGTGTGACTGAATTCGGTATCATTACACATATTTATTCCATGTTATAAACTTGGATTTTGCAGTGACAACGTGTAATTATATTGTACATATTTGTTGATACATCAGCTCTCATTGATCGGTTGAGTTGTAATCGTACAAGATATTGTATATATTTGATTGAATAAATCTATTTTGCAGTCAGCGGACATCTGTTTGAATCAACGCAGGCTGAACACGAGCCAATGCAAAGTATTGACATCTATAAAATTCCTCCCGTCCCTGGGAAAACAAAACGTGGATGTGCAAAATGAATATATTTATCCACTAAAATATCCAAACCGCTACAAACCTCACTTTTATGCTCCGATGTTATAATCTATGGTCAACTCACCATCAAATTTCCTCGGTTTTGACGAAATAAAATCCATTTTGAAAAAAAATTAAAACCACCCAACGACAATTTTGGTTTAAAAGTCAAAGTAGCAGATAACATTATAGAAGTTAATAAAGACTTGTTTTGTGGTGGCGCGGATTAAAAGTGGATGTTGTAAAATAACTGTGTTGACTTCTTCCGTTTCGAAAGATGCATCGTATAAAGTTAAGGAATATAGGCAGTGTAAAATTTCAACGTCGGGGAAGATCTTACTTTGCTTCCCGCAGATATTTATTTTCACGCTCAGTGTTCCTCCTGACAACTGATTTCCTGCTCAGCATTTAAATATTTCCATAATTATGACGTTGCAAACATGGTTGCAAGTTGATTGACAGCTTCGTGCGCGGCGCTCGCCTGCCAATAAAATATTGACACGTTGACTTGAAATTTGTATTTTTCCGCATACATCGAACGGGAAAACATATATCTATATTACCGTCCAGTCATCGAATTTTTGTGTATATTTAGCCCATAATTCAACAAAAGAACAGAAGGTAATAGATATATATGTATTTTTTGGCCTTTGTGGGATTGAACTTGGGGACATAACTCATGTTTATTTCCCTACGGTTTAAACTTGGTTTTTGCCGCGACAATCAGACTTATTCCGTAAATGGTTTCATGAACCCATGACAGGCGCCACGATAGGTGATTTTCTTACTTTCAAAAACATTACAAACGAAGCTGTATTGGAAAAAACAACAGTTTTAGGTATCTTATAGTTGGCAGGACATGCATACCAAAAAGTTTGATGCAGAAAGCAAGTGATAAGTTTGGTGTGATTGTAAACTGTTGTTACACTGGTTCTGAATTCGGGCTGGTTACATGTTCTCTAATAAAAAAACCTCCATTCGAAAGTGCAGGAAAGCTTTTCCCCAATGTTCAGCTTAAAGTGATCGACGTCGACAACGGAACAGAACTCGGTGCTGGTAAACACGGAGAACTTTGTGTGAAGAGTCCTTGCGTTTTCAAAGGATATTCAAACAACAAGGATGCAACTGAAGCAGTGTTGGATGAATGTGGTTGGTGTCGGACAGGAGACGTGGGATATTATGACGAGCAAGGATTCGTTTACGTGGTCGACAGACTTAAGAACGTCATCAAATCCCATGGAAATATGGATGTTTTTCCAGCCCAGCTCAAAGAAGTACTTTTGTCTCATCCAGATGTGTTGGAAGCAGTTGTTGTTCGTACAGCTCATCCAGTTTACAACGAAGCGGCAAAAGCTTTCGTTGTCAAGTCTGACAAAGGAAGAGTTGTTTAAATTCTTCAACTCGCAAATGGCAGGATACCAGCAACTCTTCGGTGGGTTGGAGGTTATTGATCATATTCCGAAGACTGGGGGTCTTGGAAAACCCAACAAAAATAGACTAAAAACACTTTAACTTAATTTGTGTCCTGTGCTGTAATTTTAGAACACTCAAACTACATAAGAACACACACATTTGTTTTCAAAATGCCGTTGTTTAAAAAAAAAACATGTCAGGTTATCACGCTTTCAATGACCCTTGCGCCATGTGCGCATCAACCTGGTGTATCTACTGCAAGTATTGATAAAGCAAACATGTTCATGTTCTGTCTATAGGTTTTACCCAAATATGAGTCGGTTTGCTGGTGCTACGATCGTTAATTTTTTTCCATCTCATGCTCTTCTTGGATATCGCAAGAAAAAATGTTAAAAAGTGTCTAATGTTTTGTCATAAAACCCAATAAGACACATAGAATTTCCACAACCCTATATAAAAGCAACACGTGCGGAATGTTTTTGAATTATCCGTTTGAGGTTTAGCGTAAAAATTTTCATTTTGATATCTGATCAAAACTCAATGCGGAAAATATAGCGGAAAATTCCAATACAACGAAAATCCAATAGTTTCATCCAAAGGGTTCCCTTATCTAAACAGTTATTTCGGCTTTTTTTGAAATGACATAACTTTACTGGCCTTTGATTGTAGTGATTTAAGCTTTGTTGCAATATACATTTCTGCAAGTGGAAATGGAAGTAGCCTAATGATAAACACGTTTGTTAGCGGCCAGTACTACTCAGCGAAAATGTCTGCAACGAACTATTAACAAGAAGTAAAAAGAATGTTTGGATTATCGCGTTCAAAATCGGCTTGGGTAATCGTTTTTAGGTATTTTATTTTCTCGCACCCCAGCTAAACAATGATCTCATATGATGGAAGTGTTGGAATGTTGTTGGCTGATTAGCGTTTTGTCTTGAACCACTGTAATAAACTTTGACTAATATATTAATATATTTAACTAATATAACGACAAATTCCATTTGGATTTACTTATTGTTTGGAAATCCCTTGTGATTTAGCTTCCTGCTTGTCACTGTGACAACTTGTAAACTATTTATAGTCCTTGTGTATAAGCTGCAGACAGATGGCCACTGTTTCGACCTAAAAGGTCTCATCAGTGCAGCTGGTGTGACTATCAGACGACTTTGCTGACCAAACGGCCAAGCAATTTATAGTCCGTATAGTATTTATAGTATTTATAGTCCGTTTCTAAACCCTTTCTTTATACATCAGTAGTTCTTAACATTTTCACCAACCACTTCTATTAATTTAGATGGAATGCAGTTTATGGCGAAACCTAGAGACCTCTCCCCCCGGCCCTAAGATCAGATCTCGCACGCGAGCATCCTTCGTTAGAATTAATTCTCTACCAGCATCACACATAGCGTAGTTTGGTGACGATTTGTATATTTCGATACATTGGATACGAATTACAATAAAGACGATCACTGCCTTCAAAAGTGTTCATAATGCGTTGCAATTGTTTGATTGTTTGATTGGGAAATCAAATAACATGTTCTTTTTATGCAACAGGACAAGTCTCTGGAATACTGTAGCTTGCTTCTCCGTTTAATTCCGCTTTGTCCATCGTCATGGCAACGGCGTAATCGACTGGACAGATGCAGTTATTGTAAATCGCATCCATCTCATTTCTCAAAAGCGCTCTTGGCCACATCATAAAATTGCTGATTCTGCCACTGTCAATAAAACATATTTATATCGGGTTATCGAAGTTTTTCCAGGGTTTAAAAAGGGTCAAAACAGACGGAAACAAATGTAATTAACTCACAATAATGACGGTTCTATTTAAACATTTTTTCGAGCATAAATGTGATCAGTGTGATCAACCTGTTGCAATAGTGCTATGACCAGTGTGGGCACTACCCAGTGATCGCTATAGGCCAGTATCTGCAGTAGTCTGTGGTAGGTCCATTTTTCTCTGTTAATAATGCATGAAAATTATTAAAGTACCTCAATTTTTATTTATTAAATCCAATTAAAACATGGAATAATCAAATCCTGTTAAAATGATTTACTTACTGACTGTTCTCGAATTTTCCGTGTGAGATTTCAATTCTTTTGTAAATGTTTTTATCGCAAGCTCTAAACTTCCCGTGTCTTTAAAAAAAGGAAAATCGTCCAAACCAATGTTTATTTTAGCAAAAACAAACATTTTTCTTACTGCCAGGTGGTCCCATAGGTCCGGGCATCCCGTCCATGCCATTCATGCCGTCCATTCCGTCAATGCCTGGAGACCCGTCCATTCCTATGAACAACACAATAAAGTTATATCTTCGCCTATGTAAATGCTAAACCACACATCAATAAAAATTTTATCTACACGAAATTGAATATGAGTCATGTGGTACAAACGAATGATTAGATGTTACGTCACACTTGCTAATATTTATTTAGCGCAATCTAATATGCTGACCGTTGTTAAGCAAATGTTTCGAACACTTCTGTGCTGTGCTCATCATCAGTGTTGTGAACTAGCTGAGTTGCTGTTACGACAAAGCGCCCACAAAACCGGACAATCGAATGCACAGACAAGCAAAAAACAGTAAACAGGACTGAGCTATCACGTGACAACAGCTCTCCTGAGGCGCACTGCAGTGACGTCATCATATGACATACGCCGGGCTCTACTGTCAAATCTAAAGTATTATTTTGGAAACTCTCTAGACTCAACATCACAGCAGGCCATCACTTAGTGTTGATGACAGCTCCAATCATTCTTCATCTTTATCTCCTTCTTTAAGTTCATGTCACTGATGTTGATCACAGCAGTGTTCGAAACGTTTGCTTAATATGATCAGAGTATTAGCTTTGGCTTTCCCATTCAACATAAATAACTCACAAAGTTTCTCTCATCTAACTTAATTTAGCGTTCAACGCACATTGAAACCATGGATCAAATACCTATTGGGCCGACTGGTCCTTGGGATCCTGGATCACCTTTAGGACCACGAATTCCTGAAAGCAAATTAGATTTGGAGTAAGTTAGGTGTGTGATATTTTACAGCCAACACATATTGGGTTTTGATTTTTAAACAACAGAATCTTCGAATGGTTCCTTAATTTTTCCAGAATCTAGCCCTCTTGTTGGCATTGTATTTTATCAGCGACACCAATTTTCTATTTTGATAATAAGTGAATGTTATGAAACTATCAGAAGTTGCAAATTGCAGTCAGCTGATTTATTAACAATCTTAAAATATAGATTTCGCCTGCTCGGGAATTTTCCATCAAAAATGCACGCATTCTGTTTGGTCTGCATGTACCATTCGTGTGCTACTTGTTGTCCACATATACACATATGGTTTTGTTTACCTTCCAATATCGCTGTTCCATCTTGAACTTCAACAGGGGTGCAGAACATATTCTGTTGAGTGGCACTTTGACTGGCAGGGTTGCCGTTGACCAATGTTGACAAAATATCAATCGTTAATAGCAAAAGAAACGAGAACATTTTCAAATTCATTTTGCCTCTGCTGCAGAGAAACATTTCACCTTGGTTGCGATGTTGTTGCAGACTGATCAACTTGAGAAATCAAAGTCCGTATTTTCCTTTCAACAAGTCTTGTGCAAGCAAATGAGCCTGAGCACTCATGACGTCATTTATCGAATTGCAAACATGGAGAAAAAAGATTATTTTCAGGGTCGGGTTAACCCATTTCATATCACAAGCTACATCAGCTGTGACTAAAGATTGCAAAATAAGAACAAATTGCCCTGATTGACTTTTTCTTTAGGCTTCACAATTGCATAGAAAGTGCATTGCGCGAGAAAAGTTGTAGAACCATTTAATTTAAATGCCCTGTTTTCATTCCTCCCAGCTCTTCGTTGTTTTAATGAAAGGGTGTCGCTGTTTACCAGGCAGCCTACAAATGATCATCACCGGGGACATAGAAAAGCATATACTGTGTAGGCCTGAAGCAAGCGAATATATTGTGACAACATCGTCACTGACTGTTTGTGGAAATACCCTTAATTGCGTCACGATTAGCCAACTGTCACCAATATCTGTGTGTTGGAGTGTAATGTATTACCAGGGAATCGGCAGCGAACATTTGTTTGTCGACGTACCTAAGCTCACAATCATTTTTTTCTGCAGGGGAGTTACGTCGCAACTGTGCGAGGAACTGGCGAACCATGTAAAGTGAAATGTAAACACAGTTACGGGCCTGTGAGAATTGTGAGTCGATTGTGCGGGCGATCACTGCGATGGTTTATTGGCGACTGACAGCTTTTACAGGCTCGTTTGATCCGTACTGTGTGACGTACGAAGTGGCGCTAAACTTCTTTTTTGAAGGCGAATAGAACAGAAACCTCTTGCTAAAACCTACATTATACGTGTATTCGATATGAGGAAAAGCAGATAGCAATCTTATTTGACAATTGAAAGAGTCCTAAAAAGTAATCAATTAAATTAGTTTATTCCTGACATACTTTTTCCAAGGAAACAGTGTCGTTCTTTTTTGAAGATGGTCGTCAAACCTTGACTTGGACGAAAATATCAAAGCTTTCTTTTCAATTACATTCAAGGGGTTCAAACAACAAGACTGGAGGCTCTTTTGTCGGTAAGCTCTTATAGAACGCCTAACGTCTGAATATTTTTAAAAGAAACCTTCAATATGATGCTACTATTTTTTCTGATACATTTACGCGTAGAAGTTGTCGTCAGTGCTTGCAAAGTTTGAGGCATGCGAGTTTTCGACGAGTGCCGACTTGGAGGATTACTTGGCTTGTGGGAGGTTTGGTTCCGTTCGACGGTGCGGCCACCCGTTATTGAGGAAGGTCGTTGCTAAATGTATTTCGTTAGCTGGAGAGAAGGACGAGCTCAATGCACGTATTGCAAGGTAGGTTCTTGTTCATGTGAATTTTCCAAGATAGTCCAAAACTGAATACGATGTTGGGAAGCAATAAGATATTCTTTTTGTTTATTTTGTTGCAACTCTCCGACTCCAATTTCACTCAAAAGCCCTTTTTGCGGTGTTTATAGACAGCCTATAGTTTGAAAGAAGTTGTTGTTTCTTAAAAACAAAGTGTTTGAAACGAAGATGAAGATTTTCGCCGATATAGTATTGTCTAGTAATTTCGTTTACCTCTATCCCGTTACTCCCTTGTCAAATATTAAACAAGCGTCGAACTATTGTGTGCAGCATTGAGCGCGAGGTTGGATGCCTTGTCCGCGTTCGCCACGCAAACATCTTAAAAATCTACGGTTTTATAAGTTGGAACAAAGAACTCGCGATAATTCTCGAATACGCGTGCGGAGGGAGTCTTCGTAGTTACCTGGAAAAACACTATGGCATCAACATCCGCTGGAAGCAAAGACTCCGCTTCGCTCGTCAACTCGTTTCAGCACTCTCTTTTTTGCACAATTACAATGAAAACGAGCAGTTCTGCCATTGTGACGTCAAACCGGAAAACGTTTTGCTCACGCAAAACTTGGATGTGAAGTTGGCCGACTTTGGTTCCGTAAATTTCATTGGAGAGCAGAACTCTTTGCCCATTTGTGGAAGTCAAACAAAGCAATGTACACCTCTTTACGCAGCGCCTGAGTTTTACAACAATGGGCAGGCGCACCCTACAGTGGACATTTACAGGTATGTAATGGTATAAAAATTTGCTTGCCACTTGGATAATTGATTTGACTCCGATTAAAATCCGTTTGGGCCGAAAGACATTTTAAATAATGTAACATTTCGTGATTTTAAAAAATTCTCCGATTTCAAAATTGTGCAATATTTTATAACTGTCTTCTACACCTTACGTTGTTTGGCTTTCAATAATTTTAGCTTTGCCATGGTTCTGTATGAGATCGTCACAACATACCCCGTTTATCACGGACACCAACGACCAGCTGACGTCATGATGTTGGTCATTACCATGGGACGAAGACCCGATGAGAAATATATCTTGGAGGCAAAGCAACTGATCGATAAGGAAAAAGACCACCAGACCTTCATCACATTGACCGAAATAATGCGAAAATCGTGGGACAGCGATCCTCAAGCTCGACCAACATCACGCACAAGTACGACCGACTGTGCTTTACAGTAGCAGTAATTAAGTTTAATCTAGAATAGCGGTGATTTGTCTCTGTTGATTGGTACCCAGTTGGGTACCCAACGGATCTACGTTGACCGAAAGGTACCACCGAGTGGGAATCTGTGTGCCTACTGGTGTAAAAGCTAGCCACAGTGCCCCAGTGTCACAGTCAAGAGCTGCACCAAGACCTTACATGTTAAAACAGTGCGTACACCCTGCCCGCAGCTTTCAGTGTTGAATAAGTTATGTTAAAACTTTAGTTTATCTGTTTATCATTTCACGACCACCCAATGCATTTCAAGTACAAATAGTTTTGCAGAAACTGGTACATGTTTCTGACGACCAAGGACAACCAACTGTAGATGTCGTTGAGGATAGTTCATTCTATGTAGTAAATCCTCAATCAAACCTCAGCCTTTTTACATTCCCGTTTAAATTTCCTGCTCAAAGGGCGTACAGTCCTCAGCCATCCACATATGCTCCACCTACCATAACCTACTCAAGTGCGCCGCACGTCATTTTGAAACCCGCCCCTATTCGAAACGGACAACACCAAGGTAACACTGCATTCACTCTATGGTAAATGAAAGAACGTTAGGCTATCAGCCAAATTACACAAAAAGTGTCAGTTTTAGTGTTGTTTACATAACGAGACAATAGTTACTGCCAACTCAACTGTTAATATTTATGCTTGACATTGCAGTTTGCTCAGGTTGTAGACCTTGTACATTGCACTTTAAAGAAAGTTATCTATATCGTAAAACTCTATTGCAACTGTGCTCTTATACATTTCCAACATTTTTTCTAGGACTATCGCCATTATTTCTTCCGGGGTCTGCTCTCCCCAACGTCCCTCACAGGCAAGTTCATTACAATTCATTTGCGATATATGTATGTCAGGATGGAAGGCCATAGATTCTGTTTCATGACAAAGTCGATCCTGGTCTTCAGTGTAGAGTTTTGTTAACAATGTTTTAAATATATTTAATTTTAAATTCAGTAGAAGTCTTGAGGTTTGTAATCGAATGCATATTTTATAAAACAAATTAAAAATATTATGTGCGCAAAAGAGCCATAATAATCAATGAGAGCTGCAGACGGGGTGTATACATTGATTATTATATATAATATGATTTGGGTGAAAGCCGAGCCAATAGCGCTATTGGGTCCCAAACAGTTGTTTTGGCCATAGTGCGCTCCACGTGGTTCGTCTGTGTTGATTGGTACCTAGTTTGATACCAAACATATCGACGATTGACCGAAAGGTACGACAAAGTGGAAATCTGTGTGCCTGCTAGTCTACCAGCTAGCACAGTGCCACATCAACAGCTGCACTGATGAGACCTTACAGGTCGAAACAGTGCGTGTATACACCCTGTCTGCAGCTCTCAAATTAAAATACGCATAACGTGGAAACTATACAGTTAGCGTTATAATAAAGGGGGATTCTTGTAAAGTACTCCTATGTTTTTTGCACAAACAAAAAACAGCTTTTTTGACACCAACATATCCGAGTTTAACAGGAATTCACTGGAGATTCACCGCGGGAGAACCAACTCCGAAATTCAGCGTCGACGCAACAGCATCACCGATACAGAAGTCAATAATATTTTTCTTCAAGAACCCAACTCCCGGACAAGAAGGCACTCAATTTCTGCACCGTATGGAAGTCGTACTTTTACCGCAACTACTGATTCTGTTCGGTCAACTTCCCCTTCCACGCCGAAAGAGGAGATAACAACAACAAGTCCCTCGCCGGTAGGTGGAGCCAGATGCTATCCTGCCACCACGACAGAAAGAGATCAGCACTATTCCAGATCATCTCCGCGTGTTGCATCCGATACTGTTTTTAAGTTTTCTTAATGTTTATGTTATAGTTGCGATTCTTCTGGCCTTTTTGGTGGCGAACCTTTTTTTTCACGTGTGGCGCCTGACTTGTTTGTGCCTTTTGTAGCCTTTGTGGTTTTGTCGGTGCCCATGCCGTTTTATTTCTTTTATGTAATGCTCATCTGAGTACGCCTTGTTGTTTTTTTGCGCAAAATACAAATGATTTAATTTTGATAGGTGGCCTTAAAGACTTTAACCTGAGAACAGTCAATGCAAATTTCATTCAACAAAAATCTTCTTTCTGGAAATGCCAACTTTTTAAACAATTCATCATTGGTGCTTGCCAGATGGGCCTTTATGCGTTGATAAAGATACGTAAGGGAAAACGATTTTCGACAATTTCTAATGAAGTAGTACCTGAAGCATTTTCTTTGATACTCTTAAACTTTCACTAAATTCATCTTCTTGACTAAGAAATTTCAATGTTTGCAACAATTATGTGTTTGTATGAAAATCCCATGCGGATAGATTGTTGCTTTATTTAAAACAAAATGGTGTCTTTTAAGCACAACAAAATTTTATTACTGGCACATTAACTATAACCCTAATGCATATCGTACCACTGCATTGTAATCATTAGACAGGTAGTTGCACAATAGGTACGCAATAATAAGAATATACCAGCTGACTACAAAAAACATAATTGGCCATATTGCTTTGAAACAAGAATTTAGGTAATATTGTGTTGTTGGAATGTGAAACCAACAGAGCATGGTTGAAAAATCTTATAGGGAGATAAGTTTAATAATCACAAATATTCTGAGTCAATTTCATAGGGCGGCAATTCTTTTCTAACTCCCGCATCTTTCAGGATTTTCCGTACTTCTCTGATTCCGTCGTTTATAATTTCCTTCAACTCTTTGCTGTACGGGTTTAATATTTTCTTTGGCTCCCTCCGAGCCATCCCAGTCGTATCTTGACTCAAACAAGCCAATCTTTCTTCAAGATTTGGCGGTGGTAGAATTGAGTTTTTCGAAAACTTCACCATCTTTCGGATGTTAGAAATGGGGTTTTCGACAAGATCCTCATAGTAAATCACAAGAAATGGCTTCCCGTCGTCTATTACGGCTTGTGGAACAAACTTCCAATGTTTCAACATGCCTTCAATTTTCCTTTTTTTTGTAAACTCTATGAATTAAATGGTTTGTTTATAGCCACTAGTCCATCAACTCATATTCAAATATTATGCAGTTGATCAGGTTTGGTTTTGAGCAAAAACGAATAAAAAATATTGCAATGTATAAATAGTTGTTGTACCTTTTCTGAACACATCTTCTGGGGCGTGAGCAGTGTGAGTCTTGCCATTGGATTTTTCAAGGTTTATAAGTGAGATGAACGCCTTGTACGGATTCCGTATTAAAACCACAACAGCATGGACTGTAAGTAGTGACAATGTATGCGTACGCTCGAAGTAGAAGTGTTCCTTTATAAAATCGACCCTTCCTAGGTTGTTCATATTTTCTCCTAGAAACCCTGGAAAAAAAAAATTTGAGAGGAAAACCAAAGATATACTGCTCGGTATTAAAAATAAATAAATTGTATCACTTTTATATCGACCTTGAAATTTAGATTTTATCTTCGTTGTTTTTGGTCATCGTTACCGCTATGTGGAGGTGTTATTACGATAATAAAAAATAGCTATAACACATTTAGGTTCCCTTATCCCATTTCGGAGAGCTTGTGTGGGCCAAATGTGGCACACCAATGGTCACTGGTTGGACAACCCTGCCACACACGATACACATCGATTAATTACCCTATTTGTTTACCAGAGTTAAGAAGGACTTTCTCTCCGTAAACACTTCCAGTGTAAAATCCTGTTGCTCTTTCAAGCATGTATCGAACCCACGTGTTCCCGGAGCCGGGATATGACGCAAGCAATGTCCTTCCCCGGGAGCCAGGTGGAAGAAACAGGGATTCGCTGCATCGTTTGTCCTCCACCAACGTACGGAAGAGCTCATGAGATGATGAGGAATTACAGTCAGATGTTTGGTGGGTGAGATTGAAACTGCAGAAAAAATAAACTAGGTATGCAACAGAACGAATCCGAATGTTCGGATTCGGATTTGGTAGTGGCTATATTTGAATATTCGGATTCGGATCTAATAGTGGGTATATTTGAATATTCGGATTCGGATCTCATAGTGGGTGTACTTAAATTATTTGTCCGAATCCGAACATTGACCTTGAATTCTACATGAAATGTACAAGTATTAAACTTATGACTTTTGGGTTATTGCACGAAAATGGGAATTAACGCAAGAATAATTCAATAATCAAACAGACCACCGCGTATGACCAGAAAAGTCTTTGCCATAGCAATTTTACCGTGCTTTTTTGCTAACGAAAGCAATATAACTATTTTTAATCGACCATTGTTATGGCATCGGTCAGATACGAAAGGAAGACTCAACCTCCATTGTTTTCTTCCAACAAATCCTCACCTATCCGACATGTGACCGCAGTAACATGAACTTGGGTTTCGGTACAACGCCACTGGGTGGCGATCAAGTTCACAGGCCAGAAAGCACTCTGAAATGGATGTGACGTCATCATATCGCAGCAAACTGGACGGTGGAAAGTTAAAACAACCCTTGCTTCTGGTCTTGAGGTAAGACTGGGTAAAGGGTTCTGAAGATTTAGGAGTATTATTTCAAGCTGTTTACAACATCTTAAAGTGTAAACAAAAAGCCTTGACGAATTGTATCTTGATTGGTAACGAATATTTTATGGATGATGTTTGGTTTTGAAAATATAAATTTTTTTGTAACAAGTTAATTTTATCTATTTGCCACAAGTACGTTTTTTGAGAGCAGAAAGTATAATACTGAATAAAAAACTTGCTGATCGTTTCGAACACTCCTGTGCTCATCATCCGTACTGTGAACTAACTGACTAAGATGCGACTGTCGAAAATGTTTGCTTATAATGATTAGCAAATTAGTTTTGGCTTTTCTGTTCCAGGTAATCAACTTAAAAGGTTTTTGCACATTTGATGGAATAACATCAAGATGAATCTTACCTTTCACACAATCCCCCTTCACTAGATGTAAATTGGCAACACCTTTTCCTCCACAAGTTTCGTTTGAATTCCCAGGACAGGGGTGAGAGCATGCATGCGATAGAATAGGTTTTCTATGTTCAACAAGTTGGTTTACGTCATTTCCACACATGCATGTGTTGCCCGCAGTAATAGCAGCAAGCTTGGTATTGCTGTAGAAATGTTTTAAAGCTGTAACATGATAGAAAAAACTATACGGACCCGATAAAACGAGAATTTTCTGTTTTCCATAATAGCGTTCATTGAAACAAAATCATGTATTTGATCGAATTTTGCGATGTAATTAAACACTTTTCGATGTAATATGCACATATATTGATTAGATTTAAGTATGACGTAAATTCTCTGGTACTTGAGAAAAAAGCAATAATTTGTCAAAGGCTACCAAAAGCACACAAGAGCGTCGTTTGAACTAACATACCTAGCATTCGTTTGACAAAAACAAAAAGATATCGCTAGAGAAATACGCGAATTCAGTAAAATGTTTTGCGCAACAGGGATAGGTACCACTGCCTTGCACTTAATTATATACACTTCTGCTGTATATTTTTTGAATCCAACACGTTAACTATACTTACTTCAACTTGCAGAGGGTCGCACATCGATGGATGGTCATATACTTATAATGGGCGACGAATGCGTGTGCTTTGTTTACGCTTATTGTGTAGCAACCAAGATGCATGGCTAGAATTCAAAAACAGTCGTATGGACTTGACGCTTTATCAGGTAAAAAATCTCATAGTTTAGCCACTGTGTTAAATATATAGTTTGGAACTAGTGATGTGTTGCGCCGGATCCGGGTACCCGGACCCGGCCGGATATTGACCAATTTTCAATACCCGGACCCGGCCGGATAATACACTTAATTTTATCGGATAGTTGGGAAAGCATTTTTGTCCTAAAAGCTGACAAACATTTCGCAAATTACTCGTTTTTGGGACCCAGTCTGTTTTACTCGCCGACGTAAGATTTTTCTGTTATTTGTTATTAAGGATTTCGTGACGTGTTATACCATATTAACAAATGCCCACGTTTATTTGTTCCACTCATGACAGGCTAACCTTAACATAGCATTCTGTTTGGCAATCAAACATTTTTGCCATAATACACGAATCGGTGTTAACAAACTGCCGGATCCAAATTATCCGGCCGGATTTGATTAATAACTATCCGGATCCGGCCGGGCTGGATAATTTGGAACTGGGAACATCACTATTTTGAACTAGTGGCCTGCCTTAAATCAGAAAGGTTCTTTGCTTGTTGTTATGTTAAGGAAATGTCCAATTAACCAAACGACAGGTTGCGGTTTTGGTTAAAGTCTAAACAAATCACAGTTGGTCGGGTGAAAGGAGACATAAGTTAGTTAAAGCCTTAACAAGCCTTTACGTCGTCTTTTAAAGGTAAAATTTGTGAAACTAATCAATACAAAAAAACTTCAATTGTCAAACCAATGTGATTAAAGAACAAAAAACTGAATAAATTTGAAAATCAAAGGCCCCCGACAGGTTGTCGATCGCTCACAGATCGCTTTGTGGAATTTAATATATAATTATATTGTCAAACATTGCATGTACTTACTTTCACAGAAAACTTGTTTTTGTTTTCTCTGTGTAATTCGTCCCGCCCTACAAATATACATAAACACTGTTAAAACTAAGGCACGATACACCGACTACCGAATATTTCATGCTTATAAAGAAGTGATTCTCAATCTTTACGTCATGGAGGGGCCCTTTCGATTACGTCAGAATAGTCACAGGCCCCTTTCAACTGCAACTGTTCATTTGTTGTTGATCAGAAAAAGATAAAAAAAAACTACTGGAATCAACATGTGCTGCTCGGTGGCGACCAACTGATATCTCCTCACACTCAAGCCTCATTACGTTTCGTTAAGCAATAGTTTTTACCTTTTATGGTAGTATTTCATTCCAAATTCTTTGTGTGAGAAGAACACACACATCGCAAAAACGTAAACTGCTAAAACCACAAAAATCATCCTCTTTCGAACTAGCAGCATTTTCATGGCTTGCCCAAAAACGGAGTGCACTGGTTTAGAATTTCTGGTTTTAAGCAACACTAAAGAACTGCTTGCTGTTTAGACGATAAACTGGCACGTGCCTCTTCTGTGCTCTACAAGCGTGGCAATTAACAAAGCGCGATTGTTTCAATGCGCGATGGAACAATGGTGTAGATTGTCGATATGATGCTATTGTGTTGTGCAAAGCAGCACTTCGTAACTCTGCGCGGAAGCGTTCATAATGTATCTATACGACTTAATAGTTTGGTTCGGGTTAAAATGGTTTGTTAGTTGGGGTCGTCAAGCTTTCGAGGTTGTAAATGTTAAGTAAATTTACATTGCTTCTGCGTAGGTTGACAATATTGATACATACCCCAGCATACACAGAACTATATTGTATAAGCTGCAGACAGATGGCCACTGTTTCGACCTAAAAGGTCTCATCAGTGCAGCCGTGGTGACTATCAGACGACTTCGCTGACCAAACGGCCAAGCAAAGACTTCCACTTTGTGGTGACAATATACAATCACCGTCATCCTTTGGCCACCAAACTAGGTGTAACCTTACGGAGAGAACAAGGTGGAAACACTATGGTCAAGCAAAGCTCAATCAATACTGCCGTCAGGCCAATGCAATATATTTTCAAACTGTCTTCAACACCCATGGCAATCTCCAGCAACAGATTGTTTTTATGAAAATATTTACATATGATGTACGAATAATCTGATTAAATATGATTAATAATGTCGGCTGCTATAGAAATCATAACTCAGTGGTAATTAAATAAAGACAGTTTTGTTAATTTTAAAAATGATTCTTTGCGTAATAAATATACAATTTAGACTCAAGAATAAATGCAATGACGATGTGAACTGATTATTTTGCTGTTGTTGTAACTCCATTGCTTCGGAATATCTCGTTGAAAACTGCGTGCATTTCCAATACGTAAGCGAGGAGATAGTATACGATTCAGTTTGATACAGTGACAAACTTATTTTGAATAAAAAAAAAAAAAACAATCTCCAGTTTTTCGTTGTCAAATAATAGATGATTTTATCCAATCAGCGCGCAGTACAAGCGTTTCATCCCGCTTTAATTTTGATTTCACTGTGGTGGCGTCGACATTATGCGGCAGCTGGCATATCTTCAAACAGACATAAATTACATAATGTGCCTATTTCCAGTGGATTACAAAGGCTTAAATGGGAGCGAAGAAAGGTTAAGTCGTCGATCGCGGTTTTCTCTACGCTGACCTCGACCGTCATTATTTTACCGCAACTACGTAATCTCTTCGATTAACATCCCCTTCCACGCCTGAAGACGAGGTAACAATAACATACCACTTGCCGGTAGGTGGGGCTAGATGCTGCCCTGCAACAGCAACAGAAAATGATCAACAATTTTACAATGAAACTGGAATGATGATAGAAAAGACGTTTTGTAACGAAAATTTATTAGAGGCAATTTTAAATGGAAATGTAAAAGATGAATCTACACCACTGAAGCAAATTTCACCCTTGCGATCTCTGCGACCCACCGTAGGAGCTTGCAAAAAGCTTTTTGAAACGCTTGGTTTGCAACCGAACAATCTATCATTGTGGCTCACTGCCCAAGTAAAATACAATGCAAAACCCGGCTTCATGGATGCATTTATTTTCATTTCAGACAGACATACTAAACCTTAACGGGGAGTATCTCGCATACGATACAAAAAACTGCGGTTTAACGCCAACAATTAGAATTTTGTTGAATTTATTAAGCTTGTCCCGAAATTCCATCCCCCCCTCGAGTGGGATATGTCCCACTGCACAACTCCCATGTCAATATTATGATTCAGACTTTGCATGCCCGAACCAAAACAAAATATATGTATGCCTTACTTTAACAAAAGCCTCTCATTAACCAAAAGGGCAAGATATCTGGGACAAAAGGAAAAGGGAAGAGATTCCATGGGCCCTTGTTTATAAACATGTCTACGTATTAACCATAGAAACCAAACTATTTTAATGTCGTGTCGTGACAACTAACGAGCAATTACATTTTTTTGGGAAAATAAATATTAACATGTGGATATTTTGAAAGAAGCAAGTGGAAACTGTGCGTCATGATGTTATTTTATTTTTAGGCGGTAAAATAAGACAAAATATAAATTGATCAGATTCCAAAACACTATTTGGAATACATTTTTATATACCAAGCAAACTTTTTTCAAATAGTGCGATGATATGTGCAAGATATGTTATTTACATGAGCAAGTACACGGAAAAAAAACGACCTTTCCAAAATGTTAAAACCCAGTAGTCCAAATTGACGGGATCTGACTGTGCTGCAGTTGCTAAGTTATTAACAATGGAAAGCGAACAAAAACTGAAGCAAATTAACTTACAAAATGTTCTAATCACAGCACAACTATTCGAATAGTACTCAGTATGTTTTGGCAAAAATAACACGCACAAATTTTTCTGGCTGTTGCGCAACATCTCGCGAGCGTTATTTAAGATTTCCAATAATTATCACAAATATTCTGAGTCAATTTCATACGGTGGCAATTCCGTTTCAACTCCTGCATCTTTCAAAATGCTCCTCACTTCCCTGATTCCGTCGTTTATAATTTTCTTAAGCTCTTCGCTGTACGGGTTCAGTATTTTCCTTGGCTCCCTCCGAGCCATCCCAGTCGTGTCTTGACTCAAACAAGCCAATCTTTCTTCGAGGTTCACAGGTGAAAGAATTGGGTTTTTCGTAAACTTCACCATCTTCCGGATGTTAGAAATAGGGTTTTCGACAAGATCCTCGTAGTAAATCACAAGAAAAGGCTTCCCGTCTTCTATTACAGCTTCTGCGACAAACTTCCAATGTTTCATCATGCCTTCAATTTTGCTTTTGGTAAACTCTACAAATATAATTGTTTGTTTATAGCCTGTGGCACTGGTAACGTATTTACTAACACCTATTCAACTATTATGTAGTTGATCAGGTTTTAACTTTTGCCAAAACGGTACAATGATATGGGTGAAATATAAATAGTTGTTGTACCTTTCCTGAACACGTCTTCTGGAGCGTGACCAGTGTGAGAATTTGTTTTTCCAAGGTTTTTGGATGCGATAAACGCCTTGTAAGGGTTCCGTATTAAAACCACAACAGCTTCGACTACACTTAATGGGAATTTATTCCCGAATACCAAGTGTTCCTTAAGAAAATCGACCCTTTCCAAAGTCATAGTTTCTCCAAGAAACCCTGAGAAAAAAAGATTTTATTCGAGAGGAAAAGCAAATATACACAGTCTGCATTTCTAAGATAAACTATATCATGTTTAATTGACTTCCAAATTTATGTTTGTTAATTTTATCCTTATTTTTACCAGAGTTAAGAAGGGATTCATCCACAAAAACAGTTCCAGTGTAAATTCCTGTTGCTCTTTCAAGCATGTATCGAGTCCACGTGTTCCCAGATCCAGGATATGATGCAAGCAAAGTACTTACCCGAGAGCCAGGAGGAAGAAACTTGGCTTCGCTGCATCGTTTGTCCTCTGCCAACGTACGGAAGAGCTCATGAGATGATGAGGAGTTACAGTCGGATGTTTGGTGGGTGAGATTGAAACTACAGGAAATAGATCTTAGTAGTGAATGGGAATTGATCCGAGCTAAAAGTTATCGTATTTAAATATTCAATCGAATCATTGACCAAGAATTCTACATGCATTTTACAAAATTTAAATTAAGGGCTTGGAATTGCGCAGTGTCGCCGGCTTTATTGCATAAAAATTGGAATTAACGTAAGAATCATTCATGAATCCAACGGGCACCCCGTCTTATGACCAGACATATCAATATTATAGCAGTTTTAGCACGTGTTGTTGTTGACGAAAGCAATAAAACTATCCTCAATTGACCGTTGTTATGGCACCGGTTAGAAACAAATGTACGACTAAAACTCGTGTGAGCTCAGCATTGTTCAAAACGTCTGCTTGTCCTTAAAAACGCATAATTAATTATTTCAACATGTCCTCACCTATCCGACATGTGCCCGCAGTAACATGAACTTGGGTTTCGGTACAACGCCACTGGGTGGCGATCGAGTTCACAGGCCAGAAAGCACTCTGATGTGGATGTGACGTCATCATATCGCAGCAAACTGGACGGTGGTAAATTGAAACAACCCTTGCTTCTGGTCTTGAGGTAAGACTGAGTAAAGGGTTCTGAAGATTTGGAGAATTATTTCAAGCTGTTTACAACCTCTTAAAGTCTAAACAAATAGTCTCAACGATGTGAGCATTGATCGGTTACGAATATTTTATGGATGACTTTTTGTTTCAAAAATATTATTTTTGATTGTTTGATCTTGTACCTATGCATTTACTACATGTAGTTTTTAAATTGCCGAAAGTATAACACTGAATAGACCGCTTAAAGCTAAAATGCTGATCATTATAAGCAAACGTTTCGAACACTGTTGTGTTCATCATCAGTACTGTGAACTAACTGACTGAGTTGCGACTGTCGAAAATGTTTGCTTATAATGATTAGCATATATTAGCTTTGGCTTTTCTGTTCGTGTATTTAACTTATAACATTAATAACATTAAGATGAATCTTACCTTTCACGCAATCCCCCTTCACTAGATGTAAATTGGCAACACCTTTTCCTCCACAAGTTTCGTTTGAATTTCCGAGGCAGGGGGTAGAGCATACATGGGATAGAATAGGTTTTTTACGTTCGACAAGTTGGTTTACGTCATTTCCACACATGCAGATGTTACCCGCAGTGAGAGCAGCAAGTTTTGAATTGCTGTAAAAATCTTCAAAGCTGTAGCACACAAGCAATAATTTTCCAAATGTTCCCCAAAACACACAAAAGCGTTGTTTGAACCAACATACATAACATTATTTGGCCTGTCTATTCGTCGAATCGAGCCTTTTTTGTAGTTGCAGTGACAAAAAACTATTGTTTGAAAATTTCGCCTGGGAAATTTAGGAAAATATTTTAGGCAAAAGGAATAGGTACCACTGCCTTGCACTTAATTATATACACTTCTGCTGTTTCTTGTTTTGAATCCATCACGTAAATTGCACTTACTTCAAATTGCATAGGGTAGCACACCGATGGACGGTCATAGAGGTATGATTGGCGACGAATGTGAGTACTTTGTTTACGTTTATTGCGTAGCAACCAAGATGAACGGCTAGAATTCAAAAACAGTCGTATGAACTTGACGCTTTATCAGGTAAAAAATCTCATTGTTTAATCAATGTGTTAAATATATAGTTTGGAAATAGTGGTTTACTTTAATAACAGAAAGGTTTTTTTTGCTTGTTGCTTATGTCAAGGAAATGACCAATCACCCAAACGAGAGGTGGCGGTTTTGGTTAAAGTCTAAACTAATCACAGTTGGTCGGGTGAAAGGAGACATAAGTTAGTTATATGCTTAACAAGAGTTCGCGTCGCCTTTTGAAAGGTAAATTGTCTCTTGAGCTACGAAACTTCACAGACCAATGTGCGAAAACTAATCACCATAAAAATAACTGCTTGTTGTCAAACATTACATGTACTTACTTTCACAGAAAACTTGCTTTTGTTTTCTTGGTGGAAACCGCCTCGTCCTACAAAAATACATAAACATTTTGCTAAAACAAAGGCAGGTTACCCCGACTACCGAATATTTTATGCTTTTTAGTTCACAATCGACATGCGGGTCAGTTTTGATTACGTTTTTTCTTTTTTTTTGGCCACACTGGGGTTTGAACCGTGGATATCCGGGCCACGAATCGCGATCAGGTTTTCTTCTGCATATGGGTCAGGCGCATGACCAATACTGCTAATCACCCGCCCGGTTTTTCAAAAAAAATCGGCAGTGTTTAAAGTCCGGGTTTCACGTCACTATAGGTTTGTTTGTCAATAATAAGGCTGTAAAGTGCTTATGTAAACCATATGTTTCCGCAGGTCTGTTGCAAACTGCTTATTTTTTCAGACTTTATCTAAAGTAGGGATTTAATCATTCACACTGCACATATTTAGAATTGCCGACGATCTTCGGTTGGCGAGGAAGGTTGGAAACCATTGATACAAAGTTCTACATTAGCGCTAACCGGCCGGAAAACTTCTTGATTCAACGCAACAGTTTACCTAAAGTATCAAATGTTTTTTATTTGTTAACAAAACTACTGAAATCAACATGTGCTGTTCGGTGGCGACCAATTGATATATCCTCACACCTAATAGTTACGCTTTCGTTAAGCAATAGCTTGTACCTTTTACGGTAGTATATCATTCCAAATTCTTTGTGTGAGAAGAATACACACATCGCAAAAACGTAAATTGCTAAAACCACAAAAATCATCCTCTTTCGAACTAGCAGCGTTTCCATGATTGCCTTAAAACGTAGTGTACTGGTCTAGAATTCCTTGGTTTAAAGCAACACTGAAGAACTGCTTGCTGTTTAGGCCAGTGATTCCCAACCTTTTTGTGGTTGCATACCACTTGGAGGTAAATCTATTTGAGGCGTACCACCTAATTGAGTGTTACAAAGTAACCTGAGGAGGATGAAGTTGCAAACATTTTGAGATCACTTAGAACTTTCTAAATTCGAACTACATCCGCAAATTACGGAAAGGTGCACACATACAACTTGGAATGCTGTCGCGTACCAGTAACACCAGTTAGGAAAGATTGGTTTTGACCAGGGCTGCCAGATGGTCAAAACACTTGACGGCCAATTTTTTTTTCTCTTACGGCCAAAATTCGGCCAAATCACGTTTTTGATATTTTTTTCTCTTACGGCCAAAATTCGGCCAAATCACGTTATAAGTTTGATGATTTCTACAAAAACGACTACATAGCCGGAAATAAATTCGTAAATTGT
Organism: Ascidia mentula; assembly: GCF_947561715.1. Classification (NCBI taxonomy): domain Eukaryota; kingdom Metazoa; phylum Chordata; class Ascidiacea; order Phlebobranchia; family Ascidiidae; genus Ascidia; species Ascidia mentula. The sequence continues at coordinate 19,380,988 of NC_138568.1, read as the reverse complement.
ATGTTCAAAACACTGTTATCTATATGCTCATCAGTGGTTTCAAAACCGGTTATGTTGCTAAAGCATTACGATTGCAGCATAATTCTTCACCAACTCAGTCAAGATTAGTTTATGACGTAACAATTTTTCGGAGACATATTTATGACAACACAATCGTCCACAAATCTGTTGATAACCTGAAACCAGCAATGCCTTTTGTGGATTTATATAGTACCAAGTGAAATTCGGCCAAATTCGGCCAAATATCTGCCTTACGGCCAAACGATTTTTTCGCGGCCAGGCCGATTTTCAAACGGCCAAATTTCTGGAATTTGGCCGTGAAGACGGCCAAATGGCAACCCTGGTTTTGACGTTAAACCGGATGTGCCTTTTCCGTGCTTTGTAAGGGTTACAATTAACTAAGCGCGATTGTTGTCAGAACAATGGAGTATATGTTCGATGTGCGATGCCATGGTGTTGTGCAAAGCAACTCTTTGTAACTCTGCGCGGAAACGTTCATAGTATATCTATACAGCTTAATAGTTTGGTTCGGGCAAAAATGGTTTGTTATTTGTTGACAATATTGATAAATACGCCAGCATGCACAGCACTTAGTGTATACTTAAACATACATTATATTTTCAAACTGTCTCCACGCGCAGCACGCATGGCAGCTCCAAGCAGCAACAAATTGTTTACATGTAATATTTACATATGATGTACGAATAGGTATTTGAAGTAAGTCCAATTAACCATGATTTATTACACGCGGCTGGTATAGAAATCATAACTCAGTGGTAAATAGCGAGAGTATTTGTTAATTTTTAATAAAGTTATTCTTCGCTCAAGTACAATTTAAAATCAACAGTAAAAGCTATGACGATGTTAACAGATTATTTTGCTGTTGTTGTAACTACATGATTTCAGGATATCCCGTTATAAACTGCGTGTATTTCGAATACGTAAACGAGGAGATAGTATATAACATGTACTCACAACAACAACAAAAATACCAGAGAAAAATGATTCGGTTTGATACAGTGACAAACTTGTTTGGAACAAAACAACAATATCCAGTTTTTCGTTTTCAATTAACAGATGATTTTATCCAATCAGCGCGCAGTACCAAAGTTCCATCCCGCTTTAATTGTGATCTCACTGTGGTGGCGTCGACATTATGCGGCAGCTGGCATCTTTAAACATACGTAAATTACATAATGTGCCTATTTCCAGTGGATTACAAAGGCTTAACCTTGAGGGCGAAGAATGGTTAAGCCTCTTACTCGCATCCGTTACTAATTTCCAAGTAAACAATACCGGACCTCGGTCAATTGTATGGTTTTAAATTTAAGGCAAATAAATATTAAGTACGCACTGTAGTATTACGTCTTCCTGGTATTACATTAAGGTTGGTAGTTTTTCTGTTACATAAAAAAACATAACTTGATCACTAACTTGTGATTGAACTCAGCTTCGGTTTTTCCGTCAATCGAGGTTTTTTCCGCGCTGACCTCGACCGTTTTATTCACCGTTTTAACAATTATGTCCTCAGGGGGAAAGTCCCCGACGTTCACCACCATTTCCCAGCCCATTTACTCTTTATTTTGCCAAGCCACCTTTTCAAACAGCAGCAGTAACGTTACGAATCTCGACTTCAGATCAAAACAGCAATGGGTAACGTCTTATCGCACAGCGCTGACAGACTACGTTGAACGCTAATCGAGCTTGCATGGGCTAATCACGTCTCCCTAGAGAGCGAACGCGTCACGAAGTATGTCCTTTCATGTCAATCAGACTGTTGTTGGTGATAGCGTGACTGGGTGTAACGCGACAAAACCGAGCAGTTTCCGTTGATTGTTGACAAAATTTGGTCTGCAGTGAAATAAGTTTGTCGGTGTTCACATGTGTGCGATGTTGCCAATAACCTTTTAATGGACTCCTTCTTTGTTTTATTTAACCTTTTCTTTCTTTTTCCCACATCACGAAAACAATTATAAATTGGAAACAAATGCTCTAAAAAATGAACTTAATTACTACTTGGAAAACACTGGATAAAAGTTTCAGAAACAGAACAATTTACGTCATTTAGTTGTCTGTCACAATATCTATCAAACGTATCGCAGTTTTCAGTTAAAACCGCCCTCATTCTTACATTATTTATCATAGAGTTTAGACTAAGATATGAAAGGTGAAGTTAAATTAGATCAAATAAAATTCAAAACCCCGGGGATGATAAGCACTAAAAAACGTTTTGTTTTTTGTTTGTTATTGGTTTGTACAAATTAGCGTATATTACGCAAAAATAGTTCAGAAATACATATAAGCACATTTGTTTTGTGCTTATATGTTTTTCTGAAATAATTTTGCGTAACATCCTTAAACACGTGAAGGAAACACTCCGATTTTAGCAAGTCAAGCGGAACGAGGTTCCCAAAAGCAAAACAAGTTTCACCATCAACGTTTCGAACATTCGTGAATTAATTATTTCTCTGTGGTTTTGAGTGTGATGCACAGACCCGAACTATGTTGCCATCACTACTAATTCGCCGAAATATCGAAAAAGGTTCAAAGAAATTCCAGTCGCACACAGAACAGATTCAGTTAATACTTTGTTTTTGTTGTCAAGGTTATTCGGAAGGGATCCAAAAGCAGTATGATTTAGACCTTTGAAAGTCCTTTGTGAATAAATGTTAATAGTGTGGAAAACAACAGTAGATGTTATGGACACTATGAAGCTTATGTATATAATGTTTTTTTAAGACTTACTATGTTTGTTAAATTTTATAACATTTTTTGCAGGCGTTCGTAAACTATAACTTTGAGATTTAAGGGCACACATTTATTATTTAATTTAGTATCTTTTGTTCCATTTGCTGCAAATATTTATGCGACTGAAATTTGATCCCACAGTAAAATTGCACTACATATCCTAGAATCTGCCAGTTGTTGTTAATTTCAGATGTTCTTTTGCATATTTTCTCAGCCATTCTTTACCAGCAGCACCCATTGTTGATGCAATGTTAGAAGTCAGAACCATGAATATGCGTTTAAAGCCACTTTGTTTGCAAAACTATGTTTGTGATTATGTACAATCCAGATTGGAAAGTTTGTTTTTTGTGCTGAGGAATTTGTTTCGGCGATCATTAATTGCTTGGACGATCACAACGTTTTTCGTGTGTTAATGTATTACTTCAATAATATTGCGCGGATTATCAGTAAATTTTAGCAAAAGTGACTTTTTTCAATCTGGTTTATAATGTTTAGGACATTTCAATAATATTTATGGAATTTGCTGAAATGTCGTAAAATGGTTTTCCAATATTATGAGTGACAGAAAAAAAATTCCAGTTGACAAATTATTTGGTCAAACAGTATATACAAGGTGATGACTTGAGATTGCATTTAAAAAAAGGTAATGTAAATAAAAGTAGGACATGGACATTTGTCAACAACTTTAATAAACAGCAACGAACATTGCAATGGATGACTCCGTTGATGAGTTTGTTGTGAGCAGCAAGCAAGTCAAGATTTTGGAAAAAACTAAAGATCAAGTGGAAGACCGATTTACTGTTGTGCTTACTTTAAAAAGGTCCGAAAAGTTTGAATTTGTTTGGATTAAATTGAGGGGAACATTGGGCTGCATTAGACGTGGCAAGGTAAAGTTGCTGTGCCATTTGTTTATTTTTGAAAATAAGCAGGTATTCTGTCCTGCTAAACCAACTGTATATTTGTATGGGTAAATTTCTAATTGATAAAAAAAGTGTATATTATTTGAACTGCAAACATGCCCACTGTATCAACCTAATACGACTCTTCAGTGCAGCTACGGTGTGACTTTAAATGATCTTGTTTTCGGTGGGTTACACCTAGTTTGGACCTCCATGCTTGATGGTAGCTGTATGGTCACCATAACATGAAAGTCTTTCTTGGCTATTTGGCTGTGACAAGATCGTCTCACTGTAGCTGCGCTGATGAGACCTAAACAGTTCACTATAAAAACATTATAGGCTGTATTGCTTATATACAAAGTGTATATATATTATGTTAAAATCATCTTGTTCTATAATTTTCACTTAACAAAAGACTGATATGTTTTATTGTGAAATGAAAGTCAAAATGAAGTGCCAAGTTTGTTGCATGTGATGACAATAGAGTTAAGATTTAAAAACCTTTTTAATACCTACTTTTATATGTCTCCCATCCTGTACTTTGCCCTTGATACTAATTACTGGTACATTCATATATAGACTCCATATCACATTTGTTAATTTGAATACCTGAACTATCTTCCAGGCTTACATTAAGGCTTTGTGCAGCCCAGAACACCAGGAGAGTGTTGACTTTGTTGACCTTCCACAATGTATTGTTTTGGGATTTCAGGTATATATACAATTATATTATGTATAATATATGTGATATAGTGGAATGCAATTTTTTCCTAAATACCACGAGACAAGAGTTATTTCCAGTATATGTATAACTTGTAATTGAAACTAATTGAAAAAGTACATTGTTGAATTCTCTGTGTATATAGAAATGTACTTTAGAACATTTTGTAGTGCTATGAGTTGTTGCATCATGCTCTTTTCACCAACAATCTAAAATAAACAACAAAACCAACTATTTGTCGAACATGTTATTTTTCAGCGGTTTTGGTCCAACTGGGTGGAATACACATGTGGGGCTGTGATTGAAACTGGAGCAAACCCAAGCAATCTTAAAATACAAGGCTCCCAGCTAAATGTTACCAAGTCTGTGTCGATGTTGTTGCATCTCCAGGATATGTGTGGCAAAAAACACCAGGTTGGTGATCTTTTGTTTGTTGTTTTTGGCCTATTTTATTGCTGGAACTGCTGTTTGTATATATGCTTTGTATTTTAATTGCTTTCAATGTAAACTGCTTTTCGGCTATCATTTTCAAGCATTTTTTAATTTGTATATATTTTATATGGTGATGGATCTAGAAACAATATGATGGGGGTGTTCGGTTTCGGTACCTAATTAATGAAGCCGTTAGATGCGTTTTTTTCCGAACATTTGCCATGCAAATTAAGCTTTAAATACAGGTACCGCACTAGTAGTTAAGCGTAATATCGAACAACTTCTGCGAAACACAAGATTTTTTAGTTACTTTTTTAGATGTGCGCTTGTCCAGCAAAAACAAACACTACGTTACCAAACAATGCGATGTTATCTGTATCCTCGACGGGTATTAAGTATTGTGGTGGGATTGTTTTGAAACTGTGCCTATTAAAAATAAATCTGTCATGGTCTAGGACGTGGTCTTGTAATACTAAATATACATCGATGTTTTGGCGGTAGATAAAATTTGCGAAATATATTAAAACAGACGAAATACAAAATACTTGTTTAGCTACATACATAGGCGTAGAGTTTTGTACATCAACGGGGGTGCGTCGAAAAAAATACAAACATCAGATGGTCGTTTGTACGCCAAATATAAAGTTATAGCGTCGTCCATACATATTTATTGGCCGAAAAAACTGGACGAAACGTGGTTTTGGGATAAAGTCGATTTCTCTATACACGCGATAAAATCTTCCTTTTTCACGTTCGTCACCAACGTAATTTCGCTTGTGTTGCGTAATTGTAGATCGCGAATACGATGCAAACGAAACCGTGTGTTAAGTACCTTTATGAGTGTAATCAGAAAAGAAATGCGCCTTCATTTTTGTTGCGGTTTAAAACCGGCGAAAGCCGAAAGAACGCGGTGCGATTATGTGGTTAAATTGAGAAAAGGTCGGGGGTGCGCGGCACCCCTGCACCCCCGTACTCTACGCCAGTGGCTACATATATATTAAGCAATTATAACTCTTACAGCGTGCAGCTTCCCGTAGAGAAATTGTAGCAGAAATGAATAAACTTACAAGATCGCGCTTTCGAAACCGGTATTGTTGACGGGTTATTGACCAACGGCACGACAAACGATTGTTTCATAAGCGGTCAACGCCGCGGGAATGCAGCGCGCGACCGAGAAACAAAGCAACTCTGGAGACGAACACTTGGTCCAGTGGCGGATCTAGGGGGGTGTTTGGGTGTCAGAACACCCCCCTCAGCATTGTGCTATATTGTTTTGAGGGATGTGAAACTGCGGTTATTATTACGCAACGCAGGAGCGAACACTTCGGGCCAGTGTGCGTCTCCGCAACTTCCTTTTTTACCAGTCGCGCCCGCAGCGCTCACGCGGCGTTGACCACTTTCGAGACAATTATTTTCCCTGCCGTTAATACTCGAAAAAAAATAATTATTTCTGCAGCAGTTTCAATACAACAACTACAAAAGTTATGTTGTTTATTGTAGATCCGCCACTGTCTTGGTCGTAGTGTTCATTCCTGCCTAGTGGGAAATTAACCGCACTTTCACAGCCCACAAAACAATGTGCCAAAATGCTGAGGGGGTGTTCTGACACATAAAACACACCCCTATACCTGCCACTGATTATACATATTTATATATCACATGTTATATATAGAGTTCGCTTCGACTATGTCTAATTGTGGGTAAAATGTATGAGAGAAAAAACACGATCACAACAAACATAACTTGTTAAAAAAAATCAGATGCCAAGGCTTCGCTGCCAATAAGACTGTTTGGTGATTCTGATATCAAAGAGTTCTCTCTATATGTGATGTTGTAGTGAAATGTTTTATTTGAATTAATATATATGCATTGTAGGGCCTGAAAACTTTTCCAAAGTTTGATGAAATTGTATTAAAATGCAAAGATCCTTATGAAACTGACCTGATTGGTCTAAAGTCTGGAGTAAAAAAGGTATTTAGTAACAAGAAATAAATTTATTTTGCATAGCAGTAAACTATATTCAACATTTGTAAATAATTTGTGTATCGGTTTGCAATGAAAAAAACTAAAAAATAAAATATGTTGTTTGTAAAATTGATATTTAATAAATTTATCTTGCAAAACGGTTCTCTAATGTAAGCACAAATTTATTTACATAATATTTACATTCTGTGAAGGTTTAAACTCATACAACTTGTGTTTTACAGTCATTATGATCAATTTCAGGTGCTGTTGGAAATGATTGAGAATGCCGGAAAAAACTTTAATGCTTCAAAAATTCGTCAGGAAAATATGAAACAATTTTCATCTCCTGTTGTGTTCGTGAAGCCGAAAAGGTACATTTGCGTTTTTTTTCTTTTTTCTTATAAACTAGTTATTTTAAAGAAAAAAAATTACTGGGTGCAATGAGCTAATTAGAAACGATTCAAACTGTTCATGTGCTTACTAACAGTTTGGTGAGGTTGCCACCCACAGACCAATACATTTTATGTAACACCCACTAAATTTGACAGGTCGGAAATATTAAGCAATGTATTTGCACCACACGGTGACGTACAAGATAATCACAACAACTACATCAATGATCAACCAATGGTGGTAAGTTCATTGCTGTGCAACACCCGGTGGCAATTACATTTTTAGTTTGTGGTCACTAGTGGGCACCAGGGAACCTATTGTTGTTTTCTTGGATCACCAAATTTTTAAAATCCTTTATAATGCAAACGTAAGTTTACTGAAATGGGAATCATTGTTGTTTGATTTTGTTTCAATCCACCAAACCAACAGACTGGACGGAACTTAATCTAAAACATGGCATGTAAATATATTATATAATCAACCATATCAGTCCTGTGACACTGAACTGTACATTATCTGGTTTGACACCGTTAAACACAAGCTTTCACAAGATCTCTTCCTTCATGGGGTTTACATGAATATAAGATATGTGGGTGAAGCAAAACCCTGTTTGTTAAATGTACAGAAACTGTGTTTCAATTTTTCGACAAAAAAATACAAGCAATTACAAAGGTTTACGGGACACACACTCACAAATATTTGGTGGAGTTGCCGAGTGACTGTAAAAACCGTTGTACTTTCAGTGACTTGCTTGAGTGCGGGAGTAAGTTCACAACGGCAGTTTACAGAGACACCATTACTAAATTTTTAGGGCAGATTTAATATTGAGGTTCTTAAGTCTGCGAATAAAGCTGCAGGTACGTTTGCTCATGTCAGAACAACCTACCGGGTACACCCTGTGCGGTTTTCTTTGAAAGTGCGCAATTCAGCCGTTGCGGCTCATGGCTATTCCAAAACCACCACCGCCCGTGCTTTTAATCATTGCGAAACCTCTGTGATTGACGTCTCCCACTTCCTGTACCGCACATGTTCGGTTCGGCTTCATTTGTTTTTTTACTCTCGTCACGAAAAGTGACAAGACTACCCGAAGCACGTGCTTGATCCAACATCCTATGCGCTTTGTTGTATCGTGTGATAAATCAACAAGCATGCACGCAACATCTAGCGCCACTTCCCTGCTCGTCCTCGAAACTATTTTCCTGCTGTGCCTAACAATGATGACTATTATCCTGCTGTACGTAACCATAATGACTATTTTCCTGCTGTACCTAACTATATGTATTGTCACGCGGACAACTTACAAAAGTTTAACATTTTATATGTCAGATTCTCTTGAACTTGCAAGAAAAGACCTTCCCCTGAAAGTTTGCTACAGGCTTGAATTTATTTTCTTCCCACATTCGCTTTGTAGCGTGTACATTGCACTTTAATTGGATTTTTCGCTGTACACAAACAACGCTAATATGTGGTGGTGGTGGACCAAGTCTTAAATGGTTGCTAGGTTGCGTGGTGGAAACGATGAGGCTATGGTGCAAAACAATGCGATAGAATATCTGTAAAGGTGGTGTTCCACAACGTGTATTGAAACTTGTGGTTTATATAAAAGTGCGACAACGCCAACCACGTTAACAAATGATTAAAAAGCTTCGCGAAAAGGATACGGCTTTTATTTGTTGAAACTTTACAGGGTCACAGTTTATACGAATGTTAGCATGCATGGTGACCTGCAATGGCGTAAATTATAACAGAAATCCTACAATAGAACAATTGTGAAACTTTTTACTTTGGGTCAAACGGACAACGTTTAGAAAAAGTCGCCCGTCCCTGAGGCGAAAATGTCTTGGCTCGCCAACCCCCTATCTTTAACCATTACGTGAAGTCCGAGGCTCGTTTCGCTCGGTCTGCCCGGTCGCTTGGAGTTGGTCATGCCAGGGAGCGGGTTGCCTGATGACTTGCGTCGCCCAACCTGCGGGAATTTGTCCTCGCAACATGGGAAACAGCACATGAGCCACGAACGCAACATCACACACAAGTTCTTGTACATATTCGGGATTCTCCAGAAGTAGAAGAACGGGTTTAGGATGGAGTTAACGGTACTTATTATCACCAGTATCCGCATGATGAAGTGCAGTTCCCGCCCGTTGTAAATGTATGACACGAAGCAGCAAACAGCCAGAGGTCCGGTCGTCGCCACGAACCCAGTAAGGACTATCAACATGGTCTTAATCATCCTCAGTTCGGATTTCCTTCTGCTTCTGTGTATGACGCAGTGACGTTGAAAATGAACCTGTTTGCGGGAAAACACGGCGTTTAACAACGCACCTGCAATTCCTCATATGAAAACCATGTAAAGGGGTAACTTTGAATTACGTACATTGTGACGGTCTTTGAATAAGGAAATATTTTTGGTAACTTTAAAACTTAAAGCGCCTTATAGAGGAATTGTATGCCGAGTATCCTAACTGCATAGTTAACCGCAGTTAGCAAGAGGTTTCTCACTGGGTGGTGGTGAAACTAATGATCACTTTCATTGTTTAGTCAACGCCTTCGTATAAACCTTTTGTTGGTGATATCACAGTATCGACTCATTACCATTCAGACACGTCATAAGCGGATACAGCAATATCCTACAGCGCATCCCGCTACTGCCTAACACCGTATAATTATAATTAACATAGCTTGTCGGTTGATAGATAAATTTGTCAAATTAAGACAGATTTGGGTTGTTATTGATGTTGTTATTGACTTTCCACTTTGCATAAATCTGTGCAAACGGGGACTATCTTTGTGGTGGGGCAATTCCAAAACCGATTGCTTTGCGATGCTGTTTGTACTTTTAATATTCGAAACAGCAATTTTACCACGATCCGGCCAGCAAATGTTCTACGTGGGCGCAAAACAGTCTCCTACCTTGTAAAAGATCCGCGTGTACAACGCAATGGATAATGCCAGCAGGGAAAGGAGGCAAATTCCTCCGACCAAAACCGTTACGCTGCGAAATGGGGTCATCATCTGTGAGCAGTTATCTCCGAAGCAATATTGTGCCGACGAATCGCTGTTGTAGATTCTACAGTCGCAAGACGCCACGCAGTTCCAGCCCAGCACTGGGGCAACAATAAAGAACGCGAACGGAATGACAAACGCAAGCGCGATCGCCGTTCCCACTTTCTTTCGCGTCATAATGGACTTGTAGTGGCTGTGCTTGGTGATGTAAAAGTATCGGTCCACCGCTATGAACGTAACGCCCAGAGTGGATGTAGAAGTCGTGAACGCCAGGCTTCCATATACGTAAATACTGCTGTTAAGCGTCACCATAGGTAGCAGTACCCGCGTAAATGTCCCTATCCACAAAAGCAGGGCTCCGACCCCCAAATCAGCGACAGCCATTTGTACTATAAACCAGTTCATCGGTCGGAATCTTTTTGCTGGAAACTTGATGAGAACCAATATGACGAGAATGTTTCCCACCACAATCACAGCCGCCGCTACTGTTGTGATGGCACTTCCCCACGATTCATGGTTGAGGCAGTGAGTTTTGGAAAAATTTCCAATCTCTGTGGCGTTCGCTACCGCCATGTTAGCTATTCGCAAGTAATATTACAGCTTGCGGTATGCTATTTGAACATGGCCAACTGCAAAAGATTTCATTGTTAATGGAAAATATTTTAGCTGCATTATTGTCATGATTGATTCAAAAACATAACACAAATACATATGGAAATATCTGTATATTATCTGTATATCCTTAAAACTGCAATCTAATTTTTAGCAGTTTTGCATATTGTGTGTATATTGTACCAAAATTGTAAGCAACGTAACGTAATAATAATAAGTCAACATCGAATGAGCTTTTGAGCGAATGATGATCACAAACGTTTTTTTCTCTTTCTCTGCCGTTTTAACTATTTGTTTCGCAACGTTTCTGGAAAGTTCTATTTTTTCCTATTTTCAATTTTACTTTTTACCGTTCCAAACCCTTTCATCCTGACCGCCTGGCGAACGTCGTCACCCTAACTCCACCCTGCACCACCAGCACCACCGCACCACCACCAGCAAGCGCCCAAACAAACAACAATACTTGTTATTCACCCTTGCAACGCATCAATGTGACGTCACCATGCAATAGCGTCGCAATTCGAGTCCTGACACACACGATGCATGTTGTCATTGACAGCAGTATTTTTTATTTGGCGGCCTGGTCACAACCCGCGCCCACCCCGAAACCGCCGCTCTGTCTCGGCATGATTTACTTTCATGTTATTCGTTTCCTGTGGGTTCCGCGTCATCCCTGCTTTGCACGTTTCCTGTATTCTTCACTGCTCGTCTCTTGCTGGGCCGTTGTGACCCTGGCCGAAAAGGCTAAGTTGTCATAAAGCTACGCAGCTTCGGCCCAGAAAAACTGTGTTTTCAAAACAAAAAAAATTTCTGTTTGTGAGAGCTGACGCTGCCGTGCTACCAACGGATGCCCTTTGTTCTGCCAGTTTCAGGCACATCGCTTTTCCGTTCTAAAACTGTCACATCTGTCCCATTTGATAGGGCAGAAATGTTCAACTTCTTGGACTTTGCATGTATGCATAAATTTGAATATTCAGCTTCAGGAAGTACTTGCTGAATACAATTTGTTACTGACACTGTCAGGCATAATATTCAATACTTGCCTTATGACTTCAAAAACATTTGGTTTCGCCTATAGGCCTAAATTGGGGTAAAGTCCAAACTGTCGCAAACAATTATATTTGGCCAGGAGTAATTGAAAACTATGTAAGTGGGATTGGAGTTCTTGAAAAATGTTCCTTGCCCCTGTTGACATGCAAGTGCCCTTTTTTCCACAAATATGACTGCTTATTTAAATTTCTGTATTTTTCGTTTCCTTTCTTGCCGGCTGCCTATTTGCAATCTATCGGACGTAATAACCCCGTCCACTTTCCTGTTAGCACCACAAAAACTCAACCCACCTCGAATACAGTCAATTGAACCTATTTGAACTCTTGGTCATATTTTTATTCTACCTTTTATTCCGCAGGACCTCGGAGATAGTGGCGAGACGTCGAGATCGTCCTTATTATCCACACCAGTGTTCCAGCGCGGGGGAGGTATTTACACATTGAAACGTCTGCGATTAGTGGTACTAAAACCTGACACATCAGCAATTGTGACCCGTCAAATGTTCACATCTTTCAATACTTCCTATAATCATGGTGGGATCGACAGGCGCACAAATGTATACACCCTTCTAAGGAAGCCACGTATATGCTGTGTATTTAGGTTAGACACGCCTTCGTAGCGTTGTTTACTCCCAACCCAGAAAACTGGTTGTCATTTTTTAGGTTTTTTTAGGCATGGTATAAAATTTAAAAGATGAATTTCCATCCCACACAGGTCATTAGCATTTAACAAAAGCCCAATCACCAACTTCAAAGGAAAATAACGTCACGACTTTGTATCTCGCTAACGTTTTCATTAACAGCAATTGTTTTCAATATAACACTGAAATCCCGCAAAACATCAGGTATTTTTAATTCTGTATATGCGATTGGCAATTGCAGAAGAAATTCATCAACTAAAACTAGTTCCAACTTCCTCCTGCCGAAGTCGGTTGGCACAAAAGTGTCTCCCTTCCCTTCGATTTGACCACCAAAGGGGTTGCGGAGGTCAAATTGATCGATATTATTTTAGTAGTTTGTGAAAGTTTGCCACGAAAGTATGCGTTGAAAATAAAGCACTGCCTTGTCAACGGCTTTCAAAAAAAACCATCTTAGCAACTTATCACTAGAAACGGAAAACCTGAACTCGGCGGAAATCTTAATTACCTTATGAAAGTATTGGAGCCCAATTATTCTTATTGGTTGCCTATGAACTCGCATCGCGGGTTTGTACGTGTAATGCGAAATAAGTATCACAACTTCCGCATAACATACTTGCACCTCCGTTCGTCCACAGTCTCTCCGTGACTAACGTCACGCATGACGCGCATTTGACTTTTTGGCTTGATGCAAATTTCTTTTCAGGCGAAACGTCATCGGAGCTTCCAAATCACCAACTACAGGCGCAGTGCGATTTCTTCAGACACAATATGAAACGTGTAAGTACTTGGACGTATGTCGGTACATAAGATCACTCAACTTTAATTATTCAATTTCTTCAATGTGCCGTGTCGGTCTCTGGTTTATAGCTATATTACTTGTTGGTGCACTGTTTTGATTAGAGACTGACTGTCAAACAACTCTACACAAATTAACAAAATTAATTTAGTTAGTAATGCGGCGTGTTTTGCAAAAATTTAGGGTTGAAATTTGATTTAAACTGATCGCTTTTTAACAGCCGACTTCGAATCAGATTGGTGGTTGGTAATTACCATTTCCTTTCGAGTGTAGTTACAGAGGAAACACAATTTCCTATACATCCTGTTATTTGGCAACATATAACAACACATAAAAATCTTGGGTCAATTTTCCAAACGCTAATAACACTGGATTCAAACGTTGCCACGAATACGCTAACTTAATAGCTTTTCTGCCCTGGGCCTTCCTCACTTATGCAAATTAAATGCAAAAGCAACATGATGGAACCATATGCGATTTCCTTTACACAACAGACTGGTCGTAAAATTTCAACGTACCAGTTTGTCAACCAAATTCACGTTTACATTAAACGCAGTGATCCGGTTTGCTACAATGCAATTCTGAAACATCCAGATTGAATAAAGAAGGGTCTTTTTGTGACAAGCTTTTTGGTAACTGTAAATAATTCCACACAAGCGCACAAGCAAATTTAATTGACAAAACTTGATCGACTGTTTATGTTTTTTGCTCAAATATGAGTTTAACTAGTAGCGATATTATGTTGAATATAAACGCCCAAAGCTAAAATCTGCTGGTTAAAATTGTACTCATGTAAACGTTTCAAGCACTAAACTGTGCTCATCAAAAGTGCGTCTAAAAATCGCAATACTTTCTACGTCTTAGAAATGAAGCGTTTTGACGCACCAAAAAAAAACGACGTAAAAACAAAATCAAAGCAGTTTCTAAACGTTTGCTGAAGAAATGCATTTTTAGGCCATTGCATGAGACTCTCTTGCACTGTTGCTGAAAATTATTCAGAACAAATTGTCCAGCAACACCCAACTGAGTAAGCGGCAACATCCTTCCACTCACCTCCGCCCTGTCCTGTTTTGAACAGGATGTTGTGATGGAAGGAAGGTCCGCTTTACCGCTTGCGTACTACGCAAAACTTGGCTGGTATGCAAAGCGTCGTAATAAAGTTCAGTTCAAAGTTGCGCTTCCCTTCTTTGCATTTCCTGCCACTTTACTGTCCAGAACCGACGATTTATGTGATTTTCGCGCGATAAGAGCTCACGCCTGATAACTATTTGCACCTGTGTGTTTTCACAATCGCGTGATTTTTTTGTATCCTAGCGGCTTTTCAGCAAAACCTAGACATTTTTGTTCAGTCAGCTTTTGTAGAAAACCCTTGAGAGACTCAGAAAAGAAGTTCATTTTGATGAATCTTAGATTGTGTGTTTTATAAGGAAGTAAGGGATACCCGATAGTAAGAGCAATTCTGTTCCTGTAAGAGTTGTATTGACCTTTCAAATTTAACCGAAAATGCGATTAAGTTTATCAAATACTCGTGTTAATCGATTGTATGCAGTGCATTGAAATTGCTCAAAAAGGTTCCAAGGTTCTGGCACAAAAAAATGCGACTAAAATACTTCATTGTTTGTTGTTGAAAAAAGTAATGTAAACTTTGTTGAGGTTTTGCGGTGAACGAAGCCACCCTGAAAGGCCGTCGATCGATCATTGTTGCTATAATAAAAACTCTGTTATTAAACAAAACGGCAATGCCTTTCCACGAGGCGAAATATATTTTTCTGCCTTTAAACATCAAAAAAGCTGATTGGTTTTCACAGTTTTACTCAGCATTATTGTTTGTTTTTAGTTTTTATTTGACATCCCTCCTGCACGATATAAATATCCTTACATAAGCTGATTATTTGGTAAAACTTGAATACAGATGGGCCACGAAGAGAGGCATATAGACAAGTTGTTGGAGAAACACGGCCCCAACCTCCCTGTGAAGGAATCTGTGAAGATTCTTAACGAGATTCGTGAAGAGGAGGAAGACAACGCACTTCCAATGTTAAACGTTCGACCAAAAAGTGAGTTGGAATATCTGGTTACATTTCCGCATTAAAAAATCATATTTTTCTGCATCCGTTTTTCATTGCATCATTTCCAACAGTGGGCTCCATAACACAATATTGAGGGTTCCATGAGGACGTATCTGGTTTAAATTTAAAAAAAAGTGTTTCGGGTTTCAATTCAATTTTATTTTGCACAAAAAAATTCATAATTTAAATCTTATTTTAAATTTCATTGTGATTTGAAGCAGAACACACTTTTGTCACTAACGTCCATACGTGAACGTGATAGTAAGTTTGTCAATCAAAATCGCATTTACACATTGTACAAACACTTCTGTCCTTTAATTGTCAAGGAAATATTGGAACTATACATTGTATACATGAAGTTATAGTTTAGCAGTACATGTTGTCTTTCATTTACTTATATATATCCCAACTGTAATTGTATTATCGTAGAGATCGACACCATCGTTATTTCCGACGACGAAACCGATCAAGTAGACGAAAACGACTCGATAATTTTCGTGAGTGAAACACAAGCCAGTGCGACACCTAGTGGCGACAGTAAGATTTTTGGTGGCCCCCCGAAGACGGTCGAAAAAACTTCAAAACCCGAACTACCGCAAATAATGGTGATCGAGAAATGGATTGAGGTTGGTGATGAGATATACTTTTATTTACTAATATCACAGTAATGTTTCATGCAAGATTTGGCATGATTGGCAGAATCACCTCTGCGCAGGTCCTTGCTTGGCGATCGATCGTATTGCGATCATTAGGTTTGCAGGCTTGGCAGCCAAGGCATTGCAGCAAAAGCTGAATCAGCCACTTTTTCCTGACAAATTGGAGCGAGATTTGAAAAATTAAGCTGCTTGAGAGGTTTGAACTCACGACCATAGACTAACCATGTCTAACGTTCTACCAACTGAGCTACATTAGCTTAGCGGTTTCACGGGGTATATTGTGGCCAAGGTACACTGGTGCGCAAGCGCACAACTTGCCAGGCAACCTTCACATATACGTAGGGGGTCTCTACCACTATATTCAAATATTGAATAAATATTCTATTGTTTAAAAATATTGTTGGCACAAAACAGAAAATGGGTTTTACTTTAAAACTGACGAACCCGATTTGTAAAGGATGAAATGTTGCTGTGCTAAACGCCCCATGCTGCAACATAATATGTTGTAACCGAAAACTCAATGACGTTTTCACATGCCTTAAGCAATGAAGCCAATAATGTTTTGTAATTAGCTGTTTACAGGAACACACTGTTCCAACCGTTTTTTATGCATTTTGACGTTGCTTCGGATATCCTGCTAATTATATTTTCATTTGTCAGAAATGTATTTCGAAAGCTCTCCCTAACAATGTTCAACATTGTGGCTTTGGCATTTATCATCAAAGGAAATGTCTTTTGCCATATCTTTAAATTCGCACTGTCCTAATATAATGACGAATGTAATCGCACTGTCCGAGTATAATGCGGACTTATCCATTGGGGCAATCACCATTCATTAATTGTGTTGATGGATAGGAGTGTTTCGATTGTGAAGGAAGTCTCATTCCCTCGCTTTGACGTCAATTATTAATGCGGACATTCGCTTAAGCGCCGCCGATAAGCATTTATACAAGCAATTAAGTCCTAATTATTGCGACCTCATTAATGGTCAAGATCACTTAAATCTTTTTGAGGTCGCTGGTTACCATTGTATAAGATGTACCTCAAGGGACCACCGCTTGTGTAACGAGAAAAAAACTTTTCCGTTATAACGTGGATGCAACTTGTTATACAGATGACGTCTGTGGGGTATCGTAATATTTAGCGTAAAGTTGCAGAAATATGAACGTAAAGTTGTACGAGTTACACGAGTCCTGTTATTTCCTTGCTTACCCCTCAACTTTACATTGCATTCAGTTGAATTATGAAGTCACCAATAACGACACCGACTTCGTTTACAAAAACGATTTGTTGGCGAAATTCCTGAACGATTTCAACACCCCGAAACACCCAGATCTTCCCAACGAGTTCTTCAACAAGTTATCTCAGTCTGTGTTTGATCGAGATCCAAAATATAGGTGAACACACTTTTTATGTTTCAATTTATGTGTGGAGAAGTCATTCTTGTTTATTTTAAATATGTAACAAATATGAAAAATTAGTTGTCAATTTTCGTGTGGTTTTTGGAAATATATATTGATCAAATAATTTGTAACCAATCTTCTCGCAACTCTGACATACCAATAAAACAACATTCAATATTTTCATTCCGAAATCGACCTTTTCTAACGCCACTTGTTGTGCTATTTGAATAAGAATTGAAGATGCTTATTTTGAGCGAAACATGTATTCTAAACAAGAAATGCGTTTGACACAAGGGTATTTTATATTGTAATTCTGCATACCAATAAAACAGAATTGGTGTTTCGAAACAATTACCTACGTAAATCACAGGTCTTTTATATATGGTCTTAGTATATACAATGACAATATTGGGTTAAACACCGGATGTTGATTAACAGCAACGTGAAGTCAAAAGGTGGGAGTGGAAAATCGGCAAAACGCAGATTAATCTGCATTCGCGCTAGGAACCATCCCACCCAACCATCAACCAGCAAATCAACCATCCCCGACCAGCAACAGCCATCCAACGCAATTTTGAAGGACTGGATTAATAGTGGGAATGACGTCACTCCTAAAAGTGTCGACGTCGTTAAACCGACTGACACTGACGTCAGATCTAAAGATACTGACGTTAGATCGAAAGATACTGACGTCAGATCGAAAGATACCGACATGAGACCGAATATGAGTGACGTCACAGGTCGAGGAGGTGACGTCAGATCGCTTCCAGCGCCTGTGTTTGTGAGGCCGATGCCGGGGGTGAATAGGTACCCAGGACCAAGTTATCTGCCTCCTTCAGTTGGTCATCCAATGCATGGAGGTAAGTTGTAACTGATGTTCTGTATTATGACTATGTGCGAACGTTGTTGTGTTAACATGTTTTGTGCTGAACAATTTAAGCAGAAATGTGTATTTTAGGTGCGAAAAACACTAATTTGATTACGTGAAATAGATAGGTCAATGCTGATCACCATGAGCATCTCTGTCATTTAGTTCACAGCATGATGAACACAGCAGTGTCCAAAACGTTTGCTCATAATGATTAGCATAATAGCTTTGGCTTTACTACACCACGTGGATTTTACTATGCGTATAAGTATTAAAATGTATGTAAATTATGATCGAGTATACCTTATTAGTGGACCTCAGTCCCGAACCAGTGAAAATCAAGTGGTTAATTGCATCTACATGAAAGCCAAATGCAATGTTTTAAACACGCATGTGAGACCCTCGCTACCAAACAGTAAAGATAGCACCCTGTTTTGACAGCACCACCATTCCCGCCGAGAATGCCACCTCCAATGCATGCACCCTTTGATGACGTCAGTTCGATGACGACGAGACAGATTCTAGACTTTCCGAAATCACGTGATGTTCCTGGTTTGAGGCCAATAGTGATTGATGGTAGCAATGTGGCTTGCGGGTAACGTTTGTTTTGATTTTTGCATAAAGCGATGAAATCACTAAATATTTAAACGTGATGCAGTTTATATTGCAATGCTTGTTGTGAGTACGTAATTCCCCTTAGAAAAGCTATGCAGTATGTACTAACTGTGTGTGCTTCAAATGCTGAATGAGGCTAGTTGCCTGTCGAGGCATCAACCACAAGATTTCTGAATCTGTAGGGTGTTCATATTTTTATATATATGGCATATTTATGCAGCAAAGTCGCTATGAATGGCCCACAAAGTTTGTTTGATTGGTCAATCGGTCCACGGCTTAGTTACATCAAAAATATTACTCGTGTGCTTTATAATAATATACTAGCCAGTGGTGTACTTTATAATGTACAAGTCAGTCTTCTGAAAGAGTGACAAAGCAGGACAATTTATCTGAAAGAATGGTTTTCACACGTTACAGGAAGTTAGCCCAGAAAATCGCCTTATGAACCATTCACATATGCGAGTGTAAACATGTCCGCTTACAATTACGTACGCCCCATATTCCACGTACTCTGCAAACACACACATGACGCATTCCACTTTCCCGTTAATCGTGTTTCTATCGTCGCTCGGGCTGGCGTGTTAATTAATGAACGCTCGTCGGTCGCCCCGGAAACCTCGGGATCAACCGATCATTAATTCCTCTTTCTCTATGAACACACAGGCACGGCAACGGGCGCACGTACTCGTGCCGAGGCATCGCGATATGTGTTCGCTACTTCTGGGCCCGGGGCCACCGGGAGATCACGTGCTTCGTACCCAACTTCCGGAAGGGAAACAAGGGGAATCCCCCGGGCGCGGACCAGTTCGTGAGTACAGCTGGATTTAGTTGTTGTTGTTTTCGACCAAACGGCCCCAAGATTAATCACTTTTAACATTTCCATTAAAACTTTCTGTTAATTTAATGTATGTTGCCAATGGTAACACGAGGTGATTGGTGCGGGTTTAGTTTCACTGCCAGCAACGTTTCCATGCAGTTCATGTTAATTGTTGGTAAATATGGAACTGACTCGTTCAGGCAGTTCAACTGTCGGTATACCATTCATGGCTGGGCAATCACGCTCCTATCTGTAATACTTCCTTTATTCAATTCCACTCCCCCCAATTCACGATCGAGCTTCCCCACGCCACAACGGTTTGTCCATTATGACGTCACAATTTCGTGTTTGTTGTTTCAGGTTCTGTTCGAGTTGGAAAAGCGGAACATCGCTAAATTTACTCCGTCGCGGGAACTCAACGGAAGACCGGTTGTTTGTTACGATGACAGGTGCGTTATTACGTCACAGTGCATAAAATCAACCGACCGAAGTGAATGTCGAACTGACCAGTGTTTCACATAATTTTTTTTTACAATTCTTTGTCGCCTGTTCTTGCAGATTCATCGTCCAGTTGGCGGCCAGAAACGGTGGCGTCATCGTCTCGAACGACCAGTACAGGGATCTGATGCATCAAAACCCCGGTTGGAAACACACTATTGAGACGCGTTTACTCATGTACGCTTGGGTCGATGACATTTTTATGCCCCCAGAAGATCCCCTGGGTAGGAATGGTCCCCCACTGGACATGTTTCTGAGGTTTGACAGGTAATGATGGCTTCAATATTTATTGACAGAAATGCCACGCCCTTCTGTTTTTTTTAAATTGAATTTGCGAAACTACCAAGTACCACATGTAAATAGTACAATTCAAGGAAAAACTGGTTCGATTTAAGCTCGGTATACTTGCTGATCGTGCAGTGTATCGTTAACAGTAGGCTGTGATCGTAATTCTCTTCGTATTTTATTATAAAATTAGATTTCGTCGTGGACGAAGAGATTGGTAATTCCTTTGCGGCCAATTGTATTTTTGTAATTAAACAACACATGTCGTGGGCATCATTAATTCAAGCGAATGTATTCCGTTACACATAACCCCTTTTAATTGCTTTGAACAAAAAAACACGTTCATACAAAACGGAACCGTTTAAAGGTAAAACGCCCCAAAATGCGTCTAAACCAAAGTAGGATCAGATCAGTTTGTAAAGCTAAAAACATTGTTGCAATATAGATGCGTGTCATATTATACCGCTGCAAACAATTTGCAACAACAAATGCCGACTCACAAACGTGTACTGACCACCGGAAGTTGTTTGTCGGACGGAAGTGACGTACTGGTCACTTGGCACGTTGCTAGGGAAAAAAAACATTGACAACCATCACGCGTTTTTCCTATATGTCACGTGTGTTTGGTTGTAAATCTCGTCGTGTCGCCGCTTAAATTTAGAACAAGCGAACAGTGGTCGTATATCAACTAGACAACCTAAAGTGGGGGCGATAAACATAATTTCTCTCGCGCGCCAGTCATAAACCCGCCCACATGAATTTATAATTAGTACAGGGGCGAACAGCGCGCATAAATTTCTAACCACAGCACGTGTTTATTTTCTTTTAAGCAGACAATAACTCGCTGATACTGTTACGACACAGTGGAATCGTTTAGTCGCTCGCTTGAGGCAAACATGTTTTCTTTGCTTGTAAAAGTATGTGAACCGGATGTTCATCTATTGATGCATGTGTTAATGTTTTGTTAACCAACTCTTACGTGTCCACTGTTTATAACTATTTATCTTGGATTGCGTAAGACGTATTGGTTTAACTTTTAACATTTGTTGGGCTCTCGTTTCGTACTAGAAGTTTGTTGACAGCAAAACGGAATGACACAAAAGCGCGTTTCACATTTAATCAATCCCGTTTTCCACGTATGATCGATGCGAACTCTTTCTTATTCTCAAAATCAACTTCGGATTAAGTTTCCCTGTGAAGGACACGTCACCTCGTTTACTTTAGTCGTCAAATTGCAGACACATTAGTGACAACAGAGTGTTACAAACTTGTCAAACATAAAAGAAATGTTCTTGGAAAAAGATTAGCCCCAAAAAATCCGTCCAACTTCCTAAGATTTCGAACAAAGCAAGAAAATAAGCGTATTAGTAATGAGGGACGCGTGTCGTCAAAAATGTGGAAGGACGTGTTTTTGGTGATGGACGCTAATGGACTCCCAGGAATGATTATTCTTCCTTCGATTGCCTTTGTCCTTACATAATCCGCTACGGCTGAAATCTTTTCCCACGACATAAAATCCTCTTAGGCAAAATGCAGCGATGCATGCACTGAAATTTATTCTATTATTACTGTCGGGGCCTCCTGCTAAATACCCTGCCCTCGGTCATCTTGTTCCGTTATGCATCTCACATGCAGTTTTTGTGTTGTTACTTATGGTTTTTTATTTTTGGAAATGCTATAGTTTTGGAAATAGTTTTTTTTTTATAATTATTCTCAAAGGAAAGTATGTTGTTAAACAATGCAAAAAAAGACATGAATTATACACACCAGTGGCCTAAACCATTGATCGAAAACTTTCTAAATAAGTTTCCCAGTTAACATATACCGTTTGAACGTGAATGTAATATTGTAGGCATTTACAATCGTCTCCGCATGTATTTGGTTGCGACAGTCTGCCAGGGTACCTTGGTGGACATGAGTTGTATTATTTATTGTGTAATTCTCGTGTATATTATCACACAACCGCAATACAATACCTTATTTGTTTGCAGGCCGTTTAACCCACCTCCACACCCAAACTCACGAGGAATGCAGCCCCGTCGGTTCCACCCCATGAACCCAAACGCTCCACTGGCACCCTCGAGACCCCACCAAAACCGGAACCAGGGCTCGACTCCAGGTAAAAGAAGGGCCGCAAAACGACGAAGTTTGAGCCGCGGGGCAGACGAGAGGCGCCCGAAACATTTGAAACTTGCCCCAGTTGAGAATCATGAAAGACGTCGTAGTGGACCAATGAGTCCGGTCATGTCCGCTTATTATCGGTCAAAGAAGCGCGCGCTTAAAGTGATGGCCGCCAACCACTCGATGTCGCAAAAGGGCGCCTCGCCTCGCAAAGGCCGAGTGAGGAAGCATTTCTCGAAACCGATGAAATTCCTCGCAAAGTTGTGTCAGTCGTAGTAAAAAATGCGTGTTGTTCTTCAAGCAAGAGTTAGTTAGTTGTTTGTTTTTGTTTTTTGTTCTGATTTTACCGCAACACTTTCACACATACATCACGATTATCTTTTACATGTCTTAATCACGTTCATCACCCAAACACAGCCTTCACACAGATTGCGTGCACCGGACCGGTGTTAGTCACACTGATGCCGGTTCTAAACTGTATTTGATTACTGACCGCTCTACACTGCTGCTCGAATTTGAGGAAATCGTTGCCATTCACCGTGGTTTTATTTTTCAAAGTTTATTTCGTCAATAAATGGGAAATTTTTTTCCGCACCTGCTGTCGTCTTAAAGTAAAAAGGTTAAAAAAAAGTTAAATAAATTAACACGAATTAAACGGAAACCTTATATGCAAATAATTTAAAATCACTAAAAATTTCGTGACATCTTAATCGAAAATGTGCGCTTGTTATATTCAAAGGCAGCATGAAGTAACATCAAATACAACGCTGGTTAATTGTTGGCAAGATTACCAACGTTATATCATTGGTTTATGAGCTGTATGCAGATGGCAACTGTTGCGAACTATCTCATTAGTGTAGTGAAAATTTACGATCTTGGCGGGCAAACGACCGAGCCAGTTGCTATCTGTATGCAGCTCACAGAATTCATATTATTGGCTTCATGTTTACATACGTTATACTATTGGTTTGTTGCACAGACCCTGAAAGGAAGCAGCTGGTAGCCGAGCTTCTCCAGATTTTTCCCGGTCAGCAAAAAGCCGTGTCTGAGGTTGTGGAAAAAAATCCAACGACTTGGGACCTGGGAATTTTGGCAAGCCGACTTCTCGACGTACAAAACATGTGAAGTTCGATGGTTGCTTGTGTGTTCAGTAAAAGCAAAGTACTACTGCATTGCGCAGACCAACTGTTAATCAGTGTTTGCAGTATTTTGCCCTTACAATGATACAATCTGTGAGTTTGGTAATTCTTCACTGTCGTAAAATGCTTTAGGCAGTCGATATTTTGGTTATTACTTGTGATATGCATTGTTTTATCGCCAAAATTGAGTTTTTAAACATTTTTTTTCGTTTCACTTCTGCTGCGTTTTGTTCCTTGATATTCGTTGGGTTTCGCAATCCATTCTCGGCCATTGATCGATTCAATGCCACGCGGGAAACAGGCAAGCACGCGGGAAACCGGCAAGCCTTTTCCCGTCAAAGTGTTCACTCACACCCAAAGCTGACAAATTGCCGACTTTTCTTTGGCATTCGGGCTGGGGCAAAAAATCAAATTTAAAACTGTATGACGTAAATGCGTTTGATGAAATATCCCAAATCGTTGGTTAAATTTTACATTAATCATGGGATTTCTCGGTACATGCGTAAGCAGTGAACAGACGCGATTTAAAAGTGGACGTGATTGAAAAGCAAACCAAACACCACTGACTCGAATTTCAGCTGACCGAAAAACCGCACAAAGCAAACAAATTCCATTCATAACCAGCTTTAACCCCATTAACGCTGAATAAAGCACTTCCTGATCAAACAAATGCCAAGCGTTTAAATGGCGTCAATCAACGCTTTGCCCCAGGGAGTCTATCGTAATACGCTTCCTTAATGACCTTAAATCCTATCCTGTTAAGCCCATTTGAAAGCTCATCAATGACCTTAACATTGTTCGGGTGATCACGTGAACATTCGTTTCGATCGATGGCCGAGTTTATTTAGTGAGGCTTAACGAATTCCTTGTCCTTTTACAAACGAATAAAGCGGCCATTGTTTCACTGCGTTCGATTTTCGCACGTTATGAAATTTTAATCATCCTCTACGACGAAAGACATCGAAAGGCGGTCGGTTGAGTTCCATAAAAGGTGGAAGCACCACTGACCGAAGTCACAATTTCTTATCAGTCCTAGCAGTCGGAAGGAGGAATTACCGAAGAAGAGCTTCGTCGAATTGTCGAGTTTCAGAAGATATACAGTTATGGCTAAGATATGGATTGTTTTCTGTCTCTTCGCAGCAGGTATATTGTAAAAAATTTCTTTGTCTAATTATAAAAGGTTAAAAAACATTTTGGAATTTAATGTCCGTTTTCATAATAATCTTGAAATGTTAATTTTTTCAATCAACATGAAGCGCACACAGGGGTAAAGACGTACAGGTGCAGAATGGAATAATTTATTATCCAAGTGTGCTTATACGTCCATAATCGAATCATGCCACTGTTATAACATATACCAGGGTGTGCCCCGCCTGGGTACTTCATGTGGCCCGCGGCAGTAGTTTTAAATTGTGTTACCCAGCCAAAGTTTCGATTAGTTTTTTTTTACTTTAATCAAAACTTCTTTGGAATTGTAATTTAAGTAAAATGCATCAGTGCCTTTGCTAGCTGTTCGGGAAAAATATAGATCGTTATGCAGTCGTGCAAAGACTCAAAACGCGGGCGTCTTTATCTGCTTAAAATTGGCCCTCATCAAAAAGTTTTAGACATACCCTGGTCCTTTTTATCCGAAACTTCCGCGTAATGCATCAAGGTTGACTGACAACTTGATTAAGCTCAAATTTAAGAAACACTTGATGGTTGTGCGGAGGAGCAAAAATCGTGTAGTTTAAACACTTAAAACGAATTTTAAAGTCCAGTAATGTTTACTAATTGACAGGTATTCAACGTATTTTTTTGCATAGGTGTTGTACAAAAATCTTGTTTGGTTTTATTTCAAAAGAATTTAGGGAGCATGAATGTCAACACCGTTAAATGTGTATTCCATCGAGACACGTTTTAAAGTCGCGCGACGCATAACCAATAAATGGTACGCGGTAAAAACTTGCAGAAACATTTCCAACTGTCCATGCGGTCCTTAGAGTATTGAAAGTCGTATTCCATGAAACAGAATCGAAAGAAGTGAAAAAAAACATTAAAAAAATTTTTTTAAAACTTTTATTTAGTCATTCCGCGCGATGCAAATCGATGATAAAATCGATTAATGAACATTTTGAAGAAGGTTTGCAAGCACATGTCATGCCTGCGTGTCAATCACAACCAAAATACACGAAGTTTTTAGCGAGAAAACGGGATTTGCAATGCCACAGATCGCGAAATTTTAAACAAGATTTCCGCCCTCAAGCAAGTGGGTGGGCCCATATCAACTCCATGATTGATTACCTGATTACGACCTTGAGAAGACCTTTGGGGGTCGTGTTTTGTTGCTTTAAGTCGATGTGAGACACAATTACTGTGGCCGACGTCACATGAATAATGAATGTAACTAAAAGGAAACGCGTCTTTTGTGTCCACTCAAATAGCCTGCATACAACCTGATACTCACTCCGTACAAGTTTAATGTCAAAATAATGCAAAACCATTAGTTGATGTTACGGACGTTACAAGGGATAATTTGCTTTGGATAGGACACAAAATTGATTCAAATTTAGTATATTTTCAATTCAAAACCTTGTGAAACTTTATTTGGATTTATTACAGAAGTTGTTGAAATTTTCTGTTACTAAGTCTTTGTTGGCCATAAAGCTATCAGGGGATTTTGATAATATAAACTCCCACTGGTTTAAACTTGAGAGAATAAGTTTTAAAATATTTTTTTAAATTTCAAGATCAGACCAAGTTTTTTGCAAAATATTACTGGCATGTCGGATTGTGTGTCTTGTGGTCCCCAGTCAAAAA
Source organism: Ascidia mentula (assembly GCF_947561715.1). Classification (NCBI taxonomy): domain Eukaryota; kingdom Metazoa; phylum Chordata; class Ascidiacea; order Phlebobranchia; family Ascidiidae; genus Ascidia; species Ascidia mentula. The sequence continues at coordinate 19,354,459 of NC_138568.1, read as the reverse complement.
AAGTGTGCCACTTGTTTTCAGCTGAAGTCAACATCTGTAATAAAATCGGTTATTAATCGCAATCTATCGGCGACTATTTCAAAATACCGACGCAGTAAAAAAAACTAATATTGAACAATCAGTAAACCAGCGTGATAAACAATAAATTTTACTACATCGACGTAGACGTGAGTCTTGTTCCCGCAATTTTCATCTCCACTTTCCAATTAATCGTTGACAAAATTGAATCATCAATGGCTCGTGAGACCTCGCCTTAAAATTCATGTGTCGATATTATTTGCAATTCCGTCAATCCGCGATGAGTTTTCAAACAAAAATTCCGTTGTCGTTTTCCACCTCCGCGAATCGATGTGAAATGACAACAAATCCATTGTTACGCTTAGAAATCAACGCGCAGCCCTCTAATGGATTATCCTTGTCATAACCAATCTGTCAATAGCGACCTGTCCTTGAATAATAATGTAGCTAACAGCAACATATGTATCATAAATGTTTTTTTTATGCGGTATCGCATGTGAGAGGTAGCGACAAATATGATTAATGAAGGGGACGTTCTGCTGATGTTGTTCAACAGATTCTGTTATTCTGTTGTTATTATTATATCCAATGAACCACAGTGCAGAAAAAAAATTATGTTTATGAACATTTACAAATAAAGCTAATGTGCATCGATAACTTAGTTTGCTTATTCATCCATCCACATCTTTTGCACTTTCTTTGAAAGATGACTGGCGAAATTTATTAATTCGATTCACTTCAAACTTTGCCTTTTAGCTTAAAGCGTGTCAAATACCTTGTTGGGGAAACTCCTTAATTAACAAAGTTTGAAAACTATCGCCGAAATTCACCTGTTGGCCTCACATGCAAGTTACGTCACACGCGACTAACAACCGTGTTTTTTGCAGTTTTTTGTCAAACGGATGCTATGCCGTGGAAAGCGGACGTTGAGCTTTCTACAGAGCGCCAAGCGTTCGTTGATTGTTGCATGCGCTTGCAGGATTTCCTCGGTAGTCCTGACAACCGTGAAGAAAAGGGTGCATTGTGCCTTGCTTTGTGCGCGAACTCGTTGGAAAAGACGGAAGAAACAGACTCAAGGTCCGTATTCATGTTTACAGAGTTCTAAGGACATTTTTCTGTTTGTGACGTCAATTCTGGTATTGCTTTTAGCAACTTTTTGCCCGTGTATCTTGTCGACAAAAATAATACCAATATTTTAAGAGTCCGTAGCCTTGCACAAATGTTTGTTTCGCGGGAAAAATGGGTCGAGTTCGACTGTTCCGGACGATTGATTTGTCACATGACTCGAAACGGTTGAATGATTTTCACTGTGGTCCTATTAATTTGCAGATCGGAGAGCAGGGGTTTGCAGATGCCCAAGAGACTCGGCTGGCGGGAAGGATGGTTGCATGACAAACTAAAGGGTGGAAAGTAACTAGACCCTCTAACTGGATAAACTCAATCTGACCGAATTGTTTTGCTAACAGCGGTCGTATTGAAATTAATCGTATTCACATCGCTTGTAATTGATTGGTGTACCTTGTAGATATATTAACGTTGTGCATTCATGCCATCGCTTTTCTCGACAATAAACTTTGTCAGCTGTTTTTGGCGGTATGTAATTGGCTATGAAGAATGTTAATTGTGAAAATTATAGTAAAAGTCGACAAAACATTTAGGGCCACTTATTGTTGATGCAAAAAATCCTTTGCGAGCCAATGGACGCTATTTAAATATGACTGACATTCCGCACAATCACCATTTTGTCAATAAAATGTGTCATTAAAATTTCTATCTATGCAATGCCGATTGTGTTGCATTTCACCTCTGTTGCTACCTGTAGCCATGTAGCGAGGATTTTCTGCTTCAGTAACTATATGATAAAACAGCTGGCAGATTTCCTTGTTACTTCTACACAGTATAGAAGCTAATTGGTTTATTACAGGTATTGCCAAGCATATATTACCGTTACTATTTGAGTTAAATGTCATATCAGCGTAACATTGACATATTAGGAAATCGCTTGACTTCTGGAGATCTGGTTTGCAATCAACTTTTCAATGACAAGCTTTTCATCAAAAAACATGCATAACATCTGCATAGCATTCCACAATGCTATGTCCCATGCAAAATTATTTTTGATGTATTTGCTCTTATTGAGACTGATTACAAAAGACTTTTAAACCATAGGCTTTCGCGAAGTGCTCATTTAATCAGATGTAACAAATGGCGTAAAGCATCAAAACATGGGTTAATCTGCTATGAAATCAGCGTATCTCAATAAGTTCCAATAGACTATATGTATATAGAAACGAGCAGACAAATAACAACATACTTACACGGCTTACTATATTATTTTACATCATAAAACAACATATGTGTTCATGCGTCACAAATCTGTATGCATTTGGTCATGTTTCTTTTAAAAAATCGAACACTTTGTTTTGTTTTTCAAGCCTGAAATTAAGTTCACAACAAAATCATTGGCAGGATAACTCAACTTGTTGAAAAATCGTCCAGTTCAGTCGCATAGAAACGAAAAACTGGCGAGTTAACTTTACGAAATAGAAAAGCCAGAAACTAATTGTTTTCTGTGTCGGGAACTTCAGTCTCCCTCATCTCATCGTTCCACCATCGCGTGAGGGCAACAACGAAAATGATAAGAAATATGAAGAAAGTGACAACGGTGCCAATTGTAAGCTGGAAAATAAACAGGATTGGTTACAACCGTGGCGAAAGTCCAAATATAATGGCACCGAGTTCTAGTAGATAGAACACAATAAAATGGACGAAACAACACAAGGTAAAATGTTTTTTTTCTATTTCGGGCATTAAATTTCCGGCTTTTTAAATCAAATGCAGGCTTTGATTTCGCTTTAACCATCAATAAGAAAAACTTATTTGCCACAAAAAAGTGGCTTAAAATATTTTTTTTTTTGTAAAAAATTGTAATACAATGTTAAAATATGTGAACCTGCATTGGGAGGTTTAAAACATTCACCGACACGGATTTGGAGAAGGTTTGGTTTCTGTATCGAGCCTTGCAATGATAAACTCCACCGTCATTTACCTGCGATTGAAATGAATGGAAGTTCTGGGTCGATTTAAACGTTAAATCCAAGCCGATAATCCACAGGATCACGATTTGTTAAGTCAACTGAATATTTCCCAGTTTTTTTCAAGCAATTAAATTGTCTCATTTGGAAATTGTTTTAACCATGTTTATTGTATAAGTTACTGTTAGTCTGTATTTATATGCTATTGTTGGCCACGTGACTCTTCTATTAGTGCAAATTAAATTATTTAATATTCCAGTATTTCGATTGCTAAGCGGGTTAAATGTTTTCTTGCAACAGTTTATTGATGATGCTGCCAAGCATGTTGTCAAAGTAAAGGGATCTTTTAACAAGCCGTTTATTTTTTGATAAATTTGGCCAAAAGAGACTTTTGTGGACAATTATTTTTAAAAACTACGAGTGTTATTTAACTATTTTATTCGTTGTGCTGTATTTTAAAATTAGTGCTTAACCACAATTACTGACACCGTTAGCTTTTGTTCAATTAACATTTACGTCACGGTATTGAGAAGGTTGAGAAACACTTTCACACCTCCAAGTCCGCTAAGCAGAGGCTCCCGTTGTCATGACGAAACAACCTGTCAACATTGTGGGAATGGGAGGGGATTTCCCAAGTCACATTGGGTTGTTCTGGGTTTTCGTCAATGTCGTAATCTACAAACAATTTTAAAAGTTATAAACAGTTATTTAGTTTTACAGGCTTAGCAGCCCAGGCATTGCAGCCTAGCTAGATCAGCCACTTTTTCCTGACAAGTCGTAGCAAGATTTAAAAATCAAGCTCCCGGTGAGGTTTGATCTCGCGACCCTGGGCTAACCGGGCCCAACGTTCCAAACTAACTGAGCTACAGAAGTTCGGCGGTTTCACGGTTTATATTGTGGCCAAGGTACACTTGTGCGCACGTGAAACCTACACACATACCAATCATGCAATTGCATGAACATTACTGCGTTTTAAACACTTTTATTCGTAAATATCCAAATTGTCTTGTACGTATTTAGGTAGGTTGCCTATACGGATCGACATTTATTACCAAGTAACCACTAATTGGCAAAATCTGTACCTAGTTTAAAGCAGCAGTCAGCTGAACTGATGAAAAGGGAGAGCTTATAGGTGAAAAGAGTGCCCTCTGTATACAGCTCTCTGGAGTAGTTTATATCATATCAATTGTGTTAAATATTCAGGCAAGTTAATGGGGAGTGATTTCCTCTAACTAATTATTTGTATTATCGTGAATTTTATTATATTTAGATTATGTAAACCTTCTAGTCCTGAACCGTTGATTGTGAAGTACGTGTCGTTCCGTTTGGCGATGCAATGAATACAAATCTGTAAACAAAATTATGCAGGTTTAGTATCGATATTTTATTGCAATAAACCAGGTCTTGTTTCAAACAAGTTATTTTATGTTGCAATATATTGAGGTCGCAGCCAGACAATAAAAAGCTTGTACATGCGACATTTGCCCTTTATTAGTTTGGAAAAACAAAAAGTTATAATGTGAGTAATAGTGTCAATGCAAAACCAAACGTACGTAATCGCCGGGATTAACGGAAACGTCGGATGAGATGAAGCAAATATCCACGGGCAACGAGCTCCGGAAATCTGCACAGCTCTCATTCATTTCGTTGTAATTCTCAATGATTTCTGGTGACTGAGTTGGTTCAGGCGTATTTTCAGCTTTCCAGTCTTCGGCACAAAGTTGCTGAAAGTCTGTCCACAATTATTATATTGCTGTTGCTGCCAGGCTTGTTATAATATAATAATCTGCCCTGCTGGCACAATTAAACTATTATTGACCTACGTTTCAGCTATTCAGTTAGGCTTTTCCTGAGGAAGATTTCTTTCGACAGATTATTAAAATGCAAAAACTGGGCATAGTTTCGTGGCACAAATTTGAGCTGATGGGTAGGAACCGACAAGAGAAGAATTGTCTGATTTGGGGCAAAGATTACAAATATTTTTTGGGGGATAAATGTTTAAATGAAGGGAATATTTGTTTTAAAATATCATTTTTCACAAGACAACTTTCTTTACAAACTGAATATCCACATAATTATTAATTACGAACACGGTTTCACGGTTACTTGCCTTTAAATGTGAAACCTTGTATATTTCGCCCCGACATCTTGGCTGGTTTAGAGCAAGTGGGGGCTTTCCCTTGTATGGTTTTTCCCGATTTTATCCAAACAAACAGTCCAAGTAACCTGCAGTTCAAGTTTTAATTTGTTTATTATTTTTCATGTACACTAGTATATTTTGCCACTGGAAATTGCATAAACCGTGATTTTATTGGTGAAAACAATTATATCAGCGATAGCCAATGTGGATCTCAAAAGCTGCCATGTGGTTTGCAGCAAAAACTGCTGAACCTGTTCATTTAGGCAACTAAGCCAAAAAGATAAACGTGAATCAGTTTGGATGAAAAACGTTTAGCTTGACTTGGCGTTTTGGGGGTTCCCTGATATTGATTGTTTGGGTTGATCCCAAGTCAAAGAAAAAGAAAATCGTCTAAAACAGTTTTGAATCAAGTTATTTCATTCTTACTCGCAATTACATTTCCACGGGTTGTTGGACAACGTGAGAGAGTTAAGACGATGAACTTGATCGAAAAAGTTGCTTGAAATCGTCTCGAGGTTATTTCCATCCAAGTTGAGGGAATTCAGACGCGGTATCTTTGTGAAAGCAGCCTGCAAAAACGTATATAATCCACGAGCCTGCAAAAACGTGTATAAACCACGAGCCTGCAAAAACGTATGTAAACCACGAGCCTGCAAAAACGTATATAATCCACGAGCCTGCAAAAACGTGTATAAACCACGAGCCTGCAAAAACGTATGTAAACCACGAGCCTGCAAAAACGTGTATAAACCACGAGCCTGCAAAAACGTATGTAAACCACGAGCCTGCAAAAACGTATGAAATCCAAATGAAGCTCTGTAAGTAAGCAAGGGCAAAAACGACTTTGGAAGTTTGTTAGACATCAAGGTCGGGTTATGTCAGTTTGTCATTTTTGCTGTTGTTACCAAGTTAAACAAAGCAAGTATCAGATTAATCAGTACTGTCCTAACCGGTTCCAATTTTTCGATTCTGTTGTCTTTTAAGTTTATCACTTCCAGTGACTGCAAACCGTTAAAAGCTCCTTTCTCGAACGAGGAAAGCTGGTTGGAGTTGATTGTAAGTTCCCGTAATCCGGTAAGGCCGTTGAAAGCGTCGTTCTTTGGAAAAAAATAGTTTTCGTGTTGAAGTTATGTATCCTAGGGTTCAATCACAAAACATGAAGCCACAAACTAGTTTATGCAATTTCTTCAATACACCGTGTCAGTCTCAGGTCTGTAACTTAGAAATTCCTGGTGCACTATTTTGGATAGACTGACTTAAAAAAAAAGCTCGTGCGAATAAAGTTTTTTAAGTCAGTCTGTTTAAAACAGTGCACCAGCAATTACAATAGTTTTGAATAAAAAAGCCAAAGCTAAGATGCTGTTAATCATTTTATAGTAAACGTTTCGAACCTATACTTGGTTCATCATCAGTACTACTACAGCAGGTTGCAATTACTATAGTTTTATGTATAAATTGGTAAATATATTAGTTGAACCGATGGACAACTATGGGGGTTCCTTATTAACCTATAAAGCCTTGCAGTGTTCCAGGAACAAAAAATTTGGGGAAATAAAGCAACTTGAACGCCGCCAAACGTGTTTAAATAGGAAAAGGGGACATCAATAAATCAGCTTCAACTACTTCCGCAAAAAACACTTTAACACAATTTTCGGGTTTACTCATCAAAATCACCAAATTGTCATAAATGTTAATTTTCGATATGACGGATTAACACAGGGATGTCGAACTGGCGGCCCGCGAAATAAATAGGTCCCATTTGTCCTTGTGGCCCGCATGGCCCGCATGGCCCGCATGGCCCGGAAATGGTCGCTCACGGCTCCGTAGACAACAAACAAACTATTGTAATTTCTATGCCAATATGGGAGACGAAAAGGTCTTTCAAACCTTGGCGTTTTCTAAGACCCGCGTAAAATCTGTGAGGAATTTACCACTCATGGATTAACGCGAATGTTTGGGTTAAGAGAGTCCACATTTGGAATTCAAGCACCTTTATCGTTTTAATTGCGTTGTATGAGAAAGTGAGAGCCGACACGCTCCGTAATTCCTCCACTTTAAATCCGTTCTTCGGCAAAGAGGTGAAGCGGTTCTGCTCGAAGCTGATTCTCTGTATTCCGTACGGCCATTTCTCATCGGGTAATGAACTGGTGAATGACATAAAAATGCGATTTGCTTCACGGCAAAGCGAGAAAGTATTTTTGAAACGCGTATGCGGTACAAAGCAATGGAGCCTGTAGTGCTTTGTAGGAAGCTGCAGACAGGGCCAGGCCACTGTTTCGACTAAATTTGCCACATCATGCTACGTTAAAGAAAAAAAACAAAAGGAGCAGCATCTTTTTTTAGCAGTTGCCTCCGAGGTTGCACGCAAAACTTACCTTAAACCTTTCTGGGCGCAGTAGGCTTGAGATTGTTGGCAATAACAAACAGTGTTGCAAATAGTTCGTTCTTGAGGGCCTGAAATGTATGTAGAGGGGTTACGTGAAACGTCCTCTCCCATCAATGAAATTTAAGTCAAGTAGATCTGCTAGTTTGTCAAAAAGTATAACTACGTTGGGCTCGACCAGCAAAGCCATTTATAACACTGACGATGGTTTAATTTTTTGCCGAAACGTCTAAATAAATAATACATGGCAAAGTTTTCTGCAATATGGGCCAGAAAGTTTGCTGTCAGAAATGTTTTGAAACTTTTACGCTGAGGTTGTTGTCGTCCACGACCTTGCTGCCCCCGGTTCTGTGGATATTGGGGCTGCTGGGGTTGGCGCTGGCGGGGCTGCTGGGGTTGTTGGGGCTGCCGAGGTTGCTGGGGTTGCTGGGGTTGCTGGGGCTGCTGGGGCTGCTGGGGCTGCCTATTCTGTTGTTGACCACGCGGGTTATTTTGAGGTCCCTGAAGAAGCAACTTTGTTATGTTAATGTTTTTAACTTTACGTCGCTTTAGTTATGCATTGGATCAAACCGAGTTATTAGAATTGTTTGAAAAGAAATTGTTTCTGAATGACGGATTTAGGAGAGACATTTCCTTTCAAATGTCTTTTGTTCAACTAACATTTACAAAGTTTGGCGGTGAAAGTGACATAAATTTCGCTTTAAAGACCTGAGATAGCCGTGTCTAAAAGTTTCTAAATGCTACTACATTTTTTCCTATATCTTAGAATTTTTTCCACAGCGTTACGCAAACTTAGTCCAATCTTTTCCAAAAGCCGCGATACAAAAAATATAAAACTGTTTACCTTCACAAACTTACACAGCAAATTATGTTGACTTACCCGACCTTGTTGAGCGAACGCACATAGAAAGAGACATAATCCACAATACAAAAGTAACGCTTTCATGATGCAATAAATTATACTCCCATTACACTCTTACCACAGCATCAAGTGCAACGCATTGGAATAAAACGTTCGCATGTCAATACGTTCGCATGTCAATATGATCTAACATTTAAATTGGAAGTATTTTCAGTGCAATGTACGTCAGCAATATGATTGTCATAAGAAAATTTTTTCCTCGAGATTGGGGAAAGACAAAGGCACGAAGTGGACTCTGTTGCGACGAAACAAATTTGTTAAGGGCCCTTCGAACGTAGGTAGGCACTTCCTTGCATCATTCACATCCTCGGGTTTCGAGTTTTAAGAGTCACTTACGCGTTTTGACGAGTCACATGTGGATACACATCAAGCGGGGACGGGAGTATAAATTAAAATGCTCATTCCAGGGTTAAAAGTAAAAAAAAACATTCTTTCCGAAAAGACTTTTCTGTCAGAATCTATTCCTCTAATGAGCATTGTCATTCTATACCAGCGACAATAATTTATTCCGATAGGAAGTCAATAACTTATTTATAATAAACCTGCTGGCTATAACAATCTGAAACTTCCGAAAGTTTCAAATTATTGACTTCTAACGGGAAATTTATGACAAAAAAAGTAATCACCGTGTTTTCGTATAGGTGAGATTTTTTAAATAAGTGAAAAAATTTACTATCTATGTTTTTCTGGTAACATTTTGGGACACACACCAGCCGTCGAATTCTTACCGGTACGTCGTATTTGACCATTTTACCTTACTTTCAGCACTGGTTTATTCACATTCGCATCCATAACTTTATGGATGTGCGTGGCCGTTAATTTTGTGGAAATTTTTTTTTTATATATTTCAGTCAGGGCCTGCCATTATTTCAATAGTTGACTACGTCATCAAACTGTGCCCGTTGGCAAAAGGGGCTCGCAGTAGTTTATGACCTTTCTGGCTGCTTTATTTTGCCTGTAAATAACTCTAAGGGTCTCAGAGATATTTAACAGTGTCTCGATGGCCTGAGCGGTTATTGAGTCTCTTTGATGGTTAAACCTGCTTCTGCCCCGTTCTATAAAGCACCCAGAACCAAGATATCTTCCCGAATAATTGTATTCATTTCTGTTATCTTCTTCATTACGACGGTACATTACAACTTTCAATACAACGTTGATAGGATGCCAGCAAATAGAATGGCAGCAAATAGAATGGAATCAAATAGAATGAATTAGAATGAATTTACCGGTCTAACCTGGACTTTTTAACGCTCTCCATTATGAGAGCTGATTGGTCAATAATGTCACGTGATATCATGAGGCGCTTGAAGTAATATAATACAAGAACATAGGTGTGATGTGACATAAGCATAGGAGAACATTTTATGTGGTAAACAGGATGTTGAATGAATCACTTTACTCGAGAATATTCGATGGCTCAATCATTTGGGTCACATTGTGGGATTATGCAGTACATGTGCAAAGCTGCGCGCAAAACATTACGCAATACAAGCACTGGTTTCTGTGACGTATGTTACACACGCAAAACATTACGCAATACAAGCACTGCTTTCTGTGACGTATGTTACATGCCCAACGCCAAACAAAATAATACGTTTATAAACAAATTCTGGCTAGCTTAATTATGTCCTGGGAGATTTTTTCGGTATTTTCCAGACTGCGTGCTCCTTATTTTTTTACGCTATTCTTTCCATTGCAATTGTTTTAAAACCGCAGTATTTGTCTTCACCATGAAAATGCCAGTAAAAGTTGGCACAGAAGGCCGGTGTTGATTTTTGGACGAAAAAGCAACTTTTATCATATATGCTACTGTGACAAGCTGTTCACCAGAAATACGTAAGTCGATTTTAAACAGTCACGTCAAAAACATGGCCAAGAGGCTGAAGCTTTATTCAAATCAATGTATATTTTAACATACAAGCCAACAACAGAGAATAACAACCAAGAATCTATTCTGAATGTATAAATATTGTACATAACAATTACGCAAAGTAAAACAAGTAACTGTAATATATATTACCAGAACGAAAGTCCACTTTATTGTACTTTTCCCAAAACACCACTAATAAAAGTGTCTTGTGCAAATTTATTGAGAAGTTTTTGAGAATTCTTGCAGGGGTTTTACCTTTTTACTACAGGCAACAGGTAGCATATGAAGTAACTTATTGTGTACTGACGAATGTCGTTAATTGCAATATATTCATTTTTAGGGCACAAAACGTTTTCTGAAATTATATTACCGATGTAGGCTATACGCGCTATACCATACAAGATCTACAACACATGAAAATGTTTCGAAATTCCTTGCATATACGACAGTAACATTCTCCATCGTAAGTCAAATGCGTTCTGCAAAACAAAATAATTGTTTACCTGAAAATGTAATTTGTGTTTGGACTATAATGTGTTGAAATCCATGGTTACCAAGCCTCTCTAAAAAGGTAAACATGAATACTTACTTCCAAAATAGAAACTGTATTGACCGCCTCGCTGCGAAGCGGACACCACGCCATTGTGAAAGGAACCAGGAAAATAATTTTGCAATCCTCGTTTGTAAACGGTCACAGGACCTCCAGCCGCACCTGGAATATACAGTTATAAGAATAAGCCGTTTGACTGAAGTTCCAAATATTTTTCATTGACTTAGTAAAAGTGATAAATGATTTCGAAACTTGCAATAACAGTGAACGTAACTTATAACGAGAATTCAGGTTTTGCAAAAGTAAATCAGATAAAAACACGCGTAAAAACTTTATAAAATTTTGAACGTAAGGAACAGTTGATTCCATGCAGTTTGTCGGCCAGCCTTGCATTTTTGATCTCGATTTTTAAATGTTTTGCAGCCAATTGATTCAAATCGAGTGTTATGCAGAATTTTTACCGCTTAATATCCTCTACTCGGTCGTTCATACATCTTCAATTCATTGTGCTTTCATTACATTTTCATACCTGTGATCTTTCCGTCGTGTATTGCCGCTCTGCATATACTTGACTCGGTTGTGTAAACGATCGTCCCCCATATCGTAATTTCATGCAGGATGTGACAGTTGGGAGGGCAAATAGCAGTAAAACTTGGGGTCCAAAACTCGCCGAAAGTTGAATAACAATTTGCTGCATTCACGTAAAAGTATGTTAACTTCCTCTGTTTCCGCACAAAAGTCGAAATATTATCGTAGGCCTACTATACGGACAGGCAAATAAATGTGTTGATTGTATGCTTGCAGTTGTTATGAATAGTCAGATCTAAACGATAATATCGTAATTTAATACCATATCGTGCTATGTACATGCACTAAATAGCAACACCATCAAGCCAAGAAAACCGCTACTTACCTTGTAACTGGGGTTGAATTACAGAAATAACGCGCAACAATCTGCCTGTAATATTCAAATATGTCACAGTCAAAAACGCCTCGGTTTATATTGAAAATTTTACCTTTCAATGTTTGCATCTCTGCCAATGCAGTTTTCAATTGTTTCTCGGTCTCCGTTAGTGGTGATGGTGCTTCAAAACACAATCAATTAATTGTTTGCAATAACGTATTTTGTAGTTTCTTTTCATTCGAGTTCAATGTACTCAGTCAGTAAGACTGCGTAAAATGGCATATTGTGGCCTTTCACATATTTTACAAAAAAGCGTCTACTAGTTTTGCATGCGTGTCCTGTCTTTATTTACAATATTTATTCTGCCTTACAGAAAAATATATAGGCCTACTTGGTCACGAAGAAACTTACACTATATTTTCCGCCACAACAGAAATATATTCATATTTCACGAGGTGCGCAAACTAAAGAACCGCGGTTTGTCTGCTTAAGTTTGGTAACAAATTTGCTCGTTCCTCAACTTACGTTTCTCCAAGCAAGTTCCACAGCAATCCGTCATGTAAGGCCGCAAACGACAAAATCCCATCATTTTTTTCTCAAGACACAAATTTCGTGGCATGGAGTCGGTACATTTTTGTCCACCTTTAAATTTAGTAACATTTTAAACGAAACCATTTAAAAGCGTAAAAAATATATGACCAAAACATAGTATCGGCAACCATTGCAACAACAGCTCACGGGGTCTTACGTATATGAGAAAAGTACAGTCTAATTATTTCATCAGACTAATTTGACAAGCAGAATATGATATATTTGCTGTCATTTTGAATCGGTCGTACTTAAAGGCAGTTTTCTCTGCCGCCGGTTCGCGAACCTGTTCATTTTTTGTCATAGCTTTGTTGTTAATCGCACGACCGTAAAAGTTGTTGAAAAGTGCCAAACAGGCTTTATACCATTAGGCTACAAGTTAAAAAGCAGAGTTCGATTGTTGCTTTGCAAACAACCATCACAAAGCTTACCTGCAAATGTTAAGCATGCAAAAACAAACGTCACCATCATTAAAGAATGAAACCAACCCATCGTCGATAACAGGTCCTCCTGCTATAGCTAACCTTGTTGAATATAGTAGTGCGCCTCACTTGCAATTTGACTTGTGCAAATAGAACCCTTACACGTGGTGGTTACGTGTCTGCGTTGCGCAGCGCACTTAAACCCATTTGTATTTGCTTGTTGGGATATGAACGTGACTAATTGCATATGTTAGTCAATGTGTTTAGCTCATTCAATTAACTCATGTCCGCCGTTATATTTTGTCCCAAACATTAAAAAAAAACATCATCACCACGAGCAAATTTGTTTAAGGAAGCATTGACAAATTTCACATTTATTGCATAACAGACGCTATATTAAAAACAATTTGCAGAAAGAATTGCATTATGAATATAGATCTAAATTTTTACCGACTATCAAAAAGTATGTGATATTATTATGATGTTATAACTTGATAATACAAATTAGTGTCCTGTTGCTACTAATAAAATGTAAATATTAATCTACTAGTATTTGCAAAGCTCACATAAAATCCTATACATGTAATATAGCCTGCAGCAATTCAATATCCCTGGTTAGCAATAACTGATTAGAAGGTTTTTAAAAACATAATTATAGCATTAAACCAACATTGTGGGTAACAGCAAGAAAACCAAACATTAAAAAATTGCAATCAAAATATATACCACCAAAATATGAAGCTGTTATGTTTGGTTAAAATACAAAAATGACAATTATAGAAAACATTGCATTTTGCATGAACTTTAGAAAAACATAGTGCAGAAGGAAGAATTTTCATTCAAAAATATGAAGTCATTCAAACACTTTCCCAGGGTTCATAAGATTGCATGGATCAATGCTGTTTTTTATCGACTTCATCAGTTTAACACCAGTCACACCCACTTCATCCAACAAAAGATTGCGCTTTCCAACACCTATACCATGTTCACCTGTACAGGTGCCACCAAGCTTCAGGGCATGATTAGCAATGGCGTTTGACAGCTGCTTGGCTTTTATAACTTCTTCATTACTGTCAATATCCATACCTAGCACACAGTGAAAATTACCATCACCAACATGTCCTAAAATGCCACCCAAAAGACCAGACTTTTTCATTGCTGCTTGCGCATGGGAAACAGCTTGTGGCAGTGCAGACAATGGTACACACACATCTGTTGATAAAGCCTTAGTTCCAGGCCTTAGAGCAATAAGTGCATACAAGAGGTCATGCCTTGCCTTCCATAAATGATTTTGTTTTTCCTGAGTGTCTGCCCATTCGAAATTAGACCCACCGTTCTCTGTTGCTATTTCTGCAGTTAAATTCACCTGTTCTTTTGTCCCATTTTCAGACCCATGAAATTCTAAGAACAAAGTCGGTTTGACAGCTTTGTCAAGCTTACTAAACTTATTCGCAGCATCTATGGTTATTTCATCCAGCAACTCAATCCTGGCAATAGGTATGCCAGATTGCAAAACCTGAGTTGCACTGTTAACTGCATCCAAAACTGATGGAAAAGAGCATACGGCAGATAAGGTGCATTCAGGAAGTGCATGAAGCCTTAAGGTGGCTTCTGTGATAAATCCCAAGGTTCCCTCTGAGCCAACAAACAGTTCAGTTAAGTTATATCCAGCAGAAGATTTTCTGCATCTTCGGCCAGCACCGCCTGTGTTTGTAATTGTACCATCTGCCAAGACAACCTCTAAGTTTAAAACATTTTCTTTCATTGTGCCGTATCGCACTGCGTTTGTGCCAGATGCCGAAGTGGCAGCCATGCCACATAAAGAAGCATCTGCACCAGGATCAACTGGGAACCACAGTCCAGTGCTTCGAAGTTCATTGTTAAGCTGCTTTCTGGTAACTCCAGGTTGGACTTTTACATCAAAGTCCTCTAAATTGCACTGGTTGATTTTGTCCATGTTGGTGAGGTTAACACATATTGAGTCCTGTAGGGGAGCGACCCCTCCTTCCAAACCAGTGCCAGTTCCGTAGGGTGTCATGCATATTTTGTGTTTGAAGCACAGTTTAGCAATTTCACTGACCTCCTGAACTGAATTTGGCCAAACTACAGCAATAGGGGACATGTATCTGTGGTAGGATTCGTCGTGGTTATATTGTTCACAAGCAGCATTCGACGTGGCCACACATTTTTCACCGACAATGCCTTTAATCTCATTGGCGACCTTTAGGACGGCTGCCCTATTGGAACTGTAACGCAGGACATTGCGAATGGGAAATTTTAAAGACATGCTCGAGTTGAAAAATGAAGGCAACATGGCAACAAACAGAACTGTTTACAAAATAACAAAATATAATATGACTTTAGGGGAATAACCTAAACATAAAAATGTTATTTACCTTCAGTGGACCATGTTACTTGGATTTTATGTATGCCATGGTTAGACTATTTTGTTATGAGATTCTAATCGTTTTTACACTTGAGTGTGCAAGCTGGTTTGATTCGCAAAAGTTATGACAGTTTATTAAATAGGTCAACACCGACCTTACACAAAGCATGATGGGCATGTTCGACAACCTATAGTTTTTCCGTACTGTTGGGGTGTTTTTGGTTATTATCCTAATTTCTAATCATGGAAATAGAGTCACGGAATATAATGTGCAAAGCTCATAGCATTGTAACGTAATGAAACATGTCACCAATGCAAAAATCAAGCCTTATTAAATACCCTCTACGTATTGCTTATATTATGAGTCAAAAATTCCGTGTCTTGTTGATTGCAAAAACTCTTTCGCTTTTCTGTTATGTGAGGTTATATCACGTTTCAAGTTCCTGACCGCCGTTGACAGTTGCCACGCAGCCGACCACTTTGATTCAAAAGTCTCAGTAATTTTGTCCTTCTACTTTTTCGCTACTGTCAAACTGCTATTTTACCCGCTTGCTGTTGATTCAGTCAACTATACAAACAACACCTGTAGGCGAATTGGCAACACCAGTACCAGTCTTTTTGTGATAAAGATTGCCAGTAAATGTGGTTGCTAACAAAATTATCACATGAAACGGTGGCGTCACATCATCAGTCTCGCGTTCGTCATAGAGAGGTTTTTGGTGGTTGATATCTGTCGTCTCACCGTAGCAGTTATGCCCGTCTCCAAGCTGTCCTTGGCAGCAGGAGCATCGGAATACTCCTTGCAGGTTCAGGCAAGTTGCGTTAGCATGGCAAGTGTGCGATTGTCAGTCAAATTCCATTCACGTCCATAGCACAAGTTATTGCACACGTTGGTAAAATATTCGGTTAGTTGTATGGAATTTGTGTGCAAAGTCTGATAAGTTTGGTGTATATTTGCCAACTCATATAATTTATTTTTATAATTTTAAATGTGTTTGATGCATATGGACACCAATTCCTGATCCAGGACTCAGAAGAGTGTATCAGGATTCAGATGCATTGAATCAATAACAGTGACAAATTTAACTGCATGGGGGATAAACAAAAGTCCCCTTGGCATGCCGTGGTGTATCCGGTATAATATTTGAGGTAAAATGGCGTCACCACATATACCAATGCCCACACCAACCTCACAAATACCACTTTTTATTTACCAGTCAGTCTCCTACAAAAACAGTGCACCAGCAAGACTGACACGACAAATTAAAAAAAATTGAACTTTTTATTCCGTTAGTTCAATTCAATGGAAAAATTCGCCCAAATTCCTCAGTTAGCTACAAAACCCTTCCCACCTTCACAGTATGTTCCATTTCCTGCAAAACCGTCAAGGCAGACGCAAGTGTAGTTTCCTTGTGTGTTGACGCATGTGGCGTTATCGTGACAACCGTGGGTGTTCATTATGCATTCGTTTAAGTCTGAAAGACACGCAATATCAGGGTTTACATGCTATGTCCGCGCTTCACTCAAAAACAACCCCATTTCAATCAATCGATGACATTTCCTAATAGCCTTATTTCGCTTCAAATGTTATTGCAATTTCAATTCAAGGGATAACACCACATGGTGTTAATATGTCTTTATTAATGCCAGGGCAATCGAGGAGGGGTATCGTATTGCATGGTCCCATTTAAATTATGTGGAAGTTAATTTATCGTGAAAAGACTACACAGCCATGCAAGTGCATTTTTTAAAAATCGTTTAGGCACCTTACATCTCTACCTATACGTTGAATAGGCAAGTAGATTTTTTTGGAAAAACGCAAATTTGTTTGCTCTAGTTCACAAGCCTCATCGGGATATTTTGTAATGTCTTACCACTGCAGTCGCGACCATTTCCTGTAAAGCCGGACTTGCAATAACAAGAGTATGTACCGAGTTCATTGGTACACGCAGCGTGTTGATGACAGTTGTGCGATCCATCTGAGCATTCGTCAACATCTAAAACGTATAAGACTCATTGTACAAAATTTACAATGATACGATTATTTTTTCGTCTTGTAACTGGTCCCCTGTCAATACAGACACCTTTTTTGGTAAGGACTAAACCTTTAAATCAATTAAATGAGTTGTCAACTTTTTTTTGCAACACAAAACAAGGTAACAGAACAAAATTTAAGTTTTTATTTTGAACTTGCAGCTAAAGCAGTAATTGTTTGCGTTATCGCATAACGTTACCGCAACGCGAAACTAGTAGTTTGTCGCATCGATACCATTTTACCCACTAAAATCATACAATTTTAATTTTTTTAGTAAATTTGGGCATGAAAACATAGTAAGCATTTCCGTTTACATAAGCACAGAGAAAGAGTTTCAACGCATACTAAACTACACTTAAAACCCATGAACTTAATAGTCAGAAAACGTTATAATTACGCAAAGGTAAAATATATAAAATATCGCTGCGGCCTTAATATAAACATTTTGTACCTGTGCACTGAGATCCCATTTCAGTGAAACCAGTTTGACACTGGCAAGAATAACTCCCGATTGTGTTGGAGCATGTCGCATGCAATTGACAAATGCTTGGTGAGTTTTGGCACTCGTTAATGTCTGTAGAAAACCAACACGTTAATATGCAGTGATATGCAAATATATGCAGGGACTTACCCACACAAGCGACACCGTCCCCACTGAAGCCAGTCTTGCATGAACAGGAAAACGAACCTATACGATTTGTGCATGTGGCGTTTTCGTTGCATATGTGAGTACCCGATGAGCACTCGTTGATATCTGTGAAAGAAAGTATTGGATAAAGTGACTTTGAATAAATTGTTTTTGCGAAACATGAAATATTTGGCTACAAGCAGCGAGCAAAACAATAACATTTTGAACCCACTAAGCGGAAAGTAGTTTGTTATCAAGAAAGTTAAGTTTTCTATCCTGTATAATGGAAATAATTAAGTTTTCCCGTGTGCATCCTTTTTTCAGTTTGGTAAAACACTCATAATTAGGCCATCGCAGCAACGTCTGGACGTAACGCTATACTACATTATGATGATTGCCCCTATTATGGTCAACCGCAAAAGTGTAGTTTCACATTTTTCCTGTTTGAAGTAATGGCGACTGCGACGGTCAGCACAAAACCTCTAAGGCTGAACATTTGTTTTCTTCTGTTTTAAATGTTTCCTTGGCACGTTGAACCGTTCATGGCAAATCCTGAAAGACAAACACAGGCTGAACTGTTCCACGACGAGTTCTCGGGACATCCTCGTTGCTTTGCCTCGCAAACCAGACCGTCTAAAATTAGTTCAAACCATTACAAATCAAAGCTCACGACTAAAAAGTGTCGTCTATGATGTCAATTGTTGTCGAAACTATCTAATGCTATAACAATAAGGCGGAAGAAGTTAAGTTATGACTATGTATAGCTAAAGCTGCAGTAACGCACGGAAATCTTACCAAGACATGTTGAGTTAGCTTTGTCGCATCCAGCTACCTTAAATTGTGGAATAGTCGTTGTCCCGTTTTTACCCGAAGGCAACTCTGTAAAAACGTAAACTCTTAAAACCAAACCGTCTATTTAACGCATAATTAACTCACCAAACCTAGCAGTCCAGTTAAGAAACACCCCTGTTTGCCACCAGGTCGGAAGTCCGCCTCTGGTCACCACTGCAGTAAAGCCGCATTTGCCAGTGGCGTTTACTTCGGCTTGAAAAGTGTCCGTATACACAGATTCCCCAAAAACTGCCGTCTTGATAAGCGACGGAATTTGACAGAACGCTTTCTCGAAAATGACCGTGATGTATTTTGAATCGCTCCGTTTGTTGTCGCCCACAATTACGCTGCCGCTGCATGACCCTGCTAGAAGTAAAATATTTATTTGTGCAACTATTCAAAGCGGCAAAAAAAAGCATCCTTATGTCTTGGAATCCACAAAAAAAGACGAACGAAACGAAACCGTTTTCGCACCAAATCGTTTTTTAAGAAAAAGCCCCAAAGATAAAAAATCGTTTGTTGACTCTAAAATCTATGATATCCATGCTGCCGTTAAACGTACACGATTTACCCAAAGCATGAACGTGTGTAAGGGTCGAAACGATAAGTGGCCACGCCCCGATTCCTGAAAGCTTGAATGATATTTTATGCGCTAATGCCCCAATGCTGATATTGCGCCAAGTTTGATTTCAGTTATTTGTTAAATAAACAAACAAAACGTCTGTTAAAACTTGCTGTCCGAGATATCCCCAGTCACGTCCGATGTTACCCCGGTACCGGGATGACTTCGGACATTTGAGACCTGTTTAAAAAATGGGCTGAATAAACATTTTTATTGAGCTAAAACGAACGAAAAACCTTTTGTTTTTTGAGTTACTTACAACAAAATTACTTTACTACTTACAACAAAATAAAATTTAAAAATGAGGTTCATAATTTAAAAAAGATATGAGCAATTTTCCCAAAACCGTCAGAGCTATCCCCGGTCTCCCCTATATGGGCAATATTGTTCATATTAAAGATTCCCAAAACCGGTTAACGTTTTTCGATAAAGTAAATTTTAATGGAGTGGTTTTCTCCATTGTGTTTGTTAAATTGTCCACTGGACTTTCAAATCAGTAACTTAAAAAGCAAAGCCTTTTGGTCGAAACCTAAACATGTGTATTTAACGCTTCCCATCCAATAGAAGCATGTTGAAATATGAGAGTAAGTTTGTGGAAAAGTCTACGGTTTATAGGAAAGCACCTGATGCAGTCTAATGACAAATCCCAAGGAAGGGTAACTAGTTGCTCACTGTACGACAAAAAGTTTAAAGGCATCGCCGACACGACTCTATAATAGGTGTCTTTTTATATGTCGGACTAGCGATTTGAATAACACGACTTAATAATGTATAAATTATAGCAATATAGGAAAAGATACCTTAGCTATATGTTTGAGTGTTGGTGTAAATGTTAATAGTAAATGCAGCCAACTTAGTTCAAACCTCAGGTAATCAACCAGAAAACGAAGTTATTATTTATTTGGAATCGAACCGAATCCTACATTAAATTTGTTTCACCAAACTTTTAACAAGTGCACTTGGAATTGAACATTGCCATGAGGATATATGCACGAAACTTGAATTGTACGAAACAAACATTGGGAAATTTATTTCACAAATAACGGCATTAGAATAGAATTAAGTCGCTACAGCGAAATTACAAACGGTGCGTGTGATTTTGTATTTAGGCAAAAGTGCACATTGCGCTTTAGAAGAATTCCGTTTAACGTGAAAATCGCTCCAGTCTTCTTCATATAAACTGCGCGAAACACGACTCAAACGATGTTTCTGAAAGATGAATTGGCAGCAGAGCCAGAATGCATTCAGTAAGAAACAAACAAGCACACACACACGTGACAAGGCAGGCGCAGAAATGACACAAATTCACGAGTCGTCGTTAACTCACAGTAAATTATTCTTCACTTATAATATGAAGATGAAGTAATTAAAAAATAAAATTATAACATGAGTATTGAGGAAAAAACAATTCTATCATCCAGTGTTTGAACAATGTCATAATTTTATGGTTGCAAGGAATCAAGTAAGGATTGAATTGGAAAACAACAAATGGAATATTGGAATTATTTCGTGGATAATTACTATTTCCATATCACAACAAATGGAAGACACTGATATACAAATTTATAATGACGTTTATTAAAAAATATATCACTCAGAAAGTGCTGTTAAAGGAGAAACAATTGGTAAAGACGATATTTGGGATAAAAACATTTATTCCGATGATCAATCTCAGTTAAATATTACACCCAAATATGGAAACATATTAAACAGCAACAACAGTCGCATTATAAACTGGTTTGTCAAGATCAAAAGCATGTTTCCAAACATCTGAGGTTGGATCGTAAACTTCAACTGATGTGATTCTTTGAAACAAACATGATACAGTTTTATGAATCAGACACACAACAAACACAGGCAAGTTTTCTACAACATTTTTTTTAAGAAAAATTATAAGTTAACAAAAACAAACCAACGTACACCCGCAGACCCCTACACCACTAAACCAAACCATACATACAACCTTGTATAACACAAAGAGTTTTAAGTTTAAATTTAACAAACATTTTCTGCATGTTGTTGATCAAGTATAACATCGTATATCTCACTTGTCCCAGTTACGGTACTCAACATTTACATTTTCACATAAAACGGGAAACAGTGTACTATAGTGACGTCATAATATCAATTATTACCTCGATCCACCCACAACATAAATCCTCCCATCAATAACACAAGCAGAGTGAAGGCAACGAGGTTTTAGGAGAGGAGAAACATATTTCCATTTGTTGACTCTAGGTTCGTATTCATTAACTGTTTGCAGGTCACGACCACCATTCCAACCTCCTGTCAGATTTAAAGTAAAACTTTTTATTGTTTTTAGGTTAATACTTTATAGTTATATCTACCAGTTTTTATGTTTAGGATTCTTTTCAGGAAACTCCATTATATTTATCACGTGATACATTTACCGGTGACGAATATGAATTTGTATTTTATAAAATTTCTTAAAAAATCACTTCCTGTTAATTTTATAACTTAACTTTTCATCACTAACCAATTGCATAGATCTTCCCTTTAATTTCTTCACATGCTAAACCATATCTTGCTTCATTGAGAGAAGCGATTCTTGTGGAGGTTCCAACACGAATATCGCGGAATTCACATGATTGTAAGAATTGTCTGCCATCACGTCCGCCCACAGAAAACAAAACATCTGAAGAAAAATCGCTTGTGTTAATATTTGTTGTGACGTCATATCACGATTATGTTGTAATGTTACGTAACAATCATTGAGGTAAGCTCTGCGTTTTTTCACGTACCAGTAAGTGATCAGCTTTAAATCAAGGTTTTAATTGAAATTAATCAATATTAAAGTTAAAATTCATGTCATAAAGAACTACAAAATAAAGATGGAATATTTCCTGCATTTCTGGTAAGTTTGAGGTCGGCGTTTCACAACATTTTCATGTCCAAAAGTGAATATTGTTGGGGTAAATACCGTGGATTTACTGATTACTTTAATTTATGGTTTCTGGTTAATTATGTTGTTGTTTCAGATGCATGCCAACTATTTGGGACTGGGCCCAGTAATGAGGCTAATCCTATACAAAAATGAACTCAGATGTATTCTTACTGTCAATTGAAGCCATTCCATGTCCATATCTTGGCTGTAACATGTTGAAATTATTTCTCCATCTGTCTTCTTGTACAGAATAACACAAAGTTGATGAGAATGCTCCTTGGTTTCCATCACCGCCCGTGAGATACAAGTCATCTAAATTTGTTTGTAATTAGTAAAAACAAGGTTGTCTACAAAAGTTATAATTGTTGATCAACATCTAAATATTTTCCAAATATTTACAAGTTTCCAAAAACATAGTTGAACAATTTTCTGTTTAAGAATTGGTAACTTGTCAGTAAAGTGTCAGTAATACTGTTAAAAGTACAAAAAAAATTCGCAAATGCAGTCATGGCAGAATTCACAAAATTTCTCTGAGGTATTACTCACAAAAGTTATGGTGAGCAACAAGAATGAGTTGGTTGAGAGATGAGAAGATAGTTATACACCACACAAAACACACTAGTAACTAACGGAAATAAATATTAACAAAACCTTTTGTCTGCCACCGCGTTAATTTTTATTGCTATGACAATATGTGAGGGGGGCTTCCCCAATCCTTTATTCCTGGAACAGCCCCTGATTTAGTAAACAACAATTTCAGAAATAACCACACCAACCTCCAACAACAGCAGATGCAGCATAACTTCGACCTTCCGATAAATCAGCAATTTTTATCCAGTTTTTCCTTTCCTCCAAATTCAACATCTCACAACTTTGTGTTGGACCATCTCCACCCATTACATAAACATTTTCACCAAATTTGGCTGAAGTGGAGTTCACTCTGTCTGTGATCATTTTCTTAACAAAATTTGATGACAATGAAACTAAACATTAAGACAAAGTGATTTACATGTTTCTCTAAATAAAAGAAAGTCTCTATCTCAAAACATATAACAGAAAACATGATTTACTCTGGAGAATATTTAGTTAAGTCATTGACAGGTTACACTAAACCAGGGCATGTTTGTTACATTTTCTTGTGCAATTAAATTTAAGACAAAATTATCAGTGGCCAAATATTGCATTAATCCTGAATGCTACTGGACATTTGCTGTCTTGCTAACTTTACTTCAAATTTACATTTACTTGCACATACAAAACGCATGTACATTTATGGGAAAATATGTTAAATAAGCAAAACCATATGACAGCAAGCAATGTACATACTGGGTAATGTTCATGTTGTTTTGTGGTAACATTCCATTTTACACAATCTCGTTTTGAATTATTGCCACCAATGAGAAGAAATCCTGACAAATCTGCAACATAAACATTGCTTGTTACGGTTTTTGTATGTATAAATTAAATAATTATTGTGATAACAATGGAAACATATTTTCCATTTAGGGGAAGTTGTTGCTTCGTGAATCAACCAAATTCATTGGAGTTTGTATTTGCGTTAAACAACCTTCAGTTAAGTTTTTAAATTCAGCTATGAAACTAACACATTTTGTAAGTTATGATGAAGCACATCTTTCTGCATTTGGAGTAGTTTTATTTTAGGACTTTTGTTTAATCTCAGGCCACAGAATTGTATCCTTAACTTGTTGGTAGTTGACTGTCTCTGGATTCTGACCACATGTTTGCAATATTAGTAATTGTGAAGTGGGAAATTAAGTGGAACCTAAAGCTTTGGGAGAACAAATACTACAAGGGTTGTATAAATAAGGTGGATTATTTCATAAATAATATTACCTTTATGTGCAAAAAAAGCCATATTATTCCAAAGCTGCAGACAGGGTGTGTACACGCACTTTTTTGACCTGTAAGGTCTCATCAGTGCAGCTGTTGAGTGGCACTGTGCTAGCTTTTACACTAGCAGGCACACTAGTCTCCACTTTGTGGTACCTTTCGTCTCCACTTTGTGGTATTGGTGTTTTTGCCTTTTGCACTATCGGTTACCAAACAGATCCGTTTGGCCATAGTGCGCTCCACAGTGGTTCGTCGTCTCTGTTGTTCGGTACCTAGTATAGGGTACCCTGCAGATCGATGTTGACCGAAAGGTACCACAAAGTGGAGACTAGTGTGCCTGCTAGTGTAAAAGCTAGCACAGTGCCACTCAACAGCTGCACTGATGAGACCTTACAGGTCGAAACAGTGCATGTACACACCCTGTCTGCAGCTTTGCAATATTACCTTTTTTTACAGAAGTTGCTTTTCCACTTGCTCCTGGCTTTTCAATGTTTGTTGATAAAGCATCCAAAACTGCAATGGCACAATCCATATTACTTCTCACAAGAGGCTGAAAGGAATAAAATCTCTAAACCCATTATATTTATACTAACTGTAAACAATTTACTTCATTTCTAACTGTAGTTCTTATAAAGTGGTTGGAAATAGATGAAAGATCAAGTTGTGAGAAAAGATTCACAAACAAATCCTCTCGATGGGAAGGATTAAAATTGACCCATCGAACCATTCCAATAAAAACAGATTCTTCCATCTACATTCAACAATCGATATGTAATAACAAGTAACAGTTTAAACAAACGGTGAAGTGTTCAATGTCACCGGTGACTACATCAAATACTAAATTTACACCAAGAGAATGAATCGAAAGGTGAAACATCACAGAGTTTAAATCACTATTTAAGCTTGTTTAAATATAGAAATAATAATTTTTTTGAAAAAATTTGGTATTATTATTTTTTTACTGAAAAACAAAAAGTTTAAAATATTTATAAAACAACATTAAATGCAGGTATGCAGCAAAATTTAAATTAATCATAATAACCCCTTTGTTATTCTGTTTGATGATTGCAGACATATCACCAACATCAAGTTGCATGAAGTCATCATGTTGTACAACTGTTGCAATGTTATCAACAATCATTTGGTTTGTTTTCTTTTCCACATCAGCAAGATTGTATCGAGTAGCATAAGCTCTTAGCTTCAAACAGTTGTCGGTTGAAATCATTTTAAGGATGACTCGACAACAAAATGACTTCAACTCTGAAAGTGTGAACAAAACAAAGTTCAGCCACACCTAATTCAGAAGTAATATCTGTGCTCACTTCTCCATTAATCACAAATAATTTGTTTTGTAACACATTTTACACATTACAAACATATCAATATATATCACAGCAAACTAACAATAGTCAAACACAAAAATATTAACCTAAAATATAAAAAATGTCGTAGTTGACAAATAAAATGATATACATGTAGAACACATGTGTTGGTTTGATCATTCTTAACACATTAACACCACTGAAGCTCAAAACTTGCAACACTTACATACCTTTCATCTGTGTATAATCAGCATCTTCCAACACTTCCAACACATTTTTCTCTGTTACTTCAATATCACCAGTGTAAATATAATCCAATACACTTTCCAGTCTTTTTGGTGGAATATTGTCAACCTTGATGAAATCTGAATATTTCTCGCGCATCTGAAAGAAAACAAAGTTAACCAATCACAACAACAAATACAATCTGGTCTAAAGAACTGAGAAAAATTTAACTTTGCTGGTGCAGGAATATGGTATGTAATTTACAAAAAATAACATACATCAGACCTGTTCAAATACAAAATATCACATGGGCCATAGCAAAAAATAAATCAATCTAAAAGGTTTCATTCTAGCACAGTTGCAAAAGTTAAGCCAATGTAATTAAAGTAATAACAAAAAAACACCTTACCATCTTAAAAATTTAAACCTTAACATTGCAACAACTTAAACAAATGTCTATCAGATTTGCAAACACTAGACTAAACTGTTGCAACTGAGCCAATTGTGTCAAAACATGAGCTGGATGTCGGTATCGAGCCATATGTTATGGAGGCCTGGTGTAAACTAAAGGGATGAACAACTCTGGGTACGTATGTTCATAAAAGACAGGTATAAAATATTATGGTATGTTCCTCAATTGTTGATATATTATACCACATGACCTATGAGTTTTGTCACCAAACTAAATTAATTTTAAAAAGTAAAGAGTTGTTGTTGTTGTTGTCTAAATGACATTGTTTGCTTGATTGCAGCAATGTATTTACGGACAGGGGACAACTAAAGACAAACATTCAGGTTTCATATTATTTCTACATAACAAACACTTACCTCAACACCAAGTAAAGCATTAAAATAATCTGACATAGAACAAACAACAGCATCATGTATTGAATAGTTTTCTCCTTGGGAACAAAGTGTTCTGTTGCAAAATCGTTTCGTTTCTTTTCTGTCACTGAAACATCAATATTTTAACTTCAGTAAATCTCCATTAATTAAACTTACTTGTTTAAAAAATTCATCACTTTCTGGTGATGCAAGTTTATTTCTTCTTGTGTTCGCTTCATTATGAAGACAAAAAGTTAAACTGACAGTCAATGAAATACCGGGTCTAGTGTACAATCCTAAAGTTTTGCACACAACTTCTTTTATTTTTTTGCAGCATTTCCGAGAACGAAACTAATGTCACACCGGAGGGGAACCACCCAATACCACGCTTGAGTGATCAGAAAGTAATAATTGATTTTTTCAGT
Source organism: Ascidia mentula (assembly GCF_947561715.1). Classification (NCBI taxonomy): domain Eukaryota; kingdom Metazoa; phylum Chordata; class Ascidiacea; order Phlebobranchia; family Ascidiidae; genus Ascidia; species Ascidia mentula. The sequence continues at coordinate 19,327,572 of NC_138568.1, read as the reverse complement.
TAAATTAATTCAAAATTTGTTTTGACCATCAAATATTGAGTAACACATAAATTTTCAAACAAACTGATGCTTTTAATTATTCAAACATTGCACGAGAGCTATTTCATTGTGTGATCGGTTTTTAAATGCTCGTGCAACTATGTGCCGCTATGTGGAGCTATGTGCAACTATGTGTCGATATGTGCAACTATGTGGAGCTATGTGCAAGTGGAGCTATGTGCAACTATGTGGAGCTATGTGCAACTATGTAAAGCTATGTGGAGCTATGTGTAACTATGTGTCGCTATGTGCAACTATGTGGAGCTATGTGGAGCTATGTGTCGCTATGTGCAACTATGTGGAGCTATGTGCAACTATGTGGAGCTACGTGGAGCTATGTGCAACTATGTGAAGCTATGTGGAGCTATGTGGAACTATGTGTCGCTATGTGCAACTATGTGGAGCTATGTGGAGCTATGTGGAGCTATGTGGAGCTATGTGCAACTATGTGCAACTATGTGCAACTCTGTGGAGCTATGTGCAACTATGTGGAGCTATGTGGAGCTATGTGCAACTATGTGGAGCTACGTGGAGCTATGTGCAACTATGTGGAGGTATGTGCAACTATGTGGAGGTATGTGCAACTATATGAAGCTATGTGTAACTGTGTGAAGCTATTTGGAGCTATGTGCAACTATGTGAAGCTATGTGTCGCTACGTAAAGCTATGTGTCGCTACGTGAAGCTACGTGGAGCTATGTGCAAGGATGTGGAGCTATGTACTCGTTGCCTCCAACCCTACTTTACATCAACTGCTAATTATTTGATTATATTGGATAAGAAAATTACTTTCGCTTCAGGCTGTACTTCAGCAGTTGATGTAAAGTAGGGTTGGAGGCAACGAGTACATAGCTCCACATACTTGCACATAGCTCCACGTACCTTCACGTAGCGACAAATAGCTTCACGTAGCGACACATAGCTTCACATAGTTGCACATAGCTCCAAATAGCTTCACACAGTTACACATAGCTTCATATAGTTGCACATAGCTCCACATGGTTGCACATAGCTCCACATATTTGCACATAGAGACACATAGCTTCACATAGTTGCACAAAGCTCCACATAGTTGCACATAGCGACACATAGCTCCACATAGTTGCACATAGCGACACATAACTTCAAATGCTTACACATAGCGACACATGGTTGCACGAGCACATTTTAGAAGGACCGTACTTTCAGTGGAAGATACTTTTACACCGGGTCACAAAGTTTTTTCCAAACTTGATCCACATATAAGCCTATGTAACATAGAAATCTGTGCAAATGTTTTCGTGTGGTATTTCAAGTCAAATTTATACACAAAAATAACAGGCTGTGGCCCTGTTCACGCCTGATCACGCAATCAATCTACGCAATCTACGCAATCTTTGAATTAATGCCCCCGCCATTTTCGAACAGATTGCGTTGGTTCTGAGCAACGTACATTGCGTGTGTTGGACGAAAGATGGCGCTAGATCCATGGTTTATAGATATTTAATTTATTTCCTATGGGCCTATGAAAAGATATAGTTCAGGTAAAAAGTCAGTCTGGGTATAGATTGTGTAGATTGCGTATACTTTTTACACCGGGTCACAAAGTTTTTCTAAACTTGATCCACACATAAGCCTATGTAACATAGAAATCTGTGCGAATATTAACGCTACGATTTCGTGTAGTATTTCAACTCAAATTTATAAACAAAAGTAACAGGTGGTGGCCCTGTTTACGCCTAATCATTAAAATTCTCACAGATTTCTGTTTTACACAGACTTATATGTGGGTCAAGTTTAGAAAAACTTTGTGACCCGGTGAAGTAGTATTTTCCTGGCATGTTCGACAACCTAGTTTTTCCGTACTTTGTTGGGAAGTTTGCGATTATTATCATTATTTCTGATCATGGACATAGAGTCACGAAATACAATGCGCAAAGCTCATAGCATTGTAACGTAATGAAAAATGTCACCAATGCAAAAATTCACAGTAGGAAAACATCAAGGCTTATGTGTGGCTCTAACCAGGCCCTAACTGTACATAGGTTACAATTAAAGACCCTAAACTTAATCAAATACCCTCTACATATTGCTATAGTATTTTGTTGATTGCAAAAAATCTTTCGTAATACTGTTATATGAGGTTGTCATGTTTTCTCTTTTGGCATTTTGTCGAAGCTCTTGACTGACGTTGACGGTTGCCACGGAGCCGACCACTTTGATTCAAAAGTCTCTGTAATTTTGTCCTTACTTTTTCGCAACTGTCAAACTGCTATTTTAACCGCTTGCTGTGGATTTAGTAAATTATACAAACAACACCTGAAGGCAAATTGGCAACACCAGTACCAGTCTTTTTGTGATAAAGATTGCCAGTAAATGTGGTTGTTAACAAAATTATCACATGAAACGGTGACGTCGCATCATCAGTCTCGCGTTCGTCATAGAGAGGTTTTTTGGTGGTTGATATCTGTCGTCTCACCGTAGCAGTTATGCCCGTCTCCAAGCTGTCTTTGGCAGCAGGAGAATCGGAATCTTCCATGCAGGTTCAGGCAAGTTGCGTTAGCATGGCAAGTGTGCGATTGTCGGTCAAATTAATTTACGTCCATAAGCACAAGTTATTGCACACGTTGGTAAAATATTCGGTTAGTTGTATGGAATTTGTGTGCACAGTCTGATAAGTTTGGCATATATTTGCCGACTCATCTAATAAATTTTTATAATTTTGAATGTGTTTGATGCATATGGACACCAATTCCTGATCCAGGACTCAGAAGAGTGTACCAGGATTCAGATGCATTGAATCACAGTGACAAATTAAAGACAGTGACAAATTTAACTGCATGGAGGATAAACAATCCCCTTGGCATCCCGTGGTGTATCCGGTATAATATTTGTGGTAAAATAGCGTCACCACATATACCAATGGCCACACCAACCTCACAAGGACCACTTTTTATTTCGTTAGTTCAATTTAATGAAAAACTTCGCCCAAATTCCTCAGTTAGCTACAAAACCCTTCCCACCTTCACAGTATGTTCCATTTCCTGCAAAGCCGTCAAGGCAGACGCAAGTGTAGTTTCCTTGTGTGTTGACGCATGTGGCGTTATCGTGACAACCGTGGTTGTTCATCATGCATTCGTTTAAGTCTGAAAGACACAATATCAGGGTTCACATGCTATGTCCGCGCTTGACCCAACAACAACCCCATTTCACTCAATCGTAGACGGTGACATTTCCTTTTCTAATATCCTCATTTCGCTTCAAATGTTATTGCCATTTCAATTCAACCACATGGTGTTAATACGTCTCTATTAATGTCAGGGCATTCGAGGAAGAGAAACGTATTGTATGCTGGTCTCCTCTAAATTATGATATAATTTCACAGCGTGGTAGTCAATTTATTGTACAAAGACTGTACGTCCATGGAAGTGCATTATTCAAAATCATTTAAGCAACTTACATCCATAACTATACATTGAATAGGGAAGTAGATTTTTATGGATAAACGCAAATTTGTTTGCTCTAGTTCACAAATAGCATCGTGATATTTTGTAATGTTAGTCTTACCACTGCAGTCGCGACCATTTCCTGTAAAGCCGGACTTGCAATAGCAAGAGTATGTACCGAGTCCATTGGTACACGAAGCGTGTTGATGACAGTTGTGCGATCCATCTGAGCATTCGTCAACATCTGAAACGTATAAGACTCATTGTACAAAATTTACAATGATACGATTATTTTTTCGTCTTGCAACTGGTCCCCTGTCAATACAAACACCTTTTTTTGGTAAGGACTAAACCTTTAAATCAATCAAATGAATTGTCAACTTTTTTTTGGCACTACAAAACAAGGTAACAGAACAAAATGTAAGTTTTTATCTTGAACTTGCAGCCAAAGCAGTAAATTGCGTTATCGCATAACGTTACCTTAACGCGAAACCAGTAGTGTGTCGCATCGATACCATTTTACCCACTAAAATCATACAATTTTAAACTTTTTATCAAATTTGGGCATGAAAACATAGTAAGCGTTTCCGTTTACCTTAGCACAGAGAAAGAGTTTCAACGCATACTAAACTACATTTAAAACCCATGAAACATAATAGTCAGAGAACGTTATAATTACGCAAAGGTAAAATATCGCTGCGGCCTTATAATATAAACAGTTTGTACCTGTGCACTGAGATCCCATTTCAGTGAAACCAGTTTGACACTGGCAAGAATAACTCCCGACGGTGTTGGAGCATGTCGCATGCAATTGACAAATGCTTGGTGAGTTTTGGCACTCGTTAATGTCTGTAGAAAACCCAACACGTGAATATACAGTGATATGCAAATCTATGCAGGGACTTACCAACACAAGCGACACCGTCTCCACTGAAGCCAGTCTTGCATGAACAGGAAAACGAACCTTTACGATTTGTGCATGTGGCGTTTTCGTTGCAAATGTGAGTACCCGATGAGCACTCGTTGATATCTGTGAAAGAACGTATTGGATAAAGTGACTATTGAATAAAACATGAAATATTTGGCTACAGACAGCGAACGAAACAATAAAATTTTAGAACCCACTAAACGGAAGGTCAAGAAAGTTAAATTTTCACACTCATAACAACGTTGTTGTCTAAATATGTGTGATTAGGCCATCGCACCAACGTCAGGGCGTAACGCTACTACATCATGATGATTTCCCTATTATGGTCTCAACCGCAACTGTGCAGTTTCACATTCCTTCGTGTGAAGGAATGGCGGCTGTGACTTGCTGTGGGGGATGAATATGTGGGCCTGACGAAATTATGGAGTTGTCTCTATACGTAATTCCTTACAACTTTATCATTGTTTTCCATAAGGTTGGCAACAGAACACAAAACAAATTACAGGCATTGAAGACCTATATGCGCATGTACATATTCCTTATTTCCCCTTGTGGGTTTATTAGAATTGGCGGGATTAAGAACCCCAATTCTCTCCTATGTCAGGATTGTCGAGTCCGAATATTAACCCATAAATATTTTAAAAGGATTAAGACAAAATTGATGTTAATTCAGCAAGCACAAAACCTCTAAGGCTGAACATTTGTTTTCTGCTGTTTTAAATGTTACCTTGGCACGTTGAACCGTTCATGGCAAATCCTGAAAGACAAACACAGGCTGAACTGTTCCACGACGAGTTCTCGGGACATCCACGTTGCTTTGCCTCGCAAACCAGACCGTCTAAAATTAGTTCAAACAATTACAAATCATCGCTATTTCGTCTGCCGCGGGCAAAGCACCCGACTAAAAAGTGGATTTGTCGTCTATGATGTCAACTGTTGTCGAAACTATCTAATGCTATGACAATAAGGCGGAAGAAGTTAAGTTATGACTATGTATAGCTAAATTTGCAGTAACGCATTCTTCCCAGAAATCTTACCAGAACATGTTGAGTTAGCTTGGCCGCACCCGGCTACCTTAAATTGTGGAGTCGTCGTCGACCCGTTTTTACCCGAAGGCAACTCTGTAGAAAAGTAAACTCTTAAAACCAAACCGTCCATTTAACGCATAAGTTACTCACCAAACCTAGCAGTCCAGTTAAGAACCACCCCTGTTTGCCACCAGGTCGGCGGAAGTTCGCCTTTGGTCACCACTGCAGCAAAGCCGCATTTGCCAGTGGCGTTTACTTCAGCTTGAAAAGTGTCTGTATACACAGATTCCCCAAAAACTGCCGTCTCGATAAGCGACGGAATTTGACAGAACGCTTTCTCGAAAATGACCGTGATGTATTTTGAATCGCTCCGTTTGTTGTCGCCCACATTTACGCTGCCGCTGCATGTCCCTGCTAAAAGTAAAATATTTATTTGTGCAACTATTCAAAGAGGCAAAAAATAAGCATCCTTATATCTTGGAATCCACTAAAAAAGACGAACGAAACGAAACCGTTTACGCACCAAAGCGTTTTGTTTCAAAAACCCACAGTTCACAAAAACATTTGATTTATTTCGGTTTTCTATACTCAAGATTTCTCTGTAATAGCCCATCAAATATTGAGAACGAATTTTAAACACAGGTACATCCTAAGTGGAGATGTATCCCTCACATTGCGGTTGCCATATAATTGAAATGATAAAAAAAAATCATTTAAATTCAATCGCACAAATTCGCAGTCCCGCGAAATAATTTGAACACAGTTTGCGGTGCACAGCTTTGAGACACAATAATTGGCGCCATTGTGGGATTAAGTGCAACTTACCTAGAGCAAAATTGCGGTTGTCTAGCAGGAAATACACGACAAAAAAACACAAGATTTTCATGTCTCGGCAACAATCAATCGACTTTAAGTTAACGTTGTACCTGTGCTGACATTCAAGAAAATCAAAAAATGTAACGAGAAACAAAATTTTCTTCGTAATATAAAACATCTATCAACAAGTAAGTCGATCTATCAACAAGTGAGTTTGCCCGTTTCAACGCATGCTTCTCAATTGTTCAATCCAAATTGCCACAAGTACAAAACAATCTTGAGTCGGTTGCTGTAATAACGGACAAGTATAACAATGTTTTTTTCTGTTGGAAAAGGTTTACTTACACCATGATCGTTGTTATTTACACGAGATATGCAAAACAGCGGTTTGTGGTCTTGTTAAGTACGCAAGCAGGTCACACGCAATGCTGTATGAAGCCAAGAAATTAGTAACTACACCTGGCCAATGACCGCCCTTTTTCCGTTAATTATAATGATGCACTTCTTTTTAAAAAGTTGTTGCTGCCGCTGCATCTCACGTTTCGGTGAATATTACTACCTTTCACTTCGATCGGCAACCGCTCTGGTCTAACTGCGTTCCTATGGTAAGTCCCATATTAACCATTCTGACCAGCGTTTTACGCAACCATCAATAACTTTCTTGTTTCTTAGGAGAAAGCTCGTGGTTGCCTCGGATAAGGGTGACATACGCGAATTTAGAAGACATAAGCTGGTGGGTTCGCTTTTCATAAAGTTGGCTGCGTCTCGGATGCACGTTCAATACCGTACGTGACGTATATACGTATAGTGCAAATACATCCGTAACGTGACATGACAAATTTTCGGTTCTGCTGTTCACGCTGGTTTCGGGATATTACACTTTGCACGCTAGCGATCATCCGGTACTTAATCACACAAATTTTCTGAAACAAATTCGTTTTGAAACTGATGATGACATAAGTTTTTGTCGAAACGTCTTATTTTAACATGACAGTGTTAATAACAATATGGGCCAGTCTGTTTATACTCAGAAATTCGTTTTGTTTTTAAACCTATATTTTGTAAAACGTTTTATTTCACCTCCGTTTTTTCATACAAAAAAGGACGAGTTTCATTCACAAGTACTTCATGTGTGTAGCGGTATCCAAACGCCGGTTTCGGCCTATTACATTTTGTACGTAAGCGATCATACGCCATTGCAATATACCCCGTGAAACCCCTGAGCTCCTGTAGCTCAGTTGGTAGAGCGTTGGGCCTGGTTAGCCCAGGGTCGAGAGTTCAAACCTCACCGAGAACTTGATTTTTCAAATCTTGCATCGACTTGTCAGGAAAAAGTGGCTGATCCAGCTGGGCTCCATTGGCTGGGCTGCCAAGCCTGAAACCTCAGTTGTTTTGTATTCACACTGTTTCATGCTTTTTTGCACTTCTGACATGAACGACGTTAGAGTTATTCAATTCAAGGCAAAAGAACTATGACTTAACATAGGCCGATTTGTCACCAAACGCTAAAACAATCTTGTTGGCTGCCAGTGTTAATGCAAGATCGCCTTTTACGCATTTTTGTTACATTGTTTGTGTTATGTCACCAGATGAATGAAGCCAGGAAACACTTCATCACGTATATATTTCAAACAGGGCCTAATGTAAAAGTCAGTTCTGAAGGAAACTCTGGGATTAACAATAAAACCACTAGCGCGATAAAAAACAGTATACAGGGTATAAAGTGAGGTGTGAGTGTCATTAAGGCGAAATTAACATTTCTGTTGAAAGATCTCCATGACGCTGATCGTCTGCCACAAGTATTTTTGTATATCCGACAAGTAAGCATATATACGATCGGTCGCCACAAAAGCGGAACTGACATATTCCTGTAGGTTTATGACATTTTTTCCGATACGCAGTAATTTAGATATGAAGAACAAAATACATTTATGTTGGCTGTGGAATTTCACCACACGTTGAATCAGAGACAAAATAACCAAACACCCATTCTTCCTTGATCAGGTTTTTGGTCACAAGCCACTCTCTCGATCCTCATCTTCACCCAATGCTACAAGCAGCTCATTGTTGACGTCAGCAATGTCCCGATTTAGATTAGAAATGACGAAAACTCCAGTGACGTCACCAAGAATGTTTACAATGCCACGAATCCGTTCTCTTATAATAATTACGAAAAAACGTATAGAATTGCATACTAACACTTTAACGAGTAAATACTTACAAAAACCAGTCGATTGTATAAAGTAACCCAATGGTTTCCACCGGTAACCCGACTGATTGAAGGACGAAAAGCACGACCACAATACCGCTACCTGGAATGGCTGCTGCACCAACCGACGCCAATGAACCTGTGATGCTTAAAGATAGGACAACTGAGTGAGGATTTCGCCGCGGAAACATTAACACCAGTATTACGGACTCTGTGTATGCTGCAAACAGATGGCCAATGTTTCGACCTAAAAGGTTTTCAGACGACTTTGCCGAAACAAACGGCCAAGCAAAGACTTCCACTTTGTGGTGACTATACAATCACCGTCATCAGTATTATGGACGTAAATGAGTAAGACGTGCACTTTAGTCAATATTGTCAGTTAAACCAGCACCACGTATTTAAATCAAACGACCGAATTTCTGCTTGCATTAATTGTTTGTTTCATGTGCCGTTTTCACAGTTAATGTCGGGAAAATAATCATAATGAAGCATGTATTTCGCGTGTAAACACACGTACCAGACGGTGAGGATTTGACCCACTGATAGTGAAATCCCGTTAAGTTGAGCTACGGTAACTGCCACAACGCTTTGGAACAGAGCTGTCCCGTCCATGTTAATTGTGGCTCCGAGAGGAAGAACAAGACGAGTGAATCGCTTGTCGATCTTCAGGTTTTCTTCCGTGCAATGCATGGTGACAGGTAAGGTTGCGGCACTGTGGTTACAAGAAAACCTAGTATAAGGGGGGTTTGCAACTGTACACGAAAGAAACTGGTGCCATAAAAAATCGCTTCATGAATGTAAGGTTAACAGTAATGCATTGATACATTCCAATTATTTTAAGAGTTCATGAAGGAAAAATTTGCCGACAAACGGTTATAATATCAACACAAATAATATCGACATCTCAACAATAATATCAAAATGTCTTCAAGTCAATTCAATCACAGCAAGATTTCACGACATTTTATGTTTCTAATATCTATGATCGCATTCTCACCTTGAAGTTGTCCCGATCATGGTTAGAATTGCTTGAAGAGAGCTTGTGTACAATCTAAGCGGATTTTTTCTGGTAGCAATCCAGTATATAGCGGAATAAACCAACATGGATTGTATCAAAAGGCCGATGATAACAGTGGTCTGGAAAACAAAAAAGTTGAGGAGTGCGTTCTACAGAGGTCGGCATCCTCACCTAGTAAAGACCGAGGGTCCTCATTGTGAAAAGCATGTCACCAACTTGGAGTAAGTTTCCGGCTATCAGACTGCAAATTCCAATCGGTGAATACCTAAGTTGTATTTAGATATTATTTTTCATCGACATCAGCAGACTGTTTGTTACCACTTTACTTCAATTACTGTTTTTCTATCATAAGGCAAAACTTGGTTGTTGCTTTTTGTGTAACAACAGCCGATGAGCAATGATGAAACAGAATATTTCTTTTACCACATAATGTTCATCATAATGACCATGAAAACATTGAAAAGTTCGTTAAAGAAACGATTTAAAATTTCCTCTTCAGGTTTCTTTCGTTTTCCAAGTGCGATTCCCAACATGACGCAAAATGTTATCAAACCTTCAAAAACATGAGTGAATATGTTTCATAATTTCATAGTTTTTTTTGTGGAAATACCCAAAGCATTTGATCCGTTTGTAGTTTCTAACGTTTTGATCGTTTTTGTGGTGAAATTTGATAAGGAATTGAAAGAACTGTTGGAAGGTTGTTTGACCAAGATTACTTTTGTCGTGTCCTGAAAATATTGTATTTTGTCTTTTCTAAGCAAAAACTTAGCTTGGAATTACTTACAACTCGAAACCACGCTTCCACCAAGTTTTATCGGAAACAAGTTCCTGAATAGAAAGAATTTCGGATATATTATTATGTTATATGGTTCACAAGGCTTCGCAGCCAAGGCATTGCAGCCAAGCTGGATCAGCCACTTTTCCCGACAAGTCAGAGCGAGATCTGAAAAATCAAGCTCCCGATGAGGTTTGAACTCTGGACCCTGGGCTAACCAGGCCCAACGCTCTACCAACTGAGAGCTATACAGGAGCTCAGTGGCTTTACGGGGTATATTGTGGCCAGCGCAGTAGGGCGATCCTGCTTTGCTATGCGAAACGTTTTTTGCGTGTGGCACAAACGATGAGGAAGTTTAAGCAGATGTCGAAGAAGCGATAAAAGCCTAAAAAATTATTGCTGTTGACAAAATGCTAAGTTCTCTGGCTATCATTTTTTTCAATTGCTTTTAGTCTTCCGTTGTTTACAACGTTTTTCTTGTTTCGCCCTAGCAGGTCCGGAATGTTTTTGTTTCACGCCCTATGTGCAGAAAACATCGCACGAATTTGTCAATCGGAAATGTAGATTCTGCGCATCCTGTTATTGTTCGACTGGTTTGTGCGGTGTCTTCGTCGTGGTCTATGCATAGGAGACCCGTGTTTTTAACGACTGTTGACGAATGCTAAGTAACAAACTTGCGCAAGACACACGTGCTCCTTAACAACGTCTGTTCGAAGTTAAAAATATATAAACATGAAAATGATATGAATTATGTGAGCGGCCGTCAGAAGGCCACGCTTTCGACCTTGATGTGATTATGGACGATCTTGCCGTCAAAACTTTAAACCAAGCTGCACTGATGTGACCTGACAGGTCGAAACAGTGGCCATATGTCTGCAGCTAACACAAGATAAAAATATCCGTTCCAACTCACCATTCTCCTCATCATGTACACCTTGGGCCCGAAGTATTTGAACACGAGGTAGACTTGGAAACACCTTATGTACATTGCGAACAAAGCAATACACAGGAATATTTTACCCGCGTACCATTGTCGCCAAACGCCGAGGACCACATTATTCCCTGGCCTGGAGAGACAATACTGAGGTTATATGGTAACACAACAATGTATTAATTTTTATACAACCACGCCTATATTCGTTTATTGTGGATTGAGAATTATTGAGGATCGAAACTTCCACCATGCAAATTTTACATCAGCTAGCCTATATGGGCAATATTGTTCATATTAAAGATTCCCAAAACCGGTTGACGTTTTTCGATAAAGTAAATTTTAATGGAGTGGTTTTCTCCATTGTGTTTGTTAAATTGTCCACTGGACTTTCAGATCAGTAACTTAAAAAGCAAAGCCTTTTGGTCGAAACCTAAACATGTGTATTTAACGCTTCCCATCCAATAGAAGCATGTTGAAATATGAGAGTAAGTTTGTGGAAAAGTCTACGGTTTATAGGAAAGCACCTGATGCAGTCTAATGACAAATCCCAAGGAAGGTTATCTAGTTGCTCACTGTACGATAAAAAGTTTAAAGGCATCGCCGACACGACTCTATAATAGGTGTCTTTTTATATGTCGGACTAGCGATTTGAATAACACGACTTAATAATGTATACATTATAGCAATATAGGAAAAGATACCTTGGCTATGTTTGAGTGTTGGGGTAAATGTTAATAGTAAATGCAGCCAACTTAGTTCAAACCTGAGGTAATCAGCCAGAAAACGAGGTTATTATTTATTCGGAATCGAACCGAATCCTACATTAAATTTGTTTCACCAAACTTTTAACAAGTGCACTTGGAATTGAACATTGCCATGAGGATATATGCACGAAACTTGAATTGTACGAAACAAACATTGGGAAATTTATTTCACAAATAACGGCATTAGAATAGAATTAAGTCGCTACAGCGAAATTACAAACGGTGCGTGTGATTTTGTATTTAGGCAAAAGTGCACATTGCGCTTTAGAAGAATTCCGTTTAACGTGAAAATCGCTCCAGTCTTCTTCATATAAACTGCGCGAAACACGACTCAAACGATGTTTCTGAAAGATGAATTGGCAGCAGAGCCAGAATGCATTCAGTAAGAAACAAACAAGCACACACACACGTGACAAGGCAGGCGCAGAAATGACACAAATTCACGAGTCGTCGTTAACTCACAGTAAATTATTTGTCACTTATAATATGAAGATGAAGTAATTAAAAAATAAAATTATAACACGAGTATTGAGGAAAAAACAATTCTATCATCCAGTGTTTGAACAATGTCATAATTTTATGGTTGCAAGGAATCAAGTAAGGATTGAATTGGAAAACAACAAATGGAATATTGGAATTATTTCGTGGATAATTACTATTTCCATATCACAACAAATGGAAGACACTGATACACAAATTTATAGTGACGTTTATTAAAAAATATATCACTCAGAAAGTGATGTTAAAGGAGAAACAATTGGTAAAGACGATATTTTGGATAAAAACATTTATTCCGATGATCAATCTCAGTTAAATATTACACCCAAATATGGAAACATATTAAACAGCAACAACAGTCGCATAATCAACTGGTTTGTCAAGATCAAAAGCATGTTTCCAAACATCTGAGGTTGGATCGTAAACTTCAACTGATGTGATTCTTTGAAACAAACATGATACAGTTTCATGAATCAGACACACAACAAACACAGGCAAGTTTTCTACAACATTTTTTTTAAGTAAAAATTATAAGTTAACAAAAACAAACCAACGTACACCCGCAGACCCCTGCACCACTAAACCAAACCACACATACAACCTTGTATAACACAAAGTGTTTTAAGTTTAAATTTAACAAACATTTTCTGCATGTTGTTGATCAAGTATAACATCGTATATCCCACTTGTCCCAGTTACGGTACTCAACATTTACATTTTCACATAAAACGGGAAACAGTGTACTATAGTGACGTCATAATATCAATTATTACCCCGATCCACCCACAACATAAATCCTCCCATCAATAACACAAGCAGAGTGATCGCAACGAGGTTTTAGGAGAGGAGAAACATATTTCCATTTGTTGACTCTAGGTTCGTATTCTTCAACTGTTTGCAGGGCACCACCATTCCAACCTCCTGTCAGATTTAAAGTAAAACTTTTTATTGTTTTTAGGTTAATACTTAATAGTTATATCTACCAGTTTTTATGTTTAGGATTCTTTTCAGGAAACTCCATTATATTTATCACGTGATACATTTACCGGTGACGAATATGAATTTGTATTTTATAAAATTTCTTAAAAAATCACTTACTGTTAATTTTATAACTTAACTTTTCATCACTAACCAATTGCATAGATCTTCCCTTTAATTTCTTCACATGCTAAACCCTCTCTTGCTTCATTGAGAGAAGCGATTCTTGTGGAGGTTCCAACACGAACATCGCGGAATTCACATGATTGTAAGGATTGTCTGCCATCACCTCCGCCCACAGAAAACAAAACATCTGAAGAAAAATCGCTTGTGTTAATATTTGTTGTGACGTCATATCACGATTATGTTGTAATGTTACGTAACAATCATTGAGGTAAGGTCTGCGTTTTTTCACGTACCAGTAAGTGATCAGCTTTAAATCAAGGTTTTAATTGAAATTAATCAATATTAAAGTTAAAATTCATGTCATAAAGAACTACAAAATAAAGATGGAATATTTCCTGCATTTCTGGTAAGTTTGAGGTCGGCGTTTCACAACATTTTCATGTCCAAAAGTGAATATTGTTGGGGTAAATACCGTGGATTTACTGATAACTTTATTTTATGGTTTCTGGTTAATTATGTTGTTGTTTCAGATGCATGCCAACTATTTGGGACTGGGCCCAGTAATAAGGCTAGTCCTATACAAAAATGAACTCAGATGTATTTTTACTGTCAATTGAAGCCATTCCATGTCCATATCTTGGCTGTAACATGTTGAAATTATTTCTCCATCTGTCTTCTTGTACAGAATAACACAAAGTTGATGAGAATGCTCCTTGCTTTCCAAGACCACCCGTGAGATACAAGTCATCTAAATTTGTTTGTAATTAGTAAAAACAAGGTTGTCTATAAAAGTTATAATTGTTGATCAACATCTAAATATTTACCAAATATTTACTACAAGTTTCCAAAAACATAGTTGAACAATTTTCTGTTTATGAATTGGTAACTTGTCAGTAAAGTGTCAGTAATACTGTTAGAAGTACAAAAAAAATTCGCAAATGCAGTCATGGCAGAATTCACAAAATTTCTCTGAGGTATTACTCACAAAAGTTATGGTGAGCAACAAGAATGAGTTGGTTTAGAGATGAGAAGATAGTCATACACCACACAAAACACACTAGTAACTAACGGAAATAAATATTAACAAAACCTTTTGTCTGCCACCGCGTTAATTTTTATTGCTATGACAATATGTGAGGGGGGCTTCCCCAATCCTTTATTCCTGGAACAGCCCCTGATTTAGTAAACAACAATTTCAGAAATAACCACACCAACCTCCAACAACAGCAGATGCAGCCCAACTTCGACCTTCCGATAAATCAGCAATTTTTATCCAGTTTTTCCTTTCCTCCAAATTCAACATCTCACAACTTTGTGTTGGACCATTTCCACCCATTACATAAACATTTTCACCAAATTTGGCTGAAGTGGAGTTCAATCTGTCTGTGATCATTTTCTTAACAAAATTTGATGACAATGAAACTAAACATTAAGACAAAGTGATTTACATGTTTCTCTAAATAAAAGAAAGTCTCTATCTCAAAACATATAACAGAAAACATGATTCACTCTGGAGCATATTTTGTTAAGTCATTGACAGGTTACACTAAACCAGGGCATGTTTGTTACATTTTCTTGTGCAATTAAATTTAAGACAAAATTATCAGTGGCCAAATATTGCATTAATCCTGAATGCTACTGGACATTTGCTGTCTTGCTAACTTTACTTCAAATTTGCACATACAAAACGCATGTACATTTATGGGAAAATATGTTAAATAAGCAAAACCATATGACAGCAAGCAATGTACATACTGGGTAATGTTCATGTTGTTTTGTGGTAACATTCCATTTTACACAATCTCGTTTTGAATTATTGCCACCAATGAGAAGAAATCCTGACAAATCTGCAACATAAACATTGCTTGTTATGGTTTTTGTATGTATAAATTAAATAATTATTGTGATAACAATGGAAACATATTTTCCATTTAGGGGAAGTTGTTGCTTCGTGAATCAACCAAATTCATTGGAGTTTGTATTTGCGTTAAACAACCTTCAGTTAAGTTTTTAAATTCAGCTATGAAACTAACACATTTTGTAAGTTATGATGAAGCACATCTTTCTGCATTTGGAGTAGTTTTATTTTAGGACTTTTGTTTAATCTCAGGCCACAGAATTGTATCCTTAACTTGTTGGTAGTTGACTGTCTCTGGATTCTGACCACATGTTTGCAATATTAGTAATTGTGAAGTGGGAAATTAAGTGGAACCTAAAGCTTTGGGAGAACAAATACTACAAGGGTTGTATAAATAAGGTGGATTATTTCATAAATAATATTACCTTTATGTGCAAAAAAAGCCATATTATTCCAAAGCTGCAGACAGGGTGTGTACACGCACTGTTTTGACCTGTAAGGTCTCATCAGTGTAGCTGTTGAGTGGCACTGTGCTAGCTTTTACACTAGCAGGCACACTAGTCTCCACTTTGTGGTACCTTTCGTCTCCACTTTGTGGTATTGGTGTTTTTGCCCTTTGCACTATCGGTTACCAAACAGATCCGTTTGGCCATAGTGCGCTCCACAGTGGTTCGTCGTCTCTGTTGTTCGGTACCTAGTATAGGGTACCCTGCAGATCGATGTTGACCGAAAGGTACCACAAAGTGGAGACTAGTGTGCCTGCTAGTGTAAAAGCTAGCACAGTGCCACTCAACAGCTGCACTGATGAGACCTTACAGGTCGAAACAGTGCGTGTACACACCCTGTCTGCAGCTTTGCAATATTACCTTTTTTTACAGAAGTTGCTTTTTCACTTGCTCCTGGCTTTTCAATGTTTGTTGATAAAGCATCCAAAACTGCAATGGCACAATCCATATTACTTCTCACAAGAGGCTGAAAGGAATAAAATGTCTAAACCCATTATATTTATACTAACTGTAAACAATTTACTTCATTTCTAACTGTAGTTCTTATAAAGTGGTTGGAAATAGATGAAAGATCAAGTTGTGAGAAAAGATTCACAAACAAATTCTCTCGATGGGAAGGATTAAAATTGACCCATCGAACCATTCCAATAAAAACAGATTCTTCCATCTACATTCAACAATCGATATGTAATAACAAGTAACAGTTTAAACAAACGGTGAAGTGTTCAATGTCACCGGTGACTACATCAAATACTAAATTTACACCAAGAGCATGAATCGAAAGGTGAAACATCACAGAGTTTAAATCACTATTTAAGCTTGTTTAAATATAGAAATAATAATTTTTTTGAAAAAATTTGGTATTATTATTTTTTTACTGAAAAACAAAAAGTTTAAAATATTTATAAAACAACATTAAATGCAGGTATGCAGCAAAATTTAAATTAATCATAATAACCCCTTTGTTATTCTGTTTGATGATTGCAGACATATCACCAACATCAAGTTGCATGAAATCATCATGTTGTACAACTGTTGCAATGTTATCAACAATCATTTGGTTTGTTTTCTTTTCCACATCAGCAAGATTGTATCGAGTAGCATAAGCTCTTAGCTTCAAACAGTTGTCGGTTGAAATCATTTTAAGGATGACTCGACAACAAAATGACTTCAACTCTGAAAGTGTGAACAAAACAAAGTTCAGCCACACCTAATTCAGAAGTAATATCTGTGCTCACTTCTCCATTAATCACAAATAATTTGTTTTGTAACACATTTTACACAGTACAAACATATCAATATACATCACAGCAAACTAACAATAGTCAAACACAAAAATATTAACCTAAAATATAAAAAATGTCGTAGTTGACAAATAAAATGATATACATGTAGAACACATGTGTTGGTTTGATCATTCTTAACACATTAACACCACTGAAGCTCAAAACTTGCAACGTTTACATACCTTTCATCTGTGTATAATCAGCATCTTCCAACACTTCCAACACATTTTTCTCTGTTACTTCAATATCACCAGTGTAAATATAATCCAATACACTTTCCAGTCTTTTTGGTGGAATATTGTCAACCTTGATGAAATCTGAATATTTCTCGCGCATCTGAAAGAAAACAAAGTTAACCAATCACAACAACAAATACAATCTGGTCTAAAGAACTGAAAAAAATTACAACTTTGCTGGTAAAGGAATATGGTATGTAATTTACAAAAAATAACATACATCAGACCTGTTCAAATACAAAATATCACATGGGCCATAGCAAAAAATAAATCAATCTAAAAGGTTTCATTCTAGCACAGTTGCAAAAGTTAAGCCAATGTAATTAAAGTAATAACAAAAAAACACCTTACCATCTTAAAAATTTAAACCTTAACATTGCAACAACTTAAACAAATGATTATCAGATTTGCAAACACTAGACTAAGCTGTTGCAACTGAGCCAATTGTGTCAAAACATGAGCTGGATGTCGGTATCGAGCCATATGTTATGGAGGCCTGGTGTAAACTAAAGGGATGAACAACTCTGGGTACGTATGTTCATAAAAGACAGGTATAAAATATTATGGTATGTTCCTCAATTGTTGATATATTATACCACATGACCTATGAGTTTTGTCACCAAACTAAATTAATTTTAAAAAGTAAAGAGTTGTTGTTGTTGTTGTCTAAATGACATTGTTTGCTTGATTGCAGCAATGTATTTACGGACAGGGGACAACTAAAGACAAACATTCAGGTTTCATATTATTTCTACATAACAAACACTTACCTCAACACCAAGTAAAGCATTAAAATAATCTGACATAGAACAAACAACAGCATCATGTATTGAATAGTTTTCTCCTTGGGAACAAAGTGTTCTGTTGCAAAATCGTTTCGTTTCTTTTCTGTCACTGAAACATCAATATTTTAACTTCAGTAAATCTCCATTAATTAAACTTACTTGTTTAAAAAATTCATCACTTTCTGGTGATGCAAGTTTATTTCTTCTTGTGTTCGCTTCATTATGAAGACAAAAAGTTAAACTGACAGTCAATGAAATACCGGGTCTAGTGTACAATCCTAAATTTTTGCAAACAACTTCTTTTATTTTTTTGCAGCATTTCCGAGAACGAAACTAATGTCACACCGGAGGGGAACCACCCAATACCACGCTTGAGTGATCAGAAAGTAATAATTGATTTTTTCAGTTAAATTAATTCAAAATTTGTTTTGACCATCAAATATTGAGTAACACATAAATTTTCAAACAAACTGATGCTTTTAATTATTCAAACATTGCACGAGAGCTATTTCATTGTGTGATCGGTTTTTAAATGCTCGTGCAACTATGTGCCGCTATGTGGAGCTATGTGCAACTATGTGTCGATATGTGCAACTATGTGGAGCTATGTGCAAGTGGAGCTATGTGCAACTATGTGGAGCTATGTGCAACTATGTGTAACTATGTGGAGCTATGTGCAACTATGTGGAGCTATGTGCAACTATGTGAAGCTATGTGGAGCTATGTGTAACTATGTGGAGCTATGTGTAACTATGTGTCGCTATGTGCAACTATGTGGAGCTATGTGTCGCTATGTGTAAGCATGTGAAGTTATGTGTCGCTATGTGCAATTATGTGGAGCTATGTGGAGCTATGTGCAACTATGTGGAGCTATGTGGAGCTATGTGCAACTATGTGGAGCTATGTACTCGTTGCCTCCAACCCTACTTTACATCAACTGCTAATTATTTGATTATATTGGATAAGAAAATTACTTTCGCTTCAGGCTGTACTTCAGCAGTTGATGTAAAGTAGGGTTGGAGGCAACGAGTACATAGCTCCACATACTTGCACATAGCTCCACGTAGCTTCACGTAGCGACACATAGCTTCACATAGTTGCACATAGCTCCAAATAGCTTCACACAGTTACACATAGTTTCATATAGTTGCACATAGCTCCACATGGTTGCACATAGCTCCACATAGTTGCACATAGCGACACATAGCTTCACATAGTTGCACATAGCTCCACATTGTTGCACATAGCGACACATAGCGACACATAGCTCCACATAGTTGCACATAGCGACACATAACTTCACATGCTTACACATAGCGACACATAGCTCCACATAGTTGCACATAGCGACACATAACTTCACATGCTTACACATAGCGACACATAGCTCCACATAGTTGCACATAGCGACACATAACTTCACATGCTTACACATAGCGACACATAGCTCCACATAGTTGCACATAGCGACACATAACTTCACATGCTTACACATAGCGACACATAGTTGCACGAGCACATTTTAGAAGGACCGTACTTTCAGCGGAAGATACTTTTACACCGGGTCACAAAGTTTTTCCAAACTTGATCCACACATAAGCCTATGTAACATAGAAATCTGTGCGAATATTAACGCTACGATTTCGTGTAGTATTTCAACTCAAATTTATAAACAAAAGTAACAGGTGGTGGCTCTGTTTACGCCTAATCATTAAAATTCTTACATATTTCTGTTTTACACAGACTTATATGTGGGTCAAGTTTAGAAAAACTTTGTGACCCGGTGAAGTAGTATTTTCCCGGCATGTTCGACAACCTAGTTTTTCCGTACTTTGTTGGGAAGTTTGCGATTATTATCATTATTTCTGGTCATGGACATAGAGTCACGAATACAATGCGCAAAGCTCATAGCATTGTAACGTAATGAAAAATGTCACCAATGCAAAAATTCATAGTAGGAAAACATCAAGGCTTATGTGTGGCTCTAACCAGAGCCTAACTGCACATAGGTTACAATTAAAGACCATAAAACTTAATCAAATACCCTCTACATATTGCTATAGCATCTTGTTGATTGCAAAAAATCTTTCGTAATACTGTTATATGAGGTTGTCATCTTTTCTCTTTTGGCATTTTGGCATTTTGGTCGAAGCTTTTGACCGACGTTGACAATTGCCACGCAGACGACCACTTTGATTCAAAAGTCTCTGTAATTTTGTCCTTGTACTTTTTCGCAAATGTCAAACTGCTATTTTGCCCGTTTGCTGTGGATTTAGTCAACTATACAAACAACACCTGTAGGCAAATTGGCAACACCAGTACCAGTCTTTTTGTGATAAAGATTGCCAGTAAATGTGGTTGTTAACAAAATTATCACATGAAACGGTGACGTCACATCATCAGTCTCGCGTTCGTCATAGAGAGGTTTTTGGTGGTTGATATCTGTCGTCTCACCGTAGCAGTTATGCCCGTCTCCAAGCTGTCCTTGGCAGCAGGAGAATCGGAATCTTCCTTGTAGGTTCAGGCAAGTTGCGTTAGCATGGCAAGTGTGCGATTGTCAGTCAAATTCCATTCACACGTTGGTGGAATATTCGGGTAGTTGTATGGAACTTGTGTGCACAGTCTGATAAGTTTGGTATATATTTGCCAACTCATAATTTATTTTTATAATTTTAAATGTGTTTGATGCATATGGACACCATAATTCCTGATCCAGGACTCAGAAGAGTGTATCAGGATTCAGATGCATTGAATCAATAACAGTAAATTAATCAATAAATTTATCTGCATGGAAGATAAACAAGAGTCCCCTTGGCATCCGTGGTGTATCCGGTATAATATTTGTGGTAAAATAGCGTCACCACATATACCAATGCCCACACCAACCTCACAAGGACCACTTTTTATTTCGTTAGTTCAATTTAATGAAAAACTTTGTCCAAATTCCTCAGTTCGTTACAAAACACTTCCCACCTTCACAGTGTGTTCCATTTCCTGCAAAGCCATCAAGGCAGACGCAAGTGTAGTTTCCTTGTGTGTTGACGCATGTGGCGTTATCGTGACAACCGTGGTTGTTCATTATGCATTCGTTTAAGTCTGAAAGACACGCAATATCAGGGTTTACATGCTATGTCCGCGCTTGTCTTAATAATATTTCAATCAATCGATGACATTTCCTAATAGCCTCATTTCGCTTCAAATGTTATTGCAATTTCAATTCAACCTATAACACCACATGGTGTTAATATGTCTTTATTAAAGTCAGGGCAATCGAGGAGGGGTATCGTATTGCATGGTCCCATTTAAGTTATGATATAATTTTACAGCGTGGAAGTTAATTTATCGTGAAAAGACTACACAGCCATGCAAGTGCATTTTTAAAAATCATTTAGGCACCTTACATCTCTACCTATACGTTGAATAGGCAAGTAGATTTTTTTGGATAAACGCAAATTTGTTTGCTCTAGTTCACAAGCCTCATCGGAATATTTTGTAATGTCTTACCACTGCAGTCGCGACCATTTCCTGTAAAGCCGGACTTGCAATAACAAGAGTATGTACCGAGTTCATTGGTACACGCAGCGTGTTGATGACAGTTGTGCGATCCATCTGAGCATTCGTCAACATCTGAAACGTATAAGACTCATTGTACAAAATTTACAATGATACGATTATTTTTTCGTCTTGTAACTGGTCCCCTGTCAATACAGACACCTTTTTTGGTAAGGACTAAACCTTTAAATCAACTTTTGCACTACAAAACAAGGTAACAGAACAAAATGTAAGTTTTCATCTTGAACTTGCAGCCAAAGCAGTAATTGTTTGCGTTATCGCATAACGTTACCGCAACGCGAAACTAGTAGTGTGTCGCATCGATACCATTTTACCCACTAAAATCATACAATTTAAATTTTTTAGTAAATTTGGGCATGAAGACATAGTAAGCATTTCCGTTTACATAAGCACAGAGAAAGAGTTTCAACGCATACTAAATTACACTTAAAACCCATGAACTTAATAGTCAGAAAACGTTATAATTACGCAAAGGCAAAAAAATATATAAAATATCGCTGCGGCCTTAATATAAACAGTTTGTACCTGTGCACTGAGATCCCATTTCAGTGAAACCAGTTTGACACTGGCAAGAATAACTCCCAACGGTGTTGGAGCATGTCGCATGCAATTGACAAATGCTTGGTGAGTTTTGGCACTCGTTAATGTCTGTAGAAAACCAACACGTTAATATACAGTGATATGCAAATCTATGCAGGGACTTACCAGCACAAGCGACACCGTCCCCACTGAAGCCAGTCTTGCATGAACAGGAAAACGAACCTTTGCGATTTGTGCATGTGGCGTTTTCGTTGCAAATGTGAGTACCTGATGAGCACTCGTTGATATCTGTGAAAGAACGTATTGGATAAAGTGACTGTTGAATAAATTGTTTTGATAAAACATGAAATATTTGGCTACAGACAGCGAGCGAAACAATAACATTTTTGAACCCACTAAACGGAAGGTCAAGAAAGTTAAATTTTCACACTCATAACAACGTTGTTGTCTATATATGTGTGATTAGGCCATTGCACCAACGTCATGGCGTAACGCTACTGCATTATGATGATTGCCCCTATTATATGGTCTCAACCGCAACTGTGCAGTTTCACATTCCTTCGTATGAAGTAATGGCGACTGTCACTTGATGTAGGGGATGAATCTTATATGTGGGCCTGACGAAATTATGGAGTTGTCACTCTACGTAATTCCTTACAACTTTATCATTGTTTTCCATAAGGTTGACAACAGAACACAAAACAAATTACAAGCACTGAAGACCTATGAGCATGTACATATTCCTTATTTCCTCTTGTTGGTTTATTAGAATTGGCGGGATTAAGAACCCCAATTATCTCCTATGTCAGGATTGTCGAGTCCAAATATTAACCCATACATATTTTAAAGGATTAAGACAAAATTGATGTTAATTCAGCAAGCACAAAACCTCTAAGGCTGGACATTTGTTTTCTGCTGTTTTAAATGTTACCTTGGCACGTTGAACCGTTCATGGCAAATCCTGAAAGACAAACACAGGCTGAACTGTTCCACGACGAGTTCTCGGGACATCCACGTTGCTTTGCCTCGCAAACTAGACCGTCTAAAATTAGTTCAAACCATTACAAATCATCGCTATTTCGTCTGCCGCGGGCAAAGCACACGATTAAAAAGTGGAATTGTCATCTATGATGTCAATTGTTGCCGAAACTATCTAATGCTATAACAATAAGGCGGAAGAAGTTAAGTTATGACTACGTATAGCTAAATTTGCAGTAACGCATTCTTCCCAGAAATCTTACCAAAACATGTTGAGTTAGCTTGGCCGCACCCGGCTACCCCAGCAGGCAACTCTGTAAAAACGTAAACTCTTAAAACCAAACCGTCCATTCAACGCATAATTAAATCACCAAACCTAGCAGTCCAGTTAAGAACCACCCCTGTTTGCCACTAGGTCGGCGGACGTTCGCCTTTGGTCACCACTGCAGTAAAGCCGCATTTGCCAGTGGCGTTTACTTCAGCTTGAAAAGTGTCTGAAAACATAGGTTCCCCAAAAACTGCCGTCTCGATAAGCGAGGGAATTTGACAGAACCCTTTCTCGAAAATGACCGTGATGTATTTGGAATCGCTGATTTTGTTGTCGCCCACGTTTACGCTGCCGCTGCATGTCCCTGCTAAAAGTAAAATATTTATTTGTGCAATTATTCAAAGCGGCAAAAAAGTAAACGTCTTGGAATCCACAAAAAAAAGACGAACGAAACGAAACCGTTTTCGCCTCAAATCGTTTTGTTTTAATACCCACAGTTCATAAAAACATTTCATTTCATTTCGGTTATTTTGTACTCAAGATTTCTCTGTAATAGTCGTAAGGAACGAATTTTTATCACAAGTACTTCCTGTGTATAGCGGTATCCCCCACATTGCGGTTACCATAACATATAATTGAAATGATAAAAAAAAATCATTTAAATTCAATCGCACAAATTTGCAGTCCCGCGAAATAATTTGAACACAGTTTGCGGTGCACAGCTTTGAGACACAATAATTGGCGCCATTGTGGGATTAAGTGCAACTTACCTAGAGCAAAATTGCGGTTGTCCAGCAGGAAATACACGACAAAAAAACACAAGATTTTCATGACTCGGCAACAATCAATCGACTTTAAGTTAACGTTGTACCTGTGCTGACATTCAAAAAAATCAAAAATGTAACGGGAAACAAAATTTTCTTCGTAATATAAAACATCTATCAACAAGTAAGTTGCCCATTAAACGCATGCTTCTCAACTTTTCAATCCAATTGCCACAAGTACAAAACAATCTTGAGTCGGTTGCTGTATTAACGGACAAATATAACAATGTTTTCTTCTGTTGGAAAAGGTTTACTTACATTATGATCGTTGTTATTTACACGAGATATGCAAAGCAGCGGTTTGTGGTGATCTATCGATCTATTTAAGTACGCAAGCAGGTCACATGCAGTGCTGTATGGAGCCAAGACATTAGTAACTACACCTGGCCAATGGCCGCCCTTTTTCTGTTAATTATAATGATGCGCTTCTTTTTAAAAGTTGTTGCTGCCGCTGCATTTCACGTTTTGGTGAATATTACTACCTTTCACTTCGATCGGCAACCGCTCCGGTCTAACTGCGTTCCTTGCTTGGTAAGACCCATATTAACCATTCTGACCAGCGTTTTACGCAACTATAAATAAGTTTCTTGTTTCTTAGGAGAAAGCTCGTGGCTACCGCGTATAAGTGTGACATACGCGAATTTAGAAGACATAAGCTGGTGGGTTCGCTTTTCATAAAGTTGGCTGCGTCTCGGATGCACGTTCAATACCGTACGTGACGTATATACGTGTAGTGCAAATACATCCGTAACGTGACATGCCGATATTTTAGGATCTGATGTTCACGCTGGTTTCGGGATATTACACTTTGCACGCTAGCGATCATCCGGTACTTAATCACTGAAATTTTCAGAAACGAAATCGTTTTGTTTTTAAACCCATATTTTGTAAAACGTTTTGTTTCACCTCCGTTTTTTCAAAAAAAAGGACGAGTTTCATTCACAAGTACTTCATGTGTAGCGGTATCCCAACGACGGTTTCGGCCTATTACATTTTGTGCTTAAGCGATCACACGGCATTTAAAGCATCTACATTTGTCACTTCATTAAGGTTAAGCTTTCAGAAAAAAAACGAATCACTCAAACTTCCTCCTGATCTTGATATCGAATATGCTGTGCGAGATAAAGTTCCGGTGTCTTAGCAAAACTTAAAACTATAACTTTACACAGGCCGATTTGTCACCAAACGCTAAAACAATCTTGTTGGCTGCCAGTGTTGATGCAAGATCGCCTTTTACGCATTTTTGTTACATTGTTTGTGTTGTGTCACCAGATGAATGATGCCAGGAAACACTTCATCACGTATATATTTCAAACAGGGCCTAATGTACAAGTCAGTTCTGAAGCAAACTCTGGGATTAACAATAAAACCACTAGCGCGATAAAAAACAGTATGCAGGGTATTAAAGTGAGGTATGAGTGTCATTAAGGCGAAATAAACACTTCTGTTGAAAGATCTCCATGACGCTGATCGTCTGCCACATTTTTTAGGTACATTTGGATATCCGACAAGTAAGCGCAAATACGATCGGTCGCCACAAAAGCGAAATGACAGATTCCTGTAGGTTTATGACATTTTTTCCGATACACAGTAATTTAGATATGGAGAACAAAATACATTTATGTTGGCTGTGGAATTTCACCATACGTTAAAACAGAGACCATTCTTCCTTGAACAGGTTTTTGGTCACAAGCCACTCTCTCGATCCTCATCTTCACCCAATGCTTCAAGCAGCTCATTGTTGACGTCAGCAATGTCCCGATTTAGATGAGAAATGACGCAAACTCCAGTGACGTCACCAAGAATGTTTACAATGCCACGAATCCGTTCTCTTATAATAATTACGAAAAAACGTATAGAATTGCATACTAACACTTTAACGAGTAAATACTTACAAAAACCAGTCGATTGTATAAAGTAACCCAATGGTTTCCACCGGTAACCCGACTGATTGAAGGACGAAAAGCACGACCACAATACCGCTACCTGGAATGGCTGCTGCACCAACCGACGCCAATGAACCTGTGATGCTTAAAGATAGGACAACTG
This sequence comes from Ascidia mentula, assembly GCF_947561715.1. Classification (NCBI taxonomy): domain Eukaryota; kingdom Metazoa; phylum Chordata; class Ascidiacea; order Phlebobranchia; family Ascidiidae; genus Ascidia; species Ascidia mentula. Next base: position 19,301,129 of record NC_138568.1, on the reverse strand, counting down.
AGTGAGGATTTCGCCGCGGAAACATTAACACCAGTATTACGGACTCTGTGTAAGCTGCAAACAGATGGCCAATGTTTCGACCTAAAAGGTATCATCAGTGCTGCTGGTGTGACTTTCAGACGACTTTGCTGACCAAACGACCAAGCAAAGACTTCAACTTTGTGGTGACTATACAATCACCGTCATCAGTATTATGGACGTAAACGAGTAAGACGTGCACTTTAATCAATATTGTCAGTTAATCAGCACCACGCATTTAAATCAAACGACCGAATTTCTGCTCGCATTAATTGTTTGTTTCATGTGCCGTTTTTCCCAGTTAATGTCGGGAAAATAATCAAAGTGAAGCATGTATTTCGCGTGTAAACACACTTACCAGACGGTGAGGATTTGACCCACTGATAGTGAAATCCCGTTAAGTTGAGCTACGGTAACTGCCACAACGCTTTGGAACAGAGCTGTCCCGTCCATGTTAATTGTGGCTCCGAGAGGAAGAAAAAGACGAGTGAATCGTTTGTCGATCTTCAAGTTTATTTCCGCGCAATGCATGGTGACAGGTAAGGTTGCGGCACTGTGGTTACAAGAAAACTTAGTATAAGGGGGGTTTGCAACAGTACACGAAAGAACGGGTGCCATAAAAAATCGCTTCCTGAATGTAAGGTAACAGTTGCATTCCAATTATTTTAAGAGATGGTGAAGGAAAAATTTGCCGACAAACGGTTATAATATCAACACAAGTAATATCGACATCTCAACAATAATATCAAAATGTCTTCAAGTTAATTCAATCACAGCAAGGTTTCACGACATTTTATGTTTTTGATTTCTATGATCGCATTCTCACCTTGAAGTTGTCCCGATCATGGTTAGAATTGCTTGAAGAGAGCTCGTATATACAATCTAAGGGGATTTTTTCTGGTAGCAATCCAGTATACAGCGGAATAAACCAACATGGATTGTATCAAAAGGCCGATGATAACAGTGGTCTGAAAAGCAAAAAGTTGAGGGGTGCGTTCAACAGAGGTTGGCATCCTCACCAAGTAAAGACCAAGGGTCCTCATTGTGAAAAGCATGTCACCAACTTGGAGTAAGTTTCCAGCTATCAGGCTGCAAATTCCAATCGGTGAATACCTAAGTTATATTTAGATATTACTTTTCATCGACTTCAGCAGACTGTTTGCTACCACTTTACTTCAATTACTGTTTTTCTATCATAAGGCAAAACTTGGTTGTTGCTTTTAGTGTAGCAACAGCCGATGAGCAATGATGAAACAGAATATTTATCTTACCACATAATATTCATCATAATGACCATGAAAACGTTGAAAAATTCGTTAAAGAAACGATTCAAAATTTCCCCTTCAGGTTTCTTTCGTTTTCCAAGAGCGATTCCCAACATGACGCAAAATGTTATCAAACCTTCAAAAACATGAGTGAATATGTTTCATAATTTCATAGTTTTTGTTGTGGAAATACCCAAAGCATTTGATCCGTTTATAGTTTCTAACGTTTTAATCGTTTTTGTGGTGAAATTTGATGAGGAATTGAAAGAACTGTTGGAAGGTTGTTTGACCAAGATTACTTTTGTCGTGTCCTGAAAATATTCTATTTTGTCTTTTCTAGGCAAAAACTTAGCTTGGAATTACTTACAACTCGAAACCACGCTTCCACCAAGTTTTTCGGAAACAAGTTCCTGAATAGAAAGAATTTCGGATATATTATTATGTTATATGGTTCACAAGGCTTCGCAGCCAAGGCATTGCAGCCAAGCTGGATCAGCCACTTTTCCCGACAAGTCAGAGCGAGATCTGAAAAATCAAGCTCCCGATGAGGTTTGAACTCACGACCCTGGGCTAACCAGGCCCAACGCTCTACCAACTGAGAGCTATACAGGAGCTCAGTGGCTTTACGGGGTATATTGTGGCCAGCACAGTGGGGCGATCCTGCTTCGCTATGCGAAACGTTTTTTCGGTGTGGCACAAACGATGAGGAAGTTTAAGCAGATGTCGAAGAAGCGATAAAAGCCTAAAAAATTATTGCTGTTGACAAAATGCTAAGTTCTCTGGCTATCATTTTTTTCAATTGCTTTTAGTCTTCCGTTGTTTACAAAGTTTTTCTTGTTTCGCCCAAGTAGGTCTGGAATGTTTTTGTTTCACGCCCTAGGTGCAGAAAACATCGCACGAATTTGTCAATCGGAAATGTAGATTCTGCGCATCCTGTTATTGTTCGACTGGTTTGTGCGGTGTCTTCGTCGTGGTCTATGCATAGGAGACCCGTGTTTTTAACGACTGTTGACAAATGCTAAGTAACAAACTTGCGCAAGACACACGTGCTCCTTAACAACGTCTGTTCGAAGTTAAAAATATATAAACATGAAAATGATATGAATTATGTGAGCGGCCGTCAGAAGGCCACGCTTTCGACCTTGATGTGATTATGGACGATCTTGCCGTCAAAACTTTAAACCAAGCTGCACTGATGTGACCTGACAGGTCGAAACAGTGGCCATATGTCTGCAGCTAACACAAGATAAAAATATCCGTTCCGACTCACCATTTTCCTCATCATGTACACCTTGGGCCCGAAGTATTTGAACACGAGGTAGACTTGGAAACACCTTGTGTACATTGCGAACAAAGCAATACACAGGAATATTTTACCCGCGTACCATTGTCGCCAAACGCCGAGGACCACATTATTCCCTGGCCTGGAGAGACAATACTGAGGTTATATGGTAACACAACAATGTATTAATTTTTATACAACCACGCCTATATTCGTTTATTGTGGATTGAGAATTATTGAGGATCGAAACTTCCACCATGCAAATTTTACATCAGCTAGCCTATATGGGCAATATTGTTCATATTAAAGATTCCCAAAACCGGTTAGCGTTTTTCGATAAAGTAAATTTTAATGGAGTGGTTTTCTCCATTGTGTTTGTTAAATTGTCCACTGGACTTTCAGATCAGTAACTTAAAAAGCGAAGCCTTCTGGTCGAAACCTAAACATGTGCCTTTAACGCTTCTCATCCAATAGAAGCATGTTGAAATATGAGAGTAAGTTTGTGGAAAAGTCTACGGTTTATAGGAAAGCACCTGATGCAGTCTAATGACAAATCCCAAGGAAGGGTAACTAGTTGCTTACTGTACGATAAAAAGTTTAAAGGCATCGCCGACACGACTCTATAATAGGTGTCTTTTCATATGTCGGACCAGCGATTTGAATAACACGACTTAATAATGTATAAATTATAGCAATATAGGAAAAGATACCTTGGCTATGTTTGAGTGTTGGTGTAAATGATAATAGTAAATGCAGCCAACTTAGTTCAAACCTGAGGTAATCAGCCAGAAAACGAGGTTATTATTTATTCGGAATCGAACCGAATCCTACATTAAATTTGTTTCACCAAACTTTTAACAAGTGCACTTGGAATTGAACATTGCCATGAGGATATATGCACGAAACTTGAATTGTACGAAACAAACATTGGGAAATTTATTTCCCAAATAACGGCATTAGAATAGAATTAAGTCGCTACAGCGAAATTACAAACGGTGCGTGTGATTTTGTATTTAGGCAAAAGTGCACATTGCGCTTCAGAAGAATTCCGTTTAACGTGAAAATCGCTCCAGTCTTCTTCATATAAACTGCGCGAAACACGACTCAAACGATGTTTCTGAAAGATGAATTGGCAGCAGAGCCAGAATGCATTCAGTAAGAAACAAACAAGCACACACACACGTGACAAGGCAGGCGCAGAAATGACTCACAGTAAATTATTCGTCACTTATAATATGAAGATAAAGTAATTAAAAAATAAAATTATAACATGAGTATTGAGGAAAAAACAATTCTATCATCCAGTGTTTGAACAATGTCATAATTTTATGGTTGCAAGGAATCAAGTAAGGATTGAATTGGAAAACAACAAATGGAATATTGGAATTATTTCGTGGATAATTACTATTTCCATATCACAACAAATGGAAGACACTGATATACAAATTTATAGTGACGTTTATTAAAAAATCTATCACTCAGAAAGTGATGTTAAAGGAGAAACAATTGGTAAAGACGATATTTTGGATAAAAACATTTATTCCGATGATCAATCTCAGTTAAATATTACACCCAAATATGGAAACATATTAAACAGCAACAACAGTCGCCCAATCAACTGGTTTGTCAAGATCAAAAGCATGTTTCCAAACATATGAGGTTGGATCGTAAACTTCAACTGATGTGATTCTTTAAAACAAACATGATACAGTTTTATGAATCAGACACACAACAAACACAGGCAAGTTTTCTACAACATTTTTTTTTAAGTAAAAATTATAAGTTAACAAAAACAAACCAACGTACACCCGCAGACCCCTGCACCACTAAACCAAACCATACATACAACCTTGTATAATACAAAGTGTTTTAAGTTTAAATTTAACAAACATTTTCTGCATGTTGTTGATCAAGTATAACATCGTATATCCCACTTGTCCCAGTTACTCAACATTTACATTTTCACATAAAACGGGAAACAGTGTACTATAGTGACGTCATAATATCAATTATTACCCCAATCCACCCACAACATAAATCCTCCCATCAATAACACAAGCAGAGTGAAGGCAACGAGGTTTTAGGAGAGGAGAAACATATTTCCATTTGTTGACTCTAGGTTCGTATTCATTAACCGTTTGCAGGGAGGCACGACCATTCCAACCTCCTGTCAGATTTAAAGAAAAACTTTTTATTGTTTTTAGGTTAATACTTTATAGTTATATCTACCAGTTTTTATGTTTAGGATTCTTTTCAGGAAACTCCATTATATTTATCACGTGATACATTTACCGGTGACGAATATGAATTTGTATTTTATAAAATTTCTCAAAAAATCACTTCCTGTTAATTTTATAACTTAACTTTTCATCACTAACCAATTGCATAGATCTTCCCTTTAATTTCTTCACATGCTATATGATATCTTGCTTCATTGAGAGAAGCGATTCTTGTGGAGGTTCCAACACGAACATCGCGGAATTCACATGATTGTAAGAATTGTCTGCCATCACGTCCGCCCACAGAAAACAAAACATCTGAAGAAAAATCGCTTGTGTTAATATTTGTTGTGACGTCATATCACGATTATGTTGTAATGTTACGTAACAATCATTGAGGTAAGCTCTGCGTTTTTTCACGTACCAGTAAGCGATCAGCTTTAAATCAAGGTTTTAATTAAAATTAATCAATATTAAAGTTAAAATTCATGTCATAAAGAACTACAAAATAAAGATGGAATATTTCCTGCATTTCTGGTAAGTTTGAGGTCGGCGTTTCGCAACATTTTCATGTCCAAAAGTGAATATTGTTGGGGTAAATACCGTGGATTTACTGATTACTTTAATTTATGGTTTCTGGTTAATAATGTTGTTGTTTCAGATGCATGCCAACTATTTAGGCCTGGGCCCAGTAATGAGGCTAATCCTATACAAAAATGAACTCAGGTGTATTCTTACTGTCAATTGAAGCCATTCCATGTCCATATCTTGGCTGTAACATGTTGAAATTATTTCTCCATCTGTCTTTTTGTACAGAATAACACAAAGTTGATGAGAATGCTCCTTGGTTTCCAAGACCACCCGTGAGATACAAGTCATCTAAATTAGTTTGTAATTAGTAAAAACAAGGTTGTCTACAAAAGTTATAATTGTTGATCAACATCTAAATATTTTCCAAATATTTACTATAAGTTTCCAAAAACATAGTTGAACAATTTTCTGTTCAAGAATTGGTAACTTGTCAGTAAAGTGTCAGTAATACTGTTAAAAGTACAAAAAAAATTCGCAAATGCAGTCATGGCAGAATTCACAAAATTTCTCTGAGGTATTACTCACAAAAGTTATGGTGAGCAACAAGAATGAGTTGGTTGAGAGATGAGAAGATAGTCATAAACCACACAAAACACACTAGTAACTAACGGAAATAAATATTAACAAAACCTTTTGTCTGCCACCGCGTTAATTTTTATTGCTATGACAATATGTGAGGGGGGCTTCCCCAATCCTTTATTCCTGGAACAGCCCCTGATTTAGTAAACAACAATTTCAGAAATAACCACACCAACCTCCAACAACAGCAGATGCAGCGAAACGTCGACCTTCCGATAAATCAGCAATTTTTATCCAGTTTTTCCTTTCCTCCAAATTCAACATCTCACAACTTTGTGTTGGACCATGTCCACCCATTACATAAACATTTTCACCAAATTTGGCTGAAGTTGAGTTCACTCTGTCCGTGATCATTTTCTTAACAAAATTTGATGACAATGAAACTAAACATTAAGACAAAGTGATTTACATGTTTCTCTAAATAAAAGAAAGTCTCTATCTCAAAACATATAACAGAAAACATGATTCACTCTGGAGCATATTTTGTTAAGTCATTGACAGGTTACACTAAACCAGGGCATGTTTGTTACATTTTCTTGTGCAATTAAATTTAAGACAAAATTATCAGTGGCCAAATATTGCATTAATCCTGAATGCTACTGGACATTTGCTGTCTTGCTAACTTTACTTCAAATTTACATTTACTTGCACATACAAAACGCATGTACATTTATGGGAAAATATGTTAAATAAGCAAAACCATATGACAGCAAGCAATGTACATACTGGGTAATGTTCATGTTGTTTTGTGGTAACATTCCATTTCACACAATCTCGTTTTGAATTATCTCCACCAATGAGAAGAAATCCTGACAAATCTGCAACATAAACATTGCTTGTTATGGTTTTTGTATGTATAAATTAAATAATTATTGTGATAACAATGGAAACATATTTTCCATTTAGGGGAAGTTGTTGCTTCGTGAATCAACCAAATTCATTGGAGTTTGTATTTGCGTTAAACAACCTTCAGTTAAGTTTTTAAATTCAGCTATGAAACTAACACATTTTGTAAGTTATGATGAAGCACATCTTTCTGCATTTGGAGTAGTTTTATTTTAGGACTTTTGTTTAATCTCAGGCCACAGAATTGTATCCTTAACTTGTTGGTAGTTGACTGTCTCTGGATTCTGACCACATGTTTGCAATATTAGTAATTGTGAAGTGGGAAATTAAGTGGAACCTAAAGCTTTGGGAGAACAAATACTACAAGGGTTGTATAAATAAGGTGGATTATTTCATAAATAATATTACCTTTATGTGCAAAAAAAGCCATATTATTCCAAAGCTGCAGACAGGGTGTGTACACGCACTGTTTTGACCTGTAAGGTCTCATCAGTGCAGCTGTTGAGTGGCACTGTGCTAGCTTTTACACTAGCAGGCACACTAGTCTCCACTTTGTGGTACCTTTCGTCTCCACTTTGTGGTATTGGTGTTTTTGCCTTTTGCACTATCGGTTACCAAACAGATCCGTTTGGCCATAGTGCGCTCCACAGTGGTTCGTCGTCTCTGTTGTTCGGTACCTAGTATAGGGTACCCTGCAGTTGACCGAAAGGTACCACAAAGTGGAGACTAGTGTGCCTGCTAGTGTAAAAGCTAGCACAGTGCCACTCAACAGCTGCACTGATGAGACCTTACAGGTCGAAACAGTGCGTGTACACACCCTGTCTGCAGCTTTGCAATATTACCTTTTTTTACAGAAGTTGCTTTTCCACTTGCTCCTGGCTTTTCAATGTTTGTTGATAAAGCATCCAAAACTGCAATGGCACAATCCATATTACTTCTCACAAGAGGCTAAAAGGAATAAAATCTCTAACCCATTATATTTATACTAACTGTAAACAATTTACTTCATTTCTAACTGTAGTTGTTATAAAGTGGTTGGAAATAGATGAAAGATCAAGTTGTGAGAAAAGATTCACAAACAAATCCTCTCGATGGGAAGGATTAAAATTGACCCATCGAACCATTCCAATAAAAACAGATTCTTCCATCTACATTCAACAATCGATATGTAATAACAAGTAACAGTTTAAACAAACGGTGAAGTGTTCAATGTCACCGGTGACTACATCAAATACTAAATTTACACCAAGAGCATGAATCGAAAGGTGAAACATCACAGAGTTTAAATCACTATTTAAGCTTGTTTAAATATAGAAATAATAATTTTTTTGAAAAAATTTGGTATTATTATTTTTTTACTGAAAAACAAAAAGTTTAAAATATTTATAAAACAACATTAAATGCAGGTATGCAGCAAAATTTAAATTAATCATAATAACCCCTTTGTTATTCTGTTTGATGATTGCAGACATATCACCAACATCAAGTTGCATGAAATCATCATGTTGTACAACTGTTGCAATGTTATCAACAATCATTTGGTTTGTTTTCTTTTCCACATCAGCAAGATTGTATCGAGTAGCATAAGCTCTTAGCTTCAAACAGTTGTCGGTTGAAATCATTTTAAGGATGACTCGACAACAAAATGACTTCAACTCTGAAAGTGTGAACAAAACAAAGTTCAGCCACACCTAATTCAGAAGTAATATCTGTGCTCACTTCTCCATTAATCACAAATAATTTGTTTTGTAACACATTTTACACAGTACAAACATATCAATATATATCACATCAAACTAACAATAGTCAAACACAAAAATATTAACCTAAAATATAAAAAATGTTGTAGTTGACAAATAAAATGATATACATGTAGAACACATGTGTTGGTTTGATCATTCTTAACACATTAACACCACTGAAGCTCAAAACTTGCAACGTTTACATACCTTTCATCTGTGTATAATCAGCATCTTCCAACACTTCCAACACATTTTTCTCTGTTACTTCAATATCACCAGTGTAAATATAATCCAATACACTTTCCAGTCTTTTTGGTGGAATATTGTCAACCTTGATGAAATCTGAATATTTCTCGCGCATCTGAAAGAAAACAAAGTTAACCAATCACAACAACAAATACAATCTGGTCTAAAGAACTGACAAAAATTACAACTTTGCTGGTAAAGGAATATGGTATGTGATTTACAAAAAATAACATACATCAGACCTGTTCAAATACAAAATATCACATGGGCCATAGCAAAAAATAAATCAATCTAATAGGTTTCATTCTAGCACAGTTGCAAAAGTTAAGCCAATGTAATTAAAGTAATAACAAAAAACACCTTAACATCTTAAAAATTTAAACCTTAATATTGTAACAACTTAAACCAATGCTTATCAGATATACAAACACTAGACTAAGCTATTGCAACTGAGCCAATTGTGTCAAAACATGAGCTGGATGTCGGTATCGAGCCATATGTTATGGAGGCCTGCTGTAAACTAAAGGGATGAACAACTCTGGGTACGTATGTTCATAAAAGACAGGTATAAAATATTATGGTATGTTCCTCAATTGTTGATATATTATACCACATAACCTATGAGTTTTGTCACCAAACTAAATTAATTTTAAAAAGTAAAGAGTTGTTGTTGTTGTTGTCTAAATGACATTGTTTGCTTGATTGCAGCAATGTATTTATGGACAGGGGACAACTAAAGACAAACATTCAGGTTTCATATTATTTCTACATAACAAACACTTACCTCAACACCAAGTAAAGCATTAAAATAATCTGACATAGAACAAACAACAGCATCATGTATTGAATAGTTTTCTCCTTGGGAACAAAGTGTTCTGTTGCAAAATCGTTTCGTTTCTTTTCTGTCACTGAAACATGAATATTTTAACTTCAGTAAATCTCCATTAATTAAACTTACTTGTTTAAAAAATTCATCACTTTCTGGTGATGCAAGTTTATTTCTTCTTGTGTTCGCTTCATTATGAAGACAAAAAGTTAAACTGACAGTCAATGAAATACCGGGTCTAGTGTACAATGCTAACTTTTTGCACACAACTTCTTTTATTTTTTTGCAGCATTTCCGAGAACGAAACTAATGTCACACCGGAGGGGAACCACCCAATACCACGCTTGAGTGATCAGAAAGTAATAATTGATTTTTTTCAGTTAAATTAATTCAAAATTTATTTTGACCATCAAACATTGAGTAACACATAAATTTTCAAACAAACTGATGCTTTTAATTATTCAAACATTGCACGAGAGCTATTTCATTGCGTGATCGGTTTTTAAATGCTCGTGCAACTATGTGCCGCTATGTGGAGCTATGTGCAACTATGTGGAACTATGTGTCGATATGTGCAACTATGTGGAGCTATGTGCAAGTGGAGCTATGTGCAACTATGTGGAGCTATGTGCAACTATGTGAAGCTATGTGGAGCTATGTGTAACTATGTGTCGCTATGTGCAACTATGTGGAGCTATGTGTCGCTATGTGCAAGTATGTGGAGCTATGTGCAACTATGTGGAGCTATGTGGAGCTATGTGCAACTATGTGGAGCTATGTGGAGCTATGTGCAACTATGTGGAGCTATGTACTCGTTGCCTCCAACCCTACTTTACATCAACTGCTAATTATTTGATTATATTGGATAAGAAAATTACTTTCGCTTCAGGCTGTACTTCAGCAGTTGATGTAAAGTAGGGTTGGAGGCAACGAGTACATAGCTCCACATACTTGCACATAGCTCCACGTAGCTTCACGTAGCGACACATAGCTTCACGTAGCGACACATAGCTTCACATAGTTGCACATAGCGACACATAGCTTCACATAGTTGCACATAGCTCCACATTGTTGCACATAGCGACACATAGCGACACATAGCTCCACATAGTTGCACATAGCGACACATAACTTAACATGCTTACACATAGCGACACATAGCTCCACATAGTTGCACATAGCGACACATAACTTCACACGCTTACACATAGCGACACATAGCTCCACATAGTTGCACATAGCGACACATAACTTCACATGCTTACACATAGCGACACATAGCTCCACATAGTTGCACATAGCGACACATAACTTCACATGCTTGCACATAGCGACACATAGCTCCACATAGTTGTACATAGCGACACATAACTTCACATGCTTACACATAGCGACACATAGTTGCACGAGCACATTTTAGAAGGACCGTACTTTCAGCGGAAGATACTTTTACACCGGGTCACAAAGTTTTTCCAAACTTGATCCACACATAAGCCTATGTAACATAGAAATCTGTGCGAATATTAACGCTACGATTTCGTGTAGTATTTCAACTCAAATTTATAAACAAAAGTAACAGGTGGTGGCTCTGTTTACGCCTAATCATTAAAATTCTCACATATTTCTGTTTTACACAGACTTATATGTGGGTCAAGTTTAGAAAAACTTTGTGACCCGGTGAAGTAGTATTTTCCCGGCATGTTCGACAACCTAGTTTTTCCGTACTTTGTTGGGAAGTTTGCGATTATTATCATTATTTCTGATCATGGACATAGAGTCACGAATACAATGCGCAAAGCTCATAGCATTGTAACGTAATGAAAAATGTCACCAATGCAAAAATTCATAGTAGGAAAACATCAAGGCTTATGTGTGGCTCTAACCAGAGCCTAACTGCACATAGGTTACAATTAAAGACCATAAAACTTAATCAAATACCCTCTACATATTGCTATAGTATCTTGTTGATTGCAAAAAATCTTTCGTAATACTGTTATATGAGGTTGTCATCTTTTCTCTTTTGGCATTTTGACATTTTGGTCGAAGCTCTTGACCGACGTTGACAGTAGCCACGCAGACGACCACTTTGATTCAAAAGTCTCTGTAATTTTGTGCTTGTACTTTTTCGCAAATGTCAAACTGCTATTTTGCCCGTTTGCTGTTGATTCAGTCAACTATACAAACAACACCTGTAGGCGAATTGGCAACACCAGTACCAGTCTTTTTGTGATAAAGATTGCCAGTAAATGTGGTTGTTAAGAAAATTATCACATGAAACGGTGGCGTCACATCATCAGTCTCGCGTTCGTCATAGAGAGGTTTTTGGTGGTTGATATCTGTCGTCTCACCGTAGCAGTTATGCCCGTCTCCAAGCTGTCCTTGGTAGCAGGAGAATCGGAATCTTCCTTATAGGTTCAGGCAAGTTGCGTTAGCATGGCAAGTGTGCGATTGTCAGTCAAATTCCATTCACGTCCATAGCACAAGTTATTGCACACGTTGGTAAAATATTCGGTTAGTTGTATGGAATTTGTGTGCAAAGTCTGATAAGTTTGGTGTATATTTGCCAACTCATATAATTTATTTTTATAATTTTAAATGTGTTTGATGCATATGGACACCATCAATTCCTGATCCAGGACTCAGAAGAGTGTACCAGGATTCAGATTCATTGAATCACAGTGACAAATTAAAGACAGTGACAAATTTAACTGCATGAAGGATAAACAAAAGTCCCCTTGGCATCCGTGGTGTATCCGGTATAATATTTGTGGCAAAATGGCGTCACCACATATACCAATGCCCACACCAACCTCACAAGGACCACTTTTTATTTCGTTAGTTCAATTTAATGAAAAACTTCGCCCAAATTCCTCAGTTAGTTGCAAAACCCTTCCCACCTTCACAGTATGTTCCATTTCCTGCAAAGCCGTCAAGGCAGACGCAAGTGTAGTTTCCTTGTGTGTTGACGCATGTGGCGTTATCGTGACAACCGTGGTTGTTCATTATGCATTCGTTTAAGTCTGAAAGACACGCAATATCAGGGTTTACATGCTATGTCCGCGCTTGACTTAATAACAACCCCATTTCAATCAATCGATGACATTTGCTAATAGCCTCATTTCGCTTCAAATGTTATTGCAATTTCAATTCAACGGATAACACCACATGGTGTTAATAAGTCTCTATTAAAGTCAGGGCAATCGAGGAGGGGTATCGTATTGCATGGTCCCATTTAAATTATGATATAATTTTACAGCGTGGAAGTTAATTTATCGTGAAAAGAGTACACAGCCATGCAAGTGCATTTTTTAAAAATCGTTTAGGCACCTTACATCTATACCTATACATTGAATAGTCAAGTAAATTTTTTTGGATAAACGCAAATTTGCTTGCTTTAGTTCAAGCCTTATCGGGATATTTTGTAATGTCTTACCACTGCAGTCGCGACCATTTCCTGTAAAGCCGGACTTGCAATAACAGGAGTATGTACCGAGTTCATTGGTACACGCAGCGTGTTGATGACAGTTGTGCGATCCATCTGAGCATTCGTCAATATCTGAAACGTATAAGACTGATTGTACAAAATTTACAATGATACGATTATTTTTTCGTTTTGCAACTGGTCCCCTGTCAATACAGACACCTTTCACCATTTTTGGTGAGGACTAAACCTTGAAAACAATTAAATGAATTGTCAACGTTTTTTTTAGGCAATACAAAATAAGGTCAAAATTTAAGTTTTCATCTTGAATTGCAGGCAAAGCAGTAATTATTTGCGTTATCGCATAACGTTACCGCAGCGCGAAACCAGTAGTGTGTCGCATCGATACCATTTTACCCACTAAAATCATACAATTTCAATTTTTTTAGTAAATTTGGGCATGAAGGCATAGTAAGCATTTCCGTTTACATAAGCACAGAGAAAGAGTTTCAACGCATACTAAACTACATTTAAAACCCATGAAACATAATAGTCAGAAAACGTTATAATTACGCAAAGGTAAAATATATAAAATATCGCTGCGGCCTTAATATAAATAGTTTGTACCTGTGCACTGAGATCCCATTTTAGTGAAACCAGTTTGACACTGGCAAGAATAACTCCCGACGGTGTTGGAGCATGTCGCATGCAATTGACAAATGCTTGGTGAGTTTTGGCACTCGTTAATGTCTATAGAAAACCAACACGTTGATATACAGTGATATGCAAATCTATGCAGGGACTTACCAACACAAGCGACACCGTCCCCACTGAAGCCAGTCTTGCATGAACAGGAAAACGAACCTATACGATTTGTGCATGTGGCGTTTTCGTTGCAAATGTGAGTACCTGATGAGCACTCGTTGATATCTGTGAAAGAACGTATTGGATAAAGTGACTATTGAATAAATTGTTTTGATAAAACATGAAATATTTGGCTACAGACAGTGAGCAAAACAATAACATTATTGAAATCACTAAACGGAAGGTCAAGAAAGTTAAATTTTTACACTCATAACAACGTTGTTGTATATGTATGTGTGATTAGGCCATCGCACCAACGTCAGAACGTAACGCTACTACATTATGATGATTTCCCTATTATGGTCTCAACCGCAACGGTGCAGTTTCACATTCCTTCGTATGAAGTAATGGGGACTGTGACTTGCTGTAGGGGATGAATCTTATATGTGGACTTGACGAAATCATAAAGTTGTCTCTCCACGTAATTCCTTACAACTTTATCATTGTTTTCTATCAGAATGACAACAGAACACAAAACAAATTACAGGCATTGAAGACCTATGTGCGCATGTACATCTATTCCTTATTTCCCCTTGTGTGTTTATTAGAATTGACGGGATTTAGAACCTCAATTCTCTCCTATGTCAGGATTGTCGAGTCCAAATATTAACCCATACATATTTTAAAAGGATTAACACAAAATTGATGTTAATTCAGCAAGCACAAAACCTCTAAGGCTGGACATTTGTTTTCTGCTGTTTTAAATGTTACCTTGGCACGTTGAACCGTTCATGGCAAATCCTGAAAGACAAACACAGGCTGAACTGTTCCACGACGAGTTCTCGGGACATCCACGTTGCTTTGCCTCGCAAACTAGACCGTCTAAAATTAGTTCAAACCATTACAAATCATCGCTATTTCTTCATGCCGCGGGCAAAAAAAAAACCCGTTTTCAACAGCAGGCAACTCTGTAAACGCGTAAACCCTTAAAACCAAACCGTCTATTTAACGCATAAGTTACTCACCAAACCTAGCAGTCCAGTTAAGAACCACCCCTGTTTGCCACCAGGTCGGCGGAAGTTCGCCTTTGGTCACCACTGCAGCAAAGCCGCATTTGCCAGTGGTGTTTACTTCAGCTTGAAAAGTGTCTGAAAACATAGGTTCCCCCAAAACTGCCGTCTCAATTAGCGAGGGAATTTGACAGAACGCTTTCTCGAAAATGACCGTGATGTATTTTGAATCGCTCCGTTTGTTGTCGCCCACATTTACGCTGCCGCTGCATGTCCCTGCTAAAAGTAAAATATTTATTTGTGCAATTATTCAAAGCGGCAAAAAATAAGCATCCTTATATCTTGGAATCCACTAAAAAAGACGAACGAAACGAAACCGTTTTCGCACTAAAGCGTTTTGTTTTAATACCCACAGTTCATAAAAACATTTTATTTATTTCGGTTTTCTATTCTCAAGATTTCTCTGTAATAGTCCATCAAATATTAAGAACGAATTTTAATCACAGGTACTTCCTGTGTAGAGCTGTATCCCTCACATTGCGGTTGCCATATAACTGAAAGGATGAAAAAAAAACATTTAAGTTCAACCCGCACAAATTTGCAGTCCCGCGAAATAATTTGAACACAGTTTGCGGTGCACAACTTTGAGACACAATAATTGGCGCCATTGTGGGATTAAGTGCAACTTACCTAGAGCAAAATTGCGGTTGTCCAGCAGGAAATACACGACAAAAAAACACAAGATTTTCATGACTCGGCAACAATCAATCGACTTTAAGTTAACGTTGTACCTGTGCTAACATTCAAGAAAATCAAAAAATGTAACGGGAAACAAAATTTTCTTCGAGATACAAAGCATCTATCAACAAGTAAGTTTGCCCATTTCAACACATGTTTCTCAATTTTTCAATCCAATTGCCACAAGTACAAAACAATCTTGAGTCGGTTGCTGTATTAAACGGGCAAATATTACAATGCTTTGTTCTATTGGAAAAGATTTACTTACACGATCGTTGATATTTACACGAGATATGCAAAGCAGCGGTTTGTGGTGATCTATCGATCTATTTAAGTACGCAAGCAGGTCACATGCAGTGCTGTATGGAGCCAAGACATTAGTAACTACACCTGGCCAATGACCGCCCGTTTTCTGTTAATTATAATGATGCACTTCTTTTTAAAAAGTTGTTGCTGCCGCTGCATCTCACGTTTCGGTGAATATTACTACCTTTTACTTCGATCGGCAACCGCTCTGGTCTAACTGCGTTCCTATGGTAAGTCCCATATTAACCATTCTGACCAGCGTTTTACGCAACCATCAATAAGTTACTTGTTTCTTAGGAGAAAGCTCGTGGTTGCCTCGGATAAGGGTGACATACGCGAATTTAGAAGACAAAAGCTGGTGGGTTCACTTTTCATAAAGTTGGCTGCGTCTCGGATGCACGTTCAATACCGTACGTGACGTATATATGTATGGTGCAAATACATCCGTAACGTGACATGACAAATTTTCGGTTCTGCTGTTCACGCTGGTTTCGGGATATTACACTTTGCACGCTAGCGATCATCCGGTACTTAATCACTCAAATTTTAGAAACGAAATCGTTTTGTTTTTAAACCCATATTTTGTAAAACGTTTTGTTTCACCTCCGTTTTTTCAAAAAAAAGGACGAGTTTCATTCACAAGTACTTCATGTGTAGCGGTATCCCAACGACGGTTTCGGCCTATTACATTTTGTGCTTAAGCGATCACACGGCATTTAAAGCATCTACATTTGTCACTTCATTAAGGTTAAGCTTTCAGAAAAAAAACGAATCACTCAAACTTCCTCCTGATCTTGATATCGAATATGCTGTGCGAGATAAAGTTCCGGTGTCTTAGCAAAACTTAAAACTATGACTTAACATAGGCCGGTTTGTCACCAAACGCTAAAACAATCTTGTTGGCTGCCATTCTTGATGCAAGATCGCATTTTACGCATTTTTGTTACATTGTTTGTGTTATGTCACCAGATGAATGAAGCCAGGAAACACTTCATTACGTATATATTTCAAACGGGGCCTAATGTAAAAGTTAGTTCTGAAGGAAACTCTGGAATTAACAATAAAACCACTAGCGCGATAAAAAACAGTATGCAGGGCATAAAGTGAGATATGAGTGTCATTAAGGCGAAATAAACACTTCTGTTGAAAGATCTCCATGACGCTGATCGTCTGCCACAAGTATTTTTGGATATCCGACAAGTAAGCATATGTACGATCGGTCGCCACAATAGCGGAACTGACATATTCCTGTAGGTTTATGACATTTTTTCCGATACACAGTAATTTAGATATGAAGAACAAAATACATTTATGTTGGCTGTGGAATTTCACCACACGTTAAAACAGAGACAAAATAACCAAACACCCATTCTTCCTTGAACAGGTTTTTGGTCACAAACCACCCTCTCGATCCTCATCTTCACCCAATGCTTCAAGCAGCTCATTGTTGACGTCAGCAATGTCCCGATTTAGATGAGAAATGACGCAAACTCCAGTGACGTCACCGAGAATGTTTACAATGCCACGAATCCGTTCTCTTATAACAATGACGAAAAAACGTATAGAATTGTATACTAACACTTTAACGAGTAAAATACTTACAAAAACCAGTCGATTGTATAAAGTAACCCGATGGTTTCCACCGGTAACCCGACTGATTGAAGGACGAAGAGCACGACCACAATACCGCTACCTGGAATGGTCGCTGCACCAACCGACGCCAATGAACCTGTGATGCTTAAAGATAGGACAACTGAGTGAGGATTTCGCCGCGGAAACATTAACACCAGTATTACGGACTCTGTGTAAGCTGCAAACAGATGGCCAATGTTTCGACCTAAACGGTTTTCAGACGACTTTGCCGAAACAAACGACCAAGCAAAGACTTCCACTTTGTGGTGACTATACAATCACCGTCATCAGTATTATGGACGTAAATGAGTTAGACGTGCACTTTAGTCAATATTGTCAGTTAATCAGCACCACGCGTTTAAATCAAACGACCGAATTTCTGCTTGCATTAATTGTTTGTTTCTTGTGCCGTTTTTCACAGTTAATGTCGGGAAAATAATCATAATGAAGCATGTATTTCGCGTGTAAACACACGTACCAGACGGTGAGGATTTGACCCACTGATAGTGAAATCCCGTTAAGTTGAGCTACGGTAACTGCCACAACGCTTTGGAACAGAGCTGTCCCGTCCATGTTAATTGTGGCTCCGAGAGGAAGAACAAGACGAGTGAATCGCTTGTCGATCTTCAGGTTTTCTTCCGTGCAATGCATGGTGACAGGTAAGGTTGCGGCACTGTTGTTACAAGAAAACCTAGTATAAGGGGGGTTTGCAACTGTACACGAAAGAAACTGGTGCCATAAAAAATCGCTTCACGAATGTAAGGTTAACAGTAATGCATTGATACATTCCAATTATTTTAAGAGTTGATGAAGGAAAAATTTGCCGACAAACGGTTATAATATCAACACAAATAATATCGACATCTCAACAATAATATCAAAATGTCTTCAAGTTAATTCAATCACAGCAAGATTTCACGACATTTTATGTTTTTAATTTCTATGATCGCATTCTCACCTTGAGGTTGTCCCGATCATGGTTAGAATTGCTTGAAGAGAGCCTGTATACAATCTAAGTGGATTTTGTCTGGTAGCAATCCAGTATATAGCGGAATAAACCAACATGGATTGTATCAAAAGGCCGATGATAACAGTGGTCTGAAAAGCAAAAAAGTTGAGGAGTGCGTTCAACAGAGGACGGCATCCTCACCATGTAGAGACCGAGGGTCCTCATTGTGAAAAGCATGTCACCAACTTGGAGTAAGTTTCCAGCTATAAGACTGCAAATTCCAATCGGTGCAAACCTAAGTTGTATTTAGATATTACTTTTCATCGACTTGAGCAGTCTGTTTGCTACCACTTTACTTCAATTACTGTTTTTCTATCATAAGGCAAAACTTGGTTGTTGCTTTTTGTGTAGCAACAGCCGATGAGCAATGATGAAACAGAATAGTTATCTTACCACATAATGTTCATCATAATGACCATGAAAACATTGAAAAGTTCGTTAAAGAAACGATTCAAAATTTCCCCTTCAGGTTTCTTTCGTTTTCCAAGCGCGATTCCCAACATGACGCAAAATGTTATCAAACCTTCAAAAACATGAGTAAATGTGTTTCATAATTTCATAGTTTTTTGTGGAAATACCCAAAGCATTTGATCCGTTTGTGGTTTCTAACGTTTTGATCGTTTTTGTGGTGAAATTTGATGAGGAATTGAAAGAACTGTTGGAAGATTGTTTGACCGAGGTTACTTTTGTCGTGTCCTGTAAATATTCTATTTTGTATTTTCTGATCAAAAACTTAGCTTGGAATTACTTACAACTCGAAACCACGCTTCCACCAAGTTTTTCGGAAACAAGTTCCTGAATAGAAAGAATTTCGGATATATTATTATGTTATAAGGTTCACAAGGCTCAGCCAAGCTGGATCAGCCACTTTTCCCGACAAGTCAGAGCGAGAAAAATCAAGCTCCCGATGAGGTTTGAACTCACGACCCTGGGCTAACCAGGCCCAACGCTCTACCGACTGAGCTACAGGAGCTCAGTGGCTTTACGGGGTATATTGTGGCCAGCGCAGTGGGGCGATCCTGCTTTGCTATGTGAAAGCATGGTATTAATTATTATCAAGTTATTAACGTTTTTGCGTGTGGCACAAACGATGAGGAAGTTAAAGCAGATGTCAAAGAAGTCATTAAACCTTAAAAAAATATTGCTGTTGACAGCAAAATGCTAAGTTCTCTGGATATCATTTTTTTCAATTGCTTTTAGCCTTCCGTTGTTTACAAAGTTTTTCTTGTTTCGTCCAAGTAGGTCCAGAATGTTTTTGTTTACCGCCCTATGTGCAGAAAACATCGCACGAATTTGTCAATCGGAAATGGAGATTCTGCGCATCCTGTTATTGTTCGACTGGTTTGTGCGGTGTTTTCGTCGTGGTCTATGCATAGGAGGCCCGGGTTTTTAGCGACTATAATGTTTTTGTTGCCGCCAGGTGGCATATTGTAACTTAATAATCTGTTCTTCTGGCATATATAAATCGTAACTTTATTCACCGAGGTTTCGCCTGTTATTCAACAAGGCTTCCTCAAGGTAATGAGTGATTTTAGCGACTGTTGACAAATGCTAAGTAACAAACTTGCGCAAGACACACGTGCTCCTTGACACCTTTTGTTCTATAATATTCACGGTATTAATGCTGTTGAAGGAGTCTTTATCCTTCGTATCATTGACTCCTACCACTAGAAGTGTGCTACGGCCAAGAATGCGATAAAATCTTTTATATTATGAAAATCACAACACAAAGAAACGTTTGCCTAGGGCGAGGATATGACATAGGCTACTGTTTATTTTACTAACATTACCTAATTAAATCCAACACTGTGTCCATGGCGGAAAATTTGGAGCTGGCATTCGTTTTTACCGAATTCTCCGTGTGAGTCGTTGAGTTTGTAACACCTGGCTGAATTGCCAACACCAAAGCAAGTCCAATGCTTACGGCGCAGAAGGTGGTGGAGAGGTAATAAATAATAATGTGCAGCCCAATCCGACCGCTCTTTCGTCCAGATAAATCAACTACTCCTGAATTTAACAATAAAGCAAAGATCATCTTTACACTGTCTTTGCTTCTAGTTACAAGTACCGTTACATGCTTTTAGCACTGGAATTTGCCTTACATTTTATCAGACTAAACTTCTATATTTTAGGTCAATTTGTGTTTAAAAATTTAGCTTCATACGGTTGCAATGTACCAATACGGTGTCAGATAAAGCTTACCCGTAATAACGCTGGTGGTTATAAGAGGTATGACCAGCATTTTCAACAACCGAAGAAATATTTCTCCCGGGAAAGCGATCAACGTTTTGGCGTCATTCGATAAATTTGCTTGCCGCAAACCAAGTCCAAAAACAACTCCCAAAAACACTCCTGTAAAATGAAATCACGTCAAACATTATTGAAACCATGAAAGATAGTTTCCAAAGCTAACCTGCTGTTAGGGTCATGGTTATTGCATTTTTAATAAAAGCTATTTGCTTTTACTGCATCCAATGTTATTAAATAATTTTTACAACAAAGCCCTCACCTGACATTGTAAGAGCCACAAGCAACGTGTTCTTTTTTATTTTTTCACGGAAACAAAAGAAACCACGATTGTTTTTGTCGTTTCTTTTAATCTCGCTCGGTGGTTCAAGACACATTACAACTTCATTGTTCCTTTTTGCTGCCATAGTAACGACGAAAAGTGAACAGACGTCCGATATTACAAAGTCCTATAGTCTTAAGCCTAATCATACGCACGCAAAAAGTGTGTATAGTGGTTAATACGCAACGACCTGGTTCCTAGCAGGCAACTGTAACTCTTTTACGCACAAGGTAATGCTGCCTCATTTTCATTAACCGGGTTTTCTGCTTCACAACCACTTTGGGATTGCTTATCGCTACAAAGTTTCAAGATCCTTGCATCCTGCCGTCCACTGTAAACAGAAATGCGCACACCTCTATCTTCCAACCGCATGGCAAGCGCTAAATATTTTCTTGAATCTAAACAGGTTTTGTTTTCTCCGTAAGGTTGCACTTAGTTTGGTGCCCAACGGATAACGGTGATTGTAGGGGAGACCGGGGATAGCTCGGACGGTTTTGGGAAAATTGCTCATATTTTTTTTAAATTATGAACCACATTCTTAAATTTTATTTTGTTGTAAGTAGTAAAGCATTGCTCAAAAAACAAAAGGTTTTTTGTTCGTTTTTGCTCACAAAAATGTTTATTCAGCCCATTTTTTAAACAGGTCTCAAATGTCCGAAGTCACCCCGGTACCGGGGTAACATCGGACGTGACTGGGGATATCTCGGACAGCAAGTTTTTAATAGACGTTTTTTTTGTTTATTTAACAAATAACTGAAATCAAACTTGGCGCAATATCAGCATTGGGGCATTAGCGCATAAAATATCATTCAAGCTTTCAGGAATCGGGGCGTGGCCACTTATCGTTTCGACCCTTCCACACGTTCATGCTTTGGGTAAATCGTGTACGTTTAACGGCAGCACGGATATCATAGATTTTAGAGTCAACAAACGATTTTTTATCTTTGGGACTTTTTCTTACTGCCAAAATTCAATCATTTCATCCAGCCTCTGTGTATTCTCTTCTATGACCGATCATTTTTCATAAAACTCAAAAATTGTTGCCTTTTCGCGATATTTTGCCATGATGTCCGAAGTATCCCCGACCACGTGACGACATAGAAATTCTTAAACTATGGCCGTATTTTTAAAGGTTACACAAAATCATCATTGGCCTATCCAAGAATACATATTTGATTATGCAATCAACCCAAAATTACTGTATTTTGATTAACTGTGACAGATATATAACCTTCCACATACAAATTGAAAAACTTGGTTTCACTGATAAATTGACTTTTTCGATTATAACTTTTTAGGCAGACATGATTTAATTCCAACGTTCCTGTTAACGTTTGATGGAGACATAAAGCTTTTGTTAAAGTGTCTTAACAATACCTAATTGTGACGTAAAATACCTGGTCCGAGGTATCCCCGTGTCCGAGGTATCCCCGGTCTCCCCTATATAGTCACCACAAAGTGGAAGTCTTTGCTTGGCCGTTTGGTCGGCAAAGTCGTCTTCTGATAGTCACACCAGCTGCACTGATAAGATCTTATAGGTCCAAACAGTGGCCATCTGCATGTAGCTTACACAATAAATAGGTTTCTACATTAAATTTATCAAGGTATTTAAGATAACTGCGGCGATTTATCGCAAGAAAATCGTCTAAATTATTTTTCCTTCACCATTGCATCACAAGATTTGCAATCTACCTCGAGCCTGTCCGAAAATTAAACCGAGTTATTAATATTTTCTCTGGATACCATTTTTTTTTTCAACTGCTCCTAGCCTAACATTGTTACAAAGGAAGCGCGTTTTTGTTCTTTCGCCCAAATAGGTCTAGCATGTTTTTGTTTACCGCCCTATGTGCAGAAAATATCGCACGAATTTGTCAATCGGAAATGGAGATTCTGCGCATCCTGTTTTTGTTTGACTGGTTTGTAGATCGCCTTTGATGTGGTCTGGACTCGGCAGCTATCCAAGTGATTGAAAACTGTATTCTTTGCCCAATAAATATCTCTCAAACCAAATCATGCTTATTTTGTGAAAAAAAACAACTACGCAGATGTACAATATACAAAGAAATAAAACCACATAGGTTATCGAGTCAGCAGGCGCCCATAATATGCTATTCTCAAACTTGGCCTTGTCTTGTCTCAACCTATCGTTACGCATGAGTGAATAAAATACGAAAAACTTTTCAGTTTGTTTGTAAACTAGTGTGGGTTGAAAATCCAAACCCGCGATTTGCTTAGTTGTTGGCAAGGGTTGGACATAACTTTTTTGCTTCAAGTTTACTGTAAAAATGGTTGGTGGAAGAGTTAGTGGATATATCGTCAATGAACTGCCGAAAAACATCGTTTTCGTAAGTTACATATTGTGCGAAATACAATCAACTAACTTATACATTAGCTTAGTCTATGTTTATTGAAGTCCAGTTAAAAATAAGTTGAATGAAAAACAAAGGTTTATGGAAACAATGCCAATGCCACTGCCTCCTACTACCTGAGTATGCCTTTATGACATGCATAATGAATAAACAATTTTAAAGGGCAAACTGACCATAGAGATTGGGTGGGGCAGGGACATCTGTCCAAATGCCCCCTGGGTATTTTAATGGAACAGATCTATACAGCATGAAACTGATTTTTTTATTGCAGCTGATATGGCTTGGAATAAACATCTTTCTGTTTGTGTACTTCTACCAAGTGTACAATAACACCATAAAGTTTCATTACACGTTCATATTACTTGGACCGGCTTTGCCTCTTGCTCGGGCTCCAGCTGCTGTATTGAATTTCAACTGCCTCCTTGTGCTCTTGCCAATCTGCAGAAACCTGCTTTCTCTTTCAAGAAAGGCATGCATGGTACGTTAAATAAAATATGTGTTTTGTGTAGCCACATGCATGCCACTTACGTATCATGTCGTTAAAACGAATACAAAAGAAACTGTAATACGTTTAGAAATTAGTTTAGCACTGTAGTTATTAGCTGCACTGTTATGACCTTACAGATCAAAGTAGCTTGTATACTACTGTATTGTCATTTTCTACTTGGCTATTGAGTACAATACATTATATGCATCACAAGCTGCTGCACCAATAGTTGTTTCTGTGGCAATGTAATAAATTTGTACAAATTTATAAAGCAACTCTTCAGTTGAATCAGTTTATTTAGTTTGGTATGTAAATCATCAGTGCATAACATTTTTTTTTAGTGTTGTCCCAGAAGGATTCGCAGAATTTTGGACAAAAACATCAAGTTTCATAGACTTTGTGCCTACATGATTGTTCTCATGACAAGTAAACATGAATTAGTTCATTTTGCAAATACTGCTTGCTTACTAACACTGTACATATATACATTGCAGTGGTTCACTACTATGCACACTGTTTCAATGTTGAGTACATGTCAACAGTGTATGACATCACAATCCATGTTAATGACACTCCAGCAGTAAAGCAATTAAAGCTTCTCAAACAACACTTGAACACTCTTGGTAATAAACCAAACGAGAGTTACCTCAATCCCATTCGAAGCAGAGTGGTAGGTTGATGTGGACTGTTTGGCATATTGGCTTTGTTTGTATACTGGTGGGTGATCACAAATAGTTGAGGGTAGTAGTAATGTTGCCATGTTATTCATTGTACACAATGTTTACATTTATGTGCCTTGCTTTAATTTAAATTTTCTTGCAACTTTTAATTATGTAACTTTGTAACACACTGTGCAACAATACAAATTACTACTGATGCTGCCAGTCAAGTTTTATTGCTGTCAAATGGCTCTTCTGGCAATAGTTTTGTTATATCAACGTTTTATCCTGCTGCATGGTGACTGAAACTCTGATATAACAAAATTATTGCCAGAAGAGCCATATTGCAGCAACAACAAAACGAGAAAAGTTTTAAGCGAGATTAAGCTCGCGAAAGCTCGTGCAAATAAAGTTTTTCATAAGTTAGTCTGTCCAAAACAGTGCACCAGTAATTACTAAAGTTATAGACCTGAAACTGACACGGCGCATTGAAGAAATTGAATTATTTCTTTTCTGTAACTAAAACTGAACATCTGACTCTCTTAAGATTAACTATATATGTATATTTTTTTGCAAAACGGACGAGAAAACTATCGCTTCTTGCCTATTTATAAACAAACTTTGGTTGTAGTGGCCAGTTGGTGCAGTGTTCTTACTAACCGGCGGGTGGACTGGAGTTGTCATCACACTTAGTTTATTCTTCATGGTCACGTCGTCAGTTGAGTTTATTCGGAGGTCCTACTTTGAGGTATTTTGGTACACCCACCACCTCTTCATCATCTTCTATGCATTTCTAGTTATCCATGGCATTGGGTAAGCCTCACCTACACTGTTATTTATTATTTTATATGTGACTTAATTAAAGCATGTTTAAGCTTTTATAAGTGATTTTTTTATATATTATAATTCTTTTATCAAACTGCAGTAGGTCACTGTGTTGTCATCGCAGTAAATTACTGTACATAAAAACTAGATAGGAATGCTGAAAAAGTTTATAGTTTGATTTGTTGTAATATGTTACACAATGATTTACTGCATCTTAACTTCTACAATTGTTTGTGGTTTAGGATGCAAGTACGAGGTCAAGTCAACACAAACGCACACGATCCGCGCTTTTGTTCCACCGTTCCTCCACAAAACTGGTTGAATTATAAAAACTGTACCACAACTCCCCAGTTTGCTGGCAGTTCCCCAATGGTAAACACCTTGTTTTGCTGCCCAGTTAACCATTAGTCATGTGTTGTGATTTTATAGACTTGGAAATGGGTTATTGCTGGAATGGTGTTGTATATTATTGAGCGAATTATCAGACTTGTCAGATACTCCCAGGAAGTTAAAATTCTGAAGGTAAATTTGTCAAACAGTCTTTAGAAATTTTATCTTACAAAAAAGGTTGTTTTCCTTGCAAACATAATTGCAACCCAAGAGGCACATCAGGGCAAGTTTTTATTATTCCATCTGTTTTTCATGTGTCTGATGGCAAAATATTTAATGTCATAAATTCACTTATGTCAATAATCACAAACAATATATATGTAGGTGACTTATAAACATGTGGTTTAAATAATTTAGATTTTAACATTTATTGAGATTTTTCATTGGTGTAGTTTCATAGAAAACTATAATACTATTGCTTTATGTAAAGTTCCAACTTGATTTTACTTTTAGGTCATAAAACATCCTTCGAAAGTTATAGAAATTCAAATGCGTAAGAAGGGTTTCTTTGCCGAAGTGGGACAGTATGTGTTTGTTATGTGCCCTGATCTATCCAAGCTGGAGTGGCATCCGTTTACCCTCACGTCTGTAAGTTATCGTACAAAATAGACATTAGTAATGTCCATTGCAGAGCAAACAATGTTACATCCGTCGAAATTAGCATTAGAAAGCTTGTAAAAAAAAATTGATTTTAAGAAATTCAAAAAATCTCACTGGCCTGCTCAGCTTACCATGTCAAATTACTAATGCACATTTTCCCTTTTTCACCCACGCAAATTATCATACCATTTCCATCCTGCAGTTGAAAAACATTTGCCACAGCCCAAATACTAAACTGACCACGTTAGTTAACCTGCTTTTGTTGTTACTTCAACAGGCACCAGAAGAAGATTACTTCAGTGTTCACGTTCGTATTGTTGGGGATTGGACTCGAGGATTGAATTCAGTGGTCGGTGCCGATAGTTCTGACGGAAGTGAGGTTAGGAAATGGACTGTTATGATGTTCGCACGCTGTTTAAAATGTCAGATTCCGAAGTCACGTTGTTGGCAATGGTTGTTAAGTTGGCTCGACCAAAGTTCGGTTCGGTGCTGCACGCTTATTTGATGCTTGGTGTTTAAAATGCTTTGCTATGTAAATCATTTGGAGCGAATAATTGAAGAGAGAAAAAAGTTCTTTTCAGGCTAATATGCTGTTATTAACAATCGAAACCTAATGTTGTTTATAAGCCACCTCCTGGTATATTTTTTTTGCTGTTTTTTTGTTTTTCGTTTGCAACTTTTAAACGTTACCTATAGTCTGACTTGTCGGAAAAGTGGCTGATCCAGCTTGGCTGCAATGCCTTGGCTGCGAAGCCTGTGAACCTTATGATCAGAATATTAGAGCTGTGATCGCCTAATATAAAGGGCCTGCACAATGGGGCGATCCTGCCTTGCAATGCGAAAGCATGGTATTATTTCAAAGTAACGTATTTATACTTTTCAACGCTATAACAAACCTATACAAACACTGCAGGTGCTGCCGTCTTGGAAAATGCCTCGTATAGCAATAGACGGTCCGTTTGGTACAGCCAGTGAGGACGTGTTCACCTATCCTGTTGCCGTATGCGTTGGGTCGGGAATTGGAGTTACTCCATTCGCCTCTCTGCTTAAATCAGTGTGGTAGGTTCACATATTGTTTAGGTTTGTTTGCATATGTGTTTGCTGTACGTTAATGTTTGGATCCTTGTTAAAACCTTGATTTGTGATCCTGGAAATCATTCCCCGTTCTGTTGCGATTGATCTGACAATTTCCACCTTATGTATAATTATATCTCAATCACGGGAACGTTTATTTGTATTTGAAAAGGACAATGACAATGCTTTTCAAAGCAAAATAAATTGGTCTTAAAATTAAACACCAAGCTGACTGATTATAACCTGGACGAACATTTTCGTAATTGTTTTATCCTTAGTAAAATGTACAGATACCTGCTATTATCGGATCACCGTTGCTCAAACAATATCTATAGCTAACTATTGTCCAATAAATACAATTAATTTCCCCATTTATCTTCCTAAAGGTACAAAAACCTCGACCCTGAGAAAGAATTGACGTTGAAAAAAGTTTACTTTTTCTGGATTTGTCCCGAGACTCACGCGTTTGAATGGTTCGGAGATATGCTCTCACACTTAGAACACCAGCTGTCGGAAACAGGACGGCAAGACTTGATCGAATACAACATTTATCTTACTAGAGGATGGGACGCCAAGCAGGTGAGTGATGACGCACTTTCCGGTCTGTGCTGCAGTATACACTTCCCCTATAGCCGGCGCTGTGCTAAAGTAAACTTTGTGTTTATTGGATGTAAATTACTCCAATGTATGAAAGACTACAACACTGCCGATACGGGTACAAGGCTATGGAAATTCTATTTATGTTAAGGAATCGCTGGTGCACTGTTTTGGACAGACTGACTTATAAAAAAACTTTATTTGCACGAGCTTTGGCGAGCTTAATCTCGCTTCATCACCATTTGCAGCACCTGATGAAGCGAGATTAAGCTCGCGAAAGCTCGTGCAAATAAAGTTTTTCATAAGTCAGTCTGTCCAAAACAGTGCACCAGCAATTACTAAAGTTATAGACCTGAAACTGACACGGCGCATTGAAGAAATTGAATTATTTCTTTTCTGTAACTAAAACTGAACATCTGACTCTCTTAAGATTAACTATATATGTATATTTTTTTTGCAAAACGGACGATCTTCAAGGCATTTTCGTTTCTGTTTAATAGTAACAAGTTAACATAGATGACGTTCATGTGTTCCGTAATTGTGACAGTGGAAATCGTCTGTACTCTTTCCAACGTGGAAACTTCAAAACAATAAGCTTGTTGGAAGATGGACTTTTATAGAACAGATATGCCAACATAGATGTGGGATGGGATAGCAGACAAAACAAAACAGTGAAACTTTCTAAACCCGCTGTTCAATGATCCTGATTTTGGCGCTTTGCAAACTAAGGGTTTCCGGCCTCTGTCTTAAACAAAGAAGTAGCGACCCACCCAACCCAAAACTTCCTCCTAATTTAACATCCTTCCTTCGATTCTACCAAGGCGAAAGCGATTGCCGCTCATGAAGAGGACGAACGTGACGTCATTACCGGTTTGGAGCAAAAAACACACTTCGGTCGACCAAACTGGGACGAATTGTTCGGGAAAATAGCCCGAGATCATCCGAATCAACACATTGGAGTGTTTTTCTGTGGAGTTGCAGCCCTTTCAGGACAGGTCGGTTTGCTTGTGCGGCGTATGAAGGAGTTACTCATTCTATTTATTCTTACCTAGTAATCTTAAGGCGTTATCTTTGATTGTTTCGCTTCTGTGAACACTGATTTTAACCAGGTTTGGGTACGAAAATATATGAAAAGTTTGGTTAGTATAAGTGGTTCTGCGTTCGTTTTAGTGGCCGCTTTATCATACAGTTGTCAAGAAAACACAGATAGCCCGCGAAGTGTAGCATTTCAACTCGGCCAACTAGGGTGTTTGCGTTGCTTTATTGCGCTTGTAGTTGATGCTGGAAGTTGATGCCGTTTGTCAAAACTGCCTTCACAAAGACAGTGCGTGGTTTCAAACATTGAAACCAGATAACTCTCGCGAACAAAGGCTGTTTTCTGTTAAAGTCAATGCTGTAACACATCGGTACCCAAAGCCAGCTTCGCGTAACCCCCTAATAACAAAACATTTTGGGTTCCATGAGCTACTATCTGTTTGTAATCCAAAACTTTTGGAAATGCCCCTTGAGGGGTTTCTTGTTAGTTTGAAGTACCCTTAAACAGGGTCCCGCCTACAAAGTAGTTCGAAAATTACTGTTTTAACACAAACGCATTTGAAGAACAGTCGGTTTCCACATGGTGGCATTATTTTTTTGTGACATGAAGATGTTTTTTTATTTTAAGATGTAAAATCAAGCTTTTTTCACAGTTGCACAAGATGTCTAACAAGCATTCCGGCAACGGTGTCTACTTCCACTATAACAAGGAAAACTTCTAACATTTTGAAAGTTTACCCACAGTGCACCTGGAGAAAAATCCAAATATCGGTTGGTTGAGTTTATCTGAATCCATTGTTTTTGGCCCAAAGCCGCCGAAAGAAGCGTCATGTATCCCCCCCCCCCAAAAAGAAATATTTTAAAATTTCTATGATGCATATTTTGAATGTTCCAGGTGGCGTGGTTTCGTGCCTTTTCCCTCCACAATTCGTAACTAACGCAGGTACTCGTTTCTCTCTTACCGATTTCAACGTACTTCTGTATGCAGATCTCATATTTATATCAACGTATTTACCCAACTGTGCAGTTTCGCTTTCTCTTTGCACTTGTACTTACCCCGTTTCAACGTTCCAGCCATAATGGGCAACTAAAACTTGCGTCAATGTGACATCCAAACATATAAAAAACAGGAAACCTTATACCCAGGGCTCACTGATATTGCAGCCAAACTAGATTAAAAACCACTGGCATCTAGTCGCCCGATACAGTCTTGTAGTGCGAAGACATGAAATAATTCTGCTTTTCCTCGCGCTTACAGCATAAATCAGGAATTAACATTGCATTTTAAGTGTTTTAAACTCACAGCGAAAAGCATGAATTGTCTATTTCAATCCATCAGTATGTTATTATTTTTTTGTCCTGCACGTTGTAGCTTAATCGATTACCTGCACTTTCCAATCAGTGTGATTACCAACCCTGCCGTTAAGTTTCCCAACATATCGTCTGTTAAAACCGAAAAAAAAATTCTTCAGGCCCCCCCAAAAAAACCATATTCGATTACGACCCCCTATTCAACTTCCGTGTTTATGCACGAATTGTTTCTGTAGGGTTTTTCCACGTGAAGCGCTAAAAGACGCGCGATGATTAATTGCCGCATCCGCAACCGCTTCCATGCCGACCGTTCCCAACTTGTGTCGTGATTAACTGCAACCTGTGTGTGTTGAATTCCAACGCGCTATTCTGCCATCTCCTTGTTTGTCCTTAGTTCTGACTGATGTTTAATTCAACGTGTTTCGGAAACGATTACCGTGCAGTTCCTAACGGTTTTTAATGGTTATTTATTTCATAAACCTGCCATGGTTCCTGCGCATAGTAAAACTTCTTTGTATTCTGTTACCGTGTGCATTCTTTCAAACCCTAGTGGGAAAACCTGGTGACAAACAAGCGCATATTAACCCGCTTTTAGATTGTGTATTATAAAGCCAAACCAAGCATTTTAATCCAATCAATGTCACCATAGTCGGTAAGAAGCTTTCCTAGCACTTATAATCATGCAAATATATAATTTATATTTCAGTATCTTTGTAGCATGAATAATTTGCGTTAACCACACATCACGCAAACGTTGCTTGGTTGTCTGCATAAAAACCAGACTCATAACTCGACGAGTATTTCCTCGAGGTAAAATATATTCACACAGCATTATTTCGTTGTAAATTGCCACCAAAACACTGTTTTATTGCGTTTGTTCTGTATCAAGTGTTGACGTTATTTTAGTCATTCCACCGTTCAGGAAGTCTGAAGCACCGAACAATTTCATCTTTTCCTCGTACAGTAATTTTTTGAGATTTGTTTCATTTTAACATTTTCCGACCACTTCCTTGTGCGAATCCAAGTGTTCAACGTGATGTCCGTTCCCTCGACGCCCACGCATCACCACAGTGCACTCTCTTGCCGAATTGCCGACAGTGTATTTGCAAACTCATTAGTGACATTTAACGACTTTGGATCCAGTTGTAAAGCGTTCCCTGTGTCGCTGTTACGTAATGGTACGAATATCACATGATGTGTGCCCCTTTTTCCTTTATTGCCTTGTTTTTTCAAATCACTGTATCTCGTATTATCATTGAAACATGGCGTCGTTGTTGTACGAACAAGGCGGTTTATGGTTATTAGTTAAGCATTTGTTGTAAATGAAACTGGCATACGATGGTCGTGCTTATACGTAAACGCCATATATAACTTTTTCGAATGTGTTATTCCAGGATAGTAGGGTTTGGTAATAAAGCCATGAGATCCTTTGCAATACTGCTGCTTGCCGCCTGTGCATTTGTTGAGCAAAGTGAATGTCTCTCTAATATTCGTTTGAGGCGGTTTGAAGAAAGTTTAAAGACGATGACGCAGCAAGGTTCTTCGTATGATCTGTGGATTGAACAAAGGTTGGACAACTTCCACAGCACAGATTATCGGACTTGGATGCAGGCAAGTAGATTACTCACATTTCAATATTTTTATTCTTTTCTAGTATTTTTTGTCTTGAAGGAAGTTTGTTTTGCATAAACTTTCACGGTTAGCTACATATAAAAGTACCTATTTGGTGCTTGAAAGTGTGATTGTTTGGAAAATACCCTCTCAGTTTCGCTTGTTACGTCCTGTTTAGTGTGATTCTTGTTGTGACGGTCATATTTTATATTCGGTCGGTAAACATATTTCCCCCACGAAATCACGCACAAGTTAGGTATCGCTGTAGAGGGGTTTTAAAGGGCTTTCCAACGGTGGTAGGATTATTTTTACTGTCGGCCTATGAAAAAAGTTATAGCTGATTTGTGACAATGCTTAATAATATCCGTTAAAAAAATCGTTTTTTACATTTTTATAAATTTTATGTCAATCTATGCATCTTTCCCAAACATTATCGAAATCCCACGAGTAACGGCAGAATTAAGTGCGTCTGAAGTTTTGTCAGCTGGAAAAAATAAATAAAACGATAGTGCAACAAATTTCGACTTACTGAAAACAGCTCCTGTTGGCTTGCTGAAAACTGCTTCTCCCAAAACAACCTATTTTGTCCGGCAGAGATATTTCATGGGAGACCAGTATTCGCAGTCGAACGGGCCGGTATTTTTAAATATCGGGGGAGAGGGACCGGCAAACCCAATTTGGATGAGTGAGGGTCATTGGATTGTTATGGCACAACAGGTAAAGGCGTTGTGCTTCATGATAGAACATCGCTACTACGGAAAAAGTCAGCCGACATTGTAAGTGCGAAGTTTACGTTCATTATTAAAAGTTAAATTAGAAAATTCCAAACGGTTTTGGACAGCAAGTTTGATTTTGCAATACACAATTTCAGTAGTGGTATTTCTTTTACTGTTGTAACTTTACAAAAACACTGATGTAACTGCCATCAAATAATGCAGTATTTGATTCCTTATAATAATAACAGTGATTTTGTCATAGCGACGTGAGTTCGGACAACTTGTCGTACTTGAGCAGTGAACAAGCATTGGCAGATATTTCAAATTTCATCGTTAAAATGACAGAAAAACATAACCTTCAAGGCAGAAAGTGGATCGTGTTTGGCGGATCTTATTCCGGTAATTTATTGGTTCTGTTACCATTAAAACTCGGTTAGTCCGTACCTTTGCCTAATTTTGTGCTTCCTTAACAAACAGCTAATATTTCATTCTTCGCCAATTCCGACTGAAAGTCGATTTTATTAAAATTTGTATCCGGATTTTGGCGGATTTCCCTGCTTTAGATCTGCTGCAATCGGTTGAAAGTTTCTGACAGTCAACATTTTATTTTCCAGGCGCTCTGGCGATTTGGGCACGACTGAAGTATCCACACCTTATATCAGGAGCTGTATCTGCCAGTGCTCCTCTTCATGCCTTGGTCGACTTCTCTGGTAAGATTTGCCCTCTACTATGGTCCTCCATAGAGCCAAAGGTTAACTAGAAAACGTAGGGGAAAGGCTCGCCATGATACTGGTTAAAAGTTGCTCATTAAGTACAGTTAGCACTGATGATGAACACAGCGTTGTTTGAAACGTCTGCTCTATGTTTAGCATACTAGGCTTTAGCTTTCTTGTTCAAATTACTTAACTCCTAAATTGTTTGCACCAAAAAAAAATATTTTCCGTAAGATGCAAAAGTGGCAAAAAAATATATTGTATCCTGTAGAATATGGTAAAAAAAAGGTGTATAAGCATTCATCCACTTTGCAGGTTATTTGGAAGTGGTTGAAGACTCATTAGCACACATGGGCAACCAGGAATGTGTTGATAATCTTGCACGAGCTTCAGCACTTATAGCAACACACCTGAAGAGCCCAGCAGGGCGCAAGGTGCTCGGTACATCCTTCCGTCTCTGTTCTACCCTCCCTGATGATGAAAGAGATGACGCTTTCCTGCATGAATCGTTGGCTGGCAATGTTATGGATGTGGTGCAGTATAACAGAGACAACAGGTGATGCATACTGCTATGGGTAATATGTAAAATGGAAAAAAATGTTTTATGACTTTCATTTAGCGTTTTTTACGGCCCTTTTAGTTGATAATGAATGCTGTAACGCAAAAAGAGTAATAAAAAATAAACATGCAATCTGTTGTAGCACTAAGTTTGAAACACTCTAATTCCGGACCCCCTTACTGAAAGCGGCACATTTTTGTTTCACTCGGTATATTGCACATTTATCAAACAAATATACTACACAGCGATGCCGATTCTCACCATTATGTTACAACAACTGCTGCGCTGCGTAACAATCCACGAGACGCTTGTGTTTGTCATGGCATAGTATAATGTGTGTCGTTTTTCTGACAATACTTTTTAATTTAAACGAAATCCAGTTTGCCCCTGTTTGTTTGTGAGGGGCGACATGTCACCCCTAAATCGACGCCTATGAAACAGAGGAATGAAAAATAAACATGCAATCTTTGGGTCTTATTCAAATCGTTACAACCCTTTTCCTATAACTTCATACTACCCCTCTTCACTAAAAACATCTTTGCTGGGACAAACACATTCACAATATTCGCGTTGTAAATTTGTCAACCTTTTTACTCAACTCTTTAACATTGGTTTTAGTATATTATACATTTTTATGCTTACGTGTGACAATCTTATACATTTCAAACAGACGATTTGAAGGTGGTGGAAAAAGTCTGACGATAAAGGATGTTTGTTCAATTATGAATGATGCCAGCACGGGTGACGAAATGGCTCGGTATGCCGCACTTAACTCTAAACAACTGGATATGTCCGGATCACCGTGCCTAGATGCAAGCTACGATCAGTGAGTCCAACTGCTCCTGTAGTGAATATTTGAAAAGCATTTGGGACCCAATAACGAATTTAGCGAGCTGCAGACAGGACCACTGTTACGACATAATATAAGTCTCATTAGTGCTTGACCCAAGTGGAAATCTTGCTTGGCTATTTACGTGGCAAGATCGTCGTAAGTCATCATGGCTGCACTGGTAAGACTTATTGGGGCGAAAGAGTTGCCCTTTCTGCAGCGCACTAAACAAGTGAATATTTGTGTTGTTTAAAAATACCTTGTGATGTTATGGCAACAATTAGACAGAAAGTATTCACACGAAAAGAGCAATTGTAACACGCTTCACGACCATCACAATAGAACTTTAACTGGTTTGGAAGCGCTGTTTCAAACCTTTGTAACAATGAATTTGTTTAAGCGCCCAATACGTAATTATGTACATCTTTTTTAACAGTTATATCACATCAATGAGGAATACCACTTGGGCGTCTGCATCAGGGGCGAGACAGTGGGTTTATCAAACCTGCTCCGAATTCGGATGGTATCAAACCACAGACTCCAACCACCAACCCTTTGTCGGCTTCAACATCAAGTACTCCCTCGAACAATGTCAGGCAATATACGGCATCTCGGCTGATCACGTGACAGAAGCAGTGAACCGTAGCAATGAAATGTACGGTGGTCGTGCGGTGGCTGAGGTCGTAACCAACGTAACTTTGTACAACGGGGGAGTGGATCCTTGGAGCAATGTAAGCTTCGTGGAACGTGAGGGAGTGAAATCAGTCAGGGAACAGCCGATGAGGTTTGTGAAACTGTCGTTGAGAAAGAAATTTAGATCAGCTTTAAAACTAGCAGTTTATTTTTTGTAACAGTTGGTATTCGCATCTTGAAACCTGTTACTAGAATCAAGCACCAAGCTCTTATATGGAGCCATAAACAGTTTTCCCAGCAATAGTTACGCTAGATTATTTCCTAACTACCTTTTTTGATGTCTCTAGATTCGGAAAAGTTCTGGTCATGCAGAAATCGGTCAAGGAGCCTTTGCCAAGCTTCATCCCCCTGTTTGTTCCTGGTACAGCTCACTGTGCAATTATGTACCCATCATCTGAGGACGACCCACAACAACTGACCACGGCTAGGTTGGAAGTGGAGAAAGCAGTGCGCGATTGGATTTCCTAAACGTCCGCATCGCAAATACACACCCATGTGCAATAATATCAATGTAAAATTTTCAAACAATTCTCTTCAGACCGTTCTATTCCACGTATTCATGACGCAAATTCAATTGACCGTTGACCATAGGCGCCTAGTTTATATTTTTCCAGGGGACCCCCCGGACTAGGCGCCTATGCCGGTGACGCTTTCCTTTGATGAAAGCAGTGCGCGATTGGGTTTCCTAAACTTTTTAATTCCGACAAGTTCGTGTCGCAAAAACACATTCCAGTGCAATAATATGCTAAAGCGTATAATCTAAAATAAGCGTATAATCCTTTCAGACCTTTCTGGACCTCGTCACGTATACAGTAGCAATTAACCCGTGACCGTTTTTTCGTCGAATTATACAGCGTGTGATGCTGTAGCAATTCGGCCAGACCTTTTGAGAACTTTTATGTCGTAAACATACTTGTACAATTTTTTTATGAACAACATCGTGTCACTAAACTAAACGTATTTTTTTACTCCAATGAAAGTGTAGCAAATGATAACAAGCGAGCTACAGTGGCGATTATTAATTATTCTTTGTAATTGATATTGGAAATCGTTCCCCACTCTGTTACAACCGCTGACGATTTCCACCTCTTACACTTTATATTACGAGAAATATACGTTTTCATGTTGCTTGTGACATGGTTATCATTATTGCACTTTCCGACCAGTGCATCTTCTTCTTTGCCAAACTTTCATCATAATTTTGGTCACTGTTTGTTCAACGATCGCCATCAAATAAAACACTGTCCATCAAAACATTCTTGTAAAATCTGCAGCACTATGTTTTGTATAGGATGTTGTTTGACAAACTCACCTCCGAAGTCGATCACTTAGAACCGCGACGAATTTGGCTTTCTGCAATATTGTTCTAATTTGCTTCCGCTAGTGGGCGCTCATGTATTAGTTTTTTGTGCCATAATACGGCTTGGTCAAATAAGGAATTTTTATGGCAGCGAGCCTTAGTCGGAGAAGTACAACAATATATATATTTCAAAGATCTTGCCTCGCCCGGCAATAAAACGGTGTGGACAGAATGACGCAGTGAATGTTTACGGAGATCAAATCAAACCATTTGTATTTTGCGCACAAAGCAACTACGCGGAGAAAAAATAAATACAAGAACAAAAAGGCATGGACACCGATAAAACCGTAAAGGTTATCGAGTCAGGTGCCCAAGTGAGTGTGTCACATCGAGTCAGTGAAGCTTCTTTGCATTAGTAACAGTGCAAGAAACGCATGTATTGTGGTTAAACAGAAGGCACATCACTACGACTGAACATTTCCCCGTTTCAACAGTTCGCAGGTAAGTGCATGGAACTTATAGTTCTCTTGTAAAAAAATAAAAAATGCAAAACATACATGAAGACGTCGTAAAAAACTCAATCAAGTGAAACTGGTTAGGTTTATATCACAGAAGGTTTTGTGTACCGTGCAAAATGTGCTTTAACGTTGCAATGTGTCATTGTCTCGAACGTGTTCGCATTTGCTTCTTGCTCAAGGAAACACAAACTGTCAAGCTAAAGGTTTATTGGAAGCAATCCAAGATGTTGGCACTGGTATTGAGATCTGATTGGTGGTATTGAGACAAACAGTTTACTTGGCATCAAGTTGCGACAAAGGAAAAAAGGCAGTTTGCTTTGCGAAGGTCGAAGTCGGCAACCGACCAATCAGATGTCCGAGGATCGTAAACTTCAACCGACTTGATCGCGTTTGACTTTTCTTGAACGCTGACAAAGACAAAAAATAAATATAAACACAAATATATTAAATAAAAACTAAATAAATCCAAACAACAATAAGAATTCTGTAAGCTGCAGACCGATGGCCACTGTTTCTTACTGTTAAAAAACACTTCACGATTTTGCGTGTCATCCTATAAGGTCTCGTCAGTGCAGCTTGGTGTGACTTTTCTAGACGACTTTGCCGACCAAATGGTCAGGCAAAGACTTCCATTTTGTGGTGACTACAATCACCATCATCGGTTGGGCACCAAATTTCATTTGCTTAACGATGAGGTGCTCCTTACGCGATTCGGGGAATTATTTCCCATTCTGTTACAATGCCCCTGACGGTTTCCACCCTTTGTATAATTATACCACAATCACGAACATTTTCATGCTAAAAGCAGTCGGACTTTGTATATAAAACAAATTCTATATCTTGCTTTTAAAAGAAAATGTCCTTTACAGAAAAATATATTAGTCTTTTAGACCAAGACTGACTGATTTTAGCCTGGAAATTAACAATTCCGTGATTGTGATATAAAGATAATCATATTGTGTACTTTTAATACACACGTTTTGTTGGAGAAACTC
Source organism: Ascidia mentula (assembly GCF_947561715.1). Taxonomy (NCBI): domain Eukaryota; kingdom Metazoa; phylum Chordata; class Ascidiacea; order Phlebobranchia; family Ascidiidae; genus Ascidia; species Ascidia mentula. Next base: position 19,262,745 of record NC_138568.1, on the reverse strand, counting down.
ACCCGCCCGCCACGTAAATCTTCCCATTCACAACACAAGCTGAGTGTCGTGACCTTGGAATGTTCAAAGGGGCGACGAACGTCCAATCGTCGGTATTGGGGTCGTACGATTCCACTGTTGCGAGCTGTTTGCTTCCATTGAAACCTCCTTTAAAATCACCGAGGTTTTAGTTTAAGCTTGTGTGAAGAAAAGACCAAGTTTCACCGCATGGAAAACTAACAAGGGAGAGAGTTAAACGTCATTTCGTTCGCCAAGCAAGTTTTAATCGCTACAATCCTGATGAAACCCCACTATATGACAGGAGAAATTTATGTAGAATTCACGTGGATTTTGTGTATGGTCAGTTCCTCAATATTATAGAAGAACACCCCTCAGATTAAGTAAGTGGCGTTTAAATTAAAGATATTGATCGGCAAGGTAGCGGTACTTAATTCTCTTGTTTGATTAAAAACTGATGATGCCGATGAAGGCGAAATTGGTGTTTATATTTTTAGTGATAAATTAGCTCACTTCAATTTGAAACATTTAGTTCAAACAACTTATTTCTCCTATTATATCATTTTATCCTATCAATATTATACGTTAATTTTATATTCAATTAACTTGACACATTAAGGTTGGTAACAATCCGTCAAGAACAACAGCTTACCGATGGCAAAAATGCGGCCTTCGAGTTCAACGGCCGCCAGTCCGTCTCTCTTCTCATTCATGCAGGAAAATTCGCACCATTCCTCCTTGCCTTCGTCGTACTTCTCGCAGCTCGAATAAGGGGATTTCCCGTTACTACCACTACCGCCGATGCAGCATATATCCCCTAAAGAGATACAGTACCATTAGCCAATGTACAAAAAACTCGTAAGGTTCTGGTGGTAGTTTAATTTACCGTTGAGGTTTACAGCTGCGTGATATGCTCTTTTCTTCGTCATGTTCGTTGGCAAATTGCTCCACTTGTCAGCAAACAAGTCGTATCTCTCGCACGAAGAATAGAAGTTGTTGTAACTTCTTCCACCGCACACGTACAACGAATCTATCCGAATAAGGTTACATAAAAACTCAAGCAACGATCTTGTCTGGTGATGGCTAACTCAATCATTTCGTTCAGAAGGGATCCTGATGTGGTTTTGTTTGTTGAGATGCGTATGATGAAGTGGAAACTTCTCCGGCAAAAGGTATTGCCACGTATTCTTGCTTTTACGTATTTCAATACAAACTATAAGTTGCGGCATTTTTTTAGTTTATTTAGTTTTGTTCAACAATATAAAGATCAGCAAAGTGGAGCCAATAATATGAATTGTGCAGACAGACAAGGTGGAAGTCTTTGCTTGGCCGTTTAGTCAGCAACGTCGTCTGAAAGTCACACCAGCTGCACTGATGAGACCTTTTAGGTCGAAACAGTGGCCATCTGTCTGCAGCTTACACAATATAAAGATTATATCAACGTTGTCTTAAAATGAAACGATGCTTCTAGAAACCAATATTTTGCATTAAAGACCAAATATTAACAATTTTAAAGAACTGTTCCTCTGGCATAAAGTTGCGAGATTTTTATCACAACCGATGTTTCGTCAACCATCCGGTGAGACTTCTCCAGGGTTGTGTGGCAACAAGTTATCATGTACATAGACATATGCCAGAAGAACTGTTCATTAAATTCACCTCTCAGCAAGAATAGCACTACTACTTACCGTCAACGACAGTGGCCGTACAAGCTCTTCTTGGTTCGTTCAAATTTTCCAAAGACATCCAAGAGTTCGGGTGTTCCAAGTCGATCGTCTCCACTTGTTTGTGGGATGCGGTGAAGAATGTATGATAGTAGGAACCACCGACAGCGTAAATCTTCCTTCCGTGTTTCACAGCCGATCCAGAGTATCTTGGGTGGGAGAAGCCCTAAAAATATATGTATAATAAAGTCGGATTGCAGGTAACTGATTTGACCATTATTTGTTCTTGATTCGTGGCTGGCTTATAAAAGAAGGTATACAAAGTAGATGATGTGTTTGTAAACCAAAATATTACTCTAACTGAGGAGTTTACAACTGAGGAGTTGATAGCACAAGTAGAAGAAGAGGGCTGGAATAACAAGATTCGTGAGTGTGAATCTCAAGCCCATCCGTTACTCGGGTGGTTGTCTGGATCATTCCATGGCTACGAAGTCACCATAACCAACTATTGACCACCAAATTTCAGCAAATGAAGACATTTTGGGAAAAAGAACCATAATAATCGTTGTAAGTTGCAGACGGATCGACGTTGACCAAAAGGTACCACAAATTGGAAATCTGTGTGACTGCTACTGTTAAAGCTAGCGCAGCGCCAAAGTCAGCAGCTGCACTGGTGAGACCTTAGGTCGAAACAGTGTGTACATCCTGTCTGCAGCTCTCCAGATATTTTCGTTTACTTTTGTGAGAGTGGAACGCAAAATTTGACAAAATAAACACACTAACCGGTAAAGAGCGATCCAGACCAGATTGTGGGTCGTAAATACGACATTCCGAGCTGCCTTCCCTTCCTCCGATCAGGACAAAGCTCGGTTGATCTATGATCCCGTCAAACACATCTGTAATATCAAATTTTTAGTTACGTTTCTTTTCTGGAACAGAATGACTTATCTGGGCAGTTGGACAATATAACAATGACAAGTGATCTAAGATGAAAAAAAAACGGTTTTTACACCAGCATTTATGGTTTAGTTTAGGCATTAATTTGCTTGCAGTTAAAGGGCTGATACTGTACTTTTCACACTTTTGAAACGCAACCACTAGGTTTACAGGCTACCTTGGCCACAAAATACCCCGTAAAACCGAGCTTGTCGCTCCTACTTCTTGGGGGGAAAGTGGCTTATCCGGCTAGGCTGCATTTGCCTGGGCTGCGAAGCCTGTCTAAACCTAATGATCTTAATACGACAGCTGTGATCGCCAAGTAAGGACATGCGCAATGGGGCGATCCTTATCCTGCCAATAATGCCATTGCATGAAACATTACTGTGTTCTACAACACAATATACATGCTAAAACAAACATGCTAAAATATACATGCTAAAATTGATGCTAAAACAAACAGTACAGCTTTCAAACAAGTCCGAGTTAACGCCATACACACAGCTATACTCATACAAATACCTGTTGGGCTTGGAGATGGTTTGTTTACGATTTTGCCTCTTTCCAAATGCTGGATTCTCTCTCCCAATGAGTCAACCAACCTGTTTGAACAATCGATGTTGTTTCGCACAAGATCCTGTGTGGAAAACAACCGTATCCTATTACCTCATTTCCATGTAAATGCGAAAAACTTCACGCCTGGCTATGTTCTGTTCACCGAAACCTTATTAAGACTAATGTAGCACACAAACTGTATGTTACATTGGTTATTTCATGTAAAACATCTACGCAGCTAAAAAAATTTACTTTTCCGCTCTTAATTCGCTTTAACCAACATGGTCTTGTACAGAAATCACTTTTTATCACAAATAAATTCGGAAAAGTTTTTATTGTTATTATAATATAGGACAAAACAGCACCTGTTACATTGAATGTTTGCCAAATTTGGCAGTGCTCTGGCTGTTAAGTAACGCGTTCAACAATAAGTGGATACTTGACTTTTACCTCGACTCTTATATCATTGAGCTCCTCGTCAGTGACCAGAGACAATTCAATAAGTTCAAAGAGACTCGGAAAAAGTTCTTCCCTAGCGGAAAGATCCTCTTGGACCCAACGTACTATTCCCGTGAACATATCGTACTCAGAACACTGCGAACCACAGAATCACATAGCGACTTTACCACACTGCTAAGGTAATTAGTGTTTCAAATTTTGTGAAGTTGCAATAGAATTGTCGCAAATTCTAATGTTTTAATACAGTACAGGTGACATGGGCTATGGTATTAAATCAGGCAAGAACTAACTAGGGGCGCGCCGGCCAAATAAATCTTGCATTCGGGTCAGGTGTTGGGATAAACAAAACACTGTTCATACTGGCGTTGAATATTATTTTGGGGCACATTTTTGCAGCTTTTCGGTTACAACTTTTGAACGTTAATTACTGCCAATAGATTAGAGCTCACATTGCCTTATTCGATAATTTGTGGCCAATGAGGCGAAAAGTTTGCCCTCTCTAGTAATAAACGTATGTCGTTCAACCTCACAAATGTGTATAATTGGAAAACTCGTGTACTTCTGACACAAACTTGTCACCCTTCTACAACCTGGTGCAAATGCAACAGCTTCAGTGCAGCATAAAATAAACAAACCTCTCTGTTTTCGTCCTTTATGAATGCGGCGATATCGTCTACTTCGAGGTTTCCGAAATCGTCATGGTTGAACAGTGACACCAAGTCGTCAGAAAAGGCACGAGTGCATTTTTCCAAAACCTCAGGAAGGTTATAGCGTTTGGCGTAGGAGCGAATCCTCAAGGAGTTCTCAACCGTTACTATGCCAAGCAGAAACTCAGTGCAATCAAATTTTAGGTCTGTGAAATAAGGTTAACTTTATCGGCTTGCTCGATACCACAGTACTTTCGTGTTGTTATGATGATGGCTATTTTAGTGGTATATGTGTATATCTTAAGTAAGGACTGATTTTAGCCAGCATAAATAAACGTTTCCGTGCTGCTTGTGATTTTTCCGTGCTGCAGAGTGAACCATTTGTTCAGAATGGGCTTTATAAAAGAACGGGAAATGACTCCCAGAATCAACTAACAAGATTATATGTATACAGATATGATGACTATGCTGTAATCGTGAAATCGTTTGATATGGAAGAAGCAGTTAGTTGCTAGTTACATAAATACCATCAATTTGTGTGTATTCGGCGTCTTCCAGTAGATAGAAAACGTTTTCTTCCGTGATTTTGACGTACCCTGTGTAGATGTACTCGAGAATATTTGCCATGCGTTCATGAGATATGTGATCCATCACTACAACGTCAGCATATCTTTCGCGCATCTGTTTTAATGCAATTTACATGACTGCATTAGGCCTACTTAAATCTTTTGTAAAGAGGTTTTACGACACTAATCATCCTTTATGTTAAAGAATCGACTATTCGACACTTGATACCGTACACATTGTGTTTTCTACAAAAAAGCAAGACATAAGTGCTCAATTGGATGTGCTGTCTAACACTCTTAAATAAAAAAATTCAGTATTTGCGATGATTATCGAACGAAGGCACAGGCAGAATATTTGAGATATAAACACAGTTGCGTACCTCCGCGCGAAACATCGTTTTGAAGTATTCGGAAAATGTGCTCAGCAGGCATTTATGCACAGGATAATCCTTTCCTTTGCACCGAAGTTTGCCGTCGCATAAAATCTGTCGGGTTTTACGATCACTGCAAGATCATTTAAACACTCATTTACAGCCAGAATGAAGGTCGTATATTGGTTTAACGGGGCATGATAAATGACTGTGGGTGTGGCGATGCTTATGACTGGGTATACTTACTCATTGAGGTAGTCAAGAAATTTGACCCCTCTTTCCCGTTTTACGGCTTGTTTGTATTCCACAATATCTTCGTCGTCTTCAAACATCTTGCTCTGTGAATTTTTGTTCTGGCTTAGGTTACACACAGTGCCTTTACTCCATTAAACATGCTATATTATCAAACATTATTACAGTTAAATGCTCCTAGGGTAGTAGTATGTTGTTCACAAAAAGGGTTGTGATATGGAAAGGATATTCAAAACCATTCTAGTAAATGTATTAAGTATTCAGAACGCAACGGCGTACCAATAGGTCGTTTTCAGTGCAAAGCAGCATAAGGACATTGAAAGACATTGTTATAAAATGCCTGCAGCCTACACCACCATGATGAACCATGCACTTGATTGCTGATTTATTGTAAATATACAGCTGCCAGACTTTCAGTAAACTACCGTATTCCGTAATTATTCACATTTAATGAAACCACTGCAATCTTTACAAAAATCTTACTTACATATGCTGCCCATAAACTGTATAACTTGACAAAATGTGCGGAACCACTTTTTGCAGCGAACTGAGTGTTTATCAGAAAATACACCGAGAAGCGTTTTTCCCTTCGCATCGAAGCTGTTCCGCAAGAGCGCTCAAGCGAACTTTTCAGGTGGCAAATGAGCACAATGGAAATGTTATCACAGCAATAAACTATTTTGCAAATATCTATCATAGATAGGAGAATTTTGACAGAAACTATTTCTAGCTAGTTTAAAACTGAATTTTTTAGAAAGAAGAAACGACACCATGTCTATTTCTCCACGAAATGAGCAACGAGTATTTGCAAAATACATTTTGTATATATCCGCGTGGGTAGCGCATACCACGCCTCACAAATATTTACACAAAAAACACGAAATTGGAAACGTTGTGCAAGAAAAAATAATATGACGAGTAAACATGGTGAGGATGGTAGATGAAACGACCGTTAAAATACAATCTACGTAAGCCAGAGGGATAGTTCTTTCATAATTACAATTCCTGACAGCAACCGTAGCACTGCCCCCATCAGAATGGATGATATGACAGTATTTTAATTATCAGAAGCGGACGAAGATGATTGGATGAGCCTTCGTGACTCGTCAACTTCTTCCAACGAATTGTTATTGTTCCTGTTATTGTTTTTTTCACCCCACGATTGAGATTTCGGTTCTTTTAAAAAGCACGACAACACGGCCCCCATGAGCATACAGGCAGCCTGGAACAATATCGTGGCGTTGCTTCCCAAATGCTTGAACACGACCCTCCCCACCTCTCCGTATATGATTCCGATCGGTATCATGACCCCGGCGAACCAAAGAGTGACGAATGTTTCATCCATAGGCTGGGTACTCTCAGTGGTCAGCCCGTACAACGAAACCATGGCAAGCTGTGAGAACGCACCCATGGCAACATTGCAAACGTAGACGGGGACGAGATTGCCGAAAATTACTCCCATGGCCGTTCCGCTGGCGGAAAGGAATACAAGCCAAGATGCGATGATGCCAAATAACCTGAACTTTTTGTATCGGTTTATCAACATGGCGGCGGGAACGGTTCCCAATATGCAGCCAGACCCGTAAAAAGCTATTACGTTACCACCTATTATGTCGCGATCGACATGAAGCATCATCGCTATCTTCTTCAAGATCTCGGACATTAAGGTAAATTGGATCGTTTGCGCCTGGAATATTGCACTGAAGACTACACAGACGACTAGGAAGTTTTTTGAACTCAATACCCTGTAACTTTGAGACCAATACTTGTTCGATTCTTCAGCCTTGTCGTGTCGTTTTAGGTGTTGCGAAGTACTGGGAGGGTTTGGCGGCGTATCGCTTGCTATGAGACACAGAGTGAGGCATATAACGAGCGAAATAACGAAGCAAGCGCTGAACATTGTCAGTAGCGTGTCTCTGTTCATTTTCACACTTTGTGTATCACTCTTGGATATATGGAAAGTCAGGAGGTTAGTCGGCAAGGTCGCACCGAAAATGTACCCTGTGAAAAGACCCATCAGGTTAAGACTCATGGCTGTTCCCAATTCATTCTCCGGGAACCACACCACGGCAAAGATGGACGGCGTGGCCATTAAAATATTAGCTGATAATCCGGTCAACGTTTGGCCAACAACGCTCAGCCAAAATAACTTCGTGTTCATCAAGGAAATTGCGATGCAGGCGAAAGCACCGTTGAAAGAGAGGGCGCACAATAGAGCTAAAGTTCTGAACCTTACGATTCGACGGAAGGTCAGCCATGTTAGGGGCAGTGCAAAGGCAACGGGTGCCACGTCATACGCCACAGTCATCCAATCAACCTGCGCGTACGACTCATCGAAGAAGTTTACGTAAAAGTTGCTGATTTGACCGAAACAGGCGAAACACAGACCGGAGAGCATTTGCAGCAGGGTAAGTAGAACCAGGATCACCCATCTCCGCTGGGAAAGCTTTGGGTTGCTCGACTTGCATTGCTCCAAATCCTCAGAATTCATATTACAAAATTTTCGAAAAAATCTTACTGGTATCGTCACTGCAAAAATAACAGCATTTATATTAAGTTGTTGTGAAAAGACAAGCTTAAAGGGGGAAGTAATGATTAAAGATTATTTCAATTGCCAGCCTTGGTGAATTAAATAAGCACATCGGGTATACAGTAAAGATACGGTTACTGATGAAACACCGCCAGCGAGATTCTGGAAAATGGAACTTCTCTTGCCCATAAAATTTTTCTCCAAACTGTTACTAATATTTTCAAGCCCCATACAAAACGAACAAGGAGCTCTTTTGAAGAGAGTCACCTTTTATTGAGAACGTAACTCGTATAGCCGACAGGGTCAACCAAACTACAACTTAAACGCTCACTTTATCACAGCCAACATCAAATAACTGCCATTTCAAATTGACCAAACATGCAAAAATCAACTTCAGCAGTCCTTCATTAGCTACTGCCATGTTGTCAATGGTGGGGGTGACAGTGTCCTGTCCATACTTGAACCAAAACCCCGTCTATATCTGTCCGAGAGATCGTGCTATTTTGTGGCTATCCATTATATGACGAAAATCGACGTGTGGCACTTGGTGAACCCCCAGTGTTATTCGAGAACCAAACACGATAATTTTTACTTCGCTAGTCAGCGACTGAAAACGTAATTACAGAACGGTTGTCCTACATGTTTAAATCTCAACCGTCCATTAATGTTTCCAGGTATTCGATATTGCATACATTCGATTTACACCCTTATTGTAGTTTCTACGAATTTTACTATGTTTATGTACATGATATCTTGTTGCCACATAACTCTGAAGAAGTCTCACCGGATGGTTGACGAAACGTCGGTTGTGATGAAAATCTCGTAACTTTATGCCAGAGGAACAGTTCCTGAACATTACAATGCCTGGCAGCAAGAACAGCACTATAACAAAAAATCAGTAATTTCAACTTTACTGGATCATGAAACCAAGCTATAGGGTATACCCTGGCAGGCTGTCGACCTATTATATGTATAGTTGCTTAGTATAAACAGAAAAATTCAACCTGGCAGACAGCTCTTACGATGATAAGCAATGTGGAGCCAATAATATGAATTGTGTATAAGCTGCTCTTCCGATGTTTAAAATCAGAAAAATATATTTCGCCCTGAAAAGCCATCATTTTGTTGATATGTCGGCCAGATTATTTTTTTTTTCTGTTTATGCGTAGCATTATAAAGTTAGGTACTTTGTACATATATGTGTGTTTTGCGTTAACGATGATGTCGATTCACGATCACACGACGTGGCAAGTTCGTGGGTCACGACGACCGATAACCTCGGGGGCAGAGTGGTTTGCGTGGCCGAAATCCGTGTCAGTTCGCAGTTTTATGAACGAAATCGGTTTGAAACGATCTATTTGCGGAGTTGCCTGTTGTACTCATATAGGCCGAAAGTTCGTTTTGATCGCACGTTTTGATTACCTAACATGTAATCCAATGCAGGGGGGTAATTTCAAATAATAATGCAGTTACTGGCTTCGAAAAACATAACGCAAGTCCTAAAGTTATTGAAATGTCAACCAAAATAAGAAGCTGTAATTTGCAGTGGCATCCAAACGTTGACTTAAACGCCACGAAAACACAGTAACCACCCTTGTATTGCTCGGTGATGCTCGGTGATGCTCGGTGATCCTCGGTGATGCTCGGTGATGCTCGGTGATGCTCGGTGATGCCGGTGATGCTAGGTGATGCTAGGTGATGCTCGGTGATGCTCGGTGATGCTCGGTGATGCTCGGTGATGCCGGTGATGCTAGGTGATGCTAGGTGATGCTCGGTGATTCTCGGTGATGCTCGGTGATTCTCGGTGATGCTCGGTGATACTCGGTGATTTTCGGTGATGAGTTTGGCTCTTTTTACAATATTCGTACAATCGTATGACGAAGGACATTCGAGATTACGTGACACAATTAAATAAAGGAGAATCGGATAAAATATTTTTTTGATTTACAAACAACAACTAAAATTAAAAAACAGCGCAACAGCGAGTAAAACATCTTTGCGATTTGATATTTCAGTCTTACCCTCACGGCGGATCGTTTTTTTCAAATGTACGCAAATTTTGACACGAATTTCGTGCGGAAAATCTACGTGCGGAAAATCTTCGTGCGATGCTTTGATAATTTCCGCATGTAAAAAAAGCCCGAGAAAGGTTTACACGGTGTTGTAAAGATTGAAGCTTTCAGCTTTACGCTGCAAATGTTAGCTTTACGCTGCAAAATGCGTCACAGGTATGTTACATAGGTATTCCCAAAAGTGTAATAGGTTTAGCAAGTCTGGGGGATTACACGAAGCAAATGGAAATGATTTTATAGGACAGTGAAAATACAACTTAACGCGTCATGAATCAGTCAGAAAAGCCGGTGTTTATTTGTACTTGTTGCTTGCAATGAGTTTACGAAGAAATATTCGCCGCATGCGCGTTACACAAGACAACATATTCGCTAAGGTTACTATGCAAACAACATTGGTCTTCCACGCAATCACGAGTTCTATACCGAATCCATTTGCATTGTTGTTCCTTGCAGCTTAAATGACATCTATGACATTTCTCGAATCGTAAATAATGAACAAATACTTGTAGTTCATCATGAAGAAAGAATGCATTTCTGGGCAACACTTGCATGCAATAGTGACGTATATTTCTATGAATGTAAATATAATCGTATGTAAAGGGTGCTTCAGAAAACGACATTATGGAGCATATCTGTGCAGTGACGGAGTGTAAGGTAGTATGTTTCCGAACAAGTGTCGACAGTTATTAAGTAACGAACAGGTTATACACGATTACCGCATATAAATTTTAGGCCGATCGAAGTGTCGATAAATTGGGTTAATAAGGATATAACTTGTTTGTAAACTCTTGGCATGGTGCAGGACGTGCGTAATTTTGCATTGTTTTGTCAGCGATGCAATTAGCAAAAAATCAAAACAAATCCAAGCGTGAGTAAAAATATGCTGTAATAATTTTTATCGCCTATTTCATATTCTTGTATACAAGAGATTAAATACGGATGGTCATATATAATAAATAACCACGTTTTTATTTATAACCTGTGGCGTGCTTAAGTACATTTCATCACAAAAGACCCGTTTACTTGTACAGAAAAGGCCGGAAGTAGGTTATTTATATTTCAGTTTGCACCCGTCGTCAGCCACAGTAAATCGTGCTGAAACTATATAGGTCACCATGCTTGCCGAAGAATCAAATTTCGAGGAAAACAGCAACATCCGATTGTCAATGAGACGATGGATTATCTTGGTACTACTCACTCTGCTACAAATATTATCCGGAATAGCATTCACGTGTTTCGGACAAATCAACAACTTCTTTGTCCTATTTTTCCACGTGACCTATACCCAAGTTGATTGGATGACAATTGCGTATGACGTGGCCCCGATCGCCTTTGCATTGCCTTTTACTTGGATCACCCACCGCCGAATTGTCGGCTTTAGAAACCTATCCTTGGTATGCGTTCTTTCTTTCAACACTGCGTTTGCTTGCTTTGCCATTTCTTTGATGGATACTAATTTGTTTTGGCTAAGCGTAGTTGGCCAAACACTCACCGGGTTGGGGGCATTCATTTTAATGTCAACACCGTCTATTTTCGCCACAGTTTGGTTTGCTGAAAACGAGGTTGGAACGGCTATTAGCTTCAACTTGATGGGGCTTTTTGCAGGTTATGCCATCGGGGGCGTCCTACCCACATCTGTGTTAACATTATCTACAAACAACAGCAACGGGAGGCAAACAATTACTTCCGATAAAGACGCTCTTCTGTTAATATTTAGTACTTGTTTTGTGCTCTCAGTCGTAATAAGCCTGGCGTTGTGTCTAACTACCAAAGATGTCCCACCCAACCCCCCAAACGCACTGCAGCGTCTGAAGAGACTCGAAAGTACAGTGAACACCAGCAGTTATTGGTCAAACACAAAACGGCTGCTGAGCCAAAAAAACTTCCTTCTCGTGTGTGTCGTTTTCGGGGCTGTCTTCCAAGGCACCACAGTTGAGATCACAATGATGTCCGAGATATTGGAGCATTCCGGGAAATATCACACAAACACAGACCTGGTCGGTGGTTACGTCGTAGGCCTGTATTCTTTGGGTAACATATTAGGGACAATTCCCGCCGCAATGTTAATCAATCGGTACAAACAGTTCGGGATTATCAGCATCATATCCGTTTGGTTGGTCTTTTTGTCCGCACTTGGAATAGCTTTGGGTGTGATTTTCGGCAGTCTCGCTACCGCGTACGTCTGCAACGTTGCCATGGGAGCAGTTTCACAATTGGCCATGGTGGCGTTGTATGGAATCCTCACCGAAGCCACGCAACCACTGGACGAAACTTTCGTAACACTTTGGTTTGCTGGAATTATTGTGCCCATGGGAATCATATACGGCGAAGGGGGGAGGTTTGTGTTTGAGTACTTGGGAAGCAACGCGGCGATTTTGTTTCAGGCTGCCTCTATGCTGCTGGGGGCTGTTTGTACTTGCTTCTTCGTAACTCCGCAAGTTGATGACAACAGCGTGTGTGAAGATGACGAGGAAACCAAACTCATCAGTGAATCTTCATCGGAAACTACTGATGATGACAATGTACGTCACCCAATTAACCAAGGGAGAATCAGATAAAATATTTTTTTCAGCATGACTGATTTACAAACATAAACGAAAATTAAAAAACAGCGCAACAGCGAGTAAAACATATTTGTTATTGGAAATTTCAGTCTTATCGTCACGGTAGGACGCTTTTTACAACTGTAAGAAAATTTTAACACGAATTTCGCTTGGAAAATCTTTGTGCTCGGCTTTGATAACTTTCGCAAACATAAAGCCCGAGATAGGTTTGCAAGATGTTATAAAGATTGAAGCTTTCGGTTTTACGCTGCAAATGTTTGCAATGCAGCACTATGACTGTATGGGCGTCACAGCTATGTTACATAGGTATTCCCAAAAGTGTAATAGGTTTAGCAAGTCTGGGGGTTTACAGGACGCAAATGAAAATGATTTTATAGAACAGTAAAAATACAACTTAACACGTAATGAATCAATCAGGAAAGCCGGTGTTTATTTGTACTTCTTGCTTACAATGAGTGTACGAACAAATTTTAGCCGCATGTACGTCACGCAGACAACATATTCGCAAAGGTCACTATGCAAACAATTTTGGTCTTGCACGTCATCACGTTTTGTGCCGGATCCATTTGCATTGATGTTTCTTGCAGCTTAACTGACACTTATGACATTTCTTATGAATCGCAAGTGATGAACAATTACTTGTGGTTCATCACGATGGAGGAATGCATTTCTGGGCAGCACTTTGCATGCAATATTGACGAATATTTCTATGGAAGTAAACATAGACGTCGGTGAATCGCAAGATGACATTATGGAGAATGTCCATGTGGTTACGTGGTTTTAGGTGATGTGTTTAAGGCGTACATAGTGAATATTGGAATAAATTTACTGATCGAGTGAAGATCGTGGCACAAACTTAAATGTCCCTGATTTTACGTACAAAACATTTAAAAATCTTGTAGAGAATTGGAAAGCAGTAAAAACAATCCGCATTGCTGTGAGATGTGATTAATCGCCCTGATGTCCGGTGTTGTCAACGGAATGTTTCATGTGTATATAGTACATGTATTTGCTTCACCCGAAAATTGCCTGTTTTTGTACAAGAGATTAAATACAGATGTTAGCATTTCCCTTGCACCAAACTCCTAACAAGCAAAAGAGTTTTAAATATTTACATGTTATAAATAAACCCGGTTTTTAGCTGTAGCCTTAAGTATATTTCAGTTTGCACCCGTCGTCAGCCACAGTAAATCGTGCTGAAACTATATAGGTCACCATGCTTGCCGAAGAATCAAATTTCGAGGAAAACAGCAACATCCGATTATCAATGAGACGATGGATTGTCTTGGTACTACTCACTCATTTGCTGGAATCGCATTGTGCCCATGGGAATCATATACGGCGAAGGGGGGAGGCTTGTGTTTGACTACTTGGGAAGCACCGAAACATGTTTTCTTTAAAATAAAACCGAGTTTTTTATGTTGTTATTTTATATGTGAAGTTTCCGTCTGTGTCACGCACAACAAGTGGCGTTGGACAAAGGTCGATCACAGCAAGGAAATAATAAATGTTGAAACTTTAAGCTGGATCTGATAAGTTTATATTAGCTACACTACAGCGTGATGCCAAATCTCTTCGTTCCTTTAGGTGACTCTAGCTCGGCGGCTGGATGAACTAGCCTTGTGGGCGGATCCGGGCCACGGGCCGTAGTTTAGCGACCCCCGGATTAAATCTGCGGTCAGAAGCAAAACCTTTTGTTCATATTTTACGAGAACGAAAGCTGACGAAAAAAGATTTAAAACAGTATCAAACTAGCCCAAAAATTCATAGTCCCGTTGTGAACATGGTTTAAAAGGTGGTGCGACACAACAAACTTTAATCCAATGGCCCTGAGTTACTGACTCTCCTTAACCAAAAAAGTTCTCGTGTTATAATATGTTGTTTAGTCGGTATCAGTTGTATCCGGTGACGATTCACTGATGAGTTTGGTTTCCTCGTCATCTTCACACACGCTGTTGTCGTCCACTTGCGAAGTTACGAAAAAGCAAGAACAAACCGCCCCCATCAGCATAGAGGCAGCCTGGAACAAAATCGCCGCGTTGCTTCCCAAGTAGTCAAACACAAGCCTCCCCCCTTCGCCGTATATGATTCCCATGGGAACTATGATTCCAGCAAACCAAAGTGTTACGAAAGTTTCGTCCAATGGTTGCGTGGCTTCGGTGAGGATGCCATACAGCGCCACCATAGCCAGTTGTGAAACTGCTCCCATGGCAACGTTGCAGACGTACGCGGTTGCGAGACTGCCGAAAATCACACCCAAAGCTATTCCAAGTGCGGACAAAAAGACCAACCAAACGGATATGATGCTGATAATCCCGAACTGTTTGTACCGATTGATTAACATTGCGGCGGGAATTGTCCCTAATATGTCACCCAAAGAATACAGGGCTATGACGTAACCACCGACCAGATCTGTGTTTGTGTGAAATTTCCCGGAATGCTTCAATATGTCAGACATCATTGTGAACTCAATTGTGGAAGCTTGGAAGACAGCCCCAAACACGACACACACGAGAAGGAAAGTTTTTTGGCTCACCAGCCGTTTCGTGTTTGACCAATAACTACTTGTGTTCGCTGCACTTTCGAGTCTCTTGAGTCGCTGCAAGGCGTTTGGGGGGTTGGGTGGGACATCTTTGGTAGTTAGACACAACGCCAGGCTTATTACGACTGAGAGCACAAAACAAGTACCAAATATTAACAGAAGGGCGTCTTTATCGGAAATAATTGTCTGCCTCCAGTTGCTGTTGTTTGTAGATAATGTTAACACAGATGTGGGTAGGACGCCCCCGATGGCATAACCTGCAAAAAGCCCCATCAAGTTGAAGCTTATAGCCGTTCCAACTTCGTTTTCAGCAAACCAAACTGTGGCGAAAATAGACGGTGTTGACATTAAAATGAATGCCCCCAACCCGGTTAGTGTTTGACCAACGATGCATAACCAAAACAAATTACTATTCATCAATGAAATGGCAAAGCAAGCAAACGCAGTGTTGAAAGAAAGAACGCATACCACGGATAGGTTTTTAAACCCGACAATTCGGCGGTGGGTGATCCAAGTAAAAGGCAATACAAAGGCGATCGGGGCCACGTCATACGCAATTGTCATCCAATCAACTTGGGTGTAGGTCACGTGGAAAAAATGGACAAAAAAGTTGTTGATTTGTCCGAAACACGCGTATGCTATTCCGGATAATATTTGAAGCAGAGTGAGTTGTACCAAGATAATCCATCGTCTCATTGACAATCGGATGTTGCTGTTTTCTTCGATATTTAATTCTTCTGCAAACATAGTGACCTATATAGTTTCAGCACGATCTACTATGCGGCTGACGACGGGTGCAAACTGAAATATAAATTACCTACAAGTAAACGGGTATTTTGTCATAAAATGCATACTGAACACTAAATTTATTACATGTAAAATTTAATAATTCTTTTGTTAGTTTGGAGTTTTGTGCATGGAAAGGCTAGCATCCGTATTTAATCTCTTGCACAAAAGCAGGCCATTCTCGGGTGAAGCAAAAGCATGCAAGAAATACACCGGACATCAGAGCAATCAATCATATTTCACAGCAATGCGGATTGTGGTTACTGCCTTCCAATTTTCTACAAGATTTTTAGTTTTTTTCTACGTAAAATCAGGGACATTTAAGTTTGTGCCACGATCTTCTCTCGATCAGTGAATTTATTCGAATATTCACTATGTAGGCGATAAACGTTATTGCCACATATTTTTATTCATGCTTGGATTTATTTGTTTTCTTTTTGCTTCATTGTTGAAAATCTAAGGCAAAATTGCGCACGTCCTGCACCAAGCCAAGAGTTTACAATCAAGTTATATCCTTCGTAGACCAATTTCTCGACACTTTGTTCAGCCTAAAATTTATAAGCGTCAATCGTTTACAACCTGTTCGTTATTATCTTTTAAAACCGACCACACTTGTTAACCTGCCAGACTTGCTAACCTGTTACACTTTTGGAATACCTGCGTAATATACCTATTACGTCCTTGCCTGTGCCGATAGTCTTACTGCTGTGTTGCAAATATTTGCAGTGTGAAGCTGAATGCTTAAGTAACATCGTGCAAACGTTTCTTAGGCTTTTTTGCTCGCGGAAATGATCTAAGCCGTGCACGAAGATTTTCCACTTGCAATTCGTGTCCAAATTTGCGTTTAGTTTTCAAAAACGTCCTTCCGTGACGATAACAATGTGGTGACGAACAAACTTAAACCGAATTACAATACAAAATGACCCCGTGTCAAACGCTGTTTTATTTTGAAAACGAGCAAAACTGGTGATGCTCTTTATAGAGAAACATGGTTATGAAAGCTTGTTTTGTATTGGTATTTTGTTCATTACAGTTGAGGATTTCATTAAATAGTCGGGCCGCAGGAAGTTGTTTCAAAATGTCAAAGCTGTGATTGAAAACAAACTATATGTTAGGACCATTACCAAACATTTCGGAACCCTAATTTATATTTTAATTGTTCAAAAAAATCCCCACCTCGGCTGCAAGAAAACCCCTTAAAACTCCCAATACATTTATTGTGGTTGCAGGGCAACGTTCTGCACAACGGAAAGAAATTCACATCAAGCGAAAAGAAAAGGTATTACTGGCTGTTAAAGTAGACGGGTATGGTGTGATGGAAAAACATATTTGTCATAACCAAGGCCTTAAAAAAAATCAGCCTAAGTAAAATAAAATGACCCCAGTTGGTGAAGTGAACACACACACACACACACACAAGGACGCACAAATACACGAAAGAACAAGATTGGTGACAATAATTCACCAAGAACAAGCAGTGTTTTTTTTTATTTATGTTCATGGGCAAAAAACAGAACTATTAACAGTTATTTGTTGGAAAGAGCAGCATCCAGGTGCGTCATGATTTGGCCGGTCAAGAAACATCTGCAGAAAAGACAAAAAATTGCCATTAAAACATTGCTTTGATACTGGTTTAAATAAATTGTAATTTAGTTTGCTTTTTGATTAAGTTTTTTCAAATATCAGGCCTTATAACGATAAGTAAATTGAATCAGAGCAATTTTGTTTTATAATTTAAAATGTATACATTTGAAAGTGAGGTGAACAACATGTTTTGCAAGAACACCATGTTCACAAGCTACAAATGACCTGTTTGTACAAGGTTTGGTAAAATTTTTATAAAACTTACAGCTCATTGCATGACTTTCATAAAGCTTTTTTAATTGGTCCTGGTTGAATTTGACAAAGGTCTCATATTGTTCTGAAAGAAACATAGACGTTAATTAGTATCTAAAACCCCTTTATGTTAAACAAAAAACACAACATAAGATAAAAAAGCATTAAAAAAACTGCTCTCTTTGTAATGATAAAGCTACAAGCACTGCAATGTAAACATTCAATATGTTTGTCAAAAGTACCAACATACCAGAGAAGAGCAGTTACACACAAATAGTTCACCATTTTTTCATACAATGGTCAGTTTTTACCAGAAAAGTGGGATGCTTGTTGGCATCAGTTCGAAAAGGAAAAAACGTACCAGACAGTTTGTTGAGAAGAACACTTTCATATTCAGCTCTTATTGAATCTTCCTGTTCTTTCAGAAGTTGTTGACATATTAAGGTGACCTTCAAAATGAGCCAAAAGTTTAAAAGTGAGAGGAAAAAATATGTTTTTGAACTGAAGTCTTGAGCATTTCACACTTGCGTTTTCTTAATGCTTTATAATTATGATAAATTTTATTTACCAAGGAATGACTAGAGGCATCTTTAAAGGTAAAATTTTACATCCTCCATTGTACAATGCAGCCAGACCCCATTGATCGGAAATTTTAAGACTGCTTGGTTTTAAAACCTCATGTCATTAATTACAGTATCCAAACAAAAAAGTCCAAGTTTATGCAACAACATTGCAATTTATGTTATTTATCATGTTAGCTCTAATCTGATGTCAACCACTAAATTGAAAGCAATATATAATCAGCTTCATTCTATAACTTTTTTGCTTTACACGTCGTGCCAAAATAATTAAAATTGACACTTTTATTCCTTTTTCATGGTGATGATTTCATTGAACATATCTACCCTACAGAGGTTTTACATATCAGTCAATTGCCTTTGGTCAAGTGGTAGTTAAGCTTACAATGCCACTTTGTATTTACCTGCTTTACAGTTAAAAGCGGTTGTTCGGAAGAGCTCTTTGCATCGTTGATATCCATGCTTGGCAAGTTGGATGTGGAGGCTACGAGTTGTCCTGAAAAAGCAAAGAAGTAAACAGATACAGGTTTATATGCATACACACCAATTATGAGCTGTGCTCAAATCAATGATAAAATATATCAGAGGTTGTTAACAATACGGCAAGTTGATATGTAGACTTGGGGTAAAGACCCTGCATGAGGTAGCACAGCAAATTTTATTGAAAAGGGTCAACATCATACAGAGACAGAGTATATATACAACATTTAGTTGTAGTACAATGGCAAAAAAGTATTTATTATATCTTAAGATTACAGTAAAGTAATAATTAGTGGAAACAGTAACCTGTTAAAAGGGGTTGTGAGCGAAAAGCATGAAAGTGAGCACGAAAATAATTTGAGAAACCGGCTTGCTTAGCAGCCACTAAAATAAAATGAACATGATGCTTTGCACATTTACCTAAATTGCTGCTTTGCGATAATTCAGCTTTTGCATTTGCCTCAACAACTGCTTGTCGTCTTTTCATTTGTCGATATTTTTTGTAAATTCCATTGACTACATCTATAAAATAGCATAATTATATATAAAAGAGTTAAGTTTAGAAGAATATAGATATGTCACATAGATTGTTAAAGTATATATACATGGTCCAGTCTGCAGAATGTGGCAGTTCCCGACGAGATCTCAGATGTGCAAGACTATCTTTTCATGTGCGCGCATGCACGACCCCTAAGCCCGCATGCAACGAAAACGATAAAGCGTCCTACTTTTAATGGTTTTATGTTTGGACATTCGCATGCAGTCGAAAAAATTTGGCGTGCAAACAAAAAAAGTGAAAGAAAATCTTGCGCATTCAGATGCCATACTCTGCAGACTGGTACATGGTAGTTGTTTTGGTGTGAATATTTTTAATTAAAGGAATAATTTCTCTAGAGGTTAAGAGGAATTGCTTCTGCTCATAATTCCAGACTGACAGTCGAGTTGAATTTATTTAATCCCCATACCGGTTGTAGAAATTCCAGCAGCACCCTGTCTGGCTGAGAAAGGGGAACCTTCTACCAACGGCTTAAGATCTTTTTCGAATTTCTGCCATGCTGCCAAAGGATTTTTCCACGTTTCCTTGCACGGTGGTCGCCCGGAATTGGCAGAAAATGCTGGTCTTAAAAATCGTTTTTTACAGATCGGCGCACATCCGGTTTCTGGACCAACTGATGAGTTCACACCACCATCATGCAGAGGGGACAAATCCAATCTTCTTTTGAGGGTTACGCAAGCCATTGTTCCAAATGATTTAAGTAATTTAGCCTACTTAATTTGTGTGTAGCACCGATGAATTAATTTTAAATGACCAAAATTTACAAATGCCCAAACCCAATTAATTAAATAAATTGGCTACAAACAAAAACATATTATCTTAAAATCCAATTTTTTAGCCAGAAACGTGAATTTCCGTTTTTACGTTTGTCCTTTGTTACGTCACAATTTGTTAACTAAGAGTTACGACTCAATGGAAACAAACATTTTTCCACAACCTTATGTTATTTTTTTTCGCCCAACAAGTTTTTGGTATAAAATCAACACGAAACACTACATAATAACTTCTATATTCAAACTTTTTACAAGCTCTGTCTGAAGTCAGTATCAGGAGTTGGCAGGGCTCCTTGGATTTAATTTTATTTCCAGTGTTTCCAAAACGTTTTGGTATAATTATTTATTTTTTCAGCATGATGATGTTTTTTTGTTAATGGATTTTTAGTTTTTAATTTGGAATTACAAAATGTTCATACCCATGATAGATTTGTAGATGTTATAATATGACAAAATATGTATACTTTTACCCCAAAAAACACTTAGTCAAGTACTAACTCCAGTTACGAATAAAAATCTGTGATCAAAAATTGAAAAAAAATGATGAGGTAGAAACAGGCATAATTTTTTAAACTCTTCGCAGAATTTTAAAATTTGTTTCACAATTTGCAACTTAACCATGCAACTCTCTGTCTTACGCGCACTTATCTGCGTTCGTCGATCGATTTGCCAAAGCTTATGTAATCGGTGGCTAACTTTGCTACAACGATCGAGCTGCGAGGCAACAGAAATGTCATGTTAGAAAGTTACCAGATGCATAAACTTATTAAAAGGAACAATTTTAGGTGCATATCTCGTTTATCACTCGCACAAGATGTTTTGATGGCGATGGCAGCGCTGGACTAAACCAGTCAAACCCATGACTGCAGTCAAGCGTGACCGCGAGGCTTTCTACGCGCTGGTTACGAGAGTTTAAATATTAGTTTTAAGCTCCGAAGGGTAATTTTATTCCTTTGTTAAACCGTCTTATGGTTACCTTGTTCACGTCATTCAGAATTTATCGAAATAACTACTTCACAGTATTTGTTTCATGCTCTGAAATGGAACTCTTGCAAAATATATTGGCAAGTATAAGTGTTGAATGTTGATTATTACCACTGTGCTTTGTATGTACTGACTTCTCTTCTCTACCGGAACCGGAACAAAAAGTTATAAAAGGGACGAGTTGCCGGCTTCTTCTGGTCCAGTGTGAAATGACAAACTATCTGTATTGTGTAAAATGCAAAATAAAAACCTCGCCCAACGCAAGCGAGGCTGAATTGCAATCAATGTGTAAGGAATATGTTCACCCAATTCCAGGTAAAATCTGACAAACAAAATGTGGTTAAGATGCCGCCAGTCGTAAAAGGACACGAAATCAACTTTCCGTTAATTGGATGTGAATTTTATTATGTGCGAAAACTGCATTTGACTGGCTATATGTGCCTCTGTGCATGAGTTGAACCTTCAAATACCGTTTAGGGTTTTATTGTCATTATTTTTGAAAAGAGTCAGAATTTGTTGGGGACGCTTTAACGCCTAAACCTTGGATTTCAAGAACAGGATGCAACAAATTAGCCAGGGATCGTAGAATTATGTTTCATTGTTAACACTAGCCGATTTCCAAAGGTTCCAACTATGTAGATCAGAGGCACAATGTCTTCAACAGTTTTCAGCAAAACCCATTTGTGTCTTTACACTGAGCAAATCATCCACCTTATATGTTCTAACCCTAGTAATCACCACAAGAGTCATTCCCCCACAAGAGTCATTGCCCCGTTTGGTGGTGTCTCTAACGTGTGTAAACATAAGTTTAGAGATGAGCTTGTTCCTTTATTGAGTTAAGTCGGGATTTATGCAGATAAACATATTTACAATAACTTCGAAAGTCGCGATCTTTTAACACACTGCAAAACGAAGAAAATTTATGAAATGTGTCGCAATCGGTTTTATTAAACCCGAGCTTGGAAACAAAGTAGTTCGTAGTCCGCTGATAAACCCCACTGAATGCCGAAAGGGGATTTGCCACAAGGTGCTACGCGATTGAACGGGTGAGGTTTTGTATTTGCACTTTTATGCAATCAAAGCTTTAATAACGCAACGCCGCACCGATTTTATTTCATTGCCAAATGTTTATCGTCTGTCCTAGCAACCTGAGCAATCGTCTTCTTTTGATGTTTTGGAGAACTTTGCTGGAGGAAGACATGAAAAAACAAAGAGTTGACCCCTGGGGGTTATGCACTTCAGGCCAACTACAAGAATTATGCCGATGGATTGAAGTAATAATGACGGGGAAAGTACTTCGCATTTGATCCATTTGACAAAATCTTGCCCCGTGATTGAAATACAACGCCTAAACTTTATTTACATAAAAAAACTGCTTTTTGACCCCAGAACAACTAAAGGTGAATTTTTTACAAAAAGCCTCAAAAGGGTTTTTGCAATTGGGCCCTGAATTTTAAACAATCGCTCCCGAATGTTGATATTTTTAACAAATGCAGACAAACGCTCCGGAAAGTTCAGCTTGGCCTGGTTGATTTTATTCCTATGTTGAGGTATGATGGGCCATTTACCGTTATCTTTCTTATATCATTTAGAAATTATCCAAATCATAGCTTGATAACCGAGGAGAAATACCTATCAGTGTCGCCATCAGACTTGTTATCAACCGAGTGGTTGGTAACGCAATGATTCGCAGTTTGTTCAGAAAGTCCCTCCGGATACCCAAGGGGATTTCCCGCCATACCACTGGCTGTCACGCGATTAAACTGCTGCGGCTCCGTCTATTACAAGGGACTGGGTGAGGTTCTGCATTCAAACTTGTTCAAACAAATCCTTAACAATTGCCGCCGCGCCTTTATTTGCGGAGCTGTAAAATTGAAAAAGTAAACCCTTCACGATATCTTAACTTACGGCGAATTTTATGACGTCAACTTTCCAATGCTTGTTATTGCGTCACGGAAAAATTTTTTTTTGTTTCTTTGGTATCCGGTATTTGTACTAACGAAACAATTGAAGCATTGAAGTCGGCTCCGCAAAGGTAAATTTCCATACTGATACAAACTTGCAAAGTCACGGATGTTGTTAACCCAATGCCTTACAGTAAAACAGTCCAGAGTCCGTCCAGAGTCCGTCCTGAACCCCCGCTGGACACCCAGAGGGGCTTTACCTCCAGGTGATATGCGATTGATATTCTGTCGTTTGGTGTTGCAATTTAAACTTATTTGGTATCATCCTGACTCATATACCAAGTAGAAAACCTGTTCGGGATTGCCCTGGCTGGGTTCGAATTCCCGGTGACGCAAACGAAAACGTTAAACTTGTTCAAAACGACACAGGTCCTGATATTTCCAAACATATTTGGACTTAAAACTGTTCTACAATACCACAAGCGATTTAACCGAGTAAATTGCGATAATTTTTAATAAAGACAACGTTTTGGTGCTTGTTTTTGTGTTAAAGAAAAATATTTTGCCGTTGCTGACAGTAAAATCATCTGGTACTTGCTTGAGCAAGTTAGATCATACCAACCAATAGAAATGCAATGGTAGTAACATTTTTAATTTGTAAACTTAAACCAATGTATAAATTGAAGGGGCGAATTTGGAAGTTAGATAAATTCATTGTTTTATGCTTACCCTAGCATTCACAAAATCGGCCACTTAACAATGAAGACGCAAAATGGTTGAAAAGTGTCGCCATCCGACTTGTTGTTTAAAGTGGGGCTCAGTACTTGGTTCGTCTGAACCCCCTCTTGGTACCCTGGGGATTAACCGCCAGGGGTCACGCTATCGATCTCGCAGGTTCGCGGTCTTCAACTCTTTAATCAAGGCGGGTGATTGGCAGCATTAACCAAGCGCCCGACCCGTATACCAAGCAAAAACCTTACCGGGATTCGTACCCAGGACATCTAGGGTTCAAATCCCGGTGTGGTAAAAAAACAAAAAACTCTTTAATTAAAACCTAAACGACCTGTGATTTCTTCCGTTGTTCAGATAAGTGAAAAGTTTCGTGTGAAAATTCTGTCGCCACCAGACTTGTTGTTACTCAGTCCACAGTCCGTCTAAAAACTCAGTGGTTACCCAGGGTATTTACCACTAGGTGTCACGCATTTATGCTTGTGCAATTAAATGTTTGCAGACATAGCATTAGCAGTATAGCGGGTAATGCCGCGCCAACTTTATACGCACAGCAGTAAAAGCCCAAAGCAAACATCTTTAATGCAGTGCCAGACAAATTGAAGAATAAAGTTGCGACCATCATTGTTTGCATTAAAACTAAGGGATTTCTCTCGTAAGGCAAAGGTTCCACCGAAAATGTCATGTGATCTCCATTAAAAAAGGTCCTCGCACCAGCACATTTTCTCTCTTAAGGGCCCTGGATTGCCACATATTTTTTGTCCCCAATGTCGCTGCTTTTGCAGCAGTGGAAATTCTGGGCCACTTTACACTAATTACTGCCTTTCCAACGTGTGCACAGACCGTAAACACCAGAGGGGAAACCACCAGTCGAGAACCCTGGCTGTGGAAATCACCTCGGGCAAACTGTCTGCACCTCACGTGCCCCATTCTTCTACGTACGTTGGTGAGTAAATGCATTGTTTAATGGTTATCCATTGTTCATTGTTTTATCCTAGCATTATAAAAAATGGTTCCCTTTAAAGGCAAAGGCGAAAATGATTGAAAAGTGTCGCCATTCGACTTGTTGTTTAAAGCGGGGCGTTAGAATAAAGTTCGTCTGAACTCCCACTTGGTACCCAGGTCGGGGATTTACCCCTGAGGTCAAATAATCGAACACGCAAGGTCGCAGTTTTTAACTCCTCAATCAAAACCTAAACCACCTATGGTGTGTACCGTTGTTCAAATAAACACTTACGAAAATATTTGTTTCATTTTTATTGTGAAAAATTATTTCTTTTAATTTTGAGAATAAAGACTGGCCCTATCTGTTGTTAACATTGTCCACGTCTTTTTATTTTTAGAATTATGAGTAAATCCGTTAATACGGTTCCTATATTTTATTCAAGTTTTGGGAAGTCTGTCGCCACCAGACTTGTTGTTACCCATTCCACAGTTCGTCTGAAAAATCAGTTGTTACCCAGGGGTATTTACCACTAGATGTCACGCATTTAAGCTTGTGCAATTCTATGTTTGCTGACAAAACCTTAGCATTATAGCAGGTTATGCCGCGCCAACATTATACGCATAGCAGTAAAAGCCCAAAGTTTTCTCCTCGCATAAAGAACATGATGACTGACATAGCTGCGAACTTGTACAAACAAATCTTGAACAATATCAACCAAAGGCCATTTAATGAAATTGCGAGGGAGCGTGGCAGAATAAAGCAGTAAAATGCAATAGTTTTTCCTAACGTACATCATATGTTTTTATAATCCAAACACCACTGTCATATTTATTTACTGGATTACAATGTTCAATACAGGTACATTTATTAGCGTGAAAAATTAACATGAAAACGTAACAACCTGCACATTATCGTAAAAAATTGGTGCTGGTGTTGATATATTTAACTTGCTCAAGCAAATGGGTGCCTATTGGTGATGTCTTCCGTTATTCAGACAAGTTAAGTTTTGGGAAGTCCGTCGTCACCAGACTTGTTGTTACCCAAAGTTCGTCTGGAAACTTACTGGTTACCCATGGGAATTTACCACTAGGTGTCACGCATTTGTGCTTATGCAATTCCATGTTTGCAGAAGAACTTGTTCAAACATAACCTTAGCAGTATAGCAGGTAATGTCGCGCAAACCTTAACCGCAAAGCAGAAAAATCCATAAGTAAACATTTTGAAAGCAGTAGCTAGGGCGAAATGACCAATAAAGTTGCGACAAATTTAAAGACCCCAGCGTCGCGGTTATGCGTCATCCGAAAGGATTCTGGGCCACTTCACACTAACTACTGCCTTTCCAACGTGGGCGCAGACTACCAGAGAGGGAACCACCAGTCGAGAACCCGGGCTGTGGAAACCACCTCGGGCAAACTGTCTGCACGTGCTCCACTCGTTAACGTATGTCAGTATTTAAGGGGACGACAGAAACAGCAATGCTCAGTTTGTATGTTAGTGTAACAGTGCGATCAATTCACAAACGAAGTTCAAAGTTAAATTGTATTTGCTTGAGCAAAGATGTCGCAATTGTTGGAGGTAATATTACCAAAATATAAACGTATTTGTATTGGGTAGCAAATGAAGATGATAGTTGAACGTGATAAATTATGCGGTGTTACATTTTTATTATAAACTTTAATTTAGTCCAATGCGCAGACAAACTTGCTTTCAACCTCTAAATTAAATTGTACTTTACAATCTACTTGCTTCAGGCCAGAAAACTGGATCCCCAACAATTTTGGAGCGTTCCGTCTGGCGTCGGAAAAATTGCGTCTGATTCGTCTGGAATCGTGAGATTGTGTTACCACGACACGTTGGACTTTGTGGCAGTTAAATGTATTGCATTGAATGAGGACGAAAGTCTCCAGGAGCGAAAGATCAGGTAAGGGGCATTATAGTTGCCTGGTCTGTTACAAAACTGCTGCTCTTCACTAAGCCTAAACACGTTAATTGCAAGATGCAGAACTTGATTCTTATGACACTGGCTAACATTATGAGGTTTGGCCTAATGTATGCCTGTGGCTTATGTACACACAGCACGCACATAGGTTTCACTTTAATCATTACACTAAACAAATAGAACTATTTGATAAAGCATCAGATTCACTAAACATTCTTATGAGTAACAATGACTTGGTACCTGATATTATGACAAGTTTAATGGCTATATTCAAATATTTAGCGCAGCAATAAAACATCTGCCAGAAATATTTTTTTTAAACCGTCGGAGTTTATTTTACAAAAGCAAAAGTGAATTCTATTTATTTTTTTTGTGTTGTTAAAACTTTTAACCAAGTGGCGAATATTCAATCCGAATGATGACTGCAATTTTCCTGTCAAAATTTTGTGATAATCGCCGAAAACAACTGTTTTGCATGTTTAGGATATTACAAGATATCGGGGTTGTCCAACAAGCTGGTAACGATCGTATCGTCCGCATCCACGGCTACTCCGTGTGGAACTCATCGATCGGAGTCATCATGGAGCATTTGCCACGTGGCAGTTTGGGGTCTCTCATCTCCAACTACGGTTTTCAAATCGATGACGTTGTGCTACTGCGGTTTGCGCGGGACATTTCAGAAGGTCTTGCTGAATTGCACGAGTTCGGAAGCTATTATGAGGTCAGTAGGCGTAATTTGACGCCTTATGATATTCAGCTCACCGAAGACCTGCGATGCAAAATCGCATTTTTTGGTATCGGGGCGCGGAATTCGCGAGAGAGAACAACTTGTTCTGGCTGTGAGTGGAGGCAAAGAAGCTGTAGTTTTACTAACGTTGACAATGCTGGAAAGCTCAGCGACGTTCACAGCTTCGGTCAAATTTTGCAATTCTTAACCGAGCTTCCGCCCTCTGCGTCACAAACCGCCATAAGAGCTGCAATGCATTCCATGGTCGAAGAATGCACGAGTGACAATCTAAACCAACGCCCGAAAATGGCCGATCTGAAGAGTCATATCACTCGCTTGCTCAGAAAGTTCGACGTTCGTGCAATTCACAAAGCCGTCGGCAAACTATTGTGCAACTTATCCGAACCCGAACTGCCCCAGATTTGCACGGAAATTTGGCCCACGCTTGCCAACTTTTCCGTCCAGGAAAATCTTCTCCAGTCCACCCCAGGTAATTTTTGCGCGGGGACGTAAATTTGCGCCACTTCGCAAAGCGCACACCCACATATGCACAAACACCCCGGGATCACGTGCTTAAGCGCCGTTACTCAAACACAACTTGTTGAATTCTTGGTACCGAAGCGTCTGTGTCGCAATATTTACTCACCGTAAAGGATTTGTCCCATTACCTCATGCCACAGAAGAGGAACTGGTGGTAAAGTTTTATCCGTGGCCTAAGGTCATATACCTTGGTTCACATGACAGTGGTAAACATCCCTCAAGTAAATACGATTTATCATAAGATTACAGCAGAGAGATAGTGAAAGAAACATTGTATGTGAGCAACCAGCTATAATATCATATAACGTATGTCAGTTTACACCGTGTTGATCAAAACATTAAAATGTTGCCTTTCTTCTACATGAAATTAGGATTAACAGAATATCTTTAATTGACATTCCAGAAAAAATGTGTTTAAACCGATGCTACAACGACGAAACGACACCGAAGCTTCCAATAGGACGATATGGATCCCCTTACTCTGACCAAGGTGCTTTGCAAGTTTCATTTGTGGAAAACGGCAGAACATCCCAAAGCAAAACAATGTTAACAAAAATATAATAGCTTCTCAAAACCGAACATCTCCGCTATTTGAGATAATTTATTGTGTTATTTTCCAGTTAATTTTTTTAATATGTTACCCAATCTAAACTCCTCCCATTGACAGAGAAAAGAGCATTTTCGGACGAGACTTCGATGAAAGAAGTAACAGCATCCCGAAGTGGTCCGAAAGAGCACTCAACCCTGTGCCGTAAAAATGCGCTAAATCCGAAATGTCAGCATGTTCCTGTCAAGGCACCGCGTTCGGTCAAGCGTTCCAAACAATACGTCACAGGTTCTTACCCACCAGACGATGACGAACATTACAACGACGTTTGCTCGGAAGGTAAAGATGTCGGTTATTATAAATGGTATCAGTGCGGTATAGACAGTTGCCAACTCTGTGTGTTTTTAGATGAGACGACAGTGGGTCACACCAATCAAAATAAATTGAATCCGCTCTATCACGCAGGACACGACCAAGGTATGCCGCTTATTTTATATTGTATAGTTTTATGCAGATCATTTATTATCAAAACAATCTGCTTTCAGAAGACCCATACGAGTCATACGACACATCGGATAGGTAAATATGCCCTTTTTACTGTAAATAAGTTTGTTTGTGAAAATTAGAATACGGATTTGTTACCATCACGACTTCCAACGAGACAATTGTGTAAATACAGCTTTGTTGAACCACATTGCAGTTGCCAGTATAACAAAGCCCACATCGCAATATGTTTACACTATAATAAGTCCACGAGTTGTGGGGTATTGGTGTAACAAATTTATCTCTTTTCGTTACAGCGAATATGTTGCGAAGCAGCACAAATATGAAACAATAAATAACGAATCTACCCAAGGTAAGCCTGAATGTTTTCTAACAACCCACATTTTAATAATGCGATTAATTATCTTTCGACAGGAGATTTTTACGAAACGCCCATTACCAGTAGTCCAAGGTAAGTTTATGTCTCTGCCCACAAGACACAATTTTTGCAGGGAACCACAGTGTTTTGAACTGTCTGAAACAAGGCGTTATTTTTGAATTAGGCCTGTAGACTACTGCACTGAACGACCGTATTTTACAGATATTCCAACTGCAAACCACGGACAAGCCAGTTGTCGCAGAATATTAACATAAGACCAAAGGTACCGCCAAGAACCAAAAGACCCCTTGGCGTAAGTATTTCATGTTGGCCAGTATGAGCGGAATTTTTTCTAAATATTGATTTCTATGTTTCAGATTTCGTACAGCGATCCATGCCAAACACAAAGAGGTATTTTTTTTAAATAATCACACAATACAGCAAATAAGTCATTATCATGTCCAAACCTTCAGTTAAACACATCATGGCAATGCGTTTACAAGCATAATGAACCGACTTTACACCTATTTTCAATACCTGAACTATAATGTCTCTTTCAGATTATGAACCTCTGACAAACTTCTGCCAGAACCGCTATTCGTAAGTCATCTGCACCTTTTTCAATTGACTTTGACTCATTTTCCACAAACTCGGCTTTGGTTTTGTGGGTTGTAATAACTTTTGTAAATAAGAAGCAATAACCACTCGTGGTTGATACCAAAGTTTAATTTTTTACCGCTTTTAATTTCAGGACGGGAGCAAACAAAGCAGTTTATTTGCAGCCACTTCCACCTCGAAATCAACTAGGTTTGTGCCTTAATTTTCCGTGTTTAAAAATTTTACGGACAAATTTGTGATTAATTACTTTAATTACTATTTTTGTAGATCACGTGTATGACGACGATATACAGGAACACAGTAAAAGGTGAGAGACTGCACTTTATTTTGATTTACTAAAACCACAACTTTTAACAAACGTTACATAAACAGAAAGCAAGGCTGTGATAAGCAGATTTGTGATAAAGTACAACAAGGCTTTGCATGGAAAATACAATTTGCAAACAAACGATCGACTGCCATCGCAGCATATTTTGTAAAAATGAATTTTGTTTACAGCGAATGCGACAACGTTCCACCACCAAGGCCGCCAAAGTGTCAACTTGTGGTAAGATCCGCCTTACTGTCAAAAATACATGTAGAACGACATAACTTTTGTGCAGAAATCTTCAAGTTCGCCGGAAAGTTTCGCGCGATCTTCTTCCGGAAAACAATCAGGTACAACAACAAACTAGTTGGCGATGTGTCAATATAAATATATTACATTAAAGTCGAGGTGGTGCCAATTACACCAAACGAAGCAAGGAATGCTGGTAGCATTAATAAAAATGCACAACGCACATTAAATAGCACAATCGTCCCCTGCCAACTGCATCGATTTTTTTAAATGCAAAATTTCATTCATCCGCACAGATCCATCCCATTCCACCCGCTGGATGGAGCTGTTGGGCAACAGAACTCATAACCTTAACCCTTCTGAAGGTAAGCTGGCAGCAGAATTTTTATTGATTGCTTAATTACGACGAATCCACCTCTTTACTGACTAGACGGCAAAACATGCTTTATAAATGTCATTTTTAAAGTTTTGTAAACCGCTTTTGTTTTCCAGTCGTAATAAAACTTACCTCCAATTTAGGCAATGAGTTAAATTTATCCTTATTCCAGTTTGTCAAAAACAACCTGTCTTACACGTTTTTAATAAACAGAACATCAGTCAAAGCACATTGGAGGAAAGGCATCCTCGTTCAAGCAATCGATCCAACATTTGAAAGACAAAGGTTTGTAAGTTTTGCCACATTTGCCGCTAACGTGCACAGAGACGTTTTTTTCTGTTTAATGAATTTACAGCACATAAGATTGGTAATTTTAACCTTAAAACTTTACTATGTTGACTTCCATATCATTTTAAAACAACAGAACGAAAGCTTAGGGCGTACATTTTTAGACATTCTATTTTGGCAAATTATTTTGACGAATGCTGAATTATTGAAATAAACATTCTAATAAGCAATGACATGCAATATTTGTGAATGAGAATAACAAATTAAGATTTCTTTTTTAGGAGAAAACCGCTTTCCTCAACGCCTGTCTAAATTAATAAGATAATAAAGAAACCCTAATTCTGTCAATAAATCGTGTTGCAGATTCCAAACTTTTCAACTGCGTCAAGACGGACGCATTTCACGACGCATACAGGAAGGCTAAAGACGCCTGTATCAAAGGCCAGTACGCGGAGATGGTTAAGTGGATACCATGCATGTACGCGCAAATATCAGAAACCGATGAGTCAGTTTGGAATTGTTTGATCAACTTTGCGGAAGAAGAGAAATTAAAAGGAAACCATATTCGCTCTCTTCTGTTTCTTTTTCTCGCGTCGTACGGTTACGAAAAACTGAACGATCCAAACGGAATTTCTCAATGCGTTTGCGAGGTCTACCAGCTGGCCAGAAACCTCATGCAACAGAAACCAATCTTGCGCTATGTCGTTCTACCGTACTTAAAAGAAACATGCTTTAAGTTGGAACGCGCCACGCCATGCAACATCCATGTGAAAAGCTACAACAAGATGATCTGCGAGCTCTCCATGAGCAGAGTTGAAATCTCGTTGTGCGAGGTGGCAAACGCTGAAGCCACCTTGAGCTTTGCCATCACCGACGCCTCGTCTGGAGCAAAGAGATCTAGTGTCTATGCCTTCTGTCTTCTTGAGCTTGGTAAAATTTACGAAGACGGATTTCTTGACACCGAAGGTCAACATAGAGGCAAGTCGCGAACGAATCGTGGCGTCCACAGTCGAGATGAATGTTTGAATAAAGCTCGTCACTTCGTCTCGCAAGCGGTTGAAGCTTTCGACGAATCAGGCGATCTGTTGCCGCAAGATCGTCGCAAATATGTTGAAAAATGCAAAGAAAAACTGAGAAACTACAACGGTTATCGCCGATCCTGAAACTGCGTACTTACGTTGCCAAACAACCAGTTGCGATATTTGTTTGTTTTATATTTTTGTAAAGAATTGACATATTATGGTTTATTGCTTGTTATATATTTTCTACATGATTATATCTTACTTCGTGTTCAACTTATTGCCTCGAGTTTCTTCCTCTAACTGTTGACTTTATTGCGGCAATTCGGTCAATTTTCTTTTCTTTAACACTTATTCTTAGTAATGTGTTGTATGTACACTGCTGTAGCTGCCCAAACCAACTGAAACAAATTTCAGAGTGCAATTCCTTATATTTTTTACACTTGCTCATATCTACTATGTTTGCTTTTACATGTAATGAAATAAAATTTTGCTTTTTAAAAAAATATATTTTGCAATGCATGTTTTTCAGTTCAACCTGTCCAAGTATGTGCGTTTTCATTCGCGCTACTTCGCCCCAAAGCATTCACGCCAAGTTGGAGAAAAACACAAAAACATAAATGTATCCATCATGTTTCCAATTACTACTTATTACACAAATCCAAAATAGCTTCGTAGTTCATAAACTCTTTGTTTGACAAACTTTATTCCGCTGTTTTACTTGAATTGCCAACGACTATGTACAATGATGAAGAGAAAGTATTTTAAATCTCGTAACCCGATGTAATAAAAAACTCGTAAACCTTTAAAATTATAATGCCTGGTAGTAAGAATAGCACTAGAAAGTGTTTAATTATGCAACGCAACATCACAACCATACAATAATTACTATAACGTTTGTGTAATACTTCAAATGAAACATGTTTTTCAAAACTATAAACCGCACTGTTAAAAATACTACTGAGATGTTGTGGATATGTACAAAAAAGTTTCGTGTAGATGCAAAATAAAAGCATACAAAGGAAATGCCAAGTGGAAGAATATGCTGAGGAACATTGTTTATTTATGCAGACGTTGCAAACAAAACTGCAATACATTAATAATGGGCACAGTTGAGTTTCGAAGGTTTGAATAATTGCTAAATAATAGCATAATAATGTTGTTCAGCATATCCTGGGGTTTATTGATTCTCTTTAAAGATGTTTTTTACATCAACCTCCGATTTCTGTGTGTACGAAATATTAACAGCCAGTTTGAAGTTGTCCTCCTTCGTTGCAATTTTTCGGCCATTCTCCGGAAGCTATTTTTCTACGAATTAACTCGGCCAGTGAATGCTCACAAGACCCTCCCGCGCCTTGATATGTTCCACAGCTTAAACTTGTTCCATTGGCGCTGCATTCGCATCTGTATTTGACTTGAAACCCTTGTATGATGCGTCTGCTTTTGCACACTATATCATGGCCGGCGTAATTCACCTGCAAAATTCATCAAACTGTTGGAGCCAAAAACATTGACAACATTGGTATCTTTTTTATGTTAAAACCACATTTAAGACAAGCGTTTTGGGATTTCCCATGTTTACAGACTCAAGGCCAATATTAAAGGCCTTCATTAACAGCTTCAGGTTCTTACATCGAAGACGTGTTTACCTGGTTTTCTGATCCAAGGTGACCGGATATACTTTGCCAATTTGTTGTGTACTGACAGTTTGGACCGGTTTTGCATCGCGGACATTCACAACTTGGCAAGTTTTTTTCTGACCACGTGAGACTTTTCTGACATGTAGCAGAAGGCGGTCCCTTTCAAAGTTAAACTGATTAAACTTATATCAAACACAAACTGTATCACAAGGAAATTGAGGTTTTAATTTGGTGAACAGAGTTAGGAAACATTGTAAAACACATTTAAAAAGTCTTCCTAAAACTGTTTGTTGTTGACGCCGCCAGGCATATTGTTGCATTAACTCGGAAAAACTCATTGTCAAAAAAAAATTATTATGTTTCAATCGTGATTCAAAGAGCTTTTTCCTAAAATTGCTTGGAAAGGGGTTCTCAAATTGAAACAAAAGAGAAAAGAATTGACTTGCAAAAGCCATGTTGCACTCTTTTACTCTTCGCAAATTAGATCAAGCAGAAAAGTAGTGAAGATCACCTATTATTGCAAAGTAAATATCAATCTTCCTCTTCACTTACCGTCATAACCCTTCCGCCCGTACAGGAAAACTCACACAGAGATCCAACCACATTGTTTTCAGTACATTTCGCGGATACGAAGTTGCTAAGTTTTAGATGAGGGCACACTAGAAAACACGAAGTTTTGTTACACAACTAATGGCAAAACCTTGGGAACGCTGCTGTACTCTGAAGATCAAAGCGTCATTTGGTGTGTTTACTGGATAGCAAAAAAGTAAAAAACGACATTTAAATCTGTTTGATATTTTTCAGTGTAGATTCGAGAAATTCCAAATAGACATCATGGTTTGAAGATCACCCTGGATAAGGTTGCAACTCGCCAATGTAAAAACTTCCAAACATTCATTTCACTGCAAGTTTGACATAACAATAAATCAGAAATATTCACACCTGGTTTTTCACATTTAAGTTGTCCATAATCCCAGTCTCCATTGTTCATACAGGACACGGTGGCCACAGGTTCAGGGTTATAACCGGAAAGGCAGTGAACGAAGCAGCTGGTTCCATTTTTGAAGTCCGAGTATGTTTGTCCAGGAAACAACTTCCACTTGGCGTCGCCGTTAGCACAATACGAAGTTTGCTCTATTTCGGTGGGCGCCATGAACGGATTACAGTTTATTTCTGCAATGCAAAGCACAAACTTGTAATGCATGAAAAACTCCTAGCAATATAAGGTCACACCTATATTAAATCAAACATATTTTTTGAACAATTTTACGTCACTTTCCAAGTGTGCTGAAGAGGAGAACAAAAGACCGTAGTAGTTAACATATATAAGTGGCTATTTGACCAGTAAGATCACCTACAGCCACACCAAGCTGAACTGATGAGACCTTGTAGGTCTAAATTTAGTTCACAGAATACGCAGACTTATTCACCATTTTTCTGGAACACGTTTTTGTTACTGGAGAAACAGATTAATGGTAGCCACCAACCTTTCTGGCAGTATGGTACGTCCATACTCCAGACGTTTTCTTCAAGACAATATGCAGTGATCGGTGGTTCGAGATCGAGACAATTTCCAGTCCCGCAGTTTGCTTTGACGCCAGAATCTTTGGGACAAAAGTACTCACAAACTTGCACGTTGCGTTCATCCAAATAGCAGTTTGCACTTCCTTCGTTAGCAGGCGGTTGTCGTCTTCCGCACGTGGGCGCTGTGGAGTATAAATTTAAACTTGCAATAGGGGCAAGTGAGATTTGTGTTGCGGGTGATTGGCAACATCGATTAGGTTTCCTGGTGTGGAAAAAAATAAAACAGAAAAGTATCATTTGTGCAATGCGAAGAGCAACTGAGGACGTAAAAATGCCACTGCAATTAATATTTTTCTATGGAACTTGAATGCGGAATAGAACATGGATGCGGTCAAAATCTGCCTGGAAAATCTTCATTTTGTTTTTGTAGTGAGATTAGAACTAAAATTGTATGCTGTCATTGGCTTTAGGAAGTAATTGACAAGAAACAACTTGAAAACGAATAATTTTTTCAACTTCTCCTTACGTTTAAATCCGAAGCCGAAATAAACAAAGGAAACTCCGACAACAATCGACAAAAGGACAAGAAACACCAACACTGGGTGGCGCCTTGCAACGTCGTCGAGTCTCCAATAAAATCCAAGTCCTCTGTCTGTAAACGAATGTGCAATGAACAAATGAAACGAAATATTAGTTTTCAGATGCAAAAATTGTTGCCAGAAATGAGGTTTACTTTATTATAAAAACCAATAGTTTTTAAACGACTACAAAACGTACCCCCGACAGCCATGTTTGGTCTTTCCACCACAGCGTTGTTACCATCTCTGACTGTAGCAGGAACTCCATGATCTGGTTCCCCAGGGTTACGTTGTCTTCGTCGAAGTACAGGGGTATCACCCTCACCATTGCTTTGTGAACTTTCCTTCTCTTTAACAGAAACTTTCTTCGACCTCAGAATTTCCTCCTCCTGTCCAAGTAAGTTGATCAGAAAGGTTTCAACAAGTAAGTTACTGAGATTTTTAGTTCAAATGATAAAGATAATAAAACATCGTATTTATTCAAACAAATTAGCTCGATATCAGGGACCTTAGTATAAAACATTCGTATTTGACGTTCATTTCATTCAGGGTTACCTTTATGGGCAGTTTATCACCAATGTCTTTGAGTTCTTTATCGTTAAGCTTACATTCCATTCGATGGAGTCCAAACATCTCTTGCAAATCTACAAACAAAATACCACCGGTTCTTAGACCATGTTATAGCATGTCAAAAAGGGTCATAAATTCCTAGACTACAATGTGTAAACAATACTCAACACTACCAATAGCGAACACAAACCTGCAAACTGCTACCAATAACGAACACAAACCTGCAAACTGCTACCAATAACGAACACAAACCTGCAAAGCTTGGTCTGAGATGGGGTTCAAGTTGCAAACAATCTTCGGAAACATTTCGCAGGTCTTTAATAACTGCAAATATTCCTGTGTCTTGATCGTCGGCAAGCTTGGGATCCTTGCTATCTGTTATTAACATAATGTTTATCAAGTCAGTGCATATAAATGCACATGAATCTGACCTAGAATGATAAGAGGAAAACCTTTTTTCCTCCTGTTTATCGTAATATGATAAACGGTCTGCGCGACACGCCCCTGATTAAACCCGATGTCAGCACCTCAGGGCGCTGTGCGTTAGACCCCTGTATCGTTCCTTGTTGGTGCGCGTTGTCAATTCTTTTTGCCCGCCTCCACGTTTTTTTGCGCTCTTTTAGCTTTTTCGTGCTTCTTTCGCCCTTTTTTACTTTTTCACTCCTGACTATTTATCGCCGTGTTATGCGTTGTACTTCATTTGTCCTGATGAAGGTCAGTTGGATAACGACCGAAACGTCGTCCGAACTAGTTTTTCTTTTTTGCCAGAAGAGCCTTTAATTATTATGTATCAGTCATATACCCTTTCCCACCAGCTAGCGAAACCAATAATCTAATCTTTTTGGTTTAGAACCTTTGCATTTCGGCCTTACTCATGTAGACTTTGAACACTTACCTTCTTGTTGGCCGCAAAATTGTTCCCAAACTTTTCCAAAGCTGCAATCAAATCGTTTTACTTTTGACAAAAGCTTTATATGTGCAAAGTTTAACAACACCTGTACACGTCCCACTTTTGTGAGGGTTTTGCTTCTTCTTCACCGCTTTCAGGAGGTAAGTGTCCCTCGAATTCCTTCGGCAGATTCAGTTTTTTTAAATTTTCCGTACCTGTGTTTTTCGCAAAAAAATTTTTCGTTTAAAGGACGAAAACCAGTGTGTCTTGCAAGGTTTTACCTGATACATACACTGAGTGTTCAAAGGACGAAATCTGAAAATAAACAGCAACTTTTTTTGGTTTTTACTGATGCATTTGATTACATTAAATGGCCCAATTATGCCTTGACTTGTCCACAACACATAAAGTGCTCAAAATGCAGATGTAAAAAATTAAAATATTTTTCTGCTCACAGAAAAAACACAAAACAAGTCTCTCAGAACCATTGACGACAATATTTAACTTAATGCACATTAAGCGTAAGAAACAACTGTGAGAGATAAATAAAATCTATTGATGAAATGCTGCTCCTTTCTTGGTATTCGTTTTATCAAAATTAGTAGGTGCATACACTAACACGGTATTGAAATTTTACTACTGGAGGCATACAAAATTTTAATGAAAGGGTTTGGTGCTCTTTTCATACTTTCACATCATAGTCTTTGGTGACAATGAGACTCTCCGTAGTAAGATGTAAATGAACTATTGATGGTGTCAGTCCATGAAGGTATTCCATTCCATCAACCACCTGTGAAAAATATAAACAATAGGAAAAATGACTTCTGCACCCAACCGTTCATATATAACAATACCAATGAAAGCTGCTGTGATAGCCAAGTGTGGAACTACGCAGTGGTGCTGCATGAAATATTGCTACTATTAAAGGACTATTGAATTTCGTGCATATACTTTAACTGGTGTAACCAATTCAGTACAAACCATAATTAACTATTTTCGCAATGAAACATTTTGGAGTTTGAAGCAGGTTGATGTTGCACAGGCAACGAATTTTTAAAATAGTTTCTTGACATTTCTGTCACGCTCCACTGCTTCAGCTATTCATCGGGTTCCTCATAACGCTGTGACGTCATGTAACGCTACCCGACGGCGAAACTAAAGTTTCCTTGCGTTCTGCTTTAACGCGCTGCGCAGCAATACATTGGCTATACAAATATCTAACCGCTACACACAGATGCGAAGTGACGATTAATTAACTGTTGTTTGCAAAGCTCACTATTACGTTATATGCCAATGGACACACCTTAACAAAGCTGTCAAACTTTAGGTTGTAATGAACAAATACAACAAACATGAGCTGATCTTTAGTAATTACCTGTAAAGCCGTTTTACATTTCAGCTTATCGACTGTCGCGCCATCTACGCTTGACGTCATCACTTCCTCGAGGAAAACGTCACATGTTCCTCTGATGCCATGTTCTAGTATAATGCTGCAACATAATGTCGTTTAGCGAAAACTTTTTGTCGAGAACTATGGTTTAGAGACATACAAAGCTAGGATTCGCAGTGGATGTGAGACACATGCGCCCAGGTAAAAGTTGGTTCCCCTTTTCAACGCAACCTAGTCGTTAACGCCCCAGTACAGATTACCTGAACGTTGTTCCACTGCAATGTGCACCGTAGAATCTCTGTATATTCTGGTGATGAGTTTTCGAAAGTTTTCTTCCAGCATTGCGGAGTTCTTTCCATCGACATGATCTGCAAATGTAAACTAACACTAAGCACAACAAATGTGCACAATGAGGACACAGTTAACTTAGGAATACCAACGTCCCAAACAAGCAAAACACTATGCAATTATTTTTCTTAGGGTGCACTTACACTGCAGGTAAGTCTTCTTCCTCCACGTATTCTTGCACACACAAATCCTCCCGTTTTCCGACAGTTACGCTGCAAAGACGACTTCCACCCTTATTTCGAACACTCCCCACCCAATGTATTTGACCTTCCGTTATCAAGGGCAAACCATTGGTGAAAGCTTCCATCGCGCTTTTCGGATCTTGCATTTCGTATGTAAGTTCTCCTAATGCCAATAAGAATTGCTTCAGCCTGTATTTTCGAGCGGCTTGTGGTAGTTCGCCTACCTCGTGGTACAACGTTACTTTATGGCTGCGTATAACACTTCAAGCGTGACGAGTTCCCAGGTTCAGCCCCTTGTGGGAAAACACCTAAAATTTTTTGATTTTTATGTCTAGGACACGGGCCGTTTTAGTGAACTTCAAGCAAAAAGATATTTCTTTCGTTATTAAACATCATACACTATTAGATTCCATAGCAGTTGCTTGGCCACAATGGCATCCACCATTGCTTTATCCACAAGTATTAGTACATATAGTGTGGTGCCAAACCGGATAGACAGTCACCACCACGTGGAATGTTTGTCTGTTCTGAGATGATAACAACCACTGAAACTTCGTGGTGAAAGATGCGACAATTTTCAGCAAGTGGCGCAATTTTCATCCTAAAGATGTCAGTATGTTTACAAGTTGCAAAGGGCTAACAAACCATGTTCAATACGTGAGGTCTGGTATATTTCGAAAATATTCTGCTAGAGAAGTCGCTGTGCTAATAATGTAAATTTTGTGTGGACAGCAGGCCAGTCTAGCCGCGGAAATGCACTAGCTGAAATGATGAGACCCGACACATCGAAACAGTGAGCATTATCTTAATCTCTAACAGAACCGAATTCCCCTACAAACAACGGGTTGCAAAACGCCTCCGAAAGGAGGGAAAGAGAGTGTAATAAACTGCAGTGGAAATTTTGTGGAGGTTAACCTAGCTTGGGTCGATGATTCAAACATCCTAATTATATTTCCTGTAACTATATATTCCTGTCTCTAACCATATAATAGTTTACGAACGGGTAAAAGCTTACTAAGGAAACCAACTTTTCTCTATTTTCCGGACATCATTGTTGACCCCAGGGATGTAACAAAGACTCACTGTGACTGGAGACGTGGCACAAAAGTTAATCAAATGATTGAGCGACTGACGTTCGTGCGAATGACGCAGCTGATCATATTACTACCGTTGCGACAACTTTTTGTTTGTGGAAATCAACCACTATAAGGTTCCGTACGGTGCAAACCAGGGCCCTTCAGGGAGGGAAAATGTGCTTGTGCGAGGACATTTTTTTAATGAGACCTCATGACATTTTCGGTGGAACCCAAAGTTTATGATAGAAATCACTTGGTTTTAAAACAAACAATGGTGTTCGGGGAACTCTTTTTGCCAACCGATATATTCAGTCAAATAAAACCTTGACAAGTGCTTATGTTTACCACATTGCCTGTTTATTTGTGGCCATATAGCATTTTGATATTCAAAAGGTGATTTGCTCAAGTAAATGCACTGCTATTGCAACATTTTATTTGCAAATGCAAGGATTTGGTAACAATATCATAAAGGTGCGCAAAACAGTCACAATGTCACGTCACTATCAATGACAGTGTTAAACTTAGTTTAAGTAGAATCTCTGTATATTCTGACGG
Source organism: Ascidia mentula (assembly GCF_947561715.1). Taxonomy (NCBI): domain Eukaryota; kingdom Metazoa; phylum Chordata; class Ascidiacea; order Phlebobranchia; family Ascidiidae; genus Ascidia; species Ascidia mentula. Next base: position 19,221,794 of record NC_138568.1, on the reverse strand, counting down.
TGATGAGTTTCTGAAGTTTTCTTCCAGCATTGCGATGTTCGTTCCAGAAGATCAGCAAACGTAACTGCAAAAATAACACAACAAATGTGCCACAATGAGGAAACGGGTAACATAGGAATACCAACGTCCCAAACAAGCAAAACACCACGAAATAGTTTTTCTTTTAGTCAACGAAGCGAAACAAAGAAAAAGGGGGAAATTTATTGGCTTGTACAGAGCTATTCTACAAACCGAGTCGCAAGTTCTTCTTTTGAATAAAAAATCCTATACCATACTAGTATCGAATGAAATCAAACTTTAATCAATTCGCTATTTTAAGCCGTTTAAGCATGTTAATGATTAACAAAAATCGGTCGAAACATGGGTTTTCGTGAAACAGGGAAGGATATACTTTTATCTTCCTAATTTGCTGCCGAATACATTTCGTTTGCTGAGTTGGCAGCCATGGCGCTCACCGACTCACAACAAGACGCTTTATTGATTTACATGTTAATTACATTTTTAACTGTCAACGCTTCCATGACAAGAGATGCAACTCAACGTGCGAAATATTCAACCAAGTTTGAAATCCTTGAGGGCCTTGTTGGTCACCATAAATTACACGGTAAAATAAGTTCGGTTTAAATGGTTCATAATAAATTTACTACACAGAAGTCTTACACGCTCACAAATGTTTGAAGAGTGATGTCATCACGCCCGAGCGTAACAGTATCCAAGAACAAAGACATGTTTTAAACGCGAGTACAACGGAATTAATTTGTAGCGACGGTGTTGTTTATGACAGGTACCTTTATTGCAAAACAAATACATCAAACCCTTATTAATCAGAATTGCTCTTCGGGCACTTAGTTTCTAAAGTGTTTATTTGAAACCAACGTTTCGTCTGCCATCCGGCGAGACTTCTTCGGGGTTATGTCAACAGTGAAGCATCACGCGCACAAAACACTAAAAACGCAGGAAAAAAGCAGGAAAAACGCAAGAAAAAAGGAATAGATATCGTCACGTGAACCAGGTGTGTAGCGGTGCGTAACATTTACAACAAGTTGTTGTATACAGCAGGAAAATACACACATTGCTCCTTATCGTTTATACAATGGTCGTTTTTGTGGATATGGAGTAGACTACCTTTATTGCTGACCAAATACATCACAACATATTTTCAAAACGGACCACAAAGTGTAAAAAATATGACGTGGCTTTCGACCGATTTTTATTGATCATTAACTTGCTTAAACGGCTTAAAATAGCGACGAGCGACGGTCGGGTTGGCGTGAGTTATCGTTGAATTTCGCATATAGCATCCTCAAGCGAATTGATTAAATTTTGATTTCATTCGTTACTAGTATGGTATAGGATTATTTATTCAAAAGAAGGACTTGCGACTCGATTTGTACGAACATTTATCGAAAGTTATCAAAGAAAAATCGATATTTTTTCAGGTTTTCAAAATATAAATTCATATTTCTGCACTTGTCTGTTCGAATTTTTCAGATATTTTAATATCGTTTGAAAGGGTTAAGAGCGTAAAATACTCTGCTGTAACATTTTTGCCAGCGAATCTTGTTGTTGCAACCGTTGTCATAATACGCATATCATATTCATAAACTAATATAAATATGTATTTTAAATAATTTTGGTGAGTTTATAAAGTTCAGTCTATGAACTTTTACGTGTTAAAAAATCATGCTGTCACCTCGTAAGGTGGCCGGAGAACCCGCGTTCAAAGTTTTGTTAAGTGACGATTTTTTTTTGTCAAGTGGCTTACAGTTTTTTTTCCGTTTCTTGGCTTTTGAGTAAATTTAGGGTATTTGTTTTTAGTTGATTCACAAAATTGTTTCATAATGTTGTTGTAAGTTCTGAGTAAGGTAAGTACGGACAAGACAAACAGGCCCTTCTGGTGCGATAACTCCAAAATCTGTCCATCTCCCAACAAGTGAATTAGGCACAGGAATGCTGAAAAATAAACATCAAGGATTTCACGTTTAAAGAATGATTTGATGTGAATTTCGAGATTGTTCAGTAAAGGCAACAGAAAATTCGGGAAACTTTCAGGGGATTTCCCTGCACGATGTTTATGAGCAGTCTCAGCGTCGCGTTTGTTTCATTGATTGTACATCGCATATTTCGTACAATTATTAATTTAAATTTCATGAAGTTCTCACTTGAATGTTTATCAAGTGTAACCGATAGAAATTGCGGTAGCATTGACGTGTTTTAAGCATGTTCATTTCTGTCAGTGACATTATCAGAGAACTTTTGTGTTTCGGGCTTCTGTCCTGCTCAGTTGTTTAGTTAAATGGTGGATTAATTGTTTGATGGTATCTTTAGAAAGGTCAGTCTGTGAACTTTTACGTGTTAAAAAATCATGCTGCTACCTCGTAAGGTGGCCGAGTATCCCGCTTTCAAAATTTTGTTAACTGACGATTTTTTTTGTCAACTATCATCCCTCTGGTCTATACTGCCATTAGTAAGGCAGTAACTACTCAGTAGTCTAATGTTTTTAAATTTGTTGTGTCCAAGATTTAAAATCAAACGTCAACTGCGTTTACTGAAGTTATAACAAATCAATGTGGTATGTTTGTTTCGGCTAAAGGTTTTGATGCAGTTTCAAAGGAACACTGTGTTCACACGATGCAATGTCTATGTTTGCCAGCAACTTATGAATGTGTGTCGAGTGACACAGCTCAATTGGACATTGACCTGCATGAGAAAAGGAACTTGTATGGCGTAACACCGGCATTAAGACAGTGTCAGTTTTTGGCGTTGGCACACGTGTTTATCCAGCATAACATCTTGTGATTGTGAGTTGCCTGTGATTTCATTAAATAACAACTTTTAGCAAAGTTCGTCATGATTTTATGAAAACCTGTGGTTACAAATATCAAGTTGCCCGTATCGGAAATACTTGCGCAACTTTCTCACTCTTCCAATGATTCATACCGTATTTACTCAAACAAAAAGCGGTGAGTTACATTTTTTTCGCCGTTTGTGGGTTTTTTAGTAAATTTACGGTATATTTGTTTTTAGTGATTCACAAAATTATTTCATACTGTTGTTGTAAGTTCTAAGTAAGGTATGTATGGACAAACCAAACAGCCCCTCCTGGTGCGATAACTTCAAATTCTGTCCATCACCGTCTCCCAACAAGTGAATTAGGCACAAGAATGCTGAAAAATAAACATAATGGATTTCACGTTTTGAAGAATAAATTGACGGAGTTGCCGTAGTTTTCGATCTCGATGAATTTCGAGATTGTTCAACGAAGGCAACAGAACATTCGGGAAACTTTCAGGGGGTTTCCCTACACGATGTGTATAAGCAGTCTCAGCGTTTTAAGCATGACGTGTTTTAAGCATGTTCATTTCTGTCAGTGACATTATCAGAGAACTTTTGTATTTCGGGCTTCTGGCCTTCTCAGTTGTCAAATAGTGGATAAATTGTTTGATTGGTGGCAGTGGAATCAAAGGGCTACAATTGTTACGCAGCTTTAGTGATCAGAAAAGTTAGCTTGACAACGGTGCTTGTTCGCTTGCGCCCCTATTGCGTCACTGGGTCACATCAGAAAACCCTACGGGTGAATTTAATCAATTCTCTCGTATATTTTGACGAGAAAATATTAACATGATTTGTGTGTCATGAATCATAGTCATGGTCATAAATCCTTGTTTGAATATTACGTAGACAATAAAAATATACAAAAATTTCAGTAAATATTTTAGACCCTTTTCTCATTTCAGCATCTAATAGCATAGAAAAAGCATTTTTTTTAGCTATGTATGGAAGTGAGCTATGTATGGCGATGTTTAGGATGATTCAAACCAAACAAAGACGTTCGTTTGTCAAACATTAAACATGAAGCCAGGTTTATTCATCAATGATCAACAACCGGCCGCCATCTCGTCAAGCTTTTGTGTCAATGTTGACTCTTTTCCATTAATGGCCTGACTGGGTTTGACTGCAAAAGTCAGCGTGCAAAAAGGACAAACATTTCGCAAATTACTCGTTTTGGGACCCAGTCTGTGATCATCGCCCACTTTCGATTTTTCTGTTGTTTGTTATGAAGGATTTTCGTGACGTGTTATACCATATTAATAAATGCACACGTTTATTTGTTCCACTCATGATAAGCTAACCTTAACATAGCATTCTGTTTGGCAATTAAACATATTGCCATACCGATAAAAATACACGAATCGGTGTTAGCAAACTGCCGGATCCAAATCATCCGGTCGGATTTGATTAATAACTATCCGGATCTGGCCGGGCCGGATAATTTGGAACTGGGAACATCACTAGGAAATACAGAGTTTAATTCGTAGAAAATTGTAAACATGACCACATTAAGAGTTATGCCTGTTATAACTGAAAACAAGTTTTGTAGTAATATTTTGTCCATAACCTACTTGTTAATCACTTTACATTTCGCAGATAACGATTTAGGACAGTTTGCAAACTTTGCAACCTTTGAAACATCAACCAGTTAAGTTATGCCCTCGAAGAAATTTATTCTGTTTGTCTTAATCGCTCTCTACAGTTTCCAATTGTGCGGAACACAGGTATACAGTGGAGAGTTTTAATAGTTTTAAATGATTACATGAAATACCAACTTTTGTGTAGAAGCCTGCTAGGATTAAGACAGATGAAGGGTTTGAGAGTGGATTGTGCGAAGCAAACGAATATTTGAACAACCACATGTGTAAACCTTGTCCTAATGGTCACACCAACTGCGAAAGAAACACAAGAAAAAAATGCATTTATTACATCGGGTGAGATTGTTTTTTCCTGTGGAAAACTTTTTTGATAAACAACACATAGCTTTAATTCCAAATGGGTAAAACGAGCGTAAGGAGCCAGGGATTTTATATAATTTATTATACCAGGAACACTCCGTTTTATGAGTCCAACTGTACACTTTTTGATTATTTTGTGATCGGTGAAGCGTAATATTTTTCGTGCTCTGTGTTATTTCATTTCGCATCCTGTTAATCATTCCAATGCTGATTGTATAGGAATCTGATCAGCCTCTTTCCCTATTTAATTACAGTTGGCCTCTCTAATGGGCAGTCTTAATTTGTACATGTTGTAACAAATACAAGAACACAACATTATTACTTCTTTGCAGACGTTGCGAACATGGATCCACAGAAAGTGACAAAGAATCCAACAGCAAAAACAATACAAAAGAAACGAATTCGAACAACGAAAAGAAGGAAAACCTTAAAAATAAAACAATTCAAAAGGACAACACAACCAAATATGAAACCATTGCAATTAGAAATTCAACCGAACCTGCTATTGTATTGAATTTGCAGACAATTCCATCAACAAATGGAGGCCACCACCCGAAGGAATTTTTGTTGCTGTTATCGTTGTTGGTGGCATATTTATTTTTAATTTAGTTTATCGTCTTATTGCAAACTTTGTTCAGCGCCGCACTAAGTCTACAGCTCGGAATTCTACCACGGCATTAGTTCCGTACACTTCTACTCCACAAGATGATCCTGCTGATTTTCACCAATAACCTTATAGGGTTTTAGTTATGTCCGTGGGAGCACTTTAAACTCTTTGCCCGACATATTTGAACGTTTAGGGTGCTTTGACTATCAGGAGAAAATGTTTGGTATATATTTGAAACCTATTGTAAGTTAGCAATCTCATAAATGCATAAAAAGGTTCGTGTTGCTACTTTCTACTTCCAGTAGGAAACCACCCCAGTGGTTTTACCTTTCTTCCCAAGCTCGGGGACGATTAAAAGAAATGGGTCAAATATCCTAATGGCCGGCATACTATATTTGAATTATTGTACTTCCCGTTTCGTATCGGTCTATGTTTTTTACGCTACATTCTCCTTGTCCTTCTATTCGTGATATATTTTCACATTTACTACTCGAAAATACGGAATAACTTGTTCACAACAAATAATGAAATACTTATCATACACATTTTTTAGTTCACTTGTTGCGGAGACAATGTCGACATCGGGTGGGAGCCTTGTAAGAAGAAACATAAATTCAGAAAATGAACATTAAAACACCATTTATTATATTGGCGCTTGTATATGATTTTGGCAATATGTAAACTTGCCACATTGCAATCAACCGTGTCACGTTTATGAAACGTTTCAGGCGAATCTCGTAAACTGTTATACCTAAATGTATAAGCACAAAATGTCCTGGTTTTTAATCTTAACTATGTTCTTTATGAACGAGCAAAGCACCCGTACAGTTTTTACAGTGTTTGTAGTTGTATAGTTGTGGTATTTAATAACTCCAAACCATAAATTATTTCCTCCAACAAACCGAAATCCAGTAAACACCGTAAATACTCACGGTCAAACAAAACGTTGATTAAAAAGTGCTCGATGACGCAACAATACTGGCCAACAACGCAGTTAAACATTTAGCTCGTAAACCAGAGTAGACTTTGCTGTCATGTAAAAAGAATTCCAGACATTTTGTCTGCGTCACTCACGCGTGACTGTTGCAATCACAATGCTTGTCTCTGATGGTATAACATGACATATGTCACGTGCAACATTAAAGACGTTACTCAATACATGGATACCGGACAAGGTGCTCTAGTCAATTGGTCGACATAGTGGACGATTTTGTTGAAGGCGGTTGATTACTTACACCCACGTGAGTAAGGATTTTTAATCGGAAGACACTGAAGAAACGAGTATCCAAAGCTTTTTCTTGTGCAGAAGCTAATTGGTGTAATCTTTGAATTAATGCCAATATGTGTAAATTGCTTCCACCATTAATAAAACTTTAACAGGTAGAAGCCTCGTGCAACGTTAGCATGAAAGCTTTTCACGAAGGCAAATGTATCTAATTTTAGGTACTAATAATCTAGCTGTAACTTCAACAAACCTACTTTTGCTAATTATAAACGCTTCACATAAGTATCAGACAAGTCTTGTTGATAAAAATTTGTGAGAGGATTGAGAAAAGGCTAAGACGGGTACGAATATGCATCGTAGTATATCTCCCTTAACGTGCATTTGACCTTAAATCCCTGTTTTGATTTAGAACACAAATATTTTTTTATTATTACCTGGTACAATTACTTGAGTATTGCCAGCATCACTCAACTTTGGTAAAAGTTTTTATCGCGCCTTTCGGATCTTGCATTTCCCAATTAAGACTTGCTTTAGCTTCTACTTTCGAACGGTTTCGGTATCTCACCTGCCTTGTAATAGCAATGCTGGCGGTTAAGCGTGACGAGTTTTCAGGAGCATCACTTTTTGGGAAATCAACTAATTGTTTTTCCAACATAAACGTTATAAAACCGATGAAAAAGTTCAGGTAACTTAAGGGACCATGTTTTCTCCATTTACCAGTCACCATTTGTTAGCCTCAGGGGTGTAAGGCCGGTTCCACACTCACGCTTTGCGCCGGCGGACTCTTTGTTTGTTTCATTATACGCCGGCTACGGGCGTACGCTCGGGTGCGTGTTTGCGGCTGCGTGTTTTTCTTAGCAAATCATCGCAAATAAGAGTAAAATGTTTAGAAAGCCAGGAACAAAAAAGAAAATGTGTATAAGCTGCAGACAGATGGCCACTGTTTCGACCTAAAAAGGTCTCATCAGTGCAGCTGGTGTGACTGTCAGACGACTTTGCTGACCAAACGGCTAAAAAAGAAAATGTTTTGACACTTGCGCAGTGGCACTGAATTTCATTCATGTGTGACTGTAGTGCCCCGAAAAAAAAGGCATAGACTTCACGTCACGGTTGGTCAACCAAGCGAAAACATAGGAAAAGGGGGAAATTTATTGGAAGAATTGTTCTGCTTTTGCACTCTTTACTTCATTAAGCACAACTCTCGCTTCATCAAGTGTAAATGTAAATAAACATTTCCCCCTGATGAAGCGGAGTTTACTCGCGAAAGCTCGTGTACTTTACTCAATAAGTGCCAAATCAGGACAATTCAGTTGTAGACATAAGACTGATACGGCACATTTCGTAATTTGTTTAGGAATGTGTGTCGAGTGACTCAGGTCAAATGGACTTTGACTTGCATGATAAATGGCACTTGTATTGCGACACGCAGCAACAAGACAGTGCCAGTTTTTGGCCTGGAACACATGTTCTTCGTCATAACATCTTGTGATTGTAAGTTTTTCGCCTGTGATTTCATCAAACTTGTTTATCAAACAATAACATTTTCGCGAAGTTCGTCATGATTTTGTAAAAATGTGTTAACTCCATTGAAACAATGTCAAGTTGCCCATGACGGAAAAAACGCAACTTTTCATGCTCGTTACATATTGCGCAACAACCTTGACACACGTTTTGTCATCGTGACGAAATGGAATTTAGTGGAAAGTTACCGAAGAGAGGAATGTTGGTAGAATGAGAACGGTCTCTGTGGGGGGTCTCTGTGGATAAAGTAGCTTAATTTATGTGGCAGTGTTCTAGCAAATAAGTTTGTGTTGTAATGGATTTTGCTGATATGCGGAAACTGGAAAATGTTGTGCCTTATTTGCTGTTTTTTGACAAAGAAGACCATTATTTATTTTGATGTAACAGTAAGAAACAGTCTCGGTGTTCTTTTGAAAGATTCTGAGACGAGTTCATATTGAAAAACGAACATCGAACGAGATAACGAGCAAAGGCCTCTAAAGGTCTGTGTATAAATTAGATGGTGCGAAAAGCGATTTCATCAGACATTTATAACAAATAATGAATGAATTTGATTCATAGGAAGCCGAATTTGCTACACTTCCACTTCCTATGATGCATTAGATCAAATTGAAAAGTTTGGCAATAAAAGGTAGCACAGAGGAATGATTCACACCGTACACACTCTAACAAAAGCCGTGGCTTACAGTTTTTTTTCCGTTTCTTGGCTTTTGAGTAAATTTAGGGTATTTGTTTTTAGTGATTCACAAAATTATTTCATAATGTTGTTGTAAGTTCTGAGTAAGGTATGTACGGACAAACCAAACAGCCCCTTCTGGTGCGATAACTCCAAAATCTGTCCATCTCCCAACAAGTGAATTAGGCACAGCGAAGGGAACACAATATTCGGGAAACTTTCAGGGGGTCTCCCTGCACGATGTTTACAAGCAGTCTCAGCGTCGCGTTTGTTTCATTGATTGTACATCGCATATTTCGTACAATTATTAATTTAAATTTCATAAAGTTCTTACTTTAATGTTTATCAAGTGTAACCGGTAGAAATTGCGGTAGCACTGACTTGTTTTAAGCATGTTTATTTCTGTCAGTGACTTAATTAGAGAATTTTTGTGTTTCGGGCTTCTGTCCTGCTCAGTTGTTTAGTTAAATGGTGGATTAATTGTTTGATGGTATCTTTAGAAAGGTCAGTCTATGAACTTTTACGTGTTAAAAAATCATGCTGCTACCTCGTAAGGTGGCCGAGTAACCCGCGTTCAAAATTTTGTTTACTGACGATTTCTTTTGTCAACTAAAATCCCTCTGGTCTATACTGCCATTAGTAAGACAGTAACTACTCAGTGGTCTAATGTTGGTAAATTTGTTGTGTCAAAGATTTAAAATCAAACGTCAACTGCGTTTACTGAACTTGTAACACTACAATGTGGTATGTTTGTTTCGGCTAAAGGAACACTGTGTTCGCACGATGCGATGTCCATGTTTGCCCAGGCGCACCTTTCGCAATGTGTGTCGAATGATCAGCAACTTATGAATGTGTGTCAAGTGACACAGCTCCATTGGATATTGACTTGCATGAGAAAGGCACTTGTATGGCGTAACACCGGCAGTAAGACAGTGTCAGTTTTTGGCGTTGGCGCACGTGTTTATCCAGCATAACATATTGTGATTATGAGTTTTTCGCCTGTGATTACATCAAACTTGTTCATTAAACAACAACTTTTCGCAACGTTCGTCATGATTTTATGAAAACCTGTGGTTACAAACATAAAGTTGCCCGTATCGGAAATACTTGCGCAACTTTCTCACTCTTCCAATGATTCATACCGTATTTACTCAAACAAAAAGCGGTGACTTAAATTCTTACGGTATATTTGTTTTTAGTGATTCACAAAATTATTTCATACTGTTGTTGTAAGTTCTGAGTAAGGTATGTACGGACAAACCAAACAGCCCCTTCTGTTGCGATAACTCCAAAATCTGTCCATCTCCCAACAAGTGAATTAGGCACAAGAATGCTGAAAAATAAACATAATGGATTTCACGTTTGAAGAATAAATTGACGGAGTTGCCGTAGTTTTCGATCTCGATGAATTTCGAGATTGTTCAGCGAAGGCAACAGAACATTCGGGAAACTTTCAGGGGGTTTCCCTACACGATGTGTATAAGCACTCTCAGCGTTGTAAGCATGACGTGTTTTAACCTTGTTCATTTCTGTCAGTGACTTTATCAGAGAACTTTTGTATTTCGGGCTTCTGGCCTTCTCAGTTGTCAAATAGTGGATAAATTGTTTGGTGGCAGTGGAATCAATTGTTACGCATCTTTGGTGATCAAAACAGTTAGTTCGACTAAGGGGTTGTTTGCTTGCGCCCCTGTTACGTGACTGGGCCAGATTAGAAACCATACGAGTGATGTTAATCAATATTTTGACGAGAAAATAGTAACATGATTTGTGTGTCATGAGTCATGGTCATAAATATTTGTTTGAATATTATGTAGACAATAAAAAATATACCAAAATATCAGTAAATATTTTAGACCCTTTTCTCATTTCAGCATCTAATAGCACGGAAATAGCATTTTCTCTGGATATTCGACAAAAAACGTATTTGCTTACTTGTGTTATATCAGAAAACCCGAATAAAAAAAATTCTCGGGCAAAGATTCAATGTGGCCAGAAGGTAAATAAAGATCTTTTGTTGACACAACGATCATACGCTTTTATAGTTATGTCAGCTTAACTTACAGCTTTGATGAAATGAAATGTGCAAGTGTTTGCTTAATTAAGTTTTGTAGTAATATTTTGTCCATAACCTACATGTTAATCAATTTACATTTCGCAGATAACGATTTAGGACAGTTTACAAACTTTGCAACCTTTGAAACAACAACCAGTTAAGTTATGCCCTCGAAGAAATTTATTCTGTTTGTCTTAATCGCATTCTGCAGTTTCCAATTGTGCGGAACACAGGTATACAGTGGAGAGTTTTAATAGTTTTAAATAATTAAATGAAATACCAACTTTTGTGTAGAAGCCTGCCAAGATTAAGACAGATGAAGGGTTTGAGAGTGGATTGTGCGAAGCAAACGAATATTTGAACAACCACATGTGCAAACCTTGTCCTGGTGGTCACACAAACTGCGAAAGAAACACAAGAAAAAAATGTTTTTATTCAATCGGGTGAGATTGTGTTTTCCTGTGGAAACTTTTTTGATAAACAACAAATAGCTTTAATTCCAAATCGGTAAAATGAGCGTAAGGAGCCAGGGATTTTATATAATTTATTATACCAGGAACACTCCGTTTTATGAGTCCAACTGTACACTTTTTGATTATTTTGTGATCGGTGAAGCGTAACATTTTTCGTGCTCTGTGTTATTTCATTTCGCATCCTGTTAATCATTCCAATGCTGATTGTATAGGAATCTGATCAGCCTCTTTCCCTATTTAATTACAGTTGGCCTCTCTAATGGGCAGTCTTAATTTGTACATGTTGTAACAAATACAAGAACACAACATTATTACTTCTTTGCAGACGTTGCGAACATGGATCCACAGAAAGTGACAAAGAATCCAACAGCAAAAACAATACAAAAGAAACGAATTCGAACAATGAAAAGAAGGAAAACCTTAAAAATAAAACAATTCAAAAGGACAACACAACCAAATATGAAACCATTGCAATTAGAAATTCAACCGAACCTGCTATTGTATTGAATTTGCAGACAATTCCATCAACAAATGGAGGCCACCACCCGAAGGAATGTTTGTTGCTGTTATCGTTATTGCTGGCATATTTATTTTTAATTTAGTTTATCGTCTTGTTGCAAACTTTGTTCAGGGCTGCATTAAGTCTACAGCTCGGAATTCTACCACGGCATTAGTTTCGTACACTTCTACACCACAAGATGATCCTGCTGATTTTGACCAATAACCTTAGGGTTTTAGTTATGTCCGTGGGAGCACTTTAAACTCTTTGCCCGACATATTAAAGCGTTTAGGGTGCTTTGATTATAAGGAGTAAATGTTTGGTATATATTTGAAACCTATTGTAAGTTAGCAATCTCATAAATGCATAAAAAGGTTCGTGTTGCTACTTTCTACTTCCAGTAGGAAACCACCCCAGTGGTTTTATCTTTCTTCCCAAGCTCGGGGACGATTAAAAGAAATGGGTCAAATATGCTAACGGCCGGCATACTATATTTGAATTATTGTACTTACCGTTTCGTATCGGTCTATGTTTTTTACGCAACATTCTCCTTGTCCTTCTATTCATGATATACTTTCACATTTACTACTCGAAAATACGGAATAACTTCTTCACAACAAGGAATGAAATCATTATCATGGACATTTTTTGAGTTCACTTGTTGCGGAGACAATGTCGACATCGGGTGGGAGTCTTGTAAGAAGAAACATAAATTCAGAAAATAAACATTAAAACACCATTTATTATATTGGCGCTTGTATATGATTTTGGCAATATGTAAACTTGCCATATTGCAATCAACCGTGTCATGTTTATGAAACGTTTCGGGCGAATCTCGTAAACTGTTATACCTAAATGTATAAGCACAAAATGTCCTGGTTTTTAATCTTAACTATGTTCTTTATGGGCATTTGCATTAGCCGCGGTATGAATAGTAATCATTATGCGCGACACGTAACAGAACGAGCAAAGCACCCGTACAGTTTTTACAGTGTTTGTAGTTGTATAGTTGTAGTATTTAATAACTCCAAACCATGAATTATTTCCTCCAACAAACCGAAATCCAGTAAACACCGTAAATACTCACGGTCAAACAAAACGTTGATTAAAAAGTGCTAGATGACGCAACAACACTGGCCAACAACGCAGTTGAACATTTAGCTCGTAAACCAGAGTAAACTTTGCTGTCATGTAAGAAGAATTCCAGACATTTTGTCTGCGTCACTCACACGTGACTGTTGCAATCACAATGCTTGTCTCTGATGGTATAACATGACATATGTCACGTGCAACATTAAAGACGTTACTCAATACATGGATACCGGACAAGGTGCTCTAGTCATTTGGTCCAACTAGTGGTCGATTTTGTTAAAGGTTATTTACACCCACTTGAGTAAGGATTTTTAATCAGAAGACACTAGAGAAACGAGTATCCAAAGATTTTTCTTGTACAGAAGCTAATTAGTGTGATCTTTGAATTAATGCCTATATGTGTAAATTGCTTCCACCATTGATAAAACTTTGACAGGTAGCAGCCTCGTGCAACGTTAGCATGAAAGCTATTTACGAAGGCAAATGTATCTAATTTTAGGTACTAATCATCAAGCTGTAACTTCAAGTTGCAGGGGGCTAACAAACCATGTTCAATGCGTGAGTTCTGGTTTATTTCCAAAATGTTCTGCTAGAGAAGTCGCTGTGCTAATAATGCAAATTTTGTGTGGACAGCAGTCCAGTTTAACCGCGGAAATTCACTAGCTGAACTAATGCGACAACTTTTTGTTCGTGTAAATCAACCACTATAAGGTTCCGTACGGTGCAAACCAGGGCCCTTAAGGGAGGGAAAATGTGCTTGTGCGGGGACCTTTTTTTAATGGAGACCACATGACATTTTCGGTGGAACCCAAAGTGTATGATAGAAATCACTTGGTTTTAAAACAAACAATGGTGTTCGCAGAACTCTTTTTGCTATTCAAACTTTTGAACTGCAGTCAGTTGTGTTTATTGTTTCTACAGTCGATGTCGATTCGTTTGCAGTGGTAAACCTTTATCTTTAAATTAAATATATAACCTTATGTTGTTGTTTTGACATAAATGTGGGTGGTGGATGAGCTTCGGGTGACATAAATCATTTCCTTGTCTACTTTGCTAAGTTCACAAAGATAAGTCTTATTATAAAGTTATAATCAAACCGATATATTCAGTCGAATAAAACCTTGACAAGTGCTTATGTTTACCACATTGCCTGTTTATTTGTGGCCATATAACATTTTTCTATTCAAAAGGTGATTTGCTAAAAAAAGTAAATGCACAGTTATTGCAACATTTTATTTGCAAATGCAAGGATTTGGTAAATATTACCGTAAAGGTGCGCAAAACAGCCATAATGTCACGTCACTAGCAATGACAGTCTTAAACTTATTTTAAGTAGAACCTCTGTATATTCTGACGGTGATGAGTTTCTGAAGTTTTTTTCCAACATGGCGATGTTCGTTCCAGTAGATCTGCAAACGTAACTGCAAAATTAACACAACAAATGTGCCACAATGAGGACACGGGTAACATAGGAATACCAACGTCCCAAACAAGCAAAACACCATGAAATAGTTTTTCTTAGGTTGTACTTACACTGCAGTCTTCTTCTTCTTCCACGTATTTTTACAAATCCTCCCGTTTTTTCGACAATAACGCTGCAAAGACGACTTCCACCATCGTTTCAAACACCTCCGACCCATTGTATTTGACCTTCAGTTATCAAGGGCAAACTTTTCGTGAAAGCTTTCATCGCGTTTGTTTCCAAATGCTAATAAGAATTGCTTTAGCCTGTGTCTTCGAGCGGTTTTGCCTGCTTTGTGATAGAAATTATATTACATTTTTAAGCGCGACGAATTCCCAGGTGCAGCACCTTTTGGGAAATCACCCATACTTATTACCAATTTTGCAGTATTTTGGTCGCTCTATAATAACGTCACATCACAATACTAATTTGTTGACACTAGCGCAGGGGCACTTTATTTCATTTCGGTGTGACTGTAGTGCCTCGGATAAAAGGCACAGAATTTCACGTCACGGTTGGTCAACCAAGCGAAACAAAGAAAAAGGGGGAAATTCATTGGCTTGTACAGAGCTATTCTCTGTCATTAGTAAGGCAGCAACTAATCAGTAGTCTAATGTTGGTAAATTTGTTATATTAAAGATTCAAAATCAAACGTCAACTGCGTTTACTGAACTTGTAACACTGCAATGTGGTATGTTTGTTTGTTTCGGCTAAAGGAACACTGTGTTCGCACGATGCGATGTCCATGTTTGCCAAGGCGCACCTTTCGCAATGTGTGTCGAGTGATCAGCAACTTATGAATGTGTGTCAAATGACACAGCTCAATTGGACATTGACCTGCATGAAAAAAGGCACTTGTATGGCGTAACACCGGCAGTAAGACAGTGTCAGTTTTTGGCGTTGGCGCACGTGTTTATCTAGCATAACATCTTGTGATTATGAGTTTTTCGCCTGTGATTTCATAAAACTTGTTCATTAAACAACAACTTTTCGCAAAGTTTGTCATGATTTTATGAAAACCTGTTGTTACAAACATCAAGTTGCCCGGATCGGAAATACTTGGGCAACTTTCCACACTCGTTACATATTGCGCAACAAGTCATCGTGACGAAATGGAATTCGGTGCAAAGTTACCGAAGAGAAGAAAGTTGGTAGATCGAGAACGGTCGCCCCTCTCTGTGGATAAAGTAGCTTAATTTATGTGGCAGTGTTCTAGCAAATAAGTTTGTGTTGGGATGGATTTTGCTGATATGCGGAAACTGGAAAATGTTGTGCCTTATTTGCTGTTTTTTGACAAAGAAGACCATTATTTATTTTGATGTAACAGTAAGAAACAGTCTCGGTGTTCTTTCGAAAGATTCTGAGACGAGTCCATATCTGAGTCTCCCAGGTCTTTGTTCAAGATCCGAGGCCCTGAAATCTGCCCAGAAACCAAGTCTGGGTTCTCTTTTATTTGCCGAAAGAATCACAATATATAGGACGATACAAAAGATGCTGCAGAAAAGAAATAATTAGGTGACGAATGAGGCGTAGAAGAGGTCAATTGAAAAACGAACATCGAACGAGATAACGAGCAAAGGCGTCTAAAGGTCAGTGTTTGAATTAGAAGGAGTGGAAAGCGATTTCATCAGGCATTTAAAACAAATAATGAATGAATTTAACTCATGGGAAGCCGAATTTGCTACACTTCCACTTCCAATGATGCATTAGAACAAATTTAAAAGTTTGGCAATAAAGTAGCACAGAGGAATGATTCACACCGTATATACTAGAACAAAAGCCGCAGCTTTTTCCGTTTGTTGGCTTTTGAGTAAATTTACGGTATTTGTTTTTAGTGACTCACAAAATTGTTTCATAATGTTGTTGTAAGTTCTGAGTAAGGTATGTATGGACAAACCAAACAGGCTCTTCTGGTGCGATAACTCCAAAATCTGTCCATCTCCCAACAAGTGAATTAGGCACAGGAATGCTGAAAAATGAACATGATGGATTTCACGTTTGAAGAATGATTTGACGGAGTAGCTTTCGATCGTGGTGAATTTCGAGATTGTTCAGCGAAGGCAACAGAAAGTTCGGGAAACTTTCAGGGGGTTTCCCTACACGATGTATATGAGCAGTCTCAGCGTCGCGTTTGCTTCATTGATTGCGATCGCGAATTTAACAACAAGTGTAGAAATTGCGGTAGCATTGACGTGTTTTAACCTTGTTCATTTCTGTCAGTGACATTATCAGAGAACTTTTGTGTTTCGGGCTTCTGGCCTTCTCAGTTGTCAAGTAGTGGATAAATTGTTTGATTGGTGGCAGTGGAATCAATTGTTACGCATCTTTGGTGATCAGAAAAGTTAGCTGGACAAAGGGGCTTGTTCGCTTGCGCCCCTATTATGTGACTGGGCCAGCAGATTAGAAACCATACGAGTGAATGTAATCAATATTTTGACGAGAAAATAGTAACATGATTTGTGTGTCACGAGTCATAGTCATGGTCATAAATATTTGTTTGAATATTATGTAGACAATAAAAATATACCAAAATTTCAGTAAATATTTTAGACCCATATTCTTATTTCAGCATCTAATAGCATAGAAATATCATTTTCTCTGGATATTTGTCAAGCAAACTTACTTGCTTACTTTGTGTTATGTCAAAAAACCCGAATAAAAACATCTCGGGCAAAGATTTAATGTGGCCAGAAGGTAAATGAAAGATCTTTTATTGACACAACGATCATACGCTTTTTTAGTTATGTCTGCAGCTTAACTTACAGCTTTGATGAAAATAAATGTGCAAGTGTTTATTTTTTGTTCTGTGGCTTCAAATTAATGAAAATGTTTTCGTCCACCCAGTTCACAAAGAGTACGAAGAAGTTTTACGGGAATCATTTCCTCTCACACGAAACAGAAAAGTTCTAAAACAAGCGTTTCACAGCAAACGTGAAACACGGAAGGATATCCTTTTATCTTCCTACTTTGCTGCCGAATACATTTCACTTGCTGAGTTCGCGGTCATGGCGCTCACCGACTCACAACAAGACGCTTTATTGATTTACATCCTAATTACATTTTTAACTGTCAACACTTCCATGACAAGAGATGCAACTCAACGTGCGAAATATTCAACCAAGTTTGAAATCCTTGAGGACCTTGTTGGTCACCATAAATTCCACGGTAAAATAAACTCAATTCAAATGGTTAATGTAAAAAATCTAACCCTAATAAATTTACTACACAGAAATCTTACACGCTCACAAATGTTTGAAGAGTGATGTCATCACGCCCGAGCGTCACAGTATCCAACAACAAAGACTTGTTTTGAACGCGAATACTATGGAATTCATTTGTAGCGACGGTGCTGTTTATGACAGGTACCTTTATTGTCGACCAACTATTTACAAAAAGGACCATTAGGGGGGAAAATATGATGTCGCTTTCCACCGATTTTTATCAATTATTAACTTGAGCGTTGAAAACCGAGTGTGCAGAGCGCGCTTGACTACAAGTATGGAGTAAAGCAGGCGGGGAAACACAATTGGATGACGTGCGACTTCGCGCAGACGCCTCACTTACATTGAAAACATGTTTTGTTCGCTTTCATTGGACCACTGGCTTGTAATTTATTTAAGCTGGTAAACATATTGTGTTGATGTCGAAAGGGTTTAGGGTTGTACTTGCAAAATAACACGTCAGCACATTAAATCCATTTTTGTTGTTGCGAAGCACAAGCACACTGATTTATACTTGCAGTACGTATATGAATACCAATGCTTACAAAACGTGTTCAATTTTTTTTTTGTGTACAGAGCGCGCGACCCTCCAGGTCAGAGAAGTGTTTACATTCCACCGGGAAACACACAGTTAGAATCCTACAGACTCTCAACTTACATCAAATATCCCCAAGAAGTTCCGGTTAATCCTAGACATTTGGCTTCCGCAGGGTTTTACTACGTTGGATTTAAAGACAGAGTCAAGTGCTTCAGGTTGGATTAAAGTCTTGGTTTTGCAAATTACTCGATCACATCAGATGTTCAAGAATACGAAAACCAAAAACCAACTGAAGATGTATTTCATTTGGTTTCCGCCTTTTGATCGCCTAATGTTTTGGTTGCAGGCTGTCACATGCTGCATTGCAAGTTTATAGCCACGTAGGCTATCAAAAACAAATGACGTTATTTTTTCATTGCGCATGCTTGAGAAATGGCTTACACAAAGACTTTGTGCGACCACATCTTTTATCACGTGATTACCTCGTGCTATTGTTCTCGAACCCTCATGCTCGTAGTCACGTGGCGCTATGACCGCGTGATGTTCGCCACGCATTACTAGGCAGTGTAATACGTCAACAAGTAACGTCATCAAATTCAGTTGCTATAGCTTGCGCTTTGCCACGGGTATTTTCCGAGCAACTAACTTGCACATATTTGTCTCAATATATTAATGAATAGCCTATTTCACCATGCTCTCAAATATGCACACGAAAATGAAAGACGTTTGAAAAACTTGACAGCTATGTCACACTCATCGCTTTAGCGGCGTTGTTCAAGTCTGCATTTATTAAAATGTGTTTATGCTCGGAAATAACAGCAGTACGACTGAATCTTCAAAATAATTGATCAAATAATAACTCAGTTTTTAACCCGCAGTGTATTTTCTTACGTGTCATCATTTATAAATGTTTATATTCTTATAGCTGTGGATTGTGTGTTGAGGACTGGGCTTACGGCGATGACGTCAAATCGGCAAAATGGCACAGAATCGATTGTTCGTTTACAAAAGGCCTTAATTCTGGAAATGTTCCAATTGGTAAATTTTCTTTCCTGTAATACAAATATCTCAACCAAGATTACCCCTAAAAGTAACGCAACGTAAAATTCTTTTTTTTTAATCAAACAAGGTGGTGGCGGACTGGCCCGACTCGTACAAGCACAGCCAACACAGGTAAGAAATAATTCATACATCAGTGAAATCTAAGTGAATACTTATCACTTTAACAATAAGGATCACTAACTAAATTGTTTAAAACATGATGTTTGAAAATGAAGTCAGCTGGTTGATTGCAAACAATAAAAATCAATTTCATCTTCGTAACATGTTCTTTGTAACAATTTATTTCGTATTACGATATATTGATGTCGCTAGAATTAAAACAATGCCTAATCGAGGGCTAGATTGTGCCAAAATGAACCAATCAGTTTAAAATTCCATTACTTTCGAGTTGCAAAAACAATACCAGTTTATTTATTACCCAGGGACCACGTGACACGACTGCATCGCCACATGGAGGCGCAAGATACAATGACCAAGAAAGAGGTTAGAAATGAGATATGAGTTGATCCATATTTGCTAAATGTTATCTAAAGCTGACACGACATTCAACGTAACGTTATATGCTTCAGGAATAACGCAGACAGCCAGTCAAATTTCCACGCCTCCAACAGTAAGCTTTGTAGGATGAATTAACATAGGCTTTTGCTTTGTATGCTTTTCCTTTTTCTAATGCTTTGTTTTCGATAACGGTCGTTGCATAAAAGGAAACTAATAACGTTTATTGGATTGTAGTTTTTGTTTGAATAAACTATTTCCTTCATTTGTAGCAAGAAATAGTTGTTTAAAGTAGATGGTGAGAAAGTATTCGTTTGTAGCCAGCTTCCTGTAGTTAACATCTTACGAAAAGGAATGCAACTAAGATATTATATTATAGGCTGCACAGTTTAGCATTATCGAAAGCTGATAGCTCTTTTACAGGGCGTTTCAAAGTTTGTTTGTTTTTCAGAACACTCTGGAATTTGCGACGATCCCTTCAGCTTATCACGAGAACTTTCTGAAAAACCTCGACCTGAGGAAAGAGTCAGAAAGACTGTAAGTACTTTCTTGAACAATGAACTTAAAAAAACAGCCTGAATAACAAAATAAGAAAAAGCTTGGGTTAATTTTGGCGTTTAAAGGCGTTTAATTTTTGAAACGTTGACATCCTAAAGAGAAAAACGCATATTTGGGGGAAACTGGGTGTACAAGAATGTATTAAAACTTGCAGTAACGTATTATGCTTCAGGGGATTTCTCAGTGCGCTTTATGTCCCAACTTAAACATAAGTAAACACTAAGGGTTGGGTTCCTTTTAATGGAAACCACTGTGAAATTATTGATTTTCAGAATGTTTTCGCCAAAAAATAAAGTTATTTTTTTTAAAATTGGTAACAAATGCATTTTTTTCCAGTCGGACGTATGAGTACTGGCCGACAGAAAGACCGACGGTGATTCCGAACGATCTTGCAAGATCCGGTTTCTTCTATCTTGGAAACCTCGATCGAGTTCAATGTTTTTCTTGTGCTGGTGTTTTGAGAAATTGGAATTACGGAGATGTTGTCAACAACGAACACAGGAGACATTTTCCACACTGCAGGTAAAATATCGAAGAAGCAACTCCGTGTTGCCCTGCACAATGGGTGCAGAACACAGGGCATACGAGCCAAACTTGACACGCGATTGTTCAAAAAAATGCTTGCTGGTGTCTTTCATCAAGAATGCTCGAAAATGTTTTCCAAGTTTCGTCCTTAATTGCATGTTTAAGATCAAGCAATGTAAACAATTGTTGGACACGTGATAAATAATATGCAACAAGTATGTCACGCAAAAACCCTATGATTTGTGCACCCCAGCCCAATACAGTGTTCAATGTATCTCTCCTGGTGTTAACAAAAGGCAGAGAAAAATGCAATATACTTTTACCCAGGGTTTGCTTATTACATTTTAACAGATTGGTTCAAGGTGCTGAACAAAGAAACATTCCTATGACGTCAGATGAACGAGCTGCAGCTCCACAACAACAAATAGTTTTTCACGAACCTCCGGACCCTTCGGAAAACGAAAAGGTAATGTGGCAAATTTTTACCTATTATTCCTCTCTTCGATCGAAACCTGCATTTAGAATACTACTAATGCTAATAAGACCATTGCGTTTTACGCCGTTTCGACCTTCATGGTATCATCAGTGCAGCTCATAACTATCTACGGTTTGGTCTGCTGACAACGAATCCTCCACGTTGTGATGACTTTGTAGTGGATGTCAACCAGTTGGTCACGGCGTGCACTGATAAAACCTAATAGCGAGTTTAAATAATGTCTGCGGATTATCAGCACATGTCTCCCTTGCATTCTGTGGTTTAGTGAAAGAGTCAACTCGGTACAAAAACCACAGGGTATCGAAACCTGCATGGAATGTTTGTTGCTTTATCACCACTTGACAAGTTGCTAAAATTACCGGAATGTTTCAATAGAGAGACCTTCAGAACATGTTCCAATGTCGCCACCCCGTAAGTCCTCACATGAGAAATGTAGATGCAAGACTTCAAACCTTCGATAGACGTTGGGAAATAAACAACATCAACGCAACACCAAGACAAATCGCCAGAGCTGGATTCTTTTACTTAGGTGAGATACGCAATTTCATGTCGCACTAATATGCTGTTATTGCAGCCGTTTACCAGTTGAGAAAATATTTGCGTTCTTCCCAAATTGTTTCATATCAGAAGTTACAGCAAGTATTGTTAAACTGCATTACATAGTTTTCGGTAAAAAAAACAACAGAATTTGTCGTGGGAAATTTTTCGTAAACGTGATTCGTGTCAAGTTTAATGAGGTGTGCTAAACAAGCCCGGGGTTACTAATCGGGGGAAAGTCCCAACCCAGGGGGAAAGAGTCTAAAACGTTTTTCAATTGTAAGATAATTTTTGTCTTGATATTACTGACTACTTACGAACTGAATGTACAGTGTGGGGATTTTATCTGTGAATATTAAAGGGTCACTGAATGAAAAGAAACCACTTCTGCGAAACACTTCTATAACAGGCCGTTTCTCTTTACGCACATTCGTGGAAACTGTAGAGGGCTCTTTCAATAAAGGGAAATTCAAAATGTTGGGCATTCACGTCGGGAAATATCTAGTTTCGATTTCGGTAGATAGGGGAAAACTTGCATCACAAACCTGCCATTCTCTGTTGGTTTAGTGGTGGTTCCCTTACCTTAGTAGTTTCAGAAACCGTTTCAGAAACCTTACTCACTTACGGCAACTCTGTTGATTTAATAGCGGTATGCCGGCAACCAATGGCTACAAACCAATGAGGGACCGATACAAATGCTACAATCAACCTTTCCGTCTGATTATAGCTGGAGGGTTTTTAGTCATATTAAATTTATGCCGTCGATATGGCATTAAAATACCGACAAACCGCATGATGAAAAATTGCCAGATTGAGTATGAAGTAAAGTTTAGATGTAAAACTACGCAACAGGAGCTTTTTAGGTGTTATTCAAAGAAAATTACACCATGACTTTTTACATTTCACAGGAGAAAGAGATCGGGTGAAATGCTGGTATTGCAACGGTGGATTGCAAAACTTCGATCAGGAAGATGAGCCGTGGACTGAACATGCGAAGTGGTTCCCAACGTGAGTAAATTAATCGATTTAGTTGTGGAAGGGTGTACCCATAACCCATTGCAACAACGTTTGTCAACCAAACGGTTGACTAGCTTTAATTTCATGGTGAACTGAATTCCTTTAAAAGTTGCGGACATGAAACATATCTGAGCAACCAAGTCGCGTCAATATATAGACGTAGGCAAATAATTGACTTGCGAAGCAACCACCTTCTTGTTGAAACAACTTCAAAGAATTCAGTTCGCTGTAACACGAAACGTTCGTCACATATTTGTTTCCTGAGCGCATTTCCTCCCACTGTTTACCAGGGAAATTTCCTTTCATTAATACCAGCGTGAGATCGACAAAGAATAAATGTAAATTTCCGCTCCATAGTGCCGGTATTTTATTGGTGATTCCCCTGGTAATTTTAAACTCCGCACCGAACGAGGTAAGGTTTTTAGCGGTACCAAGGAATCGAAATTAGTTAAATGTACTTGAGAACATTTTCTGTCCATGATTTGTCTGTCCACTAATCATAGCACAATCTGAGACACTATGGAAAATTTTTTAAACCTTGTGATAGATCAACAAACTATATTAGTTTAAGTTTCCTGTTTAACGCAGTCGTATTTCCCATATTGCGGGATGTGATCGAGGAACAAAAACGTTTTTATTCACAGATGTGAGTTTCTGCTCCAAAAGAAAGGTCCGGATTTCGTCCATCGAATGGTTTCAATGTTCCCCAACCTCCCACGTCCACTCCTGCGTGGAGGAATGGATGTTCCTCCGCAAGAAAGAAATAATAGTGGACACCGTGGAGCAGGTGAAACTGAAGGAAACAGTCATCCCGTTCAGATAATTGATCCTCAGGTAAAACAACATAATAAAAACACCCAAATCATATACAGCACGTTCCTTTCAGTAATTGTTTCGCATTCCGTATATGACTGTCTTTGTCATGATTTACATTCACTTCACACCAAAGAATTTTTACAGTTTAGGCTTACACAAGGGTTGTTTGTGACATTAAGTCCTTGTGTATCCTGTTTAATTTTGACCTATGCAGGTTTACTACAAATAATAATAATGATTTTTAGGAGGATTTGCGACGAGAGGAGCAACGTTTGGACGAATTGATGCAGTCGGATGTTGCCCAAGCCGCAGTTGAAATGGGATTCGACCGTCGGCTTGTACGAAGACTTATTAAACGGTAATAGCGATAACATGTTTTCCATGTTAAGTCACAACAGCTGTTGTATTGCTATGCTGTAGTTGGGGGTAATGCAGTCCATTCTTTCGGACAATTCATTAACTGAACTAATGCGAAAACTAACACACCTCCCTCTCCCCCCCACACACACATATATATATTACAATTCTGGCCAGACTAAACTGTTTGCAATGTTGGCTATGCACCAGTACCGTGGTGAAATCTCTTCACAAAATGTGACCCCAATAACAAGACGGGAAATTGCAACAACCTTTTTCCTGTGTAAGGAAACAATAAGAACGGTGGAGTGCTATGTGAACGTTACGCCACTATATTGCCTGTCAACAAGGATTGTGTTTGCGTCTGGTATTTGGCGTATTGCTTGTTCCGCTGTACGGTTTCACTAGAGTCCACAAGGTACATAGAGGTGCCTAAATAGTGTAAACCACATTTCATATTCGTTCACTATATTATAAGTAAGTTGATTCATTGTATGTAACAAAGTCAAAGCTAATATGCCGACTATAGTTGATCAGGGGTTTCGAACACAGCTGTGCTCATCATTAGTCCTGCGAAGTAACTAAGTTGCGGGGGCCCCACAACAGACAGATGTAAAGACAAGCAAAACAAAAACAGGAAGTTTTAACTTTTCACGTTCAACATCTTCTCGATTCCATCACAGGCGGATCCAACAGAGCGATATGTACACAAGGGTTGCTAGCATCATTGATGACGTCATGGCCGAAGGAACACTTGCTCCTGGGAGTGAAGCTGAGGATGAAATGGAAACAATCACCGGCGAAGAAGGTATGGGGGTTTGTCTGAGAATGGGAATTGTCAAACCATCATTATTTACATGAATCAAAGCAACCGGCATAGATCCAGTATAGTTTCTATTGTCCTTTTTGTCCATGATGTAAGAACGTACAAAATCAATATAGTTTGATCTCGTGTATTTATATGTTTAGGATCAGATCAACCAGCATACTTTTACATTGATGCTAATACCTTTAGATTTCGACAAAATATATATGTTTTATTGATAGCAAACAAGGGAGTAGTCTATACTTCCGTCTAGATTCGTGGTTAAATTACCTCATGCACAAGCACTTCCCACACAGTTCCCCAATTAAACTCCCGGGTTCGAAAAGTTGCAACACGTTCCTTGCATTCCAAAGTTAAGACGTAATGTGCTCTGTCGGCCAACGTGGGGTTTTTGTGGGTATGAGTAAGTCTGTCGCAACAGATTGCTTAGATAAGTGAGAAATGTGTTGCTTTCTTCATTAAATTGAACATATTTTTTTAGATTTGCGATCGCAAGTGGAATCTATCGATGAAGGTATATCATATTTTTTTTACTAACTGTTTTCGAAATTATGTTTTACAACCTGTTAGGTTTCATTTGAAAGACGAGTTATCGGAAAAAATAAATATTGCCCGTTTCAATCTAGACACAATAGAATAAAGAATTACCAATGATTTAGGACCGAAAGGCATTTTTCCATACGCTGCAACCATGAATTGTTACGTTAAGTTTTTCCACTTATATAGACACCCAAAACTGCAGTATCGAGGAGAAATTGTCTTTTATACGAGCTTTGACAAGCATCAAAATTATTCTCGTTATTCTGTGCTTGTTTAGAAACGTCACCTTCAATGCAAAATCGCATCGAGGAGTTACGGGCAGAGAGAATGTGCAGGATATGTCGTCGCAACCCATCAGACCTTGTCCTGGTTCCGTGCGGGCATCTGTGCAGTTGTGCAAACTGCAACCCGCAAAGATGTCCATTATGCAACAGAAAAGTGGAAAAAGCGATCCGCGCTTTTATCACGTGAATGAGGAAAATATTTGCTTCTTCAGACAACGAGCTGATATCCAGTGATAAAACAATACCTGAAGTGCATGAATTTGTCCTTCGTACCACCATCATTTTATATCATTTTGTAAAGCAAATTATGCCAAATGTAATCACCAATAAACTGCAAATGTAAACGTCTTTTTCGTTTTGTTTTTCGCACGCTTTATTTCCTTTTGTATTTTCACTTCACATTCACTTTTTTTCATTCACTTCTTTGTTTATTTTCGCACTCACCTTTGTCATATGGTTGTGATTATTTCGCCTTTTTGCTAGTTTTTATACGCTCGAGCAGTGATGCTTGCGTGGCAAACGTAGGCTGCAATTATAGGGAAAACGCTAAAAACTGCAGTGCGCGTGCGTTTTTTGGTCTCTTCACTGAAGTAAAGGTGCAACCGCTTTATGCAAGAACAATGATATATTATACTGTGTTTCTATAAAAAAGGGTTACAAATTTCTGCTATGCAATTTAAACATTTGTCGCAGATATTTTTATCCACTGCTTATTTTTGGAAATGTTAGTTTTTGTTAAGTTTGAAATTGCGTGCCTTACTGGCAGTCATGGGAGGGTGTTCTGAAAAGTTGATACAATGTGGCGAATTCAGTTAAACACCCATTGTAGAGGTTACGCACTCGGTCACTGAATCCTTTCATTGGATAGAGCATTGTTTCATGAAATTTTGTTGCATTTTTGTTTGATTTTTCTTTTTTCTTCAAACAATTTTTCTTCAGAACAAAAATATATTGCCCAATAAATAGTATTTTTGGAAATTTTGCCCGATTGAAGCTAAATGTTATTTTTTGAAATTTTGCCCGATTGAAGCACTGGACCTCAATTTTATGCAATGCGACTTTTGCTTTATAATTGCTGTAGCACCGTGCTTCCCTTTTTTGTAATTGTAGTTATTTTTACTGTATAAGTGCAGAGTACGTCAGTAGTGCATTGTCACCATAACCTAGTCTTGTTTGGCTTTTTGACTGCCTATACCGTAGCACAGTAATTCACCAAAGTCGCACGCATGAAACCATGTTACGTCGAAACAGTGCACTTCTCACAGAAAAGATTATCCGCTCTATTGCCTATACACGTCTATTGACACGTTTAGTGTAAAAAATACAAATGCCTTTCACCGCTTCGAGTGCTATATTTCGCCAAAGTGATGTAATTGGATCTTTCGATAATAAAGGTCGCAGGCCCAATTGGTAAATCGACGCCGGCCGAAGTGGTGAACTCAAAAAGTGTCAGGCATTCGGAAGCATAACAGAGAGTTATTTTCTCCTGTTTTCTCACCCTTGTGGAACAATCATGGCTTGCGCAAGATAAAAGTTTAGCAAAATGTGATGACTATTCAGAAGTTCAGTTACCTTTACTGTCACTACATGGTACTCAGCCTCTTTTTATTTGATAAGTGATAGTAAATAACTAATACTGGTAGTGCATGTTTAATGTTGCAGTGTTTAAACGATTGCCTCAAACAAAATCAACAGAAAGAAAAGTCAATAGCAAACAAAAATTGCAATAAGCAAACAAACATCTTTTCGCGGCAATTGCAATAAGCAAACAAAAAACATCTATAAACGATTTCTTATTTCCTGTGGCTCATGTTTTCTAACCGGTGACCGAAAAGAGACATAAGCCGCGAAACAGAAACACACAACCGCTCGTTTGAGATTAATTTTAACGGAAACATATTCATATGTTGGTGGACGCTACAAATAAATCGTAAAAATGTGTATTACATGTCGAAATGGAAATGTCACTTAAGGGCAAACACATGTAGAGCTGTGGGACGTTTTTCGGGCTCCCTGACAGGAAACATGTGGACCCATGCGTGTAACGGATAGCCGAATACGTAACAGACATACTGAGACAGGGATATGCCAGAAGGTGCGAGTGTTGGGAGCGACAAGAATAATGATAGAATAATCACTGGTTTGTGGTTGGAATCAGTGGTTGAGACCACCACGAGAGGTCATCAGTGAGCAATTAACGCATCACTGCGATATTTGTACACATTTTTACAAATCAGTGCCATAAAGCAAGTTGTAATTCGAGCAAGTTCTGCAGCATATCCGACACTGTCCATTGTACAAATTTACAGAATTTGATTAAGGTGGCTCAAGTAGTCAATCAACTTGTCAACAAGATCATTTGCTATTTGATTTCTGTGTTGGAGAGCTTCTTCGCAGTGAGCTTTACTTTCCGCAACCCGATGCGAAATTTTTCCGCCCACTACTGCCCTCGCGTGGTTGTAACAACCCCATGGAAACAACTTCACAATTTCAACAGGAGTTTTGAACTCTGCACACTGCAATGCCATCTCGAAAAGTTCCAGGGCTTGTCCGTAGTCCTTTTTGGCAGCCCAGTACTTTCCACAGTAAATCAAGCTAATATTTGAAGCAACCCACTCTCGGTTATTCCTGGCTAGGTCTTGCAACACTTTGCAAACGTCATCATCTCTTTGATTGTCAGAATCATCTCGAGGTCTCAGTTTCGTATTGATGCGGACAATAAGTCCCTTGTGTCGTAAAACGTCAAACTCATCTTGTGCAAGTTTGATTAAAATCCCGTGCTCGTAAAGCAGAGTGCTGCAAGACTCCCTGCTGAGCAGATTCTGTTCAACAAACTCTTTCGTTTCCAGTAAATGGGCACGTTTTTGTTCCGCAGGAAGGGTTTTAAGGCTTTTTAACTTGATGCTTGCCAAGCTTGTTGCGTTGATTCGTAAAAACAGCGGCGCAATTTTAAATCTTTTGCGAACCTCGTCACAAATTGCAAGGCAGAGTTTGGAAAACCATTCATATCTGATTTTCTCCTCGGATGTGACTTCGTTTTTCTTGTAGGTCACTAACCGACTCAAGCTGTGTAAAATAGATGCAACTCTTTCCACCAAGTAGGTTTTTCGAAGTGTTTTGTCTTCAAGAAGGAGGATCACATTCCTCTTTCGAAATTCCCGAAGCTTTTGTGGTTGTAATGTGGTTTGTTTAGTCAGCGAGTCATTGAAATAGTCAGCAACCTCTTGATCGGAGTGATTGGCGTAGTAATGCATGTTATCTTCCTTGGGGTGAAAGACAATGGAAATAAAGGTTTCAATGTCCAACTTTTTCGAGAAAAATATGTTTGCTGCCTGAGTTAGTCGTTTAAGTATAAGCGCTGCCTTTTTCTGGGCGATATCATTTGATAAACATTCCGTTACAAACTCTGGTGTAAGATCCGAATCGGACACCACCTCCAACAAAATTCGCAAAGCTTCGTTTAGATTACGTTCCGCTTCGGATGGTCCGTCCCAAAACATTTCCTTGGTTCCCATGACTACACCAGCCACCTCAGAAATATGAGCACGACACAACGTGGTTAAAATACTAGTGGGTTTGGCTGGTTGCCTTTTAAGTATAGATATCATGTGTGAATGCATTTCATGCATGAAGTTTGTATTTTTGCGTTGCCTTAAATCCTTGTGGACGATGCTTGCCAAAGCTTTAATTCCTACTGAATAAAAGAGTTGACATTGATCATTTTCGAAGCAGTTGACGGCTCGGAACACAACTTCGTGAAAAGAAACATATGCTTTGTCTGCACTAATCTTGCACATGCCATAGTCGCAAAACTTTTCAACAAATTCTTTCGTTTGAATTTCGTTGAGGTAGTGACATTGATTCATATCTTGCTCCTCGTCTCGCATATATTGCATTACTCTGCATACAAGTATCTTTGGTACGTTTCTGTGGTGGAAAAAAGCCATGCAACGTATTGCTGTCCATAGTCTTTGGAGCTCTTCATTTTGTGCATTGGTTGGTTTGAGCAAATACAGAATAGCTTCGTATACGTGCATTTGTCCGGCGTCTTTCATCTTTTTGGACTCATTTGCTAAAATCATTGAATGCAACGAATCGTTCTCTAAATGTTCCAAGTACATTTCGTAACTGTTGGGATCAGTTGCTTTTACAGCCACCAAACCTAATGGAGAATATGACAAACGTTCCAGAATACGTATTGCAGCTTCTTTTTCGTCTTGGGACCAAGTACGTGACCCTCGAAGAAATTCAAGCCCTTCTTCTTGGGTAAAACCATTAACCTCCACAAAATAGAAATGTTCAGCCATGGGGATATCACATGTTTTCTTCGATGTCGATGTGACATAAATATGAAGAACCGGAACACGACCTTCGATGCAACCAACACAGGATAGAAAGTTATGCAACAATTTCCTGTCTTTTTTTGTTGGTTCCTCGATGATGATTAGAATGGGAAACTGGCAATCAGCTAGTATATTGACGAATTGCTGACAACGATCGTTCATTAGATTGTCCACAGCTGTATGTGCTGCACCTGTTTCAACAATTACGATATCATTTTTAACCATCTGCTCCAAAAATATTTTGAATTGCGATTGAATAGTATCAGAATCATCGTCGCACTCGATTTGCCACTTTGCCACTGGACAGCCTGACGCATACGGAAAGTCGTGACCTAACCTTAGCGCAATTTCGGACTTTCCAGTACCGGGCATCCCTTGTAGGTGCACCACCGCAATTCTTTTTCCCTCAACTTTTTGCTTCGTTTGTAAATAGGTCTGACTCCCAATGAACCTTGGTGTCCCTCTCTCGATGTTGTCAACCGTCGTTGGATTTGCTCTTCTTCTCGGATAAGGCTCTGATAAAGATTGTATTTTGATGATTTAAAAATTCGAATGAACCAAAGTAAAGGTGGTAATATCAATGGAATGCTTGTCATTTGTTAATTTCAGTAAGCTGGCTTATGGGAAACACGATTGTTCGAGAACCGACTATAATAACGAGGTTAATACAAGTCCCATTGTTTCCGTTTAAACAATTCAGTGTAAACTGAAACCGTTCGGCATACCTGAAGGTAGGCTGGCGCAGTCGCCTGTGTTGAAGGTGATCTGGCTGTTGTCTATTGTCACTTGCACTGCATGAATTTCACAGTTCAATTAGATAAAGGTTAAATGCATGCAATTTAAAACTATTCATACATTTTATGACTTAATGTGGGCGGAAACTTTACATAACAAAACATTATGCACCTACGCAATACCACGTATGCAAAAATTTTCGCCCAAAATCAAATTAGAAAGGGATGTTTCGTAATTTATGCTGTAATGAATGCGGTATTCACAGCAAAACAGAATGTCTACTTATAATTACAAATTTTATGTCATAAAACTTACGTGCGTTTTTTTCCGCCATGCTTTTTACAAACACACAAGTAGCTTGTTATACAGTATAGACACAAAACAATACCAAATCAGTGTAGTCTTTTTTCATCACCTGACTGTAATCTGTTTATGATCGTAACAACACTGTGACTTGTTCAGCGCAACAGTAATGACTTGTTCAGCACAGTACCTAAAGTCTCTACATAACACTGCAGGGATATAGGAAAGCAGCTGAATACTGTTATGCTATTGGAATCCTGAAATACTATCCGGCAGGAAGTTACAAGAATACAATTGAACAAAGCGCGGAAATCGCCTTTACAAAGTCATTCCTAAATTCAATAGGAGCGATGTTATGCCGGCGCGGTCATAGTGTATATTTTATATTGTGTATGATTCGAATGTGTTTTCCCAAAGAATGCACACCAATAGACCTACATGCCTATATATATATATTTTAGAACTGTTTACCAAAGCGTACCAGATGTTGGGTTTCGGCAACAGAATTCAAGATAACGTGCTGGATTCTGAATTTTGCCGATTGTCAAAAATAGTTTAACTATCTTTGAAAATCGTTTACTCGCATTGCAGTCAAACTAGGTCAAAGCCAATTTTTATAACATTTTGGAATAAGATAAGAGCAAACGCCCTTCTGGTGAGACTTGAACTCACAACCTTGCCCACTGCGGGAGTTGGTTGGAACATTCAAGTTGCGCTGTTACGTTGTTTAAACTTGCTGGGTGGCATTCACTATAACCCACACAGAAATAATATATGCATTTGCATTACTTGTCAGAAAAAGTGAATTTCGCTCGCTTGGCATCAATGTCATACTCACGATGGTAGATGTTGTATTCTTCTATTCAAAAGAAGAATCAGGCAATATCACGTTCAAATTAAGACTGCACAATAGGTAAGACAACCGTGGTTATATAGAAAATGCGGCTAATCACATTCCTATGCAATCAACGTTAGAATATTTCACAGGGTGCGAAATGATACGATACAGGGTACAAAAAATGTCACACTTCACTGATCACAACAGTAGTGAATCTTATGATCAATGAGATCTCTCAAAGTTTCGGTAGCCGGCCTGTCCCGTCATTGCCTTCCTGGGGCATGCGTTGCTTAAAAAAAGTCAGTTTGGGTGAAATTTGTCTGAAAAAGAACCGACCAGAAAAACACCAACACAAAAAGGAACGGAAGGTTATACAATACGTGCCAAGCGCAATGTGCCATAAGTTCACTGTGCGTAAGAGATGAATGAAGTTACTTCATGTGCTGTGTTAAATTCTTCGCTTATTTCAGATAAAACCACAACTGTCACGTCAAAATATTCCAATTTATTTTTGTTTATCTCCTGAAACGAAACAATACCAAACAAGGAAATAAATCCTAACAAATCGAAAGAAAAATGTCAGATCGATGACAGAATCTGCATAAATAAACAAATAATAATTTAACAAATGTTGTATTCTTTAAAATTAAGAAAATTTAGGTATATCAACTTATGAATATTGGCTTTGTGGCAAAATACACAAACACATATAGTTATAAACATTTTCTACGGATTCAGATTAAAAAATATGAAAATATGCCCGCAAATAAAAGAAAAGCATTCAAATGCAAATCAAAGTTAAATATATTTTGCCAGGAAAGCACAGGATCTGTGTACAAGAATGGATATAACACTGTTGCTGTAATGAGTCAGGTTGCGGCAGATTTGGGTCAACCGTGTGGCTTCTTTCATCTAAAATTTAGTGTCAAAACATATCTGTAACACAGTAAAAACACGTCTGGCAAATCTTCCTCAGTTCACTCACGTTTTGCAAAACTTATGTGCTGAGATCACAACAGAGCAAAAAAAAAAAATCAGTCGCAAGAAATGCGCAGTTTACTTGAAATTCCTTGTCTTTTCATTATCATTCCGTTGAACTTTCGCCCTTTAAATCTTGAGAAACCATGTATACAATAAAGCACTAAAGCTACCTTGCTTCCGTTAAGCAATGCACGTTTCGCAGCAGATTGTTAGATGTACATTAACCAGAACAGCGTGGTTTGAAACGACTGCTCTATGCCTAGCATTCTATCTTTGGCTTCCTTGTCCAAATTACTATTGCCCAGTTTCACCTTTACAACTACCTTTTAAAAATAATGCAAAACCTTATACTTATTGTTACTTTATAAGTTTCGTTTCATTCCACATGAGGAATAGACTTTCTGCAGAAGTTGACAACCTTAGTCTGAGCAGATAATAAATGACCGCCCACAGATGTCGGGGCCGACAAGTAGATGTTTCCTGTTTAGGAAGCGAGGCGCTCAACGTTTAATCATCTTCTCTTCAGTGCGACATCTGCAATGCATTGACGCTACGCAAACCCGGGAAGTTGTTTTCTGGGCTCCAAGCGCCGTGTGAAATGCTGTATTTCATGAATGCACCGTTTCCCCTTTTCCATTTTTTCTCTCAGCCTCTTCTGTGAACACAAGTGTGCAGCAGGGAAAATACCAATGCGCCAAATGTGAAAAATTAAAGCTGATCTCGCCTGCTTGACACCGAGGTGTTCGCATCAGCACCATGTCAACGCTTTCTGCGAGGAACACCAGTGTTATCTGACAGTTTAGTGGGAAATTTGTGTTATTAAGTTGTGATGTGTTGTGACAACTTGTGAGGAAGCTGTGTTATGCGACCCTACAGAGCTTTACTCTGCTTTAGAATATTTACAACATTCTTTGCCTACATTCAGATTTGTGAAAGTTGTTTATCATGACGGTTGTTGTATGTCTGTAACATTGACATCACAAATACAAGTTTAGATGAGAAGATATTTTCGTTATCGGTGTTATTTGTTTACATGAAGCTGCAGTGATGACGGTCTACGAGATCGAACAATTTATTGTTTCCCATAATGCTGTGGTGATTCGCTTATCAGTTTTCCCACGACAAGCTAAGATAAGGGACGCGTAGAAAGGATGGTGTAAGTTAATGCATTCAATGGCAAGAATGGCAATTTAAAGTAAACTTGCTAAAATAGTGAAATTTGTTGAAGCATAACAGTTGTTGTTTTTAATTTTCACGGTGACTTAGTCTCAAGGTTTTTTTACACCTGATGAAGCGAGAGGTACTCGCGAAAACTTGTGTAAATTTTTCAATACAAAAGTCAGTCTTCTCAAAGAGTGTCAAACCAAGAGAATCCTGTTCGTATACATAAGACTGATATACTACACATATAATAATTTGTCTTAATCGCCAACCTAACTTTTGATTGTAACCTTTCCGCAGGTTCCTCACTTTTATCAGTGTAAATTTTAACTCAATTTTTTATAAACGACTATGAATTCCTTCGAAATGATCAACACTAAGGCTGACGTTGATGTAAATACAAGACGCAGGTTGGTAAACATGCATCTGTGTTTCATGGAGAGAATGGATATTTCGCAACTATAATGTTCAGATTAACATGGGGTCGTCCATCAGAGTTTTTGTTCGCTTTGATCGGGTACAACGTGGGACTCGGAATGCTGTGGAGATTTCCTTATCTTTGTTACAGAAACGGCGGAGGTAATTGTTTTGATTGATTTAAACTCCTTCAAGAACTTACAACACAGTAATTCAACAGGTATAGACTGCTCTTTGCAATGTGGTAATTGAGTTTTGGCTTAAACTTAATGCTTCATTGTCTGTTGCTGCACACGCTATGTGATTCACGGGCAGAGTTTTTGACTTAAAATCCCATTAATCAAACAATTTCGGGCAGGTAACTGCAGGTTTAATAACACTTCGCGTGAAGGAAAACGATTTCCATTACAAGCACATTAAATCCGATGCAATGAACTATCGCGCTCCAATCACTAAACGAATGCACGAAACTGACAACGAACTTTACCACGACGCACGTAATATAATTTGGTCAAAAGATTCTTTTAATTAAACTTACTATTATACAAAAACATAAAGATGTGCTTTAGGGTGGTTTGCAGAAACCTCGCTAACTTTAAACTAGGCATAAAACCGCGCTTAAAACTTCAAAAATTTAGGGGTTTCTGCATTCCACCAAAGGTTGTATTGTTTTTTCATGCTTATGTTTTGTATATATCTGCTGCTTGGCCAACCGGGTATTTTCTTTGCAGGGGCGTTTCTTATCCCGTACTTTCTGTCCTGTATATTTATCGTCATTCCAATGTACACATTTGAAATTGGTCTTGGTCACTTTACGAAGCTTGGAAGGGTCGCTGCTTGGGACAGAATACCCCTCATGCGAGTAAGTTATTTACAACCTGATGTAAATTTCGATCACACCAGCACGTATATGACGACCTCAAGCGTACAAATATGCTGTGAGGAGGTTACCAACATTACGACTTACTTTTAAATATTGAAATTTTACGCAAAGGGAATTGGATTGGGAAGCATTCTCATTGCGGTCTACTCAACCATTCCGTACAAGTTAATTATGGGTTGGTGCATTTTCTATTTTGTCAGTTCGTTGACTACTGGCGACCTCCCGTGGACAACTTGCGGTAAGCCAGCACGTCGCCAGAATCTATTTCTATGCACAAGAAAATTTTGTATTTATCAGGTTGCACTGAAATGGATTGTCGAATTAGCTGCTTAAAAGTGTCTTATACTTTAAATAACACTGTATTGCTTTTATATAAATGCTCAGATAACCCGTGGAACACCAAGTCATGCGTGCAACTATTTCCTTCCTCGTCAACAACCTTTAACATGTCGGCACTCAACAACTCCAGTCACTACGATCATTTAAATGCAACAAACGGTGGTCAGCAAAACAGTTTGTCCCAATTTGAATTTTGGAGGTAATACGAAGTTTAGTAGCAATATTTGGTAAATTTTGATGCCATGTTGTGATAGTGAGATTTTCAGAAAATATAGTTGGTAAATTTTCATTGTAAGGTTTTAGCAAGAAGTTTATTTTCACAACAAATAACGTGATGTCCTTTTTAGGTATAAAGTGTTGCAAGTAACTTCGGGTATTGGAGATTTCTCTGGAGGTTACAACCTCACCATGTCGTTGTACATGTTCATCGCTATTTCCAGTGTTTATATCATGACCGTTAAAGGAGTCAAAACGAGTGGAAAGGTTTGATATTTATCCCAAATTTGTGACCACTTTTAATGGCTTTACAAGTTTGTAACAAAATACATTTATCGATTGCTTGCTAAGCACCAATCAGAGCAATATTCTTGTGTTGAAAAATAACTCCTAAATCAAACATTTTTTGGTAAATATTATCATTGATGTTTCTTAACTAATTCTGATAATCATTTCCCATTCTGTTACAACTGGCCCTGACGATTTGATAAGGACACTGCGGATGCGTTTCTCAAAAGCGAAACATATATTTCTTATATACCAACTGACAGATTTTGCCTGGAATTGTTTCTGTAATTGTGGTATCGTTATCTTTGACACGTGATATTCACTTCGATCATTGACCTTTTCATTGAAGGTCGTGTGACCATGTACATATGTTTCAGGTCGTTTATTTCACCGCTACTTTTCCATACGTTATGTTGCTGATATTGCTGGTCCGTGGACTGACGCTAGATGGCGCATGGAAGGGAATCAAAGTTTTTCTTTTTCCGGACATGGAGAGACTTAAAGATCCTTCGGTTAGTTGACATAATATTGTCAAACATTGTATAAGAATGTAAGTGTATGGTTAATAAAAAACAATATCTTAATAATTTTAGGAAGAAAAGCTCATGGCCAAGTCGTTATTTTCATCGGCCAGGCACTTAACTGCACAGCATGAGACTTCACTGCTAGATTTCGTAGCCGGCCCGCCAAAATATGTAATATACGAGGCCCATATTTTGTTCAACTGATTATGCGCAAAATCTAGGGTTAAAACAAAGCATCATGCAACTATAACAGAAATTAATTCTACATTAACCTCAGCTATGGGTTGAGGGAATGACTCAAGCTCTCTACTCATATGGAGTCGGATATCTTGGTCTAACGGCATTCGGAAGCTACAACAGACCGAAGCAAGACTATCTGAAGTAAGTTGACTTGTAGATTTGATGGTAGGCAAAGGTTCTGAAGTGGCAAAATCAAGTTTGTTCAGGTATTTCGACTGACGGGACGTACATTATTAAACAAATTCAGGCGGGGCAATGGACAAGTGTAAGGGGACAAGCGAATTTACACTACAATGTAAAAATTAAACCGAATAATACTGTTTTGGCTTGTAGGTTACTTGTTATAAAATTACAATGGGCCGCAGAATGAATATCAGTGCTTTTAAGCGACACTAATGTTTCCCAACCTTTATCAGTGGGAATAAAAAACTCAAATGGTCGTTTACCTAGGTCTGATGGGATAAATTATTGCTTTCGAAAAAAAATACTTTCTCACACATCACTGCTATTTTTTCGGTAACATTTCGTCAAGTATACATTCAAATTTAAGTTAGAAGGTAAACAATGTCTTTGTCCAGAACTTTCGTTTCTTTACAGACACGCTCTGTTTGTTGTTGGTGGAGGGGTGGTAACTGCTCTGGTCATGGGGGTCATGACCTTCAGCATCACTGGGTTTCTTGCCCATGTCAACAATGCTGATGTCAGCGATGTTGTTCAGTCTGGTAAATATGATTGCTCCGCCACGCATAAGAGATGCCTCTTACGCAAAAGTTTTGTGGTTTGCGAAAGTAACACATTAAAACAATGAAAAATATTTCGCTCTAAACAATTTAAAGCAAATCACCACTACAAGCCAATAAACATAACCAGCTATTTTCCCAATGCGGAAAAAGGTAAAATAACAGGGATTGTATGATTTCGAAGGTCCTGGGTTGGTATTCCAAGTAATACCAACTGCTCTGGCACTGATGCCTCTCCCACAATTGTGGTCGGTTCTCTTTTTCCTGATGCTCTTTTTCGTCGCCATAGATTCCATGGTAAGAACATTTTTTACCTTACTGTTAAAGTGCATATGACACGGCCATGACAACTTTGCGTAAAACTAAAGGTACATCTACAACAAACATATATCCAAAGTTTCACGGTTCTACGTCAACTAAAAAATGTAAAAAAACTGCACGAAAAGTAACGGCGACCAAAAATCGTAAACCTTTTGCGCTAAGGAGAAAATGACATCACATAAGGCACTCGCGTTGAAAAAATGCATTGTTTACATAGGATAAGGCGCCTTTTTTTGCAGATATCGAATAGTTTCAAACATGGGAGAATCCACAGATTACGTTACCGTAAAGGTCAGGACAGGGTTTTGCATCGCACAAAAATTTGTCATTGTGACGTCACGAATCAAAGGCTTATTTGTCTCTAATTAGCGGAAGACCATAGGGTATAGCAGAAACGACATAACTGTGAGTGGACAAAACGACAATGCTAAACTAACGGTTTGTCTCTGTCGTGTTTTCAAAAGTTCATGTATCACGTTAGCGATCATAAATGCTGTAACAACTAGAACACCCTGTCCCAGTAACTGTTTTATTATTACACAACTAAATAGGACATAATGGGTCGAACAGCGGCCATCTGTCTTCAGCTTAAATTAACATCAAAATCCGTTTATTTCACTTGTTTCCTTTTTGTCCCCTGTTTAATGCAATATTATGCTTAAACCGGTTTTACAATGTTTTCCATTCCTAAGCATAAGGCTTGCTGCCAGCACTCGCGCACGACCGAAGCGCCTTCTATGACGTCACGCAACAATATCTCGCTTTCGCACGATTTCGTTCGCAGCGGCAAAAGTGCGACTTTGATCAGCTGTATCTCAGAAATCAGTCGTCGTATCAAGCTACTTTTTTTGTCAAAAATGTTCTAAAGTTATGAACATCTCTTAGTTTGATTAATAACATGTTTTATTTTTCTGTGTCATATGCACTTTAACACAATAAAATAAAATAAAAATCACTAGTGACTTAGACAGAAATTTGTACGCATTTGACATGTTGCCTGTTGTTAATTACGGATCCAAATTAGTTAATATATCTTTTTGCAAAGTGTTCAGAATAATCCAGTCGAAATGTAACCGCAACCACGAAAATGGTAATTTTGTCCTATAGGACATTACAATGTCGTAATTTTGCACAGGAAGTTAGGTGTTTACGGCTTGAGTACAAGTGATGGAAACTCTGTTTAAATTCTGGTGGTTGAACATGATACTTTGCTTACCTTCGACAGTCAACATTAGTTTGCAGATTTCGAAGGTTTGTCGACAGTGTTAGGAGATGCCTTTCCTTCTTGCATTGCGAACTCAAAACGACGAGCTCTCACCAACTTTTCACTGGCTGTGGGATATTTTATCTTGGGACAGATACAACTAACCGGGGTAAGAAATGTTTTGTTATTCAGGATACAGCTGATTTTGTTTTGTGGGATAAAAGACGCTGTTAGGTGCAAAAAACATGGAGTTAAGTCATTTGGAAAAGAAAACCAAAGCTAATATGCTAGACGTAGGGCAGACGCTGTACGGTTAAAAAATGCTAGATGTTATTACATTTGTCTGCGATATTAAAAAGCACGTTTAAGTTTAGTTTAGTTTAGTCCAATAACATAAAAAATTAAATGAATAACAAGAGAAAATATATTTTGCCACTAAATAATCTGAGCCAATGTGTTTTGCACTGAATTCGGTTTCGTTTCGAAATTCTACTAAAACACGATAACCTTGTTGCAATATTTCAGTCCGGAATCTACTGGTTTGAGTTGTTCAACTACTACGGTGCGACGGGACTCAGCTTGTTGGTGCTTGTCACAAGCGAGTCTCTTACTGTGGGTTGGTTGTGGAATGCTGAACAATACCGGGATGATGTGAAGACAATGGTCGGTCGAACTCTACCCAAAGTGTTCGATTACTGTTTCAAGTTCATCATTCCACTCTTCGCATTTGTACGATTTTAAATATTAAAATTACTTTCTAAAATTAAGTTAGATGACTTGGTAAATTTTGATCACTTATTAAGACAACGATGAAGATTTGTTTGGCAAATTTTATTTACATATTAATTAATGAGCTCTCATTGAAGTAATAATTTAGCACATTCAACAAGACCGGGCAAAAGTCATGAAGTTACAGCTCAAGCTTATTGTTCATGTTTACCAATTACTAGAGCGTCGCATAATTTATTCAAACTTGACAGCTACACGTTCTTTGTCACAACATTAAAATAAAAGCTCGAATGTTGTAAGTATTAGTATGGGAATAAACGAAACTTTTTTCAGTCTGCCTTCTTCTTTTTCTGCATCGAATGGAAACCGCTCACAATCAGTGGTTACATTTATCCAGCGTGGGCAAACGTCATCGGTTGGATGATGTCACTCTCGTCTATGTTATGTGTCCCAGGAGTGATGATCTACGTCATGTGTCAAGAAAAAGGAAATCTACGAAAGGTTTGTGGTCAATTTTAAATTTAGTCGTTTATCAGCAAATCTTCTAACTTAGGAACATAACTCACGGTTTTTTAAATCTTTAAAACAAACAGTAAAGGCCATGAAACTGCAAAGAAATTCATTTTTCGGACGCTTTGATTGTAACTGCATTTCACATTGAGAATGATTGTAGTTATAATCAAATAGTCTGAAATGAATTTCTCAGCAATTACATGGGCTTCACTGTTTATTTTGAATTTTTTTTAGAAAACAGTAGATGTACTTGTCCAATATCACAAGGTGTAAGCCACGTATATGTGGAACATATTTCAGGCATCTTACGATAGAAGTATACTAAAAGCCTTTAACCAAACTTTCAACGACAAATCTCATATTGATCAGGCTTAGTAAACTTCTTGATTCTGCAGCACAGGCATTATGACTTTTTAACATAAAGCTGTTTTCCAGAGATGGTCAAATGCAATCAAATCAAGAAAAGATTTCGCTGCTGTGTTCCGAAACAACGAATATGGCGATAAGAAAGATTCTCTTGTTTAATATGAAGTAATTTACACAAAATTACTATCACAATATACCGTGTTTCTATATTGAATATCACATCTTGTGCATCTTGTTTGTATTTACATAGTGTAACAATACCATGTTGTTATCAACGTTGCCAATATACGTTTGAATTGGCATAATAGTGCTTGCTTAGAAGAGAACGAATTTTGTTGTAGGTGCTTAAATAACAAAAAAATGTGTGTATAAGCTGCAGACAGATGGCCACTGTTTCGACCTAAAAGGTCTCATCAGTGCAGCTTCATATTATTGGCTCCACATTGCTTATCATATGATTATTGTGACACGGGGCCTGACGGCACTATCGGTTGAGCTTGCTTGGCCGTAGTGTTTCCACCTTGTTTGCTCCGTAAGGTTGCACCTAGTTTGGTGCCCAACGGATGACGGTGACTGTATAGTCACCACAAAGTGGAAGTCTTTGCTTGGCCGTTTGGTCAGCAAAGTCGTCTTATAGTCACACCAGCTGCACTGATGAGACCTTTTAGGTCGAAACAGTGGCCATCTGTCTGCAGCTTATACACAAATTCATATTATTGGCTCCACATTGCTTAACAAAAAAATGTGTCAATCCATTCGAA
Organism: Ascidia mentula; assembly: GCF_947561715.1. NCBI lineage: Eukaryota > Metazoa > Chordata > Ascidiacea > Phlebobranchia > Ascidiidae > Ascidia > Ascidia mentula. The sequence continues at coordinate 19,180,222 of NC_138568.1, read as the reverse complement.
AAAACTGTGGGATGTAAAAACGGCAAGAAATTTGTGAGTAAGTATACTCAGAATGCACTTATTCAGTGGGAAGTTGTCAAAATGAAATGTAGTGACCGTAACATTTCGAGTCTTTGTCAAGTCGTTGGTATAGGTTAAACATTTAAAACTAATCTGAACAACTTGGTTATAGCGGCCACTAGTCGAGGTGAAGCTCGCAATTTCACAGGCTACATTCACAGAAGTTATGTTTTGACTGAGTTGTGTTTATCCTTTTACAACCTTTACATAAAGAAGATCACAGGGATGTTTCGATTCACCTTCGGTTTCTTACGGTTTTAGACTAACGTCGACTCACAATAGACAACTACGAAATTATCATTATTCAACACATTTATGACACATGAGGTCGCCAGTGAGCAAGTAAGGATATGACATGTATTTTTTACCTAATAGTTTCCAAATAAATTGTATCTTTTCTTTCTGAAGGTAGCAGCGCACAAAAATTGTAATTTTTGTACTGGTAAACACATGTAGTAGGTTACAACGTGTAAAGCAAATATGTGTTAGGAATGTATTGTAGGCATTTAAGCCTAGCCCTTTGGTAAGAGTCTAAAGAAAATAGAAACGTCTCTACATTCAGCCTAAAATTTTGAACAAAATTGACAAAACTTAGTAAACTTTTCAATCCTAAAATTGTTTTCCAGACATGTTCAAATGCAATGATGTAACCGAAATTAGTGCAACTCGGTAAACGCCCCTGCATTGACGGCCTACGCAAAGACCTGGAGTCGCGCAACCACATTGATGGCTACTTTTGTATTGATAAGAACAGACGATAATACGTATAATGAAGGCTAAAAACGAATAAAGCGTTTGTTTTACCGCTTACATACAACAGTACAGCACTTCATCTAGAGCCCAACACCCAATCTCTATCTAACCACAGCGCTACAAACCCAGTCCATCACACAACGGCGCCTCACAAAAACAACCGGCCCTCACCGTGCGCCACCACCAGAGAACTGTCCGGCTTGCCACCGTGCGCCACCAGAAAACTGTCCGGCATGTAGTATCAAAATATTGTGTTTACATAGTATAACAATAACGTGTTGCTTGCTTTTGTTGCAAGTGAGTAAAACAACAAACAAATCAGTCCAACGATTTAAATACGTCTTCGAGAGTTTGTGAAAGAACGGCAAAACGGCCTGAGACAAAGCAATTTTTGTGCAAGAAGCGCAGATAACTTTACCCCACTGGTTTCAGGAACACAATGTGCAGGAAATTTGGTAAACATATACGTTGAGTCTTTGGGCAATAAAAGCAAGAGAAAAAACCGGAATATAAAAAACAAAAACGACGATTTGACGTTTTGGGGAGTTCGTTGTTAACATCCGTTGACAATCTCTTTTTTAACATCCCAGTTTTGGGCACTCACGCACGAGTAGGGGAAAAAGGTAAAATGAAGCGATTTGACGTTTTGTCGTCGGTTGGTTCAAAATTATGATCTAAATCTCTAAAAAAACACAGTATTCTGTGCAACTTGTTTATAGTGGCAACCAGACAAGCCGCGGATTGTTTTAACTTACAAAATGTCACAGTGCACATGAGGTTTGAACATGGATTTGGTTATTCCTGACCGTGTTCTACTGGCTAAGCTTCAGGGGCACCAGGGGCGTCTGTTTATCATTGCACTAATGTGCAAGCTCACGATTTGTCAGGCTACGTTCGTATTTGGGCATTTGGTCATTACCACTACAATTAGGCAACCTGGGACAGATTTATAACAGAGCACCAAAGCTAACAACGTATATTTCAGGAGTTGGAATGAACAAGTATCGTGTATTGGATAATTTCACAGCACACGAATTACCTTCTAAACCTAGAATGTTCATTTCTTTGTCCACCAAACAAACGTTGATGCTACGTTCAATAGTGGGATCCGCCGAAAACTACCATGTGTGACACAAATGGCTTCGTGACATTGAAAGTCTCTTCACGCGTCAGGTGAGTTTACGCTCCGCCAACTCTCAGCCATTTTTCTTTACTGAAACGTGGAAGTGATAAGCTGATGAATAGGCAACTGTCGAAGTTATATTACTTACAACTGCGTATCATGAGATAGCTTGAATTTAAAAAATGGATGATCACATCAAAAATCTAGCTAGCGATTTAAAATCGTCATGTGTCAGTTGTGGGTTGGACAAGCTAAAGGAACAGGATCCCAAGAAGTCGTCTATTATTTTGCACTCTATGGGTATCGCTTACATGGTTAAGGCTAATAAATGTGCTGATATGTACGAAAAACGACTGTGCCTCATAAGAAGCGCGGTGCTTCTGAACGCATGTTTGGTAAGAGATCCAGAGGGGGCAGCATTGGTAAAAGAAGACATTGATAAATTATGTTCACTCGTTCTTAGTCTCGCTAAAGCAAAAAGATCGACGATAACACTAAAAGAAATTGCCCAAGAAACAGCGACTAAAATAAAAGATATGAGGAAAATGGTAACCAAAGAAATAAATTCAGAATGGATGAGTATTGCTGAAGATAAACACGTGAGGCAGCACAATTTTGTTGCAAATGTATCCAAACTGCAAAGTGCCATACAGGAGAAGTACATTTCCATCATGGATGAAATAATGTTAAAATGTATAAAACTGAAGGGCGATCCCCCTTGCGAATACGCTTTGGTGGGGATGGGGTCGCTAGCTCGGAATGAAATCACCCCATATTCCGATTTTGAACATATTTACGTTTTGGAGGAAGGCGAACAGTTTAAACCGAGCTACGAAGAAACACTTAAATACTTCAGGTGGACGGCGGTGATATTTCAAATTATTCTTATCAACTTGGGAGAAACCATAATTCCCCATGTGTGTCTGCCACACATGAATGAGTACGGAAGCGACACGGATGACTGGTTCTTCGACGCCTACACAGTAAAGGGAATTTGTTTTGACGGAATGGTGCCGTTTGCCTGCAAACATCCTTTGGGAAGGCCGAAAATCAAGTCTAAACCTTGGAATATTGAGCTGATCAAGCCTGTGTCCAAAATGGTGAAGTACTTAAGCCAAGACGAGGATCTCAAAAACGGTTACCACCTTGCTGATATGTTGACAAGAACTTGTTTTGTTTCTGGTTCTTTGAACATTTATGAGGATTTCGAATATGCGGCAAAATCAATTTATCTGTGGGAGTGGACATCTGGACAGATTCAAGAAATTGTGAAGCAGGACCTGAAAAACTTTGATTCCCTGTTCAATATTAGCGTCATGACGTACTCTGCGAATTTCAACGTGAAGAAGGTGGTTTACCGAAGTGTGTCTATTTTCATTGCAGCTCTTGGCAGAATCAATCGCATAAAACCGAGTTCATCCTTTGAAATCGTTGAAGAGCTTATGAGGGAGAAAGTGTTTGACGTAGATTTCGGTGAAGAACTTTTGGTTGCTGTTGCAGCATCTTGTGTAGTAAGACTTCGACTGTACGCAGACTCCGAAATCCGAAGAGGAGAGAGTAATTCAGCATTAGACGACCTTACCCAAGAAGACCTGTTGCATCTTATGGGTGCAGAGAACGGAAGCTCATTTTTCGCAACGATGACCCAACTCCAACACATTTTACGCGAAATTCTTGGTGTCGCCGACAAAAATGGAGCCCATAGAGTAACCTGCATTAAGATCCTCTTTAACCTTGCATTCGACTTGCCTGGTAAAGCGCTTGCACTGTGTCAACAGTGGTACAAGCTGGAAGATAGGTGGTTGCTTTGGCTTTCGGACATCCATCAAAAACAATTGGTTGGAGAAATAATAGCTTACGTATCATGTCTTGCAGCGGCAAAGGATTTTAGTAGAAGTGAGCATCAATCACTAACGACCTTGCTATGCTTGAGAATAGCCGGACGTTATGCTAAACTCGGCTTGTTTCAGAGCGCTGAAACCTTCTTCAAATTTATGACGGTTCAAGTTCCACCTAGTGGTGGAAATTTTGGCGGCCAACTCCACCTGCAGAACTCCCCGGAATTAAAAATGGAATACGCCTTCGCTTGTTGTGAAATGGGGATCTGTCTTTACAAAAAAGGAAAATTAGATAAAGCTCAACTGTACTTAACGCTAGCCGTCAATGCATTTCGTTCGTTAAAAAATCCAAACGCTGCGAAGAATCTGGCGCAGGGTTGCTTTTACTTGGCCCACTGTTGTTTCAAAAACGAGGATTACGTCAGAGCGTTGGGGTATTTTGACTCCTGCAGACCTCTTGTGGTGGAACCAAACCGATGCCTACATTTTGAAACTTGCTTACATAAGGTCACAAGCGCTACACAGCACTTACCGTTTGAGAAAATCTATGCATGCGGCAAGCTGCCAATTGAAAGCATTTACCACAATAAAGATGCAGACAGTTTTCTAAAAGCATTTCTGATTATAGTCCTGTGCATATCCACTTCATTTGTACTACTTGCAAGTATCTCAGCTTTGTGCAATGTTGATAAGCACATAAGCAGATATGACGTGTTTTGCGTCAATAGCTTTCTAATGTGTTTGCTAATATATTTTCTGAAACAACACGCAACGAACCGTGAATTTTTCCGCTTATCAATTGTCACAGTTTTGTGGTTATTGTTTTGTTTCGATTTTCTGTTTCTTCTTTTTTTTGTATTCGCTCCTTCGTATTGTGCCTTGGCCAAAGCGACCAAACTGGATAGACTGCTACCAGTGCAAGTAACGTACGTCATCGTGGACGTGGAAATGCCACAAATTAAATGGTTTCTTACTGTTTTCGCCATCGTTTCTGTACGAAAATCGTTCTACTTGTTTTGTAAATATTTCATTGACAGTTTCACTGCAAAAAATTCCTTCGGTTACGAGGTTTTTATTAATTTGTACGCTGGGATGTCATACTATATGCCAGTGGTGACTAAAACGAACCTTGCTAATTTTAGTCTTACTGCTTCTGCACTTCTAGTATCGTCTTTTGTGGAAAGAATATTCAGTGGTGTATTTCCACAGGGTCACGGGATGGCTTTAATGTTTTACAACATGCATTCGGTGCTGTGGGTCTCCTGGTTGTCTTTTAAATCGTTCAATAATCCATGCCTTTTTCCATTAGAATGTGCTGATTTTTACAGTCCTACCCACGGCGCTTTGCGGGAGAACGTTGTGATACAAATTATCAAGACAGTTTCCTATGTACTTTTCGTGATTGGCTTTGCTTACCTTCTCTGTCCAACTGTGGTCGATGTTTTGCTGTTTATTATTTATCTCTTTATCTACAAGTTGTGTGAAATAGTTCTTGTGTTGGCGTTCGATGGAATGTCTGCATCACCTTTTTAAGCGATGAAATCAAAATCTACGCAAACCGAAAACGGGAAATTTTCCAATTGGGATTTTTCTTTGGCAAAGTTTTAACTGCGCTTTTCGTGAAATTTATTTCGCTTGTGTATTACAACTGTTAGCAAACAACAAAACCTGTTGTTGGTTTGGTTTCTGCAAGAAATCGTAAACAAACTTCTGGGTCGTTATCTCTTTCCTTCTCAACCCTTTTGTGAACGAGCACAAACTTGATTAACAAGATTTTTTCTTGTAATTTGTCTCAGGAAAATAATCAGCTTTTCTGAGGTGAGGAAGGTTAAATCGTTCTTGAACCAACGACGCAACAACCAAATCAAAAACCCTAAGCACCCTACATAACACTGATTGTAAACAGGAGCACTAATCACATTCAAGTAGTATGGCGTCAAATAGACGCAGTATGACGTAGCAGGTGACGTCAGGGAAACAACGCAAAATAAAACGATTTCAGGAGCAGTTTTAAAGAAAGAAATAAATTGTGTTGAACACAAAAACGAGCAAAGAAAAGTTTCGAGTCCCCCATGAAAACAGCGCACGTCAGACGAATGCACAATATGACGTATGTGTGGCATCGCGCGTGCAGTTTGTTCATTTTAAATAAATACTAAAAACGAATTCTTCAGTCGGCAAAGGAATGAAAAAGATATTAAAAAACGCTGAAAATCTTTCACGCTTGATTAGTCGGGACGATCACCGTCAAAAGAAAGCCACACGTCACTGGTAGAATCCGCATTTGTCGGAAGTTGGATGCTTCTGAAACGGAAACATTAACTTTTGAAGCACAAAACTTGGAGTACTATTTTCTATAGAATCACAATAAAAACGCCGATTTAATAACTTTCAATACATTGTTAGGAGAGATGTAACAAATTTGCGGTCTATTCCATGTTAGGTTCAAATCAAAAATACTATTCAAGTTCCCAATACATATTTACGTTTAAACTAGTGGGTAAAACTCACTTGGAAACAAAAAGATTGTCTTTTAGTTTTTCCGAAGGCAACGGCAGCTGAGGAAAGCTCTTATTTTGTTCTCCCGCCACTTGGTGGCGTGGTACAGTGAGGAGGTGCTGCTTGTTGTCGCCCTCTGGTGGTTTATTTTCCGTTGAAATGGATTGGGCCCCGTTTCCTTGGCAACATTCGCACGTTGTACAGTAGTCGCTCAGCCGCCTCTCTAGCGGCGGATGGTGGTTGTTATTGTACGAACGACGCAGCATCAAGTCGCCACGATGCGGCGCAGTAGAGTCAAGAGGGAGACTACGTGAAGCGGTGAGACGAGGCTTTGAAGGAACCGATAGACGGTCGGGAGATGGGGTGATGGGGTTTAGGGAGTTTGAAGTGGGGATGTCTGGGGCCGTACTGCGCCGTGTTGGTATAATTGGTGCCCGGGGAAGTTGAGTCTGCGCAAATAAACGGATTACTGGCGGAAAATCCAACATGAGCATAAATGTTTCCATGAAACTTACAGATTTAAATGTTACGTAATGGAATTTAAAAAAAAAAAAAAAAACGATAAAAACAAAGTTAGTAATAAGTGAAAATTCAATAGTTTCTGCACAGTTTCATAAAAAAGGCTATCCGCAAATCGCTTTTCATGTTCGAAGTTGTATTCTGTAACTATCACAAATAAGGCGGGTGATGGCTACCTTCGGAGAGTCAGGGAGCTGTTGCACAACTTTTAACTCTTGCATCGAATTTCCGGATGTTATACCTAAAAATCATGAAAACTGTCAAGCGGATTCACAAAAGTTTTTCACTCAAATCTAATCCGTCCTTTACACAATAAATAAAAATGTTAAAACAAGTTGATGTAAAAAAGAGCCACCCGATCATGAAGAATTAGTTCGGTAAGGTTTAGCTAATTTACTTGCCAGGAATCGCGACTATACTTTTCAGACAATAAATACAAAAAAATAGCCATAATAATCATTGAGCTACAGACAATACTGCGCGGGGAACCAAAATTATGTGCCTGATTGGTTTAACAGCCAGGTCAGAACTACAATAACCAGCTGCACTGATGAAACCTAAAAGGTCGAAATGGTGTGCACTACTGACTACAGTTCAATGGTTACTTTTATTTCAGACAAATAAACAGCTACTCGGTACAATGTACATTTAAATGAATGACACACTTACTGTTACTCCTCGTGCTTTGGGAAGTGGAACTCTTCCCAGTTGAAATTGACGATAAGCTTGACTTGTCATCCAAAGAGTTCTGTTAAAAGTTTTACTCAGTTTGACGTTTTGATTTTTAAAGACCACATACACAATATGTCTCACCTCATTGGAATCGTCACCGCGTTGCAACTCATGCATGACAACCAATTGCCGGGCAGATCCGATCAGCGAATCGCGTTCGTCCGTTTCGTCGTAAAGCTTGTCCGAATCGTTGTGAAGATCGTCCTGTAAAGGTTTTTCAAAGTCCTATTTGTGGTACGAAGGAATATTTTTAATGCTCACTTTGTCACAAACTTCAATGTCGTCGTCGGACATTGCGTCAAAGTCGTCCACGTCATTTGCAAACACGTCATCGTCCGTACCCCCGCTAGAACTTTCAAGGCGGCTGTCCTCCAATTGCTGATTAACAAACAGTTTTTACTTATGTATGCTTGTCGTATGGTTGAATGGCAACACAGACAGTATTTGGCAGAATATGGTAATTGTTCAGTTTAAATTGCAAAAAAAAGTTCGTGCATTTAATTGGAAATTAATCCGGTTAACTTAAAAGTTAAATTATCAGTCGTTTCAAAGGTGGAATTTGAAACGAATTTTACACCTTGCCGAGGCGAATGTCAGATGTTCTGTTAGTTACGATGCCATTACGACCGCATGATAACAAGTGGTTCGAAAATGCACCAAAAGTATCCCACGAAGAAGAGAAAAATTCTTGCGGAACTCAGTCATTTTCGTAATATGCCTCGATTGATGAAACAATATATTTGTTGAAAGTGGACTTACTGTTAAGTTTTGTTGTTTTAGTTGTGTTTTTTTAATCTTTTATTGCTATTCTTTTAGATAGAAACTGAGGATGCCAATTTTAATATTTATGTTAATAAATGAAGGTCATACACTGGCGCTGATCGTCCTTTACTCCTTTTGCAGTCTCAGGAATATAATATTTATTTAAAATATTGTTATTCCAGTTAGCGCTTACCTTCATTAAGACCGCCACAACGACGTTGACGAGAACAAATTGGGCCATCATGACGAAAAGAACGAAGTAAATTGGGGAGATGATGGCGCTCACGCAGCAATTCTCTCTGCAGTCCGCAGAAGGGTCGCAGGTTTCACGTAATGTGTCCTATTGTGACGAAACAAACTGTTTTATACAAGGAGATATTTCAGAAGGGATTTTACAATGGTGGTCGAAATACATTTCAAGCGAAAACCAATTCAAGCCACACAAAATTGTTTTTATATCCTTTTTTATGGTTGAATCACAACAAGCAGCTCTCATGACCAATTTCCAAAAGGGAAAAGCATGCAAAGCATCACAAATGCAAATAAAAGGCATTTCCAAAATTCAGTCCATTTAAATCTGCCAAGCAATTGCATCGCCCAAACGCATGCTCCCATGCATAAAACAAGGCGCAAAAACACATACGAAAATAAAAATCCAAAATACGCAACAGCTGTTTGCGAAAATCCCTATTCCAGTATTTACTGAAATTGGAAGGCTGTTCTCTTGTTTAAGCGTGATATACTTTTGATGGACAAACGTAACAAACACGTCATAAAATCGTCATCAAGCTGTGCTTACGTCATCACTGGATTTCTGCTGACGTTTCATCACATCCTTACGCACAGAAAGGATGGAAATTATGCTACGAGTTTCTATGACTTATTGAATTTATTTTTATTCGATTAATTTTAGTTGAATTTATTTTTATTGAATTCTAAACGGACAAAAGTTGCAAAATTTAAGGCAGTCTATTAGATTGGTTAAAATATTAGAAAATAGCATGCCTTGGGAAAACAAAATTGCATGGTTAATATTGAATCTGAGCAATATTCAACTCCAACAAGTTAATCAATGAAATCAATTGCTTCAAACAATTTGCATATTAGCCCAAATGTTAAGTAGTAAAATTAACTGAAAATTGTGGGTTAGGATCGTTTGTAAGATATAATGAACCAAACATAATATAGTTGGGAAACTAGTTTCTTAATTTTAGCTTCTATGGCCAACATAAGTTGTTTTAACGTAGTTTGTGTTATACTGCTGGTCATAGACACAAGAGGGGAAACATAGCCCCAGCACGAAATTGTAACCAACGGCAGAAACTCAGTGCAAAGCAACGCACACCGAAAGCAAATAAGTAAAACTAAAAATTGCAATGTTAATATTGATGCATTGCAAGGACAATAAATGCAGAGGTACTGTATATTATTTCGAAATATACAAAACGGATAAAAGTTGGACATATACGTTTGCCTTGAATTCGGCATCACCAGCTAGCTACACTTACGCTCTATCTACCTAGCTACATTAAAATGGGGGATTACAGTCATTTCAATTTTTAGGTGTTGTTCCAAATTATGTTAAATTATTTAAATATTTTTACGACGTTAAGTCACCATATCCTTACAAGAATATTCGAACAAATTTTAACAACTTGGTCAGGTTATGTTGTATTGTGTCCTGCTGCGTTAGGCCAAATTAGTTTACCTCCTAAAATTGTAAATAACACGTTAAAGCGCATACCTTCATTATTCCATTCCAATTATCCCCGGTCGATATTCGGAACAAGGTTAGGAGAGCGATACCAAAATTGTGAAACGATGCGTGACGATTCAGTCCATCGCATGGATGCTCGGCATCACAAGCTGGAAAGAATGTTTAAATTTCGATCACACTCTTAAGTCATGATAAAGCTATGGTTTTATCAGCTTAATTTCATTTCTGATTTTTATTGTCATATGAGTAACAAGAAAAACTGGTTTGATTTAATTTGTTTGACTTTTTATGTTGGCATCTGTTTGTATTGCTTGAAAGATTGCACAAGTTGCCAATAATAGTATAGAAATATAGAAAAGTCTTGCATATGTCATAAAAATGTTTTCATTAAACGTGCTTAACATTGAAAAAAATAATAAAGTCGTGTTTGTTTACCAAATGTTCGACAAATTGCGATAGATTAATTAATATTTATATTAAAATACTCACTTAGAGTTCCAAATAGTTCAACTCCCAGAGCGGCAAAAATGAAAAACAGGAGAATGAAAAGCATTCCCAGGTTGCCCACTTGAGGGAGCGCGCAAGCTACAGTTTCCAAAAGTGATCGAATTCCTTTCGAAATTTTCAACAACTTCAAGACTGCAAATATATATTTAGTATGTTTAATGAAAATAGGAGCGATACCTTTTAATCGATGCAACATGCATATAGATTTCAAAATAAACTATTGTGAAGCAAGACACATAAAAAGAAAGATTATATATTCAAAGTATGTTTGTTTCGCTGTTGTATTACTTGGCTCAGTCGACTTAATTGTTAATTCAGAGAATTTACCTCGTGCAATCCGAAGTACTCTCATCACCCTTATAATGGTTGGGTTGATGAACAGACTTCGGTCTCCAGCACTCCCCATATCCTCAATGACGATACCGACTATCGATAAAATGACGATCAACATGTCAAGCTGATTCCATCTGAATAAAAAATTCGCAAACGTTGTGCTATTTTTTTGTTGTTGTTTATACCACAAGCATCTGTGTATAATTTACTGGTAAGTTACTGACTTGTACAATATGAAAAGTTTACATATGTTAGCATTTTTTGATATGACCTACGCAAACTGTATTTTTGTCATAATAAACCGTACGAAATGCAATTAAATGCCGTCAAAAAAGTCACAAAAGCTCTAAACGTGTACCGGCAAATACGAATAATATTCTTTCACTCACTTGTCTGCAAAATATCGGCAGATTCCGAGCGCGATCAGTTTCAGTATCGCCTCCAGGACAAACACGGCGGTGAAAACGTAGTTGGCGTATTTCAATGCAATGCCAAGTTCCTATAAACATACAAACACATGTGGAATTGTAACAACCAGCAGCGGAGTGGGATTCACGATTGTTGGCATCAGTGTTTGCGCACAAACGATAAAAACACGTTCCAAAAATACAAATAGGAAAAATCTCAATGTTCGTTGCAACACAACACATTTTGGTCAACACAATCACTAACTCGAAAATTGCGCCAATCACTATAGTCTTTAGATCTTAAATGCCAAAAACATTGTTTGGTGTTGTACCTCAGGTTGCTGGTAGTGTTCCGTGGCCATGGTAAGTATATTTATGCCAATCACCAGAGAGATTCCGGCTTCGAAATACTTGCTCATGCAGAAGGAATGAATAGCTTGTCTTGCCTTTCCATATCTCTCGTGGTATTTTACATCATCTGCACATAAGTCACAGGATGTTTTACTATCTTTAATAGAACACCTGATGATAACCTAATTTGGTACGCACAGCCTTGGCTCGTGCGCTTAAAAGACGATGAGCGTAGCCAAACATAACATATATACCGATGCGTCCTACCTTTTTGATAATATCGGTAGCAACAATTGAACGTTAGTCTCATCCACATTCTTCGTACAACGCCCATGCAGTCATCCACTCCGGTTCGAGCACGTGACATAGTCTTCTTTCGGAAGTTGGCCTTTCCCCCCTTGGAACTCTGTCTGGATTGTTTCAGGAGGAGCCGCTCTTCTTTCTTCTTGCGAATCTCCTGCACAAAGATCTCATATATTTGCAAAGGCGGCGACATTTGTGATCGCAAATATGGTGCAGTGGCTTCCACGTTGGTTCAGTGGCTCCATGTCTTACGATACAACTTTGTGGAATCAAACACAAACGTAATTCCCACAGGAGTCATTGCGTTACCATCAACCCTAATCAAAAAACGAGAACGCTACTCTCCAATGAACTATTCTAGTCATTTTGTCCGATTTTGGAGGCTATTTTTAATTGCGTCATTATGATTTCGTTTTTTTTTTTCAGTAACGTACAACGACATTTTGTTTTTGTCAGTCATATTCGCCCAATTTCGTCTCAAAACGTGTAACACTTATAACTAACAATCCACATTTACACAAAACTAAGTGCGTATAAATAAAAAGATTTGGCACCCAAATATCCCCTTTTATACAAACAAGGACATATATATATAACCAGCCATAGCATGAGCTCATACCTCCTTCCTTTTGATCTCTTCCAGCTCGTGTTGCTCCCTGCATCTGTGAAAATTCTCCACCACAACTCCAACAAACATGTTGAGGACAAAGAAGCCAACGATGAGGAGGAAAGAGATGAAGTAGAGCAACATCCAGGGATTGTAGTTCTCAATCGGCTGCAAGGAGGACGATAATGATTGTATTCTTGTGTGTTTATCAAACTTCGTACTGTGGTATTCAATACGGATAATTGCTAGAACAAGGGCAGAAAAATGTAGCTTCATCAATGCACGTTTACAATGGTGTGAAATATAGGGACGCATATTGGAGAAATACATCATAAGCAACCGAAAAGGGATTGATTGACATTTTCGGTTGCTTTGGACGAAATAAACTGCAAAATTGGTTGAAAAAAGGACACTATTAGATGCTGCTTTGGTCACCATCAATTGACCAGAAATATATTTTGCAAAACCAGGTTTTAGTGACTTATTTCTGTTCTAAAACTTCAATTGGACATTTATGTTTCACCTGTTGATCGACTCCAACTGCGTCGATCCCGTGATACATGATTTCTACCCATCCGTCTTTTGACGAGAGAACAAACAAAGACATGAGAGCCTGCCCCAAGTCGTCGAAATTGTACCTAGAAAATAGAATACAACATTAGGAACACAACTCACGGGTTTTCTCATAATTCTGAATATAAAGAGACTGGCCCATATTGTTATTAACACTGTCATGTTAAAATAAGACGTTTCGGCAAAAGCTTATGCCATTATCAGTTTGACTGAAGTTTTTGTCGAAACGTCTTATTTTAACATGACAGTGTTAATAACAATATGGGCCAGTCTCTTTATCCTCAGAAGAATACAACATGTTTGAGGATAATCTATCATGGACAGAGTTGCTATACTGAACGTAAGACCAGTGCCTTACGAAAAACGTATGTGCTTATGCTTGTTATACCAGGACAAAAACTCAAATATTTGCATGAAAGTGTTAATACTTTAGTGTTTGTTTGTAGTACAGAAGGGTTTTAAGAATTCATCGCAATGTTATCGAGCGATTTGCGGTTGTCGTCACCTGTGGTTGGTCCAAGTGTTTTCTGCATCTTCCACACATTGAGTTCGGTTGATGACGTAACGAATATCGGGTCCTTCACAGTGATAAAACTTACCCTTGAAAACCTGAAGCATAGACACTTATGTTCACCATCGTTCTAAAAGCGATTGGTTAAGCGACTAAGAAAAACAATAAACTGATACCTTAGATGGCAATGCAACGAGCGATAACCTGTTGTAAAGCTTACTGAGAAATTGGACCCATTTTTTATTCTACATCGCTCAATTCAAAGACAAAATCAAAGACGATTGACCGAAAAGTACCACAAAGTGGAAATCTGTGTGCCTGCTAGTCTACCAGCTAGCATGTGCCATGGTCACCAGCTGCACTGATGAGACCTTACAGGTCGAAACAGTGTGTACACCTGTCTGCAGCTCTCATTGACTATTATGGCTCTTTTGCGCATATAAAATCAAAGACTTATTGTATTTAAATTTTCTTTGTAAATATTTTCTAATAGATCACTTTAGGCATTAAAATCTCCTATAAGCAACACGCGACTTGCTCATAAACACTAAAGGAGTTTACTTACTTGCACTCCAAGAATACCGAATATGATAAAGAAGGCACAACAGATAAGAACGATATTGCCGATAGGTTTCAGGGACGAAAGTAAAGTTTGAACAACCACCTTTAACCCAGGGGCACGACTGATCACCCTGAAATAAGTTGAGAGGAAAATGTGACTGAAAAGTCAGATTCCAACTGTCTCAGAAATGATGTAAATTGTGTAGGAATGTGAATACTATGGAAGATCTAGTTTGATACAAACTTTAAAACAATTATAATACGTCTTTGTGGGCATTATTAACGAAATTTTGTTTTAAATTTGAAATCTGTTGTCCATCATAATAGTTAAATGTATTGCGCTAAATTGCATCGTCAGTGTCTTAATCAAATATAATGTGACAAAACGAAAAAGAAAACGTTGTGATGTTAGGGCTAGAAAGAGGAGTGATCACCGGAATCGTTTAACAGGAATCTTTGTAGGCATTTTACTATCTCAGTTGCAACTGCTTGTTCCACAGACGCTATGTGTTCGTTAAATTGATTGACTTTCAGTTGACAACCTTCGTCATACCTGAGCGGACGCAAGGCGCGGAGTAATCTCAAAACGCGAAGAATGCCGAACAACTTTGATCCGCCGCTCGAGGCCAACGTCATCAAGACGTCAATCAATGACGTCACGACGAGAATAAAATCGAGAACGTTCCAGCCGCTGAAAGTCAAATTGATTGGATTACGACAGAATTAACGTTGACAAACCATTTGCTTTGGGAGGTGCCAGACACGATACCCCATATGGTTTATTCGGTGTCCATGCCATTTTGTTTTGCATATTTATTCATGTTCAAGTTTTTTATGTGCATAATTGAATTGAATTATTGCTGTCACTGCTCGGCAAAAGTAATACAATGCCTGAAGACCCTTTAGAAACTATTTAAATCGTTGTTGAAACTGCAATTGTGAGAAAGTAGAATATGAAATGCGTTCACCTCTTGAGGTAGGTCGAATCTCCACAGCACAATCCATTGGCGAGAACTTTTAACATGAGTTCGAGAGTGAAAACAACGGTAAAAATGTAGTTCATAACATCGATGACGAAACGTTCCTACGTCACAAGATACGTTTAAATACGTCATCGGTAAATCGTTTACGACGTCATCACAACTTACGTTACCCCCCTCTCGCAGGGAGGGCCTCTCCATAGCGATTGTGATGCAATTTCCGAAGATAAATAGTAGAATGACGTAATCAAACCACTTGTTCGAGACAGTTCGTTGCAGCAATTTTCTGAGCCTACAAAAGCATAAAGGTTTGAAAAAGCCTTATTAACGGTTAAACGCACTTGAAAATATGGATACACTACATAAGAATTGATAAGAATTGTTCTTCTGGCATTTAAGTTTCTAAAGTTTTATTCGAAACCAAAGTTTCGTCTGCCATCCGGTGAGACTTTTTCAGGGTCTTACTACATAAGAAATTCGTTTTTACTATGCTGCGATTCGAAACCGCGATATCCTGATCATGAATCCAGTAGGTTTTCTACTCACACAAGGCCTTGACCTTGACCAATGTTATTAGTACCTGCTTTCTGGAGAAAGAATGTATAGCGACCACGCGCGGCGTTTCGTCACAAATTTGTTTATTCGCTCGACGACGCAACACGACGTGAAAGCTCGACAGCAGCGACAGAACACCTGTACAAAATAAGAACACCTGTATGCCAAAAAAAAAGTAGCCACGCTGAATCTGTTTTGGTGAACTTACGTTCGTCGGCAAGTGGTCGTGTTCGCAAGACTTCGCACGTCGCGAGGTGGAGGTAGAGAAACTTGAGTTTCCGGCTGAGTAAAAACAAATCCTTGTTTTGTGAAATGGAATAATTGTAACAGTAGTACGAGCTACTATGTTGATTGCTACACTACAGACACCTTACGGTTACATAAAGCTGCAAAAATGAAGTCATATTTTAATCTTACTTCCTCTTTCCATTAAAAATTCATCTTTCTCAACGTCATCCGGGAAATTCCCCTCGGGACACATATTGAAGCTGGAGTTACTGTACGCGTCATCGTCCTCTGAATACTCTGCAGTAAAACAAACTTTAGTGTGGCATAATGAAGATTTTTTTGTTAAAATATCTAAAAGATTTTAGATCAACCCAGCAAGGAAAAGTGTCACATTGTTCTCAATATTGTCACAAATTTATTTTAAAACAATAAAACATATTTTTGCACTTGTACGAAAGCGAACAGTGAAATAATAGAAAATAGAATATAGAAAACATTGGTATCAAAATGCCACAAAATTTACATACAAATCGATCCATCCTGACCACCACTGGGTAACCCACCTTCGTTACATTCATCCATTCCTGACACCAGAGATTGTTGATCAGATGGGAGTTCTCGGTTTTTCGACCGAAATGACGACCGCAGGCTTGAAACGCTGAGTCTCGACTGGGCAAAGAAACGCAAATTATTGACTCAGTGGCTTACATGTGGCTGAAAAGTACGTTGTAGCTCCAAACATGATTGACAAAACCACATGTGACTTCAATGGGCAAAAATAAATTGTTTGTTGAAATCAAACTGTGGCGACACAGCATTGTAAACATCACAATAAAAATAATTTGGCAGGAAAAAAAGTCAGACCAACCACGACACTTGATTTTCTTGAGTCGGATGAGAGCGTCCCTGGGTGTCCGTTACTGGAGTCACTGCGTCTACGATCAATGCTGATGATGCTTCCACCCTCTGCCCCCTTCAACAGTTTGCACCTTTCAACATCCAGTCCAGCTTCTTCAATATGTAATGACGTATGTGAGGTCAAAGGAGTGGGCGTGGGAAGGGGCGTGGCCGCTGTGCGAGTTATGATTGGTACGTCACGCCCGAATGATTCCTCGTCATCGTCGCTGGTGCCACTTGATTCGCATGAGCTGCAGGAAAGCGACCGCTCTGCAAAACGGTAAAAATTGTAAGGGCGAATAACTCAGCCTTCATTTTCGTGGCTTTAACGACGTATAAACAATGTATATACATATATATATATATATATATATAAAAATAGAATACCAAGTTCACCTTTAATGGAATCTTTGCGACTTGTGCTAAAAACTATGGCCACGTCATCACCAACTTCATCATCGCTCGAGCACAATGATGACGCAGTGCTTTCGGTATCCCCGCGCTGTGTGTAATTCATATTTAATCCGTTGATATAATGTGTTGATGCCGTAAGTATCTTAGGTAAAGCAGACAGGTATTTTATTTGAATAACTTATGACTATTTGGTTGATTTGACGCAATACCTTCGCTAAAGCAGAATGCGCAAATCGCTACTATTACTTAGTTTACTACTTTTAGAGCGGCGTTGAGATCATCTCAGAGAGCTACCATGATCACGAAACACCATCTACGAATCAACAACGACAATGAGACATGGAGCAATAAGCAAATGAAGCTGTGGGGAAAATGATCGGCGCAACAACATACATGCATTGTTCTGCTTGTGGGAAGGGGTTGACGCAGGCCAAGCGCGTGCGCAACCTTCCGCGTGTATTCATCAGCCAGCACTACGTCTTTCATGGAGTCATCTTCATCATCGTCTATTTCGTCATCAGTCTGCAAGCGCTCTGGGTAGCACTAACGGAAAGAAACATGCATTGTGTGCGCAATGAAGCGTTAAGGAGCACGTCACTGCGAGAAGTGTTACGTCATGAGGTGATTTGATACGTTACAGAGAGCTATGAATGATCTTTTGAATGATAATAACTTTGGTCGTATGAAGTTGAACATCAAGCAGTTTGACTTAATATATAGATGGCATCCTCAAAGTGATTCGTACCTCGTTTGGGTCAGGGTAATTTTACAGTTATTGCCGATTTAAGGTTGGCGGTTTATTGACTTATACACTTGCATTACAGAAAAAAGGAAAGTTTCGGACATGGGAATTCCGGGCATGAATAATGGAGGTGACCTTTTTGTGGAATGATACACATTACGGACGATCTACACTAACTCTATGTACAGACGTGATTGGTTACTACTAGTCACGTGACAGACACTGGGCGACAAATTTTACCTCCGCTTGGAAACCTTCGACAAGGATTGCAACTAGGAGGTTGAAAAGAACGTAGTTTCCTATGGTCATGAGTGTTATGAAGTAAATTGCGGCCGCTGGTCGGGTTGCGGCCATTCCGTTGTAAAGAACGATATTCCAATCTTCTTGTGTGAGAATCTGCATGAAAGAAAAAATATCTTCATCAAGAATGCTTTGCTCTTGTCAAGGGAACGCCCATCTGGTTACGGCGGTGGAGACCCCCCACGTATATGTAAATGTCGCCTGGCAAATTGTGCGTTTAGACACCAGTGTACCTTGACCACAATATACCCGTGAAACCGTGGGTAGAACGTTGGGTCTGGTTGTCCCAGAATCGTGCGTTCAACCCTCACAAACAGCTCAGCAAAGCGAAATATGACAAATAAAAGGAATTTTTTTTTTAATATGGCACCGTCAAAATGGCCATGGATGATCGCATACCAATAATTATATCACAAGTCACAAAAATTTTAATAAACGGAATTGTCTGTGAACATTAGATTTTTGTGGTTTGACCTGTGTTGTTTATCCTTGAAATAAACAGGATAACGATGTTCTTAATTATCCATATCTTGCAATATTACCCAGCTGTATAAACAGATTTTGTGGATCTTGGGGTTTAAAACAACAAGCCATAACACAACTTGAGATTTGAGGCAGATTTAAATAACTCTTTACCTGGAAAACTGTAACGAACGCCCAGAGCAAAGAGTCGAAATTCTTTCTGTCACATTCAGTTTCACCGTAACTGTTCAGCTTGCAGAATTCGCATCCGAACAAGTGCATCCCGAGTATGCTGTAAGTAACACATTCCTATCGTCACAAACAGGCGAAAGCCAATCACAAAATAAAGACTGCAATCTGTGCAATGCTTCCGAAGTAAAGAGAAAGAGCAAGATTTTAAATTCGTTGCAGACGGATTTGTTGTATATTGGATCAAAAGATCATCAAAATATGAAATACTTTGTTTTTTCATTTCTATCGTCTGGGTTGTTTATTTATGTTATTGGCAAGATTATTGCGGCTGATTTACGTCCGTGTTTAAACCACTCACCTGAAGATGAAAATGAACAAGGTCAAAAGCATCATGAAGGTCGCCACGTTGTCCATCGTGCGCATAAGCACCACTAGTTGGCGACGGAGAGCGGGAAGAAACCGAACAAGTTTGAGAACTCGAAGAAGTCGGAACGTCCTCAACACTGAAAGACCTCCTCCACTCTGTGTTCCCGCCGCTATCTCCCACACGCTGTTCAATTACAAACTGGTTTGCCATATTTGCAAGATTTGCGCTTATGTTGAAAAGCAGTGTCTTGGAAAATGTAAATGTGCTCATTTGTAAGAAACGTGGTTAGCTTTTATCAGTTTTCGCCCCCAAGCGTGTTTATTTGGCGATATTTTGAATGATGTCACATCTTCCAACTATATATCCCAAGAGCACAAAGACATTCAAAATCTGGTCAGTATTTCCACCCACCTTATAATGACAATTACGGCGTCAAACACGTTGTAAAGGTTCTTCAAGTATCCAACAATGCCGAACGCTATTAATTTCGCGCCCATTTCGAGGACAAACAAAGTTGCGAAAACCACGTTGCTTATTTCCAGCACATTCGTCAGAGCTTGAGGCTGAAATGCAAAATAATCATCTTAAATCTGCATGAAGTTTAGAACTTTCGAGGACGTGTTTTTACGTAATGCCACCATGTGCAAATTATTATCATAGAAATAAAGACCAAGGTTTGGTAAATCGAAGATACGCTTTCGTTATCTCGAAAAGCTATTACCACAGATTTAGAGAAAATTATTTTTCTTCACTGAGATATTACCTAAGAAAATACCATCGAAACCATTTAATAAACAATCGTCATATCCTATATTGCACTGCAATAAGTCGCAGTGTTATTGCACAGGCCACCATAGCAGGTTAAAGCAATATGTCGCTGTGGTTTTGTCAAGTACCAAGAACTGATGGCCTTTCAGTGCTCGCAAACAAATTACCGATGTTTGTTTTGCGAAGAACTTTGAAAGTCTCGTTTGCAAAGAAAATAGCAATGTCGGACGCTAATGGATTTCTTGTGTAACGTCAAACATCTTAATTAGGTTATGAACGTTTCCAGAAAAGCAAATTAGTAGTGAAGTCTCGGAATATCACGTGACAGAGGAACAAATTCCCAGAAAAAAACGAATGCGGTTTACAGCGTAACTTAAAAGTGACGTTTATGTTGTTTGTCCAAACTATAGATGCGCAACAGCATATACGCAATACCCGGTTAGCACGCGAGGTGTTCAAGTGTTTTACAAGTTCATATTACAAAACTGTTTAATGTAGTTGAACATGACACATTGTTTGTGCCTTTTACATGAGTTGTAAACATTTATATTTACAATAAAAATTGATCTTTGTGTCAAAACGAAGTTTCATTTCAAAGAAAACACGTTATGATAAACAGCATCATCAGTTCTACAATATATAAACAAGTGGCGCCAGAAAAAGGTTCATTTTAGCAAGAAAATATTAAATGTTGTTAGTTTATAAACAGACACACTAAGTTTAAAAGGTCGCAAACCCTTGCTTTATGACTGTATGTTTTGTCAAAAACGCAGACAACTCTCAATGGAAAATCCCGGAATTTCATGCGTCAAAGCAAACACTTAAGTCAGTTCGGAGTGACACAAGTTAGTTGGTAAACTTTGACCCTGAACTTTTGAATTTAAGTCTCCAAAACATGTAAAAAGGTTTAGACAACACGGGGTCTACGTGATCATCATACGTGGAAAGTACCTGGTTGTGATGTTCAATCCCCATGCTCATAGTGTTGATAAGGATGGCGATCATGATGCCACGGTTGAAATACTTGCTTTCCACCACCTTCCTTACGTTGCTCCGGAATTCCGTCCACAATTCGCAAACCTTCTTCCACTTGGACTGAAAATAAATTTGAACTCGTCAAGTTTTACGATGGGAAAGTGGGTAAGATTATAAATGCCAAATAATTGCAACTAAAATTACATCAGTTCGAATCAATTATAAAAATATTCTAATCTAACCCGAACCTCGTCGTATTTTCTCAAATCAAAATCGCGAAAAAGGTTAAGACTGTTAATAGTCTGAGAAACGTCACAAAAGTTATATGAAATGGGCATTTCCATTTTTTTCCATTCACCTTTACACTTATAACACAACAACACTTTTCGGGTGCCCCCGTGTCGTCGAAAACCACTTCCTCGGCTTTTGATTCGAAACATTCGGGATCGTAAAGGGAACAAGAGCAATTAAGGTCGGAAGTGATGATTGTTGGACGTTTTGACGGAGAAGAAGAAGCCGATCGTACGTAGAAGCTCCCTTTGGGGCTCGGCTGTCTGTCTGCAGATAAATGTGTTGTTTTCATTTAAGTATGGCACAGTTCTGCCTGTCTTTCCGAGATTTGAAAGAAACTTGAGTCACATGCATATAATTTTGCTGTATTGCGTTACGAAAACGTTCGCTAGCGTTTTTGGCAGTTAAATTCCAAAATGTCTTTCAGGGAAACTTTTATTCAAAAAAGTTACTGCTGGTTTTTGTAATGCCCACATTTTTTCTCAATCTGAAGCTACAATTTCAGATCAACTTATCCGACCCAAGTCAACTCTATCGTTTCTGTACAGTACAACGCAGCATTTAAACCATACGCATGAGCAGACGAATTATCGAAAATAAGAAAAATAAAATGAACAAACTAAAGCATGGTAAAATCAGACGAATTAATAGGATTAACATACCAGGGACGGGAGAGGAAAGATACCCATCGACCCTCCCCGATTTCTTGCGGGGCGTTTCCTGTGCGGGACTAAAGTAAATTGTTCCAGCAGGGGTGATTGTAAGGTCACCGGAAGTGCGTCGATCTGGCGTCACGCTGTGACGTGATTCTGGCGTCAGAGATCCGGTGAGAGAGCGGGCGGAGGTATTGAAAGTGGGGGAAACCCGTGGAAGAGTGAGTCTGAGAAGTAACAACGCACTTTAGATTGAGATGCAGTAAAAACGTGTTATTTATGTGATGTTTGGTCTTATCTGGCGATCACTCTTACAGAGTCAGCAGAAATTCGGCATATTTTATTTCACCGTGCACAAAATCAAATACACAGCGCCCGAATAAATTTAGTACAAGTCACATATGCATCACACAAAAGCCGGGGTAAAGTCAATAAAAATAATTGGATTCAAATTTATTTCAGAGATCCTTCTTCGCAGAGGCAAGGGGAATTCAAACAGGGTAAATGCGGTTACTTTAACAAATTGCGTCTGCAAAAGTGCGGTCGGAAATTCCCTGAAATACCGAAACTTAACTACAGCTACTTCAGTATGTCTAGAACAGTGAGTAATCGTTGCGTGGTTTTTCGTTTTATTGCGAACAATATGTAAAACGTGCTTAATAAACTACCCAGACACTGCAGGTCAGTATTGAGAGGCGTTAAAATGCCACAATCAAGTAAAAGGTCAGACGGGTCAATGCTATTATCGTGACTAACGTTGTAAGATGCATAAAATCTGTGAGCGAGCATTACTTTGTTTTGCGGTAGCTGTAAAGCCTTGTTCACGCCAACGCCATCAATTATTCATGCGACTTTCGCCAATCAACAATCATCGGCATGTCTAATAACTTTATTGAAACCATCTCAGACAAGTTCAGTCAAGTATTAAAACAATTAACGATAATTAATTTTAAACGCTCAAGATATTTTTCATCCATCCTAAAACGCATTCAAATTCGTTGAGTTGTACAACTGTATATTAGCAAATCACGTGATGTAAGGGCAATCACGTGTTTCAAAATAAACAAGACGTAGAAAAGGTTTAGACCCAACATACGGGTAAGTATTATAAATTTGACTTAAGTTGTTGTAATTGGTGTGAGCTGCATACAGATGGCCACTGTTTCGACATATTAGTCAAACGTTTCGACCTATAGTGGCCATCTGCATGCAGCTTACTGCTTTTGTGCGACACCTCTTCACACCATCCAAGAAAAACCGCAACTCACCTGAAAGAGTTTTTCACCGTCGGTACGTCCAACTTGTCGGAACAAGCGTCACCCAACATGAGTTTCCCTGGTAACGGGGAAGCCCCGGGTTCAAATGGGGGCGCGTCGTGAAGGTCTATCTCGACCCCTACTTTCACAAGTCTCTCGCCCCTCTCGATGGAGTCGGCGATATGGTAATGGTGGTGGTGATGATGGTGATGGTGATGCAAGTGGATGGGATTCGGTCCGCGCTTGGCATTTTTCTTCTTGTTCCCTGATGTTGGTTTTGGGCAGGATGTTGGGAGCGTGGATGAGGAGTCGCCAAGCTTCTTCATCTTTTCACGTTGACGTTCTTGATTCCGTCGTCTCCACCACCTAATTGGGCAAAATTAGAGCTTGTTTCAATAATGATTCAATCACATCTTGGTTATCACAATAAAGAATAGCCTTTTTACCTTTACATGAGAGAAACAACATCCCACAAGCTTAAATGGAAATATCACAAATCCTGGCATACATTAGGTATTGTTTGTTAATTCAATCACGACACTGTGTACAGATGTATTGTCGGTATATTTCCACAAACAAGTACGCAGAAACATTGTAAAGCTGGATTGCCAACGAAGACATTTACTTGGCGATATTAGTTATGACATAGCGATCATAAGTTCCAATGGCACCAGAGCAATGCTTGGTCAAACCCAACCTTCTTTGAAAATCATTGCTCTGGTGGTTGAGCCACGGGTGATCACCGGCTTCGGATAAGTCGCTACGATTTAACTTTGAGTATTTTTATGTCGGCCTACTCGTAATTTCGCTCGCACTGAGTTTGGCCTATTTAAAAAATTGATGTTGTTTTAATAAAAAAAAAAAAAAGTTTTTATGTGGTTTTTATAGATGATTTTTGTGAGTTCCGCAACATACAAGTACTGAACTTTAAAAGGGTCAAAAAAATTATTCGATTGATCTCATTGCACTCTAACCAAACACGCTTTCCAAGAACCCTGGCTTCGATCGACGCAAATGATTTTGGAAACTCTTAATTCCCGCTTATGAGTTTCACAGCGCCAAAGTACCTTTTAATCCTTCGTTTTCTCTTCCTGTAAATATGCGAGATGTATTTCAGTAGTTCCTCGTAACAATTCCCCGGGGGCGAGTAGCTGGCTAAGGTGCTGTCGTTCGATTTAAACCTCAGTCGTTGTTCCTCCATCAAACGCTGCTCGCGCTGCTTAGTCTCCGAGAACTGCGTCGCTATGACGACCAGGCAGAGATTGATCATGAAAAAGGAGCCGATCTGTTGTACACGCTTCATTAGAACTCTTATTAGAAGGGCAGCAAATGCACTTTTTATTTATCAACAATTTGTACATGCGTCACATTAAGAATAAAATTAAAAAAGTAGGGGTATGATTGTATACTGGTAATGTGACTAGGCGAATTACTTGGTGGAATATTGATGCCTTTTTGAAATGTAATTTAGGAAAACCACCGACGAATACAATTGATTACTGTCAATGAACTGACATCAGTAGATAAATTTTATTAAAATACAGCTGACCATCCAGATTTAGTTTGTTTACAATAAGGTAGAACTTTTCCTACGTGGAATGTGGCTGGTTTGTCTTGGAGAACAAGTTAAACAAAAGCAGTGATATAACTACAAGTACATGTGCAAACGTTTCGACCACGACTGCGTCCATCATCAGTGCAATTTGAGAATGAGCTCCAACCAAGAGAGCTCTCTTGGTTGCAGCTCACTCTCAAATTACCACAAGCAAGTAAGTTGTTATGAATCAACACGTAACTGAAACGTAACTGAGGAAACCTTAAACCCCCAGGTCTAAAGTCTAAAACCTAGGGCTTAAAGGGGGGTAGAAGTCGGTTTAATGCTACAAAACCACAAGTTTTCCATTACGCATAGTTGCCTGGTTTTAGTTTAGAATCGCATTTTGACAGTAAGTTCGTGTTAGTGTGTTAACGAGTATTGAACAAAAAGTTCCGGTTGCAACAGAAACCAAAATGTGATGCTGATGCACCCGAGGCAAACTTTACCACACATGTCACGAGTCTGGCAGAAACGCTCCATTAAAGATGTCTGCAACGTCTAGGCGTGTGCAGTTATATTGATTCTGGTTAAGGAGGTATTAGTCCGCTCTTGATAAATCAGAGAAGATTGGGAATTTCGGTCGATACATGAAAGGTGGTGGAGCTCATGAGGCAGACATAATGACACTTCGTGTAATTAACCTTACCCTGGGGGTGGTGTTTGTGTTTTTGTAGGACGTCTGAGTAAATTTGCGTGACCGATAACATCCCGTCACTAATTCGCATTTAAAGTAATCGCGAGACATATTGATGAAAAAAATCAAAGTAAAATACACGGCGCACGACACGAATGCAAACAAGTAGTTGCAGATATGCAGGGATAGAGGAATTTTTTGTCAGGAATGGTTTATATGCGTTACTGGAGATATGATCAGTGGAAATAAAAGCACAAAAGCATCTAAAATATGTTTTGTATACATAGCATTCTTTCCTTCGCGTATATGGGAATATATTATAACAAGTGTTGCAACAGGCTGATACTTACCACAATTAGAAGAATAAAATAAACAAAACTGTACAGGGAATAACCGTCCATTACGAAGTACATGATGTCCACCCAACCTTCCAAACTGATTACCTGATAGTAAAACGAATTTGTTGGTGTTTCAGCTGTTTTCCCAATTAGCATTTGAAAGGGTACAATTTCCCTTCACTGATTTTTAACTTACATTAGTTCAGTCGTTTACTTTCAAGATTTTACAGCATGCACAAGCGCTTTTATATTGCGCAATTATTCAATTTACTGAAAGCACTTTTGAAAGACGTGAACTTACTTGGAATATTGCGACCCATGCGTACAGGATATTATCAAAGCTAATCGCTCCCAGGAAAGGATTGCTATCTCCTGCTTGGCAAGTGTTGTAATACTGATTCCAGTTTATGCAGTTTAAGTTTCCTGGCGACATAGAAGCGATTTTAGATGTTGTGGTGACCGTTTCAGTCATGTATTGCATGACATTATCAAAATGTTACCACATGTTTAAAAAACTTTAGAATCTTTCTTTCAGTATACTCAGCTCCGTTGTCCGCAAAGATATTGTTGCAGTGTATATTCTTACCATAGCTATCGTTCAAAAGTTGATGCGTCGTCTGACCGCTGACGTAATAACTGGCGTTTAATGTACATGTGACGTTATCGACTTGTGACGGCAGCACGAGGCTTGGATCACCGCAACGAAACTCGCCACTAAAGGTCGGTAATGAGCAAATCTGCGCGTTGCCATCGTCGCTTTCTTCTTGTCCGTAAAACGCCGGCAAATCGGTACTGAAATATACAAAAAATGTATATTTTTCTTGGGCATCCCGTTGATATATTTCAACATAGATGATGAAAACAGTAATGTTTCATGCAATCGCATAATTGTCAGGATCGCCCCACAGCGCAGGTCCTTTTACATGGCGATCACAGCTATCGTATCGCGATCATTAGGTTTACAGGCCGGAATGTCTGGGCTGCAAAGCGTGGAAACGTAGATGATAAAAGTTGTTTTATCGCCAGGGGATTTTGTTCGGGTATTTAACAATATTGTTCACTTGTGACGAATTGTTTCTTACTAAAAAGATTTCGATGATCGCGATACGACACGAAATCAACTGGCATTAGACGCCACTAAATCTGTGGCAATAAAGTGTTTGTCATTGCTACAACTGATAAAATAGTTGCAGAAATTTTCTTTCGGATGAAGTCACGTAAGTAACCAACTGTATAAATTTTATATCTTCCCTATCCACTAGTCCAATAAAACTATATGTGAAATAGCGTAAGTCGGCTGCTACTGGCATTCGAAAATGTGTGACACAATTTGAGTTGCGTTAAGGTCGTAGCATTTCTTAACGGCAAACCGCACGCCAACTCCCCTAAATGCAGGGTTACCAAAAATAGAAACATGCCCAATACGCCCACGTTGACATTCCCAACACGGATAAAATCGACTCGAGCGCCCGTTCTTGCATTTCAACGACGGAAACACGAACAAACACGTTCGCTGAACTTGAAACGGAGGAAATGCTCTCGGTTGGCTTGTTTGCTTCCACAAAGCGATCGACAGGCTTAGAATTTCAGGTGGACCGGAAATTAGAGAATGTGACTAAGAACAGGTGCGCGCTAACAGAGCTGCAATTTGCTGAAGCGCATCTCGATGCATCGAAACGATCGCGTCTGTTTTCTTACAAACTTCTGTGTTAACCGCTTTGTTGGTTTAGCAAAAATCGAATCAGTCAACCAAGTAAGTTCGCAACAACGAATTATTGGCTGCTGTAACTTTTACCTGTATAAATTTACTGGTTTAGCGAATAACTTTTGGATTACCAGCGGAAACTAAGATAGCGTTCATTTGTGACCAACAAGAAGTATTTAATAGTGACCTGAGAAGAAAATTGCCATCACAATGTTATAGCAACAATGCCAATAGATTATACACGTAAAGCAAATACAAGTCGGTCAGTAAAAATGCAAAACTTGCTGATTAAGAAGTCGCATATTTCTCAGGCAGCGAAATAGTTAAAAGCGTTCTCAAGCGTTACGGATTATTAAACACGCAATGACACAAAATAACCTCTTGACAATGACACAGAGTAACCTCCACCGAAACAGTACAGGACGACCCCATGTTACAATAACAAAAGTCAGTAAACTGTCATAACACTTTTTAAGCCTCATACATCAATTCAGTGTTTTAGGTTTTATTTTTAACCTTTTCGAAGAAAATATCATCGCATACCGTAACAAGGACTACACAACATTACTACAACTGAATTTAATCAAGTTTCGTGCTAAAAATGCATGGTCACATACGCCTAGTAAAGAAACCAGCGCCAAATATACATCTGCATCATACCAACGTGTGCAACTCACAATGCTTAAAATTTCTCTGCGGCATCTCACCTGAAATTTTTGTAGAAAATGGCTGAGGCTTGATCATCGAAGCGGAACATATCGGGGTCGGGGAAGCACCTCTGACGTAGAGTTCCGGCCCAAAGTTGAACAGCGACAACTCCGAAAATGAAAAAGACGAACGAGCAAAGCATGAGGACGTTCCCCAGCATAGGAAGTGTATCGAGAAGCAGCATCACAAGAATTCGCATACCTGATGACGTAATAACAAGACGTGACGTCATACATTGTTTTTCGGCAGAAAATATGATTAAATAGAAGAGGGAATTAATTACCGTCGATTTTGCGACTGTTTAAGTTGTTTATAAAAATTCAGTTAAAAATTTCTTGAAAGCTAAAAATTTTCTTTCAATTTTCTTCTTAAAAGATAAACCACATTTGTCCACAAGTGGGCATCTTTAGTATCAACAAAATTCCACTAATATTGACTGATTACTACAACTTATACGTGAAAAGATCCAGCTATCTAATGCGACCACACCTTGGTGCTGTTCACACTTACTGGGTACACGGTTGATCGCTCGCAGTGGACGAAGAACTCTCACAGTACGAACTGAAGTGAAGTTAACCATTTCATCGATTTGCAAAGTGTATTCCAGCATACTAGAAACAAAAAGACATTCAAAATCCTGTTAACATACGACTGTTTAATCCAATTCATTCTAAAACCATTTTTGCGTATACGACTTTGTGAATAAGATAGAAGCGGATACCAATGGCTTAATTATTAATTATGTTATGTACAGTATAGCTTCAGAGTAGTGGAATAAAATTAGTTTTTGCGCTTTGGCATGTGAAAATTAATTTACCCACCGGAAAATTAAAAAAGGCACGTCTAATGAAGAGACAATTGCAGCATTCGATTTTCATTCACACGAATGCCGCAAAACAAAGGGATCAATATTGCGTAATAATAGACAGCTGGGTCTATTTGACCCGACGAATCGTGTAATTACAAGTCTTGGGGTCGTTTCTCAGGCAATAAGCCGGTGTTTTAATGCAAATAACTGACAGCAGGATCGCATATCGTATCAACACAGTCGGTTGAACCGAGAAACATACAGGACAACATTGTGAACCACTGCTTGGGTTGGTATACAGACGATCTAAGCTCACGAGCTTATCCGATGTGTGTCAAATGCACCAACATGTTGTAATACGTCATTTTCTATGGCGATTTTTCAATGTGATTTATTCTCGTCAAAAGCAATCCTTTTTTTGGTTAAAACTCTTACACATTAGACCAACGGTCATCGCAAGCCACGTGTTTCAGCTACATGAGAATCCAGGTTAGGTAAATATTTGAACGTTGTAAAGCCTCAACGTGCTGAAGATGTTAGTTTCGCCTGTGGCCAATTTTGAGATGTCAAACAACACTGGTTTGAACACAAGTAACATGACAAACAATTTTTTCACTGGAAAATATACTATAATGGAAAACAGACTCTACACAGACTATAATGCTGATGTAAATTCACTTTGCTTATATACGTATGTAGGAATGAAATCTTACCCGCACAAGACAATGAAGAAATCCAGTCTGTTCCAAGCTTCCCCGAGATAGCCCAGCTTGCCCCATATTCCCATTGCTAACATCTTGATCAGCATCTCAACAGCGAAAAAGGCAAACACCAGGTGATCGCACAACTGCAACCAACAGAATACCACTTATGGTCCGCAACCATATCAACAGCACGCTGCTACAGCGGCCTTATAACACAAAATAACAATACTTTATTATTTTTAATCGCTTTATTTTACAAGACTTTATTGGATATCGGCTCTTGACAGTTTAATTAAAAAAATTTTTATCTTATTTTACCAGCATATAGTACGGATATGGAGTATGTTCAATGGCAAAGAAAATCTCAGAAGTTTTATGTCTGGTTAAAACTCACCGCTAAGACTTTGCATCTGTCCGATTCACAGTGAATGGTGTTGTGTTCGCATGGTTCATACAAACCCAACGTAATACAGTTAATTAGGATGACGAACATGCTAACGCGCTCAAACCACGTGATATAAGCAAGTCAAGGAATATTAACCGTAAGACGTGGTTGTAAATTAACAAACAAGTATACGTAAAATTTAAAACAATATATAATTAAGCAGTTATACTTGTTTAGATGTGTCACTGCAATATTTATGTGACAATCTGTATGCTATTGATGCAATTTCAAGTAAATTATACTTTTTTTTAGTATAGAACCTTTTTACATATATGGTTTAAAATATGCTTGTTACAAAAATTCTGGACCGAACAAAAAAAATTCAAATTTTCCGCTTAGCAAAGCCCTGCGACTTGCTTTCCAAGTAAATCGGTTTACGGCGGTGTAGAAATACACGTGAGGACGTTGATTAAAGTCAGTGGATTACAACAGAATGTTAAGGTTACAAAATATCTCCAGGCACCGTTTACAGCTCGCCAAACCTGCCAAATGCCGGCAAGTTTAACCACACACAACTGCGGTCACAATATGCCACCGAGCTTCAGCTTCACCGACCAATAAGTTCAATACGCCTAATTTGGATCAACTGAGCATCATTAATATCTTTCTTTGCAAAAGTTATTGAATAGTTTGAAAAAATTAAATCTATTGGGCTTATCGAGTTAAATGATCGAAAATTGACTTTACTTTAAAACCCATATGTAGAGTATTGTGAGCGGTGACATTTTGGTGGAACGCCTGTTCTGTTTCATTGACAATTCCAGTTTCATTCTATATTTTTAAGCTCCAAGGCCAGTCGAAGGGTTATTGTTATTTTGTCATGGTTTTGCAGACGATAATCCTTATTTACCAGCAATTTATACTAAAAGCAGAGCGCTTCTCCTTTGGTTAGAGTTACGCAGTTCTACCAGTTTTGACGCCACGACGCAAAGGTTACAGTAGGTTGCGGCGAACTTAACGGAAAGAAATCCTTTTCTCCTTTTCTATTTACGTCAAGGCGCAAAACCTTCGTCTCAAGCAAGTCACCAATATAGAAACCACGTGGCTTCTCAAGGCGTGTGCAACGTTGCATGACGCGTTTATCCGCATGCGGGCCGATTTAGAAGCACTTGAAACTATCCGCAATTGTAGTAAACATGTGTATATGTTTAGCATGTAATCTTGTAATTGTTCACGTCGCCATTGTTAGGTGACCCATGTCTGCTGAAAAAAGTCCTATTTATGGCCATGCTTTGTATTCATGGTGAAAACAATGAAACCTTTTATACAAAAAAAAGGCAGTTGTTTATGCGTCTTGTGGCAAATCAGTATTTCATTTGCAGGTTCAAGTTAATGAACCATATCTATGCCTAAATTGCTTATTAATATGTAAAAAAAATCATGGCTTTTTCGTATTTTTATATCTAAAAAACACAACGTCAGATAGAAAAGGATATGGATTGGCGACAATCTTCAAGCACCAAATCCGGGGCACCGTGGTCTGGTTAAGACGTAGGAAAACAACGGGGTAGAGGCCCGGAAACATTGGCTCGCCACTATCCTCGCATTCCGTGTCGTCAGAGTGATGACGCGGCAATGACGTAACACCTTCCGGGGAATCCCCTTGGCTGTCATTGCCCTCGTCGGGGAGGAAGGCGACCGTCTTGGGGTAGTGGGACATCCCCTTTTTACGTCGCGGCGGGGGTCGAGGGGGACTTATGACGTCATCGTTTGAGAGTGATTCCTCTGCTTTCCTAGGGTCACGTGATTGTTATGCATTAACTTTCAGTTACTTTAATTGAATTACTGAAAAGCAAAAATTTCACATCAACAGGTGTTGCGCAAGAAGCGAAGGTAAATATTTGTATTAATCTTAATGGATGAAAGTAAGTGCAGGAGTGTTGAGGAAATATCTTGCACAACACCGGCACACCTACTTTAATTTAAAACAACTTTGGTTCAGAACAAAAAAAATGCCCATGCAGTTCATCATCTGCAAACCGACCATCACATATCAAAAGTTTAGTATTTTATTGTAAATAATCAAAAACGTATGGGTTATTGAAAAAGACCACGTGTTTTTGCCAAATATTTTTTTTCTTATCCTTTAGCGGATCACGTGGAACCGATTGCAGGTTCATAAACGAGCTAACAAACAATTTGATTCTGTATGGCAAACATATAAAATGCAGTTTTAGGCAGTACAGCGAACCAATACATAGTCCGAAGTGTGTTAGCGCGCGGCGTATTTGTGACGTCACTATATAGGTCAGACTTGGAAACAGGAAACCTCTTAAACCCGTTTGCCCGTGGCAAGTTTTACTGGAGAGTCGAGTTTAGCTGAGAATATTGTCAATTGCATTAGTGAGGGTTTGGACATGAATTGTTCTTATTTGTGCAAAAAAGAGAAAATAATCATTTAGAGTTGCATTGTTCTTAATTGGCAAATATGTCACAACTCAAAAAAACTTCTTTTACTCATCTATCTTGCTCTGTAACAACTTTCCTGGCTTTGAAAAGTCTCTGAAATCATCGCAAACCTGACTTCAGTTACGCAAACTTTTTAGAAATAATGTCTACTACCGCATGTTGAAACCCACACAACCATCAAAGCCTTAAATTAAACAGTAATCCCGCTATTCTTTAAATCTAAGACAGCAAGTGGTTTCTTGCTTCGTGCATGTACAAATGCAAACCGCATCTAAGCGTAACACGAATGAAGGGCAATTCCCTCTTATACGCTATCACCCACCAGAAATAACTGAAGCTTAAGCTACGGAAAACCACGGCAACCTTCGGATGGATTGATCCGCTCGTCTGCGATAGTAGCACGTGTGCCTCTCAACCGTCCACCTCCCCTACACGCATGACCGACTCGAGGCCGGTGATTCTACAGCTGAAGTAAATGGAGGCTAGATATGCCCTGGGGCCTGAATTCTTCTGAACTACGGGATGAGTCGGGTCGGTACCGGATAATCTCCACCTAACATTGGCGCTTCTGAAAAAATTGCCCTTGGATGCATTGAAGATTTTCAGAATTAGTCGCCGTTAAATCGTCGAGCACTTTGCAGCTTAATGAGGATAACTAGGGCCGTTTTAACTGTTTCTAGCCGCACTGTTACGTTCTCTCTGAAGGAAATAAGTACAGCTTAACTTAAGGCAAATAGCGAGCAACGTATATCAGACAATGCTTGTTCATACTGTTTTGAATAAGATACGTGGAAATAAACTTGCGGATTGCACCAGTTTTTGCCAAGTCATCGCTAAATAAATGTGCACAGTCACGTCACGGTAAAAAAAAGTGACGTGGGCTTACAATACAAGTTTCGCAACAACTTTACTCCGAAACAATTTACACATGCAGCTGATATCTGGTAACCGACCCGTACACACACAAAATGTTGTATTTGACCACAAAAGATCGTTGAGCTGGCATACGACGGGCACATACAACAGCATGCTATCGCGTATCCAAATACAAGCAAAACATCAATTGCATCGTGCCAGACGCCATCTCTCTTGAGAAGAGTCTAATAATCAAGTGTGAATCATGAAATAACAGCTGGCTGTCGGTGATCAGGTGACTCAGATAAGCCTTAGGGATCGTTTTGAGAGGCGCATTTATTAAACAGTTGTTATGAGAAATTAACGCACCACAAAGAAGTTTCACGCTTTCAAATCAGAAGCTATATGAGATTACAAACCAAACTATCGTTAAAATCTATTTGTACTTCATACAGCAATGGTTCTCAACTATATCGAAACAACAAACTAAAACTTTTCCTAAAACGCGCATCTTAAATCCATCAAATACATTTCTTAAAGCACTGAACAGCATGAATTTAGAGTCATATCTCCGACTTCATTCACATGTTTAACCTCATGTTTTCCGAGGGTTCATTACATACCACGATTTCCGTATGCCCGCAAGCAAAACCTCGTAATAACCACATTAAAAGTTCTCCTGTCTGATTTAAAGCCAACTCTGGTTCCGCATTTCTGTACGAGCCGCGAGCACAAAACAATTGGAAAAAAATCAATAGATAGGTAATTGGCACGACACGCCACCGAATCAAATTAGCTTCAACTTAGTTGAAGGAATTGCTTAGCACTCTTAAAGGGAAGAATAATTAGTTAACTGTCAACGTGCATGTGATTCGGTGATAAACTGAAAGCAAACAAATTAACGAATTTAATGACGATCATGACATTGGAAACTTTCTGCTTTATCGAGACTGCTGCCCAGATAAAAAACGAGATTTCCCCCGTGGAGAATCAAGCCTTCATGGCTTGAAGGTCACGCATGGAGGTCATAGTTTGTAATCTACTGACTACCGGAAAGATGGCATTGTACAGAAAGGAATTTGACAAAAATGAGCATTAAAAATTTTTCCCTCATTACGGAGAAACTCGCCATGCATTAAGACCTGACCTGCGCCATCGGTTTTAGGATCAACCAATATCAACAAACCGACACAGTACGAAGTACAATGAAATAAATTACTGTAATTTATGTTCACAATAGTATATTTTGTCGCAACAAACCATTACAACTTCTCTTATACCTCATTTACGCAAACCCCAAAGGTCATGACCACATAAATGGACAGGAAACCGAATAATGGCGGTTCAACTCTTAAATTGCCGACCCAAAAGATAAAAGCGGCTTTGCGCATTGTCTTGAAATTCAGAAAATATTTCTTTCAATTTTATTTGATGTCTATTTACGTACAAAGGTGAAACTCAAAACAATATCACCAACTATAGCTGACGATAAGTTTTAATAATTTTTTATTTGACAAGTTTTCTCCGTCGCTTTCTCGTTTTACATACACGGTCGCCAACGTACCAGCAACAACTCATCGAACAGGTTTTTAGTACCCAAAGCTGAACTAAGCAGTTGTACTTCATGCTAGTATTAGTTGTGTTTAAAATGCGTTGCTGCCCTGTAACTTAAAACCATCCAATTTTACGTATGATTACACCCTTTGCATGTACGCCATCAGCAGGTCAGGGTTTGCAACCAACTACCACGCACACATCACTGTCTTAAGTTCGCAGAATGGTGGCAGGCATCTAATAACACCCTGTTATACTTGGGCAATGTAATTACTTGTGATGTCACAGTAGAGTTTGTGACGCACAGCCGGGAAGGCACCGTCGGTTCCTTATCCCAAGGGCGGTTGGTTCAACTTCACGACAAACACGATCAAGCATCAATTTGTTTGTTGTTGGCCTTGTTTGCGGGAAAGCATGGTTCGAGCAATGACCCGTGGGGATCAAAGTGTTTTTCTCTGTGATATCAGTGGGCGTACTTCGCATTATGCAACCGATGGCACTACAGTAAGTTGACGTAAACTGACAACATGGGAAAGCCCGAACCATTTAAGGAAAGGAAATGCTTCTGCCACCTGGTCTGTGTTGCAAATATGGTAAATTTACCATGAAAAGAATGGTGCCCGACCCACAAAATGTTTTATGGCGAATAATTGTCATCCGGCTACATTTGCGTGCAGGTAATTGTTTTTGCAAAAAAAAAAACGAAATAATAGATTAGCGTTAAACAAAAAAACGTCAACTTGCGACCAGTTTAATTGTTCCGAAAATTAATACTGCAACTTTTGCAGTTGATCAGTAAAAACGTAAAATCATTTGTATTCCATGATATTTGCTCCATTTGAGACGATCACAAAAAAGAACATTTAGAAAGCACGTGACACCAGTCCAGAGTTCATCGTCATTGATCCGTGACGTACCGCCCAATGACGCGTGATGGTTGCATGGCAACATTTGACAATGTAAAGGATATTTTTGCTGACAAAAGCGACGATTTCGCCCGTGCTGACGTAATCTTCCCTGTGGTTAACAAGTAGCATCAATGTCGTTTCAAAACAATCTTTGATGTGACACCGCACTCCGTACAACATAACCCACCGACCGGTAAAAACCCTTGACCATTCATTCACAACACATAGGCTTATGACGACATAGTGTATATTGTTATGTTAGGAATCAAACATATATAATAATACAATAGATTGGACAAGACATGGAAATAGAAAGAAAGTGGTGTGGTTCACCCGCCCTGCGATCAACACAGTTTGGACGACGTTTCTTCAATCAGAAAAATAAGTGGCGGAAACACGCTTCGTTCCAGATTGCCTGTCGCGCTCAAGTCTGACAACAGCTCCGCGACAGAATAATAGAAAAACAAATATCACCAAACCCTTCCTTACGTTGAATGGTTTGACGAACAAGCGAAGTCTAGTGTGTGGGCGTCCGTGGTGCACGTGTAGGGACACCTGCAACTCATTACAAAACCACTACATTGCGGTAAAAACTGACAACGTATCTTTACATGTTGTGGGAAACCTGACGTGATTCGTTGAATCAAGACTCGATGTGTGTTGTTGCTTCATTCGCACGCGAGAACCAGTTAAAGTACACAGTGTTTCAAATAGGCTTTCGCAAACTGGTCTGTCGAAAAACCAACACTATTGCAATGCAGCGGGGTAATGTTTACCTTTCAAAACCTTGGTGTGTGATTTTCCTGATTTACCTTTCAAAGACAGCGCTTATTATCCACAATCGGGGTATGAATTTGTCGTTGATAATCTATTTCGATACTTCATATAACAACGCACAAGCCACAAGTTAATCAACAATGACTG
Source organism: Ascidia mentula (assembly GCF_947561715.1). NCBI lineage: Eukaryota > Metazoa > Chordata > Ascidiacea > Phlebobranchia > Ascidiidae > Ascidia > Ascidia mentula. The sequence goes on along the minus strand of NC_138568.1, from coordinate 19,143,397 downwards.
CACTGTTGTTTCGACTTTTCACGTATGTTGTGTTTTGTTCGACTGGTTTTCACTTTCGTTCGGCGCCGTAACTAAGCCCCTCGCAAACTTTCCCGGGCTAAGGTCAAGTTGAAACGAAAACAACTTTTAATTAAAGACATTTGAGCTTGGCCATATAAAATCATAGGAAACATGTAAGTTGTTGCTTTGAGGATCGGTCGTTACTCACAAACAAACAAACAAGAAAAAATTATCGACTAAATTTCCAGAACTTTGAGTATTTGATCACAACTCAGACCTAAACCATCGGATTTCGCACTTACAGGCACCAACTATACACCAAGTAGTACCAGATGGCAGAAACCGGTGTGACGCAAGGTTTATTTGTACAAGACGAGAAGCTGTTAAACGCCCCGCCGCATCCGATACCACGCTAGCGCGACGTTTCACGGAAATGTACGAGTTATGAGGTTTTCAAAATCCAACCTTGCTTCGTTCAAACGATTTAAAGCGGTTTCCGTACATGAAACTTTGTGCAGTAACATTAGGACGAACTTACGTCTAAATGACAACGACTTATTCAAAAAATTAAGCAGATACACTGTGTCCCGTGTTTTTTTTTATTCATATTGAATGCTGATTTGGTCATGCTAAAGCTTCGAATGTAAATCGCAATGTTACAACAAGCCCGCGGATTTTATATTAAATCGTAACAACTCGCATGCGCATCAGACCGTGAACGATTTTCACGAAGATATCATATCTAGTTCAACTGCGTAACGACGAGATGAATTTTGAATTAAAACAGGGTTGGGGTTTAGCCTTAACTACGGTCTACCCGACTTTCTGATTATAGCCAATGTTTACCTTGGTTACACCATACAGTTTCACTCCGTACTTTCCGCAAATATTTGGAAATGATAATTTGCGTACAGTGAACAGATGGAGGGTACCTTAATACTGAGGAATAAACCTTCACACTGAATAACAAGTCGCAGGTGTCTATATGTTTCCTGTCTTAAGAGTTTAAACCACTAATCCTTTGTTAATATTGTAAGCAAACAATGCCAAACAATATCGCCAAGAAGACACCCATTATCTTCAACAATCACTAATCTCACATGGCACAATGTATAGGTGGCAATACACAGCCAATCCGAAATAACCCGGATATAAGAGTTTGAGCTTTCCACTGCACTTCTCTACTCTCTGAACAATAAGAATGATAGAAAGCAGGTACCGGCACCGAGGCGCGTAGTCTGCGGCCTTGTGACATAACAATGCCGATTTTCTAGTCACAATCGCGACGCTCTACTATGTTCGCTTTCTTTTTTCTTTCCTTAGGTAGGCAAACGTGCTCGTCGCGTTTTCGCGTAAAACGCGAGAAGCACCGGGATCGGTGTTGCCTTATTACCCGCAGATCGATAAAAAGGGCACGCGCGCGCGAGGCTAGAGGTGTCGTAGCGAGTGTAATTTATTGTGTGGTGTTTCACGGCGATGTGTCATAAGATTGGTTCCGGATAGGTTGACAGTTTCCCCCTCCATGTCTGTGACCTCCCTGTTTGGGTGTAAGTGGTGTGGGAAAATATTACTAATACGTTTGGTAAACGATGATCTTTGTCGTGACCCATAAATATAGTTGCACTGCATGTGGAAGTGGGAGTTTATTCAAAGTATACATCCTGGATTTAATCGAGCAACATTTACGATGCTACTAAGTCATAACGATCGATACGGTGGCTGGAACTACTAGAGAGCTTGACAGTGCGGCAATTCTGCTTTGTACTTTCTAAAGCTTCCATAAAAACAACATTACCTTTTGTGAAACTATTTTGTCACAAAATTAAAACGAAATGAACAGAGGTAGAACCAAATACAGGCTAAAATTATTGAATTTGTAGGTCATACATCTCACATCTCACCTTTTCATAATATAAGACAAAACCCTATTAGTAAGAATAGTACGAAGAATCTGATGAAAGGTGCTCAACGATTTACAAAACCTTAAAACACTACAGAACCTGCCTTGACATGGCAACACACAAGGGGTAACCTGCAGGAAGCTTCCGTAATCACTCTCTGTCGTGTTTAGGAGTCGCATTCAAAGGTTATTGATCCCATGACAAATTAACACAACTTCTCCAATGCACGGGGCACGTATTAATTAACTGCGGTTTCATAATTTATCGAACAGCGGATTAGGGTAATTCAGACTATCCTTTGTGTCCTCACAATGGCATATGTCCTGGATTTGTCATGATCTTTGAAATGGATATTAGTCCCTAATACAGGTGTGTCCAAATTTCTCCTTCATACAGTTTGCATCGAATTAATAAATCCGAACAGCAATATCAACTTGTAATAATTTCTGCCGCTATAGTCTATAAAAAATGCGAAGTGAGCCATAGTGTAATTCGGTTGGGTGAATTTGGCCCGGCTTGTCCTATAATGGCTTTGCATTTATCTATGGCGTATAGTCCCACTGAATTCACGCTGCATGCAAATGTCTTACGATGCGTTACAAAATGATTAAATCTTGGTTCGTTCAAGGATCGGATATAACTTTTTGTTAAACCACACCGGGATTTAAATCAAGAATGTCCTGGCCACGTATCTCGATAAGTTTTTTTTTGGTAAATGGGTCGGGCATTTGACTAATGCTGCCAATCACCCTCCCAGGACTGGATGTAAATCCGCATCTCTCAACTACGAGGCAACGCTCTAGCGCCCACCAACGATACTTTGTTTTGTCCCTCCAATATGCAAGACAGTTGCATTCATTTTACCTTTTCATAACCTGAATTAACTAAAACTAAATAAACACTTTTACACGAAAGCGAAGAGTGGATAAAGTTAAGTGACGCAGACGCCGTGGCAAAATTAAAGCCAAAAGAACTAAAAATAATATGTAAAGTCCGCAATTCTAGGCCGAGTTTATGTATTTAGCAGTTTTTACATCATATTAATGTTTAACTACAAAGGTTAAGCAAAACTAAAAGTAGACATTGCCGGAGTACAATATCTGCACCTGGTCGAAACAAGAAAGAAGCGGTTTTAAATAATTTACATGCGAATAAATGCACTGGGATGAATTATTTAGTCCGTACATGTAGACGGCGGACTTAAATTCAGAAAAATATGAGCGAAATTAATCAACGACCTGACTTTGTTTGTGATGTGCGCATCATTTTAATCCATATTGATTGAATAAATTATTTTCCTTGACAATTACAATTCATTCGTACATTGAGTTCCGAAGTCACACATAAATCAAATGCAGTGACTCACATTAATCTATTGCTTTGAAACAATCTTTTATCTCTGCCGCTATCTGGGAAAAATGCCTTAACAGCCCTTCTAACATTGAAACGCGATAAAAGAATTAATAAACTACATTTGTTACATGGGTTTCGGGTAATACTGTTTCCTGACAATTGTGAGTTAGTTATCCATATTGCTGGTCGGAACCAAGCCACCACCACAACACACTTCAGAAGCGTTTTTTGCATCTTAGGCCTATTTTTGGTTAAAATTGATTGCCTATGAGGGTTATTAAGTCAGGTGCTCATGTGAAGGTGATTTCCTTACGGAGAATCGCACTGGGAGGTGGTGGTTTCGACAAGTCGCATATGACATTATAGGTAGCCATCCGGCCGTGTTGGCCAAAAACGCAAACGTCAACTCGTTTTACAAAACGTTTAGACAACTCCTACCTCGATATTTCACCATCTTTTGCCATATCCTGCATCTCGACGCTTTCCCCTTCGTCCTTCATTATCTCGTTGCAGGTGTATCCAAATTTGGTGCCATTTTCCGGAAAAAATCACATTCAAGTGGGGAAAATACCAGGATTTTTAAATGTGCATTTCAGTTCACTGACTAAAAACTCTAAAACGAGAAAAGGGTTGGATCACAAGAAAAATACCTCGACAAGGGATTATGTCAGAAACAACACGACTCTCAACATATCATAATACTATAATAAACTATAGAATAATTGGTCGTTATGTGGCACTCTTGTTGCACCATTCACACCATTCAGCGGTATTTGCTGCGGTCGAATATACGACACACGTAAGTCCAAAGTGCTTTCGTTACATCAACACCTGATCAAGCGAAGACATCCGAAAGCTCGTGTTATAATTTTTTTGAAAAGAATCAGTCTGCCCCAAGTGCCAAGAGCTCGCAAAAGACGAATCACATCAACAGTTTAACGTAATATCAGCTAGTACAAATCCTAATTACGTCAGCAAAGAGATTTGACAGCTGACTGATTCATGCCGGTTGAACCTCTTTCGAAAACATACACACATTAACGACAGGATTCCAATGCTCGCCGCCGCTAAGTGTACAATGTTTGTACAGACCAGAAGCTAAGACATCAGCCACCCAATGACAATGTCAACGTTAAAGCAACAACGTTTCGTCTACCTGAAAGCACTCAAGACAGCACGTGTTTCGCGTTCCTGTGAGTAATTTTTGTTCATGGTGAAAAGATCATATGGATTGAAAAGTTTACCAGACCCAACACAAAATGCAATCAATAACCACGGTAAAGAGCAAGACCCATAATGACGCGAGCTCGGTAATTGTTGCAAAGTCCAACATTTTAGATTATAAATACAAAAATACGAATCCTAAATAAAATAAGTATTATAATTACCTTTAGCAACTCAGAGCTCAGGAAATAAAAGCACAGTTTAAGTATTTATAGAACTTTACAAAAGTGCGAACGTGTGATGTTTGCATTTCGAGCAGTAATTTTTCTTCCTGTAATCGCAAATTCACGTTTGGCCAAATTACTCCCCCAGGACAAAGTCTTTTGCCTACAGTACTGCAAATGGAATGGGTATTTACTTAAATCCTAGATTATAATAAGGTCAAGAATATCCAAGTCGTAACCGCAAAATTCATAACCAGAAGTTAATAATCTCAAGTTCAAAGCTTCAAAGGCGACCGATAACAATAACTGGAGCGGGATTTAAACAACTCACGACAGCGACACGGGGTTGTATCGCTGGAGGAATGGGTCGCAATCACAACATAAGAAAAACAGGTAACGACAAATAATAATATTGATGTAGGCTTTTGTGTGGCGACCAGTTGCGATGGAACTCGCTCCATTCCAACCAACCTCTTGCGGCCTCAAGTCAAGCTTTATCTTTTTCTCTGAGCCGACAAGGGACAATGTGAACCACTGTTGACGGAGTTGTTGGGAAAACACTCGGCGAGTCACGATATGTTGTTACTACCCTTGTGTCATATCGACTACTGTGCATCCTGTTTTCGCAAACCACTGTTCAAGCACTTCAAACTTTTAAGCTGTGTATGGGAACACTGGTCATTGCTGACCGGAAAATCACATTGAGTGAACTGTGAATCAAACCGCCTTTTTACGTTATATGTGTGACACGCCTATTTTTACTGATAAATCCGATATAAGGCTAAATTTGCTTAAGTACAGAATACCAGAATACCGTCTACGTTGAAGTGTCTGTAAGTGAAAATTTGGTAATGCTATTTTACTAATTGAACTTAAATATGCTGCGTTCGCAATCTCAAAATCAATATTTCTTTACACTTATCAATGCTTACAATTCGCAAGAAATATAGTAGAAAGTTGTACTACAACAAATTATAAGTTACTACGTTTTGGTTGTATTGTTCACCGTCTGGAACGGATGATTTTGAAAACAATACTCAAGACGCTCTGACTGCACACAGTAAGCACAAAAAAGTGTCTGCGTAGCTAGCACCGTTGATATGAAAACCTCCACAAGCTCGTTAGTTTATCACTATCGCCCTATTTGCCCTAACGCACGCATTCCTCTGGTTAAGTATTAAACGAAAAACTGCTATTTAAAACTGAGCACAGACGAAACCGTTCTCAAGTTGGTAATGTAAGTGACCCGCAACACGCACTTACTCGGAGAGGACGACGAAAGGCCGTGGAATCACTGCATTTATAATTCATACGCTCGTCTCGTCGTCTGCACGCTATACACAACACCCAGCGGGTTACAATAATATTAAAGTTGATTTAGCGCCAATCGCCATTACTTCCCTTCCTGTGATAAACGGATAAATATAATACAATGGTTGCGAATGGAATAGGTTTTTTATCTTTAAACTTAATAGCACTAGGGTTATGACACCTAGCAGGCGTTAAATTTCGATAATGCACACCGACAACACGTACAAAGCAAGGATTTTTTAAACTAGGTGACAGACAGTCTTCGATTTGGACAATCGTACAGACCGGCAGATTTGTATGTCGTCACCATCTAACAAAATTGATGACGTAAATTTCAAAACCAAACTCTTTATTATGGTGAAAAATGTCCGAGTCAAAAGTTTGTCCAAGCAAGTTTCAAAACCCAAAAAGAACATCACAGTAATCACTAAATCAAAACCACATTTTATTGTAGGTTACATTATGTGTCACCTGTAACCATTAACCAGATTTCTTGCTTAATCCAAGCAAAAAATGCAACATTTTACATAGAATTGGATGATTATGCCTTCAAAAATTTACCTTACTAATTGTATGTTCTGTAGCATTTCATTCCACAGGCAATTGACCCTAAACGCTTTAATTTCGATCAAAAAAACAAACAATTTCGTGCGAAGGAATGCCTTCGCATTTTGTTCTTCAATAATTTACGGGAGAGTGAATGCATGGGAAGGAAGCGGAAAACCTCTATGCTCGTCTTGCGTCATTCCGAATCATATTTTTAGTTACGTCGAACATCTGAAATTCATTGAAGCAGCCAAAATAAACTATTGTGACGCAACAATAGAAAATCATCGTTGTATAAACTTTCTTTCGACTAAAATTTAAATTTAGTCCAAATTTTTGTAATTTTTAAATTGAAATTTAAGAACTTATTTTTCGAAAGATGATAGCCAAAGCTATAAGTCAGCCGGCAAGCACGTACGTAGCGAATGATTTAAACTCTGCGTTCGTCATTATAGTGCTATCCGTTGAACGTTATCGTTTGTGTGCACAGACGCAAAATCTTGTTCTGGCTCAAATTAACAACAGCAATGCACTAAAATACGAACGTTTGTCTTCTTACAAAACGGAAATTCATTTTCTAAATCGTTTTTTCAACGTTGAACAAGCATTTTGTAATTTCAATGAAAGGTTAAGACAAATACTTCCAATGCGACTGCTATAATACAATTTTTTTCTTGGAGTTCAACGAAGCTACAGGATGTAGTGATCCCCACTTTATCATAAATCCTGCATGCTATCATGTTCTTTAGGATAATAACCAGTCCTGCATTATTCAATCATCGCCTCACAGCGCGATACTAATGTATTTGCTCCTTTTTAATACACATGTGTTGAAATTGTGGCTCAGGTCGTTGATACAGAAGCACTTCCCCAAACATTATTCTACGCATTTGCAAAACAACATTTTACTTCTGTGAGCTGCATACAGACGGCCATCGAAACAGTGGCCATATGTATGCAGAAATCGTATATTGGTGGCCATCTGTATGCAGAAATCGTATATTGGCTCCACCTGCATCTATATAACACTTAACTTGTAAAGCCGCAAATTGAATCGTCCTAACCCTGCCCACCGCACGACATGTGTATCGGCCATACCGTTCCACTACTTTAATGATCCATCAATGAGTGGACGGCTTTTCCGATTACGATATACGGGACCAGACGATCGATCAAAACTCCAACGGTCGTTTGGTCGATTAAAAATTAATCAAAGTGTATAGAGTTGGTTGATGGAACAATCAACCCTAGTTGCTCGTCCGTGATGAGGGGAATGTGATTACACGGAGCTCCCCGACAAGTCAAGTCCATTTATGCGCCCGCTAATTGGAACGAACCTTTCTGCGTGTGCCATGTCAAAAAAATTTAATATTGCACCCATTTATAAATATTTTGCTGGAAAGCCAAGTCTCAGCTTTGTTTGAGGATTGCGATTTTGATTTACGGAATAAGGAATCTGAGGGATCTATGGAAACTCACTCTAATTACAGAGATATGGAACGGAAATAGTTTAAATTAGCAGCACGAGTTGAATCTACCCGAGAACAAGCATTGAGCAAGCTTTCTTACGGGGTTGAACAAAATTTGGCAAAAAAGGGACCCAAATTATATATCCAATGATTCATACACATATTAAAGTAATATGATGAGTGTTTCGCATGGGTGCTTGTAAAAAAAGTGTCACGTTACCTTTTCCTATATAAGTGATCCTTTGTGCCGTCAAGGATACAACCTATACGTTCGGGTGTATCGCCGTTACGTTCCATTTATGCTGTGAATAAACCACAACAATACAGAAACCAACTACACGGTTGACTTCCTAATCTAAATCCATTTCCCAATCACAATTTCACAAAAGTTACCTAATCGATACGAAAATCCACCTTCGAAGCTTCTCGTACAATTGTAAAACACAATTCCGACAATTTCACATAGCAATAATATTCTTAGAACAATCCGAGGAGATTGCAAAATAGGCTAAAGCTGCGTAAGATCTTCAGCTAAAAGTTTTTATTCAAAGGCGCAACCTGTAGCATGTAGTAGGTTTGCGTGATAGATAAAATTGTGAGGACCAAGCTCAGAGCAGTTTGAATATTCCGGGTAACTCGCAAGACAAACACAGCATCGTATCAACGTAATTGACCCCACGAGAAACCTTCGTTGAACACACGTTGTGACGAAAGTCTGCCGCCTTCCAGCGCTCGACGCTGTTTATCATTGTTTATCATCATCTACCGCATCTTATTCTCGGGGTACTGTTGACAAAACGCCTATCGGAAGCGATATCGATTACAAGATGTTGTCCCACAAACAACATACAACTGACACGTGTTCGCCATCGCCTACTCGTCATCTTATTATTGATCAGAAATTTTGTCGCGCGCTAACGGCCAAATGTACATTGGTATAAACTCACGTTCATAGTAGTCGTATTATACACGGTATTTCTTCAGAAATTACCTCGGATTTAACTCACTCGTCCCACAAAATGCAACCTGGTATGATCAAACTATAACAGGTACAGACTACAATACAATTTACCGCTAACCGATGTTCTGACTATCGTTACAATGCCGACAAGATTGAATTCATCCATCGCAATTTGAGCGCCCACACAAAAGTCTTGCCGATATGAAACCACTCTGATGTGCTCAATATTCGTGACACCAAACAGACACCAAAATTTATCAAGAAGTTCGTGGGTCTAGTAAAACTGCTTCTGGAGAAAGCAGCGCTTCCCATGGTACATATAACAACGTGCACAAAAGATTGTGAACCCAAGAGCTTTTTGTAACGAAAATATATAACCAAGATTCTGCGTCGTTGCACAAAGGACGATATCTCTACCGCTAAATCGACAACCGTATGTTTTAACCTGTCTGTTAATTACTGTCAAAAACGTATATATAGGTGAGAACTTACCTTGAAACATAGAGTAATAAATAAGCCAAAATTACAGTTCTCAGAATCTCATAGTGATTGGCTGTGCTATCATTTGTTTTTCTGAGATATTGAATACTTATACTTTGCTTGGTTGTATCTGTAGAGTTTTAATGAGTTTTAATGCGGTGCTTAAAGCTTATAGTAACGCTTAACTTGTATCGTATGCGTTGAAGTGTCAATCCCTGCCAACCTGAATTAATTCATTTTGGTTCTGCGCACTCCAATTTTGCTTTTGCGCAATTTTCCCCATATAAAAGTCACACACCCCTATCTTTGCTGGAAAATTAAGCACACGTCACAAGGCAAAATCTTGCTTATATCATTAACATTCTATTTCTTTAAATTAGCTCGGAAGCCGAAGCTGAAATCCCACAGGATAAAACTTGGAAGTCAGAGTTAATAACTTGCAGCGAACTTGTTCGATCAATCAATGCATTGCCACAATTTCCTATTAATGTTTATAAATTAGCCACTTCCGAAATCTCAAGGGAGCAATCGTTGCTACTTACATTTGTGAGGCTGCTAGATGTTTAAATTATAAATTACAACGAATATTGGGGACATACATTCTGCTGTATTTCAATCAACACGACATGATTTACTTGAGAGATAGCAAAAAAATATTTTTTACACGGAGATACGATTTTTTGTTTAAATTTTGCAGCGGTTGGTTGTCAAAGATTTGACCGCGCATCTTTCTTTCACAACCTCTCTCTCTCTATATATATAAGTAATCTGTTTACTAACTATGCGTTTCAGCGGATCCGCTGTATAACACTTAGTAATATTGACTTCATTCAGCGCGAGTGAGACGCCTTTTCAGTGGCATTGCATCAAATTCTAATTCATGATCAACTCTTTCCTACAATGTAACCTTTTTGCTGGAATGCGAACCAAACGTTTTCCCTTCATAGCTTGCTCGACAACAAGCAGGAATACCGTATGTTCCTTTTTGCCCCTACTCACAATCCAATTACTGCAAGGTCCAGCAGCTTAGTGGATATCCGTTCATCTGTTTTGAGGACAGGAGTTCGCCAGTCAGGATCAAAGGTTACCTCTAAGGGCGCATGGCTGCATTGCGACAAAGGGATGGTCCACAAACGATCAATAACACTGATGTGAAACAGGTAGTGCCTTTTTTTCTGCGGGTAAATTTCAAGGAACGAATTATGCTGCTGCAAACGCCTGCACCAATTGGTTATAATACGCACCCGTAATTAACTTCACAAAGGCAGAAACGCGCATGATACGCTTAAACTAGAGGGGAAAAAATCCAGGTTATTTCCATTTAAATTGACGAAAATTTGCTGGGGGTTTCCTGTTATCGACATTAAAGGCAGAATAACGAAGCATTCACTTTGGTATTTTCAGTAACTCCAGGTTGTAAATGGACCTCAAGTTATCGACTAAAGTGAAATGGAAATTCCAAGTATGATGGAAAACCTTTTGAAATCATCTTTAAGTTAAAATTTTGTTATATACAACAGATTTTGTTGAATATTTTCTCTGAGGGAATTTGTTACGTACCGCAAGTAAACGTGCATGCAATAAATAAGCGTCAGTGGTGTCAAGTTGCCTGGTGTCTACGTTGTGCATAGCGTACAAGATGGTCAATTTTTTTCCCTTAGTTCAATCTATTCCGTTTGACGCAACGCGGCAAATGGGAGTGAAAGATTAAATCGACGATGACTGTGACAGACTAATTTCAAACCGCAGCTCCCTTTTGAAATCGGGGTCAAGCAAATGTGTCCCTGCTGCAGATTAATTGACATTAAATCTGTAATAATCTCCTTAGCACTACTTTCTAAACCTACGCAACCGACCTAAAACAGCTCTGTCAGTCCAAAAAAGTAAAGCGCTCTGAGGTATTCATGATATCGAATCATTTGTAACTTAAAACACGTGTTTCCACAAACAAAACTCTGCTCGACGATCAAACACAAAACGAGATAATCAAGTGCTTTTAATACATATATGGTTCGCGACAAATCTGTTTACTTGAGTATAATTACATAACTCTCACTTGAGGCTGCACCAAATCGCGATAATCATTCTTTAAACACATACCTCGAAGCTTCGACAGACCCGAATTCACAAAATATCCCCGGATGAATTCCAACTCGAATTTCGGTGCATAAATTGGCAACCCATTACCGCCCTATTATTACACAACAATCGATTTCATCGCCCTTGCCAAGCATCAATGTCGCTATTTCGTCACTGTGTAAGAAGGAAGAGACGAGCGTTCGAAGCGCCGGCCCTTTGTTTTGTCATAAATAATTAATTGTATGCGCACAAGGGCGACGAGAAGGGTTAGGGGAATAGCGGTATCTATTAATTTGCAATAATCGCTGGCGTTTGAGAAATCGGTCTGAGAAAAGGAGTCGTCTATGACAACGTCAAAAGAACATAAAACAGTATCGCTACATAATTTCAGCGGTCAACCTTAATACAAGCGTTGCCATGCCTTCATAACATTCAACTCTGCTTTTAGATAACTTTTTTTGCGACGGATTCTCAGCCTGGTGGACGCCAACTCATAAACTATCCTGTAAACTTAACCTAAAACGGACTGAGTGCCAGCACGGCTATTGCTTCAGAACCACCACAAGACGAGTATTTTGCAAAAACGACAAAGTTAACACATTTTTTTGATCGCATTCACTGTTCACTGTCAAACTGTAGCAAGAGGTGCCGAAACCCTACGACTTGTACAACTTTAATTAACTGGAATTTCCCGTGACAACATTCTCACATTACACAAAACGCGCCCTTGTTTGAAAGCAAACACGAAAGCATCAAATGTTCGCTGTAGCTATCGCACTTCATATACGTGTGTACATCATGCTGCTCTTCCAAGCTATCTGGGCGTAATACTATACTGTCGCTCCTCAGCTGACAGAACGGAGAAATGCCTTCAAACCCGAATTAAAACAACCTATAACACGTTCAATCGAACCCGCAACAATTTATAAGGGGAAGTATAATTGAACCTACAAGAGCGGTTAGAATGCATGCAAGATCACTTAGCGTTCTGTAACTGCATGTTGATCCCGGTTATTTTAAAGCTACACAAAAATATGCTAAAGTTCATGTTGTTAAGCTGTACCAAGCAGTGCCATTCAGGCGACAGTAGTGAAGGTACAAAGGACGAGCTACCGTAAACTTCATCCGATCTTGCCACAAGAAAATACAACTAAAAATGATTTCCTTTGTTGCATGGTTTATCTGCTTACGTCTCATTTAGAAGACAAATACCTTGAAAACAGACTCCAACTGCTGCCCACAAGAATGTCTTCACCGCTTTCGGTTACCCTGGCAATTCTGAACACGATCGCAATATTTTTTACAATACCTATTCTAAAGGATGTCACGTTTACTACATAGTACAGGCGTCATTAACCAATACCGCGACAGAGCAACAGCCGATCACTGTTGTGGCATGATTCGCTAACACGAAACACCAATCGTTTCAAGTGACAGAAAAACGCCGCGCGGTTATCGTTGTGACAACCGACTTTGGCAGACGAGAACATTCACAAAGAAACCAGAACATGCTTCAAATAGCTTGCATGCAATCTGCAAGATTTTGCAGTCGTCAGTCATATTTCTAGGAGAATGGCGAACGAATACTGTACATATATTCCAAGGAGAAATGTAAGAAAAGGCGCTTATTCAAGGGTGAAATGATTAAGCCCTGTTATGAAATTTAATATGATGAAGATACCGCCAATGGTCAACGTGGTTTATGTCCGTTTTATCGTGGCGAAAAAGCTCAGTACAACCACAAATGTTAACAGCATGGAAAGGCGCGAAATAAACCGAGATATTCGTGATAACGCTTCACGTAGAGAGGAGAAATTGATTTTTCTTGGCGAGGAAAACGAACCATATGGACGCAGACCTCGACTCGTGTTCTCAGAAATGGTCGATTCTTGCGAAGAAGGTGATATCAGTTCCCTTGAGAGATAAAAACAAACAAATGAGTGTTAACACTTGCTTTTTGATTTGTAATAAACACAATTTGAAAAAACTAAACATTTCAATTCCATGTTTATCATAACTATATGCTACTTCATTGCAAAACTCGGAGGCAATTTTTAGCCAAATGCTGTGACGATAATGTTAAAAATGATGTTCTTCTCTCGATCAGTTATGTCAGTTTTCATAGCTATGCGCATAGCGGGCTAACATTGCAGTGGAAAGCGCTTGGAAAATTTAGTTTTTTTCATTGTTGCTTTTATACCGAAATTTTTTCTTCTGCAGACAGGAACTTCCCCACTTAAACTTGCATTCGTACAAACCACGACGTTTAAGTTGTATGTTCATTCATAACAGCTAATTCTACTTAGATTCTTGCTTAACAGAATTGTTCTCTTTCACATCTTCGATTGACCATTATTATTGCACGTATGTTTTTTGGCGAATTAGTGATTTAGGTCAAAAACAGGCAACTCGAACAGGTTTAGTTGTTGTTTCAATGCATGTGAGCCCGGTTTTGGCAAAAACAAGCATGGCTAACATCTACTATTTTGCAACTTAGCCTTTTGCCGTCCTGGGCATTGGTAAATCCAACACATTTAATTTACGCACAGACTATTTTAACCCGTAAAACGCAATTTGTTTGATGAGGTTTGAAGAAAATGTATCAGGATTGAAATGCACGCAACACGTGATATTTTATTTTTAAAGTTCTTTCAATGAAATTGGTCCCTTTGAAAGGCTTTTTTTTTCAGGTTATTCCAGATAACAGCGGCCTGTCGCTACAAATCACTGCCTCTAAATCAGTTTTTTATTGACTCTGGGAAAATGCCATTAATTACGAATGGAAGAAAGAAAGAAAATAAATACATAAAAACAAGAAATGAACAGAAAATAAAATTACATAGGTAAACTTCAAGTGGCGAACGACCAATTTTCGCATACAAGTAGTTTGTTTTTCTGGCGAGAAATGTGCACTTTTGTGGTGTGAAATGTGCGAACAAAGTCCATCGTAGTTAGTCACAAAATTCTTTTTTTTAACCACACCGCGATACCTCTTGTAACAGGGGCTCACGTCAGACATTGCGACACGCGTGGTGGTACTCGTAAAACCATACTGCTCGCAAGGTGTCAGCAGAGGTTCGAACCACAGCATTGGCCAAATTACGTGACATTAACGCGCAGAGGTAGCCCAAGGTTACAGTATAGTGTAGTTTAAAAAAGTCAAAAAAGTAGAGTTGTTCTACCCTTAATAATAAGCTTGTTGGTGGATGAATCATGTTTCGCAACGTCATTCTCTTCACCCCATGGAAGATAACGCGAGACGCGTTCAATTAAAAGCCCGAGGCGTTCGGCGCTGACGCGAAATAATAGAAGGGGAATGAGTCGTTGCAGTGCAAAGTTACAACATAAACACGCAATTATCAACTGTATTAGAACCTACATATATTCATGACGTCACCTAGTTTGTTTCTCTTGTGAAATACGTCATCACAAGAATATCTTGCATGAGTGAACATAGGCCAACACTTACACACATTAAACATTGCTTTGGAGCTTGTCAAAATTAATTATGCAAACTGTTATGACGAACTGTATATATAGTGTACATGCACTATTTTCGCATGACGCGTTTAAAATCCCTTTATGTCAGTAATTTTTTATTCTTTCTCGACTAGGAACGGAAAATACCGTAAATAATCCTGAGTCGTCTGTTCAACGTTTTTTATATTTCTATATATATATATATATCTATATTTCGCCTGTGTTTGCAGGCATCATCAGTAACGAACTTTCAATGAGGAACGTTTTTACTTATGTTGTTTAACGAGAATATACTCAAAAGGCGAAAAAAACTAACCAAGCTTGCCTTCAACGAAAATGGATGCGGAAGCAAATATTTTTCCGGAAAACTATATAGAGCGAACCACAGAATATAAATGGGCAACGACACGAAGGTTATTTCTGTCTCTTCGTGTCGTCTCACAAATCCCGACCTTCTCCCCTACGTGAGCCCGGAGACAGGTAGTGATCGCCTTTTCGTACCGGAACGGGCCATTATTACGCCCGGGGCCCCGAAGGCCAACTACGCGTAAAATAGCAGCGGTTCGAGAATATTTGTGCATTCAGTTTAGCAAGCGTGAGAAGACCTGGTCGTTTATTGAATCCTGCGTTGCTTCGTTTTCAAGTTGTGAAAATAAATTGAACATGTCTGCTGCTCAACTTCCGACGATCTTGCTGATTTCCTGCTGCATTCTGGCCTTGGGAATAAGTAAGTTAGCGTTGTGTTGTAATTTTAAAAATAAAATCTTAAGTGTTTTACTACTATAGGTCTAGTGCTTTACGTGTAGTGTTACATACATGTTCTAAAGGAATTTTATCCGCGAAACATTGCACAGTTATTGGCAAGGAACCCCCAACACGTAAATCCAAACGTATTTACCAAAATTGTCAAATTTTTTACATCTTTTTGGCAATGTTTCCATGCTTGTATTACCAAAATGCTTAATAGGCATGTTCAGTACTTTTTGCTTACAAGCTTTGAAGGACCCGTAAGATTTTGTCATGGAATCCTAGCTTCCGCGCAATCTACTTTGCAAAATCTAGTTTAAATGAATAAATGTTTTATAGAAACACTCAAATACTGATTTTCCTGTCGACATTTCTGGGTTACAAAGTTCATTACAAAGTTTTGTTTCTTGATCTTGGGCACACAAAATAGAATCTTTCGTCATCTATTCGACACAAATTATTGCAACATCAATTGGGTAATAGCGCTTGGAGAACTTTATTGGTACTGAGTATAGGCCAGAAACTGATTTATATTTGATAACTAACCGTCAGAATCATACTTTGTTGTATATTGTGTCTAAAAAAATCAGATCGCACTAACGCATATCGTCTGTGTTTGGGATATTTTGGATAAGGACAGACCCTCGGTCATGTTCAAGCAGAGCAGACTGCATTCCTGTATTTTCACAATATTTTCCCTTGTTATTATGTGTATTAGATATCTACATTATTGTATTGTTTGCAAAAAGCTGTTTGGCGAAACTTCAAATTAACATCTAAGAAAGTTTGATATAAGTGAAAACACCAGATTCGAGTGACGTATTACGACCATGGGAAAAATCGGCGCGAGGTGATTGTTGCGTCATAAAGGCATGCGCATTGGACGTTTTTATTGCCTGTCGTAAACAAACACGCACTGCCACGTGTGTTTATTCTTCCGTGCATGGCGATGTATTGAGGGGAACACGTGGAAGACCGTCGGCGCGACGGGAAAACGTGGCAAAGTGTCATCCCTTCGAACGTAGTTTATATTAAACACTGAATTGAAAGAACCCCTGCGTCCAGAGGTAACACCCCGTCTCTTTAAGTGCCACATTGGAAGAAGAATATGCGTAAAACTATGACTTGGATAATAAAGACGACACAATAATACAATGTAGTCAACTGAGTCCAAATATCAGAAATTAAAAAGTTCCCTCTTCAGTGTTTTTAGTTTTGTTTTAATGTTCCACTTTGTGATCGTGTTTCAAGCATTTGCAATTTGTTCGAACCGCCTTGTTGCGTAATCTAATCTTTAAGCAACTAGCGTCGTATTAGATATCATAAAGTCAATCCGGTAATACTTAAATTGATATAATTCGTAGAACGATGATCCTTATAAGATGTCAAGTGCGGTTTTGGCAACAGGACACTTGGCAAACCGCCTCGATCGCAATTTCAAAGGTCACCGCGAAACACGTCCGTAACGTCATAAACGCCACTTTTTGTTTGGTTAACGTAACGGATGTCGACCCACAATTATCGGTGTAAACCAAGGCGAGGCGCTTCTTTGCATGGCAACGTTGCCTGGGGCGCGGACATCCGCGTAAAATACGAGTGGAACCCTTGTTAAATCTTCATTTACACGAGCAACGTTCAATTCACGCCGATCTTCCGGTTTGACAACTTGTCAAAACATCAAAGCTATTCAAACCGGTGTTCCCTAATTATAGCGCGGCTCAATGCCAAGTTTTGGGTGGAAATATGCGACGGCCTGACAAATCGTGTTAACGAACAAGTATTAAATCTCAATTCCGCAACACATTAGAAATTTAGCCACGTAAAAATCAGATCCATGGTCATTTTTACCGGGAATCAACATCTTCCTTTTTTGTGCGGAACATACAATGACATTGTCTCCATAGTATTTACTCCCACATTTTCACGCAAAATATTTCACACCTCACTTGCGCCCGATGTCAAGTTTTTCATCGAAAAATCGCAACCAGTCGAATTCAACATGTAAGTTTTGTTCGGTTAAGAGAGCTAACCTATAACTCTCTCAGCACTAAAGGAAATCCAACAAATACAGAATGTCTGTTATTCATCAACCAATTCTCAATTTCAATCAAATGTAATTTTCAGGTTCAACGACGGCACAGAAACAATGCACACTGCTGCTGAATGAAAGGTATGTTTCGGACGGTAATCGTGATTTTTACATTATTAACTCACCCAGTATAACCAGCATGACGTTGAGTGTTTCACAAGTAAATGCCCCAGGGAGTACAAAAATATCACAACTCTGAAATTCTGTATCAGATAAGCGATATCTCAACTGCAAGCATCAAAAACATTAGTTGGTTTATGTTGGGCTAACAGAGCTATGGTTTTCATATAAGACCATCACCACATGTCTCCTAATATTTAAATTCTCACAGGTTTTCGTATTTGGTCGTGTTAACAATAAACCACAATTCTAAATAAACCCCAGCTAGCAGGGGAGTGGCGTCGTGAAAAAACTTCTCCGATTTTAGTTTGACTCCGACTTCTTTTGTTTAAAAATGTCGTTTAACTGGGGTAATATGGTCGCGATTAAGACAGCACAAATATTCGGATTTGGCCGAATACCTGAAAGCAATTATTCGAATTCGAATCCTAGTCATTCCGTTTTGTTGCTTCCTTAACAATTTACCCAAGACGCTGAAAGTAATTTACAGCAGTTGGTAAAAGTCCCCTATACCCTTCCAGGTAGATTGCAAATATTTGAACTCGAATTGTTATCGGACGTCCACCATATTCAAACAAAATATTAGGTCTGTATTTGTTCCAGGGTTCAATGTGCGTATCCAGGAATATCCCAAGCCGCTTGCGAAGGGCAAGGATGTTGTTTCAACGGTGCAGCCAAACCAAACTGTTACTTTACCAGAGAAAACAGTAAGACAAGTCATTGTTAGTAGGCCTAGTTATTGTTATAAAATGAGTCTGGGTTAAGAATATTTATTTGTTTAGATGCTTTTTTAACAGTTAATGTGTCTTTACCAACGCAAGGTTCGATAATTACAATGACACAATTAAACTAGCGGAAAAGGGCTACCACAGCGGTTCATCCAAATTGGAAGTTCCATTAAAACTTGTAGCAAATCGGCAACACTTAACGCATTTACATTTATGTACAGTTCCAAAATATTCGGAATGGGACAACTGGTCACAATGTTCAAAAACCTGCGGTAAAGGGGAGAAAACACGAAGAAGATTTTGTTTGTACAGCGATCTACGACCCGCTCCGCCCAGCCTTTGCGAAGGGGAGAATGAGGAAACTGAGGATTGCAACCGACGAGATTGTGGAGACCGTACGTTCCGCTTTATACCTGATTAAAAAATTTAGCTTTGACGAAATGAACTAATGACTAAAAATTCATTCCAAAACCACTTTTTTTTCAACCTACCTTTCAAACGAATAGGCTGTATTTAATATACGATATTAAAATTAATTCCAGGGATTTTAAGCAAATTTAGGTTTCATACGAAAAGACAAAAATATTTTTTTCTTTTAGCATCATCGTGCGTGGAGCGTTACAGTGCGATATGTCAGGCAAGGAAAGCATCGTGTGAATCCGAAAGAATTGTGAGACAACAATGCCCGATTACTTGCGGATATTGCGAAAGTGAGGATATATAAAAAAAAACACAAATTTAAAATTGAAACAAAAATACCTTTCTGAAGCTTCGAAATCATGTGACATTTCTCAGAACTTTTCAGGGAACGCTGAAATGAGTAACAAACATTCAGCTGCAGTATGAACTTTATTTAAAACAAAAATACACATAAACTGACGAAATTGGTATATAGCCTACTGTCTGTTACCTTTTATGAGAATGGACTTATGAAATGGACGTCGGTCAACACCGGTCTGCGCAGATAAATCCCTGATAATTTCTCTCGTAAGTTTTGTAATATTTTGTATTTCATCAGACACAGGTTCTACAGGCCCCGGAGAATGCAAGAACGACTTGACTGACTCCGTATGCAAACGAGCAATTGACCTAACGTCATGTGATCGAGATGTAAATGGCGTGAAGTTATCCAGCCTATGCAGCAAAGCTTGCAATGCATGCGACCAAACAAACATTGTCACAGCAACTACAACTGCTGCGCCGACCACCGCAAGCCTTCCCGTGTTAACATATCCTATCAGTAAGAACCCAGTAGGAATTTATTGATTTTAATCGCAAACCAAATGACATTTGATGTAATTTTCGTGAAAAAACGTCACTTTTGTGATAAAGACAAAGTGTTAACTCAACGCAATCCGTTCAATCAAATCTCTTGACTTAATCATTTACAGCCGCTTGCATCGACGAGTATCCCACCTGCCCCAGAATCCGACAACTTTGCAACGATCAGAGCAGATTCAACGATCTCTACCTGTACTGCCGACGAACATGCAACTTTTGCGCGATGCCGATTCCTGCCATATATCTGGCCTACTTACCTACAACCACTCCCACTACCACCACGACTACAACGACCACAACGACGACACCAGTGCCAACTACAACAGGTTGAAGCAAATTTATTGTTAGTTAACCTGGTATATTTTTAATTTACTGCAGCGTATTTGTTGGTGTTGTAGATAAACATTTTCTCATGGCACAGAAATTGTTAATGTTGTTTACATTACATACATAGGCCTACTTATTTGTGTTATAGGCCTACAATAACAGAAAACTAGACATCTCTTTTCCCAACAATACCATTTAAAATGTAGTCTTTAGAACAATATCAAGTGTACTACTAAAAAACAGTGCAATAATTTCAATAACACAAATATTAAGCTTAGATGTATTTAAATTTTCATATCAATGTTGACAATTTGTGTCCTAACAACAAGACCTATACCAGTGGTGGGATTCAAATATCTTAGCATCTGGTTTTCTAGCTAGAAGCATAAAACATAGGCCTGCACATACAGTTGTTAACAACCGGTTCGCATAGTTTATTAAATTCCAAGATCCAGTAACCAGTTTCTCGCGAACCAGCTGAATCCGACCACTGACCTGTACTAAATAACACAACAAGTTTTAAAAAACTAACCACTGGTTTAATTCCTAAGACTGGTATGAATATCACAACTGTACACAAGTAAAAGTAGTGAAATAAGATGTTGTTTGCAACAGCACAGCCAGAGTGCAAGGATGGACTGGGCAGGCAAATTTGCCAGCAAGCGATATCAATTGCATCATGCAGTTCCCTTGTGGAAAACGTGACACTTGCAAGCTTGTGCAAGGAAACTTGTGGAGTGTGTAGACCAACAACAACCGTTGTTCCTACCACAAGTATGTGTTTGTGAAGATTGTCGATTCACTCACACGGTCAGCACAAGGTGTCCCAGAAGTGGTTCTTCAATATATTTCGAACAATCATACATGTTTTTAACAAAGTATTTTTTTCACCAAACCTGAAGACATCAAGTATAAATGTCTTGCATACAAACTGTCAATGTCATCTTTTCCTGTACTGACTTTTGGGACACCCTGTGTTTTGACAAAAACACTTTTAAATTTAACAACTGCATATTTTTCAAATTTAAAAATACAACTTTTTTATTTAGAGTGCCAACTGTAATATTAAAAATATTGGGTTGTATTTATTTTAATACATTCAAGAAAGAGTTATGCTCACAGCTGTCCAATTTTTACAGGGACCACCACAGCTACAATTCCAACAACAACTATTACAACAACCACTGCAACAACCACTACAACAGCACCAACTACAACAGCACCAACTACAACAACCGCTACAACCACACCAAGCACTATTCCACAAACCGGTGAGCCACAAATAATTTATTTATTGAAAGGTCGAAAGTGGTTGTTCCAACAGTTTATTCGAGTTTTAAAAATTTCAGAAAATATGACCAGTTTTTGAAGTAAACAAAAATTTTGTAAGCTGCATACAGATGGCCACTGTTTCGGGCTATAAGGTCTTATCATTGATCAACAAAAATTACTAAATAGACAAGGCAAAAAATCAAATTCGTGTTTTTTTGGCATAGTTTTGGTCAAATTGTGAAAATGATTAGATAACTCAACCACAATTATTTTTTTTTTAATTTTGTTTGCAGATTGTTTTGATGTGCACACTTACTGCAAAGATATAACAACCCTCTGCCAAGATCCTGCCTATTCCACAATAATGGCAGGATGTAAAAAAAGTTGTAACAGCTGCAGGTAAATCTTGCACACACGAAAGCGTAATGCATTTTTACTGGACAAGGAAAATAAATGCCAATGCATACATCATGCATGGCAGCAATAATATGGAACGCTTGCCTCCGCTGCCACTGTATTTCTGCATGAACTTGATCAGTCAACACCATTGCAAATGAAAACTTCTTCTCTTGCTGTTACTTGTATATAACCTTTTCAGATTTTGCATGTCATTGAATAAAGTGTTTTCTAGCATTTGCTTTGCACATTTTACATTGATTCAGTGTCAGACAATAAATTTTCAATTCTTTTACCTCTGCTTGCCAATTTTTTCCTTGTTCAACTTTACTAGGCATGCTTTCTAAAACTGCTTTGCAAAAAACATCATCTATCATTTCTTTAATTTTCCTATACTAATAAATCATGACACATTTTTTTTTTAATTTTCCAAATTGATTTCTGGAGAAATAAACATTTTCTTTGTGAGATTATCTTTGCTTTGTCACGTGTATATTGATTACCAACTTGCTAATTGGTAAGTTCGTTGCAAACAACTTAACATAACTTGACATTGGACCTTAAAAAGAAGATTGTTGTGTTTAACAATAAAGTACAAGATATAGATGTACATTTACTGCTCTAAAAACACATTTTTATTTTAGACCAGATTCCAATGAAGGAAGGCTTTCAACTGGTAACTAGTTTATTGAAGTTGTAGCATGTGGTGGCAACAATTGATTTTAGAAACAAAACTGCCAAGTAATATTAACATCATATGCTGTATAAATTTGTTGAAATAAATTTTATAATAATCTACTGTACAAACAGTGATTATCCGTTTTAGCTAAAATATGCATTTGCTTTGTTACAGTAAACTTGGTCATGTTCCTAGGCATGATTGTACCAATAACAAAGATTACTTCTGTTTAGTTTAAACTAACTAATAACCCAAATTAAATGAGACATGTTCTTTTTCCATGTACTCACTAACATTGACAATTGATTGACAAAAACTCACTTAGTGTGCTTTGTATAATGAAAGAACATATACTTTGAAAAAAGTTTTAAAATAGTTTAATTTTGATTGTAAGCACAAGAGTGTGTTGACAAGCTTTCTAACTGTCATGAGTTGGCAATCCACTGCCAAGATCCTTCATACAACCATATTACAACATTCTGCAATGACACCTGTGGAAGGTGCAAAAAACCAAGTCAAGGTAAAAAAAAAGTCAAGTCTAATCGAAAGTAAAAATAATCAAAATGAAATATGCTTTTGCCAGGCACGGTGGGAAAACCTACTAATGTCCAAATTTCTGTGAACTCCAATGCACCAATCACAATTACAGTTACATGGGAAATGCCACAGGGTGATACAACAACATTGTTTCAAGTGGTCCTGACACCTCAAGATTACATGGGGTCACCCGTGACCATTGACGTTGTGGTCACAAACAGTGATTACACAACAGCAGTTGTAATTAAGGTTTCTGGTTTAATTCCTGGAGTAACATACACAGTAGTTGTAATTGCCAAGAGGGGTTCATTGGATACAAAAACTTCACTTCCTTCTGATCCAGTTCATTTACGTACGTTTATCAAAAAAATATTGAATAATTGAATAATGATATATAAAAATAAAAAGCAAACTATGTTGTTATTGCATATTATAATTATCTAGTTATTTACAATGCATTTGTTGGAAAAGGTAAACAGCATAGGTTCATGTTTAAACAACAAAGAGTCACTTAAAGTATATTTAAAAAATATATTAAACAAGCAAAGAAGTGTTCGTTTTTTTTTCATTAGACGTTTTTTTTCATTTTACAGCACCACCAATTCCTTCCAATGTGATGATGTACCACAACAATCCCAATAATGTCACAACATTAAGAATTACGTGGAACATGCCACAAGAACCATATGTAGCAACAAAGTTTATGATCAATTTGCACAATCTAAAATCTGGGCAAAATATGAACACCACATACGACATCGACTTTGTTCAGCAACAATATGAATATGTCATGAGAGGTTTGGAGCCAGGCTCTCACTATGTGGCTAGAGTTTACTCCAGTGCAGGTGTTAGTAGAAGTGCACCGTCTCTTCCATCTACTCCACAGCAAACAGGTCAGTTGTAATGAACTATTTTTCTAATGTTAACCAATATCAACATTTTAAACAGAATCTTATTAAACATTTTAACACTTTTACTGTTTAGTATGTGGCGATACATATGGACAATGTGATCAATTATCGCAATTCTGTAGTGATGATAATTACAAAACACTTCTGATGAAAACATGTTCCCTCACATGCAATTTTTGCCAAGAAGGAATGTAAGTATGATGTTGTAACAATAAGCATTAATTTTGTCCAATAATGGGGTTTTGTCAATGTATTGCATCATGCAATTCTCTTGTCTAATTAAAATCAAGCAAAAATAAACCTTTTGCCAAGCAAGGCCCAGAAATTGTTGTGCTATCAACAGACTTCCACGGGACTTTGACATTACAATTTTGGCAACAACAAAACAGACCACCACCATATTACCAACAAACATGGCACCAACCACAACTACCATGGCACCAACCACAACTACCATGACACCAACTACAACTACCATGGCACCAACTACAACTACCATGGCATCAACTACAACAACAATGGCACCAACTACAACAACCATGGCACCAACTACAACAATCATGGCACTAACTACAACAACCATGGAACCAACAACAACTCAAAAACAAACCATAACAACCAGTGAAGTTGTTACCATTTTGACCACTTTGATACCAACAACAAAACAACCAGATGGTGAGTTTTGTAATAACAAAAGTTAACCTTAAAAGTTAATTACCAACCATTTTGTTACATCAAATGATTACATTCATTCAAGTCAAAAGTTAAAGTTTTGTATTCATAAATTTGTACAGGCTGCCAGGATATTTCAAATCTGTGTCGGAGATTTCAAAACACAGATTATTGCATTGAGCAATTCAGACTACAAATCAATTGTGCAGTATCATGCAACTCCTGTGACATCCGTGCAGCATATTTGGGTAAACAGGCTTTGTTAAAGCAAGCTGTGTACAATTTGTATTAAATTTGCAAGCCACGCTCTTGGGTATGTAGGCAAAACTATCATTTAGCTGAATTATATTTTTAATCATATCACTTCATAGATGTATGTACTCTGCATACACTTTATCATAACACAGTCAAATCAAAAAAAAAATGCTTATGACGGATCCTTTAAATTTAGTTATTTGGCTAGTCCAAAGGAAATGGCATGAGAAAGTGTATGTACATTTTCCTTGTATGTGAAGCATTTAATCCCTGTGAATCACTGTGCTTATTTAGGCATCACTTCTTGTGATATTCCCTGGTGTAATGTCATATTTTTTAAAGACCGTAGATTGCCAAATTTTACATGGGTTCACATCTTATTTTCCAACAAACACAAATATCCTACATACATAACCTGTTTGTATGTCTATGCATGTGTAGTAGAGCATACATTTATAACATTTTATAAAAACATTCATTTTTGAAAACAGCTACAACAACAACAGCTGCTCCCACAACAACTGCTCCCACAACAACTGCCACCACAACCACAGGTATAAGTTAAACTGCATGTGCATTTATTTACAATTTAAACAAAACTGCAAACTTACAGATAGTGGAGTGTGTGAGGACAAGTTCCCATCCACTTGTGGCCGTGTGAGAAACAGCAATTTGTGC
Organism: Ascidia mentula; assembly: GCF_947561715.1. Classification (NCBI taxonomy): domain Eukaryota; kingdom Metazoa; phylum Chordata; class Ascidiacea; order Phlebobranchia; family Ascidiidae; genus Ascidia; species Ascidia mentula. The sequence goes on along the minus strand of NC_138568.1, from coordinate 19,117,737 downwards.
AACAGGTTTAAGGCTTTCAAAGCAAATTGCAGGAAAAGCTGTGGAGTATGTGAAGGTAAGTAAAAAGTGTCATAAGTATCCAGAGTAGCCGTCCGCCTATATCCCAGAAAAGACAATAAGCATGCTGCTTTGTGATGGGATACGCACAAGGGAATCACTAACATTTTTTTGTAACAACCATGCCAATATCTTAAATTATTGAATATTCTTAAAAGGCTGATGGTATTGTCTTGATCATAGATAAAATATTACATACAACACAGTTTTGTTACTTTTCAACAGTAATTATAAAAACATGTAACTGAAAAAATAAAAACAGTATACTGCCAATGTTAAGGAAAGTGTGTATGTGTGTATTCCTAAAAGCACAAATCAACTACTTTTGGAGTACACCATGTTTTACAAATACTCTTAATGTTTTTCAGAATAGACAGGTAATTAAAGCTGGACAAGTATATAAGGTAATACAATCTCTTGACAGTTTTGAAAACCTATGTTTTATCTACCAAACCTCTTTACAGAATTTCTGTTTCTGACAACATCAACGTGATGCTGATTGCTGTTACTGCACTTCCACAAATATTGCATATTTGTGCCAGTTTTTAGGCATATTCAATCATGAAATAGTAAAACAAAACCTAAATGTAGATCACATACAGCAAAAAAATAAAAAACGATCAATAGTTTTACATTAATTTTTGTACATAACTATTACTTTTTCACCACCTGTTTTGTTTATTTGTGTTTTTCTATTTGTTTTTTTAAATAAATATCACACTCTGTCTCAACATGCAAAATGAGTTGTACATTAGTAGAAAACAAGTGGAAGCGTGGGATATATTTTTCAAGAACTTGATTAAAAAACTTTTTTTGAAAATTGTAATTCCTGACCAAAGCCATGGTGCGTCGTTCGTACTAGGGCAAAAAGCAATCACAAAATTTTGTTTCTTCGAATAATACAAACCGGATTGACGCAACTCTTTCTTCAAATGACATCTTTGCGAGATTCGTGCATTTAGTTGAGACACGCAAATTCAAATTCGTGGTTGCAACTATGCGTCATCAATGAGTATGACGTCACAATGCTGCAGGTAAAAATTGGCGGAAAATGCATTGGTTTAGATAGCAGTTCTCCAATTAAACGCGTGTAATGCCGCGGTAAATTAATTTGTGCAGAAACTTTCGAACAATATGATGTAGATTCCTTCATAGTGTGATTAAAAGTTTTATTTTGCACAACCCCTTACTTGGCCACTTGACGGAATGTAGCTTATGGGTGGAGTTTTTATATGCGCAACCATCGAAGCAAAGAGCCCTGGTATCGTTGCTTGGTTACAAAATAGGTCGAATTTATTGTGACTATTGATATGAGGTTGTCTGCGATTATAAGCTACCTAATTGCTTTCCAACGGCCGAGAGCGGCAGTGTTTGCACATGTTGCCACACAGGTAAGGGAAAAATATATCAGTTTGCTAAAAGCTTTTTTGTATCCTAAGGCAGTAACAAAGTGCAGTAATGTTTCATGCAATGGCATGAGCATTTGTGACAAATCGCAGTATGATATCAAAAATGTTTTTATGCACACCAAACAAGACTACAAGACATTTTTGGTGTCGGTCAGGCTTACGACCCCGGACATATCACTGATATATTTTCGATACATACAGCAATTGAAGACAGGATTATAAAGATTTAAAGTGATTGAGTGGGTGAGTAGGTGAGTGGGTGAGGTACTATGAATGCTTAAGTGATGCTACAAGTACGACGAAGTGGAAATCTGTGTGCTTTTGTGCGAGTGCAAAGGGGGCGCGGTGCCATAGTCAACTGCTGCAATGAAGATTTCTTTCTTCATCTTTCCAATCTCGTTAAAAACCGTTTGAAACTTTCATAAGAAAGCAACTGACTATCGACAACCCCGCAAAAGTGAAGAGCAGCGAAACTTAGTAGAATGAATAAGACATGATAGGAGTCCGGAAAGATGGCGTCACGCAATAGTTGATTGTGTAAAGTTTCGCATCTATACAATTTCGAAGAGGCCTTTTACAACAACAGAACGTTTTTGGGGAAGTTTGTCATCTGCAACTTTATTTACTGTGCTAATATTCTGATAACACGACAGCCCTGCAAACCGCACCAAGTGATTTGACGCACTTTGTTCCAACCGAAACGTCAACGTATTAACCTGCTGGAAATCTCAAACCACGATTTTCTTGCAACATTTGCTTGTTGATTGAGGCATTTTTCGGTAAAGTTTTGATTGTGCTGTTTTCCAAATGCGGGCGTCAAAAGTGCTTTGAGGAGTTGCAAACTCCAAGTTACAAATTTCTGGTACAGTTAGCATGCGTTCTAAGCACTGGTCTAGAAGTGGCCAACCTTCTGTTAATCATGCAGCAGCCTTTTTTTTTCCTTTTTAACACAATTCGTTATGACTTCAACACAATTCGTTATGACTTAAATGATCTGTGTTAAGCGGACAATGTTGATAAATTCGCACGGTTGTTAAAGAAATGGTATGTCGTGTAGTATTATAATGCGGGCATCATTGTACAGCGTTTCCGAAACAAAGTTTACTGAGGGTTATAAACACCACAACTAAGTTAGATTCGGTCAGTTGCTTATTACTTGAGTTATGTAATTCACTGCAATGTCCACGAAATATAATGTAAAAACAAATTCGTCAAATGTTATAATATATCTGACAATTGTAGCATATCTTCGCAATCTTTATGCTACAACGTAAGAGATCGTAAGAATAGGTTCAGTTTAAATATTGAGAGGAAGGGTTTTCAATGCTCCAACCGCAAACCCGGTAATTTCTATTTCATCCGCTACAATTAAAGTAATTACACTATCTCTTTGGGTTGGAATGAAAACTAATAATTTTTGATACCACCTTGGTTAAAGATTTGTCAAAACATGGGTGTATAAGTTATAATCAGTGTATATCAATCACATTACTCCAGCCATACGTTCTACACTAAAATAAACACTTCATTTTGATGCAAGACTTCACACAATTAAAAATGCGTGACGTCGTTTTCCCAACATCCTTCTTTCATCCGACCATAGTCACAAGTAGTTTCGTTATTCGTTTCATAGTTAAATTTAAGCGTTGTCTGAAACATGTTGTTCACCAGGGTTTAGCCGTTAGTTGGCTATTACTTTATATCAGGCATTGATTCTTTGCCCTTTACCCATCAAAATCACAGATCAGATGTCGCATTCCCTTCTGTTATACTTTGGATTTAGTCATGCCGAGGCCCAGGATATCCTGGGTTCAAATTACGATGTGGTCAAAAAAAAAAATATATATATATTTATATAATCAACCCTTAAGATTTGGCTTCCGTACACCACCTAATTTTACTACATTACTACATTTTACCACATTCAAAAAACTAATACATATTTTTCAACCTTTTCTTGGTTAGGTATATTTTTAAACAGATCACATAATCAGCGAAACAGAAAAAATACTTGCAATAGAAATCTATTATTTACACTTGATTAATGAGAGTTTGATTTCTTGGAATCGCCTGTATGGTCTCTATGGCTGACAGAGACTCAGTAACGGATTACTACAATATATTATAAATAATCCTGAGTCGTCCGTCAGTTTAAAGTTTCTACGACATATATATTTCGCCTGTGTTTGCAGGCATCATCGGTATCGCAAAAAACAACACAACAACGCAGTAAACCAGCAGTAATACAAATACACTTGATTATATATTTCTTTTCATGTGTATATCAACGACACAGCTTTTTAATAATTGCTGCTCAAGTTGGGCTTGATAACCATCACTTTGAAACCGGCGCCAATGTTGCGAATCCAACACGGTTGTTGGCGATATCGAAAGTTGTGTAGTAATTTCTCATAAACATGACACCAAAGATCCACAATGGACCATCTTCTGACATCATGTTATTGCCGTAAAACCCGAAGAAGCAATCCTCCGCAAACTGTTACAAAGGAATAAAATGTTTACTCAATAATACCGTATAGGCACAGTTTAACAATAGAAAAAATGGCTAAAATAAACACCAGATTTTAGCGGTCGATGTTATAAACAAATCAGCAGTTTCAAATTGCAACTGAGGATGCCCGTGCAGACGAAATCGATTTTTCAAGATTGCTCATAAATCAGACAATGGCGATGGGCGGTACAGGAAGTTCAGCATTTAGTCATTACAGCTTTTATCAGACCTATGATGTAGGGTTGGAACAATGGTATACTTCATACATTTAAGAGTAAATCAAAGTTTAAAAAACCGGTGTTGTTGCAACAGTCTCGTACGTCCAATTGATATTGTCCAAAAAAAATCGAATTAAATTTCTCATTTTTTTCGCCGATTCGGGGGTTGTTATTGAATTACCAACTCTCTTAGGAACCGAAAAATATACTGGTTTGAACGAACCGTCACGACGTACTCCTCGGGTGTGAGAACGTATTTGATGCCGGAGAGAGTGAATGCAATATTCGGCATTAGATGCTTGTCTCCACAATTCAATTCATATCGATTCTACAACGAACAATATAGATTAGATAAACACATAAAGCGCAGGTAGCAAGTTTTAATATTTTTAACGTGATCACCTTCGTGGAGGTTTCCATAGCTCCAACAGCATGGGCCATCATCGCAACTTCATCTGTAGGGCCAATAAAATTGTTAAAACCCGAACCAATCATTGCCAGACAACCACCGACACAAGCTTTGGTACCAGCCTTATCTCCAACACTAATACCATCCACGGAAATTTGCCAGTTATTCTGAAAGTCAACATAATTGATGATCAAATTGAACGACACGGTGCTACAAATCCGCTTGCGTGCGCCAAGGGGATTAGTAACAAACAAAAATTCTGTCGTTGGTTTATTTTGAATTGCAGACATTTTAGTGATGTGCAAATGGACTACTATAGGTTACCTTTCCAACAACTTTATGGTAGTTAAACTTTCCAGTGAATCGTGCAGGGTTCACACCACCCAGATATAACTCTCCACCATCTGGTTGTGACAAATCTCTAAATTATGATAGGTTCAATAGGACAGACAGGAAAAGATATAGGTAATATTTCGCAGGTTCGAATAACAAGACAAATATTGTGTTTCAAAAAACCAACTTTGAAAAATGATTTCTGACCGCGACGAACGCGTCTTTTTTGTTTAAATAATACATGCACCATTTTACAACTAATTTACTTGTTAAGATAGAATGAGAACTGATTTTTTGTCACTATCCCCTTTTGAAACATGTGATTGAACATAGGTGTATAGTTGAAAGCTGGGAAATTCATTCCAACTATTCCGTCAAACAAATCATATCGAAGACCATCGGGAGTTTCAATTAACTCAACAAAGGTCTGATTCACACTCAAACCCCCAACCTGAAGAAATATTATGGTTTTCCTTCAATGATAAGGAAATTACCAAGTGTCTTACAGAGATCACATCTTGACTATAAATTCCTGTGTAACCTCCATACGAGTAATTCTTTCCTGTTTCAACATATGTTGAAGACTCAGCACTATTATATTTGTGATGCTTGGCTGAAATAAAAATGTGCAATTTTCAGACAACGCAAAAGCGTGTCGGCCATGTTATACTCACAGCATGCAACCCTGTTTGTGTCACATTTAACCGAGGGAACCCAAACGAATTCCTTTAGAGTATCAAAAAGGACGATAAATATTTGTGGAGGGGTTCCTATTCCAATTTCTCCCAAGTAAAACAACTAATATAGAATATTCTGGTAAGTTACGATATGTTTTTATGGATGTTTTGGTGAGGTTACATTATAATAGTTTACAAGAGGCACGGAAACAGCGGCCTTGCTGGAAGCAAATACACGTTTGTCGTGACGTTTCTGGAATTCGTTGATAATTGATTTTCTTTCCATTGAAGTTTGGCTCAAAGTCTCATGGGGTGGAAGATTTATTCTTCACCAAAAAGAACATATATTACACTTAGAGATAGAAATGGCATAATAAATATTTAATCTTGTAGTTTCACACATGCACTAGTAAATGGGTTTCCTGGATAATCTGACCCACAAAAAGTTAAAAAGATCAATGAGTTTTGCTGTTGCATCAAAACTGTAAACATGTAAAACATAGTTAACTGATTTCAAGATGGCACACACTCACATGTGAGCACTGCAAAGTGTTGTCAACAAAAATAACATCAAGACATCTTTCTTCATCTCTCCAATCCTGTTGAAAACTGTATCAAACTTACACTATAGAAACCAACTAACTACCGAACAACCCTGCAAAAGTGAAGAGCAGCGAAACTAAGTAGAATGCTTTGGACATGATAGGAGTCCGGAAAGATGGCGTCACGCAATAGTTGTTTGCGCGAAGTTTCGCATCTATACAATTTCGAAGAGGTCTTTTACAACAATAGAACGAACGATTTTGAAGAATTGTATGAGCTGCAGGCAGATGGCCTCTGTTACGACCTAAAAGGTCTCATCAGTGCAGCCGATGTGACTTTCAGACGACTTTGCTGACCAAACGGCCAAGCAAAGACTTCCACTTTGTGGTGACTATACAATCACTGTCATCCGTTGGGCACCAAACCAGGTGCAACCTTGTGGAGAAAACAAGGTGACTTTGAAGGAGTTTGTCATCTGCAACCTTAATTACTGTGGTAATATTCTAATAACACGCCGGCCCTGCAAACGCACGAAGTGCATTTGAAGCACTTTGTTCCAATGGAAACGTCAACGTATTAACCTGAAGGAAATCTCAAACCACGATTTTCTTGCAACATTCACTTTTTGGTTGTGGCCATTTTCGGTGAAGTTTTTGATTGTGCTGTTTACCTAATGCGGTCATCAAAGTGCTTCGGGGATTAATACGAGTTCCAAACTGCTAATAAGAAATTCTGGTACTGTTAGCTTTGGTTTCAGAATGATCTTGTTTAGACTGTAAAAGTATCCCTGAATTGTAGAGATTTGTCACTACCAGATCATGGAGAGTTATATCTGTGTGGTGTGAACCCTTCAAGATTCACTGGAAAGTTGAACTACCATAAAGTTGTCGTAAAGGCATGTTTGTTTCCCATTAGTAGGTGCAGTAATGTCCACAATTTGGAACAAAAGTTTCCAAACAAATGTAACTCTTTGATTACATCAATTTACGTGCGCAAATAATTTCTTTGCACTACACGGATGAGTTTGACAAACAATTATGTTTCCTTCTTGGTTATAAATGTTGGACGTCTTGGCTAATTACTGTGGATTGTATAAGTGTTGGAGATAAAGGCAGTGACAGAGCTGGTGTGGTTACTATGTTTACATCTATAAAATCGTTTACCGTCAATAATCACACCAAGCTGCACTGATCACTTTATTGGTCGAAACAGTGGCCATCTGTGTGCAGCTCTCAAAATTCACATTGTCTCAATGCGTATTGGTATAATACTCATGTACCTTCATCCTTCATAATACTCATGTACCTTTATCCTTTTTCGTGCTTCTTTCGCCTTTTTGCCTTTTTCACGTTTGACTATTTATCGCCGTGTTGGCGTTTCGCTTCACTTGTCCTGATGAAGGTCTGTTGAATAACGACCGAAACGTCGTTTAAACAAGTTTTCATTTTGCCAGAAGAGCCTTAAATTACTAAGTCATATGTGTTACGGAATTATTTCGGCAGCTTTGCAATTCGGCGGTCAGATGTTTTTGGGTGGCGATGTTATCCCCCAATTAACCCTTCTACCTAATTCGGTACTTTTCACAAAGCTGCCTCCCTAATTCTGATACTGCCCAGAACCCTGCAATAACGGCTCACCACAAAGCCAAAGTAACCCAGGCTGATTTAACTTATTGGACGTCGTGTTAAACTAAAACGATTAAAAACAATACAAAACGCCAGTAATCAAGTTCCCAATAACTCACAACACTGTAACAGAGATGCTAACCACGCGACGCCCAGAAGAAGACTCGCCCGTTTTAGGGAAATCGTTCGTTACATGCAATCGCCAACCAATCAGGATGCGCCTTGCCGACACGCGGCACATCCGGGGCATACAAAAATAAACGGAGCGTGAAATAATAGGAAAGGGGAGACGAATGTAATAAACTAGTGTGGTGAAAGTGAAGTGAGAGAAGCGATATACGTGCGTAAAACAATATAATAAATAAGTGGTTACAACGAAAGAAAACAGTGAAATTACAAGGTGCCAGCAAGAGAGGTGAAAACAATGAAATAGATACAATGACTAACCAAAGTGAAAGGTGACGTGAAGGAAAGAAAATTCGTAACACTCCCTCAACCCAAGAATTGTCCTACTCCTGTTGGACATTGGTCTGCACGTGTGTCTCCGACGAGAATCGAACTGGCCGGCGCCGGGTCCGTGTAGACCTTCTGCATCCGCCCGAATTATCCGGTGAACTCGATACCTCTCCATTGTCCGCTCGGGTTGTATTTGGCCTAAATACATACACCAACGTAGGTTGTTGATCTTCAGCCTGCGGAGGTTCCGCCGTTTGCTCAGCGGGCATTGGGAATGTATCTGTGGTCGGTTTCAGCCGATTGAAATGGACAGTCTGTTGTTTACCAGTCCCATCTTCAATGACATAGTTCACAGGCCCGCGTACTTCGACCACTCGGTACGGACCTTTGTAGGGATACTGCAATTTCTTGCACCGACCTACGGGAACGACCGGGTTCGTTAACAGCACATAGTCTCCCATCGAGTATGGCTTTCCCCGTTGTCGCAAGTTGTAGCGGTCTTCCATACGCTTGCGCTGTGTCATAAGATTTTCCCTGACAATTTCTTCGGCCAGCTCTAGGCCGTCGCGTAACTGGTCGATCTCCACTCCGTAAGATCGTCTTGAATCTTCTCGGAGGGATCCCAATAAATCTGCCGGAAGGCGCAACGGTCGGCCGGTCAGAAGGGTGTGCGGAGCTTCTCCCGTTGCTTCATGGGCGCTTGCGTTGTAAGCCGCGACTACTCCTGGTAACGCCTCGTCCCATCGTCGTTCGTCTTTCTGTATGTAATTTCTTATCATTGTTATTATGGTCTTATTATTACGTTCGACACCGCCATTTCCGGGCGCGTGATGTGACGTGGTTCGGCTTTTCTTACAGCCCATCAGGCGCAGCAGCTCGGAAAACAGGTGACTTTCAAAATTTGTCCCTCTATCGGAATGGACCGTTTCCGGGACGCCGTGCACCGTAAACCAATTGCGGTAAAGCAAGCTAGCGGTCTCATTTGCGGTTTGGTGTCGCATCGGCCACGCTCTAACGTATTTCGTGAAAAGGTCGCAGGCTACCAGTATAAATTGGTAACCCGAACGGGTAAGTGGTAGTGGCCCAATAACATCTACTTCAATCCTTTGCATGGGTTTATCTTCATGCGAAGGTATAAGCGGCGCTTGAAAATGTTGTGTTGGCTTTTTGTTGTATTGGCACGTTATACAGTTGCGACAAAACGTCTCGACAGATTCGCGCCATTTATGCCAATAAAACCGCTCGGAAACTTTGGCTAACGTTTTGGCAATGCCCAAATGTCCCCCTCCATGTACATCACCATGTAAGGTGGACGTCGCTTCCCCGACAAGGCTTGTCGGCAAAACGATTTTTAAATCATCCTCCCAAGAGGAGTTTCCGCGGCAGCAAAGAATGTCCGCCTTCAGTAACAAGCCACTATAGCGGGACCAGTAGTGGCGAATCGCGGCGGATTCTCGCTTGATCGCTTTAAATTTCGGGCGTATACCTCTCTTGACCCATTCTCTTACGGCAGCTAGCTCCGGGTCGTTACTCTGCCGCTCCAGCAGCTCGTTCTGTTCATATCCGATGGTTGCTTTCAAGTCCACGGCGTTAACCTGTTCAATCCCTCGGCCTTCATCCACTATCTTGTATGGACATTCTGGATCATCCTCCAGGGAGTCTAGACGGGAAAGTGCGTCCGCGTTACGGTGTTTGCTTCCCTCCCTGTGATGTATATCAAAATCATAAGCGGAGAGATGTTCGACCCAGCGCGCGCATTGCCCGTATAATTCTTTTGACTTCCACAGCCACCTCAACGAGGAATGGTCAGTCCGTAACATAAATTTTTGACCAAGGAGATAGCAACGGTAAAGCTTGGTCGCAAATATTACGGCGAGCAGCTCTTTTCGCGTGGTCGAGTAGTTGCGCTCTGACCTATTTAGGGTACGGCTGCCATAAGCCACAACACACTCCTTACCGTCAACTTCCTGGGAAAGGGCGCATCCCACGGCCGTATCGGATGCGTCCGTGTCAAGTATGAATGACTTATTGAAGTTAGGGTAACAAAGGATCGGAGCGGTCGTAAGGTACCGTTTCAATTGAGCGAGGGCCTCCTGGCATTGGTCGTCCCACTGGAACCGCTTTCCTTTTTCTGTCTGCCTGTGGAGGGGACCTGCGATCTTCGCATAGTCACGAATAAATTTGCGATAGTAAGATGTTAGGCCTAAAAACTGCCGGATCTCTTTCACATTACGCGGTGTTGGCCATTCGGAAACCGACTGTACTTTGTTGGGGTCGCATCGTATTCCGTCCTTCGACAACACGTGACCTAAAAAAGCCACCTCCTCTTTGAAAAGCGAACACTTAGACGGCTTTAACGTCAGCCCCGCGGTTTGAATTCTCTCTAGGACGTCAGCTAGTCGATTTAAGTGTTGCTCGAAAGTATTGGAGTAAACAATAATGTCATCCAGATACGCTAAGGCACCCCGCCACTCGATCCCGCTTAATACCATGCGCATTAAGCGTTGAAAGGTCGCTGCCGAATTGCATAGACCCATAGGCATTACTTTAAATTCAAACAGGCCGACGTGACTGGTAAACGCAGTTTTCTCTTGCGAAGAGGCATCCATAGCGACCTGCCAATAGCCAGATTTCAGGTCTAGCGTAGAAAAATACGCCGCGTTCGACATTTGGTCAAGGCTGTCGTCTATCCGGGGGATCGGGTAACTGTTCTTTTTAGTTAGCTCGTTTAGCTTGCGATAATCGACACAAAAACGAGTCTCACCGGATTTCTTCCGAACCAACACGATCGGACTGCTCCACGGCGATTTAGACGGCCGAATCAGTCCTTGTTTGTCCATTTCTGCCAAAATCTCTTCCACTTTCGCCTTGTTGTGGTGGGGCATGCGGCGGGGTGGCTGTCGCACTGGAGCGTTATTTCCTGTGTCGATCACGTGACGCACCACATCCGTGCGTCCAAGGTCAACGTCAGATGTTGAGAAGGCGTCCTGGTTGGCGCGAAGAAGGGCAAACAGCTCTCCTCTTTGTTCTTCAGTTAGGTGGTTTCCGATCTGAGCTTGCTCTATAATGCACTTAAACGGGTCACGGTTATCCGCTGTTTCGTGTGGTGACACCGAACAAATTTCTGCGCAGCCGCCAAAACAATCCGGGTGTTTACATTTCGCCGACGATCCATCGACTACCACACAGGCGCCAGACATTGGACATTCGACATTGCCAAAGGCATAAACAGGCGATGTCTGGGCGATCCTTGAGCCGCTTGGTATTTCTACCGCTTCGTCCCCCAAATTCGCGACATAGACCCCAACAGTGTTACTCTGCGCCATTGTTATACTCGTAGCCGTCAACAACCCATATTTTTCCACAAACCCGTCTATCTTCTCAGTTAGAAAAGGGGTTTCCCTGGTGTGCGGCTTTTGGCAAAAGTTTGCTGTTACACATACCTCGGTAAATGCGGGGACGGTGACATCGTCGACGACGTACACCTCGGAAGGTTGTGGCAACGGCACCGGAGAATGCGAGAGTGGCACGCTTGCATCCCCTGCTGTTAGCACGTTGGCTTCGTAGCAGATCTGGCATTTGTTTGACTGGAGGAAATCTAATCCTAGAATAAGGTCGTGTGTAAGATTGTCCACAATGTAAAAACTCGCGTGAGTCATCAATCCTCCCACTCGGAGGGGAAGCTCGACGCAGCCTTTTACCGCCAATTGGTGTCCGCCAGCCCCGACCAAGTTCTTCTTTGAGCACCTCTTTACCCGGTCGTGATGCTCGGCGCTTAAGGAATGCCACTTTAGGGTATTAATCAAGCAGACACTGGACCCGGTGTCCAACAACGCACACATCCTCGTCCGGTCGACCAGTAGGTTGACAAACCGCAACGGCGCTGCGGGTGTAGCGGGTTTTTGTACCGACTTTGGCGCCAAACATTTGGGTGCATCTCGAGTTACACGTTTTTGGTCGAAGTGACATTTTATCTCCGGTGCGCGACGAATCGATCTGGGAAACGCAGGTGTACATGGTATGTTTTGACGTCTCCTGTCGACGTCCTTTGTGCGCATACCCGTATGCGGGCAGTCGCGCCGCATATGGCCCAGTCCACCGCAACCATAGCAAGTCCGTGCTCGCACGCGCTTTATGGCATCCACTTGAGCTTGTAACGCCGCCAAGGTGTCCTCGAGTTGTGTGTTCTTTTCCTTGGACCGTTTCTCCATGTCTTCTAACTTTTTTAGTACTAATTCCATCTCTGATGCTCTTGTGTTCACTGCAGCGACTTGGACAAAGCTCGGTGTTTGTGTATTGACTACGACTTGAGCTGCGGCTCTGAATGATCGCTCATACTTGATGGTGATCGGGATAGTGTCCGCGAGGCGCCGGTCTTGCAAGCCTCGCAATAAGGTAATGTACAGAACCTCATTTTTAAGGGCAGCTTCAGCGGAGTTGCTGTAGGCGCCATCGCCCAGTGCCTGTAGGGCGTAAACGAATTCACGTGCTGATTCGCCAGGTAATTGCACGCGCCTTATCAACTCGGCGCGTTGACGCTCTGCGTGTTGACCAGTAGCCCTTTGGCGCAATGCGCGTTCTTTGAGGTCCTTGTAGGAAACCTCGAACAAGTTTGCGTCTTTTTCTTGTATTGTCCATTTCAAGTCGTTGTCAATGCTTGCCAGGAACAGGTGTCGTTTCATTTCTTCTGAGGCCTCGACGCTCGTACAATATGACTCAAATACATTAAAATACTGTCCTAGGTCAGCTCCCGGCCGTAAAGGCGGAGGTTGCATTAAAACATTAAAAGCCATTGTTAAGAAAAACCAACCTTTAAAATATCATAAAACCAAAATACACGTGGGAGTCTTCCCAGTAAAACCAGCCGGGTGTGGTGACAGGGTCCTGGCGTGCTCGCCAAGTTGTTACGGAATTATTTCGGCAGCTTTGCAATTCGGCGGTCAGATGTTTTTGGGTGGCGATGTTATCCCCCAATTAACCCTTCTACCTAATTCGGTACTTTTCACAAAGCTGCCTCCCTAATTCTGATACTGCCCAGAACCCTGCAATAACGGCTCACCACAAAGCCAAAGTAACCCAGGCTGATTTAACTTATTGGACGTCGTGTTAAACTAAAACGATTAAAAACAATACAAAACGCCAGTAATCAAGTTCCCAATAACTCACAACACTGTAACAGAGATGCTAACCACGCGACGCCCAGAAGAAGACTCGCCCGTTTTAGGGAAATCGTTCGTTACATGCAATCGCCAACCAATCAGGATGCGCCTTGCCGACACGCGGCACATCCGGGGCATACAAAAATAAACGGAGCGTGAAATAATAGGAAAGGGGAGACGAATGTAATAAACTAGTGTGGTGAAAGTGAAGTGAGAGAAGCGATATACGTGCGTAAAACAATATAATAAATAAGTGGTTACAACGAAAGAAAACAGTGAAATTACAAGGTGCCAGCAAGAGAGGTGAAAACAATGAAATAGATACAATGACTAACCAAAGTGAAAGGTGACGTGAAGGAAAGAAAATTCGTAACATATGCCTGGCAATATCAACAACAAACTGTTTTAATACCTTAGTACTAATTTCGCCTGGTGGATCGCGGCATCTCCAGTCTAGAACCTGCATCCCCTCGTGATGGGTTTGTGATCAGTGGTTCGACTTCCCGTCAGTGTCTTAACCACGTCATAATCGTGAACGTGATAAGCGCGATATATATTTCTATGCAAAGTCAACAAACCGATCATGCAGACAATTCAGTTAAATCAATTAATAAGAAACTAATGATGACTTCAGGCGAAATGTATTTTCCGAAATACACATGTCATGGTACGGTACCCAGGGGGCCTTGGTTAGAACGGATCAAAATTAAATTAATATTCTGCAAACACTTTTGTGATTAGCACGCAGATCTGCTGAGGTTTGCTGTGTAACGTGCGACGGTTATGTTATCCACCCTGTAAAATGCTGTAATCAGAGGATTCCATGTCTGAAATCGTTATGTCTCTGGACTGGCTTTAAATGTAGGTGATACAACATTAATTAGTCCTCTTAAGATTTTGTTGTCCTGTAAGTGAATAAACGTTTAAAGTCAACGATGTCACGAACAACAGAAAACTCCAGAGAATCTTGTTCTCGGTAATGTTTTAATTGATGACGCTGTGACCTATTTTCTTATTCACTGTGCTACATGTGCTGGTGTGTAGATATACAGTGGACACGTCACATCGGTAACTATTAGACCGCCAATGGAACGTTTAAAATGTTGCAGCCACACTACGAAAGTGTAGATCCAAAAAATTTGGAATTATTATCGAATGAAGTAACAACATTCATAACGAAACAATGAGGTAACAACGAATTAAGTAACAACAACGTGGGTGTATAAGTTGTAATCAGTGTATATCATTCACACTACTCCTGCCATGCGTTCTATACTGAAAAAAACGGTTTCTTTCGATGCAAAACTTCACACAATTAAAATGCGTGACGCCGTCTTTCCCAACATCCTGCTTTCATCCGACCATAGTTACAAGTAGTTTCGTTACTCGTTTCATAGTTATATTTAAGCGTTGCCGGAAACATGTTGCTCACCAGGGTTTAGCCGTTAGTCGGCTATTGCTATATGTCAGGCATTGATTCTTTGCCTTTTTCCATGTTGACACTCTTTAAAATCACCAACCAGTTATCGCATTCCCCTCTGTTATACTATTGATTTATTCAATTAATTATATGATCAACCATTACGATTTGGGCCTCCGTACACCACCCAATTTTACTACATTACTGCATTTTACCACATTCAAAAAATTAATACGTATTTTTCAACCTTTTTTTGGTTAAGTATATTTTTAAACCGATCACATAATCAGCGAAACAGAAAAAATACTTGCAATGAAAATCTATTATTTACACTTGATTAATGACAGTTTGATTTCTTTGAATCGCCTGTATACTCTATATGGCTGACAGAGACTCAGTAACGGATTACTACAATATATTATAAATAATCCTGAGTCGTCCGTCTGTTTAAAGTTTCTACGACATATATATTTCGCCTGTGTTTGCGGGCATCATCGGTATCGATAGAAACAACACAACAGCGCAGTTAACCAACAGTAATACAAATACACTTGATTATATATTTCTTTTCATGTGTATATCAACGACACAGCTTTCAAGTGGTTACTGCTGCTCATGTTAGGCTTGATCACTTTGAAACCGGCGCCAATGTTGCGAATCCAACACGGCTGTTGGCGATATCGAAAGTTGTGTAGTAATTTCTCATAAACATGACACCAAAGAACCACAATGGACCATCTTCTGACATTATTTTATCGCCGAAAAACCCGAAGACGCAATCCTCCTTACACTGTTATAAAGGAATAAAATGTTTACTCAATAATACCGTATAGGCACAGTTTAACAACAGAAAAAATTACTAAAATAAAGACCAGATTTTAGCGGTCAATGTTATAAAAATATCAGCAGTTCCAAATTGCAACTGAGGATGCCCGTGCAGACGAAATCGATTTTTCAAGATTGCTCATAAATCAGACAATGGCGGTGGGCGTTACAGGAAGTTCAGCATTTAGTCGTTACAGCTTTTATCAGGCCTATGATGTAGGGTTGGAATAATGGTATACTTTATACGTTTAAGAGTAAATCAAAGTTTAAAAAACCAGTGTTGTTGCAACAGTCTCGTACGTCGAATTGATATTGTTCAAAAAAATCGAATTAAATTTCTCATTTTTTTTCGCCGATTCGGGGGTTGTTATTCAATTACCAACTTTCTTAGAGAGTTTGTTGGAAGACTGGTTTAAACGAACCGTTATGACGTACTCCTCGGGTGTGAGAACGTATTTGATGCCGGAGAGAGTGAATGTAATATTCGGCATTTGAGGCATGTCTCCACAATTAAATGCATATCGATTCTGCAACAAACAGTTTAGATTAGATAAACACATAAAGCGCAGGAAGCAAGTTTTAATGTTTAAAAAGTGACCACCTTTGTGGAGGTTTCCACAGCTCCAACAGCATGGGCGATCATCGCGACTTCATCTGTAGGGCCAACAAATTGGTTACCTCCTGAACTGATCATTGCCAGACAACCACCGACACAAACTTTGGTACCAGCCTTATCTCCAACACTTATACCATCCACGGAAATTTGCCAGTTATTCTGAAAGTCAACATAATTGATGATCAAATTGAACGACACGGTGCTACAATTCCGCTTGCGTGCGCCGAGTGGATTGGTAACAAACAAAAAAATTGTTTCGTTGGTTTATTTTGAATTGCAGACATTTTAGTATGGTGCAAATGGACTACTATAGGTTACCTTTCCAACAACTTGATGGTAGTTAAACTTTCCAGTGAATCTTGCAGGGTTCACACCGCCCAGATATAACTCTCCACCATCTGGTAGTGACAAATCCCTAAATTATGATAGGTTCAATAGGAAAGACAGGAAAAGATATAGGTAATATTTCGCAGGTTCGAATAACAAGACAAATATTGTTTTTCAAAAAAACAACTTTGAAAAACGATTTCTGAACGCGACGAACGCGTCTTTTTTGTTGAAATAATTCATGCACAATTTTACAACTAATTTACCTGTTAAGATAGAATGAGAACTGATTTTTGTTCACTATCCCCTTTTGAAACATGTGATTGAACATAGGTGTATAGTTCAAAGTTGAGAAATTCATTCCAACTACTCCGTCATACCGATCGTCTTGAAGACCATATGGAGTTTCAATCATCTCAACAAAGGTCTGATTCACACTCAAACCCCCAACCTGAAAATATATTAATGTTTACCTTCAATGATAAGGAAATTACCAAGTGTCTTACAGAGATCACATCTGACTATAAATTCCTGTGTAATCTTCAAACGAGTAATTCGTTCCGGTTTTAACATATGTTGAAGAGTCAGCACTGTTATAATTGTGATGGTCGGCTGCGATAAAAACCTGCAATTTTAAGACAAAGCAAAAGCGTGTCGGCCATGTTATACTCACAGCATGCAACCCTGTTTGTATCACATTTAACCGAGGGCACCGAAGCGATTTCCACCCCAGTATCAAAAAGGACGATAAATATTTGTTGAGGGGTTCCAATTCCAATTTCTCCCAAGTAAAACAACTAATATAGAATATTCTGGTAATTTAAGTTATGTTTTTATAGATGTTTGGGTGAGGTTACGTTATTAAAGTTTACAAGAGGCACGGAAACAGCGGCCTTGCTGGAAGCAAATAGACGTTTGTCGTGACGTTTCTGGAATTCGTTGACAATTGATTTTCTTTCCATTGAAGTTTGGCTCAAAGTCTCATGGGGTGGAAGATTTATTCTTCACCAAAAAGAACATACATTACACTTAGAGATAAAAATGGCATAATAAATAATTAATATTGTAGTTTCACACATGCACTAGTAAATGGGTTTCCTGGATAATCTGACCCACAAAAAGTTAAAAAGATTAATGAGTTTTGCTGTTGCGTCAAAATTGTCAGCATGTCAAACATAGTTAACTGATTTCAAGATGGCACACACTCACATGTGAGCACTGCAAAGTGTTGCCAACAAAAATAACATCAACATTTTTTTCTTCATCTTTCCAATCTTGTTGAAAACTGTTTTAAACTTACACAAGAAACCAACTAACTACCGAACAACCCTGCAAAAGTGAAGAGCAGTGAAACTGAGTAGAATTCTTTAGACATGATAGGAGTCCGGAAAGATGCCGTCACGCAATATTTGTTGGTGAGAAGTTTCGCATCTATACAATTTCGAAGAGGCCTTTTACAACAATAGAAAGAACGATTTTGTAGAAGTTTGTCCTCTGCAACTTCACTGACTATAGTAATATTCTGATAACAAGCCGACCCTGCAATCCGCACAAAGTGCATTTGACGCACTTTGTTCCAACCGAAACGTCAACGTATTAACCTGATGGAAATCTCTTTATTGCAACATTTACTTTTTGATTGTGGCCATTTTCGGTGAAGTTTTTGATCGAGTTGTTTTCCCAATGCGGGCGAAAAACTGCTTTGAGGATCAATACGACCTGCAAACATCTAATAAAAAATTCTGGTACTGTTAGTGTTGGTTTCAGGGTAATCAACTCGTTTAGATTCTAATAAGTATCCCTAAATTATGGACATTTGTCACTACCAGATTGTGGAGAGTTATATCTATGCGGTGTGAACCCTGCAAGATTCACTGGAAAGTTGTCGATAAGGCAGGTTTGTTTCCCACCTGTAGGTGCAGTAATGTCCACAATTTGAAACGAAAGTTTCCAAACAAATTTAACTCTTTGATTACATCAATTTAAGTGCGCAGTTAATTTCTTTGCACTCTATGGATGAGTTTGACAAACAATTATGTTTCCTTCATGGTTATAAGTGTTGGACGTCTTGGCTAATTACTATGGATTGTATAAGTGTTGGAGATAAAGGTAGTCACAGAGCTGGTGTGGTTACTATGTTTACATCTATAAAATCGTTTACCGTCAATAATCACACCAAGCTGCACTGATCACTTTATTGGTCGATACAGTGGCCATCTGTGTGTAGCTCTCAAAATTCATATGATTGTCTCAATGCGTATTTGTATAATACTCATGTACATTTATCCTTCATAAAGGTCTTCAATTGTCACACGCTTTTTCGTGCTTCATTCGCCTTTTTGCCTTTTTCACGTTTGACTATTTATCGCCGTGTTGGCGTTTCGCTTCACTTGTCCTGATGAAGGTCTGTTGAATAACGACCGAAACGTCGTTTAAACAAGTTTTCTTTTTGCCAGAAGAGCCATCAATTACTAAGTAATATGCCTGGCATTATCAACAACAAACTGTTTTAATACCTTAGTACTAATTCCGCCTGGTGGATCGCGGCATCTCCAGTCTAGAACATGTATCCCCTCGTGATGGGTTTGTGATCAGTGGTTCGACTCCCCGTGAGTGTCTTTACCACGTCATAATCATGAATGTGATAAGCGCGATATATATTTCTATGCAAAGTCAACAAACCGATCTTGCAGACAGTTCAGTTAAATCAATTAATAAGAAACTAATGATGACTTCAGGCGAAATATATATTCCGAAATACACATATCATGGTACGGTACCAAGGGAGCCTTGGTTAGAACGGATCAAAATTAAATTAATATTCTGCAAACACTTTTGTGATTAGCACGCAGATCTGCGAAGGTTTGCTGTGTATCGTGCGACGGTTTTGTTATCCACCCTGTAAAAGACCGTAATCAGAGGATTTCATGTCTGAAATCGTTATGTCTCTGGACTAGCTTTAATTTTAGGTGATACAACATTGATTAGTCCTCTTTAGATTTTGTTGTCCTGTAAGTGAATAAACCTTTGATATCAACGATGTCACGCACAACAGAAAAGACTCCAGAGAATCTTGTTCTCGGTAATGTTTTAATTGATGACGCTGTGACCCATTTTCTTATTCACTGGGCTATACATGTGCTGGTGTGTAGATATACAGTGGACAAGTCACATCGGTAACTATTAGACCGCCAATGAAACGTTTAAAATGTTGCAGCCACACTACGAAGTGCAGATACAAATAATTTGGAATTGTTATCGAATGAAGTAACAACATTCATAACGAAACAATGAGGGAACAACGAATTAAGTAACATCAACGTGGGTGTATAAGTTGTAATCAGTGTATATTATTCACACTACTCCTGCCATGCGTTCTATACTGAAATAAACGGTTTCTTTCGATGCAAAACTTCACACAATTAAAAATGCGTGACGCCGTCTTTCCCAACGTCCTGCTTTCATCCGACCATAGTTACAAGTAGTTTCGTTACTCGTTTCATAGTTGAATTTAAGCGTTGCTTCAAACATGTTGTTCACTAGGGTTTAGCCGTTACTCGGCTATTGCTTTATTGAGGAATTGATTCTTTGCCTTTTTCCATGTAGACACCCTTTTAAAATCACCAACCAGTTGTCGCATTCCCTTCTGTTATACTTTGGATTCAATCAAGTATTTATATGATCAGCCGTTACGATTTGACCTCCGTACACCACCCAATTTTACTACATTACTACATTTTACCACATTCAAAAAACTACTACATATTTTTCAACCTTTTGTTGGTTAGGTATATTTTTAAACATACACATAATCGGCGAAACAGAAAAAATACTTGCAATGAAAATCTATTATTTACACTCGATTAATGAGAGTTTGATTTCTTTGAATCGCCTGTATAGTCTCTACATGGCTGACAGAGACTCAGTAACGGATTAGTACAATATATGATAAATAATCCTGAGTCGTCTGTCAGTTTAAAGTTTCTACGACATATATATTTCGCCTGTGTTTGCAGGCATCATCGGTATCGCAAAAAACAACACAACAACGCAGTTAACCAACAGTAATACAAATACACTTGATTATATATTTCTTTTCATGTGTATATCAACGACACAGCTTTCAAGTGGTTACTGCTGCTCATGTTAGGCTTGATCACTTTGAAACCGGCGCCAATGTTGCGAATCCAACACGGCTGTTGGCGATATCGAAAGTTGTGTAGTAATTTCTCATAAACATGACACCAAAGAACCACAATGGACCATCTTCTGACATTATGTTATCGCCGAAAAACCCGAAGATGCAATCCTCCTTACACTGTTATAAAGGAATAAAATGTTTACTCAATAATACCGTATAGGCACAGTTTAACAACAGAAAAAATTACTAAAATAAAGACCAGATTTTAGCGGTCAATGTTATAAAAATATCAGCAGTTCCAAATTGCAACTGAGGATGCCCGTGCAGACGAAATCGATTTTTCAAGATTGCTCATAAATCAGACAATGGCGGTGGGCGTTACAGGAAGTTCAGCATTTAGTCGTTAAAGCTTTTATCAGGCCTATGATGTAGGGTTGGAATAATGGTATACTTTATACGTTTAAGAGTAAATCAAAGTTTAAAAAACCAGTGTTGTTGCAACAGTCTCGTACGTCGAATTGATATTGTTCAAAAAAATCGAATTAAATTTCTCATTTTTTTTCGCCGATTCGGGGGTTGTTATTCAATTACCAACTTTCTTAGAGAGTTTGTTGGAAGACTGGTTTAAACGAACCGTTATGACGTACTCCTCGGGTGTGAGAACGTATTTGATGCCGGAGAGAGTGAATGTAATATTCGGCATTTGAGGCATGTCTCCACAATTAAATGCATATCGATTCTGCAACAAACAGTTTAGATTAGATAAACACATAAAGCGCAGGAAGCAAGTTTTAATGTTTAAAAAGTGACCACCTTTGTGGAGGTTTCCATAGCTCCAACAGCATGGGCCATCATCGCGACTTCATCTGTAGGGCCAATAAATTGGTTACATCCTGAACTGATCATTGCCAGACAACCACCGACACAAACTTTGGCACCAGCCTTATCTCCAACACTTATACCATCCACGGAAATTTGCCAGTTATTCTGAAAGTCAACATAATTGATGATCAAATTGAAAGACACGGTGCTACAATTCCGCTTGCGTGCGCCGAGTGGATTGGTAACAAACAAAAAAATTGTTTCGTTGGTTTATTTTGAATTGCAGACATTTTAGTATGGTGCAAATGGACTACTATAGGTTACCTTTCCAACAACTTGATGGTAGTTAAACTTTCCAGTGAATCTTGCAGGGTTCACACCGCCCAGATATAACTCTCCACCATCTGGTAGTGACAAATCTCTAAATTATGATAGGTTCAATAGGACAGACAGGAAAAGATATAGGTAATATTTCGCAGGTTCGAATAACAAGACAAATATTGTTTTTCAAAAAAACAACTTTGAAAAACGATTTCTGACCGCGACGAACGCGTCTTTTTTGTTGAAATAATTCATGCACAATTTTACAACTAATTTACCTGTTAAGATAGAATGAGAACTGATTTTTGTTCACTATCCCCTTTTGAAACATGTGATTGAACATAGGTGTATAGTTCAAAGTTGGAAAATTCATTCCAACTACTCCGTCATACCAATCGTCTTGAAGACCATATGGAGTTTCAATCATCTCAACAAAGGTCTGATTCACACTCAAACCCCCAACCTGAAAATATATTAATGTTTACCTTCAATGATAAGGAAATTACCAAGTGTCTTACAGAGATCACATCTTGACTATAAATTCCTGTGTAACCTTCAAACGAGTAATTCTTTCCGGTTTTAACATATGTTGAAGAGTCAGCACTGTTATATTTGTGATGGTCGGCTGCGATAAAAACCTGCAATTTTAAGACAAAGCAAAAGCGTGTCGACCATGTTATACTCACAGCATGCAACCCTGTTTGTATCACATTTAACCGAGGGCACCGAAGCGATTTCCACCCCAGTATTAAAAAGGACGATAAATATTTGTTGAGGGGTTCCAATTCCAATTTCTCCCAAGTAAAACAACTAATATAGAATATTCTGGTAAGTCAAGTTGTGTTTTTATAGATGTTTGGGTGAGGTTACGTTATTAAAGTTTACAAGAGGCACGGAAACAGCGGCCTTGCTGGAAGCAAATAGACGTTTGTCGTGACGTTTCTGGAATTCGTTGACAATTGATTTTCTTTCCATTGAAGTTTGGCTCAAAGTCTCATGGGGTGGAAGATTTATTCTTCACCAAAAAGAACATATATTACACTTAGAGATAAAAATGGCATAATAAATAATTGATATTGTAGTTTCACACATGCACTAGTAAATGGGTTTCCTGGATAATCTGACCCACAAAAAGTTAAAAAGATTAATGAGTTTTGCTGTTGCGTCAAAATTGTCAGCATGTCAAACATAGTTAACTGATTTCAAGATGGCACACACTCACATGTGAGCACTGCAAAGTGTTGCCAACAAAAATAACATCAACATTTTTTTCTTCATCTTTCCAATCTTGTTGAAAACTGTTTTAAACTTACACAAGAAACCAACTAACTACCGAACAACCCTGCAAAAGTGAAGAGCAGTGAAACTGAGTAGAATTCTTTAGACATGATAGGAGTCCGGAAAGATGGCGTCACGCAATATTTGTTGGTGAGAAGTTTCGCATCTATACAATTTCGAAGAGGCCTTTTACAACAATAGAAAGAACGATTTTGTAGAAGTTTGTCCTCTGCAACTTCACTGACTATAGTAATATTCTGATAACAAGCCGACCCTGCAATCCGCACAAAGTGCATTTGACGCACTTTGTTCCAACCGAAACGTCAACGTATTAACCTGATGGAAATCTCTTTATTGCAACATTTACTTTTTGATTGTGGCCATTTTCGGTGAAGTTTTTGATCGAGTTGTTTTCCCAATGCGGGCGAAAAACTGCTTTGAGGATCAATACGACCTGCAAACATCTAATAAAAAATTCTGGTACTGTTAGTGTTGGTTTCAGGGTAATCAACTCGTTTAGATTCTAATAAGTATCCCTAAATTATGGACATTTGTCACTACCAGATTGTGGAGAGTTATATCTAGGCGGTGTGAACCCTTCAAGATTCACTGGAAAGTTGAACTACCGTAAAGTTGTCGATAAGGCAGGTTTGTTTCCCACCAGTAGGTGCAGTAATGTTCACAATTTGAAACGAAAATTTCCAAACAAATTTAACTCTTTGATTACATCAATTTAAGTGCGCAGTTAATTTCTTTGCACTCTATGGACGAGTTTGACAAACAATTATGTTTCCTTCATGGTTATAAGTGTTGGACGTATTCGCTAATTACTATGGATGGTATAAGTGTTGGAGATAAAGGTAGTCACAGAGCTGGTGTGGTTACTATGTTTACATCTATAAAATCCTTTACCGTCAATAATCACACCAAGCTGCACTGATCACTTTATTGGTCGATACAGTGGCCATCTGTGTGTAGCTCTCAAAATTCATATTATTGTCTCAATGCGTATTTGCATAATACTCATGTACATTTATCCTTCATAAAGGTCTTCAATTGTCACACGCTTTTTCGTGCTTCATTCGCCTTTTTGCCTTTTTCACGTTTGACTATTTATCGCCGTGTTGGCGTTTCGCTTCACTTGTCCTGATGAAGGTCTGTTGAATAACGACCGAAACGTCGTTTAAACAAGTTTTCTTTTTGCCAGAAGAGCCTTAAATTACTAAGTAATATGCCTGGCAATATCAACAACAAACTGTTTTAAGACCTTAGTACTAATTTCGCCTGGTGGATCGCGAATCTCCAGTCTAGAACATGTATCCTCTCGTGATGGGTTTGTGATCAGTGGCTCGACTTCCCGTGTGTGTCTTAACCATATCATAATCATGAACGTGATAAGCGCGATATATATTTCTATGCAAAGTCAACAAACCGATCTTGCAGACAGTTCAGTTAAATCAATTAATAAGAAACTAATGATGACTTTAGGCGAAATATATTTTCCGAAATACACATATCATGGTACGGTACCCAGGGGGCCTTGGTTAGAACGGATCAAAATTAAATTAATATTCTGCAAACACTTTTGTGATTAGCACGCAGATCTGCGAAGGTTTGCTGTGTATCGTGCGTTGGTTATGTTATCCACCCTGTAAAATGCCGTAATCAGAGGATTCCATGTCTGAAATCGTTATGTCTCTGGACTGGCTTTAAATTTAGGTGATACAACATTGATTAGTCCTCTTTAGATTTTGTTGTCCTGTAAGTGAATAAACCTTTGATATCAACGATGTCCCGCACAACAGACAAGACTCCAGAGAATCTTGCTCTCGGTAATGTTTTAATTGATGACGCTGTGACCTATTTTCTTATTCACTGGGCTACATGTGCTGGTGTGTAGATATACAGTGGACAAGTCACATCGGTAACTATTAGAGCGCCAATGGAACGTTTAAAATGTTGCAGCCACACTACGAAAGTGTAGATCCAAAAAAAATGGAATTACTATCGAATGAAGTAACAACATTCATAACGAAACAATGAGGTAACAACGAATTAAGTAACAACAACGTGGGTGTATAAGTTGTAATCAGTGTATATCATTCACACTACTCCTGCCATGCGTTCTATACTGAAATAAACGGTTTCTTTCGTTGCAAAACTTCACACAATTAAAAATGCGTGACGCCGTCTTTCCCAACATCCTGCTTTCATCCGACCATAGTTACAAGTAGTTTCGTTACTCGTTTCATAGTTATATTTAAACGTTGCCTGAAACATGTTGTTCACCAGGGTTTAACCGTTAGTCGGCTATTGCTTCATGTCAGGCATTGATTCTTTGCCTTTTTCCATGTAGACACCCTTTTAAAATCACCAACCAGTAGTCGCATTCCCTTCTGTTATGCTTTGGATTTAATCAACTATTTATATAATCAACCATTACGATTTGGGCCTCCGTACACCACCCAATTTTACTACATTACTGCATTTTACCACATTCAAAAAACTAATACATATTTTTCAACCTTTTCTTGGTATTTTTTTTTTAAACCAATCACATAATCAGCGAAACAGA
Source organism: Ascidia mentula (assembly GCF_947561715.1). Taxonomy (NCBI): domain Eukaryota; kingdom Metazoa; phylum Chordata; class Ascidiacea; order Phlebobranchia; family Ascidiidae; genus Ascidia; species Ascidia mentula. The sequence goes on along the minus strand of NC_138568.1, from coordinate 19,092,014 downwards.
AAAAATACTTGCAATGAAATTCATTATTTACACTTGATTAATGAGAGTTTGATTTCTTTGAATCGCCTGTATAGTCTCTATATGGCTGACAGAGACTCAGTAACGGATTACTACAAGATATTATGAATAATCCTGAGTCGTCCGTCAGTTTAAAGTTTCTACGACATATATATTTCGCCTATGTTTGCAGGCATCATCGGTATCGCCAAAAACAACACAACAACGCAGTTAACCAACGGCAATACAAATACACTTGATTATATATTTCGTTTCATGTGTATATCAACGACACAGCTTTCAAGTGGTTACTGCTGCTCATTTTGGGTTTGATTACGATCATTTAGAAACCGGTGCCAATGTTGCGAATCCAACACGGTTGTTGGCGATATCGAAAGTTGTGTAGTAATTTCTCATAAACATGACACCAAAGATCCACAATGGACCATCTTCTGACATAATGTTTTCGCCGTAAAACCCGAAGATGCAATGCTCCAAAAACTGTTACAAAGGAATAAAATGTTTACTCAACAAAAATGTATAGACACAGTTTAACAATAGAAAAAAATGGCTAAAATAAACACCAGATTTTAGCGGTCAATGTTATAAACAAATCAGCAGTTTCAAATTGCAACTGAGGATGCCAGTGCAGACGAAATCGATTTTTTAAGATTGCTCATAAATCAGACAATCGCGGTGGGCGGTACAGGAAGTTTAGCATTTAGTACGACCAATTGATATTGTCCAAAAAAAATCGAATTAAATATCTTATTTTTTTCGCCGATTCGGGGGTTGTTATTGAATTACCAACTCTTTTAGGAACCGAAAAATATACTGGTTTGAACGAACCGTCACGACGTACTCCTCGGGTGTGAGAACGTATTTGATGCCGGAGAGAGTGAATGTAATATTCGGCATTCGATGCTTGTCGCCACAATTCACCGAATATTGATTCTACAACGAACAATATAGATTAGATAAACACATAAAGCGCAGGTAGCAAGTTTTAATATTTTTAACGTTATCACCTTCGTGGAGGTTTCCATAGCTCCAACGGCATGGGCCATCATCGCGACTTCATCTGTAGGGCCAACAAATTGGTTATTTCCTGAACCAATAATTGCCAGACAACCACCGACACAAGCTTTGGTACCAGCCTTATCTCCAACACTTATACCATCTACGGAAATTTGCCAGTTATTCTGAAAGTCAACATAATTGATGATCAAATTGAACGACACGGTGCTACAAATCCGCTTGCGTGCGCCGAGAGGATTAGTAACAAACAAAAATTCTTTCGTTGGTTTATTTTGAATTGCAGACATTTTAGTGATGTGCAAATGGACTACTATAGGTTACCTTTCCGACAACTTTATGGTAGTTAAACTTTCCAGTGAATCTTGCAGGGTTCACACCGCCCAGATATAATTCTCCACCATCTGGTAGTGACAAATCTCTAAATCATGATAGGTTCAATAGGAAAGACAGGAAAAGATATAAGTAATATTTCGCAGGTTCGAATAACAAGACAAATATTGTTTTTCAAAAAAACAACTTTGAAAACGATTTCTGACCGTGACGAACGCGTTTTTTTTGTTGAAATATTACATGCACAATTTTACAACTAATTTACCTGTTAAGATAGAATGAGAACTGATATTTGTTCACTATCCCCTTTTGAAACATGTGATTGAACATAGGTGTATAGTTCCCACGTGGAAAATTCATTCCAACTACTCCGTCATACCAATCGTCTCGAAGACCACATGGAGTTTCAATCATCTCAACAAAGGTCTGATTCACACTCAAACCCCCAACCTGAAAATATATTAATGTTTACCTTCAATGATAAGGAAATTAACAAGTGTCTTACAGAGATCACATCTTGACTATAAATTCCTGTGCAACCTTCAAACGAGTAATTCTTTCCGGTTTTAACATATGTTGAAGAGTCAGCACTGTTATATTTGTGATGGTCGGCTGCGATAAAAACCTGCAATTTTAAGACAAAGCAAAAGCGTGTCGACCATGTTATACTCACAGCATGCAACCCTGTTTGTGTCACATTTAACCGCGGGCACCCAAGCGATTTCCTTCCGAGTATCAAAAAGGACGATAAATATTTGTTGAGGGGTTCCTATTCCAATTTCTCCCAAGTAAAACAACTAATATAGAATATTCTGGTAAGTTAAGATATGTTTTTATGGATGTTTGGGTGAGGTTACATTATGATAGTTTACAAGAGGTACGGAAACAGCGGCCTTGCTGGAAGCAAATACACGTTTGTCGTGACGTTTCTGGAATTCGTTGACAATTGATTTTCTTTCCATTGAAGTTTGGCTCAAAGTCTCATGGGGTGTAAGATTTATTCTTCACCAAAAAGAACATATATTACACTTAGAGATAAAAGTGGCATAACAAATAATTAATATTGTAGTTTCACACATGCACTAGTAAATGGGTTTCCTGGTTAATCTGACCAACAAAAAGTTAAAAAGATCAATCAGTTTTGCTGTTGCGTCAAAATTGTCAGCATGTAAAACATAGTTAACTGATTTGAAGATGACACACACTCACATGTGAGCACTGCAAAGTGTTGCCAACAAAAATAACATCAACATTTCTTTCTTCATCTTTCCAATCTTGTTGAAAACTGTTTTAAACTTACACAAGAAACCAACTAACTACCGAACAACCCTGCAAAAGTGAAGAGCAGTGAAACTGAGTAGAATTCTTTAGACATGATAGGAGTCCGGAAAGATGGCGTCACGCAATATTTGTTGGTGAGAAGTTTCGCATCTATACAATTTCGAAGAGGCCTTTTACAACAATAGAAAGAACGATTTTGTAGAAGTTTGTCCTCTGCAACTTTACGGACCATAGTAATATTCTGATAACAAGCCGACCCTGCAAACCACACAAAGTGCATTTGACGCACTTTGTTCCAACCGAAACGTCAACGTATTAACCTGATGGAAATCTCTTTATTGCAACATTTACTTTTTGATTGTGGCCATTTTCGGTGAAGTTTTTGATCGAGTTGTTTTCCCAATGCGGGCGTAAAACTGCTTTGAGGATCAATACGACCTGCAAACATCTAATAAAAAATTCTGGTACTGTTAGTGTTGGTTTCAGGGTAATCAACTCGTTTAGATTCTAATAAGTATCCCTAAATTATGGACATTTGTCACTACCAGATTGTGGAGAGTTATATCTAGGCGGTGTGAACCCTTCATATAAGTGTTGGACGTCTTGGCTAATTACTGTGGATTGTATAAGTGTTGGAGATAAAGGCAGTCACAGAGCTGGTGTGGTTACTATGTTTACATCTATAAAATCCTATACCGTCAATAATCACACCAAGCTACACTGATCACTTTATTGGTCGAAACAGTGGCCATCTGTGTGCAGCTCTCAAAATTCACATTGTCTCAATGCGTATTGGTATAATACCTTTATCCTTTTTCGTGCTTCTTTCGCCTTTTTGCCTTTTTCACGTTTGACTATTTATCGCCGTGTTGGCGTTTCGCTTCACTTGTCCTGATGAAGGTCTGTTGAATAACGACCGAAACGTCGTTTAAACAAGTTTTCTTTTTGCCAGAAGAGCCTTAAATTACTAAGTCATATGCCTGGCAATATCAACAACAAACTGTTTTAATACCTTAGTACTAATTTCGCCTGGTGGATCGCGGCATCTCCAGTCTAGAATAGGTATTCCCTCGTAATGGGTTTGTGATCAGTGGTTCGACTTCCCGTGAGTGTCTTAACCACGTCATAATCCTGAACGTGATAAGCGCGATATATATTTCTATGCAAAGTCAACAAACCGATCTTGCAGACAGTTCAGTTAAATCAATTAATAAGAAACTAATGATGACTTCAGGCGAAATGTATTTTCCGAAATACACATATCATGGTACGGTACCCAGGGGGCCTTGGTTAGAACGGATCAAAATTAAATTAATATTCTGCAAACACTTTTGTGATTAGCACGCAGATCTGCGAAGGTTTGCTGTGTATCGTGCGACGGTTTTGTTATCCACCCTGTTAAATGCCGTAATCAGAGGATTCCATGTCTGAAATCGTTATGTCTCTGGACTGGCTTTAAATTTAGGTGATACAACATTAATTCGTCCTCTTTAGATTTTGTTGTCCTGTAAGTGAATAAACCATTGATACCAACGATTTCACGCACAACAGACAAGACTCCAGAGAATCTTGCTCTCGGTAATGTTTTAATTGATGACGCTGTGACCTATTTTCTTATTCACTGGGCTACATGTACTGGTGTGTAGATATACAGTGGACAAGTCACATCGGTAACTATTAGACCGCCAATGGAACGTTTAAAATGTTGCAACCACACTACGAAACTGTAGATCCAAAAAATGTGGAATTATTATCGAATGAAGTAACAACATTCATAACGAAACAATGAGGTAACAACGAATTAAGTAACAACAACGTGGGTGTATAAGTTGTAATCAGTGTATATCATTCACACTACTCCTGCCATGCGTTCTATACTGAAAAAAACGGTTTCTTTCGATGCAAAACTTCACACAATTAAAAATGCGTGACGCCGTCTTTCCCAACATCCTGCTTTCATCCGACCATAGTTACAAGTAGTTTCGTTCCTCGTTTCATAGTTGAATTTAAGCGTTGCTTCAAACATGTTGTTCACTAGGGTTTAGCCGTTACTCGGCTATTGCTTTATTGAGGAATTGATTCTTTGCCTTTTTCCATGTAGGCACCCTTTTAAAATCACCAACCAGTTGTCGCATTCCCTTCTGTTATACTTTGGATTCAATCAAGTATTTATATGATCAGCCGTTACGATTTGACCTCCGTACACCACCCAATTTTACTACATTACTACATTTTACCACATTCAAAAAACTACTACATATTTTTCAACCTTTTGTTGGTTAGGTATATTTTTAAACATACACATAATAGGCGAAACAGAAAAAATACTTGCAATGGAAATCTATTATTTACACTTGATTAATGAGAGTTTGATTTCTTTAACTCGTCTGTATAGTCTCTATATGGCTGACAGAGACTCAGTAACGGATTACTACAATATATTATAAATAATCCTGAGTCGTCCGTCAGTTTAAAGTTTCTACGACATATATATTTCGCCTGTGTTTGCGGGCATCATCGGCATCGCAAAAAAACAACAAAACAACGCAGTTAACCAACAGTAATACAAATACACTTGATTATATATTTCTTTTCATGTGTATATCAACGACACAGCTTTCAAGTGGTTGCTGCTGCTCATGTTGGGTTTGATTACGATCACTTTGAAACCGGTGCCAATGTTGCGAATCCAACACGGTTGTTGGCGATATCGAAAGTTGTGTAGTAATTTCTCATAAACATGACACCAAGGATCCACAATGGACCATCTTCTGACATCATGTTATTGCCGTAAAACCCGAAGAGGCAATCCTCCGAAAACTGTTACAAAGGAATAAAATGTTTACTCAATAATACCGTATAGGCACAGTTTAACAATAGAAAAAATGGCTTAAATAAACACCAGATTTTAGCGGTCAATGTTATAAACACATCAGCAGTTTCAAATTGCAACTGAGGATGCCAGTGCAGACGAAATCGATTTTTCAAGATTGCTCATAAATCAGACAATGGCGGTGGGCGGTACAGGAAGTTCAGCATTTAGTCATTACAGCTTTTATCAGACCTATGATGTGGGGTTGGAATGAAAGTATACTTTATACTTTTAAGAGTAAATCATGGTTTAAGAAAGAAGTGTTGTTGCAACAGTCTAGTACGTCGAATTGATATTGTCTTAAAAAAATGGAATTAAATTTTTCATTTTTTTCGCAGATTAGGGACCTGTTATCAAATTACCAACTTTCTTAGAGAGCGGTTTGTTCGAAGACTGGTTTAAACGAACCTGTATGACGTACTCGTCGGGTGTGAGAACGTATTGGATACCGGAGAGAGTGAATGTAATATTCGGCATTTGAGGCTTGTCTCCACAATTCAATGCATATGTATTCTACAACGAACAATATACATTAGATTAACACATAAAGCGCAGGTAGCAAGTTTTAATATTTTTAACGTGATCACCTTCGTGGTGGTTTCCATAGCTCCAACAGCATGGGCCATCATCGCGACTTCATCTGTAGGGCCAATAAAATTGTTAAAACCCGAACCAATCATTGCCAGACAACCACCGACACAAGCTTTGGTACCAGCCTTGTCTCCAACACTTATGCCATCCACGGAAATTTGCCAGTTATTCTGAAAGTCAACATAATTGATGATCAAATTGAACGACACGGTGCTACAAATCCGCTTGCGTGCGCCGAGGGGATTAGTAACAAACAAAAATTCTTTCGTTGGTTTATTTTGAATTGCAGACATTTTTGTGATGTGCAAATGGACTACTATAGGTTACCTTGCCGACAACTTTATGGTAGTTAAACTTTCCAGTGAATCTTGCCGGGTTCACGCCACCCAGATATAACTCTCCACCATCTGGTAGTGACAAATCTCTAAATTATGATAGGTTCAATAGGAAGGACAGGAAAAGATATAGCTAATGTTTCGCAGGTTCGAATAACAAGACAAATATTGTGTTTCAAAAAAACAACTTTGAAAAATGATTTCTGACCGCGACGAACGCGTCTTTTTTGTTTAAATAATACATGCACCATTTTACAAATAATTTACTTGTTAAGATAGAATGAGAACTGATTTTTTGTCACTATCCCCTTTTGAAACATGTGATTGAACATAGGTGTATAGTTGAAAGCTGGGAAACTCATTCCAACTATTCCGTCATACCATTCATCTCGAAGACCATCGGGAGTTTCAATCATCTCAAGGAAGGTCTGATTCACACTCAAACCCCCAACCTGAAGAAATATTATGGTTTTCCTTCAATGATAAGGAAATTACCAAGTGTCTTACAGAGATCACATCTTGACTATAAATTCCTGTGCAACCTTCAAACGAGTAATTCTTTCCGGTTTTAACATATGTTGAAGAGAAAGCACTGTTGTATTTGTGATGGTCGGCTGCGATAAAAACCTGCAATTTTGACACAACGCAAAAGCGTGTCGACCATGTTATACTCACAGCATGCAACTTTGCTTCTGTCACATTTAACCGAGGGCACCCAAGCTATTTCCGCCAAAGTAGCAAAAAGGACGATAAATATTTGTGGAGGGGTTCCAATTCCAATTTCTCCCAAGTAAAACAACTAATATAGAATATTCTGGTAAGTTACGATATGTTTTTATGGATGTTTTGGTGAGGTTACATTATAATAGTTTACAAGAGGCACGGAAACAGCGGCCTTGCTGGAAGCAAGTAGAAGTTTGTCGTGACGTTTCTGGAATTCGTTCACAATTGATTTTCTTTCCATTGAAGTTTGGCTCAAAGTCTCATGGGGTGGAAGATTTATTCTTCACCAAAAAAAACATATATTACACTTAGAGATAGGAATGGAATAATAAATAATTAATATTGTAGTTTCACACATGCACTAGTAAATGGGTTTCCTGGATAATCTGACCAACAAAAAGTTAAAAAGATCAATCAGTTTTGCTGTTGCGTCAAAATTGTCAGCATGTAAAACATAGTTAACTGATTTCAAAATGGCACACACTCACATGTGAGCACTGCAAAGAGTTGCCAACAAAAATAACATCAACATTTCTTTCTTCATCTTTCCAATCTTGTTGAAAATTGTTATAAACTTACACAAGAAACCAACTAACTACCAAACAACCCTGCAAAAGTGAAGAGCAGTGAAACTGAGTAGAATTCTTTAGACATGATAGGAGTCCGGAAAGATGGCGTCACGCAATAGTTGTTGGTGAGAAGTTTCGCATCTATACAATTTCGAAGAGGCCTTTTACAACAATAGAAAGAACGATTTTAAATAAGTTTGTCCTCTGCAACTTCACTGACTATAGTAATATTCTGATAACAAGCCGACCCTGCAAACCGCACAGAGTGCATTTGACGCACTGTGTTCCAACCGAAACGTCAACGTATTAACCTGATGGAAATCTCTTTATTGCAACATTTACTTTTTGATTGTGGCCATTTTCGGTGAAGTTTATGATCGAGTTGTTTTCCCAATGCGGGCTTAAAACTGCTTTGAGGATCAATACGACCTGCAAACATCTAAAAAAAAATTCTGGTACTGTTAGTGTTGGTTTCAGGGTAATCAACTCGTTTAGATTCTAATAAGTATCCCTAAATTATGGACATTTGTCACTACCAGATTGTGGAGAGTTATATCTAGGCGGTGTGAACCCTTCAAGATTCACTGGAAAGTTGAACTACCGCAAAGTTGTCGACAAGGCAGGTTTGTTTCCCACCAGTAGGTGCAGTAATGTCCACAATTTGAAACGAAAATTTCCAAACAAATTTAACTCTTTGATTACATCAATTTAAGTGCGCAATTAATTTCTTTGCACTCTATGGATGAGTTTGACAAACAATTATGTTTCCTTCATGGTTATAAGTGTTGGACGTCTTGGCTAATTACTATGGATGGTATAAGTGTTGGAGATCAAGGCAGTCACAAAGCTGGTGTGGTTACTATGTTTACATCTATAAAATCGTTTACCGTCAATAATCACACCAAGCTGCACTGATCACTTTATTGGTCGAAACAGTGGCCATCTGTGTGTAGCTCTCAAAATTCATATGATTGTCTCAATGCGTATTTGTATAATACTCATGTACATTTATCCTTCATAAAGGTCTTCAATTGTCACACGCTTTTTCGTGCTTCATTCGCCTTTTTGCCTTTTTCACGTTTGACTATTTATCGCCGTGTTGGCGTTTCGCTTCACTTGTCCTGATGAAGGTCTGTTGAATAACGACCGAAACGTCGTTTAAACAAGTTTTCTTTTTGCCAGAAGAGCCATCAATTACTAAGTAATATGCCTGGCAATATCAACAACAAACTGTTTTAATAACTTAGTACTAATTCCGCCTGGTGGATCGCGGCATCTCCAGTCTAGAACATGTATCCCCTCGTGATGGGTTTGTGATCAGTGGTTCGACTCCCCGTGAGTGTCTTTACCACGTCATAATTATGAACGTGATAAGCGCGATATATATTTCTATGCAAAGTCAACAAACCAATCTTGCAGACAGTTCAGTTAAATCAATTAATAAGAAACTCGTGATGACTTTAGGCGAAATATATATTCCGAAATACACATATCATGGTACGGTACCCAGGGGGCCTTGGTTAGAACGGATCAAAATTAAATTAATATTCTGCAAACACTTTAGTGATTAGCACGCAGATCTGCGAAGGTTTGCTGTGTATCGCGCGACGGTTATGTTATCCACCCTGTAAAAGACCGTAATCAGAGGATTCCATGTCTGAAATCGTTATGTCTCTGGACTGGCTTTAAATTTAGGTGATACAACATTAATTAGTCCTCTTTAGATTTTGTTGTCCTGTAAGTGAATAAACCTTTGATATCAACGATGTCACGCACAACATACAAGACTCCAGAGAATCTTGTTCTCGGTAATGTTTTAATTGATGACGCTGTGACCTATTTTCTTATTCACTGGGCTACATGTGCTGGTGTGTAGATATACAGTGGACAAGTCACATCGGTAACTATTAGACCGCCAATGGAACGTTTAAAATGTTGCAGCCACACTACGAAGTGCAGATACAAATAATTTGGAATTGTTATCGAATGAAGTAACAACATTCATAACGAAACAATGAGGGAACAACGAATTAAGTAACAACAACGTGGGTGTATAAGTTGTAATCAGTGTATATCATTCACACTACTCCTGCAATACGTTCTATACTGAAAAAAACGGTTTCTTTCGATGCAAAACTTCACACAATTAAAATGCGTGACGCCGTCTTTCCCAACGTCCTGCTTTCATCCGACCATAGTTACAAGTAGTTTCGTTACTCGTTTCATAGTTATATTTAAGCGTTGCCTGAAACATGTTGCTCACCAGGGTTTAGCCGTTAGTCGGCTATTGCTTTATGTCAGGCATTGATTCTTTGCCTTTTTCCATGTAGACACCCTTTTAAAATCACCAACCAGTTGTCGCATTCCCTTCTGTTATGCTTTGGACTCAATCAAGTATTTATATGATCAACCATTACGATTTGACCTCCGTTCACCACCCAATTTTACTACATTACTGCATTTTACCACATTCAAAAAACTACTACATATTTTTCAACATTTTTTTTGGTTAAGTATATTTTTAAACCGATCACATAATCAGCGAAACAGAAAAAATACTTGCAATGAAAATCTATTATTTACACTCGATTAATGAGAGTTTGATTTCTTTGAATCGCCTGTATAGTCTCTACATGGCTGACAGAGACTCAGTAACGGATTAGTACAATATATGATAAATAATCCTGAGTCGTCTGTCAGTTTAAAGTTTCTACGACATATATATTTCGCCTGTGTTTGCGGGCATCATCGGTATCGATAAAAACAACACAACAGCGCAGTTAACCAACAGTAATACAAATACACTTGATTATATATTTCTTTTCATGTGTATATCAACGACACAGCTTTTAAGTGGTTACTGCTGCTCATGTTGGGTTTGATTACGATCACTTTGAAACCGGTGCCAATGTTGCGAATCCAACACGGTTGTTGGCGATATCGAAAGTTGTGTAGTAATTTCTCATAAACATGGTACCAAAGATCCACAATGGACCATCTTCTGACATCATGTTATTGCCGTAAAACCCGAAGAGGCAATCCTGCGAAAACTGTTACAAAGGAATAAAATGTTTACTCAATAATACCGTATAGGCACAGTTTAACAATAGAAAAAATGGCTTAAATAAACACCAGATTTTAGCGGTCAATGTTATAAACATATCAGCAGTTTCAAATTGCAACTGAGGATGCCAGTGCAGACGAAATCGATTTTTCAAGATTGCTCATAAATCAGACAATCGCGGTGGGCGGTACAGGAAGTTCAGCATTTAGTCATTACAGCTTTTATCAGACGTATGATGTATAGGGTTGGAATAATGGTATACTTCATACATTTAAGAGTAAATCAACAGTCTCGTACGTCGAATTGATATTGTCCAAAACAATCGAATTAATTTTCTCATTTTTTTCGCCGATTCGGGGTTTATTATCAAATTACCAACTCTTTTAGGGAGCGGAAAATATACGGGTTTGAACCAACCGTGTTGACGTACTCCTCGGGTGTGAGAACGTATTTGATACCGGAGAGAGTGAATGTAATATTCGGCATTTGAGACTTGTCTCCGCAATTCAATGCATATTGATTCTACAACGAACAATATAGATTAGATAAACACATAAAGCGCAGGTAGCAAGTTTTAATATTTTTAACGTTATCACCTTCGTGGAGGTTTCCACAGCTCCAACAGCATGGGCGATCATCGCGACTTCATCTGTAGGGCCAATAAAATTGTTAAAACCCGAACCAATAATTGCCAGACAACCACCGACACAAGCTTTGGTACCAGCCTTATCTCCAACACTTATACCATCCACGGAAATTTGCCAGACACTCTGAAAGTCAACATAATTGATGATCAAATTGAACGACACGGTGCTACAAATCCGTTTGTGTGTTTTGTTAACAAAAGAGAAAAATTGTTTCGTGAGTATATTTTAAATTGTTGACATTTTTGTGATGTGCAAATGGACGACCAAGTTACCTTTCCAACAACTTTATGGTAGTTAAACTTTCCAGTGAATCTTGCAGGGTTCACACCACCCAGATATAACTCTCCACCATCTGGTAGTGACAAATCTCTAAATTGTGACAAGTTTAATAGGAAAGACAGGAAAAGAAATAGGTCATTTGCAACGCAATTAACAACTCCCAGATTCGAATAACAAGACAAACATTTAATTCAAAAAACTTTAAAAAACAATTGATGACCGCGACGAACGCGTCTTTTTTTATTGAAATATTACATGCACAATTTTACAACTAATTTACCTGTTAAGGTAGAATGAGAACTGATTTTTTGTCACTATCCCCTTTTGAAACATGTGATTAAACATAGGTGTATAGTTGAAAGCTGGGAAACTCATTCCAACTATTCCGTCATACCAATCATCCTGACGACCATGTGGAGTTTCAATTAACTCAAGGAAGGTCTGATTCACGCCCAAACCCCCAACCTAAAAAAAAAATATAATGGTTTTCCTTCAATGATAAGGAAATTACCAAGTGTCTTACAGAGATCACATCTTGACTATAAATTCCTGTGTAACCTCCATACGAGTAATTCTTTCCTGTTTCAACATATGTTGAAGAGTCAGCACTGTTATATTTGTGATGCTTGGCTGAAATAAAAATGTGCAATTTTCAGACAACGCAAAAGCGTGTCGGCCTTGTTATACTCACAGCATAAATACTTGTTTGTGTCACATTTAACCGAGGGCACCCAAACGAATTCCAACGAAGTATCAAAAAGGACGATAAATATTTGTGGAGGGGTTCCTATTCCAATTTCTCCCAAGTAAAACAACTAATATAGAATATTCTGGTAAGTTAAGTTATGTTTTTATGGATGTTTTGGTGAGGTTACATTATAATAGTTTACAAGAGGCACGGAAACAGCGGCCTTGCTGGAAGCAAGTAGAAGTTTGTCGTGACGTTTCTGGAATTCGTTCACAATTGATTTTCTTTCCATTGAAGTTTGGCTCAAATTCTCACGTGGTGGAAGATTTATTCTTCACCAAAAAAAACATATATTACACTTAGAGATAGGAATGGAATAATAAATAATTAATATTGTAGTTTCACACATGCACTGGTAAATGGGTTTCCTGGATAATCTGACCCACAAAAAGTTAAAAAGATCAATGAGTTTTGCTGTTGCGTCAAAATAGTCAGCATGTAAAACATAGTTAACTGATTTCAAAATGGCACACACTCACATGTGAGCACTGCAAAGAGTTGCCAACAAAAATAACATCAAGATTTCTTTATTCATCTTTCCAATCTTGTTGAAAACTGTTTTAAACTTACACTATAGAAACCAACTGACTACCGAACAACCCTGCAAAAGTGAAGAGCAGCGAAACTTAGTAGAATGGTTTAGACATGATAGGAGTCCGGAAAGATGGCGTCACGCAATAGTTGTTGGTGAGAAGTTTCGCATCTATACAATTTCGAAGAGGCCTTTTACAACAATAGAAAGAACGATTTTGAAGAATTGTGTAAGCTGAAGACAGACGGCCACTGTTTCGACTTAAAAGGTCTCTTCAGTGCGGCTGGTGTGACTTTCAGACGACTTTGCTGACCAAACGGCCAAGTAAAGACTTCCACTTTGTGGTGACTATACAATCATCCGTTGGGCACCAAACCAGGTGCAACCTTGTGGAGACAAACAAGGTGATTTTGAAGAAGTTTATCATCTGCAACCTTAATTACTGTGGTAATATTCTAATAACACGCCGGCCCTGCAAACGCACGAAGTGCATTTGAAGCACTTTGTTCCAATCGAAACGTCAACGTATTAACCTGAAGGAAATCTCAAACCACGATTTTCTTGCAACATTCACTTTTTGATTGTGGCCATTTTTGGTGAAGTTTCGATTGTGCTGTTTACCTAATGCGGTCGTCAAAGTTCTTCAAGGATCAATACGAGTTCCAAACTGCTAATAAAGAAATTCTAGCACTGTTAGCTTAGGTTTCAGAATGATCTTGTTCAGACTCGAGGTTTTGTCATTACCAGATGATGGAGAGTTATATCTGGGTGGTGTGAACCCTTTAAGATTCACTGGAAAGTTGAACTACCATAAAGTTGTCGATAAGGCAGGTTTGTTTCCCATCAGTAGATACAGTAATGTCCACAATTTGGAACGAAAGTTTCCAAACAAATGTAACTCTTTGATTACATCATTTTAAGAGCGCAATTAATTTCTTTGCACTCTATGGATGAGTTTGACAAACAACTATGTTTCCTTCTTGGTTATAAGTGTTGGACGTTGTAGCAACACGCATGTTTTCCTACTTATTCCTTTACACATTTGAAACACATACGGACCGAAGACTGCAGACGGTGTTAAGCTTTCCTGCAGGAGCTCCCACAGGCTTTCTGGCATCCTGCTGGACAACACATTTTTTCTGACACTTTGTTATAAAACGCTCATTTCGTAATCCTTCAACCACTTCAGTCTAGTCCAGTCTCTCTCAGTCGCTCGTATTCTCTCGGCCCTGTCGTTATTCTTGCCATCGGGCTGTAAACGTTCGCATGTTCTTTTAATAGTTAAATTCGCTGCAATTCAGTCACGTGTTAAACGCGCTTGAAACAAGTTAAACTTAAGCCACCTGGTAAGAGCAATTGTGATCACGTCGAGCAAGGTCACCAGTGCAGCGTACAAGTAGGATTCCCAGTCGCTGCTTTGCTAAAGCTAAAGTCTGCTTGCTGATATAGACTACTGAATTAAAAGCTCCGTGAACAGACTTCTTTATTAATGGAAACACACGATTGCAATTACCAGGTGGCTTAAGTTTAACTTGTTTCAAGCGCGTTTAACACGTGACTGAATTGCAGCGAATTTAACTATTAAAAGAACATGCGAACGTTTACAGCGCGATGGCAAGAATAACGACAGGGCCGAGAGAATACGAGCGACTGAGAGAGACTGGACTAGACTGAAGTGGTTGAAGGATTACGAAATGAGCGTTTTATAACAAAGTGTCAGAAAAAATGTGTTGTCCAGCAGGATGCCAGAAAGCCAGTGGGAGCTCCTGCAGGAAAGCTTAACACCGTCTGCAGTCTTCGGTCCGTATGTGTTCCAAATGTGTAAAGGAATAAGTAGGGAAACATGCGTGTTGCTACACATGTCCCTTCCTTGTGAAGATTGATAGTTTCTATCCGAAATCCAGTGTCGTCTTGACCTTTGGCTGTTGAAAATTGGGTTGCATTGAATTCGGTGATTTGTGGTGGTTATCGGCCGCATTATCGTCTTGGTTTTGCTGTCACGGTGATTCTTTTTTTTTTTCTGTGTACAAAAGAAAATCAGCAGTAAAATGCTCAAACAATTCAAAATATCAAGCGTTTATGGAATTTGCGTGCTGCATGACAAATTAAAAAAAGGTTATTAAAAACTAAAATGAACCACAAATTCCATCGCATTGTAGCGTGCGCAACCAATGCTTACATTTTCTCTTGGGCCGTCAAAAAGCATAGGCAACGACCCGCATGCGACTTAATATGCGCGTACAAAAAATAAAAGGGCTCAGCTGGATGGCCGTCAAAAAGTAAATTGGCTCATCTCGTGTAAAGGAATCATCTGTACTCATTCAGGTACGTGTATGAATAAAGAGCCGGCCTTGCAAACGTAGTATAGGCAAAACCAATTATCCTCAAAGCCAATTTTTGGAATAATGCCAAGTTTTAAGACACGTCACACTTAATACTTCCAAACTGGAGGTGATCTTCCTAAAAATAATGGACTTACAAGAGTTAGGCGTCCCCTCGTAAAAATTTACGCTACAAGAAAATGTCAAAAGTAGACGAGGACTAAGTTTGTGGCACTAATAGTTAAAAAGAAACATGTTTTGGGATATGACAGCAACAAAGACCATAAAACGTTAAAAGTGGTAGTTTAGTTTAGGATAAATTCATGTCACAAAAATATGGGCCAAAACTTAAAATCATACGTGAGTTAGGTTAATCAGCAGTTTCATGCTTCAACCAGCCATAACAACCCTAGCTAAAATAGTGCAAGGATTTCTCCTAAAGGAACGTCAGTCGTGCTTGACTAAATGCCATTGGCATAGAAGTCATGTCGTCAAGACCAGGGAAGGTCTAAGGTATTCCGACATAATGACTGAAAATTGTATCTGTGTGACCTTGCTACACGAAGGGCGTCAGGTCCCTTAACTGCGCCGCGCCTCTGCTGTTGTGCATATGGAGGACTTTCTAAGCAGACAAAATGTTTAGGCTAGGGTCCACAATTTACCATTAAGTAACGTCAAACACGTATGCCAATAAACTAACGTTTTAGTTACATGAGTTACTTCAACTAAAGAACCCCTTTGCTTGAAACAAAAAGAATATAATACACACATACATACATACTGACATAACCATATAGGATAGGCATTTTACTTGCAAGTATACTTAGCATAGTATAGTTTCACAGACAAAACATGCTTTAAGAGCAGTTTGGCTTTAAACGTAGTGACTTAATAATATTGCGTTAAGGCTTATTAAATTACAATTACAGTACAGGGTTATAAATGGTGTTCGATCATTACGTCCAGCTCTTTTCTCGCGTCCATCGTGGTTATAGAGCGAGAAGCACTATCTGCCATTCGCCACGAAATTCACTCCTAAACACGTAAAATTTCGTGAGAATCACAAAGTACAATGCAATAGAATATTACCAAAAATAAACGGAACAAACCAACCTAAAAACACCTGTGGAAATATCTCCAATGAGATCGACATTAATTTCTGGCCATCTTCGTTTCACAAGTTGAAGAGACCTACAATCCTGTTCTAGCAAGTTCTGAAAGCGCAAAGTGTCCTGTTCTACTGACAACTCGTGAAAGTCGATTGTCTCCGGAAATAGTTTAATGGCATTAATTTCTATTCGTGACAAACAATCCGCGACAACATTTTGTAAACCTTGGATGTGTTCAATCTGAGATGTAAATTGTGAAATGTAATCAAAATGCCGTTCTTGACGTGGTGAAAGATTGTCAGACATGGAGTGAAACGCTTTTACCAATGGCTTATGATCGGTGACAACATTGAAATCTCTACCATGTAATAAAGGTTTAAAATGCCTTATTGCCTCATAAATAGCCAACAATTCTCGGTCAAACGTCGAGTATTTACTTTGAGCGGAATTCAACTTCCGAGAGAAAAATGCAAGTGGCAACCATTGACCATTCTCAAACTGATTTAACACCGCTCCCATAGCAAAGTTACTGCAATCGCAAACCAATGAAAACTTGCCATTAAACTTTGGATAATGTAGCATGGTTTCCGTGCTCAACAATTCCTTAGCTTTGTCAAACGCCACTATTTGTTCAGGGGACCAATCAATGAATTTACGTTTCCTGAAGGCTTTCTGTAACATGGCCGTTAAGACTTGGGTATGTTCAGCGCAGTGTGGAATGAATCTTCTATAGAACATTAGCATGCCAAGAAATTTACGTAATTCTTTTATCGATTTAGGCCTGGGAAATTGCTTGATTGCTTTTACCTTGTTTTCTAACGGGTGAAAACCATGACAAGTGACTTGATGTCCTAAAAATTCTACCTCTTCGACACCGAAAACACTTTTCTCGACATTAATTTCCAACCCATAATCAGCTAAACGTTGAAGTACCAAACGCAAATGTCTTTGGTGCTCTTCAGGTGACTTTGACGCAATTAGCAAGTCATCGATATAGCAAAAGACGAATTTTAAGCCTTTCAACACCTGATCCATAAATCTACAGAAAGTTTTCGGACTATTAGACAAACCAAAGGGCATGCGACAATACTCAAAACAACCATTTGGATAAACGACAGCGGTCTTATGTATGGAATCAGGATGGACTGGGATTTGGAAAAAGGCATTTTTCAAATCGACCTGGGTGAATATTCTAGCGCCATTGAGTTCATTAACAAAATCCGAAAGGAATTTCATAGGATATTGATCCTTAACTGTCCTCAAGTTTAGTCTTCGAAAATCACCCACTATTCTGTATTTGCCATTCCTCTTTTTAACAATGTGGATAGGCGAACAAAATTCAGACGAACTGGGACGAATGACACCTTTGCGCTCTAAATCCTCAAACTACGTATCAACCTCGTGCAGAAACTCAGGTGACAACCTTCTAGGACGACAACTGACTGGGTAACCGTCGGTGATTATTCGATGGAAAACATTATGTTGAACCGGCTTGTCAATGCTCATAGGTTCTGTGACAGACGGGAATTCTTGCACAATGCGTTCAAATTCGTTTGACGGCTTATCTGTTGCGCGGTTACATTCGGGTGCACGATCGGCGCAAGTCTTATCAACATTCGAAGGTGCAGATTTTATCACCTTGTTTATTTTTCGACCGGTGACTCGAGCACAATCTATGGGACCAGAATTGACACTATGGCCAGAGTGACAACATTTTCGCGATCGCTTCGACTGCTTCCGGAAAGGGGGCATTATCCTTTTGCGCTTAACATCAACCAAAATATCAAAGAACCGAAGGAAATCACTTCCTATTATACCTTGTTTGACATCGCATACAATAAATTTCCATTTAAACAACTGATTTAGACCAAAATCAACAACCTTAGTCATTTTCCCGAGAGAGACTATTTGCGTGTTGCTACAACGTCTTGGCTAATTACTGTGGATTGTATAAGTGCTGGAGATAAAGGTAGTCACAGAGCTGGTGTGGTTACTATGTTTACATCTATAAAATCCTTTACCGTCAATAATCACACCAAGCTGCACTGATCACTTTATTGGTTGAAACAGTGGCCAATTGTGTGCAGCTCTCAAAATTCATATTATTGTCTCAATGCGTATTTGTATGATACTCACGTAAATTTATCCTTCATAAAGGTCTTCAGTCGTCACACGCTTTTTCGTGCTTCATTCGCCTTTTTGCCTTTTTCACGTTTGACTATTTATCGCCGTGTTGGCGTTTCGCTTCACTTGTCCTGATGAAGGTCTGTTGAATAACGACCGAAACGTCGTTTAAACAAGTTTTCTTTTTGCCAGAAGAGCCTTAAATTACTAAGTAATATGCCTGGCAATATCAACAACAAACTGTTTTAATACCTTACTACTAATTTCGCCTGGTGGATCGCGACATCTCCAGTCTAGAACGTATCCCCTCGTGATGGGTTTGTGATCAGTGGCTCGACTTCCCGTGAGTGTCTTAACCACGTCATAATCATGAACGTGATAAGCGCGGTGTATATTTCTATTCAAAGTCAACAAACCGATCTTGCAGACAGTTCAGTTAAATCAATTAATAAGAAACTCATGATGACTTCAGGCGAAATATATTTTCCGAAATACACATATCATGGTACGGTACCAAGGGGGCCTTGGTTAGAACGGATCAAAATTAAATTAATATTCTGCAAACACTTTTGTGATTAGCACGCAGATCTGCGAAGGTTTGCTGTGTATCGTGCGACGGTTATGTTATCCACCCTGTAAAATGCCGTAATCAGAGGATTCCATGTCTGAAATCGTTATGTCTCTGGACTGGCTTTAAATTTAGGTGATACAACATTAATTCGTCCTCTTTAGATTTTGTTGTCCTGTAAGTGAATAAACCATTGATACCAACGATTTCACGCACAACAGACAAGACTCCAGAGAATCTTGCTCTCGGTAATGTTTTAATTGATGACGCTGTGACCTATTTTCTTATTCACTGGGCTACATGTACTGGTGTGTAGATATACAGTGGACAAGTCACATCGGTAACTATTAGACCGCCAATGGAACGTTTAAAATGTTGCAACCACACTACGAAACTGTAGATCCAAAAAATGTGGAATTATTATCGAATGAAGTAACAACATTCATAACGAAACAATGAGGTAACAACGAATTAAGTAACAACAACGTGGGTGTATAAGTTGTAATCAGTGTATATCATTCACACTACTCCTGCCATACGTTCTATACTGAAAAAAACGTTTTCTTTCGATGCAAAACTTCACACAATTAAAAATGCGTGACGCCGTCTTTCCCAACGTCCTGCTTTCATCCGACCATAGTTACAAGTAGTTTCGTTACTCGTTTCATAGTTGAATTTAAGCGTTGCTTCAAACATGTTGTTCACTAGGGTTTAGCCGTTACTCGGCTATTGCTTTAATGAGGCATTGATTCTTTGCCTTTTCCCATGTAGGCACCATTTTCAAATCACCAACCAGTTGTCGCATTCCCTTCTGTTATACTTTGGATTTAATCAAGTATTTATATGATCAACCATTACGATTTGGGCCTCCGTACACCACCCAATTTTACTACATTACTGCATTTTACCACATTCAAAAAACTAATACGTATTTTTCAACCTTTTTTTGGTTAAGTATATTTTTAAACCGATCACATAATCAGCGAAACAGAAAAAATACTTGCAATGAAAATCTATTATTTACACTTGATTAATGACAGTTTGATTTCTTTGAATCGCCTGTATACTCTATATGGCTGACAGAGACTCAGTAACGGATTACTACAATATATTACAAATAATCCTGAGTCGTCCGTCTGTTTAAAGTTTCTACGACATATATATTTCGCCTGTGTTTGCGGGCATCATCGGTATCGATAAAAACAACACAACAGCGCAGTTAACCAACAGTAATACAAATACACTTGATTATATATTTCTTTTCATGTGTATATCAACGACACAGCTTTTAGGTGGTTACTGCTGCTCATGTTGGGTTTGATTACCATCACTTAGAAACCGGTGCCAATGTTGCGAATCCAACACGGTTGTTGGCGATATCGAAAGTTGTGTAGTAATTTCTCATAAACATGACACCAAAGATCCACAATGGACCATCGTCTGACATCATGTTATTGCCGTAAAAACCCAAGATGCACTTCTCCGAAAACTGTTACAAAGGAATAAAATGTTTACTCAGTAATACCGTATAGGCACAGTTTAACAAGAGAAAAAATGGCTTAAATAAACACCAGATCTTAGCGGTCAATGTTATAAAAATATCAGCAGTTTCAAATTGCAACCAAGAATGCCCGTGCAGACGAAAACGATTTTTCAAGATTGCTCATAAATCAGACAATCGCGGTGGGCGGTACAGGAAGTTCAGCATTTAGTCATCACAGCTTTTATCAGACGTATGATGTAGGGTTGGAATAATGGTATACTTCATACATTTAAGAGTAAATCAAAGTTTAAAAAACCGGTGTTGTTGCAACAGTCTCGTACGTCCAATTGATATTGTCCAAAAAAATCGAATTAATTTTCTCATTTTTTTCGCCGATTCGGGGTTTATTATCAAATTACCAACTCTTTTAGGGAGCGGAAAATATACTGGTTTGAACCAACCGTGAAGACGTACTCCTCGGGTGTGAGAACGTATTTGATACCGGAGAGAGTGAATGTAATATTCGGCATTTGAGCCTTGTCTTCACAATTCAATTCATATTGATTCTACAACGAACAATATAGATTAGATAAACACATAAAGCGCAGGTAGCAATTTTTAATATTTTTAACGTTATCACCTTCGTGGAGGTTTCCATAGCTCCAACAGCATGGGCCATCATCGCGACTTCATTTGTAGGGCCAATAAATTGGTTAAAACCCGAACCAATAATTGCCAGACAACCACCGACACAAGCTTTAGTACCAGCCTTGTCTCCAACACTTATACCATCCACGGAAATTTGCCAGCCACTCTGAAAGTCAACATATTGGATGATCAAATTGAACGACACGGTGCTACAAATTGTGCGCCGAGAGGATTGGTAACAGAGAGAAAAATTGTTTCGTGAGTATATTTTAAATTGTTGACATTTTTGTGATGTGCAAATGGACAACCAAGTTACCTTTCCAACAACTTGATGGTAGTTAAACTTTCCAGTGAATCTTGCAGGATTCACACCGCCCAGATATAACTCTCCACCATCTGGTAGTGACAAATCTCTAAATTGTGACAGGTTCAATAGGAAAGACAGGAAAAGAAATAGGTCATTTGCATCGCAATTAATATTTCGCAGATTCGAATAACAAGACAAACATTGTTTTTCAAAAAACTTTAAAAATAATTTCTGACCGCCACGAACGCGTCTTTTTTGTTGAAATAATACATGCAGAATTTTACAACTAATTTACCTGTTAAGATAGAATGAGAACTGATTTTTTGTCACTATCCCCTTTTGAAACATGTGATTGAACATAGGTGTATAGTTGAAAGCTGGGAAACTCATTCCAACCACTCCGTCATACCAATCATCCTGACGACCAGTGGGAGTTTCAATTATCTCAAGGAAGGTCTGATTCACGCCCAAACCCCCAACCTGAAAAAATGTTGTGGATTTCCTTCAATGACAAGGAAATTACCAAGTGTCTTACAGAGATCACATCTTGACTATAAATTCCTGTGCAACCATCAATCGAGTAATTCTTTCCGGTTTTCACATATGTTGAAGAGGCAGCACTGTTATATTTGTGATGCTTGGCTGAAATAAAAATGTGCAATTTTGAGACAACGCAAAAGCGTGTCGGCCATGTTATACTCACAGCATAAATACTTTCTTGTGTCACATTTAACCGAGGGTACCCAAGCGAATTCCACCGAAGTATCAAAAAGGACGATAAATATTTGTGGAGGGGTTCCTATTCCAATTTCTCCCAAGTAAAACAACTAATATAGAATATTCTAGTAAGTTAAGTTATGATTTTATAGATGTTTGGGTGAGGTTACATTATGATAGTTTACAAGAGGCACGGAAACAGCGGCCTTGCTGGAAGCAACTAGAAGTTTGTCGTGACGTTTCTGGAATTCGTTGACAATTGATTTTCTTTCCATTGAAGTTTGGCTCAAAGTCTCATGGGGTGGAAGATTTATTCTTCACCAAAAAGAACATACATTACACTTAGAGATAGGAATGGAATAAGAAATAATTAATATTGTAGTTTCACACATGCACTAGTAAATGGGTTTCCTGGATAATCTGACCCACAAAAAGTTAAAAAGATCAATGAGTTTTGCTGTTGCGTCAAAATTGTCAGCATGTAAAACATAGTTAACTGATTTCAAAATGGCACACACTCACATGTGAGCACTGCAAAGAGTTGCCAACAAAAATAACATCAACATTTCTTTCTTCATCTTTCCAATCTTGTTGAAAACTGTTTTAAACTTACACTATAGAAACCAACTGACTACCGAACAACCCTGCAAAAGTGAAGAGCAGCGAAACTTAGTAGAATGGTTTAGACATGATAGGAGTCCGGAAAGATGGCGTCACGCAATAGTTGTTGGTGAGAAGTTTCGCATCTATACAATTTCGAAGAGGCCTTTTACAACAATAGAAAGAACGATTTTGAAGAATTGTGTAAGCTGAAGACAGACGGCCACTGTTTCGACTTAAAAGGTCTCTTCAGTGCGGCTGGTGTGACTTTCAGACGACTTTGCTGACCAAACGGCCAAGTAAAGACTTCCACTTTGTGGTGACTATACAATCACTGTCATCCGTTGGGCACCAAACCAGGTGCAACCTTGTGGAGACAACAAGGTGATTTTGAAGAAGTTTGTCATCTGCAACCTTAATTACTGTGGTAATATTCTAATAACACGCCGGCCCTGCAAACGCACAAAGTGCATTTGAAGCACTTTGTTCCAATCGAAACGTCAACGTATTAACCTGAAGGAAATCTCAAACCACGATTTTCTTGCAACATTCACTTTTTGATTGTGGCCATTTTCGGTGAAGTTTTGATTGTGCTGTTTACCTAATGCGGTCGTCAAAGTTCTTCAAGGATCAATACGAGTTCCAAACTGCTAATAAAGAAATTCTAGCACTGTTAGCTTAGGTTTCAGAATGATCTTGTTCAGACTCGAGATTTTGTCATTACCAGATGATGGAGAGTTATATCTGGGTGGTGTGAACCCTTCGAGATTCACTGGAAAGTTAAACTACTGTAAAGTTGTCGATAAGGCAGGTTTGTTTCCCACCAGTAGGTGCAGTAATGTCCACAATTTGGAACGAAAGTTTTCAAACAAATGTAACTCTTTGATTACATCATTTTAAGAGCGCAATTAATTTCTTTGCACTCTATGGATGAGTTTGACAAACAATTATGTTTCCTTCTTGGTTATAAGTGTTGGACGTCTTGGCTAATTACTGTGGATGGTATAAGTGCTGGAGATAAAGCTAGTCACAGAGCTGGTGTGGTTACTATGTTTACATTTATAAAATCGTTTACCGTCAATAATCACACCAAGCTGCACTGATCACTTTATTGGTTCAAACAGTGGCCAATTGTGTGCAGCTCTCAAAATTCATATTGTCTCAATGCGTATTTGTATGATACTCACGTGCATTTATCCTTCATAAAGGTCTTCAGTCGTCACACGCTTTTTCGTGCTTTATTCGCCTTTTTGCCTTTTTCACGTTTGACTATTTATCGCCGTGTTGGCGTTTTGCTTCACTTGTCCGGATGAAGGTCTGTTGAATAACGACCGAAACGTCGTTTAAACAAGTTTTCTTTTTGCCAGAAGAGCCTTAAATTACTAAGTTATATGCCTGGCAATATCAACAACAAACTGTTTTAAGACCTTAGTACTAATTTCGCCTGGTGGATCGCGAATCTCCAGTCTAGAACATGTATCCTCTCGTGATGGGTTTGTGATCAGTGGCTCGACTTCCCGTGTGTGTCTTAACCATATCATAATCATGAACGTGATAAGCGCGATATATATTTCTATGCAAAGTCAACAAACCGATCTTGCAGACAGTTCAGTTAAATCAATTAATAAGAAACTAATGATGACTTTAGGCGAAATGTATTTTCCGAAATACACATATCATGGTACGGTACCCAGGGGGCGTTGGTTAGAACGGATCAAAATTAAATTAATATTCTGCAAACACTTTTGTGATTAGCACGCAGATCTGCGAAGCTTTGCTGTGTAACGTGCGACGGTTATGTTATCCACCCTGTAAAAGGCCGTAATCAGAGGATTCCATGTCTGAAATCGTTATGTCTCTGGACTGGCTTTAAATTTAGGTGATACAATATTGATTAGTCCTCTTTAGATTTTGTTGTCCTGTAAGTGAATAAACCTTTGATATCAACGATGTCACGCACAACAGACAAGACTCCAGAGAATCTTGTTCTCGGTAATGTTTTATTTGATGACGCTGTGACCTATTTTCTTATTCACTGGGCTACATGTGCTGGTGTGTAGATATACAATGGACAAGTCACATCGGTAACTATTAGACCGCCAATGGAACGTTTAAAATGTTGCAGCCACACTACGAAAGTGTAGATCAAAAAAATGGAATTATATCGAATGAAGTAACAACATTCATAACGAAACAATGAGGGAACAACGAATTAAGTAACAACAACGTGGGTGTATAAGTTGTAATCAGTGTATATCATTCACACTACTCCTGTCATACGTTCTATACTGAAAAAAACGGTTTCTTTCGTTGCAAAACTTCACACAATTAAAAATGCGTGACGCCGTCTTTCCCAACATCCTGCTTTCATCCGACCATAGTTACAAGTAGTTTCGTTACTCGTTTCATAGTTAAATTTAAGCGTTGCCTGAAACATGTTGCTCACCAGGGTTTAACCGTTAGTCGGCTATTGCTTTATGTCAGGCATTGATTCTTTGCCCTTTTCCATGTAGACACCCTTTTAAAATCACCAACCAGTTATCGCATTCCCTTCTGTTATACTATTGATTTAATCAAGTATTTATATGATCAACCATTACGATTTGGGCCTCCGTACACCACCCAATTTTACTACATTACTGCATTTTACCACATTCAAAAAACTAATACGTATTTTTCAACCTTTTTTTGGTTAAGTATATTTTTAAACCGATCACATAATCAGCGAAACAGAAAAAATACTTGCAATGAAAATCTATTATTTACACTTGATTAATGAGAGTTTGATTTCTTTGAATCGCCTGTATACTCTATATGGCTGACAGAGACTCAGTAACGGATTACTACAATATATTATAAATAATCCTGAGTCGTCCGTCTGTTTACAGTTTCTACGACATATATATTTCGCCTGTGTTTGCAGGCATCATCGGTATCGATAAAAACAACACAACAGCGCAGTTAACCAACAGTAATACAAATACACTTGATTATATATTTCTTTTCATGTGTATATCAACGACACAGCTTTCAAGTGGTTACTGCTGCTCATGTTGGGTTTGATTATCATCACTTAGAAACCGGTGCCAATGTTGCGAATCCAACACGGTTGTTGGCGATATCGAAAGTTGTGTAGTAATTTCTCATAAACATGGTACCAAAGATCCACAATGGACCGTCTTCTGACATCATGTTATTGCCGTAAAACCCGAAGTGGCAATCCGAAAGCTGTTATAAAGGAATAAAATGTCTACTCAATAATACCGAATAGGCACAGTTTAACAATAGGAGAAATGGCTAAAATAAACACCAGATTTTAGCGGTCAATGTTATAAAAATATCAGCGGTTTCAAATTGCAACTGAGGATGCCCGTGCAGACGAAAACGATTTTTCAAGGTTGCTCATAAATCAGAACAATCGCGGTGGGCGGTACAGGAAGTTCAGCATTTAGTCATCACAGCTTTTATGAGGCCTATGATGCAGGGTTGGAATAATGGTATACTTCATACATTTAAGAGTAAATCAAAGTTTAAGATAGCAGTGTTGTTGCAACAGTCTCGTACGTCGAATTGATATTGTCCCCAAAAAATCGAATTAAATTTCTCATTTTTTTCGCCGATTCTGGGGCTGTTATTGAATTACCAACTCTCTTAGGAAGCGAAAAATATACTGGTTTGAACGAACCGTCATGACGTACTCCTCGGGTGTGAGAACGTATTTGATGCCGGAGAGAGTGAATGTAATATTCGGCATTTGAGACTTGTCTCCACAATTCAATGCATATTGATTCTACAACGAACAATACAGTTTAGATAAAAACATAAAGCGCAGGAAGCAAGTTTTTATGTTTAAAAAGTGACCACCTTTGTGGAGGTTTCCATAGCTCCAACAGCATGGGCCATCATCGCCACTTCATCTGTAGGGCCAATAAATTGGTTATTACCTGAACCAATAGTTGCCAGACAACCACCGACACAAGCTTTGGTACCAGCCTTATCTCCAACACTAATACCATCCACGGAAATTTGCCAGTAATTCTGAAAGTCATCATATTTGGTGATCAAATTGAACGACACAGTGCTACAAATCCGTTTGTGTGTTTTGTCAACAAAAGAGAAAAATTGTTTCGTTAGTTAAATTTTAAATTGCAGACATTTTAGTGATGTGCTAATGGACTACTATAGGTTACCTTTCCAATAACTTTATGGTAGTTAAACTTTCCAGTGAATCGTGCAGGGTTCACTCCACCCAGATATAACTCTCCACCATCTGGTAGTGACAAATCTCTAAATTATGACAGGTTTAATAGGAAAGACAGGAAAAGAAATAGGTCATTTGCATCGCAATTAATATTTCGCAGATTCGAATAACAAGACAAATATTGCTTAATACTGCTCTTCTGGCAAACTTTATTGTATTTACGTTTCTCGACGTTTCGGCTATTATGCAACAGCCTTCATCAGGAGGAAGTATCTAAGTCTACCACAGTGGACGATTTGAGGCACATAAACAGAAACGCTAAAAAGAAAGAAGAAGTGAAACAACGAAAAAGCGATAAGGGCGAACACACCTGCACAGTATACTTATCACTAACCGCACGGTTTTATCACGGTTTTTGAAGTGCGTAATGTCTATCGGCATAATTTTTCTCTAGCAAGTGTCGATAAACCGGTGGAAACAGAGTTTGTTTCTTGTCATTGAGTGATGACGCATGCGTATTGATGTTTAACGACTCTGAAAACATCCTCTTGTGCCTATCGGACTCGCGTTCCAAAATGATCGTTTTTGTAAAGTCCACCGCATGTCCTGATTCGGCCACATGTTGCGAAAGAGCCGTTTTTTCCTCATGGTTTCTCACGTCCCTTTGGTGCTCTTTCCTTAATATCGCACCCTACGTTCCTTAATATCGCACCCAAAAGACCGCATGCACGACAAGCTCGACACGAGGGGTGTGGTCTACAGTATTCCCTGCGGTGGTTGCAGCGGCGTATACATTGGTGAAACTGGCCGTGCGCTAAGAACAAGGTTAAAAGAGCACCAAAGGGACGTGAGAAACCATGAGGAAAAAACGGCTCTTTCGCAACATGTGGCCGAATCAGGACATGCGGTGGACTTTACAAAAACGATCATTTTGGAACGCGAGTCCGATAGGCACAAGAGGATGTTTTTAGAGTCGTTAAACATCAATACGCATGCGTCATCACTCAATGACAAGAAACAAACTCTGTTTCCACCGGTTTATCGACACTTGCTAGAGAAAAATTATGCCGATAGACATTACGCACTTCAAAAACCGTGATAAAACCGTGCGGTTAGTGATAAGTATACTGTGCAGGTGTGTTCGCCCTTATCGCTTTTTCGTTGTTTCACTTCTTCTTTCTTTTTAGCGTTTCTGTTTATGTGCCTCAAATCGTCCACTGTGGTAGACTTAGATACTTCCTCCTGATGAAGGCTGTTGCATAATAGCCGAAACGTCGAGAAACGTAAATACAATAAAGTTTGCCAGAAGAGCAGTATTAAGCAATAAATATGCCTGGCAGCATCAGTAACAATTTATTTAAAGACAAATATTGTTTTTCAAAATGACTTCAAAAATTGAAATATTGGGATCTGCCCAAAACTGCAGATGCAGGCCTAGCGATCACTGCAACTTATTTTATAATACTACAGGATCAGCCTGTATAAAAAGCTACTGCTTTTTTTAGTTGTTTTTCAAAAAACTTTAAAAAACGATTTCTGACCGCGACGAACGCGTCTTTTTTGTTAAAATAATACATGCACTAATTTACCTGTTAAGATAGAATGAGAACTGATTTTTTGACACTATCCCCTTTTGAAACATGTGATTAAACATAGGTGTATAGTTCCCACGTGGGAAATTCATTCCAACTACTCCGTCAAAGAAATCATCTCGATGAACATCGGGAGTTTCAATTATCTCAACAAAGGTCTGATTCACACTCAAACCCCCAACCTGAAAATATATAATGGTTTTCCTTCAATGATAAGGAAATTACCAAGTGTCTTACAGAGATCACATCTTGACTATAAAGTCCTGCAAAACCTTCAATCGAGTAATTCTTTCCGGTTTTCACATATGTTGAAGAGGCAGCACTGTTATATTTGTGATGCTTGGCTGAAATAAAAATGTGCAATTTTGAGACAACGCAAAAGCGTGTCGGCCATGTTATACTCACAGCATGCAACCCTGTTTGTGTCACATTTAACCGAGGGCACCCAAGCGAATTCCTTCAGAGTATGAAAAAGGACGATAAATATTTGTGGAGGGGTTCCTATTCCAATTTCTCCCAAGTAAAACAACTAATATAGAATATTCTAGTAAGTTAAGATATGTTTTTATAGATGTTTGGGTGAGGTTACGTTATAAAAGTTTACAAGAGGCACGGCAACAGCGGCCTTAGAAGCAAATAGAAGTTTGTCGTGGCGTTTCTGGAATTCGTTGACATTTGATTTTCTTTCCATTGAAGTTTGGCTCAAAGTCTCATGAGGTGGAAGATTTATTCTTCATCAAAAATGCCATACATTAGACTTCGAGATAAAAAAAAAATAATATTGTAATTTCATAAATGCACTAGAAATGGTTTTCCTGGGTACATAATTTAATCGACAAATGCGTTAATGGCTGAAAGATCAATGAGTTTTGCTGTTGCGTCAAACTTGTCAGCATGTAAAACACAGTTAACTGATTTCAAGATGGCGCACACTCACATGTGAGCACTGCAAAGTGTTGTCAACAAAAATAACATCAAGACTTCTTTCTTCATCTTTCCAACCTTGTTGAAAACTGTTATAAACTTACACAAGAAACCAACCGACTACCAAACAACCCTGCAAAAGTGAAGAGCAGCGAAACTTAGTAGAATGGTTTAGACATAACTGGAGTCCGGAAAGATGGCGTCACGCAATAGTTGTTTGTGCGAAGTTTCACATCTATGCAATTTCGAAGAGGCCTTTTACAACAATAGAAAGAACGATTTTAAATAAGTTTGTCCTCTGCAACTTCACTGAGTAATATTCTGATAAAAATCCGACCCTGCAAACCACACAAAGTGCATTTGACGCACTTTGTTCCAACCGAAACGTCAACGTATTAACCTGATGGAAATCTCTTTATTGCAACATTTACTTTTTGATTGTGGCCATTTTCGGTGAAGTTTATGATCAAGTTGTTTTCCCAATGCGGGCGTAAAACTGCTTTGAGGATCAATACGACCTGCAAACATCTAAAAAAAAATTCTGGTACTGTTAGTGTTGGTTTCAGGGTAATCAACTCGTTTAGATACTAATAAGTATCCCTAAATTATGGACATTTGTCACTACCAGATTGTGGAGAGTTATATCTAGGCGGTGTGAACCCTTCAAGATTCACTTGAAAGTTGAACTACCGTAAAGTTGTCGATAAGGCAGGTTTGTTTCCCACCAGTAGGTGCAGTAATATCCACAATTTGAAACGAAAATTTCCAAACAAATTTAACTCTTGGATTACATCATTTTAAGTGCGCAATTAATTTCTTTGCACTCTATGGATGAGTTTGACAAACAATTATGTTTCCTTCATGGTTATAAGTGTTGGACGTCTTGGCTAATTACTATGGATGGTATAAGTGTTGGAGATAAAGGTAGTCACAGAGCTGGTGTGGTTACTATGTTTACATCTATAAAATAGTTTACCGTCAATATTCACACCAAGCTGCACTGATCACTTTATTGGTCGATACAGTGGCCATCTGTGTGTAGCTCTCAAAATTCATATTATTGTCTCAATGCGTATTTGTATAATACTCATGTACATTTATCCTTCATAAAGGTCTTCAATTGTCACACGCTTTTTCGTGCTTCATTCGCCTTTTTGCCTTTTTCACGTTTGACTATTTATCGCCGTGTTGGCGTTTCGCTTCACTTGTCCTGATGAAGGTCTGTTGAATAACGACCGAAACGTCGTTTAAACAAGTTTTCTTTTTGCCAGAAGAGCCTTAAATTACTAAGTAATATGCCTGGCAATATCAACAACAAACTGTTTTAATACCTTAGTACTAATTCCGCCTGGTGGATCGCGGCATCTCCAGTCTAGAACAGGTATCCCCTCGTGATGGGTTTGTGATCAGTGGTTCGACTCCCCGTGAGTGTCTTTACCACGTCATAATCATGAACGTGATAAGCGCGATATATATTTCTATGCAAAGTCAACAAACCGATCTTGCAGACAGTTCAGTTAAATCAATTAATAAGAAACTCATGATGACTTCAGGCGAAATATATTTTCCGAAATACACATATCATGGTACGGTACCCAGGGGGCCTTGGTAAGAACGGATCAAAATTAAATTAATATTCTGCAAACACTTTTGTGATTAGCACGCAGATCTGCGAAGGTTTGCTGTGTATCGTGCGACGGTTATGTTATCCACCCTGTAAAATGCCGTAATCAGAGGATTCCATGTCTGAAATCGTTATGTCTCTGGACTGGCTTTAAATGTAGGTGATACAACATTAATTAGTCCTTTTAAGATTTTGTTGTCCTGTAAGTGAATAAACGTTTAAAGTCAACGATGTCACGCACAACAGAAAACTCCAGAGAATCTTGTTCTCGGTAATGTTTTAATTGATGACGCTGTGACCTATTTTCTTATTCACTGTGCTACATGTGCTGGTGTGTAGATATACAGTGGACACGTCACATCGGTAACTATTAGACCGCCAATGGAACGTTCAAAATGTTGCAGCCACACTACGAAAGTGTAGATACAAAAAATTTGGAATTATTATCGAATGAAGTAACAACATTCATAACGAAACAATGAGGTAACAACGAATTAAGTAACAACAACGTGGGTGTATAAGTTGTAATCAGTGTATATCATTCACACTACTCCTGCCATGCGTTCTATACTGAAAAAAACGGTTTCTTTCGATGCAAAACTTCACACAATTAAAATGCGTGACGCCGTCTTTCCCAACATCCTGCTTTCATCCGACCATAGTTACAAGTAGTTTCGTTACTCGTTTCATAGTTATATTTAAGCGTTGCCTGAAACATGTTGCTCACCAGGGTTTAGCCGTTAGTCGGCTATTGCTTTATGTCAGGCATTGATTCTTTGCCTTTTTCCATGTTGACACTCTTTAAAATCACCAACCAGTTATCGCATTACCCTCTGTTATACTATTGATTTAATCAATTAATTATATGATCAACCATTACGATTTGGGCCTCCGTACACCACCCAATTTTACTACATTACTGCATTTTACCACATTCAAAAAATTAATACGTATTTTTCAACCTTTTTTTGGTTAAGTATATTTTTAAACCGATCACATAATCAGCGAAACAGAAAAAATACTTGCAATGAAAATCTATTATTTACACTTGATTAATGAGAGTTTGATTTCTTTGAATCGCCTGTATACTCTATATGGCTGACAGAGACTCAGTAACGGATTACTACAATATATTATAAATAATCCTGAGTCGTCCGTCTGTTTAAAGTTTCTACGACATATATATTTCGCCTGTGTTTGCAGGCATCATCGGTATCGACAAAAACAACACAACAGCGCAGTTAACCAACAGTAATACAAATACACTTGATTATATATTTCGTTTCATGTGTATATCAACGACACAGCTTTCAAGTGGTTACTGCTGCTCATTTTGGGTTTGATTACGATCATTTAGAAACCGGTGCCAATGTTGCGAATCCAACACGGTTGTTGGCGATATCGAAAGTTGTGTAGTAATTTCTCATAAACATGACACCAAAGATCCACAATGGACCATCTTCTGACATCATGTTCCTGCCGTAAAACCCGAAGAAGCATTCCTCCTTATACTGTTATAAAGGAATAAAA
The DNA here is from genome assembly GCF_947561715.1 of Ascidia mentula. Lineage (NCBI taxonomy): Eukaryota > Metazoa > Chordata > Ascidiacea > Phlebobranchia > Ascidiidae > Ascidia > Ascidia mentula. Next base: position 19,059,260 of record NC_138568.1, on the reverse strand, counting down.
TGTTTACTCAATAATACCGTATAGGCACAGTTTAACAATAGAAAAATGGTTAAAATAAAGACCACATTTTAGCGGTCAATGTTATAAAAATATCAGCAGTTTCAATTTGCAACTGAGGATGCCCGTGCAGACGAAATCGATTTTTCAAGATTGCTCATAAATCAGACAATGGCGGTTGGGCGGTACAGGAAGTTCAGCATTTAGTCATTTCAGCTTTTATGAGGCCTATGATGCAGGGTTCGAATAATGGTATACTTCATACATTTAAGAGTAAATCAAAGTTTAAGAAACCGGTGTTGTTGCAACAGTCTCGTACGACCAATTGATATTGTCCAAAAAAATCGAATTAAATTTCATATTTTTTTTCGCCGATTCGGGGGTTGTTATTCAATTACCAACTTTCTTAGAGAACGGTTTGTTGTAAGACTGGTTTAAACGAACCGTTATGACGTACTCCTCGGGTGTGAGAACGTATTTGATACCGGAGAGAGTGAATGTAATATTCGGCATTTGAGGCTTGTCTCCACAATTCAATTCATATCGATTCTACAACGAACAATATAGATTAGATTAACACATAAAGCGCAGGTAGCAAGTTTTAATATTTTTAACGTTATCACCTTCGTGGAGGTTTCCAGAGCTCCAACAGCATGGGCCATCATCGCGACTTCATCTGTAGGGCCAACAAATTGGTTATTTCCTGAACCAATAATTGCCAGACAACCACCGACACAAGCTTTGGTACCAGCCTTATCTCCAACACTTATACCATCTACGGAAATTTGCCAGTAATTCTGAAAGTCAACATAATTGATGATCAAATTGAACGACACGGTGCTAAAAATCCGCTTGCGTGCGCCGAGAGGATTAGTAACAAACAAAAATTCTGTCGTTGGTTTATTTTGAATTGCAGACATTTTAGTGATGTGCAAATGGACTACTATAGGTTACCTTTCCAACAACTTTATGGTAGTTAAACTTTCCAGTGAATCGTGCAGGGTTCACACCGCCCAGATATAACTCTCCACCATCTGGTAGTGACAAATCTCTAAATTATGATAGGTTCAATAGGAAAGACAGGAAAAGATATAGGTAATATTTCGCAGGTTCGAATAACAAGACAAATATTGTTTTTCAAAAAAACAACTTTGAAAAATGATTTCTGACCGCGACGAACGCGTCTTTTTTGTTGAAATAATTCATGCACAATTTTACAACTCATTTACCTGTTAAGATAGAATGAGAACTGATTTTTGTTCACTATCCCCTTTTGAAACATGTGATTGAACATAGGTGTATAGTTCCCACGTGGGAAGTTCATTCCAACTATTCCGTCATACAAATCGTCTTGAAGATCATATGGAGGTTCAATCATCTCAACAAAGGTCTGATTCACACCCACACCCCCAACCTGAAAAAATATTAAGGTTTACCTTCAATGATGAAAAACTTACCCAGTGTGTTACAGAGATCACATCTTGACTATAAATTCCTGTGTAACCTTCAAACGAGTAATTCTTTCCGGTTTTCACATATGTTGAAGAGGCAGCACTGTTATATTTGTGATGCTTGGCTGAAATAAAAATGTGCAATTTTGAGACAACGCAAAAGCGTGTCGACCATGTTATACTCACAGCATGCACCCGTGTCACATTTAACCGAGGGCACCAAAGAGATGTCCATCACAGTATCAAAAAGAACGATAAATATTTGTTGAGGGGTTCCTATTCCAATTTCTCCCAAGTAAAACAACTAATATAGAATATTCTGGTAAGTTAAGTTATGTTTTTATAGATGTTTGGGTGAGGTTACATTATGATAGTTTACAAGAGGCACGGAAACAGCGGCCTTGCTGGAAGCAAGTAGACGTTTGTCGTGACGTTTCTGGAATTCGTTGACAATTGATTTTCTTTCCATTGAAGTTTGGCTCAAAGTCTCATGGGGTGGAAGATTTATTCTTCACCAAAAAGAACATATATTACACTTAGAGATAGAAATGGCATAACAAATAATTAATACTGTAGTTTCACACATGCACTAGTAAATTGGTTTCCTGGATAATCTGACCCACAAAAAGTTAAAAAGGTCAATGAGTTTTGCTGTTGCGTCAAAATTGTCAGCATGTAAAACATAGTTAACTGATTTCAACATGACACACACTCACATGTGAGCACTGCAAAGTGTTGCCAACAAAAATAACATCAAGATTTCTTTCTTCATCTTTCCAATCTTGTTGAAAACTGTTTTAAACTTACACTATAGAAACCAACTGACTACCGAACAACCCTGTAAAAGTGAAGAGCAGCGAAACTTAGTAGAATGGTTTAGACATAACTGGAGTCCGGAAAGATGGCGTCACGCAATAGTTGTTTGTGCGAAGTTTCGCATCTATACAATTTCGAAGAGGCCTTTTACAACAATAGAAAGAACGATTTTGAAGAATTGTGTAAGCTGAAGACAGACGGCCATTGTTTCGACTTAAAAGGTCTCTTCAGTGCCGCTGGTGTGACTTTTAGACGACTTTGCTGACCAAACGGCCAAGTAAAGACTTCCACTTTGTGGTGACTATACAATCACTGTCATCCGTTGGGCACCAAACCAGGTGCAACCTTGTGGAGAAAACAAGGTGATTTTGAAGAAGTTTGTCCTCCGCAACCTTAATTACTGTGGTAATATTCTAACAACACGCCGGCCCTGCAAACGCACAAAGTGCATTTGACGCACTTTGTTCCAATCAAAACGTCAATGTATTAACCTGAAGGAAATCTCAAACCACGATTTTCTTGCAACATTCACTTTTTGATTGTGGCCATTTTCGGTGAAGTTTTGATTGTGCTGTTTACCTAATGCGGTCGTCAAAGTTCTTCAAGGATCAATACGAGTTCCAAACTGCTAATAAAGAAATTCTAGCACTGTTAGCTTAGGTTTCAGAATGATCTTGTTCAGACTCGAGATTTTGTCATTACCAGATGATGGAGAGTTATATCTGGGTGGTGTGAACCCTTCGAGATTCACTGGAAAGTTAAACTACTGTAAAGTTGTCGATAAGGCAGGTTTGTTTCCCACCAGTAGGTGCAGTAATGTCCACAATTTGGAACGAAAGTTTCCAAACAAATGTAACTCTTTGATTACATCATTTTAAGAGCGCAATTAATTTCTTTGCACACTATGGATGAGTTTGACAAACAATTATGTTTCCTTCTTGGTTATAAGTGTTGGACGTCTTGGCTAATTACTGTGGATTGTATAAGTGCTGGAGATAAAGGTAGTCACAGAGCTGGTGTGGTTACTATGTTTACATCTATAAAATCCTTTTCCGTCAATAATCACACCAAGCTGCACTGATCACTTTATTGGTCGAAACAGTGGCCATCTGTGTGCAGCTCTCAAAATTCATATTATTGTCTCAATGCGTATTTGTATGATACTCACGTACATTTATCCTGCATAAAGGTCTTCAGTCGTCACACGCTTTTTCGTGCTTTATTCGCCTTTTTGCCTTTTTCACGTTTGACTATTTATCTCCGTGTTGGCGTTTCGCTTCACTTGTCCTGATGAAGGTCTGTTGAATAACGACCGAAACGTCGTTTTAAACAAGTTTTCTTTTTGCCAGAAAAGCCTTAAATTACTAAGTCATATGCCTGGCAATATCAACAACAAACTGTTTTAATAACTTAGTACTAATTTCGCCGGATGGATCGCGGCATCTCCAGTCTAGAATAGGTATCCCCTCGTAATGGGTTTGTGATCAGTGGCTCGACTTCCCGTGTGTGTCTTAACCATATCATAATCATGAACGTGATCAGCGCGATATATATTTCTATGCAAAGTCAACAAACCGATCTTGCAGGCAGTTCAGTTAAATCAATTAATAAGAAACTCATGATGACTTCAGGCGAAATATATTTTCCGAAATACACATATCATGGTAGGTACCCAGGGGGCCTTGGTTAGAACGGATCAAAATTAAATTAATATTCTGCAAACACTTTTGTGATTAGCACGCAGATCTGCGAAGCTTTGCTGTGTAACGTGCTACGGTTATGTTATCCACCGTGTAAAAGGCCGTAATCAGAGGATTCCATGTCTGAAATCGTTATGTCTCTGGACTGGCTTTAAATTTAGGTGATACAATATTGATTAGTCCTCTTTAGATTTTGTTGTCCTGTAAGTGAATAAACCTTTGATATCAACGATGTCACGCACAACAGACAAGACTCCAGAGAATCTTGTTCTCGGTAATGTTTTATTTGATGACGCTGTGACCTATTTTCTTATTCACTGGGCTACATGTGCTGGTGTGTAGATATACAATGGACAAGTCACATCGGTAACTATTAGACCGCCAATGGAACGTTTAAAATGTTGCAGCCACACTACGAAAGTGTAGATCAAAAAAATGGAATTATATCGAATGAAGTAACAACATTCATAACGAAACAATGAGGGAACAACGAATTAAGTAACAACAACGTGGGTGTATAAGTTGTAATCAGTGTATATCATTCACACTACTCCTGCAATACGTTCTATACTGAAAAAAACGGTTTCTTTCGATGCAAAACTTCACACAATTAAAATGCGTGACGCCGTCTTTCCCAACATCCTGCTTTCATCCGACCATAGTTACAAGTAGTTTCGTTACTCGTTTCATAGTTATATTTAAGCGTTGCCTGAAACATGTTGCTCACCAGGGTTTAGCCGTTAGTCAGCTATTGCTTTATGTCAGGCATTGATTCTTTGCCTTTTTCCATGTAGACACCCTTTTAAAATCACCAACCAGTTGTCGCATTCCCTTCTGTTATGCTTTGGACTCAATCAAGTATTTATATGATCAACCATTACGATTTGACCTCCGTTCACCACCCAATTTTACTACATTACTGCATTTTACCACATTCAAAAAACTACTACATATTTTTCAACCTTTTTTTGGTTAAGTATATTTTTAAACCGATCACATAATCAGCGAAACAGAAAAAATACTTGCAATGAAAATCTATTATTTACACTTGATTAATGACAGTTTGATTTCTTTGAATCGCCTGTATACTCTATATGGCTGACAGAGACTCAGTAACGGATTACTACAATATATTATAAATAATCCTGAGTCGTCCGTCAGTTTAAAGTTTCTACGACATATATATTTCGCCTGTGTTTGCGGGCATCATCGGTATCGATAAAAACAACACAACAGCGCAGTTAACCAACAGTAATACAAATACACTTGATTATATATTTCTTTACATGTGTATATCAACGACACAGCTTTCAAGTGGTTACTGCTGCTCATGTTGGGTTTGATTATCATCACTTAGAAACCGGTGCCAATGTTGCGAATCCAACACGGTTGTTGGCGATATCGAAAGTTGTGTAGTAATTTCTCATAAACATGGTACCAAAGATCCACAATGGACCATCGTCTGACATCATGTTATTACCGAAAAAACCCAAGATGCACTTCTCCGAAAACTGTTATAAAGGAATAAAATGTTTACTCAGTAATACCGAATAGGCACAGTTTAACAATAGGAGAAATGGCTAAAATAAACACCAGATTTTAGCGGTCAATGTTATGAAAATATCAGCAGTTTCAAATTGCAACCAAGAATGCCCGTGCAGACGAAAACGATTTTTCAAGATTGCTCATAAATCAGACAATCGCGGTGGGCGGTACAGGAAGTTCAGCATTTAGTCATTTCAGCTTTTATGAGGCCTATGATGCAGGGTTCGAATAATGGTATACTTCATACATTTAAGAGTAAATCAAAGTTTAAAAAACCGGTGTTGTTGCAACAGTCTCGTACGTCCAATTGATATTGTCCAAAAAAATCGAATTAATTTTCTCATTTTTTTCGCCGATTCGGGGTTTATTATCAAATTACCAACTCTTTTAGGGAGCGGAAAATATACTGGTTTGAACCAACCGTGAAGACGTACTCCTCGGGTGTGAGAACGTATTTGATACCGGAGAGAGTGAATGTAATATTCGGCATTTGAGCCTTGTCTTCACAATTCAATTCATATTGATTCTACAACGAACAATATAGATTAGATAAACACATAAAGCGCAGGTAGCAATTTTTAATATTTTTAACGTTATCACCTTCGTGGAGGTTTCCATAGCTCCAACAGCATGGGCCATCATCGCGACTTCATTTGTAGGGCCAATAAATTGGTTAAAACCCGAACCAATAATTGCCAGACAACCACCGACACAAGCTTTAGTACCAGCCTTGTCTCCAACACTTATACCATCCACGGAAATTTGCCAGTCACTCTGAAAGTCAACATATTGGATGATCAAATTGAACGACACGGTGCTACAAATTGTGCGCCGAGAGGATTGGTAACAGAGAGAAAAATTGTTTCGTGAGTATATTTTAAATTGTTGACATTTTTGTGATGTGCAAATGGACAACCAAGTTACCTTTCCAACAACTTGATGGTAGTTAAACTTTCCAGTGAATCTTGCAGGATTCACACCGCCCAGATATAACTCTCCACCATCTGGTAGTGACAAATCTCTAAATTGTGACAGGTTCAATAGGAAAGACAGGAAAAGAAATAGGTCATTTGCATCGCAATTAATATTTCGCAGATTCGAATAACAAGACAAACATTGTTTTTCAAAAAACTTTAAAAATAATTTCTGACCGCCACGAACGCGTCTTTTTTGTTGAAATAATACATGCAGAATTTTACAACTAATTTACCTGTTAAGATAGAATGAGAACTGATTTTTTGTCACTATCCCCTTTTGAAACATGTGATTGAACATAGGTGTATAGTTGAAAGCTGGGAAACTCATTCCAACCACTCCGTCATACCAATCATCCTGACGACCAGTGGGAGTTTCAATTATCTCAAGGAAGGTCTGATTCACGCCCAAACCCCCAACCTGAAAAAATGTTGTGGATTTCCTTCAATGACAAGGAAATTACCAAGTGTCTTACAGAGATCACATCTTGACTATAAATTCCTGTGCAACCATCAATCGAGTAATTCTTTCCGGTTTTCACATATGTTGAAGAGGCAGCACTGTTATATTTGTGATGCTTGGCTGAAATAAAAATGTGCAATTTTGAGACAACGCAAAAGCGTGTCGGCCATGTTATACTCACAGCATAAATACTTTCTTGTGTCACATTTAACCGAGGGTACCCAAGCGAATTCCACCGAAGTATCAAAAAGGACGATAAATATTTGTGGAGGGGTTCCTATTCCAATTTCTCCCAAGTAAAACAACTAATATAGAATATTCTAGTAAGTTAAGTTATGTTTTTATAGATGTTTGGGTGAGGTTACATTATGATAGTTTACAAGAGGCACGGAAACAGCGGCCTTGCTGGAAGCAACTAGAAGTTTGTCGTGACGTTTCTGGAATTCGTTGACAATTGATTTTCTTTCCATTGAAGTTTGGCTCAAAGTCTCATGGGGTGGAAGATTTATTCTTCACCAAAAAGAACATACATTACACTTAGAGATAGGAATGGAATAAGAAATAATTAATATTGTAGTTTCACACATGCACTAGTAAATGGGTTTCCTGGATAATCTGACCCACAAAAAGTTAAAAAGATCAATGAGTTTTGCTGTTGCGTCAAAATTGTCAGCATGTAAAACATAGTTAACTGATTTCAAAATGGCACACACTCACATGTGAGCACTGCAAAGAGTTGCCAACAAAAATAACATCAACATTTCTTTCTTCATCTTTCCAATCTTGTTGAAAACTGTTTTAAACTTACACTATAGAAACCAACTGACTACCGAACAACCCTGCAAAAGTGAAGAGCAGCGAAACTTAGTAGAATGGTTTAGACATGATAGGAGTCCGGAAAGATGGCGTCACGCAATAGTTGTTGGTGAGAAGTTTCGCATCTATACAATTTCGAAGAGGCCTTTTACAACAATAGAAAGAACGATTTTGAAGAATTGTGTAAGCTGAAGACAGACGGCCACTGTTTCGACTTAAAAGGTCTCTTCAGTGCGGCTGGTGTGACTTTCAGACGACTTTGCTGACCAAACGGCCAAGTAAAGACTTCCACTTTGTGGTGACTATACAATCACTGTCATCCGTTGGGCACCAAACCAGGTGCAACCTTGTGGAGACAACAAGGTGATTTTGAAGAAGTTTGTCATCTGCAACCTTAATTACTGTGGTAATATTCTAATAACACGCCGGCCCTGCAAACGCACAAAGTGCATTTGAAGCACTTTGTTCCAATCGAAACGTCAACGTATTAACCTGAAGGAAATCTCAAACCACGATTTTCTTGCAACATTCACTTTTTGATTGTGGCCATTTTCGGTGAAGTTTTGATTGTGCTGTTTACCTAATGCGGTCGTCAAAGTTCTTCAAGGATCAATACGAGTTCCAAACTGCTAATAAAGAAATTCTAGCACTGTTAGCTTAGGTTTCAGAATGATCTTGTTCAGACTCGAGATTTTGTCATTACCAGATGATGGAGAGTTATATCTGGGTGGTGTGAACCCTTCGAGATTCACTGGAAAGTTAAACTACTGTAAAGTTGTCGATAAGGCAGGTTTGTTTCCCACCAGTAGGTGCAGTAATGTCCACAATTTGGAACGAAAGTTTTCAAACAAATGTAACTCTTTGATTACATCATTTTAAGAGCGCAATTAATTTCTTTGCACTCTATGGATGAGTTTGACAAACAATTATGTTTCCTTCTTGGTTATAAGTGTTGGACGTCTTGGCTAATTACTGTGGATGGTATAAGTGCTGGAGATAAAGCTAGTCACAGAGCTGGTGTGGTTACTATGTTTACATTTATAAAATCGTTTACCGTCAATAATCACACCAAGCTGCACTGATCACTTTATTGGTTCAAACAGTGGCCAATTGTGTGCAGCTCTCAAAATTCATATTGTCTCAATGCGTATTTGTATGATACTCACGTGCATTTATCCTTCATAAAGGTCTTCAGTCGTCACACGCTTTTTCGTGCTTTATTCGCCTTTTTGCCTTTTTCACGTTTGACTATTTATCGCCGTGTTGGCGTTTTGCTTCACTTGTCCGGATGAAGGTCTGTTGAATAACGACCGAAACGTCGTTTAAACAAGTTTTCTTTTTGCCAGAAGAGCCTTAAATTACTAAGTTATATGCCTGGCAATATCAACAACAAACTGTTTTAAGACCTTAGTACTAATTTCGCCTGGTGGATCGCGAATCTCCAGTCTAGAACATGTATCCTCTCGTGATGGGTTTGTGATCAGTGGCTCGACTTCCCGTGTGTGTCTTAACCATATCATAATCATGAACGTGATAAGCGCGATATATATTTCTATGCAAAGTCAACAAACCGATCTTGCAGACAGTTCAGTTAAATCAATTAATAAGAAACTAATGATGACTTTAGGCGAAATATATTTTCCGAAATACACATATCATGGTACGGTACCCAGGGGGCGTTGGTTAGAACGGATCAAAATTAAATTAATATTCTGCAAACACTTTTGTGATTAGCACGCAGATCTGCGAAGCTTTGCTGTGTAACGTGCGACGGTTATGTTATCCACCCTGTAAAAGGCCGTAATCAGAGGATTCCATGTCTGAAATCGTTATGTCTCTGGACTGGCTTTAAATTTAGGTGATACAATATTGATTAGTCCTCTTTAGATTTTGTTGTCCTGTAAGTGAATAAACCTTTGATATCAACGATGTCACGCACAACAGACAAGACTCCAGAGAATCTTGTTCTCGGTAATGTTTTATTTGATGACGCTGTGACCTATTTTCTTATTCACTGGGCTACATGTGCTGGTGTGTAGATATACAATGGACAAGTCACATCGGTAACTATTAGACCGCCAATGGAACGTTCAAAATGTTGCAGCCACACTACGAAAGTGTAGATCAAAAAAATGGAATTATATCGAATGAAGTAACAACATTCATAACGAAACAATGAGGGAACAACGAATTAAGTAACAACAACGTGGGTGTATAAGTTGTAATCAGTGTATATCATTCACACTACTCCTGTCATACGTTCTATACTGAAAAAAACGGTTTCTTTCGTTGCAAAACTTCACACAATTAAAAATGCGTGACGCCGTCTTTCCCAACATCCTGCTTTCATCCGACCATAGTTACAAGTAGTTTCGTTACTCGTTTCATAGTTAAATTTAAGCGTTGCCTGAAACATGTTGCTCACCAGGGTTTAACCGTTAGTCGGCTATTGCTTTATGTCAGGCATTGATTCTTTGCCCTTTTCCATGTAGACACCCTTTTAAAATCACCAACCAGTTATCGCATTCCCTTCTGTTATACTATTGATTTAATCAAGTATTTATATGATCAACCATTACGATTTGGGCCTCCGTACACCACCCAATTTTACTACATTACTGCATTTTACCACATTCAAAAAATTAATACGTATTTTTCAACCTTTTTTTGGTTAAGTATATTTTTAAACCGATCACATAATCAGCGAAACAGAAAAAATACTTGCAATGAAAATCTATTATTTACACTTGATTAATGAGAGTTTGATTTCTTTGAATCGCCTGTATACTCTATATGGCTGACAGAGACTCAGTAACGGATTACTACAATATATTATAAATAATCCTGAGTCGTCCGTCTGTTTACAGTTTCTACGACATATATATTTCGCCTGTGTTTGCAGGCATCATCGGTATCGATAAAAACAACACAACAGCGCAGTTAACCAACAGTAATACAAATACACTTGATTATATATTTCTTTTCATGTGTATATCAACGACACAGCTTTCAAGTGGTTACTGCTGCTCATGTTGGGTTTGATTATCATCACTTAGAAACCGGTGCCAATGTTGCGAATCCAACACGGTTGTTGGCGATATCGAAAGTTGTGTAGTAATTTCTCATAAACATGGTACCAAAGATCCACAATGGACCGTCTTCTGACATCATGTTATTGCCGTAAAACCCGAAGTGGCAATCCGAAAGCTGTTATAAAGGAATAAAATGTCTACTCAATAATACCGAATAGGCACAGTTTAACAATAGGAGAAATGGCTAAAATAAACACCAGATTTTAGCGGTCAATGTTATAAAAATATCAGCGGTTTCAAATTGCAACTGAGGATGCCCGTGCAGACGAAAACGATTTTTCAAGGTTGCTCATAAATCAGAACAATCGCGGTGGGCGGTACAGGAAGTTCAGCATTTAGTCATCACAGCTTTTATGAGGCCTATGATGCAGGGTTGGAATAATGGTATACTTCATACATTTAAGAGTAAATCAAAGTTTAAGATAGCAGTGTTGTTGCAACAGTCTCGTACGTCGAATTGATATTGTCCCCAAAAAATCGAATTAAATTTCTCATTTTTTTCGCCGATTCGGGGGCTGTTATTGAATTACCAACTCTCTTAGGAAGCGAAAAATATACTGGTTTGAACGAACCGTCATGACGTACTCCTCGGGTGTGAGAACGTATTTGATGCCGGAGAGAGTGAATGTAATATTCGGCATTTGAGACTTGTCTCCACAATTCAATGCATATTGATTCTACAACGAACAATACAGTTTAGATAAAAACATAAAGCGCAGGAAGCAAGTTTTTATGTTTAAAAAGTGACCACCTTTGTGGAGGTTTCCATAGCTCCAACAGCATGGGCGATCATCGCCACTTCATCTGTAGGGCCAATAAATTGGTTATTACCTGAACCAATAGTTGCCAGACAACCACCGACACAAGCTTTGGTACCAGCCTTATCTCCAACACTAATACCATCCACGGAAATTTGCCAGTAATTCTGAAAGTCATCATATTTGGTGATCAAATTGAACGACACAGTGCTACAAATCCGTTTGTGTGTTTTGTCAACAAAAGAGAAAAATTGTTTCGTTAGTTAAATTTTAAATTGCAGACATTTTAGTGATGTGCTAATGGACTACTATAGGTTACCTTTCCAATAACTTTATGGTAGTTAAACTTTCCAGTGAATCGTGCAGGGTTCACTCCACCCAGATATAACTCTCCACCATCTGGTAGTGACAAATCTCTAAATTATGACAGGTTTAATAGGAAAGACAGGAAAAGAAATAGGTCATTTGCATCGCAATTAATATTTCGCAGATTCGAATAACAAGACAAATATTGCTTAATACTGCTCTTCTGGCAAACTTTATTGTATTTACGTTTCTCGACGTTTCGGCTATTATGCAACAGCCTTCATCAGGAGGAAGTATCTAAGTCTACCACAGTGGACGATTTGAGGCACATAAACAGAAACGCTAAAAAGAAAGAAGAAGTGAAACAACGAAAAAGCGATAAGGGCGAACACACCTGCACAGTATACTTATCACTAACCGCACGGTTTTATCACGGTTTTTGAAGTGCGTAATGTCTATCGGCATAATTTTTCTCTAGCAAGTGTCGATAAACCGGTGGAAACAGAGTTTGTTTCTTGTCATTGAGTGATGACGCATGCGTATTGATGTTTAACGACTCTGAAAACATCCTCTTGTGCCTATCGGACTCGCGTTCCAAAATGATCGTTTTTGTAAAGTCCACCGCATGTCCTGATTCGGCCACATGTTGCGAAAGAGCCGTTTTTTCCTCATGGTTTCTCACGTCCCTTTGGTGCTCTTTCCTTAATATCGCACCCTACGTTCCTTAATATCGCACCCAAAAGACCGCATGCACGACAAGCTCGACACGAGGGGTGTGGTCTACAGTATTCCCTGCGGTGGTTGCAGCGGCGTATACATTGGTGAAACTGGCCGTGCGCTAAGAACAAGGTTAAAAGAGCACCAAAGGGACGTGAGAAACCATGAGGAAAAAACGGCTCTTTCGCAACATGTGGCCGAATCAGGACATGCGGTGGACTTTACAAAAACGATCATTTTGGAACGCGAGTCCGATAGGCACAAGAGGATGTTTTTAGAGTCGTTAAACATCAATACGCATGCGTCATCACTCAATGACAAGAAACAAACTCTGTTTCCACCGGTTTATCGACACTTGCTAGAGAAAAATTATGCCGATAGACATTACGCACTTCAAAAACCGTGATAAAACCGTGCGGTTAGTGATAAGTATACTGTGCAGGTGTGTTCGCCCTTATCGCTTTTTCGTTGTTTCACTTCTTCTTTCTTTTTAGCGTTTCTGTTTATGTGCCTCAAATCGTCCACTGTGGTAGACTTAGATACTTCCTCCTGATGAAGGCTGTTGCATAATAGCCGAAACGTCGAGAAACGTAAATACAATAAAGTTTGCCAGAAGAGCAGTATTAAGCAATAAATATGCCTGGCAGCATCAGTAACAATTTATTTAAAGACAAATATTGTTTTTCAAAATGACTTCAAAAATTGAAATATTGGGATCTGCCCAAAACTGCAGATGCAGGCCTAGCGATCACTGCAACTTATTTTATAATACTACAGGATCAGCCTGTATAAAAAGCTACTGCTTTTTTTAGTTGTTTTTCAAAAAACTTTAAAAAACGATTTCTGACCGCGACGAACGCGTCTTTTTTGTTAAAATAATACATGCACTAATTTACCTGTTAAGATAGAATGAGAACTGATTTTTTGACACTATCCCCTTTTGAAACATGTGATTAAACATAGGTGTATAGTTCCCACGTGGGAAATTCATTCCAACTACTCCGTCAAAGAAATCATCTCGATGAACATCGGGAGTTTCAATTATCTCAACAAAGGTCTGATTCACACTCAAACCCCCAACCTGAAAATATATAATGGTTTTCCTTCAATGATAAGGAAATTACCAAGTGTCTTACAGAGATCACATCTTGACTATAAAGTCCTGCAAAACCTTCAATCGAGTAATTCTTTCCGGTTTTCACATATGTTGAAGAGGCAGCACTGTTATATTTGTGATGCTTGGCTGAAATAAAAATGTGCAATTTTGAGACAACGCAAAAGCGTGTCGACCATGTTATACTCACAGCATGCAACCCTGTTTGTGTCACATTTAACCGAGGGCACCCAAGCGAATTCCTTCAGAGTATGAAAAAGGACGATAAATATTTGTGGAGGGGTTCCTATTCCAATTTCTCCCAAGTAAAACAACTAATATAGAATATTCTAGTAAGTTAAGATATGTTTTTATAGATGTTTGGGTGAGGTTACGTTATAAAAGTTTACAAGAGGCACGGCAACAGCGGCCTTAGAAGCAAATAGAAGTTTGTCGTGGCGTTTCTGGAATTCGTTGACATTTGATTTTCTTTCCATTGAAGTTTGGCTCAAAGTCTCATGAGGTGGAAGATTTATTCTTCATCAAAAATGCCATACATTAGACTTCGAGATAAAAAAAAAATAATATTGTAATTTCATAAATGCACTAGAAATGGTTTTCCTGGGTACATAATTTAATCGACAAATGCGTTAATGGCTGAAAGATCAATGAGTTTTGCTGTTGCGTCAAACTTGTCAGCATGTAAAACACAGTTAACTGATTTCAAGATGGCGCACACTCACATGTGAGCACTGCAAAGTGTTGTCAACAAAAATAACATCAAGACTTCTTTCTTCATCTTTCCAACCTTGTTGAAAACTGTTATAAACTTACACAAGAAACCAACCGACTACCAAACAACCCTGCAAAAGTGAAGAGCAGCGAAACTTAGTAGAATGGTTTAGACATAACTGGAGTCCGGAAAGATGGCGTCACGCAATAGTTGTTTGTGCGAAGTTTCACATCTATGCAATTTCGAAGAGGCCTTTTACAACAATAGAAAGAACGATTTTAAATAAGTTTGTCCTCTGCAACTTCACTGAGTAATATTCTGATAAAAATCCGACCCTGCAAACCACACAAAGTGCATTTGACGCACTTTGTTCCAACCGAAACGTCAACGTATTAACCTGATGGAAATCTCTTTATTGCAACATTTACTTTTTGATTGTGGCCATTTTCGGTGAAGTTTATGATCAAGTTGTTTTCCCAATGCGGGCGTAAAACTGCTTTGAGGATCAATACGACCTGCAAACATCTAAAAAAAAATTCTGGTACTGTTAGTGTTGGTTTCAGGGTAATCAACTCGTTTAGATACTAATAAGTATCCCTAAATTATGGACATTTGCCACTACCAGATTGTGGAGAGTTATATCTAGGCGGTGTGAACCCTTCAAGATTCACTTGAAAGTTGAACTACCGTAAAGTTGTCGATAAGGCAGGTTTGTTTCCCACCAGTAGGTACAGTAATATCCACAATTTGAAACGAAAATTTCCAAACAAATTTAACTCTTTGATTACATCATTTTAAGTGCGCAATTAATTTCTTTGCACTCTATGGATGAGTTTGACAAACAATTATGTTTCCTTCATGGTTATAAGTGTTGGACGTCTTGGCTAATTACTATGGATGGTATAAGTGTTGGAGATAAAGGTAGTCACAGAGCTGGTGTGGTTACTATGTTTACATCTATAAAATAGTTTACCGTCAATATTCACACCAAGCTGCACTGATCACTTTATTGGTCGATACAGTGGCCATCTGTGTGTAGCTCTCAAAATTCATATTATTGTCTCAATGCGTATTTGTATAATACTCATGTACATTTATCCTTCATAAAGGTCTTCAGTTGTCACACGCTTTTTCGTGCTTCATTCGCCTTTTTGCCTTTTTCACGTTTGACTATTTATCGCCGTGTTGGCGTTTCGCTTCACTTGTCCTGATGAAGGTCTGTTGAATAACGACCGAAACGTCGTTTAAACAAGTTTTCTTTTTGCCAGAAGAGCCTTAAATTACTAAGTAATATGCCTGGCAATATCAACAACAAACTGTTTTAATACCTTAGTACTAATTCCGCCTGGTGGATCGCGGCATCTCCAGTCTAGAACAGGTATCCCCTCGTGATGGGTTTGTGATCAGTGGTTCGACTCCCCGTGAGTGTCTTTACCACGTCATAATCATGAACGTGATAAGCGCGATATATATTTCTATGCAAAGTCAACAAACCGATCTTGCAGACAGTTCAGTTAAATCAATTAATAAGACACTCATGATGACTTCAGGCGAAATGTATTTTCCGAAATACACATATCATGGTACGGTACCCAGGGGGCCTTGGTTAGAACGGATCAAAATTAAATTAATATTCTGCAAACACTTTTGTGATTAGCACGCAGATCTGCGAAGGTTTGCTGTGTATCGTGCGACGGTTATGTTATCCACCCTGTAAAATGCCGTAATCAGAGGATTCCATGTCTGAAATCGTTATGTCTCTGGACTGGCTTTAAATGTAGGTGATACAACATTAATTAGTCCTTTTAAGATTTTGTTGTCCTGTAAGTGAATAAACGTTTAAAGTCAACTATGTCACGCACAACAGAAAACTCCAGAGAATCTTGTTCTCGGTAATGTTTTAATTGATGACGCTGTGACCTATTTTCTTATTCACTGTGCTACATGTGCTGGTGTGTAGATATACAGTGGACACGTCACATCGGTAACTATTAGACCGCCAATGGAACGTTCAAAATGTTGCAGCCACACTACGAAAGTGTAGATACAAAAAATTTGGAATTATTATCGAATGAAGTAACAACATTCATAACGAAACAATGAGGTAACAACGAATTAAGTAACAACAACGTGGGTGTATAAGTTGTAATCAGTGTATATCATTCACACTACTCCTGCCATGCGTTCTATACTGAAAAAAACGGTTTCTTTCGATGCAAAACTTCACACAATTAAAATGCGTGACGCCGTCTTTCCCAACATCCTGCTTTCATCCGACCATAGTTACAAGTAGTTTCGTTACTCGTTTCATAGTTATATTTAAGCGTTGCCTGAAACATGTTGCTCACCAGGGTTTAGCCGTTAGTCGGCTATTGCTTTATGTCAGGCATTGATTCTTTGCCTTTTTCCATGTTGACACTCTTTAAAATCACCAACCAGTTATCGCATTACCCTCTGTTATACTATTGATTTAATCAATTAATTATATGATCAACCATTACGATTTGGGCCTCCGTACACCACCCAATTTTACTACATTACTGCATTTTACCACATTCAAAAAATTAATACGTATTTTTCAACCTTTTTTTGGTTAAGTATATTTTTAAACCGATCACATAATCAGCGAAACAGAAAAAATACTTGCAATGAAAATCTATTATTTACACTTGATTAATGAGAGTTTGATTTCTTTGAATCGCCTGTATACTCTATATGGCTGACAGAGACTCAGTAACGGATTACTACAATATATTATAAATAATCCTGAGTCGTCCGTCTGTTTGAAGTTTCTACGACATATATATTTCGCCTGTGTTTGCAGGCATCATCGGTATCGCTAAAAACAACACAACAGCGCAGTTAACCAACAGTAATACAAATACACTTGATTATATATTTCGTTTCATGTGTATATCAACGACACAGCTTTCAAGTGGTTACTGCTGCTCATTTTGGGTTTGATTACGATCATTTAGAAACCGGTGCCAATGTTGCGAATCCAACACGGTTGTTGGCGATATCGAAAGTTGTGTAGTAATTTCTCATAAACATGACACCAAAGATCCACAATGGACCATCTTCTGACATCATGTTCCTGCCGTAAAACCCGAAGAAGCATTCCTCCTTATACTGTTATAAAGGAATAAAATGTTTACTCAATAATACCGTATAGGCACAGTTTAACAATAGAAAAATGGTTAAAATAAAGACCACATTTTAGCGGTCAATGTTATAAAAATATCAGCAGTTTCAATTTGCAACTGAGGATGCCCGTGCAGACGAAATCGATTTTTCAAGATTGCTCATAAATCAGACAATGGCGGTTGGGCGGTACAGGAAGTTCAGCATTTAGTCATTTCAGCTTTTATGAGGCCTATGATGCAGGGTTGGAATAATGGTATACTTCATACATTTAAGAGTAAATCAAAGTTTAAGAAACCGGTGTTGTTGCAACAGTCTCGTACGACCAATTGATATTGTCCAAAAAAATCGAATTAAATTTCATATTTTTTTTCGCCGATTCGGGGGTTGTTATTCAATTACCAACTTTCTTAGAGAGCGGTTTGTTGTAAGACTGGTTTAAACGAACCGTTATGACGTACTCCTCGGGTGTGAGAACGTATTTGATACCGGAGAGAGTGAATGTAATATTCGGCATTTGAGGCTTGTCTCCACAATTCAATTCATATCGATTCTACAACGAACAATATAGATTAGATTAACACATAAAGCGCAGGTAGCAAGTTTTAATATTTTTAACGTTATCACCTTCGTGGAGGTTTCCAGAGCTCCAACAGCATGGGCCATCATCGCGACTTCATCTGTAGGGCCAACAAATTGGTTATTTCCTGAACCAATAATTGCCAGACAACCACCGACACAAGCTTTGGTACCAGCCTTATCTCCAACACTTATACCATCTACGGAAATTTGCCAGTAATTCTGAAAGTCAACATAATTGATGATCAAATTGAACGACACGGTGCTAAAAATCCGCTTGCGTGCGCCGAGAGGATTAGTAACAAACAAAAATTCTGTCGTTGGTTTATTTTGAATTGCAGACATTTTAGTGATGTGCAAATGGACTACTATAGGTTACCTTTCCAACAACTTTATGGTAGTTAAACTTTCCAGTGAATCGTGCAGGGTTCACACCGCCCAGATATAACTCTCCACCATCTGGTAGTGACAAATCTCTAAATTATGATAGGTTCAATAGGAAAGACAGGAAAAGATATAGGTAATATTTCGCAGGTTCGAATAACAAGACAAATATTGTTTTTCAAAAAAACAACTTTGAAAAATGATTTCTGCCCGCGACGAACGCGTCTTTTTTGTTGAAATAATTCATGCACAATTTTACAACTCATTTACCTGTTAAGATAGAATGAGAACTGATTTTTGTTCACTATCCCCTTTTGAAACATGTGATTGAACATAGGTGTATAGTTCCCACGTGGGAAGTTCATTCCAACTATTCCGTCATACAAATCGTCTTGAAGATCATATGGAGGTTCAATCATCTCAACAAAGGTCTGATTCACACCCACACCCCCAACCTGAAAAAATATTAAGGTTTACCTTCAATGATG
This sequence comes from Ascidia mentula, assembly GCF_947561715.1. NCBI lineage: Eukaryota > Metazoa > Chordata > Ascidiacea > Phlebobranchia > Ascidiidae > Ascidia > Ascidia mentula. The sequence goes on along the minus strand of NC_138568.1, from coordinate 19,040,204 downwards.
AAAAACTTACCCAGTGTGTTACAGAGATCACATCTTGACTATAAATTCCTGTGTAACCTTCAAACGAGTAATTCTTTCCGGTTTTCACATATGTTGAAGAGGCAGCACTGTTATATTTGTGATGCTTGGCTGAAATAAAAATGTGCAATTTTGAGACAACGCAAAAGCGTGTCGACCATGTTATACTCACAGCATGCACCCGTGTCACATTTAACCGAGGGCACCAAAGAGATGTCCATCACAGTATCAAAAAGAACGATAAATATTTGTTGAGGGGTTCCTATTCCAATTTCTCCCAAGTAAAACAACTAATATAGAATATTCTGGTAAGTTAAGTTATGTTTTTATAGATGTTTGGGTGAGGTTACATTATGATAGTTTACAAGAGGCACGGAAACAGCGGCCTTGCTGGAAGCAAGTAGACGTTTGTCGTGACGTTTCTGGAATTCGTTGACAATTGATTTTCTTTCCATTGAAGTTTGGCTCAAAGTCTCATGGGGTGGAAGATTTATTCTTCACCAAAAAGAACATATATTACACTTAGAGATAGAAATGGCATAACAAATAATTAATACTGTAGTTTCACACATGCACTAGTAAATTGGTTTCCTGGATAATCTGACCCACAAAAAGTTAAAAAGGTCAATGAGTTTTGCTGTTGCGTCAAAATTGTCAGCATGTAAAACATAGTTAACTGATTTCAACATGACACACACTCACATGTGAGCACTGCAAAGTGTTGCCAACAAAAATAACATCAAGATTTCTTTCTTCATCTTTCCAATCTTGTTGAAAACTGTTTTAAACTTACACTATAGAAACCAACTGACTACCGAACAACCCTGTAAAAGTGAAGAGCAGCGAAACTTAGTAGAATGGTTTAGACATAACTGGAGTCCGGAAAGATGGCGTCACGCAATAGTTGTTTGTGCGAAGTTTCGCATCTATACAATTTCGAAGAGGCCTTTTACAACAATAGAAAGAACGATTTTGAAGAATTGTGTAAGCTGAAGACAGACGGCCATTGTTTCGACTTAAAAGGTCTCTTCAGTGCCGCTGGTGTGACTTTTAGACGACTTTGCTGACCAAACGGCCAAGTAAAGACTTCCACTTTGTGGTGACTATACAATCACTGTCATCCGTTGGGCACCAAACCAGGTGCAACCTTGTGGAGAAAACAAGGTGATTTTGAAGAAGTTTGTCCTCCGCAACCTTAATTACTGTGGTAATATTCTAACAACACGCCGGCCCTGCAAACGCACAAAGTGCATTTGACGCACTTTGTTCCAATCAAAACGTCAATGTATTAACCTGAAGGAAATCTCAAACCACGATTTTCTTGCAACATTCACTTTTTGATTGTGGCCATTTTCGGTGAAGTTTTGATTGTGCTGTTTACCTAATGCGGTCGTCAAAGTTCTTCAAGGATCAATACGAGTTCCAAACTGCTAATAAAGAAATTCTAGCACTGTTAGCTTAGGTTTCAGAATGATCTTGTTCAGACTCGAGATTTTGTCATTACCAGATGATGGAGAGTTATATCTGGGTGGTGTGAACCCTTCGAGATTCACTGGAAAGTTAAACTACTGTAAAGTTGTCGATAAGGCAGGTTTGTTTCCCATCAGTAGGTGCAGTAATGTCCACAATTTGGAACGAAAGTTTCCAAACAAATGTAACTCTTTGATTACATCATTTTAAGAGCGCAATTAATTTCTTTGCACTCTATGGATGAGTTTGACAAACAATTATGTTTCCTTCTTGGTTATAAGTGTTGGACGTCTTGGCTAATTACTGTGGATGGTATAAGTGCTGGAGATAAAGCTAGTCACAGAGCTGGTGTGGTTACTATGTTTACATTTATAAAATCGTTTACCGTCAATAATCACACCAAGCTGCACTGATCACTTTATTGGTTCAAACAGTGGCCAATTGTGTGCAGCTCTCAAAATTCATATTGTCTCAATGCGTATTTGTATGATACTCACGTGCATTTATCCTTCATAAAGGTCTTCAGTCGTCACACGCTTTTTCGTGCTTTATTCGCCTTTTTGCCTTTTTAACGTTTGACTATTTATCGCCGTGTTGGCGTTTCGCTTCACTTGTCCGGATGAAGGTCTGTTGAATAACGACCGAAACGTCGTTTAAACAAGTTTTCTTTTTGCCAGAAAAGCCTTAAATTACTAAGTAATATGCCTGGCAATATCAACAACAAACTGTTTTAATACCTAAGTACTAATTTCGCCTGGTGGATCGCGGCATCTCCAGTCTAGAACATGTATCCCCTCGTGATGGGTTTGTGATCAGTGGTTCGACTTCCCGTGAGTGTCTTTACCACGTCATAATCATGAATGTGATCAGCGCGATATATATTTCTATGCAAAGTCAACAAACCGATCTTGCAGACAGTTCAGTTAAATCAATTAATAAGAAACTCATGATGACTTCAGGCGAAATATATTTTCCGAAATACACATATCATGGTACGGTACCCAGGGGGCCTTGGTTAGAACGGATCAAAATTAAATTAATATTCTGCAAACACTTTTGTGATTAGCACGCAGATCTGCGAAGGTTTGCTGTGTATCGTGCGACGGTTATGTTATCCACCCTGTAAAATGCCGTAATCAGAGGATTCCATGTCTGAAATCGTTATGTCTCTGGACTGGCTTTAAATTTAGGTGATACAACATTAATTAGTCCTCTTTAGATTTTGTTGTCCTGTAAGTGAATAAACCTTTGATATCAACGATGTCACGAACAACAGAAAAGACTCCAGAGAATCTTGTTCTCAGTAATGTTTTAATTGATGACGCTGTGACCTATTTTCTTATTCACTGGGCTACATGTGCTGGTGTGTAGATATACAGTGGACAAGTCACATCGGTAACTATTAGACCGCCAATGGAACGTTTAAAATGTTGCAGCCACACTACGAAAGTGTAGATCAAAAAATTTGGAATTATTATCGAATGAAGTAACAACATTCATAACGAAACAATGAGGGAACAACGAATTAAGTAACAACAACGTGGGTGTATAAGTTGTAATCAGTGTATATCATTCACACTACTCCTGCCATGCGTTCTATACTAAAATAAACGGTTTCTTTCGTTGCAAAACTTCACACAATTAAAAATGCGTGACGTCGTCTTTCCCAACATCCTGCTTTCATCCGACCATAGTTACAAGTAGTTTCGTTACTCGTTTCATAGTTAAATTTAAGCGTTGCCTGAAACATGTTGTTCACCAGGGTTTAGCCGTTAGTTGGCTATTACTTTATGTTAGGCATTGATTCTTTGCCTTTTCCCATGTAGACACCCTTTCAAAATCACCAACCAGTTATCGCATTCCCTTCTATTATACTTTGGATTTAATCAAGTATTTATATGATCAGCCGTTACGATTTGACCTCCGTACACCACCCAATTTTACTACATTACTACATTTTACCACATTCAAAAAACTACTACATATTTTTCAACCTTTTCTTGGTTAGGTATATTTTTAAACATACACATAATCGGCGAAACAGAAAAAATACTTGCAATGAAAATCTATTATTTACACTCGATTAATGAGAGTTTGATTTCTTTGAATCGCCTGTATAGTCTCTACATGGCTGACAGAGACTCAGTAACGGATTACTACAATATATTATAAATAATCCTGAGTCGTCCGTCTGTTTGAAGTTTCTACGACATATATATTTCGCCTGTGTTTGCAGGCATCATCGGTATCGCAAAAAACAACACAACAGCGCAGTTAACCAACAGTAATACAAATACACTTGATTATATATTTCTTTTCATGTGTATATCAACGACACAGCTTTCAAGTGGTTACTGCTGCTCATGTTAGGCTTGATCACTTTGAAACCGGCGCCAATGTTGCGAATCCAACACGGCTGTTGGCGATATCGAAAGTTGTGTAGTAATTTCTCATAAACAAGACACCAAAGAACCACAATGGACCATCTTCTGACATTATGTTATCGCCGAAAAACCCGAAGACGCAATCCTCCTTACACTGTTATAAAGGAATAAAATGTTTACTCAATAATACCGTATAGGCACAGTTTAACAACAGAAAAAATTACTAAAATAAAGACCAGATTTTAGCGGTCAATGTTATAAAAATATCAGCAGTTCCAAATTGCAACTGAGGATGCCCGTGCAGACGAAATCGATTTTTCAAGATTGCTCATAAATCAGACAATGGCGGTGGGCGTTACAGGAAGTTCAGCATTTAGTCGTTACAGCTTTTATCAGGCCTATGATGTAGGGTTGGAATAATGGTATACTTTATACGTTTAAGAGTAAATCAAAGTTTAAAAAACCAGTGTTGTTGCAACAGTCTCGTACGTCGAATTGATATTGTTCAAAAAAATCGAATTAAATTTCTCATTTTTTTTCGCCGATTCGGGGGTTGTTATTCAATTACCAACTTTCTTAGAGAGTTTGTTGGAAGACTGGTTTAAACGAACCGTTATGACGTACTCCTCGGGTGTGAGAACGTATTTGATGCCGGAGAGAGTGAATGTAATATTCGGCATTTGAGGCATATCTCCACAATTAAATGCATATCGATTCTGCAACAAACAGTTTAGATTAGATAAACACATAAAGCGCAGGAAGCAAGTTTTAATGTTTAAAAAGTGACCACCTTTGTGGAGGTTTCCATAGCTCCAACAGCATGGGCCATCATCGCGACTTCATCTGTAGGGCCAACAAATTGGTTACATCCTGAACTGATCATTGCCAGACAACCACCGACACAAACTTTGGCACCAGCCTTATCTCCAACACTTATACCATCCACGGAAATTTGCCAGTTATTCTGAAAGTCAACATAATTGATGATCAAATTGAAAGACACGGTGCTACAATTCCGCTTGCGTGCGCCGAGTGGATTGGTAACAAACAAAAAAATTGTTTCGTTGGTTTATTTTGAATTGCAGACATTTTAGTATGGTGCAAATGGACTACTATAGGTTACCTTTCCAACAACTTGATGGTAGTTAAACTTTCCAGTGAATCTTGCAGGGTTCACACCGCCCAGATATAACTCTCCACCATCTGGTAGTGACAAATCTCTAAATTATGATAGGTTCAATAGGACAGACAGGAAAAGATATAGGTAATATTTCGCAGGTTCGAATAACAAGACAAATATTGTTTTTCAAAAAAACAACTTTGAAAAACGATTTCTGACCGCGACGAACGCGTCTTTTTTGTTGAAATAATTCATGCACAATTTTACAACTAATTTACCTGTTAAGATAGAATGAGAACTGATTTTTGTTCACTATCCCCTTTTGAAACATGTGATTGAACATAGGTGTATAGTTCAAAGTTGGAAAATTCATTCCAACTACTCCGTCATACCAATCGTCTTGAAGACCATATGGAGTTTCAATCATCTCAACAAAGGTCTGATTCACACTCAAACCCCCAACCTGAAAATATATTAATGTTTACCTTCAATGATAAGGAAATTACCAAGTGTCTTACAGAGATCACATCTTGACTATAAATTCCTGTGTAACCTTCAAACGAGTAATTCGTTCCGGTTTTAACATATGTTGAAGAGTCTGCACTGTTATATTTGTGATGGTCGGCTGCGATAAAAACCTGCAATTTTAAGACAAAGCAAAAGCGTGTCGACCATGTTATACTCACAGCATGCAACCCTGTTTGTATCACATTTAACCGAGGGCAACGAAGCGATTTCCACCCCAGTATTAAAAAGGACGATAAATATTTGTTGAGGGGTTCCAATTCCAATTTCTCCCAAGTAAAACAACTAATATAGAATATTCTGGTAAGTCAAGTTGTGTTTTTATAGATGTTTGGGTGAGGTTACGTTATTAAAGTTTACAAGAGGCACGGAAACAGCGGCCTTGCTGGAAGCAAATAGACGTTTGTCGTGACGTTTCTGGAATTCGTTGACAATTGATTTTCTTTCCATTGAAGTTTGGCTCAAAGTCTCATGGGGTGGAAGATTTATTCTTCACCAAAAAGAACATATATTACACTTAGAGATAAAAATGGCATAATAAATAATTAATATTGTAGTTTCACACATGCACTAGTAAATGGGTTTCCTGGATAATCTGACCCACACAAAGTTAAAAAGATTAATGAGTTTTGCTGTTGCGTCAAAATTGTCAGCATGTCAAACATAGTTAACTGATTTCAAGATGGCACACACTCACATGTGAGCACTGCAAAGTGTTGCCAACAAAAATAACATCAACATTTTTTTCTTCATCTTTCCAATCTTGTTGAAAACTGTTTTAAACTTACACAAGAAACCAACTAACTACCGAACAACCCTGCAAAAGTGAAGAGCAGTGAAACTGAGTAGAATTCTTTAGACATGATAGGAGTCCGGAAAGATGGCGTCACGCAATATTTGTTGGTGAGAAGTTTCGCATCTATACAATTTCGAAGAGGCCTTTTACAACAATAGAAAGAACGATTTTGTAGAAGTTTGTCCTCTGCAGCTTCACTGACTATAGTAATATTCTGATAACAAGCCGACCCTGCAATCCGCACAAAGTGCATTTGACGCACTTTGTTCCAACCGAAACGTCAACGTATTAACCTGATGGAAATCTCTTTATTGCAACATTTACTTTTTGATTGTGGCCATTTTCGGTGAAGTTTTTGATCGAGTTGTTTTCCCAATGCGGGCGAAAAACTGCTTTGAGGATCAATACGACCTGCAAACATCTAATAAAAAATTCTGGTACTGTTAGTGTTGGTTTCAGGGTAATCAACTCGTTTAGATTCTAATAAGTATCCCTAAATTATGGAGATTTGTCACTACCAGATTATGGAGAGTTATATCTAGGCGGTGTGAACCCTTCAAGATTCACTGGAAAGTTGAACTACCATAAAGTTGTCGATAAGGCAGGTTTGTTTCCCATCAGTAGGTGCAGTAATGTCCACAATTTGAAACGAAAGTTTCCAAACAAATTTAATTCTTTGATTACATCAATTTAAGTGGGCAGTTAATTTCTTTGCACTCTATGGATGAGTTTGACAAACAATTATGTTTCCTTCATGGTTATAAGTGTTGGACGTCTTGGCTAATTACTATGGATGGTATAAGTGTTGGAGATAAAGGTAGTCACAGAGCTGGTGTGGTTACTATGTTTACATCTATAAAATCCTTTACCGTCAATAATCACACCAAGCTGCACTGATCACTTTATTGGTCGATACAGTGGCCATCTGTGTGTAGCTCTCAAAATTCATATTATTGTCTCAATGCGTATTTGCATAATACTCATGTACATTTATCCTTCATAAAGGTCTTCAATTGTCACACGCTTTTTCGTGCTTCATTCGCCTTTTTGCCTTTTTCACGTTTGACTATTTATCGCCGTGTTGGCGTTTCGCTTCACTTGTCCTGATGAAGGTCTGTTGAATAACGACCGAAACGTCGTTTAAACAAGTTTTCTTTTTGCCAGAAGAGCCTTAAATTACTAAGTAATATGCCTGGCAATATCAACAACAAACTGTTTTAATACCTTAGTACTAATTTCGCCTGGTGGATCGCGGCATCTCCAGTCTAGAATAGGTATCCCCTCGTGATGGGTTTGTCTTAAACACGTCAAAATCATGAACGTGATAAGCTCGATATATATTTCTATGCAAAGTCAACAAACCGATCTTGCAGACAGTTCAGTTAAATCAATTAATAAGAAACTAATGATGACTTTAGGCGAAATATATTTTCCGAAATACACATATCATGGTACGGTACCCAGGGGGCCTCGGTTAGAACGGATCAAAATTAAATTAATATTCTGCAAACACTTTTGTGATTAGCACGCAGATCTGCGAAGGTTTGCTGTGTATCGTGCGACGGTTATGTTATCCACCCTGTAAAATGCTGTAATCAGAGGATTTCATGTCTGAAATCGTTATGTCTCTGGACTGGCTTTAAATTTAGGTGATACAACATTAATTAGTCCTCTTTAGATTTTGTTGTCCTGTAAGTGAATAAACCTTTGATATCAACGATGTCACGCACAACAGACAAGACTCCAGAGAATCTTGCTCTCGGTAATGTTTTAATTGATGACGCTGTGACCTATTTTCTTATTCACTGTACTACATGTGCTGGTGTGTAGATATACAGTGGACAAGTCACATCGGTAACTATTAGACCGCCAATGGAACGTTTAAAATGTTGCAACCACACTACGAAAGTGCAGATACAAAAAAATGGAATTATTATCGAATGAAGTAACAACATTCATAACTAAACAATGAGGTAACAACGAATTAAGTAACAACAACGTGGGTGTATAAGTTGTAATCAGTGTATATCATTCACACTACTCCTGCCATGCGTTCTATACTGAAATAAACGGTTTCTTTCGTTGCAAAACTTCACACAATTAAAAATGCGTGACGTCGTCTTTCCCAACATCCTGCTTTCATCCGACCATAGTTACAAGTAGTTTCGTTACTCGTTTCATAGTTAAATTTAAGCGTTGCCTGAAACATGTTGTTCACCAGGGTTTAGCCGTTAGTCGGCTATTGCTTTATGTCAGGCATTGATTCTTTGCCTTTTTCCATGTAGACACCCTTTTAAAATCACCAACCAGTTATCGCATTCCCTTCTGTTATACTATTGATTTAATCAACTATTTATATAATCAACCATTACGATTTGGGCCTCCGTACACCACCCAATTTTACTACATAACTGCATTTTACCACATTCAAAAAACTAATACGTATTTTTCAACCTTTTGTTGGTTAAGTATATTTTTGAACAGACACATAATCAGCGAAACAGAAAAAATACTTGGAATGAAAATCTATTATTTACACTTGAGAGTTTGATTTCTTTGAATCGTCTGTATGGTCTCTAAAGCTGACAGAGACTCAGTAACGGATTACTACAATATATTATAAATAATCCTGAGTCGTTCGTCAGTTTAAAGTTTCTACGACATATATATTTCGCCTGTGTTTGCAGGCATCATCGGTATCGCAAAAAAAAACACAACAACGCAGTTAACCAACAGCAATACAAATACACTTGATTATATATTTCTTTTCATGTGTATATCAACGACACAGCTTTCAAGTGGTTACTGCTGCTCATGTTAGGCTTGATCACTTTGAAACTGGTGGCAATGTTGCGAATCCAACACGGTTGTTGGCGATATCGAAAGTTGTGTAGTAATTTCTCATAAACATGACACCAAAGATCCACAATGGACCATCTTCTGACATCATGTTACTGCCGTAAAACCCGAAGATGCAATCCTCCTTAAACTGTTATAAAGGAATAAAATGTTTACTCAATAATACCGTATAGAAGAGTTTAACAAAAGAAAAAATGGCTAAAATAAAGACCAGATTTTAGCGGTCAATGTTATAAAAATATCAGCAGTTTCAAATTGCTGCTGAGGATGCCAGTGCAGACGAAAACGATTTTTCAAGATTGCTCATAAATCAGACAATGGCGGTGGGCGGTACAGGAAGTTCAGCATTTAGTCATCACAGCTTTTATGATACCTATGATGTAGGTTTGGAATAATGGCATACTTTGCACGTTTAAGAGTAAATCAAAGTTTAAGATAGCAGTGTTGTTTCAGCCGTCTCATACGACCAATTGATATTGTCCTCAAAAAATCAGATTAAATTTTTCATTTTTTTCGCCGATTCGGGGGTTGTTATCAAATTACCAACTCTCTTGGGAAGCGAAAAATGTACTGGTTTGAACGAACCGTCATGACGTACTCCTCGGGTGTGAGAACGTATTTGATGCCGGAGAGAGTAAATGTAATATTCGGCATTTGACACTTTTCTCCACAATTCAATGCATATTGATTCTACAACGAACAATACAGATTAGATAAACACATAAAGCGCAGGTAGCAAGTTTTAATGTTTAAAAAGTGACCACCTTTGTGGAGGTTTCCATAGCTCCAACAGCATGGGCGATCATCGCGACTTCATCTGTAGGGCCAAGAAATTGGTTATTACCTGAACCAATAATTGCCAGACAACCACCGACACAAGCTTTGGTACCAGCCTTATCTCCAACACTAATACCATCCACGGAAATATGCCACTCATTCTGAAAGTCATCATATTTGGTGATCAAATTGAACGACACGGTGCTACAAATCCGTTTGTGTGTTTTGTTAACAAAAGAGAAAAATTGTTTCGTTGGTTTATTTTAAATTGCAGACATTTTAGTGAGGTGCAAATGGACTACTATAGGTTACCTTTCCAACAACTTTATGGTAGTTAAACTTTCCAGTGAATCGTGCAGGGTTCACACCACCCAGATATAACTCTCCACCATCTGGTAGAGACAAATCTCTAAATTGTGACAGGTTTAATAGGAAAGACAGCAAAAGAAATAGGTCATTTGCAACGCAATTAATATTTCGCAGATTCGAATAACCAGACAAACATTTTATTTCAAAAAACTTTAAAAAACAATTTCTGACAGCGACGAACGCGTCTTTTTTGTTTAAATAATACATGCACCATTTTACAACTAATTTACCTGTTAAGATAGAATGAGAACTGATTTTTTGTCACTATCCCCTTTTGAAACATGTGATCAAACATAGGTGTATAGTTCCCACGTGGGAAATTCATTCCAACTATTCCGTCAAACAAATCATCTCGATGACCATCGGGAGTTTTAATTATCTCAAGGAAGGTCTGATTCACACTCAAACCCCCAACCTGAAAAAATATTATGGTTTTCCTTCAATGATAAGGAAATTACCAAGTGTCTTACAGAGATCACATCTTGACTATAAATTCCTGTGTAACCTCCATTCGAGTAATTCTTTCCGGTTTTAACCTATGTTGAAGAGTCAGCACTGTTATATTTGTTATAGTCGGCTGCGAAAAAAACTTGTAACTTTGAGACAACGCAAAAGCGTGTCGACCATGTAATACTCACAGCATGCAACCCTGTTTGTGTCACATTTAGCCGAGGGCACCCAAACGAATTCCTTTAGAGTATCAAAAAGGACGATAAATATTTGTGGAGGGGTTCCTATTCCAATTTCTCCCAAATAAAACAACTATAGAATATTCTGGTAGATTAAGTTGTGTTTTTATACATGGTAATGTTACGTTATGAAAGTTAACAACAGGCACGGAAGCAGCGGCCTTGCTGGAAGCAAGTAGAAGTTTGTCGTGACGTTTCTGGAATTCGTTGACAATTGATTTTCTTTCCATTGAAGTTTGGCTCAAAGTCTCATGGCGTGGAAGATTTATTCTTCACCAAAAATGACATACATTAGACTTCAAGATAAGAATGAAATAACAAAAAAATAATATTGTGACACACAAATGCAATAGTGAGCACTGCAAAGTGTTGTCAAAAAAAATAACATCAAGACTTCTTTCTTCATCTTTCCAATCTTGTTGAAAACTGTTTTAAACTTACATAAGAAACCAACTGACTATCGACAACCCTGCAAAAGTGAAGAGCAGCGAAACTTAGTAGAATGGTTCAGACATAACTGGAGTCCGGAAAGATGGCGTCACGCAATAGTTGTTTGTGCGAAGTTTCGCATCTATACAATATCTAAGAGGCCTTTCACAACAATAGGAAGAACGTTTTTGAAGAAGTTTGTCCTGCACAACTTTGGTTACTGTGGTAATATTCTAATAACACGCCGGCCCTGCAAACGCACAAAGTGCATTTGACGCCCTTTGTTCCAACATAAACGTCAACGAAATAACCTGAAGGAAATCTCGAAGCACGATTTTTTTGCATTTACTTTTTGATTGTGGCCATTTTTGGTGAAGTTTTGATTGAGCATTTGTGCTCTTTTTCCAATGCGGGCGTCGAAGTGCTTCGAGGATCAATAGGGGTTGCTAACTAGTAATGAAAAAATTCTGGTACTGTTAGCATTGGTTTCAGGATAATCTTGTTTAGACTCTAAGAAGTATCCCTAACTTATAGAGATTTGTCAGTACCAGATGATAAAGAGTTATATCTAGGCGCTGTGAACCCTTCACGATTCACTGGATTGAAACTACCATAAAGTTGTCGAAAAGGCAGGTTTTTTTTCGTATCTCTAGGTGAAACAATGTCCACAATTTTGAACGAAACTTCTCTTTGATTACATCTATTTAAGTGCGCAATTAATTTCTTTGCACTATACGGGCGAGTTTGACAAACAATTATGTTTCCTTCTTAGTTATAAGTGTTGGACGTCTTGGCTAATTACTGTGGATTGTATAAGTGCTGGAGATAAAGGTAGTCGCAGAGCTGGTGTGGTTACTATGTTTACATCTATAAAATCCTTTACCGTCAATAATCACACCAAGCTACACTGATCACTTTATTGGTCAAAACAGTGGCCATCTGTGTGCAGCTCTCAAAATTCATATTATTGTCTCAATGCGTATTTGTATGATACTCATGTACATTTATCCTTCATAAAGGTCTTCAGTCGTCACACGCTTTTTCGTGCTTCATTCGCCTTTTTGCCTTTTTCACGTTTGACTATTTATCGCCGTGTTGGCGTTTTGCTTCACTTGTCCGGATGAAGGTCTGTTGAATAACGACCGAAACGTCGTTTAAACAAGTTTTCTTTTTGCCAGAAGAGCCTTAAATTACTAAGTTATATGACTGGCAATATCAACAACAAACTGTTTTAAGACCTTAGTACTAATTTCGCCTGGTGGATCGCGAATCTCCAGTCTAGAACATGTATCCTCTCGTGATGGGTTTGTGATCAGTGGCTCGACTTCCCGTGTGTGTCTTAACCATATCATAATCATGAACGTGATAAGCGCGATATATATTTCTATGCAAAGTCAACAAACCCATCTTGCAGACAGTTCAGTTAAATCAATTAATAAGAAACTCATGATGACTTTAGGCGAAATATATTTTCCGAAATACACATACCTTGGTTAGAACGAATCAAAATTAAATTAATATTCTGCAAACACTTTTGTGATTAGCACGCAGATCTGCGAAGCTTTGCTGTGTAACGTGCGACGGTTATGTTATCCACCGTGTAAAAGGCCGTAATCAGAGGATTCCATGTCTGAAATCGTTATGTCTCTGGACTGGCTTTAAATTTAGGTGATACAATATTGATTAGTCCTCTTTAGATTTTGTTGTCCTGTAAGTGAATAAACCTTTGATATCAACGATGTCACGCACAACAGACAAGACTCCAGAGAATCTTGTTCTCGGTAATGTTTTATTTGATGACGCTGTGACCTATTTTCTTATTCACTGGGCTACATGCAGGGTTCACACCGCCCAGATATAATTCTCCACCATCTGGTAGTGACAAATCTCTAAATTATGATAGGTTCAATAGGAAAGACAGGAAAAGATATAGGTAATATTTCGCAGATTCGAATAACAAGACAAATATTGTTTTTCAAAAAACAACTTTGAAAAATGATTTCTGAGCGCGACGAACGCGTCTTTTTTGTTTAAATAATACATGCACCATTTTACAACTAATTTACTTGTTAAGATAGAATGAGAACTGATTTTTTGTCACTATCCCCTTTTGAAACATGTGATTGAACATAGGTGTATAGTTGAAAGCTGGGAAATTCATTCCAACTACTCCGTCATACCAATCATCTCGAAGACCATCGGGAGTTTCAATTATCTCAAGGAAGGTCTGATTCACACTCAAACCCCCAACCTGAAGAAATATTATGGTTTTCCTTCATTGATAAGGAAATTACCAAGTGTCTTACAGAGATCACATCTTGACTATAAATTCCTGTGCAACCATCAAACGAGTAATTCTTTCCGGTTTTCACATATGTTGAAGAGTCAGCACTGTAATATTTGTGATGGTCGGCTGCGAAAAAAACTTGCAATTTTGAGACAACGCAAAATCGTGTCGACCATGTTATACTCACAGCATGCAACCCTGTTTGTGTCACATTTAACCGAGGGCACCCAAGCTATGTCTGTCGAAGTATCAAAAAGGACGATAAATATTTGTCGAGGGGTTCCTATTCCAATTTCTCCCAAATAAAACAACTAATATAGAATATTCTGGTAAGTTAAGTTGTGTTTTTATAGATGTTTTGGTGAGGTTACATTATTTTTGTTTACAAGAGGCACGGAAACAGCGGCCTTGCTGGAAGCAAATACACGTTTGTCGTGACGTTTCTGGAATTCGTTGACAATTGATTTTCTTTCCATTGAAGTTTGGCTCAAAGTCTCATGGGGTGGAAGATTTATTCTTCACCAAAAAGAACATACATTACACTTAGGGATAAAAATGGCATAATAAATAATTAATATAGTAGTTTCACACATGCACTAGTAAATTGGTTTCCTGGATAATCTGACCAACAAAAAGTTAAAAAGATCAATCAGTTTTGCTGTTGCGTCAAAATTGTCAGCATGTAAAACATAGTTAACTGATTTCAAGATGACACACACTCACATGTGAGCACTGCAAAGTGTTGCCAACAAAAATAACATCAACATTTTTTTCTTCATCTTTCCAATCTTGTTGAAAACTGTTTTAAACTTACACAAGAAAGCAACTGACTATCGACAACCCTGCAAAAGTGAAGAGCAGTGAAACTGAGTAGAATTCTTTAGACATGATAGGAGTCCGGAAAGATGGCGTCACGCAATAGTTGTTGGTGAGAAGTTTCGCATCTATACAATTTCGAAGAGGCATTTTACAACAATAGAATGAAGGATTTAAATAAGTTTGTCATCTGCAACTTCACTGACTATAGTAATATTCTGATAACAAGCCGACCCTGCAAACCACACAAAGTGCATTTGACGCACTTTGTTCCAACCGAAACGTCAACGTATTAACCTGATGGAAATCTCTTTATTGCAACATTTACTTTTTGATTGTGGCCATTTTCGGTGAAGTTTTTGATCGAGTTGTTTTCCCAATGCGGTCGTCAAACTGCTTTGAGGATCAATACGACCTGCAAACATTTAATGAAAAAAGTCTGGCATTGTTAGTGTTGGTTTCATGGTAATCAACTCGTTTAGATTCTAATAAGTATCCCTAAATTATGGAGATTTGTCACTACCAGATTGTGGAGAGTTATATCTAGGCGGTGTGAACCCTTAAAGATTCACTGTAAAGTTGTCGACAAGGCAGGTTTGTTTCCCATCAGTAGGTGCAGTAATGTCCACAATTTGGAACGAAAGTTTCCAAACAAATGTAACTCTTTGATTACATCAATTTACGTGCGCAATTAATTTCTTTGCACTACACGGATGAGTTTGACAAACAATTATGTTTCCTTCTTGGTTATAAGTGTTGGACGTCTTGGCTAATTACTGTGGATTGCTTAAGTGCTGGAGATAAAGCTAGTCACAGAGCTGGTGTGGTTACTATGTTTACATCTATAAAATCCTTTACCGTCAATAATCACACCAAGCTGCACTGATCACTTTATTGGTCGAAACAGTGGCCATCTGTGTGTAGCTCTCAAAATTCATATTGTGTCAATGCGTATTGGTATGATACTCATGTACCTTTATGCTTCATGATGGTCTTCAGTCGTCACACGCTTTTTCGTGCTTCATTCGCCTTTTTGCCTTTTTCACGTTTGACTATTTTTCACTTCACTTGTCCTGATGAAGGTCTGTTGAATAACGACCGAAACGTCGTTTAAACAAGTTTTCTTTTTGCCAGAAGAGCCTTAAATTACTAAGTAATATGCCTGGCTATATCAACAACAAACTGTTTTAATATCTTAGTACTAATTTCGCCTGGTGGATCGAGGCATCCCCAGTCTAGAACATGTATCCCCTCGTGATGGGTTTGTGATCAGTGGTTCGACTTCCCGTGAGTGTCTTAACCACGTCATAATCATGAATGTGATAAGCGCGATATATATTTCTATGCAAAGTCAACAAACCCATCTTGCAGACAGTTCAGTTAAATCAATTAATAAGAAACTAATGATGACTTTAGGCGAAATATATATTCCGAAATACACATATCATGGTAGGTACCCAGGGGGCCTTGGTTAGAACGGATCAAAATTAAATTAATATTCTGCAAACACTTTTGTGATTAGCACGCAGTTCTGCGAAGGTTTGCTGTGTATCGTGCGTTGGTTATGTTATCCACCGTGTAAAATGCCGTAATCAGAGGATTCCATGTCTGAAATCGTTATGTCTCTGGACTGGCTTTAAATTTAGGTGATACAACATTAATTAGTCCTCTTTAGATTTTGTTGTCCTGTAAGTGAATAAACCTTTGATATCAACGATGTCACGCACAACAGAAAAGACTCCAGAGAATCTTGTTCTCAGTAATGTTTTAATTGATGACGCTGTGACCTATTTTCTTATTCACTGGGCTACATGTGCTGGTGTGTAGATATACAGTGGACAAGTCACATCGGTAACTATTAGACCGCCAATGGAACGTTCAAAATGTTGCAGCCACACTACGAAAGTGTAGATCCAAAAAATGTGGAATTATTATCGAATGAAGTAACAACATTCATAACGAAACAATGAGGGAGCAACGAATTAAGTAACAACAACGTGGGTGTATAAGTTGTAATCAGTGTATATCATTCACACTACTCCTGCCATGCGTTCTATACTGAAAAAAACGGTTTCTTTCGATGCAAAACATCACACAATTAAAATGCGTGACGCCGTCTTTCACAACATCCTGCTTTCATCCGACCATAGTTACAAGTAGTTTCGTTACTCGTTTCATAGTTATATTTAAGCGTTGCCTGAAACATGTTGTTCACCAGGGTTTAACCGTTAGTCGGCTATTGCTTTATGTCAGGCATTGATTCTTTGCCTTTTTCCATGTAGACACCCTTTTAAAATCACCAACCAGTTATCGCATTCCCTTCTGTGATACCATTGATTTAATCAAGTATTTATATAATCAACCATTACGATTTGGGCCTCCGTACACCACCCAATTTTACTACATTACTGCATTTTACCACATTCAAAAAATTAATACGTATTTTTCAACCTTTTTTTGGTTAAGTATATTTTTAAACCGATCACATTATCTGCGAAACAGAAAAAATACTTGCAATGAAAATCTATTATTTACACTTGATTAATGAGAGTTTGATTTCTTTGAATCGCCTGTATACTCTATATGGCTGACAGAGACTCAGTAACGGATTACTACAATATATTATAAATAATCCTGAGTCGTCCGTCTGTTTAAAGTTTCTACGACATATATATTTCGCCTGTGTTTGCGGGCATCATCGGTATCGCCAAAAACAACACAACAACGCAGTTAACCAACAGTAATACAAATACACTTGATTATATATTTCTTTTCATGTGTATATCAACGACACAGCTTTCAAGTGGTTACTGCTGCTCATTTTGGGTTTGATTACGATCACTTAGAAACCGGCGCCAATGTTGCGAATCCAACACGGTTGTTGGCGATATCGAAAGTTGTGTAGTAATTTCTCATAAACATGACACCAAAGATCCACAATGGACCATCTTCTGACATCATGTTATTGCCGTAAAACCCGAAGAGGCAATCCTCCGAAAACTGTTACAAAGGAATAAAATGTTTACTCAATAATACCGTATAGGCACAGTTTAACAATAGAAACAATGGCTTAAATAAACACCAGATCTTAGCGTCAATGTTATAAACATATCAGCAGTTTCAAATTGCAACTGAGGATGCCAGTGCAGACGAAATCGATTTTTCAAGATTGCTCATAAATCAGACAATGGCGGTGGGCGGTACAGGAAGTTCAGCATTTAGTCATCACAGCTTTTATCACACCTATGATGTGGGGTTGGAATGAAAGTATACTTTATACTTTTAGGAGTAAATCATGGTTTAAGAAACAATTGTGGTTGCAACAGTCTAGTACGTCGAATTGATATTGTCTTAAAAAAATCGAATTAAATTTTTCATTTTTTTCGCAGATTAGGGACCTGTTATCAAATTACCAACTTTCTTAGAGAGCGGTTTGTTCGAAGACTGGTTTAAACGAACCTGTATGACGTACTCGTCGGGTGTGAGAACGTTTTGGATACCGGAGAGAGTGAATGTAATATTCGGCATTTGAGGCTTGTCTCCACAATTCAATGCATATTTATTCTACAACGAACAATATAGATTAGATTAACACATAAAGCGCAGGTAGCAAGTTTTAATATTTTTAACGTGATCACCTTCGTGGTGGTTTCCATAGCTCCAACAGCATGGGCCATCATCGCGACTTCATCTGTAGGGCCAATAAAATTGTTAAAACCCGAACCAATCATTGCCAGACAACCACCGACACAAGCTTTGGTACCAGCCTTGTCTCCAACACTTATGCCATCCACGGAAATTTGCCAGTTATTCTGAAAGTCAACATAATTGATGATCAAATTGAACGACACGGTGCTACAAATCCGCTTGCGTGCGCCGAGAGGATTAGTAACAAACAAAAATTCTTTCGTTGGTTTATTTTGAATTGCAGACATTTTTGTGATGTGCAAATGGACTACTATAGGTTACCTTGCCGACAACTTTATGGTAGTTAAACTTTCCAGTGAATCTTGCAGGGTTCACACCGCCCAGATATAACTCTCCACCATCTGGTAGTGACAAATCTCTAAATTATGATAGGTTCAATAGGACAGACAGGAAAAGATATAGGTAATATTTCGCAGGTTCGAATAACAAGACAAATATTGTGTTTCAAAAAAACAACTTTGAAAAATGATTTCTGACCGCGACGAACGCGTCTTTTTTGTTTAAATAATACATGCACCATTTTACAACTAATTTACCTGTTAAGATAGAATGAGAACTGATTTTTTGTCACTATCCCCTTCTGAAACATGTGATTGAACATAGGTGTATAGTTGAAAGCTGGGAAATTCATTCCAACTATTCCGTCATACCATTCATCTCGAAGACCATCGGGAGTTTCAATTATCTCAAGGAAGGTCTGATTCACACTCAAACCCCCAACCTGAAGAAATATTATGGTTTTCCTTCATTGATAAGGAAATTACCAAGTGTCTTACAGAGATCACATCTTGACTATAAATTCCTGTGCAACCTTCAAACGAGTAATTCTTTCCGGTTTTCACATATGTTGAAGAGTCAGCACTGTTATATTTGTGATGGTCGGCTGCGAAAAAAACTTGCAATTTTAAGACAACGCAAAAGCGTGTCGACCATGTTATACTCACAGCATGTAAGTTTGCTTCTGTCACATTGAACTGAGGGCACCCAAGCTATTTCCATCGAAGTATCAAAAAGGACGATAAATATTTGTTGAGGGGTTCCTATTCCAATTTCTCCCAAGTAAAACAACTAATATAGAATATTCTGGTAAGTTAAGTTATGTTTTTATAGATGTTTGGGTGAGGTTACATTATGATAGTTTACAAGAGGCACGGAAACAGCGGCCTTGCTGGAAGCAAATAGAAGTTTGTCGTGACGTTTCTGGAATTCGTTGACAATTGATTTTCTTTCCATTGAAGTTTGGCTCAAAGTCTCATGGGGTGGAAGATTTATTCTTCACCAAAAAGAACGTATATTACACTTAGAGATAAAAATGGCATAATAAATAATT
This sequence comes from Ascidia mentula, assembly GCF_947561715.1. Taxonomy (NCBI): domain Eukaryota; kingdom Metazoa; phylum Chordata; class Ascidiacea; order Phlebobranchia; family Ascidiidae; genus Ascidia; species Ascidia mentula. Next base: position 19,020,627 of record NC_138568.1, on the reverse strand, counting down.
AATATTGTAGTTTCACACATGCACTAGTAAATTGGTTTCCTGGATAATCTGACCCACACAAAGTTAAAAAGATTAATAAGTTTTGCTGTTGCGTCAAAATTGTCAGCATGTCAAACATAGTTAACTGATTTCAAGATGGCACACACTCACATGTGAGCACTGCAAAGTGTTGCCAACAAAAATAACATCAACATTTTTTTCTTCATCTTTCCAATCTTGTTGAAAACTGTTATAAACTTACACAAGAAAGCAACTGACTATCGACAACCCTGCAAAAGTGAAGGGGAGCGAAACTGAGTAGAATGGTTTATAACTGGAGTCCGGAAAGATGGCGTCACGCAATAGTTGTTTGTGCGAAGTTTCGCATCTATACAATTTCGAAGAGGCCTTTTACAACAATAGAAAGAACGATTTTAAATAAATTTGTCCTCTGCAACTTTACTGACTATGGTAATATTCTGAGAACTAGCCCTTCAGTCGTTTTACAAAATCGGCTTCTTTCCCTTTTTTTTGTCAACCATGGAATACGAGGCCGAAGTGAACGCCACTACCAACCCAGAGTAAGTTATCATCCTCTTAGTTAATTTGTTATCATGTATTACGTGTTAAGACTTGGTTGTTGATTTACTTTGTGATGTCACAAACGCCACAATCCTTACCGATTTCCTGCTAAACAAAATGGAAATCTCCTATGTTGATGGACCACGAAGCCAAACAACATATCTCCAACTTTGGGTAGCGGTGATTTTTCTTCTACAAAATTGTGAAACAATTTTTTATCATATATGCTTTCATCGTCCAAGATTTTGTAGCCTGCATACCTGTTTTCTCGAGGAAATCGACTTTTTTGTTCTGAAGTCGAAAATTTAACAAAGTCCTAACTATCGATGTTTATAAAATCGAAAGCTTTATTAACTTAGAAGTGATGTTGCCTGGTGGATCGGGACCTTGGTTCAACTCCGTATGAGTGTCCATACCACATGTTTTACGTCATAATCATGAGTGTGATTAGCAGGAAACTCAACACAACGATAGTGCAAACAGCTCAGTTTGGTCGATTTTTCTGAAACATCAAATGATTCTATTCGAGTAAGACGCTGAAGATGCTCTAAACGTTGTAACGTGTTGTAAAGTATTTTTGGAGTCAAAGACCGAAAATATGTGAAAACGCTTGTAACGTTTCTGGTGATGTCAATATGTGTTTTAAATTTTACGACTTTCATGTCTGTATACAGGTTATGAAATAAATTTGCTGTTGGCTTAGATGGCAACATAATGATAGATTAAGGTTGTGTTCATTTTGTCGTCTCACAAGAATGTTTTCAAAGCGGATTCTGATGTCTTTGAAGCACTAAAAATGATCACCAGACCCACAAATTCAAAGGTGGTTTTATTAGCTGCATATAATTAAATGCAATCCGTAAATAATCTCTAAACGTCACTCGTAAACTAATCAGCGCCGCGTGACGACAAAGAGCACTTGATTTGTGACGAAACAATAGAAATTAATTTTGCTGAGAAAACTTCGATGTACCGGCGCGAAAGGGGTTGTCAGCGCGCCAGACACAAGAAACACCACTAGAGGGAAAATTATTTCGCGGTTAGTGGCACAAACACACACAAGAGGGCGCTATGTTCTATACACGGAACAAATCAAAAAATTGGACACAAAAAAGCTGCGTGTCGTGGTCAATATAAGCGAATTAACGGGGACAACTTAGTGGTTGCTTTAGCAAACAACCTATCGTGGGAAAACCACCCGAAAATATTTTCGTCTTCCACGCAGACCAATTTAGTCCATTCACAAAAAAAACGAGAGCCTGGGGAATCCCCGCAAACGGCAAGCGCGTGTACAAAGTGGATTGCTCGTAGTATATGGACAACGTGACTTACAAGGACTCAGTGAATTTCTCTGCGCCACGAATGCGTTACGTTGAGATTGAACGCGCAGCGCCTGATGACGTCAAAATATGGTGGCCCACATATTAAAATAGTGTTGGTGCAAAATGCATGATATTTTGTTTGAGTATAAATGGCTTTGAATAGAATATTAGAAAAAGTGCCTCGTCGAACACAGATAGTCTTTGATATACGGAAATAAAGCGACAATTAGTTAATTCTTGAGACAAACTTTTACATATTGTTAATTTACTATTGTCAATACTCCGGCAAAAAACGTTCGTTATTGGGATTGCCGGCATTCACAAAAAGGTACAAAAACTTTGAAACAAAAGCGAAAGCGTTTAAGTAACTTGCCAATATACATATTTATAGGTGGCGAGATAATACTACATAAAGATTCTGGTGCACAATGAACAATTATTACGAAAAAAACATTGTGACGTCAACAAGGGCGTGACAATAATTGTGGAATCTATCACTTGTTGTATCAAGACGTTTGGATGTTGTATATTGTAACACAGAACGCCTCAAAATAAAGCAAAAAAATGGCCAACAAAAAAAAACAACCTTATTCTACAAGGCCACGATAATGTAAGACAGGCACAAAAGCTTTACAGCAACGTAAAAAAAACAGCAAGCACTATTATGACACAAACACGCACACACGCACAACATCCATTACGAGAAAAATAAACTACACAAATATATTGGCTAAGGCATTATAGTCCTGTAGCTGTTGGTAGTCGTTATAATGGCACTGATTCTAGTCTTGCAACAGGGAATTTTATACGCACAGTACTGACTGCGCGTCGGGACGACAGAGGCATTGACGTTGTTTCGGGACGGCGGTTTTATTAAAGAGCTGTAGAGGTGATCTTTTTCACGCCACGACGCTGTGCAAGCAATGATGTTCCCACTGGATTCAAGTTTAGTGGCTTGTGGGAACGGGCAGCGCTGTGAGAAGTTATTTTTTATTGAATGTGAATGACGATGATGTGATGACAAAGTATTTTACTGTTACAGTTGTGCTTTTTATTAAGCCTATCACAGTCTAAAGTTAGTTTTAGTTTGTCGGCAAAGACTTATAATTCACTTATGTAAGCGATATAAACCATTGGATATCATTAGATGAGAAAAAGACCTTAAATTTTAAACTTATTTGACCACCCAGTTTTAATTACGCCTGTTCAAAAAATCTTCAACATATTCAACAAATTGAGAACAAAACTACGCCGCGGTTAAGGTTTGGACACTTTTGTCATATATAAACTCTGCACAGAAAATAACGATTCTACAAACCAGGTATGCAGAACTTATATGGAATTATAAACCAAGTTATTTAAGTCCACATTTTGCGACCATTTTTAACAAGTTGTCGCGCAAAACTAAAAACGTTTCGGGGATTTTCTATGTCTAAAATCCTCACCTAAACATAGCGGACATGGCTCCCTTGACAAACTTGTAGTCCTTAGTCTGATTGAGATGGAACTCAGGAAGTTGGTCTGGACGGGCGATGAACGGATGCAAGAGGACTTGAGTGGATGAGAGACGCCTGTTGGGATCCACGTGCAACATACGACGCACCAAATCCTGGTGGAACAATACATCATTGTGATGTCATAACAAAGATAAAATGGACAGTACGACTGATGACCAATCGCAGCACCAAAACCTAACACGGTATTTTTCATTTTTTCAGCTGTTTGTAATTTACTGACTTCACAAATAAATACGATTTGTTCCAATTTGTGCAGAAAATAAACAAAAACACTACAAAAAGAATACGTGTAAATTTTTAACAAACTACCGCTAAAAAAACGTATCGCAAAAACGTAACAACCTATATCCCAATACTTAGAATTTCGAACGGGCGTGATTGGGTATCACAAATGAAACTTGCTGTTGACAAAAAACATTATTCCTTTGAACGATATATCGCTATATCGCTATATCGTTTCACTATCCCAAGCATAATGATTGCGCGATAGACACTTGACAAAACACGAGAATTGTAAGAAAATAGTACATTGACGTTGAGAAGAAAAGTTTGAATAACGTTGTTCGCATGTATTAAGCGCTTGTTGTGTGTAGGAATCAATAGAGATACGATAGAACAAGGAATAATAGACTGGAATCGAGCGAAAATACGGCGCCTAAATTAATATCAGCTTCACAATGAAGTCGAAAAATAATCGGAAGAAAAAACCTGGTTTAATTCTTTCATCAAAGCAAAAAAAACAAGACATGCAACAAAAACACATGCACAAATTTACCTTTGCTATGTCCGAGACGCTCTTCCAGTTTCCACCAGACATGTTGAATTTTCCTGTTTCAATTCTCTTGAGGATGTCGGTCGGTGTGTCGTCAGGGCCGTTGGCAAAAGGTGTGTAACCGGCCAACATGGTATAAAGTAAAACTCCCAGACTCCAAACGTCAACCGCCTCGTCGTAACCTTTCTTCTTCAGCACCTATTGTGAGAACAACGCGATATTAGAGACGGTAGAAGTGTGATAGAATTGTCCGGTGGCCAAGCAACAAGGTTTAAGTATTGGTTACTATTTTTGTGTATATCCACAAGCAAGCCCCTGGCGATCGAATTATTTGCACTTTTTCTAAATAAGGAATAATTGTATCGCATGACAAGGCAGCAGGATCGCTACTTCGCGGGTTTGCTTCGCGATCTCAGCTATCGTATCGAGATCGTTAGGTTTACTGGCATGTCTTGGATGCGATGCCAGTTCCCACCTAACCTCAGTTTGCCTATCTTATGTACAGGTAGCTTCGAGTGCTTTATTGCATTTTATTTGCAGAAACTGATGATGCCTTTGTAGGCGAAATCGATTTTTCGTATTTCATAAATAAACCGACTGACGGTAATCAGAAACATTTTGTTTCAAACTTTAACCTCAGTTTTTGTATTGTTTTACTTACTTTTTTTAACTTATTTTGTTTTAAAGCGCGGTTGTTTTCAGTGACACTGGCGATGCCGAATTGTAGGCAAAATACATATATCAGAAACTACCAAGTCTTTGTTGCCCAAAAAACTGTTGAGTGATTCCAATACGTATTTAAACAGTTCCATCTCCTACCTCTGGAGCGACGAAGTTTGCAGTGTAACATGGTGTCATCAACAACCCGTTGTCATGGCGAAGTTGTTTGGCGAATCCGAAGTCGCAAACTCGGATAGAGTCTGGGTTTCCAGTTTCATCGGCGTACAGGACGTTGCTCGGTTTCAAATCTCGATGGACAACCTGCAAGATTTGGTTGAGTTTGTTTGTGGAAATTGCATTCATTTGTCAGGGGTGCGTAAAACCCAAAATGCTTCTGAAAATGTCAACTGATTTGGCAAACAGTTTTGTAAATTATTAGGATTCGCAACCATACTCGTATTGTTTGAGCTAAAACAACCTTATGTTATGGAAAATAGATGTTATGGAAAAGTCCTTATGTTATGGAAAAAGTCCTGGGTATATTAACACAAATTCAGGAATATTTCATAAAATATATAGTGAGCTGCAAACAGGGCAACTGTTTTGACCATTTAGGTATTATCATTCACCACAAGGCCTTCACCGGGCAATTTCCTTGGCAAGATGCACTGACGTGATCTGGTATATGTTGAAACAGTGGCTCTGTGTAGTGCTTACTTAAAACGTTATGTTTATTCTAAACAATGAATAAGAAACTGTTGCTCACACTCTACAATGAATGGACGTATTTTTTTCCTAGTCACAACAACAAATCATTTCGTTGCTGAAGTTGTCAGGCATAAATAAACTATGTTTTGCAAAGAGCTTGACAGTTTATTGAACAATAAGTCATACCCCATTCTTGTGCAGGTAATCCACAACTTTTGTGACCATTTTCAACACAGAACTTGCTTCCTTTTCGGTAAAGAACTTCTGACGAAGGATTTTATCGAGGAGTTCCCCACCCTTCATCAGCTCAGTAACAAGAAACACATGCTGTCCATCATCGAATACATCCTGCAAACAATATTGACAGTTACTAAATATCCAAGCAGAATCTGTTGTTGTTTTACTGCATCTAATAAGCACGCCTTCGTGTACTTTGTTTTCGTTTTTTTCATTTTATTGCACATTGGGGGTATTTGTTGATTATAAAACACACACTTATGATTTATCTCTGGTGTCTAAATTAAGGTTGCATGGTTTCTTAAATCCTAAATAAAACAAAATTGTCATTATCAAAACCTGTCAGCCAAGTTATCCAAAACTATGCATCCGTATTTAGTCTATTTTGCTGTCATGAACAATTAAAAATATTAATTATTTGGAACGTGGATTTCGTGTTGGGTTGAATATGCCTTTAAACATGTTTTAAGTACAAGGGCTCTTCTTTCATATAGTGTGTTTGGGTTCAGAGAGAGGACACACGAACGTTTGGCCAGTTAGAAATAATAATTCAAATCAACATTATCAATCCCAAACTGGCAATTGTACTTGTGCGGGAGATCAGACGCAAAATCACAACTTAAATATCCCGGGCCTCTGCAAACAATTTACATCAAAAAAACCTTGCGAATATTGCTGAAAAACAATGAAATTGTGCCAAGGTAAACTGTAATCACATTATCCTGTAACAGTCAGACAGCAATTGCTTGTAATGGAAAGCGGAATAAAATATTCACAACCCTTTGTTGACCCAAACCAGTCTACTAATTGTGAAATCTTGGCTTTTATTGGGGGCATAAATATTAATCCCTCTAAACCACAATGAAATGAGCATCTTTCTTTTACAAAAAAAAAATCAGCTTAACATGATTTATTGACAACTGGTATCGAATTAACCTGGGATGCACAAAGTCAACATCCAACTGAATTGTTAACAACAGTTTACACACTTGCTCAAATACACTGTATATTTCACAGTAAGACTGCAATCAGAATTACCAATAAACAGAGGTATGGCACCATTTTCTATGTATTGTTCATCACCGTAGTTGTGCAAAATAAACACGATTTGATGTCATGCTCCACATTTGCAATACCCTGAGCTGAGTGCATGTGATTGTTTTTATATTAATGACAAACCTTGAGGGTGATGATGTTGGGGTGTTGGCCGTATCTAAGAAGGATCTGCACTTCTTCTTCGCAGTCACGCTTGTTTTTGAAAATAATCTGACAAAATGTTATTTGTTAATTTTGTGAAAGTTTAAAAATTTATCTTTGCAGCAAAAAAAGTGAACAAGGAGAGATTCAGTTTGAAGCTGTTAAGAGCCAAACTGTAATAAAATTACATTTAGGGGGTATTTACTTTCAAAAGAAGTTATATTTTTCTGATAATTTGAATTTTTAAACAACATTTTTGCAAAGCATTGCCGACAAACGCAGCATAACAATTTAATGCCGAACACAACCATACCTTTACTGCATATTCCTTCTTAGTTGCCTTGTGAATGCACCTCTTACATACAGAATATGAGCCAATCCCTATCTCCTCTTTCTCTTCATATTCATCAAAAAAACTCTTTGGTGATGAGGCCAGGGTCTAAAAAAATACCACTTTTTACGCACAAAATTCCTCCATTTTCAAACACGACGCTAGTAAACCTGGCACTATATGCAAGCAAATTTGCACTATTGAAAATGATCAATAGGAAATCAACTAAAATTTCCAACGTAAGTTGTATACCCACCCTGTTAGTAAGAAGGGCAGTACCACTGTAGTCACGCTGTGTCCCATTAGGGGCAGCCTTGTGCAAATCCTCCGATGCAGCAGCGGCTTTTTGCTCTTTTTCTGGGTCAATGTGTGGAGCGACAAACGAAAAGCCACGGAAAAGTTGTTGGGCAGCTGCACTTGCGGGAACACCGGGAGAATCTAACAGTGGACAGTTTTCACGTAAGATGAGATTAAATGTATGGGAAATGGATGCTCGTTGTAGGCAGGATTTGGCTTCAACGCCATTGTGTGATTTTCTAACTCATGAGCAAATATTACTGTCATATAAAAGGGTCTTTTAATTTAAAAGCAATAGATTAAAGGCAGCCCTGCATTCAGATTGCTTAAAGTAAAAACGGCAACAAGCACAAAACTCTACAATAACTTTTAATTTGGACGGAAATAAATTTACAGTTAACGACACAGCAGACATGACAACTTATTGTTGTCAAGATCTTTTTGGTGTCTCTGACCTTTAAATGTGTTCGTGTTGAATTGTTTTAAACAACCATTGTCCCAACACATGATTTTAATTGAATTAAGCATCATGGCTGGTAATTCAGAACATACCCACACATAGTAAATGCATTACAAATTACCTCTTGGTGTCCTTGATGTGAACTCGGTGTCAAAATATGCGGCGTCCTCAGCCCTGGTTGTTGCCGGTTTAAATGGGGGGTCAATGTCTTTGCGGAGCAATTTGTTCCAATCGATTCCGGCGAAGAATGCATGTCGTTTTATCTCTTCCACTCCATCTGTGCCACTTCCAAGTCTGCCCACGTAAACATGATTGATTAGAATTTGTTGCAACCCAGAGACATGTTTGGATTACATATCGTTGCACTCATACGAAAAACGGAAAGAAAAAATGGAAGCGTGCAATACAATAAATAAAAAACATAACATCAATTCAGGAAAAGGAAATAGGGAAACATTATTGTACTGTGAACCAGTCGTCTTGTCTGCTTCTAATCATACGATTTACAGAATGGTACACTTATTATACAAAATATGTCAGCTTCCTAATAAATGGATACAATTTAAGCAGAATTACCAACAATAAACATCTTTACACAAAATACGCATTGAACAAAGAAGTGACATATTTACTCATCAAAAGTTTTTATATACAATTAATGCAAATATTTTTGCCAATTTAAAAAAGCAGCAATGTTTACATATAAAAATTAATAAAAAATATGTTTGTGATGTTATAGTGACTATAATCATCCCCACCTGTTCGCTGGATTTCTTTTGAAGAGTGTTCTTAGAAGACCTTGTGCTTCAGGACTCAAAAATTGTGGCATTCCAAGCTTTGCTCTGGAACACATAACACAAAGCTATGAACTATCCATAATATTAAATAATAAAAAACACCTTCACAATCTTTCTTAGGTTAATCCTGGCAAGGAATCAACAAACTAATAGTTAGTTGTATTCTGGCATGTAAAATATAGTGACCTATGTACGAACTCTTATTGTGCAAGGAACCAGCGAGCCAGTTTGGAGAAAAGTGTCATGTATGCATGAATAATACATTGATGGCTTTAAGGTTTGTGTTTGGTTATTAAAGCAAAACTGTTCAGTCGTGTTTTGATAACAAATACGATTAACAAATACAAGTAAGGCAAAGGTACATTCCCCTTTAATTTAACATCGTTGCAGAACATTGTGTTGACCAACATGAAAATACAAATGTGCCCAAAATTCCAGCTTAAAACATATATTTACTTGAGAATTTGCGTCATTGTGTCCTTTCTGTCTCTGCCTTGAAATGGAAGTTGTCCAGTCAACATTTCATACTAAAAAAAAAAATATATTAGTAAATGTCAGTAACGAAGCTGCTAGCAAAACTGGACAAAAATTTTTTTTTAATTGGTACAGGTGAAAATCTTAAGAAAGAATGTTCCAACAGCTACATAGCAAAGGATACAGTTTTTGTCAGGGCATTGTAGGATTTTGTGATCATCAATCAACACAACGTTTACAGTTAATTAGGGCAACTGTAAATTTACAAGCCAGCGGAAAATCCATTCAAACAAGCAACATCTTTAACCCCAGACGATGTTAATGATCTCATGGCGCACTGGATCAAATTGCTGGTGTTCATTACAGTGTAATTAGGTTCACTCTTTAAAAGGAATGGTGGCTAATCTTACATTCAGACAGCTAATAATTCGTGCCTTGTTGCACTGCTTAAGCCATACAATAAAAAGCGACACACCACAAACATCCTGTCCAAGGGGATTACCCTTGTGTTGAGACCATACAAAGGCACATAAAAACGTCATGGGACATGGGATATGGGCAGTGTTAGGTCACAAATTTAAAACATATGCAACATTTCTGTAGGCGGGCACCAAAAACTGTGTTTGGGAAATGCAATAGCAGCAATGATGAAAATGTAATTAGTGACGAGCTGTTTTTTGTGTGTCATTTGTCTGTCATTAACCCAATTTTTTTTTAAATTGTCACAAAAATAAAAGCCGTTTCGGACACAATGTCCCAAAGGAAACTGACAGGTAGATTATTCGAGCATCCCATCGGTAGGCGAAAATGCCCTTTGTGTTGCCCCAGACGTCGCTTTTATAATTCTCTATGTCGTAAATGACCAAAATTGAAAATGTCCTAATTTTTGCTGGCATTTCGGTCATTTGACAGAAATTTTTAAGTGAAAAAAAAGCCACTGGCGAGACAATTTAAAGTTTTAAAATTAAACAATTTTCAGGAGACTAAAAAATCTTTTTGTTTCTGATTAATTCAATGCCTAAAAAAGTCATGTGCAACACAAAAAGATTTATGTTAAAAATACTTAGTAGTTCATAGTGCAACATACTTCAAATATATATGTTAAAGAATATGTATGGTGCCTTTTATCTACACAGTTAAACCATGTCAAATACTGCAATGGTGTGATAAGACTAACACACTATTTTTACTTGTGCAGAAGGTTAAACTAACCGTAACACAGTCTTGTTGGAAAAAAACATGTCAGACATTAATTTTTCATAGCAACATACATTTTTCACCAACAAAAACTACACGGGCAACGCCTTTAATTTTCAACAAAATCGAATTGTGTGTTTGGTATCATCAGATTTTCAGTTATGACCAGACAGTATTTCTTTCTAATGCAACATGAAAAATCACAGAAAAAAACATCCATTAATAATCAAAAGATATATCATTAGAAACCATACCAAGTTACAATTACAATAAATTACAATAATATATGTTTACTGTGTAAGTTTATAATTTGTTTTTAATTAATGATCTAAAATGTAAATTGTGTCTTTTTAAAATTTACATGTTTAAAAACTGCAACACCTCATCTAGTTTTTGGTGTGGTGAAACCAGTAAATCCCCTTTGTTGCCTTGAAACAAGGCTAGTGTTTACATTTTCACCATGCAGCACTTTCATACTAAGAGAATAATGTATCTTACTAGCTCACAACTCAAGGAAGGTTCGATCCCTAACAGTTTCCTGGTATATATATATATTACAGATGGCTTAACTTAAGAGTAGGGTGAATTGAGAATGTGAGAAATATGACAAACTCCAGACATATTTTTACATTTGCATATTAAACAACATGTGTCTATAACCCACTTTTAATTTATTAACTTGCATTTGTGAAAAACAATTAGACTTGAAAAAAACAGCATGATTTTTTAGAAAAAAATTGGCCTTTTTTATCCCAATTTCAATCAATTTTTTTTTGCAAATAAATCTTACCATGAGGACGCCAAAAGACCACCAGTCTGCTGAATGGTCGTGACCCTTTCTGTTGACAACCTCAGGTGCCATGTACTCAACTGTGCCGCAGAACGAGTAAGCTTTCTCAGATCCATCCAAGGATTCCTTGCTCAATCCAAAGTCAGTGAGAGCAATGTGGCCATCAACATCCAACAGTATGCTGCAAAAGGTATCGTAAGTTTTACCAAAAAGCTTAAAATAGTGTAGCAAAGTTTTCAGGTGAGTCACTGTCCTTACTTTACCTTGGTGGTAATTACTTTCATAACATGCAATTTTATGCAAGACTCCCAAATTGGAGGTTATTAATTACCACAAGCCTACATCAAATTATGAATTAAAACCTAATCTTTATTTCACCAACAGAAACCACTGGGATTGTGATGGAAAGATTTGCTTTTTACACAAGACCTAAATATTTGCAGCAAACCTTGATGTCATACAACAAGGCAAAACACAAATGTTCAAATGTTCAAACAAGCAATAATTTCATTTGCAAAACTTTACATTTTCTTTGTAATTTTTAAGTTTTGACTCAAAGCTGCTTAAGTTGATGGCAATACACTGCCTGTAAAGTCAGGGTTGCAATACTGTCCTTATTTCTACAATTTGTCCTTACTTATTTCTAGATTTGTTGTTATTTGAGACTGGGCATCCTTACATTTAGGCCTTTTTTGAGTTGGTTTGGCCACAGATGTCCTTATTTTTTATATGTTTTGGCTTGTTAATCAAACAATGTTAATGTGGGCCTTTTCCATTTTAAATCGCATTCCTTAACAGTCTTTATTATGTTTGGTTTCACATAGATGGCAACCCTGCTTATAGCAAATTAATATGTTTTCCATACAACAGCAAGACATGACAAGAGCTTAAAATTTATCGTTTAGAATTTAAAGACAGGTGGGTAAAGGGTGTTTATAAATTTTATGTAACTCATTGGTATCTACTCTATGGTAAAGAACACTACATTTGTGATGTCACTGTACCGTTACACAGCACAGCAGACTATTCATTTTGTGAGTACAGCACAATATTTGTGGAATCTTGGGTTTGCCTCATATAATGTATTTATATTTATAACTATGTGATCACCACTATCCACACGGACTTATATACTGTGCAATTTCTTCAATGCGCTTCATATAGACTGTTGTTATGGCATGAAAGTCATTTTAGCTGATAAACATGACATGATCACTTCCTGGAGTAATTAGGTAGGGAGTAGGAGTCACCACATTTCATGCAAAAACATGATATAAACATATGCAGATGTGTGGGCAACATAACACAGCTGCACCCACATAGTTTACTGCTTGTTCACCTATATATGACAAATATGCGTTTTATAGTAAATGTTGATGTCACTGAAGTTTGAAAACAGACTACATTTTTATATTCATCCCATGTACTAGTTGTATTAATATGTTTGAAACACGTATGTTTTTCATTTAACCTTATTATTGATTTGTCCCAGTAGGTAACATAAGATATTTGTGTAAACAGCATGTTTTGGTGTCAAAGTGTAAATAGTAATCATTTGAAAGAGCCAAAGACAGTTTTCTGACTGACACAGCCACATTTGAGCACGATGTTTGTCTGAAAGGACAATATATATACATTGTGGGCATAATTATCATGGGGATCAAAGTCTACTTTAGAATGGCAATTTTACATGATAAAATGCAGGCAGCTTGTTTAGAAGTTTTTAAAATTTTTCATTGCCTTCCATGAGAAGAATGGGTTTAATCTAAAGGGACTTTTGATGTTGGTTACACTCTATGACTATTGACAACTGACAGGCGTGGCTTTTGTAAATACTTTGCAGCCAATAAAAAGAAACAGAAGAATTTAAAATTAAAATCATTCAGTAAGTATTGATTTACTGCTGAGCCTCAACCTCAAGTTATACACACTCCACTTATTTGATCCCCTAACGTTTTGTTTGACCCTAACAAAGGACGGAATCATGAGGGAGATTCCAAAAGTGAATCATGCAATGACAACATGTTCATTTTAGTTAGTTCTAATCATGCACTAATGAGAACTCTAGCAGCAGGTAAACTACTAAAAATGAGACAACACAAGTTAAATTTGAATTTCAAGTGAATTTGGCCAAAAGTAAAGTGAACCATCTCATCTACTTGCTAACAACAAAATGGGTAAACACACAAAATCCTGAAATGCGCTGTTAAATTTTACAATAAAACTTACTTTTCGGGTTTCAAATCTCTGTAGATAATTCCAAGTGAATGCAAGTGGTCGAGAGCAAGTGCCAACTCAGCAAGATAAAACTTAACATCATCCTCTGTAAACATCAGCTCCTTGGACAACCTCGTGAATAAGTCACCTCCACGTAGAAAAGCAAGAACCATGTAAAGATTGCCATCGGTCTGGAAAGCTATCACAAAAGAAACCAATTTTTGCTTTTACATCACTTCAAGCAGTTTGACTTTCAAGTACATGCTCAAATGTTTCACATATATGTGTTCTTTGTTCTGTCCAAAAGTGGGTTTAATGAAATGCAGTGTTTCCCAAAAGTGGGTTGCATTTCCCCCAAAACACTGCATTTCATTAAACCTATGTTGAGACAAAATTGATGTTGCTTTTCGAGAAGGGCAAAACAAATTCTTGTTTTTAATGAAAAGTTTGGTTTGCCGTATTTTCATAATGTTTACAAGTTTTTAAACTACCACTGCGATATTTATATTTTAGTGATTATGCTGTCACTAAAGTGCATTTTCACATCACAAACACATTTAATACCAATTATAGATCACATAGGATTGCCAATTTTGCTTTTGAAACTTTATTATTATTGATAACAGTTTTGAGGTTTTTTCTTGTTTGGGGCATTTTTGTAAAATTGGACATTGCAGCGCTTGGTTGCATGTCTAAGTGTTTGGGTGACAATTGCCTGAAATAAAGTGAAACAGAAAAAAATTGAGCCAATTTCCTGAAAAACATTTATGTTCAAGTTTTGTGATCTTTGTCAACTTAAATAACCTGGTCGAGTTCCACCGATAAAAAAGTTTGGAAAAAACAACTTTAATGCATTTATCTTTGAATACAATTGTTTTGCCTTTAAAAAGAAAACCATGGCCATGTTTTGTATCATGCAAATGGTGTTGCTTAAGGTGTTTCATAGGTGATATATTAAAACACATTTTGTCCCGGAAAGACCTATTTTCTGAAAGCAAACAACGAAACGATAAGCAAAACATTTCTTGTTTATTGATCATCTGTTTTTGAAGGCTTGGTTATTTACTGACCAAACAGCTAGCAGTAATTGGTTATATACTGACCAAACAATTGGAAAATGGAAGGAAAATAAAAACCTTCACTCTATTTCCTTAGCCTTAAAATTGGCAATGTGCTGTGCTTAGCACAATGTTAAACAACTTTTTGTGTGTCATTAATTTTTCGCAATTGTTTTGGCAGATATACTTATTCTTTTGTTTAATGTGCCCTCAACCATTTTATTGGTGACAATCAAACAAAAAAGATCACTGTAAAGACTAAAAAAACTATCTATTATCCCATTATGGAATGTGTTTTTTATATAACCTGGTCAGAAATAACACCATACTGTTGCTTGAGTAAACAGACATGGAATAATAGGTTCTGGGATACATACCATAGTAAACCTTGACAATGAATGGATGGTTCACATCCACTAAAATGTTTCGTTCCATTTTGGTACGAACTCGATCACGCACTTTCAGTTTTGCTTTCTTCAGCACTTTCATAGCATAAAGCTGCTTCTTGTCCTCACCTAGATAACATAAATTGTGTAATGTACTGGAATAAAGGTTTTAATGAATTCAAAGTGGATACCTCAAATGTAACCAAGTTTTATGTGTTTAACCAAACCTTGATTTATATGCACTAGAATAAATATAATGAATAGTTACTAATTTTATTTATACACAAAAGGTAAACTTTTTAAAGCAAACCTGCAGTATGCGACTGGATTTTTTCCATTAAAAAAATTCTGTTAAATGACCGAAACGCCAGCAAAAATGTAGGACATTTTTGATTTATTTTGGTCATTTACGATATAACTATACGAAACATAACACGCATTTTGTTCATAAATACATTTACATATAATACCTGTTATTTTGCGAACCAAAAACACCTTTCCAAATGATCCCTGGCCTAAAACCTTGAGAAGTTCAAATTGACTTGGATCAGCTTTTTCACAGCCCTTCATGGTGTGCTCCTTGATTTCTATCTCCCGCATTGGTTCATCCTATAAGGAACAACATTTAAGCACAATTGTGGCCAGATCAGTGACAAGCAATTTCTAAAAAAGTGGCATTTGGTTACCTTTATTTCTGGGACACTGTCCACTGCCATATCATCTTCATGCTAAACAAAATATAATGATTTAAAAAAATCAAATAAGAGTTGGAAATGTATATATTTAAGATTTTAATAAGCATGTATTTTCTTCCATGTTATGTTTACAAACAAGATTTCTAGCAGTTTAGTTAACAAAGCACTTGACTTTTTTGACTTTTTACAATAATACCATATATACACAGTTTATTTGATCTAGAAAAATTGTAGCAAAGTTACATATGACAGGATAATACACTTTTTACATACTGTTGCACAAATCATCTGTGTCATACTGGGACTGCTGTATTAGGAACTGCGGCAAAACTTTTAACTTGGCTGAGCTTTGTCAACAAAAAAGGGCTCTCCTGCCCACTGCCGAATAAATAGGAAAATACTGGCACAGATTGTGCTTGACTGTCCGTAACGGTTTGATTACAACCGAGGCAGTACATTTGGACTGAACGGACATTTAAAAACCATCCCTTTTTTTGCTAAAATTTGTGTGCTTGTGAATCCATTGTTGATCCCAATAAAAATCGGACTGCACATAGAAAAAGTAAAGCATTTCAGACTTACCTCTTCCGTGAGAGGTTGGGTGTTGGTCTGACTGACAAACAGGCCGTTTGCGAAGGGTGCAAGCGGCATTTTGCTTTACAATCTAGATTGTTTTGTGACATACACCAAAATTGCCTAATGTTGTTTTATCCTATTGTGCTATAATTCCCTGTCAAAACACAAACTATTTATATAATTTTTGTTTCAATTATTACAAATTAAAAATAATTTAGAAACTAGCCTACCTAAAACAGATTAACTATTTTATTCCTTCAAAACAATGCATTTATGCAGATGCGAAAGGCCATGCACACTTTAAAATTATTGATTAAATGAATACTTGGACAGAGTAGCCCACATTCCTAAGTTAAACCACCACCAGGATCCTACACTATAAATAACAACAAAATGACCAACTAAACCAAGCAACGGTTTGTACATCTTTTATCCGCATCTATACAAGCACATATGTGAAAATCTTTGCCGATTAGCAAAGAATTCAACAAATTTTGCCGTGTATCAGACACATAAACATTTTAAGGCAGTGCATAAAAGTATCTAGTTAGAAAAGTTAGAAATGAAATCCAAAGAGTCCAGCGAGACCGAGACATTCGCCGACTTTTCTTTCGGAACACGACAAGTGCTCATAAAAATCTTACCCACAAAGGAATGTTTTGTCTTCCGGCAAAAAAAAATTCGCTGTATTTAAAAAACTAAAACCTGACTAAAAAAATTACATCACTTTTACAAAATGAAACAATAAACATAAATATTATCACTCATTTCATAAATATTTTCACTCATTTTTTTCACTTAAAATCTCGGAAAAAAATGTCAGAAATTTTTTTTTAATGATGCCTCAAATCCTACAAACGTGGATAATTACACATGCTGTCAACACGAAAATACATTTTCGTTGCAGGACGAACCGTGTGTGTTTTTTTACTCCGCACAAAGTATATCATTGGATGCTAAAGCCGGGTCCACACTCATGCTTTGCGCCGGCGGATTCTTTGTTTGTTTCAATGTCCCGAGCGTATGCACGCACGCCGGCTTATAATGAAACAAACAAAGAATCCGCTGGCGCAAAGCGTAAGTGTGGACCCAGGCTAAACTGTGTTTTTTTTGTCCTAGATTTTTTTGTCCGAGATATAAAAACTGAAGAAATAATCACGATATTTTTGGAAAATGATTAGTCGTTATCGGTCCGGTAGTTTTCTGTGCTAAAAGAATTCTTGATGGTAGGCCGTTCCGGTATGAATTCAACGACTGGTGTGTCCTAAATAATAATAAGAAACTTTAATTTAGTGAATTTATTCACTTATTTGAGAAATCTCAAATTGCGAACGAAAACAAAATGAATTATTTTTTCGTGAAAATTCAGTGGTTCCGGTAAAAATCTGTTTTTACGTAAACTACAACATAACAGTCTCAAAGGTCAACAAACCATGGTCCACAAACAACGTTTATTTTGACATCAAACATTCGTCGCTGGCATATACAGTACGAACTTGATCCGAAATGGCCCTAAGATGAACCCAACATAAAACAAAGTTTCGATGTTTATCTTCAAGACTCTGAGACCGAAGTTTTTGGTCTTGGTTTGGAAGGCTTTGTGATTTTGTCTGGGTCTTTTTTGGTTTGTTTTACCGCGTGGTAGTTTTATGATAATTTTAAACAGATTTTGGTTTCCGATCATTCTTATTTTCTGTAACATTTTATTGCACCTATTCTTATATTTGAAGAAGTGCAAAACTTATAAAATGATCGCCACAAGAATCTTACGTAAATAGGCTATTAAGTAGACGTCAAAAGCGCAAATATGATAAATTCAAAAAGGGATCATGCAGCGACTACAGGATTGGGAACTGCTGCTAGGTGTCTGTTATCGGTACCCGCTCTGTTTTTTGTTAAGGATATTTTTGTATATTTAGGGCGATAACAAAGATAAGACGGAAGTAATTGAGGTTTTATTGAAGGGATCATCAGTAGTGGACATTAGAGACGAAACAATAATTAAGCAATCACAAGCAAATGCGTCAGAAAATTTGGTTGAATGTAAAACATCGGATCTAAAAGACTGAATTACATGAAGGAAACTGAAAACATCTTTGACATTTCACGTTTCCTGTATTAAGTATATCGATTAAAAGTGGCCACATTTTTATCGAAATTCCAACCTTTTTTGGCATACGGCACCCCTGCTGAATTTATAAGGATATTGCGCCACCCAATGGCGACAAACTCATGAGCGACCGCCACGAAAAGCAGCATTCGGCCTGTTCTGTCTGATCATCCCGGTCGGAACCACTACCTTACACCAATATTTTTGTGCTCAAGCATAATATTGGAAAATTATTGACTATTTCTGTATTGCAGAAATGGCTCCGGGTTAATATGATTTCTATGGGAAGCCAGCAACGAGTAATTTAACGTGATCCACCTGGGGGACGGGAAGGGGCAACGATGTCGATTGAAAACATTTCGTGACAATTCTGTCCACGTTTCTCGAATAGTTTCACATTAAAACACTTTTGAAAAACAACTGATATCCCTAACACAAAACTGAGCCAATCACAGTTCTACCCAATAACTGTAGTGTGTTACTAGCCACCACAATTTGTGATATAGTTTGTCTATATGCAGTAATCCTTTTGTATTAGTCACTGCAATGTGAGTTATATATTTGATCGTCATTTGCCACAAGGGGCCCCGTTTCCTTGGATTGAAATTCTTCGGCTAATATTGGCATAAATCCACCAACACATGTTATTTCTGTTAAACTAAAAGCTTATTATATGTTGAAATATATTCAGCACGAACAATGATGCATGATGAATTATTAACAGGTATGATGCCACGCGTCAACATTTGGGTTGGGCTGTCAAATGGATATGGGACAATATTCCGAAATGCAATTAAAAGCCAGAACCAATCGGCATGACATTTGGTATATTCCCTAAAAATCATAACCTATTATCTTTTGCACTCTTACATCTAATGCTCATTCGATTCCATGCTTGTGTAAATGTGGAACGTTTCTTTTATAACCAACGAAAGTTGACGACGGCATACCACCGCAAAGTGGTCTTTCCTGGCTGTTTGGCGGTCATCCATCACCAAGCTGCACTGATGAGAGCTATTAGGTCGAAACTGTAGGTCGGGTTTACTCAACTTTTCAAGTGATGCGGGCTACTTCTGAATGGAGAAAGTTATTGCAGGCCACAAAAGTTGAAAAGAATGTAATACCAAACGTGTCTATTGCTTAAAAAAACGTCGTTTCCGTCACAGTATATACGCTATCGCTTTGCAGTTGTCATTTTAGCTAAAATTACTTTTAAATTCAGCTAACATTCATAAAAATGATAAGCCATGTGGAGCCAATAATATGAATTGTGTATAAACTGCAGACAGATGGCCACTGTTTCGACCTAAAAGGTCTCATCAGTGCAGCTGGTGTGACTATAAGACGACTTTGGTGACCAAACGGCCTAGCAAAGACTTCCACCTTGTGGTGACTATACAATCACCGTCATCCGTTGGGTCTTATAGTCACACCAGCTGCACTGATGAGACCTTTTAGGTCGAAACAGTGGCCATCTGTCTGCAGCTTATACACAATTCAGAAAAATGCTTGATCATTGTGAAGTAAAATAATCTTTGAGCGCCACCTACTAATCGTCCATGGTTGCAGTCGCAAGAATGCTATTTTGACCACGAAAAATGTAAATATAACGACGAAGTGTTCTTCTACACGTTCACAATACATTAGTTGTTTTCCTTATTATCGCTAAAGTTGTCACACAACAATTTACAATGTTTCATTCTTACGTCTCAGTTGTACTGTGTTGGGATTGTCGCGACTTTTGAGCAGAAATGATTGAAAGTGAAACTACACACAATGTTTTTGTCAGAGGCTAGCGAAACATTAGGATTATTTTGTGTGAGTCTTCCAAAAGAATTTGCATTCCCTTGCTTTAGAGCAGTGTTTAAAATATTTTTTTTTAAATCTGGTGAAATTTGTATTGTTGTCTTACAGTTGCCACCACATCACAAATCAAGAAAAAAATCACGTTTAAGAAAAATTAATTTCCGACAATATAGTCTGAGAGCAAAGAATTTCCCAGTCTCTATGACGGTTTTTGGAAAATAAACGCCATCTTTGG
Source organism: Ascidia mentula (assembly GCF_947561715.1). Taxonomy (NCBI): domain Eukaryota; kingdom Metazoa; phylum Chordata; class Ascidiacea; order Phlebobranchia; family Ascidiidae; genus Ascidia; species Ascidia mentula. The sequence goes on along the minus strand of NC_138568.1, from coordinate 19,000,224 downwards.
GCCGAAAAGAACGGAGTGATTAATCTGTTTTACCATAAACAAAAACCATACCAATTTAACACACACTCCGTTGGTATCAAAACTCAATCTCTAAGGCAAACAACTTGTTGACAATATGATGTCATATGAAAAACTGCGATAGCATCGAGATATGCAGATAACAGTACAGGGTTTAAACATCTTTCTAACCTACATCCGCGACGATTGTCACATACTTCATTATATATTTAACATCAAGCTTTGATCAGCGGGATAGTGCGCCAGGTGACGCAGTAACAGCGTTTTTGTTTGGCCGAGTTAAGACGAAAAATATGTTTTAGTCGAATTTTGCATTGAGAAAAATTGCAGTGTTTTTTTTCGGGCTGTTTAATATTCATCCGAATGTTTGTCATGAAAGTAAATTTGTGGTGCATTGTGGGCGCTTTCAGTTTCCGTTTTTATTTTACGACTTGTAATCTGTTCAAAATGTTCTCTTCTCGCAAACATATGATTATTACATACAGCTAATGACCACAACGCATCAATCAAAATACATTGCCACCAAAAGTGCACATCTGGAGAAACGGCCTATGACAATGACTAATTGCCAATATACGATTTCGCGGAAAATATCGCAACACGAAGGAAAGCTCTGTTGGAAACCCTCCTTCACATATTAAATGACGTCATATAACGCGGGGTACGCGGGAAAAGCGCTCCCACGGGAGCATGAAAGTCATATCACCATTCGCGATGTGATAATCGTTGTATTTGCCACGTGGTCAATTTTTCGTTTCTCCGGTTTAAAACCTCGTATAAAACAATGTTAATAATTAATGTCAATCGGCACCCCGTTGACTTTGTGTGTTTTTTATGCTTTCTATTGATAGCTGTGGTCTCGTTACGTAATATTGCTCTCCACGTTTCACATATCAATAATACATAGCGTTTACTGGACGCTAAAAAGATTTTTTGATACCCGGATTAGCTTGACAGATGGACACTTTTGTTTTTTCTACGATTTTCATTCCAGTTTGAACCCTTAGTTCTCCTATATCCCGTTGTTGGAGAAACCAGTAAAAAGATACAATTTTGGGGATTTTAAGCGATTTTGTCTGATGTCCAGTCCGGAAATCGAATCACATTATTTTTTACATAAAGGTGCTACCCACGTAAATACGAATCAGATGCGGTGTCGTGGCTGTTGTAAGTAGCCCTCGGTGTAGTTGGTTTTGGTCAAGTACATTTCCCAAAATATACCAGGTGCTTCTGTGATAGACCTATTACATCACAATTAGTTTTAGTGTTCATAATGAAATCAGCCACAACTGACCCTATATATGAAAGTTGTTTGCCGCAATTCCAGGCAAAATGAAAACAAAACAACCATTACAGTCTGCAGTATAGAATGAAGTTTGCAGACAAAGCAAAGAAATTTAAACCAGACTGCTCTTCTGACATAATTTAACGTACTTTTGCCGGTTCGCCTTTATTTGCATTGATAATGATTGTAGAACACAATCGAAACGTCTGCATGAAGTTTTCCAGCATTGTATGGGCTATTTTGTTCGTATTAACGTTCTTTATTTTTCTTTCTTGAAACGCTCCACATCCATAAAAACAGCGGATGTCTTGATGATAACAAAAAATGTGTGTATTTCCCGGCAATATACAACAACTTGTAACTGTTGCGCCTCCCGCGTTATATTTTCTGACCCATAACGCGATTTAACAAGGGGTACTAGCGTGTCATTTTTTTGTTTTTGCACCTTTTGGTGTTGTGTGGTATTGCGGTGGTAAACCCTGATTAAGTCTTGCTGTATAGCAGACGAAATGGCGGAGACATTAGGTACGTTAATTTTTGCCAGAAGAGCAGTCTGGTTTAAATTATCATATTTCTGACAGCAAAAGTAACAAAAAACAAATAAATGATAAAGCCTGAATAGCCTGCGATTGTAAATGCTTTTGAGAATATTTGAAAGAGAGATCAACTGGAAAAGCCATCAAGCTTATTGCAAAATGCTTCTACTTATACGTGTTGAAACGTTTTGTAGTGTCGAATCACAATGAAAATGTAATATTGCATGAAATAAAGTTTGCCTAGATGGCAATCATTATTATATTGCATGTGAAAATAACAAATCAACTGTAAAATGAAATAGTTTTAAGATCCCTTGAAAAACTCGAAATTGTTCTGCATTGAGAAGTCCATAGTTTAATTTTTGCCATCGCTTTTTTTGAAAAAAATTAACATCAGCGATTCGTCATCATGTCACTGCCGAGTCAAGCTTTGTATTGAACGCCTTGTTGTCCAAAATTTCCAAGACAATTATTGCCCTTTGTCCGCTATAATTTGCTGCTACGTATCAAGAAAGGAGAGCGATTTTTTCCTTGATTTGGGGTTTTCCAGGTCGGTGTATATTGCGTCGTTGGCTATATAAGATCGTGTCTGGGGCCTTTCATGTTCAGATGAGAAAGCCTTTTGAGCTTGAAAGTGACGAGGTTATTACAAACATCAATTATACTCATGCAGTCACAGTAAGGAATTTTGCAAAATATACGAAATTGGTGATATTTTGACTTGCATCTGTTTAGTTGTGATGGAACTATAATATTTCTTTCGAAACTAAAATCTCAATGTCATGAATTTTTCTCAGCAGCCAGTTTAATATGGGCGCCCGACTCTGTAACCCATATGCTTTTTGCGGTGCCCATGCCATTTATGAATCACGTTTATTGTTCATTTGCGTGGTAATTTTGCGTGCAAAATAAAAGGATTTGATTTAATTTCAATTCCTAAAATACAATATGTCTGTATCGGGTCTATAACTTTAGTAATTGCTGGTGCACTGTTTGGGACGGACTTAAGAAAAACTTGATTCCCCCGAGCTTTCGCCAGCTTAATCTCGCTTCATCGGGTGCTGCAAATGGCGGGACAAATGGAATGCGGTAACGGCGCTAAAAACAAAAGAGAAAAACGCTCGAAGAGGTTATCACAGTTGGTTAGTTTGTGCCCGTGGCATCTTCGTGCGTGTTATAGTGACTCACGATTTAATTTGTATATTTCAAACCACTGAAGCCGTGATTTTTACACAGCCAAACTACAATATGTTTACCATAGAGATAAATATATCGTAACAGTAAAAGACTTTCGGAATGTTAGATTGCAGCAAACCAAAGGCAGCATGTTTGACATCAGGCTGGTGTGAAACTAAAACGCATCTCGAAAACGATCAATTCAACACCTTCCCTCCCGACAGTTACATCGGAATAAAACGAAAAATTTCACTCAGATTTTCGTGTTAGCCCTCCACAAGGGAAATGAACGCGTTATAATCGATTTACAGACATGTACCGCCTTTCAAAGGAGCTGCCCACCCTTCTTGGGGTCACGATTCACATGGAGTTTACGTTAGTGCTGCTTCCATCAAAAAGTGAAAATAGTGGAAATGTAACTGTTTCGATAGGTTGAATTGTCAATAAGTTGTGATGATGTCACAAATTAAGTGGTTACACGTCAAGTTACGTTATATTGTGACGTCATAGTTTGATTGTGATGTGTTAATTACTGTACAGTGGTAACGGAATCATAATTAAAAAAGTGGGCAGACTGTCAACAGCTTATTCTGCAGCAGTAAAAAGCCAGTTTCAAAAAACACGCCAATTAAACTAACCCGACAGCGTGGCCCAAGAAAAACAGCCTTATAAGGGCCAGACGCGACTGATGAACTTGCCAAACCAACAATGAAGATGACGCGTTTTTTTGTCTGAAATAGGTTGTTCTATGTTTGTTGTTTTTGTTTAAAATGAAGCCTTGTATTCCTGGAAATTACTTTTGTCTTAAATAAGCTGAGATAGCTCGATAAAAAAGACCGGCAAATTGTTCTTCTGCGCTTTTTCCAACCACGACGTGTTGAATTCCTAAGGAGTTTTCGATTGGTTCAATTATATTAGTCGTTATCTAAAATGTAATGTGTAATGCAGTCTTGTGAAAAGATATAGAGGTAAATGTTGAATTTTAGCAGATATTAAAAAAATATCAGTGCTAGTTTATCTATTGGAGTGCTTCAACATTCGGAATACGGCTACTGGAAACTTATTGCGGACGGACAGGCGAATTTATTAGTTAGTTGTCGAATTTGTGTCTAAAAATTAATAATAAAATGTGAATCGGGACGAGCTCGAGTTCTGACCACAACATGCAAGACTATGTTCAGGTTAGATGGGATGTGTAAAAGGTGGAAGAAACATACGGTCTCTGAAAGGTTTTGTTTCAAATTTCTCCAATAATGTGTCCGGTTTTGTCCCGAACATTTCCAAATATGGAACATGCCCTCGGAGCATTTTCAAAACAACCTATTGATTTCAACCTATTAGGTTAGAAACAAAATTAACCTTTGCTTAAAGCGAATTATTCCAACAACCATTTATTTTAAATCATCAACCATTTAACCTTTTAATTGTCATTGGGCATTCCCGGTAAGACGTTGCAGTTCTAACTTACAACCCTCCCGGCGTATTGGCACTTTTCAAAAACATTAATTGTTAAAAATATTCAAAAAGCTCTCATGACATTCCTTTTTTTCACCATGTACACTTAAAAGCTTTGCTGCGAAATGTTTTGAGTTTGAAAGACTTAACGATGGTTGTCGCGTATTTGGAAAGGCTATCATTGCGTTTTAAATTGCAATGAAATAGACATCCTGGAATGAATTAAACATTATCACTTAGTGTACCACGTTTCTCAAAGAAAAGCAATATGAAAAATTAATATGGGGATATTACAGGTGGGGGAATGTAACAGTACCATAGAAAGGACGTCGTCGCCATTACTTATTAACACGACGCGCGTGGAGTTTGAAGATTGAATGAACTTTTCACCGGCAGTCACGGTTTACGTTTCTATGAGTTCCTGCGCTTGCTAAGTTGTCACGGATAATGGGAGGATCGAGTAACGAAACTAACAGCGGTCCATACTTTATCTGACACGGCTGCCAACAAAATTCAGTATACAGGGCACCTGAGAGAGAAGAAAAGGTGCCTATGTGGGGACCTGTCGTAATTTAGATCACCTGACATTGTCGGTGAAACCCAGCCTTTTACGATAGAAATCTGTTATTTCGTGGGCCCTCTTAACGGACAGGGGCCCAGGTGGCCCATACCGACTGCACCCCCCTCTCGTGGGGCCTGTCAAACAGAACTAATTTTCAATTTAGTTAACGACGCAAAACGTGGTTTTCCAAAAGAGAAATAAATTAAATACGAAAATATTCGTAATTAAAAATTCATAGTTTATAAATTTTAAGGTTCAACAAATAAGATTTTCATCTCTGTAATTATCATCAACCAATCAAAATGCTGCAAATAGTTAAATGTGTTTTTTTGATGTCCGTTATGACGTGCCAAACTGTGAGTGGTTGCTACTTTTTCAATTGTCCCAACGAGTTTTCGTGGAGTAAAAAGAACGACGACTCTGTTGCTATCATGCGGATGGTGATGGCTAAAAGTCAGTCAATCGGAGACCCCAAAAAACTCTTCCAGGTAAGTTATTTTAACAAACAATTTTAGTGGCAGGAAAAATCAATAAACCGAAGATGCCAATAGGCGAAATTAATATTTCTTTAATAAAGATCTTATATTGGCGTGATCCTCTTTTACTCCTTTTGGAGCTCTAGGAATGTTATATTGATTTGCAAAGACAGATCTGTCGGTTTCCGATCTGCAAAGGCTGATTCCTGCAGTCAAATATCTGACGTTTTTTTTCTATCCACATCAACAAGCTAAGGAATTTGTATTTGATTTCAAATAGGGCGAAATTTCAGCTTGTACTTTTGATGTCAACTACAGCTTTTGCCAAAGTTTTACAACAGCAACATTTCGGGCGTCTTACTATAGCTTTAACACGAACCTCTGTCCCGCGCAGTGCAAGGACGTGTCAATCGGTGGGGAATTGCCCCAATGTGAGTTTCGTGGGACACAGGTCTGCTGTGGAAGTGACGTATACGGATCACGTGATTGCAACGCCTTCACAACAGAGCCCGAACCGCTGGAAGACATGATCTTGAAGAGGATCACGAAGGCGCTCCAAGTGTACATGAACGCTGTGGACCCGGATAAATTAGCCGATAGAAGATTGTGCGTCAAAGTTGGGATCTGCTGTGACGGAGGTAAAAAGAATCTTTTGTAAAAGTTTGTGTCAGTGAGGTTTATTTTCCCAAATTAATAGAAAACTGATACCACATTTCTCGATTCCACACAATCACAAAGGCCAGGTATAATCTCCATACAAACTAAGGGTGGTATGCAGAAACCCCGCTTATCTTGAGACGGTTTAAGTCGAGTTTAAATTTGTGCGGGATTTCTGCATACCACTTTTAAAATGCATTGCAAAATCATGGTTGTCACAATCCGATTATAGTAAATGCAAACCCATAATTGTACAAAAGGAAACTTTCTGTTTATGAACAATCGCGGGGAATTGAATGTGGAAACCAACAATTGAGGCAAGGTTGTCCATCAATCAAACATCGTAGCTACAATGTTTGTGAAGTTTTATGCGGAAGTTTTTTCCACTAACGTAAAACTAATAGGAAAGTATGAATAAATACGATATACTGTACTTTGTGAAATGCGTGAACAACTAATCAGTTCCGAAAAGCAGTTCTCCAACACACAAATTATGATATCGTTGGGTTGGAACGAAGGAAGTGAGACAAAAAAATGTGTCAAAATTTCAATAAAACGTGACTCCTCCGAGAAATCAAGGTCATGTGACCTTGGGGATATTGGCCGCAATTTTTCTCCGAGGGAATTGTAAATTATTAATCGCGCATATTACTGATCATTACTGAGCGCGGGGGCCAAATTTTATCGGACAATTCCGTTGGGGATATTTGCACTTGCCAAACACATTATAGTAAGCGCAAGACAACGTGATGATGCCCAGAGCAAGGGTAATTTGGTGGCAATATCTCCACTGGAAGATCTCGGTCAGTTCTGATCGTGGCTTTTTCTTTTTACGTTTAATTAAAACTTTCTCCCGATTAAAAAACAAATTCATTTATGAGAATGAAGAGACCATGGTCCAAACTATTGTCAATGTTTCATACGAAGAAACGTTTATGCAAGAACTTATGCCATCATCAGCTTAAATTCAATCAAAATGTAAATTGTGCCGTTTCGGAATTTGACTCCCGTATGAAAGAACTCTTTGCTCGTTTACTTCCTTGGTTTACTAAAAACCAACTTTACTCCTTTACGTAAACGAATGCTACTTGGAAGCGAAAACCATGTTTCTTGTGCTAAGCAGATAAACAACCAACACAAGACCCGGAATTAATTATTGCATATTTATTTATATTTATATAAAAATCGCCCAAAAGCAAACTTTTTTAGTGTATTGGAAATAGTATACACATATATATATATATATATAGATATCTTTTTCACCGCACGACATATTTGCTTTTGTTTGTTCAGAAAACTGCAAACCGGAAGTGACGTGCACCAGCTCATATCAAGATGAAAGCGACGGTGAATTTCCCATGGAGAAACTAAACCATCTGATCAAAGTTCTTCTAAAGTCAAATTTACCGAATTAGAAACGTCTTCTTTTATATTATCGTGTCCACTTACGTCAAACCGCTGCATTTCTACTGTCTCAGTCGTGTTTTATGGAAAAGTTACTTATTTGTGTGCAGCACTGCTATAGGGGACAGTGAATAAATGACACCAAACCCTTACTGTTAACTAAAGTAGACTTACAATACCACCAGTTTTTAATCAATGTTTCGCTCTGGCCTTCGGGAAAGTTTACGCAGCAAGAGGTCGAATTAATCATAGTAGCCTGAAAGTTCGTTCTTATTAACGCTGGCTCAAAGTGTGGAGAGCCATGGTTCCTAAATACGCCATTGTGTGGATCGAACATCCAACAAACTAACGAAGCCATGTGGCTTACAATGATCTAATTTCTTGAGCCGCTGCCCTAACATTAAAATTAACACAAAGGAAAATTACCGATGCTTCCTTTACTTCGCGCTGTCAAGTGCCATTTCATTTCATTTCATTCAACGAGAATCAATGCAATGCTAACTCTGTAACGCATAATTGATTGGATTTCCAAAACTTGACTGAATGAACATATTTTGATCGGATCGGACGACTGAGCATATTATATTACTCAAGAGGATAACAGAAAACCTGGTCATTAGGACACGGACAGTAGTTTGCCTTAAAACAGACAATATTCTGTAAATTAAAGTTCACTGACGAACTCTACGACCAACGATTATCACTTAGTTAATAGGAAGCGCCATCTGCTGCACCTGTTGTTCTAGACTCCAACAAAAATTAAATCCAAAGCTGTTGTAACAACAACGGGAGAAAATAGATTCAGCGTTTGACTTCAATTGTTTGATAACAATTGCTAAAGAAAACAGTAAACTACCAATAATTGTCTGTTAAAAAAAGTAAAAGTAGAATTGCTTTCCAGAATTGGTTTACATGTCAACGAGATTATCCAAGATTTATAATTTTACGAAATGTAAGGTTTCTTGCATACTTTTGTGACCTCAGACTTGAAATCGCTTAGACAAATACTGCCAAATATCGGAAGTGCAGCTGTTTTTCCGAAGCCTTTGTGATGGGATCAGCACTGCGTGTTAACATGTACATTTGTTGAAATGTTATATTGCTTTATTATGCAGGTTCTACACACAACTATTGCAAAGATTGCGGTTTGACATACACAGTTTTTTGTTGACCAGTACATTGATATTTACACGATTATAGTCTAGAAGGCTGCTAAAAATTTAGGACCTTAAACAGTACAGTTTTTACGGTGTACAGTTCACAAGAAAACGGCACCAGCGGCAACACCAATAAAATCGTATTTGTTTAAATATAAACTGCAATAAAATTATACTGATTTTACATGCAACACAAGCATGCAAAGTACAAAGTTGGAAGAATCAGTGAGCATAAATGATGTTGTTTAGTTTGGTAAGAGCACAAATTTCAGTAACAAAGATAAAAACAGCAAGTATTCGATATATTAAGTGCTAGTAAGATTTGCACCAGGATTCATACCTAAAAAAAGCCTTTGATGACATACTACTATTAAGGATACAACATGCCTCTCGCACAGAACACACTACTTGACAACAAAATATTAGCCTATTAAATTTCTAGTAAGAGCACAAAATTCTAAAGGCACAGAAGAAGTTTAGGCTGATTTGTAGTATAACTCATAGCTGTCTAGTGTAAAGGCAATTAGCAAGGCACACAACTCAACTACAATAAATGAAGATGCTTCGTACGCAAAAGTTTCTCAACAAGCAAGCATTGGCAAATGTTCGATTGTCTAAGCTTTGTTCTGCAAGAAATGGAACTTAAGTTTGTTTGGCCATTGTCTTTGAAACAAAAGGTGTTTGTTCTATAATAGTTAAAAATTGTCTGTGACTAACAACACTGTTTTGCAGTTGTTCGTGGATAAAATCTTCGCAATAAATACAGCAGTCAAGGACAGTTAACTACTTTTGAATTTCAGAAAATATGTGTTCCTGTTGTCAACATGAAGAATTGCAATGTTGATAATATTTTTAAAATGTTTATGTTTAAACAATTTGTATCAGATATTCAATTATTCTATATTCGTATCCAATTTTCGGCTTTTAATTTTACTCCTTGTGCAGAAAGAATTTTAGTAATTCTACAGCCACAAATCCACGCAAAGCAATTCATGCTAAAAAGAAAATGGCTGTGGTTTATTTCCACGGCTCAAACTTTCGTAGATAAACAGTTCCGTTCATCCACGCCTCGGGACTCTGAATCATTTTCTGCCACAAATTGACCTCCTCATTTCTGGAATCCATCCAAGGCACCGACTTCTCAAAGCTCATTCCTGACAAATAAACAGAACGCATAAAAAAACACATTAAAAATCGGCACGAACATGGTCAAATGCAACGGGGTGTTGATCGGTTGTTGTTTTGAAATATGTTGTTTTTACAGGACTTTGGGCACCACCATTCCTAGCCCCACGGGGAGGGGCTGCAACCGGCGCGGCCAATCAGGGCCCATTAGGGTCATATGGAGGCCCATGATTACCAAAGGAGGGGGAGACACGAACGTCATTGTTGATTTTTAGCTGAAGTATTTCCACCGACAGGTTAAGCAATCTAATGTGATCTCTAACAACCGGGGTAATGCACAAGCATAATATTTTCCCTGTGCAATCAGCATAATATTTTTTTCCCTGTGCAATCCAAATTATCAAATGTAGTGTATGGTTTGTAAATTTGCAATAGCGTTTCGACGGAGCCAAACTAAAACCGAATCCTGAATTAAGTGAATTGGGAAAACCATGTTTTCTCTGTATTGCTTCCCCACTGTTAACAGTTCATCCACAAAACAAACACATTTGATTCAGTTCCAGGTGTTAACTCATGTGCGTTATTTACCTGTGCCCGTCCCCAACCTCACGCCACCGACCAACTTTTGACCAATCTTCTCGCGTTGGTAAACAGTTAATTCCACGCAACGATTGTAGAGTTCGTTCTTATTCACGCCAGTAAACACAAACAGGTGGTCGAATTGTACTTTGGAACTTCCTGCCATGACAGGAGTCTTCTGTTTGGTTTCCTGGGACTTGTCAGGAAGGAAATATCTGTAATTTTAAGATGGTTATGTCAAGTTGTAGCAGGAGTAAAACTCACTGGTGCAATTATAGCAATTTGGTCACTGGACGAAAGAGCCCTACACGACAGACCAAACAGGCTATAGTGATGAACAAAATTTAGACAACCATTTGTGCCATATTTTGAGTTTAATTACAGTTATCGTTGGTTAGTTGTTTTGAAACGAATTTTAATATTTTATGCTTTATCGGAAAATATACGTTCTTGTCATTTTTACATGACACAAGACAAAGTTTTCCACAAATAATCACTGTGTTAATATCAATGCTACTCCCCAAAGGAAATAATATTTTTAGGAAACTATGAGGATTTTTTAGGAAACTATTTACCCACCCTTTTATGTAGATTGGGGCTGAGGCTCCACTTTTTGTGGCAATGTTGTTTACAGATTTCAATACAAGCTCCAATCGGCAGTCGCCAGTTCCATGCAAAGACTAAAAGGAAAGAATTAATTAAACAGACTACATTGTAAAGTCACCAATTTATTAAAATAAATGGTTATTATAATGAAAAAAATAGTGCAAAACCTGCTCAAACGTAAGAGCAACGGAAAAAAATGTGCTCTTGAATGAATCAATTAAACCATGTTGTATTATCCATTTTTGGTAGAAAACAAAAATTTGCAGTTATTTTATTTTCCATTGCCACATAAAAAAAACTTACACTTACGTCTTCCGTGGAAGGCACATAACGCAATGCAACTTCAACATCACCAGTATAGGTACTATTTCCCACCAAGGCATCCATATCCTGAAATATGCCATTCGTATGTATTGTTTAGCTTTAAAGACACAATATACAATATAAACTAAGCTATGTATTACAATTTTCGATGGGAAACTATAGCTAACAATTTACCATACACCACAATACAACCCAAAACTAAGAATTGCATATTCTAATAGACAATAAATATGTTCATATATAACAGTTACAATCTGTTGTAGAGAATTCAACATGATATTGAGACGGGTTCACCGTTATTACTCACCTTGGGAGCAAGTTCGTAATCTCGCATTTTTACAGGCACTGAAAACTCAAACTGATCACAGTTCAAATTGACTTCTCCAAGAAATTTGTTGACTCCGAGTTTGTCGTGCCACACAGCCACGTTCAATGTCCGCGTCGATAACTCGGTTTCTGAAACTGTGTATCTGAAAATATTTTGGTTGAATAGACCACTTGAAAGCTGTCCAAGCCATTATTGAAAAATGTATGTCATAACAGAACAATCCCATTTTCAAATGTTACAATGTTTGTTCAGGTGATGTTTTCACACAAAATCCACATAAAAGTTTAAAAATGTTATGTCGAAATTGAGATGCACACAAAATGTTAATTTTTTTTGCCAAATATCAATCAGAGTAAATAGCCAGTCTGTTCTTTTTTTGTAGATTTATTTGACTTAGGAAAGTTGTGGTGATGTGTTCGTGGAAAAAAGGTATACATACTTAAGTACTTCATTGTACACAGGGTTTAAAGTGTGTTTCTTTGTTTTCGTTTTCTTTTTGCTGTGCTTGTCAGGTAGAAGATATGTTTTCACATATCTAAAACACATTTTAAAGGAAGTTTAAACAGTTTGTTTCTGACAAGTTGCCTGAGGGGGTTCCTATATAAACAGAAAAGAAAAAGATGACAACCATCTGTTGAAAAAATAAATATTTCTTTTATGCTTTGAAGTAATAAAAAATGTACTCCTTGCCATCAGTCAATAAGTTTGAACTTATAAAAATAAACAGCATAAGGAACAAAACAACAATGTCCAGAAATAAACATAGGAGAAACTGGCCCAAAGAACCACTAGCAGGCCATTCTTGTGGGTTGTATTAAAACAAAAGTCTATATATGTTTTCAGCAAAACACTTAAACTTGTCATGTGCAAGCATTACCAACATCATAAAAGAAGATTTGAATTATACATAATTGAAAACTAACACACTTACGGGTTGCTCATTTTTTTCCCTTCTACCGCAGCCAGGTCTTTGCAAGAACCGACATGAATATTGAGTGCTCCAGTTTTGTAACTGTAAGTGAAACCCAGTTCAACAGAGCCGGTAATTTCAATTCCTGTTTGGTCGTGGGCTGCAGCACTATAAACACTCCATGTGCTTCCTCCAAGACTAAGTCTCTATATAAAGTACAACACTTTGGATAAAATTACAAAGCTTTGAATACATTATTAAGTACAAATAATGAAAAGTAAGTGTAATGATTTTTAATAGTGTCCATCATTTTTGTGGCTGTTATAAAACAACTGTAAATTATCAACACCACTTCCAGTGGAACAGATGTATGCAGCAGAAAGTATCAGATTAAATAGCCATTTTTGTGGCTTTCATGTGGCATGTCTTTACTTGTGTGGCTCCTTAAAATCTTGAGGTTTCACATTTAGCTCTTACACAAAAATTGGTTGCTGACAACCACTGACCTGAACTTTTTTATAATTATTTGGACAAAAAATGCACTTTTGTCACAACAGAGAACTTGATTTAAAAGTTTTGTTAACAGTTTGAATCCAGCATAGGTTAGATTAACTTACTGACAAGGCTGGCATGCTTTGTGCTGTGCCTTTCATAAGATTTGTCTTTGATTTCTTTTTGCCAGAGCCTGTTGATATCAGGAAATAAGTAAAATACAATTTTAGCGGATGTATTTAAAAAACAGTTTGTTTATTTGATGGCCTCAAAATCTATTTGTTTATTACACATTTTTCTTGCTAGTTAAATTGTTTTGTTATAATGAATTAAATATATATTTCTGTAAAATTTTAAATAAAAAACACTTTGGGATAAATTTAAAAAAGAACAGGTTAATTTTTAAGGTAAATTTGTTGTAGTGAATCCTAAGAAAACTGGTTATTATTTTAATTTTATTGATAAGATGAATGTGTCAATGCCTGCTTAACAATTCTTACCTCAAACATTCTTTTATGGAATTTCTTTTTCAGTTAAAATTAAAAAAAAAAACTTCACAAAATAATATGTTTTTACATAAATTTTAAATTAAAATATAGTGTTAGTAAAACTTAAGACAAACAACTATGGTAATTTCTTTTCAAAAAAATAATGACAAAAGTTTGTGAAACAAAATAAACCTAATCCGATCAAAATATACATTCTTGCTTTTCAATGGTATTTGCAAAATAAGTTTGCTTGGCAACTGATTGTTAATGACGGTTAGTCACAAAATAAAAACTCTAAATTCATTTAAACCCCAAACATAAATATAAACCCTAATATTTTGAAGTACTTAACTAAATGTACGTAAAAGAATTATTACTAAAGGATATGCTTGAAAAAAAATTATTATAGTCATGCAACATCACACATGCACATGAATTAATAGATTACAAGCATGCAGCAACCTTTTATCACAATATTCTAATTAGTATCTAAATGTGTATTACCACCACACCAACAAAAATAAAAATATTTGTGTTCACTGTGCACATGAATAACATGATACGCAACCTTTATTCTTTTTTCCTGCTGATACACAAAACATACAAAATTTAAAGCAACAGCATCCAAGGCACAAAAACATGATTCTGCATAGACTGCAATAAGAAATTCAATGTAAAAGATTGGTAAATGCACACAATGGCTGTAATTTCATTGATAAATGATGCAAATTTCAGTTGTATTTTGCTAGATGTTCATTTTCAGCAAATGTCTGCAAATTAATTTAAGATGGTAAAGTGACAATATGGAAAAAAACTTGTCGGCAAACAAATATTTAGTATGTGCCACTCGTCATCATTGTTTCCTTGGCTACAATATTAGCAATAATTTCTGGGTCAATTTCACACTGTGGCCAGTGGCAGTTTGTCTTTGTCTCATTCACGTTTGCTTGCAACTCATCGGCCTCAGAATCATATGATGAGTTTGCGAGCAAACTAACGACGCTGTTAAGTTTTTCCAATTTCTGCTCATCTGCACATGACGTTGCTGAACTCTTTACGGAGAGCTTTTGATGGTTTGAAAGCTGTTGCATTGTGAGAACCTCATCTTCAACCCCAGGGTCATATGTGGCTGCTTTTTTGTCATCAGCATTTGCCAAGAATGAAACAATGTCGGTGACCACGCCCACATCAGCATTAACAGTGTTTAACTGCATAGATGTGTTATTTCCACCAAGTAAGCATGCTGGCTTTACACGGTCACGCGAGATGCATGCAAGAACATCCCCAAGAGCACCCACACTCTCAGCTCCTACAGACACACATGCGATGTGCAATGCATTTTAGTCCTGCTTATTTGATTACATTTGTGATGACAATTTTCTATTTGGCAAAATTGTGTGGAGCTACAACAACATGCAGAAATTGACTTGTGCGACATTTTAACCAAGTTTTTATATTCGTTTTAAATTACATTTTGCACAATGGTCATTTAGTTAATTTAAGTAAAATTAAATGCTTATGAGCTCCAAAAAACATTGCAAGATCAGTCTGAATTGCACTACAAGTGTTTATGTAAGCAAGAGAGAGAATCATGCATCTACTGAAGTTTGGGGTTTACCTGGTTTTGGTCTGCTCACGTCTTCAAGTGATTGTAAGAAGTCCACAGCATCTGATATTCCATCAACTTTCTCTGTGCAAAATCACAAAAACATAAATCAACTGAAAAATGATTAGGTTGAAAGTAAACCAGAATCACTAGGAATAAATAATCATGCTGATTATAAAAAAAATAAATAAAAGCCAATTCTTAATTTACACAACCTTCACTGGCACAACTGAAATGCAACCATTTATTCACTTTCTTGGTTCACAAATAACAGTATAGCAAAGAATAAAGTGGGTCTATTGACAGTGGGAAATAATATCCAGTGCAGGTTAACAGACGGAAAAGAATTGGCAAAACACACAAAAAAGGGAACTTGGTGAGCATTGATGCTGGTGGTAAAGGCAATATGTTGGGGGAGTGCAATATTTTGAAAAAGCATACTGACATTCTGGCTAGCAAATAATGTAAAAAAGTTGTTTTGTTGATTAAGTTTAAAAGGAATGAAGTTCACTTATCAGCAATTAAGAATTTCTGCCCGTATTTTGTAATTTTAAACAGTGTGTGGGTACCTCCTTTAACTTGAAAAGTTTATAGACAGTGATTGTGTTTTACAATTTGGCATTCGCATTTGAGCAAAAATGAAGAAATGGCTAAACTTAATGGTACAAAAATATCAATAGGCCTGTGAATTAAAGGCGTGTTAAATAAAGCTTGCATATTCACCAGGCAAAAACATAGAAAGTCCATGTTACGGCAACTAAAATGACCAGATATTGCACAGAAAATGATTGTCAATACAAAGCAAATATTAACCCAGATGATAGTCTGTGGCTGCAAACATTCACAGTACTTTTTATAACACATACAGTTTTAAATCAAACAAGACAAGGATACACACTTCATTTGTAAACAGTCAACCAGTATACATACTGCTCTACATGAAATACAAGAGACAAATTTGAAGAGACATCAACAAGGGAGAGAATCTTCTTAAAAAAAAGTTACTCTGCTGCCTTCTTCTTGACAACAACTTTCTTCTTTTTCGGAGCAGCATCACCCGCTTCTTTCTTCTTGACAACTTTCACGACTTTCTTTTTTGGCTGCTCTTCAGTGGGATCAACATTTTCATCATCTGACTTTTTCTCCACATTCTTCTTCTTGACAACGCGGACAACCTTTTTCTTTGGCTGATCATGATCATCAGTGTGATCTGCATTTTCATCATCAGACTTTTTACTGGCATCTTTCTTCTTGACAACTCTGACCACTTTTTTCTTCGGTGATTTTCCTTTGGATTCATCATCCTCATTTTCATGATCTTCTGTTGATTCTGGAACTTTCTTCTTGACAACTTTGACAACCTTTTTCTTTGGGGACTTTCCAGGGTCTGCCTCGTCACCAGAATGATCATGTTTCACAACTTTTTTGACAATTTTTCGGCGGCCACTGTTGCCACGTTGTAAGCCTTTGGGTTTTTCCACCTGATCTAAAGTCAAAACAGGTTCAGGTAAATTCAACATGTATAGTAGGTGTGTGCAACTAACATTGACCATGAATGGAACAAATTAAAAAACAAGTTGCAAGATTTACAAATTTAGTTAAGAAAGACCTATTTTAGTGAAGTCTGTTTTGCTGTAAGTTGTTGAAACTCATTCTGCTAAATGACCAAAAATCTGCATATGTTTTTATGTGGAAGTAAGAATTTCAATATATTTGACATAAATTCATTTTTAATTTGCTCCCCGGAATGAAACGAAAGATCTTCAAGTAATAACCAACAATGACTAAGAACCATTTAAAGATCCTGACCTATGTGTCATGACCATAATAAAAGCAATTATAACCTTTAATGCAAATGATCATTTCAGTGTACTGCATATTCCATCTTATAAGCGAATAGGTGTTATTACAACATCCAATGCATCACAACTATAACTTCAAACTGAAAGATTTTTGTGCCAGAAGCTAAAAGAAGGTTTACACAAACATATTTTTCATACCTTCCTCTTGTTCATGGTTATCAGCTTCTACATCAGTGATAAGAATAGCAGGAGGTGTTCTGTATCCAGTGTAATCATTTGCTTCATCTGTGTTTGGGAGAAAAAGAATAAAGTTATTAATTCCAACAAAAGTTGAACTCATAACATTACCTTGCATGCCCTGATAGCCATAGTCATGAACAGGATCTGCAAAAAACAAAGGCCATTTAGGTGAAAAACATCTTGAGGATATCAATTAACATCAGGTACAGGTTTTTATGCATATTGAGTTTAATGTGTCAAATAATAAAAATTGTTCGTTCACTACAAATTGAAGCAAACAATTTTGAATTGATTGTCGTAAAAAAATGTACCTGGTCATTGTTATTTGTCAACAAAATTATAACTTAGAAAAGGGTTTGAATTTAAATTATGTTATACACCACACATTTCAAGAATCTCTTTACTCATGTAATTAACAATAACACAATGATGTTTGGACAAACATGAGACGTTGGCATTGCGCAAACCTAGTGTCCCACAAATTTAGCCATGCTTGGCAACAAAACGCAACAACAGCCTGATTACAGTACAGCCTAAGCACACACCAACAAATTATCTCAAGTCTAACTGAATCAACGTGAAATCTGACCTTGTGCAAAGAAAAAGACAAAGGTTTAACGAACATAGTTTAATTTTTCATTGGTGAAATAAATCAAATAAGAAAGTTAGAAGTTTGGCAAATTAATCAAAACTTTAGGTTAGTTAAAGCAGCAAAGCAGAAAAAAAGACATGAACTGGCTCTGCATGTTGCTCCAGTTTCGTAAAGCATTAGTTACAAATACAGACACCTGTAGCCACACAAAGAGCATTATATCTCATCTCTACCACTTAACTTGAAACTACAAAAACAGTTTATAAAAAATTCTAAATTGCTACAAGAAACAATTCCCACTAGTCTCACTTTCAACACTTTCAGCACAGAGAAATATGAAAGATTTGATTGCGTAAGCTCATGCAGAAATAGTGGCATGCAAATAATATGAGGCAAAACATGGCAGCGTGAGGGTGATATCTGTTGCCATTACCCTTTGTCAGAGATTCAAGCACATTGTGATGTGGGTCAATTGGCAAATGAAACTCTGAACCTTGTGCATTGTTTGCCGCAGCTTGGCTATGCGCCATATCTGAAAGAATGGTGGGATTTATTGAAATGGGTGTAAACACTTAATACAAAAGATACATGTTACTGATATATTCCAACTTGTCACAGATTGTGGTTGATGTGAAATTGTCGGGAAAATATTAAAAACAGGGGAAACTCCACTTTAAACAGAAATTTATTCACTATCACCAACTGATAGTGATGTGCCAAATACTGCTGTTGTTCGACCTCTAGTGTGTCTACTGACCATTGAGGCAAAATTCAAATCACCTCTAGATTTGTTTTCTGCACCTTCCATAACATCATGCAAGATTGTGATGTCATCTTCAATTTTTTTGACATTACGATTTACTGTGATATCCACCACCGGTTCTGTGATATCAACACATGTCAAACTGAGGTTTGTTGATTTAATGTTGTCATCAGAAGTGATGACATCTGCATGTTCCCACATGTTGCCTGGTTTCATTACATCATCAGATGTTGTAGTTTCATAGGATGGGATCGTGACATCATCAGGTCTTTTAATTTTATCCATTGGTTTTGTGACATCATCAGGTGTTAAATTTTCATCCACTGGTTTTGTGACATCATAAGTTGTTTTAATTTCATCCACTGGTTTTGTGACATCATCAGGGGTTTTTATTTCATCCACTGGTTTGGTGACGTCATCAGGTGTTAAATTTTCAGCCACTGGTTTTGTCACATCATAAGGTGTTGCAATTTCATCCATTGGTTTTGTGACATCATCGGGTGTAACAATTTCATCCACTGGTTTTGTGACATCATCAGGTGTAACAATTTCATCCACTGGTTTTGTGACATCATCAGGTGTTACAATTTCATCCACTGGTTTTGTGACATCATCAGGTGTTACAATTTCATCAACTGGTTTTGTGACATCATCAGGTGTAACAATTTCATCCACTGGTTTTGTGACATCATCAGGTGTTACAATTTCATCCACTGGTTTTGTGACATCATCAGGTGTTACACTTTCATCTACTAGTTTTGTGACATCATCATGCTGTGAAGCATCATTCACTGGTTTGGTGAGATAATCACGCTGTGAAGTAACATCCACTGGTTTTGTGACATCATCAGGTATTACTATTTCATCAACTGATTTTGTGACATCATAAGGTGTTACAATTTCATCCATTGGTTTTAAGACTTCAACCAGTGATACAAATTCATCCACTGGTTTGGTGACATCATCAGGTGTTACAATTTCATCAACTGGTTTTGTGACACCATCAGGTGTTGCAATTTCATCCACTGGTTTTGTGACATCATCAGGTGTTACAATTTCATCAACTGGTTTTGTGACATCATCAGGTGTTACAATTTCATCAACTGGTTTTGTGACATCAACAGGTGTCACAATTTCATCAACTGGTATTGTGACATCATCATGCTGTGAAGTAACATCCACCGGTTTTGTGATATTATCACGCTGTGAAGTAACATCCACTGGTTTTGTGACATCATCAGGTGTTAAAATTTTATTCACTGATTTTGTGACATCATAACATTGTGAGGTGCCATCCACTGGTTTTGTGACATCATCAGGTTGTGAGGTGTTATCCACTGGTTTTGTGACATCATCACGTTGTGAGGTGTCATCCACTGGTTTTGTGACATCATCAGGTTGTGAGGTGTTATCCACTGGTTTAGTGACATTATCAGGTTGTGAGGTGTTAACTGCAGGCTTTGTGATATCATCACGTTGTGAGGTGTCATCCACTGGTTTTGTGACATCATCAGGTTGTGAGGTGTCATCCACTGGTTTTGTGACATCATCAGGTTGTGAGGTGTTATCCACTGGTTTAGTGACATTATCAGGTTGTGAGGTGTTAACTGCTGGCTTTGTGATATCATCACATTGTGAGGTGTCATCCACTGGTTTTGTGACATCATCAGGTTGTGAGGTGTCATCCACTGGTTTTGTGACATCATCAGGTTGTGAGGTGTTATCCACTGGTTTAGTGACATTATCAGGTTGTGAGGTGTTAACTGCTGGCTTTGTGACATCATCACGTTGTGAGGTGTCATCCACTGGTTTTGTGACATCATCAGGTTGTGAGGTGTCATCCACTGGTTTTGTATCATCACGCTGTGAAGTAACATCCACTGGTTTTGTGACATCATCAGGTTGTGAGGTGATATCTGCTGGCTTTGTGATATCATGAGTTGCATCACAAGCCATTTCATCCAGTGGAACTTTTTTCTTCATAATTTTGACTTTTTTCTTTTTGTTGCTAACAACACGTTTTAACTTGGGTGATGGCATTAATTCATCAACAGACTTGATTGCAGTTTCACTTTCTGGAATGATGTCATCTTGTGTTAATTGTGATGTATCAGTGAATGATTCTACTGATTCAACCATGATGTTTTCTGACTTAATGATATCAGAACCATGTTTCTTTTTTATTACTTTTACTTTTTTCTTTCGAGTGCTAGTGGAATGTTTAATCTTGGTTGGAGATGGTTCTGGATTCTGTTCAGGTTCTTCAGAAATTTCCTTTGCATCAATATCTTTTGTCGCTTTTGCCATTTCATCAATAGTTTCAATTTCATCAATTGGTTTTGTGACATTATAACGTGTTTCAATTTCAGCCACTGATTTTGTGACAACACCAGGTGTTACAATTTCATCAACTGGTTTCGTGACATCATCAGGTGTTTCAATTTCAGCCACTGATTTTGTGACATCATCAGGTGTTACAATTTCATCAACTGGTTTTGAGACACCAACAGGTGTTACAATTTCATCAACTGGTTTTGTGACATCATAAGGTGTATCAATTTCATCAACTGGTTTTGTGACATCATCAAGTGTTACAATTTCATCAACTGGTTTTGTGACATCATAAGGTGTATCAATTTCAGCCACTGATGTTGTGACATCATCAAGTGTTACAATTTCATCAACTGGTTTTGTGACATCATCAGGTGTTACAATTTCATCAACTGGTTTTGTGACATCATCAGGTGTTACAATTTCATCAACTGGTTTTGTGACATCATCATGCTGTGAAGTATCATTCATTGGTTTTGTGACATCATCACGTTGCGACCTGTTATCCACTGGTTTTGTGACATCATCAGATTGTGAGGTGATATCTGCTGGCTTTGAGATATCATGAATTGCATCACAAGCCATTTCATCTAATGGAAATTTTTTCTTCATAATTTTGACTTTTTTCTTTTTGTTGCTAACAACACGTTTTAACTTGGGTGATGGCATTAATTCATCAACAGACTTGATTGCAGTTTTATTTTCAAGAATGATGTCATCTTGTGTTGATTGTGATGCATCAGTGGATGATTCAACTGATTCAACCATGATGTTTTCTGAGTTAACGATACCAGGACTATGCTTCTTTTTTGTTACTTTTACTTTTTTCTTTCGAGTGCTAGTGGAATGTTTAATCTTGGTTGGAGATGGTTCTGCATCCTGTTTAGGTTCTTCAGCAATTTCCTTTGCATCAATATCTTCTGTCGCTTTTGCCATTTCATCAATAGTTTCAATTTCAGCCACTGATTTTGTGACATCATCAGGTGTTGCAATTTCATCCACTGGTTTTGTGACATCATAAGGTGCTACAATTTCAACCACTAGTTTTGTGACATCATCATGCTGTGAAGTAACATCCACTGGTTTTGTGACATCATCAGAGGTTACAATTTCATCCACTGGTTTTGTGACATCATCAGGTTTTACAATTTCAGCCACTGATTTTGTGACATCATCAGGTGTTACAATTTCATCCACTGGTTTTGTGACATCATCAGGTGTTACAATTTCATCCACTGGTTTTGTGACATCATCAGGTGTTACAAATTCATCCACTGGTTTGGTGACATCATTAGGTGTTACAATTTCATCCACTGGTTTGGTGACATCATTAGATGTTACAATTTCATCCACTGGTTTTGTGACATTATCACGTTGTGAGGTGTTATCTGCTGGCTTTGTGATATCATGAGTTGCATCACAAGCCATTTCATCTAATGCAACTTTTTTCTTCATAATTTTGACTTTTTTCTTTTTGTTGCTAACAACACGTTTTAAATTGGGTGATGGCATTAATTCATCAACAGACTTGATTGCAGTTTCACTTTCTGGAATGATGTGATCTTGTGTTAATTGTGATGCATCAGTGGATGATTCTACTGATTCAACCATGATGTTTTCTGACTTAACAATATCAGAACCATGCTTCTTTTTTATTACTTTTACTTTTTTCTTTCGAATGCTAGTGGAATGTTTAATCTTGGTTGGAGATGGTTCTGCATCCTGTTTAGGTTCTTCAGCAATTTCCTTTTCATCAATATCTTCTGTCGCTTTTGCCAGTTCATCAATAGTTTCAATTTCATCAACTGATTTTGTGACATCATCAGGTGTTACAATTTCATCCACTGGTTTTGTGACATCATCGGGTGTAACAATTTCATCAACTGGTTTTATGACATCATAACGTGTTTCAATTTCAGCCACTGATTTTGTGACATCATCAGGTGTTGCAATTTCATCCACTGGTTTTGTGATATCATAAGGTGCTACAATTTCATCCACTGGTTTTGTGACATCATCATGCTGTGAAGTAACATCCACTGGTTTTGTGACATCATCAGGTGTTACAATTTCATCCACTGATTTTGTGACATCATCAGGTGTTACAATTTCATCCACTGGTTTTGTGACATCATCGGGTGTAACAATTTCATCAACTGGTTTTATGACATCATAACGTGTTTCAATTTCAGCCACTGATTTTGTGACATCATCAGGTGTTGCAATTTCATCCACTGGTTTTGTGACATCATAAGGTGCTACAATTTCAACCACTAGTTTTGTGACATCATCATGCTGTGAAGTAACATCCACTGGTTTTGTGACATCATCAGAGGTTACAATTTCATCCACTGGTTTTGTGACATCATCAGGTTTTACAATTTCAGCCACTGATTTTGTGACATCATCAGGTGTTACAATTTCATCCACTGGTTTTGTGACATCATCAGGTGTTACAATTTCATCCACTGGTTTTGTGACATCATCAGGTGTTACAAATTCATCCACTGGTTTGTTGACATCATTAGGTGTTACAATTTCATCCACTGGTTTGGTGACATCATTAGATGTTACAATTTCATCCACTGGTTTTGTGACATCATCACGTTGTGAGGTGTGATCCACTGGTTTTGTGACATCACCAGGTTGTGAGGTGTTATCTGCTGGCTTTGTGATATCATGAGTTGCATCACAAGCCATTTCATCCAGTGGAACTTTTTTCTTCATAATTTTAACTTTTTTCTTTTTGTTGCTGACAACACGTTTTGAATTGGGTGATGGCATTAATTCATCAACAGACTTGATTGCAGTTTCACTTTCTGGAATGATGTGATCTTGTGTTAATTGTGATGCATCAGTGGATGATTCTACTGATTCAACCATGATGTTTTCTGACTTAACAATATCAGAACCATGCTTCTTTTTTATTACTTTTACTTTTTTCTTTCGAATGCTAGTGGAATGTTTAATCTTGGTTGGAGATGGTTCTGCATCCTGTTTAGGTTCTTCAGCAATTTCCTTTTCATCAATATCTTCTGTCGCTTTTGCCAGTTCATCAATAGTTTCAATTTCATCAACTGATTTTGTGACATCATCAGGTGTTACAATTTCATCCACTGGTTTTGTGACATCATCGGGTGTAACAATTTCATCAACTGGTTTTATGACATCATAACGTGTTTCAATTTCAGCCACTGATTTTGTGACATCATCAGGTGTTGCAATTTCATCCACTGGTTTTGTGATATCATAAGGTGCTACAATTTCATCCACTGGTTTTGTGACATCATCATGCTGTGAAGTAACATCCACTGGTTTTGTGACATCATCAGGTGTTACAATTTCATCCACTGATTTTGTGACATCATCAGGTGTTACAATTTCATCCACTGGTTTTGTGACATCATCGGGTGTAACAATTTCATCAACTGGTTTTATGACATCATAACGTGTTTCAATTTCAGCCACTGATTTTGTGACATCATCAGGTGTTGCAATTTCATCCACTGGTTTTGTGACATCATCAGGTTTTACAATTTCAGCCACTGATTTTGTGACATCATCAGGTGTTACAATTTCATCCACTGGTTTTGTGACATCATCAGGTGTTACAATTTCATCCACTGGTTTTGTGACATCATCAGGTGTTACAAATTCATCCACTGGTTTGTTGACATCATTAGGTGTTACAATTTCATCCACTGGTTTGGTGACATCATTAGATGTTACAATTTCATCCACTGGTTTTGTGACATCATCACGTTGTGAGGTGTGATCCACTGGTTTTGTGACATCACCAGGTTGTGAGGTGTTATCTGCTGGCTTTGTGATATCATGAGTTGCATCACAAGCCATTTCATCCAGTGGAACTTTTTTCTTCATAATTTTGACTTTTTTCTTTTTGTTGCTAACAACACGTTTTGAATTGGGTGATGGCATTAATTCATCAACAGACTTGATTGCAGTTTCACTTTCTGGAATGATGTGATCTTGTGTTAATTGTGATGCATCAGTGGATGATTCTACTGATTCAACCATGATGTTTTCTGACTTAACAATATCAGAACCATGCTTCTTTTTTATTACTTTTACTTTTTTCTTTCGAATGCTAGTGGAATGTTTAATCTTGGTTGGAGATGGTTCTGCATCCTGTTTAGGTTCTTCAGCAATTTCCTTTTCATCAATATCTTCTGTCGCTTTTGCCAGTTCATCAATAGTTTCAATTTCAGCCACTGATTTTGTGACATCATCAGGTGTTACAATTTCATCCACTGGTTTTGTGACATCATCGGGTGTTACAATTTCATCAACTGATTTTGTGACATCATCAGGTGTTACAATTTCATCCACTGGTTTTGTGACATCATCGGGTGTAACAATTTCATCAACTGGTTTTATGACATCATAACGTGTTTCAATTTCAGCCACTGATTTTGTGACATCATCAGGTGTTGCAATTTCATCCACTGGTTTTGTGATATCATAAGGTGCTACAATTTCATCCACTGGTTTTGTGACATCATCATGCTGTGAAGTAACATCCACTGGTTTTGTGACATCATCAGGTGTTACAATTTCATCCACTGATTTTGTGACATCATCAGGTGTTACAATTTCATCCACTGGTTTTGTGACATCATCGGGTGTAACAATTTCATCAACTGGTTTTATGACATCATAACGTGTTTCAATTTCAGCCACTGATTTTGTGACATTATCAGGTGTTGCAATTTCATCCACTGGTTTTGTGATATCATAAGGTGCTACAATTTCATCCACTGGTTTTGTGACATCATCATGCTGTGAAGTAACATCCACTGGTTTTGTGACATCATCAGGTGTTACAATTTCATCCACTGATTTTGTGACATCATCAGGTGTTACAATTTCAGCCACTGATTTTGTGACATCATCAGCTGTTGCAATTTCATCCACTGGTTTTGTGATATCATCACGCTGTGAAGCAACATCCACTAGTTTTGTGACATTATCAGGTTGTGAGGTGTTATCTGCTGGCTTTGTGATATCATGAGTTGCATCACAACCCATTTCATCTAGTGGAACTTTTTTCTTCATAACTTTGACTTTTTTCTTTTTGTTGCTAACAACACGTTTTAACTTGGGTGATGGCATTAATTCATCAACAGACTTGATTGCAGTTTCACTTTCTAGAATGATGTCATCTTGTGTTGATTGTGATGCATCAGTGGATGATTCAACTGATTCAACCATGATGTTTTCTGAGTTAACGATATCATGACCATGCTTCTTTTTTATTACTTTTACTTTTTTCTTTCGAGTGCTAGTGGAATGTTTAATCTTGGTTGGAGATGGTTCTGCATCCTGTTTAGGTTCTTCAGCAATTTCCTTTGCATCAATATCTTCTGTCGCTTTTGCCATTTCATCAATAGTTTCAATTTCAGCCACTGATTTTGTGACATCATCAGGTGTTACAATTTCAACCACTGGATTTGTGGCACCATCGGATGTTATAATTTCATCCACTGGTTTTGTGACATCATCACATATTACAATTTCATCCACTGGTTTTGTGACATCATCACGTATTACAATTTCATCCACTGGTTTTGTGACATCATCAGGTTTTACAATTTCATCCACTGGTTTTGTGACATCATCAGTTGTTACAGTTTCATCCATTGGTTTGGTGACATCATCAGGTAATACAATTTCATCCACTAGAATTGTGACATCATCAGGTGTTTTTATTTCATTCAGTGGTTTGGTGACATCATCAGGTGTAACAATTTCATCAACTGATTTTGTGACATCATCAGGTGTTACAATTTCATCCACTGGTTTTGTGACATCATCGGGTGTTACAATTTCATCAACTGGTTTTGTGACATCATAAGGTGTTTCAATTTCAGCCACTGATTTTGTGACATCATCAGGTGTTGCAATTTCATCCACTGGTTTTGTGATATCATAAGGTGCTACAATTTCATCCACTGGTTTTGTGACATCATCATGCTGTGAAGTAACATCCACTGGTTTTGTGACATCATCAGCTGTTGCAATTTCATCCACTGGCTTTGTGACATCATCAGGTGTTACAATTTCATCCACTAGTTTTGTGACATCATCAGGTGTTACAATTTCATCCACTGGTTTTGTGACATCATCAGGTGTTACAATTTCATCCACTGGTTTTGTGACATCATCAGGTGTTACAATTTCATCATCTGTTTTTTTCAGATTATCAGGTTGTGAGGTGTTAACTGCTGGCTTTGTGATATCATCACGCTGTGAAGTAACATCCACTGGTTTTGTGACATCATCAGGTTGTGAGGTGATATCTGCTGGCTTTGTGATATCATGAGTTGCATCACAAGCCATTTCATCTAATGGAACTTTTTTCTTCATAATTTTGACTTTTTTCTTTTTGTTGCTAACAACACGTTTTAACTTGGGTGATGGCATTAATTCATCAACAGACTTGATTGCAGTTTTATTTTCAAGAATGATGTCATCTTGTGTTGATTGTGATGCATCAGTGGATGATTCAACTGATTCAACCATGATGTTTTCTGATTTAACGATATCAGGACCATGCTTCTTTTTTATTACTTTTACTTTTTTCTTTCGAGTGCTAGTGGAATGTTTAATCTTGGTTGGAGATGGTTCTGCATCCTGCTTAGGTTCTTCAGCAATTTCCTTTGCATCAATATCTTCTGTCGCTTTTGTCATTTCATCAATAGTTTCAATTTCAGCCACTGATTTTGTGACATCATCAGGTGTAACAATTTCAACCACTGGTTTTGTGGCACTATCGTGTGTTATAATTTCATCCCCTGGTTTTGTGACATCATCACGTATTACAATTTCATCCACTGGTTTTGTGACATCATCAGGTTTTACAATTTCATCCACTGGCTTTGTGACATCATCAGGTGTTGCAATTTCATCCACTGGATTTGGGACATCATCAGGTGTTACAATTTCATCCACTGGTTTTGTGACATCATCGGGTGTTACAATTTCATCAACTGATTTTGTGACATCATCAGGTGTTACAATTTCATCGACTGGTTTTGTGACATCATCAGGTGTTTCAATTTCAGCCACTGATTTTGTGAAATCATCAGGTGTTGCAATTTCATCCACTGGTTTTGTGATATCATAAGGTGCTACAATTTCATCCACTGGTTTTGTGACATCATCATGCTGTGAAGTAACATCCACTGGTTTTGTGACATCATCAGCTGTTGCAATTTCATCCACTGGTTTTGTGACATCATCAGGTGTTACAATTTCATCCACTGGTTTTGTGACATCATCAGGTGTTACAATTTCATCCAATGATTTTATGACATGATAAGGTGTTACAATTTCATCCACTAGTTTTGTGACATCATCAGGTGTTACAATTTCATGCACTGGTTTTGTGACATCATCAGGTGTTACAAATTCATCCACTGGTTTGGTGACATCATTAGGTGTTACAATTTCATCCACTGTTTTCTTCACATTATAAGGTTGTGAGGTGTTAACTGATGGCTTTATGATATCATCACGCTGTGAAGTAACATCCACTGGTTTTGTGACATCATCACGTTGTGAGGTGTCATCCACTGCTTTTGTGACATCATCAGGTTGTGAGGTGATATCTGCTGGCTTTGTGATATCATGAGTTGCATCACAAGCCATTTCATCTAGTGGAACTTTTTTCTTCATAATTTTGACTTTTTTCTTTTTGTTGCTAACAACACGTTTTAACTTCGGTGATGGCATTAATTCATCAACAGACTTGATTGCAGTTTTGTTTTCAGGAATAATGTCATCTTGTGTTGATTGTGATGTATCAGTGGATGATTCAACTGATTCAACCATGATGTTTTCTGATTTAACGATATCAGGACCATGCTTCTTTTTTATTACTTTTACTTTTTTCTTTCGAGTGCTAGTGGAATGTTTAATCTTGGTTGGAGACGGTTCTGCATCCTGTTTAGGTTCTTCAGCAATTTCCTTTGCTTCAATATCTTCTGTCGCTTTTGCCATTTCATCAATAGTTTCAATTTCAGCCACTGATTTTGTGACATCATCAGGTGTTGCAATTTCATCCACTGGTTTTGTGACATCATCAGGTGCTACAATTTCATCCACTGATTTTGTGACATCATCAGGTGTTGCAATTTCATCCACTGGTTTTGTGACATCATCAGGTGCTACAATTTCATCCACTGGTTTTGTGACATCATCATGCTGTGAAGTAACATCCACTGGTTTTGTGACATCATCAGGTGTTGCAATTTCATCCACTGGTTTTGTGACATCATCAGGTGTTACATTTTCATCCACTGGTTTTGTGACATCATCAGGTGTTACATTTTCATCCACTGGTTTTGTGACATCATCAGGTGTTACAATTTCATCCACTGATTTTGTGACATAATCAGGTGTTACAATTTCATCCACTGGTTTTGTGACATCATCAGGTGTTACAATTTCATCCCCTGATTTTGTGAAATCATCAGGTGTTACAAATTCATCCATTGGTTTGGTGACATCATAAGGTGTTGTAATTTCAGCCACTGGTTTTGTGACATCATCAGGTGTTACAATTTCATCCACTGTTTTGATGATATTATCATGCTGTAAAGTTTTATCCACTGTTTTTGTGACATCATCATACTGTGAAGTGTCATCCACTGGTTCTGTGACATCATCATGCTGTGAAGTATCATCAACTAGTTTTGTGACATCATCATGCTGCGAAGTATTATCCACTGTTTTTGTAACATCATCATACTGTGAAGTGTCATCCACTGGTTCTGTGACATCATCATGCTGTGAAGTATCATCAACTAGTTCTGTGACATCATCATGCTGTGAAGTATCATCAACTAATTTTGTGACATCATCATGCTGCGAAGTATTATCCACTGTTTTTGTAACATCATCATACTGTGAAGTGTCATCCACTGGTTCTGTGACATCATCATGCTGTGAAGTATCATCAACTAGTTCTGTGACATCATCATGCTGTGAAGTATCATCGACTGGTTCTGTGACATCATCATGCTGTGAGGTGTCATCCACTGCTTTTGTGACATCATCAGGTTGTGAGGTGATATCTGCTGGCTTTGTGATATCATGAGTTGCATCACAAGCCATTTCATCTAGTGGAACTTTTTTCTTCATAATTTTGACTTTTTTCTTTTTGTTGCTAACAACACGTTTTAACTTCGGTGATGGCATTAATTCATCAACAGACTTGATTGCAGTTTTGTTTTCAGGAATAATGTCATCTTGTGTTGATTGTGATGTATCAGTGAATGATTCAACTGATTCAACCATGATGTTTTCTGATTTAACGATATCAGGACCATGCTTCTTTTTTATTACTTTTACTTTTTTCTTTCGAGTGCTAGTGGAATGTTTAATCTTGGTTGGAGACGGTTCTGCATCCTGTTTAGGTTCTTCAGCAATTTCCTTTGCTTCAATATCTTCTGTCGCTTTTGCCATTTCATCAATAGTTTCAATTTCAGCCACTGATTTTGTGACATCATCGGGTGTTGCAATTTCATCCACTGGTTTTATGATATCATCAGGTGCTACAATTTCATCCACTGGTTTTGTGACATCATCAGGTGTTGCAATTTCATCCACTGGTTTTATGATATCATCAGGTGCTACAATTTCAGCCACTGATTTTGTGACATCATCAGGTGTTGCAATTTCATCCACTGGTTTTGTGACATCATCAGGTGCTACAATTTCATCCACTGGTTTTGTGACATCATCATGCTGTGAAGTAACATCCACTGGTTTTGTGACATCATCAGGTGTTGCAATTTCATCCACTGGTTTTGTGACATCATCAGGTGTTACATTTTCATCCACTGGTTTTGTGACATCATCAGGTGTTACATTTTCATCCACTGGTTTTGTGACATCATCAGGTGTTACAATTTCATCCACTGATTTTGTGACATAATCAGGTGTTACAATTTCATCCACTGGTTTTGTGACATCATCAGGTGTTACAATTTCATCCCCTGATTTTGTGAAATCATCAGGTGTTACAAATTCATCCATTGGTTTGGTGACATCATAAGGTGTTGTAATTTCAGCCACTGGTTTTGTGAAATCATCAGGTGTTACAAATTCATCCATTGGTTTGGTGACATCATAAGGTGTTGTAATTTCAGCCACTGGTTTTGTGACATCATCAGGTGTTACAATTTCATCCACTGTTTTGATGATATTATCATGCTGTAAAGTTTTATCCACTGTTTTTGTGACATCATCATACTGTGAAGTGTCATCCACTGGTTCTGTGACATCATCATGCTGTGAAGTATCATCAACTAGTTTTGTGACATCATCATGCTGCGAAGTATTATCCACTGTTTTTGTAACATCATCATACTGTGAAGTGTCATCCACTGGTTCTGTGACATCATCATGCTGTGAAGTATCATCAACTAGTTCTGTGACATCATCATGCTGTGAAGTTTCATCAACTAATTTTGTGACATCATCATGCTGCGAAGTATTATCCACTGTTTTTGTAACATCATCATACTGTGAAGTGTCATCCACTGGTTCTGTGACATCATCATGCTGTGAAGTATCATCAACTAGTTCTGTGACATCATCATGCTGTGAAGTATCATCGACTGGTTCTGTGACATCATCATGCTGTGAAGTATCATACACTGGTTTTGTGACATCATCAGGCTGTGAAGTTTTATCCACTGTTTGTGTGACCTCAATATGTGTGGTAAGCTCTCTATCTAGCATTGTGCCATCTGCTGGCATGTTACCTATGGCATCTAAAAACAATAGACCGTATTTAGTTTCATTAAGCACGACTTAATCCAATATAGGGAAAAGGCCAACCTTCAGTTGCATATATTTGGTCAAGATCGCTGTTGGCTGAATAGTACTCAAGGTCATTTTCACTGTTATCAATGTCATCCATGCTGAGACTATTTTCATCTGTATCACATGAGTCATCATTTTCATCATCTGTATCAGGTGCTGTAATTGTGATTGTTGGCACAATAATATCTTGAAACCAATCCTCATCATAGTTAAAATCGATTTCTTCCATAAAATCAGAAAATGAACCTATTTGTTTATGGCTGTTGTCATCTTGAAACGACACTTCAACGTCTATCTCTGTGAAAAAGCATTTGTTTATTGTTAGTATGTAATAATATATAGAGAAAGGGTTAAAAATGACTACGGGAATCAGCCTGTGCATGTCGGTGACCGGCGGATCTGTCTATTTACGAATCAATATATTATATTCCTGAGACAGTGTATGGTCTTTATTTTTTAACAGAAATTCAAATACATTTGAATAAGACAGAAACTGAGGATGCCAATAGGCGAAATTAATATTTCTGATAAATCTGTTTGTTGTGAACTATTTGTTGAGCACATTCATGGAAATGTGAATTCCATGTCGAAGTGAAAAATAAATATTTCACTAAACAGCATTAACGGTGTATCTTTATTGAATGTGTAAAGCAGATAGCATTTGAGGGCAACATTTAGAACCAAAATTAAGAATCCGTATTTGGAGACATCTATGTGACATATTTGGGTTGGACAATAATATGATGTGTATGATGTACACAAGAGCTATACAGTAAAACATGTAAGAATGCATACCATTAGGCTCTGCATCTGATTGCATTGACTGCGACAAAACTTCACTCACAACAGCACAAACAAACTCCTCCTCTATATATTTGTGCATGTCCTTGTATCCTGAAAATCAAATTTAAAAAGCCACCACAAAACAACCAGTATCGAAGACCAGTATAAGAAAAACATAAAGTGCATAAAAATCAGACTATGCTGTTAGCATGGTCTGAAGAAAAATGCAAAATTATTGCCCTGTATTAGTCACCAGGCACCTTGAAACATGCAGAGTGAGATTTTAATTACCTGAAAATAACCAGTTTTTCAATTCTTTGAGGGTTGAAATGATTCCGTTAAAGTGAAAGCATCCCATGCTTCAAGCGATAATTTCAAATAGGTTATGCCACATGTTTTTCAAGCAACACTTTCTCAGTAAAAACTACACTGACTTAATCTAATCTTTTAGTTCAAATTGCTAAAACTGAGTTTAAAATGATCTTCTACTTCTTGTATTATAAACGTACTAAGAAACAAAGGCATGACAGTGTCACGCATCGATAACGATTTCAGTTAGTTATTGACGTTTTTTGGTAATCATTTAGTTGTCACAAAAAAAGCAATGTATCAGTAAAACAAAGAATTGGTTTAGTTTTGGTCAAAATATAAAATGTACCTTCAGTTGTTGCATTGACTCTTTCACCACCATCGTAATCAACATCTTTATCTGCTTTTTCAAAACCTGGAACATTTGACTCTGGAATATCAATTTCTTCTCCAGGGTGATAACTTTCTTCGTAATACTCTCGTTGTTCACTTTCATCTGAAGAAATGTAAAACAAATTTTAATGGGCCCAAACATAAACACAAAATGGAAGAATGATGTCATTTTCTTGAGTTGATGTAAACATGTATAAACAAGGTGTTGAGTTTTAAATGAAGTAGATGTGCTTGTTTTTGTAACTTATGTTACACATTTCGATACATGTTGAAAGAACTACAAGATTCAATTTTGCTGCCCACTTGTCCAAACGCAATTTAAAAGGGTGAATAAAATCCACTACAAACTTTCGCACAATATCTCTACAAAAATATAACACTGTGTTCGCAACCGACCCAATTAAACAGACATATTACCACAAATCTCAACATACCTTTTCGCATTTCAATATCCTTTTCTGAATTCAACAATTCTTCACCAGGTTTCCCACCATCATTGTTATAAGGTGATGTTTCCGGTGCAGGGAAACCATCGTTAGGAGTTGGTTGGGTTTCATTCTGTTTTAATGGTTCATCATCAAGTTGTTTGTCATACCACATTGAGCCAGTAACTTCATCTGAAATATTGTGTATACATTTATGTAAAGGACTTGCTGTCAGTAAAACACAACAGATCGAACCGGATGGCCCACAATGCAATTCACTGATCATAGGTTAAGTTTCCCTTGAAACGTATACAAAATATTTTATTGTAAGTTCATTATGAGTCAACTTTTTTGTTTCCATGTAAAACAGCAAAGGTGTTTCTAATGGCACAAGCATATGTACATGAATTATCATGCAAGAAAATATTCTCAAATAAAATTTTATGTAAGTTTAGTGTTTTTGACAAGAAACCGTTAATTGCTCACCATGAAATTTCTGTTCCTCTTCAGGAATGTTATCAGTTGCCATGGTTACATCATAAGCTTCTGCCAGATTGTCCTGGATCTCAACGTTGTGTGTTTCTGGTATTTCAGCCACAGTTTTGTCAATTTCATCATGAACTGTGGTGGTTTTTACATCAGGTTCATCATCAACTGGTTGATCGTCAACATTTTGACTTATGGCGAAACCGGTTGCTTTTTTTACCAGTTTGACCTTCTTTCGCCGACTGCTGCCAACCCTTTTTATTCTGCTTGGAGATCTCTTTACTAAGAAAACAAATTAATATAGAAAGATCTGGGCAAGATGTTTTTAGCTTTTTGATCAGTGAACAAATATTTTGGCCAATGATTTTTGTTTGAATATGTACTTTTGTTCAACATACAGAGTATACAATTTTAAGACTACAACTGCCACGCTGTACAACATACTGGCCTTCAAAATCCTTTAACCACTTTATGAAAATAGTTTGTAAGTTAGCTGTGTAAAAGTCAAACCTTGCATCTCATCAATGTTTTTTCCATCATCCAGTCTTTCTTGGAACTCCTCAGTTGGCTGATCAATATTGGAACAAGGTATATCACTTGGTTTGATCTTTTCGCTTTCACTAACATCTTGTGGCATTTCTACAAAAGCGTAAGTATGTCAGGTTGGCAAAAAAGGTCAAAACAGGCTTGTACACTCAAATAAAAAATATATTTCAAGGACCCAACAATTGTCCCTTTTTTATATTTAACCAACGTTAGAACCACAAGGAAGTATTAGGAAGTACATCAGGATAATAAATCTTCATTGTACCTGAGATGCTGGTATCCATAGAAACAGGATCTGCAGGAACGATTGACCCAGGTGTCGATGCAGGGTCAGCCATTGTGTTTTGATCTGACTCAACTTGTTGTTGATTATCATGTGATCCTGTTTTCTCAGGCATATGAGGTTCAGATACGGCTTTCTTTTTTATCACCACCTTTTTTCGTTTGCTGCCATGAACCCGTTTCAACTTGCTTGGTGACTGGACATCTGAGTAATAAACAGCATTAGTAGCGTAAAATAGCAATGGTGCATATTAAAACAATGCAAAAATTAGAATTTTTTTTTACAACATTATACTGTTCATTGGAAATACATGCAATTTAATCTTGATGCAGTTCTACCACATTTGGGTACAATACCTTCACTTTCTATGGGTTTTTTCTCTGGTTCTTCCAAGGACAGCACTTCCTCATCAGTTCTTGATAGGTTCATCTCTGATGACTCAAGATTTTCAGTAATGGCTTCCTCAATAAAGGACATGTCTGAAAAAAAGTGTACTGTTAAAATGTCATATAATTTAGTTTGATAATTTTAATGACTACGTAAGATAAAGAACCAGGCCTTTTTGTTACCAAAGTTGCAAATACTGATAACCTACCATATTCCTGTTCAGGTTCAGCTGGTGGAGGTTGTGTGTCATCTAACAAGTGCTGTGGAGTGTCTGAAACGACTTCTTCTTTTGTCTCATTTGTTTCTGCTTCAGTTGGAATTTTTTTTCTTCTGCTGCTTCCCTTACGTTTAATTTTGCTTTCCAAGCCAACTACAAAAAAGATTGTCATCATTACAGATCTATCTTTAATTTCTAAAAACTTTTACCAAACGTAGCACAAAAATTTATATTGAAACGTAGGTTTGGTTTACTGTGTATAGTTTGAGTAAAATTTGTTGAGGCATCAAATTAAAACAAAATGTTCCCAACAACATGTGTAATGTTTTAGTTTGTGAAATATGAGGGTAAGTGGTTTTGATCAATTAAATCACTTTGAACCAACAGTCTTTAAATTTGTATTCATTCAACACAAAGGCAGAAGTTTAATTTTCCAGCATTCCCTGATGCTGGTAGGACAGCACACTTTTTACACTACCTTCTATCAGGTTGTTTGCAATTTCCATTTTTTCTTGAAAATCTTTTTCATTTTCAACAACATCAACATCGCAAGTTTTTGCAACTGGTTCCTTATTTATTTCAATCTCTTCCATTCCAGCAAACACAGCTTGCTTTTCCTCAGCAATCTCTTTTGAAAAGTTAATATCATCATTGCTCGAAGTGGCGTCCTCGGCATGATCTGTGACAAAACAACCATGAAACTTAATGCTTTTTTCTCTTCTGTGGATTTACTTTTGTTCATACGACACACATGCATATACCTAAATTGTCATATAGAGAAATATAAAAGAAAGATATTAAGTTGTTTATTTGTAATAAACCAACACATATGCAGGTAACAACCATTTTACACATGTTGACAAAATAAACACCTGAAATCATAACAATGTATAATTATTGTTACAGACAATATTACTAAAATCACCTTCAAGAAATTTGTCAACTGATGTAGCATCATAACTGGTTTCCATAGCAACATCATAATCATCGTTAGTTTTTTCGGGTGCAATGTCAGGTAATTCAACTTCCTCAATTAAGTCTTAAAATGATATTTAGCTTTAATAAAGTTGGACACAGGCATACATACAGAAATAGAAATAGACTGTTACATCCTAACCAATATGCGGCAATCATCATGAATAAACAGCATATAAAATACACTAATTATTCACCATTTGCTTTTGGCTCTTGTTGGTCATCTTGTGACAGTGTTTCAAGGTCAGGGGAAGTTTCGTATTTTCTAGTTGGCCCCTTCTTCCTTCTAACGGTACCACTCCTTCGGAGGGCAGTGTTTCTGTCTGCAAGATTATGAACAATGTATTTTTAGGGAAATGGGAACATATTTTTTACTTTCAATGCTAATTCAGATAAAAACAAATAAGTTATGAAAGGACAAAATATGATCTTTTTTTATACAGAAGCTTTTGCCGATTACTGTTCTAGAGGGTGGCTATGAGGTTCCTTATTTCAAATTGGGTCTCAGAACAATAGTTCGAGAAGCCCTGAGAAGAACCAACAACACATACTTAATGGACTTTCAGGCAGTTCTTCATTTTCATCCACAAGATTAACACTTTCCTCCAAAACATTTTCGCTTATTTCTGCAATTTCAACTTTTGAATCGATGTCAAAATGAATTCCAGTATTGCCTTCATTTAAACCTGGATTGGTATTTTTTTGTGGTTATTTGTGGGTGGCTTTAACCAAGCCAAGTTCCACATACATGGGCTGGATAGTTTGTGGTAACAGAACAGAACATGCATGTATTTGATTCGGTTCAACAAACAACTCTTCATGCAAGCAACATAAAAACACAAAAGTGCTTGACAACAAACATGCTGCTTTTACTGAAATAAGTACAAAAAGAGTGTAGTTTAGGAAATATTATATTCATTTTGTAAAGGTGAAACAAGTGGGGTGTTAATAATTTCTTTTCATTTTGCTATGTTTTGTGGTACTTTTTACAAATACTGCAAAACAACAGAAAGTACAAAAAATATGTTTCTCATTTAAAGTTCCACAAAATTGCCTGAAATGTGATGAAAAACTCATTTCACACAAGCAAAATTGTAGCAAAAAAAAGTTTGTTGCATGTTAAAGAATGGCAGTAAAAAGGTTGCAAGAATGAAATGGTTGCATAACAATACATTAGTTTAGCTAACAGGTACATTTTTTATACAATCACCCTACCTCCATACGACAGATATTGGCTGGATTCCAGATTTCCAATACAACATGCCACCAAAATAACAACACACACTTCTTCACTTGAAACTAATGTTTTGGAAGACTGGGCCAATTACTGAACTTTTCTGTTATGTTAATTTATGTAATGCCGACTCGAGTAAAACTAACCGCAAAGCCCGCAACTCACTTCATGTCAAACATATCAGCGCAAAAACTATTGCAGCAAACTTCATACCAACTGTACGGATGTTTCAATAAATTCACCAAACATTTTCAGCGCAGTGAGCACAGTGAATAAATTGAAACATTTGCTACATGATTTTGTGCTGCAGTTTTAACCATTTTCCGAAAAACTGGGACAGCAAGTCTTAAAAATTTGACGCACTTCTTTAGCTGCATATTGGTACAAGTTTCGCCAGACCAGATACACATTGCTGTGTTAGTTCAATCAAAAGTGCAACAGAAATAGTGACAAATTTTGTGTTAAAACCACCCAAAAATTATTAACATAAATCAAAATGTACCTTGTGGTTCGGGCTTTGGTTCTTCATTGATCGTATTCAAAACTTCACTATCAGGGAATGGGACATCAGCAACTTCAACACTGATTTCTGACTCGGAAACACTGTAGTCAGTTGTAGTGTCATATTCTGCCGGTTGCTGGAGGATTTCATCAACAAACTCGTCATGTTTTTCGATGCTCTCAGTCACAGTGGAGGAGCTGATGACACTTGGGGTCTGGGAAGACTCATCTGTCTGGCTTCCCTCAATCAATGCAAACTGACTTGAATTGTCAGGATTTTCTGTGAAGGCATACATATATGTTAGTGGATACTTATAACAATAGAAAAGTAAAATACATGAAATAAAAGAATGTGCTTTGAATTGTGGGTCATTCCTATATATCTGTAACCTTACTTTAATAATACTTATTTTAACTTAAATAACTTCCCTCATTTGCATATTTTGCTTATTAGTTGTACATCTTAAGGCATTACAGCATAGTGACATATAACGAATGCACGCAAAACAGAGACAAAAGGTTTAACTAAAAGGAGAAATGCTTACAACAAACTCAGGTTTTACCACAAAACAAACTTTGATTACCATCCTGCTCATACTGGAGCTCGGTGCTTGGTGAATCATATGATGTTAACACTATTTTGGGTGCATTTCCATGAGGTTTGTCACGCTTGGTTGATTTTCTACGAATACTGCCGGTTCGCCTTAACACTGGTTCTTGTTGTTCGTCTGAAAAACATAGGAAGTATTAACGGGATATCCATGCAATCCTTGCATGCTCAAACGATGCAGTACTTATAATATTCTCAACAAACTGTCGGTTACAGCAACTAGTGCAACGATCCTAATTATTCTGATTTTTAGCAATTAAGCAATTGTTTAACAAAGTCATTACAATGCCAATAAAATACATAATATTTAGATGCATATTAGTAGTGGAACTAACTATGCACCATGTGCCTTTCAGGTTTGGTTCAGTTTACATGTAAAGTTCTTGTAAATTTGCAAGGTAAGAACAAATGGTTTCGAACAAACATAAACTACTTTTGTGGTGACCAAACTTCCACAGTAAGACACTATTTTCAATGATTTGCAGAAGTTTTTCACACAAAAACATATCAAAAAACATACATATAAATATAAATATATACCTTCTGGTTCGTCTCCCGTCAGTTGAAGGTATTCATAATTTTCAGGAATTTCAGGTGTTCTTTTGTTTTGTTTCATATTTGGTATTTCTAAAATATTAAAACAAAATTTAACATTAGGCAAAACTTGAAATGGAAAATATGTTTTTTCTACAGAATATCACGATTTACCTCTAACAAGATTTAAAATGTAATAAAAGTATGAAATAAAAAGGAGGGGAAAAGTTGAGGCCACAGAAGTCATCTTTCAGCTATAGAATCCCATATGTACACAAATAATATTATTGTGTGTGCTTAGCATATTGACAAAGCAGATTCCACCACCCATTGTACAAAGTTTGTCGTTTCCTCAATATTGCATTTAACTTTATACATTCATTGCGAAAATGTCAAGAATTGATTTTGGCAGACATTTTCAACATGAATTTTGGAATTAAAGTTAGACTGCATGTGGTTACGCACATGTAAATTGTGAACAACAACTTATAGTTTTAAGTTTGTGGATCTGGATGTATACTACAACTGCAGACATGTGCCGATTACTTTCAGTAACAATAGTACACACAAGAAACATTCGCTACTAACACAATCAGTCGGTTAAAATGAGGGAATATACATTTCGTCCTATGGATATTGATAGTTTCTGTCACATAAACACAACATACGGCCAT
This sequence comes from Ascidia mentula, assembly GCF_947561715.1. Lineage (NCBI taxonomy): Eukaryota > Metazoa > Chordata > Ascidiacea > Phlebobranchia > Ascidiidae > Ascidia > Ascidia mentula. The sequence continues at coordinate 18,960,101 of NC_138568.1, read as the reverse complement.
AAAATACATGTTTAAAATGGACATTAAATTTGCACACTTTTAATGTTGTATATTGTTTTTACATCATATGACCAGCAAACTACCCACTGACCCTTGTTAGCAAGTGTTTCTTGTGTGTATTATATAAACAGCGTGTAAGGTACAGTTTTTTTACGAACTTGGCATGAACTACACATTTTACTTGATTTAAACTACAGTTGGGTAGTGCACTAAAAACATAATTGAAAATTGTGAGTGTAACAATAAAAGTGTTTGCAAAACAAAGAGTCTAACTCATGGCTTGCACCAAACAATGCTGAAGTTTATAATACAAATAGAGTTTTAGGAATGACTAAAATATCAACATGTGATTACATCTGGTCATGTTGTTAAACAGTATGAAGGCCTACATATGTGTTTATGAATGGTTGTGGATACAAATAGAATGGGCAGGAAGCCTGTGCAAGGAAATTGCCCACAACATAAAAGGCTGTGGGATTATGCGATGCATATGGAGAGGCTGAAGCTACTAAGCTTGGAAAAGGGACATATCCTCAGTAATTGTAATAAAAGTTGCATTTGTTGCGTAATTTTGTTTGGAGTAAAATGCCATAAAAATATCTGCAATTGCTTTGTCCCATGAAAATGCTCAGATTGTCTTAATGATGTTTTTCGACATATTTTTTAAATCAGATATTTAGTTTCATTAAAACTTCCTTATATAAAATAATGGCAACAACAAAAAGTTGAACAAAATTAAAAATATGATGAAAATAAATATTTAAAGAATGACTTGGGTATCACCCTGAAATACTAGTTGCCCAATCTGCTTTCATGGTGACTTATCTCAAGGTTGGAGGTTTTATCAATAAAATACATTAAATTCTTAAAAGTGTATTTCAAAAACAGCAACATTGCTTTTATGTTGGCTGGAAACATACTTAACTAATTGCTACACATTTTGTCAAATCGTAGCCAAGTTAACAACAAAATTACCAGTTTGTGGTGGCACTTTTGGAAGTACTTCCTCTTCAACAGTCATCTGGGATTTGGGGATTTCTGCAAAAGGCCAATTAGAATTGCTTTACATTGTCAAGATGAAATAAATGACATGGACTTACCTTGCACAAAAGCTCCATGCATGTTTGCAAAAGCAGAACCTATAAAAAGTGAGTTTACCAATTTACCACCCTTCTGTGGGTGCTAAATTGGTCCGAATGCTCGCTGCCATATACCAAGAAAAAAACTTGAAGACCATACAACCACCCTAATTTGAGCACAGTTTTATACAAAAGACCTACCTTGGTGCGGGTAGACATTGAAGACTAGGTAACGTTCAATAACATGCAACGAATTCGCAGAAAGGTAGAAAACAATTTATCACAAACCTTTGTTGTAATCGCTATCGTAAGACTCAACATCATCTGGGTAAGCGCCCACTCTGTGTAATAAAATATCTTGGGTTTAAATCTAAGTACTCGTTATATTTTGCTTAGCTTCAACAAGGTCAATTTAAACTTTCTTGCGCAATGCAGTATTCTAATTCTTTTTACACTCAACATTATTGAAGCAAAATCCACTGCTTATGGAGACGTGAAAGTACAGAAAACACTTGCAAACAATATTTTCTGGCATATCCCCAGCGCTATATAGTATGGGCTAAAAATACAATGTTTGACAAAATAAATGGATGTCATATGGCATAAAAAAGTGAAGAAATGTCAATAAAATGTATTTTCTCACCTGTTGATCGAGGTGTCATCTTCCACATAAGTCTGAAAGGAGCATATGGAAAATGTTATTCAATTTTAAGAACAATACTAAATACTTTTGGCCTGTGATCCAGAAATAGTGTGTTACTATCAGTTGCCAAAAACATTACCATGAACATATTCATGCAAGCCACAGCAACTGGCAGTACAAAATGTGTTAGTACATCTTTCATTCTTTAATACAAAGAAGTTGAACACATCAAATAGAAGCAGGCAATTTATTTTTCAAGACTATCTAAACCATATAAGGCATGGCTTAAATCTATATGTTTTTGTCAATTATTTGATATGCAAGTGTTAGTTTTTGCAAAAATACAACAAGAATTACAAGTTGGTATGGGGATATTTCCGGTTCGTATGCATCGGGTTCATATTGTTGGATCTCGATTTCATCATTCGACATAACAACAGCTTGAGGCTAAACACACACCATGCAAGGATTGGACATTGACATAAGTTAGAGCTTGGCATGCAATATTAAAACACATATTTGGAATCACATTAAATATTATTCCATTTTTGTGGGACATGCATTAGATATTTCATGGCAAACATCCATGGAAATGTATGTGGCTATTGATCAATAATATATACCATTTTTAGACAGTTATACACCATGTAAAACAAACACTCACAAATTTTAAACAAGGTGAACTGTGAACGGTAAACATCCACAGTTGCCAATTTTTGTTTAGCTTTATTATATATACCAGGTTAAAAGTATAGCCAAGCGATTTGTGTGTTGATCTACTTTGTGTACAAAAATTTACAGGTCTTTTTTGTGGTAACAAACTGACAAAACTACACATGCATACTTAAAATTCAAATACACACTAGTTAACTGGGTGTTATTAACTGTAGACAGGCATCAATAAATGGTTTTATTATTAAAATAAAGTAACAGATTGCAATGAGATTATCTTCATGTATACCTGATCGTGATCTTCCATTATGATCTCATGTTGTGGTAGGACATCCGGTGGTGGTCGTGGGGCTTTTCGGGATGCTGCACATTTAGAGATTGTCTAATGTCAGTTTAATAAACTTTCATAATATTTGAAAATATACAATTTAGTTTAATTTTAAGCAAACATCACAAATATACACAAATCATTGTCAAAATCACTGAAAACAAAGGTCCAACACATATAGACATAAAGAAACAAGTAAAACACTGCTATGTTTATGCAACTCCACCAATGGCAGAAACCATAAAAACAATAAGAAAGCTGTTAAATGTAAACGACTAAGTGTAAAATTTGATTCTGAAAGGTAAAAACTTACACTTTGGTTTAGACCTGATGGAAGCTCTGACAGTTTCTCTTCCACTTTTAATTGACTTCTTGTTGGGTTGGACCAGGTCAAAAAACCACTCACCAGAACGTAGCTTGATCTTCCTTTTAATGGTGGCATTGTTGGTGCGTGCTGCTTTGCTCTTTAGTCTCCTGCAAACCAAAGAAAATATACTTGTTGTTTTTCAATGGTAGTTTCATTAAACCTTCATGAGGAAATAAATGTGATAAATTCAAAAATAGACACCAAATTCAAGTAGCTGCTAATGTGTCCTGGAATGAGATTTGCAACAAAAACTTTTTAGGTCTAATGAGCCAATAGTTACTTATTTGACTTCCTTAAAATTTGCATAAGCGCTTTGTATGTAAAATAATATATTGTGCTGACAGATGCTGGGTTGTAATGGCTAAATGAAACAGGTTTAGGAAGGAAAATGGCTTTGAGGCAGTGGAAGTTGAACCACGTTCATTTAACTTGTATGATTATGCATTATGAAGAACAAAATCTAGGTAAAACAGAAATGGTTGTTGTAGTATCACAAGCAATTAAGCAGAAATAAATATTTTTTATGAAACTTACACCATCATCAGATAATGATTCAGATAAAAAAAACTAATTTTAATGTAAAGCCAGTGGGCATTTGCTTTGAGGAAGTAAATTAGGCATTAATCACTTACGCTATTCTTTCATCTTCCTTCTTCTGTAGAGCTTCATCTCGGTTGAGAACCTCGACAATCATTTTCCTTTCCGTCTCAGTGAGAAAAGTTAAATCAAGAATGCTGCTGTCCATACTTACAGAAAAAAACACTGAGCACAATGCCCAACCCAACAGAGAAAAACTTAAAAAACTGCAAAAGATTTGTGTTTAAACAATGATTGTACAGAATAATTTACACATTTTTTTAACCACAAATGCTACAATCATACCCCATATATTTTCTGGTTTTGTTTGAATGCAAGTGCCAGTCCAGTACTGTTGCATTTCCCCACAAGCAAAAAGGAAATAACTTTTGTGTAGGCCGTTCAGTGCAATAAGTGAACAGTCGAAGAACACTCTACCATCTACAACCTGACTTGACACAACTTCACTAACCAACACTGCCTGCATTATACGTAGTTATTTGATTGATCAACTGAAAAGAACTACCCTATAGAAAAAAATTTTGAAGAAAAAAAAGAAAAACTATTCCCTATTTTGCACATTACATTTTACAAGATAGGCACAAGCTGATAGAGGGTGTGACAGAGAATGCAGCGCGGAGCTCAAGTAAAGGGAATAAGGAAGTGACGTTTATTTTCACACCATAGACCATAGTTTCCTGCTAAGACGGTGCACCACTGCAAGCTTTTTTCCTGCTGGTGGGTCAATGCTTTTATATGATCCAATAGCACAACCACAATGCTGTAATGCCCAGCTTAATTTCCAGAGTGTTTTCCATGCTTGACTTGTTAATTAATTGAGTATGAATGAGGCACACTTACACTGCTAAATTAGCAGTTTCAGTGCTACCAGGTAACAGCACATGCTTCGGTCGCAAAGTTGTAAATTTTGTAAAGCCTATTTTAACTTCTGGATGATCAGCTTTAAAATACTGATAAGCTTCTTTCAAGGTACATAAAATACGACGCTGTTGACAGTGTTGCTTTTGACCTCTCACTTCAACACAAACACAATTATTTTTCCCTGACACTACTTGGCTGACCAAATCATCTTGGTAAAAATCTTTGACAAGATTGATAATCTGTGCAGGAATGTGTCGTCCCACTTTAGGATTGGGATTTGATAATATGCCCCTTTCCTTGGTTAATTTCTTAGCAGTTCTTGCCATGTACTCTGTTGTTTCAAATTCTTTCATTATTCTCGCAACACTCCAAGAGCCAGCAACAAGTGTCAGTACTTGAAGTTTTTGACCGTTTTTTTCTGCTGATGCAAACTTTACTTTTAGACTGGTAATAAAGGCTTCATATTCTAATTCCTTTTTACTTTGTTGATAAGTTGTCACTTTCCGTTGGTCCATTTTTGGTTGTTTTCTGATTGTATCTGAAATAAACAGTTGTTAAAAACAAAAGTTTGATTTTAGCCAGTTTTTAACTCACCAGATATTTTATTTTTTTCTTGTTGACACTTTCTTTTGCCTGCAGTTGTTGGCTCATAATCTTCTGTACTATCTGCACTGCTGCTATCAGATGAAGAGGCTTGCTTGTAAAGCATTTTACGGCACTGCGAACAAATTTTCTTTCCTGGAATCAGTCCAATTTTATCATGTTGTTTTGTTAATTCCAAGGTGATGAAGCGAATACTCTTTTTTACAGGCTTGCCTTCTTTGTGTGTCTTGAATGGGTCACAACATTTCCTTTCACGAAGAGAAAACATCCTCAAAAATTGTGCTTTGTGTCCAGGACATACTGAAGTAATCACAGTGTCAGTTGGTATTCGATACTGAAGTAATTCCACTTCTTCAGGAGTTGGAGTATAATTTGTTAAGCTAGAGCTACCCTCACAGCACTTATTTAGTATACTGCCTATACCACAAGCCATTGTTCTCTTGAAACCAAAGGTGATTTTTTATGAACTGGAAAAGTTTATTTTGACATAATGTACTAACTTAACTAGTATTACAATGACCCTAAGTCAAACTTGTTCTTTACATCAATTGTTAGTTCTAAATAAAACAGCTGCTTTCTGCTTTATATACATTAAAGGTTTGACAAACAACTCCCAGTTTATATGGCTCTTTTTTATACCTTTGAAATCACTGGATATTTGTCAATGTAATGCTGTGAGCTTCCATAACTGGCCAGAATCCAATTTTCAAATTCAGAAAAATACTAAATTATTATGATGGGCAAACATATACAAAAATGGTTAAGTTGGAATGACTGCTTGTTGTAAACATATTTCAAAATCAACAGAATTTAAAACTCAAGATTAAAAATACGAATATGTAAAACCACTCTATTCTGATAAACATCTGTGGTGCATTGGGTTTTTCACATCAATAATAAAACAAATATATAATATCTAAATATTTCATTATTGCCAAACATATTTCTGGAACACCAAATACCAATGGAAAGTATTACAATTTGGACAATATACAGAAATATAAAGGATGCAAACAATAGTCAGTTTTGCATTTTCAAGAATTGTGCCATGTATCATAAGATACCAAACTTAAAAGTAGATTACATGAACATTTAATCACTTGCAATAACAGACCCGAAACCACACACAAATTATGTATGCCATGAACAGGAAAAGGGCCGCCCTCAACTTTCCTGATCTTACTATGCATTAATGATTCATATTCCGAGAAAAGCTGATGGCAGCTAGCACGATTTTTGCAGTAAAAAGTGAGAAACAACACTTACACAATATGTAATGGGATGCAAATTGCCTAAGAAATGTAAGTTTGTTGACTAATATTAGCATTGCTTTATAAACAAAAGTTTTTACACAAAAAAACATATATATATACATACATTATAAATATATAAAAATATATATATATTACACATATGTGGCTCCCTGAGCTTAACTTAAAATCGAATACCAAAACATAAAATAAGGTGAAAAAAGTTTCACAACTATTTATTTTCAAACAACATTCATGGAAACATTAATTTTCAAGCTTTATTCAGCTTTCTTGAAAGACAAATATATTTTGCTTAGAAATCACCTTCAGTTTATGTAAAAACAACACAAAAGGAAAATTATAACGTGGAAAAGGGGAAGACTCACTCCTGTTTGAATCCCACTCTATTGTACTTGTACAGCTAACCATTTTTTAAATGATAGACAAAAATTATTATATGCATTTCCTAATGACCAATATCGCGTAAGGACTGCTTTACACTGAGCTTACCACTGATCAAAACAAGTTTCTTCTGACAACTTCCTATGAGTGTCCAACATAAAAATTGAAACAATTTGACTCGCAAAACATGTGAGGGTAACTTTCCCCGCCAAGCTAGAACAAGTACAACGTCTTGTTTGTTTGAAATCAACCTGTGACACGACAGCAAAACCGATACTTGTCTTCAAATTCTTTTTGGAAATACTTTTCATTGTCACAATTAAAACATCCTGGCGTAAAGTTTACTTGATATTTACATTATCACGCATGAACGCGCAAATCACTCAACAGTCGGTGACGTTGAAAAGAATTGTGACATCACTACCATTGTTGATGGGCGTTGTCTCTTTTTGGCGACAAAAGGTTAAAAACACTCCTAATCGCCTACCCTGCGAAAGAAATAAATACTTCAGACAACGACTCTGCTTGTCAAATATGTGTACGTTATGCGATCTTGTTTGTAGGTTTTGTCACATTGCTAAAGTTTGAACACAGAAACATGCACGATCGAGTTAGATTTTTAACTTTGAATAAGACGGTGATCGGTATCTGTCTGATTTGGTTGTTATAACCGGTTGGTCGGTCTGCTGGTATTGCAACATGCCTAGCAATTAACAAATAAGTCTGCTCACAATTTAGTAGCATGTTGAAGAACACGCATAAAGCAGACTTGGTTTCAGTTGTAGTAGCAATAACAGCCGAACCTATTGAACGAGCGCTGCAACCTTCATGGTTTCATTTCTGTCCATGGCATTTATTTACGACAATTATTTTTCATTTGCTTATTTGTCTTTATGATAACAAAATACGATAGCATGATACAATCAGCGTTGTCCACTGTAGACTGGCCAATTTTTGCCCGCAATCTATTTTCGCCTTTTTTGGCCCGCGTATTTTAATCTAGGCAACGACACAAAAGTTTGTAAATATCTCTCTGTGTTATGTGTGTCAAGGCATTGTTTTTTTATCACAAGGACTATTTACCATTAAATGCATTTTTTTCGTTGTCCATTTTAGCAATTCCATATACATACGTGTAATCGAGATTTTCATAGTAACTCTGACCCGCGGGATAAACTTATGGTTTGTAATGACTGCAGTCATGGCGGCAATAAAGTTAGACCACACTGCAATAAACCTTAAGGCCCGTTTACACTACAGACGATTCCGTGTTTGTTTTATTGTGCGCGCGTGCTGAGTTGTGCTGGGATGGGATGTGCCGGTCTGTGCTAGGATGTGCTCGCTTTTGCTCGATGAGCATAAATTCGGGCACAGTTGGGCACATTTCGGCACACATTGATGCGAAAGTGCAGCGCGACTGCCTAAAAATAGAGGACATATATTATTTTAGTTGTGGTTGTGTGATGTGACCGCGTTTGACATGTGAGCGATTTTTTTGAGCGTATGAAATGGTGCCGTAGCTGCATTACAAAGCGGTATGTGGAATGGCGTCTCAGCGGGATGCTGCTGTGGAAAACCATTGTCCTGGTTCAATTATACCATCTTTGTTTTCAGAATCTGTGGTGTTTGGTTCAATAAACTGTAGTGTTACCTTGCGTCGTAAAAAATTATGTAAAACAGTACATGTCTTAACTATGTAAAACAGTACATGCCCTTTGTTCATAAATATCTACAGCCAATAGAAACAACTTCAATTTGTACTTATAATATCGCTGGCGAGGCAGAGAAATGCAAGGCAAGAGTGACATCCTTAAAAAATTATCAACGTAACTTGTCACTTGCACTTGTCGTGCTCGACTATTCCACTAGTGTAAACACCGTGTGTGCCAGACTGTGCTGTGCCGTGCCAAACTGTGTTCGTGTGTAAACGGGCCTTTACTGACTGTAGTCTGCCGGTCTGCCGTAATAATTATGACCCCGATCAAAAAAATCGGTCATGCGGAACAAGCTCTTATATCACAATAGTTCGCCAGGTTTTTTTTTGTTCGTTGTAGTTATTTCCTGTACGGATTGGTCAACAAAGTTTGTTTTAATGTGAAATTTCACCTGATACAGATATGTTTTAAATACACATAGCAGTTGAAATTTATTTCAAGGATGTACAACTTTGCTGTGCATAAAATCTGTTAATCTATATATTATTTAGATAAATAAACAGCAGGGAGGAGCAAGTTCAACAATCGTTTAGTTACCATGTACGGCGAAATGGGGACGATAATAGTGGATTTGGAGCTGGACAGCGACGATACCGAAGTTGCAAACGAATACGCAAGATCTGGACTGTTTATTTCGCCAGAAACGCCAACTTTAAATGAACCCACTGAACTTCACGTTGTAGCTGGCAAGAAACGGCGATTAAAAGATTCTTCCGTGTACCACCTCCTGCCAGATGAACCACCTTTTATATGTCCTCATCCAAGCTGTTCTGTAAACACAAACACTCGGCTGCAGCTTAGAAGACATTATAGGTAAATTGTGCTTCTGACATTTGTGTTGTCAGATACTTTGAAATATTAAAAACCTAACTATATCGTCAAAGCGTATATTTTTTCAATTCTGTGGTTTTATGCAGGAAAAACACTAAATTTGTAACCACTAAATATATTTATAGAATTTTGCGTCACTTGTGGTAAGTTTTATAATCCAAGGTTATGTCGTTTGATTTTTAGGGTGCATATGGAGAAAAAACATGTTTGTCAGTATTGCAAACACAAGTTTCTTTACCTAAAAGACAAGAGAACACACGAAAGAATTCACACTGGAGAAAGACCTTTTGTTTGTCATGTTTGCCAAAAAGGTTTCACCCAAAAATGCACTTTATCGAATCACCTCATCACACACAACAAATCGTAAGATTAATTTATAACCCAACCCAGTGGTTCTCAAACTTTTTAGTGTGCGACGCATTGGGAAAGATTCAACACACTTGCGATGCACATAAATCCATCAAGATTTTTTTTTCCCTTGCTTACAATTGTCAGGCACAGAAAGCAGACTTAACTTGGTTATTTTGTTTACATTGCACGCAATTTGAGAACCACTGGCCCAATTTCTTCTTTTCATAATCATTTATTATGTTTTTTTTTGCTATGTTATTAGGTTTTTCAACAGTTAATACTTTATTGTGTATTCCATATAATATTTTGTGTTGACGGTGGTATTGGATAATGGTTTGACAGTTTGTGTGGTTGTTTTCAGAAATAAAGAAGTGTGTGATTTATGTGGAAAAGCGTATTTGTACAAGAAAAGTTTGGCTCAACACAAGAAAGAGAAACACGCTCATGAGCCAAAAATATACCTGTGCAAATACTGTGGGAAGAAGTACACTGGGTAAGAAATGTTTTTTTTTTCTAAAACTGTTTCATATTTTGATATGTGTGATATATATGCAAATAGGTTGACCTCCTCAAAAAATATAGCAAATTCCAAAGAATGGATCAAGCCAATAATAGATTTTAAGTTCCTGTATTCTAGGATATGACCATCAGTAGAAAATAACCACTTTGTTACTCGTTTCTATTGTGGATTTGCTATTTCTGTTATTTTTGTTGTTGCGCAAATATCGTCACCAAAAATATCACATATATTTTACTGTATGATACAGGAGGTCTGGTTTTTGCACTCATCTCCGTAAATGTACGAAGGCAGGTCAAATCTTTCACAAGTGCGATACATGTGGAAGAACATACCAACAACCAGAAGTCCTTCAAAAACACAAGGTTGGTACTTCCAAAGTCACAAATGTGTACAAGCTAGTTTCCACACAGCAATGCAATGCCATGTATGTTGGGTTGACATCTTATTTATTTTGGTGTTTACAGTTGTAAAATTTAACAGTTGTTTAACCTATGAAATATGACCTTATCAATCAATTTCACCTAAGAAACTTGTGTTGGATATCCCTTAGATCAGCGGTGCAAAATGCATCACTGGCATGCACATCAAAAAGTGGCAGGAGTAAGATGTTATATTTAGTGTGTATACTGTCACAACATATAGGCTTCTATCATTTGAATTGCACTAAACATATCCAAGTGTTTTTAAGGCATTGAAAATATTATTTTTGTCATGCGTTGTTGTAAAAATGTATTTATTCAGACAAATACAACGTTGCCAGTCACTGTACAAGCAAATTGAATTGATTTGTACACTTCTAATTTTCAGTTAACTTGCACCGGAAGGATCTATCAGTGTGGAGTGTGCGACCGTACTCTTACCACAGAAAACAACCTCAGTAGACACATGCTTCAAAAGCATGGAATTAACTACACTGACTGCATTCAAGTGCATGTGGAAGGAACTGTTCAGAACAATAAGCCCTGTGTGCCGATATCAGCGTTACAACCTCCACTTGAAAGTGACCAAACTTCAACCAGCAATATTGCCGAAATGTTTTGTGTTGAAGTGACCGATTAACGTTTACATGCAAAGCATAGATATCGACAGAGTATCATTTTTCAATACCTTATGTTTTTGTCTAGTATGGGAATAAATCAGCACACTAGTATTTTTTTGTCATCTTTTTGAAAATATACGAATAGTCAAAGACAATACTAGTGCTGAGAGATGCCAGGTTTCAATGGCAATATGAAACAAGTTTTGAAAGGAAAATGGCTTTGAGGCAGTGAAGTTGGACCAAGTTCATTCCACTTGCATGATTATGCATTATGAAGAAGAAAATCTAGGTAAAAAAATTTAACAGCAGAATAAAGTAATCGAGATTTTTTATGGTAACACTGACCCACAGGAAAAATTATGGTTTGTAATGACTGGCGATAAAATAAAGTTGGGCCACACTGCAATAAACCTTGAGCTCTGCACGGAAAATACTACTACACCGGGTCACAAAGTTTTTTCCAAACTTGATCCACATATAAATATGTGTAAAACAGAAATCTGTGCGAATTTTAATGATTAGGCGTGAACAAGGCCACAGCCTGTTATTTTTGTTTATAAATAACAGTTGAAATACTACACGAAATCGTAGCTTTAATATTCGCACAGATTTCTATGTTACGTAGGCTTATATGTGGATCATGTTTGGAAAAAACTTTGTGACCCGGTGTAAAAGTATCTTCCGCTCTGCACAGTGCACACCAGACGCTGTTGACGGTTGCGGCCGGCGATGCGTAGCCGTCGCGAATTTTTCCCGCGCTTTTTAAAGCGCCAATGGGATTCACACCAGCAGTGCGGTTGGCGTCAACGCGATAAAACATTTCAAGATCTAAAATACCTTGAGCGTCTTTGTGTCGTAAAAACGTTGATGGAAACTTCGTTTAGTTTTATTATAAGACAATGAACTTAATAATCTGTATAATATTTATGAACGGAGCGTTTACTCACGACTTATATATTACTTGGTTCGCTTTTACTGTAAGGGCACTAAATGACTATGTTAGTAAAACGGATCTACAATATTTCGTTAAAGAAACGGTTTTACAAAGTCCAAAAAAATAACCGAACAAGCTCGTATATCACAATAGTTTGCCAGGTTTTATATTTGTTGTAGTTATTTCCTGAAGGATTGTTTAACAAAGTTTGTTTTAATATGAAATTTCACCTAACCAATACAGATATGTTTCAAATACACATAGCAGTTGAAATTTATTTCAAGGATGTACAACTTTGCTGTGCATAAAATCTGTTATTCAATATATTATTTAGATAAAAATAAACAGCAGGGAGGAGCAAGTTTAACAATTGTTCAGCTACCATGTACGGCGAAATGGAGACGATAACAGTGGATTTGGAGCTGGACAGCGACGATTCTCAAGTTGCAAACGAATATGCAAGATCTGGACTGTTTATTTCACCAGAAACGCCAACTTTAAACAAACCAAAAGAATCTCATGTTGTAGCTGGTAAAACGCGGCGATTAAAAGATTCTTCCGTGCACCACCTCCTGCCAGATGAACCACCTTTCCTATGTCCTCATCCAAGCTGTTCTGTAAACACCAACACTTGGCTGCAGCTTAGAAGACATTATAGGTAAATTGTGCTTCTGTCATTTGTGTTTTCAGAACTTTGAACTATTGAAAACCTAACTATATCAACAAATCATATATTTTGTTAATTCTGTGGTTTTATGCAGGAAAAACACTAAATTTTTGACCACTAAATATATTTGTAGAATTTTGCATCGCTTGTGGTAAGTTTTATAATTCAAGGTTTATGTCGTTTGATTTTTAGGGTGCATAAGGAGAAAAAACATGTTTGTCAGTATTGCAAACACAAGTTTCTTTACCTGAAAGACAAGAGAACACACGAAAGAATTCACACTGGAGAAAGACCTTTTGTTTGTCATGTTTGCCAAAAAGGTTTCACCCAGAAATGCACTTTATCAAATCACCTCATCACACACAATAAATCGTAAGATTAATTTACAACCCAACCAAGTGGTTCTCAAACTTTTTGGTGTGCAACGTATTGGAAAGAATTTAACTTACTTGCTATACACTAATTATAAATCCACCAAGACCATTTTTTTTTCCACGCTTACAATTATCAGTCACAGAAAGCAGACTTAACTAGGTTAATTTGTTTATATTGCTACATGGGCACACAATTTGAGAACCATCGGCCGAATTTTTTCTTTTTATAATCATTTATTATGTTTTTTTTTTCTTGCTATGTTATTAGGTTTTTCGACAGTTTGTTGTCTTTATCATATATCTTGTTCTGAAGATGGTATCGGGTAATAGCTTTGACAGTTTGTGTGGTTATTTCTAGAAATAAAGAAGTGTGCGATGTATGTGGAAAAGAGTATGTGTACAAGAAAAGTTTAGCTCAACACAAAAAAGAGAAACATGCTCATGAGTCAAAAATATTCCTGTGCAAATACTGTGGGAAGAAGTACACTGGGTAAGAAATGTTTTTTTTTTCTAAAACTGTTTCATATCTGGATATTTGTAACATTTATGCAAATAGGTTGACCTTAAAAGATTTGGCAAAACCACCAATTCCCATAGAATCAATTAAGCCTATAATAGATTTTAAGTTTTTATATTCAAAGCTATATGACCATCAGTAAAAAATTCCCGCTTTGTTACTCATTTCTATTGTGGATTTGCTATTTCTGTTATTTTTGTTGTTGCACAAATTTTGTCACCAAAAATATCACCCATGAGTGATTTCATGCGAAATCACCCAACCCATAAAGCATGACCTTTTTGGATTTTGCCCAAAATTGGTACACTTGCCAAAGCCCAAACACTTGCACTTTGTTTTGAACCATGTACTTTTCGATATACCATACTTTTAAGTTATAGCCTTATTGCCACTAGATGGCGATAGATATATTTAATATCTCAGCCATTTCTGGATGGATTTCTACAATTGTTTCTAAAACTTTAACATGTATTCTACTGCATGTTACAGGAGGGCTAGTTTTGCCCTGCATCTCCGTAAATGTACGAAGGCAGGTCAAATCTTTCACAAGTGTGATTCATGTGAAAGAACATTCCAACAACCAGAAGTCCTTCAAAAACACAAGGTTTGTATATCCGAACTCACAAATGTGTAGAAGCTAGTTTCCGCACTACAATGCAATGTCATGTATGTTGGGTAGACATCTTGTTTATTTTGGTATTTACAGTTGTAAAATTTCACAGTTGTTTAACCTACGAAATATGATCTTATCAATGAATTACACCTAATAACCTTTATAGTTTGTGTTGGATATCCCTTAGGCCAGGGGTGCAAAATAAATCGCTGACATGCAAAATTTGGCATTCACTTGGAAAAATGGATGCCATATTGGCATTTATCATTTCAATTGCACTAAACATTGTGTTTTTAAGGCTCTTGAAAATATTATTTTTGTCATGGGTTTTTGTAAAAATGTCTCTATTCAGACAAATGCATGCATCGTTGCCAAGGTCACTGTACAAATCGAATTGGACTGATTTGTACACTTCTAATTTTCAGTTAACTTGCACCGGAAGGTTCTATCAGTGTGGAGTGTGCGACCGTAATCTTACAACAGAAAACAACCTCGGTAAGCACATGCTTCAAAAGCATGGAATTAACTACACTGACTGCATTCAAGTGCATGTGGAAGGAACTGTTCAGAACAATAAGCCCTGTGTGCCGATATCAGCAGTACAACCTCCACTTGAAAGTGACCAAACTTCAACCAGCAATACTGCTGAAATGTTTTGTGCTGAAGTGACCGATTAACGTATACATGCAAAGCGTCGATATCAGCAGTGTATCATTTTTCAATACCTTATGTTTTTGTTTAGTATGGGAAAAAATCAGCACACTGGTATAACAATTGTGAGTTCCCAATATTGTTGAAATAACAAATAAATTTATGTGTGTTCTTTTTAACTATTGGTCGGTGCTAACTGGAAACCCTTGAACATATTATCACCAGGCTATTTATCATTTATTTCTTAGGTCAAAAAATATACAGAATAGAACATAACATAAAATCAAGCATTCTTTATCTTGGAAAAATTTCTTCAAAAACTTTTATCATTTGTGAAAATAGGCCAGATCCTGGTGCTTGTGAATTTTGGTGATCTTTCAAAACTCCAGACCTCCCTGCAATATGTTTGATGAAAACTGGTTGTTAAACAGACATTATTCCGCCATATTAAATGTCAAAGAAAGTGGTTTTAAAACAGCTTTTCTACAGGTATCCATAAAGGTTTGGCAAAATGATTTAGACACATATTTCTATCTAACAAAAAAAACAACAAAGTGACTTACAATTGGAAGACTCTGGGGCGTTGTCGAGTGTCCCATCACTTTTTCTGTGCTCTACCACTGTGTGGCACTGTCCATCAGCTGACTCGTAAATTATTGTGGTTTCTTCATTTCCTTGTGAATCTCGTTTGGTAACTCGCTGTTCTGAACTCTGCAAAAATTTAACCACTTCATACTATTCAAAAAAAACATTACATTTGTTATGTTTTGTTCTGAAATGATTGGAAATATATATAGTTATATTGGGAACTAGCCAAATTTTTGACATGTAACATCATGTCACTTTGTTTATTTTGAGTTGGTATTCCCACAGTAATAAAACCAATTAAAAAATATTACCACTACACATTCGAAATTCAATGAGACTGGCTAGTACTGTCTGGTTGGTTGGTTTTAAAACCTAGAATAAAAGGCTTACACCATCACTTCTTCGAATGGTTGATCTTGATTCTTGCATTCCATGAAAAACAAAATGACCTTGTCTTCCAAAGGGCACTGGGGCATGACGTGAAGCAGAAGGCTGATCAAGGATCAAATCCAGGCCTTTATCCATAACTTCTTCATCAAGATCTGCAATGTTATTGAACAAATTTCCTTAACCAGAGATACTCACTACCACAAGGGTACAAGTCCAACAATCTTACAATTATACCTCTAGTAATTTGACTACTACCAATTCAATTAAAAGGCCGGTAACTAAACAATAAATAAAAATACTTGAAAGTTAAACAGAATGTAAAAATTTCAACCAACCTTTGTCTTCTTTAGGTACAACTTCTTCAAGAAAAGGTGCAAAAAATGATTGCCCAAAAAAGTCTTGTAGCTAGCAACAATCATAGATAAATGCAACTTGATTGTAAGGTGTTAACATATTATGCATTTCAATAGTAAGTTCAATTATTGAAAAATAAAAGATTAAAAACATATAGTAAATAGAGAAAACAGCCCAAAGGCAAACGGAAAGTTACGAACCAAGGAGTTAAACTTTTCCGGTGGTTGCCTTGGCAATATGTCATGTGTATTTGGAGTATCAGGATTTTTTTTCAAAACCTGATCACGCAGTGAAGGCTCTTGAACTGGTGGCAGTGACTGATCTATAAAATTGGGTGCCAGAAGATAAATAGTAAGCTTTTGCATAGATTACAATGTGATCCATCATATATGCGTTTGTGTATACTTATAACATGCCTGATAAAGGAAAGTTTCGTAACCAATAGAATATGTTCAGAAAGCAATATTTCTACCAATACACGTACCAGGAGTAAACTGGTTTGGTCCAAATGAGGGAAAATGGTTTGCACCAAACCCTTTCATAAACTGATCCATAATGGAGAACAGATCATCATGGAAACCATCTACACCAAACCTATACAGTCTTCCTTGTTTGTCTCGGTCGTTGTTAAACCAATCATCATTGAATTGTGACTCATCACCGCTATGCTCATCACTAAAGAAATTGTCTTCATCTTCATTTGGATCTCTATGGATAAAATAGTGTAAAGTTTAGGACATTTAAATTTTTAATTGGAGATGTCATATGCAGCGGTTACATCTCAAACTTGATGGGAGATTGGAGCGAAAAAATAAAAAAACATTCACTAATCCGTTTAATCGGTAGTCGTCAAAAAATACTCCGCGCAAATTACAAACTTTCCGATCTGGAGCTCGCTAGTTAGCCTACTTAAAAATGCATGCCATGGCCCATGTGATGCCACAAGTCTACTGGGAGTTATTTTGAACAATGTACACAAACCAATGTTTTTTTCAATTACCTTTGCCAATCACTATTTCGCCCGTTTGGATAAAAGCCTCCAAAAAAGTCATGAAAACGCATTGTTTATTAAATAACGCTAATCAAAACAACACACTACAGTCTTTCTTGAATGTTATTGTTCTGACACCACCCTCATTCTGGCAGAATTCTGGCAGAATAATTTTGCAAATTTGCCACATTTTTGAAGGTACAACAGGCATTTACTCAAAAATTGGTTTCTTTTGGATTAGAATCAAATTACAGAGATAAGCAAGCAGTTCAAACCTCAAAAAACATTTAAACAAATTTTTTCGCAGCTGTATCAATCAAAAAAATCGCGAATTAAAAAAATCGCCTGGTTTTGCGATTCAGAATAATGGCGGCATGCAAAAAACTTCCCTAATACAAAGAATTCTGCTCGGCGTTCTTGCAATAGGTGCCAATATTGACCAACATCACGAGAACGGAAATTTAATGCTCTACCACATGCAATTAACAAATTTGAAATTAAGGTGCCGGATGACCTTAAAATCGCCCATCGAAGACGACCCGCTTTTTTGCGAATCAGCAGCATAATGGCGTATTGTCGGCATGCGAAAAACTTCCCTATTAAAACAATTCTGCTCGGCGTTCTTGCAATAGGTGCCAATATTGACCAACATCACGAGAACGGAAATTTAATGCTCTACCACATGCAATTAACAAATTTGAAATTAAGGTGCCGGATGACCTTCAAATCGCCCATCGAAGACGACCCGCTTTTTTGCGAATCAGCAGCATAATGGCGTATTGTCGGCATGCGAAAAACTTCCCTATTAAAACAATTCTGCTCGGCGTTCTTGCAATAGGTGCCAATATTGACCAACATCACGAGAACGGAAATTTAATGCTCTACCACATGCAATTAACAAATTTGAAATTAAGGTGCCGGATGACCTTCAAATCGCCCATCGAAGACGACCCGCTTTTTTGCGAATCAGCAGCATAATGGCGTATTGTCGGCATGCGAAAAACTTCCCTATTAAAACAATTCTGCTCGGCGTTCTTGCAATAGGTGCCAATATTGACCAACATCACGAGAACGGAAATTTAATGCTCTACCACATGCAATTAACAAATTTGAAATTAAGGTGCCGGATGACCTTCAAATCGCCCATCGAAGACGACCCGCTCTTTTGCGAATCAGCAGCATAATGGCGTATTGTCGGCATGCGAAAAACGTCCCTATTAAAACAATTCTGCTCGGCGTTCTTGCAATAGGTGCCAATATTGACCAACATCACGAGAACGGAAATTTAATGCTCTACCACATGCAATTAACAAATTTGAAATTAAGGTGCCGGATGACCTTAAAATCGCCCATCGAAGACTCGCCCATTTTTTGCGAATCAGCAGCATAATGGCGTATTGTCGGCATGCGAAAAACTTCCCTATTAAAACAATTCTGCTCGGCGTTCTTGCAATAGGTGCCAATATTGACCAACATCACGAGAACGGAAATTTAATGCTCTACCACATGCAATTAACAAATTTGAAATTAAGGTGCCGGATGACCTTCAAATCGCCCATCGAAGACTCGCCCATTTTTTGCGAATCAGCAGCATAATGGCGTATTGTCGGCATGCGAAAAACTTCCCTATTAAAACAATTCTGCTCGGCGTTCTTGCAATAGGTGCCAATATTGACCAACATCACGAGAACGGAAATTTAATGCTCTACCACATGCAATTAACAAATTTGAAATTAAGGTGCCGGATGACCTTCAAATCGCCCATCGAAGACGACCCGCTCTTTTGCGAATCAGCAGCATAATGGCGTAATGTCGGCATGCGAAAAACGTCCCTATTTAAACAATTCTGCTCGGCGTTCTTGCAATAGGTGCCAATATTGACCAACATCACGAGAACGGAAATTTAATGCTCTACCACATGCAATTAACAAATTTGAAATTAAGGTGCCGGATGACCTTCAAATCGCCCATCGAAGACGACCCGCTTTTTTGCGAATCAGCAGCATAATGGCGTAATGTCGGCATGCGAAAAACTTCCCTATTAAAACAATTCTGCTCGGCGTTCTTGCAATAGGTGCCAATATTGACCAACATCACGGGAACGGAAATTTAATGCTCTACCACATGCAATTAACAAATTTGAAATTAAGGTGCCGGATGACCTTCAAATCGCCCATCGAAGACGACCCGCTTTTTTGCGAATCAGCAGCATAATGGCGTAATGTCGGCATGCGAAAAACTTCCCTATTAAAACAATTCTGCTCGGCGTTCTTGCAATAGGTGCCAATATTGACCAACATCACGAGAACGGAAATTTAATGCTCTACCACATGCAATTAACAAATTTGAAATTAAGGTGCCGGATGACCTTCAAATCGCCCATCGAAGACGACCCGCTTTTTTGCGAATCAGCAGCATAATGGCGTAATGTCGGCATGCCAAAAACTTCCCTATTAAAACAATTCTGCTCGGCGTTCTTGCAATAGGTGCCAATATTGACCAACATCACGAGAACGGAAATTTAATGCTCTACCACATGCAATTAACAAATTTGAAATTAAGGTGCCGGATGACCTTCAAATCGCCCATCGAAGACGACCCGCTTTTTTGCGAATCAGCAGCATAATGGCGTATTGTCGGCATGCGAAAAACTTCCCTATTAAAACAATTCTGCTCGGCGTTCTTGCAATAGGTGCCAATATTGACCAACATCACGAGAACGGAAATTTAATGCTCTACCACATGCAATTAACAAATTTGAAATTAAGGTGCCGGATGACCTTCAAATCGCCCATCGAAGACGACCCGCTTTTTTGCGAATCAGCAGCATAATGGCGTATTGTCGGCATGCGAAAAACTTCCCTATTAAAACAATTCTGCTCGGCGTTCTTGCAATAGGTGCCAATATTGACCAAATTTGACCATATTGACCAATAAGCCTTCTAAATTTATAACTTTAGCAGTATGCAAGTACAACATGTGTTCAATCATGTACATTTGCACAAATCAGCAAACTTGGCAATAATACACAACTTTATTTGTAAAAAATTGTATTTGTTGACTTCCGGGGCCGGGCCACGTAGCAGCCTTCGACATGCTACAAAATATTGATTTGCGGACTGCAGTTTGTACACCCTTGGTGTAAACAAATACAAAACATTTTTGCTACATGTTTAGATGATGGATTGCTTTCTACATTTCTTTTTCATGTGCTCTTTGGATAAAATGGCAACAAATTTTAGAGATATGTGACATATATAACGCTAAATACTATTTTTTCTAATACACACAAACATATGTATTTACTGTTTATCCTGTGACATGTGTTGCATAATTGATTTCTGTGACAAAATACTGTAAAAAAAATATGCTCTATTTTCTGTGCAGGTCGTATTCAGTTCGAAAAAAAAGGAAAAGTTGAATTGTGATGGTTACTTTTGAGGAAAAAGAAAATTGAAAATGTAGTAAATTCCTGCAAATGTGTCATTGGTAGGGGAGTCAGGAGATAATAGGAGAGGGGTTAATAAAATTTTCATGTTAGGTACCACGAATCCATACGAGTTGATAAACCCTTCGGTATCTGAGATCAAATCCTAATAGAATGCAACAGTACAGTCAAACGATAACGCGTGAAATATGTCCACATCAAAGTCATTGCGTCATAAGGGACAAACAGAAAGAAAGGCAATCTTCGACCAAAACGAATTTCAAGGCCAGGACCAAACTTTATTTTATCAAAATAGGACTAAAGACCGCATGTCAGCAATTCTATTAAAATAGTTTTGCCCGCGGGGAATGCCCGTCTTGTACTCCTGCGTCATAGAGAGTCTCAGTTTCGTCACAAGGCAACCGGTGATGCATTGGGGTCAATTTTCTGTTTAATGAGCAAGAAGTCACGTGGTGTAGCCAGGGCGATTTTCAGCGTGTTTGGTGCAGTTTTAGTGCAAATTTTTGCTCTTCTCAGTCAGTCAGACGTTTGGTGAAGGGTGCTGTGAAAAGTTTAGTTGAAAAACCACCAAATGTTCAAGGGGATGAAGCACAAAATTGAATCTTTTATTGGCACCTATTGCAAGAACGCCGAGCAGAATTGTTTTAATAGGGAAGTTTTTCGCATGCCGACAATACGCCATTATGCTGCTGATTCGCAAAAAAGCGGGTCGTCTTCGATGGGCGATTTGAAGGTCATCCGGCACCTTAATTTCAAATTTGTTAATTGCATGTGGTAGAGCATTAAATTTCCGTTCTCGTGATGTTGGTCAATATTGGCACCTATTGCAAGAACGCCGAGCAGAATTGTTTTAATAGGGAAGTTTTTCGCATGCCGACAATACGCCATTATGCTGCTGATTCGCAAAAAAGCGGGTCGTCTTCGATGGGCGATTTGAAGGTCATCCGGCACCTTAATTTCAAATTTGTTAATTGCATGTGGTAGAGCATTAAATTTCCGTTCTCGTGATGTTGGTCAATATTGGCACCTATTGCAAGAACGCCGAGCAGAATTGTTTTAATAGGGAAGTTTTTCGCATGCCGACAATACGCCATTATGCTGCTGATTCGCAAAAAAGCGGGTCGTCTTCGATGGGCGATTTGAAGGTCATCCGGCACCTTAATTTCAAATTTGTTAATTGCATGTGGTAGAGCATTAAATTTCCGTTCTCGTGATGTTGGTCAATATTGGCACCTATTGCAAGAACGCCGAGCAGAATTGTTTTAATAGGGAAGTTTTTCGCATGCCGACAATACGCCATTATGCTGCTGATTCGCAAAAAAGCGGGTCGTCTTCGATGGGCGATTTGAAGGTCATCCGGCACCTTAATTTCAAATTTGTTAATTGCATGTGGTAGAGCATTAAATTTCCGTTCTCGTGATGTTGGTCAATATTGGCACCTATTGCAAGAACGCCGAGCAGAATTGTTTTAATAGGGAAGTTTTTCGCATGCCGACAATACGCCATTATGCTGCTGATTCGCAAAAAAGCGGGTCGTCTTCGATGGGCGATTTGAAGGTCATCCGGCACCTTAATTTCAAATTTGTTAATTGCATGTGGTAGAGCATTAAATTTCCGTTCTCGTGATGTTGGTCAATATTGGCACCTATTGCAAGAACGCCGAGCAGAATTGTTTTAATAGGGAAGTTTTTCGCATGCCGACAATACGCCATTATGCTGCTGATTCGCAAAAAAGCGGGTCGTCTTCGATGGGCGATTTGAAGGTCATCCGGCACCTTAATTTCAAATTTGTTAATTGCATGTGGTAGAGCATTAAATTTCCGTTCTCGTGATGTTGGTCAATATTGGCACCTATTGCAAGAACGCCGAGCAGAATTGTTTTAATAGGGAAGTTTTTCGCATGCCGACAATACGCCATTATGCTGCTGATTCGCAAAAAAGCGGGTCGTCTTCGATGGGCGATTTGAAGGTCATCCGGCACCTTAATTTCAAATTTGTTAATTGCATGTGGTAGAGCATTAAATTTCCGTTCTCGTGATGTTGGTCAATATTGGCACCTATTGCAAGAACGCCGAGCAGAATTGTTTTAATAGGGAAGTTTTTCGCATGCCGACAATACGCCATTATGCTGCTGATTCGCAAAAAAGCGGGTCGTCTTCGATGGGCGATTTGAAGGTCATCCGGCACCTTAATTTCAAATTTGTTAATTGCATGTGGTAGAGCATTAAATTTCCGTTCTCGTGATGTTGGTCAATATTGGCACCTATTGCAAGAACGCCGAGCAGAATTGTTTTAATAGGGAAGTTTTTCGCATGCCGACAATACGCCATTATGCTGCTGATTCGCAAAAAAGCGGGTCGTCTTCGATGGGCGATTTGAAGGTCATCCGGCACCTTAATTTCAAATTTGTTAATTGCATGTGGTAGAGCATTAAATTTCCGTTCTCGTGATGTTGGTCAATATTGGCACCTATTGCAAGAACGCCGAGCAGAATTGTTTTAATAGGGAAGTTTTTCGCATGCCGACAATACGCCATTATGCTGCTGATTCGCAAAAAAGCGGGTCGTCTTCGATGGGCGATTTGAAGGTCATCCGGCACCTTAATTTCAAATTTGTTAATTGCATGTGGTAGAGCATTAAATTTCCGTTCTCGTGATGTTGGTCAATATTGGCACCTATTGCAAGAACGCCGAGCAGAATTGTTTTAATAGGGAAGTTTTTCGCATGCCGACAATACGCCATTATGCTGCTGATTCGCAAAAAAGCGGGTCGTCTTCGATGGGCGATTTGAAGGTCATCCGGCACCTTAATTTCAAATTTGTTAATTGCATGTGGTAGAGCATTAAATTTCCGTTCTCGTGATGTTGGTCAATATTGGCACCTATTGCAAGAACGCCGAGCAGAATTGTTTTAATAGGGAAGTTTTTCGCATGCCGACAATACGCCATTATGCTGCTGATTCGCAAAAAAGCGGGTCGTCTTCGATGGGCGATTTGAAGGTCATCCGGCACCTTAATTTCAAATTTGTTAATTGCATGTGGTAGAGCATTAAATTTCCGTTCTCGTGATGTTGGTCAATATTGGCACCTATTGCAAGAACGCCGAGCAGAATTGTTTTAATAGGGAAGTTTTTCGCATGCCGACAATACGCCATTATGCTGCTGATTCGCAAAAAAGCGGGTCGTCTTCGATGGGCGATTTGAAGGTCATCCGGCACCTTAATTTCAAATTTGTTAATTGCATGTGGTAGAGCATTAAATTTCCGTTCTCGTGATGTTGGTCAATATTGGCACCTATTGCAAGAACGCCGAGCAGAATTGTTTTAATAGGGAAGTTTTTCGCATGCCGACAATACGCCATTATGCTGCTGATTCGCAAAAAAGCGGGTCGTCTTCGATGGGCGATTTGAAGGTCATCCGGCACCTTAATTTCAAATTTGTTAATTGCATGTGGTAGAGCATTAAATTTCCGTTCTCGTGATGTTGGTCAATATTGGCACCTATTGCAAGAACGCCGAGCAGAATTGTTTTATTAGGGAAGTTTTTTGCATGCCGCCATTATGCTGAATCGCAAAACCAGGCGATTTTTTTAATTCGCAATTTTTTTGATTGATACAGCTGCGAAAAAATTTGTTTAAATGTTTTTTGAGGTTTGAACTGATTGCTTATCTCTGTAATTTGATTCTAATCCAAAAGAAACCAATTTTTTGAGTAAATGCCTGTTGTACCTTCCAAAATGTGGCAAATTTGCAAAATTATTCTGCCAGAATTCTGCCAGAATGAGGGTGGTGTTCTGACGCAACGCACCTTAACTGTCACGGTCTACTGATCATACAAAAGTTCATCCGATTTATGCTTTCGGCGCAGGAAAAAAAGGTATGATAACCCTGGATAACCCATCACTGAAAGCGGGAATTTTAAGTTATGAAATCATTGCTAGAAATATGTTTTTGATTTATCTTTTCATCAATAGTAATTAAAAAGCGCGCAAAAAAATTAAACCAGTGCATGGTTCTTGACCTTTTTGCACTTGGTATAACGTTAAGCCTTTGCGGGCGATGTTTTTTAAATCAAAACTAAAATGTAATGTACATAACATAATAATGAAGACAGCACTTCGGGCTAGACGAAATCCATAGCAATAACATCTAGAGAACGGTGTAGGCCCATCACCAACGCATTTTTGCACATCCAAGTTCGGCATCTATCGCTTTCAGCAGAAAAATGAATTTTAACGGCTTTTATTCTGTTTTAAATACTCGCAAGATAGAAAAGAAAACGCAAGGAACAATGTAGAAAAAGCATCTCAAAAAAATACACAACATGAAACTAATTCAAGGCGAGTACAAATGTTACCAACACTTAAAGCTCGGCGCAGCTCAAAGCAATCTTCATCGTTTTTTTGCATTGCGCTCTGGATTTTTAAATATCAAAATATTGACTTTCGCAATTGCAGCGGGACTGCTTGAAAGTAAAAAAAAACATAGCTGGCGCCAAATTGCAGTTAAAAGCAGTAAAATCAAATTTACTGCATGCATTCCGTACAATTAGGGTACATATTGCCATAGTTAAGGCAGCTGGCGCCAGCGCACTCGCAACAACCGTTGTGAAACCATCGATATGAAGAAGCACCCATCTGATCGCAGCTCTGGACGCACTGATGAAGAGACAGGCATTGGTCGAAGTACGTTACTGAGCATAGCGTGGTCGTGTCGCGACGCAAGTCGTATTCGTAGGAGTTGCGCAATACCATCTGCACGTCGTTCCAGTAAGACTGCGATGTAAAATCTGCTCTCGACTCTTTGCGTACAGTTTCTTCGTGTTCTAATATAGAGAAATTTATTTGTAACTTAATCAAAAAAATTGCAGAAATAAAAATACATTTTAGAGCCGAATTTGGTTTATTCCTTGGCAAGAACCAGTTTTTGAATTACGTTCAAACCATGCGTGTAGTTTTCTTCGTACACCCTCAAATGAAATACGCCATGCTTTAAAATTAATCGTTGTCCACTGTAGGAAATGGAGAGCCCAAAGTGTTTGTTTGTTTGGCGAAAACAATGCAAAATTCACCTTGTCTTGAGTTATGGCCATGTCTGTAGAGATGGCGGTGCCTGTGAGCGGCCAACTCTTCTACAATTGGAAACCGCAAGATGGTGTAACGGAGCTTCGGGCGTTGTCGGTCGGTGTACGATTGGAAAAGCTCGGGTATCGGATTATCAAGGACGGCCACAGTGCTGGTAATGGTTGGAATATCGGCCGTGTAATTCGAAGTCTTCCGCAGACCTGTATGTTAACAATGAAGTAAATTTATTAAACTTATTCGTATTCACGTAGAATGACGTGGGTATTTTGCTAAAGGGAATAATGACATAACCCACAGGAGCACGAAGGCCAATTTTTGTTCAATATTGTCAGTAGCTTTTCAGTAAACGTATTTTCCTATTCCAAGTGTTACATGCAGGTTTGTCCGATACTTTCATAAAATAACATTGTCCAACGGATACACAATTGCTTTCCTTCGAACAAAGCAAATGGCTTAAAAGCCCGTCTTTTAATAAATGTTTCCGTAACGTCTGTTTACATTGTTTGCGCCTTTCACTTACGCTGTTGACGAAACAAATTTGCGACTGTCAGAAAAAATACAATCTTTTTTTTAAACAAAAGGTGTATATTTGTTGTTTTTCACCAGAAGAATGACAGATTCATAATTCATTATGATACCTGGTGGTCAAAGACTTATTTTCAGCTATCATTGACTTTCCGCACCCACCATACTTTTTCAGCAGTGTTACATAAATCAGTATAGGTGACGATAACGACTTAGCATTGGTTCCGATTCGATAATACCTTATGTGGTATCGACTCCGAGCCGATATTATCGGACCTTAAAGCACGTATATATTCTTTGCATTGTTTTATGTAATTTGACATACTTCAAAATAAGGCTTTTCCCTCTCTTGACGTATAGAGCGAAAGGTTTTATCCTTACCTAGAAACTTAGCGAAGCCAGCGATCGATCAAACTGAAACGTGAGGCAACTAATGCTTGTTTGTGGCATCGTTAATGTACCCTGGAAAGACCATTATATTACCCCAGTCCTTCAAAACCCTAGAACGTGGGTGGTTTTGGACAACTAGAGATGTGGGGACGTCCCTTTGTTTGCGTAAGCATTACCGCGTGCCGATCAGTCATCACTCTGTCAAATTGACACGAAACCTCCAATCTTAATACAGAGAAGGTTTTTTAACCACCGCATATTATTGGTCAACCGCGTCTCACGTTTAAAAAACAGGCAAGAAGACTTTCACTAGCGAGAAGTGAACTGACTAAAAATGTTCCGAGACATAAACTAAAACTTTTTAGAAAGGAATATGCAGTTATCATTATTCTTGAACACATACAATCACGATTGGTCCTTAAATTATGCATAGCAACCTGAAAAATATCCTCTACTGTATATATCAGCAATGTTTTGGATAAAACTTATAGTGCGGGTTCTTGAGAAACCGGTGACTTGACGGCTGACCGGTAGTCAGTGTCGTTTCAACAATGATAGATGGGCATCACCTGTTAGCGCATGTCACATAGAAAAACAACCAAACAACCCCTAAAACAAGTTTGAGGAGACGTTTCGAGGTGACGATAGACTTTACTGGCGCTATGTTTGGTTTCGGTTATAGGAGAAAAAACACCTCACACTATAAAACAACTATATTCCATAGCTATGGTGTGAATCATTCTTTTGTGACAAGGGAAGCCACCACGGCATATAGTGAAGGAGTTTTGAACCTTTTGAGTGAAAACCCATAGCAGATCAATATGGAAGGAACGGCCCGAGAGTATGGGATAAAACAACGCCCGATTCGACATCAAACACTACAGGGAGGCCATAAATTGCTCGTTTACTATTTGTACAATCGACGCAACGCCATTGCTCAACCACTGCGGTTCGGCAATGTTTAACTTGGCCCGCCGGGATTCGAGGCAATGTTTACCGAAGAATTATCTCCTGTTTTCTGCGTTTTGCTCACGGCGGAAATGCCGCAATTTACATGTTCGTCAAGGTCGTTTTGAGTCCAATCATAGTATTTTTGGAGTGTGCCATATTTGACTTATCAAATAAGAAAAACACCCTTATCGTTAATAATCCTAAAATTGCCCGTCAGTGAGTTCACCAAACGTAAAGCAAATGAACGCTTACTTTGAATAGGTAGTAATTCATAGGTGGGTATAGATAAGATCTAAAACTAACGTGCATTGCGTTCTATTCGATTGTTTAGCCATGAATCTCATGAACGCCATTAAAACAACATTTAGCATTAACCACCCTGAGCATCAGTTTGCCCCGGGCTGTAACAACGAAATGGAATTTTGCAAGACAATATGCAAGTTCTAATAGCGTTTAAGAAATACAGAAAACGTTTAGTTTAACTGGGAGGTATGCTTGTGCACGTGCTTTATGAATGGCAATTCATCATTTATTTTTATTGTGACAATTGCACCTGATAAACCACATCAATATGCTACTTCTCCCGAAAAACAACCCACAAGAAGGACCAACACGCTACACGTTCAACTTCCACCGTCATGTGTAAAGTTTTTCATCTGCAAGACCGCCGCCATCACGCAGTACTGTCATTATGTTGAATAAGGAGACGACGCTGTTAAACACAGGTTGTAGAATTAGAAAATTACTAAGCAGCGGAAAAAGATGGAAGCTATCACGCACGAAATCTTTGTGGGTCGAGTGACTGTTGATTCAGGCCGGTTGCTGGTTGACACAGGTGCGTTCCAAAACATGTCACAAACGTTTCAAACAGGCGAATTGGACAAGCTGCCGCAACAAGATAACATCGCCTAGCCCACACACCCCTTGCTGAGTTGTTACGTGACAAATTCGTAATTACAGCAACGTTTTGCAGAATTCCACAACCATTGAATGACCAAAGACCAAGCCACTGTTGAACGAAATTATTTAAAAGGGAATTGTGCACCTTGTATGGCAATAGTGCTATTGTAAAAATTGTTTGTTTAATCGTGATGTCATAATCAGCCTTTTTTACACAACTTGAGTGCTGATAAATTCGTCCCATGCAGTAGTTAAATTGCATCTGTATTTACTGAAGTATAAACACTCTTTTGCGAAAACGTTGGGGTTGTAGCAACGTTAATTAAAACGAATAATGCGTAGGGATTGGTTAACAACAGATCAAACGAAAAAACGTCATTTGGCAACAATTGCAAATCCTGTAGCGGTTGCATGACGAACTTATTGACTTCAAGCACAGTGGATAGACCTAATAACGGCTTAGAGACTCGAACAGACGCGTCGATAAGATTATAGGGTGGTGGGCGGAGTAAATACCACCCAGGTATCGCTTATCGCTGAATAAAATGTCGCCTAGACCTGCCGGAGGCCTTAAGCTGCGCGATAATTGCGGCTCAAGTTGCGCAAAAGGCTGCGAATTATTGTTAGTGCAGGTGTCTGTGCATCAGGCGACGGCCAATTTTATCGTCACACCTGCTTGGTTTGACCCTCGCTTATAAGGATTTGTCCCAGATAGCAGTGGAATGTCTTTGCATCTTTGAACATGCCCGCTATAGAACAATTCTAAAAATTTAACTCGTCTTGCGAACTTCCTAGATGCAAATTTACGGTTCGTTTACTCAGTTTAGTGAATGCTTAAACTTGATTGTAATATAAGTAATACGTCATTTCCCCAATTTCTAAAAAAAAATTCTAAAATTCTGAGGGCGCTATACTTAAATGCCACTTAGAAACAAATGATAAATTTATCGTTTATTCGATCGTTTTTAAATATCGGATGGAAAGATTGTTTTTCGAAATTCTACCGTCTTAATATCCAGTGTTTGTAAAACCATGTATTATTTCCTAATTCGTCAGCTCACCGGCCGCAAGAACAACGACAACTTCGTTGTTGACCAGCGGCGTTGAATAATGACCTTGAAATGTAAGGGGTGCGAATTCAGACGTTATCTGTTCAATCTATACCTGTTTACCACACGAAAGGGGTATTGCGGAGGAACGTGGGGATTTGGGGCCCACAGCAGACAGCTTCAGAATATCTCGGCTTTCCTCTAACGATCAGAAGGATTAGAGTTCGATAGCGCTTAAATCCTTTTTTGCCATGGACCAAAGGCGGTGTTAAATGATGCGTAAATGGTGTACAGGTTTTATATGGGCATGGAATGCAACGTAATAAAGTTCGTCCTATTAAAGGTCACAAAATGGCGAGTTTTTTGCAGTTGGGTTTTCGTACAAAGAACTCGGTGTAAGTTTTGAAAGTGTGCGGGTGTACATTGTTTGTGTAAATCGTCCCAGCGTCGCGCGTTGACCTTTTAGCAAATGTCAATCCCCTAAAGTTCGCGAACCCGCCACCCCCCTTTAAGAGAAGCGAGATCCCAGCAAAATAACCAGACATCAAATAGATCGGAGACATCAAAAAAGATTCAGGCCCTTGTTAAAAAATAAAAAAAATCAGTTGAAACCCTTCCCTTGCTTTAACAACACAGGCTAATCCGCGAAAAATCAACATGCAGCTTGGTGTGTACACGCCAAACCTAATTACAGTCTGTACTGGGCTGGTGAGTGGCGTCCGCTGCCGGAAAACCCGTCTGCTCGAACTGCAAGCGCTTGTCTACCCTGATTGATTTCAAACAATTGGCAGTGAGTGACAACCTTTTCTTGTACGTTTAAGCCTTGCGTCCGCTGTTTTTAACTCGTACATCACTCGCCTAAGTACAAAACTTCTGCGCGGAGGTCTGACTGGTTCCCGAAAGCTTTGATGTATTGGCCAAATATATTTGACGTTCGTGTTTTTCTTGCGTGATAGACACCATCCGGTGTGAGACATACTTGCGCGAAATTTTACACTTGAGCTGCTATTCAAACTCCATGTATTAAAAATGCACTAAAGTTTATGGCAGGCCAACAAATTTGTCACATGGTTTGAACCACCCTGAAGAAATTTTGTCGCAAACAAAAACCTAAAATTGTCAAACAACTTGTAGTGCATTTTCCTCATTGTATTTCGTTATGTGAAGTATTTTAAACTTCTACCAAATTCAACCACAAATCCGTTAAAAACAACCACCCAGGTTGCACTCAACGAGATGAAATGGTTACACTATATGGTGTAACAATAGCGTTTGTGATGTCACAATAAATGTCTGTACTATTAACTGCCAGCTACTACGAAGGAACGGGGGCTTCGTGTAGAGCAGGGCGGATTTGGATATAACCGTAGACCGCGCCATTCAAGCGCTGTGGATTTGATCTGGCGGACAAAAGATTTTGCGCTTTTATGGGAAAGCAGTGGCGCGCCGAGCGAAATGTGGCAAGTGATGCTTGTTTTGCCTTGCGTTGTTGGTACGGCCTGGCTTTGGTGCACCAAGTTCATACAAAACCTTTCATACAAGATAATAAATACTGTACATCGTTTTCTCCAACACGACTCTTGTACAGCGTTGTCGTTGCTGCTACTTTTCATAATATGATAGGGCGCCTGGCAAAAAAAATTACGTAGATTGCAATGAGCCAAATCAGGGTACTACGAGATCTCGGCATATGGCAGATGAAAAGTGGATTGAAAAAAAACCTGCGCTAATTTTTGTGCAAGAAGCTCAGTTATATTGAAAATTACATTAAGCCTGGCACCAACACCAGCGCAGAACAATAATGTGTTTGGATAAAACCTTACATACTATATATACATATATTTATGAAAGGCTTCAAAAAACTCATACATGATTTTGAATAACCCTTCTCATGTTTTTGGACAACCAATCTTTCTGAATTGATCCAAAACTCGGAAGATAATACCAGAACATAATTTCAAAAACAACCCAAACAGTTTCATAAATAAAATATACCCGCATTAAAAGATAAGCTGGACATGCAAACACTCACATTACTGTGATGTAAACACTTTTTTGGAATGTCTCGTGCGTGGTTCATATACCATACATATCGGCTAGGTTACACGATCACTTACCCACGCAATCGCAGCACCTCCTGTAGAGATCTCCCAGGCAGACTGCGCAATCAGCACAGCAAGAGCAATTGACTGAAGGGTTGCAAGAACACGAACCTTCGACCAAGCAATAGCTCACAATGGAAGCACAGGTGGCTTTGTCACAGGTGTGGTGCTCCTCGGGGTGCGAATGTATTTCGTCGTTCGTAGAATTGCTTTCCTCGGCGCCATATAGGAGGACAAGAAATATTACAGACAACAAAATGCTGAATGACTTCATTTCGTGGAAGTGTTACTGAAGAAAGGATGTTAAAAACCTATGGGGTTCTTCCTATCCAAACAAATATCTGTAAACATAAATTAGCCATTTCTTCTATCCGGTAATCACGTTTTAGCACTTATCCCGGCTCAAAAACGCTTCAACCCGCATTGGCGAACCAGCGGGAAGCTGAAGGCCTTTGAATAAGGGCGCTCCTATATACCCGCCGGAACACAACAAACACAAATTACGTGTCGCCCACCCAAACGACGGTGACAGCCAGACTGACGTCCGGCATACAAGTGCCAAAATGTTTGTAAACCCGGCGAAACCATGCGCGAAACCTTTTCGAAAGCGAAACGACTCCCGGAAAAGTTTGGGCACGGGCTTAAGGCTAATTGCCGTCGACAGGGCAAGCACTTCCTTGCTGACATTCGGCTGAATTCAACCGCTAAGCGAAGACTTGGTTAATAGCATACATCAAATGCATTTTTTTCCTTTTTTAGTAGAATGTTACAGTATGATATCCTGGAGATTTCACCTCAATGTTTCCAGACATGTAACCAACGTGAATGGCGGCTCATCTGGCTTCATTAATTGCTTGTAGTAATGTTCGAAAAAAAAATGAATACGATTACAATTTTATCTGCTTCTTAGACGATTTTTCTTATAAAACACCTTTAAAACATGACGACAAAGAAATATTTCCGTCGATAATTACAAAGTTTCTGACAATCTGTATGCCCCGACTTCGTCCACCTGTAACCATATCATAACTAATAGTGACTAAACGTATAATCGCCAGTCTCGCTCGGCATGATTCCTTACGCAAACAGAACTACTCACAAAAGCAAATAGGTTACAGGTCAGCATCAGATAAAAAATGTACAGTTCACCTCGACCACCTCACAACCATATCAAATGAGGGCATGAAAACTAAGCTGATAGTTAAACACCTGTCCATTAATCTAATTACAATTTGACATCCCGTATTGAAAATGTAAAAAAAATACTTGCCGAAGCTTACAGATACAGCAAGATCGACAAACCATTGCAAGTATGACACAATAATCTCCTTTCATTACATAACCATTCGAGGCAGAAGGAACGACTCACTCTCTCTGCCTGCTATGTCTCACTATGGCAAGCATCTGCCGGGCAAATAAAGTCGTAAGCTCGTAAAACGCGTGAAGCGGGAGAAAAAGTACGCGATAACAAACACACGGCGCACTCACACGTACGCCCTTTCAAGCGTGAAGCGCAATAATAAATTCCCTGTGAGGAAATAATCGCCGATTGTCACTTGAGGAATGCTACAATAACAAATGACAATTCATCGGTTCAGCTTCATTAACTTTGAGATGGCCAAAGTCGATGACGTTTTGTGCATAGAAAACACAAGTTGGTTTTGTGTAAAGGCAAGTGGTTTTGTTTTCCAAGCGAACTTGTGTAAGTGCCGGTTTTGCCTTCAAAACGAGTTTTTTCTGATATTGGGCGACTTGCCGTGACACACAAAGTTCCTGTTAGGTGTTCGGCATCTGTGATTATAAAAACTTAACTACGTATAAATTGGCATCAAGTCCTCCAAAAAAATCTTTTTCAAGGGCACAACGTGAACTATAATAGGTAGGATTGTGGTTTACGTTCGGGTTTAGGCTTTCGACAGTAATGATAATCTCACAAACATAGAGTACGAAGTCAATTGTTTTCCAAGCTCCCTTTCCGGCTATCCGCTAATTACCTTGAACAAATATTTGTCCAAACCCCGATTAAAGGCAAACTGTAAACATTTATTGGCGCCACTGATGGAACAAAACGACCAAACATTGCTTAATTGTGTGCCTAAGTCTTAGGGGTATCTGCTAGGATAACAGAACAAGTGGTACGGGTAGTTTAAACTTAAAATTAATGCTATTGTGTGCATAAGCAATATAATCCTTTTTGTTAGAAGCAAAATCTTGTTTTAATACTTCGCTCCAAGTAAAATTATGGGTGAAAAATTGTATTTATGTTAAAAAATGTTTTGTTTGTGAAACCAAAAAACAAGTGATAAAAAGGCGTTTAACTTTATATTCTTATTTCCTCTCTGTAATTTATAATATCACTAATCCGGAGTTTCGAAAAAGGTCGATTAACCACTCGGCGATTTTAAATTTATTTTAAATGGCATGCAAATGTGTCAAAATCGTTAATAACGATGTGCTAAAGTTGGTGGTGATTTTAGCGCCTTTCCAGACATCCTGGCGCTAAGAGTTTGTCGAACGCAGTAGTTGTTTGATGAAACAATGGGGCCTCTGTTGCGATAACAAAGACAGCCTTTCCGTGAGCATATTTGGCATTAAACATCTATTAGCTTGGCTAAGGTTTTCCGCTTTGTGTGATAATGGCTGGATTGAAATGTGCTAAACAACGGTTTTTTGATATATAATATACATGACAAGCTAATAGAGACCTTTGGTTTCAACCAACTTAATTAGATCTTCTATCAGCTGAAATTTTGAAAACATTTTGCTTGTCAGGAAAGGTTTCTAGTGCTAATTATCAGGGGATAACGGAAGATAATTTCCATTTATGATTCATGTTCATGATTAGCGCGACAGCATAAAACTTAATGTGGATATTAAATGCACATGGGTTAATATTTATTTGTCTGCTTAATCGTTTTATTAACAAACCATCTTACGCAGAGAAGGCATATATACGACTGTCTGTCAAGCTCAGTGAAGCAAAGGAAGATTGTGACAGCCACGTGCAAAACTGCGACCTTTGACACCCGCAAGGTCAAACTAGAAATTCTTCCCAATCGATGTGATGTGTACACCCAACACACCGGCATTTTGCAAAGAAGAAATCGCGCAATACGACACCACTAATGCCAAGTTTTGTGCGTCTGCTTGACACTCCCTGATTAAGCAAAACGATGGAGCCATGCCGCAACTTGAACTTTACCATTGGTCGGCCATGCGTACTTAGATGACAAACTGTCAGGGGGTCAGATATGAACAAACAGCAACATTTTACACACTTTGCTTTTGGTAGGTCGGATTGCACAAAGGCACATTTTTCAGGTTAAGTTGCCCACGCAAAAGAGATCGCAACTTTATTTGAAGTGTTTCAAGCTAAACTGCCTATAGTACGTCGTAATGGTCAAAGAGCAAAAACACATGCCATAAACGCATCGTGTGCGTTTTTACATCTGAACTGGACCAATAGGTTTTCAAAACCACCGCCTCCTTGTCTTTTTGCAACCTCGGGGTTTGCGCAGATTCATAACGGATATTAGTCAGCTTTTCTAATTTTTGTTTCCACTTTAAAAACATCACCAAGGACGTGAAAGCTTTTTGAAAGTTGATCCACGGGAATCAGAACCCTTACAATTGCTTACCCACATTATAACAGGTATGCCTCCGCTATGTAACTTCTGCATTTGGTTTGCTACTATCTTGTTTCGAAAGAACTTCCCATTCTCAGCAAGAATAAGCAAGCTACTTGGTAACAATGTACAATAATTAGACTGTAGTTGCAAAACCACTTTCTGGACCTCGAAAAGGGTAAAGTAAATACTTAATTTTGCATCAGCATTGTCATCGGATATTCGGCATACAGTGAGTGCTTTTTACTGACTTCGCAGTTAGGTTCTTCGTCATATTAGTCAAACACATTTGAAAATCAATTTACTTATCATATATTGCATTTCCTGCCCACCACCAATCACCCTACCGTTTAATACAGTGTTTCCCAACCGGTGGTACGCGACGGCATTCCAGGTGGTACGCGAGCACCTTTCCGTAATTTGCGGATCTAGGTCGTATTATGTTTGTTAATTCATCCCCTAGGTTACTTTGTAACACTCAACTAGGTGGTACGCGACGAAATTGTTTTACCTCCAAGTGGTACGCAACCACAAAGAGGTTGGGAATCACTGCTTCAATTAAAACTTTGTTTGCCTTGCAAACCTCAGTAACATTTTGCTTTTAACACCAACACCAGAAAAAAACTTTTCACGAACTTGATTAAAATTGCGACGGCGCAAGTAAACAGTACTGCAATACAAAAAAGCACATGACCCATGCAAAAGCTCGCGATTGATCCCTTTTTCGCATTTTAATGACGTCAGCTTTCCCCAAGCGGTTGAGGAAGTGACGTCACAACAACGTTAGACGCCTTGGGGAGGACAAGACTTCTGGGAGGGGCTTGTTGGGGATTTCCGGAAGGGGTAAGTACCTGCACGGTTTGGACTTTACCCCCAGACATGATTTGTAGAGTTTTGGGAGGGTTGCCTGACATCATCTGTATAAAATTTACAAGACTTTAGGAATAAGTGACAGGAAAAACAGCAGAATAATGGTTTAATCGCATTTTGTTGTGAATGGTTTAAACATCGATCGTAACAGATTTGAGTTGGATGTTTATTTCAGTTTAGAGAAACAGTTTTGTTGTACAACAAATAAGTAGGGCCAAGTTATCAAAAAAATCCTTTTAAGGATAGAAAAAAGGTACACAAAATGAAAACTGACCCGCCAAAAACACAATAAAAAAAAACAATGACAAACGGCCCCTGACAATCGCCTTATCTCAAACATGTATTAATTGCTGAGGAAAGTATTTTCTTGTTGCCGAATCTCAGTGAAGTATTTAAATCAAAATGTGGGTCAAGCGTCTTGACCAATATATTCATGATAACCCACCTGTATTGGTTGATTGGCGCCACCTTGTGTCATAACGAGTCTACTCGAGTTGGCGACCAGCTGGGGAGGAATTGCTTTACCACTTGTCGCCGAAGTCTTTGATCGGGAGGCGGTCAAAACGATTCTTGTCCCGTCTAGCGCCATGTCGCCACCGTGCTGTTGTCCTACCGCGAGTTTTACACCGCTAGGTGTCGGAGTTTCGGGTTTTGTAGAGATGTTGATAACCCGCTGCTTTCCTGTATTCGAGCTCTTTCCCGCTGTCTGCTGCTGAACGATCTTAATCGGCCGGCTGGAGGCAGCAGAGAGCTGTTCGGAGAGGCGACGAAGCGTGTCGGCAGTGAGCACGTGCTGCTTGGCCATTGATTTTGCGTCAAGAACACGGACAAGCTCGGCTGTGGGCTTTTGCTGATCGTCAACGGCAGGCTTGAGGATTAACTTTAAACTGGGCTGACCATTTTGCTGCGAGACTAAAGTGCCCTTGACGTGTTTGTGTAGTGCCCCCGAGTGGCCGCCGTCACGCTGTGTAATCACGACCTCCCGTGACCCCTGTGACGCGGTTGACATGTTTCTGGTCATTGCCAAAAGTTGTTTCTGCGTCATCTGGATAGTGGTAGTGCCACTGGGGGCGGTATTTTGTGCATCGGATTGTGACGTCACTGAGGACGTAATGTTTTTGGTTTTCTTTTTTGTTGGATGAACTTTTGTGCTTTGTGCGGTTTTGTTGGAATCTGATTGGTTGAGTTGAGTCACGTGCAATGATGAAGGGTCGACTGTAAGAAGGACAGTACTTTTTTACAATATATATTGTTTAATGTTTAGTATACATACGTTTGGTTTGTTTTTTTTAAAGCAAGTAAAATTACCGCAAGGTCAATTGCCGCCAAGATATGGTTTGTGGTGTTTGGATTAGATTATCAAAACAACGTAATATATGTATATTGTACAACCGGAAATTATCTGTTGATTATTGAAAGAACTTTATAAAACCATTCGAAAAGCAAACCTGGACCCATGATCGGAATGTTATTTCCAGCTGTCTGTTGCTTTCCATCACTAAAACAAAAAAATAATGGTACAAATTGTGTATAAGCTGCAGACAGATGGCCACAGTTTCGACCTAAAAAATTGTACAAAGTTGGTCTAAGTGAAAACATTTTGCAAGAAACAGTTTCCTTTTTATTTGCGGGGAGCGTCTTGATAGAAATGTTTAATTGGCCCAACTCACTTTTCCTGTTCCGCAACTTTTCCTTTCGTTTTTGCTCTCTTTGTTTTCTCTTTTATGCGCTTCTTTTTCGGTGCGCCCAGCTGTTCCACATGGAGGCGCTCTGGAGCAATATAAACAAGTCGAAATTTCAGAAACGCTATCCTTGTAATTATGTTGCAAACAACAAGAGCCGTATAGTTATACATAGCCAGTGAGAAATACTGTGTAACTGAACCGAATTACTACAAAAGAAAGTGCTCCTACGCTGCTTGACGTGAAGGATACCCATGTAACTTATCCTAGAAATTTAAATCCTAGAATCCTAGAATTTAACACGTATGGTTCGGATATTTAGTTTATTTTAGCGCTTAGAAGAATTGTCTTTTGCCGTTTTCAACGTTCTGGATGCTGAATTTGAGTTATTTCATCTGCTCCACTATACACGGGGTTTCCATTTCAGCGTCCGTATGAATAGTTAATTACACAGTCCGTATAAACAGTTACCAAGTTCATGTATGGATCGGTCGGCGTGCAGGTAAACCCACAACCTTCGGCTTGCATCGAATTTCACGCACGGGTCGCTTTCATAGTGAAGTCTGTCCA
This sequence comes from Ascidia mentula, assembly GCF_947561715.1. Taxonomy (NCBI): domain Eukaryota; kingdom Metazoa; phylum Chordata; class Ascidiacea; order Phlebobranchia; family Ascidiidae; genus Ascidia; species Ascidia mentula. The sequence continues at coordinate 18,921,569 of NC_138568.1, read as the reverse complement.
GCGCCCCGCTCACAGCAGAGTTGATCTAATGGAAATAACAGCAATTACAGAACTATTAGAACTTGCTAAGATGTTTGCTGGTATAGTAATTTGTGTATAGTTTTGTGTTCCAAGTTTTCCAAGTAATAGAGACACACAAAATGCTTTTAAGGGAGGCATACAAATGCTTGCAGTTTTTTTCAGCGAATTTCAGCGAGTTCCCTGGTGTATTTAAACTTTTATCGCCTAAAATGTGCCACGGAAGTATGGATACCAGTTATCTTCACATAATAACTGAAGTTACGGCCCATGAGTGTACACTATACAAGAACCTTTTCTGAGAGATTGCATCATTGTTTAGGAGGTCAAGCCTATTCCCGTAGCTACAAAGCAAATAATGATAACCAATAGCCAAAAATTCTTTTTCGACCAAAGCTACAATAACCGATGATGATCAACCTTCCAAACCCCCCCAAAATATTATATTTACAGACTAAAATGTGAAGCAGGGGTAAAAAGGTGACGTCATATATACCTGTTGGTCCGTGACGACCTCAGCGAGATATTGCGATTGACGTAGTAAATTACACACGTCATTCCTAGCCCCCGTTCCCCCGGGTAACCTAGCAACGGCGTCACGTGTCAGTGCGAGGAGAGTGACTTGGGGAGGACGCTCGGGACGCAGGAGGTAGTGTTCCCTAGCAACCCGACCTTCCTTGGTAGGACCCGTACTTCCTGCAAAAGAACAATTATATTTAGGTGGGTGGAATACAAGAGTTTCCACTCATATATATGTTGGACGTCACTTCATAAGCCGATTTCACTACAGAGCTGTAGTTCAGGCAGACTTCTTTCCGACCAATAGATAGAGGTCAAAACTATATAATACTAGCATGTAGTTTTGGTAATAGGCAGATTCGAATTGACGACGTCATTATCATAAACGAAACGATACACTGTTCCCAGTCGTTGGGTTAACACAGTTTCGACACGTTTGCTATGTAGGACGATAATTCAGTTATTTATTGGATTTGCCGCAGAAGCCTACAGCTTTATTTCTGTCACAACTATTTTACTCGTGTTGCGTCTTCAATGGCTACCAGCAAACTGTTACCACTACCAGGCGGCTACCCATGTGATACCAAAAAATATTTTTTGTCCTGAGTTTTAGTCTCTGTCCAATGCATTTATGACAAGTATATATTTGTGAAGGTGCAACGAACCCTTAACAGGAGGCACAGCGTAGCGGTTTCCATTTATCGTGTAAACAAACGCTTGATGGGGGTAACGATAACGTCGCTGTTCCTGGAGTTGAAAAGTCGTGACCTCATCGTCCGGTGACGTCATGGAATCATTGGAATGCATCTGGGGCAGCTGTAATGTTAAAGAGTTTGTTTAGACTTCTGGAGTTCTTCCATTAGCTACTGGTTTAAAAGCTTTTTGTTTATGGAAAAAAAATCATATATTCGTGAAGTAAAAAAAAATCTTACCAGGACGATTGAATTTACACAAAAAAATAAACAATTGCGTTTTCAGATACCAGGTAAGTTTTGTTAAAATAAGTGAAGAAATTTAATAAAATTTTAAGCAATATTGAAGAGTTTGTTTAGATGTCTGGATTTATTGCATTACCTACTGGTGTAAACACTTGTTTTGGGAAAAATAATCGTATGTTTGATAACAAAACACTTTATGAACACTGTTATGTTTGACTACCTGTAGGAGCCACTGCTCACAACTCTGCTTTAATAAACTTGCTTCATCTTGTTCTTCGGCGAACCCAAGCCATGCCAGGACACCATTACTGTCAGTAACCAAAGTCACATCCTTTCCATTCACTGTTAGAAATATTAAAAATCTCTAAGTGACATTTAAAGGATTGTGAATTCGAAATTTACAAAAAAACAGTGTTCAAAATGTCATCCATGTGTTGATTACTCAATAAATTTTAACAATGTTTAGCTTTCAAACTGACAGGTCAAATATAGACATTTATATAAAACTTTTCCTTATTTATGCTTACAATCAAGCACATACACAATAAAAACACCTATTTCTGTTTACCCAGCTGTGGTTGTTTCATGTAATCAAGGGCAGATATTAGCAGTTTTAACCAGTCTTTTCTTGTGGTTGTCCACATGTATTTTGAAGCATCAGCAGAGGCCAACCAACCTCCAATTAACTGTTCAACCTAACAACAAATGGTTAATTAAACAACAACCAGTGTATGCATCTTTGGTAGAGCAAAAATCCAAAAAAAAGGGCAATTGACTGATTGAAGTGGTCTCCAATCAAAAGTGGTCCCCAATCAAATTACCACAAGTCGTTTGTAATGGTTTAAGTAGATCTCCGCTTCTTAGACAAAACACTTGGCTTTTACACTCGTTAGTTTATGACAAGAGCTGGTGTACAAGACTAACCACATAGGAATCGGCTAACAACTTTTCCTGAAGGAGTAAAACTTAATTTTGTCATGTTTTTTTTTTAAATTCATAAAATAAATAAAAGAAAAGTTATGACAAAAGTTTTACATAGACCATGAATACCTCTTATACATTTTTCTAATGCAGATAACTAAGCAAGAAGTTTTGTGAAATAAATGTAATACATGAACACTCACGCTTGACAAGGTTTTGTCCTGTGACAAAATTATGACATCCTTGATTAGTTCCAAGTAACACGATGGCTGTGTCATCTGCTTCTGGCTGCAAAACCATGCATTAATTTGAGATCAAAAAACGATAAACACTTTATTTGACAATGAAGATGGACATACTCATTTGCAACAACGATTTGAGCTTTGAAATGTCAGAGAATTGCAATTAACATCCTTTTTTTTATAGATTCCAATCACACGTAAATGCAGTAATTGGTTTCTACAGCTTTGTCACATTTAAATGTATCGAATCAACTTGCCCCTTTTTGGCTCAAAAATAAGGTATTTATTATATTTCATACATTTTTTCACAGCACTGGTGCCCAGATGTGCATGTCAGTCAACCACTACAAACATGTGCTGTATGCAAACCTTTTTCCATGCTTTATGTTGTATCGTGGACCTTTCCCATCTGTCTTCCCAGTGTTGTTAATTACTTTTAACCGTCCACTGGTAAAACTTCCCTTCACACGTTTCTGTTTGTTTTTAATCACCTCTGTATGCTTTCTCTTTTTCCCCAGCGGCCCTAAATGCAAAAATCAATAAATAATGACAGAATATCAATCTAAGTATTTTTTATATAAATCGTTTTTTCAGATTTTTATGACTTGAAATAATACAAAAAGGTTTAAAACAAGCAGAATTCAAAACCTAAAATGTACTAAAATTAGGCACTTGAATGTCAGATCAGAATTCATGGTTAAGTACTTCTATGTTTAAATGGGTGCCATTTCTGCCCTTACCTTGTGCCTTTCTCGCTCCAACAAATGTTCTTGCAATTACGTCGGCAAGCTTTATCCCATTTACATTTAAATCTGGTGTGTTCTATGATATAGAAAATACGTAACAAAAAGATACGAAATCGAAATAGTCAAAAATCGTACAATTTTAGCATCTCTTCGCCTCTTGTGTTGCAAAAGCATCTCTTTGAATTGACTGAAGGACACTGAGTTGGGATTGTGGGACAGGGGCTTTCCCCCACTTGATGTTGGTTGATCTGAATCAGAATCCCAACTATTTGTGTTGATGTCGGCAAAATCCTGGTGCGCCTTCGCTTCTGTTTTTGCCCCATCAAGTAATCTACAGGATGTTTGAAATGTATGTACCCTCATATTTGCTTTTTATTATCGACATAACAAAACTTGCAATAAAAATGTTGTGTACATATGTATTTATAAATGGTAAAAAATGCTTTTTCGTAAAAAATGGCAAAATGCCAAATAATTTTTTTCCAAATAGGGAACCTTTTCAGTTATATTCTTTCATAGACATAGAGCACTTTTTTTGTAAAATAATCGAACCAAGGAAAACCAAATGTTAATTTGGAAATTTACTTTCTATTCATTGGCAACATCCATGTTTTAAAATTACATACTGGTAATAAAGTCTGTCAGCTGCTTCCTGGATTTGTGGATTTTCACTTTCAGGTAATGAAGGCATTTTTCCTCTCGATAGTTTAAATGATTGTGGGTGAGCAGCAACTGCCAGATGACACTGTAGAACGTAACAATTTTAATCCATGCACAGCATCCTTAGCTGTCAAGAGTATATCTTACCTGTCTTGAAACAATGACTTCCTTCAACAGTTGGTGGTAATATTTGTGTTTTAATAACTTCCCTTTCACTTTCATTGTTTTTAGGTAGCTTCTGCGAACTTGGTATGCAAGAGGACTGTGGTAACCATTTTTAATTTGGCTGAGGAATTGCTTTACGGGATTTCCAGACTGTTCTGGCAGCAACTCATGAAATGAATTAATGTCTTCCCCAGAAAGAAGCATCCTATTTAACATTTAAATTTAAACATATTAATCACAGTCCAATGGAAAGACATGTTGGCGGCTGTCTGAACCAGAACAATGCCAGATGTGTTTACAATTGTTATATTTTTAAAGAAATTTATTACTGAAAAAATTCAAAACTAACTTTGTGCTATCAGATTGCAAAAATTAGCCAATCTGCTCAATAACATTATATTTTACTCTTTTTTTGGTTTTTCAATAGAGTAACAATACAATTTTGATAAAATACTAGGTGGGGAACCTACAGTATGCAGTCACAGTTTACAAGTAAAGCAGGTTTATTTTTATAACATGCAAACTGTCTTCTGGGAGTTTGGGTTCCATATTTCACACAAAAATATGCATAAACTATCAAAGTGAAAAAATTTGTTGAAACAAATTCAATCAAATCAAAGCATACTTGAGTGTTTTGTCTGTTTCCTTATCATCAAGAGAGGAAGGAAGTAACTTTTTTAAACTGTTCTTGTGACTTTCATCCAGTTGATTCTCCCAAGTGGATGTTGTCAGTATTTCTGCCAGTAGGTCAGGCTGCAAAGTGAAAAAGTCCCACAGGTAACTATAGCATAGGTCAGGAAAATATGCATAGAGTCGGTATGATTAAATTGTGTATGTTTATTTTAAATTAGGTCAACATTATGAGGATCACTTCTGTTCTGGATCAAAAAATTACCATTCAGAGGATTTATTCGTTAATACGAAGAAAAAATTATACATTACATTTCAAAAAATGGTTGTCTAGCAACATGATCAAAATTCAATGAAAAAAAATCTGTAAAAATTACCAAACTGTCTAATCTGGTCTATGCCCAGGTTGCAATTTTAGAAAAAACTAAATCATCTGTTTCAGAAAATACTTAGTTTTGGTTTAAATTGTGAGTTTGGCCAAATAAGCCTTTTTTCCACGATTTGCCAATTACAGTATGACAAATCTGAGTGATTTTTTTTATCATAATCATTCACAAATAAGACTGTACACAACAAATAACTTGCCTCAATGAATAAAAACACGATCGAAATATTAGGTAACTGTAATATTCGTGTAAGCACCATACTATACACTAAAGTGATAATTTTACTTACATTTGTGATCAAATCAGTTGGAAGACTTATAACTTCGCCATCCACAATAATTTCTGATGCCATAATTCCAAGTTAGTTTGTCTCTTTCCGCCAAAAAACGAGAAATATGATTGTGACTCAAGCAAGGCAATGTTGCCGCCACCACGTCCGCCATTACAAGAGAAGGCCGCCTATCTATTTGCATTACAAAACACGCCATGCTACCTTTCAACAAGAACTGCCTGCTTGTTTCTGTCCAAGCAGCGCGAGGTGATTTACGGAGGCAATATTAGATGTTTTTGTAATATTCGTAGGTATAGGTTCATCTCATAGTCAAATAAATAAATTTCCTCAAAACAAAATTTAAGAAATACAGCATTATTGGAAAAATGTTATTGAGAATACCCATGTTGGGTGAATAACGGTGTTTACCAGCATCTTGGTTGGTAAACTAATACCTGCCCAAAAAGAAATAAATCGTAAACCTCAATTTAATTGACAAGAAATATTTATCTTTATAATATGTATGGATCTCTCTTTGACGTATGATAATACGTGGTCTTGTGTTCTTCTTCTTGTATTATTGAAGCGGTTAGTTTATTAAAGTTTTTAAGTTCCCCGGCGACTACCAAAAGTTTAAACAGGGCAACCATATGATCCATATCTTCATAACGCACAAAATATTTCAGCGCGTATCAGTGATGACCCTTTGTCTTTGGTTATATATGGTCGATCACTGGTTTCTGACGTCGCAAATGTGCAATATTACATGAACATTAAGATGTATATTATGGACATTTCAGGAAAAATCCCATTTACCAATATCTGGCGAGTTGGATTTAAAAACCCAGATGTATTTTTTCAACGTTAGGTCATTCATTTTCAACAGAAAGTGCGATAGCAGAAAAGTTTAGTCAAATTATGTTTTTGAAGGCAAAGAGGGCGAAAATAAGCGTGTGCTATATTTTTTTCATGTCTTGGTCATTTTCTCGCCGAACATCCCGGACTTAGGTGACGAACAACTCAATAATGTATGTTTTTTATGCAATAATCAGACACAACAAATATTTTCTTTATTTCGTAATTGCTACCCAAAATTTCACACAAATCTCTGCCATTAAAAAAGATACAAATGGTAAAATATCAAATCAAACTCTGCGTCGTCGTTCCGCCTGGCTGCCAACAGATGTTCATGAACTCAGGAATCGATCATGCGTGACCCGATCAAATTCGTCACTGAGAAAACAAAGTCTAGCCTGGGCAAAGTGCGCAGTTTAAAGCTTAATTGGCGAATTTCTGGTTTATTTAATCAAGATTTACCTTTTGTATGAAATGCATTTTGTATGCCAACATCAAAATTTTAAAGATTGGGTGATGTACTGCTCTTATATTTCTAATTAAACTTTTGCTAAATAAAATGCACGCAAACAGAAGTACCTACGTTTACACGTATAACAACGAATTGTATCATTTGTATGTACGATGACGCAGCTGCTAGGTGATGCAACTGAACATGTATTTTATGTGTTCTTGAGTCTACTTAATTGATTGTCTGATTAAAATACAGTGCTTAAAATACCGGTTTAACATCAATTCTGTTATGTTCTTTGTTTACTATGCAGTAAAACATTGTGGTTAATTTTTATTGTTAACTGTGATAGTTTGCTTTGGACTAAGTGTTGTCAGGTCAGGTTACTTTCCTTTTTTACTTTTTTAAAATGTAGTTTCCCAAACAGTCCTAATAATTTATTGCACCTCATCACAATTTTGCAATGTGCAGCAAACAAAAATTTTATTATAAATGTAATGACGTTACAGATCACACATGCATGCCTTGTTTTTGCAAATGCAAACTAGAACACTTCCTTTTGAACAAATGTAGTTACTACATGTAGAGTTGGGCTGCTGAAAAACATTATCTTTTTGATTATAAAGGAGTGTGCATATGTGTAGGAACATAACAATCAAATTGCCTGGCATCGAAATTGGCAAATAAGTTTTGGGCTTCCTTTACAAATTTGTTTTAGTCCCTGGTGTATTCAACTATTCACAGAGGGAATAGCTGTAAAGTTCTGCGCTGAAAAAGGTCGTCTGTAATGTTTATGTTAGCATATTTATTTGATTTTGCAGATATTTATTTATTATAAATCTATTGTAAATATGTTTGAAAGTCACTTGCTGCTCTTCTCAGCACATACCAAAAGGTCTGGATGCTAAGGTTGGTGTTTTTTTTTTAAGTTTGTTAAAAAGAATATTTTTATTAAAACTTTGTATAAACGATATTAAATATATATATTTTTTTATGTGGGGACATGTTTTGTGACATGGAATGTCCTGAATGTATTGAAACCTAATGCTTTTGTATTTCTGTGATTAATGTGAAACATGTATACACAATATGATTACAAATCAACAACAATGTGCTGATGAGATGAGTTGAAACCAGATCTGTTGCTTTCACTGCTATCTTGTCTCATCTGCTGGTTTAAGGGTCGTTCTGTTTAAACACATCAGTAGTTTTGTGTCCTGCCTGCCTTTAAATTGTGAAGAGACGTTGTTTTGTTCTGAGGGTTGTTGAGTGGTCACAAGTGTCAGCATGAGAAGTTGGTAAAATGGGTAGTGCAGTCACTTAACATAGCTTCAATTAACTAGATCCTATTCTCGCGGTTAGTAGACTGTTTATCAGCTTAAACTACATGTTTTCGTTTTAGTGTTCAGAAGTAGGTTTTGTGAAATATTACAAAAAGTTGGAATGTTAACTTGTTGACATGTGTGCTTTCTCTTCCCTGTAAATCATTTTGTGATTCATTTGATCATGTCTGTGTGGAATTCGAGATAAGATCATAATTCACACTATCGCAGACAGTAAACATTGTCCCACCTTCATTGACCAACAATTGTTTGAGGCAAAAGGTCAGAGGTTGAAAGTGGACAAACAATGAGGAGTTTACATACTTTCAGCGTAAAGTTATTTATTTGTGGGCTGTATTTTGAAACACCGGGTCATGTAACAATCAAGTCTTAAGACAATATTTAACCTGTCAACAGCGCGATATTGTAAACTTTATTACCGGAGTCTCTGTTCCATTAAGGCTGACAGACTTCTTGAGTAACATGTATCTGAGGACTTAGTCGTTTGATGTTGTGCTTGTTTTTGTATAATGTACACACTGTGGACAATGCTTTTTTCTAATGGTGAACAGAGCTGGCCATTAGGATTTAATTGCATATTTGTCTGGTAGACACTGAATCATATACACTGTCTCTCTGACAAAGTTGTGCTTGATTGTGTTTCTTACTGCTTTCTTATATAGGTTGTAGCTTTCTATGTGCATGTGTTTATAATTAGGCTTTAATCATGGGTGAGTATGCTTAACATGTATTTTTGTAACTAAGTTTGTGACTACTTCTAACAGTTAAAAACAATAAAATATTTTTTGCATTTATAATGTGTAAGTATAGATATGTTTTTTTTTTCAGATTCTGCTTGGATTTGTGTTGGTCGGCTGTCTGCGAATACATTTGAAAATGAAAACATCTGTAAAGTCGAAAATTCCTCATGGCAAGTAAGTAAAAACTTCTGCATTAAAATGGGTATCAATATAAATTAAGTGATTTTGTTGTTTCTGTGGCAGACCTTCCAGAATACCTGGAGTACCTATTGCCACTAGACTTCCACACCCAACCTCAAAACTCAAACCTTCTCCGACGACGCAATACAAACAAAAGACCAAGCCTTACGAGTCTGACGAAACTAATAACAACAGAAACACAAGAACCGAAATTGACGAAAACCTCAACAACGTTGCATTTATTTGTTCACCGAATCCGCAACTGCATCCCAATGACAACGATGCCTCTCCTGTGACATCCACTGTACAAGAAGGGAGTTTTAACAAAGATAGCAAGGACTTTGATGAAAACTGTGAAGTGCTATCTGTTTCTTCCCTTGGACCGTCGCCAATAAAAATACTTGACAGCGAAGGTATAGTAGCTTTAATTTAGGTGTTCATGACTGACAAAAATCATAAATATATAATTTTTATATTGCAGCTTACAAAAACATAATTTCCAATATATGTTTTTTAGCAGACCTGATCAGCTACAACAGTGTTGACAACTTCAGCACATCATCTCTTGTTGGTGATTTTGAATCTTTTCACGACACTGAATTGTCTCAACCTGTGATAGACAATTACGCTCCTGATCTGGTGGCATTTCGTCGTTTTCAAGAAGTACTCAATCCCCCAGCAAATTCAGGTGCTTCGAGCCCAACTAGTGAAGGAAGCACCACACCTCCGCGAAGAGGAAGACTTCCATTACCTTCGTCTGCTGCTTTGAAAACGGAAAAAAGCTTGCTACGAAACAGCAAAAAATTTCCTGCTCAAAAGTCAGCGAATACAAGATCGAACTTAAAACCAAAGACTGAGTACAAAAGTCAGTCAAGACCAAGCTCTAAGACATTCAGCAAACAAAACAAAGTAAGCTTGCCTGGTAAAGAGCTACACATATCACCATCAAACGCGATGGATTATGTCAGAAAGATTACTGGTGGGGCACAAAACTCAAGTGAAGTTTCATCAGCTCCCCGAAGACGCAGTCGGGGGATGCAAGAGCCACAAACAATGCACAGGTATAATGGGAAAACGGACCTAAGCAATCGCATGGGTCACAGACCGTCAGCAAATACTGCAACCAGAAATGATGGCAAATGGTCCACTGACATTGATGCAGCCATGAATGTACCACGGAGAAATTCAAAGCAGCTTTCTGCTGAAGATGTAAGTGCATTATATTTTTAATGTGTTGCAATGCAAATTTACATGTTGTATGACTGTTTTGTAGACCTTACAAGAAGTACCTTCAGCACGAGGTGACCGAAAGAAACAGTACCAGGAAACAAGAGTAAAAAAGGACTTCTCTACTAACAGTAAAATGTAATATTTTTTGTATTTATTGTCATTAGGATTTTTGTATTTTTTTTCTTTTTTAAAACTGCATATTTTATGCTTTTTTTTTCAGACAATCTCCCACATCATCTGGCAGCAACATTGCTTGCAAAAGCCCAAAGATAGCGCGACCTGTTTTGAGACCCCCACGATCCAGACAGCTCACAAACAACGATTCCACTCCAGATCCTAAAGAAAGTGAATCAAAGCCAGAAACAATCCCAAAGCAAGACAAAAACTCAGACAGCAGTGACGTGGACACAGAAAACGAAGAAAAACTGGATAGTTTTCTTGCCGAATCGAATGACAACGATGCCTGGAGCCAAAGAATAAGAACCCGGAGGTCGAGTGTTCCTTCCACCACACTCACTGAAACGAGAAGTCGACCTCGACGGAGAGCTTCGGAACATTTCTCCAAGGTTTGTTAGAGATTTGACGATTGTGTGCATTATGTGCAGCTGACGTAATTTACGCAGTGAAAATGTCATCAACTCATTACTGAACAAATGTTGTGGTGCATGATATTAAAATAATACAATGCCTGATCCAAAGTTAAAGATAAACTATATTATGCTGTATATTGGATAAAAAAAAGTGTTTTAGGCTTTTATACACAAACATGGCAAGTACAATTGCATTTGAGTATATGTTTTATTTTTACTATAAATACACCAATAAAATTCAGATCAATGTACTATCCATGTTTCTGCAATAAATTAAAATATTTACTAACTGGCATAAAAATATGAAATGCTGTTGTACAGTTTGCATCACAAAAATATGTTTTTAAAAATTTATGCTGCAAACAGCAAAGTTTGCACTCAAATGACCAAGACGTCTTTAGTCGTACGTTCCAAATTTTTGATTAATAAGCTATCACACATGTCATCAAATGCTTTGTGTGTCCGAACATGACCAAATTTGGTTGTGATTCACTGCTGCTATGTAAGTGCAAAGATTTAAGACAGAATGTTTATAAAGTAGCAAGCAGATTTGCAGTTTGACCATTTTTACAAGTTACTGTGCTAGAAATTTTGTGTTTGCAATTTGGTATTTCCGGATCTGAAACATGTCAATTGCACATTATAGGAAGTCTCTGGTGAGAAAAAATTCTTCAGTAACAAGTTTTGCTTTTTGGCAACTGGTGTTTTTTATCTTTGCATGCAAACAGTTTGCAGTCGCAGCATATACTTCTAAACTGCTAAATTTGTGAGTGTAAGGACAAGATTCATAAAAAGAATTTAGCGAATATTTCCAAATTGCAAAATTTGAAGAAAACCAATGTAATACCAAGTGGCGTAGAGTGTAGCAGTACTTAGCGAGTGTTGTGGTTTACAAAATAGTGCGTTAATGATGTTATTTGTTGTTGTGACAGAAGCTTCTTCCTGGATCTGGGGAAGAAAGTGGTTACAGTACCAACACCGCTTCCTCATCTCACACAGAAAGTAATTGGGGAGACCATACTGCTGGTGGTAAATAACCTTTTTCTATACAGTGTCTGTTGAAATCCAAGCGACACCATGGCTACAAGTTGATTGTGTGTGTAAATTAGTTCCCAATCTGCCAATTTGTGGCTTTTAACAATATAAGCAAAGCGAAATGTTACGAATGAGTCATTTAAACCATTGGAATAATGAGTTGTTTCTAGCCAATACTTCTGTGTTTGCAATTACTATAAACATAGACTGAATGTTTAAAAAGTCTTTTTGTGACCATCAACATTTCACCAGAATTGCTCTGTGTAGCGATACACACCTGGTCATGTGACGACACAAGCGGTGTCAACTGTCAATGTTATCCATTTCCCTTTTTTCTTATGTTTTTCTTCTGTTTTTTTTTTGCATCTTTAGTGTTTATGCGCTTGTTGCTTTATTGTTGACATAACCCTGAGGAAGTTTCGCCGGATGGCAGACGAAACGTTTGTTTCAAATAAAACTTAAGTGCCAGAAGAGCAATTCTGATTAATTAGTATGCCTGGCAGCAAAAATAGCATTATATCAACATTTCCTTTAACAAATAAACAAATCTATTCCTTCTATTACAAAATGTGCAGGAGATTCAGCAAAACAGGATATAGTGCGTATGCAAGATCGACTGAAACAAAATGAACGCTACATGGAAATCTTGCAAAACCCTGAAATAGTGACGTTTGGGCACTGGAGAGTGTAAGTTTTCAAATTCTGTAAAAAGCAAAACATTGTTGCAACAAAATTGTTTGCTGAGCATTATTGACACCATTTGTGTTGTCGTAACCAAACATCATGTAGTGTTTATTTGTGTGTATCACATATTTTTGACATGCTGTGACACTAGGTTTTTGATGCCACAGTATACTTTTTTTCATGATGTTTATTTGATTCCAGTAAGAAGGAAGGAAACTACGCCCCCGAGGAGATGTACGGAGTTACCGAGCGGAGAAGGATCCGGTCGTCAAGTGGAAGTGTCTCTCCAGTGAGAAGGGTCAAAACTCCTGAAAAGAATGGAAACAAAAACGCGGTTGTTGATGAAAAAGACAAAGAGGTCAAAGAATCGGGAGAAGATGGTGTGTACAAATGTAAAGGTATTTTCTGGAATAAAACTTTTAAGCTGGTGATTTCTTTTTGCAGAAAAGAAAATTTCCGATGATCATTCCAAAGAAGAGAGTGAGTTAAACTTGAGTGCTTTGGATGTAAGTTTAGGAATTTTGTTCCATTTATTTTTTATAAAAGTGTAGCAAACTTGCCATAAATGAGATTGAAAAAGTTTGCCATACTTAGTAATTATAAAGAAAATTGCCTGGACTTCGATTATAGATTCTATTTTTCGAACAATTTTTTTACTGTATATCAGTGGGAAATGTAAAATCTAAGTAAAATTAATATCAGCATAATAAATGTTTTTGTCATAAAACCGAAAATCTGTATTCTACCACTACCAGACCCTGATCTATCACTTTCTTAAAAAAATCAATACAGGAGCTAATTACCTTGAATAATTAATCATTTTTCTTTTCCTTCAGCACTCCCAACCAATTTAAGGGTTTCAAATGACAGATGACCGGGTTATGTTGTTGTTAACCAACCAGCGAGTATCTAAATTTATTTTTCAGAATCTGCCAAGTTTAAACAGCACTGCAATGATGGCCGATTTCTCGATGGAAAGTGAAGTTTTTACTCCAGAAAAAATCAAACCTAGTGGTGAGATTTGTATTCATAAAATAAGGCTCTAATTCCGAAAGCCTCTATGATGGGACTTAATTTGAACAATGAGATTGTTTTAGCTGGGATTATGTAGTTTGAACAATTTTGGCTGTTAGTCTGCTGGGTCCTATATAGCTTCGTGGGTCCTTTAAAAATAAGAAATAATTTTATTGCATCGCAAAATATTGCAGATGAAAAAACTATGCCTCTTCAAGGCAAAATCTATTTTTCTGTTATTAAACATAAGCTGTCTGCTTGATCGACATTACGTAAAATCTTACAAAATATAAATTTTAGTCTAAAGCTGATGTCATTTTCAACCCAAAAATATCTTATTGTAGTATTTGGTCTTTGATGTGAGTATGTATTACACTACACTTTTTGTTTTCAATACCATGACAGTAACAAAATGTCTGTGTGTTTTTCAGATTCCTTACCCTCCCACAGGAAAGTACTCACACCAAGTCAACACAGATCTGTGAACAAACTACTGAAAGGAGGTTAGTGAGGTGTTAAGTTTTAATGGTTGGCGTTACATCAGTGGAATGAACTTAAGCTGTTTGTGTCTTTGCATGTTGTTGTAAATGATAAAATAAGCCTAGTTAGCTTAACCAAATTTCTATTAAAATATATTAATGTGTACTTTTTTGCAGCAGTTAAATGATCCAGCTGTAACATACAATCTAAGTAAACTTGTTTATTTAAAACTCCACTTTAATAATTTTAAAGTTCAATATGACTTGAGTGTTTTGATAACACTGAAATTTCCCAGTAATAATTAACCGTGTTTCTAATATGTACCTAATGTCTTTAAAGTGATATATTTATTATTGGAAGGTAAATATTTATGCAACTATATATTGCGTTGTGAAAACGGGGCCTTTAATGGCTTTTATGGCCTTAGGATGTAGTTTGTAGAATGGAATGTTTGCTTTAGGAGCCATTTGTTTAGCCAAGCCAATTAATCCAAGCTACACAAACTTGAAGGTGGCATGGGTATTTATTGTGCCATAAATTAAAAACCAATTTTACATTCAGCTGAGAAAACGACGGGTTTCTGTTTGTCATTGTTATGCACAAACACCACTAGATTGCAGTAGAATATTAAATTATCTTTTACTAGGTCTGAATGGAATGGTGGATCAATACTTAAACACATCTGACATCGACAAATCTTTCCAACAGAATTACTCAAGTCCTGCCAATGTTAAAGGTAAAGGTGTTTTGACACATGTAAATCAGTCTGTCAAGATGTTTATAAAAATTTTCTAATATATAAAAATGCACAGTTTTTTCTCAACATATTGAAAAATGATCGCTTTCAAACTTAAAAATTGCTGGCAGACAACAAACACGATGTTTCTGCTGCCTCCGGTGGTGACAAACTTGCAGAGAAGATGGATGAGATGTTGGAGGAATACAAGATTGTACGTGGTGCATTAGAACAACTTCACAAAGCCCTAGATGCTGAGGAGAAGCAAAAAAAAAGGTAAAGCATTTTGTGCCGGTGAAAAGCATCTGTGGATTTTTTGAAAAAACATAATACAGCATTTTAAGTTTGTAAATCGAAAACCAGCTTTTTGATAAATATTACATTTGTGTTTATCCAATTGACTATTGCATAGTGACCTGTAAGTGCCAAGATTTGCAGTCACATTTCATTTGCAAATTTTTATAGGACATGATAATATAGTTCCAACACATTATGGCAGAGAACCCCTTTATCAAAGTAACAGTAATATGTGGTTTGTTGTGCCCAAAATGTTGATTTGTTCACATTTGTCAGAAGAATTTGTTGCAACATATTTCTTACCCGACTTTTTTGTTCAGATTGGAAAGTGAAAATTTGAATTTAATTAAAAAGATGGACGAACTTCGCAAAGAAAACTTTAGCCTAAAGAAAGAAAGAGTGAGACTTTATTTAAAACCAACAGTTGTTTGATTTAATATTTTTGAACTTACATATACTTTTTGCTGTCAAAGTTTTAATTTAATATATACTGATTAAACAAAATTGCTCTTCTGGCACTTAAGTTTCTAAAGTGTTTATTTGAAACGGACGTTTCGTCTGCCATCCGGCGAGACTTCCTCAGGGTTATGTCAACAATAATGTAACAAGCACATAAACACTAAAAACACAAGAAAAAAATATCATGAAAGTTTTACACCCGATACACACCTGGTCATGTGACCATACAAGCGGTGCCAATGTTATCCATTCCCCTGAATTAAAAGAATTTATTTTTTTTGGTGTACATTTTTATCCGTTCGGAATTTGCTGAAAAAATCTTGAAGAACTTTACCTTTTTTATTGCTTGAGATTAATAGTTCTAATTCCTCAGGAGATGCAAAAATCTGGTCACCGAGAACAAACTCATTCAAGACATAGAAACAATCCTGAAAGCGTGGTAAGTGTATCCAACAAGCACACATAAAATAAGCTGGAATCTAAATTTTGCAAAATTAAGCTGGACTTGCTGAACACTTCGACACAAACGGAAAGGGAAACACAGCCGACATGGTACAAAACTGAACTGAGGTAAGCAGCACACGTCACACTGCTAGCATACAACTTAATTTGCTACATGGGTCGGATCCAGTCGTCCCATAGCATGTTGTAATACTGAAAAGATCGTTGTGGCAGACAAAAAAGTTGTATTAAGGATGTTTTTAAGGATGAGATGTGCTTTGTCTGCTGTTTACCTGTAATTGCCATTCATCTTTCACAAAGAGTTATATAGTAACTGCGTGAAGAGAATTTCTGGGTCCATCTGACATTTCAGTAAATTGACCGTAGGGTTTACATAATAATACAGTTCAATACAATACAGACCACCAACTTATCACTTTATTATTTGAATGATAGCTTTCAATTATGCTGGCCATAGAAGTGGTAAGAAATGTGTTTTTTGTCGTTTTCAGAATGTCGTCAAAATGTTTGTATGTTATTACGGAAAGGTACACCAAGTAGAATTCACAATCACTAAAACAAGTAGAAAAGCAAATTAATTTTTCAACCAGCTTTAGATCCTATGCAAGTGTATTAACAGAAAGCATTTTGCATGCAAGATGCTCTATATCTTTAGCCATGTCCCAAAAAGTTGTCACATTCTACTGAGTTTGCTTCATTATGTTTTGTTGGATGTTGGTGGTATGAAAGTTTTGTGAACATATGGTAACAATCCCGCAAGTCATTTAGAACGATTGGATTAACTATAGGTTTTCAGAAGACACTTGCTTTTAAACTTCTGGCATTTCACATCTGATAAAACAACATACTTAGAAGGACAGAAACTGAGACACTGCTGTTTTTTGCTTGTAAACATTACATTTAACTGTAATAGTGTGATGTAGATTATTCACCTGTATCATTGTTTTGAACACTTGTCATTAGCTAAAGTTTTTCAGACCAAATTAATTTATCATTATTAGAAATTAGTGCACTCAATGGTACCATTTGTTTACAATGCTGATCTAATTAAATATAAATTTGCAACAAACAATTGTATTTTTAGTTCAGTGAACTGTGATTTGGAGTCCGCTGTTGGTCAGCTCCATCAGATGAAAGATCTCAAGGAAGAATTTGCACAAAAAATTAACGATGCGGAACAGAAACTCAAAGTTCTCATGGCCTCTGTGAAAGGCAGCAAATAAAACAACAACAATACACAACCTGAGAGAATGCACTCAAAACAAATGAGTTTTATCCAATAAGCTTTTCCAGATATACCACAAAGTGAAATGTGCCTCTACTTGCACCAACTAGTGGCACAACAAACAGTAATGTACAATTGTACATATATTATTTTTCCTTGCAGCTGTGCAGAATGCCAACAGGTGCAACCAGTGCAAAAACTCATTGCCTGAAATTGCTGTAACAAATGTTTTGGATGTTATTCCTTCAGTGTTTCAGTAGCAAACCACCTTGCCCAGTTAAAGGACGTGCCATCTTTTGTTTCAAATTAATATCCTATAACATTATAAATATATAGATATATATACATATTGTATACATGTTTGTGTAATTTATTTCACCTGCTGTTAATTCTGCACGAATGTCTACCCCCCGTTGCAATCTCTTTTTTGCTACTGTGCTTTCTAATGACTTACTGTGTATTTAGTGTTTAACTTGAATAAAATATTGTCAAAATTTGTTATTTTTTTGTAATATATCAAACCAGTGTCATTATTTTTAATATAAATTAAAAGCAGTTTTGATTTTATGATAAAATGTTAAATTTAACAACATCTTGTTTCATACCAGGAACGTCTGATGCAAGACGTAAAAACGGTTTTCAACGTCGTTAACGTGTGAGAAAGCCAAGTTGAAGGGATTAACGAAGTCTCAATATGATAATACTAAATATTTTCGTGGCTAAAAAAGTCAGTCGTAGCCTTTTTGCACCCAAAACAAACAGCGGTTACGACTTCCGACCTTTAAATATTGGGGAAGTAATGTCATGTTATGTAAAATCCGATGTTTAGGTTTTGACAATTGTATGCTTGCTTGCAAGTACCTTTCAACCTTTCTCACATGTCACGCAACTACACCCGACCACCTTTCACTGCAAGAACAGCAAAAAGTCTTAAAACCCCAATTTTTTGAAATTCCCCAGCAGATGTAAACGCTGGTACAAAAAGGCAGTCAAGGATGCAACGTTTGAAGCTTTTTGATGTTGCTGCTGTAACTACAAACGTTATAGTGTCTGTCAGTTAATGTCGGGTCAAGTTGGGTGACATGTGCGAACGAGTTACGGTTGTTTCTTGTTGTTGTTTATAAGTCAGCGGTGGCATCGATATATTTTAGTTGCTTTCAGAAAAGAATGGAAATCGGTGCTGTGTATCAGTGTAAGATTATTGTCTGCTTTGGGCAAATATTGCCATAGATCAAAAGACCCAGCTTCCAGTTATCTTTCCAATAACATAACATTCTCATACGTCCTTTACGATTAAAATATGTTTATTGTTCCTTCTAGTTTTGAGTTGCATAGACTTGTTGTATAGAAAAGAATGCGAAGCACCATACTACAAACACATGTTACCCAACTCAACAGTTGCCTGTGTGATGATGAGGTAGCAATTTGACCTTTTTTGAACTAAGTTTTGGGATTTCAACATGACAAATGGTATCAACAATTACTGCACACAGAAGGTAGGAGGTTGGTTCACAATAAAATTGTGCGAGTCATGAGATTTTTAATAATGACCATAAACATAAAATGTACCTACACACCCATATTGCAAAATCACCAAATCTTGAGGAAAAGTGCTTTCATAAAAAGTATCAACCACTAAATAATTAGACAAGTAAAGGTTAAAAATGCAATAAAATTAAGAATACATAATGACCCACTGTATAAATTAAAACATAGATAAAATACAATTCCACATCCACAGCTTTCAACAAAAATAATACAAAGCACTAACACTTTTGGCAGCAATATATGAGTGCATGCAATGGGGTGTCCCTTCCCTTATCAATGCGAAACATAGTTGACTTCACAATTTTCTTTTGCTTCCATGTTCCATTTTCTTCCAATTGTTTAATGACATTGCTGAGTTCAACGACATAATCAGTGGCTTGCTCATTATCTCTCGTTGCAAACACTATTACCCCACCTGGCTTAGTGACCTTTGTCAGTTGTTCCAGTGTAACAGGCTTTAGATGGCCAAGACTAAATGCACCGCAGCACACAACAACATCATAAAATCCAATCTCAAATGGAAGGTTGCCACCTGGATTCACCCAGTGTTCAACAAGCCTTGTGTAAAGTCCTTCTTTGGCCTTTGCAATATCAAGCATACCAGAACTTGCATCAATGCCATCGATTTGACCTTTAAACCCTTCAGAACGAAGTTTTTCCGCCACCAACCCAGTGCCACAGGCAATATCAAGTATTTTGCCCTCTCCTCCATTTATAAACTCTAATGCAGTGAAGGCTACTGCCTGTGGTAATTCATACCCAAGGCCAACAACATCACTCTCATAATCTTCTGCAAGCTTTGTGTAGTTGGAAACTGTCTTTGCGTTGCTATTTACATCAATGTACTCTCCGTAGATTTTTTCGAACAATTTCACGTCGTTTTCTTTGCTACTTGACATGGTTTATTATTCAAAATGGTCTGAAGATAGCTTTTAGACCAAACCCATTTCTATGACTCTGGCTAAGACAAGTCCAGTACGATTGCCTTTTTCTCCTTTCTCTCTCATCTCATGAAGACAAGTCGATCACACGTTCTTTAATTTGCAATGAATAAAACTCATTTTCTTTGCAGCGTAATTTAACCAGCAAACACATATGTTTATTAGCTTGCACATCACTCCTTGACATACGATAAAAGTTCACGATCGTTTGGGTATAAGACACCGCAAGTTAAATTACTTTTCCCCAGTAAATAACATGCATGAGAGGGAGCGACTTGCTTTCCTCCTATGTCGTCGTACCCTACTTGTGTTCACGCTACAAGAAACAGGCGTTTTTGTCACCGCAACAGGTTTGCAAGATAGCCAATTTTTTATCATACTGTCAAATTTGGCCAAACAACGTTTTTTGCTTACAACCAAACATTGTTATTTAATGCAAACGTTGGTGTAGCCGAAATTTCCGGCGTTAAATAGTGT
This sequence comes from Ascidia mentula, assembly GCF_947561715.1. Lineage (NCBI taxonomy): Eukaryota > Metazoa > Chordata > Ascidiacea > Phlebobranchia > Ascidiidae > Ascidia > Ascidia mentula. Next base: position 18,901,326 of record NC_138568.1, on the reverse strand, counting down.
GAGTAATTTAATTCGACTCTCAGATACGTTCCCACAATTGTGCGAACAATTAAAAAAGTATTATCTTCCTGCAATTTCTTAGCTCTGATGTCCGAAGTATCCCCAACCATGCGACGACATAATACAAAAAGATGGCCGTATAGCTGACCGTGGCTGCAGATCATCATTGGCCCATCTAAGAATGTTTAGTTGACTTTACAATGAACAAACAATATTTATTTTGATTAACTGCAGCTGATACAACACGATATACCACTTTGTAGGACAGGGACCTTTTCTATTCGGGCCTAACACAATTATGCAGACACGAAACCAAACACAACATGCGTCAAAAGCAAAAAAAGGATATTTACTGAAAGGGTTGCGATAAAGCAAAAACACAACACTTTACATGTTCGCATTGAAATCTTGGGGTATGCGAATGCCGCAATTACAAGTTTGGGTCTGTGCGGTCGCGTGGTGACGTCCGCAAGTACACCGCAAATGTAGTCTTTTACATCTTTCTAGGACATGGACTTCGTTTGTTCCAAAAGCTTTCAGACTTGTTTATTTCCGTACTGTGGGTTCGGAATATATTGGAGATAGTCAGGTCCAGGCACACTATAATCTCCATATTACTTTATAATCGGGAGCTTACGATCGCGACTCAGCTTATAGCCTACAATAGGCTAATAATAATAATGACAATAGAACAAACAAATATCCCATCGGCGCAAGCAATGTGTATGAATCCTATAACAATAACAAAACGGACGAGTTCCAACATCGCTGACCAGTTTCAAAAACATAGTTGCCCAAAAGGTGTTTTCTTTACTTGCTCGCTTGAAAATATTGACGTAGTGTTTACAGCACAATATACAGGAAAATTCAAATACTTTATAATATGTTGGCATGATTTAAGTTTGTTTCTCAAAATAATTTTGATTTTAAACTACGTTGTGTAAAGTGACATCACTTTGAGAATTCTGCATGTTTTTGCTTTTTGGACGACGGTAGCATGGAAATAATACAATTTCCCGCCAAGTTTCGAAGGTAAAAAGGACACCAATCAAGTTCATGGTGGCCGTCCATCCGTAAGCTATGAAGGGTGTGCGATAAACTGAGTAGGGAACAAACGTGTTGAAGAGTCCTGTCACCATATCAGTGCATATACACAACAGCGTAATGGCAAGGGTGCGTTTAAGAAGTCGGATCCCGGCCGCGGTGTTGGGTTTATCGCGGGCGAAACGGAAGGGATAAATAAAAAGAAAGAGCAGCATGCATTGCCCGAGCAGGTTGATGCCGGAACCAACCAAAAACGGCCACGTGTAAAACGGTTCCACCCGTTCACAGCCATATGGTGAGGCCGCATAGGTGTTGATAATATTGAAGATAATTCCCGCCGAAATGTAACCGGTGACCATGAGAGTAATACTGAGGAAACTTGCCACTTTTATCCATACTTTGTACAGAGATTCGAGAAGAAAACTCTTGTAGAGAGATCTTTGCTTAAACCACAGAAACAAATAAATAGAGGAGGCGCCGACCACGTACGATTGCGCTGATACTTTTGTGGCAATCGTGCAGGCGTAACTTGTTGCAGGGTTAAATCCAAGGTTGTATGACGTAATTTTCGTCACGTGGTACACGCAAGTCAGACAAGCTCCTATGGTTGCTAACAGGAACAGAATTCGGCCAGATTTCTGTGACGCGGAAAATTTTTTGCGGACAATTCCGTAACGGAGAAATGACATTAATATCCAAAGCGTCACAAGAAGAAAGAAACCATCAAATGTAGTGGTGACAATCCGGTGAGTTAGTTGAGTTCCTAAAGTTGTGTTGTCTGATGGCCAGTTGGTCGTTGTCGACAAGTTCACATTCATAACGCCAACAGATTTTTATCAATGAAAATAATTCAATTACCTAACAAAAAGAACGAGTATTTATGAAACTGCATTTAAACAGATTGACTACAATGCCAGTGAACTGAATCCTGCCTGCCATGCGTTGACATGGAACACTTTTTGCGTTGACTGCACGTTTGACAAACATGTAAAGAAAATTTGAAGGTGCTGACTAAACGGAAGTTGGCCTTTCACTGCGTGACTGTAATCCATCACAAAATTGCCCTATTACGTTTTTTTCGTGAAATTAGTAACGTTTAGTGCAGCATGTATTTACTGCTTACGTTTTGTACATAAACTTTACACATATCACGTTATTTTTTTCGCTTCAAAGAGGGTGAACTATATTCTGCAGTCGTCTAATGAATTTTTTTTATACTTAATGTGTTATTAATGCCACCTGATACATTATAAGCACTAATCTAATGTAACATTTGATATATATTGCATTTGTTTATTGTGAGTTAAAATTCAAGAAAAGAGAAATATTTTTGCAAATTTACTGACGGTTCTTTCTCTGTATATATTTACAGAAATACAGCAATGAGTTAACGAGTCCAATTATAAACTTCGTTCCAGCACAAATATTCACTTGCAATTTCTATAGAAAAAAATGCTATTTCAGTTTAACAAATAAACGTCTACTTGCACGAATAAACTCCTGTTACTGCAAAGGACTAAACAAATTAATTTTATTTATTTATAATTAATTCTTTTACTACCTAAATTTAACTTTAACTATAGCGTAGGTTACAAGTAAGTTACCACTGGTGGTTTAAGAATACTTCACGAAAATGCTGTGTTAAAAGTTTACAGCACGAATGTCGCAGTCAATTACATTAACAGTTCGCAAAATAAGGAACTTAAGTCATTTCATTATTTAAACTGACTGACAAAATTCATTTCAAACGTCCTTGCAGGTTGTGCGCCTACTAAAATAAATGTAGAACTGCATTTTAACCACACTTTTATTGTACTTCGTGATTGCTAACACCGTCATCTATGCATCATATCGCAGATACCAATCAAAAGCCCCCTCTGCAACGCGTAGGATATCCTGTTTAAGTAAAACACAAAACGTAGCTAGATGCGTAATGTTGAGGAAAATATCGCCATCCATCATTTCGACAAAGTATTGAACGTCCTCCAAATTCAAAAGGAAGTTTGAAAAACTGAAATTATGTTACTTTCTTGATACAGCTTAAATCCTGGCCACGCGCTTTTGCTTCTTTAACACGCGTATTAATATCAGTAAAAGTTAATACGGAAAAGAAATCCAAAGCTAATATGCTGATCAATATAAACAAATGTTTCGAACACTGCTGTGCTCATCATCAGTGATGTGAACTAACTGACTTGCGACAAAGCGCCCACGAAAGCGGACGTAACGTTGTTTACGTCTGAGCCCAGAAAGCAAAAGCTTTGTCTTGATATAAAATGTTGTTTACTCAATCAATTCTGAAAATCGTTTTATCGGTCAGTTCGAGTTTTTTAGTAAATTCGTAATCTGAAAGATTTGTCTAAATAACAATTCGTCGAAACAAACAGATTTAAAGAACTTTGTTTTTGCAATAGTTTTTACATATAATGCACTTTCATGTACCTTCTCTCTAATAAAGCTTACTGTACCAAGGACAGTTTCTGGTGTAAACTTTACTCAATGTATAGAAAGAAATAACTGTATTGTAAGCAACGAGATTGAACACAAAAATGAAAAAAAATTTGGTACAAAATGGCAGTGAACGGCACAAAATGGTAGTGTAGGTACTACTTTTTGTCATACACACAATCGAAAAGGTGACAAGTTCATTTTTTCGAGCAATACAACGTTGAAGATCAAGCAACAACGCATATTTTCTACACAGCCATTTTCATCGCGATTTTCTTGTGTGGATTGTAACCTTCTATAACGAAATCATCCATGGTGAAATCGTCAATAGATTCAACTTCTCGAGGAAAACGCAGGGTTGGAAATGAACGCGGTTTTCTTGCAAGCTGCGTTTGAAGCGGTTCCACGTGGTTTAGATACACGTGCGCATCACCCAGTGTATGAACGAAGTCCCCAGGTTTTAAACCTGCAATATAGGAATTTTAGATGGACGGCGACCGTGTGTAGTAAGGAAACTTAACACAGTTTGATTGCTTAGTATCACAACCGACAGATTCCAGCGGCGCAAAGCGTGCGTGTATGTTGATCTGCTGAGTATTGGGAACAAAAAATTACGCCAAAACATGATGGTGTTGATGCAGCACGAAACGAAGTATATGTCCTCGGGTAAAATTCAAATACTCACATGAATCAAATTCTATGACCACAGGCCTTTTGAGTAAATACTATTTCGTAACACGCATGTGAGTGTGTGACAAGTTGCCAAATCGTTATTCGTAACACGCGAGTGAGTGGGAGGCGAGTTGCCGATCGTTCGGTTTGATTCGTGTGAATATTTAAAATTTACCTGTTTCCAGTATAACTGTGTAACGTTGTGGCTTTGGGAATTCATAATTCAGCAAGAAACCTATTGGATGAATACCTGTTATGTGTGCAATCATGCATGTCAAAAGAGCGTAGCTGGCGATATTGAATGGAACACCAAGACCCATGTCGCCTGAACGTTGGTAAAGTTGACAAGACAGTTCACCATCACAAACGTAAAACTGTGAAAATAACGTACTCAAAATCGTTCCACCAAAATATGCGTGTGAACATGTGCATTTCTTCAGAAGAGGGCTAACCAAAATACACATTTATTAGTCAAGCTAAAATCCATATTTTTTTGTTGAATTATTTATTCAAAAAAAACGACGCTAGAGGCGATTAATTGAAGAAAAAGGGGACAAGCTAAAATCAATTTTTTTTTGACAAGCTAAATCTACGAACCTGGCAGAGAGCGTGACAAGGCGGCAGCGCCATCTTGTGTAAGTCAGCTGCGTTCCAAGCACACATTATAATGCGACGATCGTTTGGGTTGCTTCGAATTTTGTCGATGACGTTTTGTAGTTGATCAACGCCCTTAAATAGCAAGGTAATATTTTAAACATAGTAGTGTTTGTGCCAGAGTATTGAATGGTGTAAGTCGGTAATACACAAAGAAAACTGAATCAAATTAACCAAGGCAGGTTGTCAATTCTGCACACGATCTATTTTAATAGGTTGCAGAAACTGATGATGTATGTCTTCAAGCCAAATATATATTTTTTTAAATGAAACTAAGTCCACAGGTACAGAGCTGTCTGCTATGATCAGTGTTGAAAGTACCACACACATGGAATGGTGATATTTGTCACGTTTTTACCTGTCCAGTATAGTCAGCATGCATGTCTTTGTAATCAGCCCCAAAGTGTCGCCACTGAAATCCATACACTGGACCTAAATCCCCTTCCTCGCGATCTGTGAACCCTAAACCATCCAAGAACTCCCGTGATCCATTTGCATCCCAGATGTGGACGTCTATCAAATAAAAATGTTTTTTACAAAGGGTTAAAATTGAAAATATTAATTTAATAGTCTGTTTTTCTGGCACATTAAAACTTTTAATAACATCACATGAATTCACAAGCTGTGTTCCCGTTATTTTTTCGTGTTGGTACGTTTTCTTGGTATTGGTTGTGTGCTGTACCAGTATCATTACCCTAAGGAGGCCTTGTTGGATGACAGGCGAAACGTCGGTCAATAAAGTTACGTTTCAATGTGCCAGAAGAACAGACTATTAAATTACAATATGCCTGGCAGCAACAGAAACATTATGTTTGAAAATATTAGTTTAATAAACAAACTATATAGCGTGGATTTTCAAATATCATAACGAAGTTTAAACACACAGAAAAGCCAAAACTAATATGTTATTCATTAAGCAACTTAATCAGTTTACACCACTGATGATGAGCACAGCAGTGTTCAAAACGTTTGCTTATAATGATTATAATTTTGACTTTTTTATTTCATGCAAGTTTAAAGTTGTTCACACCTGAGTTTAAACAACTTGCACTACCAGCAGTGTATATTATTTACCTTTTTGAGCCAGTTCCTTGGCACTTGTGCTTCCTCTTATAAACCACAAAAGTTCTTCAGCCACCCCACGAAAGAAGACACGCTTTGTTGTTAGAAGGGGAAAAGATTCACGCAAGTTGAATCGCATTTGTGCTCCAAAAATAGACTTTGTTCCAGTACCTGTGAAAATGAACTTTTTTTTACAGGCCTTGATGCTAAGATTTTTCATACATTTACCTGTTCTGTCTCCTTTGACTCGACCATGTTCAAGAATTTGAGATATTAGATTCAAGTATTGCTGCTCGTCGTGATTTTTCTCTGAATTTATGTTTTCCTTGTTAATAGATTGAGGGTCTCCACATGGTAAATTGGTGTCCACAATCTCTGCACACAAACACCAAGTGGAGAGAAGGTTTCAATCAAAATTCCATATTTCATCGTGCTTACCCATATTGCAAAAAAACGATCTTTTTGAAATCTTTAATGATGTAATTTAAGTTTTAAAGCAAATCACTGTTTTTTAAAAAGTTAAAGACATCTAGTTATTGCACCTGTAAAATGATTAGACCACTCGAGGATTAGATGTGCCATACATAAATGCAATATGAAGAGCAACAATGCAATTACAGTAGCAGGAGCCATTTGCATACATTATGACCCACTAAATAAATTGCAGGTAACACACAAATTCAGATGATTGACACAATTGGCACACAACATTAACACTTTTGGCAGCAATATATGAGTGCATGTAGTGGGGTGTCTCTTCCCTTATCAAATCGGAAGTACGTTGTCTTCGCAACTTTCTTTTGCTTCCATGTTCCATTTTCTTCCATTTGTTTAATAACATTGCCGAGTTCAACGACATAATCAGTGGCTTGCTCATTATCCCTCGTTGCAAACACTATTACCCCACCTGGCTTAGTGACCTTTGCCAGTTGTTCTAGTGTAACAGGCATCAGATGGCCAGGACCGTACCCCCCGCAGCACACAACAGCATCATAAAATGCAATCTCAAATGGAAGGTTGCCACCTGGATTCACAAAGTCTTCTACCAGCTTTGTGTAAAGTCCTTCTTTGGCCTTTGCAATATCAAGCATACCAGAGCTTCCATCAATGCCATCGATTTGACCTTTAAACCCTTCAGAGCGAAGTTTTTCCGCCACCAACCCAGTGCCACAGGCAATATCAAGTATTTTGCCCTCTCCGCCATTAATAAACTCTAATGCAGTAGAAGCAACTACTTGTGGTGTTTCATACCCAAGGCCAACAAAATCACTCTCATAATCTTCTGCAAGCTTTGTGTAGTTGGAAACAGTTGCTTCTGTGCTGTTTACATTGATGTAATCACCGTATATTTTGTTGTACAATTTAATATCTTTATTGTCTGACATGATTAATTATTAAAAATGATCTGTTTGGAAAAATAAACATGAAACAAAAGTAAACCTAATAACACACAACAGGCTTAAAAGAGTTAAAGTGGATGTTTTCTTCCACCCATCTTAACAATTATTACCAGTGCAGAACTGCAGGTTTATGTAATATGGAATTGAAAACTTTGAACACAGAAATGTTGATGAAGAATTCTTTTGTAATTTGTAAAAATATGTAATTTGCATGTATTATTTTGGTTTAGACGATTGGAAAAACGGTGTGTGGACTAGAATCTTAAAAGTACCTAGAAGCAGTTTATCTTTTCTGAGCGAATGGCCAATAAAATTTGAAAAATATGCCTTCTTTCCAAACTCGTATATTATGTCATCTCCGTTCTGGTAACATAAATTAAAATAAACGGTAAATATTTGGCGCTTTATATGCCAAATCCTTTCCACACAATTTGCAGGTTAGCCAGGAAAAGTTGCAATGCTTTGCTTTTTTATTTGCGAAGCAGCAAACAAAAATAATTTGAGCTCTAACAAAAGCATGACTTCAGCTATTTTTACCCGCCATTATTCATCAAAATCTTTTTGGAGATCATTATGCTTTTAGTTTAATTTACTTTTTTTTATCTTTATATAACCGAATACTTCCACAGAAACATTTAATTAAATACATGATTTTTGTTTTAATTCCTTTCAATGGTCCCTTTCTTAAAAATTTGCTTCGTCGACATTTTTTTCTTTGCTGTCACCTTGCGGGGCCGTTGGTTTGTTTATCATCTTGTAAGGTAGCGCTAAATATTGCCAAAGTTGAACATACTGTCATTGCTTCTTTTGTGTAATGTCTCAATAAACATTCGATATGTATAACAGAAATATTTTATATTGCGACAGTTTGAATAATCCCACATCATCCACAAAATTCCTCTAAAGACAAAACTGCATACACACACTTAACGACGATTAAGGCTTGCATGCATGCAAGAATATTAAATACATTTTAAAGCGTGCATTGTCACTTGCAATATAATTGTAAAACACAGTTACGACAAAAAACACAAGATTGCCAATCCACATCGGCGGAGTTGGGGAAGTTATTCCGCGTCAACAAGCAATGCTTTCTAAAACAACAAAACAGTTTGTTGTTTTAAATACATCCATAAAACTTTGGAAAGTTTTTGGACGGCGAAGAATGCAGGAAAAATTCTGAACTAGATGCAGTTTGCATATTCCAGAGATCAGATTAAAAAGATTTCCTAAACACAATATACACAATAATCTATATAACGTTATTTCTACATGCGTCATAAACATTTTGAGAAATGTTGAACCATCAATTGTGAAAGGTCATGACCTTCAACGTGTTTCTGCCGTTTTCGATGATTCAGTCGCAGAAGTTTGTTCAGATAATCGTGCAAATGATTGACGCAACGACTGTAAAATGTACGTGACGTCAAAGATGACGTCATCGGTGACGAAGAGGGGATTGCATGCACCTGGCAACAAAAGTTAAGAAGTTTATCGTAAAAAGCATATTATTTACACATGGTACTGGGACATAATATAACATTGGTTTTTGTTATGATTACTAGAGCGGATGAGGTTACCCTGTTTTGGACAAGCATTATAACAGGACAAACTTGGCACATTGTAACAGTCGCTTCGTCAGGTGAGACTAATGGCGCAACATACCGAAATGCGGTTGAAACAAACAAACAAGTGACATTTCGAAACGACAAGACAGCGATCATTTGGTTGGTGTTACTGAGTCCCTGCCTTTATTGAGAAAATTTAATGACATTAAAATGGTCAATATGATGTTGTCCATGACAATAAGCTCTTTGGCACAACAACGGATGAAGTTCCGATTGGAACTTGTTTGAGCGATGAATAATGTTGCGCTTTGAGACAGCCAACATAAAATTAAACTATATTTGGAGAACGCTATATGACGCACAGGGCTGCCCTTTGGTATGGAGTGAAACAAACCAACCCAAAGAGGAGAGCAATGCGTGAGATGAAACTTCCGCAAACTACAATATGAATATTTATAAATGGCAAATGCACAAGCTAATACAATTGAAAGGTCGAGTTTGTTTAGACACAATAACGTTTCTCAACTACTGATGCCAAACTATTTTAAACCTATTTAATGCAGAATGCATTACTTGTTTTAGGACTTTTTGAAAAGAAGTTGAAGTGGGACCATGCAAAAAATTAATGCATTGGACTGTTTCATGTATCACGTGCCCGCCTCGGAATTTAACGCAGATATTTTGATGCGATAAAGCATTGTTTACCAACACATGCGGGCAGTTTGTTATTGTCTCGATGTTTTACTCGTAAACATGTGGAGATCATTGGCTGATCATGATGCGGAAGGCAATACGGCTAAAGTCATCAAATTATCTGAGTATTATAAGCAATGTGGAGCCAATAATATCTGAATATTGTTTGCACGATTTGCTGATGTCGGTTTGGAAAACTTCGTGCATATTCTCGAGCAAATATAGTAAAAATGTTGCACACGACCTTGCCATTTTCCAACGCTCAATGCACTTTACAACGCCTTCGGGAAAACAGTTAAACGTGCCGCACGAACAACCACTTTACGTTCAAAATCTTTCCAAAATCTTTTGCGTTGCAAGTTCAAAAGTTCAGGAGTCGTCCAACGGCCTCGATTCGACGGACACGCCCAAGCGGCGTTGATCACGCATTTGCGTCACTGAGCTGTGAACTGTTGCGCAAGATCTCCCGGAAAGCGATAGGGAAGGCGCCAATTTGTGGACTTGACAAGTGAAAGAAAAAACCTCAGGCTGCGAAATTTGCTACCGCATATTTAATGCGGACTTTCCGAGTTTCACAGCAATTATCGAATCTCACATGACTTTAATATTGACAAATCTTTTTTTTTTATCTTCAAGCAAAATGATTGATCAGACTTTTCAGACAAAATTCGCAATGTTGTCGAGCACCCTAAGGCAGAGATTTTCTACGTTAATTGTTTTTCTGCTGAAGAGCGTATGGTCTTTTACAATATTAAATATTATTTTTTATTAGTATGCTCTGATGCTCGTTCCATTTTTTTTTCAATTAGCGGGCCATTAGATGTTTGAAATTGCACCGGTGCGCACACGGTTGTATAGAGACACTTAACCGTTTTAACCAAATCCCACAGTTAACCATGAAGAACAAACGTCCAATCTCAAAATTTTGTTTTCGCTAATTTTGAGTCTTTTTTGTGAAATACATCCGCAATTATTTTTTTAACCGGGCCCCACATGGCCTAGGACCGCTCCCGGGTCCGTAAGCGTAAACCACTGCTCTAAAGTATATTTATCCGCAAAGCAAGCATTGTTTAATGTCAAAAGGGCGAGGAAAGGAAACCGCGGCATCGTTTTTTTCACACATTTTCTTCGTGTCCTGTCAGCACCCAAATGCATTCCAGACAAATGACAGAATTTAAAACTCCTGACAATTGTCAACTTTTAAGTAGCTTCAAAAGATGGCCCATTAATACCGACAAAAACAGCTGACAGATATATACGTTGGCGCATTTCATGTGTTCCGAAATACGTTCGTTGTATTTTTTTACTACGATGATCGAACGAAGGTAAATTGGATCATTTTCAACCCAATTTAACGTTATTTAAGTCGCGATATTGGTCTCAAGACTTCATTTGGTTGAAGAATATCGCAATCATTGTTGGCACTGTTTTGGGCAGCATAACGAAAGGTCGTCACTATATTGATCCAGTGAAACCTCAAGCAATCTCACCTGGGCAAAACGACGCATATATTCGTCAAAATGACGCAGATAGTCACGGAATGTTGAAGAAGTACGGGTGTCAGAACTTGAAGAAGATGTTGAATTAGAGCATCTCGATATGAGAGTCTCGAGGGCATGGAGTGATAGCTGGAGTTGGAGCAGGTGTTTTAGATGCGAGCCCGGGGTTCGAGCTAGAGTCTGTGTAAAAAAAGGAATGACCACGTATGAGCATGTGTTTATAAATTAACGAGTCAAAGGCATTCAATATTACCTCATCCCAGTGAACGGTGACGAAGCAGTCTTCAGATAACTGTTCCTAAACAAATTAAAAATTATTCCAATGTTGAGGTTCTCAAATTGTGTGACGCGACGCCTGGTTGGTCGTTTTGAATTTCCAGGGCCGCCGCGTGACAATTTCAAAAGAAAAATTGACACAAATGACAATTTATGTCAGCGCTTTGGCACTAAACATTGGAACAAATCGTCCTGGTAGATTTATATGATTGGTGCGTTGTAAGTGCCGTGAATCTTTCCAAGTGCATCACATGCGGAAAAGTTTGAGAAGCACTGCTCTAATGTATCAGATAATTTACCATAATAGCATTTAGCAGTAAGTTTGGCGTAACAGCTTGTGTATTTCCATTACGTGTGAACATATTGCGAGGTTAAATGCTAATTACGTCATATTGTTTGATACTCATGCTGTATATCCTGTGTAATTTTACATTAATTTTGTGTTTTGAACAGTTTATGTCGGAAACACAACAAAAACCTGACAAATTCACGCCGCGTCGTTTCAAAATCTATATAAACAGATAAAGAGAAAGAAACCAAACTCGGGCTCAGATCTGTAGCATACGTGTTGTACAGATCCAACGTTTACATTTAAAAAGCGTGATTATGGCAACATATCACATAGTCTTTAGTCTGTGACAAATTTGTACAACATACTTAGGTGCAAAAAACGTGGAGTTGACTATTCTAAACAGGAAAGCTATTATGCTATCAATCTGTTTAAACATACTTACTTTCCATATTCTTAAATCGACCCTGGATTGTCGAAACTTTCTCATAAGTTGAAGTCGCAGATTTCGTACATTTATCAGATCCGCTTCGTTTTTGGTTCGTCGTGCAGACGTTTGTGGAAGTTTGTGGCAAGAAACAGTGGTAAGGCACATGGTGATGAAAGCAAATGTTGAATATATTCTCATTTTAAGTCATGGAAAATTGCAACCAGCATGGTTTCCGTTTCGTAAACTCGCTAAACCATCTGAGCAAATTCTGCAGAAAAGGCGGCTGTAAGTTTTTTTGTTAAACAATTCTCCTTTGCAATTGAACACAACTAAAATTTATGCCTTTATATTCATATGTATTTATCAATGACACACTCTTTATGTTGAAAAAAAGGAATAAACTTGCAAAATATTTGTCTTTAAGTTTATCAATTGCTATCCGGAAAAAAATACAAACAAAACCTTAAAGGTTCCAACACTCAAAATGCTTACACACTATTCTGCTCTGTTTCTCCGCTGGTTTGCGCAAGTTTCACTCTCACACGAGCAATATATAGGAATTTTAAATAACGCGCACGAAATTGATGGAATGGTGATGCTCTTATTGTGAGGTTGAGAAAAAAGTTTATTCCTCCAATGACGAACCATGCAACCGCGCTCCGAGTCACACACGAGAAGTAATGAACCTAATTTAATATCTGTGATTCATTCCAAAACTTTCTAAAGCCTTTTGCGCGCTTCGGAGTTAAACGTGTGAACATTTTGCGACGCTATCCCATCGGTTTGACTTACACAACGTGGCGTGACCTTCACTGCACGTGTCCATGAAATGACATTGTTCCAGTTTGCCGGTCGTAACACATGGGAGAAGTCAAAATGTGACATTATCTTGATAAAATCGCCGGCACTAGCGATCCACGTGCCGCTAGCAAATTAGGGACACCACCCCACAACCTTCAGTGAGTCATTCAGAGTCGCGACCGCATTCGATTTTCTGACGTCGGTTGCCGATGACATAGAGGAAAAATTAGGCCTCAGGCATCAAAGGAAGCATGCCAGTTGCCAATTAACCGGTGAATCGTTACGTGCAGTTTATTGGCATACTTTCTGTTTGGACGTAATTGGGATCAATACCGAAAAATGCGACCTATTTTTGTTCAATATATAACATATTCATCGTCGTTGTACAAAGGATTAACAAAAGAAATACGTAGTTTTACTGTGTATTGCATTCCGACGTCAGAATACACATGCTTGGCTGCAAATGTGCTTCGACAAATTGTAATCAATATACTTGTTGCCCAATACATCTATAAATGTTACGTCGGCCTTACGATATGTGTGTATATATAACATGTAAATACATATCGAATGAGTAAAGCTTTTCTTGTTACAACCAGAGGCTAAATTCCAAGCAATGATCTTTCCCAGTAAAACCTAATCGATCCAAAAAAATACCTTTATCCGGTGCTTGGTTTGTCAATTCAGTGTCAAGGACTATTCGGTGCTGTTTGAGAAATTACACCAAACGCAGCTAGCAACCTTTAACCGACTTCATGATTCTCAAATCACGATAGTTGGCAAATATAGCCGTCTTCACATTGCTTTGGGATGATTTGTTTGTTTTTAAAACAACAGCTTAGACTGAACCGCTCGGGCTGCAGTTAAACCGTTATCTTAAAACCCTTCTTTTAACTTGTCGAATCAAATCAATGGAGAAAGAGATGTGCGGGTTATTAAAGTTGTGTGTGGTTTGGTCCACAAGTCATCAGTTGTAAGGTTATTGTGGGAAATACCTTTTGGCCCCGAAAATATTAGCCAGCAGTGGGTTTGCGGTTCAATAACAATTTTAGGGATGAAAATTGAAAACGATTTTTTCTGCATTTGGGTTGCACACACGTGATTATTAAAAGTGCTCTGAAAGTATGAGGTTTTGCCAATTCCTCAAATAACAGAACGTTGTGCAGCATAAATTGCACCAAATCTAGCGATGATGGCATTTACGGACGTCATTCAATGTTACATAATCGCGATAAGGGCGTGACCTACCCAAAATCTCATTGAAATGAAAAAATGCCGAAAACCGTAAACCCATTTGAACCTTTGCTTTCTCTAAAAGTGAATGTGCGAACGAACTGCCTGTTTTTTTCCAATTTGATTTCACCTTCACGTAATACTTCGAATCACATATTCTCCACCAGCATTTAATCGAGTCTAACAAAAAGTGAATTCCCGAAACTCATAAGCTGTCCTATAACTGACAAACTGCGGGTGGTTTCCCTCTCCAGATACTGTTATTACAGCTTGCCTGACAATATATATGGAGGTGTAACGCCCACTTGGACAATGGTGCGTCTACCTGCCCGGCATGCGAGAGGCGACACCATTAAGTACGGCTACTTTGCCGCAGGCTAAATATTTTGCCGCGCAATAATTTAGCCGCCTTGATTAGAATTCATCAGCCGTTGGGGTGCAAAGTCACGTGCGTCGTGACGCGGTTTTGGAAAGCAATTATCGCCTTAATAAGCTCATACAACTCTTCGTTTACAAATTCATTCCATTATATATGTTATAATTTTTACATCGGTTAATTTAAAAAAAAAATTTTTGAAATTTTCTTAGTTTCAGTTTACTTTGCATAGTCTTCGATTTAAAATTTTTGTGTTCAACTACTTTATCACGATTTATCTGTGTCATCAGCATTAGTTTCATTGACCTTTTTTTCTGCTCAAAGCACAACAATCAATGCTTCCAAGGCTTTCGTCACCTCGCAACACCTGGACAGTCCGTCCCCAACGCCTATTTTTGGAGTCGAATCGTTGAAGAAGAGTTTTTTTCCATTTCCTGGCTAACTTCCCAAAATTGCGAAAACAAATAAAAACATAAGATGCAATTTGTCCAAGCTTTTTTTGTTAGAATCGCTGCAGTTTTCCGCAAACAAAATTGCAAAATGTGCGCGTGTTGGGTAACATATTTACTCCCAAAAGAAACCGGCCTTTATTCATTCAATATTTGTGATACAAAATACTTTCAACACAAATTAGCATATTTTATAGATACTGGAAAGTGTGGAAAATGTAGGTCGAAAAATATAGTTTTGGGCTTTTTTTCTCATGATTTTTAACTAGAGAGTAAATTTGTACGCCCGCACAGTAGCATACACACACGGTTTTTTCAGTAGCATACAACGATAAATCGCCCACGGGAATATACGTTGAAGGCAATAGCGATCGTATCATGCAACCAATACAGCAAAAATGTTCGCCAAAAAAGACATAAAACATGCCCAGATTTGGCAAAGTGTGCTAAAAGGTACCTTCGTGGCGTTTTGGTGGTTCTGCGTGGGTGTTTCGGGTATTTAAGTGCCTTAAAATGTTTTTATGTGGACATAGTCCTTAATCTTTCAACTCCAAGTTTCACAACCTAACTTCTAATAAATTCAGCCACGTTTTTATTGTCAGTTATCAAAGTTTAACAGAAATTAATGGTATTTTATACTAAGAGAGTAGATGCACGAATTAACTGTTTTCGGGTAACTTTATGATAAAAGAAATCGTAAAAGGAATTCCATTTAAAAAAAAATCTGGTCTGGTAAGAACAGGCCTAATGAGTTCCCAAATTTGGCAAAGTTTAATAAAATTTTTCTTTTTTTAAAATTTTTCTTTTTCTTGCGTTTTGCTAGAGATTTGTGTGGGTGTTGAAGTGCCCTAACACGTTTATTACGATGGGAAACCCGAGTCCACATTTTCTGGTTTGATATCTTTCGAGTTTTGCTACTTAAAATCGCATCGATACAAACAACTTTTTTTTTTGCACAGAAGCACAAGAAGATAATCTAAACTTCCGTGTTCAACATTTGTATTTATGTTTGTGTGACCGAAATAATTCTGGTTTACGGTTGATCGCTGCAACATATTTTTTTCCTGGTTGCCTATTTTACTAAACCATCTCCAACAAATCTTGAAAAAAGTGCAAGTGAGCAGCACGTTTGATTTCTATCCAACAAACTAAACATTGGTGTCGATATCTCAGAGCTCCAAGAAAGCGACCACACGAGACGTGATTTCAGATAAGGAAACTCACAATTCCAGCCCGGCAAAAAGCTGAGGTTGAGAATGCTGACAACAACAGCTTTGACGTTGAATCAACTTTCCGCTTTGTTTGCTTTGATGCATAATTATGTGGTTTGTGGAATGTGCATAAGATATACATTGCGTCAGCGCTGCCCAACTGGTTTGGAGCCACTGCAGTACTGATTAGATACATTAGACGCCTATCCTGCAAAAATAGATTTAATCATGAGTGTACAAGCGAAACACAGTGGTCCGCACGTGTCGTGTATCAAATCCAGCATGAAACTTTTTTGGAAAATTAATTAAGTTTTTTAACACTTGGTTTTCTGCACTTTGATCGGCCAGCAGAAGTTTGTCGAAAAGGGTGGCACTTTATGTTGGAAAGAATAATCCCTTATGCTATGGAGCAACCGTATTTGTTAAACCACCACAATACCACAAGATCGTTTGTTTATCTGTTGAACAGAAGATGATTTGCCTTTTCAAAAAAAAATAGCCAGGTCAAGGCGCGATTGAACTGCGATAAGACGAGCGATTGTACTCATATCACTGCACGATAACTGGAACGTTTATTGCGATTCGTTGCAGTAAAACAAATAATGCACAAAAATGAAGCAATAAATTTGCCTACGTGCGTTCGGTTTGGTGAGCTGTTTAAAAGTGAAAGTTTTATTTTTTGGCCTTATTTGCCATGGCTGCTGGCAGAGAACGTTGACAAAACTTAATCCTGAATTCACTGTGCTCCAAAAAGCTGTATGCTGAGCGACAGTTTCTTTAAAGATAATTTTAATGTTTGAAATGTCACCCGCTCGCATCGGAATGATTAATTTTGCCAAACAGCAAACAGACCGGCAATTCGGGCGCGATCAAATTTGAGGGCATTAAATTTCTTTAAATGTCATTCAAGACAAGTGTCAAAATTGCGTCCAGCAGACGTTGTTATGATTCGCCTGGAAGCTATGCTTGGTAAAATCTTTACTGACCTATGGTCGAAAGGTTTCTTCAGGGCGTGGATGATTAAATTTGGCTTTATCAGCAACTTTGCACCTATCATAATGACCTTGCAAATCTTGCACGTGCGCCTGAAAGGTCACGTGTTTTGCAGATGAATAAGCAAGCTGGTCACGTGTTTACGACTTGCCTCGAGACAAAATAAACCAGCAATTATTGGAGACTGAGAAAACACAACGGAAATTGGCGCTTTTAATATTTATTTAAGAACATAATATATGACGTCACAATGCAGGTGGGGTCAGCGGGGACCAATGAGGGCTTCCTTCGTGATGAAGTGGCGAACTTTGACTAATTTCGATAACTGGAGGTGATGGGGTGTCGTAAAGTGATGACATCATCACATGACTGCCGTTCGGTGACGTCACTGTGATGTTGGTTTCTTGCGGTTGCGTCATTAGCGAAAAAAATCTGAAATCCAATTCAAGTGGTCAATAAATTGCAATAAATATGCGTAACGTCGCACTCACTGTTGGTTGGACTGCTCCACACCGTTCGTTACGTCATCCAAATTTGTCGCCACATATTCTGAAGAGTAAGGTACGTCGTATGACGTCATACCAGCGTATTGGCCGGTAGTGTCATAAACTGATGATATTGGATAATTGGCCGACATATTCGGGTACTCGGTTTCAGGTAATCCGTACGGGTTTGGCTCGAATTTGTGGGCAAAGCTTTCAAGCGATGTTGGAACGTCAAACTGAAACTGCTCGGTGCTCAGTACGCTCTCTAGCGGTTGAGATACCGGCCAAGATTCGGCCGCTGGAGGAAACACGCATTCTGCAGGGCTGCTTGTTGATGGAGGAGTTGGATTCATATCCTGGTATGACGGAGTGGTGTAGGTGCCTAACCATAACAAAGGCAGACAATTATTACGCGAACCCCGACGTCATAAACATTCCGTATGACGTCACAAGGTACCTGTTGGTGAGGATCTTGGCACAGGGGTGTAGGCGTAGGGTGAATGGCGATGCGACCTGTAGCTGGTGGCGCGATCCTTGCAGGGGTGGTTGTAGGTGTTTGCAAACATCCCGGGGTGCTCCATCGGCTGCTGCAGGGGTACCGGTGGGTAGAGGTGAGCGGGAAATCCCCTAGAGGGGGGAAACTGGTGGGGCATGGTATCGTTGTTGGGTAATCCCCAGGAGTGAACTGTGAGCAAAACGAGACAGAGTTGATTCGAAATCCCATTTTGCGAAATAAAATTGGTTTATGAGGTAATACTTACTTTGAGGGGGGTTGGGAGAGATTTGGGTCTTTGTTACGTCACCGTACAGCGGTTCCATTTCGTTGCGGCTGAAGAAAAGAAGTTTGATATAAGCGTATGACATTTCAATCAAATTGGGAGACGCACTCCCTCACTCGTCGGGTGACCTCAAGTGAAAGTTCAGCCGTCCAAACTTTATCTCAAATTGTGTGATACTGTGACACATTATTATTTCGTCACAATTACATTTTATTATGTTTTTTTTTGCACCACTGTCAATACACTTATTCCGTCTTGTTTGCGAGAGACTTAAGCAAAGCTACCACCAGATTCTGTTTACAGGCATCTTAAAATCTTACCTTTCTTTGGCATCGAGAAATGCTTTTGCAAACGGGTTGTACTTAATCTTCAATGAAGTAACCTAGATAACGAAACAAAATCAACCAATGTTCGAAAACCTGTGCCTAGATTACAATCAACTTGAAATAACATATATAATAAGATGTCTGTGATCACAAGGTCAAAGTATTAGTAAATATGTGTTGTACCTCTTCGTTCTGGTAAGCGGTGACGGCAATAAACTGTGTTTCCGGGAAGGAATGACTGGCAACCACCTTCTGTGCGTCCGGACCACCAACTTTTACCACGTGGATTCGTGGTTCGTATTTGTGGAGGGAATTCAACATGATTTGCTGCGGAAGATAGAATAAACATGATAACTTCAAATTATGCTAAAGTGTACCAAAAACGCTATATTTTTTCGCTTTTTCAATTAGTTGGACGACTCTTTTAACGTTTTGAAATCTGCGTACGATTATTTAATAAACAATTTTATCTGCATAAGATTCAAACATAGAGTGAGAGCTAACCTGCGCATTTCCGGTTGTCTTATTGGTCAATTTCACGCGATTGAAACCGATCGGTTGCTTCATCCAATGAGAGCCAAAGTTGGGCGAATCGGGGTGAATATAAGCGCACGAAGACACGTGAGGTTCGGGTTTTCCCCCGGGGATCCACTCGCCATTCACATATTTCCATCTGAGCGTGTAAAAATATTGATGTCACAAACTGTTCCTGCGCAGCATAAGTGACGCAATGAGTGATGACATCACCTGTTGCTGTCGACGGCAATGAAATCGAGCATGACGGAATACATGGCGTTGGGATCGAGTCCCGCGATTGAAGTTTTTAGAACTGGAAACATTCTTCGACCATTTTTCGTCACGATCATTTCGTTGACGAAACTATGGAACTTTGACCACAGCTGGTGTTCGAGAAGAGTCATCTGCACGTACGTTATGACGTCATAATTAGAACACAATGTATGCAAGTTGGCAAAGGCAGATTTTTACAATATTAGTATCAGAACTTACTTTCACTCCGCTGCTTGAAGTTGCGTCGTCATTTGTTGATGACGTCATGATTGATGATGTAAGGATGTCGTTAGGGGTTTTGGAGTGAACGGCACTCATTTTGTTAACTGACAATATTTTAAATAGGTAATCGTCTGAAACGAAGAATAACAGTTATATAATTACCTCAGTCTTTTTCACATTTAAATCAAAGCATATCGAAGTTTTGTTGTTGCTTAAATATTTTAATGGAATGCTTTGGATATTGTCAAAACGAATTTGAAACTTGTGACGTAAGATTTATGTGATGTTGGCTTTGTTTAGTTAATGGCCACATCTTAGATTGCTCGTAAGATAACACGATATCGGCATTCGAAATTTAATATTTGTTAAATCTCGGTGAACTATATTATTGATGCTGATTCCTACATGTGACTTAAGGTCCTGGAAGAGTTCAGTCGTAACGAAATATTGCAATGAATTCACAAATTACCAACTTTGTTAATGCATTTTTATGACCCTTCGTTCTATTTTATTTCTGTCGGCACTCGCTCATGTTTTGTCAATTTATTTACAATGATGAGAATGCAAATGAAAATATATGGAAGTAATTTGGCTCGAATCGTGACTAAATGGCCTTATTCAAAATATAAAATATGATCTGGATTAAAAGTACTTCAAGTTCGCATTCAAATCGTAGTTGATATGATGCGACAATATTGCACTGTGCTGCCAAAACTCATAACCTTTCCACTATAGCAATAACCTGTTATCGAATATTTTGCATTTCCTCGCTAAACCTTCACTGTGGTGTGACAAGATACTCGTCTAATAATCAGCATCACGACAAAATCTTGCCTGGTCGCCTGCAACTCACTCACACCAGTCTTCGAAAACCCGAAGCGAGTTATGGTTTCAAGTGGCACCCTGGTGCAAAGTTTATACTCACCGCAACGCTAACTGTGACGTCACATTGCCTCTTTTTTGTCGTCACAAACTTAAAGGTTTGCCTACGTGGCCTTAGCGTAGCAGCGGGGGATCGAACCAGGTCATGTCGGAGACGCTTAAAAATGTTTGTATTCGTACAGGGGAGTCCCCTGATGTTGACAATCCCATCACGGCCGATATTTGTTTTTCCGATTGTGCTTCCTTCCATACTATTGTGACGCGCCGGCACGCGTTCCCTTTCCATTGTTTCGTCATAGAGGGTTTGTTTTCAAGTTGGAGTTGCAAGTTGTGCGTTGTTTGTTTGCTGTGGAGGTAGGAAATACGTTTCCGTTTGTGACGTTCACTGTAATATTCACTTGTTTATTTCCATAACTTTTAAAAATTAAAAAAAACGAGCTCCTCGGCCAAACAGCTTCGCGGTTGTATGAAGTTTTCCTTATCACCTTTTTACACTGTTCTTATCATCTTGCAGGTGTTATTTTTTTATTTAACCCTTGGTTTAATTTTTATCCAAAATAGGTTGAACAATGAAAAACAATTGTGAAAAATTCACTCCTGGACTTATTTATTTTTATGGAACAATTATTTCCAAAGTTTAAATCCATGTATTTTCAAAAATGTGGTCAAAACCAAATGTTGGAAATCGCTGTGATCAAATACGGCTAAACTGGTGGAGTGATTCCCGGTATCGTTTAATTTGATTTTACTGATAATCGTTTAATTTGTAAAAACCAGCTCCGTACATTTGCTTGAGCTTTGATGTCCTACGAACGTTGCAATGTCTGTTTATTTGATACGAGGGTGTGAACTCGGGAACCGGGTTAAAACCGATTGAATTGTTACTTGCAAAAAGCCGAGACGCAAGGGAGCAAAGAGCGCCGTTAGCGCAATTCGAATTCAGAACATGAAAATACAAAGTTTCAAACAAACGAAGGTTTTTTAACTTGTGTTTAAGTCTTATTACACGAGGATGCATTTAATTTGAACTACTTTAAAGATCAAGGGATTGCTGGCTACCTTTGTTAGTTCCACGCTAAACCATTTTGGAAGAAGACATTTTAATTACTTGTTATATTTTTATAGTTTTGTGTTTAAAGGGCCTTAGATATGTGGAAGGTCGATGTTTTGTGAATGATCTTGTTCTAAAAATTTGAGCTGTTTTTGTTTTTTATATGGATAGAATTCGCGAGGTTCATGCGTGACGCACAACATTGCAATATTTACACTTATATATTGTGTATATTCGTGTGGTTTGTAATATCATATACAGGCAAGCGGATAAATTGAACATAGTTAACGTTAAATATAAGACAAGTTAAATATAACCGCATAAAATAAGGTAAATAATAAAGGCTACAATAAACAAAATTGTCCAACATGATCGATTCGGATCCATGGTAATTTGACGAACACTTGCGCAATCTCAAACCGACCAACGGAACCGAATCCCACACCATCACCTTGAGCGCGAAAACCGAAACAAACATTTTGTTTACTACCGAAGTCCCGCAAAGTCAGTCTGGTCCAACGCAAAGCTGGATATTTACTTTCGCTTTTCCCGTTTGCATTTGCAGAGCAAACAATCACTCATTGTTCGCTGACAATTCGCGTACTCCCGCGAAAACCGTTGTTACGTCATAATTGAAACTTGGGAAGGTCTAGGATTGAAATTTCCGCCAAATAAAGCTGGATATATTGTGTTGCAATAAATTATCTCACAGTGTGGTTGTTAAAAAGGCCTTGGTTTCCTTCTGGCAAGAACAAGCGATGGAAAATCACATTTCAATGTGTTTATTCCTTTGTAACTTTCTTTAAATCTTTATTTTATAAAATAGGAGAAAGTTGCCACAATAAAGCGAGATTAAAATCAGCGTCTTATTCGCGTATAGAACATTACATTTTAAAGCAAAACATATTTCTCTGCAAGTACGAAAGTTGGCAGATGTTGACCTGCTGGGAATAAACGTTTCCAGGCTTGTAGTATAAACTATACGGTGGAAATTGCCACGGTGACTGCAACAGAATGGGAAATTATTCCAAGAACCGTTTAATCGATGCAAGTTTAAACTGCAATGTGAGTTTGGTGTATTTTTATGTTCCCTGCAATCACTCGAAACGCTTTTAAAAAAGAATTCCCAAACCAACTCGTACCTTCATACATTATTACGTCACAACAAACAACAACTTTGTTGGAAATTCTCTTTGAACACACCCCCAACAATCTGTGCGTCGCGATGGAACGTCTGGTTTGATCTATCAAATGGTGATTACAAACGTTTCGTGACGTAACACATCGAAATATTTTCCTTTTTTGGTCCCTTTGGTGATTTTCTGACCCCCCCCCGTGCTTCATGCCTCTGAAATGTCGTGGTTTTCATAACCTCATGTTTATTTTATGCAAAAGATGCCTAACGACCAATCTCAGGTTGTTTGTGATTTTGTATTATACACAGGGTCACCGTCGACATGGACAAAAAATAAGCACGCTGCATGTTGATGTCGAAATATTGGATTTGTGTCTGAGTCCGACTCCGTGGATATCATTTTTCGGTTCGGTATAGGATGGTTGACCTTTTTATTTTTGAAGGTGATCGGTCAGAAAACATCAATTTGTACAACCTCGTAAAAAGGGGACATGTTTTTACTTTTACTTCAAAGCGAATTTAATAAACTATAAACCTTGATGAAAACCAGTTTATTGATTTTTAAAGGGAAAAGCTTTGACAATTAACACCATGTAATGTATTGCCACAGAAGGTTCGTCACCAGATCAGAAACGAATGTTTATTTATGTGAAAAATCCGATTAATAACGATAGTCTCGATAACAACCATAACATCCGAAGACAGTTTTTTTAAGACCCAAAAACGCACAATAATCTCAACCCCAAGATTTTTCTAACATATAGATATCATACGTTACACACCATACATGTTTAACGTTTGCAGTTAATTAAGGGAGAATAAAACCCACAATGTTTTAATTAGAAAGAAAACACACAATTATAACAAGATAAGAACATCAGGAACGTTTAGAATGTTCAAGTACTTGGAAACGTAGTTAAACTGAATAAACTGTTACTTTCCGTGAAGTCGAAACGCAAGAAGTGACCACAAGGAACGCTGCAATGCCCCAAAGAAAAGACAGCATTAAAATCAGATATTAGCAGGAGTAGTGAGATAGTTATCAGGAGCCTGTTTGCTTGTAGGGGGCTCAGTTGATTCCAGATTGTCGATCGTTGTCCCATCGCTAAAGTCTGCCGACATAAAATTAATAAAACAGAAGTTGGTCTACCGGCAAAAATATAAATTCAATAAAAAGTTGGTTGCAAAATATCTGGGGTTAATAACTTTGAATCAACAGCATCCTAGCTTTGGCTTTCCTTTTCAAAGTTATTAACTCCAGATATTTTGCACCCAAGTATATTGGTCGCCGCTATGGAGTCTCTTTTCTGCGTATTCTACGCAGTCTTGAACAGCTGCACTAGCAATATGATCAACAGCATCCTAGCTTTGGCTTTCCTTTTCAAAGTAAACAAAAAGTGTTTCTCACTTTTGTAAATTTACTACGCGTAAATGCATAGGCGCATAAGCCTAACTACAGTATCTTAATCATACCAAAGGATAGTTACAGAAAAACACAATTTTATGCTTTATTTAATTTGAAGAGTTTTAGGTTTACCGGCAGTCTTCCGTCCATCTGTTTCTTCGTCATAATCTTCGTCGATCGTGGGGTGGGATTTCAGCCCTTCAAAATATCAAACATTTCAACCGATTACGACCAAGTTTTACCGAACACCCACCGGTATGTTTCTCCACACCCTTCATGACGTCACGAAACACTGACGTGTATTTGCTTGCGTCATTGGATGGCGCGTAAAACAAGAAAGCCGGTTGACCACTTGGAACGCTTAATTTTGCGTTGGAATTGTTGTCGCACGATGTCGCTGCTGGGTCATATTGTGTTCCCTGTTTGTTTTAAATCGCGTTATTCACAAGTGGGGGCGATTGGCAACATCGGTCAAGCGCACGAACCATATGCCAAGTGGAAAACCGCCTGGGTTCGAATCCCAGTGTGGCGCAAATAATGTAGTCGTTTGATGAAAGCATAATATTGTTTAACTGACATCATACATTAATTATTTCAGGCCTTGTTTGCAAAACAGGTTGTTCAGTTAACGAAAATGACAATGAGAAAACAAAATATCGGGTTTTTACCCTGTCGGTGAACCACCGGTCGTCGTGTGACGCCAGAGAGAGGTAGCACAGCAAAGCAGAAGACGACGCCACTACCAGTTGCACGAGAGTAAGCGTGCAAATTACGCAAGAGATGACCACGCCACTTGCGTTGAGGCTTTCGTGGTAATAAGTGAGCTGTACGACAAATTTGAGTTCGTTTTGGCGGAAAACCTGACCGTGAGTTGGTTTTCACATCTATAAACCCAGACGCCTTTTACTGGATATTACGGTGATTGTCAACAGGTTTTGTACATTGCATGATCCAATGTTTCAATCAGCCCGATGCTGATCATTTTGTAGTAGGCAGAACAGGCTTAAGGCACATTGCATTATGTAATTTAGTTGTAACAGACACATTTTGGTGTTAGGGTTTAAAGACTTAAGATGATGGGTTAAAATTAAGATTGTGGACCTCCTGTGCGATTGCCATCGTCATCACGGAGAGCAACGTCACCGAGAGAACAGTTGTAATGATTGAAACACCAAACGCTATGGCGGTCTGAAACGACAGATAAAAACATTAAACCATAATTACCGCCATAAACAAACAAAATCACCACTTTGGACTTTAGTTATTTGTATGCGCAGGCAAGTGTGTAAAACACGTAAGTACAATTTATCGAAAAACCCAACAATAAAACCATACAAGTGTGCGAATGTAAGGAAACACACTTACTGAAAATCTGGTCTTCTTTTTGTAACATGAGACGTTGGTGCAACCGCCCACGATAAACTGCAACAATGATAATGCTGCGGTCAGTACTTTAAACTTGGCGTGTATTAATTTGCCGCTTTAAAATCCTTGTCACACAAAGTATATTTAATTAATTGTTATGCTGGACAAGTTAACAACTTTTTACTTAAATTAAAGGACTTATACATAAAAATAAATGATCATTATTAGTGGCATGTTTACTGAAATACAATGGAATATAACAGTGGTCTTCACTGCCATCCAGTGTTAAAACATTTCTTACCAAAGTCGATATCCAAAGGGGAAAACCCGGACTACCCAGAAAGGAGGGAGCTGGGGCCGTGAATTCCATGTTTTGGCAGAACAAGGCAAGGGTGTTAAGAACTATCACCACACAAGCTGTAAATAAAGAATCTGTCTGAACTTTTACTGTTTGGAAAAGCTGTTTTTTTAAAAAAACGACTTAATTTAATCCTTTTTGACGAACTTTAACATATTCAAGATCTTTGTGTAAAAATAAAATGTATGTTGCTGAACACAAGCGTGTTTAAAACGTTTGCTTAATATGGCCACCACTTTAGCATTCGCCTTTTCTTAATCAAGGTTTTTCATTCCTAAGTATTTTGCACCTATAGGAAAATGTATGTTTGTCAAGAAACTTCATGATAGAAGTTGCATATGAAAAAGTCACCTGAAATTACGCATACATAGGCTTATGACTTTACTGATTATTGTCAACGGGTCTTTCTCTTACCTATCATTATCTCTGCAACACCCAGTGGTAAAATATGCTTTGGTTTTCGAAAAGGAACAGTGTCCCCTGGTCGAAGGAACTTGAGGTACCAAATTTTGCATGACGTGCAGTAAACGTCACAACATTCTGCCAATTCCATCACTTGACGTCAGTACACAAATAAATCTGATTTAAAAACCTTTCAGGCAAACCATGCAAGATTCTTTACACGACAAATTTCTGAAAATGTTAGTCAGATTTCACTGTGGAATATCAACCAACTGCTTTCTGACGTTTGTAAATGCTGTGATGTCTGACATACATACATTATTATGTTTTAAACTGCGATAGCGTTGAAACGAATTGTGCGCTCATAGTTCTCTGTTGTTACGTCACACAAGTGTCATCGTCCGATTGTTGTGTAACAAGGTGTGCTTTGAGTTTTCACTTCAGAAACACTCAAACAACAGTTGCTTTGTGTGTATTGTCTCAAGTCGTCCAAACTAGAATCATGTGTGGAACATATGACAAGATGTCTAAACATACTGACTAACAATTGATTTTAATGGACTTTCTCTTTCTAAACAAGATAATAATTCAAAGGGACCGAGGTTATGAAACTGGGTTGGGGACGAAAAATATGCTCTTATGAAATTGAATGTTGACATTTTTGGGGTTGAAAAATATCGCTCTCAATGACTGACATCGCCCTAAACCAAGTTTATGTGCCCGGCATTAAATAACAGTTCATCGCTGAGTGTTGCATGTGAAAATGTCAAGTGGGAGTGGTCAAATCAGGAACAGACTTTTCCAGTTAAGAGCTATGAGTGTTTACAATTACCTCTTAGCAAGGTAAGAAACCGTGAATCAACACTAACCAAGAACAGCAGGTGTACCACGCCGACATCCCTAATGTGTCATCGTTTTGACAATCGCTATTATGGCGTAACACCCCACTCTTGTCACGCAATAATATGCACCTACAACGCACGAGATTTTGGTATATTTGTAAAGCTTTTGCGTTACCTTTCAGTAAATCGTCAATTCTATTCCCATAAACTGCGGAAGTCATTTGCTAATTTATTGACATATCAGCATATTTGGTATTACTTTAGTTCCTTAGTATTTTATGCCTTCTTTGAGTGGCCAAACAAAACACATTTTGTAATAAAACAAAAGACCATCTTTTTGTTGAGCATTTGAATGAAAAGTCAAAGGATTCATTTTAAAAAAAAAAAGAAATTATCAATGTATCAAAAAAAAACAAATTGCCCTTTTGCGAAAAAAAGTTTTAAATTGAATTGTTGAGCGGCCAAACCATGCCGCACACATTTAAAATTCAGTTGAAAGTTAAGTTGGACTTCCCAAACCAAATTTCACCAAGTATTTGGGTTTCGTCAGGCACAAATGTGTCGCACGATCGCCAGAATAACATAGGAATGTCCAACTTCCGGTTGCATTGTTATGTCACTCACGGTTTTTCATTTCCCGACGAATGCTTTCCATTCATCCGGAAAATTGCCACACACGAACTTGCAACGTCATAATCGCATTTTATCACGTGTTTATCCTGTGTTCGTTCTACCATAATAAAGCAGATTCGTCTGCTTGGTATACCGCCATCTTGCGGATTCATTAAATACCTATAGTTTCCGCTTGTGGTTAGGACTGTAAACATAATCCTATTGTCAAAGAACTTCGCTTTACATTGAGCAAATTCAATAATTTTTATTTCTTGCAGTGTCAACGTAGACAATATTGATGGGTGAGTTGTAGGCATTGCGCTTTGCACTGAGTGTTCCACTGTAATGCGTCTCCGGTAGTTTTAGATTCTGTTTTAGTCGTAAACAGATTTAAATCAAACGCAATCTCGTCAAAAATCAAATAGTTCAGTGGATTTTAGATACGGATAAACTTGAATTTGCTTAATTGCGTGAGGAATCTGACGTATTATATTTTTCTTGTGTTCCAATGCTGGTGAAGTTTGCAATTTAATTATTTTTCGAGCGTTTTAACTGGTGTAATTTCATCATAGTAAAAATAGGCATTTCACAAATGGAAAATAGGATCAGTTTAACGACAATAGTGTATCAGGCTGTTTGTACCTAGTTTTGTCCCCAACGAATTGACGGCGACTACAAAGTCACCATCATGTGGAATCCTTAACTCTGATTAGCACGCCGTCACCACCGTCGTTTGTGACACATGTATGTACCGACGAGATCAGGTAAGTTCTCACATATGCCGCTGCCTTTCGGTCAAACAAGGAAAACACTACAGAAATTACAGTTTCAAACAAAAAAGCATTGAAAGGTTTCAAATGGTTTCAATATAAACACAAGAAGAAACTGTAAATATGACGAGGAATATGGATTGAAGAAACTGTCTAACAAGATATTGATCCAGAGGACGAGATTAAGCTCGATCCTGGTGGGACATTTTCGTATTAGGGAACGTCTACGTTGGGTAAAGTTGCCAGGAACTGGTTTACCTCAAGGTAAACGGAACTACCGTTTACCGAACGATAATGGCATGTTGATATTATGACAGAAGCCGAAAAAATCTTTCGCTCGCGTCCCACTTTCCCGCCCTTTGTTCCGGATTCGAAACGAAAATAAACACGTGACGAGTGGGGGAAGAACACCCAAGAAGTCTGGAACGAAATTTGATTGGAAATTTGATAAGGGTTTCCTGCTCCATTGTTTGGTGAGGAACGTTTTCGGCTAAATGACCTGTTATGGGTAAAAATAGCTTCTGAACTTATTTTTCTCGGCAATACCCTGCATGCCGAAACCGGGTTTATTTCCAAAGCTGTTCTTTTTTCAAAATCTACAGATCACATTTACCTCCGAAATGTGACGGTATTGTAAACACAAAAACCTTTAATTATCAGTTTACTTCTTTGCCACCGTTGGCTGCAAACGTATTTTTTCGCACATTCTGAGCGAAACCAAATTTATTTTCTATTATAGGTAAATAGTGTACTGGAAGAGAACATACGTTTTAATGACATATCATAGGTGATACAGTGATAACGCTCGCGTTTCATGGTTTGAAATGAGATGTTACACTGGATGGCGCTCCATCGGCTTTTGCAAAATTAAAAGAAAACAACGCCCATGTCCTGACTTCACGAAATTCAGTGAAGTACAAAATGAGTAAATTTTGTTTGACCAGATGTCGTGTTCACATTCTATTTCACCAGGTACCTTAACGTCGACTTGTTTTTGTCAAATCGGCTTTGTATTCGCCCATTTAACATTGGCATACATAACCATTAAGGCCGGCGGGAAGGCAAAGAGATCACGCCCCCCTCCCCCAAAAAATTGGTAAGGATGCTTTCACCAAACATGCGATTCCTGAATTTTTATGAATAAATTTACGGCTGAACAATCAAGTTTTATTCTGCCTCGTTAAGAAATGTTTCAAGCCGACAACTGTTACCCGCTTAAAACCATACAATATTTGCCGCCTACTAAACATTCCGTATGGCAACGTCACTACCATTTACCCCCAACGAACCCCGTTGTGACGCGATAAAAATCTGGGGTTGTGTCGCTATAACAACAATCGCGCGTTTTCCAGAGAACGCGTCGAAACAAGTAATTTTACCGCGGGGTGATGACAGCTACTTTTCCGGAGTCGTCTGCGTTATTTCCATCCCAGAAGCTCGTTTAATGGCCGCGTGTTTTCTTTATTCACCTTCTGTAAAAACACATAGAATTTAAACAGGAAAAAAGACCAAATTCCGTGCTAATGTATCGAAAGCTAACAGACGGGCGTTAAACCAACGGCGGTTTGTGACGTAACAAAAGCCTGATTTTGTCACAATAGGCGTAAAATTAAAAAAGCGTTCCGCGATTCGCACGAAAATTTTGTAGATGTTCCGTAATAACGTTTAATTCTTTTTTATCCTTTGTTGTCAAAATGGTTTCCAAGCAATCGCGGCAACAATGGTTTTATGAATGTCGAAAGTAAACCTTATTAACATTTCACAAAAATTTAACCAAATCGTTGAGTATTCGCCAATGCGACAAATCCATACAGGAACCAACCGATTGAAGGTTCAATTAACGATAAATCTTGTAGATGGTCGGAACTGCGATTTTAGTCCAATCCGTTGGAACAATCGTGAACGAATTGTCAAACTACAATTGCTCCAAAAAGTTTACCTAAACCTAAAGATTGGATTGGCTATTTTGTTTGTATTAAAGATATATGAAAACTTTTGCTTCCGTGTTGCAGCAACGTGTTTGGTGTATCGGCTCATCTAAAGACCAAACGTAATACGAGACATTTTGTACCACGTCACAATGACGTTTATTGTGTCGGAGTTAGCATTGTGACGAACAGACGGCCCGTCTCACCACTACTCGAGTCTCACGAGTGCAAAGTTACTCGAAAAAAACAAGAACTCTTTCTAACGAAAGTACTCGACGGGTAGAAGGGTTTCAAACGATCCGATCCGTTGGTTAAACGATTTTGAACCATGAGAAGAAAGATAACTTTGAAGCGAAAGAGTTTGAATGCCCGACAAAAACACGCCCAGTCCACATAATCTTGCACCTTACGTTTCTTTTTCTGAAGGCTCTGGTTAATGTTATTAAATTTAAAACTTATTTTTTATGCATAATTTTGTTGATTGACCAAATTACTTAGCATAGAAATCAAACGCTACGTCCGAACATAACTATCCGTGTTCCCACCATTACGTCCATAATTCGTCTTCAATTTGGTTCATGACTATATTATATGACCACGCACCATATATGGATCGCTAACTTTATCTCAAGCCAGCGGAGC
Organism: Ascidia mentula; assembly: GCF_947561715.1. Classification (NCBI taxonomy): domain Eukaryota; kingdom Metazoa; phylum Chordata; class Ascidiacea; order Phlebobranchia; family Ascidiidae; genus Ascidia; species Ascidia mentula. The sequence goes on along the minus strand of NC_138568.1, from coordinate 18,870,235 downwards.
AACCGCACATCCGACCCACCAACCCTTCTACCCCCCATTTTCGCGCGCGAAATAAAAGTTTCACTTTAAACAAGGAAGCAGTGTGGGAAAGTGTGCGTTCCATTAAGGCAACGAAACGGTAGCTGGGAGCTTCCGTGCGTTCCGTGGTGATCCTTTTTGCTCGGTCGATCGTCCAATTGTTCTTCACCGGTAGTAGATATCGGGTGTTACAAGCACGGGTACGCGCGACGGAAAATAATAAGGCTGCGGTGAGGCCTAAACAAGGCTTAAGCAACCGCAATCTCTTTCGTTTTTCGCTCGTCGCGCGACTAATTGGTGTAGTTGTTGACACGAAATCGTGCAAACAGTACGTAAGAGTTGATTTATAAAGAACGCACAAAAGAAGAACCCACACAAGGGTTGCGCGATGCGAGTTTGTTTTAAACGCTTCAAGCGAAAGTACTTTACAGTTGTTTTTTTCACAAAAAACAACCACGTTCTTTTTACTCTTGAATCACAATCGCCTCGGTTAATCGGTATTCGGTTTATCCGGATCTTCACCTACTTCGGATAAAATTTTTGGGACAAATGATTTCGAATGTTTTTCCTGGCGCATTTACTAGTGAACGAATTGTTTTCATTACATTTCGAGGTAAACTTTGCTGACCCGTCAAGTTCTCCCAATTATATGGGATATATTTGGATCATTCCGTTGAATATAAGTTGAGACAGTAAGATGTTTTGCCCCATAGCCAAAAATACCACTACGTTACGTATTTCCACTATCTCACCTCACAATATACGTTGGTATGATCTCTTATACACATAGTCGTCTATTATTTCTTTTACCAGACCCGTTACTAATTTTCAACGGGAGTGCTTGTGGTCATTTTCTCCACATATTTTTTTCGGACCACACCGGGATTCGAACCCAGGACATCCTGGGACGGAATCCTATTTATATAGGCCGGGCGCTTGGCTGATGTGGCCAATCGTTGGCCCTTGGCCACATACGCTACAAATTAAATGCAGAATGTTGCATACGCGAAACTGTGAAACTCAATCGCGACAGCACGAGCGTTTCTTGGAACTGACACCAATAGCACGTAGTACAATGCCTTTCCAGGCAGACTTCCTTCATGGCCAGTTGAATGTAAAAGCGAAAAATTTGACGTTTGATAAGTATGTTGCCATGTATAATGATAAACCAGTCCACACCGACGGAAATTAAAGTCACCCATCAGCGTGAAGGAATCCTGGGGTGAATTTATAAAAAGGTCAAAGGTCAAATTGCTTTCGTTTAAAATTACGCTACGCTACGATTCGCTCCCATGACTTTGGTTGGACTTAATTGAAAAATCCTCTTTTCGTGCCAAGGTTAATATATCACTAGAACCATCCAACCTAACCAATTGCGCCGTGGGGCTTTATTAACTTTTTCCAATAAACAAACAACACACAATAAAGGAACAGTGTTTTTTATGTCGCGTTGCTAGCTGAAGTAATTTTTGAACATGTGTAGTCATAAGAAACATAACTAATGTATGACAAATTAGTGTGGCTTTGAATTTTGTCAACTTTTTTCATTAAAATCTCCCCCGTGGGCAAAACTCACTCATCGGATTTTAAAGCAAGCACGAACGCGAAAACAGTAAGTCTCTGTAAATCTTCCGCTGACAACTTATGTCGTCACAATCACCCACAATCGCCTTGAGTGGTTCGCACAAAAGGGAGATTTATGACGAATTTACCACGTAATAATTGATACAAGTTTTCGTTTCGTCCTATGTGGTCACGCCTACGGAGCTTGAAAGCGAAACTTGGAGCGAGGAGTTCAAAATAAGCAGCCCCATATGTCCATGGTTTATGGGGTAGGCCCACATCATTCATCAGCGCTACTCAATAACGAATCACTGTGTCGTCATAAAGGGCGGAGCGATTCATAAATATCGCGCGTGTCAAAACACAACGCAGATATTTCATCATATTCGGTCAAAGACATACTCCGTTCAATCAGTTTTTCAGCCGTCCCGCTCGACGTGACGTAACAATAAACGTTTCGTAGAATATATTTTATGGATATCTTGTTGGGAAAAGGGGAAGCAACAAACATAAATACGTAAAAGTGCGCGCAATATACGCGGTTTAGTGAAATTCCCACTGCTTTGCAAAACGGATTTGGACTCAGGTTGCAGAATTGTGGCAGAGAGTTGATCAACTACAAACACTCGGGAAAATGTACAAAGCGTGTTGACAATGGAGCGACAATGGAAGTTGTAAACCGAACAATCGTCTGTTTTCGTACTGAGTAAATCACGTAGGCCGACTCAATAAACCAGTGGTTCTTAACCTTTATTTCTCATTTCCTACTTTCAGTTTCCAACGGAATCTCTATTTCCTGGAACTTATATTTCAATTATATCATTTTTACCGCATTAATGACCAAATAACTTTGCGACAATTAGTGAATACAGAATATAATATTTCTCTTCCAACTACCTTCGTTTATTTCAGTACCGACTAATTACCCACCTACGACCCTATACAATTCCTTATACTGCAATAGACGAATGAGAATAACGAATGTCTCCTGTAGTTTTCATCATTATATGGGTTATAAATCGCCCCCAAAATATGTTAGCGACATTCATTGTGAGATACTGTCATGCAATGATCACATCGTAAGGACGTACAGGGGTAAATAGCGGATTTCACAACCAGATGATTGTGGCGTCACAATCGTCGAGTGTCTACGTGATCAAAAACGAAAGGCTAACTTGCCGCTAAATAGCCCCTCCCCCCAACGACACAACCCCTACTCGTAAATATCCCACACCGCGACAAACACGGCAATACGGCAGCGCAGATAATTTCCTTCGGCAGGCAAGGGTTCACTGTGTCCCGGCACGACAAACAATACCCCTCTGTGACGCCACAAACGTAAGTTGAAGTGAATAATTTACAGAACTCGTCGAGCTCGGCGCTCAGAGTTTCGCTTTTGCTGTCTCGGCAAACACGTTCTTTTTTACCGTGTCATTGTGTTTGTCCATGCGCTCGCTGTAATGCTGCTGAGCGGTCGTAAATAGTTGGCTGAAAGAAGGTTTCCAATAAATGTTTTCCTCAACCGACCTAGTTACCCAACTTCACAGCATAGTTGTATTTGTGGGAAAATTTTTATTCGCACATGTCAAGTATTGTATTTAGGATATTATATCGTGGAACTTTACCCGTGATAAAATACATTACGTTTACCTCCCTATGGCGCCTAGAATACGGTAACAACGTTAAATAAGATTAAAGATTTCCCATTTAGGAATGCCCTGTGGAAGGTTTTAACAACCAATACTTAACCTTCCATATCGAAACAGGTAAAAACAATGGGGTCTATGACACAACAATGACCCAATTGTTTGAGTAGGTGCAGTTTATGAGGGAAAAGTTAATGACTTGCAGCCTGCTAAAGTTAATAAAAATGCTGTCCATCGTACCTAAGATAACTTTGCTGTTCTGCGTTAAAAATATCTGGCTTGTCCCATGACACACGACAAAGTGTTAATCGGGACATCGTTGGTTTGAATCAGGGCAGTGTCTCTGATTATGGGATGGCCCAAAAGTCACAGATAACTGAGTATCGGACTCTTATGATCAAACCAAAATCAAATCATGTTTATTTTTGCGAGAAAAGCAACTACGCGACGAACAAAAAACAAGGAAATGAAATGGCATGGGCACCGATAAAACCATGAAGGTTATCGAGTCAAGCGCCCTTGTAAAGGTGATTTCCTCACGGAGAATCACCGTCTGCCGTAGGATCGTAGCCAGTCGCATTGGGAGGCGATGGGTTGCGACGAAAGGTGGCCACCTGGCCGTGCTGGCCAAAGCAAAACCCATCGAAACGCAAACGCCAACTCGGTTCTCAGAACGTTTCCTTTGATTCACATCGACATACCTTAACGTCCCGAGGACTCTGCTCTGCGAGAAGTAACAAAGAGGCAAATTAATACGAAAAAATGCTTTCGAAAAGGTATAAATAAGGAAGTGAAGCTGCTGGTCGTTCATTGAAACGCATTGCAAATGAAATAAGTTCTCTGTGTGCAGTTTTTGCCAAAACGACTAAAATTGTTCCACAGAAAACTGTTTCAGCGCCGAATAACTAACTGTACATGAACTTTGTCTCCGTCAAACCTGAAAATTTTATCGTTTTAAGCTTCAGTTACAAGATGAAAACTATTCTTGGTATTCAAACACGAAACTCAATTCAATTGCCCTGTGTGACGTCACGAGGCAAGGCGCTAAAGATCAGCGGAAAAGTTGATGTAAGTCTTTGTTTGCGAACAAATAAGTCAATTGCCTAATTCTTAGTTTCGTATGTTGTCGTGAGGTGCTTACATCGTATGTCACTCTTTGCACAAACAATAGGTTGAATAACCTGACAAGGTTCGTGGAACTTTCGCTTTTTCGTTGCTCAATTCCATTTCCGAATGCTAAACCGTTACGAGTGCAGTAAAAGTTTAGTCACTGGTCTTTATGTAAGCGGAAAGGGTTAAGCAACAATAACGGTGTGTTTGGTCACAACAAAGTGACCTTTGTTACTCGCTAAATACGATTTACCATGAGCAAATACCGCCAAGTTTCGAAAAGACCAAATGGTGAGAAAGGTGTTTCGGCAATTGCGCAAGACTGTTTAAATTCGCATTCCGCGTGTAGGTACTGCTTAGTACTTAACATAAATTTTGTGCGAAACTCATACTAACCATAAGTGCACGAATAGTGACGATAAGACCATGTATTGTGGTGCTTTGACGGCATGAAAACATTCCAGGGCTAAAAACATTGTTTCGCCAATGGTGGAAAAACGAATCTTTCAAACAAAGCTGTTGAATTAAAACCATGTTCGTTTAATACAAAACACCTTTTTTCATGGTTTTGTTTGACCATTGTCACTATGACATTCTATTGCCATCAAAGGTAATTCGTATTAAATAATGGGTTGTAATTTACCGATACTCCGGGTTTGAGGATGTTTCCAAAACCTCAACAGGATTTACAACTTAATGTACGCAACAGATTGGACAAACCGGATGAAGACACGAAAGATACAAGCGATCAGCAGTCGTCGTATTTACGCCACAGATCATCCCATGTTGATTCAAGGTCGTATTATTTAATCCGAAAATCAAGCGAATTTATCAGTGCCCGGAATGATTTGCGGCACAAATAGACCCCGAAACCAACCCCCATCTGCCAGTGAAAAACAACCAACAGCCGCACGGCCTGGGGTTTCGAGGGCCCCGTGTAATTGCCATGCTTTTCACTTGACCTTGCAGTGACCTTCGCGGGGTGAACAGTCACAGATTATTAAGTTTACAAGTGCCCTGGGTACCTTTTGCTTGTTGTTGTGCTCTGCATGTTATATGTTTTATACATGCGTCTTAATGGACCCTGTTATAGCATTCTATTTCAGTGCATGACTGAGAGAGTTTTTCAAACGTTGGGATTCGAAACTTTTTAGTTGGATTACGTGTTTGCGGAATGTAAAAAGGTACGGGGACATTTATCTCTCTTAACCCAACAAATACGAAATAAGGAATTGAAATTAATATTAAGGCGTATGTATGTGCAAATAACAAATACAACAGAGACATATTGCGGTTTCCGCGCAAATATGCTCCATAACCTTTATCAATGTTTTGAGTGCAAATTAAATTTCAAGCACCCCCGAATATTTACTCCACGTCATTTTTTCTGGAAAATTTACTTCGGTTACTAAAAAAAGCCCAGTAACCAAGAAACCGAAAAACAGGCTTGCTCCTTCATAAACCAACAATAAATTAAAATAACGTATTTTCATTTGCGTTGATTGTGGCAGAAGGCATCATTACAAATTATTGAACACAATCACGCTCAAAAATTACTTCAACAACTATCTCAAAAAAAGTTTTTCAAACACAACTATAAGAAGTTTGTGTCATGTTTAGAACTGGGTTGCTAAGCAACAGTCACAGGTGTTGGCCAGCGACAAAAATTCCCGAAATTGTGACAACAAATGGCGGTAGTTTTGGAACAATCCCTCAACTCGACATTTAAGCTTTTCCGCTCTGCGCCTTGCGTAACATCACGCAGCACGTGGTCTGTTTAGAGGTCACTTCCTTTGACCTTCAAATCCGACGAGGCGTGGTCGGTCTTGTTATGTCGAAACAGGGGCAAAACCGAACGGAAAATGGGTTTGTTGAATGAATGTTATGAAGGGATGCTAAGCGTACGGCGCGTTGTTCCCCCGACCGCGCTTAGAAATGTCAACGCAAATCAGGGAATATTTACGTTCGACCTAACCATCCGTAAAATTGGGCCATCTGATCGAATCTCCATAAAACGAAAGTAAACGAATGATATTTGCGACAACGCACATTTAATTAACCGTCACAAATGAAGACAAAGCGCCAGCCTGGTGTGTCTGCAATCGATTCACTGCAAATATGAACACGAATGCGTTGTATTTAAGCCAATATGCGACACATCTAATCTCGATTCCTCTGTGTACGCGTTTTTACTTTCTCTTTTGTCTGATTGCCAATAGAGTAATCAACAATTTTTGGAATGCATCTCCGTTTGTGACGTCAGAATGGTTTGTCCCGCACGTGACTAGCGTCGCGTGACAACACTAGAAAAGTGAAACGTGTTGTTTCAACACGGCAATTCTGTAGCCGTATACAACACTGTACACGTGTTGCATAACAGCCGTGTTGTTTCTCCCTGTGAATGCTCCGACACACCTAACGTGTTGTTTTGCCGTGAAAATCTGCGATCCTGCCTAAACAACACGCGTGTAATGTGTCGTATACGGCTACAAGCCCATTACACGGGAAATGCGTGTTGTTTCAAACCACACAGTTATATATGCACCAAGTTGTATTACAATAGTAAAGGCAATTGAAAAGGACTGGAACGAGATGCAGAAAAACAAATACAACTGTGAAAATTTGTATATGGCACTAATTATAACCAAATTTGAAACCATCATGTAGCATAAGTAGTTGAAATACATATCATGCACATTTTTGTGTTGAACATGCAAAATGTCAAAGTCAACAGTTGTTTTAGAAATTTGTCTAAGGCATTAACTTCAACTATGTTAACTTTTTATGGCTGCAAAGTACAAAATCAAACTATAATGAACAGCCAACCAAGCAAATATGTTTGGTAGCTTTACTTTATATAGAGATATCCACAGCAATGGACATCAGTCCAATGAACCCAACATTATTTGTATTGATTACAATACAAGCATGGGCTAGCATCTTGGGCTGTTCATTCTGAAAATAAAATAAATAGGCATAAGATAAAATATATGAATACAGCATTGACACTAACACAATTAGTTATTTTTAAAACCATGTCAAAATTGAGACAACAATACAACTTTGCCTTGAAAAGTCAATGTATGAATATGAATTATCACCAACATGTTTTCAGCCTTCGAATATGCGAATTAATGAAAAACAAGAATGCCATATAGTAATTTGCTACCACAAAATGAGCATTTTCAGTAACTTGTTTTTGTAAGCGGCTTCATACATACTACTTACAAAACTAACTTATAGTTTGTGAATAAAAAAAATATTTACCTTCGTCAGAACAAAAATGGCAGTAGAATGCTTGCTGATATTACTTTTTCCTTTGTATCTTCATGATGTCCACCCCAACATTAATTAACCTAAAAGGAATTGTTGTTGAAAAATTTTATTTGCCGAAGGGCAAAGGCGAAATACAGAACACAAAAATGCTATATTTGTTACTTTGATAAGAAATGACAATACTTACTGAACATTACTTTTCATGTGTCAACATATTCTTCTGGTATCAGGCCCAAACCAGCAAGTAAGACATTCTACAAAACATTCAACAACAAAAATAACATCTGCACAACATTTATTGTCATGTATGTTTTAAAGTGCCTGATGTTTGGTTTATTGTACATGCAATTGCTAATGAAGTGAATAAAAGCACATGCTTAAAAAGCACACATGTTGATAAAGTGCTTAAAACTAACCTCAGGGTGATCCATCTAATCCACAATTTGTATTGCAACAAGTTGATCAACAGTATACAAGGACCTAGTTTATATACAATATAACCTAAAAGAATTTTGCAAACCAAACAGCTCATATTAAAAATGGCAAAATACACATTTTAACATAGCTAAAAACGAAGTGGCACGACTTACCCTTGTAGTTGAAACAACATAGTTAACAAGCCAACCTGGCAAGTTGCTTTGAAACATTTCGCCACAAATTCCCGCCGAAATATTTTCAAGGCAAGGTGTAAATAAAACCTTGTCTACACAGTCCCAAAAATTCTCAGCTTCCAAGTTTATAACAATCTGACATTACAAGATGTTATTGTATTAATACAGTTAATTTACGTTCAAAAATAATGGACAAATAAGTAGGTAGTAATTAATTTATACTTACATTGGGCGGATCCCCATGCTTCGGATTGTGCGTTTTCGAAACGTGGGCGAGAGAACCTAAATTTTACTCGCAATGCCCTTAAACGATAGGAGTATAGTTTGATAATATCTAACTCAAAACGCTCTTAATTATACACTAGCAATTGCGCATACAACTGTGCTTAGCAGTAAAATCAGCATTAATGCATTTTGCTGATTGCTTGCTTTATGACGTAAATTAAAATACATTATGACAGAGGAATACATGTTGGGCATTTCCCATCGCCAATACTTACTTCAATAGAAATATTGATATGCAATACAAAACATTCTTTAGTAATTTATCTTGTCACCAGCCTTCGAATTTTGACCGTAAATATCCTATGCAAACATAGATGTCTTGTAACAACACGGAAAGCGTGTTGCTAACAGTAGTGCATATAACACGTTGATGTGTTATTATGCAAATTTGCAACACGTTTGCCAGAAACTGCCGTGTTGTTTCCAAAGAACACACGTGTTGTTTGCAGATTTTAACGCAAAAACACACACCGCCGTGTTAGAAATACACATCAAGCGTGTTGTTTTCACTCGGTGCTTATAAAACAACACGTTTGGCAACACAGAAGTGTGTCATTTCAACACGTAGCAGTGTCAAAACAACACGTCTAATTTTCTAGTGAAGGTTGGCTGCCTCCAACTTCAAGTATTTCGCAAGGAAAAGTGTTGCGGCAATATTTTTACTCGTGATATATCAGGGCGTATGTCACCTAATTGGGAAACCGTACAACAAATAAGTGGAACGAGACTGAAACCAAGCCAAAAACGGAAAAATCAGGCGCAATGTTCGTATACGGCGTATTTAATGTGGAGTCATCACATTTCATAAAGCACAATTTTCTTTTATGAGAAATTGAGAAATTTGTCAAAACATTATTTCGCGCCACTGTTTCTACCAATTAGGTCTTAACAGCGCAGCTTGGTGTAACTAATCTTCCCCGCCAAAGGCTATTACTGATACAATATAATCACTTCATTTTCTAGTGGGGTCCCTCACCCACAAAGTATCATAAATTTCAAGGCATGTTTTTCAACACCCCCCCCCCACACTTCCCAAACGACAGGAAGTTGTAATTAGTCCCAGTTTCACAATCCAGCGACTCGTGAGGTCTTGCTCAAACATCGGGCCGCCAGCCTTTGGCACACACGATTGTAAATCACTCTATGAACTGAGCGCAGCTAACTGCTAGACTTACTTGGTCAAAGTGCGCCCAGAGGGGCACAAACAGGGCCTGAGCGCAAACGCGCCAACGTTCTCATTTCATTGTTGTAGGTTTAGCGCGCGAGCGTGGACTGAGGCAGTTTCGTTTTCAAATGATAAAAACTTCACTTCTCCAATCGTACTTCGTTGGTTCCCAATGGGACGATTGTTAGGTAACTGTTATTGATGAAACTGGTCATTGCAACATCATGCAACGTAATCAGGTTTTAAGGCAAATGCGGTCGAAGTGGTGACTCATCAAAACCACGCGACAGGTTAATCGCGTCTTCATTGTTACGCGTTCTACAATCAGCAGTGACATGGTTTCAAGTGTGCGAATGAAGTGCTTGGAGATTAGACATACAAAAGCGCAACATTTGCAGATGTATTTGGAGGTGTAATAGTTTCAGGTCAAGCTATATCAAGGCGCGTTAATGGTCAGCTGTTTTCTGGTAGAAGCAAAGACAGTGTCTTCGTGTTTAGCAATGTTTGACGTCATAGACGGACAGATACTATTATTGTGATACAGTTTACGTCCTGAAATATACCAGAGGTGTTGTATTTTTGTTATTCCCTGTAAGTCTTTTGTTGGCCACAGTACGTATTCGGGTCCGAAGCGATACAGCACTTAATACATTTTAGATTGTATGTCAAATTATTCAGTGGCATGCCATTAAAGTGTTTACCACAGTTTACTGACAATAAACGTATCTACAGCATAAGGCAGGATGGGTTAACGGCAATTTTAATGCAGTTACGAGACAAATCGAAATTTTGTATTCTCGGGGCGGTAGCCAGTTTTCGTTGAAAAATAAACGCGAACCGAAATCGAAACTAGTTTCGCGATCGCTGGATGCCTTTTTTTCTCGACCTTAGCTCAACCAAAGTATCCACATATAATGTGACCTTCTCTCGTTGCAGAGATTTATCAGAATTGTTCGCTCATAGCTTCATACCAAGGTGCTGAACAGTTAGTATAGAGGTTGTGATTCGTGGCGTTCTTGCTTTGCCATTCTGCTCCATTGTATTCTAACTATACGGTAAAGGTCGGTGGTTCCCAATCTTCTGTAGGTGTAACATCACGAAACGCGTTATATTCTAACTAGAAACAATGGGTTTAACATCACGAATAGGAAAGTTTGAGAACAAATTCAAAATAAGGGGCTTTAAATGTTTGCAGTTATGAAACCCCTGGAACCGTTCCACGGCGCCCTTGGGGTCCGTGAACCAAAGGTTGGGTACCACTGATATAGTAGGTGAATACAACGTCGGAAGTTGTTGTAAGGTAAGCGAGGCGCTGTCTTGGCCGCCGGACGGAGTCCGTGTCGACTTCCGTTGAGAAAAAGTTTGTGTTGAGGTTAAACGCGTGGTTGATCGCGGGAGGGAACTGAACGCGTTCGTCCCGCTCAGCTTCTCAGCTCAAGTTTCGCGTGATTGACAAATCACCCCCAGTGGGAGCTGGCGACGTCGGAAAGCGTTCTGCCGAAAACCGAAACATCTTTTTCCGCGAAATGGATAATATTTTGTCGAGGTAGGAGGTTAACATAACCCTAATATGCCAATAAAGGAAGCAGCAGCAAAATTTTGTTTACAAATGCATTGGTGTCCGGCATGAGTGAGCTTAAAGCTATACCAAAAGGCGTTACGGTAAACACGTTGTTCGGCTTACTGTATATATCTAAAGCTAATCAAGTCACGAGTACTAGTTTGCCGGTTGCAGCACAGTCGCTATAATATCACGTTTGCTGCAAACAGCTGTTATGTAAGATTTTTTTGCCGTGAAGGCCTTTTTTTGCAATGGCTGCAAAAATTAAACGCAACTTTTTTCACTTGGAAATAATTTTTTTATTGGTAATTTTTATTTAGTAACCTTTGTTTTATTTTTAAGGAAGGCAAATATGATCAAGCCTTTATAAATACTGTACACTTGCATTTAATAAATTTGCCAAGGCGTCATAACAATGTATCTGTATGCACTAATATTTCATTTGCAAGGAATGTTTTTAAATGTTCAAATATTAAAAACGACATTATTTCAATAAATTTTTATCGTATACAAAGACATATAACCAAAAGTGTCCTAAAATTGCGATGGTAACTGTCTTACTGAAACGTCACAAACATTTCATTGTTGCGGTTTGTGACGTTTTAGTAAGACTTTGTCTTGTAGAATAATGCATTGTTGGCACAACAATAGGTAAACAGTAGCCCTTAGTCTACCTTAAGGCACCTTAAGGTTGGTTAGTTGCAAAGGAAACTGTGAGTTTGCACAGGAAGTGTTCACTTCTGTTGCATTCACGAGATGTCAAAACATTAATTAACCTAGAAGCTCGCGATGTAGGAAGGATATGCGATGCGGTATGTGAGTTGTATATTTAAATGCTCTTATGTTGTTGTGTGCTAATGTAGGTAGGCTATGTTGTCATGTTAAACCCTGAATACAAGTGAAAGATAACGCCCGCCGTGGAATAAGCACTGTTTTCAATTTATCAGGGTTTGTTTTAGTGAACAAGAATTATCGATCACTCCCACAACAAAACTATCATTAAATTAAAATAAATGTGAATATTTTCGTTTCCTTTTCTTTCGCGTAAAAAACAAGCAACAGTTGTTCTTGAGCATTGTGTATGCTACAAAATACAAAGACTTACAAATACGAATGCTTTTCGCTAGATGGCGGTAAAGTGATGCAAAGTTTTTCGGCGCTCGTGTGGTTACTGTGCACACTGCTGCGTGATAAAATTGACTAAGTATTTATTCGAAATTGTTCACGAAAACAATAGCTGTGGCTAATTGTTACAAAATTAGTTCTTAAATGTTATTTCACTCGGAATAATTCGCAAGGCGAATGTCCAATTTTAAAGTTTTTTTGAACAATCGTTTTTCCTGTACCCCGTTCTAAACTGCTTTCAAAACAATAACCAGTCTTTCTTAAAACCAGTCTTATAGTGGTTTGTAGGAATAAGTTTTCCAAAAAGGCAACATTTTCCCAAACATAGCAAGGAAGTCAGGGTTTCATGTTGCTGGAAACTGGCGAAAGATTTAATTTTTTTTCTTTCAATTCATCCCGACCGCCGAATGGAAAGTGTGTTGCAACAATGTAGCGCTCTATGACGCGTAAATTACCCTATTGTTTCGGCATACTTACATGCAAAGGCTGATGCCGTGAATCCATCCTGATTTCCATGCAATCTTTGTTTGTATTACACTCACAGGCATCTGTTCCATTGATAGAGGCCTGTAGCGGAAAACGTTGTCTCCCGAAAGTGTTTTGAGAATTGTTTCTGGCTGAAACGGGAAGAGAAAATAAACATATTGTCGAAAGGGCGGTTCAGCATATCGTGGGGCAGTTGTTGTAGCAAGAAACTGGTTCTTTTATGTTGGGGTATTTTGTTGGGAGTTGAGTAGAGGACGGCCATAGTAGTTTCCTATTCGTTTTCCTACTCCCGCTAGAGCGTTTGGGCACAAAAGTTTCACAAGTAAACTTAATTTAGTTTTTCTGTGTGCATTTAGAAAGTTTTGCGTGTGTGTAAGTATGATGCGATCAAGTGGTGTAGATTTTCTTGGCGAGACTGTCGTTTTAAGGCAGGAAATACTACAGCGCGAAATTAAACTTATTTTCTTATGCCAAACAAACTCATGATTGGATTTCATCTCTTACAAGACACGGTATGAATTTCATATAATAGTGATATAACAGGAATATGCGGGTCTGTACTCATATGTTCGGGTTCAACTAAATAGTATGTAGGCTGTATTTCAATATTCTGCCATATGCGAATATGAACACCGAAAATGAATGTTGACAGCGGAGTCCAAACGCAATGCGATAAACAACAACGGCACTGAATCTCGCTTTGTCATTAGCTATTTTGAACGAAACAAACAATGTAACGAACTTAGCGCACTAATAACGGCAAGAGAGTACAAGCTACAACGAAAACACAAACGGTGCGGGTGACTTTTTACATCTAATGCTCGGTCGAGTTTAAATGACTTTCGTGTTGGCTCATAGCGTGCGCGCTGTTATACAAAGAAACAAAACAACCATGTTCTCTTGTTTGTCGTTGAAACATGATATTTAAAGTTGATAATTTGTTACTCTGTGTTCTGTGCAACACGTCAACATATCGTTGCATAAGTCTAATATTGTGGGTAAATTTTTGCGACACAGATTTATTTATAAACCAGTTTTATATGTTACATAATTTGTTGAAAAAAGTTACAAATACAGTCAACCTGATTGCTTCCATGACCCAAGGGTTACAAAACTGTGTTTTTAAAAGTTTGCATAAACATGTCCCAAGTGCAAAGGTCACATTGTTTGTTACGTAACAATAACATAACAATTACATCATCGTGTAAAATTTCCTATCGTTTGGGTTGTCACAGCCGGTAAATATACACGCGCGTGCCAAAAATCCCTCGCGCGCGTTTACTGTGACGTCACAATACCACGCGCGGGGCGTAAAAATACTCCATCAGTATACTGTTGAGTGAATACTTCCCAGTAAGGGCTGAGGTTATAATAGCTGCGACACGTCATGTCATACACTGTCTGCTCGACGCTGCAGAAGAATCGCTAAAATTACCCGGTTTGAAGTACAACACTCATTTGTTGCACGTTTCAGTTGCGTCACAAAGGGTGATTCGTGTTGTGTCGAACTGTTTCCGTTTTACACACGCGAAAAAGGAAAATTCTGGCGTTTGTGACGCGACAGTAGCCCGGGCGTTCGTGATTTCCGCTTCTGCGTGCACGTGTCGAAACAGGGAATTAATAATTGAGAACACTTCTTGCCAACCGTCCATTATTACGCTAAATCCATTATTACACTCCATTCTCTCGTCACGAATCCAAAGTAATTGTGGATTGCCAGTTGCCTGCTTGTCACGTTAATCACCGGATGCTGCGTCACACTTTCACCGGGATTTCACAGGAACGCCAGGCGTCACTTCCTGTCTAGGGTCACGGGAAATCCCCGTTCCAATTTTAAAATTATAACTTCTCTAGATTCGGACTTGTCTAAGAGAAGGCTCTGTGGAAGAGGCATTGAACTTAAAACACCAAGGCGGTGACCTTGTCCTATTTCTTCCCTGCCCCCGCGGAAACGGGTTGTTGTTACCCACAATTCCCTTTTTGACCTCCCCCCCCCACCGACCTGAAACATTTTTCTTCGTCGTGAGTCGGATGGTGCGAAAATTGGCGGGAACGTTGTTTTGCCACTCCCGCTAATTGGCTAAATCAAATCAACCACGTGATAAAACGATCGTTGATTGGTCGTGGGAGACTGCGTCTGGATGTCTTGTGCTATTTCATAATGGCATACGAGATGTAAAACACTAAACATTTAGGCTATTTATGGAAACAGGTTTTTGCGTCTGTTCCCTACTTCGACTAGGGTGTACAACTTTTCAAAACATTTCGCTGCATTCGAGAATATTCTCGCGCGAAGCTTGTTTGTTTTTGTTCCGGGTTTCTTCCGCTACACCCAAAGCCGATCGACGCTATTCGATAAGATTCGGTCGAATTGTGGATTGTTTATCGATCACATAATGGAACACTTCGTCACGGCCAATTGTGACGTAACAACAACTTCGCGCTTTCTGGGGAGGCAAGTTTCTGTTTTCTCGTTTCTTTCACATTGATTCGTGCTCATATTATTACACTTTTGCACTAACCGTGGTGAAAAACCGCCATTCTTGAGCAAATCCGGACAAATTGATGAGTGTCAGTCATAATCACACCGATTCGGTTGAGCAAAATAATTTTGATTTCGCTTCAACGATTTCGCATCCGGTTTATCGCGACATTGTCATTCCGTCGCCCTGGTAACCGCTTTCGGGTTGGACGTGGTTCGCTGATCGCTGCTTGGGGCGGCGACAAATTAAGCCCCATCTGGCCCCTTTGTGGGGCGCTTGAGCCTGAAGAAATCAACCAATTATCCCAAAAACTTTGGTGTGCTTTCCGCCGAATTGTGAAGTGTCGATATTCGACAAGAATTGTTGATTTAACGCCACATTCATACGAAACACACCCCCATTATGACGAATGATTGTGACCTCACAATGAGATGAGAGCAACGAACATCCTTGCTATGGTTTATTTCTGTTCCGATTATTTCGGAAGCGCATACAATCATTTAATCAAACTCGTGTGGAATGGTCGCATTACTTAGGAAAGGCGCACGCGACATTTTATGACGTAACAAAGGCATGACAAACCGTGCCGTGGCAGCAAATCGTGATGCGGACTTGAGTCGAACTTCGATATTGAAAGCTTGGGCACGTTTCTTAATCTTCCCAGAATTTTAACGCCCGAAATTCGATACCGATATTTACCTTACGTGGTTGCGCGATCACAATCGAAAAAGGACAGTCAAGGGTCGCTCGCTAAGCTCTCACGTGACCACACGAGGTGTTTCCCCTCGAAGGAACCGTGTAATTATTTGAATCCGCGCCTCCGGCTTTTTAGGACAAAAATTCAACGTCGTAATTAAAACCGGATCGGCGCCATATTGTGGAGGGCGATGGCTTTTCGGGATCTTGGTGACATTTGGGTCAAGTTGAACGAATTTGTAAGTTGCTAGACCGCTGCTAAATTAGGTTACGTCGGCTGCGTTCGTGCGTCAAAATCCGGTCGTTTAACGCAAGACGCAAAATATCATGTATTTTCGGAGTGGGAATGTCCTGATCTTTTTAAGTTCCGACTTTGAGCTTCTGGCGCATTTGATTGCAGGAAAAGAGTCATTAAATATTATGGGCTAATTTTAAATGTTTTACTGCGGATTTATCGGGAACTTATCCAGACATTAAATAACCAGGCAATCTGTACATAAACCACCAGCAAAAATTTGCCCCTCAAAATAACACTTCTTTGTTTTGTGTGAAAGTCATGGAATCCTTTTTTAAAGGCCTTTAAAGTACATATGGTTGGTTCATATGGAAACAATGCCCTCGATGAATGACCTAAAATACATTTTGCCACACCGATAAACAAAGATTCTCAAAAGAGTTCAATTGGTACATTTGCATACAAATTGTCAGCATGAATTAGATTTCTTTGATGGTCTGAAGTCAATGGTATGACGGCCGAGATTTTATGCAAATTTCTAGGTTCGTTGACCTGTATAGAATATCACGCTTTTAATGCAATATACAGGATAATGAGACCAACCTTTACTAAGCGTTCTGGTTACTGCTCTAACTAACCACTACATACATGGCGTGTATCCAATCAAAGACGGAAATCCCTTCACGTGACAACTTGGCACGCGTATTTGTTTTTAAGACGCTTTAAAATCCTTCTACCGCTATCTAAAATAACGGAGCCCCTTCACGAACGGCGACATCCGCGGATCACATGGAAATAACCGCCCGGCAAGTCGGCGTGCGAGCTGCTAATTGCGTTAAATACGTGAGGCGTCTTTCTCAAAGATGGCGGCGCTGCGGGCTATCCTACTGCTCACCTTTCCAGCATGTAATTACTTCTATATCTGGTAACGACCTCACTTCACGATGGAAGTTTAAAACCGCCCGTTGTTTTAAGGCTAAATATAGCACTCTCGTCCAAATAGCTACCCCTCCTACAAGATCCTCACGTTTGGAGATTTGCATTTAAACTTTACACCCGTCCGGACAATAAACATCGCCCACTCACATTGCATGAAGGTGAAACAAATATTCCATTCATTTTAATTCATTCATTCAAAATTTGAAAAATATTTTCGTCGTTGCGGAAAGCACGATAATTTCGCAAAACTAATAAACTGAAGTGAACAGCGTTAAAAAATGCGGTTTGATACGCTGACAAAAAGGGCCCAAAAATCTTTATTAGTTTGCACGATTGACACAAATATTAGGGCATTTATATACAGTGTTCAAATAGCGCCTTCATAGATTCAAGCTCTGTCGTTCCTTCGGTCCAATTTACACCATAAATCCTCTAAGCTATGGGTGTAGCGTTCAATATATAAATGAAGTAGTTTTTAGAACGCAAATTCAAATTCACAAATCCGGCAGACGAATGACTCAACAAAATCTATACTTGTGTGATCCGCGTGAATCAGCGTTTTGCTTTCTCCGGCGGTCGATTTGGTTTTTCACCAGATCGTGATCTCGTTGTGGATAAATTCGGTTGTTTGTGGTTGCCTTTTTACACCAAGGAAGAGTTCCTTTAATCGTGTTCGAATTGCAAGGTTGTAATTTTGCCGACCCTTCTGTGGTAGTTGGAAATGGGTTCCACGAACGTTTTGCAGTTTCACGATCCCGAAAACTAAGCAAGAAATAACGGAATCGATTAGCAATGATTCGAAGGAAAAGTAAAAAATATCTACATGTTTTACAACTGAAGTAAAAGTTTATGGAGTTTGTCCCATGTCGCAGCGGCGGCTCCAATAAACCTGTGAGAAAATATCTTACTTGAAACACACTTTCTTGTAACAATAGAACATATAACAAACCTAGCAACGAGGGCGTATCGCTGTTGACATTAAACGCACAAGTTCTAAACAATAAACATTTTCACTTCCCAATCCAAGAGTTTGCAAATACGAATCGAAAATTAACATAATGTTGATTTGAACGCTTTATTTGACATCGGTGACAAAATGTCACTGAGTTGCCACTGTTTCTACGTTTGAATTTCTTCAGCGTATTAAGCTATAGCTTGGTTACTTGGGACGAATTATATATATAATAAAACGAAACAGTCGCCAAGTCTAATTCTCAGGCAAAGTAGGTACAATGCTGAAAAATTAATCTGTGCAACGAAATGTGCCAGAGGTCAAACAAGTGTTGACGTAATTTCGCGCAATAAAAACCGCAAAAATTACAAATCCCCTTATTTTGCGCACGGCGTTACATCATTACAAACTGAAAGTGACAAAATTAAAACTGACTTGGAATTACGTCACTAATCTGGCATCTTTAAATGTCAAAGCAAAATCGGGTTTTTGCACCGCGCATTTGTGACAGTTACAAATAAAATAACCCCCAGACGCCACGACTTTATGACGTAACAATGAATGCGCGCGGCACTGGTTATGCCGTCACAATGCGGGTAAAGGTGGTTGCGTTGTGTATCTAACTGCAATGTAAATCCAGCACATGCATTTTCCCCCTATTCCTGTTGCGCGCTAGTGTAACTTGGCCACAATGTACCCCAATGAACACGTTAAGCTTCTGTAGTTCAGTTGGTAGAGCCGTTGGCCTGGTTAGCCCAGTGTCGTGAGTTCAAACCACAGGAGCTTGATTTTTCAAATCTTGCTCCGACTTGTCAGGAAAAAGTGGCTGATCCATCTTGGCTGCGAAGCCTTTGTACGACCTTCTTTGAATTCTATGGGATTACCTAATCGTGTGTATGTAAGTAAATAGTATCTCAGATTTTGTTTTCGTGGTTTTACCTGGCGACCCTTTAATTTGACTCTGTAGCACCGGATGAAATTTTATTGACGTTAGCTGAATTTGACTCTCATATTTATTAGACTTCAATAGATTATGACACAATCTTAATGTTCATCAATTTAACATATATCCTGTACAAAGCTTCAGGTTTTGTAATGGCAGAAAAATTAACGAAACGATTTTCTGTGTAGTTTTAAAATACAACATCAAAGGTTTTTTAAGACTAGTATTTGACAATATCATAATTGGACAAAAAAAGAATTTCCTTATTAGAGGAACATTTATAAAAAAAAAATATGCTTATATCGTGATAAACGTTATGGAGACGCCAATTTTGGAAAGTTTTTTTCGTCCAATAATACATAGCCAAAGTGAATGGGAAATAAAAATCCCTTGTCATATTTAAATGTATCGTGTCGGCTATAAAATTTATCGGGCATTGTTCATCTGGCAATGACTTGTCACAAACGTCGTTCTGTGACGCAACAAACAAAAATACCATTTGCCCAACATGGTCAACTCTCTGGGTGCTTCCCCGTATGGCGTCATGCGCAATCCATTTCGGTGAAGAAAGCTAAACAGGAAGTGCGTGGTTTGTTGTCGAACAATAGACAGTGACGCTGCTTCCGGTTAGAACGCTTTTAGCAACATCGCGAACACTCGTGTAATGGCTCACTGTTACGTCACAAGGCAAAGGTGGTGTTGGGAGCGGAAGGAGATTGCCAAAACGGTTCCTCGTTTATATTCTTTCGCGGTCCTATTTTCCGGACGCCAGGAACATATTTTAGGTTAAAGTTGAAGCGCTTAATCGTGCGTTGATTTGTGTTTTTAAATTATTTTGGCAATATTCGTGTTTTTTTTTGCGTTTTGCCACGAACTCGTGTGAAGGAATATATGAAATTAGTGTAATCACAAAATACCATTTCTTTCAAGCAGAAAAAGGCGGATTTTGAGGCTTGTATTCAACTTAAACTGCCATATGGCGCACCCATTATTGTTGGCGGCAGTAGTTTCTCCAAATTTCGATAATTTCACTGCTAAGATTTAAATTTTAAATTTCATGTCAAAATAGAACAAGTACTTGTTTGCCGCGGTTATCAATGACCACAGTCAACTCTAATTTCTCCAATTTACGCCTTGTTTAGTGGCGCTAATGTATGCTGATTTGCGTTACCTCACCGCCAGGTATCGTTTGTCGAATACTAAGCGATACGATTATCGTGCCGAGAAAGCGAGCGATTTTTACAATGGCAAACAACGATGTTGAATATTCGAACAGGCTCGCCTTTCCGCCGCGGGCGATTCGACTTCTTATCCCATTGTTTATTTTCACCGCGCTACTGTTGAACACGCAGCACTTGGCCCAAATTAAGGCAGGCGCCTACTTAGTGGCGTTCAACTTAGCCCTCACCTACTGTAAACTTTAATAATTTGGCGACAGATTGGGGCGACCGTATGATTTTAAGTATCGCACTCTGGTAATTACCCACCAAGTTCAAGGTCATATATTGCGTTTCAAAGTCACGCGATTGCGTGTGGAGTCGGGCAGAGTATTTCCCTGGCAAGCCCCGGCGTTAAACCTTGTCACGCGAAAACCAACCTACTTTGCACCGGCTTCAAGATTAAAAGGAGATAATTCTTGCTCGGCTACTTTAATGCCCTTCTCCTTACGCGCAAGCTGTCATCCTGTTTCAATTTAAAGCTTGCGTTCTTCATCTTGTAATACACATTCCGTAAGATTCTATATGATTAAGCGATACTGATAATGGTTACAAGGCTACAAGCACAGTCGAAATATACATGTATATCATATATATAAATATATTATTATTGAAAACCTTGTGAAACAAACGACTTTTAAATTGTTACAAAAGTTGTTAAAATTATCTACTATCATGGCCATAAAGCTATCAAGGGATTTTGATAATATAAACTCCCTTCCATAAGAGGAAGATTTTTTTGTTCATGATGAAAATATAATTCCATTTTAAGTGTGCCAAATTAACAATAAAACGGAAATGACGCAAAAACGGAAATAGTAATATTATAGCTACGTTTGGTCAACCTCGAGGCTTCCGGAAATAATAGTAGGAAAAACTAAACAAAAACCTTCTAAAAATGTAGAAATCTCGACACGCGTTTTCAAGAAATTGTCTTTCGTCAGACAATAGAGTGTTGTTACGTAATATTCGTGCTTTTCATCAGATAAAGTACCCCCAAATGGAACGTGCGAGCCATTTCGAATGAGTCTTGCTTGGGGAGTGTAGAAAGCCTCAGTGTATATATCATGTTTCCCTACACGGCGTCAATCATTGCTTAACGAGCAGGGGACTCGCCAGGAAGAGGGCGTCAAGTCAATTCCTTCCGTCGCTTGCTTCAGACATTCTCAGCCCTTTGTAAGGGAAGTTTTAAGCGGTGGAGTTAGATGTTGAGTTAGTTATGAACTGTTGTTGTTCGGTGTTGTCAATTTTTGGTAATTTTTTTGAGGAAACATTCGGTAAATGTTTATGATTATGCAATGCAGCAAAGTGATTGAAAAAGGTTGTTAAACATATTACAAGGAACGTGCATTGTTCAAGCGTTTTGTACTTTATGGATATATAGTGGATATATTTTCGCTGAAACTGAAGTAAATCTTATGCCATGAGGTTGAATTTGTAGATTCTATTTGCGGAGGAGGGGAGTGAACGGATATGTTTTTTCTTGCGTTCCCCCTAAAATGGTGACGTTAAAATAAGGCACGAAAGATGTATACAAAAAAAATAATCGGAATAGATTAATATTAAGGAGAAGTGTCATCACTTGGGATATCAATGTTTGGTCACAAGAATCAGAAAGTAACTTCTATATGACGTAACAATGGGTTCTTCGAAAAGGAAAACGAAAAGAGCCGACTTCCTTCTGATTGACGCAGATCCCCCTGCAACCGTTTTTGCCACGCTCCTAATTTGTCAATATCCAGTTTCGCTTTTTCACAGAGTGAATCAGCTCGCTGCTTTGTGACGCAATAATCAAGTGGGTATGGCGCATTGGTGACATGACGCATCGGGCGGTAGACGGGGTGCGTATGAATCTCACATGGGACTGCTTCTAATTTTAAGCAGCCCTAAGCTGACCCGCGGTGTAGCCTAATTAACCTACATTACCCCAATATGACGCAGCAAAGGCCTTATTTGACATAGTTCTCGATTTATAGGCTAGAATTTTTTCGGTTGCATTTGCTTACTTGCGATTTGCATAAAACCGGGAAAATTTTATATTGCAACATACGCACTTTCTATCGCGTCAACGACTTTTCCCTTGCTTTAATACCAACTGTTACGTCACAAATAAAAACGCGTAGGACACGCGAAATGTCGTGTTTAACCACTCTCGAAAATATCGTCAATCCGGCAACGTCCTTGACAAATATTATGGGGTGATATATTGTGATGCTCAAGAGTCCAAACTTTAAATGATTTTTGTCGGTTTTGGGTGGACTTTCGCACAACGTGCAGGAGATAAAGTTGTCTCCCCGTCACGAAGGGAGGGATCGGCCACGCCAGGTTAATCCCTGACACCAAAGAACCGCCGCAGGCATCAGGCGCATGGGACGCTCGTGGGGGCCAAAGTTCATTCACAACAAACATGGATATTTTTGCGAACCACTGCGGCATTATATCGTGACTCTAAGCGCAATCTCTGCGTCTCGAATAGTCCGGCGCATGACAGCGCGTGCGATGGTGCGTGACGGCGTCGAGAAAATATCGGCTTATCGAGGCGTGGAATTAGATTGGGCGGGGCGCGATCGTGCTCGAGAACGTGATGCGCTTTCTTTTAGCTTCTGTGTAAGAGGTTGTCCGTGACTTTGCGGTTGATCAACGGTTTGAAATCGAAACAACCGCGCCATTGATGGCACCTCATTTGCATGTTGTAGTGTCACTGCATTTAAGCACGCGGCGTTGGTGCGAAACAAACTTCCGTAACAATATTTTATCCTTGCTGATGAGTTTTAACAATTTCTTGGTACTTTGGTTTCTTAATTGTGGCAGAATGTAGATCTCGATTAGACGTTGTTTTCTTCAACGAAATAATGCAGGAAAACCGTTTATGGTTTTGTGTCGTCGCAATATTGAATGGAAAGAATGTTTTTTTATTCGAAGTTTGTCTCACAGTCTCGGAACAAACAAGTTCTTGTAAATTTATTTTATCATTTTTGCTTCATCTTTGTGAGTTTAAATGCTATAACTTGTACAAAAGAATAATTATTTTAGGAGAACAATAAATAGAGGGAAAATGAAAAGATATTTTCTCACAAACGTACCCACAAAGTTTTTAATCTCGACAAATCCTATCAGCTATGTGTTCTTCCCAAATAATTGAATAAGAGTTACTCTGTTCACAGAAATGTCACGAATTTCAAGAGCATGTAAAATCGTGTTTTAACCGTAGAAAAAAAATCCCAGAACAAACTGCACACTGTGCGGCATGTAAACGACAACATATAAATGAGCATGATTAAAAACCGCACGTACAGCAGACGACCTTACCGGAATAGAAAACTCTCTGTCAGCGTGACGAAGACGTGAGAGTGAAACGTTACCTATGTAATCGTGCGCTACCGCACTGGAAATGCTAAACGTGAGCAGGGTGGAGTGCATGCGTCCCACATGTTTATGGATGCGGCCGCCAGTCGAATGTGTAGCTTAAAGGCTGGCATTTTATCGCAAATACACTGCAGGGCAAAACTCTAAACCTCGAAATCGCGTCATTCACTACTTAAGCGTCCCGCGGAATTTTCGCATCTTGATGATCACGTGTTCGGAGAGGTCGCTGCAGTTTCAGTGAGATGCGTATGGTTGGCGGTGGACATGAAGGGGAGTGCAAAATGTTGGTAATTTTTTTGGCGCAAAATCGATTAAAGAATTAAAAGAAAGCCAAAGTCAAATTATTATCTTTAATTAATCATACTTGTGATTGCTACCCGCAAAAAGTGTTGTCGTTGTTCATTTTTGAAAACTTACGTTTCATAACAGCCTTGATGCTTCAACAACCTAAAAGAAAATTCGACAATGCAAAAATACAAAAAAAAAACATTTCTCAACCTAATTTTACAGTATTTCCGAAAGCAGAAATTCCAAACAACTGAAGTGTTTCCAAAAAAATAAATACAACGCCACCCACTACTCCGTCGGTCACGCTCGATTGTAACAGGTTTTCCATCTGTTTCCCTCACAATATTTGCTCAGGCGGAATGCAGACCCAAACTGTCCGTCTGCAGACCGTCTGTAATTGTGACTGGGAGGGCACATTTTGGCTCATGTCATGCATATGTTGAAGGATTGTACGTCAAAAAAATAGTTTTAATATTGCGAAATGGTCAAATGAAGGAGAAGTTAGTTGTGAAACACAAGCACACATTTTCTCTGTTGTAAAACGTCAGTCACCAACGATGAAACAAAAATCTTTCTTGCACAGGCGGCACCAGAACTGGTTTTACAGGTTTAGATTCTCGGTGAGACTTCGGTACTTGAATAAAATTAACGGTTTCGGGTGCGACCGATAAACACGTCCCTTGCAATAACTGTGAAGTCTCGAAGTTCGACAAAAAAGTCCTGCGGAATTTGGTGCAAATCAAATTATTTTCAGGTGAACAGTTTATCATAGGTTTTTTCCTGCCACTGTGCGTGGGTTTTGAGCGCGAAACCGCAAGTTGTCACCCACGCTCTATTCTGATTGGACGAAAGTCACGTGTCCGGGATTTCCGGCGCCACCGTCGCGTGATAAACTCGTGAGTTTGGTTGATAAAACCGGGAAAAGATTTTTTGCCGTCATTCGTTAGCCTGGGCAGAAAGTACACATGTTGAAAAAGAGTTGTACAAAAAACTAACCAGTCAGCTGTTAGGGAGAAGCGACATCGTTCTAGTAGTTTAAAATAGAGTCAAGAAGAATGCTAATGGGAAAATAAAGATTGACAGTTTTTGGTAAAACATCAGCTTATACCTATATTTTACCTTTGTCTGTTTATACGCTCGTCGTTTCTACCGTTGGTTCTGTTTATTATTATTTGCAAAATTGCAAGATATTTTCATGTGGGTATATGCTCATATCCAAACATCTACGCTATTATGTGTATAGCGGTATACAGGAGCATATATCGGTGTGTAAACAAACATGTGCTTTTTGCAAGTACACATGAGCGATATTGAAAGGGCAGAGTTAATAAAATCACGTCTCATGCCGCATATAAACGTGTACCAAATTGAATGCGACCTTTTGCGTAAAGTGCATGGGCGTTCGAATACATAACGACTACAGTCTATTTCCGACTCGTTTACCGCCTTAAAGCAATGCAACGGCACAAAAATAGGACTGAAAAAGGAGAATCTACTCGGAATCGCAACTATTAAAGGCCAAAAACGCCCACAAACGTTAACAGTTGCATACGAAAGAAGACCACTGCAAATAATTTGCGCAGGAATACACTTGTGCGTGTTGTGTTTTACGTAAACGCTTGCAGGTATTCTTGGCGCGCACGTGCGCCGCAAAGGTCGCTTCCACGCTCGTTAGTGACGTTTTTGCGTCGTTTGAATGTCAGCAGGCACAGATCGTGAGGGTTTCACAAGGCTTCGTGGCCAACTGTAGTTTTACCAACTAGCTGCCCAATCAACAGTGATCCGTCAATCAATTTACAAACATCCCTGCATTGACACGTCACAAACTACTGATATTTATCCGCATTCGAATATCGCTCCGCAGCAATGAATAAAAATCCGCCGATAGAATTTCGGGATCTCGCCACCTCGCCCTAAAACACAATCATCTCAATTATCGAATGATCTGACGCGAATTCGGTTGTGCGAAAAAGTCGCGCACGTTCTAGGGAAAAATGCATCACCCGCGATCAATCGCTGGTTAATTGTGACGCGACAATCGATTCGACGAAATGCAGCCTTCCGTCTCAAACAAGTGACATCTCCCATAGTTGACAAAATTTGAAAAACAATCCGACAAAATAACTAGAAATTTGTCAGCGTATCAGTGCGTCTATACCATGGGAAACAAACCATCATTGGTGGATTTTAACCGACTTAACAGTGACGACTTTCCTTTTTTCTAAACGCACTGCATTGGCGAACTTTAACCAAACAAGCCTATTCAAATCTATTGTTTCGGTAAACGGAGCAGGGAATTCCCCAAAGTCACAACCAATCCGTCGGGACAGACCCTTGTAAATTCCAACCACAATTCTGCAAGTCACGCATCTGGAAATAAATCAAGTTTCTGTTGCAAATTTTGAACGATTAGGTCTTGTTTCGCGTTTGGCCTCGTCATAGTGACTCCACAATCACCTAACAATTCACGTGACTGCCTTATTGCGAGCATCCAACATCATTCGAAATCGTTCGGCCTTTTAAGAAAGTGCGATTGCGCCATAATTCGTAATTAACGTTGAAGAACATTTTGGTGATTGTATTTTCTGGCACTGTTAAAAAACAGAAAAATTTCGGTAATTTTGTGTTCAGGAAGAAACCACTTTCAAATATCCCACAGCATTTTAATTTTTTAAGTAATTTTTACGTATTTTTCCACGCATCGGATTCTTCTAGCAAATAAATATGTATGGTGGTCACATATACTTTTAACTTTCAGCCACCCCGAAATTTAAACCCGGGTGTGGCCCTTGTGACCCCAAAGTCCGTCAAGTAATGCGTCATTTCATGTAGGCCAAAAGTTATAACTTCCACGAAAAGTTTTGTAGTCACGAGTCTTCGCGCGTACGTGGTC
Source organism: Ascidia mentula (assembly GCF_947561715.1). Lineage (NCBI taxonomy): Eukaryota > Metazoa > Chordata > Ascidiacea > Phlebobranchia > Ascidiidae > Ascidia > Ascidia mentula. Next base: position 18,843,377 of record NC_138568.1, on the reverse strand, counting down.
AGACGAGAGAGGGCGTAAGAAGAAGGGGCTAGAGAGGGAGGAAAAAGGCTATCTCGAATTTTGAGGATAAATAGACAGAACTGCAAAAAATTTACTGTTAATTCATCGAGTGCCTATCGGAGAAAATGTGGAAGGCAATTAAAATCAGTTTTGTTGCATTACGGGAACGAACTAACTGTTGGGAATGTTTATTGTTTATGATCTGCTCGTTAACTTTTTTGTAGCTATATGACCGCAAGGTCACCTTGACCATATATAAAAACTTTTCTGTTTTCCCAGGATTTAGGCAAACCTTTAAACAAATATTTTATTGAACAAACCATGAGCGGTACAGGGGAAGAGATGAATGGAAAAGACTGTACAGACTCGGATATTTATGCGCCAGAATACAGGGACAGGTTGAGGACTTGGCTCGTCAAGATGATTCACAGGTTGGTCAATATACATTTCTCTTTCTTTCAATACTTTCAATAACTTTTTTGGCTGGCAAGATCATCCATGGTCACACCAAGCTACACCGATGAAGTTTGAAACAGTAGCCATATATGTATGCATCTCATAATACTTGTTAAATTGCTTGACATGAAACGTGTTGTGTTGTTATTGACATCACAAACGGAAAAGGAATTGATTAAAGTTGTCTTGTTGGGATAAAAGTAATATTTTCCGTACAGTTTATTCAACGTAAAATGAATGCTTATTTCATGTATATTTAAACTTAATTTATTGCATATTTATAACACAAAAGGAAAATAGACTTCATTGGGTCCTTTCGATATCCTGTTTTTTAAAGCTCTTGAACAATAACCGTTGGCCGTTGCTTAAGAACCGATAACATAGTTGCAATCCACTATAACAAAAATATATTTTGCGACCAATTTCTTGTTTTTCACCAAAAATGCGATGATAATTAAGAAAATTTTAAGCAGAAATTGCACAAAACTTTCCTTGTAATATTTCATAGTTTTATGTATTGCTACCTTGTGACGTAACATGAGTTTAATTCGCTGGTATTGCGTCACAGTGGAACCATTCCCGGACTTGTTTGGGAAAACGACGAGAAGACGATATTCCGGATGCCATGGAAACATGCGGGAAGACAGGATTACAATCTCGAAGAAGATTCAAAAATTTTTATGGTAAGAAAAGAAAATTTTCTTAAACCAAGTAAAATTGTTATCTGTAAATATATTCCATTGTAACACAGAATTTAGGCTAGTTAAGAGTCTTGATATCTTACACGTTTTGCGTAAAAATGCTGAAAAAATATTTAGAAAATGAGTTACGAATTTGAAACACATAAAATTTCCGATAACTGCGCCATTCGAAAACACGAAAACAAAATCAATTTTCTCCAAATGAAATGTTTTTTTTGAGTTACTGAACACGGGTGTTTACGTGACTTTCCATTCACGACCCAAATGAGACTTTTCAGTTGCGTTCAGGGATTTTTTCAAATTGAAAAAAGCTTGACACTCGTAATCGTCTGACGTTTGCATGTGACGTAATTATCTGCATCGAACGACGTCATACGTGCGTGACACAAAATAAGGGAATCACCGAATTTAGGAAAATACTTGACTTGAGTTTTTTTGTCAATTAGATCAAAACATTTAAAAAAATTTAAAAATATCTAAGAGTCGATTGTGCGCTTTCGGCGCTCTGTACTTAAAATGGCGGCTGTTGCCCTACGGACATTCTTAACTATTTGATAAAGTTTATTCAACAACATGGAAAAGGTTATTACATTCAGTATATCCTTTGCAAGGCTATTTAAACTAAATGCAAAACAATCTAGTAATTATATTTACTGAAAGACGCCACGCATATAAATACCCCCAGACGAAATCGTTATTCTGTAACTTTCGCTTGAAAAAGATAACACAGCGATTTTTTTGACAAATGATATCCCCGCTTTATCGTAACTTCGAATCGGGAACTGGACGATATTTCCTTCTAAATATATCGCGCCGCCATTATTGCCTCAGACCGAGGCATTTTCTCAATGGCAGAAAACAGATAATCGGGCTCCGCTTTCCCGGAAATAGCAGCTTTAACCGACCGCCACCGTTTGCGGACTATCATTACAAACCAGTATCATACAGTTGCTTTTAAGGATCTTCAAAAACACTTTCGCTTTGCGCGGGAACTTCTCAAAACAATGAAAAACTCCCAATAAGTTTTACGTCTTGTCGCGTGCAAGAGATATAACTGTCTTGGAAAGTTCCCAGCATCAGCTCATAGTGATAATGTGCTTATAGGGTACTTTGCGTGGTAGTTTGTATTACAACACATGATAGCGGTTATGTTACATGGCGGAATGCTTTAGTAAGTTTTAAATGAAATTATTCTCTGCAGTGGCTAGAATAATTTATTCCATTGCTAGAAATATCTATTTGGAACACAAATATGACAAACTGACGTCAAAAATTTATCAGAAAACCATTTTTTTCCTTATATTTTCCCATAAACCATTGCGGCATATCTGCAACTTATTAATGTGAAATGAACGCACGCCCTATATACATTTTTCTTCTCTAACCCCCTATAGTACCTTCTGACAGCAGCTCTTCGGTGCTCCTAGTGACCTAGTTACGTTTTTTACAGGCATGGGCCAAGCACAGCGGCAGATACAGGGAGGGGATTGACAAGCCCGAACCCATTGTGTGGAAAACACGCTTGAGGTGTGCTTTGAACAAAATGCCGGACATCCGTGAGCTTCCAGATCGCAGCCGATTGGACATCAGTGAACCGTATCGAGTCTACCAGCTGCTTCCTCCTGTGCATAAAGGTAACTATAGGGCAAAAGGTGATTGCACATCAAAACTACCACCAATAATTTCATCATAAAAAGTGGTTTAAACCAATATTACCAAAGGTTTGTTGAAGGCATTTTTTTCCAACGATTGTAATTTTATTATGGCACTTTTTCCCGGAAAGCGGTTGAATGAGTGATTTTTCAACCATAATTAGAACGAGTTGTAACAGAGTCTTTTGAAGTGGTCTTGTAACATTAGTATCATAAACTTCGCAAATGGAATTAACGAAATAACATAACTCTAAATTTAGGTTCCCAAATTCGACGGAGACTCTACAAACGAAGCCAAAGTCAAGACCAAGAACGTATGACATCATCAAACAACGTTTCGCCGACGTCACCATTTCTTAACTTGTTGGACCGAAAGGACGACAGTTGGGCCAAAGGTTTCACACAATACAAAAGAAACAATTCATCAGAGGTAAACATAAAAACAACAACTTTTATTTGATGCAACTGTTTAAAAACCTTGTGCTCAATGCTTGTTCTCCATATTGTCGCAGAACACTCCACAGCGCTTTAACAGCACTTCGCCTCCAAGACCAACACCTCTGCTGACATCGACAGCAAACCACCTTACTGCACCCGGATTTTGGTTCTCGCAGCCCGCCGGCATCCCATTCAAACCCCCGATGTCCACACATGCTTTGCCTCTGCCGCAAACTTCCAGCGACGCTCTGTCCTTCGAACACAACCAACCTCTCGGCAATTTGAGCGCAATCAACTCCCGCTACCCCCTTTTACCCGGTCTTCACGCCCCATTTTCCAACCCACCAGGGTTTTCGGCGTCAGCTGGGTTTCGTCACCCATTCGGATTCACTAACACCTCCGCTGTGGTGGATCACATGAAGCAGATGACCGCACAAGCCCTGGCCGCCGAGCACAAATACCAAGAACAATTGGTGAGTTCCAATAACTCTATGACGTTAACAAAACCGATTGTGAGCTCACAACACCGTTTTTTGGATTGCGACTTACGGCTTGTGGCGGTGAAAGTGGCAGAAACGCGCGACCTTTCGTTTGCTGCGGTTAGAAGAACTTCGCGCTATACGTAACAATGATGCGTTCCTGCGTTCGACGCTAAAGCGCGTGAAACCTGTGTCGTGCGCAAGAACGCCGCGAGGTCCGTTGCTACCGAGTGCAGAAAACAGGTGCAAACACTGTTACGTCAAACACAATGTTGCGGGAATAAATTCCTTATCTTTCTCGTTATTTAAAAGTCAAAAACAATTGTTGCAGACGTTCGCAAGGAAACTGGAAGAGGAAAACGACAAGTTGAGGTCGGATGAGCGAAAGCTATTTGAACGATTGGACGTCCTTGAAAACAAGTCAAGCACCGACGGTCTACGAAGAAACGTAAGTTATTTGACATTTGTTGACAACGTAAATTTAGTGTCTCATTAGTTTTGAGAAAATTTACATGTTCATTTGAGGTTAAAATTAAACTCGTACATTTTGTTGGCATTGAAGGTAATTAATTTTGATGGCAAGAAAATGAAACACGACATTTTTATCGTTGTAGTATTTTGTTTAAACTTGCTACAAATAAACAACAACTTTCAAACACAAAATCGCATGTATTGCTTACTCAAATTTAAAGCACCATATTTCAAGAACAACAATAAATGATTGTTGACGCTAAAGTTGAGCTGTGAAAGAACAGTAACGTCCTGGGCGTCCGAATCGTTCGCCATTTTACCGAGCAACAGCGAAATAAGTCCAACCGAAATTTATCTGTTTACAGCCTGTGGAATTGCAGCGTAAAGCTCAAGAGTTAGAGATGGAACTACGCAAGATTCATTCGATTCTGGGCCGAGACGGATCCCCTGCAGAGGTAATCTTTAGCATCTGTATATAAACTCCACCGAAGCCTATATACCTTCATCGCAATTTCGCATTCGGTTTTCAGTTATGTAAGCGCGACACTTCTGCGAAAAAGAGGTCGCCCGCAGGACAAGAGCTTTAGCGGTATCAAAACGATAATCTCAGGTAGTGCGAGGGTCGCTTACCTCTAGGTTAAATTTTTCTGCTCTAACAAGTTTCCTGGAAACCTGTTTTTGTGTTGAAAGTAACAATACAATCTGCACCTCTTGCGATGCAGCAGTGGGCGTTTCTAAGTCCGGCGACTTACAAGCAGTTTCTTGCTTTAAAATTTATCGCACAGCCATTTCTTTGTAGAAATTTTTAAATTATTCTGCATTATTTTACTACAATAATGAAGCTAATATATTTGCTTAAAACACTGCTCAGTCCATTTTCGTCAAAAACATAGAAATCATGTTTTTCGAAATATTCAACGGTAATATTTTATTTTCAGTACTCCAACCTGTACGCGCAATTCACCGCCTCTCAAAGCCGCATCGAGTCGCTAGAGAGCGAACTCGCTCACTACCGTACTGCGCATGCGCGGGAACGCGACGCCCGCGAAAAATTAGAAGTGGAACGTGAAAGAATGAAGTCTGTATTGGAAGGAATGGGGGAGGGTCTCCGCAACCTTGCAGTTCACATGAGACCTCGTGATGCAAAAGTGACGTCAGACGCCGACAATGACGTCATTTTATCTGAGGTGAGGTTTGTTTTGATATTTCTTGCAGTTCTTATCGGAAGATTCGAACCGAATTTCACCAATGTCGCTTTTTTGCAGTCAGGCGTCGAGAACAAACGCGCGGCGTACGACAAATTTAAAGAACAACTTGCCTGTATGACGTCACAAGCAAGTGAATCTAACGACGTTTTTCGGGGTTCCCCGGTTTCTGTGGAGAGCAGGAGGTCTTCGGTTCGTTCCGTGTCGCCAATGCGTGACGTCAGACCACGTGACGACGATTGTTGCAGACGAGACAACAAAAGAAAGCGGGCCTCCTCCCCACTCGATCTAACAGGTAAAAGTCGTGACGTAGTTTTTATTTTAGTTTAATGCAATCGCTAAAAGTTTTGCTACATACGTCACTCGATTCGCTAAAGCTTGTAAACTAACAATACAGCAACTGTGAGACTTTTGCGGAAATCTCCATGGAACAGAATAATTACGACCTAAATCCTGACGTCATATCAACATACGATATATTCACTCTCACACAAAGATTTCTAAACACTTAAATCCGATTTGTTTTGGCTGCAAAACTAAAGTTCATTATCTTTTTGCAGTCGGTTCTCCCGCCAAACTCCATTGCGCCTCTGGTGATGAAAGCGATTCTCCTCCATTGGTCGAACACGTGCCTGCAACGTCATATCCGGGACAATCTGTATCCTCACCTCCATCGCTCATCTACGTCACTAGATATTCAGCGGACTATTCTCCCGACCAATCATCGTCAAACACGTCACCGGATCACGCAATCAGATCCGCCTCTCTGTCGCCGCCCCAGCGGTCACCGCACCTCCTTTCCCATCAACGTCACGGAACAATTCAAGTTTCGTGAAAATGCGGTGCCGCTAGTGACGTCATAATAGTGACATCAGCAAGACGAAATTGATTTTGTTTTTGACATATTACAATTACTTTCAAAGCAATTGTTGCGACAGACTTGCAATGACAAAATATTCTGTTTGATTGTGTCGTAACAATTGAAACCTCAAACAAACGTTCCACATGGCTGCTCGCTGGAAAGTAATTTTTTCGGTGCAATTCGCAGTTTTTCTTGTGTTTTTTTGCATAAGTTCCATACACCACGGTGTGCAATTTTGTGCCGCTATAAATTTTGATTTTTTTTTGACATTTCGTTCCATCGTTAAGTTTTACTCAACGCGGTTCCGCCTTCTTTAATCAACTGACCAGGCAAAAAACTGGTGAAGATACCAGTGGCGTCACAATACGTGTAGAGCGGGTGGTAACGCGCTTTTAACGCTGTTTATTTGCCAATGATGACGCGCGAAGTACACGGAAATAAAAGTTGCAATTACAATTTCGAATTATTCTTCTGTATTCGAAAATTTAATTAGGCTATTTGTACTGTAGTAAGTGGAAGACTAGCAGCCAACAGCCGTGGGTCAGTAAAGGAACAGGTTGAAGCAAAATTAAACCACCAAAAACCGATAGCATCGGGCGCTTAACCGATGTTACCCATCGCCCGCTTCATTGATACAAGTGTTTTACTTAAATCTCTGCTGCCCACTGACGGATAAATTTATCCTGTTGAATTAGCCGCAAGCTGATTTAACCTAAAAAAGGTAATTTGCATTATGTGTTTAAACCTGTAACATATTTGATCGACCACTTTAGTCAAGGAATGGCAGCAAAATGCCCCAACGTAAAGAAACATGACTGCAACTGATTTGAACATTTGCAAAATATATTTGCCCGCTGTGTTGGAAAATAATCTTATCAAGGCTGTTGTTTTTAACCCCTTGTCAAGAAAATAATGCTGTTTTTTATTTATATTGTTAACTGGTGATGCAAGTGCAGACAAACTTGTGTTTTGAGTACTTTAACCATTGTGTTTCATACAATTGTAGTACTAGTTTTTGTTCGGCTTGCGAATAAGGACTAAGCAAGGACTGTTACAACAGTTTGCAGCACTTCCAAGTAAACAACAACAAAAAGGACTTAATTTACCCCAAGTTACCCTGATTTGCACCAGGAACCCATCATTCAGACTGGCTGACTTCTGACGTTATTTGAACTTTTTGTGACTTGTGGGAAGAGCGATTTCCAATTAAGTTCAGCACCGTTGTCTTGGCTATGATATGAAAAGGAACTTGCGCTGGCCAACATTGAAACGGTTTTCGTATACACAGAACATTTGCTTACCTAAATTAAAAGCCATACTTATCAACAACATTTGCTGCAAAAAGGTGACGGAATTTGAACCTACAGTCTCACAGTTTGCACAATAACCCCAATGCTGGTGCCCAACACCAATGAAAAAGCAAAAACCCACACACAAGTATTGTTATAGGGTTTATTCATCATTATTTCCTATCAACAAAAGCAAGCGTTTACAAATCTAACGTCCAATTGTAGCATGCCACGTCACCGTAAATTCAATATACAAGTGCCAACGAGCGTGTATAGGAATGTCGAAACCTCATCCGAGTTAATTTGATTCTATCAGCAAACGTTTTGAGTTGGCGGGGCCACTAAATATACATCTGTACAAGATCGAAAAGCGATTTTCAAGCTCGCCGTTACCAAGCAACACAACTGCATTGTTACGATGCGTCACTAAAGCGACGAAAAAAACGGGAAAATTGTGCTATGGGGGAATTACCTAAAAGTTGCGTCTTCAGTTACTTTTACAACGCAACTTAAACGGTGCCACTTACAGCACCTGTTTTGTTACGTCACAAAATGGTTGTGACGTAAGTGTTACCCTGATGTGTGTCAATTTACAGCAATTACACCTCCGTTGAAAGCACCTTGGACAACAAAAAAATACACAACAATGACGTCATCCAAGATAAACACCGTATATACAAGCATGTACTCGAGCTCTACAACAAAGCGTGACGTCATCGGTGACGAAAAACAACAATCATGATTAGGCCGAAAAATCATAACGTTGTCAAACTGAAACTTTTTTCACACGTTTTGCGCAACGGAGAGAAACTTAGGGGAGGCGCTGGTTGGAAAACAAATTCATTTTTTCACACAAAAATCATAGGCGTCGAATTGATGTTTTCAAAAGATGCTACGTCATCATTTACACTTGCAAGTAACAAACTAAACCCACTTTAAGGCGACAACAAAATACGGCATGAAGCTGATGTGAACTTTACAACAGAAGCAGCGAAGCGGCAGTGCCGTGACGTCACTCAATGTGATGACGTCAAGAGTCTAGGAGAGCACGAGGCCCATTAGTTGGTAAGAGGTGGTAGGGTGTACGAAGTGGTAGCTGCTCCTTCCACAAGAAGGACACATGTGTGACTTGCTGTAATCGCTGTAGAACTTCAAGCCTTGGCGGATATCGACCACTACGCCACCTGGTGAGTGAAATATAAAGTTTTAATAGACACCAGAGGTCGCGAAGGAACAGTGTGTTGGTCTTACCGCAGTGCTTGCAGCAGAGACGGCGTTGGCAGCAAGGGTTGGCTGCAAATATGTCGTACATGTACAATGTACCTGCAACGATAAGCACAAATTATTTGTTGAAACTTAAACGCCATACGGGAGCTAAATATTGCACTTTTGCAACTTTTAAGTTATTTCATCAAATTTGATTAGAGAAACATTTTATTTAGTAATTTCCCATGGGTGTTCATGTATGGAACTAGTACGTATTAAGCAGCCTTGGATATTTCGGTTTGATATTCTTTCTCTTGTAAACTCTTTCGATGAAATTTACACATCTGAAAGTTGTTTCTCAGTAGATTTTTCACAAGGTATTCGACTGTTTTTGCAACGTTGTGGCCAAGAGGAGTTTGTGTCGCAAACCGGTGTCAATATTTACGTACAGTCTTTGAGGCAAGGCCGTGTAAATATTTTCATCACGAGACGATAATGCAAATATTACGTGTCGCTCCGCTGGCTCGATTGGTTTTGATAGTTTGGTTAACCGCGTCCGCACATTTACGCTCGTCAAACAGACATGGCTCCGAAAGAGACGATTTTTTTTGCTTCAAGAACGCGTTGCAACATTTGCATGATTCAAGCTACATGCCCATAATACGAGGCAGGCACCGACTTTCACTTTATGGTGACTATACAATCACCGTCATCCGTTGGGCACTAAACTGAATGCAACAATCCCGAGAAGCAAAAACAAGTTTATGATTAGCCGGGACGTCCTTGAAATGTAATTTAATTCAAATTCAATGACGGTACTCCGAATCTTGCTTTCGTTTATGCATGGATTTTAAACCAACGCTACTAAAACTAATGCAAGAATAAGATAAAAAAAAGTTAGATTTGTCGCCACAGCGAAAATACAAAGTGTTGTTTGTGGACAAAGCAGGGATTTTTTTCACTGACATTATGAGAATTAATGACGTTATTTAATATTGGGATTCAGACGATTATTGGCTGGCTGAAGGTATTGGTGTTGGGTCGAATATTAACATCAAATCTTTCCGAAAGTTTTTGTGTGTTGGCACTGATAAAAACTCTTAATTTTAGAAGCAATTAAGTTTAAATTATATTCCGCCAATTAAAACTCTGTTCGGCATGGAACACATCTGTATATAAACCGCGTGCATTCCACAAGTGGTTTTGTTATTATCGCGTCATAATCTCCACTATGGCGTCATACTACAGCAAGGGTGCAGCAATGGCTTTGCTTGACCAAATAAGGAAGCACTGCTGTTTGAGTATCTTTAGATGGCACTTCGTGCTATTGAGTCGTGCTGGAAATTATCCAGCTTGTATGTGGCATATACCACGAAGTTGGAATTACACTGCCGCGTTACAACATACTATATCCGGTGTACTTCACAGCAACTTGCTGCTTGGTTGGTTTCATTTAATTTACTTCACTGCGAAAATTGTCTTTTTGTGGCTTAATGCTTTCTGCTGAAAGTTTCGGAATGAAAAGCAGATTGTTTGTTTGAAAAGGTATGGTACTGGTCGCCTAAATGCAACTTACGCTGCAGCAAACCAACTACAGTACACTCCTACATTTTTAACTGCTCACAAAAACCTATTGACTTCTATTAAGTAAACTGCTTAGTTTGTAGTTGGGCCTTCATATGGAGTTTGGATAACTTTCTTGACATATTTGTTTGAGAATTGAGTTTCAACGTTTGTTGTTTTGACAAATGAAAAAGTCTGTTATCCTTTGGTTTTAACATAACTTCGGATCATCAATCGTGCAGGGTAGTAATATGTAAGCACTTATAGAATGAATTCAATCCATGTGCCAAAGCGTAACGTGGATAAATAAGGTCGAGGTCGTTCATAACCACATAAATTAATCATTAAAATGTCGTCCTCTAAACTAGAGCCAATACGTTGAACCGATCCACACCGAGCTATTCATCTTAAGAGAACACAACATTCGATACGGGTCACGTCAAGCATTCAATTGAATCAGAAAGCCGCAATGACGTTAGAGGAACAGAATTGCTTGTTGCAGTAAGCAAGTCCGTTTGACAGGTGTACATTAAGGTTTGAGATGTGATCATTTCGTTCGACTGAATTGTGCTGACCTTGCAATATTTTGCCAAATCCCAACAGTGACAGCGGATCCAACATAGAATGTGTTCAATTAAATTTGAAGGATGTTCGGGTTCGTTTGCGCGAAATAAAAACTTGGGGGATTTCGGTGCCAAACAATTTTTAAACTGGTGATGTCATAATAAAATATTCCAAAATTAAATAATATTTTTTTTGCGCACCCCTTGAAGAACTTGGCCACGTGATCAACTGCGCGTTCATTAAGAACTTGATCACGTGGTCAACTTCGCGTTCATGAAGAACTTGAACACGTGATCAACTGCGCGTTCATGAAGAACTTGAACACGTGATCAACTGCGCGGTCATGAAGAACTAGATCACGTGATCAACTGCGCGTTCATGAAGAACTTGATCACGTTATCAACTGCGCGGTCATGAAGAACTTGATCACGTGATCAATTACGCGACAAAATCTTCAAGAACGGGATTCGTGGACAGTAATTGGACTTGCAAAGTTACACCTACCAAGTTGGTGATGGGTTCCCTCCCATCTGGAGTCGCACATTCTGCAAACGATCGTGTGCAGTCCTTCCAAGCATCTCATACAAGCTGCGTGAACGAACTCGTGCTTGCCTTCCACTTTGATCTGAAGGAAAAACGACATAGCACATTATTACGTCACTGCACTGCCTCGGGACTTACCAAACACACGCTATACTGTGTACATTGATGCCTTGGTTATGGATATTATTTTATACAATTTGGGCCACGAAGTCTGTAAGTTTACATGGCACTTGCATTTTGTGCTTAAAATGTGACTACAACGTTTTCCTTTCAATAAATGTAATGTTTTGCTTTGGAAGTCGTTTGTAGTTTTAATTGTCATGACATGCAGAGGTTTAATTTATTGTGTGTGGTCACCCAAAAACATTGCGTTGTTTACAGCATGGACAACTTTATAATAGACATAATTACTACTTTTGATGTTTTTCTCTGCCTTGGGGTATTTTGAAAACCTCCTAACAAAGCACAGAATATGCGATCGAGGTTTACATTACTAACGCGTAGGCGTGGGTCAACATGCTTGCTCAGTGGTTCCACTTATAACACAACCCCCATCCCCATGTTATATCCCAGGTGAAATACTCGGGGAATACCCTGTTGGTGGAACACGTAATAAACTTCGTATTGTTGCCTCACTAAGGGCAGATTCTACGGCATTGCCACATCTTGCGGAATGTTATTGTTGGTTTTGTGGGCGGAACCGAAACGAAAATAATTTTCCTAACACTGGATTTTGCTGTAATTGGCAAAAATATAATTAAATAACTTATATGTCATGCATATGCTTTAAATCCGGTATAGACAGCAAATGCAACACTTGCGCACAAACAAGTACTATTTCTTTCCGTTGTAACGCGGTTGCTTTAAAGCGGCAACACCGAACAATCACGTCTTGTTTGTAGCGAAGTAACGCTACCTCTGTTCGCTGATGATCACCATTATGACGTCACAATTTAATTTTTGCTGCAAAGTTTTGCAGAGACGGTGGATGTGTGACACCAGTTTCCGGTGCGATATTTCAATGATGAATCGAGTGGAATTTGTGCTGTTGGTCAACTGGCGAGTTATTTCACACGTGTTGGTTTGCTAGACGGTTGCAGAATATGCAAACAGGGCATTTGCATTTCATTACTGGTGGTTATATGCATTCAGTGAAACTTTTTTTAGCACCATCTTACATTTGTGACTTTTGTAAATATATAAATTTCATGGAAGAATTTTAACACAAATAGTAATTTTTTTTTTGGACAAACATTTTTTTTAATGATTTTTAGAAATCCAAGCTTCTCTATAAAATTGCAATTTGCAATACCAATATTTTCAACTAAGAAACATTTCAAAGACCACAAGACAACCAAATTTCAATGCTGTACAATTCAACACTTTAATCAAAGAGCAGTTGAGGTGTTGCTAACAATATACCTTGAAACATTTCTTCTCAGTGCGCTCGTTGCACTCCGGACTAAGAAACATTGTTCCGTCCACTAGAGGGAAATGATCATAGATGGGAAGGTCGCTTCCGCAGACAACGCAGTTCATCTATGAAAATACAACTTTGCTCACTACAAATCTAGGGTATAGTAAATTAGGAAAATCCTGGAAAACTACACACAAATTTACTAGTTTTTTGAGTAAGCGACCCACTCAAATTGTCTCAATAAATCTCCAATAACAGACGGTTAATATTTCAACGGACAAATGTTTATATTGAGAATGTGCAAAGTTTTAGGTGAAATCGTTGAATACAAATGCAATGAGATAATTATTGTGAACACCACCATTGTTGCAATAAGTGTTTACAAATCGCAAGTACATTTCAACCAAATTGTGTTTTGTAATTGCCTATTTAGGAAAACTTAAACCTTATCAGATTTGAAAGGGAAAAATGTACAAGTAAAACACATACTTGGGAGCAGTTAACCATACTGAGACTGGCTAAAATTAAGTTTCTGAGGTCATCACTTCCATACCCTTCTCCCTCCATTTTAATTCTGTATGGGTTAATGTGTTGGCGTGGAAGGACTTTCTGCACATATGAAATAAATTTTGTTGGAAAAATATGCTTCCAATGTTAAGTCAATAATCGTGTGTATACCTTGAAAGCAGAGAAATCATATCTCTTGGCGAATGTTGTGGATTTCATTGGAACGAGACGTATTTCTGTGTGGCTGTGCCCATTGCTGTTATATTTGTCATTTGGAATAGTTATCACCTGTGTGCAAAATATATAAAATAACAATTTAACATGAGTGAAATTTTGAAGTTGCACAGTAGCAGGAAACCATATGTACACTGCCCAATTTCTGGACTGTACTCAATTAAAATCATGAGAACAAGCTAATCCTTTCTCATAACCAGCAATTAATACACAATCAGACTTTGAGCGCTGGAAGACAACTTCACATACTCAGCCAAAACAACACAAATTAAAAGCTTACCTGTGGTTTACTAATCTCAGTATTCATCATACTGAGGATGTACTTGTTTATTTCCCTTTTCTCCACATCTTTCTGTTCTCTGTGTTGCAGTGGATTATCTTGAGGTGCCATGCCATGACATGCTGTCACCATTTTGCGCCATGCTTCTTGTTCAGTGGGGCCATTGAGTTGCTGATAACGGTCCAGAGTTGGTTGTCCGGGCAGAGAGCCAATACTGAGTTGGTAATTGGATGGCAGAGATGTATGTCGAACTCGGGGGGAGTTGGTAAAGGTGGGTAAAGGGGCACTACCTGGATCACACCCCCTGAATGAGTTAAATGGGTCCTGGTTTGCCGGGTAGGGTTGAAAATAATCAGTATTTTGTGGCACAGGTATAGAGGGGGTAGGGGTAGCATTGGCATCAGCTCTTTGATTGCTCGTCTGTTTACCATTTCTCCACAAATTGTCAATCAGTTGACTCATAGCCTGTATATCGCTCTCTGTGCAAGGCCGGTTGTTTTCTGATGCCTTTGGGAACGCTCGATATATGTCATTCATGTTTATATCTCTAGCAAGGCCATTGCTGCTGCACGAGGGGGTGTCAGGTGAGAGAGGGGGTGAAAACGCATCTAAAATCGACCCTCTATCGGTAGACACTGGTGACTGAAGTATCATGTCATCGGGTATTTCAGGTAAGGGTGATGTAGAAAGTGTATGGAAACCGCTGGAGCAACGACTTGGGGGTATTTGGGTGGGGTGGAAGTTAAACATGGGACGAGAATGGTGATGATAAGGAGGTGAGAAAAGATAGGGGCTTATTTCGGTGGTGCTCGGTGAGCTGCTACTATAACCCTGATCAATCGAAATAGCAGAATTTGTCGAGTTATGACGGATTCGAGCATCTTTGCTGTAAACAAAAAAAGACATAATGTTTATTGCTGACTTCTTATGCAAGAAATACATTAATTATATTTTTCTATTGGCCAGTGTATTTTAGCTCCGCTAGGAGCTGGTGGATGAAAAAGCTGTATATACATGTTTTTTTAAATAACAAAATTGTTTGACATGATTGTTATTAAATGGTTTACATACCTGTCAGGAATTGCCTTGGACTTGCTTCTACCGGCCATGTTTGCATATTTAGCTGCACCAAGAGCAGGAAGATCTTTGTGCTTCTTGCGATTTTTCTTCTTGGCATTGGCCACCTCACCTTCAGCATTTAAACCTGCAAACAAGGGATTTGCTTATTTTGTGAAGACAGACACCTAATTTTATTTAAAAATGTTTTTATGGAATGTTCTAGGCCCACTGTGTCAATCCTATTTAAGTTTGTCATTTGTATCATGTGCACACTCAGAAATATACATGTTTAGTATCTACATAACACAAAAGGCCAGCTCTTGAAGATACTTGTCAATTTCTACACACAGCAAACCATGGAAGAAACAATTGACTGGGGAACAATAAACCAATCACCACATTCACAGCCTGTGACGTAATACAGAGTGTACATTACAACAGAAGAATCGTCCTATTATTGTTAGTTAGCACTGCACATAGTAGCGGTGTCGGGTGTGAAACTGGAGAAAGATATCTGAAAACTTTCCCAGGAGTCTGTTTGATTGTGTGGATGAAAATAATAATAAACAATCATTTTGAAATGTGTGACTTTCTGCTAAGGGAAATAATTCATGAAATACGATCAACACCTTTTAACCCTAATTTATATGAACGATAACAGTCAAGCTCATCTTGCAGTGATGGGTAAGAGCATATGATACATTTAAAATATTATTTTCAATTACCTGCAGAAGCTTGAGGAACCCAATCCAAATCTTTACGAAGGTGGCCGTGTTTACACTTGCACACACAAGCTCTATAGGCAAGGTCATATCCTCGCTTTGTCCAAAGGTTCTGACGACGTTGCTTTTCGGACCAACTTCGGGCACGACCTAAACAAACAGACATTACTTTTAAAACAAATTCAATTAATTTGCGTTGATGTGTTTTCTAATTAAAATACACTCATATTTGGGAAATTTGCAAGAGCAATGTCCAGAGATATAATTGGTAACAACTCGGTGCACAAATTACTTCCTATGTTATTATGTCATGGACAATGTACTCAAGAACTATAAACACTTTAAAGAAAGTGCTACAAATTGCCTGCTTGACAAACATTCACTATTGAATATCAGCAACACCAGCAGGTTCGCACAGAATATCAAGCATTAGTGCTCGAACGCCAATACAGGGTGGCCATCATCAAACACAACCTCACAACAACAGGGGACAGCGAAGCGACATCGATCGAGCAAAGATCAAACGAGTTTAAAAAAATCTGTGACAAGCAATTTTCGCCATGTTGTGACGTCATGATGTCATTCGGGTTTAGCGGATCGGCGTTTTTTGGGGGGGTTGAATTGAGGACATGCCGGCCGGCCGGCCGGCCGGCCGGTCGGTGTAAACACGGACCGGTTGATCTGGGGGCGCTCACGTAATGTTGTTTACTGCATAGAAAGTGATTTTCCACATGTTCTCAACAACGACTGCAACACGCGAGTTAAACCGCACAAGTATTTATGCAAGCAAAGCACTGACATGCTTTCCACACACTGCTGTTTACCTTTGTGACGGTTGCTGAAAAAAAAATGCACGGCAACTGACCGCAATTAATGATAGCTGCTTGTGAGGTTATAATACACATATAGTACTGTATTCTCTTAGGACATCTAGTTTTTATGTTGATCGGTTAAGTTTAGTGGTTTGTTACACAAGAATTGGTTGGATTGAGTGCAACTGTTCAAATTCAGGGTCTGCTAAAATTGGCTTTTACAGAAAAGGTACTTTACAAAGATCGACCTTTTTTGCTGGGATAGGTGGGGGATTGCGAGGGTGCAAACGTTGACAAAATTGTATGTCACCAGAACCGTCATCTTACATTGCGGCATATTGTTGTGCCTCCTGTGACACGTGCAAAAAAACACGACCCTACATCGAATGTTCATTGCCTCGCATGCTAATGGACATAAAAGGTGCAGATGTTTGCTGACATCAAATTTACAGCACGCGATACTGTTTGACTTTGGCGTTGGCGTTTAATTGCCGAACTTCCTGTATTGGCTTCAATGCCGTTTCGATTACAGCGTTGCACGTTTGTTGCCAATTTGAAACAGGTTGAGGCAAGAACAATTTTGATCTTAAAAAACTGAAATACAATTGAAGTGTAATTTATGACGTTGCGCAACAACCCTATGACGTAAAAAGAAGTGTGACACAATAATCGCAACGTTCCTTGGAACACGTACCAGGCATAGCAATAACATTAAAATTGCGCAAGGAAAACGAACAAGCAAAGACCGCGAGCATGATATCACGTACACACGCGCCGATCTGTGAGCACGTGGTCGCCAATGTCTGCCCGCACAGGTCCCAAAATTAGGATACAATAACAATGCAGGGCACGAAATTAGTCAGTTCCCTAAATTAACTAAGGTACCAAAAGTTAATTCAGACAAGTCAAAATATAATGATGAACTTTTACAAGAGTGTGATGCATACCTGCAATGCTGCAATATGACTCGGCATTGCCTACTAATGTTATAACGAAACTTTGCCTTTTGGTTAAAAAAATTGTTGTTTACAGATTTATATTTTAAAACTTATTTACCATGGGAACGTAGATGTGCCAAAATGCCTTCCTCCCAGTGGGCAAAACACTCCATATGCATGAATTGACCTGATGAACAAGCATCATAATTGCATATGACTTTGACCATCTGCAACACAAAACACCATGAAGTTAAATTCAAAAAGCATAAACCGAAAAGCAGTGTAATGCTTTAAATACTCGAATACTCGAGCATATGGGTAAGCCTAATTCATTGTTATCTCACAGTCTACCAACATTATATTTTCCTGTTACAGTTTCCTGAATTAAATGTAGAACTATTCAGCCCTTTTGGGCAATTTAACTAAGCCCAATTAAAAGCAAAGCAACACATTTTTAATAAGATTCCAACAGCAACACAATAAGGTGCTCACTTGCAAAACACTAATTTTTGGTGATACGATTCCAACAGTACACAAAGCGCACCTGGTTTTGTGGGTTTTCAGCAAGTAATGAGGCTATTAAATAGCTAAGTAGACACCTTTAGAATATTACACTTTAATCAACTTACAGCAGCTTCTTCAGTCAATGTGTCTTCGCCAAGAGGACAACCACTAGGAAAGCAGCAGGTTTTTAAAGTCATTTCCTCACTCTCGCCATCCACAGAACCAGAACTACTGCTACTAGTTCCTGATAGGATAAGTTTAGGCATTGATAAATTGTTTGGAGAATTTAAACATTTTTGAATTACCAAGTGAATTGTATGCATACAATAACTCTATTGTTACAAAAAGTAAAGTTGTTGGTTTTACAAAGATATTTTAAGGAAAAGAATTAGTATTGGTAGGTAGTATTATTTTCTAACAAGGAGTTGTTGAGTACATGCTATTAACAAAAATTATAACTTGATTATACCGATTGCAGCACAGCATAATTTACCAATTTTACTATGTATCCTACTATATCTATGACACATTAGCACATTTAAAACATGTGGCATACCACTGCCTGATGACAAATCTGGTGCAGATGTAAGACTGGGTGTTCCAGAGCTGCCAGTTGATCGTTCGCTATCTTTTCGATTTCGTTTTGTCGGCATTTTTCTTCTGGTGCATTTGTTCGAACTCGATTGAACTGTGGTTATTTCTCTGCGACGGGTGAGCGAAGTTCGGACTTTCGGCAAATGACCACAAATGGCTTCAGCGTCAGAGCAAACAAGTACACTTAACAGCTAATATTAACAAGTACGCGGGAATGCTAAAGATTATGAGAAAAATACGTTGTCAATTCTCGACTACTACGTATTTTACAAGCAAGCAACAACAATCAAAACCTTGATCTGCTAGGTCACAAATATGCAATCGATTAGAAACCAACAACTGGCTACTTAACCTGTTGCCTTGTCCAAAAACTTTGCTCTAAATTATCACTTGTTTCAGTGCAATGTGGCGTAATTAGCGAAAGAAAACGCGAACAAATCGTTCTAGTGCATGCCCGCAGCCGAAACGACGGCCATGCTGTTCGCGAAGTTGTTTACGCGCTTGCTTCAACCACTCTATCCGCTCGCTTAAATCCACTTTTGTTTCTTTTATTATCTCACTCTTTCGGCATCAACCAATCCGATCAGTGGGCGCGTCTCCTCTTTTCCGCCGCTCTCCTTTTTTTCTGGAATGTTTATTTTCTGTGGTTTTCTGTTCGTCCGGCGGCTGGCGAGCAACAAATTCGTTTCTTTTCGTTCCGCAAGAGTTTTTTTCAATTGCCGCCACTATTTCACGATGCCTGTACCCCGCGGGAGTAAATATGCAATGTTTTTCTCGCTATAGAAGGGGGCGTGAACGTCTTTTGACCGACAATAAACCTGATCACGCGCTGGATGCGTGTTCAGTTATCAGTGCTGCAAGCATTTTTTACTAGTTGCTGCCGAGTGCCGACTTGCCACATCGTGTGTAAAAACGGATAGCCTTCTCGATTGTTATTCTGTCATTACATGTGGACACAACGAAATTTTCCCAATTAATGCAAGATTATGACTGAACATATTTTTCCACAAAATGCAGTCAAACAATGTGCAAAGTTCAAGTTCAGAAATACTCTTGGCTAAGTTTTAATTTGCAACACTTATGAAAGTGTTATAAGTCTGGTTTACTGAGCCTCACAGGTCATCTACCTTTAAGCAGTTCCAAGGAAAAATAAATGTTATGTAGTGATCACATCTCTAAAACAAGCAGCAACAACCGCCTTGGCCATGATTTACGTCATCAGGAATTTGGTGTTACAAGCGCGAAGTGTGTTTAGTCGTGCCCTGCCCTTTCTCCGGATATATCCTTTTAGTTTCGCTTATTTCTTTTTTATCTCGAAGTCTACCCGCGGCGCACAAGCCACGTGTTTGGTATTGTTAGGTGTTGTTGTCCATCGTTGACAGCAGCTGAGCCATATCCTTGCATATCCTGTTCCTGTGTTTGTGGCTTTGCTGCCATGTGCGACTAATTACACGTTTTTGGCTGTAGTAAAATGTAAGTATGGTGTTTGTAAACAATGCAAAACTGCTTGCTTACGGCGGATAGTTGACGCAACAATTTCATTGTGATGTAATAAAATCTTTTTGAAGTAGACAAAAGGATTGTTTTTAACTACGGATTAGTTAACAGTTAAATCTTAGCCAGCACAATGATTCTGTTAATTTGTCTGGTGCATCAAAATCTGGTCCAGTCTGTTTTGACTGTTGCCTGTTGGACAATTGTGCACCAGCTTCCATCGTTTACAATACGCCTGTTGACTGGTACTCAAAATCAGGTCGATCATCTGATTCGTATTGTTTTGGCGTTTACACATTCCGTGCTGATTGTGGCTTGGGCGGCCTTCTTGCATATCACTGACCAGCATGACGTTGAAGCCCATTCATCACTGTACTTATGTTCACTTGGGTACCAGCTGTATGAGATGTACTGGAAATTGCAAGATCGTTTTACAGTAAAAGGAAGTTTGGAAAAACAGGCAAGTACAAGAAACCTTTTCCACGGCTTTCTGGCAACCTCCATGGTGGCCTTGAGCCTTAGGGCTCTTTCTAATGAGATGTCTGTATGGCGTAATGCAGTCATTCCGATGTTAATGGATCTGCACCCTTCATCGTCCTGGAATAAGCCAACTCAGTCGCATCGAAAAGCTCTCGCGCATCACCTACTGGGCAAGAACTCAGAAATCGGGTGGTTGTTGACGGCCGCTTTCGTCGCTCACGAGTTGCCATTTATTTTCAGCAATCTTCTGCAGATTTTACGGGTTTCGAGGCAATCTAAAGGACATGTAAGGCCAGAGGAATGTATTAGGAACCAAGTTTCAGACTGTGGTAGTGCTGTGGCTATAGGTGTGGCCGCATGGAGACGCGAGAGAGGACTAAGAAGCGAAAACCGCGCCAGCACGAATTTGCAACAGAATCTCTCCCTGTTGCATTGCGTTGCCTTCGTTTTTGTGCGATGTCTGTGTGGTTCTTACCTGCTAAAGTGGATTCTAAACACAGAAATCTTAATACGCGACACTGCGTACGTCGCAACGGCTATCTTGCATCTTGGAACGGCCCTGTGGGTCCTTGTGGGCCTAACCATCAAAGCGAAGTTGGATTGCCCTGCTAAATCCGGCAGGGATTTCACATGGAAACTTACGTCCATGATGAGCGGTTATTCAATAGACAATTGCTGATTAATCGACGAAATAAAAGCTCTATTGTAAAATAAATGCTTTACATATAAGTTATATGTGCGGAAAATGCAATGTAATCGATGCAAATTGTTTGGGTAAATTATTATACTACCGATCTAACCAAAAAACAAACGTATTATAATTTTGTTTGGTAACAGTAACGGCAGGTTGTTGGCGAAACGCGTGAAGATGTATCAGACACTCGGGGGCAACTTGTACTGCCATTAATTTTATAATTAGGATTTCTTTTTTAATGCTTAAAAATGGCAAATCTGTTAGCCTATGTGGTTTTGGATAGAAGTACAACCTGTGGTAAACACACAGATATAAGGGGAAATTTTTACTACGAGACAGAAAACGAAAGCTGATTATATTTTAATTTCAACGAAACAAATGACAGAAAAGATTGGTTTAATCACATGTTGTTTATTGGTCTGGTGTAAATGATTGTTTTTACCGCATCTGCTATAAATGTGCAAAACCACACTAGTCAGCCTCGTTAAACAAACAGCAACGACATCATATGAAAAGGAAGTCACAGCGATTTTAAAACCCAAAGATTGTAACAGAAGTTACCCATCTGTTTAATCCTCGTAAAGCTGCGAAAATCCCCGCTAATATAAGTCCCAGCTATAAAGGCAATATTCTATTACACCATAATATCCCAACTGTATCCGTCTGTACTTTGAAGCTGACAAGCAACAATCGCCTTAACAATGGGTCAGTTCCAAAATGCGTTCCGACAGCTATCCTGCTCTATGACGTCATAATGATTTGTGTCGGTCACGAGGCAAGTTAATCTTTGACTTTTTCGCGCATTATTTTGGCACTGCTATAAGTGCATGTGCAAATAATACAAGCAGTTGCGCCAACACAGTTACTTGCGCCATTGTTCGTTCAAGATCGTACTTGCAGCAATGTGAGGAACTTTACACAAGCAATCACAGTTTAGCTTTGAGTCGACTTGGTGTCGAAACGCAGATGCAACAACACGTGATGGTTGTCGTTGATTTAAGTGAATGGACTGGCAGGGTGAAAAACGTCATGAGATCAGAGTGTCCATATGGTTACTACGTTGTACAAGCAACATAATCATAGCAACTGACACATTTGGTTTTCAGACAAATATTCGCCGACTGTTGTTTGGTGATGCGGATTTTGCATTTGCCATCTAAGCTTATTTGAGGCTTTTCGACAATAATATGGTTTAGTATAAGTCATAACATGCTGCATAGCAACAGAAACGTTAATATTTATAAATATTATTGTCAAAAGAGCCTTTCTGTACGGATTACGGCAAAAAGTGTGTGATTTTTTTTGTTTTGCGGCGCCGACGGAAATCAAGAGTCAGGTCTGGCATAAAATTTGTTTTCAAAAAATATTGATGTATTCCAGTTAATGACCAAAAAGGTAGCAGGGATTTCATAATTATCGATTTTGGCGAATTGCATGTCTCCTCATGTTACGTTATTTGCCAATCTCTATGCTGGTCCCACAGTCACAAAGGTCAGTGAAAGTAGGATGTAAATCAACACTGAGTATACGAGTATAAAGCAAACTGTCACAAATATCCACTTTGAATATCCAGACAGGTTGTCACCAAAAACACAAAAAGTAACAATTAACAAATTATTTGACATTTAAGCAAAGCGAGTAGCTTGTCATATTACTTCTAATATGAATCGCCTAAATAAACTTTATAAAGCTAGTTTTCAGAGCACAGTCATAATTCTTGGACAAGGTTAAGACATATCGGTTTGACGTGGCTGCAAAACAATATAAAATGATTGGAAAAGGGTTTATTTGTTGAAACAACACAAATAAAACGTTGTATTTAAGCAGGCTGTTAGGTTAACTACACTGTACAGTTTACGTGAAAATCTTTTAATTCAAAATGGAAGAAAAAAAGGAATATCTGTTTAAGGTGAGCGACTGCAACGTTATGTGAAATGGAAATCTTTTAACATAATTACCTCTTTTAAATACTAACATTTGCAAAAAAGTCAAAATATAGCCAATAAAGCTTCACGATAAACAGCATTTCTAATATTTGTATTGTACGTTACGTTTATTTACTTACAAGTTGACATGAACTTTGTTTTTATTGCAGACTTTCTGCAACATTTTGCGTATATGAATGCGTTACTTTAAAGTTTATCTACCCCCTAACTGTGTCATTGGAATTATCGTTTTAAATACAAATTTAAAATAAGGTTTTTGCACGAAGAATATTTTTGAGACAGAATTACAAACGATATTTTTCACTTCAAGGTTTTGGTTATTGGAGATTTAGGCGTTGGAAAGACCAGTGTGATAAAGAGATACGTGCACCAAATATTTTCCCAACATTATCGAGCGACCATTGGCGTTGACTTTGCTCTCAAGGTCATTCATTGGAACGACGACACATTGGTTCGACTACAACTGTGGGACATAGCAGGTGATTTAACCGTTTTGCCGCGGTTAAAATAAATAAAACAAAACGGCAAAACAAAATAAAAAAACAAAACTTGAAAAACATAACTTTATTTATATTGGTTGAGCTTTGCTTAGCCATAGTGTTTTGGCTTGGTGCCTAACGGATGACGGTGATTAGACAGCAAAGTCGTCTGCTGCACTGATGAGACTATTTAGGTCGAAGCAGTGGCCATCTGTCTGCAGCTTACACAATTTATTTATGTTGTTGCATGATTATAAAATACACTAAATTTCGAAACATCAGTTCATGCATCAGTGACTTGGAGCGTCACTTTCCATTCTTGGAAAGCAGTAAAACAAAAGCTTTCCACCTGTCAGTGTTTGACCTTTGGTAACCCTGCATACAACTGTTGAGACCTTTGTTTATTTAACCCCAGGTCAGGAGCGGTTTGGCAACATGACCCGGGTTTACTACAGAGAAGCCGTTGGTGCCTTTGTGGTCTTTGACGTCACGAGAGCTTCCACATTTGAAGCTGTTGCAAAATGGAAAAACGACCTTGATAGCAAGGTATAATAGAATATTCCACCCATGCAATAAAATTTGGAAAAAAAAACAGTCCTTCTGTTTAATTTTACCCGACGGTGAATTCTTACGCCAAAACCCTGAAGAATCACGCCGGATGGCAGACAAAACGTCGTTTAAAATAAAATAGACTCGACTTTTTAAGTATGAAGAACAGTTCTTAAAAAAGAGGATTTTTGGTTTTCCCCATAAATATACAATGTCTGATAGAAACAGTACCATATAACACTATAAAGTGATTTTGAGAAACAATCATCAGAATGTCCAACTAATGTCAGATGTTCCACCATAAGAAACGCTTTGTTTCTGTTTAAATTTCTCATGTGGATCGGTCACGTGAGCGTTTCAAAGCCCTTTGTTTCAAAGCAGTACAACTACAAACCTTTTGGTTTATAATCCTAAAGTTTTCTTGTATTAATTATAAAGATGCATTATGAAAATATATTTACAATTGCTTTTGCATATAAAAACATGGGCCTGAGAAATGCTTGCATTACAAATCAAATTGTTGAGCTCTTTAATTAAACGTTTGTTCAAATAACTTCACACTTCAAATTAATGGTTTATTACACATAAATACAAAACTTCTTGCCGTATTTTTTAATGCGAATTTACAAAACTTGTCTCGTTCTTCCGCACAGGTGATGCTTCCAGATGGCAAAAGCATTCCTGCTGTGTTGCTAGGCAACAAGTGTGACGAAATGAAGGAAGGCTTGACAAGAAACAAGGATCAAATGGACAAATATTGCAAAGAGAAAGGATTCGCCGCTTGGTTTGAAACCTCAGCAAAGGTGAATTTTCTTCGAATTAATAAAACACCCTCCGATAGCAAAAAAATCATCCAGATATCGCTAGTATGTTTTGAGACAATAGGCTTTTTAATATATTTTTGTTACATGGGTTGGGAACGCCCCGGCATGCTTAAAATTCAGTATTCCAACAACCTTTAGGGCCATACACGTGTTAAAATAATTCATTAGCGGGGTTCATTATATTTTCAGCGAAAAGAATTTCTCGATTCAATTTTTTGGTACATCTTGTGGCAACCCAATATACCTAATTCTCAAGAAAGATGAACAGAAATTAGCAAAGTTTAAAAATTCTTTTGTTTAAGTCGAATGTGAATATTGACGAAGCGGCGAAGTTTCTTGTCAACCAAATCCTCGTCAACGACAAAAATTATTCACCGCACGAGAGCGATCCAGACATCACCGACCTCGGAATGCACGTGGATGAGTCCAAGCGTAACTGTTGCGGTTGACCGACCAAGCGCAAGAAATCCTGGATTATTTTTATTTATTTTTGAGCCGAACGTACGCCGTGCGTTAAATTGTGAGCGATGCGAATTTGGCAATAAAAGTTTTAACAAGGGTTTTTCAACAGAAAACTCGCAAACAAGTTTTCTTCACATTTCAAACCAAGCTACAGTTTTTCACGACCCTTTCATCTCCTCTCCCCACTGTGAAAGTTTAGCTTCCACAAAATTGCAATAATTTCTTTTCAAGGAGAGAGAAAAGTTTTAGTGGTGGTATCACCTTTTTGTAGCAACACTTCGTCTGTAAATTTTTCTGGGCAGCGAGCTAATAAAGCTTATAGTTTTAACCCTGGTAATAAACTGTTTAACTTCAAAAACAGACAACATTGTGGGAGAATCTCTTTTAAGTAGGATTTGGGACAAATAATTTGGACGTCGATCGAATAATAAGTTTACAATGCAATGAAACTCAAATGCAAAGACTCAGTAACATTATAGCGTGTTAGTAAATAATTAGCACGTTGTACATTACGCAATGGTGCATTAATCAGTACTGAAGCTACGGGTAGGGCAAACAAATCCGAGAGGTGGCGCTGTGGAGCGCGAAATCGTCCAAACCTCATTAAGTACGCGTTGGTAGTTAATACCACAAAAATAGAAAGCAACCTGCTTTACCATGTATATAACGACGTGAAAGTGTCTAGCAACATGCACACAACTATATACAAGGCGTTAACAATGTTTGTTTGAAATCGAAACCCCTGTGAACACATATTGCTTTCTTACTTGATTATTGGCGCCGAGGAAAAACGTTCAAGCAACCAGAACACGCATGGGGGCACGCAGTGACCTTGAGACATGAGTCACGAGGTCTTCATGAAATAAGGCTTGGTTCAAAGACGGTTCAAGTTCAAGGGGGAACAAAGGCATCAAAGAGGGAATTCCCCGTGTGTGGGGGTCGCCATACTAGGGTTATTATAGTAGAATATATATTGTGAGGCAACAATAGTTAGTTTGTTCATTGCGGAGTTATTTGGGGGTGCTCTTAAGATGTGTTGGTGACCTCGCGCTGCATCGCCTGCATCTCGGGCTGTTGGAGATAGTCCATACTCCCAGTTTCCGCCACTTCCTGACAGAGGGCGCAGCAGGGCACACACAACCAGATCAACACATCTGTAGTGAACGAACCCTCTATACCCTGCAGCATTGAAACAAAAAACAGTTCATTTGCGTTTTTTTTTAAATCGATATTTAGGCAGCGAAACCCAAGGAAAGCGTGTAGGGACAAATGACAGTATTACTTTAATAACCATTGTAAGTTTAATTAATTGCATAAGAATACAATGATTGTTTTGTATACAGGGCCCTTCTGGCAAATAATTATAGTTAACCAGTAATGTTTACATTATACAATTACTAGCAAAGTGTAGAGATCAAATAAAAATATTATAAGGTAGATGAGAATTAAATGTGGGAAATAATTACTACATACTCAAACATTGAGTTAAGTGTCACCCCTGATAGAAATTTTTGAGCCACAGTAGAAATCAAACCACTCTTTCTTTATTGGGATGTTCGCAAAGGCGGCGCAAAGTCACCATTCATTACGAATGCCACGCGGAAGGCAATGGCTCTGAGATATTGTTATTGTTAAACATAGACGTAGGGGCGGTGCTCGAGCGACCAATGACGTGTGCCCATAACTCATTTCACGGGTTTTGCTTCAGCGTTTAGTGAAATACGATGGGTGCAACTTCAGCGTGTCACATGTTTCACTCGCTTTGACCTTTCACTGCACAATTTCCGCACACTAGATGTGATGTAATTGTATTTGGCAACGTTGTAACGAAATTGGCGTTTATACAAATAGCTTTAAATGTGTATAAGCTGCAGACAGATGGCCACTGTTCCGACCTAAAAGGTCTCATCAGTGCAGCTGGTGTGACTAAAAGACGACTTTGCTGACCAAACGGCCAAGCAAAGACTTCCACTTTGTGGTGACTATATAGGTGGAAGTCTTTGCTTGGGCGTTTACATTGCTTAAAATAGCTTTATATTTTGTGAGCTGCATACAGATTGCCACTGTTTCGACCTACGAGGCCTGGCCGTTTGGTCGACAAAGTCGTCTAGAAAAGTCACAAAAAGCTGCACTGATGAGACCTTGTTCGTCGAAACAGCGGCCATTTGTCTGCATCTCACAGAAATCATATTATTAACTCCACTTTGCTCATAAAAATCTTTTTTGTCGTTGACTTTACAAATTTGACTGTCATTAATAAAAAAATTTGTTTGCATGGTCCATGGGATGAGCAGGGTGTATATAAGGAAGGCAACGGCCGTCGCAACAGAAATATGTTGTGACCGTTTAAAGCAAAACAATGCAGTTGTCCGTAGTTAATCTAATTGCGTCACAACTTTCCCCTTGAGAGTCGGATATAATGGCGAGATTCACAAAAGGGCAGAGGGTCACAAACCACGCTTTTAAATCACAACGCGAAACGATGAGAGCACATTCCGTGTTTGGCCTAATGAGTTTTAAAGTTCAGCTCGCTGGTAAAGGTCCTCTATATCATAAATTAACCCCATGTTGGTATTTTCTGAATAACAGCACGCAATAAATAACACCGAGCAAATGATAATACCAAAGCACTTGTTTCGTTAATTGAAAGTGCCATTTTTTTAACGGATCTACTTCGAGGTCATTCCACACATATTAGATTCTCGGCATGCCAGATCCTCACTTACTCGCAAGTGAAGTTACACGTACAATCGTCATTAGCTCTAGCCACGTTGCGAAGCGACCGAACACCTCTCACGATAACGAATTAAATTTACAAAAAAAAAGTAAAGTCCATGTAACAAACTGAAGAAATTTATTTCTCAGACGTTTCGATTGTAAGTAGTTAGATGGGCTTTACTGTTTGTTTTGAATTTGTTTTGTTTGTTATGTCCCTACGAATAAAATTGCTATTAAGATTGTGATACTAACCTTCTTCTTGCGGACAAGCCCCCTGAGCAAGGCCCCAGCTATACAAGGAGCGACCTCAACAGCGATTACCCACAGCACAGAGCTCGCCTCGCCGACGGCTTCAGCATTCTTTCCAATAGCAAGTGGGGCCGCACAGAAAGCCAACACGCAAAGCCCCATATTTCCGAAGCAGCCGAAGAGTCCTTGTTTCCAAGCCATCGTGTTGAAAAATATATTCAGTTGTTTTAACAAGTTCACAAACTGTGGTTATTCGAGACTACAGGATTCTTTGAAAATAAGCATTACTGTTAATCATTGTCAGAGTAAATTTAGTGCAAAAAACAGCTGTTGTATTGCAAAACTGCAAAGAGCTATATATATATATATATCATGAAACGTTATCGTCGTTGACATTTAAAAGTCACAATTAAATTGCATTCACTCTTTTTGCTCTTTTGAACTACCGTCTCTATAGAAAATGTCAAATGCTTCGCACTTAATGCTTCGCACTTAATGTTTCGCACTTAACGCTTCGTACTTAATGTTTCGCACTTAATGTTTCGCACCTAATGCCTCGCACCTAATGCTGCTAGCTCCCACTCATTAATGAGCTACTAAGCTCGCAGCCACAAAACTTTGTCGAAACAAAAATACGGAAACAGTCGAAACCGCGTAATAAAGCAGTGCGGCCGAACCAAATCCTTTTTCAATGGATGTGGAACTTAATCCACCCAATTTCCTGCATTGTAAATCGAGACAGTTTGAAGGGGTCAAAGAGCAAAACGAACAAAAAAATCGCAGTTAAAAAGGAAACCCTCCACTATTTAATCCTTGTCACACAATTTGGTAGCATACGTTGGTTGGGTAGTTGACCAATTCCTGACCAGCTTGGTCACAAACTGGTTTTTGGTGCGAAACTAACGTGAGTTAATGCTGGAATTGCATTCCCATATAATGTGTTTCAATAAATTTGTTCGCTTTCATTGTGATGTATTATGAGGTCGTAGTGTTCATAATGGGTATAGCGTTGCAAGTTTCAACACAAAAACGTAATTTAAAGTTCAACTGACAGGTTAAAATCAAATTTAAGATACAAAATGTTTGAAACATCAGCTTGATATTCACAAAACCGGGTGAGCGGAACGCAGTTGAACCAACAAATTCCACACGTACACGTTTTCGTGTTCAAGTCTACTGAAGCCTAAACCCCCTCCACCTCATAATTTCAACGTTCGGGAGAGAAGCGTTTTGTGAATTAAGTCAACCGTTTAAAGATGGAAAGGGCATGGATGACGTGAGGTACGAAAAAGCTCGTCCTCTGCCACGTGTTAAGCAATGAAATAAAAATGACTTTTTGGTTGGAACACAACTTACGTTGGGTTGTGTCTACGTGGCTAATTACTGTTCGCTATATCCTGTATCAACATAACGCCTCAACCTACGCACAAACAATATGTAGTTTGTATAATTGCAAAAATCATTACAAACTGATCATACGGTTAGTCGCGGGATTTGTACCATATTTTCACAGTTAATTGAGTCATTAAGTAGGTTGTGAATACGTGTGACACTGTTTCATACACGCATATAAAATTGATACAAATCGGGAACGAAGTTACCCAACAGTAAATTAATTATCACAAGTGAGGGCAATGTAATTGGCTACCATGTTGTAAGCATGCCTGCTATGTGGTACAATTGTGTCACATTGGCGTGTTGCAAACAAACGCACATGATTCTGTTTGCTTGACGGAGACGTTGGCTGTCGCTATTCTAAATAAAAATATTATCACTAACTGACTACAGACTGCTTTACTATACTTTACCACATAGTGTCTCTAAATAATATTGCCATTAAATGCGGTTAAGTAGCATCGCACACCTAAATTTGATTTGATTAAGATGCATATATAACTTATACGTATGTCACATCGATACCTAAGTTTCCTAATCCTGTGTTGATAACAAAGTTCCAAACATCCTGCTGACACTATACGACCAGTGACGTAGACGAACATTTACATGCTAACCCGTTGCGGGAGAATTAAAATTTAAATAACGTTCAAAAAACAAAGCAGCAAACATCCCCCATTCATAATACTGTGGCTGCTGTGGTGTGCTCGGTTATACAAATTTACCACACACGAAATCTCGACGGCTGAATAACACCAAGCAGAAACGCCCACATCCGATTGGTGCTCGACCGTATAAAGATCATAAACGGACACTAAAAACCTTTGTACGAAGGTTGGTAGTTTTATCCGGACGTGAGTAGCCTGGGTTTCCTGGCAAGCGTCACCACTGTACAGGCATCTGTGTCATCGACCACTGACAGCGTTACCAGGATGCCGTGATAAATTTTTCACTCAATTTTGTGGTTATTGATAGGCGTTAGAGTTTGCAACGTGTCATGGTCGTTGCGCTGTTCTGGGCAAGTGCAGTGGGATATCCTTCTTGACATAAGCTCAAATGCTTGCTTTGTACCGGAGGAGGTAAAATGTACAAAACAGCTGGTCCCATGAATCGCAAAATTTAAAACTTGTCCAATCCTTCAAACTGAAAGTTCAGGTTCGCTCGATAACGTTTACAAATTTGAATAAACGATACTGATGCTGCCGCATATATATGTAGACGAAATATAAATATTAAACGAAGACATTATAAGACAAACGACATGGGTTTTTATACAAAAAGCCACGCTTAACAATTAAGTTAATTGATTTGCAACAGCAACTATTCCTAGAACTTTACTTATTAGAGCAACCACACTCGATGTTAAACTGAACTCTATGCGCTCATTTGGCACACAAACTTCCATGCTTTACAAAAAATACGTTAGAAACGCACCGAACTGACGTGTCCAGTGCAAACATCTGCTATTCTACAAAGTAACCAGCTCGAAAGTTGAACAAATGGATTCCGGGCGGTTACCATGGCAACGTTCCACCACGGAACGGCAAACAATTGGCGTGGCGTTAAGAAGAATCCTTTACAGCACGTCCAAAACCAAATATTTGACAAAAATCGTGAGGTCGTTCGACTGTTTGCAGACCCAGCCCCCTGTCCATTGATACGGAATTGTTTTAGGTCTTTAAATAGCATCACGGCCATTGTTACGACATAGTAAAAACTCTTGCATTCGCATCTGCGATTTCGTCCCCCGTGACAACAGATTTCACGCTCTGAAATTGCGCCTTTCCAGGTATTCGTGATTACTATCAACTCCATTGTTGAATAGTCCACAATACAACCAAAAAGAATGTAGCAATTGTTGTGGTTCAATCGAAGTATTTCGCGCAACCTTCGAATTCCTTGACTCTTAGCTTATCATATGAATCAACAAGTACTTCCTTTCCTCGACGCTTTTATCAGATAAGATACTTTAACGTGGTCTTCGCGCCAAAAAATGATAATTGTATTTTAAGACAACTTGCACACAACTCACGTTGAAACACGCCAAGTCTTACTGTACAAACTACGAAGTTATGCCACAAACCACAACACCTAATGTACCAACAAAAAAGAAAGACCAGTATTACAACACACTGGCATACCGTCATAAATTGCATGGCTTGGACTGTGCAATTGTAATACCGCGCTTATCTGATAATGCTCGAAATCCGGTAATTTGGTTTCAGCGTCGTTTATTACCTCCAACCAAAGGTATGTTTAAGGAGAAAACACCTTTAGTGCTTTACGTTAGTGCAAGTGGGATGAAAGCTCAAGCACAGTAAAATTTTTTGACTTTGCTATTCATCAGCGTGATAACATGTGCCCAACCGGACAAACACATTGTTGAATTTTTACCTGAAACAGGTTTTACCTGTAAGGTATGGCCTTCATTTAAATGAAAGGGAAAAAATCCATAAGGAACTGCTCTTTGACTCGCACCTATTGTTTCTCTCCAGGAGTAATATCTAACACCAAACAAGGGGTGAAGTTAAAGTACTTCCTTATAGTTACTTCCACACTATACACCAAGCTTGCACTACGGTCGGTTGATACGCGATGTGAAGATGAATGAGTCGTCTTGTAATAAATGGTAGAAGTATAGTGGGCGGCTCCAAGTAAAATTCCTTACGCCCACCTACATACAAAAATGTCGGAGGTACATCGAAAAATATAGAGTTTTCCGCTTCGAAAGAATTCAAAACCTTCACCCTTTTGTTTCTATACTTAGAAGTGAACAACGCCCACGTGTTAGGAGAAATCTAAACTCACAAAGTTTGAAATCGCATAATGAATCTACGCGATAAGAAGTTATTTCAACGTAATATGGATGTTTATACTTTAATTAGTAACTTGACACCACTTTACACAACGGAAAAAATCAAGATACAGGTCAAGTTTTGGATTTTTGGAGAAACAGACGTTCAATACCGACTTGATGACATAAATTATTGACACGGGACGCACTCTGTTGAATGCAGAGTGCCATCTTTTCTATGTAAATCATGAAACTCAGTGATTTGACTCCGCAACCCCTTACTTAACTTTCTGATCTTCTGACAGTTTTCGGCGCACAGGTCAGTGTCCACACACTACAACCGAACAAAGTTCATTAATACCATCTAAAATCACCCATGCCATGATCTACTGCCATTGGTAAAGTTTCGAAAATGCAAAACAAAAGGAAAAACAAACTGACAGACACACGCTTCGAAAACAGTTAACAAACCCCAAGCTCTGTTCAGTCTCTCTCACAGCGCTGTCGGCATAATTCGCCACACCCTTGCCTAGACCCTATACGTCGGTTTATATTCCCTTCCACGCAGCAACCACTCAAGCGTGGCGAATAACGGAACGTGCCCGGCCAAAGTGACGTCATGAGGCGGTTATGGAGTAGTGCGTGTTTTGAATTCCAGAGTAATTAGTTGCAAGGCGTACTCCATGTCAGACAGACAGACAGCAGAAATCCTGCAATGACGAAACGTAAAGATGTTTATAGTAGATCAGTTTACCTTCACGCCTTTGTTCCGCGTTTAACACACAGCCAATAACAACCACATTTCTTGTTGCTAAGAAAGCGCCACCTTGACATTATTCTTCAAAATTCAATATCCTCAATAACAAACAAGAACACAAGCGTTATCCCTACATTCCAGTCGACAAACTGATCTAAAGGATATTATCAAATTACCTGTGGTTTGCCTTGACCAACCTGTTGTGCAAACAAAAGATGCATATTGCAATTGTTTTCATCTTAAAACTACACAAACCACTGCAGCAGGTCGTGAATGGAATGTCTGGTGATATCCCCCAGGGCAACTGCAAACCTTTTGAACATAACGAACTCCTAAGATACACGTAGTCTGTTTCATCTTATTTTTTTTCTCCTCCTAACATTGTAATTACTGAAACAAACACGTTGTCTTGTTTTCCCATGGATCTATTGTTGCCGTTTTCTAAAGACAAACAATTGCTCGTTGTGACGTGACAACGGCCGATTTTGTGTGCCTGCAGATAGACAATAGCGCTGTACTAGTAGGAAACACGTATGCAACGTATGTACGCTGACTAGCGTTTCCTCGCGCTGACAGGACGCACATCGAGACGATATATCGAAGTACACCTTTCGTTTGGTCCATTAAACGACCTGCTTGTTATAATGATACGCTTAAAGCAAGACATGCTTCAAGTTTTGATGGTCTTAACATTTATACCGTCTGAAAAATTGGCGAAATATATCATAAACATCTTTCTGTCCTTCTTTGCGCCACAACCTAAACATCTCTGCAAGTTTTTGCAAACTGCAGGAAGGCCTTCGTCGCAGACACGAAGCATAGTACCCAGTTGTCGTCCACTTGAGAAAATGCCTTGAGGCAGTACGGAAGATTTTTGACTCAAGCTCAATTTGCCTTTAATAATTTGAGCAGAATCTCACATTCGCTTCCGAGCGGTCTCAACTTCCTCGATGCACAAATGTTTTTTGATCCGAAGTTGAAAGTGTACGTGCAAAAGTTTTGAAAACCCCATAAACAAACGCAACATAGAGTTCAGGGCAGGGTGCACGCAAACTGCTGCACACGGTGTTACACAAATAGGCCTGATGGTAAACTGAGGGCAGTAATTTTTAATAAACTGCTCCAACTTTCGATTTTGATAACCGTGGGGGGAAATTTATTTCCTATATGTTTTAAAAGTGCAAGCTTTGGCTAAATTAATCACATACAGAAAAATTTTCGGTTCCAAACCTTTAAGTTTATGCTTATCAAGTGTTAAATCGTAACTATTCACATGGCAAGCTTATGTTCCATTACGCAGAGCAAACACAAACTAAACGATCATTCATACACTTACTGTTGAAATATCTGAGCTCAAACTATACGCGTCCGCCCGCAGTTGGAGACCACGTTTTATAATGAAACAATTTGGTTCTGGCACAGGAAAAAGGCGTGGGCATCTATCGCTCGAGCACAAGAAATACTTTAACGCATGGATAAATCGGATTTAAGCCGGCGGTTCGTATCGAGGAAACACACACAAACGCTATTTCCCTCTGCGCGCCGGCAAATATATGGCAGTGCAAGGAG
This sequence comes from Ascidia mentula, assembly GCF_947561715.1. Classification (NCBI taxonomy): domain Eukaryota; kingdom Metazoa; phylum Chordata; class Ascidiacea; order Phlebobranchia; family Ascidiidae; genus Ascidia; species Ascidia mentula. The sequence continues at coordinate 18,808,471 of NC_138568.1, read as the reverse complement.
GCGTATAAAGCTTGTTGTAAAAACACGCGAACCGTCACTGTGCAATTCAAACAACGGTATTCTACATATGGAGTCGCCCCTTAACCAACAGGTAACACAACTACTGATAGACAAGCGAACCAACAAAAGAAAACTCACTTGACAAATGATGGGAGAGTAATGTTGTGCTTGACTGACCCCGAAACGCGGTCTTTCTTTTCGCCCGAACAAAAGTAAGCGGATTCAGACTAGCGCTAAAGCGTCCAAACACGCCTTTACTGATGTAATTTCAACTGTTCTAAACCGTTGAGCCGGTGTTTGATAATGTTCAAATCAAAGACAACATTTCAATGCCTGTCTGAACGTTAAATTTGAAGCAATCAGAAATTTACGAAGTCTTCATGTTAGTTTTCAAACTCACGCCATTGAATTGCTGTCACAAGGCGTATGGTCACAAAATGTTTCCAAGCACGTAAACTTCACTGTTCCTGACACAATACGCTCTGGGAGGGTTCAATACCCGCACTATACCGGCTTAAACCAGCTGCCTATTGCGGAAGTTGTTCAGAATGTTGGCTGCGCGACGCCCCCCTGGTGTCAAACGAGGGCAAAGGGTGTTATTGTTGTTGCTAGTTTCAGAACAAAACACCAAGGAGTAAAGATAGCAGCTTATGTTCGTTTATTAGTGCTATTAATTGATTATTATAGTTGGTTTCGTAAGTCTCAATTCCACTGTCCATACCTATGTTGCATTAACCAATACCAACATTTCACAATATTTTCGCGTAAATATGAAACATACAATAAAGGGGCGTCACCATAACGACGAACATTCTTGTTGAACAAAGCCATAATCATATACAGCATAAACAACTAGCAATAATTCAATTCCCGGTTGCAAACCTACATCAAAATAGCTCAACAGTTTTTACCCACAGAAAATTCAAACCGAGCGTCCGAATGTTTCAAGAAATTAATAAAAGTGATGTGATTAACACCCAGCAACACATCGACTTGTAATATCGAGCCTACTCTTTGTACTGAACAGGCAGGACGCGTCCTAAACGAACCGTTATATACCGTTATGTCCGTTGTGAGCCACTCCCACATCCTGCAATACTATACAGTACACGCGCGACTTAACGATGCAAATTAATATTTTCCTTGTTAAAAACAACCTAAGTTATGTCACTGTATGAGCCTTGTAAGCACACCCAATTTAAAAATATAGCAAAGAGTAAGGGTACAGTGGTGAGATCAAGTTGTTTATTAGCGCTGTGCGTTCTTTGCAAATTTTCGAAAATGGGGTTTTAATTTCCAGTAAAAACCTACTAACATAATGTTATATTCAGTAGCCGACTACATTGGCTGTTACAAAAGAATTTTAACATTTGTGAAAGTACTGTCTGTCTGATTATCCAGGTTAGAATCATAAAAACTTGGCGAGACAACATGAAAAAAACACAGAGACCAAACATGATATGTACCACTTATACTGTAGATATTATTCAAACATCAAAACATAATTGAAACGAAAAATATAAACGTATGTGCAAAGAAAAACATATTTTACAAATGAAAGAAACACATTCAGCATGCAAGTTGGTTCCTTTATTCTGCAACAAACATCTGTGTTGCGTCACTGAATAAGGCTGATGGCGACATAAAGAAGAACTAGAAGAAGAATGATGATCCCAAAGTTGATTGCCAGATCTTTGATTCTTAAGTTAGATCCAGCATCCGTTTTCTGAGATGACGTCATCTTCGGTATTCAAGAGTTTGATTCCTACTGGAGCAGCCCTTGACGTTGACGAAAGCACGCTATGCTATGTAGTACGACTGTAAAGTAGTTAAATTCTTTGCAATATTCTGTTATAAAAATGAATATTTATTATTGTACGCAGTGCCCTTGTTTAATTTGCAAAGCTGAACGCGTAAGCGCTGCCTGTGATATTGCAGCTGGTCTAATGCACAGCAAATGCTCTGCGGAAAATGCGCACAAGGAAGCTTTAACCTGGAAACCATCAACGTTTATCTAGCCTGCCACATGGCTATGACGTAACGAAACTATCGTTTTCTAAAGGAGTATACAATTGCGTTGAGTGCATTTTAGCATTAAAGCTGCTGTATATGATATATTTTAACGTTTAATACATTTTTCTATCATTGTAAATTTAATACATTCGAGTTTCCATGAAGAAAATTGCATCTGAAATAACATATAGCCCGGGAATGCTACATGGGTGCCAGTAGGTTACCAGTTGAATCCAACAGGCGAAGACCAGTGGCAGCCATGCGGCTTGGCAACACTTCATAATTCAAAAATTAGGTTTGTGTATTGCAATTTTTAGCAGTTTCTGTGGCAACATGACTTTTGTGACGCATAGCAACTGAATATTATTCATTTCCTTTCAAGCAATACCGGATGGATCTTTCATGGTTCAGAGGCGATTTTGCGAGCTAAACCGATTTTGTGTGCCATACTATACCAAGCTAATGTGACAAACAAAGAAATTTGTAAGATTGCCCTTCTGTCCGCCACTGTAGCGTTGTTTTTAGTGTTAAGATATGTGCTATTGTGCCCTCGGAGATCTGCCTATGCTTGCAGCCAAAATAAAGACGCGAAATGCCATTTTCAGAATCACGGTGTAGAACAACTTGTTTTGTTTCTATTTATAGACAAAAGTTCACAATAATTCAATTGTTTTCACAATCCAATTAATCCCAGACTTGATTTTGTACTCTTCTTTTGTTCGAATTTGCCAACGACCGGATATCCACCAGTCAGTGGGATCACAGCGCCGTCTGGCGGACAAAAAATTTTACCTTCACGCTTTGCCCAGATAAACAAGACGTCCTCCAACAAGCCCTGAATGTTTGGCAAAACTTTTATTTACACGCCCGGCAAAAAGACAACTTGTACGCTAACATGGAAAAAACAAAGAAACGAACAGAACAGCTGTACAAATACATAGGACACCACATCACCAGGAAACAATGACCGGTGCCCCTTGAGTTGGTTTCGTCGTTTTGCACGGGTTCGTGAGAACCACATGTGCCACTTACATAACACTTTGTACACGTTTACATGCATATTAGCACATATATTTACAAATCTAATACCAAAGTCATCTTCTTAATGTGACAATGGGATGAACACAACCCAGATGTCATGTGTTTTCAAAGTATGAACGCCAACAGGAAGGAATCATGAAGGTAAACACAATGTTACACTAAAAGTACAACTCAAAACACTTGTTATATCTGAATTTTAGGCATACACATTGTTGTCTTGTTGCAAATTGTGTAAAATGTTTCAACATTAAGAATGTGCAAAAAATCCTTCTAATATTCACATAAGTGACAGATCAAGAATTTCTTTAAATCTAAACCACCTTGTGCAACACTTTAAAATCGCACGGAACTTACAAGAACATTTTTACACTTGTGTTGTAAAAAACTGCAGAACAAAAGACACATGCCACACTAAAAAGGTAAACTGCACACCTTGCAATAGAAGACAAACCACCAAAATACTTTGTACAAAACTTTCACATTTATCCCTATTTACACAATTATAAATCGTGAACAAGACGTTGTTTCCTTGCGTAGCTGGTATAGAAAAGACAGTAATCTTGGAGGTGGGCAGTTTGGATATCGAAATGCTGGAATCCTTCAACTCTCGGACCACCTGGTTTGTCCCATTCCGACCGGTCAAGATTAGATTCCTGGTTAAGGGTCAAAAATTATTACAATCATACATTTTCACTTGGGCTTTGCTGCCGTTTTATAGGTTCACATTAAAAAATTTTGGTATTCGTATTTTTTACTGAGTAGAATAAGTTATACCATAGTTATTTGAAAAGTTGCACTGAACTGTGGTAACAAACTTGTATTATACACCAAGTTAAAAAAAAAACTTAAATTGTGTGCATATCATATCATTTCTTGCTTTGTGCAACATATAATTTAGATAAATATTTTTTGTTTCATCACAAATACAACAAAATTTTAAATACTTTAAATAACATTAAACTTGGAATGTTGGTTATTGATGGGTTTAAAGTCTTATTTTTAAACAGACATAAACAGTGACAGCTTTAGGTAACAAACCTTATCAAGTTACAAGTAGTGTTGAATTTTGTGTACATAGTTTTTGTTTAGGACAAAGTAACTGATTTGATGCAACACAAACTTCACATCTGTGCAATTTTGCTTTCGCTGGATGACCAATACAATTGATGGCAACCATTAGTAATATGTTATTCACTGTGACGTGTAGCAAACTAGTATGACATCATGAGGATTTTAATAGTTTTTTGTTTAAAACTGTCAAAGACCAATGCAAAAAAATTGTGCACATATTTTCCCTTCTTCGTTTGGTTTAAATACAAAATATATAAATTTTTTTCTGTATCCACACCTTATTGACAAACAGGGTCATCGTAAATCTGCCTGGTTTAAACAGGTTGACCACATGCTGTATGATCGAGTTGTAACTTTCCACCTTCAGGTTGGTCTCGAAACTAACGTAGGAAAATTCCTCTTCTGGTGTTATGTGTATCGTCCAATACTGTCCCTGGAACCAAGTTAACAGTTTGGTTATTAATCAAGTAAATAGACACTTGCACAATTGCACTTTTGCATGCTGATTTTGTGATAATGGCAACATATTGTTTAAACATTATATTATCACTGGTGCACTTGAAATGACAGTATTAAAATAATTAAGACTTTTTTGCTGTTAAGGATCTGTATTTAAAAATATTGGTATTTTATAGTTTGTGGACCTCTTCATGGCATAAAATATACAATGCCTAAGGAAATAATGAAATCATGACACACATTAAATTCCGTGCCTAATGCACAGCAATAAAGCAATAACAAATGTTCTCAGATATTAAACATGCAGTGTTAACAGGAAGTCAGTCGACCACTGACATAGTTTCCCACACGATTAAGAACTATAAACAATGTGACACTTTCGAAGCTCACCAGATTGTGCAACTAGCGAAAATTTGCAGTAACAAGTGTATGCAAAGTGAAGCAATTGCAATACCACTAGTTGTGATCGAGATTTACAAAATACCGTCGTAAACATAAAATATATTCGAGCAAAAGTTTTTCGCACCTAAAATTTCAAGGGAAAAAAGTTTCGTCCCATGAGTTAAAGAGCAATGCCACATTTCCTTCTTGGTTCTTGAAAACAATGGCATTTTTTAGTCAAGTTTTAGTCACACCCGTGGGAACACACAACGATGCATGCACCCGTCACGTTGTTGCAGATAACACGCGTCATTTTTTATAATCTGTATGCTGTGCATTCTTTTGTAAATGAGAGGACAAGAATTTGCCCAATTTTCTTTTCCGAAGGTGGGTTCAATAATTAATGATGAATTTGAACTTTGATTATTGCTTAGTTGAGGAACTAATGATTATATTTGGGTTGTACCACCTGATGCAGACAATAAACGGACCTGACAGGCCAACTAACAAGCCCCCGACCCCTAGTATTTATTTTAATGGTTTAAATTGTGATTTTAGTGGTCTACAATTACAGCCTACACAAAGAAACTGGTATAAGTGAGTTGCTTATTAACATAGAAAAGCAAAAAACATTAAAGCACGATGTTAAAACAGAGCTGCCAGGTTGTAATGTAATATCAAATTAAGACATCAATTGGGAAACATTTAAACTAGAAATTTTTGTAAACATATTGCTTTTAATCATTTCAATTTGATGTTTTACTCAGTTACTCCTGCTTTCGCTGGCACCACCCATGTCACAAATATTTTCAAAAATGACAAATTAATGGTTTAGAGGAAACCACACTAATTGAAATGACGAATTCCTCCTTTGTAAAATCAACCAACTGTTTTTGACACACGACGTTTAATAAAATTAATTTTACTTACTCATAACCTGATGTAAATTATATATATATAGATTTTCACAATAATGCTTTGGCAGGAAACACACTATGATACAACTGTACATATTCATATTATTAACTGTAACAGGGTTAAGCAGCTTTAATTTCTATTATGAATTACAAACAGTACTAAAAAACTGAATAAGTACCAAACAAACCTCAGGCAACAAAGCATTCATGGAATAGCCACAAGGATCAAACATCTTTGCATTAATTTTTGAGTTTGGTATGATGTCTTTAATTCCAGTCACCTGAAATAAAAGAAATTAACATGTTGTAAGGAAATCTTTTGTGGAAAATTTTCTTTACCAAGAAAAAAGTACCTTGTCCTGTATTTAACAAGGATTGACAAAAAGCTTTTATGATCAAAAAATACTACTTTGATATTTGCCCGCAAAAATTGTAATGAAACATTTTTCTCAAAGTCTTTGCACATAATTTAAGCAGAACAGAAAGTTACCAAATCAATCCAATGTGGTGGTTAACTTAACAGCAAAATAACAACAAAATAAAACCAAACACACCTCAGTGACAAAATTTCCATCCTGTTCTTGGCCATTTTTATCGAGCAAAAAGAATTTGGACATGACGTCCCGGTCCAGATCAGTCATCAATATTTCCAGGGTCTGGTCTGGTTCATTGACCCCAATCAGTCCCAGGTTGCCGATGTGGTTCAGAGTGTAGAGAAACCAACAGTCACCATCAAGGCGACCCAAACAGTAAGAAGCACTCCCTGTGATGTAACAATTGCAATCACTTTTAGTATTAGTTTCATTGCATCTGATTAAACAAGTTATAAAATTAATTACAATTTTTGAAATAAAAAAATATAAAATAAAATATATATAATTTTTTTAAATCAACTAACCAACCTGCTACTGAGTAAACTCTACTATCACTAGTAATGTCAATCATAGGCGCCGACTTTAAAAATTTTTCGGGTATGCCAAATTATATTATGTCATTTTATGACGTCATAAAATGCAAAATATCTTTCTTGGCGCTAGAAAGGGTGGGGCGTGAGACTATGTTAAGGCTTGTTGTTTACAAACTTCACGCTACGCAAAGTACTTTTCCAAATGAACGCATGTTTATGTGCGGTAAGACCGCATTGAATATTAAACAAAGGGCCTTTTTCAAACGACAAAGAGAAACTCCACAACAGCAGCATGACGAACGTTGGTCAGATTTTCGGGTATGCGGCATACCCGAGATTTTCGTCCGGGTATGCGAGGCATACCCGGCATCCCGTGTTCGGCGCCTATGATGTCAATGTTACCAACATTATTTAAAAAGTATAAAACAATTATGCAGTAACAAGCGTAAATTATAACATCAGCGAAAATATCATGCATGCTCATCAATCAATGGTAAGTATGTGAGAAGTTAAATCAGCACCTCACACAGAAATGACATGGTTAGGAAACTGTTTAATGGGAAGCATGTGTACCTGGAAAATATGTATGGCAGGCACGAGCAAGCTGGTTTCCTTTTACTACTTGTATGTCTAAAGGCAAAACACAAAGAAAATCAAAACGTATCAAAATGGGCTTCCATGCCAAATTCATTAATTGTTCAATTTGCACGGAAATGCATTTTCGCAAACTATGCACAAAGCATGTGTACTGTTGAAAAAAAAAACTTGGGAACAAAATTATTTAGTTGTTTGCAAGCTGTGTGAACAGCACAGGTTGAGATGGCAACCAAACCAAAAACATCATTGAATGCACAATAAAACAGCACTCAAAAATAAGTAAGCATTAAGAAATTAATTGCATTATAAAAGTGCTCAGACATTTTTTTTGGGTCTATTTATACATTGTTTAATAATGGTTGATCAACACCATGGTAAAAGCAAACATGACACATTCCGCAAAAAAACTAGTATATATGTACCATGCTACGATAAACTATCCTAGGTATGAACTTAGCATTATATACAGTGATCATAAATTTAAGAGAGATAATGTCATAAAATTAAATTTACCGGACAGAACTTTGTTTAGATAAACAATTTCATCTTGAAAGGTTTTGTATGGATGAGGTTGATGCTCAGGCTTCATAAAGTTCTTTCTTGAGTAGAAGCAATCCTGCAATTGAGCAATTTACACAGTGAGATCTGTTTGAACACCACTAAAAATGTTTCTTACAGCAATTTTGTCCAATCCACACTCTTGTTTGAGGACTTTGACAATCAATGGCAGAGCCTGAAGACAAAGAGTGGTGCCACATGTCTTCAAAATCACTCGCCTCTTGGACACAAACATACTTGATTCACTAAAAAACACACGTATATGTCAGAAACTAATGACCACAGATGCAATTTGTATATATCTATAATATATTGCGCACATTTGGGTAAACAACCTTCTCTTTACCTTAACAAGTAAGCAGTCTGGCTGTCATCATATATTTCATCAAGTATTTTACAGCGGACCACGTCTAAAACAGTTTCCCACGTTTTCCTTAAAACACATTCAAACATCAATAATTATTCATACAGTCCATGTCAATATTGTAAAATGCTACAAACATTTATGTGCAAAAAAAAGCTATAATAATCTTTGAGATCTGCAGGCAGGGTGTACCCACTCCATGGTGGTTCATCTGTTGTTGGGTAACGATAGACATTTACTGAACAGTACCACAAAGTGTAGGCCTATGGGTCTGCTAGTGTAAAAGCTAGCAGAGTGCCACAGTCTCATGGCTACAAAGATTGTTTATGTGCTTTAGTTCTGGGGTCTGCAAACGGTAGGTTAAAAAAAATGTAATAAAGTGACTCAGTTTTCAACCCACACAGGTTGCCAAAAATCAGTCAAAAGTTGGTTAGTATGACACTAGCTGTTTTTAGAAATTTTTTGGGAACGCGAACGTCAAAATATAAAACATTAAATGCCAAGCATGAAAGATGTTTTGTCATTATTTAGCAGAAACTGCTATATACTGCAGACTGGAGAGACATCACAATTTTTTGTGGGTTGCACAAACAATATTATTGGACCCCTGGTTTAGATCTTGGCTCTATTTCTCTTTTTCTAGTTATCACTGTAGAATGAATTACCTAGGAACTGTTCTTGCATCTCCAGACCCGACTGCTTCGTCAGATCTTTCAAACCAGATTTCAAGGAGTTTTTCAACCCCTTCAAAGAAGTTTTCATTCATATCCATGGTGAGTGAAGACCCAAGTTTTCAATCTCACTCTTTTCAAAATGTTTTTCTCTTTTGTTTGCGTCACTTTTGTTGAAATATCGGTCTCGAAAAAGAGATTTGCAAATGGAATGCAGAAGAAAAGTAAAAATGTTCGGAATTCCAGTTAAAATGCCCGCTATCAGCTGACGTCAAAACCCATTTCCATACGTAAATCTTTGTGTGTTGAAGTACTCCACATGCAAGAAGAGTGCCCAAAATCGCAAAACTTTTCCACAATTACCGGCACCACGCTACGCAAACACGACCTTCACACAAATGAACCGAACAGTGGAGAACCGGTTCATAAAAAAAGCATTTGTAAAATAGAAAACATATTTTTTTAGGCGTGGTTGAATGAGTGTTGCTTAATTTCGTCACAATTGCAGTGCTAAGACTACCAGTGAGAATGATTGATGTATGTAAACTATATATTTTAAATTAAAACAAATCTACGCCTCTCTTTCATGCACTGTAGCACCACACGCATGGTTCCTAACTAAATTCTTCACACATTAGGATAACAGACGGACCGAAGGCTGCAGACGGAGTAAGGCTTTCCTGCAGAACTTCTGGCATCCTCGTCGACCACACCCCCTTTTTTCTCCCGACTTGTCAAATGCGTGTTCAAATTTAGTAGGCCCATAGCTGGCCTGAGTTAAAGAACACGCAAAGCAGTTTCTTGGCAGACGTACAAACTGTTCAACGTATATTTGTTCAACTGGGTTCCGTACAACTGACTTACGCACAACACTGACCTTTGTCAAAGCCTTTTGTGGCGTAACCAATGTGGCTTCTATTCCGCACAGCAGTTGTGATATACTTTTATAAACACTATCTTACAAAAACATAGGCAACTTCGCACGTGACTCGAAAATGTGCAAAAAGTAAGAACAGTTGAGAGTTACAGTGTGAAATTCGCACTACCTGACGTGTCAACTTCCACACTTTTTTTCCCGCGTTGTTTCAACGGTCATTGGGTCTTACGTTTTGTAGAATTGTCAACAACCCAACTTTCACATCGGTATCATACACATTGCACAATTGAAACATACGAACTCATTGGGGTTCGGACAATTTGAAAGAAATATTAACGCACGTGTTTTCGGTACATGCTTCATCATGTGCGACAAATGGCTATAAAAGAGCCAATGCTCTAGAAATGATATAGCTGACAGCATAATAGGAATTATATATAATATAAGTAGGTGGAACCATAATTAAATCAGCAAATTTAATTTAATCAGTGGTTCCCAATGTTCATAAACCAGTGACGTACTCATCCCAAACAAAATGTTACAATAGACAAGCTACATATGACTGCTAAAACCAAGTTAGTTTGCGACACACAAATAACAGGATTTAAACGACGCACGGAACTTCTGGTTCACCTGTCTAAATACAGCACATAGCACCAAGCAAAAACGTGGCCATCAGCTTGTACATTTCTCAAGTAAATACATTATTACGTCACAGGTGCTAGATGCTACAAAAACAAGTGGCGGGAAAATACATAAACAACTTAAGTTCTCGCTGTAACAGCAACACAAGTCAAGTCACACCGTACATATTCAATTGAAGACGCGGCTTACAAGATTTTTGTGTGTCATTTATCTGCCAGCATAAAAATTTTCGAGCCACAGATTTCATAACAAAACTTGTACTTTTAATATTTATAGCACAGTGATTGCTAGTCGGTGGAAACTAGTGGGAAATTTTAAGGTTGTGGTTAATTATTTGACACCGGGAATTTATTTTTTACCATCGCACGCGGCTTACAATCGAGGACGGCTTCTAATCGAGTAAATACAATAGGCTATATAATATTACACAAAATCCACCAAAGCAATTTCAAACAATGACACACAAAGTTAATATTCATCTCCACTGCTACTGCCCTCGTGAAGGTATTTGCCACCAAGGAGCTGCCTGGCTGCTATCTCTACTTGTTTCATTTTTTTATTGCACCGTTTTTGCCATTGCGGTTTTTCAACTTCTGATAGATCCACGCACGAATCTATCGCACCTTTTGCATTCTCGATCATTTTCTTTGCAAGTTTCAGAAAGTTTACGTGAGTAAATTCCGCGATTGCAGGAACACTATAGTCATGGGAATCACGTTTCATGTCACTTAGAAATGCAGCATTGTATCTTTCCGTGTGCATCTCCATGTAAACCTCTCCCAGTAGCTGCCAGCAAGTGGCCGTCACACTCAATTGCTTTACTCTTGGTGGAGCTTGACTAATCAGATCTTTTAAGGTGATTTCTGCTCGGCTGTACTGTCGAAGTGAGTGTTCAATGCGTCCAACACACAATCCACATTTAAACACCATAAGTTGCTGCCTATCTTCATTGCACGGGGTTGTCCTCTCAGCGCACAGCTTGCAATGAACCGCCCAACGAAGTATGACGTCAGATACAACAGTTTTAAAACTTTTGCTGATCAGAACTTTGCCCAAAACATAAAGTTCCTCGGCACAAGCATGCAGTCCATTAATCTTAGCATTTGGATCGTGCAACTGTTGGAAGCATATCGATGCCACCATCGAAAAAATAGCGCAGTCAAACGCTTTTTGGCTCAATCGGGATTGCTTTGCAAAGCTCAGTAGAAGTTGGCAAGAAGATTCTTTGTTGCAAATTTTGTCGGCAATAAGTTTGGCATAATGCTTTGTCTCTTCGAAGTTTCCTATCTTACAAAACTCCTTTGCCTTCGTGCGAATTTGTAGAGAGCTTTGTGACGATAATTTCTCATATAATCCTTTATCTGAAAGAAAAAAATAATTTTAACAACGTTCAAGTAAATATTCCATTTTATACCGTTGTTTTTGAAAAACAATTTTAGTCTCGTTTTGTATTTTCCTCCCTTACTCGATGAAGCGTACAAATGTCCTGGAAATGCAAGAGTAACAGCAATTTCAAAGCCAAATCCTTGCAGTAACCCACAAGAATTTTTGTTTTTTTACCTTTATCGGTGTTTTTGCCATGGTTTCTTGTTTCAACATTCATTCTTTCATCGGCCACGTGATCAAAAACGCGAACACCTGGTTTGACTTTACCAGTAAAGCTTTCCTGTTTGTCTACAGAAACGCATAGTTTTTGTCACAAAAATAAACTAAAACACGCAAACCGTTGCAAAAATACACTCACAAGCTGCCAAACTTATGTGTACCCTATTACAAATGATACAAAACCACATCCTGCTCACCTATCTTTGCAGAAAAGGACTTCGTTGTTTCCTGCATTTAAAAAAGTAAGTACTAATAGGAACACATAGAAAAATTAAAATTCTTTATCGGATCGCCATAACTAACAATGGTAAAAGTTACCATAAACTATGACTACAGTTTCGTGCCATACCTTAGATAGCTTTTTATTTGTCTGTTGACCGTTGCTTGTTATTGGAGTTCTCCTAAAAGACAACCGTAATTAAGTTGTGTTTTATATTAAATTTAAATAAAGATTTAAATTTTAAAACTTAAAGCAAGTAAAACTTCCAACTTACCTAGGTGTTGAAGGAAGAGGTCTTTCTTTTTCACCTGATGTCAAAAATATTCAAATAATATTTAACGTTTAGTTTGTCAATACAAAATGCAACCTTGTTTAGATTCGAATTTTTTCTTCAAATTGGTAACGTTTCCTTGAAACAGCCCATAGTGTTCAAAGTTTCTAACCGGTGGAACGTTTCTGGAATCAACAGCTGCAGTGTTCGGTTGGTCAACTGTCCGGGACAACGCTTCTAACTGTGCTTCTGAGTAGCAAATGTAAACCACTTTGAACAATTATTATCACCGTTGTTTTTTGATGAAACAAACGTACAGAAACGACTTTTAAAAATCTGCGTATTAACTCTTCGCGTCGTTGCAGGACAAGACGACAAATCATTAAAAAAAACACATTAATGGTTATTGTGTGAGACAAAATGCTTTGGTATGTGTTGTATTCTTCAGTCACAAACAGTTCAAGTGTATTGGTACAAAACGGTGCGCAGGTTTTATAGGCAAAGCCAACACGCAAATAACGCCAGGAACGCAATTATTAGCCACTGAGGTGTGCAGTAAATCCACAGGCGTATGTCGCATTGCCAGACACGCTGATTGCATGGCGAATCTAAAGCGCCGTTTTGTTAGGTCAACTAAAGGACACATAATGATACAATTACACAACAGTATGTTGCTTTACGAGTAATAGAAAACGTATTTCTTGCAATATCACTTTGTTTGGAGAAACCTATAAAAATTTCCCGCGCTTCTGGCAGTTTTGTGATCCAGAAACTTTGAAACTTTACCCTTAACCCTATTTTACCACAAGGTTAGTTTACCACGCAAGGCTGGTCTTGACGTTGTTGCACTTTTATGATCTACAACCATTGGTATCGTCTCATCTGCAAGGGAAATGCAAAAGTTAAACGGCAATTTGGAACCACACAAAGTACATTTAAAGTTGACCCCAGCGTAGTTTAAATAGCTTTCAGTTTGACATCGATCCGAAATGCTTTGTAATGCTGCCAATGTTCTTTGATGCAATTAAAATTCAAAGAGCAATAAAAATTAATTTAATAAGCACGTTCAAAACCGTGACCGCTATGTGATTATGATACAATTAACGTGTTTTTATATAGCAGCTGCTAAGGTGGAATGCCGATTCGCCATCTTTCATACACCGAGTGTTGATGCGATATTTCCTTGTATTTTAGCATCATGTAGTAGAATATAATAGCTGACTTTGAAACATTTTGTTTCTAACAATCAAATTCCTATCTCAAAAAACCGATATCTGCCTAGATTCTGTCACAAGTTGCAAACTATAGGATTAACCAAGTAAACGTCTTGTCGTTGCTTGCTAATATCAAGTTTCAATTACTTGCCAAACTATGCAGTAGTTTTATATGCCGGTTCAGTGTTTTTTAACCACATTACAAACAAAACGCAACGTGGAAACACCTTACCGACTTCGGCGTACTCAGCAGAAGCATAATCCTCATAAATTCCGTAGTCAGGATCGTCCATTTCTGATAAAAACAAAAAAATGAAATCTAATCCTAATTAACCTCGTGATACAAAAACACACGTTCCTGGTGAGGTTCGAACTCATGACCCCAAGTATTCCATACATTATATGTACGAGTATATAAAGCAGATTGCTCTTATTTTGCAACCACATCTATACAGAATTCCATGATAATTTATTTCTCCCGTGCGTTGTGATTGAAAATTGTTTTGTCTTCAAGATCGTTTTATTTAAAGCACCGATATAAAGCAAAAGAATGCAGCAGCAGGTTATGGAGTATTATGAACTTAGGAAGAAATTGTTGACCAATATAGCTATAACATTCGAACATCAATTCTTCTGATATGTTACCGTATGTCCGGTTCGTAGTGAAGCTGGTGCTTCGTGATAGCGGGTAAGCTCTACTATCGGTTCGATAAACTGTGCTTTCAGGCTCTGTTTCATCTGTAAAACACAATATGACTTTGTCAACAATTTCAACAATTTTTATATGGTTCTAATACATACCGCCACTGCCCAGGTAAGTAGATTGGGAACTCGCACAGGTCCGTTCGGAATATTTACTAAATGGAATTGTATCGTCTGCCAGAACGAACACATTTCATGAGTATCAAATATTATGTTTGCAATATATTTGAAAGTGTATGCCAGAAATTATTTTTATTTAATTTATTTTGTTCCAGACAACGCCAAGTGTGTCGTTCTTTTATGACTGACAAATGTAGATATTCCGCAACAACGACAAGTTTCTAAAGTGATTACACGCTTTAAGTCTCTGCGTGCGTGGTTAAAAACGTTTTGTGTTACCATTGTACGAAGTTGTTGCACGTTTGGTTGGGAATGAAATGCTGGCTGGGGACCCGGAGTAAGATCTAGGCCATGCTGCACCTGACATGAAAACATACTTTTACTTTCATAAAAGAATACTTCAAACAAAGGTAGTTGTAAACGACGTCTCGGCAAAATTGATATAATGCCTTGACAAATATATTGTTTTACTGCACAATAGCATCCACCCAAAATAAGTTTCGCAAATATAGCATGCAGAATGTATTGGCACAGGTGGAGATTTGAAAATATCAAATTAGTTCAATGAAGAGCTCCCTTCTGCTGTTATGTGTAAGTAAAAATGATCGATTAAAGCCCAGCTTTTACATCAATTTTCGCACTCGGTGCGCGAAACATGATGAGACTTCGTCTTACCATCAGCAACGTGTGAGGCTTGGGCTTGAACGTGGGCGCTCTTTGGAAAAGTCTCATCTGGGATTAATGAAAAATTTGTTTCGGTGCTTGAATTGTAAAGGTAACGCGCGCACCTGTTATTTGTTGCTGTTCAACTTCATAGATGTTAAATGTGTTGAGAGGAAGCCATGAGTTAGCTGGAAGTAACGGTAATTCTGTGCAAGGCAACTTTTCTTGGAGCTTCAAGGTTGCCTTTTGCCGTGCTAGTTTGCCTTGCTACATCAACATGCGTTGAAAACCTAGTTTTACTTTCACAATTTCGGGCCGCAGCTCTGGTATTTCGTTACAGCAGCTCTCCATGTTCGCACGTAGCATGTTTCGTATGGCCGAGGGCTGTGTATATTGCAATATATCCCAACCCCATTTCGGGAGTGAGAACATTTGTCCCTCGTGACTTTGAGTATTGGAGAGCATCCGGCGACCTACCATGACGTATAATGTCACACCGTAGCTAAACACGTCTTCCTTTCTGTCTGCGGCAAGTTGGGGATTTTTCAGTCTCTCCGGGGCTGTAAAAGGTGTGTGGTTCGACGCATGGTTCCTCATTATTTCACCACAACAATCGATTACACCGAAAATCATCGGTTACTAAGATACGCTTTGGCGTAAGGTTACATTTGGAAAGTTCTATGTAACTCGTATTGTTGTGGAGGAACGATAGTCCGTCGGCCACATCGGCGGCAAAACTCAGCAGTACGACGTCATCGATAACCGTTTCCTCGTCTATGAGAAGTTTTTGTAGGTTTCCTCTGGGTAAATACTCTGTGAGGATGCCCATGGTGTTGCTCCACTTCGTATATCCGAACACTTTAGCGATTCGGTCGTGGCTGAATTTTTGCAAGGTGGAAATATCTTCCAACAGTCTAGAAAGTTAAAATACTAGTGGTTTAGGTGAAACATATTTCCCACCGGAATAATAAAATTAACACGCAAAAATAAACAATTCTGTTTTTGAATTCTAGGTGGAATTTTTCAAATTTGTAAATAAATTTACTAAATTACAGTTTCTCATAACTATTTAGGACATACCAGTCGTTGGAACGGTTGTAACGTCCCGGATTACTTTCACCACTGCAAAGTGCTATATCACGATACGGAATAAAGCGAAACTACCTGTGGTGCTTATAGTTATAAACGTGACGTCTTACTTTTCTTCCAGCTCTTCTTCTGCTTCGCTTCTCGGAAGTGAGACGAACTTGACCACCACGTATTCAAGCACGTCATCAAAACACAGCTTCAACTTGTCGCAAAACGCAAGGTTACGAGGAGCCGCATCCGAGGGAACGCACCAAATACACTTGGCATTGAAGCGCTTTATCTAAACCATGTCGTTTGTTTTTGTCTAACGTTTCTTCCACAATAACCTTTAAACTCAATAATAGTAACTCGTTCTAAGCGTATTCCTCACCTCTAACATTCGATCCATGATCACGTGATCTTTAAATGTTGTGAAGAATATGAGTTTTATGAAGAATCAGCTTTCACGAAGAATTATAAAAAATGTTGTATTTATCAATCTATCGACTGCATTGACATCCAAATAGCAATCACTTTTTAGGGCTATTCTTCCAACATCAATATTACTGAAAAACACGTGCAATTGGAAGAGAAAACAACACTTTTCGAAAAAGCTACGATTGTACTTTTACTTTGGCCTGAGCCATGCACCTGATGTAACGATAAACCTGATGTTAGGAAACCGTTTTTGATAAATATGATGCTTTGATGTACACACCCAACATCCTTATTGAAAAGCATTGAGGCAAAAAATTACCAAGTCTGCTGCGCTTTCTTCTTAACTGAAGCACCTAATGTTATATGTCACAATGTGTGAACCTTGCGCACCAGATCGGAACAGTTCCGCTTTTCGGCGATAGTCACATGCCCAGCATTTGCAAAACGTCACATGTGAGAACGTCGCATTAATTCCGGAAACACTTTATATCCAGCTCCATAAACCATCACTTAACGTAGAAGATAGCTTGCAGACCATTTTACCTCTTCAACACCTAGGTCCTCTCTGCTGTCTGTCATATCTGAAATGATGACGTCACTGTCGTAGACCTCCGAGTCAGCTACAGTCACGTGATGTGTTTCATTCGTGTTGTTGTTTTTGTTTGCTCAGTTGCCTGCCCACCTCTGCGCGCGCCTTGCTGCAACTCATTCCGAATAAGCACTGGTGATGAACGCACTTGTTTTCGAAACGTCTGCTCAATGAGAAGCATAATAGCTTTGGCATTTATATTCACATTAAATAACTCCAAGTTTTCTGCACCTAAGTTTATCGGCCTGACAAACTATTTTGAAATGTCAAATGTCGTCCATGATAAATTTCCTACATAATCCACTTCGATTTACTTTGCCTGAAGTTCTAATATCCAGGTTAAAGTTATACAGGCGTGACATAATATACGGCAAGTACTAATTGAAACCAATGACAATATGGAATTAATCAGAATTGCTCTTCTGGCACTTAGTTTCTAAAGTGTTTATTGAAAACCAACGTTTCGTCTGCCATCCGGCGAGACTTCTTCAGGGTTATGTCAACAGTAAAGCATCACGCACATAAAACACCAAAAACGTAGGAAAAACGCAGGAAAAACAGAGACGCTCCACATCCATAAAAACGACCATTGCATAAACGATAAGGAGCAATGCGTATATTTTCCTGCTGAATACAACAACTTGTTGTAAATGTTACGCCCCGCTACACACCTGGTTCACGTGACGATGCAAGCGGTGCCAGTCTTATCTATTCCTTTTTCCTTGTGTTTTTCCTGCGTTTTTCCTACGTTTTTAGTGTTTTATGTGCGTGATGCTTTACTGTTGACATAACCCTGAAGAAGTCTCGCCGGATGGCAGACGAAACGTTGGTTTCCAATAAACACTTTAGAAACTAAGTGCCAGAAGAGCAATTCTGATTAACTAGTATGCCTGGCAACAAAAATAGCAGTAGACAATATGGAAGTTTAATGGAAGTTATACCTCATGTAACATTGTAATTACACGTACAACTCCCATCGAAACGGTTAAATTATAAACCGCTGAACACAAGCTTTATTCATTATGACGCAACGTCACACAAAATCTTCAACGCAAAAACACAAGATGAGGTTTATGTACAAGTGCCATAAGAGGACGTTTTAAGAATGTGTTCAATTTTTTTTGGTTTATTTTTCATGTGACAGAATATAAATTCCAGTTAACGTCATTGCTTCGTCTTTATCTTCCTAAAATAATATTTGATCCTATACTTTGACTTGCACCTTGTACGATGCTAACGTACGGAAATACTTCCTTCGATTCAACAAAAGCAAGTTTTTGTGATGGAACACAAACGAAACAACGCTTTTACGGATTATGATCACCAAATGTAGAAGTTATTTTGTTGTATGCTAGTTTCTGGCATCGAATGAAGCGCACGGATTTCATAATTTTTATCCAAATCCATTTTGCATCACAAACAAAGCAGGTTGCAAAGTCAGTTAAAAACGCGTGATTCAGTAAGATTGCACCAACTTTTTTGGGAAATTCATTACCTTAAACACCTAAATCTTTCTAGAAGAAATCCAAGGTTTATTTACAAGGCAGATTCTGCTTCAACCATAAGAAAGATTTCTGTGTTGGCGACCATGGCTACATATTCCCGTTGTTCTTCTTGTGGATGACGCCTGAAAACGCAACGTAGGCCACTGTGGACTCGATTATAAAGCAGTTTTGGGGCGTTAGAGTAGATGAGGGGATTTAGAGAGCTGTTGATGGGGAGCAGGATGATTGCTGACACTGCGTATATTACTGGGGGTAGAGGAACTCCAGCGAAGTTTATAAATGCCATGATGGAAATGGGCACCCAGCAAAGAAAATCGGTGATGATCAATCGGAGGATTTTCTTTTGCATTTCTGCCAAAAAGTTGCATTAAGGTTATAATATACGTCAGCAAATACAAATGTGCTTGCCTTTGTTTTTCGTTGCCGCCTTTCCAGGTCTCTCGTTGACTTGCTTAGCACTGGCAGTCGACCTCTTATAAATCCAAATGTAGGTCACTGCCACAAATATGAAGGCCAGGAAGTTGAGAGTAATGACGGCGATTGAAAATCCCCATGCCTTGTCACTTGTTGTTACATACATTTTGCTGATGCAAACACTGCTGCTGCTGTAATATCTAAACAACATTTTGTGGCTATAAAGTTGAAAGTTATTTGCAAATAAGAACAAACCCCAAATATCCCGAAATGGCAAACAACTCCGTGTAATTGTAATCCTCAAGAATATCCATAAAATCCATCCAGGAATCAGCATCATATACCCGCAAGAGAGCACTCTCTAGTGCTTTGGAATCGTTGCTGGTAAATTTGTGTTTAAAAGTTAAAAATTGATCCATGAAGTTGTACATGCCTGTATACATAAAGCTTACATACTTTAATCTGGTTTGGAAGTTCACACGATCTTTTTTTCTTACTGGAAATGTCAACTGTAGCTTTGTCAAAAAACGGATTTTCATTCATCCAAGCTTTGGTTTCGTAGAAATGATGAAGTTCGGTTGCAAGAGGGACAAAGGCAATTGCAAACGAAAATGTCCAGGAGAGAATAAGCGAGAGAATGACGGTTTTCAGTTTTGGTTTTAGAGATGCATCAAAAGGCTGCAACGCAAGGACACATTATAAAGTTTGTCGCAAAATAATATTTTGAAACCAAGACTTTTGGTGTCTCACTCATGACTTAACCCATCCTTAATCCCACCTTTGCGATTGATAGAATTTTTACCGCATTTACACCTATTACAAGACGGCCTTGGGTAGCTCAGTTGGTAAAACGAGAGCCAGCCTTAACCAAATACGATAGCATACTTACGTTTTTCACAGCATACAGTCGGAATATGGTCAACAGAACCATTGTAAAGACCGATGTTTCGCTTGAAAGCAAAACCAATACACCCATTGTGGTGCAACTTCCGCTTGATCTCCAAATAAGGTCATTGGCACAATAACTTCCGGAGTATCTGACACCAGCAACGCCGAGCATGATCAGATAAACTCCCATGAGTAGATCGGAAACCGATAGGTTTAAAACAAGCAGATGGTTTGCGCGAAATGCAGCAGATTGCGATTTTGTTGTCACCAAAGTTTTGCTTTCCATCACCACGACAATCTTAAAAACAAATAGTGAACCCATATTCCACCGATAAACCATTGAACAACATAACCAGATTAAATTAAACACATAATGTACCAAATTTCCAGCAATGGCGAGCATCCCCATTATCCAGACAATGGCTCGTAGAAATGGGTTTGCAATCAACTCGTATCGTGATGAAAATATGTTTTCGTTGATCACTTTTGTATTTGTTGGGCACTCGTCTGACCAATCAGAGCAGTCGCCGACTCCATTGAATTTCTGGAAAGAGTAAACTTGAAACAACTTTGGGCTGAAAAATTCGTTGACGCAATTGCCAGTGTCCTACTTGTAAGTTACCAGTAAAAATGGTGCGACCTACAAATTATTTACCATTGCTAATAAAAAAAATTTTTTTTCAAAAGCTTGCATAAGACTACATACGATTGCAGCTTTTTGGTGCAACCGCATAGATATTATCACACGCAACCACTTACCGATGTACAAATCTTGTAACAAAAATTATATTTATACAGATTATGAAACTTTTGATATTATACATATATGTTTACCTTTTTCTTCTTAACGAACAATGGTTCTTTGTTTTCGCAATAAAACCTTCCGTCATTCGTGCAGTTGATTTCGTCACTCTGATCATCGCAGTTTATTGTGAAGTCACAAATCTCCAATTTGTTGATCGATGTCTGATTTGTGCGAAAGGTTTGTTGTTAAATCTTTTTTAAAACATTTTAGTTTCCTTTTTCTTTTCTTTATCCTACTTGTATAATATCGAAAAAACATAAAAATATGAAAAAGCATTGTTTGTTATCTTCCCTTGATTTTTTTTTATGATTGTGTCGCATGAATGAGCAAAGATATGAAACACAGTTATTGTCAGATAACAATTTGTGTTAACAGTAAGAATACAGCTTTAAATCGGTTTAGCACTAAACTCTTATAGGTACGTCAGTTGAGCAAATTTTTGACAATGGATGGTTTACCTTGGCCCCATTTAATGCTGAACAATAGAACCTTCCTTTCTCTCTGCACATTTCTTCTGGATATTCGTCACTTTTATCCTTGCAATCGATAAAACCGTCGCATACTTTGCTCTGGGGAATGTTGAGAAGACCGTTTTTTGCGTTGCAGTGTTTCCGATGTTTGCAAACTTTAGGATCTTCCTCAAAGTATCTGCCACCATTATATTTGCGAACGAAACCAGGGCAATCCCTCTTTCCATCGCACATTAGGTTGTTGTTGAACGGCCCCCACCAACGCCAATCCTGCATTAAACATCCCACGTTGACTGCAGCTCTGCTTCCATTTTTATTTAATTTCGTGCAGTAATATAGTCTGGATGTTAAATATATGTAAGTCTGAATGTGTGCGTTTAATACCAATCATTATGTTTGCTTTTGTTTTATTTATGTTTGTTGCTTTTAGAATACTGATGATGTCGTATAGGCGAAATATCTATATTCTGTAAACCAGTATTTTGGATGATTGTGCAATAATCTAGGTCAGTCCTAGTAATCACTTTTTATTATATTTTTTGTAAATGAATCGTTAAGTTTTATAAGATACATTTATTTGAATAAGATACTGAAGGTGCTTAGTAGAGAAATGTGTTGGTCTAAGAAATCAACGCCAAACGATTTTAACCATGGAACCCACATTTCCACAGATGCTCAACGGACTTACATGTTCATTTACCCATTTAATCAGTTGGAATTCATGTAGCAAGTATATTAGCACACCGTCTTGTTGACATTCTCAAATTTCTGTTTTACAAACGAAACGAAAAATTATTTGCTTACCTCACAATTCCACCTTCCTTGTATGAAGGAGGTTGTTTTTGTTGTTGGGCAGTCGATCTGCATTTCCGTATCATTACTGGAAAGGTAAAAAAATGGGTTATTGTGAGATTCGCGCTGTCGCAATCTTATGTTTTATGAAGTTTTTCATTAAAATTGTTTTTATCAAGAATTCTGAAAAGAGCAGGCTTTTCTTTTTGCCAGGTAAATTTACACTAACGCCGTTAGCACCTTCATTATTTAAACACAACGCCAACTTATTCATATTACACGATTCAAGGAATCACTCTCCATTCTTATAGCGCTATATGAACGCAAAGATTCTATTTAAATAAAAAACTGACGATGCTTTTTAGCAAAATATATTTGTCAAAATTTTAACCTCGTAAAAATTTTTTTTCATAAATGTGGACGTTTATCACTTACTAATGAAACTTGACGCACTCTTTGATTTTCCCAGATTGACAAAAACATTCGTCACTCTTATCGGGGCAGTCGATGACGTCATCACACACACTCGATCTTGAGATGATCATAGGGTCGTTTACACATTGGAAGCATAACCGATGATTAAATGAATAAGGATTTCGAACGTCTCTGCCATAATGCACACGGATGTTGCATTGCGTTGTTAAACAATCATCAAACGAAGGATTTATAATTGTGCAAAACAATGGGAAAAGATTTTTGTTTCTCTCTTAGGTCAAGTGTTTAACAAAATACCTGACATCTCCATTCTCCGAGGTGTAACACAAATCAGATTTATCATCACAATCGGCAATGCCGTCCCATAGAAACATCTGTGGAAGATTGCAATTCCTGCCATTCCGAACGCATTTGAATCCAAGTCCATTATTCGATTGCTGGAAAGCTGGGCAGTCATTGCAAGGATCACTATCACAAACAGTCGAACGTTTCCAACAAGCTGAATTCGGACACTGGAAGTTGGTTGAACAGTGGTACTCGCATGGGTAATTCCCCTCACAGGGTGCGAGTTGGTCGCAGATTTCAATTTTTGTTAGGTCACAGGAAATGTTGGCTTCGTTCATTGCGTTGTGACAGACTCCGTGACGGTCGAAGCAATCACAGCGTTGATTTTGACTGCTTACAATTATCACGATGTTAAAACTATGTTTTCAATAATAAGGACACCTAAAGTGTGTTGTGATTTTTGTACCTATATTGCTGAAGAGCTTCTCTACTACAATTGGATTCATCGCTAATATCAGGGCAATCAATGACGTCATCACAAACACTTGACCTTGAGATAATCATGGTGTCATTTTTGCATTGGAAACACGACTGTTCGTTAAAGGATGAAGAAGTTCGGATATCTCTGCAATAACAAAATTGCCGACATCTTACGCGACGTTACCGCTCTTCTGTTGGCAAATTTGACATCTGATTTTGTAAAAAAATACCTGACATCTCCTTCTCCTGGCGTGTGACACAAATCCGATTTATCGTCGCAATCGGCAATGCCGTCCCATACCAGTAACTGCGGAAGATTGCAATTCCTGCCATTCCGAATACATTTAAAGCCGTAGCCGTTATTCCACTGTTGGAAAGCTGGACAGTCATTGCAAGGATCACCATCACAAACAGTCGAACGGTTCCAACAAGCTGAGTTAGGACATTGGAAGAGGGAGGGGCAGATGTCACAAAGCGTTTTGCCAACACATTGGATTTCCCCTTTGCAAAACTCCATACGTCTTAGAGCGCATACTTTGTTTGAGTCGCTGTAGTCAAACTTGTTGTTGCAACTTCATAAAAAGTACGTTGAACTACATCAAATAAACACTAATGAATGGACTTTAGTACTTATTTTAACATAAGGTTGATAATTGACCGCTCACAAAACCACACTAATTTTGCAATCTTTACTGACAATTGGTGTTTAAGCTTAAT
This sequence comes from Ascidia mentula, assembly GCF_947561715.1. Classification (NCBI taxonomy): domain Eukaryota; kingdom Metazoa; phylum Chordata; class Ascidiacea; order Phlebobranchia; family Ascidiidae; genus Ascidia; species Ascidia mentula. The sequence continues at coordinate 18,784,289 of NC_138568.1, read as the reverse complement.
CCCATTCTCAAACTTTTTAACACTAGGAGTTTTCCAAGTTTCAAAATTAGGAGTTTTTCTAGATAATAATCTAGATAATACAATAACGCTTGTCATACTGGCAAGATAGGTCTGGGCGCTCGACCCATATTCCAAGAATAAAACCTGATCGGGATTGGTGACCTGGATATCTTGGGTGCGAAACCGGGTGTGGTCAAAACTAAACAAGCACACCGAACATACAACACTTTTACTGCTGATGCTGCTAAAATATGAATGACCCGGGAAAAAAATACCACTTACCTGTCACCAAACCCTGAAAGAACGGATATCCCAAACATGCTTGGGTTTTTACCTCATATAAGCACTAGTGAGGTTTGCAGGATAGGTGGGAAAGTTGGCCGATTTTTCGTCACTTCTGTCCGAGCACATTCTCCAGGAAGCAGCAGTGCCATCACAGAAGTAACGAGCGTCCACCTTGTTCCCATTATCGCAATTGAATCCTGCACAGTAACATTTATCCCATCAACCAGAATCGAATAAAACAGTGCACGAATCCTCGTGTTTTGTAATTGAAGTTTACAACAAACTAAAACTGCATCCACAAAAGACAGCGATAAAAAGTTATTAGTTGGATTTGTAACATAATATACTTACGGTCCCAAGGGGCATATTTTGCTGCGGCAATTGTGATAAACGAGAGCAGGATTCCATCAATCATCATTTCCAGCCAATATCTGATAAAACACAAACGCATCTCAAATCTTGTTATTTTCTGCAGCTCCCAGTGGCTACTGGTGACTGCATTGTTTGCAATTTACGTTTTACGAATTGTTTTTCATTTAAACAATAATTTGCGCCGTTTCAAGCTCTGATAATAAAATGCCATTGTTATTTAAAATGGACATAAATTTGGTAAACCTTGCTTCTACTTTTAGGAGTCAAAATGCGGATCGATGTTTCTGTTTTTAATTCTTCTGCATCTCAATCTTTAAACATGGCAAGTTATAACTATCAATGTATGCATTAAAAACCTTTGTAAATTTCACAATATCGTGTTTCTTTCAAGAACAACTCTTTCACTTTCCCCAGGTTTGCATTTGCTCGCCACTAAACAATATTGATAATCAAGCAATACAGATGCTAAATTTAACGTCGTCCTGTTAGAAATATGTTGTAAACCCCTGAATCGCCAAGCGCCGCAGTCGCCTTTTTTGCTCTTTCACGCTTGGCGTTGCAACACTTCTATATTGCGTTACCCATACCGAAAACTTAGATTAGATGTTATAACAGCTATAGTTCCTGCTGAATAAACCTAAACCACTCAGCGGCCAACAACGCAGGCATTAGGATTGTGTGTTGATATCTGTTAACTTGCTTCGTTTCTAATCTTTCGGGTTGGTTTAAAAGTTGAAATCAGGCAACAAATTTTTACGCCTAGCAAAAAAATATATAAACGATATGCGGGGAATTTGTTGAACGTTCTACGTTGACTGTGGTGTCTTCACCAAATATGGAATTTAATATCACATGTAATGCAAAAAAGTTCACTTGGGCCTTAATCCTAACCATAACAAAAATCTAGCCATATTTTCACATAAGTTAATATTTCAAAACTCGCCCTTCCTCTTCAACGTTAGCGCGGTTGACAACACGCTTCCATACTTCCTTCTCAGCATTCAACTATCTCCGTCGGCATGACACTTTTGTCGCAAGTTGATTGACAGCCTTATGTCGTTTTATATTTGCGCCTGTGCGATCATTGAAATGTGCCCTATAGCAACAGGCATATGTTCTTGATGTAATAACCCATGTCAAAGCACCAAAATAACAGTTTCTAGGGAAAATTGTCAACCCACTTTTAATGCCAACCTGTTGGAACCAGGCGTTTGCAATGGATTTTACCATTGTTTTGTAAATAAGCCGGCAATATTCAAAAACACTACACGAGCCTTAGCACTAAACAAACTATAATCTCTAATAATGTAATGATTGGATAATGTAAAAGACGGCATTCCATTTTACGAAGAAGGCTTTAAATTGAATCAATACATGACAATTTTTCTGTTGTTGACAATTTTGTCACATTTAAATCTTCAATCAAGGAAAATTACCATTATCAATAAAGGCATATTGAATGTTTGCAATTGAACCAAATCCAACTAACTAGCCCAAAAAACGTTTGCCAATTTCACAATATAAAAATTATATACATTTTAATTCGACAGTCACAGTCTGATGGTTTAGACTGAATTGGGAGTGTTAGGTTAGACTCCTTCATCATTTATGAAAAAATCCTGATCAAAGAACCCGTGATTAACTACATCATGTGCTATGAGTTATAACAAGTCTAAAGCCAGCTTTTTTGGAATAAGGTGTTTGTCGATGTTGGTATGGGATTTTTATTTTCCCTGGAGAGACAAAAGATATTCATATAGAAGCAAGGATCTGTGCAATACCGAAATTTGGACCTTTGCATTCAGACGAACCGTTTTTATTTGATCGAAACAATTTATCGACTGATCTTTTGCTTTTTTCAAAACTTCCGAAAACGGAAAATACGCGCATTTCTCGGATACGGTAGGCACGTGACTTTTACGCTTGGCTAGTCAAGCTTGCAAGGAAAAGTATGGTTGTGTCGCCGCAAGCGATGCAGAGGCTAATTACAATTACAATGTACACGATGCACTGAATTGCTTGCTTGATGTAAATCGTATTAAAGACGTATTTATTAAATTTTCTGTTGGTTTTAGCACCCATCAGCATGGGCATAACCGTTGGGTTTCGGCGCTGTTCTGCCACATACAAGTCACAGTAGTGATTTTGCGGCTTTCTGCTTGATTGCAACGTGCGTAGAAAATGTGGCGATATAACCAACGACAAAAGAGATATTTCAAGCTTGTGTCGATTCTAATCGCTTGTGTCGAATTGAATTTGCTGAGCATGCCATTCTATGACCCGACAAGTTGTGTGTCCGAAAACAACAAACGGTATTAAATTAGTGAATAATACAGATCCGAAAAACCAAGCTTCCTGCTAAGCGTTTTGCCTTGACTGCAATTGATTGGTTGCAACGACTGTGCATGGTATACGATATCTGTGATCTCCATTTGAGGCATGTGTGGCGACCTTGCTCCGTCATGCATTGCACGGAATGCTTCAGCGTTATCTGTCAGACCATTACACAAGATGTTGCGCAATAACCTACGTAACAAACAAGTGTCTGCAGACGTTTTGCAAAAATACGTCGTGGCGAGCTGGGTGCGATTACTCAGCTGTTGCCTTGCAAAGATTTAACGAGACGTGTTCGTGTTGTAGAACGACGCAAAACATGGCTTCAGTATGGGGAAAGCCCTGTACGATAAAATATCTAGCGAGTGGTGATTGAGATGTTATGAAAAACTGCAAACTTGGGAGATTTGAAAAGCTGATGTTCGTAGTTTTGTTTCATCTGTTGGGTTAGCTGCTATCATTGTAATGCATTTCAATCATGCAGCAAATTGCAGTATTTATTCTATCGGGTTAAATTCATTTAAAAATTTGTCCTTAATCATGAAAGCAATTATTGCCGGACTCCCAAAAACTGGAACCAAAACCATGACAGCCGCCTTAACCTTGTTAGGTTACAACGTGTACGACCGGATGGAAAACTTTTACTACCTTGGTGATGATTGGAAAAGACAAATTCAGAATGGATTTAAAATGGAAGATATGCGACGAATGTATGAGAATGTTGACGCTGTAGCCGACGATCCGTGCAATTATTACTGGGAGGAAATATTTGACGCATTTCCTGATACAAAGGTTTGTTCATCTTACAGCGCTATACTTAATAATCCAGTAGTTAACAGCACTGTCGCTAACAGTACAATAATCAGCAGTGATTCTTTAAACACGAACTCGCAGTACAATTGCTTCCAGAATAGGGCCAATAACGCACACGTAGTCAACGGGAACAACATATATAACATCTCGTACATAGGTTGTGGCCCTCATGCACGTTCCAAGGAAATACATTAGAAAAAATCTTTTGCGTCATTGCTTTCTTCAAAGTCGAAATTAAACAAATTATCGGTATGAATGCAATTAATCACTCGAAACGATATATGCTGCGAAACGTCTTATTATGTGTAAAAAATACTAATATATTTAAATATTTACGATTTCTTACATCAGACTTGTTTCAGGTTATTCTAACAACCCGTGATGACGATTCTTGGTATCGGAGCTTCGTGAAACAAATCGATTAAGTTAACAACGATATTCCGTTTCGGCTTGCCAAAACTTTCACCATCACTGGCATAAGAATGCACTTTTACATGGCTATAATCAGTGAGTTTCTTATTGGAGCTTTTCACGCGAAAAGATAAACAGGTTTTTGACAAAATTATGATCCATGCAACTACATGGCAACATAACGTTTTCTTACAAACCTTCGTTCTCGAGACATTGTTGTTGGTTTATATCCAAAAAAACACGTCATAAAAAGTTTTACACAATTTCTTATTTTTTGGTTTCTGTGAGTGAATGAAACTTTGCCAAGGGTTCCCATTCATAGAAAAAAATTCCTCATCGCGATAAACAATTTCATCACCTGCATGTTTTTTATAGTTCGTCACTTCGGCAACATGTCGTGGCCCCGGATGTTTATAAAGCTACACAACGAGGAGTCATTGAAACGCAATAAACGTCGACACGAGAGAAGAGTTAAACAGGTATAATATGATTAGTTTTGTGGCAAAAAAGAGATCTATGGTTGTAACGAAATTATCCAAAACTTTTTGAATTATGGTTCAACATTATGGTACCAAGATGATTTCGACACATTATCAAATTGTACATGCAATTATAAAGAGCCGATGATCGTTCCATAGGGTTTGATATAGAATCGAAAAGTTAAGTTGATAAATTTGACTCCATGTTTTCCCAAATTTTTCGCATCGTTTCCATCTTATACATATACGTAAAAGTATTACCATGCTTTCGCATAGCAAGGCAGGATCGCCCCACTGCGCAGGCCATTTATATTTGGCTATCAAAGGCCAAAACCAGTGTTCCGTGGCCACAATATACCCCGTGAAACCGCTGTAGCTCAGTTGGTAGAGCGGTGGGCCTGGTTAGCTCATGGTCGTGAGTTCAATCCTCTCCAGCAGCTTGATTTTCCAAATCTCGCTTCGACTTGTTAGGAAAAAGTGGTTGATCCAGCTGGGTTGCAATGCCTTGGTTGCAAAGCCAGTGAACCTTATACATATGTAATATTACATAAAGTTTTAGTGTACATTTCCTGTATTTGCAGGTTGTCCCAAAAACCCGGTTGTTAGTTTATGAAGTGAAGGAAGGTTGGAAACCTCTGTGTGATTTCCTGGGCGTTCCAGTTCCCGATATTCCATTTCCCCACAAGAACAAAGGAGCCACTGTGCTTCACGATCTGAGAAAAGAGAATCCTGTGATGCAACGGATACAAAACGAACTGATGATTTCTCTCGCTTGTTTGTTTATGATGTGTGGGGTCGTCCTGTACTGTATTTTTCTATATGTGCTATAAGCTCTAATTCCAAAAGTGATATTTAGTTCACACAACCCTAAACAATGTGCTCATAATATTATGCTTCGCCAAAATATTGTGCATAAACCGTCGGGTATTGCTCTATTGTTTCTTTCATGTCATCTAACTGTACAACACTTCTCCAAAAGAGAGCTGCGGATTGGGTGTACACCCCGTTCCTACCTGTAAGATCTCATCAGTGCAGCTGCTGACTGTGGCATTGTGCTAGCTTTTACACTAGCAGACACACACGTTTTCACCTTTCGGTCAAGGTCGATTTATTGGGTACAAATAACTAGGTACCAAACATTTATACATATCATAAAAATCGTTTAAAAATCACACGTTCGATGCCACTTTGTTCATTATGTGCAAGCGCATGTAAAAAAATCTATCAGTATATTTCTGAAATGAGCCGCGGCGGCTTTGGAATTAAGTGCAGGGATGGCACAGATGATTGCGGTTCCATCCAAATATTTTAGCACTACTTAGCGCTAATTTCACCACTTAATGGCAGATGGTATTACTGTAATTAGACCAAACAATGTATAAATAATAACGAAGATAGAGCGCAATATTTGGATAATGGAAATAAACTATGCCACGTTGTAGATTACTCGCTGTAACTGTGATGCTGGGGTATTTACGTAAACTTGTAATCAATTCTATTGCATATTTTTTAAACTGTGTTTTAGAAAACCAGCATATGCTTGCGTAGAACAACATCAACGTATTAAAACCGTTCAACACCAACTTATAAACACATCAATATGACAAAATAATGGGCGTTATATCATTATTGTCCAATTTTGTACTCTTCACCAATCCTAGCTTTTTCGAAAAAGTGTTGCCCGTACTGTTGTTCAGCAATGCTACCAATGCATTTCAGTTTCTTATTGCATCTTTTATGCCAGTGAGGCTTTTCAACCTGGGATATATCATGGCACGAATTAATCGCAGCTTTCGCGTGGATGAAGCACCTCCGCGCTTCCTGCAAATGCTCTTCTTTACTCTCATCCGCTCCCTGGATGCAGTCAAACACTTCGGAATAAATGCGTATTTCTTCCAATGTATCATGCGTATTTTCGGTAGTGTACATTTCCAAGTGATTGTCCCCCAACAATTCCCAGCATTCTGCGAAGACGCTCGACGTTTTAACTCTATCGGGAGCTCCGCTTATCAACTTTTTCAACGTCACTTCCGCCCGAATGTAGTCATGCAGCATGTATTCCACTTGGCCGATGAACAACCCGCACTGGAATGTAAGGAATTTTCTCAAATCTTCGTTACAAGGTTCCACCCTCTCCACCTTCAGCTTGCATCGCAGTATTAGTTTCACAGTGACCGCAGAAACCACTCTGTTAAGCTTTTCGCTGATGAGGGCCTTGCTTAAGGCACAAAACTCCTCGCAACAAGCACGTAGGCCGTGGATTATGTCAGCGGGATCATCCAGCTTAATATAACAGTTCGAAGCAACCATGGTGAAAACTGCGCAGTCAATTAGTTTCCCGTTTAACCGCTCCTGTTGTGCAAAGTTCAACAGGTTTTCGCAGGTCGATGATTCCCCGTTGATAATATAGGCTGTTAGTAATTCGCCATATTGTTTTGTTTCCTCAAAGTTCCCGTTTTTGCATCCCTCCTTGGCCTGACGCCGTGCTTTTTGAAAATTCGGCTTTGAAAGTGATTGATAGAGGTTCTTGTCTAAACAAAAAATATCTTGGCATTTTAAGTTGAAATTCGTAACTTGGACATTTCGGTCACGAAGCCTAGCAAAACACAGGGGAAACACAAATTTAATGATATTGTAGTACCTTTGGTTTTGAAAAACTTTTGGACTCTCTTCTTGTAGTTGATTTCGCGACGTTGACCTGATTGAGAAAAGATGTCAAATGCACGACAAAATACGAGTGCGGATATTGTTGTAAAACGATTGTACTTTAACTACAGTTATGCTAAAATAAGTATTTTGCTCGTCCATCTTGCCACGGTTTTAATCATTGGAGGTTTTTCCACGTTGACTTTTTTCACACAAATGACAACGTTTTATAGCTATTTTAGCGCGTGTCGGTAGTACAGAAAACTGCACACTCGATTTACCGCTAGTAGAAGCAACAAAGCTGTCGTTTCTCTTTATTGCTCCATAAACTTGGCCAGTCATCCTTCCCCTTGCGATGTGATCGTACATCCGGACTCCAACCTTCGGTTTGGTGAGAGACGGCCTCTTTACTAAAGATGAGATTTTATTAGAAAAAGTATTTATTTTACAAAAGCATAACAACGCCACACCTGTATCAGTATCACGATTTTCTCGAAAAGTTTCATCTTGTACTTTCAATACCTGTGCAAAACCCATGAATAGAAGAAAGTTGATTAGAGGGGTTGGGTATGATTTGCAATTCAAATGGATTATGCACGCAAAAGTGACAGAAATCATTTTCACTTGATCAAATAATACCCAAAGTTTTGACAGGTTTTTAATGCAACTTTACCTTCTCTTCCTTTGGTTTCATTTGTAATTCATTGTGTTGTCTTGGTCTTGCTTTTGGCCTTTAAACAGCTGGTATTAGAAAGTTATTTCTTCAAACCCTTGCTTTCTTCTGTTTTTTAAAGGGTGTTAACTCAAATGCGCTGATTTATGTTTCTTAAGCACTTCCAGCGAAAAACTATTAACTTCTAAATCATTTAAAAACCTGTTTTTTAGATTAATTAGTAACTTTTCTTACTTGGGAGCCTGTTGCTTATCATCGGTATGAACATTTCCTGCAAACAAAAAGTTGAATAGGAAATCTCGCATTAATATTCTTGCAAAGACAAAATTACCTTCAAACTTTCCGACAAGATAGAAGACATTGCCTCGTTTTAGATCGTAGAGTTCAGAGTTTTTCACGGAGAGTTGTGTCTGTGCTTCTGCATTTATCAAAGTAATATAAAATAACACAAACTTTTTCTAGTGCTTAAGATGCATAATCCCCATCGTGGAAATAACAAGGAATGCGAAAACCAGGCCTCCATTTCTTGCAAAACAAGATATATTTCTTTATTATAAACGACTTATTTTATTTAGGGCCATGCATTCACACTGATCCGACATCATAGTTTCTGTAATTTTGCACCAGCAATGGCGTCGTCCCCACTTTATCCCCCAATGATAAGTATGGTAACTTATTCCTTGGAACATAACCAGTGGTAGGATTCAAATAGTTCAGCATCAGGTGCTCTTACTAGCAGCGTGCCATAGTGTTTGTAACGGACAGAACCAAGTATATGGTTTCTGTGGTTTTTCTTGGCGCATTCATGCGTGTAAACTTGTCTCGTGTTTGGGTTGTGCGCGTGCTTGTAAGTTGTGTAACTGTATATCCATTGCAATCTAGTTATTGGTACGCTGGTTTAATGCCTTCCTTGCTGTGATAAGTTGCATTCTATTTGAAAAAGGTGGAGCCGTCTAGGCATTTAGTTTTAAAATAGTTTTGGTTCTAATTTTTTTAACTGTTTGCTGTGAAACTGTTCACCGACTGCAAATTGGCATAAAATTGGTAGAATTAAACACATATATATACAAAAAGTACACGGCAGTTGAGGATCTGTATCCTACAGTATTATTGTGCTCGAAGTGAAACATAGGCCTATACACACGCTTGTTAAAAACCAGTTCGCTTTGGTCATTAATTCAAAACAACCGGTTCACACGAAACAGCTGAATCAAACCACTAACCGGTATTTGCATCGTTTGCGTTTGACGAAGCAGCGTTTTCATCGCCTCCGTCATATGGATTCTTCGGTAGTGTTTCATCTAAAGTTTAGTAAAGATTATCTTTAGGTTACGTTTAAATAACTCATAGTCACAAACATGTACAAGCAATTAAGCTAAGTAGGCTGCTAACAGAGCACACTGCATTGACCAATCAGATCTCATGTGCAACTAGTGATACAGGGCGGCCTTGTCTGTCAGCTGAAAGTGGAAAAACCATCCTGCCTAGTTTGCCGTCAACATGACGAGACCCGGGTTCTGTTTACATTTCAATTGTTTGTCTCAAAGAAAATTCAAGGGTGTTGTAACACGTGGATGACTTTGTAGATTCTTGGTACGACAACATCAGGCATCAGGCAAAAAACACCATGCTCGGTTACCTGTATCATCGTAGATTAGCGGCTGTATCTCATACGGGTACTCGTATCTCCCTGCGTCTTCTGCAAAATCAACAAGAGCACATAACAGTTCAAGATAGCCGGGTATTCATGTTCATACGTGGTTACCGTAATTCGACGAGGAGGAGATTAAACTCTCATCGCGAGTAAGAGGATAGGTTTTTGGTGATGTTTCGTCTAAAGTAATTTCAAATTTATTTTTTGATGTCGGTAAAGGTTTGCTAATACCCAACAAAAATGAACAAAACGTTGTTCAAGTTATTACTCGGCGCTTGGTTTTAACTGCGTTCAGATTCATTGTCAGCTTGTTCGTTGAAGATCATGGCCTGATTTGAAATGTAACTAAAGCACCATTACAATAAGAAATGATTAGTTAAACCATGCTGACTGGGCTACGTTTTGCGGAATAAGGAACCTCCTCAGGTTCCTTAGTTCCGCAAATTAGTGTGAGTTTCCTTCTATTCCTACGTTGTCTGGTTACGGTGGTAGAGATCTCTTACGTATGTAAAGGTCACCTGGCAAGTTGTTCGCTTGAGTATCAGTGTACCTTGGCCACAATATACCCCGTGAAACCGCTGAGCTGTACCTGTAGCTCAGTAGGTAGCGCATTGGGACTGGTTAGCCCAGGGTCGTGAGTTCAAGCTCACCGGGAGTTTGATTTTTTTTTTCAAGCCTATACCCTTATTTCCTGAGATTCCTGAGATTCCTCGGGTTCCTTATTCCGTAAATTAGGTTTACCCTATTTCTATTATTGTCTCCCCTGTTTGCCTGTTCACGTTTTCCTGAATTGTTCTCGGTTAGAGTTATTTTATGTTTAGGGAGATAAAAACAATGACTCTGACATTAATATACTTTTCAAAACCCTATTAAACTTTGTTTTCTATATTAATTTTAATACAACCTTTGTTGTCATTGATGAACGAGATATCACCAGGAGGAGGCTCGTAAGCATGATCGGCCGGCATGTAATCTAAAACATGGATTCCTCGTTAGAATTGTTCTACAAAATTATTCACATTTTGTCAGGCGTGTCTTTTAAGCTTACTTTCAGGATAGAGATATTGTAACCGCAAACTAGTACAAAAACTGATCCTTGAAAGTACGAAAATATTACCTAAGTTTGCGTTTGGTTGCCCAATAAAAAGAGGGATTAATGGTGTACAGGCTTTCTGTGTGTATTTATTAACTCATAGTCCTAATCCCTCGCGGGATATGGTGTATAGGTTTATACATTTTGGATGCTTACCTTCTAAAGTAGTTATTGAGTTGATTGTGTAGCTTGGGCTGGCAGGTAAAGTTGCATTACTTTCAAACGATGTAGATTCGTTTTCTTCAGAGCTATCTGTTGGTAACAATGGCATTGAAAGGTTAGTAATTTGCCATGTTTTAGATATATAAAGTAATGGTGTGATCTCAAAACAAACTCATAAACCGAGATCGATAACAACATGGTGTTCAATATTGAGATATATATTTAGCTTACCGAATGCAAATTCATTCGGGGCTGTTGGGGAGCTGAAGTAATTTGGAGGCAGTGGTCTTGTGTATCCGTAATGCAAAGCGCTTGACGTTGCTTCATCTGAAATTTTGTGCAAATTTGAACAAGCAAGTTGTAAAGTATATTTAGGTCAGTTGTTCCCGGTTTGAAGACAATTATTTATGTATGTAACTTAAGACGCTTGCAAAACAAGAGCCTTATGCAAATGCTAAGATTGTTACCCAGCTTATACCTATGTTTCGGGGTGGAAGTTTGTGATGAGCAGTTTTTCGTATGATGCCAGCTCTTGGTTTCGCTGTTCAAACATCAAACAATTATAACTGCGGATTTACCCTAAATTCATGCAACATTACCCAGTGGCTTAGGCTTCTGCCTTTCTCTTGCGTCTGCGTTACGCAACATGAGTTTTGGTGTTGCAATCCGTAAAGTCTGTTTTGCTTTCACAAAAGAATCCTCCGGTGGTTGAGGTGTTGCTGTTTCAAATACCCAGCCCAAATGTGTCACTACAATAGTTATTGACGATCACCCTAATACAACCACAAACGAATCACTTTTCTTGTGTGGTGCTTGGGCATTGAACTTAAAGTAATAAATACCACGTTTTTGAAAGCAGCAATGTTCCATGCAATAGCATGATTGTCAGGATCGCCTCACTGCGCAGGCCCTTACTTGGCGATAAAAGCTATCGTATAGGATCATTAGGCTTCGCAATCCAGGCATTGCAGCCTAGCTGGATCGGTCACGTTTATCAGCCACACTTCTACCACGTTTTACCACAATATAATATATAGTGTTTTGAATGATCATCGCTAATATTAATTTATCGTAATATTGCCTATTAGCACGAAAAATGTGAATACCATGGTAGGTAAGCACTATTATTTTTAGTCCGGTGATGTGAGACACAATCAGAATATCGCAATAATTTGCGTCAAGAAACTTAGGGCCTTCCGCAAACATATAAAGCGATTGTCGTGAGGAGCAGACAAAAATTCACTCGTCACAATATAATACAGAAAAAGAAACCTTTATAAAAATAAAGAGATGATTTAAGTGAAACATTCGACAAACCGCAAATTGTTTGAAGCATTTAAATGCAATCAAGCGTTCACAAGTTCGGTGACCTTTTCAGAAAACGCTGAGAAACCTGTTTTGCAAACGGCGCTGTTTTTCCCGAGAGCTTTTCTCTATTATAGTTGCCCTGTACCCAAACACGTCAATACCCTCTTCACGCAACATCGCCCAAGCATTTCGTTTTGTATTCGTTTTAGTCAAACTAATCTCAACAGTTTTTTGTCAGCATATGTAAAGCTGGTTGGGGACAGGTGGTTGACAACCATTGACACACATGCGTCATATGTTTACCAGCTAATGTGTTATGCTCAGTGTAGCTAGCTTACGCAATTTAAATTCAATATATCTACAAAAATAAAAAGTGAAAATCCCTTTTCCCTTGACGGGATGATATTGATGGAACAGACAGTTCCACTTCGCAACTCCACATTATATGCCATTTACACATGCATTAACCAAGACATTCAACCTTTAAAACATCGTATTGTCTGGAGAAGGGTTTATTAAGACATAAAACCTTCCACATTTTGACACACAATAGGTTTTCAGTTAAATATGCTATCTTTTCTGCATCTCCTCTTCCACTCCATCCAAGTCTACTCCCACAACCCAACTTCTCCAAATGTTTCATCGCGAAGTTTGTACGGAAAAATAGGAACTTGTTAAAATAGAAGAGAGATGGCGCAAACGCATCGGTGCTTGACGGTTAAACACCCGAGAGACGGAGATCGGGAAGTAAATTCTCGGGCAAGGGGCAAAGCTAGCATCAAAGAATTTTGTGAACAAGCAAATATGTGCTGTGGTTTGTCGGCTAAAAGTAATTTGACGAATTTCGGTTGCGATGCAATTTGTGATCGACCTCACGATAAAATACGGGTTTGTTAAATCTGTTATGAATCAACTTTGCACAGATTGTGTGGAATTCCATTATTTCCCTGATCAAACTAGGTGGTTTTTATTTGCAAAGTTGCCCTTTTGTTGCAACACATTTAGAATTGAAATGCTTTGCAACCTTTTACTGGTTTAAATACTGATTTTTGTTGCCACGTTTCCTGTAAATTAAGAAGCTTGTGGTTGAAGCTAACCAGCCAAGTGTCCATAAATTGCCATTACATCTGGTTTGAGCAAATCCGTATATGAGTATATTTGTACGCAGTACCAAGCGTTGGTTGCCGATGTAGAGATCAATCTATGTGGATATGCAGTTATTGGAATTTATAAAAACAAGCAACCAATCATTTTAGCTTTGCCTCCCATATAACGTGACTTAAGTTAACGTATCAAGTGGAATTAAATAATGTGGTATTAAAATCATAACGATATTGATTAGTCATGCGGGTAATTGCTGCCATTGGCAGAAACAGACCTTTAGCGACCACTGCCGACCAAGTTTTTGCGTATGAAAAAATGAAGAGTTTTAGTGTAAGAAATGCAAGATAGCTATTATTTAGATCTATAACAAGTTTTTACTAAATGCAAATACATGAAATTTGTTTGAACATGAAATTTAAAGCGCGTGTAAAGCGGACAAGTAAAGAACGACCATAAACATCATAAACAAACAAGCGAGAGAAATCATCGTTTTGTATCGGTTGCATCACAGGATACTCTTTTCTTAAATCGTGAAGCACAGTGGCTCCTTTGTTCTTGTGAGGAAATGGAATATCGGGAACTGCAACGCCCAGGAATTCACAAAAAGGTTTCCAACCTTCCTTCACTTCGTAAACTAACAACTGTTTTTTCGGGACAAACTTCAAAATAAAATATGGGAAAACAAATGAAGCTTTAGGATTTTAAAATATATGATGCATCTGATTGCAGAGATGAGATTGTTTTGTATTTTCAAGCATGTATGACAATTAGTAGTATAACATCATTAGATGTAAAAAAATGCGTGAAATGTTGAGATAAAACCTCCACCATTGGGTGGAGGGTTTGTGGGAAATATGTTTATATTTTATTTTTTGATCTCGCGCTGACTTGTTGGGAAAAAGTGGCTGATCCAGCTAGACTGCAGTACCTGAACGAAGTCTGGCATTTGGAATAGTCATCTTTCTTGAGGGGAAAATGGCGATAAAATAAGATTTATAGTTTAAAAATATAAGTGAGCCCAAACAATAGATATTGGGTTGCGGTAAAAGTAAGATATTGGGTCGCGGCCAATAAATCATAATGTGTCGTTGTATATTCATAACGAAGTTCCCAAATCACAACGCTAAGGTGTAGGACCAAATATATTTATTATTTTTCCTGGATTTATAGGCAGGAAACGACTGTATTTTATTCACAATGCTGTTATTTAGAAGCTCATAAATACTTCTCGACATTAAAACGTTGTTGTAATTTCTAACAGACCAGTGAAGGGACAACATTACATTATTAACATCGTTATGTCTTTAGAAAGAATGAACGTTAACCCCGCGATTTACAGTTTGCAAAGAAATGTTGAGATCTACAAATGAGCTACCGAGGATTTACAATGGTTTCTAGTGCGCCGACTGTTAAAATAGACAAAAGAATCGAGAATAGCAGCGTCGACCCATTCAAGGAATTGGTGGCCGAATTTTCCAAAGACTTCATTTTAACGTTGTTGTTAAATAACGTGACAAATATCATTGATGTAACTTAGGTACCCCCCCTGCTAGTTGACTATAATTTTGCAAGGGTGATTTGCTGATCTGAATGATGACTTTTATCATTTGCAATTTTTCCGATAACTGCAAGACTCGGTGCCTATTAGTCATATATAATATTAATGTCGGGTGGAATTTATAAGCTCCTAAATAACAGCAATGTGGAAAAAAATAGCTGTTTCGTGTCTATAAATCCAGCGAACATAATGAATATATTTGGTCCTACACGTCAGCGTTGTGATTTAGAAACTTTTTTATCAATCTATAACGACACATTGTGATTCACTGGCTTACCGCAACCCTATATCTATTGTTGGGGCTTGTTTCAAAACTAGAAATCTTCGTTTCTCGCCATTTTCACCTCAAGAAAGATGGCTATTCCAAATGCCCTGCTGGGCAGTCATGCATGTAGTTATGCATTTTTATTAGATTTACAGACTTCACAGCCAAGGCATTGCAGCCTAGTTGGACCAGCCAGCTTTCCCGACTTTTCCCGCGAGATCTAACAAAACTAAACATATTCCCACACGTTCGTTCCTATACAAAACGAAATTGTAGTTTATATCGCTTATTTGTTTATGATGTTTGTGGCAATGCTATACGCACCATATGCGCTTTAAATTTCGTTTTCAAGCTCCTGTAAGTGATTCAGATTATTTTTAATGTAGACCAATTAGGTGAGTTTTTATTGGGGGAAGTAACTGGCAGATAAGGAAGGTAAAAAAAGATGTTTTTGCATTCAGTAGAAACCTACTTCAGGTATTAAGAATGGCCATCTTGCATTTCTTTCCACGCAAAAATTCAGTCGGCAGCGGTCGCTAGAGGTCTATTTCTGCAAATAAAAGCATTAACCAATATCGCTATGATTTTAATACCACATATTCTAATTCCACTTGGTACGTAAAGTTACGTCACGTGATATGGGAGGCAAAATAAAAATGATTGGTTGCTTGTTTTACAAATTCCAATAACTGAACATCCACATGGATTGATCTCCACATCGGCAACCAACGCTTGGTACTGCGTACAAATATACGCACGTACGTATTTGCTCAAACCTGATGTAATGGCAATTTATAGACATTTGGTTGGTTATCTTCAACCACAAGCTTCTTAATTTACAGGAAACGTGGCAACGAAAATCAATATTAAAACCAGTGAAAGGTTGAAAAGCATTTCAATTCTGAATGTGTTACAACAAAAGGGCAACTTTGCAAATAAAATCCACATAGTTTCATCAGAGAAATAATGGAATTCCACACAATCTGTGCAAAGTTGATTCATAACAGATTTAACAAAACCGTTTTTTATCGCGAAGTCCATCACCAATTGCATCGCAACCGAAGTTCGTCAAATTACTTTTAGCCGACAAACCACACCACATCTTTGCTTGTTCACAAAATTCTTTGATGTTAGCTTTGCCCCTTGCCCGAGAATTTAGTTCCCTATCTCCGTCACTCGGGTGTTCAACCGTCAAGCACCAATGCGTTTGCGCCATCTCTCTTCTATTTTAACAAGTTCCTATTTTTTCGTACAAACTTCGCGATGAGACATTTGGAGAAGTTGGGTTGTGGGAGTAGATTTGGATGGTGTGGCAAGAGGAGATGCAGAAAAGAAAGCATATTTTAGAGAAAGGGTGTGTCGAAATGTGGAAGGTTTTATGTCTTAATAAACCCTTCTGCAGACAGTACGATTTTTTTGAAGGTTGAATGTCTTGGTTAATTCATATGTAAAAGACATATAATGTGGAGTTGCGAAGTGGAACTGTCTGTTCCATCAATATCATCCCGTCAAGGGAAAAGGGATTTTGTTTTTTATTTTTGTAAATATATTGAATTTAAATCGCGTAAGCTAGCTACACTGAGCATAACACATTAGCTGGAAAACATAGGACGCATGTGTGTCAATGGTTGTCAACCACCTGTCCCCAGCCAGCTTTACATATGCTGACAAAAAACTGTTGAGATTAGTTTGACTGAAACGAATACAAAACGAAGTGCTTGGGCGATGTTGCGTGAAGTGGGTATTGACGTGTTTGGGTACAGGGCAACTATAATAGAGAAAAGCTCTCAGAAAAACAGAGCCGTTTGCAAAACAGGTTTCTCAGCTTTTTCTTTATAGGTCACCGAACATTGTGAACGCTTGATTGTATTTAAATTCTTCAAACAATTTGCGGTTTGTCGAATGTTTCACTTAAATCATCTCTGTTTAAAATTTCGTTTTCATTGGTCTGTTTGAAATTGAAACATAATATTAATGTCGGGTGGAATTTATGAGCTCCTAAATAACAGCAATGTGGAAAAAAAATAGCTGTTTCGTGTTTATAAATCCAGCGAACATAATGAATATATTTGGTCCTACACGTCAGCGTTGTGATTTAGAAACTTTTTATCAATCTATAACGACACATTGTGATTCACTGGCTTACCGCAACCCTATATCTATTGTTGGGGCTTGTTTTAAAACTAGAAATCTTCGTTTTTCGCCATTTTCACCTCAAGAAAGATGGCTATTCCAAATGCCCTGCTGGGCAGTCATGCATGTAGTTATGCATTTTTATTAGATTTACAGACTTCACAGCCAAGGCATTGCAGCCTAGCTGGACCAGCCAGCTTTCCCGACTTTTCCCGCGAGATCTAAAAAAAACTAAACATATTCCTGCACGTTCGTTCCTTTACAAAACGAAATTGTAGTTTATATTGCTTATTTGTTTATGATGTTTGTGGCAATGCTATACGCACCATATGCGCTTTAAATTTCGTTTTCAAGCTCCTGTAAGTTATTCAGATTATTTTTAATGTAGACCAATTGGGTGAGTTATTATTGGGGGAAATAACTGGCTGATAAGGAAGGTAAAAATATATGTTTTTGCATTCAGTAGAAACTTACTTAAGGTATTAAGAATGGTATTAAGAATACATCTTGCATTTCTTGCCACGCAAAAATTTAGTCGGCAGCGGTCGTTAGAGGTCTATCTCTGCAAATAAAAGCATTAACCAATATCGTTATGATTTTATTACCACATATTCTAATTCCACTTGGTACGTAAAGTTAAGTCACGTGATATGGGAGGCAAAATAAAAATGATTGGTTGCTTGTTTTTCAAATTCCAATAACTGCACATCCACATAGATTGATCTCTACATCGGCAACCAACGCTTGGTACAGCGTACAAATATACGCATATACGGATTTGCTCAAACCAGATGTAATGGCAATTTATGGACATTTGGCTGGTTATCTTCAACCACAAGCTTCTTAATTTACAGGTAACGTGGCAACGAAAATCAATATTAAAACCAGTGAAAGGTTGAAAAGCACTTCAATTCTAAACGTGTTGTATCAAAAGGACAACTTTGCAAATTAAAAAAACGTAGTTTCATCAAAGAAATAATGGAATTCCACACGATCTGTGCAAAGTTGATTCATAACAGATTTAACAAAACCGTTTTTTATCGTGAGGTCGATCACAAATTGCATCGCAACCGAAATTCGTCAAATTTTGTTTAGCCGACAAACCACACCACATCTTTGCTTGTTCACAAAATTCTTTGATGCTAGCTTTGCCCCTTGCCCGAGAATTTAGTTCCCTATCTCCGTCACTTGGGCGTTCAACCGTCAAGCACTAATGCGTTTGCGCCATCTCTCTTCTATTTTAACAAGTTCCTATTTTTCCGTACAAACTTCGCGATGAAATATTTGGAGAAGTTGGGTTGTGGGAGTAGACTTGGATGGTGTGGCAAGAGGAGATGCAGAAAAGCATGTTTTAGAGAAAAGGTATTGTGTGTCGAAATGTGGAAGGTTTTTTGTCTTAATTAACCCTTCTGTTGACAATACGATGTTTTAAAGGTTGAATGTCTTGGTTAATCCATGTGTAAAAGACATATAATGTGGAGTTGCGAAGTGGAACTGTCTGTTCAATTATTATCATCCCGTCAAGGGAAAAGGGATTTTGTTTTTTATTTTTGTAAATATATTGAATTTAAATCGCGTAAGCCACCTACACTGAGCACAAAACACTAGCTGGTAAACATATGACGCATGTGTGTCAATTGTTGTCAACCACCTGTCCCAGCCAGCTTTACATATGCTGACAAAAAACTGTTGAGATTAGTTTGACTGAAACGAATACAAAACGAAATGCTTGGGCGATGTTGCGTGAAGTGGGTATTGACGTGTTTGGGTACAGGGCAACTATAATAGAGAAAAGCTCTCTGAAAAACAGCGCCGTTTGCAAAACAGGTTTCTCAGCGTTTTCTTAAAAGGTCACCGAACATTCTGAACGCTTGATTGTGTTAAAATTCTTCAAACAATTTGCGGTTCGTGGAATGTTTCACTTAAATCATCTCTTTTGTATAATAAAGGTTTCTTTTTCTGTATTATATTGTGACGAGTGACTTTTTGTCTGCTCCTCACGACAATCGCTTCATATGTTTGCGGAAGGCCCTAAGTTTCCTGACGGTAAATTGTTGCGATATTCTGATTGTGTCGCACATCACCAGACTAAAAATAATAGTGCTTACCTACCATGGTATTCACACTTTTCGTGCTAATAGGCAATATTACGATAAATTAATATTAGCGATGATTATTCAAAACACTATATAATATATTGTGGTAAAACGTGGTAGAAGTGTGGCTGAAAAACGTGACCGATCCAGCTAGGCTGCAATGTCTGGATTGCGAAGCCTAATGATCCTATACGATAGCGTTAAAATGCAAAAGAAACCTTGCGTTGTCATCGGAAATTTCAGCTACCAATTCCTTGAATGGGTCGGCGATGCTATTAACGATTCTTTTGTCTATTTTATGGTCGCCCCACACGAAACCAAGGTAAATCCTCGGCAGCTATCATTTGTAGATGCCACCATTTCTCTAAACAAACTGTACATCGGGGGGTTAACGTTTATTCTTTCCTGTTTGAAATTTCGTTTTCACTGGTCTGTTTGAAATTGAAACATAATATTAATGTCGGGTGGAATTTATGAGCTCCTAAATAACAGCAATGTGGAAAAAAATAGCTGTTTCGTGTCTATAAATCCAGCGAACATAATGAATATATTTGGTCCTACACGTCAGCGTTGTGATTTAGAAACATTTTTATCAATTTATAACGACACATTGTGATTCACTGGCTTACCGCAACCCTATATCTATTGTTGGGGCTTGTTTTAAAACAAGAAATCTTCGTTTCTCGCCATTTTCACCTCAAGAAAGATGGCTATTCCAAATGCCCTACTGGGCAGTCATGCATGTGGTCATGCATTTTTATTAGATTTACAGACTTCACAGCCAAGGCGTTGCAGCCTAGCTGGACCAGCCAGCTTTCCCGATTTTTCCCGCGAGATCTAACAAAACTAAACATATTCCTGCACCTTCGTTCTTATACAAAACGAAATTGTAGTTTATATCGCTTATTTGTTTATGATGTTTGTGGCAATGCTATACGCACCATATGCGCTTTAAATTTCGTTTTCAAGCTCCTGTAGGTGATTCAGATTATTTTTAATGTAGACCAATTAGGTGAGTTTTCATTGGGGGAAGAAACTGGCAGATAAGGTAGGTAAAAATAGATGTTTTTGCATTCAGTCGAAACTTACTTCAGGTATTAAGAATGGCCATCTTGCATTTCTTGCCACGCAAAAATTTAGTCGGCAGCGGTCGCTAGAGGTCTATCTCTGCAAATAAAAGCATTAACCAATATCGTTATGATTTTAATACCACATATTCTAATTCCACTTGGTACATAAAGTTAAGTCACGTGATATGGGAGGCAAAATAAAAATGATTGGTTGCTTGTTTTTCAAATTCCAATAACTGCACATCCACATAGATTGATCTCTACATCGGCAACCAACGCTTGGTACAGCGTACAAATATACGCATATACGGATTTGCTCAAACCAGATGTAATGGCAATTTATGGACATTTGGCTGGTTATCTTCAACCACAAGCTTCTTAATTTACAGGTAACGTGGCAACGAAAATCAATATTAAAACCAGTGAAAGGTTGAAAAGCACTTCAATTCTAAACGTGTTGTATCAAAAGGACAACATTGCAAATTAAAAAAACGTAGTTTCATCAAAGAAATAATGGAATTCCACACAATCTGTGCAAAGTTGATTCATAACAGATTTAACCAAACCGTTTTTTATCGTGAGGTCGATCACAAATTGCATCGCAACCGAAATTCGTCAAATTATTTTTAGCCGACAAAACAACTGCACACCTTTGCTTGTTCACAAAATTCTTTGATGCTAGCTTTGCCCCATGCCCGAGAATTTAGTTCCCTATCTCCGTCACTTGGGCGTTCAACCGTCAAGCACTAATGCGTTTGCGCCATCTCTCTTCTATTTTAACAAGTTCCTATTTTTCCGTACAAACTTCGCGATGAAATATTTGGAGAAGTTGGGTTGTGGGAGTAGACTTTGATGGAGTGGCAAGAGGAGATGCAGATAAGCATGTTTTAGAGAAAAGGTATTGTGTGTCGAAATGTGGAAGTTTTTTTTGTCTTAATAAACCCTTCTGCAGACAATACGATGTTTTAAAGGTTGAATGTCTTGGTTAATCCATATGTAAAAGACATATAATGTGGAGTTGCGAAGTGGAACTGTCTGTTCCATCAATATCATCCCGTCAAGGGAAAAGGGATTTTGTTTTTTATTTTTGTAAATATATTGCGTAAGCTAGCTACACTGAGCACAAAACACTAGCTGGTAAACATATGACGCATGTGTGTCAATTGTTGTCAACCACCTGTCCCCAGCCAGCTTTACATATGCTGACAAAAAACTGTTGAGATTAGTTTGACTAAAACGAATACAAAACGAAATGCTTGGGCGATGTTGCGTGAAGTGGGTATTGACGTGTTTGGGTACAGGGCAACTATAATAGAGAAAAGCTCTATGAAAAACAGCGCCGTTTGCAAAACGGGTTTCTCAGCGTTTTCTTAAAAGGTCACCGAACATTGTGAACGCTTGATTGCATTTAAATTCTTTAAACAATTTGCGGTTTGTCGAATGTTTCACTTAAATCATCTCTTTATTACAATAATGGTTTCTTTTTTTGTATTATATTGTGACGAGTGACTTTTTGCCTGCTCCTCACGACAATCGCTTTATATGTTTGCGGAAGGCCCTGAGTTTCCTGACGGTAAATTGTTGCGATATTCTGATTGTGTCGCACATCACCAGACTAATAATAATAGTGCTTACCTACAATGGTATTCACACTTTTCGTGCTAGTAGCCAATATTACAATAAATTAATATTAGCGATGATCATTCAAAACACTATATAATATATTGTGGTAAAACGTGGTAGAAGTGTGGCTGAAAAACGTGACCGATCCAGTTAGGCTGCAATGCCTGGATTGCGAAGCCTAATGATCCTATACGATAGCTGTTATCGCGAAGTAAGGACCTGCGCAGTGAGGCGATCCTGACAATCGTGCTATTGCATGGAACATTGCTGCTTTCTAAAACGTGGTATTTATTACTTAAAGTTTAATGCCCAAGCACCACACAAGAAAAGTGATTCGTTTGTGGTTGTATTAGGGTGATCGTAAATAACTATTGTAGTGATACATTTGGGCTGGGTATTTGAAACAGCAACACCTTAACCACCGGAGGATTCTTTTGTGAAAGCAAAACAGACTTTACGGATTGCAACACCAAAACTCATGTTGCGTAACGCAGACGCAAGAGAAAGGCAGAAGCCTAAGCCACTGGGTAATGTTGCATGAATTTAGGGTAAATCTGCATGAACTTAGGGTAAATCCGCAGTTTTTTTTAGAAAGTTCATTACTGCAGCTGCAGCTGCCTTGTCTTTTTTTTAATTTGTAATACGTGCGGCGTCATTCATGGTATTTGTAGGAAAAAAATAAATTGAGGAAGGGCATTTTTGCGACAATATTGCTGTGTTCGTATCATTTCTGAACAACAAGCTACAGGACGGAACGTTATCTAGTCAACGCCATTATGCAAAATAAAAGAATATCCGTGGACCCTGAGATCACCCAATTCTTCAAAGAAAAGATGGTTGTTAATGAAGATGGATATCCAGGCTTTACAATGGTTGTTCGTGAAGGGTCGTTGAGAATAGACAAAAAATTCGATATGAGGAGCGCCGACCCATTCAAGGACTTGGTGGCTGAATTTGGGGACGGCGAAGCCAAGTATGTTTGCTTTGTAACCTATATAGCGATATATTATTTTCGAATCACGTAACACAAATCGTTTATGAATGTTGGGTATATTTTGTGTTAGTCGGCAATTTTGCAACATTTAAATTTGTGTTTTTTTCGACAATTCTGCTTGGTCGTTCATCAGCCACTGTTTTTCCAAAGCGATTGTGTTTGAGAGTCTGACCAATCTTTATTAGACAAATAACTATAGGTCTTAGTGAATGACCGGTAACTTTCTCCTGCACCAAAATGTTTTGTTCAGGTTCGCCGTGTTTGATGTTCGGGGAAAGTTGGAAGATGGGACCGTGGGTGGAAAGGCTGTGCTCGTTTCTTGGTTGGGACCAAACGCCCCGCCAAGTGAACAATTCCCATTGATTTCAATGAGGGATGAGGCTAAAAAAGCATTACCTGGACTATCTTCTTTTTGCCACGGTTTTAACGACACGTCAAGGCCTTGGATTCTTGATGCTCTGCAGTTCAATTTCATTGAGTTTTGTGGTAAAAAGGTGGAAAAAGATGCAACTACTGGAAAATATAAATACGTTTAAATCTTGTTCAATGTGTTGTCTTCTGTTATATAGTTAGGCTTTCGCAATAGTTTTTTTTTAATATTCAGATGCTGATTTTTTTGATGTTGTAGATGTAGAAAACGGTTAAACTCCAGGATTCATTATCGATTCTTGTATTTTTTAAATATGCATGCATGCAATACGCATTTGTGGAATGGCATGGCTTTGATGCGTTTTTGTTGCAGTAAAAAAAAGCATTTCCGTAACGGCTCAAAAGCACCAGCAATATGTATCCTGTTTTGACTGCAATGCCAACAGCACAGTGTATCCTGTTTTGACTGCAATGCCAACAGTACAGTGTATCCTGTTTTGACTGCAATACCAACAGCAATATGCATCCTGTTTCGACATTTATTTGTTATCGTCATCACTGGGTTTAAATTTCGCTTTTCTGTCTAAAAAGCAAGTTCTGCCTAAGGGATAGGAAACTTGTTTCAGTTTCCTAAGTTAGCGCTTGATTCAATTGTATTATGCTTTAGGATTCCGTGTCTTGTTGTTCGATTTCATTTCTTGTTGCTGTTCTGTGCTTCGCTTATTACACAGATATTGAAAAAGTTGTAACTCTGCTGGTTGTTAAATTTGACTGAAGCGGTTTTGTGAGTGTTGCTGGAAGTCAATGCTGCAGCATGATGTCATGTGACCAAAAGCTTGAAATCTGGTCACACGATGTAGGAAATAATGTCAGGAAAATTATTGATTTGCAAAGTGCGTTAAAAAAATATAAAAAAATTGAAGTTCAAAAATCATAGCTTAATATAGAGTTTTGTACAACAGATACTTCTAAGAAACACAACTCACGGGTTTTCTCATAATTCTGAGTATAAATAGACTGGCCCATATTGCTATTAACACTGTCATGTTAAAATAAGACGTTTCGACAAAAACTTATGTCATCATCAGTTTGACTGACGCGATTGGTGTAGCTCCATCATTATAAGGAGCTGACCTGACCGACGTCACAGATAAGGCTCGCGCGGGTGGTGACGTCATTTTGCTATCGGCCAATCACCACTGAGAGGCGGAATTTCTCATAATTCTGAGTATAAATAGACTGGCCCATATTGCGCCTCTTAGTGGTGTGTGGCCGATAGCAAAATGAAGTCACCACCCGCGCGAGCCTTATATGTGACGTCGGTCAGGTCAGCTCCTTATAATGGTGAAGCTACACCAATCGCGTCAGTCAAACTGATGATGACATAATTTTTTGTCGAAACGTCTTATTTTAACATGACAGTGTTAATAGCAATATGGGCCAGTCTATTTATACTCAGATACTTCTAGGTTTGCATCAGCGCAATTTAAATACTTAAAATCAAATCTTTACAAATTGCAGTAATTATATGACCGAGTTAGCGTTTTTAAATCATTGTGGAAAGCCAGAAGATAATCTAAATAAGGTGTTCATTTACACCTGACGAAGCGAGGGAAAATCGCGAAAGCTTGTGTACTGTTTACATTACAAAAGTCAGTCTTTTGCAAAAGAGTGCCAATCAGAGAAAGAATTTAACCTAAATAAAATAACTCAAAATCGCGCAAAGTTACAAACATAGTAGGGAAAGGAAGTGTTGGAAAAACACTGCCAACAACGGGAATTCTTTTCGGTTCGTTCCTGTTGTAAAATTACACACAACGTTTTTGAACACATACACAGTATATTCTTTTTTGACTGCATTTATGCCTTCAAAACTGCGTTTTTTTGCCAAAATGTTGATAATGCCCCTCAAAACTGCGTTTTTTTGCCAAAATGCCTGATGAACAACGAATGTGTCGATAGAATAAAAACAAAAATAATTAATTTTGCTTGACGGGCTTGATAACTATGCGGCAACAGTACAGGTTATTATTGTATTTGGTATAGAAGGACACTGCGTATAAACGACACATTGATTCTAGCGTAAATGTGTTTGGTGGGATTCTGTTTAATTCCCCCATGTTGAAATATAACGGATAATTTTTGTGCGTTCATTCCACGCACGTCAGATATCAAACTTTGTCCATGTTGGCTAATTTGTCAGATAAGACGTATTGTATGGAAAATAGCTGCAGTGGTTCAGCGCAATTTAATCCAGAAAAGGTTTTGTCAATTTTCCCACATCAAATGAATGCCAGCAAACATTGCTGGCTGAAAAGTAGATAAAAGCGTTCGATAAGCGTTAACAAGTTACAACAAATACAGAAAATAGGCGTTTAGAACAACCACAAACATCATAAACAAACAAGCGCGAGAAATCATCAGTTCGTTTTGTATCCGTTGCATCACAGGATTCTCTTTTCTCAAATCGTGAAGCACAGTGGCTCCTTTGTTCTTGTGAGGAAATGGTATATTGGGAACTGCAACGCCCAGGAAATCGCACAGAGGTTTCCAACCTTCCTTCACTTCGTAAACCAACAACTGGTTTTTCGGGACAACCTGCAACGATAATGCACAGGTGCACTAACAATTGCTTCAGAATATGTGCAAAATCTTCGCTCAACTAAAACTTTTCTTACAGAGCAAGACATATGACTCATTTAGGCACATGCTTGTACCACGGAGTATGATATAGAACTTATTATGATCAAAATTATTCCAGAATACCGGAAAGCCGCGTTTTGTAAGACGAAACCTTTTTGGGAGTAAGATGTAAATAATCTTGTTTTGATTAATCGGGCAAATGAACGTAACATTTTTGGTCACTGCATTCAATGACCACATAAACGTATCATACGTATAGACAGGTGCGTATACCAGCTAAATCCAAAACATCTTGTCCCACAACAATTAAAAAATTGTCTGAACTAATCTGAACTATAGATTATAGATGATGTTGGCCTAGCGATCGCTGTGTAACTTCCGTAATGACAATACGTCCCTCGTTTATTATTTTTTTACCACACCCTTTTCATCCTTGTACAACAATAATTTACAGACGTTATTTGTTTAACTTGTCGCTCGTGTCGACTCTTGAGGTGTTTCAATGACTCCTCTTTCTGTAATTTGAAACGCACACGAGACCACATGACGTTGCCGAAGTGACGAACTACGGACAAGAACTTGATTTGTATTTCTTAAAAGAAAGACGCATTACTTTCTTTGGAGGGCAGATTCGCGTACACTTGGGGTGCTAAAGAGCTGTTACCTTTTCCGCCTCTATGAGAATAAAACTCTTTTAAAAGTGCAAATTGTTCCCCATAACTTTAGTTGCTTCACATTTTTTGCAAAGTAAATCATTGACATAAAATTTTCTTTCCACTGAGCACTTTTACCACAACACTCTTCTATGGATTCAAATACTCACTAGTTGTGGACACATACAACTGCAGTTTAATGCCGGTGATGGTGAAAGTTTTACCAAGCCGAAATGGAATATCGTTGTTGATTTCATCGATTTGTTTCACGAAACTCCGATACCAAGAATCGTCATCACGGGTTGTTAGAATGACCTGAAATCGCAAAAAGTCTTTCAACAGAATCTGTATCGTTATTTTTAATTTTCATATTGATTGTTCTTTATTAGTGACGAAACAAAATGTAACAAAGACAAGAATCGGGTTAGCGTGGAATGACATTTGGTTAAAAAAGAATAAATGTTGAGAAATATGATTTAAATGTTTAATGAAAGGTTTCAAGCCTTCATCTCTGGAACGAGGCACACAAAATAAACATTTTTTGAAAGATTATAACGTATTTTACGTTTCGTTTGAATTAGCCAACTGATCTTAAGTTTCTGTTCACCGAAGCAAAAAGAAAATTGGCATTAGTTATACGACATTAAAGATAATGCTCATTTTAATCCAGCCATGAGGTTTTCAGGCTTGGCAGCCTGGCAATGCAGCCTAGCTGGATCAGCCACATTTTCCTGACAAGTCGGAGTGAGATTTGAAAAATCAAGCTCCCGGTGAGGTTTGAACTCACGACCCTGGGCTAACCAGGCCCAACGCTCTACCAATTGAGCTACAGGAGCTCAGTGGTTTCACGGGGTATATTGTGGCCAAGGTACTCTGGTGCTTCACATTACTTGCGTTATCGGATACGGTGGTAGAGATCCCCTACGTATATGTGAAGGTTGCCTGGCAAGTTGTGCGCTTGCGCACCAGTGTTCCTTGGCCACAATATACCCCGTGAAACCACTGAGCTCCTGTAGCTCAGTTGGTAGAGCGTTGGGCCTGGTTAGCCCAGGGTCGTGAGTTCAAACCTTACCGGGAGCTTGATTTTCCAAATCTCGCTCCGACTTATCAGGAAAATGTGGCTGATCCAGCTAGGCTGCATTGCCTGCACTGCCAAGCCTGAAAACCTCATGATCGCGATACGTCAGCTGTGATCGCCAAGCAAGGACCTGCGCAGTGGGGCAATCATGCCAATCATGCCATTGCATGTAACATTACTGCATTTTAATCCAATTGGCTATTTTATCACCTATAGTTTTGCCCAGGGTTAATGCAAGGTAGATATGCATGAGCCCCAAAGCCAGGTCTGAAGTTTCCTTATCTTCTTAACGTTGGCCGACATGTTAATTTAACTCAGCGATTTAAGCATGGCTTTGATTGCCTTGATCGCTTAGATTTGACGAAACATAGATGGCAGCAACCTTTGCATCAGGAAATGCGTCAAATATTTCCTCCCAGTAGTAATTGCACGGATCGTCGGCTACAGCGTCAACATTCTCATACATTCGACGCATATCTTCCATTTTAAATCCATTCTGAATTTGTCTTTTCCAATCATCGCCAAGGTAGTAAAAGTTTTCCAACCAGTCGTACACGTTGTAACCTAACAGGGTTAAGGCGGCTGTCATTGTTTTCGTTCCAGTTTTTGGAAATCCAGCCACAATCACTTTCATGATCGGAGACAAATTATCAACGAAATTTAGGCTGCAAAAATCGTAAAAACAATCAGTTTTGATGTGTTATCTACATACACTTTTCCGTAATGGCTGGATTCGTCCCTATATCAGCTTAAAGTGGTTCCAATGCCTCAAAAACGCTCACAAACAGCACCCTCAACGAACAAAGGTCACGCGAAAAAAGCACACTGCACGCTTTGGTGCACACATACTGCTTCACATTTAACGAGGTCGCCATAAGCTTATCAGGCCTCTTGAAACATGTTTTCACTCCCGTAAAACACGTAATATGATTTCCCTCAAAGGTAAGTTTATGAGTGTGACATTCTGCAGTCCAAATACGATTGAGTCCATAGTTATCCCGAGACCATTTAGTTTTTGGTGACAGGCAAAACTTGTTTAATCGTGATAGAATCGAAGCAAACATTCCAAATTATCAACATCGAACACATTTCATCAGATTCATGACAAAGAACTTGTACATTGTCTCATATATTCTCTCACACAGGTTGTAATGCTTTATCAGGCAAACAATCGTGATTGAGACTCCCAATGACGACGAAATCACCCCCACGGTGCTGACGCGACACAACTTTTTTCTGGACGATTTTTTTGCACGCATGACCAGCCAACCGGAAATATACGAGACAAAGCGTAATGAGAAAGCAAAGACGTTTACAAGTTTTCATACACATACTTTCAAAAAGTATTGTCTTGTGATGTACATTGACGTTGAAATTCACCTAAAAGATTACAGTTGTTTTCGCCTGTTTCATGATCAACTCAGGCGTTTTAGGACTTAAGTGCACCAAGGATAATACGAAACCTAAAATGAAGAGAATTTCATTTGTTTCCTGCGTTAACCTGTTCCCATAAGGTAAACCACGTTCTTGCTTGGACGTTCTAGCCTTACTCCTCAATTTTGCACAAAATTATGTCATACAAAGTACAAAACAAAGGCGCCAAAAGCTCTTCAGCCAATGCGGTCAATATAAACTTATTTCAAGGCGTGTTGGCCGTGTAAAAATGACTCAAACAAACGTAGACAACAAAAAATCTTGTAGCTCAGTTCAGTGGAAATTACTGTCGTGATCGTTATTTTTATAGCAACAAAATAGTTTTACGAACGGATGTCTACATAGTAAGACACGATATCATGCGCTATATCCTCCAAAATGCGAGCCCAAGACCACTTTTTCTCTGGATGCACTCCTGCATTTACTTCTAGTCCTTTTGAGACCCCACGTTTCTGTCTGTCCCTTTATCTAACCTTTATCGTCGCGATAGATGACAACAGGTTTGCAGAAGTCACTGAAAACTAATGCCCCAGATATACAAGAATCTTCAACTGTGCGGAAAAGCAACATTTGGATTTGCAGTTGTGGCATTGGCCAACTTACCCGGGCATTAAACGGGGTTTATTTAACAAGAAGGAAAGATTGTTTCTCAATAAAACTGAAGAAAACCTGCAGTTGGTTTTAAAAAGTTCGTCCATCAATTCCTGAAACCTTTGTCGTGTAACTCGGTTGTGTTTGAAGTGGAAAGTTTTGTCTTGTAACTTGGTCGTGTTAGAAGTGGAATGTTATATCGTGTAACTGACTTGTGTTAGAAGTGGAAAGTTTCGACCCGTCATTAAGCGTACGATAATGCGGGCGACATTTGAAGGCATGTAAATTGCTGCTTTGCAAAAAATGCAGACGCGTCACGTCTAGTCGCGAAGTTATGAACGCTCAGTCCGAAACAGTAATTCGAGCCATACTGCTTTCAGACATTTTGTGTCATTTCGTTTGCTACACTGTGATGTTAGTTAACCCTACGGGTAATGGCAGAACAAAAAACACATGAGCGCTGCTAATGTCGCAAAATGTCAATTTAGTATTTCTTTTTCTAAATATACATGAAAGGGTATAATGGTGGCTGTAAAGCTTTTTCGTCTTAAGCTTCACATTGTCCTCTTTTAGATGTTCATTTTGTATAATTTTTAAGACATTACCATCTGCAAACAAGCCGCAAAATATAAATGGATTAAGGAAATGTCAACACAACGCAACGCAATTTCCGTAAAGCAAAAGTGCATCAGAGTAACGCATGGTTGCTCCACACTAGTCAGGAACCGCCTGCATTTTTTTTATTAAAGCCGTAAAAGGCATAGGCGGGGATTTGGCAGCATATGTCATGCGCCATGCCATAGCCAAGAAAAACTGCCTTTAAATACCGTCCGATATCAATTAATTCGTACCATTCTTCACAGTCTAAAGGCTATATACCAACTCATACATCATCATGGCTTCAGCCTTCACTATAGACCCTGCGGTCTTAGCTCTGTTCCAAGACATAAAAAGTAATGATACTTATAAAGGCTTTACA
Organism: Ascidia mentula; assembly: GCF_947561715.1. Lineage (NCBI taxonomy): Eukaryota > Metazoa > Chordata > Ascidiacea > Phlebobranchia > Ascidiidae > Ascidia > Ascidia mentula. Next base: position 18,753,469 of record NC_138568.1, on the reverse strand, counting down.
ATACGCCTGAGAGGAACGACTGTGGTAGTTGACAAAAAACTGGAGAACAGCAGCGCAGACCCATTCAAGGACTTGGTGGCGGAATTTACGGACACCTGGTGCAGGTTTGCTGAGATGTGTATTTAGTTGTTTGTTATTCGATAAAATGAAAATTGAGTTGTGATGTAGGGATTTTTACCTTAAATAAGTTTGTACCAATTTCTATCATTTTAGGTCGAAACAGTGGCCATCTGTCTGCAGCTTATACACAATTTCTATCATGTTTCATTTGAAAATCTGATACGACTGTTTGGACGGCAATTACGTTTTTGTGCGTCATGTAATTCAATTGTGTTAAAACCTTTGTCGTTTTGCTTGTGTTATTCGAACCGATTTCTTTCTGCTGGTCAGTGGCCCACTTGTTACACGGAAATGTTACCTGATATGAACTCTGTTAGTTATTGGTAAGAGCGGAAGACTTCCTTCGTTATCCGGACTTCTTGGTTAAAATATATGACAACTTCCCGCTTCTGTGTAAACATCCCTTTAGCGGTCGTCTGGTCTCTCGTGAAGCATCAACAACAATAACAAATAACGGGCGCTTTAAGCAACTATCCTGCAACTAAATTTGACATGAATGCGTTGACAAAAGGCGGGCACATAAAATCACAAATTAAGGTATACTTCCGCGATTCAATTTTGAGCTACATCCCCCAACTTTTTGATGCTTTTTCAACTAATTTTTTCACAGCACCCAGCTTCAAATGACACCAAACATGAACATCGCTCTGGCAACAGCACGTGACTCCCTGCTCATTCAACCATAAATTTGACCCCAATGCATAACCGTTTGCCTTGTGACATCACTGAGTTTCTCTGCGAAAGAGAAGTACAAGACGGGCATTTCCCGCGGGCGAAATGTTTTAATAGAAATACTGATATGCGGTCTATAGGAAATGATTGAATTGCAAGGTGCGTTGAATAAAATAACAAGAAAACTAAATCCTCGTACAAAAAAATATAGCTTAATATGGAGTTTTGTACAACAAATACCTCTATAGGTTGGATGGCCACAATTTAAATACTTCAAATCAAATCTTTACAAATTGTAGTGACTACTGTTCGGTTCGTTCCTGTTGTACTGGAAAAAATGCACACAACGTTTTTGAACACAAACACAGTGTATCCGGTTTTGACTGCAATTCTTCCAACACAGTGTATCCTGTTTTGATTTTTTTCTTTCCAAAATGCCTGATGAACAACGAATGTGTCGGAAGAGTAAAAACAAAAATAATTAATTTTGCTTGGCTGGCTTTATGATCGTGCGGCAAAAGTACAACTTTTCTCCGTATGAATGACACTTGCGTGCATGCATTTTACATCGGATGGAAAAAACTTGCTCAATGATACTTGGATATTTTAAGTAAAATTTGATTCAAACCTTGATTCGTTCAGTGGGATTATATTTATTTCCCATGTTGAAATATGAAGGATAATTTTTAAACGTTCGAGCCATCACGCATGTCAAATATCATAATTAGTATCATACATGTTGTATTATTTGTCATATAAGACGTATTCCAGAAAGTTTTTCCTACAATTTTCCCACATTAAATGTATGCCAGCAAATATTGCTGACTGAAAATTAGATAAAAGCGTCCGATAGGCGTTAGAAAAACAAGTTACAACAAATACAGAAAAGAGGCGTTTAGAACGACCACAAACATCATAAACAAACAAGCGAGAGAAATCATCAGTTCGTTTTGTATCCGTTGCATGACAGGATTCTCTTTTCTTAAATCGTGAAGCACAGTGGCTCCTTTGTTCTTGTGAGGAAATGGAATATCGGGAACTGCAACGCCCAGGAAATCACACAGAGTTTTCCAACCTTCCTTCACTTCGTAAACCAACAACTGTTTTTTCGGGAAAACCTTTAACAATAATGCACAGGTGCACTAACAATTGCTTCAGAATATGTGTAAAATCTTCGCTCAACTAAAACTTTCCTTACACAGCAAGACATATGACTCATTTATGCATATGCTTGTACCATGGAGTGTGATATAGTATTTTTTGTGATCAAAATTATTCCAGAATACCGGAAAGCAGCGTTTTGTAAGATGAAACCATTTTGGGAGCAAGCTGTAAACAATCTTGTTTTGATTTATCGGGCAAGTGAACGTAACATTTCTGGTCAATGCATTCAATATAAGAGGTATAGGTGCGTGTACCAGCTAAAAACCAAAACACCTTGTCCCACAAATATTAATAAATTGTGATCTGAACTATAGACTGCAGATGATGTTGACCTAACGATGGCTGTGTAACTTTCGTAATGGCAATACATCCCTATATCAGCTCAAAGTGGTCCCAATGCCCCAAAAACGCTCACAATCAGCACCCACAACGAACCAAGGTCACACGAAAAAATCACACTGCACGCTTTGGTGCACACTTACTGCTTCACATTTAACGAGGTCGCCATAAGCTTATCAGGCCTCTTGAAACATGTTTTTACTGCTGTAAAACACGTAATATGATTTCCCTCAAAGGTAAGTTTATGAATGTGACATTCTGCAGTCCAAATACGATTGAGTTCATTGTTATCCCGAGACCATTTAGTTTTTGGGGACAGGCAAAACTTGTTTAATCGTGATAGAAAAGCAAACATTCCAGATTATCAACATCGAACACATTTCATCAGATTCATGACAAACTACTTGTACATTGTCTCATATATAAGCCAATATTTGTTTTCTCACACAGACTTTCAGGGTTTGTCAGGCACACAATCGTGATCGAGACACCCGATGCCCACGTAATCAAACCAACAGTTCTGACACGACACAACTTTTTTCCTGGACAAATGTTTTGCACGCTTGACCAGTCAACTGGAAACATACGCGACAAATGTTGAAGCGTAATCAACACAAAAGAACATTACATTTAACCAGCCTTAGCAAGGGGCAAAGACTTTAACAAATTGCCATACCTATACGTTAAAATTCTCCCCAAAAACCACTGCTATTTTTCGCCTCTGTTGCATGATCAACTCAAGCGTTTTAGGACATAAGAGAAAGCATTAAAACGCACGTGAAATAATGATGTACAAATAGTTACGTCACATCTTTTTATTACAGCTTAAGGGTTACCATTACTATTAACTCTCAGTTTAAAAAAAAATTGTAGAAAACTGAAAACCTGCAAACACTTCAAAACCTCGATAGGTGCTCACCAACTTAATTTCCGTGTACAAAGAAGCGGGATCGCTTGGTCCGGAAGAATTCCTACCATAGACATATATTGATATTGACTTATTTATTGAAAAACGTGACCTTTGTCGTGTAACTCGGTGGTGTTTCAAGTGGAAAGTTTTTTCGCGTAACTTGGTTGTGCTAGAAGTGGAAAGTTTTTTCGCGTAACTGAGCTGTGCTAGAAGTGGAAAGTTTTTTCGCGTAAATAACTTGTGTTAGAAGTGGAAAGTTTCAACACGATGACATTTGAAGGCACGTAAATTGCTGCTTTGCAAAAAAATGCAGACGCTTCCTGTCTAGTCGCGAAGCTCTGAGCGCTCAGTCCGAAACAGTGCTTTGAGGCATCGCAAAATACTTGCCTCGACAGAGACCAATTTATTTGTGTAAGCTGCATGCAATTGGCCACTGTTTTGACCTATAAGGTCTCAATTTACGCCTGGAACAAAATATATTTATATACATTCTATATTCACAGCGGATGTGTCAATGACAAAGAACAGTGTGTATATTTTCGGCAATATTCCAAATATTGTAATTGTTGCTCGGCTCGCAGTGTGATTATTTTGCCTTCTTCATGTGATTTGATAAACGGTGTTAACGTGGCCCCTTTCTCTTTCTTTTTTTGCGCTTTTGAATGTTGTTGTGTGGTTTACGTTTGAAATGCGGTACCAAACCCTAATGAAGTCTTATGGATGTGTGGCAGGCGAAACGTCGAAAGAATAAAGTACTTTAGTTTTATGCCGGAAGATCAGTCTATTTTAAATTGTAATATGCCTGGAGGCAACAGCAGTACAACAAATAACTAGTTTCCGACGGCATGTAGTCATGTAGCGTGGCCCACTAGACACGAAGATACCTCACTAGATGCGCTGGACGAGGAGACCATCGGGTGCCACAAATATCTCCACGCAAAGCCAAGGATATACTGCTTTCAGGCATTTTGTTCCATTTCGTTCGCTACCTTGTGGTGTTAGTTAACCCCATGTGTAATGGCAGCACAGAAAACATATTAGCGCAGCACAAGCCGCAAAATGTCAATTTAGTGTTTGTTTTTCTAAACCTGCATAAAAGTGTAATGCTGGTGGATGTTAAGCTTTTCCACCTTAAACTGGCCACGGTTCCCTTTTTAATGTTTATTTTGTGTACTTTCAAAAACATACTCTTGTGCAAACAAGCCGCAAAATATAAATGGATTAAGGAAATGTCAACACAACCCAACGCAACTTCCGAAAAGCGAAAGTGCATTAGAGTAACGTATGGTTGCTCGACAAAGTCAGGAAATGCCTGCATTTTTTTATTAAAACCGTGAAAGACATAGGCGGGGTATTGGCAGCATAGGTCATGCGCCGTCCCATAGTCAAGAAAAAAGGCAGCAATTTGCATGTCTTTAAATAGCGCCCGGCATCAATAAATTTGTACCATTTCTCACAGTCTAAACGGGATATACCGATACCGATTCATCGATCATCATGGCTTCAGCCTTCACTTTCGACCCTGCGATCTTAGCTCTGTTCAATGACATAAAAAGTAATGATACTTATAGAGGCTTTACAATGCAAATCAGCGGAACGACTGTAGTAGTTGACAAAAAACTGGAGAACAGCAGCGCAGATGCATTCAAGGACTTGGTGGCGGAATTCACGGACACCAAATGCAGGTTTGAAAATTGAGTTGTGATGTAGGGATTTTTACTTTAAATAAGTTTGTACCAATTTCTATCATGTTTCATTTGTAAATCTGATACGACTGTTTGGACGGCAATTGAGCAGCCATTTTCTGCAGCAGTAACCTTTTTTCCGTCGCAGACTTGCCGTGTTTGTGTGCTGGGGCAAGGTTTCTGCTGGCAGTACCCACGATCTTGTGTTCGTTACATGGTATGGACCTAACGCTAATCCGAGAGAAAAGTTTCAACTTGGCCAAGCAACAACTAGCGTCAAAAATGCTTTGCATGGCGTGCTCTATCAAATCCAGGGTATCAATAACACACAAACACCTTGGGTTCTTAATGAGATGAATTTAAGTTACATTGAATTTTATGGAAAAGCGGTAAAGAAAGATGGAAGTGGAAATTATCAATTCGCCTAAATGTAGCCTTGTTAGACTTTTATTTGAAGGCGCTTGTATGCCTATATATACCCTTTTGTGAATTGGTTATTTTGACATTTTTGACTACATTTTTCAAACTACGGTACAATCAACCTCTTCTAGTATCTACACAAAGAATTTTGCCAAATTTAACGTTTTCCTATTTCATTGCCGACGTTTCAAATTCCATCACAATTTACCGCTTGATTCAGTTTTGTGTGTTATATAATTCAATTGTGTTAAAACCTTTGTCGCTTTGCTTGTGTTATTCGAACCGATTTCTTTCTGCTTGTCAGTGGCTCACTTATTACACGGAAATGTTATCTGGTATGAACTCTGTTAGTTATTGGTAAGAGCGGAAGACTTCCTTCGTTATCCGGACTTCTGGGTTAAAATATATGACAACTTCCCGCTTCTGTGTAAACATCCCTTTAGCGGTCGTCCTGTCTCTCGTGAAGCATCAACAACAATAACAAAAAAACTTTCACCAATTTACATGGGTTAAATTCGATGACCTTCTGAACGTCAATAAACAAATAAATAGTTTGTAAATCCGCACAGTCGTTTCACAGGCGGTTTAACGAATAGGACAAAGTTGACAATGTTAAGTTTGAGTGAGCGCAAATGTTCCAACCTCCCGGAAAGGTCAAAGTTCGCAAACTTTGTAACTTCTTTTCGAGTCTTTTTCGTCTAAAAATTAACCAAAAGCACAAAATTTTGTGTTCTTGGCTCAAAAAGTTTGAACGATGACCTTTTTTAAAATATACTTTTCAAACATGACTGCACATTATCAAACAACCATGCTGGTGTCGTGTCATTTGATATCATTAAAATAAACAACATGTTCCACTTCAATCCTGAGTGAGCCGCCTGATCCAACAATGTCATGTGAGGTGCCGCGATTTACGAAGAGTTCCACCTTCAAGGTTGGACAAATAATCGTCCAGAGTGACCATTTAATGCTTATATTATTAATTACTGGACTCAAAACAGACGTGCTCGTCGCATTTAATTGTGCTAAAATGCATTTATAGTGCTTCATAAAATTGACGAAATTGTGGAATTTCGGTTTTATTATTTTCTTAGCCCTGCTTGTCGGGTTTTCGTTAACTATCCACCTCCGTTTTCATGCAAGTTTTACACGATCTCGTACGAATAGAGGCAACAGGTTATGTCCAGATAACAGATAACTTCCCGCAATGGAGTAAACAATATTTTACGGACGTCCTTTTTTTATGAAAAATGGGGACAGCATAAGGCGGATGTGCAGCTAGCTTGTTTTGGAATACAAATTATTAAAGTTATAACCTATATAAAGCAAACAAAAAATATCGACCATGTTGTCTGCTTGGGGCGCATAGCATATCACGAGGACGCCTAAATTGTTTTTCTTAAGTATTTTCTATGGGCTTAAATGATTATTTGGCTTACTTATTGTTCTTTTACTGTTCTAAATGAAGGCGTTTCTACCCTATTGGTTTGAGGCAGGTGTTACCTGTCTAGAGTACAATTATAAATGTAACAATTATATATTGATTAGTAACAGTACAGCAACAAAATCCTTTGCAAAGGTTTTCTGGGTGCAATCGAAAAACTATTTATAACACATATAAAACACTGCAGTATAGAACGACCACAAACATCATAAACAAACAAGCGAGAGAAATCATCAGTTCGTTTTGTATCCGTTGCATCACAGGATTCTCTTTTCTCAGATCGTGAAGCACAGTGGCTCCTTTGTTCTTGTGGGGAAATGGAATATCGGGAACTGCAACGCCCAGGAAATCACACAGAGGTTTCCAACCCTCCTTCACTTCGTAAACTAACAACTGGTTTTTCGGGACAATCTGCAACAATAATCGAATATTTGGAAATGTACAAACAAAGCACATTCTGTACTCTAAAATATGCACGAGATCGCCTCGCTTTCGAAGTTTTTCGATTCACAATTTCGATAAACATGCCTGTGAGATAAACAAACCATGGACTGTGAGTTAACAACTCTCACCAAAATCGATTCAATGTAGACTACGACCTGTGGCTTATTGAATGCCAACTAAATATAAGCAAAATAATACAGTCCGTCGTCAAGTGACCTCAAGCGTGAAATCATAATTGTTTCGTGGGGAAAGAAATCTTATGTTGTGTAATCTTAAAATTTGGCAAATCAATGTACTTACCCACTTTACCCGTCGTTCGTGTCGACGTTTAAGGCGTTTCAATGCTTCCTCGTGGAGCAATTTCAAATGCAAACGAGGCCACGACACGTTGACCAAATGGCGAACTGTAAAACAAAACGTAATTGTGATTCTTGTACGATTTATTGATTGCTCCACTTTCCATGACAAGTTTGTATGTATACTCTAGGGGCGCGGGGTTTTTTAAAGTGGAATTTTTTTTACAAATGTTGATTCTCCCGTTAGAAGAGATTTTATTATGCTAATTTTGAGCGCAATAAACGAACAATTCCTAATAGTTTAACTTTCAAACAGTAGCGTGGCCAGGGAAGGGGCCATATGGGCACTCCCAAATCTGTAAATAAAAAATTCGTAAGTTCGGGGTTTCCCAAATGTTCAATCTGAGGCCCTTTTTTTTATTGCAAAACATCAGTTTTGAAACGAACACAACCAATTAATAAATACGTACGAATGGTTGAGACGTAAAGGTACATTCTAATGCCAGTGATGGTGAAGGTTTGAGCAAGCCGAAGTGGAATATCGTTGTTGATTATATCGACTTGTTTCACGTAGCTCCGATACCAAGAATCGTCATCACGGGTTGTTAGTATGACCTGAAAACACAAACACACAACAATGTAGGTGAAGTAAGACTCAAAATCTCAACAACGTCTGGAACGTATTCTCTAGGTCAAAAACAATCGTTCTCTACTGGTTTAAACATCAACATAAACACTATTTCTTTGAAATGTACTGCTCTTCTGGCATAAAATATACGTGCTGTATGTATTCGGCGTTTCGTCTGTCTTGCGACGAGACTTCATTAGGTATTGATACCGCAATTGCAAAGTACTACACCAAAGCAAGCAGGGACACAGAAAGAAAAAAGGGACACGTTGACACCGCTGGTCAGATCACGTTGCAGAGGCACAACAAATACCAAACCCTGTAGGAGACGCAACAGTTACAACAAATTGTTATAAACTGCCGGAAAGAAAACACATTGTTCTTTGTCGTTGACGCACTATTTCTTTAACTGAATTATCAACCATGTTACAGCGCAGTGCTCTGCAACCATTCCTTACTCAAGTCACACTTTACTAACTTACAAAATTTCTTCCATGCGCTACGTCATCTTCTGGCCTATGACCATAGTATTTGCTGGTGCACACGAATTCTGATTAGGTTTTCCACTTCGATGAACCGTTGTACGGTTGCACAAACTCCATCCAAAGCACTGAAATAACGTAACCTCAGCAGGACCCTTGAGAGGTCATAAACTGTGCCGATACGAGGGCCATTTTGAGGGATCACATCAATTTCTAGGTGAGACCAAGCTTTTAGGCGGTGAAAATCTTTCAGTTTAAAACAAAATATGATATCCATGAGCCTATTGATATTCGTGGCACACATTTGGTAATAAAGGTTTTCGGGCTTTGTCGGTGAAAATCAGCGCGCTTGACACTTTTCACAATGGCGTACTACATTTGGCACGCCGCGTGCTCTGTGGTGTACAACCCCTATTATAGATGAACAAACCTTTGCATCGGGGAAAGCGTCAAATATTTCCTCCCAGTAAAAGTCGCATGGATCGTCTGCTACAGCGTCAACATTCTCATACATTCGTCGCATATCTTCCATTTTAAATCCATTCTGAATTTGTCTTTTCCAATCATCGCCAAGGTAATAAAAGTTTTCCAACCAGTCGTACACGTTGTAACCTAACAAGGTTAAGGCTGCTGTCATTGTTTTAGTTCCAGTTTTGCCCATTCCAGCCACAATTACTTTCATGATGAAAGATGGATTGTTTACTTAGCCTAAATTGTAACAAGTCGAAACATAAAACTCCGCTGCGTGAAACAAATAAGTGAAAGTGACTGCGAAATCTTAACGGCGGCTGGACTTGATGCAGTGCTTCAGGCAACAAAGTGTTTGTCCACTGCGACCTAATTCGAAAAACAGCACCATGACTAAGCAAATACAGCTTTGAAAAAAAGTTTACCCGTTAACTCAATACATCATTTTAAACTGCAATTTCATCGTTTTAAAGACGTACGTTTTCAAATTTTCATGCTGTAATACCGCTTGATCACAATCAGCGCCAACAATCTTCAAATTATGTACCTGATAATACATACAACCTAAACGAATCAGTAGCTTTATAAGCAATGTTAGTAAAGAACCCCAAGGATTGTAAAGTATTCATCAAGTAACAAACGTTTTAACTGTGATGCATGAGTTATACAAATATCTTCTCCTGTCCGCTTTTGAGGTTTAATAAAGCAATAAATATTCCATCTGTATTCCAATTCAGTCGCTCTGTTTAGCAGCAGTCTTGCCTTGCGGTGATGGCCTTTTCGGTGAAGAAAGTTTCGCACGCTTGACTGACCAATCTTAAACATTCACGCCGTCCACTTCCTTACAGTGTTCTCGTGTTACGTTTTGTGAAAAAAAAGGCAAAAAAACTTTGCAAGTCGATATATAACCGTTTATTGTTCATGTACGCGTTTAAATTCTTTTCGAATTAAAAAAAAAGATGTGTTTTTAATAAAGAGCCCGCTTTCAACACAGATTTCAGAATAGAAGGCGGCAACTGTTTGTTAGAGTCTCAGGTGTCGCATGTTAAACACATTCCAATTACAACACATTTCCTGGGCTTTGATGTTTGCCCAAGGTTACTACAAACAAACCTTGCTGAACTCTGTGCTAGCACTCTTTAAAGCTTCAGGCCTCTGTCCATAGTCTCCACGATTTCCACTGTTTCTCAGAGTTTGCTTTCCTTACTGCTGTGTGCGCATTTCATTTTAACTCACGGTCGAAACAAACGCTCAATAATAAAGCTTTTGAAGCAGTGGTGAAAGTAAGTACGTATACTGTAGTAGATGAAGGTATGCACGCATGTTTCTTTACCTGATTCAACACAAAACTCAAAGACGCAAACAGAACGAAGGATGCAACTGAGTTCTACAAAAGAACTTAAATCCATCGCATCTAATCATGTCTTCTTACTGTTGAGTAGTACGTAGAACACAATTTAAGGCAACGCATTATTATAAGAATAAGAATAAATTTAGAACAGAGCTGTATAGAACGACCACAAACATCATAAACAAACAAGCGAGAGAAATCATCAGTTCGTTTTGTATCCGTTGCATCACAGGATTCTCTTTTCTCATTTCCTGAAGCACAGTGGCTCCTTTGTTCTTGTGAGGAAATGGAATATCGGGAACTGGAACGCCCAGGAAATCACACAGAGGTTTCCAACCTTCCTTCACTTCATAAACCAACAACTGGTTTTTGGGGACAACCTTCAAAATATTGATAAATAACAACATATGTGCAATCAACTGTCCAAAGGAATTATGCGAAGTACCGGATAAATTAATGACATTTGTTTTTGTATCATAAATTCATGTGTTTTTTACCTGTTTAACTTGTCGCTCGTGTCGATGTTTGCGGCGTTTCAATGATTCCTGGTTGTGTAATTTGATACGCATACGGGGCCACGAGACGTTGCCAAAGGAACGAACTAAAAATGGGTTAAATTTTTAAAAATGTTTTAAATATCGCATCACCTTTTTTTGCGGATTTTTACATACACTTGTGTCGCCATGGCGATGCACTCTATTTCAAAGCAGCGCAAAGATTTTTCTTTAAAGATGTCCAAAATTTATGCACCGGATATTATTAAAACGACCTAATTCATTTCAAGGTTTTACAACTTCAAATGGATGGAAATACTCACTGATTATAGCCATGTAAAATTGCATTTTAATGCCGGTGATGGTGAAAGTTTTAACAAGCCGAAACGGAATATCGTTGTTGATTTGATCGATTTGTTTCACGAAGCTCCGATACCAAGAATCGTCATCACGGGTTGTTAGAATAACCTTTGGACAAAAATACAAAATATCACATACTTTCTACAGAAACAAGGTTTTTTATTTAATTATTTTTTATTTAAAGCGTATTCAATGAGAATTATTTGTTATTATACTCAGTTTTTTTTATGTTCGAGGTGTTTTATTTCTTGTTTAAACGAAATAACCCAGTTGGCATTTAAATGTGGTTGTCCGAGCACGTTAGTTGTCGTTTGTAAACTTTATCCAATGGTGGCAACTATTGAACTACGTCTTTACAATGTACAATAAACCTTTGCATCAGGAAAAGCGTCAAATATTTCCTCCCAGTAATAACAGCACGGATTGTCGGCTACAGCGTCAACATTCTCATACATTCGTCGCATATCTTCCATCTTGAATCCATTCTGAATTTGTCTTTTCCAATCATCGCCAAGGTAATAAAAGTTTTCCAACCAGTCGTACACGTTGTAACCTAACAGGGTTAAGGCAGTGGTCATCGTTTTGGTTCCAGTTTTTGGAAATCCGGCCACAATTACTTTCATGATGAAAGAAAGATTGTATACTTAGCTTAACCTGTAACAAGCCGAAAAAAAATCTTTGCTGCGTGAAAAAAAAATGATTAAAAGTGACTGCGCAATCGTAACGCAAGCTGGAATTTATTCAGTGCTTCAGGCAACACAGTGTTTGTCTGCTGTGACGTAATTCGAAAAAGCAGCACCATGACTAAGCAACTTTGAAAAAAAAGTTTAACTGTTAACTCAATAGAACATTGTTAATTGCTAATTCCTCGTTTTAAAGACGTACGTTTTCATACTTTTTGAACAGTAATACCGCTTGATCACAATTAGCGCCAACAATCTTCAAATTATGTACCTGAGAATTCGTACAACCTAAACGAATCAGTAGCTTTATAAGCAATGTTATAGTAAAGAACCCCAAGAATTGTAAAGTATCAATTAGTAACGTTGTAAAGTAATAATTATCAATAAGTAACCCTACCTTATTCATAAGTTATACAAGTACATTCTCTTTCCTGGTTTTGAGGTTTAAAAATAATAAGTGAATATTCCCTCTGGTTCATTTCAATGGCTCTGTTCAGCAGCAGTCTTGCCTTGCGGTGATGGCCTTTTCCGTGAAGAAAATTTCGCACGCTTGACTGACCAATCTTATACTTTCACGTAGTCCACTTCCTTTCAATGTTCTCGTGTTACGTTTTCTGATTTACATTCAGAGGCAAAAAACTTTGCAAGTCGATATATACCCTTTATTGTTCATGTACGCGTTTAAGTTATTTTTGCATAAAATAAAATTGATTTGAAATATGTTTTCGATGAAAGGAAGCTTTTAGGAATCTTGGGTGTCGCACGTTACCAACATTTCAATTACAAGGCATTTTCTTGGCGTTAATGTATGTGTTTGCCCAAGGAAAACATACAAACAATTACTCGCCATCTTTGTGCTTACACTGGTTCAGGCCTCAGGTCTGTGTCCACATATAGTCCCTACAGTTTAGTCTGCAGCCAGCTCTACTAACTGCTGTGTCCGCATTCCATTTTAACTCTCGGACGAAACAAACGACTGGGCTTAATTATAAAACTTTTGAAGCAGTGTTGAAAGTAAGCATGTGCTTAGAGCAGGGGTGCACAACCTTTTTACTATTGCCGGCCGCAACACACACATCACTGTGTGCTAACGGCCGCCACTAAATATACTGTTTTTTCAACGATATACTCCTGATAATTACGACAAGTTGACGTGAGCATTATTTGAAAGGAATGGAAATGAATCCTTACCTGAAAAATGTGCACTATTTATTATTTACATTTGCCAAATTACGTATATTACAATGTAATGAAATGTCGAATTATGCAATGGCTGCCTTGTTCTTGCACGCTAGGTTCACGTCTCCATCATAAAATAATCCACTTCCCATTGTTGTGCACCGCTGGCTTAGAGGATCAAGTATCTTGTGTTTCTTAACCTAATATAACACACAGCTCTAAGACGCAAACAGGAACGAAGGATGCAACGAGGATGTAAACTGCCTATCTTCATGAACTACTTTCTGCTAGGAGAGTAAAACACAATAAAATTTTCTTTGACGGTTTAGCTGTGAGTGTCCATGGCAGTATTTATCACAAAGGGTTAAGAAACCCTATGGTCCGTCTCCGGAAAGTTATACTGCCAGTTTGATCGATAATCGCGAAGAAGGCATTGTCGCAGTATATAATCACAGAACCGCATGAAACAGAATTAGCACAAGCTTGCAAGACCAATGAAATCGAAGTATTCCCGCCATTTTTTATGAGCACGTGATGTTGTGGCTCGTGTAAATTAAAATGACCTTCGTTTCCATTTGGAATGTAGTTCCAAGACTCCGTGCTAAGAAAACTATTTGAGGGGATTTGGGACAATCTATAACAATAATAACGCACTGGAAATAAGTTTACCATAATCGAAGAATTTATGAATACACTTCATCGCAACACCGTATAAATACAATGAGCAGTCGATTACCGGATAGAAATGTTCCGTGCGAATCGTGAAATCACCACCAGTTGACAAAAACTCACAACAAACAGGTTTCCAAACTTTTTAACGGCCTAGGCCAATGGTTCCCAAAGTTAGCGATATCACCCCCTTGGGGGCGAAAAAGAGACGATTGGGGGCGAAAATCTTGGCGGGGGCGACAGGGGCGATGGCGCAAGTTAGAGTCATCGCGAAACTTGTTTTGTTGCTCTGCTAATGTAAAGGCTATATGAATAAATAACCTGGTTTAATTGTGACGCAATAAGAACGAATGTGCTCTAATAATAACTTACTGGAATCCTCTGTGTCATTGCAAAAAATAGTTAATTAGATTGAGTTCAGTTTATTTGAAAGCTGGTTCAGTTCAGGCACAGACACTTATTATGAACTGGAACCTGTACATATGGCAAGTCATATAGTTAGCAAGTTGGAAAATCTATCTTTTCTAATAAGGCAATGAAACCGTGTTGACTCCAAGACCAACTCAACAGAATGCATCCGAATAAAATTTACAGTGACTTTCAAAAACAGACTGATAAGCGACAGGAATATGACCTAATTGCTTCCCACAATATATCTAAGCTAATTGCAAAAACGGCATAGCCACACACTATTGGTGAAGGCCTAGTGCCACCAGTTCTTTCGTCTTTTTGTATACAGGGATGACGATATAGATTGCTGTAAGGGACACACAGTGTGTACAAGTTTGAGAACCACTGGTGTAGGCTACGCACATGCGAACTTCATTTTAAAGATACGACCTTTTTGTTAAAGTAAATATACAGGTACAAATACAGGCTCGAGATTTAGGCAGTCTCTGAAAGCAGCGACTATGTTGAGGGTAACAAGGGCATGATTTATAACACAGGGTTTCTAATTGTTTCACCAACCAACCAATAAATCACGCGCCTTCCATTTCGGCACAATATTCCCATATTGGCTTTTAAAATATCGTCATGTCAATAATTTTGTCTCTCAAAACACATTATATCCGCCAGAATTTCACAACCACAAGTGGTCCGCCGTTAACTCTATCGGTGGGCAAGAAGTTGTTCATTGTAAGATCCCATCTATAGGATATCAAATGTCATAGTACTATAATGGCCAGCAAATGCGTGCCGCGAACTAAAAAAGTCGGGATTCATTAAACTTGAAACTTTGATCAATTTCAATCAACAATATCTGAAAAGTTGTCATATCCACTTCAAATCTAACATTGTAAATAAGACTGTCAGCAGCAAATGTACTGATGTGTGACGCAATTGTCATCTTTGTTTAGTAACAATACACCTGCGCAGTGACTTTGCGCAAACAGACCGCATGGGTTTGTCAGAATTATGAGGTGTAAATTTTACCAGCGGCGTATGTTTCATATCTGCTTTAATCGTGACAATGTTCAAACATGGCAATGAAATCAGTATGGAGGTAATTATGTTGACTGAAGTTAACTGCATGAAATATACTACTAGCAGAAAATACCCATTTTTGTTGAACAAATTTTTGGTCGTTTGTTTTGTAGTGTATAAGTGAACACAAGTGTATTTTTTAATATGTATTTTTATAATGTATGACGTGTTACTTGCCGTTGTTATGTTTGTACAAATTTTATACCCTGGTGCGTTTACGCACGCATTCACGTAACTCTGAACGGCCATTTAAAACTATCACTACCATCGCTCTAAAACAATTAACTCGCTTGCGACACCGATAACAACGTGTCAGTTTTTCCGCCTTGTCTGGGCGCAAAAATAGTGCGCTGGGACATCATGATTTAGCCTGGGGGCATTTTAAGAAGAAGTTTATTATACGAAAACAAAGCGATGTAATGCATTGTCAAACATTCATTCAGATCAAACCACTCTAACAATTCAACTTGAGCCATTCTGATTATTTCGATACCGAACGTTTTAAATTCATAACTCAACTCTTGGATTTGCTGTTTTGATGACTGTCAAGTTTTGCCATCCTAATAAAAGATTGTTTATTCTGAGATGGTGTCCTATCTTTTAGGAGTTTTCTGAATATAGAACACGTATCTACAGTATTAGATAAGTGGCCAAACATTGTAATTAGTATGCCACCCCTATACCTGTTCAACATCCAGGTCTGCACTGCAGCTTGACACTCTGCAAATAATGACGTCACTCTGTGCTGCCGCTGTCACGCTACACGTCTCCGGCTTGTTACTCGATGTTGCTGCTGCTGTTTCCCTTCTGCCTTTCAGTCCTTATATGGGCCAGGGATTCCCAAAATTTTTGTGGTTGCGTACCACTTGGAGGTAAAACAATTTCGTCGTGTACCACCTTATTGAGTGTTACAAAGTAACCTAGGGGATGAACTATCGAAAATTTTGAAATCAGTTACGATTTTTTTAATTCGAACTATACCCGCAAATTACGGAAAGGTGCTCACGTACCACCTGGAATGCGGTCGCGTACTACTAGTGGTACACGTACCACTGGTTGGGAAACACTGACTTACGCTATAAGAGAATATTTGCCCTGTCACCAAGCTCCCACCAATCGGTTATAAATTACCTAGCGCCCGCGTACGATTGCGCCAGCGCCCACTTTGGGAACCACTGATTAAGCGAACCGGTGGTTGGCAACCGTATATGTAGGCCAATGTTTCACTTTGAGCACTGTATTCCCGCAGTTACTGTGAAATGCTGCTAGTGAGAGAACCGGTTGCTAAAATACTTAAATTCAACCACTGCACAGCACTATTATTCACATACGGTTGTACATGTATAGGTAGGGATTTTGGGCATGACTGTGAAAGTAATTCACAACACATGTACAAGAACAATGTAAAGAACGACCCCAAATATCATAAACAAACAAGCGAGTGAAACGACGAGTTCCTTTTCTATCAGTTGCATCACATGATTCTCTTTTCGTAATTCATTGAGAAGTGTACCACCTTTGTTCTTGTGAGGAAATGGCATATTGGGAACTGGAACGCCCAGGAAATCACACAGAGGTTTCCAACCTTCCTTCACTTCGTAAACTAACAACTGTTTTTTCGGGACAATCTGGAACAATACCGAAATGTACAGGTTCTCTACAATCAACTCCATACATTTCGATACTCGGGTCTTACCCCTAACACTTGTCTCTCGTGTCGACGTTTATGACGTTTCAATGATTCCTCGTTGCGTAATGTAAAATAGTATCGAGGCCACGACACGTTGCAGAGATGACGAACTGGAGAAAGCGCAATGTTAAGTAAGTAGGCATTGTTTTATCTGCAGGGCAGATTTCTATTTGAATAAGAAACTGGAGGTTTTTGGGAAGTAAGCGGACTCTATTATTCTAATTAATATATCAGCTGACATCAAACCGAGGCCTGATGCTTCATAAAAATAAAAGGCAGATTAGTATGTGCAACGATGGGCGTAGAAGGTGGCGCTTGTAGGTTAGGCGAGTTCCTTAGTAAACCTCACTTTAGAGTTTATTGTCTGTTTTAAGGCAAATATGTTCCGGTCAATAGACCCGGTTTCCTTGTATTTGGTATTATAATATTTTCAGTCGTTCCGATAAAAAAATGTTTATATCTATAAGCCTCCGATAACATCCGAATTAGAATAACATCTGAATTAGAACAACCAAACGCTCGACTGCAACGCGGGCAGCCCAGAGGAGAGGAAACACTTTACGCTATATCATGGACTAGCATTTAACAGTTCACCTGAAAACAGGATTTGCTTAACACACAAATGCATGGAACATATTGTACAACTCAACAGTTGCCTTTGTGATGGGATGCAGAGCAATAAGTTTGCTTGGCAATTGTAAATTCGTTGCACATGCGATCAATGCGAAGTTTCCATGACGACAAACTTGTGTAATTAATTTCCCTCATTTCAGGGCATCGAACAAGTCCAAATAGATACAAAAACTTACTGGTTTTGGACCCATAAAGGTGCATTTTAAATCCGGTGATGGTGAAAGTTTTTACAAGCCAAGATCGAATATCCTTGTTAAGTTGATCGATTTGATTAAAATAGCTTTGATACCAAGAATCATCATCGCGTGTTGTAAGAATAACCTAAAGACACAATCCAGACAATGGGAACTATTAGCCTGCATACTTTGTATGTGGTTAGCAGTGGTAACACAACATTTAAAGTTGTTTTATCCGATATTCCTTGCTTAGATTTACGAACCTTTGCATCAGGAAAAGCGTCAAATATTTCCTCCCAGTAATAATTGCACGGATCGTCGGCTACAGCGTCAACATTCTCATACATTCGTCGCATATCTTCCATTTTAAATCCATTCTGAATTTGTCTTTACCAATCATCGCCAAGGTAATAAAAGTTTTCCATCCAGTCGTACACGTTGTAACCTAACAAGGTTAAGGCGGCTGTCATTGTTTTGGTTCCAGTTTTTGGGAGTCCAGCCACAATCACTTTCATGATTTTATATAATTTGTGGAATAGGTTTACCTACTACATAAATACAAATCCTGCAGAAAACAGCTAGATCTAAATCTGTTTTTCCCAAGCTACTTTCAAAGCAACCAAAGTTTTCAAAAATCCTGTTTTACAAACTCTCGCGACCAGAGCATCAAAGTCACGTGGTGAATTTGTCGCAGCAACCAAACAAATCACCATAAAAAACAATAATTAATGATTTAAACTTCTTTGCAACAAGCGACCGCAAAAAGCTTTCAAATTTCGACCAAATTTTGAGGTTTTAGACATGGGTTGGAAAACACTGATCTAAACCAAATGGACGAAATAAAATGCCCGAAAACCGGACTAGTAGTATTACATACACTAGGGGTGCCCAAAGTTTTTACAGTATGAGCCCATTCCAGCATTTCATTTGCGCATTCCACAATTATTTTGGTACGCGTAAAAAACGAAAATGCCATCACATATACCTTTGCAACTGCTAAAACTGTACCAAATATTTTTCAGTCTACTGATACGTGCGGACCTTGTTATGTTGTTCAAACTGATTTGACATTATTCTCTGCAACGTTCAGATACTCAAATACTATGTTTTCATAGCCATGTGAACGAATAGGCGCAAATCCGCCCAGGTTTCCATGTCCGCTTCGTGAGCGGGCAGGCGTATGAATATTGTGGTAAATACAAAAAGCTGTCTTGTTGTGTATTGGACCTAAACAACTCCAAATAAAGAGTCCCGTGGAACATTAAATACAATTTAAACGAAGCTCAAAACATCTGCACAAATTACAGATTCCATCTTAACTGTTCTTAATGATTTAAAGCAAGAAATCTCATAATGCGAATTCGGCAGCTTCAAGGAATACTAGCAGTAAACAAAAACGTATGTTCTATATCTATTTTTTTACTTAGAAATTCTGTCATAGCTCTTAAGTCCATGTACATATAATGTTCCTGTGAACCGTGATAAAGCTTATCATCTTCAAGTTTCTGCAAAAACATATTTTCAAAATGTATAAATGCTAACGAGTGAAACAAATTGTGGTTCTTGCGAAATAGGATTTTAATAACCCTTCCTTCAAATACAACTTGGTTTAAACTTTCGTGCCAGTAGCTGCATGGCAATTGATATCGACAACTTCCGAATAAGATTTACATCAAAAAGAATTAGTCAAACATGACAAAACTGTGCCCTTTCTAAATTAAAATCAGTTGCGTGCTACATTACATGTCTACCAAAATCGGTTTAAATACAGAAATTGAAATCACATGAACTGAACGAAAGGTTGGCTGCTTTTGGCTCAGACATATTAGTCAGGTAAACATGGTACGGTGTTACGGACATTCTCACCGTTAATGTTTAACCGCTAGTCAGTGCGTATAGTCTGGTCAATGTTCGGCTTATGTGGTGACGAGGTGAATATACTGCAGGGGATATAATTGCAGAGCACAAATTTACGCTGTAGGAACTTTAAAAATGAAGATCATAGTTGCGGGTCTTCCAAAAACTGGCACACTTGTATGCGATATCAAATATTTTTATTGATGAAAATATTTTTATTGATGAAAATGGAGTTCGCAATTACCCAGTCCATTTGGCATGATGTAATGACCGTCGAAGTCACAAACGATCTTCTTCTGGATGAACTTGACGGCGATCACGCAGAGGCAACTACATTTACAATAAACGTATCGGAAACGTTAATTAAATACAACATTCATTTGTCAAAATCTATAGTGAAGAGATTGTTCTTGAATGGCCCAGGTTAACAAATGAAAAAAAAAAAATTTTTTAATTGAAACATTCAAATCTGTGTGCAAACAGGAGGTTGAAATGATTGATGAAGTCATGACTAATATAGAAAAATTGTGTGTGCGTGTTTTATCTCACAAAGAAACTTGTGGAAAAAATGCTAGGTAAAACTTGTAAACAGTCCAAAGGACTGCAGAGTGACCTGAAAGCATCAATAACAGTTGTCTGCTGAAGCGTCTGAGAGCAGATGCACAAAAGATTTACTTAAAAAAGAATTAGTCAAACATGTCAAAACTGTGCCCTTCCTAATTTTATCAGCTGCCTGCTGCATTGCATGTATACTACAATCAGTTTTATTGCATTTTTGCAAATGGCTAATAACATTTTTGTCTCCCAGCAGAGTCATTATTTTTCGTAAAATGTTAATACGCAGACCACCAGCAAAAACGCCATTCGTAGACCTGATTCTCATCACCCCTATAGACCTGGACACTTGCAACATAAATAAAGCCAAACGGTTGCTGCTTAGTAGGCTATACTAAACGCAAAAATGGCCATGGAAATGCAGCAAAAAACAAAGCATGTCGACAATTTTGTGCGCATTGTCACAAAATTTTGTTGAGTGCTTACCGGTTTCGAAAGTTTGGAATCGTTATTCACAGTGTTTGGATATTATAATGTAATACAGTTTAGTGTCTAATCAACGCATATAATTTTTCTGTAACCAAACTAGGAGACCTAACTTACGTAAAGCCCAATCGACGCCTTTATGTCGCAGACTGCACAAAATCATAATCACAAAAAATATTCAACTTATTTCACACAAGATGGTGCATTTTTGTACCGAGCGGTTAAGAGTTTTAGGCCTATGTCATGCCTTGGCTGCTAGGGTCAAGTTCGGGCTTATAGTTGAATAAATCTTTTCCTGGTCTTGTTTGGGTTTCACAGAACTTTTTGAGTTCGAGCTTGTAATGTTGGGCACTCCGAAGAAAACTAAAAAACGAAACCATAAAATGCGTTTGGCCGCATTGTGTGGATGATAGGTTCGTGCCACAAAAGAGTGCGGACTGTCTGTAAAAGGGTTGAAAAGCACTGCTCCAAGACAATGCTTGGGAAGAAAGAAATTAAGTCTCAGAAATAAGTACGCCTTCTGCTAACCCTGGTCCCATAAATTAAAGCATGTTTTTTACACATGTTTCTTGCTTGTTTGAATGACCAACCGTCAAAACAATCCCCTTCTATTTCGGCACAATATTCTCTTGTTACGTTTAAAAATAAAAGTACAGTGCTTATAAATCCGTGGGGCCATTCACACTGGTGTGGATATGAAAATATATTGTGCAGATGGGCGCAGATGACAATTGACCTGTGATAATAGTCTTTCTTTTTTGTGTCTCGCTTATCTATACTCCATGTAGCGTTCCTTCATTCAACCTGAAGGCCACAAAAACCTTAAGAACAGTTTAAAACCGTTTTCATAATATCCTGTCATCAGTTTTAAGCTACTTCAACAATATTGATGACATTGCCATGACATTCGTCTGGTGAAATTTCCTTTGTAAAACGGGTTTAGCTAATATCTTTGGTAATGTTCTTTTGCAAACCAAAATATTCTAACCTTTCTGTTGTTATTTCCCCGTCTGTTAGTATTCGTCATGTAAATAGTGGGTTTTTTCAAAATCAAATTCTAAACCGTTTATTTCGTTTTCCTACTTTGAGCGATCAAAACTTTCGTGCCGTAAAAAGTGTGGACCGTCATCGAAAAGGTTAAAACGCGCCAACCTATAGTAAATTGCAGAGGAAACACCGGCCATGTCAAAAACTTCGTTCTTTTAATGTGCAATATATCGTTTCGGACCTGCATTGTTAAATGACAACATTTCTTTTCCATGGCGAAGGCTGTTAGTTGTCTGCGGGGATAACAAACAACCTTTTTACACTTGACCAGCCAACCGCAAAATTGAACTTTTTCAGCAACACAAATGTGCTGATCGGCATGTAGTGATGTTAGATTGAAAATTATTATGAAACATTTTAGTCAAACTACAAAAATTGAAAATCAAATCACTGGAAATGAACGAAAGATCGGCTGATTTGGTCTCAAGAAATATTTGTCGATAAACATGTCACGGTTTTACAGTCAACATTCCTACCGCCAATGTTTAACTACTAGTCAGTTTGGGGTCTGGCAAAGCTCGGCCACTGTGGTAAAGAAGTAAATATATTGCAGAGGATATAATTGCAGAGCACAAATTTTCGCTGCAGGAGCTTTAAAAATGAAGATCATAGTTGCGGGTCTTCCAAAAACTGGCACAAAATCAATGACTTCAGCCCTTAACCTGCTTGGGTATGAGGTTTACGACTGGATGGAAAATTTCTGGTATTTTGGTGATGACTGGAAGAGGCAACTTGATGAAGGATTTAAAGTGAAAGATATCAGACGAATGTATGAGAATGTTGATGCTGTTGTTGACAATCCGTGTTGTTTTTATTGGGAGGAAATTTTTGACGCCTTCCCGGATGCAAAGGTATGTTAAAATTGTGTTATTTGTTTGCATTTTCAAAGGTACAACATAATAATGTACACAAAGGAGGTCCAAGATTAGCTTCACCTCTAAATATGTTTGATGTAGTTGCAGTGCAAAAAGAAAACCATATAGCTTAGCTTGCCTCCCATTAACATTAAACAGAAATAGTGGGACAGAGGCTATCCACATTAGTTGAGGTTGTTGCTGTTGTATGTACAGCGATTCCAGTCTGTGGCCGACTCAACGATTTGCGGGTAGCTGAAATGTGATTCGGGTTGTCGAGCACGTGTTTGCGCACTTACGACTTGAATAAATATGGCAACGTTTTCAGCACTATAGTATACATGGGCCTGTGGCGGATGCCACCCTTGAATTCACTGAAGCGTGATACATTTTGATTTTAGTATTGCTTTTTTCTGCACAATTGAGCGTTTTCTGGCAACGACGCGCATTCAGAAAAATATACGTTACGAAGCACCCGCTTCAGGCCCGTCTCTCCGTCTCTTTATTCTTATATTGCGTTCAGTTCTTTAAAGTTTTAAAGCATTATATCCTGTTATATTTTCAAATTTGTTATTTCTCGAAATCGTAACGCCCTCTATAAAGCTAGGTCAAAAACTAAAGGCATTTTCGGAAGCCTTTGGTTATATTTCGCTTTGCCGATAATGTTTGGAAAGGAATTTCTCACTTTAACAGAATATGTTGTTTGGTATATGTGCAAAAAGAGCATATCCGCGAACAGGGTGTACACACTATTGACTGTGGCACTGCGCTAGCTTCTATACTAAGCAAGCACACATATTGTGGTAAGTCAACGTCTAAACGTACGGTACTGAGTACCGAACAAACCACTGTGGAGCGCACTTATAGCCAAACAACTGCTTGGTATCGATAGTGCACTATCATGAACGCCAATCAGACGACCTCTTTTATCTTGGCAGGTTATTCTAACACATCGGGACCAGGAAGTCTGGTGTCGCAGTCTTCGAAAACAAGTGGCGAATGTGAACAACGACCTCGGTTTGCGGCTGCTAATGTATATCACTTACAGTGGCAGAAAGTTAGGCTCCTTTCTTCGAAAAATAGGTAAAGTAAATTTCAAACTTTCGGGGTAACTTAAAAATACGTGGAACCACTTAAGATTCATGAGTTTTGTGATGATGTCACTGAACAGAGTCCCAAACCCAGCCGAAATACTTTATTTGGAAAAAGTTGGTCCGCGCAGCAAACACATACCTAAAAATATAAAATAATGTATTTTACCTTCTTAAAAACCCCAATGAAGTTGTTGTTTACTGTTTTTTGTCAACGTTTTATTGTCAGTTAAGCTGTATACCAACATAGGGTTTAAATATTCGAATTCTGCAGATTTCAAATCACTGCGGCCAAAATTCGACCAAATCCGTAATGAATTCGGAAACACTTCATGCCGTCATAACTTTTCATATTGGCCGTAAAAATCGCACGTTCCGTTTACATTTGTGCCATAGCGCGACATGTTATTCTAATCAGTTGCCGCGCATAATCTTCAATTTCGTGCATAAACTCTAATGACAATGAACGGTTCCAAGCACCGTTGTTTAAATTTCAGTAAAATATTGAATGTAGAATTTGCGGTCAATATTCGAGTTTGTTGTTTACATTAGGATTCAGTCGACCAGATTCAAACTGCCGTATTCCAAAATAAGCTGAGGGTTTGATATCATTCGCGTAATTTGCTTCACATTAAAAATCTTAAAGGAAATTTTTCATACAAATGTTGTTACTGCGTCATAGCATTCACATAATCACGTTACTTTTTATGTTGCCTCTCTTATCCAATCATTTATATTACAGGAATCGGTCGCCACGATGTTTCTGGTAGCCATGATGGTATAGGTTTGTTTAGTTCACTGAAGTTACAACACGACGAAGCTATCATTAAGATGTACAGAAGGCACAACCGGGAAGTACAACATGTAAGAATTAATATTGGTACAGAATTGTTTGTACATGAATCAAATTCAAGCACATTATTGCTTAAAAACAAGCAAGGCCCTTGTCACAACAAACATGACATTTTGTGTGCAAACACTTTTGTTCTTCAAACAATATTATGAAGGAATTTAGAAAAGACAATCAATCATCTTTGTAATATGTTGGATACACATTTATGTGGATTTATGATCAGGTTACACATGTATTATTGCACAATAGTAAACTTTGTATCATTTAGAAACGTAGTGATCGATTGGTAGATGTGGTAGACTAACAAAATCAGGATCAAACCACCATTAACTGACAAGTGCTCGAAATTGTTTTAATAGACATGAGCTAGTTTCTGACTAGCGCTTAGCTAAAGAATTTTCTCTGCGAAGAAAAGTACAAAGAAATTAACACGCATTCAAAACAAAGGCAAATTCCTCAGGGTGAATACGTTGTTTAAAAGAAATATTCAGACTATCAACTCGAAACTATGGAAAACAAGAAGTGCGTTTTTTGTTGTCAAATAATTAATTTCAATATGTTTAGGTCGTCCCGAAGAATCAGCTTCTTGTTTACCAAGTGAAAGACGGTTGGGGGCCGTTGTGCAACTTTCTGGACATTCCAATACCCGATATTCCGTTTCCGCACAAAAACCAGAGAGGGGAGATGTTGGAGTTGATGCGAAAAGAGAATCCAGTGATGCAACGACTTGAAAAAGAATTCAAAATCTCTCTCTCGTGTCTACTTGCTGTGTTTGGGTTTGGAATTTACAAAGCTGCGCGTTATGTCCCTTGGAGTTATTTGACAAAATGGTTTTCCTATAGAAATTAACGGTTATTACCCAACGAAATAGATATAAGCAACACAGTCAATAATGAACAAGTAAGATGCAGTCATGGTCAAATTTTTTTGTTGATTATGCAATGTGCACAATTCTTTGAGGCAATCCTCTCTTGTCAGGCGATAGCATGTAACACTTCTGGAATGGCGATAGCATGTAACACTTCTGCAAAAAATGTGTAATTCTTTTGCGTTAATTATCAAAATACGAGGATTAAAATGTATACAAAAGTGTATATCTGACTTTCCATTGCTCATGCTGTATAAAGGTTATACACGCAAGAATTTGCGGCAGCCGAACTTTACACGATGAGTCGGGTTGTCGAGCACGTGTTTGCACACTTCCGACTTAAATAAATAAAACACGTCATGTGTTTTCAGCACTAAGGGCCAGTCTCTTTATTCTTATATTATGTTTAGTTCTTTAAAATTTCAAAGCAAAGTGTATTGTTACATATACAAATTCGTTATATCTAGAAATCGTAAAGCTAGGTGAAAGTGAAAAGTCATTTTCGGAAGCTTTTGGTTATATTTCGGTTTGCCGATAATGTTTGGAAATGAATTTCTCATTTTAGCAGAATGTAATGTTTTATCTATGTGCAAACACGAGCCATGGCAGCCCGCTTTGCTGCAATACCTTAGCTGTAGTGAGAGGTCACAAAAATTTTGATTATTTTCGACGGCTTATTGAGTGATGCTTGAAAGAATTTTAAATTATGGTTCGTGTATGCGTCTTTTTATGTTGCGATCCTGCTAAAGACAACCAGTGTACAAACTGCATTTGGATGGTGATCGGCATGTGGTGATGGGAGATTGTAAATTATTATGATACGTTTTGGTCAAACTACAGGAATTGAAAATGAAATTACAGACACTGAACGAAAATCCTTTTTATGATAAAGATCGGCTAATTTTGGCCTCAAGCAATATTTGTCGCATAAACATGGCGCGGTTTTGCGGTCAACATTCCTACCGCCAATGTTTAACTACTAGTCAGTTTGGGGTCTGGCAAAGCTCGGTCACTGTGGTGAAGAGGTGAATATATTGCAGAGGATATAATTGCAGAGCACAAATTTTCGCTGCAGGAACTTTAAAAATGAAGATCATAGTTGCGGGTCTTCCAAAAACTGGCACAAAATCAATGACTGCAGCCCTCAACCTGCTTGGGTATGAGGTTTACGACTGGATGGAAAATTTCTGGTATTTTGGTGATGACTGGATGAGGCAACTTGATGAAGGATTTAAAGTGGAAGATATGAGACGAATGTATGAGAATGTTGATGCTGTTGTTGACAATCCGTGTTGTTTTTACTGGGAGGAAATTTTTGACGCCTTCCCGGATACAAAGGTATGTTAAAATTGTATTATTTGTTTGCATTTTCAAAAGTACAACATAATGATGTATACAAAGGAGATCCAAGATTAGCTTGGAGACGATACCAGTCTGTGGCTGACTCAAGGATTTGCGGGTAGTTGAACTTTACTCGATGAGTCGGGTTGTCGAGCACGTGTTTGCGCACTTCCGACCTAAATAAATAAAACATGACAATGTTTTCAGCACTGAGGGCCTGTCTCTTTATTCTTATATTACGTTTAGTTCCTTAAAATTTCAAAGCAATTTATACTGTTATAAATACAAATTTGTTATTTCATAAAAAACGCAACCCCTCTGTAAAGCTAGGTCAAAGTGTAAAGGCACTTTCGGAAGGCTTTGGTTATTATTCGGTTTGCCGATAATGTTTGGAAATGAATTTCTCACTTTAGCAGAATATAATGTTTGGTATATGTGCAAAAAGATGCAGATCTGCAGACAGGTTGTACACACTTTCGTTTGTGGTACCTTTCAGTCAACTGCGATACGTACGGTACCCTATATTGAGTACCAAACAACAGAGACCAACCACTGTGGAGTGCACTATGGCCAAACAACTGCTTGGTGTCGATAGTGCACTATCATGTTCACCACTCAAACGACCTCTTTTCTCCTGACAGGTTATTTTAACACATCGAGACGAGGAAGTCTGGTGTCGCAGTCTTCGTAAACAAGTGGCGAATGTGAACAACGACCCCGGTTTGCGGCTACTAATGTATATCACTTACAGTGGCAGAAAGTTAGGCTCCTTTCTTCGAAAAATAGGTAAAGTAAATTTCAAACTTTCGGGGTAACTTAAAAATACGTGGAACCACTTAAGATTCATGAGTTTTGTGATGTCACTGAACAAAGTCCCAAACCCAGCCGAAATACTTTATTTGGGCAAAAGTTGATGTTTAACAAACATATACCTTAAAATGTAAAATAATGTATTTTACCTTTTTAAAACCCCAATAAAGTTGTTGTTTACTGTTTTTTGTCAACGTTTTATTGTCAGTTAAGCTGTACACCAACATAGGGTTTAAATATTTGAATTCTGCAGATTTCAAATCATTGCGGCCAACATTCGACCGAATCCGAAATGAATTCGCAAACATTTCATGGCGTCATAACTTTTCATACTGGTCGTAAAAATCGCACGTTTCGTTTACATTTGTGCCATAGCGCGACATTTTGTTCTAATGTTTTTTTCGTGTGACAAATTCGTCAGTGTTTGCTGCGCATAATCTTCATTTTCGTGCATAAATCCTAATGACAATGAACGATTCCAAGCACCGTTGTTTAAATTACAGTAAAATATTGAATGTAGAATTCGCGGTCAATATTCGAATTTGGTGTTTACATCAGGATTCAGTCGACCAGATTCGAACTGGCGTATTCCAAAATAAGCTGAGGGATGGATATCATTCCCGTAAGCTAACTTTATTTGCTTCACATTAAAAGTCTTAAAGGAAATTTATCATACAAATGTTGTTACGGCGTCTAAGCATTCACATTTTCACGTTATTTTTTATGTTGCCTCTCCAATCCAATTATTTATAACTCAGGAATCGGTCGTCACGATGTTTCTAGTAGTCATGCTGGTATGGGTTTGTTTAGTTCACTGAAATTACAACACGATGAAGCTATCATTAAGATGTACAGAAGGCACAACCGGGAAGTACAACATGTAAGAATTAATATTGGTACAGAATTGTTTGTACATGAATCAAATTCAAGCACATTATTGCTTAAAAACAAGCAGGCCCCTGTTACAACAAACATGATATTTTGTATGCAAACACTTTTGTTCTTCAAACAATATTATGATGAAACTTAGAAAAGACAATCAATCATCTTTGTAATATGTTGGATACACATTTGTGTGGATTTATGATCAGGTTACACATGTATTATTGCACAATAGTAAACTTTGTATCATTTAGAAACGTAGAGATCGATTGGTAGATGTGGTAGACTAACAAAATCGGGATCAAACCACCATTAACTGACAAGTGCTCGAAATTGTTTTAATAGACATGAGCTAGTTACTGACTAGCGCTTAGCTAAGGAATTTTCTCTGCGAAGAAAAGTACAAAGAAATTAAAACACATTCAAAACAAAGGCAAATTCCTCAGGGTGAATACGTTGTTTAAAAGAAATAATCAGACTATCAACTCGAAACTATGGAAAACAAGAAGTACGTTTTTTGTTGTCAAATAATTAATTTCAATATGTTTAGGTCGTCCCGAAGAATCAGCTTCTTGTTTACCAAGTGAAAGACGGTTGGCGGCCGCTGTGCAACTTTCTGGACATTCCAATACCCGATATTCCGTTTCCGCACAAAAACCAGAGAGGGGAGATGTTGGAGTTGATGCGAAAAGAGAATCCAGTGATGCAACGACTTGAAAAAGAATTCAAAATCTCTCTCGCGTGTCTACTTGCTGTGTTTGGGTTCGGAATTTACAAAGCTGCGCGTTATGTCCCTTGGAGTTATTTGACAAAATGGTTTTCCTATAGAAATTAACGGTTATTACCCAACGAAATAGATATAAGCAACACAGTCAATAATGAACAAGTAAGATGCAGTCATGGTCAAATTTTTTTGTTGATAATGCAATGTGCACAATTCTTTGAGGCAATCCTCTCTTGTCAGGCGATAGCATGTAACACTTCTGGAATGGCGATAGCATGTAACACTTCTGCAAAAAATGTGTAATTCTTTTGCGTTAATTATCAAAATACGAGGATTAAAATGCATACAAAAGTGTATATCTGACTTTCCATTGCTCATGCTGTATAAAGGTTATACACGCAAGAATTTGCGGGTAGTCGAACTTTACACGATGAGTCGGGTTGTCGAGCACGTGTTTGCGCACTTCCGACTTAAATAAATAAAACATGTCAATGTTTTCAGCACCATGGGCCAGTCTCTTTATTCTTATATTATGTTTAGTTCTTTAAAATTTCAAAGCAAAGTGTATTGTTACATATACAAATTCGTTATATCTAGAAATCGTAAAGCTAGGTGAAAGTGAAAAGTCATTTTCGGAAGCTTTTGGTTATATTTCGGTTTGCCGATAATGTTTGGAAATGAATTTCTCATTTTAGCAGAATGTAATGTTTTATCTGTGTGCAAACACGAGGCATGGCAGCCCGCTTTGCTGCAATACCTTAGCTGTAGTGAGAGGTCACAAAAATTTTGATTATTTTCGACGGCTTATTGAGTGATGCTTGAAAGAATTTTAAATTATGGTTCGTGTATGCGTCTTTTTATGTTGCGATCCTGCTAAAGACAACCAGTGTACAAATACTCACTGCATTTGGATGGTGATCGGCATGTGGTGATGGGAGATTGTAAATTATTATGATACGTTTTGGTCAAACTACAGGAATTGAAAATGAAATTACAGACACTGAACGAAAATCCTTTTTATGATAAAGATCGGCTAATTTTGGCCTCAAGCAATATTTGTCGCATAAACATGGCGCGGTTTTGCGGTCAACATTCCTACCGCTAATGTTTAACGAAGAGTCAGTTTGTGGTCTGGTAAAGCTCGGTCACTGTGGTGAAGTGGTGAATATATTGCAGAGGATATAATTGCAGAGCACGAATTTACGCTGCCGGAACTTTTAAAATGAAGATCATAGTTGCGGGTCTTCCAAAAACTGGCACAAAATCAATGACTGCAGCCCTCAACCTGCTTGGGTATGAGGTTTACGACTGGATGGAAAATTTCTGGTACTTTGGTGATGACTGGATGAGGCAACTTGATGAAGGATTTAAAGTGGAAGATATGAGACGAATGTATGAGAATGTTGATGCTGTTGTTGACAATCCGTGTTGTTTTTACTGGGAGGAAATTTTTGACGCCTTCCCGGATACAAAGGTATGTCAAAATTGTATTATTTGTTTGCATTTTCAAAACATAATGATGTATACAAAGGAGGTCCAAGATTAGCTTTACCTCTAAATATGTTTGATGTAGTTGCAGTGAAAAAGAAAGCTATATAGTTTTGCTCGCCTCCCATAAACATTAAACAGAAATAGTGAGGCAGAGTCTACCCACATTAGTTGTGGCTGTTGGTGTTGTATGTACGGTGATTCCATTAGCTGGAGACGATACCAGTCTGTGGCTGACTCAAGGATTTGGGGGTAGTTGAACTTTACTCGATGAGTCGGGTTGTCGAGCACGTGTTTGCGCACTTCCGACCTAAATAAATAAAACATGACAATGTTTTCAGCACTGAGGGCCTGTCTCTTTATTCTTATATTACGTTTAGTTCCTTAAAATTTCAAAGCAATTTATACTGTTATAAATACAAATTTGTTATTTCATAAAAAACGCAACCCCTCTGTAAAGCTAGGTCAAAGTGTAAAGGCACTTTCGGAAGGCTTTGGTTATTATTCGGTTTGCCGATAATATTTGGAAATGAATTTCTCACTTTAGCAGAATATAATGTTTGGTATATGTGCAAAAAGATGCAGATCTGCAGACAGGTTGTACACACTTTCGTTTGTGGTACCTTTCAGTCAACTGCGATACGTACGGTACCCTATATTCAGTACCAAACAACAGAGACCAACCACTGTGGAGTGCACTATGGCCAAACAACTGCTTGGTGTCGATAGTGCACTATCATGTTCACCACTCAAACGACCTCTTTTCTCCTGACAGGTTATTCTAACACATCGGGACGAGGAAGTCTGGTGTCGCAGTCTTCGAAAACAAGTGGCGAATGTGAACAACGACCTCGGTTTGCGGCTACTAATGTATATCACTTACAGTGGCAGAAAGTTAGGCTCCTTTCTTCGAAAAATAGGTAAATTGCAAACTTTCGGGGTAACTTAAAAATACGTGGAACCACTTAAGATTCATGAGTTTTGTGATGTCACTGAACAAAGTCCCAAACCCAGCCGAAATACTTTATTTGGGCAAAAGTTTATGTTTAAGGTCCGCGCAGCAAACATATACCTTAAAATATAAAATAATGTATTTTACCTTCTTAAAACCCCAATAAAGTTGTTGTTTACTGTTTTTTGTCAACGTTTTATTGTCAGTTAAGCTGTACACCAACATAGGGTTTAAATATTCGAATTCTGCAGATTTCAAATCATTGCGGCCAACATTCGACCGAATCCGAAATGAATTCGCAAACATTTCATGGCGTCATAACTTTTCATACTGGTCGTAAAAATCGCACGTTTCGTTTACATTTGTGCCATAGCGCGACATTTTATTCTAATGTTTTTTTCGTGTGACAAATTCGTCAGTGTTTGCCGCGCATAATCTTTACTTTCATGCATAAAAACCCTAATGACAATGAACGATTCCAAGCACTGCTTGTTTAAATTTCAGTAAAATATTGAATGTAGAATTTGCGGTCAATATTCGAATTTGTTGCTTACTTTAGGATTCAGTCGACCTGATTCGAACTGGCGTATTCCAAAATAAGCTGAGGGATGGATATCATTCCCGTAAGCTAACGTTATTTGCTTCACATTAAAAGTCTTGAAGGAAATTTATCATACAAATGTTGTTACGGCGTCTAAGCATTCACATAATCACGTTATTTTTTATGTTTCCTCTCCAATCCAATTATTTATATTACAGGAATCGGTCGTCACGACGTGTCTAGTAGTCATGGTATGGGTTTGTTTAGTTCACTGAAATTACAACACGACGAAGCTATCATTAAGATGTACAGAAGGCACAATCGGGAAGTACAACATGTAAGCGTTAATATTGGTACAGAATTGTTTGTACATGAATCAAATTCAAGCACATTATTGCTTAAAAACAAGCAAGACCCTTGTCACAACAAACATGACATTTTGTGTGCAAACAATTTTGTTCTTCAAACAATATTATGATGAAATTTAGAAAAGACAATCAATCATCTTTGTATTATGTTGGTACACATTTATATGGATTGATTTTCAAGTTACACATGTATTATTGCAGAATAGTAAACTTTGTATCATTTAGAATCGTAGAGATTGATTGGTAGATGCGGTAGGTTAACAAAGTCAGAGCAGGATCAAACCACCATTAACTGACATTGTGCTCGAACATGTTTTAACAGGCATGAGCTAGTTTCTGACTCGCGCTTAGCTAAGGAATTTTCCTTGCGAGAAATGTACATAGAAATTAAAACACATTCAAATCAAAAGCAAATTATTCAGGGTGGATGCTTTGTTTCAAAGAAATGATCATAGTATCAACTCGAAACTGTGGAAACAAGTAGTACATTTTAAAACGTTTTCTGTTGTCAAATAATTAATTTCAACATGTTTAGGTTGTCCCGAAGAATCAACTTCTTGTTTACCAAGTGAAAGACGGTTGGGGGCCTCTGTGCAATTTTCTGGATATTCCAATACCAGATACTCCGTTTCCGCATAAGAACCAGAGAGGCGAGATGTTTGAGTTAATGCGTAAGGAGAATCCAGTGATGAGACGACTTGAAAAAGAATTGAAAATCTCTCTCGCGTGTCTACTTGCTGTGTTCGGGTTCGGAATTTACAAAGCTGCCCGTTATGTCCCTTGGAGATATTTTACAAAATGGCTTTCTTTCAGAAATTAACGGTTATTACCGAACGAAAAGTTTATAAGTAACACAATTAATCATGAGTAATTGAGATGCAGTCATGGTCAAGTTTTTTTGTTGATAATAAATTGTGTGGAATTCTTTGAGGCAATCCTGCGTTGTCATACGATATCATCAAACACTTCTACAATGTGTACAATTCTTTTGCGTCAATTAGCAAAATACTTTAAAAAGTGTTGTGGTGCCAGGGGTGATATCCCACACAAGATGAATGCTTGAGACCAGGGATTTGAAGAATTTTGTATTCAAAAACATTAATAAGTGATCATCCATGATCCATGACAACAGTTTTGATTTCCTTGCGAATACGTGACAGTTGTTCGCGGTAGAGAGTGCAGAAGTGTTACCTGCATGACAAGGCAGCATCGCCCCACTGCGCAGGCCGTTTATACTCGGCGATCTCATCTCTCATAGGTCGATCATAAGGTGGCATCGTTGCCAAAGCAGCCACCTTAGCTGAAGAGAGTGGTCACAAGAATTTTGATTATTTTTGAAATATTAAAATGCCTCAGCGGTTCGAAATT
The DNA here is from genome assembly GCF_947561715.1 of Ascidia mentula. Lineage (NCBI taxonomy): Eukaryota > Metazoa > Chordata > Ascidiacea > Phlebobranchia > Ascidiidae > Ascidia > Ascidia mentula. The sequence goes on along the minus strand of NC_138568.1, from coordinate 18,719,592 downwards.
TCGTATTATCCGTGGATGGAGTTTTGACTGAGTATTTTCTATGATATATTAAACCCACTTTAATTACCGAAAATAGAAATGGAATTACATAATCAGATTACTTTACTTCGTCTTTAGAAACCAATTCCGAGAATAAAGGAAAAATAATTGTCTGAACGTCAATTAATCTAAAAAAAGAAATGCTCCAAACACTGGTTTTCATTTTTAACGTTTTTAGCATATTTTTAAGAGCCGGCCCTAAAAGTTCCGCAATGAATTTTTATGCCCCCCCAAAATCAATCAAATTCATTCTGCTTTTTTTTGAGGATGTAACTAATTTTTACTGTAATAAATTACCCAAACCCTGTATCTTGGAAACGCGTGTCGATAATGTTAGCATGCATTGAGATATACAATAGCGCCAGTTTAAGTTCAACATGAGCTGAGCGAATACCTTTTAAAGTTACTTACTGCAAATAAATGGTTTCATTGGTCAAATCATGCAAAACCTAATCACTGTGCTGTTGCTCTTAAATTGGGCTCGTCACAGCATTACCACCATGGTAAGTACAAATGTGACAACACACTGCTGAACCGTGACGTAAAATATTTTATTTATGTATTGTTTAGCGGCGAACCAAATATGGTTTTGAAAGATTTTTGGCAAGGCCATTTTAAGGATGAAGAATACTATGGTAAGTAAGTCTTTAACTGCTCAGAGTAGACAGCAGAGCATGGTGGTTTAATCATCGTAATAAATTTTTCTTTTTCTGTATTATATTGTGACGAGTGAATTTTTGTCTGTTCCTCACGACAATCGCTTCATATGTTTGCGGAAGGCCCTAAGTTTCTTGACGCAAATTGTTGCGATATTCTGATTGTGTCGCACATCACCAAACTAAAAATAATAGTTCTTACCTACCATGGTATTAACACTTTTCGTGCTAATAAGCAACATTACGACACCATGTTGTTATCGATCTGATTTTCGGAGTTTTTTTTTTTTTTTTTTTTTTTGGGGTGATATCAGGGGTGATATCCCAAACAATATGGTTGCTTGAATCAAAATCAAGAGACCAAGGTTTCGTAGAATTTAAGTCGCTGATCCATGATTAACAACAGTTTTGATTTCCTTGCGATGTCGTGACAGTTGTTTGCGGTAGAGAGTGCAGAAGTGTTACCTGCATGACAAGGCATGCAGCATCGCCCCACTGCGCAGGCCGTTTATACTCGGCGATCTCATCTCTCGTGTTTCGATCATAAGGATGACTGGGATCGCAGCCAAGGCAGCCCGCTTAGCTGTAGAGAGTGGTCACAAGAATTTTAATTATTTATTGCGAATCAGTAAATGATGCTTGATGAAAGTTTAAATTATAGTTCATGTACGAGTCGTTTTATGTTGAGATCCTGCTAAAGACAACCAGAGAAAAAACACCTTATGTGGTGATGTTAGATTGCAAATTATTATAATACATGTTGGTAAAACTACAGAAATTAAAAATCAAATCACTGGAAATGAACGAAAATCCTTTTTATGATGATGATCGACTAATTCTGGCTGTGACAAGGTTTGGTAAGGTAAACATTGGCGCGGGTTTTGCGGTCAACATTCTAACCGTTAATGTTTAACTGATAGTTAGTTTGTGGTCTGGTAAAGCTCGATCACTGTGGTAAGGAAGTGAATATATTGCAGGGGATATAATTGCAGATCACAAATTTACGCTGTGGGAACTTTGAAAATGAAGATCATAGTTGCGGGTCTTCCAAAAACTGGCACAAAATCAATGACTGCAGCCCTCAACCTGCTTGGGTATGAGGTTTACGACTGGATGGAAAATTTCTGGTACTTTGGTGATGACTGGATAAGGCAGCTTGATGAAGGATTTAAAGTAGAAGATATGAGACGAATGTATGAGAATGTTGATGCTGTTGCTGACAATCCGTGTTGTTTTTATTGGGAGGAAATTTTTGATGCCTTCCCGGATGCCAAGGTGCGTTAAAAATGTGTATTTGTTTGCGTTTACAAAAGTTTTATGTATACAGTTACAGGCCAAGATTCGCTTTGTGTCACAACATGTACGGTATTCCATGACTTTGCACAGTCCTTGATAATCTCATAACTTACATAAGCAATACACATTGTGCTCCTATGTTGCCGTATATTGTTAGTTGCTTCGTACCTTCGTTATTGAACTGTTTTGACGTCGGTTTAATTGGCTCCCGAGTTCATATCTTATCCTGGAGATACCGATAATGTACATGAAAACATGTTGCTTTTTTACCGCAAGTCGTGACTTATAAGTTTGGTGCAATTTTTTTGAGCGTTACACTTCTGATTGCCAACTAGGGGAATGTAAAGGTTACTCGGATAACCACTACTACATTGGCAGGTTATTTTAACATATCGGGACGAAGAGGTTTGGTGTCGCAGTCTTCGAAAACAAGTCGATAACCTGCGCAAGGACATCGGCTTTCGGATGTTGAGAGCCTTCACATACAGTGGAAGAAAATTACATAAATACGCTGTAAAAATAGGTAAAGTAAACAGCACAATTTCAGGAAAATTGATGAAACAAAATTCGAAGTAGTGCTTGTTTTTAATTTAACAAGGATTGAAAAAAAAAAAATTTTATTGCATTTCGACAACAATTCAACGTTTATGACAGATATGCCTTAGTTTCACAAAAATCATATACTAATGACTCTGTCGAAAAGCCGCGAAAAATCAATGACACAATACCAGTACCAGCACTGATTATGATCACAGTTAGTGTTAGAAATATTTGCCCTGTCCATGCTCCAGTAGACTAAAAGTTTGACTTTCAAATTTAGAAATTTACAACTATATTCATAAACCTTTTTGGTGTATGGGGTTTCTGTTTTTGTGGATGATGAAAAAATTTTCATGACATGTCATTGATGCAACAATGCAAGAATTAAATACCACTGCCTGCATGTCGCCTTAAAGATCCATTCACTTTCAAATACAGGACTCGGTCGGACTGATGTTCTTAGAAGGTCGGCTATGGGAGTGCTATTTGGGTCAATGTCGGTACAAAACGATGAATCGATCATTAAAATGTACAGAAGACACAACCGGGAAGTTCAACATGTACGTGCTGTTATTGCTAACAAAATATATTTTGCAGGAATGCAATTTGCGCACTGATGGCTAATATGCTTATTCCGCATAAAGGATTGATTTGTTCTTTTTTGTACTTTAAAATTAAGATAATCGTTTTCTATTTGATTTTCCTCTTACATACATTTCTAAACTTTTGAGATAAAATATTAAAAACATACGACAAAATTATGCAAGAATCGTTTTTTTCGTTTTAATTCGCCAAAAATTGCATCTTTTGTTGAGAATTAATCGCAAAACCGTGCTCAGGTTGTCCCGAAAAATCAGCTTCTTGTTTACCAATTGAAAGACGGTTGGGGGCCGTTGTGCAACTTCCTGGACATTCCAATACCAGATATCCCGTTTCCGCATAAGAACCAGAGAGGCGAGGTGTTGGAGTTAATGCGTAAGGAGAATCCAGTGATGAGACGACTTGAAAAAGAATTCAAAATCTCTCTCGCGTGTCTACTTGCTGTGTTCGGGTTCGGAATTTACAAAGCTGCCCGTTATGTCCCGTGGAGTTCGTTAACTGAATGGTTTTTCAGAAATTAACGGTTATTATCGAACGTAAAGTTTATCAGCAACACAATTAATCATGAGTAATTGAGATGCAGTCATGGTCAAGTTTTTTGTTGATAATGCATTGTGTGGAATTCTTTGAGGCAATCCTGTCTTATCATACGATAGCATGAAACACTTCTACAATGTGTACAATTCTTTTGCTTCAATTATCAAAATACGAAGATTAAAATGTATACAAAAGTGTATATTTGACTTACCATTGCTGATCATGCTATAAAGGTTAAGGATATTATGAAAACCAACTCAGTTTTTTCGCATTTGTTTCGCCCTCTTACAACTTATGTGATTAGTTTAATCCATATCCCTGGTGGAAAACGATTGAATGCTAACGAAGCCACTAAGTGTTAGGGTGCCAGGGGTGATATCCCAAACAATATGGTTTCTTAAATCAAAATCAAGAGACCAAGGATTCGTTGAATTTAAGTTGATGATCCATGATTGGCAACAGTTTTGATTTCCTTGGGATTTCGTGACAGTTGTTTGCGGTAGAGAGTACAGAAGTGTTACCTGCATGACAAGGCATCAGCATCGCCCCACTGCGCAGGCCGTTTATTGGCGAACCCAGCTCTTATTTCGATCATAAGGTCACTGGAATTGTTCCCAAGACAGCCACTTTAGCTGTAGAGAGTGGTCACAAGAATTTTGATTATTTTTTTGCGAATCAGTGAATGATGCCTGATGAAAGTTTAAATTATAGCTCGTGTATGCGTCTTTTTATGTTGCGATCCTGCTAATGACAATCAGAGGACAAAAACGTCATTGCATTTGGATGCTGATCGGCATGTAGTGATGTTAGATTGTAAATTATTATAATACATGTTGATAAAACTACAGAAATTGAAAATCAAGTCATTGGAAATGAACGAACATCATTTTTATGATAAAGATCGGTTAATTTTGGCCGTGACAAGGTTTCGTCAATGCAGGTTCTTACGGCGCGGTTTTTGCGGTCAACATTCTAAACGTTAATGTTTAACTATAATTTGCGGTGTGGTAAAGCTCGGTCACTGTGGTGAGGAAGTGAATACATTGCAGGGGATATAATTGCAGAGCACAAATTTACGCTGCAGGAGCTTTAAAAATGAAGATCATAGTTGCGGGTCTTCCAAAAACTGGCACAAAATCAATGACTGCAGCCCTCAACCTGCTTGGGTATGAGGTTTACGACTGGATGGAAAATTTCTGGTATTTTGGTGATGACTGGAAGAGACAACTTGATGAAGGATTTAAAGTGGAAGATATGAGACGAATGTATGAGAATGTTGATGCTGTTGTTGACAATCCGTGTTGTTTTTACTGGGAGGAAATTTTTGACGCCTTCCCGGATACAAAGGTATGTTAAAATTGTGTTATTTGTTTGCATTTTCAAAAGTACCATACGCCAAGATTTGCTTTCTTTCACAACATGTACGGTATTCCATAGCTTTCCACCGTCCTTGATAATCTCATATCTTACATAAGCGATACGCAATTTGCTTTATGTTATCGTGTAGTGTTACATGCTTCGCATCGTCGCTATTGATTCGTTTTGACATCGGTTCAACTAGCTTCTGAGTTCATATCTTATCATAGAGATACCAATCATGTGCATGAAAACAGCTTGCTATTTTACCGCAAGTCGTGACTTGCAAGTTTGGATCCACATTGCTGCAGAATTTTTAAGCCTTATACTTGTGATTACTTACTGGAGGTAAATGTAAACGCCACTCAGAAGACCACTTTTCGCAGGTTATTTTAACATATCGGGACGAAGAGGTTTGGTGTCGCAGTCTTCGAAAACAAGTGGATAACCTGGGCAAGGACATCGGCTTTCGGATGTTGAGAGCCTTCACATACAGTGGAAGAAAATTAAGCAACTACCTTGAAAAAATAGGTAAAGTAAATAGCAAAATTTTAGAAAAATTGATCAAACCAAATAGTAGGGCTTGCTTTTAATTTTTCTCGAAAAAAAATTAATTGTTTTGCATTTCGACAACAATTCAACGTTCATGACAGAATTGCCTAAATTTCACAAATGAAAATCAAAAACTGGTGACTCTACCGAAAGTCCGCAAAAATAAATGATAAAATTTTGAAGCGGAAGTTAAAAGCGCAAGTCTGTTGTTGATCCTGGACGTGATGACAATACTAGCACGGGTTAGAAACGCAGTTAGTGTTTGAAACGTTTCTCACATTCATGCTCACCAACAGACTGAAAGTGTTTATGCGCTTGATGCAATATGTGGACATAACCCTGAGAAAGTCTCGCCGGATGGCAGAGGAAACGTCGGTTTCGAATAAATAACTTCAGAAACTTAAGTGTCAGAAGAACGATTTTGCTTAATTAGTATATGCCTGGTAGCAAAAATAGCAGTATAAAAGCTTTGACTTTCATATTCATAAACCTTTTTGGAAAATGAGGCTTGTGTTTGTGTGGATGATGAACAAATCGTCACGACATCAATGCAAGAATCCAACACTACTGCCTGTATGTCACCTTAAAGATCCATTCATTTTCAAATACAGGGATCGGTCGAACTGATGTTCTTAGGAGGTCGGGAATGGGTGTGCTATTTGGGTCAGTTTCGATACAAAACGATGAATCGATCATTAAAATGTACAGAAGACACAACCGGGAAGTTCAACATGTACGTGCTGTTATTGCTAACAAAATATATTTTGCAGCAATGCTATTTGCGCAGTAATGGATAATATGCTTTTTCCAAAAAAAAGATTGATTTGTTCTTTTTTGTACTTTAAAATTTAATAGACAATCGTTTTTTTATTTCATTTTCCTCTTAAATACATTTCTAAACTTTTGAGATGAAATATTAAAAATATGAGACAAAATCTTGCGAGAATATTTTTTTTCTTTTTTAATTCGCAAAAATGTTATCTTTTTGTTGAGAATTAATCGCAAAACCATGCTCAGGTTGTCCCAAAGAATCAGCTTCTTGTTTACCAAGTGAAAGATGGTTGGGGACCGTTGTGTAACTTTCTGGACATTCCAATACCCGATATTCCGTTTCCGCATAAGAACCAGAGAGGCGAGATGTTGGAGTTAATGCGTAAGGAGAATCCAGTGATGAGACGACTTGAAAAGGAATTGAAAATCTCTCTCGCGTGTCTACTTGCTGTGTTCGGGTTCGGAATTTACAAAGCTGCCCGTTATGTCCCGTGGAGTTCGTTAACTGAATGGTTTTTCAGAAATTAAAAGTTGTCTAAACAGCAATTTTTGTACAAAATTTACTATCGGAAAATTCTAGCTCACCCCATGTAGCCTGGGCTTTTTTTGAGAGGAAAAACCGTGAGAACACCTTTATAATTTACATCTTGTTAGAAAGCGACCCTCAGTTTTAAAGAAAACATCAATTGGTGTTCATCAAGCACATTTTGAGATTCCTTTCTGCTAGATCCGTGTGATTGTACCCTCTTTCATGGGACCTGCATGTAGCGATTCGAATCGAACCTAAAATAGAAAGACGTGACAAAGAAAGCCAGCAGTAGCATCATGGTAGCATGTGAAGCGACTGCACATGAGTGTTGCAGCGTACAATTAGGATTCCCAGTCGCTGCTTTGCTAAAGCTAAAATAGTTTGTTTGCGTGTTCTTGCTGATATAGACTACTGAATTAAAAGCTCCGTGAACAGACTTCTTTATTAATGGAAACACACGATTGCAATTACCAGGTGGCTTAAGTTTAACTAGTTTCAAGCGCGTTTAACACGTGACTGAATTGCAGCGAATTTAACTATTAAAAGAAAGTGCGAACGTTTATAGCGCGATGGCAAGAATAACGACAGGGCCGAGAGAATACGAGCGACTGAGAGAGACTGGACTAGACTGAAGTGGTTGAAGGATTACGAAATGAGCGTTTTATAACAAAGTGTCAGAAAAAATGTGTTGTCCAGCAGGATGCCAGAAAGCCTGTGGGAGCTCCTGCAGGAAAGCTTAACACCGTCTGCAGTCTTCGGTCCGTATGTGTTCCAAATGAATTAAGTAGGGAAACATGCGTGTTGCTACAGTGTGCAATAACTTTACTACCAGTTAACAAAACAATAAAGTTCCATGGTCTCCTTCGCAGTTTTTTCGACTAAAACAGGATTGTTTTACAACAAGACCGTAGCAATCCACATGGTTTTTATTCTGGTTTTAAATAAAAAAATAAGTCACAGCAGTTACGTGATAAATAATGGCGCATCGTGAGCAATTTTTTCCATTGCTTTACTTTCTCTTTCTTTTTCATTTGCCATAACGTTGCAAAAATTACCACTATTTACTTCCAAACATATGCTTTAAAAATATGTCGATCAAATAGAAATGTTAAAAGGAGTGGCCTGTGTTCCGCTTGATTAGTTCGCTTGGTAACGGGTGGGGAAAAAAATAAAAATTGCGTAATAGGTTTTACAAATTTTTAAGTCAAAGTTCGTCACTGGAAGCCGCCGGTGTATTGTTTGGTGGCACTTGCATTAGTTTTTTTGGTCAGGTTCGCTTGCATGTACAAACAAGGCATTTGTTTTAAATTTGTTTTTGGATGTTCTTTCTAATTTATCACAGGGTGAGGGTGAAGTTTTGTGTAATTTTTGAAATGGGGGCAAAGGTTTCAAGAGAAGATTTTCAGTGGACTTACACTGACCAACCTCATGGAGACCGAAGGAAAGCAATGCTAAGTACGTTTTTTATCTAAAATCTGCACAGAAATATTATGCAACATATTCCATGCAATGATGCAAATAACATAATTGCCTTAAAAATAATAATAAATTTGATTTTGTATACAATAATATGTTTGGGTTGCAATGAATATCTTTTATTTTCCTTTGCTTGACATCCATATTAAATGTTTACAGAAAAATATCCTCAGATCAAGCAGCTTTTCACAACGGACAACCATTTTACATATGTTGTGGCCGCCATGGTGGCCATGCAAGTTGTTATGTGCTACTTGTCTAAAGACATGAGCTGGTGGGCGATTATCTTCTGGGCCTACGTCTTCGGTGGATCCATCAACCATTCCTTGACTCTTGCTATCCACGACATATCACATAACACAGCATATGGATATCATCATGCCAAGTGGAACAGATACTTTGGAATGTTTGCCAATCTACCCCTTGGTGTGCCAATGTCGATTGGCTTCAAAAAATACCACATAGACCATCACAGATATTTAGGAGGTGACAATTTAGACGTAGACCTCCCAACAGAGTGGGAGGGTAGATTTTTCGGCAACAGCTTCATGAAGATCATTTGGTTGTTTCTAAACCCACTTTTTTATGTCCTTCGTCCATTGGCTGTCAACCCCAAACCAATTACTACATTGGAAATTCATAACCTTATTATTCAACTGATGTTCGATGGTTGGATTTTACACATGTGGGGCGTAAGACCTTTGGTGTACCTGCTTTCGGGTACTTTACTGTCTCTTGGGCTTCACCCCATATCGGGGCACTTTATTTCTGAGCATTACATGTATACACAAGGTTTCGAAACATACTCCTACTATGGCAGCTTAAACCTTGTAACATTTAATGTTGGATACCATGTTGAGCACCACGACTTTCCTGCTATTCCAAGCTCCAAGTTACCTCTGGTAAGCAGACAAGAAATGTACATATGATATATAAATGCATAAAAAATGCTATGTGCAAAACTATCAAAGAATAGTCCATACTTACGTTGTAATTGAGAATTTGGTTGAGTATATATAGATTTAACTGCATCGTTAAAGTTTATTTTTAAAAATGTTGAAAACATGGAAATCTATTTTGCTTTTTTTTGTGACTGAATTAGATAAAATATGAATATTTTTGACAGATGCCCATCAAGGTATGGAACCTTGTCAGGGAAACTGTTCCCTGTTTAAAATTTGTTTTTCATATTTCTTCAGATGAAGAAAATTGCCCCTGATTTTTACGACGAACTTCCGTTTTACACATCATGGTGCAAGGTGCTGTGGGATTTTGTGTTTGATCCCGCGATTGGCCCTTTTGCACGAATTAGAAGAGAAATTGATCTAAAAGGTGGAAAACAACCATCAAGCAATGGTGAACTAAAAAATGGACACATCTCCAATGGACATGCTGCAAATGGGATTACAAAAAATGGATTTGTAGCAAATGGAGTTGAACACAAAACAAATGGACATATAGGAAATGGTCGTACAATCACCAGAAGCTAAGTGTGGATTTATTGATAACTATACAAAAGTGCATTCTTGTGTAATTCAAATAGTGTATTAATTACATACATTGATGGCATCTGATGACAATTCCGTGCTTTTTTGAACATGCACTAAACTTCTATATATATTTACTGTGTTCATAGATGAATTTGTGTTTATTTTATAAATGGCGGGCTTGAGCCTGGGTAATTGTACGTGCTCGTACATTATTATATGACATTACTTTTTTATTGTTTGATTGCGGAGTTTTTGGAATCCCAGGTTATGAAGCGATCGTGACTTTTAAATTTATAGAAAAAACTTTACTTCATTATTTTCTTGCTTTTTGACCTTTAATTGCAATTGTTACATACTTCATTATGCCCTATTGAATTATGCATTTGACCGTCTTGTTAACTGCATGACAGATGGAGTCTTTGCAAGCAAATTGTAAACTGAACAATAATTATTTGAAAATTGAAACAAGCTGTTTGTGAAATTAGTTGACAACAAATTTTAGAGATTCTTATTTCGTGCTTGAACATTTTCTCATACATCTAACACCATTAATGTGTCTCTGGTGATATGACAATCTAATAAACTGATATAAATCATCACATTTATGCTTTATGGATTGGGTTTAGTCAGAAGTTAAACAATTAGCTTTTGGTCTGTTTTTATTCTAAATGTTTTCAAAATTCATTTACAAATAAACACATCTGGATTTCAGTAAAAAATCAACAGTTTAAACGTGTTGTCATGTGCGGCATATCAATTACAATCGCTGTGTTGCCTGACAATTACAGATAGTCCGGCTCGCAAAGTCATTCAATGGTTAGGAGAAAATCACGTCACGCGATTGTGTACTCACGTCAACGAAACACACGTGACTATCAGCACGTGACCTTCTAATGTGTTTCGAAGCACGGATGAGCTCATAATCCTTCCCCCAAAACGCATTGTGTTTGGCTTGAAATAAATATGTGAAGCATTATACTGATCTGATTGTGATGGTGTTAATTTAACATTGCGATGCGACCGAAGACAAGGCCGTTTTCAACGCCTATTGCAACGTCATTTTTTAATTTTTCAAATGCCTTTTATAATGGCACCAAGACCAAAGCCAGACTGGCAGCGCAATGTGAAACCATTTTGAACTGCACTTTTAAAACGTGACCCAACCATTAGGTATAATGCCGGGCACTGTGGTGAGCAAACACCAGTACTGTAAACAATCCGCCCTACGTTCGTCAGTTTCCATTATTGGCAAATCCACTTTGGTTTTACGCATTAAACAATCTTAATCACATGGGACTGTGTCACCTGAATCACAGTACTGACAACAAACAGCTCAAAAGCCGTTTACTAATCAAACCTGTTGGATCTCGTCGGCAAAGTCCTTCATTTTTATTGAACAAAACTTGAATTTGTCAACGCAAAAGCCTGCCTATATCTCCGACCCATTTTCACCCAGTTACACAAAAACATAAATTAAATTTAAAACTTCGCAATTGAACAGGAACAGTTGTATTGGTCGAATAACGAAAACGAACAATACATCGTTCATCATCTGATATGCAACTTAGGACACAAAGATTCGTATCTTCGTCTGTCCTATGAGGAACATAAATGGTATGCTGTTAAAGTTTCCAAGTGATAAGTCATTTACATAGAGAATATCTTAGATTTTTACCAGCCACAAAAGAACTACTATCAGGTTTTGGAAATACAATCATGTGCATTGCATTGATGAAACAACATTTCTGCGCACTTGTCGTAAAAAAACAACCTAATTTACAGATTTGCTGGAGTAATATCACTTGCAAAACAAGTATATACTGTGCCTTGTTATGAGACATAATAAATTTGTTGGGTATTTATTAAATAAATTATAAACTGTTAAAAAGAGCATGTACACAAATACCTCAACTGATATTGATGGTTGTATTTTATTCAATGCCACGTTAATATTTTCCATCGAAACTTTAAGGTTTTGTGAAGTTGCGTCTTCCTCTGGCATTATTTCGTCCCAACCGTGACATATTGAAGATCTCAGGGCGTTTAACGAAGATTCACGAACTAAGGCAGATATATCAGCTCCTGAAATAAGTAAACAACAAACATGACGTCAGTGGTTGTTTACATAACAAAACAATATAAAAACCGGCCTACTGCATTCGATTCTCATAAGTTCAACCTATTAGCAGTAATAGTCTGGTATGCTATTTTAATTATTAAGGCCCCTAAAACGAGGCTAAACTGGTAAAAACAATCTTTATTTCGGAAGGCCAAAAACCGTACTATTCTATTGACGTCACGAACGTTTTGTTGCGATTTTATAACCTGAATGATTTTATTTTGTGACTTTACATACAATACATGTGCTACCATAGGCGCCTAGTTTTCATTTTTCCAGGCAGGGCGGCTATACTAATACGTCATAATTTGTTACTATGACGTCATCGAGTATCGAAAAACTGTGTTTGAATTTCAATGCATGAGGCGTATTAGCCAAAAGGGCGGCGTTAACGATGAACACACGAGATCGGTCTACGACACAACCAGTAAGTACCTGTTGGCATATCATACTGCGAGAGTGACGTTGCAACAACCGATGTCAGTTACGCAAGCGAAAGTAGGTCAACATATTTTGTGTGCGTCGTGTAAGAAACACATTGTTTTTAGGTCTTTTTGTCTTCGAACGTTACGAATGCGACGAGTTACATGGTGCGGACAGACGCGCGTAATAGCCAATCGTTTTCTTTTTTTAAGAACCTGGGGGGCGCCGCCCCACCCGGACTAGGTGCCTATGTGTGCTACTTTCACCTTCCACAAGGTGGCATTAACCAAACGGAATCACTGTTTTGAAATGTTGTCACACAAATTATAAATAAAATAAAAGCATATATATTGAAAGTCATGGCATGAGTAGTTCCCACCTGTAAAACCACTACACCGTTCGTCACGCGCCACTGCCTCCAGGTCGACGTCATCAGTAAATTGGGGTCGCGTTCCGTTCTAAAAAAAAACGAGTATTTAAAGAATATAAAATGCCCACAAATGTGTTCATTACCTTCGTAATTGTGCGCAGGATTTTCACCAAATCGGTTTTGGTGGGAATCCCGACATACAAGGTCTTGTCCAGTCTTCCTGGTCTGAAATATGAGTTTTATTGTACGTCAAGTCATCCCAAATTATTCTTGTAACGATATTTATATATTTAGATATATTGTACGGTTTCATTGGAAATATATCAAACCATATACTCCACAAAAAATGTTTCAGACAGAAATAATTAAATCGGGTTTGCAATTTTGTTCTAAAACATGGCCATGAACGGCAACTACTTCCCCCAGTGAAAAACGCTGTATATTTTTCCGCAATGTTGGATTTGTGTCAAAACTCCGTCCGATTTTGAGAATATTGCTACTTTTTCTTCACGATGGTTGACCTTTTATTTGGAAAGTGGCCGATTTTTAAGCTTCGTGCCATATAACCAATAATCAGTATTTTTCAAGAAATAAGCAAGCTCGGAGGCGAAAATTAAAAAAAAAACTAATCACCCAAAATAAGCACGGTATGGCAACCTTGGATTTGCAAAGTTAGTCAAGGAAGCATAATGCAATAAGCCTTGTTACCAATTCATAGCCAGACCATAAGTAGACAACATACCTCAGCACAGCTGGGTCGATGATATCTGGTCTGTTTGTGGCAGCAATCACAAAAACTTGCTTCCGCGATTCCAAACCGTCCAACTCGGTCAACATCTGGTTGACGACACGTGCGCTTGCTCCACTCTGGAACAAAACGTTGTGTTTATGAAGCGTTCTTATGAACATAAGAATAAGCGTTCCCGGAAATATGGAAAGATGCACAATTTTTTTTGGAACCAATTGTACAAATGTTCGCTTGTGCAACGTTACTTGTTGTTGTTAAGTTTTGACAAAAATACCAGCTTCATAAGAATGTAACTAAGTTTTACATAGTTGATTTTGACAAAAACTATATTCTTGTACCACAATAGGGAGTTATTGTAATGCAGCTTTTCCGTAGTTCGGTATTTCGCGGAGAAACGGAAAATGTTGCGGAAATGTCCTACCTCGTAAAACTACAACATAATTTTAAACGCCAGCAAATAAATTTACTGTGCTGTTGTACCGACATTATACAGTCCTAACAAAAAAAGTGGATAACACGGTATTTTTGAACACACCTCAGCGGAGGTCCGTCTTGGACAGAGAGAATCCAATTCATCGAAGAAAATCACACAAGGTGAGGAGTTCCGAGCTCGTTCGAAACACTGCCTCACCGCCCGCTCACTCTCACCTTGTACAAATCATGACGTCACTTATACCACATAAATTAATCCTACTCATATTACGTGTTCGCGGGTCGCAGGTTTTAGATTATGATTAGCAATGGATCTATGACATCACGATGACGCAAGTTCTACGTCACTCGAAATTAACACTTTCCAATTGATTTTTTTAGTATAAAACAAGCCTTTGAATAAAAACAATACCTCTATATTATTCAATGCACAATATTTAGAAACATGACAATTTTTATGAGGGTAAACCCTATCTCCACCTACCCACATACATGTTGAGCAGTTCGGGACCTTTCACTGACACGAAGTTAATCCCAGATTGGTTGGCGACGGCTTTGGCCAACATAGTTTTGCCACATCCCGGAGGACCCGCAAGAAGCACACCAGAAGCCCGGGAAAGTCCCAAAGCCGCAAACGCCGCGGGATTTCTGACTGGACCCTGGATATATGAAAAGTTATTTCCATTGTTTGATGTTTACTCGGGCTTCAACACATGTTTTTATCTACCAAGCGCGTAGATTAAATACACACAACATCAAGCAAAAATTAGAATACAGGAAAGCTAAATATACGTTATATTTAATTATCTTGCAAATATTTGAACTAAGCCACAAGAAAGCATATTGAAAACGTTCCAGAATGCTTCAAAACCAATCCACGAATCCAATACGCAATTCCAGGCCAAAACAAATAACCCTGTTGCCTGCCGCCGCCCAAGTTTAAACAATCATGAATTCGAATTAGGTGTTAGTTGCTTGTGACGTCACACAGGGCTACGCTCGCCGCATCACGTACACTGGTTTTGAAACGCTATACGCGCCGTTGGTTGCCTTGACGACCAGTACTCACCAGTATAGCGATGGAAAGCTCTTCCCGAATAGACTCAAGAGCACCCACGTCATCAAACGTGACGTCAGGAACAGTTGCGAAGCCTTCTCTTTTGGCAGAAGGTTGAACGTCGCCAACTGCAAGCTGGAAATCTTGGCACTGGATGTGAAGAGACTGAAGGAGGTCACCGTCGAATGTTAGCTCGGTGCGAAGTAATTCCAGAATGTTCTCCTTGTTGTTGGTTTGTGACGCTACAATTATTAACAATGAACTAAAAGCCGGTAATCATCTTGAGACAAAAATAATTGGATTTGTTTCCAAATTAGAGAATGAAAAAAATTCTTGACCATTTTTGAAATCTAGGTAAAAAAACTGACCTGTGACGTCACCTTTATCTGTGACGTTGAGGATACGGTTGACTGCATGCATTGCTGCCTCACGACACAGAGATAATAAATCGGCCCCCACGTAACTGTCGAATAATATTACAACTGTCTGTTACAAATATTTCAAAGCATGGATTTAGATTAATGTTAGTGCAAATAAATTATCGACATCAATACAAATGGTTTACAACAGAAAATTTAATACACACTTTTTTTGCAACAAAATATTTACATGAGTTACCCTGGAGTAAGTCTTGCAATTAGTTGAAAACTGACATCATCAGCCAATTTGAGATTTTTACACAAAACTTGCAAGATTTGTGTTCTTGCTTTTTCGTCTGGAATTCCAAGGCAAATTTCACGATCAAATCTACAAAAAATAAGAGTAGGTTGCGTTGTGTGAAACTAACTTGTATATTTTCTGTTGAAACAATTACAGATTAGTTCAAATAAATGTTTTGTGTTGCATTAAGACCTCTGCTCCGTCTAAAATAACAGCACAAGTTTGAATATAATTGCAAGTTTGTGTAAAGAACTTTTTAAAATAAATATAAACAAAATTTTCTATTATTCATTTGACAAATAATGAGTTAAATTTCCACCTTCCAGCCCTTCTCAAAGCAGTGTCAAGCATTTCAGGCCTATTGGTTGCCCCGACAACCATAACTTGTTGGGTTCCTCTGTTCAAATCGTCCATGCACGTCAATATTTGGGCCACAATTCGACGTTCCATATCCTTGGATGAATTTTCCCTCCTCTGTGCCACTGCATCGATTTCATCTGGACACAAAACAATTGCGTAAAAAAGTTAAATAAATGAATGTGGTATTGTAAGTTTACAGTAGCGTTTCCCCCTAGTCAGTTTTCTGATGAAAATATAATGGGTTCTATCGACTAATGGCTAGTCTTGGGCAGGGACTTCTGGCAAACAACAGTTATAGCGGTAACTTGTTTGGGGTAAATGTAATTTACACATTTCCGCAAAATGTGCTTTGAAGCAGCTAGGTTCTTAACCTGATATGCTCACTGGATGTGGATGGGTGTTGAATCATAAGGGTTGGTTATATAAATATTTCATACTTCTATCATTGATATTTGAAATATTGTTAGCAGGAATAAAAAGAAGGTGGTATGAAAACTGGTTGGTTATCAATTTAAAGTGTATTATCACAAGGGTTGTCAACAAGAAAACCACTGGTTTAAATAATAAAAACATGTTTTTCAGTCACTTAACACACTGAAAACTTAAACTTCATCCCTAATGAATACATCAAGCAGAAAAACTTTATGCCTCACCCAAGAACAGCACACAGGGTGCATTGTCAGTGGCTGTGTCAAATACCTCTCGGACACGCCTCTCACTTTCACCAGACACGCCCCCAATCAGTTCAGGGCCAGCCAATCGCAACATAGGAAGGTTCAGTTGCCCGGCGACGGCATTACCGAGGAGAGTCTTGCCACAGCCAGGAGGTCCATGAAGCAAAACACCCCGTGGAGGGGAAACACCCAATGTGCTGTAGATCTCTGGGTGGCTCATGTGTAAAAGAAGTCTGGCAAGTTCTTGCAATGAAGCTGTTAGAAAACAAACACATAGTTATCATACAGTAGGTAAAACAGTTTTCAAGATGTTTTTTATAAACTTTTCATATAAGACTAAACTTGTCCAACAAATTTGAATTATGATAAATGTTGTTTTTATGTGAAAAAGAGTCATTCCAATAAAACAAAATCCTTTATGACCTTCATGCATAATTACCCTCATTTCCAGCAAAGTCTGCAAAAGTGACATCAGATTTTTTTAATTCAAATTGCTTTTTTGCCATAAGAGGAATGAAGTCCTCTTCATTTGCTTCATCTGTTCTTCTCTTCTTCACTTTTTTACCTGATTTTAAATCCTTTTTTACCTTTTTCCTTTTAACAGCTTCCGTTTTTTTATTTACTGTCTCATTTTCATTAATATTTTGTTGATTATTTAAATCATTGTCCACATTTGCGCCAGTTTCTTGAAGAGTGTGTGTTCCATTTGTATTTAAATTATTAGCATTGCAGGAATTTGAATCTGCTTCATTAGTTGAGTCTTTAATGTCAACTTGTGAAACTTGATCAAGTCCATCAGTTGCATCAGTTGAAGGTGTGGCTTTCAGCGGTCCTTTGTCAATGAACCAGCCTGCAAAATCAGAACAAATATCAAATGCCTACAAAATGATAATTCACACACTTCATATTTACAAGCAAATTACATGGAATAAACAAGTTATTTGTTATCAGCAGAGACTAAGATTCAAAAACTAAGAGTAATATAAATTAGGTCCAGGAATCCAGGCCTAACAAAATTTAAAATTTGTACTACATGGTTTAAAAAAAGTTAACATATGTTTGTTTAATATTGGCACCTGATGCTGTTGTTTCATCGAATGACAATGGCTGTTTGGATGGTGTAAGCTTCTCGTTAAGCTTTTCCTCCTTAGTATAGATAGAAGCCATTGACTTGTTCATCATATTTGTGTTCTGCAAACACCAAAATATTTGAGTTTTGTGACCAGACTGCTGACCAATAAGTTTACAGGCTTCTCAGCCCAGCCTTGCACCAAGCTGGATCAGCCACTTTTTCCTGACAAGACGGAGCAAAACATGAAAAATCAAGCTCATGGTCAGGTTTGGACGCACAACCAGTGAATGCATGAAAGAATGCTGATTTTTTTAAAGTTTTCTACTTTTAAAATGGTTTTGTGTTTTCACTGTGGTTTATTTGTGAAATAAATAATAACATTTGTAAGAATAAAACTATACTTTGTATTCAACTAAGCGAACGTCTTCATCCGAACATGATGCACTTGAGCTGTTTTGCTTCAATTTCTTCTTTTTCTTTTTTACATTTTCATTCAACACTGCATGAGCAAACTCTTTAGAATTCAGGATATCTTTGTGCACTGGATGGGAAAAAAGTTTTGTCAATTAAATTTTATTTTGCACAAAAAATGTATGATTAATAAATATGCAAAATAAAATTGCATGGGAATCAATAAAACCATGCAGGTTATCAATTCAGGTGCCCATGTTAAGATTGCACAACGTTTTAATCCTTGCACAACATTTAACTCCTTTTTTTAAATCCTCACAAAAAAATTAGCGGCAACACTTTAATATTCCTTGCATTCCCAGAGCAATTAATGTTCGCCAAAAACACCCTCAGCGCAAACTTTCCAATCTGATATTTGTTTATTTATATGTAAAAGAGAAAACCTAACACTATGTTTGGGTGCCAATTCTTTTAATCTAAATAAAAAAGCCAAAGCTAGTATGCTGTTAATCATATTACATAAGGTTTATGATAATGAACCCAGTTAGAGTCCGTCTACTACCTTATGTCATCTACTACATTATGATCAACAGCATACTAGCTTTGGCTTTTTTATTCAGATTAACACTATGTTGTTATCATCTATAACGTAAACATTACCCTGGGCAACCAGCAGTCTGAAAACAGTTCGTTTTCTTCTTCCATAATCAGTTCTGTGGGAATATAAATTTTATTTTCAACAAGTTTTGATATTCAATACAGACACACAATCAACCAATCAAAATCTATCACAACAAGAACGTATAATAACATTAGTAACACTAGTTTATTTAATCTACATGATGAATGTACATATTACATACTTGAAGGTCTTCTGAAGGTCATCTGCCATGATTCTGCTGTCTGCCCCAGGAGATGATTCCAAGTACTAACGTATCACAAAGCAGAAAGTTGGTATATTTGTGCATTAAGGTAGGTTTTAAGTTAGTGTTTTTAATTAAAAGATGAAAACATAAATAACACAAACTTAACCGAAATATCTCAGAATTACAGGACAAGTTAATTTACAAAATAACATGCACATATTTCCAGATTTCGAAGAAATTAAATAGGCTATTGGTTAATTTGTCTATTTATCAATGTTGAAGAGGGTGGACGTGAATATATTAAACTAGAGTATTTTGAAACAAGATAAGACAAACCTTTTTAATTCGTCCGGGTAGTCGACGATCAAAGCTTGGCTGGTAAGGCATTTTTTGATAATAATTTAATAAACCCGACAGTTTTGCAAACAAAATTGTGCTCTGTCAATCAAAATTGTGCAAGCATGGGCTTTGCGTGAAAGTGGATACGAGGTATGAAAATAACGAGAGAGAAAAGCTTCAAAAAAATATTTATTACTTGCAAATTTACTTTACGGGCTCGATAAAGATGTTTATTTTAAATTTAGTGGTTTAAGATAAATACATATTTATTTTGAATGTTAGTTTTACAATAGTACATACATATATATGCGTATACTATACTACTCAGTAATTTACTTATCTCTCATGGGATGTTGTCTTCCGATGTTTATCTTCGAGGGGAATTTTTGTCTTAAAAAGGGGATTTTTTTGAGCACTTAAACTTCGTTATTTTTTCTAAATTCATTGCATTTTATCCCAATGTCCGAAAATTTAGACTAATGCAGACTGTTCTTTCTTCTGAATGATTTTATCAATGAAACACGACAAAAACTTCCATGCAAATGAGGTGTAACTAATAGCTTGTAATCATCGGTGGCCAAAATAAGAAGACGGCGATCTCAATATAAACGTGCAATTATTTTCCTATTTAAAGTCAAATATTGGGAGAACGAACAACTAGAACATGAGGTCATTGACATCTTCTACGCTAATTTATTTAAATTAATTTTTCTGAACACGTACGGGATTTCGTCGGCCAGTCTTTTAGTTGACAGAAAGTGATGTTGAGATTAGTGTTCGAATTGAGCTTCATTTACGAGACAGAAATATGCCATATTAACGTGAATCAACAGGCTTTTCACTACTGTTTTTAATAAGATAGGTTATGCATTGCCATATTTTGTTATTTTGTCATAAAGCAGCTTGGGTCAGCTCAAAAATTAAGGCAAGTTGTAGCATATGTAAACAGTAAAAGTTTAGCGTAAGTTATGGATAAAGTATTAGTTAAATTGTCAAGCAAATGTGGTATTTTTTTCTTACTATTTACATTCAATATTTTCTGTTCTTAGTTTTTGTCAAACTGGAAACATTTTTTAGCACCAACACCACTGTGGCGGTGTTCGAATTTCTTTTCCTTTCCATTTGAAAGCTCGTTTACAGAAGAATGGACATATTCGTGTGGGTGGTAATTTGCGTCGCGGTTATTCTTTTCACAATCAAGTGCTGTTTAAATTTGGTGGAGAACATCGTGTCATCAGCAAGAATTATGTCGTTGCGTCACCGATCTCCAAGAAGCAGGCAACTACACCCTCAACGAACAGAATTTCAATGACAAGTGTTTGAACTATTATTCTGTTTATGCTGGTTAAATTCTTTATGATAGCTGACCAAGAACCAGTTCCGCACTCGAAATAAATTATATTCTTTCACTATTTCGTATCACGATTCCTGCGACAAGTGGATTTTTACCTTGGGAAAACGTTGCTGTTATAATGGCAAGTTCGTGGTGCTCTTTAAAGCAAAAGTTTATGTTTGTTCGCAAGAAAATGTTAAAATCTACATTATCAATGCAAAATCAGTCACTTTCGAGACAGGGGTGTATATTTGGTATCAAACTGGTTAATAGTTAGCTTGAATTTATAAATTGAAACTCTAGGGATATTGGTTATATTCCGGTTTTCGTCTGTGGAAACAAAAAACTATCGCGTCCTGCAGTTTTTTCCCACTGAATATTATTGGAGATTTGTTGAGGTCACCATACGATCGTATATTGTGGCTTTTTAGAGTAATAAGTAAACGGTATAGAATTGGGTTGGGTTGCATGAACCAAAGTGACCGACAGCAACAATTATTTTATTTGGTGCCTGCACCTCCTTAGTGTGGGCGATGGGCAGATTTATGTGTATGGATAAGCACAAATATATTTATCTCTGAATCTTCGTTCTAAAACATCCCTAAACAATGCAAGGCATAAGACTGTCCTGCACAAACACAAGCTTTTGCAGACATGTTTTTTTATACGTTTACTACCATTACGTCACATCTAAATTGAATCTGTTTTAGTCCCGTCGGAAAATCATTTGCAAGTTTTGAACAATACATACAGTGGTTCATAAATTAACACATCGTATTGAGAACACTATATGCGCTTTAAAACTATAATGACTTCCGTCTCGTCTGGCAGCTGTCAAACCTTTTTTAGAAGGGTGTCCAAATAGTGACAAATGCTTGGTTCCGATTTTAAATATTGGTTTATTTTATGCTTGTGGATGCAAACTTCCACTGTAGCCGCTTGAAAATAATTAGCGAAACATTAAAGAAATAAAAGAATTAAAATAACACAAGGCCATTTCACTCCAAATACAACAAAAGCGAATGGAATATACAGGGTATACGACCAGTGGTGGGATTCAGCCGGTTCGCACCGGTTCTGTAGAACCGTCTCACGAAATTTTATGAGATCAGCGAACCGGTTAGCATTACTGGTTATTGTCAATGGATTTTTGTAACAGAAATGGCTGAAAAAAATGACTTTTGTGATAGAACCGCCTGACAAAAAATTTGAATCCCACCACTGGATACGACAGTTACAACAACAAAATTAGTTGCAAAACCCTTTTACATCTACAGCAAGCAACAGTAACGATACAAACTACTTCACAGGAGTGCACAAAATACAAACAAAATATTCACTTTTTAGGCCTACTTTTGATACAAAATGCTTCATTGTTATATTGAGTGCGCGAATCGTCAGTGCCGTTTGTGGCTGTGACCAAAAACCACAAAATCACGTTCTATTTACATGGGAGATAGTTAGACCAAGTTTCAGGGTCGCATGGTTCTGGGTAGTAGCCTTCGGACGACATGGTCTTAATGAGGTTGGCAAGGGCGTGAGAACAAGCTTCCTGCTCCCGCTCAAAATCGTGGCACTTCCTGTCGCGGTTCGTTATCACATCGAAACAATCGCAATCCCAACGAAGCAAGGAGCTCCCGTGATGGTTGACTTTACACCTGATGTCGTATCCTGCGTAGTTGATCTTCAAGACCAGAGATGTCATGAATTAACCAAAGTCATACATTTGCAGAGTAGAAAGTGGCGAATGGCAATTTTTCTGCATCAGTTTGTTTGTAACCATGCCAATGTAATGATGAAAAATAGTAATTTCTAACTCTAAAACGTAACAAATATATGTCTACAATAGTCACACGTGTTTTTTTATATTTGTTTATTAAACCGTCGAAATAATAGTTTTCACCTGTTATTTTAACCAAGGTTGCCATAAGATTAACAACAGCTGGTCACATAAAATATAAATGGGCTTTCAATTGGCCAGTCTAGCTTTCAGCTAAATGTGCTTTTTTGCAACAAATTTGTGTTTTTGTAGTTATTCAGGATTTACTGCGTATTTGGGCGATCACATCCATAAACAAACAAATCATGTCTAAAAATGTAGTAATTAATGATAGTGACCATCATAATCTGCAGTTTTTTTATGCTACATCATCGAAAAGCAATTTTTCGATGAAAAACAGACCGGCTGACAATGACCTCGAAGCTCATACGCCAAAAACACACCTGTACTTACTATCTTATTACTTTGCGGGTGGGTAGGAACTTGTTCAACTAAGTACGTAAACTTGGTTGTGTACTGACATGTAGGGCCAGTCGTGCATTCAGGACAAGAGGTGGGCACACAAAGTGGTACTGGGTTGCTCCATGACAAGCTGGGAAGACAAGCTGTCTGTCCAGATCCCTGAATTGTGAGTGATTTAAAATATACTTCATCAGTTTAGTTCTCATTAGCAGAAACGTTTAAAAAAGAACTGATGTGTAAAACAGCCGACTGGGAAGGCTCGTTCTGCGCGAACTAATTTAGTAATATTAATTTCGCCCACTTGTACATTTGGAAAAAAACAGGAAAAGCACCCAATTAAACAGATTTTGCAGCACAAATATGCATCGACACTATGAATAGTGTTTTTCCCTTGCAGATTTGCAGCGTTTTGAGATTGAAATAAAACCCTATGTATTTATATACAAACCACAAGCCGGAGGTGCTCATCGCACCGAAATTTACACATGGAACCGACCAAGTTTTCATTGCTACACGATTTTGTGCCTTTTTCCAGTTCGAGTGCTGGACAAACTGTTGAACCTGGAGGAAAATGTATTGCCAATTAATAAGCGATGGTTTGGGCTCGAACATTGTGCAATGTGAACTGCTGTCTGCAGCTTTTAATATTATTATGGCTCTTGTCTATTTGTGAATATCTGTTTTTGCCGTTGTTACATCAGTAACCAAGTGTGAGTAAAACATCATTTCAAAAAGTTAATGTCCTATTATCTGCGGATAAAGTGCTTGTATAAAAAAACGAAGGTAAAGAAATACATCGCACACATATATATTTACCATTCGAACGACAGGGTAGATATCCGTGTGTCCACGAACCATTTTGCATACATTCAATTTCCGCTGGACCGTGCAGATCGTAACCTTCCTCACACTCCAAGTAACACTTCGAGCTGATGGGCAAATCTCTTATAACCGCGAGAGCCAGCGAGATGTTACCGGTCATCGGGTCTTCGCAGTACGACGTTGATTGGTTGATGTGCAAAGGAGCCCCCAGTTTATCACATAGTTGTGGAGATGCTAAAATATAATGATTTGCATATTTTGTTGAATATTCCAATCTACTTCGTTATACTTTATCGAGTACTCGAATTAGTGTGAGTAACATGGCACTGGCGGCATCTGAATTTGTGCATTCTGCGAACAACTGTTGGAAATATAATCAGTAATAATGGTTTAAACAAAGACATAGTTTACGATAATTTTTACACAAAGCGAATGTGAAAGTGAATTGCACCCGGCATAAGCTGTGAGTCAGATCTTTATGGTGGGGTTCTGCATCTCTTACAATTTATCGTCATGACTCTTACACCTCTAGTGGTTGATTTGACGGCTTTTGAGTGTGGTTAAATCAGAGTATGCGTGGTAGTAACGCGAAGGTTGTGTGAAAATGTGGCTTACTTTTTATAGCTATTACCATTTTAATATAGGCATATTTATCCTACTGGTTTGAAGCAGGGCTTCAGGGAAATAACTGTTATACAATATCCCAACCGTGTGATTGACAAGCGAGGTTTGCAAGCACCTTCTTCGACTGGAGGTAGAAGTACAAATTTTCCGATAACAATTCCAAGGCCGAAAGATGAGCATAGCAGGATGAACAAGAATGTGAAAAAGGCGAACTTCTTCCAGATTCCTGGCTTCACGTTTCGTTTAGGAAAAGTTTTAATTTCACAAATTGAATCTGCAAATAACATAAATTAAACAAACTTACGGAAAACAATCAGTTGTTGTAATATCAGCCTACAGCTCTTATTGAACATAAACGCGGAGTAAAACCTTGAAACAAAAATCGCTATTGAAGTTTTGATTTTGGAAATAAATTAAGAACATGCAGCAAATATTCCCTGAATAGGTTGAATATTTTTGGGGGGGTAATGGCGGAGGTTTGACCATTTTTAGTTTTCTTCTTTAATTCGGGACAAACCACTTTCGATTCGTGTACTATTTTGTACTTTTGGCATTTATGAAAAAAAACAATAACAACTTGCCTCCGTTCGAGCTTCGATTGCTTGAAAATTCAACTTCGGATCCTTCCATTTTGCACTTTTGATCAACGTCTTGCACAGAAGTTTGTTATGTGAACGATTTAAACTTAAAAAAAGTAACAGTTTTTAAACGTTGCCAATGTCCAGCTAAAACCAAAGACGTTGCAAATGCGTTTCAACCGCTGTCGGTTTTGTTGCTGACGTTGCGTTGCTTCAGTTGATGAGCGGTCTTTTATTGCTCATGAAATCTTGTACGGAAACCCCGAGGAACCGAAAAGCGTTGGCAAATATTTTGTAGCAGTTTAATTAAAACAAGTAGGTTTCGCCAAACAGGAACCACACCTTCATTATCAGAGGTGATATTTTTAAACAGCTTGACGTATGAGCAGATGTTTGTCCACTCGCGTAACGGGTTGTATCTTAAACGCGAGCAAACAAAGCTTGCACGCAATCGGCGTTTTTTCCCACTTTCAAGCAGGGTAAATATGTGCACAATCAGTCTTCCTACATGTAAAGTTTTCTCGGGCGACAAAGATAACAGGAAACTTTTCCAATTTGGGTGAAGACTTGGAAAAACCCTGTGTTTTAGGTTAAGGGAGAGATGTCAATTATGGTCAAAGGAACTGCACACATACTTGCAACAGTACACAGGCAATTAGTGCTGGGATTTACAGAGCACCTGACCTGTCTGGCAATCACCTGTGAAATGTTTGCTTGCTCACCAGTGTTCAGGCTATTCGCACAATCCGTACTGCAGGAAAGTTCTACATGGATTTAATGCAAACAGCAAAACATCCCAATTTTTCAATCACGTTCGAGTAATTCGGTTGACTTATGTCTACTTCGGCGTTTCCTTTACTATCGTTGATGATCTGCCTTTTATTGCGGAACCGAAAGGTGGTGGCAATTATTGGTCAAACAGGAACCACATTTGTTATCACTAGAAAAGAAATAAGAAACACCATTTCGATGAAATTACGACCCCTTGGGTAAACAGCTTGTGCATATATTTACAATGGTAAATGGGAGATGACGTTACAGTTTAAAGCAAGTTTCGCAAAAGCGAGACGAAATATAGTACAGTCTATTGGTCACGTGATATTTTTGTTGTCTCAATTTTCGTTGTGAATTATTATATGCAGGTGAGATACGGTTGCATCGCCGAAGGGTCGCATGGCTTAGGATAGACTCCCGTAAGTGACAGATAATTTATAAGATTTGCGAGTGCATGACCGCATCCGAAGACCTCTTTTCTGTAATTGTTGCATCTTTTGAAGGTTTGTGTTGACAGATCGGTACAGGTGCAGTCCCAATTCAAGTCAATTCCGCCGTGGTGATCCAGTATGCATAAAATTTCGTTGCCTGCGTATTTCAACTAAAATAAAAGTGGCAGGATAACATTTGCAGAATTTTGAGTAAAAATACAAGTAACGTTTTTTTGATATGACAAAATTCCACAAGAGAAAATAATATTTTATTGTGACTATTTTTGGAACAACAATCCTTCATTGTCAATTACTGTGCTGATGTTCAACAGTTTTTTGTCAACATTTGCGGAAGAAATAAATGCGGTTACTTGCATTGTCAAATATATGTGTTGTGTTTCACCCTGATATATAAGTCATTTCTGCAAGAGATCATTCAGGTTGACCCCGATATTCATAAAAAATAAATTTTAATTGCAAATAAAGCGTACTGACGCTTTCAGGCATATTTTATTGCTAAAAACTGCTCTTCTGGCAAACTTTATTTTTATCGAAGTATCTTCTTTTCCATTGTAGCGTTTTTTCTTTGTTTCTGTGCCACAACATTATCCACTTATTTACATTTCATACCTCCTGATGAAGGCTGCTGCATAACAGCCGAAACGTTAAGAAACGACGATAAAAATAAAGTTTGCCAAAAGAGCAGTATTTAGTGATAATTTTACTTACAAAGCTTTTTCCCCACGGTTGGGTTGGAACATGAGAGAAGGAATTCGTCCACTTGTTTGTAAACTCACACTTCGGTCCACATGTGCAGTTCGGACATGGTGGTGTTGGTTCGGAAACGCACACAGGTGTAGGGTTGCTCCATGTAGAATTGCCAAAGCACTTTGTTCGATTAAAGCCCTAAAAGATTAGGAGTTTTCTGGTAAAATAATATAATATGCAAGCAATAATAAGTGAAATAAACGTTACAAAAACCAACCTCAAGTACTTCTATGTACAATACCGTAGGATAATACATTTGTTCAAAACAAGTTAAACAACTTTAATTGTTTCACTGAATTTTTTGAGGAAAAACTACCAATGGAAAAGGTAAAGGCGGGAGAATTGTCGAAAACATGCCAGCCCGTATCCGTAATAAGAGAATACCAACTTGGTATTAAGAAGCGGCAAATTTTCATGTAGACTATGTTCCCTAACATCCCATAAACATTATTGTAGTAAATAATTATGTAATTAACTCAATGCTTTGTCACAGCATAACTTTTTAATTTTGTTTGTATCTTTTTGTAAAAATACGCACCATGAGTGTAAGATTAGGATGGCATTCAAATTCACACACGGAACCAATCGAATTCCCCCCCGTACATGAAACTGTGCCGCTTTTCAAATCCTTCAACTCCGGACAAACATCTACAAATAGGGATTTTTTTTGTAACGATTGCATGGCCGAGACCACAAGGTTGCAACTCAGATCGAGCGTCGGAAATTGTGGAACTCGGTTACGTCTTGTGAATAACAGAAATATAACCCAGTTTTTCTCATAGGGTTTGGTTGCATGGCCGTTTGGTGTCGAGGAAGGTGTTCTGTAAACTAGGGGAATTATTGTTGTTTTTGTGGCCAGAAAAAATGTAATTTTTTAATACAACTGACGTTCTGGCATAAAAATTAAAATAGAGATTGTATTTGTGCGTTTATAATGGTGAAATAGACATTTGGCAAGTGAAGTGAAAGTGGTGTCCATGACTTTACAATGTATCGTAGGTGTATGTGGGATTATGTTTAATAATTTATGTCTTCATTTCGGAATTACTTTTCCTTCACCTTGTTTGCCTGCCCTTGACAGTTTTAATTGTTTCTTATTACCGTACATTATAGCTGTAACGACGTCGTAAACCGACAAGGTTTACAGACACCAATTGTAACATTTACAACATAATTGCCAGGTGGAGTGCATTGACTTCCTGTACATGTTTACCTTTCTCAGTAGCAGAGGAAAATCCAAACTTTCCGATCAGGATTCCGGCAGTAACACACACACTAAGCAATATTGCAAGTATCGTGGGAGGCAAGCACTTTATCCAAAACTCTCTTCCTACATTTCGATGGGGACGCTTCACAGACACAAACTCTGAAACAAAGCATGGGAACACAGAAATCATAATCCTTAAGTTTTAAATTTTGTCCAAATATAAGCTGTAATGATGAGACCCAATGGGTTGAAACTGTGATTATATATCTATATGCAACTTTCATGCGTTTATACGTAAATTGACTGTATGCAACTTTCATGCGTTTATACGTAAATTGAAGCGAGTCAGTACTAGAAATTTTTGTGCAACTAACACACACAGCTATCAATTTGTGTTCACAGAATTGCTTTAATTTAAAGAAAAGGCGCGAAAAGAAAATAGTTGGTGGGTCTGTGAGTTCACCAACTAAGTCCAAATTTTTTTAATTTGTTTTGTTACAAAATTTTTAAGAATGACCTTCACTGTTTTCGCGAAGAAGTGGTTGAACTTCGTTGACGTGTTGCGAAAATCCATTTGCCTCGTCCATTTTTTCTTGAAAATTTCGAATTTTTTGGATTCACAAATCAACTCGCACCAAGATCCGTTTTCAGAACAAATTACGCACAAACTGTGAGAAAATTGAACAGATAACAATAGGGTTATATCAATAAGGCACACAACTTTTATAACGATTCCTTTACTAGTGTTTCTGAAACATATTAGATCCAGGCCCGAATTTAGTTTATTCAGTTTACGGATTTTTGTTTTATACAGTATTCTCAGTCAGTTTAAACTAAGCAGGAATGAAAGCAATTTAAACCTTCACTGCTCACCCAACCTCCAGTATTAAATGATTTTTTTGGATTTACTTTTTACTTTCCATTGTCGGTAGTCCTTTCTAACTTATAGCTAGTTCATTATTTCCAAAACAACAACAACAACGACGCAGTTATTCATCAGAACTACGTGTACTCGATAAACACGTTAGCAAAGCTCAATGGAAATGATACCAACTTCAGCTTTAGCCAAACGCCATAAAAACGACGACCTGTCATAAAACTCACCAGTTTTAAAGCAAACCTTCCTTCACGATCCCTGGCCACATCCTTACGACTACAAATAATGTGTGCATTTGTTTGACTATTCGGGTTGATGAAGCGATAAAATTAAAGTACATCACACATTTTTGTATGCCAAAGTTGGACGTGGTGATTACTAACTTAACGATGGGAATCAAATTGTTTAACTTCAATTTGTCTTTCAACATCAACTGGAGGTTGTTAGCTGAAGTATTTAGCCATGTTTCACCATCTGCAGTCATTATATCGTCAAAGATTACTGATAAACATTGCGTATATTTGGTGTTCTGGTGCGTGGGTGAAGCGGTAAAACTAAACTACATCACAAATTTCCCTTTGACGACTAAGGAGAATACTCGGGTCTATTGCTTGTTTTTTTGCCAAAGACTTAAATAAAATCCGCATAATAAGCAGTAAAGGGAGCGAACTGGCGTTAAACCACATGGCTGCTTACACCACTGAGGTTATCTGTTTTGACGTCACCTCGAAAATGTAGTCGGACGTTTAATATTGAAACATATATGGAGGTAATTATGTCCGCAGGGTTGTAACTTGTTTTGTAAATCGCCCCAACATGTGAGTTAGGCTATCAGCCAGTGACGAAGCCCCGCGAATTAAGAAGCCGCCGCATAAATTGATAAAAACAATTACTTTCGATTCAAAACAATTATTACATTGATTTGATAGAAGAAACTCTATCGTAAAGTATCAGAATCACCGTCGTATGGGTCGAAAAGACTTGGTATATGATTTTTTCGACATGTTAGAAGAAAACCTGAGTCATTTGCCGTCATAATCGCCTAAAAATATTTCGCCTACTTTTACACATTGTTAGTATTACTTACGCAAACAAATCTCGTGTAGTATTTAATGTTAGTTTTATTATTATATCCCGCACAAGTTTAATAACATACATTTGCCCCAAGACTCAATGCCCAAACAAAGCACCAGGAACCAACGAGTGGCCAATTGTGTTTTATTGTACGAGTGGTTGCAACAAATGGGATACACGTTTGTTACTGTACGAATCCACATCTGATACCTTGAAAACAATATTCGCTTAATGGTACTGGAATTTTAGCTTGACAGAAAACTTACAGGAATTTTAAGATCTGTTTAGATATAGGATGTAACGCATTCCTTCTTTAGCTATTTCCGCAACCTTCATTGCTTGGTTTTCATCGTACTTTCCCTTGATCATAAAACCTTTACGGAAATACAAAGTGTTGATCAGTATCTGTACCAAGTTTTCAACGATACCGATATGCAAGGTTGATCCCTACGCAAAAACCTGCGGATGCTAACGCAACCAGTCTTCGCGTAAAAAAATACCAGATTCACATGACAAGTAAGTACGTATGGAATAAGGCAGAAAATATTAATCCGGGTCAGATAAAATAAAATTGGTCGGTTGATTTAATTAAAAGGAACTGAATACCTAAATTGCCTTCGGTTGCCACGGCAAACAGTTGTCGTCCTGCATTGTATGTGATAACGTTTCCGTTGATTTTGATTTTCTCGAGCCCTTGACTTCCGCAGGTTAAATTATCCGTCTCCTTGCCCAAAAAATTTTTGAGTTCCTGAAAGTTTCAAAGACGTAAATTGACATCAACCCACAATGTTTTAAAGTTACGCCCATCTTACGTTTGATGAACACGAAGCTGTATCTGATGGTGCTTTAGCGACTATGGTCCCACCTTTGAAGAAAGTACAAGACTCGACATACTTGGAATTTTGTCTGCAAAATTCTGCTATTGGTTCTTGCCATACACGAGCATCAACATGGAACGAAAGAATGCAACAAACTAATACCAAGATGGCAGGCTTCAACATCGTGAATAGGACTTTTGTAAAAAAGATTATGATCAAGTAAAAAGTCTGTCCTGGATTAGTTAGAAAATAAATCGATTGAAAAGCTTTCTGCTTGCAACATAAATCACTATGAAAACTTGAAAACATAGTTTGTCTAATTTAACAAACAATTTTAATTTTGTTCCAAGTAAAAATTCCCCACTAATACCACAGCAGTCAATTGCTTGGTTTGGAAGAAATTTATTCTTACTTCAAAAATTATGTTAAATTTAGAAACATCTCATATTTACTTGACACCAACTTACTGCGAGCAGTTAAAGCGGTTCGTTTGCTCACACAAGTTGTGAACAATGATCGCAATTTAATCATGGACCACCATTTATAGTTTTCGTTCACGTAATAACTTATAGCAAAGTGCTTTGTTTTCAGCAAATGTCGGAACTATAATGTTGTGGGCGTGGTAAATAACAACTTATCATTGAACATGAAACATGAACCAGGCACCGATAAATGCGCGAAAAATCACATCCATCAAAATTGCAGTTTGTAACAAATTATTTCCAGGATGTGGCTTATCAGCTATATGGATTGTGATCAACGGTTTCTATTTCCTATTCCAAGTGATATTTCCCTTCATACATCAAATTCCATCAACACAGCATGGTAAACGCTGTTCAATTTGTTTACCCTTTGAACTACAATTTCGTCGATAGTATTTTGTGGTAATGACTATAAAACTGGTCGAAACATTGGCCATCTGTCTGCAGCTTGCACAATTCATATGATTGGCTCCAATTTGCTCATCATATGACTATAAAGCTATATACCAATTTGAACATTGTGAATAAACTGAGCTCTGAACGGCCATTTCATTTTCAACAGTTTCTTTTTCTGTTTGTGTCTTGAGGTTTTGTAAAAGGTACGGCGTCACGTGATCGTGGACAGTGTGTGGTCTTTTTTTTGCTGCAATACATTTTTCTTTTCAGTCATATTTTATTCTTAAAATCGTCTACAAAACGCTTCAAGGGAGGTTGTATTTTTGATAACCTTGTCAAAACGAAATGTCGACACACAAGGATCAAATTAATTGATTTCAACCGGTTCGTTAACGAAAAAGTTTAGCTGATCGGTGTGCGCAATTCCAGGAATATTGCGGCATTACAGTATGCACAAAACACACAATCATTTCCACTTCAGAATCACAAAAACACGTTAATCTGCATTCGCGAATCTCAAGCCAAACAATGTGTGAATTATCACTGCATGCCGTAGTTTCTTTAATTTGAAAGATTGAAAACAAACGTGATTTCATTATATTGGAGTGCAAAGTCTCCTGCAAGTTTTTTTTCGTAGCATTGTTCGCAAAAACATTTTTGCTTATTTGCCACAACATACCCCGTTAAACGTCTGAGCTCCTGTAGCTCAGTTGGTAGAGCGTAGTGCTTGGTTAGCGCAAGGTCGTGAGTTCAAGCCTCACCGGGAGCCTGATTTTTCAAATC
The DNA here is from genome assembly GCF_947561715.1 of Ascidia mentula. Classification (NCBI taxonomy): domain Eukaryota; kingdom Metazoa; phylum Chordata; class Ascidiacea; order Phlebobranchia; family Ascidiidae; genus Ascidia; species Ascidia mentula. The sequence goes on along the minus strand of NC_138568.1, from coordinate 18,687,010 downwards.
TTCCTCCGACTCGTCAGGATACAGTGGCTGATTCAGCTAGGCTGCAATGCCTGGGTTGCCAAGCCTGCAAACCTAATGATCGCGATACGTTAGCTGTGATCGCCAAGCAAAGACCTGCGCAGTGGGGCGATTCTGCCAATCATGGCATTGCATGAAATATTGCTGCGATAATGAAAACGTTTACAATTGTAAGCTTTGTTAGTTGTTGCGCGAGACGGGAAGGTATCCATATTCTGACACTCTGTTGTTGAAATCCAGCAGATACAGTTTTTAACATTAAGGCCAAGATCGTCTTTTTTTTTGCATGATTCGGATTTCCAGGACTTTAAATACATAGTACCGAAGTTGCAGCAAGAGTACATTCTGTTTCGTATGCATTTCATTCTATTTTGTATGCATTTCATTCTATTTCGTGTGCATTTCATTCTATTTCGTATGCATTTCATTCTATTTCGCATGCATTTCATTCTATTTCGTATGCATTTCATTCTATTTCGGATGCATTTCTCTTCGGGTTGTTCTCGGTGAGTCAACATTGTCAACATTGTGGTCAATAAAAGACAGCGCGTCACTCAGTAAACAAACAACTACACTCTCCGAAGAAAGCAAGTGTAGCTCGTATATTTCCGAAACATCAGATAAAACTTAGTTTCTCTTTGGGACGAGATTGGAGAAGGAACTACTTGAATTCAGCAGCTCTTGGCGAATGTCACGTAAAGGAAAGAAATTTAACGTATTAAACGAGCAATAGCATTGTCTTAGTGTGCTATAGACATCGTTTTCTATATAAACACGTACTTATTTCTAAAGCACCCAGGTTCTTTATTTGACGCGAAATCCTCTCCGCCACTACTTAATTTCGGCTGATACGACAAGCTGTATGGCTGGTAATAAAGGCCCTCCAGTGCACTTGATAATGTTTGAACAAGCACCTGGTTAAGGTTCAATTGTTGAGAGGAAAGTGCTCGTTTGGTTGGCTTGCATTTCTGCACAAGATTTACCAAGCAGTGACAGAAAATCTGTGCCTGATTAATATTTAAACTGCAGAAGAGGTTTATTGTTATTGTTACAACATTCAAGCTTTGATAAATTTTGATACTTTTAGGTAAAATAAGGTAGCGAGAGTATGGCACATGCAGACGAAAACTTTCTAAACGACCAAACACCAATCGTTATTGATAATCGCAGAGGTAATTTTTTAAATCACACAAGTTGTGAACAATGATCGCAATTTAATCATGGACCACCATTTAGAGTTTTCGTTCACATAATAACTCATAGCAAAGTGCTTTGTTTTCAGGAAATGTCGGAACTATAATGTTGTGGGCGTGGTAAATAACAACTTATCATTGAACATGAAACATGAACCAGGCACCGATAAATGCGCGAAAAATCACAACCATCAAAATTGCAGTTTGTAACAAATTATTTCCAGGATGTGGCTTATCAGCTATACGAATTGTGATCAACGGTTTCTAGTTCCTATCCCAAGTGATATTTCCCTGCATACATCAAATTCCATCAACACAGCATGGTAAACGCTGTTCAATTTGTTTACCCTTTGAACTACAATTTCGTCGATAATATTTTGTGGTAATGACTATAAAACTGGTCGAAACATTGGCCATCTGTCTGCAGCTTGCACAATTCATATGATTGGCTCCAATTTGCTCATCATATGACTATAAAGCTATATACCAATTTGAACATTATGAATAAACTGAGCTCTGAACGGCCATTTCATTTTCAACAGTTTCTTTTTCTGTTCGTGTCTTGAGGTTTTGTAAAAGGTACGGCGTCACGTGATCGTGGACAGTGTCCGGTCTTTTTTTTGCTGCCTGCAATACATTTTTCTTTTCAGTCATATTTTATTCTTAAAATCGTCTACAAAACGCTTCAAGGGAGGTTGTATTTTTGATAACCTCGTCAATACGAAATGTCGACACACAAGGATCAAATTAATTGATTTCAATCAATTCGTTAACGAAAAAGTTTAGCTGATCGATGTGCGCAATTCCAGGAATATTGCGGCATTACAGTATGCACAAAACACACAATCATTTCCACTTCAGAATCACAAAAAACACGTTAATCTGCATTCGCGAATCTGAAGCCAAACAATGTGTGAATTATCACTGCATGCCGTAGTTTCTTTAATTTGAAAGATTGAAAACAAATGTAATTTCATTATATTGGAGTGCAAAGTCTCCTGCAAGTTTTTTTTCGTAGCATTGTTCGCAAAAAAAATTTTGCTTATTTGCCACAACATACTCCGTTAAACGACTGAGCTCCTGCAGCTCAATTGGTAGAGCGTGGTGCTTGGTTAGCGCAGGGTCGTGAGTTCAAACCTCACCGGGAGCTTGATTTTTCAAATCTTCCTCCGACTCGTCAGGATACAGTGGCTGATTCAGCTAGGCTGCAATGCCTGGGCTGCCAAGCCTGCAAACCTAATGATCGCGATACGTCAGCTGTGATCGCCAAGCAAGGATCCGCGCAGTGGGGCGATTCTGCCAATCATGGCATTGCATGAAATATTGCTGCGATAATGAAAACGTTTACAATTGTAAGCTTTGTTAGTTGTCGCGCGAGACGGGTAGGTATCCATATTCTGACACTCTGTTGTTGAAATCCAGCAGATACAGTTTTTAACATTAAGGCCAAGATCGTCGTTTTTTGCATGATTCGGATTTCCAGGACTTTGAATACATAGTACCGAAGTTGCAGCAAGAGTACATTCTATTTCGTGTGCATTTCATTCTATTTTGTATGCATTTCATTCTATTTCGTGTGCATTTCATTCTATTTTGTATGCATTTCATTCTATTTCGTATGCATTTCATTCTATTTCGTATGCATTTCATTCTATTTTGTATGCATTTCATTCTATTTCGTATGCATTTCATTCTATTTCGTGTGCATTTCATTCTATTTTGTATGCATTTCATTCTATTTCGTATGCATTTCATTCTATTTCGTATGCATTTCATTCTATTTTGTATGCATTTCATTCTATTTCGTATGCATTTCATTCTATTTCGTGTGCATTTCATTCTATTTCGGATGCATTTCTCTTCGGGTTGTTCTCGGTGATAACCTCGCAAAGATAAGGCATGACCACAATCGCTGAGTCAACATTGTGGTCAACAAAAGACAGCGCGTCACTCAGTAAACAAACAACTATACTCTCCGAAGAAAGCAAGTGTAGCTCGTATATTTCCGAAACATCAGATAAAACTTAGTTTCTCTTTGGGACAAGTTGGGGAAGGAACTACTTGTATTCAGCAGCTCTTGGCGAGTGTCACGTAAAGGAAAGAAATTTAACGTATTAAACGAGCAATAGCATTGTCTTATTGTGCTATAGACATCGTTTTCTATATAAACACGTACTTATTTCTAAAGCACCCAGGTTATTTATTTGAGGCGAAATCCTCTCCGCCACTACTTAATTTCGGCTGATACGACACACTGTATGGCTGGCAATAAAGGCACTCCAGTGCACTTGATAATGTTTGAACAAGCACCTGGTTAAGGTTCAATTGTTGAAAGGAAAGTGCTCGTTTGGTTGGCTTGCATTTCTGCACAAGATTTACCACGCAGTGACAGAAAATCTGTGCCTGATTAATATTTGAACTGCAGAAGAGGTTTATTGTTATTGTTACAACATTCGAGCTTTGATAAATTTTGATACTTTTAGGTAAAATAAGGTAGCGAGAGTATGGCACATGCAGACGAAAACTTTCTAAACGACCAAACACCAATCGTTATTGACAATCGCAGAGGTAATTTTTTTGTAAAGCCCTTACAGTAAATTTATGCCTTGTTGACTTCCAGTGCAATGATGTAAAAACGAGAAATACATCTCGTGCGTTTAGTCTAACTTGAAGGAATTTAGACAATGCGTTATTTATTTGGATCTTATGCGGTAAACAAAAGCAGAAAACGAAATGCATTAATAGATTGCGTTTAATTATATGTTTTTTCCTTCGTTTCTTTGCAGATCCCATGCTTGTTTTCCAAATTTGTCCACAACGAAACAAGGAAACGGGATTTGTGAAGAAATGTTTTCTTCCTTTGTTCTTGGTCACTTTGTTTTGTGTCAGCCTTGTCGGTGGAATCGCCATCGGAATGTTCACACTTCCCCCAGTCGTCCACGAAGGTAAAATGGTTCAACTTAGGGTCATATCTCCACTTACTCGCACTTTCTTCTCCTCCGTGTGTGCGCGTTGTAACATTTCTATCTTTTCGCTTAGAAATAAGTAGTATATTGTATGTTTTTTTTGCAAAAAATACCAAGCTTGTTGTATGTAACAAAGCAACGTCAATAATTAACCTAATTATAATGACGCATAAATTTGCTTGGAGAGGTATAAGAGTCACATTTCCATCACAGCTTGTTTTGTAAAATTCTCCCAACTAACTTCTCAGAAATTCAGAATCATTGTGATAAGCTGAGAGCACCTTCGCATATCAACCAATCAACGTCGTACTGTGAAGACCCATTGAACGGCAACATATCGTTGGAGCCGTCAGTCGAAGTAATAGGCTTGTCCATCTACACTACGTGTTACATGAATTGCAATGACGGTTATGAGATGGAGGGTCAGGTGGTAATGGATTGTCTGAAAAGCGGTTCCTGGTCGCACAAAGTTCTAAAATGTCATGCAAATGGTAAAACACCCTATCATTGTTATTGTTGTTTGGGCTTATATACCTCATATTACTCTATCCTCCATAAACTATCTTCTATGAAGTGTATGACAGTGGATTAAGCTCCTAATTGCCAACTATATAACTATTTGTATATAAATGCAGTTCCTCCATCCTGTCCGTACCTTGAGGTGTTACAAAAAGGCACGACGTCATGCAATAAGGGAGACATGGTCGGATCCGTCTGCAACTTTGAATGCGACCAAGGACTCCAACTGGCGGTAAGTGCTGTCATAAGTTTACTTAGAATGTTGTATGGTTAAAAACTATCTACAAAGGTTTGTCAGAAATTATAAATTATACAAAATCACGTGACAATATTTCATACAGAGTAAACACATTTCGTTTGAAACAATAGGCTTGAAAGCATAGGAGTCGGTAATCTTTTTTTTTCTTGCACTTTTTTGTCGATGTCCATAATGCAGTCTGTAAAAATTTGTGGTTGAACCAATGCAATGGGGGTAGAAGATGTTCCTAATTTTTGACGCTTGGTTTTACGTTACTTATATTTCTATAGAAACTGGTTATACCTGAGTTCGGAAAATAGAAATCATATGACCATTGATTTCCGCTAAAATTACTGTATGGCTGATATACGTTTAAACAACACCCAACGCAAATCTAGGGTGAAAAGCGGACGACGTGCCTTTCTAATTTATCGTGGAGCAATCCTATCCCATTATGTGCGCCTTTGTCCTGTCCTAGATGTTCTTGTGGCCCAGGATGCCGGTTTACAAACCAATGGACCAAAGTTTTTGCCGAAGTTCCAACCAAACCGTGGGGACAGAGCGTGGTACGTGTGTTCATTTGATGACATTATCAAGCACTTTAAAAAATCTGAAAAATAAACCAGATAAGATAGCAATTCAGCAACATATATGCAGATAAATACATTACGACGTAAGTTAGCTGCAGACAAGGCCACTGTTTTGACCAACTAGCTCCCATTGATTGAAACAGTGACACTTTCTGATACTCAAATAAAATACCGTGTGTTTCAGACAAGGTTTCGTCACTTATCAAAATTCCAATGTTTTTCCGAAGCAAATGATGTATAAGTTTATGCACAGTTTCTAACTATGATATTACAATTATAGCACCGCGAGTTTTTATAAATGTGTTCTTTGTCGTTCAAACCACGAAGTCCTATTGTTTTGCCTGGATGCTTGTTGTTCAGCTGCACCTTAGGTTTTTACATCGGCTACCAATTTCTCTGTAGTTTTAACTTTTGTTCGTACAAAAAATCCCGCTCTGAGAACTGCAGACAGTGAGACCTGTTAGGTCTCATTAGTACACAATAACTGAGACAATGCGCTAGCTTTAGTTTAAAAACAAGAACAGTGCCACAGTCAACAGATGCACTGATGAGACCTTACAGGTCGAAATAGTGTGTATACCCGGTCTGCAGCTCTCACAGTGGGATTTTTAGTAAGAACAAAATGTAAAAAGTAAAGTTGCATTTAAACGATAATCGTCTGCGGCTCTCAATCATTATTAACGTCATCTCTTTGCTCATAAAATCCTACTGTGTTATCCCACTTGTAATTTCTGTTTTCCATGAAGGTTATCTACGCGGGGTTCGAGATTCACTGTCACATAAATCACCACCGAGGCTTCAACATTCGCTGGGACTGCACTTGCACCGATGTTTCAACACAGACTGGGAAGAAATGTCATGGTTTTAAAAAAGAGGAAGACGCATGCGGACACGCCCTTGCCAACCTGATCACTGACCTTGAAAAGGAGAATAAATATCCCGCCCCGTGCGACCTCTCTGCAATGCAACCATATCTGTCATGTGGATAAACTGCAACAATTTTGCGTAAACCCGAATAAATTCTTACACGTCGCGATTTTGCAGGAGCCAACCTTGTATTTAATGATAATTTTTTTTCTTTGCCACACCTTACAAGCTATCCAAGTGCAACGCTCCCTAAAATATGACTTTCAAACTGTCGTAATTTCTTCGTTGAAGTTTGCATTCTACATTAACACGTTTTCTGCTTTCAGTAACGGTGCAAATTACCATAAATTTCTTTTGTTCACGTTGCCCACAATAATTAAATGCTGCGTCTCGTGATGGTTTTTATTGAATTTGGAATTCTCGAATGGATGTGCTTATCTTGAGTGCAGTCTTAATTTGTACGTGCTGTTTGCTCATGCTTTTGCAAAACCAAGAACACTTTATGGTTTTATTGGTGCCCGTGCCATTTCATTTCTTTTGTGAATCGTTGGATAGGAATTCTTCATAACGAAAGTAGTTTGAAGTCTTATCTCCGTAAACAACGTTTCAGTCTGTGTACTTTGTAATCAAAGTCGGGGCAGTGTTAAGTATGGACATTATACGGCATACGAAGTTTATTGCGGAAAATATTACTCATAAATTAAAAACTTTATCATTGGAACCGTAACATTGAAAAAATAAGAGTGATTTGATTCAGTTAAGTATGCGAGTTTATCTGGGCCAGCATAATGCTGTAACTTTCCTCTAAGGAGCTTAAAACACGAGAAAATTACCATTTTGTGTAGAAAATAAACAAAACACAATTGAAGATACTGGAATTTGAAAATGTGCAACAATAAAATACACGAAAACATGTGAAATTACCTCACCAACATATAATTTTACAAGTGTGGAATTGGAATTTCTATCTATATATATGTTGTACCATTTGTTCTAATTGTATTTAACAAATTTAAAAATGCCACTAAAAGACACAGTTTCTTGTGCTGAAATTACATTTTAATTAGGACAGGATAGATAGGGTTGCATTGCTGACGGATCGCACGGTTCAGGGTAATCCCCTTGACTCGCAAGGGAGTTTATAAGACTTGCAAGTGCATGTCTGCATGCGTCACCAGCGTGTTTATATTTGTGGCATCTTTTTCCGCTCTTTGTTGTGACGTCAGTGCAGGAACAGTCCCACTTTACATCGATTCCTCCGTGGTGAACGCTTTTGCAAAAGATTTCGTTACCAGCGTACACAACCTGGAGTCGCACAAAAAAGTGTTGTGTTAAAGGGGTTATTTTACTTTCGGGGGAAGCGGTTAGTAAACTACATCGTAAAAAGATTTTGTTTTTGGGGGGAATCGATGTTTTGTTTCCCAATATCACTGCCTTTCCCAAGCATTCTCCTGTTCAATACTTGGCGGTTTCAATAAGGTTGTAAAAACTAAACGAGTTGCCATTGTTTACATGGATTTTGGTGATGGGCAAATTTTGATTTAAATCCCCGCGGAGAATAAAGGAAACAGAAAGGTCAGTAAATGTAAATTCAGAACCTACGCATGCAAACGTGGGAGGTCAACCTATTAAGTGATGTACAAAAAACTGGGATTTATCAAATTTAACAAATTTCAAACTAGTATGCGCATAGGGTAAGCAGTGACATTTAGGTTCTACATACACCATATATATAACCGGCAGAAAATACTTACTACGCCCTTGGCCCATGGTTTGGTTGGTACTTCAGCTGAAACCATCGTCCATTGGTTTGTGAACTGACAAGTGGGACCGCATGTACATTTGGGACAGGGTGATGTACCGGACACACATGTGGGAGGTGGATTACTCCAAGCCATGTTAGAGAGACACGTCGTGTGATCGGAACCCTGTACAAAATAAATATCTACTCCCAGCAACGCAATTTTGATGGTTTTGAAACCGCCTCGAAAGGAAACAGTATCCCTCAAAAGCTAATACGTAATCACTGTGTAATCACTCTCTCAGCTGTATTAATGGGACCTTATAGGTCGAAAACAGTGGCCGTCTGTCTGCAGCTCACAGAAGTGCAATCACTGTATTTGTTATATTTATGAAAAAGATGAATTAATACAAACAACAACAGCAACATGTAGATTGTGGATCCACATACACACCGCAAGCCGACGGCCTTTGTCGCAAGTAAATGTACACAGAGACCCGACATGATTGACGTCAGAACACGATACCGTCCCATGTTGTAATACCTCCAGACGCGGACACAGACCTGAAATTATTATTATGATCTGTTAAGCCAAACGCAATGCTGGCATATTGTTGTCAGCTGCATCGAAAGCAGACCGCGAAAATCATAACTGGGAAAAGGTCACAAAAAATGAAAATCAAGTGGTGACACTTATTTCAAAAAAAAAACATGAAAGTTGTTAATTGGCTAAACCAGTAGCCTAAAACAAATGTACGCAATATAATATAACGCAATACAACTATTCTAGAACAAATTTTACCATTTCTGTAGCAAGTTTCCAGCTGTTCCGACCAAGATCCGTTTCCCAAACACTCCGATATCTTTGGTCCCCTCAAGTGGAAACCATTTACACAAGAAATATAACACTTGGTAGCAACAGTGAGTCCGAGAACCACAGACTTGGGGGCTAACGTCACGTTGCCTCTGTTTTTATCTTCACAGTAGGAGATGGACTGATTGATTTGTGAGGGTATACTTAACTTTTCGCATTGCTTTGGGAATTCTGGAACAGAAACAGAAATTGTATTGAGTACATATCGTTCGTTTATTATACTCTCAAGTGCAAAGTACGTTTCAAAGTGCCTTTTAAAGTGATTACGTGACCTAATTAATTAAATCTTCTAGCTGTCTGTACCATGTTAAGCGAAATAACTAGTATAAGTTTCTTTGCAAAATTGGCCACATAGCAAACGATACTGGAGTAGAAAGTACATATGACCTTTATATATAGGCTCTGATATTAGCACAGTCTTGACAAGTTGAGGCAAATTGCATTGCAGATTAAGTACTTGTTACCAGTTTCAGGAAGTGCAAATTTTCCAATCACCATTCCAACTCCAAAACACAAGCATAGTCCAAGAGTTATTACTACCGGTAGCAAGAACTTCACACAAATTCCTTTCTTGGCAACTTCTACAGAAGACCCACGAACAGATGGATACACGCGCGATCTAAAATGCCCAAAAATTCTCAAGTAAACATCACAAAGCAAAATCACCAATAGGCCATTGTTATCAAATAACTCGAGTTTTTGTTCAAACAAAGCCAATAAGGTACTAATTGTTCAAACAAAGCAAATAAGGAACCAATTGTTCAAACAGTGAAAATCAGGAACTAATTGTTCACAAAATTAATGAGGAACCACGCGTTTTTGGATGGCGCAATGACATCTTATGCTGGTGTACGCAGTTATATGTGGCTTTACATGTTAATTTTAAGCAATAACATTGAAATTTCATGACATTATCTCCAAATGGATTTTGTCTGTATTTTTCCAAGCGTTTCTACGTGGGTGCTTTTTTCATTGAGTTATATTGTCAGCAAGAATAAGACTGACTCAACATGACACCTACTTAACATAAATGCGAGTAAAAAACTGAGCAAATTTCAAGCGTAACAAAAAAAACGAGCGAAAAAACGTAACCTGACCAAATTGACCCTAAGGAAAAAAAGTTATTAAATATACTAATAATAATAATACAAGCACAAATGTTTGGTATAGACAGTGATTTAAACTTTGATCCAACAAATAATAGAATCCTTACCTTCAATTCCTTCCTGCAAAAGTGGAGTCTGTTCGTTTCGTTCCATGTTTTCGATACCAATTATTGAGTAGTTTTCTTTGCTGTAAATATCTGTTGGAACTACTTGGTGCGTGCAGGTTTAGTGAGCGGGTATATCTACACAAAAAGTAATTTAAATAAAGCTAACTTGGGACACAACTTTTTGGTGATGGTATGAGATAATAATGCATACATGTACAGTCATGCCGTGCCAGCCAGCCACTCCAGCACTGCACATGGAGTTACCACACTCTGCGGTGCATTTGCATGGTATTTAAACAAAATGAGCAGATTCTCATTACATGTGGATAGTTAGTTACAATTGGCGACTATATGGCAAAATCGGACAACAACGTAACTGAAACAAATAACAATTTTAATCCATTGCATCGTCAATGAAAACCGTGTTCTTTTGGTTTAAATCATATATGGTATATCTGGCTATAAACTTACCTAACGTTTTGCTAGGTGTAATGGAATCTACTGCGTAAATCAGTGAAGTTTCCAGAAACAGACAAAACGTGACGGCTAATTTGCATTCAGAAAAATCTGTAAATATATCACATTCTGTCAAAACCTGGTGAAAATACTTCTTAACTTGTGAAACTCATCCGGTTCGTCGTACAATAACCTAATTTCACAAAACATTGTTTTGCATTTTGAAATCCACCGTATATTGTTGCTAGTGATGAGTCGCGGTATAAATACATTGATACCTTCACCCCAGCTTTTCAAAGAAATCCGGTTTATAGAACAAATATACTCTAATATATTTTAACACCAATTTATTGTCTGGGCAAAAGACAACCCTAAATCGATATGATTATCTTTTCTGTCCAATGAAATTCCATTACATTCACTGCCTATACAGCAAATAAACACTTCATCTAAAGTGAAACTGTTTCCAACGACGATGGAAAGTTACCAAATCAGGCGGGGGGTTTAAAGTACTCATGATAAGATTATGCCATATCGAATTTGCAGAAGATATCGCGGCGGTTATGCTTGGTCAGCTGTCGATGAACAAAGTTAATGATTGATAAAATCAACAGCACCTACCATGTTGCTCCAATTGTAGGTATTGGGGTTTTACCCACAAGAAAATGTTATCGAAGATGAGGGCTTGTACGTTATTTTCGTTTCATAATAAAGTTATTCAGCACAAAACATTCTGGGTGTTTGCCAAGAGAGAAGAACGTTTTTTGCACATTAGTGTTTACAAAAAGGCTGAAGCTTATGTGCTTATTGCAAAGCTGCAGACAGGGTGTGTACACGCACTGTTTCGACCTGTAAGGTCTCATCAGTGCTGCTGTTGTGTGGCACTGTGCTAGCTTTCACACTAGCAGGCACACTAGTCTCCACTTTGTGGTACCTTTCGGTCAACGTGCGTGTACACACCCTGTCTGCAGCTTTGCAATATTATGGCTTTTTTTGCACTTATGTGCTTATGTTGTATGAATATTGTACTACAAAACAAAACCGCATATCGTTACTGATTATATCCTTGACAAAGATTCAAGAAGTAGGAATAAACATTATAATGTACGGGTTTGTAATCTTTTCAGTTGGATTTTTTGATGTGTATCTGACTAATATGTGGCCAACACGATCGTCGACAATTTTTTTAAAGATTTAAAGAATCCTGACCATTGTCTTAGACTCTACTTCAATAAACACTAATTTCCTACACTAATTAAACAAACCTAACAAGTGCAAATTTACGATTAGGATAATATCTTTGATTTATTTCGCTCTTAAATGGTTTCCAATGCAAACTACTTCCTTTGGGAACGGAATTATACTTAACCCCAGGTATTTATTGTAAACATGGTTATGTCGTCTACACAATTTCCAATTTCTTTCTTTTTTATTTGAAAAAATACCAAAGCAACAGAACAATGCAGTTTGGATGTAAATATGTCAAATTATTTTAACTTAAGTAAACAGAATATCAAAACGCATAAAAAGTATCATATCAAGAACAACACGTTAACACCTGCTGAGTATTTATTACTGCGTACATGCGTGCGTTTTAATATTTGTTTATCTCAATTAAAGATACCAGTGCGTTTGTAGCAGTGAAATTATATTCATAACAATATATTTGTCAGCAGGAGAGATAGGGTTGCATTGCCGATGGATCGCACGGTTTAGGGTAATCCCCTTGATTCGCAAGGGAGTTTATAAGATTTGCAAGTGCATGACTGCATGCGTCACCAGCGTGTTTATACTTGTTGCATCTTTTCGCGCTCTGCATTGTGACGTCAGTGCAAGTACAGTCCCATTTTATGTTGATTCCTCCGTGGTGAACGATTTGGCAAAAGATTTCGTTACCAGCGTACACAACCTGAAATTGTATCAAGACTTGTTGTTTTTAGAGGATTGAGCAGTGATTTGGTCAACGTGTTTATTTTTTCTACGTGAAAACGAAAACGACACTATTAGTTTATTTTCTCCTTCAGGTGACACAAAGCAGATACCATGCTTACGCATAGCAAGGCAGGATCGCCCCCGGGAAAAGTAGCTAATCCAGCTTGGCTGCGAAGTCTAAGAACCTTATGATCGGGTGAAACAATATTAAATTAAGAAATTTTACCACTTTTCCACGTGGCGATTTTTTTCATGTTAGTAACCGGAATCGAATCCCAATGAGGTTGAGAATAATTAATGAAGGAAACAAGTCAGGAAATGTAAGTTTTAATACATAAATTTTATAAGCAATCATTTTTAAGATAAACACTTCAGGCAGAAAAAACGTGTCATTCAGGCAAACAAGATTCACTGGCATCGAAGCCACTTCCAGAGATGTCGGACGGAGATAAGGAAATCCCCACACTGTTTTATGTTTTATTTCTGTTAAGTTAAAAAGTGACTTACTACGCCCTTGGCCCACGGTTTGGTTGGAACTTGAGGCAAAACTTTCGTCCATTGGTTTGTGAACTGACAAGTGGGACCGCATGTACATTTGGGACAAGGTGATGTGCCGGACACACATGTGGGAGGTGGATTACTCCAAGCCATGTTAGAGAGACACGTCGTGTGATCGGAACCCTGTCAATGACCGGAGTTCAAAAAAATATGAACTCACGTATTTAAAAAAATGGTGTTTGAATAAATGTTATAATAATAACGAAAAACTGGACAACTACTAAAGTCGAAGTTGTAATAATGGCCGTGTTTGAAAACACGTGGTCATTAATAGACGTATGGTGATATGCCTTCGTAATGATGTATATTTGAACTCAAAAAGTACTTTTTTAACTTCACAGATAACAATATAAATACACACCACAAGCCGACGACCTTTGTCACAAGTAAATGTACACAGAGACCCGACATGGTTGGAGTCAGAACACGATACCGTCCCAAATTGTAACACTTCCATATGCGGACATGATGCTGAAACTGATAAAAACTGTTTCAGCAAAAATAATTTTCGACTTTTCGACCGGAATATTAAGAATTGTACTAAAATCGTTTATGAATAAGAAAAGTAAATCACAATACACCTTAAGTAAGTAAATCATCGCAAAAACCTGTACAGACATATGATAAAGGACTTTCAATGTGCATTAAGACTGGACGCTGAATCTGCAGCTTATAAAAGCAACACAAATTTCACGTGCTTTAGTAAATGGGGAAGTGCAGTAAACAGTACCTTTACAGAAACATTTTTATTCCTCAAGAATAAATTTACCATTTCTGTCACAAGTTTCCAGCTGATCCGACCACGATCCGTTTCCCAAACATTGCACCACGTTCGGCCCTCTCAAGTGGAAGCCATTTATACAAGAAATATAACACTTGGTGGCAACAGTGAGTCCAAGAACCACAGACTTGGGGGCTAACGTCACGTTGCCTCCGTTTCTATCTTCACAGTAGGAGATGGACTGATTGATATGTGAGGGTATACTTAACTTTTCGCATTGCTTTGGGAATCCTGGAACAAAGAAAGGGATTTTTTCAAATTGCTTTTAACGAATAAATCGGTATTTGCAGTAGAAGTTGGTTTATAAATATCTGCACTTGTCTAAGAAAGTCAGGGGCAAAACATACGGAACATTTTAACTTAAATATGTTTATTATTAACAAAGGTTTACGGTGTGCTCACCGATTCAACTTAGGTAGTGTGTTTGGAGGGAATGAACAACGTTTGAAAACACATATGAATGTTAGAGTTAAAAGTTTGTTTACCTAATGATAAAATTTCTTTTTAAAATTCGCGACATAACAATAGCTCAGAAAAGCGTGAGCTGAAAGGCTATAGCTGGGCTAGAGACAATATAGAGGGCGCCATGGAGAGGATTTCGGCTCTTGTATTATAAAACTTTGATATACCACGTCAAATTTCGATACAGATTATTCAAAATACTATGACAGCTTTTTGTACTCGTTACCAGTTTCAGGAAGTGCAAATTTTCCAATCACCATTCCAACTCCAAAACACAAGCATAGTCCAAGAGTTATTACTACCGGTACAAAGAGCTTCACACAAATTCCTTTCTTGGCAACTTCTACAGAAGATCCACGAACAGATGGATACACGCGATCTAAAATGTCCAAATGATCTCAAAAACACATCACAAAGCAAAATCACTTACGATAACAGACCATTGTGATTAAATAACCCGAGCTATTGTTCGAACAAAGAAAATCGGGTACCACAATGCCTTTGCGTGGCGCAATAGTTTCTAGTTGTGAACGGAGCTATTCGCCATGGTGTATTAGGTAAAACTTTAATCTTACAATGGCAATTACAACTTTTATATCACACCTCCCAAGTAATCTACACACCCATTGGTGGTATTGACCAAAATCTGCAGTAATTTGAACTTTCACTATGATTAGAAACATGCAGCAAGTTGTACCTTGCACAAGTGGGTCCTGGTCGTTCGAATTAATTTCCGTGTCTGTCATGTTTTTAATGACGTATGATCAATTTTCTGTGCTGCACAATGCCTGATAAACTTTCTGATCAAAATCTGTACAAGAAACAATTTCATTTTCGATTTAAACAATAAACCTTCAATGTAACACGCAGCTTTTTGAGTTGAATCTCATAGTAACAGATTACAAAGCTTAAACATTCTTTTTCGCTTCCGTACATTTTTAATGTGATATAAAGTGAGATCTAGTTTAGAATGCGCGTGGGCTGGTCGGGCCTGCTATATTAGTAAACACTATTCGCGTGTAGCGTAGCGTATAGGCCAACAGCTTGGCGTAATATGGTCCATTGCGTGAGTCAATGAAGCGTTCAGACATGGCTTTGTCGTAATGGACATTCTCAAAACATAAAAATTTACTACATCCTGTTTTAATCTCTTGTGTGTGGTGTAGGACCATATGTTGTGTTTAGATGGAAGACAAAGCTAGATTGATACGATATATTTTTTTCCAATAGAAATTTCACTGCCAATAAACACCTCATTCAAGATTAGATAACGACCCATCGGAGATGCGGAACATATAGGCTGTCGATCAAGCAGTCAATGATTGACAAAATCATCTTGCCTTCGATGTTGCTTCAATATCAGACATAAGACGTTGATAACTAAAAGATGTAGCACTTTCACCAACAAGAGCATGTCGTAAGTGATAAAGCCATGTCAGTGATATTTGTCGACCAACATATCAGAAGACACACTTTATTTCCGTGTGTGTACTGTCGTTGAAAAGAACATTCTGTGTTTTTGACCAGGGAAAAGTTGTCTGCACTTGGCACTTGATTTTAAATGCTATATTCTTCTTTTTAATTATTTTCCGGTCACACAGTTATAGCACACCACTAAACCCTTATTTTGCCGCAAACTGTGCATGGGCATTAATAAATACGCTGTACAGCACAAACTAGAGTAAAACTTAACCGGTTCCAAACTTATATACTAGTTCTTCAACAACAAACGCCCACATTTTCTTTGCAGGTGATCCGTAAAAAGCTTTTCCATCGCACGCGGATAAGGGAGTTCACGTTTGCAATTGTCTGGGTGTCAGATATTAGCATATGATGATAGACGTTGACGTTTAACATTTTCAATGACGCCTCAAAATGAAAACCGAAGCTCAACGTGTCAAGCAGCGGCGAAGAAAAAATGTTTCGTATGACAGAATCCTAAATACCTCTTCCAACCGACTAATGCAGTTCGTACACTTGGTTGGCCCAGGTTTCACCTTTATCATTATCTGTGAGCATACACGATCAAAAATACGTTGACATTTATCATTTTCAACAAACTGTAGTGGTTAGGTTTATGTGTCATGATAATTGTTATATTTTTGATTGACGCCTACATGCAATACGGTTTATTACGTCATTAGGCGAGGTGACGTGTATAATTTATTCGGTCAAGTTGTATTGGAATATAAGCTTTTATACTTAGGTGCGAAAAAATTTGAGTTAATTAATCTGCTCAGTAAACTTTTATAACTCCCAATAATTACCCTGTGATTAATTACATTGTACCAGAGTTTTATAACTTTAATAATAAGCTTCGTTCCGCAACCGGTGTGTCACGTGATATACTGTGCTGTGAACAAAACAGGACAATTTATTGTTTTTTTTAATAATTTTTTAAAACAATTGTTTCAATTGTTTGTTATAGTTATTTTAGTTCAGTGCACAACAGATGTGGAAGTCGTATTCGGCTATTTAGCTGGCAAGACTATCACAAGTTACCAAGCTGCATTGAAGAGACCTAATTGGTCAAAGCCCTGGTCTGCATCTCACTTAAAACGACGTTGTTTCCATTGCTTGTACTTTAAAGCAACAATTTCATTTTTCTTGTATTGTTTTATTTGCTTCGGTTACAGGATATAAACAATAATTGGTTAGTGAAGAAACATAGCAGAGCCGTTAGAAAGGATATACGCGAAAAACAAGCGCTTGTGCAAATTGGGTAATGATGATCTATTATAAGGGTGAAGTTCGATGACGTCATGCTTACCGATCGTAATATCTGCAAAAATTAAACGGCATTGTGTAGGAATTGTAATCGATATTTCTCTATTAATAATATGTTAAGTTAGACTGTTGCTCTTGGCCGGATGGTCACCTAACGTCGCAACCATCAAATCCCAATACGACTGACTGCAGTCCTGCGACAGACGGTGATTCTCCGCGAGTAAATTATCTTTACCTGGGCGCCTGACTCGTGGTTTTATCGGTGTGCAAGCAACTTTATTTTTTGTCTTTATTATTTATTCGTGTAGTTGTTTTTTTTGCGCAAAATACAAATGATTTGGTTTATAAAAGGCATTTTGGGAAGACAAATCGGCCTACGAGTCGGTGATTTAGATGTAATTTGTTAGGCATTTTTGGCCCCTGGGTGAAACCATGTTATGTAGAGAAACCATACAAGCGATCTTTGCAAACAACAGCATAATATCAAAATGCACTCATTTCTAATCAGTATAACTAAAAGACGGCTCTGCTGGCAAAAATATTCGTAAGTGTCAACTTTTCGGTTGCTTTGCAATAACCTTTATCACGATGTAACACACAGCGTGTCAATAAATATGCCTGGCAGCATCATCAACACATTTCTAGAGACGCTGTAAAGAATGTCACTTACTTGGCGCTAAAGTATGTGAGCTTGTACACTTGGTTGGCCCACGGTCCGCCTTCACCATCCTGGCCACATCCATTCTTAAAATATCCGTATTTTTTGTAAGTTCCTCCAGCATTTCTTGATCCTGCGCACCAGCCTCCGTTCTGAAGTGCGATCACCTTGTAACTGGATAAAAACATACGAGCAACATAGGTCAGCATTTGTTTAAATTTGTAATTTGCATGTACGTGTAGTGTACCGTCGTTTTATAGCAATATATTTCGTTCCGAAACGGCATTTGCCCATACTACAAGAAGATATTGAATAATTCATCAAGAGTGATTTAATTTTCTTAGGTTAAATTCATGAAACATTTGCGTTCTGATGCGCAAACAATAGAAATATTATACCCTCGTGCGAATGCGGCGGCAACGCATTTTTTCAAGGCGTCTTTTCTGTTTCTGTAGTTGCCATCCAACACGTCATCCAAACTCTCCAGTGTGGGTATCGCTCGGTCGCGGGTGTCTTTCCAGCAGCCTAGGCGCGTTGTCAACACTGTAATCAAGAAGAACGTTTAAATTTTAAGCCAAGAATTCGAATCGCGAGGTGTCAAGCGTCGAGGAAGAGAAAGGTTTGTAAGTTAGCGACATTCTAAATACCTCTTCCAACCGACTGCAGTTCATACACTTGATTGGCCCAGGTTCCCCCTTTGCCATTATTTCCGCATCTTGAAGGTTTAACAGCTCCATATCTTCTATACGTTTGTCTCGCATTGAATGAAGTAAAGCACTGGCCTCCATACTATACCAACGACAAAAGTAATTGCTCTCTTTAGAAGATACGTTTTTCACCACAAATCCAAAAGAGTTTGGTGGCGGTTATTATTATAGCGTTGTACCTGTGTCGTATTTTTTTCATGGTGTTGGAATGGAATAATAACGCATTACCGAAAAGTTGTACTATTTACCGCACAGCTGCGAGTGCAATAAAAAGGTGACCAAAAGTACTGGACCATGAAGTGAGGTATGGTCCACACACGCGCTTTGCGCCGGCGGAGACTTTGTTTAGTTCATTTTGAGCAGGCGCTCGAATCTACGCCCACGACAGACAGTCGATCAAAGTTTGCAGTATCGGCCAAGCGCCCGACCCATGTATATCAAGAAGAAAACCTCATCGAGATTCGTGGCCAGGATATCCTGGGTTTAAATCGCGTTGTGGTCAAATAAAGAATTCGCCGGTGCAAAGCGCTAGTGTTGACCCGGTCTCAAAGAAAATTTAACCCAAGGTATAATAGCATGGGTCGCCGGTTCGAATCCCACTGAGAGAGCAAAGATAATTTGTTTTTTTGGAAACACAAGCGCACCTGCAAGGCAAAAACTTCGTATCCAGCCACGTTCGCCAGTCTGGCGCACTTCTGTATGGCGTCGTCTCTGCTGCGTGGATTTCCATCTAATAATTTTCTTTTCTTGTCTTCCTGTGTGGGAATCGCGCGATTACTTTTGTCTCCCCAGCAACCAAGACTCTTGTACGCAGCTGAAAGTGGAGAAAAGTTTTGTTTGGATGTAAAAGTCTGTGGTAAATTTGCATAACGGTGCATTTGTATTAATTTAAATTTGACCATTTTCTGCAATAAAAACACATATTTCTCGTTGGTAATGACAAGATCTCAATAACTGACAAGATTTTTAGCACCAGTGAGATATTTTCTTGAAAGCGGAATTATTATTAATGGCTATAAAGACCTGCATGCCTCGGTTATTGACATCATTTTTGGAACATTTTGTCCTCATTGGTTAAAATATGGTTTGTTTGAACGGAGAAATCACAACAGCGAAATTAATTCGACTCAACCTGTATTTCCAGCATAATATTTTTGCTAAAATGCAATTTCCTAAAAGTTTTAAACAAAACAAATTTTTTTCCCAAATAACTTCTCACCTGGAAAGAAGACATTGGCCGTAGCCAGACGGAGACAAACCAACAACGTAACAAACAAATAAACCTTCATTTTATGACGTAACAAATTCCTGTTTTCAAAACAAAACAAGTTTTTTGCTTTGTTGATATAATCGATATATGATAGTTTAGATCGTCAAGCAAATATCTCCGCGGTATAGACCTACACGCATGGCCTCCGTTTCTACTTTATTTGACAGTTTCGCTTCGATTTTATTTTAATTTTTTTTCAGTTAGGTTTTTAATATCCAGGATATCTTACCGTGGAAACGCGATCTGCATTGTCTCACACCACAAGTTATAATGTGCCCTATACCCAGAGTTTACGAAGTTATAAAACGCTTGATTCCACCTCTTTTCATCCGCGGCTAGGGCGGTTATATTTGCACTGCAGATGACCCGGCAAAGGGCGTCAACTTTTAGCACGCTTAACAATACATGTTTAAACGGCGTTACGACATGCAGGGCGTTGATGTTTGAAATTTTCAGTCAAACGTGACAGAAAAGGCTCAGGCGTTTAGTGCCGTGTTGATATTGAATGCCGCCTACTGTAAAAAAGGCCAGAGGATCCTTCCCCAAATATTATTATTTCAAACTAATTTTGTTGCCGAACCCAGTTGAATCCATAGAAAGAATGCCGAACCCAGTTGAATCCACAATACGTTTTGTATCGCATATTTTTGCGTGCTATACCGACAGAGCATTGATAACAAATTGGTAAACGTAAGAAAATCTGACAAATTGTAATTAAAGAAAGGTAACAAATATGAACAATGACAAAACCATTGGGATTGTAAATTTTCTTTCCACATAAAAGTGCCAGAAGTGGAGCGTTTCTTTGGAAATTGCAAAACGCCTTCAAAATATATCATGCTGATAGAACTCCTAAAATATGTATAGGAGTCTCTCAACATACTTAATGGGCAACAGAGACTTGGTATCTGATTTTTTAACAAGTTATATAAGAGAAAACATTTGCTTCATGTTGTTTTTAACTTTTGAATTTTTTAGGGGGGGGGGGGGTTGGGTGAATATTTATACGGTGCGAAAAACAAATGTTTTAAGGCCTTCTGATTCCCTAACATTCGTTAATGCTTCACAGACAATTCAAAGGTTAAGTACGTGCGTCCCCTTCCCGGTCAATGCTTATGAATGACATAGGAACGCCCTAAAACTAAATACCAAGAGCTGTCGATTGAAACGAATCGCACGATCCACTCAAACTGAAAAAAAGCCCAACAGGGACCTCTAAGAGGAAAAAAATATGCTGCTTCCATTCTTTTTCTGGAAATCACATGAGATTGTATTAGGAGGACGATGCCTACGCGGTGGAAATCTTTTGGCTTCAAAGGTAGCAAGGATATTCATTGGGCCCTCTGGACTCGTTGTACCGATGCGTCTCACATCGGGTGTATTACTCTCTTGTGGGCCCTGTGGAGGAAAAACTGCATGTGGACAAATCAAAATAAGGCGAAATTAATATTTCGGTGAAATTTAAAATGAAAGATCGCACTAACGCTAATCGCCCATCACTCTTTGTGATTTCATTTGGATACCCATCAAGACAGGACATGATCGTCGCTACCACCCAGCAAACAGGCTGATTCCAGTTGACGAAATGACATTTTTTCGCTTGTGAACAAATCATTGATAAAAATCCTGCTATGAGTTTTGCCATGTTGATTGTACATCGTTGCCTTTTCATGCCCAGTACTTACAGATGGTAACCCGTTTTGAACACCTTGTATTTTGTTAAGGAACGCCCACTTTTGGAAATCGCTGCTCTAAGGATACCGCATTTATAATCGCATGTGCAAACCCTTACACAAAAATATTTATTATGGAGTTAATTTAAAACACATTTTCACTTGCGTTTTGTCGTACAGACGCTTTTCTCAATAACGTAGGATGGTAGTTTGTCGCAATAACACTGGCGTAGATCCGTGAATTATTGGGGGTACAAGAGATATTATCGTATAATTTGAGAAACAAATCGGGGTTCCAAGCACGAAAAGGGCAAGACAGGAAAATAAATGCGGGACATACTTACTTTTCTGTTACAATAAAGTTTCGGCTATCTCTGTCACAATAATATGAACCATTGCATGGAGGCAAACGAAAAACAATGGACACATTTCCTTCAAATAATTCATCTATCCGACGAAACTGACTTTTAATTTTTGAGGGAGTAAGCACCAAACATTGAAAATTATATCTTTTTTTGAAGGGAGAGAGGAAAATCATATAATGCACCCGGCACTAAATTTTGGGTCCCATGCGTAACCCCGGGATTCCCGCCCATGCACATCAATATGATCTACGTGACTGACCAAAATAAAATATATTCTTGTCATAATTTCGCAGTGATGTCAACAGCACAATAGTCTACGTGTTGCACTTTAGTGACGACAGAAAAGTAAGAAAGCACATTTGGCAAATGTTTCTATTGCGATGTCATATAGGCTGTATTGCGCTGTATTTAATTTGTGTAAATTTACTCGAATAAATATAGGGTACAACAAAATGCATTATTCAAAATTCCGGATCATTTAAATATTTCTGTGAGCTGCAGAAAGATGGCCACTGTTTCGACCTACAATGTATCATCAGTGCAGCTTGGTGTGACTCTTAGACGGCTTTGCCGAACAATCAGCCAGGCAAAGACTAAGCTATAGCTTCCACTTTGGAATAGTTTCCGGAAAATATTGACGCTTCTCCCAAATGAAACACCAAAATCCGTCGTCCAGATGTCTTAAATTTGCATTTACCGAAAACGTCATAAATTCTGATCTTTCGTAAATTTGATAGACGTCTGGCGGAAGATGAAGTTGATTTAACTTCCGCATGGGGGCGTTAGGAAGATAAACCTATGTTATCGCCTCTTGTCTGGTAAATATACAAAAACAAACGTAATTATTGGCAGTAAACTTGCTTTGAAAACGATAGCAACCCACTGTGACTTTCCAACGTTTTATCCATTCTTTTACACTGTTTAACAAATATGGAATTAAGTTTGGAAAAAAATCGTCCTAATATTACATCAATTGAAAAAATGTACGCCTGTTTTGTAGTTTATGCAAATCTAAATTCACCATAAAACATTTTTTTAATACTTTTGGCGACTAAATACGTGGACATTACCAAAATTTATATCAGGCAGTTAATCCTACTTTTGGTTGATGATTTTTATGTTAAAAATTGTACCGGTTACCATCTAACACTTTCGCTTGTTCAGTAATAATAGGCAACCAATGAAGCGAAACCGGAGTCAGTTTTGTGTTGCGTGGGAGTCGGAAAAGTGATTTTGTTTTTGAAAGGTTGTGTTAAATTTTGCCTGTTTTCAACACGGCTGTTATGGGTTGTACTCAAAATATAGTAAAAAACGTCAGTTTTATCAAGGGTTAATATATTTTTAGGATGTTACCGCTTAACACTCTGTATAATGTTTTTTTAGATGTTATTAGGCACAGTCCAAAGATGACAGGTATTTTGCAATCAGTTTTAGTGTTTTTACTTTGTTGGACATTTTCCTTGTCGTATCATATTCAACTAAAAGACACTGTGCCCTATGGAACAACAGTTTTTAATGCAAGTATCAGAGAAGAGGGAGCTTCATATGAACTATTGGGTGACACAACACTGCCCCAAAACTGGAATTTTCCATTTGAAATAGACAAAACCAGTGGCGTTGTTTTTTATATGCCAAGAACAACTGTCAACCAAAAGAACTATAATTTACTTCTGACAGTAGTACTGCGCCCTGCTGTTATTATCACATATCCTTTAACATTTTCTTTTACACACGCTACACAAGACAATGCCATTTCCCATCAAATGTTTCTGCACTTCAACACTCCAGATAAACTTTTTGAGGAAATTTTGCAAGAGTTTGGCCCGGACAGCCGCTGTCCAAGTCTTTTTCAACCAACTTCTTTATGTCTGTGCAAAACCGACAAAAACATGTTGAAAAATCAGCACGAATATTTGGTTGAATTAATTCAAAACATTGAAGAATGTGATTTGAATGTTGTGAAGCTTCCCACCCAAACTATGGCAATAAAATCAGTCGCCCACACGGCCCCATCAATAAAAAACCTGTTGAGAAGGAAAAGAAGTACAAGGAATACAAGGAGAACTGGAATATTTTTCCGGTCAGGATATTTTGTTGCTGAGATATATGAGAACAAACCCATAAACTTCCCTGTTAAGACCATGCAGGTTTATGACAGCAATGGACCAGTTACCTCTGGAATCACCTATAATTTGCAAGCAAGAGCCCATCAAAGAAGTCTGACAATGTTTGGGATCAACCCTAATACGGGGGCTATCACAACTAAACAAATTCTTGATCGGGAAGATATGACACAGCATGAGTTTACTGTAACTGCCAACAGAGGAGATGACTTTGCTCGCTGTGTTTTGAATATCAATGTTCTTGATAAAAATGACAACTCACCAATATTTGACAAGCAAAATAACTTCAATGTTGATGTAAGAGAAAACAGTGGAAATGGAACACATTTGGCAAACCTTCGAGCTACAGACACAGACGCTAAAGAAAATGGCAGAGTCACCTACAGAATTGCTAGAAGCTACCCACCAACAAGGTCATTTGCAATCACCAGCAGTGGCAATCTTTTGGTTAATGGACCAATTGACCGTGAGCGAATACCAAGCTACAGACTCGTGGTTACAGCTGCAGATCATGGACAGCCATCCAAATCAAGCTCATTGACAGTGATTGTCACTGTGCTGGACGAAAATGATAATTACCCACAGTTCTCTGAGTCTGTGTATAGGGAAAACATAAGAGAAGATATTGATGTTAATTCATTAGTTGTTACTGTAAGTGCAACAGACAAGGATGAGGGCGCCAATGGTGCTGTCACATATGAGATGTTTGGTGGGAATAGTAGGCGTAAATTTGCGATTAACAGCAACACTGGCAGGATAACAGTTGTTGCAAAACTTGATTTTGAGGAATCGTACGAAGGGTTTGAGCTTCGAGTTCGTGCATCAGACGGAGGATCCCCACCACTACTGAACACTTCTGGTATAGTCAGGATCAGAATTGTTGATATTAACGATAATCCCCCTCAGTTTCTGAGCAAAACCTATCCTGTAACTGTGTCTGAAAACATTGGCATTGGACAGGAAATTGTGAGTGTCTTTGCTTCAGATAATGATTACAACTCAAAGGTTTCTTACTCCATTGTATCAGGATCTGTGTTACCATTCCGAATTGAAGCAGATTCTGGAAGAATAGTTGTGGCCCGGAAACTTGATTTTGAGCGAAAAAGGCAATATCGGTTTGCAGTACGAGCAACTGATAATGGTAGTCCCAGAAAATCTGATCAAACCTCTGTTATTGTAAACCTGCGTGACATCAATGACAATGCCCCATATTTCACAGTGGCTAGGTATGAAGTCCGTCTTCCGGAAAACACTAAACTTGGTACACAGATTCTTGAAATCACTGCTGAAGACCCAGATAGACAGGCCTCAAATGGTATATCTTATCACTTAATTAACGGTGACCCAGACAGAACTTTCAGTGTTAACACCCGCAATAACATTGGGTATGTCAGACTGTTACGGAAACTTGACTATAATCGCAAGAACCGCTACAAATTGACTGTAAGGGCCTCCGATGGTGAACTGAGCAACTCAACCTTTATTTACATAAATGTGAGCGATACAAATTCACATCGTCCACAGTTTGATCGAAGCACTTATGATGTTTCACTTAGTGAAGTAGTCAGTCCTGGGGAACCAGTAATTCAAGTCCATGCAAGTGATGATGATGTTGGTGACAATGCAAGGATAACATACTGTTTTACTGGAGCTGTCAGGTTGGTATTGCATTTATAAATATCATATTGTCAAATGTGGCTATGCAATTGTTATGTACTTAACCTTAGCTTAAATTAGTAGGTTTGTCATTATTTATGATGTGTATTTTTAAATAATCTATTTGTGCCATTGCATTAAACTGTTGTTTTATTTGTGTTTGCAGCAAGTTTGTCATAGATGGAGTGACTGGACAAATTCGTACCAAAGCCTACCTGGACTTCGAAGTCCAGAGCAAAATAGTGTTAACTATCAAAGCACATGACAATGGCCTGCCACAGAAGGAAGATTTCGCTGCTGTTGTCATAAACCTCCTGGATGCAAATGACAACTATCCAGTGTTTGACAAAAGATCTTACACTGGCAAGTCTAAAATAACCTGCTGTTTTTTAGCAGATTATTTTTGCAAATCAATTTATCATTTTATTAAAATTCACCATGTTATTAAATTTATCAGGCTCTGTGTCCGAGGCAAGTCAAATCTACCAGAGTGTTGTGACTGTGCATGCAACAGATCGTGATTCAGGTGAAAACAAACTTATCCACTACACTTTTGAGAAAGGTGATGACGGTGATGGGCATTTCACCATTGACAGAACAAGTGGAACCATCAGCACTGCTCAGCTGTAAGAAAAAATAATCACCAAAATGTAGTTATATTTCTTGCCATTAAAAAAGTACTTATGTATACACATTGAAAAGACATTTTCACAAATATTGTTTAATTTTTACGAAGTTTGCCAAAATGATTTTAAAATTAAAGTTAAGAAAACTCCACATGTTTCTAAATACTTTATAATATTTTACACATTTATTTTTTTAACTTGAAATTAAGTGAAATGCATGATTGTGTATTCCCACTTTGTAGTAACTATATTGCCATATCTTACAGATTGGATCGCGAGTCCATCAGTCAATACACACTAGTGGCATATGCAGTTGATGGTGGTGATCCATCGAGAAGCTCCTCAGTAACTGTCACAGTCAATGTACAAGACGTGGACGACAATCCTCCAAGGTTCCCTGAAGATGTTATGTACTTCAAAGTACCTGAAGATGTGCGACCGGAGGACATTGTTGCTCGCGTGCAGGCTGTGGACCCAGATTTGCCAGATCCACATTCCCGCATTCAATACCGTTTGGACCATGATCCGGTCATTCAGAGACAGTGGGATATTAATATGGACACCGGTGCACTCAGTACAATGCACCAACTGGACTATGAGACGAAAACAAATTATTCCATTGTGGTGATAGCCATGTCTAACGGATTAGTTAGTCAGGTATGTACATTTTTTATATACAGAAGTATATATATATATATATATATACATTGTTTGTATGACATATGCTCTATGCCGTATATATTTATATGCTTCTTGTGGAGGTTTAGTCATTTCGTGCACTTATGAAAAAAAATTACTCATAACTCATATGGAAGTGGTGCAGAAAAATGCATTTTTGTTTTGTGGTGACTTAACCATGTTTTTTGGAGGGCTTAACTATTCCTATCTGTACGGAAAAGTTATAAAAACAAATCACACCTCTTAAATGTTCCAACATAAATTTCCCTTGTCAGTGTTTTTTTAGGCTATCTCACTGTTTTTCGCTTTGTAGCTTACAAGTAAAAGCAATATTTAAGTCGGCAAACATAATTATGTTGTCTGTTGTTATCTGGATGGCTTACACATCTTCTGACTTCAAAGCGACCCAAGGAAATGTAAATGCTTTGTTGCCACATATCTTATTTGCACATGTACTTAAGCTGGGCAATATTGTTAAAGCACGCTTCTATCTTTGCTGCCAACAAAAGATCTTTACAACTCCCGATGTAATATCTTCCAGGCTTATGCTGGATACCAGTAATATTGTACAAAAACATATTTTTCGCTATGTGTCAGATTTTGAAGCCTGTGGAAATTACTATTCTAACACAATCACTTTAGTTTACCATTCATTTTATGCTAAACACCATACATTTTTTTGTAAGAAGTTGCATTTGTGTGAAATTATGGAAATATTAAGCACCACTGAAAAGCCACAGGGGTGCACTTTAAACCAAATGTGTTTGAATGACCCAATCATTTGCATCCCAACCTTTTTGGTCCCAAGCTGCATTTCTGTATTAACAGCATGGCATCAAACGTCCCACAGAGTTGTATTTGACTCATGTAAGAATGATAAGAGATTGTAAAAGCCCTGGAGTGAATTTAAACACCACCCTCTGTGTGCAGAATGCCTCGCTCTTGGGCATAAATTTGTGTGCAAAATTCTTTCCAATCCGACATCCACAAAAAGTGTGACACCACTTGCCTTGCGTTAATGATTGACCAGCATGTCAGAAAGGACAGGAGTTTGTTATGTAAACATTTGGCTCTTTATCCAATGCCCTGATGCACGACAATAGATAGCCTTTGTCAAAGTTTTGCCACTGCCACATTTAGAACCTTTAGGAAAAGTGTTTTTATTGCTTAGAAACTAAATATATACGTTGAAGTTTTGTATATGTCCATGTTTTCGTTTGATAAATTACATTGGTAGGCTTTAAAGTTTGCCAAATAGGCCACATTAATAAGAAAATGATTGGAATGTTTCAAATGTCCTACAGCATATATGTATATATATCTTTTCTTCTTTAAAGTTGATTACAGAAAAAATCAGACAAGTTTGTTACAACCACCATTTATTTAACTGTAAATCACCTTTTTTTTGACAATGTTCAATTTCTCCACAGACTACCGTCATCATTTTGGTGCAAGATTGCAATGACAATGATCCAGTGTTGAATGACTTTGAAATCATATTCAACAATTACCATACTGGTCTGAGCGACTCTTTTCCACTTGGTGTTATTGGAAAGATTCCTGCTTATGATCCTGATGTGTCAGACAAGCTAACATACAAGTGAGTTACTTTTTTATTGGAATTGTTTTAATTTCGTTCAAGTTTTGGGGATATACTATTGGACATATATTTGTATGTAGTGTATTAATATATAACACGGGTCACATCTGTATGATTTTCTGGTATATAAATTTTTTTGGGATATTTATGTTCAACAGTATTTTTTTTCTTTGTAAATAGCAAATTCTTGAAAAAATTTTCCTGAAGAAATATTTGATGTTTAATGGCTTTGGACATTTATTCAGCTATTTGAATGTAAAATTACAAGTGTGTTATTTCAACACAGTAAAGTCACAACAATGGCATTTGTAGCCCATTTTCTCGCCAGTCAATTTTCAAGTGTTGTTTATTTGAGATTGGGTGATAAGAACTGGTTATATGTTATCAGAGCATAAAAAGGTCATAAGTTGAACAGGCCCAACATACACCAATATATTTCACCATTTTCTTCAGTTCGAGTGCTTTACAAGTGGCTAGCAAGTTACCAGCTCTTAACAACCACTTTCCCCACTGTAATCCCATGCCTTACATCACAATTGCCAACTAGAGTGTGTCTAATATGTGCTAAGAGCTTGGGGCATTCAATTGACTTTGTTCACTGGTGATAGAAGCCACCCAATTAGTCATGCTAGTTTAAAGATCACAGTTTGATTCCCTTTTTTCATTTCAAAGCACAATTTCAAAGGGTGTTTTGTTTATAGAAGAAACAAACACTGCTTCCTTAGTATTCAGGGCAACCTAAATTACTGACAGTCAATTATATATATACCTAATTTTGAACAAACATTATAATATAGAAGTTTGTGAAATTTATGATAAGAAATTATAGATTGCATTATATTTATTTTTGTGCCTTGTTGTAAAGTGTAAATTTTATTATTATCTGGTTGCTTGTAAAATATGCCACTGTTACTTTTTATTGACGTTAAAATAATTCCAACATAATAGAGTCATAATTTTAAACTTCAGGTTTGAAAAGATGCTTTATTTTAGATTTCTCGCTGGAAATGATGGCAATTTACTTCTGGTGAACGAAAGCAGTGGAGAGTTACGACTCAACTCAACATTAGACAGCAACCGTCAATATTCCATCCCTATGATTGTTCAAGTGTCAGGTTACAAACTTTATATTTTCCCCCGACGCAAGCTCATTATCGTATTGAAGCTCCGGTGAAATAGACACATTATATCTACTTGCCTGCAGGGAAAATGGTTTTGGTTTTGCGACGGTACAAAATTGGGCTTTGGGATTGATGTTATCTTCATTCTCATCTAAGATTCTATCTCACGTTTTTGCCACAATTCCCAAAGATTATTTTTTTTTAATTTTCGAGTTTTTGAATGATGCATATTGCCCTATAGTAGCTGTTAAATGGGTTGTTGTTTTTCTGGGGCTGTGTAGATTTAAATTTGCTGTCATGCCAGATTTTACCAAATTCTTTAAATGTTTTATTAAATAGAACTGTGGTTGCAAAATTTGGATGTATTTTTTGAAAGAATCATTTCGAAAAATTGTGTCACACCCAACACAATACAATAACACTTCTTGTAAAGTAGTCCCACAGTTTCGAAACAATGTCGAAATTCTTAAACTAATAAATTTTTTAGTTATCAGAGCCATGAATAATTATGTGACAAGTAAATCTTTCATGTGACAAATTTTTAATTTCCCTCACAAGGGAAACTTTCGTATTTGTTTGAACAACTTGATTGATTTTATGATATGTCCTTCAACAAGGCCTTCCATTGTCTTGCAGACGGCCTGCATTCCACCATAGCAAACTGTACCTTACGAGTGACGGGGATAACAGATGAGATGCTTCAACACAGTATAACTGTTAGGATTCTGAACATGAATGCCTATACTTTTCTGTCACCTGTCATGTATAATTTCACCAATGGACTTGCCAAAATACTGAACATTTTACCATCGGTAAATATCACCTGGTTTATAAAATGAATTGTATAGGGTGATGCGTAGGCTAGGCTGCCTGAACACTATTTGTGATAATAGTGCTTGTTGGCGTTCTGTCAAATGGTTTAATGCAAATGACATTAAGTTTTTTCTGCATATATTCAACTAAGTAAAAAATATACAAAAGGCATTGCATTCATATCATTTTTATGTTGTAAATTATTTGCAGAAAATTTATATCTTCAATGTTCAAAATGATACAGATGTCACCCGGCAAGTTTTAAACGTTAGCTTTTCTGTTCGTGAAAATGATGAAACCTTCTTTTCTTCAAAGTATCTTCAAGATCAGGTTCACGATTCATTAACTTTAATATTTCGTATAACATTTTATTGTGTTAAAAGATGTTACTCCTTCCTGGGGCAACTTCAAGTCATGAACAATTTCAATCAATTTTAAACTTACAAATAGTTCAGAAAAGGACACATTTCTCTTGGCAATTTTTTGTTGGCATTGTGCATTCTTACAACCCCAGCGTGTGTAATTTGAGTAGCCCCAAGTTTGTGGCATCAGCGGTTTCTGTTTAAAGGTTTACCTGAACCGTTTGACCCTGACGAAACTAACAAGCAAAAATGTTCTCCCATTTGACGACAACATCTGTCTGCGGGAACCCTGCCAAAACTACAAGCGATGCACTTCTGTTCTCACTTTCGACAGCTCGGCCCCGTTCATTTCTTCTTCAGTTATGATATTTCGTCCAATCTATCCAGTTTACAGACTAAAGTAAGTGAGAATAAATTGGAAATGTTTCATATGAGGTCATGTCTCTAAATTAAACACCATATTTTGTATTTTAACACCATATTTTGTATTTTAATCTTATTGCAAAGTTTGATATATTCTTTTTTTGTTGTGTTGAATTGTTTAAGGTAAGCCAGGGATTTCATCCTTTATTGCACTGTGCAAATTTTACCTGCTTTGGCTCCTTGTCTGCCTCCTGCGTCTGTGGCATGTAACAAAATCACCTTCTGATTGCATTTAGTAACACAAGAATTAGGATTGTGGTTTCAGTTTAAAGCAATTTTGAAAATATTTATTTACCCTACTATGAATATGGTTGTAGATGCGAGTGCCCAATCGGTTTCACCAACGACGAAACGTGCACAGACGAAGTGGACTTGTGCTACTCGAGCCCTTGTCTGAACAGTGGAGAGTGCGTTTCTAAGGAGTCAGGCTACACTTGTAACTGCAAGCAAGGTTTTGCTGGTAAGTGAGCTGCGCTTTCAGCTACTAGTAACACTGTTTGATGTTTAACTAATGTGTTGACAAATGCCACACTCGGTGGCTTATTGAATAAATGTTTGCTAACTGGATAATTACAAGCCTGAAGACGTGTTTTCACTATAATAGTGATTTTTTTTATTTCAAAGAACTCAGTGATTTACACCATATTAAAGATACACATACATTTTAATATTTTATTTTACATTAAAAATATTATAATTTAAAACCTAAAGTACCCTAGCATTATTTATACAAGTTTTACACAGCGTTGTTAAGCCATTTAGCTTTAACGTGGAAATGGGCAGCATAATAATCAAAATGTTTTGAGGCCTAAACTCTGAATAATTTATGAGCAGCTGTTAAGGGGTTAACGAAATTCCAGCCAATGTTCCATTTAAAGTGTTTTCCGATTCAGTTTTATTGTTCAGTCTTAGCAAATGGTGTCAAAAAAATTTATAAAAGTAATTTTCCAAATGTTTGGTATTATTTATATATGTACGCACCATTACCATGATATTGATATGTATTGATAAAAAACAGTAATCAAAAAACGCATTGGGTATTTCTATAGTAAAATCTCTCCGCTTCAAAATCAAATACATTTCACTATGTCTCACAACAACTTGTCAGGAAAAAGTGGCTGATCCAGCTAGCCTGCAATGTCTGTGCTGCGAAGCCTGTAAACCTAATGACATTTCACTATAAAAGCAACCTTAGTGTCAAAATTTTTTTGTGTGTTAACAAAATAATGATTAAAGCCAGAGGTGTCATGCACAAAACATATAACCATTATCCCATGATTTAATTTCCAGGGGACAGATGTGAGGTAAACCTCAACAAGGGGCAGTGCACGGAACATTCGGCCATCTGTAGGAATGGGGGTAAATGCACTGACACAGGAGCAGAGAGTTTTAGTTGTTTCTGTGACGGAATTCTTGGAATAAGCAACCCACGCGAAGAGGCGACATCTTTATGTGCTTTGCGCTCTCGCCAGTTTCGGAAAGGAAATTTTCTCACACTGCCTGGTATCGTCAACCAGTGGCATTTCACTCTCTCCATAAGGTTTGTGGTTTTTTCGCTCATCTTCGTACAGGTTTGCATTTTGTATAGTATCATCCATTTGCAAGCTCGTTAAAATACCGTTTATGTTTCAAATTTGTTTCATTTCACATAATTTACTTTTTTAGCAAAAAATGTAGTAAGTTAGCAACAAAGTTTTAACTAGGTATTTGTATAAAAAGTAATTTGTCTTTGATGGACGTCTTTTAATAACATATCTTCATGTTGTAGTTTTTCCACAATGTCCCCGGATGGACTTTTATTTTACAATGGGCGTCTGAACCATGAACACGACTTCATGACTTTGGAATTGGTTGAAGGTCAAGCTCAGTTAAACTTTTCCACTGGCCAATTGTGGACAGTGGTGGACCCATATGTCGAGGGTGGTCTGAATGACGGACACTGGCATACTGTGCATGTACAGTACTTTAATGAGGTAGGCTAAAAATGTGGTTCCTGGACTAGTTTCAGAAAATTGGACTCTGCTGTTTTGCAAAGTGCCATAAAGTCACATGTTTTTTGACAAGTGCTCGTCGATTTGTAATTGATGTGGCCACAAAATGCATGTTTTTTGTTTTTATATTTCACTAAGTTTATGGTGCTGTCAAAAGGGTTTGCTTGGCATGTTTTTAAATCTTGGCCAAATGTATCACCAACAATACTGAGTTCACTGGCTTCACTGCCAAGCTTGCATGATACAAAAATCAAGCATGATATACATCTCTGCTTTAAACAACAATATTGTCTAAAATAATTTAAATTGGTGTGATTTTTCAGCAATACGGCAATATGTTGTGCCTACATTATAAAATAATTAAATTTATTTTCATTTCAGCCAAAACCAGGCCCTCTTCCCTATGGAGTAGTGAGTAGGTCTGGACCGTCATCGACCAAAATCGCCGTGGTAACAGTTGATCCGAAGTCATGTGACTATATGGTAGCAGCCAATTGGAATTCTACATTTGGAAGTTACAGCTGCTCCAAACAAGTGAAGCAGACTTCAGCCAAGAAGTAAGAATATATAAACACTACTAAATTGATTATCATGTATTTTAAATATTGTAAAAATGTCATTTTCAAAAAAATAGTAAAATATCAGGAAGATGTTGCTTTGTCAGTCATTTGTTACGACTGTAATTATATGTGAAATAAAGATTTTATGTTTAACCTCTGTCAAATGTGACAGTTTTATTATTGATGATACTGTTTTCAGATATATACAATATCGGACAGGTAAAAGTTTGCAACAAATTCTTTTGTCACTTATTTCATCAACCTTGGGTTTCTATATTATTTTTTATTTTAGTTTTGTATTAGCTTTAAATTACCCTTAGTTTAAGTTTTTGTTCTTTGACACTCCGAGCTGATCTTACTCTAAAACACGACCCAAAGTCTGGCAACTCAAAAGATTTCTATGCCGTGTAATTTAAGTCAAACCGGCTATTCTTCATAATCTCATGAATGGCTTTGTTCCACACATTTTCCCACCAACCACACAACACACATTGTAAACCACTTGTCACCTTAAAATCTGTGTTGTTGCTAAGTTGTTTACTGTTTTTGGTTAAGTTGTACTTACAATATTTAAGCATTATAGTTTACCTAATGACCAGATTTCAACCATTTAAAGAGTTCAAATGTGTTACCACTTTCGCTGTACAAATGTTTTTTTTGTAGGTACAGGTCCAAAAACGCAAGCCCCTTTATTATGTTGATATTAGGATGGTGTGTGACTCAACTACTATAGTAAAACATTTTACAGTCACAACCAATGATTAATTTTTCTTGAATGTGGTTAAGTTTTTGGTGAATCAGAGTTTAGAAGTTGTCTCATTTGTGGCTTGTGCACATTGTAATTATCCCTAATTTCAAATTGGAGCATTCACCTGCAAAATAATCCTCTTTAAAAACATGAAACACTTTGTTCTACATTGCCTCCAGCAATTATAGTAAATTACTACGCGGGATTTTTCTGTTGAAAACAACATAAGCATTTTTAAACATTTTTAAATTATCATTGAAAGCTTTAGTTTGGTTTCAAACATATTTAATGAAAATTGATCAACTAAACCTGTGTCATATTTTCACACAATAATATGTGCCAAGCTGTCAATATCCAATTGCCAAAACAAAGAGTTCAACATTTTTATCATTAATAAACCAATTAAGAATCAAATAAATTTTGCACATCTTTGCTTTCACAAAAATATTATCAAGTTTGTGGTATTTTCTGGCAAAACATTTGTGACTTTCTCCCAACTGATGTTTGGCAAATTTTTTATGTGGGTTTATGGCATTAGAAACCAACATTGGGTTGGTCACCGTTTACTCACATGTAAATAAACGCCCTCATAAAACCTCGAACTGTTTCCTGCTCATTTTAATGACAACCCAACTGACCCACTTTTTGTTTCCTTTTTATTTTTACTATTTTCCAGATTTTGTTTTCTTGTTTCTTTGATTTACATTTTTACTTTGATTTATTGCTTCTGTTACAATTTGGGTCCACTTTGTGATATATTTTTCTGTTTTCCAAAATATGTTGCACTTGTATTTAAACCAAGTTATAAATCCAAACCAACTATCCACTGATTACAGTTTGGTATATCAAAACATCACCTTTCCATGTTCCTCCAATTAATTGTAATTTATGCATTTATTGTTAATTTTTAGCCATTGTAAGTTATCAAATGAACAAATTCCAGTAAATTTTCTTGTGTTCAGCTCATTGGATTTGACCTCACCACTGCTGCTTGGGGGAGTCCCCGACCTCCCAGAAAAATATCAAGTCAAGTCAAAATCGTTTGAAGGTTGTTTACGCGATTTAAACATCGATGGAAAACTGATCGACCTTGGAAATTATGTCGCAAACAATGGTTCGACACCGGGCTGTTCTCCAATGAACTCAGAATGCACTGCAGGAAAATGTAACTCTGGGACCTGCGACTCTTTGTGGAACAGTTTTCGATGTTTGTGCAACGACGACAGAACTGGCAGAAGGTGAATATATGTCACCTGATGTTTGTACAAGTGGTTTCATAAAAACAGATTTACTGTCCATTTGTTAAGGTGTGCGAGTAAATATTGAGTTTTTTTAATGGGTTTGCGTCAACTTTTGCTGCTTCTGCTTCTCAACTATTTGAATCTGTTTAAATAATCTTTAGTTCAAAATAAAACGAAGATTATTTTTCTCGAAAATTTTCAATATATTTTTTTATGTTAAACTTTATTTATATCTGACAGTTGAATGCAAAATAGTGGGCATCACCATTTCACTTGTGCACCCCTAGCTTGACCAACTAAACAATGTTCGTTCCAACTCAGGTGTGAACACATGAAAAGGTTTGTGGGTCAGCTTACCGGCCGGGGTTGTCTTACCTACAACGATGTTCGAAAAATTCCCACTTTCCGGTTGCCGTGGAAACAGGACATATCCTTTCGAACCTTCCAATCGGACGCCATCATCATGCATGTTGGCGTTGGTGACAACTCCCCGATACAGATGGATGTTAAGGTGATTTGATCGTGTAAAATTCTTCTGCAGAACATTCACTGTGTAAAGTTGCTTGACCAAAGACAAAACTGACTGAAAAAATTAGTTGTAAATGACAAAAAAATTTTGTGACTATTTCAAATTACAAGTTATCATGAATAAATATAGTTGATATCACCCGACATTAGAATAATGCAATATTATCCCTCTGGTTGTCAGGCATAACATAAACCCCACATATGACAAAAGTTTTTTTAACATGCAATCAGCATTAATGAGTGAGTGAGTGCAATATTGTAAGTCAAATTTTGTTGTAGTTCTTCTTTGCCTCAGTCCACGATTCTGATTAAAATTTTGTTTCCTGTTTGATTGTTGTCGATTGTGATGTGTTCAGTTTGTTTATGAAAACCAATTTTTTTGTACAGCT
This sequence comes from Ascidia mentula, assembly GCF_947561715.1. Classification (NCBI taxonomy): domain Eukaryota; kingdom Metazoa; phylum Chordata; class Ascidiacea; order Phlebobranchia; family Ascidiidae; genus Ascidia; species Ascidia mentula. Next base: position 18,650,343 of record NC_138568.1, on the reverse strand, counting down.
TGTAAGCGGACATGTTTTCTACACGATAAAATCTGGCACTCGTCCTAGCAAACAAATTCCACTAATGAAGACCAAAGTTAACGACGGACAATGGCACAAAGTAACTGTGGATTGGAAACTTTCAAGTAATAGCGTTGTCGTGTCGGTCTATCTTGATACTTCACTCGAGCAGGTAAACAATTAGTTAAAGTTTCTCTGTGCTGTTTTAAATGTCAGACTTAATGTGGCCCATTGGGTCTTTCAGTCGCCAGTTGTTGGTACTATAGTGTTGTGTAAAGAACACTGTTTAGTATTTATACTGCAGTTAATTGTAATTTTAGTGGTAAACATTAAACATTGGTGATAGGTTAGTTTAAAAACACTCTTTGACTTTATATTAGGATGGACCATTGACCTAATTGTAAAGTGTTTGATAATTTTTGGCCCGTTGGTCAAAATGCTTGCCATTACCATTATAATATTGTACATGTGCAGACGTGCAGTCAAGGCTTTTTTTTCAAAAACGTATTTTGAAGAAAATTTTGTGCAAGTTTTTTCTGTGAAAAACAATTTTTGAAATAAGCAAAAGTTTTTTGACGAATCGTTTGTAACTTTTTGTACCAGGGGAGGACAGAGTTTGACAAAAAGTACCTGACAACCTTACAAGTGACTGCCGTGCACGTTGGTGGAAAGTTTGTACAAAACAGAGTCCAACAACCTTTTAACGGTTGCTTCCAGGTATAAATACTTTTTAATCTGCTTTAGGAAAAGGATTCTTTTTGAACATTTGCAAAACAAGAAAAACTTTGTTGTTTATTCTTGTGTGGATTTAAGTTTAATGGATTTTAAATTGATTATAAAAATCCATGACTTTGTGCAACTAAGTTTTTGTACTGTGAAAAGGTTTGTAATGCAATCAATTTTCCCTTTTTTGCAGAACATTCAGTTGGGGTCGACTTCACCACATTTCATCCAAACTAACAAGTTCACCTCTCGAGGTGGGGCTCAATTGACCCATAACTGCAGGGACCCAGAATCCTGTGCAGCTCAACATTGTCCGAGAAACAGTCGTTGTATGGGTGAATGGGTTCGACCAAAGTGTGAATGTGACCAAGGTAAAGCACTTTACATTTTTGACGAAACAAAAAAAACTGTGCTTATGGTTGTGTCATGAATATGTGAATATAAATTTTGGTCAAATGTGTTATCAACTCGTTGTGTAAGTACTGCCAAAAACCAAACCTAAATCACAAGTTTTAATTTGAGTTTCCCATTCATAACAAAACTGTATTTTGTGGAGCTGTGCAAGTCCAATTTCATGCAATAGAGAACTGGAATAACTTTCCAGTAGACATTAAGTAGTTGCTGCCCCACTGCCATGGTTAAAACATTTTGTTTAATTGTCTCTCTTTTATCAACTTTTAATTCTTGTTTTAAGTTAAAGTAAACAAAATATTGCTGCTAATATTACATAAATATTGTTATTCCAGGTTATGTTGGTGACCAATGTACATCAATCTGTGACCTAAACGTCTGCAAAAATGGTGGCACGTGCAAGTTAACGTTCTCATCAGTATCTGCCACCCTAGACCCAACCAGCATGCCACACAACTACTTGTGCCAGTGTCCCAAAGGTTTCACTGGTAGTAGTTGTGAAAGGGAGTATACGGAGTCATGTCCTTCAGGCTGGTTTGGAAGCAAGTTGTGCGCTCCATGCAATTGCTCCACTGCCAAAAACTATGATGTGAATTGTGACACGGATACTGGGGAATGCAAATGCAAGGTGGGTTACCTACTAAAACTCTTGAAATGTAAAGATGAGTTGGTTTTTTGTGGGTATAATATTTATTCTCTAATAATGTTAATACATTCATTCATATTTACTTTGTCATGTAATAATGCCAATAACAATTGTTGTGTTTTGAATTTAATTCCAGCTAAATTGGCTTAAAATAAGTATATAAATATGGTTTTGCATTTGATTTTTGTGTATTTAATCTGGAATCCTTTTTGTTGCCATTTGAAAAACAAAATTTTCATGTTGTCCGGCTTGGTCTGTGACATAAATATTTTTAATTATCTCAAATGACGTCTCTTTTTTGCAGAAACATCACTATTATGCTGCCGACAGGGATGTGTGTCTACCTTGTAAATGTTATCCACCCGGTTCAAAGAGTTTGCAATGCAACACAAACACTGGGCAGTGTCAGTGCAACTCTGGTATCACAGGCAGACAGTGCAGCAAGTGTGCATATGAGTTTGCAGAGGTAAATATAAATTGTCGTTATAATTTTAACATCACATGAAATCCGTTGTTGTTATTTTCGTGTTAAAATATTTATTTATTTTCATTTTAAACTGGAACAGGTTGTGAATTGCACTTATAACCAAGTTCTATTGTACATGTTGCAAAATGTATTAAAATGACAACTTTACCACATATTAATATGACTTGAAAAATAACCAAGGGGATTGTTTGAAATAACTGAGTATGCCACATTTCCAAGTGTTACGTCACTGTAGTAGGTATTGTTTTTATGCCATATGCTTTAACTAAGTTATTCGACACTGCTTTGGAAAAAATAAAATTACAATACAACTTACCTCGTTTGTTTACACAAAGATCATCAACGGGGCCTGCAAAGTCCTTCACAACGAATGCCCTCTGTCGCTCGACAGCGACATCGTGTGGCCACGTACGTGGAAAAACCGGCGACAAACGATGTTGTGTCCGGATGGCGCCGTTGGAACCGCGAGTCGATTGTGCGACGAAAAAAAGAGTTGGCTGAAACCGGATTTATCGAATTGTACCGGAAACGATTTCCACAAATTCGCCGTCGTCCTGGACCAGATGAAATCAAATCGGACGCAACTCAACAAGGAAAGGTCGGTTTTTGAAAACGTCCGTGTTGGACAAAGTGTGTTCATTTTCACATCGGGTGAACGGTACGAAGTTTGCAAATAGCTATATCGGTTTTCATGGGTGAAGTGCTGGTGTTTACTTCCGCGTTGAAAAGTGTTTAGTTTGACTTAATAGGTCGCCTACATTAAACAGATCGAATAAAAGTGCTGAGAAAGTTGATAGTGACTTTCCTGCTTCCGTATATAACTTCAGGCTTATTTTTAATCTCTAACGTTTCGGGCGATTTTAGTCAAATATATTGTGTGCTAATTTGTTGCCAATGCCAGTTATTATGCTGATTCAACTTAAAAGAAATGTGATTACCAGTAGCGCAGTATCTACAAATCGGTTTAATAACGACCGAAACGTCGACCACACTAACTGTTTGTCAGAAGAGCAAACATATTATATCTTTGACTAATTATCACATTGAGCAACTATAGACAGGGTTACCATCAGGACTTAATTAAAAGCACGCTGACGGCGGCAGGATGATCACCTTTCTAATTTTTAAATTTGTGTTAGCCCGGAATAAATAACACAACATCACTAATAAGCCGTAAATGATAAAAAAAAAATACTTAGCCCAAAGCACGCTTGTACTTTCTGAGACACAATTTGAAAAAAATAATCACAAATCCTAAAAGTAAGCACGGTATAGCAACCCTGGACCTTGTTACATTAATTTATTTTACTCGCTGTCCAGGTCGATCCAGTTGAGTGAGGAAGTTAGCAAAGCAATGGAGGAAAACCCTGTGGTTTATGAGAAGGACGTGATGAACACCTACCAAGTAATAAGAGAACTTCTGGATTTCGAAAGTCAACAATCAGATTACAAATTGGCGAGTTCGGCTGATTCTTCTTTCACAGGTGAGAAAACAGTGTTTCACAAAAAAAATTGACTTTAAGGTTTTTATAAAATTAGGGGAAATTACGTTTTTTTTTACTTTCGCTCGGTTCCTCAACACAAACGTTACGTTGCAATTTCAAATTGAATAAAGAGACTGAAAAATTGACGGGAAAGATTTTATTGGGCTGTTGTTTGTACTGGATGTGTTTTTCCTTCGTTAACAATTATGCCGTAATTAATTAGTTTTGCAATTTCTCAAAAACTCATAATCTTAAAAAATGCAGCGAAGATTATTGCAGACTTGTACGAATCGTTTGCACAATGTGTTAATCATCAATTCCACAGCTTTGTGTTTCACTTTCAACATATTTTATTTGATTTGTCAACGCGTATCTTTCTCCGTTTTCAGCAAATCTCGTTCAAGCGACTTCGAGATTGTTGAACAACAACACGCACGGCTTTTGGCCGATCGAAACCAACCGAAGTCACTCGGGATTAACTGAACAAAACCTTTCGGCGCCGTTTCTCATTCAATCATGGGAGAAATACACGAGCACATTTCTAGAGAACGTTAACAAAATCCACTACGATTCTTACGTCACTGATTCAACCAATGTCAACGCCATGGTCAAGAAGCTGCCATCTAGCGGCAATGGTATGTTACTTTGTCAGTATGGGTTTAAAAGCGACCCCACCTTTTCCCATATTTTCGGGGTTTGTACATTTTCTGGTGTTGGTTGTGTGATGTACCTGTCTCATTACCCTGGGGAAGCCTTGTTGGATCAATAAGGAAGCCTTGCAGCGGTCAATAAAGTTTTTTTAACGTGCCAGAAGAACAGACTATTAAAATATAATATGCCCTGCAGCAAAAGAAACATTATATTTGTTAACTTGGTTGCTTGTTTTTTGTAGATTACGTGTACGAAGAAGCAGACGGAAGTGGAAACCAGCAACTGGTTATGGTTAAACTTCCCAAGTATCTTTTCCGACCCTCGAAACAAAGTGCTTACTCAAATCAAGGAGTTGGAGGTGAAAAGAGAGTTTCTTAAAACAACATTTGGATAAATTTACACAACCTTTACTCTGTATTTCAATTTGCATTGAAGCTAGAGAACTGTATGTTTTTTTAATGCATTTTTAATTCTTAGTTTTTTGTTGCATTGATATTACAAACCTATATGCACCCAAAAATACGTTTATGGTGACAAATAACTTCAATTACAACTTGTTGCAGTTGAGAAACCCGTGGTTGGAATTATTACATTCAAGAACATTGAAGATTTGTTACCGAAGAAATTTGAGGCCGACAGAACGTTCCGAATCCCTAAACAGTAAGTCGTCCTATATTCTGTAACACGTCGAACCAACCTTTAAGTCTTGTTCCCACCGTTTCATGTAATTAAGTCCACTGCATAAAAACATGTAATTTGTTGACACCGGGTTTCGAACTCACGTTCTTCAGGTCACGAATTCTTATCAGGTTTATCTACATGTGTTAATCAAATGGTAACCAACCAGGTGTTGTTTATAACCTTTAGGGTGATCTGGGTTATTCTTTGTATTCCCCTCTGGTAATTTTTCACCATGCGTTTGTCGGTAATATAATTTCATATCGACGACACAAATGTTTCTTACGATTAAAAACCCTCCGGCTAGAATCAGATGGAAAGGGTGATTGTAGCATTCGTGGCGGTCGCTGATTGGTTTGCAGCCATTGGATGCCGCAACATCGTTGAAAAATTCGCTGACGTACCTTAAGCCAAAAAATGTTTGTAAACCACTGGTTTTGATCGCAATTTTAAACGTTCATTGACTTTTTTTCATCACTCAGACAATATTTCAACTGGGTGAACAGGGACACCTAGTAGCAGACCATTTACACAACTATTTGTTTGATTTCATCAAATTTTCTTAAATTTTTAAATGTGTTTTCACGTTGGCGACGTTAAGTATTGATGACGTTGTCATTTCAGGCCAATGATAAACAGCTATCTGGTGACTGTTCAAGTGTTCGCTAACAATGGAGCAGATAGTGACGAAACAAAGGGAAGGGACGGCCCCGCACTTGTTCATAAACTCGACGAACCGGTGGATATTACGTTTAAACTTCTCAATCCTAAAGCGGTCGAACCACAATGCGTGTATTGGAACTACACAGCAAGGTACCTGACCTGCTTTCTGTTACATTCAATTCCTCTTGTAAAACATACACAAAGTGCCCAGGCACCTATTTTGTAAGTGATGTTGCTTTGTCTGGTCAGTACGTATTTTGAGCGTAAAGTTTTATTGCGACACAAATTTGGAATTAGTTTTTTGGTAAACGTGTTTCCGCTTCTAAACTGGCAAATAACCTCCAATTCAAACATGCGTGTTTTTATGTTCGTTTCAATACGCTAGCTTAAATATCATCTGTCTGCGAAATTTGTTTATTTTCTTGTGTGTAAACCCCACGTTTATTACGTCACAGAGGCACAGGTTCGGCAGCGGGCGGTTGGTCACAACGTGGGTGTTCTAGAATTTATTACAATGCCACCCACACCACGTGTTCGTGCGACCATCTTACGTCATTCGCTGTCATCACTGACGAAGAAATAACCAGGTATCAGATAACTGTTTTACTTGCGTATGTTTTGTAAAAGATTCTTGAGGAAAAAATCTCATTGTTTAATGGTTTCTTCCATTTGACGAAATAAATTTTAACTCTTGGCTCCAAAATAAATTATCGAAATTTTAAATTTGTAAATGTTACCTAAAAAATAATTCTTTCTCTGATTGGCACTCTTTTGTAAAAGACAAAAAATAGAGTAGCGAATAAAATTGTTGATACGGGTGTAACTTGCGTTAATTAGGCGTGAAAGTAAAACAATTGCCGTGTATTGCCTTCAGTAGAAACAAATATGTCACTCTAAAAACTGTTAAGTAAGGTGAACACCATAGCATGCTATATACAGAGATGTCGATGTGTTTGAGTTTTTAACACAAATATTTCTTGCAGTGTCCTCTCCCTCCTCCCAGTCAAGGTTACCATGGTGATAACGATATCAGCGTCACTAGCGTTCCTCTTCGCGTCGATAGCGGCATCCATGTTTTTGAGGGATGTAAAATCAATACGGGCTCTGATCAACAGAAACCTGGCTATCGCCTTATTTCTCACCAGTCTGTTGTTCCTGATTGGAATACAGGTAAGTTTTTGCGTTTAAACGGAGTTTTTCGGTCTATCACGGTGGTTCTCAAACTTTACGACACTTTCGACATATTAATTATCAATCTGCCAGGGCATTTTTTCCCATATTTACAATAGCCAGTCACGGAAGGCTAACTAAACTTGTTTTTTTGCCTACCGAAAGCAAAAAAAAAATGTTTAAATTGTTTGTACTAAACTATATTTTGAATTTGTAACTAAACTACAAACTGATGGGTTTTTGTTGATGCAAATATCCAATTTAAGCTTCGAAAAATAGTGGCGTTGACATTAAAAGGTAGGCCATCGATAAATAGGTCATGTTTGGTATAACGAAACTGTACAAATACTCAAGTTATTTAACCATAACCTAGCGTAAGCGTTTGCCTAGCCCTAGACCGTAATTTTTCTGCTCTAAAAACATTTCTTGCGTCGCTAAGAAAGTAAAAACAATTAAAATATAGAGTTTCGAAATTACGATTTAGTTGGTTTATTGGTGGTTCTTCATCGTACCTTGTGAACTCAGCCCTTAACCTTTCGCAATTTTTGCAGCAAACCTCGAACATCTACTTGTGTATGACGATAGCAGTCCTTCTCCACTTTCTCCTCATGTCTACGTTCTCCTGGATATTTGTGGACGGGGTCCATCTTTACCGAGTTCTTACCGAGAAACGAGATGTGAATAGTGGGAAAATGAGGTACAACATACAAAAAATTAAATAACTCAGTCAGTGTGTAGTCTGTTACGTCATCATCAGAATGTGAGATTGATATCACAAACGAACCGAAACGAATTGGTTTTAACAGGAATGCGTTGAAATACTGGCAATTTTCTTAATTACCAAATCATATATGTAAAAGTGTGTGCAGTAAAGTACTCTTCGATTGAAATGCTCGTGAAAAATTAACCTCAAAATTACGTAGTGCAAATATTACAAGATCTCGTTTCTAAACCATTCAGTTAAGTTATTGAAAGCAAGCAATCGGATATAACAAAACAAGAGTTTAATGCGGAAAATGTTATTTGTAGGGTTTACTATCTTCTTGGGTGGGTTGTACCAGCTATTATAACCGCTCTATCTGTTGGCTTGGAGGCAAAAGGTTACGGAAATTCACTGTTTTGTTGGATCTCGTTCGATGACTTTCTCATTTGGAGCATCGCAGGTACGCGAAAATATTTCGTGTTTACGGAAATATTTTTGATGTAATGTTTCGTTTTCAACCGTGATATCGTAATAATTTCTTATTTCTGGGTGCAATTTCCACGCTATAGCAAAGTCAGGGTTAATATGCTCATCATTATGAGCAATCTCAGCCCTGTTTACTGTTATGTCTCTGCAATCGCTTGCCCGATTTTCTATCCCGTCTGCTTATGTCATAAACCGATTCAACATTTCAGATATTTTGAACCGCAATTTTAATGCTGTGTTCCGATATACGTGTCTAAAGGTACATTTGTGCAAATTTGTTAAATAAACGATAAGCAATGTGGAGCCAATGATATGAATAGTGTATAAGCTGCAGACTCCAGCTGCACTGACGAGACCTTTTAGGTCGAAACAGTGGCCATCTGTCTGCAGCTTATACACAATATTTAAATAAACAGTGTAAACGAAATAGAAAAGCCAAAGCTAATATGCCAATCACCATAAACACCTTTCAAACACTGCTGTCATCGGTGCTGTGAACTTTGGCTTTTCGTATTCTTCATCCACTAAATCTTCCGTAATTGTTCCAGGGCCAGCCATCCTCTGCTGCGGAGGATTTTTCGCCCTCTTCTTCCTCTCCGGGCAGGCTTACCTCTCATCGAAGAGTGCATCCATGAAGAGAGAGGAGATTCTGCATGATATGAGATGTTCGTTCATATTGGCTCCGCTCATAGCCTCAACATGGGCTTTCGCCATGTTCGCAGTCAACTACAATCAGTCCCTGTATTGCTACGTGTTCTGCGCTCTCTGTCTAATACAGGTTGGTAAAAACATTTTTTTTAATAATTTGTTGCTTTTATTATTTGAATAAATTTTTGTTTAAATTCTGTAAAATGTGAACATTTGTTTCAATAAAGTTTTGAATGTATATTAAATTCTCTACAATATGTATAATTATTACGTCACAGAGCGTGTTGGTGTTCGTGTTTCATTGTCTGTTGAACCAAGAAATGAAACGAGCTTATCGAAAATACAAACAGAGATCTTTTAAATCGAGAGATATGAACAGTACCAGACAACAGCTGTTGAACAGAGTAAGTCTTGCATACCTCACCATAATTAAAACAATACAATTTTCATATTAAGCTAACTGGCAAGTTACACCTACATATAAAATTAACTGGGGAGTTTTTTGGGGATTTTTTAAGATTAGCCTTTTTACATCTTACGTGACAAACCCATGTTCTACAATGGCAAAAGTTTTCCACATACAGCATTTATTTATAAACCAAGTAAATGTTTCAAAAACTACAGCTGTCAAAAATAAACTATTATGTTTTCACTATACATTTTATCTACCTCTGGTTTCGTATTAGAGAATCTTAACACTTGATTGTTTATTCGCAGTCGATTGGTCGCACGCCGGATTCATCAGTGCGTGGCGGATTGCCACGGTTCGATAATTCCACGTCAGAATCACTTACGATGAATCACGTGACACCGCGCAAGGTGGGGATTTAGAAACGTTGTGTTTGTTTTTTACTTGTGGGCCAAACGATTCCCAGCATCGCGTATCTCGGATCAACGGCCGTTAAGAAGCTTTCTTTATTACTGTGTACATGAAAATGTAAAATAATTGTCTTCCAACCAATGCCTTACAGTGGTGATGGATACAGCTTTTGTTGTTGGATATTGCAGCTAATAATATTGTAATTTATAATAGAACTGATTTCTGGGGAAAATTAACGTAGTTTATATGTCCCAAGTTTCATCTGTCATATACAGAAACACTTCATCAGGGTTTACACTGCGATTCAAACCCAATACCACGTAACATTCGAAGGCACAAAAAGAAAAAAGGGGGGGCACGCTAACACCCCTTGCGATATCACGTGATATTGTAGCTTTGAAATTTATCTCACTCAAAAATCTCCATTCTAGCGAACGCCCACCTTTGATTCGCTCGACAACAGCGACTCCGATGCGTCAGACGGTAGCTATGACAACGACGACACGGCTTCGAACAGTTCCATGTCGCTCGCGTCCAGTAGTTGTGACGACGAGGTCGACATGAACACGTTACAGAACATCAGGAACACGAGGCCCAACAGTAACCACGTATCAAATCACACGTCAACAGGTATAAGTTGTTTGTTGATTGAAACTTGTTTTTATTTTGGGTTGATGATATTTCTGTTGTGAAATAGTTCACAAAAAAACGATGGTTGGGGTATTTTGTGTAGAGTTTATGAAACTCCTGGTATTTTTTTAGTCCTTTTTTATCACCAACACTTCATGAAATGTGCAATTTATTCCGATTGCCGATTAAACTTATCAGTTCTCCAACTGGTAAACTGAGTTTGATCCGAATTTAACGTGCACTTTGTACACAATCATAATCCAGGACATTTTCAATGCATTTTGCAAAGTTTGCTTGATATCACACGATGTAGAGGTGGAAGCAATGTATCAAGGACAAACACAACCAACATAACCTTGATATTTGTTCAAGCTAGTTATAATACGGCGAGATATTTGTTATTTATTAACGAGACATTGGACTTCTGACTCGACACATGTTGTGTCTTTCTGATGCACTTTGTCTTCATTTCAAAAACCCTGATCCCTGTTTACCTTTCACACGTCACAATCCTCTTTATTACAACCGGCGTTCTACATTGTTGCGTAACAACGCGTGCATTCTTTGTTGCCAGGTAACGGGAGTTCGCGAACGGGTCAGATGAGCGCATCCCGCGTCAAATTCCGCTCGAATCAAAGCGAGGAAAGTTTGTCGAAGTAAGTTGACGATGTTGTTGATAATCACAAGGTCGTGGGTTCGAGTCCCGCTTTGGGACAGAAGCGACTTTAAAGTGTGAAAAATCGTAAAATCAGTTGCCATCTTGTGGTAACGCATGTCAGAATCAATGCGTTCGTGGCACATTCTTCTATGTATATTTCTCATTAATTGTAAAAATCATGACTGGGCTTGCAACGATTTTAGAGCTAAATCGTTGCTACGTCATCAACACGAAGGCAACCGCTGAGTTGTGCAAAATGCTACTGAAGAATGTAACAGAAAGCCATAAAACAAGCGTCCATCGTTGCAGACTATTTGCCTAAGCTGTGTTGAATACTTCTTTTTTATCAAACACTTCTAAACATTTCAGCCGAAGCGACGAAACAGAATTCTGAACGCCACTTCAACCGAGCCAATAGAAGCCTAAAAAATCATAAAATGGTAAAGCCGGCCACCCGAGGCGCAAGAGTGCAGTTAGATAGCCAGTAGATATGTAATGAAGCCCGAGGAAAACCAACGGAATTCAAGGCTTGAAAGAAGCGGACCAAGTTTCTCAACCAATTTTATTCACTGCTGGTTACGTTGCAAACATATGCAGTTCTTCAAGCTGTCGCTCGATCCTGTAATTTTTATACTTTTTAGAGCGTTTTTTCGCCATTTATGAATCGAAAGTCGTAATCAGAGCAACTTTTTGCATCCAACCATGTTTTACTATTTTTTCTACGAGGTTCAATGTGACTTTGTTAGTTGGTTACCCTCTCGCCACGTACTATACAGAACCTTCATTTAAAGTTGTTGCTGACCAAAGAAATTACCGGTTTTTGCTTACCGTGTATTTATGCTTGGTAAAGCACTTTTTATGTGTTTGCATGGAAATTGCTTTATTTCATCTGCTTGTCATTTGCACGGCTTCAAAACATTTGTTTGCTTCACCGTCAAGCTCGAAATTATAACCAACAAGGTTGAAAATGAATCCAGCTCAATTGCGAATTCTTTTAATCATTATGATCGACTCAAATTATTTCCTGCTGTATTTTTTGTGGAGTACTTGATGATGCGAACATAAAATTCAACATTTTAGTAACCTTTTTCTCTATTTTTGATACATGTTAAAGAGTGTTCAAGCCTTTCAAAACATGCACTGTTCACCGCTGTACCAAATCTAAGGCCTTTTTGGTCTTTTGTTTTATGTCGGGGTGTTGTTTATGACGTCACAATTTGCCTATCGTCGTCGCAAAGCGCGTCGTTGGTGGAAACTATTTCAGTTCACACCTTTTCGTGTTTCTTCATCGGCGTTTTTGCTCTATGACGTCACTATACCTACCTTTGACACACTTGTGAGTTACTGCGTTCTTTTACCATTTATCACGGTTGTGACGTAATAACGTCCGTTTTTATTCGTCAAAATGTGCTTTGCTTTTTTTGTTGGACGCGCTTTTTTACATTCTTCGGTGCTCTGTAGCTTTTTCAACGTGTAACGTTTTCTACGTGTTGTAAATTGTTTCAGTGGGTAGTTGTCTGACTGACGTCATGTCAAACACGAATAAATATGTTTTTTTGTAAAGTTTTTGTTTTTGGGGAGTAAGTTTATCCTTTAGATGAAATTTCATCTGATTGTAGACACTGGTAAAGGTAACTTGGTGCATTGTAGAAGCATAAATAAGGTCCAGATTCAACGCTGGCAAATAGATAAAAATCAAACACGACTTTATTCACAAAATATTGGATTTCTAACATAAATGTGCAATTAGACGTCGACGCAAAACGCACAAGTACGAAGGACTTTTCAGAGCAAAGCCCAACGTGATAAAGGCGGAAGTCAACACATGGTGCAGCAGTACTTACAGAAAGTCATAAACATGACACTGGCACGGCGCATTGAAATGGAGAAAATTTGAACATATTGACCACCCAGTGATTCGAACCCACTTAAAGCTGGCTCCATCGACTTCGTTCTGATCGGTCAAAAAGTTCGTCTGCAGTTGTTGGAGAACGTCGTGGTTCATCCGACACCCAGACATCAAAATCACTGGTAGCTTTATATAATTGTAAAGTAGACAGGAAATTTACAGGTTTACAACCAAATATTGGACATCTTGAACATTGGTTATTGCTTGATACAAAAATCTTATTATTAGCCAACTAGAGTGAATATTGGGGTGCAGAAAACGACAGTTTACTAGTTGGAAAATACAGCAGGTGTAACTTCGTTTATCTTTAAAAATTCAACCTTATTCCGACAATACAAAACCGTTTAGACACAAGCTTATTTAAAATATTCGAAACTTTCATGAAGAAAGTCGCCAGTAAAAGTTTGGCGGTTACGTGACAGAAAGCCACAAGCGTGTTCTATCCGGGAGACGCAGAGAGCTTGAGGCAGCCAGACAACTCTTCAAGCACGTTGTTAACCATTTACAGCATTCATATCGACAAACAAAGGCGAGCCGGTTGGCATATTTGTCGTTGTAAATCTTTTTTGCCAGGCCTTCAGTTTTACCAAATACATGGCGGGCCCTTTGTTTCAAGCTTTAATATTTCGCGTGAATGATTTTGGAATCGGTGGAAATAAAGAGGATTCAAACATAGCCACGAGCACAACCATTATGTCTTGCCCTGGTTACCGCAAAAACCTTAGCGCCGCGGTAAATGTAATGACAAAAACCGTGCAGTAAAATGCATCCAGTAAAATATTTAATAGGTTTGTCTACAAGTTCTGATAAAAACTAAGCCTTAAAATTTACTGTTATATTCACTGGAGCATGTGATACAAAAAAAATACAAGAATATCGAGACTGATTTCCAGGCTAAAATCTGACATTCTAGGTCCTAAGGATGCTTTTTCTTAAAAGCGAAATATATTTGTTTTATATACCGAGACTGAAAGATTTTAGCTTGGAAATTAACGTTTCTGTAATTGTGGTATACATATACATAGGTTTGAAATCGTCAGCTGCAACAGTATAAGAATTTATTCCCCAGAATTACTTGACAAGCATATCGTGGCCGATGTAAAAGTTACTTGGTAACCAATGTGCCTTCCTCCACTGAAAGGTATTTCATGTTGGAGCATGTTCCCTTGCCCACTTAAACACCACATACAACAGTTTGCTATGCAAACACACGGTTTCAGGACCACACAAGGAGAATATAATGTATCTGCATTACATTATCATAAACAAGCACAGTGTCCCTAATTTCACCTTATAAAAAAATGTTTAGGGTTGTGACACTTGACTGTCCTTGAATGTCACAGAAATATCAAATACATTCTGGTTAAAGTAACCTATTATCATTACACATTTGAACATTGCACAATGTTCATGAGTTACATTTAATTACAAATCAATTTTGGAAGGTTTGACTGCAATAATAAGTTTTTTGCCATATTTAAATTCAACCAAATGTATAGGAGCAATTAGCAACATATTTTACCACTGGTTACTTTAGCATACCACTATATTATATTTGTAATATGGTGTATATATTATATTTTATGAAAAATACATTTAATGTGGCATATAGCCTCATGTGGTTACATTCTATGCTGCTGTGCTGGGATGACCAGATAATGATTAGATGATAATGTGACACTCAATGTGCAAATCATGTCAGGCTGTTGAAACTGCAACAGCACATCGTGATATTGCCCACATGGTATCACTGTAAATTGCTTCCTCTTGCTCAAAAACCTGCAAAATAATACAGTTTAAATGAAAATAAAACATTTAAGGCCTAAAATACAGAACTTCATACTTTTTGGCTAGGAACTGAGAACATTCTACAGCGGTGGTACCGATATAAAACGGTTTTGGATACAGACTTGAAATAAAAGCACTCACAATGTTTGTAAAACTAACATGTTTCGCAGATTACAAAGATCGAAAAATTAATGACCGCATTTTTTGCGGGAAAAGTAGGTTTGACGCCTGTCGTTGTCGCGCGTCGCATATTACAATGCAATTAAAATGCAAACAGCGGAAACAATTTATTTTTATTCAGCATTTTGTTCAGAAAACATTTCATAACTTATCATTTGAATGAATTATCAACTTTAATAAATGTAACTTACTTCTTACGAAAAGTATAATACCCATTCCTTCAAAACAACGGTAGGGCTCAAACTTCACTTTCGCCAGCAGCAAATTCTACAACTCGAACTAGCAAACGCCTTACTTTCGTTTGAGCCGGCACGTTTTTATCGAGGAACCGCTGTTTACCAAGGCATATATCTGCCTTCGTTAATGAGACGTCCGACCTACACGCCGAGTTACCTAGATTAATTTATCAGGCCGGCTCACGCACACCTTGTTTACTTACCGTGTATCAAATGTGTGCGCCATTTCTGTCTTGATAAATCAGCAGCTTTCCGCAAACACAACGTTAATCAGTTATGATGGGCACACAGGCGTAACAACGAAAGTACTGAACGAGGCTTGTGAAAATTTCTTTTAATGGATAATACTCTTTTCCAGCAAACTTGTGCTGAAAATCGAAATGCAATAAAAATGCCTTTTTTAGACACAACATGAAAAACTGACATTAGTAGCCATGATAAAATAGACAACCAGCAATATACAACCGATAGCAGGCAAACCCCATGAGCACGTTGCAACTATTTGTGCCAGTGGTTGTCACTTATCATTTTTATTCTTTAAAGATTTTTTATTAGAGGTTTGAACATGAACATCAAGTTGTGAAACAACACTAATGACGAGCAAAAAGTGAAATATTTTGCAAGATGTCGCAAGTCACTGAAGGACTTTCCAGACTGGAAATCCTAATCTTGTGTAAAGAGCAAATGTTTGACGTTCGCTGTTTGCATTCCTAACTGAAACAACGCCGCTCTCTGATAATCTTCGCGCCATTTTTAACCAACGGTCGAAATATTCTTGTCATGGTCACGTACGAAGTTACTTGAACTTCCGATTGCCAAGTTTAAGTCATCACCGAAACTTGCAATCCAAACAGTAGCATTAAAAAATATAATTTATCCTCGCTTAAAAGTATTCTGTGAAATACAATGGAAAATAACATTCATAGACTAATCATCCATGCACAAGCAACACGGTATTTATTACCAATAATTGCGTTTTTTGTCTGCAAAACCCCATTCTTTACTAAAGGGTATGAGTTTTTAAAAAGCGTGACGTAATTGCATGTCAACGACCTCGAAGCTTATGATGTCATTGGTATTTCACAACTGTGCCGGTTCCTTGCGACCTCATGACCGAGAATTTGTTGTGTTATGAAGCTTTCAGATAATTGGGCGGAGGAGGGTTGGGGGAATTGCGTTTCTATGGATCCGAATAAATCTTCCCTCTCAAAATCAACTCATTTAGCAAACATATCGATAAATACAAATTTTCCCTTGCAAGGTGGCGTGGCAAGAACGCCCTTCTGCCGATTTTAAGACAAAAAGATGTTCGTATATAACGAAACAAAAATATAGAACATGTCCAGCATCTTCCCCATTTTATCGCTGCTGCAAAATTCCTCTAGTCTTTATCATTAAAGAAACGCCGTTGAACATGTGGCTTACATTGTGGAAACTTATGTGGCCAACGTGTCATGTTCAAATCACTTTTACCATTAAAAATGGAAAAAAGCGTTAATCTTGGCTTCATTAAGCGCTACAACCACTAGAGACACAAACGCATCAAACACGGAACCACGCCCAAGCCACGTGATTCAAACCATGGGATCTCATCGAGCACGCCCGGGATTGGCCGTAAATTACATTCTGTAACGCGACAAGTTTGAACGTAACCTCTGCTGAGCTTTGTCCTGCCCTTGTTCGGTTTCTACAGGGGTTGGAAACCGTTACATGTTTGCTTGGTAGTGGCTTTCATAAATTCCGTTACCAAGTCCCTGTATAACTTGGCTGACTGACAAGAGCTTAATGATTAATTGGTGTTGCTTTTACACACAACTTTCTGACAGTACGTTTTAAACAGTAATTTGACAATCAACCTTGCTTCGACTATTGTACCATATGTGATTTTTCTGGTGGTTGTTCGACATACAAAGCAAACCTTAATGTGACAAGCACCAAATGTCTGTGGTTTGCATCTGAGATGTTTTGAATTGAAATTTCGCCTTTGATGTTGATCTTCAAGGACGCGAGATGAAATGAACGAGTTTTTAATTTGCAGAGCCTTTGGCGGTGTGATGCCTTGTAAACGTTATTTTACTGGGGAATTGATTGATGATTCTGCGGGTTATTTGCAGCGAAGCTGCCGTTTAAAAACGCTTGTGATCGTTATTTGACATAAGCTAAATGCCATTAAATTGTGTCCATAATTTCCGTTATTCAAAATACATACGGACTAAAAGCGTTTTTTTTATATCCCTCAAACAACACTGTTTTCAATAAATGCGACAAAATTGACAAATATATTTGGGTCGGGAAATTAATTACAATTTTTATTCAAGTGTTTTTCCCGCCCGCCAGGCTGTGTATTATGATAAGTTGTGGTTTCAACAGTGATCCTTGGTATCGGTTTACGTCATATTGCGACTCGAACAGATTAGCTTGTTGTAAACCAATTTAAAATTTACAGATAAAAGTGCCGATGTTTCCAAAAGCCAGACCACTGTATCCTATTGGTTATTACCTTTTATTTGACCGCACCGGGATTCGAACCCAGGATGTCCTAACAGGAATTCCGATTAGGTTTTCTTCTTCGTATATATGGGTCGGGCGCTTAACCAATGCTGCCAAACGCCTGTACATAACCCTGGGAAAAATATGAAACATGCGCGCACTCTACCGGTTGTAATAATCGACAATGGTATCCACTAGATGTCAGATGATAACGAGTAAGGGACAGTCGTGTGTTGTGACATCGGAAAACAGCATTACGAACCAACATAGGAAATGAATTTAAACTAAATTAGAATACTCAAAAAAGACATCGGGTGTTGGTTGGGCGGGTGATTGGCACCATCAGTCAACCACCCGACCCATACACCAAGTAGAAAACCTGATCGAGATTCGTGGCCAAGATATTCTGGGTTCGAATCGCATTGTTGTAGAAAGAGATATGTGACATTTGGCAGACAAATTGGCACATTGGTCAAAGCACCCTACGATGCACTTGATATAAACAATGCACTAGATATAAAGGGTTTAAAACTACAGTGTAGCAAATACTGGGAAAAAGGGTAAAACCAGGAACCAATCTGTTACACAGTATTAGTTTTGTTCTTAAGCCTTTCCCCAATAAGCTAACTATTAGACAACTACTGTTCAGAATCACTTATTAATGGAAAATATAATCAACTAAAATACATAATGCTGATGAAATAAATACGGATAGGTGAACCAAGCCACCCTGGTAGGCAGTCGATCGATAACCGTATCTGTAGTTGCTGAGCAAAACTTTTTTAGTCAATCTTTCAGGCAGCTCTTTCAAAGATGTTTTTATTTTTAGCAGAAAAATATATTTCGCCCGGAAAAGGGCATTATCAGTTTCTGCAAAGTGTACAAACAACGTAAAATAAGTACAAGCGAAGGTCTGCCACATAAGGGAAAGTACCTTTATAAAAATTAAAAAATGCAAATAAAAACCTGGATATGTAAGAAAAGACCTGGTAACTGACTGCCAATAAAATTCCAACAGAAAATGTATCGCACAAAGCCTGACAAAACTCTCGAGCAAGTCCAATATCTGAATGTTTTATGTCATCACGGTTGTGCGGCAATACCAACATACAATGATTGTGCGCTTATAGGCTCAAAAGTTCGAACCTCGTGTTCCCTTCTTTGTGGTGTTTTTCCTCTCTACGCATTTTTTGGCGTCGCGTATTGTGTGACGTGTACATTCAGATATTGGACTTGCTCGAGAGTTTTGTCAGGCTTTGTGCGATACATTTTCTGTTGGAATTTTATTGGCAGTCAGTTACCAGGTCTTTTCTTACATATCCAGGTTTTTTATTTGCATTTTTTAATTTTTGTTAAGGTACTTTTCCTTATGTGGCAGACCTTCGCTTGTACTTAGTTATTTTACGTTGTTTGTTTACTGAGAACTGATATAGAAAGAAAATGATAATGCCCTTTTCAGGGCGAAATATATTTTTCTGCTAAAAATTAAAACATCTTTAAAAGAGCTGTCTGAAAGATTGACTAAAAAAAGTTTTGCTAAGCAACTAAAATGCAGAATTCACAAATTGAAAAACCGTCATTTCGACACTTGGTGTCCCACAGGAGAGGTTTTCGAAAAGATCATGATGCAAAATTTTAAATCACATCCAGTGTAGACTCTGAACGCCCGGCCTGTGAGGGCCAAGTCTCACAAACGGTAGCCTAAACTTCGTTGAAACATGCGGTTTTCTTTTCCCGGGTGTACTATTACAACTGACGACGGTTTTCAACTGTTTTTCAACAGGCCAGGTTTCCTAATTAACAGCTCAATTTGCAGCAACATTTACAGAACATTACAGTTAAGCCAACATTATTTCCTGAAAGGGGTAAATGAACAATTTTACTAACACAACTTATTTTACCCTTCCAGCACGCTGCAGAAAGTAAACTAATCAATACCAAGCAACAATAGCATTCGAAAGAAACTGTTTCACATAGTAGTCATTGTTTCGTCACTGTCAATTACACATAATGAACGTGGAGATGCAACATCCAGGTTATTTACAAAGTGCACACTTTTATAAACTTATTCAACCATTTATTTCATAAAGCCGAAGTCAGTTCAAGCCTGTGCTTTTCATATTGAGGGAAAAAAATTTCAGGTCAGTCAAGCGTGAAGTTTTATTGCTATTCGAGTAAAAGCTTACCATAACGGAACAGAAAAGGTAGCTCTTGGCTACTGTGGTTTGAATTTGACATGTTTTGTCAACGTAGTAAACAGTTGCCAACAACATTTATTGTCTCACAGCAGATCTTATCGTGGTGGAAACACCCAGTATAGTCTGAACAAACGTGGGTGAATGCTGTCGTTAGACATGGCGTAAGTGGCAATAAAAAATATTCAAGTGGTCTGCTACCTTCTAGTGCTCCAAATTTTGTCCTGTGCAGTTAGGTAGCGCATCCCTTCTGTTGTTCATCGAACCGTGTTTACCTCTCGTGTTGTTGTGGCAGATGTAAAAACTACGTGTTGCGATATTTTAAAACTGAACACGCTGAAAAGACAGTGATCGCCTAGCCTTCGTCTGCAGTTTACGGTTTAGATCCTTTCTTCAGTTAACGCTATGTTGCAATATTATGACGCTTCCACAGCACCAGGTGTGTTAGCAAGTACGGCCAGATTGTTCGTAAATGAAGAAAAATGATATCAGAGTAAAAAAGGGCGTGCGTTTTTTTTGTTATCTCCGCCGCTCCTCTACTAGGTTTGCTACCACACAGTAGTTTACAGTGTGAGCTTGAGGTGATAGCGTAAAGAAAAGACTTCTAGTTGCAGTGGTGTTTTGTGTGTATTTTATTGCTTCTGGCACACTCGTTTGTGTTTCAGGTTTTTACGATCACGTGTGAGCGTGTTATTTCCTTATCTCCGCTATCACCTACTGTAGGTTCGTTACTACACTGTAGTTCACAGTGTGAGCTTGAGGAGATAGCATAAAGAAAAGACTTCCAGTTGCAGTGGTGTTTTGTGTGTATTTTTGAGAAAATGTCGATGCTTATGATAACTAACGCGTTTTTTTACAACAAAATCTACTGCCGTAAATCCGAGGCTTGTTGCTTCATTATATACACAGAGTAGAAAAGGTTTCCAAGTATTTTGTCCATCTATTCAAAACGAGCCAAAGTTCTATTAGACTATAATGTGCTTATTGATCAGACTTGGCTGAAATATAGTTAGGATACTGTGCGCAAATGTTGCGAAAATTTGTATTGGTATATATTGTACTGAACTATACAAAACATTTTACAAATTAGCTGCTATGATGTAAATTTGTCATCTAAATAGCCGACATTACAGCTCACTATAAAAACATATTTGGCTTTCTTGCTTATACATTCCATGAATGTTTTAAAGTGATGTAAAACGTGGAAAAACTTGAATGAATCTGGCGATGCGATGGATGGAAGCAGAGGCAGTAAGACGCCTTTTCTGTGCATTTTCCTGCTTCTAAACCTCGTCGTGGGACTTGCTGTAGTATTCTGGACCGGACCTTATTTTCCAAAACACGTTTTTCAACGTAAAAATGAGGATTCATATACAACGTTACCGGGGATCACTTCATTTCGAGTTAGCAGCACAACACAGCATCCTGACCAGGCAACAACTGACGTAACAGCAGATAAAGAGGCAAGCCAATAAAACAGAGGTTCCCAAATACTGTGTCGTTGGTCGGTTTATTTCCGTAATAAACTACGTGACATTTTAGCAGTTGCAGTGAACTGCATAAGCAATTCGTCGCTAAAAAACGTGTAACACTGTAAATATCCCTGATAAAGGTCAACAGTTTTCGGGTGCCAAGTCATAATTTTGTGGGGGTTAAATGAGTCACAGGTTGGGAACCATTGCATTAAACATTGTCTTTACAAACGTTTCACATTAAAGTAACATATTGGATAAACTTACAACACACAATGAATGTGTTTTTTTTTATAATATAAACATAATTATCATACTTAGGTCCAAAAACCTTGGAGTTAACTAGTTTGAAACGTAAAGCTAAAGCTAGTATGCTACTCATACCGAAGAAGATGTTTTAACCACCACTGTTTCATTATCATAAGACTGTCTTATCTAGTGGTGATGAACACAGCGGTGTTTGGAATGTTTGTTTCGGTATGAGTTGCACATTGGCTTTGGTTTTCTATTTCAAATTATTTTCATACAAAATACAAAACCACAGTAGTGACGTTTATGGTCTAACGATGTATCAACTTGAAAAGAAGTCGTTTCCTGCCAATAAACCATATAGGTATAGGTTGCGCCCTTACAGGTTGCGTATAGGCTGCTGCGTTATATGTGTCTTTAACGCCACCTTCGGCATCAGTCTTAAATTTCTTACATGCTTTGCAACAAAAAATATTTGATCATTGACTGTTTGTTTTTACACTCACAGGTCGAACAGTCGGAAGCCTACTTTGAGAAACAATTCAAATTATCGCCGGGTGAAGGATTGCGAAAAAGATCTGATGAATTACGTAACTTGACACCTGCTCAGTACTACGAAAAACTTAACCATAGTTTGGTTGAGGCACAAAAGAGAAAAGTATGTTGCTTTATTGATATACAATATTCCTAAGACAGGAGTCTGGTATAGACGCTATTGGGTGATGGTAAATAAGCTGGAGGTTAAAATGTATCTTTCAATTTTCCTGGGGCAAGACATAAGTTAACTAATGGTGGCAAATAACTGTCATGAAGAACCGCCTGATTTCATGTCCATCTCAATGTAAAAGTTTGTTATTATTTATAGTTGTATTTGTGTGACCCTTTTCAGAGGTGTTGTTTCAAAACATGCTAGCAAAGTAGCTTGATTGCAACATTTAAATTGTACATGAGGCGAAAAAGTTGCTTCAATATGAAGAATAAATGGTGCTACCACAAGGAAAACTTACAATTTAGTGACGTTTTTTTAATTGGCTATGGAGACCTTGTTTGTTGGGCACACAGTGTGGAACGAATAGTTCTTGGTGTATTGCTTGGTAGTAAATGATTCATAGACTTTATCGGTATAGTATAGGGACCATAAGTCAATATACATATTTACCGAGTCTCTTGTTGTATCACTACGATCCTACTAAAATCCGTTTTTTTTCGGGTGCAGATCATAAGGTGGTCAAGTTAAGTCTGTGCAACAGAGACACGAATATTCTATGAACAACTAAACCGAACAATTCAGTTACGAATCCACACGTGGAATCCAAAAAGAAACACGTGAAATAAGCGGCAAATACTTTTGTCCAACCCCGATACCCTGCTGTATCAAAATGGCAAACTATATTCGCATGTTGCGTTTTTTGCTGAAGCATTTTCTTGGCATATTTAAAATGTACAAGCATTAAAGCCAATACTGTTTTAGTGATCTGCAGACAGGGGAATTTTTTGATCCATATGTCTCATCAGTGCAGCTCGGTGACTGTAATGATTCTTTGCTGTTTAGCTGACAAAGTCGTAATACGTCATCAAGGCTACACTGATGAGATCCAGTAGGTAGAAACAGTGGCCATATCTGCAGATCATTTTAAATTGTTAAAGTGGTGCCATGGTTTTTCTTGTCATTATTTGACATCGCTCTTTCGCCACCGATCCGTCAATATTCTTGGAGATCCGCCACATCCCCTTTCCCGCGCGACATAACCAACGTCTTCGGCTGCGTCACACTGTTTATTTTCATTTTCGGATAATTGGTTGTCGCTCAAAAAAACAAAAAAATACCAGTAAGTGTTTCTGTTCATATCACCCTTTGTGAGTCGCCCATGCACTGTGTTCCGCACGCACAACTCGATCATTAAATCCGTTCCCGCAGAGCGGGCGAGGATTTGTTGTTGTTTTTAGCGCTCTTTGTCTTTCTGATCTTTCATTTGTTGATGGTTTTGTGCCATAATTCTCACAAAGGCTGCGTTCGGTCCAACGGTTGCCTGTTATGACACATCAGACAAAAGGAAAATCATTTTTATGTATCCTGTTGCTTGAAGACAACGATAGCGATACTTAATCAATGCCATGGCCGTTGATGGTTTTAGTTTTCATATACGATGCACATCCAAAATAAAAGTTTATACAGTTTTATAAAAGTAAAGTATAAATTCGCTCCTGTTGTGTTGTTTGGAGTGCACAATCTTTAATGATAAACATTGTTCAGCTCATCATTATAGAAGTATGGAAGCCGACCTACGGCAGAAGAAAACCTTCTTTCCTCGACTTCCAGTGTGGTCTGTGTCAAATCGAACACACCTTGGACAAGGTAAGCAAACGTAATAGTCACTGTACAAGAATTCTTCATCTCCACGTGATTGAACCACGTCATTTCATGGCTACGTTACAAACTCCTTTAAGCCAACCGTATTGCACACGTCAAATGTACTCCAGAGGGCAAAGTTTTTGACAAATGTGTGATCAATATAATTAACCCTGCCTCCAAATGCAGCAACAAGCTAAATTACACAGCACAGAGCAATCGTGTACAGCAGCTATTGTGTTCTAGAATGCAATATTTGTAACTACGGTAACCAAAAAGACGTCGTTAACTCCAGGACCTTTCAAACGTTTGTGTCCTGTTTCCCATAAAAAATAAATTTCTGTCCAAACCCAATGCTGTTTCGCAAACAATTGCCGGCGTAAAATACAGAGTCGCCCCTGCGAATCTGATTAGTTGCACCCACATTCCAAAAATTACACTTTGCTGTCTAAAACGGGATTGCGATCCACAAACGACCTTTACTGTCACCGTCACAACCAGGACAAACTCAAGTGTCTCGTGGATTGTTACGCAACAAAGTGACACGAAACGGAATTTGCGTCCTTTACCGATGTTTAGGGTGATACGACTGACGAAATTTTTTTGCGTGTTTGTCCAACCTGGAAATGTCACCCTTAATATTTTACAAAACGTTAAAAAATCGACGCCTATGCTTGTTATTTTACAGTCGAACGACTCAAGAACCAAAGCACTGGTGTATCACTTTCAAATGACCAACGACAAGTTTTTGCCATCAACAAGGTAAAAAAATAACCCTTCGTATTATCCGGCACTCCTACTTGATATGATTACCTGCAATTCTGCGTTTAGCATTTCAATTCGTATTTCGCTTTGCCAACATATTTAATTGGTTTAAAATTTTCTAAATTAGAACGTTGATCAGTAACGTCATCTAGCGGGTAAAATAATAATTGTTATGTCCGAAATGGGAAACTAACATTTACGGTATATTTATACACCGTTGTTTGTATTTTTTGTGCAAATTACAAATAAATTACTTGGTTACAGACGTCCTGATCAATATTACGTCTGGCAAACCCGCGAAAGTTCCACGCACGTCCAGTTCTACAAAATAAACCTTACAAGATTTAACAATTTCTTCAATATGACGATGACGCCAAGGTATTTGCTGATGAAAGATTTTCCATTTTTTCCCCTTTTTTAATATAGGTTTGCATTTGTATTTTGATAATGCAAAGTTTGTATTATAAATATTTTAATGGGAAACAATGAAAATATCAGCAAAACATTACAGCGACAACTACAAGCTTACACGGCCTACAAAATATACTTGCACGAATAGATTTTTTTTCTTCTAAGAATCAGAAATAACCTGCTGTATTTCGTTATATTCAAGCGGTTTCACGAAAAAAACCTTAAACTTGAACGTAATATGTTGATAAAAAATTTTAAGGAATATTTACGGAAACCAGATTTCGATGTGGGCTTTGAATTTTTTCAATCTTATCTGTTGTACAGGAGGTATGGGGATATATTCGATCCATACGGCACTGGCGCCGCGCTACACCAAATACTTCCTAATTTGCCCATGAAAGATGAACAAATTGACGAAATGATCAGCAAGAAAGATCGACTCGGTTTATGGATCGTCTCAAACTGTGGATCATACACAGGGTTGAAGGGGGCGAAATTGAGAATGGCATACGCTAAAAAGCTCATCGCCTTCGGGCTGGATTTGGAATTGGGAGGAAAATGCTTTCAAAACAAACGCACAGACAAAGACATGGACTACAAAAGGTGAATAAACATGGCGTGTTTTTCGGGCTCTAAGTTTCATTTGATGATGTTTCTGCTACTTCAAAAGTGAAACGAGATAATAATGTGCGATTATTTAGATTCACTTTTATCCAGGGATGTCAGAAGCAGAAACTGCTTAGTCACCCTCCTGTATCCTGCATCCTGCATCCATGACCACTAATGAACTTTGACACTGAGTTATTTATATTGAAAAACTTCCACAGATAACGATGGAAATAGATCGCAAAATTCTGAAAACTGCATAAATAGATGATTCTGCAATATTATGGCTTTTTTTGCACATATATTACATTGGTGTTTTTTGCCTTTTGCACTATCGGTTACCAAGCAGTTCCGTTTGGCCATAGTGCGCTCCACAGTGGTTCGTCGTCTCTGTTGTTCGGTACCTAGTATAGGGTACCCTGCAGATCGACGTTGACCGAAAGGTACCACAAAGTGGAGACTAGTGTGCCTGCTAGTGTGAAAGCTAGCACAGTGCTACTCAACAGCTGCACTGATGAGACCTTACAGGTCGAAACAGTGCGTGTACACACCCTGTCTGCAGCTTTGCGTAGATGATTCTCCTTTAACCATTACCAACTGTATCGCAGATTTAAATTCTACCTCGCTTTTGAGAATTCGTGGAATTGCAGTGATTACATCACAGAAAAGTTTTGGCGAAATTCGTTTGAATACGGACCGGTTCCCGTTGTATTGGGAGCTGCAAAGAGCGACTACATCGAAACGGCGCCTCCAAACTCATTCATCTACGCCCAAGACTTCGAATCCCCCGAAAAACTCGCAGAATATCTTCTCCACCTCGACAAGAACAACACAGCCTACAAGGAGTATCACATGTGGAGAAAGCTTAAGGTTACAGACATGCCTTATTACCGCAGGGCGGACGGAATGTGCCAGTTATGCCGAGTCCTGAACGGAATAAATATCGACAATCTTTTTAACACTAAATTCGAGACACGTTTCAAACACATACCTATGTTTGGACTTCCTTCTGTGCCGCGAATTATTCCCTCGCTTGAGGACTATTTGTACAAGGACGAGAATGAAGGTTGCAATGACTTTCCTCCGAAATGAACCCGGGTGACCCTTCAACGGTATGACGTACAAGGTGGCACCATAGAGAGGTTATTGAGGTCGATGAATGAACAGTTGCAATGTTCGGTCGTCGGGCTAAGCTATAGTGAAAAAAAAATATGGAAAAAGATAAATAAAAATATTTACTCATAAATAGTGAAAAAACTTGCGAATGCACTGTTGACAAATTTTCCACCGATTTTGCTTGTCGTAACTGTGTGTGCATTTTTTTTTGTTTCCTCAAGCTTAAGCGAGTTATAGGGAGATGGATTACCTGTTGTTCTCTTTGCATAAAACTTGCCACTGAAAAATATTCTTCCATTTTTCTCGTTGTGAATCGGTTGATTAGAAAAATGCCCCCGAAATTTTTGTTACCTGCACAACTTCCTGGTGAATTGCACAGCTATGCGATAAAAATATCATTGAATTCTGTTTTCTGTAGACAAACGGCCTCTGTTTCCACCTGTTAGACGGCCCAACGGCCAAGCAAAGACTTCTACTTTGTGGTGACTATACAATCACCGTCATCCGTTGGGCACCAAACTAGGTGCAACCTTACGGAGAAAGCAAGGTGGAAACACAATACCTTTGCAATAACTAAACCAATTGTGCTGTCAGGCTCGTGTGCCACAAAATATCATATATATATATATTTAAATAATATGGACCCTTTATATAAATTCTGCACATGCACAAAAAAAGAATCATAAATTTTTTTCCCCACCCGTGTTTTTTTGGGGACGATCTACGAAACGAGAGATTTGAAAGTGATTTCAGGATGCTGAAATCGACGAATGTCTGTTTCAATATAGGTTCATCGCGATCGCACAGATTGTCGTATATGGGTACGGTAAGATAGGTAATTTTGGCTGTGAACGAAACAAAAACGTTTCCAAATTCGTTTCGGCAGAACGTATTTCGTTTCTAAAATTTAAATCTATTTCTGAGCAAATTTTTGGACAAATGTTACATTGTCGTAACAAATTTTAGGGTACATACACTTGCTGGCACTTACCTGCACAACTTGCTGGCGAATTACTCAGCTATGCAATAAAAACATCATTGAATTCTGTTTTCTGTAGACAGATGGCCACTATTTCGACAAGTTAGGACCCTTCAGTGCATCTTGGTGCGATCTTGCACGCCAAACAGTCAGGTAGACTTCTACTTTGTGGTTACATATACAATCACCGTCATCGGTTGAGCACTAAGCTAGGTGCAACGTTACGGAGATATCATAAGGTGGAAAACACTATGACCAAGCAAATGCTAATCCAATAGTGCCGTCAGGCCCCGTGCCACAATAAACAAAGTGGAGCCAATGCTGTGAATTCTGCACATACACAAAAAAACGTGTCGTAAATAAAATTATCTCCACCCGCAGATCCGCGTGGAACGAAAGATTTGAGAATGACCCCAGCACGCTAAAATCGACGTCTGTTTCAATATAGGTTCCCACGCTGTGAACGGAAAAAAACGTTTCCAAATTCGTTTCGGCAAAACGAATTTCGTTTCTAAAATTGAACCTGTTTCAGATCAAATCTTGTAAAAATGTTTCAAAAACTTTTTAAATTGTTACATTCTCGTAACAAATTTTAGGGTACATACACTTTCTAGAAGCTGGTTCGGTGGTGGTTTGTCGTCACTGGGCCATGAAAACGGCAGACTGTGATCGTTAGCTCCAGCAGTACACTCATATATATAAGCCTGGCACTACCTGTACATGTGTCATTTGACCCGCACGCGAAAAAAATACTTAATTTTTAACTTGTATTGAGTAAAGTAATACATTGAAAAGCGGCACAACTAGCAATTTGCCAAAAAATATGTTGCGTTTCTTTGGCAGAATTTTTCTGCGCGAGCTGTAATTTTTGTTACAGTTGCTACACAGTTGATATCGCATTTCCAAAAACAGTATTTGATTTGTGTTAAAAATCAATTTGTGCCAACTGATTTGATGCCCACGTGTTGTACTCCATCCTAGCGCGACCTGCTGCCTTCTTTTTTCGATCCTTTCCTCGTTTTCAGTTTCGTTTTCGGTGGTAAATCAATACAACCTTCGTTCTCGTCCTTGTACAAATAGTCCTCAAGCGAGGGAATAATTCGCGGCACAGAAGGAAGTCCAAACATAGGTATGTGTTTGAAACGTGTCTCGAATTTGGGGTTAAAAAGATTGTCGATATTTATTCCGTTCAGGACTCGGCATAACTGGCACATTCCGTCCGCCCTGCGGTAATAAGGCATGTCTGTAACCTTAAGCTTTCTCCACATGTGATACTCCTTGTAGGCTGTGTTGTTCTTGTCGAGGTGGAGAAGATATTCTGCGAGTTTTTCGGGAGATTCGAAGTCTTGGGCGTAGATGAATGAGTTTGGAGGCGCCGTTTCGATGTAGTCGCTCTTTGCAGCTCCCAATACAACGGGAACCGGTCCGTATTCAAGGGAATTTTGCCAAAATTTTTCTGTGATGTAATCACTGCAATTCCACGAATTCTCAAAAGCGAGGTAGAATTTAAATCTGCGATACAGTTGTTATCTTTAACTGTTTGGAAATTTAACTGTGATATTGACGTTGGCGTCTTTCCGTATTTATAAACATATTTCATAAACTCCTGAATTTTACAAATTTACCGCTTAACAAGTCAAAATGTCCATCAATTGCTCAGCACAGTTAGGCACAGTTTATACCAGGGACGGACGAACTTTTCCAAAAGTTATTAAAAATTTGGCAAAGGTCAATGCAAGTATAAAGTGATTAAACAGTGTTTTTACGACAAATTACAAACTGACGTATTCACAATTCGTTTAACAGTTGAAACCGAAAGACACAAAAATCATGCAATAAAACTACATTAAATTTCTGTATGAACAGTTGTCATTATGCAGCGACACTAATTAATATCAACCCGTGGCAGGCCATATTGTACTGATTTGAACTGCGTTCCAGAGTTTTCTCTTTTTTCACGTTTTTACGGGCATTCATCAACAGACATTTTTAACATTGTTTAGACAATCTACGTTGTCAAAGCGATTGCTTTCTTGTTTTTTTGCTACGATTGCTTAGTCAGAAGCATCAATATTTCCTGAAAGGAAATTAACATCAATATCATTTTACCCAATTTTTGGAATGCTAAATAACCCAAATCCTTACAGCATTTATTGACAGCAACAAGTTATGGTAAACGGCCGGTTTAAACGCACCTGTTCCATTGTATGCTTGTTTTCTCTTGACTGTTTTGGAAGCACTTCCCACCCAGTTCCAAATCCAGTCCGAAGGCGATGAGCTTTTTAGCGTAAGCCATTCTCAATCTCGCCCCCTTCAACCCCGACCCACAGTTTGAGACGAGCCATAAAGCGAGTCGAGTTTTTTTGCTGATCATTTCGTCAAGTTTTTCATCTTCCATGGGCAAATTTTCAAGTTTTTGATAGAGTCTGGCGCTATTTCTGGGTATATCGAATATGTCCCCGTACCGCCTGTTGATCATTAACGAAGCTTATTTTAAGATATATATATCTGCAGGTAGTAAACCCCACCTGATGAACTTGTGCCTGTAACTACAAAACGTTAAAAAGTTTGGATTCAAATTTTGCATGATAGTAGAGGTTAATATTAAGTATTCATTAACTTTTTCAGAAATGTTTTGTTTGATGTAACACCCGTTTTTTGGGGGCTTTAAAACCTATATTGTCAATCAGCAACAACACATACTTGCTCCCAAACAGTCCACGACCTTAGAAAGTTTTCCAAGAGAATTTATGTAAATTTTCTCTTTGTGTATATGCTTTTAATTTTGAATAGCATTACCTCATCGTCATCGTCATGTTAAAGAAGTTGTTGAACTTTGTGAGGTTTAGGTGATAGAACTGAATGTGTGTTGAACTTTCGCGGGATTTCCAGACGTAATATTGATCCGGACGTCTGCAGTCAAACAATTGGAAACCGTTTATTAGCAGTATACCATTGTATGAAGAACAAATTCCTGATAATATAGAAAAGTGGTCCCCATATTACCAACGAACTTAATCCCACAAAAAAATAGATCTTTTCACCGAAATACGCGATCAACACAATACTACGACTGCTTTCTTGCTTGTTTTGCTACGATTACTTTGCGAGAAGCATCAATATATCCAGGAAGGAAATTATCAATGAAATAATTTTACCTAATTTTTGGAATGAATTCATCTTTTGTCATGAGGAAATGATATATCAATGCTTTTGTTCTTGCGTCGTTTACCTTGAAGGAACAAAAAGTTAACATTTCCGATTTTTTAGATAATATGCAGCTAAAAAAAATTTTTCCGTTTACAGCCCTTTGTTTCACATTCTCAGAATGTGTCCTCTACTATTCGACAAATAATGGATAAGAGAAAATATACCTTTAACAAACCCTATTCTCTGCTTTAAACTCGCGTTGGATTTGCTGTAAAAGTGAAACGGGACAAGATAACTCATTTTCGAAATCTCAGTCGCGAATTTCGCCACCGTTTTAGAGCTGTCATATATAAACATAAATTAATATTCTAGTGATCTTATTCCAGCCTTTGACTCTACAACAACATGCGTCGCATGTGAACGGGAGTTCGAAATTCAGTCGAAATTTGAGTAAGTTATGGAACTGTTAGCAGAAAATGCCATTGTAACGTGGGTTTTTAACGGATCGGCGGCGTTGCATGCTACACAGCAGTTTTGGCCTTTAGCCCAAATGTGTTAAAAACGCGTCCCAAATTCTCTTAAGTAGTGGCCAAACCCGCAGAACACAACAAACACTTGTATTCAATACAACGGAAATGACCGGCACAACACCAACGCGCCCGAACAGGAACGGTTTCTGTGAACAAAAAAGAAACACGATTGTACATACGGTTTGCAGACATCCTAGTACACTCACCAAACTGTTTTGCGACCGATCTATCAGCAGGCACAATCTGCCCGTTGCGAAATCACATTCACAAGTTGCATCAATCAGATGCTGGAAAAACTTTCAAAATGTCACACAGTTTTCAGACGTAAACACTACCCACGCCTTATTCAAATAGAATCCTTATTCAAATAGAATCCTTATTCAAATAGAATGCTATTGTTAAAGCACATGACAAAAAACTGGCAACGCAAGAACAAGCCGACCTAACCACGCGGTCTGTACGCGCCACTGTTGCCAGATTTTTTTTACCAAAAGCGCCAATTTTTTTGTTTTAATACGCCCTAAAGCGCCAATTTCTGCAAAAACAACATGCTGAACTGCGCCAATGTTAATGAAGTTTACACATATCAGTTACGTGCACCAATGGTCATTTTATGCCTATGGTTGAACACTTAAACCGTAAACTAAGACCGTGAGCAGGACGCTTTGATCACAGTCGTCTTTGCAATATGATTATGACGTCATATTTCGTTGTGTCATCAGTTTGTAGTATTTTAAATACGGCTGAAACAACGTTTTGTCACAGAATTAATGAGCTTATTACCAAATTTTAAATATTTCCAAAACACGCCCAAAGCGCACGGTGCAACAAAAAAACGCAAACACCCAAGACAATACGCCCAATTGTGCGTAAAAAGCGCCCAACTGGCAACACTGGCACGCGCAGAGCTACTGCGCAGCCTTTGTTATGAGTGTTGCGCAAAACATAGAATACACAACAGTAACGAAAATAACTAATTAATTTTGGTTTGAGAATCTACAGCCATAAAAACGCAATCAACTGGCCTTACATGTTTCACTCACAAACACATCCAAATTTAATCACATTTCTTTTTTGAATAAAACAGATACTGTGGCGATGCCGATTGGACGTATTTAATATTCCTGTTGTTTTTTTTAATAATAAAAGATCGCCCTAAAGCTGATCGTTTATCACTGTATTTTGGATTACGGAAATTTAACAGAGTTTTTGAACAAATATTTTGTGAAGCAGGAAGTTGCAACTTGAAATAAAACAACAAAACCCAAGAAATAAAAACAGGAGGCGCAACAAACGTCAGAATAGTTTTCTACCTTTTCCAAACTGCGTTGCACCTCACATCCTCCACATTGAAAATTAAGAGTCGACGGTTCGGAGTTTTTGAAACCAATTTTCGTGATCTCTATTATGATGATCTGAAATTGTGCAAAAACAAAACGTTTTTAAAGGCTTCCATGTTGTCAAACTTTGGCTTGCTCCGGCCCCATGAACCCCCAAGTTTCCTCAGCAACCTTTCGAGGGGGTTCAGATGAGACTTTTCCAAACAACACTACTTGTTCCTTTTAGGACAAACTATATATGATCCAAATACCAGACGGTGGCTGAATTTTCACTTAAACTATACTACGTAAACCCCCGGGGTCGCGAACGCCTGGCGAAACCACTGCAGTAACTATTTGGAGCATGCAAGCATGAAACGTATAACTTACGTTTCGCAAACTTTTAATCAAAGCTAATAATGTACCTTCCGCTTTTGCGCCTCAACCAAACTGTGGTTGAGTTTTTCGTAGTATTGAGCAGGAGTCAAGTTACGTAATTCATCAGATCTTTTCCGCAATTCTTCACCCGGCGACAATCGGAAGTGTTTCTCAAAGTAGGCTTCCGACTGTTCGACCTGAAAGTGTAAAACGAACCGCAATAATCACGATTTTTAGGTCAGTGAACTAACGCTTATTCACAAAACATAGAAGTAGTTCAAAATAACGGCCTGAAATTAGTAATCCCGAGCAGAAATCTATTTGAGAGCAAGTATTCGTAATTTTATAAATAGAAAGGTTAGTCTGTATACAGTCATAAAAATACCAGCGTATCGCTGGTAAAATTTATATTAAAAACGGTAGAAATAGGCTATAGGCTACCAGCTGTGCGGTTCTAAACCTTTCTGCTTCGTGGGTGGCGTTACAAAACACTGTGCGATACCAAATCAAAATTTATCTCAAGCCGATATCATAATTATTGGACGATTTTGAAATCCTCAAACACACTAGTTAACACTTTTTATAGTAATTGTATTAAAGTTGCTGTTTAATCTTTATATTGGGTTCAATAAGTCGATTGTGACTGTGGACATTTCAAGCCTCTTGAGAGAGTCTTTTCATCTAAGATCACGAAATTAGAGTTTGCAACCAAGCCTTTATGATAGAAAACACCTGGTTTCAAAGCAAACAATGGTTGTTCGTGGGCACCCTTTTGTATTTTTAATAGTCCTGCTGGACTGGTATGAGCGTTATTGCGTCGCACCGTCACTCAAACGCATAACCTTTTAAAATCCAGAGTACCTAAATCTTAAGGCTGCAGTAGACTTGAATGTTCAATTCATACACAGTTGCTGTTAAATGCCGTTTGATTACATGTACCATCACTGTTAAAATACGCTGCTGTCTTTGATATCCAGCATTTTTCCAGACAATGATGTTTTTCGAAATTGTATAATATAACCATTTGTTTCGCTGCCGTATGGGAATAAAAAACATTGCAAAACAAATTTATTTATGATAATCCTTGCCTGGTTTAATCTCATTTCGGCAATTGTTGTTACCTTAGGTACAGTAACACTTGCTGCGAGGTTGGTATCCTTTGCTGGTGCCTTGGTTATCTCCGTTTGTTGTTTATGCGATTTGTAGTTATTCAAATAACCCAAATCAGCCAAAAATACGAATACCATCGTCTCCAAGAGCACAGTCACCAAGCAGAGAAATAAGCCTGATGGTTTGAAGTATCTCATGTTTGTTGCTTGCTGTTTGATAGATTTCAGCTTTATTCTGAGTTTTAAAAACACAAATTACCTTTATTAATTTATTTGTGACAAAGATTGCTGTAGTCTGGCTCTTTTTAACCTGTCTTGTCATATACTGTGTACATGATACGCCCTAGTCATGCACTATAGACGCTGTAGTGGAGAAGCACAAATATTTTGAATAAAGTCTGGTATAGTCTTAATGCGCTATTCAGGTTAATTGGCATATTGGGCACAGTGTTTCCGCGAGGAACATTGTTGTGATCGCAGTGATTGACTCGATTAGCATTACAGTAAAAAAATCTTTGCGGTATGTTCTGGATCCCAGCTGTTGCTTTAAGTGGCAATGTGTCTTCATCCTTTTTCTTCTATGAAACAACACCAGACGAGATAGAAATGTATATATCCCTTTTAGATGCAACAAAATCGGTACCATCTCATGATATCCCCATTAGGTTCATTAAGCTAGTTAAATACATAATTTCACCCTTTCTGTCGGAGGTGTATAACTGGTGTATTCGTAATGGACAATATATCCTGTAGTTCTTAAGTCGGCAGAAGTAATTCCCATACACAAAAATGGTTCTGTGAGTGAGTGCACTAATTACAGGCCAATATCATTATTGTCCCCTTTTGCAAAAATTTTTGAAAAAATTATTCACAGCCGCCTATATAACTACCTTGAAAAAAGTAAGTTAATTTCACAGCATCAATACGGATTTAGAAGCAAACATTCCACGTCACTCGCCATTTACGACATTTACGAGAAGCTGTTAGAATCTTTTGACAATAAACAGTTTACATGCGCCATTTTTCTAGACCTGTCTAAGGCATTCGACACCGTAAATCACGAGAAGTTGTTGGAAAAGTTAGAGCGCCGGTATGGAATTAGGGGAAATACCCTGCACTTAATCCACAGTTACCTTGTAGGTAGAAGTCAATGCACTAGAACAGGAAATTCTGTGTCGGATATTAAACCCATAACATGCGGTTGCCCACAGGGTTCGCCATTAGCTCCTTTACTTTTTTTATTGTACATCAATGACCTTCCGCAAGTATCCTCTTTTACAACCAAATTGTTTGCTGACGACACGGTTCTTTCAATGACCTCCCCTTCACTTATTGACTTACAATCCCGTGTTAACGAACAACTCGCAAATGTTGACAACTGGTTACGGCACAATCGACTTTCTCTCAACATACGGAAAACAAAGTTCCTATTGTTTTCCCCTTCCACCTCAAGCACTGGCAATTTCACCGTCACCATTGGTCATGAAAAACTTTTGCGATCAGGTAATATTAAGTACCTCGGTGTATACATTGATGACAAACTAACCTGGACAACTCACATTCACTATTTAGAAAAGAAATTGTCACAAGCATGCGGCACTTTTTTTCAGTTGCGAAATTATCTTGACGTTAAAACGTTGAGAAACGTTTACTATTCATTTGTATATTCCCATATTCAGTACGCTATCGGTGCTTGGGGTGGAGGATCGGCACTCTCACTGAAAAAAATCAACACCATTCATAATAACATACTCCGCTCCATAACCTTTAGTTCCTTTCAAAGCCATGTCACGCCATTATACAAGAAATTAGATCTCACAAAAATTAGAGACATTTACCAACTCGAACTGGCCAAAGTAATGCACGATTTCCATACCGGCAATCTACCGGCCTCCTACAACTCCTTATTTTCGTTAGTAGGCACAGTGCACGATCATTTCACAAGAAATGCATCGCAAAAGAACTTATTTCACCCAAGAGTTAACACCACCTTCGGCTTACGTATGCTAAAACATAGGGGCCCACAGATATGGGAGGAAATAAACCCTTCCATTAGATCGCTCTCCCGTCCATCATTTAAAAAAAAAAATCCGCCAATATTTCACATCTCAGTATTAACTTCCTTTTTCATCCACCCTGTTAGCAGTCCGTTTTTCACTTTTTTCTTGTAGTCCTCTTGTCGTTTATTGCGTTTCTTCTGTCTTTTTTTTTATGGTGTTTTTATTTGTGTTTTTATGTATATTCCACTGTACACTCTACGCCTAAATGAACAATTTACTGCCGTAGGATCCGTTGTTGTTTCAGACCTAGGAGCGCTGCACACCAACATCATCATCAGCAAGACCTACGATGATTCAACAAGCGCAACCTCCATACGATCCCGACCATCTCCAACCAAAACCACCACGTTTGGACTGTCCTCGGGACGTTAAGGTCTGTCGATGTGGATCAAAGGAAACGTTCTGAGAACCGAGTTGGCGTTTGCGTTTCGATGGGTTTTGCTTTGGCCAGCACGGGCGGGTGGCCACCTTTTCGTCACATGCAGCTTGTCGCAACCCATCACCTCCCAGTGCGACTGGCTGCGATCCTACGGCAGACGGTGATTCTCCGTGAGGAAATCATCTTTACATGGGTGCCTGACTCGATAACCTTTATGGTTTTATCGGTGCCCATGCCATTTCATTTCCTTGTATATTGTTCGTCGCGTAGTTGCTTTTCTCGCAAAATAAACATGATTTGATTTGATGTATTAAAATCCAAACACAGCGATCTTCAGACAGCTCAGATCGATTTATTTAGAGAAAAATATATTTCGCCTAAAACGGCATCATCAGTTTCTCCATTTACCAAAACTTATTCAAATAGATACGGTGTGCGATCGACAGCCTGCCAGGGGCCTTTGGTTTTTTTGATCCAGATTTGATTTACTAATCACATTGATTTGATTTGATTTGATTTGATTTGTGATAAAAAAGGGTTACGAAAAAGTTTTCAAACAAATCCTAATTATTAAGTTGTATGATAATATGCTTTCACTTTTCGTCGATTTTTCGTATCTCGTACCTCTAGCTTCCATGTTAATTTGTCATTTACCACGCTGCACTGTAAGTAAATAGTAAAGCCAGATTTCAATGGACTTTGAGTAAAGCAAAAAAGAAAAACGCGAATTTGCAACTTTTTGTCGTGAACTTGACAGTACCTTTGAGTAGTTCGTAACGAATTTTAATTGTTAATAACTGTTTGTGATGTAACAGAATCGTCGTAGAAATGTCGCAAGGTGTTGGAATTCGGTTGCATCGATTTCAGAACATTTACAGAAGGTATCTTGTTGCGAATTTTGAACCAATTTACGTTTATTTTTGAACGTATTATTTACTAAGCTTTCTGGCCAATAACAAACAAAAAGTGACCAATAAAGATTGGCGTTGATTATTCTTTTCTGTTATTATCTTTCCAATTTTGGTTGAAATTGTTTTAAAACTGCACCAACATACACAGGCAATTAGATGCAATTATTGCTTTCTAAAATGGAATTATACTTTAATTTAAATTCGTCAAAACAAACCATGCACTTCCTAAGTGTTTAAGTCCGCTTTTTTCAGAACAAAGAGCCTTATATTATCTGGTATGGTGAAGCATGAAAAGCGCCCGCTGTGGTATGATGTATATGAAGCCTTTCCACCAGTCAAAGAACCAAGGTATGTTCCTGAACCAGAAAGCAATCAGTATGGCCTTTCCAAATTCGAAGATGACGTACGAAAAATATACTACAAAGAAGATTGGGTCAGAGCGTGAGTCAATTTTGTAGTTTTTAGAACTTTTCAAACCACACAACATTTATAAATGATTGATTTGATATATTTCAAAGCATTTACATGGGTGCCTGACTCAATAACCTGTATGGTTTGATCGCTTCCCATGCCATTTTTATTTTGCTTCTTTATTGTTAATAAAGTTCAAGTTCCTTCTACAAATGTGAAATAAAATAGAATTATTTATCTCTATTTTATGTTAATAATAATGGAATTCTCATTGTTTATATAAAGTTTTTGCTATATAATTAAGCCTTAGTTCTTGACCCTTTGATCTGTCAGTTGTGTAATTCAGGGTATTAATGTATTGCATGCCAACCCAAGTGATTTTTGAGTTCATATTTCACAATTTAATGTATAAACCTGACTTACACAATAGCGTTGGCCATCAAAGTCATTATGATTTGAAAATTGCTGAACTGGATGACTGTGTTTAAAAGGTTACATGTATAAAGTTGACATGAAGGGAAAATTTTTAAATATACAAATAAATTCTGGTTGAAGAAGCTAATGCAACTAAGTCAGAATATCACAACATGTTTTGCAGCGTGTTTCGCAAAAACAAGATTGACGAGACACCAGGATATATACAATACCGCATAGTGTCATTATTTGACGACAACTTTACAAGTGCAAGTTTCAGCCACAGGTCGGTCAATGGTAAAATTAACATAAACATGTATGAATGACTAAAATATTGTGCATTGTTTTCCTTTTGGTTAATGAATATCAAAATGTTGCCTCATGAATATGAATGTTGTCTTGAAACTGAAAGAGATTTCTAAGTTCCCGTTTCATTTTGTTTTTAAACATTTTCTTCACAGGTTCATCAAACAGTTTCAAGTATTTCAAGATTTGAATAAAGATCTAACTCGAGAAGAACTATTTGAAAAGACGCACGATTTTTTTTTACCAACAGAAGATCATGAAGATATTATAAATGAACACAATTACTCTGATCCATGTGTTCAGTGAAGAAGACATAAGTTTACTCATTATGCTTGTCATAACACAGTGCAAAAAGTTTTAGAAATGTGGTCAACAGACTGTGGCCTGCCTGAAAAATGTGTTCAATTTAACATACGATTTTGCGTATTTTTTTACAAAACAATACAGTTTTTAATAGCTCCA
Source organism: Ascidia mentula (assembly GCF_947561715.1). Taxonomy (NCBI): domain Eukaryota; kingdom Metazoa; phylum Chordata; class Ascidiacea; order Phlebobranchia; family Ascidiidae; genus Ascidia; species Ascidia mentula. The sequence continues at coordinate 18,611,310 of NC_138568.1, read as the reverse complement.
AGTGTGTAAGTGCATGTGATTGGATTGCAACGTATAAACACTATTTGTGGAAAATACACCAGACATGTATGAAATTTTGATGAATCAGGGGAAAATGCTAGAAACACAAGTTAAAGTTGCTCTAATAGCTGGCAAATATGCGTTTGTTTTCTCAACTTGCGGACAAAGCAAAACCCAACGAAACATTTGAACTTATCCCAACAACTAGTTGGTCGCATCAGTGCAGGCGGTAGATGATTGGTCCGTGCATAAGCTGCAGACAGATGGTCACTGTTTCGACCTAAAAGGTCTCATCAGTGCAGCTGGTGTGACTATAAGACTGATTGGTCCACCTAGCATTTCGGGGTCTGTAGGGTTAATCAAAGTATTGCAAAAATTGTATTAATTGTGTGTAAATTGATTGCAACGAAGTATTTCCCAATTCTTATCTGAAAAGTATTGAAATTTGTTTGCACCAAAGGCTACACGTGTTCTGTGTGCAATGGAGCGGAACATAACAAGCCTTTCAAAGAAAGTTGCTGCATTCGGCATTTTTAGTTTTTGCTTGTTTGACTGGGCAGCTGTAAATGCTATCTGCGTAATTCGCTGTTTATTTCTAGTATGCCATGTTGTTGCGTTGTGTCATGCTTTGGCTTTGTCGCAGAAAATCTCGCAAGTTTAGTCGTTGTATTGATTGTTTGATATGAGTTAATGTTTTTGTTTATTTATCAGGAGACACCGTAACCAAACAGTTTGTGTTGTTGTGCAACATGGGATGTAACCAACCATGTAACTTGACATCTTTACTTATCACATGCAAAAGTAAACAACATGCTGATGCAATTCAAAACCAGCTTACTCTGAAGAAACAACTTGGATTTTTACCGCAAGAATTGGATACTATATGCATCGAAGACCCTCAAGATGGGGTAGGAAGTGGTGGTGCTACTTTAAATGCCTTGCTAATACTAACAGAGCATTTATCGGCCAAACATGGTCACACAGTGGTGACAGCAGATGTTTTGTCCCGGGCAAAAGTATTGATAATGCACTTTGGGCGTTACTTTCCTTACGATCCATGTGGTCGGGGATTTGCATGTTTACCACTGGTGCGAAATGATGATGGGGCGAAGAGCCTTGTAACCAATTTTGATTCACTTTTTAACTTAATGTCAACAAAACTTGCAAAAAATTCACCGCCTGGCTTGTGGGTGTGCAGCAGTGACATGCTTCTGCAGCTTGATAATGATGTATTCATTGATTGGGATAAACTGAATGTTGGTGATGGTGTTTTGTGCATATCTGTGCCAGCTAGCATTGACTATGCAACAAAACACGGTGTTTATTGCATCAACGAAAACCAGATTGTCACAGACCTAATTTTCCAAGGCAGCAAAGATGAGCTTTCAAAACATGCCATGGAAAATGACACTGTGTCAATTGTTACAGGTGTTCTCTTTTTTTCTGCTTTTGCAACAGAAAAACTTCTTGCAACACATGTTACCCCTCCATTGGATGCTTGCACTTACCTGGGAATTGATAGTGGCATGGACCCATTGGGATTGTCATTGTTTTTTGACATTCTTTTGCCAATGGCAATTAATGTTACTGAGGATGAGTTTGTAAGAGGCAAGCGCTCGGGTCGCTTTGGCCAACAAAAATTACAAGGCAAAAGCAATTACCTCATGCAAAATGCAAGGGCTGTACTATGGAAATCTTTGCGTCAAATTTCACTGAAAGGTGTTCTGCTAGAGGGGCAGCATTGCTACATGGATATGGTGGACTCTCCATTGGAGTTTCGCAAAAACTTGATTAACATTTCCAGCTTCTCAAACTGCAAAGTACACTTAAGAGTACACAGCCACGTGTCTAAAGATGCAAAAGTTGGAGAAGGCACAATACTGATAAATTCTGTTATTGAAAATGGTGCCACTGTTGGTGACAATTCCTATATTGTGCACAGTCATGTTACTGCAAACATTAAAATTGGTAAGAATTGCTACATTTATGGACTGGATAAAAAATCTTGCCTAGACCTTGGTGATAGAACAGTTCCATCTAATAGTATGATTATAGGAATGTGTGCAACCTTTAGCCAAATAAATCCCAATCGTTTGTTTGCTGCACTACGTACAGATGATGCTCTTATGCAAGTTATCAGTGGGGCAAGTGGGAAAGTTGAAAGTCTTCCTGAAAATCTGTATGAAAGTAAAGAAGTGATAGTTCCACGATCATATGTAATTTCAGCATCAACAGCCCAATGCCCTCAGCTGCCAATGAGCTACAGGAATTTAATCCCCAACAGATCCTTTGCCAGTCGCAAGAATACCTTGTTCATGGCCAGGCTTTTTCCAATTTTTCACCCGAAACATTCTGTTGATGTAACACTAACAGTTCAGCTACTTGAAGAAAATTACAGCAATGAACTGTTCCAGGATTGGTTGGATTGTTGGAAATGTTCGCTTTGCGAAATGCTTGAGCATGTTGATATGGCTTTAGAACTGGATTACCAACAGTCAATGTTTCACCAAGTGTCCTGCCATTTGATTGGAAATATTCTGCTAAACAATATTAGCATTAGCCTTCTACCGTTTCTTGACATATTTGTCGCCACCAATCAGCACAAAGTAATACTAAATTATTTGGACCATGTGGCAATTAAAGCAGTAAAAAGTGGTGATCACGAACAAGGAAGACCTGACATATCTGCCAGGTGCTTTGCATGTATTGCTGATGTATTAGGTGTGATGGCTGGCAGTAAAGGCATCCTGAGAAGTGGACCTTCCGCTAACAGGGAATGGAAAGTTCCTCTAGACTTGCTGGAAAACTTTAGTATCGAGCAAGGTGTTATTGGCCTGGCAGCAATCCGAGAAAACTGGCTTAGCCATCCAGATACGCTGATCCGTGCTTCAAGGCATTATGAAGGCGCAGAACAAATATTAATAAGGCATGCTGTTAGGAGTGCTTCAAAGTTTATTAAAACCACAAAATGTGCACCACTTCCTTTAAATACATGGTTTTGTGCTGAATGCCCAGCTCGGATTGATCTTGCTGGGGGTTGGACAGACACACCACCAATTTGTTACGAACATGGAGGATCTGTGATAAACGTTGCTATTTTGCTAAATGGCAAAAGACCAATCGGTGCTAGGGTCAGAAAAATAAAAGCTGCCAAAATTGTTCTAACTCTTTTAGGTGAAAACCAAAGTGAAACACAAACTGTTGAATGTTCCACAACCGAACATTTGTTGAACTATTATCAACCACAGGCTCCAGCGGCATTGCTTAAAGCTTGTTGCGTTGTATCAGGAATAGTTGATCCCGAGTCTGCTGTGCCATTGCACAAACATCTTTTATCAAAATTTGGGGGAGGTTTTCAACTTGAAACCTGGTCCCAACTCCCCAGAGGTTCTGGTTTGGGAACCAGCAGTATTTTGGCAGGTGCTGCATTGGCTGCTTTGTACAGAGCATCAGGCCTGGCTGTGGACGTAAACTCACTATTGCATTCTGTGTTGGTTGTGGAGCAAATGCTTACAACCGGTGGCGGATGGCAAGATCAAGTTGGAGGTATGTTGGGGGGTGTGAAAATTGGCAGGTCTTCTGCGTGTCTGCCTCTAAATATCACAACTGAAAATCTCAACACATCTGATGAGTTTCACGAGAGGTTTGTCAAGCACCTTAAGTTGGTGTATACTGGTAAGACCAGACTTGCCAGAAACCTGCTACAAACGGTGCTTAGAAACTGGTATACCAAGAGGTCTGATATAATGGAAAACTGCTTTAACCTACGTAAAACAGCTGAGGATTGTGCATTGGCATTCCAAAACGGTGACCTAAAAGCCATTGGTGAATGCATTACTGCATATTGGAAACAGAAAAAGGTGATGGCTTCGGGTTGCGAGCCAGAGTTGTGTACACGGATGATGGAGAAGTTTGCCCCCTATGTCTATGGACAGGCACTGTGCGGAGCAGGTGGAGGAGGTTTTCTATATATGCTGACAAAAGAACCCATGACCACGGAGGAGATCACCACTATGCTGAAAGAAGTGCATGGTTCCACTGATGCTGAAGTGTTTGATGTTCTACTTGATAGGATTGGAATGGTTTGCTACACTTGTCGTGCAAACTAAAAGGATTTAACAGTTGCATTCAGTGTTTTCTATTCCTTGTGATTTATTCTTTTTTATATTGTATGCTTATCAGATCTTGACTGCTTTTCACTTCAATATCAACTAAAAATTATGTTCCATTGCAGTAAAATGAGGCAAACACTGACAACCCTTTTTCTTCATTTGTTCAAGTTTATTTTTAACACTAGCTTAACAAATATTTTGAAAACAATTGCTTCATACATTTTCGGAACTATATGCATTTTTTACATGTTGTTGTGTGCAATTCCCAAATAGTTTTCTGATTGTATCTTTATTCAATTTGGTTGTTTCTTCAAAGATGAAATGGGAATTGTTTCAATTGTCCCCGCATTTCGCAATATTCTTATTCATGCAAGCAACAATCTTGTTTCTGGAAACCATTGCGCAAATGTGTATGTAATAAATAAAATGTTATGTATCGATATATTAATTTAGTGTTACTTCTGCTATATTTGGCATTTTATTTGATTAAATAATGTCATCAAGCTTTGTGAAAATATACAAAGGTTTGTTATGTTGAAATACTGTGAGAGGGAGGAAGAAAGGAGACGCACAATAGATCTGTGAAACCTGATACATTTAGAGGCTTCAATTCACATAATTACAAGAAATAACTATTCAGAAGAAACTGTCTCATCACGGTTAAGGCTGTACTGAAGCCAATTCGTTTACAATCAGTTTATGATGGTGTATGATGTGTAAGCTGGATCACTTGCAATAAAAAAAAGAGATAAGGTTTTTGCAATGTCTTCTTTTCTAATTTGGTGCTTTGGGGGAGCCAAAGTGAAGAGTCAATATAAGGTCAATCCACATGATGTCACAAACGTGGCTACTGGCACCTCAAAATCCAAGGTAAGGCAATAACCACATTGGGCTAATTTAATCAATTGTAAACCGATTCCCCATTGTTGATAATCAGTTGTCCTCTACGCATAAAGAGGCGAGACGTACATAATAGTCGAGCACTTTCAACCGCACAACTTATCTGGTTGTGCGAGAAACAAGTTATTAGCAAAATGGAAGCGCGTACTTGCAGTTTGTTTTGGTCATGATGTTCTTCCGTTGCCAGGCTTGTAGATTCATACTAATTGGTTGCAGTTTATTTGCTGCCAGTACTTTTGCAAATATAGTATTTCCGTATTTGCAATGTCAACAATACAACAACAGAACTTAAACCACGGTATTAAATGCTTTAAATAAGATGAAAATTGATCAGGTTGTGAAGGCATTCGAAGCCGTGCTTGCAAAAGGTGCGGAAAGCAGAGATGTGCACAGATTGGAACGAGCTGTTAACGAAGCAACTTCAAGCGGCTTGCTCTTTCATTCTCCTGTTCTTCTGCGTGAACAAGCACGGTGAGCGTTGAAATAAGTTCCTGGCTCAAAACGTATTACTAATAATTTTGCAGAATACTTGCAAGTAACGCAATATAAGTCCTAAATCATTCATGGCGATTGATGACAAAGCCATTCAAAACACTCATGGCACTCTTCTTACTATTATCACTTAAGATTGGCTTATTATGATGTAATAAAAATGCAATAATATAAAAGATAATTTTGAATCTTGTAGCCTCGGTAATGATACATATTTTTTACATAGGCTACTACGATGCGTGACAGCAATACTGGTTTGATATATCACTTGTTTTATAGATAGAGTGTGTCGGTGGATGAAAAAACGTGAGTGAATAAATTCAACCTGATATACTTTTCGTTCGTATAGTTTACACAAATGGAAAATAGCACAGTCGACATTGCAGTCTCTTCTCCGAGGTCAAGACGTGGATGCTCTCCAGTCAGCTGTAACTGTCTACAAACAATTAGGCCTACAGAACTCTGAAAACTTGTTGGAGGCAGCAGCCGTCGCGTTACGAATTGCCAACGTAAGCACCTTCTTCCGAAAAAACACTTGTTTTTTTAGACATGTTGCCAATTTTTATATTGGTTTTCACAATAGTAGGCTTGTTTTCGCCAGAAATGGTACCAAGGATGCCGTTGCAACCACTATATTTTGTTATGATTTCACCATGTAAATAATCTCAGTTATTTTGTCATTGGCCTTCAATTTTATTGGGCTAAAATATCAGTGGAGTGTTTTTAGTGTGGTTTAATGTAGCCTATATTCCATTGTGTTGATTGTGACCCGACATAATAATACACATATATTTCGTTGCAGCAAAAAGAACTGCTAGATCGCTGTGTTTCGCAAAGCAACATAGCTGACCTTGAAGCAGCGATCAAGGGCAGCGAGGAGATGATTCAACAAACAAAGGAAGCAGTCGTTTTGTCACAAGATGTAGAAACCGCGCGAACTTTGCTTAAACGCCTGATCGACGAGCAAAAGCTTTTCGCCGAAAACCCGAACCTTCCTACAGAGGTTATGTCATACATTACGCTGCTAAAGCGCGATGAATTTTGTAATATAACGGTTGGGTGATCTGAACTAACAAAAGTCAACTGTCGCGGATTTGTGAGTGCCAATTTTGTGATTTTCTGGTCCACATATATAAGAGACTATAATGACGTCAAACAATGTATTTTTTAGCACTTAAAAATTATATACATAACATTGGTTGGATTTTATTTGTTTTCAACTTACTAAGTTTCGTAAATTTTTCCGGGTCACGTGGCAAGTTCTTCCAAAAAATCGGTTTAGCCATATTTATAAAAGCGTTACACGGGCGTTTATGGCGCGGCGAACTTAAGTAAAAAAGGCAAGATAATCGGCAGTATATAGCACTATGTCCGCGTATTGTTTTGCTAGAATTCATACGAAAAAAACGCAACAATAGGCCTTCGTAAAATCAACATTCATCAAGTATCAATTAATTTGCGACGAACATACGTAGAAATATGGGCACTTGTGTTTGTAACAACTTTTTTCAATTTTATTTAACTTTTGTCACGTCTGAATGTCGCATTTGTTTTCGCAGACGTTGGAGAAGGCGATAAGCCGAGGCAAAGTAAAATTACTGCGCGAATCTCTGCAAAGATGGGAAAGATTAAAACTGGATCGGAAAGCTCCGCTGTATATCCACGCTAAAAGGTTGTGGCAAAATAAGTCCACTTCAGTATCCTTAGCTTTGCAACAACCAAAAATCCTCCTAAAAATGCGTTTTCATATTTCATTTCTGGAGTAAACCACCAGTGTTATGTTGTAGTTACAGTAAGAACCCTAACGTAGCACAGCACGAAGCATAAAACATATGATTTCGATGTTTATTTTCTGCTGAGCATGAAGGAGGTTTATTTTTAATATTCTCTTTTAAAGTAAATTAATGCTTTATATTTGACTTTTGTTGTCTCATTACATCGTTTCAGTAATAAATTAGTTACACATTTTAAACAAACATTTTCGAATTGATTTGTATGAATAAGGATTAAAGTCGCTCGTTTAGCCCAAACTTTAACTGCCCTACAAACTTTGAAACCTTATTGGTCAATGGTCATGGATATGGTAACAGTAGCAGCAGCAGGCTGTTGCACTTGAACATGTCAACAGCACTTGAAATCAGTTTCACAACCACTACGATTTGTCAAATATTAACAGGGCGTTGTTCCTTCCGAAGCACGTTGTATGGACAGTGGTTGTTCTAGGTGTTTGGTTTGTGGGTGATGTAATGATATTACCAACGTGAAATGCGTATTATTGAATGCGTGAAGAAAATGATATCACTGAAAGCTTAAGAATATGTGTACATACTAGAAATAATATGCAGTCTACTGCAGACTTTCAATTAAGATAATATATAAACGTTTAGATTTTGGTTTTCAGCGTTTTGGAAGAGCTATTGGAAATTAAACAGAGCAAATTGGTGACAAACCTAGAAGAAAGTGTTCGCCAACGAAACGTTGAATGGTCAAATCAACTTCTGCTAAAAGCAAAGGTAGCTGATGTTAACTTTGAGGTGGTCTGTAACCACCTTTATATCGTAAACGGTTTAATCAGTAAATATTGACCTATTCAATGTCTGCTGGGTAACGGTTACATTTTGTCTTCTACATGGGTTTAATTGAATAACGAGCAGCGTTAACAAATGGTGTACAGTAATACACTTGGCAAATGTAGTAACAACGTGTTTTTTGGAGTATGCATGTAACACCATTCTCGAATACATATTGATATTTTAACACAAACCAGCGATTTGCAGAGTGGGTGCAAAAACAAAATATAAAAGGTTCCATGAGCTACTATATGTTAGACCTTTTAGTGGCAAACAAACAAGAAAAAAATTGTTAAAAAACTTTTAGCTTAGCTTGACGTTTTAGGGGTAATTACTTATCAGTTTAAACATCTTTGCAGGTTTCCACAAACAGAAAAGTTTATAGTAACCACACTCACCTCCACCATAATTTCATTTTTAGTCAAGTTTAAACTGCGAATGATTTGAATGTTGATCACCCGCAGTTTAAACTTATTTTTGCTTTCATTAAAAAGCAAATGCATTCACACCCTCCAATCGCAGGACGCTGGAATTCCTCAAACTCATGTTTCTGCAATAGAAGATCACGTGGTCCGCTCGCTGGAGCGTAGCGTCACTCTCGTCAATGACGTCATTCGGGCGCTGGGCGCCAAACACTACGAGGATCTTGGACAGAATGTCAACGCCCTGAACGAGACCGCACACACAATGGATGGTCCCAACACGCACAAGAAACGGATGAAGTCGTCGGACGAAATGGCCTCGAAAATTGCAGCTATTCAAACTTTGGTTCAAGATCAGAACAGAACCGCGGCCCGTTTGACCCAAAACGTCATCAGACCGTATCGTGTATGCGCAAGTGCAGTCGGGGCCGTCGAAGTACGCATGCGCGAGGTTGCAAGGCAACTACTGGAACTCGCGGAACGACATAAAGACTGTCACAATGTCGGTGTGAACAATTCGCGCGAAAGTTTTGGTTGCTTTCGCGAAGACTGTGAAGTTCCACTCGAGCGACCGACGATGCTAAACGAAACACAAGCTTTCTTGACGGATTCCGCAGAAAAGATTTCAAAGGTTCTGGGCGTGGCGCGCGCGTCTGTGCAAAGTCTCGAAAACTCGGCAAATCAGAACCGTGAAAAACTAAAGGCGTTGACAGCGGCACGCCGCTCCGAAATCATCGGAACGGGAAAACCCCAAAACAACCCCGTCCACAGCGAGAATCAAGAAGGGGGATTCGCCGTGTTGCGGGAAGCCGTCGCTATGTTGGAGGTTTTGAATCGTCACGCGGCTCTGGCGGGTGTGGAGAAGACCCTGGGTCTGTTTCTTGGAATTCAAACCTCGCAACAATCGCAAAACGACTTGGAAAAGGTGGCGGCGAACTTGGAAGCCGCCTTGAGCGCCCTTGTCTCATCCACAAACACGAATGCGGAAAATTTCCCGAATCTTGGTAACAACCGTTCCACCGATGGAAGCACAAAGGCCGAAATCGCGAGCCAAAAATTCAACAATCTCGACCGGGTTTTAAAATGTCTGACATCGATTTTTCCCGAGAAGTTGTTTACAAATTTAAAACGCGTCGCTGGGGTAAAACTAGCAGAGATTCGAATATCCCGTCTGGAATCGAATAGCATCGAAAATTCGGCTCGGTACGCTTTGCACCGTGCCATGCTTTCGGATAATGAGACGGAGATAGCGAAGGCCCTGAACGTCACCAGTTTACCGAGATATGATCCTGCAGTAGAGGAAGCTCAAGCGCACATACAAAATATTCGAGAGAAGAAAAGAACTTGCATTGATGATTTGCGCAAAGCGGTCACCGAGAATAGGGAACTTGCCATTGAAGCCGGGTTATCCTTGTCGGAAAAGTTGTACGTGTCGCCAGTGCACGCTGTGGTTCTTCAGGCGAAACAAAAGCTTGGGGATTTAAAGTTCCAGAACTTTCGACGCGAAAACGCAAAGCAAGACCTCGCGCTTGCACTTGATAGCAAGAATGCAAAGGCTATCCGAGAAGCGATCGCGCGCTCTAACTCGTGTCAGGTTTTGGCTTCGGATTCTCTCCTCCATAGGGCGCGCGAGTTTGTTGTCTCTCATACAGAAAAGTGTGAAGAGGAGGCAAAGTTGCGACATCGCAATGTCGAAATGGCGGCCAACGTTATAAGCTTCGAGCAAGGGAAAAATTCAACAGGGACTTTCCCGTCGCCGGAATCGAAACTTTCAATGAATTTGTCGGAACGACAGAGATCCGGTGCAAGTAGTTTGGCGGAATGCCTCCTGGCCGAAATCACCAACATCGCCGAATTTCGGGATATCGATACGGCGCACAAAATAATAAATAAGATCCTACACCTTAGTTCAGGAGAAGAGGAATTGTCAGCTCCGTTGGTTGAGGATGCGGAGCAAGTTCTCAGAGAGGTGGATCAAAAGCGCGCGACTGCAAAGGAAATAAGGAAGAAACTTGTGTCCGCAGTTGCTCTCGGGTCTTTCGAGGAACTCGCAGCTTCGATTGCGCTAGCCGAGTCCTCCGCGGAGGTTCTGGAGTACCTTGATTCCTCCAATCATGATGAACTCCTCCGGGCTGTTGCGGATGCGCGAGAGGCATTTGCTCTTCTCCAGGAGAGAAGAAAGAACGAAGATGAAGATTTAAAGTTAAAGCAGATTGCTGCGGCTCGACACCAACTTAAGAAAGCACTTTTAACCGAAGAAACGAACTCCCAGCCGTTACGCGAGGCTGTAAACGCGTTTCGAATGGTCTGCTTGCCCGACACAGACAAATCCTTGCTTGACGAGGCGAAAAAGCGTTCCGGAAGTCCAGACAAGGCGAGAAAAGGAATGGTTACGGATGGCAGGACATCTAATCATCCCCGGAAAAGTGGGAGGAAAGAAAGACGACAAATGGAGGGATCTCGACGTTCTCAAACTGCGAGAACAGAACGACCTCCAACTAAGCCCCGGCAGCCTTTGAGGCCAAAAACAGCCCGTACAGAAAACAATACTCCTGACAGCCAACGCGTTCTTAAACCTGTTGCAGCTTGGGGGACACCAAGGCCCATGCAAAACAGCTTAAAATCGCAGAACGTTGGCGCGGTTAACGGTTCAGATCACAAAATCGTCAAAACTGTGCGGTTTGAAACTCCAAATGGAGAAGTGAGGGCGAAAAAAAGGCAGCAAACCAATAATCCTCGACCTCACAGTGCCACTGATCTTTTAGCCAAGAAGAGTGCGCCTAGGAAGAAACAGGCCTGGGGCGCTCAGGATTCGAAAAATATCGCGTTGTTGCGAAAAGCGGAGAAGAACCTGCAGAAAGTGGAGATGATGGAGGCAAAAGAAAGACTGGTGCGGGAGAGCAACGAGCTATGGGACAAACTGAAAGAAGGTCTGATGGGAAAGCTTAAAGAGTCGATAGACAGTGGTGATAGGTATGGACGTGTTTTTTTTCATTGTTTTTAAGACAAGGTTTCAAAGGTTTCTACTTTAACCAGATAAAAGTAGTTCATTTTATTTTTATTATCTGTCCTTCTGACTTAATTACAGGTAACTTTTATTGGCCAGCCTTTCCCCTGCTCTCCAGCTGGGCTTCCTCGGGGTAACAGATTATATGCCTGTCAGCAACAGCAACATAATACTCATAATAATGTTTGACAATACCACGATTGATAGTTATACACCTTCTACATTGCACCAAGGGGTTACCGTGAAATAACTAACACGGAATTTTGTCACTTTTGAGCAAGCTTCGTAATCTATTGCCGGAATAGAATGTGTGCTATAGAAAAAAAGGCAACTATAACTATGCTAACTATTGGATAATTTGAGGTCGTGCTAAATTTGCACAAATATTTTTTACCATTACTTATTTAAAAGGGCTGATTTGTGGCAAGCTCTGTGTGAGTTCGAACGGTATTTCGGCGACGGCGAATTAACCAACGAGGAGAAACTGCTTCTAAACACGGCAAAAGATTTGCTGAGGAAGAGAACGGCATCTCAGTATGCAGAGAGTCTAAAAAACGCCCTAAAACAACGGGATATTGAAACACTCGAACATCTACTTTATCAGGTTGGGATCAATATATTTGTAGCGTTTTAAAAGATTAAAAAAACGTGATGAAAATGTGCTGCTTTTTCAACCCGTTGATCTCACTTTTTTCAAGCCCAAGTTTAAATACGTGATAAAATGTGGATAACTTCTTGTTTCGTGGTTGTGGATCTTAACCATTACTACAGACGATGACCTGGCTACCACCACCCCTTCAGCAATAATATAGTACACATATAGTCCTTTCATATAGTACACGTATAGCCCTCTCTAGTATCATTTTCGTATATAACTAATGAAGATGTATTTTGCCTTGCATCGTCAATTCCCTTTAAAGTAAACACAAACGCAACCGTATGGTCGGCAAAGTCGTCTAGAAGAGTCACACCAGGCTGCACTGATAAGACCTTGCAGGTCGAAACAGTGGCCATCTGTCTGCTGCCACTGAAATCAATAAAAATGTAAAAACGCCTTAAAATTATCAGCAATTCAGCCTGGCAGAGTTTGTTCAAAATATAATTTGTTGCAAATAATTTAGATCGAAAACGAATCCGAAGATCACCTTCCGGACATTAACAGGGAGTTGTTTTGGGGAGATGTTAAGAGGGCTCGGGAGCTCGTCAAACAACTGGCTGATCTATCCAAGTACCGTGCAGCCATCCTCAACATGTCGCGACAGGTAGTGTCGGAAATACACAGCTTTCAGTCACCACCAGATGTCGTTAAAGCGGCAGTATTGGCCACGTTCATGATTCTCGGCGAGAACGAACGAAAAATTAATGTGAGTTGTGGTTGAAGACATTTGTAGAGTATTCTGATAGTATTTTTTCAAAAATTCGAACCAATTCTTCAAAATGAATTTAAAGTTCATTCTTATTAAACACGAACCTTAACATACAGACAAGGCATTCTACGACAAAATTCGCTCATACTGCGGCCATGATCTATTGGCAATATGTTCAGTTTCGTAAATTGTCATAATTTTTGTTGCCTTTTCAAGCAGTCAAGAATCAACAATAAATCGAGTCGAAGAATTGTACTTCATTTTTCTTCAACACATTTTAACTGTTTTTAACTTCATCGACTATGAACCCACTGATAGGCGTGTTCGTTTTCATACCAGCACCGCATTCTTACTTGTACATGGATAGCCACAAACAGACCTGTTTCAAGAAAGCAATTCTAACAGATTCAAATATATCACGTAATTGTCTCAGGATTGGCCAGCTCTGCACGCACTCATGGGAAAGCTTGGACGTCTGTCAGTCACCCGTAGGGTGGCGCTATGCGACCCTTCTTCGGTTTCTGTGACAACAGCTCGTCGAGTTCTGTTTGTACTGAAAGATGTCAGCTACGAAAAAATCCAAAAGATAAACAAGGGCGCGAGCTCGTTTTATTGTTGGGTGAGAAAACGTTTAAAGGCATAAGATTTTCTTTACAAAACCTGGTTACCTGAATTGGAAGATCATTTAAGTTATATTTACGAAATTACTACATAAAAAAATATAACACAACTTTAGAATTAACGCACGTTATGCTTTTTAATCACCTTGTTAGTGCAATATCGTTTTATTCAAATAAAGCATCTGGCTAATCTAAACGATTTGTATATCTGGCTAAACCAAACGCCAAATCAATGAATATTACCACATCACGACAGGCTAACTGCATGGCCCACGAGGTCCTGGCGCGCAAGGGTGACGGAGAAACCCGCTTGCCCAGCAAAACACCACCCAAGGAGAAACTTCTTCCAAAACGAATCGACATCGACTTTTGGTCGCGTCTTGCTCGTCCTCCAGACCGACGAACCGCGGAACAAAATTTCCGTGAAAAAATGTCGATCAGGAACAGGTCGAGTCGTGCCAAAAGCGCTGTGAGTATCAAGGCCAGTGCTTGAATTGTAGAAAGAGCAGAGGCTCCTCTGGTCGTTGGATCAAGATACCCGCGTTAAAACAGCGTGGATATTAGGGTCAATAACGTAACCATCCTGATACTTTACTTCAAACGGCAATCCCAACGGCAAGGATAAGTGTTAAACATACTTGCTTAGAAAACAGATATTTTGCACAACTTTACAATCGGCCAAGCCATTGATAAAGGAGTTGCCTAAAGGTTTGTCTGTGCATTCGCTCGTCTTTTTACCTATCAGTGTTTACAATGATTTTGTTGCGTTACACATTTTTGCCAACATGCATTCTATGGTTCTAATAAAATGTCCAACCAGCCAAAACATTAAGCCAAAAAAAAAAAAGTCATTGGTTTTAATTTGACCAGTTATAATTAATTTATTATGTGTAAGCAATATACGAACACTAGTTGCAGACTTAATCCATGTCGCATTTACCCATGGTTACTCGCATTGGTATAGTGTCATGGTCTATGGCACATTACGTTAACGATTGTACTGATTTTTTCTGTTCGGTGATAGAGGTAGAAAATACCTTCATTTGCCGATGTCGTTTTGTGCTTTCGAAAAGTTCGAAAGATATAGTGTTTGTTATGTGCTAACGATATGTAACGTGTTTTTCAAGCTGTGGTTAAAATTCTCTGTTCACAATAAAATGAAAGATGTCAAAGCAAAATAGGGTCCCAGGTTTACGAGTTACTGCCTTTAGGATTTATTGTAGGATGAGAGAAAACACACTAAACACTGCAACCATAACACATCGTTCACACTAAGAAATGTCATTTTTACTGACATTCTTTTTGCTGTAATGTCACCTTATAGCTTTTGCATTTAAAATGCAAGCGTTTGTCGTTTTTCGTCTGTGAAATAATACTACTGAAATACGGTGTTACACAGGACTAGATAATATAAAATATAAAACCACTACATGGCACGCATTAACGTCATACGCCACCCCCCGCTGGAACTTTGTCAACATTACAGAAAAACATATTTTGAGTTTAACAAGTGAATTGTATAGTGAAACCTTTCACAAGCGGTTCAAAATCTAATGAACGGCTGAATAAGCGCAACATTTCAGTGCACGATTGACAGGAGTATAGTAAAACATGATACAATCCGATCCCTTCTGATAATTTAATGACAATTAATGTCATATTTGCCACAGCAAATAGTTGTAAATACCCCATAATTAAGATAACTTTAATCAACTGGTAAAGTCAATAGTGAACTTGTTTATGGCCGAGTTTTCTTATGTCATCAACCATTTGCATACGTGGAATATTTTTGTTAAATTCTCGCAATGAGAATACCTAATGACGTGTTCAATTATTGTTGAGGTTATTCACGTTGAAAAAGTATTCACCAAATGTAGGATCTACCAGGATTCTGAAAATTGTGTGTATTTGACAAACATCTAAACATTTCTTCAGATTGTATCAATTTGTTTGGTAATGATTATCGCAGCGTTGTGATTGTCAATTAAGTTGTTTCCTGTTCACATGCAAACTACATGACAAGAGGCAATAATTTTGCATTTCAAAAGCATGGTTTTACTTCAAGACAAAAAAATTGCTTTATTATCAGCACCGTCTATCGTCAAATGATAACGAATACAGCGACTTCCACTGGTAACTGCCAATTGCTAGTTTTACGCTATTTGAAAGTAGTGATTGTTTTGTTTTTAACATCTTTTTATTGCGATTATTTCGCCTATATTGCAAGCTATAATAATAATAATAATAATAATACACTACTTTCATCAGACACTGGGTGTCGCACTAGCTGTTTGTGGTCATCAGGGAAGTCCCCGAAAATAAAAGTCTTCAACTTTTTGCCGAAGAAGTTTGTTGTGCGGTATTGCTTACTGGTTGAAGCTAATATGTGTTTTTGCGAGAGCAAGCGTACATTGTTTACCTGCCTTTTTTGAAAGATAGTCATTTATTTATCAACGCTTTCTTATTTGAAACTCAAGAAGTGTGTGATATTTTTGGGTGAACTTTAGTTTTTGTTAATTTTAAGAAATCTGCTTTAAACAATTATTTTTTTATAACTGTGCAATGTGTGTATTTTGTTAATAAGTTGCATATTCATGCTATTTACTTAGCTGAGTAATGCATGAATTCAAACATGTTAAATGTGGAAAAAGACTCACTTACTTTCTTCGAACCATTGAAAGAAGAAAGTTCGTTAACCAGATCGACCATTCTTCAATCGGTCCTTGGTATATTTAGTTTCAAAAAAGGTGAGATTGGTGAACAAAACAATTGGCTACACAGAAATATTAAACTAATGCAATAGAAGCTTTAGTTAGTCTACACCCTGTCCAAAAACATATCATGTTTTAAAGAAACTGATAAAACTTAGACATTTGTTTTGTAGAACCAAAAGAAGTAAATGCGGAATCTGATTTACAAGCTAAGAAATCACAAAGTTTTCAAAACCAAAGACCAACAATTTCTGAACAGAAAACGACTCCTCGAAGAAAAGGTAACAACAAGGTCACAGTATTAGGGAATTTTTTTGATTACATAAACGGTTTTATTGATCTCATGTAATTTTACTTGTATCTGTTGGTCATTTTGGTTGTAATTTTTCACTCAAAATAAAATTGAGTATGTGTTAACAGGCATGCACAACACATGTAATCTATGCCAAATTTGGCATTTGTTTGAAAATGGCAAGCGGTCTGATTTTTGCTTAGAATGTCAGAAAATATTTTGTGAGAAAAAAACATGTCAAATAATTTAAAAGCGAAATGCTTTTTTGGCAATTACCCCTAAAATGTCATACAAATGTTTGCCGCATGATAAATAGTATACAGCAAATATGGCATGCACAACTGATTCAGTTGTTCACCCTTGTTCTAGAATGTATGTTATTATAAAAAGCATAATATATATTACTGAAATCCCTATAATGTTGTTTCTACGAATGCAAGTTTTGTCAATATTTTTTCCAGAAGAAAATATTTAAAGCAGAACCTTCTTGTATTTATAACTTGCCTGGCAGCATCAGTAATGAATTATAAGTTGTGTCTTTGTAAAATGGGATATGTCAAGAGTTTCTCACATTTATGTTCTGTCAAGTACTGAAATATTGTTGTCATAACAATATTTTGAACTATGCAACATTTCCTGTAGCTGCCATTTGTGGCCATTGGTAGTTGATTGTCTAAGCATTTTAAAACTAAATGTAAAACTGAATGAGCGGGGCTTGTAGGCATTCGTTTTATTGTACATTCCTAAGGTCTTTAACAAAATTGGATTAGTCTCTATACAAGGTCTTGCAATATGTTTAATAATTTTTACTGTTGTAAATGTTACATTTATGCTGCCAGTTTGGAACACATAAGTGCTGTTACAAGTACTTGGTTCTTGTATGAATGTTCCTATTGCAACAATCTTTTACGAAACACAACATAATGTATATAAACTGTGCAGAATCGAATCATGAGACTCCACAGCAAAGTGCAGAAAATTTTAGATCCCCAAAGAAAACGAATTCTAAGAAAAGTCGTCCAGGCTCATTGGAAATTACTCCAGTGTACAAGGTTTGTTTCAAGTTAGGATGCAGTTTATATATTTATAGCAGAGCAATTTACAGTGTATATATCTACATGTGTACTGCTGTAGTTTGATATATGGTTAATTGGGCCTGGTGTGTACATTTGAACAAGGGATTATCGCTGTTGGCACTTAATAATAATACAGGTTGACCTATTGACATACTGTTACTTTAAATATTAGGCCAAACATGTTAATTATCTGTATCCCTGTCACACCATTTATGTTTTGCTTTCCTGCAAACTTCCCTTATATTTGGCAGGGAAGTTGGGCTTGTGTTATTGTCTTGTTTACACACACACAATTTGAAACAAATTGTTTGTACAATTTTCATAGTTACAGTAGGCAAGTGATTTTTATTCGGTTTTAAAAGTTCTGGGAAATTTTGCAGACACGCGAACACCTTCACGGAAGTGAGGTGGAAATGAGATTAAAAAACTTTTCAACCATGTTCCGCGACATTCCGCGGATGATCAGCGGAAATAATGCCCCCATAATGGTTTGTGTCTACCAGCTGATTCACTTTTTTGTTTCCATTCAATCAAAACTTGTGCATAGCTTTAGCATTGTTTGCAAACTCATGAAATGTTTTTAATGTTTATGTTCTTTTCTTGACCTGATGTTTTCTCAATTTATTTAATGCTTTTCTCTCTACACTTTATATATAATTGTTTCTTTGGAGACCTTTTATAGGGTTTATCACCTTTTCCATTTAAAATTTTTTTTAATTAGTTTTTCCAACATTGCCGAACTAGAAAGGTACAGTTCAGTGTCACTAGACCGCATTATATAACCTACATACATGTTAAAATGTTAAGACTTATAATGCAGCAACAAGCGAGATCAAGTTTCTCGTCAGCCGCAACTTCCAGTGAAGGAAATCTCAGACAGTTTTGGATGCCTGATGAGCATTGCCATGAGTGCTATGAATGCGGAGATCGATTTACCACCTTTCGGCGAAGACATCACTGTCGTATATGTGGACACATTTTCTGCAAACGGTGTTGTTATTTGCTTATACCAGGAGAGGTCATGGGTTTCCATGGTAATTATTAGATTTTCGTTTATAGCACATTTAAATTCACCTAATTTTAGCATCAAAATTTTAAAATAAGAAATTCAGTAATTTTCTAATCTTGCATATTTGTTTTGTCACAGGCATGCTCAGATCTTGTACTTACTGCTATAAACTGTTAATGACGCATGATCCAACATCAACTAAAGTAAACTCACATTCCTTGTCCATGACAGAGAATGATGGAATGTCAGATGTAAGTTTGTTTGTTCCTGCCCAACAGAATCTACTTATCACATGATTACGTAACAGTGATCAGCTTTATGATTAAATAAGCTATGTTTATTATGGGATTGCTGATACAATATTCGTAAAAAGTGTTGATTTTCTGTATTTGTTTTAATTGAGTAGAAGACACATATAACTATACAAAATTGGCTTTCTGTATTTTCATAAACTATGGGCACATTTAGCACTTGATGCAGCCAAGCATCACACTTAACTTCGGCTATCCAAAGGTTGCAATAATTAAGTTTGCTCAATGCAAAAATGTAAATTAGCCAACAGAAAAGTTTGTAACCCTACGACCTATCATTGTACTGTGGATGGTATTTCAGGTATACCAGATGCCAGACACAATTGGAAAAAGTGGCAGCCTTCTTAATGACCAGACCAACATGGGGTAAGCATGGTTTGTTGTGACGATAAAGTGCATTACTGCTATTTCACCTTACCAGGCAGCATTTTTTTAATGCTAGACCAAGGGGATACATGCCATAATAATTATACCAAAGCTTCCCAAATTCGTTTGCCCACAACCCCCTTTGACTGATGTAAACATTTTCTGCAACTGTTGAAGCAGGTTATTGTCAATGAAAATGTACAACTAACTATTGCTGTGTGTAAAATTGAATCTTGGTGATCCATAAAATTTAACAGGCAACCCTGCTTTGTCGTGATCCCCAATTTGTGAAGCCATGGTTTATGCTATCCGGTTACATGCCATGCCTTATGATTGTTATTATAAGTAATTCCCGGTGTTTATTGAGATTTTACTGTGCAAAATATGATTAGTATTTCAGTCATTATATTGTGCCTGAATAAAAAAAGCTAACCATAGCGGAAACCTATGTTTTTGTCCAACCAATAGCATGCCAAATTTTCCATGCCTGCCCTGCGTTGGGAACATGTTCTATACCTTTGAAACGCATTCCCTCAGTTGACATTTCTTACAAGTCTATTATGTGCGCTTAATTGCACGGTACTGTGCAAATGAATTTTATGTTGTTTAATGGGTTTTTGGGCCTTGTTAAAAATGGTTTATTAGTTGGTGAACAAATGAGTGCTGTTGTGAGTACGAAGTAGCAGTGATTCAGAGAGATTTATATGCCATGATTTACCTCCAATGACGAATATCCACCAAAAATTGTTGCTGTTAAAAGCTGAGCATAAAGTTACTTCATCAATGTCACAATGAGCAGCTTTATTTGAAGAATTTAAATTCTATCAGCGAGTATCATGGAGCATTTCAATTTGCTTGAATGTTGAGCTATCACTTAGGCAACCTAGTAAAAGTTCTTACATATTCTGTATTATTACCTTAAATGCAATTGCAACCATGGTCACGTCACATGGTGATCAGCAGACTTTCCCTTAAAATTATCACAATAACAAAGCTTGTGGTGCAACGCAGATTTACTGTATAAGGTCACTATGTGCTCCATTGTTATATATATACATGGCTGCACAGTGTGGCATATGGACAAACCATGACTTCAGGAAATGCTTGAAATCGAAGCTTCCCTTCCTGATGTTGTGTTTTCTGAATGTTTTTGTTGGGTTGGATTTGTTTTACAGGAATCTGTGCATGTGTACATCCAAACTATTTCAATGAAATCTGTTCATTAACTGAGTTAATAGGTTATCGATCATCCACCACCCAAATCGCACGCAGTTGAACATTGCTACCAATGGAAATGCTACATTTATCTAAACTTGTTGTCAAATCAACTTCTTAATAATTGATTAGTGTTCTGGTACTTAACAAGCACGTTTGATTTCTTTTCAA
This sequence comes from Ascidia mentula, assembly GCF_947561715.1. Taxonomy (NCBI): domain Eukaryota; kingdom Metazoa; phylum Chordata; class Ascidiacea; order Phlebobranchia; family Ascidiidae; genus Ascidia; species Ascidia mentula. The sequence continues at coordinate 18,590,669 of NC_138568.1, read as the reverse complement.
TTCCTTTGTGAAACAGAAGTTTATTCTAGATTTTCTTTTTTTGGCTCATTCTGGGATTTTTCAATCCAGGTTTCAACAAAAAGATTTGTAAAACCTGTTGTGAAAAGGGCAAATGCTTGGAAATTATCACTTGCTTGGTTTGTATGTAAATTTACCTGTACTTCATGTTTAGTAGCCTGAAGCATGTCAGATCTGGGAGGTCCAGGTCACTGATATCCATTCACGGATCACCAGTTGATGATATGCCAACTCATATGAACATCACATCACCAAGCACTCATGATATTTCCATGAAGGTGATTTTATGCAATATAATGTTACCATGTAGTGTGTAATGTTTCAGAAAATTCAGATTCGAAATCTTTAATGAACTTAAATTGTATGAAATTGAAAAGTAACTGCTTTTGTAGCATATATTACCTTTGATGGGTTGTGGGTCACGTACATGCACCAAATGTTTGAAGTACAACTTTATTTTAACATTAGTTCTAACTATGCCCCGTTTTCTATTGTCACATGCCATAAGGTAGCTTAGGTCCAAAAATTTAATTTTTCATGAATTGCTCCGAGTGAAAGAGTTTGTGAAGACAAGTCAGTTTAAAGTGTTGTGCGGGTTTACAATTCACAAACACAGGAAGTGATGGAAACTATGTCCTCGATTCCACCACAAAACATACAACCTTCACCTCACCTTCTGCCAACGCATGCTTTGTTATGACGCCATAAATTGGTCTATGTAAATAGTTCTTGCAGCAATGTTCAATGGGTGGAGTTTAATTAGTTTTTACAATAGAAACTTTTACAATTTTTACAATAAAAAATTAGAAACTCTTTACAATGTAAACATGTTTTTTGATACCTGGCTTCGACATGAAGTTAAACACAGGCATAGACAACATTTTCATGTTGGGTTTCAAAGTATTATTTGGTCATCAGTATCTTACACCAGTTTTTTTCTATCACTATGCAGTTAAAATCATTGTATAAGGTTTGCCCCCTAAATATAGACAGTTGTTCTTAACTGATGGGAAATTCACACTTGTGGGAAATTATAGGTTGTAGGTGGGGGTAAGTAGTTGCAAGAAAAATGTTATATCCTGTAATCACTGTGTGTCGTATACTTATTGGCATTTGATCACGCAATACGGGGAAAAATGCAATAGTTCAATTATAAACTGAAAGAGTTAAATGAGGCAAAAAAGGTTAAAAACCACTGATACATACGATACACTTCAAATCAGACTACCGGGTCCGGTAAAACTAACTGTAATATTATGTGTCCATTACAGGCATCCGCTTACGAAATCTTCGATGCTACACCAGGCGTCGTTCGTAATTACGACAACATGTTCGAAAACAATAGTGGGGGGTTAAGCCCGGAGAGGTTTCATGAAATTTGGGCGAAAATTGACGACGACCGTGATGGGCTTGAATTCAGAGACCATCGCTACCGGTAAGAATAATGTTTCTTGTATATATTTAATGCTGCAATATGGTTCTTCTGGCAATAATTTTGCAGTTTAACCAAAAGGTACAAATTACTACTGATGCTTCCAGGCAATAACATTATTATTTAAACGTTTCGGCCACCATGCAGCAGCCTTTATCAGGATGTAAAAATGTGAATAATACAACGTTGACAATGTTATTGATAGTTTTTCATTTCTTATTTTTCGTCTCTAGCGTTTTTTCTCAGTTTTTCCACCTCAACATTGTCCACGTTGTATTATTCACATTTATTGCACCCCGATAAATCTGCTGCATGGTGGCCGAAACGCTGATATAATAAAGTTATTGCCAGAACAGCCCTATTGCAGCAATAAAACATGCCTGGAAGCATCATGATGTTCCACTTGGTACATGAAATTCCAATCCCTTTGCTTGGTGCCTCTGATAAAACCTGTTAGCTTTTTAAATGTTTTTAGGATATTAAAATTTATCAAAATGTTAGATTTGTCTAAAATATTTGCTGATTACGAACCAAAGACATTACGTGTTCGCCTATTTGTCATGAGTGCAACAGTATAATAGAGCTGTGTCGAATAATAAATGTTTGTTAGTCTGAGGAAATTCACAATGTCGATTACTGGAAGTGAAATGGTGGACTGGCTCATAAACAACCAGGAATCGTCCACCAGGGAACAAGCTTGCAGTGTCGGCCAAGCTTTCCTCGACTCAAACTGGATAAAAAGTGTTGTGGATGACAGGGTAAGTGCTGTTGTGACGTCATACACGGTTTATGACGTAACACACGGGGTTGTTGTGAGAATCAGCAATGTTAACCTTGTGATTGAGTATGAATGTAACATCTTACAGGTTGTATATGATTTTTTTTTAAATTTGGATAAAAAATCAATTAAAAAGATTGAGAAAAAAAGTGACAAATGTTCTACAGAATGGTTTTATTTTAGCCCCGTATCTTTACAAATTCCGAATAAAGTTTGTCTGTTCTAAACTGTCAGAGAAACAAATAAATTAAAAAAGCAGTTAGGTCATTCACTTACTTTTTGTTTTTAAACTCACGAAGATGTCGTCGTCAGCAAAACTCCACTTAGTATATTTAAAGGCAGCATTTCCAAACACAATAAAATGAATTGCAAGCCATCTTTTACGGTGACCAAATTACTGTACTGAGTTATAAAGAATCATATTCACATAATACCTTACACTACATCAGGGGACACCCGCCCTTTTTGTACTAATGTTCAATACAGGTATATTGTATTACCGGAGCGACCTTTAAGGTGTATAGTAGATAAATATGACATGAATATATTTATACAAAAAAGTGCACGTACGTTACATTTCTGTACGGAGTTTTTTATTCCGATAAAAAACTACTGACAAATGCCCGAAATACCAGTAAAATTTTCGGTATTTTTGAACCGTCGCTGTTATCATTGGGCGCCTTTTAAAGACAATGTTGACAGTTATTAGTGCCTTGGTGAAGTGCTGCAAGCTTGAAGCGTGCGGCATCCTCAAGTTATCGCGGATAACTTATTTCTTCTGTGCGTTCCCGTGACAAATGTCTGTGTGGTTGTGGACCCCTGACTTACAGTACTTGCTTCACAGATTTTCCACGACGCCTACTGTCTTTACCAACGCGGGCAAACAGCGACCACATTCGCCGAGAACAGTGTCCATTTCACGACGGTTACGGGTAGCGACGACTTGGTACATGTGAAGAAAACGAGCAGACTTCCATTGGCGGCTTTGGAACTTGACTTTGCTGTGGACAGTGAACCTACCTGGGTGCGCGAGATTTCAAACGAAAACGACGACGATGGAAGTTTTAGCGATGACCAGGATTCTTCTTTCTGGACAAATGGTTTGTAAAACTTTTAAGTTAGTGGAATTTAAAAACCTGACCAAAATTCTGTTTTGGTTGAAATTTCCTGCCATTACCAGTAAAAATGATGGTGTAAAGTTAGGTAAATGTATTTTAAACAAAACACCACAACTTCTCACAGCACCAAACAGTGGCAACTGTCCTCAAGGTCAAAAGCACTTGATCGAGACTATTAAACGTGCCGTATCAGTCTATATGTGTTAAATTCTTTCTCTGATTGGCACTCTTTTGTGAAAGACTGACTTTTGTAATGTAAACAAGATGAAATATATATTTTATACTTTAATTTAAAAAATCTGCCCCTCTGACTTAATTAAACGTAACTTTTATTTACCGACGTTTCGCCTGTTAGTTAGCTAGGCTACCTCAGTACAGATTTTTAAAATATAAAATGCCAGCAACAGCAACATAATATTTATATTTCAAGACACCAGATAAAAAATATATGTAAGCCCAAAAACCACACATACGTTTCGGGGGCAAATAACAACTTCACGCATATGCTGGCCTCACAATAACAATTTTACACATTGCAGTTTCTCCTTTGTACAAACCTCTCCAATCCCAAACCGACATTCATCTCTCCGACGAAGATTCCAGTTCGTCCTCACGTTCAATTCGCTCTGTGTCTAGTTACGTTGAAATCGACCAGAATACGATCAAGTATAAACGCCCAAGGTCGGTAATATATTTGTGTTTAAGCTTGCGTTAAACGTGCCGTTGAGGCTGAGAATTATCTGCAGTCTAATTGTGAATTCCCAAGTCGTTCGGCATGAACCTACTCTTCTTAGTTTTGCGATAAATATATTTAGCGCATTGTTTTAATATTTCGGACGATATAATCTTTATTTTTTAACATAAAAATTTGGTGGAAACAGTGGTCATCTGTTTGCAGCTCACAAAAATCATATTGTTGGTTAGAAATATTAATTTCACCTATTTACATCCTCAGTTTCTGTCTTATGCACAGGCTGGTTTTAATTCATTTCTTGTCATGTTTTAGGAACATAACTGTCGAGGTTTTTTCGTATAACGTTTTTCTGTATTTTCCCCAGAGATAGAGTTGGCGTTGATGGCTACAGTCCCCACCACACAAGTTCCCTCATGCATCCCGTCTTTGTGGATGACAGCCTCACAGAAATTAACGCCGACTTCCTCAGAAGTAAGTGAGAATAACACACGAAACCGTATGTTTTTAACAGTTGACTAAGCAACTAGCAATTTATTTAAACATAGACTATTGCGGAAAATCAGCTGCTGTCTTGTTTTGTTTCACATATCGGCAGAATCATGCTGCACCAGGCTGCCTAATTGTTTTGAGAAATCTGTCGCTACTAGTTTGTATGTACACTTTAATGATCTTACAAATGCAATATCTTGTATTAAAACGACGGCGCTAAACGTTTTCTTTACCTGAGGGCAAGAGACTTATTATTTGCAATCAACACTTCGACCAAGCGCCCGACTCATTTGTGCCAAGAAGAAAACGGTCGGGATTCGTGGCCAGGACATCCTGGGTTCGAATCCCGGCGTGGCAAAAAAAATAAAAAAATGCATTCGTAAATTTCCCCAGAAAAATTATGATCAAGGTGCTGTGTATTTTTATTTAACCTTAGGTTACTTGGCGTGGAATGGAATGTACCAGAACATCTCGTGGATGGAACAACACGTGGTTTGGAGAGAAAGTAACTTGCACAACTCCAACGTTCCAAGTCGCGCCAAGCAAGCATTCCTAAGGTATGCAGAACTTTGGTGTTTTGATGTTGGAATCACCGCAAGTTTTTGAAATCTTGTGCATAGTTTCATGTTGTTTGCAGTCTATATAGTTATCAGATTAAGTGTTTTAACCTGTGACGTCTCATGAGGGCAGTTGTTGACTTTTGCACTGCGCTTGATTTTACACTAGCAGGCACACAAATTTCCAAATTTTCGGTCAACGTCGATCCGTTGGTTGCCCAACTGGGTATACCAAACAACGGAGACGAACCATCGTGGAGTGCACTATGGTCAAAACGACTGCTTGGTATCCGATAGTGCAGTGTGCACCCTGTCTGCAGCTCTCAATGAATATTATGGCTCTTTTTGCACATATATATAACGATGTTCTTGTTTCTAAGAGATTTCTGCAGAAAAAGCTTAGTTCTCAATACAAATCTTCAAAATAAACAGTAAAGCCCAATGTAATTGTTTAGAAATTCATTTTCAGACGTTTCGATTGTAATTACAATCATTCTTAATGTGAAATGCCGTGAGTTATGTTCCTACAAATCTTATGTAAAAATGTCTCGCACCGGCACACGTTTCCCTCTTAAACTGTATCACGGGACCTCGAACGAAAAGTAAAATCAAAGCTGACAATGAGGACGTGCATTTCGCAACGTTGTCTTGTGTCAAAACATCCCGCGAGGTTTATCCGGAATTAATTCAGTTTTTGTACCTGATCAGGTTGCAGAAGATCTACTTCCGGCATTCGATGCTCTTCCTCCAGCAACTTCTCGATTCGGAGGGATTGGATCGATCCTGGGCGGACATCGTTGTTCCTCTTGCAAGAAGAGTTTGTGATTCCGTGATCCCGGACACAGATGTCAAGATGGATATTTGTCATTACGTCCATGTTAAGAAGGTACAGACAAGGTTGATTTGTTGTGTTGTACCGTTTGTGCCGTACTATTCGTGGTGGTATTATCACTAAAACATGTTTTTTTTTATAAAAATATTAACTTCAAATCACATTTAATTCGGCCCGAAGTAGTAAGCTTTAGGAATTGAAACCATTTTTGTAAAATCTGGAGGGAAAAAAATATCATCCCATATTTCCCAAAATCAACTTAAACTCTATTAATCCTTTTTATAGCAACGAAGTATTAAAAATAAATAATGGGTCTTCTTTTAAAATCGCGTCGGACCTTTTTCTGACGTAGTGGACTTTACAAGCTCCGTTATTTTATAGTTATTGGATGGCTCCCCGGGCGAATCGCGTCTAATAAACGGAGTTGTCTTCACTAAGAACGTTGTTCACAATGGAATGCGGACGCTCATCGACAAACCTGTGATAATGTTGATCGCCACCCCACTGGAATACCAGAGGAAACATTACAAGTTGTCAACTCTCGAACCGGTGATAATTTGTTGAAATAAAGATTTGATTAAATCAGGCAGTACTGTTTGAAAACTGTTTTTTGCTGACTAGGTTATAGAGTTAAACGATTTCTTATTATTAGTTGTCATCTTTTTGTTGCACGCAAAAATGGATAGTAAATAAAAGGGTTTGATTATGTCAAAGTATGTGTGATATATTCTGTATAATGCTCGTTGTGTCTCCGCAAATTAGCATTTAATTTCAATTAATTACACTTTCAAAATTTATTGCCCAAATATTTTTTCTGTTGTTTTCTATAATTTGTTACGTCACAATGCCCCTGAACGCTCGCTCTTCACTTTTCTCAGATCGTCCAGCAGGAAAACGAGTTTTTCAAGAACCTCGCGCTTCGCATCGCCGGCCGAAGTCCTTCCGTCGTAATTTCGCAATGTTCGGTTTCCCACAAAGCACGTCACCTGCTCTCACAAGCGGGGATTTCCCTCGTTATCAACGTCAAACAGGTAATGAGATTTCGAGCCTTTTCGGTTTCACGGAATTTCTATCAGTAGAAAAATAAATTTATCAAATGCTGAAATAAATAGATGATTTTGATTGTGTTATTTGGTCGCTGCGTACATGGTATTTTAGGGAGGTTTTTAAACTTTTGGGTTATGTATTGTCTTTTATGCTGCAAACTTACGACCCTGGGCTAACCAAGCCCAACGCACTATAGGAGATCAGTGGTTTCACGCGGTATATTGTGGTCAAGGTACACTGATGCGCAAGCGCACAACTTGCCAGGCGACCTTCACATATACGTAGGGGTTCCCTACCACTATTTTCAAACATTGCAGTAAAGTTTCATGCAATGGCATGACAATTGACTTGTATAACTCACGGTAATAATGTGTTTAGTCGGTGATGGAAATGTTGTCGAGATGCACAGGGGCTGACGTGGCAAGATCCATCGACCAACTGCAGACGGTGGCCCTTGGAAGCTGCAGCAGATTCAGAGTAACTCGTCACTATAACGGACAGCGGAACTTCTCGTGTGGTGACGGGATTCTGTCCAAGACAAAGGGGTGGGTATAGATTTTTTTTTACTTTTAACCCTGAGAACGGGGCAAACTTTTTTAAATAGGTTTGCCTTGTGTGCGTTTGCCTCTTTGAAACAAATTGTTTCGCAGAAATTCAAGAACAACCGACGCGTTCAAATCTCTCGTATACGTGGAAGGTTGCAACTCCAGCAAAGGCTGCACCGTCATCCTACGGGAATCCCCCTCTTACGTAGACGCGCGCGAGGGCGACACCCAGTGTCGTAAGCGCCTTTCTCAGGTCAAAGAAGTTTTCCAATTCCTGATCAAGATCATGTACCACGCGAAACTCGAGGTATTTCGCCACACGAGCAATTTTTTTACAGGAGGGTCAAGTTTGTTATATTTCGGCGAGGATAATTTTGAAACAAACTTTACGCCAATAGTTTGTCAGTTTATTATAAAAGACTGATCGTCTGCAACTTTTCTTAATTATTTCTGGGGTTTTGCATGACTCGTTGAGCGCTTTCGATGTAGAGGAAGGAGTGTTTCATTTATAAATTTACTATGGAACATTTAGGTATTTTGTATAATCACTTTGATTCTTTTAAGCTGAGCACCTATTTTTTGCCTAGCGGGCCTCCCATACACTTGCTTATCTCTGCATTCGCCTGATATCCGCTTTTGTGGGCGCTTGGTCGCAACTCAGTCAGTTAGTTCACAGCACTGATGATGAGCACAGCAATGTTCGAAATATTTGCTTACAATGAATATAATATTAACTTTGGCTTTCCTATTCCGTGTAAATAACTCTCAAGTTTTTCGCTCCTAAGGAACTTGTTTAATTTTACAGATATCTTACCTCATGGATCAACAGGACATGGCAAAGTCCTTTCCCGTTCCAAGCAAGAAAGATAGAAGATTGAAAAATCTCATCAGTGGCGAAATTCCACCTGATAATGTGTTCTTCAAATCCATGTCGGTGGACGGAGAGTTCACAGGTGAGTTGTGTGACTTTTATCACGCTTTATGAGTTTAATATGACCTTGTGAGTATCAATGATGACATTTAAAATTAAACTGGATAGGAATAGAAACTGATTATGCTGTTTTTCGAAACTGTTTAAAAAAAGTGGCGGACTATCAGTGTCAGAGTGATATTTGTGTTACTTAACCTTCCAGTCAAGACCTAATAATGTTTTAAGGAACTGCTCTTCTAGCATGAGGTCACGAGATTTTTTGTAAGAATGTACATGATTTCTTGTTGCCACACAACTCTGAAGAAGTCTCACTGGATGGTTGACGAAACGTCGGTTGTGATGAAAATCTCGTAACTTTATGCCAGAAGAACAGTTCTTTAAAATTACAATACGCCTGGCAGCAAAAATACAGCCCTAATAATGTTGTTGCGTGCAGAATGTCCAATGGAAGACCAGCCCACCCCTCCGTTACTGAACACCGCATCCAATTCCATATCATCAATCGCGTCAGACGTCCGAACTTTAACTCCTGAGCATTCGGATTGCGACAGTGGAACAGACGCCACACTCACTCACCCCCGACTCACACACAGTTACTTGCATGTCACTGGCAGGCCTCAAGGTGGCGCTGTGTCGGATTATCGTCCGAGTGTAGCGAGCGCTTTGTCGGCGAAATCGAGTTTGTTCAACGAGTCCATGCAGAGTGTGTTGCTCAGGTAAACAAACCCACTGCGGTTTATTATTCATGCTGGGTCTTTTTCGCTCGCGATAAGTTGTAACAGGTTAAAATTTCCCGCCATTCTTGCGCGTATAGAAGAAAATGTGAATGTGAAACTGAAACATGATTGGGCCACGGCCAGAAATCAATTTATTTTAAACAGTAAAATCTAATGTTTACTAAAAAAATCGAGCTTCAAACGTAAAATTGACACGCATGCAAAGACATGTGTCACATTGTTTGCGTGTAATACGCAGATATTTTGTTGCACCAGTTAATCGTAATGAAACGAACGAATAACTCTCAGGAGGGACGTGCTTTATGAAATAGTATGACTACAAAGTTGTACTTTGTGTAACATTGAACCTTTGCGACCCAAACAATTTGCCGTGTTATATATATATTACAAGTTGCATGATCACAAGTGTGTGCAACCCACTTCCACCGTGTATATATTGACTATGGTCTTATACAGAGTAAATGTATTGAACGCATTATGTACAAAATGAGAACGCGCACTGAATACGTTCATTGAATCTGTATATATTCAAAAATATTTATTGTATTAGAAAATACATTCCCTATGTAACAATGTGACGAACACGATAATTGTAACGTAGATTAAATAATTAGGATATATCAAATCGTGTTTTTCTTATCTAAATACCCTTGTATCCCAATTTGTTTGTTCTTATATTTCAGCATCTCTCCGTTCATTCAACCCAACCAACCCTTTCTTCTCACTTGCGGAGGGGAAAATTCACCATTGCGAAACTACCTACCACCCACGTTGTTTTGGTCCGACATGTTTTGCAAGCATCCTGACCACGCTGGAAAAATGTGGAGCACTCGGGTTTGTTGGTTGCCGTTTTATAACTGATGTCAGTGCTTCCTAACCTTTCTATTGGCTTGCGACACCCCTGCAGAATTTATAAATATATTGCGATACACAATGGCGAAATTACGTTAGCAGTAAATCGTATGGTTAAAAAATACCAGAGTAAATGTAAAGATTAAAGCTCGCGGCAACTCTTACAGCAGTTTTTCCCAACCGGTGGTACGTATACCACTAGTAGTTCGCGACGGCATTCCAGGTGGTACGTGAGCATCTTTTTGTAATTTGCGGAGTTAGTTCGAATTTAAAAATCGTCTAAAAATGTTCGATAGTTCATCCCCTAGGTTACTTCATAACACGCAACTAGGTGGTACGCGACGAAATTATTGTACCTCCAAGTGGTACGCAACCACAAAAAGGTTGGGAACCACCTCCAATCATCCCTAAGCGAAATGTACGTGGGACATACGATAAAAATATCAATTGACCGGAATTCGTAAATACTCGAAAAGAGTGACAGACGACCAGCGTCGATGTGGTCATTGTATTTTTGTTAAAAAAACAAATAACTGTCAATTTTGTCCAAAAAAGTCAATGTTAGTTCCGTTCTGTAAAATGACAAAGACACAAAAAACACTTGGTCGGAATTTTTATGTTCCTATAGCAAAACCGCCAGTGAAATATCAAATATCTTTTGCAGAATCGGAAACGTACTGAGAGCACGGACCGTCTGGACGACTTGGACGTTGACAGCTCGTCATTCAGGAGTCGGTCAGTGGTTTGGAATAACTTTCAACATATTACAGACACTCCATCTAAACCATTCTTAATCTTTTCCTTGTCGGTACTTCTTTAACATCGCCAACCAGTATTCGCACTTGTTCTGATATAGATGCAATACCATGTATTGTTTAACTATACAAATTTCACAACCCTGGTAAAGAATTACTAATCTAAACCGCTTTGATTCGAATAAACGCCTCGGACAATTCGTTGCTTACACTAAACAAAACTGTTGATGAGCTTTAACTTAACAAGTTTGTCTTTGCTAAACATTGTATATTACCTGACAAAAAATGTAATGTACAGCATGCATTTTAAACTGTTCATGTCCAGGTACTGTAGTATTTTTTAATTGATGTATCTGACAGAGTGATTCGCAATGTGATCCATTTTGCTGTATTCTATTTGCAAAAAGGGTGTATATTAAAATCCGCCCAAACTTTAAGAAAGAAAATCACCTCGATTAAATTTCAGATCTGGGACATCTGAGAGTTTTGCAACTTCCCAGAACATGTGGCGGACTCCTCAACATCAGAAATCAATCGAATCCGAGTTCTCGAACGCCTACGAAGAGATGTTGTCTGCTATGGAAAGTGACGAACACCTCATGGACAAGGTGGGAATTTGAAAGAATTTGGACCCCAGGGTTAATTTTATTCATGTAAATACATTATAGCGGAAAATTTGTACGTGAACGCGATAGTTAAATGTTTATTGCAACAAGTATAGCTGACTTCAATCTGAATCATTTTGTTTCAAACAATTAAATTCCTATCTCAAGAAAATGATGTCGCTGGTATTGATGTATTGCTTAATGGAGAGCTAGATTCTGTCACAATTAAGGAACCAGTCTTACTTTAAATTTGCTCGTTTTGATTTTAACTGCTGTGGATCAAACAAAAAATGATCTCTCTATGGAATCTCTATATATCCCTATAGGTCTACTATGATGTAATTTAGATATTTAAGTCCATTTATATCCTTTCAATAAAACGAGAGTCACAAGGGAATCATAATGTTAATAGACTTTTTCAGGAATAATTAAACTTTGCATCTAATAACGACGATCCTTGTTAAAACGTTTAATAAATTCTCCCAACCTTTCTATCGAAACCAGGAAAACGTGGGACCACAACCTCGAAATTCAACTTTCAAAGACAAATCAGATTCCGGTACCTCTTCTGCCACCAAATATCTGACAAAACAAAGCAGCCAGATTTTAACTCGAAGTAAGTGGAAATGAATGTTGCGAATACTTTGAAAGTTTACAATGCGGGAGACAAATTCTGAAGTTTCTTTTAAAAACTACATTTTGTATTCCAGTAACTTTGTTCGGAGAAAACAAGCTGTATATGCAAAAAAATGCTAATCGGATATTCTTTAAAATATGAATTGGCGTTGCATTTTTTTGCGTTTTTTTGCAAAGCAGTAACAGATATTTCAGCCTTTAAAGTCAAAAAATGTCGTCAGCTGCGTTGTTTTAAACTTTGGAATTTATTTTTTTTTGTCACCACATATCCTCCATAATTGTATGGTAAAAAAATACCAGAGTGAGTTTTAAGAAAAAAACTCGCGGAACCCCTTAGGGTGTGCGTGTGGTTGGGAACCACCTCATTATTTGGTTTGAATCATACCCAAGCGAAATTTACGAGGAATATGCGAGAAAAATTGTCAATTGGCCGGAAATCCGTAAATACTCAAAAGAGCGACAGAATGGTCATTGTATTTTTGTCACAAACAAAATAATCATGAAATTTGCCCAAAAAGATATTGTCAATCGCTCAAGCAACTTCCACAACACGTCGTTCTAAAGCCATTAATCTCATTAGAATCATCCCTTTGATATTCCCAGGCAACATATCCAGGGATGACACGCGTCTCTCCGCCTGGGAGAAACTAATCATGCGTGACGTGCTGACCAGCGGACCGGAACGTCCCCGGACATCTGCCTTCAAACATTCGCCAAGGTCGTCCAGTCCAGTCGGAGAGAACGTGAAACATCACGCAGGAGATTCGAAACATAGAAATCAGTTTGGAATTAACACGATGACGTGGAAAGCAGTTGATCACGTGTTTATTTCCACTCCACTGACCATGCCGGCTAACTCGAAGGAAATGAGAGATTTGATAGCTGACTACAGGTTGAGAATATTGGCGGTTAATACTGTTATGTAACATTTCATTTATGTGTCAACTACCAAAAAAATCCTGTTTTACCGGAGTAATTCTGACGCTTTAAGCATCCTTAATTCCGCAGGCTTGTTGTCAAACATAAGCTACCAATAGTTTGTATGAAAAAAATTTATAGGATTATCATGGAATGTGACGTAACAATCACAAACTGTCATAAGTTATTGGAGGAAAAACTGTCCTCAGAGCAACGCTGAAAACTAGAAATAATTTCTACATCTTTTAGAGCTTGCGGATCAGCTTTGGAGGCAGTGACGATGGAACGGGTGGAGGATAAAGATAAAGATGTTGGATCCAAAGTGGAGGAAGAGGAGATTCTTGTGGAGGAAAATTTCGACTCTTCTCCGATTCAACCTCTCGATTGTCTCGACCCCAGAAACCATCAACATATCTTCGTCCTATTCAGCAGGTTTGTCGCGGAGTAACACACTACGAAATCAATCTATTTTTTATATTGCTTTGTTAAATTAAACCATGCCTGAAAGTTTCACAAGAATCAAATTTTGCGTACATTCCACGGTATGAACTTGTTTGAATAAAAAAAAGGTGGTTTTTTCACCGTCCGATATTATTTACGTTTCAGCTACAGCACAAGATCCCCAAACGCCCCGAATTCTTGCGTCATACCTTGGGCTGTCGATATTGATTTTTATCGTGGCAACGATATAACGTTGGGAGGGTTCCTTGAGCGATATTGCTTCAGACCCAGCTACCATTGTCCGAGCCCCACCTGCAAGAGACCGATGGTTGAACACGTGAGAAGGTGAATGATATAATAATGTGATAAAGATTCACAGACTTCGCCAAGGCATTACAGCCTAGCTGTATCAGCCACTTTTCCCGACAAGTCAGAGCGAGATCTGAAGAATCAAGCTCCCGGTGAGGTTTGAACTCACGACCCTGGGCTAACCAGGCCCAACGCTCTACCAACTGAGCTACAGGAGCTCAGTGGCTTCACGGGATATATTGTGGCCAAGGTACACTGATGCGTAAGCGCACAACTTGTCAGGCGACCTTCACATGCGTAGAGGAACTCCACCACCACTTCTGCGTTAATGTGATAAACATATGGTTCGGGAAAAGACATTTGTCTGTGTGATCAATCTTGGGATTATGATATGTACTGGGTATTTCCAATTCCATCGAGTCATAATTCCATCTTGTGACGAGCATGATTTTGCCGACTAATTAGCCCAGCACTTTTCCACTTTGTGGTACTATGCAGTCAACGTCGATCCGTTGGGTACCAAACCATTTACAAACGACCGAAGCCGAAACACTGTGAAACACAGTATGGCTAAACAAACTGCTTGATGGGACCTAATAGGTTGAAACAGTATTATACCGCCTGCAGCTCACCAATTGTTATAGCTCATATGTCTATACATGGCTTTATTCTATTATGACAATCAAGTAAAAGTGTAACCTACTGTGTTGTCAGTAATAGTTTATATCCCATCAGCCAAACTTATTTGTTTGGTTTGTAACTGTATGACATATTCCCTATTAGAGTAAACGCATGAGAGCCGAGTAAATAGCTCCTTACCCGTGACAAAACCTTTGACATGTTACTCAAAATGACCCATGCATCTCCTTTGTACACAGCTTCGTCCACGGTACGACATGTTTGAATATCGTGCTTAAGGAACTCGCCAAGCCGATCACCGTGCCCGATATTTTATCCTGGAGCTGGGATCCAGTTACTCATGTCACAACAGGTGCGTAAAAGTGTACGTTTCGTTATTTATCTAACCACGAAAACCAACGATCATGTTTGCTTGAAACTATCCGTGGTTTTTGTTGTTCTTGTAACATAGGGGTTCGTATTGCAATTTTGTACAAACTTCTGGTAGATATGTTAATCGATAAATGTTCGTCTTGGAAGGCTAAATTTACTCCTAAAATTTGCAAATACCTGGTGATTCACACGATTTGAGACCGCGAAGCAGCAGTGGTTGCTGAAAAAAAATACCCGGAAAAATGTTGGCCCGCTGAGTTATGAACATTTGGTATATTTCGTTAACTGTCACACTACACTAAAATAGGTTGCTGACCAATGCATAAAAGCATCAACACAAACATGACCATTCATGTTGCGCTTAAATATATCCCACTAAACAGTCCAATTTGATTTCTGCGGCTAAAGGAAAATAAAAATAAAAACGCCCAAACAAATTTATCAACTTTATAAAATGTATGATTCAATTTCTTCAATTAGCCGTGTCCGTCTCTGGTCTATGCCTATAATGCTTACTGGTGCACTGCTTTTGTAGGAGACTGACTGGTAAATAACTTTATTGTAGCACGAGCTTTCGCGAACTTGATCCCACTTCGTCACAATGTATATTAATTCGAACATTATTGTCCCCTTCTGTGTAACCAAGTAAATACTGTAATTTCAATGTTCTGTTGGTGATTCAGCTTCGATTGTTTTAATACGCGTTGATTTTTCGGCAAATCCTTTATCGATAGAAATCACAACCAGGTTTTCTCAAAATATTTTGCAGATTTAAAACCTCTGTCACGTGACGCGTGGTCGATGTCGTTCGCGAAGTTTCTGGAATTGCGACTCCAGAGTTTCAATTCCCCTTCACAATATCAACATGTAGACGACGACACCGAACCGTCGGTCGTTCCTCCGTTCAAATCATTCCAGTTTTTCATTCTGAGGTAAACAGCGAAAAATAAACAGTGTGATCTGATCGTTGTGTTTGTCCTAATGTACAAAGATGTTACTTCTTCAAAGCAAGTTTGAATCTACAGGAACTGAAAAAAAAAATTGTACCCTTTTTTAGGAGAAGGGTTTCGATGGAAAATATTCTCGTAAGCACGCAAACGTGCTAAACACTTATTATTCCACATATATTTGAATTGGTTGATTAACTTTGTGTTCAGATCGCTTAAATGTTTATAAAAAATAATTTTTTTTTGGCGGGTTGTAACAATATAATGCCATTTTTCATGTATACAGTATTAGTAGTGTTTGCGTTTCAAAAATCCGTCAAGAAGCGAACAAAATAAAAAAAATCTTAAAGAACACAATCTCGTAACAAATCTTTATCCTGTCTTCAACTTAAACACGTAAAACGTGGAAAACAAAAAATCCTTAGTCATACCAGGCTGCACTGAAACAGTGACCCTGTCCACCGCTCACAAAATTAACCTTTTACGTCTCCACCACAGGGACATCGTGGCTGCATTCAAGTGTTTCGAGATCAACGTATTCGAGATCGCCCTTCCCTCACCATCGATCCAATTCGATAAGAACACGGATTGGAGGAAGAGTATTGAAGGAGAGGAGAAGGAGAAGGAGAATCAGGATCTGGATCTGGATGAAGAGAGGTCAGAGTTTCAGAGGATTGTAGATGAGATGAAAGTTCTCTCAAAGGTAACTCACAGATAATGTGTATTTTTTGCAATACTCCGTGTCTGTCACAAATCTAGAACTTCTGTAGTTACTGGTGCAAGTTTTTTAACAGACTGACCACTGAAAAACTGAATTAGCACGAGCTGATTCTTTCTTCATCGGGTCCCACAAAATCGATTTGCTACATGAAGTTTAGATTTTAAGTCGTTAGACTGCCCAAAAAAGTGCTACAGACGATATTAAGTGGTATGTTTTCAGTTCACAGAAACTAAAAATGGAGCTCACTTCATAAACTAATCTGAAAATCTTAAAAAGAAACGAGAGTGTAAAAATAAGGGGTGTGCCACTCTTTACAGCTGAGAACTTTTTGTTCTGCGATCCCATTTAAAAAAAATTATTTTCTGCGGACCCGTGGTAAAGAACTATAACATCGTGAAATATTGTATAGTCGTAGATAAGTCTAACCTCCCAATTTTGGCGACCCCAAAATCGATTGAGAAGTCCCGTTTCAGACATATTGGTTTGCACAGTAAAATAGAAAATTCCGATTGCATTGGTTGTAATTGCGTTGTTGAAGTTAGCAGTCAACTCCCTTCCAAATATTCCGGACAAAAAATCCGCACTGAGAAACCGTCACAATAATATTGTTCAGTCAATTAGGGAAAGTCCCTCTGTGAAGTTTTCTAAGGAGAAGTCCCTCTGTTTGGGGAAAGTTCCTCTGTCAGGGAAAGTACCTCTGTTACGGTTGAAAGTGTAACATGAAAAACATCCCAGGTCGGCTACGAAGCAATGGATTCCATCCATGACCTGATCGTAACGTCACGCACCAGCAATCCGCTCGACCAACCCTTATCCGACCAATCAGAGGCCAGCGCCGACGTGACGTCACTCAATCAGATCAGAGAGAAATATTTCGACGAGTTATTGGAGCGGTACCAGGAAGAACGTTATCATATGAGGGATTGTGTCGACAAACTACATTTGAAACTGCAGTCGATTAGATTGGAGTAAGATCCGAAACTTTTTTAAACTTTTGTAATTTTCCTAACTTTTCCCGCTATTCTTCAATTGACTTTTCCGTTGTTCCTCATTTTACTTTTCCCGTTGCTCCTAATTTTTCCTTTTTCCGTTATTCCTCATTTTACACTTCCCACTATACTTTTTTTTACTTTTTTCTTGTTCCTCATTTTACATTTTACGCTGTTTTTTTTTTACTTTTTCCGTTTATGCCTCAATCTGCTATAGTTTGTTGCAGATTTATTCACAGAAAAATCGCATTTTTTTAAATTGCAGCCAATTCGAGCAACAGCAACAGACGAGGGAAGATGCGGTGGAAACTGTTGCCATGGAAACTGAACCTAACAATGTAAGTTTAAATGACTGGGATTGTACGCCACGAAAAAGATGTAATTGTTTAAATATTTACCAAACAAACCATCATTTCTGGAACATATCGATGAATGAAACTTATGGACACTATTCCCAACACACAGTTTATTTTTGAATTTCAGGAAGCTGATCATACCGAGGTTGAAATCTACGAACGTGATCGGGTTGAATTGTTGAGAGGACTTCTCGAACTCACTTGTCGAATATGTCGAGTTGTTCATGACTGGAATGCTACGATTGGCGCTGTAGCCGATATGGTGGGTATCAAAATACGTTACCACCATAAGGTTATGCAACAGTACGATGTCTTGCAAAATAATGTTAACGATAGGATGCTGTCTAACGTTAAATAACAGTCAAAGAATTTGATAAGCAAAGTGAAGCCAATAATATGAATTGTGTGAGCTGCAAACAGATAGCCACTGTTTCGACCTATAAGGTCTCTTCAGTGCAGCTGGTGTGACTATCAGACGACTTTGCTGACCAAACGGCCAAGCAAAGACCTCCACCTTGTGGTGACTATACAATCAGCGTCATACGTTGGGCACCAAACCAGGTGAAACCTTGCGGGCGGAAAGCTGCACTGAAGAGACCTTTTAGGTCGAAACAGTGGCCATTTGCATGCAGCTTACACATTCATATTATTGGCTTCACAGTCTGTCTCAATAAATGCCAATATTCCCCAAAAGAGCGGTCAAGAGACTAATTACTAAATAATCAAAATCTGTGGATTGGAATTTTCGAATTTGCCTCGAGTCAACTGAATATTTTCATGTAATTTATAGGATAGAGCGACACGACGTGGCAGCAGGGCAGTAAACCTCTACACCATCAACCCTATCGTTAGTAACAGAAAAGTTGGGGGTCAGAAGAACAAAGAATGGGGTCTGAGGAAAGCGAACTCGTTGAAAACTGTCAATGAAGACGAGGCTGAAGGTAAGTTGACTGATCAAATATTCAAACTTCAGTATTTTTTTATGTTTTCAAATCTTTAGTTATTTTTTATATTTGTTTAAAATAAATTGCAATATTTTACTGTTATTATTTTTGTTTCAAATAACTTCCTTAACATTTCGAACTGTCTAACGCAGCGTGGTGTAATGTAGAATGATATTTGCCGAAGCGAAATTTATTGTCCAACATACGTTCAATTAACAATTACTGCATCGAGTTTTTGGACGGACACGAACTTCTAGTTTCTCTTGTAGATACGTCACTTCCTACTGCAGGCAACGATGACGTAGAAACGGAGGATTCTTCGGTGAAACCTGAAAATGGCGAAAATTCCAACGTATGTATTCCAAGAGCGTTTTGTGTAGAATTTAAGTCGCACACTAAGACGCAATAACCGTACGCCGTCCAAGTATTTTTTTTCTGTACAATTTTTTGTACGAAGTAATGATAATAATTGATAGTTGGACAAATTCATTGTAACTATGGAATTTAATAGTCGGAATTTTACGCAGCCTTTGACTTCCGCGGAATCTGTTCCAGCCAAATGTAAGTTGTTTGTGATTGATTTTTAGGTTTGGGATGCAATATTGGCTACGCCATATTGTTTCCTTATCCTCAAATTATCAGAAACCCGCTGCTAAAATGTTCAATTTTTAATGTCCTAATCCAAATACTTTGGCTTAAAAAAACAATTTTGAAACCACAAATATTTTGTTGCTGCCAGATATATTAGACTCGTACGTATAGCAGGCGAAGCGCCAAAAATGTACGTTTTTTTAAAATGTGCCAGAAGATCAGTTGCTTGGAAAATATTTTTAAAACTCGATAAAAACGTTTTTTTTGTTTTTGTCTGAAAAATTCCACAACATTTTTTAACTGATTTTAGTGTTTTCCTTTTAATTCCAGCTCTTTCGAACAAGAAGGTCAGCGCAGACAAACCTGATGTAAAGCATTCAAGCGTGAAGAGAATATCTAGAACTGCTTCTACAGGTCAGCTACACTTGCCCAAGAACTTTCATTACTCAAAGCAAACCGTGATATTTGCAGAAGAGTAACTAATGTAACTCCGCATTGATTCCGCAGTGTATCACGGAAATATCTTTTACATAATTAGGTAGTTATGTTGGCACCGTAAATATTTCTGTAGTCCTGGGAACTTGTGGCCAAATGTTAGGTTTTTTAATTTACGCTGAATATGTTCAACCTAAATAACGGATAGAACTCTTTCAATAAATATCAGAATCTTATGGGAAACAAAAGACTTGTTTTTCTTACATAACTTCAGTAAATAAAAAAATGATACAAACTATACTGGATCAGTGAACCAAGTCACCCTGGCAGGTTGTCAACCGATAACCGTATTTGAAGTTGATTCTATGTGAATTCGAAACTGATGATGCTTTTTTTAAGCGAAATATATTTTTCTTCTAACATTTTCACAGCTGTCTATCTAATAGGTTTTCACAGTTTTACTCAGTAATAACTTACTGTTTATTTCTTGTATTTTAGTGAGCATGTACTTCGTCAGTCACCTCCTGAACAGCAGCAGCCATTCCCAAGTTTCCCCGCCATTTCCCGCTTCCGAACATTACCTCCTTCAAAACTGCATCGCCTCACAAGTCGTCGTAAGTCAATGACGACCCATAGAATAAACTTAAAATTAGAAGATCTGCAGCTTTCACATAAAAAATTCTTTCATGTCATTTTATCGAGCAGTAAATCTTATATAATGTTTCTGTTGCTGCCAGGCATATGGTAATTTAATAGTCCGACCTTCTGACACAATGACACATGTTTTTATTGTGTCAGAAGGTCAGACTATTAAATTAGTAAATCTTATGTCTGCGTAGTGTTATGTATACATAACAGGGCGGGACTTTCCCATCTGTGGGTGGCGATTCTATTAGTGGGCCCGCCAAATGTAATTTAAAAAAAAAACACTAATGATTTACATAATAACCTGATTGTGTTTTTATCTTATAAACATGTTGACTGTCTATACGTCTTATTTGTACATAATTTCCATGTAACAGATTCCGTCAAGTTTACTTCAAATATTTCCGTACATAAGCAATATAGCCAATATTGTTTTTAAAGTGAGCTGCAATTCATATATATATATTTATTATACAGTCTTAAATCTGACAGCGACGTATAAACTAAACCAAACCAACACACACAAACATATATATATATATAAAGAAGACAGTAATAACCATGCGGATAAAACACTCATTATTGAATTCATAACTAGGTTCGAGACGCAGAGCCCAGCTCTATCATCGCATACACACTGCGAACCCCAGAATACAGGTGTTACGTCACAACCGACTTCACTGAAACAATGGGACCAGTTGACAACAAGATTCCGCCGCCTAGCGACCAAACAGAAGACAAAGTTTCGGCCACTGGAGGCGCAGAGAGGACAATTGATGGTAATGGCGAGGATGCTGATATGATTATTGATCCGCACGTGGAATTTAAAGGAATTTCTGGTTGGAAAAGTGAAGGTAAAGTATTATAATGGTCGGGGAAACTTGTCTCTCTGTTTTCATATGTTAGGGCAGTGTTTCTCAAACTTTTTCCAATCACGTACCGCTCATTTGTTTTTTAATACACTGCGTACTACCATAAGTTGTCTATGGTACCACCCTATTACTATATCATAACTGTTATGACATAACACCAATGAATAACAATTTAGCCAATATCACCAGTTGCTTGGTTTTCTTTATTGTGCATTAGTGACGCAATAGTATCAACATGAAATTGTTGTACACACGATGTCAGAATTACTTCAACAGTGCAACAATTTCACGTTGAAACTATTGCGTCACAAATGCACAATAAAGAAAACCGACATCATGTATTTGCAGCGGTTTTGGCTTCTGCAAAGTGCGGTAAATTGTATAGAGTAGACTAAATCGCGTACCACTTGAAAAGCTATCGCATACCACTAGTGGTACGCGTACCACAGTTTGAGAACCACTGTGTTATGGGAAGTGTAGTACTAGGAGTTTATAGCAAGACATGTTAAATAAACAACACTTTGTCGCCATGGAAGTTTAAAATGTTGCAATAATTCAGCCTTTACAACTAACATCCTTTTTGGCTTCAGTAAATTTGGAAGGTTTTCAACATTTTTTTTCGGTCAAAAACCATAAACAGAAAAAGCTCTGTTGTGAAATTTGTTTGGTTGCCTTTCACGCCTTATCCCTGCTTTGTGATAAGAAGCGAAAAAGGAAAATTACAAGATAAAATAAATAAACCTGACGTGCAGCCGTTGGTACATTTTGTTCGGCAAAGAATAACGTGAACTCTTTTCTTCGCCAAATACCACCAACTGTGAGTTCTTAGCAGTTGTAGGTTTATTGTTATTGTCAAGTAATAGGCAATCATTTTATTATTGGAATATTTCAGACAAACTCGGGGTCTCGGCGTCCCCTGTGACGTCACACAGCACCGGACCTCACACCGAAGTTGAGTTTGAAGATTCGAATACAAAATTTTACTGCAAGGTTTATTTTGCCGTTGGATTTAAAGCTTTGCGAGCTCAGGTAAATTGCGCACTATTTTTATACTTTTTTGAAAGAAGTATTTTAAATAATGCCGAGATCAATAAAATACTGCAACCGTTAGTCAAATGATCGGCATCAAATTTGGAAGTTTTATAGTGTATTGCCAGCCATGTTGCCCATGTACAGGAACTCAAATATTTATTTAACTTACAGCATTTTTCGCTCGCTACTTCGCTAAACTGTGTCCGAAAACTGTACATAAACAACGATTGTACATAAACAATCGTTGAAAGAGGTGTTTTTATCCAGAAAAAATTGTTGCTTTGTTTAACTCAAGGCAAATTTGCAAAACGTCCAGAGTTTTTCAGAGGTCGATTTTCAGGGTTATTAGTAATGTAATTTGTGTTTACTTGATACAACAAATCGCGCAAGTATATTTTGTCAAGGTTTTGTCTGCTAAACGCAGGACAATTTTCTCTAGATGTGTTTGGTGCAGCTGCAACTTTTGAATGCCCTGTAATTATTTGTAACAACTGTTTATTGTAAAAACTCAACTGGCGTTTGAAGATTCGTCGGTTTGTTTGTTTTCAGTTGGAAACCTTAAAACCACAACCACAGTAAGTAGGCGGTAGTTTAAGCGCTCTTGTAATTCTACCTAAACAGTCGTTTCAAAGCCTGTTATTTGCCTTGACAATAAGTGTATACATATAACTGTCATATTTTGTAGGATTTAAATGCTTTTGAGCGACTTTTTGTCGTGTATCCCACTGCACATACACTGTGTCATGGCACACTGCACATAACTTGTTGTGTTAAGTACATAACTAACGGTTTTGTAAATCTTTAATATGAACAGAATAGCCAATACAGTGCTGGAAAACTTCATGTAAACGTTACGATTTCGACAATCGAAACGTTTACATGAAGTTTTCCAGCACTGTATTGGCTATTCTGTTCATATTGTTGTGTCAACTTACAAAAGTGGTATTTATTTATGGTTCATCAGCTTTCGTACGCATATCAAACCCAACATTTTTTCTGAGATATCTTTCAATCCGATGCAACCACTTATTTGTAGATTCTTGATTGCACAGAAGAAGATTTCATCTCGTCGTTATCGCGTTGCGTCCGTTGGGCTGCGAGAGGGGGGAAGTCGGGGTCAGCTTTCCACAAAACACTCGATGACCGACTCGTTTTAAAGCAGATGTCCAGATTCGATCTCCACTCGTTTCTAGAACTCGCACCGAGTTTTTTCGAGTATATCACCCACGCCCTGAAGTCTAAGGTAGAAGATCATTTTGACCTGAGTTACACGGTTAAAGTACCATTAAATTATTATAAAGTACTGTTTTTTGACTTAAACGCCAGTACTTCAACATATCTAAGTATGACATGAAGGGAAATAAGCAACAGGTATTGGTTAGGAAACAACCAGAAATTATTGGTGGTGCATTTGCATGGCATATTTTATTGCAATCAAAGCAGAGCCTCTTATAGTGTGTGAGTTCGGCAACCACGGTTTTGGAACCGCATGGGACTCTTTTATTTGTTTACTCCATAAAGACGACAAGTTCATTTAGGGGAAAAACATTAACATATACAATACCCAATGCTTTCAGGGCACTTAAACTTACGTGTATGTTTAACAAGAGCTTTATTCTGAGCAATGAAAGCCTTAAGTGTGAAGAGCATTTAAACAAACGTTTGCAATTTACTAAAAACTGACTGAACGTTGTTGATTTCTTCAGTCGCCCACGGCACTGTCCAAAATCCTGGGTGTTTATCGCGTTTCGTTCAACAACACAACGACCAACCAATCATTTAAACAAGACATTTTGGTGATGGAAAATCTCTTCTACAAACGCAACATCAGTCAAGTAAGTGTTTCCCCATGCTTATGTTTGTGTTATGTGATCGCAAAGAAATGCGCATCGTATGCATATTTGTGTATAAGCTGCAGACAGATGGCCAGTGTTTCGACCTAAAAGGTCTCATCATTGTTGTCTCCGTTGCACCTAGTTTGGTGCCCAACGGATGACGGTGATTGTATAGTCACCACAAAGTGGAAGTCTTTGCTTGGCCGTTTGGTCAGCAAAGTCGTCTGATAGTCACACCAGCTGCACTGATGAGACCTTATAGGTCGAAACAGTTGCCATCTGTCTGCAGCTTATACACAATTTATATTATTGGCTCCACATTGCTTATCGTATGCATATTTGTCTGATGTTAATTGTTGACGGAAAATGATCTTGGTTTCGTAGTTTTCTTTGTTGTAAAAGAAATCACTGACAGGCTGGAACGAAATAGTTTGTAAAATGTAAGATATTATTTTGTACTGATGTAAAAGTAATAAAATCCAATGCAGTGAATAAAACATGTGGCTGCCCATGTGTAGCCCTCTGTGCAATGTAACGTGGATTGATTTTGCCTCAATGTATTCTTACAATATTTCACTTTCATTTGCTCGTTAATGTATGTAGTACAGTTTACTTGGCCGGAAACTAACTTTGGTCGTGGCCAGACCTTTTCAACACGACACTACGTTTGGTTAACATTAGGGTGGGATTAGAACACCTGTTTATATGTGTTTGCAACACCATAATATATTCTGCTTTCTTGTACATGTAGCATGAATGCCTTTATTTCCGCAGGCTATAATCGGCCATCTTTCCTATACAAGGCTAATGTATTTCGTTAAAATAAGCATTGTCGGCGTCTCCAATTTCAAGCAATGAAGTTATTTTTTTAATTTTTATCCTTATTCATTGATCTTTAAATGTTTTTTATTCATTTCTTTGAAAACTTTCTGTCAGGTTTTTGATCTGAAAGGATCTGTTCGGAACCGTCATGTGAAAACCGATTCCGAATCCGTTCCTTCCTTCTCCACCTCTCCTAATCCTTCTTCTCCCGCCCAACCAACATCAATCGGCCTCCTGGGATCAACTCCCGCATCCAGGAACAACCAAGTCCTCCTGGATGAAAATCTTCTCACCATTATGAGAGATCACCCCCTCTACATTCACGAACACACGAAGGTGATTCTTGTTAGATGAAATTTATTGAAGCGTCCATACTTTTTTCTCATGAAAATCAGTGTTCTGCTCCTAAATAATTGAACCCATTTAGTAACTTATCGTATAGTATATAAATGCCTTGTATTTGGCATAGGTGAAGGCGGAAGTTGCATTACCAGTATCTCTTGAAAGCTTTACGACCAACAAAGAATTAGTAGCAGATATTTTAAACAATTCTTCACTAGAATCCTGAGTCGTTTTTTTCACAAGGTTTTTCTTGATATATATTACAACTATGCTTGCAGACATCATGTTGGTTTTGCATCGCGTTGTTTGTGTTTTAGTGATACAGATCATGCCTACAAGCATAGGTGAATAATATATACCAAGGAAAAACCTTATCTCTTTATTCACAGAGCTAATAACATTCTTTACTGAGCCACAGAGTTGTTAATGAATGATATTTTGTTAACAGTTGCTGATCAAGAAAGCGATAACAGATGACGCCCATTTTCTATCCAGCCACGAAATTATCGATTATTCCCTACTGGTCGGGATTGACGATGAGAGGAAGGAAATTGTCGTGGGGATCATCGGTAAGCTTTTACCACCTCAAACTAACCAGTACCGGTTGTAGTCATAGCAACATAAACGTGGACAATGTTGAGGCGCACAAACTAAGAAAAAACGCTAGAGGCGAAAAATAAGAAATGAACAACTATCAACAACATTGTCAACGTTGTATTATTCACATTTTTTACATCCCGATAAAGGCTGCTGCATGGTGGCCGAAACGTTGATATAATAAAGTTATTACCAGAACAGTCGTATAATAGTAAGAGATATGCCTGGCAGCATCAGTAGTAATTTAACCAAACACAATGTTTAACTCAAATTTACCTTTGCTTGGAATCGCGCTTTGGTGTTTGCATTATGAGGGCGTATATGTACCCACCTGAAAAATCTCCACAAGCGAAGAATTACACAATGAAATGCTGTTCAACCAACAAAACACAATTAAAATACGATTTGCCTGCCGGTTTGTTGTACGTAGGACATGATGTTACTCGGGGCTTTTTTGTTGGTTATTTTGTTATTTATTCTTTTTGTCGTCACTGACAATCTTTTCACGTAAAGTAGGTTTGTCTTGAAAAGAAATTCAAATATAGGAGCACAACTCACGAGTTTTCTCATAATTCTGAGTATAAATAGACTGCCCAATATTGTTATTAACACTGTCATGTTAAAATAAGACGTTTCGACAAAAACTTATGTCATCATCACTCAAATACATTTGAATAAATGGAAAAAAAATCATCCATGTATAAAGTCTATATACTCGGCAGACTACATGCGAACTTTTACTTGGGACAAGAAGCTTGAGATGCATTGGAAATCAATCGTTCCAGCCAGACACGGAGCCCGTTCCATGCCCACCGTTGTACACCCAGAACTCTACCGGAGTCGATTCTGCGAGGCAATGGACCGATATTTTCAAGTCGTTCCGGATCGGTGGTTCGAAATGCAGGCTTACCAACCAAAGCCCTGTCACTAGAGGATTCGGTTCCGGCTACCTGGTTTCGAATCGAATTGCCGTAGGCGAATTCAGACTAATTACCCCGAATAACGTTTAGTGTTCGCAATATGAGCAAAAGTAACAATTACCCGTAGAAAGAAATGTTAACTGCTATGTTGTCGTGCCGGGATTCGGTTAAACTAAAGCCAAAACAGTCATTATTTTTGTACCAGATGGTTTTATTTTGGAAAATTTGGTTGCGCATCGAGATTATATCTAGAAGAGCTTATATGTTGTTGCGTGCTGGACGTGTTCCACATTTCCGTCTTGTTAACTTCCAAAACGCGTGTTGCAAACAAATAGATATGTGCCCAACAATTTTGTTATACGAATTTTTGTTTCACGAGAAATCTATTTGTGTCGAAATTTTCTGCGTACGAAGTCAACTTTCCCAGTGCCTCTCCGAAAATCCTTTCTCTGATTGATTATTTTAGGCGCTGGACGCACTGCATTCTAATCCTTCAAATGTTTTCATGTTTCGCCTAAACAAAATCCCTTTTTCCACCAACGACCAAAAGTAACTCACAACAAGACAATTGCCCATCATCGTAACACAATATTATGGTACCGGTAACATTAACGACAAATAAGTGGTTATTATTGGTTCTAGATCGTATAGCGTGCCCATGGTGGAGCGTATTTTGTGCTATGCGTGTTTTGCACAGATCTCATGCTCAGCTTGATAAAATTTATAATTGTAGTTTACTTTTCATTTGTGCAATATTTCTTTACTTCTGGGGACATTTTAGTTTCAAGTTGCTACATCTGTGCACGCACGATACCGGGCAAAATTATGTCAGTGATCTTGTGGCAGTTTTTGGCATTTCCCTGCACACCTGGCAAATCTATTCAAGTTGCTGCGAGTCACCACAGTTAATACGCGAATTGTGCTTTTAGGAAAAGACTGATTTTATGACAATTGTATTGGTGAGCAACCAAATTGTTTCATACCTCATTTTTCTAATTTTCCCAGTTACCAAGTATAGAAATTGGTGCTTCTTTCAAATAAGCTCGAATTTTTCTTGTTGTATATTACCAATGTTCTGCTTTCAGAATCCATACACATATTGAAGGAATATATTTGTTGTTGTCAATAAATTCAGTGCTTTGTGGCTACATGCTGAAATTAGTATTTTCCATTGACTTCCCGCCCTAGACAAGTTCTCTGTACTAATGTGGACGAGAAGGTTCTAATCAGTGGATATTACTGTTAGTTGGAATTCAATACATGGCAACAGTTGCTATATTTTTATACCAATTAAAAGAACTTTAGTATCTCAACTGGTCAGCTAACACTTGTCCACACAAATATACCTGGATTGGTTGAGGGCTGGAAGCAACAGGTACCTCACATGACTCTTCCCCACACATAAAAATACACAACTTTTAAATGTATTCCAATGCAAAGTTCATGAGCATAATAAGAAAAGTTATCGACGCATTTTCATGTCATGTGACCGCAAGTATTTCAAATCTGGTTCTCTTGGTCTTTCTGCAAGGGACATAGAGTTGATTTCAAATTCTTCATCGTTTCTTTTGACAACGTCAGCCTGAAAAATTTCTGACTTTAAATTTGAAAATATGAATTGGCCTCCATGGTTTATACATGACCGTGGAAAATTACTGACAACCCCGGCATATGCCAATTACAAACATGTTTTGATTAAGTTATATTATTTTACACACAGCCCAACATGTATTTCCAGATATGTAATACATCCCATATTTGCATCAAAAACTTTTTACTTACTAGAGCTATGTTTTGGGGAAAAGAGTCAAAATATGATTATATGTTAAATTCCACAAAGCGATCTGTGGACAGCTCAGATGGTGGATGTTTATTGATAACAATTTATCATATCAATATGGTTGCGATCAACAGCCTGCCAGGGGCCATTAGTTTTTAAATTGATTCATTTTCTTTCATTCTTTAATCACAAGGGTCAAAATATTTGCCATTGTTTTTGAACTGATCATAATTACAACACATGTTTATTTTTTTGAAAAAGCTTTTTTCTAGCAAACTCAATCAAAATTTTGACTTACCAGATATACATTATATGCACATAACAGGAGAGCAGGGATTATGACATAAAGTTCTGGATGTTTTACTGAATAATTGTCTTTATCCAATGCCACATTCCTTTTTGGTGTTAGACTTGATGTTCGTCTGTAAAGCAGGCTTCTTCCTGAAAGAGAAACAAATCAAATGAAACTTTTTCCCTTTGCATTTCTTTAAACTTGCATTATGATTTTAAATGCCATCACTTTCAGTCCATAACTAATACCCAATGCTTTTCAAAGAAAGCCAGAGATACCTTGCAGTTACGCTGCATTTTTGCTTGTTTTAATGAAGAGTTTAGCAATCCACATCGGTATTTGCTTGCTAAATTTTACAAGAAAAAAAATACTTCATAAATATCTTCTTTGGGCTAAACAACTTCAAGATTTTCTGTCCAAAATCATGCATTAGCAACAAACTGTACCCATATCTAAATTGCGAATGTGGCCAAATCCACATAATCCACATTATGAAGTGTAATTCAATTTTCCAATGAGAAATTAGGCCTGACATTGACGACATAACCAATGTCGAATTTTCATGGTAAATTAGTAGCTATAGCAAGTGAAGCAATGAACATAATAACATTTCTTTACCTGCTTGGAAGAGGAACCGCATTTTTGCTTTTCACCCAAATATAAATTAAGATATGTCTCAATCAACACAAGTAAATGTTCCTTTATGTTTTCGCTGATCCTGATGTCTTTTTGCAACGCATCATTGAATGTCACGCTTGGACGAACTGTACATCCCATGAGCGCGTTACGCTTCATCAAATCGTTGAAAATCAACATGGGTCATGGATCTCCAAACACGCAAATCTAGTTTTTGCAGCTTATTGTAGTTTATTTCTTTGAATAAATTGCCTGCTAGCCGTAGCGAAAACACACATACATACAACACATATGTTAAAAATTTGTTTTTGTTTGTAGAATATATACAATGGATATACTATAGTATTGTGTTATAGATTGTAGTATACATACTTCATGACAACCAGACTGGAAAAAATGTCGTGCGCGGAGGATATATCCTCCGCGCACTTTTGCGAAAATTCGCCGATAATCCGCGCAATATTAATTAGCTAATGCATTAACATACAAAAAACGTTGCGATCGTCCGCGCAATTAACGATCGCCGAAACGAAATCCTCCGCGCAAAAAACAAACTTTCCAATCTGGCATGACAATAGAAAGCCTTGGTTCAAAACGTTATTTTGTTTCGAGTTTTATCGGTAAAGATGCTATGGGGTAAAATTACATCAATGCATGTTTGGTTATTTTGTGTAAAAATCTATTAACATCAAGATCTTGCACTTAATTAGCTTTTATTGTATTTGAAATAAATGTGTAGTGCTTCAGTTTCATTAAAACATCATTGCCCCCTTTTTGTTGTGTTTACACAACTGTTAATTTTTCAAAAAATCCTCCTTAACCTTTAATTTCCAATTATGAAACTGTCTTTTGATCGATTAATCTATGGGCACCTTGGTGATTAAAAACTTTTACTGCTTTGTCGACTGCTATGCAATATATATATATACATCAATACATGTTGTATATATTGTTCATTTACATCATAAACCATTTTTGGTTTGCTTATTCTCAGCAGATGTTAATGCAATAGTTTTACAAAATTTAACTGATCCAAAAACATGGATTTTGAGTTTAAACAATATTTAAACTCAAAGAGAAGAAAGGTTGAGGATTTGTATGAATATGAAGGCTGCAAGGTTGGCCGGGGAACATATGGTCATGTGTATAAAGCAATCAGCAAGGACCCCAATGAAAAGAAAGAATACGCCTTAAAACAAATTGAAGGAACGGGAATTTCAATGTCCGCATGTCGAGAAATTGCCGTAAGCCATCATAAAATGAAAGAAACCTAGAACACAATACAGAAAGTAAAAAGTTTTTAAAGTTTAATTTGCCAATTGTTTATGGTCAGTTTACTACATAAATGTATCAAAACAAACCTATTCAATAAATCTGAATGGTGTTTGAATGTAAGTTTAAACAATTTTACAACAATTAGCATATCAACAATTGTGTCCTCTACATTTAATAGTTGATGAAATTGATACACATGTGTCAACTTTGCCTATAGATCATATTTTATGTTTTCAATATTTGCAGCTTCTAAGAGAACTGGAACATCCAAACGTGATTGCACTGCAGGGGGTTTTTCTTTCACATTCTGACAGAAAAGTTTCCCTTCTGTTAGACTTTGCTGAACATGACCTGTGGGTAGGTATAAAAACAGCTTATGCAACAATTTTGATCATTTACTGGTGGTTTTTGGTTTTGTTCTGTTGCAAATTTTGTAGAATGATGCAAAAGATTGATTGAAGTTCAAAATTTTAAATTAAATTGGGATTTTTAAATTATTTTTTCAGTGTTTTGAAACTAGTTTTCTGTAATGCTTGCATCTAACAAATGTTAATATGGATTACTGTGTGAACATATGGCCTAGGCACTTTAGGACAAATTGAAGATCACCACCAAAATAAAAAAAAAATTCATATCAGCATTGTACAAGTATTTGGTTTTTTTAGCATATCATCAAATTTCACCGAGCATCAAAAGCAAACAAGAAACAACACAGCAATATTCCAGCAGTTACTGTCAAGTCACTTCTTTACCAAATCCTTGATGGAATTCATTACTTACATTCCAATTGGGTTCTACATCGCGATCTGAAGCCTGCTAATATTCTCGTAATGGGGGAAGGACCTGAACGAGGAAGGGTGAGTCCACAGTACATTTTGTAATTTCCTTCACTTGTTTGTTTCTTAATTTTGGTTGTAAAATAAAGACCATGTCCATTAAATTTGTTTGACATATTTTCAAGAGGCAAATAAAATATTTTTGTGATTATTACTTTATTTCTTGAGGTATATGAATATATCTAAAGGTGATTGCAAACAACTTGGAACTTTAAAAAAATTAATTAATGAACTGTAGTTTGAAAAGTTTAATTGCAAAGCTTGTTATTTGTGTTATTTACAAAGTTGATTGTAACACTCTCACTTATGATGGTTGGTCGTCTAGATACTAGTTGTGAGAGACTATCAATATTGCAAAGCTGCAGACAGGGTGTGTACACACACTGTTTCGACCTGTAAGGTCTCATCAGTGCAGCTGTTGAGTGGCACTGTGCTAGCTTTCACACTAGCAGACACACTAGTCTCCACTTTGTGGTACCTTTCGGTCAACTATCAATATTATTCAGGTAAAAATTGCTGACATGGGATTCGCTCGTTTGTTCAATTCCCCTCTTAAACCGCTTGCCGATCTCGATCCTGTGGTTGTTACCTTCTGGTACAGGGCACCTGAATTATTACTGGGAGCTCGACATTATACCAAAGCTATTGGTAAGTCTGAATGCTGTTCAGAGCAACTATTTTTTTGACTAATTTAATAGCTCTAGAATGAAGTCATTAATATATGCACGATTGTAAACCACCCCCAGTTTCATTGTCTAAGGCTTTGTTACTCATAATAATTACCACATTCTACATTTTTTTGATGTGTTTGTATGTATTCGATACATCGCTGTGATGGTAATGTTTTTTTTTCTTGTTTAATTTACTCAATTTATTTACAGACATTTGGGCAATTGGTTGTATTTTCGCCGAGCTTCTAACATCGGAGCCAATTTTCCACTGTCGTCAAGAAGATGTAAAAGCTTCTAATCCATACCATCACGATCAACTTGACAGGTTTTAAGCATTGTCTTTTATTCTTCTGATAATGCTATAAAAATTATAAGTATTTTGAGTTATAAACTGTTGATTTGTTGTTAGTTTGTTTTTGTAAAAAGCTTTTTCTATTTCCTAAATAGTAATTTTAAATGTTACTAGAACAACTTTGTGTCCAGGCTTCTGATTTTATAAAACATGTTTCGCTTTTTATTAAAGCATCTTCAGTTCTTGTATTTATTGCTTTGCTAAAAACATTTTATTGCTCCTAAATAGTAAGCCACAAGAATTTACAACAACTTGTTATTTTCTAGAATATTTCAGGTGATGGGTTTTCCAATGGAAAAAGACTGGGAGGATATCAGGAAAATGCCAGAATTTCCAACATTTCAGAAAGATTTTCGGAAGCAAAACTATGCGGGGTGTTCCCTTGTTAAATATCTCGACAAGCACAAAATTAAACAAGACCAAAAATCATATGCATTGGTGAGGAGTTACAAAAAGATTTTTTTGCATTTAAAATGACTTTTATTTTGCACTTGAAAATTAGCTGGCAAAGCTTTTAATCATGGACCCACTGAAGCGTATCACCTCGGAACAAGCGAAGAGCGACCCATACTTCACAGAAGACCCGAAATGTGAAAAAGAGTAAGTCGGCCGTGTGGTGCTAAACTCATTATTCCCTGTCATAGGAGAGTTTAACACAATGTAAGTGTTGGAACAGAGTGTCCGAAATTTATGAACATCCCAGGCCACAATAGTGTTTTAGTACAAGCTGACAGACCGGAGACATAAAAGTTAATTTCACTGAATTAACTGTAAAATTTGCTGCAGTTTGCTTAATTGGAGTGGTGTACAAAACAACTTATGCTGCATTTGCCAATGAGTTAACTCCCTACAAATTTTAACCTAATAAAGAAAAAAAAATAATAACTGCGATCCTATTCCTGTTTTGATTCATAACACATCCTTGGCAATTATTTGTATGAAAAAGTGGATCACGTTTGAGATGCGATAGTGCATACATGAACCACAGATATTCAATATGTTGTGATGTTTAAGTGTTTTTGGTGGTGGAACAATTCCTTACCCAAAGAGGGAATTTTTAAATGACGACGATACTGAGGAGAAGGAAAAGATAAAACCAATGAAGGTGACCTTGACACTTGAGTACTTACAAGTTATATTCTGTTGTTGGTGGCCATAAATACTCAATTTTGTAAGCCCCTTGATTTGTGCCAACGTAAGCCTGAAACTAGTTTTTTGTGTGCCAGTATTGCAAACAATACAAATTTCTCATTTCATCTGAATTATGAGCCTGGAGTCCAACAGATTGTAAACCCCATTTTTTACAAACAGCATGGTCAGGGTCGCGACAACAAAGGTATGATGATGGGTGAAAGCCATTCAGGACAACCACCTCCAAAGAGACTTAAGTACAGCTCGGGCAAAGAAGGCCAGCCAATGAACATTCACCAATCCCAACAGCAATCACAACAACAACAGGTTTGAAAAGGTTTAATTGTCAAATCTGTATTTCTACTGGCTGCTCTGTTGTAAGTACCTTGTATGGGTCGTGTGGATAAATAACATGTTCTTAACATGATATTTGCAGTGATGTTTTGGCTTCAATGTAAATTGTGGTAAGAAGAATAAGGTAGGTTGCACTGCATCACTCTGTGTCAAATTATGTTTGGTTTTGTTCAAAGAGTTTCTGGGCGTAAAATCGAAACACTTTAGAAATCAAGATTGTTTTCAGTAATGATCATTGCCAGGTGTTGTAACTCGTATTCTACCTGTTGCTCTTTTAAAGATGATATTTTAATTGATAAACTGCTGATCTATTAACCTTCTTCCATAATCTTTCCACAAAATTTTTATGTTAATATGTTTACTGAGCATAAAAAAATACTCTTTTTTTATTGTGACTTTGAAGATAAATCATAAAAACTGGAAATTTTCACAAGACATCAGTTAAATTGATCCCTGGAGATTTTACGCCTATGATTGAATGTTTACTTATTCGTTTGTGTTTTTTTTTTACAAAGCTTACGGTGACATTGTTGCACTTGTTGGGGCATGACTTCTCAATTCATGCTAGTCGCATTTTTACAGCGATGTTCATTCCTCAGATGTCAAGCATTTGTGTTAACTGACATTTAAGATGCTATTGTGGCATTTTGGTATTTTGGGTGTTTTTTTCACTCAACCCCTGTTGGATTTGTTGCTTCAAGCATATTTGGCTATGTTAATAATATTTTCCACAGATGTTTTTCCATCAAACATTACAAACACACACAGATATGTGACCAAGTGTGGTAACAGACAGGTCACTTGCAAATTAGTCTTTTTGTGGAATTGTAAATTACATTAAAATTTTTAACTTCATTTTATCCTTTAAACTACTACCATTAATGAGGACATATAGTTATACATATATGTTTTCGACATGTGGCCCTTTACTATGTGGGACACCTTTTCCCCCTAAGGCAGTGTTTCCCAACTGGTGGTACGCGTACAACTAGTGGTACACGGCGGCATTCCAGGTGGTACGAGAGCACCTTTTCGTAATTAGCGAATATAGTTCGAATTTAAAAAAATAGATGTGATCTCAAAATGTTTGTTACTTCATCCTCTAGGTAACCTTATACTACTCACTAGGTGGTACGTGTTAAAATAGTTTTACCTCCAAGTGGTACGCACCCAGAAAAAAGGTTGGGAAACACTGCCCTAAGATTTCCATGTCTGGCCAAACATTTATGTTGTTTGCATGAAAATGTACCCAGAACCTGAAGCATGGCAGTGTTTTTATGTGTATGTGCTGCAGCATACCTAACTGCTACATATCAACTTTTGGTGTGAAATTTGTAACCTTTTTTTCCATCAAAACATTACTATAGCTTAATATCACTCAATGTTATAATTTGTAAAACTGGTCTATAGTGTTTAAAAATAATGAAAATTTAGGATTTTGTTGTGTACATTATTCTATCTTCACCTTTTTGGTTGTAACTTGTTGGAAAAAGGAGTTTGTGAGTAAAAAATCAAATATATTCTTTTTGCACACAAACTCACATAAACAAATAACAAATGCAAAAAATCAGATATGAAGATTTATTGACGCATTCAGATTTAGTAAATTTTCCAGTTAACCAGATTTTTTTACCCTCGCCAGATGCGTGGCGGTTCCGGGGGGTCATTCCGTCAAGACATGTCCGGCAACAATGGCTCGGCCCCTATGACCCAACACTCGCAAGGAAACACAGCAATTACTTCTTCCAACATGGTAAACAGACATATGGTCGGAAACCACAGTTCCAATTCCAGACATCAGGTTCAGCAGCAACAAGTCAACAACAATATCCACAGTCTCAATGACTTGATACGGTTTAACTGAAAACGGTGTCAGTTGATTGTAATTTTACCTCTATGGGGTCATCATGAAGTGCAGCATTTTGTACATGTGGATTTAAGGTCCACTGTTCAGGTGCAAAACGCCAGTGGGACCATGGTAGGACAGCAGATAAAATTAATTATTTTTTAAAATCATCCTTTTTCGACAACAAGTCATGTGGACTATTATAAAAGTAGCAATTGATTTGTGTTTTTAAAGCGAAAACGTTGCTATCTAATATTTCAAAGCCAAGAGCTTCTCCATTCAAACATTGCCTGAAATTTTACCTTGCACTTATTAATTGTTGGGTGGCGCTTTAACAAGGAGTTTGAAATCATCAACTCGTTGATAACTTGTTGTACACAAGATTCGAATACGTACGATTTGCACCAGTGCAATAAAGATCACGGATGAAGTTTGTGTTTTGTGTTAAAGTTAGGTTTTGCTTTAGCCAGCACGACTGGGTGGCCACGATAAGGTCAGTCCAGAGACTACTAAGTGCTATAGTCTCTGGTCAGTCGCTAGCACCCACACCATTGGGAAATCCCCTTTTATAGGCGCTTGCATCGACAACCGTTGTGGTTATTTTTCGCTTGTAACCAGTGTATCCGGCCACAATTTACCCCGTGAAACCGCATAACTTCCTGTAGCTGGGACGGCAGAGCGTTGGTCCTGGTTAGCCCAGGGTCGTGAGTTCAAAACTCAACGAGAGCTTGATTTTTGATTTGTCAGGAAAAATAAGTGGCTGATCCAGCTAAGCTGCAAAGCCTGTATACCCAATAATCTCAATACGATAGCTGTGATCGCCAAGCAAGGACCTGCACAGTGGGGCGATCCTGCCAATCATGCCATTGTATGATACATTACAGCGTTGTCTAATTATAGTGGCAGAGATCCCCTACGTATATGTGAAGGTTGGCAAGTTGTACGCTTGCGCATCCGGCCACATTAATACTCGTGAAACCGCCGAGCACCTATATAGCTTAGTTGGAAGAGTGCTGGGGTTGGTTAGCCCAGGCTCGCGAATTCAAACCTCACCGGAAGGTTCATTTTTCATTTCGACTTGTCAGGAAAAGGTGGTTTATGTAACGTAAGAAGTTTTTTTTGACGTAATTTGAGCAACATTAGATCAACGTAATTTTATTCGTCCTAAATTTTGGTTCACATCGGTAGCATCCCTGTCTAGTACAGAGATCACCAATCTAAAAATCAGAAACGCACCAAAAGTTATCGGCGGAGACACGAGAACTCGCAGGTAACAGCGGGTATCACAATCTATTTCTGTATACCAACGTAATCAGATAGTCCACACTTCCGCACCATTGTTTAAATTTGAGTACGTACGATTCAGGGTTAATTTTTGGATTCGGTCCGGCACATCCTTAATGTATATTTGACCACAGCGCATTACCACATAGAATAAATAAATAAAAAAACATGTAAATGACATGCTTGGGTGAACATAGACCAAGAATCAAAACGAACAACTGTGACGTCAAATTGCGCCATGAGAAGAAATTTTCCCGCCAAAGACACCCGCGAAACACTCCACAAAGACCAAAAAGAAGTTGGTGCGGTGAGCGCGTGTTGCTTTGCTCTTTGTATAACTTCATTATCAAGGTCTTAGACCACAAGATGGTGCTTAAAGATATGGTTCAATGTCATGGATTTTGTGATGTGTTAAGCGTGGTTTTGCAATGCGTTTCACTGCAAATTGGTGACTTGTGTCAAGCTGATATGGTGATATCTGATATGACCATCCTTCAGTGCTTCTGATATAGGCTAATACCTGCGCCATTAACATTTACAAAATAAGGATTTGTTGTGACCTAATTTAGTGATACATGTAATGGTGCACTTGATGTTTTTGAGAATTGCAATGCAGAAAAACACTACATGTATGAAACTTTGTTATTTTCTTCATTACTTCATGTTGGTATACGCGTATATTACAGCAACTCCATAAATTGGCACTTGACATTAGTTAGTTTTAAACACACTACTGCCAAAGCAAAATGTTCGAAGCCAGGCTTGTACAAGGAAGTTTGCTTAAGAAGGTGCAAGAGGCATTAAAAGATATCGTCCAAGAAGCATCATGGGACTGCACTTCCTGTGGTATCAGTCTCCAAGCAATGGATGGGTCTCATGTATCCCTTGTCCAACTAACCTTGAGGGCGGATGGATTCGAAAAATACCGTTGTGACAGAAATCTTGCCATGGGCATTAACATGGGTAGTATGTCAAAAATCCTGAAATGCGCTGGAAATGATGACGTGATTACATTGAAAGCTGAAGATACAAGTGATCGTCTTGAGTTAATGTTTGAATCACCGAAAGGAGAAAAGATCTCCAACTATGAAATGAAGTTAATGGACTTGGACTGTGAACAACTGGGTATTCCTGATCAAGAATACAGCTGCACGATAAAGATGCCATCCCACGAGTTCGCACGAATTTGCAGAGATCTCAGTCAAATCGGTGAATGTGTTGTAATCACTTGCACCAAGGATGGGGTTCAGTTCTCTGCCAAGGGCGACATGGGAAGTGGAAATGTGAAATTATCGCAAAACCTTGGTGCTGAGAAAGAAGATGAACAAGTCACCATCGAGATGACGGAACCTGTGCAACTTACATTTGCTATTAAGTACCTGAACATGTTCACAAAAGCAACATCACTCTCCGGCTCTGTGTGCTTGTCCATGTCCAATGACGTGCCGCTGGTGGTCGAATACAAAGTAGAAGACATGGGCCACATCAAATACTTCCTGGCACCGAAAATTGAAGATGAAGACAATGAAGAATAAACCTCATGAATCGTAGATTAACTCAGTTCCACGCTCTTGGTATCAAAAACAATTGGAGGCATTCATTTATTTTTAATATATAATGAACTCCGTAAAATAGCATTCTGAAATATATTGACACAAACTTGTGTTTGTATCGTATATAGTAATTATGAAACAAGTATGGTTATGTATTATTTTTTGACTATTTGTTTTGTATGTGATTGCTTGTTTACCCAAAATGCTCAGTCCAATACTGCAACAATGGACAAAGTGATATCATATCCCACAGACTTGATTTTTGTACATTAATTTTTTTTTGTTGGTCCACCAAACTGCCATGTAATATATAGTGTACAGCGGCAACATTTTGGAAATAAAAACTCTCTTTCATGTTGCAGAAAAATATGGGTGCATTGTATAAAGTTATCGTGGTTGGTTTGATATTGGCCTGTGCGTACTATGCATCTTCAACCTTGTCCAAGAATAACAAAAAGAAATCAAAACAGGAAAAAGCATCAAAGGTATAGAAAAAACATGTGGGGAAGCAACAAGATAGAGTAATATTTTGTTGTTATACTTGTAACTGCATGTCGGTCGCTAATAATTAAAACAACCACAATCTGCAAGTTTTTTTAAACAACCATGTTATAATTGACAAGTAAATTACAGAAAATAAGTAATTTGAAAGCCATTCACCGTTCAACATCTGTATTAGCTCTTGTTAATTTTCACTGAAAAGGTGCAGTTCCGTCATATATGCACCATGCGGTGCATACAACTGCATGGGTTTAACAAATCAACATGTTTTAGGTAAAGTTTTCAAAAACAAATGTTCTTGATCGAGGGCTTGTTGTTGAAAATGTGAATGCTGATGACATTGTGGAAAACTATGCTAGATATTGTGAGAAGGAAAAAAATATAAGGAGGTTCAGAACCGGCGAAGTCCTTGGATATGTGACACCTGTAATTACATTTTATTGGGTTTCTTCCTTATCTGTCCACTTATTGTTTATGTGGCAAATTTAGCTGTCGTATGCAATAATAATTTTTATATTAACACTATGTTGGGTAAGTTTCAATAAGAATAAAGATAATCAAAATAGTTGATAAGAAAACAATCACAAAATTTATCTTAAAATCTTCTGTAGTGGAACTCGCATGGTTATGATGTGGCAAAAACGTTTGGCAAGTTTTCAATGATCAGTCCTGTATGGCTTCAAATTAAACGCAAACCGAGGGGTAAATTCCATGTGACGGGAACCCATGACATTGATAAAGGTACTTTGTGTATGAGTTACGAAAGTTTGGTTGATAAATAAATAGTTATACAAAGCATTGATCCCTCACTGACAATCAATCGCCATTTGTTGGATAAAATTACTGAAAATTCTTTTATTTAAGATAGAATACAAAAATTAAGTATTAGGAATTTGAACCAGAACCTGTACTAGCATTTTTAGTTTGGAATTCCATGGAATGTTTTCCTTAATGAAAATTCTAATGTTGCAGGTTGGGTGAAAGACGTGAGAAACACAAATTCAGACACACAAATATGTAAGTTGGCTACATTCCTTTACAATGTTCCAATCACTTTGACAATGTTCAAAACATGAACAAACATTGTTTGTTTGTGGCATCGTGTGTTTTGTCTCATTGCATGTATTTTTAAATCAAAAAATATAAGGTGGTTTGATATAAAAATGGAAATACTACTTGTTACAGTTTGCTGGTTTAAGTAGAATAGCTCTGTCATAGAGTTGTTTAAAATGATTGGCGATGTCTGAATCATTGGTTGAAATTGTATTTTTATTGAAGTATTAACTACATGCTCAGTTCCATATGCTTTTGCCAGTGCCCAGAATACTTTTTGATGGATGGACAGGCAATGATTTTAAATCTCTCTTTGCAAGCGAAGATGAAATTGAAGACATGGTAGATACCATTACAAAATCTCTGTTTGAATATAACATGGATGGTGCAGTTTTTGAACTATGGAGCCAAATGCCACCGAAAAAAAGCAAGTCAGTGATTGATGCAATCTTAGGTTATATGTACATGATAGTGTCATTAAATATAGTTTGGGTAAGGTTTATAAGCACAAAATTATGTCAAAAATCTCTTTTTTTATCACTTTAAGGGAGTAAAATGTGTTTTTTTAGGGAGGTGATCCATGTTATGACGCATGTGAGTGAAATCTTCCGAGACAAAGATCTGACTCTGGTATTTGTCATTCCTCCTCCAATCAGTGTTGAGTAAGTGACACAAAGATTGCAATATACACTGTTTTTGCTGCTACTGAATTTAAAATCTAAATCTAATATTTATGAACATAATACTGTATTTACTTAGAGTCAGATAGATTTAAAGTATGCGATATGGTTTGTATATGGCTAAACAAAACTTATAGAACTTATAGAAACATGTTCTTTCCATTGGCCTTATTTTGTATTTTATTAATGGAGATAATCTCCTAAACCATCATTAGGTGACAAAACAGGCATGATCTGACTATTTTGTCTTGTTTTTATTTAGGGGTAAATCGACTTCATTTACAAGAGACGACTTCACTCAGTTGGCACCACTTGTTGATGCGTTCAGTTTGATGACATATGATTTCTCTGTGGGTTCTGGAAAACTTGGACCCAACGCTCCCTTATCGTGGATGAAAGCTTGTGTAGAAAACCTTGATCCTGAGCAGGAGAATCGGAAAAAGATCCTGCTAGGACTCAATTTCTATGGCTACCTGTTTTCGGCACAAGGTGGTGCACCTGTTATAGGAGAACAGTAAGTGTTTCATTGAAGAAAACATTATTAGTGGAAAGAATTCATTTAATTTTTTCTAAAATAATATGCTCATTTGAACTAATAAGAATTCCATTATTCCAGAATATTATGATAATTGATGTTTACAATGTCTACTTCTTTGCATTTAAGGTATATAAAAGTGTTGCAGAGATATAGTTCTGACTTTCACTGGGAACCTTCAAGTCAGGAGCACGTCGTACAACAAAATGTTGGGACTGAAGCATCTACTTTCATAATGTTTCCAACACTTAAAGTAAGACTAGTTAGGACTCCGTTTCAACATTATGCAAGATCTTAAGGTGTGCATTAGGTTCGTAATCATATTGTCAACAGTATACATGATAAACATGTTTGTATGTACTGATTATTGTAAACACATAAAGAATTAAAATAATATTATTCTAAATCTGACATCAATCCACGGCTTTCTCCAAGAAGTATTGAAAACTTTCATCAAATTGATGTCACTAAGGCTGGGCTTTATTTTCCAAGTTGTCAATAGATAATCTTACATTTAAAACAGTATTTTTTCAATATTTAATTCAGTTGGTTTATTATAAACATTGAAAAATCGATTTCACCTGCACGGGCAAAACTAATGAACCAGTTTAGATTTTTCTTTGTGTTTTTTTAGTTTTGGTAGTGGGGATTGGCAACCGTTTATTTTATGTTTCAGTCGATTCAGATGCGTGTCGAATTGGCCCAAGAGCTGGGAACTGGAATTGCCATTTGGGAAATAGGACAAGGTCTTGACTATTTTTATGACCTCTTATAAGCGATTCCTATTGTGTGATATTTCTCCTGCATTCCCTATAAAGCTTATACTTGTGATAGATTGTATTCTAACAAGCAGTTGTATTTATTTCTGTTTAACATCGAGTTATTACTGTGTAAATTGTAAAGAACAAAAGTTTATAGAATAAGATAATTTATGTGCTCTTGCCATGATACCAAGTTGTAATAGTAGTAATTTTGATGGCTATTTCAATTGGTGCTAAATTTAGTAATTTTTTTACTGGCACTGAGGTTGTTTAACCGGGGTACAAACCTCCAATAAATATCTTTACTTAAAGATTTTGCAAATTTGGAAAGTTTTAGTTGAGAATTGTGCTTGGAACATGATAATTCATTTAGTGTTAACTTTTAAATATTACTATTTGGTGAACAGCAGACGGGGCCACTGTTTCCACCCAATAGGTCTTATTAGTGCAGCCATGGTGTAACTTTCAACAATCTTTTCAGCTAAATAGCCAAGCAAGACTTCCACTTTGTTGCTCCCTGTTAGGTAGAAACAGTTGCCCTGTCTGCAGCTCACCGTAAATAAATATTGTTGGCTCTATTGCTTGTATGTGATTTAAATATGATGTTGTCCGAGCTACAAAATGGAGAAGAAATTTGCAGTTTCGAAAAGTTCAAAAACCACTTGTCTTAAAACTGTTGTTGACATCAAGTTTTTGAGATGCAAGTGAACATGGCGATGAAGTTGTAGCCTGTATTTATTACCTCTTACTGTATTTTGTTGTTTTTTTAAAACACTCCATACTGGGTGCAGTCCTGCTAGATTTTATTACACGCAAAATTGTGCGAAAAGAAACAAATTAGAGCAATGTTTCCATGTTGAAAGCTTGGTCAAGTTTGAATTATTAGAAATACAAATAATAGCAACACAACAATGCTCGTCCACTTAATTATTTACAGTTTGGAGCAAGGTTTATGACAGACACAAATTGGAAGTAGGTCAAAGTTGGTTAAGTGGGGTTAATCAATTGGACAATACACACGCATATATATTTGGTTTTTAAAAAATTAATTATACAAAGCATGGTCTGGAAGCTGAAAGAATGATTTTTGTGGGAAACTATGGTACACTGCTCGACAAAAGCAAAAAAGGCAAAAATTAAAGATATTATAATTTGAAACAGCCTCAAACAAGCTGCTTATCCAAAGAACAAACGAAGCATTGACGAAAGCACTATGTAAAAATGTACAGGAGAGCAAGGACATGTGGCAAATACAGAAGTTTTTGACGCCG
The DNA here is from genome assembly GCF_947561715.1 of Ascidia mentula. NCBI lineage: Eukaryota > Metazoa > Chordata > Ascidiacea > Phlebobranchia > Ascidiidae > Ascidia > Ascidia mentula. Next base: position 18,547,105 of record NC_138568.1, on the reverse strand, counting down.
GCCAAAACAAAGCACTTCTCTTTGCCGAAAACTTAAATTCTGATGAACACATGTCCAAGTGCCTTTCAAACCACAAATACACAAACATGTCTATAGTAACTTATAAGTGTATGTACCAAGAACACAGGGTTGAGGCAGAAACTAAATTCCAAACCTTACACCCAAGGTATTTCGATAAATTTTTTTTGTTATTCCAAATATACAATATCAACAATTTTTTTTTTTAATTTTGAACATAAGCGTATAAAATAACAATTCTGTATTCTGATTGGTTGTCCATCAAAGAAGGGGATTAGGTTTTGTGCAAACCCTTCTGTGACAAACAAAATCCTTCAGAAAAATGCAACAATTTCTAAACGTTTGTGCATTCAGTGAACATAAAGGCAAGGGACTCTCAATCTTTGTGAAGACAATCATAATCTTGCATCGAAAAGTGAGGGATTTTACGCTAATTCAAAATCAAAAAATCTAAAGTCCAAACAAAAATGGCACAAAAATCCTAACATGCTTTTTCCATTGCAGTCCCTCCAGACAAAAAATAACAAAACACACTGCTGTACTCTTTTAGGGCGAAATAGAAAACGCAAAATACACCACATGAAACTTGATGTGCTTTTTATTCACTTGGGGTCGAGCTGCGTGATTCGCAGCATAGTAGCTTGCTATGTACATGTAGTGGATGGCTGCAGAGTCAAAATGAGGAACAACGGGATCGGTGCTAATCAGGCAACTTATTTGGACATTGATGCCTGTAACAGATTGTGTCACTCAGTGTAAGATGATAACGGCCAAGTGAGATGAAAAATAAATAGTGGGCCCTAATCATGCTGCCATCGAATTGAAAAACTTAAATCACAATTCTGATATTTTAACCCAAAGAAAAATAAAACTATAAAAATTAAAATAAGTTTTAACTGTTTTTATATTTTTCACCAATTAAACCCCACTAAGTAGCCTGTTATTTTTTTCCCACTATCTGAAAGACCGTTTTAACTTAAACAAATAAAAACATACAACGTAGTTGGAAACAGCATTTCACAAATCATGATTGTGTTCAATTGCTTTAATCACCTAAATAAACATAGTTTTCCCACAGAGAATCTATCAAATTTTTACCAAATTCTCCATGTTTTCTAATCTAGTTGGACTGTAATTCAAATTAGATTGGCTGCACCTCTATTTATGAAACAAAACCTTGCAAACACAAAAGAATTTAAAAATATCTCACCTGGAAGATTAGCTCCTTAAGCTTCTCCTTGGGTAAGTCATCGAACTCTTCTTCAAGAGAAAAGGGTTTCTCGGCTACAGGTTCATCAGCTGGGTCATAATACTGTTCCAGGTAAGGGTGGGCAAGCGCATCCTCTACTTTAATTCGTTTTGAAGGGTTGAACGTCAGCATTTTGTCCAGCAAGTCCAGAGCTGTAAGTCAATTTTACAATGTTGGGTGGCATTTTGTAGATGAATTTAACTAAAGGCATATTTTATTTTTTGGATGTTTATACCCGCTTAATTATATGTTGGCTTAGCTTCTGTACTTGCATAGTCACAGAAACGCAATGCTTTCATTGTGAAATTACAATGGTCTTTCAGTTTTTTATCCAATGGACTACATATATACAGTAAATTGCAACAACAAGAATAATTGTTGTTCTACATTTGTGGCAAAAATATTGTTTAAGGTGATGTAGTTGATACAGTATGCACTGAGGTTAATTGTAAACAATAGTTTTACTATGTTGATTTTTTACCTTTGCTGTCGGCTTTCGGGTAGAGACGAGTCCAAGCGAGTCTTGGCTTGGTGGGGAGGGAAACCAGGTAGGCCCGAGCCTTTTCATTGATGATGCAACGAAGATCTGCGTCTGATGGTGATCCCAGTGTTCCTGTGTGACACGATAGTATTTTAGTAGTCGTTCATTTGCTCGAGGCTTTTTGTAATTGTGTAAGAACATTCTAGCAGTAGAACATTGTATGGTCTGTATTATATTGAAACTGGGACAAAAATTTTCCAAAATTAAATGCAGATTTCAAAGGGTACCAAACTGAATATATAGGTTAAGGTTTTTCCAGCACATTAAGTTACCAAAGTAAAAACATTGCAATAACCAATTAGTACATTTACTGCAGCAAAAAGGTATAAATGCAAAGTGCACATAATATTTTTGTAGAAATAAAAGTTAAAAAAAACAACATCATAAAGACAATGTTTAAACAACAGTGTTCGTTAACAATTAAAAATACCCAAAATGAGATTCAGTTGATCAAGGTAGTGCTTTCCAGGAAAGATTGGCCTGTTGCTAATCATCTCTGCCAAGATACATCCAACAGACCAAATGTCAATGGACTCTGTGTAACCCTTTGAGTTAAGCATAATCTCCGGAGCCCTGTACCACCGGGTGGCGACATACTCAGTCAAGAATCCAGTGTGGTCATGTTCAGGGTCTGCAACTCGGGCAAGCCCAAAGTCGCATATCTACAAACATAAACATCATAATTATATTTTTATGCTCGAGTTGACAAAATAAAGTTACAAATTTGCACACTTTATTAATATATATATAATATATGCTAAGTTCTAAACATTTTCAATAGTTTGTCCAACATTTACATCCAATTTTGTTAAATCCATCTATAAGAAAAATGCATAACATCTATGCTGCATTTTGTTTCTGTTCAAAAATTAGGACTTATTAGTGGTAAAATAAATGTGGAGAGACAATGAAGTGGAAAACACGCCAATAGCCAACCTAAGGTTCCTTTGTAAAAAGATATTTAGTAGTATCATTCCCAAGCAAATAATACAGCATAAGAAAGCACGTTTGGAAAACCAAGAAAAGTGGATTATTGATTTCAGGTGTGGAATTTATTGGTCAAGCTACACTGAGGGCAGAAGTAACAGATAACACATGACATGGAATCGGTTTCAAGGCAAAATTTCCTTCAATAAATATACACTTGAAATCAAAACACTTTTATATATTCTGGGGATATAATGAAAGTGTTAAGAAAGTGAGTCCGACAAAAACCATCGATCAACAATCATAGCCGACTCGACCACAAACATAAACCCTGTTTAAACGTGTTCTGACATGCGATTATAAGTGACATGAGCCTGCGCTTTTGTGTAGTGTAAGCGACATGGTGACACTTATTGAGGAAGTCTATCACTGGCAATATAAACAAGTAAGAACCCTGACATCTTCCCCTACTATAAATGTATTCTGTTCGTACTGCATGTTGCGATCTATTGGTTAAAGGGAAGTGATTGTTTTAAAATATGTGAGAATATATTCTCAGCTGCCAATATCGACAATACACATGTAAAAGTACTCTAATGTATGTGCTTTCTAAATTTCTTATTCTACAAATGAAAAAGGGGTATAATATATGCAACAAAAAATCTGTTGGTCACTCAGTTGGCAACAAAAGCAACAACAAACATTAGGTTACAATTTTAGCAAAACAATTTAATTGCAGTTGAATTTATCTGTGCAACTAATTGGTTGAAAAATGATTGACCAAAACCAGCACTTGCAGAAAACCAAAAACAAACAACATTTGTATTGACACATGGGTGACTCACAGACTAAAAAAGTGTTGTATTTTGCCCACACAGTTAAGTCTATAAAAAGCAATTTCCGTAGTTCCATCCATAGCTGTAAATCACCATGTATGTGGGCTCACAGACAGATTGCAGCCATTACTCATGTATGCATAAACCAACACATGCACTTACCTGACCCTATCACTTGACTGTCAAAGACAACATAATTGTAGACCATAAAGGCCATACATTTGGGCAATTACTAAACAACTGCACTCTAATTTCTCTGCATTTTAGTTGGAGTCAATCACTAAGCAGGTATTTGTTGACAAGCATCACAAAAATGCTTCTTTCGTTCAAGGTTTGCAAATTAGATCCACAAAACATGACAAAATAATGCATTCCATTGCCACATTTTACTTCATGTATTATGTACATACAAAATTCCATTGCCATTTACTGTCAACATGAGACAAACACATATACTTTGCATGTATATGTACAGATTTTCACAGTAAACGTGAATCGACCAAAATGAATATTGATTTTTAGGAGATGAATTGCAGACTGAACGTAATTGCAAAAAACATATACAGACATATAAGATTAATCACATACCCAATTTTCTGAGTTTTTTTTACATGACTATCCGGAATCAGTATGAGGTCCTAATTTAAACTTTTCAGCTGAAATAACATTATTACGGCGCTTATCTACAGCTACAAAGATGTATGGTTCTGGTTGTAGTCTCAAAGTTAACAACTTTCACATCATTGTCAGAGCATTGTTGTTAGGACTGGGATTGTCAAACTTTGTCAAATGGCACACTTGAAACAACTTAATACCACATCACACAGTACAAGAAACCCTGTGTTGGGTATGAAACACTAAAATAAGCTTACACTGCAAATATCTTTAAAGTTATCATCTAGCTTTTAACTCAATATATACACCTATATTTCAAAAGAAACATTGGATTGTGCGATTCCGTTTATATTCTATTTTCTTAACACACAACATGCTACGGTTTGGAATTTACGATTACTACATAATAAAACATATTATGGACACAAATCATGGATCTGTGGAGTCGGTCAGGTCAGCTCCTTATAATGATGGAGCTACACCAACAGCATCATTCAAACTGATGATGGCATAAGTTATTGCCGAAACGTCTTAAACATGACAATGTTAATAACAGTATGGGCCAGTCTTTTTATTCTCAAAACATATTATGACAGTTAACCAGTAAGTGATTAGCAGGATTTGTATGTACATGTTTTATTGTAAAAACAGTTTACAATGACCCTGCTTGGAACACAAACCATAATGCTACTTTATATAGCACAATGACTCTACAGCAGGGATCCTCAACACTTTGAACTTAATATTCACATTCACAAGTAGTATTCAATTTGAAATGAAATGCTAAGATGGCCGAGAAATTTATGTATGATGTCCTACACCCCTAAAATATCTTTGCACTGTATTTCACTATTGGTTTGCTTGATAGAACAATCCATTTTGCATTCTAAAAAACAGTCCTACCTTCAGATCACAAGTTGTATTCAAAAGCAAGTTGCTTGGCTTGAGATCTCTATGAATGACATGGGCAGAATGAATGTACTTGAGGCCTCTCAATATCTGGTATAGAAAGTAACAAATGTGATCATTGCTCAGATGTTGTGTCCTCAGTAGCTTGTATAAATCAGTCTCCATCAAATCTTGGACGATGTATCTATGTGAGGCAAGCATTAAGGAATTGCAACAGGAGTATGTGTGCCAGTAATGCTAAGATTCCTATTAGTAAGATACAAAATTCCAACATTTATAACCTTTAAGTGAAAATTACCTATAGGATAAAATTGAAACAACCTTGATATGCATATACCACAGTTGCATTGGAACATTTATTTGCTAAGCTAGTAAGCATACCTCCAAGTAAAACTTTACCTTTGTCACATTGAGATAAAAAAAATCCTATTCGGCAGTTAAATTAATGTGCACAATTAACTGAGAAAACTACAAGTTTTTGTAAGATACAACAAAACTTAAATATCAAAAGGATACACATCTTTCATAGCATCCATACTGGGAGCTCGCAGAATATCTTTTATTGAAATAATATTCTCATGGTTAAAGTTGATCAAAATCTTTATTTCACGGAGAGTTCTTTGGCAGTAAGTCTGGTGTTCGAAGGGGCTAATCTTTTTGATGGCCACCTTGTGGTCAGCACGTGTGTCTGTAGCTGACCTATTTCGAGCAAAAATTATGAACATGATTTAAATAAGCATGCCTAAACTACATATATATATGTATAGATAGTTTGAAACATGTGTAGATGATTTTCTGGTTAGTGTACTGTGCAAACCAGTCATCGCTTTACGTTAACATGATGCATCTGTTCATTTTGTCTACAGACTTTTCAATTAGCCTAAACCTACATTTAATTTAGTTTATTTTAGCTTCAATTTTGGGCTTTCACAGAACAAATGTATTTAATGCTGGATAAAAGTTTAGTATGATTAACACCCCTATAACATTTGCAATAATACAAATCAATGAAAAACCACAGCATAACCTCCGATTTTGTTTTCAAAGTTCTGTGTACTTTTCTTTTGATAAAAAAAAAAAAACATACACATGAATATTTGAACAGAACTTACACAACCATTCCATAGGCTCCCTCTCCAATGTAACTCAGTCCAGTATAACGCGGCCCGACATCAAAAACTTGACCACGCACAACTTCTGGAGGAGGCTTGTCGGTCATGATTGTTTTGGTTCAAGAAATATATCACTGAAATTGCTTTCTTGTTGATTGCGATAATGCAACTCTCTCTAAATATATATACCTTTAAAAATATATATATACAGTTATATAAATTAAATTTAAAAGGAGAGCACTTTATGAAGTTCCTACCAACGCAAAGTATTGCAAATACAAAATTTCGGCAATAACGTTTCCTGCTTCCGTTTACAGTATTGCCTCACTTTTATGCAATTGATACAAAAACAATAGTTTGCACAAACTTGCAAGTTTTGCTTGCCAAAAACTAAAAGAGTTAAAAAGCACATAACAACAGCTTTACTTCAAAAACTTGTTGGGTAATGCACAATTAAAATGGCACAACCCGCATCATCTCCGCTGACTTGACAAACCCAAAAAAGCGGAAACATTTACGATAGTCCGCCGAACTTTTCTTCCGACAAAACTATAAAAATATTCGGATGATCGGAGCATTTATTTATTGATGGTTTCCGTAAATCCAAGCTAAGCAAAGGGCGAAATAGATTAAATTGTCGCAAAATAAGCTGCAACATGTTTACAAATTCGTAGATGCAATAAACTTGATTTTCATGGTCAACAGAATTATCTGCTTCCCAAATATTTTTTGAAAAAACACACAAACCAGTCAAATTTTCCGTTTAAATAAGTGAATAGTTTTTACGGTTAGTAAAGGATGTACAAAACTTAGTACCGGTATGTATTTTAATAATTATAAAAACAGTCAAACTCTAATTGATAGTGATTCGGTTTTGTTGTATATATAAAATTTTCATTGTAAAACTTTCCGCTAGACGGCACTAGTAAGGAATCAATCAGCTGTTTTTATACTGCAGCTTTTATCCCACCAAATCATTGACTTTTTGTCCCTAAAAACTCGATGTTGTCATTATATCAATTTATCCATATTTTATTTTGAAATTTTGGCATTGTATATATACCTAGTGTGTAAATCGACATAATACCTAACACATTTATGGTTTACTTTCTTTATTCTTCCTCATGTCTCACATGAGTACAATAACTTAGGTATAGTTTTGACAAAAATAGTGAAAAAAAATGACAAATGGAAAATACACTCCTAAACGGAGCGTCTCCCCGGTGTTGGGTGGTTTGAGTAACAAGTAGGTATAATAATCATACCTGAACAGGTAGAGCTAAAATGACATGCATCTAACATTTTGGAAGTCTGCTTTGCAACGTGGAAGTGATTTACAGCTGTCAAAATGACAGCAATAAAGTCGTTAAATTGCTGGGCGGCGCACGTTGATATTCATCGCATTCGGGTGTTCAAATGCGGAGAGAAACGGACAGGCATTTCTGCGTGGTTGTGGCCCTCGGGGTAAACCATCACGTAACCGCGTTACAGTTTTCATTTGTTTATTTGTATTTCGCGTTAGAAACGCGCGCTCTTGAATGTGCCGAACATTGGTGTTGAAGAATCAGATACGATGCTGTAAATGTTTGATAATTTTGGTAAAAATGCGGACACGTTAAAAAATTCGAGATATTTTTTAAATTCAAGTATTGTGAAAATTCAAATTAGAACATTAGTGTGTTCTAATTTTGTTTTTTTCATATTTTCATTGGTAATGGATATGAGCAGAACAGTTGGAAAGGCGTAAGTCGCCACGATAAATTGTCAGATAGTAAGCATTCAATTTAAACTTTTAACCAGCGCGAATCAATTTCCGAAAGCGTTCCAGACAGTTTCTACTGAAAGTAATAACTTTGGGTTTAATGAACTGGAAAATCAATAAACCGTAACAAAACGATGGAAAATCTCAACAGAAGCTGAATCGGAGTCTTTCACCCAAATAGAAACGATTATTTCTGTGATTTCGGTGCCTCTACCACAAGCTTGTCGTTGGTTGCAAAAACAGTTGAAAATGTGTGATAGTTTTCCTCAGTTTTACGCAAAATTCGCATGAGAACTTTGAATATCCAGAGTGCATAGTGTTCGCAGATGGTCATGTTACGCAACCTTCAGTTAAAAGCAATTTGGAATCAATTCAGATCGCATCTTTTAAAATCACACTCAAATCCGAGATTTCCTTTTTGCTTTCATAACAAATTGTATTTGTGACGCAACATCTTTCGTTTGATTTGATGTTTGTGCGCACACGCCACCATACCAGGTCACGACGAACGCATTTCAGAATTGATATTGGTAGGCGGATTTAATTATCGCCGTCGCTATCGAAGCTGTTCTGTCCGATTTGTTCGGTGCAATATTAATAGTGGGAGGCGGCGGTTAGGGGGACCGCCTGCGTGTGACGTCATAGACCGCGGACCGTCTGGCGCTTAGCTTGGTTTACTGACTCCCCTAATCTTTGATGTAATCCCGGTGGCTGGCTGATGGTTTCAAGGCTGCTCAAAAGTCAAGTTTTAAACAATCTTTTACCGTGTATCAGTCTAATCTTTCGTGGAAACAATTCGTTTTTGGTTGTTCCTTTCCAGGGCATTGGTTCAGAGAGAGGTTTATGTATTCGATATATTACGAACTATATGGTTTACGTTTTACAACGAAGTCATGTTGCCTTTTGGCTCAGCTTTGATTTACAAAAGTGTTTTGTTACAATTAATTTTATTTTTACACAGTGAAGATTAAATGCGCTGTTGAATTTTGGTTTAGAAGCACTTTGCAAGGATATTTAGGGAAGTTTTTGAGCGCATTGGACAAACTGTCTTAATTTCACAACATTAGAACTCTGATAAAACTGGTCACTATTTGAACTACGGTACATGTCACAGCCAACTATGTTGTTGTTGCTATTCATACAAAACATTGGCTGTGAAACTACTTCCGTTGAAACCTGAGCTACACAAACAGGAAATAATGAAAAATATCCACTGGGCCTGTGCGACCCTCAGGGCATTGCAGACAGCGATTATGACGTCATTATATAAACTGAATTATATTTGGTCGTGGTGGGCAAAGCAAGCGCAGCCGCCTATTACAATGATGTCAGGCTACGCTTAAAACTGGGACAAGTTGAATCGAAATTTTGGGTTTGAAGGTATGTAGAGATGACGGTGTATTGTGACGAGGGAAGTCATCTGAAAACAAAGAAAAATTTGTGTTATAACACGTGGTGTCGTAACAGCCAAGGTTTTGTGCGGTTTCATTGCTAGATACGTTAGTGAAATCCAAGGAATAGAGCAGTTTTGTCTGAGTGTGCATAAACTATACCGTTACCAGATCACTTCCACTTTTAAAAACAATCTTGTTGTAATCACGCTAGAAATTTTTCCTGCAGGGTTCTAAATAATGCATGAAAGTCTTTTTTATACTGTACTTATTAGCATAAATCTGTTTCATCTACGATATGCTATATGTAAAACCAGCTGTTGTTTTACAAGAATCGTGTTATATGTAGTAAAAATTGCGCAGAGGTGCACATTAATTTGCCGCAAACCGCCCTTAGTTTGAAAAAGTAACTTTTGACATCCGTTGCTTAGCATCAAATTGCACCATTTCAGCACTGCATACCAGCTATTTAAGGCACATAAAGGCGGTTTTCTGCGAGCACAAATTGACAACGGATCGGGTGTTTTGCTTCAGCAAATTAGGCATTTGTATGTGAGCGGCTCCGTTCTTCCGCAAATTGTCAGTGGGCGAGTCAAATAGAGCAATCTTCCTCTCAGCGCTGGAAGTGACCACTTTATCATAAAATGCCCAAATTGCCAGTGGCAGAAATAGGACCAAGAACCAGAGAACTGAGTGATTCAAATACAGTACCTGTTGTTTCGTCACAATGCACCGTCAACGGTCTGCAATCAAGTGTGACGTACTTTGTCAAGTTTTGGTTGTGTGCTGTGGTGAGGTGAGGTGTATCTCGCTGGAAATTCATAAGAAAATAGAAGTAAGAGTGTTAAATCCTATGAACTCCTTGTTACAGAGATAAGGATTGTATTGTCGGCTGTTCAGTGGGTATTGGAAGACACCAATTATTGTGTGTCTCAGTCACGTTTTAGTCTGAAAGTTGTATTTTTGACGCGGCTTGTACATTTTCCATTTTCGTAGTTGGAATTTGTTGATTTCGACACCGATCGTCATTTATATATCGTCGTCGCAAACTTTATTTATTTGTCTCGTCATTCTATAAAAATAATTTATTTTTTTGTGTATAAGCTGCAGACTGATGGCCACTGTTTCGACCTAAAAGGTCTCATCAGTGCAGCTGGTGTGACTTTCAGATGACTTTGCTGACTAAACGGCCATAATTTATATAGTTCGGGTTTGTCGACTGGGGTTAATGCGGCCGTTAGGGTCCACAGCAACATTCCTTTTTTTCAAAAATGACGTTTTTGTGGCTATTCTGCTGGAAGCCAAACATACAGTTTCGTAATTTCGTTTGGTGACACAAGTTTGTCAGCAATAAGCAGTTGTGTATCATTGCTCGTGTCGAAAACAGTGAAATTGTGTAAAATAATCAGACACATGTAACCCTGTCTGTAGCTGTTTGTTTATGTTTGCTTAGACGTGGCTTTAAACGCAGTGGGTAATGCCAGAGGCGATTGTAACTTTCTGGAAACGCAAGCTCTGCGCAGATAAGAAAGCTTGTTGTGCTTCTGGTGGTCGTGCGAATTGTTTTTTGTTCTATGCAGACGAAATCGCGCCTTCGACATAACGGAACTGTTGGTGCCGAATTCTTGCATGAAAACAAGACGATAAGATGAGATAAGCGCGCGAGGCCATTTTCACGGAAATTGTGACGTAAATCTGCGGTTAGGAGAAGTGGTTTTGGTAAAATCGACAAATAATTGCTCCAACGTAAACAGTGGGAACTGGAAAATGCTTTACCCACAGTACATTTCCATATTCGGATTTGTGTTCAGTGCCATAGGCAGTTTTAATGTCATTTACATGGAAATTTCTGGGAGTTTAAGCTTTCGTTCAGAAGCTGAATTGTGGTCGTTTTCTCATGACGAAAGAATCGTTTTAGTTCTTTCAGGCAGCGTACATGTGACAGTTGTTATTGCATTATGTGTTTTAGTTGCTTAAAACTGTACCGTGCCCTGATGGACTACGACGTTTTTTTTTCTTGTTGAGGTATGTTAGTTTTGGATTAAAATCAAACCCAGCAAATGCTTCTAGCTTTAAGTGACCTAACATTCCATTTTTTTCTGGAAATGAGTTGCTTCAATCCGTTCGCAAGCAGTACTTTTCTTTTATTATTTTTGGGGTATATAGTACGTATCCGTGCAGATGTGCCACAGACTGGCCACCGCCTGATTTAACTCGTTGCTTAGAATTCTATAGGTTGTATTTATTGGACGCGTGCTGGCAACTTGTAACGAACCACAAGAAATTGCTGTTTTGGAACGAAACCAAATCCTACATTCGAAAGGATAGAAATAGGATATATACAGTTAAAGATTAAATTAATTCTTGGGTTCCTTTGGAGTACTTGAGCCGACAGTTCTGTCAAGTGGGCTCGGAGAGTTTTTGTACTCTCTAGGGGAAACTGCGGCAGGTTTCAAACGAACACTTGCCATAAGCTCTAAAGTTTCATTTGATTCACCGTGTTAACTATCACGGCTTATGAAGTTGTTGGGAACGAAGACTTTGGACTTTGGTGTTAAAATGGATTGGTTATACCTAGTGTGCCCAACAGTATGTTTTTTCAGCATATGTTCGTATAACAATATTAGTAATAAGTTCACGGGGCCAGCTATTTTGAACTTCAAGCCTGTATTAACCAATAGTAGATCACAACTCTTTTGCATCAAACTCTCTTTAGTACGAAGTAAATTACCCTATTACTGTCTCGTACAGATAATAGGTTATCAAGAAAAACAATGCCTTTCCACCTATCATAACGAAAATTACGACAATTTTTACATCGAATTTCATCAAATTGTGTGAGCAGATGAATCATCTTGTGAGGTCAGCGACTTATTCGTCCAATGCGAGCGCTTGTGGTGTCAACACGACGCCAACATTCTCGAGTTTGGTCTTAAAACGCGCGGACTACATAATTTATTTCCAGGCCTTGCGCTCACCACAAAAACATGTAACGTCCGCATTTCTGTCTATTTCTGAACGGCAATAATAATCTGCTATGGCCACAGGCGATTTTTGTTAGGCTGCGTTTATATTCTGTTTTCGACCGAGACCTTCGTGCACAGCGAAGCGTGCGGCGTAACTGTCCGTGGTTCTGGCTGCTTTGGAACCACCCAGGCGTTCAGGCATTTGCTTGGTAAGCATATACTAGAGCAGGGGTGCACAACCTTTTTTCTATTGCCGGCCGCAACACACACACCACTGTGTGCTAACGGCCGCCACTGAATATACTGTTTTTTCAACGATATACTCCTGATAATTACGACAAGTTGACGTGAGCAATATTAGAAAGGAATGGAAATGATTCCATACCTGAAAAATGTACACTATTTATTATTTACATTTGCCAAATTACGTATATTATAATATATTGTATACAATGTAATGAAATGTCGAATTATTCAATGACTGCCTTGTTCTTGCACGCTAGGTTCACGTCTCCATCATAAAATAATCCACTTCCCATTTGGGATTAAACGCCCTTTTCTCTTTTTTTAACAACCTTTTGCGTTTCAGCGACATGACTGAGCGATTCCGCTGTTTAGCTTTTCGACAACTGTACATGCGTTCATGACAATTCACCGATATGCAATCAATGTTTTATGACGTCACCATCCGTATTGTTGCGCTTTGTCTCGAGTTCGGTGGCTGCACCAGTTACTACTCGCTACATCGAACGAATGTGTATAACGCGGAAATGGAAATGGTCCTAATTAAAAGCCTAACTCTTTTAGAAAAACAAGTTTCAGAAGCAACGACGGCCGCCAATGCATATATTTTGATATAAATGTGCACGGCCGCAAAAAATAGCGTCCGCGGCCGCAGGTTGTGCACCGCTGTACTAGAGCTTTGGTCGACAGAAGTGAAATTACACTGCACCCAGTAGGTTGTTGTAAACATGGTTTAAGTGTCGGTTAGTTAGTTAGTTTAACATGGTTAGGTTCGTAAAGCAGAGGTTTAATACTTACATGTATCTCATAACATGCTGACTTATATGGAGAAAGCCGGAGGTCTTCAAATGTTTTGAATATGTAACTTCGACATATGTGTTTCCAGTTAACAGATTTACAACGATGAGCTGCCTGAAAGCCTATATTTAGCAGATATGTACTTTTCGTGGAATCGGTGCCTTTTTACGAATCATAAAATGTAGCAGGGAGCCATTGGCGTGGGATAGCAACTCTTCATTATTTGCTCATTGGCAAGCGATTTTAGAGTGTTTGTGTCAAACATTTCATATCATTAGATACAAAAAGAAAGTCAATGTTTCCGCCATATGCGATGATTAAATGGAGATAGTCGTGACATCTTTCTTAAAAACGCGCGGAGGCGGTGCGCAACGAAGCGAAGAGAGAAATGTAATCAAGCGGAACGTACGTCACCCCGTGATGTCGCGTTCTGTGAAAACGCACCTGGGTTACCATTAGCGTAAGGAGTCATGTCGAAACTTCCAAGTGTTCTTTATGTCCGGACTGACAGAACTTTTATTCAAAGGTGTTAAAATAATATCCCATGCAGGAACTCTCGCTGTTTTTGTGAATGGAAAATTTGCATTAATTGAGATAAATGCACGCATATATTTTTGCCACACTTGCTGTTTGTCAAAAAACTTATTGGCGCAAATTTTTCGCCTAAATTCGTAAAGTGTATTTCTTTCGTCGCCTTGGTTTTCAATTGGGTTCAGTTGCAATGTAACAACAACCAGCTATGGATCTCATAACACAAAACACTGTGTACGTTCGGAAAAAGTTCCACTTATTCCATAAACCTTCAGTATGGAAAAAGAACCTGTTGTGTTCTGCCCAGTCATGTAAAACTTTGGGTAACTTGGAATGAAACTTCGTCCGCGGAGTCAACTTGTCGCACGAGATCGAAAGATTCGGTCACGGCGTTTCTCGATCCATCACCAGCTGGAAATGATCACGTTTCGAGGAAATTTTACTTGCGGTTTTTGTTGTACTGATGCTGGATGCTTTTTTGTGCGTGGTTCTGAGGAAGCCACAATGTCGGATTTAATTGAATTTGAACAAAAAAGGCTGTAAATTACTCACATGTTGTGTGCAAGTATTACAGGTCGTTTGTATTAAACACAAATTTAGTGAACTTGTTTTCAGAATTTGAAGAACATAGATAGTTTATGGATCAGCTTATATCTACAAAACTAAGCTGTGCATTATCAGCGCTTTGCAATAAAAAACAGCTATTTGTCAAAATTATACTAAGACCATCATGCAATATTACTTTCTGGTATGTTTTGTTTTCAAAACAAAGTCCAAACAATTTTTGCAATAGATGTGCAGCTGGGACACATGAGATTTAAAATGTCATTTTAATCAAAGTTTATTTTTTATGTTTTAGGGAGAATTTATTCAAAATACTGTCATTTAAAAAAACTGTATAGTTTCCGTGTCCTTACGCACACTGAAATATGGAGGGAAAACGACGGGTTTGTCACATCCAGAAAGGTAAGCAGTTTACCCAGTTTGGAATTCGGATCTCTGCCTCATTAGGATCAAATTGTTGGTAGAAATGATCTGTAATCTCAACAAAATACTTGGGATAATCCGGATCATTATTTGGTGTTGAATTGTGTGCAGGAGAGAATGGATTCGGGTTCATTCTTTGTTGCGAGACAGACACCACAGACACGTACGTACTGCATGTGTTGAAAGGCTCTCCAGCAAGCAAAGCTAACCTGGAGCCCGGGGACAAGATTATAGAGGTTCGTGTGGTTTTTCTTTACTGCGCATTAACCTCTTCAACTACGGTAATGCGTTTTGGATTGGTTCGACAAAGAGGTAGCATTCTAAGCCTCGAAGAACGAAACAACATCACGTTTTTATGTTTTGTATAAATGATAATAAAAGTTTGTCGAATGGAAAATGTGGACACCTACTGCAATGTTGAGTTGAATTTAACAAAAAATCCGTGTTTGGTCACCAACTAGATTCAGGAAAATCTAGCTGCAAAACCCGTTTGTCCAAATTCTTGGGAACAGTTTTTAACCACTCGTATTTCGACTGACATTCATGCAAACCTTGTGATGAGTTTAGACATTTCAATGTGATGTGCAAATAGTTTTAAACTCTGTTTACTCCCAGCATTTTTCGGGTTTAATTGCTTTAAATGCGATTGCTTGTCAATCAAACGTGGCCCAATACCTAAATATCACGACCTTTAGGCATAGACAGGAGTATGATTTTATGATCCAACAACTTCCATTTGCAAAACATTATAACTCTAATCCTTTTAAAACCCTCCGTGTTAAATTGCACCCATAAAACACCACGCACGCGTCTCCTAACCGGGTCAAGGGTCATTGAAATGACTTTGAGGTTATTTACGGTCAAACGTTACATGAGCGTGCTAACAACCTCGGGTCAACGTGATTTAAGGGTTACTCCGGTTTAAACCGCCGCTGTAGATATTTCATTAGAACGTTTATAGACTAGATGTGGATTTTGTTGTAACAGAGACTTCAGAAAAAAAACGGTCTTGCATCTACAAAAAAAATCGGTTGGGTTGCTGTCACATTCCACTGTAACTGCTATTGCGAAAAGAAAAAAAAGCATGTATTTTAAATCTCTTACGAAATATTCCACGCCAATAACGCTTAAAAACATCGTAACGTGCAAATACGTTTTTGGATTAATTTCTTCGAAGTCTTTCAACATTCCAGAGCATCGCAGTTACGTAGAGTGGTTCATGATCCTGCTGGTATTTTACTCGACCTTACGCAACTGCACTGCGTGTGATTGCATAATTGCAAAATAGGTTAGGCGTGAATTCCTATTCATTAAATTGAATCAACGTTTTGTGTCCCCAAATTTGATTAGAATCGTTTTATGTTTGTCAAAAATCCATACAAAACGGATTGTGAAAACACCCTTGGAATTGACATTTCCGTATTTGTGCCGCAGGAATCTAGCGAGCGTACAGGAGGCCAAATTTACCAATAATCCAAATTCAATCCAAGGCCACTATTTTCCTGACTTTTTATAACCTAATTAGAACCGTTATTCTATAACCTTAAATGGAAATACAGCGTACGTAGATTTCACAGCCACGCACAGAATCACGAGCATTCCAACAACGTAATTAGGAAAAAAACAAACCGATATTCGTATTCAAGGAACCATTCGTTCTTCCTCAAACTATACATGGTTACGTCACAAAAGCGACGTTCGGAAATGCCTGGCGTTATCGCGACGCGCCATTATTATCGCCCCACGCCTGTAATTACCCAAATATCGTGGGTGTGGTACTTGTTCTAAACACTCCAAGAATTTTGTTGCTGGCGTCGTTCGTGGGCTCGCAGTTCCACGCAAGCCGTGACTGTGCTGATTTTTGTCCTAGTGGTTTTAACTTATTTCAGTTCATTAATTTTCTTCGATATATTTGTATGTGACACGTTGTAATGGACCTTAAAGCTGGACAAAAATCGTGAATTTAGGTTGAACAAATAACCAAGATTAAGCAAAAGGCAGCTTTAAGTTCCATAAAAGCGTGTTAAAAACATATGCCTTTTGCTTAATCTTGGTTATTTATTTAAAATTTACAAATAATTCTAGCGATTGGTGAGTGGAGAATTATTTTCGTTTCATTCGTTCATAAACTCTTGTTTTATATTCAAAGGTGAACGGTTTAAATGTGGAACGTGAATCACACAAGGAAGTGGTGGAAAGGTTGCAAGGTACAACAACTAATTATTAACAATGCCTGTGGTTTTATGGATAAACATTAGGTATTGCAATGAGTTATTCCGATGCGAAAAGTGAGCAAAGCTTTTGGAAATCCGCGATAAGTGATATTTTGTTCAAATAATCATAATTTCATAAAGAAATATGTTTGCCGGCAGGATCGCTGTAAGACACAAGGCTGCACTGATGAAACCTAATTGCCCAAAACAGTGGTCCTGTCTACAGCTCTCTTCATATTATTATTTAGTTTGTGTCCCTTATTATTTTTATCATGGCTGTTTCGTTTCAAAGGTTTGCAAAGCGTAAAGCTCATGGTCGTCCATAGCAACGCGGCAAGTGACTACTTCCGGAAGCCTGGCAACGGAATGACGGTTCGACCTCTTGAGAATTGTGACGAATCCCTGCGACCGAAGTTGATCACCGTACACAAGAAAAACGACGTGAGTTACGCGGAACACAAAAGTGCGCGCGTAAAACATATTTGTAAACAGCAGAAGTCCCAGGGGTAGAAATACGCTTTTTCAAAAAACTGGCTTGTGTACAATTTCCAACGCGGAAATAAATTTCTCTCTTCTGGTGTTAAAAAAATTCTTGTGTTAAAAAAATCTTGTGTTTAAATGTTCCTTTCGGAATTTTAGTGGTAAAAAGAATTAAGTTATTGCGATGTTGTACAAGTAAAAGCCCCAAATTCTAAATTTATATGCATCAAATTCCCCCCAAAAAAACTAAATCCGGCTTCAAAACTAAAGCTTGTGTTTTGTTTAAATCTTTTGGGAATTACCGATTTATTTCATTGCAATATTATACAATGCGTAAGGGCCAATGCAAGTTTTGCACAGAACTTGATTAAAGTCTGGTTGTCCTTCATCAGTTAATCACGATGTCTTTCCTCAGGGTTTCGACTTCATTCTCCAAACAGTTGGAAAATCGAAGCGTACGGAACCGGGAAGGTACAGACAACAACTACGCGGTACAGTTGGTAAGTTGCGATACGTGAACTCGACACACTGACCAAGTGCAACAGGCTTGCGAGCGCCACCTCGCGACTTGCAATTGTAAAGTTTGTCTGGCCTTGAGTTAAACAATTATTTTGTATTGTTTTCATTAGGTCACTTCGTCGGTTCGGTTGATAAAGGTGGGGTGGCTCACGCTGCTGGATTGAGAACCGGACACAGATTAATTGAAATAAACGACGTTAATATTGAGCGGGTTAGTATACTTTACCAAATATCTCTTCCAGTATAACGATTGGTTACATCAAAAGTTTGAATTCAAAAAAGAGTATTTCCGTTATTTGGCTTGATATTATTTTTGTTCCGTAGCTTTTTCTAATTTAATTACAAAAAACGCTGCAACGTCAGACAAAGATTAATCTCCCGGTGAAATGCCGGAAGAAGTGGCTTTGTTCAACCTTTGCTTGGATGCCATGCAGTAATGAACCTGAACCTAATGATCGATATACGTTAGCTGAAATCACCACAATTAGTAATCCTACCTTGTCGCGTGACACCAGGATACACGACTGCGTTATCTTTTGCTTAATTGTCTCTTGCTCTTACATTTTATACATTGAAGTAACTAAAAGTAAGTTCCCCAACATAGTGATCAATCCATTTAATTCGAATGTAAAAGTGGATTTTTTTCGTGAAGGAATGTCACGCGTATTATATTCCCAATGTTATTCGTCCTGTTTTATCTAAGACCTGCTCAGGCTGATTCCTGTAGTCATTTTTGACATTTGCTCTAGGAATGTCATGCATTCATCATTGCGAAAATACGTGGATCGAGCAGCGTGGATCTTCTGGTGGTGGACGAGGATACTGACGACTTCTTTCAGCGTCACGGAGTTGCTCCAACCGCTAAACATCTCAACGGTCATCTCGAGTTCGGGACAGTCCCGCTTGCTCCTGTGAAACGTGAGCGCTTCCGTTTTGCGTCGCCAAGCGAATGATTTCTATTGGTTCTCAGTTTTTATGCGGTTGAATTCCCACGATATCCTTAAAACACGATATCCTTGAAAACCTGAAAGTTGGTGACCGCAACATTAACAAAATGTCCGTGCATTTCAGCTGCAAACGTCACATCCGCTTCAACCCGACCTTACATCTCACCCCCCCTCCTCAGCTACGAACCACCAACGATGTCCCGCTCATCCGACGTTCGCCGCCCATCGCGAAGTATGAGTTTCATGAAGAAAATGACGATGTCGACACCCGACCTCACCTTCGGAAAACCGAAGAATTCCGATGTTGTCAGCACCGATCTGAGCTTCTTCGATCGCTTCAACCGGCGACAGAGGACGGCAAAAGCGAAACGGGAGATTAAGAAGCAGCTGAGTAAACTCGAAAAAAACCCAAGAAAGTTGACCCACTCGCAAAGCGTACTTTCACGGAGCCGTCAGCTGTACGATGATACGGTGATCAGCGATTTTGACGAAACGTTAGAAGAACTTCCCGAACCTCCGATAGCCGAACTTAACTTTAAAAGAACAGATGATCACAAGAAATCAGGCCCTGGGTAAGTACGGACGCACACTGCCTTCGCCAGAGAATTTATGTCAATCGGAAAAAAAATTTTGATGTTTTTGAGTGTTGTTTATTTGACAAAATCATTGCCAGTCGCCGATCATGTTTGCATCTAAATTTATCTCGTCGACATTACTTTTTATCCTCTCTGTACTATTACAGCTCCACCAGCAGCACGAGTGACTATGGAAGCAACGGTGGAACCTCGCCCACGCGCCCACCCAAGTGGCAGAGCGCGCGTCCTCACAGTGTGATCGACACACTAACAGCGGAAGAGAGTCCAACCACATCTCCAGACAAGTATAAAAGGTCGAACGACCTCTCTTCAGTTGGTTACAACGTAGATCTGCAAACCCTGAAGCGCCGCGTCCACATGAGAGCGGGCAAGAGCCGAAACGGTGCCAAAGCCAAGTCGCAGTTGTTAGATTACGAACTTGCGCAGCAGTTTGTGAACGCGTGGTAACGGCGCGTTTTGATTGGCTGTCACGCTATGATGTCATGATCGGTGTTGGAACATAACGTCGCTTCACACTTGTGATACATGTCGTCTTGGTCGTAGGACATTTTTAATGTTTATCACTATTGGTGTTATTTCATGTATGCCGAGCACTGACGATGCTTTTCCGAGATTTACGCCAAACCAAAATATGTTTTAGTGAGTTCGTTATTTGAGGCGGTTTGCTTGTATACGATTATATTTCTGCATTTAAATTTTATTGCGAAATTACGTCTTCCGCTTGGTGGCGCAAAGCCACCTGCTTTCGTCATCAATCTTAACATAAAGTTTTAATCCAACCGAACCACAGTAACAAGGACTTACAAGAAGTAGAAATGCGATCTGGCGCAAGTTCAAGGTTAACTGAAACGTTTTGTATTGAAATCCCATCTTCCACGCAGTAAATTTTTTTTGTCGTTTCTTATTTCTCAACATTTTGTACGTTTACCATTTGTCATGTAAATCCTGCAAATAATCAAATCGCCATTCTCAGCGTTGTGCAGCGAACTATCTGGAACGAAGGCCGACCGCAGTTTTACAAGAACTTAATTCGGCGAGGGCATGGTTTAGAAAAACAAGCAGATTTCTTGTGGTTCAGTGAAATTATCCGACAACCTAAATGTTAACTCTCGAGAATTCTTAAACTTGACCAATGCTGCAAGATATTGTGCTACGTTCTCAAATGCGCTAAATTGCCGCTTAACTATTTCCTGATTGGCTGACGCAGAACAGTCTGAGTGCAGCGCTTGCATCAGCAACTTCCTTTGGCGAAGCTGCCTGCTTTTTTTCCGACAGACAAAGGAATCAATTGTCACGTAATGTCATGGTAAGGTTTGGTTGACAACCTGAGAATGACAAAAATGCAACTTACGTTGAAGTTGAACCGCAAACTGAATAAGATTGACAGACGTCATCGCAGCCATTTGCAAATTAATGGAGACGAATTGCTAGAGATAGCGTTAGTTACAGTAATTGTTTTGTTTGCAGCCGAAACATACGTAAAAAATGCTGAAATTATTTCTGACTCTCGTGCTTATGGGGCTGGTGTCTTGTAACAGGGTTGGAGGAAATAACCCTCCGAGAAGGCCTCTTTCTTGCCCAGAATATCAGTTTGAATGTCCGTGTTTCAAAACCAATACGTGCAAGGAAAGATGTGGATGCATTACCAAGGCGTGGCAATGCGACGGACTCAACGATTGCGATGACTGGAGTGATGAGGTTGACTGCACATGCCCCGCTGACAACTTTGAGTGTCCGTGTTACAGAACTCAGAACTGTAAGACAAGATACGGTTGCATCGGCAAGTCGTGGCAATGTGATGGACACAATGATTGCGGCGATTGGAGTGATGAAGCAAATTGTACATGCCCTGCCGGTAAGTTCGCGTGTGCTTGTTACAAAACGCAGAGCTGCACAATAAAGAACGGTTGCATCTGGAAATCAAAGCAATGCGACGGGCGTAACGATTGTGGAGACTGGAGCGATGAGCTAAATTGTACATGCCCAGCTAACACGTTCGAATGTCCATGTAGAAAAAGCAATGACTGTCCTACTGGCAATGGTTGCATTAGTTTAAGAAATCGATGCGATGGATTCAACCATTGCGGAGATTGGAGTGATGAACTGAATTGCACCTGCCCAACCTACAAGTTCCCGTGCCCTTGCTACCAAACTCAAAACTGTACGTCATTAAGTGGCTGTATGTGGAAACTCCAAAAATGCGACGGGATAAACAATTGTGGCGACTGGTCCGATGAGCGCAACTGCACATGTCCGGCCGATAAGTTCGAGTGCTCCTGCTACAAAGATCTCTCGTGTATTTTTCCGCGTGGTTGCATTAGCAAATCAAAACGGTGCGATGGCTTGAGAGATTGCGATGATGGAAGTGATGAGATTAAATGTCCCTGAACAGTATTACACGCTGGTGTATTACGTATAGCAACTGTTACTCCCATATATTTTAAGTCATTTTGAGTTAGCAAATCGCACTTGTGCAATATTCATTGTTTCATGCATTCTGTACAGTTTACGCTAGCTTGCATTCCGGTGTCATAGCGTTTCAGCTTCAATAAATCCAAGCTTGCACCTTGTTTTACAGCCAAATACGAGGTAACACGATCTCTATGTGGTTCATCGGCACGCCAGTTCGTGCAAAGGCCAGTCTACATATTTGTCCCATGCTGTAAAATGTAACAGAGTGCCCACATCTGTCTAATCTACATCTTGTGTATATATTTGGGCGCCATATCACCGGCACATCTTGCTCGGTGATGTTATCGTCTCGCACATGGCACGTAGAAGGGATTGCAGGCTACTCTTGGCAAGATTAGCCATAAATTTTATATTATAGCGTTACTTTGTTTGTTGTGGAAAAACCAAACCAAAATTTGAACTGTGCGCTTTTTGTGGGGGGGGGACCAAAATATTCTCGACATTCTTTTGTGCCAGGCGGCGACCTCTTTTCCGATCTATGGGCCAAAATTAAAAAAAATTACCAGGAGTTTTACACTATACAGTTGAAAAGTGTGTTCTATACTGTAGTTGGTGGTCAAAATATTCTTGGCAATAATAGCTAAAAAATTATATTTAAGTTTAATGTTACTTTGTTTACTGCGGCACAGCTTTTAACAAACCAGAATTTCAACTTTAAACTATCTTTTCGGGACAAAATTGTGACATTTTGCAAATCAGGGGTGATGGTGAAATAAAAAAGTTTGCCGATCGGGCCACGAAGGTATGGAGTTGACGAACAGTGTTTACACTACACTTTGTGAAATAAAATGTGAAATAATCACAATAAATAAAGAATGATGAACGTTTAAACGATGCAACCAAAAGGTAATGAAAACATGCATTTTACACTATTGTAAAAAAATCAAATGAGAACGTCTACAAATGGCACGTGCTGGGCCGGAGTGATTATGTCTCTTCGAAATTGTGGTTGGTAGACTTGAAACATCATACTAAATAATAAACTTTTGAGACATAACAACAGTGGGTGAAAAACGACGCCGCTGTTGGCATGGCAACACGTGATTAGGTTAGGGTGTTTCTCCAAAACGAAAATTAGTCAGAGTTTTGATTTTATCTTGACGCCATAACCATCTAATGACTACTTGAAAAGCCAAGATATCCTGAGCGGGATGTTTACTCGGAAAATGTAAGTTGTGTCTGTCTCTGGACCAAAAAAATTGATCAAAAATATTCAAATAAAAATTCAATAAAAATTCTGAATAAAGCGATTCAGAGGACATCAGAATGCTTTTGCTAATGTAAGATAAGAATTGAAAAATCGGGATCACAGTCAGATAACACTTGAACCACCGTTCAAAACCACACGAGGTGGAAAGATGAACCTTTCGTGTTCGAGTACATTTTGTTTCGCAAGAGTGGGGCTAAGAAAATCCTGTGGTTTTCTGGGTGGATTCCATTCATAAACCGCAATTCGCAATGACGATGCAATATTTGAGTTCAGAATTTCTCAAAGCATTTTCCACACGAAATCTTTGAGCGGTATGCGTCGTTTTTGATAACTGCAAAAGCTGAAAGGATAATTTCGTAATATTAAATGATGAATGGATACCATATTTAAAGCTCCTTTAAAAATATATTTTTTAGGCTCTAAATGGCCGAATATTATTCAAACAAAGCGCCAATGTGACTGGGACGACCTATTTGGAAACTTCTGCTCTGTATCATAAAGAGTGGTTACAAACTGACAACTTTTGATTCGCCATATTCTGTTAAGCCCAAACGAAAAAAAGCAATATGTGGCCGATCTGCCGACCTTCTTAACAAAGTAAATGCAAGAAATAGAACAAAAGAATGCGATTCTTTCCAGCATGTTTGCGTTTAGCCAAAATTCCACTCAGCTCTCACCTGTCTCAAATTGCGTAACAGTTGCGCAACCGTATCGTGACGTCATTACTTGTTGTTGGTCACACTGGTGTTTACCCCGCTGGGGCAGAAGAACGCGGTATGCGCCCCAACCGCTCCTCCAAAGTCTATTTATAGGATAGGGAGCGAGTCTTTGGCAGCTCACACGGTGTATCAAAAATTTTAACCCGATTTCTTCAAATTTAAAGCAAACCTGATGAAAAATCGAAAATTAAGTTTACTTACATTGTTTTGTGTTAGTGCATTTAGAATTTTTTAACTACTAATTTAATTCAATTTCAAAGAAAGTTTGTACATAGCTTGAATTGATTTGGAATGAATTCACGTAATTTTCGCTGTTTGTGTTTTGCGTTCTTTTTCAATCGCAGAGCAACCCGTTTCAAGCCGCCTTTAAAAAAACTATTTGCATCCACAAGACGATTTTGTGTATTTGTCATGATGTCACAGTGTGATTGAAATCGTACAACGCAGTCGCACAAAATCGTCGAAACAATCAGTAATCACGAATTTAAAGCGACAGACAGAAGTACTAATAGGACGAATAAAACCCATTTGTCTGTCTGTACGCTAAATAATAGGTCGTCTCAACCGTTTACTCAAATAAGCATACCACGGTATATAACTGCGTCAGTAACAACGTTACGCCTGGAATGAGCGGTAAATCTGTATACCACTTATCGTATACGCACAATAATACACGATACAACTGCAATTGAATAAAAGTTGGCAGTGAAAAAGGCAACAATAAATATACACATAACATATATTAGCAAAATGTGAATCTGTTTTTTAACACAGCGCTGTGGCAAAAATTAACGCTTGTTGCAATTTTAAATGCAGTACACACAAAATGTAGAGATATATTTGTTTTCGCAACAGAGCCAATCATTTATGTGGTAAGGTTTTTTCTAACCTGTGCTAGTTCTCATCAATACAGCTTTGGCGACGTACGACGATTATGCCAGCTGAATAGCCTGCAGAATCTGTACCCAATTAACGGTTAATAGCGATTGCATAGTAACCACAAAGTGGAAGTCTTGCTTGACTATAGCGGGAAAGATCGTAAGTTGCCAAAGCTACACTGAAGAGACCCAGTAAGTCGAAACAGTGGCCATCTGTGTGCATTCACTTAAAAACAATTGTTTCTTTGCCATTCGCTAATTCCGTTGATACAAAAACATTTTCGTTAATACTTGAAAGGTTATGGTGTAATAATAGGTAAGTTAATTAGAGCCAGGTGCAATGTGCTTGCGATTAGTTTGTGTAAGAGCGGCGCTTGTCAAAGTAAGCTTGCTCATTTTTTCCCTCCAAACACACTGGACGCCCAGCGCAATTAAAACGCACCAGAAACTTCGCAAGAAAAACGTTAAAAATCAGTAACCAGGCACGCTCGAGGTGTGTGATGTAACAAACGCAAGTATGACGCCACACTTACTCGTTTTCACTGAACGTTTCGTTCACGTGACCAGAGCTACTCGGCAAATCTCCGTAAGACGGTGGCAAATCGCGCGTGACCGACATGTTCTTTGTGATGTCATAGTAACGAGGCAGGCCACCGTCGCTAGATGTCGATCCTCCTCTTTCTTTAACGAACTGGCGGAACGAACGCCTGTATGACGTCACAGTTCTTGGATCTTTTGGACGGATATGACGTGTTGCATCTTGCGCCGTCAGACGGGCTATGGTTCCGGAAATCGTTTTCACTTCCGGTTCTTTTTCCCACAAATCGTAATGGACGTAGATCTCATCCGATGCTTCGGGACTGAAATGAAAACAGAACAGAGTTAATGTGGTCAAGTACTTGACGAACATAAACGAATTCAACGGCTGTGTGTCACAAATAGTTATAAAAAAAATAATTTATTCACTTGTAGAACTCTTAATTTCCACCTAGAGTATACGAAACAATTTTGCAACATTTAACCAAAAACGGGTTTTGCTGTGCGGTGTCGTGTACATCAGTGTGGTGTAATGAAAATAAGATATGAACAAGCAGTGATTAACATCAATCCAAGGTAAAAAGTTTGAGGCGTTCCACCTCCCATCCGACACACGTCAATTAAAAGCCAGACCAAAGGTCACCTGAATCAGGTGACTGACCCCAGACCGTGATTGTGACGTCAAAGAAGGGTTCGCGGTCTTAAGTTGATCGTTCATGCGTGACCCACGGTTATTTTCCCGCTATTTTGGGATAATTTGACTGGAAAGAAATGACTGGGTCTGCCTGGGTGTCTCTGGTTAAACGTTAAACGTTTTAAAACGGAGCTGTTCTAAATCTACTCAAGAAACAGAAGACCCAACGTCAGAGTACTTGTGATCATTTGTTCCACAAACAGTTGAGAGTCTGATAAATTGGTTACAATGCCTTGCATGTTGTTGAACGCACCTGTTTGACGTTTCGGGTTGTTCTACTACAATGTTCATGACCGGAAAAAAAATCAACGCAGTACCGAACTATCATCGAGGTTATTTGTGTCACAAACTAACCCGGTCCTTTGTCCCACCCACTTAATCCCGGCCCAACCTCATCAAGCTATAGATCCGCCTTTCATACATTGTCCTAATGTACCCCAAACCGCTTCATACCGGTAAGGTGTGCCTTCCTAAAATCATTTCACCATTTTTGGTGCAGAAAGCGGTTGTTCAATGAATTATAGAGGCTCGTCCGCTTGAAACGTAAGAATCGCATTTCGCGGAACCCAACGAAGCGTGTAAGGCATATAACGAGCTCGATTCGCTTGACCGGTTTTGCAACAGCCAACTTCACTCACGCCGAGTCTGACGTTGTCAGGTTGAGCAAAAACACCTACTCTGTGGTTTCCAACTTCATGCCAAACTATATCGAGGGGAATGTTGGGAGTTTTCAGTTTTCTCCTCGCACGGTAACACAAGCGCAGTGGATCAACAAATAAGGAACCAAGTAAAATGCTTCTCAAAACAGGAAATTACCAGGTTTCACTTTCTATTCCGTAAATTTCCTTCAAAAGATGTTAGTTGTAATTGCCGGTTTATGTGTTTGTTTCATAAAGGCCTGAAAACATACACAAAAAATGTGGGGATATGCTTTATTTATCACCAATTTTATTTACTGACGATGGAAAGCGTACCTATCTTTACAATGTGCGCAAGTATATTTGGTAATTGTGTATTTGCTAAAAGGACGTGTCCCAAGTTTTAATAGTCTTGATCTGTTGAATTCCAGCACGTAAAGCTATTTCCTAATATGTCGTGTTCACGTTGGTGTACCACTAATTCAGCGACTTGTTCGGCACTTTGATAATAAAATAAACCATGTTAGGCAGTTCCGACGCTCACTCATCGAAAAGTCAAGCACGCTTGTCGCGTCTGAAGCGGTTACCGGTTATCGCTACGTATGTCGTCATACGCGGTATTGTGCTACGTCATAATAACCAACATTTGAAAGACGCATTGATAAGATAGGACAGAAAACGACCCTTGATAAAGCCAATGCTGGGAACTGGCTTTACAAAGCAGCTGCACGACAATTCCTGGTCACATTTAATCACCCAAGCATCACACTGCTGGCTTAGTAGAAAGGCGTTTAATATTGCGAGTATTTACCTGTAACGACGATGCCCGTTCGAAAACGCCCATACAATAGGGCTCAAGAGCGACCTTGCGTTAGTCCAATAATGACAGGTGTTGCTCAGTTAACGACAATTGTTGCCATGCACACCGGGAAAACAAAATTGGCAACAACTCCAAATTGCTGCGTTATATTACAGCTACATATTTTGCGAGAAGTAATTCTCCATTACTAGATTTCATATAGTTTCCTTTTACCGACCGCAGTATGCAGGTTTATTGATTTAAGCTCTCACAGAAGGATTTACGCAGATGGCGTTTGGTGCGTGTGACCCCAATGCCACAAATCGAGGACGACAAGCAACATTTAAATGCGTTTTCGCATACAGGCAAGGCAGTTTACAGTTCGGACACAGCTTTCATTTTAACTACATCAGTACACAAATATAGCAGCTAACACTTTCTATTCTGGAAAAGCCAAGTGCGAAATTACGAACCAGACAGGAGGGTATACAATTCCCCTTAAAGACACTTTAACGCACATAAAACCAACGCTCGCTTGTTTAACCTTTCACGGTAACAACCTCTTTCCGTCACGCTATCGCCGCCCACAGTGAATGTCGGCGAAAGTACCAAAAATGTCAGCCGTGTTTCAAGCCTCTATTGGTTCTGTAGTTGGTCCTAAAGCAACAAACTTATGCCAATTGACTGACGTTTTTGCTTGTGTTGATTTCAAAGCACTTATCGCGTATTAACACACATCTGACACAAACTGGTGGGTTTAATAACACTCGCCGGTATGAAATACAAACTGGCCTCGGCAACATTTCAATCTTATTTATTCTGTTTTCGGTTTCTTTAAGATTGCTTACATTATTGGAATGGAAACATGCCTCGTTGAAAATCTGAATAACGTAGTTTTAAACCAATAAGAAGGTATCTAATTTGTTTTTTCTCAAACAAATCGCATGTCTGTGCTTTAATGGGGAAATATTCGCCGGTTTGAATTCATCTTTCCAACGTAAAACAACACAAATTTCACAAAACTCACGTTTTGTCAGTTTCCTCTTCGCCAGCCGCTTCCTTCTCATTTTCTACCTGCGGTGGACAGCAGCAGTCACAGCAAAACTTTCGGAAAAAATGTGCCACGCTCGCCATCAGAAGCAACAATCCAATTGCCACTCCGCCAACTATTACTGTTTTCTTTGTCTCCGTGCCGCTCGGATCGATGGTCGACGCTCTGGTGTTGCTCAACGCCAGAGTGGTCACGCTTGAGAGAACAGCAGTAGTCGCGCTTGACTGGGTGTCGGTGGTCGATATCTCGTAACTTTCCGTGGCGGTGGAGTCGCCATGCGCTATGCGTTCGAGAAGCGAGAGAGCATCGTTTTTTCCCGTACAGTTTAGGATTAGGAGAACCAGAAAAAAAGAGAAACGCATTGCGTATTTTGGTGTAATTTTTTTGACAAATCTTTTGCTTAAATATTTAAATTTGCCTGAAAATGAAAAATAAAAAAGGTTTATCCTTCCGAAAATCCTTCAGGTAGTTTCCTTTTCGACGGTGTTTTTTCGTGAGTTTAGACAAAGGGCGATTGTTAACGTTTCCTGTCTGTTGGTTCCCCCCACGTGCAAACGCCAGGCCGTTTCCCTTAAAAGGAAAACCACTGAAGCAAGTATCCGAACTGAACTAATATCTTGTTGCGAAAATAAAATTTGGCCAATTTTTGCTATTTGTTAAAACTCGACTGTTTTTATGTTGTCCGGTCAAGTTTTGACCGAATAATTCCGCTATCTCAAATTTTCGTCTGTTAAACTTCAGATCTTTCGTTGACAAAATAATTTTCTCAATTTTGAGAAACACGATCCTGTGAAGTATGGTTTTACTTGAAAAAACCCAAACTGACAACGACTTACAAGACTTTTAGAACAAATTTCACATCAGAGATTAAGGTAGAGAAAATAAAAAACTCAATTCCTTCTGATTTCAATTAACCCTTTTATAAACAATCACACCTGTTTCAAATCAATGAAATCTGATGTAGCCAACCTCATTTTAGCCAATATAAGTGGAACAACACCTCGCTGACAAATTAAAAACTGCCCGCTGACGATGCAACTACATATCCAAAGATTTATGACTTTCATTACGAAGCGACCGGATCTCTCCCCACAGAAAAAGTGCCTTTCTCTGATGAGGTCCCGCCAAAAGACCTGCGTTTCAACTGAACGTCAGCCACGCTGCCCGAAAAACAGGCGTTTAGCCTTAAACGGTTGACTGCCTTGCAGGGGAACGGAGAAATGACCAGATGACGTTGTGGTTCTAATTACGCCATGATTCGCAATGCTGATTTCGGTAAACATGTTTGTTACAAGTTTGACTTGATCATAAGGAGGGGAGTGGCCCGGTGTCTACGTGAGGTTATTCATGCATGGGAGTAAAAGTAAAGTAAATATTTTCTAGATAAAAAGGCGGAAAAAATGCTTGCCAACAACCGTGACAAGTTTAATTACGAGAACACAAGTTTCAACAAAAAAACACTTTATTTTACATCACGATCCTTGCAAACAAACCGCAAGCTATTGAAATATATTACCTTTGGTGCTGATAGGAACCGCAAGCAATGTAACTGCTGTTGAAAGTTACACGAACGCACTGACCTCATAGGAACAGGAAATTACACCGCAGAGTCATGACAATTGTTTACTAGAACCTGACACACCTCTATCATTCTGTTCTAGAAATAGTGAGGTATATACTACAAAGTAAAGACTATACAACAACGCCATCTCACCATTCAGCAAAATTCATGCCAACAAATCAACTACACAATTTATGGCTTGAACTCAATCAAAACCCAACAATTTAGTTCGACCATATGCGTTCAACCAAACAAAGGAGCATTTAGCATATGTAGTGCTATCATGACCCAGCACATCTCCGTACTGACCGCAGGCGATTAAATGAAACGTAGCAATTATGTCGAATTCCAGAAACGCGAAAGCACGCAATTGTACGTGACCGCAGTCACTTCGCTGTTCTACTTCACGTTCTCAAACATGATTTTGCTTCTTCAATGCATCAATCTGAACAAGCTGCCTTATGTTACGTCACAATTCAATGATTGTACGCTTTCGAAAGGTTTCCAATGAACTCGTTGTTTGAAAACGCCCTCTCACTGTTACACCTGCTGCCGCAAACATACTTTTTCGTGTTATATTTAAAGCCTCAAATTGACGGGGTGTTTCAGAAACCTAAAATGTTCACTTGGGAAAAGATTGTGCCAAACGCTTGCCCCCAAGGCAATAGTATCGCGACACACGTGAACGCTATTCGATGGTTTCCAGGAACTCTCTGACCATTTAATACATGCAAAGCGTCCGAAATTCGGTGTGTAAATATTGCGTCCATTTACGTAAGCTTATTAAGAACCATCAACATGACCAAACGTGTTTGAAATGATTAAAATGTACCTTGCTATGGTTGGTCATAATGCAGTTGCACAGACTTTTCTTGAAAAGGTTCCAAGTTTACAATCCTTACGAAATACAACCAAACACTTTTTGACAATTAAAACTAAATCGAGCAAAACGTTTCAAAACCATGCGCAATTTCTTCCTGTTCGAAATCCAGAAGCCCTTTGTTGAAATGGAACTTAAAATTGAGTCGATCGACTATTGCTTTATTTAAGAAAATCTTAAATTCACGGAAAGTGGCCAGCACGGTTCCACTTTATTCTGCAGTTAACAGTTTGGCATTGAAAAAACACAACCTTTAAAACACGCCCCCAGTCTCGCCCGCTGGATACCCGGCGTGTCAAAAATAAAAAAGGTTTACGATCATTTGTTTTTGTTACGATCATTTGTTTTTGTTACGTTTAACACGACTTAGCAGAAAAACAAACCGTCAAAACCGTAACAACTTAACGTGTTTGGCAGAAAATGACATAACTTGACTTGTTTTTCAATATGTGGAATTTTTAAGCAACCGCTTACCTTACCAGTTCTGCTTTACTGCATAAGCCCCTGAGTCACGCAAACAATGCCGAGTCATGCGAAATGCAGCAAGATGCTGCAAAAATGCAGCTGCAAGTTCCTGGTGCAGAAGTTAGGTGGGCGTGTGTTTAATGGAATTCGGCCCGTCGTCCATTTGGTGGAAAGTTTGTAGTTGGTTTAGGTTAATATGAATGGTTTCTGGTTTCCGCGAAATTAACGTGCCTACTTAAAGTTTCCGAATATGTCATACACTGTAATTAAATAAAAAAACATCGCTAAAGAAATGTCCCCGAGCGGGAAATTGTACAAATATACATTAAAAATCTCATTTTATTGAGCATTGTTGCGTGGCAATACACAGAATCCTGTTAGAGGCAGGATATGGTAATAAACGCGATTTTGCGAAATCTTTCATTGTGACGTAAAATAGAATTCTGGTAAAACATCTACGAATCGCATTAACTTGGATTGCCTAAAGTCGCGATTACCGATGCTGTGTTACTGTAATGTTGCCTGAGACTGGCCTTAGTTTTTGTTCATTTTGCCAGATCAGCACCTAAATAACTTCACATTCCCGGTCGTTGACATTTTGTGTTGTATAATTTCTTGTCTCTTTGTCAACCAATCTATCAATTTGTTGTCTGGTTGAAAGCTTTTAGTCGGATGTTTGTCACAAATAAAATAAAAATTACTTAACCAATAAAATAAGCCCAGGATTTAACACGTCGTTGCTGTTGAACAGCTGCTCATATGAATATGTTGTTTTACCCGAGATATCTACAGGTTATATGAGTCAGGCGCTTAACCGATGCCAATCGTCGGCCCATGTTGCCGAATGCATTCGCAAAGAGGAAATCTCAAGAATGTGCACAAGTGCGCACTCTTCCCATTGTCTTTAATTCTGCGGTTAACCGCAAGAGGGAGCTCTCCGCTTCAAGTCCGGGAAAGTAGTTTTGTCCAGTTTTTAACCCTCTGGCTATATATCAAAACTTACAGAACTACTGACACGTCTGTTTTTAGAAGGACATTTCTGTTGTGAAACTGTAAGGTTACTTCAAACTCAATAGTTCTGGTGAAGTCGCCTCACAGAATAGCTCAAAAATCGTCGTGCACTGTAATTAACAAAAGGAAAATATTGGCGCGAATTATCAGTGACGTTTAGTTGTGCAGCTGTTATCATAATCTTGCAAGTTCCGGTTTAGGGTGTTTTATATTTTTTTCGCAAATGTTTTGCTGCCATGGTAACTGTGGTTTCTAATTAGGAAATTTAGGTTTAGATGGTGATAATTTAATTTTTTTAATAAGTTAAGAATTGCGTATGGTATATACAAGGAACTGTATGTTGTGACTATTATAGTAAATTCAGGGCAAAGAAAATAAATTACAGCTAGTAATGAGTTTGGTTCATTATCGAAAAAAACTTTTCCGATGCTAAAGTTTACGGGTCAACGTGGTCCAAGAAAATTTCCCAAGCGTGAAACTGAGAAACTCTTAAACAAATCCAATTTGTTTGGGCATTGTTGCGTGAAATTGTAAAAAGTCTCGAATTTAAACGTTCGACAGATAGTCGGGAGGTTGTGTTGATTCAACAGAAGACGTTTCTCGTAACGAACATCGGCAGTTGTGGAAACTAGTTGTAACTCATGTTAGGTTTCAAGTCAGATCTAAATTGTCTTGGTGTGTTTGCGGCGAGACTTTGTTGGCGATGTTCACGCCTTAAATTTTGCAAAACTTTTCATTGTGACGTAACAAAATAATTCTGGGATAACTTATGCGTATTGCGGTGATTTGGATTGCATTAGGTAGCGATCTACAATGCTGTATAACCGTAATGTTTTTTATGCTTGGCTTTACTTGTTAAGTTTTTTGTGCTAGAAAACGTGATATCATGCAACGATCAATAATTCATTTTAATTATGCACATGCATTGGGTATTTGCCGCCAGCATGTTAGAAATACAAACCAAGTTAAAATGCATTAACCCCACCGAAAGTTTTACTGTTCAGCTATAGCGTTCAATTTTCAGGCAATTTTGTTTCCAAGTGTTGAATTAGCAACTTAAAAGTCCTCGACGGCGATCGATAAAATTGTACAGTCGCCTCCAATCTATTGAGTGTCGGTTCAACCACTGGGTCTGTAAATCTCGTCCATTGATTCAGTATGCCCAGATAGCAAATAAGCCGACCAGGATATTTCTATATATTTTACTGTACTAAAACTTGGTCAGTGGCTACATGTGCAGCACTGAAACATACTGTACGGTGATCCGATCGTCGCAGTCACTTCTTGTTGTAATTGAGGTAATTATGTCACCGTTTTTTACAAGTTAAAATCTTGCAAGCACTTTCAAAGGAAATGATACGAGATCAGTATAAATTGCATGGATCGCCGGACCAAACCTGGCACGTTTTTAATTGTTTTTGCTGTTGCGGTTAAATTCATTGAATATTTTCTTGCTTTTCGGCTACATCAATATTTCAACGTTAATAATTGTAAATCAGTTAGTTTCATAAATTTAGTGAAATCACTCTTTGTCTCATTTTACTCTCGTGCACCATCGCCTGCCAAATTTGTGATAATTTCTGGCCCTTGGTAACACTGGCCCGCGGGAGAAACTAACGATTTGTTGAGGCTAGCGACAAAATAAAGTTGGACCACGCTAATCAAACCAATTGGGGGATATCGAAAATAACTTCTGGTATTTACCGTGTTTTGTATGAGGGAAATTTAACAAGTTCCTTTGACGGCTGGGGCTTAACCTTGTATCAATAAGCAAGTAGCCACGGTTTTCGAGGGAATGAAATCCGAACCGAAAAGTTACATTTGATCCTTCGTCTGCATCAGGGTCGGCAACCTTTGAGCTGCTGAAGACCCAGTTACACTAATTTTGCACTCAGCTAAAACATGTTTGGAGCCCAGTGCATGGCAGGGATTATTTTGATTTTTTGTAAAAAGGGTCACTATAAGTTTAAAACGTTTCTTATTAGTTTGAGTCAGCTACAATACTTGGGTAGCGAAGCCTGTAAACCTGATTATCTTGATACGATAGCTGTGATCGCCAAGCAAGGACCTGCGCAGTGGGGTGATCCTGCCAATCATGTCATTGCATGAAACATCACTGTGTTATTAGTTTAATTTAAAGTTGTTTTTTCAATGTGCTTGTAAGACTATAGTCTCTATGGATCCACAACAGATGGTTACAAAGAGCCACACGTGGTTCCGAAACATAGTTTTATATCCTCGATGGAGCTTTAATCATTGAACACTAAGTTGTTGTCCGGTGTTTAAGCGTTTTGTATTGAGTACAACGAAGTCAATTGTTACAGCTTATTTATCAACATTGTCCCCATACTCTTCCCAAGGGCTGAGAAAATGCGTAGTGACCAAATGTTGAAAAGTGTGTTTGAAGTATCACTATGCTAATATCAATTGGTTTGAGTTAACAACAAAACATCAGTCTTGGATTGAATGCCCACGAAGCGTTGATCGATACTTGTCGACTGTACAAAGAAGGGCGTCGAGCTGTGAAAATGTATGCCCTTTTCACACATCACTGTATGGTTTAAGCGAGCGTTTGGTGCAGTTCGTATTTTATTGTTGTTTTTTCCGCTTCCTAGATTGGTTCGCACTTTTGTGTGAAACATTTCTATATTGAAAACTGAAAATAGGCTTTGACCACCAGGTATCATAATGAATTATGAATCTGACGTTCTTCTGATGGAGAACAACAAATATACACCTTTTGTTTAAAAAAGATTGTATTTTCTGACGTTTTCCCTGTACGTACGACTAGGCTTCTTCAGAGAATAAAACAAACACAGTAGCGAAGCGAACCCACAGGGCAAAGAAATTGAGCGACGAAAAAACAAAAGGGCGTAACAGCTAAAACACTGTGTTTTTTTTTTTTTTTGTTACGCCCTTTTGTTTTTTCGTCGCTCAATTTCTTTGCCCTGTGGGTTCGCTTCGCTACTGTGTTTGTTTTATTCTCAGTTTGGTAGTCAGGTCTTGTGTGCAAGTGTTTTTCTCGCAAAGATAACGGTTAATGGCGGATCAAATGTTTTTGTAAATCACTCTATTTGTGAACATATGAAGCAGTGTACGGCCTTGCTCTGAAGGTATGTTCTTTGACTAAACTAATAGATTGTTTAGCGATAACAGTCGGACTGGCTTGTAAACCTTCATCTGTTGCGTTATCACAAGGTTGTTCGACATTGTGCAGTATTTTATTAGTTTTATAATTTACGATATTGCCCTCTTGGACAAACCATCAAGTCCGTTCGGACAGTTTTTGGTGCCGAAGGTCATCGCGCAACAGTTTGAATATGAGAATAAATTTCCAAAATCAGGTTAATATGACAATACTGCCCAGTGGTTCTTAACCTTTTTTCTCTCATTTTTCACTGTCAGTTTAAACGAAATCCCCATGGTATTTAAATTTTCAAACTTGGAATTTAAATGACAATAAGTGTACGACACACTGTGAGTATAGAATATAGCATTTCTCTTACAACTACTTTTGTATATTTCGTTGCCGACTAATTGCCCACCTACAACACTATCATTTCCCATCGGTTAAGAACCACTGGTGTAGACGTGACGCAACCGACAAGAATACCTTTTTGTGCTTTCCGGACCGTTACTTGCACTGCCGCAGAGTTTAAAGGGAAAAAGTCAGTTTACTTATTTCGTGTGAGTTGCCTTAATCTATAAAACACAGCATTTGAACTTGTTTGTGGAGATACGAAACAATAAAACAACGTGGCTTTACTTGTTAAGTTTTTGTGCTAGAAAACGTGATATCATGCAACGATCATTAATTCATTTTAATTATGTACATGCATTGGTATTTGCCGCCAGCATGTTAGAAATACAAACCAAATTAAAATACATTAACTCCACTGAAAGTTTTACTGTTCAGCTATAGCGTTCAATTTTCAGGCAATTTTGGTTCCAAGTGTTCAATTAGCAGCTTTTAAAAGTTCTCGACGGCGATCATTAAAGTTGTACAGTTTCCTCCAAGCTATTGAGTGTCGGTTCAACCACTTGGTCTGTAAATCTCGTCCATTGATTCAGTATGTCCAGACATGTAATTAAACCGACCAGGACTTTTTCTATATATTTTGCTGTACTAAAACTTGGTCAGTGGCTACATGTGCAACACTGAAATATACTGTACGGTGATCCGATGGCTGCAGTCACATCTTGTTGTGATTGAGGCAATTATGACACCGTTTTTTACAAGTTAAAATCTTGCAAGCACTTTCAAAGGAAATGATACGAGATCAGTATAAATTGCATGGATCGCCGGACCAAACCTGGCACGTTTTTAATTGTTTTTGCTGTTGCGGTTAAATTCATTGAATATTTTCTTGCTTTTTGGCTACATCAATATTTCAACGTTAATAATTGTAAATCAGTTAGTTCCATAAATTTAGTGAAATCACTCTTTGTCTCATTTTACTCTCGTGCACCATCGCCTGCCCAATTTGAGATAATTTCTGGCCCTTGGTAACACTGGCCCGCGGGAGAAACGAACGATTTGTTGAGGCAAGCGACAAAATAAAGTTGGACCACGCTAATCAAACCAATTGGGGGATATCGAAAATAACTTCTGGTATTTACCGTGTTTTGTATGAGGGAAATTTAACAAGTTCCTTTGACGGCTGGGACTTAACCTTGTATCAATAAGCAAGTAGCAACGGTTTTCGAGGGAATGAAATCCGAACCGAAAAGTTACATTTGATCCTTCGTCTGCACCAGGGTCGGCAACCTTTGAGCTGCTGAAGACCCATTTACACTAATTTGGTACTCAGCTAAAACATGTTTGGAGCCACAATACTTGGAAGGGATTATTTTGATTTTTTGTGAAAAGGGTCACTATAAGTTTAAAACGTTTCATAATAGTTTGAGCCAGGCTACAATACTTGGGTAGCGAAGCCTGTAAACCTGGTTATCTTGATACGATAGCTGTGATCGCCAAGCAAGGACCTGCGCAGTGGGGTGATCCTGCCAATCATGTCATTGCATGAAACATCACTGTGTTATTAGTTTAATTTGAAGTTGTTTTTTCAATGTGCTTGTAAGACTATAGTCTCTATGGATCCACAACAGATGGTTACAAAGAGCCACACGTGGTTCCGAAACATAGTTTTATATCCTCGATGGAGCTTTAACCATTGAACACTAAGTTGTTGTCCGGTGTTTAAGCGTTTTGTATTGAGTACAACGAAGTCAATTGTTACAGCTTATTTATCAACATTGTCCCCATACTCTTCCCAAGGGCTGAGAAAATGCGTAGTGACCAAATGTTGAAAAGTGTGTTTGAAGTATCACTATGCTAATATCAATTGGTTTGAGTTAACAACAAAACATCAGTCTTGAATTGAATGCCCACGAAGCGTTGATCGATACTTGTCGACTGTACAAAGAAGGGCGTCGAGCTGTGAAAATGTATGCCCTTCTCACACATCACTGTATGGTTTAAGCGAGCGTTTGGTGCAGTTCGTATTTTATTGTTGTTTTTTCCGCTTCCTAGATTGGTTCGCACTTTTGTGTGAAACATTTCTATATTGAAAACTGAAAATAGGCTTTGACCACCAGGTATCATAATGAATTATGAATCTGACGTTCTTCTGATGGAGAACAACAAATATACACCTTTTGTTTAAAAAAGATTGTATTTTCTGACGTTTCGCCTGTACGTACGACTAGGCTTCTTCAGAGAATAAAACAAACACAGTAGCGAAGCGAACCCACAGGGCAAAGAAATTGAGCGACGAAAAAACAAAAGGGCGTAACAAAAAAAAACAAAAACACAGTGTTTTAGCTGTTACGCCCTTTTGTTTTTTCGTCGCTCAATTTCTTTGCCCTGTGGGTTCGCTTCGCTACTGTGTTTGTTTTATTCTCAGTTTGGTAGTCAGGTCTTGTGTGCAAGTGTTTTTCTCGCGGAGATAACGGTTAATGGCGGATCAAATGTTTTTGTAAATCACTCTATTTGTGAACATATGAAGCAGTGTACGGCCTTGCTCTGAAGGTATGTTCTTTGACTAAACTAATAGATTGTTTAGCGATAACAGTCGGACTGGCTTGTAAACCTTCATCTGTTGCGTTATCACAAGGTTGTTCGACATTGTGCAGTATTTTATTAGTTTTATAATTTACGATATTGCCCTCTTGGACAAACCATCAAGTCCGTTCGGAGAGTTTTTGGTGCAGAAGGTCATCGCGCAACAGTTTGAATAGGAGAATAAATTTCCAAAATTAGGTTAATATGACAATACTGCCCAGTGGTTCTTAACCTTTTTTCTCTCATTTTTCACTGTCAGTTTAAACGAAATCCCCATGGTATTTAAATTTTTGAACTTGGAATTTAAATGACAATAAGTGTACGACACACTGTGAGTATAGAATATAGCATTTCTCTTCCAACTACTTTTGTATATTTCGGTGCTGACTAATTGCCCACCTACAACACTATCATTTCCCATCGGTTAAGAACCACTGGTGTAGACGTGACGCAAGCGACAAGAATTCCTTTTTGTGCTTTCCGGATCGTTACTTGCACTGCCGCAAAGTTTAAAGGGAAAAAGTCA
This sequence comes from Ascidia mentula, assembly GCF_947561715.1. Taxonomy (NCBI): domain Eukaryota; kingdom Metazoa; phylum Chordata; class Ascidiacea; order Phlebobranchia; family Ascidiidae; genus Ascidia; species Ascidia mentula. Next base: position 18,507,960 of record NC_138568.1, on the reverse strand, counting down.
GTGTACCTATTTCGTGTGAGTTGCCTTAATCTATAAAACACAGCATTTGAACTTGTTTGTGGAGATACGAAACAATAAAACAACGTGGCTTTACTTGTTAAGTTTTTTGTGCTAGAAAACGTGATATCATGCAACGATCAATAATTCATTTTCATCATGCACATGCATTGGTATTTGCCGCCAGCATGTTAGAAATACAAACCAAATTAAAATGCATTAACTCCACTGAAAGTTTTACTGTTCAGCTATAGCGTTCAATTTTCAGGCAATTTTGGTTCCAAGTGTTGAATTAGCAGCTTTTAAAAGTTCTCGACGGCGATCGATAAAGTTGTACAGTTTCCTCCAAGCTATTGAGTGTCGGTTCAACCACTTGGTCTGTAAATCTCGTCCTTTGATTCAGCATGTCCAGACATGTAATTATACCGACCAGTACTTTTTCTATATATTTTACTGTACTAAAACTTGGTCAGTGTCTACATGTGCACCACTGAAATATACTGTACGGTGATCCGATCGTCGCAATCACTTCTTGTTGTAATTGAGGTAATTATGACACCGTTTTTTACAAGTTAAAATCTTGCAAGCACTTCTGGCACGTTTTTGATTGTTTTTGCTGTTGCGGTTAAATTCATTGAATATTTTCTTGCTTTTTGGCTACATCAATATTTTGACGTTAATAATTGTAAATCAGTTAGTTTCATAAATTTAGTGAAATCGCTCTTTGTCTCATTTTACTCTCGTGCACCATCGTCTGCCAAATTTGTGATAATTTCTGGCCCTTGGTAACACCGGCCCGCGGGAGAAACGAACGATTTGTTGAGGCTAGCGACAAAATAAAGTTGGACCACGCTAATCAAACCAACGGGGGGGATATCGAAAATAACTTCTGTTATTTACCGTGTTTTGTATGAGGGAAATTTAACAAGTTCCTTTGACGGCTGGGGCTGAAACTTGCATCAATAAGCAAGTAGCCACGGTTTTCGAGGGAATGAAATCATAACCGAAAAGTTACATTTGATCCTTCGTCTGCACCAGGGTCGGCAACCTTTGAGCTGCTAAAGACCCAGTTACACTAATTTTGCACTCAGCTAAAACATGTTTGGAGCCACAATACATGGCCGGGATTATTTTGATTTTTTGTAAAAAGGGTCACTATAAGTTTAAAACGTTTCTTAATAGTTACAATACTTTTGTAGCGAAGCCTGTAAACCTGATTATCTTGATACGATAGCTGTGATCGCCAAGTAAGGACCTGCTTGTGCAGTGGGGCGTTCCTTCCAATCATGTCATTGCATGAAACATCACTGCGTTATTAGTTTAATTTAAGGTTGTTTTTTCAATGTGCTTGTAGTCTCTATGGGCCTACAACAGATGGTTACAAAAAGCCACGTGTGGTTCCGAAAACATAGTTTTATAATCTCGATGGAGCTTTGACCGTTGAACACTAAGTTGTTGTCCGGTGTTCAAGCGTTTTGGATTGAGTACAACGAAATCAATTGTTACAGGTTATTTTTCAACATTGCCCCATACTCTTCCCACGGGCTGAGAAAAGGCGTATGTGACCAAATGTTGGAAAGTGTGTTTGAAGTATCACTATGCTAATATCAATTGGTTTGAGTTAACAACAAAACATCAGTCTTGAATTGAATGCCCAGGAAGCGTTGATCGATACTTGCCGACTGTACAAAGAAGGGCGTCGAACTGTGAAAGTGCATGCCCTTCTCACACATCATTGTATGGTTTAAGCGAACGTTTGGTGCAGTTCGTTTTTTCTGTTGTTTTTACCGCTTCCTAGATTGGTTCGCAGTTTTGTTTTGTACAAGCAGTGAGCCGATGATGATCGGTGTGTTATTGACAGCGCGCATACAGTTTTGACCTGTCAGGTCTTATCAGTGCAGCAGGTGACTAACGACGAACTAGTCAGGTAACTAGCCAGAAAGAGACTATCTTGTGGTGACTTTGCAGTCGACGTCGAGCCGCTAGATACCAAACTAAGTACGAACTATATACGAAGGTCTTGTCGGCTATCTGGCCAAAAATGCGGCACATTGGCGCCAATGAAACCATATCGCAGTTTGGAAGTCAGGTCTTGTGTGCAAGTGTTTTTCTCACGGAGATAACGGTTAATGGCGGATCAGATGTTCTTGTAAATCACTCTATTTGTGAACATATGAAGCAATGTACGGCCTTGCTCTGAAGGTATGTTCTTTGACTAAAGTAATAGTTTGTTCAGCGATAACAGTCGGATTGGCTTGTAAACCTTCATCCGTTGCGTCATCACATTGTTCGACATTGTGGAGTATTTTATTAGTTTTATAATTTACGATATTGCCCTCTTGGACAAACCATCAAGTCCGTTCGGACAGTTTTTGGTGCAGAAGGTCATCGCGCAACAGTTTGAATACGAGAATAAATTTGCAGAAGTTAGGTTGATATGACAATACTGCCTAGTGGTTCTTAACCTTTTTTCTCTCATTTTTCACTGTCAGTTTAAACGAAATCCCCATGGTATTTAAATTTTTGAACTTGGAATTTAAATGACAATAAGTGTACGACACACTGTGAGTATAGAATATATCATTTCTCTTGCAACTATTTTTGTATGGTTCGGTGCTGACTAATTGCCCACCTACAACACTATCATTTCCCATCGGTTAAGAACCACTGGTGTAGACGTGACGCAAGCGACAAGAATATCTTTTTGTGCTTTCCGGATCGTTACTTGCACTGCCGCAGAGTTTAAAGGGAAAAAGTCAGTTTACTTATTTCGTGTGAGTTGCCTTAATCTATAAAACACAGCATTTGAACTTGTTTGTGGAGATACGAAACAATAAAACAACGTGGCTTTACTTGTTAAGTTTTTTGTGCTAGGAAACGTGATATCATGCAACGATCATTAATTCATTTTCGTCATGCACATGCATTGGTATTTGCCGCCAGCATGTTAGAAATACAAACCAAATTAAAATGCATTAACTCCACTGAAAGTTTTACTGTTCAGCTATAGCGTTCAATTTTCAGGCAATTTTGGTTCCAAGTGTTGAATTAGCAGCTTTTGAAAGTTCTCGACGGCGATCGATAAAGTTGTACAGTTTCCTCCAAGCTATTGAGTGTCGGTTCAACCACTGGGTCTGTAAATCTCGTCCTTTGATTCAGCATGTCCAGACATGTAATTAAACCGACCAGTACTTTTTCTATATATTTTACTGTACTAAAACTTGGTCAGTGTCTACATGTGCACCACTGAAATATACTGTACGGTGATCCGATCGTCGCAATCACTTCTTGTTGTAATTGAGGTAATTATGACACCGTTTTTTACAAGTTTAAACCTTGCAAGCACTTCTGGCACGTTTTTGATTGTTTTTGCTGTTGCGGTTAAATTCATTGAATATTTTCTTGCTTTTTGGCTACATCAATATTTTGACGTTAATAATTGTAAATCAGTTAGTTTCATAAATTTAGTGAAATCGCTCTTTGTCTCATTTTACTCTCGTGCACCATCGTCTGCCAAATTTGTGATAATTTCTGGCCCTTGGTAACACTGGCCCGCGGGAGAAACGAACGATTTGTTGAGGCTAGCGACAAAATAAAGTTGGACCACGCTAATCAAACCAATTGGGGGATATCTAAAATAACTTCTGGTATTTATCGTGTTTTGAATGAGGAAAATTTAACAAGTTCCTTTGACGGCTGGGGCTGAAACTTGCATCAATAAGCAAGTAGCCACGGTTTTCGAGGGAATGAAATCATAACCGAAAAGTTACATTTGATCCTTCGTCTGCACCAGGGTCGGCAACCTTTGAGCTGCTAAAGACCCAGTTACACTAATTTTGCACTCAACTAAAACATGTTTGGAGCCACAATACATGGCAGGGATTATTTTGATTTTTTGTAAAAAGGGTCACTATAAGTTTAAAACGTTTCTTAATAGTTAAAATACTTGTGTAGCGAAGCCTGTAAACCTGATTATCTTGATACGATAGCTGTGATCGCCAAGTAAGGACCTGCTTGTGCAGTGGGGCGTTCCTTCCAATCATGTCATTGCATGAAACATCACTGCGTTATTAGTTTAATTTAAGGTTGTTTTTTCAATGTGCTTGTAGTCTCTATGGGCCTACAACAGATGGTTACAAAAAGCCACATGTGGTTCCGAAAACATAGTTTTATAATCTCGATGGAGCTTTAACCGTTGAACACTAAGTTGTTGTCCGGTGTTCAAGCGTTTTGTATTGAGTACAACGAAATCAATTGTTACAGCTTATTTTTCAACATTGCCCCATACTCTTCCCACGGGCTGAGAAAAGGCGTAGTGACCAAATGTTGGAAAGTGTGTTTGAAGTATCACTATGCTAATATCAATTGGTTTGAGTTAACAACAAAACATCAGTCTTGAATTGAATGCCCACGAAGCGTTGATCGATACTTGCCGACTGTACAAAGAAGGGCGTCGAACTGTGAAAGTGCATGCCCTTCTCACACATCATTGTATGGTTTAAGCGAACGTTTGGTGCAGTTCGTTTTTTCTGTTGTTTTTACCGCTTCCTAGATTGGTTCGCAGTTTTGTTTTGTACAAGCAGTGAGCCGATGATGATCGGTGTGTTATTGACAGCGCGCATACAGTTTTGACCTGTCAGGTCTTATCAGTGCAGCAGGTGACTAACGACGAACTAGTCAGGTAACTAGCCAGAAAGAGACTATCTGATGGTGACTTTGCAGTCGACGTCGAGCCGTTAGATACCAAACTAAGTACGAACTATATACGAAGGTCTTGTCGGCTATCTGGCCAAAATTGCGTCACATTGGCGCCAATGAAACCATATCACAGTTTGGAAGTCAGGTCTTGTGTGCAAGTGTTTTTCTCGCGGAGATAACGGTTAATGGCGGATCAAATGTTCGTGTAAAACACTATATTTGTGAACATATGAAGCAATGTACGGCCTTGCTCTAAAAGTATGTTCTTTGACTAAAGTAATAGTTTGTTTAGCGATAACAGTCGGACTGGCTTGTAAACCTTCATCCGTTGCGTCATCACATTGTTCGACATTGTGCAGTATTTTATTAGTTTTATAATTTACGATATTGCCCTCTTGGATAAACCATCAAGTCCGTTCGGAGAGTTTTTGGTGCAGAAGGTCATCGCGCAACAGTTTGAATACGAGAATAAATTTGCAGAAGTTAGGTTGATATGACAATACTGCCTAGTGGTTCTTAACCTTTTTTCTCTCATTTTTCACTGTCAGTTTAAACGAAATCCCCATGGTATTTAAATTTTTGAACTTGGAATTTAAATGACAATAAGTGTACGACACACTGTGAGTATAGAATATATCATTTCTCTTGCAACTATTTTTGTATGGTTCGGTGCTGACTAATTGCCCACCTACAACACTATCATTTCCCATCGGTTAAGAACCACTGGTGTAGACGTGACGCAAGCGACAAGAATATCTTTTTGTGCTTTCCGGATCGTTACTTGCACTGCCGCAGAGTTTAAAGGGAAAAAGTCAGTTTACTTATTTCGTGTGAGTTGCCTTAATCTATAAAACACAGCATTTGAACTTGTTTGTGGAGATACGAAACAATAAAACAACGTGGCTTTACTTGTTAAGTTTTTTGTGCTAGGAAACGTGATATCATGCAACGATCATTAATTCATTTTCGTCATGCACATGCATTGGTATTTGCCGCCAGCATGTTAGAAATACAAACCAAATTAAAATGCATTAACTCCACTGAAAGTTTTACTGTTCAGCTATAGCGTTCAATTTTCAGGCAATTTTGGTTCCAAGTGTTGAATTAGCAGCTTTTGAAAGTTCTCGACGGCGATCGATAAAGTTGTACAGTTTCCTCCAAGCTATTGAGTGTCGGTTCAACCACTGGGTCTGTAAATCTCGTCCTTTGATTCAGCATGTCCAGACATGTAATTAAACCGACCAGTACTTTTTCTATATATTTTACTGTACTAAAACTTGGTCAGTGTCTACATGTGCACCACTGAAATATACTGTACGGTGATCCGATCGTCGCAATCACTTCTTGTTGTAATTGAGGTAATTATGACACCGTTTTTTACAAGTTTAAACCTTGCAAGCACTTCTGGCACGTTTTTGATTGTTTTTGCTGTTGCGGTTAAATTCATTGAATATTTTCTTGCTTTTTGGCTACATCAATATTTTGACGTTAATAATTGTAAATCAGTTAGTTTCATAAATTTAGTGAAATCGCTCTTTGTCTCATTTTACTCTCGTGCACCATCGTCTGCCAAATTTGTGATAATTTCTGGCCCTTGGTAACACTGGCCCGCGGGAGAAACGAACGATTTGTTGAGGCTAGCGACAAAATAAAGTTGGACCACGCTAATCAAACCAATTGGGGGATATCTAAAATAACTTCTGGTATTTATCGTGTTTTGAATGAGGAAAATTTAACAAGTTCCTTTGACGGCTGGGGCTGAAACTTGCATCAATAAGCAAGTAGCCACGGTTTTCGAGGGAATGAAATCATAACCGAAAAGTTACATTTGATCCTTCGTCTGCACCAGGGTCGGCAACCTTTGAGCTGCTAAAGACCCAGTTACACTAATTTTGCACTCAACTAAAACATGTTTGGAGCCACAATACATGGCAGGGATTATTTTGATTTTTTGTAAAAAGGGTCACTATAAGTTTAAAACGTTTCTTAATAGTTAAAATACTTGTGTAGCGAAGCCTGTAAACCTGATTATCTTGATACGATAGCTGTGATCGCCAAGTAAGGACCTGCTTGTGCAGTGGGGCGTTCCTTCCAATCATGTCATTGCATGAAACATCACTGCGTTATTAGTTTAATTTAAGGTTGTTTTTTCAATGTGCTTGTAGTCTCTATGGGCCTACAACAGATGGTTACAAAAAGCCACATGTGGTTCCGAAAACATAGTTTTATAATCTCGATGGAGCTTTAACCGTTGAACACTAAGTTGTTGTCCGGTGTTCAAGCGTTTTGTATTGAGTACAACGAAATCAATTGTTACAGCTTATTTTTCAACATTGCCCCATACTCTTCCCACGGGCTGAGAAAAGGCGTAGTGACCAAATGTTGGAAAGTGTGTTTGAAGTATCACTATGCTAATATCAATTGGTTTGAGTTAACAACAAAACATCAGTCTTGAATTGAATGCCCACGAAGCGTTGATCGATACTTGCCGACTGTACAAAGAAGGGCGTCGAACTGTGAAAGTGCATGCCCTTCTCACACATCATTGTATGGTTTAAGCGAACGTTTGGTGCAGTTCGTTTTTTCTGTTGTTTTTACCGCTTCCTAGATTGGTTCGCAGTTTTGTTTTGTACAAGCAGTGAGCCGATGATGATCGGTGTGTTATTGACAGCGCGCATACAGTTTTGACCTGTCAGGTCTTATCAGTGCAGCAGGTGACTAACGACGAACTAGTCAGGTAACTAGCCAGAAAGAGACTATCTGATGGTGACTTTGCAGTCGACGTCGAGCCGTTAGATACCAAACTAAGTACGAACTATATACGAAGGTCTTGTCGGCTATCTGGCCAAAATTGCGTCACATTGGCGCCAATGAAACCATATCACAGTTTGGAAGTCAGGTCTTGTGTGCAAGTGTTTTTCTCGCGGAGATAACGGTTAATGGCGGATCAAATGTTCGTGTAAAACACTATATTTGTGAACATATGAAGCAATGTACGGCCTTGCTCTAAAAGTATGTTCTTTGACTAAAGTAATAGTTTGTTTAGCGATAACAGTCGGACTGGCTTGTAAACCTTCATCCGTTGCGTCATCACATTGTTCGACATTGTGCAGTATTTTATTAGTTTTATAATTTACGATATTGCCCTCTTGGATAAACCATCAAGTCCGTTCGGAGAGTTTTTGGTGCAGAAGGTCATCGCGCAACAGTTTGAATACGAGAATAAATTTGCAGAAGTTAGGTTGATATGACAATACTGCCTAGTGGTTCTTAACCTTTTTTCTCTCATTTTTCACTGTCAGTTTAAACGAAATCCCCATGGTATTTAAATTTTTGAACTTGGAATTTAAATGACAATAAGTGTACGACACACTGTGAGTATAGAATATATCATTTCTCTTGCAACTATTTTTGTATGGTTCGGTGCTGACTAATTGCCCACCTACAACACTATCATTTCCCATCGGTTAAGAACCACTGGTGTAGACGTGACGCAAGCGACAAGAATATCTTTTTGTGCTTTCCGGATCGTTACTTGCACTGCCGCAGAGTTTAAAGGGAAAAAGTCAGTTTACTTATTTCGTGTGAGTTGCCTTAATCTATAAAACACAGCATTTGAACTTGTTTGTGGGGATACGAAACAATAAAACAACGTGGCTTTACTTGTTAAGTTTTTTGTGCTAGAAAACGTGATATCATGCAACGATCATTAATTCATTTTCATCATGCACATGCATTGGTATTTGCCGCCAGCATGTTAGAAATACAAACCAAATTAAAATGCATTAACTCCACTGAAAGTTTTACTGTTCAGCTATAGCGTTCAATTTTCGGGCAATTTTGGTTCCAAGTGTTGAATTAGCAGCTTTTGAAAGTTCTCGACGGCGATCGATAAAGTTGTACAGTTTCCTCCAAGCTATTGAGTGTCGGTTCAACCACTTGGTCTGTAAATCTCGTCCTTTGATTCAGCATGTCCAGACATGTAATTAAACCGACCAGTACTTTTTCTATATATTTTACTGTACTAAAACTTGGTCAGTGTCTACATGTGCACCACTGAAATATACTGTACGGTGATCCGATCGTCGCAATCACTTCTTGTTGTAATTGAGGTAATTATGACACCGTTTTTTACAAGTTAAAAACTTGCAAGCACTTCTGGCACGTTTTTGATTGTTTTTGCTGTTGCGGTTAAATTCATTGAATATTTTCTTGCTTTTTGGCTACATCAATATTTTGACGTTAATAATTGTAAATCAGTTAGTTTCATAAATTTAGTGAAATCGCTCTTTGTCTCATTTTACTCTCGTGCACCATCGTCTGCCAAATTTGTGATAATTTCTGGCCCTTGGTAACACTGGCCCGCGGGAGAAACGAACGATTTGTTGAGGCTAGCGACAAAATAAAGTTGGACCACGCTAATCAAACCAATTGGGGGATATCGAAAATAACTTCTGTTATTTACCGTGTTTTGTATGAGGAAAATTTAACAAGTTCCTTTGACGGCTGGGGCTGAAACTTGCATCAATAAGCAAGTAGCCACGGTTTTCGAGGGAATGAAATCATAACCGAAAAGTTACATTTGATCCTTCGTCTGCACCAGGGTCGGCAACCTTTGAGCTGCTAAAGACCCAGTTACACTAATTTTGCACTCAGCTAAAACATGTTTGGAGCCACAATACATGGCCGGGATTATTTTGATTTTTTGTAAAAAGGGTCACTATAAGTTTAAAACGTTTCTTAATAGTTACAATACTTGTGTAGCGAAGCCTGTAAACCTGATTATCTTGATACGATAGCTGTGATCGCCAAGTAAGGACCTGCTTGTGCAGTGGGGCGTTCCTTCCAATCATGTCATTGCATGAAACATCACTGCGTTATTAGTTTAATTTAAGGTTGTTTTTTCAATGTGCTTGTAGTCTCTATGGACCCACAACAGATGGTTACAAAGTGCCACACGTGGTTCCGAAAACATAGTTTTATAATCTCGATGGAGCTTTAACCGTTCAACACTAAGTTGTTGTCCGGTGTTCAAGCGTTTTGTGTTGAGAACAACGAAGTCAATTGTTACAGGTTATTTTTCAACATTGTCCCCATACTCTTTCCCCGGGCTGAGAAAAGGCGTAGTGACCAAATGTTGGAAAGTGTGTTTGAAGTATCACCATGCTAATATCAATTGGTTTGAGTTAACAATAAAACCACAGTTTGAATTGAATGCCCACGAAGCGTTGATCGATACTTGCCGACTGTACAAAGAAGGGCGTCGAACTGTGAAAGTGCATGCCCTTCTCACACATCATTGTATGGTTTAAGCGAGCGTTCGGTGCAGTTCGTTTTTTCTGTTGTTTTTACCGCTTCCTAGATTGGTTCGCAGTTTTGTTTTGTACAAGCAGTGAGCCGATGATGATCGGTGTGTTATTGACAGCGCATACAGTTTTGACCTGTCAGGTCTTATCAGTGCAGCAGGTGACTAACGACGAACTAGTCAGGTAACTAGCCAGAAAGAGACTATCTTGTGGTCACTTTGCAGTCGACGTCGAGCCGTTAGATACCAAACTAAGTACGAACTATATACGAAGGTCTTGTCGGCTAACTGGCCATTTACTGGCCATCTTGTCGGCTATCTGGCCAAAATTGCGTCACATTGGCGCCAATGAAACCATATCACAGTTTGGAAGTCAGGTCTTGTGTGCAAGTGTTTTTCTCGCGGAGATAACGGTTAATGGCGGATCAAATGTTCGTGTAAAACACTCTATTTATGAACATATGCAGCAACGTACGGCACTAGGTACTAACAACGAAGGTTTTGTCGACTAACTAGCCAGTTTGTACCAAAAACGGCCACACGTATGACAATAACATGAGAAAAACATGGCAAATTGGCGCCGATGAAACCATCACGCAGTTTTTATTGGGAGTCAGGTCTTGTGTAAAAGTGTTTTTCACGCAAAGATAACGGTTAATGGCGGATCAAACTGGTATATCAGATGTTCGTGGAAAACACGCTATTTGTGAACATATGAAGCAATGTACGGCCTTGCTGTGAAGGTAGGTTCTTTGACTAAAGTAATAGTTTGTTTAGCGATGACAGTCGGACTGGCTTGTAAACCTTCATCTGTTGCGTCATCCCAAGGTTGCTCGACATTGTGCAGTATTTTATTAATTTTATAATTTATTACGATATTGCCTTCTTGGACAAACCATCAAGTCCGTTCGGACAGTTTTTGGTACAGAAGGTCATCGCGCAACAGTTTGAATACGAGAATAAATTTGCAGAAGTTAGGTTGATATGACAATACTGCCTAGTGGTTCTTAACCTTTTTTCTCTCATTTTTCACTGTCAGTTTAAACGAAATCCCCATGGTATTTAAATTTTTGAACTTGGAATTTAAATGACAATAAGTGTACGACACACTGTGAGTATAGAATATATCATTTCTCTTGCAACTATTTTTGTATGGTTCGGTGCTGACTAATTGCCCACCTACAACACTATCATTTCCCATCGGTTAAAGAACCACTGGTGTAGACGTGACTCAAGCGACAAGAATATCTTTTTGTGCTTTCCGGATCGTTACTTGCACTGCCGCAGAGTTTAAAGGGAAAAAGTCAGTTTACTTATTTCGTGTGAGTTGCCTTAATCTATAAAACACAGCATTTGAACTTGTTTGTGGAGATACGAAACAATAAAACAACGTGGCTTTACTTGTTAAGTTTTTTGTGCTAGGAAACGTGATATCATGCAACGATCATTAATTCATTTTCGTCATGCACATGCATTGGTATTTGCCGCCAGCATGTTAGAAATACAAACCAAATTAAAATGCATTAACTCCACTGAAAGTTTTACTGTTCAGCTATAGCGTTCAATTTTCAGGCAATTTTGGTTCCAAGTGTTGAATTAGCAGCTTTTGAAAGTTCTCGACGGCGATCGATAAAGTTGTACAGTTTCCTCCAAGCTATTGAGTGTCGGTTCAACCACTGGGTCTGTAAATCTCGTCCTTTGATTCAGCATGTCCAGACATGTAATTAAACCGACCAGTACTTTTTCTATATATTTTACTGTACTAAAACTTGGTCAGTGTCTACATGTGCACCACTGAAATATACTGTACGGTGATCCGATCGTCGCAATCACTTCTTGTTGTAATTGAGGTAATTATGACACCGTTTTTTACAAGTTTAAACCTTGCAAGCACTTCTGGCACGTTTTTGATTGTTTTTGCTGTTGCGGTTAAATTCATTGAATATTTTCTTGCTTTTTGGCTACATCAATATTTTGACGTTAATAATTGTAAATCAGTTAGTTTCATAAATTTAGTGAAATCGCTCTTTGTCTCATTTTACTCTCGTGCACCATCGTCTGCCAAATTTGTGATAATTTCTGGCCCTTGGTAACACTGGCCCGCGGGAGAAACGAACGATTTGTTGAGGCTAGCGACAAAATAAAGTTGGACCACGCTAATCAAACCAATTGGGGGATATCTAAAATAACTTCTGGTATTTATCGTGTTTTGAATGAGGAAAATTTAACAAGTTCCTTTGACGGCTGGGGCTGAAACTTGCATCAATAAGCAAGTAGCCACGGTTTTCGAGGGAATGAAATCATAACCGAAAAGTTACATTTGATCCTTCGTCTGCACCAGGGTCGGCAACCTTTGAGCTGCTAAAGACCCAGTTACATTAATTTTGCACTCAACTAAAACATGTTTGGAGCCACAATACATGGCAGGGATTATTTTGATTTTTTGTAAAAAGGGTCACTATAAGTTTAAAACGTTTCTTAATAGTTAAAATACTTGTGTAGCGAACCCTGTAAACCTGATTATCTTGATACGATAGCTGTGATCGCCAAGTAAGGACCTGCTTGTGCAGTGGGGCGTTCCTTCCAATCATGTCATTGCATGAAACATCACTGCGTTATTAGTTTAATTTAAGGTTGTTTTTTCAATGTGCTTGTAGTCTCTATGGGCCTACAACAGATGGTTACAAAAAGCCACATGTGGTTCCGAAAACATAGTTTTATAATCTCGATGGAGCTTTAACCGTTGAACACTAAGTTGTTGTCCGGTGTTCAAGCGTTTTGTATTGAGTACAACGAAATCAATTGTTACAGCTTATTTTTCAACATTGCCCCATACTCTTCCCACGGGCTGAGAAAAGGCGTAGTGACCAAATGTTGGAAAGTGTGTTTGAAGTATCACTATGCTAATATCAATTGGTTTGAGTTAACAACAAAACATCAGTCTTGAATTGAATGCCCACGAAGCGTTGATCGATACTTGCCGACTGTACAAAGAAGGGCGTCGAACTGTGAAAGTGCATGCCCTTCTCACACATCATTGTATGGTTTAAGCGAACGTTTGGTGCAGTTCGTTTTTTCTGTTGTTTTTACCGCTTCCTAGATTGGTTCGCAGTTTTGTTTTGTACAAGCAGTGAGCCGATGATGATCGGTGTGTTATTGACAGCGCGCATACAGTTTTGACCTGTCAGGTCTTATCAGTGCAGCAGGTGACTAACGACGAACTAGTCAGGTAACTAGCCAGAAAGAGACTATCTGATGGTGACTTTGCAGTCGACGTCGAGCCGTTAGATACCAAACTAAGTACGAACTATGTACGAAGGTCTTGTCGGCTAACTGGCCATTTACTGGCCATCTTGTCGGCTATCTGGCCAAAATTGCGTCACATTGGCGCCAATGAAACCATATCACAGTTTGGAAGTCAGGTCTTGTGTGCAAGTGTTTTTCTCGCGGAGATAACGGTTAATGGCGGATCAAATGTCCGTGTAAAACACTCTATTTGTGAACATATGAAGCAATGTACGGCCTTGCTCTAAAAGTATGTTCTTTGACTAAAGTAATAGTTTGTTTAGCGATAACAGTCGGACTGGCTTGTAAACATTCATCCGTTGCGTCATCACATTGTTCGACATTGTGCAGTATTTTATTAGTTTTATAATTTACGATATTGCCCTCTTGGACAAACCATCAAGTCCGTTCGGACAGTTTTTGGTGCAGAAGGTCATCGCGCAACAGTTTGAATACGAGAATAAATTTGCAGAAGTTAGGTTGATATGACAATACTGCCTAGTGGTTCTTAACCTTTTTTCTCTCATTTTTCACTGTCAGTTTAAACGAAATCCCCATGGTATTTAAATTTTCAAACTTGGAATGTAAATGAAAATAAGTGTACGACACACTGTGAGTATAGAATATAGCATTTCTCTTCCAACTACTTTTGTATATTTCGGTGCCGACTAATTGCCCACCTACAACACTATCATTTCCCATCGGTTAAGAACCACTGGTGTAGAAGTGACGCAACCGACAAGAATTCCTTTTTGTGCTTTCCGGGTCATTACTTGCACTGCCGCAAAGTTTAAAGGGAAAAAGTCAGTTTACTTATTTTTGTGTGAGTTGCCTTAATCTATAAAACACAGCATTTGAACTTGTTTGTGGAGATACGAAACCAGAAAACATCGTTTTACAAACGACTTAGCGTTCATTTCGTTGTTGCGGAATAGGATCAAACATTTACTTTAGGACAGCAAATGGTTAGTTTGTTCTCGGTTCAAGCCGTGCACACTAATTCAAAACTTGCAATGTTTGGTATCCTGTTCAACCGTTTCGTACCCTGCTCAACCGTTTCGTACCCTGTTCAACCGTTTCGTACCCTGTTCAACCGTTTCGTACCCTGCTCAACCGTTTCGTACCCTGCTCAACCAATTCGTACCTGCTGTCAAAACATAACATAAAGATCGTAGGCTGATTTTGGGAATAAACGTCGAACAAGCAACACTTTGGGATGTGCTGAAGGAATGGCTGCACCAGTGGTGGGATTCAGCCGGTTGGCACTCGTTCGCGCGAACCTCTTCCTGGAATTTAATGACCTCTAAGCGAACCGGTTGTTGATAAGACATATACGTTTCATTTCGACCACTGTATTCTCGTGGTTACTGTGACATGCCGCTAGTGAGAGAACCGGTTGCAAAAATACTTGAATCCCACCAATGGCTGCAACTGCATGTCAGCACTCACAGGGGGATATAAGGTTTGGTTCTCGTCTTTTTCTGTGGCAGCCGCGTGGAACGCGATGTTCTGTTCTTCGCGATAACTTAAAGCTTAAAAGGCTCAACCAAAGTGAGATTGGGCGGAACGGTGGAAGTGCTGATATCATGTTTTTTGGTAAAAGTACAGTTCCTAATGGCAAAGTACGAACAGTGGCAGTTATTTTTAAGCTTTAAAGTGCACGTTCAGTCTGAGGTTTTATGCTTATGAGTTCAACAGTTGGTTGCGAAAAACCCAACGCTTGATGTGATTTTCAATGATAAGGAAAAATTACGTGGCAAATAGTTTTGTGCATTTGATGCAAGGGTTTGAAAACAACTGTTTTCAATTGATATCGTCCGCACATAGTCAATTCTGACGTAATTTTTGCAATTATCAGACGCATGGAAATGTCAAAAGGAGTGTTTATTATGCATTTTATTAGAATTTAAATTTTATGTTTTGGCAACAAAATATAAATATGATGTGATTACAGTGAAAGACTGCGTTGTATATTAATTCAGCTTTCACGCCAGGTAGCTTTGTTGGTTCACCTGATATAGAGTGAGTCTATTATACGACCGCTGTTTGCTCGTTCTCCGAAGTTCCTATTTTGGGCAACTGCTAAAGTTAATATTGGTGCTTGATAGATAAAACATACATGCGTGTAACACCGCTGTCCTATACCTTGAATGCGGCATTTACTAAGTCATTCTAAGTAAACGCTGCTCTTCTCCCAAAAATTATAGGACAACTGATATGAGGCATATAACGGCTGTTATTGATTTTACCATTGTTGTGTAATTACACAAGCTAAAACTAAAAACGCAGTAAACTTGTATTAAATACGTCAATTTAATATTATCGTTCTTTGACAACAAGAAGCGGGTTTGAAAGTCACAAAAAGGCGGTAATCGTTTTTGTTTGAAAAATCATTTCAAGATAAAATCGCAGCGTCATGGCATATGCAAGCACAAAAGAATTCGGCTGGACAAACACAAAAGAATTCTAGACAATGGATTTCCGCTTAGTCGTATTTTAATCAAGATTCTACCAACATTATTGCCTGGTTGTTCCACGTCATTTTACGAAAAGCACTAATTGTACGAATGATGATATCAACACAATTATTTTATGATGTCTATTGTGAAAGCGGTTTCATTATATTTTTTTTAATTTTCGCTATCACATCTACCTAGCTGCCATAAAACGATACGGGTTATTGTGCCCGACGCCCATGTCAACAGAGATTTCCTCACCGAGAGTAACGACTTGCCGAATAGGATCGCAACCAGTCGCGATGGGTGGTGATGCGGGTTGACGCCTATGACGTAGTACTTAGTATTAGAACCTGGTGGGCTGTATTTCGACGAATCAAAGATTTTATTACGAAACTGTATTGTCAGCTCAACATATTTTTCTTAAAATACGGAAATGATTTTTGGTTACTCTTCTCCAACTCTCAAATTTTCGGATTTTTAGAGTAATTTGGTGTTAAACGCAGCACAAGATAGACTGCATTGATGCAGATGCAGAAACTTTTTTTTTTCTGGTTCATTGACTAGTCAAGTATGCATGCGCGTCGTTATATCTTGTTGCTGGGTTGGGTTTGGCAGCCTTTGCAGGTATTTCGTTGTATTCGAAGTAGTCCCAAGTTTAAATCAGTTTTTGTAGATGCTTTATAAACGCGTCACTACTTATAATTAAACCTCTGCTTACCTTGCAGTGCCGCTATAAATAATTCACATTGCGATCATATTATATTCACCACACTGTCTGGTACAGTCGCTGTCGGAAGAATGTCGTGAAACACTACAGCGTTGCGCCAATAGTAATTGCACAGGCGATTCCTATGTAGTGTTATTTGTCGGCATTAGAATTTGCCATTGGAGAGGTTTTAGTGCAGACGTCCCTTGTGTGCGTTTATCGTGATACTTGTCCTGGTACAATTAAGAAAACTTGTAGAACTTGGACAGTTAGCAGTGGGATACTTGAATCTTGACAAGCTTTTACTTCAAATCCAGAAGAACTGTTTATAAATACACATAAATAGTGTATGTTTTGTATCTCTTTCTAAAATCTATCCTTTGTTCGACATTTGATTAAAAAAAGTTTGCCTCTTTTTCCAATGTTGTCAGCCACAAATGCAACAACTAATTCTTGCATTATGCGCACTTGCAAAGTGTCAAACTAAATTCGCTGTGTAAACTGTTGGTGTTTTAGTTTCAATGGTTAAGATGTTTCAGTCGGTCCTCTCTAGCTATAGGCTATAGCCTAGGTATGAAAGACGTGCCATAAAGCTGTAATATTATTTTAAAGGACTGCATGGTTTCGATGTCTTACTGCCGAATAAGTTTCCCATGATAGCGTTGCCAACAGCCAAGTTTTGCGTAATGAAATAATCGTGAACAGCGCACGGGAAAAGCTCGCTATGTTAAGACATGGTTAAAGCTGTAACAGTATAACCCTGCAGTAGCGATTGGAAATCACGGCGACAAGACGCTGTCTTAGCAATTTTTGTGATATTTTGTGGCGGTATGGAGAGGTGTTACAAAAAACATGCGGAAACATTCCAGTTGTGTCAGAATAGTGGACATTCGCCCACTTGTTATTATAACAGCCGTGTACATCTCCCGGGTATCGTTACGTGGCTAAATAAACAATGCGTTTACATGCATATGAGGCTCGTACATCAGTACAAAAGGTTTACAGACATTTGTATGATTTTGCTAAAAAAAGGTTTAATGATATTTATTCGGAGTACGACTCGCTTGAAAAGTGTTCACATGACGCCTTTCACGGAAATACTTGAATTGAAAGGAAGTGACGCGCTTTAGACGACAATAAGCACGCACCCCAGTAGCGTGGCATGATTGGAGCGGATATATTATATTTTGAGACTTGATACATACAAATTATTGGCAGCCAGTTAGAGCGGTTGTTGCATGGTAGGGAAACTGCTTCAGCGTTTTGCAACATGCAACCAAACAATGCTGGCCTCAATGCTAATACGCATTTCAGCGGAAAATTCTAGATTTATTATTGCCTCTATTGTGCATTAGGTGATAGCAGGAGGAATGGTAAATCTCCTGTATTTAAATCTTGTGCCTGGAGACCATTTACAGGAGAAAAAAGATGAATGTTAACTATAAGTGATAAATATTACAGTATGCAAAAGTTATGTGAAGAATTAGGAGTTGTATTTTGGTAGGTTTTGAGATTAAAGATTACGTCATCATGACGTTTTGCTGTTACTAAGTGTTGAATATTTATTCAACTTCTAAAGTATGTCGACATAAGAATTACTATAGGTAGACCCTTAACATTTGGTCCATTTTGAATACACAGGTTTGAAAGATAATCGAAGGCCTTAGTGTATAGTGTTCGTTAGGTTTCTGTACATGCCATTTTCTTTATAATAATGCTTTTCTGACCGCGTTGGGTTTGGGTGACGAATGGCGTTGTGTTTTAAACGCAAATTCCTACCCGTGGCTGGGTTGATAATCATCCTTGTGACGTCACCCATTGTTTACATCACAATTGGTTGGGAAGGGTCAGTATTTACTCGTCGTCATATCAAGGAATCCGGGAAGTTCCTGCAAGAGTTAAAAGAGGTCGGAGGATCAGAGGCCAGGATGCGAAATCGCGATATTCCGCGGGAGTTTGGAAACTCGGAAGATGATCAGTTGTGCTGGGATCTTCTTCTTGGTGCAGCAGAAGGGAATTCAACCAATCCGCGTCCTGACGTAACGACAGACGAGCAGGTGTGGAAGACAATGCAGGACGGGTGCGACATGTTTAAAAAGAGGTGGGAGACTTTTAAATAAATCACTGTCGTTGCTTTCTATGGTAGCGGTTCTCAAACTTTTTCGCGTTTATAAAAGCTTCACCCCATTTGAGACGAATCAATCATATGAGGACGTTTTGTTACAATGTTTACAGTTTTCTGTCGCAGAACTCTGACCTAACTTGTCATTTGGCTCCAATTTTCCTAAAAGCCACAAACTAAAAACGCACCAGGGCGCCGGGACGCACAGTTTGAGAACCTCGATTCTATGGTGGAAACACATATGTACATTATGTTTTTTACACTAGAGTGTTTGTTAGGCATTGATTAATCCCATGACAGGCGCGTTATGATTTCAAGAAAACCCGGGTTACATTGGTTTGATTTGGTCATGGAACGAATTAATAATAAAATGAGTTCAAAAAGCTCATATTGTTATGCCACTGGGTGCGAGCCGATCGCTGTGTTGTGTGTAATTTCAAGTAAAAGTTTCCGTGCCTAGTCACACTTACGTTTTGTAAATTATTAAAGATCAAGTGCCGAGTACACTGGGATACCACGTACACGACTGTGAAACAAATCAGTCGTTCACGTCCACCATTACTAAAATCTTACATACTTAAAAACTTAAATGGTTTGTGGTCTTGTGTGGCCCTTAGTTAAAAAACTACATTAAAGACCATACTGCTGTAATAGCTTTTGGAAACTAGACATGATGTGATGGTGCTCGATGATATTTTGTATCAATGTCTGGGTCAACATAAAAATTCTCTTAATTTTTTCAGTGATATTTAAGGTTTTGCTGATTATATCCTTGTGCACGCGGCTTCCTTTAAGCCCCAAGTTCCAGTAGATATGTTTGGTTATTCGTGCGTAAATTGCGGCAAGCGTCACTCCCAACCACAGTGCGAAAGCATTTTACCGTGGTTCACTGGGTTTGGTTGCGTGGTAAAGCAACATTTGAGACGATGCGAGGCAACCTTGTGTTCAGCTTTCTGCCTGCGGAAGTACTGACAACCACACAAAGGCCTCATTTGCTTTCAGCGATTGCTTGTCTAGAGTGAGGTTCAACTGTAGCGGCTGAATCTTGTTCGAAAACCTAACATTTTGCACAATTCGTCAAAATTATACAAAATGATGCAATGCAAGTACACACCATTCATGTGAACAGAGGTTAAATATTACTGTTTTCATCAATGTGTATGTGGATGGTAGTGGTTTGAAATAAAGAAATCTGCCGTTTCAGGTTTTTATTCGACATCAACGAGGACCCGACCTATATAACAGATGAAGAAGTTAAATACCCGATTGCGTTTAGTATCTTGGCTCACGAAAACGCAAACCAGCTAATTCAACTACTGAGTGCCATCTATACACCCCATAACGTGTACTGTATTCACTTGGACAGGAAATCTCCTGACGCTTTGAAGAACACAGTCAACAATCTTAATACATGTTTCCCCAATGTTTTTAGGTATGTTACGCATAAATAATTGCGCTACACTGAAAGGGTTCAAATTTGGGATAATAATGCTAATGTAATGTGTGTGAAAAATAAATATTAAAACGTTGCAACAAACTAGCTGATAGCTATAATAATATGTGAATGGCAATAAGAGTTATTTGTTGGGCTATTCTGAGAGGAAATACCAATTTTATTACGAGTTTTATTTCATGGAGTGCGAAATTGTGCTGTATTCTGTTTGTCCAAATCTTACCAAACAATAAAACGATACTAAATCGTTTTATTTCGGAAAAAATATCACAGTTCATTTCGTAACAACCGAAAGTTAACAGTAAACATCAGCCTGTTGGCCCTCATTCTATGTCAACATTATGTGAAACTAAAGAAGTGATTCATAATTTAGATCAATAAAGAGCGAGGACATTGTGTACGCTGGTTTCTCCCGTCTACAAGCCGATATTAACTGTATGAACGACCTGCTGGATCACAAAGTCCGCTGGATTCATCTTATTAACATGTGCTCCCAGGTAACGGAAAAAGTTTAAATGTTGATTATTTAACTTTATAAGACATGGAATTATACAAACAATTACTGTATTTGTTCTTTCGAATGTATGAAAGGTTTGCGCAAAAACGGCCTAAACTTTACTGCGTTGGCAAACATTGCGTTGGATTTGAGCAAACAAAAGAAATGGGAGAATTCTGTTCAGAATCCTTCCATTTCGAGCGATCCTGTCAATAATTCACTGAGTATATTTTCCGTGAAAGGGAAACACCGTTTGTTAAAATGACGACTTCCCCAAGATTTTCTTCAAAAAAGTTCATTATAATTACACCGTCTTTAGAAACAGGTGTTTTTAGGGTTGAATTTGTTGACTTTTGACAAATATATTTCGCAAAAATCATCGTCATACCAGTAAAAAAAACAACGAGAAGGGAAACATTGCACATAGAGACAGAACCGCATACCTCCATGCCACAAACATGCGCTCTTCGTGCAAATAACAGCCTTCGCACATCTAATAGCCAGGTGTGTCACACTCCAGACAGGTTTTAACCCTTGAATTACAAGTTTCCATACAAAGAGAATGGTGGAAATTGTTGATCATATTAGGGCTAGAATAGGGAGTGATTCCCGGAATCGCAATCTAATATTGCCAAGAAAAATTGCAGGATTTCCCGTTGCGCACGAACTTGGAAATGGTTCAACAACTGAAAGTGTTAAAAGGTCGCAACGCAATTGGAGGCCACCCGCCGTCTGAAGGAGAGCTGGAACGAACTAAATATGTTTACAAGTAAGCACTTACATTGACTACTACATGTCGTGTTGGACTTTTCAGGCTGGTTTTGAGGCCCAAAAATAACTAATTCGGGCCCAGTTTGACACTCGGTCACATTTACGACACCATTTTACTATCACCAAAGGTCTTTTTATGACGTCAAGCGCTTCTCCCTACGCACCGACATAGCCTTGTCATAGAATCCCAACCTCCAGATTCGTGTTCTCATATAACGAACAGCGATGATTTCTGGACTTGACTTGAAAAAAAAACAATTTTCGGTCATGTTTGAGTTTTTTTGGACACGGTTACATCTTCACGTTGGCGTAACTCGGATATTCACCTGTCAGCACCTATCGCAGTTCGTTATATTAAAACAGCGCATACATGAATGAAATCATTTGTTATATGTAGCACAATCACGGCAACGTTTATTTCCAGGGTAAAATTAGCTATGTACTTAAGATCAACTTGGTACTTAAGACAATTGTATTTCGCTTTGAAAAGCATCGTTAGTGTCTACTTCAAAAAGAAAGTAGTATATCTGTTATCATAACATTTAGTTATCTGTTATCATAACATTTAGTTATCTGTTATCATAATATTTAGTTATCTGTTATCATAACATTTAGTTATCTGTTATCATAATATTTAGTTATCAACCAGTTATCATACAAGTCTCTGGCGGGCACAGGGTTGTTTTTGTGAAGCTAACCCAAACCAAACATGTCGTTTTACTGGCATTCTTTCCTTAAAACACATGCTTTTCCATGTGGAAAGATATTCGCGTACAATTTAGCTCACTGTTGTTTGTTCCCAGGCAACTCGTGGACGGTTTCAAAATCCCCACACATGTGATAAGCAAACACATTAATAGTAAACATTGCAATTTATAGTTAAGGTATTTGTACTTGTTTGAGTAAACATTGAAAACTATGCCTGTCAAACCTTTTTATTGTTGCGGGTTGGGAAAACCTGTCGTAAACTCATATATCATAACCACGTTACAAGGTCGATGACCGCATGAGATTTACGAGGTTTTTGGCAGAAATTAATGAAAAGCTTATTTTCGCCTCACAGAGTAGGGAATGTGACCCGCAAGAACGCAGTGGTCGAGCGCGCCCTCGTGCGGACAGATCAACTCAAGTCGCCGGTTCCGCACGACATGAAAGTTTTCAAAAACCTCGCGTACAACGTATACGCGCGTCCCTTTCTGCACTGGGCCCTGAGGGTGAGTCAGAAAGCCAAGGATCTCCTTGAGTGGTCGAAGGACACCTACAGCCCTGACGAACACTACTGGCGCATGTTGGATGAGCTAAAAGGCGAGGCTCCGGCGTGCGGCATTAGAACAGATGAATGGCAGGTTTCGCGTCATATACAGTGGTTTGGACCGAAGAAGAAGTGTGCTGGTTAGTTATGGTTATATGGGGTTGCCTTATTTTACGGCTGGCCTACTTTATGTGCGTATCATTGCCTATTGTTTTATTTACTCACACGACCACGTGGTTTAAGAATGTTGCTTAATTTAGGGGTAGTCGACGACTACTTAGCTATAATTAACCTTGAAATATCGTACTGATTGTAGTAATGTGTTATGACACTTTGCTTTTAGGTGATGCGAATTTTTGAACGGAACAAAATGGAATTTTTTTGTCTGTACTTTGCAGGTTACTGGCGTCACTACATTTGTGTGTTCGGGGCACGTGACCTTGAATATCTGTGCACAAGTCACGTGATGTTTGTCAACAAACTCGACTCGAGGTTCGATTCCCTACCGCTCATCTGTTTGCGCAAGTGGCTGGATGAGCGCAAGAGCCACATCCACGCTAGGAACCCACCAAAACTGCCAGTTATTCCTTGATGACGTCATAATGACGTCACCATGGTGATTGTTACGTGGGACCACGAGTGACTTGGTGGCTTGGGCTTATGTGGTGGAAGTTTCGGACAAAGGCTTGTGATCTCCGAACTCCGAAGGCGACAAATTTCGCTTGTCTTGCGGATTCGCACATGCATATGACGTCATGGTGTGCTACGTCATTTTTTGTGTTATATAATGTGTTACATTCCAATATACGTTACATAATGTTATTTCTTCTGGCACTGTTGTTTATCTTAATGTTCTGGTTTATTTGGAAGGTGCAAGATGACGTCATCGTTTGCATCAGGTGGAGTCATTAGTATGTGCAGGATATTTGGTTAGTTACGATTTTTCAAAACAGAAGATACTTTTCCACAAAAACGCCTACCCCAAAGGATCGATGTCTTAACAGCAACGAGATTTAATTTTGTGCTTAAGTTTTCTGAATGTTTGAACATTCGCGATATGTGACATAGCCAACTAACCGATACTGTGAACAAGGGTTTGTGATGTTATTACGGCTCTTGCCTGTGGCTTCATTGCCCGAACTTTCTTAGCCTGCGTGCAATTTTTTTCAATACCTTGCCACAGCATAGGTTTGCACAGGAGATAATTCGTGATCTATGCATTCTATTGAAAATAAAATGTTTGGGAAATTACGAGTTCGATTCGTATTGTTGTGAATAAATACACGGCCGTAATAACAAATGAACATATATGATTCAACTTTCTATCGGTTACTGCGAAAGGTCTTCTGGTAGTTTTCCCACTCTCTCACCACACTTAGTTGTTGTTGCGAAACAAAAAATGAGTCAACAGGTTGTTTCCAATTGCCCTGGAGATACAGTTACAGACAAAATAGAATTTTCGTTGCCCGAAGCAATTTTCTGTCTATGATATAGGATTGAAAAAAGCAAATTGTTTGTCACGTATCCTGGTGAGAACCAAAGTGTGCATTTTTCAACCCACCAGCTTTCTGTGCAAACAACTTTTGGCTGAGTTTAAGGTTTACAATGTTATCTTTGTTTGATCGAAACTTTAACTGATTATAGGCACCAACTTATACGTGCTGGACAACAGGGTATTGAATCAAACACGTATCTATATTAAGAATGAATTACCAAAACACTTCTGAATATAGTCTGTGCAATAAACTTAAAGCCCTGTATCAAAGCCAATATAACAAGCATACACAACTCCAGCCCAATCGTGTTACAGTGATTTCTACAAGCGCGCGAGCACCGAAGGACAGGATAGGTCACGGGGTCAAACCAAAAAAAAAGTAAGAGTATTTCTTGTTTCCACTTTGTTCCACACAATGTAGAATGAAACACGAAATTTGCTTAAGTTTTATTCAAAAGTTCAACGCCTGTCGAACCACAAATATGGAAAATCCTTTTTGAATGTTAAAAAAGTTCAAAATGCACGAAAAATTTTTAACTGCGGCATTGTTTGAGTTGCCTCGAGCACTTTTGTGTTGACGTCGTCGTTCGGCTAAATATGAATATAGATCTTGACATTCCATTGAAACCTGCGGACAGACATCAAGATATTTGATATTTGTCTTTGCCAAGAATAGAGGATGTGGAAAATGTCAGCACAAAAGTTGCAAGATTCGGTTGCGCACTAAAACCAAAATTAAAGCAATGCTTTAAAGTTCATGCCAAGTTTGCGGCAATGGTGTTTGGTGACCTTGATGCTGCAGAGTTGCAGATTATCGAGTACGCGTAAAACTTTCCACAGAGCCTGAAGCGAAACTCACAAAGAAACCGGTGTAATACGTTTTAAATGAAACACAAAATACGTGATTCATCGCACGATTCTAAGTGGGATTAGGATTATAAAAATGCCCACTGCAATGAACAACAATGTTAGTTGCGTTTAAGTGAAGTAGGCGAAGGTTCTGCGGCGCTTCGTAACCTTTAAAATATCGCATCAGCAGTTTTGTTTGCGTCTTTTTTCTTATATTAAAAGGTTAAGCAAAAGAGCCCCGAGAAATTTAATTTTGTTTTACCGGCATGACGGGAATTATGTTTCAGTGCCAATATGTGAATTAATGAATTGTGTAAGTAAAGCGTTTAAGGGCATAAAAATCTATTGACAATCTCACTTTGTCATTTTGTCATGTAAGTTGCAATATAAATGCCCCCCAACCCCTAAAAACATAGGAAAAGCACGAGGTTTAAAGTCTAGAACGGGACTTACCTAAAATCTTGTGCGAAACCGAAATAAAAGCATACAGTGCAGACAAAGTATAGATGACGCCGGTCGTATTATTAATGCTACATACTATTGCTATGTCAGTGACCTGTTACTCTTTTTCTACCTGAATAGCATCGAAAATTAAAAGGTTAAAATTATTTCATACAAATCCGTTTTCGCAGAATAAGATTTTTTGATCTGCTTTTTATTATATTTGTGTTTTGTATTCCTAGGGGTGTTGTTGCCTATTTTGCTTCGTAGGTGATTTATATCCAATAACCGTGATGAGAATCCGGGAAATGGAAGATTTTCACGGCACGGCCACCAGGTCGTTTATAAGAGTGAGACCATTCTTTGCCGGGTTGAAAGCCATCACGTCTCTTGCAGGGATTGCAACTCTATGTCTTACCTGCTTTTATCTGGGATCAGTAAACCGACAAAGCCAGTAAGTGTGCTTAAACTTCGTCAAGAGAAAATGTTAACATGCTTAAAATTGATGACAATAGTACAAGTGTCGATGCATCATGTACAAGTATATGAAAATATAGGTTTGATTACCACCGTGTATGAATGTAGTTTTGTAATCATTCCACTCTGAAAAGCTCTTGGCTTTGTGGTCGGATTAAAAGATCAAGGTCAGTGTTTGCAATGTTCGTGCTGATGGGTTGAAGTCGTCTCTTCATCAAGTTTTAATCTCCTCTAGATATGTCTTAAGTCTATTTTTGTATTGTGACTAACTCCAGACATTTTGTCCAAAGTACCTCAAACCGATTTTACCCTATGGGCGTCTGAAAGTTGGGACAAGTGGGACATTTGCCACCACCCTGGAAAACGAAAACTAATACATATCTATCAAGGCAGGAAACCGTAAAATTTCCCCGCCCATTTCTTTTTCTGCGTACGACCATGTTTTCCCCTTTGAATTTTGTCGAAATTTGAGGAAACTGCCGCGTTTCGTGAATTCGCACTCTTATTTTTACCATTTGTGTTGCAAAGGCTTGAAGTTCATGAGGTTGACGCCCTGAAAAATCTGCTTGAAAGCGAAGCAGTTGCCGGGCGCGCTAAAAGAAGTGCAGAAAACTTGGATTCGGCGAACGGAGCTCCTCTGCTAAAACGATTGGAAAAACGAAGTGCGAGCGAGGAGGTGAGGAAACCTTAACAGCGAAACTGGTAATAGTTTAAAATCTCGTTTTGTCTCGAAAAAGGGAAAACAGTTTTTTGTTGCTGGCGTGATTATCACGTGACGTGTTGCTCACGTGTCCTGCTTGGTTTGTACCTGGGAAATTTTTGGTACAATTTATCCATAGCCATGCTGTTAGCGTCTTGCAAAAATAAAGTCTTCTGTTGGTACATGAGCATTTAACCTTTAAGAAAACTTGATATATGAGTCATGCAATGGATCCCACTGTAAAGAATAAAGAAGTTTTATTACACAATACAAGCAATATTTTTAGGTGCTTCCCGTAACTGTGAAAAAGCGAACATTCGGTAAGATTTGGAAATACAGATATTGTGTGAAACCTTCTTTTTCCGGTTTTTAAAATTGTAATTTCAGAGGGTGGCGTGACATACACTAGATGGGGTAGAAGAGACTGTCCAACTTCTGTAGACACGAATCTCGTTTACACAGGTTGGCTTTCGGGTTTATTAATTCCAGTGTTTAAAACGTGGAAAATTATAAGAATGTCTATTTGTGCCTTTCCAACGATGTTAGAGTTAATTTGAAATTAATTAAAAAAAGACACATACTTTGAAATTAAACTTGTTTGGACCTAAAACTTCTAAATCGCGTTTTTTAATTGTGCATTCTGCATTCCCTTACCGCTTTTGTGGGCGCTTGGTCGCAACTCAGTGAGATAGTTCACAGCACTGATGATGAGCACAGCAGTGTTCGAAACATTTGTTTATATTGATCAGCATATTAGTTTTGGCTTTTTCAATTGAT
This sequence comes from Ascidia mentula, assembly GCF_947561715.1. NCBI lineage: Eukaryota > Metazoa > Chordata > Ascidiacea > Phlebobranchia > Ascidiidae > Ascidia > Ascidia mentula. The sequence continues at coordinate 18,480,677 of NC_138568.1, read as the reverse complement.
TGTAAACTTGGACAGAAAAGTGAAATTTGACATTGACGTCATTTTGTTTAAGGGGTCGCTGCCGGAAGCCACTACACCCACACTGGAGGCGGCGCCAACATGCTTTGTCTCACTTATAATGTAACATACGAGGAAGGAAGGTTTATCAATGGATTTCAAGGTAAAACATTGTAATCTATTCCGAAGATGCTTGTTCCTATTCTACCCTTCTGGTGTAAAATATATCCTTTGAGAAGTAACTCGACTGCGTATGTCCGTGAAATTTTGACGTTAACTAAAAACTGTCTGCAAGCAAGAAGTGTTTTCCAGCTAATAAATTTGTTTTATTTCACGATTTTTTCTGTGTTACTTCACGAACTTTGACTTTGCTCTACTGTGTTTTACAGATAGTTCTTACTTATACGGGGTTGAGTACAGAGTTCCTGCAGCGTTAGATGGTCTGTGGGACTTCACCGCTACTGAAGGGGTTGACTTTCGTTTGCACGCGATGCCGTGTGCAATCTGCATGGGTGTTGCAAGGCTTAATCAGGTAAACCAATGGATGTTAAACAGTTTATTTGAATGGCAAAATATTGTCTGTGTTGCTGCATAATGGTTGTGCAGCTGCTTATAGCACTCGTCTGGAAACTAAATTTGCCTTCTCCATAAAGTTGCGATTCGACAAAACTGATATAACTACCATGGATGATAATATTCGCACAGACGCTGTTAACATGCTGTATAATCAGGGGTTCCACAAAAACTACAACAAAACTAAACACTTATGATTCTTTACAGCTGATGATTCCAGGTGGGGATAAATGCCCTCCAGGTTGGGTCAAAGAGTATTCCGGTTACATACTTTCCAACGCTCATGGCCACAAAAGCAGCGGTGACTACGTTTGCGTTGATGACGTCCCACAAGTTGTGCCAGGTTCGGGCGGGGACCAGGCCGGTACTTTGCTGTACATGGTGGAAACCCAATGTCCTTCTCTACAATGTGAACCCTATGTTAACGGGAGAGAATTAAGATGTGTTGTGTGCACCATATAAGCACTCATATATGACACAACTGAGAGTCTAAATGCTTGAAAATAAAACTAACCTTCCGTTTACTAATGAGAAAGTGTAATGCAATTATAACTTGTGACGCTTTTCCATATAATTTGCATAGCTCGTTCTTTTTCGCTGAAATCATGAGCGATTGGGAAATTGTGGTTGTATGTGTTGCAAATGGTAAGGAATTGACTTCATTTGTTTCTGACAATAAACACATCACTCGATGCATATACGATATTATTGTCCTTCTTTCTAGATTCCAACCTATTTACGATCCGTTCTCGTGTGGAGGAGCCACATTCAGCATAGAGATAAACTTCCTGTTTGGTTTCAGTTAGGCCATGTCATAGAATTTCACACCCAACAACTTAGCTCTATGGCAGAGCAGTGTGATGACTTGTGCTCAATTTATGTTCACCAAATATGTTTAAAACTCGGGGATTTAGTTAAAGGACAGCTGTTCAGCCAACATGTTGTTTGAGGCCTAGTATTGACGTTTTTTTTTAATGTTTATTGCTTTCAAGTTGTTTCACAACACTAGCGGATTAACTATACGAAATGGAACCAATTTGATACGTTTCCGTTATATCATTTCACAATGTTTAAGAATAGGAAATTAATCCCAACAACATTATTGTGAAGAACATTTTAACCAATTTACAAGTGGGTTTGTCATAAAAGAATGCACCTTTTTTAAAATGTTCATGGACCATCTCTAAAGAAAAAGATGGAAAGTACAAAGATGTAGCTCTTTTATTTAACGTGTAAAGGAACGCGTATGGGACAGAAGATGGGAACATGCATATATGTCTGCAAACTGTTTGATTCCTAAATCAGATTGGTGCAGTTGAGTCTGTGCTACTCCGCGGTGTTCGACTTAATTAGTTTGTTTACATTGAAACCTATGATTTTGTTTTGACAACGTAAGAGAGAACTCTTTAAGGTTTCATCGCTTTAAGTTTGGGAGCGCCAAATTGTGGTAGATGTAAAATAAGAAAAAGGGAGTTCTGTGTCAAAATTGTATGATGGTTGTCACATTTGTGAAAACAGCTAAGTACAATCATTTGTAGGAACGAACTTCAATTCAAATTATGTTTTTAGCATATCGTCAGCATCGGTTTTGCGACGTGGCCAATTGGTTCATAAAACCTGTGCGATTACATCATGCACCAACCGTATGGATGTATTTACTTGCATAGCACTATTTAGAACCCGTGGTATAGAAAAATAATATTTAAAAATACATCAAACATGATCCAACCAGAACAAGGTGGCAATTAGATACATAATATATATATATATAATGCTGAATGTTTGTTAAAGTTTAAGAACCTAAATTTTAGTCATCGCTTACCTAAAGCTTTTATTATTCGTTATTTTTATATGTATTTTTTCTTCCGATTAGTAACTTTTAACTTTTACCCGCGACGTAACATTAGATCGCGTCCACGGCAATTTGGGAAGTGGCGCGCGCAGTTTCCGTGTTATGTGGCCACGTGACCAACTCACGTCATCGCTTTTTTCTCACAATGCAGCAGCGCCGCACAAGCCACGCGATCTATTACTTAAACCACAGCCGAGCCGATAGCGCTATTGGATCCCAAACAGTTGTTTTGGCCATAGTGCGCTCCACGTGGTTCGTCTGTGTTGATTTGTACCTAGTTTGGTACCCAACATATTGACGATTGACCGAAAGGTACCACAAAGTGGAAATCTGTGTGCCTGCTAGTCTACCAGCTAGCACAGTGCCACTTCAACAGCTGCACTGATGAGACCTTACAGGTGGAAACAGTGCGTGTACAGACCCTGTCTGCAGCTCTCATTGATTACTATGGCTCTTTTGCGCATACAAACCGCAGTGTATTTACATTACCAAGGTGTTTTTATTGCTTTGTATGTGCGATTCTGGATTCTATATTCTGCATTTTCGCCGCAATGACGAAATCTGAAAGTATCACCTCATATGTGAAGCTGCACTATGGGTTTAGTGTGATATCAAGTACTGAATTTTGCAGACCCAGTGGGTAATATGCAGAAATCCGAACAGGGCGATTCAAAAACACCTTTTTATTTATTTTTTTTCAATGTGGATTTTTCACAACAACAAGCATTCCAGTTCTATTCTTCGTCCTTGTCGTCATTTGCATCTGTAAAAACACGTTCATTGGATTCGATTGCGCATGCCTACAATATACGTTACGCTGGTCTTATATTAAAGCATTACTTTCAAGATACAACCATTGTAATTTCCTATGTAACAGAGCAAGCAACAAACCATTGTAATTTCTACGAGGTGTGAATGCGTCGCTAGGGATATGGTTGGGTAACTCCTCACGGCCAACATCTTCTGGGTCCATTTTCCGTGCGCTACAATCGAGAAACATATCCGGTGCGAAATAACTGAATCCCACTGCTGATTAGGACCAAAAATTATTCCCCAAGCATAATCTTGGCAACAAACAACCGACTCGTATACACTGTCTTTTTCCACGGTCCAAAAAAAGTTATTTCATGTTTCTTATTTTAATATGGAATAAAATTGAAATGAAAGCACGCTATCCACGTCATATTACATTGTTTCATTAAATATTTCAGTGATAAACATATCGAAGACCACTGTTTCGACCTGTAAGGTTAGCTCGGCCATCAGTACGCAGCTCAAAAACCCGTATTATTGGCTCCTTAACTATTAAGATAAGCATTTCGTATACACAGGTTATCCAATCCAAACTACTTACTCTACGCCACCAAAATTTCCACCAGCAAACATCAGCATTAAACATGCCACAAACAAAATGAATTTTTTCAGGACTAGAATGATTTTTTCCCAAATTTTTTGCAAAAAAATATAATACGAGGTCTCCTTCTTAAGTCGGTGAATGACTATGAGTGCCTAACTGGGAGCAAGCGTTAATATAACATATTTTATTACAACTACGTGGCCTTTCTGTTTGGGTAGAACCACGTTAGAAGCGTTTGAAGGGTTGAAGCATGTGACAAATGTGGTCAACCGTCCCCCCCAAACCTTAGCATGCGCGTAAACATAACAAGGAAGTAGAATGCGCTATCCCACAATCAAAACAAAGGAATACGACTGACGAAATTTCCAATACTGCAAAGAAAAAAGTACACTGACAAGTTACTAAACGCAAACATTGGACAACATATCGTTATTCTAAGGAAATTTTTATAAAAACTTGCCTGGATAAACTCTGTGATATTTAAAGATTGCATTTAACATTTTCAACAGCTTAACACCAGCCTTAAAACTGAATGATGGAAAAAAATTAATGAATAAGCCGCCGAGGATGGGGGAAAGCGTGCTGGTGAGTATGTAGACCCTTATAGTGTTGATCATGTATCACACAATACCGGTCTAAATCTTGATTTCCTTATCAAACTATTATGAATTACAAAACAGACTTTGAAGGGAAGATGGAAATATTTCTTTTGTTGCAGAAAAAAAGCAACATTTTGACAATAAAAGCAACTCACATTCCTTGACGTTATGATATTGAAAACCTTATCAGTTAACTTTTCGCTTCCAAATATTTCATAACGCACGCCGTCCTTTAGTTGTTGTCATTCATACACGTAGGTTTTGTGCTGTACGGTCGATAACATATGCCATAGTTTTCGGCTGATCATTTCCTAAACCCGCAAAAAGTTGCGGAAATCAAATCATTGTTGTTACAAATTCTACTGTTAACAAATTCTACGTGCTCTAAGTTAACCGGTCTCAGTCAGTACTTGTTTCGGTGAAGTTCGTACTCATTTGCGGTTTCATGCAGCTTCTATGGTGACTGTAAGTCTAATAACATTTAGTTCTTTGACGAAAAAACTTTATTTTTAGGAAATTTATGTTTAAAGTGTCTGATCATACTCCAGTCATGAACAAGTTCGTTGTACATGTGGCAAGTTTAGTGCTCATGTTTTCATGCATCCATTGTCAAGAAGCAAAGTAAGTACGTTGTTGCAAAACACTTTACTCCCGTTGTGGGTTTAAATATTTGTTTATTTAGGCCCCCAGCTGACCGATATGTTGGGCCCTCAGCTGACCGGTATGTTGGGCCCTCCGCTGACCGATATGTTGGGCCCTCCGCTGACCGGTATGTTGGGCCCTCAGCTGACCGATATGTTGGCCCCTCAGCTGACCGGTATGTTGGGCCCTCAGCTGACCGGTATGTTGGCCCCTCAGCTGACCGGTATGTTGGGCCCTCAGCTGACCGGTATGTCGGGCCCTCAGCTGACCGATATGTTGGCCCCTCAGCTGACCGGTATGTTGGGCCCTCAGCTGACCGGTATGTCGGGCCCTCAGCTGACCGATATGTTGGGCCCTCAGCTGACATGGATGTTTGGCCCCCAGGTGTCCAGTATGACGGGCCCTCAGCTGACCAGTATGTCGGACCCTCCGCTGACCAGTATGTTGGGCCCTCAGCTGACAGAGATGTTGGGCCCCCAGCTGACGCAGGTATATTGTTTTGTACATAAGTTTGACCCTACGACAATATTTCGTTTACAGCATGACTAAAAAAGCAAATTTACAGCAGGATGACTCACTAAAATGGTTGAAACATGGAACATTATTTTTTCAATACTGGTTTACTCATATTTTGTCTACAGATGGACGCGACGTAGCTCCCTGAATGCGGTCAGCTCGTAATGTGTCAACAATTAACAGGTTGCACAGGAGAATACCTATTTCGGTTGCTTGGCTTGCAAACAATAAAAATAGAACAACCGAAATTTGTTTGTTATTTTTAGTCTGTTGAGTCCGCTACTTTCAATGTTAAACTTGGGATATCACCATAAAGACGCGTGGGATGCTTGGTGTCAAGATTTTTGTACATAAATTGATGTTTTTCAAAACTATGCGACGTGATTATGTACATAACATAAAAATCTATGAAAAATATGTCAAACTCGCGAGCTTTTCAACACAGAATATTACGTGTACCGAACATAGGTTTAATCGGGACGCAGTTGTATTACTTTCCTTCGTGTGTAAGTTAAACGCGTTTGATTCATTTTCAAAATTTTACTTTTCCCTATATCACGTGTTCAAAACCCCGGCGAAAACCGTGCTTTCTTGTACATAAAAAACCGTGCTTTCACGCACATGAAAAACCGTGCTTTCACGCTAAATAAGCTTGCTGGGAACATAAAACAAAAGCCCACGAGAAGCAAAAAAGTATTTCATGGGAAATAAGGCGTCAAAACAAGATAATAATTCTTTTCAAGACAAGTAGGTAACGATTTTTTTATGACTACGTGGCCTAAACAAATATTTCCCGCCACCGTATGCTTTGGTAGAACCACGTTAGGAGCGGAAGGGTTTAAGCATATGACATATGTTTCAACCGTACACCCCAACATTAGCATGCGCATAAAATTAACAAGGATCAAATGTTGGTTACTGCTGGGCTTGATATTGATTTCATCAGATTTGAACTATCACCACACCACTCGTTAGGTACTACTTTGTATTTTGTGTTGCCTTGTTTATAAACTAAATCTATTCATAAACCGATATTTTGATGGTAGAAGCAGTGCAACAACAGACATTTCATGGCGTATTAGGAGCTATTAAACTCGCTTTCTTCTCCGTCCACACTTGCATCTGTAAACATTAATTGGTGTTGGTTTGCAAAAACTAAAGCTTAAAGCAAGTCGACAGGCAGGATACCATGGTGTGTATCTTGACGATTCCGGTTAGATGCGAATTCGCCACCGGGTACTTGGTCCAGAAATTGATCACTATCTCTATCCCAACCTTTTCCATTTACTCTGCAATTTGTTTACAAAGTATTTAAAAATATATTCTTACCGTCCATAGACCTATGAGTTATAAATTCAACAATTGATTTGTTTCCTAAACATTATTATGACCAAACAATATACTTATTCGAACCGCGATAGTAAAACACTAACAAATATACCCTATGCTAAGTACTTATGGTTTAGTTAAACATTTTAAGACTGTGTCAACCAAACAAGATTTTCTTCTATAAAAAATCAAATTTTACTGAACGCTATTCAATTCTCATGACTTCGTTTAATGAAACTTTAACGTGTTTCATTGATCAATATATTGTTAGTTCAAAAGAGGTTATATGTCAAACCACACACTTACTCTCTGCAAGGAATCATCGTTATTAAACAGGCCACACATACCAGAAATTTAATCATCGTGGAAGTAATATCAGAACTTTGATACCTAAATTTTCCCTAAAAAAAAGCACCTTTCCACATAAATAAGTACGAAAACATTAAACCGGCCTAAGCTGTAAAACCCACCCAAACAAAAGCTGGCTAATGTAAAAGGGAGATAGTTAACAACAGAATTTAAAACAATGACCACCTCCAGCTTCGGCGTGACCGGATTAAAAAACATATGATATATGTCGCAGTCAGAACGGGCAAAATCTGTTTATAAGTCTGATGCAAAGGCGATTGAACGGATTGAATTATTTTCAAAACTCTGATTTTAACCTTGAGAGCCATAAAACCCTCGATTAAATGAAACCAAAGCGTTATTTTGATAAACATGAATTTAAGTAAAGTGACTAATCAATGTAACATAGCAAGGAACTTAGAACTGTAAAACCTATATGTCAATTCTTTTCCTAAAAGAAAAAAAAGATTGGTCGCAAAATCCCTGATGGTTGATATATCCGAAACATGAAACCAATAATATGGTTAGGTTTAAACAGTGGCCATCTGTCTGCTGTTCAAGTAATTTCGCTGCAAACAAATATAGAAAAAAATGGTGTTCATTATTATTGGTTAAATTCACCCAAGAAAAGTCACGTATGGCTGGTTAAAGGGAGGAAGAACTTTAAATAGAATTTATTACAATGGAATTTTCTTTCCCGCCACTTTGTGCTTAGGGAAAACCGGATTCGGGGCGCATCAGTCGAAACATATGACGCAAGTTGTCCAGAGTGTATATGTAAGACTGACATGGACACACCAGCAATCAATGTCCAACGTTCGTAGCGAAAGAAAATAACTTTTGTAAATGAAGGGTGAAGTTTAAACAAACATTTCTGTCAACTTGTAACAAATGAATACAAACAACACAAACAAACACGCCATAGAAATCATAAGTTCCGTTTCAATCCGCTGCATTGCAGGGTGTTTTTCGCGCCTGTATTCATCCAACAGATCACATCCCTTATTCTTGTGTGGAAAAGGTCGGTCGGGGACTGGAAGGTCCAGGAAATCACACAGTGGTTTCCAACCTTCCCTCACTTCGTATATTAACAGTTGCTCTTCAGGAACTATCTAAGCATTCCAGATATAGTTAGTACATTAAAAACAGAAGATTCAATTTATATGAACTGCAGACAGATGGCAACTTTTCCGACCTATAAGAGTTCATCAGTGCAGCTTATGGTGTGACTCTTCTAGACGAGTTTGCCGACCATACGGTCAGGCAGAAACTTCCACTTTGTGGTGACTATGCAAATCACCGTCACCCACCAATATTTACGGGTCGAAACAGTGGCTATCTGTCTGCAGCTAACAGAAATCATAATATTGGCTCCACTTTGTTAAAATAGAAGATTAACTATTTGGTTATCTTCCACACTTAAAACCACTGTTTATTATTTGTGCAGTTTTAAATTATAGCTGATTGTTCGTACTTGTTTTATGTTGCGTTCGTGTCTCCTCTTAAAACATGTCAGAGCTTCGTCGCAAAGCGGAATGCCTATAAAGTTCGGCCACCTTTTGTATCTTGCAAGAAAATGATCTGTGTAGAAAAATTCCTCGTCAAAAGTTGTGAAAAAAAAACTTGTTGTGCATTTTCAGTTAGGGTCAAAGGAGGTCAAACAACGACACGAGGGAAAATACAGTTTGCCGAATAGCTGCACGTCTGTCTCTCGGGACGACATTACATACCACTAAATAGGCTATACATTATCACTGTTACGCTCTCGGTGTTGGATTAAGGCTCTGTTGACCCTAAGGCTGTTTGCAATGAGTGGCCTGCAAATACACATAGATTACGTTCATCAAGAATAACAGTACAAAAACAATACAGAACACGGCAAAGTCGTCAAAAATTTGTGAATGAATTTAACTTTCGCAGAAAACATCAAAGGCGCTTTAAATCTGAACTTCAGGCATGAAGTAAATCATGCGTCGTGGTTTATTCGCAGGCCCTAAGGCAAATATCTTGTTTATCTTATAGTAAATCAAGCAATGCACGCCTTAACAGCAGCTGTGAACGATATAAGAGAGGATTCCGTTTAATTGCCCGCAGCGAGAAACTTGTTTTAGTGTTGTATTAAACATCCTAGCTCAGGAGTGTCCGCCTGTTATAGTAGTACTTTGTTATAGAAGCGATCGAATGACCAGTATATCTCACAGCATTGCCCTTACCGCATAATACAATATGTGATTGCGCCTTCAATCCAGTGTAAGTAAGAATGCGCGCGAGACGAAACTTAAAATCGGCTCCAATCTTCTCCACATGGTTTTTCCAGCTTCGCAACCACACATCATCTTCTCGAGTTATCAGAATGACCTGAAAAAAAAGGTTTTTCAAATATGTCGTGACGTAACAAATTTACAACCTTGCACGCAAGATGACGCTTTATTGAACAACTCACGTAGTAGGCCTTACATTTACTCAGCAAGAATGTTGTGAGTGACAATCGCATTCTCAATGCACATATTAATATTTGAGCAGCACTGGCGAGTTCAAAGCAAGGGCTTTCGATGCAAAGGATATATTTGACAATAACTTATTATAAAAACTGTTTGAAATGTCACAGTACAGCAGAACCTACAGTAATCAGTGCCGATTTAACCACCAGACCAACAAGGTACGTGCCTTATTCAAACATCCAGGCAATCGCAAAAACTTTACGCAAACATTTGATGGTGTGAATATGTAATAACCTTGACGTCAGGAAATGCATCGAATATTTCCTCCCAGTAATAGTTGCACGGACTATCAACAACAGCGTCAACATTCTCATACATTCGCCTCATGTCCTCCATCTTAAAACCATCCCTGACTTGCTTCTCCCAATCTTCACCGAGGTAATATAAGTTCTCCATGAAATCGTAAACCTCGTATCCTAGCAACGTTAATGCTGTTGCCATGGTTTTAGTTCCAGTTTTTGCCAAACCGGCCACCAACATCTTCATCTTTACGACGGTGTTTATGTCAAGTTCAACTGCTGGGCCTGTTATGTAGTGATCATAACAAGTTACTGCATGCAATGGAGCGTGTAAGACGAAAGAAAAAAAGCACTACACAAAAGTCTCGCTCAAACCTTGGCAATCGAACTTGTTCATGTAAAAGGTGCATCGGTATTTGCAACAAAATACACTTCGCAAACTTAAAGTCTTTAGAAAATTTACCAACTAAAAGTAGTTTTAAAACGTTGCTCTTTAGTTTTGAAAAAAAGGCAAAACATTCCTTCAAATTTTCACATTTTATTGGTGATGTCATCAAACGGGCAACGCTGCATATTGATGAATTGATCTGATTCGTGCTGATATGTTATTTGGTTAAGTCATGTGCAGCCCAACCAGCAGAGCATTAGCCGGGTCACACAAAAAGTTCACAAATCAAATCATTTGTATTTCCTGCAAAAAACTGCTACGTAAGTTTCTTCTCAATCACAAATAATATTATAAAGATCGGAAACCCAAAGGTTTCATTCACACACAGAATTACTTTTTACGTTTAGTTTGCCACGAAACAAAGTAAGAAAAATGTTTTGTTTCGTTAAAAAACACGTCAGTTCACATCAGCATTTCCGACACCTTGTAACAACTCCAAACCAACAAAATAAACAAGCACAACATAGAAATCAAAAGCTCAGTTTTAATCCGTTGCATTGCAGGATGCTTTTCGCGTCTGTATTCAGCAAATAGAAGAGAACCCTTATTCTTATGTGGAAAAGGTTGATTGGGAACTGGAACGCCCAGGAAATCACACAATGGTTTCCAACCTTCATTCACTTCATAAATTAGAAGCTGGTTTTTGGGGACGATCTAAAATTTCATAAAAAAACAGATCAGACAAAATATGTCAAAGATGTCGATATGCAAAGAGATCATAAAGCTCACAAGAAAACTTAAGAATGAATTTTCAGATTTGAATCTCAGAAGATAATGATTGTTGGTAGGCCTATCCATAAAATACTCATACATTGTACCTGTTTCACATTTCGTTCGTGTCTCTTCTTAAAACGCGCCAGAGCTTCGTCGCAAAGCGAAATGCCACAATAGTTCGGCCACCCTTTGTATCTTGCAAGAAAACGATCTGCAAATATGAACACATTGAAAAAAAAAATTTATCACTGTTATGAGCAGTTTCTAGATAGCAAATATACGGGCACTCGATTTAACCTTCTGCATAAATTGCATAAAATTATATTGTTACATCCCCAGCGTCACTGACTTTATCAGAAGTTTAAACGTAAAAGGTGACATGTTATCTTTTCCATGTTAAACAGGTACTTCGTATACATACTGGTCAACATTATTTTAACGAAACCAAAGGCCCCAAACCAAAGCTCTCACCGCATATTAGTATATGAGATTGCATCTTCAATCCAGTGTAAGTTAGAATGCGCGCAAGACGGAACTGAATGTCGGTTCTTAAATTCTCCACATGGTTTTTCCAGCTCTGTAACCACGTCTTTTCTTCACGGGTGGTCAGAATGACCTAAAATATATGGTTATAAAACAGGAAATAGTGAGAAGTTATCATAAAATTTAGAGACCCCCTTCTACTGCAACAACAACGAAAGACACTTATGGGCTTAAGTTCAATATTTTACAAATTTTCAGAAGTGGAAACAACTTCAGTTCTAAAAAATTGTTGCACCTTGACGTCAGGAAATGCATCGAATATTTCCTCCCAGTAATAGTTGCACGGACTATCAACAACAGCGTCAACATTCTCATACATTCGCCTCATGTCCTCCATCTTAAAACCATCCCTGACTTGTTTCTCCCAAACTTCGCCGAGGTAATAAAAGTTCTCCATGAAATCATACACTCCATACCCGAGAAGTTTTAATGCTTCTCCCATTGATGTTGTACCAGTTTTGGCCACACCCGCAACCAACAATTTCATACTTTTGTTTTGCTACAACCGAGTAAAATTAGAGCCTCGCCCTTTGATAAACAATAAATACAAGTTATCAAAAAGAATTCGCGTTTTCAGACCTTCATTCTAATTAAGTCATTTGATACATCGAAGAATACGAAATTTTAAACTCCAGCTAAAAATGAAAAATTCACCCAAGTTAACGCCGACTGAGGCTGGTAAAGCGAGAGTTAATAATAGAATTCATAACAATGGAGTTTTTTCCCGCCACTTTCAGCATGGTGGTCATAAGAGCACCATTCGGAACATGTGACATATGTTGTAATCCGAACGCTTTGAAACATAACTCGCGCAATAAGGACAGCTTTAGGGAACGTAAAGACTGATTATGTCAACACCCCATAAATTGTGAAAGGAATTTCCTGATAAATCCTTATATTCAGTGTATCTTTGCAAATAGAAAACCTGAATCTTGTTCTCCTTACCGAAGTTTTGCGATCAAGCTGTGCCGTTTCATTTTTACACCTTCTTAACAATTCTGATAAGCTGCTGTACAAAGACGCCCGGTGTTGGAAACCATTTGCAGGGATTAGTTAGTTTCCAATTTCTGCCATTTCCCTTCTGATGGCGCAAACGCATTGAATCTTTGGGAAAACAAAGGTCCGTTGGCTAACAATTGCCTGAATATAAAATCGCCTCTCCACAGCATTAACTGGCAATCAGTGTAATGCGAATAAACAGTTGGTTATCGGGCTTGTACGAATGAATCCCAAGCAGCCGAACAGCTGGATGCGTCTCAGATATGATAGCAGTGTGCTGTCACAGAAATAATTTAGAATCGAATTGAAGATGTAACGATTGATCTGATTGACGATCTGACTGATTGGAATATGTAAGTTTGCACTGCGATTTAACGCTCCGATCACGTGACATAATAGAGACACTAAGAAGAGGAATGCGATGTTACACAGTTACAATTGAAACCCATATTTGTCAATCCATTTTATTTACCCCACAGTCGGCAACACACGCGATACAAATTGCCGAATGCAATGACATATGTCGGACGATCGGTTAAATCCATACTTGGTCCTAGCAAAAGACAAGACAGTAATGTTTTCATGGAATCGAATGATGGGTATGATCCTTACTTGGTCCAACAGCTGGGTATAAGAGTTATACTTCGCCAAATTTTGAGGTTTTTTTATGAAAAGTCGACGAAACCAAACAAATTTACTCGATATCGTTCGTAAACTGCAATTAAACAAAAATAAATATTCATGCAGAAAGAACCGGTTATATGACCACTCGACACGATTTTAATTAATTATTGCCAACGCGTTGGAGTTTCCGGCACGTGCAAACGACACGTTGTCGATAATGGATTGTGGCTTTGAATCATAGTGTTTATCTTACGCACATCTTATTGCGTTAAATTGGCAAACGAACTGAAAAGCTGCAAACGCAATGCACGAATGCAGCTAAACTTAATTTTTTTAATGTTTTCAGGAATTTGATCACCTATTTTATCGACTTTGTATTTAATGTTTTATTTTGCCCAATTTCGTTGATGTGCGTGGTTAGTTTTGCTTCTGCTTGTGTGAGCATGGACATTAGCTACTGGTATGAAAGTAGCGAAGCTATATTGTGTCGATGCTTTTTGTATTTGTAAACAAACTTTCCAAGTTGCAGTTTGTCCCGATGGAATGAATTTTGGTTCCTACCTATGGTTGACAGGAGAGGATGCGGAAAGCGTGTTTGCTAATATGTGCAGTGCTCGATTTTGCATATTTATTATATGATGTATAATTGCTATAGGATTGTCTGCTGCAGTTGCAGTAAATGGTTAACCGGTTATACATATATCACAATGAGTCAACGTGTTTGCAGCAACATGTCGAAGTATTTGTGCGTGTTACTCTTCTTTAATTTCCTTCTTTCCAAAATTGGTCTGAAGTGAACCTCTGAACATCCAAGTCACCATCGAAGCTACAGCCATTCCAATGTAAATCCACTGGTTCAGACGAAGTTCTGCTCATAACATATTGTGTCAGATAAAATGCAGAACAAAATAAAAGGATCATGATTTGTGTTTCTATAATAAAATAATAAATTAGCTCAAAAGAAGTTTGAGTAAATTTAATTGTGTCATATTAAAAATGCATGCAAAGTCGATACGCACATGAACAAGAAACGTGAGGCATAAATTGGCATGGGCACTATTAAAACCATAAGGGTTATCGAGTCAGGCGCACAAGAACAACCACATTCAAAGTGACACTTTTAAACTCGTAAGTAAATCAGCCCCCTGTAGAAATCCCTCGCCTCTGGTTAAATCGCCACCAGTTTACAAATAGCATGACTTAATTTGGTTTTCATTTAAGGTTTCTTTTTCTTACCTCCGTCCCACATACGATTTTTAACGGACAGAACAGAAATAGCGGTGTAGCAAAACGTCGGATAAACACTTTTTATGTGCTTTGTATGGCTCGGGTACATGAAGATATCCAAAATAACCCAACCGATGAACAACAAGATAAGTCCAGACAAGGACATGGTTCCACAAGTAGTTCTTGGGTCGCACAAACCTTGACAAAAAAATTTTTATGAGAAATTTTTCCACAGGCGTGAAGCTAACATATATTACTCTAAAAAGTATTTTAGTTTTCCTAATACAGCGGTTGACTTAAAGACTGGGGATCGCGGTTGACTTAAAGACTAACAACTATTATACTCGAAGGAAAAGGAAACAAAAATCAAATAAAACTAGTTTTGCGCTAGGGAAGGCGCGAATGAACTACGTATGAGACCTTGTGTTATCGAAATCTCTGTTGTTTTTACGGCCAACAAAGACTTGGTAACAGATTTCTCGAACAACACCTGTAACTAATTCTAAGGCATTTGTTTGACGTTTTCTTAGCTTTATATATTTCGTCTGTGCTTGCAGGCATCATGGTTATCGCTATTTGAGTAAGATTCTATTTGAATATGCGATACCGATGTATCCAAAAGTTATATTGGAATGATAAAATTTTGGAGGTTAGGTTTCAAGTCAGGCACCAAAGCATTTTTCTATTATGAACTGCCGATCGCGCAACCTTTGAAAACTGATTATTTAAAAACGAACAAAGCGGGCAATAATAAAAAAATTAAATAAAACCCACTTTAAATGATTCAGTGATTTACCATATTTAGGATACAGTCTGCGTCACTCATTTACTGATGGAAAAGAAATAGTACATTTACCACTTAATGTAGGTTGGTTCACTGGACCATGGTAACCAAGCCCAGCTGCCCCGAGGAATGTGACAGCTTGTTGGGTCCAAACAACAAACATTGGAGCAAGTTGAACGGCAAGAATATCGTACCACGAAAATTGGGAAGCTTGAAACAAAAATAATCAACATAGTTCATCCGATGTTTAAGAGTGAAAGACCAAAATTACGTTCAAAAATTTATGTTTTTTTCGAATTAAACTTTTGTCTCTTTGCAACTATTGGTTTTGCAACTAACGTTTTAGCACCTAACAGGTTGAAAATGGAGCGAAAAATCTTCAGTTTTAGCCGTGCCACAAACCAGTGTTGCATTGTCAGATGAATAGCTGTACCCAGTAACAGTGAATATTTTGCAGAGGTTTAGGTTTTGTGACATTCGGTGCCACCTATTAAAACAGGTGGCCCGATTAAGTGAAATAAATTGCAGTTGATTCATTGAATAAAAGGAGTAAAGGCGAAGGTTCACGAAGCACCAAACCAAAGCAATCAATGCCATAATGATTCAACCTCACCTGTAAGCTTCTTTTGTACTTTGCCTCTTTGTTGTAGGGCCCCATAGGTAGCAAAAATAAGAGTACAGTTCATTAGCAGTAAGTGAGCACAAGCGTAAAATAACTTGCCGAAAGAATAGGTGTAGGTGAAGCAAGTCAAGGTAACTTGCCCACCGATCCAACCCACATGGAAAATCTGTAACGTTTAGAAGCGTAGAATTGTCAAATTTACTTTCTTTGATGCAAACTGTGTGTGATAAATACTTTGTAAATTATTCAACATTTCTGTTGATTCTGACCGATATAATAGTTTCTGCTTTGTTTATTGTTTCAGTTCCCTAATAAATCGCATATAATTCTTAATAAACAAAAAACCTGGAATGATTCCCCACTGACATCCTCTATGACGTTGTTTTACGTTACTTTTGTAATTATGTTAAAAAAAAAATATCAAAGTACCGTAAGTTTGTTGCTAATGCTGCCAGGCATATTACTCAATAATTGAAGGCACTTCTGGCAAAAAAACTTGTTTGTTGAATAACGACCGAAACGTCGTCCAAACAAGTTTTTTTGGCAGAAGAGCCTTAAATTATTGATTGTACCGTTAGGTTTGGAAGGTTTTGCTTGGACCGCAGTTTCCACCACCAACCGTGGAATATGGTCGTACCGATATACACTATTGCCCAGTAGGTCCACATCTGAAATAAAAAAATGCTTGATTTGCAATCTGTGCTTGAATTGTTGCCATTTCAGAAAACTTGGAATTGTTCAAGACAAATACTTACGAAAAACCGTGGAGGAAGAATGTCCACGGTGTATAATTGGCGAAATTTTGGTCGATCCAATGAACCTGAATGCAAAGTGTAGAAAAGTTTGCAAAGCTTTTTTACTCCATGTAGAAGATAGTGAGCCAAAAATCATATGCAGAGTGTAGACGGTGCGCATTGTTTACATCAGTGCAGCTGGCAAATTAGACTGCAAGATCGTGCTTAGTCATCAGCACCACTAATGAAATCAAATCAGTTTTGTTTTGTTTCACTTGTTGATGAAAAGTAACATTATTATATAACTTGGCATCATTTTGCCTTTTGAAATTGTTTTTCAGCCAGTTTTTGTGTTTGTGTTTTGTTCCTGCAGGGTAAAACTTCGAGGGTGATAGCAAAGGGCTTCGAGGGTAGATAGCAAAAAAAAATTTTTGTTTGACAAATCCCACTTACCTGGGAAATCTGGTAAATACACTGGAGTGAGAAGAATCAACGTTAAGTTAATTACTGTCAGACTCAATACAATGAAAATGCAACATGCTTGAAAATCCATATTTGAAACTATGGCTGCAAAAAATCCAAGTTCAAGATGAAAGTAAAACAACATTAAAGGTTGCACAAGGAAAATAAGTGGTCAGTCAATAAGGTGCACAGACATCAATTCATTGTTAGCTTGCATTCAATTAAAAACTTTAGCAACTTGAACCGTGCACTGTCGAAACGACCAACTAAATACGGAAACGCTGGCTTTCCTTAGTTTTACTTACAGAGCACACTGCAATTTACGCTTTTATTTAAATTACATGGCTTTCTTTAGCGCCAGCAGTCAACAACACATTGCGTCCTTGACATTTATAAACAAGTGGAGCCAATGATTAAGTGATTAAGTGAGCGCCCAAACAGATGACGGTGATCAATTATCACCACAAAGCGGAAGTCTTTGCCTGGCCGTTTGGTTTGCGATCTTCTAAGAGTCGCACCAAGCTGCACTGATGAGACCTTGTAGGTCGAAACAGTGGCCATCTGTCTTCAGCTCACTTAAATATTGCCTCCTTGGCTACATTGCCATTTTTATTGTGGCCACGTGACTAACCACATGTGTTGCACTGCGTTTCCCTTCAATAATCACTGCAAAAAGTCACCCACGAACTAACGTTACCAAAAGACCTGTAACTGTGTGCCATAACTACATGATGACAAAAGAACGATTGCGTGACGTAGGTTGCCGACACAACAAAACGGAAAAGTTTGGGATTTTGGTTTGCAATCCGTGACGCAATATTGCCTGTCACGTCTTTAGCCATCGTGCTATTTTACTTCCTAATTGTCGCGGGTTTTCAAAATAACTCACAAAGAATGATGGACGATGAACGTCTGCTGATCTTCAATCACTCTTCGTGGGTTGTTTTGGATAACTGACAAGACAGGACAGATCCGTCGGTACCACTTAGCAAACAGGCTGATTCTAGTTGTCTAAATGCCATTTTTCGCTTGTCGCGGGTGAATTGTCAAGTAAAACTTTTAATGCCAAGTAAACAAGTCCACACAATAACCAGACAAAAATAGAATAAATCGTAGTAGTGAAGGTCGGATGCTGTTACGGAAGTGACTCTATTGCGTCACAAGCCTAATTACTGTTGTTTACAAGATATAATGCGACAATGTACATGTTTCATAAACTGTTTCGCTTTCCACGTTATTTGGCAGACGACAGTAAGACATTGAAAAAACAGCCATCGCGTCATCAATGGGCCTGACGTCACAATCCTGCAGACAAAGCATTGTTCCTCCAATCTTTACCTGCAGTATTGTGACGTCGGGCCCATTGATGACGCGAGATCGGAACCACGAATTGTGCGACTAAATGCAAACCTTACTTTTAGCGATCTACTAAACCATTGCTTCCGACTTTTCACATCGGCGGTAGGGTAAAATTAAAAAGAAAACACAGTAATGTACAACTTGCTGCTTTGGAGACCTGTTTTAGGTTGAGAAACAATCATGTAAACTTTTTTACACAAACTTTGCAAAAAAGTAGCATCATCTGGCAAATTTAATTTTCAACTAAATTTTTGCTCTGTATTTCCATGATTCAGGTTGTTACGTGTTTACGTAACATGGCATTCAGAATATTGCGAAGATTGGTCACAAAACAGCCAGATTACGTAATTGAATAACGTCAGAGCATCTCATTTCAAAATGAATTTAAACCTCAATTGTATTTTGACCAACGGACTAAGGGTTGCTATACGTGATATATTTGTATGTTAATTAACTGTATTTCGATCAACCGAATAAAGGTTGTCACGCAATGTATGTCCAGCGTTGTTTGTAATGTTATATAACATGTTCACGTTTTCGTGCGACCTGTCCCGATTTGTGCAACCGTTGTCACGCAATTCCAAGAAATGTTTCTTCCTTCGACCGATATGACATCAGATCTCCTGCATAGGAAAGGGGGCAACCCTGTTTTCGAGTCATTGCTTGCCAAGTCTAAAGGTCACTGATCGCTAGGTCTGTTGATAATCGTGTTTTGCAGAAATGTCAAGCCGTCTTTCATCCATAGGTTATATAAGTGAATGGCTTCTCGTATAATTAAGTCTAAGTCTACTCTAGTCTACTTCGTTTTCATGTAACTTTGCGTTTTGATTCGATATATTTTTGCAATCTTCTTAAATAAATAGTTTCGTACTTTTACATCTGGTTTTGTTATGAAACATAACAGCAACTCACATGCGATCTTATGTCAAATGCCCTAATCAAATAGGATTTTCTTACCAACTGTTAAGTAACATTTTTAGGACACAACTTTAAGCTGACATTGGGGATATAGGTCGCAACAAGTAGCATAACGGGTTCAATCGAGTGTACGACTTATTACAAGTAGCAATTAATCAGTAAAATATACCATCAGAAAACTTGTGAATGCGCAACGTTTGGCACAATAGTTAACGATTTAGTTTAGGTGTAGAGTTCCTTAGTAAACCTCACATTAGTTTATTGTCTGTTTTAAGGCAAATGGGCCTCGGGTCAGCAGACCTTGGCTTCATGTTACATTCTTCAGTAATATAATATAATTAGTCGTTTTTAGCAACTAAAATATGTTTATTCTTTTAAGCCTTATGAATCCAAGCAGTGCACGTTACAGAGTTAGCATGGCATTATTCTCCAGACTGCAAACGCAGGCAGCCCAGAGGAGAGGCAACAATTTACAGTATTTCATGAACTAGCACTTGACAATTCAAATCGATTTGCTTCATAATTTAGCTTGGTAATTATAAGATCGTTACACATCAAGCATACCGGCTTTTCTTACTACACCTATGCACCTACACCTATATTAAGTGCGTTGAGGTACTTGGTTTGTCAATTCACACTTTCTCCGTTTACTCGAAATCACAAAAAGTATCCACTGCCTTGAATGCCAACTTTGAAACAACAACCTGTTCTTTATTTTGCTCCAACCAGCAAACCGTAGTAAACCGTTTTCTGAAGACGACAAATCAGACGACAATTCATAAACACTTTTACAGCGAACATTCCGAAAAATTCTTTGCCAAGACAAATTTCGCAGAGGCCACGCGCAAGTACGTAAAAGACCGGTGGTAACGTGACATTACAAGTAACACGTACATATATCACACTTCCACCAGGTAAGTTTCGAATATATTCAAAACAAAACTCTCTCCGGTACACTTTAAATCAACCAGCACGATTGAAAATGTACCAAAGACTTGCTGAAAGAAACGGCATAACTTGATATTAACACGCTGCAAACATCACTTTAAATTTTGTTGTACTGGAACGTAAAGGCAAACAGCTTTGACTGAAAAGCCAACAATCTTTTCTGACTTTCTTATTGAATTATATCTCTCTTCCAATTATAACTGCATTTCCCTTTAAGACGCTGCAAACGATCAGAACAGAATGTCAGGCTTGCAAAAGCCAACGATGGTCAGTAAGTAAATGACAACGCCAGCGGGCATATGAAAAAAAGTTTGAATCACGGTAGCGTTTATACTAGCTTTAGTTATCACACGGTGTGACTTTGACAAACGCTATCAGTGACGATGTACAGGAAATTACTCACAACAAAGCCGACGGTTAGGCGCCATGTATAGCCTTTTTTTGTTGGTAATAATAATCCGTTGCATTCTCTTGCAAAAGCATGATTTCGTGCAAGGTTTTCATGTATCAGCCAGGAAATAGGGCGGTTCCCGCAGTCGAATATTTCAAAGCCTGTTTACATTAAAGCCACAATTGTGTAATCCATCGACACTCTTGCGTCAACGTACCATGCAACCTGTGAGCTATAAAACGTTTAAAGTATACAGGTCCTACTGATTGAACGACTTACGCTGTATCTACGATCTCAACATATATTTCGACTAGACTGGGTTGTTAAAGCTACTGCAAAGTATCTCAAAAGTAATATATGCAAGAAATGCATTTCTAGCCTTAAATTTGATCTACAAAACTCTCAACATAAAAAGGTCATAATAAAACGACAACAATAAACTAAAACGTAAAACGTACAAAACGTTATCCAAATATTGTAAAGTTCTATAGTAAAGGGTCATTGCATGCAAAAGTGTATGTAGCAGCATGACAAGGTATTGTTGTGTTTTACTCTTCTTTTAATACCTTCTTCCAAAAATTGGTCTGCAGTGAACCTCTGAACCTCTGAACATCCAAGTCATAATCGAAGCTACAGCCATCCCAATGTAAATCCACTGGTTCATGCACATAACATATATCAGGTAAGTCACCAAAGCAGTGATGATTTCTGATAGATCAAAGTAGTGACCCTGTTTACAGCTCACTAATAATATGTATTGTCGTCGGAATTCACGTATAATTTAAACAAACGGCAAAAATAACTTAAAAGAAATCAAATACATACGCAGTACGAAACCATGGGTCGTTTTATGTATTTTTTTCGGTCACATTTACGATTTTATTGGAATTTAAAAAAAAGCTCATTGTTCACAACGTGTAACAAAACCATTGAAGCATTAGGTGAGGTGTTTTCAACCTACGTCCGCACAGCAACTTTACCAGGCCCGCAACGTCTTTGCGAAGGGCAATAACTAATCTCCGTCCCACACACGATTTTTGACAAACAGAATAGAAATGGTGTAGCAAAACGTCGGATAAACACTTTTAATATGCTTTGTATGGCTCGGGTACATAAAGATATCCAAAATAACCCAACCGATAAACAACAAGACAAGTTGAGGCAAGAACACATTTCTACAAGTAGTTCTTGGGTTTTTTGCTATCAGGGATCGGTGCTGACATTTCCATTTATTTTTGACAAACTAGTATCATTTCAATTACAAAATCTAATGCAGCAATATACAGATGTCCGAAGGTTCCGCAATGTTAACTGGCATCGACTATAAAGTACCGGCTTTTGGTGGAAACCGGTCTACCAATTTTACAATGGCAGGAAATAGGCATTGAATTTACCGGTCAATGTCGGTTGGTTTATGAGACCATGGCAACCGAGTCCAGATGCTGCAAGGAAGGTGATAACGTGTTGTGACCTAGTAAGAAATATTGGAGCGAGTTGAACCGCAAGAACATCGTACCACAGAAATTAAGAAGCTTGAAACAAAATTAATCAAATTAGTTTAGCACTGTTTCGACCTGTAATGTCTCATTAGTGCAGCTGTTAAGTGGCACTGTGCTAGCTTTTACACTAGCAGGCACACTAGTCTCCACTTTGTGGTACCTTTCGGTCAACGTCGATCTGCAGGGTACCCTATATACTAAGTACCGAACAACAGAGACGACGAACCACTGTGGAGCGCACTATGGCCAAACGGATCTGCTTGGAAACCGATAGTGCAAAAGGCAAAAAAACACCAATGCAATATATGTGCAAAAAAAGCCATAATATTGCAAAGCTGCAGACAGGGTGTGTACACGCACTGTTTTGACCTGTAAGGTCTCATCAGTGCAGCTTTGGTGATTACACTATTTTATCAAAGATTTCTGAAAACGCTCATTACTTTGTTGAACAACACGCAAAGATACTCACTGTTAGCTTTGGTAAGTTTTTCGTGGATCGAATTCTCGACCACCAGATTTGGAACATAATAATGCCAGGATATTCAATCGACCACACTGGAAACATCTGGAAAAGAAAAGAAATGTTTTTGTTTTCCACCAATTAATTTTCCCAACGGTTAACGGGTTAATGTCTCTTTCATTTCAGAGATCAATGATTACAAATGTTTCGGTCGAAACACCGCTAAACTGGAGAAGTTTGAAACCAAGTGTTTCTGATTACCGTCAGTCAGTTAATTTATGAAATACGAAAAATCGATTTCGCCTACAAAGGCATCATCAGTTTCTGCAAATAAAATGCAATAAAGCACTCGAAGCTACCTGTACACAAGATAGGCAAGCAAATAAAATAAAACAAAACTAAAATGATGAATACACTGTGGCCCCTACTACTACTACATCTGCCCAACTGCGAACTGCACTGCTGTGCAAGGCTTTCTAACACCGGAGGCAGAAAGATAAGGGAGTGCGAATCACGTGAGCACGTAAAAGAGTAATGACAACCCGCAGCATGAACGCAGGACGTCATTGAACAACATTAAATAAAATTTTAAAAGATGTACTTGTCCATAAAACCACACAACAACATAAAGCATAACCAGCACCCGCAATTGCCAACGAATTCGGGGAGGATCATTTTTTTAATGTTTATTGAGGCTTGAGTGCGGTTCAGCCATTTTGCTTCGCACACATCCAGCTTTACGGCCATTGGTTGTTCTACGAATACCACCGAAAAACAACTTGAAATGCTCAGTTGCGTTCCTGCCAGTGGGTGCGCGTTTGCAAAGTGGTGGCGCAGAGCCGTTTAGTCGCTACCTCCCAACTTGCCTTGAGCTGAATTCCAGTCTGACCGGTGCTGTGTCCATCTTATTGAAAATTTATTTTTGGTTTGGCCAACATATTGTTCCTGACAGATCATGCATGTCGCAACATAAATGCCGAAAATCGCACACGTCAGATGTTACAGCAGTTTGTATTGTTTGCCTGTTTTTGTTGTTATTGTGGACGTTTCGGTAACCATGGATGTGTTTGCCTGTAGAAGTGTTTATCAATGTTATGGCCTGCATGTTCGAAAAATTGGTATATTTAAATAACCCACAAATTTAGGTTATTTACATTGCTATAAATAAATAACGTAATATAAACCGTTATACATCAGGAGGTTAATTTTCTTTCAAATAATATCCCAGAAACCAGGGCTTCAAAACATTGTAGCGAGATAATATCCACTCTGTAGAGTATGGGAAACTGAAGTCGATACATCGTTCCCAAAACAACACAAAACACAAGTGATTAAAGCGATTTCAGTTGTGAAGTGCCTACACTGATTTTGATCAAAAATTGTTGGTTCTTGCTTAGAAATTTTTAGACTGCTTTTTGTTTCAATCCTGGGTATTCTTACTTATTTTGACACTTTTTTAAATAACCACACTTATCAGGAAGATATGATAAATAAAGTGGTGTGGTAAATATCGTTATCAAGTTGGCAGTTGTTAAGCTTATAGCACAGCATAAATGTAAAATACTTGCAAATCTATATTCCTGCCACACAGAATCTAAGCAGAAAAAAACATAAAAGATGGCAGCTGATTTTGAAAGCATATAAAGTACTTACTCGATTGTTAGCCGCCCTCGATTGTAAGCCGCACGTAAATGTAAAAAGCAAACTTAGGTGCTCTGCATCAATATTTGTCAACAAATCAGCGTCCTCTTGAACAACTGTTTCAAAACTTAGCAATACTTCACCGAACTATAACAAAAATAGGGCATTCGATCTTTCTTGCCAACACTACAACTATAATTCCCCTGGTATATACAGTAAGCATTGCAGAAAGTATGCCTTAACTATAGGGAACAGGTATGAATTACGGAAATGGACGCCTATATATTCGTGATGTGTTCAAGCTTCACATTGCTTCCTTTGCAAACTGAAAGTACAACTTTCTCCACTGCTAGGTTGGTTTTTGAAAGCCCTCTAACACCGGTGCTTATATAACCTTTTTACAGACTGTTAGCACTTTTTTCGACAAGAAAATTTTAACCGCACAATGCGATCTAACCCATGAAATGGTTCTGCAGCCCAGAGCAGAGGAAACAATTTACGCTATATCATGAACTTACACTTAACCGTTCACGTGTAAAACAGGATTTCCTTAATAATATATCTTTGTAATTATAAGGTCGTTGCATACTAAGCAAAATTTTGTGACGATGTGCAAAATTTGTTGATTTGCTTTGTCATTGAGTACCGGAACGTTGCAGAGAATATTGTTAAATTTGCTTAACAATGATGACGAGGGTCGCACGTATCAATAGACTGAAAATTAGGTGTAGTTCCAACAGTTCTCAAGGTTTATGTTGTAGCCGCACACCCATGTTTCCCAACTTAATTCTTCACACATTTGGAACACAGACGGACCAAAGGCTGCAGACGAAACAGTCTTCTGGCATCCGGCTCGATGGCAAACCTTTTTTTCATGTAACTTGTTAAATACCCGTTCGCACTGTACTCTAACAATCTCTTATTTCACTTTGCGATTTAACTAAGCAACTGAAACAACGCCGTAATCACTCGAATCTTAGCTTTCACGCGCACCGTTATAATTGCGGCACTCGCACATAAAGTTGTGGAATGCGGCTCCACTGTAAAAACTTTGGCGTTTGTAAAAGTTCCACCATTGTATATAGACAACTTTTTAGGTGTATCATAACCAAATTGAAAAAAGTCGTAACAAGAAGTGAAAAAATTCAACTGAAAAGGCCAATATATCGGGTGATTGTAACCCGCACCATGTTACCAATAATCACAACAAACTCTCATATCCGCACTGTTGCGCATGAGGTTGAAAAGCACTGCCCTGCGCGTACTTTTTTTATGCTCGATTGGTGATTTAACAAAAAACATTCGAGTTTGGCAATGAATGAGCGGGTAAAAGCAGGCACAATTTGGTCCACATTAGCTGGCTACTAACTTCGACGCGCACCATTGTATGGGTCGTTGTCGGGTTGTGGTAGCCTTGATTCTCGAGATATTAAGTTCCAAATTACAAAAATGATTTTACAAAAAACTATTACATGTTCGCGAGAAAAAAGAAATGGTGTTTCAAAGACAACCCGACAAATAAAGCACCGCACGTAGGTTGCAGTTAAAACATCTTGGATCGGCAATTTCGATGTGAAAAGTTTGTTTATTATGCACCGAAGGGTGGTTGAAACTAAAAGGTAAATTCCCTATGGTCATCGAAATCAGTTGTGCACTGCATATGATGCTTAGAGGCCTCTGATCTATGCAGTAGTTCACCATTTAAACTAAATTGAATTAATATTTAATTGCGAATCATAATAATTATGGAAACATTTTTCTTGTGGTTGGATTTTATTTCATTTTTCCATTTCGTCTTATGA
The DNA here is from genome assembly GCF_947561715.1 of Ascidia mentula. Taxonomy (NCBI): domain Eukaryota; kingdom Metazoa; phylum Chordata; class Ascidiacea; order Phlebobranchia; family Ascidiidae; genus Ascidia; species Ascidia mentula. The sequence continues at coordinate 18,454,549 of NC_138568.1, read as the reverse complement.
AACAGAAAAGAGGCGTAGAATTTATTCCTCGGTTTCTATTGGTTAGTCACGCTTGACTGCAAATTTCCAGTCACACACATTTATTAAAACAGGCATAAAAATGATAAATTTCATGACCAATTCACATGGCACAATTAACTATTGATGACCACATGTTGGAAAGCCTCGCTACCTGTAATTTGTAATAGAGGTCATTAAAGTTTGCATCTGTGTGCACAACTAGGCATGCAGCAAAATACCAGAGGGATGTTAGTTGACAAAAAAAAAATCGCCAGTTAACAAAAGTTTGAACGCGCGTTACTCGGCCACCTTACGAGGTAGCGCCATGATTTTTTCACACGATACAGATCATAGGCTGATCTTTCCAACGATACCAAAATTATTAAAAAAAAACATATTCATATTTGGTTATTAATATCATATGCGTATTATGACATAAGTCGCGAAAACAAGATTCGCTTCGCTAAATTTTAAAGCATAACATTCTACGCGCTAAACCCTTTCAAACGATATCAAAACTTTTGAAAAATTCGCTGGGGCTTGTACAGAAAAATGAATTTATATTTTTGAAACATGAAAAAATATCGATTTTTCCCTAATAACTTTTTTTATCGTTATGGCCCAAGTTTTAATTTACAACCATACGAAAGCCCAAAAATCAAGCTTTCCAAAAATATTAAACATGTCTAAAAACACATTGAGCTGCCGCTGTACGAGCCGAATACACTTCAACCCTACACCCCCCACTGTAAACACGGTTTAGGGGTGCTCTGGTGCATACTTTCACCGATAAATGTTGCTACAAAGCGAGTCGCAAGCTTTTCTTTTGCACAAACCACCTTATACCATCCCACTATCGAATGAAATCAAAGTTGAATCAATTCAGTCAGAGATGCTATGCTAAATCCAACGATTACTTACTCAAACCCGACCGTCGCCCGCCCCTTTTTAAACCGCCAAGCCATATGTATGGGCGTCACGTACTTTCGCCGATAAATGTTGCTACAAAGCGAGTCGCAAGCTTTTCTTTTGCACAAACCACCTTATACCATCCCACTATCAAATGAAATCAAAGTTGAATCAATTCAGTCAGAGATGCTATGCTAAATCCAACGATTACTTACTCAAACCCGACCGTCGCCCGCCGCTTTTTTAAACCGCCAAGCCATATGTATGGGCGTCACGTACTTTCGCCGATAAATGTTGCTACAAAGCGAGTCGCAAGCTTTTCTTTTGCACAAACCACCTTATACCATCCCACTATCAAATGAAATCAAAGTTGAATCAATTCAGTCAGAGATGCTATGCTAAATCCAACGATTACTTACTCAAACCCGACCGTCGCCCGCCGCTTTTTTAAACCGCCAAGCCATATGTATGGGCGTCACGTACTTTCGCCGATAAATGTTGCTACAAAGCGAGTCGCAAGCTTTTCTTTTGCACAAACAACCTTATACCATCCCACTATCGAATGAAATCAAAGTTGAATCAATTCAGTCAGAGATGCTATGCTAAATCCAACGATTACTTACTCCAACCAGACCGATTAGTATGAAAACTAACATTATTACATGTTCATATTATAAAATTGTGTTTGCAACATTTGTTTTTATAGTTCATTACTACAAAGAATCTTACTATCAGTTGTTTTCGCAACATTATTTTTGCGTTGGACCCCATTAGGCGGGGGTATCTGATAAGTCGGCGAGCCGAGTGATCGGAATCAGCGAGGCTCAAGGCCGCGCTGCGGGCAGAGAGATCGGGGGCTACGAGGCTCAAGATCGGGCGGCGTGTTTTCTGATCGGCACAAATTGGGTAATTATAGATTCTTCAATATAAGCAAACACAAACAGAAAGTCATTCATTCTCATTGAGAAACCAATTGCAAACGGCGAAGCTACGACATACGTTATTACGAAACAAGCTATGGAGAAGTCGATCATTGAAAACTGGTTGAATGTTTGTACCCAGCCAAAGGTAAGAACTCTTTTTCGAGCATTGTTTATTGTTAATGTGTATAAATTTAACTTCGTTTACTTTTTTTGCAGCCATCAAGAGTGGAGAAGTACGGCCTTGGGATATCTGGGAAGCAAACGATGTGGCGGGTTCCCGTCAAAAGCAGCCGGAAACGGTTGCTGTATATTTCCGACAGCAATGCTCGGAAATACGTTTTGCCTTATGAGGTGAAACCATCTAATTCTTTTTCTTTTGATTTTGCAGCTTTAAGCATGTCTGGTGGTACCATCTGGCATGCAATACAGGAACTATCTTCATCTCCAATCGTGGAAGACGTCGAAGTTGTTGTCATAGGGTTTGGCACCAATGATGTTCTCGCAATGAAAGGTGACAACCCTATGAATGGTGGCATTAGCGGAATTGTTGGCCGCATGAAAGCTCTTGTCCGATTGGTAAGGACACTTTACCCATTCGTCAAGGTATGTAGAAATACTATACATTACTTTGTGTCATTTAAACAATATACGTTCTAAGTATTTATACCCTATTTCGCGTTGCAGATTTTTCACACTGGAATATTGCCTTCGACAAAAAAGCCACGTTTGGTTACATCCCTTAACAAAGAGTTGAGGAAGTCAGCAGAAGAAGTGGAACTTCGGTTTATTGAGGGTGGCATCCCATCGCAGTTACTTAGTAACGATGGGATCCATCTTTCAGATGAAGGGCTACAACTTCTGCTGACACACGTGGAAAGGACTGTCCAATCACAGGAGGTGGTGGTCAAGGCTTCTATCCAAAATTTCCCCGAATTAAATGCGGGAACAGCGATAACGCCGGGTCCACTGTTGGTGAGTACACATGTGTTTACAACAAAACTATAACAATAACGACATTATGTTACACTAGGAGTCCATGGAGCAGATGGAACCGGTGAAAACAAGGCCAACATTTCTCGATATTGTTCAGGAAAAGACGCAGCAGGTAAATTATTACATAATATATCACAACCCACTGTATCGTAGTATAACTTGCAGTTAAACAAACTACATTTGTATTTGCTAGGTTGACAAACCGTCATATGTACGGTTAGCTCCAGTACAGCGATCGGCTCCAGAGTACGATTGGCTCCAGAGGCCTTCCCAAATATGGGGAGGAGGAGGAGGAGGAGTACTGGATTCCAACCTGCGGTCGTCCACCAAACTGCACACCAGACGACAACGGAATGTGACGCAAGCATCGGAGTCCGGATGGATGGTTGTAACAAGGCGAGGAGGAAGAACGTCGGGGTACTCGAGCAGCGAGGAGTTCCAGCCCAACCCATCACCAGAGGACATCGAGATGACCAGCCCAACACCAGAGGACACCGAGATGACCAACACCCCACTGAAGAAGTGTATGAAGAGAAAGAAGAAGAAGAGTCCTAACGCCAAGAAGGCCGCGTCACCGCAGATGAAGTGCGCTCGAAGGGAAATTCCCGACAACAAGAACATCACGTCACCACCGATGAAGTGCGCTCGAAGGGAAATTCCCGACAACAAGAACATCGCGTCACCACCGATGAAGTGTGCTCGAAGGGAAATTCCCGAGACCGTCTCGCCAACGTCTTGTAAGGAAAAGAAGAAACAAGGTAATTTAACAATTGATATATTTGTGAGAGCAATAACTACGTTCTCAACATTTGACCCTCACGCCCTCTCGTCGTGGCATGCTTTGGTTAGTTTTTTTTCTAAAAGAAGAATGTCAAACGCAGAACGTCGCAAAAAAGTTCGTAAACTTCAAAGATTTTGGGAACGCAATAGAATTGACATAACAACGTCTCTTCGCGAATCATCATGTAGTTGTAATATTGTTGGAAATGATAACGCCGAAGAACCTGTTTGCGCTGCTAGTCCATCCAATGTCGAATTTAATGTAGTCGACTCTAATGCCGATGACAATCTTGGTTTAATGATCACAAAGATAATTGACGCTTTAAAACAATTTCACACTTTTGACCCAAATAATAACGATAACTGGCACACGCTTTACTGTTTAATATACCAAGGAAAACACAATAAACTTTATATTCGAAACAAGATCCGGTTACTTAAATCAACTTGGGAGCGCAACCGGGATGAAATTGTAAAACACTGCGCGAGCAAATGCGAGATTTTTGAAGAGGGTAAAGAAGTAATCCAATGCGCTGATAGGGGCGACGAGAGTGATGGGGGTCAAAATAACGTGGATGTTGCTGATGTGTGTGATGAGGATTTGGTTGATGTTGTGGAATGTTTGAACAAATCGGAAGGTGTAAACGAACAGGTAACAGGTTTGACTGATGTGCGCGATGAATGCGATGAATTCGGCGAGTGCGATGTTGATGAGTTTGTCGAGTTAAACCGCGACGCGCATTGGTCTCCGAGCACTTTTGCACAGAGTGCAAGTTTTACTTTAACTACAGACGAGTTCGATCATATTAGTAAAGGTATTAAAGGTAGATATTGTACAGGAAAGGAATGGCCGGAAATCATTCGACGCGCATTGAAGGACAGTAATCCGTACTGTTCTTTCGCGGCAAAGGAGCAAAGATGGTATGTCAAGCAAAAAACGGGCCGCTTTTTTCACAGCAAATTTCGGTGCACATTTGGGACTTGTCACTGTGTGGCATCTATCGACTTGGTTTGTTTGGATAAAAAATATTTTACAGTAAACTATTCATCAATTCCTGTTCATCCAACAGGAACAACAAAATCCACCCATTTAAAAGGTTTAAGATTGGAAAAAGTTAAACAACTTGTAACGAATAATTGCCCCCGCTTAACGTACCTTGGTATGCTCGAAAAAATTGAACCTGGCGTCTTAGAATCAGGAAATAGGGATGACGCGCCATCCAAGGAGGTGTTAAAAAAGGCTCGAAACGCTGCGATTAGGATAGGCGTCCCGTCCAAACAGGAATTAGAAGCGCTTGCAATTATGCAGAAAGAACAAAAGGTCGACTGCGTTACGGTGAAAGGAAAGTTGGGCGGAACGTTGCAGCATGTCACTTCGACTCCCAGTATCATGCTGTGGTCGCAAGAGACGTTAGAGATTTTCCACGAACGCACTAAACGTGATATAATGTACATAGACGCAACCGGCAGCGTGATTAAAAACCGAGGTAACGATGCGCATTTTTACGTTTACGAAATAGTTGTTAGAAACCCCAACAAAGGAGAAGCGCCGTTAGCTGTCGCAACGTACGTCACAAACCGCCATAATATCGCATCAATTTCGCAATTTTTAAAACTCTATAAAAGCGACGAAAATAAATACATCGGTAAAACGAACGTTAAACTTATAATGTGCGATAGTTCAATGGCGCTTATTCGTTCAATTTTAGTCGAGTATATGGTCGAGGACTTCCACGCTTATATAGAACGGTGTTACGCGGTCGTATCGGGAGAAGCAAGTGACAGACAGTTAAATCAGAAGCCGTTCCTACATTTATGTAACAGTCATATAATGAAAAATTTGAAGCAATTATGCGGATTAGTAAAAAAGCGTCGCGCCGAATCGATGTTTATCGTTGGTTTGTTGGTAGCCGCAGAGGGTATGAAGGAAATTGAAGAAATTTTGTTCCACATGACTTTGCTTTATAATTCAAAAGACGCAAATCAAGCTAAAACCAATTGGGATTTGTTAAATGGTATAAGGTTGTTTGTGCAAAAGAAAAGCTTGCGACTCGCTTTGTAGCAACATTTATCGGCGAAAGTACGTGACGCCCATACATATGGCTTGGCGGTTTAAAAAAGCGGCGGGCGACGGTCGGGTTTGAGTAAGTAATCGTTGGATTTAGCATAGCATCTCTGACTGAATTGATTCAACTTTGATTTCATTCGATAGTGGGATGGTATAAGGTTGTTTGTGCAAAAGAAAAGCTTGCGACTCGCTTTGTAGCAACATTTATCGGCGAAAGTACGTGACGCCCATACATATGGCTTGGCGGTTTAAAAAAGCGGCGGGCGACGGTCGGGTTTGAGTAAGTAATCGTTGGATTTAGCATAGCATCTCTGACTGAATTGATTCAACTTTGATTTCATTCGATAGTGGGATGGTATAAGGTTGTTTGTGCAAAAGAAAAGCTTGCGACTCGCTTTGTAGCAACATTTATCGGCGAAAGTACGTGACGCCCATACATATGGCTTGGCGGTTTAAAAAAGCGGCGGGCGACGGTCGGGTTTGAGTAAGTAATCGTTGGATTTAGCATAGCATCTCTGACTGAATTGATTCAACTTTGATTTCATTCGATAGTGGGATGGTATAAGGTTGTTTGTGCAAAAGAAAAGCTTGCGACTCGCTTTGTAGCAACATTTATCGGCGAAAGTACGTGACGCCCATACATATGGCTTGGCGGTTTAAAAAAGCGGCGGGCGACGGTCGGGTTTGAGTAAGTAATCGTTGGATTTAGCATAGCATCTCTGACTGAATTGATTCAACTTTGATTTCATTTGATAGTGGGATGGTATAAGGTGGTTTGTGCAAAAGAAAAGCTTGCGACTCGCTTTGTAGCAACATTTATCGGCGAAAGTACGTGACGCCCATACATATGGCTTGGCGGTTTAAAAAGGGGCGGGCGACGGTCGGGTTTGAGTAAGTAATCGTTGGATTTAGCATAGCATCTCTGACTGAATTGATTCAACTTTGATTTCATTCGATAGTGGGATGGTATAAGGTTGTTTGTGCAAAAGAAAAGCTTGCGACTCGCTTTGTAGCAACATTTATCGGCGAAAGTACGTGACGCCCATACATATGGCTTGGCGGTTTAAAAAGGGGCGGGCGACGGTCGGGTTTGAGTAAGTAATCGTTGGATTTAGCATAGCATCTCTGACTGAATTGATTCAACTTTGATTTCATTCGATAGTGGGATGGTATAAGGTTGTTTGTGCAAAAGAAAAGCTTGCGACTCGCTTTGTAGCAACATTTATCGGCGAAAGTACGTGACGCCCATACATATGGCTTGGCGGTTTGAAAAAGGGGCGGGCGACGGTCGGGTTTGAGTAAGTAATCGTTGGATTTAGCATAGCATCTCTGACTGAATTGATTCAACTTTGATTTCATTCGATAGTGGGATGGTATAAGGTTGTTTGTGCAAAAGAAAAGCTTGCGACTCGCTTTGTAGCAACATTTATCGGCGAAAGTATGCACCAGAGCACCCCTATACCGTGTTTACAGTGGGGGGTGTAGGGTTGAAGTGTATTCGGCTCGTACAGCGGCAGCTCAATGTGTTTTTAGACATGTTTAATATTTTTGGAAAGCTTGATTTTTGGGCTTTCGTATGGTTGTAAATTGAAACTTGGGCCATAACGATAAAAAAAGTTATTAGGGAAAAATCGATATTTTTTCATATTTCAAAAATATAAATTCATTTTTCTGTACAAGCCCCAGCGAATTTTTCAAAAGTTTTGATATCTTTGAAAGGGTTTAGCGCGTAGAATGTTATGCTTTAAAATTTAGCGAAGCGAATCTTGTTTTCGCGACTTATGTCATAATACGCAAATCATATTCATAACCGAATATGAATATGTTTGTTTTTAATATTTTTGGTATCGTTACAAACTTCAGCCTATGATCTGTATCGTGTGAAAAAATCATGGCGCTACCTCGTAAGGTGGCCGAGTAACGCGCGTCCAAACTTTTGTTAACTGGCGTTTTTTTTTTGTCAACTAACATCCCTCTGGAAGCAAAATACAACGTTTCATTGATAACCATATTTAAACCCATTAAGACTTCTCAGATCAATTGTAAAGTTATTGAACAAACGCACCTTGCAACCCTAGCTTAAAGTTATTGTTGCATCTTGTTTTTGTTAAAACAAAGTTTCCCACACTGATGAAATGCCCTAACGTTTAGTGCAAATGACAACTGCAGACTATATTACTGATTTAGCATACAGTGGATTCAATAGTCGTACAAACAGAAAACACACATAGGTGCCATGCTGGTGCCATGTTGGTGCCATGCTGGTGCCATGCGTGCCATTTTGGTGCCACGTGGGAAAAATTTGGGGACATGCGTGCCATGTTGGTGCCACATGGCCCGTGCCGCTTTTTGGTTACAACCGCTGTTGTCATGCAGAGTGCAAAAGGACTGACTCTATTTTTATTATTTTAAAGGCAAATTTAACTCGTTTGTGTTGTACTACGTTATTTTTAGTACTCAATATATTTTTACTACATCCAAGTTTTTTTTTCTGTGTTTTGAATTAACTGTTGCTTTTGGATACAGTTTGCAATCAATCATTGATTTTTCGCGATGCAAAGATTCCAGCAGGTCTTGTGCCGCAGAATCAGTCCACATACCTTTGCAAGCAGGCATAGAGGGACCAGTTGTTCCCGTAGCCATCCACAATATTTATTCAAAGAGAACAATCTTCTTTTGAAACAACATTCCCAAAACTTTGTTGGAACGAGTTGGAGAACTCTTTTCACAAGCCAGACTTTAAATGGATCCACTGTGTCCTTCCAACTGTCTGATATAGGTGAAGGGATTAAAGAAGTAGAAGTGAAAGAGTGGTATGTTGAAGTTGGAGAAACAGTTCAACAATTTGACAACATATGTGAGGTAAATGAGAGCTAAATGGTAATACACCGGTTTGAAAAGTTTAAGTTTGCATGGATGTATTTTTTCGGCGAACGTCAAATGCACGTACAAACTGATGTTTTTCATATGGTAATGCATAAGCTAATTGTGTTTGCAGAGATTGCTTATAAAATTTCGAAAATTTGCACAGCATTCATTGCAATCAGAGTAATGCACTTGTTCTGATAAGTTGTACATTAATCTACTGGTTGTCTGATTGGAAAGTTTATAATTTTCTATGCACATTTTGATAAAAATATCAAGACAAAGCCTATATCAATGTATTGCAGTCGATCGGCCTAAATCAAATGCACCATTGATTTTCTGGTTTTATGCAGGTCCAGAGTGACAAGGCATCAGTTTCTATAACCAGTCGTTATGACGGGAAAATAGTGAAGCGTTATTACAATGTGGGGGATATTGCTCAGGTTGGAGATCCACTCGTTGACATTGAGCTGGATGCAGAGGATGGAGCTGCTGAAGGTAAAAATGAACTGTTAGATTGATGATGACATATTTATTGTGCTTGATCACATAAACATATTTGCTTAATGTGAAATAAGTTACTTTAGGTTACTATCTTGTCTTGAATTGATCCGTGGTTGTATTATTCATGTACAATTCATTTTTTTCATGTTATGTAATTTTCTTTTTTATCTTATGGTGGAGACTTTTACAAACTCAATATGCACATTACTATATATATACCTTTAGGTGGGTGATTAGGATGAAGCTGTTTTGTGCATTGTGCACTTTTTTGTAAAGAAATGCAATCAACATTTGTATCTTAAATAGAGGAGCATACAACAAGTCCTGCACCTGAAGTTGACGTAACTACAGAAACAAGCCAAGCATCCTCATCCACTGACCCTGTTCAATTACAGACTGACCTCACATCTGACAAAGTTCTTGCCACTCCCGCTGTCCGCCATTTAGCCAAAGCCAAAAACATTAGTCTGTCTTCAATCCAGGTAAAATATGTTTTAAACCCTGATCGGCTGGAAACTTAAGTTTTGGGTTTGTGCGCATTACCTTTTATATCACAAATATTTTTCCATGAAGTCACAGACTTTAGTATTCTTGGTTGGGACGTTATGTAATAAATAAAAAGACCATGCATATAAAGGAAACCATACATTATTGCCTAAAGAGCTAGTTCAACCATGGTTTGTTGTGTAGCATACAAATGATACAGTCATATCCTTGTTTTTGTTTTGATGTTTTTTATTAAATAGGAGGTGGCACAATTTGTTATCACAAGTTATCGGCTATAGCTACCAAAATTTTTTTTTTCTTAAATCCAAGTTGTTACTCTGAAATGGAACATTGCACTTGTCTTGTCCACCAACTTATAATGATGTTAGACAGCGAACTTGTATTCGAATGTGTTTTAATGCCACAAACTCACCAACAACTTACTGACTTGCTGCAATTAATTTTATAAAAATATTGACAATCTTTCATGTGTTGTCAACACTGCTGACACATCAAACTTGTTTTAGGGAACTGGAAGAGATGGTCGTGTGCTGAAAGAAGATATTTTAAGACATCTAGGTGAAACTACCACTGTATCTACTCAACCTCAACCACAAGCACCCAAAGTCGTCTGTTTGACACAAGATACTGTTGAACCAATACGGGGAATAAGAAAGGTTTCAAAGCACTAACATTAATTTTTCAAATTCTACCTTTTGTAAACTGTGTTATACCCAATAAACAAGACTAAGACTGTATGCTACAAATACCTTTCTGGTGTTTATGTTGGGGGTTAAGCCATTTTGTGAACCTAGTGTGCATTTTTTTCACAGGCAATGTTCACCAGCATGACTGCAGCTCTTGGCATCCCACAGTTTGGCTACAATGACGAATACAATATGACCAAGTTGGTTGAACTACGCAAGCACGTTAAGAAGGAGGTCCAGTCAACTATTGATGGAAAGCTCACTTATATGCCTTTCATAGTGAAAGCTACTTCTATGGCACTGTCCAAATATCCACTTCTCAATTCACAAATTGATGGAGAAAATCTTGTGTACAAGGTAGTTATAGTAGTAATAGTCAACAGTAGTAGTAATTACCAAGTAATCCATACAGTATATTCTATCGCCTTTACTTGCTTTATGGCTTTAATCAATCATTTTGCAGTAAAATGAAATTGCTGATTGCAAAAAACATTAAGTAAGACTTCCCCCACAGAGTTAACTTCAACTATATGTGTTGCCATTTTATGCTTGTAAATTTTAGGTAGTTGGTAGTATTTGGATTTTTTTAGGCTGACCACAACATCAGCATAGCTGTGGACACCCCTGAAGGTCTACTAGTTCCATCAATCAAAGAGGTGCAAAATCTCAACATTCTTGAAATAACCGCTGAACTGAATCGTCTGCAGGAGGCTGGTTTCAAGAGCAGACTATCTCCCAATGATCTTGCCGGTGGCACTTTCAGTCTTTCAAACATAGGCAATGTAAGTTTGTCCTTTAACAATGAATATTTGCTTGTGTTGGGGCTAAAAAGTGTGGTTGTAATTGTATTGTTAAGTGCCTGAAACAAATGTGTTGTGATGATGTCTGCATTTTGTTTTGTTTGATTTGTGTACACCCAAGGTTTTTACAGAAAACTTACTAATAATGTGGCAATAAACATCCTTTCAAACTTATTCTATAAACTATAGAATCACTTTAGTACAAGTATTTATGTGAAAAACATTTTACAGACAAGTTATTTATTGTAGATTGGTGGGACCTACATGAGACCTGTTATATTTCCTCCACAAGTTGCCATTGGTGCTCTGGGAAGAATTCAGGTAAGTTATAACAAACATAGTCTTGATTAATAGAACATGTGACAGCTATTTCAAGATCAATTTTATAAAATCATGTGTATGATAAATTGGAAAATGACTTTTTTGTGGCCCTGTCTGTATCAAAAGTAATCCAAGTGTACCTTATTTGTTTTGTTAAAAATCTCAATAAAATGTTTTTGTGATAAATGAATACTGGATTTTAACATTAAAAAATATGGGAAAAAAATGGTTTAGTTTGGAAAGTTAAACTTTGGTTATAGACACTTTTTTTAACAAAGTATTACTGCTTTTAATTATTGTTTATATATATTGAGAAATGTCAACCCGGTTATTTTGTCTCAGATATTGCCACGATTTGATCGCCATGACAATGTAACCAAAGAACACATAATGTGCGTGAGTTGGTCTGGGGATCACCGTGTAGTGGATGGGGCAACCATGGCAAGGTTTTCGAACCAACTCAAACAATATCTGGAAGATCCTGGAAAAATGATCCTCCACTTGAAATAATCATGTTTTCAAGACTTAGAACAAAGTTTATTTCATGCTAAAGAATTCTTCATTTACTGAATATCAAGGATTCGTTACACTTCTTTACACAATAGTGGTATTGGGCGTTGCTTTTTATATTGCTTACCTACACCTAGCGGCTGTTTTATTAGACAGGGCATGTCTATTAGTGTGCTTGTGTTTTGCAAATTATTTTTCTGCAAAAATTATTTAAACCTATATTTGCATTTAATATCAGAGCATTACCAAAAAACTATCTAGATAAAAGGGTTATGGTACGATTGTAAGTGTATGTGGTAAAAATGACCATTTGCAAAGACAACAGCAAAAATACTAGCAAATTATCTTGTGTACACTTTATGCGTCAAAGTGCTTTGCTTTTGTTATTGCAGACCTGTTGAGTTATATGCTTTCAAGGCCAATATGTCTTTTTATCATGTGAAGTAAAGAATTGTGAAAATGAAGTGACTTTTCTATTTCAAACGCTTTTTTTTTCAATTTTGCTCATATACACACAAAATAAATTGTGCTACTGCCTCGATGTGATGTTGTTTGTTTGCATAAGCATTTCAACAAAACAATTGACTTACTCCCCAGCAAATAATTTGTGCTTATTCCCTGGTCAACATTTTCTTTTGTATTGCGTCTATGGTATACTATATACTTTTGAAACACAACAGCCTAAACAACATCTGCATAACGTAAAAACATAAAAGTGTTTGCATAAAAGCAATAAAAATAAACAACTCTAAACATGATCCAGAAGAGAAACAAGTTGGTTTTTAAATGATCAAACAACCACAAATCTCCCATCTGATTACGTCCAAATATCTTCTAAGTATCGCTTTTGAGAAACGACTTCTTTAAACTTGACTAAAGCTTCATCATTCGTACAACTTGTGTGTTCTGCAATCATCTCCAGAAAACTCTGCCTCACATCTTTAGCCATGTTTCTTGCATCTCCGCAAATATAAAATATGGCGTTTGTTGAAAGGAGCAAACTGACTATTTTGTCCGAATGCATTTTCAAACTGTCTTGGACATATTTGGGAAATGGCTTTGCATCGTTGCGTGAAAAAGCCACACGAAAGTTTGTTAATACTTTGTCAGCTTTAAACTTTTCGAATGTTTCCTTGTAAAGGAAGTCTTGATTCTCATGGCGACATCCATAAAAAAGCCACGCAGCCCCAAGTTTTGCCTGTGTGGGGGATTTATTTTTGATGCGATGTTCTAAAAAGCCAACAAATGGAGCCACTCCAGTACCTGGTCCAATCATCACAATTGGAAAACCAGGATCTTGTGGCAAACAAAAACCCATGTTTTTTGTCGGAAAAATGTTTAAAAACACATCAGAGTTATTTTGATTTTTTAAATCAAAGATTCTTTCCAACATTCCAGTGCATACACCATTTCTAACATAAGTCCTGTCCCTGTTCTGAGCAAATCTTGTGACATTGAAAACAAATCGAACTTTACATGGATCTGTGTGAGGTGAACATGCCACTGAATACCTTCTTGGCATCAGCCTTGGCAGGTGTTGAGCCAACAGACAAAAGTCAGGTTTACAGGAAGGAAAGGTGGCCAAAATGTCCAGCAAGCAAACACTGGACTCTCGCACAAATTTTGTGTATTCTGTTCCCCCCTGTTTACTGACCAGCTCCTGCAGACGGTGCTGTTCCTTCGTGTCACCTGTACACTTTGAAAGAGCAGAAAGAAATGTTTTCTTTGGCACTGCACGAATTTCTAAATGGGACTTGAAGGCTTGTCTGATAGTGAAAGGAGACGCAAAGTGTGCTGGGGTGGATTTTTTGGGAAAGTTGTCAGAAACATACAGCTGGGCAGGTTTGTCAGCAACATCTTGTAACGACAGCCTACGAAAAACAAACTGATTTCAATTTAAAGTTGAATTGATAATATTTGGTGATTTTTTTAGTGTATAAGCTGATTTTTTTTATTTCACTACAATTTAACCACCTCATATAAAAAAATCATATTTAAAAATCAAAAGCAATTGATAAATGTTAGAAATCTAAAACATGTTGGTTTACCTTTCTATCAACCAATCCACCTCCTTATCATCATTTTCACAACAGATTGCAAATGAGTCACCAGGTTGAAATGGAAACATTTCATCTGAACTTAATGTAAACTCCAAAGTTCGTTTAAGTGCATCGTCAGATGTAAGTTGTTGCATGCTGGCAATCTTCGCCTGTATAACATCACCATTCTGCACTGGAAATTTTAGCCTTGTTTGATTTGATTCTGGTGACTGAAATTCAGAATCGAGGAACTTTACTTGAAGATAGATGGGAAAGACTGGGGGCAGAGTCAATGGGACTTCAGTTAAATCATCACTGCCTTTGCCAAGATATGGCTCAGACATTCCCTCTTTTTGAGTGATGTTAATTTCTAAGAGTCGTTTTTCCATGCTTTCAATTGCTCGACTCTGATCATTGATGTCAGATGAATTTGCATCTAGATGTTCATGGATTGGTATAGTTTCGCTTGCATTATCTAAACCACCAATTACTTCACTGTCACCACCATCGCGCACCTTTTCTTGTTGAAAATTTTTACTACTATTAAAATAAACTTCAACAGCTTCCCAGAGACCGTCCAACCACGGTTCTATTGTATCTTCCATGTCAGTTGCATCGTCAGCGAATGCGGTGTTATAGAAAGAATTGGCACCACATCTTTTGAAAGCCTTTTCCAACTTCTTCGGTCCACCACAGAAGGTTGAATAGTTGGTGTCACCAAGACCAAGTAAGGCATAGTGCAAGCTTGATAGATAGTTGTCAGGCAAGGTCTTACGATTCAAAGTTCGAATAAACTTTCGGGCATTTTCAGGTGGGTCGCCTTCACCTAACAATAAGAAGTACTGGTCAGATACGACACAGACAAAAAAAATTATTCAAACAAGTCAAGTGTTTCACAAACATTTTTGTTCACTGAACCCTACAAGACTATTGAATTGACAAGCAATCCCCAAAGTTTAGAATAGTAAACATATATTGGAGAGCTGCAGACAGTAAACATAAATTGTTTTATCATCAAAATGGCCTTTCTTTTAGAGGTAACATACATGTTCAGTAGTTATTTCTAAAAACCAGATGCTAGCAGTATTATTTGGTGGTGGAACCTCCTTTAGGAAATACTGCTTTAGATAATAAAGTAATAGTGATTAAAACAGTTCATATTAATTAACTGTAGATTTGTTGAAGGACTTCCTTGCAACAGTTTTTAATAGAAACAAGAATCCAACCTGTTGTTGAACATATAACAATGGCACATTCAACTTCAGTTATATTGAAAAGTTTTTCTTCATCTTTCAGACAAAACAGCTGCACGTCGTAGTTACGGAAGACACCATCTTCGTGTATATCGGTGGCGATTGCTTCAGCCTGCCCTGGAAGTTTTAAAGGTGTAAACAAAATTAAACACATAATCACGAACTTTATAATCAATGTACTTCGAATTTTACCTGTTTGGGATCCGTACAACACGATCACCTTTTTCCTAGACATGTTTTCGTCTTAAATTTCTAGTTCACCAAAATGACCAATTTACATCTGATCACTGCACACCAGAAGTTTTTTTGATTTATATCATTTTATATCGTTGGAAAGTTCAGCCTATGATCTATTATGTGTAAAAAAATCAAGACGCTACCTCGTAAGATGACTGAGTTACCGCGCCCAGCATTTTGTTAACTGGTTTACTGCACGCAGTTCCTCGAAATTCTTCATTACGCAATGTAAAAAAGAAGGGAAATTCCCGCCTATGACTATTAAGTTTTTATATGTCATAGAAATGTCACAGCAATACTGGTTACTAATTTATTTTAAAAATATACACTTTAGGATAGGTTATTTGGAAAACAACCTGTTTTTTCTCAGACACCCTGCCTTACGTCACATCATTTTGCAACGTAATCAGCGTTGAAAACACCACAAACAATAGCGATAAGTGCACATTTTTACGTCAAAGACGCGTAGTAAAAGAAACGTAAAAAAAAAATTAAAAAAACTTTGAAATCGTTAGATACAGGATAGTGTGAGAACCATTCAAAAGATGAGTAATTGTAAAATGTACGTAATGTAAAGCTTACGAAACCACCCCAGTTATAATCACTGCAGTGATTATGCTTACACACTGTATAAAACATACCAATTTTTTTTTTTTTGAGGTTTCATTACGGACCCCTGTGCAGTCGTTGCGGACCCCGGTTTGGGAGAACCCCTGTTCTAGACAGTAAAACAACTAAAATTACCTTTACAAAAGTGGCATACCGTTTTATGTGAAGTTTATCAGTTAATCACCAAACCTATTCACCCACAATAGCTTTTCGTTGCGTCTTGTGACCGAATTCAGGCATCACCGGCGTAATTGAAAACCGCAGTTACGTAACGAAGCTTCATTTAAAACTCGAACAATTCCCTAGGGAACATCACACACACACTCGTCCCGATGAAGGTTAATTACATGCACGATGCTACATGTAGACATGCTGTGGGGGCTGGACTCAGTTTTGTTATAACTGATAAGAGTGATGCGGAATTGGATCTGATATTGGAGACGTCGGATATCGCCGACGTTAAAACGGAACACTTTTTTGGCGACATGCGGTAGTAGTTTTGAAGTACTGAATATCGTTTGATTTGTACAAGTTTTAAAGAATATGAAAATACACTTTACAGCCAATTCAGTTAAGTTTGGTTGATACCATAGGATTACAATAGTTTTAGGGTATTTTGCTTGGTATCACGAGTATATTTATCAGGAAGCCTTCAGAGAAAACTTCTATACACGACATTTAGTTTCAATCGCGTTTATCCAGGAAGGTAGAATAATAAGGTGTTTTTTGAGTGTTTGCTCCAATTTTTCACCTTTTTATGATTCGTGTATCTAAAGTCAAACTTCTCGCAATAAGGCTATATACGTCTAACAAATGCCGGACTTGATTATCTTTATGGTTTAATCGGTGCCGAGCCATTGCTTTTATTTCTTTTGTATATTCTTCATCTGCGTAGTTGTTTTTTTATGCGCAAAATACACATGATTTGATTGTTTTTTATTTCTATTATGGATTACAATGTTTTATCCAAAATTAACTCTTTGTCATTATTTTTCACATTGTTTTAGTATACTGTTGGCACCCGGCAAGGTTGTAAGTTTAGGAACGAACGCGTAATGTATGACGACAAACGAACTGTGGCAAGTGGTGATTTCTTGAACTACAACAGAGCAAGGCGGGTCGTGTGTTTGCCTGGACATTCTGGCTGGGATCTTTTGATCGACCCTTCTACCCCCTTACGCCATTGCACGCAGAGGTAAAAACATGTGAATTTGAACACAGTGTGATGTAAAATAGCAAGCTCAGCATTCTTCAAACATAAGTATAAAAAAGTCGTTCTATTCTGTTTGAATAAGTGATGCTGATAATGCCTAATTGTTGGAGAAATATACACATCAGAAATAACATGACAACAAATGACTGAAGGTTTTTGTTGTTTAATTTGTTAAATAAATCAGATACAAGTCTTTGCTGCCCTTATGAGACTTTTTGATAATTGATAAATATAATGTTAATTTTAAAGAAAAGAATATTTTCGAAACTTTGTTATTGTGATACTGATGCTGCTAGGCACACTGGCAGTTCAAAAACGCTTTTCTGGCGATATAGGTAACCGCATGAAGATTGTTTTATGACAACTGAATTTTCAAGCGAAATGCGGCCCTGTAGCGTCACAAGAGATGTTTGCTTTCCTCTCCGACATGCATGCAAACAAATAACCTTTGCAGCTTTGGCGCTAATAACTCTTACACAATTTATACTGATTGCTTTGTTGTTGTGGTTTTTACGTATATTGTGCTTTGTTTTCAAAGGTTTAATTTATTTTGGATTGAGTTTATAGGACTTCCTGGAACCGATGCATGTTTTACAACCCGACATTATTTTGTTGAAGGCGTCTGCTGTATTTTATCATCACCGAGTGGTAGCTTACGGCTAAGTGCACGGCTTTCAGCTTTTCAATTTTTGCTAATCCACTAAACTCGAAGGTCCAGACGCGGTATTGGCTAAAAGTTACTGAACGTGATGTCATTTGATATCTATACAGTTCCGGCCGTGGATTAATATGTTTCGACCATTAACACCCTATCACAAACATCATAACAATCAAAAACAAAATAAGAATATCTTCGCACTCTGCGTTGGAATGTTTGCTTATTTTATCCATTCATAATCTCAGTGACCAAGGTCG
This sequence comes from Ascidia mentula, assembly GCF_947561715.1. NCBI lineage: Eukaryota > Metazoa > Chordata > Ascidiacea > Phlebobranchia > Ascidiidae > Ascidia > Ascidia mentula. The sequence continues at coordinate 18,436,417 of NC_138568.1, read as the reverse complement.
AGTGTGCTCCCTAGAGTGTCTATTGATTTAACAGTTGCGCCCTGATGTCAAAATAAGTTTAGGAAACACTACTCTAGCGATTGGGATGTGGGTTTCAGTGCTACAACGCAGCAGACGCCTTACATAGCGCGATGGTCATTGTGACGTTTATTTTTACAGGACATTTGTCTTTTTGAATTCTATTAGACGCTACCGACCATGGAGGAAGCATTATGTGGTGCTGCGCACTGTGGACAAGTACAACACGTCATTGAGATATTAGAGTCGGGTGACGTCACCGCGGATGCATGTGACGCGGTGAGTTCACGTCACAAGTTTGTTATTTTGTAGTTCATGTGCCCGTTTTCGGTGATGGTGTAACTGCTCGATAGAAACAAGGTTGATATAACAACGGCACTGGTCGGGGTCGATTAAAAGGTCGTCATTTAGTGTTAATATTTCCATGCTGTTCGGCTGCCGGGTTGGGTCAAATGGTAGTTTCAATGTGTGTACGTTTGGGTTGCAGAAGCGATTTGGGAGTGTTCTTTTACCCCTTACTAGGGTGAAGCATTCAGTATAAGATCGATGGAAAAACGTGACAAAAAGCATTTATCAAATAATTCGACAACATCCGACAAAATCCAATTATATTCCGTGACATTTTGCATGATTGATTTCGCACTGACCATCATAATGAGAGTAATAGTTAAATATCCAAACCAATCCAACTACGCAACATCACACACTATTTTACCTCATTGTGGAGTTAGTAGTGATAATGTGTTTCGAAATGCATTGGAAAGGACAAGTATTGTCTCCCAAGGGAGGGATGTGGTATGGAGGAGAATTTGATTGCATGCGTCATACGCCAAATCCCTCATTAAACTTTTAACCGATCCTGCAGACCAACGTCAATCTGCTATTTTCAATTAGACCTGCTGTGATAGTACGACGTCATCATTCGGGCAATTTAATTTCGTTTTAAATGTCAAGTATAGGGACGAGATGGTCGAAAGTACGTCATTCTATTTAAAATCAATACGGCCATTTGGTCTCGGCCCATTGTGTTTGGCATATATCAATCAAAGTAAATAAATTCATATTTTTGCAAGTGCTTAAATTTAATTTGCGTTTAATTTGTACGATAGCAGCCCCACTATTGTAAATTCAATGAAACTCCATCAGTTTCAACGAACCCATTGTCACAAAATACTGTTATTCCAAAGCCACAACAAGTAACGAAAAAACAACACTGTTTCTTCAAATATTTTTTTTTACTTGACAAACACAAGCATTTTTTTGAAACGTTTTTACTATCATCGTGCTGGGTATAACTCGTTGTGGTATATTTCCTGCATTTCGAATTTTAGCATTGACGTTTTGTCACTTCGAAGCCTAGTTTCTGCGAAGCGTTTCGAACAGTTATGACATCATAAATAGGCCAACGCTCTGATTCACGGCGATCTTGTATGTTACGCGGCACGTCGACGGAAGTGACGTCATATTCGGCGTAAAGTTAACATGTGATCGCATGGAGTAAAAATCTTAAGGTAGAATTAAGGTTGAGCAGGGTAGGTAATGTTGGGTGAATGTTAACAAGGTTCAAAAGTAAAGGAAAAATGCAGAAAAAAGGAATGACGACTTGGCTGTAACATTGTCCTGCGTGTAATAAGTCACAAAAAATATTGAGTGTTGGTGGCAAAAAACAAAGAAAAAAACGGTTTTTGTAATCCATAAAATACTTTTTACGTTGAAATTAAGTTAGTAAATGTGCTAGAAATTGTATAGCATTATAAGTTCCTTATTTAATTTTTGTTTAAAAGCACAGATAGATTTACCTGGCAGAGTTACAGGAGTTTAAGATAGCCCGGCAGTCGATATGAGTTCAGAAACACCCGACCGCAGTCAGACCGCAAAGCCTGAAGAGGAAGATCCTTCCATTGCGAGGGGACTTCTTCTCAATTACGAGGCAGTGAAAGGGACTTTCCCGGCCATCGCCGCGACCGAGGAGCTTTCTCTGACAAAACTCGCCTCGATGCAATCCCCGGCCTTGCTCACGCAAAATCTTGTCGGAAAAGCGAATTTCGATTCGCCGATTTTGAGCCCGAAAAAGGACGGGGAATCCCCCGAGGGGAGCGGGGAAAAGAAGCAGAAACGAAAGGTGAGGAGAGCTCAAACTTTGAAGGTGGTGAAAACGGATGAGATCGGCGGGAAATCTCCGCTCGCTTTGGCTCACATGGCGACGTCTAGCGGTGAGTAAATTTGTCGATTTGTTTTGTTGTGCTGAATGCTAGTTTGAAGTAAAAATGATATAAAATTCGGCAGGTTTGGACGATAAAGAACAAAAGACAAAGTACAGTAAGGATTCAGTGATTGACGTGAAGAACTTCAAACATCAGGAAGTTAAGAAAAGCTTTAGTGATGGTAATGACAACATAATCTCAACTCAATCCGTGTTAAAATGTTTGTGGTTGCGTTCCAATAAACTCCAACTCACGTACTTTTAATGCTGCAAAGGAAATGTTGCTAAGTAAAGTTTAAATGCACGAGACAGACGAATCATCATAACTTTTTTTCACTATTTATTAGTTTTTCACATACAGAGCAGTCAATGGTCCACTATGGTGGTTAATACTTTGTTTTACGGCAATAAAAAAATGATTAATTTTGAACGTTTTACAAAAAAGTTTATTAAATTTTTCTTTAGTTTATGTTGTTTAATTTTTGCATTGCAGAAATGTCCGTATTTAAACGAGCAGCGAAGAACATCGCTCGATCTCGTAAATCAAAGATTGACGTAAGTTTACTTCGTAAAACAAGTATGTCTAAACACTATAAAACCTTACCTTATACATTTAGCTTACCAAAGACAACTCGAAAAAAGCCCAATCTGTATTGGCTGATTCAAGTCATGTGTCACATTTGAAAAGCGAAGAAAATTTTTTTGTAACATCTAAACAGGTATTTGTTTAATAATGCAGAAAAGCTCTTGAAACTCAAAATATGTACATGATACCGTTTCCATTCATAACACAACTATTAATTCTTCAGAATGAATGCTATTGTTTCATAACAAAGGTACTTTGTTTGGTCACCACGTTGTGTGTTTTAACAATAAACAATACCAAATATACAATAGCTGATTTTCCGTCCAATTTATTAACGTACAACTTTCTAAATAGTTAGTATCGAAATGCCAGCACCCTGGCATACATACTTACAATTTGAGAGTACTTTCAACTGTAAACTTTGCAGGCTAAGCCACCAAAACCAGGTTCAATAAAGCTCACGTCCTACACGTTGTGTATGGAAGATCGTCTTATTCGTAAAGAGGACCCCCAATTCCACTTTGACAATTATGTTGGTGATAGAAATGTGATCGACGTGCGTTGGTATAACTCGCTGCAAGCCAAACCTGCCCGTAAGTGTGATGTATTACTGTGCACGATAGATGTGCACGATTAACAACCTGTATCAGTCTGCAACGCAAGTACTATATTGTGATATGTGTAAATTGTTTGTGTGAATTTTAAAACTAGTTCTTTTTTCTTGTAAGCCGCGCGTAGATATTAAATATTGCAGATGTTATTACGTGCATGTTTTTACAGGTGCATTTTAATAAAATAAACTTGTGAAATTAACCCAACAGCTCTTTTTCCAGACAAGAGGGGCCACAATCGGACAAGATCAAACAGCCACTGAGAAACAAACGTCACATTCGCGGAGAGAGCAGCTGTTTGTTTGCTTCTGATGCATAGATTTGTGTTATTTATTGTAAGCTATGATGTTAATAAAACAGCGCCTGGCCATGCGGTCTGTGCTTTCTGATGGACTATAATGCATTCTGGAGATTTGTCAATGAAATATGTTGGTTGGAAGATAATAGACTGACAAATACAGCGACCAGTATTTTGCAGACACTTGCAAATATAAATGCTTCCTTTAGACTTGCTCAGTAACTGTAGAAGAATCAAACCCTTAAGATTATATTTGAAAAAGAAGCTGATGATGCACATAATACATCAGCGAAATCGATTTTTCTAAATATAAACTTGCCGACATAAATTAAGAGTCTTGTTGCTTTACAATAAAGTAGCCTTAACTAAGCACATAAAAGGTTGTTTTTCCTTTACTGTGCTTGATCATAGAGTACTAAAACAGTATTCTATGGCTTGATTAAGGCTACTTCGGGAAACTAATGTAGCTTTGTATTGCTTTACAAGCAAATCAATGTCAAAAATAACACAGTGATCGTATTTGTTTCAATTTTTCAATGTTCGTTTTTACGTCACAGGAAATGACGTCACCCCTCATGCTTGCTTGTTTGGAAGGTCACGTGGATGTTGCTGAAATTCTGTTACAGTTTGGCACCTTTCTTGATTCTAGACGAACAGTAAGATGATTGTTACGTCATAACGATCGCTTATTTCTTTTTAGAAAAAACTGTTTTGTTCACGACAGCTTGTGTTCCGTGGCCGACTGCTTGTGGTATTTAAAAATAACAACGTGTTGTTTAGTCTGGATCAACTGCCTTATTTCTTGCTGCTCAATGTGGTCAATTTGAGGTGGTCGAGTTGTTGTTACAATATGGTGCTATGATGGACGCACAAAATAAGGTAAAACATATCATGATAAGCTGTTTATCATTGTAGAGATTTCAACTCAAGATAAACGGGCTTTGCCACCATTCATAACGACAAAACCTTTTTGGGTATAAAGAGACTGGCCTATATTGCTATTAACATAGTCATGTTTATCAGAAAACGTTTCGGCAAAAACTTATGCCATCATCAGTTTGAATGACGCGGTTGGTGTAGCGAGCCTTATCTGTGACATCGGTCAGGTCAGCTCCTTATAATGATGGAGCTACACCAACCGCGTCATTCAAACTGATGATGGCATAAGTTTTTGTCGAAACGTTTTCTTTTATACATGACAATGTTAATAACAATATGGGCCAGTGTCTTTATACTCAGAATTATGTGGAAAACTTTTTTGTTTCAAAATAATTGATCTGTGTACATTTTCATTGTGACGTAACAGTCGGGAGGCACACCTTTATTTGCCGCCGCACAAATGGGACACGTGGACATTGTCGAACTTCTCTGCGCAAATGGAGCCAATGTGCATTTATCATTAAAAGACTGGACCACGCCCGTTTTTGTTGCTGCCCAAAACGGCCATTTGGAAGTTGTGCGGTTACTCGAGCGCTACCATGCGGATGTGAATTGCAGACGCGAGGTAAGATTTTGTTAGCAACCATCTTTCACAGCTACCTATTTTGCTAACGTTTGCTGCGAATTTATTTATATAATTTCGCATTATGGTCCCAATCTGTAGCCAAAACATTGTGCAATGGATATGCTGGTATTATTTTTTAAATACGTTGAAAACTTATTATAGAACAAAAATTGCACCTTATCTGGTAACAATAAAATAGGGCTAATATAATTGAATTTTTGCCAGGACGGGGTATCTCCTCTATGGATTGCCAGTCAAATGGGTGAAGCGGATATTGTCGCGGAACTGTGCAACATGGGAGCTTTGGTTGATAAGTATGTTGGAATCTATAACATGATCCTACTAATTTTTAGAGGGGTTTACAAATTCTTGGACGCACAAACGTTGATTAAATTTACATAACGTGTGTGAGCGGTTAAGAATATTGTGGAACATAAACCGATTGAGTAACATTGTGAATGTTCAAGGGTTAAGAATAGTCGTTTCCACCTTTACATGCACATTTAAGTTGATTTATTGTTTTTTTTGTGCGTTACATAGGCCTCGGAATTCCGACGGAGTCACTGCATTGTTTAAAGCTGCTTCAAAGGGTCACGTGGGCGTTGTGGCTTCCCTGTTAAAGTATTTTTCGAACACAGGCGTCCAAAAGGTTTGTTAACAAAGTTTCCCCGGCCAACAGGCCAAATCTGGACCATTGGGTCTTTTATTCTGTCGTTCAGGACTCTGTATAAAATCGTGACCCTACAGTTAAGAACACTATATATTCTGCAGTTAAATCTAATTTTTGTAAACGTTTTTTATTTTTGGTCGCAAACTTAAAAACTTAATTACTGTGATTAGTTCATAAACCTTAGTGTAAACACACAAAAATTTTACGTGTTATCTCTTCGCAGTGTGGATACTCGCCATTACATGCAGCTGTTTCCCATGGACACCTAGAGGTGGCCCATCTTTTGCTGGAACATGGAGTCAAAACTGATAACAAAGACAAGGTTAAAAGCTGTTAAAAAAACATTTCTTCTGTATATGGTAACATTGAGTGATGTTAATTCGTTCGATCTTGAACCAAAATTGCGAACGTTTTACAATTTTTAAAACTATTTTTTTGTTATTTGAAATTTTAGGATGGTTTGAGTGCTTTCGAGGTTGCAACACTCCAGGGATTCGACGAACTTGCATCTTTACTAACTTCATTTTAACCGTCATTTTGCACTAAAATAAACGTTTTCGTTATTTGTGTACATCGTGAAAATTCTTGTTTTATAAATGAATAATTTTTTTGTGCATCTGGATAGAATATTAATATCCAATAGCAGATAAACAACTCGTAATTTTAAATTAAACATTAATTGTGAAGTTCGCAAAATTCAGAGGGAATACTTAGGGATCCTGTAGCTAAAGAGATCAAATTTAATAAGGGCAGTTTCGCCTTAACATAGGAGTCTATTTATACGACATATTGGAACCAGAGGGATGTTAGTTGACAAAAAAAAAATCGCCAGTTAACAAAAGTTTGAACGCGCGTGACTCGGCCGCCTTACGAGGTAGCGACTTACTTTTTTCACACAAAGATAGATCACAGGCTGAACTTTCCAACAAAAGAAAAATCAAAAAAAAATTTGCATTAATATTCGAATATGAATATGATATGTTTGCTATGTCATAACCATAAGTAAACATCGATTCCCGCTGGAATCCTTAAGGGTAGATATTCTTTGGTGTCTGTACTATCTAAAAATAGTAAACTTTTTCGCGAGAAAAAACGCGCGCCCTCTCAAATTTGAAGAATATTAACCATAACCCCCACATTTTTCAACGCTCTGCGCTCGCCGCGAAAGGTAACAAAAAAAATCGCCAGTTAACAAAAGTTTGAACGTGTGTAACTCTGCCATCTTAAAAGCCAGCGACTTACTTTTTTCACACAAAGATAGATCACAGGCTGAAAAAGAAAAATCAAAAAAAAATTTGCATTAATTTTTGAATATGAATATGATATGTTTGCTATGTCATAACCATAAGTAAACATCGATTGTACATTTCCGACAGCAATGCTCGGAAATACGTTTCGCCTTATGAGGTGAAACCATTATGTTATAATCACCATCCAGAACATCTAAATTTTAACGAGCCATCGCTGCGAACTGATATAGAAAAAATGTTGCGCAATTAAGATGAAGAAGCTTATCGTAAACAGAAGAAAGAACAGCGAGACGGTTGCGATTCATTGTAATTGTAGACTTGCAGAAAATAAACAATATTTTATTGAATGTAGTAAGTGTAAAGAATGGTTTCATCCGGAATGTTTAGAGCGCGCCATACCGGATGAAGCTAAAATCGAGGGCGTGCATTGGTTTTGCGGAAAATGTTAATGTATCCAGCGGGATATTGTAGTATAAGCTAAGTATAGGCTTGCCAATGTAACAAATGTGTAACATATTTTTTAAGTATTTTTCAGGTTGGTCGCTGGGTTGTTTGTGGCCTATTTGGCTCAAACACCAAGTCATCTGTGTACCTCCTCGTGGTGCGACTGGAAGCAGCTTCGGCTGACCAAACACAGAGGCGATTTTTGAAAATATGGGGGTTATGGTTAATATTCTTCAAATTTGAGAGGGCGCGCGTTTTTTCTCGCGAAAAAGTTTACTATTTTTAGATAGTACAGACACCAAAGAATATCTACCCTTAAGGATTCCATCGGGAATCGATGTTTACTTATGGTTATGACATAGCAAACATATCATATTCATATTCAAAAATTAATGCAAATTTTTGATTTTTCTTTTGTTGGAAAGTTCAGCCTGTGATCTATCTTTGTGTGAAAAAAGTAAGTCGCTACCTCGTAAGGCGGCCGAGTCACGCGCGTTCAAACTTTTGTTAACTGGCGATTTTTTTTTTGTCAACTAACATCCCTCTGGTCATATTGGATGAGGTAAACACAATTCTCGAAAGAAATGCAACTCGGTCGGTCGGTTAGCACATTTGCAGTGATAACAATTGTGTTTTTAATTTTATGTTAAACTTTCTATAATTTTGAATTGTACAATTAGATCATTGTTTTTGCAGTTAGCATGCTAGAGTGGTAATGTCGCAAGCTGTGTTACGGTCAGTTATAAACCAACGTGTGCATATATCACGTGTTGTACTTGCATCGCGTTGCGTCTCAAATGAGGCTCCTTTGAATCCGGAATGGATTGAACTGGCCAAGAAACAACTCCGTGGCGTGGATCCGGCCGAAAAGTTGACTTGGCATACTCCAGAAGGCATTGATTTAAAGCCGATTTACACCAAAGACGATACCGTGTCCAAGGAAGATGAACTGCCAGGTTAAATTCAATTTATTGTTTATACAGTTATTTATACTGTGCTTGCACAGTAACTGCAACCTCTTCTGTTGAATTTACTTAAGTTAAAGCCAGTCCAGATGCAATCCAGATTGGAAAAAAATTGTGTGCAAAAAGGGCTTTTATCAAGGAATCAAGCTTGTTCTCATAAAAATACAATTATAGTTACAAACACAGTCAAGGATGGAACTAGCCACAATAAACCTAGGAATCATTCTGTATATGTATACTACTCAGCACCAACAACTCTTCCTATTTTTGTTAGCCACATTTACATTTTATACATCTTGTAATTACTTTACTATTCAATGATTACCAAATATTAGGAGATGCCTTTTGTGGGCTATTATAACTTTAATGAATTTTGTCTTTTTTAGGAAAATACCCTTACACCAGGGGACCTTATCCCACAATGTATGCAAATAGACCATGGACCATTCGTCAATATGCAGGCTTCAGCACTGTAGAAAAAAGCAACCAGTTCTATAGGTAGAAAAGTTTTTTGTAAATTGTTATTGTTATTGGTGTTTCGTTGTTTGATGGCATGTTCATGTGATATGTCAGTTTTGTGGTGTACAAGATTTAGTAAAATCATTGTTTTTATTTTACAGAGACAACATAAAAGCTGGCCAACAAGGTCTGAGTGTTGCTTTTGATTTGGCGACACATCGGGGATATGACTCGGATAATGTAAGGGTTAAGGGGGACGTTGGCATGGCTGGAGTTGCCATCGATTCTGTTGAAGACATGAAACGGTAAAATCATCCTATTTTTTAAATTGTTTCAATGATTGCAGCGTGTTGAAATTAATCTTTCTAAAAATGTTAGGTTTTTCTTGTTTCTAACACTAAATAGTTACACTTTTTTAAATTGCACAGATTGTTTGAGGGAATTCCCCTAGATAAGATGTCTGTCTCCATGACGATGAATGGGGCTGTTATCCCAGTGTTGGCCATGTTTATTGTGGCTGGAGAAGAACAAGGAGTCAAGTCTGAACTGCTCACAGGAACAATACAAAATGACATCCTGAAAGGTGGATGCATTTTATATGTTAAATGGTGTAACTTTAAAACGTATATGTCCCAAAATAGGTATAACAGCAATTTTTCATAGTTTAAATTTGGAACTCTATGTGGAAAATACTGAATATGATAACAGAAATATAGTCACTCCATTAACATATGAATGTAGTTTTTCAAAAAAGTAAGTTTAATTTTGCTGTGCAAGTTCATTGATAGTATTATAACCATTTAAACTGTTTACAGAATTCATGGTAAGAAATACATACATTTATCCACCAAAGCCATCAATGCGAATCATATCAGATATCTTTGCATTCACGTCAAAGAACATGCCAAAGTAAGGATTATTTTTGCTCTTGTGTGGCTTTGTGAGGTTAAAATAAAAATTTATTATAATACAAAGCCTTGATTAACTATTTTTTTTTTAAATAATTTGCTGTTTAGATTTAACAGCATTTCAATCAGTGGTTATCACATGCAAGAAGCTGGAGCTGATGCTGTCCTCGAACTGGCATTTACCATTGCCGATGGAATACAATATTGCAGAACTGGCATTGAGGCAAGTTTATAAAATACCATGGTGCCCATGCCATCACTAACATGTGACACAACAACTTACTTAGGAACATAACTGACGGTTTTATATATCTTTAATATAAACAAGATAGCCAATACAATGGTAGAGAACTTCATACAGACGTTTTGATTTCGAACTCACTTAAATATGTACTTGGTGCACTGCAGTTAACAGCAGCGTATCATCAACAAATTCCAATAACATTTTTACTATAGTTACTGGTGCACTATTTTTGATGGTGCTTAATTGGCATGAGCTTTTGCAAACTTCTCATTGCTTGATCAGGTGCTACCAGAAACTGGCCAGGCATATCGCAGAAATTGCATTGAAATCTTGAATTAGACGATGACTTTTTTGCAGGCCGGTCTCGACATAGACAACTTCGCGCCACGCCTTTCTTTTTTCTGGGGCATTGGAATGAATTTTTACATGGAGATCGCAAAGATGCGAGCAGCAAGAAGACTCTGGGCACACCTCATCACCAAGTTCTTTAAACCTAAAAACCCCAAATCTTGTATTTTGAGAACACACAGCCAAACATCAGGTGGGTGTAGTTAAACTTAAACAATGATATATGCGAAAAGGATAAAATGAGTGTTGGTGATATTTTTGTCTTTTCATTGTTTAAGTGTTTCAGAAATTATTTCCACCTTTTTTATTTATGGGTAACTATAAAAAATTACAAAACAAACATGAAGGATGGGAGGCATTGTTGTTAACCACAGCCTCACTTGCTTTTGCTTGTTTTCTTATCATGTTTTGCTTATTTTTCCTGGCCTTCACACAGTTTTTTTGCTTGTGACCCTTCTTCAATGAGTTAATTCCAACCATGATTTATGTTTCTTGGACAGTAATATGTAGAAATTTTATTCAGTTCCACTGAAATGAATGGAAAATTGTCAGAAGGGTGTATCTTATGAAACATTACAACTTCATGTTGTTATTTGTGTGACATTGAATCTTTGCGACTTTTCAACCGAGCATAAAAATTAACAAACAGAAAAAGTGAAAAAGTAACATGAATTGTCAACAATCACCTCAGTTGCTTTTGTGTATTCTGATCATTTTTAACTTTTCACAGCAATATGCAGTTATATTGTTGCAACAGTTGACAAAACGACTGAAATCTGTCAAGACTGGTGTATGTGATAAAATAATACTATGTAAACCACATGTTGTTATTTGTGACATTGAAGTCGGCGCTCGACTTCCAGTTTGGGAAGTCCTGTGTTTAAACCATCGTCTTCCTTAGGTTGGTCACTAACCGAACAAGATCCGTTCAACAACATCGTTCGCACAACTGTAGAAGCGATGGCAGCGATATTCGGTGGAACCCAGTCCCTCCACACTAACTCGTACGACGAAGCTCTCGGTCTGCCAACAGTCACCAGTGCCAGGATCGCAAGAAACACCCAGATCATTTTGCAGGTCGAGTAAAATCTGCATTTGTTAACTCTGAAATGTGTGCAGGCTCTTGCAAAAACTAGAGATTTTTTTTTTGGCTTTTTTTTCCTTTCTTTGCTTTGAATTGCTTAGTGACACAACAATCAGTACACTATTTAGTTGGCGGCATGCGTCGGTAAAGTACAACTGCATTTGTATCAGTATTTAAAAGTGTTAATTTATACCAAGTAGTTCCACATCATATAAAGAAGCAAAGTGGAGCTAATAATATGATTTCTTTGAGCTGCATACAGATGGCTACTGTTTTGGCCTATAAGGTTTCATCTTTTATAATCCCACATTACTTAAGATACAAATAACTGAGGATTTCGTCAACTTGGGTGTCTTTTTTAGGAGGAAAGCGGGATAGCGAACATAGTGGATCCATGGGGAGGATCCCATATGATGGAGTCTCTTACAGATAAAATATACGACGCCGCACTTAAGGTTTGTTCACTTGGTATCCCTCAAAATAGTTCACTAGACTGGAAATTATTTTGTCATTTATTAATCTTGTTTGGTTAATACTGAACTGGTTTAAATAAAAACTCTGAACAATAGAAATAAAAAAGAATGTTTTTTTTTATGAATCTTGTTGATCAAAGAAAACAGTTTTTAAATTGGTTATTAGAAGTAATTAAAATCGATTCTCTTAAGTAATAAATTTTTGAAGTGGCCAAAATAAAGACAATGGCTAACGAGAGGGAAAGATTCTGCTAACAATAATGAGTTCATCACTGAACTACGAAATATTGACGTCATCAGGTTATTGAGGAAATCGAGGAATTGGGAGGGATGGCACAGGCGGTAGCTGAGGGAATTCCCAAGTTAAGGATTGAGGAATGTGCGGCTCGCCGACAAGCGCGGATAGATTCAGGTAACTACTTTAACTCGCCCCCATTACCACGAAAAAGTGATAACATCATACTGGAATTATAATAATAACCTTGTTTTTTGTGTCAGGTATATAGATTTAAATTTTTTTTTTGCAAAAAAAAATTAAGAGGGGGGACAATTTTTTTTTTATTTTTGCGTTTTTTAATCTCCGCCCTGATACGTATATGGGTCAAGTGTCCTGATTTTTCAGGGGCAGGGAAAATCCCCCTTCGGATAAAAAATTCGTAAAACTTGTGTGGTTTAAAAAATTACCAAACATTGTTATTACCAAAAGAACTGTCCTTCTGGTACATAAGTAGATTTGATTGTAAATACTTTTGAATTTATATTACCTGGCGACAACAGTAGCACTATACTATTGTTGTCGTACCATTAATTCCGTAATTTGTTGCTTCCAGCGGTTGAGGTGTTTGCTTTGTTAAGTCAGGGTTGCTTTCCACAGGTAATGAGACGATTGTTGGAGTTAACGCGCATCGTTTGGCGAAAGAAGATCCGATCGAAGTACTCGAGATAGACAACACCCAAGTCCGAGAAAGTCAGGTATTTAATAATAAATAACACGGTTGTACTTCATATAAATCTTCATATTACTCAATAAAAAATGTCTTTGACCGTCGAACGACAATGTGAATACCGAGGTTTGCTTGGAATTAAAGGAATAAAACATAAACAGCCGAACTATTCCAACAGCTGGATGTGAGGTTTTGAAAAACAAACATATGTGGCCAAAGTGCGTTGGAAACCCCAACTTTTGACTAAAAAATGACGGATTTTGAACATTGTTTTACTGTCTGTCAGATCAACAAGATAAAAAACATCCTTGCAACACGCGACGAGGAAAATGCACAGAAGGAACTGTCAGCTCTTACTGAAGCCGCAAGGTGTGGGTTGTTATTTGATTATGGTGGGCAGGTATTTCGGTATTTACTTCCGAGCATTAATTGGGAAACAATGTGTTGTAAAGTTGTTTTGTTTCGCTTAAACCTTTGGAATATTCTATTAGGTTATCTACATAACTAGCGGCAGTTGTATATCTTCGTTAACAATTCGTTTTGTTTTTTTAAGTCATGAATATTCGGTGGCGTGGAATGAATAATTGCAATCAAAAGTAAACAGAGTATTTGAGTCTTTTATACATGTATATAATTTTCCTTTTTTTTAAAAGATTTTTTTAAGTATAATACGGCTAAATGGAGAAATAATGAATATTAGAACTAAACTATTTTCGCCTCTCACTCACTTGCATGTTTAGGGGGAAAGGCAATCTCCTTGAGCACGCAGTAGCTTGCTCGAGAGCGCGTTGTACTGTTGGAGAAATATCGACGGCAATGGAAAACGCATTCGGACGCCACAAGGCTGTGGATCGACTCGTCAGTGGCGCCTACAGGTGAGACAATGTAATAATATAAACGTCAGTACCTGATTGGCAGCATTGGTCAAGCGCCCGACCCTTATACCAAGAAGAAAACCATCATATCCTGGGTTTAAACCCTTGGTGTGGCCAAAAGAACAAAAAAAATCCTTCATTACTTGACACTTTTCGCAGTCCTTTTTCGATCGAATGGATTTCTACAAAACAAACGGCAACTTGCCGTGCCCATGTATCTACGTAGTTTTTAGCAATCGAGCCAACCGGGTTGCAACTAATCCAAGTTTGAAGTGGATGATTTCTCATTTAAAAGTTACCCGTTCTTCTGCAAATTGGCCACCAAAAACATGTTACTTGATTACAAAAAAAAAAGTTCTGCAAGAGAACGCAACTGTTTGCCGCAAAGTCTTAAGTTGTGTGACGTCACGATAGCACATTTTCCCCCCGGATAAAAAACGCACGTTTCCAATTACACTGGAAACCAACCGTTTATTTTATCCTACAGCCACATTATTTCACAGAACCGAATTCGGGGCCAGCGACGAAATTGAGTCGGCGATGAAGAAAGTTGAAGAATTCGAGGTCATGGACGGACGACGGCCCCGTATTCTGGTGGCCAAGATGGGCCAAGACGGCCATGACCGAGGGGCCAAGGTCATAGCTACCGGGTTCGCTGACCTTGGCTTTGACGTTGATATCGGACCTCTATTTCAGGTACGGTAAAACCTTTCCGGCATTTCGCTAAACAGGTAGTTTCACCGCTTATAAGTTCTGCACTGAATCAGTAGGGTTAATATCACAATTAATTGCATGTTTGCATGCATCGTCTCACAAAGGCCCCCATATTAGCGTTTGAAAAATTGTGAAATTTATGATGACGAAAAAATAAACAAATCTTGAATCTTAATGTTTAGTTCGGTTGCAAAGGCATTGTTACGAAAATGTACTAAACATGACGATTGCGGTGACACGAAGTTGAATCTCGATGTTATTGGCAATAAACATTGCTTCGTTATCTCCCGCGCAAAAACCCGTAACTTTTGAAAACGAAACGATACAGTTGGTTGCATCATTTTTGCGACAAAGAACAGCCCTGGTTTAACCTTCAAAAAACTTGGAAGTATCAGTAACGTCAATTAATGTATGACAAGTCTGATAAGTGTATGTTTTTAATATGCTATATGGGGTAGATCTTTAAACGCTGAAATATTTAACTCATTTAAACCCAATTTACTTCTCATTCTATTTCAATAAACATGTTTAGATTCATTTAAGTTGTTTATGTTAATTTATCCGCTTATTTTCAATGTTTGTGAAAGTTTAGCCAACTTTTATTAAGTGGAAAATTTCACTGGAGTTGTCCTTCTGTGAAAGCAAAATCGTATAATGCATATTCTCCTGATTGATAAGCGGTTTAGACAACCGAGCAATCATCTTTAATTGCCGCACAAACGTTCTTTGCATAAACTAACCCGTATCACGACCTTCTTCACAATAATCTTCTGTGTATCTTCTTGTTCGCCCCGCCCCCCCTAGCAAGTAGGTGCTCAGCGATGGGCGTGTATAATTGCCACTTACCGCTCTGTGTATGGAAGCACTCTCAACTTACCCGATGAGAGGGTCAAGTGGCTCAACTCCAACAATGCCCGAAGCCAAAAAAACAAATTGTGGTGAACTTATTTTTATTCTCTCCCCACTTATGCATGTCTGTAGCTTTTAAAGCCACCTGTTGCGGTTAATCGTTGGGGTTCGTAAGGTTATATTCATCATTGGAGTCAGAAAGCACAGTACTGTTGGTTGTAGCATTTGCTTGGCCAGCACAGTGTCCTGCCCTTGGTTTGTTTTTTGGCATTCCTTTATTAGTGACGAGTGTGACAATGCGCTTTGGAATAATTTGCATGTACGCAATTTTATGCCCAGCCGAATAATCGCCTCAAAAATCCCTTTTTCACATTTTGGTTGAGTTATAAACATGTTGAGTGTGGGTGCTGTTACGTAACATAAGAAAAGAAAACTGGTTCTGTTACGTAAACCATAATTGTTTGTGACATCACAGACGCCGTCGGAAGTGGCGCAACAAGCAATAGACGCAGACGTGCATTGCGTAGGGATCAGCACCCTTGCCGCCGCCCACAAAACCCTCGTTCCTGAATTGGTGGTGGAGCTGAGGAACATGGGAAGGGAAGATATACTTGTGATTGCTGGAGGTGAGAAGTTTAGCGGTTGTTGTAAATTCCTCTTCAGCATTCGGCTGACAGTTTTACATGTTTTATGATGTCACAAAGGCAGACGCGTTAGCAGTTCAGTCTTTTGCCTTTTATCGTGTAGTTATCGTTAATTTTTTTTAGTACTTTTTTAGTAAGGTTAAGTACTTTTCGGGTAATGTTACATACATGTCTATGAGTGTTTGCGTTGTGTGGATATTGTCTCATCGACAATAATGCATCATATGAGTGTTACTTAGCATTGTTTTATGATAATGTTTTACTGACACAGGTGTGATACCTCCGCAAGACTATCATTTCCTCTACGAGGTTGGAGTTTCTTGCGTGTTCGGTCCGGGCACCAGACTTCCCAAAGCGGCAGAGGAAGTTCTCAGCCTTATTGTGAAGAACGTCGAAAAGCGCAGGCGCTCCGGATAAACCTTTTATCGAGGACGCAATTTTTTTCACTCTTTTGCCTATAAATTATTATTGCAAAGCTTTATTATCGCTTGTTGCTTCTTGTGTCGATGATGGCGGGTCACGACCGTCCGCTAGGTGTCGCTAAAGAGCAAGTCGGTTGGTCAATTACACAGCGAGGTGGTCTTTCATGATACTGTGTTTTAAATTAACCTAAAAAACTTTTTTGTCAAAAAAAATTTAAAACTCGGAGCGCAACAAAGAGAGTTATTTGAAATAATTTAGAATTGTGTCTGGCATCTTCAGTAAAAAAACTACTTTTTTCTTTTCATCCATCAAATTATTTCGTTGTTCAGACGAAGGGCCGTGAGTTGGGCGGTTCAACATTTATTTCGTATCAACTTCATATAAAACTTTTAATGCGAAAATATATCAGCGGTGGTTCCAGTGTCGGAATAAAGTGATTCCAACTGCAGTTGTTTTGGGAAAATAAAGAGGCTGTATCGTCTTTCGTCGGTTCGGAAATTAAAAAAAAACTGACTCGGATTTAGGCATCTTATTCATTCGTGTCTGTTTAACGAAATCAGCATCTGGCAAAAGTTCGCCAAAACAAGTTCTGAGTCATTTTATATGTTTTCGTAAAGTTTACGTTATTTATTCAATGCCTGAACATGCGATGGTGGGGATTTCCCTAAAATATGTGTCGCTTGCAACGTCGGGTATCTGTGATAATTCGGTCCAATTACGATTGCTCTAATTTACTAACATTACCACGGATCCTGCTTTGTTTTGATGTTTATTCTGTTTATCCAGCGTCGATGCGGTGCGTTGAGAACAGGGAATACCAAAATACCCGGTGTTGGCTAATTTGCATTTTGCTTTCCAGCGAATTCTCCAGCTGCAAAATCCCAAATTCCAGAACACGACACGATTCAATAAATAAACAAAAGATAGCAGTGTGTGTATAAGACCTTTCCGAAATGACATCAATATTAAGGATTTACTCTTTTTACGGTTAAAACATTCAAATGTTTCTTTGCTGTTATGTGGATCTCCATGAAGTACATTAGTGTCTTCATCTTGAGGAAAATCTTGAAAAAAACCCGCGGATAATTATAGAATAGTGAGCCGGAGGCAGAGAACTTTAAAGATTCGAAAATTAATCGAGTGGAAAGTTTTAATTCGAAAAATGTCCTCTCTTTCGAAGATTGCTGATGTGCTGAAAAGATTTAAGTGGAAAATCTCTGCTGCAATGGTGACTGGCACAAATTAAGCCACAGCCAAAATTCATTTGTTTTGCAGCAGATTAGCAGATCGAAGCTCTTCACTCCATTAAAAGCATTTTGCGTACAAACGTGCTGACAACGCAATTACATGAATCGTTGTATATTCATAATTAGAAAAATCTCTGGTGCAACTTAAATCGTGCGGCCAATTTGCAAACTAATTCAGCTCTTGCATGGTTGAAAGCATATTAAAGCCCGCAAAATTTGCGACAATCAAATAACTGTTGCACCGGTTTAGGACGTTTCGACAACAACTCGATGCCAATAAAATTCAGTTCAACAAAAATTTCACAATTGTATGATTGCGTTAAATGGTCGTGTGTGAAGTAAGCATTCTTTTACTCACAAACATGAAAAAAATGGATAAAAAAGTGCAGCAAATATTTCAACATTTACTTTATAAACGCCCAGAAATTTTTGGCAAAGTATTCACAGAATGTGCAGCAATTGTTCCTTGCATTGGAAAGGAATCTTCACACTGTAGCAGCACGTTGTATGCTTGATTTTATCAACACATCGTCGGTATAAGCGTTTGTAGTGGTGTATTTCAATGTCAGATGAGATGACTCCAATTAAAAACACAATACAGCCCACGGTTCAAACCATGTGGTAGACTCAACTTATGCGGTCAAGTCTCATTAGAAGAGCAAGTTGTGTGTGACAAGCCATCGTCCAATCAAATCGACGAGAATTAATGGGAATTCCTCGATGGCGAAGAATTACTTGGTCACGAGAAGAAATCCGTAGAATTGCCCGAAGCTCTAAATTTCCACATCTCTCTGATGGTTTTGCGCAAGACAACACACGTAGCACCTGTTGTGTAAATATAAGCGATCCAATAAGCTCTCGTCTGACTTGTGGCCAATGTTGTTGGGAAAAAAGAGAGTGTCCGATCGTGCTTGTCACGTATCTCCGCTTTTTCTAGTTCTTGGATGGATACCTGGTTCGATAACATTTATGGCTTTACGGCTATTCATGTCATTCTATTTCTTTTCTGTATTGTTCATCAGCGTAGTTGTTTTCTTTTTTGCGCAAATTACACACGATTTTGATTTGAACTGGACAAGTTCTACTTTGCACTTTCGCGATTGCGAACGATTTAATCTGAAAAACGTGTTTCAGTAGTTTCGTTTTGCTCTTCTCTGCAGTTGCCTGCCCGCTTGTGCGTTCGCCTTGTTGCAACTGAGCGGCTTATACCGTACAGTACTGATGATAAATACAGCAGTGTTACAAACGTTTGATCTTATGATTATCGTATAAGGTCTGGCTTTTCTGTTCCGTGTAACATCAAAAACAAATGAGCCTTTTCCCCGCTATTTTTCTCGATTCTAACTGTTATGATTTAAAAATATAACGCACGTTTTGACCCCACATGCAGCTGTTTTGGATAACAACAAAAATATGTTATGTTACAGAAAGAGGCCTATCCAATCTCTAAATGTAATTTTGCCTTAGGAAATATTTGCTGGCATATTATTTACACGGGGTGTTTTCGAGACCTTGTCACGTGCGCGTCTGTCGGTTTTGTCGTTAGCTCTCCACAACTTGTTTGTCAGGCTGGAGTCTTTTCCCGTTTACACCATATGTTCGACCAAGTGCACATGGCCTATGACAAGAAAATTGCCAAAATATATTGTGCTAGAGGCATTATTTAGATACGCCCGAAAATTCAACCAATCGTTGCATATTTTTCCACCGTTTTTATTGTCGGCATTGGACAAACCGATTGTACGAAGATGTACCGAGGTATTCGTTTGGGAAATATACGATGTCAAATGCGTTTGCTTGTGCGGAGATTCTCGGAAATACCAAAACATGAATTCAACGTTTTGAAGCTATTATTGGCAAATGCTGTATTGAGTTAAATGCCACCGTACCTATTGCCTCACCAACGGAATGGTAACATTCAATCAAGGGGATCCCCCTCGCAGAATATGTTATCATGCTGAAAGAGAAGTTGTACTGTCAGAAAAAATAGTTGTCTTAAGATTTATTTCCTATTCTTTTATCACCATAGTGTGCGTTGTCTGGCGCATCATGCGTGGGTATCATTCCACTTACTTAGCGACTCACCAATTAGCTCGTCACAATAAGTTTTGGATGCTAACCGCCACCCCTCCACGGTTCGAAGGGTTTGTGGTAGATGTTTTCCTTTAGCCTCTGGTCTGTTTGGTCTACAACTCCGACAATGCGTTGACGCGTGCGAACTAACGGAAAAAAGTGTCTCCTGCAGTGCGGCTGGCGACAGGCTGTCAATCCACACAAGTCCAAAACCTGTGGAAATCCACCCCTTGATCAATCCGCGGCTAATTATAGACGCTTCCATGGCAACCACCGGACGTTATGCCACCTGTCATCCAGTTTTTGGCATGCCGACATATGACACCTGACAAATTTCCCACCACCGTTGCCCTTCCCTTCATGGGCCAGGCGTTGGGTCCACGTCAAAACACCGGAAGCGTGTTCTTGTTTGGTCACAAACGTCCCTTGTTGCGTCACGACGGTATTTTCAATTTCTCGCGTTGTCTGGATGTGGTCACGTGTTGTTAAAGGGCACCCGCGTTTAAAACGTCAGTGACGTCAAAAACCGGCTACCTATTGTGACGTTATTTGCGTTCCGAACGATAAGCTTTTATGCTGGACATGCGGTTTGTTTGTTCGTTTTGACGACATTTGAAAGGGTTTTGTGCTTTCCCTCCAAACATCCTGTGTCGAATTTTATTGGGAATTTCTTACTGTTCCTGGAACAGTTTGAATGTCACATGCTGGGTGGTACGAACGTGCGTAATCTATAGAATTATAACAATTGTAATGTGTAAAATTATGCAGAAATGCCCATATGCCCTGGTGGTGTCTGGAATGTGCTTGAGATAGCATGTTTGCTGTACTGGACGAAACACCTCACGGCAAATAACATGTTTTCCAAGAACAAACCAACTTGTTCAAAATATGAAGAGCTGCTTCCTTCATTCGTTTTTCAGTTTAGAACTATCTCCAACAACACGTAAATTATTTTTTAAGTTAATTGGGTGAAATTCGGGAATAAAAATCTTATCGGAATACAGATGCTTTATGTAGAAGTTCCGATCGCCTTCATTCAGTGGTTTTCATAGTTTGCGCGACGTACGTATGCAGCTTCACGTATAAGCCACCGAGTGATATATTCGGAATTAAGGCCATCGTTAAATATATAGGAAAGATTTGTTCCAAATAATTATTTGTCGAACTACAAGAAAAACGCAGAAATTTAAACGTCAGAGTTATTATGTGAACAGTTTTGTGAAGGAAATGTCTCATGTAAAAATATGATTTCGCAAATTATTACATGACCCTTGATAACTTAAATCGTCGCATAGTTTGGGAACCGCTGACTTACACAATGCTTATAGCGCATAAAGTGTTAACGCAGGATTACTAGTTGAACTAAGTTTTTGGTTTATGCAACAATGTAACTGGGCTCTTAAGATATGCCCGCGGCTCATCTGGGACGTCACAAACATTTCAATGTGACGTCACATGCAGATGCTTTTTTGGGCAAAAATATTGGCTTCGGGCAATAAATTGCGGTCGTTCCAAACTGTGTAATTATGGAATGAGAGGTTGTCCGCTACGATTACTATCAATCGCTTTGAGGTAAGTGCTTTCCACTTCAAAACGGCGTAAATTACAATAACAGCTTGTTGTTTACTTCCCTGGTATAGTTTCAAAGATAAATAAATTGTATAACTTTGTACGTATTTCAACGCAATGCAGCCATCGGAGTTTTAATAGGTGTTTGTAAATCGTTCTTACATTTCAAAGCAATTTTGAATACTGGATGCGAAAATATATGTCAGAACTTTTAACTGAAAAATCCTTCGCCCGACATTTGGCAATCAGCTGTTTAAATTTTCCCACTCAGAATCGTGCAGGTACTTGGATACTTTGCAGCACGCACGCGTCACAAATGCCTACGCGTTGCAACGATTATGACGTCAGAAGCAACAAATTGTTACAACGATAAAAGAGAGGCGGTCAACAATTATCGGCGTGCGTCGCGAAACCACTTCGTTGTTGGGCGACGGTTGTTTAATTTTAGTAATTTTGCTTTCGAATTTGGCCTAATTTGATCGCAGTCGGCGCACGAACCGGTGTGAAATACCGCTTTCCGGACCCAGTCCCGTTGGCGTGGTGACGTCACAAAATGTGCAGTTATTTTCGAATATTCCCGATGGCAACAGAGGTTGGTGTTTTGAAGCACTGGAGCCAGATAATTCTGGTTTTAACTTGTCCTTAAAACTATTTTTAAATTTTATGTCCTAAAATCACGATTTTGGAATCGCTTTTTTACAATAGTTTATTTCCATGCAATATAGTTGCAGCAGGTAAATATAGTCGTTTGTGAGCATCTGACCATTTAGAATAGGTACTGTTATGCTTTTGAGGTTTGTCTGGAAATCTCAACACGTTGTGTAAAACTGTAAAGTGTGAATATTACAAAAAACTATAAAGACATAATAACTGGACAGAATAGTTCGACAGGGTGTTTACAACCCTTGCAAAACGATAAAGTTTGTTTTTCGAGCAACCGAGCCTCACATATTGTTGTTTTTACGGGAAACCAAGAGTCGCTTGACCAAAAAGTCATTACAAGTACTTTTGTGTAAAGTGCCCTGAAGTATCTATGCCTATAATATTTGCCAACCTACAAATGTAAGATAGTGTTATTACTTTCTGCTCATTGAGCTTCGAACCTTTTTTCTCAGAATTAATATCCCACACCATTTAAAAGTTAAAACTACGCATCAGGGCGTTACGACGCTTAGGAGCCACTATAATATAATAAAAAGGTGATTCCAGTAATACGCGTGTTGGGCTTGTCGTATTTTCCCAAGATCTGTTGTTGGTGGGGATTTAATATATATTCCCAACGTACACAAGAGCACGCTTTGTTAACATTGGACGCAAACGCCCTTTCAAGTGTCATTCATGCATACATTTGCGTGCATAACAATACCCTCAGCCAAGCTTTAAACCATCCATCCTCAGCCGAAATTAACCATCAAAATAACACAGCGTGAAGTAGTTGTTTTAACAATGAGTTATGAACATTGCTTTCTTTGTGGCGTCACACGTAATAACGATAATGCAGCGGCGGCAGTATTTAATGAGTTATCCGAGTGCGAGTTGATTCATGGCATTATTGCAATCTCATTCCGAATGCCAAGGAATCTTGCGACGACTGTTTAGTAGTTGTTGTTGAGCATATAATGTTTTTGTTGCTGCCAGGCATATTGTAACTTAATAATCTGTTCTTCTGGCATATATAAAAACGTAACTTTATTCCGACGTTTCGCCTGTTATACAACAAGCCTTTGTTGAGCATGTTGCAAGAGCATCAGAACACGACCCCAATATCCCTAGAGTTAAGGCTTTTACTTTTCTATGTCATCAGACCATTTCCCTGTTTTAACATTTGTTTAAAAACAGTGATGCAATACTGAGTTGCCCCAGAGATAAACAGCAAAGTTTCAGTCAAACAGTCATTAAATGCATGGTAATAACTTCCAGTTCACCAGCACCCTGCAGTTCTCATCAGTCGATTATATGTATCATTCCTCAGTGTCAATGTCACCCGTCGTTTGGTTCTAAAACCCTAAACCACTTCCCCTCCATTATGCTGTCATAATGTCTCTCTGTGACGCAACCGCAATCGAGATAATGCTACCTTTAGATGCTCGTGTTGTTTTACATTTTGTTGCTGGATTACACACATGGTACTGCTCGGGAAAATACGTCAGAACAGTTCGATTATTTATGTAACAGGATTTTCCTGACCGCTGCCATAGCAACGTCGGCGACTGGAAACCGAAACGTTATTTTATTTCGCCAACATGAGCGAAATAATCGTGGGAGGGCAAGGTGTCAAACCGCTTCCTCTTCAGATGTTCCAAACTGTCGTGCCAAAATTAAGATGCATGTAAATTCAAACCGCTAGATTTTATAAAGGGTAGTATTCTCGCGAACAACACGATTTTCTTGCTATTTGCAGGTCGTCGTTGTCACAAACAATTCCTGTTAGTGAGCCTAGCTTCTATTTTGGGGAATTTGTAAACCGTGCATTTGGAATGTTATTTTTTTTCGAACAAAAATGTGTGTCAGAAAAAGACATGGTGAACTTTAATTGAACTTTTTCCATCAACTAATTAGGAATTTTTTCAAACATCATGTTTGCTACTGTTAATGTCAATCAGAAATTCGAATCAACCAACGTGAAATATGTTGATTGAATCAAGATAAATGCAGCTAGACCTGTGGTTCTGAAGTTTTTTTGCACCACGGTCACACTTGGTTACACCACTACTTACGTAAGTGCAAAATTTTCAAGTTTAACTTTAAATTACACTGTATGCAATAATCTTCTGATTTAATATAGGTACGCAAGAGCTTTTAATGCTGTGTATTAGGACAGTCTACGTCAACAAATTGTCCTAATTCGTGAATAAATGTCGTTAAATTCACCCATTATTTCGCATCCACAGCTTTCAGTTCCTAGCCTTGTTTGTTCTGTCCCGAGCGTACGCCCGCACGCCGGCGTATAATGAAACAAACAAAGAATCCGCCGGCGCAAAGCGTGAGTGTGGACCCGGCCTTCCTTAGTACCATGAAGGAAAACCCCAAAAGAGTTATAATGTCAGTGGTAACATACAAGCGCCTGTCTGCTATTTACACAACACATTCTCAAACGCTTCGTCATATGATTTACTGTTTAGTGAAGCTTTTGCCGTTTCGAAGTACACGGTTCAAGAAACCAGGCTTTAGACTTTGTACGACCTTCGGTAAATACTAAGACGTACTCAACCTAATTTAAAGGTCTTGGTGGATAGGCGGTTTCATTTCTCTTCGCCACCGGCTTTAATTAAGGCTTTGCGAAGCTGAATTAACAATCAAGACGGACAGCCGCAGAATGTATAGCCAAATAGGGAATTTGTAGAATGCTTTGGTTTATTTTGGAAACTTGGCTGCACGTTGCTGTTTTTTCTGAGAATATATATATTACTGAAAAGCAAGCTTGCACAAAAACGTAGTTTTTTTTACCATCAAAAAGGTACACCACCTCGAAGCAATCGTTTGTTTTCGTATATAATTGGTGAGTAAATACCACAAAAAATATACAATTGTGACAAATGTTGTGTAAAACCAAAATAGACCCGCGGCATTGTGACCAAGACCGCTAGGTCATTCCTTTAATCATAATTGAAACTTACAGACGTGTTTTTAATACCCCGGCCTCGTTTTCCGTATAAGGCAACGTCACGTGATACACACTCGCCAATGGCATGATTAAGTTGTCATCGACGTCAAACGGTTGCCGAGGTTAAAATGCCGCAAGCCTTGCAGCAGAGTCTGGTAAATTGCAGCTTGATGTGCGGTCTTCCTTTTGAGCCAGCGGCTTTGGCTTGCTGAATAGATGGGTTATAATTAAGAGCAAAATGCTCACATAGCATTTTTCGATGGTTGCTTTGCAGCATAATCTATTGCCTAATACCGGTATTGATTTGCTAATTTTCTTTACTTTTTTAGTTATCTTGACTTTGTAGGCAATTCTAAGAAAAGTTACATGGTTTCACATGGTAAAGCAAATTAAAGCAATGTGAGTTAAGGTAACCTTCCAACTGTAATCGGGTACTGAGGAAAGGTTGCTTCCCAACATATAATATATTTAGACAAGAGTTGTACTAAAATATTGTTATAACATCCAATATTTTCTGCCCGCTTGATACTTTTTGAAACGCGTTGATTAGTATGTTTTAGCTGTTGTTTTTTTTCTGGTCGTTTCTGCAGACCACATGCTCAGCTTGACTAAAAGGTTGAACACGTAATCGTGTATTCCGGTGCAGGGACTGTTCACGTTTGCTCTTTTGGGTAAAGAATTTGATACATTACAATGTTGTATTTGAAAATTCTTACTTTCTTATGCAGATTGTACGCCTTTTAGTCTACTGTTAGACCACTCGAACTAAAGTGGCGAAATTTATAGGTTGTACCTATTTCACCCAATAGTATTTCATAAACTATGTTTACAGATATGTGTGTTGTGTGGGTCACTATAGTCTTTTCATTGATGTTTTGATAAATATCTTTAAGTTTGGATTTAATTCAGAGACGCTGAACTAAGTAGGATCGCAAGAGAATAATGTACGGTTTCACCATATAGGCATAAATGTGTGGTTTAACACGCCGCGGTTGTCTGGGATAGGCTCTTTAACTACTGGCATATACCGGCAATTAACCTAACACTGGTGGTGTATTTCGGCCCAGTATGTTAAGTTAGTCGCGAGGTTGAATGTGATGCTTTTTAGCCCTCTACTGCTGGTATATCTTTGCATTCGTCATGGCTATTTTCAAAGTTAGCCAGTCTTAGATAGAATCAAATGTTGACAATGAACATTGGGTGTGGTAACAAGTGACTTTGTTGCGTCACAAACGCAATTACTATTTATCATTGAATGTATCGAATGTAGAAACATTATACCGGGATTAACCAGCAGGTTTGTCAGTTACTTTGTGTCTTTTGCGAGCGTTTATCCGTCAGGAGTATATACACAGGTAAATACTGAGTCGATGTTTGGGAGAAAAGCGAGTAATACCTTAAAGACAAAATCCGAAATCCGGACATGGGGTCTTAAGGTTGCAAAAACGAGTTGACTGTACAACTTCCAAAAATTCTACGCGTTTCAAGCGAAGCAGCATGACAGACAAAACGTTGGTTAAATACCATCTACGTTAATAGTATATGCCAGAAGGTCAGTTTAGATAATTTATATTTAAACGCACCCAGCAGTCTATGTAAATGCGGAATTTTCGGATAAACAACTGCTGCATTCTGCTAAGCGTATGTGGAGGGAAACCCGGAAACCCGCGATGTGTTTGTGAACTTTGTTAATCCCTTGTAAGTGCACTTATGTAGGACTGATATTGTCCGGACCAGTGCAACTTGCTGGCTTGGTGGGAGTCGCCGCTTGCCACGTTGTCAAAACCGATTTATTGCGAAATCGTACGAAAACCTAAAAACGGTTTTTCAAAGTATTTACGCAAATGCCTTTGGATATAATTCCATTATCTTTGTATGGCGTAACAACCGCTAATAACATGGTGTTCGAAAACGCAAAGCAACAATAGGACGGTTTGAACCATGGTGGGTTACGCTTGAACGAGTTCAATCCCTAAATATACGTTGTGAATTCTGGAATTACGGCCGTCTTTCGTTGTTAGCAACTACAAAAGCGAATTTTCCTTGTCTGGATCAGACAGTGAGGTTGCCAGGACACTTAAGTTTAAAACTTTGCGCTGCTTTTGGGCTCAGCGTAAGTCATATTAAGTTATAACGCGAATGTAACAATTTCGTTTCTTGCATTGGTACAGAGCAGCTATTGTTCACATTAACGAAGTTTGTCTCCGATTTGTGAAACGCGAGTTGTTTTTGTTGAAGTTGTATTGTTTTAAAAAGGGAACAAAATTCCATCCACGTGTATCGAGATTTAGGCCACCCACAAACAAAAAAAAGGCATTGTAGAATCAGCACTTTAACTACAGAAAGGAAGCCAATATACATATAACAACTAAATGATTCGATCAAGCAGATGCTTTGATTGACAAGTTCACTGCTGCTAGCGCGTTATTAAAAATTTCTCAGAAAGATGCGGTTGCCGTAATATTTGGCCTGTAAGCGCTGTTTGTTTGTCGCTTACACATAGCAAGCTTAGGGCGGGTCTACTAGCAAGATGTTCAAATACAAACTTAGTTGTATCGTATGGCGTCACTGACAGTATTTAAAATCTGTCTTTGAGCATTTTTTTTCAAGTCCAACTATTAACACAAACAGGAGAAATTCACAAACAGGAATAATACAACTCGTTTCAAATACCACGTTTTTTTAGTTTTGTCCAGATCCAATCAGGTAATTTACATCAGAAACCACATGCTTTTTAATGCAACATACGATATCACGATTTGTTGTCTATGCGGTGGGAAGTCTAATTTATAGAGGATCAACGTCGACTTGTGTGTGTGTGTGTTTGTGTTAACATAGGGAGGCGGCTAGTTAAGTGTTTTACCAAACCGGTTCTTAAAGTTTTGCAAACCATTAAAAATGTGGGTGTGTCGGAAAGTTTGTTGTGAAACATTATGACGCCAGAGGGTGTTGTATAACCAGTGCTGCAAGGATTGCTACATCAAACAGCAAACGTTCATTAGGCAAATGCATTATTAGGAATTGGTCCCTGTTGATGTTCAATTGTACAATAGATTATCGTCTTTCACGTTGCATTTTGATTAAATCTTCAGAAAATTTGGATCGAAACACGTTTACGTTTGTTTTCATGAGCTTTAAACAGTGTTTCACAAAATCTTTTTCTTTATCTAGCTGAAAAAAGAAGGTGATTGGGACAAGTTCTTTGAAGTCTTTGCTCAGCCTCAAAATGAGCCCGGTTTGCAAGCAATGACGTCACCTCCGGAAATAAACCCAATCAGGCGCCAAGCGTGGTGCAAAAGTCATTGCAATACACATTAGTCTTTGACACGAAGGCGCCGAAACGCCGACTTTCTGGTAATTATCAACACATTTGATACATGTCGGTTAATCGTGCCAGGCATACTTGTCGTCGGTGTCAAAAATAGAAGTTAATTCCTGAAACTTCTGCAAGACTGCGGGGATTTTTGTGGAATCGTGACTTGTATATTTCCTGTTTGCCACAGCGTGCTGGTCGTGTCTGGTGGGATTAAATTATGTTAAAAAGTAATTCTATATTCGCTGAACCGGTTAAAGCAAAAGCAAGACAGCGAAAAGAACATTTTACTGCTTATTCTATATAAAGTAAATTAGCGGCTTATGGGGGGATTCTTTAGTTCCTCTGTAAATTGTTAAGTGTTATGTTTACGAATCGAGCGCATCTGCACATATGGGTTCAACAACTATGATTAAATGTCCCCAAAACAGTCGACTACATCAAATTTTTCTTTATTTTGGAGCAAAGTTGTTTATTGCTCTTCAGAATACGTCTTGTATCGTGCGCAGGGCGTCGATTTTTGCTTGTTTCTCCATTCTAAGTGTTCGACACGGGACGCCACTGTTCAACACCGGCGGAATGAAAAAATGTTAAGTTGCCGGTATGCAGTACCACGAACAGACCAAATTGTTATCAACCAAAGTCCTTAAATTGAAGTACTGCTGTATATTCTTGTACACAATAATGCTTTTTTGTGAATTTATAAAGCCTAACAAATTGGTCACGCAAATTCTGCAGCATTTTTCTGTTTTCGAAGATTGGGGGCATTCAACTGATTTCGAAGATATTTTCAGTCATTATCAAACCACAGCATTCAACTGATTGGTTACTTAAAGTCAAAAGCCTAATTCCATTATCGTTTGCTACGCCGTATCAGCAATGAGATACTATACTGTTATGTTTCCAAAAAAATGGCATGCAGGAAAGCTTCTATTTTTCGTGGAAAAGCTTAGGCATATCTAGGGTGTGCAAGGGTTCCACGCTTTTGTGAAATATTTTTGTCTGTTTAGATATCTCCGAACAAACGCAATCAAAATACTTTTTGTCGAAAATATAATTTTTTGTTGTAACACCAGCACTTTCTTTAAAGTACAGCGAAAAACCGCGTTATGCTTAAACTGACCATTGTTTGAAAACGTGGAACATTGTTACCGAACACATGGCATTGTTATCGAACAAATGCCCTGTCACGAAAGTACCATTTTTTGTTCAATTAAACGCTAAAAGACATGCAATGTTTGAAATGAAAACTACGCCAGACCGTTCTCATGCGTTAGTCACCAGACTACGATTTTTTGCTATTCGACCCCCGCGATAATTTTTCTCTCCTTGTTCGACACGCAATAAAAAACCGATGCCCTGATCGTACGAAAGCGAACTTGGTAGCAAAATATTGAAGCAGACATCTTCCAGGCCTAGTTTTAAGTTTAGGAACAAAAGTAGTTTTAAGCCTATGGGCCTAGTTTTGCCTTCGCAAATTTACTTTTCTTAAACTCCATTATTGACGCAGTTGTTCGCAATATAGAAAAAGCAATGATTTGATTCAATTTTGATTTCACATTAAATACCATCAGTCCAATGTTTGGTCGCTTGCGCTAGAACCTTTGTGTATTTTCGTCAAGCGAATGCAATCGCTATGCATGAATGGCACACGGTGCGTAGGTATACAACCCGGTGGGCGTAGCCTCCAGTAGGGCATTTTAAAGCGGAGAGCACACCGAAAAACAAAACACTACAAATCGCCTGGGTTATGTGAATACCACAGCCTCGGGGCAATGTTGGTGTTGTCAAGCTTTTGTTTCCGCTCTCTCCCTGTTTGAATCTGGCTCAGCGTGTCCCATGTTATTCCACCTTGTGCACACAGAGCCCGGGGATTTAGTGGCCCATTTTGCCCTGTGTGTTGTCGTGTTGGACTGTGGAAATATATGTGTGTGTTGTGGCTGTGCTTGTATGCACTTAACTACTAGTTGTTGTCGTCATGTTTTTTCTTTCGCGTACAAGTCGGCATCGTCAGTATCGCATGCTTGTGACGCCACAGGATTATATTACATGCAAAGGTTGCGTTTAATTTGAGCAAGGTTGATCGTAGACCAGACGTTCTGTGACCGCAGTACAGGTATATGGCCTGTTGCACACAATATACGCATGGATCGGCTCAAACTCTCAGCGGACACAGTGCAAAGTTCGCAACCAGCGTCATGCGGTTGCGACATAGGAGCTGTACAGATTTATGTTGCTCGTGGTCTATGTTAAAGTGAGAAAAGGTGTAATGCGATTGAATGTGAAGGTTGTGTGTCGTGTATATTATGAATGTAACATAGAAAACACTCGTAAACTTTTGACATAAAATACAATCCGCGTTAGTTTTTTGGCAGTTGCTCGTTGGTGTTGCAATAACTTATTGCAGTGCGGTTTAAATTGGCCAACTTGCACGAAAGGGTAACGTCATATAATGTTTTGCTTTAGATTAAAGTAGCAGAGTATAATAATGTGTGTCGGAATCGTTAAGTAATTGCGCATACTCTTTCTGATTGCAGATACAAAAACTATTAGTGACTTACAGACATACGGGAATAGACAACAGAAAAGTGTATTTTAGCAGAAAAGACAAATTTAATCAATAGCAATCACTAAGAATGAGATATTTCGGTTTCATTTGAGGTCCAAATTAAGCGCGAAGAATTTTTCTAATCGTGGTGCCCAGAGAATCTAAAATAAATTATAAATGCACGAACTGTGCATTTAAATGCAGAAATGTCTTGACGATTTAACGATCTAATCATCCTTCCCAGCTCTTATATAGGACTTGCATAAAATGGGCCAAACTGTTGCGTTGGTCAAGAATGTGAACATAATAACGTTGTAATTCCCCCATGCTGTGTTTCCTACTCCTCAACTAAATTTACTCATTCAATGAAAGATCGTGAATCCAAAAAACGTTTGTACCATGTGGGGCCAGTGCAATAAACTGTTCCGAACGAGCACTGCAGGTAGTAACGGGGGCTACATGTCGGTGCCTGGCGTAATTATTTATTTGCTTGTTTATTTATTTGTTTATTGCGGCGTGTCAAAGTTGTTGCGCAAACAATTTTTTTACACCGGACAAATTGTTTACTTTGGCACGGAATGTTGATCCGTCAGGAGAATTGATGTGTCCGAATTTTTGGTCACGTTTGCTAGAAGTTTTGCTTCCTGGAAAGAGTTTCTTTGCCACGTTGTGGCCAAATGGTAACATTGATGCATTGTTGGTTTGGAACACACTTCTTCAAAAGAATGTTCAGTTGAAGATGGTAGAGGTTTGACTAACGTACTTTTATCAAAGCTCGTCCGAAATGTGTTATAAGCTATCGAAACCTTATAGATTTGAAACGTATTCAATGTATGCGTTTCCAAGGTTACTGTTAATAAATATTCTCCGAAATAGCTTTAAAACTTCCTTGGAGCTACGAAACTTTCGTAAAGCATGATCTGGCGGCAACGATGTATTGTAATATGTATTAAAGTAAGTTTAGCAAATCCCAACACCAGAAAGCAGTGATTTCAACAAGGTTGTCACACAGCGGCTGACGCTTGCATCAACCTTTTGCTAATGAAGTTACTTGGCTCATTGAGAAATTTGTTTCGCGTAAATTTAATTAACGTCACTACTAGTCACGAAACAGGGAAAGAACCTGAAGCACCAGACACGGTGATTTAATAACGTTTTGTCGCCATGCGACCTTCGTTCCCAACGGCGCCTTTCTGACGTTGAACCTCGCAAAGGTAAAAAAACACTTTGATCGTCAGACATCCTTGTGAGTGCATCCTTCGCTTTTATATGAAAACTTGGCTGGCGCTTGGTATGTAGCTGATCAAGTTCAGTTGCTTAGTGACCATGTTATTTTTTATGAATTGCAACGGCAGATCTGGTCAGAAAAGATGTGGGTTTGTTTTGGTCCTGCATAGACGATTTATTCGGCAACTTAACACTTGAGGTTTTTTATATATATTATTATACCTTTGCAGAAGCGTGCACGTAATACTGTATGGAGGCCGAAGCTTTCACCGTGTCTGTCAAAATCCACCGAGACATTCACCATTAATTCTTTATGTTCGTTTGCTGGTTTGTTTAATGTGTCATCAATCATAAGCGGACTTGCATACAAACACACATATGTTAGACAACCTATTTGCAGCCTTATTAGCGCGCAGGCGGCGCCAGTTCACCTTCAACCAACACTCCCCACATCGTGTGTTTGTTTCCAAATCAAGCTGTTCGCCAGCAGACTGTAAATAGACCCGAGGAGACGACGCGAAGGTCCGACCACTTCACTCGGTTCTCAACCCAATCACCAAGGCATATGTAGACATTGCACTGTGGCCTAAAAGCTGAGCGACGGCGACATCGAATCGGTAACGTGACACGCGATTGCTCGGCTTGTGTGAAGCAACTTTTGGTTCGGCAACTTAAAACAAGCGAATATTATCCTTTTAACGCTGGATTTTTTTCAACGTGTGTCTACGAGCATGCGGGCAATCTACATTGCATTTCTAATTTTTCTTTTTTGCTTCAATTGCGTGAACATTTTGCCAGTAATATTTACTCGTCCCGGCGTTTGTTAATGTTGAATTGCTATTGGATTTATTGGTTGAGGAATCCCTGGTTTGGTTTTACAAACCTGACATTGCCGACCTTGAGAAGACGATGCTCTGAATGTACAAAACATATTCGTTGTACGTATGACTGTAGATTAATTGTGACATCGTAATATGAAATAACAAGCACAAATTTCACCGAAATCGATATATGCGCGTTTTCCAATTTGGAAAACATCGTTTCTGTAAACTTATTGGATGTGCGCACTCTGTCTTATCGTTTGGTATCCCGCTGTGAACCACCGCTTGTCTATATTCGCCGCATGACGTCACATGCCGAAGTCACGTGATGTGTGTCGCGGAATCGTCGCCGTTTTGTTACCTGGAAATGATCGTGCAAACATTACAAGGAATCGATTTAATTTTTATACCGGTTTTCGATGCGCGGCGTTAAACCCCGATATATCAGCGGAATGCCCCTAGCTGTTTTGGAACGCGATCGGCGTCTAACGATTTGGTTGCAATCGAAAACGGCAATAAAATAGCTGAACAGTCGTTGCTATATTTACAAAGAATGACGTGATTAGTGACGTACGCTTCTTTAGCTGAAACGCAATAAACATTGTGTATGTTCTTTTCCATCATTTGAGAATCGTTAATGTCGTGGTCTGTGTCGTTTTAGAAATTAACCACACGGTAAAATTCGGTTAATCCGGATTCGATTTGTCCGGATTGTTCGAATAGGGATTACCCGAGTTTCACTGCGTTTCTATATACCAACTGTAAACCTTATCGGTTTGAAAAGGGTTATCATGTCTTGTTATTCTTGTAAACATTTATAATATAATCCTGTATACATGCACATACTATGTAATCCACAAACAATATTAATATGTAATAGGAGTTCCAATGTTCCCAAACTGTGTGGCGTTTGTGGGAAATTAAATGAATTTAGATACAACTTTTTCTGAGAAATGCAGCTTTTGGAGCCGGATGAGACACAGAACTTGTTCGACAAGTATGTAATCTCCCGTTAATTCGCGTGCTTATAGCGATCTTGTTGCCTCTCACCCATCGCCTTAACCCCACGAGGCTTTGGTTGTGGATATTCAGTCATTGCAGGTGGTAATTTTTTAGAAAAAGGTTATGCGACGGTTTTGCAAACGCTCACTTCGCCGTTTGATGATTCATAGCGACTACCTTTCGCTTTAAATCATGCATAAGTGGAGGCTTCGTCGAATTTTTACGGTTTTGTTTTTCATTTTTGGAAATTTTGACTCACCTGAAAAGCACAGCAAGATATGTTTAACCCATAAATAAGCCGTGTTGTTCTGCGACGCGAAGCGTGACGACACCAATACAACGGTATCAGAGATTGCATGTCCGTAGATATATTTCCTTCCATTGACAAACGGTTAATATGAATCCTAGAACGAGAGTTTTGTCGCCAGCGTGCATCGGAAACGAACAGACCAAAAAAAATTCCAAGCGACGTCTTGTGCAGTGTCTGTTGTTACGCATGAACTAAGAATCTATTTTTGGAACGCTGGCCCGTAATTTGATCGTTTTCATTTCAACGCGATTTGCTAGTTAGTGGTGACGTCACAGAACAAGCGACCAAATGTTTTTTCCGTTTCGGTCGCGCGTATTTCAATATGCTTCTTTTTTTAGCATTGAACTGTTGATGTTTGTGCAGTTTGTGCAGTTTGTGCAGTTTGAACGTTTCCTGTTGTGCAAAGTGGGTGGTGGTATTGGTTTTCAAAATTTTGCCTAGAAAAATCCGCACTTTTAAACATAAAAGAAATGAAAAAACGCGTCGGGGACTGATTACATATAAATAGCGGCCGAAATGCAGGGTGTTTGTATCTGCTTCTATTGCTTCTTGCGTACGCAGTTTAATATTCTTGTACAGAGTAGAAGTTTCATTTTGCTATGTGGAAACTACTGGTCGTGTGTGCGAAGCAGTAATGTAGTGAAGAGAAAGATGAAATACGCAAAGGTTATTTGTTTGTCATTGTTTGTTGGCTATCGAGCATGTGGTCATGATGACCTTTCATAAAGCAGTCAGCACTGATGAGTCACGACAGGCAACTCATGAAAAACCGCCGGTGAACTTGAACTTGAGCGTCGTCTTGCACGACTGCAAGTGGTTTGTACATCAACTGAATTTGTTTTCAAAATTTTCAATGTTGTTTTTGCCAACTGTCGCCTGAAGCGAGGAATATAAAGCGGTATTCAGTATAAAACCGCGGAGAAACAGCGGGAAAATGTTTTTGTCGAACCTTACACCAATCATGTTATTGTTCATTGATGAAAAATGCATACCGCACAATTGCAAAACCATATAGATTACTGCCTAAAACATTAAGGAAATGATGGAATTGCATCGATATAACACGTGTCACTGGAACGTAAATTATAGATAAGCGACCGAACGCATGCAGTATACGTGAAAAGCAAAATCCGATACGTTTTACTGACGAGCGGTGGACGACAACATTTTTTGCAATTCTTCTTGAAACATTATCACAAACGTGAACTCCCTTGGTTCGTTTTGACGCTAAAACTGTTTTTTTGTGGTAATGACAAACTGCGTGCAACTGTATAATAATGTTTTGCGTGGGGCTATTGTGGTGAAGAATGAAATTTGATTTTTGTAACTTGAACTTAACATTATAACTCATAGTCATCTGAAATACAAGGTCAGGCGATTCCACCTTAAATTTTCATTTGTTGTTTGTTAACACAAATTTCCGTGGAAGATTTAACTGCTTTAAGGTAGAGGTTGATCTCATGGTAGAAGCAATGAGGGTCTAAATTTTTTGGTATAAGCGAAAGCCCATCTTCATCTATTTTTAGACGCCGTTGTTCGATGTACGTGGGTTATTTTTGTGACGTAACTGTTTTGTTTGCTTCCAACCGTTTTTGACCTCAGTGACTTCCTGCATCGCGTGACATTGGATGACAAATTTGGACTGACTGATTTGACCTTAACTGTTGTTTTTTGTTCTTTTCCAGCATTCAATTGTCTCCTGGCACTTTGTGTATACAACATTAAACTGTTATATGTAATTGTAAGTGGACGCAGAAAAATGTCCAACACAGACTTTTTGGTAAAAAGATAGGTTTCGGATTGCAGTGTTAACATACGGCTATATCGTTTCCATTAAGCACGTGTGCAGGACGTCCCACAAATTGCGACTTTGCTGCCCCACATAAGCCACAATTTCACATTCGCCACATGAACAGAGTCTCATTGTTAGATCTCAATATCTCGCCAAACAAGCAGCTTCAGTATGAATTCCTTCCTCGTCTCTTTCATCTACATACATACAACACAGTGGATATCCTTTGACTTGCTCATTGTGTTGCCCACGAATGTGGGGTAACGGGTTGATGACCCGCCAATCGTCACCGCTTCCCATCGCACCTGTGGCTCTTTATTGTCGGTCGCACACGATGGTTCTTCAACGATTCGACCTTGAAAGTAGTATACTTTGACCTTGCGCCGGTTTTAAATCGGAAATAAAACGTCTGGTTCCGAGATCAAACATGCTGTGTTGCGGCGAAAATCTGTGAATTTTTTATGCGGAATTCTTGCAGCTGTTTGTTGCTTTGCTCTCCACAGACGATAGGAGGGATTTTCGTTGACTGCCCAAAAACTCAGATACCGTGGAATCAAAAACCGCATTTCATTTACACCTTGAGCTATACCTTGAACATTGATCCAAACTTTTGGCAATAGAAAGTCTTAAAATAAACCCACAAAGTGGTTATATTTATTTATCGCTTAATTCAACTCCATATTCTGCGAACTATAAATTGAATTCAATTTCATTACCCGGGGCCCACGGATTAGGAAGCGCCATATATGGACAATCTTCTGACGGTCACAACCATGACGAACCACTTTAAGGTAAAACCCTTAGAGCCACGAATGCAAAAAAGGTCTTGCGTTTAAAATTACCTTCCTAACGACCGGTTGACGACTCTTGTTCCCGGTGAAACCCCTGTATACGTCACAATGCGAGCGTTCTGTTTGTTTTTTGCATTGTATTACCGACGTTTTCGATTTTCCCGAGTTGGCGAGAGGGGAAAGTCAAAGTCAGTGGAAATTTTTGACTCTCGAGATCGATTCTTGTTCGCCCGTTGTTTTTTTTTACTGGTGGTTGCGCGAAGGTGACGTAACAATATGCGATCCAGTTCCCAACCTGGGTTGTTGTGTATTGCGCAACAAACATTCACATTTGGGGTTTTCCCGAAAGAGGAAACCACCAGGTTAAGCAAAACAAAAGGTCGGTTGAGGAGAAATGTTCTGTGGCGGTTCCGCTTCCATCCGCAAATATTTGATTAGTTAAGTTAATCGATGCTGTTCGCGTATCGCCCACAACTGGCGTCGTAAAAATGTTGGAAATAACACGAACGGTGGTAACCAAGTCGTGTGTCCCTGTATCGGATATTACTATTTTTTTTGTTCGTGAAACCATGTTGTACTCAACCGTATAGAATCGCATTAAAAAACTCATCAAAACGCACTTTGTCTTCTGAATACAAGAAACCATCTTCAGTTTCTATTCACGCATGGAATAAGATGCATTTTAGCTAAACATGTAATAATAAAATTAAAGTTTGACGCGACGTTTTTTGAAATAGTAAATTTAATTTTTCAATTCTCCAGCTGCGTGTCGCGCGAAAGCAGAGAGTTGGAAAAAGGTTGATTTCATGGAGAAAATCTCAATATTGCGCCATAAGATCTGCAGCATCACACCGGATGCCGTTTACCTGATGGTAAGCGCGTTTCGATCGGAATTCAACGCACTCAAGACACACTTGGCTTTTCAGCGCGAGTCAAACGTGTTTAAAAAACGTTCTTCGTCGAAAATGTACGAACGACAACAAATAACATCTGCTCGATTTGATCCGAATCGGTTTGGTGTTGGTCTTGCCCTTTGGACGTCGGATATTTGTGAGATAAGACGTTTTCCTTAACTCGAAAACGAAATGTTCATCACGTTTTGTCATCGAAAGCATATTTACTTTGTTTCTTCATTTGTTTGCTCGAATTATTGTCGTTGTTTTTATTCCCCCCACGTGTTATATTTAAAGCAAGCGGAACCGCTAATTATAATCCTTCTTGTTTTCACGGTAGGTGGGTAAAATTTCCGTAACGGAACTGTTTCAGACTCCGACATAAAAACTCAAACTGCTCGCAGTAACGGTCATTCACTGACTCAAGCCCGTTCCAGGAAGTTGGAGTTTTCGCTTTCAAAGTTGAATTAACTGTTTGTGTGAGAAGTTCAGCCTATTGTGTTCAGGAATTTGTGGTTCTGTTGTACAGGCGTAGATGCCAAAACCAAAGCCAACTGCCGCGGACCAATCAGAAAGCAGTTTTCGCCAAACTTTGTGTCGGAGCCGTGACTTTCGGTGTCGACATTACGAGAGAAAGTGTTTTACTGACCAAGTTTCTGTTTTGGTTGTTGGCTCGAGATTCGGGCAACCAGGGTCTGTGTGACGTAGTTTCTAGGCAAGTAATTGAGTAGATTTGTTTCAGGTAAATTAATACCTCAGGGTTTCGGTTTATTTCACCAATTGTTGTTGCAACTAAAACCATAAGGTCCTCACAGCATTTTCCTGCGCAATTATCTATTAACCCGTTATATCCCGCCGCCGAATTTGTTCAAATACGAGCGATTCCCTGTTTGTCCGTTTAACTGCTTTTGGCAGCATAACATAACATAACAAAGCAGATTTTAATTTGGAAATCTCAAGATATAATCAAAAATATCATTCGATGTCACAATCTAGCTATTGAATTTTTTTGCTTTTGTTTTACATTTTGACAAAATTCCGTGACGTTTAAATCGATCGAGTCAATCCTAACGTAAAATATACACGTCCCGGGTTGACCCGAAACCTTTCGCGAAGACAAACTGGAAACGCCGCGCTTTCCGCATTGTGACGTCACTCGAAACTGAAGCAACTTCTCGCCTTGACGTTCGCTTTCGTGCTTCAGAATTTACCGAGAAAGTCTCGCGGTCTCTGTTAAAAGGGACGGAGGTCGTTGCTTTAGTTTATTCCGTTAAGAGAAGGAGTCAAGTTGATGTTTAAAGTTGATCAGTTACCCTGACTGGCCTCAAGTTGAAGATAGCATTAAATTACGTTAGTTATGCTTTCATGTGTGTGCTATTGAAAGCTGAAAGTGTGAGTTTTTGATGCAAGTTGTGAGGAATTAACGTTAAGAGTTGAAGCGAAACGTTGAGAAAGTATTGGTTGACATTCTTGCCAGAAGGCACAGTAATATGAGTCAACACAGTATGTTGTATGACTGCTAGCCGGCAAGTTTTTAAAAGCTCAAATACACGTGGTAGATTCGCGTTCGACTAATATAGCTTTCATTGGCCTCGCTTCAATACGCAGAGAAAAGATTTTGAACAGATTAGTCAGTTTGGGAGTAAAGGAAACCAAGTATTGGTTTGACGTGTTTGTTCGAAAGTTACGGGCAAGGGAAATAAAAGGCAGACGCGTCGTGCTAAGGTGGTTTGCTACTTACATACCTCATTTGCGTGTTATGTATTGGACATGTTGGAATCAGTCATAACATGTTGGGACAGTTCACTTTAATTTGTTATAGCATGTTACCTCCTTCAATGACAAACATTTCTCGTTCCCTCGTACAAATTAAGCAAGTCTGCCAGCGTTTTAAGTGCACGTGTTGTTGAGATTTCGTCTCAAACTTGTTGTTTACTATGACGTAACATAACAGTGTTGTTGCGGAAACGTGAGTTGAACGTCGGGTAGGCAATATAAACACCTTTCCACAGCTTCGGTTTCGCGTTGACCTGCGGAAGCTTGTTACGCCAAAAGCCGTGTTCCCTGATCAAGTTATTCGTGTTCGCGCTGCAAACATGTTTACCGAATCCCATATATCGCGGTTAGATATTCCAAGAACCGACCAGACTTCGACTTCCTCGCTAATCTCGCGATCGCTGCTGCTTCATGTTAAGTTTTATTGACAATTTAAACAACGACGAAGGCGCTGGACAACCTAACCTACTTTGGGGGTTCAATAAGTTCAAAAACAAGTTTATTAGTTATTGCAATGCACTGCTGTTGCGATAGTATGTTGTTGTTATAATGCTATACATACCAATTCCCAACACATAACCTGTGACAAAAATATACGCAAATCAGTAACAAATTACAATAAAATACAAAAAAGTTGGTTATGTGTACCCGTCGGTCGAACGCCATGTTACAGTTTCGTGCTGCAACACTTGGAAAAATGACCAAATGCAATTCAAGGCGAGGCAGAAAATGAAATTGTGCATCCAAAAATCCCCTCAGATAAATATAGCCACTATTGTTTTCCAAAAAAGCAACAAAAGACAACTTTTCGTGTATGCCATTTACACCTTCTGACCGCAAAATACCCGAGTGGAATATAATACTAAAATCGTGATCTCGCAGAGGAAGTTTTGGGGTCAGACGATGGCAAGTTTGTTGCGCTGTAACTTTTAGCTGAATACAGATCGAGGAACGGAATTTTTTCGGCAAAAGTTTCACCCTTTTAGTGAAAAGACGGGTCCCAAGTAATGACAGCGTCTTCGCGACAAACGTGCAATAAACCACGACCTAAACTTACATTTCGGGGAAATCCCACTTTCAACAGTGGTGTAAACGCATCACGTTCGCGACTGACGTCACATGGCTGAAGAAACTTGTTGCCATTTCTCTACGGGAAGTTATCTTCAAGCGATTTTTGCTGAGTGATGTTTTTTAAGTTGGTAGTTGGTCATGACTCATCGGGGCGCGCTATTCGATTGTTGTTTATTGCCGCGAGTAACTGTAAAAAGGCAGGGAAGTCAGGGAAGTCCTTCAATGTGGTTTAGCGCTACTTGACATTCGCGGAAACCCAATGAAAATGTCAGGGCAACGGCTACTGCACGATATATTGGCTGAAAAGTTCAGAACTTTTTGTTATTGCGCTGAATCCACGCTCTTCTCTGCAGAAGAAGTTTATCGCTCGTATTTATTCTGTGTCAGTAAATCCCCTTTTTCTAGCATGTTGGACTTTCGTAGATGATGAAAATGACTTGACGAGGCGCATATTTCAATTTTTTAGGTGAAAATTGTGAACGGGAATATTTCCGGAAAATTTTTGTTTGCTCAGCCACTTTTGATGCTGGTATACGGCGACAAGCGCCATTTGCATTTTGTGCAGAAACACCAACGCAAGTGCGCTTGTGCAGCCGTGAGCAAACTGGCAGGTAATTTTAGAAACCCACCCCAGCATTTATTTTCCTCCGTAATTGGGCGTAACGTAGAACCTGTGGCACAAAATGATGAAAGATCTCATTTACTTGGCGAGCGCAAATTCCCGCAAGGGAAAATTCTGAGGTGCATGATACCGGCTTATCGGTGTCGGTTCCTTCCGCGGAATTGCGCCACGCCGGCCTTTAACGTTGGTGAATTTCCCTCTTTTGTGGGCGAAAAAATGAGAGCATGAGAGAGGCAGGTGTTTTTGCGCGAGAAAAAAGAACTCGAGAGAGGGGAGAGCGTAACTGCTCAGGAGAAAAAAAGAAACAAATTGAGGAGGCTCAGGGCACTCATGTGGAACGTGAGTGGAGATTGGTGAACGAGATGGAAAAGAAGAGAGGCGATTTTCGGCTGCAGCGGTAAGAGCAGAGATGTTGCAGCATTTTATGTAGTTTTGTACAGCAAGCAAGCGTTTTTGCTTTAACTTGACGTGAAACCAGTTGAACAGGACAAGTTAGTTTCGTGAAAGTGCAGTCGTACTGTTTTGTCGCTGCTTGTTGAGTTTTGCAGCAACTGTAGTTCAGTTTATCATTAGGGACTGTAGTCCACGTTATTAAGTGTTCAAGGCAAGACAAAAACGATTTAAAAATTCCAACGCCGAGTAGAAGTTGAGTCATGAACTCTTCGTTTTTGAATGGTTAGTTTTTGCCTTGAAAATACCGAAATACCAAAAGTAATCCCAATCTTGCTCGACAGTCGTGTTAATCAACTCGGACATGGTGCAAACCACATTTTCACAAACCCGCACGCTCGCTGCAGTTGTTTCTCTTTAAACTGCCAACGATTTCCGTTTTCCGATCCTTTCAATACCTTCCCGCCCTTGTATGGCTTCTATATTGGGCAGTGTCGTTTCAGGCAACTTTCCCGTAATCTTTTGTGGAAGTTTCGGCGCACAGTCAGTCGGTACGGGCGATTTGTCAATGGTTGTGTTATCACTATTATGCAGCCCATAGCTAAAAGGAAATGTAACACAGTTTCCCGCAAACGCCACAGCTTCCTTGATTTAGCATATTTAGCAGAGTAATGAGAGGAATCTGCATTAAATGCTGTTGAAAGCGATGATGGAAGGTGTGTTGTCGTTTAGACTGCGGACGCATATTGGAAATGTTTACAATATGAGTAAAACCATTTGGTTTGTTGCTTATTAACTCGCAATTGTAGTCTGCAGGTGCTTGTTTGTTAGTTTCCTAGCTTGAAAGGGAAATTGTTTCATAAACCACCAATTCTTAGTAATTTATTGCGAATAAACGTGTTTTCACGTGCGATTTAAACCCTGTAATACTGTGCCTAATTTGTGGAAAGTTAGTTGTTGGTATATTCTATTGCAAAAAACACTACGCAAGGTTCGAATCTCCTTTCTCAGGTAAGTTTCTTTCACCCTCACTTGAGCAGAAACCTAAACCTAAAGCTTCTTTGTTTGTTCGTGTGTGGTTTTTGTTTATTACGTATCGAAGGTGGTATTACATTCATGTTCTAAACCAATCTGGCTAAACAATATGAAGCACATTGGATCAATAATCAAAGCCGAACCAATTGAAAATGTGCCTTGCGCAATAGTTTAATGAATACCAGGGATTTAAATACTAGTAAAAATCACATGTGCTTGGAAGCCAAACCAATCAAGGCAAAAGATTGAATTGGGCAGTACATTGATATGTGAAGCATTTAATCCCAACCCACAATACAGCAGCTCAACCCGAATTCGTTGCAAACTTTTTCGCGCATCATTTCAAAATTAAATGCGACATTATAGGTGGAACAATGTAGAATCAGCCACGACGCGCGCTTTTGCAGCTTCCGCGAATTCCGCAGCAAGGGTCACGTGACATTCGAAAGGACCGCCGCCGCCTACCCCCTCCCGTCCTTCCGTAAACCCGACAGATCGTGTGTCAGACTCGGCGCGTTGTCCAGCTCAGTGGTTTTGGCGACTGTAACCACCACACGGACCACCGTGAATCGAAATCAATTGGTTTTGTTTCCGCCGCGTCGTCTGTTCCGCCCAACACTTTCGCACCTTTTCCAGTACCGCCGCCTTTGTCTTGTACCTGCCGCTTCTTCAACAACGTCACCAATCCATACTTCAATTTTGTAGTTGTTTCTGTCTAGTCGCCGGAAACGAGCCATATTAGTTGAAGCTCCATTGCGCACAGGCGTAAGAATTTTTTCTGGGGAAATAGACCGTATTTAATGCATCATGCCACGTTCAGTATTGATATCAGCGTAAAATAGTTTAAATCGTAAGCACTTTTTGGCAAGCAAATACTTTTATGTTTTGAGTGTTTCAAATTTGTACGGTCATATGCGGTCATAACAAAGCTTACATAAAGCGTCCCAACCGTCATTGATTGACGTAAAAACCGCACTAATTTGTCCAACTGCTGGCATTTATAAATGCTGCACCTATTCGCTATTTCAGTGCTAATTTTGCCAACCCTTATAAATAATCGATGATTGGTCTCATTTGTTCAGTGGAATTCCACGCTAAAAACGTGGACTACAACGGAAACTTCCCAAAACATTTAGCACACGCTCATTTCGTTTTTTTTGTGGTTTCGTGAGTATCGTCCCAATCCACAAACATTCTTGGTGTGCAACGTTGCATCTTGCGACCAACACCAAATATATTGTTTTTTTGACGGCCGATTCGTGTTTTTTTTTACCGGTATACATAAAATACACATTATTTTCCCCTTGAATGGATTTCTTGGTGCAAAGTGCATACTTTGGCCTTTTATAAATATATGGAATTTTTATGATATGTTCTTTTCACCGCATTTTGGCTTTGATTTTTAAAGTCGCTTGTCAACACACAAGTTGTTGAGAACCACTGGTTTAAAGAGTCGTGTATTGCAATAGAACCCCCTACTTGCTTGGTGTTGCTTGGCCTAAATTTCCATTTCACATTCCTGAAATTTCCATTTGAAATGTGGTAACTTTGAGCAAAACCACAAATTTATTTGTGTGGGAGATAGATTCCGCAGTATATACCCACCATTCCCCAAACACTGCGTCTCCATATGCAGTGGATGGCTGGGGTTTTAGTGTAAACAAAACAGCCGATAATAATGCGGGACCTCATCCTAATATTTAGCACCAAATACCGAATCACATCGGACCGTATGTTTCCTTACTTAATGACAGTCGCTCGTGGGGAGGCTCGTGCTGTGCGCCACTCAATATACAATGCCGGTTAAAAATGCCCAAGCAACATATGGTTGTTGTTTTGCTTCAGTTGCTTTGTTATGGGAAAACGCCCAGATCTCACAGAAGACCCGTGCTGTTGT
The DNA here is from genome assembly GCF_947561715.1 of Ascidia mentula. Lineage (NCBI taxonomy): Eukaryota > Metazoa > Chordata > Ascidiacea > Phlebobranchia > Ascidiidae > Ascidia > Ascidia mentula. Next base: position 18,391,922 of record NC_138568.1, on the reverse strand, counting down.
TGACGTGAAAACGAATACCGAATGCTGTTTTTTTATCGTTCAAGCTTAATAGGTAAGCTGCTGTCAATTTTATCTTGCGGATATCTAGTTCTATAGTTGTTTCCGGCTAGATGGTGGAAAGACACTGTTTTTTTATGATGTCATACAGAAGTCCTGTTTGTGGGCAATGCCATTAGATGCCAATAAGTTTGTGAGACGATGTTTGTGAACTCCTCGCCTTAGCTATGATTAAATATGACGTTATTTTTATGCTTGTTTTGTGGAGATTCAAGGTCTAGTTTTGGTCGTTGTTAAAATCGTCGAAAAAAATCGGTTTTAAATCCGGATGAGGGTGCGGCAAACTTTGAAGTTCTCTAAAGAAACATAGGAGGTTTCGCGACCTTTGAACCGTGGAAGGTCGCCAACCCCAAGTCAGGTGTGGTCCGGTTGCCTACGTCAAATATTTATTTATGTATCACCGTCGGGTCAAATGGTCAGCGAGGGTAAGAGAGAATCTTTTTTTTTTTGGGGGGGGGGAGGCTTTGGCCGCGCAAAGAAAGCAATTTAGGGCGTAATTTTGATTCAATAAGTCACAATAACAGAACTTCGTCAATGTAACTACCACATCTGTCCACTTATGTCTATACTGTAGTAAGTTTTGTGAGCAACAACATAGAGTCCGGAACACTGGTGGTTGATTAACGCATTGTAACATTCCAAAATCACAAACATGTGGATAAATAAACACACGAGCAAAAAGGCTTAAGGCCACCGAACATACTGGCGTGTCGGCCTCGGTTGAGCGTATATTGGACGAGAAACTCTTGGACATTGTTTGATGCAATTTTGTGCATGGCAGCAGCGAAGTATGCGTTGAACAACTTTACAAACTCGACAAAAGGTCATTGATCGCATTGAAACGGCCACGAGTGAATAAATCATTTACAGCCTTTTATCTGTTGTTTGGTTTACGTGTGGAGTACCTGCAAAAATCAAAAGCCAACAACGCGATGTCTACTCCTGTCAGAAACCTTGTATGTTATTGTTTTGTCCAAGCGAGTGGCGGGAAACTGGAAAGTTCAGTCAGAAGTTTCATTAGTAATATTGCGAAACATAAATTTCCTGTTTATTTGTAATTCAATCCTCCTAGTTTTAGCTTGTGTTATATAAGGTTTAATTGGTATTGCAACCGTCTGTCGGCGTGCCAGGGTGTTCGGTCGCTATTTGTTGCATGTTTTGGTTGATTACTTCAGCATAAAAAGTATAGATGGTATATAAATTTATGCAGCGCAGCGTTTTTAAAGTTAACAGTTTTGCTGGTGTTGTAGGACGTTTCTTGTTTCCGGATTCCGGGATTATTGTACAGACTCCTACGTCGATTCGCTGGACGAAAACCAAAAAGAAAAAAGCTCCATTGTGTTAGTTTGACACACGCCAAACCCGAGATCTGCATTCGCGCCACGCTTGACAATATAAGACCTGGTTTCTATCAAAATCACCCGGCAGTTTGTTTAAATCGACCCGGCCCACTTGCGCCGGGAGGGCAAGGCTGCGTTGAGGCTAATCCGCGATTTGCGCCGCTTTTCCGATTAGTTGGCAAAGGTCACTGAACGATATAAGTAGCTTACCAGTAGAAGTCTGCGGTTAGTATTTAGCCGTAGCTGTTGAGATCAAAAAGCAGTTATGTTTGTATATTTGTGGGGTCCCCACCAGATGGGGGCAGCGTGTTGTTTGATGGGAGGGTGAGACGTTCTTCCTTAATGCAATCTAATCTATCGTAAATATGTCTCGCACCGGCAAATTGTTTTCACCACAAGAGCCGTGAATGTATTTGTGCACTTTCTGTCTTCAACTGTTTTACGCGAACGTGTTTACAGCGGCGATGGAAGTTATTACTGCAGTTTATTTTACTTCGTAATTGTGGGCGAAGTGTTGGAACACAAGATTTTCGCAAGCCCGAGACTTGCAGGGGGGGGACGAAATACTGAATGTGAAACTTTTGGTTTAAAACTTCTCCTCGCAAAGAGCTCTTAACGTAGATTTGGGAGGAATGGAGACCGTTTCTGTCCCTTTGGCCACTATACGCCAATGGCCCCTGTTGTGCTGAAAGGGAATTGTTCCATTTACAGCAAGGGCTATAAAATCCTGGATCAAGTTTCGCTATAAAATGCATTATCATGGTGAGAGGACGCCGATGCTCGTAACTGTTGCCAAACACGGTAGCGCAACAAACCTCTATGGTTTAAGTTAGCTTCAAAAAGCTGTGCGTTTATGTTTTGTCCTTGAACTGAAGATGATTTAAAACATGCTTGACCATAATGCGATGAAGCCTAATTTTATTTCGATGTGACTTTCCGACGAACAAAACGTCTTTAAATTTTACGAAATCGCAATGGTCGTATTGCATGTTTTTGTACATCACGAAACGGCAAACCGAAACAGAACTAAATACGTATGATACAGTTGCGCTAAAACGAATCAAAACTTTGCGGCCGGAAGGCGAAAGATTGTGACATCACTAAGTGGGGCAAATTCTAACATACACAGTAACGTTCGCAAAACTAAACGCGAAAATCGAAAAAAAAGATCGAAAAAAAAACAGAACTGGCAGCTTATGCAAATAACACATCCGCATTGCTTTGGCCGCAGGGCTTGCAAGATCTCCGTCGTGACGTCTATATTGGACACGGGCGCTGCCACCTAACCGGATGATAAAGCACCTTACGGGCTTGTATTGTTTTACGATTGCAACGGAGTGCGTCTGATTTGCCGACGACAATTGTTTGGTTTCTGCGCCGTCGTTTGTTAGTTGCTAACTGATATACGTTCACAATTGCAGGCGCCTGTAATTAAGGTTATGTGCAGCAGTATAACCTGTCACTGAAAGGTTACGGAGCGCTTTATTAATTAAACTTGAACCGGTAACGCTCATTTGGACCTAAACGAGTGGATTCTGTGCTCGCAAGTCGGAAATTCCAAGAAATTGAGGCGAATAGTTCGCTTTTGTTTGTTGTGCTTAGTTTTAGTCGGAGTGCTTTGTATGACTCTATTGCTCAGCGTAACGCTGAAGAGCTCCCAACACATAAAAGTAGAAGAAATACATGAAAATGCATGAAGGCAGCAGAAATAGAAGTCGCTGGTGATGACTTAGATGAAATCTTCCCGTAATTTTTACAAGTTAACCGCGTTATTTTTGGTAGCGCAGAGTCAGCCTATGAGTAACATCTGCATCCGGTGTCGCAATTATTTATATTTTAGGGCAACCGCAAATGTAACGGATTTGCATACTTAAACCGTTGCATATATGTGTTAGCAACATCAAAGGATAGTTTGCCGTCTTGTTGCGGATTGATGTCAGTCTATATATCGATATATCTGGCAGTCTGTGTATATTTGGTGTTAAAGTGCGTGGTGCGTTTTGTCGGTAGCTTAGTGAACATGTATATTTTGGTCACTGTTCGGTGCAAAGTATGCGAGTGTTTTGGGGCGTCATTGTCGCTTCTGTACTAAATTTAAATATCCGCCAAACTCGAAACAAACGTTTCACTAATTATTTCAAAAAGTATTACGACGTCAAGATATAACGAAGATTTCCTGTCAGTGTCAGCGTTTGGCAAATATAACAAAATTTGGCACCAATGTACGTTGCTATTTAATAAAAATATCTTGAAACTAATGGCATAGTTTAGCATGTACTTTCGGCAATACCTGTGTTCAATATACGTAACGCACATGCGAGGCACATTTAAAAAAAATGTGGGCCTGCATTCCACCTGAAAAAAATTATGTTTTTTTTGGTCTTTGCGGGACCAACTCTCATGGGATGCGTTGGGTCCGATTTGGCCAAATCAGTCAAATGTATCTAACACTGGCCCAGATGTACTGTACACGTGCTGGTGTGTGTAAGTGAAAATATGAAGAACAGTGAATTAGGGCAAGTACGTGAGGCATGTTTAACAACCAGCACCAATGCAATGAAAAACAGGCAAACGGCACGTACAGAGCACCGGTAAGTGCCCTCAACGCTAAGGATGTTGTTTCCGCTAAGTGGCAATTCGTTGCATCTGGCCACCACTCCACGCCTGTCGTATTCAAGTGTTTGCAAACCACAGCCCGTAAGGAGAAAACCGGCGCACGCTCGGGTAACCATTTCATGCAAACACAGGGTAAACATCGAGATTTTCGTTCCGTCGATGGTGCCTTTGGCAAGCGAAGATATATTGGAAATAAGGTCGAAACACACATAACAGGTGACTTTTATATGTGCAATAACACACACAGACATAACCTACACGTGGAAAATCAAATCTGACGTTTTGAATACGCTTTTTGTTGGATTTCCTGCTATTGAAAAAGGTCGTATTTCATTTCCAACGTACAAGGGTTGGGTTGCGTCAAGTGGTTTCGACTCAAACTGTTTGTAACACGCGCGCTTCACTGTAACGTACATAAATTAGCGGGGAGTTTGTACTGATCATGGAACGCACACACGCTTAATGCACGAGGCGTTGAATGCGTTGAAACCGTGGGCAATGTATTCAGTTTTAATGGGGCGTTTAATTAGGTATTTGGGAGGTGAGTTAACTTTTGATTAGATTGGAAATAGTAAAGTAATGCTTGGACGAATCGAAAAGCATTTTATTTTGAAAAAAGTTGCTAACAGTTTAATATACATATGTCACATGTAACAATCCCTATCCCCCAAAGTAAACATCGCAGGTTTCAAAACTATCCCCGGTGAGGGCAGCCCGCAGTAAACTATTTGTGACACAACAATGGAATGGTGGTGGCGCCGCTACGACTGTTTTTGTTGTTCGTTAATAATTAAAACTCGTTCTGCGTGTTTGGGTATAAAGTGCGACCGATTTACCTGGGCGACGCTATTATTGCGCAATAACACAAAACCATCGAAAGCAACTGTCCGGTCAAGCCACGCTCTCGTCACTTCCGGCTCGTGTTTTACCACTATGACGTCACGAAGAAGCATCAATCGATTTTCTTGTGTCACGTGACGCTGGTGTCTATCTTGTAAATTATTTCGATCGATCCCTATAAAGTATGCGCATATGACGCAGTTTCCAAATTACCAATTTTACCGTATGGCACCTTACGTTAGGGTTGCCATGGTTTGCTTTAAATATACTCACTCGCTGCCACGTAATTACTCGATTTGGCAAAAAAATGGATCGAGTAGGCTGCTGCGATTTGTCTTGCTGTGAAACGGTATACAGTTAATTGTCATCGGTTGTAGTATTCCAAAGTGGATTTTATTTAGCAAAAATTAAGTGTTTGCTTGAGCTACTTTGGCTTTGCGCAAAAAATGCTTGATATATCCTTTACTTGTTTGTACATGAGATCAAAACCTAAAAAAACGAAAACGGCAATTCAGGTGAGAAACGTGTTTGTTAACGTGGCGTTTGTGACGTTTTGTGGGTTTCTTGCCAACTTTGATAAAAACATTTTAGGAAAGACTGCGATAAGTGGGCAATTTTATGAAAAGAAGTACTGTGGTCTGCCGCAAAGCCAGGTTGACGTACTGGCAGAATGGCAAGTAGTTTATTACCAATCTGGATTTGCAGAAGTTAAAGTTACTTTCCTTTGGTGATTTATTGCATTTGCTCCGCACGAGTTTGACAGATAATGCAGTTAAATGTACACTGGGCATTTGAATACAGCGTCATAATACAGCGCGTAACATTGGTTATTGATGCCAGCCAAATTACAGATGTTATTTATCCCACAGCCTGAGTACCCACACAAAGCCCTGACCAGCAATCAGGCCTTTTTTTCCTTTTTCGGATCAGTTCAGTTGGCTTTACGTTGCTCCAAATATAAAGGTCGAATGCGCTGTGACGTCACAAGGCTTGGTTTGTTGCGCCACAGAGGGGAAAAAGGCAATTGTCGCGTCCTGAGATGCGCTTGTCGTTCAGTCGGCAGTAGTTCAAAATATCTGCTACAGTGGAAGGCGGTGCAGCTGTTTGGTTCCAGATTTTTTGATTTGCTGTCGGATGTATGTAAGGCTTCGTTCAAGAAATAGCCATTTAAAGTCTTGGCGAACGATGCAAAAGAGCTGGGTGGCTGTTGATATGTAGAAACGTTTTCAAGCAATCTGCTGCAGGCGATGGTGTGAAGCAGCAAGACGACGCGCAATGAGGCCACGTACCGATCTAATTGTTCTAATGTTTTTAGCTTACTTGACACTTTGGTGCTGCCGCTGTCTATGCATTAAGTGGTGGTTGTCTGTTAGTTAGCACTTAGTGCCTTGATATTCGAATGAGTTCACCAAATTCCACAGTTGAGATGGTGATCTATATTTTGCTGCTGAGTATTGCGCTACGTCAGTAAACCGTATTTAGTTGAAAGGGGAAACTGTATGTGTGTGTGTAATTGTGTATTCGTCACCAACTTTGCCTCGACGTTCTGGTTTCTGGTTAAATTATAGTCTTGTAATCCGTGGTGACTTACCCATTGTTTGAATCTAAACAGTTCCTGTTGAATTGTCGGCCTTTCTTTAGGAAATTAACTTCAAGGAATCAAGGCGCAGGCGTTCGGCATTCAATACGAGTACTACTTTTTGTAGAGTGCTGTAATAATGTAAATCTGTACTGGGCACGGTTAGTGTTAGGACAGTTGGTGCACTTACGGTGCTGCTAAGTCAAAGTTGATTTTTGACCGTTCTGTGTACCTGAGACGGACCAAGGTGGCCTGTTATGCGGTTTATGTTCATTAACATATAAAGTTGTGGTTTATGGCTTTAATAGTGTTTTAGTGCGCGCAGTGTGTACACAGAGTAGTTGAGACATGGTCAACCTCGAAGTTTGATCTGTATCAAACTTGGTGCGTATTTATTGGGCGGTAGTTCACTAAATTCGTCATTCGAGTGATTTTAACGATGTTCAATGCCTGTTTCGCAACGTGTGGTTTTTCCTAAATAGCATCTCCAACTTTCTAATATTCCAGGTGGCCAAGGTAAAACGACTTTTTTTCGTTGTTTTTGTGTTTTAACCCAAAAATAGTCACGTTTTTGTTTATGTGCATATATATCGGTATTGCAGTAAAACGGTTTTGAAACATGCACAACTTATTTCTGCAGTGAAGTATTCTTTGACCACTTATTTGCAGCAAGACGGGCATTTGGCTCGCATTTCAAAAAAGTGGCCAGCTAGGTGCGTCGCGTTTACTGAAACTGACGATGGAAAGATAGCCCCAAGCTCGGCTGTGTCGTATTGGTTTACATTGGCGGTCATTCTTGGCGGCCAGCCGACTTCCCTTAAACTCCTGTTAGTAGTTTTGGATTTCACGGTCTCTGAGGTGCGTCTGAAAGTTCTTAATAAACTAAAGTCTGTTGTCTATATAAGGTTACGCTGGATTCAATATGTGTCGAATTACTATGGCATAGTTAGAGCGCACTTTTTTATTAAAACATTGATTTTTAGCTGTAGCAAACGTACCAATATCGTCTGCTGGTCAACTGTTTTTAGTAGCGCTCGCAAAAATCGCGTGTACTATTCGTGTAGTGTGACGTCACATTTATTGGTTACGTTTCAAATCACTTCTCACTAAACCCGCATAGGTGGAGAAGGACATGTCATTCAGAGTACAATCGAGGCATGCCTGCTGATTTGCCGTTTCCGCTCTTTCGTTTGGCTGCGTGTCTAGATGCCCTCAGTCGCTGGGGCCAGTTCTTATATATCATGATCGCGTATCGTGTGCAATACTCCCTCAGTTCCCAGTACTAGGCGAGGTCTACGTTGGTGTGATGCAACCAATTCCACTGCGAGGCTATCACAAATAATGGGAAGCTGTCCACACTTTACCAAAGAACTTCCAATGGCGTTTTGTAAAAGGTGTACTAAGTATATCATGTTGGTAATATATAAATGGCTTTTCTGGCACTACAACGCCGCTGAGTTTTGTCGCACGTGATTATCTGGAACGTTTGGAAGTGCTGTATGAAAACTTTGTGTAGTTTGTCGTTGTTGACTAGCTTTTTAGGCTTCGTTAAAGGTGTTTTGTCTTTTTAAACTGTGTTACGCAACTTACGATTTTTTACTTTTCGTTTCATGTGATTGACTTGTGGCATGCATGTTGTACTTCCGGACAAAACGCCAAGCTCCGTTTAACCACCGAAGTTAATTTTAGCATTCTACTGACATATCCTCATGCTTATCTTTAATCGCAGGTTTTAATCGTAACCGTAGACCAACATTAGGTACATTAATCGAATGCTATTGTGACGCAACAAAAACAGTGCAATATCTGACGCCATGGTCACCCCAAGTGGCCTCGACCAACTGCCTGACATCCAGCATGCGCCACCAAGCGGCGCCACCGACTCGCCAACAGTAAAGAAAACAGACTACCTTCGTCGTTTCCAGTTGCTAGGTTACCGGGAAGTAAACCGGCTGAGTGAAGTCATGGAAACCGTGGTCCCTATTCACGGAACGGGGAATTTCCCCACGTTGGAAATCCGTCCCAGTGTTTTTGTTGAGGTTTGTTTGTTTTTTGTCAACAATCTTATTTCCATAACTGGCCCCGGGTAGAAAACTAAAACTAACAATGTCATGTGTACGGAAATATCGCAACCTAAGGAATACAATTCGCACATACTTGTTGTAAATGTATATATGTACAGATAGGAAAACAGCCGCATTTGATAGATGGAAACCTTAATTTGTTAGAATGTAATGCGTGGAGCCGGTTAAATAAGAAAAATAACAAACAATTCTGTGCAGTAAGCAAGTCGCAAAAACTGCTTTGCAAATCTGCCAATACTTGTCACATGGCATGTAACCAAGATCTTGGTATTTCCTTTTCAGTTGGTTCGTCAACGTTTGGTGTCAATTGGTATCCACGTGCACGACATTCGTCTGAACGGCAGCGCAGCCACACACGTGCTCTCGGACGACGTCGAGCCAAACTACAAAGATCTTGACCTGATTTTTACCATCGACTTCCCGCCGAGCAACTTCGGATTGACGGAAAATGTGGAAGGGCGCGCCAGTCCCCTGGGCACTCACCATCCATCAGAGGGCCATGCGAGCAAACGGAAACCTCGACCCACCTCTCTACCCACCACTCCCCGTCAGAGAGATTCTAAAACCGTCCCTGGCGACGATTGTTCCATTGTTGACGACAGTGGTTACACGAGCAGCGGCTCCTCCGTGTCCAGTGCTCCCGGATCACCAACATCCGCATCTTCCCTGATGCAGAGTCTCCGGCTGCGGACACATTCTCTGGAGTCGTCCACGTCATCGACGTCATCAAGACGTGGCGTCACGCCCCTGTCGCGTCATCACCAGCACGTCATCGAGCAACAGCACAAGGATAGATGCTGGCAGCGCATCAAGGATGAAGTAATGGATATTCTTCTTGAGTTCATGCCAGAGGGAGTGTCGCGCACCAGAATGAACAGCATGGTACTGAGCAGCGCTTATGTGCAGAAGATGGTAAAAGTGACGAACGACTGTGACAAGTGGAGCCTCATATCTCTCAATAACAATCTTGGTAAGTGGCAACTTGCTATCTACAAAGGGTAAAGTAGCATCAGCAGCTGTAATAGATTCACAGGTTGCTTGGTCTGTTATCTCGTTTTGCACGCAAAGCCGTCAATTAGTTTTTTTTTTGAGTACTTTTGCATTGAACACACTGTAAATGTTAGGCAACGCTTCATAAACCTACACAAATGGAAACTAAGAATCTAAACCACAAAACAGTGTTTCAGTCAACCGAACTAGCTGCAGTGTATTGGGTCCAAGAAACTGTACAGCTTGTGGTGCGTGGAATGTAGTTTGCTACTCATAATGCCCGGTCTTCTCGAAAAATAGCGGGTTATACCGCAAGTACCTCGCCCCGAACACACCATTAGTGTCTAAATAATTATTGTGCGCCACAAACCCATGAACTTGACTGAAAAAAATAGTTGGGATTGTGCAAAACACCGCTGTTCTGGTTAATCTTTGCATTGGCGAATCTCAAGTCTTGAGTTTGGAGAAACAAACGTAACTAACGATTGTTTACCGGCAAAATTCCGTAATATCCACAAAAAAGAAAAAAAATCCAACGACCAGTTTACATGAACTTGACCGTTAACACGAGAGAAATGTCATTTCACAAAACACACCTATGTATTCGCTTTCTGACATTGTAAAGGAAATCTTTTGTAAAGTTTTGCGGAATTACTGCATTCACGTCATCCCCACCATTCACCTGTTAGGGTACATTTATCTTACCTCCCATATCAGGACATGGAACGATTTTGGTCTTAGTGCGTTGTTTGCTGAGTTGTCTTGTCGCATCGAAATCTCTACACGACTCCTTAAGCTTGTCCACATCATTCACAAAAATTGTCAATTTTTGATTGAGCCCACTTTGATATTGAAATGAAAATGGTCTGCGACTGCAAAGTCATTTTGAAAAATTCCTAATTAGGTTTAATTCATTTTTCCAATTTTTATGTCTTGCTTATTGGAACCATTTTGGTAACACATCACAGCACTTCGGACAGGTGGCATCGAATCTTACCAATGACCGTTTCCTCAATTCGCTCATTTCAGCAAATCGTGGTTCCGCCAATACATTGATTTCTGGTTCCCAAATGCCTTGAGCGACACTGATTCAGACGCAGTCAAACACCAAACGCTCCGCCGAGTCTGGCCAAACACGTTGCGGCATTTGCAAAGGAGCCCGCCCAGTTGTGTACTCACCTGATTAAAAGCCTAGTCGCTCCTTCTGCAAATCACTGCCAGGTCAAATCCATAAAGTCGTATGTCATTTGGTTGTAAGTTAAACATACGACCTCTTCCGCTTGTTATGACCAGCTGGTACCGCCCTGGGATTAAACAGTTTAACCTCGCGTTCAACAAATATCAACTTTATTATTTTACGTTTCTGATATTTGCAGACATACATGCTGAAAAGATTGTGGTGTTAAGTGACACTTTGTCTAGGCAAGAATCGTTTGTAGATTATAATCGATCTCCGTGGGAGCAATGTAACTAACACTCGGTCGTTCCCGTTGTCAACCAAATTAAGTACTTTTTTGTGTTTCAGTTGAAACAAACTCTTAAAACTTACACTTTAAATATATTTCTTTCGGCCAATATATACTTTCCCAATTTAAAAATTGCTTGTTGCAAAATTAAATCACGGTTAAGCGATTTTGCGGGGGTTTAAATGGGCGCAGTAGCGCAATTCCACATCCCGACCACTTCAAAAGTTCCAGAAAATTCTCGGGCTCGCGACGCGACGCGACGCGACGCAGGTCTGACGTTGTTACGCAACAATGGAGAAGAAGGGGTGCCGTTCCCTGGTCAGGCTGCCTGCATTGTGCGCTGTGACGGTCCGCTGGCCTTTAATCCGGTTCGCTCAGGCTTTCGTCACGTGTACAGAAATTGTTTGGAGCGTGAACGATTTGTTGGTTCTTACGTTGTGCGTGAAACGAGACCCTCGCTGTTGTTTATGTTGAACTCAATGTAAGATTTACCCGATTTGTCCTCGCATTTTTTTACCATCCCCACCACGTTGTAAGCGGCTTGTTACTTGGACGTTGTTTTCTCTAACGAAACCAAGTACTAACATGCCAATCTGTTTTAAACACCTAATTCATATTATTATGTATCGACCAATAAAGGTTGAAAGAAGAAGTTTTAACGTGTTTGTATTGCAGGCCGGAACCTCGAGCTGAAATTCGTACAACACATGCGTCGACAGTTTGAATTCAGCGTGGATTCCTTCCAAGTCGTCCTCGACACTTACTTGGCCTTCTGCCAGGCAGCGAAGGCTAAAGAAGGCGATGACCAAACCAGTCTGGAAGTCAGCGAACACTTCCACGCAACTGTGCTGGCCGAGAGCGTGTACGGGGATTTCGCTGCGGCAATTCGACACCTGAAACACCGCAGAATTTGCACACACCGACCTGAGGAGATACGCGGTGGCGGTCTTCTCCGTTACTGCAACCTCAGAGTACGCGACTATGTCCCGGGTGATTGTGACGACAAAGGATTTAACGTTACCTGCACCGACGACCCATCATCGTCGGCGCATCCAAAAGACGTGGAAAGGCTGGAGCAGCACATGTGCTCGAGATTCTTCATCGATTTTAGCGACATTGACTGCCAGCAGAGGAAGTTGATCAGTTACCTTGATGGTCATTTTACTGACGAACCCGACCTAAAACTTCAATACCTGGTGCGCCTGCGTGATGTCGTGGAGACGAGGACGGTGTGTCTGATGCAGCAAGAAAGGATGCTCATTTATGACCTCATAACAGTGCTTGTCCGGCAAACAATGGCTCAGACTGTCGCCAAACACGACGCCACTTACCAGATACCCACATTCCAGGAGCCGATTTACGGCAGTTTGGACCAAATGCACCATCAGCCTTGTTACTACGATTGTCCCCCACCATTCATGACCCCTGTAGTATACCACGGTATGTCACAGCAACAGCAACCCGTTGCTATTAGTGACAGGTCGTCACCCATGTCTACTTACTCGTCGTTGGCCCCATCTACCCATGGCGACCCATGTTCACCCTCACCAAGCCCTGCGCCCCATTCAAGGCCTATGACCCCTAGTGGAAGTCAGCAGTATAACATGCACGGGACATACCTGGACCCGAATGCGTGTGATTATACCGCATCGCACGGTTATGTTCCATACCAAGCCCAGTACAAGAAGTGTTGTTGTTGCGGCTGTTGCTGTTGTTGTGGGGGTCACATGCACGACCCCTCCTACCCCCAACCCCAGCCGTATTACCACCAGCCAGCCAACCCAGTGTACGAGCAGCATTTATCCAATCACCAATTCCAAACGCCGACAATGCCGCCGGTCTATTATTCCCCCAATACGATGAAGTGCTTCTACCAGCCAGCTTCTTACGCAAAACCACAGCAAGCGTGATGACGTCACGAACTGTGTCGTCATGATTGGACTTGTAAACATTTCGCGTTTATTTTTGATATAACTGGAGACAATTTCTCTGCAAGCTGTGACGTCAACGTTAGTCACTGACGTCACGAACAATGGAAAGCTACTACCTAAAGTTATGCAACTTGCTATGAAAGAAGGCCAGATGGCGTCCTTCGGATTTCGGGAGCAGAGCATTCGTTTAAATCGCAAGTTGAGTTATTTGTTGCCCATATATTTTGTTGTAACTTTAATTTTGTCTTTGAGTAATTGCCCATCGATTTTGCCTTTCATTTTCCGACTTGGGTCTCGTTTAGATGGCAAGCCCTATAGAGTCACAGAACCACAATAATTTGCACTTAAAAACTGCGCCGTATGACATTAACACCACTCACCCTTAAAAAGTTCCATTGTAGAGAGATCGACTTAGGTGCGGAATAAATTGAGAACATTTTGTGGCAGATATTCATAAATATTCAGTTAATTTACCGAAAATTCGTTCTTTGCCTGTTTTGGTCGCGCGCAAGAAACTTATTCGGGAAAACAAACTTATTCGCGCCCTTAACGGAAGTAAGATTTGTTGTAAACTTTAAGGGGGCAAATACGCGCCGTCCATATCTTGCGTGCTGGGACATCACTCCATCAACAGCCATCCGGCAGCGCGCCTAAATACCTTCTCCTTGAGCCGGCCATAAAGCTGCATCAACAAACAGTCTAACAACACTCGAAAAACTTGAACCGAACCCGGACTTCCAGTCCTAACGTTCTTCGCCATTGTGACGTCACTGTGGGAGAACAATACCCACCGCGTCCGGGTCGCGGTTTATCGCTATTCGGCCAGCCTATCTGAGTGCGAATATTCCAAGCAGCAATTGACAATAATGGCTTAGAACCCGGATGTCCGTGTCCAGAACCCCTAACTCACTGGCGCGGAACGGCTCAAGTGGCTCACCGTCAGGTCACTTGCTTGGTTTAAACAAACGTTACCCCCTCAACTAAGTTTCTGTAGGGAAAAAGAATAAAACAAAACAGATTTTGGTCTTCTCGTATGTTATTCTAATGTGGTCGCCGTTGCTTTAATTTCAAACTTGTTTCGTGTTTTCTTGAAATGCCACTTTTCCGCTGCTTAATTTACGTTCTGATAATTATTGCGGTAAGGGTCGTGTTACATCAACCGCGACGTGACGCACAAAGTCATTCAACCGTGCAATCAGTATGCAGACGCTTGTATTGTATTGCAAAGCGTCGCCCTTTTCTCGTTTTCCTGGTTCACCCGGCGCAGTTCTTGCGCAACAAACCGCTGTGTGACGTCACAAACACGCGTTGATGTGTTGAGAAGTTCCAGTAGACAGCGTTAAAGTGTTTATCAAGCCATCGGAAGTTAATTTTTCCAAACCCTGTGCACTTAAACAACAAAACATTGCTCACAATAGGCCGGTAGAATTTTTCTTTTGCTTGTAAATACCGAGGTACGCGTTGCTTGTCCCGAATGCGGGCGGTTCATTCCTTTTGCGGCTATCTTTATCGCATCATTCCCCCTAAAGCCACTAAAAAACTGCGTGTAGCCATAACTCCCCCGTCCTGATTCAACCAGAAATGTATTGCTCGTGTGTACGCTTCTGTTGGCGACGTTATATTGGGTCTTAGTTTCAAAAGTGCGTTGTGTAGATAGTTATCGGTGGGCGTACATGTGTCTTTAGGCTGCCACAACTGTTTTTTTTTAATTTCGTTGACGCGGTTATGGTCGTTAACTATCAAATCCCTTTAAAATGTATTCAACAGTAGTTTTAGTTGCAATGAAATCCTGCGATTTATTTATGTAGAATGACTCAAACTGACACAAGTGTAAAAGAAACCGGTTAATGTAGAAGTATATTGCACTAATCCTTGTAGTATAGGAAATTTAGTGGAATCCTTTGTTGTTTCGCTTATAAATTGCAAAATATATTTATGTGCGCTACCGTAAAAATAGATTATATCGTCGTTGTTGGCGAAAAAAAAAACATTTGCGATTCTGATCGTTTGCAAGAAAACCTACAAACAAGGTGCCCAATATATATCAGCATTAAGTAGAAACAATGTGTACCTAAACATACAACTGGACGCGCAAAATTTGATCTCAAAAATGCGTTTTGTTTTTTTGTGAAAACCTATTTTGCTGTTGTACCTTTCCAACGGTCGCGGTCGTTTTTTTGGCAAAATGGATTTTTAATGCTCGAAACGTTATTCTTGATATGCTGCCTTTTCGGAATCGTAATAAGCCAGGCTTAATTACAATACGCCGACACAACTCTTTAAAATACTTCGGATTTTTTGTTTACTTACTGTTTTACCTAACATTTCTGCTCCAGATTTTTATGATTAGTTGGTATTGCATTTTTAGCGTTTAGTTTGTGTTTTCTTTCGTATATTTTCACCTAATGGTTACCGAGCATTATATATGTCGCCTTTTGTTTTGAAATAATACCTTGCGAGGTAAAGCCGTCGCCATTCGCCCGACCGGGGATTTGAACCCGGTACCTTTTGATCGTATCACTGCTGTTTTCTTTACAATTCCACGAACCTTTTGCCGCCTTCAGCCCACGAATACAGTTTGCTTTACCCTTTTCAAAATCCCACTAAATTATTCTGTTTCAAAGTGGCCCAAAACCCGTCGGTTGCCATGTTTCCTGTTGTCACTATCACCTCTCTTGTGTTGCTACCCAGAAAAAGTTTCAAGGAGCGGAAGGAAAAATGTCGCCCTATCTTTTTTCTACGTCGCTTCAGTGTTTTGCAAAGTTCACGCCCCCCAGCCTTACAAAGTAAAACCCCTCGCGGTTCGATTAGTACACGCAATCTACATATTACTGTTATCGTAGCGTTGAACCCTTTTCTCTATTTAAGCGCCACCCGCTCGCGTGACGTCATGCCATTTTAAGGTACCGGGTAGTGACGTAACAATGGCCGGGTGCTTCCGTCATTATGGTTGTCGTTTTGTGGGTTTGCTGTGTGTGCGGCTTTAACCGGTCACGTGTATTTTCCTCTTTCCTGACTTTCTCCGCAAAAACTTTCAAATAAAAAATATGTGAAACACTGTTTGTGAAGTTTTTGGTCCGATCGGAGAAAAGTTTGAATTATCTAAGGATAAAAAAACGGGAATCCAACACGTAACCTGTTGATGCTGCTAAATAACAGCGAAAAAATGGTAAGAGTGGTTGTCACCCTGCAACGTATGAAAGCAAGCATAAGATAAACCCTGCCTTTACTTTCCAAAACAATGCAGTGATATGGGGCGAGAAGGGTGATATCGGACTCCAATTGATCTAAATTAAGTTCATCTGGTCATTTCTTGGCAGGCGCTCATATGGCGTTCGACCCTTATGTACCAACCCGTTCGGGAGTCGTGGTCAGGATATTTTTTGTTCGAATTGCGACGTGGGCAAAGATTAATTTATAAACGCAGAACCAGTGTAGTAGGGAATGTGTTACGACTTAATCAAGAGTCAAATCCAACGGCTTTCCAGCAATATTTATTAATTGCTATTTCGTAACATATAATTTACCTTCAATGCGAAGCTCTTGTGTTTTCAACTAAGTGATCGAACACCGACGCGAGTTCAGTGACGTAAGATGCCGGGGGATGATCTGAATGTCAGCTTTGTGAGTCACCGAAAGGTTACCTCGGGTCAAAACCACCAGACTGTTGAACCCTCTATTGTCGGTCGCGGGGTGGTTAAAAAACCTGACGCCTTTACAATCTCGTTGGCACCAAACAACATGAAGCGCAACGTTTTGAGGAAATTTTTGCCGGCCGTATGTTGTACATGCAGAAGTCACCTCTTAATGTGGTGATCATATATCCCTGACCTACTTCTGTCTAATATGGATTGAAATTCAGACAGCGACTAACTTAATTAATGACATTTTCTCAGTGAGTGAAACAAAGAGAAATTGTCACAAACATCACTGGAATCAGTTTGCACTGGTCGGTGATGACCGAAGAATCTGTCCGCTCCTGTTAAAAAACTTTTTAAACCAGTAAAACTACTTTAGGATGTGTTGTATTTAAAAATAATGCCTGTTTGTTAATTTTGTTCAAGCAAAATTGATTTCAAATATTCATTACGATTCAACAACTTCGTGCCTAAATTTCCGGCTGATGGTAAATTCCACGTACAAGCCGTATCTTCTGATCAAAAATCCGTTGTGCAGGTTTAGGCACAAAGTCCGATATTCCCACTCCTATTGTTGCATTGCACAACACAGAATATACATAGCTTACTTTGCTTAGGCATTAAAATGCATGTATGTCGAGGTGCCGCCTCCCATTCGGTCTGGATGCCTAAAAGACGCAGACTAATATGAGACAGCAACAACACCATTAACAAACATCATCACATGGCGGAGACTTCACCACCACTGGTTTGTTTTTAGTGCAAAGTTTAGGTGAGCTGGAGAATAACTCAAGAGATCAACAGGTTCGCAAGCATTGCAGCCAAGCTGGATCAGCCACTTTTCCCGACAAGTCGGAGCGAGATTAGAAATATCAAGCTCCCAGTGAGGTTTGAACTCACGACTCTAGGCTAACCACAGGGTTTATATAATTCAAGAGATTTGCCTTTTTCTTAGATTATGAGAAATACGAAACGACCGTTTTGGGCAAATCCTTTAGTCCATGTCTCTTACCCCACTTGCTTCGCATTGAACCTCAGCGTTTCAAGCAAAGGAGGTAATTGATTAAAGCTCTTAAATTTTTTAAAAAGGTCTGACGAGGAACCGTAGAAAGATTGTCTTGGATTCGAATCTCGAATTAGTTGTTCATTGCTGTTTAGAATGTTCTAAAAAATAACGGGATTTGAACCCTCTTTCGTTTAGAATCAAGAGATAGCAGAATTCGGCAATAATTTCATTGCACTATACTAATTCTTTGACAATATTGACATCAGTGCGACACCAAGCGGTCAACGTGTACATTTCCTCTAGGTTTAATTTTGGTCGATTGTTAGCTTAAGGTTGTGTATCTGAGAAAGATGTTTATTTGCAGTGTTTGGGTACATCGGAGATGAACCAAAGGCATCTTTTATATTGATGGATATATTGATGAAATGATTGTGCCATTTTTTATCTGAAGCAAATTTTTCTGCTACGCTCGTCCCTTTCCTTCCTTCTTTCCGTTGTATCTTGGCAAACTTTCAAAATAGTTTTTAGTGCCTGGTGTAATTTTGGGTTTTTGTTCTGATTTCGCCTGGTTAAAAATGCCCTAACGGATGCATGAAACGTATGCTATTTAATATTGCACAAATCGAGATGTTACAAAAGTGCCAAACGCTGTGACATAATCTCTCATTTTTATTAATTTCCTAAGGCTGTATTGTTGATGTCAGAAAATGGAGACGACCCAGCGGGGGATGGCACCATCCCTTTTGTAAATAATATTACGTTTTTTCGGATACTTCCAAGGTTTCAAGTAATTTATAGGAAACTTGCCATGAAACGACTGGTACATTCGATTTCAAACGGATAAAACAGCCGCGTTATTTACGCATGACAGGAAGGCTAACATCTTCATCCTTTGTTACGTCATAACAAAGACAAGCATGAACAAATGACGGCATCGACATTTCCTCTCGGCGTTTCTCCGATCCATCCGTAGGACATTGACCTTATTTGACCCAAGTTCCAGTTTAATAACAAGCAGACAATTCTAGAAATATGCCCGGAAGCTTCTACGCAACAATGGGCCATTGTTTACTCTCCTTTCCTGCAAGAGAGCTATTTCCAACCGAAGATCGATATTCTGAATTGCGCCCTTCGCCTGTTTGCGTCATTGTGACGTAACAGTGGTGTATGGGGAGACAATGGACGCGCATTAATTATGAATCTTGAGGAGGACGCTGCGTCAAATGGAACGTGCTTTGGTGAGCGTTTTGTTCTAAAATTATCTCGCGAGGTGCTCGCGAGGTGCTCGCGGGCCGCGTTCTGGTTGTATTCCTGCTTAGAGAATTCGTTCGGCTTGAATGAAAACTCGAGAATATTGAAAGCTCCGATAAATCCTCAGCGGTTTTATAATTTCAAAGTTGTGAACGTCGCGTGAATGTTTATAAATTTTGGGCACTTCACAAGAGCAAAAATTTTTGACTGTTGGTTTTGATATTTACGGGATCGAAACAAACGATCAACAAAACAAAGTATAGTACATAAAGCATATTCAAAGGTAAGTGTGACTCGCGATCGACCAAAACACATTTTCCATCGATCGCGTTTGACCTTCAAGTTATTTTTCCGAGGAACAAACGTTGTTCGGTTGCACCCACATTACTTATGGTTAAAGGGCAGTCGGTTCGTGGGAATGTGGTGACGCGGATTTAACGCATTTCAACAAACCGAATAATGTTTTCTGTTTTTCGAGCACCTGATCTCATCGCCGTGAGAATTCATTTTATTCCCAATGGCGTAAAATCACCCGAACTATGTTCGTTCAGGGAATTTGTGCGCGGTTATGTGATGCGAGCCAACTGGGAATTGCTTTTGTAGTTCTGCAGAATTTTCAAATGTTGTTTGCTCTGTGCGATTATATACAGTATATCAGAAGCCTAGACCGACCTACTTATGCGTGTTCGTCAACAGGATGATTAACATAGTTATTTTTGTGTATAAGCTGCAGACAGATGGCCACTGTTTCGACCTAAAAGGTTTTATGGTCACACCAGCTGCACTGATGAGACCTTTTAGGTCGAAACAGTGGCCATCTGTCTGCAGCTTATACACAATTCATATAATTGGCTCCCCATTGCTTATCATAGTTATTTTTATTTGTCCGCGGCAGAATTTCTTTCATAACCTTTTCTACGGTTCACCATCAGTTTAAATAATCTAACGATGCTGCACGTGACAAAAGCCATCTTCGCGTGACACAAGGCGCATGTGCACGTAGCATCAGTCGCCATACACTGCTTTGGACGTTTTAATCAACCCCTAGTTCACAAAACATGACGCCGCATGATTTATTCCGACATGACGACTCCTGATCTATGTGGATAGAAACTTGATCATATTCCGCCCAGTTTTGAAATTTTGATTTTAACTTCGGGATGTCTCTATTTGGTCCGTGTTTTAGTCCGTGCATTGAATCTGATTTCAAAGCTCATCAAGCAAAATTTTCGCTAGAGAGTTCTTTCGCAGATATATACTTTACAATGTACAATGTTTATTTTAACCAGTCGACTTGTCAGAAAATCAATAAAAACCGTGTTTTTAAAAGGAAACTACCAAGCTAATTAAGTGTTAATGTGGGACTTGGTTTTCTGTTTCAATTTTAGTTTCACTGGTGGGAAGCCATCTAACGTCCTTGTGCAGTCTGAGGCAACTCATCACCCTCAAGTGGGACTTACAGCGTATGATCCGCCATGAAATCAGCTTCACATGTGCGCCTGACTCCATATAATCCCTCCGATGCTATTTTATAAATACACTGGCTTCGATTGTAATATGAAAGTATCTTTCAATTAGCAACTGAAAAAGGACCTGTCAGAAAACGTTTTCAATCTCAACCTGAAATAACACCCACGGCGTCATGGATTCTGTACTTCCAATTTATCAAAGCTGAATTTATTTAACAGATAAATCACACTATGTGTAATACTTAGAAACTGTGGACAATATGTCCCAAAAACTTTTAACATAATTTTGCATTGTTTTGGTTATGCACTGACAATACGGAAAATAAGACTTTATATAGCTAACATTCAACTCCTACTTAAAAAAGAAACATGTTGATTGGATAACTGGCGCTAAAAAAAAAAGTTTAAAGATCTACAAGTAACATTTAACAACAAACGTCAAAATCATATGCGGCGAATGAGACTGTTGCCTAATTCTTCGTGATATAAGAAGAAAAAAACGGAAAGTTTGGACCAGAATTGAAGACGTTCTTCGGATGACAGGAAGGAAATGTTACGTTTGCCCAAATGTCGTTTAAGCCTCGACCTGTGACATTTTTCTGACCCTTGACCCTCGTCGTGATTCCATCTCAAACTCTTCGTCTACATTGCGCGATGACGTCACCATTAGGGCGGAGTCCCTGCGCGTCACTCCATATACGGCAGAACTTCCGTTGGAAGGTTGTCGTTTCGAATCCCAGCCGTCGAGAGCACAACCTCCTGCTGATTGCGCCGAAAATCGGTTTAAAGTCTCTTCAGACCCCATGTTTTCGGGAATGGAGTCATTGATGGGGTGAATGGACGATTTCCGTGGACTTGCGTTGTAGAAATTGTGTAAGCTTATCTCGCTCAGTCTCTTCATGGCTGTCGAGTTGAGTCGCACTCGATTACTCGGTCTGTTAACCTTCCACTCACCACTCGTCCTTGAGAGTTTCACGCGTTTTTCGGTCATGTCCTCTGGCACCTGAGGGGGCTGAGCCAGAGGGGACGCCTGGTTCTTTTCAACGCCGTTCTGATGAGAGAATACGCTTAAAAAATCCTGAGCTCTGGAATCCTCTTCGATCTTCGACATTCTCTCGTTGAAAGTCATTTGGTCACCACTCGACTTTGTGATGACGTCAAACTCGCTTTCGTCGTCGCTAGCTTGAACCTGTTGTTCTGATAGGTGGAGAGGAGTCACGTGGGCGATACCGTCCTTTCTGATCGGCTGTGGTTTGTCGAAAAGTGACTGCAGAGGTCGTGGCTGGTCGGAGAACGTTTCCTTTTGGAACAAGATTACTCAGAAAACGTTTGCTTTGAAGTAGAACAAAAAAAGCTAACTGCAACATTCTGGGGTCGTAGGAATATTAATCAAACTAAAAGTTGTTGATTTAGAACAAGCTATGTAATTGTGGAGGCTTTTTTTATCGATGAATGTCCACCAAAAAAACACATATATTTGCTGATCTAAGGTTTTTAATTTTGTCAAACAAAATCGCCAAACACTATGAAGAAAGAAGACCACACAATTTACCTCTTCCTTTTCTTCCGTGACTTCCAATTGAATAGGATCCGTACTCTCATCTGGGACACTTATCGTTACCGGGGAAAGCTCCTGATCCCGTTGTGTGGAAGATCCCTGATCCTCTGCATCTCTTGGCTCCGGAGTTCCGTGTCCTTTGCATATCGTGTATGTTACCGCGATCTGTGATTTCTATTTTCACACGTAAGTCTGAGATTTGTTTGTTATTGAAAGATTTTTTCATTGCAGGATAATCTTAACGTATACCGGGAACACAATGCACGAAAAGGTTCGTCACGCTGTGACAGTTCACGTTTAAAGGTTATAACTTCGTGCTATTTGCATGTTTGAAGACAAGGTGATTGCCCTGGGCCCCATGCCCCATGCGCCATACGCCTACTGTTGAATGCATCGTGTTCTGTTTCAATGCAGTTCCTTGTTTAAAGTCATAACATGCTGACGACAATGTGACACTGTTATTGAAGCGATTTAAAACAGACACAGCAGTGCCGAGTTTTCCTTCTTGGAATCTGCATCGTTGCGCGTTTCGAAACAACTCTGTTGCTTATTTCTCATACTTTACAGCGAACATTTAGGGCGCGTTTTTTTGTATAATTATATTTCGCTCATCACTAGCCCTTTCTTTACTATTGTTGTTTTTCAGACGTTTTCAAAATCATATATTGTGTTTACTGAAGGAACTGAAGATGCACATGGGGCGAAATATATATTCCTGATCATAAGCCAAGCTGATCCTGAAGTAAAAAGCTACTGATTTTTTATCGCCATTAAACTTACAGGTTTGGGAGCGACATGGGAAAGAAGTTGGAACACCTAAACTTACTTTGAACGTTTGGTGTCGCTTCCTCCGATGTCTTCGGTCGAATAGAAACGCTGCCCCATTCATTTCGTGATTTTGAACTTAAACACAAATTATTTGCATATATTACAAAAAAACGTGTTGGTATTATCGTTGTAAACATTCTGTCGTGGACAAAACAATTATTACCAAACATCAACTTTTTTGCGTAAGCCAAGCAATTTTATACAGCAATAAATATTTTGTCAAATCTGGTGAAGATTTAAAGGAGGAAAATAATTAACGTTGCTTGTTAGTTAAGACCTACCTGAACTTTTTTAAAATCACCGCAGCTGCTATGCACATTAGCACACCACCCAAAGCAGCTGGTATGACGTATTTCATGACGTCATCAGAGCTTTCTGACGTTTTCGGTTTTGTGGTGGGATCCGGCAAAGTTGGCCCCTCCTCTTTTACGATCGCGACTGAATTTAAAAAAATTTAATGCAAAGACCTTGCAATGAGATCAGTTCTATTGTCAATCATGTAAAAACAGTGGTTCCCAAGCATTTAGGGCGTTATTTTTTTTATTTACCATACCGGGACTCGAACCCTGGTTATCCTTGCTGCAAGTCCCGATCAGGTTTTCTATGCTTGGAGTATGTCGGGCGTTGTTGCGCTTACGGCTCGCCTGAAAGTTATCAATGGGACCCCAGGGAGCCACAGCCCCGTAGTTTGGGAACCACTGATGTAATGCTTATTGCGATGATTTGGGTTTCGCATTTGTTACAGAAAAGTTACTTTTACCAGAACAGACGTTGCCAGTGAAATTTCCTGCGCAAAGGCACGTGAACATTGTAATGTTGACGTCATTTTCGACGCAGGTGGCGTTGTTAAGGCAAGGCTGGAAGTCGCAAGCAGGAGTTTCCTCTTCGCAATGCGGACCAGTGTATCCAATCTTACAAACACATCTGCGCACAATAGCATAAGTAAATTAAAATTTCTCCCTTTTACGAAAGTTAAAAACGCGATAGCGTATATGTGACGTGATAACTATTGCTTTAATTTTGTGTACTGAGAAAGCAATCTTATACTTGTTAATAATTTCCCATTTAAAATATTGTGGTCTAGTTTCTTTTGCAAGCTTTTACCCTTTAGCATAAGAAGATGGTGCTTCTACCAACCGAGCGAATCATTGTTTTAAAGGAAGTGACTAAATAGTTACCCTGCACCTGTATATATCGCCCTCCTGTTCACATTCTCCCTCGTTCATACAAGGACTTTGTGCACATAATATTCCCTCATCACAATGCCGACCACTCCAGCTTTTCATACATCCTTGCTCGCAATCTCCGAAGGAAGGGTTGCAGGTTACTGCGCCATCTACCGGTAAACAGTTGCCGCATTCGTTTGAACAGTTCAGACCGAACGTTCCGGCAGGACAAGGCTCCCAACAACTGATAAATAAAGAGGAGAATATTTTAATTGATATCCGCTTGTATTACGATTGTGTAACATATCTGTATTAAGTATATTGGGAAATTCTGTAAGTCTTTTGTTAATATCTTAACCCGTTGAATTCCAGGATACAACTTCCTCTGCCAATAAGTAATATTGATTGGAAGAAGAGTTGTATGGTAAGTCAGAAGCACTTTCTTTGCTTTAGAAGACAGATTGCTTGTTCTAAGATATTTGTATAACGGTCAAATGCCCCTTCTATAACAGGATTTCGATGATAGTATCAAGTCTTGGGTAATAATGAACATACTTACTCTCTGCCCGTCCATCCAGGTTGACAATATCCTTCACATTCTCCGCTTACTGGGTGACAGGAACTGCCGTTGGCGCAATTACAAGGGGTCGAACAGTTCACGCCGAAGCTGCCAGGCTCGCACAAATCTGTGCACATTGTAGGGGAATAACCCGGCTCACAAGCGCCACCAAACGACACACATGCTCCACTCAGGTGGTTGCAGGTTGTGTCGTTATAACAATGACCACATTTCTCCGCGCAATTTTTTCCGTAAAACCCGGGTTCGCAAGTAATGTTGCACGAATCGCCTCTCCATCCAGGTTGGCACATGTCAGAGCCCTTGGGCGCCAACGGACACTCTCCATTGTGAAGATCACAAGGTTCGGACCCGTGGCAGTAACATTTCAGTTCACAGTCGTTTTCCCAAGTCCCCGCGTCGCATATTTCTTTGCATAACGGCGGCTGAAAGCCAGTCTGACACACAATCGTGATGTTGGTGCTCGTTTCGTTGAACACCGTCTCCTCTGACCACTTGGTGACGTTGCTGAGCGGACAGTTTCCGGTAAAGCGGTCACAAGGGGCGACCCCCAAACAGCGGCCGCACTTTTGTAAGCACTCTGCTCCAAAGGTTCCGTTCGGACAAGGGAGCTGACAGTTTATCCCCGTCCATCCATCCGAACAGCCTTTTGGGCATTCCCCTGTATAGGGATCGCAAATGTTCCCCCAGCAGTGACAGTCGAGCTTGCAATCCTCTCCATATTTGCCTTCAGTGCAATCTAAACACGAATGTAGTCAATGTTATCTTTA
The DNA here is from genome assembly GCF_947561715.1 of Ascidia mentula. Lineage (NCBI taxonomy): Eukaryota > Metazoa > Chordata > Ascidiacea > Phlebobranchia > Ascidiidae > Ascidia > Ascidia mentula. The sequence goes on along the minus strand of NC_138568.1, from coordinate 18,366,756 downwards.
TGAAAAAGAAGCAACGATGGTGATTTCAGCATTACATGTATTCATAAAATATACTGCGCTTGCACACGGGTTCTTTTGATATTGAGATTTCAATGTAATCGCTGTGGTGACAATTTGTCTTGAAAAAGTAGTTGTTTTAAAGTACATAGTTTTACATCTAAAGTTCGTACAAAGGCAGACAAACATAAGCTAGGTGTTAAACAAAGTGGAGCCACTAATGAGACCTAATAGGTCTGAACAGAGGCAAATCCAAAAAAAATAAGTTTCTTTTTAGCAACATTTCTATATCAGTATTATTGATCCTAATTTTCTTTCTTACCTAAAGTACAAAGAATTCCTCGTACTCCAGTGGCGCACGTACACCCATAGGGGTCAGTTAAGCAGAAGGTTTTTCCCTTGCATCCAGTCGTTTCTTCGTCAGAACAGTTAAACTGACATTCGGCACCAAATTTGTTGGGTCCACAAACTGTGTAACAATGTGAAATGTAAGAAAAAATGAAAGTAATTTCCCCTACTAATTGAATCTGATTGTATCGACATAAGTATTTTGTATTAATTCTGCGCACTATTTAGTATACTTTCTTTTTCAACAATTTTGCAGACAGGCGATACTTTGGAATAGTTTTGTTATTTTTGAAAAATCGTATTCAAGTTAAAAATATGATTTAGTTATGTTCAAAAAATCATATCGAAGTTTTAGGAACATTTTGAAGTTAGCCTATAATTAGTTATCAGTTATTTACGGTATATCAATGTCTGTTGATATATATGTAATGCGGACACAATCAATATAAAATGGTTTTTAACGCACATGTATCACACAAAGGCCCCATGAAACCTGGAGGACATATACAGCTTCCGGATACGTCATCGCAAACACCACCGTTCTCACACGCTGGGCAATGAAGCGTGCAATTGCTGCCGTACAAATCATTCGTGCAACCTGTTGAAAAACGTCACAATCACGCAGTAAAATACTGCTACATATTTTACCCAAAAAATTGTGACACGAATTTAGAGATATATTATTTTTGTGCCCTTTAGCGGCATCGAAAGTATCTTTTAAACGCGTCATCTGATTAAAACCGTTTAAGATCAAGTACGTTTGGATAAAAAACTAATTACGCAAATCCGAAAACACGTTTTCTCACAAATAAAAAACTAAATAGCTACCCTGGGTGTAGCTAACAAGTTTTGTTTGTATGGTGTTTGTAACTGACAATTTACTTTTTAAGGCTGCTCGTTTTTCAATGGTTTCCTGGTCATTATGTATGCGTGCTACAATCACTGGAGAAGTTTCAATTCTTATTGGAATGTATGATCGGTGCTACAAGGATTTGAATGGTTTCCTATATGTCCTTACCCCTTACCACCACCCTCATAACTCCCTGAAGAAAAACCCTCCGGAAGTTGTCCCTTGTTTGGTGAAAAACCACATAAGGTCCAGCGTCCGTTGTTTGTACGTTGTCCAAATTAACCATCAGCTGCCTTTCCCCCACTTTTCGAGGTTGTTTGTTTTCTGAAAGTGCGTATGACGTCACCATATAAACAGCGTTTAGCTTTAAAGATTTGTAAAACAATATTTAGCAGCAGTAACATCTGTAAACAAGAGCTTTAACTGATACTGACTACAAAAGATCATTGTAGTACTAATATAACAATCACAAGGACAGTCTTTTATAAATATTTTTCAATAAAATTAGAACCACTTTGAAAATTATATTACAAATTAAAATTAGAGGTGATCTGGTTTTTCTTTACGAGGATTAGAATGAGAATTACTGACATTTTGCTTTAATGTGCAAAAGAGCCATAATAGTCAATGAGAGCTGCAGACAAGTTTACACACTGTTTCGACCTGTAAGGTCTCATCATTGCAGCTGGTGACTGTGGCACTACGCTGGCTGATAAAGTAGCAGTTGTACAAAAAGTCGTGGTTCTTGTAACAAAAACGTAACAGGGAAAAAGTTTACCGTACAAATGAACCCAGTAGACATCTGCAATCGGTTTTGGTCGAAGTTGGATTGCCCGCAACCGCATGGATTCGTTCACCGAAGCTCGCACACTCAGACGTGATGGAAAAAGTAATGCTGTTGGAAAATAAACCAAACATGAAGCTACGAAACCTGGCCTTTCTCGGCTTTGCGATGGGTAACATTTACGTCCCTTGGTCCTTATGTACTCCGGTGACAAACAGTATGTTCTTAGTTTTGCAAGTAACACGTCCTACTGCCACGTGAAGTACGTTGGGATCACCCTACCTTTTTGCTAAATGTTTCTTTTTGTGGTGTTGCAACCAACTACACATACATAACCCAATGTTTTCTGTTCATGAGGTTAAACAACCAACCGTTTTTTGACATCACGACTCCAACTGTTTTCCCTTCTTCACCAGTTGCGGGATCATTTACTCCACATGAGAACACGCCATATTTGTAAGGACCCGCCTTCTCCAGTAGTTGAACTTGTCGACCAGGCCATGTCTCGGGAGTGATCCTGAGTTTGCAAGCCAAGAAAATTTTTAAGCTTGGTAAAATTAACTTGTTGACGAAAAAGACTGTTGTCATTTCCCGTGCTGTATTCGGAGTTTGGTATATACCAACTTTATAAACACTCGTAGCAATTAGGAGTAAACACTGCAAAATAAAGACAACACAGGCAGAAAGGGCGTTACTCGACGAAACCTCTCCACCCCTCATTAATTTAGCAGTGTGCACGACAGCGTCATAAAAACCCACAGATAATTTTCAAATTTTGTGACAAACTAATGGAAACTTTACTCAATCAGTGAACCAGGCTATCCTGAAAGGCTGTCGATCGATACCGTATTGGGAGTTTCTGTGTAAAGCTGGAAATGACGAAAATGTTTGGTATCAGAAATATGTTTCGCCTGAAGAGGCATCATCAATTATTGACAGTATTGTGAACTGTATTGTGAACCGTTTATGAATGACTGGTCAGCTGCTCATGGCAGATTTTAATGCACTCAACTCCAGCGTTTTTAACTGCAATCACCGCAACTTATCCCACCATAACAACATTCAATAAACAAGCAGATCACTTCTCATTGCTGCTTACATGTGACTAAGTGGTAGTTGGCACCAGCAGAAAATATGTTTTATATTGTAATTGATCCCTTCAATTATCCCACCTCCCGAATTCACGCGTCTGCGTCAGGTTCATTCCTGTTCCAATATCCGCCTCGAGTCCAAACGGAAATGACGTATCGTCGAACAAGGAATTGTTGCCTACGCACTTTATCGTCACTTCCTCATTGAAAGCAGCTATAGGGTTGTCAAAAACCATCGTCAAATCCAACAAGGCTCCTTTGTAAAAACATCATTAAGATCTTCTATAGGCTATAATGCAACTAATATAAAAATCAACGTTTTTCTTCGTACATAAATTGTATAGTTTTCGGACCATTACATTTTTTGCATAAAAGAAGGAGATAGCTATGTAGTTTTACTCAAATATATTCAGTTTCGTACCTGTAAATCTGCTTATTGCAAGAAAATACACAACTTTTATGAAACTGTTAACTGACATTTCGATGAATGGTTGCCTTCAGTTGTTTGAACATAACACAGTCGTTCTCCAAGCTGCTATCTATGTGTTGCGGTTTTTGCTTTGCTAAACATGTTGTTTCCAATGACTCAAATAGCTTGTATCACCATTGTTACTGATAAACAAGCGAAGTCGTTAGTTTGCTTGTGTGTTTGGAGACTTCAAATTTGATCCATAGTTAATTGCCACTCCACAAGTGGCCACTTATTATCGCGTCAAATAATAGGGGAGCTATTGAACAGGCGTTCTTCCGCTACGCAAGCGACATTCATCAAGTTGTTGTAATGAAGTGGTCAGTATTGCATATTACTTACCGCTGTGACGTCATTCCTACTAAACGGGAATGTTGAAAAACTCGACAAGTGGTCAGAAGTGCTTGTCAACCAGTGTGAAAAATATGGAATCTGTGATGTTGGCAAGTTTTTTTTAATATTTTTTGGTTCCGATACTAAAATATGTTGAAATGTACAACTTTCTGACTAATGTTTTTAGGATTACAAACAAACGACTCTTATAAGTGCTACTGCTGCTGCCAGTAATAATTAATTGAAAAGAACTGTCCATCTAACGTAAGTTACGAGATTTTATTGCAACCGACGCTGCATCTACCATTTGAATTCGGCAAGACTTCTTAATTGTGGATCGTCATAGCAATAAGGGTTATAGGTTGCTGTTCCATAACCATAAGGAGTCTTGTCGGACAAGGTGGCGGTTGCAATAAAATCTCGCAACGAATGTGCCAGAAAGAGAGTTCTATTAAATGTACAGAAGATGTTATCATCTGGTTGGCATTTATCCTGCTGAGTGAATGGTGGATGACCTTCACACGAACTCAGTAATGTCCAAAACTAGACAAATTTCATGTTATAAACCAATGGTTCTTAATCAAGGGTGCTAGCATTGCTGTATTACATTGTAATACTGTATCGTGCAATGGCATTATTGGCAGGATCTTCCAACTGCTTAGGTCCTTAATTGGCGATCACAGGCATTGCAGCATAGCTGGATCAGCCACTTTTTCCTGACAAGTCGGAGCGAGGTTTGAAAAATCAAGCTCCCGGTGAGGTTTGATCTCATGACCTTGGGTTAACCAGGATTAAATTGTCAAGAAAACGTGACTGATGCAGCTGGGCTGCAATGCTTGGGCTGCGAAACCTAAACTTGCATTACACCTATATCAGAAGATGGTGTGAAGGCTGGTAGGTGATTTTCAGTGAAGATGTGTCGAGGAGGAAAACTGTTAAAGCCATGAGTTTGGTATTGTTCCAACGTAATGTCTGTCAATCAAGTGTTGGTTACTAATGTCGGGTTTACGATTTTAGAAAGTAGCTTTCCAGAATAACTGGATCTGTATGGATTTCGTATTTGCCTGACGAAAGCACACGTAGAGTTGCAATAAATGTATTTACAGTTTTTTTTTCTGAAATTTTTCAAAAGTTTTCGTATCGTAAAAAAAATATACAACTCTCTATTGACGGAAGCGACACAAAATTTGCTCTTAGATCCTAAAATATAAAACGAAAAACACGAACAAATCAACCGATATCGAATCACTATGGAGATCTGCATCCACAGGGTGCCAGACGTGAGCTACACACGTGACTAAGAGATCCCAATGATTCCAGTGTGCATTGGTCTTCTTGCCACAACATTGATGAAAAGCGGGAACCGTAGTCACTCATTTGAAGCAAACATTTTCTCCAGTCGAGTTTGCTGGGGTTGATGGTGAAAGAATCACCAATTGCTGAATTCTAAATGATAAACAAAACATGACGTCAGAGTTGTGGAATATTTTCGTCCCGCATAGTGAGTAGAAAATTCACAATATAAACTTATTTTAAACAGCTGTCTCTTTTTGTGCTGCAAAACTGCCACCAATTTTAATAGGATAGGCAGGGCTGCATACGTCTCACAAAGTCTTACTGTTGTAGCTTTCAATTTTAGGTTTAGGTGCAATAAGGGACAAAGCAAGCTTTTTCAACCATTTTGAGCGACATCTCTTTGTCGGCAGAAATCTCACGTAAATGGTCTACAAGTTCGATGCTTGTAGTGCATGTGGGTGCGCATCATAAAAGTCTAATCACATTCATTTTGCCACGTCAACTGGAATTTGCACCTGATATGCTTTATACTACAAGCATGGCAACGTCCATTTTCTAGGTTAAAATCTATCAGGTTTTATACATTTAGCTTTGAAAAGCATCGTCAGTGTCTTTTACAGACGGATTTTAACACGAAAAAAAAACTTTTTATGCTTGTGACATACAGGAAAAGCATTTGATGTATTTAGGCAACAGCATGTACCTCATCAACATCAGCCACCAGTCTGTCCATATTCTTCCTCAGTTTTCCAATTGTTACAGTAAACTCCTCTCTAGCGCTGTCCTGAGTCCGGATCACGTCCAGTATTTTGATGAACAACCTAATGAAGATCAACAAGAAATTGAAGTAAATGCTTGGACAAGCAAATGTGTATTTTGGATTATACTGGGCTATGTTGCTGATGTACCCAGGCGTGCTATACTTTCTGGGAGAAGAGCATTTACATCAACATTAAACATAATTTCTGAACGGTGTGCACCTTCGACCTAATATAGGAATTATCAGCGCATCTTTGGTGACGATCCTGCCGCTAAATGACCTGGCGATTTTATTGGCTGAAATTATTTTTTTTAAGTTACTAAATCATGCCTCAGCGACGTTTTTTTTTGATATCCACCCTAATCTGTTGTTATTGGTATCTACCGAAAGGTGTTATTATATAAACAATGCAGCCAATAATGTCGCCTGGCCGAGCCAATAATGTCGCCAAAGATGCACTGACGAGATCTTTTTTGTTTTTGTGTTACAAACATAATATTTATGTTAAAAACTATATTGCGATGGAATTATATTTTCAAAAGCTTAATGTGTTAGTTTACCCGAACTGGTTGTGCATCCTCTGGTACATCTCCTCGCCTTCGTCAATGTATCTGCTGCGTTTGCACGGGAACACGGTCGGCGGGCGAACCTGCAAAATATCCATTCTTATTTGAAATTCCATTTTTGCCTCTAATTTATTTTATGAGCAATTTGCGACAATACAGTACTTCGTCATGGGGTAGACGCAAGTTAAATTATTTTTTAGGAAAAAATCAGAGCTGCTGAGCAGGTGAACAAACTCAACTAAGTTTCAAAACAACCAATGCCATAGAATTCATTCAAGAGTTGTAGGACACTTTAGCAAGAGTATACTACATATAGTAAAGCAAGCAAAATCTCATTTTCATGCAATCATGAAAGTTGGCTGGATTATAGATTTGTAGTTAATATTATCCGGCTAATGAATGTAAACCTCTTGGGCTACAAGGTTTTTAAGGACTGCAAAATGGGAACAGAATTACTCACCACAGTCCTTCTGTAGTCGCTGATCGCCATTTTGTGCAAAATCCTAAAACCTTTATGAACCCGATGGAGAATCCGGTTTTCCCAGTCGGATAATGACGAAATGTGACGTCGACATCCGGCTTGACGCAATTTCCGGTTTAAGTTGTGTGCTTCCGAAAGTTGGACCACAAGGCTGAGTACGGCGATGAAGAGAAGCAGGAAAAAGCTGACCTTTTGCATTTTTCAGTTAACAGGTGTTTTTAAATTTGTGATGTGCCTGTGGAACTGCTTGGTAAAGTCCTTGAAAAAAGAGAAAATACGTTTGAAATTTAATTGAATCATTCTTTTGCGCTGTTGGTTTCATCTTTTTTTTTTTATAAATTTGCGATATATATATCCTATTTCTTTCACATAGTGCTAATTGTTCACCAAATTTATGATTTTTGTTTTAATCCAAAATTTCTAATTTTGCATTTATTTGATCAAAACAGCAAAAGTGCAGTGACCTGTGTTTACTGTATTTGTAATAACAATAATAATAATAACAACAAATCAATGACTTTAGAAACATAATCAGTCATTTAAGACTCTAGGCAGGAATATATGTTTGCATTATGGGCATCGTCAGTTACTGTAAACCATTTACTTTCAAGAGCCACGCATTTATTTATTATTTGCGAAACAACCTGTAAAAAATGTATAATCAATACAGCATATCCACGTTAGCTTTTTAAAGAATCCATATCAATACTTCTGTACAGTTTCAGAAAAACACTATTTTCCTTCTTACCGGTGACAACTAAAGTTTGCGGACAAGTCCTTATTTTTTGTTTTCGGGTTTAAACTTTACTTTCGACTCAACCAAATTTGGCGACTATTTTTTGACGAACTTTTTCATTTGGAATCTTAATTTTTTTATCTGTATTTTCATTACGGTCCGCCATTTTACTTGAATAAAACCGATTGTGTCAATTGTATTGCAGCCTTCGTTTAAATAAAACATGAATTACACGACTTTTTGTGACAAAGTATTGCGATAATATTTTCTTTTTTTGTTATTTCAGTGGAAAAACGAACCGTTTGCTTAACAAATAGGTACAATTTTCCACCAGGTAGTCAAATTGTTTGCCTAACCTTTCATATACACTGGCTTTAGAATGGTGAACTATTGTCGAATATAACCAGTATCGTTTAGTTTTTAGTTTTGTATTGAAAAAACGAGATCCTTTTTTTTATTTAAATTTTATTTACTGTCGTTTTAAAAAATCCTGAAAAGCTTTGGAGCGACAGCGTGACAAAATGGCGACGAGTAGCAGCGTTTTACAAGCCTTCCTAGGCATCAAATTTGTTGAAAAATCTGTACCACACTAAACTGCTGAATTGCTGGTGAAATTAATGTTTACAACAACAGATATTTTGTTACTGCTTAATTGTATGAAACAAAACATTTATTTATTAAATTAAATTAGTCAAAAATAACGATCGTCTGTTATATTTGCACAAGGAGTTTTTCGAGTATCTTTTATGAACTAGCTGACACGAATCTGAATCATTTTGTTTCATACAATTATACACCAATATTAACAAATTGGTGTCTTAATTTTGGTAACTATAATTTTCATTCCCAAAAATCTCTGTTATTCAAACCCACAATTAAACTCTAAATGAGCATGAAATATATCAAACCTGACGTAAACATTCTCAATCTGAATCTAATTCACATTGTGGTAAGTTTTTTGGCTACTTTTGGTCGTTGTTCGACTGAACACTGACTTTGACTGATAACAAGTCTAACAGTATTCCAGCTTTTATGCAAGTACCGAGGTTATTTTCTTTTATTATTTCATCTTCAACTTTCCGGGATGTTTTGATAAAAAAAAATGCAACAGCAATTAGTCACAAAATTTGACCTGAGAGCCCGATGCGGCGAACGCCCATTATCTAAAGCTTGTGTTGGCGTCTTCCGCCTTTCGTTGCAACCCAACACCCCACCGGTTCACTGCACACGCCAGTTCGACCTTATGTAACCACAGTGGAGGGCCTGCTCACCCTTGGCAAACCTCACATTGCGTTGGAATTGCAAACTTCCAAATCTGGTGAACTGAAACATAAGAAAGGCACATTTATTTTCACGCTGGTTTCTTAACTGTATCTTTTCTCCAAGTTAGCGTTGCGACTCCCTGTGGCAAGTTGCTTGCACCAGACATGCGATGTCCTGTCAGACAGTAGAGCTGTGATTCACTGCGGTATCAGAAAAAAAAACAATTCAACCTTGGGTTCCAACCGTTTGTCTCAGGTGAAAACTGATGGATCTTATTTCTAAGTGTGGGTGGTTGGGGTAAATAATAGCCACGTAACCGATGCAGTATGCACCGAGTTCACTAACATGTTGGCCAACGTCCAGATACAGCTGCTCCGAAACGAACAGGACCACAGCAGTAACAAAATTCATCAAGCTTTTCACTGGTTAAAGCAAAGAAACGGAAACAGCCAAATGCGGCTTTTAATGAAGGTATATTTAAACAACCAAATGTGTGAAGTGTGTTAACTTACACATACATTACCAAAGCAGAGAAACATAAACAGCCCAATGTAGCTATTAGTGAAGTCAAATTAAAAAAAACACAATCTATGAAGTCTGTTGAACCTACGCATCCATCACAGCAAGAACTCCGTCTGCGGTAAAACGACGCAACGGTCTGCCGCGTTTTGAAAAGGTACAGCCCCTACTTGTTGTATGGTTTTACGCCCTAACGCTATAGATCAGGGTCAAGTAATATGGCCTGTGGTTCGACACTTGTGGGTTTGAGGTACACGATGCGTGCTTACGCAAAAATTGTCATAACAGGAAGTCGCCGACGCGAGATACCGGACGTGAAGGGAGAAATTGAGTGTGACGTAGGGCGTAGTCATAGAGCTGTTCGCAGGCGGCGAATTCTGCTTCCCGACAAATGATTTTTTTGGTTTGACGTTCGTTCTCGGCAGAAGGATTCAATTTTGCATTCACGTTTTTGCAGGCAACGGTTATGGCGGTGGCCGGCTAAGGAAAACTGAATGGTTTTAGGATGTTTTCAGAAGTTCAACAGGAATGTTTTAATGCAACGATAGAATTTCTGATAGCCTGTGGTCTAAACATTATTGACCAGCTCCGATGCATTTGCATTAATCCGTATTTCAAACAGAGTGACGACGTTTAAATGCATCAAAGGCTTGCGAGGGGTGAGTATGGATGTTTTTCTGGCAAAGTAAATTTTTTTTTGTTCAGGTAAAAGATTGCTGTCATTACACTCAATACAAGTTGATTCTAGCTTGCCTTTATTTTTGCTATGTTTAATTGGCGCACGCAAATGTACAGAGATTTTCACAAAGATACAAATTTTCACGAGGTAAAAATACATGGAGTCTAATATAGTCACCAATTAAGATGCGAAATATGTTAAAATAGCTTATTCACGATTAATGTTTCATTGAATACAACATATAACACTTGTCAAGTCAAATTGAAAGCGAAATCATAACAAAACAGAACTTATGATAGAAAAACTGTAACCAGTTGGATTGCAAATGATCAACACACTTTGAAATGATAAATGAGAACCAACAAAATCTTTCGATCTATAGTTGATGACATTTTGGCGAATTAAAGTTTCTCAAAATGTTTAGACAACTTTTCGAATTTTGACGCTCACGCCGTTGGCAGAATGTAGTGAGACGCCTGGAACCGGTTTTGGTGGCTCCGTATCCGAATCCCTGTATATTTCGAATCTCCTCAGCAACTGGGATAAGATGACCTTCATTTGAAGCATGGCAAAATGCTGTCCGATGCAATTTCTGTAAGAGTGCTTAAATGTTCTTTCTGACGTATTTGTATTGTTTCATTTGTTTAATAACAATAAAAAGAGAAAATTATTTAAATTATTTAAACGATAGCTATTCTAGAAACAAACAATGCTTAGGAACATAACTCACGGTTTAACAAATCTTAACCCAAACAGTCTTGCCTGTACTTTACATTGAGAATGATTGTAGTAACAATTGAAATGTTTAACAAAATGATTTCTTAACAATTACATTGGCTTTACTGTTTGTTTAAAAATAATTTCTTAAAAACTTAAATCTTTTTACCTACCTACCACCCGCCGAAAAAGGGAGAAATGAGAATGATTCTCTGGTCGTGGATTTTTCGGGATCAAACCGATCCGGATCAAACATCTAAAAAAAAGTTTCGATTATTGGACAAACAAAAACCTTAGCACCATTATAGTCGTTTGCCTATAATAAACTATTTGTCAGGAGACTGTTCCTTTAGTTTTTTCAGAATCTAGCCCTCTGGTTGGCATTGTTTGCTGATCAGCGACACCAATTTCCTATTTTAGTATGAGGATGCCCGTGCAGGCGAAATCGACTTTTCACGATTACTAATAAATCAGCTGACTGCGATTTGAAACTTCTGTTAGTTTCACTTAATACTTTGTCAGGAGATATTGGGATCACGGTAGACTGCAGAGCTAAAATGGCCAAACGTGGTTGGATTATAAGAGGGTGCAATTTTTGTGTTTCTGTAACTCCTCAAAAAAACGATAAAAAATGTTCGCATAAATGATAGAACTAAAACTCTGCAACGATCTATCCTCGTCGCAAGACCCACAAACAGCCCTAACCAACAGCCCTAACAAATAGCCCTAACAAACAGCCCAATGCATTAACCCACCGTGGGGTTTTCCCATAGATCTGGGTGTCGGTGCAAGAGGAAAAAATTGACCATCACAATTTGACCTTTCTTTAACGTAACCGTCTGATGGTCGTTGTAGTGATGCGAAATAGTCGTATCTTCGTCCATGGATCTTGCAACCATGTGGATGACTGGTCTAAGTCGGAGCGACTCCTTGATGCATTGCGTCACGTATCGCATTTTGTTGACGTCAGACCTGAAACACATACAGGTTAATTGTTTACAAACTCAGAGCAATTTTTATTGCCACTTTAGTTAATGTTAATTTATTAACACGAAGCATATCACAACATGAAGCGAATCTGTGAAGTAATTTAACGTTAATTAACGTTCATTTATTAACACGAAGCATGTTACGCCCTCAAGTAAAAATATCTCATCTTAATCACATCTGACCTAACCAAGAAACGATTTGTATTCAAACTTTCTAGAGCAAGCATAGAACTACAAATCCTATCAGTCCTCAAAAGTGTTCGCGTGAGACGCACCTCAAATAATCACGGCACTGGTGACGCAATAATTATAAGCATATCACAACAATTTTTCCCTATTTACAATTTTCAGTTGCAGAGGATTGAACAAACTTGTTTTTTGTCTCCATTTTTTCAATACAAAACTTTTTATTAGATTGTTACTCGACGCCGCGAAAAACTTTTAAGAACCTCTGTATTAATTACAACTACAAGTAAAACTGTAATAACAGTGTTACACGAGAGGGTTATACACCATCAGGACACGAGTCAACGGGAATATCAAAACGATGTCATTTTTTTTTATAAAACTGCGCGATTTCCACAGCAAAGGCATGGGCCACCCACCACAATGTGATATCTAAAAGAAAACTCTAATCGGTATGTTTTCCTCCCATGTAACGCGAATTACGATCAATAAAAGACACCGGTGCGATTATTGCATCATTCTGTTGTTAAAACTAACATTTCGACTTCTGTCTTTTGGCCGAGAACTTCGTTGATCTCATCTCGACACTTTTGTTGACACTCCAAATTTTCCGACAGAAAATATGCAGTCCAAGCCAACCCTAAATGTAAATGTGACCTTTGACAATCTACTTATTGGTAGGAACAGATCCGTGGTTGCCATATGCTTTGCTTATTTGTAAAATTTTTGCCTATTTTTGTGTCTCCAAAATATGTTACGTTTTTAGATATGTCAGTCAGAAAAAAAACAAATTTACAGAAATAACCGTGGTTCGTCTTCAACAAAAAGGTTGTGGTAACTAAACTTCCATTAACTTACCGTTGCCGGAAGTTTCCTGTCCAGCGGAATAAAATGTTGTAACCTCATCAATAATTTCATCATCCGTCAGTCCGACTCCATCATTATCCTACAATGGATGAAAAGCGTTTGTTACGCTTGGCTGACATGTCACGAAACATCGCATACAAATCTATAAAAAAATTTTAGTAGGAAGACATTGGCCAAGGTGATCCGAACGTTTCCGCAAATCTTATAAAGTATACCGTTCGACCTCTTTAACGCGATCCCCGAGCATCCATAACTCGCTACTGAACTTAAACTTTCCATTCCATGCGCATTCCAAACCACAAAGCCTATATCGTTTGACAAAGTAAATGTTTCATGAAATGGCATAATTTGCAGGAACGCTCCACTGCGCAGGTCCTTACTTGGTGGTCACAGCTAACGTATCGCCATCATGAGGTTTGCAGACCTCTTTATTCTGAGTGGATTAGCCACTTTCTTTTGATAAGTTGGAGCAATAATTAAAAAATCAAGATCATTTTGTTTGACGAAATTATTCGTGGATCGGATTAAAGATTTTAAACTAGATTTTAAATTTTACTTCGAACGCTCACGTACACTTCATCATGTGACGAACAACACGATGTTCATACCTCGCATGTATTGCTAAACTTCGTTAAAAAAAAGTTTGGTGAATTTAAACATTACTTCATACTTTTGATTGAAGCAACACGTCAAGGAAATCGACATTTTTTCCTTTCATCTTGCGGAAGATGTAGGAGGTGCCGGTCGCCTGGTCATCAACCTCAGTTGTGTCCGTAGCATCCGATCCGAGCGAAGCAAGAATTTCCCGCCTCTCTTTCACTATCTGTGATCATCGACATTGTATAAAAGACTTGAAAACACACGTTACACTTCATAGCCGAAAAAAATCAGGGCGCTTTAATTGATTTATTGCTGGACCTTAATAACTTTAACTCACAACTTTGTAGATGAACGATAAAATCTACAATTTTATTAAATTTTTATATATTTGTATCCTTGCGACCACAAGTCATATGACACTATATAACACAATGATAAACGTAATTTAAAACTTTTAGGATTGTGATTTGTTTTTTGTTAGTCGAAATTCTGTGGAAAAACTAACGTGATGTTGGCTTTAGTGCGTGCAACTATTTAAACCTGGTATAAACCTTCTCGAGGTTCTTACCCAGAGTAAAAAAAACATTTTTGATAAAAAAATCGGTCAGTCTCGACCAATCAGTATGGACAGGGATTCGTGACCAGGATGTCATTGGTTTGAATACCAGTGTAGTAAAATTAACACTTGATCAAATGAACCTGGCTTTGAATGCTTAGCTTTATGCGATGCAGGTTCCAGACGAACTTACTTTGTCAACTTTAGACTGGACTTTGTCGACGATGTAGAAAAACCTTCTACCTGATTTCGTTCTGCGATAGATAAAGTTGTTCCACAACCAAGGCGAAAACCAACGATTCAACACAAGAGCGGACACCTCTGTTACCAACTGATTATAATCCTCACCTTTCCTGAAACAATGCAATTTATATTTAACTGTCGGCTTTACAACTTTTGTTCTTGACTTTGTCGACAGCGTTCATTTCTTCTAAAAATAGAGTTTCCGAACAGAAAATCAACTAAATTTAATGGCGAAAGTTTAACAATGCAATCTTGACATCTCTTTCTGTCGCAAGATATTTCACCGAATGCAGAACAGAATAAAAAAATCCCAAATTTTTTTTATATGGAACTTGACTGTGTTGTAATGTGCAAAGGCGCATGGGTGCGTGCGTTGTGTTTGCTGTGAGTAGAGGTGTAACATTCAAAGATGGCATTCTAGGTCCCAAAGACCCTGAATATTTACAAGCCATTTTGTGTTGAAAGCTTGATATGTGAAGGACTGCGGTTTATTCTCTGGTTGTGGTTCTACATTGCAGATAAGTTTTGCATTAACATTGTTAACCCAATGCTAAGGTTATTTTAAGTCAGATGGAACTTTCACTTACATGGATTTAACTTTTTGTGACATCATGCATTCCATCATGTTCATGTAGGTCGCATCAGCCACGAATTCGCCGATATTGGCCACTTTTCCGGTACTTGCCGCTTGCTCACACAGCGTGATCACATTCTCACAGTTGCGGTTGAAAACCTCGCAGTGTCTGAAACAAAATCAAAAATTAAGAAAATTGGAAGAGATGAACTCTACACAAAAAACATTTAACATTCTTACAAGTGCAATTTTAAACAACGTGGCGTTGGGTATCCCGATAAATCTTTCTGTGAGCTAGGAACTCAAGTTTACCACATACAAAGAGGTTCGGTGTTTTGCCAAATTGCTTTGTTAATGGTGTTATGAGGGTATATTTAAATTTAGACTGGGCATCCCTGGCAATGCAGCCTAGCTGGATCAGCCTCTTTTTCCTGACAAGTCAGAGCGAGATTTGAAAAATCAAGCACCCGGTGAGGTTTGAACTCACAACCCTGGACTAACCAGGCCCAACGCTCTACCAACTGAGCTACAGGAGATCAGTGGTTTCACGGGGTATATTTTGGCCAAGGTACACTGGTGCGCAAGCGCACAACTTGCCAGGCAACCTTCACATATACGTAGGGGATCTCTACCACCGTATCCGATAACGCAGTAATATTACATGCAATGGCATTATTGGCAAGATCGCCCCTCTGCGCAGGTCGCTATATTTTAGCAGTGATCGCCAAGCAAGAACCTGCGCCGTGAGGCGGTCTTGCCAATCATGCCATTGCATGTCATATTACTGCGTTGGACTGAATAGATTTAGATCTTTTAGTTTCATACAAATTCGATCATGCATTTGTTTTTTGAATTTATTGAAATCTAAATATTTTGTTCTGGGGTACTTAGAAGGTGATTTGCCTAAAAGTCAGATCAGAAGTGTTTGTAGAAAAATGGAACTTCATATAGTTTGGGTGGTAATGTATTATGTGGAATTTTAAGGCTAAATGCTTGAAATTTTGCCCGATGAGGGAACTGTTGAATTTTCAATGCAAAGCCATTAGCTTGTTAACTTTAGCTGTACTATACCAAAAAATTATTTCATTTTTCTGCTAAGTACTATATAAGGTGACTATTTCGTTGTGATTTGTGAACTTACTAAGTCCAGTTTAAAAAGTTGGAGCGAAAATGGCGTTATATGTTTCATGAACAACAAATGTTGGATGCACCACCACTTACTCCTTAAGGATGTTAAAGTGGAAAATGGGAGTGAGGATTCGTCTATGTCTCTTCCAAACATCTCCTTCAGCAACAACCAGACCACTTCTTAGGAATGGTGCTAGGAAGTTGGTGTAGCCGTCAGATTTCGATGCTGAAATCACATCGAATCCAGTTTAATATCAAAAGGTAAATTCGCTTGGCAAGCTAATATAAACAATGCTCAAATCTATCAATTAGTCGGAAGAGTTCACATCCAAAATGAACAACTGGGATTTTTTTGTTTAGATATTGTGAAATGTTAACAAAGACAAACAGTATGTTATCAAGAACGTTTGGCAAAGTTAAATAAAAATACTCACATGATCGTAATAGAAAGGTTTTTGCAACGTCAGGGTGATGGGCGATTAAAATGAGTCTGAATGGTCCAATCCAGTATGGAAAAATTGCCGGAAAATCTTTAGTTTTCTCCAACAACTTTAGAAGACCTTTGTATGTGCTGACGGGATACTAGACAGGAAAAAATACATAAAAACACAAAACGAAAAGTTTAGGTTTTGCGTTTCAGCAAGAAATGGAAAAGGAAGAGTTGATAAACGTTGTTTATGATAAAGACTTTAGATGCTTTTGGGTAGGATGGCAGTATGACTGTTCTGATAACTGCATTTTTATCGCCGGTTTCGAACAAACTAACATTTGGTCGAAATTTTTTTGTCATTTTTGGGGATTTGTTGCATGAAGTTTGTAAGGCAACCTCACTAAAAAGGTGGGTTATATAAAGAAACATAACCACGCGGATCCAATAAATCTGAATCTCTTTTACAGTAAAACTTACACTTTGTTTGTTTTGGGGGGCGCGCATGCTGGTTTGTGCAAGGATATGTCAAACACGGTCAAACTGTGGATCGCGGGTTATATTTGAGCCCGCTGGGTCTTTGAATTTGGCCCGCCAGGGGTTGATATAAATTAGTATTATTTTGGAAAATTTTTCATGGTTTAGTTGATAGGCCTGTCAAATTCTTGGTCATTTAGGGCCCGCGAGACAAAAGCGTTTGCCCACCATTGCGGGAAGTGCTGTCTTGTGCTAAGGATTTGCTCGCTTTTGCTCAGCAAACAAAAACTCCAGCACAGTTGGTCTGACCTTAGTACACACTGCTCCGGCAGTGCACGTAGACTGCTGCCAAGGTGGTGTGGTTAGAGCAATAGCAAATAACGCATTTATGAGAAAAAAGGATGAAAAGTAGGTGTTCGGCGTAGCACATGAACTTGTGTGCGCGAACATAACGATGTACCGCACTGTCTTGAAACCTATACTTGTTTCCATCTGATGTTAAGCCCTTTATATACAACGCAGTAACAATAGTGTAACCGCGTTGTCTGATTATAGTGGTAGAGATAACCCACTTATGTGTGAAGATTGCCTGACAAGTTGTGCGCTTGTGCCCCAGTGTACCTTGGCCACAATATATCCCGTGAAACCACTGAGCTCCTATAGCAAAGTTTAGTGGATAATTACGAATTAATGTTGTAGTAGAAGCACTGTTTGTGTCAAAGTGTGTTGTGCCGTTCCTACTTTGTTCGTGTGTGAATTGACCTACATAGGCTCATATGGGCTTCCAAAGATTAGTCGAATAAGTGTAGCCAGGAGCCATCAAACTGCGACCCGCGGGTCAAACCCGCCCCGGCCCCCGGCCCCCGGCCCCCGGCCCCCGGCCCCCGGCCCCCGGCCTTTGATGTTGATAACCCAAGTCTAGAAGAAAAGCGTTGTTTCGAGACCAAAATTTTGAAACACAAAATTATAATGTTACCAACCTTGAACACATGACCAAACAGCCAATGTTGATCTTTGCTCTCACCAATAATTCTTGCAGTATTCCTTTGTTCCAACTGCTTCTCAGCAAACGGTTTTACCCACTTCACTGCAACCGTTGCCACCATCAAAGCAGGCAGTGCGTAAGCTAAAAGATAACTTAGCACCAGCTGGACTTCAAACATTTCCTGCTTCGCGTCTTCAGATTCAAGTTTCATATTGAATGCTTGCAATTCACCGTAGTTATTTATTTGATACACTTAAAAGTACAGTGGTTTATTGCCAAAAGTAAAAAAAATATAGGACCACAAATAAGGTAAGTTTAAGTCTCGCCGGAATACAGATGGAACATGGGTTAACAATAACAATAAAATTTACTTTTATGCAACAAGGAGAGTTGATCTAAAATTATCCTTCACATGGGCAAGGACAATAAGGTATACAACATAGGTTCACACTAAATTTTCCTTCCAAAATGAGGACGCAGAGCAAAAAAAATTATAAGTCATGGTCTGAACAATATTGCAATTCTTTGCACAGACCCATACACTTTATATTTACAAAAATCTTAGGCATGACAGGTTAATCGTTCCTATATTTGGGAATTGATCAAACCCTTCCAAGCAGCAACAAAATTAAACTGACGTTTTATTGCAAATTCAAGTTTCACAATTAGCTGAAGGTTTCAAAAGCGCGGAGCACGAAGGTCCACATTATAGTAGCAATTTACTAAGGTGCCTTTACATGCGCGCTTGCAAGTCGCTGTACAAAGTCGGTTACATCACGTTTTATAGGTAGGAAATTTGTATGTGCTCTTTAAACCATGTTTGCTCTCGGGACGAGTTCTGATAAATTCACGCAAGTTCAACGCGCGGAATGTTTGTCAACATAACAAAGACCTCTTTGCGTTTTGGAGTGCTTCAGCTTCAGTGTGGATCTAAATCACAACTTTAAACCTGGTTATCAATGTGTTACATTGTTAATTGTACATCAAAGGAACTGATGACGCCTCCTCGGTGAAATGCATTTTCCAGAAGGATCCTGTTTTCAGCGAGTCAAATCAAATCAAATCATGTCTATTTTGCAAAAAAAAAGCAACTACGCGTAAGAATATACAGAGAAATGAAATGGCATGGGCACCGATAAAACCATAAAGGTTATCGAGTCAGGCGCCCATGTAAAGGTGATTTACTCACGGAGAATCACCGTCTGTCGTGGAATCTCAGCCAGGTGCACTGCTGCTTGCATGCACTGTTATTACTTGCGATGAAGATTGGCGCACTGGTATTATTACTTAACACATTATTTGGACATTTTGTGTCAGATGTAAGTTTGACGTACACAGATCTAACTTTCTGTGACATCATGTATTCCATCATGTTCATGTATGTAGGGCATATGTCAATTTTTTCACCGTTCGCTGCCTCTTCGCACTATTTGATCACAGGCTCACAGTTGCGGTGGAAAACCACATAGTGACTCGGCAAAACACAATATTAAGCATTTAAATAAAACACACGTCGCAAACGCTGAAAACAGTGTTTTAAAACTTTATTAAATTACTTCGTGAACTATGTTTTGCTTCTAATATCATACACAAAACACTACACAACACTTGTGGTTATTTGAAGTAAAATTACTTCAAAATGCTATAGAAGTTCAAGAACGTGCATCTGGAGAATTTCATTTGTTTTGTTTGTTAAGTTTTTGTTTTCCGCTGCGACTTAAGTCGTTGAAATTAATCGAGTTCAAACTTTGCCGTTTCCCAGAAGTCTGATGTAGTTCTGAAAAATATCAAGTCGCCTGGAGTTCACTGTGCAACTTTTGTTTGCTCTGTGTCTGAGCTCTTTTTACGATAAGTATTGAATGTTGGTCGGATAATGTTTGTGCAGTCTGTTTAACGAGGAGATTTACCAGGCGGCAACATTAGCACAACTTTGCAGAAAAGCGTTGGGAATATAACTGGTGTCTCTCCTTCCCTCAACAATGTTTTGCTGATCGCCTAACTTTTTGCACCACAAAGGGACGGATTGAGAAATTTTCATATTGAGCGGTTAGTTTCCAAAAATCTTTGTGACGCAATAATAACCTGTTTTGTCGCTAGAGGAGAAGACAGCCATACATGCACCAGACATCAAGTGTTTTAAACATGTTTCCATGCTGAGCTATAAAGTCCTGTTCTCAGACCACTGTGTTACGTGTTGTTATAGTAACTGATATGTTCATTTGTATTGACAATAATTTTCTTGTACAGAGATTTCCACAAGAATTGTTCGTTTTCTAAATTATTGTCAGCGACGAAAGGAAATTGGTGCTGAAAACGTGAGAGAAGAACACATGCAATGCCAAGCGATAGGAAATTCATCTTGAAATGTCGGTCGAGGCAAGAAACACTTATTGCAAGAAACCAATAAGATTTTTTGATATAATTATGTACTGGAAATATTCTAAACGCATGGCTTTAATAAAGTAAAAATGGCACAGTATTGATTTCCAATTATTTACCATTTCAACATTATTGACCAGTTAGTGAGTTGCACAAAAATTCACGCTTTCGACGGGATTTGAACTTCCAACACTCGGTATTCCGGACAACATAGTTTGCTTATATAACACACGTCACTTGAAGCGCAATAACTGAGTGAAGGGGAAGAAATGGAAATAAAAACTCGATTGCAAAGAAAAAGTGTAAGTTTGTAACATCCCATTGGACAACTAGACCGTCTTTATGTAATTTTTCGAATCTTGACCCGAACTCCATTGGCAGAATGTAGTGAGACGCCTGGAACCGGTTTTGGTGGCTCCGTATCCGAATCCCTATATATTTCGAATCTCCTCAGCAACTGGGATATGATGACCCTCATTTGATGCATGGCAAAATGCTGACCGATGCAATTTCTGTGACAGTAATATTGTTTCGAGCGTTATTCTATTTAATAGTGTCACATACTAAAAACAATTAGAAATGATATGTTTCGAAGAAACAGTTGACGTTTCCGTATTTCTCAATAATTTGTCTTTCTAAATCCGAAAAGAATACATTATGTATTTTTTAGGACACAACTGGAGAGATTTTAACAATTTTTTTACAAACCGGGGTCCCGCCGAAAAAGGAAGATACGCGTATGATTTTCTCGTTGCGGATTTTTCTGGATCAAACCGGTCAGGATCAAACACCTGAGAAAAGTTATGAATTCTGTTGAAACAAATATATTTCAGCCACCATCGACGAAACATATTTGAATCAAGATCATGCAGAGCTGGATGCTGAAGATGATTTTTTTGCACAAATTTGTTTTTTTTTGCTGCAAGTTGTTTTTATCTCGCAAGATCAAAATTCCAGACATAACAACGGTTTTAGATTGTGCGACAACAAATGGTTGGAAAAATTGTGGCTGGGATTTTTTTTTAAAGTTTTTTTACCCTCGCAAGATGTAACTTCCGATGACAACAGTGCATTCTCACATTTTACAACAATTAGAAGGGTGATTTGTTTACAAAGGTAAATTTTGACATTTGTTTTTACTGGGCGCTGAATTGCTACAGTATTTTGAGCGCTAAACCTCACAATCAACGTACTTTTCTCACCACTCTTTATTAACCACTCTGTACATTATTATACTTTAACATACCATAGGGTTTTGCCATAGATCTGGGTGACGATGAATGAGGAAAAAGTTGACCATCACAATTTGACCTTTCTTTAACGTAACCTCCTTGTGGTCGTTGTACTGGTGGGAAATAGTCGTGTCTTCGTCCAAACATCTTCCTATCATATGTATGGCAGGTTTAAGACGAAGCCCCTCTTTGATACATTGGGTCAAGTACCGCAGCTTGTTCATATCCGATCTAAACGACAAAATCGTCGTATTAGATCACAAAGAAAATTTTAATGCGTTTGTGGCAGCTTCGTTATGGAAAACATATGAGATCTTTAAAATTAAAACAATAACATGTGCAATGTTTTGGTGTTGTCATTACATGTGACGCATATATACAGCCTGGTAAATTGTGCCGGTGCTTTTGCAAGCAGCGAGTTCGTGTTGAAACTCACATTTCCACCTCAGTTCTATTTCCGAGAACTTCGTTTATTTCGTCACGACACTTTTGTTGACAATCCAAGTTTTCCGACAGGTAGTATAAAGTCCAAGCTAGCCCTGCATACACGAGTATAACTTTGACTTATTAAATCTTCTCCAGCTAATATTATGAAATAAATGCGTGGATTTAAGTAGTATTGCAAGTGGACTTCTGCACTGGGTTTGATTGAATTTTCAACTTTTGTTATTTGTGATGGGTGAAGTGTTACCTTTTTCAAACCCTGCATTTACAATTTCGCACCCTGTGGCACATTCCAACGTTAATTGCATCGGAATGTGATTGCTTGTTTTTGCCCCATATGTAACCGCGGTCGTTCTCTCGTGAATACGCGTGTGTCCCAGTACTTGTACTGATACAAGTCATTTCAGGCTAATGCTCTACCGTACGCATACCGGAGGTAGTGCACAGACGTAAGTGATTCACGTATGTGAGGCAACGCATAGTTTTACCAGTCAAAATATTTTGTGTATAAGTGGTTTAAAAACATTTTACAACAACTAGGAGATTTGTTTACAAATCTAATTGTTTGTAATAACAAGGCATAAATCTGCTACAGTATTGAAAACTTGTTAGCAAAAACATTTTTAATAAAACCCCAATGCTGCGAGATACAAAACTAACTTTCCACAAACCTACCATTGCCCACAGTTTCTTGGCCAGCAGAAAAAAACGTTGCAACCTCATCAGCGATTTCATCATCTGACAATCCGACTCCGTCGCTGTCCTGCAACGATAATAAATCAAATAATTTAATCCTTACTTAATCTTTTTCTTATTGCGAACATGAGCAACAAATTGCGCAACCACCAGTGAAGTCACCAAGCTTATCGAATCGATTGCCCAGGCTTGAAAAAATTGTGCCCAAAGAAAAGCTTTCGCTGTCGCCAAAACAAACTATTCTATATGGAACTACTTGATCATTTCGATAAACTCCTTTTACTTTTGTTTGTAGTAAGACGTCAAGGAAGTCGACGTTTTTTCCTTTGATCTTGCGGAAGACGTAAGAGGTGCCGGTCGCCTTGTCATCAACCTCAGTTGTGTCTGTAGCATCCGATCCGAGGGAAGCAAGTAGTTCCCGCCTCTCTTTCACAATCTACGTTCATCAACAATAAGGTTAGCAAACGTCATTTGAAATCGATGGAAACCTTATTTGTCATGTGCGCCATGTGTTTTCCACACTCTGGGCTAAATGTCGAATCATGAATGTCAAAGGTTGTAGTATTTTATTTTATCGCAAGGTTGCGCCAAATGGCTTTCATGTACGCGCAACATTGGAGAGTATTTGGCCTGGGATGTACAGTAGTGGTTTTCCAAACTTTTGCGTGCCAAGATTTACCGCTCTTACAACGCATCAATCAATTTTGCTATGTTTGCACAAGACAAACAAGTCGTAACCACGGTGGTTCGTCTCAGTTGTTTGGTACCTAGTTTGGTATCCAACGGATCTACGTTGCCTGGAAGGTACCACAAAGTAAAAATTGGTGGGGCGGGTAGTGCTGCATTATTAAGAGATCAAAGCAGAGTGTGCACCCCGTCTGCAGCTCACAAACACGGATCATTTTCTCGCCAACCTATTCAAATTGTTGCGCGCCCAACACGTCGCAGAGCGCAGTTTGGGAATCTCTGGTTTACCTTGCCCGCCTTGGAGTGAACTTTATCGACGATGTAGAAAAATCTTTTGCCAGATTTGCTTCTGCGATAAATGAAATTGTTCCACAGCCACGGCGCAAACCACCGTTCGAATATAAGCGCCGACGCCTCTGTTACCAATTGATTGTAATCCTCGTCTCGTCTGGTAAAAAACAAGGTTTAACTTTCCACTGGTCTTTGCGGTTTAGTGCTTAAACCCAATTTACTGTTGAAATCCTGAGCAAGTGGCATATAACGGTTGAGATCAAATTGACATGTATGAAATTAAAAATCCCATAGCGGTATTTAGGTATTTATTTCTGCTGTGCGTAAAATCACGAGTTTTAAATCGTTCAAAATTCAATGAAAATCACAGTTGTTCTTGCAGTTTGCTTTGGCATTTTGAACTTTGCTCTGTTGCCATATGTTGATTTAAGAGCAGAATGTGGGGTTTGATTGTCACAAAGGCGATTTGTTTTCCATCATTTGGGTTCAACGACCCGGAAGATGACCCTCAAAGTCAAGGTCAAACGCGTTGTTAGAGGAGTTGTTTTTCGCACACACTGATGTTATTTGCTAAGTTCTTGGGCGTTTTGAGTCAGCTGTAAGTTTGACTTACACAGATCTAACTTTTTGTGACATCATGCATTCCATCATGTTCATGTAGGAAGTATCGGACATGAAATCACCGATATCGGCCACTTTTCCACCGTTCGCTACCTCTTCGCACCATTCGATCATAGGCTCACAGTTGCGGTTGAAAACCTCGCAATGCCTGGGAACGAATAAAAGGTAAATTAATTGAATGAAACAAACGGTCAGAAACAGTGAGTTGCCCATGCATTTATTGTACTATCTTTCAGAAATATAGCAGTGGTGGCAGTTAGAAGGTTCGTGGGAACCGGTTGTTATACGTGGCAATCCTGCCTAAATGTTTTCCATATTCTTATCATAAAACCTTCGGACTTTTGAATACCATCACAGGACAGCATAATTCTACATCGAAGAATGCCTCCTATGTATTACGACTTGATTATGAAACAAAATATTTTTCGTTGATCTCACAGATGCCCCCTGGCATAAGCTCATTTATGGTGATATTAACAATGTCCCATGGTTTCTTTGCTTTAGTCACGTTGCATTATTGACTGCTATGTTGTAAATGTGTTTTTTTTGTTTTATTTTAGCTGATTACTTTGGTGTTTACTGTTGCTATACATTGGAAACGAGGTTGAAAAACGTTTATTAGACAATTATCCTACTTTTTGTTGGTTTTCTATTTGAAATGTTCTTTACGAGAATTGTGATAGAAAGTTATTATAGGCCATTTATTTGATATAAGCATATGTAATGGCATATGTTGATGGCACTTTTTAAGTGTAAGGAAGGTTTTGTGCAATGACTATATAAGAATTATTATGCTCAGCTAAAAAAAAACAAACTAAAGTGGCGAAGTAACCTAAAATGAACAAATGAACAAATATTGTTCCTAGTACTTTATAAAATAAAAGCAATGAAAAATAAACCTTGAATACAACATTAATGTGACTTAACATCCAACGTAAGAATGTGAATATAGTAAAACGACCTTTTTCGTAAATAAAATAAACCATTTTTATTTTACTGTAGTTACTACGCACGTTGGCAATAAACTTAAACCATAAAATGGCATTGGTACCGACAATACTATAAGGGTTATCGAGTCAGGCGCCCTACAGTAAAAAATAAACAGTAAATGCTAAAACCACCGCGACTTACTCCTTAAGGATATTGAAGTGGAAAATGGGAGTGAGAAGTCTCCTATGTCTTTTCCACAATTCACCATGAGAAACAATCATTCCACTTCTTAGAAACGGGGCGAGAAATCGGCTGTAACCATCAGCTTTCGGGGCTGTAATCATGTTTTTTTGATAAGTTAAAAAATGTTGAACTGCAGACAAGTTTCGTAAGTGATGGAGTAATTGTTAACTCGTTGTTATGGCAATAATCTATTGAGATAAACGAGGGCTCTTAAAACAAAGTCAGCCCAGATGTTGGTAACTCATCGCTTTGAATCGCACGAGGTTCTTTCACCCTCTGAAATAGCTCCTTGAGAGGTCGAACTCAACAAAAATATCATTAATGTAAATGAACAAACGCCATTTAAAACTCTGATACACTTGGCTGTGCCTGCAGGTTTTGCAAGTATGAATATAGTGCATGAAACGAATATAGTGCATGGCGTTACTTTTTTCCGTGTGGATTATGGAATCAAAATCAGGTATGTGTAGATTTGTGCACTTACACGATCGGGATAAAATGTTTTTGGCAACGTCTGGGTGATGAACGGTGACGGCTAATCTGAATGGTCCCATCCAGTAAGGAAATATCGCTGGAAACTGCCTGGTTTTTTTCAACATCCCCATCAGTCCTTCATAACTGCTGAGCGAGTACTAGACATAACAACAGAAATACAACAAGTGACCTTCATGTAATTCGTGGTTCCTAATATCAAGACTTCGTTTGTTAAATCAAGGCGCCGACGGCGACATCTTTGAATATGCTGTTCACGTCGACACGTAGGCATTGAACACTTGAATATTGTAGTTACAATTTTACACAACTTGGCATATATGTGGTTTAACGAAACTCTTAGAGTACCATACGGAGGATTCTATGGGGTATCTACTTTTAGTCAAAAGCCACAGCATTAGTTGATATATTATTAATTATTCAAAGTCATTCGCTAAATAAAGGCTCTAAAGTTATGACATTAAGAATATTGTTGTCTACGAGATAAAGTTCATTTCAAACGTGCTCATTTGCGGAGTTATTTCTATGCCGCGAGTTTGAAATTTAATGCGACACCCTACGAGTCATTTTCCTTACCTTGGTCAGATGACCGTACAACCAGTGTTGATCTTTGCATTCACCAATAATTCTTGCAGTCTTCCTTTGTTCCAGCTGCTTCTCAGCAAACGGTTTTACCCACTTCACTGCAACCGTTGCCACCATCAAAGCAGGCAGTACGTAAGCTAAAAGATAACTTATCACCAATTGGAAGTTAAACACGCCGATTTTTGCGTCTCCGTATTCAAGTTTCATGATGAAAGCTTGCGTCAAGTAGGGTGTGGATACTACAAAATGTTAACGACCTTCAAAACAAAAATGATGTGAAATGATGTGAAAATAACAACTCTCCATTTTTGGCGTAAGCATGCAATTGTTAAATAGAACTTTATTTTTTGAATAAGGCAATGAAACGTTTGTTTATTTACTCTATTGAACATAACATAACGTCAAGAACCCTGTTTAAACTGAAATTTCATCAATCTGATTGAAAAAGAAAGCAGCCAAAATGACACAAAAAATATAAGTTGATCCTTTTAAATACTCTGTAACACAATAGTTCAGTACATTTTTTCGCAATAATGCAGTTGCATTTTTCGCAATAATGCACAGATCGCCAATCAAAACTCTTACTTATGCGGTAGCGAACGTACTGGAAACGAGGTTTCCGATAATTCCTATGATGAAATCTGAGGTTTGGGTAAGGGGTCAAAGCCCGCAACATATAATGCACAAAGTCTGATATTTTTTCGGTTTTTCTTACAACGACCTTGAATCAAGGACGAATTTCGATAAATTTATACGGGGCCGACTCGAGCTATTGTGGACATTGCCGCGAAATTACCGGGGCTATATTAGTTTACAGTAAACGCCGCCAAGGACTAAGCTCGTTTACAATCCACCTATGGCCCCGGTTATGTTTGCACAACCCGGCCTGTAAACACAACATGGTGTAAAAGGGACGTCCGGCTGCCTGTGTTTCAGGAAAACCTTTGACACTTTGCCCGAAGTATTACAAAGCTCCTGAACAAACGTTCAGATATGATGTATAAGGGAGCATTCGTTGGGATTTGAGTTATTCGTTCGAATTGAAAATGATATCCAATTGCTTCTTCTTAGGGTTCGCCAATCTGAGTGTTGTTAAACCTTACAATCAGTTACGTTCCCGGATTTACTGATATATCCACACTAATTTCATTCACAACTTTTATTTCAGATTCCCGCAAATGTGACCGCTTTTATATGGCAATATATTAACTACTTCCAAGTTAAAATTTGCCTTCTTGGCCTGAGTCCTCGCCCAAGAACAAACGAGTTTTTTCCTAAAAGTAAATTTCGTGTCACTTGCTCGCTCACAAGTGCTCAAAGTTCGACATGTTCAACGTCTCCGTAACCAAGTTGCTCGTCGTCAATCACGTAGTCTTCTGACACGTCAAGATTTTCAACTTGTGCTATTCCATTAGTGTTCATTGCACCTATATAACAGACAAAGACAAATCACGATATAATAAAACGCCGATATATTAAAATTATTCGATTTTCATCGAATAAAAACACTATTTTTTCAGACGTAAACTCTACATGTGTACGACAAAGGAGGTCAAAGGTCAGGCAAACATGTCTTACCAACTGGAACGTTGTTCACAGCCTTGTGAACGGATTTGGCATCGGCGTGTGTCAACTCATGCGTATCAACCACTCTGTCGCCGTTCCGATCGAGCGTGACGAACGAGTCACGTGACACTAGGTGTTGACCAGTGTGTTCGTGAACCACATTCCTTCTCATTGTTTCGTAACTAGGAAGTTAACAATCAGGCATTGTTACACATAATCCCCCTCTGTAAACAATATGAAAGGCCACTTCCACAACAATGCGTTAATTTAATGTAAAGATCCAGTACTCCTTTCTTGAGAAACAACTGTAGCAAATCTGTACTCTGACATGAAAGGTTGCTTTACATTATCTGTATAAATTATAGCCAAACGTATTAGAATTTTTTTCATAAATTTTATATTTTAACATCTTTTGTTGGTGTGGAACATCATTCAACTAAAACTTTATTAAGACGAAATGACACATACATGAAAAACACATCGAAAAAAGGATAACTTTGAATATGAAAGCCAAAGCTGCTTTGCTGGACATTTTCTGGCAGACGTTACGAACAAAGCTGTGCTCATCATCAACGCTAGTTCGAAGTTGCAGCACTGATGATGAGCACAGTCGTGTTCGAAACCTCTTCGGTAGAATGTCCGCCACATTGTAGCTTTTGTGTCTTCTTCGTTTCAAAACAACAAAAAATCTGCTCACTTTAACTTTCCTTGGTGTTCCTCCGCAAGCTGAATCAAGTTATACCGAATCCACTCGCCGGGATTAAACGTCAAATCCGATAAATGATTGACGTCATCGGGAGTGATGTCATCAGGAGTGACGTCATCGCAACGAAAGGGTGCTTGTGTAGTGGAGTGTATCGGTGCCCACCATAAGTTTACCGCGAGGTTCCGACCTTTCAAACTGTTTACTTGGTGCCACCAGCTGTGTGTTGAGGTATTTGTTATTTGCACAACTCATGCGATAACGATAGGTTATCTAAGTATCTGCGACTGATTAATACGATGTTCACTGCAATAAACGGCTATACGTTTCAGGGGGGGTTGATGTAGCAATCTCACAAAAATAACGAAATGATTATTTTGGTATTTTATGTTGACATGGACAGTTTGTTGTAGGTTTTGATGCAAAACGACTACATATTGTCACACGGGTTATCGCGACGATTCCCTTGTTGCTTCAGATATTCCCAAATTGTCGTGGCATGACCAACTTTATTTATGATAAACACACTGCAGCGATAGGTATAGAAAAGAGCAATTCAATATAGAGCTGGGTTGTCAATCTAACGGCCAGCGTTCCAAATCCCGCACCGGTGCAGGGACGCATCATGGAAGACATATACTTACTTTACTGGAACATACAAACAATCCCCAGCTTCCAGCTCCGCCCTCCAGAATGGAACTTTTTTGAGAGTCGGGTAATTGTTGTAGTCAACGTCGGATACGTTCACGCCGCAGTAATGACCTGTGGAAGTAATGGAAAAAGACATGGCAACATTATTTCCAATAGTGCGAAGTCTTAGTCATTGTTGAAAAACAGCTACTCCCTCACCAGCAGTAGGATATAGTTCAATATAATTCACCGTAAAAACTAAACCCTTTAAATGATGTTGGCATGGTTACCACATTATACTCAAATTCCAGTGTCACAACATATGTAGACTACATGAACAAAGGAATAGGAGCGAAAATGTCAGTTATTCAAAGTGTGCTATTTAATGTGTTATTCCTACGCCATGTGTATAGGCTTCCATGCAGCAAATAGTGAATCTCGGTATCATCATCATACTCCGTGAAAATAATCAGAAAGTAAAATCAATGTGACGACTTTATAATGTTGTTGTTTACATTATCATTTTACGGGTAAACAACGCTGTAAACATTAGGTAATTGGAAGTTCATGGTCACCTTCTGGGTGGTCCAAAGGAATGTAGTGAGAGCCGTTCTGCGGATCAACAAAAATCCATCTTTTGGTGCCATCTATCTGACAGTAAAGGTTTTCAACGTTGTCGTAATGCAAAGTAGAACTGCTTCCACCACTGCTGAACCATAATACGAAATCCTGAAAAAGTATCACGCAACGATAATGCAATATACTGCAGCTGCAGTGTGCAACTATGTAAATGTATGTGCAACTATGTGCCGCTATGTGCAACTATGTAAATCTATGTGCAACTATGTGGCGCTATGTGCAACTATGTAAATCTATGTGCAACTATGTGCCGCTATGTGCAACTATGTAAATCTATGTGCAACTATGTGCCGCTATGTGCAACTATGTGCCGCTATGTGCAACTATGTAAATCTATGTGCAACTATGTGAAGTTATGTGCGACTATGTGAAGCTATGTGCCGCTATGTGCAACTATGTAAATCTATGTGCAACTATGTGCCGCTATGTGCAACTATGTAAATCTATGTGCAACTATGTGCCGCTATGTGCAACTATGTGCCGCTATGTGCAACTATGTAAATCTATGTGCAACTATGTGAAGCTATGTGCGACTATGTGAAGCTATGTGTCGCTATGTGCGACTATGTAATCTATGTGCAACTATGTGAAGCTATGTGCGACTATGTGAAGCTATGTGTCGCTATGTGGACTATGTAATCTATGTGCAACTATGTGCCGCTATGTGCAACTATGTGCCGCTATGTGCAACTATGTGCCGCTATGTGCAACTATGTGCCGCTATGTGCAACTATGTAAATCTATGTGCAACTATGTGAAGCTATGTGCGACTATGTGAAGCTATGTGCCGCTATGTGCAACTATGTAAATCTATGTGCAACTATGTGAAGCTATGTGCGACTATGTGAAGCTATGTGCCGCTATGTGCAACTATGTAAATCTATGTGCAACTATGTGCCGCTATGTGCAACTATGTAAATCTATGTGCAACTATGTGAAGCTATGTGCGACTATGTGAAGCTATGTGTCGCTATGTGCGACTATGTAATCTATGTGCAACTATGTGAAGCTATGTGTCGCTATGTGCAACTGTGTGGAGCTATGTGTCGCTATGTGCAACTATGTGGAGCTATGTGGAACTACGAGCTGCTATGTGGAGCTATGTGGAGCTCAAACGAAAGTAAGTTTTCACAGAAAGCTCCTGCTAATGAAACTGCTTTAAAAATCAGTCTGTCACAAGATTGCACTACAAACTGCTGCAGTTAAGAAACCAGTGACTGGATACGGTCTACTGCAGAGTTTGATACGAATATATCACAGGAATTTACTATACATTATGTAATAAACACAATATGGTAGTATAAGCAATAGAGCCTACAATGTCTTATATATAGATAGATCAGTTTATGCAACGTTAGCCCACCTGGAATCTCTGCCGAAATCCTTCGCAATTCAAGCAACGCGGAAGCGGAAATTCTAATTGCAACGAATCTGGCAGAGTTGTAATAAGATAGACGTTTCTTTCCGTATACCAACTCAAAAAGTCGGTCAGACTTGTTTCGAAACTGGGACTTCCCCTTGCTTCATATTTGGTCGTGTCCACGTTTACGCTTGAGTTGCCGTGGTGTGAAGCGAGATAATCGTCATTCCATTTTTCCAATGGTATTGTGTTGCGCATGGCTTGCCTTATTAGCACTGGCCGACTTGTATGCACATAGCCTCGAAAAAAATCGTTTGCGCTTGTGACGTCAATTGTATCGATATTCCCGACTGGATTCCGATCATTTCCGAAAACAACCGAGACTGACCGGACATTCCCGAAATGTATTCCGACAAACAATGCTGCCACAAGCAAAATCCGAATTGCGTTTCTCATTACATCTGCCCTAGTTTTAATCGCAGCCTCTGATTTTGACTTACTAAGCAAGTGATACATTTATGAGTAAGACACAAACGTACTTATTCCTTTTCATTTATGTGCACACCCAAATTAACAGCACGTTATCTGCCGTTTGCAGCGTCAACAATCCCACTCTCTAAAGTAAATGTTTATTAGTAATCTCTTCGAAGCAAGTAAAACGTGTTAGCCATTTGGCCAGTCTACCATGCGGTTTTACAGTAAAACGAAGCGCGCACAGATTAACACAACTTTAGCCACATTTAGTCATTTCAGTTTGACTTGCGCAGGCCATCCATTGCACTGCGACTATTTCCTGTTGTATTGTTTCCAGGAAGCTGGAAATGAAGAAGGGACAGTGCGCACTACGCTCCATGCTGGGTCTTGTTAGAAAAACTGCATTCCTACAAAGTTCAGTGAAGTAATACCAGTAGAAAATTCCACATAACAAATCAAAGCCATTCCGCCAACAACTATTAGATCTAATATAAGACGGGGACAGCATATGTTGTTCTCATCGTTGATATTTGACATGCGATTGCGGCAAATTAATTTTATCGGAATACAACCATTGTGTTAAAACGAAACAGTTCAAATTACAAAATTCTCATTGTTGCCTACTTCTATATATTTAAACATGAATTGCTTGATGCGGGGCTATTAACATTGCACAACTAACCGGCCCAAGCATATGAAAGTCAAATTAAATTTTAACAGTCAATTTGAGTTCATGGTGTTAATATAGATGTTATTGGATTGAGGTCCAGCTTTTAACACGTCATTATTGTTAAAAATTCCAGTGTAAAATTGCTGAATAAGGCTAGTTGCCAAACAGGGGATTTATTTATGAGAATCTAAATACATGACTGCGTGGTAATATAGTTCATACAGTTTAGACTTTAATGGGTTAAAATAATGTTGAATAGGACAAAGCGTGTTTATTTGAAACAAAGTACAACGAACGATATTTGGTTTTCGGTCTAACTGTATCATGACACGCACATTTCTGTGTAATATTTCCACTCTGTAGGTCTGTTTACATTGGTGACTTGCCGTGTTAGCTGGCCCAGGATTTGCTGCGAGCAACTGTCACCAATCCATCAAACTTTTCTAGTGTGGTGTTTTGTTGTACACAAACACGGTTACTTGCCAGAAAACGGCAAAATGTCTCGTCATGCCAGAAAGCTGTTCGAGCAACTTAAAAGTAAAGAATTTCGTAACTACCTAATGAGGTAGGTTGTTTGTGTTGCTTGTTTGATATTTCTGATTTTGTTGTTAGTTTTTTACCTTTTTTATATCGTAAAATTAACTAGTTGTACATAGCAATAAGTTGGTAACAATTTGTCAATAATGACTCATCCAGCAAGCTGACTATTGTTTATTTTTTCATGTTTTCTGCCGGATTGTTTCTGATCAACCAGTACGGTAAGTAAGTGGTAAAAGATGTAAAATATGTGAATTACTTTGTAGGCCTTCAGATCAGTAACAACTAGTTCATACATAGTATAATCAAATGGATTTGCCCACTGGACATATAATTACCAGATTGGAAAAATATTGTGCATGGTGGAATTATCATTGTTTTGTTTTAATCCTCTGTACAAATTCCAAACTTTGCAATCTGTTGTTTGTTCAGACTGGTTTCAAAAATTAAAGTCTCAACAGCAAACAAAGAGGTTTCAATTACATACATGACTGAATCAAAACTTCTAACTAAGTGTTTACAAAATGTTAACGACCTTCCAAACAAAAATGATGTGAAATGATGTGAAAATAACAACTCTCCATTTTTGGCGTAAGCATGCAATTGTTAAATAGAACTTTATTTTTTGAATAAGGCAATGAAACGTTTGTTTATTTACTCTATTGAACATAACATAACGTCAAGAACCCTGTTTAAACTGAAATTTCATCAATCTGATTGAAAAAGAAAGCAGCCAAAATGACACAAAAAATATAAGTTGATCCTTTTAAATACTCTGTAACACAATAGTTCAGTACATTTTTCGCAATAATGCAGTTGCATTTTTCGCAATAATGCACAGATCGCCAATCAAAACTCTTACTTATGCGGTAGCGAACGTACTGGAAACGAGGTTTCCGATAATTCCTATGATGAAATCTGAGGTTTGGGTAAGGGGTCAAAGCCCGCAACATATAATGCACAAAGTCTGATATTTTTTCGGTTTTTCTTACAACGACCTTGAATCAAGGACGAATTTCGATAAATTTATACGGGGCCGACTCGAGCTATTGTGGACATTGCCGCGAAATTACCGGAGCCATTAGTTTACAGTAAACGCCGCCAAGGACTAAGCTCGTTTACAATCCACCTATGGCCCCGGTTATGTTTGCACAACCCGGCCTGTAAACACAACATGGTGTAAAAGGGACGTCCGGCTGCCTGTGTTTCAGGAAAACCTTTGACACTTTGCCCGAAGTATTACAAAGCTCCTGAACAAACGTTCAGATATGATGTATAAGGGAGCATTCGTTGGGATTTGAGTTATTCGTTCGAATTGAAAATGATATCCAATTGCTTCTTCTTAGGGTTCGCCAATCTGAGTGTTGTTAAACCTTACAATCAGTTACGTTCCCGGATTTACTGATATATCCACACTAATTTCATTCACAACTTTTATTTCAGATTCCCGCAAATGTGACCGCTTTTATATGGCAACATATTAACTACTTCCAAGAGTCCTCGCCCAAGAACAAACGAGTTTTTTCCTAAAAGTAAATTTCGTGTCACTTGCTCGCTCACAAGTGCTCAAAGTTCGACATGTTCAACGTCTCCGTAACCAAGTTGCTCGTCGTCAATCACGTAGTCTTCTGACACGTCAAGATTTTCAACTTGTGCTATTCCATTAGTGTTCATTGCACCTATATAACAGACAAAGACAAATCACGATATAATAAAACGCCGATATATTAAAATTATTCGATTTTCATCGAATAAAAACACTATTTTTTCAGACGTAAACTCTACATGTGTACGACAAAGGAGGTCAAAGGTCAGGCAAACATGTCTTACCAACTGGAACGTTGTTCACAGCCTTGTGAACGGATTTGGCATCGGCGTGTGTCAACTCATGCGTATCAACCACTCTGTCGCCGTTCCGATCGAGCGTGACGAACGAGTCACGTGACACTAGGTGTTGACCAGTGTGTTCGTGAACCACATTCCTTCTCATTGTTTCGTAACTAGGAAGTTAACAATCAGGCATTGTTACACATAATCCCCCTCTGTAAACAATATGAAAGGCCACTTCCACAACAATGCGTTAATTTAATGTAAAGATCCAGTACTCCTTTCTTGAGAAACAACTGTAGCAAATCTGTACTCTGACATGAAAGGTTGCTTTACATTATCTGTATAAATTATAGCCAAACGTATTAGAATTTTTTTCATAAATTTTATATTTTAACATCTTTTGTTGGTGTGGAACATCATTCAACTAAAACTTTATTAAGACGAAATGACACATACATGAAAAACACATCGAAAAAAGGATAACTTTGAATATGAAAGCCAAAGCTGCTTTGCTGGACATTTTCTGGCAGACGTTACGAACAAAGCTGTGCTCATCATCAACGCTAGTTCGAAGTTGCAGCACTGATGATGAGCACAGTCGTGTTCGAAACCTCTTCGGTAGAATGTCCGCCACATTGTAGCTTTTGTGTCTTCTTCGTTTCAAAACAACAAAAAATCTGCTCACTTTAACTTTCCTTGGTGTTCCTCCGCAAGCTGAATCAAGTTATACCGAATCCACTCGCCGGGATTAAACGTCAAATCCGATAAATGATTGACGTCATCGGGAGTGATGTCATCAGGAGTGACGTCATCGCAACGAAAGGGTGCTTGTGTAGTGGAGTGTATCGGTGCCCACCATAAGTTTACCGCGAGGTTCCGACCTTTCAAACTGTTTACTTGGTGCCACCAGCTGTGTGTTGAGGTATTTGTTATTTGCACAACTCATGCGATAACGATAGGTTATCTAAGTATCTGCGACTGATTAATACGATGTTCACTGCAATAAACGGCTATACGTTTCAGGGGGGGTTGATGTAGCAATCTCACAAAAATAACGAAATGATTATTTTGGTATTTTATGTTGACATGGACAGTTTGTTGTAGGTTTTGATGCAAAACGACTACATATTGTCACACGGGTTATCGCGACGATTCCCTTGTTGCTTCAGATATTCCCAAATTGTCGTGGCACGATCAAAATTATTTATGACAAACACACTGCAGCGATAGGTATAGAAAAGAGCAATTCAACATAGAGCTGGGTTGTCAACCCAGCGGCCCGCGTTCCAAATCCGGAGCCGGCGCAGGGACGCATCATAGACGACATATACTTACTTTACTGGAACATACAAACAATCCCCAGCTTCCAGCTCCGCCCTCCAGAATGGAACTTTTTTGAGAGTCGGGTATTTGTTGTAGTCAACGTCGGATACGTTCACGCCGCAGTAATGACCTGTGGAGGTAATAGAAAAATACATGGCAACATTAATTCCAATAGTACAAAGACTTAGTCAATGTTAAATAAACAGATACCCCCTCACCAGCAGTAGGCTATAGTTCAAAGTTATAGTCGGCATTGATTTAAACTATGTTGCGTCATAGCAATAAGGTATGATTATTTAAATTGATGTTGCTAGTGCAGTGATGGCCAACACCAATCAGTCGATCGCTCAACTTTAACCGGTCGGTCGCGTCTGATTTTGAGTTGTCTCAAACATATTCGTCAATTTTTTGGCAAAATTCACCGTAAAAACTAAAACTTTTAATTGATGTTCGCCTGGTTACCATATTTCAGTGTCACAATATACGTAGACTACATGAACAAAGGAATAGGACCGGAAAAGTCAGATATAAAAAGTGTGCTACTTAATGTGTTATTCCTACGCCACGTGTATAGGCTTCCATGCAGCAAATAGTGAATCTCGGTATCATCATCATACTCCGTGAAAATAATCAGAAAGTACAATAAATGTGACGAGTTTGTAATGTTCTTGTTTACATTATCATTTTACGGGTAAACAACGCTGTAAACATTAGGTAATTGGAAGTTCATGGTCACCTTCTGGGTGGTCCAAAGGAATGTAATGGGAGCCGTTCTGCGGATCAACAAAAATCCATCTTTTGGTGCCATCTATCTGACAGTAAAGGTTTTCAACGTTGTCGTAATGCAAAGTAGAACTGCTTCCACCACTGCTGAACCATAATACGAAATCCTGAAAAAGTATCACGCAACAATAATGCAATATACTGCAGTTGCACAAAAGTCATATTTAACCATATGTTTACACGGTCCTTCTAAAATGTGCTCGTGCAACTATGTGCTGCTATGTGCAACTATGTAAATCTATGTGCAACTATGTGCCGCTATGTGCAACTATGTAAATCTATGTGCAACTATGTGAAGCTATGTGCAACTATGTGAAGCTATGTGCAACTATGTGAAGCTATGTGCGACTATGTGAAGCTATGTGCAACTATGTAAATCTATGTGCAACTATGTGCCGCTATGTGCAACTATGTAAATCTATGTGCAACTATGTGAAGCTATGTGCAACTATGTGCCGCTATGTGCAACTATGTAAATCTATGTGCAACTATGTGAAGCTATGTGCAACTATGTGCCGCTATGTGCAACTATGTAAATCTATGTGCAACTATGTGAAGCTATGTGCAACTATGTGTCGCTATGTGCAACTATGTAAATCTATGTGCAACTATGTGAAGCTATGTGCAACTATGTGTCGCTATGTGCAACTATGTAAATCTATGTGCAACTATGTGAAGCTATGTGCAACTATGTGTCGCTATGTGCAACTATGCAAATCTATGTGCAACTATGTGAAGCTATGTGCAACTATGTGTCGCTATGTGGAACTACGAGCTGCTATGTGGAGCTATGTGGAGCTCAGACGAAAGTAAGTTTTCACAGAAAGCTCCTGCGGTGCTAATGAAACTGCTTTAAAAATCAGTCTGTCACAAGATTGCACTACAAACTGCTGCAGTTAACAAACCAGTGACTGGATACGGTCTACTGCAGAGTTTGATAAGAATATATCACAGGAATTTACTATACATTATGTATAATAAAAACAACATGGTAGTATAAGCAATAGAGCCAATAATGTCTTATATATAGATAGATCAGTGTTTATGCAACGTTAGCCCACCTGGAATCTCTCCCGAAATCCTTCGCAATTCAAACAACGCGGAAGCGGAAATTCTAATTGCAACGAATCTGGCAGTGTTGTAATAAGATAAACGTTTCTTTCCGTATACCAACTCAAAAAGTCGGTCAGACTTGTTTCGAAACTGGGACTTCCCCTTGCTTCATATTTGGTCGTGTCGACGTTCACGCTTGAGTTGCCATGGTGTGAAGCGAGATAAACGTCATTCCATTTTTCCAATGGTATTGTGTTGCGCATAGGCTGCTTTATTAGCACTGGCCGACTTGTATGCACATAGCCTCGAAAAAAATCGTTTGCGCTTGTGACGTCAATTGTATCGATATTCCCGACTGGATTCCGATCACTTCCGAAAACAACCGAGACTGACCGGACATTCCCGAAATGTATTCCGACAAACAATGCTGCCACAAGCAAAATCCGAATTGTGTTTCTCATTACATCTGCCCTAGTTTTAATCGCAGCCTCTGATTTTGACTTACTAAGCAAGTAATACATTTATGAGTAAGACACAAACGTACTTATTCCTTTTCATTTATGTGCACACCCAAATTAACAGCATGTTATCAACCGTTTGCAGCGTCAACAATCCCACTCTCTAAAGTAAATGTTTATTGGTAATCTGGTCGAAGCAAGTAAAACGTGCAAGCCATTTGGCCAGTCTACCATGCGGTTTTACAGTAAAACGAAGCGCGCACAGATTAACACAACTTTTGCCACATTTAGTCATTTCAGTTTGACTTGCGCAGGCCATCCACTGCATTGCGACTATTTCCTGTTGTATTGTTTCCAGGAAGCTGGAAATGAAGAAGGGACAGTGCGCACCACGCTCCATGCTGAGTCTTGTTAGGAAAACTGCATTCCTTCAAAGTTCAGTGAAATAATACCAGTAGAAAATTCCACAAAACAAATCAAAGCCATTCCGCCAACACTTTTTAGATCTAATATAGGACGGGGACAACATATATTGTTCTCATCGTTGATATTTGATATGCGATTGCGGCAAATTAATTTTATCAGAATACAACCATTGTGTTAAAACGAAACAGTTCAAATTACAAAATTATCATTGTACTTCTAGATATTTTTAAACATGAATTGCTTGATGCAGGGCTATTAACATTGCACAACTAACCGGCCCAAGCATATGAAAGTCAATTTAAATTTAACAGTCAATTTGAATACATGGTGTTAATATAGATGTTATTGGATTGAGGTCCAGCTTTTAACACGCCATTATTGTTAAAAATTCCAGTGTAAAATTGCTGAATAAGGCTAGTTGCCAAACCGGGGATTTATTTGTGAGAATCTAAATACATGACTGCGTGGTAATATAGTTCATACAGTTTAGACTTTAATGGGTTAAAATAATGTTGAATAGGACAAAGCGTGTTTATTTGAAACAAAGTACAACGAACGATATTTGGTTTTCGGTCTAACTGTATCATGACACGCACATTTCTGTGTAATATTTCCACTCTGTAGGTCTGGTTACATTGGTGACTTGCTGTGTTAGCAGGCCGAGGATTTGCTGCGAGCAACTGTCGCCAATCCATCAAACTTTTCTTGTGTGGTGTTTTGTTGTACAGAAACACGGTTACTTGCCAGAAAACGGCAAAATGTCTCGTCATGCCAGAAAGCTGTTCGAGCAACTTAAAAGTAAAGAATTTCGTAACTACCTAATGAGGTAGGTTGTTTGTGTTGCTTGTTTGATATTTCTGATTTTGTTGTTAGTTTTTTACCTTTTTTATATCGTAAAATTAACTAGTTGTACATAGCAATAAGTTGGTAACAATTTGTCAATAATGACTCTTCCAGCAAGCTAACTATTGTTTATTTTTTCATGTTTTCTGCCGGATTGTTTCTGATCAACCAGTACGGTAAGTAAGTGGTAAAAGATGTAAAATATGTGAATTACTTTGTAGGCCTTCAGTTCAGTAACAACTAGTTCATACATAGTATAATCAAATGGATTTGCCCACTGGACATATAATTAACACATTGGAAAATTATTGTGGTGGAATCATCATTGATTTAATCCTCTGTACAAACTCCAAACTTTGCAATTTGTTGTTTGTACAGACTGGTTGTAAAAGTTGAAGT
Source organism: Ascidia mentula (assembly GCF_947561715.1). NCBI lineage: Eukaryota > Metazoa > Chordata > Ascidiacea > Phlebobranchia > Ascidiidae > Ascidia > Ascidia mentula. The sequence goes on along the minus strand of NC_138568.1, from coordinate 18,326,541 downwards.
CTTGAGAGCAAACAAAAAAGTTTTGATTACATACATGACTGAATCAAAACTTCTAACTAAGTGTTCATTTCTAAACACAATTTAATAAAAAATCAATTAATTTTGCAGCACTTTTGGGGTCCTGTTGCCAATTGGGGAATTCCAATTGCTGCGATGGCCGATATGAAAAAGTCTCCGGACATTATCAGTCCAAGAATGACAGCTGGTATGAATGACAACAATTGTGCAATCTCAGTAAATAAAATAATATATAGTTTGAACAACTTCCAAGGCTAGTTTGTTGCCTCTAATACATACATTGGAAAATAAGGGTTTTGCACCTTAACCAAATATTAGTGCATATCAGTTGGATTTTATCAGAATTGTAGCAGATCCTTATAATCCATCTTAATTCAAAAAAAGTGAAAATAAATATATGCAATCTTACTTTTACAAACATTTATTCATTTTCAGCGCTATGTGTTTATTCTGGTCTATTTATGCGATTCGCTTGGATGGTCCAACCGAGAAACCACCTACTTTTCGCTTGTCACGTCACCAATGAAACATGCCAACTAATTCAATTGGGGCGTTATTTCACTTACAGGTAAACTTAAATTGAATATTTGAACTTCACCGAGGTTAACAATATGTTGAAAAGATGTTTTTTGGTCTGTATATGAAGTTTTACTGAGCATTAGAAAAATATTGATTTAATTTAGTAACATGAAGCTACCGGGTAGTGCAAATTCAAAGTTAATAAAACCTTGTGAGGTAAAATGAAGCTACAAATGAATAGGGTGATTTCCACAATGTAACTCTGTAAATAAAAAAATTCATATGTGTTATTGTTTCTATTGTTCCTCAACGCTTTGAAAGGATTTGCTTCAATATCAGGTTACAGTTCCATTATGTCAAGGTGGCTTTTCTTAGAATAGTTGTAGTTATTGTTGTTCCATAGTTGAACTGTAGAAGCTGTGAAAATGACCTTCATACCATGAATGAGCATAATATTTCACATAGAAAAGATCAAGTGACATGACAGTGGTGTTCTGTAATTTCAATGTTGCATATGTGCATAAACATTGTGAAAATTTATTATTGCATTTTAAATTACCTGTAACGTTTTTTCCCCCCACAAATAAGCAGCCACATGGTTGCCTTTTTATTGATAAAAGTGTATCCTTTTGTAATAAACTTTCTTGTTTTTAAATACCATAGAATCCATACTTTAATTGTGGGATGTCAAATTTATGTCCATACATAAAGTATACACCAACCAAATTATGGACAAACTATAATTTTATTGATATTGCATGTCTTATTTTGCCAGACAAAAAATGTTGCAAAATTATTAGTAACCTTCAAACTGATAATGGCATAAGTTCTTGCCGAAATGTTTTTTAAACATGACAATATTAGTAACCTGTTATCAAAATTGTTTGTGATTGGAGTCGACCATGTGTGGTGGACAACTGCATTAAATGTGACTATCCAATAATCAGTACCATTCACTAGGTTCTTATTTGGTTAATATGTACAACAATTATATCAAGGAAAATACCACTTACTTGATATTTTACACATTTCATTGCAGAAAGAAGTGATTATCTATGCAAAAGTTTTTGTTGAACTCTGCCTAAACTCTTCTAACTTGCTGCTGAGATTTTCAACCTACTGGAGCATTGATATATTTTTCACCATAGTTGCGAATTTGTATGTATTCATTTATTTCTATGTTTACCAGCTTTGTATTGTTTGGTAACGCAACAAAAGTTTTATTTCTCAGTGTGTCTGTTGATCTGTTTTGTTTTTCAGTGCACATTTATGTTATTTTTGAGGTTTGGCGCCCCATTGGTGTCATTTAACTTGCAAGTAAGGGTATTATAACTACCTATAATACAGTTGTGTGTGTTGGTGCAGTAGGTGTGTTTAGTAAAGATTTTTTACATGGGAAAAAAATATGTGCAAGAAAGTGTTTTAACTCAAAATGTCTCAGTGCTGTGCTTTTTTTTGCCACTTTTCATGGTTACTGGTGTTTTTAAAAGTTTGCAGTTCATCAACAAATAGTTGTAGAACGAGTTCTTTATCAGATAAATTGACTCTGCTTCTGTCAAAACTACTTTGCAATAATTTGATAATTTAAGTATTGGCAACTCAAAAATTCTCTTTACTCCTTTTTTTTGCAGCAAGCCGACCACTAAAACCTTTTGCAGCATACCGACTGTGCCTTTTTCCAAAGACCAAGTACCTGAATTATGGAAGGAAATGTCAATTGAAATAGAAACCTAGGAAAACAGATACCTACTAACATTGTTCCATAATCTCACAATCCCACATATAAGAATATGGAATATGCACATTCAAGCGACCATTTATTGGATAATATTGCGTTATATGTTAAGTTGAATTGATAACCAACGTCAATATTGGGTCTGACGTCACAAAATTCTGCAGGTAAAGATTGGCGGAAAATGCATTAGTTTAGATAGGAGTTCTTCAATAAAGCGCGTGTAGTGCTGCGGTAAATCATTTTGTGGGACAAGGCAAAGCAGAAATTGTCGAAGAACACCAAGCACTAAAGAATAAAATTTATATTTAGGCGAAGAAAATCGTCTGGAATTAACCGCAGCCAGTGCGCCTGGCAGCTGCATTGCATTGATGTGCGCGTTTACTGTCTCGTGAGTGGGGAAAATCGCGGCGTCTGAACCAAAAGATTCCAAATCAAACTTTAAACGTGTTCTCTTATTTCTGTACGTCACTTAAGAAAGTTCTGCAATAGATTTTGAAATTACAAAACTTTTCCAACTCAGTTGTACGCACTAACATAATATCCGTCTGCTGTCGGTTTTCGCCAAGACTGTCGGTTTTCCAAACGGTAACGACGCATACAACAGCCAAGTTGCTGCCAGGCGCGCAAGTTGCAATAAATTCCAGACGTTTTTCTTCGCCTGAACGAAGTGTAAATTTTCGTTTTTGGTGCTGGGCACTTATATTCTTCGACAGTTTCTGCTTTGCCCAAACGTTTTAGGGCACGCGTTTAGTAAATAACTCCCATCTAAACCAATGCATTTTCAGCCAATCTTTACCGACAGCATTGTGATGTCAGACCCATTGGTGACCCGAAGGAACCATGAATAACAGGAACTCGCTTAGTAAATACCACAAGCCGTGTAAAATTGTGTCTCAAATCTGGTGATTTGCCACTGATCTCTATGTTTATAGCGTTTATATCACATCGAGCGCGAGTGAAACATTTGCCGAATCCCCGGCCGCACTGCAATTTCACAGCATCTTATACCCACTTGCAAAAGAAACGAGGTTATTCGAAGTAGCCACGGCATTACTTAAACCTAGTTAACTCTGTACCCGTTTAGGTTCACCGGAAGAACGAACAGGTTTGTCATGTTTCCTTGTGGTCAAAACATAAATTAAGTTTTTACTGCAGTGATAGTCATCGTTTTGCAATATCGCGCATTATTACTTTTTGATGCATAACTGCTTATGGATGTTTAACCCTTTAGGCATATTACAAAGGATAAGATAAACAGACTTCCAAATCCACAAAACGAATCAGCATATGATATCCATGATAGTAGGATTAGTGTGGCAGTCAACATTTGGGCGACTATAGAAACCAAGTGTATTTATCTGTACACGATTTCATTGTGTTGGGGCTTATATATCCATCCCGCCACGATATCCCTGAGAATTTTTTGATAGCTGTGGGAAGCAGTTTTTCACAGAAAGCTTCGTGCAAGGCAGAAGATATTCCGTTTATTGAACACAGCGACCAAACTATTTTACACACAGCAGTCGCACAAACAAAAGTTACTCCTACAATAACTGAAGCTTTCTAGGGATCCTCCCCGAGGTCAGCCAGGTCTGGCATCTTATACGACTTCGCTTTCCCCTCATTCACCTTCCTGGCTACAAGAATGGCTACTGCAATGAGGACGACAGCCACCACTGGTATGGCGATGTAATACCATTTCACATTGGGATTTCCTGTGCTAGCTGAAGGATTTGGGACTGGAACACCTGCAAAAAGTTCATAATTGTGGGATAGCGTCATTGGATACATCAGGCACAAAATTAACCGGTAATTCAAGGACCATGAAAAACCACACTCAAGTCTTGCGTTAACTTGGTGCGCCGTACTGGCTGCAAACTTCTCTCGTGGGGCGTGACACCACTAATAATTTGTGCTTCAATAAAATTGGCGAACTCAAGGCACCCATGCTAGAAACGCGTGCCAATAGCAAACAATTCCCTGGAGAAGATTTATATGTCGGTACCGAAATTTTGTTAATTAACTCTCTTTTCGCACCAAGGAACATTTCCCATTGTTATACTAAATAGATTATGCAACAGATTTATGCTCACCTTTGCACATTTTCGAGTCATCTGGGTCGACTTGAAATCCTCTCACACACCCACACACTGCTCTATTATCTTCACTCACTGAACACAACTGTTCGCATCCACCGTTACCACTACCCCCACAAACGTCTTTCAACACGATTTTTCCGCTCGTCACCGTTTCGGTCGTTGAAAGGAGAGTTACCGAACCCTTGTCATCTCCGCCGATACCGGTACAAACCTACACAGAACAACGAGCGTATATAATACAAGTAAAGACCTGAATGTTCGATATTGGCGAAGTGCAAGAGGATTTAATGTTTATTAAGGTAATTTGTTGTCCGTTGGTACCAGCCATGATATAAATTCAAAGCTCTTCGGGCAAAACTTATTTATTCCTTCCAAACTTTTTTTGCCTTATTCACGCTTTACTAATTGTCGTCTTGATTACTTTTTCGTACTTGTCTTGATGAAGGTCAGTTGGATGACGACTAAAACGTCGACCGAATAAAAAAGTTTTGCCAGAGAAGGGTTAAATTTCTTGTTTAAAGAAGAAATTAATACCGTGTGCATTTTTGCAACAAAACAATAAAAGTACATCGCCGGTTTTGTGGTTTCGCCCCATTGGTGCTGCAGTGTTTTCAGATGTGTGGGCGTATGACTGTTTCTTGTTTTTTTCAATAAAGCAAAAACGAGTAAATCTTTACCTCCGAGCAAGTTTGATCCCCGCTTTGGTCACACTTGTTCACCACACAGTGAATGTAAATATCCTCACTCTCACCACCGGAGAAGGAAGTTGGGAAGAAGGCGAGTTGAGATTTAGTTGCTGTGTTCTTGTAAATCGTAACCGAGTTCTTTAGTTTGTCGCCGTTCGATGCCAAACATCTAATATACAAGTTGCGATATTAAATTCTTTTAATTTTTCGTAGTAATTTCGTTTGACTAATAAATTCTAATATGATGTACTTTACTAATACAATAGCGCTGGACGAAGCACAATGTCATACAGTAAAGTGTACGTGGTTGCAATAATTTATGCGTTTGACGTTTTTTGACTACTCAAACATGTAGTGTGGTGTGGTGTAAGCCTTAAAACGGAACAAAACACAGAAGTAAATGTATTATCGGGCGAAGCATTGTTGCTGAAAGTAAGTGCAACCTAAATATAAATGCCAAAGCCAATATGCTTCTCATTGAGCAGACGTTTCGAACACAACTGCGTTCATCTTTAATGCTTTGTTCGAAACGTATGCTCGTTAAGAAGCAAAATAGCTTTGGCATTTATATTCAGATTATTAACCACCTAAGCAAGTGCAACCTAAATATAAATGCCAAAGCTTTTCATTGAGGAGACGTTTCGAACACAACTTTCATCATCTGTGCTGTGTTCGAATCGTGAACACAGTTGTGCTCGAAACGCTTTGGCATTTCAAAATTTTTCGTATCTATGCAAGTGTAACCGTGCAGCAAAAGCACTGTGAAAAGAAAACTTTGGTCCTTCACTGGCAGCGTCGTAGAACCAAAGCAAGTTTGAGTGTAATATATTTTAAACCTAATTATTTTAATTCAATCGAACCTCCCCCGCTTACCCGTTTTCCAAAATAACTCGCTTCTTTCCCAATTTGGGATCCGCGGAGTCGCTCTGCCAACACTGCAGCCACTGGAGGGCGTAGTTGTCCTCCAACGAAGGTAAATCCACTTCGAGGTAGGCAATGTCTCCTTTTGTCAGAGGAGAGCTGATGTCCAATGCCGACGAAAACGTTGCGTCACTTTTTGCTTGAAGTGTGAGTTGGTTATCGGTGGAAAGCAGGTCTCTGCGAATATTCAGATATTCCATTCAGTTCCAGATGTAATGGAGACGCAAAATCTGTTACTCAAAGCACACTAGGGAAGGTTTGCTGACCACTTTTACGAAAATGTCTATTAATTTTGTTAATTGCTTTGCGTGTCTTTATTTGCTGCATCATTAGTCTCCCACCAAAAAAATGTGTTTGTGGTGAGTAATTGACCTTCAAGGAAATGCACGACCTTGTATTCATTGTATGTAGACACTTGCTAAAACTTCGGGTTCTATGTGCATGTTGTTTACACAAAAGAGAATTACTGAGCGGGTAAAAGTAATTTAAGTTGTACAGGGTAGTGAAATTGTTGTCTGCACCTTCTTCTTCTACTCGGTGTGTAGACGTGGAAGGTGCTTCCACTGTTAATCGTCTGTGTTTTGGCGTAAGTACAAACCATCTCGTATCTGAGAAGAGCTCGTCGTGTCACTATTGTGTTTTGGGCGTCAGATATCCCAGTGAGGAGAAAGGTAATGATTTCTTCCGAGGAACTTGACTGCATCCAAAAAGAGTCACGAAGTTGAGATTAATGTGCAAATAAGGAACAGTACCACTTGGGCTCTTTACAAAACTTTTACAATGTAAAAAAATTCAAATGAAAAACACATTTTAGGCTATTGCATTTTTTTGGTGTTTGGATCTTTGCAATTATTTCAAATAAAGTAAAATCATTTTTTGCTTGTAAATTCTGGACTCACAACGACACCTTGTTTTTAGGATTATTAACACGAATCCAATTATTTTTCCGTTGAGTTATGCAATAACGTGCCAAACATATTTGCTAATGCCAACAGAAAAAAAACAAGCAGTTGTTTGGCCAAAATACGTGGTTTGTCTCTGTGGTTTTGTGCCAAGCTCGGTACTCAAACGATCGAATTTAGCTGAATAGTGCAACAAAGTAAATCTAGTTCATTGCCACATTCACCAGCTGCACTGACGAGACCTTGTAGGTCGAAATAATATACACTACTATCTGCACCTCAATGATTATTTTGTGACTCTTTGCTTCTATACAACAGAAAAAATACACCCACCACAGTTCGCGTCACTCCACACTTATTAGAGAAATCGTGCTCGAAAATGTAACGGAGTCCGGCGGGATCCGCGTAACGTCGTCCTCTGCACTCGGATGGGTAGTTTGCGGGATCCATACCACTAGGGTAATCCCCCAGAGCCATATCAGCCAAGGAAAATTCTGCAGCGTTTAGGACAGACCTATCCAACCTGGTGAAATATGGAAGGAATAAAACAGTTTTCACACTATCTACACTCATAACACCCCCTCCCCTGGAAAACGAAAAGCAACGTACTTATCTGGGCGGATTAAACACAAAAATCACCTGGAAAAAATATTTTTTTTTTTTCCAATGAATTTTTTTGGTCCGCTTAAACATGTGGAAAGTAAAAAGTGGAGTAATGACCACTTACGTCACGGGCGCATAAACAGCCGCAGCTTTTAGAATTCCAGACAGACACAACCTTACTTACACCACGGAGAACGTAGTTGCACCACAAGTAACAACTGGAGTCAACAGAGCCCAGCTCGTGTTAGTGTTAAATTCGCTGAATGTGAAAGAGTCGCTGTCGTAAGTGCTCACGAGGCTTCCGGACATGCAAGCACTCGATCCTGCAGTTGTTCCGGTCTCAACTTCCTCTGCAGTTCCTATGCAAGTGGAGGTATTGATGTGATTAGACCAGAATTTTCTTCTTGTGAAAGAAAAACTGAACAACTTATAATCTCACTTGCGACACCCTCAAAATAAACAATTTTAAACCAAATCGAGTGGTTTTCGTTAGGAATCCTTCTCTATATTTTTTAAGGTGCAGCATGCAATATTGCGGTTGAATTAATAAGGTATTTAGTTTTACTTTCAAGAAACTGTTACGCTCTAATTAACCATTAAATTTATTGCGTACTGATGCTGAAAAACTTGAATCAAAAATCAACATACTGGAAAGGTATAAAAGTTATATATTTATATATATATAGTTATATACTCAATATTTCACTTACCTGATCCATCACAGTTTAAGAAGCGAACTCTCGAGCAATCTGACGCCCATTGTTCAAGTCTGTTTAAAGTGTTGTCTGTTTCTGGGTTATCGATTGAACTGCAATCCAGTTCTACATGAAAGTATATTGCAGACAGTTTTAGCAAGTACCCAACTGCACAGATGTAGTGGCCACATCAATCTCTTTCATTTTATTGCATGACAAGCCAGGAGTCGTCCCACTGCGTTTACAGGCCCTTAGTGGCCGAGCTTAGCTATCGTTTTGAGCTCGTTATTGTGCTCACTGGCATTGATCAGTCAACCACTTTTTGTGTGCAAGTAAATTTTAATAGATGACTTCGACTTTCCATTGTTTAGCTGTATTGTGGGTTAACGCGGTCTAAAACACTAAACAAAGTGTTTGTTTGTTTTTCGTGCTTATCACCGACACGTAATCGTGCCACATGATTTAAAACGGCGGTGATAATTAAGTTTGAGTTTTATTCACGTGGTATACCTTAATTATCGACATTTTTGAGAAACGGCTGTGACAGGTTTTTTCACTAGAACCTGCTCGTCGGTAATATTTTTTTACATATTTTTATGGAGTGGTATATTACGCAATTTGTTTACAGTAAAAATGCATCTTGATTAGTTTAACTTTCAGTAACTTTGTTGGAGTTACGCTAATTCCGCATGATTGTGTAATATATCAGACAATTTCTCATCGAACACTTTTTTGTGCAAAAGAAATACTTTTGCTAGCTTAGAATTATTTGTAGGCGTTGTTAAAAACATCTGTTTCTAAGTCGTTGTTGGCCATAAAGACAAACGGAAAAAACAATCTTTCATTTTTGCTTCATATATTTGTCCCTTTAAAACTGCTTGTTCATCATACCAGCCGTTACAGTCGTTATAAAAGGTTTCAGGTCGACATGTTAAGAATGGCGGAGAGTCACGTCACAATAGGGTGAAATGTCTTGTTTGTTTGCAAACAATGTTTAAGAAACACTTCTGTGCACAATCTTACCGTTTACCGCGATACATTCACCCATTCCGTTGAAAATAAAGCCGGAATTGCAAAGTATAAGAAAGTCGTTCACAAGGTCAGTGCATTGTGCGTTGTTGGGTATTGTGGCAGTGGTGCATTCGTTCGTTTCCGAGCAAGTCTCTCCGTCGCCTACGTAACCGGCATTGCAGGTACATGTATGATCGGGACCTGAGTACAGAATAGAATTAGTCAAACCACCTCTCTCAAAATGAGGTATTCTGCGCGTAATTTTCAGCGATTGCATCAATGTCCTCTTACAATTTGTGCGCAGCCTTTTATGAAACGATACACTCTTACAGATGCAAAAAAACCTAATACAAATATCTTAACGTGACAAGTTATATAAAACAAAGTATATGTCAGAAACCAAATCACAAACACGATCATAACCAAAAATGACATTAGGTTTTTTCCTCACGTAAATTGTCAAACATTCGCCAACAAATCAGATTTTGGTGATCCTGATACTTCACCAAAGACTTCTATTTATCCTAAGGTGAATAGTATTTACAATTAAGTACGTTGTGACTAGGAATAAGTAGCCAGTTGCCATATTGCGCCTCTAGCGTAGCCAGTTGCCATATTGCGCCTCTAGCGTATACCTTCGTCACATTTATGTACGTTGTGACTAGGAATAAGTAGCCAGTTGCCATATTCTGCGCTAATGTGTTTGTGAACACAACACTGAAAGGTATACGCTAGAGGCGCAAAAGAGCACTGACAATTATGCGAAACAGTAAAGTGAGAATGTGTTTTTACTAGGGATGCACCGAAAGTTCGGTTTGCCAAATTTATTCGGCCGAAACCAAGGTTTTCATAATTATTCGTTTCCGGCCGAATAGTTTTGCAAAATTCGGCCGAAACCGAAACATTTGTACTACATGCAACGCTGATACGCAAAGATTAGAATCATTGTTCAAACTGTACTAATGTGTTTTAGTTGTTAATTGTCATCGAAATCAACTTTAAGAAGTTGGTACAGCATTCTTTAAGTGCCAATTAAAGGCTGTATGATATAGGATCAGATCCATTCCAGCACATGTTTTGTTTAAATTTATTGCGATTTTAAAGAGATGAATACCAAAATTAGTTTCGGTTTATTCGGCCGAATTTATTCGGCAACTATTGGCGAATATTCGGTTTCGGCCGAATAAAAAAATTGCTGTTTCGGTGCATCACTAGTTTTTACCACTATGGTATATTACCAGGTATGCTTTCAATACAACTTCTGCAATCATTTTTTTCGCCGGTACAACTCTTGCATGCGTAACCTCAACGGGATTCGGGTTCATTTCCCGTTGTGGTAAGAAAAGTTCCACTAAAAATATAAGAAAGTTCACGAACCAGTGATGTAATAGTTGGCGTATGCGCGTGTTGAGTCTCCGCACTTTTCGTTGTCGGTCGGCCCGCACGACTGATCACAGAGAGTTGATGTTACCGAGCTGCCCGGAGCGTCGTCCGTGCAGTAACATTGGTTTCCACCCTAGAATTTAAAGAGAAAGTTGACTCAAAGCGCAAAGTTTAAAAAATGTATGTTTTGGAATAAATGAGCCAGCTATATACCATTAGGTTTACAGGCATCGCAGCCCAGCTGGATCAAACACTTTATCCCGACAAGTCGGAGCAAGATCTGATAAATCAAGCTCCCGGTGAGGCCTAAACTCACGACCTCGGGCTAACCAGGCCCAACGCTCTACCAACCGAGCTACAGGAGCTCAGTGGTTTCACGGGTTATATTATGGCAAAGGTACACTGGTGAGGGTGCGCAACACTTTGCCAGACAACCTACACGTATACGGGGCTGTGATCGCCAAGTAAGGACCAGTGCAGTAGGGCGATCATGCAAATTATGCCATCGCATGAAACATCACTGTGTTGTCAGCTATACCATATACACCGACCAATATAAATGTATTGATTTCTGGTACTGCAATAATTCGGGAAAACAGAATTGTGTCAAACGACTTCTTAAAGTTGGTACCCTATACCTAAAAATGATAAGTTGTGAGTCAAACATCTTGTTTCTTGCACATACGTGTCTTTAAAGATGGTAATATAATAACATGCATACAGTGTGTAGTTTTTGAGACAGACACAGCATAGCTATGGTGCTTATTAAAGTTAGCAGGAGTTTTGCCATTTCACGGTCATTCAAGATTGCAATGCTGTTTTGCAACGTTTGACAAACTTTTAAAAATGTCTCACGTTCAGACTGGCAAAATATTGTGAAAACAACATCAGTGTGAATGATATGGTTGCATATTACGTTTAGAGTAAACGCAAGCAATAAAAATAAGAATTATTGCGTAAATTATAGTTTGGATATTTGATTTCATGCAATGGCTCTGTGACTAACAACACACTAAGTTTGTTTGTTACAAATTGGACCATTTAATTTCCAGATTTTTGTAAACGGTTCGTCCTATGTTGTTTCTTGGCATAATATTTCCATGTGCCAGACTAAGCTGTTGATTTTAAAGACTTACCGTTAACACTGCGTATGTGTATCCAAAGTCATGACATCTCTCGAGGCATTCATATGCAGTTGCGGGTGACTCGTCGGGCGTGGCTCCGTCTAATGCAGCTGGAAGTGAGTAGCAACCCTGCTCACCTGAAAATAAGGAAGACTTAAAGTAAAGCTTGTTTGCGCTTTCAAGAAAATCCGCTTTGTCCAAAGAAATTTCGACATTTTCAACAGCATTTCAACAAGAGCGGAAAAAGAGTGGTGTAGATTCCGGCTTAGCAAGTTTAATGAATTATGAATTTATGCAAGCATACAAAAGTTTATTTGTCCAATCTTCATCAAAACGGTACCAACAGAATTTATTCGTTCTACACAAAACTACTCTTGTTATTAATAGCTGGGCTGATACAATAGTTCTTGAATATATTTTCGCAGGGTAGTTGATAATCCAAAATTATATAAAACAGATGACTTTTGAATCGGTAGTCGATGTCTCAATATCAATGCTCTTTCTTATATATTGTCGTGAAGTGCGACCATTGAACTTAATCTAAATCTTAACAAGCTTGACTTCCTGAATAACCCACTATATTACATTCGTACTTACGTGTTATGCTTGCGCATGTGGCATGGATGTGGCATACGGGTGATGCGTTGACGTTGCAGGAGCTCGAGCCGCTCGGCAATTCGCAGGAGAAATCAGTGGTAGAAGTGTAACCCGATGTACACGTGCACGTGTAGCTGCCTTGGTTATTGGAACAGGTCGATCGGAACGGATCACAAGCGTCTGTCATGAGGGTGCACTCGTTCACATCTGAATACAAAATTGTGATTATCTTGTGAGAAAAGCTCGTACGGCAGAGCGTAATTCTCCGTATGGAAATCATGTGGGAGCCTGACTCGATAATCTGTAACGTTGTATCGGTATCCATGTCATTTTTAACTTGGATAGTTTATTAACGTTGTAGTATTTTGCATACATAAATTTACGTATATGTTTTTGCTACAGATATGCCAGACACACATGGATTTTGAATTTTTCGTACTTTTAGTTGTGAGTGCATGCAGTCATTTAAGCCGGATGCTTATAATCGGTAACTAAAAAGCTCAAAGAAAAGCTCACAGTTAACTATGATCAGCAAAAAATCCCAAATCTTTAATGTGGCCATCTTTGGCAGCGCGGGCAAACCTTGTTTTTCAACTTAAAATATACTGTTCTTCTGGCAAGAAATTGTGTTTTGTTACAGTGCCCGGAAGTCTCGCTGAATTGCACACGAAACGTCGTAACAATACAGTAAGTTAAATTTATGCCTTATTTTTTCTGAAAAGGCCTGCGCTTCGGTATCGTCTACAGCGAACTAGTTAGCAACTGTAGCTTTACCTGTGATAGCACCAGTAAATATTACAAACGCATAATAAACGGCGGTGATCGAGTATTCGCAGGAAATTACATACAGTTAGATCGACTTTCGAATTGGCTGTGTGGTAAAATTATGCAGTAAAATTATGCAGCTGAAAAAATGAGTAAGTTTGTTTTTACCGTTGCAAGTTCTTCCAGGGAGGTAGGTGGCGTCCATTCTTCCCTCTGTCCATCCTGGGCTCGGACAAGCGCAGGCAATCTCGTAGTTTACCGCGTTGTATGTGCAGTCGTAGACGTCGTTCGTGGAATCATAGAAGCATTCATTCAGAAGGTTACTAACGCAACCGTCTGAGACTGAATGATACGGAAACGCCTTATAAAATCCAAAAAAATGAATAATTCTATGTAATCATTACGATTCTTACACGCAAAAGTAAATGGGGCTGGAGCAGGAGTGGTTCGCAAGCTCTCCATGCATGTTGCGTAATCCGCTATCAGCAATTGGTCACTGCAACCATGTGTTACAGGGAGCGTCTGGCACTCCACATCTGAAGACAAACGAATAATAGCCGTTAACTTGCGTTAGTCGTCCTCAAACTTTTCTGCGCGAGACACACTTCCAAGAGATTTAACTCAACGAATCATTCATAAATCTGCCAGGGCGATTAGATTTAATGCTTGCAGTTTTCAATCGCAGAAGGTTGATTTAATTTGTCATTTGCCTCCAATTTTCACAAAAACCTGCATTTTTTTTGTTTAAACTGTTGCGCGACGCCCTTGGAAACTCTAAATGACGCACACCGTTTAGCGCCGCGACGCACAGTTTCTATACCTCCGACTAATGTTATTGAAAACTAACTTCTTAGCCTCTGGTTATATTAGTAATGTATACAATTTATTCCATAAGTTGGAGAAACTGATGATGCCTTTTTAGCCGAAATATATTTTTCTCATTTAAAAATCCATCTGAGCTGTCCACAGATCGCTTTGTGAAATTAAAAAAAAAAAATATATCGATACGGTGAGCCTTCGGTTTTCTAATTGATCCATTTTTATTCATTGATCACAATTTATTCGTTGTAGATTTTACTTTTATTTTCACTGACATGTTAAAAACTGATTTTATGTTGATAACTACGTAGTAAGGTTGCAAGCGTTTACACGGAGTTGAAAAGAAAACGCGGAAAAGTTGCCAAAAATATGCATTTGTTCACTGGTAACTTGCTTGTGACACAACGTGTTATTTATTTGTCAAAACAGGATACCAGCTGGGCTGAAATTCACGTCAAATCTCCGTTTTAACTGCGTGTTTTAATCACTCTGTGCCACAAAATCTGTCTATCTCAATATGGAAGAACGAATCTTTTCTTTGTTTTCAGCAAACTTCATACATAGATCATACCTTTTAGTAAAAGCGCACAAATTGCCGTTAGCAAGCACAGCGATTTCTTCATTATTTCGGTCAGTTGACGGCTCGAAAACCAATAAACTTTTCTTCGTCGAATATGGATGTCCAATCTTCGCAATATTAAAACAACAAGGCACGCTTCGTTGAGACCTCAAACACTACAAACTGACTCGTGTATCTAACATAATAGAACACCGCGCGCGTCCGCGTTGTGTGATTCAGACAGCGCTATTGTATCGTTACGTTTCCTGCTTTGCGCAGTGGGCCGGATGCCCCAATTGAATATCTCGAAGACATCAAACCTCCAGTCCCTGCGGTTCTATTATATTGCAAAACAATACCAGCAGCGCGATAACAAACACAGGTTGACACACTATTTTAAAGTGTTGATTACATTATATAATAAAAATACCTTGAAATCTCTTTTTGAATTCCCGGTATACAGTGATTTATTTTTCGTGAAATGTTATCATCTTTTTCCTTCATTTAATGATTTTTTTGAAATCTTATTATTTTGAACCATGGGGATATTTATATGTTTATGGTCACGTGTCATTTAGGTTTTGGACGATTCAGGGCCTTGGAACAGAATACGTTTTAGTTTATCACATATCTTACTCCCTTAAGTCACACACAAAAATACAATCCTCTTGGTTAGTTATTTGTAGTTGTTTGGTTGCCTTGTGTACACGTAACGTTTGATGCAATTTTTGCATTGCTGCAGTGGTTATTTCTGATCAGCGCGCAACAGGAAATGCGTACGTAACAAACAATGAGCGAGACGCCAATCTGGCGATTAACAAATCGGGTCGTCTCGTTTGCAAGCGAGCCCAGTCAGTTATTAGTTTGATTTATTCTTGACTGATTTATACTGAATTCTTGATTATTCTTGATTTAACACTGAAATGTTCCACTCCCTGTTATTTCGTTTGGACTCCATGTACGTGAAATATTTAACGAAAGGCAAACTACTATGTTATTGTACTACAGCAGTGTGCGTATTGTTTAGTCTTGGTAGAAGGCAATCCAAGATGTATAATATGTGCCTAAACCAGTCGTTCTCAACTTTTTATGTAACGCCCAAGCCGCGTGGACTCCTGTTCATCCAATCCATAAAAAAAAAATTTGATGCGGTGCGCACGCCGAACGTGGCCCCTGTAAAAACGCCCTCTAGTCTTGGGGGGATTGACCACCGTTGAGAAACCCTGGCCTCCACGTTATGTTTTTCAAAGAACTTGTTTGCTTTGTTTAAGTTCATTGAAATAATGGAAACGATTGCATACAAGAAACCCAATGTGATTTTGTGGTTATGACAAATTGTCTTTTGATCCCCTCAATTGTTAATACATTGCGACTATAGGCTGCAAAGGTAGCGCCACCATGTGGAGTAAGTATACAATTATACCAGCGTTTTACCAGAATAAAACAAGAATAAAACGCGTCAATTCAATTCAAGTCTGGTAAGAAATCGAAGGCATTTATTCTGAGTTCATGAAGTGGAACATTTTAGCGGAAATCCGTTTATTGCACGAACATAGATAACAAGGTTTGAAGTGAAAACATCAATCGGCTAGCACTTGTGATATCAAAGCAGACCCCCGAATGTAATGTTACTATTACTATCTAGTGCAGGGGTCTGTTACCCATAGCCCTAGAGACACGTTTGGCATTTTAATTCTCTGCTATGGCCCCATAGAGATGGCAAAAAAACATATTTAGAAGCAACTATAATGCAAAAAATACGAAACATTTCAAGGTTGTGATACACTTGTATGTTCCTGTACGGTATGCAAGCAAAAACGTATTGTCACGATCCTTGCGCGTTAAAATGCAAAAAACAATCTTGCTCACTTATGTTTTGTGTCACGAAAATACAACATTGTAGGCTACTAATCAGCTACTAAAATCCTTCATCATTAAGCAGAACACTAGTCATCGAGGTCAGCCAGGTCTGGCATCTTATACGACTTCGCTTTCCCCTCATTCACCTTCCTGGCTACAAGAATGGCTACTGCAATGAGGACGACAGCCACCACTGGTATGGCGATGTAATACCATTCCACACTGGGATTTCCTGTCCTAGCTGAAGGATTTGGGACAGGAACACCTGTTAGAAAAACAATGGTTTTGCACAAAGAGATTACAAAATCACTGAATTGTGTATATTATTCAGTTGTGTATATCATTAAGTTAATTGAATGTTAAATAGATCGCTTTTGTTTAATGTTGGCAAATACTCATGATCCGCTGTTTCGGAAAATGTGCATTTGTATGATGCCTTTGTTAGGTTCACTAGCATCGCAACCTACGCGTTACATCCAAGCTGTAACAATGCAAGTTTTTCCTATGACTACCGATAAAGTACGTTTGGAACAATTATTTAATATTTAACGTGTTTACATCCATAAAAACCCAATGTTTACATCCATAAAAACCGAATGTTTACATCCATAAAAACCGAATGTTTACATCCATAAAAACCGAATGCTTACATCCATAAAAACCCAATGTTTACTTCCATAAAAACCCAATGTTTACATCCATAAAAACCCAATGTTTACATCCATAAAAACCCAATGTTTACATCCATAAAAGCCCAATGATTACATCCATAAAAACCCAATGTTAACATCTATAAGCAGTTTTACTACCTTTGCACATTTTCGAGTCATCGGGGTCGACTTGAAATCCTCTCACACACCCACACACTGCTCGATTATCATCACTCACTGAACACAACTGTTCGCATCCACCATTACCACTACCCCCACAAACATCTTTCAACACAATTTTTCCGCTCGTCACCGTTTCGGTCGTTGAAAGGAGTGTTACCGAACCCTTGTCATCTCCACCGATATCGGTACAAATCTATAGGTGTAAAAAAACAAATTTTACATCTCGAGGAACTCGTACTAGTGAAACTGAGTACAAAAAAGTACTACCTGCGATCACGTGATACGCACAACGTTTTTATCTACACACGCAACGCATGCTTGCGGCCGCTGTGCTACACCACGCAAGTAGGTCACCAGACATTGCATGTCAGACTTGCTCGGCCAGTTTTTAGCATTTGTTTTTCAGCTATTTATTTTATTTTCCGTTTCATTTTAGAACTGAAGATGCTTATTTAGCGAAACATGTATTCTTGAAAATAAATGCGTTGACATCAGGCTATTTGATATTGTAATTTTGCAAACGTGAAGTTTCCACCTGTGTCACGCACAAGTGGCGTTGGACAAAAGGTAGATTTCGGAATATATACATTAACTTTTGAGTACAAAGAGTCATACACTTGGTCTATAGCAAGTAGTATATTTTGTTGCCTTTTTCACATCATTGGTCAACAAGCTGTAAGACCCGACAAACAAGATCGTCTTGAAGCCTTTTTACACATTGCAGTGAAATTATCCCATCTCGAAAAATAATGAGATTTGAATAAAATTCCCCGAATTTTGCAAGGTTTAACAACAGTATAAAAAGTTAAAGAGATTGAGTGGAAAAATGTTACGCTAAGTCCTAGCAATGTTTGGCCAGCGGCTAATTAAAGGTTGCCGACCCCGCATAAACAGAATGAGTAAACAGCAGCCCAAAATTTACCGGGTAACAAATGAACAAATTAGCTGCAAGACTTTGAAGATGCGACTTTTTTTGGATTTTTTGTAAACTTTACATGTATGCAAACAGTAAGAACATAATCATATAATCACAATATATAGCCAGTAAGTAATATATTTCACCTCTGAGCAAGTTTGATCCCCACTTTGGTCACACTTGTTAACCACACAATGAACGTAAATATCCTCACTCTCACCACCGGAGAAGGAAGTTGGGAAGAAAGCGAGTTGAGATTTGGTTGCAGTGTTCTTGTAAATCGTAACCGAGTTCTCCAGTTTGTCACCGTTCGATGCCAAACATCTAGAGAGAATATACAACTATGCCCTAACCTACGAGAATTTGACTAGAGTTGCTTTGCGATTTAGATGTGAAACTCTTCTGGTAGCCTAATGTACTATTATGTGCATTTACTCCAAACCTGAAACCTGTTTGCAGGCAGTGCAGCGACTATGCACAAAACCCACCTAAATCAACTTCACAAGCATGACACTCACCCGTCTACAAAAATAACTCGTTTTTTCCCAGTTTTAGGATCAACAGAGTCGCTTTGCCAACACTGCAGCCACTGGAGGGCGTAGTTGTCAACAAGGTTAGGCAAATATACTTCAAGGTAAACTGGGTCTCCTTTCGTCAGGACTTGGTTTGTCTGCAAAGCTGATGAAAACGTCGCGTCGCTCTTGGTATGAAGAGTTAGTTGACCCAGAGCTGACAGATCTCTACGATATTTTGGAAAAGATTTTCGTAGAATTGCAAAACGTTTTCAATTTTCTTTCACATTTCAAAAAGCAAAAAATATGCGGTGTCAAATATGCATTGGTGAAAAAAAATATTATGACGTGTTTTACGTTACGTATTAACTATTGTGCAATCGCAACGAATTGGTTAAAGGCATAAAACAAGAAGCACCGATGTGACTTCCCAAACGACCAAAGTTTATGTCCTTCAGATATTGTGTTATTCGATATGAGGTATTGGGAAGTCTATTTTCTTTTCTCTAGGTGGCGCTGTGGTGAAACCATATACCAAGAAGAACGGGATTCGTACCCGGGATATCCTCTGTTCAAATCCCGGCGTAGTCAAAAACAGACCTTTAGGATAACTTGCGTTCTAATCCCGATATGGGATAATCTTAAATCTACGAAGGTTTTGGCTTGTTTTTGCAAATTGTGATAAAATATATTTTACTTGCTGTGAAAAACAGCAAACCTTCTCTTTCTCTTCAAGTTTTCGATGACTCGGAAGGACTCATCACTACTGATCACTGCCCTGGTGTTGTAAACGCAAGACATTGAAAACTTGATCGTTGCTCGCTTCAACAAAAGTGCAGTGGTGAATCCCTTGATTCCGGACAGTGTGAAAGTCATAATCTCCTCTGAATCGCTCACCTGCATAGAAAACAATAATGGTCATAAAAATTTGTCAATGGGAGATCTATGCTTTGCATAAACGTTTGTACGTGGTTATAATTTTAGCTGAGCCGGAACATGACCTATTGTGAAATCAGGTCTTGATTTCCACTGCAAAAACGCTACTTTGGCGGTCAAACTCACCAATCCAGCTTGTGGTGATTTACAACGGCCTTGTCAACTAAATAGCTAAGCAAGATTTCTGCTATGTGGTGACTATGTAGCCGCTATAAGCATTGGGTACCAAACTAGGTGCAACCCCCCAGATACAAACAAAGCCGCATATTTGGGACATTTTAGGTCGAAACAGTAACCCAGCTCACTATAAAAATGTATAATTGGCTGTACAGGTTTTCGTTTTTCTGGTTAGAAGACCTTAAACTATTGTTAAATCACTGATGTCTTGATTTTCACTGTGCTGCAAAGCTACACTAATGAGACCTATTAGGTTAAAACAGTGGTAGCTTATGCATTACTTTTGTCTTGCTTTACGCTCGGCAAGTTGTAATCTATCCATTAGACTTCATATTAGTTCGATCAAATTACCACGTTTCGTTTCACGCCACACTTGTCAGAGAAGTCGTGGTCGAAGATGTATCGCGGTCCATAGGCGTCAGCGTAACGACGACCCCTGCATTCATCCGGATAGTTGGCTGGATCCATGTCCAAAGGGAAATCCCCCAATGCCATACTGCTCAGACTGTAACCGTACGCGTTGAGAATGACGCGATCCACACTGAAACGTAGTGCATTTATGAAGGTACATGCGAAAGTAAAGCACAGCAGTATAAGGGAATCCAGCTTTAGGACTACAGATGACTCATTTAAATAACGTTTCACAGTCTTTAAATCAACGCAACGGAAAAATTATTTAAATTACCTTGGTTTGGGACAAATCATACAAAATTTAGGAGCAACCATTTAAGAAGGAGTTATAACAAAACTTTGCAAAACTGAAGTTGTTGTGCATACAAAACAACGAGGAATTTAATACGTGTTTCTTCCCTAAACAGATGTAAAAGATAAAGCAAAATCTTTCCAGGAACTCACGTTACAGAAAATTGCGACTGTCCGCATTCGATCACGGGGGTCAGCATGCTCCAACTTTGGTTGCTTCGAAAATTTCTGGCGGTAATGCTTTTAATGTTAAAATGTCCAACTAGACTTCCGTTAGTGCAATTACTTGTTCCAGCCACGTTACCGGAAGTTACTTCTTCTACTTCGCCTATCCAAAGAAGTTTAAAACACATACTTAATATAATGATTCCTAAATATATACTTGTATGTTTTCAGAATATCGCTTTCCTGAAGTTTGCCTCAAATTCACAAGTGTTTTAAATTTTAAAACGCTGCAATTGTTGCACAATGTTTTTGTCTATTTTTTAGTATGCTGCGTACGGGGCCAGGCCACTGCTTCGACTTAATAAGTCTCATCAGTGCAGTTTTGTGGTGACAACACGGCGATCTTGCCGCCAAACGGACAGACAAAGAACTGAATATGCAGTCTGTTTTGTCCATCCTTACCACAACATATTTGATCGAATACAACATGACCCCCACCTGTTCCGTTGCAGTTTGTAAACTGGACTCTGGAGCAGTCGGGCGCCCAAGCCTCCTTTCTCTTGTAAACGTCATCGGTTTCTGACGAGTCGATTTCATCGCACGAAAGCACTGAGTTTAAAAAACAAATACGGCGTGCTTATGTTTCATAAACATTTGTTTTTAATTATATTTCTTTAGGTTTGAGAACATTATCATCTGTGACAAAAGAAACTCTTTTAACATTTTCGGTGCACGGTCGCAAGTTTTGAATTTCTTCGTTACATTTTGAATCTATTTGTGTTTCCAGTTTGTCCTTCTCTTACCGTTGGGAACCACACAGTCACCGTTGCTATCCATAATGTAACCGTCTTCACAGGTTATTTCGTAGGTGTTTTGAAGGTTAGTGCACCTTGCATTGGGAGGGATTTCAACACCTTCACAGTTATCAACTTGTATGCAACTTGTTCCATTCCCAATGAAACCCTCGTTGCAAACACATTGTTGTCCACTGCCTGTAAATATAGACAGACTTTAGTTTGGAAAAACAGTGTGTAGAAGATCCACGAAGTTTTTGCAGACTTTGACAAAGCGGAACTCTCTAATTACATTCTCCAGGCGGCCTTAGACATTGTATCGGCCAATAAATATCGGTATCACAACTTCAACCTAACAACAAGAATCACAAAATGAAGAAAATATTCGATTGACATTTGATACATCGGCGCAGTTTTCATGATCACAGCATCACATACAGCTAATCTATACCTAATGTGTTACACCAACATCGTAACACGTAGTGCGTGTCATGAAAAAATGTATTGATGTCAATACCTAACAAGTAGTACGAAGCGAAGGTTTTAGCTGTGTTCCCGCATATTTCGTTTTCTGTTGGGCCGCATGATATATCACAGTTGGTTGGGCTCTGTTGATTCGTAGGCATCACGTCTGTGCAGTAACAATCGGTTCCACCCTAAAACAAGTATAACGAATGTGATAAAGCATTGTCAAACTAATTATAATAAATTATAAGTTTGTGCTTAACAATGGTGGTACTTTTTAACTGACATCGGTAAAACTAATTCGCTCAAAATTCTGAGAATGAGGAGACTGGCCTATGCTCTAGAAAGCATTAACATGTTTTTTTAAAGACGTTTTGACATGAACATATTGGCTCATTTTATGCAACATTTAAGTTAAATCGGAGCATGGTATACAGTTATTGCTGCGTATGCATTCCCGGCGTCATAGCAGAACTTCATGCATTTGAATGCTGTCATTGAAGAAGACGCCAGATCCGGAGCTCTGTTCGGCAAATTATCCGAAGCATCATAGCACCCCTGTTCACCTGAAAATCCAATGGAAATTTTGTAAGTCTTGTAATTATTGACAAGAAAATGTGTTGAATCGGGAATAATTCAATCACAAAATATAATTGGATACAACAATTTTTATCTGTAAGCTAGAAAGAAGCCGTGGAAACTGAAAGTTTGCGAGAAACAGTAACCCCAACGTCGGGTGTAATAAAAAAACAGTGTTTCTACGTGAGTTATAAAACCAAACCAAACAAATTATATTTTTTATTATGTTTTGTTTAAATATATGCTGTGCATCGGAAAGAAAATATATTTCGTCACAAAGATGGCCCTTACGTGTAAGACTTTGACAGGAAGCGTCTGGGCTGCACGTTATATCCGGTAAGACCAAACATGCTTCCTCTGTGAGAACGCAGGCGTGATCTCCGACTGCCACGTAACCGTCTTTGCATTCACAGATATAGGAACCCTGTGTGTTGCTACAGAGAGCTCGTAACGGGTCGCAAAGGTCTGTACCCATCTCACACTCGTCAATATCTGTGTCGAAACAAACAAATGAAACCCTTTAGATATCATTCTCATTCTCACAACTGGAAACCAGCTGCTGTGTAAAGAAATGTACAGAAATAGATGAGAATGCGGGGGTGAAAGATAATACCACTTTGACGTGACAAAATTTTGCGAGGAAAACAAAACGGACCCTCATTTGCAAGCGAGCAAAATCATTGTCCTAATGTCTATGTGGCTGAAATTCGGTTGCCAAGAATTTGAAAATTAGTGCTATATTATATAGAGTACTATATTAAATATATTATCAAAACTATCGTTTACTGACCAACAAATAATTGCAACAGTAATACACTGGATCTTTTGTTATATAACAACAGTTGGGTGACCTGAAAATGCTATTCATACTGTCTTAATTTTGGCCAAAACATACCGAGAAAGCGGACGTACCGTTACAAGTCAACCCCGGAACGTATGAACTGTTGATTCTTCCCTCTGTCCAAGCCACGCCTTCGTTGGGACAACCACAACTCGTTTCAAGCGTTTCCTGGTTGTAGGTGCAGTTGTACAGATCGTTTAACGTATCGTGGAAGCAAGAGGAAATTCCCCCAGCGCAAGCATCTTCGACTGTGCAAAATAAGTGAGAAGGAAAATTGCATTCTAGTGCTGGATGTATTTGGAATCACGTTTGGAAATTGTGTAACTTGTACAATATTCAAAGGTTCGTACATAAATGCATTTGGGCTAGATCTGGAAAAAATAAGACTTTTCCACTTGAAATAAGTTGACGAATTCAAAACTCACATGAGAGTATGAAGAAAGGGCTGGGATTCTCTCTTGCAATGCGATAAGCTTCAAGGCACGCCTCGTACTTTGTGATGAGGATCTCATCAGCACAAGCGTGGTTTACTGCGATCGTAAAAGGGAAACCAGATGTTTCTGCAAGAAAAGTAATCTCTGCAAGGAAATCGCTGACAGAGTACATCTACCACAAACACACAAAGAAAGATTAAACCTGGATAAATTTTTGATAGGGCCGAAGCCAAATTATGGCATTCAATTATACGTTCAATGTGTTAAAATCAAATTTAAACAACGGTGCTTGGAATCGTTTATTATGTCGTTGGGATTTGTGAAATATCAAACACCAACGAATTTAGTGCACGAATAACGACTATAATTTTGTTATTGTTTTGCAGTGATTTCAGTCAATCAGTTCACAAAAACAGAAATCATACCTCGAAACACGAACAAGAAAAGCCACAAAGTGACGCCGATCGTGTTCAACTTCACCATTCTTAAAGAACAACTTTTTATTAAAGGTTGAACGTAATTCACTGTAACAGGCAACAAGCACGATAAACTAATGCACTCGTTTTGTTGCCCAAGGTTTTTCAAAACAACTACGTCTGTTGCGTATAGTGAGATTTCACGAAGCTCATATGAATCAAAAGTACACTTTGGGATGAATTAATACGTTAGAGATCGACTACCTACAAGTTTATACAAGGCTGAAGCATGACAAAAACTCTTTTTTTATGTGTGTGTTTTATGCAGCCGACGAAGAAGTGTTTGACTATGAAGTTAGCGAAGACAGACTAAAATGCAAAAGTCACTTAACTGTAATATCGTTACTTATCAACAGTTCAATACAGACCAGGCAATCAACAACACATTAGTAAAATAAATTAGATGCAATCTATGTAATGCAGTTGCACCAGGCAAATTGTATTCACTTAAAACTTTGCCCAGAAAAAAGGCATTAACAATTCACTGAGGTCAGTTTGCATTTGAAACACTTGCACACACAAGTGCCAAATTTACAAAATAGTTCAAAACGTTACTTGATTTGTGCTGAAACAAATACGTATCGATAACGACATGCGATTAACAAGCATTAAAACTAACTGTTCTGAACACAAGCATAACCACCGAACCCTTGCTAACAGCCTCCTGCCAGTTTACTCGGTGCGGTTGCATTGCTTTGGATGAATCAGTTTAAACGTATCTATTGTATTGTGTTTGTTTCCTGAGTATAAAACACTGAAGTCAAGAAATGCTTTATGGCGCTGATGAGCCGTACGCGCTGTGTTTAATCGTTTAGCAGAATAAAGTGATTTCTACACTAACAGTACGGGGTAAGCAAACTCTGCTGTTTTTGATCCCCTGTACAGTGTGTCACATTAACGCGAATAAAATGCAATAAAAATGGATATAAGTGCAACAACACAGTTATTAGACAATCAAATTCTATGGGGAAATTGTTGACATGGTGACGTATGACTGGGCATGACGAAAGGAAGTTACATAAACATAGACACTAATGAACATCAGCAATAGCTGCCCCCTGAAAAGAAATGCATTCCACGTGCAACGAGGAGTACACAAACTTACCTTTAGCAAACGAAAACAAACTGGGTTTGTTGAGGTCATTTGAGAAAGAATCATCGAAGCGTACAATTTTATGGAACACATCGCTTGAAACGTGCCATTCACCTCCATCTTGTACTGTGCTTGAACATTCAAATGCAGCTTTCTCAAACCATAAGATAAACCGGCCACAGAGCACCTGCAAAGTCGCAAAAAGACTGAATCAATTGGCAAACAAAATCTTTAAAGTGTTGGTTTACCAAACGTTGTTGTTCGCTATATCCGTACCACTTTTGTCTCTTGACAAAGAAAGTGAATGCCAACTTGTCAGATGTTCTGATAACAAACAACATCAAACGCAAATTCACAGATTGTTCTGTCGACGAAAGCTCGTATTATGAAAGTGTCGAGCGCGCAAGCTTCTTTGGATTGCAACGTTTGAGGCAGCATACGAAGAAAAAGGCGAAGGGGATGAAATTTGACACTGATAGGAAATGGTTGTCGATTAGCGCAGAGTTGCGAATTGTTTGCAACTCCTTATGTCTGTGGTTGTCTGTCAGTAAAGTGTATTAATTTCAACTGGCTATGTTCAATGTATTCGATTTGAAAAGACAGAAACTGACAATTGCATTAAACATGGGAGACAGACGGCGATTCTCCGTGATGAAATCACCTTCACATGGGCCCCTGACTTGACAACCTTCATGATTGTTCTGATTTTAACAGGTTATTTTCAACATACTCTTTTGAATAACGTTTTTTGTTGGTGCCCATGCCACTTTATATCTTTTATGTTCGTCTGCGTAGTTGTTTTCAGCGCAAAATACGCATGATTGGATTTTAATTTGACAATGTCATTAGGCGAAATCAATATTTCTGTTCATTAAAATAAAAGATCGTACTGGCACTAATCGTCTGCCACTCTATTTGAGTTTCTTGGACTGTATTCAATTGTATAAAAAAAAACGACTGTTACTGATCGACTAAAATGAGTTTAACCACCAAGACCTATTGTTTCTGCGCTTTGTAGCAAATTTGTCTTTAAACTTGATTTCAATTTTAAATTTCAGCGCTTTTATCCACTGTATCCACGCCTTCCGAGACTATTTGATGTTTCCGAGACTTTGTTAGTGTTGGTTTTTGTATTACATGACATCCGATTAAACAGGAAAAACACTTCACAACAAAACGATCTCGGAGAGCCAAACACAAAAAACAATTTTATGGCAACCAATAGCCATATGCCATAATGCTTATGTGCCCAGCCACAATGCCCTCTCTATTCATCATCATCTCCCAAAGCAAGGTCTGGCATCTTGTAGGAGCTGTGTTTTGGTTTTCGAGCTTTGTGGGCCACCATCAAAGCCACGGTAATTAGAAATACTGTAACCACAGGGATGGCAATGTAATACCATTTCAATCCATCACCACTTCTGGAAGCTGGGCTTGAAGATGGAACAGCTACAAAATAAAGATGTTTTGTTTGATTTCAAGTGACTTCCAACAAAAATATTGTGAATAACCATTATTAAATTAATTGTATTGAGATATTATAGTAAAGCAGCTTGCGTCGCATATTTAAGCTAAAGTGCACTTTTGTGCATTTAATTCCTGAAAAATCCTGAAATATCATTAAAACGGACAGCGGGTTAGCGGAAACATCTCGTAATCTCGTGTTTACTTTGGCAACAGTTGTCTTCAATCGCAATAATTAGTAAATGTAAGACGACATCTTTTGGTAATGTGGTGTGGTTATCTCATCCTTTGCTGCAGCATCTTTGCTTTGCTGTTTCATTATATTAAACATAACTTAGTTTTTTCTTAGCTAATGACCCTCTCACCTTTGCACATTTTCAAATCATCTGGGTCGACTTGAAATCCTCTCACACACCCACACACTGCTCTATTATCTTCACTCACTGAACACAACTGTTCGCATCCACCATTACCACTACCCCCACAAACATCTTTCAACACAATTTTTCCGCTCGTCACCATTTCGGTCGTTGAAAGGAGTGTTACTGAACCCTTGTCATCTCCGCCGATACTGGCGCAAACCTTAGAGGAGAAATGTTTGTTACAGCGTGTGTGGCAAAATTATCATAATAGATTTAATATTTCGTAAAAATCGCCTAGAGCTAACCGAAAAACAAACTTTGTGCTTGCATATTGTCAACAGCACAGCTTTAAATATTTACTGTGTGAATAAATACAGTTTTCTTGCGGTTTTTAGGTTAAAGAAGCATTCTATTTCTTGCAAGAAAAAAGTGATTTCACACAGAAAAGAAAATTAGCAAATTTTATTTTACTTTTTCTTCACATTGCTACTTGAGTAATTGCAGATATATTGTGGGTGTTTTCTAAGTTTTCAAATGTGTTTAATGGGGATGTTTACCTTTATTTCGCTAAGTGCGCATTAATTTGGTAACTATTACGTAAAAAAAATAATTTAACGTTTCTGTGTAAAATACACAAATAACATATGTTACCTCCGAGCAAGTTTGATCCCCACTTTGGTCACACTTGTTAACCACACAGTGAATGTAAATATCCTCACTCTCACCACCGGAGAAGGAAGTTGGGGAGAAAGCGAGTTGAGATTTGGTTGCAGTGTTCTTGTAAATCGTAACTGAGTTCTCCAGTTTGTCACCGTTCGATGCCAAACATCTGTACGAAATTTTTGAAACTAAGTTCGATGTCAAGACGCCATTCTAAGACAGATTTGCTAGAGTTGCCCAAATTTTAACGTTGTTCGGCCGGATGTTCTTTTATGGCCAACAATGTTCATTTGATTTAAACGCTCGTGATGTTGCGTTTGGTAGGTGCTGTATTTCTTATCCGCTGTGCTGGGAATACTGATGATTTTCTCTAAGATTTGCTTGCCATGCTGACTACCAATGCCCTTTACTTTGACAACGACCTTAAAAGATTCTACTAACCCATTCTCCAAAATAACTCGTTTCTTTCCCAATTTTGGATCCGCGGAGTCGCTTTGCCAACACTGCAGCCACTGGAGGGCGTAGTTGTCTTTCAGGGAAGGTAAATCCACTTCGAGGTAGGCAATGTCTCCTTTTATTAGAGGAGAGCTGATGTCCAATGCCGACGAAAACGTTGCGTCACTTTTTGCTTGAAGAGTGAGTTGGTTGTCGGCGGAAAGCAGGTCTCTGTGAAGACACACATTGATGTAAACTCTTCTAATGGTTAAGAAATACTCACACCAAGACTTCTTCTGCATTATTATTTTATGCGTTTCTACACAAGTGATTATGTATCGTAAAAACAAGCTAAAGTGTTTTAAACTGAAGTTGTATAATATCTACATTATGCACTGTCACTTACAACGTCGGCAACATGTCGCAAGTTTTCCTGGCGATATTTATGTTTGGGCGATTCCGTATTTGCTAATTATGTACATGGAAATGTAAGGTCATGCATTTTCAGTACAACATAAGTAATGCTTGCAACCGACTTATGAAAGGTGTTTCGCATTGTAAATGAAATTTTGTCGCACAGAGAAATGACATTCGCACCTTCATGTAACATTTTTAGCCCAAACAACCAGTTTACCTTCTTTTTCGCAATGGTGTATAGAAGCGGTATTTGACCGGAGTCAATAGAGTTCTCGCTTTAGAGTAGGTGCAGTCCATCTCGTATCTGAGTACGGTCCGTCTCGATATGACTGGTCCTCGCAACCCGAACACACCAGAAAGAACGAAGGTAATGATTTCCTCATCGCTGCTCATCTGTGAAAAGAATTGAAGTTTAAAAAATCTTACATTTTTTTACAGATACAATTGTTGAAGAATAAGAAGTCGAGCGAAAAACGTTTTTTATGGTGAGCTTCACATAGGGCCACCTATAGGTATTTACGTATTTTACCGACTGTTTAGCTGACAAGATCGTTGCAAGTTGAACCACAGCTGCACTGATGGGACCTTACTAAGTCGAAACAGTGGCCCTGTCTGCATCTCAATATAAAAAATAGTTCGTTGTTCTTGGCCTTATGGACAATACACAGTACTATCTGCATCTCAATGATTGTAATGTGACTTTTTATCTCAATACAACAGAAAATAATTACACCCACCGCATCCCGCACCACTCCACACTTATCCGAGAAATCGTGTTCGAAAATGTAACGGAGTCCGGCGGAATCTGCGTAACGTCGTCCTCTGCACTCGGATGAGTAGTTTGTCGGATCCATATTGAATGGGAAATCACCAAGGGCCATGTTTGCGAGGTTGAACCCGGCAGCGTTGAGGACAGACCTATCCAATCTGGGCAAAACCAAAGGAAAATTGCAGATATAGTTACGCTATTGCAACCTTTCAATATTCCACTTTTAAACCGTTTTCACCGTCGTAAACTTATCCCCTGACATGAAAAGTTGTTGTTATAAAATAGCTATTCAAACTGTTGATTTTTGCAAAACTACTATTATAGCATCTTGTGTATAAACGTATGTTTAACAAATCAATAAAATTGGAAGAGACCTTGTCCCCACGCAAACGGGAATTTATTAACAGCTATTGGTGTTTTATACATTGTTCTATTGATCAAGTATATCTTTAGGATATGCACAAGCGGTTAATCAATAAAATGAAAGGTTTGTGGCGGATGCCACCCTTGAATTCACTGAAGCGTGATACGTTTTGATTTTAGGATTGCCTTTTTCTGCGAGTTTCGAAACAATTAAGCGTTTTCTGGGAACGACGCGCATTTCAAAAAAATACACGCTACGAGGCACCCGCTTCAGGTTTAATATTTACAAAAAACAATTTCTTTTCTAGTTGAACAAGATACTGGGCTATGACAAAGATCGGTTTCTCGTTTATACAACTCAGACTCCTTATGTTAAACACGCAGCGCATCAGCAGCCGCACAGCTAGGAGGCTTGTGACAATTGGACACAACTTTACTTACACCACGGAGAACGTAGTTTCCCCACAAGTAACAACTGGTGTCAACAGAGCCCAGCTCATGTTAGTGTTAAATTGGCTGAATGTAAAAGAGTCGCCGTCGTAAGTGCTCACGAGGCTTCCGGACATGCAAGCACTCGATCCTGCAGTTGTTCCGGTCTCAACTTCCTCTGCAGTTCCTGTGCAAGTGGACAACTTGATGTGATTAGATTGTTGTTTATCTAATGTTTTTGTCTGCGTCTGTTTTGGAAATATGCTATGCAAAAAAATTACGTAAAGCTTGCAGTGTGGCCTGTGGTTGCCAATACAACGTATGATAAATTTATCTGTTTTTTTTTTTTTATTTAGAATTCAAAATGTTTTAGATTAAGGTCAGTTAGTTGATCAATATTAATTTAGCTTGCGAGGAGGTTATCTTACCTGATCCATCACAGTTTAAAAACCGAACCCTAGAGCAGTCCGGTGCCCATCGTTCAAGTCTGTTTAAAGTGCTGTCTGTTTCTGGGTTGTCGATTGAGCCGCAATCCAGTTCTACATACAAAACGCCAAGGCAGTTTGTCTTATACAAATTGACCTGCACCAAGGAGAATGATGTTTCAGTCTTCTGTATAGTTCCCCCATAGTGCCACGAAGAGAACAGAGTTTAGTTGCACAAATAAGGCAGTGTTTTGTTATTACTGTATGTAACCAAGTTGTTGTATCATGTATGCAGTAATATAAAAAAAAATTAGAAAGTTTTCAGGCTAGCACAGATAATACTAAGGAGAATTTTTACCTGTGTAAGGAACGCATTCACCAGATCCGTTGAAAATATAGGTGGAATGACAAACTATGAGAGAGTCATTCACAAGGTCAACGCACAGTGCGTTGTCGGGTATCGTGGCAGTGGCGCATTCGTCGATGTTCGAGCAAGTTTGCCCGTCGCCTTCGAAACCGGGATTGCACGTGCAAGTATGGTCGGGACCTGTTGAAACCGAAAAGCAACAACTTATTGTTGATCGTATTTTTTGGAACACTTAAGCAGCAAAAGTGAGCTCTGGGACAGGCTCCTGGGAAATGCTTATAGACAGAATATGGAGCTTGTATACGCCTACTTCAGGTAAGCAATATCACAATTTGATTCGATCTTTTGGCCTTAAAAATTTGCCCTAAATCAGTCGGATGTGCATGAGACTGGCCCTGAGTTTTCAAACTTTAAAGTAAAGTTAAATTTTCACATTGGTTGAAGTGGAGATTTTCCGACAGTTGAGCAGGGCTAAACTATTTGTGGAGGTTTCATACAATGTGAACCAATAGAGTGACGCGCCTATCACTACATTTAACTTCGAATTGACCGGGAGTAGAAAATGCGAACACAAGTAGTGGCCGATTTTAGTGAAGTTGACATGTTTCAAATTTAAAATGGGCCAAAAACTTATAAAACCACCGGACTATGGTCTGTATATTCTTGACACAAATTCCAATCTTTGCAAGTTTGAGGAAATCTACTACTTACCAACTTGATAGTAGGAAGCATGGATTCGATCACTGCTTCCGCAAAGCTCATTAGCAGTAGGGCCACAGGAGACATCACAGTTGGCTGCCGCCGTGTTGCCAGTGGGGTATGTGTCTGTACAGTAACACGAAGTGTTCACCTAAAAAAAGAAAATTGTTAGAATTTACAATGTAGAATGCAATATACAGTGTTCCACTTTGGCATCATGCAAAAAAACATAAAAATCATTACAAAATCAAAAACAAAAACAATCACAAAATCTCGTTTTTCCTCTCTTAAAATGCACGCTAGTGTTGCAAAATCCTCCAATTAATAAACATTGTAAAAAGTCAATCCAAAATGTAAGTGCGATTTAAGTAGCTTGTATTATTAGAATCTCGTGATAGATTTGTGTCCAACAGAGTAACCTAATTTTGAACAACTCCTATTAGAAAACACAATCTTATACAGGGAGTTGTTTGAACAACTTTCTCAAAAAATTTGTTGCGCGAATGCTTTTTGCAACATAGTTTAACAACTTTTACGCTTTCACATTTTGTTTAAATTGACGCCAAGTATGGTCATCATCGTAGTGAGGCGATCTCAGCTATCGTGTTTCGGTTGTTGTAGGCTTAATAGCATTTCCTAAAACGACTTAAGTTTTTAAATTTAAAAGTCAATTCACAACAAACAGATATTGCACTTTTTGAGAACTCTTAGTATAGTGTTTCAACTACGTTTATTACACAGCAAAATGTATTTGTGTTTTGCCTGCATTACATAAAATACGCAATGTTTGCCATAGTATGGTATGCGTCAAATAATTCATTAACTACAGTATTGTTTGGGTAAAATAGTTTACAAAGCCTACTATTCTTATATTTGTGGTGCCCAACTGCACCTTCCGGGTTATAGACGAATGACAAAGGGTGGAAATGGGTTTCCTTATTTTGTGGGAGTTGCTACATTAAAAAAAAAATTAATATGCATCTTTGATTTACATTTTTACGCCAAGGCAGGATCGACCAACTGCATTTACTTGACCTACACAGCTTTCTTATCGAACATAAGGTTAAAGTGCATATGACACGGCCATGACAACTTTGCGTAAAACTAAAGGTATACCTACAACATACATATATCCAAAGTTTTACGGTTCTACGTCAAGTAGAAATGTAGAACACTGCACGAAAAGTAGCGGCGACCAAAAATCGTAAACCTATTGCGCTGAGGCGGAAATGACATCACACAAAGCGCTCGCGTTGAAAAAATGTATTGTTTAGATAGGAGAAGGTACCTTACATTGCAGATATCGAGTAGTTTCAAAAATAGGAGAATCCACAGATTATGTCTGACCTCAAAGGTCAGGACAGGGTTTTACATCACACAAAAATATGTCACTGTGACGTCACAAAACAAAGACTTATTTGTCCCTGATTATCGGAAGACCAAAGGGTTTTGCAGAAACGACATTTCTCTGTACTTCGATAAGACGGGAATGGTGCGTTTCTTTGCTCAGTGACATAACATGACGTCATTTTGGGTGTGATGTCATAACTTTAACCTCGCCTTTGAGTTGACTTTAATTTGACGATTCCAACATTTCTATAGTTACAAACTATACAAACTCGAAAAATACAATAGTGGTTGATTTTGGCAAATTAAATAAATCATTTATGACCCGAACTCTTAGGCAACGCTGCTGCCAGGCAAAAAGTGGTACTATGACAGAATAACTGTGTTGCATAATCCGCTCATTTAATCGGCCTTTTTCGGCGGACAAAATTCAATTAACCTACTTCTATCTTTTGCTGTGAGTGGACAAAACGACAGAGCTAGTGCTAAACTAACGGTTTGTCTCTGTCGTGTTTTCAAAAGTTCATGTATCACGTTAGCGATCATGAATGCTGTAACAACCAGAACACCCTGTCCCAGTAACTGTTTTATTATTAAACAACTAAATAAGACATTATAGGTCGAACCAGTGGCCATCTGTCTGCAGCTCAAATTAACATAAAAATCCGTTTGTTGCACTTGTTCACTTGTTGTCCCCTATTTAATGCAAAACTATACTAAACCAGTTTTACAATGTTTTCCATTTCTATGCATAAGGCTTGCTGCACTCACACTCTCAAAGCGTCTTCTTTGATGTCACGCAACAATAATCTCGCTTTCGCAGGATTTCGTTCGCAGTGGTAAAAGTGCGACTTTAATCAGCTGAATCTTAGAAACCAGTCATCGTATCAAGCTACTTTTTTCGCCAAAAATGTTTTAAAGTTATGAACATCTCTTAGTTTAATTATAAACATGTTTTATTTTTCCGTGTCACATGCACTTTAAATCCCTTCATGCTTTGATTCAGCTTGATAGCGATTCCACTGTTATTTTAGAATCGAAAACAATCTTCTTACCAATGCCGCATATGTAGTGTTGCCGAAACAATGTTCCATACATTCAAAGGCTGTCAAAGTTGCAGATTCAAGATCAGCTGGTGCAGATAGTGCCGAGTTTGACGCAGCGATGTAGCAACCCTTCTCACCTGTGAAGTATAGTCTGCAGGATGACTGACCTAATTAGAGTAGTGTTTTCCAACCTTTTTCGCCCGCTAAACAATGTTATCTAAATGCGATAAAAACCCCAAATATCTCAGAACTCCCAAGTAAAGACGTTTTGCCCTTAACTTGTCGTTTAAAGTCACAAAAAATCGCCCAAACAAAATTGTTTGCTTTAAAACTATCTAGAATCTCAAGAAACCTCAATAATATCGTGGTGTAGTTACTTGTAGTAAAAATCATAATTACGTGTTATGCTAACGCACGTAGCATTAAGACTACAGACTGGTTCGGCGTTGATGTCGCAGGCGTCAGAATCTTCCAACAGAGAGCAGGTGAAGGGACTGCTGATGGTGGAAACGTACCCTGCTGCACATACGCAAACATAGCTACCGTTCGTGTTGCTGCAGGTTGACCTAAACGGGTCACAGATGTCTGTTTCCATGGCACATTCATCGACGTCTAAGTGCAGAAAAAGAGATGTGAATGTTTACAAACATGAACCACCAGCTTAATTGGTGGCAGATCCAAGGCAGTATTAATGCTTTCCGTTATTTACTTGGACTGTGCAAAAAAAAGCCATAACATATAATGCATTGGTGTTTTTGCCTCTAGCGCTATCGGTTACCAAGCAGATCTGTTTGGCCATAGTGCGTTCCGCAGTGGTTCGTCTCTGTTGTTCGGCACGCAGTTTTGGGTACCCAACAGATCGACGTTGACCGGAACGGTACCACAATGTGGAATTTAGTGTGCCTGCTACTGCAGAAGCTAGCATAGTGCCACTTCAACAGCTGCACTGATGAGACCTTACAGGTCGAAACAGTGCGTGTACACACCCTGTCTGTAGCTGGCCAATATTTGGACTGTATGTACTTGGAGATGAGATGTCCAATATTACTGCAACCTTACCTCAACTTAATTCTACCGCATGCACACCCGCATGACGTTGATACACAAATGTGTTTAATTTTCATCTGCGAGACAACCTTGGCCTTGCATACAGGCCTGAATAAACACAAACTTGCTGTGATGTTTTACCGTCGCAATCCCTGCCAAGGAGGTAAATATCACTTATTCTCCCCTCTTTCCATCCTGGACTCGGGCATGCGCAGGCAACCTCGTAGCTGGTCGCGTTCCACGTACAATCGTAGACGTTATGTAGAGCGTCATAGAAGCATTCATTGTTAATGTGTTCGGTGCACGGGTCATTCCCTGATAGAGAAGGAAGTAATAAACACAAGGCAGAAACATATTTAAAATGAAAATGATTTAAAGTACAATCGACGTCGATTGAAAACCACATGTTCCTTTTAAAAGTAACCAAGCCTCGCCTTTTACCCAATACCGGCAAATAAGTGAGGAAGTCAAACATATTATACAACAATTCTTACACTGAAAATGGAAAATAAATGGCGCACTTGGATCCGACTTATGATCGCGCATGGCGTCCATGCAAACGGAGTAATTCGCAATCTTCAGTTCATTTGGGCATGCGTGGAATTGTGGGACGTTGATGACCGTTTGACCTTGAACACCTGAGTAACAACAGAACAATAAACGGTTTAGTTCTCAAAATGACTTTTGGTATTGTGTGCATGGTCCTGGGCCCCAGCTGCAAATGACGACTAGGCGACCGACCTTAAGGATCAGTCTGCATCATGTGACAGACTGTAGCTTGTACTTCTAGTGTGTACGGTTTTGATGTTTGGCGTGTTTTGTGGCTTATTGAACAGGCAATTAAATCTTTTCACCTCAAAGTTTTGCTTATTGTGGATGTCTCGAAAATTTACGCATATAAACAAGTTTGCAACATCAGTATGTGAAACTTAGCGAAATATATTCTAGGGCGAAAAGAATAGTGTTCTTTTCCTTATAAACCCCCGCATTCAAAATATAAGGCGAGTTTATGCTTTAAAAAACACCTTGGCACCAGTGACATAAAAATATGACCTTCAGTCACTAATTTGTTTCAATGACTATAAATTCATTGCAGAGAGAATAAACACAACATTTCTGCCCCTCGTGTCTGCTGGTTTAGTGCTTTTGCGAAAATCCAAATTTCTCGCTGTCGATCTCGTAACCGTCACATGCCACATTTTTTATGAGGTCTCACGACATTTCTTTAACAAACCCCGATCTGTACAGGATAATTCCCACGTGAATAAAATGTATTCTTTGAATACCCAAACGGCAAACAGTAAACATGAAGCCCACAAATACCTAATTTCAAGGCCACACGAGTTAATCCAACACAAATATATTCAACGTGCTAATAAGCAAATTCGTCTGCCAACAGTGGAACCAATAATGTATTTTCAGTGATCTACAAATCTGGGACTGGAAATAGTGACCCTTATCTCTCCACAGCAGCCCACTAAACGAAAGCAACGTCACGTTATCACTTTACTGTGTTTTACTCTCAAGCAGTCAGAGGCATACGTTATGATGTTGCTTACCTCCGAATAAGTGGAACCCTGAGAGAATTAGAAACACGAAACCCACCAACATTCTTCTTTTTCACCTAAACCAACTTGTACGGTACAAGTGTATCAATTCTGAAAAGAAGACGTTAAATTGCATACGCATTCGACGAGTCTGCTCTGACAGAATTTCTAATCCAAATGAACCGTTTATATCTGAGAGACCGATGGTCGATCGCCTCAAAATCTACAGCGCGGATAATTTGCATGTAAGAAGATTGTTGGTATTTGTTAAATATCACGGATTATGGTTTCTTGCCTCTAATTGAAGAAAACAACGTTGCTATATGCTGCTATTTTACCATGCAGATGACCTTGCAGATTCAATGCTAACAGCGTCAAACAACCTTGAAGTAATTTCTATGTAACCGACCTATGGTTTTTTAAACGTTGATTTATTAATCCAACGGCGTTTCGCCACACAACGAAGGTTCATTAGCGTTAAGGTGCGGCTCTCAAACGGGCAAAAAAAGGTAAAACGCAAGAAAATTAACAACGCCAACACCGTTTGATTGCCAAAGTTCCAAAAATATTACATTGTGTCTAGTAGCGACAGCAATATAATACCAAAATAATTAGACCTTACCCTCGACAGCAACAACCTGGTACGTATAAATATTTCTTATCGAATAACATTAACACAATCAAGGCATAGACCGTTGAGTGCATGAGGATTTTTGAATAGTTTATGATTCATTGTAAGCTATTGTGTACCCCGGCTTCCTGCTTATCGCGCGGAGTACACGTTTCCGTTGTGTGGCCATTGTTATGTAGAGATGTCATTGGGCTAATCCTTGCTGTAGTTAACACAATATATATAACATGGATATGTATATTAATATACAGCACTCACAAACTATAATGTTTCGATGGGTTTTGCGGTGCGCCAGTGCTGTAATATTTATACGTAACACTTTTCCTTTGTATAGCTATGCAAACATACGATACTATTTCTATGGGGAATGATCACACAGTATAACTTTATAAAGTTTTGAACCCTTGGCAAATCTTACCACGAATAAGAGAGTACAATAAACCGGAAAATTTAACTATTCAAATTGGTACAATGTGGTGTTATTAAGTGTCGCACCAATTTCCGTTCATCTTTTTACGTTCATAGCTTTTTAACGGGAAGACTTACTCATGTATGGAATCCAACAATCCTATAGAATCATACTTGTTTTAGCACAGGTATTTGTGCGGTCTTTTCCAATCGCGGACAACAATACGGTCAAATTCATATGCAGCAATTCATTCAAACACAAGCACAACAATAGTGGATGTTGAGGTTGCTAGATTTAAAATACGCCATAGAAGTGCTGTTGCTTCGTTTACAGGACAATCTGTTACTGAGTCTCCGTTAACCATAGAAACAACAGGCGATTCAAGGAAAACAAACTTTTATTCGTTCACAGGAATTTGAATCTTGATTTAAAAGGACGTGGCCAGAACCAACCTTGGTTCAACATATCAAATGACTCCGGGAGTTCCCCCGGTCGTTGGATCTGCTGACGGGAAGAGAAAAAGGCAGTTGTCCCCACAATGTGTAGATAGGCGCTGCCCAACTTCATTTCTCAACCAGTTACTATCAAGCTTGTGTCGTCGTCGTGGAAAGGAACAACCCTGACGAAGCAAGTGCGCACGAAACAAATAACACTACCATGGCCATCACTGAAACAAAGTAAGTGCATGTATTGTGTAGTTTGCTCTGATTTTCGGCCTTTTCGTATTTTGCTTGTTATTCTAGTAAATAAACTGCGACTTCAGTTCACGGAGCAACCTGACTTATATTTTTGCCTGGTTGCGTATGTGCTACACTAAGGAGAAGCTGTACATAGTCGGATTAAGTTTAAGGTTGTTCATACGCATTCAGCAGTGTTGCGGGTACCCGGATATTGACCACCTTTCAGGATACCTAACATAAATTTTACGACACAAAACAACAACAAAATTCATGTTTATAATAATACCACCAAAGAGGAAAAGCAATTTTGAAATTTTGAGACTTTTTAACCTGAAAGCGTTCTTTAATTTCGCTCAAGAATCTGCCGCATCCAATTTAACCGATTAATATCCATCTGGATTCGGTTGAGTCGGATAATTCAGAGCTGGAAACATCACTAGCATCGAACAAAAATATAATTTTGAAGTGGATATTGCCCACATTATTGCATCTTCTTATACCAACAAACACAAAATATGGGTATTTGTAAGCAACGATATAACGCCAGCCTACTTTATAGGCTTGCGTGGGTGAATTGCTTACAAACAAAACGGTTTGTGAAAGTTGTTGGGTACCAACAATGGAACGGTATTTCACTTGTAATTGCCAATGCAGAAATATTTGGCTTACCTCCAGATGGACCAGGATCGACTTATTGTGAATACATAATGGGTCTTAACCAGTTGTTCCCAACCGCAGTGCCGCTGGACCATGGGACGCCATATGTACCTTCAGGGGTTTCGCGAGCTATATTCACTCTGGTCGTTTTTCACCATATGGTTCGTCGTGACATTTTAAATCCTACCTTGAATCTGATAGAAAGGCTGATCGCAACATTCGCGGCGGTCGCTCATTGGTTGGCCGCAATTACGTACTACAATATCTTTATGAATTCCGCAGGGGTGTCGCAAGTCAAGAAAGGTTGGGAACCACAGGTTTAAACAGATATCATTGTTTTAAGCAATTCCCAGCAGGGAAACATCACCGTGGGTGAAAATTCTCGAACTGTGAGGTTCACCTACAGATTAAGCACATTCTTGCATCTGCCGCCCACCTTACAACGTGGAAATGCGGTGGGACTTGCTTCTGACGGGCTCTTCTACGTCGCAGAGTGGCATGTCAAATGCTTCAGGTAACCAAAATTACTCACAAAAAGTGATTGACGATCAACGCCAGTGTGAATGTTTATTTAAAAAATCTCACAGAAATATTAAATTCGCCATGACGTCATCGTCAATTTCTGTGTTAAAAGGAAAAAAAAAACACAAGCAAAGCTTTACGGGGTAGTAGGCAGACCACCTCTCAAGAACAGACTGATTTCTGTTGCTTAAATGACATTTTTTACTTAATTCTTCAGGTATTCATCGCAAAATTAGATGTTTCAGTTCACGATAATAGAGCACAAATGAACACAAAATAGCGTTAACCTATTTCTTCCCAAACTATTGCGTAACTTCAATTTCCTGCAGCTGCGGCGTGCTGACCGACCTGCGACACGCCGGTAGCTATTTCCACGGAAGAGATTGCCGGTTCGTCAACGGTCTGGACAGTGGCAATATACCCTTAGGTAAGCGATCAGTGTTATAGAAGTGTTATATTTTACTGCCTTTAACAACTGCATGTTTAACAAGTGGCCATGCTATGGCTGCTGTAAGTTGTATCAGAATGTATGAGACCCTGTTCATTCAAGATGAATATTCGGACAAATTTGATGTTTTTCTTGTTTTTTTTCTTTAGTTACTGTGAAGCGCTGTGAGTCTCTTACATTACATAACCCTTAAACCATGCATATTATTGTTACAAACGCAAGTCACGAATAGTTGTGTTGTTTATAAGTATGGTGTTTTAGTTCGCTCGGTGAAAACAAAGACTCTCCCAGGGAAACTAATTTCTCCGCGGTGAAACACAACTCTCCGTATCCCCAACAGCGCGCGACTGGTAAAATTCCATGACGTAATCAGCTCGCTCGGCTTGGTTTAAGTTGCGACATCGATATTTAAACAATACTGTCTGTGTCGCAGGAATACAATGGGAATAGACTAAATTACATTAACATTGCTGTACAGGAACACTTTTTAATTAAATTATGGCGCTTCAGCAGTTTTAAGATGTGCGATGTAAATCTTTTGAACACTATTGCGTCCTCCTTTTAAAACAAACTTAATTACAACATAAGGTATGCCAGAAATATCTCAATTTACAAGAAAATGAATTTATTTTTTAGATCGGTATGCCCACGTTCCTCCACACGGCGACACACTTGATCTCAGCACGTAATTCCAATCAACATGAAGAAATTAAGTATCGTAAAATTAAGTAGTTTAAACAAAAATTGGAATATTTAGCCAAGTTAGTTTTTCTAAGTTAATCAAGGTAATTTCCATAATTGGGGCACTCCGCTCCACAAATGAGGTGAGTTTGAATTGGCGATAACTGGTTGCTCTCAATTAATGTAACGTTACATCACGGCCTGCTTGCAACAAAACTAAATTTACAGAAATAATTCACAGTATGCAACGACCGAGGAAGTAAATGTGTACAAAGTAAATGTTTGCGCTGAAAACTACAAATATTTAAAAACCTTCTTGAACTTCAATAAATTTCGGTTTGTATTAAATTTCTCTGCGTGTATGATTGAAAAAACTTTCTAAGTTCTACAGCATGCAATTTACAAACCAGCACTGACCTTGGTTGTTTTATACTGCAGTGTTCATAACACTTGACTATTCAGTTGTAGGAGTATACTTTTTAAATACTGAATGATTTTGTTATAATAAAACTTATTTTTAATGGTTTACAGAATACATGAAAAGGAACTTTGTTGTGATTTTAAGAAGTTTACGCCTATCTTTCGAGAAGATACGTCTATGCAACTAAGAACTCAAGCCTATCTGTGCAGATACGTGAAATAATATGCAGCTCTCTCACTACGTTTAACGTTCCCTTTGCGCGCCTGTAGCGAATCGGAAAGATTGCCTTCTTTCTTTCACTCTCGTCCCTCGTGGCCATCCGAATGGGAGCCGTTCTAGCCGGATTCGCACAATTCGACTAGTTCTGGTTCCACCCGAACCCTCACATTCACCGGCGGACCCACCAGAGCACCAGCGCAACGTTTCACGTTCACGCGCACACGCGCACACACGCACGCACACACGCGCACGCACGCACGCACGCACACACGCACACACACGCACGCACGCACGCGCGCGCACCCACACGCACCCACACGCACCCACACGCACCCACGCGCACACACGCGCACGCACGCGCACACACGCGCAACATTCATATTCCACCTCGTTTTAGGTGTTGATTTTTGTTTTTTGTTTTGTCCTTTTCCCGAGGGGGTAGCGGCCTCTCTCACTACGTTTAACGTTCCCTTTGCGCGCCTATAGCGAATCGGAAAGATTGCCTTCTTTCTTTCACTCTCGTCCCTCGTGGCCATCCGAATGGAAGCCGTTCTAGCCGGATTCGCACAATTCGACTAGTTCTGGTTCCACCCGAACCCTCACATTCACCGGCGGACCCACCAGAGCACCAGCGCAACGTTTCACGTTCACGCGCACACACGCGCACACACGCGCACACACGCACGCACGCACGCGCACGCACGCACGCGCACCCACACGCACCCACACGCACCCACACGCACCCACACGCACACGCACCCACACGCACCCACACGCACCCACACGCACGCACGCGCACGCACGCGCACGCACGCACGCGCACACACGCGCAACATTCATATTCCACCTCGTTTTAGGTGTTGATTTTTGTTTTTTGTTTTGTCCTTTTCCCGAGGGGGTAGCGGCCTCTCTCACTACGTTTACCGTTTCCTTTGCGCTCCTATAGCGAACCGGATAGATTGCCTTCTTTCTTTCACTCTGGCCCTCCTGGCTTATTGGCGTTTAATAAATTAATAATAAGTAACAATCAGATTCTTGCGGTCTTGTTTTCTAGTGCTTTGTTTGTAGCTAATGCAAAGATAGCGTAAGTGAGAGTTTTAAGAAACCAAATTCCATCCTGGTGGTAAATTTCAATTTCTTAACGTAAACACAACTTGTGTACTTCCAACTATTTTATTTGCCTGCACTTCAAATATCAAACCAATATCACGAGGAAGTGTTACGTTAACACTGAATAAGGGTTCCCTTGTTTGCAAACGTGAAATTCATCACCAGAATTACCTTTAGCTCGCGAAATCTCGTGCTAATATAAATGTTTAACAATCAGTCTTTCATTAACGCAGTACACCAGCAAGTACTATAGTTATAGACCAGCAGAGACTGACACGGCGCATTGAAGAAATTGATATTGAACTGATTTTCAAAATTAAGCATCTAAGAATATATATTTTCTACAGTTTCAGTCAGTGGCTTTTTTTGCATTAAAACAAAATTAAACAGGGTCCTCATTTTCCAGGAAGATTCCCGACCACCACCTTCGGTTCAAAGCTGTTCGGTTCATGCCAGTTCATTGTACTCGTTACGGCGTTCTTACACTTGTCATTACGACGGGAAAAAATAAAATTATTACATGATATTGTATTTTCCGTTCTTTAGTCATCCGATGTGACAAATATCCTGGAAATGCTTGACAACATCCTCACATTTCAACATATTTCCATGCAGGAAACGTGTCTGTCTTTGCACTTCTTCCTCATACTGGTATATTATTCCTGTTCACAATAACAAGACCGTGTTTTAAATTTATTTGTCAAAACAGAAGTTGACTAATTCTCGCAGATGGTTGGTAGCTTATTTGTTTTTTAGGCATCCACAGTATACGTTAGAACCCTGACACTGAAAAAGAAACATTAATTTATACAACACTTCTACCATAAGAGTTTTGCAAGCAACCTGCTGCGATTGGCGAAAATTTCCATCATAAAAACAGGATATTTTGAGTTCTGTAATGTCGGGTTTTTCTTATTTCCATAATATTTGAATGCACCATATGGTGAGTAACGTTCTTTTCCCGCGGGATTTGTTAAATACGAAACGTCGTAACAA
Source organism: Ascidia mentula (assembly GCF_947561715.1). Lineage (NCBI taxonomy): Eukaryota > Metazoa > Chordata > Ascidiacea > Phlebobranchia > Ascidiidae > Ascidia > Ascidia mentula. Next base: position 18,283,171 of record NC_138568.1, on the reverse strand, counting down.
TACAGTACGTTAATTTTATGCCAGAAGAGCAGTATATTTTAAATTGCAAAAATATATTTACCCATTTCCTGTGACGTGTTTTTAATATTTTTGTCATTTCCTACCCTGTGGAAAGACGTTGTTGATCGGTCGTTGGTATTTTGGACATTTCCTTTTCAACACATTTGTCATATTGTCACGAATGCTTGGATTCACAACAAACAGCAATTGAAATACGCAGGGTTACATATATTTAAATGTACAGGACAACAATGGAATTGTATAGAGTGTATTTTGTTTTCCTTGTTAGCATCCTGCAGAAAACTTACTGTCTGCGAACTTCTCTTGCAGAATTTAATTCGGCAGTAATTGGTCACATAGCGTTGTTGTTTGGTGCGATAAGACTTGAGTATGTGGAAATTGTACTTTTAGAAAATATGACTGTTCTTTAAAGTAACAACCAGACTTAAGCAACATGTGTAAACGTATTTTGACCTTTTAGATTTTAACTATATCAGCAAAATAATAGAGTTATTATACAACCTATGTATGGGTATCCACCCTCACACGTATTTTATGTGGTCTACTGAGAAATTTGTTAACAGGCGCTTGTAGATTTTTTAGGCTTATAAACAAGGGTTTCAGTAATGTCGAAAATACTATTGAAGAGACTCGTCGTCATTTTCACAACGTTGGCCGTTGCCTCCTGTATTGTTGCCCTGGCAACCGAAACGTGGATAACGGTAGGTGTGTTAATTACTCGGGACGGAAATGCTATCTGTAATTGATTTCTTATACTATATCATCTTGAGGTCGTGGGCGTCTGAATGAGAGTAGTGGGATAATATTGGCCTGGTAGTCGAAAATAGCGCTGTAAGTTGGGCTTACAATTTATTTTCTTGGAGTATGAAGTGGGCTTGAAGTATATACTTTTCCCTTATTTTTCGACAGCAACTTCACATAAAAACACTCATCTGACATGCAAGATCTGTTTAATTTTATTAAATCAAATCAAATTCTTAGCAAAACAAAAAAACAATTACGCGAGTTTTTAACAATAATTAACGATAAACTTAATTATTGTTAAATTAACGAATTATTAACGATATTTTTCAGGCATGCGATGCAGAGAGAGATGATGGTTTATGTGTTAACACCGGTCTGTTTCCCATTAACGTGAACAGACACGGGCACCAAATTATCATGTCTGCATATTCAGTGCAGCAGGATACATCACTCCAGGCCACAGCAGCCCTGCTTATTTTAGGAATCGTATTTGGTTTTTCCGGGATCGTCGTGATAGCTGGCCACTCTTGTATATCCTTTGTCGAAACAATAAAGGCAAAATTTCCCAACCTCGAAGCAATATTTATTTACTCTGCAAGTATGTCGCTAAGTAGTCACTGGCAATAAAAATAATCGGACCCTTGTTGCGTAACTTTTCAAACAAACCATTAAACTATACCAAAAAATGGGTCTAAATTTATGTCAGTTTTGTGGTTTGTATGCTTATCTTTCAGATACTGAAGACGTCCATATGCAAAATACTTTTTCCTGACATTGAATAAACTATGGCTGGCGATAATCTTTAGCATTTTGTTTCTTGAACAACGAAAGACATGTATTAGCCTACATCAGCTTGAAAACACGCTTATTTCACCACTTCATTTCCGCAGGTACGTTTTTTCTTCTTGCAATGGCCGCGTTTACTGCGACTCAAGCTCCGAAACTTCACGATGAGTTTGACGCAAAATTAAGCTTCGGATTTTCATACTTCGTCGCGATGTTCGGAACCATATCTTCTCTCTGTGGCGTCACAATGATGATCATGAAACGTGCCAATCCACCGCCCGAAGGTCAGGTAACGTTTCAGGAGAGCAGGCCGAATGAAACGGTCTAAACAGTGTTTCTTACCTGTCGGTTGGCAGCATCGGCCAAGCACCCGGCCCTTACACCCAGAAAAAACTTGTGGCCAAAATATCCAGGGTTCAAATCCCGGAATGGTCAATTAAACTTTTTTCATGCTTGAATCAGATTTCCTACAAATTGCGTGTACCGTTATGGCGATAACTTGACTAGGCCTCTCCTCAAGATATTCAGGCTTTTCCTGAAATATCTTTTGACGCAGCCCACTCGAAAGTTGTGATACTGTCCACATGACAACAATGTGATATTGGCTTTAATAGTTGCTGACATGTTACACAGGGTATAGTATTTGTTTTCTTCCAATGGTGTCGCTGTTTTTGTAATTTTTTGCGTTATTTTCGTGTCAAATATGGCCAACTTCAAACATTAGTTTTTGTTGCAACATGTTGTCTGTTTGGTTCACGAAACAAAGTTTTTTTTTTGCCGTACTAGAAACCCAAAGGTCTTGATTTTCATTTTTCCTACAACATGATTCCCATTGCAACATATTGAACCGTTTGAATATAAATCTTCAAACCCGTTTGCTTGTTTTCTAGTTTGTCCAACTTTGGAAGTGAGAAGATTTTAAGAAATACAGACAGTTTACCTTGAAAGCACAAATGTTGTCAGAAAAGCGGTTGCTTCAGGTTATGATAAATTTTCTATGAAAGGTTAACCCAGTGGTTCCCAAACCCCCCAGCGCCCCCGTTTGCAATCGTAGGGGAGGGGGGCGCTGGTGACTGATTGGGCGATTGGGAGACGCTTGGTGACATGGCAAATTTTCTCTTATAGCGCAAGTCAGTGTTTCCCAACCGGTGGTACGTTTACCACTAGTGGTATGCGACCGCATTCCAGGTGGTAGGTGAGCATCTTTTCGTAATTATCTTAGTTCTTACTTGGTGGAACGTGCGTTCAGCGCATTCACCACTCTTTAAAAAGGAAAAAGAAATCGTCTTGATATCGACAATTGAGGAGACTTGCGATTGTTTTTGTCCGACATGAAACCTGATATTGAGAAATTGATGTCATTACACTAACCTCACCCATCGCATTAGTTGACAAGCAACAAATAAATTCGTTGTGTTTTTTGTCTGTTCTGTTGAGCGTTGTCAAATGACTAAGGTGTTTGGGGGGAGCGGTACAGAAAAAAAAAGTTTAAGAAACACAGGGATAACCCATTGTGACTCTTTTATGGCAATCTTGTGCGCTAAATTTTATAGCAAGACAAATAACGTTGGTGAAGTAAACAAAAACAGTTTGGGTCTGCCTTACTGTAGCGTTGGTTTTAATGCTATCACATGTTCTGTCTTCCTCACCATGATCTGACTCAGGGTTGCTTAAAATTCTGACAAGCTTATACCGAATGAAATCGTTTATTGAGAAGTTTTCAAACCCAAATGACCCGAACTGAAAAGAAAGGAAAGAGCTCGGTGATAGTGTAAGCCGTTTGCCATTAAAGCCACATGTTCACGCTATTTACAAATTTAAGAACTTTCAGGAAACTGTCTCAAATTTGTGAAGTTGAACGCAGAATACCAGATTTGATATTCAGAGAGTAAATGTCAGTCAGTATCGTCAGCAGTTGCAGACCTATGTACAAACACATCCGACCACACAACCTAAGCCAGGGGAACGCGGTCAAAATCCTCGCCAGATCGGCGACGGCAAACCATCAGCATTCCCAAAACCCCGGCAATTATAGCAACCAGAGCAGACATCCATCCAAGATAGTAGGAAAAGCCGAAAACTGGATCCATACCTTGAAACATCTGCGCCGCCATACTGGCGTCAGCCCCACTCAAACCGGGAATCTGTCGTTTCTTGCGGTTGGGACCCAGTGGCCATTGGGTCGGGAAATTAAAGCCGTTGGTGTCGCTCGGGAGATTCAAATCATTGGCATTTGGTAGATTTGGTATGTTGATGTCACCCATGTTGGTATTGGAGGGTAGGCCAGAATCTCCAGCAGATGGATAGTTGGGAATATTGCCCATGTTGCCTCCCAAGTTGCCTCCCATGTTCTGGAAGATAGACTGCAGACCGCCTGATCCACCTTGCATGCCTCCTGCAACTCCCAGACTCCAGGTAACAACGAAGTTCATTGGTTTATGAAGGTTGTGTGCTTGGGTTGCCGAGTACACGATCATAGCAACCATGATGAGACCACCTTTCAAACGAAAATAAAACAGAGCAATATTAATAGGTATTTTACAAGACATCAAGACCTGCATACACATAAAATTAAAAAACCTTCCAATTCTTATACGAAACACGGGAAAATTCACATCTGCAAACGATTTGCTTTACTAACGGCGCTGACTAAAAACGTCTTTTTGAACCACAGAAGATAGACTTAAGCCTCGTCAAATCGATATTTCAAAGTTACCCAATATTTAACGGCAAATCCAATAGGCTTACCCGAAATTTTGTATCAAAGGCGATTCGCCTCGTTAATAAATACGCACCTGCCGACAGATTAAGAGCCGATCCTGTACGAGTGCGTTGCATTGAGAGAGACTTGCTGTATGACCGAGCACACATTCCTCTTGACACACACACGAGGCCGGCAATAAGTAAGATGCATGCTATGACCAGAAGACCGGCAGTGACGTGAAGGGCAGTCTCCTTCGAAGAAACTGTAACAAGAGGCAATAATCAGACAAACAGTTGATCTAAAGCTTTCATGCAGTTTTTATTCAAAGAAGGCATCCAGAGATTGCATCGGTTCTGGCACTGGCAGGCATAATCTAATTACTTGTTATGTCCAGCAAACAGTTAAAATGAATATTTTATTACATTTTATTGTATGTTTAAACTGCTTCTCCATAACACTAGGGTGCATCACCACATAATAAGCAGAACGTTAATGTAGGACAGTAAATATTATGTCCCTTGACACTTTGCCAGAAGAGCTGCCATTAGAATTTATATGATATTCAGTCACTATGAGTGTATTTGTAAAAATGGAAGCTATTCATCAAAAAATGCATTGACTAAACCAGAATGAATTTCTTTTATGTTCGCTTTACCCGTAGCGAAACTATCAGCAAAATATACAAGACCAAAAATATATACACATTAGCTTTTAATCTTGAAAGGCACTTACATGAAAGGGCCACTTTCATGTTCACCAAGTTGGCGACATTCATTCCTGCCTCCATAACACCAATACTCATGCAAGCACTCATTCCAGATAAAGAAAAGCCTGGTGGTAGCTGGCTTGCGGCTCCAGAAGCCTTTATAACGTGGGACATATCCATGCATGCCTGCAAGTGTACAAAAATATGTTAACCTGGGTTTTTTTTCACTAAAAATTTTTTGGCAAATTACCGAAATGCCAGCAAAAATTTAGGACATTTTCAATTGATTTTGGTCATAACATGTTAACAATCAAAATACCACAATAAACTTGCGGAGTTGATGTTGGGCTATATTTATTGTAGCACTACCAACTGATTTACCTACATGGGTTCATCATCACATGGTTTAGAATCTAAGTGTTTGATGGTTGTCAGACAACAGGCCAATATGTGCTTATTCCAGGTTTGTTACTTAAAATTTGTTAATTTTTACCAGTAAACACTAAAGATAATGTTTTACTGCGTCTGTGATCAAACAATGTCTTTTGTTTCTGTGTAAAGGAGGGGTCAAAATTTTGTATTAAGAAAACAATTTTATGCAGTTTATTACTGTCTAGAATATATTTCAAACAAATAATCCACATGAATGCATTCTCTAGTTGTTTATTTATTACCATTTAGGCAGTTATTATAAATTGCATTATACCTGGCAGCCACATGTATTGGCATTATGTTCTGTGACCATGTGTGCGTGTGTAATAAAGGGATTTCTACAAGGTTACAAGAGGGCTTTCATTAGCAAAAGGTCTATGTCTGACCAATTTGATCCAAATTTAGACTGGCAAAGCATCCGCTCCATGTCTGTGAATTGGTTCGCCATAAACTAGCATGTACCGCATGGAGCGAGCGTTGCTTACAAGACGAGTGTGCCACAGTGTTTCGCCAACCCAATACAACCTCTGTTCTACAGTACATGGTGTGGAGTGTCGCCTATACAAAGGCAGGAATTCACGGAAGAGATTGTGTCGCTCACCACGCACATGATAACAAAACGCGCCTTTGTCACACAAACAACACATGAAACATGAAAAGGCGGATTGGGCCCGATGCTTCGGTCGTAATCAGACAGTATTTAAAAACATTAAATCGTTCATAGTGATAGCTTTAAAATAGCCAAGACAAAAAACGTAGTTCGTGTCAACGTGCAGTTTGCCGAAGCAACAAAATCACATCAAACAATATTCAAATAAAGTCACATGGTCGTGTGTCGAAGTTAATATGGCCTTCGCCTGCTGAAGCATGATCGCCCAACCGCGAACGCCTTTAAGTTAAGCTGGCCAAGATGACAGTAAACGTTGGCTTCAATCAATTATAAAACATTTTTTGAAAAAACCATTATAGGATAAACACATTAGCATTTTTCTGCAGAGGTGTTTTCTTTATCTTTTACTGTTAGTATAACTACTCACCTTCATCCATTCGGGGGTTCCCAATGCAGCAAGTGTAAGAACTATCGCAACCGAAGACAGAAAAACACAGATTCCAGGTACAGCCGATCCCATTTTCTTGTTTAACCGTCAAGGGTATCGATTTATAACTCTTACTAACTCCTTGGTAAACAAAGCAATATATAATTTTAGTTAATTTTCAGTTCTCCAGTGTGTGTGAAACGTATAGTTACTGCATTTCTTGTCCTATGCCATGCTCGATATCAATGTACATACAAAGAACGCTTCAAATACCCTTCGACTGTTCACCCTTCAGGCTGCATCCATACACTAGACTGCACCGGCCAAGACAAAAGTCGACAGATATCAGCCTCGGCCTTCTCAGTCAAAAAGAAACGCAAACTCTCTCCTACGTTGCGCAACAACAAGAAAAAGCTTCACTGTGACACACCGCAGGCAAACAACCCTCGTCTTGTGACCGAACAATGAAGTTTTATGAGCTGCCTTTGCGCGTCAACGAGCTGCAACTTCGTGCATTCGAAACGCTTACCAGTTTGTTTTGCGAATAACAGACGAGTAAGGTATATTAATAAGCAACAAATTCCGAAAAAAAACCAAATAATTTTTACAATCAACATCGACCTAGCTGATAAAATTTGATGAAACATAAAAAGGGTTGCACCTGTTGCATAATCAGCTATGTTTTCTTCAGGCCAATCTGAAACTGAAAGAGATAGTACGCCAACATGTTTGCGGAGGATTCCCGCGGCGCCTTGATTTAAAAAAAATACTGATAAAGGCCCTACGAGTCACAGAGAAAATAAACACTCTTATCTTTTCACAACCCGAAACGACAAAACACTCGATTCGCCGCTCTTTGTAACAGACACTGTAACTTGGGCCGTAAATTCCAGCCAACTGCCGCACGACGAACACAATTTCTCTCCATGGCTTTGTCTGCGGTTTAATTTCCAATAAATTTCCCTCCCAAATTTTGATGGAATTGCCACACTTGTATTCATATATGAGGTCACTGCTAATTTTAACAGCGGTATTGCTTTCAGAGCGCACGGTAAATCCTGGTCCTTGGCGATATATCTGTCCGGCTTACAGATTTTTTGTGATGTTTGTGGTCGATAAGGTCGAACAAATGCGATTCTTCCGAACAATGAAACTTTAAAAACAGTCCGTTTTGAAGAAGAAAGAAAAAAACAATTCACCAGGTCTGGGATCTTTGTGTAAAAAATCGTTCGCGAAAATCAATGCGTAGATCGATAAGTAACACGGTTGAGAGCATTGATTTTGTGACGCACGCCCTCGCTCTAATTCGCAGTAAAAATGGGCTAAAAAAACTATCGTTTGGCAAAATTTATGTACAGTAATTTGAATGTAAGGCCTACGTCTGCAATACGTGTCACATATGACATTAGTAAAGCGCCTTTTGGCATAATGAACTTGAAATGGCATTCATTATTACGTTTACCTCAGATAATGACACACTGTTATTACTATGTGCAAATGCACCACAAAGTGACACTTGATAAATTGTTTTTCTTGTCTGGGTTCATTTCGGTTCACTCGTCTTGTAAGTCACGTGACGGTCCAGTGCCGACGGCGGACAACGCGCTCTGCAGCAAACAATATTAGCCCGGTCCAGTCCTGAAATCTACTTGAATATCAACTGTGAATATCATCACTCCAATAAAAATAAAAAACAATTACCACGTGCGTCAATCACAAGTTAAACCCTACATGCATACACCCACTTTTTTGAACCATCAATAACAACGCCAAACCAGCACGCCACCAACTAATAATTACATGAATTTATAGGGATGCCCACTGTTTAGCTGTTTGTCTTCACTTGGACTGCAGTCACGAGTAACATATTTATTATGTAACGAATCGAAACTGTCTGCATCGGATGCGAAACCATGCGGAATGCGCCGTGGGACTGGCATATCACGCCGTCGCCCACGCGTCAATTGATCTTAACACTGGCCAGATTTCTTCCTACTTGGCGATTTCGTAAGCTTGTATCATGGATAACTTGTATCGCAGGCTGGGTTTTTTTGTGTGTAATTTGTCGGTCATTGACCGATTTTTAGTTGGCTGTTACGTCACGTAAATTACTGCAATAGTCTATGTAGTAATCAATACGAAATATACGTGGTAAATGTCCGAAATTTTTACTGCCATTTCGAACAATCGTCAGAAATTTTTTATTGAAATAAAAACCAGATCGTAGGTCAACACCAGAAACTATGCCTAATTTTGTTCTGCTGATTAACGTATTTTTGTTCTTTTTTTGCAAATGTTTAATAAAGAATGATTTCTTGCTCTATGAAAGTCTTGCGTGATGGCAGACGTTACGGTCAGCTTTATTGATAATAACACCTATATCTGGCAGCAAAAGCATCGGAATTTTTGTTTTTTGTATTAATTGTTGCATGTTCATGTGTAGCAAAAAAAATGCAAAAAGTTGAATCATGCATAACGATATATTGGACCTTATGATGCTTTGTATTTATCTATCCACATGTCCATAATTTAAAGTACCACCTTCCCCACAAATATATAAAGTTAAAGCAAGTCTCGTCCGCGTAGTAGGGCTCCCATAGGATAGCTTAATACACTGCGACCTATACATATTCCCAAGGGTTGCAGTTAATTAGCATTCCTTTGTCAAGACGTATCATACTGAAATAATAATATTGCGGCGGTTGGATTGTCAATAACACACAGCATAGAAACAAACATGACTTCTGTCGAAACAGCTTCTCAATATGTTTGCTTTCGAAACAAAATAGCTTTAAGGTGTCAATTTAAGAGAAACAAATCACTTTCTCCCCGTTTTCTTGTTAAAAAGACGAAACACGTATTTAGTAGGACTCCAAATCCCTTTAAAAAGGTTCATTTAATTTGTTTTTCGTTGGAGAGTGTAACTTAACTGTACAGCATTAATGATTTACACACAATGAAGCGGGAGGTACTCGCGAAAGTTAGTGTACGTTTTTGAATACAACAGTCAGTCTTCTTTGAAATAGTGCCAAATCAAGAGAATTCAGTTTGGAGCATTAATGAACCTTGTAAGGGGTTTACGATAAAGCGGTAACAGTTCTGTAAAGATAGTGAAAGGCCCTGTTAGCTTTATCTGATTTACAGGCCACAAAACAAATTCATGATGATGAGATTAATCACGTGTTCTTGCTTAAAACCAGCACTGGAAATTTCTTTATTTCCACGAAGCGGTTACGTCAGAGAGCAGTGAATTTGCTCCTACGCAAAAATGTGATAAACAACCTGGATAACCACCGCAGGCAGCCGAAACACAGTTACATCACAGCCGGATGCAAAGCGGCGATAAGGTAGCGATCAAAACACCGCAGAAATGCGGCTGCTCGACTTTCTCCGATTAAAAAGGTTCAACTAGTTTCATATCTACTGTAAGTTTGCTAACTGCACGCCGCGGGCGTTTTTCGCACCCTTGGAGCGACCCGAGACGGAACTCAGCAATTTGATCTTTTCTAAGCTGTGACATTGAAGCACGCATTCTTAACTAAAAGAAAAAAATAACAGAACTTGTTTGTGACGTCATAACGATCGGCACGAATCGAGTGCGGGGGTCCGCAACTTACGGCTCGCGGGCTGTCAAACATGAAACGATGTGGCCGCAAACCAAGGACACAGAGAAACTTTTGACCACACGCCGGAGAGCCGCATCTTTTAGTGGGCTAACATCTTCGTTCGTCAATTACAAAGTAAACAATTTTTAGACGTTACAAAGTGTAATATTAAAAAATCCAAGACAACTATTCCCGTGACAACAAAACTCCGGTTATATCAGGGAATTTCCTGACGTAAAACACACATATACAGCTATAGATAAGCCTTATGAAAAGTAAGTTGCAAAGTGATATTGGTTACAGGTACGTCATGAGCAACTCGAAAAATACAGAAATATTCTCATAAATCTGCACGGAAGAAACGCGGTTTCTTCTTTAACTCAGAGTTAAAATTGAAGTCATAAAAATTGTCTGCTGTTGGCACTGACATTGATCTATATGAGCCTGGCGCTTCCTCAAATACGCTTTGTCAAAAATAATGAGTCGCGCCCATACGTGCTGTGACAGGCGCTGCATGCTGTCAAACTTCCTGTTAACGTATAGAACTGCTGGCGGAAAAAGTTATGCAGCGTTGTTGTCGTTGATCAATTGTAGTAATACCACATCTTCTGCGATCTTACTTACTAATATACGTATAAACTACGTCATTGAATGTCTTTTAAGCTCGCCCTTCGTCTTTTTAAACAATTAAGAAATATACTTTCATTATTTTCCTGGAGCAATACATTGGGCTATTAAATATTTCAACAATATTGACAAACTATATGAACAATAGAGATAGCAATGCTTTCAATAGTGTGCTGCAGACTAGTCCATCGCTGTTTCGAACTAACGGTATATGCTCCAGATTGGAAAATATGTCGTGCGCGGAGGATTTATCCTCCGCGCAGAATTTTCAAAATCGGTCAAAAATCCGCGCAATTTTCGTGATTTTACTAGCAATCCGCGCAAAAATTATTAATCCGCGCACAAATCGCTCCAAGTCTTGCAACACTGATGACTTTTCCCCAAGACCCCAACTGTTCTGTGCCAATGTTCGGTTTGAAGGCTCTTTGGATATGCTTCACTGACCTGAGCGTTGATTTTTTTCTCTCCTTCTCTCGAAAATCACGAACAACGAAAAAAGGACAAGTTTGAGCGGGGTGAATGCAGTATTTGCCATCTGTACTTTATAATGGCGAAATTACGCACATTCGTCAAATTTGGAAATCCATTTGATCTTTTTTTGGAAAAACATGCGTTTTTGAATTCTTGGGCCGAGTTTTCTGCGCGCATTTATAGGAGGTTACAGTCAACCTTACTTAATGTAGTTTGGGGATTAGCCTATGTTTCAAACTCACTTTGCCGTAATGTTTGATCACATTAAGACGGAAGATTGCGACCCAAGCTAAGAGCCATTTTCTAAAATTGATGTTTCTACAACTCGGTTTCTTGAGTTTTCCTTCTTTTCTAAAACGTTCACCAAAATTTCTTTCGGTGATGGAAGATCGTTTAATGCTGCCTTATTTAACGAAAGAAAGTTTATCCGCGCCATATAGGTACATCGACCCCAAACTATACGCAAAAATTGGTCAGGAATTTTGCTTGGTTTTTCATGTTATGTATGCAAAAACAGGCACTGAAGCAGTTGCCGAGTCATTCTACGAGTAATGGAAAAAAGTTTTGAAGTTCTCAAAAACAGAACAATCGTTGATTGTTCTATGCCCCATGCAATCCAGTGTGACGAGGCGTTATACGAGATGGCCAAACTTTATGTTAAAGGCAGCAAGAAACATGGGATGGCACTCATCCCCGTATCGAAAGGTCGTCGGAGTAAACATAGGCATGGCGCTGCTTCTAAAGTGGTTACACGACAAAAAAATTAGGAACCAAAGTTTCCCTTTCTTGCATAAATTTTCGTGATGGCAACTGGCAAGTTACAAATCAAGCGTAAATAAAGTTAAAACGTTTTGAAACACTTGTTTTTGCTTCACAGTTGTTTGTGGCAAATGGTTTTGTTTGGTTAAATGCGTTGTAGCTCCGTGCCAGAAAGAAGAACACCAATTAAACATTAATAAGTTCCTGGAGAAAAAAAGGTGGGACCACGGGTTCCAACTCGCAACCCTCCAGACTAGCTTTCGCCACCCGTGGCAACTACGCCAAGTCATTGTACCAGACAGCCGCTTAAAAAGCGGATATAATCATCTGTGAAAAGTGCAATTTTATTTAAGTAAACGCTAATAACATTAAAGTATTATGAATCGGTTCTTAAAAATACATTATTCCAGTGTTTTTTGTCAAAGGGAAAATAGGCTTGTTACTAAAGGCACAGTGCACTAAACAACAAAAAAATCTACTACAATCCGCGCAAAAAAATCGCTAGTCCGCGCACAATCCGCGCAATCACCACCAACAGAAAAAAATCCTCCGCGCAGTTTGCAAACTTTCCAATCTGGTATATGCTATGGTGTGACTTACAACAATCTTGTAAGCTAAATAGCTAAGCAAGACTTCCACTTCGTGGTTATCATACCTTCGCCATCATCCATTGGTCTGTGACAAACACCCGTCGCTCATTTGACAGCTCTTTCGGTAACTGATGATACTGACTATAACTGCAACACACAAGCAGTTAAACCGTACATAACGACGAGGATGGCAACTCGCGTGGTGCTGTGCAAATTCGTATTAAAAAATCTATAGTGACGTAACACTGCTTTTATGACTCTTTATGGCCTGTCAATTGAACAGTAAGGTATTGTGATACGATTAGTTCCGCATAACATTGTGTCTTGTACGTCATTCGTCAATGCTTCCGTAGGCCCACTATTTAATTTGCCCATGTTTTAAAGGTGCATTTATACTGATATTTTTGGCAAGTTAAGATAACTATTTTTACTTGGTTTAGACAATGTCTAGCAGCACATTGTATCCAAAGATGAACATGGCAAAATTTGGCAGACAAGCAACTTTCTGTAAAGAACCTCGCCTTCTCTCCACCATTTGGAAGTCATCAATAATTTAGGGTGCGCATAAAATATTCCTAACTTTCTTAAAGGTCGGTGCGACTGAAAAATAAACCTGCAACCATTAGTATTCTGGCTGTGGCCGATTTCTATGAAGATGGTGAGCTAGCCTAACCAAGTTATACGACAAATATACTAAATGTGAAACACTGCTACATATGATAGAACATAGTTGTATGGTAAAATATTGAAGAGAGTGGATCGTAATATACCTTTCCATATCTTTAAGCCATGACGATTCGCATGTTTGGGTTTTTCCACGACCGATCGGCGTCGAGGCACGAGGTTACGACTTTATTTATAAATGATTGCTTCCGCGTACAACTTGATTGGGGAAAGCACGCAATTTCCTATGTGTGTGGAAATGCTGAGAATTGCTGGTTCATGTGTCAAAACTGCTTTAAAATACTGGACTCCGCTTTTTCTGGTTAATTCCATTCAACATAACAATACGATAATAATCTAACACAACGTTTATCAAATGTTGATATCCCATGCAGACTCACAAATAGCCAAGACACCATTTAAGACGGGACTTTTTGTTGCAATCGAGGAAAATAAGCACGCATATTTTCCCCGACCAAATTCCCTGGACAACCGCAGACAGAATGAAGCATGTGCAAAAAACTATTTCCAGTTTTGTCCATGCATTTGGGCCATGTGACCAAATATGGAAGTGACGCAAATAATGCAGGCCTAGTACTCGGCTAAAACGGCTGAATTTTTGGGCCATCAAAATAGGTGGTCCCTAAATGATTTCGACCAAGTAATTTTTGAGCCATGTAATAACTGAGCAGGGTTTGGCAGCTTTTTGCGCATGGAAACACGACCCGTTTTTGGACCAAAACGTAAAACATGAACCAATCATTTTGGGCTTAGCTAAATCGCGACATGAGGTTTTGGGCCTAGTGCTATAGGCCTATAACTTTCCGAATATGGTCATCGCATCATGACTCCGCGAAATTACTGGGCCAAAACAGTCGATTTTTTGGGATTACTACACTAGGTGGTCTACACCGTTCAGGTCTGGCCTTAAACTTTGCTGGTTTGATAAAATAAACCATTTGGTTGCTTTTTGTGTCAAGAATTGACCCCCAAATGAACTGAATTTCGCGCATTACCGCAATTAAAAACCAATTTTGATGATTCAGTAAATTTTAATTTTGCACTGTAGGTTTACAGTTTGCTGGTGTTTATTGTCTGTGCAACTTGAAGTTTTTAAGCTGCAGGAGCAGGATCTGTGACCTATACTTCAGTAATGTCAGTTGCCAATTTGTGTTGCATTAATGCAGTTGGGTTTAGCTAGGTTGTAATTTAGTGCAACCAGTGCTCTGACCAACACAGTTTTGTGGCTAGCATATTGTATTTTATCTTGTTTTTGGCAATATTTATTAAGTCAAATACTTGACTTTTTTACCATCTAATTTTTGCTGACTTCATTTTTGCGCTAAAAATACGCTGTATGAAACAAATGTTATATAACTTCACCAATCTTTACAAATTGGACATTTAGTTATGTCTTGCCTTGAAAAAACTATCATCTAAACTGATTGAAAGATTAAAAAGTTTCCTCATACCTACGACGACACACTGATGCCTAATTTTACGGCCACGAACGCTTGTCAAAGCAAAACTCTCGTACTTGCGAGTGAAGTCGAGACAACCCGAGCGAGAAAAAAAAACGCACCATTGCGCGCGGGACATGCAAACGCGAAAGCGTTTCGACCCATTGATCAGGCTAGGCCTAAGTTTAGTCCTACTAGTTGGGCCTGGCCAAATGATGGACATGTAAACGTAGTAGTAGACTTGTTCTTTTTCGATTCGCAATAAAACTGGTTGGTTCATTGAGTCAAATCCGCAAAGAAAACGTTATTTAGCAGCCAACCTATCCGCTAGAAATACCTTACTGATGACCCTGATGTGATCACGTTCCCTTGCCAGGTGCTGGGTTTGTTACTTTTACTGCTTTGTTGAAATCAATCCATTTACTGTACTGTTGCTGCCAGGTACAATGTTATTTCCAATAAAACTGACCTTCTGGCATAAAGCCAACGAAGCTTCAAGGTTGTAGCGCAGCAATTGAAACATGTACTACACGAAACGTCAAACAGGACAAGAAAAAGGACACGATTACACCGACTGTGGCGTCACGTGGTGGAGCAAATGCAGTGAAGCGAAACAATTATGACAAGTTGTTGATGGCAGCATTGGTCAATCCACCGACCCATACCAAGAAGAAAACCTGATCGGGCTTTCGTGGCCAGGATATCCTGAGTTCGAATCCCGGTGTGGTTAAAAACAAAAAAGTTGTTGTGACCTGCGGAAAAATAAACATGTCATATCCGCTGTTCTCATACGCGTCGCGCGTTTTCAGCGAAATACGATATAGTTGTATAGTCCCTCTTCCTCTGTATAGTAAATATCAGAATAGTGTATTGTTGTATAGAACATGTCATTATCGCCACGGAAAACCACCAGCATGCCGAACATGCTCGTTTAAACTTGCTGGTTTCATATATACTTTTTTGATGAGTATTTTTTTTACCACGCCGGGGTTTGAATCCAGGATATCCTGGGCTTGAATGGGTGATTGTTGGTCAAGCGTCCGACTGATGGCTTCAGAAACACCCAAACCAGAAATCTGTTGCCTCTTGCGGTTGCTGCCACTCATCGGCCAATTGGTTGAGAAATTAAAGCCATTGGTGTCGCTCGTGAGCTTTAAATCATCGGCATTTGTAAATTTCGGCAGATAGGGCATGTTGTTATTGCTTAACGGGTCCTAATTTATGTTGTCAGAAACGCCAAAATCTTCTGTATTTGGATTTTTGTTTCCCTCAAGGTTTAACGGCTGTATAGGTTTAGTTAGTTCGAACCAAAGCTCCTGTGTTTCGATGAGTATTACTGTGCGCCATGTTGGATTAAATGGTTCAATATAAAATTTTAATTAGAGTTCTGATACAATTTGATGGAGTCTTTTCAGGTGACTACCTAAAAGTAGTAAATCAACTACTAAATGCAAAACAGTAATGTTTCAAGCAATGGCATGATTGGCAGGATCGCCCCACTGTGCAGGTCCTTACTTGGCGATCACAGCTACCGGATCGAGATCATTAGGTTTACAGGCTTGTCAATCAGGCATTGCAGCCTGGCTGGATCAGCCACTTTTTTCTGACAAGTCGGAGCGATATTTAAAAAATAAAGCTCCCGGTAAAGGTTTGAGCACTGCAAAAGTATTAAAATGCAAAACATTTCGCAGAGAAATGGAATAATTACCAAGTACGTGCAGCCATGATTCGAACCGAACGCACACACAACACCGATACCATAACCGCACAGAGCAAACATAATAAGGTGTGCCACGCTTGTAGACAGCACTGGATCGATGTCGGAAAAATAAATTCCGCACAAAATGATAGGATTGATATTTAATATTTTCTCAGGCTTGGCAACTGTCTGTATACATTTTTCTTGCGTGGGCTCACTCGAATGTAGTAATATACACTACAACAATACAGGTCTTAATGCAATCCACAATATTCAGTGTTAAAGATACGGACACTTATTAAGTTATGACGTTAATTCAAAACTATTTGGTAACAAAGTAAAAGAGTAAACACGCTTCTTTAACTATTGATTTATTATTATGCTGTCATATAGAAGCAACAATGCAAGCGAAAGTCGGACAAATATTGTGAGAAGAATCGGTCAAATAGGTACTGTAATGTTTGTTGTTGGTGTTTTTTTAGCCTTGTACTACTTGCAAAACTTTCACTAATCATGCGTATTTTTATGTGTATCTATTATTAATCAGCCAAGCAAACAGTAGCCAAAGATATTCCGTTCCAGATAGAATCAAGCGTAGACAATAAAAGTTGAACGAGGTAACAAGTGGCTGTATTACGTCACAGACGCAATTACCATTTAGGTGTCAACTAGTGGAAGAAATCAACAAGCAAGCCACAAAATTTAACCGCATACCGTTCTTTGCGGTGGCGTGACAAGCTTCGTGTATAAAACCGCCATTACTGACTTAAATTATCCATTTTTGACCTTGCCTCGCCCACGCCGTCAAGGAGAATGTTACTGAAGCACGCTGTTGTTTTGCAAAAACGGGAAAGGTGTTGGAATTGAGAAATGTTTTAACGCTCGAGGCGAGAAAGCTACGTGCAAAGATGTCACGGTTTAACTTGGAGGTTACATGCAGCAATGGCAAGGGTAGGCAACGCAAATACTCTCAATGCGGACAGATGTAAGACAGCTTTGTTGCAGACAGTCAGGTTATTCGTTTACTTTGTTGTTGGAAATTACAGTTTCGAATAATACAAAGCATTGTACTTTGTGCCTGACATCGGGTGTTATACTGTTGTCGGGTCTCAATGGTTAACTATGCAGTTTAAACATTTTGGTAACATTGGCTTTGTGTTTAGATACTTGATAAGAGCGGCTTGGTCGATAGCTGCTAGACAAATATGTCATGAACCTATACTTGTTTGTGCCTCTTACATTCATCTTTTTTCAAAGAAATGCACAATTTATTTTTTGACAGGACGTCCAGGACGATCTTTGCGTTGGGGTCGGTAGACTTGATGATTTTATAAACAGGGTTCTGTTAACAAAAAGACCTACTTGGTAGACGTAATTGACAAACACGACTTTGTGTGTGGACAAATATTGCTCGTTTTTGGTTTCGCTGAACGCTTGAGAAAGAGTTTATTGTCAAGCACAACACGTAAATGAGGTTTCTCCAAATTGGTACTCAGAGCAGGATACGCACTTATGTTCGCACTGGACGATTTAAATATGAGGAGTTTTGCATACACGTATATGCTAAGCAATAAATTACCTTTCTCAGTCTGAACCAATTTCCTTACCTCGAAAAACGGATTGTTGTCGCTTTGCTTTATATTGGCTGAAAGTTTTATTCATTTATTTCAAACCTCATTTTGCACACAAAAGGCTGACGACCAAAATAAAAAACAATTTGTACTTAAAGCAGGTTGAAGTAAAGTAGTATAACAGCAAGAAATAGGCACTATGAAAATGACTGTAAGTGAACTTGAATCCAACAACGCCGATAACAAACAGACAAGCAAAGGGTCATGTTTCTGTGCGGAAAAATCTCGAATATTTTGGAGCGAGTTGAATTCCGAAACTGCAACCGCATTCCTCGCTACAAAACCACCTGGATCTTACCTGTTACGAAGATCTGTACACCCTTCATATGAATACGCTCTTTCTCAGGTAAGAACACTTGTTTATTGGCGTTTAATTTGGGTGCTGGATATATTCTTATGTGGAATCGGTTACAGTTATTATTGGAGTGCAAACAATAGCTTATATTATTTCGACTTATCAGTGCAAATGACGGTTATATTCCAATGTATGAAATTTACTACTATGTCAGGGTTTCTTAACAAGAGGCATTATAGACATCCAAGACTCCACAGTGACCTATTAAGTGCTGGTTACAAAGTAATTTCTCTTTCATCATCCTTTCGCCATAGTTAATTTCTTGTACTTTTATATATCGTCGTTTGTTAGGGCAAAAGTCTCTACCGACTAAAGAGATTATAAATCACCAGAAATTACAACGTAAAATTACAAAAGCGCATAAATATACAACACTTTTTTCACAAAATCAAGAGTCAATGCAAAAATTTCACACGAATTTATGTAATACATGGTTGGGCTGATATTTTAAAATCTTTTCCAACATCACTAAGTCAACAAATAAGCAGTCGAGTTATTAACGTCTCGTCTACAGGTTTTCTCCAAACCTGTCTGTAGATTTAAAGTGGCTTTTGATCAAAAAACAATTAGGTGTAATTCTCCTTGAGAGAGATCGTCCGCATCAAACGAAATAGCTCAGCACACTTACATGCGGCCTCCCCCACAGAACCTTATGATAAGATCGTGCGCCGTTGGTTGTTTCAAAAATCGCACAGTATTTGAATTATCTATTATTTCCGACGTTTCAACAGAAGTTTGGGAATCACAAAAGTAATTGCACTAATCGAGGTGGGGGCGTATTTGAAACTGTTTAAATTCTTTGTCATTAAATTTATTTGTTTTGTTCATCGATGAAATGCGGTTTTTTTGCCCACTGCGTTGATAAATCTGAACTAATAAAGATTTAATAAAATATTTCACGAAAAATTACAAAAAAGCTTTTCCTCATTTACACCTATAGCCGTGTTAAGGATTCGTTTCAAAAAGATCGGGCGCACCAGTGTTACAAGATTTTAGCATCGGTTTAACTCTAATAAACCTGTGCCAGCACACGTGCAGCAAAGTTTAAAACCGTTTACGTACGTTTTTCTTTCAGAAAACAACAACAGGCATAATCCATATACGTATCTGCCGCAACCAGACGACTGGACTTTATAATATGGATGGTTTTCCGGCATCGAGCGCACTCGGATTCACGTGCGTCGTTAACCTAGTGGAGGCCTGGAGCCGGATACACAGGTTAGTAACACACAACGTCGCTAAATTCAAATGACGCCTTCGCTCACTTAAAAATTACTTTTTTGCAGAGAGTTTTGTTTGAAGAACATGCAGCACCCTGTTCATGTGACGCAACCCGATGACGTAGCGTCCTACGTCAACATCACGGAGGGTGGAGTTTGTTTCCATGACGACAGAAAAACTGAAGAAAGGATTCGGTTTCTCGTTAAATCCTTCCTAAGGCGACGTTCATTTCTATTTTGAATGCGTAATTGAACTTGCGTGCTCAAGCATGAATCACGTGGGTGATTACAACCAATCGGCGCCACCGAAATGGGCATGAGATGTGCGAGGGTGCCAAGCGCGATTAGCGTTTCATTGAAATTTTGTGACTATGTTTTTTGTCAATTTACTGAACAGTATTGACAACATATAAATTGCGACCCTTCGCAAATTTAGTCAGTATTCTGCTGCGCACTCTCTAATTATTTTTGAATTGAACACAAAACAAGAATTGACCATGTCTATTGCTGAGTTCTGTAATGCTGACGTATAAAGACTATTGAAAGGTTTGTACACGGTAATATATAGACATGTCATATTGTGTGGCCTTTCAAATGTTGCGATAATAGAGGACAAAGTATGGTACGTAAGCGAATTCAGAAAAATGTTAAATACGCGGGTAAGTCTATGTCATAGTTAGGTCTAACGAATAAAGCGTTAACTTGTATCCCAATGATATACGCACCACTTAATTGTATTTTAGGCAAAGCAATCTTAATCGCGTAAATGGTTCAATAAATTGTGGAATAAATTTTGAGGTGTGAATGAATGGTTTAATGTCTTTACTGCACGTTTTTTCTGCATTATTGTGAGGGCTGTCGTGGCGGATTTATTTCTATTAGATTTGTCATGTTTTTTGTAATGTTTGAGATAGAGTCAACAAAAGACCTAATATTCAGTCTAAACAAATATTGTGTGAGCTGCAGGCAGATGGTCACTGTTTCGACCTGAAAGGTCTCATCAGTGCAGCTGGTGTGACTTTCAGACGACTTTGCTGACAAACGGCTAAGCAAAGACTTCCACTTTGTGGTGACTATACAATCACCGTCATCCGTTGGTCATACTATTGGCTCCACTTTGCTAAACAAATATTGTTCACAAACAAAATAATAAAATGCAGTTTACAACAGGATTATACGCAGGGAGATTAAAATGACGCAAATTTGACTTAGTGGTCAACATAACCATTCGGCTAAGAAGCTCAAGGCCAAAGAAACAAAACAATAAAACAAGGGATTTTTTTTGCAACGCATGTGCAAACATTGTCAGCTGGGTCACGACAAGGAAATACCAAAGAGTTCAAATGTGGGTTCAGAAGCATGCACGATGTCCACATTAAAGTCACGAAACTGGTCGTTTGCTGCCAGCATCTGTGCTTGTATTACAAACGCGGGGTACGGGCGCCAACCTGGAAGTAAATGTTTTGGAACAAGACGAACGGATAGCGATTTTTGGCAAAAGTTTTTAGTTTCAGCTTACTATTTCAAATTTGCCTCTTGTTCATTCAAAATACGCACATTCTTTGGCACTGAATCCTTTGCGCTATAAAAGATTAAGTTGATAAAAGGTAAGAGAATATGAAAATGCACAGAAACACCCTTTATGGCGCATTTATATTTATGTGTAAAGAAAACTTACAACGTATAAATTTGATTCGGAAAATTTGGCTACAATCACAAACACATGAAATTATGAACTTGTTTTTTAAAAGACTAATTACTCCAGGGTGTTGGTGATCCCAGGATCACACACTTTTCACCAAAAGGTTAAAATAAACCTGTTCAATTATATCCAAGGCTAAAATCCAAAGCAATTTTACTTACATAACACCTTTGCGGATCACAAAAAATGGAGATGTGGTTGCTAACGCTACCAGACATAATATTCAGTAACTTCAAAGCTCTTCTGGCAAAATTTACTGAAGCTTTTGTATTTATCGTCGTGTTTACGTGCTTGTCCTGATGAAGGTCTGTTTGATAATGACTGAAACGTCGACCAACCAAATTATTTTTGCCCGAAGAATATTGAATTTATTGACCAATAAACGGAGGTATTTGCATTTGGTTTTAATAGAAATCCTCGATACACTTTCGCAACATGGACTCAACTGGGACAACTGGAAGATCGATTAAAGTTTTGAGCGTTGCAAGGTGCCGGGTATTCCCCTGTGTTGACCAGGTTCCCGATGAGATTGTTGATGGCGTGAATGCAGGCATCGCCCGGCGAAACAAGATGAACGCACTGAGATTGGTGTTTAAATGTTTTCTTATCGTAGCATAGACAGCTGTATAGTGTGCTTTGATATGCTGATGGCTTGCAGTCGATCTCGTGGTCTCCGTAGTGTATCTGTACCGCAACCCCCAGGTTATCGAAAATAAATGTGAAGTGGAGGCTCAGTAACACAGTAACGCATTTTGTTTTCTTGAGTGAAACACGTTACAGCAACTCTTTTTAATACGTCACATTTGTGATTAAAGTTTGTTCCTAATTTTTACTTAGTTTCAATACAAAGTATAACCACATCAGCAGTATATAGGATTGGTCATACTTATGCACGTAAATCTGGCAAAGATCTGAAGGAATAGCAAAAACACTTTTTAAGATCACCCTCCAAAAACAAAAGCTTCCGTAATAATAATACGACATACCAGCACATCTTTCTTCACCGTGGCTGTAGCTTTAAGCTGAGCTACGATCGATTCCCAGTCTAGTGAATATTGGCACTGGGGACCTTGAACACAACCCGGACAAACACAGGTAGGAACGGGAGACGTCCAACGCCGAAACCACGAACAAGTTATCCTTGGAGATCCCTGGTAACACAATAAGTTACGAATATTAAAAACATTTTACAGGTTTCGCGGCCAAGGCATTGCAGCCACGCCGGATCAGCCACAAGTCGGAGCGAGATCTAAAAAATCAAGCTCCCGGTAAGGTTTGAACTCACGAACCTTATAGGATTGTCAGGCCAAGTTTAAGAACAGTCACAGTTAAAAACACTAAAATAGACTTGATATTAACGAAAATAAAGAGACGTGGTTTCAAATTCGGCGGCAAACGATTGACGTCACTGACTGGTGACGTCTTCACAATGTCGGGATGTTGACTGGATAAATATGCATTGTGTACAATTTTTAATAAATTTATCTCTCTGTAAAAGCACCTCTCTGTAAAACAGGATGAACATACTACTGTTGCTGTCAGGCATATTACAATGTAAAATAGACTGATCTTTTGGCATAAAATAAACGTACTGTATTCTAGACGTTTTGTTTGTCATGCCGCCACATTTGAAATGCGGTTTCGAACCCTTGAAGTCTGGCTGTATGACAACAGAAACGTGGAGAATATATACGTTCATTTTATGCCAGAATATCAGTCTATGCCTATCTTCGAACACACAATCGACGGTAATCTGTTTAATTTTCACCTTGAGTACAAATCCCTTCGAGCAAGTAAAACTACAAGTGGAACGGAAATGGTATTGTGACGAACAAACTCCTATTCTGTTGGTTTCCGGTCTTATCGATGTACAAGCTGAACATAAAGTAAAAACAGTGTCTCTGTACAATACTTGATAATGTATGTAGTCGTTGAAAACATGTAATTTGCATCGACAAAAAAATTATAGTTAAACATATTTTAGGGACCGATTTTATTTCGTACTTCCAACTAACGTTGACAATAACCATAAGAGCACAAAAATTGGGAGTTTTGTAAACATTTTCCGCGCATTCAGATATCGAGCCGTTTTAATGCAGATTATGAAACTGTGGCTATGCTGCAATTAATTTTGACGACAAACTTAATTTTCGAAAAGCAACACATTAAATTGACAATTTCTGAAATTTTGTGGTACATTCTGACAAAAATTGACCCATAAATATATCAATTTATGATGGCGCGAATCTCTCAAATATATACGTGTTTTTTAACTTCATTATGAGCCAGTCTTTTCGTCCTGAGAATTTTAACCATACGATTATGGTTTCAGTAAATTTACTTTAGATTTCATTATGTGTGTTCGTGATTAAACCAAGATAGAAAAAACTTACACGAGAAAAGGTAAAACAGAACTGCAGCCAAGACCATGAACAGGACGGTAATGACAATAGCTGATATGATGTAAGTTTTCTTCTGATAGCTATTCCTCTCTTTCGTCCAAACCGAAAATAAATTAAGAAACCATATTTAGAATAATAAGCTGACCATTACGACTCTTGTGTTTTTTTTTTTTGGCCGCCTGGCTTGGTGTGCAACGTGTCGCAACACATCAACTCACAGTGCGACTGACTACGAATTCTCCGTGAGGAAATCACCTTCACATGGGCGCCTGACTAGATAACCTTTATGGTTTTATCGGTGCCTATGCCATTCTTCTTGTTGTGTAGTGTTTATCTGCGCTGTTTTTTTGCACAAAATACACATGATTTGATATTCTTGACCTTAGCACAGACGTTGCATTTCTATTCTTGTCAAGGTGCAAAAACATTTACAGCTTATTTTCCTTGCTGGGAAAAACTAAAACTGCTAAAAACTAAAATGTTGTGTGCGGTTGTGAAGGAATAAATGTCGTATTGTTGTTCCTAAGGTGGCCTAAGAACTCTCAAACATCTACACGGTTTCTTGCGGTATAAACAATAATTTTTGGGAAAGAAATGTAAGTACATGCTGTTACTGTATGGGAATTGTTGAAGTAAATAAAGCTTAACTCTTCTATCACACTGGGGTTCGAACCCGTGCTATCCTGCACAAGAATACGTTTTACTTTTTACTTACAAATGATTTTTTGCCGCGTTTGTTAATCTCTGCCTTGAAATACCTTCAACCAGGCAAACAATAACTTCCCATTTCGTAATTAACATTGTAAGCTAACGTCATTACCTGGTTGGGCAATGTTGGTGTCAATACTGCCAGAAACCTCGACGGACGAGGTCGGTGGATTTTCTTCTCTCGATGCTCTGCTGGTTTCTTGAACCTCGTCCAACAATTCTCGGTTTCTGTCGCCTTGGAAGTAATGCTTTGGAAAGGTGTGGTCCTCGTCCGCTACACCTAAAACATAATCGTTTTTTTAATTTACCTGACTTTTAACCATTTTTTTTTTTCGGTCAGGTAAGTTGGTTAATAATAATAACGATTCGCCGGTTGGTTGATTTTTGTGCGTTATGGCAAAAAAATTAGTGATTTTTTTAAAAATATGCAATTTGAAATTGTTGGAAATTGACAAAATAAACATTTTAGTGAGAAGCCAATCGTTAATATCTTAATATCCTTGTCTACCTACCTTGCCTTCTATCGACGTGAAGTAGCAGCGAACTTTCTTCCTCGCCTAACTCTGTACGTTTTTTTCTGAACCTTTTTGCCCTTATAATGCACACGTCGTAGCTAACAGCACTACTGCCATCGCCGCCGCCGCCGCCGCCACTGCCTTGTGGCGTGGGCAATGGAGTTGCTGCCTGCAAGAACCCGTCACATATAGAGGCAAAACTCCCTGGTGTATTTTCGTGGTTTTCCCCTGGATTTTGAAAAGGTACATAACCTTTCTGGATCGGTAAAGGCGTTTGATCGACAAGTGGGTCAGCTTCCGTGTTGCTTGTTTCTTCACAAAGCGAGTCCTCTTCGACTTGTTGCATTTTAAAATAAATCCCTGCCTTAGTTTATTACAAAAAGTGTTTCTATCTTCATAGAAAGTAAAATTTCACGTTTGGCCCGAGCTTTCAGAACAGTCAGGCCATGCCTCCCGGAAGAAACCGTCTGACTGCTATGCTATGGCGCCAAATTGGAATCGGCAGAAAGGGAACAAGGTCAGATTTATAAATAAATTTGGGTTTGTTTCGGCCAAACAATCGTGATAACTTAAACATTACAATAAAGGCTTATTGAGCACTCCTAACATACAACAGCGGCTCCCCATACAATTTGTATGTGATTATACCTATATAGGCTATTACGTTAACTGTTCTGCATAAAAGTCATTCCTTATATTTTTGCATAGGCCTTGAAAATAGCCTAGAAAGCGCATTCACAGCACGTTCAAGTTGGCCGTAAAAGTCGTAAGTTTAGGCGTGGTAGCGTAAACGACATTGGCAAGAATATTGATTATAAATGCTAAGGGTGTTGCTTATTCTAACCACAAAAAATGACACCCACATTGCAACTTCATATTATTGTTTTGATTTATTTTTGTTCCAACCCACACTTTTGGGCCGAAAATTAAAAAAATGGGAGGCGAAAAGGTGCCTTGTTGTGCCAAACGTTCGTTGTTTGGAAATAAGCAAACCAATGTAAAAGTATGTGAAAATTTGGATTTGCTGTGATTCAAGGCAACACAAAATTAACACTTTTGGCCGAGCTAACAACTTACTTTAGGTTACTTTGACCAAAATGGTTGCAGAACAAGTGGTTTTGCTTGACTGTTTCGATAAATTTCCTTTGGTTCATAGAAGCAACATGTTTTTGTCCAATTAATTCATGCGTAACGTGAAACTAATTTGCATACTCTTGTATTGTTTTGCACATTATCTGCTATCTGCTCCACTAGAATGGAAAAACAAAAGGTATGATGGTTATAATTTTAATTATTGCACCAAATACTTAATCTAAGTGCACGCCTTGGTGCAATTCATTCATTACAGTTAGCACTGATAATGAACTCAGCGTTATTTGAAACATCTTCTCTATGTCCCATTCTGCACAATATGGCAGTTCCCGACGAGATCTCGGGCGTACAAGACTAAATCTTTTCGGGTGCGCACGTGCACGACCCCTAAACCCGCGTGCAACGAAAACGATAAAACGTATTTCTGTTGAATGTTTTATGTTTAGACATTCGCATGCCGAAAATTTTCGTGTGCAGTCAGAAAAATTTGGTGTGCAAACAAAAAAAGTTAAAGAAAAACTTGCTGTCAAACTCGTGCAGCTGCCCAGACTGGTCTATGTCTATGTCTAGCATACTAGCTTTGACTTTCCTGTTCAAAAATAATTTATTTTTGCTTTAAGGAGGCGTTGCTTCGTATTGTGGACCAGCTAAAATGCAAGAGTGAAGAAGCTGGAACTTGTCATGATGACCTGGTGGCTGATCTTCAAACACTTAACGATGCTTACGAGTCCAGCCAAGAAGATTTGAACACTGAATTTAACAAACTTGCTGAGGCCCTTGCCAAGAGGAAAGAAGTTATGAGCCAAGAAATTGCAAAAAAACTTGAAAACAAAAAGGAAACCATAAAGGTTAGTGATTTCAGCTGATGTTCCAGTCTGCAGAATATGGCATTTCTGACGAGATGTCAGTCGTGCAAGACTAAATCTTTTCGTGTGCCCGCATGCACGACCCCTAAACCTGTGTACAACGAAACGATAAAACATCCTTCTTTAAATATGCATGACTAAATCTTTCTGCTGCAATGCAAACAATAAAACGTCTTTTGAGTTTTCTGTTAATTGTATTATATTTAGACATTCATGTGCCAAAAATTATGCTTGCAGGCAAAAAATATTGGTGTGCAAACAAAAAAAGGTACAAAAGAACAACTCACGCATGCAGCTGCCATACTTTGCAGACCAGTTTATGTTTAATGTTAACTTATTGCGAAGTTTTCCAATGTTGCTGTTCATGTAGAATTCACGGGAGTTGGTGATTTTTCAGTTTGTTTGGTCATAAAGCATATTATTTAGATTTTGTGGTCTGGAAATATTTTAATTTGCACGGAAGATTTTTTATCGGGTTAATTGCATGGATTATCAGTTCATTTCTGCGTGTAAATTCATTACATAGAATTGATTTTGAGTGAATTATCAGTAAACTTCAAACGTTTTTATTCTCCAAAGCACAACATGTTTTCTAATGTGGTTTATTATCATATTCCATGTTCTGGAAATGTTATAAACCCAAAATAATGTCAACTCAAAGTAGGGTCGAGTTGTGTGATCAATCAGAAAGTTTTAATACCAACTACATAGAAGCTATACAGTTTTAGGGTTAAAGGTTTGGTTTAAATATTTATGACCTGAAATAGGTTTTGTTAAGACTAGATTCATTGCTAATGTTCCAAATAAATACATGGCTTGACCATTTTAAAAATTAAGTTGCATTGTAGGCTCAATTAAAGTTGTATGAAGATTCAAGATCAGATGCAAATGAGCTAATCAGGCTGTCTAACAAAGCTTTGGAACTGGACAATGCAAATGAGTTTAGCAAGGTAAAGCCCTGTTGGTTTTGATAATAGCTCTCATAAAATATTTATTGACAGCAGACAAAAAATTCTGCAGGGTTGGTTTAAAAAGAAAAAAACTAAATATATACTGACAAATATATATATACTGTACCGTACTGTAAACACGGTAAAATGGCAGTATTATGTCATAAACCCGACAAGTTTATTGGAGCTTGTAAGTTACCACACCCAGGTTTGCTTTAAATACGCCTTTATCCTCAAAACAACAACGGGATTGCAGGGCACGCTTAAATCAAATATATGAAAAACTAAATATATACTGTGTGTTCATTGATGCAGTAATTTTCTTTTTAACATAAACACTGTATATATATATACTTAATTTTATCAGGAAGTTTAATAATTTAGATAACATGTTGTGTGACTTTGTTTTTCAGACAGCTCTGTCCATTAAAGAGAGGTAAGGCCTTGACATTTAAAACATGTTGGCCCAAAGTACAGGCTGTGATTGATCAGTAAATGTACATTGATTTTTTCCTGATTGATTTAATTGATTTTTTTAATTTCATGATTAACTTTCTTTCTTCTACTGATCATAGCAGTTTAAAAAAACGGCCTTTGTTAAAATCTTTTTACGTCAACTTAAAAGCAGTAATATTTTTTATCAGAATAACTATGTCGTCATTATTTCGACTGTCAATGACACCATCAGTTGTAGATCCTGCCTGTCACCTAGTGGCTGATTTTACCCGAGAGGAAAAACTATTGGAAAGTTTATCATTTTTGCCAGGTATACAATCATTAGCGTTGTGAAGTGTGAGTGAACAGGTCACCATAACTGCATGTGCACATTCCAGTTTCTACCCCTTCATATAAACTCAAGAATTTGGTTAACATATTTTCATGCATATGTAAAAAAGGGAATTTCAAAATTTTGTTATCGTTTTCTGTTATTAATGTTTACTTTGATTGTAATGCTGTGTCTATAATATTGTATATGTCGTTTCATGTATGATAAGTTTCACCATTTCATTCATTTAAGGCATAAAAATTTTTTTTGTAGTCCCAAGTACACCAGTTATTGATGACGAACTTTGTTCTGTTGTCGACAACAACATCACATGTCAGTGGAAAATGCCACCTAGTGTCGAAACCTGTGACGATCTTGATATGGGGGCCACTGCTCCTACTGAACTTTTTTTGCTGCAATATCGACAAGTTGTTAATGACCAGGGTAATCAAGATGTGCCATGGGTAACAGTGGAAAACTTGAAGGAGATGTCATATAAGATTAATGGTAATTATGGCCGAATTTTTTTCCAGGTATAAAATTTAATGTCACTGTTTCAAAAACTATAGTACTTGCTGGTGCATTTTTTTAAAAGAGCTTAATTTGGATGAGCTTTCACAAGCTAAATCTTGCTCCCTCAAGTGCTGCAAATGGCAGGACAAAGTTATCTTGAAAAACGTGCACCAGCAAGTAATATAGTTATAGACCAGAGACTAACATGGCACATTGAAGAAATTGAAATATTTCAACGACTGGATTTTGTTGAAAACAGTGTTTCATTTTTATACTTTTCGCATCAATTAGAACCACCTAAACTGGGTCATGTGTTATAACCACCAAAACACATTCTACTTTAGATCTTGTCTTCACAAAACCAATGTTGCAAGTTCGTGTGCAAGCATGGAACAAGTCAGTTGGAGGCAATTTCAGTTCCATCTCCATAATCCCTACACCAGCATTCAACTTTGTCCTCGACAAGGATGCCTGTCATGGAAATCTTAAAATATCGAACCCACATTGCGTTGAGTGGGATCCTGCGTCAGTAAAAGGTGAAATATGTTGGCAAACTTTTTGACTCACAGGCCAGAATTATCAAAAATTTAACAGCTCTGTGTAATAAGTCATGTGGGTATAAACTGAACAAAAAGAGGTAACACTACAGTTTGAAAGTACACCTATTGACAATACGATTGTTCAAAAGTTACAACTTAAAAGCATAAGAAACGTGCACTGTAATTACATTTGGTCGTGGGGCTTGTCCATTTCTTATGTAGGTGAGTCGACCAAGCCCTAAATCCAACATTTTCTCACAGGGGTGGAGACACGTGTGAAAAGTGCTGGAAACAACAGACCAACATCCCCATTAAAAACAGCCTCACCCAAGAAAATTAAGTCCAAAGACAGATTTACTGGAGAATCATACACCGTACTTGGTATTAAGTGTTCATCAAGTTATTGTATTTTTAAAAGCAATAAAAAATACCTGTGCTATGCTTGCTGCTATTTGTACATATATATGTGAAGGTTGCCTGGCAAGTTGTGCACATGCCACCAGTGTACCTTGGCCACAATATACCCTGTGAAACCACTGAGCTCCTGTAGCTCAGTTGGTAGAGCGTTGGGCCTGGTTAGCCCAGGGTCGTGAGTTCAAACCTCACCGGGAGCTTGATTTTTCAAATCTTGCTCCGACTTGTCAGGAAAAAGTGGCTGATCAAACTAGGCTGCATTGCCTGGGCTGCCAAGCCTAAAAACCTTATGTATATATTAAGTTTATTGTTGAATCTGAATACATGTTAACATTACTTATATGTCTTGTTGGTATTATGTTGATATAGGTGATTTATATAACATATCGATTATGTTTATTAAGTCTATCTTTTGGTATTTAGGTGACGCAGCAGTGCCTGAAAGTGACATTTACTTTGAAGTCACTCCACAGGACGATAGCAAGACTTACAGCATTGGTGTCACTGCTCAATCTCTAAGCAGATACGATCAACTTGGTCGAACCCCTCTTTCGTGGTGTATCACAGTCAACTCATGGATTCAGGTATTTTCTGCACAATGATTTGAAACACGCCCTTTTCAAATGGTCGATGACCATGTATCAAGTTGTTGCAGCACCTACCTTGTTAGCAAGCATCTTAAAAAGTGTGCAATGAAATTTACTACATAGGGTTTTGTTAAACACAAAAATGATTTTATTTTTGAGAAATGTGATACATGTTATAGCTCTCACCTCACTAACAAGCCTATTTTACATAAAGATATTTGCAATGTAGGTTCAAGTGTTGATTTGGAAGTGTAAATTTTTTAGTTTCTGTGAAGAATACTGTAATTGTGCACCAACTTTTACATACAGAGCCACATATCTTAGCAACACACACAAAACTGTTTGCGTAATTAGCTAACTCATTCATTAATTATGATTCTCCAGAAAACATTTGTGGCAAAACACAACAACAAAATGAAAAACCTGGACAACATCAAAGTTCCAAAGAGGTTTGGAATCTATCTCAGTCCCAAACTAAGTAAGAATTAATAACACTACTTCAGATTCAATTAATTCAACCTATCAGCTCTCAATGGGGCAGTTTATTATTGGCTCCATTGCTGCTACATAAATGACACACAGCCAAAACCACCATTGGTTTCAGAAAAACATTGCTTTTTCAAAACCACCACTGAGTTTCAGCTGTTGCAAATATTTCTGGAACTTAAAGGACAATTGCACCTTTTCTTACAAGAAGAGTGCTTGCCACAGGATCACCGCCTCTGCCATAGGGTGAACAGATCCAGGCGTGTTGTACATAGCCCCAACACATTGACAGTGACAGACACATTGACAGTGACTGTAGTCTGTATGCTGGGTAATAATCTTTCGAGTGAAAGCAAAATATAAATTAGTTATTTAGTAAAGGGGGATTGTTAACCAACATATAACCCGGTCAATGGCTGAGCTCCTGTAGCTGGTTAGCCCAGGGTAGTGAGTTCAAACCTCACTAGAAGCTTAATCTTGCTCCGACTTGTCAAGAAACATTGGATGTTCCAGTTTGGCTGCCATGCCAGCAAACCTCAGTTATTGCACAATTTAATTTTTTGACATAATCTTCATCTGTATTTTCAGATTACCTGGCATTTTACAACCCTGACACACACGATTTTATTTATTCGTTCAAACAAGTGAAGAGTTCGAACCCACTGGTACCAGGTTTCTCGGTGTGGTGTGGATCGTTACAACTTTACACTGGTATCCAGGTATGTGTCATATTTGTTTACTAAGTTTTGTGAAATTGAAAATAGTCCGGTGCTGCTAGCTAGTAGATTTTTTCTCTATAGTCTTGCGATGACAAAAATATCTCTTGGCAAATTTTTTTACATACTAACGGCCCTGGTGGTCCTGACAGTTCATTATAAATGTTTCAAATTATAAATATTACAAATAAATTCAAATTATAAGTATTATAAATAAATTCAAATTATAAATATAAAGAAGTCATAATTTAAAATCATCGAAGTATTAGGAATATATCACATTTATGGTTTGTTTGGTGATTTTACTGAAATTTTTATCCCAAAGAATTTACATATTTCTCACAAGTTTGTCAGCCTCTGGTAATTGCGTTTTATTCAAAGGTTCCTTCCTGGGTTGAAACAAAACCAAACTTGTCTCCGAAAGCAAGAAGTATGTCCGTCGTATCTTCTGAAGCATCCAAAGACGAAGCATGAGGTGCTCTTCATCATCACCTTTTAACCACACATTTCGTTTACCTAACATTTATGTGTTACTGTGATATCCATTGTGGTGCTTCCTTGTAACACCTTAGAAGCATCATCTGTGCATGATATCTAAATATTTTGTTTTACTTTGTCACATACCCAGTGCTGTCAGCCACATGTGTTTTAATGTTTTCCATGACACAATAATGAAAAAAAATATAAGTGTGAAAATATAAAGAAGCTGCTCAAGTGTTAAAAAAAAATTCAAAAATTGTTCTTTCTATTCTGCCTGGTGCTCTGTGCATACTTTGTGCTTGTTCCTTAATTTTGTACAGTGTTGGGGCAATCTGTTACTTCATATACGTTATCGTTATGCTGTGTTTCAGTCACTGTTTTTGTTTAAAACTGTGCAGACGTCATTTACTGTTTTCATTGAAAACTGTTACAATCATGAAAAATTTGTGTCAAGTTTTGTGTGAAACTTCCTGCTTTTCAGTGCAATCGACCTCCACGTTTAAACGCAATTTACTGCCCAATAAATATTTAACATTACTTGAAATGTGGAATTCGTGTTCTTACCTGAAATCCCATCTAAATCTAAACTGTATTTGACGTTAAATTATCGATGAATGTTAGATGGACGATCAGACATACAAGATATTGCAACCTCATTCCGTTTGAATTGCGGTCGTGTGATGTGAACCGCCTTTAACGTGTAAGTAATTGTTTTGAGGGAGTGAAAATGTGCCCATAATTGCGCTGTGTGTAAGAGGGATACTTTATCTTACGTTATTGGCTGGAGACTTCCATGTCCAAATGGTGTTTAAGAGCCCACATCACGCGACTGCCTGTTTATACGGTAATCTTTGTAAAACGAGTCGAACGCCGGTTTAGTTATGCCGGTGACTGACTAACAAGCCACATAGACCAGATATATTGATTTGTATTATGCGAAGAGCTGAAAAAACATCACTGCACTCTAGCATTCAAAGGGTTTGTTAGAACAAGCAACAAAACACAAGGACGCCAGTGACAGCGGCTGCCTAAAATATTGAAACCTTTTTGCTCAACATGGGCCACTGTGTGTATGTAATAGCCTATGTTAAGCCGATATAATCGTCGTCAATCTCGGAATCGTCGACACATTGACACGTTTTTCTGCGAAGAAATTTCCCATCAATTTTGGGAACGTATTGCGGGCAAGCAATACTGCACTCTACATAGTGGTTTAGTAGGCAGGAATGGAGTGAACCGGGCTGGAACAACCTCCCGTCGGATTCTCCTGGGGTTTTTACCCACAAATAAGCATCTAGACCGTCGAGTTTCCCGTTGCCAGGGTCACACGTGGCGTTCACATCGCGAAGAATGATGAGACCTTTGGCATCGGCTCTCCGGCGAAATCTCAATGAATTTCCGCGCTTTTGCGAAACCAGCTGGTCTACGTTTAAATGTGTTTATTTTTGTCAGGTTAATAATGTTTACGTAAACATTGCTTTGTTTCAAATCTTGAGACTGTTGTGCAAAACAAATGGAATCCGAAAAACTGTATCGTTTTTTCACAGGATGTTTTACAGCAAACAACGTCAACACGTTATTCTTCAAAATAATTACCTGCTAATCGATTGTAAACCTTGAGATTGACCTGTTTGGAACCTTCCCTCCAAGCCGGCAAGTGGCCTTCAGATACTTCAGGTGGGTCGTACTTACAGTCATTTATAGCTTCCATTGGTCTGCGTAATATAACATACCGTTTATTTTGCTTTTTAGGGTTTAATGTCACAAGTTTTTACGTCAGAACAACAAACATCTTAATTCTTGATGCTTTTCCTGTTTCCAGCAAAAAAATTGTGCTGTGTTACATAATCAGTTCTGCAGTATTTCCCTCACCGACTAGAAAACATTCCACCGTTCCGTGACGTATCGATGATGTAATGGAGCCCGGTGCGACAATAGAGTGCGTCGGCGACGTCGGTGGTGAGACTCGTGTTCACGTACGAGCCGACGTTGATCGAAAAACCGCGAATCTTGCTCTGCAGCTGCTCGAGGACCCCCGCCATATAATCCAGGTTGACTTGCCACTGCAGGAAAAGGGGATTCCCCGCGTCGATGTAGACCCACGAGCGTTTGAAGACGCGAACGATCACCTCGATCCGCTCGAAGAAGGCGAACTGCATTGTGACGTCATTGTCATCGCAAAGGTCACAAATATAATATTCTTTCCTTTTTTTATGCACGAGCTTCATGCGATCTACACAGAAGCCGGACGGGTCTACTTTCAATAATCATTTTTGCAGCAAATTCATCAACGCTTTCACCAAAAATTTACGCAATTTTGTCTCGGTATTGTGGTTTGTTATATTTCTGAAGGGTTTTGTTTTAAACTTGCTTGTTGTTTTAGCGGCTCTACAAAATCCTGTAGGCTGTTGGCACGTTTTGATTGGATCGCCTACATTCGTGTTAACCATCACATTATTTGACTTCAGAGTATGTTGATTTGCCATTTTTATGTGCTCACATTTTTCCTTAAAACAGAGCTACATATAGACCTATAGTTGATAGTTCTGTGCGGTGTCATTCATCGAATGTCAACATGAGAGAATGTTCAGTTAATTAATAAGTCGAAATACACAAAATACATAGATTTCAAAACCTGATAGTTTATATTCCAATACTTGGCCTCATAATTAAAGGTGTGCATTAGAAGGGATGGTTCCATTACAATAATGGAGGGAATGTCCTTTAACTCCTCTACGTACATCAGCATACGTGTGTCATATTCCTCCCAAGTATCTGCACAAAAATCATAGTGAAATTCGGTCAAATTAAATGGTTTATCTAACGATAGTTCCATTGACATGACTACCACATGGTACTTTTTATTTATTGTAATAAATTACCCGCCAGGGGGCGCCGCTCGCTCTATTAATGCACGCGTCAAAAAAGCCACGAACGTCGCATTTCAGCGAAACAATTTAAGAATTTAACACAATTCAACATCGGTCAAGCGCCCGACCCGTGTATACCAAGAAAAAAACCTGATCGGGATTCGTGCCCAGGACATCCTGGGTTCAAATCCCAGTGTATGTTTTTCTGCGCTTTTAACGATTTAAGGGTGAGGTCACTTTTTACGATGTTCGTAGCATTAAATGCATATATTGAAAGCCGGTCGCCTTAAACAAACCGACCAGTGCTTCAACATGTCAACTAACCGATGTTGTTGTCGGGCAGATAGTGGCTGATTTCCGCGTTCAACACCAGACCTTTCTTCGGCAAAAGCGCGAAAACCAGCACCGGGATGGTTTTTTCGTCGCATGCGTATTTCTTGATTTGTTCGATCGTGTAAAAATCATCTTTGACACCGAGAAGCCAAAAGGCGTTCCGCTCCACTTCCTGCCCTGTCACGTGATCTTTGATTTTGGCCACTGTAAGCCGGTGGACTCCTGAAAAATGTGTTAAAATTACGCGTAGTTTTTGACGTATTGGCAACTTGATGCAAAGAAGTTTGTATGAAATGAAATCACAAGCTCTCCTCCAACCTTCTACATATTATCTACAACACGTCGCAAAAAAAATCACGAGACTTGATCACATTAGCTCTTCGTATTATTGTTGGAACAATGTAACCAAGCGTTCGATCTAAATGCTTAATATACCAATAATATTTGGAGGCGTTTGCTCTTATCCCAGTCGCGATATAGTTTCAGCGTCTTCTGGCCTATTACTTTATAACGGAATCGACAGAAACTTCTGGTAAAGTTTGCCTTCCTGATTGGGTCAAAAGTGAAACAAAAAGTTGGTTTCGAAAGTAAGTTTCGCAAAAATAACTTCATATGTTGTGGCGGTGACAATTGGTGGTGGACGTATTTAGCTCGTTTGTCCAAGATAAGGCCTTTCACTATACGATTCGACCATATCTTCTTGAGACATATCTTCTTAGACAAACAAATAAAATATTTGCTATTCACCCAGTTCGGCTTCATATGCGTGAGGGCAGTTGTACATCGAGCTTTGCTTGTGGATGAGGAACGACTGGATGACGATGAGGCCGATGCAGAAGCAGCGAAGAACCAACTGGGCGTTGCGGAGAGTGGCCAAAATAACTCCCGGTATTCTAACTCTGCAGGAAGATTTTTACAGGAGATTGAT
Source organism: Ascidia mentula (assembly GCF_947561715.1). Classification (NCBI taxonomy): domain Eukaryota; kingdom Metazoa; phylum Chordata; class Ascidiacea; order Phlebobranchia; family Ascidiidae; genus Ascidia; species Ascidia mentula. The sequence goes on along the minus strand of NC_138568.1, from coordinate 18,246,794 downwards.
TGGCTTGTTTCACATTGATGTAAATTACTTTCAGTTGACAATTTCAAATACAGCACGTTCGGTAACTGTGCAAGACAAGACTGTTTCTCTAAAGCAGCAGAATCTATCGATTAGATATTGTCCTCATATCAGCGACACTTATTCAAAAATATTTTGATTGAATTTTTGTTCAATACAAATTATGCTTCGTGTTGTCATAGCAATGCGACACATGTAGAGATTTCTTATCGTGAGGCAAGCCCGACATTACCTGTAATAACAGTAGATGACGACTCCCACATATGGAACCATTCCCATTAACGTCCAACATATTCCAATCATCGCTGTGTAGTAATTCCGAATATCAGGGACTCGTATTGCTGTAAAACAGGAGAGATCTGTAGTGTTACAGAGCTTGCTTTGGGTGTGCAAAAACTAAACAAATATTCACAGAAAGTTTTCAAAGCGCTGAACTCATGTGTTGGTTGACTTATTCTTGACATCTTGTAAAGATATAAAAAGAGTAAGCGATACTGCTGTCCTTTGGCGCCTGAGTGTTTGGTAAACAGCTGGCACTAATCTAAAGACTAGAAAACACTTATTTTGTACAACACTTATCACGCACAACTATTACCCTTTACTAAACGGAATGTAAGGGGTTTGAATACAAGAAAAGCTTGGAGGTAAAAATATTAGGTCATTTCTTCAGAAAAAAACAATAACATTTTATAATTTTTTTTGTAATAATAACAAACAAAATAGTCAATGCCAGCATAGTCGAAAATTTCATGATACATACGTTTCGATCGTTGTACCACAATAATTTTCAGTGTAAAATGCATGCGAGCTGGCAAAGTTGGCTATTTTGTTTGTATTGAAAATTTACAAAACTTCCGAAGTTTATTTTTTGTTGTTGTGAACTCAAACTGTAGAGCGAACCTTTGGCGATCGCGTACACGATTGCTGCCACGTAGATCGACAACATGAGGATCTGCATGAAGCACAATCTCAAATCCCTCATCCTGAATCCGACTTGTGTCCTCTCAGTCTCCCCATCCTTCTTCTTTTCTGTCGTCTCAAACTTAAGATCACCTTATGAAAATAATCAAGAAAACTCAGCTTCTTTTTACAAAATATTATATAAGGTAGAAAATTATTTACTTTGGTTACGTGGGTTCGAACAACATTCTATTCTAATTTCATTTTCGAGCATAAATCCCCACAACGACGCGCGATTTTAAGCACATAAATTAAACTCGAGTGAAACACTAGGATTTGCGAGCAGTATTTAGATTCAGTGTCTATATTCGGATTCCACCCCGCACATTCTTAACTTCAATTACCTCCAAAAATCTTGGATGCCAGGACAGCTTTCAACGAACTAAAAAACGTGAGCCAGAAATTAACGGATGCCAGTTCCCCATTCCACATGTCCTTGATTCCGAATCCGACGGGAGGATACAAGAGGATGACGTTGCTCATTACGTAGTAGACGAGGAGGCTCATGGCAAATTCTGGGTTGATTTTGGAGATCGGCCAGAGATCAAAGAAGATTGCCCAGACTGGGATCAACTGGAAGATGGGAGTGGAGATGGCGATGCAGATGTAGTTGAATCCCAAAGAGCTGTAAAAGACTCTCTGAGGTAAGCTGAGACTACTCTTCATCAGAGGAAACTCGTCGAGGAAGATCTGCATGTTTCCTTTGCACCATCTTCCTCTCTGCTTAAAGATTGCCCCGATCTCATTGGGAGCTTGACCAACCGCGAGTATCTCGTGGTGATAAGCAACTCCCCATCCCAACTCGCAGAGACGAAGAGAGAGGAGCGTGTCCTCCGTTAGGCATCCAATAGGGAGGTAGCCTGCTTCTTTTAGGGAATCGGATCGGATGACAAAGTTGGTGCCGCAGCAATTGACCGCTCCCCATCTGTCGAGTGATGGTTCTATCCTGCAGCACAAGATTTGTGTAACAGATACTCTTCCCGTAAGTTTAACGATGTTAAAGCGTATTGACGGAATATTACGTAGTCCTACAGAAGAACAACATTATCTAAAGAAAATGCAGGCGAAATAATCAGTTGTACAACACCCCAGGTCAGAGGTTTTGGCCGTCGAGACGCACTGTAATGTCGTTTTGCTATTGTTGCCACTTCGAAAATATCTAATAATAATTTTAATTTTGTTCCTCGGTTTCTAAACAAGGTTACGAGCTTTATTTCATTTGACATTTCCACACTGCAAAGCTAGCCGTTACACAAACGATGTTGAAACGGAAACCTCTTCATGGCAGTTAGGAACCACTGCCGCTCTAAACAGACATCGCCCAATAACCTGTGAAAGAATGAAGTGTTCATGTGATCCCACATGTCTTCATCAGGATTCACGTTGTAGAAGTGTTGCGGTGTCTGAACAAGGGCGATTGGTTTTCCATTATTCGCCTCCGAAAACACGGGTAGGACTTTCAGCAGGAATTCACGCCTGAATGAGTTAAGGTAAGGAATGAACAAACATATTATTACATACGTAAAATCAATGCAAATGCCCTTTTAATAAATGCCGTTTTTACATTTAAAAAAAAACAGTTTTCGAAACCGACGCACTGTGGATATGCTCGACGGTAAAAATATTAAATATTTATGTCTCTATGTACAAAACGACCATCCCTATATACTAACATAAATTTCAATATCAGTAAATTTTACAAACTATGCCTCCAGACACGTTTATTAGGTTGTCTTTCAATCGTTTTTTCAAACCTGCTGTTCGATATTTTTTTTTTAAATTAGGTGATTGTCACACACGAAGGGTCGCGGTAAATGTTGTTCAACTGAAAGGGACGCGAGCAAAAAATACTGGAAGGCCTCGGTTTAGCAAAATCTCATTCAATGCTAATGATTACTTCGGCATAAAGTCGGCATCAAATACGACCACACATTCATTTTCCGGGTTTTCGTCATCGTATAAGTAGTGGAGGATGTGATTAATGTTTCCAGATTTAGCGTGATGTGGCCTTCCTGCCAGCTTCGGTCGAGCCACGTAATGCAAATAAACGCATCTAACGAATACAGATAAATTGTGTTTATTGTATTCGATTTGAAAACAACGATACATCTCACAGGCCAAGTTCAATGATTTTACGTCAGAGCTTTCACAGCAAACGTTTAGCTCCAAGACATACAGTTTGCACTAAATTCCTGATGTAATCTTCGCATTTTGAAAAAATCAATTATAAAACTAATGTAGCCTATATACATATACAGTTAAAATTACGAGACAAAATACGGACGGATTATGAATAAATTTGCAACTTTTATTCAGACCGTTACACACTGCTTTTTAAATTGCGATGCATTACAATCATGGTCGCTCATATATCAATGGAACTTATGGGTAGACCATGTGTTTCGAACCAACCTTTTTGTCCTCCTGGACAGGACCCATTGTTCAAGTTCGTACCTGGCTCCGTCATCGAGGACATATACGTGAACGTGTAAACCCGGGGGAACGTGGAGGTTGATAATTTCCCGAATTGTTCCAGACACAACTTCCAGTGGTTCCTATATATGGAGAAGTACCGAATTTTAATGACGAGTTATTGATCCCTCTATAACTTAACCTCGTCGCTACAAAAGTTGAACACTAACGAAGGTTTTATAAAATGCGGAAAGACAAGATTCATTAAAAGGTTGTTGTTTTACTAAGAATAAATATATCATCGTTTTGTTGATTTAAGCATAACGTTGTGATGAAATATGTCAGCAATCCCCAGTCGGCAACATAAGTAATAGCACTACTGATTTTTTTTAAGTTACGTGACGTCATACGGAGAAACGTGCATACAAGACTCATCAATGTTTATTACAAACGACTTCAATGTCGCTACATATATACTCTCATGACCTATGTCCGTAATAAGTGTGGATAAGAACAAACAAACTGACCTCAAAGGTGGGAATAAGGATTCGAGTCGTGTGAAATATCGAATGTTCCTTCTCGTCCACTTCCGGCGGAGTTCGGGAATACCAGCGCCACAGACACAGGCCCTGGAAAGTTTGGTTCTAAGTTTACTAATGTTACTTAGGAAAGTAAGAACGCCGTAAACGGAAGAAAGACATTGTGGAATAACATTCCAGTACACGATCTACAAAAAATACCAAGTAAAGAAAGAGGAAACAATCGACCCCAAATGCTAATAAACTGCACTTACGTGAATGATCAAAGCTGGTGCTGTTGAAACCTCAAGTACAGCAATGAAAGTGCAGTAAAGTCGATTGATCCCGGGCGCGTCCAACGTGAACCACAACCTCACGTACATGTAAACGGCGAAAGAAACCAGATAGATAATAAAAATCAGCCTGAAGACGAGGTTTCTGTGCCGGGGAATCACCTTTGGTACTGGGTAACTGGCCTCACGTATTGGAGCTTCGTCCTCGTTGTCGGACAGCTGTGGACAAATATATTGCTGGCTACTTAGCTGACAAGAAGTCACACCATAGCTGCACTGATGAGACTCATTAGGTCGGAACAGTGGCCCTGTCTGCAGCACACTATACAAAACATTATTTGCTCTATTGTTTATATAGGTTGTAAAGGTTAGACAGTGCCTTCTTGGGCTTAGGGATGATTGGGTCTTTCCAGCAGAGTTTTTCGCTTTTGGTTAATCGAGGCTTACGGCCAACAATGGAACATATCACCCTTAATCTACTATACGTGGCAGTGGGTTTGAACTTCCATGAGCCGATAAATCGTCACTTGTTTTACATCAGTAAGCGGGCATTACTATTTCCTGCAATTGCAATTATTTTTTTCTTTGCTGTTTGTACATCGGTTAAAGGTTGGAGCCAATTGCAAATCCAGTAAGTATTACCTCTTCCATCACAAAATCCGGTTCGCTGACCGTGTCTTCTTCCTTGATCATTTTCTTGGCAGATTTGGAAAACTTTGCCAGAAAGTTTCTATCAAAAGCTACTCTTGACCTTGCAGTTTCCAAATAATCTATTTATTTCACTCAAAAACGTTCTTTCGAGACTGTTTTATTAAAACAGTTCACCGAACAATAGTTTCCGGTGGTGGTCACATCACCACGTGCGGCAAAGCCTTTTTTCCTGTCATTAATACGATTGCGGAGGCAGCAAAAGCATGTGGTTGACAGCGTTCATGCGACTACCTTTAGATTATTTGATCAACGGAAATGTCGAATACATCAGATCCTGGCACTGCTTGCATTTACAGAGTTTTGAAATGGGTTTAGCCTGCAATAGATTTTCGACAACAAATTATCAGATAATGACGTAATAAAAGTTTTGTATTCACATGATGACGTCACGTCAAAAGGATATCGAAAATACTGATATGGCAAAATGTTAGTAAACGTCACCGGGTTAATATGTTGAACTAGAACTTCTCCGCTATGCTTTGTCATGGATTATGAGAGGTTTAAAGTGGGGCGTTCAACATTTTTTGGCCCCAGGGCCACATGCGGTTGGAAAATAACTTTCCTGGTCATCCGAACAAAAACTATTAGTTTCCATCGCGCTTTGGTTAAAAAACAAAATCATAACAGGGAAATTGCATCAGCAGGATGCGGGGCTTGGTACATGCTGTTGTCGTTCCATCATACAAATTTCCTAAATATTGACGTGTCCGCATGCGGTGCATGTAAATATAATCGAATCATCATTTTTTTTGTCGAATGTTACGAATAATTAAGCGACCTTACTGTGCAATAATTGGCATGACAACAAGCTGATAGAATTAACATGGAGCTTAAAATTTCAGTACCTATGAACGCTAGAAACAGAGGCGTGCTCTGGACCGAAACCTTGCGGACGCACCGATGTAAAAAAGAAATCCGCAAGGTGTCGCAAACATGGACGATTCAAAACACAAGGCACCGTTGGTGTTTACACAGCTCAAAGTACAACAGAAATATACAGAGCCATACATTCTGACTCATCGTAGCACCAAAATTTTATAGAACCTTGAAAAAAAGCGCGAAAAGAATGCGTTAGAATTGTGACGTGACAGCACGATTATTACGTCACAAAATCATAGGGTGTAAGGCACTAATGTCACAATGACCGTTGGCGAAAAATTAAAACAAGCATTGACGCTGTTGTTCATACACACGTGGTTTACATATCACACATATATAATGTAACGACATTAAGTAGTAAAAAAATGCAGAACGCTTTCCACTGTGACAAATCAACATGGTTGTGTTCAAACAACGGCCAAATACTAATTAACGTACTGCAGGCATAGAAAAAGTGTTTTGTGGGGAAGTTTTAAGTTCTGTGAGTTAGATGTTTGGTCCAACGTATTTTGTCAGGAATTATCTACTGGAAGGAACACACTTTAGTTGGTCCGTATGAACATGGATGTAGTTTAAGCACATGATCATTGAATTTCCATGCTTGAGTGATTAGAATTAAAATATCTCCGACATTGAGTACAGTTGCCACGTTCTTAACCAACTGTTCTTGTTGAACTCTTTCTACAACTAAGTGTCTACATTAACATTTCAATTAGCAAATAATTAACTTAACTATAAATTGAGGTTTTTAATTGTGTGAACATTTCAATATGGCCTTTCTTACTTCAAAACTACCATGCTTCTTTGGGTGCTAAATTGGCAGATAGCAGTAGCTATGCATAAATTTTTAAGCTGATTTCGATGTAAAATGATCATGGCAGTGTGTGGCAGGTTAGCAGAAGGTTCCAGAGTCAGACCCAAACCCCACCAGAATCACTAGAGGACCCAACAATGGGCATGGGGCGAGTATGACCCCGTTTTGAGGGTGACGATGGGGGCTTGTATGAATCATACGATTCTTTAGGTTGTGGAACTTCTGCTGGAATATAAATGATTGTGTTTAGGAATAATTTCAGTTATAACTAAGAAAATGATTGGCAAGTTACAAAATGCTTTCATGTGAATGTGACATTGGATTTTGTCAAAACCATATAAAAAATTACATACTGATTATGAATGGTTGTCAAAAATGTAAACTACGTAGAAAGTCACAGCTACATATTCCTCTTATTTTCACATGCAAGTTCTTGCATTTATACAGTTAGTTGAAGTGAGTAAGTTAAATTATGACAATGGCGAGAGGTTTTAAAACATAAATTCTAACAACTCAGTAATATTACATGCAATAGGCCCCACTGCGTAGATCACAGCTAACATATCATGATCATTAGGTTTGCAGGTTTCCTTATAAATTCAAACATTGATGTTTGTCCACACAAATTCTTTCACTTGGTGTTAAATTACCTTAAAAACAGTGAACAAAAAATATTAATAGAATACCTTTTTCATCTTCGGGTGGTAAGACTGTGACCTTTGACCCCGTTTGGCGTATAAACTGCTGTAGATTGACTTGTCGCAACTCTCGATTTAACACTTCAAGTTGTGTTTTTCTCACAATTGATTCTGATTTGAAAAACACGAGTAATTAAAATCCGATCAATACTGCAAGTCCTATGTCCAAACAACCAACAAAACACTGGCCATTTAATAAGACAGTGGAAACATTCATGTATATACTTATTTTTTGCTTTAGTTTTATGCTCGTTTAACAAAGCATGATATATAGAGGAACATTTATATCCACTTGGGAGTAACAAAACAACTATTATAAGTTTACCTTCATCTCTTTGTTCAAGGTTGCGTTCAACGTTTGCAATTTCCTCTGTGAGTTTGTTCATTTCCAGTGTTTTCTTCTGTATTTCTGTTCTGGTTTCGCGTTGGCTAAAACGTAAAAAAGAAACCTCTATTTATCTCCCACTAAAAATGTGATGATACGCAAGACAGAATATTGCAAATAGAAAATGAGTCCGCGATGTTCAAGGGTTGATAGTTCAAATCAGACCAGAGGAGCAAAATATGTTTTATAACAACCGGTGAAAAATTGTAAGGTGTTGATAAAAATTGACATTTTTTGTGTGGTGCTGGAGCAACAAAACCAATTTCTGTTTGTGTCATTTTTTAATCAGTGGATGTTAAAGTTTGATGTAAACATGTTTGACTTCCATCTAAGGAAATATTGGGGGTATACTAACTTGTCAATATAACAAGAGATACAGTAATTGAATACACACAACACAACCTAAACTAATATCAAATCAACGATTTTAACCTGTAGTTGTATTGCAAGTCCAATGAAGACATAAAAATATATTAATAAAAATTATTACCTAAAAGCAAGTATAAGTGCCTAAGTATTGATTAGTGATGACGAATACAAGTGCGCACCCACATACTATGCTGTGGATAAAAGAAAGGGTTTACTAATTGCTCATGGCAATGTGGTTAACAATGGAAGAGCACATGAATTTGTGCGCTAATGACATGGTTTAAAGGATGTGTAAACCCAGGCTCCAGCCTAAACACACTTGAACAAAAAGCTGTGATTAATAAGAGATAAACTTAGTGTTAAGAGGATTGTGTGACATGGCACACAGTACCACGAGACATCTGATGCATTGCACATGTGTTCAGGTTAATGTGATTTTTTTATCAATCAAGTGACATTAACAACTTTTTAAAGTTGTTTTTTGTCAGTCCAGACTTACATTTTTTGTCAGTCATTCTTCATGTGTTTTTGTAAATTCAAATAATAAACAATTATATGACCAATGTGAAAAATACAGAAGAAAAACTAAACTCCATAGTTTTCACATGAACTTACACATTAAAAAGTTTGTTCTGGGTTTCTCGTTTCTTCTGATTTGTTGCTTTTAATATTTCCTGCAAACAAAAAATAAAATATTTCAGTGACCTTCATAAGTAAGGATTAACAAAATTCCCTTGTAAAAGTGCAAATAACCCATATTAAAGTTTGCACACACAGCTTGGGAGTAACAGTTCAAGATGTGGATTGTTGTGTGATAAAGAAGTGAAACAATAATAAAACACCAGGGGGCATTGCAACAGTTATTCAGACAATGCTTACAGAAGAATACTCCACACCCCATTACTTTTTACACTGATTTAGTGACAAATCACTGATTGTATGCAATCAACTTTTACAAATACACAGCGGAAAAAATTATGCTTTTATATATTATATACATGATTAAAAAATGTGTTTAAATGTCAACAACAAAAAATATATGGTGTAAACACTATGCACACCTAAACCAGGAGTTCCAATTTTATTTCGTTTTTCTGGCCTTAAATTTGCCTATTTATATTGTATGTAGACCAAATGATTCTATTTAATCCATATTTACATTAGCTTGTTGGCCCCCAAAAAACTAAATGTGTAGCAAAGTCACCATAGATTTGATATTCTTGACATAGGCCACAGTACAGGACATGGTGGGCTGGATTTGGCCCTTGGGACAGTCAGTTTGACACCAATGGCCTACGCTATTGTCTGTTTCAGACACACAAGCTGGGTTCCCAGGCTACTATTACATAAATGTAGATTTGTCAGATCGCAAACAAAATTATCACTAATTACGTCATTAAGAAATCCGAGCTGTTTTTCTATTTCTTTGATCTGTGAATTCATTGAAGTGATTTCCGACTGCAGCTTGTTGCTTGTGCTTTGTAAAGTTGAATCTAAAAGTGTAGTTTACATTATTGTAAAACAACATTTATGACTAAAATTTGTGCAAATTTCAGGCTTTATCCCAAAACCCTGTTAGTGAAATGTTTATAATCATAATTTTATATTTATTACAGTTCAAGGGTTTGGGGACTTCTTGGATTATCAGGTACCAACTAAAAGTATTTTAAACAAAACTTTGCTTACTTTGATCTTCTTCATTAGAAAGTTGATTTTCAATGATGCTTTCATTAAATAGTTTATGTTCATTTTGTTGCATTTTTGCTTCCAACATATCAATTTCATTCTGTGAAAGGATGCACCTTAGGTTATATATTATATATAACACTAATTTGGTTATGTCGAAAACATGTTGCATTTTAACAATAAAATCTTAAATATATATTTAGAATAGGAATATTCATAGTGTGGCTGTGTGGGTATATATGTATTTGCACACTTTATATTATATTTGCACACAATAGGTTAACGACCCAGACAACTTATGTATGTATCATGTGATACATCAACTAAGTAAAGAGAATGATGCACGAGTAAATTTGCTAAACAAACTTCAGCATCGCAAACAACTACACTGTAAATGAAGAAAAATTTCACTACCTGAGTATTCACTGAGGCATGGGACTTATTTTCCATGGTCTGTTGGAACTTGTCCATTTCTTCCGTGATGGTTTTCAAGGTTTGTGTCTGCTCTTTAATGTGATTGTGCTGCTCCAGAACCAAGCGAGTAAAATCCTCTTTAGCTCGTGCTGCTTCTGTTGCTTTGATAGAAGCTTTGCTTGTGGACGTGGTTGCCATGGCACTGTCTGGACGTGTCTTTACTGGCGATGCCGGAGTGCTTGAACTGTTCGTCCGTCGATGGTGCAACTGGTCAGGTGTTTTACTCCTGAACTTGCCGGGCTGTGTAAAATGTTTGACTTTATTTTCGTTGAGATTTATTTTCCCAATATCATTCCTCATTGGAGGAGGGACAAGTGCTTTTTTTTTGACACCAGCAGCAGATGGTTCATCGTGTCTGAATGCAGGTGGAATTAGGCCTTCTTTCTTGACTCTGTTGCTTGCTGGTGTAATTTCCTCCTTCGTGGACTCCACATTTGAGCTGGTATTGTTTCTCAGTGGTGGAGGAATCAAAGCCTTTTTCACAGGTGGCAATTTTGGTTTTTCATTTTCAACTGTTTTGTCAGTAAAATGGTCGTTGTGGTTTGGGTGCTTTAGTGTGTTGTCCAACGAAGAATTTGCAATGGTCAATGATTTCCTTTTGGGCTCCTTTCTATTGAGCGTGCTATCATTTTTTTGTCTGTGTTTCAGTTGAGGAGGAAGACTTTGTCTAGAAGAAAGTAACACATTACATAGTGACGGCATCGCAATAGAAGAAATACAGCAATTAGTAACTTTAACAGAATGAAGAAATACAAAAAATTACATAGTAAAACATTATGCATAGAATTTAGATTTAAGCACGGATGCAATATAAAAATGCATGCACACACAAAGTTTAACAATGATAATTTGTTGCATGCAAACCTGTAGGTGGATCTTTCTGGAGTTATGATACTGTCTTGCGTACTGACACTACTTGCACCAGTTCTACGTAAAATAAACTGAATCTCAGTACTTGCTTCACCAAGTTTCGACAGCACCTGAAAAAATTTGGAGAAAAATAAATAATATATATATATACAAATATTTATGTGCTTGACTATTTGTGCATATGCTAAACGACACTTTAATTTGTTTAAAACATTTTTTGATACCTGAAGAGGCTTCTCAGAGGGTGGAAGCATTTTCTCAATATTTCTTCTCTGCTCAACCAAAGTGTATCTGCCGGTACGACCTGAAAATACACAGCTCAGTAATCAACAATTAAAACAAGTTTTTAAAAAGATTTATACAACTAAAAAACACAAACCAATTGCATTTGTGCAATAACTTTTACTTACACCCAAGGTTAATTGTGTATTTATATATATATACCTGTAGCTTGTGCCAGCGCAATCACTACTTCTTGCACGGTAGTCTGCTCAGTAATTCCACACACGACACGCTGAATCCCATCCACCCATACTTTGAGCTCCATGTTACAAAAAATACAACCACTCAAGAAATAATTCGTCCTCACGAAAACTCACAAGGTCATTCCTGTACTTGTACTGGCCTAATTGTGTCACCCAATCATGGCATACACATCTTTATCAAGCTGGAATTCTGCCCTGTAGTTTCAGTGGTGTTCTTCGTAATTGAAGAGTTGCTCAGAATATCCAAAATGTTAAAACTGTTGTTGCCTTACAGGCACAAACACAATTCAACAACCTTCAAGCAAAAAAAATATTTTTGTTTTAATATTAACAACAATAATAACTTCATGCAACAGGAAAAGACAAATACACCGATATACCAAATTGGAAGGTTTGTAATTTGCCATTAGGATTTTTGTTCAGTGATCATTGATTGTGTACACGATGGAAAATTTGATAATTTATACAAAAGTATATGTTAATGGTGCAGACTAGCCAATATTCACATGTACGAAATTCTTTTTTTCTGGGCAAATTGGTTGGCTACAAAAACTGTCAATTGTAATATATCGACCTTCAACAATTTAATGCAGCATTCCATCATTCTCACAGAACAACACAAATAAACGTTTGTTGAATCATATTAGTAAAAAAAATCCTTCAGAGAACAGAACATTCAATGACAATTAGCCTACTTCGTCATTTTTATAATTAAACTAGTATTTTGCACAAAAAAGGGGCAAGATGTTCAAATAAGGGCAAAAATGACTAAGAAAATACCAATTCCTAAATGTTTTGCAAAACAAACCAACTATTTTTACAGCTAGAAACTCATACACTACAAGAACTAATCTACATTCCGTCAAGCTGCACATAACTTTGAAGTAATCAGTGACGATTATGCGTCATACTGTGGTATTACGCAATGCTATAATCTCGTAAACACCGCACACTCCCAATCCAAAGCCATTTAATTTTTAACTTTCCTTTTGAAATGCCCGAAGGCGTTTTAATTGTTTTGAGCACAAAATTCCTACTGAACATAGAAATCACATTTCGAAATTTTTGGGTGGAGGGAAAGTTTTTACTAATAGAAAATTGATTCTCAGTAATATCAGATGTTGGCATGTTGCAAACACAAAATTAACAAACAAGTGAAAATTTACAGACACAATACTAGATAATTTATTAAAGCAAGGAGTAACGCATGTGGTTTAAACTAGTGGATAGTGCAACCGAATATATACGATATGATATACCACAAAACTACAATTATACGTTTTGGTATTTTTTAAAAACAAAAAAATTAGAGGCGACTTTAACAACTCTCTGAACTGTTATGCGAAACACACATCAGCGGAAGCGCTCAGTTGGAACTTGGAACCGAAAAAAGTTATTCATAATTTGCTTGGAAATATGTTTCAGTCGCTGCTGCTGTACTCTTATTCTTCCATTGCATCAAACTCCTCGTCAACTCCTTTCAGTTTCTTTCTTCTCCATTTTTTCCTAATTTTGGGGTTACCAACTTTTCCCAGTTTTGCAAGCTTCGTTCTTTTTACTTTCTTGCTCGACTTTTTAAGTTTTTTTTAGTCCTTTGCTGAATGCGGAACTTTCTCTTTCTTAAACTTTTTCATTTTATCGCCACCTTTTGCTTTCCCGAGCGATTTGTCTTTTGTCAACTTTCCTTTTTTTTCTTGCCTTACTTGAGACACGTACGTGTTATAAAGACGTCTCGGCTGTGAGACTGAAACGCATTTTGCTGCTTGAAGCAAGTAAAAAGATGCGAGTTACCAGACGGGTTTTCTGCGTGTTATCGTTTATACAACAAAGGACTATATCGTAAGGAAACAATATTAAGCCTCCCCTACAAGCGTACATACATTAGCCAACGAAAACAATGCACAGGTAAACCCATTGTTAAAAATGCAAATCATTGCAATCAATAGGAGTCACACAAAATAAAATGTGGGGAACGGTAGGCAAGTGGGGCGCAACCAAGTGGTCCATTTTGTCAACAAACCCAACCGCTAAGTTTTGCTTCAGAGTAAGACGTTTATGGAACGGATATGTTCCCCCGGAAATATTAAATGTAGATTTGCAAAAAGCTTCATATTCACAACCTCAAACAGAGTCCGCACACACAGGATAAAATAAAATATAGCCTATTCATTAACAACTTACAATTGAGAAAAATTGATCAAAAAAAATAGAAGTGTTTTAAAATTAAACTCATTTCTACGAATCGTTTTCTGTTAATAAGCTGATTGTAAATTTGAGATAAAGGTTTATATTGCAAAATAAGTTGCTGCTAAAACCGCACTAAGGAATTCGCACGCTCAAATAGAGATCGCATTTGCTGAGACACCAGGACGCGAACAAGAAGGTCAAAAAATTGTTTGTCGGTCGCACACACGAAAACTACCGTCGCAGAACCGCCAGACAAACGTCGTTAACTGTTCCAGTGCAGTGACGGTTTCTGTTTAATCGGTGAACTTTATTGTCGTTTGGTCATTGCTGGGAATACAACATGGCATAGAAAATCTTTTTTACAAAATCCAATTAAAATTATAAATCTTGTCATACTAAAAGTTCGCGAAAAGCATGTGTTTGTTTACAAAACAAAGAGGCTTGAGAAAAACTACAGAAAGTAGTTTTATTAATTAAGCAAATAAATATCTTACAAATGTGAAACCATAGAACGATGATCTTTATAAAGAAGCGTTGCTTGATCATGACCTTCAAAGGTTTTTGTAAACAGTGGACGACCGGTCTTACTGTCAACGTAATCTTTGTACGAAAGGGATTTGAATGGCGTGAATGACAACGAAAGCGGCACTTGTATAGATTGATTGCTTATTGCCAAAAGTATTTGTACTTTGCAACCAGCTTTCACGACCAGTTCTTCCAGTCGCTTTCCCATATTATGCAATAATCCACCATGTTGAAATTCAGGAACAATGCAGCAAGGTCCAAACTCCGCGAACACATTTGTCTGAAATTTAAGGAAAAAATTTTCTTCAAAGTTTTCGTAAAATCTTGTCAGAGCCTGGCACTTCTCTGAGGGCTTGAAACCTAAGCTTTTCGGATCTTGAACTGGAGTTACCTGACATTTGTTGTGGTGAATTGTTGCCAAGGCTAGCGCTACCACAGCGCCATTTTTTCCTGTAAATCCAACTGCCAGGTTCTGTTTTAGGGCGAGCAAAGTACGATGTTTATGAAACTGGAATGTTTCTTCCGGGGATACTTCAGCCATTTTATGAACATTCTCTAGGTTTGTGTAATGTTCCTTAATAAACTTTAGGACGGCAGCTAGATCCTTTAAGGAAAATCTACACTCAACCAAAGTCTCCATGGCTTGGGGTTTTCCTGTGTACTGTGCTGATGAATACTCTTCAAATCTTTAAATCCAAAGCAAATCTTTCATACGTTCCATCTTGCAAGACGCTGTGGTATTTAAGTAACCGAGTCACTGTTGATCTTGAAAAGTATTAAACTATCCAATAATTAAGAAAAACGATTATTTAAAGCTGGGTTGGCTACAGGCTGACATACAATACATTGTCCACAAAGCTTGCCAATCCAACCTTCCTTGTCCTAGGATTGTTTGTCTACATTGAAAGTACACCTTATGTCAGCAAACTTGGGCACTACGTCCAAGAACTTTTTTCTACCTTGTTACGGTTCAATAAATTTAGCAACTGAAGGGTGTCCATGGGTTTACATTTTCAACGAAGACTCATACATTTTCGATAGCAGGCGACTGCCATAGTACCACAAATCATTTATGAGGAAGGACACCACAAAAAGACAAACACAAAATACCTTGTTCACTATTTCGTCGAGTCAGTTTAAAGTGCTGCGCACAATTTGTTTTTCGACTGTACCAAAAGATGTGTAGGTGAAGTATATTGACCTGATGTCATGGAACTGCGAGGCACGTGACTGAAAATGTTCGATATTATATCAGAACAAAATATATTTTGTTACTAATTTACTGGTGTATTTATAAAGGTGTTTTATATATTTGTTTTTTTAGAGATGTTTTATGCTTCCGCATGATAAGGCACGATCGCCTCACTTCACAGCTCCTAATTTGGCGATCACAACTATCGTATGGAGATCATTAGGTTCACAGGCATTGCAGCCAACCTAGTTTCTTTATATGTATTTTGTTCAACATTTATACACGAAAAAAAAACATAATGTTAACAGCAAAAAACGGATATGAGCAAAAACCATACGAAATCGTGATGACAAGTATTACAAACGTCAAGCCATTGGACGGTGGTCTTTGTAGAGAAGCGTTGCTTGATCATAACCTTCAAACAATTTTTTAAACAGTGGACGACCGGTCTTGCTGTCAACGTAATCTTTGTATGAAATGCATTTGATTGGAGTAAATGATAAAGAAAGTCGGACTTAAATAGATTGATTGCTTATTGCCAAAAGTATTTGAACTTTGCAACCATCTTCTACAGCCAATTCTTCTATCCGCTTTGTCATGTGGTGCAATAAGCCAACATGTTGATACTGAGGTAAAATGCAGCAGGGTCCAATCTCTGCGTAGACGTCTGTCTCAAATTGAAGGAAAAAAACGTCTTCGAAATGAACGTAAAATATTGTCAGAGCCTGGCACTTGCTTTCAAGCATGGCGTATCAAGGAATTAACGTAGGCCCAGGCGACTCCCAAGCAACCAGCTTTAATTTTCTATATGTTTAAACTTCAATCGTCTTTATATGCGCTGTGATTCACAAATATTTAATTGTGACACATAAAAAAAATCTGTGCAGGGTTTCCATGGGTCTTTGGGGCATAGGGATGCGTCAAATATTTACGCGCAGTGCACTTTGGCGAGAAAAAATGACCTGACGTCATGATCAGCACCTCGCCAAGCATTGCTGTTGAGAAAGGGTAGCTGTTGATACAGCATGGGTTCGTTTGCAATCTCTTGTCGTGGGTTCCTGACCCAGTACTTACAACTTTGGCGTAAATACACATTCCCTTTACTTTTACCAATTTAGCATTGGGCAAGTAAATGAATTAACGTGACTGGATGAATTGCTACTTGAACAAGACACATAAAAAAGCATTGTTTCGCAGATTTTGCCCAGTGCTTCTTGCCAATGATTAACGCACAGGCCAGTAAGTCTCTTCTGAACGTTTATACTAAAACGGATATCATCAAAATCCCACAAATGTTTTCCATGTTGTATCTGCGAGCAAAACACGCGTTTCTGTCAATTTATTGTATTTCATCAAACTTTAGTCTTTCGAAATGTCAACAAAAACTAACAAGGAACCAGAGCAACTAGGCTGATCCTACCAGGGTACAAAGTTGCTTGTGTTTACTGACTATCAACCCTGCTGGCGAAGTGCTGGACTGTGGGGACGTTTCACACGCATGTAACGGACAAATGCGTTTTTAGCAATGTAAGACTGTTGCACACTACCTACATTTTAGGTACAAAAACACCAATTAATCTCGAATGTCATACTCTAATGGGATGTGATTTCCATAATCGATAAACAGGAGTAATTCCTTTATTAATTTGTTTCAGTTTTAGTCTTCCCCTTGCCCAAGGTCAAAGGTAAAACACACACAATTCTCAAGGTCAAAGCTAATACATAATCCACATTATCCCGAAGAATTACCGTGTTATTTTTGGCGTAGGTCTTTGTAAAATAGCGTCGCCTCATCTTCATCTTTGACGTTGTTTATAAACAGAGGTTGACCAGTTTCACTATCCACATAATCCTTGTACGCAATGCTTTTAATTGGAGTGTAACCGAGGGATACAGCAGTTTTGCATGAGAACGTGTTTATCGTGAGAGCAGTTAAAAGTTTACAATTCTGACTGACGATCAACTGCTCCAAAGAAGAAAAAGTTAGATGAAGAAGTCCTTTATGTTGAAAGCTTGGAATTACACAGCCAGCTCCATACTCGGCGTACACATCGGTGTTGAACTTGGAGAAAAAGTCTTCCTCAAAAAGATTATAAAACCTTGTAAGAGCTTGGCACTCTTTGGAGGGTTGAAATCCACGCTCTTTCAAAATAAGATCCAGCTCAATTTTTGGACGGTCTCTGGTGTGTAACGTAGCCAAGTGAATTGCCACCAGGTGATCTGGTTTTTGAACAAGACCTATCGCAAGGTTTTGCTTCAGGGCAAGTAAGCAACGGAGTTTATGGAATTGATATGTTTCTTGAGAAGAAACTCCAGACATTTTGTGAACTATTTCCAGATTTGTGTAATGGTTCCTGATGAATTTGAGAACAACGTGGGTATCTTTGAGAGTAAATCGTTTAAACTGAAGATTAAACATTTTCGTAAATGATTAAATACGCCGAGAAACATCGAACTAAGAAATTTCCTGAAACAAATTAGACGCAAAATGTTTAAAAACAAAAGTCAGATATTTTTCGTATTAAATCGCACAAAATTGCAATTTATATGGTCAGAGACACTCACACTAGAATGTGTTATTTATTATCAACTTCCTGTAACTTTTGCAACACTGCTGCCACTTTGAATATCCACTGGTTAGGACTATATACACTCCTAAACAAAAAACTTCTTCCATCGTGGTGTATTGCCTTTTTTAACAATCTGTACTTTAATGTAGATTTCAACTACCCACCTTCTATTTATTCTTACCCAAGTTTATGTTACAGTGTATGTTAGACTCCACCTGCAACAACGTAATGTTTTTTTGGGGGTACTTTTTTCATGTTTTGCTGAATGCCATTTTCAGGAAAACGTAAGCGATAAAAGAGACTGATAAAAACGTTCTATCGACACCAGACACGGTCTGATGTCTGGCCAACACACGTAAAATATGCAATGCCTTCTCTTTTAGTTTACTTGTTGTGATATTATATCAATATTTGATTATAATCAATATTTACGGTAATATTTTATCATGGATGTGTACGTTCCAAAATTAGGAGAACATTTCTGACAACTTGACTAACAATTTCTCAAATTTTGCTCAAAGCGCTGAATTACCTACTCAAGTTCCTGTACTTTCATTGATATCAACGAAAATTAAGACGGAAAGTTTTTACTTATTCCAGTTCTAAAATGCTTTTTGTTGCTTAAAGTACATATGACACAGTCATGACAAATTTGCATAAAACTGAAAGTACAAACATGTTTCCAAAGGTTTTCGGTTCTAAGTTAAGTAAAAAGAGTGGAAACTGCACGAAAAACAGCGGCGACCAAAAATCGTTAACCTTTCGCTGCAGCGAATTTCACGCCATACAAAGCGCTCGTATCAAAAAATGCATTGTTTGCATAGGAGAAGGCGCCTTATATTGCAGATATCGAATAGTTTCAAACACACGTGAACCCACTAATTATGTTACCTCAAAGGTCAGGACAAGGTTTTACATCACACAAAAATATGTTCCTCTGGCGTCACAAACCAAAGGCTTATTTGTCCCTGATTATCGGAAGACCAAAGCGAAAAGCAGCCACGACATTACTCTGTACTTCAATAAGATGTGGATGGTTGGGTTCTTCGCTCAGTGACATTACATGACGTCATTTTGGGTGTGACGACATAACTTTAACCTCACCTTTGTGACATTAATTTGATGATTCCAACATTTCCAGTTGCGAACTAAATTGCGTAAAATATACTAGTGGTTGATTGTGGCGAATTAATCACATCATATATGACGCGAACACGTAGGCAACGCTACTGACAGGCAATAAGTGTTGCTGTGACAGAATAACTGTGTTGCATATTCTAATTTTGATCGTTTTTTCTCGGCGGTCTTTGCCAGCCTCAAACTTTAATTAATTATATCGTTTGCTGTGAGTGGACAAAACAATGCTTAATTAGCAGATTGCATCTATCGTGATTTTGAAATGTTCAAACACCCTGTCCCAGTAAAAGTTTTATTATTACGCAAGTAAATAAAACCTAGTACTGTGGAACAGCGGCCATCTGTCTGCGGCTCAAATAAACATCAAAATCCGTTTGTTGCACTTGTTTGCTTCTTGTTCAGCGGTTCAATGCAAAACTATTCTAAATTAGTTTTACAATATTTTCACGCATAAGGCTTGGTGCCAGCACTCGCACGACTAAAGCGCCTTGACGTCACACAACAATAATCTCGGTTTCGCACGATTTCTTGCGCAACGGTTTGAACGCAACTTTGATCAGCTGTAACAAGTTGCCGTGCCAAGCTACATTTTTCAAATTAAGATTTTGTCGTATTTTATCGCTTAAAATGAAATAACATTTTCCTACTACACAATGACAATGGGACACGAACAGAAAAGATGACACACAGTTTCCACCTGCTTCTTGCATATAAGCTTGCAGTTAAACATAAGCTTGCAGTTCAACGGGCATTAATCAATAGTTTACTGCCTCCTAACACGTGAAATATAAAAAAGTAGCAAATCAAACAGACAGCACATGCAACACAGTCAAATGCTGGGATTTAGGATTCCCCAGTCGCTGCTTTGCTGATTCTAAAGTCTGCTTGCATGTTCTTGCTGAAGACTATACTTGATTTGAAACTCCGTGGCAGACTTGTTTATTATATTGAAAGGCACGATTGTAAATACCAGGTGGCTTAATTTTAATTTGTTTCAGGCGCGTTTAACACGTGACTGAATTGCAGCGAATTAACTATTAAAAGAACGTGCGAATGTTTACAGCGCGATAGCGAGAACGACAACAGGGCCGAGAGAGGTCGAGCGACTGAGAGGGCGAACAATTACTACGAGGGCGTTTTGTAACAAAGATTCAGGAAAAACGTGGTTATCCAGCAGGGTATCAGCAGCTTGTTTTGAACTCTGCAGGAAGGCTTAGCTTCGCCTGCATCCTTTCCGTCTAGTGTTTCAGTATTGAATTTCAGGAAACATGCGGCGTGGTCAGAACTAGGCCAGGGAAAACGTGCGTGTTGCCACACCATAGAAATCACATTTCGAAATTTTTGGGTGAAGAAAAAGTTTTTGCTAATAGAAAAATCATTTGTTTTACTGTCATAATACTAGATACTTTATCAAAACAATGAAAGGTTTAATTCTGGGAATGCGGTTTAATTCTGGCAAGTGGTGCAACATGCGATAGGCCATCACAAACATAAAATTTAATTCATCTGTATTTTTCAATACAAAAAAACATTAGCGGCGACTTTATTAACTCTCTAAACTGTTTTACGAAACACATAACGAATCGTTGGCGGAAGTGCTCAGTTGCAACTTGGGACCAATTAAAGTGATTCACAAGCTTTTTAATGGGCTTTGAGATGTTTCAGTCGCTGCTGCTATACTCGTATTCTTCTTCCATTGCATCAAACTCCTCGTCGACTCCTCTCAATTTCTCAATCCCACCTTGTATGAGATCTCGCGTTCTCGTGAAATCATCCAACCAACTGGTCGCCTCTTTTTCTCTGTTATCGACCACGTGACCAATTAAAGTGGTGACCTTTGCGCGGTTTCTGGTACCAGCCACGGTTTTTTGAAGGGCATTTTCCGCTTGCTCTTTCTTGCCAGTTATTCGCATCAGTCCGTCGGCCACGTTCATCGCTCCTTCCACCCCATCCATAATGCCGCCTTTCGGTCCCCCACGACCTTTGAACTTCATCTTAGGCATTTTGGGAAGTTTTTTTCCAAAACTTTTCCCGCCGAGTTTCCCCTTCAACTTTCCCATGTTTCCTTTGAATTTTTTCTTTCCAATCTTTCCGACTTTCCCCAACTTCTTTTTCATTTTTCCGCCTTTCAATTTCTTCCCCATTTTTCCTAATTTTGGCGTTTTAAATTTTTTACCCAATTTCGGCTTTTTCCCGATTTTGCCAAGCTTCGGTTTTTTCACTTTCTTGCTCGACTTTCCAAGTTTTTTTAAATCCTTTCCTGAATGCGGAACTTTCTCTTTCTTGAACTTTTTCATTTTATCGCCACCTTTTGCTTTTCCGTGCGATTTGTCTTTAGTCAACTTTCCTTTTTTCCTTGCTTTACTTGAGCCACGTTGATCTTTTCTATGCTTTGAGTCTGACTTCTGTTTTTCTCTACGTCTGCCCTTGCCACTCTTATCTGCCGAAAACCGCAACAAGCTTTCATGGAATAATTTTATTGGATACAAAACATGTTCACAAAACCTGCGACATATCTTAGTAGAGATGAGCTAAGTAAACACAAATATCAGGATTATATGAGAAGTTGTTGTTTTGCCAGAGGGGTCTTTCTGCGTATTTATCGTTTATACGAGGAATATACCGTAAAGAAATGATATTAAGGCACCCCTACAAGCGTACATAAATTAGCCCAACCAAAAGAATACAGAGGTAAACCCATTGTCAATAATGCAAATCATCACATTTTTTGCCACACATAATAATATAACTTTGTCATATGAGATGATGAAGCACGCCATTTTTGAGATATCCACGGACACATTATTATGGATCATATTTTGCAGTGAATCACTTTTTCTCGCTACCTGGTTTATTGTGAGTTTTTTCCGCGTTTTTGTCCTTGGAGTGAGAAGCTTTGTTTTCTTTGTCGTCTTTTTTATGCGGCGCAGGGGGGCGCTGTGGAGCTGGCGCCTTTTTCGGAGACTTTTTTGGAGAATCTTGTCTTTCGTTATCACGTGTCTTGTGTGATCCTTTGTGTTGGTCTGTTGCGTAACAATCAACTATTCTTTAAATTGTACAATTCGAACCGGGTTCCAGAACATAAAGAACTACGCGAATCACCCAAAAATCTAATATCGATTAAGTTCATGGCTTCATTGGTGTGAGCGTGGGGACAAAATTCAATGGACATTATTATTGTGGGAAATAAAGTAGAAATAAGGTATTATTATTTGCCTGAAAAGGATATTTATTTCTATGAGTCCACTTCAACACCTTTGATTTCATCAGGACTGATAATACTGTATGCGCTACCTAAAAATGTATATACTGTACAGTTAATTACGTGAAAAATGACAAGCATTTTAATTTCCACTAGAAGAGTGCTGTAGATGATGCTTAATATCAATGTAAAAGAGTCAAACCGTTACCTTTTCCTTGGGACTTTGATTCGTGTTTTTTGTCCGAAGATTTCGCCGGATCTTTTCGCTCGTGGGACTTCGACGCCTGTTTGTTTTTATTATGTGAAATTGATTCTTTCTTGCTCTCATGGGATTTTGTTGTTTCTTTTCTTTGACTAGACTTATCTTTCGACTCATGGGACTTAGACGCCTGTTTGTCTGAGTGTAAATTTGATTCTTTCTTGCTCTCATGTGGTTTTGACGACGCACTCTTTTCCTTCGATTCAGCTTTTTTCTTTTGCGGCTTTTCTTGTTCTTTGCCTTTTTGTTTCTCTTCGTTTTTCGAGTCCCGTTTTTTCTCTTTTTCTTTTTTCCGTTTTGTTTCTCCCTGAATTGTTCACTTTGATAATGCGCAGAAATAACATAACCTATAGTAAACTAAAAAGTAAATGAAAACTACAAACAACTGCTAAAAGTCAATTTAAACAGATTTGACAAGCGAAATTTGACCCCGCCCCTTGACTCATACTCACGACGTCGGCATCCAAATCGTCGAACTCGTCAAACCCGCTATACTCGCTGTAACTCGTTCCGTAAACGTTTTCACGGGCTCCGGGCATCCGTTTAAAAACATCGGGGGAGTTGCTGCGCCTACTTTGGCGTTTCTTCTTATGTGGAAGTTTTCGACTGAAAATAGCCAACAAATATCGGGCTGTGTAGAAAGTATTTCGAATCGTGATGTGAGGATTAGTTTGAAACTTACGAATGAGATCCAACGTCCGAATACACGTTGCTGTAACCGTCAGTTTCTGATAAAAGTTCAACGCGATCTTTTCGTTTCTGTACGTTACGCTTGACTGCGTCCGCGTTGTCGTGATGTACTTTATCATAAGGCCCGTCTATGTCAATTTAGATTGAGTTTAACAAAAAAGACAAAAAGAACTCATAAAAATATCACAAGGAAATTTGTCGTGAAGATTTGTTGATTTAATATATCAACAAAATACTTTTGTTTTCGTAAGGCGTAAAACCACTGTTGAAACACACATTTCGGTAAATATTGGTCACAAATTTAAACCTTTCGAGTAGGTAAAGTTAAGGGCACTTTCCATCTGCTGGAAGAAAATCTTCTGCCCGAAATACGGAGAATCATCAGTTCCATCATTCAAGCTGATGTCGGTGAGATAACAAACGTACACGGATCTGAATTGAATAAAAATGTATCTCAAGATATACACAAAGGTAAACGTTTGACTGTGTGCATGAAGGAATTACTTTGTATTGGGTTGATACGTAAGTTTTGAATCGTTACGTAAAGTATTTTAAAATCGTTTTAATGAAAGAACGATGTATTGGATTGTTACGTATGTATGGTATTGTTACGAAGACTGACCCGACGGCTGCTTCCAGCATAGAGTAAAATACATGTGATATGAAATAAGCAAGTAGAGCCCCCACGGCAAGGGGGTACCCGTACATAAACACGCCAGGTTTGTCCTTGAGTAGAAGAAAACCGACAGTAAGCACGCTCAAGGTCACCGTGAGTTTGCCGAGGAAGAAAGCGTAAGAGGATATGGCTGTGATGCCTTTGAGGTGCTGCAAATAATCAAGTTTTCTTTAATCCGCTTTAGTCAGCTGTTTTTCGGTTGTAATAGGGGGCAAAATAAAACAAATCAAATCATTTAATTTTGCACTACATTGCAATGTAAATGAACAAGTTATTAGTAAAACTCCATACTGACGAAACCATGGAAAAAAATGGGTCGGACGCCAAAATAAGTTCACAAAGATGTAAAAAATAAGCATGAACTTAGTCGTATGGAGGTAGACATGGATATTTCATTTAAAAACCCTAACGTAAACGTACCTGACGGTCGAGCAGCACTTGTTTAAGCTTCCTTCCACTCTCAAGAAACCACGTGCCCTCTAGCGCCACCATGGCGTAGTTCAGATCGCTGATGTAAATGAGAATATTGTTTTGCAACCAGAAAAAGGGGGAACACCCTTTGTTGACAGTGTTCCACACCGACACCGCCACGTATCCGTCGGGTTCCTTTTTCTTCTTCTTCGGCTTTTTCTTCGTGCTCTGAAGGCTTTCTTTTCGTGCAGTTGAACCCTGAAAGTAAATGACGCGATGAAGAGACACATGATATTTTTGGGTGGTCGTGCATGTGACTGCTTGGTAAACTGGCGCAGTAAAATTAACCAAGTCGTTCCCAACCAGACACCAAATCACCCATGTTTGCTTATTTGGGTGAACGGTGCGATGCCACTGGAACATAGTAAAGGCATTACAGTATTGGACGAAAGTATGCATGATTCTGCGCTTGCTTTTAATTATTGGCCATATATATGTATACTATTATATATATACTCTACACCAATATGATATACTAACCTATTATGAAAGTTCATTTTACCAACCCAGTTGATTTTTAGTGCAACGAAACACCATTTAAAACCCAGCTTACCCCTCTTTTACTGTACACGTCATCGTATATTGCTTCGCTGTATGCGTCGGTATGAACGTCATCATAGATTGCTTCCCCAGCTTGAGATGTCGGTGCAGCTGATGGTGGAGGGCGACGGTAGGTTGAGTAACCATAGTAATCTTCCTTATCCATGGCGATCAACTGGTCGTGCTGGAGTTTTTTGGCGTTTTCCGTCGATGCAATGACGCGAGATTGAATAAAGCTGAGAAAAAACGTTGCGTTACAAAAGTAAGTCAAAAAAACATTAACGTTTCGCGCAGGGGTAGAAACCGTTGGTACCTCAAGGGAGCTCTGAGAAATCCGAAGTAACCGGCCAAAAACGAGCCTGCTACAGCAGATCCAAGGTGTTTCCGTATCAACCTTGATGAAGCGACTCGCATAGGACGGTACATGTACATTTTTTCCAGGGAAAAGTACCACGTGGCCACTGCAACACTGACTATGAGATTCTGACAAGCCAGAATAAAATTAAGTACCCAGAAAATGGACAAAAACTCAAAAACTAAGACGCCGTTTGTATAAAAGTCGTCCGGAACGTAGGATGCAGTACTGAGTCCAGTGGACGGGTCATTTTGTACATTCAGTTCAGGCTTGAATATCGCTGTAACATACTTGACTGTGTACATCCACAAACCAAACCCGAAACTTATCGAAGCGAGAGAAAATAATGGTAACATATAAATCCATTTCAGCTGCAGCAATGCGGAACATGCTTGGTCGAATAAAACTGCGCTTGCTTCCATATTTCGGCGGCCTGCGATCAGACAAGCTCCCGAGAAAACGATTACGACTGTGGTGCTGTAAATTGCGGCGTCTCTGAATACAATTGAATAGCCAGCTTGAGGCGCTGATTCGCTTGCGTTCCGGCCACTTGGAAATAGTGAAGCCCTTGGCTGAGGAAA
Organism: Ascidia mentula; assembly: GCF_947561715.1. Taxonomy (NCBI): domain Eukaryota; kingdom Metazoa; phylum Chordata; class Ascidiacea; order Phlebobranchia; family Ascidiidae; genus Ascidia; species Ascidia mentula. The sequence goes on along the minus strand of NC_138568.1, from coordinate 18,220,837 downwards.
TATGCGTAATGCTGCATCTCTGAGACTGTCTTTATACGAGTATCTTGCTTCCGGCAACGTCTCCACAAGACCAGGGTCAAACTCGTTGATTAGAGTGTAGAGGTACCACATGCAACCAGTTGCTGTTGCCCCAATTAAGAAGAATGAGACAAAACTGTACCAACACAACGCCGCGGCAGCCCCATGAACTATGACAAGAAAGATCAACGAAAAAACACAAGCAATAAGGGCAATCCAGGTTAATTCAGCTGCACAAACGTGGCAGTCATCTACGAGATTGTGGAGCCAATCGACGCCGTACAAATTCAACATTCGGTTTTGCTCTTGGATTGACAAGCTTTTAGCAAGGTAGAAAGGAGCACACCGCTTGTTTTTTTCCTCAAAACGCATGTCTTGCGAATTTGCGTCGCTTGCAGGGCATATAGCGCTTCGGATTGTGTTGTCATAAGGCGAATGTTCTTTCAAAAAATCATCACAAGAAAATTGTTTAGAAACAGCAGGACACACGCGAACACACAGCTTGAACCCTGTTGTCGTAGCATCGACTAAACTTTCGGGTTTGGTGATAAGGGCAGAAATTAAAGTTTTGTCGAAGGCTGTCGCGTTTTGCCCAGAAAAGGTTGCACCAGAGATGGGTGAGTTCAATAGTCCGCAAACATTTCCCCAAGAATCAACGCCGTTGGCAAAAACTTCTGGTCTGCCGTAGGCTAAACCTTGTTGCATAGCAGCACACATCCCAACCAAAGTGACAATAAACAATAAAACAGAAGGCACATCCGTAAGCCGACGTTCATATGACACTGGAAGATGAAAATCTTTGTAATCCGGATCTTCCTCCGAGCCGCAAATAGTGTAGGTGTTTCTGAGAAGTCCTTTCCAGCCTTGACCACAAGTGCAAATTTTCGTAAACCGACTCCATATCGCTTTTAGGGTCTCTACACCACAGGCGACAGCTTGGCAACAGTAACCACAAACTTGCAAGCACTTGGCTCCACCTCTAGCTACTGCACCTGCCATTTTGTTTCGCATAAACAACTAGTCATCCAAAGAAAAAAACAAGGCTATTGTGATGTCATACTGGACAACTAGTATTACGCAACAGTGAAACAATGAATATAATCTGCATGGAACTATTGGATTATGTTATTTTCTTGTATTTTGGTTTGTGTTATTAAAATGAGGCCGTTGTTAGCAATAGCGAATAACTACTTGGCTAGGTTAATAATTATGGTCTTTTACTGTCACATACATGTAATGGGTCGAAACCAGAGAAGTACTTAACCCCGAAATAGACTTAGTACTGGTTTAAAACACTAGCGTGGCCAACCCCGAAATTTAGGTGGGTACCAAATCCTTTGCAGGTTTAAGGAAGTAAAGGTCTCCTACTTACAATATCACCCAACGAAACAGGAAACGATTAGGCGTGCTTATTTTTTATGAAAACGGGGCCACAAAATATGCATCTGAAAAAAACATGCAAATCTTTATCTCAAAAGATTTTGGAGGATCCATGACACCTACCTGTCTGTATCAGTGGAAAAATTATTTTGTTGACAATTGGTGGTTTACAGTTTCACATTCTCTTGTTTCAGTCGTTTTTTTTTAAACGCAGTGAACAGTTGTGGGTCGTCTCAAAACTTTTATGAGGGACGTGGTGATGTTTAGGACAAAAATGCACCGATCTAACTATTTTCACCAAAGGTCACACCTTGGTGTAATGTTGTTGAAAAATGTCAGAGTCCTGTTGTAGCAGATGTGGAACACTTACAAAGGCACAATTCGCGACAACATATTTATTGAAGGTCACGAAATACCACATGGTTTGTTAGCATAAAAAAGTTAGTAGCTCAAAAGGCATACATTCACTTTCAACACAACGACAGTAAAAATGGATGGTACAAGCATTAGTTATTTACAAGCACATACAGAAGAAATAACTAGTCCCAAGGTCAGACTAAGTCGACAATGTTGTTGAAATGAGTCGTTGTTGGACAGATGTAAAAAATGAGTGCCATGATAAGAAAGCATGTAACAGAATAATATTTATAAAACAAATGGAGTCAAGTTTTTTTAGTTATACCCAACATAAGATTTTTCAGTGACCCATTTTTAATCCTGTTATACATGTTTGAATTTGATATTCTGAAAATATTTGCGAGAGGTAAAATATCTCTTTGATGGACGATCTACTCCACAACTGGGATACACACTGAGATGAGCAGCCAAAAAAAATATAACACAAATCAAGCCAAGTTTGCTACTTTGAAGATGGGACAAGCACTAACAGGATATCGCCGGCACCATTCTAAACTTTTGGCATCAGACAAAATTTACACAGAGCATAACACAACAATCATTGGTATAATAATGGATGAGCCATCTTTAAAATTTTGTGACAGAAGGCAAATTTCCGATTGCTGGAATCAAGTATTGCAAAAAACTGGCAGTGTAAGCAAAATATCTCAATGCTGATAATGTAAACATAAAGTTGCAAGGACTATTTCAATTAAACCTCAGGGAACAAGATATTCATGATTACTTAATTCTTAACTTTGTCTGAGAAACCTTTGCAATTGGTGGGCTGGGGAAAACCCACAAAACTGCTTTCTATGTTAAAATACTATTTACAAAGCAGGAGATATGGCTGCATGATGGCCAGCACAAAAGAAAACACTGCCAAAAATGGGCAACCTGGCATGACAGTCCACTCAGAACGGCATTGCAGCAGCTCTGGTATAAGAAAACACATTACAAGAATAAAGAGATGTTTTGTAGTGTAAAAAAGAAACTTCATTTTTATGAACAGCCAAGGGCAACATGGTTTAAAAACTTCTAAATTTGATTTTCTCATAAAGGCTAATCAAGGAGTTTTTAAACAGATAAAAAATTTGTGTTAGTGCAATAAACAAAGGCCAGGTAATTTCTGTATCACGGCCATGTAACATTTTCAAACAAGTTTGTGGCCATCACATTTTATGAGATGAATGTTAATTTTCGCAACCCAAGGTACAGATATCACAATAAGCACATGCTCAGGGAAAGTTTAGGCGAGGAACTGGTTGATCCCATTGCCAACGGATAGCAGCCTGGTTGATGGTCGAATGATCCTGTTCATTGTCTTTGGTTAAATCAGAGTTGGTTGTGACAGGCTGGGATAAAAGGATAGTAGGAGCTTGTGATAGGTTTTCCACCATTTGCTGGCTATGCTGGTGTTGTTGTGCATCTGTGGTAGTTAAAATGATGTTTTGCTGCTGTGGTGTGCTTGCTGATTGGCTTACCAATAACTGCTTTTGATCAGCAATTTGAAAAATCACATTATTTACTGGAATCTGGTGTTGACTAGGTTGTACTGTGTACAATGTGTGTTGGTTGCCATCGGATGCCATCTGTGGCACCTTGTACTCAGACTCCTGCGCTATGGCATGGCGAGAGACAAAGTTTGCAGCATCATTTGCATTATTAGGTTCTTGTTTGACGTGCACTTCACCAACTTCAGAGCTGATGGTAACTTCCTGTGTCTCAATTTGCTGTTGTTGCTGTTGTTGCTGTTGTTGTTGAACTGAGCCATCAATGGTAACCTCCCTAATTTCCGTTTCCAACCGTGGGCGTTTTGCTGAGTCCTCCTGGTTTTGTGCAGACCCAAGCTGCACAATACTGGGGTCGTACTCGCTTAAAGCAGCACTAGAAGACGGTATAGGGGGTGGGTCAATTCCTAAGGCAGAGGCAGTTGCAGATATGGACTGTTGTAACTTGGTCTTACACTCTTCCAAGTGCTTTTTAAATGTCGCTTCTCGCACATAGAGTTTTGAGCACCCTGGACATAGATACGGACGAATCTCCGCTTCTTCATCGACTGCAGTTGGTGGCACAATGTTAGCTGCAGCAGCGGCTTGGTTGATGACATTCTGGAAGTTGAAACTACCATCCTGCTGGGATTATTAAAAAAAATGATTAACGTAACTTGCGTTTCTCCTACACAATGGGTGTACAACTCAAAACAGGATGCAAGTAATTTTTATTGTATACACACTATTCATCGTGTGCCAAACATTTGTGTGGTCAGGGCTTTTTTAGCACCAGTGTGCATGAAAGCTTGATTGGAAGTTGCTCGATATAAAACAATATACATACGACCATACTGGTCAAACATGCAATAAAATTTTATACATTATCATGTGAAAGTTAGCCTGCATACCATTTTTAAACCAATGGTGCACCAAGTTTGGCATGCATGCACAGTATTGTGCACCACTGACTTGCACTTTTGCCTTAAAACATAAGCTTACTAATTTAACATTAATGCTACATTACCTCTTCTGTAGGCGTTTCTTGCTTTTTGGCAGTGGTATTATTAGCGCTTGTTTTTCTGTTTTTTCCTTTTCCTGGAGTGTGTCTTGCAACATGTGACTTCAGGTTGCTGAGTTGGGCGAACGACTTTCCACACTCAGGCCAATGACACTTGAATGGTCTCACACCAGTGTTGGGTCTGCATGATACAAAATCCCTAATTTTAGCATAAGATATTTACACATGCTAGTTACTGGTAAACGTAAGAACCAACAACAAAGGGGTTTATGATCTTGCTGTGTGCATGCGGCAATATACCAGGTCTAACACAAATCCAACTACTATAAGAAAATTAATTCTGCATCATTTTTGGGCGAGGTATAACATAATGGTTTTGCTTAACACCTCACATTCTTTTGGAACAACGTATGCCCGTTTACAAAACATTTCAAAATGTTGATATCTGCACAATATAACAAAACAAAACAATAATTTTTCCATTACATAAAGTTGCAATTTTTTGTGGGTAAATTCACAATGTGAAAACAATTAAATGCAAGTTGTTGTTTTCCTTCCCAAATTTATTTTATGCACATATGGCAAGGTATTGTTGTGTGAACTAAATCACTACTGTGTCATAAACAATCACCTTCCAAACCTGGTATGAATGGCAGTAGTTGCCGACTTAACATCAAGTGAAGCAAAGTTTAACATAAAATAAATTACTTTGGTGTATGGCGTGCTTCATGGCTCTTCAGATGAGACTGTTGCAAAAATGCCTTTCCACATCCAGGCCAGTGACATTTGTATGGGCGAACACCAGTGTGTGTTCTGCAAAATTATATAATATTGTCCGAAAATGAACGAACTGACAATTGCTAAAACTTCAAAACATATACTTGAAGAAATAAAACCAAAGCTAGCTTTGAAGGAATACAAGTTCAAGAAAAGGATGAACATATATATATCTTTACCAAATCGTAATAAAACAATCAAATTAACAATTGTAAATAACACAAAATTAAAGCAATATCAAAAGTATTTTGATGATCAGTTATGGAAAGAAACTTTGACTTGTAACACTTAAGCTTTAATTATACATTTATACAGATTATATATACAAAAACTTTCCCTGTTAAATACAGAATGTATATAAATGTGTTAAACATACCGCACATGCTGTTGTACGTGAGACAATTGCTTGAAAGAGTTGTCGCACATTGGACATTTGTAAGGTTTCTGTCCACTGTGGATACGTTCATGCTGTTTCAAGTAAAAGTTGGTGGAGAAACCTTTACCGCAGAAGTTGCATCTGCACAACAAAGACATTAACATTATTCTATGCACCAAGTATTCATGTTCTATTTGATGTGTAAAATAAATATATATGATTATTTTTCATGTGGTGCACCAAAGAAAACTTACATGTGGTGCACCAAAAAAACTTTCATGTGGTGCACCAAAGAAACAGTAGTTTTAACAAGCTTTCAACCACATATAGATTAGTTGTGTTATATTTTAATGTGAATCTGTTTAATAAACAAACCTGTATGGTTTTCCCTGATGATCTGTATGGAGTCTTGAGTGAACTGTCACAGCGCTTTTGTTGGGAAAAGTAACCTGGGTAAAGTGCTACAGATTATTATCCTTTGCTTCACTGATAACCAGGGTCGCCAAGCAGTGCTTATTTCTGGGATTTGTGCTTATTTGCACAGTTTTCTGACCTAAACATGCTTATTTTTTCATTAAATACAGATAATTAGTGATATCGAGTGATGTTAGACATTTATAGATGTACAAGTGTGGCTGAAAAACAATTGTGTGTTATAAATTATTGCAGTTCTACTGAAAAAAATCTTTAACATCACGACAAAATCAGAGAAACTTTCTGAAATAATTCCAATTTCGGCATCATAAAAACAACATGCCTATTCTTTTGTCTGAATTGATAAGAACTGTAGATTATGCCCAATTGCCTATAAACTATTTAAAGTGCTTGATGAGTTCATCAAGTATTTTAGCAAATACAAGTGTCAATTACAAACAAATCTGCAAAATATTCTTACTTGACATATGCGACATGTGTAAGTGCGAGCTTTCGGCTCAATGGCATCTGGATTTATTATGTCAACTGGCATGACGTTGTCAGTGGTTGTGTTTCTGGAGTCTTCTTGTTTTATTTTCTTATCTGTACCACTTGATTGTGACTGTTGGCTACAAAATAAATGGGAAATGGATCCATTGAAATTAGTAAACAATGAGGAATCTGATTAGAAGAGCCAAAAAATTTGGACTCAATTGCATTTGCTAAAGCCTTTCATTAATATAATACAGCCCACCTACCTTGTCAAAACAAGTCAAGAGTTGTTGCAATAATTAACAGTTTAGGCAAGGTAACAATACAAATTTGGTGATAGGCTGTTACAGAAAATGGAAGTATAATTCTTTTTGTAGAAATTAAATGTCTGATTCTAATCCTTGTAAAATTTGTTTATAGTCAAATAATAAATTATGTTTTCCAAACTTACACAAATAAATGAGGACTAGCAGCAGATGTTGACACAAGTCCAGACTGTTTGGTGGATGAGCTTGAATCCTTCAAAACAAAATTTCATTTTAACGTCCTACAAGTAACACATATTTCGAATTTGTTCCAATGTAACAATGGGTTTATTCAGTATATCATTCTCCAAAAACACCTAGGTGCACTAACACAGTGAAGATTTGTTTATGTGTAAAACTTTAACAAACAGTTTGTGTGTAATTCATAAAAATACATATTTACCTGCAAGAGTAGAACATAAAAATATATGTAGTTTATCTTATTGAAAAACAAACTCTTATATACTTTGTCAATTCACATATAAAGTAATTCACTCTTGAAATAAAATGATAAGTTGCAACCTACTGTTTGTGCAATCAATTGTTGTTGCTGTTGCATGAAACTGTCCATTGAATTTGGAATCATAGCAGTTTCACCACCATTTGAAACCTCCCCCGTATTCCAGAAAAAATTTTCTGACGATTCCATTGCAATGGTCTGTAGTAATGTTTGATCAAAAAGTAAAATTTCTGTTTTGCCTAGAATTGGCCATCCACGATTATACCTAAGTTTCTGTTAGCGCATATTCCAACACAAACTCCTACTTAAAAGCAATTATTCAAAAATCAGTTACCCTTACTGAAAGAAACGTTTATGTGCTAATTTGTATAGTTTATTCCAATGTAAAATTTCCACAAAATTATTGTCCTGCATTTGATGAAGATAGGAATGTACTTCACATGAAAATCAAATAAAACTTCTACTTGTTTAATTTTTTCTTATTACTCAAAGTTAAATAAGAAATATAATAACATTGAGCATGGTCAAAAAATAGACTTTATTATTTCTTGCTGTCTGGGCTTTTTTGTTGTGAATGGAAATGGGTTATTTAAAAATTGTTTACTAAAATACAAACAACAGAGAATTAACTTCATTGATGATTTACATGGTGAGTGGTATCGTTAAAGTACCTTTGGTTGTTTATACGGGGTTGTCTATGCCGAGCGAGCTAGCTCGACCGCAATGGCGGCGGATTGCAGAATGGCATGATTTTTAAACTAACTTCTACCATTTCATGTAACAACAACAGAAAAAAAAACAGATCACCGTCGCCTTTGCAGTTCTTCCTGATGTAGCTGCGAGATTGTGTTCTTCTTTTTTGTCTCTTCCTCGCAGGATCCGCTCGCAGAGTCAAAGCAAAATGTCCCTTTTTTCCACCTCTAGCCGTCGCAGCGCGCAGAAAAAATGTCTGCTCAGTGCCTCGCGATGAAAACGAAAAAGAACGTGACGTCACAGTTCAAGTGAATTGTTTGTTTAATGTTTGAATAAGTTTGCTCGAATCAATGCAGGCGCGTTGCCCTAATTACAAAAAAATAGCCAATAATTTGTAGTATTTTTTTCTTTAGGTTGCAATAAACCTTCTTGTGAACCATTTTAGCTGCCAAAGTTTTTCTTAAAATCAGCGATGCGCGACTAACTTCTATTGGCTACCCGGCGACACGTGATCAAAGAAGCGACTGTCTGGAATAATGATTGACAGATGGCCTTTGACGCATTAAATACAACGAAAATTTGGTTGAATTGTTAATTCATCAATAGTTTGAGTTTAAACCTGCCATACAGTGAGATTGTTAATCCCAAAAAAATTTGATAAAGGTGTTTTTGAGTGAATTTTTATTTGGCAGCATTTTCTCCCAACCAGGACTAGACTCACTGGATTTGGAGCGTGATTCGAACTTAACCAATATAAGTGTACACAATTTCAAGTAATTCAGTGTTAATTTTCTTTTGTTCAGACACAGTTATTCGTAAAATTAAAATAAATTGCCAAAAAGCCACAAATTTGCAATAAATTTACCAAAATATTTTTAGAAATAAATGTTTGTAGATTGTAAAAATACATTTACTTTTGTGACACTTATCATTTTAACTTTATGTCTGTGTACAAGTATAAGCAGGTACCACGATGGGGGTGTACAGTCGATGCCATTTTATTGGCTTTACGATGAGAATGGCAACGATTTATATGACATTAACACTTTCGTGCTGCACAATTCGCCGGTTTTGGCATAAACTTGCCCCAAAAAAGTAGCATTTTAGGTAAATATCGAAAATTCGATAAGATTCGATAAGAACGTCTACAGCTTACTCACTTTTTTTCAATCCAGATTAGAATTACCGACATTTTGGTGTAATTCGTCGAAACGTTTTTAAACATGACAATGTTAACAGCAATATGGGCCAGTCTTTTTTTCTCAGAATTATGAGGAAATCCGTGATTTGTGTTCCTAGAATTATCTGACATCTATAGATGTCCAAGTCTGCATTCGGCAACCAATCATAGGACGATTTGTTCCAATACATACAGTTTTCAGTTTGAGCACCTCGGATCTAAAGTGAAAGGTCATGTTTTCTCAGTTATTGTTCCACGCACACACACATTCTAGGAAAATTCGTATTTTTACATATATTTTTTTACCACATCGGGATTTGAACCCTGGATATCCTGGCCAAGAATCCCAATCAGGTTTTCTTTTCGTTATACGGGTCGGGCGCTTGACCAATGCTGCCAATCACCAGCCCACAAGTGCGCATTTGTCGAAGTTGCTTTAGGGCTGTTTCTCAACCAAATACGCCTGTTTCAATACATTTTAGCTTAAATATCATGAATTTACCGGATCGTAAAAACAATTTTGAAACTTTTCCGCTCAATAAGTGCAAAAAAGGTTGACAATCACTGCTCCAGCGCACTTAAAACAATTAATATTTAGTAATTGTTAGTGACGCCTCGTTTTGAAACAACGAGATCACGCGTTTTGCTTAATTCTTGTTCCAAAAATTTAAACTAAATCCCGGACATGTCAATGACTTAGTCATTTGTTGAATTTCCGCTGTGGTTTTAAGTATTTCAAACAAGGAGAATTTACAGGCAGTCGATGCCCAACACAAGCAAAGCAACCATGCATGGTTAAAATGCTAGGACAATTCGAAGGCTTGCTAGATAGCATATTGATGAAGGCAACCACACTAGATAGAAGAATTATTATAACACAGAGCATGGTCAAAAGAATAGACTTTGTATTTTATTACTGTGACGTCACAGTTCAGTTCAATTGTTTGTTTAATGTTTGAGTAAGTTTGCGCAAATCAATACCGACTCATTGCCTCAATTACAAAAAAACAACCACTTGTTTCAGCGTTAATATGGACTGATTTTTGTGACGTCACGTTTTAAAACATTGAGATCATTGTATTCAAAAGAGATTATGGCATTGCGGCACAAGCAAAGCAACCAGAATGCATGGACCAGTGCTAGGACAATTCTAACGCTCGCTGGATAAAGTCCTTTTAAATTGCAATGTGAGTCAAATGTTAAAAGAATTAGTCATAGTCAAAATATTTCAACGAGGTAAAATGCACCTATCAATTATATTTGAAGGTTACACAGTTTAGCGAAATTGAATAAGATTGGTAACATCTTTGTTGATATTGACCAAAAACAGCTGCAACCATCAGGCTTTATAACTTTTGGTTGAAGACAGGACATTTTTATGCCTAATGTGTTATGACTTGCGACTAAGCACGATGACGTCAACTCGTTACAGCAAATTGATTTCCACAAGCATGGGTGTGCAACTGATTATGTCAGCAGGCCTATACGGTTAGCTTGCATTGGGTTACTTATTCCAGATTCAATTCACTGTTATTGTGCACTGGTCTTCCCAAAAGGTACACCAGGAATTACTACAGACAGATGATAGCACATTCCAAAGTAATATACAAATTTCAGCGTTTCCGACAAATGTATGAACTTGAACGTATATCAACTCAAAGGCAAATATGCCTTAGCTTAGGACAACAGACCAGCTTCAGAAATATGACATTTTTAATTGTTCCTTATGATTAAAATAGGTTTATTATCCGTCCAAGCCATGTGAATCCAGATAGTACTTACACGTTACAGATAGAAATGCATTGAGTCTCGTTGTACAGAATAGAATAGAATGTCCAAGCACCAGACTGCAAACGCAGGCTCTACTTTAACTTGGTAATCAAACATTCGTTGCAACAGCGTGTTGGCAACTGCAATTTTTAGTGTATGGTATAAATTTGAGAAACACAGGCCTATGCAAAAAGAAAACAACTTTCGTTCAGGAATCTTTAAAACCACATACTATGCGTTAACTCAGTTTCAAAAGACCTGTATTATCAAGTGTCTCGTGATTGTTACGCAACGCAGCAATTGTTGTAGCATAATGGTAAGAATCGGCATTGTTGCGTAATAGATTTGTTTGTTACTTCATAATTACTAAATTTGTAATAGACCGAGTGAAACAAAAATGTACCGCTTTCAGTAAGGGGGTTCGTAACTAAAGTGTTTAAAATTTAGTGCTATAACAACATGGTTCGGTGTAAAAAGAAACTGACACGAAACGGAATTTGCGTCGTTTCCTATTTAGGGCAATACGACTGACGGAATGTTTTTTGCGTGGTTTCAAAAGCTGAAAAAGTCACCCTTAATATTTTACAAAACTTTAAAAACATCGACGCCTATGATACGAACCGATATTTTTTCACGAAGAATGTAAGCATGGTTTTAGCAAAATGACATGCGAATTTTTTGATTTTGCAGAAACGTCATATTAGAAATAGAAAAGGAAACCAACATGAGATCCAGGAAAATTTCTACGATATTTTGTGTTGTATGTTTGGCTGGGGTACTTCTCTACATCATTTGCAATTACAGGTAAGATGAAATTCCTGTTGATGCCAGGCATATTGGTCACAATTTACCCGGCCCAGTAACCGCCGAGCTACTGTAGTTCAGTTGGTAGAGCGTTAGGCCTGGCTAGCCCAGGGTCGTGAGTTTAAATTTAACGTGCAGCTTGGTTTTCTTGTTTCTGGTTGTACACCTCATCCTTAGAGAACAAATGGATTGACGAAACATGTTGTTTTGATTTTTATGTGTTTTCGACTAGATCAGTGTTTCATAATCATTTTCAGTCACAATAAAAACGTTTGATAAAACCTTTGGCTTCCTTCGCAATCAATGCATTTTTGTTGTCATTTTTGACAAGATAGCTTCAACCACAGTAAAATCGCTAATGAGTTCACACATCTTAGGTTCAGAAACCCTTGGTCTATATAGTATCAGTCGCTTTATGCGCGGTAACTCAATTTATTTCATTATCAGGTGGAGTGCTTCCAGTTACCACCCCAGCATCACTTTGTGGAATCGGGGTTCTGGTCCCTCAGAAATATCTTGTAAGTAATGGAAACCTATCCTTTCATTTGGAACTTGTCATCATCAACCTAGCGTTACCATATGTGTTGCAATGGCAACATTTTGGTCATGTCAATGCAATTTATTATAAAAAGTACCTATACGTTCACCGCAAGGTATGTAACATATAGGGACAAACTATATTCCAAGACTGGCATGTCTGCTGTTCCTATTGATTTAAATATACAGATTTATTTTTCGTTTGCTATCAATTTATTGTTTCTGCATAATTTATTTCTTAGTATTACGAAGTCCCACAAACGTACACAAGGAAAGGACAAAACCCAAAACGCTCGGTGCCTTGCGAAAATTTGTGCAGCAGAAACTGATCGTGCTACAGGTCAATTTACACTGTTTAACGGTTTTTAATAGCAATCAAAAAAATTGTCAAAATCTGCCCGCGTGTCATTTCTAAGCGTTAGGTGTTATAATTTTCATTAAACAAGCTGACATTAATCTGTAGCATTTTGCCTCACGTAATTGGATAAGTTGTTGATTTATCAACTTTATCCCTTAATTAAGAATCCACGTAACTGCACGAGGGCACGGAAGCTTCTGTGCAAGATAAAAGTTGGTTGGTGCGGGTTTGGATGCCAACTCCACTACATCGGTATGTGTTTTCTACTGGCTGCAGGAACTAACAGGACCCTGGTTTTAAATATTGAGTTGAAAAGCCACCCAACGATTAAATCCATCAACGAAGCTTATCTGCCCTTGAGCGAAACGTGCTCCCATTGGTCTGAAGAGGAATTTAATAAGGCCGATAATTTCGAAGGTAAAAATTTTGGAGTTTTTTTTCCTACACAGGGATTCGAACCCAGATCACCCAACCAGGTTTTCAGCTTGCTCTCAAACGCCTGACTTATGTTGCTGCTGTGTGAAAAGCAAGAATTGCTACATAATTCTACATTTTTCGATTTTGTTTTTAATGTATCTTATTGTACTCTGCCATTCTTGGTCAGTGTCGTATAAGTTTTCCCCACTCTTCCTTAAAAGACACACGCCACAGATTGCTGTCAGCAAAATTCAAACCGCGACTTGTTGCTTTTTTAATGCACATAGCACGTGCAGTATTTCATATCGCCGAAATAAAGGCAATGTCAAACAGATGGTAAGGTTCTCCTTAAATTAATTAGCAAGCCTTCTGCTTTGAAATTGTATTGTTGGACTTTCTCAGGCGACGGAGTCAAGGAAACGAGCGACAGGAAACGAGTGGTCAAGTTTTTCATAAACGACCTATTTCAACCCTTCACGGCGTTCGCTCCAAACACCTTCCCGGAATCTCTGAAGGACAAACTGGAACCAATATGTGAAGAACCACAAGTTTGGTGGGTTGGTCAGCTGATGACGTACATCACCAGAGCACAACCTTCCCTCACAAAACAAATTGAAGAACTCAAGCAGAAGATTGGGTTCGTTCACCCCATTGTAGGGTGAGTGTACCAGTATATATTTAAGGCATTGTAGATGTCACGTTCTTCCACTTAAATGAAATAATGCTGTTGATTTGCAACTCTATCATGGGTTTGCATACATGCCCTACAATTGGGTGAAATGGGTTAGGATGTAATACACAATTGCTTCCTCTCACGTGTTTTTGCGATTGGCTGGTATCGGTCCAGAAAGCTATGGTGAGGTTGCAGTTGTAACACTTCCTAGAGGTTCGCATGACCTGCTTCAAACAAGTAGGGAAAAAATGCCTTAATTGAAAAACCGCAAAAAGATAGAAAGTAATCCGTTTCATCCCCACAACACGTCATTCGCGTTACTGCCACGCATACACACTTACATTTACTAACGCCTAGAAGTCCTCGCGGCAATTTCACGCAACCACTAGAGGCGTAAGCAACATGGCGATACAAAAATATGGAACAGCAGTGACCGATAAGATGATAGCTAATCCAGCTTTACTTCTATCCATATGCTAGATAAGTAGACTTGTTGGGATTAAACTGTTGGAAAGCACACCATGCATCCAACAAGATGTTGCTAACCAACATTTATTTCCTGGAAGTGCTTTGAGGGCAACTGCGATATCGTCTTCCACTTGTGTACGTATTACTACATACCAGAATGATAGTTTCGTTTCCAAGAGTCCACATACGAAGAACAGACAAGCTGCAGAGGGAAGCTAAGTTTCAGTCGATTGAAGTCTACATGGATCAGGTGGAGAAATGGTTTCACAAGCATCAACACCGAAACGTCTCACGCCGCGTATTTTTGGCAACAGATGACGTCAGCGTACATAAGGAGGCTCGTAAAAAGTACGTACAACTTTCATTTAGTTCTTGTTTTAACAACTTAAATGATGTGTCAACTTTCTAGTCAGACGACCAAGTGTGGATAAAGGGTATAATGGCGTTAGCTGTACCTTGATCGACGAAATTTATTTGTCAGATTAAACATCAACTGAGCTGTCTTTTTGGTCGCTGTTTCGACCTCAAAAAGAATCTACAAATAAGTAACGATAAGTTCCTGACCAACGTAACAAGTTTATGTCCGTTCGTACCAGATATCCATCCTACACCTTCGTTACTTTGACCCATAACACAGAAACCGCCAAAGCTCAGAGGGAAACAGAAGCGGGTTTCTGGGGAATTGTTCAAGACTTGGCGTTGTTGGGTGAATGTGATCACGTGGTTTGCACTTTCAGCTCCAACGTGAGTAAACTAAACCCGTTTACATGAACAATTGAAGCGAATTCGAATGCGCTTCGAACAATCGATCCCACGTTTTTTGCGCAAGAGGAGCGACGGAGCGCTCAATCCGTTCGCAGGAGGTGTATTGAATTCGCTTCGGTTTCAATCCACTTGGAACAAACGAACGGTTTAGTTAAGTTTGTCACATTGCATTATTATAAAGATGAACATTAAAAGAAAAGTGCTTGACATAGGTTTTAGAGTTGCGTATAGACCGTCGACATTCGCTACCAATTTGTATTCCGCTATGTTTTAAACCGCTGGTTCCCAAATTTCCCAAACTGTGATGCAACCAACCCTGAAAAAATGATGTGACGACGAACTAGGAAAACGTCCAGTTTTTTATAAAAAATTATGGGAGTTTACCTATTTTAAAGGACGAATTCCCTTGTGTAGTATGATAAATCGTTCGTGTCACTGCAATAGCGCAAATGTAACTGTTTATTCTCCAACTATAAGCTTGCGACGAAATAAACGTCGCACTAATGCGTTGTGATTTACCTTTTGGGATCCTCCATTTCAAACCATTTGACACAGTTGTTGACATATTTCAATATGCTTTCCAGATCGGTCGGCTTATTCATGAGACGCTCCTAGCGAACTTCGACCCAAACCCCGCGACTGCCACATCTGTAGACACCAACTGGTTCTATTCAGGACAGATTGGAGTTTATCAAGCGATCTCTGACTATAAACAAGAAGACCCCAATGGCATGCAAATGTTGATTGGGGATAACATCACCAATGTACGATGTCAACTGATGTGCAATGGTTTCAACACAAGAACTAAAAGGATTGCAGTCTTTCCTCCGGAAAAAGCTAAAATAATTCCCCAGACTGCTGCGTACGCTATTTTTTAAGTAACATATATTGTTAAAATAGTCAAAAAGAAATTAATACACTAAAATTTATTATTCATGATATTAAGGCATAGGCTTGTCAATGTTGTGTCTGTTTTGAAGTCTCTTTCTCATGTGGGCGGTGTTCGTAATAATTTATATCCAAAGTTCATGTCTGGCGTTTTGCTTTCATGTCATGTTAAAATAAACTTTTAAAATATGTGGCAAGCTGGGTATAAATAAAATTGCAAATTTATACGATTTTTAGCACACAAATGCAGCGTTTTTAAAGCAAGTTAGAATAGACCAGTCAATATATAAAATATTTACCACCGTTTTGTAATTTTTACAATACTTTCGCCAACTACAAGCGATCACGTGAATGTACCATAGACTTAAAAGCCAACAGCAACATGATTTTTCCATGGGGCAAAATAGGAAATTCTACATCACGGAAATCTGGCCACCGCCAAAGCAAGAGCGCAGTCAAATGCCGAGGCTCATAGCTGAGAAAAACGCAAGTGTGGGTAACGGATAGATAAAAGAAGTCAAGGAAAGGCGGAAAAACGCAACTGCAATGCAATTATCAGCAAATACTAGAGGTGCGCTACTTCTCACTATACTGGTATTCATGAGATGCAGGGGTAGAAGTTCCCAGCCGCATGATGCGAGAGAGCTGTTCTTAGTTCACTCGTGTTTGGCCACATGTCCAGCTGCGGTAAAGACGGGACACAGCGTTAGTGAACAAGCGGTGATGTCAAATTTCCATTATCTAGGCCACACGGAAACGGCTTTAACGTATAAGTTGATACCCGACT
This sequence comes from Ascidia mentula, assembly GCF_947561715.1. Taxonomy (NCBI): domain Eukaryota; kingdom Metazoa; phylum Chordata; class Ascidiacea; order Phlebobranchia; family Ascidiidae; genus Ascidia; species Ascidia mentula. Next base: position 18,204,368 of record NC_138568.1, on the reverse strand, counting down.
ATAATGACTGTTGCTATAGTTGGAAAGACGTTGGTCTGTGTACTTCGAACCAATGTGATAAGAAACAGTAGCAAGTAAACGAGTAGGTTTCCGATAAAAAAACATCTAATCGTTTTCTTTCAATTCTCTGAAGGAAAACTGAATAGTGATTACTGCAATTAAATTCTAAATTTATTAAAATATATCCGGTGTAGACCATGGACCATTTTGTGATAACTTTTATTATTATTTGAGTACAAAAAAAATTCTTACTAATTGGTAAATATTGTTACGACCCAGCTTTGAGCTCTTCACCCTATATATAGGTTGCAATAGGATTACTAGACTTTGATATGTGTCAAACTTGTTAGGCGTGTTTGTAAGTGCATCACAACATATAAGCGCAGCAAAGTTCTACAATAAATATTTGTTAGTTTGGGTTTTTCGAAGTGAACACTTTACGGTTGATTTTTTTTTATTTAAAACTTTTGACAGTTTTTTGATGTGTAATACGTTGGTTTAAGTCAAAAATCTTGACGCGCTTCAAAGAATTAATCATTTGTCCCAACAAAAAGTTTCACTGCAGCTTCACAGTGACACCTTAATGAAGAAATTGTAGCTGCACAGAATCTACAGAAAACACTTTTCGTGCAAGAGTGGTTCGGAAATTAGGTTGGGCTTGAGAACTAAATCTTCAGCTTTGGGATATAGCATCCGCCTGAAATTACACGCAACCACTAGAGGCGCAAGAAACATGATGATACAAAAATATGGAACAGCAGTGACCAATAAGATGATAGCTAATCCAGCTTTACTTCTATCCATATGCTAGATAAGTAGACTTGTTGGGATGAAACTGTTGGAAAGCACACCATGCATCCAACAAGATGTTGCTAACCAACATTTATTTCCTGGAAGTGCTTTGAGGGCAACTGCGATATCGTCTTCCACTTGTGTACGTGTTACTACATACCAGAATGATAGTTTCGTTTCCAAGAGTTCACATACGAAGAACAGACAAGCTGCAGAGGGAAGCTAAGTTTCAGTCGATTGAAATCTACATGGATCAGGTGGAGAAATGGTTTCAAAAGAAAAGGAAACCAACATGATATCCAGGAAAATTTCTACGATATTTTGTGTTGTATGTTTGGCTGGGGTACTTCTCTACATCATTTGCAATTACAAGTAAGATGAAATTACTGTTGATGCCAGGCATATTGGTCACAATTTACCCGGCCCAGTAACCGCCGAGCCACTGTAGTTCAGTTGGTAGAGCGTTAGGCCTGGCTGGCCCAGGGTCGTGAGTTTAAACATAACGTGCAGCTTGGTTTTCTTGTTTCTGGCTGTACACCTTATTCTTAGAGAACAGAGAATGGATTGACGAAACATGTTGTTTTGATGTTTATGTGTTTTCGACTAGATCAGTGTTTCATTATCATTTTCAGTCACAATAAAAATGTTTGATAAAACCTTTGGCTTCCTTCACAATCAATGCATTTTTGTTGTCATTTTTGACAAGATAGCTTCAACCACAGTGAAATCACTAATAAGTTCACACATCTTAGGTTCGGAAACCCCCGGTCAATATAGTATCAGTCGCTTTATGCGCGGTAACTCAATGTTATTATCAGGTGGAGTGCTTCCAGTTGCCACCCCAGCATCACTTTGTGGAATCGGGGTTCTGGTCCCTCAGAAATATCTTGTAAGTAATGGAAACCTATCCTTTCATTTGGAACTTGTCGTCACCAACCCAGCGTTACCATTTGTGTTGCAATGGTAACATTTTGGTCATGTCAATGCAATTTATTATTTAAAATACCTATACGTTCACCGCAAGGTATGTAACATACATGGACAAATATATCAAGACTGGCACAAATGCCTGCTGTTCCTATTGATTCAAATATACAGATTTATTTTTCGTTTGCTATCAATTTATTGTTTCTGCATAATTTATTTGTTAGTATTACGAAGTCCCACAAACGTACACAAGGAAACGACAAAACCCAAAACGCTCGGTGCCTTGCGAAGATTTGTGCAGCAGAAACTGATCGTGCTACAGGTTGATTTACACTGTTTAACGTTTTTTGATGGCAATCAAAAAAATTGTCAAAATCTGCCCGCGTGTCATTTCTAAGCGTTAGGTGTTATAATTTTCATTAAACAAGCTGACATTAATCCGTAACACGTTGCCTCACGTAATTGGATAAGTTGTTGATTTATCAACTTTATCCCATAATTAGAATCCACGTAACTGCACGAGGGCACGGAAGCTTCTGTGCAAGATAAAAGTTGATTGGTGCGGGTTCGGATGCCAACTCCACTACATCGGTATGTGTTTTCTACTGGCTACAGGAACTAACAGGACCCTGGTTTTAAACATTGATTTGAAAAGCCACCCAACGATTAAATCCATCAACGAAGCTTATCTGCCCTTGAGCGAAACCTGCTCCCATTGGTCTGAAGAGGAATTCAATGAGGCCGATAATTTCGAAGGTAATAATTTTGGAGTTTTTTTTACTACACAGGGATTCGAACCCAGATCACCCAACCAGGTTTTCTGCTTGCTCTCAAACGCCTTACTTATGTTGCTGCTGTGTGAAAAGCAAGAATTGCTACATAATTCCACATTTTTCGATTTTGTTTTTAATGTATCTTATTGTACTCTGCCATTCTTGGTCAGTGTCGTATAAGTCTCCCCACTCTTCCTTAAAAGCCACAAGCCACAGATTGCTGTCAGCAAATTCAAACCGCGACTTGTTGCTTTTTTAATGCACATAGCACGTGCAGTATTTCATATCGCCGAAATAAAGGCAATGTCAAACAGATGGTAAGGTTCTCCTTAAATTAATTAGCAAGCCTTCTGCTTTGAAATTGTATTGTTGGACTTTCTCAGGCGACGGAGTCAAGGAAACGAGCGGCAGGAAACGAGTGGTCAAGTTTTTCATAAACGACATATTTCAACCCTTCACGGCGTTCGCTCCAAACTCTTACCCGGAATCTCTGAAGGACAAACTGGAACCAATATGTGAAGAACCTCAAGTTTGGTGGGTTGGTCAGCTGATGACGTACATCACCAGAGCACAACCTTCCTTCACAAAACAAATCGAAGAACTCAAGCAGAAGATTGGGTTCGTTCACCCCATTATAGGGTGAGTGTACCAGTATATATTTAAGGCATTGTAGATGTCACGTTGATTTGCAACTCTACCAATATCAGATGGGTTTGCATACATGCGCTACAATTGGGTGAAATGGGTTAGGATGTACTACACAATTGCTTCCTCTCACTTGTTTTTGCGATTGGCTGATATCGGTCCAGAAAGCTATGGTGAGGTTGCAGTTGTAACACTTCCTAGAGGTTCGCATGACCTGCTTCAAACAAGCAGGGAAAACATGCCTTAATTGAAAAACCGCAAAAAGAATGAAAGTAATCCGTTTCATCCCCACAACACGTCATTCGCGTTACTGCCACGCATACACACTCACATTTACTAACGCCTAGAAGTCGTCGCGGAAATTTCACGCAACCACTAGAGGCGTAAGCAACATGACGATACAAAAATATGAAACAGCAGTGACCGATAAGATGATAGCTAATCCAGCTTTACTTCTATCCATATGCTAGATAAGTAGACTTGTTGGGATGAAACTGTTGGAAAGCACACCATGCATCCAACAAGATGTTGCTAACCAACATTTATTTCCTGGAAGTGCTTTAAGGGCAACTGCGATATCGTCTTCCACTTGTGTACGTATTACTACATACCAGAATGATAGTTTCGTTTCCAAGAGTCCACATACGAAGAACAGACAAGCTGCAGAGGGAAGCTAAGTTTCAGTCGATTGAAGTCTACATGGATCAGGTGGAGAAATGGTTTCACAAGCATCAACACGGAAACGTTTCACGCCGCGTATTTTTGGCAACAGATGACGTCAGCGTACATAAGGAGGCTCGTAAAAAGTACGTACAACTTTCATTTAGTTCTTGTTTTAACAACTTAAATGATGTGTCAACTTTCTAGTCGGACGACCAAGTGTGGTTAAAGGGTATAATAGCGTTAGCTGTAACTTGATCGACGAAATATACTTGTCAGATTAAACATCAACTGAGCTGTCTTTATGGTCGCTGTTTCGACCTCAAAAAGAATCTACAAATAAGTAACGATAAGTTCCTGACCAACGTAACAAGTTTATGTCCATTCGTACCAGATATCCATCCTACACCTTCGTTACTTTGACCCATAACACAGAAACCGCCAAAGCTCAGAGGGAAACAGAAGCTGGTTTCTGGGGAATTGTTCAAGACTTGGCGTTGTTGGGTGAATGTGATCACGTGGTTTGCACTTTCAGCTCCAACGTGAGTAAACTAAACCCGTTTACATGAACAATTGAAGCGAATTCGAATGCGCTTCGAACAATTGCTCCCACGTTTTTTGCGCAAGAGGAGCGACGGAGCGCTCAATCCGTTCGCAGGAGGTGTATTGAATTCGCTTCGGTTTCAATCCACTAGGAACAGACGAACGCGAAGGGTTGTAGGAGGTGTATTGAATTCGCTTCGGTTTCAATCCACTTGGAACAAACGAACGGTTTATTTAAGTTTGTCACATTGAATTATTATGAACATTAAAGGATAAGTGCTTGACATAGGTTTTGGAGTTGCGTGTATAGACCGTCGACATTCGCTACCAATTTGTATTCCGCTATGTTTTGAACCGCTGGTTCCCAAATTTCCCAAACTGTGATGCAACCAACCCTGAAAAAATGATGTAGCGACGAACTAGGAAAACGTCCAGTTTTTTATAAAATTAAGGGAGTTTACCTATTTTAAAGGACGAATTCCCTTACGTAATCTGATAAATCGTTCGTGTCACTGCAATAGCGCAAATGAAACAGTTTATTCTCCAACTATAAGCTTGCGACGCCCCACCGATATTAAAATAAACGTCGCACTAATGCGTTGTGATTTACCTTTTGGGATCCTTTATTTGAAACCATTCGACACAGTTGTTGACTTATTTCAATATGCTTTCCAGATCGGTCGGCTTATTCATGAAACGCTCCTAGCGAACTTCGACCCAAACCACGCGACTGCCACATCTGTAGACACTAACTGGTTTTATCCGGGACAGATTGGAGTTTATCAAGCGATCTCCGATCATAAACAAGAAGACCCCAATGGCATGCAAATGATGATTGGGGATAACATCACCAATGTACGATGTCAACTGATGTGCAATGGTTTCAACACAAGAACAAAAAAGACTGGAGTCTTTCCTCCGGAAAAAACTAAAATAATTCCCCAGACTGCTGCGTACGCTATTTTTTAAGTAACATATATTGTTAAAATAGTCAAAAAGAAATTAATACACTAAAATTTATTATTCATGATATTAAGGCATAGGCTTGTCAATGTTGTGTCTGTTTTGAAGTCTCTTTCTCATGTGGGCGGTGTTCGTAATAATTTATATCCAAAGTTCATGTCTGGCGTTTTGCTTTCATGTCATGTTAAAATAAACTTTTAAAATATGTGGCAAGCTGGGTATAAATAAAATTGTAAATTTATACGATTGTTAGCACACAAATGCAGCGTTTTTAAAGCAAGTTAGAATAGACAGTCAATATATAAAATATTTACCACCGTTTTGTTATTTTTAACAATACTTTCGCCTACTACAAGCGATCACGTGAATGTACCATAGACTTAAAAGCCAACAGCAACATGATTTTTCCATGGGGCAAAATAGGAAATTCTACATCACGGAAATCTGGCCACCGCCAAAGCAAGAGCGCAGTCAAATGCCGAGGCTCATAGCTGAGAAAAACGCAAGTGTGTGTAACGGATAGATAAAAGACGCCAAGGAAAGGCGGACAAACACAACTGCAATGCAATTATTAGCAACAACTAGAGGTGCGCTACTTATCACTATACTGGTATGCATGAAATACAGGGGTAAAGGTGCCCAGCCACATGATGCGAGAGAGCTGTTCTAGTGGTTCACTCGTGTTTGGCCATGTCCAGCTGCGGTATAGAAGGGACACAGCGTTAGTGAAAAAGCGGCGATGTCAAATTTCCATTATTTAGGCCACACGGAAATTTGCTTTGACGTGTAAGTTGATACCCGACTATAATGACTGTTGCCATAGTTGGAAAAACGTTGGTCTGTGTACTTCGAACCAATGTGATAAGAAACAGTAACAAGTAAACGAGTAGGTTTCCGATAAAAAAAAACATCTAATCGTTTTCTTTCAATTCTCTGAAGGAAAACTGAATAGTGATTACTGCAATTAAATTCTGAATTTAATGAAATATATCCGGTGTAGACCATGGACCATGCATTCTCCTCGGTTTGTGATAACTTTTATTGTTATTTGGCCACATTTCTGATGTACTGAAAAGTACGAAAAAAATTCTTACTGATTGGTAAATATTGTTAAGGACCATGCAGCTTCAAGCTCTTCACCCTACATATAGGTTGCAATAGGATTACTAAACTTTGATATTTGTCAAACTTGTTAAGCGTGTTTGTAAGTGCATCACAGTATATAAGCGCAGCTAAGGATGCACAAACTCGCAAAGTTCTACAATAAGTATTTGTTAGTTTGGGTTTTTCGAAGTGAAAAAAAAAATAACTTTGCGGTTAATTTTTTTTTATTCAAAACTTTTGACAGTTTTTTGATGAGTGAGACGTTGGTTTAAGTAAAAAAACTTTACGCGCTTCAAAGAATTAATCAATTGTCCCCACAAAAAGTTTCCACTGCAGCTTCACAGTGACACTTTAATGAAGAAATTGTAGCTGCACAGAATATACAGAAAACACTTTTCGTGCAAGAGTGGTTCGAAAATTAGGTTGGGCTTGAGAACTAAGTCTCCTGCTTGGGGATATAGCATCCGCCTGAATTTTCAGTGATGTATCCTTCCATTTCCGTCATTACGTCATCACAGGAAAAATCTCCTCGAAGACGTATGTCTCGTGCTTTTTCTGTTTGTGAGTTTCTCTGTGACTTCGAAGAATTCTAACTTCCGTCGCCATTTTTTCACGACCAAACATTTCAACCCGTCGCCAAAACGTCTGGTTGTAATGATCGTACAGTTGAATATCCTGGTAGGAAAGGGCCACACTTTAAACCACGTATTCACATGTTCATTTCTGCAAACAGAATCAACTCTTTGCCCGTGATAAATTCACTTTATTTTTTGAAAAAATTATTGTTGTGAATGTCTGCAAGAGCTTATATTGTCCAAATGCAGAGTACGTTGAACAACATTACAAACTACTTTAGCGATTTTCTTTATTTTCATTTGGATAGTTGCAAATAATAAAAATACATTCTTGAATTTTGTGACATTGCACCCCATTATATACAGAATACAACTTCCCATTTTGAAATCAAACAAGTGTGTATTAACGAGCTATTATGTTGAGACTTAACATTAGCCCGAGACCTAATAAGTGGATACAGTGGTTCTATGTGTTGCCCACTTACAATTTGATTGAGTTCCCTAAAGACTTTCCAGTGGTGTTCACTTGGAAAATCCTCGTGTTCGTAATTTCTCTCGTACCAGTGATAATATTTCTTCATCGTGTTCCAGCTAATGCACAAGAGATCCTATAAGGTAAAAATAGATCTTACAAAATGCTTGATGTACAAATCATCATGCTCTGCATATATTGGTTAGACCGCCCTGCGCTTGTTTCTTGTAACGCATTGCGTTTATTTACGTTTTTCAATACAAGAAGTCAGTCTCCTTAAAGACTGTGAAACCAAGAGAATTCAGTCTGTATAAATACAATTTAGGTTAAATATCATGAATTTACCGGATCGTAAAAATAATTTTGAAACTTTTCCGCTCCATAAGTGCAAAAAAGGTTGACAATCACTGTTCCAGCGCACTTAAACAAATAATGTTTAGTAATTGTTAGTGACGCCTCGTTTTGAAACAACGAGATCACGCGTTTTGCTTAATTCTTGTTCCAAGAATTTAAACTAAATCCAGGACATGTCAATCACTAAGTCATTTGTTGAATGTCCGCTGTGGTTTTAGGTATTTCAAACAAAGAGAATTTACAGGCAGTCGATGCTCAACACAAGCAAAGCAACCATGCATGGTTAAAATGCTAGGACAATTCGAAGGCTTGCTTGATAGCATATTGATGAAAGCAACCACACTAGATAGAAGAATTATTATAACACAGAGCATGGTCAAAAAAATAGACTTTGTATTTTATTACTGTGACGTCACAGTTCAGTTCAATTGTTTGTTTAATGTTTGAGTAAGTTTGCGCAAATCAATACCGATGCATTGCCTTAATTACAAAAAAACAACCACTTGTTTCAGCGTTAATATGGACTGATTTTTGTGACGTCATTGCGGTTATGGCATTGCGGCACAAACAAAGCAACCAGAATGCATGGACCAGTGCTAGGACAATTCTAACGCTCGCTGGATAAAGTCCTTTTAAATTGCAATGTGAGGTTAAAAGAATTAGTCATAGTCAAAACATTTCAACGAGGTAAAATTCACCTATCAATTATATTTGAAGGTTACACAGTTTAGCGAAATTGGATAAGATTGGTAACATCATTGTTGATATTGACCAAAAACAGCTGCAACCATCAGGCTTTATAGCTTTTGGTTGAAGACAGGACATTTTTATGCCTAATGTGTTATGACTTGCGACTAAGCACGATGACGTCAACTCGTTACAGCAAATTGATTTCCACAAGCATAGGTGTGCAACTGATGATGTCAGCAGGCCTATACGGTTAGCTTGCATTGGGTTACTTATTCCAGATTCAATTCACTGTTATTGTGCACTGGTCTTCCCAAAAGGTACACCAGGAATTACTACAGACAGATGATAGCACATTCCAAAGTAATATACAAATTTCAGCGTTTCCGACAAATGTATGAACTTGAACGTATATCAACTCAAAGGCAAATATGCCTTAGCTTAGGACAACAGACCAGCTTCAGAAATATGACATTTTTAATTGTTCCTTATGATTAAAATAGGTTTATTATCCGTCCAAGCCATGTGAATCCAGATAGTACTTACACGTTACAGATAGAAATGCATTGAGTCTCGTTGTACAGAATAGAATAGAATGTCCAAGCACCAGACTGCAAACGCAGGCTCTACTTTAACTTGGTAATCAAACATTCGTTGCAACAGCGTGTTGGCAACTGCAATTTTTAGTGTATGGTATAAATTTGATAAACACAGGCCTATGCAAAAAGAAAACAACTTTCGTTCAGGAATCTTTAAAACCACATACTATGCGTTAACTCAGTTTCAAAAGACCTGTATTATCAAGTGTCTCGTGATTGTTACGCAGCACAGCAATTGTTGTAGCATAATGGTAAGAATCGGCATTGTTGCGTAATAGATTTGTTTGTTACTTCATAATTACTAAATTTGTAATAGACCGAGTGAAACAAAAATGTACCGCTTTCAGTAAGGGGGTTCGTAATTAAAGTGTTTAAAATTTAGTGCTATAACAACATGGTTCGGTGTAAAAAGAAACTGACACGAAACGGAATTTGCGTCGTTTCCTATGTTTAGGCCGCAGGGGTGCACAACCATTTTTCTATTGCCGGCCGCAACACACACACCACAGTGTGCTAACGGCCGCCACTGAATATACAGCTTTTCCAACGATATACTCCTGATAATTACGACAAGTTGACGTGAGCATTATTTGAAAGGAATGGAAATGATTCCATACCTGAAAAATGTGCACTATTTATTATTTATATTGGCCAAATTGCGTATATTACAATGTAATAAAATGTCGAATTATTCAATGGCTGCCTTGTTCTTGCACGCTAGGTTCACGTCTCCATCATAAAATAATCCACTTCCCATTTGGGATTAAACGCCATTTTCTCTTGTTTTAACAACCTTTTGCGTTTTATGACGTCACCATCCGTATTGTTGCGCTTTGTCTCGGTTGCGGTGGCTGCACCAGTTACTACTCGGTACAGCGAACGAATGTGTATAACGCGGAAATGGGCCGAATTAAAAGCTTAACTCTTGCGACCGCTAGAAAAACAAGTTTCAGAAGCCACGGCGGCCGCCAATGCATATATTTTGATATAAATGTGCACGGCCGCAAAAAAGTGCGTCCGCGGCCGCATGTGGCCGTACGGCCGCAGGTTGTGCACCGCTGGTTTAGGGCAATACGACTGACGGAATGTTTTTTGCGTGGTTTCAAAAGCTGAAAAAGTCACCCTTAATATTTTACAAAACTTTAAAAAAATCGACGCCTATGATACGAACCGATATTTTTTCACGAAGAATGTAAGCATGGTTTTAGCAAAATGACATGCGAATTTTTTGATTTTGCAGAAACGTCATATTAGAAATAGAAAAGGAAACCAACATGAGATCCAGGAAAATTTCTACGATATTTTGTGTTGTATGTTTGGCTGGAGTACTTCTCTTCATCATTTGCAATTACAAGTAAGTGAAATTCCTGTTGATGCCAGGCATATTGATCACAGTTTACCCGGTCCAATAACCGCCGAGCTCCTGTAGTTCAGTTGGTAGAGCGTTGGGCCTGGCTAGCCCAGGGTCGTGAGTTCAAACTTAACGTGCAGCTTGGTTTTCTTGTTTCTGGTTGTACACCTCATCCTTAGAGAACAAATGGATTGACGAAACATGTTGTTTTGATTTTTATGTTTTTTCGACTAGATCAGTGTTTCATAATCATTTTCAGTCACAATAAAAACGTTTGATAAAACCTTTGGCTTCCTTCACAATCAATACATTTTTGTTGTCATTTTTGACAAGATAGCTTTAACCACAGTAAAATCACTAATGAGTTCACACATTTTAGGTTCAGAAACCCCTGGTCTATATAGTACCAGTCGCTTTATGCGCGGTAACTCAATGTTATTATCAGGTGGAGTGCTTTCAGTTGCCACCCCAGCATCACTTTGTGGAATCGGGGTTCTGGTCCCTCAGAAGTATCTTGTAAGTAATGGAAACCTATCCTTTCATTTGGAACTTGTCGTCACCAACCCAGCGTTACCATTTGTGTTGCAATGGTAACATTTTTGTCATGTCAATGCAATTTATTATAAAAAGAACCTATAGTTCACCGCAAGGTATGTAACATATAGGGACAAGCTATATTCCAAGACTGGCATGTCTGCTGTTCCTATTGATTTAAATATACAGATTTATTTTTCGTTTGCTATCAATTTATTGTTTCTGCATAATTTTATTTCTTAGTATTACGAAGTCCCACAAACGTACACAAGGAAACGACAAAACCCAAAACGCTCGGTGCCTTGCGAAGATTTGTGCAGCAGAAACTGATCGTGCTACAGGTTGATTTACACTGTTTAACGTTTTTTGATGGCAATCAAAAAGAAATTGTCAAAATCTGCCCGCGTGTCATTTCTAAGCGTTAGGTGTTATAATTTTTATTAAACTAGCTGACATTAATCCATAGCATTTTTCCTCACGTAATTGGATAAGTTGTTGATTTATCAACTTTATCCCATAATTAGAATCCACGTAACTGCACGAGGGCACGGAAGCTTCTGTGCAAGATAAAAGTTGGTTGGTGCGGGTTTGGATGCCAACTCCACTACATCGGTATGTGTTTTCTACTGGCTGCAGGAACTAACAGGACCCTGGTTTTAAACATTGATTTGAAAAGCCACCCAACGATTAAATCCATCAACGAAGCTTATCTGCCCTTGAGCGAAACGTGCTCCCATTGGTCTGAAGAGGAATTTAATAAGGCCGATAATTTCGAAGGTAATAATTTTGGAGTTTTTTTTACTACACCGGAATTCGAACCCAGATCACCCAACCAGGTTTTCTGCTTGCTCTCAAACGCCTGACTTATGTTGCTGCTGTGTGAAAAGCAAGAATTGCTACATAATTCCACATTTTTCGATTTTGTTTTTAATGTATCTTATTGTACTCTGCCATTCTTGATAGTCAGTGTCGTATAAGTCTCCCCACTCTTCCTTAAAAGCCACAAGCCACAGATTGCTGTCAGCAAATTCAAACCGCGACTTGTTGCTTTTTTAATGCACATAGCACGTGCAGTATTTCATATTGCCGAAATAAAAGCAATGTCAAACAGATAGTAAGGTTCTCCTTAAATTAATTAGCAAGCCTTCTGCTTTGAAATTGTATTGTTGGACTTTGTCAGGCGACGGAGTCAAGGAAACGAGCGGCAGAAAACGAGTGGTCAAGTTTTTCATAAACGACATATTTCAACCCTTCACGGCGTTCGCTCCAAATACCTTCCCGGAATCTCTGAGGGACAAACTGGAACCAATATGTGAAGAACCACAAGTTTGGTGGGTTGGTCAGCTGATGACGTACATCACCAGAGCACAACCTTCCCTCACAAAACAAATTGAAGAACTCAAGCAGAAGATTGGGTTCGTTCACCCCATTGTAGGGTGAGTGTACCAGTATATATTTAAGGCATTGTAGATGTCACGTTGATTTGCAACTCTACCAATATCAGATGGGTTTGCATACATGCCCTACAATTGGGTGAAATGGGTTAGGATGTAATACACAATTGCTTCCTCTCACGTGTTTTTGCGATTGGCTGGTATCGGTCCAGAAAGCTATGGTGAGGTTGCAGTTGTAACACTTCCTAGAGGTTGACATGACCTGCTTCAAACAAGTAGGGAAAACATGCCTTCATTGAAAAACCGCAAAAAGATAGAAAGTAATCCGTTTCATCCCCACAACACGTCATTCGCGTTACTGCCACGCATACACACTCACATTTACTAACGCCTAGAAGTCCTCGCGGAAATTTCACGCAACCACTAGAGGCGTCAGCAACATGACGATACAAAAATATGGAACAGCAGTGACCGATAAGATGATAGCTAATCCAGCTTTACTTCTATCCATTTGCTAGATAAGTAGACTTGTTGGGATGAAACTGTTGGAAAGCACACCATGCATCCAACAAGATGTTGCTAACCAACATTTATTTCCTGGAAGTGCTTTAAGGGCAACTGCGATATCGTCTTCCACTTGTGTACGTATTACTACATACCAGAATGATAGTTTCGTTTCCAAGAGTCCACATACGAAGAACAGACAAGCTGCAGAGGGAAGCTAAGTTTCAGTCGATTGAAGTCTACATGGATCAGGTGGAGAAATGGTTTCACAAGCATCAACACGGAAACGTCTCACGCCGCGTATTTTTGGCAACAGATGACGTCAGCGTACATAAGGAGGCTCGTAAAAAGTACGTACAACTTTCATTTAGTTCTTGTTTTAACAACTTAAATGATGTGTCAGCTTTCTAGTCAGACGACCAAGTGTGGATAAAGGGTATAATGGCGTTAGCTGTACCTTGATCGACGAAATTTATTTGTCAGATTAAACATCAACTGAGCTGTCTTTATGGTCGCTGTTTCGACCTCAAAAAGAATCTACAAATAAGTAACGATAAGTTCCTGACCAACGTAACAAGTTTATGTCCATTCGTACCAGATATCCATCCTACACCTTCGTTACTTTGACCCATAACACAGAAACCGCCAAAGCTCAGAGGGAAACAGAAGCTGGTTTCTGGGGAATTGTTCAAGACTTGGCGTTGTTGGGTGAATGTGATCACGTGGTTTGCACTTTCAGCTCCAACGTGAGTAAACTAAACCCGTTTACATGAACAATTGAAGCGAATTCGAATGCGCTTCGAACAATTGCTCCCACGTTTTTTGCGCAAGAGGAGCGACGGAGCGCTCAATCCGTTCGCAGGAGGTGTATTGAATTCGCTTCGGTTTCAATCCACTTGGAACAAACGAACGGTTTATTTAAGTTTGTCACATTGAATTATTATGAACATTAAAAGATAAGTGCTTGACATAGGTTTTGGAGTTGCGTGTATAGACCGTCGACATTCGCTACCAATTTGTATTCCGCTATGTTTTTGAACCGCTGGTTCCCAAATTTCCCAAACTGTGATGCAACCAACCCTGAAAAAATGATGTGACGACGAACTAGGAAAACGTCCAGTTTTTTATAAAATTAAGGGAGTTTACCTATTTTAAAGGACGAATTCCCTCACGTAATCTGATAAATCGTTGGTGTCACTGCAATAGCGGAAATGTAACAGTTTATTCTCCAACTATAAGCTTGCGACGCCCCACCGACATTGAAATAAACGTCGCACTAATGCGTTGTGATTTACCTTTTGGGATCCTTTATTTGAAACCATTCGACACAGTTGTTGACATATTTCAATATGCTTTCCAGATCGGTCGGCTTATTCATGAAACGCTCCTAGCGAACTTCGACCCAAACCACGCGACTGCCACATCTGTAGACACCAACTGGTTTTATCCAGGACAGATTGGAGTTTATCAAGCGATCTCCGATCATAAACAAGAAGATCCCAATGGCATGCAAATGTTGATCGGGGATAACATCACCAATGTACGATGTCAACTGATGTGCAGTGGTTTCAACACAAGAACAAAAAAGACTGCAGTCTTTCCTCCGGAAAAAGCTAAAATAATTCCCCAGACTGCTGCGTACGCTATTTTTTAAGTAACATATATTGTTAAAATAGTCAAAAAGAAATTAATACACTAAAATTTATTATTCATGATATTAAGGCATAGGCTTGTCAATGTTGTGTCTGTTTTGAAGTCTCTTTCTCATGTGGGTGGTGTTCGTAATAATTTATTTCCAAAGTTCATGTCTGGCGTTTTGCTTTCATGTCATGTTAAAATAAACTTTTAAAATATGTGGCAAGCTGGGTATAAATAAAATTGTAAATTTATACGATTGTTAGCACACAAATGCAGCGTTTTTAAAGCAAGTTAGAATAGACCAGTCAATATATAAAATATTTACCACCGTTTTGTAATTTTTAACAATACTTTCGCCAACTACAAGCGATCACGTGAATGTACCATAGACTTTAAAAGCCTACAGCAACATGATTTTTCCATGGGGCAAAATAGGAAATTCTACATCACGGAAATCTGGCCACTGCCAAAGCAAGAGCGCAGTCAAATGCCGAGGCTCATAGCTGAGAAAAACGCAAGTGTGTGTAACGGATAGATAAAAGACGCCAAGGAAAGGCGGAAAAAGGCAACTGCAATGCAATTATCAGCAAATACTAGAGGTGCGCTACTTCTCACTATACTGGTATTCATGAGATGCAGGGGTAGAAGTTCCCAGCCGCATGATGCGAGAGAGCTGTTCTTAGTTCACTCGTGTTTGGCCACATGTCCAGCTGCGGTAAAGACGGGACACAGCGTTAGTGAACAAGCGGTGATGTCAAATTTCCATTATCTAGGCCACACGGAAACGGCTTTAACGTATAAGTTGATACCCGACTATAATGACTGTTGCTATAGTTGGAAAAACGTTGGTCTGTGTACTTCGAACCAATGTGATAAGAAACAGTAGCAAGTAAACGAGTAGGTTTCCGATAAAAAAACATCTAATCGTTTTCTTTCAATTCTCTAAAGGAAAACTGAATAGTGATTACTGCAATTAAATTCTGAATTTAATGAAATATATCCGGTGTAGACCATGGACCATTTTGTGATAACTTTTATTATTATTTGAGTACAAAAAAAATTCTTACTAATTGGTAAATATTGTTACGACCCAGCTTTGAGCTCTTCACCCTATATATAGGTTGCAATAGGATTACTAGACTTTGATATGTGTCAAACTTGTTAGGCGTGTTTGTAAGTGCATCACAGCATATAAGCGCAGCAAAGTTCTACAATAAATATTTGTTAGTTTGGGTTTTTCGAAGTGAAAACTTTACGGTTGATTTTTTTTTTATTTAAAACTTTTGACAGTTTTTTGATATGTAATACGTTGGTTTAAGTCAAAAATCTTGACGCGCTTCAAAGAATTAATCAATTGTCCCAACAAAAAGTTTCACTGCAGCTTCACAGTGACACCTTAATGAAGAAATTGTAGCTGCACAGAATCTACAGAAAACACTTTTCGTGCAAGAGTGGTTCGGAAATTAGGTTGGGCTTGAGAACTAAATCTTCAGCTTTGGGATATAGCATCCGCCTGAATTTTCAGTCATGTATCCTTCCATTTCCGTCATTACGTCATCACAGGAAAAAAACTCCTCGAAGACGCATGTCTCGTGCTTTTTCTGTTTGTGAGTTTCTCTGTGACTTTTTCTGTTTGTGAGTTTTCTCTGTGAAGAATTCTAACTTCCGTCGCCATTTTTTCACGACCGAACATTTCAACCCGTCGCCAAAACGTCTGGTTGTAATGATCGTACAATTGAATATCCTGGTAGGAAAGAGCCACACTTTAAACCACGTATTCACATGTTCATTTCTGCAAACAGAATCAAATTTTTGTCTCTTGACCCGTAATTAATGCATTGTTTTCAATGTCTGCAAAGGCTAATATTGTCCAAATGCGGAGTACGCTGTACAACATTACAAACTGCTTTAGCGCTTTTCTTTATTTTCATTTGGATAGTTGCAAATAATAAAAATACATTCTTAAATTATGTGACATTGCACACCATTACAGAATACAACTTCCCATTTTGAAATCAAACAAGTGTGTATTAACGTCATTCGCGTTACTGCCACGCATACACACTCACATTTACTAACGCCTAAAAGTCATCGCGGAAATTACACACAACTACTAGAGGCGCAAGAAACATGATGATACAAAAATATGGAACAGCAGTGACCTATAAGATGATAGCTAATCCAGCTTTACTTCTATCCATATGCTAGATAAGTAGACTTGTTGGGATGAAACTGTTGGAAAGCACACCATGCATCCAACAAGATGTTGCTAACCAACATTTATTTCCTGGAAGTGCTTTGAGGGCAACTGCGATATCGTCTTCCACTTGTGTACGTATTACTACATACCAGAATGATAGTTTCGTTTCCAGGAGTTTACATACGAAGAACAGACAAGCTGCAGAGGGAAGCTAAGTTTCAGTCGATTGAAATCTACATGGATCAGGTGGAGAAATGGTTTCAAAAGAAAAGGAAACCAACATGAGATCCAGGAAAATTTCTACGATATTTTGTGTTGTATGTTTGGCTGGGGTACTTCTCTACATCATTTGCAATTACAAGTAAGATGAAATTCCTGTTGATGCCAGGCATATTGGTCACAATTTACCCGGCCCAATAACCGCCGAGCTACTGTAGTTCAGTTGGTAGAGCGTTAGGCCTGGCTAGTCCAGGGTCGTGAGTTTAAACTTAACGTGCAGCTTGGTTTTCTTGTTTCTGGTTGTACACCTCATTCTTAGAGAACAGAGAAAGGATTGACGAAACATGTTGTTTTGATTTTTATGTTTTTTCGACTAGATCAGTGTTTCATAATCATTTTCAGTCACAATAAAAACGTTTGATAAAACTTTTGGCTTCCTTCACAATCAATGCATTTTTGTTGTCATTTTTGACAAGATAGCTTCAACCACAGTAAAATCGCTAATAAGTTCACACATCTTAGGTTCAGAAACCCCTGGTCAATATAGTACCAGTCGCTTTATGCGCGGTAACTCAACTTTATTATCAGGTGGAGTGCTTCCAGTTGCCACCCCAGCATCACTTTGTGGAATCGGGGTTCTGGTCCCTCAGAAACATCTTGTAAGTAATGGAAACCTATCCTTTCATTTGGAACTTGTCGTCATCAACCTAGCGTTACCATTTGTGTTGCAATGGCAACATTTTGGTCATGTCAATACAATTTATTGTTAAAAATACCTATACGTTCCCCGCAAGGTATGTAACATATAGGGACAAACTATATTCCAAGACTGGTATAAATGCCTGCTGTTCCTATTGATTTAAATATACAGATTTATTTTTCGTTTGCTATCAATTTCTTGTTTCTGCATAATTATTTCTTAGTATTACGAAGTCCCACAAACGTACACAAGGAAACGACAAAACCCAAAACGCTCGGTGCCTTGCGAAGATTTGTGCAGCAGAAACTGATCGTGCTACAGGTTGATTTACACTGTTTAACGTTTTTTGATGGCAATCAAAAAAATTGTCAAAATCTGCCCTCGTGTCATTTCTAAGCCAATCGCGCCCGAATCGCGTTAGGTGTTATAATTTTTATTAAACTAGCCGATATTAATCCATAGCATTTTGCCTCGCGTAATTGGATAAGTTGTTGATTTATCAACTTTATCCCTTAATTAAGAATCCACGTAACTGCACGAGGGCACGGAAGCTTCTGTGCAAGATAAAAGTTGATTGGTGCGGGTTTGGATGCCAACTCCACTACATCGGTATGTGTTTTCTACTGGCTACAGGAACTAACAGGACCCTGGTTTTAAACATTGATTTGAAAAGCCACCCAACGATTAAATCCATCAACGAAGCTTATCTGCCATTGAGCGAAACGTGCTCCCATTGGTCTGAAGAGGAATTTAATAAGGCCGATATTTTCGAAGGTAATAATTTTGGAGTTTTTTTACTACACCGGAATTCGAACCCAGATCACCCAACCAGGTTTTCTGCTTGCTCTCAAACGCCTGACTTATGTTGCTGCTGTTTGAAAACCAAGAATTGCTACATAATTCCACATTTTTCGATTTTGCTTTTAATGCATCTTATTGTACTCTGTCATTCTTGGTCAGTGTCGTATAACTTTCCCCCACTCTTCCTTAAAAGCCACAAGCCACAGATTGCTGTCAGCAAATTCAAACCGCGACTTGTTGCTTTTTTAATGCACATAACACGTGCAGTATTTCATATCGCCGAAATAAAGGCAATGTCAAACAGATGGTAAGGTTCTCCTTAAATTAATTAGCAAGCCTTCTGCTTTGAAATTGTATTGTTGGACTTTCTCAGGCGACGGAGACAAGGAAACGAGCGGCAGCAAACGAGTGGTCAAGTTTTTCATAAACGACATATTTCAACCCTTCACGGCGTTCGCTCCAAATACCTTCCCGGAATCTCTGAGGGACAAACTGGAACCAATATGTGAAGAACCACAAGTTTGGTGGGTTGGTCAGCTGATGACGTACATCACCAGAGCACAACCTTCCCTCATAAAACAAATTGAAGAACTCAAGCAGAAGATTGGGTTCGTTCACCCCATTGTAGGGTGAGTGTACCAGTATATATTTAAGGCATTGTAGATGTCACGTTGATTTGCAACTCTACCAATATCAGATGGGTTTGCATACATGCCCTACAATTGGGTGAAATGGGTTAGGATGTAATACACAATTGCTTCCTCTCACGTGTTTTTGCGATTGGCTGGTATCGGTCCAGAAAGCTATGGTGAGGTTGCAGTTGTAACACTTCCTAGAGGTTCGCATGACCTGCTTCAAACAAGTAGGGAAAACATGCCTTCATTGAAAAACCGCAAAAAGATAGAAAGTAATCCGTTTCATCCCCACAACACGTCATTCGCGTTACTGCCACGCATACACACTCACATTTACTAACGCCTAGAAGTCCTCGCGGAAATTTCACGCAACCACTAGAGGCGTCAGCAACATGACGATACAAAAATATGGAACAGCAGTGACCTATAAGATGATAGCTAATCCAGCTTTACTTCTATCCATATGCTAGATAAGTAGACTTGTTGGGATGAAACTGTTGGAAAGCACACCATGCATCCAACAAGTTGTTGCTAACCAACATTTATTTCCTGGAAGTGCTTTAAGGGCAACTGCGATATCGTCTTCCACTTGTGTACGTATTACTACATACCAGAATGATAGTTTCGTTTCCAAGAGTCCACATACGAAGAACAGACAAGCTGCAGAGGGAAGCTAAGTTTCAGTCGATTGAAGTCTACATGGATCAGGTGGAGAAATGGTTTCACAAGCATCAACACGGAAACGTTTCACGCCGCGTATTTTTGGCAACAGATGACATCAGCGTACATAAGGAGGCTCGTAAAAAGTACGTACAACTTTCATTTAGTTCTTGTTTTAACAACTTAATTGATGTGTCAACTTTCTAGTCGGACGACCAAGTGTGGTTAAAGGGTATAATAGCGTTAGCTGTACCTTGATCGACGAAATATACTTGTCAGATTAAACATCAACTGAGCTGTCTTTATGGTCGCTATTTCGACCTCAAAAAGAATCTACAAATAAGTAACGATAAGTTCCTGACCAACGTAACAAGTTTATGTCCATTCGTACCAGATATCCATCCTACACCTTCGTTACTTTGACCCATAACACAGAAACCGCCAAAGCTCAGAGGGAAACAAAAGCTGGTGGTTCTTGTTCAAGACTTGGCGTTGTTGGGTGAATGTGATCACGTGGTTTGCACTTTCAGCTCCAACGTGAGTAAACTAAAACCGTTTACATGAACAATTGAAGCGAATTCGAATGCGCTTCGAACAATTGCTCCCACGTTTTTTGCGCAAGAGGAGCGACGGAGCGCTCAATCCGTTCGCAGAAGGTGTATTGAATTCGCTTCGGTTTCAATTCACTTGGAACAAACGAACGGTTTAGTTAAGTTTGTCACATTGAATTATTATGAACATTAAAAGATAAGTGCTTGAGATAGGTTTTGGAGTTGCGTGTATAGACCGTCGACATTCGCTACCAATTTGTATTCCGCTATGTTTTAAACCGCTGGTTCCCAAATTTCCCAAACTGTGATGCAACCAACCCTGAAAAAATGATGTGGCGACGAACTAGGAAAACGTCCAGTTTTTTATAAAATTATGGGAGTTTACCTATTTTAAAGGACGAATTCCCTTACGTAATCTGATAAATCGTTCGTGTCACTGCAATAGCGCAAATGAAACAGTTTATTCTCCAACTATAAGCTTGTGACGCCCCACCGACATTGAAATAAACGTCGCACTAATGCGTTGTGATTTACCTTTTGGGATCCTTTATTTGAAACCATTCGACACAGTTGTTGACATATTTCAATATGCTTTCCAGATCGGTCGGCTTATTCATGAAACGCTCCTAGCGAACTTCGACCCAAACCCCGCGACTGCCACATCTGTAGACACCAACTGGTTCTATCCAGGACAGATTGGAGTTTATCAAGCGATCTCTGACTATAAACAAGAAGACCCCAATGGCATGCAAATGATGATCGGGGATAACATCACCAATGTAAGATGTCAACTGATGTGCAGTGGTTTCAACACAAGAACAAAAAAGACTGCAGTCTTTCCTCCGGAAAAAGCTAAAATAATTCCCCAGACAGCTGCGTACGCTATTTTTTGAAAAGTAACATATATTTTTGAAATAGTCAAAAAGAAATTCATGCGCTCAAATATATGATTCACGATATTGTGGCATAGGCTTGTCAATGTTGTGTCTGTTTTGAAGTCTCTTTCTCATGTGGGCGGTGTTCGTAATAATTTATATCCAAAGTTCATGTCTGGCGTTTTGCTTTCATGTCATGTTAAAATAAACTTTTAAAATATGTGGCAAGCTGGGTATAAATAAAATTGTAATTTTATACGATTGTTAGCACACAAATGCAGCGTTTTTAAAGCAAGTTAGAATAGACAGTCAATATATAAAATATTTACCACCGTTTTGTTATTTTTAACAATACTTTCGCCAACTACAAGCGATCACGTGAATGTACCATAGACTTTAAAAGCCAACAGCAACATGATTTTTCAATGGGGCAAAATAGGAAATTCTACATCACGCAAATCTGGCCACCGCCAAAGCAAGAGCGCAGTCAAATGCCGAGGCTCATAGCTGAGAAAAACGCAAGTGTGTGTAACGGATAGATAAAAGACGTCAAGGAAAGGCGGAAAAACGCAACTGCAATTATCAGCAAATACTAGAGGTGCGCTACTTCTCACTATACTGGTATTCATGAGATGCAGGGGTAGAAGTGCCCATGATGCGAGAGAGCTGTTCTTAGTTCACTCGTGTTTGGCCACATGTCCAGCTGCGGTATAGACGGGACACAGCGTTAGTGAACAAACGGTGATGTCAAATTTCCATTATCTAGGCCACACGGAAACGGCTTTAACGTATAAGTTGATACCCGACTATAATGACTGTTGCTATATAGTTGGAAAAACGTTGGTCTGTGTACTTCGAACCAATGTGATAAGAAACAGTAGCAAGTAAACGAGTAGGTTTCCGATAAAAAAACATCTAATCGTTTTCTTTCAATTCTCTGAAGGAAAACTGAATAGTGATTACTGCAATTAAATTCTGAATTTAATGAAATATATCCGGTGGAGACCATGGACCATGCATTTTCCTCGTTTTGTGGTAACTTTTATTGTTATTTGAGTAAAAAAAAAATTCTTACTAATTGGTAAATATTGTTAAGACCCAGCTTTAAGCTCTTCACCCTACATATGGGTTGCAATAGGATTACTAAACTTTGATCTGTGTCAACCTTGTTAAGCGTGTTTGTAAATGCATCACAGCATATAAGCGCAGCAAAGGATGCATCAACTCGCAAAGTTCTACAATAAGTATTTGTAAGTTTGTGTTTTTCGAAGTGAACACTTTGCGGTTAATTTTTTTTTAATTAAAACTTTTGAAAGTTTTTTGATGTGTGAGACGTTGGTTTAAGTCAAAAACCTTTACGCGCTTCAAAGAATTAATCATTTTGCCTCACAAAAAGTTTCCACTGCAGCTTCACAGTGACACTTTAAAGAAGAAATTGTGGTTGCATAGAATCTACAGAAAACAGTTTTCGTGCAAGAGTGGTTCGGAAAGTAGGTTGGCCTTGAGAACTAAGTCTTGAGCTAGGGGATATAGCATCCGCCTGAATTTTCAGTCATGTATCCTTCCATTTCCGTCATCACAGGAAGAAAACTCCTCGAAGACGTATGTCTCGTGCTTTTTCTGTTTGTGAGTTTCTCTGTGACTTCGAAGAATTCTAACTTCCGTCGCCATTTTTTCACGACCGAACATTTCAACCCGTCGCCAAAACGTCTGGTTGTAATGATCGTACAATTGAATATCCTGGTAGGAAAGATCCACACTTTATACCACGTATTCACATGTTCATTTCTGCAAACAGAATCAAATTTTTGTCTCTTGACCCGTAATTAATGCATTGTTTTCAATGTCTGCAAAGGCTAATATTGTCCAAATGCGGAGTACGCTGTACAACATTACAAACTGCTTTAGCGCTTTTCTTTATTTTCATTTGGATAGTTGCAAATAATAAAAATACATTCTTAAATTATGTGACATTGCACACCATTACAGAATACAACTTCCCATTTTGAAATCAAACAAGTGTGTATTAACGTCATTCGCGTTACTGCCACGCATACACACTCACATTTACTAACGCCTAAAAGTCATCGCGGAAATTACACACAACTACTAGAGGCGCAAGAAACATGATGATACAAAAATATGGAACAGCAGTGACCTATAAGATGATAGCTAATCCAGCTTTACTTCTATCCATATGCTAGATAAGTAGACTTGTTGGGATGAAACTGTTGGAAAGCACACCATGCATCCAACAAGATGTTGCTAACCAACATTTATTTCCTGGAAGTGCTTTGAGGGCAACTGCGATATCGTCTTCCACTTGTGTACGTATTACTACATACCAGAATGATAGTTTCGTTTCCAGGAGTTTACATACGAAGAACAGACAAGCTGCAGAGGGAAGCTAAGTTTCAGTCGATTGAAATCTACATGGATCAGGTGGAGAAATGGTTTCAAAAGAAAAGGAAACCAACATGAGATCCAGGAAAATTTCTACGATATTTTGTGTTGTATGTTTGGCTGGGGTACTTCTCTACATCATTTGCAATTACAAGTAAGATGAAATTCCTGTTGATGCCAGGCATATTGGTCACAATTTACCCGGCCCAATAACCGCCGAGCTACTGTAGTTCAGTTGGTAGGGCGTTAGGCCTGGCTAGCCCAGGGTCGTGAGTTTAAACTTAACGTGCAGCTTGGTTTTCTTGTTTCTGGTTGTACACCTCATTCTTAGAGAACAGAGAAAGGATTGACGAAACATGTTGTTTTGATTTTTATGTTTTTTCGACTAGATCAGTGTTTCATAATCATTTTCAGTCACAATAAAAACGTTTGATAAAACCTTTGGCTTCCTTCACAATCAATGCATTTTTGTTGTCATTTTTGACAAGATAGCTTCAACCACAGTAAAATCGCTAATAAGTTCACACATCTTAGGTTCAGAAACCCCTGGTCAATATAGTACCAGTCGCTTTATGCGCGGTAACTCAACTTTATTATCAGGTGGAGTGCTTCCAGTTGCCACCCCAGCATCACTTTGTGGAATCGGGGTTCTGGTCCCTCAGAAACATCTTGTAAGTAATGGAAACCTATCCTTTCATTTGGAACTTGTCGTCATCAACCTAGCGTTACCATTTGTGTTGCAATGGCAACATTTTGGTCATGTCAATACAATTTATTGTTAAAAATACCTATACGTTCCCCGCAAGGTATGTAACATATAGGGACAAACTATATTCCAAGACTGGTATAAATTGATTTTTATAAATTGATATAAATTGGTTCCTATTGATTTAAATATACAGATTTATTTTTCGTTTGCTATCAATTTATTGTTTCTGCATAATTATTTCTTAGTATTACGAAGTCCCACAAACGTACACAAGGAAACGACAAAACCCAAAACGCTCGGTGCCTTGCGAAGATTTGTGCAGCAGAAACTGATCGTGCTACAGGTTGATTTACACTGTTTAACGTTTTTTGATGGCAATTAAACAAATTGTCAAAATCTGCCCGCGTGTCATTTCTAAACGTTAGGTGTTATAATTTTCATTAAACAAGCTGACATTAATCCATAGCATTTTGCCTCACGTAATTGGATAAGTTGTTGATTTATCAACTTTATCCCATAATTAGAATCCACGTAACTGCACGAGGGCACGGAGACTTCTGTGCAAGATACAAGTTGATTGGTGCGGGTTCGGATGCCAACTCCACTACATCGGTATGTGTTTTCTACTGGCTGCAGGAACTAACAGGACCCTGGTTTTAAACATTGATTTGAAAAGCCACCCAACGATTAAATCCATCAACGAAGCTTATCTGCCCTTGAGCGAAACGTGCTCCCATTGGTCTGAAGAGGAATTCAATGAGGCCGATAATTTCGAAGGTAATAATTTTGGAGTTTTTTTTACTACACAGGGATTCGAACCCAGATCACCCAACCAGGTTTTCTGCTTGCTCTCAAACGCCTGACTTATGTTGCTGCTGTGTGAAAAGCAAGAATTGCTACATAATTCCACATTTTTCGATTTTGTTTTTAATGTATCTTATTGTACTCTGGTATTCTTGGTCAGCGTCGTATAAGTTTCCCCACTCTTCCTTAAAAGCCACAAGCCACAGATTGCTGTCAGCAAATTCAAACGGCGACTTGTTGCTTTTTTAATGCACATAACACGTGCAGTATTTCATATCGCCGAAATAAAGGCATTGTCAAACAGATAGTAAGGTTCTCCTTAAATTAATTAGCAAGCCTTCTGCTTTGAAATTGTATTGCTGGACTTTCTCAGGCGACGGAGTCAAGGAAACGAGCGGCAGGAAACGAGTGGTCAAGTTTTTTATAAACGACCTATTTCAACCCTTCACGGCGTTCGCTCCAAACACCTTCCCGGAATCTCTGAAGGACAAACTGGAACCAATATGTGAAGAACCACAAGTTTGGTGGGTTGGTCAGCTGATGACGTACATCACCAGAGCACAAACTTCTCTCACAAAACAAATCGAAGAACTCAAGCAGAAGATTGGGTTCGTTCATCCCATTGTAGGGTGAGTGTACCAGTATATATTTCAGGCATTGTAGATGTCATGTTCTTCCACTTAAATCAAATGATGCTGTTGATTGCAACTCTACCAATATCAGATGGGTTTGCATACATGCGCTACAATTGGGTGAAATGGGTTAGGATGTATTACACAATTGCTTAATCTCACATGTTTTTGCTGATATCGGTCGAGAAAGTTATGGTGAGGTTGCAGTTGTAACACTTCCTAGAGGTTCGCATGACCTGCTTCAAACAAGCAGGGTAAACATGCCTTCATTGAAAAGCGCAAAAAGATAGGAAGTAATCCGTTTCATCCCCACAACACGTCATTCGCGCTACTGCCACGCATACACACTCACATTTACTAACGCCTAAAAGTCGTCGCGGAAATCACACGCAACCACTAGAGGCGTAAGAAACATGATGATACAAAAATATGGAACAGCAGTGACCGATAAGATGATAGCTAATCCAGCTTTACTTCTATCCATATGCTAGATAAGTAGATTTGTTGGGATGAAACTGTTGGAAAGCACACCATGCATCCAACAAGATGTTGCTAACCAACATTTATTTCCTGGAAGTGCTTTGAGGGCAACTGCGATATCGTCTTCCACTTGTGTACGTATTACTACATACCAGAATGATAGTTTCGTTTCCAAGAGTTCACATACGAAGAACAGACAAGCTGCAGAGGGAAGCTAAGTTTCAGTCGATTGAAGTCTACATGGATCAGGTGGAGAAATGGTTTCACAAGCATCAACACGGAAACGTCTCGCGCCGCGTATTTTTGGCAACAGATGACGTCAGCGTACATAAGGAGGCTCGTAAAAAGTACGTACAACTTTCATTTAGTTCTTGTTTTAACAACTTAAATGATGTGTCAACTTTCTAGTCGGACGACCAAGTGTGGTTAAAGGGTATAATAGCGTTAGCTGTACCTTGATCGACGAAATATACTTGTCAGATTAAACATCAACTGAGCTGTCTTTATGGTCGCTGTTTCGACCTCAAAAAGAATCTACAAATAAGTAACGATAAGTTCCTGACCAACGTAACAAGTTTATGTCCATTCGTACCAGATATCCATCCTACATCTTCGTTACTTTGACCCATAACACAGAAACCGCCAAAGCTCAGAGGGAAACAGAAGCTGGTTTCTGGGGAATTGTTCAAGACTTGGCGTTGTTGGGTGAATGTGATCACGTGGTTTGCACTTTCAGCTCCAACGTGAGTAAACTAAACCCGTTTACATGAACAATTGAAGCGAATTCGAATGCGCTTCGAACAATTGCTCCCACGTTTTTTGCGCAAGAGGAGCGACGGAGCGCTCAATCCGTTCGCAGGAGGTGTATTGAATTCGCTTCGGATTCAATCCACTAGGAACAGACGAACGCGAAGGGTTGTAGGAGGTGTATTGAATTCGCTTCGGTTTCAATCCACTTGGAACAAACGAACGGTTTATTTAAGTTTGTCACATTGAATTATTATGAACATTAAAAGATAAGTGCTTGACATAGGTTTTGGAGTTGCGTGTATAGACCGTCGACATTCGCTACCAATTTGTATTCCGCCATGTTTTAAACCACTGGTTCCCAAATTTCCCAAACTGTGATGCAACCCAACCAACCCTGAAAAAATGATGTGGCGGCGAACTAGGAAAACGTCCAGTTTTTTATAAAATTAAGGGAGTTTACCTATTTTAAAGGACGAATTCCCTTACGTAATATGATAAATCGTTCGTGTCACTGCAATAGCGCAAATGTAACTGCTGTTTATTCTCCAACTATAAGCTTGTGACGCCCCACCGACATTGAAATAAACGTCGCACTAATGCGTTGTGATTTACCTTTTGGGATCCTTTATTTGAAACCATTCGACACAGTTGTTGACATATTTCAATATGCTTTCCAGATCGGTCGGCTTATTCATGAAATGCTCCTAGCGAACTTCGACCCAAACCCCGCGACTGCCACATCTGTAGACACCAACTGGTTCTATCCAGGACAGATTGGAGTTTATCAAGCGATCTCTGACTATAAACAAGAAGACCCCAATGGCATGCAAATGTTGATTGGGGATAACATCACCAATGTACGATGTCAACTGATGTGCAATGGTTTCAACACAAGAACAAAAAAGATTGCAGTCTTTCCTCCGGAAAAAGCTAAAATAATTCCCCAGACTGCTGCGTACGCTATTTTTTAAGTAACATATATTTTTGAAACAGTCAAAAAGAAATTAATACACTCAAATATATGATTCACGATATTGAGGCATAGGCTTGTCAATGTTGTGTCTGTTTTGAATTCTTTTGCTCATGTGGGCGGTGTTCGTAATAATTTATATCCAAAGTTCATGTCTGGCGTTTTGCTTTCATGTCATGTTAAAATAAACTTTTAAAATATGTGGCAAGCTGGGTATAAATAAAATTGTAAATTTATACGATTGTTAGCATACAAATGCAGCGTTGTAAAAGCAAGTTAGAACAGACAGTCTTTATTTAAAATATTTACCACCGTTTTGTTATTTTTAACAATACTTTCGCCAACTACAAGCGATC
The DNA here is from genome assembly GCF_947561715.1 of Ascidia mentula. Taxonomy (NCBI): domain Eukaryota; kingdom Metazoa; phylum Chordata; class Ascidiacea; order Phlebobranchia; family Ascidiidae; genus Ascidia; species Ascidia mentula. The sequence continues at coordinate 18,176,108 of NC_138568.1, read as the reverse complement.
ACGTGAATGTACCATCAACTTAAAAGCCAACAGCAACATGATTTTTTCATGGGGCAAAATAGGAAATTCTACATCACGGAAATCTGGCCACTGCCAAAGCAAGAGCGCAGTCAAATGCCGAGGCTCATAGCTGAGAAAAACGCAAGTGTGTGTAACGGATAGATAAAAGACGCCAAGGAAAGGCGGACAAACACAACTGCAATACAATTATTAGCAACAATTAGAGGTGCGCTACTTATCACTATACTGGTATGCATGAAATACAGGGGTAGAAGTTCCCAGCCGCATGATGCGAGAGAGCTGTTCTTAGTTCACTCGTGTTTGGCCACATGTCCAGCTGCGGTATAGACGGGACACAGCGTTAGTGAACAAGCGGTGATGTCAAATTTCCATTATCTAGGCCACACGGAAACGGCTTTAACGTATAAGTTGATACCCGACTATAATGACTGTTGCTATATAGTTGGAAAAACGTTGGTCTGTGTACTTCGAACCAATGTGATAAGAAACAGTAGCAAGTAAACGAGTAGGTTTCCGATAAAAAAACATCTAATCGTTTTCTTTCAATTCTCTGAAGGAAAACTGAATAGTGATTACTGCAATTAAATTCTGAATTTAATGAAATATATCCGGTGGAGACCATGGACCATGCATTTTCCTCGTTTTGTGGTAACTTTTATTGTTATTTGAGTAAAAAAAAAATTCTTACTAATTGGTAAATATTGTTAAGACCCAGCTTTAAGCTCTTCACCCCACATATAGGTTGCAATAGGATTACTAAACTTTGATCTGTGTCAACCTTGTTAAGCGTGTTTGTAAATGCATCACAGCATATAAGCGCAGCAAAGGATGCATCAACTCGCAAAGTTCTACAATAAGTATTTGTAAGTTTGTGTTTTTCGAAGTGAACACTTTGCGGTTAATTTTTTTTTAATTAAAACTTTTGAAAGTTTTTTGATGTGTGAGACGTTGGTTTAAGTCAAAAACCTTTACGCGCTTCAAAGAATTAATCATTTTGCCTCACAAAAAGTTTCCACTGCAGCTTCACAGTGACACTTTAAAGAAGAAATTGTGGTTGCATAGAATCTACAGAAAACAGTTTTCGTGCAAGAGTGGTTCGGAAAGTAGGTTGGCCTTGAGAACTAAGTCTTGAGATAGGGGATATAGCATCCGCCTGAATTTTCAGTCATGTATCCTTCCATTTCCGTCATCACAGGAAGAAAACTCCTCGAAGACGTATGTCTCGTGCTTTTTCTGTTTGTGAGTTTCTCTGTGACTTCGAAGAATTCTAACTTCCGTCGCCATTTTTTCACGACCGAACATTTCAACCCGTCGCCAAAACGTCTGGTTGTAATGATCGTACAATTGAATATCCTGGTAGGAAAGGGCCACACTTTAAACCACGTATTCACATGTTCATTTCTGCAAACAGAATCAAATTTTTGTCTCTTGACCCGTAATTAATGCATTGTTTTCAATGTCTGCAAAGGCTAATATTGTCCAAATGCGGAGTACGCTGTACAACATTACAAACTGCTTTAGCGCTTTTCTTTATTTTCATTTGGATAGTTGCAAATAATAAAAATACATTCTTAAATTATGTGACATTGCACACCATTACAGAATACAACTTCCCATTTTGAAATCAAACAAGTGTGTATTAACGTCATTCGCGCTACTGCCACGCATACACACTCACATTTACTAACGCCTAAAAGTCATCGCGGAAATTACACGCAACCACTAGAGGCGCAAGAAACATGATGATACAAAAATATGGAACAGCAGTGACCAATAAGATGATAGCTAATCCAGCTTTACTTCTATCCATATGCTAGATAAGTAGACTTGTTGGGATGAAACTGTTGGAAAGCACACCATGCATCCAACAAGATGTTGCTAACCAACATTTATTTCCTGGAAGTGCTTTGAGGGCAACTGCGATATCGTCTTCCACTTGTGTACGTATTACTACATACCAGAATGATAGTTTCGTTTCCAGGAGTTTACATACGAAGAACAGACAAGCTGCAGAGGGAAGCTAAGTTTCAGTCGATTGAAATCTACATGGATCAGGTGGAGAAATGGTTTCAAAAGAAAAGGAAACCAACATGAGATCCAGGAAAATTTCTACGATATTTTGTGTTGTATGTTTGGCTGGGGTACTTCTCTACATCATTTGCAATTACAAGTAAGATGAAATTCCTGTTGATGCCAGGCATATTGGTCACAATTTACCCGGCCCAATAACCGCCGAGCTACTGTAGTTCAGTTGGTAGAGCGTTAGGCCTGGCTAGCCCAGGGTCGTGAGTTTAAACTTAACGTGCAGCTTGGTTTTCTTGTTTCTGGTTGTACACCTCATTCTTAGAGAACAGAGAAAGGATTGACGAAACATGTTGTTTTGATTTTTATGTTTTTTCGACTAGATCAGTGTTTCATAATCATTTTCAGTCACAAAAAAAACGTTTGATAAAACCTTTGGCTTCCTTCACAATCAATGCATTTTTGTTGTCATTTTTGACAAGATAGCTTCAACCACAGTAAAATCGCTAATGAGTTCACACATCTTAGGTTCAGAAACCCCTGTTCAATATAGTACCAGTCGCTTTATGCGCGGTAACTCAATTTTATTATCAGGTGGAGTGCTTTCAGTTGCCACCCCAGCATCACTTTGTGGAATCGGGGTTCTGGTCCCTCAGAAACATCTTGTAAGTAATGGAAACCTATCCTTTCATTTGGAACTTGTCGTCATCAACCTAGCGTTACCATTTGTGTTGCAATGGCAACATTTTGGTCATGTCAATACAATTTATTGTTAAAAATACCTATACGTTCCCCGCAAGGTATGTAACATATAGGGACAAACTATATTTCAAGACTGGCATGTCTGCTGTTCCTTTTGATTTAAATATACAGATTTATTTTTCGTTTGCTATCAATTTATTGTTTCTGCATAATTTTATTTCTTAGTATTACGAAGTCCCACAAACGTTCACAAGGAAACGACAAAACCCAAAACGCTCGGTGCCTTGCGAAGATTTGTGCAGCAGAAACTGATCGTGCTACAGGTTGATTTACACTGTTTAACGGTTTTTAATAGCAATCAAAAAAATTGTCAAATCTGCCCGCGTGTCATTTCTAAGCGTTAGGTGTTATAATTTTTATTAAACTAGCTGACATTAATCCATAGCATTTTGCCTCACGTAATTGGATAAGTTGTTGATTTATCAACTTTGTCCCTTATTTAGAATCCACGTAACTGCACGAGGGCACGGAAGCTTCTGTGCAAGATACAAGTTGATTGGTGCGGGTTCGGATGCCAACTCCACTACATCGGTATGTGTTTTCTACTTGCTGCAGGAACTAACAGGACCCTGGTTTTAAACCATGAGTTGAAAAGCCACCCAACGATTAAATCCATCAACGAAGCTTATCTGCCCTTGAGCGAAACGTGCTCCCATTGGTCTGAAGAGGAATTTAATAAGGCCGATATTTTCGAAGGTAATAATTTTGGAGTTTTTTTTACTACACCGGGATTCGAACCCAGATCACCCAACCAGGTTTTCTGCTTGCTCTCAAACGCCTGACTTATGTTGCTGCTGTTTGAAAAGCAAGAATTGCTACATAATTCCACATTTTTCGATTTTGCTTTTAATGTATCTTATTGTACCCTGCCATTCTTGGTCAGTGTCGTATAACTTTCCCCCACTCTTCCTTAAAAGCCACAAGCCACAGATTGCTGTCAGCAAATTCAAACCGCGACTTGTTGCTTTTTTAATGCACATAACACGTGCAGTATTTCATATCGCCGAAATAAAGGCAATGTCAAACAGATGGTAAGGTTCTCCTTAAATTAATTAACAAGCCTTCTGCTTTGAAATTGTATTGTTGGATTTTCTCAGGCGACGGAGTCAAGGAAACGAGCGGCAGAAAACGAGTGGTCAAGTTTTTCATAAACGACATATTTCAACCCTTCACGGCGTTCGCTCCAAACACCTTCCCGGAATCTCTGAAGGACAAACTGGAACCAATATGTGAAGAACCACAAGTTTGGTGGGTTGGTCAGCTGATGACGTACATCACCAGAGCACAACCTTCCCTCACAAAACAAATCGAAGAACTCAAGCAGAAGATTGGGTTCGTTCACCCCATTGTAGGGTGAGTGGCCAGTATATATTTCAGGCATTGTAGATGTCACGTTCTTCCACTTAAATGAAATAATGCTGTTGATTGCAACTCTACCAATATCAGATGGGTTTGCATACATGCGCTACAATTGGGTGAAATGAGTTAGGATGTATTACACAATTGCTTAATCTCACATATTTTTGCTGATATCGGTCGAGAAAGCTATGGTGAGGTTGCAGTTGTAACACTTCCTAGAGGTTCGCATGACCTGCTTCAAACAAGCAGGGCAAACATGCCTTCATTGAAAAGCGCAAAAAGATAGGAAGTAATCCGTTTCATCCCCACAACACGTCATTCGCGCTACTGCCACGCATACACACTCACATTTACTAACGCCTAAAAGTCGTCGCGGAAATCACACGCAACCACTAGAGGCGTAAGAAACATGACGATACAAAAATATAGAACAGCAGTGACCGATAAGATGATAGCTAATCCAGCTTTACTTCTATCCATATGCTAGATAAGTAGACTTGTTGGGATGAAACTGTTGGAAAGCACACCATGCATCCAACAAGATGTTGCTAACCAACATTTATTTCCTGGAAGTGCTTTGAGGGCACCTGCGATATCGTCTTCCACTTGTGTACGTATTACTACATACCAGAATGATAGTTTCGTTTCCAAGAGTTCACATACGAAGAACAGACAAGCTGCAGAGGGAAGCTAAGTTTCAGTCGATTGAAATCTACATGGATCAGGTGGAGAAATGGTTTCAAAAGCGTCAACACGGAAACGTCTCGCGCCGCGTATTTTTGGCAACAGATGACGTCAGCGTACATGAGGAGGCTCGTAAAAAGTACGTACAACTTTCATTTAGTTCTTGTTTTAACAACTTAAATGATGTGTCAACTTTCTAGTCAGACGACCAAGTGTGGATAAAGGGTATAATGGCGCTAGCTGTACCTTGATCGACGAAATTTATTTGTCAGATTAAACATCAACTGAGCTGTCTTTATGGTCGCTGTTTCGACCTCAAAAAGAATCTACAAATAAGTAACGATAAGTTCCTGACCAACGTAACAAGTTTATGTCCGTTCGTACCAGATATCCATCCTACACCTTCGTTATTTTGACCCATAACACCGAAACCGCCAAAGCTCAGAGGGAAACAGAAGCTGGTTTCTGGGGAATTGTTCAAGACTTGGCGTTGTTGGGTGAATGTGATCACGTGGTTTGCACTTTCAGCTCCAACGTGAGTAAACTAAGCCCGTTTACATGAACAATTGAAGCGAATTCGAATGCGCTTCGAACAATCACTTCCACATTTTTTGCGCAAGAGGAGCGACGGAGCGCTCAATCCGTTCGCTGGAGGTGTATTGAATTCGCTTCGGTTTCAATCCACTTGGAACAGACGAACGGTTTTGTTAAGTTTGACACATTGCATTATTATAAAGATGAACATTAAAATATAAGTGCTTGACATAAGTTTTAGAGTTGCGTGTATAGACCGTCGACATTCGCTACCAATTTGTATTCCGCTATGTTTTAAACCGCTGGTTCCCAAATTTCCCAAACTGTGATGCAACCAACCCTGAAAAAATGATGTGGCGACGAACTAGGAAAACGTCCAGTTTTTTATAAAATTAAGGGAGTTTACCTATTTTAAAGGACGAATTCCCTTACGTAATCTGATAAATCGTTCGTGTCACTGCAATAGCGCAAATGTAACAGTTTATTCTCCAACTATAAGCTTGCGACGCCCCACCGATATTGAAATAAACGTCGCACTAATGCGTTGTGATTTACCTTTTGGGATCCTCTATTTGAAACCATTCGACACAGTTGTTGACATATTTCAATATGCTTTCCAGATCGGTCGGCTTATTCATGAAATGCTCCTAGCGAACTTCGACCCAAACCCCGCGACTGCCACATCTGTAGACACAAACTGGTTTTATCCAGGACAGATTGGAGTTTATCAAGCGATCTCTGACTATAAACAAGAAGACCCCAATGGCATGCAAATGTTGATTGGGGATAACATCACCAATGTACGATGTCAACTGATGTGCAATGGTTTCAACACAAGAACAAAAAAGATTGCAGTTTTTCCTCCGGAAAAAGCTAAAATAATTCCCCAGACTGTTGCGTACGCTATTTTTTAAGTAACATATATTGTTAAAATAGTCAAAAAGAAATTCATGCGATCCACGATATTGAGGCATAGACTTGTCAATGTTGTGTCTGTTTTTAAGTCTCTTGCTCATGTGGGCGGTGTTCGTAATAATGTATTTCCAAAGTTCATGTCTGGCGTTTTGCTTTCATGTCATGTGAAAATGAACTTTTAAAATATGTGGCAAGCTGGGTATAAATAAAATTGTAAATTTATACGATTGTTAGCACACAAATGCAGCGTTTTTAAAGCAAGTTAGAATAGACCAGTCAATATATAAAATATTTACCACCGTTTTGTTATTTTTAACAATACTTTCGCCAACTACAAGCGATCACGTGAATGTACCATAACTTAAAAGCCTACAGCAACATGATTTTTCCATGGGGGCAAAATAGGAAATTCTACATCACGCAAATCTGGCTACCGCCAAAGCAAGAGCGCGGTCAAATGCCGAGGCTCATGGCCGAGAAAAACGCAAGTGTGTGTAACGGATAGATAAAAGACGTCAAGGAAAGGCGGAAAAACGCAACTGCAATGCAATTATCAGCAACTACTAGAGGTGCGCTACTTCTCACTATACTGGTATTCATGAGATGCAGGGGTAGAAGTTCCCAGCCGCATGATGCGAGAGAGCTGTTCTTAGTTCACTCGTGTTTGGCCACATGTCCAGCTGCGGTATAGACGGGACACAGCGTTAGTGAACAAGCGGTGATGTCAAATTTCCATTATCTAGGCCACACGGAAACGGCTTTAACGTATAAGTTGATACCCGACTATAATGACTGTTGCTATATAGTTGGAAAAACGTTGGTCTGTGTACTTCGAACCAATGTGATAAGAAACAGTAGCAAGTAAACGAGTAGGTTTCCGATAAAAAAACATCTAATCGTTTTCTTTCAATTCTCTGAAGGAAAACTGAATAGTGATTACTGCAATTAAATTCTGAATTTAATGAAATATATCCGGTGGAGACCATGGACCATGCATTTTCCTCGTTTTGTGGTAACTTTTATTGTTATTTGAGTAAAAAAAAAATTCTTACTAATTGGTAAATATTGTTAAGACCCAGCTTTAAGCTCTTCACCCTACATATAGGTTGCAATAGGATTACTAAACTTTGATCTGTGTCAACCTTGTTAAGCGTGTTTGTAAATGCATCACAGCATATAAGCGCAGCAAAGGATGCATCAACTCGCAAAGTTCTACAATAAGTATTTGTAAGTTTGTGTTTTTCGAAGTGAACACTTTGCGGTTAATTTTTTTTTAATTAAAACTTTTGAAAGTTTTTTGATGTGTGAGACGTTGGTTTAAGTCAAAAACCTTTACGCGCTTCAAAGAATTAATCATTTTGCCTCACAAAAAGTTTCCACTGCAGCTTCACAGTGACACTTTAAAGAAGAAATTGTGGTTGCATAGAATCTACAGAAAACAGTTTTCGTGAAAGAGTGGTTCGGAAAGTAGGTTGGCCTTGAGAACTAAGTCTTGAGCTAGGGGATATAGCATCCGCCTGAATTTTCAGTCATGTATCCTTCCATTTCCGTCATCACAGGAAGAAAACTCCTCGAAGACGTATGTCTCGTGCTTTTTCTGTTTGTGAGTTTCTCTGTGACTTCGAAGAATTCTAACTTCCGTCGCCATTTTTTCACGACCGAACATTTCAACCCGTCGCCAAAACGTCTGGTTGTAATGATCGTACAATTGAATATCCTGGTAGGAAAGGGCCACACTTTAAACCACGTATTCACATGTTCATTTCTGCAAACAGAATCAAATTTTTGTCTCTTGACCCGTAATTAATGCATTGTTTTCAATGTCTGCAAAGGCTAATATTGTCCAAATGCGGAGTACGCTGTACAACATTACAAACTGCTTTAGCGCTTTTCTTTATTTTCATTTGGATAGTTGCAAATAATAAAAATACATTCTTAAATTATGTGACATTGCACACCATTACAGAATACAACTTCCCATTTTGAAATCAAACAAGTGTGTATTTACGTCATTCGCGTTACTGCCACGCATACACACTCACATTTACTAACGCCTAAAAGTCATCGCGGAAATTACACACAACTACTAGAGGCGCAAGAAACATGATGATACAAAAATATGGAACAGCAGTGACCTATAAGATGATAGCTAATCCAGCTTTACTTCTATCCATATGCTAGATAAGTAGACTTGTTGGGATGAAACTGTTGGAAAGCACACCATGCATCCAACAAGATGTTGCTAACCAACATTTATTTCCTGGAAGTGCTTTGAGGGCAACTGCGATATCGTCTTCCACTTGTGTACGTATTACTACATACCAGAATGATAGTTTCGTTTCCAGGAGTTTACATACGAAGAACAGACAAGCTGCAGAGGGAAGCTAAGTTTCAGTCGATTGAAATCTACATGGATCAGGTGGAGAAATGGTTTCAAAAGAAAAGGAAACCAACATGAGATCCAGGAAAATTTCTACGATATTTTGTGTTGTATGTTTGGCTGGGGTACTTCTCTACATCATTTGCAATTACAAGTAAGATGAAATTCCTGTTGATGCCAGGCATATTGGTCACAATTTACCCGGCCCAATAACCGCCGAGCTACTGTAGTTCAGTTGGTAGAGCGTTAGGCCTGGCTAGCCCAGGGTCGTGAGTTTAAACTTAACGTGCAGCTTGGTTTTCTTGTTTCTGGTTGTACACCTCATTCTTAGAGAACAGAGAATGGATTGACGAAACATGTTGTTTTGATTTTTATGTTTTTTCGACTAGATCAGTGTTTCATAATCATTTTCAGTCACAATAAAAACGTTTGATAAAACCTTTGGCTTCCTTCACAATCAATGCATTTTTGTTGTCATTTTTGACAAGATAGCTTCAACCACAGTAAAATCGCTAATAAGTTCACACATCTTAGGTTCAGAAATCCCTGGTCAATATAGTACCAGTCGCTTTATGCGCGGTAACTCAATGTTATTATCAGGTGGAGTGCTTCCAGTTGCCACCCCAGCATCACTTTGTGGAATCGGGGTTCTGGTCCCTCAGAAATAACTTGTAAGTAAAGGAAACCTATCCTTTCATTATGATCTTGTCGTCATCTACCCGACGTTACCATTTGTGTTGCAATGGCAACATTTTTGTCATGTCAATGCAATTTATTATTAAAAGTACCTATACGTTCACCGCAAGGTATGTAACATATAGGGACAAACTATATTTCAAGACTGGCATGTCTGCTGTTCCTTTTGATTTAAATATACAGATTTATTATTCGTTTGCTATCAATTTATTGTTTCTGCATAATTTTATTTCTTAGTATTACGAAGTCCCACAAACGTACACAATGAAACGACAAAACCCGAAAAGCTCGGTGCCTTGCGAAGATTTGTGCAGCAGAAACTGATCGTGCTACAGGTTGATTTACACTGTTTAACGGTTTTTAATGGCAATCAAAAAAAAATTGTCAAAATCTGCCCGCGTGTCATTTCTAAGCGTTAGGTGTTATAATTTTTATTAAACTAGCTGACATTAATCCATAGCATTTTGCCTCACGTAATTGGATAAGTTGTTGATTTATCAACTTTATCCCATAATTAGAATCCACGTAACTGCACGAGGGCACGGAAGCTTTTGTGCAAGATAAAAGTTGATTGGTGCGGGTTCGGATGCCAACTCCACTACATCGGTATGTGTTTTCTACTGGCTGCAGGAACTAACAGGACCCTGGTTTTAAACCATGAGTTGAAAAGCCACCCAACGATTAAATCCATCAACGAAGCTTATCTGCCCTTGAGCGAAACGTGCTCCCATTGGTCTGAAGAGGAATTTAATAAGGCCGATAATTTCGAAGGTAATAATTTTGGAGTTTTTTTTACTACACCGGGATTCGAACCCAGATCACCCAACCAGGTTTTCAGCTTGCTCTCAAACGCCTGACTTATGTTGCTGCTGTGTGAAAAGCAAGAATTGCTACATAATTCCACATTTTTCGATTTTGTTTTTAATGTATCTTATTGTACTCTGCCATTCTTGGTCAGTGTCGTATAACTTTCCCCCACTCTTCCTTAAAAGCCACAAGCCACAGATTGCTGTCAGCAAATTCAAACCGCGACTTGTTGCTTTTTTAACGCACATAGCACGTGCAGTATTTCATATCGCCGAAATAAAGGCAATGTCAAACAGATGGTAGGGTTCTCCTCAAATTAATTAGCAAGCCTTCTGCTTTGAAATTGTATTGTTGGACTTTCTCAGGCGACGGAGTCAAGGAAACGAGCGGCAGGAAACGAGTGGTCAAGTTTTTCATAAACGACATATTTCAACCCTTCACGGCGTTCGCTCCAAACACCTTCCCGGAATCTCTGAGGGACAAACTGGAACCAATATGTGAAGAACCACAAGTTTGGTGGGTTGGTCAGCTGATGACGTACATCACCAGAGCACAACCTTCCCTCACAAAACAAATTGAAGAACTCAAGCAGAAGATTGGATTCGTTCACCCCATTGTAGGGTGAGTGGCCAGTATATATTTAAGGCATTGTAGATGTCACGTTGATTTGCAACTCTACCAATATCAGATGGGTTTGCATACATGCGCTACAATTGGGTGAAATGGGTTAGAATGTAATACACAATTGCTTAATCTCACATATTTTTGCTGATATTGGTCGAGAAATGGTGCTATGGTGAGGTTGCAGTTGTAACACTTCCTAGAGGTTCGCATGACCTGCTTCAAATAAGCAGGGCAAACATGCCTTCATTAAAAAACCGCAAAAAGAAAAAAGTAATCCGTTTCATCTCCACAACACGTCATTCGCGTTACTGCCACGCATACACACTCACATTTACTAACGACTATAAGTCATCGCGGAAATCACACACAACTACTAGAGGCGTAAGCGACATGAAGATACAAAAATATGTAACAGCAGTGACCTATTAGATGATAGCTAATCCAGCTTTCCTTCGAACCATATGCTAGATAAGTAGGCTTGTTGGGATGAAACTGTTGGAAAGCACACCATGCATCCAACAAGATGTTGCTAACCAACATTTATTTCCTTGAAGTGCTTTGAGGGCAACTGCGATATCGTCTTCCACTTGCGTACGTATTACTACATACCAGAATGATAGTTTCGTTTCCAAGAGTTCACATACGAAGAACAGACAAGCTGCAGAGGGAAGCTAAGTTTCAGTCGGTTGAAGTCTACATGGATCAGGTGGAGAAATGGTTTCACAAGCATCAACACGGAAACGTTTCACGCCGCGTATTTTTGGCAACAGATGACGTCAGCGTACATAAGGAGGCTCGTAAAAAGTACGTACAACTTTCATTTAGTTCTTGTTTTAACAACTTAAATGATGTGTCAACTTTCTAGTCGGACGACCAAGTGTGGTTAAAGGGTATAATAGCGTTAGCTGTACCTTGATCGACGAAATATACTTGTCAGATTAAACATCAACTGAGCTGTCTTTATGGTCGCTGTTTCGACCTCAAAAAGAATCTACAAATAAGTAACGATAAGTTCCTGACCAACGTAACAAGTTTATGTCCATTCGTACCAGATATCCATCCTACACCTTCGTTACTTTGACCCATAACACAGAAACCGCCAAAGCTCAGAGGGAAACAGAAGCTGGTTTCTGGGGAATTGTTCAAGACTTGGCGTTGTTGGGTGAATGTGATCACGTGGTTTGCACTTTCAGCTCCAACGTGAGTAAACTAAACCCGTTTACATGAACAATTGAAGCGAATTCGAATGCGCTTCGAACAATTGCTCCCACGTTTTTTGCGCAAGAGGAGCGACGGAGCGCTCAATCCGTTCGCAGGAGGTGTATTGAATTCGCTTCGGTTTCAATCCACTTGGAACAAACGAACGGTTTATTTAAGTTTGTCACATTGAATTATTATGAACATTAAAAGATAAGTGCTTGACATAGGTTTTGGAGTTGCGTGTATAGACCGTCGACATTCGCTACCAATTTGTATTCCGCTATGTTTTAAACCGCTGGTTCCCAAATTTCCCAAACTGTGATGCAACCAACCCTGAAAAAATGATGTGACGACGAACTTGGAAAACGTCCAGTTTTTTTATAAAATTAAGGGAGTTTACCTATTTTAAAGGACGAATTCCCTTACGTAATCTGATAAATCGTTCGTGTCACTGCAATAGCGCAAATGAAACAGTTTATTCTCCAACTATAAGCTTGCGACGCCCCACCGATATTGAAATAAACGTCGCACTAATGCGTTGTGATTTACCTTTTGGGATCCTTTATTTGAAACCATTCGACACAGTTGTTGACTTATTTCAATATGCTTTCCAGATCGGTCGGCTTATTCATGAAACGCTCCTAGCGAACTTCGACCCAAACCCCGCGACTGCCACATCTGTAGACACCAACTGGTTCTATCCAGGACAGATTGGAGTTTATCAAGCGATCTCTGACTATAAACAAGAAGACCCCAATGGTATGCAAATGTTGATTGGGGATAACATCACCAATGTAAGATGTCAACTGATGTGCAGTGGTTTCAACACAAGAACAAAAAAGACTGCAGTCTTTCCTCCGGAAAAAGCTAAAATAATTCCCCAGACAGCTGCGTACGCTATTTTTTGAAAAGTAACATATATTTTTGAAATAGTCAAAAAGAAATTCATGCGCTCAAATATATGATTCACGATATTGTGGCATAGGCTTGTCAATGTTGTGTCTGTTTTGAAGTCTCTTTCTCATGTAGGCGGTGTTCGTAATAATTTATATCCAAAGTTCATGTCTGGCGTTTTGCTTTCATGTCATGTTAAAATGAACTTTTAAAATATGTGGCAAGCTGGGTATAAATAAAATTGTAAATTTATACGATTGTTAGCACACAAATGCAGCGTTTTTAAAGCAAGTTAGAATAGACAGTCAATATATAAAATATTTACCACCGTTTTGTTATTTTTACAATACTTTCGCCAACTACAAGCGATCACGTGAATGTACCATCAACTTAAAAGCCTACAGCAACATGATTTTTCCATGGGGCAAAATAGGAAATTCTACATCACGGAAATCTGGCCACTGCCAAAGCAAGAGCGCAGTCAAATGCCGAGGCTCATAGCTGAGAAAAACGCAAGTGTGGGTAACGGATAGATAAAAGACGCCAAGGAAAGGCGGACAAACACAACTGCAATACAATTATTAGCAACAACTAGAGGTGCGCTACTTATCACTATACTGGTATGCATGAAATACAGGGGTAAAGGTGCCCAGCCACATGATGCGAGAGAGCTGTTCTAGTGGTTCACTCGTGTTTGGCCATGTCCAGCTGCGGTATAGAAGGGACACAGCGTTAGTGAAAAAGCGGCGATGTCAAATTTCCATTATTTAGGCCACACGGAAATTTGCTTTGACGTGTAAGTTGATACCCGACTATAATGACTGTTGCCATAGTTGGAAAAACGTTGGTCTGTGTACTTCGAACCAATGTGATAAGAAACAGTAACAAGTAAACGAGTAGGTTTCCGATAAAAAAAAACATCTAATCGTTTTCTTTCAATTCTCTGAAGGAAAACTGAATAGTGATTACTGCAATTAAATTCTGAATTTAATGAAATATATCCGGTGTAGACCATGGACCATGCATTCTCCTCGGTTTGTGATAACTTTTATTGTTATTTGGCCACATTTCTGATGTACTGAAAAGTACGAAAAAAATTCTTACTGATTGGTAAATATTGTTAAGGACCATGCAGCTTCAAGCTCTTCACCCTACATATAGGTTGCAATAGGATTACTAAACTTTGATATTTGTCAAACTTGTTAAGCGTGTTTGTAAGTGCATCACAGCATATAAGCGCAGCTAAGGATGCACAAACTCGCAAAGTTCTACAATAAGTATTTGTTAGTTTGGGTTTTTCGAAGTGAAAAAAAAAATAACTTTGCGGTTAATTTTTTTTTATTCAAAACTTTTGACAGTTTTTTGATGAGTGAGACGTTGGTTTAAGTAAAAAAACTTTACGCGCTTCAAAGAATTAATCAATTGTCCCCACAAAAAGTTTCCACTGCAGCTTCACAGTGACACTTTAATGAAGAAATTGTGGCTGCACAGAATATACAGAAAACACTTTTCGTGCAAGAGTGGTTCGAAAATTAGGTTGGGCTTGAGAACTAAGTCTCCTGCTTGGGGATATAGCATCCGCCTGAATTTTCAGTGATGTATCCTTCCATTTCCGTCATTACGTCATCACAGGAAAAATCTCCTCGAAGACGTATGTCTCGTGCTTTTTCTGTTTGTGAGTTTCTCTGTGACTTCGAAGAATTCTAACTTCCGTCGCCATTTTTTCACGACCAAACATTTCAACCCGTCGCCAAAACGTCTGGTTGTAATGATCGTACAGTTGAATATCCTGGTAGGAAAGGGCCACACTTTAAACCACGTATTCACATGTTCATTTCTGCAAACAGAATCAACTCTTTGCCCGTAATAAATTCACTTTATTTTTTGAAAAAATTATTGTTGTGAATGTCTGCAAGAGCTTATATTGTCCAAATGCAGAGTACGTTGAACAACATTACAAACTACTTTAGCGATTTTCTTTATTTTCATTTGGATAGTTGCAAATAATAAAAATACATTCTTGAATTTTGTGACATTGCACCCCATTATATACAGAATACAACTTCGCATTTTGAAATCAAACAAGTGTGTATTAACGAGCTATTATGTTGAGACTTAACATTAGCCCGAGACCTAATAAGTGGATACAGTGGTTCTATGTGTTGCCCACTTACAATTTGATTGAGTTCCCTAAAGACTTTCCAGTGGTGTTCACTTGGAAAATCCTCGTGTTCGTAATTTCTCTCGTACCAGTGATAATATTTCTTCATCGTGTTCCAGCTAATGCACAAGAGATCCTATAAGGTAAAAATAGATCTTACAAAATGCTTGATGTACAAATCATCATGCTCTGCATATATTGGTTAGACCGCCCTGCGCTTGTTTCTTGTAACGCATTGCGTTTATTTACGTTTTTCAATACAAGAAGTCAGTCTCCTTAAAGACTGTGAAACCAAGAGAATTCAGTCCGTATAAATACAATTTAGGTTAAATATCATGAATTTACCGGATCGTAAAAATAATTTTGAAACTTTTCCGCTCCATAAGTGCAAAAAAGGTTGACAATCACTGTTCCAGCGCACTTAAACAAATAATGTTTAGTAATTGTTAGTGACGCCTCGTTTTGAAACAACGAGATCACGCGTTTTGCTTAATTCTTGTTCCAAGAATTTAAACTAAATCCAGGACATGTCAATCACTAAGTCATTTGTTGAATGTCCGCTGTGGTTTTAGGTATTTCAAACAAAGAGAATTTACAGGCAGTCGATGCTCAACACAAGCAAAGCAACCATGCATGGTTAAAATGCTAGGACAATTCGAAGGCTTGCTTGATAGCATATTGATGAAAGCAACCACACTAGATAGAAGAATTATTATAACACAGAGCATGGTCAAAAAAATAGACTTTGTATTTTATTACTGTGACGTCACAGTTCAGTTCAATTGTTTGTTTAATGTTTGAGTAAGTTTGCGCAAATCAATACCGATGCATTGCCTTAATTACAAAAAAACAACCACTTGTTTCAGCGTTAATATGGACTGATTTTTGTGACGTCATTGCGGTTATGGCATTGCGGCACAAGCAAAGCAACCAGAATGCATGGACCAGTGCTAGGACAATTCTAACGCTCGCTGGATAAAGTCCTTTTAAATTGCAATGTGAGGTTAAAAGAATTAGTCATAGTCAAAACATTTCAACGAGGTAAAATTCACCTATCAATTATATTTGAAGGTTACACAGTTTAGCGAAATTGGATAAGATTGGTAACATCATTGTTGATATTGACCAAAAACAGCTGCAACCATCAGGCTTTATAGCTTTTGGTTGAAGACAGGACATTTTTATGCCTAATGTGTTATGACTTGCGACTAAGCACGATGACGTCAACTCGTTACAGCAAATTGATTTCCACAAGCATAGGTGTGCAACTGATTATGTCAGCAGGCCTATACGGTTAGCTTGCATTGGGTTACTTATTCCAGATTCAATTCACTGTTATTGTGCACTGGTCTTCCCAAAAGGTACACCAGGAATTACTACAGACAGATGATAGCACATTCCAAAGTAATATACAAATTTCAGCGTTTCCGACAAATGTATGAACTTGAACGTATATCAACTCAAAGGCAAATATGCCTTAGCTTAGGACAACAGACCAGCTTCAGAAATATGACATTTTTAATTGTTCCTTATGATTAAAATAGGTTTATTATCTGTCCAAGCCATGTGAATCCAGATACTACTTACACGTTACAGATAGAAATGCATTGAGTCTCGTTGTACAGAATAGAATAGAATGTCCAAGCACCAGACTGCAAACGCAGGCTCTACTTTAACTTGGTAATCAAACATTCGTTGCAACAGCGTGTTGGCAACTGCAATTTTTAGTGTATGGTATAAATTTGAGAAACACAGGCCTATGCAAAAAGAAAACAACTTTCGTTCAGGAATCTTTAAAACCACATACTATGCGTTAACTCAGTTTCAAAAGACCTGTATTATCAAGTGTCTCGTGATTGTTACGCAGCGCAGCAATTGTTGTAGCATAATGGTAAGAATCGGCATTGTTGCGTAATAGATTTGTTTGTTACTTCATAATTACTAAATTTGTAATAGACCGAGTGAAACAAAAATGTACCGCTTTCAGTAAGGGGGTTCGTAATTAAAGTGTTTAAAATTTAGTGCTATAACAACATGGTTCGGTGTAAAAAGAAACTGACACGAAACGGAATTTGCGTCGTTTCCTATGTTTAGGCCGCAGGGGTGCACAACCATTTTTCTATTGCCGGCCGCAACACACACACCACAGTGTGCTAACGGCCGCCACTGAATATACAGCTTTTCCAACGATATACTCCTGATAATTACGACAAGTTGACGTGAGCATTATTTGAAAGGAATGGAAATGATTCCATACCTGAAAAATGTGCACTATTTATTATTTATATTGGCCAAATTGCGTATATTACAATGTAATAAAATGTCGAATTATTCAATGGCTGCCTTGTTCTTGCACGCTAGGTTCACGTCTCCATCATAAAATAATCCACTTCCCATTTGGGATTAAACGCCATTTTCTCTTGTTTTAACAACCTTTTGCGTTTTATGACGTCACCATCCGTATTGTTGCGCTTTGTCTCGGTTGCGGTGGCTGCACCAGTTACTACTCGGTACAGCGAACGAATGTGTATAACGCGGAAATGGGCCGAATTAAAAGCTTAACTCTTGCGACCGCTAGAAAAACAAGTTTCAGAAGCCACGGCGGCCGCCAATGCATATATTTTGATATAAATGTGCACGGCCGCAAAAAAGTGCGTCCGCGGCCGCATGTGGCCGTACGGCCGCAGGTTGTGCACCGCTGGTTTAGGGCAATACGACTGACGGAATGTTTTTTGCGTGGTTTCAAAAGCTGAAAAAGTCACCCTTAATATTTTACAAAACTTTAAAAAAATCGACGCCTATGATACGAACCGATATTTTTTCACGAAGAATGTAAGCATGGTTTTAGCAAAATGACATGCGAATTTTTTGATTTTGCAGAAACGTCATATTAGAAATAGAAAAGGAAACCAACATGAGATCCAGGAAAATTTCTACGATATTTTGTGTTGTATGTTTGGCTGGGGTACTTCTCTACATCATTTGCAATTACAAGTAAGTGAAATTCCTGTTGATGCCAGGCATATTGATCACAGTTTACCCGGTCCAATAACCGCCGAGCTCCTGTAGTTCAGTTGGTAGAGCGTTGGGCCTGGCTAGCCCAGGGTCGTGAGTTCAAACTTAACGTGCAGCTTGGTTTTCTTGTTTCTGGTTGTACACCTCATCCTTAGAGAACAAATGGATTGACGAAACATGTTGTTTTGATTTTTATGTTTTTTCGACTAGATCAGTGTTTCATAATCATTTTCAGTCACAATAAAAACGTTTGATAAAACCTTTGGCTTCCTTCACAATCAATACATTTTTGTTGTCATTTTTGACAAGATAGCTTTAACCACAGTAAAATCACTAATGAGTTCACACATTTTAGCTTCAGAAACCCCTGGTCTATATAGTACCAGTCGCTTTATGCGCGGTAACTCAATGTTATTATCAGGTGGAGTGCTTTCAGTTGCCACCCCAGCATCACTTTGTGGAATCGGGGTTCTGGTCCCTCAGAAGTATCTTGTAAGTAATGGAAACCTATCCTTTCATTTGGAACTTGTCGTCACCAACCCAGCGTTACCATTTGTGTTGCAATGGTAACATTTTTGTCATGTCAATGCAATTTATTATAAAAAGAACCTATAGTTCACCGCAAGGTATGTAACATATAGGGACAAGCTATATTCCAAGACTGGCATGTCTGCTGTTCCTATTGATTTAAATATACAGATTTATTTTTCGTTTGCTATCAATTTATTGTTTCTGCATAATTTTATTTCTTAGTATTACGAAGTCCCACAAACGTACACAAGGAAACGACAAAACCCAAAACGCTCGGTGCCTTGCGAAGATTTGTGCAGCAGAAACTGATCGTGCTACAGGTTGATTTACACTGTTTAACGTTTTTTGATGGCAATCAAAAAGAAATTGTCAAAATCTGCCCGCGTGTCATTTCTTAACGTTAGGTGTTATAATTTTTATTAAACTAGCTGACATTAATCCATAGCATTTTTCCTCACGTAATTGGATAAGTTGTTGATTTATCAACTTTATCCCATAATTAGAATCCACGTAACTGCACGAGGGCACGGAAGCTTCTGTGCAAGATAAAAGTTGGTTGGTGCGGGTTTGGATGCCAACTCCACTACATCGGTATGTGTTTTCTACTGGCTGCAGGAACTAACAGGACCCTGGTTTTAAACATTGATTTGAAAAGCCACCCAACGATTAAATCCATCAACGAAGCTTATCTGCCCTTGAGCGAAACGTGCTCCCATTGGTCTGAAGAGGAATTTAATAAGGCCGATAATTTCGAAGGTAATAATTTTGGAGTTTTTTTTACTACACCGGAATTCGAACCCAGATCACCCAACCAGGTTTTCTGCTTGCTCTCAAACGCCTGACTTATGTTGCTGCTGTGTGAAAAGCAAGAATTGCTACATAATTCCACATTTTTCGATTTTGTTTTTAATGTATCTTATTGTACTCTGCCATTCTTGATAGTCAGTGTCGTATAAGTCTCCCCACTCTTCCTTAAAAGCCACAAGCCACAGATTGCTGTCAGCAAATTCAAACCGCGACTTGTTGCTTTTTTAATGCACATAGCACGTGCAGTATTTCATATTGCCGAAATAAAAGCAATGTCAAACAGATAGTAAGGTTCTCCTTAAATTAATTAGCAAGCCTTCTGCTTTGAAATTGTATTGTTGGACTTTGTCAGGCGACGGAGTCAAGGAAACGAGCGGCAGAAAACGAGTGGTCAAGTTTTTCATAAACGACATATTTCAACCCTTCACGGCGTTCGCTCCAAATACCTTCCCGGAATCTCTGAGGGACAAACTGGAACCAATATGTGAAGAACCACAAGTTTGGTGGGTTGGTCAGCTGATGACGTACATCACCAGAGCACAACCTTCCCTCACAAAACAAATTGAAGAACTCAAGCAGAAGATTGGGTTCGTTCACCCCATTGTAGGGTGAGTGTACCAGTATATATTTAAGGCATTGTAGATGTCACGTTGATTTGCAACTCTACCAATATCAGATGGGTTTGCATACATGCCCTACAATTGGGTGAAATGGGTTAGGATGTAATACACAATTGCTTCCTCTCACGTGTTTTTGCGATTGGCTGGTATCGGTCCAGAAAGCTATGGTGAGGTTGCAGTTGTAACACTTCCTAGAGGTTCGCATGACCTGCTTCAAACAAGTAGGGAAAACATGTCTTCATTGAAAAACCGCAAAAAGATAGAAAGTAATCCGTTTCATCCCCACAACACGTCATTCGCGTTACTGCCACGCATACACACTCACATTTACTAACGCCTAGAAGTCCTCGCGGAAATTTCACGCAACCACTAGAGGCGTCAGCAACATGACGATACAAAAATATGGAACAGCAGTGACCGATAAGATGATAGCTAATCCAGCTTTACTTCTATCCATATGCTAGATAAGTAGACTTGTTGGGATGAAACTGTTGGAAAGCACACCATGCATCCAACAAGATGTTGCTAACCAACATTTATTTCCTGGAAGTGCTTTGAGGGCAACTGCGATATCGTCTTCCACTTGTGTACGTATTACTACATACCAGAATGATAGTTTCGTTTCCAAGAGTTCACATACGAAGAACAGACAAGCTGCAGAGGGAAGCTAAGTTTCAGTCGATTGAAGTCTACATGGATCAGGTGGAGAAATGGCTTCACAAGCATCAACAAGAAAACGTCTCGCGCCGCGTATTTTTGGCAACAGATGACATCAGCGTACATGAGGAGGCTCGTAAAAAGTACGTACAACTTTCATTTAGTTTTTGTTTTAACAACTTAAATGATGTGTCAGCTTTCTAGTCAGACGACCAAGTGTGGATAAAGGGTTTGTGTATAAGCTGCAGACAGATGGCCACTGTTTCGACCTAAAAGGTCTCATCAGTGCAGCTGGTGTGACTATCAGACGACTTTGCTGACCAAACAAATTCATATTATTGGCTCCACATTGCTTATCATGTGGATAAAGGGTATAATGGCGCTAGCTGTACCTTGATCGACGAAATATACTTGTCAGATTAAACATCAACTGAGCTGTCTTTATGGTCGCTGTTTCGACCTCAAAAAGAAATGCCGCTATCTACAAATAAGTAACGATAAGTTCCTGACCAACGTAACAAGTTTATGTCCATTCGTACCAGATATCCATCCTACACCTTCGTTACTTTGACCCATAACACAGAAACCGCCAAAGCTCAGAGGGAAACAGAAGCTGGTTTCTGGGGAATTGTTCAAGACTTGGCGTTGTTGGGTGAATGTGATCACGTGGTTTGCACTTTCAGCTCCAACGTGAGTAAACTAAACCCGTTTACATGAACAATTGAAGCGAATTCGAATGCGCTTCGAACAATCGTTCCCACGTTTTTTGCGCAAGAGGAGCGACGGAGCGCTCAATCCGTTTGCAGTGGTGTATTGAATTCGCTTCGGTTTCAATCCACTTAGAACAAACGAACGGTTTAGTTAAGTTTGTCACATTGAATTATTATGAACATTAAAAGATAATTGCTTGACATAGGTTTTAGAGTTGCGTGTATAGACCGTCGACATTCGCTACCAATTTGTATTCCGCTATGTTTTAAACCGCTGGTTCCCAAATTTCCCAAACTGTGATGCAACCAACCCTGAAAAAATGATGTAGCGACGAACTAGGAAAACGTCCAGTTTCTTATAAAATTAAGGGAGTTTACCTATTTTAAAGGACGAATTCCCTTACGTAATCTGATAAATCGTTCGTGTCACTGCAATAGCGCAAATGAAACAGTTTATTCTCCAACTATAAGCTTGTGACGCCCCACCGATGTTGAAATAAACGTCGCACTAATGCGTTGTGCTTTACCTTTTGGGATCCTTTATTTGAAACCATTCGACACAGTTGTTGACATATTTCAATATGCTTTCCAGATCGGTCGGCTTATTCATGAAACGCTCCTAGCGAACTTCGACCCAAACCACGCGACTGCCACATCTGTAGACACCAACTGGTTCTATCCAGGACAGATTGGAGTTTATCAAGCGATCTCTGACTATAAACAAGAAGACCCCAATGGCATGCAAATGATGATCGGGGATAACATCACCAATGTACGATGTCAACTGATGTGCAATGGTTTCAACACAAGAACAAAAAAGACTGCAGTCTTTCCTCCGGAAAAAGCTAAAATAATTCCCCAGACAGCTGCGTACGCTATTTTTTGAAAAGTAACATATATTTTTGAAATAGTCAAAAAGAAATTCATGCGCTCAAATATATGATTCACGATATTGTGGCATAGGCTTGTCAATGTTGTGTCTGTTTTGAAGTCTCTTTCTCATGTGGGCGGTGTTCGTAATAATTTATATCCAAAGTTCATGCCTGGCGTTTTGCTTTCATGTCATGTTAAAATAAACTTTTAAAATATGTGGCAAGCTGGGTATAAATAAAATTGTAAATTTATACGATTGTTAGCACACAAATGCAGCGTTTTTAAAGCAAGTTAGAATAGACAGTCAATATATAAAATATTTACCACCGTTTTGTTATTTTTAACAATACTTTCGCCTACTACAAGCGATCACGTGAATGTACCATAGACTTAAAAGCCAACAGCAACATGATTTTTCCATGGGGCAAAATAGGAAATTCTACATCACGGAAATCTGGGCACCGCCAAAGCAAGAGCGCAGTCAAATGCCGAGGCTCATAGCTGAGAAAAACGCAAGTGTGTGTAACGGATAGATAAAAGACGTCAAGGAAAGGCGGAAAAACGCAACTGCAATTATCAGCAAATACTAGAGGTGCGCTACTTCTCACTATACTGGTATTCATGAGATGCAGGGGTAGAAGTTCCCAGCCGCATGATGCGAGAGAGCTGTTCTTAGTTCACTCGTGTTTGGCCACATGTCCAGCTGCGGTATAGACGGGACACAGCGTTAGTGAACAAGCGGTGATGTCAAATTTCCATTATCTAGGCCACACGGAAACGGCTTTAACGTATAAGTTGATACCCGACTATAATGACTGTTGCTATATAGTTGGAAAAACGTTGGTCTGTGTACTTCGAACCAATGTGATAAGAAACAGTAGCAAGTAAACGAGTAGGTTTCCGATAAATAAACATCTAATCGTTTTCTTTCAATTCTCTGAAGGAAAACTGAATAGTGATTACTGCAATTAAATTCTGAATTTAATGAAATATATCCGGTGGAGACCATGGACCATGCATTTTCCTCGTTTTGTGGTAACTTTTATTGTTATTTGAGTACAAAAAAAATTCTTACTAATTGGTAAATATTGTTAAGACCCAGCTTTAAGCTCTTCACCCTACATGTAGGTTGCAATAGGATTACTAAACTTTGATCTGTGTCAAACTTGTTAGGCGTGTTTGTAAGTGCATCAAAGCATATAAGCGCAGCAAAGGATGCACCAACTCGCAAAGTTCTACAATAAGTATTTGTAGGTTTGTGTAAGTGAAAAAAAAAATAACTTTGCGGTTAATTTTTTTTTATTTAAAACGTTTGACAGTTTTTTTGATGTGTAATACGTTGGTTTAAATAAAAAACCTTTACGCGCTTCAAAGAATTAATCATTTGGCCCCCCAAAAAATCCACTGCAGCTTCACAGTGACACTTTAAAGAAGAAATTGTAGCTGCACAGAATCTACACTAAACACTTTTCGTGAAAGAGTGGTTCGGAAATTAGGTTGGGCTTGAGAACTAAGTCTTCAGCTTTGGGATATAGCATCCGCCTGAATTTTCAGTCATGTATCCTTCCATTTTCGTCATTACGTCATCACAGGAAAAAAACTCCTCGAAGACGTATGTCTCGTGCTTTTCCTGTTTGTGAGTTTCTCTGTGACTTCGAAGAATTTTAACTTCCGTCGCCATTTTTTCACGACCGAACGTTTCAACCCGTCGCCAAAACGTCTGGTTGTAATGATCGTACAATTGAATATCCTGGTAGGAAAGAGCCACACTTTAAACCACATATCCACATGTTCATTTCTGCAAACAGAATCAACTTTTTGCCTCTTTACCCGTAATAAATTCACTTTATTTTTTGAAAAATTTATTGTTTTGAATGTCTGCAAGAGCTAATATTGTCCAAATGCGGAGTACACTGTACAACATTACAAACTGCTTTAGCGCTTTTCTTTATTTTCATTTGGATAGTTGCAAATAATAAAAATACATTCTTAATTTATGTGACATTGCACACCATTACAGAATACAACTTCGCATTCTGAAATCAAACAAGTGTGTATTAACGAGCTATTATGTTGAGACTTAACATTAACCAGAGACCTAATAAGTGGATACAGTGGTTCTGTGAGTTGCCCACTTACAATTTGATTGAGTTTCCTAAAGACTTTCCGGTGGTGTTCACTCGCAAAATCCTCGTGTCCGTAATTTCTCTTGTACCAGTGTTAATATTTCTTCATCGTGTCCCAGCTAATGCACAGTAGATCCTAAAAGGTACAAATAGATCTTACAAAATGCTTGATGTACATATAATCGTGCACTGCATATATATTGGTTTGACCGTCATGCGCTTGTTTCTTGTATCGCATTGTGTTTATTTACATCTGATGAAGCGAAAATCAACGTTTTTTAATTCAGCCTCCTTAAAGAGTGTGAAACCAAGTTAATTCAGTCTGTATGCATAAGACTGATACACATTTAATAATTTGCATAGGTTTTGTAAGCTTGTAGCTAACCTGTTCCCATGTACTGCAGTACAATAAAAACTAATATGGATCTGCTAAAACCAAGGTACCCTGGCAAGTTGTTGATCAGCACCGTATCATGAGCTATTTCTGTGTGAAGTCGAAAACCTGACAATAATCACATATTTGTTGATGTTTTTTTTTCGGAAATGGGTACACAATGGGTGTACAACTCAAAACAGGATGCAAGTAACTTTTATTGTATACACACTATTCATGGTGTGCCAAACATTTGTGTGGTCAGGGCTTTTTCAGCACCAGTGTGCATGAAAGCTTAATTGAAAGTTGCTGGATATAAAACAACATATATACTACCGTACTGGTCAAACATGCAATAAAATTCTATACGTTATTATGTGATAGTTGGCCTGCATACCATTTTTAAACCAATGGTGCACCAAATTTGGCATGCATGCACAGTATTGTGCACCACTGACTTGCACCGACCCCTGCACAGCAAGTTATGAAACATTTTCCATTATTAGGTCACACAAACATCACACCCTTCATAATTCGTCCCAGTCTAACATAGAACACAATGAGCAAGTTTTTTGGTTTCACAGAGAAAAAATTGACCTTTTTCGTTCGAGTTAAGGTTTGGATTCATCATTTACCTTAAAACATAAGCTTACTAATTCAACATTAATGCTACATTACCTCTTCTGTAGGCGTTTCTTGTTTTTTGGCAGTGGTATTATTAATGCTTGTTTTTTCCTTTTTCTGGAGTGTGTCTTGCAACATGTGACATCAGGTTGCTGAGTTGGGTGAACAACTTTCCGCACTCAGGCCAATGACACTTGAATGGTCTCACACCAGTGTTGGGTCTGCATGATACAAAATCCCTAATTTTAGCATAAAATATTTACACATGCTAGTTACTGGTAAACGTAAGAACCAACAACCCTGTGCAAGTGATATAACAACAACGCAAAGATTTTGAAGCAAAAATTTGACATTTAAAGGATCAAAGGGGTTTATATATAATCTTGCTGTGTGTATGCAGCAATATATTAGATCTCACCCAACTACTATAAGAAAATTAATTCTGCATCATTTTTGGGCGAGGTATAACATAATGGTTTTGCTTAACACCTCACATTCTTTTGGAACAACGTATGCCCGTTTACAAAACATTTCAAAATGTTGATATCTGCACAATATGACATAACAAACCAATAACTTTTTCCATTACATAAATATGCAAATTTTTGTGGGTAAATTCATAATGTGGAAACAATTAATTGCAAATTGTTGTTTTCCTTCCCAAATTTATTTTACGCACATATGGCAAGGTATTGTTGTGTGAACTAAATCACTACTGTGTCATAAACAATCACCTTCCAAACCTGGTACGCATGGCAGTAGTTGCCGACTGTAAAATCAAGTGAAGCAAAGTTTAACATAAAATAAATTACTTTGGTGTATGGCGTGCTTCATGGCTCTTCAGATGAGACTGTTGCAAAAATGCCTTTCCACATCCAGGCCCGTGACATTTGTATGGGTGAACACCAGTGTGTGTTCTGCAAAATTATACAATATTGTCCAAAAATGAACGAACTGACAATTGCTGAAACTTCAAAACATATACTTGAAGAAATAAAACGATCGCCAGGTTTTGAAGGAATACAAGTTCAAGAAAAGGATGAAAATATATTTTTACCAGATCATAATAAAACAATAAAATTAACAATTGTAAATAACACAAAATTAAAGCAATATTAAAGTATACTGATGATCAGTTATGGAAAGAGATTTTGACTTTAGCTTTAAAGTGAAAATTTATCTTTAATTACACATTTATACATACATATTATATGTACAAAAAACTTTTCCTGTTAAATACAGTAGGCTATGCATTTAAATGTTAAACAGACGTTTATTGGCACTTGAAGAATAACCTCGACTGCTGTACCAACTACCAAATAGGACTTAAAGTTGAATGTCATCATTTCTGTCACAAAAAACAAACAAAACGAACACATTCGCAGAGTTTGAACAATGATTCCAAGCTATGCTGAACTTTGCGCATCAGCGTTGCATGCAGTAACAAAGTTTCGGTTGCGAAATTCGGCCGAAACCGAATAATCCTAAAAAACTTCGGCAAACCGAACTTCTGCAGAAGTGCATCCCAAGTTTTTATAATTATTCGGTTTCGGCCGAATATTTTTGCAAAATTCCGCCGAAACCGAAACTTTTTTACTGCATGCAACAGTGATACGCAAAGTTTAGAATAATAGTTCAAACTGTACTAGTGTGTTTACCACATCGGGATTTGAACCCTGGATATCCTGGCTACGAATCCCGATCAGGTGCTGCCAATCACCCGCCCACAAGTACGGCCGTTTCTCAACCAAATACGCCTGTTTCAATACAATTTAGGTTAAATATCATGAATTTACCGGATCGTAAAAATAATTTTGAAACTTTTCCGCTCCATAAGTGCAAAAAAGGTTGACAATCACTGTTCCAGCGCACTTAAACAAATAATGTTTAGTAATTGTTAGTGACGCCTCGTTTTGAAACAACGAGATCACGCGTTTTGCTTAATTCTTGTTCCAAGAATTTAAACTAAATCCAGGACATGTCAATCACTAAGTCATTTGTTGAATGTCCGCTGTGGTTTTAGGTATTTCAAACAAAGAGTATTTACAGGCAGTCGATGCTCAACACAAGCAAAGCAACCATGCATGGTTAAAAGGCTAGGACAATTCGAAGGCTTGCTGGATAGCATATTGATAAAGGCAATCACGTTAGATAGAAGAATTATTATAACACAGAGCATGGTCAAAAAATAGACTTTGTATTTTATTACTGTGACGTCACAGTTCCGGCCAATTTTTTGTTTAATGTTTGAATAAGTGTGCTAATCAATACCGATGCATTGCCTTAATTACAAAAAAAACAACCACAGTTTCAGCACACTTAAACAATTAATATAGACTGATTGTTAGTGACGCCCCGTTTTAAAAAAAATGGGGTCACGCTTTTAGGATATTTCTTGTTCCGAGGATAAATGTAATCCAGGACAATTCTAAATATACGCGAAACAATTTGTTGAATGCGCGCTGTGTTAAGTATTAAGTATTGTATTCAAACAAAGAGATTACTGCATTGCGTTGTGGTGTCCAGTCCACAGAGAAATGGCACAAGCAAAGCAACCAGCATGAATGGACCAGTGCTGTATAGGACAATTCTAACGCTCGCTGGACAAAGTCCTTTTGAATTGCAATGTGAGGTTAAAAGAAATAGTCATAGTCAAAATATTTCAACGAGGTAAAATGTATTTATCAATTATATTTGAAGGTTACACAGTTTAGCGAAATTGGTTAGGATTGGTAACATCATTGTTGATATTGACCAAAAACAGCTGCAACAATCAGGCTTTATAGCTTTTGGTTGAAGACAGGATATTTTTATGACTAATGTGTTATGACTTGCGACTAAGCACGATGACGTCAACTCGTTACAGCAAATTGATTTCCACAAGCATAGGTGTGCAACTGATTATGTCATTAGGCCTGTTCGGTTTGCTTGCATTAGGTTACTTATTCCAGATTCAATTCACTGTTATTGTGCACTGGTCTTCTCAGGTACACTAGGAATTACTACAGACAGATGATAGCACATTCAAAAGTGATATACAAATTTCAGCGTTTCCGACAAATGTATAAACTTAAACGTATCAACTTAAAAAAGTTTAATTTTTGCTCGTCAACATCGAATCTTGCACCAATATTCAAAGCCCTTGTTCAGACAATACAAACTGCATTTTGTGAACAGGGTTTTCAGGCGTTTTTATTCCTATAAACGAATTTTAAACATCCTATGTCTCGGAAATAATGAACCGGTGCTTTCTTTGTTTTCTGTCAACATTTTCTGTTTGCCAAGTTGGATTAATCGGCTTCATAACTCTCCACAATGGTTTTATCAACCACGGAAACATCTTCAATTTATGGAAATTAAAGGTGAATTTGAACAGAAGTTTTAATGATTATTATCTGGGCAAGGATATCTCCTGCTGAAAATCCATAGTTGTCTTCGCATATTGATGTAAAAAAGGACCAAAAGCAAACTTTATGGGTCGCCCTCTGGTGGTAAACAGAATTACTGCTGTGCCACCAGGCATGTTTTATTGCTGGAGTACCAGCAGTCTGCATGGTGGTCGAAACGCAGATATAATGAAATTCGTGGCAAACTGCTGGGCCCATTTTCTAGATACGTGGCGCCGAGTTTAAATCTGTCAAAGGCCGGCTCTAGGCAGGTGGCACCGATCATTTTTAGATCGTGCAACGTATGTCGCAATAGGTAGCATTTAGTTTAGGCACCGAGTTCCTATAGGTGAACCTCACATTAGAGTTATGGTCCTTGACCTTAAAAAGGCCTGAGCCTCGGGGCTAGAATTTGGTATTCTCCTTTCTTCTGGTTTTAAACTAATCAATCTTCCAATTTGTATGTACAATTGTATTCTTACCAAGTGCCAATATGAAGACAGGCAATAACAACAATCCTTATCACATAAGTAGTTTACATGGCAACTGATAGGGTATAAAACAGAATGCCCTACCCCGGTCTCTACGGTGGACCAAGGCGGGCAAACCGTGCACTTGTCAAGCATTAGTTGTCAGACTAGTATGACCGACTGCAACACAGGCAGTCAAGAGAAGAGGAAACAATTTACGCTGCCACACGAACTAGCATTTATCCGTTCACATGGTAAAAACGATTTACTTTATAATTTTGCTAGTTATTATAAGATCGTTGCAGACGCAATATCATGTCAAAATGAACGATTGTCATCGCGACAAGAGGAAAAGATTTCGCCCAGACTGACATTCTTTGTTTCCAAAAATTATTTTTAGAAACTTGAACCAACCACCCTGCAACCGATTATGACAAAGACCAGAGCTCCATCTAATCGAAATGTCACAAAAACCTGTCAAGCTCCCGTTTCAAACTTTGTGGTTTACTTTACCTGGACTCGAGGACCTGGCAGTGCAGTTTCGCCGTCGTCAAGCAGTTGCTACGCCAAAAAGTTAAGCGGGGATTTAAGCCGAGCTTAACGTTAAGCGGGGTTTCCGCATTCCACCCTAAGTATTTCAAACAAAGAGAATTTACAGGCAGTCGATGCTCAACACAAGCAAGGCAACCACGCATGGGTAAAATGCTAGGACAATTCGAAGGCTTGCTGGATAGCATATTGATAAAGGCAATCACGTTAGATAGAAGAATTATTATAACACAGAGCATGGTCAAAAAAATAGACTTTGTATTTTATTACGGTGACGTCACAGTTCAGGCCAATTGTTTGTTTAATGTTTGAATAAGTTTGCGCAAATCAATACCGACGCATTGCCTCCATTACAAAAAAACAACCACAGTTTCAGCACACTTAAACAATTAATATGGACTGATTGTTAGTGACGTTCCGTATTGAAACAATGGGATCACGCTTTTCGAATTCAATCCAGGACAATTCTGATTATACGCGAAACAATTTGTTGAATGAGCGCTGTGTTAAGTATTAAGTATTGTATTCAAACAAAGAGATTACTGCATTGCGTTGTGGTGTTTACAGAGAAATGGCACAAGCAAAGCAACCAGTATACATGGAGTAGTACTATAGAGGACAATTCTAGCGCTCGCTGGACAAAGTCCTTTTGAATTGCAATGCGAGGTCAAAAGAAATAGTCAAAGTCATTAATTTCAACGAGGTAAAATGCATCTATCAATTATATTTGAAGGTTACACAGTTTAGCGAAATTGGTTAAGATTGGTAACATCATTGTTGATATTGACCAAAAACAGCTGCAATAATCAGGCTTTATAACTTTTGGTTGAAGACAGGACATTTTTATGCCTAATGTGGTATGACTTGCGACTAAGCACGATGACGTCAACTCGTTACAGCTAATTGATTTCCACAAAGCATAGGTGTGCAACTGATTGTGTCATTAGGCCTGTTCGGTTTGCTTGCATTGGGTTACTATTCCAGATTCAATTCACTGTTATTGTGCACTGGTCTTCTCAGGTACACTAGGAATTACTACAGATAGATGATAGCACACTCAAAAGTGATATACAAATTTCAGCGTTCTCGACAAATGTATAAACTTAAACGAATCAACTTCAAAAAGTTTATTTTTTGCTTGTCAACATCGAATCTGGTACCGATATTCCAAGCCCTTGTTCAGACAATACAAACTGCATTTTGTGAACAAGGTTTTCAGGCGTTTTTATTCCTGTAAACGAATTTTAAACATCCTGTGTCTCGAAAATAATGAACCGGTGTTTCCTTTGTTTTCTATCCATATTTTATGTTTTCCAAGTTGGATTAATCGGCTTCATAACTCTCCACAGTGGTTCTATCAACCACAGAAATGACTTCAATTTATGGAAATTAAAGGTGAATTTGAACAGAAGTTTTAATGGTTGTTCTCTGAGCAAGGATATCTCATGCTGAAAACCCTTAGTTGTCTTCGCATATTAATGTAAAAAAGGACCAAAAGCAAACTTTACGGGTCGCCCTCTGGTGGTAAACAAAATTACTGCTGTGTCGCCAGGCATGTTTTATTGATGGTGTACCAGCAGTCTGCATGGTGGTCGAAACGCAGATATAATGAAATTCGTGGCAAACTGCTGGGCCCATTTTCTAGATACGTGGCGCCAGTTTAAATCTGTCAAAGGCCGGCTCTTAGGCATGTGGCATCGATCATTTTTAGATCGTGCAACGTATGTCGCAATAGGTAGCGTTTAGTTTAGGCACAGAGTTCCTATAGGTGAACCTCACTTTAGAGTTTATGGTCCTTGACCTTTAAAAGGCATGAGCCTTGGGGCTAGAATTTGGCAATCTCCTTTCTTCTGGTTTCGAACTAATCAGTCTTCCAATTTGTGCCAATATGTAGACACAAGGCAGGCACCTTTAAGACTTTTCACAAGTAGTTTACATGGCAACTAATAAAGTATAGAATAGAATGCCCTACCTCGGTCTCTACGGTGGACCGAGGCAGGCAAACCGTGCACTTATCAAGCGATAGTAGTCAGACCAGAATGACCAACTGCAACACAGGCAGTAAAAAGAAGAGGAAACAATTTACGCTGTCACACAAACTAGCATTTAGCCGTTCACATGGTAAAAAAGATTTACTTTATAATTTAGCTGGTTATTATGAGATCGTTGCAGACGCCATGTCATGTCATTATGAACGATTGTTATCGCGACAAGTATGAAAGGATTTCGCCCTGACTCACATTCTGTGTTTCCAAAAATCATTTTTAGAAACTTGAACCAACCACCCTGCAACCGATCTTGACAAAGACCAGAGCTCCGTCTTATCGAAATGTCACAAAAACCTGTCAAGCTCCCGTTTCCAACTTTGTGTTTGTAAAAACCCACAAAACCGGATCAACGTCAATGAGAATATTTCTAAGGGATTTTCTGGTGAAGAACGACATGCTGCATGTGAGTATGTTTGTCACAAATATTACAGTAAACATTTTTTTTAAATCCCGAACAGAGTCATACCTATTATGTTGCTGTTGATATGCCAGGCATATAATATATTTTTTCCCTGGTGCCTAGCTGAACAGCAGATGAAACTTCGATCAAATGAAAGCTACGTTTATTTGTGCCAGGACTGATTATGAAAATAAAAAATAGAGTCCTTTACGAATTAAATTTAATCAATATCATGTTTTCGAAATAAATAGCAGGTCTCTTGTTTATTTTAATAGTTTTGTTTTAAAAATAAATAGCTAGTCTCGTGTTTTGTAAAAGTCTTTAAAATGTGTTGCGTTCATATTTAAAACGCCATCATCTTTTAAAAAATTCTCGTCTAACTCAAGCTTGCCACGTTGGCGTGCCCGGTTCCGTACGTTGGGGGTTTTCCCGGTAAATTCCGATGCAGATATAAATTCCCCTACAACGCAACTATCAGCATCTCTCACACAACGTTCGACGCAAAGGAAATGAAAAGGTGTTTTCCACTTGAAACCAGGTATAAATAGGCTACTTAAAATAAACAAATTTTAACTATGGTTCATCATGCTTTCAAGCAATGGTTCTCGGTGTTAAAATGTTTGTAATGTTCAGCATATAAACAGCAGAGATTATCACAAAAAAAATTAAAAAAAACTATTTACGCATCAAAATGTTTGAAGCATTTTGAAAATAAAAATTTTACGTTAAATAGCAATATTTCCTCTATAAAAGTATAGGCGATGTTCACATCAGCTTTAATAAGAGTGACATAGGGTTTATAAAGCGTTGTACAATAAAAATTTTCCTTTTTATACAAAATCGTAAGGTAAACTACTGCTCTTTTGGCAGAACTGTTTACCTTATTGGGCGTTTCAGGCATTTATACAACCGTTAATACTTTATTTTGTATTTGTACCATGTACTCACTGATACAGTACCTGTACAACGAAATGTAAAGTTGCGTAAAATAAGTTTTGCCAATTTCTTCAAGTCAAAATTCAATCCCAACTAACAACTTTGTTTTCAATTTAATGAACAACATTAACTAACCTGTGTTATTTTACACGGAATTTTGGTTTTAACTCTCTGTCCCTTTCAGGTACTTCACGATAATCAGAGAACCCTGGCATAACTTTCAATCCGCTTTCAATTTTTACAAGACTAAAACACTTACGAGACCGCACTGTCCCGGAATGCCGATCATGTACATCCAGCAAGACAAACAGTTAGATATCCATCAGTTTCTGCTCAAAGCGGCGAGTTTACTTAACAAATCAATACCGTGGTACTTTAGGTGAGCAATTCGAGATTGATAAAGTTCAATTTAAAGTTTCCTTCAATTTAAAGCTTTGTACCATTTCATGCATTACAAACATATTTTATGTGCAAAAAAGCCATAATATTGGAGAGCTGCAGACATGGTGTACACGCACTGTTTCGACCTGTAAGGTCTCATCCGTGCAGCTGTTGACAGTGGCACTGTGCTAGCTTTTACACTAGCTGGCATATTTATCTTTTTGCTGTTGGCAATGGTTGATTACAAGCTACGTTGGTTTTTTTTTGTGCAAAAAGGTCAGTTCTTGACATTTTATATGCTTGAAAACCACGACAGCGCAATACAATTTATTTGTTTACGTTTACTGATTCGAAATAACCCATGCCACATTCAGCTGGTTACGTAATTGGTATAAATAGTGAAATAATTTTTGAAATTCAGGTTTAAAAATTCCCAATCCCACGACTTGGGGATCAACCCAACTTTGGAAGGAAAAGAAATAATTACCGAAAAACTACAGGAGTTGGATAGTAATATGGACTTAGTGATGCTTCTGGAACACTTGGACGAGTCTCTGATATTACTAAAAGTAAGATAACGTACCTAGGTTTAAAACAGATAAACCGTTTCAGCTTACATAATATAAAATAGCATTTCTATGAGAGGTCGGAACCACGATCACGGAGAGACAAGTTCGGATTTTCCAAAAAAAACACTAGCTTTCGCTTCATCAGATGTAAATAAACACTGCGATACAAAAATCAAGCACAGGACGGTCAAACCAATATATATGCAGTACACGATTATCTGTACATCAAGCATTTTGCAAGATCTATTTTTACCTTATAGGATCTCCTGTGCATTAGCTGGGACACGATGAAGAAATATTATCACTGGTATGAGAGAAATTACGAACACGAGGATTTTCCGAGTGAACATCACCGGAAAGTCTTTAGGGAACTCAATCATATTGTAAGTGGGCAACACACAGAACCACTGTATCCACTTATTAGGTCTCGGGTTAATGTTAAGTCTCAACATAATAGCTCGTTAATACACACTTGTTTGATTTCAAAATGCGAAGTTGTATTCTCTAATGGTGTGCAATGTCACATAATTTAAGAATGTATTTTTATTATTTGCAACTATCCAAATGAAATTAAAGAAAAGCGCTAAAGCAGTTTGTAATGTTGTACAGTATACTCCGCACTTGGACAATATTAGCCTTTGCAGACATTGAAAACAATGGATTAATTACGGGCCAAGAGACAAAGATTTGATTCTGTTTCCTGAAATGAACATGTGAATACGTGGTTTAAAGTGTGGCTCTTTTCTACCAGGATATTCAACTGTACGATCATTACAACCAGACGTTTTGGCGACGGGTTGAAATGTTCGGTCGTGAAAAAATGGCGACGGAAGTTAGAATTCTTCGAAGTCACAGAGAAACTCACAAACAGGAAAAGCACGAGTCTTACGTCATCAAGCAGTTTTCATCCTGCGATGACGTAATGACGGAAATGGAAGGATACATGACTGAAAATTCCGGCGGATGCTATATCCCAAAGCTGGAGACTTAGTTCTGAAGCCCAACCTAATTTCCGAACCACTCTTTCACGAAAATTGTTTTCTGTAGATTCTATGCAGCTACAATTTCTTCTTCAAAGTGTCACTGTGAAGCTGCAGTGTAATTTTTTGTGAGGCCAAATGATTAATTCTTTGAAGCGCGTAAAGGTTTTTGACTTAAACCAACGTATTACACATCAAAAAAACTGTCAAAAGTTTTAAATAAAAAAAAAAATTAACCGCAAAGTGTTCACTTCGAAAAACCCAAACTTACAAATACTTATTGTAGAACTTTGCGAGTTGATGCATCCTTAGCTGCGCTTATATGCTTTGATGCACTTACAAACACGCCTAACAAGTTTGACACAGATCAAAGTTTAGTAATCCTATTGCAACCTATATGTAGGATGAAGAGCTTAAAGCTGGGTCTTAACAACATTTACCAATTAGTAAGAATTTTTTTTTTACTCAAATAACAATAAAAGTTATCACAAAACGAGGAAAATGCATGGTCCATGGTCTACACCGGATATATTTCATTAAATTCAGAATTTAATTGCAGTAATCACTATTCAGTTTTCCTTCAGAGAATTGACAGAAAACGATCAGATGTTTTTTTATCGGAATCCTACTCGTATACTTGCTACTGTTTCTTATCATATTGGTTCGAAGTACACAGACCAACGTTTTTCCAACTATGGCAACAGTCATTATAGTATCAACTTACACGTTAAAGCCGTTTCCGTGTGGCCTAGATAATGGAAATTTGACATCACCGCTTGTTCACTAACGCTGTGTCCCTACTATACCGCAGCTGGACATGTGGCCAAACACGAGTGAACTATAAGAACAGCTCTCCTGCATCATGCGGCTGGGCACCTTTACCCCTGTATTTCATGCATACCAGTATAGTGATAAGTAGCGCACCTCTAGTAGTTGCTAATAATTGTATTGCAGTTGTGTTTTTCCGCCTTTCCTTAACGTCTTTCATCTATCCGTTACCCACACTTGCGTTTTTCTCAGCCATGCGCCTCGGCATTTGAGTGCACTTTTGCTTTGGCAGTGGCCAGATTTGCGTGATGTAGAATTCCCTTTTTTGCCCCATGGAAAAATCATGTAGCTGTTGGCTTTTAAGTTATGGTACATTCACGTGATCGCTTGTAATTGGCGAAAATATTGTAAATAATAACAAAAATGTGGTAAATATTTTATATAATGACCGTCTGTTCTAACTTGCTTTTACAACGCTGCATTTGTGTGCTAACAATCGTATAAATTTACAATTTTATTTATACCCAGCTTGCCACATATCTTAAGAGTTCATTTTAACATGACATGCAAGCAAAACGCCCGACAGGAACTTTGGAAATAAATTATTACGAACACCGCCCACATGAGACTTCAAAACAGACATAACATTGAGAAAATGCAATGGTTTAGAATTAGATAGAAGTTGTAGATTCCCAAACCAAAATTTCGTTCTATGTTTGACGCAACACTCATAACAAAGGCTGCGCAGTAGCTCTGCGCGTGCAGACCGCGTGATTAGGTTTGCTTGTACTTGAGTTGCCAGTTTTTTTGTCATGTGCTTTAACCTGATTCTATTTGAATAAGGATTTTACTTGAATAAGGCGTGGATAATGTTTACGTCTGATAACTGTGTTTATCCCAAAAAACTGTGTGACCTTTGGAAGTTTTGCCGGCATCTGATTGATGCAGCTTGTGAATGTGATTTCGCAACGGGCAACCTGTGCCTGCTGATAGATCGGTCGCAAAACAGTTTGGTGAGTGTACTAGAATGTTTGCAAACCGTATATACAATTGTGTTTCTTTTTGTTTATAGAAACCGTTCCTGTTCCGTTGGTGTTGTGCTGGTCATTTTCGTTGTATTGAATACAAGTGTCTGTTGTGTTCTGCGGGCTTGGCCACTACCTAGGAGAACTGGGACGCGTTTTTAAACACATTTGGGATAAAGCCCAAAACTGCTGTGTAGCGTGTAACGCCGCCGATCCGTTGAAAAAGCACGTTACAGAAGTTATTTACCAAAACGCGTGTAGCGCAGCCCTAAATTCCTTAGTGTTCCTTTGAAAAAAATTTACGTTCAAGCATAGCAGAAATTGCCAAAGAATATAAGTACCAAGCACCAAAAACGAAGGTAAAGAAAAAAAAGAAGTCATCTCTGTTAAGTTTTGTATTAGTGCGTACTGTCGGTTTACCCGTTGTCGGCGTATGTCCCCGCTGGGTGACCGTGGGGTACGACTGCGTCTCGGCCTCGCACCCCAAGGGATCCGACTAAGTCTCGATGGCAACTCGGCCTCGTAGGCAACTTGCCTTCTCTATCTCAAGGTTTACTGTTGGAGTTAAAGAACTCCTTTACACAAGTCTGTGCGTCTTCTAAATAGTCTAACTCCCGACTAAACACATACATCCACCAAGCTTCAAGCCAGTCCAAAGTTGTTCATAAATCCATTTATTGATAAATCCAACGAATAAATCCAAGTACAGTACAGTATAATTGTAACTCCTATACAGTGTACTAAAGCAGAACCAACAGCCTAGACCCTTACACAGCAACAGTTAAAACACACTGATCTGGCAGGCTCTAGTTGCTCTGCTTATATAGTCTGCGGTTGGCCACACGTATTGATGCCTTATTTTGAGTTGTTGCGCAACTTGAATGCAACTTGAAGGTGGCCGATTTGGTCGATTACGTCAGTTATTTATATAGCTTAATTAACTAAGTGCCCTAATAGGTTATTTATGTATGGGTAGATTTTGTTTTCAGAATAACTAAAAGTAGTTGTGTTTATTTTAGCTTTATTTATCATTTGCGAAAGAAGTACTTGTGTTTAAATTAACCTTATTTATTATTTGCCAAAGAAATGCCTGTAATTATTTTACCTTGATTTACATAGTTAGTTTGGTTGCCTAAGTTACCTATATGACTTCATTGCCCAAATTACATGGTTAATAACACATCTATAATGTGGCTGCTTCTACCGGCTACAATTTTTTCACCTGCCACCAGCTCGGCATGTTTTTCCTATTAAATTGTCCGATCAGGAATTGACCTAAACCAGAAATGAGTTCTTCTTTTTTCCCATGTCGTTTTATTGGACATCACAACTTGGACATGCGTTGAACGCGTGATTACAATGACTTTGGTTTTAACTCTCGGTCATAATATACTTATACGCTTTGGGCCTTTTATAGTATATACATGTGTTGTGTGGCGACAGTACAATTAAGATGAGAATTTCGTAAATTTTAATTCAAAAGTGACCTAGAGAATTCGTAGAGCACGAGTATAGTTTGATTTACAGAGTCTTTCGTTTCATATGCTGCGATTTTACCCACTAACGAGACAGTAAACGCTCACATTGATGCAATGTAGCTGCCAGAAGCGCAAAGAATGATACAAAATGGTTTACCCAAGCGTTACACGCGTTTTAATGAAGAACTCCTATCTAATCCAATGCATTTACCGCCAATCTTTAGCTGCAGCATTGATGAAGTAGGAACCATGAATACATCCAATGACACGCCCTTACTTTTTTGCCTTTCTACCATATTTTAACCGCCAGTTGTCAAACACAACTGAGAAATCCCACCACGGCTTTGTACTATTTTAACAAAAAAGGCATTTGCCACCCAGCCCAGCAATGTAGTTATACGAAATCGAGTGCTGACGTTGTCTTTTGTTGCAATGACTGCTGGTGTTGTGTTTCCTCGTTTCACGTCTTTGCTCTTTCTCGATTTAATTCCTTCCTTTCATACCAACTCCTACCACTGTGAGAGCAATTTTTATTTCACTGCTTCGTTTCCGATTCACCGAAAAGATAAATGCGTTCAAGGAGCCTCTGAACCCGTTCGCTTTGAGCGACGATAAGATAATTTTACTGGAAAAATGAAAAAAAAGTGACAATGAGAGCGTTATTGAACGCAATATTTACAAATCACTACATCTTTTTATGTTTTTATTATCAGTGAAATGTGATATTTCGAGTGTCAAATGATTTTGATTATAAGTGAAAAAAACAATTTTGCAGAAAAATTCGACCGAAATCAAATAGTTGTAGAAATGTTGGCTTTGGCTAGATAAATTCGGCATACTTAATTTTTGGTGCATCCCTAATTATCAGTGCAGCTACTAATTTTCCTCGCTGAAAATTTTGTAATTTCAAAAAAATATATTTTCATTAGTGAACCGTTGTGAATTTACGCACGTCACAATCACCGCGAGCGTGGTTCTTCCTTTTTTTATCAGCGAAATGGCTGACGGATTTGTGAAGGTTTGTCAAGCGATTTATCGTTTTACTCGTATTCCTAGTCACGTTTACATTTTTTTTAGAACTGTGACATAGTATAAGGTTAACATATTATGTTTGAAATTACTCATACTACTTATTATTCAACTTTTTTAACGTTCCAATGGAATGAGGGCACACTACCCTGCATTGCCTGCAATATAGCCTGTCTTAAGACTGCTTTTGCTTGCCAATGATGATTTCCTACATTGTCTGAATGCATGACTTGTGCTCTGATTTTGCATATATTTGAAACTGAGGCAGGCATCGCTATGATTTATATAAAATATTTTCACTTTGG
This sequence comes from Ascidia mentula, assembly GCF_947561715.1. Taxonomy (NCBI): domain Eukaryota; kingdom Metazoa; phylum Chordata; class Ascidiacea; order Phlebobranchia; family Ascidiidae; genus Ascidia; species Ascidia mentula. The sequence goes on along the minus strand of NC_138568.1, from coordinate 18,136,389 downwards.
AAGTAGGCTATAGTTTTAGGTCAGTATATGTATAACTGTATTGCTTCTTGTAACAGCAAACGTTTGATTTTCCAACCCAAAATTTATAACCTTAGCGGGCATCTAATTTTTACATGTAGCTTATATTTTGTTCAGTTTGGAATTTGTGCAAAATTTTTTTTGGAAGGGCACTGTTCATTGTAGTACTAATAGTTTTGTTTTTTATGTCCAGATTTGCAATAAAAACCTCAAACTATGCACCAATAAAACTTTAGTCTTATGAGTTATTGCACAAAGATATTTTTGTCCATAGTGAGTATGAAAACAGATGCTGATTAATGGAATATTTTGCAGGTGCGGATAATTGATGCCAAGGACCACCTTCTTGGTCGATTGGCCGCTGTTGTAGCAAAGTCATTGCTCAATGGTACGAGTGTTTATAAAATACATGTTAAGGTCAAGTAACTGATAGTTAAGCGTTTGATTAATGTAAAATTGTTGAATTTTATTTATCTCCAAAGCAATATCAGTACTGTCAAAATAAAGAAATCAAAATTGAAACCTTTAAATCATGTATTTCAGGTCAAAGAGTTGTTGTGGTGAGATGTGAAGGTATCGTCATCTCCGGGAATTTCTACCGTAACAAGTTGAAGTACTTGGATTTTCTGAAGAAAAGAATTCGCACCAACCCCAAGCGTGGTCCCTTCCATTTCAGGTTTACTTTTAATTATGTGTGTGTGCAGTAAATTAGCCAGTGATGAGTTAGCTACCACAGAACTTTTTCGAATCTGTCCAAGGCATGTGACAAATCATGCACTACCATCTGAGGCAAATATGTATACTGAATAACCAACTGAGGTATGGCCGTTTTTTCTAACTCCAACTGGTGTTGTTATAGAGCCCCATCCAAAATTCTATGGAGAACTGTAAGAGGCATGTTGCCACATAAACTCTATCGTGGAGCTCAAGCACTTGATCGTCTGAAGGTGTTTGAAGGCATTCCCCCACCATATGACAGGGTGTGTACATAACAACTCTTGGTTTTTGGTAATGTTTAAAGAAGAAGGTGTCTGTGATGAATTTTGAAACCACATTTTTTTTTTAATCGTAAAGATCATGCAATTAACCATGCACTACCATCTGAGACACAGGACAAATCGTCACTAAATGACATTTTCTATGTGACCTCCCTCTAAAAAGAGTTTTTGATTGTTTTTACAAAAACAGAAAAAGCGGTTCATTGCTCCATCCTGCCTGAAGGTGGTCAGACTGAAGCCCAAGAGAAAGTTTGCTGAGCTTTCCCGTTTGTCGCATGAAGTGGGATGGAAATACAGGGGGGTGATCGAAGCGTTGGAAGCCAAGCGAAAGATCAAGTCGAAAATGCATTGGGACAAGAAACAGGCACAGCTGGTAAGTTTTCAGTGGTAATGCATCAACCTTGAATGTACATGAAACTGTGAATTTAATGGTTTTCAACATAAGTTGGTACAAAAACGTTAAATACATGCACAAATCTGATTTATTTATGTTGCTGTTCAGTTTGTGTGATGCAGACTGCACAGAAACTTGGTTTTTGCCGCAGACTCATTAGAAATATGCACAGTACTTGCTGGTGCACTGTTTTAATGAGAGACTGACTGTTAAAAAACTAATTGCACGAGCTCTGGCTAGCTTAATCTCGCTTCCTCAGGTGCTGCAAATTACAACAAGTATTATAGTTGTGGACCTGACGCCGCGCATTAAAGAAACTAAATTATGAATACAGTAGAGCCAGAAATTGTCAGAAATAGGTGACATTTCTGATAGCCAATACAAGTTTGTTTCATTAATAAAGAATATCCAAAACATAAAGAAACATTACAACTGAGCTGTATTCGACGATAAGCAAATTCCATATTGCCTAAGTTTGAAATAAACGGAGTAGTTCTACTATATTGTTACGTTTGGCCAACATGATTGCATCCGACTGAACCTTGCTCTCATGAGCAGTATTTGTTTTTACTTCGTAGTGGTTCGAACTTGCCAATGATGTTTTCCTACATTGTCTGAATGCATGACTTGTGCATTGATAACATTTATTAACTTACACTGAGGCAAGTTTACATCGTATGGTTGTTGTAGCAATGCCATATCTATTGTAAAGTAAACAGGCATAACATTATACATATATCAAAAGGTTGAAAGTAATATTCATGTAGTGACTGTAATTTTCTTTACAGAAATTGCGAAAACAAGCAATTGCCAATGCTTCCGATAAACTTGCTGGTATTGACAAGCAGATACAAGAGATGGGATGCTATGCGGTTTAAATCAATAATAAACCAACTTGTTGTCCCTTGTGTCTCAAATGTTAGCCTGAAGTCTGTGGGTTTTATGTTGCAAGACGTTCATGAGTTACAATTGTGTTTCAAGTCTTACTTTTAACACAACCGGAAGGCCAAGCAAACAATATTTGTATGGACGACCCTGTGTGTCACAATGCGGTGCAGGCACATCAGAGAAAAATGTGCTGGTGCCAAGACCTTTTTAAAGAGAAATCCAAACCCAGCTTTGACCATAGAAATCACCTCGTTTTAAAATAAACAATAATACTTTCGAGGTCCTCTTTTGCTATTCATGCCCGAGCATACCAAAGACTGGTGATGCATTTCGAATCGTTTAAATTCAGTTCGGACCGTTTTCATCAATTCATTTGTGACGTCATGCAAACTCTTACTTCTGCTTCTGGACGGACGGCTGATTCGGTGGAATTAATTCGGCAAAAGCATCGGCATATCACTTTCCCAGACTGCATTGGGCCGTGATGCGATGCTAACTGTCTTCGAATTACGAAATGTGTCTAATTAAATGGTTGTGTTAAATCCGATAGGCCAACAGTTAGATTTTGTACTCCAAACATTTTATTCACACATCCCAACGTGTCAAATGAGTGCAAATAATTACATCAAAATTTTAATCACGTGCTGCCACGTTTTGGCCAAACAGAGTAACATCGGTCGGTTTAATTATTTGTTCTTTCATCTAAGCTTAATTTTGGGGCTGTAAATTCCTGTTCAATTTTTCTAGCCCTATATTCTGTGACATTAAATATCTGAATGTTAATCAAACTTGCGTACTTTGTGGCAAAACACAAACTCAAGCCACAGAAAAGGAATTGTTGCATCTTCGACAACAATAGGTATATACTGTGTCTATATTTGGATACAAGCACCTTCTGTGAGTAAATGAAAACAGACGAACTAACCAAATTGTTGCAACCATTTTTAACGGCACAAGACTCCAGCAGATCGTTTATTTTAAACACTTTCCACTGCTTTTGCCACGATAATCCGGATGACCAGTCGACAACGATGGGATCTTTATTTTGTTAGTGTTTAGGTCTGTGGGGACGTCGCATTCAAGATGATTTAAATATCCTCGACAATCATCTCCATCTATTAACGGATATTTGTATATTTTCCTCTTTTCCTTGATTGAGGCCATGTTGAGTCGAACTATTTCTTCATCTTAGTCGAATATTGGGAAAGAAGCGTGGCCTCCAAATGCAGACTGGCTCTAGCACTTTGGTACAAGAAACTATAGTGATGATTTCCTTTAAATATCTTGTGTAGGCTGACCTCTGGTGTATGTTCAGAATTTTTGCTTTGGTGTTTACTTTAACAGATAGATACTACTGATCCGAATAGTGTCAAAGATTTGCATTCAACTACGCACAATTGTTCTTGAGTCTAATTCATAGGCAACCCCATTATGTCCTAAAGCCTAAACCACGTTTACAGGCACTTTTGCATTGTATATATTAATACGAACCCAGCAACTTTACAAAGCAGGCCTATAACCAACTGATGTTATATGTAATAGCACTTGAAACCAAAGTTTTTACAATGTCCCACGTTGTAAAACCAATCAATCCTACCTCGGTTGTGATCTCACCACAGTGGTTTACCCATGGTGGCGTTGAACCACTGGGTTTCACTGCCTGATGTATCACAAGCTTACCTGTTTCCAAACAATCAAATCAAATCACGACACGTTATTTTACAGCAGAATTTTTGCTTTGGTGTTTACTTTGAAACTTAGATAATGCAGATCCGGATGATGTCGTTTTTGAAAAGTTTTCCATTTAACAACGCACAGCGGTTGATGAGTCTGATTTTTTCTCCATAAACAATAACTGCAAACGCAACTTTGAGTTGCAATGACGTCATAACTCGAGACCTTGACGTGCATCACATTATTTCGGGCAACGAAATGTTTGTTTCGGATTAGAAATCTTCACCCTTTGTCATCCTGCGGATGAGGTTTTGTTTTATCTAAGTTTTAAGGTCATATTTCGCCCAACAGATAAATTGGTACCGAGACTGCATTTTGTCTCGCGTTTCTACGCTTCATTAATCAACGATGGCGCTTTGCCAAAAGGGTGTAAAACATGCTCAAAGCTTGTTTAGGTGCCTCAAGGTGTTAGAAAATGCTAAGTTGGTTAAAAAGCAAAAACTGGCGAAAACATATGTGGTATCAGACTGGTCACAGGGTCCGTAAACAGTTGGGTCGGCAAGGGTTAATAGAATCTTAATAAAAAAATATTTAGATCGCATTATCTCAAACATAAATGACAAAGCTTGGCATTATGATGATCAGCATGATACTAATGCAAACGCTATTGTCCATCGTACCTGTTGGTTTAGTGCTTGTGTAAAAATCCGGATTTTTGGGTAGGTTTGATGTTTAATATTGCCACCGCCGCCAGGCAGAACGCAAGCCGTTCGCGTTTTCTGCGTATGGTTGATCAATGAAGCGGAGACGCGAGTGTCCATTATTTCAACTCAAATCATTTACTTAAAGTTTATATAGATCCAGAAAAACTAGCCAATATGTTACAGATTTGAATTAAACAAGTCTGAAGAGTGTTACTGTTGTGATTCTAACATAAAAATCGGAACCAGACAGTAGGAATATTTGAATAGGAATCTAATATTTAGACTTAAATGGGTTGATATTAATACCTGCAAGGGAGAAGTAGATTCAAACGAGGTTTAGGCTTCTGGACAGGAATGTGTTTACCTAGGAATCAAACTCATCATCAAATGTGCGTTGTTGAAGTGAAAAGTTCGATGTTATTTGGATGTGTAGTATCTATTTGCGAACGTGAATGGCAATGCTAAAATAACATGTTATGATACTTTGGCATTGAATTTATTGTATGAAGCAATTAAGCTGGTGAACGCTGCCGTGGGCAAAGCAATGTGTAGTGTGACCGTAACATTAAGTTAAATTGTTTTTATTACGTGTTGTTTTCGTTAACTTGTCAATGTGTTTTTGTAACTGCGCTGCAAAAGAACAAATTTATGCAACAATAACGCCCAACAACATATCGACATGTCTAGGAGTTTCTGATTGTAAGTTAACTGTGAGCAGGTTACTGAATTTTTTTTAAAGTGAAGTTGGCAATAATAATATCTCGGTATACCGACTGTCGTCAAAATGTCAGATGTGGATCTTTGTCACTTGACATGCAGAAAACTGATGGAAAACGATCTTCCCCGAGTACTAAAAATTATCACTGATTTTTATATACCAGAGGTCAGTCTGCACAAGATATTTCAAGTTAACCAGCACTGCAATGACTTATTTCAGTGTGCTAGAGCACGGTCTGTATTTGCAGATCACGCTTCTTTTGCAATATTCGACAAAAATGGAAAAATAGTTCGACTCAACATGGCCTCAATCAAGGAAAAGGGGAAAACGTACAAATTTCCGCCAGTAGATGGAGATGATTGTCCAGGACATCAGGCTAAGTTTCGATTTTTGAAGCAACTTGAAGGTGACGTGTTCACAGACCTAAACACAAACAAAATAATGAATCTTTCGTTTTCGACTGGTCATCCGGATTATCGTGGCAAAAAGCTGTGGAAAGTGTTAAAAATATACAATCTGCTAGAGTCTTGTGCCGCTGAAAATGGCTGCAGTCATTTGGTGAATTCAGCTGTTACCTGTTACGAACAGAAGGTGCTTGTGAATGCTGGGTTTTCCATGTTGAGAAAAATAAACTACGCTGACTACGTTGATCCTTTGACGGGTGAGAAGCCGGATTTGGAACTCTCGCCAATTCACACAAGAGCCATGTTGATGTACAAAAAAGTTGGATGAATATTTGAACTCTAAATATGTTTAAGGCTTGTGGGAATTATCCTGTATAGATCTGGATTTGTTAAAAAAAACTGTTGTGCGAGAAATTGTGCCATGTAACCATTAGTAAACTGACAGGAGGAAAGGAGATACAAATAAAAAATCAGTAGTTTAAACTTTACTGGATCTTGGAAATAAGCTACCCTCAATTACCCCATCAATAGATGCTGAGTAGTGTAGCTACTTTTTGTTTTTCTAATTTTGACTAAATTCTTTTATTCTGCCTTCGTGAAAATTCACCGTTTATTCGAGTAAAATGACATGCTGGCTTCTACCGAAACAACTTCCATCACAAAGTGTTTCCCAAACCTTTTTGCTTTTTGGCTCTCTGTATGTCCATTTAATATTGTTTTTAAAATAATTTGAAAACTTTCAGTTGGTGTTGTACATGTCCGCCTGCCACTTGCACTCATTGACAAATGCGATGCCGGATTTGCAACTTATTTAATTTCATTCAAGTTCATGAAAGTCGCTGTAGTCGGCTCGATATCACTTTAAATATTTTGTGTAGACTGACTTGTTGCAACCCATGTTAAAGCTATTATGTCTTAACAATATTATTTAACATTTGGTAAGAAAATCACACGTTAGTGCATTTAACATAACGTCACTCATGAGTTCTAGTTGCTGCAAAAAGTGATTCCTATTTTCTAATTGTTGTGTCTGCCAACCTGACTGCTGTAAGACTACGACACTATTTATTACATGAAGATTACATGCTTATAACATACATGAGTATATTGAATTAGATTGCCAGGTTACATGAACACAAGGTATAGACAAGAACACAAGTAGACGAAGACGTAGACGTAGACCAAGACTGAACTAGACGAAGAGCCATGCACTTATGTACACTAAGATGAAAGACGGTTTGAAATTTCTGCAAAGAACAATTATCAACAAACCAACGGTCAGCAAGCGTTTAACGGGTTTAACAGTTGCCCAATCGCAGGATTGGTGGCGTCATGGTTTGCGCTACATCAAACACTTTTAAATGACCAACAAAACAATCTATATATGCTGCAGAGAATCGTTGCATAAAATAATAAGGAAAAACTAGACTCAGCCAACTTTTTTGTACATCAACATGGCGCTTGAGTGAATTGGCGAAAGTTCCAAATCCGGCTTCTCACCCGTCAAAGGATCAACGTAGTCAGCGTAGTTTATTTTTCTCAACATGGAAAATCCGGCACTCTCAACCACCTTCTGTTCGTAACAGGAAACAGCTGAATTCACCAGATGACTGCAGCCATTTTCAGCGGCACAAGACTCTAGCAGATCGTATATTTTAAACACTTTCCACAGCTTTTTGCCACGATAATCCGGATGACCAGTCGAAAACGAAAGATTCATTATTTTGTTTGTGTTTAGGTCTGTGAACACGTCACCTTCAAGATGATTTAAAAACTGAAACTTGGCCTGATGTCCTGGACAATCATCTCCAGCTACTAAAGGGGATTTGTACGTTTTCCCCTTTTCCTTGATTGAGGCCATGTTGAGTCGAACTATTTTTCCATCTTTGTCGAATATTCCAAAAGAAGCGTGGTCTCCAATTGCAGACCGTGCTCTAGCACTTTGATACAAGTAACTGTAGTGCTGATTTCCTTTAAATATTTTGTGTAGGCTGACCTCTGGCGTATAAAAATCAGTAATAAACTTTAGTACTTGGAGAAGATCGTTTTCGTTCAGTTTTCTGCAAGTCAGTTCATTTAGATCCACATCTGACATTTCGCTACAGTCAGTCGTCATAGTCGTACAGATATTAATATTGGTATTCACCTCAACACTTAAACCTACCGAACTGAAATAAATTGAACTTTTTCATTCAACAACCAAACAACAACCAGAAATTGTTGATGTGGCTGATTCTTATCCAACCTAATTCCTGTCTAAATCCTAAACCTTCTTTTTCAAGACACTTCTGCCTTGTGTGCACAATGTTCTGAACAAGATAAGTGACATTACGAAATCTATATCCAAAATGCCAAGTCATCAAGGAATGTAGCTGGAAAAAGGCGAAGGGGTCTTTAAGTAAAAAATACTGCTTTGAACTACAGTGTTCTTTGACTCAGTAACATGTTTGCTTCGTTTATTTATTGATTTATTTACAATACATGTACTGTACATGAGGTTCTGGTAACATATAACGAAACAAAAAATAGGCCTCACGTGCATTTCATATGAAACGTCATGAATAGATTTACAATAAATTCCTTTGCTGCACCTGATGAAGCGAGATCAATCTCGCGAAAGCTCGTGCGAATAAAGTTGTTTAACAGTCAGTCTCTTATAAAAGCAGTGCACAAGCAAGCATATAGTAATAAATTCCTTGTGATGTAAACGAAAGAGGCGTATAGCTTTTATCCAACTTTTTGTACATGAACATGGCGCTTGTGTGAATTGGCGAGAGTTCCAAATCCGGCCTCTCACCCGGCAAAGGATCAACGTAGTCATCGTGGTTTATTTTTGTCTTGGTTTGTTGGCGCGATTTCAATTCTTAAGTTTAGTCGTTGTGTTTGTCTGTGCTGCGTATGGGCTACAATTAACCTATTGCTTTCTTATATTTTATGTGTTAGGAGGCAGTTAACTTTCGGAAATTAATACTCATTGAACAGCATGCTTATGTAAGGACATTCAAGGCTTGCCTACGTCATAGCTCGGTAAGTTGGGTTTGTCTCGCGATATACGTTGTGTCATGCTTGAATTATTGCAGAAAACCGCGTTTTTTTGTGACACGCGTATTTTGACTCTGAATAATAAACTCTCTGTTTACGAGCACTGGTAGTTCGCAAGCGCTGCCCACGTGTGTGGCGTAACAACAGATACAAATATCATCGATTCTTTCAATTCAACGAAGTACAATTGTTGATGGGTTTAATTCTTACGAAGCTAAGATATGAATTAACTTGTGCTAAGTAGTACACGTTCTTTGGCGAACTCATAAGTGCTGATTCGACGAAGCCGGCAAGCTTGTTTGAATTTCGTAACTTTGACATTTCATTATCGACTCAAGTCTTATACTGTTGTATATACGTTTGATTGAGGCCATGTTGAGTCGAACTATTTGTCCATCTTTTATTGTTGATTGTTGTTCACATAATCCTTTCTTAAAAAACATGCAGTAAAAATGAATAAACAACCAGTTTGCATTGACTTGTTCTGTTACAGCACATCCAGCAGCAAATGAAAACAGTTAACACACAAGTGTATGGCTGTGCCAAGCCAAATAATAGTTACAGTTACTAAAAAATGTTCTTTTTGTGATGAAAAATGTACATGTCACATCAATAGGGGTATGAGTCTTATATTTACGGATACATCATTCTTCTTTCAAGCAAATGTCAGCAACCCTGCAATGCATTTGTTTCCTTCAGGTCTCCAAAATGCAACTTACGTCCTCAAAATGAATATTGCGTTTTTGTATCTTGATGCTTTCATTCAACACTTGTGCAATATTGATCAAAATCGTACTAAAACTGGAGTAAGCACATCCTTCTGCCCCCTGCAACATACAGCATACTCACGTAATTGTACAAAAACTAGTTAATTACTTTTAGGTTTTATTGTAAACAGCATACCCTATACGCACAACCTCATAAACAAATTACCTAAACCTAACTTCTTCGCGCCACTTGTCGCAATTGCCTTTAAGCTGACTTAAACGCTTTAAACTGTCCCGTAAACCACTCTTAGATCGAAGGCTGAGACGGCTTAAGACGCTTGCCTTTTTCTCTTCGCCGAAAACGAGAGAGTCGGATCGGCGAGTCAGCTGTCTTAAACCGTCATGTAAACGAGGTTACAGTTAGATACTACAGATCCGAATAACATCGAAGTAACAACGCTCAATTGTTGTTGAGTCCGAATCTTAGGTAACTCCATTACAAAGCAGGCCTATACTCAGATGTGTTATATTTAATCATCTACTTTAAAACTGGCAGTTTAGAACGCTTTGTTATACCTATGTAATCACCACAAAGGCAAAAGCTAGAAACAGAATGCCAGACACAGCACTTGCAAAAGAAAACAATGGTCTGTTGTAAGTGAATAACCGCGCCTGTCAGACACGGGTTACAATTGCGTCACAATAATCACAAATGTCGAGATCTTGAAGAAACGTGATCTATGTTTCGGATCCGAAATCTTAACCCTTTTTCATCCTGAAGATGAGGTTTTGTTTTATGTGAGATTTAAAGTCATATTTCGTCCAACAGATTTCCCAGATTTTGTCTTGCGTTTCTACGCTTTATTAATGAACGATGGTGTTTCGCCGAAAGAGCAAACGGCTGAAGGTATGTCTGGCGGCTGTAGCAATATTATAAACGCAGGCAAACCTTCCCCAATTCAGGTGGATGCGGACTTCTAAAAATTGGGGTTATTTTGGTAAAACATGCTTAAAACTTGTTTAGGTGCCTCAAGGAGTTACTAACTAACTGTTGATTTAGTTAGAAAAAAGCTAACTAACTGTTGATTTAGAAAGCAAAACTTGGCTAAAAATGATTTAGTGTCAGACTAGACACAGGGTCCAAAAACAGTTGTGTTAATAGAATCTTCGTGAAAAAATATTTGGAGCGTATAATCCTAAATATGAATGGCGAAGGTTGGCATCTGTTGATTAGCATGGTACTCATGCAAACGTTTCTGCCCTCGTGTTTGGTTTAGTGCTTGTGTGAACAATTTCTCGCCAGGTTTGAATGTTTATTCGTGCCACCGCCGCCAGACTCAACGCAAGCCCGTCTCGTTTTTCGCGTATAGTTTATCAACGAAGCCAAGAGGCGATAGTTTTTTATTTCAACTCAAATCATTTAGTTTTGTTGTTTAGACTTTTGGACAGGAATGAGGTTACCTAAGAATGAAACTCATCAAAAATTGTGCGTTGTTGAATTAAAAAGTTCGAATTGCTGCTAAAATAACATGTTATGATACTTGGCTGTTTGGTCATCAAATGTCAGACTGCAACAAACGTATGACGTAATTGATATTTTGTCTTCCGGTATTGTGCTGGAAGTAGTCTCGCGTTTCCAATCATTGTTTATGAAGGATATCATTCGAAGATTCGAAGTCGAATGTTTGTCACTTTTAACATGTACCAGTTCATTAATAAAACAGAAGTCATTTACTTGATGTTGATAAACATCACAACCAGTTAAAAGCTTAACGAAGTGCATGAAGACTTTAGTCGACTTCGAGATGTTACAAAGCGTGTAGTTGGCGAATCAGCACTTGTTAATTTCATTGAAGCACGTGTGTGTTGTTTACAGCAAGTTAATTTGTAACTTCGTGGGTCAGAGTGGCGGTCACTGAATGATGGCACTTATCGCGTTGATATCACTGTGTACACAAGACAGAAGTGCCACGAAAGAGAGGTTTAGGATTTGGACACGAATGGGGTTACATAAGAATCAGCCTCATCAACAATTGCAGGTTGTTGTTTGGTTGTTGAATCGTTCAATTTATTTCAGTTAGGTAGATTTTAAATGTGAAGTTGCACACCAATATTAATATCTGTACGACTGACTGTGGCTAAAATGTCAGATGTGGATCTAAATGAACTGACTTGCCGGAAGCTGATGGAAAACGATCTCCCCAAGTACTAAAATTCATCGACGAATTTTACACACCAAGGGGCAGTATAGAGCAAATCTTCAAAACAAACCAGCACTGCGACTACTTGTACCACAGAGCAAGGGCACGGTGTGCAATTGGAGACAAGGTTTCTTTCGGAATATTTGACAAAAATGGAAACATGGTTCGACTCAACATGGCCTCAATCAAGGAAAAGGGGAAAAAGTACAAATTGCCGTCGGTAGATGGAGATGATTGTCCAGGACATCAGGCAAAACTACGCTTTTTGAAACAAATTGAAAGTGACGTGTTCACAGACTTAAACACAAGCAGAGTAATCGATTTATCGTTGTCGACTGGTCATCCAGATTATCATGGTAAAAAGCTGTGGAAAGTATTCAAAATATACGATCTGCTTGAATCTTGTGCCGCTGAAAATGACTGCAGTCATTTGGTCAGTTCGCCTGTTTCAATTTACTCACAAAAAGTGCTTGTGAAAGCCGGGTTTTTCATGTTGAGAAAAATAAACTACACTGACTACGTTGATCCTTTGACGGGTGAGAAGCCGGATTTGGAACTTTCCCCAATTCACACAAGCGCCATGTTCATGTACAAAAAGATAATTTTTTAAACGTTTTGCCTATGTTGGAATTTAATGTCACAAGAAGATTTTGAATGTAGATTTGCATCGTATAATTGAGAAGATTTGCATCATATAAATTACGTGCGCTTTGTTTGGCTTTTTCCCTAATTGTAATCAATAGTTTATTGCATACATTAAAATCATTGTGATACGACCGGTTGCAACCTATAAACTTCAAGTATTACGATCCTCTGGCTGAACATGATTCTCCATCAGGAAATCATCTCTATAGGGCGAAGTGCGAACTGTGATTCCAAGATAAAAATTACAGCAAAAACCCATAAGCTTCCGGAGTTGGTTAAGTGGATTTAAAGTAGCTGAACAAATTTAAAGTTTGACTAGATTGCGTGTTATGCTCGATTGTATAAACATACACAGAAGTAGTTGGTTCGCAGAAAGAAACGCAATTTACCGACTATAAGGTACATTTCCTAATATTTGTCTAATTATCGGATTTCGTTTCGTAAACACCGTGAAAAGTTTATACGTGGATGTGTTATCAATAGTGCATGTAAATTTGCCACTTTGTGCGCCTCTGTGATGTTTCCACTTATCGTGTTTATATCACTAAGTATACATGACAGAAGTGCCAGGAAAACCAAAGAAACGAGCTCATCAACAACTAAAAGACGCGAGGTTTCTGACTTTCTTTTAATATTTTTTATAGGCTGACCTCTGGTTAGTGATAAATTTTAGTACGTGGAGAAGATAGTTTTCCAATTACAGATCGTGCCAAAGATATTTTTGTTGACAACCTCACTTCACAAAAAACAAAAGTGAATATCATCAACCTACACACAGCTAATTTACAACCTGAAAGTTTTTGGTCAAATCGATATGATTTTAGGTAATATTTTTGCAAACCTTTCTACTTCTGCAGCGCAGTTGCCAAAATACATAAAGCAAAGAATGCGCCAAATGAAACAATGTTGATGTTTCCGTGTTTATAAAATAAATGCCAAATTATCACAACATGCCATTTTAGTATTTGCTAGTATTTGCTATGTTACAATCGAGCATAACACGCAATCTAGTCAAACTTTAAATTGGTTCAGCTACTTTAAATCCACTTAACCAACTCCGGAAGCCTATGGGTTTTTGCTGTAATTTGTATCTTGGAATCACAGCACGCAGCAACACAGTTCGCACTTCGCCCTATAGAGATGATTGCCTGATGGAGAATCATGTTCAGCCAGAGGATCGTAACACTTGAAGTTAATAGGTTGCAACCGGTCGTATCACAATGATTTTAATGTATGCAATAAACTGTTGATTACAATTAGGGAAAAAGCTAAACAAAGCGCACGTAAATTATATGATGCAAATCTTCTCAATTATACGATGCAAATCTACATTCAAAATCTTCTTGTGACATTAAATTCCAACATAGGCAAAACGTTTAAAAAATTATCTTTTTGTACATGAACATGGCGCTTGTGTGAATTGGGGAAAGTTCCAAATCCGGCTTCTCACCCGTCAAAGGATCAACGTAGTCAGTGTAGTTTATTTTTCTCAACATGGAAAACCCGGCATTCACAAGCACTTTTTGTGAGTAAATTGAAACAGGCGAACTGACCAAATGACTGCAGCCATTTTCAGCGGCACAAGACTCAAGCAGATCGTATATTTCATATACTTTCCACAGCGTTTTACCATGATAATCTGGATGACCAGTTGACAACGATAAATTCATTACTCTGTTTGAGTTCAAGTCTGTGAACACGTCACTTTCAATATGTTTCAAAAAGCGTAGTTTTGCCTGATGTCCTGGACAATCATCTCCATCTACTGACGGGAATTTGTACGTTTTCCCCTTTTCCTTGATGGAGGCCATGTTGAGTCGAACCATTTTTCCATTTTTGTCAAATATTCCGAAAGAAACCTTGTCTCCAATTGCAGACCGTGCCCTAGCTCTGTTGTACAAGTAGTCGCAGTTCTGGTTTACTTTGAAGATTTTCTGTATACTGCCCCTTGGTGTGTGAAATTCGTCGATGAATTTTAGTACTTGGGGGAGATCGTTTCCCTTCAGCTTCCGGCAAGTCAGTTCATTTATTTCCACATCTGACATTTTAGCCACAGTCAGTCGTACTTATTAATATTTATCACCTTAAAAACCTATAGAACCGAAACAAATTGAACTTTTTTATCCTACATCCGACAACATCATGCAATGTTTCAATTATTTTGTTCTTCTGGCACAATTAAACGTATCGTTGTTTTACCTGCTGTTCAACTGTATTTCTCCTGGGTAATTGTAAGGGAAAATCTGGCGAAACGTCGGCGAATAAAAGATGCGTTTATTTGTGCCAGAAGAATTAAATTACAATTTGTCGGGCAGCAACACAACAACAAACAGTTGTTGATTGTTAGATAACCAGTTTCCTGTCCTAAACCCTAAATCTGTTTTTTCTTGCACTTCTGCCTTGTATGTACGATATGAACGCGATAAGTGGCACCGACTGTGGCCCACAAAGTTACAAATTAACTTGCACCGAGTTACATACACGTGTTTTGCTGAATTTGACAAGTACTGTTTCGGCAAACTACAAGATTGTTGAAATTTCGAAACTGTGACATCTCGTGGTCGACCAAACTCTTTGTGCACTTCGTTAAGCTTTTAACTGACTGTTTCGTGATGTTTGTAAACATCAAGTAAATGATTTGGGTTGAATTAATGAACTGGTACATAGCGCAACTAGCAGCGAAAAGTCATAAACATTCGACTTCGTTGACTAAATTACTGTGTTTTATAACAATGACTGGAAACGCTACATCAGGCTCCAGTGACGTCACAATGTTCAAAGATAATGAAGGGTAAACAGGAAGATAAAATATTCATTACGTTACGTTTGTTGCTGTCAGATTTTTGATCACCATCCACATCCCTTGTTCCCCCTAAAACTGTGGTTCATGTATTAATTTGCAACGACACTGAAAACAACTATTTTTTTTAATTATTTTATTAATGTTGCTTGGTTCACACAGATGAGTCATTTCTACGTTACTATAAAAGCAACCTGGTCTGGTCTTGTTCTGTTGTTTCGACAACAAGCTTATTGTGACACCAGCATGTCCTTAAACGTGTTTGTTAAATTACCATTGAGTTCCATAGCATCGTAGCCGAGGCATTGTAACCAAGCTGGATCAAGCACGTTTATTCATAATTTCGTTTGTTATCGGTCGAAAGTTTGTCAAAACAACTCCAAAGATCCTTGGTAAGTATTGTGTCAACTTTTAGTAAAGCTCTAAATCGTGTTACGAAAGACAACACTACACAATATGAACTTAGTTCAGTAAAACGGCAGAAAACTACGCATATAAACAAGTTTGCAAAAACATCAGTATGTGAACCTTAGCGAAATATATTCTAGGGCGAAAAGAATAGTGTTCTTTTCCTTATAAACACCCGCATTCAAAATACAAGGCGAGTTTATGCTGTAAAAAACACCTTGGCGCCAGTGACATAACACTATGACCTTCAGTCACTAATTTGTTTTGATAACTGTACATTCATTGCAGAGAGAATAAACACAACATTTCTGCCCCTCGTGTCTGGTAGTCTAGTGCTTTTGTGAAAATCCGAATTTCTCGCTGTCGGTCTCGTAACCGTCACAAGCCACATTTTTGTATGAGGTCGCACGACATTTCTTAAACAAACCCCGATCTGTACAGAATATTTTCCACGTGAATAAAATGTATTTATAGACCAGCTTTAATTTCAAATAATCGTCCAATTTTTTTGTACATAAATATGGCGATTGTGTGGATTGGCGAAAGTTCCAAATCCGGTTTCTCACCCGTCAAAGGATCAACGTAGTCAGCGTAGTTTATTTTTCTCAACATCGAAAATCCGGCATTCACAACCACATTCTGTTCGTAACAGGAAACAGCTGAATTCACCAGATGACTGCAGCCATTTTCAGCGGCACAAGACTCTAGCAGATCGTATATTTTAAACAGTTTCCGCAGCTTTTTGCCACGATAATCCGGATGACCAGTCGACAACGAAAGATTCATTATTTTGTTTGTGTTCAAGTCTGTGAACACGTCACCTTCAAGATGATTTAAAAACAGAAACTTAGCCTGATGTCCTGGACAATCATCTCCGTCTATTGACGGGAATTTGTACGTTTTCCCCTTTTCCTTGATTGAGGCCATGTTGAGTCGAACCATTTTTCCATCTTTGTCGAATATTCCAAAAGAAGCGTGGTCTCCAATTGCAGACCGTGCTCTGGCACTTTGGTACAAGTAACTGTAGTGCTGATTTCCTTTAAATATTTGTGTAGGCTGACCTCTGGCGTATAAAAATCAGTAATAAACTTTAGTACTTGGGGAAGATCGTTTTCGTTCAGTTTTCTGCAAGTCAGTTCATTTAGATCCACACCTGACATTTCGCTACAGTCAGTCGTCATAGTCGTACAGATATTAATATTGGTATTCACCTCAACACTTAAACCTACCGAACTGAAATAAATTGAACTTTTTCATTCAACAACCAAACAACAACCAGAAATTGTTGATGTGGCTGATTCTTATCCAACCTAATTCCTGTCTAAATCCTAAACCTTCTTTTTCAAGACACTTCTGCCTTGTGTGCACAATGTTATGAACAAGATAAGTGACATTACAAAATCTATATCCAAAATGCCAAGTCATCAAGGAATGTAGCTGGAAAAAGGCGATGGGGTCTTTAAGTAAAAAATACTGCTTTGAACTACAGTGTTCTTTGACTCAGTAACATAATTTCTTCGTTTATTTATTGATTTATTTACAATACATGTACTGTACGTGAGGTTCTGGTAACATATAACGAAACAAAAAATAGGCCTCACGTGCATTTCATATGAAACGTCATCAAGAGATTGACAATAAATTCCTTGTGGTCTAAAAGAAAGAGGCGTATAGCTTTTATCCAACATTTTGTACCTGAACATGGTGCTTGTGTGAATTGGCGAGAGTTCCAAATCCGGCTTCTCATCCGTCAAAGGATCAACGTAGTCAGCATAGTTTATTTTTGTCTTGGTTTGTTGGCGCGATTTCAATTCTTAAGTTTAGTTGTTGTGTTTGGCTGTGCTGCGTATGGGCTATAACTAACCTGTTGCTTTCTTATATTTTATGTGTTAGGAGGCAGTTAACTTTCGGAAATTAATACTCATTGAACAGCATGCTTATGTAAGGACATTTAAGGCTTGCCTTCGTCACAGCTCGGTAAGTTGGGTTTGTCTCGCGATATACGTTGTGTCATGCTTGAATTTTTGCAGAAAACCGCGTTTTTTGGTGACGCGCGTATTTCGTCTCTGAATAATAAACTCTCTGTTTACGAGCACTGGGAGTTCGCAAGCGCTGCCCACGTGTGCGGCGTAACAACAGATACAAATATTATCGATTCTTTCAATTCAACGAAGTACAATTGTTGATGGGATTAATTCTTACGTAGCTAAGATATGAATTAACTTGCGCTAAGTAACACACGTTCTTTAGCGAACTCACAAGTGCTGATTCGGCAAAGCCTGCAAAATTGTTTGAATTTTGTAACTTTGACATTTCATAGTCGACTCAAGTCTTTGTATCGTTGTATACGTTACCTTTGCTGGAAGTAGTTTGGCTTTATAAACATCAAGTAAATTATTTGTGTTGAACACATACCGGAAGAAGTCTCACCGGATAGTTGACGAAACGTTGGTTGTAATAAAAATCTCGTAACCTTATGCTACAAGAACAGTTCTTTTTTGTACATGTAAATTGCATAAAATGTATTTATAGACCAGCTTTGAGTTCGAATACTTGTCCAAGTTTTTTGTACATCAACATGGCGCTTGTGTGAATTGTCGAAAGTTCCAAATCCGGTTTCTCACCAGTCAAAGGATCAACGTAGTCAGCGTAGTTCATTTTTTTCATTACAGAAAACCCGGCATTCAGAGCCAATTTCTGTGAGTAATAGGAAACAGCTGTACAGACCAAATGGCTACAGCCATTTTTGGCGGCACAAGACTCAAGCAGATCGTATATTTTAAATACTTTCCACAGCTTTTTGCCATGATAATCTGGATGACCAGTCGACAACAATAAATCGATTACTCTGTTTGTGTTCAAGTCTGTGAACACGTCACTTTCAATTTGTTTCAACAAGCGTAGTTTTGCCTGATGCCCTGGACAATCATCTCCATCTACTGAGGGCAATTTGTACGTTTTCCCCTTTTCCTTGATTGAGGCCATATCAAGTCGAACCATTTTTCCATTTTTGTCGAATATTCCGAAAGAAACGTTGTGTCCAATTGCAGACCGTGCCCTAGCTCTGTGGTACAAGTAGTCGCAGTTCTGGTTTACTTTGAATATTTGCTCTATACTGCCCCTTGGTGTGTAAAATTCGTCGATGAATGTTAGTACTTGGGGAAGATCATTTTCCATCAGCTTCCGGCAAGTCAGTTCATTTATTTCCACATCTGACATTTTAGCCACAGTCAGTCGTACTTGTTGATTGTTAGATAATCAGTTTCCTGTCCTAAAGCCTAAACCTCTTGTTTCTTGCACTTCTGCCTTGTATGTATGATATGAACGCGTTAAGTGGCACCGACTGTGGCCCACAAAGTTACAAATTAACTTGCACCAAGTTACATACATGTGTTTCGCTGAAATTGACAAGTGCTGTTTCGGCAAACTACAAGATTGTTGAAATTTGAAACTGTGACATCTCGTGGTCGACTAAACTCTTTGTGCACTTCGTTAAGCTTTTAACTGACTGTTTCGTGATGTTTGTAAACATCAAGTAAATGATTTGGGTTGAATTAATGAACTGGTACATAGCGCAACTAGCAGCAAAAAGTCATAAACATTCGACTTCGTTGACTTAATTAATAGGTTTCATAACAATGACTGGAAACGTTACATCAGGATGCAGTGACGTCAAAATGTTTAAAGAAAATGAAGGGTAAACCGGAAGATAAAATATTCATTACGTTACGTTTATTGCGGTCAGATTTTTGGTCACCATCCACATCCTTTGTCCCCCCTAAAACTGTCGTTCTTGTAATATTTTGCAACGACAATGTGAACAACTATTTTAATAAATATTATATTAATGTTGCTTGGTTCACACAGATGAGTCATTGCTAGGTTACTATAAAAGAAACCTGATCTGGTCTTATTCAGTTATTTCTACAACAAGGGTTTTGTGACACCATGACCTTGAGCGGGTTTGTTAAATTATCATTGAGTTCAACAGCATCATAGCCGAGGCATTGCAGCCAAGCTGGATTAAGCACGTTTTGTCGTCATTTCGTTTGTTATCGGTCGAAAGTTTGTCAAAACAACTCTAAAGATCCTTGGTAAGTATTGTGTCAACTTTTAGTAACGCCCTGAATCCTGTTTCGGAAGACAACACTAGACAATTTGAAATTAGTTCAGCAAAAGGGCAGAAAATCTACGCATTTAAACAAGTTAGCAACATCAGTATGTGAAACTTTGGGAAAGATATTCTAGGGCGAAAAGAATTCTTTTCATATTAATCCCCCGCATTCAAAATATAAGACCAGTTTATTCTTTAAACAAACACCTTGGCGCCAGTGGCATAACAATATGATCTTTATTCAATAATTTGTTTTGATAACTATACATCCGTTGCAGATCCGAAATACGTCTTTTTCGTAAAAAAGCTTGGCATCTGATGATTAGCATGATGCTAATGCAAACGTTTCTGCCTCGTGTTTGGTTTAGTGCTTGTGTGAAAATCCGAATTTCTCGCTGTCGGTCTCGTAATCGTCACATGCCAAATTTTTCACGACATTTCTTTAACAAACCCCGATCTGTACAGGAAAATTCCCACATGTGTTTTTCTTTTTCCTTGTGTTTTTCTTGCGTTTTTCCTGCGTTTTTAGTGTTTTATGCGCGTGATGCTTCAATGTTGACATAACCCTAAAGAAGTCTCGCCGGATGGCAGACGAAACGTTGGTTTCGAATAAAACTTTAGAAACTTAAATGCCAGAAGAACAATTCTTAACAATTAGTATGCCTGGCAGCAAAAATAGCAGTATAATTCCCACATGCATAAAATATATTTATAGACCAGCTTTGAGTTCAAATACTCGGTCCAACTTTTTTGTACATCAACATGGCGCTTGTGTGGATTGGCGAAAGTTCCAAATCCGGCTTTTTATCCGTCAAAGGATCAACGTAGTCAGCGTAGTTTATTTTTCTCAGCATTGAAAATCCGGCATTCGCAAGCACCTTCTGTGAATAACAGGAAACAGCTGTACCGACCAAATGACTGCAGCCATTTTCAATGGCACAAGACTCTAGCAGATCGTATATTTTAAATACTTTCCACAGCTTTTTTCCATGATAATCTGGATGACCAGTCGACAACCATAAATCCATTACCCTGCTTGTGTTTAAGTCTGTGAACACGTCACTTTCAAAGTGTTTTAAAAAGCGTAGTTTTGCCTGATGTCCTGGACAATCATCTCCATCTACTGTTGGCAATTTGTACGTTTTTCCCTTTTCCTTAATTGAGGCCATATCCAGTCGAACCATTTTTCCATTTTTGTCAAATATTCCGAAAGAAATGTTGTTTCCAATTGCAGACCGTCCCCTAGCTCTGTGGTACAAGTAGTTGCAGTTCTGGTTTACTTTAAAGATTTGCTCTATACTGCCCCTTGGTGTGTAAAATTCATCGATGAATGTTAGTACTTGGGGGAGATCGTTTTCCTTCAGCTTCCGGCAAGTCAGTTCATTTAGATCCACATCTGACATTTTAGCCACAGTCAGTCTTACAACTTCACATTTAAAACCTACTGAAACTGAAATGAATTGAACGATTCAACAACCAAACAACAACCAGCAATTGTTGATGAGGTTTATTCTTATCAACCAATTTCCTGTCCAAAAGCTTTAACCTCTTTTCATTGCACTTCTGCCTCGTGTTCACAGTGATGTAATATGCACACGGTACGTGACATCACTGCCGAGACACGGCCAGTGGCAACAAAGTTATAAATTAACTTGCACTAACTAAACACACCTGTTTTGCTGAACTTAACGCTTGTTTAAATTTCAAATCTGTAGCATCACATGGTCGACTAAAGCCTTCATGTACTTCGTTAAGCATTGTGAAGTTAACAGAGATACTTTTTCTGATTTTGCGCTAACTTACACAACTTCACAATCAAAAGTACATCTAAACTCTGTCTGATTTCATGTCGATCATGACGGGGGTTTCATGGAAGTTCGCAGGAAAGAATAAATTTTATGGACACGTGCGCTCATTACAAAATCTAGAATCAGAATGTCAAGTCAGCAAGAATAATCAAAACAGGATAAAGGCGATAGGATATTCAAGCGCGCGACGTTCATTTTCAAGAAGAATGCGTACGCAGAAAAACTACTGATGCGGAAAGGCAAACAATGACAAACTACAGGTGCCATTTCCTGGGAAAATACAAAATTTCAGGTACATTGTTATAAGTTAATGCTACGTCACAACAAAAGCAACCTGTTCTGCTCTTGTTCTGTTATTTCTGCAACAAGCTATTTGTGACACCATGCGCGTTGGTGAAATTATCATTGGGTTCACCAGCATCGCAGCCACAAGGCAGTGCAGCCAAGCTGGATCAAGCATGTTTGGTCATAATTTCGTTTTTTATCGGTCGAAAGTTTGTCAAAACAACTTTAAAGATCCTGGGTAAGCATTGTGTAACATACGTTTCTTAAACAAACCCCGATCTGTACAGGATAATTCACACATGCATAAGATGTATTTATAGACCAGCTCTAATTTCGAATAATCGTCCAACTTGTTTGTACATGAATTTGGCGCTTGTGTGGATTGGTGAGAGTTCCAAATCCGGCTTCTCACCCGTCAAAGAATCATTGTAGTCAGCGTAGTTTATATTTCTCAGCATCGAAAAACCGGCATTCACAAGCATCTTTTGTGAGTAAAAGGAAACAACTGTACCGATCAAATGACTGCAGCCATTTTCAGCGGCACAAGACTCAAGCAGATCGTATATTTTAAATACTTTCCACAGCTTTTTACCATGATATTCTGGATGACCAGTCGACAACAATAAATCGATTACTCTGTTTGAGTTCAAGTCTGTGAACACGTCACTTTCAATTTGTTTCAACAAGCGTAGTATTGCCTGATGTCCTGGACAATCATCTCCTTCTACTGACGGGAATTTGTACGTTTTCCCCTTTTCCTTGATTGAGGCCATATCAAGTCGAACCATTTTTCCATCCTTGTCAAGTATTCCGAAAGAAACCTTGTCTCCAATTGCAGACCGTGCCCTAGCTCTGTTGTACAAGTAGTCGCAGTTCCGGTTTACTTTGAAGATTTGCTCTATACTGCCCCTTGGTGTGTAAAATTCGTCGATGAATTTTAATACTTGGGGGAGATCGTTTTCCATCAGCTTCCGGCAAGTCCGTTCATTTATTTCCATATCTAGTCACCGTCAGTCGTAATTATTGATATTTGCTACTTGAAAAACCTATAGAACCGAAACAAATTGAACTTTTTTATCCTACAACCGACAACATCATGCAATGTTTCAATTATTTTGTTCTTCTTGCACAATTAAACGTATCGTCGTTTTGCCTGATGTTCAACTCTATTTCTCCTGGGTAACTGTAAGGGAATATCTGGCGAAACGTCGGAGAATGAAAGATGCGTTTATTTGTGCCAGAAGAATTTAAGTACAATATGCCGGGCAGCAGCAGCAACACAACAACAAACAATTATTGATTCTTAGGTAACCAGTTTCCTGGCCTAATGCCTAAACCTCTTTT
The DNA here is from genome assembly GCF_947561715.1 of Ascidia mentula. NCBI lineage: Eukaryota > Metazoa > Chordata > Ascidiacea > Phlebobranchia > Ascidiidae > Ascidia > Ascidia mentula. The sequence continues at coordinate 18,113,237 of NC_138568.1, read as the reverse complement.
TTCTTGCACTTCTGCCTTGTATGTATGGTATGAACGCGTTAAGTGGCACCGACTGTGGCCCACAAAGTTACAAATTAACTTGCACCAAGTTACATACACGTGTTTCGCTGAATTTGACAAGTGCTGTTTGGGCAAACTACGAGATTGTTAAAATTTCAAACTGTAACATCTCGTGGTCGACTAGACTTTTTGTGCACTTCGTTAAAGTTTTACCTGACTGTTTCGTGATGTTTGTAAACATCAAGTAAATGATTTGGGTTGAATTAATAAACTGGTACATAGCGCAACTAGCAGCAAAAAGTCATAAACATTCGAATTCGTTTACTCAATTAATATGTTTCATATACAATGATTGGAAACGCTACATCAGGCTACAGTGACGTCACAACAGCCCTGTTTACATGAAATGGTTTGCGAACACAGACCATAACGAGCGAGCTTCGGGGCTCAATTTACATGAGCGCGCGAAATTCGGTTCTCGCAAAATGAATATGGCGGCAACATATAGTTTATTGGAAGTTAGGGCTCTACTTTTACTTCATAATTATCCAAAACGGTGCAAACGAACAAAGACTTTGCTGTTGTTACATGTCAATGCGTTGCTTTCTCACAATCGAAGACTAGGTCGGCCGTGGCGATTACGGAGGTGAGGTATATGGGCCAGACTTTATGCTTACTGGAAGTGGAATACTGTGTTTCGTTTTGAATCTTGGTTAAGTAAAATGTTATTTTCATTTGTTTTATGTCAGGGCAATGGTGGAATGTTAAAGTTCCCGGTTTTAATGATTCCCAGTGGTTGACCCATTTCAGATTGAGTAAAGAATGCTTTGCGTGTTTGTGTGAAGAAGTGTGGGATGATATAAAACCTGGTAGGGACGATTACAGGTGAATTGTATGCATTAAATAGATTGTAGATAAGTCTTAAATTGTTGTTTTTTCAGATGACACAACAATTAGACAACCAATTACAGCAACAAAGGGAGCAGCAATAGCACTGTTTAAACTGGCATCTTCTGCCGAATTTAGGACTGTTGCTGAACTTTTTTTTCTTCAACATTTTTTAACAACTCGTGTATTGCTTCGTTGGTCCAAATTACTGGACTTTTTTACCGCCAAATTTTTAGATCAGCTGATTCGCGAAAAGAAGCTAGTTCGCTCAAATAGCTTCCGAACCCACCCCTATTAAGGTAGTTCGCTGAAACCACTTCCGAACTAGCTTGGGCTGTGATGCGCAACGCTTTTTCCGATAATGGCGGTAAAGGCAACGAAGGGTAAACAGAAATTTCGTTTGTTATCGGTCGAAAGTTTGTCAAAACAACTCCAAAGATCCTTGTTAAGTATTGTGTGAACTTTTAGTAACGCTCTAAATCGTGTTTCGAAAGACAACACTACACAATTTGAACTTAGTTCAGCAAAACGGCAGAAAATTTACGCATATAAACAAGTTTGCAACATCAGTATGTGAACCTTGGCAAAGCTTGACATATGATGAACAGCATGTTACTAATACAACACTTCTGCACCTCGTGTTTGGTGGTTTAGTGCTTTTGTGAAAATCCGAATTTCTCGCTGTCGGTCTCGTAACCGTCACAAGCCACATTTTTGTATGAGGTCGCGACATTTCTTGTCAAACCCCGATCTGTACAGGATATTTCCCACGTGAATAAAATGTATTTATAGACCAGCTCTAATTTTAAATAATCGTCCAACTTTTTTGTACATCAACATGGTGCTTGTGTGGATTGGTGAGAGTTCCAAATCCGGTTTCTTACCCGTCAAAGGATCAACGTAGTCAGCGTAGTTTATTTTTCTTAACATGGAAAACCCGGCATCCACAGTCAACCTTTGTGAGTAAATGGAAACAGCTGTACCGACCAAATGACTGCAGTCATTTTCAACGGCACAAGACTCAAACAGATCGTATATTTTAAACACTTTCCACAGCTTTTTACCATGATAATCTGGATGACCAGTCGACAACGATAATTCGATTACCCTGTCTGTGTTTAAGTTTGCAAACACGTCACTTTCAATGTGATTTAAGAAGCGCAGTTTTGCCTGATGTCCTGGACAATCATCTCCTTCTACTGATGGGAATTTGTACGTTTTCCCCTTTTCTTTGATTGAGGCCATATCAAGCCGAATCATTTGTCCATTTTTGTCGAATATTCCGAAAGAAACATTGTCTCCAATTGCACACCGTGCCCTAGCTCTGTGGTACAAGTAGTCACAGTGTTGGTTTACTTTGAATATTTGCTCTATACTGCCCCTTGGTGTGTAAAATTCGTCGATGAATTTTAGTACTTGGGGGAGATCGTTTTCCTTCAGCTTCCGGCAAGTCAGTTCATTTAGATCCATATCTGACATTTCAGCCACAGTCGGTCGTACAGATATTAATATTGGTGAGCAACTTCACATTTAATACCCACTGAAACAGAAATAAATTGAACGATTGAACAACCAAACAACAACCAGCAATTGTTGATGAGGCTGATTCTTTTGTAACCCCATTCCTGTCCAAAAGCCTGAACCTCTTTTCATGGCACTTCTGCCTTGTGTACACAGTGATGTGATATGAACACGGTAAGTGTCATCATGGCAGTGACACGGCCTGTGGCCAACAAAGTTATAAATTAACTTGCACTATCTAAACACACCTATTTCACTGAACTTAACGCTTGTTTGAATTTCAAAACTGTGGCATCACATGGTCAACTAAAGCTTTCATGTACTTCGTTAAGCTTTCATCTGGTTGTTTTGAGATTTTCAATGTGAAGTAAACAGAGCTAGTAAATCTAGAATCAGAATGCCAAGTCAGCAAGAATAGTCTGAACAGGAAAAAGGCGATGGGGATATTAAAGCACGCGACGTTCGTTTTCAAGAAGAATGCGTACGCAGGAAAACTACTGATGCGGAAAAGCAAACAATGGCAAAACCACAGGTGCTGTTTCCCGGGAAAATACAATATTTCAGGTGCATTGTTATAAGTTAATGCTACGTCACTACAAAAGAAACCTGTTCTGGTCTTGTTCTGTTATTGCCACAACAAGCTTTTTGTGACACCATGACCTTGAGCGGGTTTGTTGAACTATCATTGGGTTCACCAGCATCGTAGCTAAGGCATTGCAGCCAAGCTGGATCAATCACGTTTTGTCATAATTTCGTTTGTTATCGGACGAAAGTTTGTCAGCACAACTCTAAAAATCTTCGGTAAATGTTGTTTCAACTTTTAGTTCCACTCGAAACCCTCTATTCGAAAGTCGACAAGTGACACTTGAAGTTTAATTCAAGAAAAGGGCAAAAAATCTTTGCATTTAATAAAGTTTGAAATAGAATTGCAACATCAGTTTGCAAAACCTGGACTGATAGGGCGAAAGTGTTCTTTTTTCTAAGCCACACTCATTCAATGCAGAATGGGAGTTGTGCTTTTAAACGGTGGTCGTGGTTTATCCAAAACAAAGCAAAGCAAATCGTTTAAATTCGTATTTTTTTAGAAATACGTATTTTTGGGTCTGCGCAGTGGGGCGATCCCGCCTTGCTATGCGTAAGCACGGCATTACTTCTGCGTTGTCTGATTACGGTGGTGAAGATCCTCCACGCATGTGAAGGTCGCCTGACAAGTTGTGCGCTTGCGCACCAGTGTACCTTGGCCACAATGTACCCCGTAATGCCACTGAGCTCCTGTATCTCAGTTGGTATAGCGTTTGGCCTGGTTAGCCCAGGGTCGTGAGTTCAAACCTCACCGGGAGCTTGAGTTTTCAAATCTCGCTCCGACTTGTCGGGAAAAGTGGCTGATCCAGCTTGGCTGCAATGCCTTGGCTGCGAAGCCTGTGAACCTGATGATCAAAATATTAGAGCTGCGATCGCCAAAATATAAAGCACCTGCGCAGTGGGGCGATTCCGCCTTGCTATGCGTAAGCATGGTATTACTTCTGCGTTGTCTGATTACGGTGGTGGAGATCCTCTACGCATGTGAAGGTCGCCTGACAAGTTGTGCGCTTGCGCACCAGTGTACCTTGGCCACAATATACCCCGTGAAGTCATTGAGCTCCTGTAGCTCAGTTGGTAAAGCGTTGGGCCTGGTTAGCCCAGGGTCGTGAGTTCAAACCTCACCGGGAGCTTGATTTTTCAGATCTCGCTCCGACTTGTCGGGAAAAGTGGCTGATCCAGCTTGGCTGCAATGCCTTGGCTGCGAAGCCTGTGAACCTTATGATTTTTAGAAAAATTCACGGATGTCAAAGTAATAGTGCCATATGTTGTCATTGTTCATCTTTCATGTTGGGTGTTTGCTCTAACATTTTGCCTACTGCTGTTAATCTTAAAATTTTTTTGACTGTGGAGTAATAAAAGTGCCAGTTAAACAACATCATAACTTTATCCACTTCTCTATCGTTTTAAGTGTGGCCTTTGATTTGTTTAACTGTTCTGTGTTCTTCCTTATCACTTTATGGATTACTTATTCATTTGAATCTTTGTTATATGCTATATTTTGACATTAAAAACAGCATTTGGATCCAAGAAGCAGGACATTAGGCCTGAAACAAAAATGTAGCAGCGTAGGAATATTGAATATAAATCAACATTCGTTTTACCAATGCATCTTTCCACCACAAGAAAAGTATCCAGACAGATTCCGATGACTAGTATTGAGAAGAGCAATCTTCGGAAATGCACTTTTAAAAACGGAGCTTTAAAAAAGCTGCTTTTCGTCAATATTCCTACAAAATTAAATATTTTATTTGCGTGTCCAAGATCATATTTGAAAACAAGTATATATTATTTTTCACGTTCTCTTAACCTACCGAAAATCAGGTATTAGCCACTTACCCATTTGACCTACGTAGAAAAGTCTTCTGGGAATTTTTTTTTACACCATAAAAACGCAGAAAATATTTGACATCCATTTGTTTGTTTGTGACGTCATTTTAGGCCTTGTCATCAAAACAATAACAACAATTTCGGCCAGTGTTTTCGAATATTTTGTAATTGTAATATTTCAAAAAATGTCTGTCTTAACGTCGTATCCCTGCTATTTAAATATTAAGCCTTATACAGTTGTCTTAAAAGTAGTCACAGGCAACGTGATTTTTTTGTTTTGAAATGAATCAAGAAAGTTCTGAACTGAAGTTGTTTTCGTATATCTTGTAAAATCGAACTAGTTGTGAAATGAATGCTTGGTAAAAAGAATTTCAGTTGCAAAGCGGTTCAATCAGAACAGTATCTGCTGGAATGTTACCGTCTGACAAGTATTTTAGGAAGGGGCAAGTGGTAGTGTTCAATTTCACTGCACCATTTTTTTATCAAAAAACGGAAAAAAGCTTTTGTTTAACAAGTTATGGTATAGGATGTCACAGCTAAGCAAGCTTAAAAGTACATGAAAATAGGGACGTCAACTCACATTTTACAGGGCTTTCTGTAGAAATCAGAACAAACAATCATTTTTCCTAAAATATTTACATTTAAAGTAAGGACGATAAATTTTGCACAGCGTAACTGGCTGTGCAAAAATTATACTGTCACGTTCACCTTGTAAATGCCAAAAATAGAGTGCTTGTAAGTACAACTAAAACTTGGAACCACCAATTGTAACACAGCCAGTCTGATAACACCTGGGATATGTTTTGCAGGTTTTACACATATGCGTTAAAACCCCAAATTTCTTTGACATACAAACACAAAACGTGAAAAATATGACAAAGGAAGAGCAATGGGATGGAATGTTGATGCACATGGCTACACAACATGAAGGTGGCATCGAAGAGGTAAGGATCTTCCAGATTAAAAAGTTTGTTTTTTTGAGGATTTTGTTTCGGCGATCGTTAATTGCGCGGACGATCGCAACGTTTTTCGTATGTTAATGAATTAGGTCATTAATATTGCGCGGATTATCGGTAAATTTTTGCAAAAGTGAGCGGAGGATATATCCTCCGCACACGACATTTTTTCTAGTCTGGAGGATCTTCAATGCTCTATACCTGATTGGAAAGAATAACATGTGATTGGCAATCCGTGTAAAAGTTAGCTAATGTAATAGCATACAAAAAACGTCAATTTGTCTGCAATCAAAGTTTGTAGCCTTATTGGGCCCCAGATTGGAAACTTTGTTTTTTGTTCAGATGATTTTGTTGCGGCGATCGTTAATTGCGCGGACGATCGCAAGGTTTTTCTGTATGTCAATGCATTAGCTCATTAATATTGCGCAGATTAACGGTAAATTTTCGCAAAAGTGCACGACATTTTTTCCAGTCTGGGTTGGCCCTGTGTATTTTTGTCAATACAATAAAATGTTTTCATTGTTTGTCTTTTATGTTCTACTTGTACAAATTTTCAGCTTAAAGCTGTCATGTTCAGTCATTTTCCCAAAAATAATAAATTCTTTTGTAATCCTTAGTTAATGTTCTCACCTGCAACATGTGATTGCATATAATATGTATATAACTTTCATTCAGCTTCTAGACACCTACTTTGGGTTTTTGAGAAGAAAAACAGACTTCTTTACTGGAGGGGTGCCAGGGAATGCTGAAAAGGTATTAACAAATTTATGAATTCATTTGAGACTGGCTTCTTAGGGTAAAATAATATTATCCTTGTTAATGGTTATCATTAGTAGAATTGTGCGAACAATAATAAGTTATGAAACATGATGTATATGTGCTTTTTTAAAAAACAACACTTATCGTCAATTAAATAGAAATAGTAAGGTGCATTTTTCGAGTAACAACGACCTTTGTTGAAGATGGCAATGAGGAAGTTAAAGAAACACCAGGAATTGGCGCTCGCCGACAAAGCTAAAAAAGATGAGGAAAAAGAAAAAAGAAAAGCCCAAAAGGTTAATAATAAACAACAAAAGTAACAAAGAAACAAAACAGTTGCATGTGTCAAATATATATATATATATGTGGGTGGTTAATTTTCTGCCAATCAAGCGTATACATATGTTCTAAAATTCTCAATTATTTTTGCCAGTTAACAAGTTTTTTTTCACTGGTCATTAACAAACCTGTTTTGCTAGGAACAACAAGAGAGGGAAAAGGCTCGTCAAAAAGAAATTGAATCAAGTAAAATTGTTGAGGTCACCGAAGAAGAAGCAGAAAAAATAAAGTCAGAGCAAGAGACAGAACCCTTGCAGGTTACTTTTTTCAATAGGTGTAAATTGTATGAGTTACATGCTTAAATGAGACATACATTCTGTGGAGCCTTGTGTGTCACTTCATGCTGTGCATGTTTCTTTCATAATTTTTGTAATATACACATACAAACTGATGATTGTGGGGCATCTGCAGGAAGGGTAAGGTGGGGCATTTGTCTCCCACTGCCTGAAAAACAAACACATACTTATAGGGACAGGCCCTTGGAAACTTTGAAAACATAGAAAAAAAATATAGCAACTTTAAAACATAGAAAATGATAAGCAAGGTGGAGCCAATAATATTTGAATTGTGTAAGCTGCAGACAGATGGCCACTGTTTCAACCTAAAAGGTCTCATCAGTGCAGCTGGTGTGACTTTCAGATGACTTTGCTGACCAAACGGCCAAGTGATTGTATAGTCACCATAAAGTGGAAGTCTTTGCTTGGCTGTTTGGTCAGCAAAGTTGTCTGATAGTCACACCAGCTGCACTGATGGGACCTTTTAGGTCGAAACAGTGGCCATCTGTATGCAGTTTACACAATAGAAAATGATGTTATATTATACCATTAACATGTTTTTTTTCTGCTGATGCAAATGCTAAAAATTGCATCAACTTAATCAGGTGAAAAAATCCAAATAAAGCAAATGTTGGCCACCTTTCCACTATGTTTGGTTATGAATCCGTTTAATTTTTCGCTAATTTGTGTTGCATTATCCTTCTGTATTTTTTCAATTGTTTTTCTATTATTGTTACTAACGTGAGGTTCCTTTTTACTGTCATTAAGGAGAAAGTCCTTAGCAACGGGGCTGGGGATTACGAGATGGAAGTTAAGGAACCCGAGCCAAAAAAACAAGAGGAAGAGAATAAGGAAGATGGCAGTGATGAGGAAGAAGATGAGGATAGCAAGGGAAAATTAAAGCCAAATATTGGGAATGGAGCTGATCTCCCAAATTACTCTTGGACACAAACTTTACAAGAAGTTGAGGTCAGTCAAATTTGTAATGAAGTATTGTTGTATCAGGAGAGCCGGAAGAATCTGCTAATAAAGTCTTTTTTTCTGTTGAAATTCCACATATATTGCATTGCCTCGTAACTATTTTTCACTGGCACAAGAATTATGATATCATAATACAAGTTGTCATACAAATAGAGTCTAGCTGGTGTTTAGAATTATACAGACCGGTGACATAAATCTTGTTGCAGCACACCAGTTAAGGATCACTGCTGTGATACATGTAAAGCGTCTGTAAATTGATATGGTGCTGTTTACAATTAAACATAGTTTTTTTTGAAACTAGCAAGAGGGACAGTGTTTTAAATGTATGAATATTTATTATTTTTGAGAAGTGAAGCCTGTCATGGTTTGCTACTTGGTGGTGTTGTATGTTGAAACATTTCTTTTCAGCTGCGCTTGCCTTTCAATGTTGATTTTCCTGTTCGTGGACGTGATGTGATATGTGATATCCATCGTAAAAAGTTGAAAATCGGACTGAAGGGGAAACCCCCCATCATAGATGGTGATCTTTACAATGAAGTGAAAACCGAGGAAACCTACTGGACTATTGATGACAGAAAGTCACTTGTACTTAACCTGGAAAAGGTTGGTGTAGTATTTTACTTCTGTGTTGACATGCTGTGTTGCCTAATTACGTTATAAAACATTCAAAATATCAATCTCAGTGTTAGGCATTAATCAGAGGCAACTTGTTTCCAGTGTGTTTGGTGCTATTTATCATGTGTATGGCAATGTTGACTAAAACTGTTTTAAAGTCCAACAAAGTGAAGAGATTTGCCAGCTTTGTATATATTGCAGTTACCAGTTACCAGGTGGAGCTGTTTTATTAGGTTCACTCCAACACCTAAAGTTTTTAAAGCCAATTAATAGTCATGTACATTTTTGTAGTGTACGATTGGTACTTTCTTAGCTTGTAGATAGGAGTTATATTGTTGGACAACCATACACTAAGTTACAATGTTTATTATTATCATATACAGTGTGCACAGTACACTCCTGTTGATCCTGAACTAATTAATGGTTTTTGTAGATAAACAAAATGGAGTGGTGGTCTAGGTTAGTCACCACAGACCCGGAGATCAACACAAAGAAAGTCAACCCTGAGAATTCGCAGCTTTCTGACTTGGACGGAGAAACAAGAGGCATGGTGGAAAAAATGATGTACGACCAACAGAGAAAGCAGATGGGTCTCCCCACTTCTGATGAAGAGAAAAAAAATGCAATGCTCGACAAGTAAGCCCTAGTTTTACTTAGAGGTTTACTTTGTTATGTAACTTTTAAAGTAAAAAAAAACTAGCAATTTTATTGAACTAAAAACTTTTCTCGTTTTATTTTTGTGCTGAATATTTTATGTTTACAATAGAAAATTTGATGGTTTTGTGAAAAATAAGCTGGAAAGGTTAAACATTTCTTTAAGTTGGCCAATATGAACATGATTAGTACCATGTAAATTTGATTAAATAACTTTGACCAATTTTTTTTGATCATTCACTCAATAAAATTGCCCAACCTTTTTTTGTAGGTTTATGAAGCAACATCCCGAAATGGACTTTTCCAAGGCAAAATTCACGTAGGCGAACGTTGGTCATGTGACATTTCAATACAGTTGCTGCAACACTTATCTCCGCTTATCCGTGTACGTTTCTTGTCGTTGCAAAATAAAAACGCGTTTTATAATTGTGACGTGATAGTTCCGGAATGCATGGCTTTCCTCCATTACTGCATTCCGTGCGGGCATGGGCGGAGCGGTGCAATTCCGAAGGGGTTAGGGGCGTTTGCTCCCCTGGATTGTAAAATCTCACAAGTACTCGACTGGGCGGAGAATCGTGACAATTAAATTGAATTTATTATATTTTTACCCAGTCGCCTAGATGTTTGTGCGGACGCCTTTGCCATGATTATACATATTTTTAACACAAACAGAGAAAGTACAAAACAATCCACACTCAGCGACGTGGAAATGATAAGAGAGCGTGGAAAATTTAAAATAGGAAACATTGTATAAAGCTTGCCCAATTGATGCACTTTTCGATCTGTGCATTGTACATTGGGATTGAATCACTTCCAACCTACAAGTGCATGCATTAGCCAAACAACTCACCCTTTCACATAAATGTGCTGAAATAAACGTTTACTCGGCGCACAACCTTCCAGTTAAAAACAGCAGTTTTCTATCCAAATTCATGCCATTTTGTTTTATCAAAATCGCCGTACAGGCAACATTTACATGGACATGATATCTAAGAAACCGATGAGCTAGATACAAAATTGTGTTTACTTGTGTCAGAAAACGTGCATAACTCCTGGCAACTCTCCGTATTATTAAGTGCTTGTGTAGTTTTGAACGTGGTCACTTAAGTTGGTTTAATCAGCGCTCACGATCACAACTTTGAACTTGGGTTTTATTTATTTGCATTGTGGGAATTTTTCTTACAGTTTATGACGTCCATTAAACTCCTAATATCAGCATAAAAAAAATTTAAACGAATGATGATTTTATGTGTTGGTCAAGACACAAAAGGCGTTGCATCTTTCTGTCAATCACCACACTTATTGACTTATACTTTACTTACAGATATCGAACCAGACAATCTGAGCAGGTTATTTCTTGAGACAAAAGTGCTCAACAAACAAAACTAACACTTCACATATAGGACTACTGTATAAAGCTTGTGTGAATGGCTTTATGTCGAGCAAAAGCATTTTTGTGTGTATTTGGTTGATTGAATATTTCGCGATCTTGTTTGGAGACAGACAGTCTCAGTTGCAAGCATGCAAGAAATCACAATATAAAACATCGCTCAAAGAGGTCAGACACCAACAAGTTCAAAACCTGATCGGGGTTCGTGACATATGGGTTCGATTCCCATTGCGTTGCAATAACATATTGCGATATAATCAGCCACACATTAATGACCAAAGACAAATAACACTTCTACACGTTCGGTCGGTCTTCATTTGTATACGTTGTGTACAACTTAGGGAGAAAAGGAATTTGATGGCTGCTGTTCATTTTCGCAGTGTTATAAGAATTAAAAACAGAGTGTTGGCATTCTGCCATACTGTGCCTTGTCGACGTTGAAAGCATAGACCAGGGGTGCACAACCTTTTTACTATTGCCGGCCGCAACACACACACTACTGTGTGCTAACGGCCGCCACTGAATATACTGCTTTTTCAACGATATACCCCTGATAATTACGTCAAGTTAACGTGAGCAATATAAGAAAGGAATGGAAATGATTCCGTACCTGAAAAATGTGCACTATTTGTTATTTACATTTGCCAAATTATGTATATTACAATGTAATGAAATGTCGAATTATTCAATGACTGCCTTGTTCTTGCACGCTAGGTTCACGTCTCCATCATAAAATAATCCACTTCCCATTTGGGATTAAACGCCCTTTTCTCTTGTTTTGACAACCTTTTACGTTTCAGCTACATGACTGAGCGATTCCACTGTTTAGCTTTTTTTACAACTGTACATGCGTACATAACAATTCACCGATATACTATTGATGTTTTATGACGTCACCATCCATATTGTTGCGCTTTTTCTCGGTTGCGGTGGCTGCACCAGTTACTACTCGCTACAGCGAACGAATGTGTATGACGCGGAAATGGAAATGGGCCTAATTAAAAGCTTAACTCTTGAGACCGCTAGAAAAACAAGTTTCAGAAGCAACGACGGCCGCCAATGCATATATTTTGATATAAATGTGCACGGCCGCAAAAAATAGCGTCCGCGGCCGCATGCGGTTGTGCACCGCTGGCATAGACTGTGGAAAAGCTCTTGCTGGTTATTGCGTTATTGCCACAGCGAGTTGCTAACACATCTCTGTCTATAATAAGTCGTATTTGGTTGTGTCAGAAAACGTGCATTTAACCGACGCAATGTACAATGCAATCGAATCTGCTCTATCCACGAAATGGTTGACTGACTTACCAAAGGCGGCGCTTGCTTGTTTGGGTTTGCTTTATAATTTAGAAGCTTGGAAGTTGCAGTCAATCAGTTCGATGAACCTATACGAAATTAAACGAAAGATATTTGGTATACGTTCATCATCAACAGCAGATGTTGCTTTTGTTTATGTCATGCAAGTTCTCTGCTGAGATATAACAACCAGACAATCCAACTTCTGATGATGAGCCGAAGCGTGGCCAGGAAGTTGGTGATGGCCAATATTTTATAGTTTTGTAGCGAGAAAAGGCTTTAGTTTTGAAACATCCACTCACAGATTAAGTAGCGACCAGGTGTGCTGATACGAAGAAGACAAAAAATATCACTGGAACAGATATTTGCATCACCCGTAAGTTAGTCCTTTGATCATGACTACCCTCGTAACGCACAGGATGTCTATCGGTAACATTTATCCATAGGTGGCCAACACCGGCTGATGTCAGTGTTAATTGATTATTATCAACTGATACTTCCGGTTTCTCGGATGCATGCTTTGCTGGTAACATATACCGTGCGTTATACGTATTGATAGCCAGGGGTCGGTGGTGTATCGTTATACATTCGACGACCATGATTTTAGCGATATTCGAAAACATTTCGAATATTAGTTGACTTTTGTTCGGCAGTATTTTTAAATACTTGTTATGTAGTAACTTGTGTAAGTTGCAGGGCTGAAAAAGAGGATAGTTGAGTATAATATCATATTTTTTACATAAAAGTCAGATCCATAAGAAGCAATGCGTTGATATTTTTGTGAGGGAGGTAAAAAACTAAGTGCAATGTAGCCTACTGGCTTGTAGGTCATTTCAACGCTAGATAGTTTGGAGATATTCGTGGATGAGAATTGTTGTTGTACATTTTTCAAGCAACAATATGTTTGACTGTAGCAACCCTTACTTGCCTACTTTTTCGCATTTTGCTTTTTTGCCATAGGTATTGCAGTGTTCCTAATGATTTCGGTAGGCTGCTACACCTGAAACTAATGCATGTTCTTGCTGTAGACTACTGAATTTGGACTACGTGATCAGACTTATTTATTGAATGGAAAGACACGTTGCAAGATCAGGGGGCGTAACTTTAAATTGTTCCAAGCGCGTTAGTGATTGAGCGAGTAACTTCTACCGCGTGCCAAGTGCTTAGTTGGGTGACCGAGACCAGTTGGGTGGTAGAGAGAATGTCAGAGTCAAGTGCAAACGGGTATTTAACAAGATACAATAAATGGTCTGTCGTCGAGCCGTATGCCAGAAGACTGTAAGAGTTCTGCAGGAAAGCCAACTCCGTCTGCAGCCTTCGGTCCGTCTGTGTTCCAAATGTGTGAAGAATTAAGGTTGGGAAACATGCGTGTGGTGCTACACAATCGTAAATACGCACCGACTGGTAATATTCCGTATTACGAATCTTGTATTTCCAAGTAAAACTTGCAACCAACAAACCCATGTACATTACTTCCCACTAACGCCCATGGCCATAGGCGTCGATTCAGGGGTGACTGGGGTGACATGTCACCCCTCACAAACTAACAGGGGTAACAACGTATGTATTGTTTAAATTAAAAATGTGTATTCGTTTAAATTAAAAATTTTTGTTAGAAAAACCACACACATTATACATGTTTTAACTAGTTTTAAAATACCTTTAATATTATTGTCACAATCATGACAAACACAAGCGTCTCGTGGATGCGCAACAATTGTTGTAACGTAATGGTAAGAATCGGCATTGTTGCGCAATAGATTTGTTTGTTACTTCATAATTACTAAAATTGCAATTTTCACCAAGTGAAACAAAAATGTCCCGCTTTCAGTAAGGGGGCTCGCAATCGAAATGTTTAAAATTTAGTGCTATAACAGCATGGTTCGGTGTAAAAAGAAACTGACACGAAACGGAATTTGAGTCGTTTCCTATGTTTAGTGCGATACGACTGACGGAATGTTTTTTTTGCGTGTTTTCAAAACCTGGAAAAGTCACCCTTAATATTTTACAAAACGTTGAAATATCGACACCTATGCCCATGGCACCATTGTAATTTGTGTATTGCATGTCAGCCAAAAACTTTTACTGTCTCTCTGCGCTTTCCTTCTATTGACTTCGAACAACTGGCTTTGGTTTTGTTTAAATCAGTCCATGCACTTTGATATAGACACGTTTGGTTACTTTATATCCTTCCGCCCAGCTGTGCTAACGCAGTAAGTACGAACAAGGAAGTTACTTTGCGAGACTCCCACAACTGTACTTCTAATGACACTAAAATTACCGTAAGTTCGGTTTCAAGTTTTACAGTTTTACATTCCCACATATAAATGAATCGAGGAGTATTGTGACGTAACACGACTGTATGAGATAAGTACTGGAATGTTTGGCGCATTTTCCAAAAAGCGATATCATGAATATTTAAAGCAATCCTCCAAGCTACGTCGTTGTTCTCGCCTGACAGGAGGGTAGCACAAAGCAACCGCTTCTTAAAATCTATTTCACAATAAATCGCACCATTGTTTATCTTTGTGACTATTTCCTGTTTGACGTCACAACAATAGAGCTACACGCACCGCCGCCAATACTTTGTCTGTCAGCTGGTAGTGGGTTGGGTGCGGTTGGTTTTGGAATATAACTCAGTGAATGGGAAGGACAAGCAAGGTTTAAAGTGTACCTGATAGCACGTGAATGGATGGGTGGAATTCTATGGTCGGAAATTGCGCCCACATGGCAGCAATGACGGTGTTGTGTGCGCCAGACCTTATAAAAATTTAAATAGGCTGTATTGATTTGCCAGCTCAAGGCACGAGAATCAGCGCGCTTGAATTTAGCATATATTCTGCTTTCGGGTTTAAATACAATGAGAATACACATGGGTGAGCCCTTCTGGAAATGGAAAAGTTGAGCAATGAGATATATTTGCCAATCCTTGAAAAACTAGTTAAGCGTTGGCGATCTGTGTACCTTGTTTGCCAACAGAGTTTGCACAGAGAACTGAACAAACACAGGTTACTGTTGGTCTGATGGGTGCTGTAGCTCATCTATCAAGTGTTTGGCAAGCCAGCTTGAGCCTTAAAGTTTTATGAAAGCAGAGGATCTATTTAAAACACATGTTGCTGTTTTTTTTTTGTTTTTTTTTGTCGGTAGTCTATAGTAAATAACATACAGTATATTGGCATATGGCATAGTCACGCTGATATTAGAATGAAGCAGGCTTGTGGTCGTTTTGAATTTTGAGTCGGCGATAGTCTTAAGGTTTCTTTAATCGTGTGACGTCAGGCTCGATCGGGGGTTATAATTAGAATGACTTCCTGAAAAGGGTGTTTGAGAAGCAACACAACGCATGATTCTGCCTTATGGGCCGGTTGTAACAAATCCGATGCACTGGACTCCAAAACTCTTTTAACGGAATCTTTAAACTTAACGGATCGTTTAGTCGTGTTTATTTGTTTCATATATAAAGCTTTAAGTTGTCAATATCTAGAGATAAATGTAAGGACTATTCCACAGGCTGAAGTAGATCAAGTGTTCATTTTCTGACAATCCTGACTGTACTTTGTTATGCTCAAACCCTATACGGTTTATTATCTGCGCCCAACCAGTACCTAATTTCCTGCAGAGTTCACTTGAAAATTTACAACATGTCGGTATAACGAAGGTTTTTATATTCTAATGCTTGTCAGTACATATGCAATGTAGGGTCTATTCCACGAGGTGGGCATTTTAAAAGGTCCACTTTATAAGGCGGGCATGTCATTTTGTAGTATCAACGATTTCCTTAATGTATGTATTGCCGCGTCGGAAGGTAAAATGTCGAGTTTACGCTAAATGTCGAGGCAGGCTGTTTTTGTGAAAGATTTATTGGTTGAATAGGTAACCACACGCTCAGATGCTGGAAATATTAAGCAGATGTTTCAAACAATAGTGTTATCATCATCAGTGCTATTAATTGCTGAATTACTGACCTCGCAGACTGTGCCTACTAACAGAGACGGGAAGCAAGCAAACATTACTTTCCTTTTTAAAGTAGTAAGCTACTGAAAAATGTAGGCTCTATTTAAAGTAGTAAGCTCTAGTAAGTTTTTTTGCACTTTTTGTCGGTATTTTAATTACTGCACTCATGCAACTGGAACACACCCAAAATCGTAATAAAAACCCTCGATATATATTTTGCAAAGCGCGTGAATCGCATTCGCAATTACAGTCGGGTTTTGTGGCAGCAAGCGCTGGGAAGATGTGATTCAATTGCGTTCGACCTACATTAACTCGCAGAAGTGAGGAAAGTGGACGCGTGCGTACTTCACCCGTCCAGAAGCATCGACTAACGGAGGCGAGAAATCCGAGAGGGAACATAACACGAGTGACAATGAGTCACGTGACCTGTTAAACGTTTAGTAAACAACGTTTTGCGCGGGCGAATTAACCTTACTTGGGGATTCGAATTTATAAACAGACAAGTGGTGTGTTACTATGTATAACATGTGGACAACCTGAGAAATTCCATGAATGTAAGTTGAATTTAGTAGCTTGGCCAAGGACAATGGGCCTGTACCAGTGTTTCTTACATACTACTTGTCTGTTTTAAATGAGCAATGCCCATCAAGGTGAGGCCATTCAAAATACCGTTGTTGCAGGTATCGAGCAGGCGTTTGGTGGTAAATATGAAGCTTTAGCTAAACCAATGAGATATTGGGCCACGCAATTTTCACAAGTTTGTTTGGGCCACGGAGAAAGTTTAAGTAACACTTGGGCTAAACTGTTTGCACTGCTAACTGGTGACAGATTAACAGACATGTGTCCTGTGGTGCACAGGGAGTTTACAATGTATGAGATATACGATTGCTATACGTGTATGGAGGTTTTGTAATGAATCAAACCCATCGGAAAACCATCCGTGTAAATGTTGGAAAGTGGTATTTGAGGTTATCGTGGAAATGTTTTTAAGTCTTATACGATTTATCGGCTTGACAACTTTCTAAAATTCAGATTGAAAGTTGGTCCCGTTATGGCTTTACAGCCAGCAAACTTAACGCTGTGATTGAATGTTGTCAAGTACATTAACGGTTTGTTATTTTGGCAGTTGTATCGAAAACCCAATCGCAGCATGGAAAAATAGTCCTGAAACCTGAAAACCAGGGGTTCGATTCCCACCCAAAGAAAATTCAAAATGAAAATTAAACATTCGGTAAAAATCAGCTTTTGTTTAATCAACGTTTCCGTGGCAACCACAGTGATTGCGTACCTTTACTGGTCGAGCAACAGCCCAACCCTCTACTCCTACTTCGCACCGATCCACTGGGATGGCAAAAAGAGCGGACTAATATTAATGTGGACGTACCCGTGGAACTTGGTAGCGGAAGGACCCAAAGAAGGGTCAAAGTTCGGTCCATGCACTCTGACCTACGACCGTTGGATGCTCGAGAAAGCGGACGCCGTTGTCTTCCATTATTGGAGAGTTCCAGAAAAGTGGCCGTACTACAGGTTCGCGATATTGCATGCTGTTGATTTAAGCACGTGATTGTGGCTTCATTTTCCTTTTCCTTCTCTCTTTAAACGCTTAGCTTCGTGATTGTTAAAGCTAGCCTGACTTGCGAATATCTGCCATTTAGAAATTGTTCAACCATATGTATTTCGGCCTGCATTATTAAATGACCATAGACCGATATAGAGTGGGTTCGAATCCCGGCGTGGTCAAAACCGAACAGGATTAAATTTTTTTATTTTCAGGCGCCCGAGTCAGCGTTTTGTTTGGTTTTCGTTGGAAAACGCGTGGGTTATCCAGTGGTTCGAAAGCATGGATCTCACCCAATACGACAACTTCTTCAACTGGACGTTGACGTACAGACGAGATGCTGATGTGTATTACCCTTATACTGACCTCTATGAAGTCTGGGACAGCTTGGAAAAAGGCAAACATGTAGTGGACGGAATAATGCAGAGCAAAACGGGACTTGTGGTAAGTTGGTAAAAGAACACGACCTCGCTGGATTAGCAACAGAATCCTTTTTGTTTCTAGCACAGTTTTGGAAAATTGTATCTTTGTCGGTATTTCCTTAGGACCGGGCACATATCTGGTTGTTGGACATTTTGCTCCCTCATTCTAACTATTTCCTTTTTCTATTAACGGCTTTAAATACAAATTTAAACTATCTTTGAGCAATGAAGGAAATTCATTATAACTGTCAAGTTTTTGTCAGAATGTCAGACGCGAAAAAAAATGAAACAATAGTATAACGTTTTTTCAAACTTATTTGTTTTCTTTTACCACACCGGGATTTTGGATTTCCTTCTTGGTATATAAGTCGGGCGCTTGAACGATGTTAAAATGTTTCAGGCTTGGCTTGTGAGCGAATGCGAAAAAAAGAAAGGCGCTTTGATGCGGATGGCTTACGTCAACAAAATGATAGAAGTTATCCCGAACATCGACAGATACGGACGTTGCTTCGGAAATCGCGACGAGATGCCCAATTCCAGAATACACGAGTTCGTTTCCACGCACAAATTCTACCTCTCGTTCGAGAATTCGATTCACTGTCGCGATTACGTCACTGAGAAGTTCTTTCGCCAGGGGTTGCTGGCGGGGACAGTCCCTGTGGTGTGGGGTACGCGCAAGGAAGATTACATCGCGATCGCGCCCCTGGGTTCTTTTATTCACGCCGAAGACTTCGAGTCGCCTCAAAAACTCGCTGAATATCTGTTGTACCTTGATAAAAATGACACAGCCTACAGGGAATATTTCAAATGGCGAGAGACGGAGGGTTTGACGGTTGAGAGGGCGAAAGTGATGGTGCGAGAAGCAAACCCTAACGTGGAGGTGATCACGAGGAATCGGACGGGATTTCATGAACTCTGTTACCGTATATTACACGACGACACGAACAAAGTAATTCCATCCCTTCGTGGCGAATTTATCGAAACCGAACCGAACGAATGTAAGAGTGACACGTGACACATAAAAAAATATGCGCCAAACTTTTGTGAAGGGACAATATGGGTTGTATTGGTGTTACGTCATCAGTGTCGCATGTGCCTTAAACACTACACAAGTGTGTTTGATAATGAATTGTGGTAAAGAAATGTAATCTTATTATAATTCGAAGTGCTATTTACTTATAAACTATTTGCTTGCAAGTGTCTCCACTCCGCCATTTACAAAACCACTCTTTGCTCAGACACAAAAAAGAAAATAAATCAATGCATTTCTTGTCCTTTTGTTCCTTTTCAACTGTTGTACTTGTTTAATTTATGCATTCGTTTTTTTGCTGCAATATAATAAATTAAAGAAGACAGAAGAAATTCCTTCTGTCTATTGCAGGGGGCACCAAACTACGACCCGCGGGCCACATTCGGTTCAAGGCTGCCTCGTCCAGGCCCGCCGGGTTTGGCTCCAAAAACAAAAAAATGTTGTTCACAACGGCCTGCTTTACAAGTCTTGTTTGTCCGTCGCTATATTTTAGTCACTTGACATATATATGGCCCTTTGTGCAAAAACAACGGAATTAGTAAACGAGAAAATGTTGTGAGTCTGTTGTCCAAGAAAATACTGAAATACCGGGACACAAATTGGCCGGCATTCTTCATATTGAATGAAGCAATAGTACTAAAGATGAACGTAGTTTGTGTTCGAAACGTCTACTTAACTTAAGATGATTAACAGCATAATAGCTTTGACTTTAATATTCAAAGTAATAAACTCAAAGTATTTGCACCCAGGTTACCTTTGTTGCGCTTAAAGTGTAATGAACAATTCACCTTGCGTGGTGATATCTATACATACACAATGTGATGAAAGGAAACTATTGGAGCATGACGAAACTTTTTTCGACGTCACGCTTCAGTTGCTTTATTCACACAATGTTTGTGTATCGAAAGACAACGCCTTGGAATTTTGCAAGTTGTAGTGAGCCTTGCTATGAAAGTGTTGGTTGCGGGTGTGGCCAAAACTGGTACAACATCAATGGGAGAAGCATTAAAACTTCTCGGGTATGGAGTGTATGATTTCATGGAGAACTTTTATTACCTCGGCGAAGATTGGGAGAAGCAAGTCAGGGATGGTTTTAAGATGGAGGACATGAGACGAATGTATGAGAATGTTGACGCTGTTGTTGATAGTCCGTGCAACTATTACTGGGAGGAAATATTCGATGCATTTCCTGAAGTCAAGGTGCAAATGCTTCAATAATAAAATCGATATCACTTTTTTCCGCGTCATATCCGTTATTGATAAACAATTAGTTTGATTGGCAGGGATTGTATCAATTATTTCTTTTTTGCACATATATTTCTGGGCAGTTTTATTAATACCACTGAAAATATTTGTGGAAAGTTTATTAAGCTTTTTAGCTGTTGTCCCTAATTCCTTATGCCCTATTAGAAGTTGCAACCTTTGGGTTGGTAGTCACTGTGTATTATAATATTAGAAGAGGATATTTGCACATATCTGTCCTTGTCTAAAAGCTATGTCATTTTAGGTCATTCTGACAACTCGGGAAGATGATGTGTGGTTGCGAAGCTGGAAAAGTCAAGTTCACAAAATAACATCCGACATTCAGTTTCGTCTTGCGCGCATTCTAACTTACACTGGATTGAAGGCCCAATCTCATACTGTATTGAGTGGTATGAACATAGTCGTTTCATTATTGTTCGATTGGGTTTGCGCACAGACAAACCCATCAAAGCAAATTTTTTGTTCGCAAGACTGCAACGTAAATGAACTATACAAGCACAAGATGTGCAATGGACTCGACTAAAACTTCAAGGGCTTTAAAGTTATCGAGTCAGGGCCCGTGCGATGGTGACGTAGGGATTTACACCTAAATGTAGACGAAGTAAAATCTAAAATTAAGGCACTTTCGGTTGGGGCATTACGACAAAACACCTGACTGGATAAGGAACATGTTGTGATATTTTGCGAAAATTTCTAGGAGAAATAAACTTTACAGCCAACTGTCCACACAGGTGTTTCGTGGATCGAAGGCTTGTCGTCAATCCCAGAATTTATAAGAAACTACTGTAATATTACATATTTCTTCGTAGATCATTTTCTTGCAAGATATAAAAGGTGGCCGAACTTTAGAGGCATTCCGCTTTGCGACGAAGCTCTGACACGTTTTAAGAGGAGACACGAACGCAACATAAAACAGGTACAATGTATAAATATAAGAATATCCGTCTAGATTTGTTACAAACTCGTTATACCTCATGATAGAGGTCCCCAAAATTACATAACCTTTAAAGAAAACAGTCTCATGCCTTGTTTCCTTGGTTATATTTATTTTACTAAAATCGCTGCCGGTCCTGAATAATAATCACTAAACGCCAACACAATTCACAAGTATTTTGTTTATTGACTGTTTTACCTTAGGGATTTTTTACTGCATTAAACTGATGAAATCTGAATACTTCTTTTCGATGCTTTTCGTCAATCAACATCTCCCGAAAGTAGCTTCAACCACGTTTTTTTACAAAATGTTCAGATCGTTCCCAAAAACCAGCTTCTAATATACGAAGTGAAGGAAGGTTGGAAACCATTGTGTGAATTCCTAGACCTTCCTGTCCCCGACCAACCTTTTCCACACAAAAATAAACACTCTGTCGTGTTGGATGAATACAGGCGTGAAAATCATCCTGTAATGCAACGGATTGAAACTGAACTCAAGATTTCTATGGCGTGTTTGTTTGTTTTAATTTTATTCATTTGTTACGGGGTGTCAGAAATGTTAATGTAAGACTTACGTGGTACAAACAAAAATGTAGTTAACTTTAATATGAACAGAATAGCCAATACAGTGCTATTGTATTGGCTATTCTGTTCATATTAACGATTTACAAAACCGTTAGTTATGTTCGTAGTTAACTTTGTTTCGTGTATCAAATAACACAATTAAATGATTTTTTTCCATATTCAAAGGATTTTCTTCTCAAACTTTTTATCGTTTCGCAACCCATTTACCACAAAAAAGGTTGAACCAGTGTTTTGGCAACACCGCGATCGCGCACAGATAAATCACGTGGAAGGCGTTCGCGAACAGAAATACGCGAACTCAACTAATGCAAGTCCAAACTATTCTTCCCACACCCGAGATCGTCCTTCACCCACCGAACAACGAAGTTTACAATCCAGCGAAGCCTTTTTCGCTTTCATGAACAACAAAAGCTTGCTTCGCGCCAGTGCAAGCCGTCTTTAGTTCATGATCGACTACACTTGGATTACTTCAAATGACGCTGATGTGTTAGGAATATTCTTGATTTACTTTTGGCAGCAAGTAAAATATGAAAAAGGCAAGTATGGAGGAAGTTTTCCCCATCTATGTCCTGTCAACGACTTCAGGTTGTGTAACTTGCGTCTGGTGCTTTTTTCCCTTCGGTCGTCATGCTTCGTTGATAGTGTCTGCTTGATTCGTTGTCGTATTTCTGAAACTCGCGGATAAAGGCGAAATGTTGAACTTGGATTACTACATTCTAGATAGCCGAGATCGCATTACTTAATAACTTTTAAAAATTTAATAAAAAGTCTGACTTGTTCCTAAAAGAAGTGATCGCACAAGCATCATCTAACAGCATGGCATTAACACCCGGGAACAAAGACTAGGTAGAAATCAAATGCCTTTGACTTCCTTCATATATATGTTCTTCTTTGTCGTACTAAATGGTAAGAATTGCGTTTGATGATCAACGTAGCCTAAAAGGTCTCATCAGTGCAGCTGGTGTGACTATAAGACGACTTTGCTGACCAAACGATAAGTTGCTTATAGTCACACCAGCTGCACTGATGAGACCTTTTAGGTCGAAACAGTGGCCATCTGTCTGCAGCTTATACACAATTCATATTATTGGCTCCACATTGCTTATCATATGGGAAAACTGCTTTGGAGTTTTTGGATGTGTGGCAAGTGCCGTGCATGGAATCAAACTTTGGGTTTTTAACTAAAGACTTCATAAAAGATACAGCAAAAGAACGCTGTTTTCTCCATGGAACGTCATACCACCCCAGACATGTTTACAAGTCAATTGTCCTCGGTGAAGCATGCCTCTTGCGCCGCCTGAACCAAAGACAGTGCCACTACCTCCAAAGTCTTGAAAGACTTGGGGACGAATGCAGGAAATCGGGCTTCTCCAAGAATGTCATTGATAGGAGTATCGCAGAGGCACGAACGTGGTCAACACGCTTCCGAAACTCCAACGACAAGATAAAAGATCATATTATTGCTTCGGGTACAGCATTTCCCCAGGTTCTCAAGTTAACGCAAAAAGAAAGGCAATTAAAGAGCCAGGCCCAAGTCGTTTACAAACGACCACCATCTTTGGGTAACATCTTAACAAATTACCGGCAGCTGGCGCTGCAAACGGACTGCAACGACTCTCTCGGGTGCTACCCTTGTGGGCGGTGCGCATTGTGCGGACACCACGGCAATAACACATCAATGGTTACAGAAACGTCCACAATATCAACAAAACAGGCAAACAATACAAACTGCCGCAACATCTGACGTGTGCGAGTTTCGGCATTTATGTTGCGACATGCACGATCTGTCAGGAACAATATGTTGGCCAAACCAAAAATAAATTTTCAACAAGATGGACACAGCACCGGTCAGACTAGAATTCAGCTAAAGGCAAGTTGGGAGGTAGCGACAAAACGGCTCTGCGCCACCACTTTGCAAACGCGCACCCACTGGCAGGAACGCAACTGAGCATTTCAAGTTGTTTTTCGGTGGTATTTATAGAACAACCAATGGCCGTAAAGCTGGATGTGTGCGAAGCAAAATAGCTGAACCGCACTCAAGCCTCAATAAACATTAAAAAAATGATCTTCCCCGAATTCGTTAGCAATTGCGGGTAGTTATGCTTTATGTTGTTGTGTGGTTTTATGGACAAGTACATCTTTTACCATTGCTTTTAATGCTGTTCAATGACGTCGTGCGGTCATGCTGCGGGTTGTCATTACTCTTTTACGTGCTCACGTGATTCGCACTCCCTTATCTTTCTGCCTCCGGTGTTAGAAAGCCTTGCACAGCAGTGCAGTTCGTAGTTGGGCAGATGTTGTAGTAAGGGCCACAGTGTTTACCATTTTAGTTTTATTTTATTTTATTTGCTTGCCTATCTTGTGTAAAGGTAGCTTCGAGTGCTTTATTGCAGAAACTGATGATGCCTTTGTAGGCGAAATCGATTTTTCGTATTTCATAAATTAACCGACTGACGGTAATCAGAAACACTTGGTTTCAAACTTTAGCTTCCACCAATTTATTGATGTCTGACAGCACCTCCTCTGTTTTATTGAAGCCTAAACATTGAACATGATAATGTGAAACGCAGTGTTTGGTTTCATAAGATCGAGGCGCCACAAACGCGAGAACTCACAGTAAGTTTCTTTGCTTCACTACGTCGTGTGTTTGGTTAAGATCATACTTTTAGGGATCATTTCTATAGTATGTATCTTGAAAACGTCATTCAAACGTGACGGACCCCCAACTGCGATGATGAGATGCAGTGTTTCCTTCTGAGCATGAAGCTTGGTGGAGGTTGGAGTTTATTCTCCTCCTCTGCTTTGAGGAATGTTCTCTCTTCCTGTATTGGGAGAGGGAGGAAGGAAACGCGTTCTGAGCAGTTAGTTTATCATACGGACTTCACAAACCATTTGTAGTGGCTGTTATTTTGCATTGAGTAAGACATTTAGTCCTCCACACACAAGAAAATTAAAATTGTATTTAAAAGATGCACAAATCCACTTATATTGTCCCACGCAGTATTTTGTTTCATGACCTCGGGGTGCCATAAGTTATTTTTACATAATTTGACCTTTGCATGGATTCAAACCCAAGGCTTTCCCGAACCAAATTATCAGGTCATAGAAGAGAATAAACAGAAACTGAATGAAATGATCGAACTTTGACAGGAAGAAAGAGCCCCATAGAAAAAATTGGCTTGTTGACCCGAAAAACTATGACATCCGGGCTGCTGTCAAAAGTACACGAGTTACTTAAAGCATTGGAAAATCCTGTATGTTCCGAAGGGTCGTACATGATTTAAAAAAATTGAGCAATTTTACTAAAACTGTCCGAGCTATCCCCGGTCTTCCGTAGACAATATATTTGCCAGCTAACCTATCTCACAGCATACAAGACGTCTTACTGATTAAGGCCTCAGTATTTATGTGGTGATCAGGTTGTTAACATAGCATAGCATGGTCGAGAAAGTGACGACTTACTAAGGACGAAAGTGGAATGTAGAGAGAAAGAAGTATCAGCATTAAGATTGGAGGTTCCAAGCAGTGGAAAAAACCAAACACAATACATGTAACGGAGATTGGCGACAATGTGGCTACAGTCTGACGGTTTGAATAAATTGACGGTGAATTTAAACTAAATGCGGTTACTACAAGCAATTGCTAACGACCAATACGAGATGCTACAAGGGTGCTAATTCGTCCCAATCAACACGTTACTTATTTCACCATGTTGCTTTGCACTAGAAGAGCCAATAATTTTCAGGTTGATTATCTAAGGACAAAGTGCACTATTTAATCAACTCTTAAAATCACTTAGATAAGCAACAAGAGAGGTTGCTTAAAGGCCACCATGGTTGGCCAAAACAGTCAGAATCCCGCCGAAAAAAGCATAAAATCGATACTAGCAGACAAAGAGCGCTTGTTCAGTTCACCATGTAAATTAAAAAACAAGTAAATAATGAAAAAATAAAAATATTTTACATCTCCAAATACATCACAAAAGCGTGACAAATGTGAATATGTGATTTAGAAACGCCAAAATTCAGCAACGCTTACCAAGTGTTTGCACAACTTTTAACTTCTTGTCACATTTATTTCGCCAATGTGGTTTTTCAGCTCTCGACAAATTTTCGCAACATTCGATTACTTCTTCTGCTTTCTGGATGTTTTTTTTAGCCTTTCGAAGGTAGTCCATGTGCGTTACACCCATATATGGGTCTGATGACGTCGATTCATTCGAATAATTATCAATATTTTTTTGAGATTGTTCAATGTAGGCAGATTGGTACATTTCAACGTAAACGTCTCCAAGCATCACATATCCTTCTGCTACCACGCTTAGTCGCTTAACACGTTCTGGAGCACGGCGTATGATTTTTTTAAGTGTCGTTTTCGCCCTAGCATATTTCCGCAGCATGTACATAATTCGACCCACGTACAGTCCACATTGGAAACACAGATAGTGTTTCAAATCCTTGTTATAAGGACCCACCCTCTCCATACTTAGCTTACATCGAACGGCCCACTCTAAAACAACCGAAGAAACCAGTGCTTGGTGCTTTTTCACATGAATTAGGGCATCACTCAGAGCGCATAACTCTTGAGCACATCCTAACAATCCTACAATTTTGTTCGCAGGGTCATGCAAATTCTGAAAAGAGTTTGTTGCTGACATTATCAAAACAGCACAATCAAAATAATTTTCTGACAATCTCTCTAGGTTTGCGAATTCCAAGAGGTTTCGGCATGCTGAAGCTTCAGTTGGAGCAAAGCTTGCCAAATCGTTGATGTACCCGTCGATGTCTTTAAAACAACTTTCGTTTTTGAAACTTTGCTTCAGACTGTCTCGGAGTTTTATGGCCCTTCTTTTTGTGAAAACCTTCCACATGTCATCATCTGGAGGTAAAAGACAGGTTTGCAAAAAATTTAATTATTAACGTGATTGCTTGCGTTGTTTTCTTTTTATTGCATGCCATTTAAACCGGTGGTTACTATGTTTACATCCACGAACACGTACAGTGGCCATATATGTGCAGCTTACAAAATTCAAATGTTTGTCTCCATGCGTATTTGTACGATACTCATGTACCTTTATCCTTCAGAAAGCTCTTCAGTCGTTTTTCGAAATCGGCTTCTTTCCCTTGGTGAATTTTGTCGACCCTGCAATACGAGGCCAAAGTGAACGCCACTGCCAACCCAGAATAAGTTATCATGCTCTTAGTTATTTTTGTTATCATGTATTACGTGTTAAGACTTGGTTGTAGGTTTAATTTGTGACGTCACAAACGTCCCCGAACCTGGTCAACCCTTACCGATTTCGAGCTAAATCAAAGGGAAACCTCTTTTGTTGATTGACCACGAAGTCAAACAACCTATCTCCAACTTTAGGTTGTGTTGATTTTTCTGCTGCAAAATTATAAACACATATTTTCACCATGTGCGTTTCCTTTACCCAAGATTTCGAAGCCTACATACTTGTTTTCTCATCGCCTTTTGTTGTTGAACTCTGCGAAAACAGAACATATGTATTATATTTGTACATTAGTTTCCAATGTCCTAACCATCGATGTTAATCAATCAAAAAAACTTATACCTTAGATGTAATGTCGCCTGGTGGATCGGGGCTTCTTTTGTGTTGAAGATGCGTCCCCTCATGATGGGTTTGTGATCCTTTGTTCAACTCCCCGTGAGTGTCTAAACCACGTCATAATCATGAATGTGATTAGCACAAAATATATTTCTATGTAAAATCAAAACAGCGAGCGCACTGAACCAACCCACTGAGTTGTCAGCAAGATAGCTGTGGATTTTCATAGAAATACATATCGTGATATGTGACGCAAGCAACTGGAAAAAGTAGCAAAATGATCCACATTCCTTTTTTTGAGAAAAAAAAATCTAAACCAGAAATTGATTCACAGCAATAACATTTGCTACGTCTGTAAAAATATAATTCTGGTGCATTCCAACAGAAGAAATAAAGCAATGTAACACATACGCAGTGATCGTCTTGCTGAAACAATTGTGGTAAACACAAGGGCTATTCCAGCAACAATCCGTAACTGATATCTGCAATAAAAAAGCGTGGTCACTTGATCAAATAACAAACCGTGATGAAATGAGGGCAGCAGAGAGCTAGTAAAAAAACTTTCCAATTGTTAATTCAAAACGACAATAATCCCGGAGAAAACCGCTGGACAGCAAACAATCAATGGAACTAAATCGCTGATTTATTTGTACATTTTTGAGTTGCCAATTTGCAGGAAATGCTTTCATGTTGATGTATGCTATCAAATGAAAGATTCCATTTATATTTTGAGATTTTTTTGTATGCATTTACATCATTTGCTTTCTGGCATATAAGTTGTATCATGTGTTTGCAGGTACTTTTTTCGTTGAACCTGATATTGCTTGTCCCAGTATGCTTATACTTGCACATACAATATTTTGTGCATTGTAAATAGCATGGGACAAATTGTTGGAAAACGATTGTTTGCTATAACGCCCGAGGTTTCCGTTTCTTTCATCAATCAATATTGGAGCAGTGCTTCAGGTTCCGCTTTAACAGGATTTATTTCTCTATACCGTAGTCTATATATCAGATTTTTTCCTCATTGCTACGTAACATTCCACAGTATTGGTTATTTATGTTAGTTTTGCCAAATATGAATTAAGTGTCTTCACGCATAGACTCAAAACTTCATTTTCTTGTCATTTGGCGTACGAGATCGATAACAAGAGTTACACTAACAGGTCGAAATAGTGGACATCTTTCGGGAAATCACATAATTCATATCATTAGATTCTTACAGAATGATTTTTTTGTAACCTATAGTACATATACCTTTGAAATTAGTAATTAGCGCGCTCTCAAGGAACATTTTGACCAATAAAACTATGCCGTGACTGAATACCGATGTGACTAAGTAACTTTTTGTACGTTATGCCTTTTGTGTAATTACTCTCCCAAATTAGTTACAATATAGAAATTTAGAAAATGCACCCTATCATTCTAGGTATAATGACAAGAATGTTACCTTGTGTTCTCTCAGTAGCTATAGAAATCTTTAGATGACAGCAATCTATTAATAAACTGTAGTCTATCTCTGGTATAGACACACAACGCCGACCGTAGCAATGTAGTTGTTAATAAAAAAAACAGTTTCCATACCTTGCGTTCATTCTTTATCCAAGGTTCACAAAACAGACATCAGTCTTTCACAATTTAGAAACACTAAACCTAATTGTTAGCAACCAAAAAACTCCAACAAAACTTACAAAAGCTTTAACTGTTACGAAATATAAAAGCATTCGAATTCAATGAACAGTCAACATGAAAAGCATTTCTTCAGCCCACTTCCTTGGTAAAACCAACCACCCATCTATGGTTGAACTCCAGGATATGCTTTGCGCAGAACACTTTGACGAAGCGCAAATAATTCAGTGTTTTGACGCATGCTGTTGTCACATGGATGGCATTAGATTGTTTTCCAAAGGTGATTTCCTGTCGTCAGCGTCGTTTAGCTTTGATATTCATCTGCCGTGTTTATGTGGGAATTATTCTGCAAATAAGATGGCACTGGCAAAATTTAATGATTGTGTATTGAAATAGAAATGTAACGCATGCAAACTTTTTAACGCAGTACAACAGGACAAAAATCAGTTCCTCTTTTAAATTTTCACTGCAGCCGTATTATGAGCAGCTCTAACGATGGCCATATGCATGACCTACAGTTTTCCAACGAAATCGCGGGTTGAAATTGACTTTCCCTAATTTTTGAAAACCCTTAAAACTGTGTAGGTTTTTGAAGTTTCTGGGACAAGGTTTTGGCGTTACAATTTAGCTAGTTTTGTTACCTGTGGGTGTTGTCGAAATTTAAGTTATAGTTATAAAAGTTATAAAAAGAAGCATAGTGCCGGCATTATTTGCAGAGATACGCGTCGTTTAATTCAAATTAAACTAAGCGTTTACGGCGGTGTTTGCATGCAGTTTCCCACAACGTATTCAAGGGGTCAGTGGTTTTGTTTTACGACCCTGGCAATTTGTGGTGTTAATAATGGGAAGATAGTAAAAACACCAGAGTGCTGCCAGAACACCTATAACCCAGCAACCAATTTTGTTATCATTGTATAGATTAGGGCCAACACTGAATGGAAAATAAGTGTACATTTTTATTTTTTTTTCATTAGATCACCCCTTTTTTTATTAGATCATTTTGCTCCTTTTTTTACAAAATAATGTCCAAACAGGGGTAATATGTCTCCAGGAGAGCAGCTTAGGCCATTGCTCAAACAATGTTGACCTGGGTGTAGAGATACGACCTGGGACTAACATTTAACACAAAAAGTGAAATTCTTTTCATTTCGCAAAAAAATCCGTCAGATTTTGCAACTCAAGTTTTAAAAATCCCATGTAAGTCTTCATAGTAGTGGTTTATGGTTCAGAAGCATATTGCCATCTATTTAAACATATAATTACGGATATAGTTAAAAAAAACATCTGTATAGGGGGCGCTATGTTGAGAATCATTGCATGGGACGGGCATTTCCCAACCTCGAAACTTCCTTCAATAGAAACACTACCATCAAGGCTGAAGTTTTTTTTTTAAGTCTCTCTCAAAGTGCCAAGCCATTAAAAACAATGAATGAAACGACTCACTGTATAATCTTCTAAAGATTGTGAAGTCAGAGCTGACGACGACGTCATATTTAGTATGGTCAGTGCCACTTTAGTAAGGCTTAAATAGGTTAGCATTGATGTAAAGTTTAAAAATGTACTGCTCTTCTGGCATTATACATTTTTAAATTGCAATAGAAATGTTTGTTTGCGAAATGGAAAATGCTACATAATTTGTACTTTTTCTCCATTTAATGACGGACAATAAAATCTCCCTTGCTTTGTGCAGATTTCTGGATATTCGTCACTTTTATCCTTGCAATCGATAAAACCGTCGCAAACTTTGCTCTGGGGAATGTTAAGAAGTCCATTTTTCGCGTTGCAGTGTTTCCGATGTCGGCAAAGAAGAGGGTCTTCATCGTGCTCATGACGTATGTCTGATTCTTCATTACGAACTGGATAATCGCAGTCCCGTTTTCCGTCGCAGAAGAGGTTGTTCTGCAGCCTCCTCCATCCCCAAAACTGATAAAATTGTGAGTTAAAAGTGTGGCACTGTATGTTACACTTTGTTAATTTATGAGCTGCAGACAGTTCAGCAGCCTACTGTGCTGTCGTTCGTCACCGGTATTTCGCTCCTGGTTTGACGTCGACTGCAACGAAACTACTAAGTCTCTACTGATAAAACCTGATAGGTTGAAATAGTGTGCACTGTCTGCAGCATGTACTTAGTTAGTATATGTTTCGAATTCTTGCAAAGTGATACATGCATGATCCTTATCGTATACATTAAAAAGTCAAACTATCGTTCAAAAATAACGTTATACAACATAGTTATTCTATTGGTTAACTAAATGTTTTTTTTTCACGAAATGCGTCTTTGCATTGTACGGTGGCGGTTTCGGTGGGTGTCGATATGCAATGTTATTGTTTAGATCTTTCGTCAATATTTCCGGTTTACCAACTAATCCGATATTTTCGCTGAGTTTAGGAATATGGTTTGGAAATGGTTGGGTCCCTTCTAATATTTCCATCCAAGTGAATTATTTGATTGAATACAATTACTATTAAATGATGAATTAATAAACCAGGTCACTTACCCAACACAGCCATGTCCCCAGTACATAGTTACTTGTTGCCGTTTTTGAGCAATCGGTTTTCTCCATCTTGAAAACACTGAAGGAATTTGGTTCAGTTCAGCTAATCGTAAATGAGTTACATGACATTGCGCAATATTCGATTTTTTCTGCCAAACCACTATAACCGATGCATGTACCAGTACAGGATTGCAATTTTTTGGGGTGTTTTTTAATTTTGGAATCATCCTCCATGGTTTTGGACGCCAATTGCCGACAAACTTTAAAGACTTACCGGTGAAACTTGCCACACTCGTTAAGTTTCACAGTTTCACAAAGACACTCATCGCTCATATCAGGGCAATCAATGACGTCATCACACACACTCGATCTTGAGATAATCATGGGGTCATTTATACACGGAAAGCACAAGCGATTATTGAAAGTGTAAGATTCCCGCAAGTCGCTGTAAAAAAATTCGTCTGCACAACTTTGCCAGCAAAACATAATAGATTGCAAATTACCTGACGTTTTTTTTTTGAACAGTGTAACACAAATCAGATTTATCGTCGCAGTCGATAATATCGTCCCTAAGAAATAATTGCGGAAGATTGCAATCCCTGCCATTCCGAACACATTTGAATCCATGTCCATTATTCGGGTGTTGGAAAGCGGGACAGTCATTACATGGATCATCATCACAAACTGTCGAACGTTCCCAGCAAGCCGAATTCGGACACAGGAAGTGGGAAGGGCAGATGTCACAAAGCGTTTTGTTGACGCATTGGATGTTTCCTTTGCAGAACTGCTTTCGCCGAAGAGCGCATACGTTTTTTGAACGTCGGTAGTCATTCTTGTTGTCACAACTGTATAATAAGTGTATTTATACACTATACATCAATTATAAATCAATGCGCGGAATTTCAGGCTTGTAAATGTTTAAACCCAATGTACAAATACAATGTTTTTACTTCATGAAATCAGCAAAACCAGCAACACTTCTTTCGCGTGACACAAGTTAACCTTCAATTTCAATTTTTTGAATGTTACTATAACAACTTTGTGTCAACAGTTCAGGTTTTAGAAAACATGTTTCGCTTTTTATTAAGCATCTTCAGTTGTTATTCAAATAGACTGTGCAACAATACACACCTAAAACACTTGCTTGGGAAAATGTATGCAGTATTAGCCTGGTATCATTTAGTAAAATATACTTTGTCAATTTACACAAAACCAAAGGCGAAAACAAAACAAAACAGGAAATGTATGCATATATATATATATATATATATATATATATATAAGAGCATTAGGTTTGCAGACTTGGCAGGACATGCTGATCCAGCTAGGCTGCAATGCCTGCGCTGCCAAGCCTGCAAACCTAATGATCGCGATACGATAGCTGTGATCGCCAAACAAGGACCTGCGCAGTGGGGTGATCCTGTCAATCATGCAAACCTAATGATCACGATACGATAGCTGTGATCGCCAAGCAAGGACCTGCGCAGTGGGGTGATCCTGCCAATCATGCAAACCTAATGATCACGATACGATAGCTGTGATCGCCAAGCAAGGACCTGCGCAGTGGGGTGATCCTGTCAATCATGCAAACCTAATGATCACGATACGATAGCTGTGATCGCCAAGCAAGGACCTGCGCAGTGGGGTGATCCTGCCAATCATGCAAACCTAATGATCGCGATACGATAGCTGTGATCGCCAAGCAAGGACCTGCGCAGTGGGGTGATCCTGTCAATCATGCAAACCTAATGATCACGATACGATAGCTGTGATCGCCAAGCAAGGACCTGCGCAGTGGGGTGATCCTGCCAATCATGCAAACCTAATGATCGCGATACGATAGCTGTGATCGCCAAGCAAGGACCTGCGCAGTGGGGTGATCCTAGCAATCATGTCATTGCATGAAACATTACTGCGTCATAAAATATAAGAAATTAAGGATAATTACTACAAACCCAACAGGGGGTTGTAATGCATTTGGGTGCAGGGGTTTGTACCTTATGTAAGTGGCATTTGGTTTGTCATAAAAGGTAGGAAATACTTCCGCTATCTCATCGCTTCCGGGTTGGGTGCGGTTGGTTTTGGAATATAACTCAGTGAATGGGAAGGACAAGCAAGGTTTAAACTGTACCTGATAGCACGTGAATGGATGGGTGGAATTCTATGGTCGGAAATTGCCCCCACATGGCAGCAATGACGGTGTTGTGTGCGCCAGACCTTATAAAAATTTCAACAGGCTGTATCGATTTGCCAGCTCAAGGCACGAGAATCAGCGCGCTTGAATTTAGCATATATTCTGCTTTCGGGTTTACAATGAGAATACACATGGGTGAGCCCTTCAGGAAATGGAAAAGTTGAGCAATGAGATATATTTGCCGATCCTTGAAAAACTAGTTAAGCGTTGGCGATCTATGTACCTTGTTTGCCAACAGAGTTTGCACAGAGAACTGAACAAACACAGGTTACTGTTGGTCTGATGGGTGCTGTAGCTCATCTATCAAGTGTTTGGCAAGCCAGCTTGAGCCTTAAAGTTTTATGAAAGCAGAGCATCTATTTAAAACACATGTTGCTGTTTTTTTTTGTTTTTTTTGTCGGTAGTCTATAGTATATAACATACAGTATATTGGCATATGGCATAGTCACGCTGATATTAGAATGAAGCAGGCTTGTGGTCGTTTTGAATTTTGAGACTGCGATAGTCTTAAGGTTTTTTTAATCGTGTGATGTCAGGCTCGATCGGGGGTTATAATTAGAATGACTTCCTGAAAAGGGTGTTTGAGAAGCAACACAACGCATGATTCTGCCTCATGGGCCGGTTGTAACAAATTCGATGCACTGGACTCCAAAACTCTTTAAACGGAATCCTTAAACTTAACGGATCGTTTAGTCGTGTTTATTTGTTTCATATAAGCTGTAAGTTGTCAATTTCTAGAGATAAATGTAAGGACTATTCCACAGGCTGAAATAGATCAAGTGTTCATTTTCTGACAATCCAGACTGTACTTTGCTATGCTCAAGCCCTATACGTTTTACTATCTGCGCCCAACCAGTACCTAATTTCCTGCAGAGTTCACTTGAAAATTTACAACATGTTGGTATAACGAAGGTTTTTATATTCTAATGCTTGTCAGTACATATGCAATGTAGGGTCTATTCCACGAGGTGGGCATTTTAAAAGGTCCACTTTATAAGGCGGGCATGTCATTTTGTAGTATCAACGATTTCCTTAATGTATGTATTGCCGCGTCAGAAGGTAAAATGTCGAGTTTACGCTAAATGTCGAGGCAGGCTGTTTTTGTGAAAGATTTATTGGTTGAATAGGTAACCACACGCTCAGATGCTGAAAATATTAAGCAGATGTTTCAAACAATAGTGTTATCATCATCAGTGCTATTAATTGCTGAATTACTGACCTCGCAGGCTGTGCCTACTAACAGAGACCGGAAGCAAGCAAACATTACTTTCCATTTTAAAGTTGTAAGCTACTGAAAAATGTAAGCTCTAGTGAGTTTTTTTGCACTTTTTGTCGGTATTTTAATCACTGCACTCATGCAACTGGAACACACCCAAAATCGTAATAAAAACCCTCGATATATATTTTGCAAAGCGCGTGAATCGCATTCGCAATTACAGTCGGGTTTTGTGGCAGCAAGCGCTGGGAAGATGTGATTCAATTGCGTTCGACCTACATTAACTCGCAAACATGAGGAAAGTGGACGCGTGCGTACTTCACCCGTTCAGAAGCATCGACTAACGGAGGCGAGAAATCCGAGAGGGAACATAACACGAGTGACAATGAGTCACGTGACCTGTTAAACGTTTAGTAAACAACGTTTTGCGCGGGCGAATTAACCTTACTTGGGGATTCGAATTTTTAAACAGACAAGTGGTGTGTTACTATGTATAACTGTGGACAACCTGAGAAATTCCATGAATGTAAGTTGAATTTAGTAGCTTGGCCAAGGACGATGGGCCTGTACCAGTGTTTCTTACATACTACTTGTCTGTTTTAAATGAGCAATGCCCATCAAGGTGAGGCCATTTAAAATACCGTTGTTGCAGGTATCGAGCAGGCGTTTGGTGGTAAATATGAAGCTTTAGCTAAACCAATGAGATATTGGGCCACGCAATTTTCACAAGTTTGTTTGGGCCACGGAGAAAGTTTAAGTAACACTTGGGCTAAACTGTTTGCACTGCTAACTGGTGACAGATTAACAGACATGTGTCCTGTGGTGCACAGGGAGTTTACAATGTATGAGATATACGATTGCTACGTGTATGGAGGTTTTGTAATGAATCAAACCCATCGGAAAACCATCCGTGTAAATGTTGGAAAGTGGTATTTGAGGTTATCGTGGAATGTTTTTAAGTCTTATACGATTTATCGGCTTGACAACTTTCTAAAATTCAGATTGAAAGTTGGTCCCGTTATGGCTTTACAGCCAGCAAACTTAACGCTGTGATTGAATGTTGTCAAGTACATTAACGGTTTGTTATTTTGGCAGTTGTATCGAAAACCCAATCGCAGCATGGAAAAATAGTCCTGAAACCTGAAAACCAGGGGTTCGATTCCCACCCAAAGAAAATTCAAAATGAAAATTAAACATTCGGTAAAAATCAGCTTTTGTTTAATCAACGTTTCCGTGGCAACCACAGTGATTGCGTACCTTTACTGGTCGAGCAACAGCCCAACCCTCTACTCCTACTTTGCACCGATCCACTGGGATGGCAAAAAGAGTGGACTAATACTAATGTGGACGTACCCGTGGAACTTGGTAGCGGAAGGACCCAAAGAAGGGTCAAAGTTCGGTCCATGCACTCTGACCTACGACCGTTGGATGCTCGAGAAAGCGGACGCCGTTGTCTTCCATTATTGGAGAGTTCCAGAAAAGTGGCCGTACTACAGGTTCGCGATATTGCATGCTGTTGATTTAAGCACGTGATTGTGGCTTCATTTTCCTTTTCCTTCTTTCATTGAACGCTTAGCTTCGTGATTGTTAAAGCTAGCCTGACTTGCGAATATTTGCCATTTGGAAATAGGTCAACCATATGTATTTCGGCCTGCATTATTAAATGACCATAGACCGATATAGCGCGGGTTCGAATCCCGGCGTGGTCAAAACCGAACAGGATTAAAATGTTTCATTTTCAGGCGCCCGAGCCAGCGTTTTGTTTGGTTTTCGTTGGAAAACGCATGGGTTATCCAGTGGTTCGAAAGCATGGATCTCACCCAATACGACAACTTCTTCAACTGGACGTTGACGTACAGACGAGATGCTGATGTGTATTACCCTTATACTGACCTCTATGAAGTCTGGGACAGCTTGGAAAAAGGCAAACATGTAGTGGACGGAATAATGCAGAGCAAAACGGGACTTGTGGTAAGTTGGTAAAAGAACACGACCTCGCTAGATTAGCAACAGAATCCTTTTTGTTTGTAGCAAAGTTTTGGAAAATTGTATCTTTGTCGGTATTTCCTTAGGACCGGTCACATATCTGGTTGTTGGACATTTTGCTCCCTCATTCTAACTATTTCCTTTTTCTATTAACGGCTTTAAATACAAATTTAAACTATCTTTGAGCAATGAAGGAAATTCATTATAACTGTCAAGTTTTTGTCAGAATGTCAGACGCGAAAAAAAATGAAACAATAGTATAACGTTTTTTCAACCTTATTTGTTTTCTTTTACCACACCGAGATTTCGGATTTCTTTCTTGGTGTATGAGTCGGGCGCTTGAACAATGTTAAAATGTTTCAGGCTTGGCTTGTGAGCGAATGCGAAAAAAAGAAAGGCGCTTTGATGCGGATGGCTTACGTCAACAAAATGATAGAAGTTATCCCGAACATCGACAGATACGGACGTTGCTTCGGAAATCGCGACGAGATGCCCAATTCCAGAATACACGAGTTCGTTTCCACGCACAAATTCTACCTCTCGTTCGAGAATTCGATTCACTGTCGCGATTACGTCACTGAGAAGTTCTTTCGCCAGGGGTTGCTGGCGGGGACAGTCCCTGTGGTGTGGGGTACGCGCAAGGAAGATTACATCGCGATCGCGCCCCTGGGTTCTTTTATTCACGCCGAAGACTTCGAGTCGCCTCAAAAACTCGCTGAATATCTGTTGTACCTTGATAAAAATGACACAGCCTACAGGGAATATTTCAAATGGCGAGAGACGGAGGGTTTGACGGTGGAGAGGGCGAAAGCGATGGTGCAAGAAGCTAACCCTAACGTGGAGGTGATCACGAGGAATCGGACGGGATTTCATGAACTCTGTTACCGTATATTACACGACGACACGAACAAAGTAATTCCATCCCTTCGTGGCGAATTTATCGAAACCGAACCGAACGAATGTAAGAGTGACACGTGACACATAAAAAAATATGCGCCAAACTTTTGTGAAGGGACAATATGGGTTGTATTGGTGTTACGTCATCAGTGTCGCATGTGCCTTAAACACTATGTGTCTCCACTCCGCCATTTACAAAACCACTCTTTGCTCAGACACAAAAAAGAAAATAAATCAATGCATTTTTGTCCTTTTGTTCCTTTTCAACTGTTGTACTTGTTTAATTTATGCATTCGTTTTTTTGCTGCAATATAATAAATCAAAGAAAATAGAAGAAAATCCTTCTGTTTATTGCAGGGGGCACCAAACTACGACCCGCGGGCCACATTCGGTTCAAGGCTGCCTCGTCCAGGCCCGCCGGGTTTGGCTCCAAAAACAAAAAAATGTTGTTCACATCGGCCTGCTTTACAAGTCTTGTTTGTCCGTCGCTATATTTTAGTCACTTGACATATATATGGCCCTTTGCGAAAACAACGGTAAACAAGAAAATGTTGTCGGTCTGTTGTCCAAGAAAATACTGAAATACCGGGACACAAATTGGCCGGCATTCTTCATGTTGAATGAATCAATAGTACTAATGATGAACGCAGTTCGTGCTCGAAACTTCTACTTTAACTTAAGATGATTAACAGCATAATAGCTTTGACTTTCACATTCGAAGTAATTAACTCAAAGTATGTGCACCCAGGTTACCTTCGTTGCGCTTAAAGTGTAATGAACAATTAACCTTGTGTGGTGATATCCATAAATACACAATGTGATGAAAGGAAACTATTGGAGCATGACGAAACTTTTTTCGACGTCACGCTTCAGTTGCTTTATTCACACAATGTTTGTGTATCGAAAGACAACGCCTTGGAATTTTGCAAGTTGCAGTGGGCCTTGCTATGAAAGTGTTGGTTGCGGGTGTGGCCAAAACTGGTACAACATCAATGGGAGAAGCATTAAAACTGCTCGGGTATGGTGTGTATGATTTCATGGAGAACTTTTATTACCTCGGCGAAGATTGGGAGAAGCAAGTCAGGGATGGTTTTAAGATGGAGGACATGAGACGAATGTATGAGAATGTTGACGCTGTTGTTGATAGTCCGTGCAACTATTACTGGGAGGAAATATTCGATGCATTTCCTGAAGTCAAGGTGCAAATGCTTCAATAATAGAATCGATATCACTTCTTTCCGCGTCATATCCGTTATTGAAAAACAATTAGTTTGATTGGCAGGGATTGTATCAATTGGCAGGGATTGTATCATTATTTCTTTTTTGCACATATATTTCTGGGCAGTTTTAATAATACCACTGAAAATATTTGTGGAAAGTCTATTAAGCTTTTTAGCTGTTGTCCCTAATTCATTATGCCCTATTAGAAGTTGCAACCTTGGGGTTGGCAGTCACTGTGTATTATGATATTAGGAGAGGATATTTGCTTATATCTGTCTTTGTCTAAAAGTTATAGTATTGTCATTTTAGGTCATTCTGACAACTCGAGAAGATGATGTGTGGTTGCGAAGCTGGAAAAGTCAAGTTCACAAAATAACATCCGACATTCAGTTTCGTCTTGCGCGCATTCTAACTTACACTGGATTGAAGGCCCAATCTCATATTGTATTAAGTGGTATGAACATAAACGTTTCATTATTGTTCGATTGGGTTTCCGCACACACAAACCCTTCAAATCAAATTATTTCGTTGCTGCATCGTAAATGAACTATACAAGCCAAAGATGTGTAATGGACTCAAAAATATGTATAATGGGCCCGTGCGATAGTGACGTAGGGATCTACACCATCATGTAGAAAAAGTAAAATATAAAATTAAGTCACTTTCGGTTGGGGCATTACGATAAAACTGGATAAGGAACATGTGATATTTTGCGAAGATTTCCAAGAGAAATAAGTTACTTTACAGCCAACTGTCCACACACGAAGTTTCGCGTATCGAAGGCTTGTCGTCAATCCCCCGTAACATTACATATTTCTTCGTAGATCATTTTCTTGCAAGATACAAAAGGTGGCCAAACTTTAGAGGCATTCCGCTTTGCGACGAAGCTTTGAAACGTTTTAAGAGGAGACACGAACGCAACATAAAACAGGTACAATGTATAAATATGTTTGTGAAGAATATCCGTCTAGATTTGTTACAAACTCGTTATACCTCATGATAGAGGTCCTCAAAATTGCATAACCTTTAAAGAAAACAGTCTCATGCCTTGTTTCCTTGGTTATATTTATTGCACTAAAATCGCTGCCGGTTCTAAATAATAATCACTGAACGCCAACACAACTCACAAGTATTTTGTTTAATGACTGTTTTACCTTAGGGATTTTTTAACTGCATTAAACTGATGAAATTTAAATACTTCTTTTCGATATTTTTCGTCAATCAACATCCCCCGAAAGTAGCTTCAACCACAAGCGTTGTTTCTCAGCTATGTTTTATCACAAAATGTTCAGATCGTTCCCACAAAACAGCTTCTAATATATGAAGTAAAAGAAGGTTGGAAACCATCGTGCGAATTCCTGGACCTTCCTATCCCCGACCAACCTTTTCCACACAAAAATAAACACTCTGTCGTGTTGGATGAATACAGGCGTGAAAGTCATCCTGTAATGCAAAGGATTGAAACTGAACTCAAGATTTCTATGGCGTGTTTGTTTGTTTTAATTTTATTCATTTGTTACGGGGTGTCAGAAATGTTGATGTAAGACTTGCGTGGTACAAACAAAAATGTAGTTAACTTTAATATGAACAGAATAGCCAATACAGTGCTATTGTATTGGCTATTCTGTTCATATTAAAGATTTACAAAACCGTTAGTTATGTTCGTAGTTAACTTTGTTTCGTGTATCTTCTTATTCAAAGGATTTTCTTCTCAAACTTTTTATCGTTTCGCAACCCATTTACCACAAAAAAAGTTGAACCAGTGTTTTTGGCAACACCGCGATCGCGCACAGATAAATCACGTGGAAGGCGTTCGCGAACAGATATACGCGAATTCAAGTCATGCAAGTCCAAACTATTCTTCCCACACCCGAGATCTAAACAACTAAGTTTACAATCCAGCGAAGCCTTTTTCGCTTTCATGAACAACAAAAGCTTGCTTCGCGCCAGTGCAAGCGGTCTTTAGTTCATGATCGACTACACTTGGATTACTTCAAATGACGCTGATGTGTTAGGAATATTCTTGATTTACTTTTGGCAGCAAGTAAAATATGAAAAAGGCAAGTATGGAGGAAGTTTTCCCAATCTATGTCCTGTCAACGAATTCAGGTTGTGTAACTTGCGTCTGGTGCTTTTTTTCCCTTCGGTCGTCATGCTTCGTTGATTGTCTCTGCTTGATTCGTTGTCGTATTTCTGAAACTCGCGGATAAAGGCGAAATGTTGAACTTGGATTATTACATTGTAGATAGCCGAGATCGCATTACTTAATAACTTTCAAAAATTTAATAAAAAGTCTGACTTGTTCCTGAAAGAAGTGATCGCACAAGCATCATCTAACAGCATGGCATTAACACCCGGGAACAAAGACTAGGTAGAAATCAAATGCCTTTGACTTCCTTCATATATATGTTCTTCTTAGTCGTACTAAATGGTAAGAGTTGCGTTTGATGATCAACGTAGCCTAAAAGTTCTCATCAGTGCAGCTGGTGTGACTATAAGACGACTTTGCTGACCAAACGGTAAGTTGCTTATAGTCACACCAGCTGCACTGATGAGACCTTTTAGGTCGAAACAGTGGCCATCTGTCTGCAGCTTATTCACAATTCATCTTATTGGCTCCACATTGCTTATCATATGGCAAAGTTTTGATAACAACCCCCGAATCGGGGAAAAAAATGTAAAAATTTATTGTATTTATTTAGGACAATATCAATCAGACGTACGAAACTGCTGCAACAATGCTGGTTACTAAACTTTGATTTACTCTTTAACGTATACCTTTATTCCAACCCAATATCATGCGTCGTTTAAAAGCTGTGACGACTAAAGGATGAAATTTCCATCATTGCTATTGCAAACGTCCGATAAATTCAAGAAATTATCAACCGCTAAAATTTGGTGTTTATCTTAGGTTACTTTTTCTAATGTTAAATTGTGTCTACGATATTACTGAGTAGACATTTTTTATACTTTTATAACAGCATTTGAATGATTGCATCTTGGGGTTTACCGGCATTAATATGGCGTCAGAAGAAAGTCCATTGTGGATCTTTGGTGTCATGTTTATGAGAAAAATTACTACACAAATTTCGATATCGCCAACAACCGTGTTGGATTCGCAACATTGGCACCGGTTTCACAGTGATGATAATCAAACCCATCTTGAGCAGTAGTAACAAAAAAACTGTGTCGTTAATATATAAATTAAAAGAAACTTATAATCAAATGTAA
Organism: Ascidia mentula; assembly: GCF_947561715.1. Taxonomy (NCBI): domain Eukaryota; kingdom Metazoa; phylum Chordata; class Ascidiacea; order Phlebobranchia; family Ascidiidae; genus Ascidia; species Ascidia mentula. Next base: position 18,070,971 of record NC_138568.1, on the reverse strand, counting down.
CTAACATATTTCCGTTGCAAGTGATTTTTCTTGTTTTGCTGATTATGTGTCTGCTTGAAAATATACTTAATCAAAAAACAGTTTACAAAATATAATAACTTTATGTTCATTTGAATATGGAGTAGACACTTTTGATTGTGTTTTACATCAACTTAATTCCAGTAGAACAAATTCCAGGCTGTTGATCGCTCACCGTATCACGATATGTATTTCTATGTAAATCCACAGCTATCTTGCTGACAGCTCAGTGGGTTGGTTCAGTGCGCTCGATGTGTTGGCTTTACATAGAAATATGCTTTGTGCTAATCACATTCATGATTATCACGTGGTTTAGACACTCACGGGAGTTGAACCAAGGATCACAAACCCATCATGAGGGTACGCATCTTCAACACAAAAGAAGCCCCGATCCACCAGGCGACATTACTTCCAAGGTATAAGTTTTTTTGATTGATGAACATCGATGGTTAGGACATTGGAAACTAATATACAAATATAATACATATGTTCAGTTTTCGCAGAGTTCAACAACAAAAGGCGATGAGAAAACAAGTATGTAGGCTTCGAAATCTTGGGAAATAAAAACATATATGTTGAAAATATGTTTTTATAATTTTGCAGCAGAAAAATCACCGCAACCCAAAGTTGGAGATAGGTTGTTTGACTTCGTGGTCAATCAACATAAGAGATTTCCCTTTGATTTAGCTCGAAATCGGTAAGGGTTGGCCAGGTTCGGGGACGTTTGTGACGTCACAAAATAAACCTACAACCAAGTCTTAACACGTAATACATGACAACACATTAACTAAGAGCATGATAACTTACTCTGGGTTGGTAGTGGCGTTCACTTTGGCCTCGTATTCCAGGGTTGACAAAATTCACCAAGGGAAAGAAGCCGATTTCGAAAAACGACTGAAGAGCTTTCTGAAGGATAAAGGTACATGAGTATCGTACAAATACGCATTGAGACAAACATTTGAATTTTGTAAGCTGCACACATATGGCCACTTTACGTGTTCTTGGATGTAAACATAGTAACCACCGGTTTAAATGGCATGCAATGAAAAGAAAACAACGCAAGCAATCATGTTAATAATTAAAATAGTAGAATTTTTAAGGCATGAACCAACGCAGAGAAAAAATGCAGCATGTAAGTATACATCCACAAAAAGCTAGTGGCACTGCGAATTGCAACAATCTAAACCAAACAAAATAACGCAAAACGTTTTTCGCAAACCTGTCTTTTACCTCCAGATGATGACATGTGGAAGGTTTTCACAAAGAAAAAAGCCATAAAACTCCGAGACAGTCTGAAGCAAAGTTTCAAAAACGAAAGTTGTTTTAATGACATCGACAGGTACATCAACGATTTGGCAAGCTTAGCTCCAACTGAAGCTTCATTGTGCCGAAACCTCTTGGAATTCGCAAACCTGGAGAGATTGTCAGAAAATTATTTTGATTGTGTTGTTTTGATAATTATTTTGAATGTTAGCAAATAACTCTTGATAATCAAACCCAACCTGAGCAGTAGTAACCAAAAATCTGTGTCGTTGATATACATGAAAATAAATATATCATCAAATGTAAATAACAGATTTCTGTTGCAAGTGATTTTTCTTGTTTTGCTGATTATGTGTCTGCTTGAAAATATACTTAATCAAGAAACAGTTTACAAAACGTAATAATTTTATGTTCATTTAAATATGGAGTAGACACTTTTATTTGTGTTTTACATCAACTTAATTCCAGTAGAACAAATTGCTTTAGAACATAGGTGCATAAGTTATGATCAGGGTTTGTCATACCTTCCATTCTTGCCATAGGTTCTATACTGAAATAAACGGTTTCTTTAGATACAAAACTTCACACGATCAAAAAATCGTAACGCCGTCTTCGCCAACGTCTTGCTTTAGGGAAGACGGCGTCACGAATTTTTGATTGTGTAAAGTTTTGCATCAATAGTTACAAGAAGTTTTGTTACGCGTTTCATGGTTAAAGCGTTGCTCGAAACACGCGTCGCTTACAGGAAGGTTTGCCCGTTAAAAAAGTTCCTCACTATACCAAAATTCCCTAACCATAACCAAGTCATTTGATCTTGGAATCGTAAAATTTAACGGCATAGTTGTCCTTGCCGCCCAACATACAGTTAGGTGATAATCCATTTGTCAAAGATTAACCACTGATTTAACGAAAGGGATATCGGTCCAAAGCAGATAGTAGCAAATGTTTACAACCAAGGGTTGAATCGGAAAGTTTAAACAGCTCCCTGAAAAGAAGTTTAAATGTGAATCGTCCGATTGGGAAATGACAAGAAAACCAATTTTGATCGTCCAGTCTGCAGTTAAATGTGTTTGAGCGTAAAGTTATCACAAAGTGATAAATTTGTTGTTAAAAACACAAAGTCAAGACAAGCAGAAAATGGAAGAAATAATTGAGGTGGGGATAATTTTGTTGCAAGGAAAATTTTCATAATATACTAGGCTTGTTGTTTGTTTTACATTGTATAAAAGCAAAATCAATACAAATGATGTGTTTTAGACTAAATATTACGATGCCGAGAACATTTGGTGTGTTCCACCCAGCATTTCGCCATTTGGATTAGGTACTGGCAAAGTAAAACTATGCATTGATGAATCGCTTGAATACGTAGCAGTAAAGTGCATTGCTGTGGAAGGAAGTAATTCGGAATTGAAACAAAATGAAACTCGGTGAGTCGATTCCATCTTTGTGTTTGTGGCAATATTCTTCAGTGACGTAAAGTCATGGTTTAGTGCAATATTTCATTACGGATTTAAATACCTTCCAATGGGTTTAACTGAGGCATCAGAAAAAATCTATCTAAAATCAGTAAATATAAAAAATAACGTGGTAGCGGTTTCGTAGGCACAATATCATTTTCTAATGGAAAAACAATGATAGTATTAAAAAAAATCCCGGAACAGACATCGCAAAATTCATAAAATGCGACAGCAAAAAAATATGTTTGTTGAATAACCTTTAACGGGATGCAAGCAAATAATTCACAAACACACAACAAACTTTTGCAGGTTACATAGCATGCTTGGAGTCTTGCAGCAAGTCAAACACGACAATATAGTCCGGGTTCTCGGGTACGCCAAGTGGAAATCTTCCCTTGGAGTTGTCATGGAGTACTTTCCAAGTGGAAATCTTCAACAACTGATCTCAAATAACTCGATTGAGATCGACGACATTCTCTTGTTTAGTTTAGTTTCGGATGTTGTTGATGGGTTATTCCACCTACATAAGTTCACCAGCTACAAACGACTGACAGATAATGAGTTGACCCTCGACAAGATCCTTGTCACTGAAAACATGCGTGCCAAAATTAATTGCGTGAATGCAAATAATTTGGAGTTTTCGGCAGCACCAAAAATTATCAAAACCCCGAGATTTTCTACAATTAACAAGGAAGACGTATATAGTTTTGGCATAATTGTGTGCAGTATGATTAAGTGTTGCTCAAACCAAAAGACTACACTATATATTGCCATCAAGGATATAGCAGAACAGTGCATGAATATGGCTCCATCTGCACGACCCACCGTAGCAAAGCTCAAACGTGAATTTCAAAGTTGGTGGAAGGTGTTGGGTGATACTGAAACGAGGCCGAATGCCCCAAATGGTTCCACTGCCACAAACTTGCCTATTGGGTTGGACATTCCATGGTACTCATTGAACACAATGGTCATTAACCAAACTACAGAAGGAAAACGAGGTATTTAAAATCTGTTTGTTCAGACCTTCTTCTCTGTTGCGCAATGATTACCTATGGTGTGTATTCACTGTTTTATTATTCACGGGCTAAATACTTTCGGTTTGACTTCTTGTTTGAATTAGTTGTTATCGCCTGTTGACCTGACCTAGCAATTACGCCTTATCTCCTTACAACTAAGTTAAAACTTGAACATTGTTGTGCTGTTAGGCAACAAAAAATCCAACCACACATTTTGTGATAAAGAGCGCATAGGAAGATCAAAACCAGATCCCGATATCCTTGGCAAACCTAAAGGTAAAGCAAGCCTAGAAGATCAGAAAACAACTGTAAGAACTTTTACCGGGATTTGGCTTTGTGTTCGGAGTAGTTGCGGGCGGCCTGACCCTCCAAAACAACACCTGTCCTAAATTATGTGATTTCAAACGAAACATGATTAGTATTTTTAATTCTGAAATTTTTTGGATGAAAGAATTACCATTATATACGTGCAAGAAGATCTAAGATAATGAATAAGATATGCAGACAGGGTGTACACACTGTCTCGACATGTAAGGTCTCATCACTGCAGCTGTTGACTGTGGCACTGCACTCACTTTTACACTCGCACTAGACACACATATTTCCACTTTGTGGTACCTGTTGACTAATTTAAAATTTTTATAATCCTGTGTTGAACTTCTGTATATATTGAAAATGCAGCAACATCACCTATATCAACGTCTGAGAAAACGAAAAGGTATTCAAACATCAAATTGGAGGAAAATACGACACCTAAAGAACTTTATTCATCCGGTAATAATCCAAAATTTTTTGGGCCTACAGTTTCGTAGTGTGGCTGTAACTGTATAAACGTTACACTGACGGTCTAATAGTTACCGGTGTGACTTGTCAACTGTATATATGCACACAGGTCTATGTAGCTTAGTATATAAGAAGTTGGTCCAGAGTGCCCAGCGAAATTAATTAAAACCTTGCCAGAAGCAAGATTTTCTGGAGTCTTGTCTAGTGTGTGTCTTGACTTTGATTCAGTTACAGTTGCAATGACATTATGACCTACAGTATATTGTGCAATGCTGAAATATCCGTTACAGATTTTAACACAAACGATATCCATAAAAACGGAAATACTAGAAACTATATTATTACTGTTTCTTCAGGTAACACAGACGATCAAACTGACTCGTCCTTGGACAAAAATACTAAAAAAAGTGCTCCTGAAAACGTTTATTTCGGTACTGTATGCGGTTACATGTTTTTTTGTGCAAGTAAAAAAACTAAGCGTATTTTCCTGAAATGATTTGTTTTGTTGCAATTTTAAATTCAGAAATATCCGAAAAAGCCTTGGGGAAAGATAAGAAATTCTTCGACGAATCTAAAGGTATGACACCAAGTCTGAATTCCACGCAATCGTAATACAAAGGAGTTTATATCGAAATTTGTGTAGATAGGTCATTAAATGAAACACGACTCTGTGGTACGTACTAATAATTTCGTATACATTGGCCGCAACAGTAGAACCATTGACCCGCATTGAGTGGCAAGTCCAGGGCCATAAACCTGGCGGGTAGCGAAAATGTCCTATTTGGCATTTTGCGCTCGCTGTGTTGGCTTTACGTAGAAATATGTTTTGTGCTAATCACATTCATGATTATGACGTGGTTTAGACACTCAAGGGAAGTTGAACCAACGATCACAAACCCATCATGAGGAGACGCATCTTCAACACAAAAGAAGCCCCGATCCACCAGGCGACGTTACTTCTAAGGTATAAGTTTTTTTGATTGATTAACATCGATGGTTAGGACATTGGAAACTAATATACAAATATAATACATATGTTCAGTTTTCGCAGAGTTCAACAACAAAAGGCGATGAGAAAACAAGTATGTAGGCTTCGAAATCTTGGGAAATAAAAACATATATGTTGAAAATATGTTTTTATAATTTTGCAGAAGAAAAATCACCGCAACCCAAAGTTGGAGATAGGTTGTTTGACTTCGTGGTCAATCAACAAAATAGATTTCCCTTTGATTTAGCTCGAAATCGGTAAGGGTTGACCAGGTTCGGGGACGTTTGTGACGTCACAAAGTAAACCTACAACCAAGTCTTAACACGTAATACATGATAACAAATTAACTAAGAGCATGATAACTTACTTTGGGTTGGTAGTTGCGTTCACTTTGGCCTCGTATTGCAGGGTTGACAAAATTCACCAAGGGAAAGAAGCCGATTTCGAAAAACGACTGAAGAGCTTTCTGAAGAATAAAGGTACATGAGTATCGTACAAATACGCATTGAGACAAACATTTGAATTTTGTAAGCTGTACACAGATGGCCGCTGTACGTGTTCTTGGATGTAAACATAGTAACCACCGGTTTAAATGGCATGCAATGAAAAGAAAACAACGCAAGCAATCATGTTAATAATTAAAATAGTAGAATTTTTAAGGCATGAACCAACGCAGAGAAAAAATGCAGCATGTAAGAATACATCCACTAAAAGCTAGTGGTACTGCGAATTGCAACAATCTAAACCAAACAAAATAACAACAAAACGTTTTTCGCAAACCTGTCTTTTACTTCCAGGTGATGACATGTGGAAAATTTTCACAAAGAAAAGGGCCATAAAACTTCGAGACAGTCTGAAGCAAAGTTTCAAAAACGAAAGTTGTTTTAAAGACATCGACAGGTACATCAACGATTTGGCAAGCTTTGCTCCAACTGAAGCTTCAACGTGCCAAAACCTCTTGGAATTCGCACACTCAGAGAGATTGTCAAAAAATTATTTTGATTGTGCTGTTTTGATAATGTCAGCAACAAACTCTTTTCAGAGTTTGCATGATCCTGCGTACAAAATTGTAGGATTGTTAGGATGTGCTCAAGAGTTATGCGCTCTGAGCGATGCCCTAATTCACGTGAAAAAGCACCAAGCACTGGTTTCTTCTGTTGTTTTAGAGTGGGTCGTTCGATGTAAGCTAAGTATGGAGAGGGTGGGTCCTTATAACAAGGATTTGAAACACTATCTGTGTTTCCAATGTGGACTGTACGTGGGCCGCGTTATGTACATGCTGCGGGAATATGCTAGGGCAGAATTGACACTCAAAGAAATCATGCACCGTGCTCCAGAACGTGTTAAGCGACTAAGCGTGGTAGTAGAAGGATATGTGATGCTTGGAGACGTTTACGTCGAAATGTACCAATCTGGCTACATTGAACAATCTCAAAAAAATATTGCCAATTATTCGAAAGAATCGACGTCATCAGACCCATATATGGGTGTAACGCACATGGACTATCTTCAAAAGGCAGAAAAATACATCCGGAAAGCAAAAATAGTAATCGAATGTTGCGAAAATCTGTCGAGAACTGAAAAACCACATTGGCAAAATATATGTGAAAAGAAGTTAAAAGTTGTGCAAACACTTGGTAAGCGTTGCTGAATTTTGGCGTTTATAAATCACATATTCACATTTGCCACGCTTTTGTGATGTATTTGGAGATGTAAAATATTATCAAAGTTACATTTTCTGAACAGCCGAGTCTCTCTTGCTTGTATTTAAAGCTTCTTGGGTCTGCATAAAAAAAATTAATGTATCTTTCAATCTTGTACATCTTCCCGTCCTTTTAATACGAACACTTTTGTGCTCAACATGCAAGTAACAAACGACCGACGCGAGATTATACCTGAGGACACATAGAAGATGAACAACGCACACTATATCACCTCCATTAACCACTTGCTCGTAACTTGTTTTGCCGTTTTGCTACGGTTTTTGTCACTGAAATCTGTAACTGCGCTGTTTGTAAAATGGTTTTCATTAATTACTTGCTTTTATAATTTACTTGATGAACTGAACAAGCGCTCTTTGTCTGCTAGTATCAAGTTTAGGTTTTGTTTTGATGGGATTCTGCCTGTTTTGGCCAACCATGGCTTCCTCTCTTGTTGCTTATTTAAGTGATTTTAAAAGTTGATCAAGTAGTTCACTTTGTCCTTAGATAATCAACCTGAAAATTATTGGCTCTTCTAGTGCAAAGCAACATGGTGGAATAAGTAACGTGTTGATTGGGACGAATTAGGACCCTTGTAGCATCTTGTATTGGTCGTTAACAATTGCTTGTTATAGTTTTTCGGGTCAACAAGCGAATTTTTTCTATGGGGCCCTTTCTTCCTGTCAAAGTTTATTCTCTTCTATGACCTGATTATTTAGTTCGAAAAAAGCCTTGGGTTTGAATCCATGCAAAGGTCAAATTATGTAAAAATAACTTACGTCACCCCGAGGTCATGAAACCAAATACTGCGTGGGACAGTATAAGTGGATTTGTGCATCTTTCAAATACAATTTCAATTTTCTTGTGTGTGAAGGACTAAATGTCTTACTCAAAGCAAAATAACAGCTACTACAAATGGTTTGTGAAGTCCGTATGATAAACTAACTGCTTAGAACGTTTCCTTCCCCCCTCTCCCAGTACAGGAAGAGAGAACATTCCTCAAAGCAGAGAAGGAGAATAAACACCAACCTCCACTAAACTTCATGCTCAGAAGGAAACACTACTTCTCATCATCGCAGTTGGGGGTCCGTCACGTTTGAATGACGTTTTCAAGATACATACTATAGAAATGATCCCTAAAAGTATGATCTTAACCAAATACACGACGTAGTGAAGCAAAGAAGCATATTTGAAGTTCTCGCGTTTGTGGCGCCTCGATCTTATGAAACTAAACACTGCGTTTTACATTATCATGTTCAATGTTGAGACTTCAATGAAACAGAGGAGGTGCTGTCTGACATCAATAAATTGGTTGAAGCTAAAGTTTGAAACCAAGTGTTTCTGATTACCGTCAGTCGGTTAATTTATGAAATACGAAAAATCGATTTCGCCTACAAAGGCATCATCAGTTTCTGCAATAAAAATGCAATAAAGCACTCGAAGCTACCTTTACACAAGATAGGCAAGCAAATAAAATAAAATAAAACTAAAATGATGAAAACTGTGGCCCCTACCACTACATCTGCCCAACTACGAACTGCACTGCTGTGCAAGGCTTTCTAACACCGGAGGCAGAAAGATAAGGGAGTGCGAATCACGTGGGCACGCAAAAGAGTAATGACAACCCGTAGCACGAACTTTAGCTGAAATTCCAGTCTGACCGGTGCTGTGTCCATCTTGTTGAAAATTTATTTTTGGTTTGGCCAACATATTGTTCCTGACAGATCATGCATGTCGCAACATAAATGCCGAAACTCGCACACGTCAGATGTTGCGGCAGTTTGTATTGTTTGCCTGTTTTTGTTGATATTGTGGACGTTTCTGTAACCATGGATGTGTTATTGCCGTGGTGTCCGCACAATGCGCACCGCCCACAAGGGTAGCATCCGGGAGAGTCGTTGCAGTTCGTTTGCAGCGCCAGCTGCCGGTAATTTGTTAAAATATTACCCAAAGAGGGTGGTCGTTGTAAACGACTTGGGCCTGGCTCTTTAATTTCCTTTCTTTTTGCGTTAACTTGAGAACCTGAGGAAATTCTGTACCCCAAGCAATAATATGATCTATTATCTTGTCGTTGGAGTTGCGGAAGCGTGTTGACCACGTTCGTGCCTCTGCGATACTCGCATTTGTCCCCCCAGATATGTTTACAAGTCAAATGTCCCCAGATTTCCTGCATTTGTCCCCAAGTCTTTCAAGGCTTTGGAGGTAGTGGTCCTGTCTTTGGTTAAGGCGGCGCAAACGGCATGTTTCACCGAGGACAATTGACTTGTAAACATGTCTGGGTCGGTATGGCGTTCCATGGAGAAAACAGCGTTCTTTAGCTCTATCTTTCATGAAGTCTTTAGTTACAAACCCAAAGTTTGATTCACTGCACGACACATGCCACACATCCAAAAACTCCAAAGTAGTTTTGCCATATGATAAGCAATGTGGAGCCAATAATATGAATTGTGTATAAGCTGCAGACAGATGGCCACTGTTTCGACCTAAAAGGTCTCATCAGTGCAGCTGGTGTGACTATAAGCAACTTACCGTTTGGTCAGCAAAGTCTTCTTATAGTCACACCAGCTGCACTGATGAGACCTTTTAGGCTACGTTGATCATCAAACGCAATTCTTACCATTTAGTACGACAAAGAAGAACATATATATGAAGGAAGTCAAAGGCATTTGATTTCTACCTAGTCTTTGTTCCCGGGTGTTAATGCCATGCTGTTAGATGATGCTTGTGCGATCACTTCTTTTAGGAACAAGTCAGACTTTTCATTAAATTTTTAAAAGTTATTAAGTAATGCGATCTCGGTTATCTAGAATGTAGTAATCCAAGTTCAACATTTCGCCTTTATCCGCGAGTTTCAGAAATACGACAACGAATCAAACAGACACAATCAACGAAGCATGACGACCGAAGGGAAAAAAAGCACCAGACGCAAGTTACACAACCTGAATTCGTTGACAGGACATAGATTGGGAAAACTTCCTCCATACTTGCCTTTTTCATATTTTACTTGCTGCCAAAAGCAAATCAAGAATATTCCTAACACATCAGCGTCATTTGAAGTAATCCAAGTGTAGTCGATCATGAACTAAAGACGGCTTGCACTGGCGCGAAACAAGCTTTATTGTTGTTCGTGAAAGCGAAAAAAGGCTTCGCTGGATTATAAACTTCGTTGTTCTGGTGGGTAAGGACGATCTCGGGTGTGGGAAGAATAGTTTGGACTTGCATGAGTTGAATTCGCGTATTTCTGTTCGCGAACGCCTTCCACGTGATTTATCTGTGCGCAATCGCGGTGTTGCCAAAACACTGGTTCAACTTTTTTTGTGGTAAATGCGTATGAAGTAGGCGGAATCCTGTTTTCAAGGCCCTCTGCATCAATGCACCTGGCGAATGTTCCAACAACTTAAACTGATAAACCAGAGGAAGTCGACAGAAAAAGTCTGGGATAACTTTAAATCAATATTATGACATTGTTAGGTTGTCCACGAAAAACTATAAGAATAAGTTTTATGGCCATTGGTTTGTCGCTATCCTTCATCTGTATTGTTTATATGTCTGCAATAGCGTCTTACTTATTGGTATTTAATCCTCCTTCTAAGTACTGAGTAGTACTGCATAATACAAAAAAAACGAAATTGATTTTCGGTTACATGTGTCATTTATTTGCCAATTTTTCCTTTATAGTTGTAAAACATGATATAATGTAAGATATATCAGGAATTGTGTTCTCATTTCCATGCAGCAGTGGTCTGATTTAGTACGTTCTGAAACATAAATCATGGAGTTATAAACAATAACAAAAAATTAAACGAACCAATGTCCAATGTATTGTTTTTTTGTTTTTTTTTATTTCTTTGTATATCGTTCTTACGCGTAGTTGCTTTTTTTGCAAAATAAACATGATTTGATTTGTGCCAAGGTCGAATAGCTTGACACATCTTGCAGTCACACAACAACTTCCACTTACGTGGTAACTTCAACGTCGATTCGATAAACTTGGTTTGCCCAAACCCCACCCTTTCCAGAAGCAGGGCAGGCGTGACTCGCATCATATTTCTTGTACGTCTCCACTGCATCACGTGACCCGGCGCACCAACCACCGTCCTGCAAGGCAATGATGTTGTATCCACGGGAGTAGGCGGCTTGCACACATTTGGCGATCGCCTCGTTACGGCTTTTATATGGTCCGTCGAGAACTCGTTCCAATCCTTCAAGTGTGGGGATGGCACGATCTGAGGTGTCCCGCCAACAACCCAATTCAGTAAGTTTCACTAGTAAACAAAATATCAGCGTAAATTTACTGACAAATTGCACAAACGTGCATTTACGGATAGCGAGAAGAAAAACCCTCAAAGCAAGACATACCTTGTGAAATTGTGGCGATTTCGTAAACTTGGTTTCCCCAACCTCCACCTTCTCCGTCAGTTGCGCAAGCTGTGCTTTTTCCGTATTTTCTATATGTGTTTCTTGCTGTGGCAGAACTTGCACACCAACCTCCGTTCTATAAATTTCAATGGAACGAAAACTGATTTTGGTCCAAAATACGATGAGAATATGCAGTAAACTTCAGTAATTATTTTCGGTGGGTTAAGACTAGCATCCGACGAACTTTTTTTAACGATTTTATCATATAACATTTACCAGTTTTGGAAAATGTTTAACCACTAATTGTTTTGTATAGGAATTATACCTGGACAGCGAATACGTCATCACCATTGTTGTGAGCGACTCTGGCACATTTTGCGATCGCATTCACTCTTGCTTGGTAACTTGCTCCATCATTGCTCTATTTCCATTGTCCGCCCAACATCCGAGATTGTTGAGAGTAACTGAAAGAGAACAAACCTTCATTTAATGGAAATCTTGCCAACTACTGTTTTGCATGGACATTTCCACTTAGTTCATTTACTTCAAGATTTTAAATTATCAACACAAAAAAATTTCAATTAGGAAAGTTGATCTTACCAGGATAATACTTGACAGCCTGAGTTGATACGACAAAGATGCACAAAAGAGCAAAAATCATTAAATTCATCTAAAAAAATCAAACTTAATTTCTAGACGAATTTGAAATATGACAATGTTGATCAAAAACTTACAAATCTAAATCTAGACATACCTTTGATTTGCTTGCTGTTGATAAAGCTTTCTTGTTATACAGTATATCCGTGGAACAAGATGGTAATGATTTGCAAAACGAGCCCACGCTCCTTTTATAAGGCGACCAGGCACTTCCTTTAACGATTCGATAGATCTGGACTAAAACTGCAAGACAAGTTAACACTTAGTTGACGATGACGTCACGACGTCGTTGGTCAGCAATTGTGATTTTCGTGTTTCTGCTGACCATGGAGTAAACAGCATAGGATTAAAGCTTAATGGCAAGCAATAATATGTCGTCAGTTTTGTTAAAAACAATCATCATAAATATTAATTTCCAAAAAGAAGCCTTCTTACGTTGCTACACTTGTTTACGCAAACGATGAGAGAAGATTTCGAAGCCTAAATACTTTTTCTCATCGGCTGTTGTTGCTGAACGAGGCGAAAACTGAACAAAGAGTGTGTACATGTATTATATTTATACATTAGTTTCCAATGTCCTAACCATCGATGTTCATCAATCAAAAAAACTTATACCTTGGAAGTAATGTCGCCTGGTGGATCGGGGCATCTTTTGTGTTGAAGATGCGTCCCCTCATGATGGGTTTGTGATCCTTTGTTCAACTCCCCGTGAGTGTCTAAACCACGTCATAATCATGAATGTGATTAGCACAAAATATATTTCTATGTAAAATCAACACAGCGAGCGCACTGAACCAACCCACTGAGCTGTCAGCAAGATAGCTGTGGATTTACATAGAAATGTATATCGTGATACAGTGCGCGATCAACAGTCTGTCACGCACAACAGAAAATACCAAACAAGACATTTTCGCTGCCCGCCAGGTTTATGGCCCTGGACTTGCCACTGAATGCGGGTCAATGGTTCTACTGTTGCGGCCAATGTATACGAAATTATTAGTACGTACCACAGAGTCGTGTTACATTTAACGGCCTATCTAAACAAATTCAGACTTTGCGTCATACCATTAGATTCGTCGAAGAATTTCTTATCTTTCCCTCAGGCTTTTTCGGATATTTCTGAATTTAAAATTGCAGCAACACAAATCATTTTAGGAAAATACGCTTAGATTTTTTTACTTGCACAAAAAGACACGTAACCGCATACAGTACCGAAATAAACGTTTGCAGGAGCACTTTTTTTAGTATTTATGTCCGGGGACGGGTCAGTTTGATCATCTGTGTTACCAGAAGAAACAGTAATAATATAGTTTCTAGTATTTCCGTTTTTATGGATATCGTTTCTGTTAAAATCTGTAACTGAGATTTCAGCATTGCACAAAATACTGTAGGTGATAATGTCATTGTTACTGTAACTGAATCAAAGTCAAGACACACACTAGACAAGACTCTAGAAAATCTTGCTTCTGGCAAGGTTTTAATTAATTACGCTGGGCACTCTGGACCAACTTCTTATATACTAAGCTACATAGACCTGTGTGCAGATATACAGTGGACAAGACACACCGGTAACTATTAGACCGCCAATGAAACGTTTGTAATGTTGCAGCCACATTACGAAACCGTAAGTCCAAAAAATTTTGAATGATTACCGGATGAATAAAGTACTTTAGGTATCGTATTTTCCTCCAATTTGATGTCTGAATACGTTTCCTTTTTTTAGGCGTTGATGTAGGTGAAGTTGCTGCATTTTCAACAAAAAAACAGCAATTGGACACAAGATTATAAACATTTGAAGTAATCGGGTCATGTGGGTGAGTTATTATGAATGCGTCAGTGATGGTTAGTAAAGGTACCACAAAGTGGAAATCTGTGTTCCCAGTGAGTATAAAAATGAGCGCAGTGCCACAATCAACAGCTGCACTGATGAGACCTTCCAGGTCGAGACATTGGGTATACCCAGTCTGCATATCTCAATAATTATTATGATTCTTTTGCACGTATATGATGGTAATTCTTTCACAAAAAAAACTTCGGAAATAAAAATACTAATCATGTTTCGTTTTACGTCACAGAGTTTAAGCCAGACGTGGTTTGGTGGGTCAGGCCGCCCGCAAATACTCCGAAAACAAAGGTAAATCCGGGTAAAAGTTCTTACAGTTGTTTTCTGATCTTCTAGGCTTGCTTTACCTTTAGGTTTGCCAAGGATATCCGGATCTTGCTTTGAACTTTTCATGCGCTCGTAATTACAATATGTGTGGTTGGATTTTTTGTTGCCTAACAGCACAACAATGTTAAAGTTTTAACTTAGTTGTAAGTAGCTAAGGCGTAACTGCTAGGTCAGGTAATTACAACAAATTCAAACAAGAGTCGAACTGAAAATACACTGTAAAAAAACTTGGGTTGTATTCTGAAAGCAATTGGGTGTACTTTTGTGAAACCCAAACTACTTGCGTTCGAACACCCAAACGAAATGGGTAAACTTTTTTTTTCTGTGGAAAAACATTGGGTAAAGGAAAACCCAAAAGTATTTCACCTAAAATGTTTGGGTAATTTTATAAAACACCCAAACCAACATATTGTATTTAAATAATTTTTGACTATGGTAATTTTATGCATTGTCCAAACCACCATTTTGGGTTTGAAAATATTTGTCTATTGCTTGGGAAGTTTCATGCAAAGCCCAAACCAACATCTTTGGGTTTATTTTTTAAGTATTTTTTCCCGCGCAATGCACCTCGTGTTGTCGCTCAGACGGATTTAGTAACGCAACTCGTCATTCGTTGTGCATTTGCAAACAGTTTGTATGTGGCAATTTAAATTTTTCCTGTGTCCTCTAATCCTATTTCAGGGCGTGATTTAAGTGAGCTGAAAAAAATAATACTGCCTGCAACCTACAATGGTCTCTGTAAGTACAATGGAATTGGTTGAAGTTATTCGCCAGATACTAAAATCGGAAGATGTTGATTGCTTGGAATGTGAAACTGTGTGCAATGCCTTCAAAGGTTTGTTTTGTCAAGTATATATTGTAATCTAACGTTTTCCTATGCCTCAATTTTATTAAAACATATCTTGGTAAGGTAAATCATGCCCCAAGTATGTGAGTGAGATCAGTCAAGCAGTTGAAAGGGAAATGATACTTCTTATTTATGCAGATGCAAAAATTGACGGCCAAGCAATGACAATGATAAATAGCATTGATGTTTTTGCAAGGCTTTTGCCCAATGTACCATGTGGTTACATGATCAAGATATTTACAGCATTTAAGGCACAAATGAGTTTGGGGGATTATACTAGATCATTGTCTAGTGCTAACACGGAGTCAGCATCTTGCGCTGACACAGAGTCAGCATCTTGCCCTGACACAGAGTCAGCATCATGTGCTGACACAGAACCAATTTTTTCAAGTTCAGATGCAGAAGATGAAATGCCTTCAGACATAGATAAAGATAGCAATGGGCCCACAATACCTTATGAAGGCGCCAAATTTGATGAAAGCCTTGAGGAGTATTCAGATTGCAGTTTTGTGTCCAGTGACTCAGTGAAACCAATCCCAAAAATGTTTCCTATCGACTTATGTAACTTTGGCTATCATGCAAAAGAATTGCTTCGGACAGGAATAATAAGTGAAATGGGGAAAAGAGAAATAACTTCTGAATTGATCAGAGTAATGAGAGAGTTTGAAAGGTGTGTTGATGCAGTCAAATTTTACACTTAATAAAGCCCTTAATAAAATCTTTTCAGGCATCCTGGAAGAAAAATACGCCAAATGGCTGTCTTGGCACTTATACAACAGGGAAAAGCTTGTCTTACACTCAGTACAGATGAAGCGAAGGTCTGTGTACATTTAATGATATTTGGTTTAGTTTTAAAAAAACATGATGTATGGTTGTTAGAAGGTATTATTTGTACAGGTGTTTTGGCTAAGAAAAATAAGCCAGAAAATAAACAGCCAAATGAAGCAAGTGCGAAAATTGAAAAATGATAAGCCATTATCAAAAAGACAGAATAATAACAAAAGTGGAGTGGCAAACACACGTGCTGCAAAAAGAAGGAAAGTGAAACGTGTTTCCATTAGTACAGATAAATCCACCAACATTGAAAAGCAACAGGTAAATTTATGGACATTTCTATGCAAATTTTGTCCCAAGTATATGTATCAATCAAATTGTGGTTTAGATGCTTCAAACAGAATTTTCAAAAGCTCAAGTGCTCCGAAACCAAAAAGTTATCTCTGAGCTCATGACCGAAACATTTGAGTTTCGTAAGCAGTATATTTTGGAAGAAAATCCCACACCAAATTTGCTTAAAAAGGAATGGCCGGCTTTATTTTTGTATGATGAGGTAAAGTTGCATATTGTTTTTAATTAGTTTCACTACAGTATCATTGTCAAACTGATATGTTTTAAAAAAAAACATTTACAATTTTTCAGCTCATGAGAGAATTTTCAAGATGTGGAAGTTGGGAACAAACTGAAAAAGAGCTTGAAAGCAGTGCAAGGCCACTTTTTACCAAAATAATACAATATGCTCAAGCTAGGCCAAAGAAATCAATGTCCATAACTAAGGTTCTTCAACATCTACCTGTTGACGAGCCGTATCCCATTGGTGAGTTGCATAATATTTGAACAAATCTAAAGTTTAGAAACTGATTTTAATGTTGTTAAACCATTGATAAAAAATGTCTTTGTGTAAATATTATTGAAAAGTAAACAGTTTGTACAGTGGACACCAAAGTTATGATATGTGATTTGTTTAAGAAACTGTAATCATCATTGGGGTATGGTTACTATGTAACCTGTTACGCTGCAACACCAAAAAGGAATGTGGACCCGAAAAATACTTGATCGATCTTTGCCCGGTAAATCATATTTATATGTACATAATTAGCCTAGGGTTCTGATGAGATGGTAAATGATTAACCTGTTTGAAGTCGAATATTAATAAACATTCATTTTCCAAGGCTGAGATGTGTAATTGTAATTCAGATGTACTTGTAATTCATTTTTCTGCTATTACTTGTATTGACAGGCCAACACTACTCATCATGACATCTTCAATGAGATACCTGATCGTCTTCAGCCTTTTCTGGTAGTCTACGGATCAATTAATATCCCTAAGAAATATTTAATCTTCTGTGAGAAGGTGGCAACTTTAGAAGTGAAGTCATTGATCCAGGCAATCATTTCAATGTTTGCGTACTATTATGTGCTCAATTACGAATATTGTCCACATGTGCTACGTGCTTTGCAGTTTCTACAATTGTATTGGTTAAAGATGTATGTTCCTGGGGCTTATAGTAGTGTCAAGGAACTGGCAATGTCTTTAAACCTCATTTAGGCACTGTAAACTGTAATGTAACTACAAAGATTAAGGTAATTATTGCTTGATGTTTAAAAACTAAAACTAACGAGAGCTGAGACAGTGGTGCACACTGTTTCTACCTGCAAGATCTCATTACTGCATCTGGTGACTGTGGCGGACACAGTGCCTGCTGGTTAAAATGCTAGATTAGTGCTGCAGTCACCAGATGCACTGGTGAGACCCTACAGGTCGAAACAGTGTGCACTACTGTCTGCAGCTCTCATTGATTTTTATGGCTCTAGTATGTACTTGGACAATTTGATTTCAGCACCTGTACGATATACATTTGTGCTATGCCACAGCTTTTGCGTTTGTTGTGTTCATGTGAAATGCTGCAAATAAATTGCAGTCTATGATTATCACGTTTGCATTTTATATCCTCAATTACCAGGCAGGATGCAGTAACCCAAAAGTGGCATGATGTTTGGTTCTAGCAACCCAAAAAGTTCCTGTGGTGTAATGCATTAAGTCTAAGTACCCAAACTGAATTTTGGGTATTGAACAATAAAAACCCAAACTGTATTGTGGGTATTGAACACTAAAAACCCAAACTGTATTTTGGGTATTGAACACTAAAAACCCAAACTGTATTTTGGGTTTTTACAACCCAGTTAAGTTTATTAGGTTTCCCCACGAATGAACCCAACATGGTTTGTGGCAAACACTCAATATGTTTGGCCTCTAGACACCCAATTTTTTTTTCAGTGTATTTACCCCGTGAATAATAAAACAGTGAATACACACCATAGGTAATCATTGCGCAACAGAGAAGAAGGTCTGAACAAACTGATTTTAAATACCTCCTTTTGCTTCTGTAGTTTGGTTAACGACCACTGTGTTCAATGAGTACCATGGAATGTCCAACCCAATAGGCAAGTTTGTGGCAGAGGGACCTTTTGGGACAATCAGCCTCCTTTCAGTATCACCCAACACCTTCCACCAACTTTGAAATTCACGTTTGAGCTTTGCTACGGTGGGTCGTGCAGATGGAGCCATATTCATGCACTGTTCTGCTATATCCTTGATGGCAATATATAGTGTAGTCTTTTGGTTTAAGCAACAATTTATCATACTGCACACAATTATGCCAAAACTATATACGTCTTCCTTGTTAATTGTAGAAAATCTCGGGGTTTTGATAATTTTTGGTGCTGCCGAAAACTCCAAATTATTTTCATTCACGCAATTAGTTTTGGCACGCATGTTTTCAGTGACAAGGATCTTGTCGAGGGTCAAGCCACTATCTGTCAGTCGTTTGTAGCTGGTGAACTTATGTAGGTGGAATAATCCATCAACAACATCCGAAACTAAACTAAACAAGAGAATGTCGTCGATCTCAATCGAGTTATTTGAGATCAGTTGTTGAAGATTTCCCCTTGGAAAGTACTCCATGACAACTCCATGGGAAGATTTCCACTTGGCGTACCCGAGAACCCGGACAATATTATCGTGTTTGACTTGCTGCAAGACTCCAAGCATGTTATGCAACCTACAAAAGTTTGTTGTGTTTTTGTGAATTATTTGCTTGCACCCCGTTAAAGGTTATTCAACAAACAGATTTTATTGCTGTCGCATTTTCTGAATTTTGCGATGTCTGTTACTTGGAGTTTTCCAAATGATGTCATTGTTTTTTCCATTAGAAAATGATATTGTGCCTACGAAACCGTTATATATATCACCACGTAGTTGTCCTTATCACCACGTAGTTGTATGAAATGCATATATAAGACTTGCTTTTGGCTCAAGAAAATAATAGAACCCAAAGAAGATCAATTTTTTATTCATTTGTAATCCAAACAGCATCCTTTGGCAAAACAACCATCTGGTGATTACAATCGTATAGTAAAGGATATATATGGGTATTAAGTAGGCGGAATCCTGTTTTCAAGGCCCTCTGCATCAATGCACCTGGCGTCTGTTCCAACAACTTAAACTGATAAACCAGAGGAAGTCGACAGAAAAAGTCTGGGATAACTTTAAATCAATATTATGACATTGTTTGGTTGTCCACGAAAAACTATAAGAATAAGTTTTATGGCCATTGGTTTGTCGTTATCCTTCATCTGTAATGTTTATATGTCTGCAATAGCGTCTTATTTATTGGTCTTTTATTCTCCTCCTAAGTACTGTGTGGTATTGTATAATACAAAAAAACAAAATTGATTTTCGGTTACA
This sequence comes from Ascidia mentula, assembly GCF_947561715.1. Taxonomy (NCBI): domain Eukaryota; kingdom Metazoa; phylum Chordata; class Ascidiacea; order Phlebobranchia; family Ascidiidae; genus Ascidia; species Ascidia mentula. Next base: position 18,051,191 of record NC_138568.1, on the reverse strand, counting down.
TGTGTCATTTATTTGCCAATTTTTCCTTTATAGTTGTTATGAAAATGATATAATGTAAGATATATCAGGAATGGTGTTCTCATTTCCACGCAGCAGTGGTCTGATTTAGTACGTTCTGAAACAAAAATCATGGAGTTACAAACAATAACAAAAAACTAAAAGAACCAATGTCCAATGTATTGTTTTTTTTTTCTTTATTTCTTTGTATTTCGTTCTAACGCGTAGTTGCTCTTTTTTCTCCCTTTTTTTTTTTTCTGATTTGTGCCAAGGTCGAATAGCTTGACACAACTTGCAGTCACAACAATTTTCACTTACGTGGTAACTTCAACGTCGATTCGATAAACTTGGTTTGCCCAACCCCCTCCCTTTCCAGAAGAAGGACAGGCGTGACTCGCATCATATTTATTGTACGTCTCAACTGCATCACGTGATCCGGCGCACCAACCACCGTTCTGCAACGCAATGATGTTGTATCCTCGGGAGTAGGCGGCTTGCACACATTTGGCGATCGCCTCGTTACGGCTTTCGTAAGGTCCGTCGAGAACTCGTTCCAATCCTTCAAGTGTGGGGATGGCGCGATTTGAGGTGTCCCGCCAACAACCCAATTCAGTAAGTTTCACTAGTGAACAAAATATCAGCGTAAATTTACTGACAAATTGCACAAACGTGCATTTACGAATAGCGAGAAGAAAAACCCTCAAAGCAAGACATACCTTGTGAAATTGTGGCGATTTCGTAAACTTGGTTTCCCCAACCTCCACCTTCTCCGTCAGTTGCGCAAGCTGTGCTTTTTCCGTACTTTCTGTATGTGTTTCTTGCTGTGGCAGAACTTGCACACCAACCTCCGTCCTATAAATTTCAATGGAACGAAAACTGATTTAGGTCCAAAATACGATGAGAATATGCAGTAAACTTCAGTAATTTTTTTCTGTGGGTTAAGACTGGCATCCGACGAACTATGTTTTTTAACGATTTTGTCATATAATATTTTCCAGTTTTGGAAAATGTTTAACCACTAATTGTTTTATATAGGAATTATACCTGGACAGCGAATACGTCGTCACCATTGTTGTGAGCGACTCTAGCACATTTTGCGATCGCATTTACTCTTGCTTTGTAATTTGCTCCATCAAGAATCGGATCTCCTTCTCTTGTAGGGATTGCTCTGTTTCCATTGTCTGCCCAACATCCGAGATTGTTGAGAGTAACTGAAAGAGAACAGACCTTCATTTCAACGAAATCTTGCCAACTACTCTTTTGCATGGACATTTACACTTAGTTCATTTACTTTAAGATTTTAAATTATAAATACGAAAATATTACAATTAGGAAAGTTGATCTTACCAGGATAATACTTGACAGCCTGAGTTGATACAACAAAGATGCACAAAAGAGCAAAAATCATCAAATTCATCTAAAAAAATCAAACTTAATTTCTAGATGATTTTGAAATATGACAATGTTAATGAAAAATTTACAAATCCAATTCTAGACATACCTTTGATTTGCTTGCTGTTGATAAAGCGTTCTTGTTATACAGTGTATCCGTTGAACAAGATGGTAATGATTTGCAAACGAGCCCACGCTCCTTTTATAAGGCGACCAGGCACTTCCTTTAACGATTCGATAGAGCTGGACTAAAACTGCATGACAAGTTAACACTTAGTTGACGATGACGTCACGACGTCGTTGGTCAGCAATTGTGATTTTCGTGTTTCTGCTGACCATGGAGTAAACAGCACAGGATTAAAGCTTAATGGCAAGCAATAATATGTCGTCAGTTTTGTTAAAAACAATCATCATAAATATTAATTTCCAAAAGAAGCCTTCTTACGTTTCTACACTTGTTTACGCAAACGATGAGAGAAGATTTTGTAACCTACATACTTGCTTTCTCATCGGCTGTTGTTGCTGAACGAGGCGAAAACTGAACAAAGAGTGAGTAGATGTATTATATTTGTACATTAGTTTCCAAAGTTCTAACCATCGATGTTCCTCAAGTCAAAAGTTTTTATACCTGAGAAGTAATGTCGCCTGGTGGATCGGGGCATTTTTGTATTGAAGACGCGTCCCTTCATGATGGGTTTGCGATCCTTTGTTTAAACTCCCCGTGAGTGTCTAAACCACGTCATAATCATGAATGTGATTAGCACGATATTTATTTCTATGTAAAGTCAACACAGCGAGCGTACTGAAACATCAACCCACTGAGCTGACTGCAGGATAGCTATAGATTTACACAGAAATACATATCGCGATACGGTGCTCGAATAACAGCCTGCCACGCACAACAGAAAATACCAAACAAGACATTTTCGCTGCCGGCCAGGCTTATGGCCCTGTATGTGCCACTGAATGCGTGTCAATGGTTCTATTGTTGCGGCCACTGTATACGAAATTACCAGCACGTACCACAGAGTCCTGTTTCAGTTAAGGGCCTATCTAAACAAATTTCGACATTAACTTCTTTTTATTATGATTGCGTGGAATTCAGACTTTGTCTCATAACTTTAGATTCGTCGAAGAATTTCTTATCATTCCTCCAGCCTTTTTCGAATGTTTCTGAATTTAAAACTGCAATTAGAAATATTAATCAAGTTTCGTTCGACCTCACAGAGTTTAGGCCAGACGTGGTTTAGTTGGTCAGGCTGCCCGCAACTACTCCAAAAACAAAGCCAAATGCCGGCAAAAGTTTCATGAATTTTGCGATGTCTGTTACCCGGAGTTTTCCAAGTAATGTCATTCTTTTTTACCATTAGAAAAAGATATTGTGCCTACGAAACCATTACCACGTTTTTTTTATAATTAGTGGTTTTAGATCGATCTTTCCTAATTCCTCAGTTAAATCCATAGGAAGCTATTTAAATCCGTAAAGGAATCTTGCACTACATCACGACTTTACTTCACTGAAGAATATTGCCACAAACACAAAGATGGAATCGACTCACCGCGTTTTATTTTATTTCAATTAAGATTTTTGATCTTCGGCGTTTGGAAATTTGATAAAAATGTGTTGTACCACTAATAGTTGCACGGACTGTCAACAGCAGCGTCAACATTTTCATTCATTCATGCAAAACCTCATAACCGGGAGTTTTCTGTCACTGGTCGTAAATTATATCATTAATATTATTTTGGTTTTTAATTGGGTTCTGCTCTTTTAACTCGAGTAAGCGAATCAGAATCAGTTCCTTATGCAATTATCACCACGTAGTTGTATTTATCAACAGCAATAGCGTTTAAAGTAATTAAACTAACAAATTTTGTCATAACATTAAAAATGCAGCACTGCAATTTTTATTATCAAAGCACCTTTGTATGTTTTGACTGAAATTGGTGAAAATTTAATGAAAAAAAATCAGACTACATGGGAGGAACTGGTAAACAAAAAAATTATACTGTACTGAAGGTAGTATATATCATTATTATGTTTGTGTTTATTTGCATTACATTATTTTCCTTGTCTATGTACAGTCATGCAAAAAAATTTAATTTACATATATAAGACTTGATTTTGGCACAAGAAAACAATAGAACACAAAGAAACTCATTTTTTTCTTTATTTATGATCCAAACAACATCCTTTGACAAAACACCCATCTGGTGATCACAATCGTATAGTAAAGGATATTTATGGGTATCAAAGTGGAGAAATCCTGTTTTCAAGGCCCTCTGCAATAATGCACCTGGTGACTGTTCCGCTTGTTTCCCGATGACCGTTGATGGGTCTTTTTTCAATGAGTGGTTTTTAACCTTTTCGGTGTCAAGGCCAAATTGTTTTCAAAGGTGCCTTTTCATGAAGATGACAAAGATACTTTATTGATAATAATGTAAGCCCTCTAATTCCTTCTATTCCTTGTTTATTGGCCAGGCAACACCCTAAACTGATAAACCAGAGTCGACTGAAAAAGTCTGGGATAACTTAAAATCAATATTATGACATTGGGTTTGCAGGCTTGGCAGCCCAGGCATTGCAGCCTAGCTGGATCAGCCAGCTCCTGGTATGGTTTGAACTCACGACCCTGGGCTAACCAGGCCCAACGCTCTACCAACTGAGCTACAGGAGCTCAGTGGTTTCACGGGGTATATTGTGGCCAAGGTACACTGGTGCGCAAGCGCACAACTTGCCAGGCAACCTTCACATGTGCGCAAGCGCACAACTTGCCAGGCGACCTTTACATATGCGTAGGGGATCTCTATCACCGTAATCAGTATGTGAAGGTTGCCTGGCAAAGTTGTGCGCTTGCGCACCAGTGTACCTTGGTCACAATATACCCCGTAAACCTACAAACCTAATGATCGCGATACGATAGCTGTGATCGCCAGGCAAGGACCTGCGCAGTGGGGCGATCCTGCCAATCATGCCATTGCATGAAATATTACTGCGTTATTATGACGTTGTTTGGTTGTCCACGAAAACTACAAGAATAAGTTTTATGGCCATTGGTTTGTCGCTATCTTTCATCTGTAATGTTTAAATGTCTGCAACAGCGTCTTATTTGTCGGTATTTAATCATCCTCCTAAGTACTGTGTGGTATTGCATAATACAAAAAAAAAATTGACTTTCGGTTACATGTGTCATTTATTTGCCAATTTTTCCTTTATAGTTGTTATGAAAATGATATAATGTAAGATATATCAGGAATGGTGTTCTCATTTCCATGCAGCAGTGGTCTGATTTAGTACGTTCTGAAACAAAAATCATGGAGTTACAAACAATAACAAAAAATTAAAAAAAGAAATGTCCGATGTATTGTAATTGTCTTTATTTCTTTGTATATTGTTCTTACGCTTAGTTTCTTTTTTTTCGCCCAATAAACATAATTTGATTTGTGCCAAGGTCGAATAACTTGACATATCTTGCAGTCACAACAACTTTCTCTTACGTGGTAACTTCAACGTCGATTCGATAAACTTGGTTTGCCCAACCCCCACCCTTTCCAGAAGCAGGGCAGGCGTGACTCTCATCATATTTATTGTACGTCTCCACTGCATCACGTGACCCGGCGCACCAACCACCGTCCTGCAACGCAATGATGTTGTATCCACGGGAGTAGGCGGCTTGCACACATTTGGCGATCGCCTCGTTACGGCTTTTATATGGTCCGTCGAGAACTCGTTCCAATCCTTCAAGTGTGGGGATGGCACGATTTGAGGTGTCCCGCCAACAACCCAATTCAGTAAGTTTCACTAGTGAACAAAATATCAGCGTAAATTTACTGACAAAGTGCTCACGGAAAACCCTTAAAGCAAGATATACCTTGTGAAAATGTGGCGATTTCGTAAACTTGGTTTCCCCAACCTCCACCTTCTCCGTCAGTTGCGCAAGCTGTGCTTTTTCCGTATTTTCTGTATGTGTTTCTTGCTGTGGCAGAACTTGCACACCAACCTCCGTTCTATAAATTTCAATGGAACGAAAACTGATTTAGGTCCAAAATACGATGAGAATATGCAGTAAACTTCAGTAATTATTTTCGGTGGGTTAAGACTAGCATCCGACGAACTTTTTTTAACGATTTTATCATATAACATTTACCAGTTTTGGAAAATGTTTAACCACTAATTGTTTTATATAAGAATTATACCTGGACAGCGAATACGTCATCGCCATTGTTGTGAGCGACTCTGGCACATTTTGCGATCGCATTCACTCTTGCTTTGTAATTTGCTCCACCAAGAATCGGATCTCCTTCTCTTGTAGGGATTGCTCTGTTTCCATTGTCTGCCCAACATCCGAGATCGTTGAGAGTAACTGAAAGAGAACAGACCTTCATTTAATGGAAATCTTGCCAACTACTGTTTTGCATGGACATTTACACTTAGTTCATTTACTTTAAGATTTTAAATTATTAACACAAAAATATTTAAATTAGGAAAGTTGACCTTACCAGGATAATACTTGACTGCCTGAGTTGATACGACAAAGATGCACAAAAGAGCAAAAATCATCAAATTCATCTAAAAAAATCAAACTGAACTTCTAGACGATTTTGAAATGTGACAATATTGATAACAAATTTACAAATCTAATTCTAGACATACCTTTGATTTGCTTGCTGTTGATAAAGCTTTCTTGTTATACAGTATATCCGTTGAACAAGATGGTAATGATTTGCAAAACGAGTCCACGCTCCTTTTATAAGGCGACCAGGCACTTCTTTCAACGATGCGATAGAGCTGGACTAAAACTGCATGACAAGTTAACACTTAGTTGTCGATGACGTCACGACGTCGTTGATCAGCAATTGTGATTTTCGTGTTTCTGCTGACCATGGAATAAAGAGCATAGGATTAAAGCTCAATGGCAAGCAATAATGAGTCGTTAGTTTTCTTGAGAACAATCAGCATAAATATTAATTTTCAAAAGAAGCCTTCTTACGTTTGTACACTTGTTTACGCAAACGATGAGAGAAGATCTCGAAGCCTACATACTTGCTTTCTTATCGGCTGTTGTTGATGAACGAGGCGAAAACTGAACAAAGAGTGAGTATATGTATTATATTTATACATTAGTTTCCAATGTCCTAACCATCGATGTTCATCAATCAAAAAAACTTATACCTTGGAAGTAATGTCGCCTGGTGGATCGGGGCATCTTTTGTGTTGAAGATGCGTACTCTCATGATGGGTTTGTGATCCTTGGTTCACTTCCCGTGAGGATCTAAACATCATAGTCATGAATATGATTAGCACAAAACATATTTCTATGTAAAATCAACACAGCGAGCGCACTGAACCAACCCACTGAGCTGTCAGCAAGATAGCTGTGGATTTACATACAAATGTATATCGTGATACAGTGCGCGATCAACAGCCTGTCACGCACAACAGAAAATACCAAACAAGACATTTTCGCTGCCCGCCAGGTTTATGGCCCTGGACTTGCCACTGAATGCGGGTCAATGATTCTACTGTTGCGGCCAATGTATACGAGATTATTAGTACGTACCACAGAGTCGTGTTTCATTTAACGGCCAATCTAAACAAATTCAGACTTTGTGTCATACCATTAGATTCGTCGAAGAATTTCTTATCTTTCCCTCAGGCTTTTTCGGATATTTCTGAATTTAAAATTGCAGCAACACAAATCATTTTAGGAAAATACGCTTAGATTTTTTTACTTGTACAAAAAGACACGTAACCGCATACAGTACCGAAATAAACGTTTGCAGGAGCACTTTTTTTAGTATTTATGTCCGGGGACGGGTCAGTTTGATCATCTGTGTTACCTGAAGAAACAGTAATAATATAGTTTCTAGTATTTCCGTTTTTATGGATATCGTTTCTGTTAAAATCTGTAACTGAGATTTCAGCATTGCACAAAATACTGTAGGTGATAATGTCATTGTTACTGTAACTGAATCAAAGTCAAGACACACACTAGACAAGACTCTAGAAAATGTTGCTTCTGGCAAGGTTTTAATTAATTACGCTGGGCACTCTGGACCAACTTCTTATATACTAAGCTACATAGACCTGTGTGCAGATATACAGTGGACAAGACACACCGGTAACTATTAGACCGCCAATGAAACGTTTGTAATGTTGCAGCCACATTACGAAACCGTAAGTCCAAAAAATTTTGAATGATTACCGGATGAATAAAGTACTTTAGGTATCGTATTTTCCTCCAATTTGATGTCTGAATACGTTTCCTTTTTTTAGGCGTTGATGTAGGTGAAGTTGCTGCATTTTCAACAAAAAAACAGCAATTGGACACAAGATTATAAACATTTGAAGTAATCGGGTCATGTGGGTGAGTTATTATGAATGCGTCAGTGATGGTTAGTAAAGGTACCACAAAGTGGAAATCTGTGTTCCCAGTGAGTATAAAAATGAGCGCAGTGCCACAATCAACAGCTGCACTGATGAGACCTTCCAGGTCGAGACATTGGGTATACCCAGTCTGCATATCTCAATAATTATTATGATTCTTTTGCACGTATATGATGGTAATTCTTTCACAAAAAAAGCTTCGGAAATAAAAATACTAATCATGTTTCGTTTTACGTCACAGAGTTTAAGCCAGACGTGGTTTGGTGGGTCAGGCCGCCCGCAAATACTCCGAAAACAAAGGTAAATCCGGGTAAAAGTTCTTACAGTTGTTTTCTGATCTTCTAGGCTTGCTTTACCTTTAGGTTTGCCAAGGATATCCGGATCTTGCTTTGAACTTTTCATGCGCTCGTAATTACAAAATGTGTGGTTGGATTTTTTGTTGCCTAACAGCACAACAATGTTAAAGTTTTAACTTAGTTGTAAGGAGCTAAGGCGTAACTGCTAGGTCAGGTGATTACAACAAATTCAAACAGGAGTCGAACTGAAAATATTTACCCCGTGAATAATAAAATAGTGAATACACACCATAGGTAATCATTGCGCAACAGAGAAGAAGGTCTGAACAAACAGATTTTAAATACCTCCTTTTGCTTCTGTAGTTTGGTTAATGACCACTGTGTTCAATGAGTACCATGGAATGTCCAACCCAAGAGGCAAGTTTGTGGCAGAGGGACCTTTTTGAGCATTCAGCCTCGTTTCAGTATCACCCAAAACCTTCCACCAACTTCAAAATTCACGTTTGAGCTTTGCTACGGTGGGTCGTGCTGATGGAACCATATCCATGCACTGTTCTGCTATATCCTTGATGACAATATGCAGGGTAGTCCTTTGGTTAAGTCAACATTTCACCATACTATATACGTCTTCCTTGTTAATTGTAGAAAATCTCGGGGTTTTGATAATTTTCGGTGCTGCCGAAAACTCCAAATTATTTGCATTCACGCAATTAATTTTGGCACGCATGTTTTCAGTGACAAGGATCTTGTCGAGGGCCAAGCAACTATCTGTCATTCGTTTGTAGCTGGTGAACTTATGTAGGTGGAATAATCCATCAACAACATCCGAAACTAAACTAAACAAGAGAATGTTGTCGATCTCAATCGAGTTATTTGAGATCAGTTGTTGAAGATTTCCCCTTGGAAAGTACTCCATGACAACTCCAAGGAAAGATTTCCACTTGGCGTACCCGAGAACCCGGACAATATTATCGTATTCGATTTTCTGCAAGACTCCAAGCATGCTGTGCAACCTACAAAACTTTGTTGTATTTTTGAGTATTGTTTACTTGCACCCCGTTAAAGGTTATTCAACAATCAGATTTTTTGTTGCTGTCGCATTTCATGAATTTTGCAATGTCTGTTACCCGGAGCTTTCCAAGTGATGTCATTGTTTTTTCCATTAGAAAATGATATTGTGCCTACGAAACCGTTACTACGTTATTTTTATAATTACTGGTTTTAGATTGATCTTTCCTAATGCCTCAGTTAAACCCATTGGAAGCTATTTAAATCCGTAAAGGAATATTGCACTACATCATGACTTTGCTTCACTGAAGAATATTGCCGCAAACACAAAGATGGAATCGACTCACCGAGTTTCGTTTTGTTTCAATTCAGATTTTTACTCTTCGATGTTTAGAAATTTGCTAAAAATGCGTTGTGCCAGTATTAGTTGCACGGACTATCAACAGAACATTCTTATTCATTCATGCCAAACGTCATAACCGGGAGTTTTCTGCCACTGCTTGTAAATTCAATGATTAATATTATTATGGTTTTTGATTGGGTTCTGCACTTTTAGCTCGAGTAAGCGAATCGGAATAAGTTCCTTATGCAATTATCACCACGTAGTCGTACTTATCACCAGCAATTGCGTTTATCGTAATTAAGACAACAAATTTTGCCTTAACATTAAAAAATGCGACACTGCAATTTTTCTTATCAAAGCACCTTTGTGTGTTTTGACCGAAATTGGTGAAAATTAATTGAAAAAGAAAGCAGAATACAAGGGAGGAACTGGTAAATAAAAAATTGTACTGTACTGGAGGTAGTGTATATCATTATTATGTTTGTGTTTATTTGTATTACATTATTTTCTTTGTCTATGTGCAGTTATGCATAAAACTTTAAAATGCACATATAAGACTTGATTTTGGCACAAGAAAACACTAGAACCCAAAGAAAATCAATTTTCTGTTTATTTATAATCAAAACAACATTCTTTGACAAAACAACCATCTGGTAATCACAATCGTATAGTATAGGATATTTATGGGTATGAAAGTAGAGACATCCTGTTTTCAAGGCCCTTTGCAATAATGCACCTGGCGAATGTTTCGCTTGTTTCCCAATAACCGTTAATGGGTCGTTTTTCAAGCAGTGGTTTTGAACCTTTTGGGTTTCAAAGTCAAATTGGAAACTTTAAGTTTAAAAATTTGTTTTCTGACGTTAAAGAAATAAAATTTGTTTTTTAATCTGGCCCCGCATTTTATATCCTGATCTTGAATGACACATAAAAACGGGGCTTGGGTGACGCATGCGACTCTGATAGTCGTGGTTGAGTACGACTGCATTTCTAAGGTGTTTTTGTTTCAAAAAGATGACAAAGATATTTTATTGACAATAATGTAAGCCCTCTTATTCCTTCTATTCCTTGTTTAATGGCCAGGCAACAACCTAAACTGTTAAAACAGAGCAAGTCGACTGAAAAAGTCTGGGATAACCTCAAATCAATATTATGACATTGTTTAGTTGTCCACGAACAACTATGAGAATAAGTTTTCTGGCCATTGGTTTGTCGCTATCCTTCATCTGTAATGTTTAAATGTCTGCAATAGCGTCTTATTTGTCGGTATTTAATCATCCTCCTAAGTACTGTGTGGTATTGTATAATACAAAAAAAACAAAATTGACTTTCGGTTACATGTGTCATTTATTTGCCAATTTTTCCTTTATAGTTGTAATGAAAATGATATAATGTAAGATATATCAGGAATGGTGTTCTCATTTCCATGCAGCAGTGGTCTGATTTAGTACGTTCTGAAACAAAAATCATGGAGTTACAAACAATAACAAAAAATTAAAAGAACCAATGTCCAATGTATTGTTTTTTATTCTTTGTTTCTTTATATATTGTTCTTACGCGTAGTTGCTTTTTTTTCGCCCAATAAACATGATTTGATTTGTGCCAAGATCGAATAGCTTGACACATCTTGCAGTCACAACAACTTCCACTTACGTGGTAACTTCAACGTCGATTCGATAAACTTGGTTTGCCCAACCCCCACCCTTTCCAGAAGCAGGGCAGGCGTGACTCTCATCATATTTCTTGTACGTCTCCACTGCGTCACGTGATCCGGCGCACCAACCACCATCCTGCAACGCAATGATGTTGTATCCACGGGAGTAGGCGGCTTGCACACATTTGGCGATCGCCTCGTTACGGCTTTTATATGGTCCGTCGAGAACTCGTTCCAATCCTTCAAGTGTGGGGATGGCGCGATTTGAGGTGTCCCGCCAACAACCCAATTCAGTAAGTTTCACTAGTGAACAAAATATCAGCGTAAATTTACTGACAAAGTGCTCAAACGTGCATTTACGGATAGCGAACGGAAAACCCTTAAAGCAAGACATACCTTGTGAAATTGTGGCGATTTCGTAAACTTGGTTTCCCCGAACTCCACCTTCTCCGTCAGTTGCGCAAGCTGTGCTTTTTCCGTATTTTCTATATGTGTTTCTTGCTGTGGCAGAACTTGCACACCAACCTCCGTTCTATAAATTTCAATGGAACGAAAACTGATTTAGGTCCAAAATACGATGTGAATATGCAGTAAACTTCAGTAATTATTTTCTGTGGGTTAAGACTAGCATCCGACGAACTTTTTTTAACGATTTTATCATATAACATTTACCAGTTTTGAAAAATGTTTAACCACTAATTGTTTTATATAGGAATTATACCTGGACAGCGAATACGTCATCACCATTGTTGTGAGCGACTCTGGCACATTTTGCGATCGCATTCACTCTTGCTTTGTAATTTGCTCCATCAAGAATCGGATCTCCTTCTCTTGTAGGGATTGCTCTGTTTCCATTGTCTGCCCAACATCCGAGATTGTTGAGAGTAACTGAAAGAGAACAGACCTTCATTTAATGGAAATCTTGCCAACTACTGTTTTGCATGGACATTTACACTTAGTTCATTTACTTTAAGATTTTAAATTATAAATACAAAAATATTTTAATTAGGAAAGTTGATCTTACCAGGATAATACTTGACAGCCTGAGTTGATACAACAAAGATGCACAAAAGAGCAAAAATCATCAAATTCATCTAAAAAATTCAAACTTAATTTCTAGACGATTTTGAAATATGACAATGTTAATGAAAAATTTAGAAATCCAATTCTTGACATACCTTTGATTTGCTTGCTGTTGATAAAGCGTTCTTGTTATACAGTGTATCCGTTGAGCAAGATGGTAATGATTTGCAAACGAGCCCACGCTCCTTTTATAAGGCGACCAGGCACTTCCTTTAACGATTCGATAGAGCTGGACTAAAACTGCATGACAAGTTAACACTTAGTTGACGATGACTTCACGACGTCGTTGGTCAGCAATTGTGATTTTCGTGTTTCTGCTGACCATGGAGTAAACAGCATAGGATTAAAGCTTAATGGCAAGCAATAATGTGTCGTCAGTTTTGTTAAAAACAATCATCATAAATATTAATTTCCAAAAGAAGCCTTCTTACGTTTCTACACTTGTTTACCAGACGATGAGAGAAGATTTTGTAACCTACATACTTGCTTTCTTATCGGCTGTTGTTGCTGAACGAGGCGAAAACTGAACAAAGAGTGAGTACATGTATTATATGTATACAGTAGTTTCCAATGTTCTAACCATCGATGTTCATCAATCAAAAAAACTTATACCTTGGAAGTAATGTCGCCTGGTGGATCGGGGCATCTTTTGTGTTGAAGATGCGTACTCTCGTGATGGGTTTGTGATCCTTGGTTCACTTCCCGTGAGGATCTAAACATCATAGTCATGAATATGATTAGCACAAAACATATTTCTATGTAAAATCAACACAGCGAGCGCACTGAACCAACCCACTGAGCTGTCAGCAAGATAGCTGTGGATTTACATACAAATGTATATCGTGATACAGTGCGCGATCAACAGCCTGTCACGCACAACAGAAAATACCAAACAAGACATTTTCGCTGCCCGCCAGGTTTATGGCCCTGGACTTGCCACTGAATGCGGGTCAATGGTTCTACTGTTGCGGCCAATGTATACGAAATTATTAGTACGTACCACAGAGTCGTGTTTCATTTAACGGCCTATCTAAACAAATTCAGACTTTGTGTCATACCATTAGATTCGTCGAAGAATTTCTTATCTTTCCCTCAGGCTTTTTCGGATATTTCTGAATTTAAAATTGCAGCAACACAAATCATTTTGGGAAAATACGCTTAGATTTTTTTACTTGCACAAAAAGACACGTAACCGCATACAGTACCGAAATAAACGTTTGCAGGAGCACTTTTTTTAGTATTTATGTCCGGGGACGGGTCAGTTTGATCATCTGTGTTACCTGAAGAAACAGTAATAATATAGTTTCTAGTATTTCCGTTTTTATGGATATCGTTTTTGTTAAAATCTGTAACTGAGATTTCAGCATTGCACAAAATACTGTAGGTGATAATGTCATTGTTACTGTAACTGAATCAAAGTCAAGACACACACTAGACAAGACTCTAGAAAATCTTGCTTCTGGCAAGGTTTTAATTAATTACGCTGGGCACTCTGGACCAACTTCTTATATACTAAGCTACATAGACCTGTGTGCAGATATACAGTGGACAAGACACACCGGTAACTATTAGACCGCCAATGAAACGTTTGTAATGTTGCAGCCACATTACGAAACCGTAAGTCCAAAAAATTTTGAATGATTACCGGATGAATAAAGTACTTTAGGTATCGTATTTTCCTCCAATTTGATGTCTGAATACGTTTCCTTTTTTTAGGCGTTGATGTAGGTGAAGTTGCTGCATTTTCAACAAAAAAACAGCAATTGGACACAAGATTATAAACATTTGAAGTAATCGGGTCATGTGGGTGAGTTATTATGAATGCGTCAGTGATGGTTAGTAAAGGTACCACAAAGTGGAAATCTGTGTTCCCAGTGAGTATAAAAATGAGCGCAGTGCCACAATCAACAGCTGCACTGATGAGACCTTCCAGGTCGAGACAGTGGGTATACCCAGTCTGCATATCTCAATAATTATTATGATTCTTTTGCACGTATATGATGGTAATTCTTTCACAAAAAAAGCTTCGGAAATAAAAATACTAATCATGTTTCGTTTTACGTCACAGAGTTTAAGCCAGACGTGGTTTGGTGGGTCAGGCCGCCCGCAACTACTCCGAAAACAAAGCTAAATCCCGGTAAAAGTTCTTACAGTTGTTTTCTGATCTTCTAGGCTTGCTTTACCTTTAGGTTTGCCAAGGATATCCGGATCTTGCTTTGAACTTTTCATGCGCTCGTAATTACAAAATGTGTGGTTGGATTTTTTGTTGCCTAACAGCACAACAATGTTAAAGTTTTAACTTAGTTGTAAGTAGCTAAGGCGTAACTGCTAGGTCAGGTAATTACAACAAATTCAAACAAGATTCGAACTGAAAATATTTACCTCGTGAATAATAAAACAGTGAATACACACCATAGGTAATCATTGCGCAACAGAGAAGAAGGTCTGAACAAACAGATTTTAAATACCCCCTTTTGCTTCTGTAGTTTGGTTAATGACCACTGTGTTCAATGAGTACCATGGAATGTCCAACCAAAGAGGCAAGTTTGTAGTAGAGGGACCTTTTTGAGCATTCAGTCTCGTTTCAGTATCACCCAAAACCTTCCACCAACTTTTCAATTCACGTTTGAGCTTTGCTACGGTGGGTCGTGCTGATGGAACCATATTCATGCACTGTTCTGCTATATCCTTGATGACAATATGCAGGGTAGTCCTTTGGTTAAGTCGACATTAAACTGTTTTAAAGGCCCTCTGCAATAATGGACCTGGCGACTGTTCCGCTTGTTTCCCAATAAGCGTTGATGGGCCTTTTTTAAGCAGTGATTTTTAATCTTTTTGGTTTCAAGCCAAATTGGAGACTTCAAAAATTTGTTTTCTGACGTCAAAGAAATAAAATTTGTTTTTTAATCTGGCCCCGCATTTTATTTCCTGATCTTGAATGACACATAAAAACGGGGCTTGGGTGACGCATGCGACTCTGATAGTCGTGGTTGAGTACGACTGCATTTCTAAGGTGTTTTTGTTTCAAAAAGATGACAAAGATATTTTATTGACAATAATGTAAGCCCTCTTATTCCTTCTATTCCTTGTTTAATGGCCAGGCAACAACCTAAACTGTTAAAACAAAGCAAGTCGACTGAAAAAGTCTGGGATAACTTAAAATCAATATTATGACATTGTTTAGTTGTCCACGAACAACTATGAGAATAAGTTTTATGGCCATTGGTTTGTCGCTATCCTTCATCTGTAATGTTTAAATGTCTGCAATAGCGTCTTATTTGTTGGTATTTAATCATCCTCCTAAGTACTGTGTGGTATTGCATAATACAAAAAAAAACAAAATTGACTTTCGGTTACATGTGTCATTTATTTGCCAATTTTTCCTTTATAGTTGTTATGAAAATGATATAATGTAAGATATATCAGGAATGGTGTTCTCATTTCCATGCAGCAGTGGTCTGATTTAGTACGTTCTGAAACAAAAATCATGGGGTTACAAATAATAACAAAAAACTAAAAAAAGAAATGTCCGATGTATTGTAATTGTCTTTATTTCTTTGTATATTGTTCTTACGCTTAGTTGATTTTTTTTCGCCCAATAAACATAATTTGATTTGTGCCAAGGTCGAATAACTTGACATATCTTGCAGTCACCACAACTTTCTCTTACGTGGTAACTTCAACGTCGATTCGATAAACTTGGTTTGCCCAACCCCCACCCTTTCCAGAAGCAGGGCAGGCGTGACTCTCATCATATTTCTTGTAAGTCTCCACTGCATCACGTGATCCGGCGCACCAACCACCGTCCTGCAACGCAATGATGTTGTATCCACGGGAGTAGGCGGCTTGCACACATTTGGCGATCGCCTCGTTACGGCTTTTATATGGTCCGTCGAGAACTCGTTCCAATCCTTCAAGTGTGGGGATGGCACGATCTGAGGTGTCCCGCCAACAACCCAATTCAGTAAGTTTCACTAGTGAACAAAATATCAGCGTAAATTTACTGACAAATTACACAAACGTGCATTTACGGATAGCGAGAAGAAAAACCCTCAAAGCAAGACATACCTTGTGAAATTGTGGCGATTTCGTAAACTTGGTTTCCCCAACCTCCACCTTCTCCGTCAGTTGCGCAAGCTGTGCTTTTTCCGTACTTTCTGTATGTGTTTCTTGCTGTGGCAGAACTTGCACACCAACCTCCGTTCTATTAATTTCAATGGAACGAAAACTGATTTAGGTCCAAAATACGATGAGAATATGCAGTAAACTTCAGTAATTATTTTCGGTGGGTTAAGACTAGCACCCGACGAACTTTTTTTAACGATTTTATCATATAACATTTACCAGTTTTGGAAAATGTTTAACCACTAATTGTTTTATATAGGAATTATACCTGGACAGCGAATACGTCATCGCCATTGTTGTGAGCGACTCTGGCACATTTTGCGATCGCATTCACTCTTGCTTGGTAACTTGCTCCATCAAGAATCGGATCTCCTTCTCTTGTAGGGATTGCTCTATTTCCATTGTCCGCCCAACATCCGAGATTGTTGAGAGTAACTGAAAGAGAACAAACCTTCATTTAATGGAAATCTTGCCAACTACTGTTTTGCATGGACATTTCCACTTAGTTCATTTACTTCAAGATTTTAAATTATCAACACAAAAAAATTTCAATTAGGAAAGTTGATCTTACCAGGATAATACTTGACAGCCTGAGTTGATACGACAAAGATGCACAAAAGAGCAAAAATCATTAAATTCATCTAAAAACATCAAACTTAATTTCTAGACGAAGTTGAAATATGACAATGTTGATCAAAAACTTACAAATCTAAATCTAGACATACCTTTGATTTGCTTGCTGTTGATAAAGCTTTCTTGTTATACAGTATATCCGTGGAACAAGATGGTAATGATTTGCAAAACGAGCCCACGCTCCTTTTATAAGGCGACCAGGCACTTCCTTCAACGATTCGATAGAGCTGGATTAAAACTGCAAGACAAGTTAACACTTAGTTGACGATGACGTCACGACGTCGTTGGTCAGCAATTGTGATTTTCGTGTTTCTGCTGACCATGAAGTAAACAGCATAGGATTAAAGCTTAATGGCAAGCAATAATGTTTCGTCAGTTTTGTTAAAACAATCATCATAAATATTAATTTCCAAAAAGAAGCCTTCTTACGTTTCTACACTTGTTTACGCAAACGATGAGAGAAGATTTTGTAACCTACATACTTGCTTTCTTATCGGCTGTTGTTGCTGAACGAGGCGAAAACTGAACAAAGTGTGAGTACATGTATTATATTTATACATTAGTTTCCAATGTTCTAACCATCGATGTTCATCAAGTCAAAAGTTTTTATACCTGAGAAGTAATGTCGCCTGGTGGATCGGGGCATTTTTGTATTGAAGATGCGTCCCCTCATGATGGGTTTGTGATCCTTTGTTTAAACTCGCCGTGAGTGTCTAAACCACGTCATAATCATGAATGTGATTAGCACGATATTTATTTCTATGTAAAGTCAACACAGCGAGCGTACTGAAACATCAACCCACTGAGCTGACTGCAGGATAGCTATAGATTTACACAGAAATACATATCGCGATACGGTGCTCGAATAACAGCCTGCCACGCACAACAGAAAATACCAAACAAGACATTTTCGCTGCCGGCCAGGCTTATGGCCCTGTATGTGCCACTGAATGCGTGTCAATGGTTCTATTGTTGCGGCCACTGTATACGAAATTACCAGCACGTACCACAGAGTCCTGTTTCAGTTAAGGGCCTATCTAAACAAATTTCGACATTAACTTCTTTTTATTATGATTGCGTGGAATTCAGACTTTGTCTCATAACTTTAGATTCGTCGAAGAATTTCTTGTCATTCCTCCAGCCTTTTTCGAATGTTTCTGAATTTAAAACTCCAATTAGAAATATTAATCAAGTTTCGTTCGACCTCACAGAGTTTAGGCCAGACGTGGTTTAGTTGGTCAGGCTGCCCGCAACTACTCCAAAAACAAAGCCAAATGCCGGTAAAAGTTTCATGAATTTTGCGATGTCTGTTACCCGGAGTTTTCCAAGTAATGTCATTCTTTTTTTCCATTAGAAAAAGATATTGTGCCTACGAAACCATTACCACGTTTTTTTTTATAATTAGTGGTTTTAGATCGATCTTTCCTAATTCCTCAGTTAAATCCATTGGAAGCTATTTAAATCCGTAAAGGAATCTTGCACTACATCACGACTTTACTTCACTGAAGAATATTGCCACAAACACAAAGATGGAATCGACTCACCGAGTTTTATTTTATTTCAATTAAGATTTTTGATCTTCGGCGTTTGGAAATTTGATAAAAATGTGTTGTACCAGTAATAGTTGCACGGACTGTCAACAGCAGCGTCAACATTCTCATTCATTGATACAAAACCTCATAACCGGGAGTTTTCTGTCACTGGTCGTAAATTATATCATTAATATTATTTTGGTTTTTGATTGGGTTCTGCTCTTTTAACTCGAGTAAGCGAATCAGAATCAGTTCCTTATGCAATTATCACCACGTAGTTGTATTTATCAACAGCAATAGCGTTTAAAGTAATTAAACTAACAAATTTTGTCATAACATTAAAAATGCAGCACTGCAATTTTTATTATCAAAGCACCTTTGTATGTTTTGACTGAAATTGGTGAAAATTTAATGAAAAAAAATCAGACTACATGGGAGGAACTGGTAAACAAAAAAATTATACTGTACTGAAGGTAGTATATATTATTGTTATGTTTGTGTTTATTTGCATTACATTATTTTCCTTGTCTATGTACAGTCATGCATAAAATTTTAATTTACATATATAAGACTTGATTTTGGCACAAGAAAACAATTGAACACAAAGAAAATCATTTTTTGCTTTATTTATGATCCAAACAACATCCTTTGACAAATCAACCATCTGGTGATCACAATCGTATAGTAAAGGATATTTATGGGTATCAAAGTGGAGAAATCCTGTTTTCAAGGCCCTCTGCAATAATGCACCTGGTGACTGTTCCGCTTGTTTCCCGATGACCGTTGATGGGTCTTTTTTCAATGAGTGGTTTTTAACCCTTTCGGTGTCAAAGCCAAATGGATTTTAAAGGTGCCTTTTCATGAAAATGGCAAAGATACTTTATTGATAATAATGTAAGCCCTCTAATTCCTTCTATTCCTTGTTTATTGGCCAGGCAACAACCTAAACTGATAAACCAGAGACGACTGAAAAAGTCAGGGATAACTTAAAATCAATATTATGACATTGGGTTTGCAGGCTTGGCAGCCCAGGCATTGCAGCCTAGCTGGATCAGCCAGCTCCTGGTGAGGTTTGAACTCACGACCCTGGGCTAACCAGGCCCGACGGTCTACCAACTGAGCTACAGGAGCTCAGTGGTTTCACGGGGTATATTGTGGCCAAGGCACACTGGTGCGCAAGCGCACAACTTGCCAGGCAACTTCACATGTGCGCAAGCGCACAACTTGCCAGGCGACCGTTACATATACGTAGGGGATCTGTATCACCGTAATCAGTATGTGAAGGTTGCCTGGCAAGTTATGCGCTTACGCACCAGTGTACCTTGGTCACAATATACCCCGTAAACCTGCAAACCTAATGATCGCGATACGATAGCTGTGATCGCCAGGCAAGGACCTGCGCAGTGGGGCGATCCTGCCAATCATGCCATTGCATGAAATATTACTGCGTTATTATGACGTTGTTTGGTTGTCCACGAAAACTATGCAAGAATAAGTTTTATGGCCATTGGTTTGTCGTTATCTTTCATCTGTAATGTTTAAATGTCTGCAACAGCGTCTTATTTATTGGTATTTAATTCTCCTCCTAAGTACTGAGTGGTATTGTATAATACAAAAAAAACAAAATTGATTTTCGGTTACATGTGTCATTTATTTGACAAATTTTCCTTTATAATTGTTATAAACATGATATAATGTAAGATATATCAGGAATGGTGTTCTCGTTTCCATGCAGCAGTGGTCTGAATTAGTACGTTCTGAAACAAAAATCATGGAGTTACAAACAATAACAAAAAATGAAAAGAACCAATGTCCAATGTATTGTTTTTTATTCTTTGTTTCTTTATATATTGTTCTTACGCGTAGTTGCTTTTTTTTCGCCCAATAAACATGATTTGATTTGTGCCAAGATCGAATAGCTTGACACATCTTGCAGTCACAACAACTTCCACTTACGTGGTAACTTCAACGTCGATTCGATAAACTTGGTTTGCCCAACCCCCACCCTTTCCAGAAGCAGGGCAGGCGTGACTCTCATCATATTTCTTGTAAGTCTCCACTGCATCACGTGATCCGGCGCACCAACCACCGTCCTGCAACGCAATGATGTTGTATCCACGGGAGTAGGCGGCTTGCACACATTTGGCGATCGCCTCGTTACGGCTTTTATATGGTCCGTCGAGAACTCGTTCCAATCCTTCAAGTGTGGGGATGGCACGATCTGAGGTGTCCCGCCAACAACCCAATTCAGTAAGTTTCACTAGTGAACAAAATATCAGCGTAAATTTACTGACAAATTACACAAACGTGCATTTACGGATAGCGAGAAGAAAAACCCTTAAAGCAAGATATACCTTGTGAAATTGTGGCGATTTCGTAAACTTGGTTTCCCCAACCTCCACCTTCTCCGTCAGTTGCGCAAGCTGTGCTTTTTCCGTACTTTCTGTATGTGTTTCTTGCTGTGGCAGAACTTGCACACCAACCTCCGTTCTATTAATTTCAATGGAACGAAAACTGATTTAGGTCCAAAATACGATGAGAATATGCAGTAAACTTCAGTAATTATTTTCGGTGGGTTAAGACTAGCACCCGACGAACTTTTTTTAACGATTTTATCATATAACATTTACCAGTTTTGGAAAATGTTTAACCACTAATTGTTTTATATAGGAATTATACCTGGACAGCGAATACGTCATCGCCATTGTTGTGAGCGACTCTGGCACATTTTGCGATCGCATTCACTCTTGCTTGATAACTTGCTCCATCAAGAATCGGATCTCCTTCTCTTGTAGGGATTGCTCTATTTCCATTGTCCGCCCAACATCCGAGATTGTTGAGAGTAACTGAAAGAGAACAAACCTTCATTTAATGGAAATCTTGCCAACTACTGTTTTGCATGGACATTTCCACTTAGTTCATTTACTTCAAGATTTTGAATTATCAACACAAAAAAATTTCAATTAGGAAAGTTGATCTTACCAGGATAATACTTGACAGCCTGAGTTGATACGACAAAGATGCACAAAAGAGCAAAAATCATTAAATTCATCTAAAAACATCAAACTTAATTTCTTGAAATATGACAATGTTGATCAAAAACTTACAAATCTAAATCTAGACATACCTTTGATTTGCTTGCTGTTGATAAAGCTTTCTTGTTATACAGTATATCCGTGGAACAAGATGGTAATGATTTGCAAAACGAGCCCACGCTCCTTTTATAAGGCGACCAGGCACTTCCTTCAACGATTCGATAGAGCTGGATTAAAACTGCAAGACAAGTTAACACTTAGTTGACGATGACGTCACGACGTCGTTGGTCAGCAATTGTGATTTTCGTGTTTCTGCTGACCATGAAGTAAACAGCATAGGATTAAAGCTTAATGGCAAGCAATAATGTTTCGTCAGTTTTGTTAAAACAATCATCATAAATATTAATTTCCAAAAAGAAGCCTTCTTACGTTTCTACACTTGTTTACGCAGACGATGAGAGAAGATTTTGTTACCTACATACTTGCTTTCTCATCGGCTGTTGTTGCTGAACGAGGCGAAAGCTGAACAAAGTGTGAGTATATGTATTATATTTATACATTAGTTTCCAAAGTTCTAACCATCGATGTTCCTCAATCAAAAAAACTTATACCTTGGAAGTAATGTCGCCTGGTGGATCGGGGCTTCTTTTGTATTGAAGATGCGTCCCCTTATGATGATGGGTTTGTGATCCTTGGTTCAACTCCCGTGAGTTTCTAAACCACGTCATAATCATGAATGTGATGAGCACAAAATATATTTCTATGTAAAGCCAACATTTCGCGCGCACGGAACCAACCCACTGAGCTCTCAGCAAGATATCTGTGGATTTACATAGAAATACATATCGTGATACGGTGCGCGATCAACAGCCTGCAATTTGTTCTACTGGAATTAAGTTGATGTAAAACACAATCAAAAGTGTCTACTCCATATTCAAATGAACATAAAGTTATTACATTTTGTAAACTGTTTCTTGATTAAGTGTATTTTCAAGCAGACACATAATCAGCAAAACAAGAAAAATCACTTGCAACGGAAATATGTTATTTACATTTGATTATAAATTTATTTTAATTTGTATATTAACGACACAGTTTTTTTGTTACTACTGCTCAAGATGGGTTTGATTATCATCACTGTGAAACCGGTGCCTATGTTGCGAATCCAACACGGTTGATGGCGATATCGAAATTTGTGTAGTAATTTCTCATAAACACGACACCAAAGATCCACAATAGACTTTCTTCTGACACCATGTTAATGCCGGTAAACCCCAAGGTGCAATCATTCAAATGCTGTTATAAAGGTATAAAATGTCTAATCAGTAATATTGTAGGCACCGTTTAACATTAGAAAAAGTGGCCTAAGATAAACACCAGACTTTAGCGGTTGATAATTTCTTTGAATTGATCGGACGTTTGCAATGGCAATGTAGGAAATTTCAGCCTTTAGTGGTCACAGCTTTTGAACGACACATGATATTGGGTTGGAATAAAGGTATGCGTTAAAGAGTAAATCAAAGTTTGGTAACCAGCATTGTTGCAGCAGTCGCGTACATCTGATTGATATTGTCCTAAATAAATACAATAAATTTTTAAATTTTTTTGCCGATTCGGGGGTTGTTATCAAATTACCAACTTTATCAGGGTGCGAAAAAGTTTGAGAAATACCTGGTTTACACGAACCGTTATGACGCACTCATCGGGTGTAAGAACGTATTTGGATGAACACATAAATTGCAGGTAGCAATTACTATATTTTGACACGCGATGATCATTTGTGTGTTTTCCATGAAAGCTCCAACAGCATTGGCGATCATTGCGATTGCATCTGTAGGACCAATAAATTGATTATTACCAGAACTAATATTTGCCAAATAACCACCGACACAAGCTTTGATTCCAGCCTTATCTGCAACGCTTATACTATCCACGGAAATTTGCCAGTTATTCTGAAAGTCAACGTAAATGGTGATCAAGCATAGAAGATTATGTCGAAGAGATTAATATCACCGAAACGCGCTGCGGGAAAACTCGTATCCCCCGTGGATATCACGTGGAAGATCGGCCGTCACGCCTAAAGACTCGACGCCAACCTACGGCACGGTGGTTCTTCCCTATGTCCCCATACTTACCGAAACTTTACAGCGGATGCTGACAGATTATGGGATCAAGGTCTACATCAGACCCCATACAAAACTCCGCAGTTTACTGTCGCACCCCATTGTTATAGAAGTAGTGGAACCTAAAGGAGTGGTTTACTCGATTCCATGTGGAAAGTGCGAGGGTGTTTACATGGAAGAGCCCTAAAAACCAGAATTAAGGAGCACCGTCGCGACGCCGCATCAAAAGACGCAAGTAAGACAACGTTGGCCAAGAATGCTGCCTTAACTGGCCATCGGAATGCCTTCGACAGGGCCAAGGTTTTGGAAAGGAGGTGGATCACACCAAGCGCCTTTTCCTAGAAACGTTTCGTATAACATAAGAACAATCGCTGTGTCAATGATAGGGAACAGTGTGTATATTTCCCGATGCTGTATAATAATTTGCTGTAACTGTTGTTTTCCCGCCCTTTTAATAACATCACTTTCACAAGCGGCGTAAGCGTTACATTTTTCCTTTTTTTCGTTTTCTTGGTTTTGGTTGTGTTCTGTACTAATACCATTATCCTGAGGAAGACTTGTTGGATAACAGGCGAAACATCGGTTAATAAAGTTACGTTTTTATTGTGCCAGAAGAACAGACTATTAAATTACAATAAGCCTGGCAGCAACAGAAACATTATTCTGGTGATCATATTGAACGTTAACTTCTTTGTATTTAAACTTTCCAGTGAATCTTGCAGGGTTTACACCACCCGGATACAACTCTCCACCATCCGGTAGTGACAAATCTCTAAAATCTTCAAAAATGCTATACATTAAACTTATGCCATACATTTGACCTAGGGTAAGAATGATAGAACAAACAAGTAATATTGTAATTTCACACATGCACTAGTAATTGGTGTTGCTGGGTAGGATAATCTGATCGACAAATGCATCACTACTTTGTGGTATTTGTATACGTCTCTACAATATAACAAACTCATCTTGTGCTCCTTGGAATTGTTGTTTTGTCGTCTGTCAGTGCCCTTTAGCCTTACAAAAAATAAATATCTTTAACGAACAGGTTCTCATGAACTTGTATTACCAAAGCTTCACAAATCCACAGATGTTCTAAAACGCTATGTTTAGTTTCATAAGATCGAGGCGCCACAAACTTAAAAACTCCGAGTATAAGCTTCATTGCTTTACTGTGTATTTTATTTGGTTAAGATCATACTTTTAGGAATCATTTCTATAGTATGTATCTTGAAAACGTCATTCAAACGTGACGGATCCCTAACTGCGATTGGTTTAACGTACGGACTTCACGAAAAATTTCTAGTGGCTGTTATTTTGCATTGAATAATACATTTAGTCCTCCACACACAAAAGTACATTTTTTTCGCAAATTAAACTTGTATTGGAAGATCCACAAATCCACTTATATTGTCCCACGCAGTTTTTTGTTTCATGAGATTGAGGTGCCATAAGTAATTTTTACTTATTTTGGCCTTTTCGATGGATTCAAACCCAAGGCTTTTCCGAAACGTCACATAATTTTTCCACTTAGTATATGTGTTAAAAACATTCACCTTACCGTTGTATCTCCCTTACTGTAAGTACAAGCCGCCACGTAGCTTATCTTATTTATTAACCACGGTTAAATGAGAGCATCCAGCATCACATCCATTGGCGAAATACTAAATCGATGTTCCAGGAAACAGAAAACCGACCAACAGACTTATTTGTTTCTGCTGGTAATAAAATCCTGTTTATAGGAACAGTACATAGTTACGTAAACATACATTCCCTTGCGCAGATACGTAAAAAAAACTGATAAGAAGTTTGTTGAAATGATTGACATTCGCGCTTCACCACAGGTTTTTTCTATGATATGATGATAATAAAAAAACTTGTTGGGTTGACTGGATGGTAAAGTGGAAATCTGTGTGCTTGCTATTGTAAAAGCTAGCCCATTGTCACAGTCAACAGCTGCATTGATGCATTGTCTGCAGCTTTCAAAAAAAAACTTTTCTCTCTATACAAATGCGTGACAATGCAGCAACCAATAGTGAGTATAAAATTTCAATGTCGGCCCTCGCACCATCAATATCAATACTTGTGTCAGATGTCAACTAAGTTTTATGGCGATGTAATTTTTATGACAACCATTAAAATCTATTAATGTTGGAAAAGTGCTGTTCTGCAGGGTATAAGTCAAACATTAACTGATGTTAGCCTTGATAACGAGCAACGTTTAGGAAGAGGAAAGAATATTTTGGGGGACGTGGTTTCTTTGAAGAATTTGCTTCTGTGACAAACTAACAGTTCGAAAAAACATTGCATGGAAGAATAACGTTATAGTTCCATTTGCAGAAGGCTGTAATGAATTACAAATCAGGATTTGCTTTATTTTTTCTCGGGACTTGCCTAATGCCAGTGTGGGGACGGGATGCAACGGATTGGAAAACTGGGGATGGTGGGGCAACGACGCTGGACAGTAGTGATCGTATCCAAACCAATTTAAGTCAACTTTACCACTCACTTGCAGAGATTCCGACTCCCATTAATAAAGGCCTGGTAGAGTTTCTTAAAGTTTTTGAAAGGTACGGTTTTGTTGTACTAACTGGTTTAGATTGACGAAATTGTATTGTTCTCACTTTTGTCCCATGTCGGTTGTGTAGGTTTAGTCTCTGAAAATGACATCGTAACAGCGAATGGAAACCAAGGCATTCAAACAAAGTAAATTTATAGGCGACATGAAGGCATGCTTACAAATACCATTTTTGTTCCAAAAAATATACGTGTTTTTCTGCATTGCTCTGTGAATGACGTAAATGCGTGCAATCAAGAGAATCTTCATGCATACAGAGGGGATTGCCGTTTCTTACGCCAGTAAATATGAAAGTTAGTTTAACAAGCTGCTTCTATAGCTGGGTTCTAAACACAAATCACTTCAAAGTTAACTTACAAGAGGACTTGTTAACTTAACAACGCGACTTATTACTGGCGGATTTATGTTTATATAATCACAGCATCATCTTAAATATGGATAGTGAATCATCCACTAACATCCATGGGGAACATCAAGAGGATTGCTTCTCTGCTATTCACCTGGTTATAGCAGATGCAAGGGAAAGCAAGTTGTACGCAGTACAAAGTACGAAATTGTTTTTTTATTGATACTGTGGCGTGCTTGCTCTTCATTCGTCGTAAATCGAATGATGCGAACATGGCGTGACACATGACACGTGAGAGAATCGCAAGAAAAAGGCAACACGCACTAAAACTTACACAACCCGCGACGGTACATCTTTACAACATATTGTGTCCATTTAATTGCAAAGCAAAGAATCTGTTCTTCTGGTACGATTAAACGCATACTTTTATTTACCGACACCTGCTGACGTTAAAAGCGGTGTCAGCGTCGCTTTTTCTTGCGTTTTTACGCTGCTTTATGCCTGTTTGCGTGCAGCACCATTAACCTGACGGAGTCTGGTTGAACAGCAAGTGAAACGTCAGTGAATAAAAGTATACGGACCAGAAGGACGGTCTCTTTGCTTTGCAATTACACTAAATCTATATATGTTGGTAAATATTTGTGTAAGCACTTGAACATTCAAACCCCACTGCAGTGTTTGATTCCTGGGGCACTCCGGAACTAGGATTTCTGGAAGCAAACTGGCGGTGGCCCGGTCACTATTACGAATGCTGGTCGTCCGAGGGCGATGTTGTAAGTGGGATGTGGTGCGACGCTTACCTTGGAAAGCGATACGAGGTAAGTAGCAAAACGTTTTACACAAAATATCTTAACTATAGTGATTCTGGTCGTATAGCTAGATTGAACAATATGGCGGAATTTGCTAACTTGACGAAACACATATATTCTGAGACTTTGCAGTCAGTGATAAACTTTGCAGTCGTTACCAATATCGCCATGTAATTATCTATACACAAAGGGACCCCTATATTAGACTAGTAGCATTACAAAAAGGCATTTTGATCAATTGCCATGGCGCGTTTAAGTCTTTATTGTATTTTAGCCATACGTTGCTGGATATCCAATGCAAATCGATCTGGGTTCTTGCTTTCCTCGAATTTGCTCCGAAATTTCAGTAAAGACAATCCTCCAAGAACTCTACGTCAGTCTCCCTATTCAAAAAGTGACGTGTCCTCTGCCTCCCAATAAGTTGACTGTTGGCGATATTATCGGCATGTGAGTGAAAAGCTCTGAAGTGTAATTATATTACATTAACATTGCACTCGGTAGCTCGTCACATTGTCCACAATAAGCAATTACTACCGAATGTAATGGCAAGGTATGCTGTGCCAGTTTCATATCTCATTTCCGTTTTCAATTCTTTCGTGTTCTGTAGATAATCTTTATCTTTCTGTGATTACGCAATCCCTCCTTCACATTAAACCAATTAGCAAATTTCCGGAAGGGCAGAAAAGCATGAAAACATTAACATTTTGTGAACGCTTTATTTCAGAGTAATCAGTTCCATACTGTTTGCACTTGTCTCGCTCGCTACCGTCATCGATATATACGAAAGAATGCGATTGGAAGTAGACGAAATACAGGAACGGAACAGAAGTCGCTCGAATGGTGGTAAGATATACTCTCCTTTATAATGTATCGATGCAGGTTGCACTGAGGATCGCCCTACATGCCTTTACTTTACTTAACCATTTTACGCGTCGTTAATAATGCTAAGTTGCCATGCTTGTCAAGAATCATGGAATGGCTTTTTCCAAACGTTTGCATCGAGGTCACCATGTCCACTTTGAATAGATATTGTCATTTAATTCACAAGAATAAGACGACATAACATCAAGGCGTGCTTTTACTTTTATCAGGCAAAGTTCTTCGTTGTTTTTCACTGGTTACAAACAGCGAAAAAATTCTCGACATGCGAAAGAGACCGGGGACGATTCCTGTCCTGGATGGAATAAGATTTTTAAGCACAACGTGGATTGTCATCTTTCATGTTTACATAAACATGCCTTTCCTTTTAGGTAAGCGATCAAGTAAATCAGAACCACAAAATATTAATTAAGCAGTGTGACTCCAGGTATTGATTTGGAATGATTAAATGAACAATTCGCAAAACGGTGCAACTATTGCATTTTTGTTGTGTTCAATGTTGTAATCACATACGTAAAGCGAGCAGTTTTGAAGTAGTTACAATTTTTTTTTTACTATTTAACCAAATTCACGCGAAAAAAGTATCTTGGCTTTCAATATTGTTTATTGCTGACCAGATAACACTGCCCAAGCTGAGAGAATGGTCAGAGACAATGCATCCATAATGGTTTTGGCCAATGGATATTATGCAGTCGATAGTTTCTTCTTTATTGGCGGTTTGCTTGTGACCTATCTAGGAATACATCAACTCACCAAGAACAGTGGACACATAAACGTACCTCTCATGTACATTCAACGATACATGAGGTTAACGATATCAATTGAGACTTATTCCTACTATGTGTACGCGACTTTGTGGCGTATGGCACAAGATAAGACAATTTTCGGCAATCTGTTTGCATGAAACTATTCATTGAGTTTTTTTGGCTTTTGGAAATAAGAATTAGCATTTTCCCTGAAAATTATAACTGTATCATGCAATATATTTACCAATTTTGGCTACTGGTAACATTAAAAATCTAGTACCATATTTTTTAGAATCACGCCGGCCTATGCGTATCTCATACTGTTCTCTGTCGGTTTGTACAAGTACGTTGGTAGTGGACCCTACTGGAAGACCAACGCGGACGCATTTAACGATATGTGCAAGGATCAGTGGTACACCAATCTTCTCTACATTAATGTTTTATTCCCTGCAAACGAAACGGTATAGTTTTTATTTGGTAAACAACTACTGTGGAAAATTATTGCTCTGGTTCTCAGCCAAAATATAAGTTTGCTTTTTCTTTATAGTGCCTTCCGTGGGGTTGGTACCTTGCACTTGATATGCAGTTCTACATTCTGTCACCCATCTTCTTCATAGTGCTTTACAAGTAAAACGCTGCATTCCAACTGCAAAATTGTCAAAAATTCAGTTGAATATTTCACTTCGAAACAAACTCTTTCTCATTTTCAGAAAGGGGAAATTTGGAATAGTGTTAATTTCAGTGGTTTGCGTTGCCAGCATGCTGACTACAGGACTTCTAACATACTTTAGCAACCTTCAACCGTTTGTCTACAGCGGCTCTGTTGCATTTGCACCGTAAGAAATATATAGTTATTAATACCATTAGGTTTACAGGCTTCGCAGCCCAGGCATTGTAGCCTAGCTGGATCAGTCAATTTTTCATGACAAGTCGGAGCGATATTGAAAAAAAGCTCCCGGTGAGATTTGAACGCACGACCCTGGGCTAACTAAGCCCAACTACCAACTGAGCTGTGGTTTCACGGGGTATATTGTGGCCAAACTGCGTGCGCAAGCGCACAACTTGTCTTAAACCTTCACATATACGCCGAGGATCTCTACCACCATAATCAGACAACGCAGTTATGTTTCATGCAATGGCGTGATTGGTATGATCACCCAACTGCGCAGGTCCTTACATAATACGATATCAGCCATCGCCAAGTAAAAACCTGCGCAAGGCGACGTTTCTGCATATCATGCCATTGTATGTAACATTACTGTGGTAACATATACATTTTTTAGTTAGATCAGCTATCTGAGAAAGCATTACTTTTTTCATCTGTCGAAGTTTGTGTCAATACTTCGACTAATATATGATTTCTGTATCTGTTCTTAGGAATTTACGCGATTGGATTTGCAAAAATGAAAAGCACTTTCCTCGCAGCTATAAACGATATAAATAATGTGCTCTCATTTCCGTTATCAATATAAATAAAGTGAAATTGTTGGGTAATAAAAATACCGCAAGAATTATCTTTTAGTACTTAATTTGTGGAAAAATAGCACAAAATTTTATAAATGGTATTTTTCTTCGAGTTTTCTTTATTTCCCGTGAGCTTCAAGTAAGTTTGTTTCAACAGCTGGTACCACGAGATCTACAATTCAAGCAGGCAAGTTACATATAGCGAGAAGTTTAGCACCAATACTTATCGCACACCTTGGTGCCGAATATCTGTGTACATGATCGGTATGCTGACTGGATACGTTCTCCACGAGACAAAGATGAAGATCAAAATGCACAAGGTTAAGTAAACAATGTCGGTGAATAATTAACCCTGTCTATATAAACAGGGAGGATCTCAATTTCTCAAAGTAAAGAATAACATGGTTGGAGCTATGAGATGTTTTATAAACTTTGTAATCTGAAAGCGCACACGATTTGGCTTTGGTCTGTCGCTTTCAGATTACAATGTTTGTACAACAGCTCATAACTCCATCCATATTATTCTTTACTAAATTACACGATTTGGCTTTCGTGTGAAACTGACATTTTGCTATTGTATTCCCATTTTAAACTAATTCTTATGTATCTTTCGATGTATTTTAAAGTTATCCCTTCTTTTGAAGGCGGTGGCATGGATAGGATGGATTCTTGCTATTGGCGTAGCGTGTGCTGTGGTTTATGGTCCTTTTGTTGTCGTGGAAGAAACCACGACCTTGAGCAGAGGACTGGCAACATTTTACGAAATATTTGCTCGCCCACTGTGGGCCATCTGTCTTGCCTGGCTTGTCATTGCTTGTATGAGTGGATACGGAGGTATGTAATGCTTGTGCATGTACATTATTAACAGTAACCGGGAGATGTATATTTGACAGGATAAGTCAAGGCATAAAACATGTAAACTTTTAATTTATATTGACTAAATTGCCAGAATATCATATTACCTATCGCTGAAAACTTTAAATTCGCTCAGCAAGAAGGAAAATAACTATTAGAACAAGCTTAGCCATCAACTTGGAGACGAGCTTTAGATTAGGTCCCAGGACGTTGTGCACGCCCTATAGCATTTTAGTAATGGTTTGTGTTGTCAAGATTGTAAACGCTAGTGTTCTTTTCAACAGGCCCCATCAAAACTTTCTTGGACTGGTCAGTTTTTGCTCCTCTGGGTAGGTTGACCTACAGTTCTTATCTTGTCCATTACCTCGTCATATTCTGGTATATCGAGTCGCAGGAAACTCCTCTTCACTTCCTGACCATCAATATGGTGTACGTTTACCTGGGTAAGCCAAAACATCGATATTTATCGATATTAGGTCTACGCATTTACTCGTATATTCTGCGTTTTATTTTTGTTGTAAGTTTACCTTGGCAATTGTAGTGGGAACTATTGGCAACCAACCTTTTTTCAGCAAAAGATTTATATTTGCACAATAATTACGTGGGTTAGCAGATCTGAAATATAAAATAATTACTGCTGTTCATATGGTAATGTATATCAGGCACTTTGACAATAACGTTCGGATGTGGATTTGTTGTGGCCGTTTTCATCGAGTGGCCGATGGTCGGTTTGGGGAAACTCGCTTTCCAACCACGGGATTGCCAGCAGAAAACATTACTTCCCACTTCAAATGACAACAACGGTCCTTTTGAGCAATACGTACCTTACTATGTTAACCACGGCAAAGAACTGGATGAAGGGTCCTCGAACGTAAAACAAGAAACCACAGTTTTTTAAATTTAATATTTATGTAATTATCGTATTGTGTATTCACTTTCCTCACCAATGTTAAAAACAATATGCTTGTAAAACAATATCAATAAAAGTGTAATTCTACTTGAGCAATTGATGCATTTGTTCGCATTGAGGCCAACGTTACCTTTAAACAAATACTAAAAGTTTGGTTTAGTTATCTAACATATTGCACGATATAGTACTTTTATTTCAAAGATTGCAAGCAATCAAGTCTGCATGAACGATTACTTTTTTAGCTCAATAATTGCAGCAACACCACAGTGTTCATTTTGCAGCGTATATGTCGTTTTTAGCAAAAAATCCATGTATGAGGTAACAGGCAATCGTTGAAGATAGTAGACCTACGCAGTTACTCGTATCTCCTGCGTTTCACCTGGAAAGATGTTATTCTGTTGTGTCTGGGGCGGCTACCAACAGACAACTAAATGAAAAACCTTTTCTTTATTTATGTACAAGTCATATAATGAATAATCTTACACAACTTTGTGGATTAAATAGCGCCCAGAATCTTGGCAATGTTGGTGGCCGCAACTAGTATGGAAGTTATTGGCGATATTTTTTTATCACGCAGCATGTTTTTTTTTGCGCATAGCGACATGAAATAGCTTAAACTATAGTTGGGAGGTTTTGAACCATTGAGTATTGCACCACGTGGTTTAAAACAAGTATACAACAACGTAGACGAAACAGACTCCTTTTATTCAAGTTGCAGCGGAAACAGTTTTTCTCAACATTTCCAAAAGGTAATTACTGCAGCTAAATCTACTTGTTTGCCGTCGGAATTGAACCCTACCAACACTTTTTTTGTCCAGAAATAATGACAAACTTTTGTGGCAACTCTCTTACGAAAATTGCGCTGTTGAGCAGTTTGTTGTTGGGGGATTTGGGTCGGCACGGGACGAGCATTGCGTACAACACATACGCAAATTTTTTCAAGAACATTTCCGTAAAACCATACCAAACTTTGTGTAACAACCACAAGACAAAAGGGATAGCGGAAAAAAGACAGCAAAAAAAACGAACGCGATTGGAAGGGAGCAAATTAAACGGGGTTTACGAGTTCGCCGAGTTGCATGACATAAAAAACATATCGCCTTGGTTCGGAAATACATAGATAAAGCCTATCGTGCTCCAATACAGCGAAAACATAAATTAATCATAAATGAAGACGAAGAGAAGTGGGGTAAGAAACAAAAAACTTGCGGACCCGATAAAACAATAGGGAAATACTTTTAAACGCCTGGGAAAAGTGTGCGTTCTTCTAATATAACAAATAAGTCAAATACGCCAAACAACACGATAATTTTTTTTACGCAAAAGTAAACGGAGTAAATGATCATAAATGCTCTGCAAGCGCTTTAAAATTAAATTTATTGGCCCAACGGTGCTGTGTAAATGATTTGCCAGCAATATTTTCTCTAAAGGAGCAGGACTATACGGAATTGCTGGACACAGGCGTTTGGCTCAGTGACAAACACATCGATTCGGTCCATCACATTTTGAAACAGCAATTTCCCGACACTGACGGACTGCAAAGCATTTTAGCTTACTCCCGGCAAATGGATCAAGCAAATTTGTCCAAGTTATTAACGTACACTGAAATCATGGGGTTACTGATTCAAAGGTGTTTTCTACAGATGACATCACTGTTCAAATTTTCTACAGGGCATTTCCTCGGTACAATTCCGATGATGATTTTGCAATTTCAAAGCTTTGTAAACACTGCACATCAAAATCACGATGATGATTGAATGCTGAGCAGGAAATCAGTTGCCACGCAGTTGAAGAGGAAGACCGAGTGTTGAAATAAAAGTCTGATCAATGTGAGCTGAACCATGAACAAATATGCACAATTTAAGTCCATGCTATCACGGCAAAATGCAAGTTTAAAGAAACGAAGGGTATTAAATATGTGTAATGATGACGAATTCACTCCAACACAAAGCAAAAAGGATATATACTTTAATATTACTCAACATTGTTCATTGGGTGGGTAATAGGCTACAGCTTAACGCACAACGCTGACGGGTCAAATATTCAAACTTATGTAAACTAACCTTTAATCTCATTAGAAAGCGGAAAAGGCACAGGTTTACTGGAAGGACTTGGCGTGTATGATCCAGTTACATGTTAATTATGATAAGTATGTTTCTTATTGCTTATCTTTCAGGTGTGTTTGCAGGAACACAAGCGTTTAAGTCAATGGTGGTTACGTGCGTCCTAATACATCAGTATTACAACACAGAAACATACAAGTGCAATGGTAGGCTGCATACACAGTCCTTCCTAGTTCCAACACAACGTCGAGACAGCATGAGACGAAGGATGAGGAAATCCTTTTCAACGTTTGTCATAACGTGGATTTTTTAGTTTCACACGATGACGTTTAATTTCACAGCATGTTTTACAACCGTGCGAAAGACAATGGATTAGGAAGTGTCAGTTTTAAATGTCAGAATGGAAAGGGATATTGCGTAAAATCCTTATATTAGTGCCCCACTGTGTGGATATGTTTAACTGCTGCCAATCAAGTGCGGATTTAAACCTATCGGAAGCAGGAAGGTTGCTTAAACAGAAACTAGGCTTCTTACTTCAGTGACAACAAGTATACGCATATCGATATCCAATTTCCAATGTTTTTGTTACAGGGTTAGGACATTTTTCTGTGATTTAGGCCAGCTTATTTGCAAACAAACTTTTCAATCTATAAAGGTATGGATTTGTCTGTTATAAATACACGCCAACAACAAACATTGTATCATAAGCATTCGAAACTTAGAACATCTTGTGTTGCAGATATCGTTGGTTGGTGAGAGAGAGGATTTGAGTCAGGGCGGAATCCGTCTTGTTGACTCCAGACTAAAAATGAGAGCAAGGTTTGTGAGCTATTTAAATTCTCTACATGTTAAAACAATATCCACATTTTATCGTCGAAAAACACAAAATAAACCAATGTGGTTGAGTCATTATGAATATTGTTGGCAAATGAGTTTGGTTTTAACGTATCCTGTCATGACGTCACAAATAAATAAAAATATTAGGGCAGATATTATTTGAAACCAACCACTCCCTAAGTTAGTTCCAATGTAAGCAAAAGCTGCTAGATTGGCCGGCTTAGACATAGGGCATTAGGAACACGAGAACAAAGTACAAGGAAGATATACTTGTATACAAGTAATGTTTTTGGAGTTTTGGGATCCTAGTTAACTTAAATAATACAGCAGTGTTCCACGGACAAAGAAAAGTTTGGGGAAACACTGGTAAAACTAATGATGACGTCACTTAACAGAGTTACAGAGACATAACATTGTACGATGTAAACTCTTTGTGTTTTTATCAGGTATTGGTTGAAGGTGGTTGGAATCCAGCTCTTATTCATCACACTCGCTTCAGCGCTGTATAAACGTGGCGAAAGTAAATAACTCTAAATTAATACTTTTTCAAATTTCGATATGAATCGATTTGCGTTCATGTGTTTTGTGCAGGTTTTACATGCGATGATGGAAGGCGGGCCTCTGCTGCGTGGTTTTGTGATGGTTTTCGTCGCACTAATTGCAGGGACGGAAGCGATGAGAAACCGGCCAACTTTTCCACTTATCCTGAAAACCTCACTAGTCCTTACATGAGGTGAAAGCGCTTAAACGTGCTTTCTGTAATTTTTTTCGCACCGATGTTGCGCAAAATTTAGGTAAAGTTGTAGGTTGTCTACTACTTTCAACCGCTGAATGAATAGTTTGTCATTAATCAGGTTTATTTAAACCAAACTATCAGCATTTGCACGTTTCAAAATTGTATTACAATATCTCGCAAAACCATGGTTGTGTTACGAAATGCATTTGTATTTTTGATACAGTTGCAATAACAAATATGACATCCGACATTCAAACAAAGTATGCGCCCTAAGAGTGGAGGAGTTTTGCAAAGGAATAATCCAATGTGTTGGAAAAACGCTGTGTGACATCTGCCCCTCCCACTTCCAGTGTTCAAATTCAACTTGTTGGGAACGTTCGACTGTTTGTGATGGCGATCCTTGCAATGACTGTCCAGCTTTCCAACACTGGAATAATGGACATGGATTCAAGTGTGTTCGGAATGGC
This sequence comes from Ascidia mentula, assembly GCF_947561715.1. Classification (NCBI taxonomy): domain Eukaryota; kingdom Metazoa; phylum Chordata; class Ascidiacea; order Phlebobranchia; family Ascidiidae; genus Ascidia; species Ascidia mentula. The sequence goes on along the minus strand of NC_138568.1, from coordinate 18,014,895 downwards.
AGGAATTGCAATCTTCCGCAGATGTTTTTATGGGACGGCATTGCTGATTGTGATGATAAATCTGATTTGTGTTACGCCTCGGAGAATGGTGATGTCAGGTATTTCAGAATTGTCCTATTTAGTAGTTACTAAACTGATTAAGAACTAAGCAAAAGAACTTGTGCAAAGAAAATGCTGATCATCAAAGCTCGTATTTTTCAGGCTATAAGGAATGCCTCAGGCCATAAAATTTGTAGTGATAGTGACGATATCGAATTATATGTATTATACACATCAGTAGCAGGATAACGACAAATAACTCTCTTATGCAGAGATATTCGTAAATCCTCGTCCTTTGACGAGCGGTTATGTTTCCAATGCAAAAATGACCCTATGATCATCTCAAGGTCAAGTGTATGTGATGACGTCATAGATTGCCCTGATATGAGTGATCAATGTGGTTGCAAAGGGAAAGTCCCTCAGCAATGGAGGAATAAAAGCGAAGCGAATTTTGTGTAACTGTATTTGATAACATATTTTTTTTAACAATTTATCCGTTATTTATGTTTAGTTCCAACCAACGTTGTGAGTGTTTCGGCAATAATGGAGTTTGTTACAACACAATAAATGAAACGAAAATTTCCTGTGTTCTATCAAAAAATGAAATCTGCGACCAGCTTGCTCATTGTTTGGGGAATTACCCATGTGAGTACATCTGCCCCTCCCACTTCCAGTGTCCGAATTCGACTTGTTGGAAACGTTCGACTGTTTGTGATGGCGATCCTTGCAATGACTGTCCAGCTTTCCAACACTGGAATAATGGACATGGATTTAAATGTGTTCGAAATGGCTGGAATTGCAATCTTCCGCAGTTGTTTCTGTGGGACGGCATTGCCGATTGTGACGATAAATCTGATTTGTGTTACACCTCGGAGAACGGAAACGCAAGGTATTTGAAAACGTTTGTGGTTGGTTGAAAACACCCATCACTAACACATTGACTTGTGTCACTTGCAGAGACATTCGCAGTTCTGAGACTTTTAATTATCGTTTATGTTTTCAATGCATCAATGATCCCATGATCATCTCAAGGTCCAGCGTGTGTGATGACGTCATCGACTGTCCTGATCAAAGTGACGAGTGTTTTTGCCAATCTGGAAAAATTCAAGATTGTGGCAAGTTTCATTAGTAAGTGATAAAACGTTAGTTTTTTCTTCTTCTTTGGATTGAAAACACTGACATCCAATGCCTCACTAGAAATCTATGACTTGCAATAGTCTAGAGCAGTGGTTCCCAAAGTGGGCGCCAGCGCCCCCTGGGGGCGTTTGCAATCGTACGGGGGGCGCTGGAGACCAAATGGGCGATTGGGGGGCGCTAGGAAAAAAATGACCAATTAGTGGGCGCTTGGTGACAGGCCAAATTTTCTCTTATCGCGTAAGTCAGTGTTTCTCAACCGGTGGTACGTGTATAACTAGTGGTATGCGACCGCATTCCAGGTGATACGTGAGCACCTTTCCGTAATTTCCGGGTATAGTTCGAATTTAAAAAATCGTAACTGATTTCAAAATTTCGGATAGTTCATCCACTAGGACTGGGTTACTTTGTAACACTAAATTTGGTGATACACGACGAAATTGTTTTACCTCCAAGTGGTACGCAACCACAAAAAGGTTGGGATTCACAGGCGAGAATGATTCAGTCTAATATTTGTATAATTTATGCTACTTCAAAAAGGGCTTTTCTCGCATGCTGAAATAGAAGTTATCGATTCTGACGTCGCAACGAATTTTAGACATGTCACAATGTGTCATCAATAAACGCTAAATGAATGCTATTCGAATATGAGGATTTTCAGTGTCATTCCACCAACGCCACCCATCGCATTAACTGACAAGCAACAAATAAATTCGTTATATGTTTTGTCTGTTCTGTTGGGCGTTGTTAAATGACTAAGATGTTTGGGGGGCGGTGCAGAAAAAAGGTTTGAGAAACACTGGTCTAGGGTGTGGTAAGTGTTTAATCACTACAAGACATGTTTTCATTGGCATGATTCATCATGTCTGGAAGACAGTGCATCGTTTGGATACGAAAAACACTATGGTCACAGGACAATGAAAAGTTAAAAGTATGGGTTCGGTTAAGTTATCAATTTTTTCAGTGCCATGACAACACAAACACGTTTTTGACATTGATTACAAAGTATTGTTGTCGAAAAACACTTTTAATGTAAGTGATAGCATTTCTGGGTAGTACAAGCAAGCATCCAAGATCAATTATCATTGGTATTCCATAGATTGTTTTAATATCGTTCGATTTGTGACGTAACAAAGTGTCAATAATGGGACACCAATTACAAGAAATTCACTTAATGCTTAGTTGACAGTTTTAGTTTTGTTGGTTTAATGTGGTTTTGTTATGTTTGTCTGTTCCCCAGCTACCGTTTATTCAAAGCCAATTAATATAAAGTGGAACTTAATTTGTAGCGTTTATTTTTCTTGACCTACAATTGATGTAATATGACAAGTTGTTGCAACAAAACCAGTAGGAGGCATTTGTTTGTCCAGTTGAGAGCAGCAGGTGTTGCAGGTTACACTTGTTAAATCCCATCTGCACTCATTTAGGAATATTTAATCATAAAATAAAAGCGAAACATTTAAATATTTCCAGTGTTGATGAGGAAGTGAAGAACGACTGCTCAACAGAATCCTACTACGCACGGTGGACGTGGGAGTGTCTGGTAAGTAAAAAAGGCAGCTCATTGTTTATTGTAAAATCCGTTTACCAGACAAAATGCTAACTACACTTTAAAGATTAAAGGTAATAAATAGCTGTTCATTGACTTTATAAACCTGGATTGACAATCTTTTTTCTAATTTGGATCTACTTTGACAAATTAAAAAATAATGGTCCTACTGGTAATAAATTCAATTTTATTCTGTTCATTTTGCACAAAAAGTACTTTAACACGAATATAAACAATATTCATGCAAAAAATTGGCATGGGCACAGACAAAAGCACCAGAGAATTACCGTCTTCCGTAGGACCACAGAAACATACCAGAAACCACGTAATGTATTTTACATAGGATTGGAAGAGGGGTTGGTGGAGGTTCGACGACAAACTATTGTGCGATGGGAGGCGAGATTGCGGCCGTCGGATCCACAATTCTGTCACAGATCAATCATTTTCGCACGATGAAGATCCGAAACTTTGCCATTATCAGATAAGCTGCGACACAAAGGACGGGCTTTATAATATTCACCACTCAAAAGTCTGCGACGGTTTTATCGATTGCCTTGATGAGAGTGACGAGTATCCAGAAGAATTGTGCAAAATAGAAGGAAGGATCTACTGTTCAACGTTACACGGAACTAAAGTAAAATAAAAAATTTTGCCAGCAATTGTTTTTAAAAAATTAAAGAGACCTTTATTGCAAGAGTTTGAGTTAAATCACTTCAAAGTTTTATTTTAACTGTTTAACTGCAAATAGGTATCAAATGTCTGATGATTTTTGTGACAGATTTCTGTCAAACAGTCGGATGTTTGTGACCTCACAATTAACTGCGATGATCAAAGTGACGAAATAAACTGCACAAATGACGGGAGGTTTTATTGCGAAAACAAAGATCCATTGTTCGTTAAGAAGGAAAAGGTGAACTCCTGTGGCACACATGTTCTGATTCGTGCATGTTACAACTGTAACCGAAATTAGTTCTAAGCATTGCAAAAACAACTCACCAAATTGTGACAATACTACCTAAGTCAACAAAATATGGCGTCACAGTTACCATTGTGACTAAAATGACTTTAACTTATCGGAATCGCCTTTTGCTAATTGGCCGCTGCTCGGTATTCTAAATATTTTTACGACCCCTTGACAACTTTATACACCCCACTAGGTGGCGCGTCAACGGTTCAGAAATCCTTATCTAAAGTTTCCAATAGCCTATAAAACTTTACCCTTATTTGCTCCCCGTACTAACGCGGACCTGCAACTCCTACTATGGTAAACGTTCAGTTAAGAAGGAACAATATTAGTTTAAGCGCGACCCAATACACAAATCATGTTCTTTACAACCTACCACACAAGCACACCTCAACATTTGCCAACAGATGAGAACTCCCAGTTTATCAATAAATTATTTCTTTTGGTGCCAGCATTCTGGCCAATCAGTGCGTAACATGCCTTCCACGTTCCAAAAACCACAGAATTAAGTAAAAAAATACAACACTACTTTTAAATTGAATCGATTATTTTGCAATCCGCGGTTTGTCGAGAATCCGTGGTTCCGTTATTCAACAATTACATACAAGACAAAAAATTTCGTAACATGCTGTTTACGGACGCCAATATGACCAACTTAACTACAGAGTTTTCTTTAATTTACTCCACAGAAATTCAATGGAGTCGGCGACTGCTCTGATTGGTCAGACGAGTGCCCAACAAGTACAAAAGTGATCAACGAAAACATATTTTCATCACGATACGAGTTGATTGCAAACCCATTTCTACGAGCCATTGTGTGGATAATGGGGATGCTCGCCATTGCCGGAAATTTGGTAAATTTAATGAAGTTTATTTTGACTATGTTGTACAATGAAGTTGACGTGTGCAAAATATCAATAATTTTGTTTATGAGGTTGTCATGGTGATGGAAAGCAAAACGTTGGTGACGACAGAATCACAATCTGCTGCATTTCGAACAAACCATCTGCTCGTTTTAAATTTATCCGTTTCCGATTTGCTCATGGGAGTTTATCTGATCATGCTGGGCGCCGCTGGTGTCAAATACTCCGGAAATTATTGTGCTAATGACCTTATTTGGAGATCAAGCGGAATTTGCACCACAATGGGGGTATTGGTTTTGCTTTCAAGCGAAACATCGGTTTTTACAATGGTTTTGTTGACCATATTCCGACTGTATGCTGTGAAAAACGTGAGTGGAACAATTGTATTTGGTTAAGTCGGCAGATGCCGACTTCGTTAAACCGGATGCCTCAGCATTGTCAAAATTCTGCACGTTTGCTCCATTTGGGAATTACAGGGTAGAGAAATAGGGAAAAATTTCCAGTACGTCGAGATTCGAACGACATTCCCCCTCTCTTGATTTGAAAGGGCCGCTGAGCTTGCTAACTTTTTCATTTTAATAAAAACATGTGTTTCTCTTGTGTTTCAGCCATTCGACGCATCCTTGAAACCCAAACGGAAAACAGTCATCCTTGCCATTATCCTCTCCTGGGCATTCTCGTTTACAATTGCTTTTATTCCACTCACAATTCAACTTCAACGTTTGTTCGAAACCAAAGCTTGGATGAATGAGAATCCGTTTTTTGACAATGTTGCAGTCGACTTTTCTAGTAAGATGTTGTCGTAGATGTTGGTAGGTTAACCAGCTTCCAATAAAACTCAAGTTTATGTACAGGTATGAATGACTTCATGAATCGATTTTCGATTTGTAACTTTCCAACACAACTTCACAAGCAACGATTCCCAAGTACTCAACACTGCCCTCATGCGAGTAAATGATGCTAATTCCTGGTTGGATTTAATGGATATTCTTGACGATTACAATTACACTGATCTATTTGATATTTCCGGATATTTGGGGTTTGTTTTTATTTGCACAAAATGTTCGAGTTTATGACCTCTAAATTGTTTGTGTGTAGATACTACAGCAGCAGTAGTGTTTGCATCAGCAAACTGTATGTAACATCCAACGACAAGGCATGGGGTTATACTATCGCCATTATTACTCTCAACTCCCTGGCCTTCTTGTTTGTAGCAATTACATATATTTGGATTTATAAGAAGTCAACTGCCAGTACCCGGAAAGTGAATGAGACACCAAGAGATGGAAGGGCGGCAACTCAAAACAAAGGTAAGCACATTTATGTCTGCAGACATATTATAATATTAATGCTGTTTGCTTCGGCAGAAATGCAAAAGAAAATCCTCCGACTGATAATCACCGATTTTCTCTGCTGGGTTTCAATTTCCATAATGGTATTTGTAAATTTCGGTGGAGTCCGTATGCCACCAGAGATATACGCTGTGTCAGCAATCATCTTGCTCCCCATCAACAGCTCTATAAATCCCCTCATATACTCCAACGCCCCGAAACTGCTTTATGATAGAGTCCGGGATCGCCTACGTGCCGCTTTATTGCGTCACTTAATGAAAGACCAACAGGAAAATGTGGTTGTTGTCGCCAACCGAGAAAACTTACATGTGGTCAAAGCAGAAACAGCTCTGTAGATAAACCTTGCATTCACTTTATGCAAAAAATGAATTGCTTTTTACTGAAAAAGAATATTCAAAATAATCTTGTTTTTGACGTTACTTTATATGTACAGAATCTGATTTAGTTTGCGATGACAGATTGAATCGAACACAAAACTGTTATTTTAAACAACACATTTCTATTAAAAAAAAGTACGACAAAGTAAGATCTCTGGCGACAGAGCTAAGCTGCCCAAACAAAAGAATAAAAATTTACGATCCGTTTGGTTCGTGTGCGCACTCCGTTTTGTTGTTTCCTCTGAATCCCCAGTTATGCTTTTTGCTTGTATTTTGTGGGTTCATTTTATGTACTAAAGTATGAGTCACGTGATAAATTGGTCGGACTCGTCGTCCACGTCATACGTCACACGTCATCCAACACATGGACACTCTTATCATGTCTGACTGTTGGAACGCTTGACACCAGTTGGGTAGAAATATTTTGGACATTACAATGATGCGGTAATTCCCTTGCTTTCAGTGACTTCCCCACTTTATTTTGTTTTCTGTCGAATTGGAGGAAACATTTGGGTGCATTTGTGGCGTGCAAAGTACCAACTATCGTATGAGATGAAATATGATGGTGTTGGAACATAATGGTGATGAAATCAGGGCGTTAAACGATGGTCATGAACTTATCGTGTTGCTGGATGATCGTTTACTTGTAAATGATGTTGGAAACCTTCCATGCAATCAACTCATGGGATGCAAACTATCGGCAGAGGAAAATATAGACTGTCGTATTAAAAAGTTTACCAAAACATTTAAAACCCTCCTCAAAACCCCCTCTAACACGCATTGTGCATAAACCTCGAACCGTGTATTTTGTGCGCAATCATGGTCGCATAAGTGCAGCATATATTGTTGTCAAGATAATTCTAACTTTGAGTAATACCAAACTCTTTTCAGTGATAATTTTATTACTTTGCTGTAGAATCGCTTTTAAAAATCTTTCTTCTTTAACTCTGCATCAAATGAATCAACTTATTTCAATAACGCATATTGTCATTACAAAAAAGATCTTTTAAACGAAACGTTGAAATTTATACGCATTATTTCAAAAGAGTCTTTTTGTAGTTATTTCAATATTATTTTTCCCAACAACCATTGTTACTGTCCGGCACTTTATTAAAGTAATTTACTTTGGTTAGTAATTGATTGGAGTGTTAATGCTGTATATTAAAACTTAACTTTGAACTTTGCAAATGCTAACAATTGTTTGGTTTTCCGCAAGTATGAATAGTTTGTGCCACTTGTTGTTATCAATAAACAGAGTGTTGAGAGGGTAAAAAGTATTATACGAGGTACAATAAGTTCCAATCAGACTTAATATTTCATCAGCCATGACGACTCTTCATGTTTATTGTCGATTAAAGCAACCATCACCAACCACTATTCTTACTGTTCAAAGCTTGCTTCTGTTTGAAGGAAAAACAAAGACTTCTCACGAAAACTAATATTGAAAAAATATGCAATCGGATATGATAGAACTGCATTAGAGCATCACAATCACGAGAAAACATAAGTTTTCAGTAGCAGTGTGCGAATTACTATGTAACAACCTATGTACATAGTACGACGGGCACAGTCTACGCTTCATTTTTTCCTTACATGTCGGTGTGCACCTTTGCTGGATGTTCCAAAGACTCCTAAATTTTAAACAATTTGTTGATGACGCTGCATGCATAATGTTCAAGAAGCTCTTCTGGTAAAAATAATTTACTTGGTCGATGTTTCGGTCCTTATGCAATCCATGACTTTCACCAGGACAAATTGCGTAAATGCACACACCACTGCAAATATAGGAAAGCGTGAAAAGCGTAAAAGGTGGCTAGACAAAAGTTAATTTCAGGCTAAAATCTGTCAGTCATGGTAGGTAAGACAAATATATTTCGCTTTTATATTACTCTGGATGCTTGTAACAAAAGCAAAATATATTTGTCTTACATAGGTATGGATCACAGACCCATTGAAGAAATTCAGATTTAAAGTTAGTTTGACTGAAAGTTGAACAAGATTCAACAGATTGTTGGTCAGGGAAGATTAGTTGGTGATTTGAACACTGCCGATCACACCCAGTGAAATTTGTTTAAATCTTTCTCCAATTCAACAAGATGAAACTTCAACATATGCCAAACCTTTACCCCTCAGGTACAAGTAGCATGCGTAACAAACAAGCACGACGCACAGTCAGTATAGTTAGCGATAATGGACACAGTATAGTTAGTAATAATGGACAGAGTATAGTTAGTGATAATGGACACAGTATAGTTAGTGATAATGGACACAGTATAGTCAGTGATAATGAACAGAGTATAGTTAGCGATAATGGACAGAGTATAGTTAGTAATAATGGACAGAGTATAGCTGCATGTTTAGAAAACACAAATAATTCTTCCCGCATCCTAAAATATAGAAATAAATGTTACATAGAGATCAAAGGTGACCAAAAATCACCTTGAGGAGACACAAAATCACCTTTTTCATCTGAAGTCGTTGAATATTTACAACGTCAAGATTTGAGATATGCACGCATGGTGGCGCACCAGAGCGTAACATTACGAACAACAGAAATACACAGGAGTCGAGTTTGTTCATGATGGCACGCCTAACATTGCAGGGTTAACTACGATATATATTATAACTCTATCTTCATGGTAATGGCAAGTTACATGTACGTATTGTCTTACAGTGGTAACTGATGGAAACAATTGAAGTGGATTAAGCAGCGAAAGTTACATTTGAAATCTAAAAACGTTCAAAATAATACTTTATTCACAGAAAAGCACTGACTTTAAAACAGGATCATCCTCGTAAAATTTAGGAGCATCGTTCATATTTAACGAAAAAAAAACGAAAAACATCGCTGCTGTTAGTATGGGATCACTGTCGTACGCCAATGCAGGAATGCAAGTTTCTAATTTACCAGTTAATAACTGTTTTCACTCGGACATTTTATCGTAAGGCGGCCGAGTAACCCGTGTTCAAACTTTTGTCAACTGTCGATTTTTTTGTCAACTAACATCCCTCTGGTAATTTTTTGTTGAGGAATGAAAACAAGATGGTTGTTCATCAATGTTTCAGTTAAAATAATTATTTCCAGTCGTCACTTTACTAGAAGATTACTAGAATTTTCACCTGTGTGGGTACGATTATCACCGAGTGCAACAAAAAAATAACTGATCCCTTCGCTAGTTGTCCCGAATTGCGTTACGTCTTTCAACTTGCGCTACTTCTTCTAAATCTCCTTTGTCGCGTAATCGCAGCAATTATCTCTTTGATTCTACCTCGACTTTGATATCTCCATATATATTTGCGACTCCCTCCACAATGAACAGACCATGGTTTTCGGTCTAACAGATCACAATGTGATTTCACAGATCATGGCTTTTGGTCTCATGCATCATAAAAGGCATGAACTGCACCCAATTTTGGTGCTATTTTCTAGAGGAGAGATATAATGGGACTTGTATAAAACCACACAAGTACTTACTTAAACGATTCCGTTTCTCAGAAAAATCCAATTGCATTTTTTCAAGCTCTTTTACCCCAAATTATGTTCAATCGGGGGATCAAATGCCCCCAGGGGCCGAAAATGAAACGGACCATCAACCAATTTTGATTAGAATGCGTAGATGAGGGTTGGATCTTTCATAAAAGCACAATTGAATTGGTCGTTTTAAAGCGTCCTAATTTTTTCCAGCTTATTCAACACCGCTCTGAATCCAAATTCTTTTATTGCACAGCGGTGACCTCCAAGGCGGCTGAACTATGCGAGCCCATGACCACTAGAGCGGATGCAACAAGGCTTCACTCATAATATGCCGCATTGGTTTTAGAGTAACGACGATCCTGTCACTTCAATTAACGCGCGCGTACCTTATTATTCCACATTACGTCGCTCTTATTAGGATTTTGACACTGTTGGCCAGGCTTTTAAGAACGTACACGTTCGTTAATACGACACATGGTCTTGTCAGTAGCCATGCAAATATACTGAAACCTACATTCTTTAACTTTAAAGAAAAACCACTTCGCACTCTTGCCTGCAAAGGTTAAACTGTTGCAGTTAAAAAAACTAGAGGCATTAATGGGACAAATTCAATGTAGTTCCTCTTTCTTAAAATGGAACAAAGAAGAAGTAGTCGTTCCAGTTCGGTTGGCAGAGCATTGGAAACAAAACAGGAGGAACGTTAAAACTGAAAAAAAGCATTTCAAAATAACTTCTGTTTAAGAATCATTTTATGCAATTCACAAACATTCCAACGATTGAAGCAGGTAACTACTCAACCGTATCGGGATTAAACAAATGACAGCATTGTTTATCACGTCACACCTCAGTGATTTCTTAGTCAAACAAATAAATTTTCAGACAGTTTAGATTAGTGTTAAAATTGATGTAAGATAAAATCTCGCTTAACCTGTAGATCACAGTAGCCCTAATGTTTACACGTTTTTCTTACACTAAAATTCCCTAAACCACGTGAGTGATGTAACATTAATTGTCGCATTTTGGAAGATATCCGTTAAAACGTCTGCGAACGGGTTGGTCGGTTAGTAATTTTACTATTATTCTTCGGCCAACCAACGACAGTGTGCTCATATGTGACGTTTAAAAACGCAATCAGAAGTGTTGTTATTATCGCTTTACAACACCATTCCTTGGGCCGTTTTCCTATAAGCCGTCCTCTACGTTAAATTAAATTGGTAATTTTCGTGTAGGCCAAAATATAATCAATTAAAGTGGATCCCCAAAGGGAACCTGCTAAATCATTTAGCAAGTTATCAGTTATGTTGTGTAATAGCGAGAAAGCTGTCTTCCCTCGTGTATGACTGTTTATTAGCTTTATCAACGTAACCCAGCACCTCTTGCAGTGGCTCAACAAGGTTTGTTACCAGTTGAGTGCTCGAGTAAACATATCCGCCACTTGGGGGAGAAATACTAGAAATGAGTAGTTTTGTGGTATACAATTGTAGTGAGGATGGGGCGGGTGATTGACACCATTGGGCACGACCGTTTATACCAAAAATACAACCTGATCGAAATTCGTGACCGAGAAAAGCTGGGTTCGAATCCCTGTGTGGCCAAAACAAAAAATGTGGTCAGGATTGCCCACTCTTCTCTTCTATAAAAACAAAACAATCTACTATCGCACTCCATTGTGAACTTGGCTTTATAGAGTTGAGATGCGAGAGTAGCGACTCCACGCCATCCAGTTGCATGACAACGTGTCAGTCATCAACATAATGTCCTGAAGAGGGCTAACTAACGTTCTCCGGTGTTCAACCGACTCCATCATGATGTTCGCAACCATAACGGAAAGTGGAGACCAAATGACCGTAACAAAAATCATTTATAAGGATTACCTCTGAACAAAGGTAGGTGGCATCCAGGACCAAACGAAGACATCTACAATGTGTGACAGCAACGAGCAACGTTGCTCCAATGTTAAGTCGTTTCGTAATCTTTCTGCTGCTACGTTCGCGGCCAACATTAACGTTGGTGAACAGGAAAACACATCGAACGAAACCACTACCTCTTCTGGTACAAACAGCTCTTTTATCTGCGCAGCAAAACTTTTTGACTGTTTCATTCGTCCTTCCTCACAACGGTACCCAAAACTTGGCCACGTTCAGCAAGATTTTCTGTAAACGAGTTTCAAAGGAAAGCAAAGCTCTTGAATTTTCGAAAGTCCGTAAAGTCCGCCCTTCCTCTATTACTTTTAACCAATGTCTGTCCCGGATTATCTGCTGCAAATGATAAATTCAGTTACGATGTTTGTTTAAAATTCGAAAGAAGACTATGGCTTGACATGCTGCTGAGGAGCTATGTTTGTTTGATGGTATGATTCACAAATATTCATGTAGGAAATCACAAAAACCAGACACGAAACTTTGTAATTTTGAAAAAATTTAAAACAGTCTGCGGATCGCTGCTCCATGTCTATTTCACTGTGAAATCATAATCAAACACCTGACTAACCGCCATTATTTCTTTGCTTAGTGAAATGTCATGTCTCTCAAAGTTTTTCGGGTATTCTGTAAGTCCGGGATTCGCCGAATGTTTTATTATTAATCCAAACCGAAATGCTGAACGAATCTTGTTAATTTTGCACAAAAGTAAGTAAAAATACCGTAGGCACTGATAAAACGGGTTATCCAGTCAAGAAACCAACATTAAATTTTCCAGACTGGCAGGCGAGGAGCGCCGCGCACGAAGCTGTCAATCAACTTACAAACATGGTTGAACGTCATGATTATGGAAATATTTGAATGCTGACCAGGAAATCATTCCTCACGCTGTTGAAGAGAGAGACCGAATGTTGAAATAAAAATTTGCGGGAAAACGGAGCGGGAACTCCGGCAAGGATAATTTTTTTTTAAACATTTCAGCAAATTCTTCAACATTACGCTGCATCTTTTTGAAGAGAAGAAGTCAACACAATACTCTCCGAATGTTTAATGCGCGCGATTCTATCACCAACTCCTGTGGATATTTTCTTCATGTTTAATTTGGGTCAGTACTTAATCCGTGCGTCTCAATATGAAAATATTACATAACTCTAGCATACGAACAAGGTGGGCTTCAGGTAAAGATACTCGTATTCTCAAAATAACGTCGTAATAGGACGATCGCAAGTAAGCAAAACACATTGGAAGATCGCAAGTAAGCAAAACACATTGGATGATCGAAAGTAAGCAAAACACATTGAACGATCGCAAGTAAACAAAACACAATGGATGCTCGAAAGTAAGCAAAACACAATGGACGATCGAAAGCAAGCTAAACACAATTATGCCGTGAATAAATATAGCGTCACGTGATATTAGTTTGTAGAAAGACAATCGTCTGGAATCCGCGCGATGCCTGCAAGGAAAAACCAACTTCCTCAAACTCAGGATGCTAATAAAAAGCAGGGCTCTCGGTCACTGACAACAGAGGTAACTCTTAGCGTTAAGTAAGGTGTTGTATCAGCTAAACAGCAAAATGCGTTCATGAACACCTGATGATATTCATGGGACCCTTAGAATCGCTTGACACTTGTGCCATAGTCTCGTGTTGGGACAAAAGGAAATGCAAAGAAAGGAATATCGTTATAATATATGTAAGATGGTAAAAGGAGCAGGATATCCACAAAGCAGGATATCCACATTATTGGCGTAACAATGCCTGTCTTTATTTAAATCGCTGGCGATGTTTAGTGCGAAGGCAAACCTAAGGACAATAGAAAGTTTGTATGAATATAGACTTGACAATGTACATTGATATATTGATATTTCTATAGGGAAAATATTTTTGTTGCTGACTTGGGATATTTTGCTGTGATTTAGGCTAGCTTATTTGCAAACAACGTTTTCAACCTTATACAGGTATGTGCAGATTGGCTGTTACAAATCCACGTCAACAAACATTATATCAGATAAAGTCGTTTAATTCTGGTTACTTTGCGAAGATTTGTTAAACTGTAACTTACACAACTCAAAACATTTTGTGTTGCAGAAGTCTTTGGTTGATCAAAGGGAGGATTTAAGACGGATCAGGGCAGGGTCCGACAGACTAGAAATGGGAGCAAGGTTTGTGAGCTATAATAGCGACATTTTTGTCGGAAAAACAATAAACAGGCATAATTTTTGCGCGGGATAATAATGAACATAAATATCTTTGCCCGCCTAACTAAACGCGGACATTTTAAACTATTTATAGTTGTTACTGCTTTGCAAAGTAATATCATGGTTGGGGCTACAGTTTATAGAGTTAGGTTAAACTCGGTCTGGTCTGTGATTCAAAGTCTGGTGTCATTAACTTGCACAGTGTCTTAAGCTTCGCCACTCGCCTTTGGTCCGTTAATATTGCGCAAAAATTATGCCAGGTCACAAGCTAACATCTGGTTATAAACGGTTGCTTACAATATTTGCCGGGCCTTTGTAAGCGCTGGAAACCCGACTGATCGGCTGGAGTAAACTAAATGTGGTTTAAAGTATTTATATTAGACATATGGTTGAAGCAGTGTGGTGATTAAACATTTCTTTTTCCAAAAATGTCAACAAAACTCTTTCAATGTAAGTTTCATCAAAATACATAAAGGGTTCCGTGAGCTGTCGAGATTTGGCGAAAACTACTGAATATTTATTCTAAACGTCTGAGCAACAAGCGGATGAGAATAAAAACAAAAAAGAAAAAAGTGACGACAGTTTATACAAAAAGCCAACAAAATTTCGGAGATTAACATTTAGATTGAATAACCTTGCAGTGTTCCTTGGACATAAAGTTTATAAATCTCAACTAAAATCCATGATGACGTCCATCCCCATGATGTAAACTCTTGGTGTTTTTTCAGGCATTGGTTGAAGGTGATTGGAATCCTGCTTTCCTTCATCACAATTGCTTCAGCAGAGTATAAAATGGACGCAAGTAAGTATTTTGTTACCAATCATAAACTCTTAAGTAATTTAATTTATTTGTTAGTTTTTCAGATTTTGGTGGATTTCAAATCGATTTACGTTCATGTGTTTTGTGCAGAGTTCACTTGCGATGATGGGAAGGAGGTGTTGGCTGGGTGGTTTTGCAATGGTGATTCTCCTCCCATTTGCACGGACGGAAGTAATGAGAAACCGGCTAACTTTTCCACTTATCCTGAAAACCTCACCAGTCCTTACATGAGGTGAAAGCACTTAAATATGTTCCCTACATTCGTTGTATTAGTGTTGACCAACAAATAGACGATGTTATCAGGGCTTGACTTTACTTGAAAAAAAAAATAGAAAAAAAAAAATAAAAAATTTCGGGTCAAATAAGAGAGTTTCAAAACCCCACGCATTCAGAAGTGTTTTTACTTTCTAGAGAATTATTGATTGCGAAACACTCACACGTAACAATAATGTTGTTGAGGTAAGAAGTGGCCAGTGGGTGGCGCAAGGAGTGAATCTAAGATAAGTAAAGGTTTATATCTGGGGTGGCCAACACGTCAATTGCATCACAGTTTGCGTTGAATTCACAAAATTTTAATAAAGTTTACCGAGAAAACTAAAATTTTCATTAATGCTCGCCAGGTTAACGCATCGTTTGAGCAATGTTATACGAAACACGTGGCACATTGTTACGTAACGAGTGGCACTATTACCACAAATGTGGTATTATTCGGCAATACAAAGAAGCAACATTTTGTTTATTACTATTTTCCCCAGTAAAACGTTTTTGGCGCAGAACGAAAGTTAAAATATTTTTGATATTATAGGTGGTATAAATACGTTACAATCATAATGCATTTACTTCTAAAACTTTGTCTTAAGAAATTCACTATTATAGCGCACAAAAAATATATATACCAACTTACAACCGGCACGTATTTCATGTTTTTCTGATTTAATTACCGACGTAAAAGATTTTGTTTGTGAAATGCGCATTTTATTTCTTCGGCAATCCAACACAACTACGCAAACTACCTTTAATTCAACGCCGCAGAAGCCCACGTAGGTTTTCTGCCTAACTCGAACTCAAGCAGCAAACATGGTTCTGCGAAAGATTCCCTCAAAATTAACCGTCCTTTTAAATATTCCCGTCGCATGTGAATCGATTATTCAGAAGCTCGATTGCTTTCGCTGACAAGTTGGGGTTGTGGGAGTTTGGGAAAGTTAAGGATTGCGTTGAGGATGTTTTTTTACCAGGGTTTATGAGAGCTGGATGGAAGGACAGTCGTGAAATAGGTGTGTAAAGATTTCAAGGGTGTGTGTGCAGAAGTGACAGTGAAGGTCTGATTAGAAGGTCGAGTAATTTAGCTGTTGGGATTTCAAGGTTGTATTCAATGAGGGAAAGTTGGGGTGTTGTGGGGGTTTCCAGTATGCGGGGTTTGTAATATTGTTTTAAAGGAGAGAGAAGTGAGAGAGGGGGTGTTAACCGCCCCGAAACAACAAATCCCTGCAGAGAAGATGGGGCCGGAAGTCCTAAATGCAGTAGACACCATTGTCAATAACAATAACAAAGGTACAGGATATTGGCTGATTAAAAATAGGTTGTGATGATATGATTTAGTATTATTGCCTCATATAGTTACACACCACCTTCTCTCCGAGCATTACAACATAACATGTGCCTCATGTTTAACTAATCAATAAACACTGGCAGTTTGTGTTGTTACAACGGGATGGTTGGTGGCGCACCATCAGCGACAACACCTGTCAGTATTTGATTATCCGCTGGTGTGACGTCAGCTGTCACACCTGTAGTTGTAACCACCTCATCAACCGACTCTGGTGCCTTCGAACCTGCCATTCGGACGAGCGAAGTTGCGCCGCATCTGAGGTCTTGATCTTTTCTACGGTTTGCGGTGGTTTTGCACCTGCGTCTGCTGTCGCATTTGCTGCTGCTTTTTGTTCATTGACATTTATTGAAAAGTCATTCCTTTCACAAAAAATCTCACCTTTCCGGTTTTTCTTCGCACATGACTTTATAGCTCAGGGTTAAAGCGGGCTTCAACTTCGAGGTTGTCGTCCGTTGCAAACGGATCAACATCTTTCACACCATCGGCCGAAGCACTAAGCAGGGAAACTGCCTTCGCGTGGTGCATGACGCGTTTTTTTGCACAACTTAAAATGCATATGACCCGGCCATGGCAACTTTGCGTAAAACTAAAGGTACATCTACAACAAACATATATCGAAAGTTTTTTGGTTCTACGTCAACTAAAAAATGAAGAAAACTGCACAAAATTTGCGGCGACCAAAAATCGTAAACCTTTGGCACTGTGGCGAAAATGACACAACACAAGGCACTCGCGTCGAAAAAATGCATTGTTTAGATAGGAGAAGGCGCATTATATTGCAAATATCAAATAGTTTCAAACATAGGAGAATCGACAGATTGCGTTGCCTCAAAAGTCAGGACAAGGTTTTACATCTTCCCTGGAGACTTGATAAATTTGAGTTCTAGTCACTAATAATTACCTAATTCCAATTGTTTTCTTCCACCTTGTTTTCTCCTCAAGGATGCACCTAGTTTGGTGCCTAACGGATGACGGTGGCTGTATTGTCACCACAAAGTAGAAGTATTTGCGTGGCCGGATGGTCGGCATGATCGTCAGCATCAGTCGCACCAAGCTGCACTGATGATATCTTATAGTACGGAGCAGTGGTCAACTGTTCTAAGCTCATAGAATTTGTAATATTGGCTCCAATTTGCATTCTATTAGTTTTTTTTTCAGCAGATGTTACGCGAACTTGTTGTGAAGTCGTAGGTTGTGTATTGATATTCACATATTTGCATACCTAGTCGTGTATGACTAGTTGGCATTAATGAGGTTTATTTGAAACCAAACCTAACATTTATAGATTATCAATCATGACGACTCTTCATGTTTTAACTTTTATAAATACTAATCTCCCGAAACTATTGTTATATGACGTAATACATTACTTTCGTTACAGTTGCGATAACAAGTTTGACTTTGGCAATTCAACCAATGTATGCGCCCTAAGAGTGAATGAGTTTTGCAAAGGAATAATCCAATGTGTTGGAAAAACACCTTGTGACGGTCGATGCCCCTCCCACTTCCAGTGTCCCAATTCTACTTGTTGGAAACGTTCGACTGTTTGTGATGGCGATCCTTGCAATGATTGTCCAGCTTTCCAACACTGGAATAATGGACATGGATTCAAATGTGTTCGGAATGGCAGGAATTGTAGTCTTCCGCAGATGTTTCTATGGGATGGCATTGCTGATTGTGATGATAAATCTGATTTGTGTTACGCCTCGGAGAATGGAGATGTCAGGTAATTCGTTTTTGATTTGCATATGCGTACTTTCCAGCACTGACCAGACTCCCCTCTCCCTTCTCCCGCTGTGCTTCTGATCTTACGATATATCACGTTTTCTTTTCAACGCCATAGGATATGTGTGTCGACGGGCGTCACTCGTCCTATTGCAGTGAAAACGAAATCAACTAAAACGGTTGTAATGATAAATATAGTTTTAGTCATATGAGATTTTATTATGAAATTCCTGTTGAGATTTTATTATTTTTATCAATGATTATGGATAGTAAAAAAGTACGGCTTTAACTGCTTGCTTGTTGTAAAAAATGCATCCATAAACAAAACGTTATTGCAGAGATATTCGTACTTCTTCATCCCTAAACGAACAACTGTGTTCCCAATGTACAAATGACTCCATGATCATCTCAAGGTCAAGTGTTTGTGATGACGTCATAGATTGTCCTGATATGAGTGATGAATGCAGTTGTAACGGGAAATTCCCTCAGCAGTGTAGCAATATCAATACAGGGTATTTTGGGTAGTTTTGAAAATACCTTTTATGTCGTTAATGCAAATTATCTACTAAATTTTTTTTAGTTCAAAACCACGTTGTAATTGTTTCGACAATAATGGTGTCTGTTACAACACATTGGATCAAACCAACATTCCCTGTAATTCAAAAAATGAAATCTGCGACAAGCTTGCTCCTTGTCTGGGTAATTCCCCATGTGAGTACCTCTGCCCATCCCACTTCCAGTGTCCGAATGCAGCATGTTGGAAACGTTCGACTGTTTGTGATGGCGATCCTTGCAATGACTGCCCAGCTTTCCAACACTTGAATAATGGACATGGATTCAAATGTGTTCGGAATGGCAGGAATTGCAATCTTCCGCAGATGTTTCTGTGGGACGGCATTGCCGATTGTGATGATAAATCTGATTTGTGTTACACCTCGGAGAATGGAGATGCCAGGTATTTGTGAACTGTTGTTCATACAGGTTATGATAAGACAGAATGGACTTGTGTCATTTGCAGAGACCTTCGAAGTTTTCAGACATTTAATCATCGTTTATGTTTCCAATGTACAAATAACCCCATGATCATCTCAAAGTCAAGTGTGTGTGATGACGTCATCGACTGTCCCGATAAAAGTGACGAATGTTTTTGTCAATCTGGGAAAACCAAAGATTGCGGCAAGTTTCATTTGTAAGTGATAAAACATTAGTTTATTCATAAGATTAAAACCACTGACATCCAATGCGTCACCAGAAATCTATGACTTGCATAGTGTAAGGTGTGTTAATTGTCTGTAATTACTACATGACTTGTTTTCATTGGCATGACTCATAAACTAATGCAGGTATTAAGGATGGTTTTCGCCGCTGCAAGAAAATACCCATTTGTTTAATGTCATGACATCATAAAGACGTTTTGGGCCTTGAATACAAAGTATTTTAGTCGAAAACGACTTTAAATGCACGTCATTGCATATCTGGACACTGCAAGCCAGCAACCTTTGTGACGCAACAGTGTTTCAATAATGGGCGACCATGCATAAGAAATTTGCTTAATATTCAGTTGACAGTTAAGGTTTTTGGGTTAAAGTGGTTTCATTATGTTTCTCTGTTCTTTGGGTGTTTGGTGTTTAAACTTCTTTTCGTAATTTAGGGTCAGTTCTGAGTTGAATTCCCATGTATGGGTATAAAAGACGTTTGTTTAATTACTACATGTGTCGCAAGTAAATATCATCTGTATTTAATCTCAGTTTTTACTTGTACAATAAACGCGAAACATTCAAATATTTTCAGTGTTGATGATAAAGTGAAGAACAACTGTTCAACAACAACAACAACCTACTACATACAGGGAATTTGGCAGTGTTCTGTAAGTGAGAATACATAACTTATAGTTTTGTCGGAAATAAGTGGTTTAGATGTTTACGTACGTTTGTAGGTTCATACCAACACAAAGTACTTACTTGCTGAACAAACTTCAGTTTAAAGGTTAATATTTGTTCTGTCTGTGGCGCCATCGCTACCAGTTTAAGTACTAGTGCATGTTGAAAGATTACGATGTTCGCACGTTGTTTTATATTGGTGGACAACATTCAGTGACATCATACACAATAACCACACCTCACCTACTTCGCTGCTACAAAACACAGGGTTCAACTAAAGCGCGTTGCATTCGGCTGCTCTAGGGTGGATATGACTTCTGCCGCATTTCACTTTGCCATTATCTTCACGGACGATGTACGAACCCGGTGTCTCATGATGTTAAGCCACTTCGTAGTACGAACTTCACTGGCGTAGCCGACAAAAATCCCCGTAATATCCTTACGGATTCGTTTGAAAACTTTTATCGCGATTTACAACCTCTTAGATAATTTCAATCAAATTCCTTACCATCAGGAAAGATTGTTCGCTCTCTTTGACACATTGCACATTTGTTAACTGTTCGTAATGTACTTAAACCTCAAAAGCTCGGAGATTGGAATTCCATCCCACTGTTTAAAACCAATTATGGGATGTGGGGGAGTGAAAAACTAGCCACGCATGAAAGATTGATCATTCTGAAACATTGAAATTCCTATTACCTTAGTAAAGAAATACTTTCAAGGTCGTTAACAGTTGGAACTTGTGCTTATACCGAGTTCCCCAGACGTTTCCTGTGCAAAGTTGACATGCGTGGAATTTATGTGGTATTTGGGTTGCACTAAACCACCCAACACGGAATGTAGTAGTGATTTGTGATACCTACATTTTAAACAATTGCCACAAAAATAACAGCAGACGTTTGTGGGTACTCAAAGCACTGCGACTACGGCGAGAGTTTGAAAGAGGAATCGCGTGAAAAGTCAATTTCGTCGTCGTATTCCACACGTTTAAGAGTTAATACGCGCTTTCGTCACAAATTGTATTTGTTCGTCAAGCTTATTTTGCTATTTTCTTTGTTTTTTACCTGGTTGATGTATAAACTTTGACAAAACTTGTGAGAAATAAACATTTTGTAATGAATGATCACATAGTGATCACATTCCCAGGTATAAAATTCTCGAACAAGTTTGCTGTCATGACGTCTGTTGCTGTCGATGTGTCGTTGGACGTTTCTAGGTGTCCCGCATGGGCACTGTTCCTAACAAATTGAGTTTGTGAACAAAAAGTTTACGGTACCTGGTCTGTCGCCACCGGATTCACAAATTTTGTGGCAGAGAAATCTGTTTTAAAACTTGCGAATGATAAAACCTCATGGAACAGCCACGAAATCCCGACAAGCTTTACAATGACTAATAAAAGATTCGTTTAAAATAATAACCAAAATATTCCTTCCAGCATTAGCAACATATCGTCAACACAAAAACATACCAGGAACCACGTGATCTGTTTTACACAGGCTGGGTTTAAGTGGAAGAGGTTCGACAACAAACTTCTGTGCGATGGGAAGCGGGATTGCGATGGTATGATCAAGAATCCCGACATGGTTGGATGGGTCGCCACCGATGAAGATCCTCAAATTTGCAAACATCGGAAACACTGCGACACAAAAGACAAACTTCTCAATATTCCTATGTCCAAAGTTTGCGACGGTTTTATCGATTGCAGGGATGGAAGTGACGAATATCCAGAAGAATTGTGCACTAAGAAAGGAAGATTCTATTGTCCAACGTTGAATGGAGGCAAAGTAAAGTTATTTCTTGTCGACAAAACCCCAAAAAATTAAGGACACCTTAATTGCAAGAGTTACAGGAAAATCACTTAGTAGCTATATTTTAACTACAAAAGACAAATTGGTATCGGTGTGTATTGTTCAGTATTGTTTGTCATAATGCCTTTTGTTGAATCTTTCGCACACAGTTAACCACAAAGATGGTTTAAGTATTTCCCAGATTTTTGTGACAGATTTCTGTCAACGAATCGGATGTTTGTGACCTCACAATTAACTGCGATGATCAAAGTGACGAAATAAACTGCACAAATGACGAAAGGTTTTATTGCGAAAACAAAGTTCCATTGTTCGTTAAGAAGGAGAAGGTAAACACATGTTAACAATATTTAAAGTTTTGTGTCCTCTGGCAATAACGTTTTGATTCCCTGCATGTTACTGTTGTGACCAAAATTAATTTAGCGATCCCGAATTCGAACTAAAGTTTTTGGGAGGGCGGGTATGGAAGTTTTAGGACCTATTACGAAAGGCCTTTTCTCCGTTTTTTAGCGCTTAATTTCTCAACCCCAACTATGATAAACGCTCAGTTCACCCTGCACTAACGACTCACCGTCAATAACAAAAGTTGGGAGCCGAAGTACAGAGGCGGATACTTTCGTAATTAACTGAAACGATGTCAATATGAATAAATCTTTAGAAGCGCCCAATATTAAAAACACGAATAACAAAGAATAAAGTGCGACCCACTGCACAAATCATGTTCTTTACACCTAACCACAGAAGCACACCTGAACGTTTGCCACCAGATGAGAACTGCCAGTTATACATGTAAATTGCAGCACACAGTTTTTGTTCAATTTCCATAGTTCCGTCGTTCACTAATTACATACAAAACAGTTATTTCGCATGATGCTGTTTACAGACGCCAATATCACCAACTTAACTGCAAAGTTTTCTTTAATTTACTCCACATAGAAATTCAATGGAGTCGGCGACTGCTCTGATTGGTCAGACGAGTGCCCAACAACTACAAAAGTGATCAAAGAAAACATATTATCATCACGATACGAGTTGATTGCAAACCCATTTCTACGAGCCATTGTGTGGATAATGGGGATGCTCGCCATTGCCGGAAATTTGGTAAATCAAACTAAGTTTGCAAACTGCGGACAGGGTGTTTACACGCACTGTTTCGACCTGTAAGGTCTCATCAGTGCAGCTGTTGAAGTGTCACTGTGCTAGCTTCTACACTAAGAGGCACACAAAATTCCACTTTGTGGTACCTGTCCGGTCAACGTCGATCTGTTGGGTACCCAAAACTGCGTGCCAAACAACAGAGACGAACCACTGTGGAGCGCGCTATGGCCAAACGGATCCGTTTGGTAACCGATTGTGCGAATGGCAAAAACACCAATGCAATATATGTGCAAAAAAATCCATGGTTGCAAGCCGCAGACAGGGTGTGTACACGCACTGTTTCGACCTGTATGGTTATATATTGCATTGGTGTTTTGGCCATTTGCGCTTTCGGTTACCAAGCAGATCCGTTTGGCCTTAGTGCGTGTACACACCCTGTCGTGTACACACCCTGTCTGCAGCTTGCAAATAGCACGTGTACACACCCTGTCTGCACCTTGCAAATATTATGGCTTTTTTGCAAACAAAGTTTGTTTGTCTTGTTTGAACAATAAGAACACGTGTTATATTCCTCCAATTTGTTTTGAGATTGTCATGGTGATGGAAAGCAAAACGTTGGCGACGACAGAATCACAATCTGCTACATTTCGCACAAACCATCTGCTCGTTTTGAATCTATCCGTTTCCGATCTACTCATGGGAGTTTATCTGATCATGCTGGGAGCCACTGGTGTCAGATACTCCGGAAATTATTGTGCCAATGACCTTATTTGGAGATCAAGCGGAAGTTGCACCACAATGGGGGTATTGGTTTTGCTTTCAAGCGAGACATCGGTGTGTACAATGGTTTTGTTGACCATATTCCGACTGTATGCTGTGAAAAACGTAAGTGAAACAATTGTATTTAAGTGAGCTATTGCCAACTTCGTTGAACCGGTGACGCCCCTTTTCAAAATTTTATGACAACTTTCTCTCTGTAAATCTTTTATCTTCGGAAACCTATTTATTATCACTCTCACAGCTATTGCAAGGTTCTAAGCCTGACATGAGCCTGACATGAGAAACTGAAACGAATATTGTTTTTCATGAAAACACGGTAATGTTCTCTTTTGTTTCAGCCACTTGATGCATCCTTGAAACCGGAATTGAAAACTGTTATCCTTTCAATTATCCTCTCCTGGGCATTCTCGTTTACAATTGCTTTTATTCCACTCACAACTCAGCTTCAACATTTGTTTGAAACCAAAGCTTGGATGAATGAGAATCCGTTTTTTGACAATGTTGCAGTCGACTTTTCTAGTAAGATATTGTCGTTGATATTGGTGGTGAAACCAGTTTCGAATGACTCTAGCGTTGCGTATACAGGCATGAATAACTTCATGGATCGATTTGTAACTTTTTATCACAACTTTACAAGCAACGATTCCCAAGTACTCAACACTGCCCTCATGCGAGTGAATAATGCTAATTCCTGGATGGATTTTATGGATATTCTAGAGGATTACAGTTACACTGAGCTATTTGATATTTCTGGATATTTGGGGTTCGATTTTATTACCACAAAATCTTCAATTTTTTTGCCACAAAATTATTTATGTGTAGATATTACAGCAGCAGCAGTGTTTGCATCAGCAAACTGTATGTAACTACCAACGACAAGGCATGGGGATATTCAATCGCTATTATTACTCTTAACTTCCTGGCCTTTATGTTTGTGGCAATTACGTATTTTTGGATTTACAAGAAGACAACTGCCAGTGCCAGGCAAATAAACGAGAGTTCAAGAGATGGAAGGGCTGCAAAACAAACCAAAGGTAAGCACCTTTATATTTGCAGACATATTTTTTCATTAATGCTGTTTCTTTCGACAGAAATGCAAAAGAAAATCCTTCGACTGATAATTACTGATTTTCTCTGCTGGGTTCCAATTTCCATCATGGCATTTATAAACTTTGGTGGAATCCCTATGCCTCAAGTGATGTACGCTGTGTCAGCAATTATCCTACTCCCCATCAACAGCTCTCTAAATCCCCTGATGTACTCCAACGCCCCGAAACTGCTTTATGATAAAGTCCGGGAAGGCATACAGGCCGTTTTCTTACGTCTACAGGCCGCTCAAGGTCTACAGGCCGTTTTCATACGTCAGCCACAGGAAGAGCAACAGGAAAACGTGGACGTGGTTGAAACAGAAACCACTATGTAAATAAACTTTGCATTCAGTTTTGTGCAAAATATGAAGTAATTTTTTTCTGACATCGCATTGACAAAACCGATTAATTTTTTGAGTCCCTTCGCTTACCTTCTATGTGTAGAATTCTATTTAAGTTTGTGATGGCAGAGTAATTTGAACACAAAATTGATATTTCAAATGACTTCCTCTTGTTTCAACATCTTTCAAGTGTGACAATGTAATATCATAGACGCCAGATCTAGTCTGCCCAAACTGTTTGGTGTTTTTCTTGTCTCCATTAATGTCCGGTTATGTTTTTCGGTTGTATTTTGTGGGTCTTCATTTTATGTACCAAGGTATGAGTCACGTGATGAGTTGGTCGGACCGGTCGTCCACGTCACACGTCATCCAAGGACACTCTTATCATGTGTGAGTGTTGGAATGCATGACATCAACTTGGGTAGAATCATTTTGGACATTACAATGATGCGGTGATTCCCCTTGCTTCCAGTGACTTCCCCACTTTATTTTGTTTTCTATCGAATTGGAGGAAACATTTGAGTGCATTTGTGGCGTCCAAAGTACCAACCATCGTATGAGATGAAATATGATGAAGTTGGAACATATTGGTGATAAAATCAGTGTGTTTAACGATGGATATGAAGTTATCGTGTTACTGGATAAATGTTTAAATATGATGTTATGATGTTGGAAGCATTCCATGCAACCAACTTATGGAATACAAACTAACGGCAGAGAAAAATATATACTGCCATCTTCAAAAATTTATCAAAAAAATTGAAAACCCCTTCTCAAAACCCCCTCTAACACGCCTTGTACATAAACCTCTAACTGTGTATTTTGTGCGTTATTATGGTCGCATAAGTGTAGGTTGTTGTCGTCTAGATAGTTCAAACTTTTAGTAAACCAATTCTTCTTTTCAGTGATAATTTTATTACTTTGCTGTAGAATCGCTTTCAAAAATCTTTCTTCTTTAACACTGCATCAAATGAGTTAACTTATTTCAATATTTCGTATAGCAACGCAGGCATATGGTCATTACGAAAAGAATATTTAAAACGAACGTTAAAATTTATACGTATTTTTACCCCGAAAGAGTCATTTTGTAGATATTTCAATATCATTTTTCTCAACTACCATTTTTACTCTCCGGCACTTAATTGAAGTAACTTCCCATGGTTAGTAATTGGTTGGAGTGTTAATGCTCTTTTTAAAAACTTAACTTTGAACTTTGCAAATGCTAACAATTGTTTTGTTTTCTGCAACTATGAATAGTTTTTGCCACTTGTTGTTATCAATAAACAGAGTGTTGAGAGGCTAAAAAGTGTGAATTCTTATACGAGGTACAAGTTCCAATCAGACTTAATATTTTATCATCCATGACGACTCTTCATGTTGAATATCGATTAAAGCAACCATCACTAACCACTATTCTTACTGTTCAAAGCTTGCTTGTGTTTGAAGGAAAAACAAAGACTTCTCACGAAAACGAATGTTGAAAAAACATGCAATCGGGTGTGATAGAACTGCATTAGAGCATCAAAATCACGAGAAAACAGAAGTTTTCAGTGGCAGTGTGCGAATTAATATGTAACAGACTATGTACATGTTGCAACTGGCCCTGACCATTTCCACCTTATATGTAAGTATGTCACATTTACGGAAACGTTAATTTCAGGTTAAAATCTGCCAGTCTTGGTGTGTAAGACAAATATATTTCGCTTTTATATTACTCAGGATGCTTAACAAAAATTAATAACAAAAGCAAAATATATTTGTCTTACATACCAAGACTGACAAACGTTAGCCTGAAATTAACGTTTCTGTAAATGTGACATACTTACATATAAGGTGGAAATTGCAACAGAATGGGGAATGATTCCCAGAATTAATTAACAGGGAAAAAATAATTGAAAAACTGCGCGCAAGCCAAAAACACGACAATGTTACATTACTTCGGTTGTATTGATTGTAATATATATTCGTACACATAAAACATACATACATGGATAGGTTACATTTGTACGTTGACGTGCGAATTAAATTAAAACTGACTGTAAAAAAAACATTCAGATACTCAATGATATTTTATCACGAGTTTTTCTTAATGTGTTGGCCATTTGGAGCGCCAGATAGCTCGTGAAAGCTCGTGAAAATAAGATTTAAGCAGCCATTCAGTCAAAAATAGTGCACCAGTAACTACGGTAATTTTAGACCTGAGACTGACACGGCGGATGGCAGATATTAAATGATTTATGTTCGTTTATTTTGTCAATTTGTGAATTAATCGATTCCACATTATGTACCAAAAAAGCATCCAACTAGCGAACTCACTTGAACACCATCAGGTTTACAGGCTTCTCATTGCAGCCTATAGCTGAATCAGTCACTTGAACACCAGGCCTTCCAGGCAAAGCAAAAATTTGGGACTAAATGTAGCGTCGATTAATGTTATAGAAAATGTCAAAAGTGACCACAGGAATCAGCCTGTTCAGGATCTGTCTTCACGAATCAATATATTGTATTACTAAAACTCCAAAAGCAGTAGTCGATTAATTAATAGTGCGAAATATTTGTACCCAGTTATTTACCATAAACCACGCACCACGGAAGCAACGATCTGTCGTCCCCGCGATAATAGTTTCTCCGCGTTAGTATTATAAAGGCTTTTGTAGAGCTACAGACAGTGTGTGCACACGCACTGTTTCCAACTGTAAGGTCTCATCAGTGCATCTGTTGACAGGGACACGGTGCTAGCTTTTACACTAGCAGGCACTCTAATTTCCACTTGTGGAACCTTTTGGTCAACGTCGATCCGTTGGGTAGAGCTGCAGCTCTCCAATAATATGGCCTTTTTTGCACATATATTGCATTGGTGTTATTGCCTTAGCACTTTGGGTTACCAAGCATATAGGGTACCCAACGGATCGACGTTGACCAAAAGGTACCACAAAGTGGAAATTAGTGTGCCCGCTAGTGTAAAAGCTATAACACAGTGCCATTGTCAACATCTGCACTGATGATACCTTTCAGGTCGAAACAGTGTGCACAACCTGTCCGCAGCTCTCCAATATTTTGGCTTTTTTTGCCCATGTTAAGGCTTTTGTATTATGCAATAACAAGTAAAACTAAAAATACTTTCACAAGACTCAGCACATGGTTGCTGATGGTTATCATGTAGTGTTGATGGTAAGCACATTTTGAAACATCAAACCCAACTCACACACACGTGGCAAAATCCCATGCAACGTCATGGTTTATTGCTGTGCTGACGCATGGGTGTAGCAAATAAAACTTTTCATACCAAGTTGTCAAAACCAAGAGTTTATTTGCCTTTCTACGAACGAAAATCGTCCGCTATGTTATCTTGAAACAAATTTATCAAATAAACGTGTATTTCTTAATTAAATTCACTGTTTTGACTTAACGCAGATTTGACGCCACAAAGGACTCTTCAATACATAGTTTCAAGTAATAAATGTTATTAACTGTTACGTAGTGACTTGTGGTGTTCACTTCAGATGGACAAATGAACTGAGTGTAATTGCAAGAGAGGCGCTCGACTGTCCAGGGAATGTTATATTGCGAGTTAATTTGATTAGACGATGATATGCTGGTCGAGACTTTGAATTAATCTTGATTCAGGGAGTGATTTCTGTTTCATGAAACGCATCTGAGATATTTTCCATTCCCATGTGTGATTCGGCTGCTGAGACCAAAGCTAAATCTGCTTGCGTTCGTTCTTGAATCCGTGGCAGACTTGTTTATTAATTGAAACATACGTTGGCAAAGTCAGGCGGCGTAAATTTTAATTAGTTTCAAGCGCGTTTAACTACACTTCAACAGGTGAACGAATTGCAGCGAATTAACTACTAAAAGAACGTGCATACAAGCAGCTCGATGACGAGAATAATATCAGGTTGGGGAAGTTGTCCAGCAGGGAAAGCTTGCTTGTGCTCCGCAGGAAAGCTTAACTCCGCCTGTTTCCTTTCCGTCTGGTGTTCCAGTGGTGAGTTTCAGGAAACATGCGTTGTGGTCAGCAGAACTAAGCCAGGAAAACATGTTTGTTGCTACAGTACCAACCTGGTAAAAAAAAAACAGATTACAAATGATTGCAAAGAGATTTTGTGCAACTTTCTGTCAAATCGAAAATTGAACCGTTTTCACCTAAGTTTCTTTTCATTAACAAAACACTTCAACGGATTTTACAAGTTTCGTTGATGTACGTGAATTGTTTTATCACTGTTGTTATCTTCTATCATGGCCGAAGAAGAAGGAGAAAAAAGTTTGGTGGTTTAAAGGGTCGTGCGTATAGAGTGGAGCAACCAGTTGCCAAGAACAGCGAACAGCGAAGTTTCTAAGAGCATTCTTCTAGCAGACTATTCGATTTTTGCACCGAAATAGTTGTTTGGTCATATGTTACACACAATAATTAAACATTGTGCATTTATATTCATCAGTACTCAATCATTTAGATTGTTCTTTAAAATCTGATCTTATTTACAATGTTGAAGAGTGCAGTCTTGTTCTTGTTGGTTTGTTGCATTTACTACTGTCATGGAGGTGGATGGGATGCTCATGTAGATTACATTTGCAACCCGTACAAAGATAAAATACAGTCTTGTGCCTTGTTTCAAAATGGCGGGACCATTTGGGGCAAGACACCATCAGATGCTGTAACATGTTCATCACAGGTAAAATAGAAACTTTGCATATCAAATACATATTGGTGCTAATACACGTAATTTTTTCAGGAACTCAACAACGCCAACTTTTTTAATGAGAAGCCATCTACGTTTACCTGCCTCAATCAAAAATATTTCTTTCTTCTAGAAGTTTCTGATCACACGGGTATATACAGAAAAGCTCAAGTTTCTGTTGCGGTGACGACCAAAAACAATCTAGGTATAGTGGCCCCACTATTGGCATACCTAACCCGAAGTGTTCGTGGGAGCCAAATGGTTGTCTGGTTTAAAATGTCTTACATAGAAATAAACAAACTTAACACAGGGTTTATACTGCAGGTTTAACGCAGAAAATTTCCCACTTTATTGTTTTGAAAATTGCATGTTACCTAGAAATTTGAACAATGTTTCATGCCTACACGTTTTGGGGCACCAACCTTGTAAATACGTGACAGATAGTACATGGCCAATATGCCAAAGATCTGTGTTTCAGTGTTGCACTTTTGGAATTATAGCAAGTTATTTTAACAAAGTTATTCCAGGCAGGACAAAAAATAAATAAATTAAGAAACTTAATCTTAGTACGGAGGAGCCATCTCTCTTTCGACCTATTCCTGTTGTCTGCGCCTGTATTGCAAATCAACTTGGTTATATTTTCGTTTGTTTTAAAAAGATTGACATCATTTTGTGTCTTGTCCAAGGTTTTCTGGTTGTTGGAAAGACTGGCGTTAAAGGGGATGACTTGGCGGTGATATCTGGAAAAGCAAGAACTTACCTCGCCAGTTTAGGATACTAACAATGCCTTCTCATGTAAGTTTTAATGGAAAACAACTTGCCACTGTTACACGAAACGATTGTGTTTTAGGTAATGAAGTCGACATCGTGATTTTACAAATCGACAAACATATATTCAATAACTTGTCGTAACCCAAACTCACAATAAAATAGCATGTACATTTTCGTGCTGTTTACAATAGCAGAAGTGCAGAAGCTGGGCTAGCAACTATAAGACACTTGTTATTTTTTTACTTAACACGTTAAAACGGCTTATGTCTTAAACACATCAAAAGAGTTATTAGGAAAGCAGTACGTCAATTAAAGCTAAATGAAAAATATTACCAGCTTGATTGGCAAACAGGAAACTGCACTGATGCATTACAGGTGCGCTGTAGAACCCCGACACTAAAAAGAAAAGCGCCAAGCGCATGGGCCGCATCCAAAGTTTAAAAACAATCACTTTTTCATATCATGAACTCAAAACCTGATCAAACATCCCCAATGGGACTGGGAAACACTTTCAAGCTAGTAAATTTCCAAACCATTAGACCTTAACTGCGTTAACCAACGGCAGTCTTGCCGTGTAAGCCATGGTACGCTAAGTTTTTTATCGTTACAAGAGAAAGCGTATTGGTTGCAAATGTCTAACAGTACAGTACACCTGAATTTTGCTTCGGAAAAATGAAAGCACTTGGTTAATGGCATACTATTTAACTGCGTAACATTTACTGTGTAGCTGATTAAACTTTTCTCGTTTTGAAGCATATTAATGAGATATGCTACCTACAAGGGCAGCATAATCTGGACAGGTTTACTTTTGAGAACAGTTGATTTGCTTCTGTTGTAATAATCTGTAAAATCAGATAATACATTTATTACCTTGAAGTAGGTTGTGCAACGTATGCCGCAATAAGTAACGTCTAGTTTAGGCATAGAGTTCCTAGGTGAACCTCACTTTGGAGTTTAGGGTTTAAAAGGCAAGAGCCTTAAGGCTAGAACTTGGCAATCAACTTTTGTCGGGTTTCGAATTATTCAATCTTTGCATGTACAATTGTATTCTTTGCATGTACAATTGTATTCTTACCAAGTGCCAATATGAAGACACGCAATAACAACAATCCTTTTCACATAAGTAGTTTACATGGCAACTGATATAGTATACAATAGAATGCCCAACCCCGGTCTCTGCGGTGGACCGAGGCAGGCAAACCGTGCACTTGTCAAGCGATAATAGTCAGACTAGTATGGCCGGCTGCAACACAGGCAGTCAAAAGAAGAGGAAACAATTTACGCTGCCACACGAACTAGCATTTAGCCGTTCACATGGTAAAAAAGATTTACTTTATAATTCAGAATGGTTATTATAAGATCGTTGCAGTGCAATAAAAGCCATGCAGTGCCACAAGCGAGACCATCAACACAATTAAACTTTGTAAATTTTATAAAAAACATGTATTTAGTTTGTAATGTAATTTTTTATAGCAAACTGTAATACTTAGAACGTTCGCGTCAACAGATGAAATAAACTTGCAAAATTGTGTGTTTGCAACGCCCTTATATTTGTTAAATGGCATGTTGCATGTTCACAACAGAAATCGTTGTGAATAATTGACTTCCGCAATTACGATATGATGTATGGTAAAAACTAATGAAATGTTGTTGTAACGGACAGAACTGAGTATGATTTATGTGGGTGCACTCATGCGTGAAAACTTATTTCGTGTTTGGGTTGTGCGCGTGCTTGTAATGTTGTGTTAGTGTATCCATTGCAATCTAGTTATTTGTACGTCATTTTAATGCCTTATTGGCTGTGATAAGTTGCATTCTATTTGAATTAGGTGGAGCCGTGTAGGCATTTAGTTTTTAATCGTGTTTGTTCTAGTTTTATTTATCTGTTTGCTGTGAAACTGCAAATTGGAATAAAAGGTTTGAGAATTGCACGCATATAAAAAAGTACACGGCAATTAAGGATCTGTATCCTACAGTTGTCATTTAGCTAATAGTATGTTTTGAAAGCCAGGGTAGTCAATAGTTGCAACAGCTGCACTCAACCCAACTCACACACACGTGGCAAAATCCTATGCAACGTCATGGTTTATTGCTGTGCTGACGCATGGGCGTGGCGAATAAAACTTTTCATACCAAGTTGTCAAAACCAAGAGTTTATTTGCCTTTCTACAAACGAAAATCGTCCGCTATGTTATCTTGAAACAAATTTATCAAATAAACGTGTATTTCTTAATTAAATTCACTGTTTTGACTTAACGCAGATTTGACGCCACAAAGGACTCGTCAACACATAGTTTCAAGTAATAAATGTTATTAACTGTTACGTAGTGACTTGTGGTGTTCACTTCAGATGGACAAATGAACTGAGTGTAATTGCAAGAGAGGCGCTCGACTGTTCAGGGAATGTTATATTGCGAGTTAATTTGATTAGACGGTGATATGCTGGCCGAGACGTTGAATTAATCTTGATTCAAAGAGTGATTTCTGTTTCATGAAACGCAGCTGAGATTTTTCTATTCCCATGTGAGATTCGGCTGCTGAGACCGAAGCTAAATCTGCTTGCGTGCGTTCTTGCTGTGGACTTCTGAATTTCAAAATCCGTGGCCGACTTGTTTATTAATTGAAACAAACGTTGGCAAAGTCAGGCGGCGTAAATTTTGATTTGTTGCAAGCGCGTTTAACTAGGGTTTAACACGCAGCGAATTAACTACTAAAAGAACATGCGTACGAACACCGCGATGGCAAGAATAACAGGAGGCTGGGGAGGTCGTCCAGCAGGGTGTCAGAAAGCTTGTGCTCCGCAGGAAAGCTTAACTCCGCCTGTTTCCTTTCCGTCTGGTGTTCCAGTGGTGAGTTTCAGGAAACATGCGTTGTGGTCAGCAGAACTAAGCCAGGAAAACATGTTTGTTGCTACAGTACCAACCTGGTAAAAAAAAACAGATTACACATGATTGCAAAGGAATCTTGTGCAACTCTCTGTCAAATCGAAAATTGAACGGTTTTCACCTAAGTTTCTTTTCATTAACAAAACACTTCAACGGATTTTACAAGTTTCGTTGATGTACGTGAATTGTTTTATCACTGTTGTTATCTTCTATCATGGCCGAAGAAGAAGGAGAAAAAAGTTTGGTGGTTTAAAGGGTCGTGCGTATAGAGTGGAGCAACCAGTTGCCAAGAACAGCGAACCGCGAAGTTTCTAAGAGCATTCTTCTAGCAGACTATTCGATTTTTGCACCGAAATAGTTGTTTGGTCATATGTTACACACAATAATTAAACATTGTGCATTTATATTCATCAGTACTCAATCATTTAGATTGTTCTTTAAAATCTGATCTTATTTACAATGTTGAAGAGTGCAGTCTTGTTCTTGTTGGTTTGTTGCATTTACTACTGTCATGGAGGTGGATGGGATGCTCATGTAGATTACATTTGCAACCCGTACAAAGATAAAATACAGTCTTGTGCCTTGTTTCAAAATGGCGGGACCATTTGGGGCAAGACACCATCAGATGCTGTAACATGTTCATCACAGGTAAAATAGCCGACTTTGCATATCAAATACATATTGGTGCTAATACACGTAATTTTTTCAGGAACTCAACAACGCACACTTTTTTAATGAGAAGCCATCTACGTTTACCTGCCTCAATCAAAAATATTTCTTTCTTCTAGAAGTTTCTGATCACACGGGTATATACAGAAAATCTCAAGTTTCTATTGCGGTGACGACCAAAATCACTCTAGGTATAGTGGCCCCACTATTGGCGTACCTAACCCGAAGTGTTCGTGGGAACCAAATGTTTGTCTGGTTTAAAATGTCTTACATAGAAATAAACAAACATAACACAGGGTTTATACCGCAGGTTTAACGCGGAAAATTTGCCACTTTATGGTTTTGAAAATTGCATGTTACCTAGAAATTTGAACAATGTTTCATGCCTACACGTTTTGGGGCACCAACCTTGTAAATACGTGACAGATCGTATATGGCCAATATGCCAAAGATCTGTGTTTCAGTGTTGCACTTTTGGAATTATAGCAAGTTATTTTAACAAAGTTATTCCAGGCAGGACAAAAAATAAATAAACTAAGTATCTTAATTTTAGTACGGAGGAGCCATGTCCCTTTCGACCAATTCCTGTTGTCTGCGCCTGTATTGCAAATCAACTTGGTTATATTTTTGTTTGTTTTAAAAAGATTGACATCATTTTGTGTCTTGTCCAAGGTTTTCTGGTTGTTGGAAAGCCTGGCGTTAAAGAGGAGGACTTGGCAGTGATATCTGGAAAAGCAAGAACTTACCTCGCCGGTTTAGGATACTAGCAATGCCTTCTCATGTAAGTTTTTATGTAAAGAAACTTACTACTGTTACACGAAACCATTGTTTTTTAGGAACTGAAGTCGACATCGTGATTTTACAAATCGACAAACATGTATTTAATAACTTGTCGTAACCCAAACTCATAATAAAATAATATAGCAGAGGTGAGGCTGGGCTATCTTCCAAGTCTCTTGTTAATTTTTCACTAAACACGTTAGAACGGCTATAATATATGTCTTAAACACATCAAAAGAGTTATTAGGAAAGCAGGACGTCAATTAAAGCTAACTGAAAAATATGACAAGCTTGATTGGCAAACAGGAAACTGCACTAATACAATACATGTGCGCTGTACAACCCCGACACCAAAAAGAGAAGCGCCAAGCGCATGGACCGCATCCAAAGTTTAATAACAATCACTTTCATATATCATGAATTCAAAACCTGATCATACATCCCCAATGGGACTGAGAAACACTTTCAGACTAGTAAATTCCCAAACCATTAGACCTTAACTGCGTTGACCAACGGCCGTCTTGCCATGTAATCCATGGTACGCTAAGTTTTGTTATCATTACAAGAGAAAGCTTATTGGTTGCAAATGTCTAACGGTACAGCACACCTGAATTTTGCTTTGGAAAAATAAAAACACTTGGTTAATGCCATACTATTTAACTGCGCAACATTTACTGTGTAGCTGATTAAACTTTTCTCGTTTTGAAGCATATTAATGAGTACCTACAAGGGCAGCATAATCTGGACAGGTTTACCTTTGAGAACAGTTGATTTGCTTCTGTTGTAATAATCTGTAAAATCAGATAATACATTTATTGCCTTGAAGTAGGTTGTGCAACGTATGCCGCAATAAGTAACGTTTAGTTTAGGCATAGAGTTCCTAGGTGAACCTCACTTTGGAGTTTAGGGTTTAAAAGGCAAGAGCCTTGGGGCTAGAACTTGGCAATCAACTTTTGTCGGGTTTCGAATTATTCAATCTTCCAATTTGTATGTACAATTGTATTCTTACCAAGTGCCAATATGAAGACACGCAATAACAACAATCCTTTTCACATAAGTTGTTTACATGACAACTGATATAGTATACAATAGAATGCCCTACCCCGGTCTCTGCGGTGGACCGAGGCAGGCAAACCGTGCACTTGTCAAGCGATAGTAGTCAGACTAGTATGGCCGGCTGCAACACAGGCAGTCAAAAGAAGAGGAAACAATTTACGCTGCCACACGAACTAGCATTTAGCCGTTCACATGGTAAAAAAGATTTACTTTATAATTCAGATTGGTTATTATAAGATCGTTGCAGTGCAATAAAAGCCATGCAGTGCCACAAGCGAGACCACCAACACAATTAAACTTTGCAAATTATAAAAAACACTGGATGAAAATGACAGAAAATGTACTCCCATCTTATAAATAAATTTTCCATGTATTTAGTTTGTAATGTAATTTTTTTACAACAAACTGCAATACTTAGAACGTTTGCGTCAACAGATGAAATAAACTTGCAAATTTGTGTGTTTGCAACGCCCTTATGTTTATTAAATGGCATGTTGCATGTTTACAACAAAAATCGTTGTGAATAATTGACTTCCGCAATTACGATATGATGTATGGTAAAAACTAATGAAATGTTGTCATTTAGCTAATAGTATGTTTTGAAAGCCAGGGTAGGTAAAAGTGATGCTGTGCAAAATAGAATTTATTGGTAACATAATTTTCGTAGTTTACTGGGAGTGGTATGTAACGTAGCTATGTAAATATTAAGTTTTGCCTAAGATGAAATTCTTAATTAGACCCTACAACTATGTACTGAGTTCGATAAAAGTAAATTTTCAACTTTTGTGAAGCTTGCAATTTTTTTGCAACTACAATATGTGAACCTAAATATGGTAGTTTGGGCTGAATTACTTGTACGTGATGTACAAATTATTGATAAGGTAAGATTATGCTGTTTTCCTGAAATGCAACAGAAGGGGAAAAATTGTAGCATGCAAGATCATGCAATATTTAACCACAATAATTAAGTTATAATTATTTAAACGACACACACAAGCAAAATAAAACAAATAGCCGAGTGAGTTCGCTATATCTAATACATTTCAATTCATTTTGAAACTGTTAGGATTTATAATGCTTTGTTGTTTTGCATTAAATGTTTTGTGCGACAAAGTTAACTTTTCTCCGTAAGGTAGCAGTTAATTTAGTGCCCAACGGATGACGGTGATTGTATAGTCAACACAAAGTGGAAGTCTTTGCTTGGCCGTTTGGTCAGCAAAGTCGTCTGATAGTCACACCAGCTGCACTGCTGATACCTTTTAGGTCGAAACGGTGGCCATGTGTATGTAGTTTACACAAAGTTAACTTTGACTCCCGATCAAGAACAAATCGTACTTTCCACGCACGAAAGGGGAATAAATGACTTAGAATCACATTACCATCTTGATACATCAGTTTGTTAGTTATTACCATATGTGGTACATGAGATGTCGCTTACCTACTGTTAGATTTTCTCATAACCGAAGAAGAAAAGAGAAAAGCTTAATTGGTATCGAAATCTTACGTAGGATTCTTGTAAAAGACTATTCGGTTTTGGTATTGAAATTAGTTAATTGGTCGTGTATAAGTGACTGTGAAAAATTGTATTTGTTGTTCTTAAAAATCAATACTACCGAG
This sequence comes from Ascidia mentula, assembly GCF_947561715.1. Taxonomy (NCBI): domain Eukaryota; kingdom Metazoa; phylum Chordata; class Ascidiacea; order Phlebobranchia; family Ascidiidae; genus Ascidia; species Ascidia mentula. Next base: position 17,977,418 of record NC_138568.1, on the reverse strand, counting down.
CTGAATTTATAAGAAACACCAGTTGTTGATATATATAATGATTCACCATAGGTTCACCGATCCGATGTTGTTATTGTTTTTTCATCGGCATGATTCAACATATCTATATCTTTTCGGCAGTAGTTGATAATTTGGTTTGTTTAATAAATTCTGAGCCTGTTATCAATGACACGGAATGCTCATTTCTGTTATATATGACAATTAAACATTATTCACTTATATTAGGCAGTACTAAATCATTTAGATTATTCTTTAACATCTGATCTTATTTACAATGTTGAAGAGTGCAGTCTTGTTCTTTGTGGTTTGTTGCATTTTCTACTGTCATGGAGGTGGATGGGATGCTCATGTAAAACACATTTGCAACGAGCACAAAGATAAAGTACAATCTTGTGTCCTGTTTCAAAATTGCGGGACCATTCTAGGCCAAACACCAGCAGATGCGGTTTCGAATTCATCACAGGTAAAATGGGGCTGAATTTATGTATAAAATAAATATCGGTGCTGACACACGTAACTTTTTCAGGAAATCAACAACTCAAACTTTTTTGATGCGATTCCAATTTTGTTTACCTGCCTCAACCAGACATACAACTTTACGAAAGATATTGATGGCATAGGAGTAACAACCAAAAACATAGGTATTGGCCCAACTATTGGCATACCTAGCCCGGAGTGTTCGCGAGGGCCAATTATTTGATAAGTTGCAAATAGAGGTGTCTGGTTTAAAATTTCATACAATAGAAAAAAGAAAAAGGGTTGCTTTATATACAGCTGTTCACACCACAGGGCGACTGGAAAATGTCACTTAAGTTGCTTTTGACCGAAAGTTTAGAAAGTATATTCCAAGCGTCGTTCTTCATGGAATATTGTTTCGGATTCAACAATGTCAGGTTTTAGATCATCAAAGGCATAATGGCGAGTTATATCAAGAAATTCAATCCACAATTGGACAAAAGCCATGGTCCGTACACGACCACGCGCCTATATTTAACTTGGTTATATTATCGTTTGGCTTAAACACCTGTTTAATCATAATTTTGTGCTTTGACCAAGGTTTCATGGTGATTGGAAAGTCTGGTGTCACAAGGGATAACTTGACAGTGATAACTGAAAGAGCAACAATTTACCTCACCTCCTTGGGAAACTAACCATGCCTTTCTTATGTAAGAGTTAAAATATGTTACTACAGTACATTTTTTGGTAAACCAATGATTTTCAGGCATGGAATGTGGATATCGTAATTTTACAAATTGGCAAACATATATCCAGTAACTTGTTGTAACCAAAACTCACAATAAAATACCATGCACATTTTCGTGATTGCTATAGCAAAGGTGAGGTTGGGCTAGCAACTATGTGGAGGTCATAACCCTGAGGAAGTATCGCCGGATGGCAGACAAAACGTCGGTTTCGAATAAATAACTTCAGAAACTTAAGTCCCAGAAGAACGATTTTGATTTATTATAAAACTAGTTTAGTATAGGAAAGCTGCAGACAGGGTGTGCACACGCACTGTTTTGACCTGTAAGGTCACATCAGTGCTAGCTTTTACACTAGCGGGCACACTAATTTCCACTTTGTGGTACCTTATAGTTTAGTAGGCCTATAGTTTTGCATTAAACAGGGGAACAAGTGAACAAGTGAAACAATCGGATTTTGATGTTAATTGCAGAGAGATGGCAGCTGTTTCGACCTATTATGTCTTATTTGGTTGTGTAACAATAAAACAGTTACTGGGACAGGGTGTTCTTGTTGTTACAGCATTTATGATCGCTATCGTGACACATGAACGTTTGAAAAGATGACGGAGACAAACCGTCAGTTTGCCATTGTCGTTTTGTCCACTCACAGCAAAAGATAGAAGTAGGCTAAATGAATTCTGAGGCTGACAAAGACCGCCGAGAAAGGCCGACTAAATGAGCTGATTATGCAACACAGTTATTCTGCCATAGTACCACTTTTTTGCCTGGTAGAAGCGTTGCCTAAGAGTTCGCGTCACAAATGATTTATTTAATTTGCCACAATCAACCACTAATGCATTTTTCGCAATATAGTTTGTAACTAGAAATGTTGGCATTATGAAATTAAAGTCAACACAAAAGTAAGGTGAAAGTTATGACATCACACCCAAAATGTTTTCATAAGAGTAGAAATGCGAATAATATTTCTTGTTTTAACGCTTCTAGTGGCATCAATGTGCATTACGTCGTGCTTAGTTCGTTCGAGAAATATTTCCAAACCGCCGGCCGTAGCTGTTCCAAAAAAACAGCAAACGATTCCAAACATTCTTCTCCGGAATCCTTCACTTTGCCTCCCTGCCATCAGAGAAGCCCGTTTCATACCTTTCCACTCTACTGGATTGCAAAACGATCCTATACAATTAACAACAACAACATGCCAATAAAAGATCAAGTACACATACCTTTCTCTGACTGCAGACTATCTCAAAACCATTGAACGCAGAAGAAGACATTACAAAACTTCGAGAGAACTTGCATTAAGGTTGCTGTAAATTTTGACAGTATCGAATCAGCATTTTGCATAGGTTTATGTAGAGGTTGTTGAAACACCTCGTATCAGACACGGGGATAATTGTGTCAGCGGGTAAGGCTCACAATTATCCACTTTATGAAACAATTTTCGATATCGTGTTTTATGGCTTGCGCGCAGTTTTTCAATTTTGTTGCCTTTCTTTCCCTGCTCCCTTTTGCCTTTTTCACACTTTTCCATATTAACAATGCTGTGTGCATAACATATTGAACGCCTGTGTATATTTGCAACGCTTTGGACCGGCGAGAACAAACGCTGGGTTAGTAAAAACAAGTCAAGTTTATCCAATGTTTTTGATGTTGAGCAAAACGACATGCCACAAACAGTAGATTTACAAATGTCCAATCAACTGGAGCAGCCCAACAGCACTACATGTGGTCGCAAAGGTTTATGATTTCCGTGATAATAGAGTGGAAGTCTTGTTTGCGTGACAAACATCACTGGTTAGGGCGGGCAATGATGGCCAGCAGAGAAGAACAGTGAGGCCAGCGCACACAAAATGGATCACAACAAATTTAAGAAGTGCGCAATTTTGGGATATTATATTTGAAAGAAAGTGTTACCCAATTTAGACAATGTTTATGTTAGCTAACAGGATCCATTCGAATAGGCGACAATGATGACATGCCTTTGCTGCAAGGGAAGCCAAAAACCTTTCAGAATTAGAGTAAAAACTTTAGTGTGACTTTCTAACGTTTATAAATTTTAGGTACGGAATGAAAACGAAAAATAAAGTTAAAAATGTCGATATGTGTCAAAAAACCACGATTGCATTTGGGTCACTACCTGTGCGTTATCATGGTAATATTTCTTGCATATAAGACCAACATGTATGGATTGATTGGTCCAAAGCAATTGGCGGCTGATCGGTAAGTTGCATTGAACCTGTTTTGATTATGCTGAATGGCAGCTGTGTTTTCCTCATTTCATAACTCCTTGTCTGCACAGACTTCCGTCGAATGAGGTCGTCCAAACATTTTGTGATGGTAAGGAGATACTAATTTAACTTCATAATTGTTGTTCCTTGGGAATTAATGGTTGCGGTACCGTATCCGTGCTGCACCTTACAACCTTGTTACATATATTACGTTATTGATCACTGTACAACCCTGTTACTTTGCAGGAATATGAATTGTGTCAGCAAACGGCTCGTTTTTTTTATCATACAAATAAATATTTCCTGTTTACTTTGAATTATTTTATTACAGCTTCACACGTTGGGTGTTTTCAATACGCATGGTGGATTGGTCGGTCAGTTATTCAATTCAGATTTGGGATGATGACTGTTAAAGAGTGCTTAATATTATGTGCATCACGGTAGGTCACCTAGTTAACGCAGAAGCAGGTACAAAATATTGTGACCGTTCTACACTGATATTATTGAAATATAAATGCTCTAACCACTAGTTCAAAATATTTGTAGGGACATAGCCATAAAATATACATGTGTAAGTTTATAATTAACCAATTGAAATTCTTGCTCCGGTTTATCTCGCTCATAACATAGAGCTTTAACTACTATTGACACAAAACCTCCTTAACGGTACTGTTCGTGTGGCGAGCCGCATTCCGGCTAAACCTCGCTTACCATAAAGATTCTCAGATAATTCATTTCTGTCGATAGGATACATTATGGCAGCGTATTTTATAATGATATGTAAAAAAAGTAAGCCAGAAATAACCAAATATTCATGGGATGCTTAGACTTGAGGGTAATATTTAATCAAATAATCCACCCATGCATTAACATTTTGAAACGCGTAATATTCAATTACCAATAGTTGGTTGTTAATTTCAGCCGGTTGTCATACGCTGCTCTGCACGGCAATGAGTGTATGTGCGCAAGAGATATTTACGAGATGGCCTCCACGGTCGGTGCGGTTGGAGTCTGTTACATTGAATGTCCGGACAGCTACCTTCAAACTTGCGGCGGTAAAAAGACGATGGACGTCTATCTTATCAAGGCCCCCTGTGTCAAAGGTGATAGAAAATAAATTAGAATCAACCAGTGGTGTAACAAGAAACTTCAAAAATATTAACATGGCGAAACAGATCTATTACGTCATCGATCTGTGATAAACATCGGCATACGCAGATACACAAACAAGAACTGTGAGACCAAATGTGTCTTGAACTAACTGTAGGTTAATTCATATAAATATTCACTATGCCACAAAGCAATGTGATAGAACATAGATTCAAATTTCATGGCAGAACGAAGTAATGTTTGTTATAGGCAAACAATCGTTGGTCCAGAACAATTTTCGCGCTCGCTTGGTTTTCCCCAAGCTTGTCTAAAGCAAGCTCTACACTAAGTTGGTAGTCTCTGTCCTTAGTAAATCTGCGATCTGTGACTATCTTATATACAAAAAATAATATCAACGCGTATATGCAAAAAATAATATCTCGTTACTTGAATTACCGTATGTCCGATTAATTATAATGATCATTGAGTTTGCTATACAGTAAAGTCAAAAAATACCGATGTAAGATTAATTTTGGAACACAGCCACGCTCCGTCGCGCCACAAAGGGTGTTTCAACCTTTTGGGCTAACATGACAAACTTTATCATCACGTACTTTACGAGTAGGTCTAGTTGGGATGTAATTCGTAGCTAAACATTAAACCAGCAGGGTTGATCGAAAATCTATGGGGTCATTGTTATATGGGAAGGGTGCCATTCAGACGTTGCCAATCGCTTGACATAATTTACTCGCCGCTCGAATTTATCCAATTACTTGTGGGCATTTACCTTGGCAAGTTATTATCGAAATATGCTGACAACAGGCAAACAATCGGTGGAATTTCACGTATTGCTCCCTTGTAAGCTAGGCAATAACAAGCTTTCAAACAAGAGCGAGGGTTTGTGTAATCTTTGCCTGTGTACATCGTCGATACTTGAATGAACCCCCTTTGCACAAAGTGCTGTAGTTTTTTTGTTCCCGAATTGTACGTGGATTTGTGCATAATTGTCGCCAAGTTGAACTAATAAACGTCTGCAGCCATACCATCAGGTTAAAAGCATTCGATCATAAGGATTGCAAACGATTTGTACCTCCAGTTTCATACGAACTGGGCGAATAATTTTAATAAATAGGTGCGAAAACACACAAAGCTAATATGCGAATCAGTTGTGTTTGTTAAAGTCTGCCCGCTTCTCGGTGAGCCTTGCTGAAACTCAGTTGCTTCACAACACTGTTGATCAAAACGTTTGCTTCTACTATAAATAGCATAAATGTTCTGGTGTTTCTCTTTTGAACTTAATAAATCCTAATAAATATAAATCGGCATAAAATATACTGTGTAGTAATTTCGCAGACTGTAAGTTGTGCGTTCATGAAAATGTATTTCACGGTACAGAAAAAGTATACAAAACTTCCGTTAGGCTAAAATGACCTAACGTTACGGTTAAAAAAGATTATGAAATCTTTGTTAGTGTTTTATTTCATTTTACTTTTGGTTTGGTTGGGGTCTGTTAACTACTGGCCACTTAACTGTATGAGAATCTGGTCCTTGGTTATAGAAATTTTTCATTTATTCTGCGACAGCCAATTACTGCAATTGGTATGTCTTTTGAAGCAACAAGCTTCTAATTTATATTGGCAGATATATTTAGCAAAATCGATTTTAGCACCATCAATTTCTTATTTAAACAGTTTAATGTTTAATTATGCTGTACGATACTGCTATAGTATGTAACCCACAGCTCCATTTGACGAAAGCTACGTTACGTCCCGCAAGCGAGGCTGTGTTAACCTTGCCAGCAACCATGGACTGAAAGCAGTGGACAGAGCAGCATCCAAAGAACAATGCTTGCTTATTTGCGAAAACCTGAAACGACCGCTTGCAGTGTTTGGAAAACGTCGCGGTTGCTTCTGCGGAAAGGCATCATCAAGGTGAAGATATAATTGCTATAGTCGTCGCTTGAAGTATATTTTCGTTGTCGAGCTTTTATTCGAAATATTTACTAAAATAGAAAGTTTAAGTTTCACTTCACTTTAGTGGCGCGGAACATACGTGTTGTTATCTGCCAACATTCTCTTGGATTTCCAACTGAACACGTAGTTACAAGGCGAGGTGAAAGAGAAACTAACCCATTGAGAATGACACCTCTTGCATTTAGATTTAGTTTGATGCAGAAATTGGACGTCTGTAACACAAGCGATTCAGTTGACGTTTTTCGTACCACGGCGGATGACAGAAGATGTGTAGAAATACGTTTTCTTCCTCCAGCTCAATACAACAAGACCTTACTGGTTTCCTTTCCTGGATCAGGCAATACATGGACACGATATTTGCTCGAAAGAGCTACTGGTTATTATACTGGGAGCGTGTACAGGGATAATTATCTTATAAGGAAAGGTATACGAAGTAGGAGGAATAATTGTTCATATTGTAAACTCTTTTTTAACTGCACAGGTTTTCTCGGGGAGAAATTCCACGTGTCTGACAAACGAATCGACGTCATTAAAGACCATCTCTTTGACAGAAAATTAAAACCACTTCACTCGGCGATCGTGATCATACGTAATCCATATAGAGCATTTCTGTCTTCCACCAACTTCGATTACACAGTGAGCCAAACAGATTTTGCCCGCGAGGACCAAATAAAAACCGGTAAGGAAACAAGATTAAGATTTGTTGTTTTCAGTGTCAAAGTTGTCAATTTCCAGAAAATAGAAAATAGGAATTGATCAGACCGTTCATAAAACCTTACTTACCATAACGTACTCGCTATTGTCATGGTAGAGCGGTTAGATATAGGTTACTCACAAAAGCACCGTTATTTGAACACGAGTCGACTTGTGTACACAACGAAGCCATGTTAGGGCGTCGCATTGCGAAGTGACTTTCGATATATGTTGATCGTATATGCAAACAATCCGTGATCATGTGCGCATTGTGCCCTTGTGGTGTTTCACAGGCTGGGTTAAAACAACGTTTTACATGAGAACTACAGTTTGGTTAATCTTGATATGCGCATATTTTAGATCTGTTGTAATTTTCGACCTTAGAAATTAATCAAATCAAAATCATTAGTATTTTGGGCAAAAATACAACTACGGAAATGAGGCATCGATAAAACCACAAGGGTTATCAATCCAGTCGCTCATACTTGGACACACACAAATGTAATGTAGGATTAAGTATTGAATAACAATAGTTTCAACCAATATAAATAGTTATTCAATGCATGCTATGTAGTAATGTCACAGACAGACAACCAAAAAATCGGAGTTCATCATACCGTGCAAATGTTACTTCAACAATGCTCCAATTTTTGCCATGCCGGGACCGTTATGATGGTTGATACTGGAAACGGTATATAAATGTTATTTTATCATGTGGCCACTTGTAGTTGGCTATGCTGGGTTTACCTGGAATAGACTACATTTTTCAATATTTTTCTCAGCATGCCTCAAAAGGTAAAATATTTTTTACGCAGCTTTTAATTTGAAGCGAGTTCAAAGATTGCTAGAACATTGGAAATGGATTCCTGAGCTAATTCTGAGCACGTCTATGAATGTCAAAGTGATTTACTATGAGGACATACTGGACGATCCAATCGCCACTATCCGCAAGATGGTGGAGTTTTTCCCAAATACGATGTTACATCCAACCGACCTCGAAGACCGACTTAACTGCCTTAGTCAGGATACAAATGGAGTTGCAAAACGCCAAGCAAGAAAATATTCTTTCAATCCCTTTCCAATCGAATCAAGAAAAGAGATAAATAAAGGAATTAAAGATGTGCGAAAAATACTCCTTCTTGCTGGCATCAAAGAAGTATTGCCGCCGTACGAAAATGATTCTGAATATTCTTAATTAAAGAAACAAAACGATTGGGAAAACTTAAATTTCCCGTCGTTTCATAGGAGTCTTGTCACTGCGTTTTTCATAAAACACTGATTTGTCAAGCTGTAGCACATTTGGCTCTGCGCAGTTTTGGTTTGTATTCAAGTGTTTTCAAATAGGATATCTGTTGTTAGCGCTTGCGTTGTTTTGCTTTCTTCTCTGAAAAACAGCTCCTGACGAAATTTTGTCACCAAGCTAAACTTAATTGCCCTAATCATACGAATATCCTGACTGCGATTTCCACGTAGGGGATGACATAAGTATCATGTCATATTCCTGTATTTCGAATTAGTAGACTGCCATCAACGCTTTCGACCTGGAGTAAACCTCCCTAATACGATGTGTGTGTTGTTGTCTCGCATGATAATATAGCAATAAACGTGGAGCTTGTGTACCAGAAACCAGAGGCTGTCGACTTGTTTAAACTTGCAACAGGCCAGTCACGTATTTTCCCAAAAGACTTCATTTGATTTGAGATCTTTTGTGCCCTTGAACATTCCGTTTTATCAACTTAAAGACACTGCCAAGAATAGTAAACTTGCAAAACCGTTTATAAATCCCCGTAGATTTGCGCAATATCACGTATTCGAAACCATCCAGACCACGATAAAGCGACCGAATGAAACAATCAACTATCACCTATCATCTCGGCACCCTGCTGCAGACTTTTTTCAGTAAATTTTTTTGACAGCATGCTTTAAACTGACACGCAAATTAAGGATTTATTATCTCGAAGTTTCCTTTTATCATGAAGTATAATATTTGCTTCAGGCAGCAACGTTAGCATACCGGCTTCAAAGGTTTAAACTTTAAAGGTAACTGCTTTGATACCGTCACATTTTCCACTACCGCGAAGTGTTTTTAGAAAACATGGACAAAATAGTTTGCTTCAAACACCAGCTAATAAGCAACCAAACCCTGCCAAGTAACTTGCTTCAAAAAGCGTGTAAACTGTAACGAGCAACGAAACTTGGCATAACTGATAACAAATCAAAGCATGGGACCCCGGATAGATGACGTCACGCACTTTAAATTGTGAAAAGTCCATACAATTAAAGAAGGAGCTTTATATCTTGGGAAGGTTGTTCGCTGCCATAGATACTGACTACGCAGAGTATGACTATATAGTAATGATGGATAAAAATTTGTGTCCCCTTAAACATGATCACTTATCCAAGAATTCATTCAAAACATTCTATACGGCATAAAATGTCCTAACAGTGCCGTAACATAAACCACATATTCTGTCACATAGATGCAACAGGAAGGATGTAAAAAATAGCCTTGCCAAAAATAATTACGCTAGCCCCAAAAATATTGTCTCCAAAACAAAACGCCATAAACATGATGTTCAACATTATATGCAATAAAACGTGTTTAATTGTTGATGATACATTCACACTGAAGTGAGTTACGGATAAATTGGAACCGTGTCACATTTCCAGGGGTAACAAAAATGTGCTTGTAGCTAATATGGATTGATTGCCCAGGCTTTTGTGTTCTGCCACCAGTGTAGACAGTTGCTTTTTTGCAAACGCCTTTTTTATACTTAATTTTATCTACGGTTGTAGAAGATGATGGCAAGGGCTGTTTATAAGGCAGTTTCTGTCTCAGCGACTATTACGGGTTTTATGTTATAAACCGCAACCACATTTTCATTTTGGTCATCCTCTGTTTTTCGACTACATGCACTCCGGAGACAATCCCGAACTCGATCATAAATCAATTTTGGTGCATTTGAATAGATGAGTGGATTTAGAGAACTGTTGATGGGGAGCAGAATGATTGCTGACACAGCGTACATCACTGGGGGTAAAGGGACACCACCCAAGTTTGCAAAAGCCATGACAGAAATAGGAACCCAGCAAAGAAAATCGGTAATTATCAGTCGGAGGATTTTCTTTTGCATTTCTGTTGACACAAAACGCAACAAAGTAATGATATATAAGCGCATATAAATGCTTACCTCTGTTTTGCAATATCGCCTGTTTATCTCTAGGTCTCTCATTCACTTGCCGGGCACTGGCAGTTGACTTTTTGTATATCCAAAAATATGTAACAGCAATAAACATGAATGCCAAGAAATTGAGAGTAATGATGGCGATGGAATATCCCCATGCTTTGTCGTTGGTTGTTACATACAGTTTGCTAATGCAAACACTACTGCTGCTGCTGTAATATCTGCACAATATGATTTTATTGGAATATGATTTGGAATCATTCTGGTACAAATACAAACCCCAAGTATCCAGATATGTTGAAAAGGTCACTGTAATTGTAATCCTCAAGAATATCCATAAAATCCATCCATGAATTAACATCACCTACTCGCATGAGGGCTGTGTTAAGCACTAGAGAATCGTTGCTAGTAAAGTTGTGTTGAAAAGTTACAAATCGTTCTGTGAAACTCATCATGCCTATGGACAAATCGTATATTTATATAAATAGTATTGGTCATGTACAATGATAATTTACTGGAAAAGTCGATTACAGCATTGTCAAAAAATGGATTCTCATTCATCCAAGCCTTGGTTTCGAACAAATGTTGAAGTTGAGTAATAAGAGGAATGATCACAATTGTAAAAGAAAATGCCCAGGATAGAATAATGGAAAGGACGACTGTTTTCAATTTCGGCTTCATGGATGCATCAAATGGCTGAAACACAAAATCGAGTTGGCATGTTTGTTAAAAACGCAAATGTTTCACGATTTCTCGCAGTGTGCGCTTTTTGCACTGCGACCAGGTGCACCTTTTTGACGATGTGCACGTGCACATCTTGCAAGACGCATCAGTAGCTTAGTACGTAAGTGCACGTTTCCGAAAAACCTTGCCGGTTGTAACATTTTTTTTTCTTGGTTGTGCTTTAACCAAACGCAGTTTACTTACATTGTTTACAGCAAACAGTCGAAATGTGGTTAACAGAACCATTGTAAACACCGATGTTTCGCTTGAAAGCAAAACCAATACCCCCATTGTGGTGCAACTTCCGCTTGATCTCCAAATAAGGTCATTGGCACAATAATTTCCGGAGTATCTGACACCAGCGACGCCCAGCATGATCAAATAAACACCCATGAGTAGATCGGAAACGGATAGATTTAAAACGAGCAGATGGTTTGTGCGAAATGCAGCAGATTGTGATTTTGTCGTCAGCAACGTTTTACCTTCTATAAACATGACAACCTTCGAAGCATATTAAATGAATAAGAATGCATGCGTTAATTTTGCAATGACAAGTAAATTAGTTTTACCAAATTTCCGCCAATGGCGAGCATCCCCATTATCCACACAATGGCTCGAAGAAATGGGTTTGCAATCAACTCGTATCGTGATGAAAATATGTTTTCGTTGATCATTTTTGTTTTTGTTGGGCACTCGTCTGACCAATCAGAGCAGTCGCCGACTCCATTGAATTTCTGAACGAAGTTAATTTGACCCAGACATTTGATCGGACAAAATCATTTTTGTGAGTTTACCATTAAAAGTCTTTTGGTATGTGTTAAATATAGCTGGAAATGGCGTCCTACGTGCAATTGTTTGTAACTTTAACTATATCATAATTAGTCTACCAACCTACTATATATTTTTTGTTGAACAACATAATTATGACTATTGCCAATGGAATTTATTTTTATAGAAAGTACAAAATGACACCTACTCTCCCCTTCTTAACAAACAATGGTTTTTCGCTTTCGCAATAAAATCTTCCGTCATTTGTGCAATTAATTTCGTCACTTTGATCATCGCAATGAATTGTGAAGTCACAAACATCCGATTCGTTGATAGAAATCTATAGATTGAGAAATGTTTGTTTGCGAAATGGAAAATGCTACATAATTTGTACTTTTTCTCCATTTAATGACGGACAATAAAATCTCCCTTGCTTTGTGCAGATTTCTGGATATTCGTCACTCTTATCCTTGCAATCGATAAAACCGTCGCAAACTTTGCTCTGGGGAATGTTAAGAAGTCCGTTTTTTGCGTTGCAGTGTTTCCGATGTTGGCAAAGAAGAGGGTCTTCATCGTGCTCATGACGTATGTCTGATTCTTCATTACGGACTGGATAATCGCAGTCCCGTTTTCCGTCGCAGAAGAGGTTATTCTGCAACCGCCTCCATCCCCAAAACTGATAAAATTGTGAGTTAAAAGTATGGCACTGTATGTTACACTTTGTTAATTTATGAGCTGCAGACAGTTCAGCAGCCTACTGTGCTGTCGTTCGTCACCGGTATTTCGCTCCTGGTTTGACGTCGACTACAACGAAACTACTAAGTCTCTACTGATAACACCTGATAGGTCGAAATAGTGTGCACTGTCTGCAGCATGTACTTAGTTAGTATATGTTTCGAATTGTTGCTGAGTGATACATGCATGATCCTTATCGTATACGTTAAAAAGTCAAATTATCGTTCAAAAATAACGTTATACAACATAGTTATTCTATTGGTTAACTAAATGATTTTTTTTTCACGAAATGCGTCTTTGCAATGTATGGTGGCGGTTTCGGTGGGTGTCGATATGCAATGTTATTGTTTAGATCTTTCGTCAATATTTCCGGTTTACCAACTAATCCGATATTTTCGCTGAGTTTAGGAATATGGTTTGGAAATGGTTGGGTCCCCTCTAATATTTCCATCCAAGTGAATTATTTGATTGAATACAATTACTATTAAATGATGAATTAATGAACCAGGTCACTTACCCAACACAGCCATGTCCCCTGTACGTAGTTACTTGTTGCCGGTTTTGAGCAATCGGTTTTCTCCATCTTGAAAACACTGAAGGAATTTGGTTTAGTTCAGCTAATCGTAAATGAGTTACATGACATTGCGCAATATTCGATTTTTTCTGCCAAACCACAATAACCGATGCATGTACCAGTACAGGATTGCAATTTTTGGGGGTGTTTTTTAATTTTAGAATTATCCTCCATGGTTTTGGACGCCAATTGCCGACAAACTTTAAAGACTTACCGGTGAAACTTGCCACACTCGTTAAGTTTCCCAGTTTCACAAAGACACTCATCGCTCATATCAGGGCAATCAATGACGTCATCACACACACTCGATCTTGAGATAATCATGGGGTCATTTATACACGGAAAACACAAGCGATTATTGAAAGTGTAAGATTCCCGCAAGTCGCTGTAAAAAAAATCGTCTGCACAACTTTGCCAGCAAAGCATAATAGATTGCAAATTACCTGACGTTTTTCTTTTGAACAGTGTAACACAAATCAGATTTATCGTCGCAGTCGATAATATCGTCCCCAAGAAATAATTGCGGAAGATTGCAATCCCTGCCATTCCGAACACATTTGAATCCATGTCCATTATTCGGGTGTTGGAAAGCGGGACAGTCATTACATGGATCATCATCACAAACTGTCGAACGTTCCCAGCAAGCCGAATTCGGACACAGGAAGTGGGAAGGGCAGACGTCACAAAGCGTTTTGTTGACGCATTGGATGTTTCCTTTGCAGAACTGCTTTCGCCGAAGAGCGCATACGTTTTTTGAACGTCGGTAGTCATTCTTGTTGTCACAACTGTATAATAAGTGTATTTATACACTATACATCAATTATAAATCAATGCGCGGAATTTCAGGCTTGTAAATGTTTAAACCCAATGTACAAATACAATGTTTGTACTTCATGAAATCAGCAAAACCAGCAACACTTCTTTCGCGTGACACAAGTTAACCTTCAATTTCAATTTTTTGAATGTTACTATAACAACTTTGTGTCAACAGTTCAGGTTTTAGAAAACATGTTTCGCTTTTTATTAAGCGTCTTCAGTTGTTATTCAAATAGACTGTGCAAAAATACACACCTAAAACACTTGCTTGGGAAAATGTATGCAGTATTAGCCTGGTATCATTTAGAAAAATATACTTTGTCAATTTACACCAAAAACCAAAGGCGAAAACAAAACAAAACAGGAAATGTATGCATATATATATATATAAGAGCATTAGGTTTGCAGACTTGGCAGGACATGCTGATCCAGCTAGGCTGCAATGCCTGCGCTGCCAAGCCTGCAAACCTAATCATCGCGATACGATAGCTGTGATCGCCAAACAAGGACCTGCGCAGTGGGGTGATCCTGTCAATCATGCAAACCTAATGATCACGATACGATAGCTGTGATCGCCAAGCAAGGACCTGCGCAGTGGGGTGATCCTGTCAATCATGCAAACCTAATGATCACGATACGATAGCTGTGATCGCCAAGCAAGGACCTGCGCAGTGGGGTGATCCTGCCAATCATGCAAACCTAATGATCGCGATACGATAGCTGTGATCGCCAAGCAAGGACCTGCGCAGTGGGGTGATCCTGCCAATCATGCAAACCTAATGATCGCGATACGATAGCTGTGATCTCCAAGCAAGGACCTGCGCAGTGGGGTGATCCTGCCAATCATGCAAACCTAATGATCGCGATACGATAGCTGTGATCGCCAAGCAAGGACCTGCGCAGTGGGGTGATCCTAGCAATCATGTCATTGCATGAAACATTACTGCGTCATAAAATATAAGAAATTTAGGATAATTACTACAAACCCAAAAGGAGGTTGTAATGCAATTGGGTGCAGGGGTTTATACCTTATGTAAGTGGCATTTGGTTTGTCATAAAAGGTAGGAAATACTTCCGCTATCTCATCGCTTCCGTCCAAGCATTGTCGGCCGATGCCATCACAAAAGTAAATATCGCTAACGTCCTCTCCGTCATAACATGTGAATTCTGTGCAGGAAGAACACATGTAGTAGGAAAATGTTGACAAAGATTGTGATCATTATCATTTTTAAGCAACATCGACGCAGGTAACTGGAAAAAGTAGCAAAATCATTCACATTCCTTTTTTTGAGAAAAAAATCTAAACCAGTAATTGATTTACAGCAATAACATTTGCTACGTCTGTAAAAATATAATTCTGGTGCATTCCAACAGAAGATATAAAGCAATGTAACACATACGCAGTGATCGTCTTGCTGAAACAATTGTGGTAAACACAAGGGCTATTCCAGCAACAATCCGTAACTGATATCTGCAATAAAAAAGCGTGGTCACTTGATCAAATAACAAACCGTGATGAAATGAGGACAGCAGAGAGCTAGTAAAAAAACTTTCCAATTGTTAGTTCAAAACGACAATAATCCCGGAAAAAACCGCTGGACAGCAAACATTCACTGGAAATAAATCGCTGACTTATTTGTACATTTTTGAGTTGCCATTTTGCAGGAAATGCTTTCATGTTGATGTATGCTATCAACTGAAAGATTCCATTTATATTTTGAGTTTTTTTGCATGCATTTACATCATTTGCTTTCTGGCATATAACCTGTATATTGTGTTTGCTGGTACTTTTTTCGTGAACCTGATATTGCTTGCCCCAGTATGCTTAAATTTGCACATACAATATTTTGTGCATTGTAAATAGCATGGGACAAATTGTTCGAAAACGATTGTTTGCTATAACGCCCGAGGTTTCCGTTTCTTTCATCAATCAATATTGGAGCAGTGCTTCAGGTTCCGCGAATTGATTGACGCTTCCGCTTTAACAGGATTTATTTCTCTATACCGTAGTCTATATATCAGATTTTTTCCTCATTGCTACGTAACATTCCACAGCATTGGTTATTTATGTTGGATTTGCCAAATATGAATTAAGTGTCTTCACGCATAGACTCAAAACTTCATTTTTTTGCCATTTGGTGTACGAGATCGATAACAAGAGTTACACTAATAGGACGAAATAGTGGACATCTTTCGGGAAATCACATAATTTATATCATTAGATTCATACAGCTTATATGAATGATTTTTTTGTAACCTATAGTACATATACCTTTGAAATGAGTAATTAGCGCGCTCTCAAGCAACATTTTGACCAATAAAACTATGCTGTGACTGAATACCGATGTGATTAAGTTACTTTTTGTACGTTATGCATCTTATGTAATTACTCTCCCAAATTAGTTACAATATAGAAATTTAAAAAATGCACCCTATCATTCCAGGTATAATGACAAGAATGTTACTTTATTTTCTCTCAGTAGCTATAGAAATCTTTAGATGACAGCAATCTATTAATAAACTATAGTCTATCTCTGGTATAGACACACAACGCCGACCGTAGCAATGTAGTTGTTAATAAACAAAACAGTTTCCATACCTTGCGTTCATTCTTTATCCAAGGTTCACAAAACAGACATCAGTCTTTCACAATTTAGAAACACTAAACCTAATTGTTAGCAACCAAAAAACTCCAACAAAACTTACAAAAGCTTTTACTGTTACGAAATATAAAAGCATTCGAATTCAATGAACAGTCAACATGAAAAGCATTTCTTCAGCCCACTTCCTTGGTAAAACCAACCACCCATCTATGGTTGAACTCCAGGATATGCTTTGCGCAGAACACTTTGACGAAGCGCAAATAATTCAGTGTTTTGACGCATGCTGTTGTCACATGGATGGCATTAGATTGTTTTCCAAAGGTGATTTCCTGTCGTCAGCGTCGTTTAGCTTTGATATTCATCTGCCGTGTTTATGTGGAAATTATTCTGCAAATAATATGGCACTGGCAAAATTTAATGATTGTGTATTGAAATACAAATGCAACGCATGCAAACTTTTTAACGCAGTACAACAGGACAAAAATCAGTTCCTGTTTTAAATTTTCACTGCAGCCGTAATATGAGCAGCTCGAACGATGGCCATATGCATGACCTACAGTTTACCAACGAAATCGCGGGTTGAAATGGCCTATTCCTAATTTTTAAAAACCCTTAAAACTGTGTAGGTTTTTGAAGTTTCTGGGACATAGTTTTGGCGTTACAATTTAGCTAGTTTTGTTACATGTGGGTGTTGTCGAAATTTAAGTTATCGTTATAAAAGTTATGAAAAGAAGCATATGCAGGCATTATTTACAGATATACGCGTAGTTTAATTCAAATTAAACTAAGCGTTTACGGCGGTGTTTGTATGCAGTTTGCCACAACGTTTTCAAGGGGTCAGTGGTTTTTTCTTTACGACCATGGCAATTTGTGGTATTAATAATGGGAAGATAGTAAAAACACCAGAGTGCTGCCGGAAAACCTATAACCCAGCAACTAATTTTGTTATCATTGTATAGATTAGGGCCAACACTGGATGGAAAATAAGTGTACATTTTTATTTTTTTTATTAGACCACCCCACCATTTTGCTCTTGTTTTGTCCAAAATAATGCCCAAACAGGGGCAATATGTCTCCAGGAGAGCAGCTTAGGCCATTCCCCAAACAATGTTGACCTGGGTGTAGAGATATGACTTGGGATTAACATTAAACATAAAAAGGGAAATTCTTTTCATTTCGCCAAAAAAATCCGTCGGATTTTTCAACTCAAGTTTTAAAAATCCCATGCAAGTCTTCATAGTAGTGGTTTATGGTTCAGAAGCATATTGCCATCTATTTAGATATATAATTACGGATATAGTTAAAACATATCTGTATAGGGGGCGCTATGTTGAGAATCATTACATGGGACGGGCATTTCCCAACCTCGAAACTTGCTTCAATAGAAACACTACCATCAAGGCTGAAGTTTTTTTTTAAATCAGTCTCTCTCAAAGTGTCAAGGCATTAAAAACAATGAATGAAACGACTCACTGTATAATCTTCTAAAGATTGTGAAGTCAGAGATGACGACGACGTCATATTTAGTATGGTCAGTGTCACTTTAGTAAGGCTTAATTAGGTTAGCTTTGATGCAAAGTTTAAAAATGTACTGCTCTTCTGGCATTATACATTTTTAAATTGCAATATGCCAGGCAGCAACAGGAATTGCATATTGGTTTAAAGTATTAGGTTTGTAGTGTAGGGATATTTAATAGATGCAACCCTAGGAGTAATACATGCTAGAAGTACACCAGACCCAAAATGGCTTCTGAGGATGGTAATGCAAGCAAGCAGTGTGACACTATTGGAGATGCAGGTAAAAAAAAAACGATGTACATTAAATGATATAGGCTTCAGCTGTAAAACATACTTAATGGATTGTAGTGACTGCAAGGATTTGATAATTATTTTCATACATTTATAAAGATCTTACATTTGGTTGTGTTGGCAAAAGACTGATTGTTGTTTTCAGGCACATCATCTGTTGTTGTTTCTACTCATTTAACACAAATTGTTGACAGTATAGTTGGTGTGAGTGGTAATGTCAACAAAAATTCCATTTACCTTGGAGTTGATAATATACAAGGTTAGTTCTTGTTTTGCTATTTTGGCCTAAGCAAACATGTTACTATGCTTGTTTTACTGTAAACTGTCACATGTATTATCAATAAATGTGAACAATGCAGACATGAAAGTAAGAAAATCACTTTATTGTTACCTCAGTTCAAACAAAGTGCAGAAATAAATTTATGTGACTTGTATTTGAACCATGCAATATACACAGATCACAAACATGTTTGCATATATTCAGGATAAGTCTGAATAGATTGTTTGTGTATTGTGGTTTCAGGCAACCAAACTGAAGACATACCCGGTACAGGTTTACATAAGGTATATAGATGTAATATTTTTTTTTATCAAAAAAAAAATAGTTTTGAATAACTTACTTGGTTTGTTTTGGACTTCATCAAAACATATGATTTATCACTGTATATTTTTCTGTTTACAGCCAAAAAGTGAATGTAGTTTCAACCCTGATGTTGATGAAGCTATTGGTAATGACATGCTTATAAATAACCTGAAACATCAATATAATTGCAATGGCCTATTCACATAGACTTCTGATAAGATTTGCAAACACAATTTTTTTTTATTAATTTGGGTGGCTGGTACACCTAACATAACCATACTGTTTTGTATGTTATTGAAGTGAAATACCCAAACTAAGTATATAATACAACCTGTAAACATCAGTAATTCATTGCAATTATCATTTTTAAGGTAGGGATCTGAAAGAAATATTATCAAAGGCAAACAAGGCACTTTGCCATGAAAATCCTTTTGAAGTCAAGGAATTTGCTGTTTCCGAAAGGCCTGTCGAAACCTTTTTTGCATATCAAAGAGACTTTCTGGCACTGCTTGATGGTGGTTTGCAGGTTGATGAGATCCTGCAAAAATCAAATATGATAGTCGTGGGTCCAGCAGGAATTGGCAAAACTTTCTTTCTCAAGGCACTTGTTCAACATGTTTCGTCAGAAAATTTTTCTAACCCATTTTCTTTTCTGTTCTACTTAAATGTTGAAGATATTGACTTTACAAAAACTTATTCTGTGCTACAGTTTCTACTTCAAAGTTCTGCTCCTAATTGGATGCACACAGAAAAATTTAGTCAAGGAGCCAGGTTGGAAAAACTATTAGCTGATGAAAATGTTCTGATAATTATTGATGGTGAACATAAAATTCTTTATAATTCTTACCTAAGTTCCAAAGAGAATAAATCAGAAGCAGTCGAGATGCTGGAAAGCATATTAAAAGGAAAAATTCTGCCAACTGCTAAAAAAGTTGTTTCTTGCAAACCATGGGTTAATTATCATCTGCTGTTTAGGTTTCACACTCTAAGAATCTTGGGCATTAAAAAGTTTTCTCAATATGTTTACGGAAGTAAATATTTGGGCGAATCTTGTAAGGATTTAATGTGCAAAAACCCTCAGATCTCCCACTATATGCACATTCCTGTTGTTCTTCACATGGCTTGTTCATACTTCAAAAATCACGAAAGCATTTCTGTTCCCCTAACGTTGTCAAGTCTATTTACAGAAAGCCTTGTTCAAGTAGCTACAAACCAATTAGAGTACTTTGAAGAAAACATAGTAACACTCTGCCACATGGCATGGTTATGTACTGTTTCTAACAAACGGTACTTTGAAGAGAAAGACATAAATGCAGTGAAGTTGAAGAAAGAAACAGTTTCACATTTTCTCAACTTAAGCAAGATTGAAAGTTTGCATGTCAATATTACCAAGTACAAAGGTGGTTTGTTTGTGAAGTTTCTTTCCCATATGTGGCAAGAGTGCTTGGCTTCAATTTATCATTTTTTGTCTTCAACAAATCAGCTCAAAACTGATTGGGGCAATAACCTATTGTCTAAAAATTTGAAAATATTTTTGTTTGGTTTTTGCAACCGACGTGTTTTTTATCAGCTCAAAAACATCATCCCTGCTCTAACTCCAAAGTGGAATGAAAATAAATGCTGTCTCACTGAACTCCTTGTAAGCAGTCAGTACAACATTATTGAGAAAGCTCATTTTTTGTATGCAGCGCAAAACAATGAGTTATTGTTTACATTCGTTACTAGAAAAAATTTGCCACACCGTCTGCGAAATGGGAGAGTCTTGCTAGAAGGGACAGTGTTGCCAAGTGACGTTGCTAGTTTGTGTTACGTGCTGCAAGCGTATGTTGAAGAAAATGGTGAAATTGAAACTTTTTCTGGTCAGGAAATTGTTCCAAGATGCAATTTTGTAGAAAATGCTTTTAAGGTGTTGACCACAGAAATTGCAAGTGGTATTCAGGTGAAATAAAAACAACCTATTGTATGCACAATTATGTTGTAACTGTGCGTCTTTTGAATGCAGATAAAACAACTTGATTTCTCAGGGCTAAAAATCGGTGATGCCGGAGCGGAGAGTCTTTCATGTTGTATAAAACATGTCAACAGTTTGTTAATTGACAGATGCAACATCACCTCATTAGGATTATTGGAATTTACAAACAGCCTTAAGAATACAAAGGTAAGCAGTCGTTTTTTTCCTATTTATAGTAATGTTTGTTTATTGTTGTTTTCCAGTTAACTGGCCTTTACTTGCGTGGAAACAAAATCATGGATGAAGGTGCCAAGTTGCTTGCTCCATGCCTCGAAAACTTGAGTGAGCTTTACCTTGAGGACTGCCACATTACTTCCGATGGTGTGGAGAAACTATCAGAATATTTGCTTCTTCTTTCTGATCCTGTAACTAATGGTGAAATAATTGTGGTTAAAAATAGAACCTTACATGCCTTTTCCTTTTAGATTTCATGTCTTAGCCTGAAAGGAAATGAAATTGGAGATACAGGTGCAGAAATGCTTTCCTTTTGCTTGGAAAAAATTAGAAAAATGTTACTTTCTTTATGCCAAATATCTGATCAGGGAATGGTCAAAATAGCAAATAAAACGGAGAACCTTACTGAACCTGTAGGTGAACAGCAATAAAAGATTTTTTAAAATATAAATGGAAATAATCAGCCTGCATCTGATGATTTTAGATTGAATATTTGGATCTTTCTGAGAATGACATTGGACAAAATGGAGCAAAAGCGTTTTCTCAGTGTGGTGGGAAAATATTGAAACTAAAATTGGTATCTTGTGGTTTAACCCCAAAACAACGTGAAATAATAAAGGTTTGGATTCATTCCTGTGATGTGACTCTTAGTTATTTGAATAACATTTCATGTTTATAGGATAATGGAATTGAACTAGTATTTTGTGGAAATGGCTAAACAACCTGGAATTTTATGAAAGTTCAAGTTTGTTTGTAACATGTAGACCATGTTAACCACAAGGTTAAACACTTGGGTACTGGCAGCAATTTTCACGCTGTCGTCACACTAGATGTCTACAGTGTTTTCAATTCCGAAAACATGAGTATTTAGCAAACATTCGCGATCACGTGGCGTACGTAACAGTGGAAAGCGAAAATAATGTTGCCAAAGTGGCATGAAGTAAATTGTTTGCATAAAAATATTTCTTGTGTACAAACAGACGTATTGTTTACCAACCTTTCCAGATTGCACAGATTTATTGGATAAGACCTGTGCTTGCGGTCGTTTTGAATATAGTTGCTGGTGTCGTTATCATTCTCGTGCCCTGTATTTTTTCTTGCTAATGTTCTTTGATCAATTATTAGCTGCTTCCAGTTCCAACAAGTTATGTTTTATTGTCTCTCTTAAGCAATACTTTGCTCAGTGCCTGGGCATTGCGTGTACACTGCATTTAATTTACATTTGCATAACAATATATGTTTATAGGCCTTTGGACTCTGTCAGTCATTTAGTAACTGTAGCAACAGTTCTATATCGGCTATGAAAAATACGACAATGACGTTACACGTAGGATTTATGTCAATAGTGAAATTTTGAATCTGCACCATTTTTCCCCCAAAAATATTCGTAACAGAATATGATTCAGAAGATGGGTGATGAGTTTGTTCGATGACGACAGTCGTGAATTCAAACCTCACTGCCAAGCTGGATCAGTCACGACCCCGTGAGGTTTAAACCCACGATTTTTGCCAACGAACGAACTCTTCATTTATCACCTTAAGTGTAAACACATTACGACCTTTAGCACAACAATTATCGGTGTCTTGAACACCTTTTCATGTAAGCGCCGTTTTATGACCTCGACTGCCCAACTCAACTACCCTGCGTTTGATCTAAAGTAATACTACGACCTGTTCCTAAAGACCGCATATCAGTAATTCTATTAAAATAGTTTTGCCCGCGGGGAATGCCCGTCTTGTACTCCTGCGTCATAGAGAGTCTCAGTTCCGTCACAAGGCAACCGGTGATGCGTTGGGGTCAATTTTCTGGTTGAATGAGTAAGAAGTCACGTGGTGTAGCCAGGGCGATTTTCAGCGTGTTTGGTGCAGTTTTAGTGCATTTTTTGCTTTTCTCAGTCAGTCAGACGTTTGGTGCAGGGTGCTGTGAAAAGTTTAGTTGAAAAACCACCAAAATGTTCAAGGGGATGTAGCTCAAAATTGAATCACAGAAGTATACCTTAATTTGTGATTTTATGTTAGGCCCGCCTCTTGGCTACGCAGTAAGGTGAAAATTAGTTGCAAGATAGTTGCTTAAAGCATCACCTAGGGGTCATTTAGGCCCCCGATCAGTCATTATTTTAGCTAAATGGACTGCAAAAAAATGTAAGATGGTTTTGCGAAAAAATGAATCACAAAAACCTCATCCAATTTGCAATTTAATGTTGGCCCTAACCCTTTTCTACGCAAAAAAAATTGTCACAGGAAAGTTGCTTTGGTTGCCCCCTGGGACTGTTTTTGCTATCCTATAGGACAAAAGATCCTCCTGGAGGCTCCTCAGATCCTTGCTGTGTTTTGGCGGATGCAGCTGCAATCAAATTTTTTTCTCCATGAATAGTAGCAGTAGATCTTCATGGGTCACTGACCACAGGAAATGTTGTTGGCAAAAAAGCAAATCACTCAGTATGGGTATTAATGGTGATAGCCTTCAAAACTAGATTGTGGGGATTTAATACTGATATGCGGCCTAAAAAAATTCTCGCGTAAGTTCCCAAGGGTTTTGCGGTGTTCGGAATGGTTATACCTGATACTGTAATGAGTCTGTGAAAGGCAAAAAGGCTCGTTGTTTTAATAATTGCCTGGATATCTTTGCCTGAATGAGAGAATCGAATTGAACGAAAACTGACTTAGAAATCCACTGGAAATGTAAATGCACAGCGATTTGAACAGTACATCACGTGACAGCTATAACGACGACACAAAGAGAAAAAGGCAATGATACGTAAATACACTTGTCTTTATTTGCTGCAATGTCGGCTCTCCAGTCTAATTCATAGCACAATACAATGCCCAAAAGCATTTAAGAACGCAACATTAAAAAATACGGATCTATTTGTACAAAAACATCAAAATATACACTTTTAGCATCGCCTTTGCAATTGCCACTGTGTTAGTTTCATCCCCTAAAGCAGGGGTTCCCAAACCGTGGTCCGCAACGACTGCCCGGGAGTCCAACTTGAGTGATTCGTAAGTTGTACAACACGCATAATGGACAATTACTCCACTTTCGAATGGTTCTCACATTATCTTTGTATCATACGAATTGTTTTTTTTACTACGCGTCTATGACGTAGGAATTCGTGCTTATTGCCAGTGATAAGGTTAAAGTCGCATTTGCTGTTTTGTGGAGTTGAGTTACAGGTAAATGTGTGACTACACCAAACTAAATTGAGTGTCCAGTCCAGACCATGTGCGGACTTCGACTGAAGAATTTGTCCGACGCAATATATAGCTCCTTAAATAAACATAGTTCGTTACTGTTGATATTGTTTTGTAGCATTTTCCACTGATTATATGGGGAAAATGATCTGACGCAAGATTAGGGGACAGAGAAAAAACAGGTTCACGTTGCGTGACGTCATAGATGGCGCTTTAGTCGTACGAGTGCTTGCAGCAAGCAGGAATGGAAAACATTGTACAAGTGGTTTAGTATAGTTTTGAGTTAAACAGGGGCACAACACGTGAACAAGTGCAACAAACGGATTTTGATGTTAACTTGATCTGCATACAGAAAGACCGCCGAGAGAAAACCGACCAAATTAGCTGAATATGCAATTCAATTATTCTGTCATATAGTATCACTTTTATCTGGCGTTGCCTACTAGTTCGCGTAAATGATTTGATTAATTCGCTACAATCAACCACTAAATGCATTTTTCGCTAGAAATGTTTGAATCATCAAATTAAAGACAACACAAAGGTGAGGTTAAAGTTATCACACCCAAAATGACGTCATGTAATGTCACTGAGCAAAGAAACGCACCATCCCCGTCTTACCGAAGTACAGAGTAATGTCGTTACTGCTGTACCCTTTGGTTTTCCTATAATGGACAAACAAACCTTTGGTTTGTGACGTCACAGTGACTTATTTTTATGTGATGTAAAACGTTGTCCTGAGGAAACGTAATTTGTGGATTCTACTATGTTTAAAACTATTCGATATTTGCAATATAAGGCGCTTACTCCTATGTACAATGCATTTTTTGACGCGAGCGCCTTGTGTTGCGTCAAATTCGTCTCAGCGAAAACGATTTTTGATCGCCGATACTTTTCGTGCAGTTTTCTACATTTTTTAGTTGACGTAGTACCGAAAAACTTTGGATATATGTTTGCTGTAGATGTACCTTTAGTTTTAGGCAAAGTTGCCATGACCGTGTAACATGTATTTTACACCCAAAATGCCTTTTGGTTTTAAAAATCAATTTAAAAGGTCCACAAAAAATTTGTATCTTTATGGCCGTTTTTTTTTATTTTTTATCTGGCAACCCTTCTAGGAAGTACATTTTGTTGGTCGTTAAATCACTTTAAGGCCGTATCTCGAATCCTAAAAATTGAGTTTGGGCGGTCATAGACCTTCATGCAACTGGTAGTTTCCCTGTTGGGTCTTTTACTACTCTTGAAGGGGGACTATTATTGCTCAACAGTGAAAAAAATATTTGCCCTTGCTTTCAGACAGCAAGGGCAAAACTGCCAGTCTTTTGGGCAGTACAGACAGCCCTGGGGCCCAATAAACAGTTATAAGATATCTTATTCTAAATGCCGTGTGTAGAGGAGAGTTGGTGATTTCACTTAAAAGTGCATATGACACGTAAAAATAAAATATGTTAACTAAGAGATGTTCATAACTTCAGAACATTTTTGGTGAAAAAAGTAGCTTGATACGGCGACTGGTTTCTGAGATACAGCTGAAGTCGCACTTTTGCCGCTGCGAACGAAATCGGGGTTAAAGTTATGACAACACATCCAAAATGGCGTCATGTAATGTCACTTAGCAAAGAAATGCGCTATTCCCGTCTTCTCGAAGTACAGAGTTATGTCGTTTCTGCTATACCCTATGGTCTTCCATTTATTAGGGCAAATAAGCCTTTGGTTTGTGACGTCACAACTCACAATGACATATTTTTGTGTGATGCAAAAACCCTGACCTGACCTGACCTTCAAGGTATCGTAATCTGTGGATTATCCAATGTTTGAAACTATTTGTAACCGCAAAAAAAGGCGCCTTCTCCAATCGAAACAATCATTTTTTCGACGCAAGCGCCTTCCCGCCTTGTGTGATATCCTTTTCTCCTCAGCGCAAAAGGTTTACGGTTTTTGGTCGCCGCTACTTTTCGTGCAGTTTTCTACATTTTTTAGTTGACGTAGAACCGTAAAACTTTGGATATATGTATGTTATAGATGTTCCTTTAGTTTTACGCAAAGTTGTCATGGCCGTGTCATATGCACTTCAACTGCAAATAGAGGGTACTTTCTGTGATTCATTTTTAACAAAAAAACAAACCCAAACTTTTTTGTGCTTTTTTTAGACAAAATAATGTGGGGGAGCGGTTAAGGTAATCTCACAATTAATTGTCCCATTTCAAGTAAGGCGGTCAAACAATAATGGAGCATATCAATACCATGGACTTCAAAAATATGATTTGCATTAAGTAAAAAATGCAGTTCACTGCGACGGCACTGTAGGAAAAAGGTACTTACTGGTGGTTGCTAACATACAATTGAATGATAGAGATTAGAGATGTGCATTTGTGGTACAAGCAATTTATTCAATCAAAATGATATATATATATATGTGTGCAGTTTAGTTTGATTATAGTTGAAACAGATCAATGTCTGCTGCAAGACATTAAATCACCATGAAAATGATTTATGAATTAAAATTGTTGTGAAAAGAAAACTGGAACATGTACGGAAAACGAAGAAAAATACAAGCCCCAAAATCAACACACTCAGGTGGAAATGCTAATTTTGTATTGGTATTGGCTTAGGTGCAAATATTTATGAAATACATTATTAAGGAAAGCAGGACATTGATGCCCCTTTAACTGCATAGCTACAGGTTGTTTCAATCTTTTAGCATGTAGCCTATGACAGAACTCTTTAACCTAGTGTCTTGGCAAGCATACCCAGAGTTCCATCTAAGTCATTAAAGTTTAACAACTGAAATATTCTGTAGCGAAAAGTGTAGTTTTTCCAAAATTGGTGTTGTGCAATATTTGCTGAACTATTTCAAGGTTTCCATGCTGCCAAAAAGGTTAAAATGCACTGATGTATGTACAACTACCTGTTATGATAAGACATGTGGTGTTAAGTTATATGGCTTAGTCACAAATTTTTAATCTTAGCTCAGTCGAACCAGTGGTTGAAAAGTTGTGCTTCCTTAAATTTTTGGGGCAAAGTTGGGTATTCCTTCTATTTTCAAAATCTACTGGCCAATTGTGATGAATTCTGTGTTGTTTAAAGGGGATTAAACAAAGATTTTAAATCTGTAAGTAGTTTTAATTTTTTTGTTTCCTTATTCTAATGACCCTTTGACCTTTGTTATGACCCCAAATGTTACCTTGTCTGATGTGTGACCTGTAGGTTATTAGCTGTTCAAGATTTATGTATACCTCATAGCAAAAAAAGAGAAATTTGGGGTTATAACTAAGGTCAAAGGGTCATTGTAATGAAGAAACAAAAAATAATCACATATTTAAATCTTTGTTCAATTTCCTTTCAAACAACAACAAATTCATCAAAACTGGCCCAGTATATCTTGAAATACAGAGGTTTAAAACAGAATGTATGAGCCAACTTAACAAAAATTTGGAATTTAGCACTGTGCCTCAGAACACAACACATGTGTCAAATTTCTTTAAAATTGAAGAAATTGTCATTATTTTGAGGAGATTTGACATGGAATGATGCCTTACCACATTTTTGATATTTAGAAATCCCCTCCACGAGTATTTCCACTCCAGTATCAAATATGTCGGGAAATGTTATCGGTGTTAAGGGGGATGTTAACCAAGTCAACATTATCCTCCACTCAAATGGTACACTTCTAAACAGGAAATTCTACACTTATATAAAAATTAAATACCTTTAATTAAAGTTAATGTCAAGAAAATATAAATATTTGTTAAGAAACAAATCAAACTGTACAAACAATGACAAATATTACCCACTTATTTTGGTATATTCCTCAATTACAAAGTTTTTTATGGCATTCACAGCAAATCACAAAAGGAAACTGATTTCATCTCGATTTAAAGTAGAGGTAAAGGGCAGTTGCATTTTTATTTGTAGTAAGTTTTAACACAAAATTACAATGTTGATAATATATTTGCAGAAAAATGAGAGTAAGGAAGCAAATATTGACATTGAATCAATAGGTATGAAAGTAGTTTTACTTGCAGATGTTTCTGTCTAGAGTTTCTGTCAACAGTTAGCCGGACCAAAAAATACATGCATGTGCACGGATACAACCCAAATGTGTGTTTTGGGGCAAAGTCCCATTTTTTAGCACATGGTTTCATAAAGTACTTGATTAATTTTGATAAAGTTGGTGTTGTTTAAAAGGAAGTTGTACACAGATGTCAAATGTGCAACTAATGAATTTTGTAAATTTGTTCAACTTTTAGCTGAACCTTATTTCCCTCATTTTTGTCATTCTATATTTTTTATCACAGAACAAGAATTAAAAAACAAATTATCAACCGCGAAGTGGAATCTTTGTCATAAAATGATGTTAACAGTCGATAAGTTTGCTATTGTGCAACAAGTGCGAAACCCATGGTTTGTCGATAAGCAGGAAGTTTTTGCAAAACTTTATAACGGAAGTTTAGATGTGGATGATATTCTCCAAAATTGCACCAGAGTGGAATTTGAATGTGACAATATCAAAGACACTACTTTCGCAAAGCTGCTCATTAAGCATGTTTTGTCAAGCAAGCTTCTGGATTCCCCCTTATTGTTTTACATTTCTTTTTCAGACATTGACTTATCAAAGGAATGTAATGTCTTGCAGTTTCTTTTATGTAGTACTGCCCCTGATTGGAGTCACCCACCTGAATCCGATCGGGCCTTGTTGGAAAAAATGAGCAGGGATAAAAATGTTATGATTGTCATTGATGGTGTGCATGATGTTCCTACCCACAATTCTCTAAATGAAATCACTTTATTTACTAAATGCTCATCTTACCTCATATTAAAAAACATCATGTTGGGACGAATTTTTAAAAAAGCTTTAACCGTTTTCACTTATAGTCCAAAAATGAAGCCCCAGTTTCTTTCATCACAATCTGAATTGGAAGTTATTGGATTAAAAAAAAGTTCCCAAGACATATATTGGAAGAAAATATTTAGTAAAATGCAAAATGTTACACAAGTTGCACGCTACTATCACATTCCTGTAGTTATGGACATGGCATTTTCCTTTTTCAGCAGCATGAAAGATTCTACTCATCTGACTATGTCACTATTATTTACAAATAAACTTTGCCAAGCATTAACATCAAATGGAATTCAGGAATGTGTTTCTGAATTCAAGAATTTTTGTTGTGTGGTATGGCAATGTGTTTTTCCTAAATGTAGAAACTATATTTCTAAACGAGACATTGAAGATTTGGAAATGAATCAGGAAACAATTCCTCTACTTCTAAACTTTGCTGATCGGTTAGATCTGCATGTCAATATTAGTTTGAAGCCAAAGATGCTTGTCTTGTGCCTTTCCTCTGAAATTTGGAAAGAATACTTTGCCTCTATTTATCTTTTTTGGGCTCAAATTGATGAAAGTGAAAGACATTGGAAACAATTCTATATGTCAGACAATATAAAGATGTTTCTGTTTGGTTTATGCAACCGACAAGTCTTCACCATGCTAAAAAGATTTATTCCAGACCTTCTTACTGATAAAAGAGATGTAATTAAAAAACACCTGGTGAAACATCTTCTTGATAAAGGTTATTATAACCTGATTGAAGTGGCAAATCTTTTATACTCTGCTCAAGATCATGACATGTTATTGCAAGTTGTTACTGGATGGGATTTTGAAAAAGTTGAGCTTGAATGTCAATTATTGCCCAGTGACATGGCAAGTTTGGGTTATGTGTTAAAATGTTATGTTGAAGAAGGTGGCAATGTTGGGACAGTTATAGTTGTCACACATCAAAGGTATAAATGCCACTTTGTTGATGATGCTTTCAATGTGTTATGCACCGAAATTGAGAGTGGCATTCTGGTAATGGAGAAATAAAGGTTGTAATTTATCCAATCCTTTTACCTTTATTGTTGTTTATAGATCAAAAAGCTGGTACTTTCTGAAGTAGAACTTGGCGACAATGGAGCTGAATCTCTTTCAGGCTGTTTACCTCAAATTGATCACCTAGCTGTTGAACAATGTAAAATAACTGCTGTTGGATTAAAACAGTTTACCAAGTGCCTGCAAGATACCAAAGTAAATCTATTTAAACATAAAGACAGTCATCTTACATAAATAATACTTTTCTACCATCTAGCTGAATGTTCTTCACTTGGGCAGCAACAGAATAATGGATGAAGGTGCAAAGTTACTGGCACCCTGTCTTGAAAATCTCAATGAACTTTACCTTGATAACTGTCACATCACTTATACTGGAGTGGAAATACTGTCAGAATGTCTACTCAAACTACCAATACCTGTAACTAATATTGGCTGAAGGTTGTGGTGGAAATTCCTCAAGTATATACTTTTTTTTTTATAGATTTGTTGTCTTAGTCTCAAAGGAAATGAAATTGAAAACAAAGGAGCTGAATTTCTTTCCAAGTGCTTGGAAAAAATTAAAAAACTTGTTTTATCCATGTGTCAAATAACGGATCAGGGAATGGTCAAAATTGCAGACAAGGCCAAAGACCTACTAACACCAGTAAGAAAACAATGGTGTTTTTGACTAAATCAAGTAAATTCACATGCACCTGTCCTGATTATAGATTGAGTGTTTGGATCTTTCTGATAATGACATTGGCAAAAATGGAATAGAAGCATTTTCTCAATGTGATGGAAAAATACTGACATTGAAATTGATGTCTTGCGGTTTGTCACCAAGACAACTTCAGATAATGAAGGTCTGTTCTTAATTATGTTGCTTTGAATTACACGTGAACATTTTTACACTTGTTTTTGTATGCAGGAAAGCTTGAAAAATGTAGTTTTATGCAGTAGTGACGAGGCAACCATGTAAAGGAGTTTCAGCACGCTTTGATCTCTTTACCGTCTGCTCCCGCTTGACACCATTTGCTGATGACTTGCCTTGTTGAAACAGCAACGTCTCTAAGTGCTGTGTACATAGTTTGTTACATATTAACTCGAAAATGCTGCTACCGACAATATTTTTCTTCTACACAAGGGAAAGAATTTCATTTATTTTTGTAAACATTCCACGCGGTCTGTTTGGGCTTTGCGGCAAAATCACCTCGTCAACCATTTACATTTCTGCTAGGGACACTTGCTCACATGCCTTAATTTTTCGTTCACCACGATTGGGTCGCAAAAATTTTCTCCTTCTGTTTTCATGTTTTCTAGTGTATGAAAGTTTTTGCCTTGCGTTTTATTCTTTTTCATGCGCATGCTTATATATGTGTTGTTTTAATATGTAAATACCTCCACCTTCACTCGGCAGCTTTTCGATAACAGCCCACGGTTCTCGTCAGTTCATTGCACATGTTTACGGCGTAATTCGGCTGCTATTACGACAGGGGAAATCAAATTATCATATCCAAATGGTGTTTACCGAGTCTATGGGCTTCCTCTCACGACTGATAGCATTGCATATCACGTAACTGTATTTTTATGCGGCAAAGCTTTTTGCTGTACCTGATCCTTCTATTCTAACTTATTAATAAACAACTGTTTGGATTAAACGCCTGTTCACATCTTAGCCCAACGCACACGAGGACAGACAATTTAGTGGCAACTGGCCAGCACGTCTGACCATTATTGAGACTCGTTGCGCCAGCATCATCAGGACGTATTTTGCCAGGATAGCAACCACCCTGCAGTGTTATCCTAACAAGTCTACCACAATCACATAAACGCTAAAATCTAGAAAAGGCATCTCCGAGTCTACAAAAAAAATACAAGAAGTACAAGCCGTTCCTATCTCACAGCATTACCTGCAAGTCTACCTTATTTAAGCAATCCGGCCGGACATAACTATACTAAACACAATATGGGAAGACATTTTCCTGCGTCCCGTCGGTTTAAATTAACGCACTGGAAACTATTGCAAGCAAGCACAACCGTCGAAAGTTTTTGTTTACTAGAAAATCACGTTAGACCGGCAGTGAAAATGACACACATTGATTTGTTTGAACTTCCAGATGGGACTCAGTTTCAACTCGCCATTCTAGCGTACAACATTGCTTCTGAAATTCTCTCAGCTTCTTGGAAGTAGTTTTCCAATTTGTCGCTTAACGATTCGTGCAACTTAAAAAACAAACAAAAAAACAGATGATTATATAGTATATAGCGGTGTCATATTTCCAACACGAAATTCGAAACCAACCAACTACGGAACAGTAATTTTAGTAGTTCTTTGACAAACCTGTTGTTTTTTTAGCAACAAGTTATAACATCTGCATCCTCAAACTATCACATAAATTTTCTCTAAGATGAAACATGATTTCATTTTGTTTCGTTAATCTTTACAGTAAACTCAATTACATTGACATTTACATCAAAGATAGACTTAGGACAACTTACAGCCATCAAAGAATGTAAACTCTTTGCATTCCCTCGTTTTGTGCAAAAAGAAGGTACTTTAAACAACAGAGACGCCAAACTCAACGTATAAACACCGTGTAACTTACTGCTTCGTATTTTTCCTGGAGTCTCATTTCGTCCAATATCTCCAGCAGTTGTTCAAACTCGTTGTAAGGTAACCACACCTGCCCACCCGTGCTTAAAAGTGTGTTCTGTATCAAAGGATAGACAATATTAGGCCACAAAACAGATCTACAGTAGTTGTGGATGATATTTTGTAATTGAAGAGTTTACAAATATTACCGAGGTCACAATTTACACGGATAATGATTTCTGTCACAGAAAGTTAGCATAAATTTTGAAGGTAAATCATGAATGTTCATGGGTGAAGCGTGGCAGCCAACTATGAACAAGGTTTCTGGTAAAATGTGTCTGGATCAGGAGTCACCAAACTGAGGTCCAGGGACCAGATTCGGTCCACAAGGCTGTTTATCTGGCCCCCATTTTGATATCCCAAAAGATAAAAAAGGGTATTTTAATTAATGTGTCCTTCCTGTGGAGGAAGCCTAGCTGAATAGCAGGCGAAACGGGATAAAAGTGTGCGTTTAATTGTGCCGTAAGGACAGATTAATTAAAATACAATATGCACTCAACAGCACCATACTATTGGTTAATCAAGGTGTTTAGATCGCACAATTACATAAAACTTGGTTTTAGTTGCTCGTCACTACATTTTAGGCATTTTAGTATTTAAACCCTTTTATATCTGGAAATTAGGAATAAGTGTTTTATAACCGCTTACAAGATACCATTATCGTCAAAATAATCTTGCATTTAACGGTTATCCTGAATCTGATGTCACGGTTCAAATATATATGATGGCTCCTTGCGAAACAGGTTGGGTGACTCGCACGTCTGGATAAACCAAAACCTAATTTATCAACTCAAAATGACCAACCTTTATAGCAAATTGATCCGGCACCACCCCAAGTACTGCGTCGATATAGTCAAGTGAAATGTTGGTTGCTTCCTCCAAGTAATCGTAGGAGATTAACATTCGAAGCAACTCCGGGCAGTTGAGCTTCTGTTAAATTAGATGAAACGTATTCTCAAATGACTCAATCGTATTTATAATTGATAATTTGTTTTGAGTACATAATGTAAAACATTGCTTTGATGGTTTGCAATCACAAGCTACACTGATGAGACATGAAATGCAGAATCAGAGTCAATGTCCCAACTTTGGTGGATAAACACCGCAATGCCATAATGTAGCACATACAGTACCTTATAAGCGGACAGGAACCATGCTGGTATGGTGAACCCATAGCCGAGTATGATTTTCAACACAGCTCTGTGGCGACTGCTTGCGTCATCTGGGGTCACGTGTAACTCTAAGTAGTCTCGGATCAGTCTCCATGCCATGTCGGACACGCTTGAGTGACCGTGGTCTAGCGCTGTCGCGCGGGCATTTTTGTTGATCCATTTCATTATTTGCGATTCGTCGTTTGAGTAAGATGCCTTCACACATCTGTTGATGAGTTTGAATTGTTTTACTTTTATTCGTTTGGTTTTCATATGGTATAAAATATATTTCACTAAAAGCATGTTCAGTGTTTTGTTCAAAAACAATCAATGTCAACAGATTTTAACCATGGAAAGTCAACTGCTTTGGGTTTCAAGTTTGGGTTATTCTAAAACACCAACTAAGGCGCCAGTCATGATTGTTGCACAACACAGAATGTTATTCCTTATTAGTTTAACCAGTGATCTTGTAACTAAACTACAGATGGAGCAATTTACGTTTCAAATACCAGACTATTGTTGAAAAATCGACCTCATTTCTCAGTCAAACCGAAAAAAGATACAGTACCTTGTCGCCAGCGACTCAAACACTGGGATATTGGATAGTTTAAACTTTGCGCAGAGCTGGAACGCGTGGTCATAATGCGCATTGTGATTCAACAACGAAAGGGTTTCAGCTGCACTCATTGCTGGACCGATTGCGGATTTATTCTGTAAAAAACGTAAAAATTGAGTGTTGTTGTGTCTTGGCTGAGTAGGCATAGTATACCGTGGTTTAAAACAGTAGACCGATGAGATCTCATGAACACTGTTAGCAAATTGTATTTTTCTATTTTTCTGAAAGTTTTTTTGACAAATCTTAGTTATATTTTTCACTAAATCGTGGCTTAACGTATACGATAAATGTAGAGACGTACGATAAATGTGTCTTGCCAAACTATAGGGGTAGTAACACTGTACACAGATGAAACCTCATAAACAGTGGCAGCAAATTGTATTTAGTTATACTTCAAAAGTTTCAATATATTTTTCACTAAATCGTGGCTTAACGTACAATAAATGTAGGCGCCCGCGTTAATTACAACCTCGTGATGAAGGTACAACGTACAAAAACATTTAAGACTACTTGGTTAAATAAACAACTTCAACCTTGCTCTGGTTGGCGATCTCAATCTTCATCTCAACGAGGAGAGTTTCCTTCTGTATATCAACCAACTCTTTTATCACAACTTTCCTCCCTAGCAGGAAAATCATAAGATAACCATTGTTGAGTCCTTGTGATAATTTTACTTGACACAAACAAATAATATTTACATTTACAATCCTAATTAAAATTGTACAAGGTAACTGAAATAACTTTGCATGTTAAGCTGCGAGATGAGGGCGTCGAGACATTGAGATTAAATTAAATAGTCTTTGATTCAAATAAAATCAGTGATAGCTTTGTAAGGAAATACTGAACGTAATCTTACTTACCTCTCATGGGTTCTAAAATCTCGCCGTCCGAGTTGCGCTTGGGGGACTTCACCAACTCCTGCCAAAGAACACACAAAACATTTGTTGCATGTATTTACATCATAACCATTTTTTGCCGATTTCTTGTCAATTTGCTTTGGAACGCACGTTTAGTTTTGGAATAAAGAAGGCTAACAAAAATATTTATAATTAAATGCTTATATTTGATTTATGTAAGTGAAATGTTTTGGTACGTTTACCTCGTGGCGAGCTTGCACTGTGACTGGGTGAACGATCCACCGATAATCGGAATTCACCAATTGCAAGCACGTTACCGTGGCAACCAAACACACGTGCTGTTGCTTGAGTGACGTCACGGAATTGGCGGCGGACGAATCCACGCTCAATCTCCACGCTTGCTCGTACATTGTACTGGCAGCTATAACAAAAAACACGTAAGGTTTATTACAAAAAGTGATTACTATAGGACTGACCTAGGTTATTGCGCAATCATCCAATATACTGGTTTACAGAATTTATATATTTCGCCTATAAGGCATCATCAGTTTTTAACTAAATAGAACATATCCTGCAGCAGTTGATGATTGCGCAATAAACTAAGTCAGTTCTAGTAATCACTTTATGCAAGAATTTTAGTACAACGATCCCAAGACCAATGAAAGTTGTCAGTAGGAGATCTATCCGTGACGTTTAAGATTTTTTGATCCCTTTAAACTGCCCTTTGGCTTTTTTACGCTGCAAATAAGTAACCACCTTTCCTGTAGTTTCTTCTGTTGACGTGAAAAGAGAAGAGCAGGTCGTAATATTTGTGTTTGGTCGAGTAAAGGTCGCAACTCCTGGCACGATGTTCTAATATGTTGACGAGCTATAAACGAATGAAACATGTTTTCAAGAATTCAATGAGACAAAAAGAAGTTAATCAGAATCTTTCTTTTGGCACATAAGTTTCTAAAGTGTTTATTTGAAACCGACGTTTCGTCTGCCATCCGGCGCGACTTATCATAATCCTGAGGAACGATTCTGATTAATTAGTATGCTTGGCAGCAAAAATAGCAGTACAAAAAGAAGTTGTTTGCAGCACTGGAGAAGTCGTTGACCATACCCTAATTACTGCAAACTGATCCTCAGAAATGAGCGTTTGTTTATTTTGTGCTTATATAAATATTGTTTATAAAACAAAAAACAAAGCGTAAACATTTTGTATTGTGGATCCCTAACATAAAGCACAACATTAAAAAACAAAATGCACACGGAAATAAACTTTACGGACACAATAATCCGTACCAACAGAGTGCTTACAGGTAAGTTAATCATATTAAAACTTACGTCGTCCAACATGTCCCCGTATGGATATTCAACCAACGTTTTGTATTCTCTCCTCTCACATAAAGCTACGACCATGGCACGAAGGCAGTCCTGTCAAGAAACCAAGTGAGATAAGATGAAAAAACTGCATTTTATTCAAACTTTTCGTACCTTTCTGTGTTCTGGGTCGGGATTGGTGACAATCGCGGCGTAGGCGTCGTCATGGCGACGGAGTTCCAGACAGTGGCTGAAGACGCTTGAGCATAAGATTGGCTGCGGGGGAAAGGTTTTAAGTTAGTAAATGTTTACTGAGATGACGAATGTGAAAATACATGAAAAATTTATGTTTAATTCTGTTACTTCGGAAATGAGTCATTAAAGTGCAAAGTTACAAAAACGTGGGAAATGTGTGTTAGATACTCAACACGACTGACAAACTGGTCCAGTTTATTACGGTAAACTGAAACTTAAACCTTACAGGAGTCAAGTCTACACATTACCAATACACATTACAAACACAACAGCACAAACCACAGCTTACCAAATTGCTATCTCCGCCGGCCGCTTTCCCTATTGCATGTTTTGCTAAAATAACACAGGGTTCACTTAAGCCAAGTCCCTCAAATATTTGCAGCACCTGCGTTATATGAAATATAGCATGTTTTTTTTACATCGAATTTTTGCCACCTGGAAACTTCAAACAAAATCCAGTTCGTAAAAAAGTGTCGATTTCCATTCAAGTCATAGAAATCTTAATGCAGTGTTTCCCAACCGGTGGTACGCGGCGGCATTCCAGGTGGTACGCGAGCACCGTACCGTAATTTGCGGATACAGTTCGAATTTAAAAAATCGTCAGTGATCTTAAAATGTTTGTTACTTCATGCCCTATGTTACTTTGTAACAATCAACTAGGTGGTACGCGTCGAAATTGTTTTACCTCCAAGTGGTACGTAACCACAGAAAGGTTGGGAATCACTGCTTTATATAATAACCTGGAAGAACGAGCAAAAATTTTATGACAAGCAATACAGAACGTAAAGAGTGGAAGCCACAAAAACACAACTTGGTGCAATTTATTTACCTTTGTGTAATACAGAACTTCTAGTTGACTTGGAGTGTGTAGTGTTTTATCCTCTACCTGAAGCACTCGGTTTATCAAAACTTCTTCCTTGCTTGCTTTACCTCCGGCTTGAATGAAGAACTCCACGGCCTGGGTGAAAAAATTACCAAAAAAATTTATAACGCAAACTTAACTCAAATAAGATCATCCAAATTTATTAATTTTTATTAAAATTGCTTTTTACGCAAGCTGACTGAACTGCATTACATATATTCTATGAAGCACTGATTTTCGAAAAACAAGAAAAACGTCCATAGTTGCTGTTCGTAGTTATGATTTTGGACAGTTAAATTCAAATAAAGTCTTTCGTTCATTTATTGTCCCTTTAGCATGAGTTTAAACAGTATTGTAGCGTAACCAGGATTCCTCAGCAATAATCGGATACGAATTATTGGAAACCAAAATTTAAAAATCGGAACTAATACTTGCAAATGGGAGTATTATTGACGTGTATTTGTGTTGAAAAACATTGCAGATGCAATTGAAACGTTTGAAAATAAAGTTTGCATCATCTATGCAAAGGGGTATAGTTTGTCCTAAAGCTATACAAAGCCATGCCTGTTTCTAAATCGAAAGTTGTTGGAATTGTTTATCTCTGCACACAATTTTCCTACCTTCTCGTATTGGCCGGTGTGCAAGTAGCAATGGGCAAGTAAGTACAGGTTGTACACAGGACAGAAGTCGCACCATGAGTTGAGTTCACGTTCAATGTAACGATGCAGTCTGGAAAACTGGCCTTTGGACAACAGGAACTCGGGGAAAGACAAAGTGGGACCAAGCGGCCACCTGAAAACGGTGGAAACATAAAGTGAAACTTTTTGTAAAATTTTTTTTTTTTTTTTTAAATTGATGATCACGTTAACAACTATCTTAACCAATTTCAACATATTTGTAGTCACGGACTCCTTTTGTGAAATCAACATATCTGTGAACCAATCAGTAAATTCAACTGGGTGTCTTGTAGCGAACTAAACAATCCCATGGACCCCTTGGGTTCCATAAACCCCTAGCTGGGAGTAAATGACCTCGACTGTTGCCATGCATTAGCAGAAACATACGTTTAATCTAAACAACTTAAATAAAAGGAAAAGCAAGAGAAACAGGTAGAATTCTTTGTGTGTGCAACACTAAGCTACAGCAGAGTAAAACAAGCACAACTTACAAAAGTTGGACAACAGCAGCAGTTGCGTGCGCGACTAGCATAGGATTAAATCCGGCCGTTTCGTCGAAATCCTGACACGAGCTTCTTACAATACTTTCTACGAGACGCCCTCCATCGGTGCTGAGAAAGTATTCCAGCAAACCGCTTGTGGGCGCTTCGGAGTCGCCTGTGACATCGTGCATTGTGAGCGTCTGCATGGTGCTCTCTCTGACAAGAAACAACTATTTGCTAATGTAAAGTATCTGAAGTACCGTATATACTCCATTGTAAGCCGCGGCTTATAAGGTATTTTACCCTACCGTTTGTGCGACTCACAATTGAGGGCGGCTTATATTTTGTAATGTGACGCCGATATTTTGTGTGCGGCTGTGTTTCAATAAAATTCACTTTTAACTCGATCCTTCGTTTCAATACGGTTTATCGCACAAGGTTGTCAGCGTATCTGACAATTTTGAACGACATATTTGTTGTTGTAAGGCACCTAAGTTTGCTTTTAGCATTTACGTGCGGCTTACTATGGAGGTCGTACGGTGTACGTTAATTGTATTTGAATGGGCCATAGAAAAAAATAAGATATGACAAAGGTAGTTTTGGATAATATGGAATTTTGGAATAGAAAATTGACATGACTTACAAAGAAGACTGGGACACATGCTCCGCTCTTTCTGTTACTGCCCACCAGATGGCAGTGTAGGCTTGCACAAATACTGATATCCTGGCCGGAGACTGAATATATAAAAATATTAAACAATTTGATAAATTTCGCACTACCAGATGAAAAAGGTGTTTTCAGTAAACACAAACAGCTTCATCATTACTACTTAGTTTTTCTTTTGTAAAATACACACATTTTCCGATGATCCTGTGGTAGTGCAATATTGAAACGTTAAGAATATAACTGTTACTGTAATTTCCAATGTCATGTTAAGAGATAAGATAATCTTTGGCTCAGTAAAAAAGATTTTAAAATAACAACATCCAAGACCTTATAGGTGGAAGCAGTTGGCCATCTGTATGCAGCTTACAAAATACATAGTTTGGTTCAAACGAATTTGTGCATTCAAGTTAACCATGTATTTACCATATTTTGCTGTTCGTCTTCAAGTACTGCAAAAACGAGAAGCAAGAGAGAAAGGTGAAGTCGATCTCCCACATAGCGCTGCACTGCTCGGGATAAAATCTCCAGACTCCCTTCACTGCCGAGCATTGTACAGTTTTCCACTTCTGTAAAAACACTTTAAAGTTTAAACAAAGTTAAAAACATTGACATATACACTACTATGGTTAAAGTTATTAAAAAGTCTAACAGTAAAATATGAATACCAAATTCGTAATCTAATGCAGATGGTTGTAAGCACGTGATAAGCATGTGAGTGGCTGATGCAATATCACCAATACGGTCAACTCCATCTTGATAATCATAACTTTCACTGCAAAACAAAGCATTAACTATTATGTTGTTTTTTTGTCTCGTTAAGCTTGGTTTGAAATTTAAATGCATTAATTTGGGATGCTTTCATTTACACTCCATAATTATGTACATGTTTGATGACCATACTGACTAAATGTTTTGTTTTCAAAATTGTTTTGTGCTGCATTAAGTCCTTATTACAATTTTACACTAACACTAACTATCAAAGTCACAAAGAGCAACAAACCACATCATGCTATGGATAAAACTGCACTAAATATCCGTCCTATTACAAGAGTAATTAAATATCCGGAAAGTATTAAAACCTGGTTAACTCCTTGACGTAGCTGAGATTTTCACAAACTGCCTCCACAGGATTGCTGCTGCTTTCCAGAGATTGGACGAGAGATTCAAAATATTCAGGCCCAAGGAGACAGGAGAGAAGGTCAAGCGAAGAAAGAAGTTTTGACAAATCATCAAAATTCACCTCTTTGAAGAAAATATTGCAATGATTATTTGCAGACAGTGCTTATGGTTGAGGTTTTTTGAATGTTTTCATGCCACCAACAACAAATTCTAAAATATATATACATCAGACCAAACTTGATACTAAATAAAAAAATTACCAGATAAATATACACATCACACAACAAGGAAAGCCTTATGATAAATAACTTGAAATTTTTACATTTAAGATATAAAAATCAACCTAATAAAATTATTTGGCAGTTGCAAAGTTTACAAGCAATGCCACTTTCTCTAAACATTCACACATATCACCAACCTGTTTGTGAATTTATGCAGTGTATTTATATATATTATAAAAAATCAAAACTGCTATGTACAAAACCCAGCCACAAGTATTTTCATACTACAATACTAGTAATGCAAGCATGTTAATATTCCTATACAAACCATCGGGAAGAATTGATTGAAATATGCCTGGGTCTGCACCCCTGCAAACAGCCTCCAATGATGAAACTGGGACAAGATGTGATACATGGTTCTAGAAACAGAAAACACACAAGATTAACATCGAAAACAGTGCACTGTTTTAACTGTTA
This sequence comes from Ascidia mentula, assembly GCF_947561715.1. Lineage (NCBI taxonomy): Eukaryota > Metazoa > Chordata > Ascidiacea > Phlebobranchia > Ascidiidae > Ascidia > Ascidia mentula. The sequence continues at coordinate 17,935,870 of NC_138568.1, read as the reverse complement.
GCGGAACTATCAGTATCCCTAGAAATACAAAGATTTTTTGCTTGGGGGATAGGTAAAATACCTATGCATCACATTGTATATGTTTACACAAAATTGAATTTGAAGAAAATTAATTGTTTGTGTTCATAAATTCAGGAATGAAGTCCAAAAACTACTTCACCTTCTTGATAACTGAAACATTTCCATCGGCGGTGACAAGCAAACCACTAGGTTTGGATAGAAAGCGATCATACTGCACACAAGAGCTATAGAACTTCTGCCATGCATTCACTTGAGCATCAGCAAGTAATTCAGCATTAATTCCTTCATCAGGTAAAAGCATGTTCACCTGCGGAATTGTATTTGGTTAAACACCTTGTAGTCAATGACTTGCCTAACACCATATTTCTTTAAGTGTGAGTTGGGGAACATTCGGGTTGTATATGTAGCTTGAGGGTCATGGAATGTAAAGGTTTAAAGGCACAAGTTTGCATTTCACGCTGTCACCACTTCGCTAGGGGTCATATCACATGAAATTTTTGGTGTAACTAAGGTTGGACAAAAAAAGATTTAGGTCACACAAACAATAACTATGCTTAACGTGTGTTTGCAACAAATCAGGAATTTTACAAAGACTTTATAGCAAAATATTTTATATACAGGAAAGATTAATGTATACTTCAACATCTCACTTTAAAAAATATAAAAAACAACAACATCTTTTAAATATAAGCATAAAACAAAAGTCAAACCTCTTGTTCAACATATGAAATAACTTTTTCCTTTAAAAGCTTGATTGACATATTTCTTGTGCTCACTGCTGCCTTCTGGTGGATAGCAAGGGCCTTTAATATTGCTGCTGGGGTAAACTTATTCATATGAAACAACTGCTTCAGATAAGCTTCTCGGACAGTCAGGTGGGCTGGAACAGCGACCTAACAATAAAAAAAATATACCATAATAATTATTTCAAAAAAATTTCATATCATAAGATGAAAAAATTTAATCAATAGCTGGCAATTTTCCTCGAAACACAAGCACCACCAGAATGTCCTTAAGCTTAAAAGTCAATTCCTATAGGAATTTTCCCATGAAAGCATAAAAATATCTTTTCAAAAAGTTTAATCTCAAAAAGATGCCCAGCCCTTGCACATAAACCAACGCTAATATGAAATGCATTAAAAATACAACAAAGAAAATTGACTTTACATCACTCAATGGGGGCGAACTCAATGCGACTTCATGCCAAATAGCTCTGTCCATTTCATACACTGACAATGACATCTGATCATCTGTGTCGAGCAACAGCGCCCACAAGTGGTTATCAGCGTTGACCCTAAAATCAATCAACCGTGACTGAACTGCTGCCGCATCAGGATTGAAATGGATTGTGGAAATATGTTCTAATTCTGATACATCCTGGTTGCCCTGCAAAAAATAGGCAATGAACTTGGATAGTCCTTTTTCTTTGGCTTACATAATATTAGATAAGGATACAAGTTATGATTCCTTGAAAACATGTCATTTTATTCATTTTCTTGCCCACGCTGACAATAAGATTAAACGCAATACAGGTATTTTGATTTAGGTTCTTGTCTGATTTTGGATAATGTAGGCTACACAATGACAGGTCAAATAAACAAATATACCTGTTGGAACAGGAACACAAACCAATTGAATCTTTTTTATTTAATTTAATTCCTTAATCCAGGTTTAACAACTTACAAAGTAAAACAAAAATTTACATCACTTTACCTTGAAAATAAAAAACCTTGGGGTTGGATCGAATCCAAAGTACACGGAAATCGTCCAATCTTCATAAGCTTCGTTGTAAGTTACGCAGATCTTGTGACTGCCACCTGGGAATAACCACAATGAAAGTGGGTTAATTTAAAATACTACAATATAACAAATAATATTTACTTCCATCCGGTGAAGGTTGATCATCTGACAGATAAGGTTTTAAGTCAAATTGTGACACACAGTCTGAAGTCTGCGGTATAAAAAAGTTTGCATTGAATATATAGTTTAAACACACATGGAGGTTCAAATTGTCAAAAATTAACATAAAAAGTTTTACTATTTGGGATATACATAAGTATCATTTGAGTGGCAGATTTCAGACTCCAAACCTTACAAAGAACATTTTTTTAGTCTTAGCATGTAGAAAAACTGTTACAAGCGTACAGTATAAAACACACACCACTTGTCAGCTAAAGAATTTAGAAGTAAAATATTTTTGTATTTTGAAAGTTGTAGTAAATACATATTTGTAATAGATGCTAACCTTACATGACCACACTCTAAGCTTATGGTCTTGGCAGATCCCAATAACTTTTGGGTTTCCAGAATTCATACAGACTAAACTTAGGCCACTTGGTGTCTCCTCTGAGCCGCTGCCTGCCCAAGGATTAATTCCCGACCACAAACGTGACATACGTGATGCACGGTTCATCTGTAGCATCGTGGCTTGCCCTGACAATTAAACAAACTTTAAATAAGATGTATATACTGGTAAAACATAGGTGTGTAAATATGAAATGTTGTCTACATACAAAGATATTCAGTACACCAGTCTTATATCAGCCAATGCGTGATCTTTGTTAAAGATTGTTTTCAAAAAGTTGCAAATATAGTTTAGCATATTAGATGTTAGTGTAGAATATACCATTTGTGTACAGAGGAAAGCAACATACAACATGATCATTTAAAACTAATTTATTTTCACATTTTGTAAATATTTTTTTACAGACTTTGTCAACGACAAACGCAAAACTTCTTCACTAACCCTTATTCGGCATTTTGACAATTGAAATATTTCCACTTGAGTTAACAAGTGTAAAGATGGCACCAGTGTGTTGTTTTGTTGCATTGTTTCCTGTGATGGCAGCTGACATAGTGCTGAAGTGTTCAGGTTGCGCAAAATAAAAGTTACTATTTGCATCTTCAAAGTTACTTGAGGAAAGCCCTTGAAGCATTGATCTATCCTATAGGGACAAAGATGATCATTTTTAAGTTTTTATCAATTTGATAGCAACACAACTTTGGAAAGGAGGTGCTTTGCAAAACTTTCTATTTCTAACAGATCTATTGAACGCATCACTCACGTAAAAAATGCGAACAGAATATTCAGTAAATAAGTGAGAGGTATTGCAAAAGGCTATCTATGAAGAAATGGCATTAAAATTATTCTGTTAAAATGAGGTTGAACAACAAAAAAGTTTGGGAAGTTCTGTTGTATATACAGAATAGTGTTCCATTTTGATTTTAATATATATATATATACATATCTATGTACCTTATTTCTTAGATGAGGAGCAGCGAGGGTCAGTCGATGTGCAGCGTGCAATGTGGCAAAGAGAACAACGACTTGACCACCATTGTAAAAAACTCGTACTCCTAAATGCATTCGAATTCCATTTTACACAAAATTTGATAATTTATATGAATGAATGAATGCTAAGAAAATGCACATTTCACAAGGATGAACACATAATAACAAATAAACAATTTCTCAAATAATAAAAAGCATGTCCAACCTGGCAAAAGTTTTGAGTTTTGAAATATAATTTCATAGTGGTTGTGACGCAGGTCACCATGAAATGAATATTCAAACAAATCCAAGACATTTGCATGGGTTCGCCTAAAAATAACAATGCAAAAATATAAACTTTAATATGAACAAATACTTTATGGGGACATTAGGGATGGGCAATTCAGAATAGCGAATCCAAAGGATTCAAATCTTAAACTATCCGAATTCAAATTGTCTTCAAACCGAATAATTGGTTGCGTTATTTACCTTCTATTTCTGTATTTGCGCATGCGACGGTGTTAAAAAATTAATGTAAGCCGTCCGTAAATGTTAAAGGCAAACTTTGGTGCCCTACTATAATTGTCAACAAATCTGTCGTTTAAAATTGTCAGGTAAACTGATAACTGTGTTTGATAAAAAACGTATTGATACGACAGAGCGAGTTAAAGGTGAATTTCATTAAAACTCAGAACCGCAGAAAAAATATCAGCATGTTGTGCTGCAGTGTACAAGATAAAACAAAAACAGAATAGGATTCGGTATTCTGGATTCGATTTAACTATTCTAGAATGTTCTAGATTTCTGTATTGCCCATCCCTAGGGGACATACAATTGTCGCAGGGTAGGCTATTTAACATTGCTCGATATAACTTAACATATAAATAACACAGGTTTTTATAACAAAATATACCAATATAGGGTCCGTGTAATACTGGTGTTCAGAACAGGAATTTCTTGTCCACCACCAGAGTCTGGAAAGGAGCAACTATCTGACAGTCTGTGGTCCTCTGGATCGCCTAAACAAAACACTTACTATTACTAAATTTACAAGGTAAACAAGATGTATTTTACAGACAATATTCAATGAAATACAAAATGCTAAACGTGTTTTACCTTCACTGACAAATATTTCGCTTGTTCTTTTCGTCAATGACTTCGAGGAATGAACGGGAACCTCCAAATAGAGAAGTTTAACATTCTTTTTCGCATCCATGAAGGCCATTTTTTGCAGGCCTTGGTTCACAAACAATTTACTACAGCCTGCAAAGTATATAAACGAGTATCAAATGGGAAAACTCAACAAATACAAAATATCTTACAAAACGAAAGTTCGTATTATCCGTCATCACGTAAAATGTTTGCCAAACTTGATTGAACAAGTCGGCATTGGCGCCTTCGTGTTGCCTTGTCGGATTTTTAGGGTTTCGGTCATGGATCCCTAAAGTGAACTTCACAAAGCAACGGAACAAAACACCTGTAAAATACGCCTGCATCAAACAACACAATTTGTCCAATTTTTGATAATAAAATGATTAGTATACTCACGTACTACGTAGAGCAAAACACGATTCGTAACTTTCCCAACGACGGTTTTGAACAATGCTTGTTTATTGGTTATGATGGGTGATATTTGAAATGTAAATTGCATTACACCACAACAGATTCAGAAACGAATTTAACAAACGGTATGATCGAAAGTACAATATTCTGACTTTACCCCACGAAATCAGAGTCATTTACCCTCACTGCATTTATTTGATTTTGTAGATTTTTGATAGGGAATTTCCCGTGTTGAATTCTTGCAGTTAACGTAAACAACAACACAAAAAGAATCTTTGTGTTTGGACCAGACAATGTAATCAGTAATAGTTTATGTACACTTCGCTTGAATAACTTCAACGATCAAAAGCAATACTGATACAGCAGATTACTCACCCGGATCGCTTTTAACAATTTTTTGAAACATCATAATTTCCTGTATGCACGGCTGCAGCTGCTGTGGTTTAGTGTGCGACCAGAAGGATGTTAGTTCACAAAAGAAATCGCCAGTTAACAAAACTTTGGCGAAAGTGTGCATGCTCTGCACGGAACAATGCCTCACTTGTTTCAACGCAAAATATAAGTAGACAAATGTAGGCTATATTGCATTACTTACATTTATAGAATATCGATATAGCATGTTCAATTACACATTTTTGCTTCTTCTACTTTTGCTTTGTCTGCTGTTCTATTTCTGGTGGAAAAAACCACATCCTAAATTCCCACCAGGACCCCGGGGACTGCCTATAGTTGGGGTACTTCCATTTGTGAAAGGAAACTTGCATAGCAAAATAAAGGAATGGAGTGACCGATGGTACACCCCGATAATGTCAGCCCGACTTGGAAGAGAGGATGTTGTTTTTCTGAATGATACCAACTCTATTTACAAAGTAAGTGCTGATACTCAGTTACTTACACACTGGCTTACATGCGTTAAACATGTTTGACTTGTAAATTAGAGAATAGCCAGAAAGAATAAACTAAATGGCCCATAATGTTTTACTGATGATTGCTTAAGTTTTTGTTGAAACATGTCATGACATTGATTTCTTTGGGCCTGGCTGTTTATTCTCAGAGCATTGTTGGTTTCCAGCAATAATCTGCCAATCAGCTTGTTTGGGGCAGTCTAGCCCTGTTGTCCATTTGTGATATTATGTATATATGCATCCAGGTATTTGTTAAACATTCATTATCTTCTTCTGGGCGTCCCTTGGAAGGCTTTTTCAATGAAGTGGATGGAAATTATGGAATTACATCAAAGAATTACAGCGAAGAGTTTAAAATACAGAAAAACTTTGGATTTAAATCATTAAAAGGGTGCATTGTATTTTATCAATTCCATTTTTGCTTTCGAAGTTGACAGATATAAAATAATTAAGGTCGGATGATGTCCCAAACTTAATTTTGCTGCTAAAATACTTAAATAACATGTAAAAAAAATTAAGATCCAGTACTTCCTTACTACTATAATGTTTAAAATTTAAGCATTGAGTATTTATATTTAATGAATAAAGTATTAAAAAGTAAAACATTGCAACACTTACATCTTTTTGTAGAAACTTGTTTGGTGGAAAATCAATGTATGAGGCTGTCAATGAAGAGGCAAATTTATTCATGGAGTTTCTTAAGACAAAAGTTGGAACCCCAATCAACTTAGATGTTAGTATCCCACATTCTCTTGTTGAATGGCAATAGAAGATACTAATCTGTGATTGTTATATCCAGGTTTATTTCAAACAGTTTACAAGTAATGTTGTGGCCAGGTTTGTGTTCAGCATGAGGTTCCAATATGATGATGAATCAGAGACCAACATTACAACTTTAATGTAACATTCACTCTCAATTTCAAAAATTTTATATTTTTAAAGATGGTTCTTTGTTTAGGGAGAAAAGTAACCAACAAGATAGGATCCTTTTGCTCTGTGTGTTTTTCAATGCATTTCGGCACTTCCCTCCATTTTCAACAGTATGCAAAAAGTACATGAAAATGCAGCAGGATGTGTATGGTAAGTAACACATGCAGGACATTTCCTGGACTTTATATTTTTCTTATGACACAATTACGCTTTCTCAGAGTAATGACATGTTCCCCTTTTTTGGAGGTGAGGTTATTAATTCTCATATCTAACATGAATATATCGAGCACTTTACTGATACCTATCACTTGATTTTGCTGGCAACCATTTTTCATGTCTTATTTGTTTATTTTTTTATTTTAGATGCATTTGTACAAATTATTGAGGACCACCAGTCCCATTTCAACCCAGATCATCGAAAAGATTTTATTGATGAGTTTCTTCATCAACAAGGGCAAGAACAAACAAAGAAAAATAATAGCTTTACAGTATGTGTTTTCTAACTGGTGTTGTAGCCTCAACTAGCGTTTTTATTGTTTACAATTACTCTATGTCATTCCTGTTTGCTCTTCCTGTTGTCTGTATAGGGTCATGACAGCTACGTGCTGTGTTCATACATCATTGAATGTTCATGTTTCTGGAATAATTAAGGTTGAAAAGCTTAATTGAATCAACTGTTTTTAAGAGAATCCAGTTTACTATATACTGCACACGTTTCTAAATACAACTTTTCCCAGTTCGGACAAACTTTTATCGTCCATGTTCAATACAATGCCTACATAAAAAACGTTGAAATCATCTAGCCTATGACTCCCATATATTCATTGCTGAAATGCTCTTGACATGCATACGCTGATTAATCAATAAACATTACAAATATTTACACTTTATCGATGGAGATGAAAATGTTTTTAGTTGAAACAACTCATCATGTATTGTCGAAGTTTGTTTATCGCTGGCACCGAAACCACAGCCGCCACTCTGTCCTGGGGCATTCTTTCCCTTCTTCACAATCCCCATCTTGATGAGGACATGGCAAGGGAGATTGCTGCCTGTCTTGGTAAAATTTTTTTCATTTATTTCCTTTTTTATTTTTTGTTTCAATAAATTCCTTTTCTCTCGACCTTATCACGTGGCTGTGACGTTCAGTTGCTGTGGTAACGAATCTCCAATATATTTTATTGACAGGTAACAATGATGTAAGCGCGTCGATGAAATGGGAAATGCCTCACTTGAATTCATTCATGAACGAAGTTCTTCGCTATCGCCCGAGTGGGCCGTTCAGTGTTCCTCATAAAACAAACGAAACGATTGAAGTCGATGGTTACGTCATTCCGAAAAACACAACTGTATGTTGTTGTTAGTTACTCATTGTTACTAAAAAACAACCAGTGCAATTTGGTAAACTATTCTCATAGGTCAAAGCATTCCAGTGTTTTTGATTCATTGGTTTTTTTTTATTATTCTAAAATTAAAAGTTTATTAAAATGATCTGATATGGCTGCACTGAAAAAACATGGTTGGTCAATGACCGTGTCGGTATCTGAAAAGTCGTTTAGTACTATTTTCACACTAATGGTAGAGTAAATTCGACGTAAGTTTGTACATTAGTTAGTTATGAGACGATCTGGTGTTGTGCTTCTCAGTTGGTTTTGTCGCGGAAAAATCGGTACTGGATTGCAGGCATACATTCTGTAGCATCGTTTTTTACAACATTACTGAACAAGTTTAAGTCATAGTTTTTATTGACAGTTCTGCATTTTTGCAGGTATTTTCAAACATTTTCGCCGCACACCACGACGCCACCACGTGGTCAGATCCGGAGGTTTTCCGTCCGGGTCGATTCCTGCGCGACGACGGCAGTTTTGATCATCGTAAAACAATATCCTCATTCGGAATCGGTCCCCGTTCATGTGTTGGAGAACAACTCGCTAGACTTGAACTGCTTGTGGTTTTCTCTAAACTTTTTCATTCTTTTGTTATAACAGCTCCCCACGACCAGTCTCTGCCTTCGCTTGATGAATCCTACACAACTTTGTTTTATTCTCCCAAAGCCTTTAATGTGGTATTGAGCAAACGAGATTAATAAATGTCATTTTTGGGAATTATGTTTGCATTTCTAAAAGGGTAGTCCCATTACCAACCAATACCGTCATAAGTACAAACTTGCGTCGAATTTACTCAAAATAGTACTAAGCGACCTTGACCAAATAAGCCAGAATTGTTTCTAATTGGGACACAGACACGGTCATTGACCAACTACCCCTCTGCTTTTCCCGGCGCTGTTTCGTTTCAATTATTTAAAGCGTTGTTTTACGATTCATACGCACAGCTTTAGAAACACAATGTATTGTTTACCCTGTTCTATTGCAGTATGGCCTGTTGACTTGCACTAAACCACACAAAGGTAATTAGCGGTTGATTCTTTAACCCAAAAGCCTCACAAGAAAAAAACACACAAAACGCGCGCTAATGAGGTGGCGAATGTGTCACACGATAAATACAAATACGCTCGTTTTTATGCGATGTAATGTTCTACCACTCGTACTGCATTTTGCAACTTACGAAAGAATTTATGCGACTTGCAAGTTCACTGTCCAACACCAAAAAGAAGCTATGATTTGTATTGGTATCAGATCCCCGTTGTTTTGCGCATCCTACACACTGCAACGAAAGGGGCTTACGGTTATATTTAGGCTAACTACATAACATATAGTCCTTAATCATGCATGATTCATTTTGAAACCGTGGTTTACAGAGAACTTTATTGGCACAAACAAATTCGGACATCAACAGTGGGCTAAATTTTTATCAAAAAATCATTGATCCTTCGCATGAAAACGAGCCTATTAAAGCTTTAATATGGTCTGTATCCCGCAACAGAAAAGTTTCAGCCGAATGTTTGTGAACTGTGGACCGAAACGTGGCACAGTGTAAGTCGTTAATAGCTAGTGAAGCGTTGAATAAACTTGGCGACATGCTGCAAATCATAATGGCCATATAACAACATATTTGCCAGCGCCACTTACCCAGTAATGCACGGCTCCTTTATAATTACAATGGCTAACGGGCGACTGGCATCACACCTGGCCTGTAATTGAGTTATATGTGATAGCTGAGATTGCTCTTTATTCAAAATAACCTCGTAACGCGGCGTTGTCGCACTCCAAGCACGAAAACCTGGTGGTTCGAGTCGGAAAAAGAAATCGTCCACATACTGATTCAGACCGACAGTTCCGAGCACTTTATCCATGCATTAAAAAACACGTAATATCACAGGGGAGGCATTCCAGGAAACCAAATACATATGATACCTGCATCTAATGTGACGGTGACATTACAATGTTATATTTGAAGAAATTAATGGTTGTAGTGTAAGATCAAACTTTTTTCTGAACCGAGCTGATTAGGTCATCAGGGTTTGTGACACAACTACATCGGAAAATATATCACGAAATCAATTTTGCGGTCACGACATTGCGGAGAAACAAACAGTTTATTTGAGTTTATTATTAAGTATTTGTAGTCGGCATAACAGCTACATTTTCTTGTATCGCGGTTGCGACCTCATAAACGCCTGTTTATTTTTTTGTTAATTTTTTTGTTGGATTGTTGGGATAAAGAATCAACCCCTTTTGGTTCATTTGTTGATTTGTTGAACCTTTGTACAGTTTAACGTAAATCAACAGGCCATATTACAAGAAAAAGGGGCAAACAATATGTTTACTTTTTGACGCTGCTATATATAAATACTACTTTGAGTCCATAAACTACCAAGCAACTTCAACCAAAAGAAACTTTTGCAAATATTATTAAAACCAACCAGTAGTACAATTTACGAAACCTGACGCACTACTAATTAATCCAGCTGAGTAAACAATTATGATGAGCTGTTGTGTTGCTCAGTGATGAAGCTAAACCGGTAACAAACGGCCAGTGCTCGGTTGAGGCATTCACTGCTCACGGAGCAGTCGGGTACTTTTGCTGGATTGCAGTGAGTTCAAGTAAGCAAGCCGATGGTTGTTTGTTTATGACCTCTCTTTGTTTGTGATTGTTCATTTGGCCGAAGCAGGTCATAAAAATCACTCGAGTGATTCAAACTAGGTATTCCAAACGGATTGATTGGACGTCCACGCTGTGTTTTTGAGATGGACGATCAGTTTATAACTATGAAAGTTGAAGCCTACTCTGATCAAAACGATAACTTATACCAAAAAATTACAACCATTTCACAAGTGCTAATACCTTGATTATTTGGCCGATTGCTTTGCTAATCTCAACATAGTGCGGTACTCAATTACTACAAACAACTTGGTACTTTCAACAAGCTTTTATGGTTTTGTGTGCAGTAAAACTTTATTATTAAATTCATTTTGTGTTAAATTGTGCAATTTGATTAGTTCGCGTACGTGCGCACATGTTATTTTAATCGCTTCGTGTCTATCCGACATATGTGCAAATCGGCTTTGGGTTTTGATTTCACATCGACATTTTTATTAATTCTGTCGAATTCATTATTTTATGTAATCTCAATAACCGTATATATATATCGATGGCCGTAAGCCTTTACGCCGCCTGACATTGCAAACGTGTCTTTCAATTTAAAAAAAATGGCATCGACGCCGAACAAAAACGCAGATCACCACTGGTGAGCAGTCGCCGATTATCGTTGAGTAGGCTAAAGTTGCATTAATCTTGGAAGTTGTTGAGATCTCGGACTTCGTGTGTGGGTTTGAAAAGCAATGGTTATGTAAAATTACAAAGTCAAATCATTTTGTGTAAACGAAACATTACAACACAAAGAAACATTACATGCTAACGGTAAAATGAGGGTACCGATAAAACCTTTGATGGTTATCCCAAAGTATACTCCTGTATGGTTTTTCAGTCCCGATTGTGCCACCAGGGTATTACCCGGGTTGTTTTTTTTCAGTGAAAGCCCTTCAATTTACCACGGGACTTTTTAGGAGGGGCACCAGCCATTTTCCCCAGGGATTTCCAGTTCGAGGTTTTCACAGTGTTGCAAGAAGTAATGTATTTAAAATAACTTCGTCAAGGACATGTTTGCTATCATGAACTAGTAAATGACTGCAAATAGTAACTGCTAGTATTCATAGCTTTTTAAATATATTTTTTGACCCAGTAAGGTTAAGTTGATACAGAAATTTTGAATTTAGCATCCATAACCATCTGTACTCTAGGAAATTAGTTTGCAAACAAGTAGGTTTTGCTGCTGGGTAAGGAAAAAACCTACGACACGAACTCACTGATCATTTTCAAATTGAAAAGGTAAAACATTAAAGAGACTGATTTAAGGGACAACAACATTTAAGCACAAGTTTATACAAAATAGCAATAAAATTATTTAAAGGTGGTAATGTTTATACCGGACATAAGACATAAAGCTTTTTGGGAAGTTTTTACAAAAATGTTGACTGTCTTAATGCAGCTGCCATAATTTTTACATAGGTTCATTACTATGTTGTATATACTTTTTTTCGATTACTTGGCAAAAACCGAATTGCTTTAGTTTTCCAATTTTAGGTAAACGGCTGGTGGGGTTTAAATATATGACCTTGCTTAATCAGGCCCACAGTATAACCCCTCTACTGAATTAGCTGCGGAAACTTAGATGTTTTGTGGTGTACATTGTGGTCAAAATACACTGGTGCCCAGTGCACAACTAGCTGGGGCACCTTCGTATATACAATCTCTACCACTCAAATTCCAGCATATTTTTAACATTTGGCCTGCATTTTAACATTTACTTTATGTATGCCCCAACAAATAGTGCCAACGAACAAATAATTAAGTGAATTGATTCAAATTTACTTTTGTATTTTGTGTTGTGCTTTGATGACTTTGATAAAATTTTGTTAAGCAGATAGAAAAACCATATAACCAAAAAAAGTTTTTTATTTTAGAAAACTATAATTTATGTTGAATATTTTAAATAAAAAAATAGTCATTTAACCTGTGCAATTCAATGTTTAAAATTATAAATATTGCCAATATTAAGAGAGATTCTTGTTGTTTTATGAAGAGAAAATATATTTTTTGTTTTAGGAGCCACAAATTTTCTTGGTTAAGAAGATTCTTGCAGTCATGAAAGCACAAGGTGCACGACAGGTGAGCAAACCTTCAATCATTGTGTCTTGACTGACGAAATTTACATGACAGTGGAAATTCATAGCCCCCCCCCACCCCCAGTAGCAAAATTAGTTGATGGTAGCCCTTCTAGGGGATGTTTTTGCTTTTTCTACATGTGTGTCATTTCGTGCTGCTGGTGGAAGTGCCCAGCCAGTCTTGTTAGTAATTTTAAATAAAAAAATTAATAATTTAAAACAATTGAAATTGTTTGCATTCCCTGTTTTTTTGACTGATTTTTTTGTTATTTTATCTTTGTTATCTAATATTATGTTCATATTTAGCGTCAACCAATTCTCATGGGGGGCGCAAGCTCTATGCCAAAACTTCATTTTTTGTAGTGACTTTAATGTCATACTCTGTCTGTTATATTTTTCTTACAGTTTCAGAACAAAAATCTTACTTTAAATAAAAAATTCCGCCTGTGCAGTTAAGTTACTGTTACGTCACAAAAAAACCATTGCGTCACAAAATACCTTTTGTAATGATTCATCTGTTTCGTCACAAACCGTTTATTGTTCCCGTAATTTTTTAGTTAAAATAGGCAAACTTAAATTGATACATATTATGTTTATATCGTGTTGCAGTGTTTAGCTAGCTAGCTTATTTACATAGATTGACAAAAACACAATTGCTTTTGGTATGAAACATTTTTACAGTTTGGGGGGTTTCCGTTACTAAAAGGGGGCGTGATAGAAAAAAGGTTAAGAACCACTGCTGTAGATGTAATATGAATGATCTGAAGTTTTAGTGTGTTGATTTAATTTCCAGAATCATTTGTTTATTAATCAAAGTTAATCATTCAAAATTAGGGCTGTTTTTAAATTAAAGTTTTCAAAATTATCAAACAACAAATATTTTTCTTTATATTTTTTTAATTTAATTTGCCGTTAATAAGTGCAGATGCAGCACAAAAATTTTGAAGAGCAAATGAAAGCAGTTGTTGCAGAGTGCAAATTCTTACAGATTCAAATTGTTTAGTCCAAGCTTTACTTAACAAATCAAATCATGTGAATTTTTGAGTAAAAAAGGAACTGTGCGGGTCAGGCACCCACATAAAAAAATAAAATGGCATGGGCAGTCATAAAACCATAAAGGTTATGGAATCAGGCACCCATGTTAAGGTGATTTCCTCATGAAGAATCACCATCTGTTGTAGGATCGTGAGGAAATTACCTTTACATGAGTGCCTGGCAACGGGCTGCAACAGGTTGCATGTGATGGAAGGTGGCCACCCGGCTATGTTGGCCAAAGCAAAACTCATCGAAAAGCAAGCACCAACTCGGGTACGCCAATGCCAACTCAGTTATGCAAACCCTAACATTTTTTCCCCGTTGGTCCCGCAATTCAATGAAGGTCTTATCCCTTCTGTACACAATAGCAACAAAATTAGTTAATGGTAGTCCACCTTAGGGATACTTATACCCAACATAAGATATTAAGCTTTTTTGGGGAGTATTTACAAAACTGTTGACTGTCTTAATGCAGCTGCCACAATTTTTACATGGGTACATAGAACATACATTGGTTCATGGGTGTTGGGTTGTGAGACAACTGTCCTTAGAACATAGAAAAGATAAGTTTGTTTCATTCTTATGTTGTACATTTTTTTTCATTACTAAGCAAAAACGAAATTGCTTTAGTTTTCCAATTTTAGGTAAATGCCTGGTGAGGTTTAAATATGTGACCTTGGCTAATCCGGCCCACTGTATAGCCCTCTACCGAATCAGCTATGGTAACTTGGCTTTTGTGGTGTATATTGTGGCCAAAATATACTGGTGCCCAACGCACAACTAGCCGGGGGACCTTCATATATATGAACTCCAACACCCCAATTCCAGCATATTTTTTTGTTTAATGCTAAAACACCCTTATTTGGGAGATTAATTTGAATAATCCCAAACCTAGATTAAACACATGTATCAATCACACTCTGTGGGACCCCAATACAAAGTGTTTTTATCGTTCTTTTATTTGGGTCTAGCCAAAAGCTTTAAAAATTTCGAGTCACTAACAGAAAACAGTGACCCCAATTATAAAAAATGGGTGGTTGGAACTGAACATTCACAGATTACTGTGAGAGGACTGTTTTAAAAATATTGAAAAATTATGTTCATTTCATCGCCATGTTGTGCTTTTTCCCCCGTTACTAATTAAAAAATAAACTATTTTAGTTGTTCAATTTTGGGTAAATACCTGGTGAGGTTTAAACGTATGGCCTTTTCTAATCAGACCCACAATATAACCCCTATACCAAATCAACTATGACAGCTTAGCTGTTTTGTGGCATACATTATGATCAAAATACACTGGTGACCAGTGCACAACTTTACGGACACACTTTATATATTCATATATAGAGACATTTTTGAGATTTCTGATGATGTCACAATATTGCTAAAATATGAAAACTAAGTACCTATGCTCAACATAATGACCATTATCGCATCACAGTTACCATTGTGCTTAAATTTACATTAATATGAGCACTTGTTACTGACAAACATTGGTTAAACTTATCAGAAGGTTTCTGCACAAAGGTATACTTATGGATAGATTTGCTGATTGGGTTGCTAGACGATTATCCAGAAAACTTTTGCCCCAGCCACCCACTTTCCAACCTTCCACTGTCCCCATTGAGGGGCACCCCCAAGTTTAGGAAGCCCTTCCTTAAATAAACAAGCTTGTGTTGCTTCTCATACAGTTTCCATAATTTATTATATTACTTTATTGTCTATGCAACAACCTTATATCTAATAGGCTTGGTGATTTTGAATCGGTTTGCTTTGACCACTCTATACCCTATAAAACAATGGGTCTGAGAGTACAACAATTACACAGTCTATAATATAGCAGAAAGATCAACATTATGTACGACAAACAGTATATACACAGATACATTAAAATTGTTGCAGTGATTGTTAGACTGTTTTAGTCTTAAATGGTTGTGGTACTATTTTACCAGAAAAAAATGTTTTCCAATTATTTTTTTATTACCTGTGAAGTTTGCTTCTATGATGTAATATTTAAGATGCATCCCATAGTAGTTGCTGGTGGTGAGATCATATCATCCATTCTATGCGTGTCTAAGATTTTTGTAGAAGTGTAAATCAATTAGTAAATGGACATGTTGTTGTCTCAGGTGTATACTGAAAGAAATGATTTGGGGTACCATGTTATATGGTCTAATATGTTAGTTGGTAGACCTGTAACTTAAATGGCAAGTGTTGTGAGTTCTGTTGTCAATACAATTATGACTTGCTTCTGAGATGAAATTTAGTTTTGAAAACTGTGACATGTGTCGATTGCCTTTTTCTACAGGCATCTCATTTTGTGCTGCTGGTTGAAATGCCAGTCAGCCTTATTGGTTGTTGCTTAAATAAACATCGCCACAGTCTAATAATTTAAAATTGAAAAAAAAATTATCAATGAAAACGTACATTGTTTACATCCCGTTTGTTTTTTTGCTAAATACTTTGTTATTTTATCTTTATTTTCTAATATTACGTCCATGTTCTTAGAAGAGGTACCATCCATTGGGGGAACTATTGAAAATCACTACAGAAGAAAAGGTGCGAATGATTTGCTATGACTAAACACAAAAGTCTCAACAATACACCCTTATAATGTAGTAAGATTTTGTAAATGAATTTTTTCAAACGGTTTTTGTAGCTATATGTCATTTGAATGGTTTGGAGTTTTGCAGTGTTGGTTTAACTCCAAGAATGATTTGTTTATAAATCAAAGTTAATCATTTAAAATTTTGGGCTGTTATCAAATTGAAGGTTTCAAAATTATCAAACAACAAATAATTTTTATTAAATATTTATATAACAAATAAAAGTTTTTGCTTTGGATAAAAATTTTGAAAAGCAAATGAAAGCAGTAGTTACAAAGCGAAAATTCTGTGAGATTCAACTTATTTTAGTCCAACTTTAAGGCTTAACCTAACATTTGTTTTTTTATCTGTTAGTCCTGCAAGTCAAAAAGGTCTTCACCCCTCTTTACACAATAGCAACAAAATTAGTTGATGATAGTCCACCTCAGGGATGTTTGTACCTGACATAAGACATTAAGCTTTTTTGGAATATGTGTACAAAACTGTTGACTGTCATAATGCAGCTGCCATAGTTTTTACATGGGTTCATAGAATATACATTGGTTCATAGGAGTTGGGCTGTGAGAGGACTGTCTTTAGAACATGAAAAACTATCTTTTTTTTTGTTATGTTCGATTATTTTCCATTACTAGGCAAAAACAAATTGTTTTGGTTGTCCAACTCTAGGTAAATGCCTGGTGAGTTTTAAATATACCATCTTGGCTAATCATGCCCACAGTATAACCCCTCTACCGAATCAGCTAAAGGAACTGTTTTGTGGTGTATGTTATGGTCTAAATACACTGGTGTCCAGTGCACAACTTTTCAGGCCACCATTATATATATGATTTCTACCACCACAATTCTTGCATATTTTAAATGTTTTGCCTCCTTTTCAATGTTTACCTCATATACATCCCAACAAATAGTGCCAACGAACAATAATAAAGTGAAATATGTTGACCTAGTTTTAGAAAAGTTGGCTTACATGCATGAATTCGTTTTGTTGCCATGCCAGCTTCGCAGTATGTCATGCCAATTGGTCAGTTTGTCAGTTTGTAACACAACTGCCTTGACTACTTATCACAAACACCGTCCTTTCAGCAAATATGCCTCATTCATTAAGGTTCAGAGACTTCTTTGAGATTTCTGATGATGTCACAATGTTGTTACCCTCTGGAAATGTGAAAACTAGCCCCTTATGCTCAACATAATGTTCATTATCCCATAAAACTTTTGAGAAGGTCTCTGCACGCAGGTATAGTTATGAATAGATTCACTGATTTCGTCGCTAGACGAATATTCCGATAATTTTTGGCTCCCACGTAGCCAACCTTTCACTGGCCCCTTGGAGGGTCACCCCCATATCAGCCATTCTATGTGTGTATTAGAATTTTGAAGAAGTGTAAATTAATTAGTAAGTGAACAGTTTGTTGCGAGTCACACACTGTTAACAAATTAAAGTTTTCCAAATTATCGAACAACAAATAATTTTTATTAAATATTTAATTAACAAATAAAGTTAATTTGCTGTAAATAAATGCAGATGCAGCACATAAATTTTGAAAATCAAATGAAACCAGTAGTTACAAAGCATAATATCTTTCAGATTTAACTTATTTTAGTCCAAGTTTAAGGCATTAGACACCATTTTGTTTTTTTCTCCATTGGTCCCACAAGTCAATGAAGGTCTTAACCTTTCTGACCATAATAGCAGCAAAATTGGTTAATGGTAGCCCCCTAAGATATGTTTATACCTGGCATAATACATTAAACTTTTTGGTAAGTCTTTGCATAACTATTGACTGTCTTAATGCAGCTGCCATAATTTTTACATGGTTCATAGAATATACATTGGTTCATAGGAGTTGGGTTGTGATAGGACTGTCCTTAGAACATAGAAAAATTGTGTTCGATTTTTTTGCTATGTTGTGCTTTTTACCCATTACAAATAAAAGCCAAATCTGTTCAGTTTTCAAATTTTAGGCACAATCCTGTTGAGGTTTAAACATATGGTCTTGGCTAATCATGCTTACAGTATCCCTCTACCAAATTAACTATGTATTGAAGTTTAGAAACTTTTTCGAGATTTCTGTTGATGTCAGAATGTTGCCGCCCCATGGAAATATGAAAAACTAAACCCCTATGCTCAACATAATGATCATTATCGCATAACACTAACCATTTTGACTAAATAGACTTTAAGATGAGCATTCGTAGTTGTGTGTTACTGACAAGCATTGATCAAACTTTTGCGAAGGTCTCTGCACGCAGGTATAGTTATAAATAGATTTACTGATTTCGTCGCTAGACGAATATTCTGATAATTTTTGGCTCCCACATTGCCAGCCTTCCACTGTCCCCATAGAGGGGCACCCCCAAGTTTAGGAAGCCCTTGCTTACATAAACAAGCTTGTGTTGCTTCTCATACAGTTACCATCAATTAATATATAAATTTACTGTCTATGCAACAACCTTATATCTGAATAGCTTGGTGATTTTGAATCAGTTTGCTTTGAGCACTGTTTACCATGTAAGGCAAGGGGTTTGCACGCGCAACAGTTACACAGTCTATAATATAGCAGAAAAATCAATATGATGTATTGCAAACAGTATATACACAGTTAGATCAAAATTGTTGCAGTGATTCTTAGACTTTTTTTGTTCTCAAATGGTTTTGGTACTATTTTACCATTTAAAAATTGTTTTCCAAATACTGTTTTATGACCTGTGAATTTTGTTTCTATGATGCAATATTTAAGATTTATCCTATTGTATTTGCTGGTGGTGAGATCATATCAGCCACTCTATGTTTGTATTAGAATTTTGTAGAAGTGTAAATTTATTAGTAAGTAAACAGTTTGTTGTGAGTCACAGGTGTATAATGAAGTAATGATTTGGGATACCATGCTATATGTCCGAAATGTTAGTTGGTAGACCTGTAACTTAAATGGCAGGTGTTGTGAGTTCTATTGTCAATAAAATTATGACTTGCTTCTGACATAATGGGTTAAATTTAGTTTAGAATAACTGTGACATGTGTCGATTGCCTTTTTCTACATGTCTCATTTTGTCCTTCTGGTTGAAGTGCCCAGTAAGCATTTTTGGTGGCACAAAAATAAACATCGCCACAGTCTAATAATTTGAAATCAAAAATGCTTGATTAATAAAAAAGTTTACATTGTCTCCATTCCCTATGTTTTTTTTGCTTTTTTTTGTTATTTTATCTTTATTATCTAATATTCCATTCCTGTTCTCAATAAACTTTTGTTTCAAGATTTACCAACGTGGAATGGAGGAATCTCAACAAAAAATCATGGAACCACAATTCAAAATCTCCGGAGTAGAAGAGGTGCTAATGATTTGCTATGATTAAACACAAAAGTATCAACAATAAGCCTTTATTATGTAGTAAGATTTTTTTAATTGCAATTTTTCAAATGGTTGTTGTAGCAAGATGTAATTTAAATGTTTTGATTTTGGTTCAGTATCCAAAGTAATTTATTTATAAATCAAAGTTAATGAATTAAATTAAGGGCTGTTGTCAAATTAGGGTTTTCAAAATTATAAAACAAACAGTTTACAAGGCAAACTACAATAGCTTCTTGGTTAGTCATTTATTTATCCTGAAAAGAAACTTGTAAACAGATACATTAAAATTGTTGCAGTGATTGTTAGACTGTTTTAGTCTTAAATGGTTGTGGTACTATTTTACCAGAAAAAAATGTTTTCCAATTATTTTTTTATTACCTGTGAAGTTTGCTTCTATGATGTAATATTTAAGATGCATCCCATAGTAGTTGCTGGTGGTGAGATCATATCATCCATTCTATGCGTGTCTAAGATTTTTGTAGAAGTGTAAATCAATTAGTAAATGGACATGTTGTTGTCTCAGGTGTATACTGAAAGAAATGATTTGGGGTACCATGTTATATGGTCTAATATGTTAGTTGGTAGACCTGTAACTTAAATGGCAAGTGTTGTGAGTTCTGTTGTCAATACAATTATGACTTGCTTCTGCGATGAAATTTAGTTTTGAAAACTGTGACGTGTGTTGATTGCCTTTTTCTACAGGCATCTCATTTTGTGCTGCTGGTTGAAATGCCAGTCAGCCTTATTGGTTGTTGCTTAAATAAACATCGCCACAGTCCAATAATTTAAAATTGAAAAAAAAATTATCAATGAAAACGTACATTGTTTACATCCCGTTTGTTTTTTTGCTAAATACTTTGTTATTTTATCTTTATTTTCTAATATTACGTCCATGTTCTTAGAAGAGGTACCATCCATTGGGGGAACTATTGAAAATCACTACAGAAGAAAAGGTGCGAATGATTTGCTATGACTAAACACAAAAGTCTCAACAATACACCCTTATAATGTAGTAAGATTTTGTAAATGAATTTTTTCAAACGGGTTTTGTAGCTATATGTCATTTGAATGGTTTGGAGTTTTGCAGTGTTGGTTTAACTCCAAGAATGATTTGTTTATAAATCAAAGTTAATCATTTAAAATTTTGGGCTGTTATCAAATTGAAGGTTTCAAAATTATCAAACAACAAATAATTTTTATTAAATATTTATATAACAAATAAAAGTTTTTGCTTTGGATAAAAATTTTGAAAAGCAAATGAAAGCAGTAGTTACAAAGCGAAAATTCTGTGAGATTCAACTTATTTTAGTCCAACTTTAAGGCTTAACCTAACATTTGTTTTTTTATCTGTTAGTCCTGCAAGTCAAAAAGGTCTTCACCCCTCTTTACACAATAGCAACAAAATTAGTTGATGATAGTCCACCTCAGGGATGTTTGTACCTGACATAAGACATTAAGCTTTTTTGGAATATGTGTACAAAACTGTTGACTGTCATAATGCAGCTGCCATAGTTTTTACATGGGTTCATAGAATATACATTGGTTCATAGGAGTTGGGCTGTGAGAGGACTGTCTTTAGAACATGAAAAACTATCTTTTTTTGTTATGTTCGATTATTTTCCATTACTAGGCAAAAACAAATTGTTTTGGTTGTCCAACTCTAGGTAAATGCCTGGTGAGTTTTAAATATACCATCTTGGCTAATCATGCCCACAGTATATCCCCTCTACCGAATCAGCTAAAGGAACTGTTTTGTGGTGTATGTTATGGTCTAAATACACTGGTGTCCAGTGCACAACTTTTCAGGCCACCATTATATATATGATTTCTACCACCACAATTCTTGCATATTTTAAATGTTTTGCCTCCTTTTCAACGTTTACCTCATATACATCCCAACAAATAGTGCCAACGAACAATAATAAAGTGAAATATGTTGACCTAGTTTTAGAAAAGTTGGCTTACATGCATGAATTCGTTTTGTTGCCATGCCAGCTTCGCAGTATGTCATGCCAATTGGTCAGTTTGTCAGTTTGTCACACAACTGCCTTGACTACTTATCACAAACACCGTCCTTTCAGCAAATATGCCTCATTCATTAAGGTTCAGAGACTTCTTTGAGATTTCTGATGATGTCACAATGTTGTTACCCTCTGGAAATGTGAAAACTAGCCCCTTATGCTCAACATAATGTTCATTATCCCATAAAACTTTTGAGAAGGTCTCTGCACGCAGGTATAGTTATGAATAGATTCACTGATTTCGTCGCTAGACGAATATTCCGATAATTTTTGGCTCCCACGTTGCCAACCTTTCACTGGCCCCTTGGAGGGTCATCCCCATATCAGCCATTCTATGTGTGTATTTGAATTTTGAAGAAGTGTAAATTAATTAGTAAATGAACAGTTTGTTGCGAGTCACACACTGTTAACAAATTAAAGTTTTCCAAATTATCGAACAACAAATAATTTTTATTAAATATTTAATTAACAAATAAAGTTAATTTGCTGTAAATAAATGCAGATGCAGCACATAAATTTTGAAAATCAAATGAAACCAGTAGTTACAAAGCATAATATCTTTCAGATTTAACTTATTTTAGTCCAAGTTTAAGGCATTAGACACCATTTTGTTTTTTTCTCCATTGGTCCCACAAGTCAATGAAGGTCTTAACCTTTCTGACCATAATAGCAGCAAAATTGGTTAATGGTAGCCCCCCCTAAGATATGTTTATACCTGGCATAATACATTAAACTTTTTGGTAAGTCTTTGCATAACTATTGACTGTCTTAATGCAGCTGCCATAATTTTTACATGGTTCATAGAATATACATTGGTTCATAGGAGTTGGGTTGTGATAGGACTGTCCTTAGAACATAGAAAAATTGTGTTCGATTTTTTTGCTATGTTGTGCTTTTTACCCATTACAAATAAAAGCCAAATCTGTTCAGTTTTCAAATTTTAGGCACAATCCTGTTGAGGTTTAAACATATGGTCTTGGCTAATCATGCTTACAGTATCCCTCTACCAAATTAACTATGTATTGAAGTTTAGAAACTTTTTCGAGATTTCTGTTGATGTCAGAATGTTGCCGCCCCATGGAAATATGAAAAACTAAACCCCTATGCTCAACATAATGATCATTATCGCATAACACTAACCATTTTGACTAAATAGACTTTAAGATGAGCATTCGTAGTTGTGTGTTACTGACAAGCATTGATCAAACTTTTGCGAAGGTCTCTGCACGCAGGTATAGTTATAAATAGATTTACTGATTTCGTCGCTAGACGAATATTCTGATAATTTTTGGCTCCCACATTGCCAGCCTTCCACTGTCCCCATAGAGGGGCACCCCCAAGTTTAGGAAGCCCTTGCTTACATAAACAAGCTTGTGTTGCTTCTCATACAGTTACCATCAATTAATATATAAATTTACTGTCTATGCAACAACCTTATATCTGAATAGCTTGGTGATTTTGAATCAGTTTGCTTTGAGCACTGTTTACCATGTAAGGCAAGGGGTTTGCACGCGCAACAGTTACACAGTCTATAATATAGCAGAAAAATCAATATGATGTATTGCAAACAGTATATACACAGTTAGATCAAAATTGTTGCAGTGATTCTTAGACTTTTTTTGTTCTCAAATGGTTTTGGTACTATTTTACCATTTAAAAATTGTTTTCCAAATACTGTTTTATGACCTGTGAATTTTGTTTCTATGATGCAATATTTAAGATTTATCCTATTGTATTTGCTGGTGGTGAGAACATATCAGCCATTCTATGTTTGTATTAGAATTTTGTAGAAGTGTAAATTTATTAGTAAGTAAACAGTTTGTTGTGAGTCACAGGTGTATAATGAAGTAATGATTTGGGATACCATGCTATATGTCCGAAATGTTAGTTGGTAGACCTGTAACTTAAATGGCAGGTGTTGTGAGTTCTATTGTCAATAAAATTATGACTTGCTTCTGACATAATGGGTTAAATTTAGTTTAGAATAACTGTGACATGTGTCGATTGCCTTTTTCTACATGTCTCATTTTGTCCTTCTGGTTGAAGTGCCCAGTAAGCATTTTTGGTGGCACAAAAATAAACATCGCCACAGTCTAATAATTTGAAATCAAAAATGCTTGATTAATAAAAAAGTTTACATTGTCTCCATTCCCTATGTTTTTTTTGTTATTTTATCTTTATTATCTAATATTCCATTCCTGTTCTCAATAAACTTTTGTTTCAAGATTTACCAACGTGGAATGGAGGAATCTCAACAAAAAATCATGGAACCACAATTCAAAATCTCCAGAGTAGAAGAGGTGCTAATGATTTGCTATGATTAAACACAAAAGTATCAACAATAAGCCTTTATTATGTAGTAAGATTTTTTTAATTGCAATTTTTCAAATGGTTGTTGTAGCAAGATGTAATTTAAATGTTTTGATTTTGGTTCAGTATCCAAAGTAATTTATTTATAAATCAAAGTTAATGAATTAAATTAAGGGCTGTTGTCAAATTAGGGTTTTCAAAATTATAAAACAAACAGTTTACAAGGCAAACTACAATAGCTTCTTGGTTAGTCATTTATTTATCCTGAAAAGAAACTTGTAAACAGATACATTAAAATTGTTGCAGTGATTGTTAGACTGTTTTAGTCTTAAATGGTTGTGGTACTATTTTACCAGAAAAAAATGTTTTCCAATTATTTTTTTATTACCTGTGAAGTTTGCTTCTATGATGTAATATTTAAGATGCATCCCATAGTAGTTGCTGGTGGTGAGATCATATCATCCATTCTATGCGTGTCTAAGATTTTTGTAGAAGTGTAAATCAATTAGTAAATGGACATGTTGTTGTCTCAGGTGTATACTGAAAGAAATGATTTGGGGTACCATGTTATATGGTCTAATATGTTAGTTGGTAGACCTGTAACTTAAATGGCAAGTGTTGTGAGTTCTGTTGTCAATACAATTATGACTTGCTTCTGAGATGAAATTTAGTTTTGAAAACTGTGACATGTGTCGATTGTCTTTTTCTACAGGCATCTCATTTTGTGCTGCTGGTTGAAATGCCAGTCAGCCTTATTGGTTGGTGCTTAAATAAACATCGCCACAGTCCAATAATTTAAAATTGAAAAAAAAATTATCAATGAAAACGTACATTGTTTACATCCCGTTTGTTTTTTTGCTAAATACTTTGTTATTTTATCTTTATTTTCTAATATTACGTCCATGTTCTTAGAAGAGGTACCATCCATTGGGGGAACTATTGAAAATCACTACAGAAGAAAAGGTGCGAATGATTTGCTATGACTAAACACAAAAGTCTCAACAATACACCCTTATAATGTAGTAAGATTTTGTAAATGAATTTTTTCAAACGGTTTTTGTAGCTATATGTCATTTGAATGGTTTGGAGTTTTGCAGTGTTGGTTTAACTCCAAGAATGATTTGTTTATAAATCAAAGTTAATCATTTAAAATTTTGGGCTGTTATCAAATTGAAGGTTTCAAAATTATCAAACAACAAATAATTTTTATTAAATATTTATATAACAAATAAAAGTTTTTGCTTTGGATAAAAATTTTGAAAAGCAAATGAAAGCAGTAGTTACAAAGCAAAAATTCTGTGAGATTCAACTTATTTTAGTCCAACTTTAAGGCTTAACCTAACATTTGTTTTTTTATCTGTTAGTCCTGCAAGTCAAAAAGGTCTTCACCCCTCTTTACACAATAGCAACAAAATTAGTTGATGATAGTCCACCTCAGGGATGTTTGTACCTGACATAAGACATTAAGCTTTTTTGGAATATGTGTACAAAACTGTTGACTGTCATAATGCAGCTGCCATAGTTTTTACATGGGTTCATAGAATATACATTGGTTCATAGGAGTTGGGCTGTGAGAGGACTGTCTTTAGAACATGAAAAACTATCTTTTTTTTTGTTATGTTCGATTATTTTCCATTACTAGGCAAAAACAAATTGTTTTGGTTGTCCAACTCTAGGTAAATGCCTGGTGAGTTTTAAATATACCATCTTGGCTAATCATGCCCACAGTATAACCCGTCTACCGAATCAGCTAAAGGAACTGTTTTGTGGTGTATGTTATGGTCTAAATACACTGGTGTCCAGTGCACAACTTTTCAGGCCACCATTATATATATGATTTCTACCACCACAATTCTTGCATATTTTAAATGTTTTGCCTCCTTTTCAACGTTTACCTCATATACATCCCAACAAATAGTGCCAACGAACAATAATAAAGTGAAATATGTTGACCTAGTTTTAGAAAAGTTGGCTTACATGCATGAATTCGTTTTGTTGCCATGCCAGCTTCGCAGTATGTCATGCCAATTGGTCAGTTTTCAGTTTGTCACACAACTGCCTTGACTACTTATCACAAACACCGTCCTTTCAGCAAATATGCCTCATTCATTAAGGTTCAGAGACTTCTTTGAGATTTCTGATGATGTCACAATGTTGTTACCCTCTGGAAATGTGAAAACTAGCCCCTTATGCTCAACATAATGTTCATTATCCCATAAAACTTTTGAGAAGGTCTCTGCACGCAGGTATAGTTATGAATAGATTCACTGATTTCGTCGCTAGACGAATATTCCGATAATTTTTGGCTCCCACAATGCCAACCATTCACTGGCCCCTTGGAGGGTCACCCCCATATCAGCCATTCTATATGTGTATTAGAATTTTGAAGAAGTGTAAATTAATTAGTAAGTGAACAGTTTGTTGCGAGTCACACACTGTTAACAAATTAAAGTTTTCCAAATTATCGAACAACAAATAATTTTTATTAAATATTTAATTAACAAATAAAGTTAATTTGCTGTAAATAAATGCAGATGCAGCACATAAATTTTGAAAATCAAATGAAACCAGTAGTTACAAAGCATAATATCTTTCAGATTTAACTTATTTTAGTCCAAGTTTAAGGCATTAGACACCATTTTGTTTTTTTCTCCATTGGTCCCACAAGTCAATGAAGGTCTTAACCTTTCTGACCATATTAGCAGCAAAATTGGTTAATGGTAGCCCCCCCTAAGATATGTTTTTACCTGGCATAATACATTAAACTTTTTGGTAAGTCTTTGCATAACTATTGACTGTCTTAATGCAGCTGCCATAATTTTTACATGGTTCATAGAATATACATTGGTTCATAGGAGTTGGGTTGTGATAGGACTGTCCTTAGAACATAGAAAAATTGTGTTCGATTTTTTTGCTATGTTGTGCTTTTTACCCATTACAAATAAAAGCCAAATCTGTTCAGTTTTCAAATTTTAGGCACAATCCTGTTGAGGTTTAAACATATGGTCTTGGCTAATCATGCTTACAGTATCCCTCTACCAAATTAACTATGTATTGAAGTTTAGAAACTTTTTCGAGATTTCTGTTGATGTCAGAATGTTGCCGCCCCATGGAAATATGAAAAACTAAACCCCTATGCTCAACATAATGATCATTATCGCATAACACTAACCATTTTGACTAAATAGACTTTAAGATGAGCATTCGTAGTTGTGTGTTACTGACAAGCATTGATCAAACTTTTGCGAAGGTCTCTGCACGCAGGTATAGTTATAAATAGATTTACTGATTTCGTCGCTAGACGAATATTCTGATAATTTTTGGCTCCCACATTGCCAGCCTTCCACTGTCCCCATAGAGGGGCACCCCCAAGTTTAGGAAGCCCTTGCTTACATAAACAAGCTTGTGTTGCTTCTCATACAGTTACCATCAATTAATATATAAATTTACTGTCTATGCAACAACCTTATATCTGAATAGCTTGGTGATTTTGAATCAGTTTGCTTTGAGCACTGTTTACCATGTAAGGCAAGGGGTTTGCACGCGCAACAGTTACACAGTCTATAATATAGCAGAAAAATCAATATGATGTATTGCAAACAGTATATACACAGTTAGATCAAAATTGTTGCAGTGATTCTTAGACTTTTTTTGTTCTCAAATGGTTTTGGTACTATTTTACCATTTAAAAATTGTTTTCCAAATACTGTTTTATGACCTGTGAATTTTGTTTCTATGATGCAATATTTAAGATTTATCCTATTGTATTTGCTGGTGGTGAGATCATATCAGCCATTCTATGTTTGTATTAGAATTTTGTAGAAGTGTAAATTTATTAGTAAGTAAACAGTTTGTTGTGAGTCACAGGTGTATAATGAAGTAATGATTTGGGATACCATGCTATATGTCCAAAATGTTAGTTGGTAGACCTGTAACTTAAATGGCAGGTGTTGTGAGTTCTATTGTCAATAAAATTATGACTTGCTTCTGACATAATGGGTTAAATTTAGTTTAGAATAACTGTGACATGTGTCGATTGCCTTTTTCTACATGTCTCATTTTGTCCTTCTGGTTGAAGTGCCCAGTAAGCATTTTTGGTGGCACAAAAATAAACATCGCCACAGTCTAATAATTTGAAATCAAAAATGCTTGATTAATAAAAAAGTTTACATTGTCTCCATTCCCTATGTTTTTTTTGCTTTTTTTTGTTATTTTATCTTTATTATCTAATATTCCATTCCTGTTCTCAATAAACTTTTGTTTCAAGATTTACCAACGTGGAATGGAGGAATCTCAACAAAAAATCATGGAACCACAATTCAAAATCTCCAGAGTAGAAGAGGTGCTAATGATTTGCTATGATTAAACACAAAAGTATCAACAATAAGCCTTTATTATGTAGTAAGATTTTTTTAATTGCAATTTTTCAAATGGTTGTTGTAGCAAGATGTAATTTAAATGTTTTGATTTTGGTTCAGTATCCAAAGTAATTTATTTATAAATCAAAGTTAATGAATTAAATTAAGGGCTGTTGTCAAATTAGGGTTTTCAAAATTATAAAACAAACAGTTTACAAGGCAAACTACAATAGCTTCTTGGTTAGTCATTTATTTATCCTGAAAAGAAACTTGTAAACAGATACATTAAAATTGTTGCAGTGATTGTTAGACTGTTTTAGTCTTAAATGGTTGTGGTACTATTTTACCAGAAAAAAATGTTTTCCAATTATTTTTTTATTACCTGTGAAGTTTGCTTCTATGATGTAATATTTAAGATGCATCCCATAGTAGTTGCTGGTGGTGAGATCATATCATCCATTCTATGCGTGTCTAAGATTTTTGTAGAAGTGTAAATCAATTAGTAAATGGACATGTTGTTGTCTCAGGTGTATACTGAAAGAAATGATTTGGGGTACCATGTTATATGGTCTAATATGTTAGTTGGTAGACCTGTAACTTAAATGGCAAGTGTTGTGAGTTCTGTTGTCAATACAATTATGACTTGCTTCTGAGATGAAATTTAGTTTTGAAAACTGTGACATGTGTCGATTGCCTTTTTCTACAGGCATCTCATTTTGTGCTGCTGGTTGAAATGCCAGTCAGCCTTATTGGTTGGTGCTTAAATAAACATCGCCACAGTCCAATAATTTAAAATTGAAAAAAAAATTATCAATGAAAACGTACATTGTTTACATCCCGTTTGTTTTTTGCTAAATACTTTGTTATTTTATCTTTATTTTCTAATATTACGTCCATGTTCTTAGAAGAGGTACCATCCATTGGGGGAACTATTGAAAATCACTACAGAAGAAAAGGTGCGAATGATTTGCTATGACTAAACACAAAAGTCTCAACAATACACCCTTATAATGTAGTAAGATTTTGTAAATGAATTTTTTCAAACGGTTTTTGTTGCTATATGTCATTTGAATGGTTTGGAGTTTTGCAGTGTTGGTTTAACTCCAAGAATGATTTGTTTATAAATCAAAGTTAATCATTTAAAATTTTGGGCTGTTATCAAATTGAAGGTTTCAAAATTATCAAACAACAAATAATTTTTATTAAATATTTATATAACAAATAAAAGTTTTTGCTTTGGATAAAAATTTTGAAAAGCAAATGAAAGCAGTAGTTACAAAGCGAAAATTCTGTGAGATTCAACTTATTTTAGTCCAACTTTAAGGCTTAACCTAACATTTGTTTTTTTATCTGTTAGTCCTGCAAGTCAAAAAGGTCTTCACCCCTCTTTACACAATAGCAACAAAATTAGTTGATGATAGTCCACCTCAGGGATGTTTGTACCTGACATAAGACATTAAGCTTTTTTGGAATATGTGTACAAAACTGTTGACTGTCATAATGCAGCTGCCATAGTTTTTACATGGGTTCATAGAATATACATTGGTTCATAGGAGTTGGGCTGTGAGAGGACTGTCTTTAGAACATGAAAAACTATCTTTTTTTTTGTTATGTTCGATTATTTTCCATTACTAGGCAAAAACAAATTGTTTTGGTTGTCCAACTCTAGGTAAATGCCTGGTGAGTTTTAAATATACCATCTTGGCTAATCATGCCCACAGTATAACCCGTCTACCGAATCAGCTAAAGGAACTGTTTTGTGGTGTATGTTATGGTCTAAATACACTGGTGTCCAGTGCACAACTTTTCAGGCCACCATTATATATATGATTTCTACCACCACAATTCTTGCATATTTTAAATGTTTTGCCTCCTTTTCAATGTTTACCTCATATACATCCCAACAAATAGTGCCAACGAACAATAATAAAGTGAAATATGTTGACCTAGTTTTAGAAAAGTTGGCTTACATGCATGAATTCGTTTTGTTGCCATGCCAGCTTCGCAGTATGTCATGCCAATTGGTCAGTTTGTCAGTTTGTCACACAACTGCCTTGACTACTTATCACAAACACCGTCCTTTCAGCAAATATGCCTCATTCATTAAGGTTCAGAGACTTCTTTGAGATTTCTGATGATGTCACAATGTTGTTACCCTCTGGAAATGTGAAAACTAGCCCCTTATGCTCAACATAATGTTCATTATCCCATAAAACTTTTGAGAAGGTCTCTGCACGCAGGTATAGTTATGAATAGATTCACTGATTTCGTCGCTAGACGAATATTCCGATAATTTTTGGCTCCCACGTTGCCAACCTTTCACTGGCCCCTTGGAGGGTCATCCCCATATCAGCCATTCTATGTGTGTATTTGAATTTTGAAGAAGTGTAAATTAATTAGTAAATGAACAGTTTGTTGCGAGTCACACACTGTTAACAAATTAAAGTTTTCCAAATTATCGAACAACAAATAATTTTTATTAAATATTTAATTAACAAATAAAGTTAATTTGCTGTAAATAAATGCAGATGCAGCACATAAATTTTGAAAATCAAATGAAACCAGTAGTTACAAAGCATAATATCTTTCAGATTTAACTTATTTTAGTCCAAGTTTAAGGCATTAGACACCATTTTGTTTTTTTCTCCATTGGTCCCACAAGTCAATGAAGGTCTTAACCTTTCTGACCATAATAGCAGCAAAATTGGTTAATGGTAGCCCCCCCTAAGATATGTTTATACCTGGCATAATACATTAAACTTTTTGGTAAGTCTTTGCATAACTATTGACTGTCTTAATGCAGCTGCCATAATTTTTACATGGTTCATAGAATATACATTGGTTCATAGGAGTTGGGTTGTGATAGGACTGTCCTTAGAACATAGAAAAATTGTGTTCGATTTTTTTGCTATGTTGTGCTTTTTACCCATTACAAATAAAAGCCAAATCTGTTCAGTTTTCAAATTTTAGGCACAATCCTGTTGAGGTTTAAACATATGGTCTTGGCTAATCATGCTTACAGTATCCCTCTACCAAATTAACTATGTATTGAAGTTTAGAAACTTTTTCGAGATTTCTGTTGATGTCAGAATGTTGCCGCCCCATGGAAATATGAAAAACTAAACCCCTATGCTCAACATAATGATCATTATCGCATAACACTAACCATTTTGACTAAATAGACTTTAAGATGAGCATTCGTAGTTGTGTGTTACTGACAAGCATTGATCAAACTTTTGCGAAGGTCTCTGCACGCAGGTATAGTTATAAATAGATTTACTGATTTCGTCGCTAGACGAATATTCTGATAATTTTTGGCTCCCACATTGCCAGCCTTCCACTGTCCCCATAGAGGGGCACCCCCAAGTTTAGGAAGCCCTTGCTTACATAAACAAGCTTGTGTTGCTTCTCATACAGTTACCATCAATTAATATATAAATTTACTGTCTATGCAACAACCTTATATCTGAATAGCTTGGTGATTTTGAATCAGTTTGCTTTGAGCACTGTTTACCATGTAAGGCAAGGGGTTTGCATGCGCAACAGTTACACAGTCTATAATATAGCAGAAAAATCAATATGATGTATTGCAAACAGTATATACACAGTTAGATCAAAATTGTTGCAGTGATTCTTAGACTTTTTTTGTTCTCAAATGGTTTTGGTACTATTTTACCATTTAAAAATTGTTTTCCAAATACTGTTTTATGACCTGTGAATTTTGTTTCTATGATGCAATATTTAAGATTTATCCTATTGTATTTGCTGGTGGTGAGATCATATCAGCCATTCTATGTTTGTATTAGAATTTTGTAGAAGTGTAAATTTATTAGTAAGTAAACAGTTTGTTGTGAGTCACAGGTGTATAATGAAGTAATGATTTGGGATACCATGCTATATGTCCAAAATGTTAGTTGGTAGACCTGTAACTTAAATGGCAGGTGTTGTGAGTTCTATTGTCAATAAAATTATGACTTGCTTCTGACATAATGGGTTAAATTTAGTTTAGAATAACTGTGACATGTGTCGATTGCCTTTTTCTACATGTCTCATTTTGTCCTTCTGGTTGAAGTGCCCAGTAAGCATTTTTGGTGGCACAAAAATAAACATCGCCACAGTCTAATAATTTGAAATCAAAAATGCTTGATTAATAAAAAAGTTTACATTGTCTCCATTCCCTATGTTTTTTTTGCTTTTTTTTGTTATTTTATCTTTATTATCTAATATTCCATTCCTGTTCTCAATAAACTTTTGTTTCAAGATTTACCAACGTGGAATGGAGGAATCTCAACAAAAAATCATGGAACCACAATTCAAAATCTCCAGAGTAGAAGAGGTGCTAATGATTTGCTATGATTAAACACAAAAGTATCAACAATAAGCCTTTATTATGTAGTAAGATTTTTTTAATTGCAATTTTTCAAATGGTTGTTGTAGCAAGATGTAATTTAAATGTTTTGATTTTGGTTCAGTATCCAAAGTAATTTATTTATAAATCAAAGTTAATGAATTAAATTAAGGGCTGTTGTCAAATTAGGGTTTTCAAAATTATAAAACAAACAGTTTACAAGGCAAACTACAATAGCTTCTTGGTTAGTCATTTATTTATCCTGAAAAGAAACTTGTAAACAGATACATTAAAATTGTTGCAGTGATTGTTAGACTGTTTTAGTCTTAAATGGTTGTGGTACTATTTTACCAGAAAAAAATGTTTTCCAATTATTTTTTTATTACCTGTGAAGTTTGCTTCTATGATGTAATATTTAAGATGCATCCCATAGTAGTTGCTGGTGGTGAGATCATATCATCCATTCTATGCGTGTCTAAGATTTTTGTAGAAGTGTAAATCAATTAGTAAATGGACATGTTGTTGTCTCAGGTGTATACTGAAAGAAATGATTTGGGGTACCATGTTATATGGTCTAATATGTTAGTTGGTAGACCTGTAACTTAAATGGCAAGTGTTGTGAGTTCTGTTGTCAATACAATTATGACTTGCTTCTGAGATGAAATTTAGTTTTGAAAACTGTGACATGTGTCGATTGTCTTTTTCTACAGGCATCTCATTTTGTGCTGCTGGTTGAAATGCCAGTCAGCCTTATTGGTTGGTGCTTAAATAAACATCGCCACAGTCCAATAATTTAAAATTGAAAAAAAAATTATCAATGAAAACGTACATTGTTTACATCCCATTTGTTTTTTTGCTAAATACTTTGTTATTTTATCTTTATTTTCTAATATTACGTCCATGTTCTTAGAAGAGGTACCATCCATTGGGGGAACTATTGAAAATCACTACAGAAGAAAAGGTGCGAATGATTTGCTATGACTAAACACAAAAGTCTCAACAATACACCCTTATAATGTAGTAAGATTTTGTAAATGAATTTTTTCAAACGGGTTTTGTAGCTATATGTCATTTGAATGGTTTGGAGTTTTGCAGTGTTGGTTTAACTCCAAGAATGATTTGTTTATAAATCAAAGTTAATCATTTAAAATTTTGGGCTGTTATCAAATTGAAGGTTTCAAAATTATCAAACAACAAATAATTTTTATTAAATATTTATATAACAAATAAAAGTTTTTGCTTTGGATAAAAATTTTGAAAAGCAAATGAAAGCAGTAGTTACAAAGCGAAAATTCTGTGAGATTCAACTTATTTTAGTCCAACTTTAAGGCTTAACCTAACATTTGTTTTTTTATTTGTTAGTCCTGCAAGTCAAAAAGGTCTTCACCCCTCTTTACACAATAGCAACAAAATTAGTTGATGATAGTCCACCTCAGGGATGTTTGTACCTGACATAAGACATTAAGCTTTTTTGGAATATGTGTACAAAACTGTTGACTGTCATAATGCAGCTGCCATAGTTTTTACATGGGTTCATAGAATATACATTGGTTCATAGGAGTTGGGCTGTGAGAGGACTGTCTTTAGAACATGAAAAACTATCTTTTTTTTTGTTATGTTCGATTATTTTCCATTACTAGGCAAAAACAAATTGTTTTGGTTGTCCAACTCTAGGTAAATGCCTGGTGAGTTTTAAATATACCATCTTGGCTAATCATGCCCACAGTATAACCCCTCTACCGAATCAGCTAAAGGAACTGTTTTGTGGTGTATGTTATGGTCTAAATACACTGGTGTCCAGTGCACAACTTTTCAGGCCACCATTATATATATGATTTCTACCACCACAATTCTTGCATATTTTAAATGTTTTGCCTCCTTTTCAATGTTTACCTCATATACATCCCAACAAATAGTGCCAACGAACAATAATAAAGTGAAATATGTTGACCTAGTTTTAGAAAAGTTGGCTTACATGCATGAATTCGTTTTGTTGCCATGCCAGCTTCGCAGTATGTCATGCCAATTGGTCAGTTTGTCAGTTTGTCACACAACTGCCTTGACTACTTATCACAAACACCATCCTTTCAGCAAATATGCCTCATTCATTAAGGTTCAGAGACTTCTTTGAGATTTCTGATGATGTCACAATGTTGTTACCCTCTGGAAATGTGAAAACTAGCCCCTAATGCTCAACATAATGTTCATTATCCCATAAAACTTTTGAGAAGGTCTCTGCACGCAGGTATAGTTATGAATAGATTCACTGATTTCGTCGCTAGACGAATATTCCGATAATTTTTGGCTCCCACATTGCCAACCTTTCACTGGCCCCTTGGAGGGTCACCCCCATATCAGCCATTCTATGTGTGTATTAGAATTTTGAAGAAGTGTAAATTAATTAGTAAGTGAACAGTTTGTTGCGAGTCACACACTGTTAACAAATTAAAGTTTTCCAAATTATCGAACAACAAATAATTTTTATTAAATATTTAATTAACAAATAAAGTTAATTTGCTGTAAATAAATGCAGATGCAGCACATAAATTTTGAAAATCAAATGAAACCAGTAGTTACAAAGCATAATATCTTTCAGATTTAACTTATTTTAGTCCAAGTTTAAGGCATTAGACACCATTTTGTTTTTTTCTCCATTGGTCCCACAAGTCAATGAAGGTCTTAACCTTTCTGACCATAATAGCAGCAAAATTGGTTAATGGTAGCCCCCCCTAAGATATGTTTATACCTGGCATAATACATTAAACTTTTTGGTAAGTCTTTGCATAACTATTGACTGTCTTAATGCAGCTGCCATAATTTTTACATGGTTCATAGAATATACATTGGTTCATAGGAGTTGGGTTGTGATAGGACTGTCCTTAGAACATAGAAAAATTGTGTTCGATTTTTTTGCTATGTTGTGCTTTTTACCCATTACAAATAAAAGCCAAATCTGTTCAGTTTTCAAATTTTAGGCACAATCCTGTTGAGGTTTAAACATATGGTCTTGGCTAATCATGCTTACAGTATCCCTCTACCAAATTAACTATGTATTGAAGTTTAGAAACTTTTTCGAGATTTCTGTTGATGTCAGAATGTTGCCGCCCCATGGAAATATGAAAAACTAAACCCCTATGCTCAACATAATGATCATTATCGCATAACACTAACCATTTTGACTAAATAGACTTTAAGATGAGCATTCGTAGTTGTGTGTTACTGACAAGCATTGATCAAACTTTTGCGAAGGTCTCTGCACGCAGGTATAGTTATAAATAGATTTACTGATTTCGTCGCTAGACGAATATTCTGATAATTTTTGGCTCCCACATTGCCAGCCTTCCACTGTCCCCATAGAGGGGCACCCCCAAGTTTAGGAAGCCCTTGCTTACATAAACAAGCTTGTGTTGCTTCTCATACAGTTACCATCAATTAATATATAAATTTACTGTCTATGCAACAACCTTATATCTGAATAGCTTGGTGATTTTGAATCAGTTTGCTTTGAGCACTGTTTACCATGTAAGGCAAGGGGTTTGCATGCGCAACAGTTACACAGTCTATAATATAGCAGAAAAATCAATATGATGTATTGCAAACAGTATATACACAGTTAGATCAAAATTGTTGCAGTGATTCTTAGACTTTTTTTGTTCTCAAATGGTTTTGGTACTATTTTACCATTTAAAAATTGTTTTCCAAATACTGTTTTATGACCTGTGAATTTTGTTTCTATGATGCAATATTTAAGATTTATCCTATTGTATTTGCTGGTGGTGAGATCATATCAGCCATTCTATGTTTGTATTAGAATTTTGTAGAAGTGTAAATTTATTAGTAAGTAAACAGTTTGTTGTGAGTCACAGGTGTATAATGAAGTAATGATTTGGGATACCATGCTATATGTCCGAAATGTTAGTTGGTAGACCTGTAACTTAAATGGCAGGTGTTGTGAGTTCTATTGTCAATAAAATTATGACTTGCTTCTGACATAATGGGTTAAATTTAGTTTAGAATAACTGTGACATGTGTCGATTGCCTTTTTCTACATGTCTCATTTTGTCCTTCTGGTTGAAGTGCCCAGTAAGCATTTTTGGTGGCACAAAAATAAACATCGCCACAGTCTAATAATTTGAAATCAAAAATGCTTGATTAATAAAAAAGTTTACATTGTCTCCATTCCCTATGTTTTTTTTGCTTTTTTTTGTTATTTTATCTTTATTATCTAATATTCCATTCCTGTTCTCAATAAACTTTTGTTTCAAGATTTACCAACGTGGAATTGAGGAATCTCAACAAAAAATCATGGAACCACAATTCAAAATCTCCAGAGTAGAAGAGGTGCTAATGATTTGCTATGATTAAACACAAAAGTATCAACAATAAGCCTTTATTATGTAGTAAGATATTTTTAATTGCAATTTTTCAAATGGTTGTTGTAGCAAGATGTAATTTAAATGTTTTGATTTTGGTTCAGTATCCAAAGTAATTTATTTATAAATCAAAGTTAATGAATTAAATTAAGGGCTGTTGTCAAATTAGGGTTTTCAAAATTATTAAACAAACAGTTTACAAGGCAAACTACAATAGCTTCTTGGTTAGTCATTTATTTATCCTGAAAAGAAACTTGTAAATAGTTGACATCTTTAAGGGTTTACTACAATCCAAATAACATTTAAGTTAGGATATTTTTAGGGATTCTTGTTGTTTTTCAATTCATGAAAACACAACAGTGGAAATTCATATGTTGACAGTTAATCATTTAAATTGGTTGCATATGTCACGGGGATATAAATTTTGCTTCATCTAATAATTTAAAACACACATGATTTCTAATTAATTTCCACTCTTCACAAGAAGAGGAACAGTCAAGTTTGTTTTTCCTAATGTCAAAATTTAAATTTTTTCTATTCCCTGTTTTTAATTGCTAAATTTTATGCTTTTATCTAGAGATTATCCATGAAGAGGCCTACGTTGTTTAAAAAAAAAGAAATTTTTTTGTTTTAAGATGTGCCGACATGTACCATTTTTCCCGGAAAATCTACTACAATCATTCACAAAAGCTGTTACAGCCTACCCAGTAAAGGTGCTGATGATATGCTTTGACTAAACAAATGTATCAACAGTAAACCCTTATTATGTAGTAAGATTTCTGTAATTTTGCAAATGGTTGTGGTAGCTAGGTGTAATTTGCATGTTTTGGAGTTTTGCAGTGCTGTTTTAACTTTCAGAATAATTTGTTTATAAATCAAAGTTAATCAACTAAATTTGGGGCTGTTTTTAAATTTTGGGTTTCAAAATTATCAAACAACAGATGATTTCCATTAAGTACTTGTTATAATCCATTAATATAACAAATAAAAGTGAATTAGCTGTAAATAAATGCCAATGCAGCAAAAAAAATTTGAAAATCAAATGAAAGCAGTTGTTACAGAGTGTAAATTCTTTCAGATTTAACTTAATTTAGACCAAGTTTAAGATTTTACATAACAAATTGTTTTTTTTTTCTATGTTGGTCCAGTAATTTAACAAATGTTACCAACCCTTATGTACACAGTAGCAACAAAATTAGTTGGTAGTAGCCCCTGCCATGGATGTTTATATGTGGCATAAGACATTTAGCTTTTTGGGAAGTTTTTACAATACTGTTGACTGTCTTAATGCAGCTGCCATAATTTTTACATGGGTTCATAGAATATACACTGGTTCATAGGAGTTGGGTTGTGAGAGGACTTTCATTAGAACACAGAAAAACTATTTTTGTTTTATTGCTATGTTGTAAATTTTTTTCCATTAATAGGCAAAAAACAAATTGCTTTAGCTGTCCAATTTTAGGTAAATTCCTGGTGAGGTTTAAATATATCACCTTGGCTAATCATGCCAACAGTATAATCCCTCCACCGAATCAGCTATGGGAGCTTAGCTTTTTTGTGGTGCTTATTGTAGTTAAAATACACTGGTGCCCAGTGCACAACTTGAAAGGCACAATTCATACATCAATCTTTACCAACACAATTACTGCATATTTTTAACATTTAGCTTGCATTTTAACATTTACCTGATATACATCCCAACAAATAATAATGTGATTTAATTAAATGTTTACTTTTGTATTTTGTTTTGTGCTTTATGGTGATAAAATTTTGTTTGGTGATTGAAAATCCACCCAGCCTGGCATGGGCGTCCGCAGGAAGGAGCACGGGGTGGCGCATGACCCCCCTGGAAAACAGAAAAAAACGCAAAGGGGCAGAAAATACTTCACCACATACTTCATTGATGGTTAATATTGTTTTTGTTGTGTTATTTTGCCATATCGGGATTGGCAAGAATGAGTAGCATTGTCAGATGATTTTTCTTCTGAAATACCGTTTCTAAAACGGCGATGTGACGATAATATTGCCCCCCCCCCCTGCTTTGTTTCCTGCGGACCCCCATGATTTTTTAAATTCAAAAATATTTATTTATCCTGTGTAAATGTTGTTTAAAGTGCCTTTAATTATTTTTGTTTGTTTGCAAGTCCCCTGTTAAAGTAAAACATCGGCAACGCCCTTTGTTTTTTAGTTATTCGACAAACCACCAATGAGAATGTCTCAAAGAACATTCAAAAAATTAAATCTTCTACTTGAATTGAATTCCCTGTCGCAAAGAATGGAGATAATCATATCTGGACAGATGACAAGTACATGCAAATTACGTCGGTTATTGAAAACTGAAATATTGTGGAAGTAAGAAATTCACTCAGTTATTTCTGCCTAGCAATAAAACGAATTCAACTACCTAAGTGAACTAATCTAAATCTTGGTAAACTTTTTTTTGCGTCGTGTAGGGCATATGTTTGTTATTTTTTGTGGAACATAATCGTATACAACTAAACATAATAAACGGAATCTAGTCGACCGAGATGGATTTACCATGTGCAGTTTCGGTGAATGTCGAGATTGCAGCCGTCCGTTGGCCATTTGATTGCAGCTGTGGCTCTTGCGCTTTTTCACAAGACCTAGTGAAAAGAACGTTGTAGTGTTTTGAAACAATTGATGGTTTAATTGTTACTCGTCGAAAGTTTGATAAGGGGTTAGAGTTTAAACAGATTAATTTACAATCATTACGAATGACATGTGTTACGTGGTTTCAACAGCCGAGCGTTTACTTGCTTACTTGAACTTTTCGAAAAAAAAACATAGGGCCTGCCCCCCTGACCCACGGACTAGGGGCCTATGTTGCGACGCACACACATTTCAGTAACTCTTAAGCAATTTTAATGTTTTATATTATGATTAGATTCATAAACCTTGTATACTCTCAGTCATTTTTTGTTGCACACCATTTCAAACAGATGAAGAGGCTCTCTGTGTAATGATTTGTAAGATAATGTCAAAAAATCATTTTTTGTAACAGCCGCCTAAGTATTTAGGTTGCGGTCTCTTAGTTGCCGCGGTCTACAGTTGTATATTTGTCTACTTCAGGTTCAGGTCCAACTGTTTAATTTTACTGATTAGTATTTCAGCATCATGCGTTCAAGGGCGCCTTCTCCTATGTAAACAATGCATATTTTTGACATGAGCGCCTTATGTGGCGTTAAATTCGCTGCAGCGAAAAAGGTTTACGATTTTTGGTCGCCACTACTTTTGGTGCAGTTTTCTACATTTTTTAGTTGACGTAGAACAGAAATACTTTTGAAATATTTTTGCTGTATATGTACCTTTAGTTTTACGTTTTGAAACACGTTTTGTATTTTCCACTATATGTTGCAGTTCCAGAATAGCGGAATTTATGCTTTTTAAGATAATGTCACTTGCCTTCGCGAAATAATTTTTTGCCATTTATTATGTACAGGTTATGGCGTACTGAAGCTGATCATTGTCTGTTCATCGCTCAATGTTTGTTAAATGTTAATTTATTTTGCAGTCCAGAATACAATTCCGACTTGGATATCAGCATTTGGAGTGATGAGGTAAACGTTTGCATTCTGGAAAATGGTTTTATTGAAATCAGAAGCAAGGACGGAAAAAGCATCAAAAACAAAAAGTTTATGCTCCGAGTCTGTGTGGATGTAAAGATCAAAAGAAATCAGCCAGTCTACATATCTTGTTAGACTACAAAAAAAAACACGTTGTGGAAAAACAATTATCATTTGTACATGTAGTTCAGTGTATTTCTCTTTTACCCTTCTATGATCACTTGCCAAGTTAATTAAGTAATGATTTTCAGTTAATTAATTTTTTCTTTGCCTTGATTGTATTTAAAAAAAATGTATAGAGACGTTGCTAAATTATAAAAAAAAGGATGTAGTTTTGACAGAAAGTGCGCTATTTCTATTGTAAAATCAATAAAATAGTTTTATGAAAGTTTTGGAAACGCATATTAATATTTTGGTTATATAAATAACAACAGTTAATTTTTTCAACCCTTACTGGAATTTTAAATTCAAGTAAACATTTTTTTGCGATAACGTGATTATCTTTTGCGATACGTAAAACAAAAATAGCTTGCTCATCGTTAGTTTTATGTAACTTTTTTACGCGTTTGTTTGCTTGTAAATATGTTCCAAGGTCGTTTAACATTTGGGTCACATTGTCAAATGATTTAGTAGCTTCTGTTAAATATCTTCCTGGCTTTTGGCCAACGTAAATGTTTGTGAGCTCTTTGTTGATGTAAACAATGTGTTTTCATGTACAAAGTATTTGCTTTACTTGTACATTATATTTTCGTGATCACGTGTTTCATGCTTGTAGATTGTACTTAGGTATTGGTGGTAAAAAATTGTGGTTGAGTCTCGATAGCATGAAACTATGAGTGACCGTTCGAGGTGAGAAACTGTGCCTCTACATGTTTTATTTATTGATGGCGGTTTTTATTATTTTGTGACAGGCAATTATTAGAGATACATGCTTTAATGATTTGCCGGGATCCTAATTTCGGAGGCGAGACAGGAGTTGCCTCCATTCTGTTTCTCACACAACCGTACCGTACAACCCCAGACGATGGGCGTGTTTTTTATGATTCCACCTTCAACATAAGGTTAGATTCGTTGTATACATATGCTGTTAATCTGTTCCGTCTCCTTATTACCGTATTTAATTTTTTTTGTTTTTTATGGAAGAACTAGAGCAGAAAAAGGTTATGAAACTGCATATGTTACTCCTTTGTCTGATGGAATTTAATTTTCTAACATTTTATTGTGTTCAATGCAGAAATGGCGGGAATCTGTGTATTAAGATTACAAGCGACGAAGTTGAAGTTGACGATGCTATTTACAACATAGAGGCCCAAGAGATCGTTTTTTTGGGAAGGGTAGAGTTTCAGTTCAGGTTTACGAATCGTGGCAATTCCATCGCGAAGAAAAAGATCTACATTGAAATGACAACAAACGGAAGACCAATAAGGGATCGCCCTGACACTGTCTATTTGCCAAGTGCAGGTACGCAGTGATGTTGGAATATAACCTAGTTTTTAGCGCATCTACCCGTACCAAAAGTTGTTCTGTTTTGTTTGCAGAACCCCAGGAATCACTCTCGGTGATTTTCAACATTGAAAGTGCAGATTTTGCAAACTTTAATGCTGCCTAGCTCAAAATTACCATCGTTTTCCACTTGCGCCTAGACCAGCTCCACAAACACAGCTTTTGTTTTATTTTTTCAATCTTTTAATTTTATTTTGAGGTTGTGTAGGCGCAAGTGGAAAACAATGGTAATTTTGAGAATAAAAAACAAATAGGTTACGCACAAAGCTTGTCTACATACACCAAACCCTAATTTAATGTTACATTTACATCGTGAGACATTTTGGTTGCACTTGTAAATTTGGTGCACCGCACCTGCTGCACACCCTTTCGTTGGGCCGGTGTTTACCCTTCTAACGCAATCGTTTATCAGAATCCCAACATCATCCAATTTCCTGGATTAACGGACTATAACTAATAATATTTGCGGTCTTCATATTTACGTTGTTGTTGTGCTTTTTGTCACCCATATCACCATTGAATCACTGTCAAAGTTGTCGTCCATTCCTGGAAACGCTT
Organism: Ascidia mentula; assembly: GCF_947561715.1. Lineage (NCBI taxonomy): Eukaryota > Metazoa > Chordata > Ascidiacea > Phlebobranchia > Ascidiidae > Ascidia > Ascidia mentula. The sequence continues at coordinate 17,893,008 of NC_138568.1, read as the reverse complement.
CATATTCACAAGAACAACCATTGCGTGAATGACAAGGAGCAATGCATCTACTTTCCAGCAGTTTACAACAACTTGTTGTTATTGTTACGCCTCGTTACATACCTGGTCACGTGACGATACAAGCTGTGTTATCGATTTCCTTTTTCTTGCCTTTTTAGTGTTTTATGCGCTTGATGCATTATGGTTAAGCACTCCATCGAAAACTGCATAAAGCACACGAACATTCGCGAGTAACCCTGGCTTCATCAACTGAAAAATGACACAAAGTGATACACAAAAACAGGCGTATTTTTTTCCCTTTCTTCATTTAAAATGTCGGTCATTTTTAGAAAAATTAGAGAGTTAAATACCATTCATATAACAGTTCATGTTGCAGCAAAAATGGTTGTTTATGTCAAGTTTTTCGGAATACCGACATACCTGAATGTTGCGATTTTTGCTGGTTTACGTGTGTGTTGCGTTTCCAGAAAAAAAAACATTATTTAACGTATAGTTATTTTTACGGTGTAAGTGCGCCAGGATTTCAATTGATCAAATTAATGTGCTTGCGTGGTTAACTTGTTAGTTGGGTTTCGCGTTGCTAAAGTTTGCTAAATCAACTGAATTCCTGGCCCAAGCAAGCGTTATTTTATTGCTTGGTCTAATATTGTTTTTGGCTATATTTTAAGTAGCCGCAATTTGTTTTTAAATAAAAATTGCAGGTTTGCAATATTTTTGGTAGTTGCTTTTTGCGTTCTAGTTCAGGGTAAACGTCACTAAGGAAACCATTAATATTTCAGTAATAATAAATTTGTAGTCCTGTCGGGTAGCCTATAGGACATATTGCCATTTGCCACAATATAACACGAGCAAAATACTAATGTTTCGTTTTCATGTTCATCACTAATTAAGATTTCAAAACAATACACTGTAGGTGCAGAAAATGACTGTTGTCTGACATAAATTTGCTCGTTTTCTGTTGCGCTGATCTTTCTTTTGCAACGACACGGTTTAAACGTTATGTAACTTTAATTTACGTTCTTCCTGTAATTATACATTTACGCCGCACAGCACGACGCCACCAGGTGCTCGGGCCCTGAGGTTTTCCGTCCGAGTCGATTCCTGCGCGACGACGGCAGTTTTGATCATCGTAAAAAAATCTCCTCGTTCGGAATCGGTCCCCGTTACTGTGTTGGAGAACAACTCGCCAGATTCGAACTGCTTATGGCTTTCTCTAAACTTTTTCGTTGTTTTTTTATTTCAGCTTTCGATGACGAGCCTTCGCTTGATGAATCCTACACAACTTTGTTTTACTCTCCCAAACCCTTGTGTGTGGTATTGCGCAAACGAGACAAATGAATGTGTAGATATTCTGTTTGCGCTAATAAATCTGTAAAACTTGTTAACTGAAGTAACTTTTCTTTTTCCTGAAGCGTTTCGAACATTTTGTGAAACTGAACTTTCTTATTCAGACTAATGTGTCAATGTCTTTGTGAATCGCCGGATCATTGAAGACATAACAGACAGCTAAATGGCTTAAGGAAACCATTTAAGCAGTGCCGATTTAACAGGCATTTTTCAGCTTGGTTTCCGATTTAAAACTAAACTGTTTTTTTTACAAGCTGTGAGTTGATGAACAAAACGAGGCATACAAAGTTTTTTTACGATTATACTTCAAAAGTTTGAAAATTTGTTCACAAATAACCATGATGCTCTATCGAACCGGACACAATAGAGCATATAATGTCTTTGTAGAATTTGTGAATCTAAGTTGAGCTGGCATACAATTATTTATCGTCGTCGTGATTAGGTATTTTCCTTTGCATAATTTTTTCCTTTCAGTGAGGTCCCATCAAAAATGTCAGGTAATTCTTTCCAAACAATTGATAATAACTGAATAGGGATTTTTATTTTTCCAAGCCTTAATTTAATTACAATTTGCACAAGTGTGCTCTTTTATATGAACGTTAAGTCAATACATGTTTACAAACAAAACATGGGTAATTACAGCAACTAATAACTTACATTCAATTAGTGGCCATCACAATAGTGATGTTGTGTGCACGGCAATTAGCTAAACATTGCGTGCTAGTTTCTTTAAGTGCAGGATATTTACAAAGCGCATCGGGAGACAATGTCACAATACCAAGCAAAATTGAAATTAAAGCCAATGAAGAAATGCTCTTTTATTTAACAGAAATAAAGTCAGGTTTATTTACATGCAGGCATATCTTGCGCCTTGTGAATAACTTCATCTCCCAGATTCAATATTTCACCAATTTCTCCATTTTGCGATTGCAAAACCGACACCTAAACCAGCAACTGCCCCAAGTGTGGTTCCCGCAACACCTCCAACGGAGCCAATCGTAGCACCCAACTTTGCAGCTGCGAACACGCCTGCCGCAGTGCCCCCAGCTGTTCCCACGGTTGTCGAAGTGGCCATTTTCCAACTAGTACTGTTTTTTTCGTTTCTTTCTCTGGCATGTTTATCTTCAGCTTCCTTATTGATTTTTTTTATATCTTCATAATAATATTCAAGTTTCGTTTTGCATTCTTCTATCCATTTTGTTTTGATTTCTCTCGAACGATCCAGTTTTGCCGAAAGTAAAAGTCGGGCATTTTTTAAACTATCTTCGTGCCTATTCTCTAGGGTCTTTTCATCAACGTGAGCTCCGTCAGTTAACTAAATTGTAATTAAAAGTCCTGCAACAAGGTTCTAACAATAACCTGCAAATATCTTTCATACATACCTTGTTCATATTCAATTTGTAATCTGCTTCAATTTCCGTAACCAGACTCTTTCCCAAATCATCGAGTTTTTTCTGTGCAAAACTTCAAACATCATAAACCAATTTCGTTTTATTTAAGTTATAAAAAAAACCTTGTTTTCTTCGTTGCTTTTGCAAGCAAAGTGATAACGCTCATCGATTTGTTTTTCCAATTCTTTACGATGGGATTCAAATTGTGGTAACAGGCACTTTGGCTTTCCCTTGCTGTAGTGCTCACTGGCAGCACTTTTTTCCTTACGGTGAAGACTTTCCATGGCATTTGCTTCGATGAATTGTTTCTCAACCTAAATGTAACATAAAGCAAGGGAGGTTTCAAGACCTGTGCTCTCTCGAGCTTACCTCATCCATCTTGATACAATAAATGTCATATGCGACATGTCTTCTTTCTTCAAATATGGACACTGCATTTTTCTAAAAAAAATATCGTTACAGCACACATGACGAGATGGAAAAATAGTAGGCATGTCCTATCCACAGTGCAGATAGCGCTGTGTGCCGGGGCTATAATTCGTTACACAGCACGACAATATTGGGAAAAACCAGGTCGCCTTGTTATAACAGTGAAAAAACGCTGCAGAAGCAGGCGTAAGGATTGTTTTGAGATTAATTAGCATTCATCAATATCGTGCTTTGACTGCATGTTCTGATGGACGTGATGGGTGTAATTATGAATGACAATATTTTTGTCGCGTTGTATTTAGCGGCAAGACGTTATAGTGCGAAGTGACGTTGGCTTTGTTTTAGTGACGTTGGCTTTGTTTCACATTAGGTCGCGACAGGGACCGAAAAAGTATGTTTCAAAAAACTGGTTATGTGTTTTTTTACTGCTCTTTCGCACAAATTATCGTCGATTTTGTTTGCCAACGTTTTGCGTTCTTCGTTTATCATCAAAGGGAGCATTAGAAATAATCGTAATGACATGTTAGATATTGAATTTTGGTTTGCATTAGTTGCAGTGGTTGTCAAAAACGTACCTTACAACTATGTACAACATGAGAACTATTAACGTTGTCGGTGGTAAAGAAATATGTTTGAACTATGCTGAAAGGTTAAACCTGTAGACGACGGTTGTTGTCTTGAATGTCATCAAGTTCAGATTTAATTATTTTCAGAAACTCCGGAATGCATGACTCATCTGATATCATGACTCTTGCCTTCTCTTCATACTTTTTGTGATTCTTTATAAGCTCATCTTCATCCATGGCTTCGAGACACACCTATATATGTTGTGTTATAAAATGTGTCAAACGTAAAGAATATATTTGATATTCGACGAGAAATTTCGGCAAATCTCACTTTATTCATGCTTGATCTGTACTCCCTTCTGGCCTGTTCTAAGTTTTTCGATCGTGTCTGTGACATTTTGTAAAAATAAAAAAAATTATTACAACTAGCGAGGTTGGCTCGCAAGATATTCAATAACAAAAAAGAACAGTTTATCGACAAAAACTGCACACATAATCACCAAATAATTTGTATTTTGCACAAAACAACAAACACAGTGAAATAAAATAGCATGGGCACTGATGAAACCGTAAAGGTCGAGTCTGGCGATAAACAAATGTGAATACAACACTGTGGCTTACATCGTGCGCTCTGTTAACATGATCAGCCCACGGTAAATGTTTGCAGACCATTTTCAATGAAAACCCAGAAATATTTATTTGCACGAGAGCAATACCTTTTTTGCGTCGTTTGCTGCTTTAAGCGCGCCTTTCGTCTCTTCAATTTTGGATAGCAATTTATTTCTCTTCTTATTTTTTATTTCAGTATTTTCTCCCACATCTAATTGATCGAATGCAAGTATTGCTTCACCTCTAGCGCTTTTATGGGCCCCGTCGAACTCTTCTTCATTCAAAATATTTGTTTCACATTTCTGAAAAAAAATGTAGTCAACGTAAAAGAAACTTGGTATTGATGTCATTCAGATAAACATGTCCCGACTTTCTTAACATATTTCTGTAGCAAAGCAGTTTACCTGATACACCGAAACTTTGTAGTTCGTCAAAGCAGTCAGGAAATGCATTTTTACGCGGGTATTCAATTCCCTCTGCAGAAGATATAACAGCATGTTTGCACTTAAAAGCGAAGATATACTGCGTGAATGCAAGGCATTGATCACAAAGTTGCGCTATACAATTAGTGGCGATGGAAGGAGTTGCATTACATCAAAAATTGAGGAAAAACATTTTATGCACACTGAAAGCTGTAGACAGGGTGTACCCCCTGTCTGCAGCTCTCAATGAATATTATGGCTCTTTTTGCACAGATTTGAATTGGAGTAAACCGAGCCAGTAGCACAATCGGATACCAAGCAGTCGTTTGGTCATAGAGCCCAACGAATTTGGCTGGCCGAAAGGTAACACAAAGTGGAAATCTGTGTGACCGCTAGTGTAAAAGCTAGAACAGCGCCACAATCAACAGCTGCACTGATGAGACCTTTCAGGTCGAAAAATTGCAGCTCTCAAATGGCTCTTTTTGCACGTACATTTCATGTAATTACACATTCGCAAGTGATTTTTCCTTGGGATTTACAAATACGTCCGTTCCCGCTTATGAATTTATTTAATCTCAAATTAATTAAACTGTCATACTTACAAACGTTTGTTCATTAGATTCAGTAAACTTTTCCAACTCGCTGTTCATCAGATTTGTTAGTCGCAAGTGGTTTTCTTGATCAAGATCTATTGGCAAGTTTTCCTTAAACATTGCCAAAGCTTCCTCTCGACATTTTTGCTCAATTTTTTTCAACGCCGCCTTCCCAACGTATTTTCCACCACTGAGCTGTTAAAAAGTGATACTTTTATAACTCCAACAAAAGGCACCGACAAACAAAAAGTAATACCAGTAATAAATATGTTCGATTAGTAACATAAGGTTTGTCCCCAAAATCGGCTTTTGTTGGGGCCGTTACATGGATAATTTTCTATGATTTTCATAAAATGCCAAAACAGCCATTTTAAGCCAGCAATGCTTAGTTGGATATTTTTCAAGCGTATAGACGTCAAGCGATGGAATTTTTTTCAATAAATTAAGTCGCAAAACAAAAAAGGCACAACCATGACGTCTTCGGATAGTCCAGGAATTTCTGATCAAAAATTTCAATCAAGTCAATTTCCGAGGTTTACTGTGATAGGCGTAATGTATATAGCTAATTATTCCGTCAAGGTTGAAAATGATTACTTCGATGGTGGGTAATGCCATAGCCTACCAGCTATCCATAACGTTTAAAACGATCCTTGCCTGTCGTATATTTTACGTGATTAACGCCCACCTTTCTATTTAGAAATGAAATGATACACGCTCAACAAAAAAAAGCCAATTTACGATTAATATGAACTTCTACTTCAATGTGGGTTTTTTACCTCTCGTAGTGATCGCGCATACCCTTCCTTTACTCTGTCAACATGTTCTGCAATCTGTAAGCGTTTTCTATCCTAAAACGAAAAAATCCATTTTGTTAAAAACAACAAGAATCTACAAAAAATGTTGTTTTGCAAAGGAGAAAACTCGTTTTGAAAGAATTTATGAGTTACTCTTAGGGAAAAATGAACGACTAACCAAGTAGCTTTCGTATTTTGCCTTGTAAACGTCAAAATCTTGTTCTAGTTTGGAAACTAAAAATTTTTTATATTCAGCAATTAACTTTTCCCCTCCCATTTTTGGATGTTTGTCGAAGCTGGTCAAAGCCTCTTTATTACAAATTTGGTGAAATTCTTGCAATTTGTCTCGGCACTTATACGCTTCTTCAAGATTCTGTAGTAAATTCAACAAATTACCAAACTCTTGTCTCAAAAATAAGCAAGAAAGAGGACAACCTTGTCCATTAAAGTTTTGTAGACTCTTTTGCAGTCTTGACATATCGACGAAAGAGAAGATTTGGACGTTGCCTGTGGTAAAAGATTATCAGGCAAACAAAATGATTGGGCGGTATTTGATGTAGTACCAAATCGTTATGATGACAGGCATTGATTACAAAATGTTTACCTCAAAGATTGTAATAACTTCCGGCATTTTTCCGCTGCTAAACTGTTCGAAATATCTCAGAGTAAGTTCGATGAAATCATCCCCAGTGACTGGTTTGTTATTGATTCTTTTTAATACAATTTCTTCAGGTGAAAATAGTTTTCTCACCAAAACATCGGCGGTGTCGAGAAAATCAACTCTAACATCTAACAAATATCTTTCACATAAAAATGACAGAAGTCTAACACATTCCCAACATATAAAATATTTTGACATTTTAAGTTGTATTTTAGATTTTTAAATTTAAATGGAAGAAGTCTTGCAGTATGGCAGACGAAACGTTGGAAAAATAAAGTGCATTAATACATACCAGAAGAACAGTCCTGTTTAAATTGTAGTATGACTGACAGCGAAACAAGCACAATATTAAATTTTTAACTTCAATTTAAACAACTTTAATTGCCTTTTAGAGTTAGGGTACTCCCCGTATCTTGCCTTCTCTCCGCTACAGCAAACCCTGGATGTGGCATCAAGCAACATTCAATATTTGCAAACGATTCTCGCAAACTGACACGGACTGACTCGGTATCGTGATGTGTTACTGGAGGTTGTAGAAGTTTTTTTAACACCTCCTTTCCACCATCAAAGTTATAGGAATATGATGGATCCGACCAATCACGAATTAGAAAAATGAGATTCTTGAAATATAGGTGAATGAACATGTGATAAACGTTTTAATATCATCAAAAAATAAATTACCTGAAAGGATTTGCCAGTAGAGCCCTGTTGTGCAGATTTTGCATATTCGGTAAAAAGCTAAGAATAAACAACAAAAATTACAGCATAATGTAAAACTTTTCGCCAAATATAAACACGCCCAACCTGAAAGGTTTGCAACGTATCTTCCTGTATTTGACTGTGAACATTGTATATTTGAACAGAGCTCATAAACGTGCTCAAAGCAAATATGGCAGAGCAATCTTTGACCGTGCTGTACGGGTCAAATGCTCCCTGTGTGTCCATGAGAAACACTGCAACCTAACCATTTTGTCATTAGCATTGAAGTAAAAGTAAAACAATCTTAAATAACCTTTCCTTGTGCAGTGCTGACAAAGAATGGCTCACTCCAAATCCATATTCCTTGTGTGTGTCTTTCAGCTCCACCTCTCCAAGCAAAACCTTCTATTATTTGGTCCTCTTTTGATGAAAGCCAACCATCGGACTAATAAATGCAAATAAAACCTTATTTATAGAGAAGTAACGGCAGAATTTGCTTACTTTGTGATCATTTTCGGCCCATAAATAACGCAGGAAAAAATTCAGCATGAAAGATTTCCCTTTTCTGTAAGCTCCTGCTAGAGAATAAATCGCAACTGGCGTGTTGCTGGTGTATCGGTTTCCAAAAATACTCTCAAGTTCTCCATTGTCAATGACGTATCCTTCTTTATTTTTTGGTTTGGGTTTAATCAGTTGGACAGGTTTTCCAGTGTGTACTTTATTGACTGAAATGACGAGATTTGTCAAAACCAGGAATTAATTTAGATTTGTTTTACTGAACTAAAATTTAAAAATTAACGTATAGCATGAAATATAAACATATTTTTTTGCAACAAAACAAAGATGCGGCCTTGGTTGTAAGGCGTTTATCTACCAGTAATAAATTATACAAACCAATGCCTTCATTGTAAGTAGTAGGAGAGGTTCCAAGAAATCTGCAATTTTTTGATATTTGTCAAATATTTAAATCTTTCGAATTTTAAAAACCAATGAAAATTTACTTAATAATATCTCGTATGTTTTTTTTTAACATGTGACTTTTCAGCGACTACAAATATATGGCATGTAGTCTATAATCTAAAAACTACATATAAATGTGTGATATTTTCTGGAAATATCGTAACCCGTGCTGGACAACGTATGTTTATCGTGTACAAATTTCCACCAATTGGTTTTAACATATCAATTTGCCCGTCTTCAAACACCAGATAATTGTTTTAAATCATTTTAACTCAAAACTAGAGAAAGTAAACTTACTGCGTGTGACTTTCACACTGCATGACTTGACCACTTTGGGATTTATTGTTAAGACTGGTTCGAAGATTTGTCACTGCTTTGTGTCACGTTTAGATTCAGATTAACACAGAGACTGGCTGCAACGGATACATTTTGTTTCAAAGTTATCTGGCTGGCTAAAGCTACAAGCAAACTTTATCAAATCATCTTTAATTCACGATTTTTAAGTGTCAAGTCAAAAGGTTACGAAGTCTTAGCCTTTAAAAGAACAAATTTACGGATATTAACAAAGTCTAGACCACTGATACACGAACTGCACGCCGTGGTCCAGTTGTGGGCTAACGATCTATTAGAATGGCCTAAACTTTTTTAGTCCTTGTATATTTTTCCAATTTCACCTTTTGACCATAAAAATAATCAGGTCGGCATTTACCAAACAAACCTAATTAAAAGATCACCACCGTCCTAGTCAGTGGGCCACAAACCGTCTAATAAAATGCACTTGAGCCAGGAAATAGAAACGTTCGGGAAGTCTTTGATTAAATGTGGTATTCAAAACGTTTGGAGTGTCATATTTAAACAGCGTTGACAAACACGGTACTTCACATGTAGTCACGGTCAAATACAATGCCCTAAATCACTGCATCCCAATCCAGAAGTTTGCGTCCTTTCATTCACTATGCGATACGTTTCAAGAGTATCAAATATTGCAAACTGTCAAATGTTGGAACAAATCTCAAAAATAAGAACGACTGACGCTGGCTCTCAACAAATAATGTTTTTCTTTTTCATTCTCTCCTGAAGCAAGTTCATTCTCCCGCTTAAGAAACATTGCAATGCGGTGTTTTATGAAAACAATAGTTGAATGCGTTTATCAGTGTAAGAAATTGTGTAAGTGACTGTTTCGACCTATAAGTTCTCATCAGTGCAGCTAGGTAACAATCAGACGACTTCGCGGCCAAACGGCCAAGCAAAGACTTCCACTTTGTGGTGACCATATAATCACCGTCATCCGAGAAAACAAGGTGGAAACACTATGGCCAAGCAATGCTCAACCAATAGTGTGTTTGCCAGGAAAAAAGAAAAGTTAATTTTTAAGAGCCTTGCGCGCACGGTTTAGTCAGACGAAAGTTAATTTGTTTTAGCTCGTCAGTTAGGTTCACGCTGATTTCTTTGATCTTTATATTGAACCTTTGGACCGAGTATTGGTTTCATCTGTTTTCGCACTTGGTCTGAACAAGACTTTGTGTTAATGCGTGTCATTTAGAAACTCACGCAGAAATAGCATGGTGTACCTCTTTTCCTTTATGAAAAGCTTTCACAAGCAATAGAGCCAATAATTGTTCTAGCAAGATATCCAAGCAAGACCTGTGCATAATCGGCACATAGTAGATGTCTTGCTTGGTTATTTAGCTAGCATGATCGTTGCAAGTCAACTAAGCTCCACTGATGAGTCAAAATACGTAAGCGGTATTGTAACAAACACGTTTTTGCCAAGCAATAATGTATGATTTCAAAAACTATTAATTTACATGCATTTTTTATATTTAAATCCGCTCCGTAGTTAATCTGAATTTATTGAGAAGATGCCAGCTTAAACTCAATGGGAAATTAGGGAACTCCTTCAAAGAATACGTTTCCGTGTAAATAATTACCTTTGCGTGACATAAAATGAAGTGGCGTCATTGTTCACGACATGCGGGTTGTGGTACTTTAATCACATTATAAGGGTGAATAAATTTGAAGCAACATGCCTTCTTCTCATCACACTACAAGGTTCCGCATGGTTGCTTGTGGGCAAGTCCGTCACGAAGCGCAAGTAATTTTAGGCGACACTTGGTTTCTGTGGATACGAACTTCATCCCGAAGAATTGACTCGGCAGAGAAACGAGTTTTTGTGGTATGCGGTTGTGTTTTTGTAAAGTATGGTAATTGTCAAACCATGTGTTTGTAATAATATTAGGTAGCCCGCATAATATACACTTAGAATTGCTATTTGTTCATAACACCAAACGCACAACAGATTCACCATACTGCTCGGCAATGTAGAAACATGAGTCAGGTTTTAACAAATGGGTGACATGAACCAGTGTATAAATGATGACTCACAATATGTCGAAGAACAATTGCATTGGGGACTTGAGGATACTAGATTAAATAATTTTTTCTGACTGTCCTGGCTTTCCGCTTGATTGCTTACAATTAAGTAGGTCGCAACGCTATGTAAGTGCTTTTTAAGTCGTATTGCAAGTGTGGATGTTAGTATTTTACTAACTTTGGCTTTGCCAGATAAATAAACTAACTTCCTTTCTTAGAAATTTTAGTAAGTCTTATTGCTTACAAAAATATATTGACGCAACTTATGTTGTAATTCCATACTTATTTACCATATAGGTTTTGGTTACAAACACGCTAGAGCAATCAAAATTAAAAAAGTTTCATTGACAAAAGTTTAACAACAGGGTTTGGGAACAGAGTTACTTCACAATCAAAAGCACAACTAAAACTCCCTCTGATCTCAGGTCTATTATCGCACGGGATTTTATACATGTTCTCAGGAAAGTAAAAATGTGACAAGCTTTCTGAGTTGAACATATGCTGACATTATTACATGAACACTTGTTGACAATAACATATGAACACAAGCTGACATTAAGAAATCTCTCATGGGAATAGACAATATCTCAGCTGCGTTTTATGAAACATGAAAATCACTGTGAGTCAAGATCAATTCAACGTCTCGAACAACATATCGCCGGCTATTCAAATTAACTTGTAATGAAACATTCCCTAGACAATCTAGCGTCTCTCTCGCAAACATATACAGTTCATTTGTCCATGTGAAGTGAATACCATAAGTCATTACGTAACACTGATGAACCGAAATTTTTCGTACCAAGTTCATGTTTAGTCAACGTCATTTAACAACCACAATAAAAACAATAATGCTTCAGGATATTAGTCTCCATAACCCATTCAATTTCAACACAAGCCTGCTATAAAAATACTAAAAAACACTTACACAGCGTTGACATGGTTGTGTAATCACGAACATCAATTCTTTGGTTTCATATGCGTTTGTATTTAACAGTTCAAAAATAATTTGTAGTTGCAGTGGATGTCCGATGTTTGAAATAAATATCCAAAAACAAATTTCAAAGTGGTTGTTCAAAGAATAACAGAATTGAACCAACAATTACATAACGTTTTTCTTTACATATAAAAAAATACCTACGAATGTCTGTTTGGCCTGCTGGGTCAACGCCAAGTCAGCCACCGCAAATGAAACATTACGTCTCATACAGCTTTTCGACAGATTTATCTTCGGACAACCGAGCGGAACCAGTTCACGAACTGTTATTTTATTCAACTTCAGTAAGTAGGCGGTTTGTCAGACCAGATTACCTGCTTTAACATTGCCTTATGATCACAGTAGAATGCACAACCAAAATACGATAGACGCGAAGCATTTCATCAACATAACAAGTTTTGTTTGCCTTTGTCCAAGCGAAAGAAGGCGTGCGACCGATGTTATAGTAGGGTACACAACAAAACATTTGCATCCAACATATTTTTAATGACGTTAAGGCTTAAAATAAACGTGTTGTCCGTCTATAAAAATAAATAAGTTTATTATGATCATCCTGTCCTCTTCTGACAAAGTGAAATTCCTGGCGACAGCAATGGTTTTTAAAAAGCTGCACATAAAATTTGTTGAATAAGGGTCATGGGCTTGACGAAAAACGCCAGGCCGTTATATACTCATATGGTCTACAATGCAGTATTTTATGGATTTGTGGTTTAATGTAAACAAACCACAGCGCCAAATGCATCACACATGTTAACACAGATTCGGTCGCATTTAACATGCAATCTCTATCACAAAATATCATTTGTTTGAAGAACAAGGAAAATTTTATGACCAAGTAGAAAAACATAAGATACATAAAACCAAACCAAGCAGTCTTGACCATTGAAACATGATCACAAACCACACAACAACAACACGACTAACATGTTGCTTGACTTTGCTTCCCTTGTTTCGTCAAATTACAATATATGTCTACCAGTAATGTCCTTTTATTATAACTCCGCAAACTGAACAGTTTTTGGCTCGAAACGATCTTTATAAATCAACTAATTTCGGTCGTTGTTGTCCTTTAGCGCCACCTAGTAATCTGTAACATTTTTTTAAGAATTGAACAAAATTATACTGAATGTCAACAACCTCTCGTTCCAACTGGTCTTACATTCAAAAATAGTATTTTCTGATTTGTTCTCCATTCCATTAGCACAAGTGTGGTTAATCATATTAATTTTTCTGAAAAAAATGAAATGTTCGTGTGTTTCTCCGGATTTGAAAATTTTATCTGTTGACAAACTCTGACATAATTCAACACAAATATACATTGGGTTGGTTATGTATTAGTAGTAAACATTCCAATTACAGTTACAACTTGAGGAAGAAAGCTGTAAAACATACATTCTCAAAATTACTTAATTGTAACAGTGTGCAAAATGTAATATAATTTAAATCATCAATTTTAAAAATTACATAATGTTGCACAATGCAAAATCTGTTGCATTTCACTATAGCGACCATTAAAAAACTTTTGAATCGAAATACTAGAGGTTTCTCCGGAAAAACTGAGAACATTGCGATGTTAGATAATTGTCGAAAACCTAAATGGCAAAACTCGCTGCAACATGCTCGAAATGTAATTGGAAATGCTTTACTGGTAATGAATTCACGCTAAAATCTTTACGAGTGGAGCATTTACAATTTACGTTTCGTGAAGGAGTGAGATACGCTACGCACAGCGTCGTGTATTTAAGCGAATAATTTTCCCAGATAATAAAGTTATGTTTTTTTACTCAGAAAAATCATTTGCAGATGTAACTGCATTCTAAGCGAAAAGGGCAAACACCAAAATATAACATTTTTGTTTACTACTTTTCAGTAAAGTAGCAAAAAATGTGATAATACTTGTTTTAAAAGATATAAATAAGTCCCGCTAAAGGAAAGTCACGGAATTTATTAGGTTGTTATTATAAACCGGAATGATATTCAAGTTAATCGATCAATGGTGAAGATGTAGAAACCATATATTAAAACGTCTACAGAATTATAAAACTGCCGTATTTCTGATTCCTGATAAAAAGGCTACTATCAAACCTAAAATCCATCAATCCGTTTAGTACATAATTAACAATCGCGCGAGGATTACTAAAAAAACTTCATACCAAATCAAAATAAAATCAAGTGTATTTTGCGCAAAAAACAAAAACGGAGATGAACATATACGAAAGAAATAAAATGGAATGGGCACCAATAAAACCATGAAGGTTATTAAGTCAGGCGCCCATCCGTACGAATGTCTGTCACGTTACATACGGCCACGCATAACAACAAACTTCGGTATTCGCCTGAGAAAACTAGATTCGAGTCATTCTGCGGCCATTACGAAAAACCTCTTTCTTATGTGGGCATAAGATGCTGTGATATTGATAGTTAATGAGCGAACTATTTCTTTAATTGAAGTCGGCTATTGGTTCGTTCATCGTTAAGTGAGGTGCCCTGAGTTTGTGGCAATGAAATTATCGCCTGAAGTCAATTAAAACTGGTTGGTGACAAAATTACAATATAAAATAACCTTGTGTCAAACGCATTTATTGTAAAGAATACATGTTTTTATTGTAATTATGCAAACGTGAAGTTTCCACCTGTGTCACGCACAACAAGTGGCGTTAGAAAAGGTCAATTTCTGAATGAAAATATTGAATGTTGGTTGGTGACAGGACAAAGCAATTACGTGATACCAGACCGCCGTAATACTGTAAAACACAACACAATAATTTGCAAATATAACGTTTGACGATACGTATAACTCCCCCTTTTCTCAAACTGCATTCCGGCTCTTGGATGAGTTGTCCATGTATTTTGACGTGATTTCCTGATCAGCTCTGCTGCATTCGTATGATATCGTACTTGAATGATTGACTCCCGCATGTGTGAAACCGGTGGTGAACGTGGAAATGTGAATGTGGAACGTCTTCTAGTATGCGTTGCTCGAACTCTCAAAACCGTCGGGGATCGTTGTGATGTCCAATCGCATATATTTAGATGTCTGTGCTGTGAACACTCAGACTTAAACATCAATGTTGGTTCTTGATCTGTACGTATCTTAAACAAAACTCGAACATCCTTGCAGTTACGTTTAAGCCTCATGTTATTTTGATAAAATACACAACACATAAAAGTTATAATACACAGGTAAAATGTATAACGATAATAGCAGTTAATAAATCGCTTTTGCTTTTACAGGTTGTACAAGGGACATAACAATAAATTTCTCGTGCTTACAGTCGCAAGAGGGACAACGTTAATGCCACGTGAGGTCACTGTAGAGCAAATATCATCACAGCGAAAAACCTTAACGCGATAATCATAACTTGTGAGTAACTATATAGTTCGTGAAGGTAGAGTACACCAATACAAATAGGTTTGAAGTGCATGTGTTCAAAAATCCCAACGAGTTAAACCAATGGGCTTTTGTACTGAGCAAAATTGGCAAGGTTTGCAAACGTGAAATACGTCTTCCACAAATGCGATATCGACAAGCAGTTTTTTGAGAGAGCGATGTACACAAGCTGCGGTCTAGCATTCTGCGGTTTCATCCTGCGGTTTAAAGCTCGTTCTGCTAGTGCCCTGAAGCGACCAATCCTGTACATGAATGTCTGGTAACTTTGATTTTGTGCACGTTAATGCGATCCGTTAAACATTTTAAAGTTTATGTGAAATACTGCAACCTTTGTGCGACAAATTCTGGTATATTTGAACAATCGGTCACTTTTGAGGTTGCTTAAATTTGGTTGGTGTAAATGTGTTATCGGTTTTAACGCGACAGTTTATTTAAATAACTAATGGACTACAGACAAGTCTGATGACACATTGTCCATGCTTAAAACTGTTCAAAATACCTTCAATGAAATGTTAAATACGACATAGCCACTGTTTTCGGGCTTAAAATGCCTTCCGAAATATACACATTAAGAACCTTTTTTTGCCCGGGGGTTTTTGAAATTATATTTTGAAACAAAAAACAATGATCAGATTGCGACGATGGTGCTCATACGCTGCAAAAAATGAATTTTTCAGTTTAAAATGCCTGGAAACATATTGGCTCATTCCTGTAAATATACTGTATCTTTAACTGTGACTTGTTCGTAACAACCTGATCACACTTTCAATGTAGTTTATCCAAAAAATCTTAGGCGTGCGTGCACTTATTTTAATGTTGTCGAGAATATGTAACATGTGGCAAATATTAGGATTATCTTTACGAGGCAAGTATACTTATTTGTAATTTTAGCGAGTATTAAAAATCACATTAAAGAGCAATAATAGTAAATTATAAACTCTCTCCTATGTCAGTGGATTAACTGTTTTTATATTAGCACACATAAGTTCATGTATTTGAAAATCTATATCGTTGTTGTTAAGACTTAGGCCGCAGGAGAAGCTACGGCGTTTTTCAAGTTTCTCTTTCGGCGGTTTTCGACCTTGCTGTTAAATCGACCCCCGGGTGGGTTTCGTGGTCCTGAATGTTATTCCAAACTCCTTTTTTGACGGTTTTCGACGTTGCCGTTGAATCGACCACCGGGTAGGTCTTGTAGATCTGAATGAAATTCCAAACTCCTTTTTTGACGGTTTTCGACGTCGCTGTTGAATCGACCACCGGGTAGGTCTTGTAGATCTGATTGATGTCCCAAACTCCTTTTTTGACGGTTTTCGACGTCGCTGTTGAATCGACCACCGGGTAGGTCTTGTAGATCTGATTGATGTCCCAAACTCCTTTTTTGACGGTTTTCGACGTCGCTGTTGAATCGACCACCGGGTAGGTCTTGTAGATCTGAATGAAATTCCAAACTCCTTTTTTGACGGTTTTCGACGTCGCTGTTGAATCGACCACCGGGTAGGTCTTGTAGATCTGATTGATGTCCCAAACTCCTTTTTTGACGGTTTTCGACGTCGCTGTTGAATCGACCACCGGGTAGGTCTTGTAGATCTGAATGAAATTCCAAACTCCTTTTTTGACGGTTTTCGACGTCGCTGTTGAATCGACCACCGGGTAGGTCTTGTAGATCTGATTGATGTCCCAAACTCCTTTTTTGACGGTTTTCGACGTCGCTGTTGAATCGACCACCGGGTAGGTCTTGTAGATCTGATTGATGTCCCAAACTCCTTTTTTGACGGTTTTCGACGTCGCTGTTGAATCGACCACCGGGTAGGTCTTGTAGATCTGATTGATGTCCCAAACTCCTTTTTTGACGGTTTTCGACGTTGCCGTTGAATCGACCACCGGGTAGGTCTTGTAGATCTGAATGAAATTCCAAACTCCTTTTTTGACGGTTTTCGACGTCGCTGTTGAATCGACCACCGGGTAGGTCTTGTAGATCTGATTGATGTCCCAAACTCCTTTTTTGACGGTTTTCGACGTCGCTGTTGAATCGACCACCGGGTAGGTCTTGTAGATCTGATTGATGTCCCAAACTCCTTTTTTGACGGTTTTCGACGTCGCTGTTGAATCGACCACCGGGTAGGTCTTGTAGATCTGAATGAAATTCCAAACTCCTTTTTTGACGGTTTTCGACGTCGCTGTTGAATCGACCACCGGGTAGGTCTTGTAGATCTGATTGATGTCCCAAACTCCTTTTTTGACGGTTTTCGACGTCGCTGTTGAATCGACCACCGGGTAGGTCTTGTAGATCTGATTGATGTCCCAAACTCCTTTTTTGACGGTTTTCGACGTCGCCGTTGAATCGACCACCGGGTAGGTCTTGTAGATCTGATTGATGTCCCAAACTCCTTTTTTGACGGTTTTCGACGTTGCCGTTGAATCGACCACCGGGTAGGTCTTGTAGATCTGAATGATGTTCCAAACTCCTTTTTTGACGGTTTTCGACGTTGCCGTTGAATCGACCACCGGGTAGGTCTTGTAGATCTGAATGATGTTCCAAACTCCTTTTTTGACGGTTTTCGACGTTGCCGTTGAATCGACCACCGGGTAGGTCTTGTAGATCTGAATGATGTTCCAAACTCCTTTTTTGACGGTTTTCGACGTCGCCGTTGAATCGACCACCGGGTAGGTCTTGTAGATCTGAATGAAACTCCAAACTCCTTTTTTGACGGTTTTCGACGTTGCCGTTGAATCGACCACCGGGTAGGTCTTGTAGATCTGAATGATGTTCCAAACTCCTTTTTTGACGGTTTTCGACGTTGCCGTTGAATCGACCACCGGGTAGGTCTTGTAGATCTGAATGATGTTCCAAACTCCTTTTTTGACGGTTTTCGACGTTGCCGTTGAATCGACCACCGGGTAGGTCTTGTAGATCTGAATGATGTTCCAAACTCCTTTTTTGACGGTTTTCGACGTCGCCGTTGAATCGACCACCGGGTAGGTCTTGTAGATCTGAATGATGTTCCAAACTCCTTTTTTGACGGTTTTCGACGTTGCCGTTGAATCGACCACCGGGTAGGTCTTGTAGATCTGAATGAAATTCCAAACTCCTTTTTTGACGGTTTTCGACGTTGCCGTTGAATCGATCATAGGGTAGGTCTTGTAGATCTGATTGATGTTCCAAACTCCTTTTTTGACGGTTTTCGATGTTGCCGTTGAATCGACCACCTGGTAGGTCTTGTAGATCTGATTGATGTCCCAAACTCCTTTTTTGACGGTTTTCGATGTTTATCTCTTCCGAGTTGCAGCATTTCCACAGTCCCAACAACAGTAGCACGACGTACATAATGTAAGTTGTACTTTTCATATTTGAATCAGTTCTAGTTTTCTCTGTAAGATAACTGCACATTTATTCCGATTGATTATAGTTTTTGTTTTTTGATCAAGTGCTTTCCCAGTTTGATCATATCCTCTACATTTTAGACTACATAGTTCGGGTACCAAGACGAGTTTTAAAAGCCATTTCACTTACGTGCTGGTAGTCCCTTAGCGCCACCGTGTGAGCCATTTTAGACTTTTTTCTTTTTTTTTCTGTATTGAATAGTGCTTGCATAGTTTTTTAGCTGTGTTTTTTTGGGTATCCTTGTTGTTGATGCTGTTCGTTAATGCTCTTGCGTGTCCACTGGTAAAGAATAGTGTGTATAAGTGCAAGGATACCAAAGGGTCGAGCGCTTGACCGATGTTGCCAATTGCCCGCCATAAACACCCCTACTTATTGCAGCTGCGAACCGCCACTACACGCCAACTCTCCACCTAGGTAGCGCCAACGGATTGCCAACATATTTATAAAAAAATGTATGAAAATATTGTTAAAATTTCGCCTAAACAAGGAATTCGAAACAATTTTCTGTTTTTTCCGTATCCATTACCTTTGTATTATCAAATATTTTTTAAGATCATCTTCTGACGATTTTGGCTATTTTCTGCATTACTGTTTTCGCCATTGGAGGCCTTACAACTGCAACATGACTTGCGCTTTTGGCTTTGCTTTCCTTTTTGTCTACTTTGAGGATACTCAGAAATATTGGTAAAGGTTGAATATTGAACACAATTATCCGACTGCCAGACCAAATATCGACGATAAAAAACGATAAAATTCTTCAACAGAAACCAACACTAAAAACTGCGAGAGGCGCGACAACCACTCGGTATCTCGTCTGAGGAGAGAAATGCACACAGGTTGCAGTCTTCACTACAAATTAAGGTAAAAGGCAGTGACGTAAACTTGCGATAAGGCGTGTTGATGCGTATCCCAAAGCTAGTTACTTGAAGCTAGTTACTTTGTTGCTGAAAAAGATGTGTTGCATGTCAATATATGTTCTATGCTTTAAGTTGAAGTAACGGAAATTTCAAATAGGGACGTACATGCATCGTAAATGTCTTGCCGTGAAGTTTGTTGAGCTTTATAAACGAATTAATTTCGGTTGTTACCATCCTTTACCGCCACACAGCAAATGTGTTTTTGTCACTGTCATTCACAATATAGAACTTTGTGTAAAACTTAAAAAAAAAAAAAATCTCACAAAAAAAACAAAGAAAAAAGACTTTTACTTTTGCGATTTTGCACTGATGTAGGAAACGACACTCATTTTTCTTAAACTTTAGTACACACGGATAATACAAATTACTTGAATATGTTGTGGTGCGCGGAGATCTGTTTGTGTTGTTTATATAAGTACATAATTATATCGACACCTCAAAGGGTTGCGAGAACTAATTCTAGAAAAAAAACGTTAACATTCAATGCTTTCTTTTGGCAGACATGAAAGTCAGAAGCTGTCTTAGGACCCCATATACTGGCGCCGATATGTCTTCAGCCCCATACCTTGTGGTGGCTTAGTGATTTTGCGGTTGCTCACTTGTCATTAACCTAGCAGGGCGCATTTTTGGGTTTGTCAGCTCACGTTGCCACTCGACCGTGACCGGAATGCGAGCTGATCACCCTTACTTGATGTTTCGCATCGGTGAGCTGCTCTGTACATATTTTACGTACCGTGCAATTTTGTTATGAGTTACATTGGGTTATTATTCACTGCAATGATTTATACAAACAATTTTAAATGTTTTAAGAAACTTTGGATGAATTAATTTGATGTTTGTGGGTATATATTCAAATTTAGTTTTGTTCCGTAAAATTAGCGACTGTTTTCCGTGATAGTATTTGG
This sequence comes from Ascidia mentula, assembly GCF_947561715.1. Lineage (NCBI taxonomy): Eukaryota > Metazoa > Chordata > Ascidiacea > Phlebobranchia > Ascidiidae > Ascidia > Ascidia mentula. The sequence goes on along the minus strand of NC_138568.1, from coordinate 17,872,575 downwards.
AGAAGTAGAGTAAATAAATGATATCATTTTTTCAAGAAAAAATTATTATATTCCAGTACGCTATTCTCGACACAATTATCATCTGGATTTTTTATTTTCCAACGATCTTTTTTTGACGATTCGGTGTTTAATCATTAAATTTAGGTGGTGCTGATGCGACCTAGTGAACAATAAAGAAATATTTTGGATACAGTACCTGTTCATTAAAATTAACATGCATTTTGTCATTGATATAAACAACGCATTAAGGTATTAAAAACCCATAATTTCTAATTAGATTAAATGACAGGGAATAAAAATGAAGTAAAACGATTCTTCCTCGGGGTTCCGTTTGGTTGCTTGTAGACAAGTCCGTCTGAAAGCTATTCAAGTAGTTTTCGGCGCATTGTGTTTTTGACCATGAAGAATTGACTTGGTAGAAAACCCGACATTTTCGTTTTTATTATCTCATATTTGCAGTTGTGCCATATCTGCATCCGCTTTTTATTTTAAACGCTCGCCGGTGGTATGACAACTAGGCGAGAGAACGTATTCTTGAAAACCATCCCGACACCAAAAAACAACAGATTGATAACCTTACATAATTTTCATATGTTTAAGTATGTTTACAGCATAACCACATATTTTGCAAAAAGCAATATGTATGGCAAATCCTTTGCGTCGAAAATACCATTTCATCACCATTACCTAAAGGTTCTCGTCTTAAACATAATATAAGGTAAAAGGCAGTGGTGTAAATGCTATAGGGCGTTTTGATGAGCACAAATAGAGGTTACACATACATGACTAGTATCCCAAAAGTAATGGATATTTTAAATAGGGATGTACATGCATCGTAAATCACCACAATCTGTACAGTCTTAAATACAAAGTTGTCACGCTTTATAAACGAATCAAGTACAGTTGTTACCGTCCTTTACCGCCAAACAGTAAATGTGTTTTTTTGTCACTGTCTTTCACAATAAAGAACTTTGTGTAAAACTTGCATGAAAAACTTCCAGCGAAAAAAATCTTCCAAAAAAACAAAGAAAAAAAATCACAATCGTTATTTGAAGACTTTTACATTTGCGATTATGCACTGATGCAAAAAACGACACTAATTTTTCTTTTACTATTGTATACATGGATAATACAAATTACTTGAATATGTTGTGGTGCGCGGAGATCTGCTTGGGTTGTTTATATAAGTATTTTATTATATCGACACCCCAAAGGGTTGCGAGAACTAGAACTGTGTTTTTGTGGTTGCGGACTTAACCGTGAAGAATTGCATTGGCAGAAAACTCAACGTTCTCTGTCTGTCATCTTATATTTGCAGTTGTTCATCCGTTAATTACTTTAAACGCTCGCTGGTGGTATGACAACTTGGAGAGAAAACGTGTTCTTATGAACAAAACTGACACACAAAAAAAACAACGCATTGAGTTAAAACAAGCACAAGTCGTGTCGTGTTGTGCTGGGTCAACGCCAAGTCTGCAAACACAACATCATTTCAACGCCGCTAAAAACTACTTGGTGGCGATGTAACAACCCTTGTATACGTGGTCGTAAGATAGCTTCTGACTTTCATTTTTAACCAAGTAAGGTATTGGACCTTATCGTATTTTTCGCCAAATTGATGTCGCAACACTTTATGATATCGATGTATATAAGCATGAATGAACAACTAATACACAAGCAGACAAACACAAAAAGCCTACCTAAAACTACTGCGCGGTCAAATCCTAAACATTGTTTGTCAAAATTCTTTCGTTTTTCGTTACTTTACATGTCATCAAAAAGACGTTGGCTAAAAAGATTTTACATACGAGAAAAACTTTGTTTCAAAAATTACAGCAGCATTTCCTTCTGGAGCCACAGAGTATCAAACGTTTTGCTTGGTTGCTTTCAAATGAGCTTGCTTAGTTGCTGACTTGAACTTGACTTTGCAGTACTTTATATACGGCATTTAATTGTGTGTCAACGCACGTCTGTTTCGCATTTGACCATGACATTAATATTATTCCCACCCACTGCTTTACCAGCGTCACGGTCAAATGCAAAAACACACAAAAAAATATGGGGCCGAGGCACTATAATGGACCTACGTCATGTTTTAAACACAAATACAACACGTCTCTCAATTTGCGAAAAACAAGGAGACTTTGTTTTCTTTGTACATACACAACTGATTTTTTAACCAACAGTGCTTCGGCACCAATTTTTGGAATTCGTCAGTACGCTTTTGTGCTTGTGAATATAACAATGATTAAGAAAATGTTTGTCGCCGACCTTCGTCACAAAGCATAAGTTTGTCTTAGTTCAAGACACAAGACAGATAATGGTGCAATTTGTTGCCTTAAATATAATTAAAATGCTGTCGCATGAAAGATAAACTTTGTTTCAATAATATCGACGGAAGATCTTCGTGAATCTTCAGGGGATGGAACGCTTCGCTTGGTTGCTATCAAAAAAGGGGGTTGCAGACTTGGTTACGGTTGAATGCACAAGTTTAAAAGCCAGCTGACAAACCCCAAAAGTTTGTGCGAAGCACTGCTGGGTCAACACCTGGTAAGCAACGAATTAGATTTTGAGTGCACTTCAGCATTTATTGTTGAAACTCATCAATTAAATTGACTTTGATCGCGATGGCGTAAAACAACTTTCAACAAATAACGGAAATTTTTTTGTGGATCTGGAATGAATACCAAGCTTCGCTTAGTTGATACCGAATAAATCGGCCCCTGTGAATATTAAATTTGGGTGACGTATTGCATTTGGGGTTGAATACATTACGTACATTACCGCAATGCTCGTTGCAACGCAAAGCAAGCTGAAACTATTATAACATCATAATTTTATTGCGAAATGTTTTCTGGTCATTCATTGATAATTACATTATTGGTCAAATATATATACAGGGTCGGCAACCACAAAATAATTCGCTAAAAACCACTGACACACCGTTGTGACGATCTTATATGCAGACAAACCCTTTGTACTAGCAAATTATAAAGAAATATTAAACTTCGGTTCTTTGCTCCAGAAAATGTGAACAAACAAATATCTACGTGATTTGCAATACCTTTTTTACAATTAATTTATACCCATGTTGCGATGAACACGATATGCACGTCATTTAATTGTTAATATTTGTCAACATTCTCCTTTCGACATAAAAGCATATTACATATTTTTTTTATTGTCACATGAGTTAGTTGTGTATTTAACACAACAAGGTGCCGATATCCATGGCAGCTTTTATGCACAGGTGTGTTTACATAATCCAATATTTAACTAAAACTAGTTGACCTATGCTTCCATTTTAAGTCTAAAATATATACATTCGAAAACCGGAAAAGAATGTTCCAAACCCAGTTTTCAATTAACTTCGTAATCGGGGAAATGCTTTCTTTTCCACAATTTCTTCACTGCAAAATCTGTTTTAAATCATTAAATCCAGCAGCTGGAGGTCGACGTCGAGGTCGAGGTTGACGATTTTCCGGATTCCTTTTTTGGCGATTCTTAATACCACTTTTTAATCTGTCTTCTGCTGGTAGAATTCTTTTATTTAAATTCTTTCTTCGTCGATATGCAAAATTACTGTTGAATCCACCAAAAAGAGATGCGACATTTTCCTCATCCCATTTTTGGCGGTTTTCCATATAACCTTTAAATTCAGCCATGGGAGAATCGGCGTTTTTTAAATTCCGCTTTCGACGATTTTTGGCATTACTGATAAATCCCATTGGAGGATGTTTTTTTTCAAACTTTTGGCTGGTTTCTGCATTACAGTTTTCGCCATTGGAAATTAACCACATTCCACAAAACAGTAACATGACCAACGCTATGTTGACTTTGCTTCCCATTTTGTGTACTTTGAGTAAACACAAAAATTTGTGGGCGAAGAACGTCAGTAAGAACCAATAATTGTGCCTGATATCGTCAGTTTTCGTCCTAAGAGAACGAAGTGTTTAGTAAAATAAAACAAGCTAAACGTTGAATATTGAACAAAATTATCCGACTGCCTGACTAAATATGGACGATAAAAAACGATAAAATTCTACATCTAAAACCAACACAAAAAACTGCGAGCGGCGCGACAACCCCTCGGTATCTTATCTGTGGAGAGAAATGCACACAAGGTTCTAGTCTTAAACATAAAATAAGGTAAAAGGCAGTGACGTAAACAAGCGACAAGGCGTTTTGATGCGCACAAATAGAGGTTACACCTACATGACTAGTATCCCAAAAGCTAGTTACTTTGTTGCCTAAAAAGATATTCTGCATGTTTATGTATGTCCTATGCTATGTTTTAAGTTGAAGTATCTAAAATTTTAAATAGATTTATCCATTCATCCCAAATCGACATAATCAGTGCCGTCTTGACGTCAAACTTGTCAAGCTTTATCAACACAAACACAGTCCTGTACCGACACAGTAAATTATTACGTTTCTTGTTTTTTTTGTCACTGTCATTCACAATAAAGAACTTTGGGTAAAATTCCTGCGAAATTAAAAAGCTTATCGCCAAAAAAGAAAATATCACAGTCGTTGTTAGAAGACTTTTTCAGTCGTGATCATGTTATTGATGTGTGACTAAAGGAAACGATACATTTTTCTCTTAACTTTGGTGTACATGAATAATACAAATTACATAATTTGTTGTGGTGCGAGATCTGTTTGTATAAATACATAAATGCAACGACATCACAGACATGACAAAGGTTGGGAGAACTTTTTGTGGATAAACAAACGCTTAGATTCAATGCTTTTCTTGGGTGGAAATAAAAGTTAGAATCTATCTTAGATCATTTGTACTGACGCCGATTGGTCCGTCACAAAGTACTTTGTGTTGGCGAAGATATTTTGTGGTTGCTGACTAGGCGTTCACCTAGCATGAGCTTGACACCACATTTTAAGGTTTGCCCGCTCATATTGGTCAATCGACCGTGAACTGAACGCGAGCTGAATGGGAACAAGAAGAGAAAAAACGTAAACCCTCCCACAAAAATAAATTTCATTGAAATACTGATGAGTTGTCTAACGTATTTGCAATATAGTCAATATTTTGATTTTGCTATATCATTTTTTTGAAGGCTGTTTTTTAATATGTTTTGTCTCAAATGTGCAATGTAGCGTCAATGGAGGTAAATCAAATTCCTTAATCAATCACCCATATTTTCTGTTTCACATCGATAAGCAGCTCTGTACATATGTTAGATAAGGCATAAATTTTTTAGGAGGTGGGATGAATATTACTCAATGCAATGATTTATTTAAATTAAAAATCTTTTATTACACTTCAGAAGAAAAAATTTAACGTTTATAAATTTCATGATCTAACACACATTCGCTGCAAAAAATTGGATTGCACTTGACTGCACCTTATTCTGCCGCGGGCTACTGGTGCGTTAAATTCTACTTTTGCATTCGCTTTTCTCCAGACACAACCTTGACCTGCTGCTATCCCTGTTTTGACTGATTGCTGGATCTTTTTCGTTGAATATGACTTTGACATGAGTTTATAATATTTCATCACTTTAATGATTATATCTAAAGACAATTAACTCAAAGTGATCGTGCCGCATCAGGGGCTAGATTCTGTCTACTTTAGAGATTACATTTCTATCAACTATTTGTGTTTGACTCCCGTTGTGTACCAAGCTTTAGCCCAGCATTACCAAGCAATTATTCTGAAGCAGTTTATCTTAATCGGTTTGTATAATTCCAAAGCTTAAAATGCTAAGGATTGTTTCATAATTTTGGATGCAATGCTGATCATGAAGTAGTTGTATGGGCACAATGGTTTTTATAGAGGGATACATGTTTTGTACGTGAGTTGACCAGTGTGTTTTCAGTCCAATGGCGCTACCATGTGGGCTTTTTTTTAGGTAACTGCTGAATCTAGGTGGGGGACTTTCGTGCATCGGTGATTTACAGCTGAAATAGGTCAAGCGCCCGACCCATATACAAAAAAGAAAACCTGGCCGAGATTCGTAACGCTACAGTTACTCAGTGAACAGAAAACAAATCTTATGGATACAGTAACGGTTCATTAAAATAAACACGCGATTTTGTCATTATAAGTACATAATTACTAATTAGATTAAATGACAGGGAATAAAAATGAAGTAAAACGATTCTTCCTCGGGGTTCCGTTTGGTTGCTTGTAGACAAGTCCGTCTGAAAGCTATTCAAGTAGTTTTGGGCGCATTGTGCTTTTGCAGTTGCAGTTGTGCCATATCTGCATCCGCTTTTTGTTTTGAACGCTCGCCGATGGTATGACAACTAGGCGAAAGAACGTATTCTTGAAAACCATCCCGACACCAAAAAACAACGGATTGATAACCTTACATAATAAATGTTACTGATGCTGCCAGGCATATTTATTGCTTAATACTGCTCTTCTGGCAAACTTTATTGTATTTACGTTTCTCGACGTTTCGGCTATTATGCAACAGCCTTCATCAGGAGGAAGTATCTAAGTCTACCACAGTGGACGATTTGAGGCACATAAACAGAAACGCTAAAAAGAAAGAAGAAGTGAAACAACGAAAAAGCGATAAGGGCGAACACACCTGCACAGTATACTTATCACTAACCGCACGGTTTTATCACGGTTTTTGAAGTGCGTAATGTCTATCGGCATAATTTTTCTCTAGCAAGTGTCGATACACCGGTGGAAACAGAGTTTGTTTCTTGTCATTGAGTGATGACGCATGCGTATTGATGTTTAACGACTCTAAAAACATCCTCTTGTGCCTATCGGACTCGCGTTCCAAAATGATCGTTTTTGTAAAGTCCACCGCATGTCCTGATTCGGCCGCATGTTGCGAAAGAGCCGTTTTCTCCTCATGGTTTCTCACGTCCCTTTGGTGCTCTTTTAATCTTGTTCTTAGCGCACGGCCAGTTTCACCAATGTATACGCCGCTGCAACCACCGCAGGGAATACTGTAGACCACACCCCTCGTGTCGAGCTTGTCGTGCATGCGGTCTTTTGGGTGCGATATTAAGGAACGTAGGGTGACGACCGGACGTTCAAAAACCTGAATATTAAAGTCGCCAAGCAGGCGTTTTAAAGTTTCCGAAAGTTCAGAAACATATGGTAGTACAACTACACCCGCAGGTTTCCCCTCATCACTTCTCCGCGTCAAACTTCGATTATGCCGGAGAAAAGAACGAGGATAACCGTTAGCAAGAAGGGCTTTATTAACATAACCCACCTCTTGCTTTCGCTCAGCGTCATCAGTTATCAATGATTCGGCACGATTATGTAACGAGCGTACTACCGCCCTCTTGTGTGCGATCGGGTGCGCCGAACGAAACGACAGGTACCTGTTGGAATGGGTGGGCTTGCGGTACACCCTTGTAGAGAGAGTCCCCTGATCTTCTTTCCGAACCAGAACGTCTAAAAATGACAACTCACCCCCTCGCTCGCGCTCCATTGTGAACCCGATGCTCGGTTCAATGGAGTTAAGAGAAACGTAAATACAATAAAGTTTGCCAGAAGAGCAGTATTAAGCAATAAATATGCCTGGCAGCATCAGTAACAATTTATTTAAAGAAGTTAAAGACACGTATGGGTCTGATATACTGGGCCAGTTACGAAGATATGTACGTCTAGCCGTGGTCAGTGCACAACATCGAGCGCATCTGCATTTTAATCATGCTTGCTTGAGGGAAAAGGTCTTACCACATAACCTACGCTTTCGACCTCCGTTGAAATCTTGGGAGGGCAGAAACATAATGCGCAGAGCTGGTTTTAAATTTATAAACCTTCGAATAAGATCATCCCACTTAGCAATTGAACAGAACGCGAAAGAGATGTCGTGGTTACGAAAGAATATGCAAAAGACCCTGCGAGACGATGTGTGGGCAAACATAAACGCTTATGCCGAGATTGGCGGTACGAAGGCGTATGAAAGGGCCAAGGAGAAAGGTTTACTGCGGTTAATGATGTTATGCAAGAAGGAATCCACACAACAAAGGCCTACGACAGATAACGCGAAATGGGTTTTAAATCTCTCTAGTCGCACGCTCACGCCTGGGCAATCACACGTACTATCCCTCGGTTTGAACTATGCGATCGCGGAATCCCACGTGCCTTGGAAACAGGTGGTTGCTTCAGTGGAGAAAGGTATCGCTCACCAGCCAGCCCACATAAGGTCATTGATACAGAGCAAGGTCGTGAACTGCATTAGAAGCCATCGCCGTGTGCAGCACAACTTGTCACGCGAAGAATGCGTCGCTGTGAAGCAGTTACGTGAAGATGAAAACATTGTGATTGTCCCCGCTGACAAAGGGAACGTTACCGTTGTCTTAGATAGAGAAGTTTACGACGACAAACTCAATGTTATGTTGAGAGACAAAGAAACTTACCGCGAAGTAAAACGGGACCCATGTCATGCTGTAGAGCGGAGGATCAATGAGAAAGTTGGGCGCCTATACAGGGACAGACAGGTGTTGTCAATGCGAGAATTTTTCGAATTGCACAGTACTGATGGTCGGACCCCCAGGCTATAATGGATTGCCCAAAATTCACAAGCCAGGTGTCCCTTTACGGCCGATAGTTTCGTTTATCAGATCGCCAACATATAATCTGGCTAGACACGTGGCACAGTTTTTGGTGCCCCTTGTGGGGAAGACGGATAAAACCGTTAAGAATTCTGCCAGTTTTGTTACGCAGATAAAAGAGCTGTGTGTGCATGAAGAAGAGGAAATGGTGTCTTTTGATGTGGTTTCCTTGTTTACCAACGTACCGATAAAGCTAGCGCTGGACGAAGCAGCGGAGAGACTACGCATGGACGAGACATTGGAACAACGTTGCTCGTGGCCGTTGTCGGACGTTATGCATTGTCTTGAGTTGTGCCTGGATGCAACCTATCTTGCCTTTAGAGGTAAATTTTATAAACAAATTTTTGGTACTGCTATGGGATCCCCACTTTCCGTTGTGGTCGCAAACATTGCCATGGAATCGGTTGAGAACAGGGCGTTGGCAACGTTTGTTAACCCTCCTAGTTTTTGGAGACGTTATGTGGACGACACATTCGTGGTCGTACGACGGGATGACGTCCAATCACTGCTCACGCATCTTAACTCCATTGAACCGAGCATCGGGTTCACAATGGAGCGCGAGCGAGGGGGTGAGTTGTCATTTTTAGACGTTCTGGTTCGGAAAGAAGATCAGGGGACTCTCTCCACCAGGGTGTACCGCAAGCCCACCCATTCCAACAGGTACCTGTCGTTTCGCTCGGCGCACCCGATCGCACACAAGAGGGCGGTAGTACGCTCGTTACATAATCGTGCCGAATCATTGATAACTGATGACGCTGAACGAAAGCAAGAGGTGGGTTATGTTAATAAAGCCCTTCTTGCTAACGGTTATCGTCGTTCTTTTCTCCGGCATAATCGAAGTTTGACTCGGAGAAGTGATGAGGGGAAACCTGCGGGTGTAGTTGTACTACCATATGTTTCTGAACTTTCGGAAACTTTAAACGCCTGCTTGGCGACTTTAATATTCAGGTTTTTGAACGTCCGGTCGTCACCCTACGTTCCTTAATATCGCACCCAAAAGACCGCATGCACGACAAGCTCGACACGAGGGGTGTGGTCTACAGTATTCCCTGCGGTGGTTGCAGCGGCGTATACATTGGTGAAACTGGCCGTGCGCTAAGAACAAGATTAAAAGAGCACCAAAGGGACGTGAGAAACCATGAGGAAAAAACGGCTCTTTCGCAACATGCGGCCGAATCAGGACATGCGGTGGACTTTACAAAAACGATCATTTTGGAACGCGAGTCCGATAGGCACAAGAGGATGTTTTTAGAGTCGTTAAACATCAATACGCATGCGTCATCACTCAATGACAAGAAACAAACTCTGTTTCCACCGGTGTATCGACACTTGCTAGAGAAAAATTATGCCGATAGACATTACGCACTTCAAAAACCGTGATAAAACCGTGCGGTTAGTGATAAGTATACTGTGCAGATGTGTTCGCCCTTATCGCTTTTTCGTTGTTTCACTTCTTCTTTCTTTTTAGCGTTTCTGTTTATGTGCCTCAAATCGTCCACTGTGGTAGACTTAGATACTTCCTCCTGATGAAGGCTGTTGCATAATAGCCGAAACGTCGAGAAACGTAAATACAATAAAGTTTGCCAGAAGAGCAGTATTAAGCAATAAATATGCCTGGCAGCATCAGTAACAATTGATTTTAACCTATATGTGCGCCTATCGAATGGCAGTAAGGTTTCATGCAATGGCAAGATTGGCAGCATCGCCCCACTGCGCAGGTCCCTTACTTGTTGATCACAGCTATCGTATCGAGATCATTAGGTTTACAGGATTCGAAGCCCAGACATTGCAGTGTACCTGGATCAGCCACTTTTTAATGACAAATCGGTGCGAGATTTCAAAATCAATCTCCCGTTAATGTTTGAACTCAAGACCCTGTGCTAACCAGGAATCAGGAAAATTGAACTTACGTTGCAACAAGATGTTTTCAACATGCAGTATTATTTTGTTTAATTCTCCCAAAAAATTATTAGATCACTAGGTGGCGCTAAAAGACAACAACGACTAAAATTAGTTCATTTATGAAGGTTTAGGCCCAAACCTGTTCAGTTTGCGGTGTTAGGATAAACGAGCATTGCTGCCAGACTTACATTGTAATTTGTCCGAAAATGGGGAGCAAAGTCAACAAAGCTCCAGTCGTGTTGTTGTTGTGTGGATTGTGGTTATGTTCCAATGTTGAAAAGAGGAATGCAGAAAATCGCAGGTCTCCACTTGGATGTCAAGCTTTCACAAAATCTCCAGAGAAGGAATGCCAAAAATCAAATCTTTCCTTCCTTATCTGGATTCAAAAGAAATTTTGAAAATCGTCGAAGAAGGGAATTGGAAAACGGATTGCCTCCACCAGGTCACCATTAATTTACAAAATGTAGTTAAATTCATCAGTAATAAAAACTACATCAATTCACCAGGAATTTAGAAAATGATAGGTAAATTTATCAGTAATACACAAAATCCAGGTAAATTCACCAGTGATATTGAAAATCGCCAAAAGAGGAATTCAGGAAAACTTCCACCAGCAGGATTACCTGGATTTAAATACTACATGCAGAATCGTGAGAAAAGGAATGTTGGAAATTAAATATTCGACCTGCTGTTGGATTACGTCGAAAAGAACGGGAATAACAAGTTTCGTAAATCAATTGATCACTAAAACCAGTTTTTGGTACACATTTTAACGAGCAAACAGTGAACGTTCGTTTCGATGCTTTTTCAAGGCCACCATATTAAATAAATGTTTAGTCGACGAAATTTGCATGTAGCCAGTACGTAAATACGGCAACTAGATTCGCATCGTGCAACATAACAGAAGTTTTATAATCGATGATCTGAATTGTTTCTGTAATTATCACAGCAATTTTCAACAATTCTATTGAAAATCTTTTGTCACAAATAAACAATAAATCGGATGAATATTTGTGTGAAACGTTTGCAGAGAGTCAATAACATTATACCTTATGTTAGGGTTAGATGTTCCGTAGAATTTCCAAGGTCATATTGTTTCCACTTCATGTGTTTATATAAGTCTGACGTAGAATGAAAACAATTATACGCATCTTATCTGCTTCGTTCCGTTTTCATTCGGTGTGAAAAGTTGGCGAGGAGGAGGATTTTCCAATAGCGCAAGTTTTTCTTTCAGCCCAGTTTCATCGCAATTATTTCTCAGAATTGCAACGCGCAGTGTTGCTGTGCATTTGACCATGGCCACAAATAAAGGCGACCAAACCCGATTTCGTGGGTCGACGTCACATCACAAATACAACGCCTCCCGAATTTGCGAATCAACGCATTCACAGATGTGAGGCCGACGTATTTGGATGCTACCAAGCGAAACGTTTTTCATTTGTTGATCCACAATCGATTTTTAAAGTCTTTCGTTGTACCACTTTAACATAATTAATAACATAATTAAATCCGGATCAACCAGGCGATACTTTGTATTCTTTGTAGATCAGCATTTTGCAAAAGCCAACAGATTTCCAACTACTGTGTGATGAAAACAATACATCACACATTTAAAAGAAGCCTTTTCACACAAGCAACGTCTGGTCTTGATGTTTTTTTGCAGATAATAATTCAATCTAATTGTCTTTAGATGAGCGCGAGAGCAGGGAGAAGAAACACATACAACACCATGAAGAAAAAATTATATTTAAACAAATCACAATCGTTATTTGAAGACTTTTACCTTTGCGATGATGCATTGATGTAGGAAACGACACTCATTTTTCTTTAACTTTGTTATACACGAATAATACAAATTACTTGAATATGTTGTGGAGCGAGAATATGCTGTTTGTGTTGTTTATATAAGTATTTTATTATATCGACACCCCAAAGAGTTGCGAGAAATATTTCTAGAAAAAAAAACTTTAAAATTTAATGCTTTTCTTGGGTAGACATAAAAGTCAGTAGCTATCTTAGGACCCCATATACTGGCGCCGATATATCTGTGGCTTAGTACTTTGTGGTGGCGAAGTAATTTTGCGGTTGCTTACTTGGCATTGACCTAGCAAGGCGCATTTTGGAGTTTGTCAGCTCACGTTGGCAGTCGACCGTGACCTGAACGCGAGCTGATCATCCTTACTAGATGATTCGCATTGGTGAGCAGCTCTGTACATATGTTACGTAACGTACAAATTTGTTTTGAGTTACATTGCGATAAATGTTGCTTACTTTAATGACACAAATTCGCTAGTATGCATGATCCTAAGATAGCTTCTGACTTTCATTTTTCACCAAGTAAAATATTAAACCTTATTGTATTTTTCGCCAAATCGATTTCGCAACACTTTATGATATTGACATAACAAACCATGTGCAAAAATTGCGAGAAAATTTTCCTTGCAAATGTAGAATACCACAAGAAAACGCTAAGATTCAATGATTTTTTGGGGTAGAATTAACGGCGTAATCGGGGGAATGCTTTCTTTTCCACAAGATATTTACTGCGAAATCTTTTTCAATTATTAAATCCAGCAGGTGGAGATCGACGTCAAGGATTTTCCAGACTCCTTTTTTGGTGCCTTCTGCTGGAGGAATTTTACTTTTCAAATTCCTTCTCCGTCGATATGCAAAATTACTGTTAAATCCGCCCACGAGGGGTGCAAAATTTTCCTCATTCCGTTTTCATCGATTTTTCATATAACCGTTGAATCCAGCAATGGAAAGAATCATCTTCTGATGATTTTTGGCATTAGTAATAAATCCAACTGGAGGCTTGCGATTTTCTGCATTACTGTTTTCGCCATTGAAACACAACCACAATCCACACAACAACAACACGACCATCGCTATGTTGGCTTTGCTTCCCATTTGTCTGCTTTGAGTAAGCACAAAAATATTGCTGGGAATGTGCCTGATATCGTCAGTTTTTGTCCTGAGTGAACGACGCAATCAGTAAAAAAAAACAAGCTAAACATTGAATATTGAACATAATTATCCGACTGCCAGATCAAATACAAAAACCATAAAATTCTTCATCTGAAACCAAAACTAAAAACTGCGAGCGGCGCGACAACCCCACGATTTCAAGAGGTTACGCCTACATGACTAATATCCCCGAAGTTGTTTCTTGAAGCTAGTTACTTTGTTGCTGCATGTTAATAGATGTTCTATGCTATGTTCTAAGTTAAAGTACCTGAAATTTTATATAGATTTATCCATTCATCCCAAATCGACACAATCTCTGCCGTCTTGTCGTCAAACTTGTCGAGTTTTATAAACAAATATATTTCGGTTAATACCGTCCTATACCGCCACACAGTAAATTATCATGTTTCTTGTATTTTTTCGTCACTGTCATTCACGATAACGAACTTTGGGAAAAACTTGCATAAAACATTTCCTGCGAAATAAAAAAGCTTACAAAAAATAAAATAACACAGTTGTTGTCAGAAGACTTTTTCATTTGTGATCATGTAAATAATATTTCTATAGGAAACGACATGTTTCTCTTTAACTTTGGTGTACCCGAATGATACAAATTACTTGAATATGTTGCAGTGCGAGATCTGTTTAGATAAATACATAAATACATCGACATCACAAATTTTGGGAGAAATTGTTGTGGATAAACAAATGCCAAGATTCAATGCTATTCTTGGGTAGAACTAAAACTTAGTAGCTATCTTAGATCATTTATACTGACACCGATTGGTCCGTCACAAAGTACTTCGTGTTGGCGAAGATATTTTGTTGTTGCTGACTAGGCGTTAACCTAGCAGTGCTTGACACCACATTTTAAGGATTGCCCGCTCACATTGGCAGTCGACCGTGACCAGAACGCGAGCTGAATGGGGCCACAAAAAAAAAACTATTCTTCAAGACTAAAAAAAGAGTAAAACCATCCCACAAAATTTACAAAAATAAATTTCATTCAAATGCTGAGTTGCCTAAAATATTTGCAATATAGGCAATTTTAGAGCTGTTTTGTTAAACTGTTTTGTCTCAACTGTACAATGTACCGTTAATGGAAGTAAATCAATTTCCGTAATCAAATCATCATTATTTTCTGTTTCACAACGATAAGCATCTCTGCACATATGTTAGATACTGTACAAATTTGTTATGAGGTACATGGGGATAAATATTACTCAATTTCATTAAACAATAAAAAATCTTTTAGTACTGTTAAGAAGAATTAACTTGATGTTTCTAAATTCTAAGATCTAACACACATTCGCTGCAAAAATTAAATTCGCAATTGTCGGTACCATATTCTGCCGCGGCCCAGTGGTGCGTTAAATCCCACTTTTGCACACGCTTTTCTCCCAACACACACGTGACCTGCTGCTATCCCTGTTTTGACTGATTGCTGGATCTTTTTCGTTGATCCTGACTTTGACATGCGTTCATGTTCATGATTTTGTCTATTAATTCTAACGATAATTAACTTGAATTATCATCTGTAAAAACAACATAAAGACCTGACGTTGCTTGTGTGGAAGCCTTCTTTTAATTGTGTGGTGTGTTGTTTTCTTCACACAGTGGTTTTATTAGGGTTTTGCACAATGCTGATTGAAAAAGAATACAAAGTTTCGCTTGGTTGATCCAGATCAATAAAATAGTGTTTGATTACGATGTAGGAAAACTGGGCAGAAAATCAAATACCCCTCGACGACTTGCACAGGAGGAAACTTGTTATTCCTGTTCTTCTCGACTTAATCCAACAGGGATGGTGCACTGGTGGTTCACAGGTAAATAAGAGAGGAAATACGAAGTTTCGCTTGGTTGCTTCCAGATAAGTTGAGCTCAAAGTCTGAATGTAGTTTTTAGGAAGTAGGGTTTGTCAGCTATTATGTTTATTTGACCATGACCTTAATGTGCGTTGTAAAGCACAGCGATGAAGGCACCGTGACTGGGATAGAACTTCAATGAAATATTGTTGTTGCACACAAGCTTGGAACCTTGTGTGCATTTCTCTCCACAGATGAGATACCGAGGGGTTATCGCGCCTATCGCGGTTATTAGTGTTCGTTTCAGATTTAGAATTTTTCCTTAAAGTAGACAAAAATGGAAAGCAAAGCCAACAAAGGTTTAGTTGTGTTACTGTTGTTGTGTGAATTGTGGTTATGTTCCAACGGCGAAAACAGTAATGCAGTAAATAGCAAAATGTTTGAAAAAATTTTACCACCAGAGGGATTCATGTCTGGATTCAACAGTTACACGAAAAATCGCCTAGAACGGAGTAAAGAAAATGCCCCACCTGCCAATGTTGGATTCAACAGTTACATGGAAAATCGCCAAAAACGAAGTAAAGAAAATGCCCCACCTGCCAATGTTGGATTCAACAGTTACATGGAAAATCGCCAAAAACGGAGTAAAGAAAATGCCCCACCTCCCATTGGTGGATTCAACAGTTACATGGAAAATCGCCAAAAACGGAGTAAAGAAAATGCCCCACCTGCCAATGTTGGATTCAACAGTTACATGGAAAATCGCCAAAAACGGAGTAAAGAAAATGCCAGACCTCCCATTGGTGGATTCAACAGTTACATGGAAAATCGCCAAAAACGGAGTAAAGAAAATGCCAGACCTCCCATTGGTGGATTCAACAGTTACATGGAAAATCGCCAAAAACGAAGTAAAGAAAATGCCCCACCTGCCAATGTTGGATTCAACAGTTACATGGAAAATCGCCAAAAACGGAGTAAAGAAAATGCCAGACCTCCCATTGGTGGATTCAACAGTTACATGGAAAATCGCCAAAAACGAAGTAAAGAAAATGCCCCACCTGCCAACGTTGGATTCAACAGTTACATGGAAAATCGCCAAAAACGAAGTAAAGAAAATGCCCCACCTGCCAATGTTGGATTCAACAGTTACATGGAAAATCGCCAAAAACGAAGTAAAGAAAATGCCCCACCTGCCAATGTTGGATTCAACAGTTACATGGAAAATCGCCAAAAACGGAGTAAAGAAAATGCCAGACCTCCCATTGGTGGATTCAACAGTTACATGGAAAATCGCCAAAAACGAAGTAAAGAAAATGCCCCACCTGCCAATGTTGGATTCAACAGTTACATGGAAAATCGCCAAAAACGAAGTAAAGAAAATGCCAGACCTCCCATTGGTGGATTCAACAGTTACATGGAAAATCGCCAAAAACGAAGTAAAGAAAATGCCCCACCTGCCAATGTTGGATTCAACAGTTACATGGAAAATCGCCAAAAACGAAGTAAAGAAAATGCCCCACCTGCCAATGTTGGATTCAACAGTTACATGGAAAATCGCCAAAAACGGAGTAAAGAAAATGCCAGACCTCCCATTGGTGGATTCAACAGTTACATGGAAAATCGCCAAAAACGAAGTAAAGAAAATGCCCCACCTGCCAACGTTGGATTCAACAGTTACATGGAAAATCGCCAAAAACGAAGTAAAGAAAATGCCCCACCTGCCAATGTTGGATTCAACAGTTACATGGAAAATCGCCAAAAACGAAGTAAAGAAAATGCCCCACCTGCCAATGTTGGATTCAACAGTTACATGGAAAATCGCCAAAAACGGAGTAAAGAAAATGCCAGACCTCCCATTGGTGGATTCAACAGTTACATGGAAAATCGCCAAAAACGAAGTAAAGAAAATGCCCCACCTGCCAATGTTGGATTCAACAGTTACATGGAAAATCGCCAAAAACGAAGTAAAGAAAATGCCCCACCTGCCAATGTTGGATTCAACAGTTACATGGAAAATCGCCAAAAACGAAGTAAAGAAAATGCCCCACCTGCCAATGTTGGATTCAACAGTTACATGGAAAATCGCCAAAAACGAAGTAAAGAAAATGCCCCACCTGCCAATGTTGGATTCAACAGTTACATGGAAAATCGCCAAAAACGGAGTAAAGAAAATGCCCCACCTGCCAATGTTGGATTCAACAGTTACATGGAAAATCGCCAAAAACGGAGTAAAGAAAATGCTCCACCTCCCATTGGTGGATTCAACAGTTTCATGGAAAATCGCCAAAAACGGAGTAAAGAAAATGCCCCACCTGCCAATGTTGGATTCAACAGTTACATGGAAAATCGCCAAAAACGGAGTAAAGAAAATGCCAGACCTCCCATTGGTGGATTCAACAGTTACATGGAAAATCGCCAAAAACGAAGTAAAGAAAATGCCCCACCTGCCAATGTTGGATTCAACAGTTACATGGAAAATCGCCAAAAACGGAGTAAAGAAAATGCCCCACCTGCCAATGTTGGATTCAACAGTTACATGGAAAATCGCCAAAAACGGAGTAAAGAAAATGCCAGACCTCCCATTGGTGGATTCAACAGTTACATGGAAAATCGCCAAAAACGAAGTAAAGAAAATGCCAGACCTCCCATTGGTGGATTCAACAGTTACATGGAAAATCGCCAAAAACGAAGTAAAGAAAATGCCCCACCTGCCAATGTTGGATTCAACAGTTACATGGAAAATCGCCAAAAACGAAGTAAAGAAAATGCCCCACCTGCCAATGTTGGATTCAACAGTTACATGGAAAATCGCCAAAAACGAAGTAAAGAAAATGCCCCACCTGCCAATGTTGGATTCAACAGTTACATGGAAAATCGCCAAAAACGAAGTAAAGAAAATGCCCCACCTGCCAATGTTGGATTCAACAGTTACATGGAAAATCGCCAAAAACGAAGTAAAGAAAATGCCCCACCTGCCAATGTTGGATTCAACAGTTACATGGAAAATCGCCAAAAACGAAGTAAAGAAAATGCCCCACCTGCCAATGTTGGATTCAACAGTTACATGGAAAATCGCCAAAAACGGAGTAAAGAAAATGCCCCACCTGCCAATGTTGGATTCAACAGTTACATGGAAAATCGCCAAAAACGGAGTAAAGAAAATGCCAGACCTCCCATTGGTGGATTCAACAGTTACATGGAAAATCGCCAAAAACGAAGTAAAGAAAATGCCCCACCTGCCAATGTTGGATTCAACAGTTACATGGAAAATCGCCAAAAACGAAGTAAAGAAAATGCCCCACCTGCCAATGTTGGATTCAACAGTTACATGGAAAATCGCCAAAAACGGAGTAAAGAAAATGCCCCACCTGCCAATGTTGGATTCAACAGTTACATGGAAAATCGCCAAAAACGGAGTAAAGAAAATGCCAGACCTCCCATTGGTGGATTCAACAGTTACATGGAAAATCGCCAAAAACGGAGTAAAGAAAATGCCAGACCTCCCATTGGTGGATTCAACAGTTACATGGAAAATCGCCAAAAACGAAGTAAAGAAAATGCCCCACCTGCCAATGTTGGATTCAACAGTTACATGGAAAATCGCCAAAAACGAAGTAAAGAAAATGCCCCACCTGCCAATGTTGGATTCAACAGTTACATGGAAAATCGCCAAAAACGGAGTAAAGAAAATGCCCCACCTCCCATTGGTGGATTCAACAGTTACATGGAAAATCGCCAAAAACGAAGTAAAGAAAATGCCCCACCTGCCAATGTTGGATTCAACAGTTACATGGAAAATCGCCAAAAACGGAGTAAAGAAAATGCCCCACCTGCCAATGTTGGATTCAACAGTTACATGGAAAATCGCCAAAAACGGAGTAAAGAAAATGCCCCACCTCCCATTGTTGGATTCAACAGTTACATGGAAAATCGCCAAAAACGGAGTAAAGAAAATGCCCCACCTGCCAATGTTGGATTCAACAGTTACATGGAAAATCGCCAAAAACGGAGTAAAGAAAATGCCAGACCTCCCATTGGTGGATTCAACAGTTACATGGAAAATCGCCAAAAACGAAGTAAAGAAAATGCCCCACCTGCCAATGTTGGATTCAACAGTTACATGGAAAATCGCCAAAAACGAAGTAAAGAAAATGCCCCACCTGCCAATGTTGGATTCAACAGTTACATGGAAAATCGCCAAAAACGGAGTAAAGAAAATGCCAGACCTCCCATTGGTGGATTCAACAGTTACATGGAAAATCGCCAAAAACGAAGTAAAGAAAATGCCCCACCTGCCAATGTTGGATTCAACAGTTACATGGAAAATCGCCAAAAACGGAGTAAAGAAAATGCCCCACCTGCCAATGTTGGATTCAACAGTTACATGGAAAATCGCCAAAAACGGAGTAAAGAAAATGCCAGACCTCCCATTGGTGGATTCAACAGTTACATGGAAAATCGCCAAAAACGGAGTAAAGAAAATGCCAGACCTCCCATTGGTGGATTCAACAGTTACATGGAATATCGCCAAGAACGGAGTAAAGAAAATGCCCCACCTGCCAATGTTGGATTCAACAGTTACATGGAAAATCGCCAAAAACGAAGTAAAGAAAATGCCCCACCTGCCAATGTTGGATTCAACAGTTACATGGAAAATCGCCAAAAACGGAGTAAAGAAAATGCCAGACCTCCCATTGGTGGATTCAACAGTTACATGGAAAATCGCCAAAAACGAAGTAAAGAAAATGCCCCACCTGCCAATGTTGGATTCAACAGTTACATGGAAAATCGCCAAAAACGGAGTAAAGAAAATGCCAGACCTCCCATTGGTGGATTCAACAGTTACATGGAAAATCGCCAAAAACGAAGTAAAGAAAATGCCCCACCTGCCAATGTTGGATTCAACAGTTACATGGAAAATCGCCAAAAACGAAGTAAAGAAAATGCCCCACCTGCCAATGTTGGATTCAACAGTTACATGGAAAATCGCCAAAAACGGAGTAAAGAAAATGCCCCACCTGCCAATGTTGGATTCAACAGTTACATGGAAAATCGCCAAAAACGGAGTAAAGAAAATGCCAAACCTCCCATTACTGGATTCAACAGTTACATGGAAAATCGCCAAAAACGGAGTAAAGAAAATGCCCCATCTGTCAAAATTTTTTCCGTGTCGGAATATATATATTTTAATGGGATATACGGATAATTTTTTGAGAACAATTGTTTGTTTTTGCAATTATTTCGTTGAATCTTTTGGTCAATATTAGATTTGTTTCAGTATCCTTGTATAGAAGTTGATTCGGGTATTGGCGTCGTATCCTTGTATAGAAGTTGTTACAGTTATAGTTTAATAGTTGTGTTAATTGCTTTTACAAACTGAAAAATTACTTTTATCATCTGATTTGCAAATGGGAGTTGTATATCTTGGTTTACATATATAATTTGTATTCTGTTGATTATTATCAATGATTTTACAAGTTTACATTAATAATCAATAAATAACACAAAAACGTTTTGAAAATGTGATCAACATAATATTATGAAACAATCCGCAACAGCGAGCGTCCACAGAAAAAATGTGAGAGTGGGTTGGGCACTTTGTTAAGGTCATGGACAATGCACGACTACAGATGTTTGCACACAAACAAAAAGTGCCGTGCTGCTAAAAGTACTATGCAGTCAAATCCAAGTCAACAACCACAATTACAACATCCTCCATGTATGCAAAAAGCAACTTAAAGGCTAAGTGACCCGCTCTTCTGAAATCAACCAAGCGAAACTTTGCATCCTTAGACGAGGAATTTCTGCCCAAACTTTTGAAACAAAGTTTATTTGTAAACTGTCGTCGTAATGGCCAACGGCTTTTTAATGATATGTGATATATTATATTGTACTATTGTGTATCTTTTGTCATTAACAAAAGCAGGTTGTATGCTTTTACGTTGAAAGTGCATTACAGCAACAATAATACAACAGCATGTTAGCATTTCATGTATAATTTCATTTGTCCATATTTTTAGATCTGTTAATTTGGGAAGTACATAATTATGTCGACACCCCCAAAAAAGTGTTGCGAAGGAGAACTATTTCTAAAAAAAAACGTTAAAATTTAATGCTTTTCTTGGGTAGACATAAAAGTCAGAAGCTATCTCATACTGGCGCCGATATGTCTGTGGCTTAGTACTTTATGGTTGCGAAGTAATTTTGCGGTTGCTCACTTGGCATTGACTTAGCAAGGCGCATTTTTGGGTTTGTCAGCTCACGTTGGCAGTCGACCGTGACCTGAACGCGAGCTGATCATCCTTACTAGATGTTTCGCATCGGTGAGCAGCTCTGTACATATGTTACGTAACGTACAAATTTGTTTTCAGTAAAGTTGGGATAAATGTTGCTCACTGCAATAACACAAATTAGCTGCAAAAAAAACTACTTGTCTGCACCATGTTCGGCTGTGGGGCTACTGGTGCGTTAAAACCCACATTTGCACTCGTTATCCTCCCGACATATCCGTGACCTGCTGCTATACCTGTTTTACCGCAAATTTCAAATTTACATTTCCATTCATTTGAAAACGCAACAATCTGTGCCGCCTTGTCATCAAACTTGACGAGCTTTATAAAGAAAATATTTTTTGGTTGTTACTGTCCTTTACCTCCACACGATAAATTATCACGTTTCTTGTATTTTTTTTTTGTCGCTGTCATTTACAATAACGAACCATGTGCAAAAATTGCGAGAAAATTTTCCTTGCAAATGTAGAATACCACAAGAAAACGCTAAGATTCAATGATTTTTTTTAGGAAGAATTAACGGCGTAATCGAGGGAATGCTTTCTTTTCCACAAGATATTTACTGCGAAATCTTTTTCAATTATTAAATCCAGCAGGTGGATATCGAGGTCGAGGATTTTCCAGACTCCTTTTTTGGCGATTTTGAATACCACTTTTCAATCTGCCTTCTGCTGGAGGAATTTTATTTTTCAAATTCCTTCTCCGTCGATATGCAAAATTACTGTTAAATCCGCCCACGAGGGGTGCAAAATTTTCCTCATTCCGTTTTTGTCGATTTTTCATATAACCGTTGAATCCAGCAATGGAAAGAATCATCTTCTGATGATTTTTGGCATTAGTAATAAATCCAACTGGAGGCTTGCGATTTTCTGCATTACGGTTTTCGCCATTGAAACACAACCACAATCCACACAACAACAACACGACCATCGCTATGTTGGCTTTGCTTCCCATTTGTCTGCTTTGAGTAAGCACAAAAATATTGCTGGGAATGTGCCTGATATCGTCAGTTTTTGTCCTGAGTGAACAACGCAATTAGTAAAAAAAACAAGCTAAACATTGAATATTGAACATAATTATCCGACTGCCAGATCAAATACAAAAACCATAAAATTCTTCATCTGAAACCAATACTAAAAACTGCGAGCGGCGCGACAACCCCACGATTTCAAGTTGGTGAGAGAGATACACTAAAGGTCCTAGTCTTAAACATGAAATAAGGTAAAAGGCAGTGACGTAATCATGTGATGAAGCGTGTTGACGCGCACATATAGATGTTTCGCCTACATGACTAATATCCCCGAAGTTGTTTCTTGAAGCTAGTTACTTTGTTGCTGCATGTTAATAGATGTTCTATGCTATGTTCTAAGTTAAAGTACCTGAAATTTTATATAGATTTATCCATTCATCCCAAATCGACACAATCTCTGCCGTCTTGTCGTCAAACTTGTCGAGTTTTATAAACAAATATATTTCGGTTAATACCGTCCTATACCGCCACAGTAAATTATCATGTTTCTTGTATTTTTTCGTCACTGTCATTCACGATAACGAACTTTGGGAAAAACTTGCATAAAACATTTCCTGCGAAATAAAAAAGCTTACAAAAAATAAAATAACACAGTTGTTGTCAGAAGACTTTTTCATTTGTGATCATGTAAATAATATTTCTATACGAAACGACATGTTTCTCTTTAACTTTGGTGTACCCGAATGATACAAATTACTTGAACATGTTGCAGTGCGAGATCTGTTTAGATAAATACATAAATACAACGACATCACAAATTTTGGGAGAAATTGTTGTGGATAAACAAATGCCAAGATTCAATGCTATTCTTGGGTAGAACTAAAACTTAGTAGCTATCTTAGATCATTTATACTGACACCAATTGGTCCGTCACAAAGTACTTCGTGTTGGCGAAGATATTTTGTCGTTGCTGACTAGGCGTTAACCTAGCAGTGCTTGACACCACATTTTAAGGATTGCCCGCTCACATTGGCAGTCGACCGTGACCTGAACGCGAGCTGAATCGGGCCACAAAGAAAAAAAACTATTCTTCAAAACTAAAAAAAGAGTAAAACCCTCTCACACAATTTACGAAAATAAATTTCATTCAAATGCTGAGTTGCCTAAAATATTTGCAATATAGGCAATTTTAGGGCTGTTTTGTTAAACTGTTTTGTCTCAACTGTACAATGTACCGTTAATGGAAGTAAATCAATTTCCGTAATCAATTCATCATTATTTTCTGTTTCACAACGATAAGCATCTCTGCACATATGTTAGATACTGTACAAATTTGTCATGAGGTACATGGGGATAAATATTACTCAATTTCTTTAAACAATAAAAAATCTTTTAGTACTGTTAAGAAGAATTAACTTGACGTTTCTAAATTCCAAGATCTAACACACATTCGCTGCAAAAATTAGATTCGCAAATGTCGGTACCATATTCTGCCGCGGCCCAGTGGTGCGTTAAATCCCACTTTTGCACACGCTTTTCTCCCAACACACACGTGACCTGCTGCTATCCCTGTTTTGACTGATTGCTGGATCTTTTTCGTTGATCCTGACTTTGACATGCGTTCATGTTCATGATTTTATCGATTAATTCTAACGATAATTAACTTGAATTATCATCTGTAAAATCAACATAAAGACCTGACGTTGCTTGTGTGGAAGCCTTCTTTTAATTGTGTGGTGTGTTGTTTTCTTCACACAGTGGTTTTATTAGGGTTTTGCACAATGCTGATCTAAAAAGAATACAAAGTTTCGCTTGGTTGATCCAGATCAATAAAATAGTGTTTGATTACGATATAGGAAAACTGGGCAGAAAATCAAATACCCCTAGACGACTTGCACAAGAGGAAACTTGTTATTTCCGTTCTTCTCGACTTAATCCAACAGGGCTGCGTGCACTGGTGGTTCACAGGTAAATAAGAGAGGAAATACGAAGTTTCGCTTGGTTGCTTCCAGATAAGTTGAGCTCAAAGTCTGAATGTAGTTTTTAGGAAGTAGGGTTTGTCAGCTATTATGTTTATTTGACCATGACCTTAATGTGCGTTGTAAAGCACAGCGATGAAGGCACCGTGACTGGGATAGAACTTCAATGAAATATTGTTGTTGCACACAAGCTTGGAACCTTGTGTGCATTTCTCTCCACAGATGAGATACCGAGGGGTTATCGCGCCTATCGCGGTTATTAGTGTTCGTTTCAGATTTAGAATTTTTCCTCAAAGTAGACAAAAATGGAAAGCAAAGCCAACAAAGGTTTAGTTGTGTTACTGTTGTTGTGTGAATTGTGGTTATGTTCCAACGGCGAAAACAGTAATGCAGTAAATAGCAAAATGTTTGAAAAAATTATACCACCAGAGGGATTCATGTCTGGATTCAACAGTTACACGAAAAATCGCCTAGAACGGAGTAAAGAAAATGCCCCACCTGCCAATGTTGGATTCAACAGTTACATGGAAAATCGCCAAAAACGGAGTAAAGAAAATGCCAGACCTCCCATTAGTGGATTCAACAGTTACATGGAAAATCGCCAAAAACGAAGTAAAGAAAATGCCGCTCCTCCCATGGCTGGATTCGACAGTATCATGGAAAATCGCCAAAAACGAAGTAAAGAAAATGCCCCACCTGCCAACGTTGGATTCAACAGTTACATGGAAAATCGCCAAAAACGGAGTAAAGAAAATGCCAGACCTCCCATTGGTGGATTCAACAGTTACATGGAAAATCTCCAAAAACGAAGTAAAGAAAATGCCCCACCTGCCAACGTTGGATTCAACAGTTACATGGAAAATCGCCAAAAACGGAGTAAAGAAAATGCCAGACCTCCCATTGGTGGATTCAACAGTTACATGGAAAATCGCCAAAAACGAAGTAAAGAAAATGCCCCATCTGCCAATGTTGGATTCAACAGTTACATGGAAAATCGCCAAAAACGGAGTAAAGAAAATGCCAGACCTCCCATTGGTGGATTCAACAGTTACATGGAAAATCGCCAAAAACGGAGTAAAGAAAATGCCAGACCTCCCATTGGTGGATTCAACAGTAACATGGAAAATCGCCAAAAACGGAGTAAAGAAAATGCCAGACCTCCCATTAGTGGATTCAACAGTTACATGGAAAATCGCCAAAAACGAAGTAAAGAAAATGCCCCACCTGCCAATGTTGGATTCAACAGTTACATGGAAAATCGCCAAAAACGGAGTAAAGAAAATGCCAGACCTCCCATTGGTGGATTCAACAGTTACATGGAAAATCGCCAAAAACGGAGTAAAGAAAATGCCCCATCTGTCAAAAATTTTTCCGTGTCGGAATATATATATATTAATGGGATATACGGATAATTTTTTGAGAACAATTGTTTGTTTTTGCAATTATTTCGTTGAATCTTTTGGTCAATATTAGATTTGTTTCAGTATCCTTGTATAGAAGTTGATTCGGGTATTGGCGTCGTATCCTTGCATAGAAGTTGTTACAGTTATAGTTTAATAGTTGTGTTAATTGCTTTTACAAACTGAAAAATTACTTTTATCATCTGATTTGCAAATGGGAGTTGTATATCTTGGTTTACATATGTAATTTGTATTCTGTTGATTATTATTAATGATTTTACAAGTTTACATTAATAATCAATAAATAACACGAAAACGTTTTAAAAATGTGATCAACATAATAATATGAAACAATCCGCAACAGCGAGCGTCCACAGAAAAAATGTGAGAGTGGGTTGGGCACTTTGTTAAGGTCATGGACAATGCACGACTACAGATGTTTGCACACAAACAAAAAGTGCCGTGCTGCTAAAATTACTATACAGTCAAATCCAAGTCAACAACCACAATTACAACATCCTCCATGTATGCAAAAAGCAACTTAAAGGCTAAGTGACCCGCTCTTCTGAAATCAACCAAGCGAAACTTTGCATCCTTAGACGAGGAATTTCTGCCCAAACTTTTGAAACAAAGTTTATTTGTAAACTGTCGTCGTAATGGCCAACGGCTTTTTAATGATATGTAATATATTATATTGTACTATTGTGTATCTTTTGTCATTAACAAAAACAGGTTGTATGCTTTTACGTTGAAAGTGGACGAAAGGATTTTGACAAACTTGATTTTGACATGTAACGACGTTCATATCGTGTGTATCGCACTACGTCTATAGATTTATTGTAACTTAATCGACAATTACAGCAACAATAATACAACAGCATGTTAGCATTTCATGTATAATTTCATTTGTCCATATTTTTAGATCTGTTAATTTGGGAAGTACATAATTATGTCGACACTCCCAAAAAAGTGTTGCGAAGGAGAACTATTTCTAAAAAAAAACGTTAAAATTTAATGCTTTTCTTGGGTAGACATAAAAGTCAGAAGCTATCTTGTACTGGCGCCGATATGTCTGTGGCTTAGTACTTTATTGTTGCGAAGTAATTTTGCGGTTGCTCACTTGGCATTGACTTAGCAAGGCGCATTTTGGGGTTTGTCAGCTCACGTTGGCAGTCGACCGTGACCTGCACGATTATGATTCTACTAAAAATTTACTAAGAATACAATGTTTCGCTTGGTTGCTTGCTGATAAGTTGGTTCCAAACTCTGAATGTAGTTTTTAGAAAATTAAGGAGGCGTGTTGTGTTTGTGGTTGTAGACGTTGATCAAACAAAGACTAGACTCGAATTTGGGTTGGCCAGCACGTATGTGTATTTTTGTGCATTTAGCCATGACCTGAACGCACCCTGGCGGACTGGCAAACTAGGGAGAAAAATGGAACTCTCGTTGCTCCTTAAAATACGGATAAATAAAATTATACATGAAATGTTGACATGCTGTTGTATAATTGTTACTGTAATTGTCGATAAAGTCAGAATGAATCTGTAGGTATAGTGTAATACACACGATATGAGAACGTCATTGCTGATAATTTCGTTCAAAATTCCTTCCTTCGACTTCAACGTAAACGCATACAACTTGCTTTAAAAGTAAGAAGAAAAAGTGGAACTCTCGTTGCTATTTAAAATGTTTTTTATATACGTGAGTTGGATTAAAATCTGATATGATGTTGTATTGATGTGATTGTAATTGTCAATTAACTGGCAATAAATCTGTAGGCATAGTTCGGTGCACACGATATGAACGTCGATACTAAAAACTTTTCGTCAAAATCCTTTCGTTCAACGTAAAAGCATACAACTTGTTTTTGTTACTGTAACAAGATACATAACAGCACAACATAATGCCTTACGTGTCAATAAAAAGTCGTTGACCATCACGACGACAATTTATGGAAAACTTGGTTTAAAAAAATTGGCACAATTTCCTCGTGAATCAAGTATGCCACTCTTCGTTTAAATGTTTTTTTTTATCAAACATGATGGCGTGTTATAACTGTGGTCAGTGACATAGGTGTGACCACGCAGTACTTTTAGCAGTATGGCATTTTTGTGTTTGTCCACACATACGTTGTGCATTTGAACATGATCTTGCTGATGTGTAAAAAAGTTCGTGTCATTCTACGTCAGTCTCACCCACATGTAGTGGAAAGAATATGTCCAGGAAAATACTCTTGAACATCCCTGTAGGTGGAGATGTAAAACCCAAGCAGAGGGTATAATTTTATTAACTCTCTGCAAACGTTTCACACAAATATTGATCCGACTAATTGTTTATTGGTAACAAACAATACGAACAGAGTTGCAAATTGTTGAAAATTGCTGTAATATATACAGAAACATAAAATTTTCGTTATGTTGCACGATGCAAAACTACTTGCAGTTTTTATTCACTTGCTTCATGTATATTTCGGTGACTAAACAATAATTTAATTTGTGGCCATGTAAAACATCCAAACAAACGTTTACTGTACTCTCTGTTGAAAAATGTACCGCAAAATAGTGTTAGTAATCAATTTACATTTTTTACAAGAAATTTCCATTCTTTTCGACTCAATCCAACATCAGTTCAAATATTTTGTTTCATAACACTCCTTTTCTGACGATTCTGCATGTAGTGTCCAAATCCAGGAGGTGGTGGAACGTTTTCTAAATTCCTCTTTTAACGATTTTCAACATCACTGGTGAATCCAGGAGGTGGTGGAGCGTTTCCTAAATTCCTCTTTTGACGATTTTCAACATCACTGGTGAATCCAGGAGGTGGTGGAAGGTTTCCTAAATTCCTCTTTTGACGATTTTCAACATCACTGGTGAATCCAGGAGGTGGTGGAAGGTTTCCTAAATTCCTCTTTTGACGATTTTCAACATCACTGGTGAATCCAGGAGGTGGTGGAAGGTTTCCTAAATTCCTCTTTTGACGATTTTCAACATCACTGATGAATCCAGGAGGTGGTGGAACGTTTCCTAAATTCCTCTTTTGACGATTTTCAACATCACTGGTGAATCCAGGAAGTGGTGGAAGGTTTCCTAAATTCCTCTTTTGACGATTTTCAACATCACTGATGAATCCAGGAGGTGGTAGAACGTTTCCTAAATTCCTCTTTTGACGATTTTCAACATCACTGGTGAATCCAGGAGGTGGTGGAGCGTTTCCTAAATTCCTCTTTTGACGATTTTCAACATCACTGATGAATCCAGGAGGTGGTGGAACGTTTCCTAAATTCCTCTTTTGACGATTTTCAACATCACTGGTGAATCCAGGAGGTGGTGGAGCGTTTCCTAAATTCCTCTTTTGACGATTTTCAACATCACTGATGAATCCAGGAGGTGGTGGAAGGCTTCCTAAATTCCTCTTTTGACGATTTTCAACATCACTGATGAATCCAGGAGGTGGTGAAAGGTTTCCTAAATTCCTCTTTTGACGATTTTCAACATCACTGGTGAATCCAGGAGGTGGTGGAAGGTTTCCTAAATTCCTCTTTTGACGATTTTCAACATCACTGGTGAATCCAGGGGGTGGTAGAGCGTTTTCTGAATTCCTCTTTTGACGATTTTCGACATCACTGATGAATCCAGATGGTGGAGGACGTGGTCTTTTCATTCTTTTTAGGAAATTTACAGCATCACTGGTGAATCCACGAGGTGGTAAAACGTTTCCTGAATTCCTCTTTTGACGACTTTCAACATCACGGGTAAATCCAACTACATTTTGTAAATTTCTGGTTAATTTACCTTCAGGAGACGCTCTATTCTCCATATCCCTTTTACGACGATTTTCAAAATTAAGTTTGAATCCAGATATGGGAGGTAACATTTGATTTTTGACATCCCTTCCCTGGCGATTCTTTATGTAACCATTAATTCCACCGGGAGGACCGCGATTTTCTGCATTACTGTCTTCACCATTGGAACATAACCATAATCCAAACAACAACAACACGACTAACGCTATGTTGGCTTTGCTTCCCATTTTCGGTCAAATTGCAATAAGTCTACTAGAAAAGCCCTTTCATCCAAACTTCGCAAAATGAACAGGTGTGGCGTGAAAACGATCTTTATAAATGGACGAATTTGGGTCTTAACTGTCCTTTTGCGCCACCTAGTAACCTCTCATATTTTTTTGTTAAATTCGTATGTCTTATGTATACAATTTAAAAAATTTCAAAATATCTTCTTGTGAAAAGACAACTTAACTCCATTTTCTCTTTTGTTTTCTGTTTCGTTAGCGCACGTTTTGATTATAGTCAAATGCACAACCGCAAAGCTGGAGTTCACATACTTAAACATTTTTATTGTAAAAGCACTACCGGTTTAACATCGCAGTTAACCAACCATAAATGCAACAACGAATAGGTTCTTAGATACCTTGGACTGTGTGCGTTTACAATTCGTTTCTGTTTGCCTAATACAGATGTTTCTATGACCTATTTGTGTTTGACTCCCAGCGTTGTGTACCAAGCTTTAGCCCAGCATTACCAAGCAATTATTCTGAAGCAGTTTATCTAAATCAATTTGTAATTCAAAAGCTTAAAAAGCTAAAGATTGTTTCTTAACCAGTATTTTGGATGCAATGTTGATCATGAAGTAGTTATATGGGCACAGTGGTTTTTATAGTGAGATAGGCTACATGTTTTGTACGTAAATTGACTAGTGTGTTTTCAGTCCATTGGCGCTACAATGTAGGCTATTTTTTTTAGTTAACTGCTGAATCTAGGTGGGGGAAAAGGTCAAACGCCCGACCCATATTCCTAGAAGAAAACCTGGTCGGGATTCGTGACGCTACAGTTACCTAAATAACGATTTTGTCATTTATATAAACAACGCAGTAATGATTAATTGACATAATAATAAGAATAGCCTACATAATTTCTAATTAGATTACATGACAGGGAATAAACATGGAGTTAAATTCTTCTTTCTCCGGGTTCCGTTTGGTTGCTTGTAGACAAGTCCGTGTGAATGCTATTTAACATATGTAGCACGCCTGTGGCTAAAATAGCAAAACAATGCCTTTGGGATATCTAAGTTTTTCCACAAAGCAAATGATTTAGACAACTTATTAGCATTTTATTGAAATCAACATTTGATTTTTGAAGAAATGTCATTTTCTGTTATATTGGACAGTACAAATGGCTTGAGTTTGCAGATATTGGCGTTGTCAAAGAATTCTGGTTGACATTCAGCTTGCTTTCAGGTCACGGTCGACTGCCAACGTGAGCTGACAAACCCAAAAATGTTGTGTCAAGGACTGTTGGGTCAACGCCAAAGCAGTAACCACAAAATAACTTCGCACCACAAACTCTTTCGCTGCGGACCTATCGGCACAAGTGCACGAGGTCCTCAGATAAGAAAGCTACTCAAGAAAAGCATTGATCCATAGCGTTTTGTTTCCACAAATTATTCTCGCAACCCTTTATGATGTCGATAAAGTTAATTATTGATATAAACACGTCAACAGATCTCGCACTTCAACATATTTTTTCATGTAATTTGTATCATCCCGGTTCATTAAATTTAAAGAAAAATGAGCGTCGTTTTCATATCATTGTTATTTACATAATAACAAACAAAAAAGTTTTCTGAAAAAACTCATTCTTTAGGAAAAAATCTTTTTGGGGTATTAGACATGCAGGAATTTCCTCATATATGTGCGTGTCAACACGCTTTATCGCAAGTTTACGTCACTGCCTTTTACCTTATTTCATGTTTAAGACTACAACCTTGCGTGCATTTCTCTCCTCAGACGAGAAACCGATGGGTAATCGCGCTTTTAGTGTTGGTTTCTGTTGAAGAATTTTATCGTTTTTTAAAAGGCACAGTTATTAATTTTTCACAAAATAAACTTCATACTGACGTTGATTGCCCACGGATATTTCAAGTTTTCTCAAATAGTCAAAAATGAAAATCAAAGCCAACAAAGGATTAGTCGTGTTACTATTGCTGTGTGGACTGTGGTTATGCTCCAATGGCGAAGATAGCAGTGCAGTAAATAGACAAATGTTTGAAAAAAACAAACCTCCAACAGGATTTACTACTAATGTCAAAACTCGCCAGAAACGGAATGCGAAACTCGTCCCACCTCCACCAGGAATTAATATTAATATTCTTAATCGTCAGAAGAGGAATTTAGAAAAAGCGTTTCCTCCCATTGCTGGATTCAACAGTTATATGAAAATTCTCCGAAAACGGAGTGAGGAAAATGCCAAACCTCCTGTCGCTGGATTTAATATTAATTTAGGGTCTCGTCGCAGAAGGAATTTGAAAAATGGAACGCCTTCAGCTGGGAGCAAATTAAACAGTATTATGGAAAATCGCCAAAAAAGGAATGTGGAAATTTATCGTCCACGTCCACCTTCTGGATTCAATGATTTTAAAACCATTGTTTAGAAAAGGAAAATTGTATAAGAACAAAGCATGGATATTGACATCGTGTCATTAATTGTTTTATTGTTGAGTTGCTTTTTTGAATCTGTGCTTTTATCAACTGGTTTGTAAATATTCGTTGTGTTATATATTAATACACATCTAAACCCCAAAACAATGATGTGTTTTATTAAATTCAGGCGGAAATTGTGTAGTTTTTCGATAATAAGCCACGCTTTACAACGATTTCAAAAGTTCCATTCCTAGAGATATAGGGATTGATAACATAAATTTATGTGATATAAACGTAAATATGCGGTGCTGCCAAAAGTACTGCGCGGTCAAATCCAAGTCAGCAATCACCATTACAACACGCCTCCATGTTTGCAAAAAGCAACTTAAAGGCTAAGTGACCCACTTATCTGAAATCAACCAAGCGAAACTTTCCATCCTTAAACAAGAAATTTCTACTCAAATTTTTGAAACAAATCTGTAAACAGTCGCCAACGGCTTTATTTTTTATGCGCAAAACAATACTTTGAAATATTTTGTGTTGAGACATTAACAAAAACCGGCTATATGATATTATGTTGAATGTCGACGAAAGAATTTTGTCAAACTTTATCAAATTATGACGTTGAGTATCAATTGATTGTAATGTAATTGGGAATTACAATGGATCGTATGAGAATGCAAAGTTTCGATTGGTTACTTCCAGCTAAGTTGGCCTCAAACTCAGAATGTATATTTTAGGAAATTATTTTCGACGGCTATTATGTGCATTTGACCATGACCTCAATGCGCGTTGCAACGCACGGCATATATATGACACCCTAACATAATTACATATGGGGAACGTAATTACATATGGTGCTGAATTAGTTATCCTGTCAACATTTCATTCATACTGGTGCATCTTCACCACTTAATAACATAGCAGTTGCGATCGTTTCAATTACATATTTGT
This sequence comes from Ascidia mentula, assembly GCF_947561715.1. Taxonomy (NCBI): domain Eukaryota; kingdom Metazoa; phylum Chordata; class Ascidiacea; order Phlebobranchia; family Ascidiidae; genus Ascidia; species Ascidia mentula. The sequence goes on along the minus strand of NC_138568.1, from coordinate 17,839,317 downwards.
CAAATTGGTTGAACAGTTTTAAATTTAGCGCGAAAACAAGGTATTGAAGCGGCGCACTTTGGTAAATATTTCTAAAAATTGTTGACTAAGTCGGATTTAAAAAAAAAAGTCATGTAGAAACAATCGCTTAAAAAAATTCTGAAGCGTGACAATCGCAACGCAAGTGAAGCAAAACGAATGTCAACAAAACTTCAACCGGTAATTTTAGAATTTCTGGCATTTGATTAAGAAATGCACTAAGTTTACAGAAATGATTATTGCAACAACCTAATGTTGCACTATGTGTGAATTGCTTCTGCAAAATATACTTTTTCATTTTGCTGTTTATAGTCTGTTATTATGTTGTTGTTCCAGCCTTTATTTTTAGGTTATTTAAGGAAACAACCAAAAAATAGTCTGTAACCAAAGTGCAAACATGGTGAGCATTTGTATTGTAAATACAAAATAAATGATGATCTTTTTAATGTAATATTTTTTTCACTTCAGGACAGTGTGGATGATGGAACCTCATCCGAGATGTTTGATGCAGATCCACAAGCTCTTCTTGAATCATTAAAAGTGGGCAATGTTGTGTGTTTACCGAAAATGCAGAATATGTATAATTCATGTTCTTGTTTTGTAGGGTATGGATGATTTGGATGCAGAGTTATTTGGTGAAAAAAAGCCAGTACAAAAAGAAAAGACAACTCTGAGCAACCAAAAGGTTACAACTAAAAATTATTTAGGAGATTGAATTTTGTGAAACTAGTTTTCTAATCTAGTTTACTGGTTTCAGCAAGAACTTTCAAGTTTTTGCTAAGTTTAATTAAAAGTGCAAATTTTTGTACTCTTTGTGGTAAATATTCACTTCAGTCTGCAATACATTTAAATATGAATGTATTTCAGCTTAATTCAACTTTAAGTTCCACAAAAAAGTCATCATTTGGTGAAAAGAAAAGAGTAAGTTTCCATGACAGCAGTGTACAGGATGTGAAAAAACACGATCACGGTAAAAAATAATGTTTGGAAAGATTTTGAAGTTTATGACTGATTGACTTATATGTGCAGATGACCTTGACTTTGACCTAGATGATCCACTAAAAGACCTTTTGTCAGATGATGATTCATTTCAAATAAACGAGCCAGTTCCAAAAGTTAAAAAGGAAAATAAATTTACCAAGAAACCAGCAGGGAAATCCAGCACAAAACCAAGTTTGTGATTGTCGTTGGCACTGTCACCTAAAAAAAAATCACATCTTTTTACATTAATATCAAGTATATATCACACAAGCTAATAATATTATGACAATAAAAAAGTATGAACCATTAGGGTAATAATGTCAGATACCCTTATGAAAGTAATTTTTACAGAGAATGAATCTGGTGTAGGATCACATCCAGTTGCATTGGTGGTTGATAGTTTGTGATTGGTTGCATTAGACTCTTCATAAATCACATTCTTCTGTAACTATTTTCCTAGTGTCAACTAAGGCGCCACTTGATAGTGAAGATGTGGCATTTGAGGACGATGACAACGATGTGTTTGATGCTCTCGGGTTAGATGATGACAAACAATTACCAAAACAAAGGTGCTTTTTGTAAATGTCTTTTTTATAAAGCGTCTTGATATTGTTTTGTATTAGTTGTTTGTTCTCTTACAGTAAAGAGAATGACAGCCTGTCACGATTGGACGACTTGCTTTCCACCAGACCTGTTAATAAAAAGTCGGAGGAAAAACCAAGAAAAACGTTGTTTGACAAAGATGGGAACTTCATGAAAGGTGGTATTCCTTAGCAAACTAGTCAAGATAATATCCACATTATTTTACACAAATTATTTAACTGTGTGCATTGTATTTATTACAATCAAAATTGTTTCAACTATTTGTGATACTAATGTTGTTTTGTCATTTAAGACTCATTTCAAGCCCAACAGTTTTCCAAACCCAGTCCCAAACCAGTTGAACCAAAGGAAGTGTCATTTGGTGGATATCAACCATCCAGCACTAGCACACCATCCGACAGAAGACAGAAACCACCTCTAGGCACAAAGTATGTTGTTTTATGATGTAAGACATATAAAAATATTCAATTTTTATGATTTTTTTTATTGTACAGTCGAAAGACGGACAGTTTCTTTGATTTTCTGACTGATGCTGATTCTGGTTCTGTCACACCAAAAGGTGAATTTGTGAAAAAACATTCATGCACTTTTGTTTTTGGTACTAGTTAAAATTGTTAACACCTGTAATGAAATTTTCTCTAGGTCTGTGCTAATCTACTTTGTTTGTATTTTTGAGTTTAATATAAAAATTGTTTTCAAAATAATAACTTTAGTACCAACCCCAGCACCAGGAAAGCCTGGTAATGAAAGATCAAAATCAATGGAATTTCTGGGTCTTGGTGATGAAGTTGATCTCGATTCAGTTCTCAGCGACAAACCGAGTCTACCTAGGTGTGTTGTAGTTAAACTTATGTTGCTAATATAAATTTTGTCCATGCAGTCAAAATGTCAAAATAACTGTATTCTCTTTTATGTGATTTTATTTTCAATCCAATATTTCACCACTTTCTGATGAAGAAACCGCAGCTGTCAAGTAAAAAAAATGCCCAAATATATTCCTGATTTTACTATATATGTTTTTACAGGCCAACCTCGACACCTTCCAACAGAAGGCCTAGAAAATTGGAAACTTCTTTCAAAGTGTGTGTTGCGATTTTCTGTCCTGCGATAAAATGTTTGTGTGTTAAAAGTTGTAGTTCTTTCTTGTGTTGTTTGTTGCAAAGTATGACCGTCAGTAATAAATTGTTGGTAAATATGATTTGTCACAGGGCGATGATAATGATTCTGTGACTTCAACGGAGCCCCCTCCTACTGTGGGTAAACCACCCAGAGTGAGATCATCACCTATTGCTTCCCCCTTAGTTGCCCCATCATCCCCTGTGGCGACAACTCCATCTAAACTACCTTTCAGGTGAATGTGTAGGGTTATGTCGTAAGGTTGATTTGATGTGCTACTTTCAGTTGTAACTTTAGTCAACTTGTAATTATGATCAGCTCGTGATTGTGTTTCCACATATTTTTGTCACTGCTCTGGTCATTATAAACACCAGGTCTTGTGTGCAAAATATCTAAGTCGTTTGGATTTGCTTTTTTTCTCTCAACAGCAAAGTTCCCCAGCACGTGTCCGAGGCGAACATCCTCGATGAAATCGAACCGACTAATCAGAGGCGTCCGTCACGCGTGTCTGCGCACCAACAGTCACGTGATGATGTGTTTAATCAACCGCGAAATGAAAGACTCCCGATACAGAACTTCATTACCACGGAAGGTAAAAAAAACATTACGCTGGTAATCGTCTAATATCCAAACAATTCGTCAAGATCTTCTATTTAGTAACGGAGTCCGAAGTGATTTGTTTTCCGGTGTTGTTGTGTATTAATTTGCTAGAAGTAAGTTATATTCTAATGACATTACCACTGTTGGCAATCGGGCGTTTAGTTTTACCGTTTAAAAAAGTATGTTGCATGTAGTCATTTTTTTGCGACGGATAATAGAAAATAAAAAAACTCTTTCCCGCATTAAAATCTTCACTGAATTTACGACCTTTCTCACAACTTCCCAGATGTGCGTCCAGGATTTAACAAGCCTTCTCCTCATCAACCGCCATCTTCCACCTCCGACTCCCAACTCCGATCACTGGAGTCGCAACTTCACCACCTGAGGGGGCTGTTGCATGAAGCTCAACTCGGGTTTCGGTCGGACTTGGAGCTGACACAACAAGCATACGACGGAAGAGTGGAGGTGACCTACAGTAACCCGTGTACCGACAATGACCTAATGTAACCTTTACAAACGCTGCAACGGCATAAACAAATGTAGGCCGAGTAGTGGACGAGCATTTTTACATATTATTTTAGATTAAAAGAAAATATGTGTTTGCACCAGTTTATAAAATATGTGTCACTTAATATTAAGTTACTTCAACGTTCTCTGGTCGAAATCCAACAACGATCAGAACGAGAGATTGAAAGCATCAAAGAATCCTATGGGGCAAGGTTAGATGCTGTGAGAGAACAATCACGAGAGCATGCGAGAGAAGCTGCCGGAAGGGATCTCGCCGAACAGGATGAGATAAAAAGGTTAAACTGTTTATTCTCAAGCATGAATATGACCCAATAATGTTTCCTTGTCCTGTATGTCAATTCACTTGCATCAAATTGCTCATAAATATTAACTCTAACAACATAAATACTGTACAATAATGAAGTTCACAGGTTTCGCAGCCAAGCTGGATCAGCCACTTTTCCCGACAAGTCGGAGCGAGATCTGAAAAATCAAGCTCCCGGTGAGGTTTGAACTCACGACCTTGGGCTAACCAGGCCCAACGCTCTACCAACTGAGCTACAGGAGCTCAGTGGCTTCACGGGGTATATTGTGGCCAAGGTACACTGGTGCGCAAGCGCACAACTTGTCAGGCGACCTTCACATGCGTAGAGGATCTCCACCACCGTAATCAGACAACGCAGAATTAATGCCATGCTTACGCATAGCAAGGCGGGATCGCCCCACTGCGCAGGCCCTTTATATTTGGCGATCACAGCTCTAATATTCTGATCATGAGGTTCACAGGCTTCGCAGCCAAGGCATTGCAGCCAAGCTGGATCAGCCACTTTTCCCGACAAGTCGTGAGTTCAAACCTCACCGGGAGCTTGATTTTTCAGATCTCGCTCCGACTTGTCGGGAAAAGTGGCTGATCCAGCTTGGCTGCAATGCCTTGGCTGCGAAGCCTGTGAACCTCATGATCAGAATATTAGAGCTGTGATCGCCAAATATAAAGGGCCTGCGCAGTGGGGCGATTCCGCCTTGCTATGCGTAAGCATGGCATTAATTCTACTGTACAATAAAATGTTTTTTCATGTACGATAAAAACGTCAATGTTGTGGTCTAACTCTAAATTTTTACCCTTTGTAGATTGCGAGAGTTTCACTTGAGGGCGCTGGAGGACACGCGAAACGATTACGAAATGCAAATGACGAGATTAAAGAATTTCCACGCTCAAGAGATTGATACCATCCGGAACTCTTCCCAAATATTAAGGTTAGTTTTGAACGATTGTTGAAGTATTGTGACGTGAACACAGAAAGCTCATTTTTTATTAGCTTGATAAATTCTCTGGTTTTAAGCTCTTCCTAGAATCCTTTTTTTGCAGAAGTGTAACCGAGACAACGGAAAAGCTCGATAGCGCCACCCAGCTGTTACAACAAGTAACCGTGAAATTTGACTCAGCGTTTCAAACGATGACTCAGCATTGCGAAAGCATGGCATCGGGCAACAGCAAGATACAATCCAGTGCGTAACACATTATCGTTGCGATATCATGTGTAAAATGTGTTTCAATCACTGCGCGATGGTAGCCACTGTATTTTTCTGCTAGAATTAGTATGATATCTAAGTATTGCACCAAACGTTAATTTGTAACCAGTTTTTTTGCCTGAAGTTGCAAACTGTATTGTTTCTGTGACCTATCACAGACACATGCGAATTATGCGTCTTGCTTATTTTCCCAGCAATCCAAGCGCAACTTCAAGCCATCCAACGGAGCAACACCGAATCTCACAACTCCCTGCAACAAACTGCATCAAAGTGAGTGTGACGTGTGTTCTGATAAAAACATGAAGGTTATCGAATAACGCCATGCTTTGTTGGGAAGCTTTCTGGCTTAGACATGTAACAAATATTTATACTGTAAGCTAAATCCCTCCCAAAAATTCGTATCTAGAGGCTGATCACGTGCTGTAAAACAATTGCAGTCATGCAGCACCCCCTGATTAAAATGTCATCTGTCTGTAGATTATTGATCCCACTGTGGGCGAAGGTTCCATTTACTTAATGAGCATTTAAAATATTGCGCATTTCGTTTTCAGATTGGAATCTACAACAAGTGAAATGAACAGGAGGTTCGAAGAGCTTCAGTATCAAATGCAGGTAAAGTTCTTATCTGAATTATTTATTACGAGAAAAAAATGGGTTTACTGGTGCATGTTAAATGACTGCCACATCCTAATATTCGAATATGCTTGTATTAGTATTTTAAACTCAAGGCGGTTATTTGTTAGCTAAATGCTGAAGTTATAGATGATGTTTTACTAAATAAAAATGAAAACAATCTCAATTTTCTGCTATAGATGGAACAAAAGAATCTTCAGGTTGCCCAAAGCTCACTGGAAAGTGAAAAACGACAACTTGTCCAACAGGTGGCACTAGAGAGGGAGCAAGCAAGAAAAGCTCATGTACGATTTCTACATATATTTCTTAGTCTTTATACGTAACAAAATACTTTGTGACACGGGGCCTGGTGGCACTATTGGTTTCGCTTTTGCTTGGCCTAAACGTTTCCTATATAGTCACACCAAGATCGTGCATATAGTAACACCAAGCTGTAAAGATGAAGCTTCGCAGGTCGAAACAGTGCCCATCTGTATGCAGCTCACAAAATTTACCCTTTGTTATTATTGGACAGAACGAAGCAATGATGACGCAACAAGCATTTCAGCGAGAAGCTCGCGAAGAAAGAGAGAAATTTGCTCGAAGAGACGAGGAAGCACGAATCGCAGCTCGGGTGCTAGAGGACGCTAGAGCTGCTGAATCAGAAAGAATGTCGCAGCGGGAAACCGAGCGTCGAATCGCGGCGGAAGAACTGGCAAAGGAGCGGGCTCAGTTAGCTGGAAAGGCAGAGCGTTTGGCAGTGTTGGAAACGAGGTTAAATTTGGAGAAGAAAGATGTTGAAAGGAGAATCGATGGAGTTGCGGTGTCGGAACTGGAGTTGGAGGAACGGAGGAAGATGGTGTTGGCACAGGAGAGAGATGTAAAAACACTACAGGAGGTTGGTATTTTCCATCACAGTTCACACCAACAAACATTTTCAAACAAAATAGCCAGGGAAATACTTTCTAATGGTATATATTTTTGCACCATCCCAGTTTCCTTACTTGTGGGTAATTCTCGCTATCAGTTATTTGATTTAATTCGCGTACTAATTTTCGTCAACAAAACAATTTCTGTTGTTCTGTGCAGCCAGTCTGTTGTGTTTTTTGGCCCAAATCTACAAAATAATTTTTTAAAAAAATAGAAACATTCGGAAAAAATGACCGAAAGCAGTCGAGCGTTGCAAGAAGCAAAGCGCATCGAAGCGGAACATCGGATACGCTTGAGCGATATTCACACAAAATCCGAGGAACTGGCTCGACAGCGCCAACTGCTGGCAGAGGTACGCGATTGTAGCAAACTTTGCAGAAGTTAATTATTTATGTTTTCATTACTTTCCCAACGTATATTCGAATTAGAGATTGCATTACTTTTCAACTGATATAAGAAGCACCAGCATTGGCGCCAAGCAACTGCTGCCGTCAAAGTGTTGAACGGCGATTCTGTTAATTAAAGTTGCTGCCGTCACTTTTGATTTGCAGTTCCACATATTTGCATTGTTTTAAGTCTCAAGTTTTGAATTAAAACAGGAAAGAAAACTTGTCGTGGAAGACAGGCTTGATACATCGCGCCACGTCATTCAACCCGTACGTACCGCGTCACCCATTCCGTTACATCTACGTCAGTATGACGTAACGCCAGTAAAACTGAGCGCTCATCCAGTAACACCGGTTCTTCCATCTCCAGACGCAGACTCAGTATTGTGGCAACATTCTGCCGATAAGGTGTGGGACGTCAGTGATTGGTTGGTTGTGTCATAGGGGTATGACGTAATATACGATTTGTTTTAGGACAGAGACTTCTTGGAGGATGAAGAGTTTTTCCTGGAGACTTTAAAGCGTTCTCATTACCAAGAACTGACGCCATGAGGAAATTGATTGATTTTAATTTTTAGGATATTTTAATTTGTTGATGTTGAATCTCAAGAGAATTTGGACGAGTAACAATTCCACTTGCTGTCCACAAACAGTATTTTATGGAAATATTGCGTCCTAAACACTCGAATTTATGTAGTTGCTTTACTGATGTGTTTTTTTTTGCTTTGTATTGCGGAACGTATGACTATTGAATTGTCGTATTGGTTGGTTTGCGTTGAAGAAATATTCAATCCACTGTGACGATTGCGTCTTTCCAGTATTTCCTATATCTCGTACCTTGTTGTAGTTACACACAACGTTAGTAGCAAGTAAAAGTTTTGTGAAACATGGCTGCTTGGAAATCCTTGTCATACACACATATGAGTTTTTGAAGATTGGTTTTCAGGGGAATTATGGTTTAAAAAAAATGCATAAAGTTGTTTTCGTCTCTGTTGATTTTTTGCAAATATATTTCAGTTGCGATTGTTAGCAATTCGGGGAGGGGGGGGGGGGGAACACCAATAATAGAAAATGACATGCCCCCTGGTTGAACGTGATGGTCTTGCGCACCTCGAGGCGCTATGCTTTAGACCTCGGTTTCGTCCTGTTGACGCGCATTTTCTATTATTGGTGTTCCCCCCCCCCCCACCCCGCTTCCTAGCTTGTGTTGTTTCTTTCGCCTTTTTTTGCTTTATGCGCGCGTGAATATTTATCACCGTGTGGGCGTTTTTACTTCATTATCCTGATGAAGGTTTGTTGTATAACAACCGAAACGTCGAACAAACAAGTTTTTCTTTTGCCAGAAGAGCTTTTAATTACAAAAAGTATGCCTGGCAGCCTTAGCAACAAACTATTTGCTTTAACATTTTGGTAAATACAATTTTTGTTGCATTAACATTGTCGTAAATAATAGTGTTGGGAAGTACAGTATACCTCGGTGGGTTGGGATGAAGGATCTTTGCTGGCCGGAGTTAAGCTAAGATCCTTAAAAATGTCCAACAATTATTTCAAATAAACAAGCAAAATGTGTTTTTACGCATGCTAATTCCCGATTAATTCCCGAGTTACAAATTTGAAGATAAACTTTATGTAATTATGCTGGTGTTTCGAATACAACTGTGTTCATCTTCCACTTTCATTAAATATGTGAATATATTGCTTGCTTGTGCACTGCTTTTATAAGAGTCTGACTATGAACCACTTTATTAGCACGAGCTTTCGCGAGATTGATCTCGCTTCTTCAGGTGCTGCAAATAACGTGTCAAATAAAATGCGGTTACAGCGCTAACAAGAAAGAAAAATAGGAAAAACGCACGAAGAGGTGATCATTGTTGGTCACTAAGTGCCCGTGGCATCTTGGTGCGTGGAGTGACTCATAAAGCCCCAGTCTCTATTGAGACCGTGGTTGATAGAGTCAAACTTTTCGATGTGGCGTTGTTCCGCCGTCTCTCTCGCTAGTCTAGTTCTTCTCCTGACCTTCTGCAGAACCATAACCCTCATGTCTTCAACACTATGGTCAGGCTCGTTAAAATGAGCTCCTACCGGTTTCTCGTAGTTGTTGTGCCGAATATCGCTCTTGTGTCCGTTCATTCGTTGTCTTAGTGTTTGTCCGGTTTGTCCGATGCACAAAGCTCCTGGACAGCGAGCACACGTTAAGGCGTAAATGTCGTTGGTTGACCTGCAGGAAAATGTTCCCTGCTGTGAGAAATTTTGCCCATGCTTAGTCATGAGCTGATTAGACCGGTGTATATGGTGGCATAATGCGCATCTCGCACCTCCACATGGGTATGTCCCAAAGTTCTTCTTGGTAGTAGTCCCCGTGTGGGTTAACAATGTTTTCAGGTTTGGTGGTTGGCGACAAGCGAAAACCGGAAGCTGCGGGAATTAAATATGTGATCACTATAGGACTGACCTAGATTATTTACCGTTGTGCGACTGATCGTTTTGGCAGAGTAAAAGTGTTCAGCTTAAATCCCATCCTTCATTTATCCTTTGACTTAAATGAGCACAAATGTTTGTTTAATTAATTTTTAGTTTGTGTAAAATAAGTTTATTTTTTGGGGGGCAACAAGTATACGCACTCCACGTGTAACTCCATACCACTCCTTTATTTTCATCACAAACACAGTCTGGCGACTATAAAATGGCGACACGCAATTCGATCAGCGATCACGCACAGTGAACCATTCAACCGAAACACAGAGAATGGCTTCGTATGGCTTCGTCTGGTGTCACTGAAACGAAAAGAGATAAAACCAAGCTCAGTAGTTGACTGGTGATTGTGTAATGCTCACGTTGCTCGCTAGTTAAACAGTTCTACGATTTTTAAGCTGAATACTAGAGCAAAAAATGCGATGATTTGTCTTTGAATTTTGCGAAATAACAGTCATGAATATAGGTGAATTGTTGTGTGGTTGAACCTGGTACACATCAGACCGTAGAAAGTGAAACCAAGCAATACATTGTACGTAAGAGACAGTTCAAATGAATGTTTATGTGAAAGTCGCAGAAATTCCGCATTTAGTGTTTACATGCGTATGCTTTTAAAAGACTAGAACCGTTGGTCTGAATTTGTACATCTTCCCTGCACCGTCGCTCAGTCAGTCGTAGGCCTTTCCAATGATGATATTCGTCTTGGATTTAATAGGTATTATGAGCGTTGCAGTGTTTGCCTGTCATGTAGTTACAGTAGCATATTTAACATTTATATTCCTCGCAAAATGCCGTGTATTTTCCAAGAAAATAAGCAAACACGTGTGTGGTAATTCAGGTATTACCACAGCACCAAACATGAATTGTTAATATTGGTTTACTGCCACAACCTAATGGCTTTGTGGTCGTTTGACTGTTACGCAGCCACACAAAGTAGGGTTGTTGTAAAAACAATAATAAATCAGGTACAAAATGATGCTTGAAAAGATATTTACATGGAGAGACCTTTTTTCGGAGCATAAAATGAAACCATGGTGGGAATCTCTTCGTTCCTACTCTATGGCTTTGTTGGCAACGGCGACTGTTTTGCTTTTTCACGAAACATCTTCCAATGCAGTCACCTGTGTCCCCATCAATTTAAACACAAGTATTCAGTTTGGTCAGCCGGTTGCATTGTTTGTAAACGGACAGTGTGTAGAGCATGCAAACAAAGGAGTACTGCTACATTTCTGGTGGATTGGAATCATGTTTTTCAGTGTGTTGTTCGTTGCAAATAACGCCTGGGAATACTTTCCAATATGTGCAGATTCCATTGCTTTGTTTCATGCAAAGTTTGAGTTATTTATTGGATTTGACAGAAGCACAGAAGAAGCAATTGAATTAGCAACCTCGAGAAATGGGTCTGATACATCCCCACAGGAAAAGGAAGACCGTTTCCGATGCAGAGAAATAATTGAAATGTTTGCTTCTTTGCAAGATCAGAAGAAAAGTGTTCCTGATAATTTAGGAATAGCGGAAGATTCGATTGTACTTATCAAAAATGAAACAAACATGCAATCAGCAAATAAAATAGACTTGTCAAAACTGCGATCAACTTCAAAAGTGTATTATTGGAGAAACATTTTGTCTTTACCTATTTGCGTTACCTGGGTAGGGTATTTAACAGCAGTGTTAAAGATACTACTTGATGAAAAGATAATCTTTTTCTGCACTTGCCTGAACCACGAATTTGTTTGTAGTTACACAAAACCCCATATAATTCTTATGTCGGCAGTTGTACAAATTCTCGCTTTGCTGCCACAAATGATCAGTTTATGTAAAGCTGCCTGGATAACTTACAAATTTGTCGACGACGATTTGTTCCTGAAAATTTGTGCAGCTTCCGGTAACAAGAAACAAGTGAAAGAATATGAGACATTTCGCAAAGAACTTGGTAAAGTAACACTTTCTTCGTTGAAAGAATGTCTCAGTAAAACAAAAGAATCTCCTGGTAGTATGGATGATAAACACTTTATGCTTTTTTACAAAAAATTCCACGCTGAGTAAATGTTTTTCTGATAAATCGAGATCATGTCTTAAATCTTGAACTTTATTGATATTTCTTGACGATGTTGAATTTGTTCCTGAACTCTCTTATTTATTTTAGTTTTTTCTCAGTAGTAACGAAATTTTCCTTACAATTGCTACATAAATACATGATTTATGGGTACGAAAAGAAATGCGTGTGACGCAAAAATATTCTGCAGTTACATCCCGAACTCCCAAAACCCTTGCGAAGCTCGTCATTTTATCGCAAATTCGAAACCATACCACACGCACAGTGATTGTAAACTAACTGCAAAAAATTTACGTCGCGTTTATCGTCCCACATTTTGTTGATTTGCGTGTAAACTGCCTTATTCCGTTGGGAGGCAATAATTTTCATCAATTTGAAAGGGAAATTAGGGGCAGCTTCTCAAAGAAAACAGCATGAATGTCTCGTAATGCACAGGACAATCCAGACTTCTTTCTTTCACATACCCCAATTATTCCAATATTACCAGGCAGAATACCACGAAACGGACCACGAAGGGACTCGAACCCTTAATCTTCTGATTAAGATATTCCAAGTTTGCTCAAAGTAGACAAAAACGAAAAGCAAAGCCAACATAGGGTTAGTCGTGTTACTGTTGTTGTGTGGACTGTGGTTATGTTCCAACGGCGAAGATAGCAGTGCATTAAATAGACAAATGTTTGAAAAAAGCAAGCTTCCATCGGGATTCATAAGTAATGCCAAAAATCGTCAGAAGCGGAATGCGGATATCGCCCCACCTATACCAGGATTCAACAAGAATTATCAAAATCGACAAAAACGGGGTGAGGAAAATGGCAGACCTCCCATAGCTGGATTCAACAGTTACATGAAAAATCGCAAAAAACGGAGTGAGGAAAATGGCGATCCTCCCATGGCTGGATTCGACAGTATCATGGAAAATCGCCAAAAACGAAGTGAGGAAAATGACGATCCTCCTGTGGTTGGATTGCATATTAATTTTGGATCTCGCCGAATTTGAAAAATGGAACGCCTCCAGTGGGGGCCAATTAAACAGTATTATGGAAAATCGCCAAAAAGGGAATGTGGAAAATCGTCTACGTCAAGGTCCACCTACTAAATTAAATGATTTCGAAACCATTGTTTAGAAAAGGAATATTGGAAAAAAACAAATTCCATCAATCACGACGGAAAAAAATGGTGAAAAATGGTTTGATAAACCATGTTTTTCGGTGTCAGAATGTACAGTGCATATTTTAAAGAGGATATCAGATCAAATTTTGTTTTTGAAAACTATTTCTGTAAAGGTTTAGTTAAATATTGGATTATAATAACTCACCTTTGTACAATAGCTTGCCATGGATATTGACATCGTGTCATCAATTTTTTGATTGTTGAGTTGCTTTTCTTTGAATCAGTTCGTTTATCAACTGGTTTGTAAATATTCGTTGTGTTAATATTAATACACATCTAACCCCCAAAACAATATGTTTTATTAAATCCTGGCGAAAATTGTAGTTTTTCGATAATAAGGCACGCGTTACAACGATTTCAAAAGTACAATTTCGGGAAATATGGGGATTAATAACATAAATTAATGTAATATAAACGTAAACAACACAATATTACCAGGTAATTCACAAATATGTAACAATTAGGTGAGCCCAATGTTAAGGTCATGGTCGAATGCACGACTACAAATGTTAATACACAATCACAGAAAAGCGTGCTTCCAAAAGTACTGTGCGGTCAAATCCAAGTATAAGCAACCACAATTGCAACACGCCTCTTATGTATGCAAAATACAACGTTAAGTGGCCGCTTCTCTGAAATCAATCAAGCGAAACGTTCCTTCCTTTAATGGAGACACGAGGAATTCCTGTGCAAATTTTAGGACAAAATTTTTTTGTAAACTGTCGCCAACGGCTTTTTTTTATATGAAAAACAACACATTGCACTATTTTGTGTCATAAGACATTTACAAAAACAGGCTTTTATTTTGAATGTCGACGTAACAATTTTGAAAAACGTTATCACTTAATGACGTTCATATCCTGTTCATCGTAACCATGAGTATTATTTGATTGTAATGTAATCAGAAGAGTTTCGCTAGCTTGCATCCAGATATGTTGGTCTCAGCAGACTCGAAATGTAGTTTTTCAGAAATTGTATTCGTCAGCTATCACGTGCGTTTGACCATGACCTCAATGCGCCATGCAACGCAAAAGCAATGAAGGCACCCTAGCTGGGCTAAAACTTCAATTAGGAGTTTTGTTGTCAACATAATTATGTATGGCGCTGAAGTTTGTTGGACGTGAAGAGGTCTCGCCGAAAAATATTTTATCGAAAAATAAAAATATTAAAAAAAACAATACTCCAAAGAGCGCAAAGCTTAAGTTTATTGCAGCATATGATATTTAACTAGACCAAGAATATACTTTTTTAATGGTTTCTCGCATTTTTGTTGTCACAGACACCTTTTGTTAAATCATCTGCCGAAACGAAAAATCTACTTGAAGGGTCTCATTACGATGAGTTAAAAATTTAAACGACCAGAAATTGGCAGTTTGAAACGATCCGAAATGTATTTTGTTTAATATGCGGATAAATAGAATTTCAAATTGTCGCTGCACAACATAGGTATTAAAACATAAAAATAACCTAGGAAGGCTCTAACAGTTATAACTACGCTATGGCCGAGTGTTAAAATCCAAAGTTTTCCGATCATGCGTACAACGCATGCCAAAGTCCTGATGGACAACAACGTGCCATGGGAAAAAAAGCAAAAGACACGAATCTCATTTCCGGTTTAGGTCAATTCCTGAGCGGATAATTTAGTAGCGAAAATTTGCAGAAGAGGTGGCAGCAGAATAGACGCAAGCTGGTGAAGGCAGCGACATTGTAGTTGCATTATAAACTTGGTTAGATGGTTACAAAATACGCAAATGAGGTTGAAATAAATATAGGCACTTGCTTGGCAAATAAAGAGTAAGTTTATTAAATTAAAGTATCTTCTGGGCAAATAATTGTTAAAGTGAGCCTAAATGTAGGTATTTCCAGGACAAGTAATTAATGGTAAAATTTCAACATATATTTTTCTCGGCAAATAATTACTAAGATGAAATTTAAACATAAATAACGTATTAGGGGCACTTAGATAATCAAGCTATATAAATCACTGACGTAATCGGCCAAATCGGTAAGCAAGCTCAGGTTGCATGCATGTTGCGCAATAACCCCTAGTAGGGGGGCAATACGTGGCCAACCGCAGGCTATATAAGCAGGGCCACTAGGGCTCGCCGGTCAGTCTGGTCTAACCGTTGCGGTGTGAGGATCTAAGATGTTGGTTCTGCTCTAGTACACTGTATAGGAGTTACAATTATACTATACTGTACTTGGATTTATTCGTTGGATTTATTCGTTGGATTTATCAATAAATGGATATATGGACAACTACAATTGGTTGAAAGCTTTGAAAAGGATCTACGGGTACAGGCAAGCAGATTGGTCTGCGTACGGGGTGTCGCCTGAGTTAATTGCTGATCAAGAGTTACTGCGAGAGTTCTTTACCTCGCCTCGGAATCATTGCTCACACCAAAGACCGATTCAAGATTACTTTACTTATTCTACATTTAGTCACCAGTGGGTGATTAAGTCTGGTGGTTACGCAAGTTTTGAAAGACCACCAAATTCGGAATTTACTAGCCGGGGTGACGACGTCAGGAGTCTTCTCTTTCATTACATGTACGAAGAAAGGCTGAGAGTCGGCCAATTCGAATATCATCCAGAGGGGCAAAATTCACGGGTCGTTAGTACACCTGGGTACGAACCCGTTGAGGCTCTCCGTTATTTCAGAGCGCTGCCTCTCTGCCAAATTATCAGCAGGTTTGGAGTACAAGGTTGTCTGCCACCGATACACGACTTGTGCGATCCTCTGCATCCATTGCGGCAAAATAGCCTTGTTAATCATAAGTTTCGTTAAGGTGATAAGCAAAATAATTTTTGACAAAATAGAGCAAGTGCCTTGTCGAGAATAACACCCAAAGTCTTAAAAAGGAAACGGTTTAGATATTTAAGCAAAACTGACCGAAATTAGAGTGAAGAATCATTTGGAAAAACTGGTCCAAACTAACCTACCTTAGCTTTGCGGTAAAGATTTTTGCAACCAAAAATCAGAAAGTGGACTGAAGTAGCCCATATTGTGTTTCTGGTAATCATGGTCGCAATAACCCTTTCTTTTCTACACCTATCCTTCAGTTTTGTGATTTTTTTCATGTCGAAATGTTTATCATGGAATAACAAGACAAAAAAGTGCGATCGCATGCAACCAAACAAAGAAATCGTACACGTATATTTACATCTCAGAATTTCTGAAGCGTGACAATCTCAACGCAAGCGAAGCGCAACGAATGTCAACAAAACTTCAACCGGTAATTTTGGAATTTTTTAGCAATTTGCTTCAGATAATTTTTGCAATTAACCTAATCCGTTGCAAACTGTACGCGCTTCTGCAAAAGTATATATACTTTTTCATTTGCTTATCATAATCTATTATTATGTTGCCGTTCCAGCCTTTATTTTTAGGTTATTAGAGAAAAAAACTAAAAAATTGTCTGTAACTGAAGTGCAAGCATGGTAAGCATTTGTATTGTAATTACAAAAAAATAATGATCTTTTTAATGTAATGTTTTTTTCACTTAAGGACAGTGTTGATGATGGAACCGCATCCGAGATGTCTGATGCAGATCCACAAGCTCTTCTTGAATCATTAAAAGTGGGACATTTTGTGTGTTTACCCAAAATGCAGAGTATGTATAATTCTTATTTTGTAGGGTATGGATGATTTGGATGCAGAGTTATTTGGTGAAAAAAAGACAGTACTGAAAGAAAAGACAACTCTGAGCAACCAAAAGGTTTTTTTGTGAAACTAGTTTTCTAATCTAGTTTACTGGTTTGAGCAAGAACTTTCAAGTGTTTGCTAAGTTTAATTAAAAGTGCACAATTTCTTAACTGTATATCTTCATGCTAAATATAAACTTTAGTCAGCAATACATTGAACTGTGAATGTATTTCAGCTTAATTCAACTTTAAGTTCCGCAAAGAAGTCGTCATTTGGTGAAAAGAAAAGAGTAAGTTTCCATAACAGCAGTGTACAGGATGTGAAAAAAGATGATCACGGTAAAAAAAAATGTTTGGAAAGATTTTGAAGTTTACGACTAATTGACTTATATGTGCAGATGACCTTGACTTTGACCTAGATGATCCACTAAAAGACCTTTTGTCAGATGATGATTCATTTCAAATAAACGAGCCAGTTCCAAAAGTTGAAAAGGAAAAAAAATTTACCAAGAAACCAGCAGGGAAATCCAGCACAAAACCAGGTTTTTGATTGTCGTTGGCACTGTCACTTAAAAAACAAATCACATCTATTTTACATTAATATCAAGTACATATCACACATACTAATAAAATTATGACAATAAAAAAGTCTGAACACTAATAAACCATTAGGATTCTATTGTCAGATACCCTATAAAAAGTAATTTTTGCGGAGAATCAATCTGGTGTAGGATCACATCCAGTTGCATTGGTGGTTGATAGTTTGTGATTGGCTGCATTAAACTTTTCATTGATCACATTCTTCTGTAACTATTTTCCTAGTGTCAACTAAGGTGTCACTTGAAAGTGAAGATGTGGCATTTGCTGACGATGACAACGATGTATTTGATGCTCTTGGGTTAGATGATGACAAACAATTACCAAAACAAAGGTGCATTTTGTAAATGTCTTTTTATAGAGTTTTTTGATATTGTTTTTGTATTAGTTGTTTGTTCTCTTACAGTAAAGAGAATGACAGCCTGTCACGATTGGACGACTTGCTTTCCACCCGGCCCGTTAATAAAAGTCGGAGGAAAAACCAAGAAAAACGTTGTTCGATAAAGATGGGAACTTCATGAAAGGTGGTATTTCTCAGCAAACTTGTCAATCTAATATCCATTTTATTTTGTACAAAAATTATTTTACTGTTGGCATTGTATTCATTACAATCAAAATTTTTTCAACTATTTGTGATACTAATGTTGTTTTGTCATTTAAGACTCATTTCAAGCCCAACAGTTTTCCAAACCCAGTCCCAAACCAGTTGAACCAAAGGAAGTGTCATTTGGTGGATATCAACCATCCAGCACTAGCACACCATCCGACAGAAGACAGAAACCACCTCTAGGCACAAAGTATGTTGTTTTATGATGTAAGACATATAAAAATATTCAATTTTTATGATTTTTTTTATTGTACAGTCGAAAGACGGACAATTTCTTTGATTTTCTGACCGATGCTGATTCTAGTTCTGTCACACCAAAAGGTGAACTTGTGTAAAAACATTCGTGCACTTTTGTTTTTGGTACTAGTTACAATTATTAACACCTGTAATGAAATTTTCTCTAGGTCTGTGCTGATCTACTTTTTTTTGTATTCATCATTTCAATATAAAAATTGTTTTTAAAATAATATTTAGTACCAACCCCCGCACCAGGAAAGCCTGGTAATGAAAGATCAAAATCAATGGAATTTCTGGGTCTTGGTGATGAAGTTGATCTCGATTCAGTTCTCAGCGACAAACCGAGTCTACCTAGGTGTGTTGTAGTTAAACTTATGTTGCTAACATAAACTTTGTCCATGCAGTTAAGATGTCAAAATAACTGTATTCTCTTTTATGTGATTTTATTTTCAATCCAATATTTCACCACTTTCTGATGAAGAAATCGCAGCTGTCAAGTAAAAAAAATGCCCAAATATATTCCTGATTTTACTATATATGTTTTTACAGGCCAACCTCAACACCTTCCAACAGAAGGCCTAGAAAATTGGAAACTTCTTTCAAAGTGTGTGTTGCGATTTTCTGTCCTGCGATAAAATGTTTGTGTGTTAAAAGTTGTAGTTCTCTCTTGTGTTGTTTGTTGCAAAGTATGACCGTCAGTACTAAATTGTTGGCAAATATGATTTGTCACAGGGCGATGATAATGATTCTGTGACTTCAACGGAGCCCCCTCCAACTGTGGGTAAACCACCTAGAGTGAGATCATCACCTATTGCTTCCCCCTTAGTTGCCCCATCATCCCCTGTGGCGACAACTCCATCTAAACTACCTTTCAGGTGAATGTGTAGGGTTATGTCGTAAGGTTGATTTGATGTGTTACTTTCAGTTGCAACTTTAGTCAACTTGTAAGTATGATCAGTTCGTGATTGTGTCTCCACATATTTCTGTCACTACTCTGGTCATTAAACACTAGGTCTCCTGTGCAAAATATCTAAGTCGTTTGGATTTGCTTTTTTTCTCTCAACAGCAAAGTTCCCCAGCACGTGTCCGAGGCTAACATCCTCGATGAAATCGAACCGACTAATCAGAGGCGTCCGTCACGCGTGTCTGCGCACCAACAGTCACGTGATGATGTATTCAATCAACCGCGCAATGACAGACTTCCGATACAGAACTTCATTACCACGGAAGGTAAAGAAAACATTACGCTGGTAATCGTCTAATATCCAAGCAGTTCGTCAAGATCTTCTATTTAGTAACGAAGTTCGAAGTGATTTGTTTTCCAGTGTTGTTGTGTATTAATTTGCTAGAAGTAAGTTATATTCTAATGACATTACCACTGTTGCCAATCGGGCGTTTAGTTTTACCGTTTAAAAAAGTATGTTACATGTAGTCATTTTTTTGCGACGGATAATAGAAACTCTTTCCAGCATTAAAATCTTCACTGAATTTACAACCTTTCTCACAACTTCCCAGATGTGCGTCCAGGATTTAACAAGCCTTTTCCTCATCAACCGCCATCTTCCACCTCCGACTCCCAACTCCGATCGCTAGAGTCGCAACTTCACCACCTGAGGGGGCTGTTGCACGAAGCTCAACTCGGGTTTCGGTCGGATTTGGAGCTGACACAACAAGCATACGACGGAAGAGTGGAGGTGACCTACAGTAACCCGTGTACCGACAATGACCTAATGTAACCTTTACAAACGCTGCAATGGCATAAACAAATGTAGGCCGAGTAGTGGACGAGCATTTTTGCATATTATTTTAGATTTATAAGGAAATATGTGTTTGCACCAGTTTATAAAATATTCGTCACTTAATATTAAGTTACTTCAACGTTCTCTGGTCGAAATCCAACAACGATCAGAACGAGAGATTGAAAGCATCAAAGAATCCTATGGGGCAAGGTTAGATGCTGTGAGAGAACAATCACGAGAGCATGCGAGAGAAGCTGCCGGAAGGGATCTCGCCGAACAGGATGAGATAAAAAGGTGACACTGTTTATTCTCAAGCATAAACATGACCCAATAATGTTTCCTTGTCCTGTATGTCAATTTACTTCCATCAATACCTCATAAATATTAACCTTATCAACATAAATACTGTACAATAAAATGTTTGCTTATGTACAATACAAAATTCAATGCAATTTTTCGTAGTCTAACTTTAAGTTATAATAATTGCTGCTACTATGGCTTACTCCAAACACATATTTACTTAAATTGTTATTTAAGCAAAATACATCCACATTTCAACGATTTATTCGTTTTTTGTGAACAAAACTTCCCAAACAATGGTGTTAACTTGCTCATGCCTTAATTTTTCGTTCACCACGATTGGGTCGCAACTGTTTTCGCCTTCTGTTTTCTAGTGTACGCAAGTTTTTGCCTTGCGCTTTCTTCTTTTTCATGCGTATGCTTGTTTTAATGTGTAAATACCTCCACCTTCTCCCGGCAGCTTCTCGATAACCGCTTACGGTTTAAAGCTGTTCGGTTCTCGTCAGTTCACTGCACATGTTTACAGCGTATTTACACTGCTATCACGACGGGAAAAATAAAATTAATACTTAATACTTGTAGATTGCGAGAGTTTCACTTAAGGGCGCTGGAGGACACGCGAAACGATTACGAAATGCAAATGACGAGATTAAAGAATTCCCACGCTCAAGAGATTGACACCATCAGGAATTCTTCCCAAATTTTAAGGTTAGTTTTTTTAACTCATTTTTTGTTAGCCTAATAAATTCTCCGGTTTTGTTTCCAAGAATCATTTTTTTTCCAGAAGTGTAACGGAGACAACGGAGAAGCTCGATAGCGCCACCCAGCTGTTACAACAAGTAACCGTAAAATTTGACTCAGCGTTTCAAACGATGACTCAGCATTGCGAAAGCATGGCATCGGACAACAGCAAGATACAATCCAGTGCGTAACACATTATCGTTGCGATTCCATGTGTAAAATGTATTTCTATCACTGTGCGATGGTAGCCACTGTATTTTTCTGCTTGAAGTAGTATGGTATCCAAGTATTGCACTAGGCGTAAATTTGTAACCAGTTTTTTTTGCGTAAAGTTGCAAACTGTATTGTTTCTGTGACTTATCACACACACACGCGAATTATTCGTCTTACTTATTTTCACAGCAATCCAAGCGCAACTTCAGGCCATCCAACGGAGCAACACCGAATCTCACAACTCCCTGCAACATACTGCATCAAAGTGAGTGAGCTGTTTTGGAAAAAAAGTAGCTGCAAACAAAATAAAATAAAGTGACGTGGGCTCTGATAAAAACACAGGTTATCAAGTCAAACGAATACCGCCATGCTTTGTTAGGAGGTTTTCTGGTATAGACATGTGATACATATTTGTACTGTAAGCTAAACCCCTTCCAAAAAGTCGTATCTAGAGGCTAATTTGGGTCAGGTGGTGTTTTTAAAAAAATGCACAGTCACACAGCACCCCCTGATTAAAATGTCATCTGTCTGTAGATTATTGATCCCACTGTGGGCGAAGATTTCATTTACTTCATGAGGATTTAAAATATTGCGCATTTTGTTTTCAGATTGGAATCTACAACAAGTGAAATGAACAGGAGGTTCGAAGAGCTTCAGTATCAAATGCAGGTAAAGATCTTATTTAAATTTTTCATAACGAAAAACAACTGTGTTTACTGGTATGTTAAATGAATGCCTCATTCCTAAAATTCGAATATGCTTAAACTTAACGGATGTAATAATGTTGTTTTTATGGTGAGCTGTAGAGAGGGCAACTGTTTCGACCTAATATGTCTCATCAGTGCAGCTATGGTGCTACTTTCAACGATCTGTGACCACAAGGTGGAAGTCTTGCCGGATATTTAGCCGACAATATCGTTGAAGTCCTAGCTGTACTGACAGTTGCCCTATCAGGAGCTCACTATAAAATAAATGCATTTATTTTTGTGAATAGCCATAAACATTGAGTTGAAACCCAAGGCGGTTATTTGGATGACGCTTTACGAAATAAAAACCAATTTTCTGCTATAGATGGAACAAAAGAATCTTCAGGTTGCCCAAAGCTCACTGGAAAATGAAAAACGACAACTTGTCCAACAGGTGGCACTAGAGAGGGAGCAAGCAAGAAAAGCTCATGTAGGATTTATTTTTCTTAGACTTTTACGCAACAGCACTGAACGCCATATTTATCACAACAATTTCCAAAGTTTCAATTTGTTTGCAAACAATTTTAACTTTAAATAAACATGGGGCCAAAATATTTTGTTACACTGGACCTGGTGACACTGTTGGTTTCACTTTTGCTTGGCCTTGGCCTTAGTATGTCGTACATAGTCACACCAAGATCGTACATAGTCGCATCAAGCTGTAATGATGAAGCTTCGCAGGTCGAAACAGTGATCATCTGTATGCAGCAAAACTGACCCTTTGTCATTATTGGATAGAACGAAGCAATGATGATGCAACAAACATTTCAACGAGAAGCTCGCGAAGAAAGAGAGAAATTTGCTCGAAGAGACGAGGAAGCACGAATCGCAGCTCGGGCGCTAGAGGAAGCCAGAGCGGCCGAGTCGGAAAGAATGTCGCAGCGGGAAACCGAGCGTCGAATCGCGGCGGAAGAACTGGCAAAGGAGCGGGCTCAGTTAGCTGGAAAGGCTGAGCGTTTGGCAGTGTTGGAAACGAGATTAAATTTGGAGAAGAAAGATGTTGAAAGGAGGATCGATGGTGTTGCGGAGTCGGAACAGGAGTTGGAGGAACGGAGGAAGACGGTATTGGCGCAGGAGAGAGATGTAAAAACACTACGGGAGGTTAGTAATTTCCATCACAATTCACACCAGCAAACATTTTCAAACAAAATAGCCAGGGAAATACTTTCTAATGGTATATATTTTTTGCACCATCACAGTTTCCTTACTTGTGGATAATTCTCTCTATCAGTTATTTGATTTGATGCGCGTACTAATTTTCGTCAACAAAACAATTTCTGTTGTTCTGTGCAGCCAGTCTGTTGTGTTTTTCGGCCCAAATCTATAAAATATTTTTTTTATAAATAGAAACATTCGGAAAAAATGACCGAAAGCAGTCGAGCGTTGCAAGAAGCAAAGCGCATCGAAGCGGAACATCGGATACGCTTGAGCGATATTCACACAAAATCCGAGGAACTGGCTCGACAGCGCCAACTGCTGGCAGAGGTACGCGATTGTAGCAAACTTTGCAGAAGTTAATTATTTTGTTATTTGTTTCCCAAAGTATATTCGAATTAGAGATTGCATTACTTTTCAACTGATATAAGAAGCACCAGCATTGGCGCCAAGCAACTGCTGCCGTCAAAGTGTTTAACCGCGATTCTGTTGATTAAAGTTGCTGTCGTCACTTTTGATTTGCAGTTTCACATTTTTGCCTTGTTTTAAGTCTCAAGTTTTGAATTAAAACAGGAAAGAAAACTTGTCGTGGAAGACAGGCTTGATACGTCGCGCCACGTCATTCAACCCGTACGTACCGCGTCACCCATTCCGTTACATCTACGTCAGTATGACGTAACGCCAGTAAAACTGAGCGCTCATCCAGTAACACCGGTTCTTCCATCTCCAGACGCAGACTCACTATTGTGGCAACATTCTGCCGATAAGGTGTGGGACGTCAGTGATTGGTTGGTTGTGTTATAGGGGTATGACGTAATATACGATTTGTTTTAGGACAGAGACTTCTTGGAGGATGAAGAGTTTTTCCTGGAGACTTTAAAGCGTTCTCATTACCAAGAACTGACGCCATGAGGAAATTGATTGATTTTAATTTTTAGGATATTTTAATTTGTTGATGTTGAATCTCAAGAAAATTTGGACGAGTAACAATTCCACTTGCTGTCCACAAACAGTATTTTATGGAAATATTGCGTCCTAAACACTCGAATTTATGTAGTTGGTGTTCAGTACTTTTTATGATTATATCCCTACCAGTTGCTTTACTGATGTGTTTTTTTTGCTTTGTATTGCGGAACGTATGACTATTGAATTGTCGTATTGGTTGGTTTGCGTTGAAGAAATATTCAATCCACTGTGACGATTGCGTCTTTCCAGTATTTCCTATATCTCGTACCTTGTTGTAGTTACACACAACGTTAGTAGCAAGTAAAAGTTTTGTGAAACATGGCTGCTTGGAAATCCTTGTCATACACACATATGAGTTTTTGAAGATTGGTTTTCAGGGGAATTATGGTTTAAAAAAAATGCATAAAGTTTTTTTCGTCTCTGTAGATTTTTTGCAAATATATTTCAGTTGCGATTGTTAGCAAACATAAGCGATCAAACACCATGTTTTCGCGCAAAAAAAAATTGTTGTAAGTAATCATGAAAATAGGGAAATTAGGCGTTGTTTTCTTACATTCAAAACTGGTCCTTTTAACTGTTTTACCAACGATAGAAACCCACAAAATTTACACAACTCTATTAAAAGAGATCTGTTTTTATTGAAGAACTTTACTTGGGTCGGATTTGACCTGTTACGTTTTGCAGATGATTCAAGAACCGACGCAAGCATTGACAAAGTTCTCGTAATTTACGCCATGCACGGAGGAAGTAGCTGTTATTTCATCGCAACCACGCATCAAGCACGACAAATGTTTATGTACACGTAGCAACTAAACCCAAAAGCTGCTTACAGCAATATGTTCGACGTGGATGCTGATGTGTTTACTTTATATAACGAAATAGTTCAGAAGAAGAAATATCGCGGTTTCTCCATGTTGCTCGATGCAAGTTCAATACGATACTGCTTAAAGGTGGACAAGACTATCGCTAGCATCAGTTCTGACCCCTTTCAAGACTTGGTGGATATATTCGATGATGAGAGCGCACGGTGAGAAAAGTAAAAATTTGTTAATGATCAGTTGGAATCTTTTCATTAAACAACAAACAAAACCTCTCTTTTTTAAAATTTGCGTCATATAGGCATGTTTAGGTGACTGAAAGGAAACAAATTGGCTTCATGTATATAACAACCATGTAAGACGATCGGTCGTTCTATTACAATTAACAAATATTTATCTGAAAAATGAATCAGTCGGAGTAAGATTGTACGACGCAATCTTAAAAATAAACGAAGAAAACATTATTTGTTACATTTGAATCCATGGGTTCGCATCAGAAGTTTACATTTCTTGTCAATTAACCTCAGCATCAAAAACAATTATAGTTTATATATTCTGTAGCTCTTATTTCTATTATTTAAGATCCGCCTTTACCGACCATTGTGTAACAATATGTCAAAATTGGTTTTCAGCGTAACTTGATGGCAATGCTTGTGCTACAAAATTGCCTGTCACATATGCATGTAGTTTAAAATCGATGGCGGCTAATCGAGTAAATGCTGTACATAAAAAAAGCACACAAATTCTCTTATTTGCCGTTACCTGTGTATACCTGTACAGATACTTGGCTTTCGAAGCTATTGGTGAAGGCTACGATGGTTCATTCCTCAAGAAAATGGCCTTTGTTCACTGGGTTGGCCCCCAATGTACACAAAGGCAAAAGATAGCGAGCTATGGTGCAAATGATCAAGTCATGGAATTATTCGATGTTGTCGTCGGACATTGTGAAGGACAAAAGGATGTCACAAGGCCTTGGATTTTAGATGCTGTTAACAGGCCCATTTACTCAAGATTTTATGGCAAAGATGTGTTCAAAGACGGAATAAGCGGACTGTATTATTATGGCTAAAAACCAGTATATTTCCCAAACAATAAGTCGATTTTTTTTTCTTGACGAAACAACGTACTGCCGAAAAAGTTGGTTGTGTTTTTGTCTAAAGTTTTGCCCAGCATTACCAACAACCAAATTTGCATTCGTGCTGTTAGCCGGAAAGCGTTATTACGAAAATTAGTCAATACTATGTAAACATTTGCACAAGCAACCTGGACGTATAACCTTTGCTTTAACATTTTGGTAAATAACATTTTTGTTGCATTAACATTGTCGTAAATAATAGTGTTGGGAAGTACAGTAAACCTCGGTGGGTTGGGATGAAGGATCTTTGCTGGCCGCAGTTAAGCTAAGATCCTTAAAAATGTCCAACAATTATTTCAAATAAACAAGCAAAGTGTGTTTTTACGCATGCTAATTCCAGATTAATTCCCGAGTTACAAATTTGAAGGCAAACTTTATGTAATTATGCTGGTGTTTCAAATACAACTGTGTTCATCTTCCGAGCAGATAAAACAACAGCACTTTTATTAAACAACGCAGAAGTAATGCCATGCTTACGCATAGCAAGGCGGGATCATCCCACTGCGCAGGCCCTTTATATTTGGCGATCACAGCTCTAATATTCTGATCATAAGGTTCACAGGCTTCGCAGCCAAGGCATTGCAGCCAAGCTGGATCAGCCACTTTTCCCGATCAGCCACTGTGAACACTTTTATTAAATATGTGAATATATTGCTTGCTTGTGCACTGCTTTTATAAGAGACTGACTATGAAACCACTTTATTAGCACGAGCTTTCGCGAGATTGATCTCGCTTCTTCAGGTGCAGCAAATGACGTGTCAAATAAAATGCGGTAACAGCGCTAACAAGAAAGAAAAAAAGGAAAAACGCACGAAGAGGTGATCATTGTTGGTCAGTTAGTGCCCGTGGCATCTTGGTGCGCGTAGTGACTCGTAAAGCCCCAGTCTCTATTGAGACCGTGGTTGATAGAGTCAAACTTTTCGATGTGGCGTTGTTCCGCCGTCTCTCTCGCTAGTCTAGTTCTTCTCTGGACCTTCTGCAGAACCATAACCCTCATGTCTTCAACACTGTGGTCAGGCTCGTTGAAATGAGCTCCTACCGGTTTCTCGGTATTGTTGTGCCGAATATCGCTCTTGTGTCCGTTCATTCGTTGTCTTAGTGTTTGTCCGGTTTGTCCGATGCACAAAGCTCCTGGACAGCGAGCACACGTTAAGGCGTAAATGACGTTGGTTGACCTGCAGGAAAATGTTCCCTGTGGTGAGAAATTTTGCCTATGCTTAGTCATGAGGTGATTAGACCGGTGTATATGGTGGCATAATGCGTATCTCGCACCTCCACATGGGTATGTCCCAAAGTTCTTCTTGGTAGTAGTCCCCGTGTGGGTTAACAATGTTTTCAGGTTAGGTGGTTGGCGATAAGCGACAACCGGAAGCTGCGGGAATTAAATATGTGATCACTATAGGACTGACCTAGATTATTTACCGTTGTGCGACTGATCGTTTTGGCAGAGTAAAAGTGTTCAGCTTAAATCCCATCCTTCATATATCCTTTGACTTAAATGAGCACAAAAGCTTGTTTAATTAGATTTTAGTTTGTGTAAAATAAGTTTATTTTTTGGGGGGCAACAAGAATACGCACTCCACGTGTAACTCCATACCACTCCTTTATTTTCAACACAAACACAGTCTGGCGACTATAAAATGGCGACACGGAATTCAATCAGCGATCACGCACAGTGAACCATTCAACCGAAACACAGAGAATGGCTTCGTATGGCTTCGTCTGGTGTCACTAAAACGAAAAGAGATAAAACCAAGCTCAGTAGTTGACTGGTGATTGTGTAATGCTCGCGTTGCTCGCTAGTTAAACAGTTCTACGATTTTTAAGCTCAATACTACAGCAAAAAATGCGATGATTTGTCTTTGAATTTTGCGAAATAACAGTCATGAATATAGGTGAATTGTTGTGTGGTTGAAGTACGTAAGAGACAGTTCAAATGAATGTTTATGTGAAAGTCGCAGAAATTCCGTATTTAGTCTTTACATGCGTATGCTTTTAAAGACTAGAACCGTTGGTCTGAATTTGTACATTTTTCCTGTATCGTCGCTCAGTCAGTCATGGGCCTTTCCAATGATGATATTCGTCTTGGATTTAATAGGTATTATGAGCGTTGTAGTGTTTGCCTGTCATGTAGTTACAGTAACATATTTAACATTTATATTCCCCGCAAAATGCCGTGTATTTTCCGAGAAAATAAGCAAACACATGTGTGGTAATTCAGGTACTACCATAGCACCAAACATGAATTGTTAATATTGGTTTACTGCCACAACCTAGTGACTTTGTGGTCGTTTGACTGTTACGCAGCTACACAAAGTAGGGTTGTTGTAAAAACAATAATAAATCAGGTACAAAATGATGCTTGAAAAGATATTTACATGGAGAGACCTTTTTTCGGAGCACAAAATGAAACCATGGTGGGAATCTCTTCGTTCCTACTCGCTGGCTTTGTTGACAACGGCGACTGTTTTGCTTTTTCACGAAACATCTTCCAATGCAGTCACCTGTGCTCCCATCAATTTAAATACAAGCATTCAGTTTGGTCAGCCGGTTGCATTGTTTGTAAACGGACAGTGTGTAGAGCATGCAAACAAAGTAGTACTGCTGCATTTCTGGTGGATTGGAATCATGTTTTTCAGTTTGTTGTTCGTTGCAAATAACGCCTGGGAGTACTTTCCAATATGTGCAGATTCCATTGCTTCGTTTCATGCAAAGTTTGAGTTATTTATTGGATTTGACAGAAGCACAGAAGAAACAATTGAATTAGCAACCTCGAGAAATGGGTCTGATACATCCCCACAGGAAAAGGAAGACCGATTCCGGTGCAGAGAAATTCTTGAAACTTTTGCTTCTTTGCCAGATAAAAAGAAAAGTGTTCCTAATCATTCAGGAAAAGCGAAAAATTCGAAACTTATCGTCAACAACAAAACAAACACGCAATCAGGAAATAACTTATCGAAACTGCAATCAACTTCGAATGTGTATTTTAGGAGAAATATTTTGTCATTATTTATTTGCATTACCTGGGTAGGGTACTTAACAGCAGTGTTAAATACAATACTTGATGAAAATATAATCTTTTTCTGCACATGCCTGAATCACGAATTTGTTTGCAGTTACACAAAACCCCATATCATTCGTATGTCGGCAGTTGTACAAATTCTCGCTTTGCTGTCACAGATGATCAGTTTATGTAAAGCTGCCTGGAAAAATTACAAAATAGACGACGATAATTTGTTCCTGAAAATTTGTGCAGCTTACGGTAACAATAAACAAGTGGAAGAATATAAGAATATTCGTGAAGAACTTGGTAAAGAAACACTCATTATTTCTTTGAAAGAATGTCTCAGAATAACAAAAGAATCTCCTGGTAGTATGGATGATAAACACTTTATGCTTTTTTACAAAAAATTCTACCCTGAGTAAATGTTTTTCTGATAAATCGAGATCTTGTCTTAAATCTTGAACTTTATTGATATTTCTTGGCGATGTTGAATTTATTTCCTGAACTCTCTTATTTGTTTTAGTTTTTTCTCAGTAGCACTTTTATATAAAGTAGAATGTGAATTCCGAGGTATTTTGGTTGCATGAAACAACTTAAATTTTCCTTACAACTGCTACACAAATACATGATTTATGGGAACGAAAATAAATGCGAGCGACGCAAAAATATTCTGCAATTGCAGCCCGAACTCCAAAAATCCTTGCGAAGCTCGTCATTTTATCGCAAATCGAAAGCCATATGACAAGCACAGTGATTGGAAATTAACTGCAAAAAATTTACGTCACGTTTATCGTCTCACATTTTGTTGATTTGCGTGTAAACTGCCTTATTCCGTTGGGAGGCAATAATTTTCATCAATTTGAAAGCGAAATTAGGGGCAGCTTCTCAAAGAATACAGCATGAATGTCTCGTAATACACAAGACAATCCAGACTTCCTTCCTTTACATACCCCAATTATTCCAATATTACCGGGCAGAATACCACGAAACGGACCACGAAGGACTCGAACCCTTATTCTTCTGATTAATTTTTTCTACGTCTTTTCCATTTGGCCATTTGTCCGCTGCGAAAAAACATATTTGTTTCAAAGGCATGAAAGTAAGAATGTTGTTCAGTCACATTTTGTCTTTCCGTCATCCATATGTTGCACACATTTTTTTGTGGGATATCCGAGTAATTCGAAATAATACATCCTTTTGTTGCATAAAAGTTATCTTTGTTGTTATTGTATAACAAGATGGTAATAAGTCTAGTTGCATGACACAACTTGGCATTTTGTTACAGTTACTACAAAAATAAATGCTTACATGTGTTCGAAAATTGCTGCGGCCAAAGTTGAAAACGTCACTTTACCCCAAATTGAAAACAATGGTTTAGCTACTGCGAAAACCGTCAAACGATGTCGCGTTTATCGGCGCCCAGCTCAGATCAGCGCGAATTAAGCTTTTCAAAATTGCTCAGCTTTATTTGTTTTCGTTAATTTGAACAAGTTTTTCTTCTATACATTTATACAGGGGTTTGACATTGACAAAAGTATAAGCACTAAGGAACTCGATCACTCATACTTCTAATTTGAAGTCAAACGCCTTATCCTATGGTCAAAAGTTCCTTTGTGGATAACTTCATGTACCCACGTATGTTCGTTGATGTTCAACCCAGGTAAGGTAAACGTCATATAAACGACTTGTCATCTCATCTGCTGTATGTAGTTGTACCTTTTCCGAAAACGCAATCTGAATTAAATTAACCTTGTCAGATTTGAATTTAAATTTAACCTAGCCGGAGTCACAGCTCTGTTTTCCCCGCAGATTAGTTTTTCAATACTAGGTCTCTCTTTTAAACAGCGTGGCAACTGATTTCCTGCTCGACATTCAAATATTCCCATCATCATGACGTTGGTCGCGAGAAAGCGACATAATTCTAATCTATAATGTTGTTTTTCACGCGACTTCCCTCTTCCTCTTACTTTTTTAATCGTTAATCAAGTACTTTGGCTCCATTCCGCAGCATGACTTCAATAAAATAGGTAATTTCACATTACGCAAATGAAGTCACTTCTAAAGCGAACCTGTTGGCAACCCTCTGCTTGAAGTAACAAGGAAACTGCTTTCGGCAAATTGTCGTGCAATTGTAAACAATTTATAACCCCCAGTGAACAAACAACTTGACGACAGTCAAACCCTCCCTCTTCTGCGGTCTATCACAGACCTTGGTCAGCTGCATTAAAACCTTGCAGTCGCCTTTGATAGAGCTGGCAACAGAGCTCAATGTTGGAATACGAAGAGACGAACTGCGAGTTGAAACTGGGCCTTCGTCGTGTTGTTGAGCGTAAGGTAAATAAAATAGTCAGGGACAGATATGGTTTAAAAGTAAATAAAGATATGTGACTTTCGGGAAATTCACGAGCTTGGTATCCATTTGAATCTCGTTTACAGACAATCTTGCTGAACGTGGCCACCCGTGGTGGAAGGACGAATGAAGCCGTCAAAAAGTTTTGCTGCGCAGAAAAAGAGGTGTGTGTACAAGAAGAGGTAATGGTTTCGTTCGATGTGTTTTCCTGTTCACCAACGTACCGGTAATGTTGGCCGCGAACGTAGCAGCAGAAAGATTACGAAACGACTTCACATTGAAACAACGTTGCTCGTTGCTGTCACACATTGTAGATGTCTTCGTTTGGACCTGGATGCCACCTACCTTTGTCTCAGAGGTAATCCTTATAAAAATATTTTTGTTGCAGCCATTTGGTCTCCACCTTCGTTGTGGTTGCCAACTTCATAACGGAGATGAACAGCGGGCGACAATTCAAACAGACTCATGAAGTGTGGTTGGAACTTGTACCTCATCACAATTCACAAGTTCAAGAATACACACACTTTTACCCTCTCAACACTGTTTTTATTGATAACAACAACAAGTAGCACAAAATATTCGCAATCAGCAAACATTCAACACAACGATTACATTTTGGTGAAAGTTTGAATTAGCCGCGAAAGACCAAGCCGATATTGAATGTCAAACAGTAATTGATGGTTAGAAAAAAAAACTTCAACCAAAAATCTTGCAGCTGGACTTTGATCCAATGTTAACGATGGAATGTGAATTATGATGAGATTTACACAGAGAGTTTGTCCTGCCAAGAATTTTACGAATTCTGACTTGCATTTTATGTACGATATACAAAATACACAGGGCGAGGTTTATGTACAAGGCGTGTGAGAGGGGTTTTCAGGGGGTGTTTTAAACATTTTTTTTGGTGATAATTGAAGGTAGCGGAATACAATTTCATCTGTCGATAGTTTGTATTCCATGAGTTGATTGCATGAAATGTTTCCAACATCATGACATCATATTTACAAGTTAACGTTGATCCAGAAACAAAATGTATTAAGGAAGTCACTGAAAGCAAAGGGGAATCACCGCATTATAGTAATGTCCAAAATGATTCTACCCAAGTTGATGTCAAGTGTTCCAACACTTGTACATAATAAAAGTGTCCATGTGTTGAATGACGTGTGACGTGGACGAAGAGTCCAACCAACTCATCACGTGACCTCATACTATGGCACATAAAATGAAGACCCACAAAATAA
Source organism: Ascidia mentula (assembly GCF_947561715.1). NCBI lineage: Eukaryota > Metazoa > Chordata > Ascidiacea > Phlebobranchia > Ascidiidae > Ascidia > Ascidia mentula. The sequence continues at coordinate 17,806,842 of NC_138568.1, read as the reverse complement.
AAAAAAAGCATTCACGTATGTTTGTTCCGTTGTTTAGGTCTGACGTCAAAGATGTTACTTTGTCCTACTTGTGAGATTTTCAAATGGAAAGTTATGACTTGATATCAATTTTATGTTGCGATTACTTTGCCATCACAAACTAAATAGTATTTTACACAAAGAAGGTACGCGTGACGTCAAAAAAGATTCAGTTATATCCATTCGATGCCAGGAAAAACACATGTTGCAGATGCTGAATGAAAGGATTATTTACAGAGCGGTTTCTGCTTCAACCACATGTAAGTTTTCTCGGTTAGCAACCACAACCACATTTTCCTGTTGTCCTTCCTGTGGTTCACGTTTGAAAACGGCACGTAGGTCATCCCGGACTCTATCATAAAGTAGTTTCGGTGCGTTGGAGTAGATGAGGGGATTTAGAGAGCTGTTGATGGGGAGTAGGATAATTGCTGACACAGCGTACATCACTGGAGGCATAGGTAATCCACCGAAGTATATAAATGCCATGATGAAAATTGGAACCCAGCAAAGAAAATCAGTAATTATCAGTCGAAGGATTTTCTTTTGCATTTCTGCCGAAACAAACAGCATTAATGATATGATATGTCTGCAAATACGAATGTGCTTACCTTTGTTTTGTCTTTGCCGCCCTTCCATCTCTCTCGTTCACTTGCCGGGCACTGGCAGTTGTCTTCTTGTATATCCAAAAATACGTAATTGCCACAAGCATGAAGGCCAGGAAGTTAAGAGTAATGATGGCGATTGAATATCCCCATGCCTTGTCGTTAGTCGTTACATACAGTTTGCTAATGCAAACACTGCTGCTGCTGTAATATCTACACATAAACAATTTTTTGGTGATAAAATTGAAGATTTTGCTCGAATAAAAACGAACCCTAAATATCCAGAAATATCAAATAGCTCAGTGTAATTGTAATCCTCAAGAATATCCATAAAATCCATCCAAGAATTAGCATCATTTACTCGCATGAGGGCAGTGTTTAATACCTGGGAATCGTTGCTTGTGAAGTGGTGTTGGAAAGTTACAAATCGATCCATGAAGTTATTCATGCCTGTATACGCTACGCTAGAGTCATTCGAAACTGGTTTCACCACCAACATCAACGACAATGTCTTACTAGAAAAGTCGACTGCAACATTGTCAAAAAACGGATTCTCATTCATCCAAGCTTTGGTTTCAAACAAATGTTGAAGTTGAGTTGTGAGTGGAATAAAAGCAATTGTAAACGAGAATACCCAGGAGAGGATAATGGAAAGGATGACAATTTTCAATTCCGGTTTCAAGGATGCATCGAGTGGCTGAAACAAAAGAGAACATTAACGTGTTTTTATTGAAAGCCATACGTTTGCAAGCTCGGTGGTTATTTCACATCGAGGGACGGGGAATGTAATTGTCAGTTCGAATCCCATCGGACTGGAAATTGTTTACTCTTTCTCTAGCCTGTAGTTCCCAAATTGAGCAAAACTACGTCATTTCAACAATATTTCTTTCAGTTTCGTTTCTCATGTCAGGCTTAGATTCTAGCGATAGCTGTTAGAGTGATAATAAATAGGTTTCCGGAGATAAAAGATTTCCACAGAGAAAGTTGTCATAAACTTTTGCAACGGGTCGTCGCCGGTTAAACGAAGTTGGCAATAGCTGAATTAACCAAATACAGTTGTTTCACTTACGTTTTTCACAGCATACAGACGGAATATGGTCAACAGGACCATTGTAAACACCGATGTTTCGCTTGAAAGTAAAACCAATACCCCCATTGTGGTGCAACTTCCGCTTGATCTCCAAATAAAGTCATTGGCACAATAATTTCCGGAATATCTGACACCAGCGGCTCCCAGCATGATCTAATAAAACGGATAGATTCAAAACGAGCAGATGGTTTGTGTGAAATGCAGCAGATTGTGATTTTGTCGTCGCCAACGTTTTGCCTTCCATCACCATGACAGCCTCAAAACAAATTAAAGGTGTTCTTATTGTGCAACAAAGACAAAACAAACTTAGTTTAATTTACCAAATTTCCGGCAATGGCGAGCATCCCCATTACCCACACAATAGCTCGTAGAAATGGGTTTGCAATCAACTCGTATCGTGATGAAAATATGTTTTCGTTGATCACTTTTGTAGTTGTTGGGCACTCGTCTGACCAATCAGAGCAGTCGCCGACTCCATTGAATTGCTATATGGAGTAAATTAAAGAAAACTTTGTAGTTAAGTTGGTCATATTGGCGTCTGTAAACAGCATAATGCGGAATTACTGTTTTGTATGTAATTGGTGAACAACGGAACTATGGAAATTGGACAAAAAATGTGTACTGTAATATGCATGTGTAATTTTGTGTAAGTCAAATGCGTGTGAGGCGCTAATTGGCCAGTAATCTGGCGACAAAAACAAAAAATAATTGGTAAACTGGCAGTTCTCATCTGGTGGCAAACATGGAGGTGTGCTTGTGTCGTTAGGTGTAAAGAACATGATTTTTGCAGTGGGTCGCACTTTATTCTTTGGTATTCGTCCTTTTATCATTGGGTGCTTCTAAAGTTTCATTCATATTGACGTCATTTTAGTTAATTATGAAAGTAGCCGACTCTGTAGTTCGGCTCCCAACTTTTGTTTTGACGTTGAGTCGTTAGTGTAGGGTGAACTTAGCGTTTACCATAGTTGGGGTTGGGAAATTAAGCGCTAAAAAACGGAGAAAAGATTTTTCTACATCGGTCCTAAAACTTCCATACCCGCCCTCCCAATAACTTTAGTCCGAATTCGGGATCACTGACTTAAATTTCGGTCACAACAGCAACATGAACGGAATCAAAACATCTTTGTCACAGGACACACAACTTAAAATATTGTTAACATGTGTTTACCTTTTCCTTCTTAACGAACAATGGATCTTTGTTTTCGCAATAAAACCTCCCGTCCTTTGTGCATTTTTTTTCGTCACTTTGATCATCGCAGTTAATTGTGAGGTCACAAACATCCGATTAGTTGACAGAAATCTGTCACAAGAATCTGGGAAATATAAACGCTACGCCAGTTGAAAATCGCTCGTATTTGTAACAACCAATCAAGGAGGTTATAAAAGAAAATGTACACATACACATCTGATCCGTTTTCCTCTATCTTTATTTGCTGTGAAAATTTGTCGAGGGGGATTTGATTTTCCAATAGCGCTGTTGTCTATTTCCAGCCCAGGTTTACACCGTCATTGTTCTGTAGTGCAGGGCGCATTGAGGTCATGGGCAAATGCACAACTGCAAATACGGAATGTCGAACCCGACTATCTCTCGAGCAAGGTCTTCAACTACCATAATAACACGTCTCCGCAAAAAAATGCATTCACTCTTTTGAGTCCGACTTATCTGGGATCAACCAGGCGAAGCTTTGTATTTTTTGTTGATAGAAACCTTGCAAAAGCCCAACGAAATGTCAACAATTGTATGAAGGAAACCACACATGATTTAGATAATATTTTTAACCATGTTAAAGCCTCTTTACAAAGCAACGTTTGTTCGAAATGTTTTTCGTAGAATAATTCAATGTAAGGTAATTGCATTTAGCACAAACTATTAACATTATATAGCCTGATACAAAGTCATGTAAAACGAAAAAAACGTGGTGATGCGTTTTCTTGGTGTTGGTTGTGTGCTGTACCAGTATCATTACCCTAAGGATGCCTTGTTGGATAACAGGCGAAACGTCGGTTAATAAAGTTAGGTTTTTATTGTGCCAGAAAAACAGACTATTAAATTACAATATGCAACAGAAACATTATATTTGATAGAAAAAAACAATCAGACAAAACAGGGATAGCAGCAGGCCTCGGTCGTATCAGGAGCAAATATTGGGTTAAACGCACCAGTAAGCATGAAGACAAAATTGACAGACTGAATGTGACCTTACCTTCTGCAGCGGACGGAAATTTTATGTCATGAAGTTTTCAAACGCCAAATCATTTCTTTTTTAAGTCTCGCAGAAATGTTTTGATTGTTTGTATAAATTATTGTAACAAGCAATATTCTTCCCAATTTTACTCAAAAGAAATTTGTTTTGTTCTTAGGATATGTCAATCGATGTGAAACAGAAAGTAGGTATGACAGATGCGGAATTCCATTTACCTCCACAAATATGTCCATACAATAACCCTTTGTCCTGCTATAAGAAATATGAAAATTACTATTGTCGAAAAGCAACAAAAAGCATACATTTCACGTTGTTTGAGACAAAATAGAACACATATATAGCATTGTGGATCCAACCGCAACAAAATGTTGTTCGATATCTAAATTTTTCCAAAAAGCAAATGATTCAGGCAAATTATCAGTAATTTATTGAAATTATGTGTTTCATTTTTGTGGCAATGGAAATTTTAGTGATATTAAAGCACATAAGGTTTTAACTTAAAGCTTCAAATGTTTTTTCTTCTTCTGGTTTACATTCAGCTCGCGTTTAGGTCAAGGTCGACTGCCAACGTGAGCTCATAAACCAAAAATATCGTGTCAAGTACTGCTGGATAAACCCCAAGTCAGCAGTAACAAAATCCCTTCGCTTCAACAAACTACTCTGCTACGGACATATCAACAAACTACTCTGCTTCGGACATATCGGCGACAAGTATGTCTGTTCTAAGATGGACTATTAATTCTACCAAAGGAAATCATTAAATCTTAGCGGTTGTTTTCGTCGAATTGTTCTTGCGACCCTTTAGTTAAGATTGTAGTTTAGTATTTACAGAAGGCAAACAGATCTTGCTCCACAAGCATATTTGTGGAATTTGTATCATTCCTTTGGATTAAAGTTACAGGGAATTTTTAATCTAATCACTAATTTAAATGCTTTAATAGCGATTGTAACATTTGGGATTCTGTATTTCCCAGGAAAATTTTCAAGCAATTTTTGCACATGGTTCGTTATTGTAAATGAAAGTGACAAAAAAATACAAGAAAAGTGATAATATACCGTGTGAAGATAAAGGACAGTAACAACTCAAAATTATTTTGTTTATAAGACTCGACAATTTCAACGACAAAACGGCACAGATTGTGACGATTTTGGATGAACAGAAATCTATATTTAAAATTTCCGGTACTTTAACTTAGACCATAGGAAATGTATCCGTTAGCCACACTTTGCAACGATTTTGAAAGTTTTATTTCGGGAAAATGAGTAATCAATAACACAAATTAATGTAATACAAACGAGAACAGCATAATGTTAACAGACAATCCAGAACTATGAGCGTTCGCATATAAAATGTAAGAGTGGGTTGGGCACATTACACAGGTCATGGTCATGTGGACGACTACAGAGGTTTGTACACAATCACAAAAATGCGGTGCTGCCAAAAGTACTGTGCGGTCTAATCCAAGTCAGCAACCACTATTACAACACGACTCCATGTTTGCAAAAAGAAACTTGGCTAAGTGACCCGCTTATCTAAAATCAGCCAAGCAAAACGTTTCATCTTTAAACTGATCCACTTATTAGTGATTATATTATTTAAACAAAATTTATCTGTAAATTGAAGTCGTGATGGCCAACGGCATTTTGATGATATGTACAGCCACACATTGTAGTATCTTTAGGCATTGACAAAAACAGACTATGTGCTTTTATGTTGAATGTCGACGAAAGAATTTCAACAAACATTATCAAGTAATAACGTATCGCACCATGTGTATAAATTGATGTAATGTAATTATAAATTACATCAGGACTAATACAACATTTTATCATTTCATTGCAACTTCAATTTCAATCGCCACATTTTGGTGGTGTCAATTTTGAGATTTCTGTCTTAAGTTTTCACACCAGTGGAGTGCGCGTAGGTCATGTTTAAGTGATCAAGTACAAATACGAGCTGACAAACCCTAAAAATTCGAAGCCCTGCTGAGTCTATAAAGTTCACAAATCCTTTGAAAGACATGAACATTGTTTAATTTTTTAGAAATGCTAACAATTTGGAAGCAAAGGATTTGTCATACGTATTCTCTTGGGATTTTTGCAAAAATTGTTGTTATGCTGTAAACTTAATGAAACAAATGTACGCACCTTTTATAAAACGCTCATAACTTGTCGGGAAAAAGACGTTTCAGTCGAAAATGATGTAGGGTTATTTGGATATAGTGTGAAATATCAATCCTTTTTGTTTTGTCTCAGTTTGGTTTATAAGAATATGTTCTCTCACCTAGTTTTCATACCACCAGCGAGCGTTCAAAGTAACAAGCGGATGCAGATATGGCACAACTGCAAATGTGATATAAAAAACGAAAATGTCGGGTTTTTTACCTGGTCAATTCTTCATGGTTCCAAGAAAGAAGCATTTAACTTTTTTTATTCCCTGTCATGTAATCAAATTAGAAATTATGTACTCATTATTATGAAATTAATTAAACATTACTGTGTTGTTTAAACAAATGACAAAATCGTATGTTAATTTTAATATAGTTGTACTGTATCCACAAGATTTCTTTTCTGATCACTGGGTTTGCGCATCAGCACCACTTATAGATTTAACGATTACGCATAGAATGATAGCGTTTATTTACTTTGTTTGTCCAAATACTATCATGGAAACCAGTTGCTAATATTACAGAATACAAGTAAATGTGAATATATACCCTGAAAGGAAATACGTTTACGTTATTTATGTAACTGTAGCTTCGCGAATCCCTATCACGTTTTCTTCATGGTATATGGGTCGTGCTTTTTACCCATTTCAGCTGTAAATCGCCGATGCACGCAAGTCCCCCACCTAGATTCAGCATTTACCTAAAAATCAGCCCACGTGGTAGCGCCAATGGACTGAAAACACACTAGTCAATTTATGTACATAACATGTACCCCACTATAAAAACCACTGTGCCCTACTTCATGTAACTACTTCATGATCAACATTGCATCCAAAATTATGAAACAATCTTTAGCTTTTTAAGCTTTGGAATTACAAACTTATTTGGATAAACTGCTTCAGAATGATTGCTTGGTAATGCTGGACTAAAGCTTGGTACCAATGTTGGGGAGTTAAACACAAATAGATCATAGAAACATCTGTATCAGGTAAACAGAAACGAATTTTAAACGCACACAGTCCAAGGTATCCAAGGAACCTATTCGTTGTTGCATTTATGGTTGGTTAACTGCGACGTTAAACCGGTAGTGCTATTACAATGAAATTTTTTAAGTATGTGAGCTCCAGTTTTGAGGTTGTACATTTGACTGTAATCAAAACGTGCGCTAACGGAACGGAAAACAAAAGAGAAAATGGAGTAAAATTGTATTTTCCCAAGAAGATTTTTTGAAATTTTTGAAATTGTATACGTAAGACACGAATTGAACGAAAAAATATGAACGGTTACTAGGTGGCGCAAAAGGACAGTTAAGACCCAAATTGGTCCATTCATAAAGATTATTTCCACGCCAAACCTGTTCATTCTGCAAAGTTTGGATAAAGGGGCTTTTCTAGTAGACTTATTGCAATTTGACCGAAAATGGGAAGCAAAGTCAACATAGCGTTAGTCGTGTTGTTGTCGTGTGGATTATGGTTATGTTCCAATGGTGAAGACAGTAATGCAGAAAATCGCGGGCCTCTCGGTGGAATTAATGGTTACATAAAGAATCTCCAAAGAAGAAATGCCAAAATTCAAGTGTTACCTGCCATATCTGGATTCAAACGTGATTTTGAAAATCGTCGTAAAAGGGAAATAGGAAATAGAGCGCTTCCTGTAGGTAAATCAACTAGTAATTTACAAAATGTAGTTGGATTCACCCGTGATGTTGAAAATCGTCAAAAAAGAAATTCAGGAAACGTTCAAAGGAGGCGTGTTGTGTATGTTTGTGGTTGTAGGCGTTGATCAAGCAAGGCCTTGGCTCGAAATTGGGTTTGTCAGACGGTAGGCTATGTGTATTGTTTGCATTTAGCCATGACCTAAACGCACGCTATTGGAGTGGCAAACTAAGGAGTTGTTAAATTGTTTTTATTAAAATCACAAGATACCTAAATGCACAATATAATGCTTTAAATATCATTGCAAAGTCGTCGGCCATCCCGACGACAACTAATAGATAAACATAGTTTCAAAAATTTAAACACAAATTCCTTGTGAATTGATTACTAACACTATTTTGTGGTACAAATATTAACGGAGAATTAAGGCAAGAATCGTCAGTTTTATTCCTTTCACATTTGGTGTGAAAAGTTGTGGAGGAGGATATTTAATTTTTCATGAGCGCGAGTTGATTTTCAGCCCAGGTTGTCCCCCAAGTTTTCAGAATTGCAACGCGCTTTGAGGATGTGCATTTGACCATGACCACAAATAAGGGCTGCCAAACCCGATTTCGTGCGTCGACGTCACACCTTCAACCACAAATAAAACGCCTCCCAAATTTGGGAATAAATGCATTTACAGACTTAAGGCCGATCTTAAAGCAGCCAAGCGAACCTTTTTTTCTTCATGATTCACAACCAATTGTTTGAACGAAGTCTTTCGTTATACAACTATATCGTAATCAAACACTCCTTTAATAACCCGGATTAACCAACCGAAACTTTGCTTGTATTCTTTGTAGATTAGCATTTTACTGAAGCCAAACAGAATGTCAAGAAACTTTACAGTGTGAAGAAAACAATACAAAACACAGTTAAAAGAAGGCTTTTTACACAAGCAACGTCTGGCCTTTATTTTGTTTTTGAAGATGATAATTCAAGTTAATTGTGTTTGGATTTAACCATTAAAATCATGAAACATTATGTCAAAGTCATGTTCAACGAAGAAGTTCCAGCAATCAGTCAAAACAGGGATAGCAGCAGGTCAAGGGATGTATCGGGAGAAAAACGAGTGCAAAAGTGGGATTTAACGCATCAGTAGCCCCGCAGCAGAATTTGGTGCAGTCAAGTGTGATCCTACTTTTGCAGCTGACAAAAGTGTCATGAAGTTTACAAACATCAAATCATTTATTCCCAAGTCTCCCTAAACATTTTTGATTGTCGTAATAAATCACTGCAGTGAGTAATATTTATCCCAATGTAACTCATAGTACATTTCACTTGGTTTGAGCCAAAACATATTACAAACAACAGCCTAAATTTGCGGTTGCAAAATCAAAATCTTATTGCAGCTAATTTAGGCAACTAGTCAGCATTTCATTTAAATTTATGTTTCATTTTTCTTGGAGTGACAACCTCTGTGACAATACGGTTTTACGTTTTTTATTTTTGAAGAATATTTTTCTCTTATGGTTAACATTAAGCTCGCGTTCAGGTCACGGTCGACTGCCAACGTGAACTAACAAACCCAAGAATGTGGTGTCAAGGACTGTTGGGTCAACGCCAAGTTGACAGCAACCCTAAAATCACTTCGCCACCACAAACTACTTTGCTACAGACATATCGGCGCGAGTACATATAACTAAAATTAGATCGTCCACAAAGCTCGACTAGTTCGACGCCAGCCTGGGCAAATTATAAGGGGTTAGGATTAACGGATATCTCTGTTAGAAATTTGGGATATGCAACTTAATTAAGCCTTACAAGGCGTCTGTTAAGATTTAGCATGGTTTCGCCCTTAATATAATAACTAGCTTTAAAGCGCAGAAAACACACCTTATCGCTTGTTTACTTGCCTTGTTCAATGCCTTTTTCCCCATTTTTTGTTTAAGGCTACTGGAGTCATGAGTACATTTCTCTCCAGGTTTTTGTTTGTCTTAGACTGCGTGTCACCGAGAATTTTAACGTTTTATATCGTCGCCACTTGGTCTGTCTGTAGTTGTGTTCAATACTCAACATAGCGCTTGATCTTTACTTCTAAGTTTAGTATTTGAAGAAAGAAACTGACGATATCACCATAGGCACATCAATTAATTCTTGTTTTTAAAATAAACTTCAAACTAACGCTGATTGCCCACCAATATTTTTGAGTTTACCACACAAAAATGGAAAGTAAAGCCAACTTAGCGTTGGTTGTGTTGCTGTAGTGTGGACTGTGGTTATGCTCCAATGACGAAGGCAGTGCTCGACTTTTGTTTTTGAAAACGAGGTGTAGTTGAATATTGGATTATATTAACACACTTTGTACAAAAGCTTCCACGGACATTGACATCTTTCCTTCAATTATTTTATTGTTGAGTTGCTTTCTTTGAATCTGTGATTTTTTAAACTGCTTTGTAAATATTCGTTGTGTTAAATGTTAATACACAACCAACCAGAAAACAATTATTTGATTTGATGAATTAAGTCGAAATTTTGTAGTTTTCCGATAATTAGCCACACTTTACAACGATTTCAGTAGTCCTTGGGTGCTTGTTAATTACTCGAAATAGAATAAGCCAAAGCTAATATGCTATTAATCATGTTACCTAAAGTAGACGTTTCGAACACTAACTGCGTCATCAGTACTATAATGAGCTAACGCAGCAAAGCGCCGAGGTAGACAAGGGACTGAACGGGCAGAAGAAAACACAACAACACCAAGCAACACGCCGGAGGTGCGTCACGTGACAGCAGCATCAACAACACAGCAGCGACGTCATCAGTTGAGATGTGTCAAGCTGCAGTAAGGACCTAAATGTTGACCTGGTAGAAAGGTTTGGGGCTGTCATCTACGTTCAATGATGGTTTGTGTTGCTGAATGTATAGTGTTTTGAGAATTAGCAATTTGGATTTGATGTTACTTTGATGAACTATGTAGAATTTTGGGTGAATAAAAATTAACATGATGATCCGATTTTTCCCACAGATGGTTGCTGACCTCACTTTCAGCTATAGGTCATGGTTAAATGCACAAGCACAAACACGAGCTGACAAATGCTAAAAATTTGTGCCGAAGCCCTGCTGGGTCTCTAAAGTTTATAAATCATACAAAAGACATGCACATTAGGTTTTTCTTAGAAATGCTATATATTGTTTTGGGATTTTTGTTAGCAACAACTTACATCAATGACAAATGACTTGTTTACTTTATACTTTTATCTTAGCCAGTGATTTCGTTTCTCTAAAACTTTTCTTTGTTTCTGGAGAAGAAATTGTTTCATGCTTAATTACTTCATCGGTTAGGAAAAAAGATAGAAACACAGTAGCAACTATATTAAGATCACTGATCATTATGACTCATTTGTTACTATAGAAGATTGAAGTGACGCAAAATGCTCGTCACCAGCACGGATGAGACTGTACGAATTTGATAATTACCATGCAGTGCAATGCATCACCTAAAAACAATTTATTAGCAGGGTTTATCATAATTAGTCACGGCAATCAACGAACAGGAGACATTTGACGTAGAAGCAACTAAATTTAGCAAGTAACAACCATCTGTTTCAGCAACCACCATTAGTCAACGCAAACGTTAAAGGAGAGGCCTTAAACACATTAGCAATCAACCCAACAACGTATCACGATATGATTAATGTTAGCGTTGGCGGACAGGCAAGCAAAATTTCTGTAAGGTCATTTCAAACTGTGATATTATCAAATACACGATAACATCCACCAACAACTGGAAGGTTTTTAAACTTCTTCGGTCCAATATTCAGAATAGCATTATTTTTTTTTCCGTGTTTATGTATTGTACGGTGTTGAATGTTATGTTTACTGCAATTGTGCGTTAGTCTGCTAGCATAAGATATTATGTATTAAATCAGTTCAACCATATTTGGTTCACCTGCGGCCGATATTTCTTTAGAAGTTGGATGCGAACGCCTGGTACACTGAAGACTGAAAAACGCATGTAAAATAGTATGGCGTGTCTCCAAAAATGTTCAATAAGTTTAACTTTGTTCGAACAACTAACTTTTGTGCACACAACCACCAACTCAGCAGTACAATTTTCCGGGGACTGGCGGTTGTTTTGTTTTTTTGGTTAGAATAGCATTTGACTACAGGAGTCAAAGGAAAGGCCTTGTGAGCCAAAGCAATTAAACCTTATCAACAAACCTCTATAGCAAACCCATCAAAACCCGGCGTCTATGGCTGATTTATATGCAGGCACCAAACATAATTTATATCATAAGTCAGCAGTGAACCCACGTATAATACACGCGGCGGCTGTTGGTATAACGTTTACTGGTGGATCGCAAAGTGGTTCTCTTTTTTCGTGTAGGAATATGCATAGTGATTGACGTTAATGGAAAGGCGTGTAAGGCAGTAGAAACTAGCAGTGCTCAGAAAAGATTTGGATTCGATCGAAAACGTACAACTAATATTCGCTTGAACTCAGCTACGCATGAATTTACATTTTGATTGTAGAAACTCTCGCGCACCATTTCTATTTTCGCTAAAGCAACCTATTTTATTCTAATGCGGTTATTAACGCGCTATTGTCGGCTTCGCAAAATCTGATCTTCGGCCACAAATCCATAACTACAATGCCTGATTCTACGCAATTTGTATGACCATACTATTTTTGTTAAATTAGTACGTATTAGTTTAAAATAGTATTTTCCTGACTTTATTTTCGAACCATTTGCTCACTTACAGACATAAAAGTCATGTACAGATTGAGCGTTTTTATCAGGTGCGTCCACAAATTACATAGTATGTTTCAGGAATTTTCCTATTAAAATTTGAAGAAGCATACCTTGAATATATAACAAAAATACATTTTACGTTTCTGCAAAGACATATATTTTAGATCTTAGTCCGACTTTTCGGGGAAAAATGTGTTAATCCTGCTTGTTTACAATATCTGCGATTTCAGTAAACCTTCAATAAATTTAGCTTTTTGACAGGTTTAAATCTGGTTTGTGCTGTCAAATATATCTTTGTCTTATTTGTATGGTTAAAGGAGTTCATTAACGGACAATGGGGGACGTAGAAATGCGTAGAGGTTTTTTGCCATCAACTCTGCCATCGCTATTGGTAATTTATCACCGTGGGTATCAAAGCAATACTGTGAAAACATGCGAACATCCGCTCAATATTATATCTGCTGGCGCTTCTACGTGTGCCTTTGCTAATGTGTTGAACCGTTGCAGCGTTTAAGGCGCAGAGAGGCGCTTTATAAATAAATGACTAAATTAAGCCTTTTAACGACCACTGCTTCGCTGAAGTTTCGTCATTAGTGACTGCAAACGTGAAAGATAAGGCCTATGGCTATTAATTATCTAAATTTACCGTTATTAGTCACTGCAAATGTATCGACCTTCCTTTCAACTAACTACAATCTTTTTCATTTGTGCGTCGGTATATAAGATACGCTGAATTCTAACATGTCTATAGAGTCCGTTACGTGTTTATGTGTAGGTGATATTTTAATGCCGTTTAGAATCACTCGTTCTAGTGACAAATTTTTTAATGCTTGTAAAGTGTGGTTGGTGGAAAATAGAAAAATACATAGAGAGCAAAATATGCACTAAAATCACTATTTTAAAGCTTGTTTGTGGTGATTTTATTAGTGTGATTTGCGACAGTTTTAGCTCATTCAATTTTCATGAACTGCGATTGGCAAAACACCCACAAAAAATCGCTGGGAAAGCTAGGTGTCCCCTGTATTAGTTAAAAAAAAGTAATGAAACAATGACTAGGATTGTAAAAATGACAATTTGTGGCCCTAAAATAAAAATATATGTATTCAGTACTCACTGGATTCTAGGCCACCCTCGATTGCAAGTCGCAAAACTAATAGGACAGAAAACTTACAAGCCGAAGCTTATAATCGAGTACATACGAATAGAACACAGCGTTTGTGTCGTAGAATACATCTTTGTCTTATTTGTGTGTTTAACGAGTTAAAAATGGGTGACGTGACGTAAGAAGTTTAACTCATCTACCATTGATATTCGCAATTTATCACCATGGGTAACTAAGCAATAATGTGACAACATGCGAACATCCGCCCAATGCCATATTTGGTGCGTCTCTACGAAGTGTGCCTTTGCTAATGTGTTTACCTTTTCTCTTGTGATAATTGAAAAGAGGTGTCAACCATAAAGGCGCCGTGAATGCCCACCAATAGCTCTGAATTAGGTTTGGAAGTTCCATATCATGCTGGTAATAACATCCAGTGAATACAGTTATTATTTCTGCCTAAATTGTAATTAAAAAAATATGCACGGGACAAAAGTTTCTTAGAAGATATTTGTTTTGCTATATTTTGGAATTAAAGTGGGCTGTGAAAAAGGGGAAATTATATGGAGTGTGGACTTTATTGTAAAGAACGAAACGAATGTTTGTGAAAGGTTTTGTGCAATATGATTATCTTTATCATTGGGTTTGTTAGTTCCCCATCAAATGACAAACCAGTCATTATTGGACCTGATAATAAATTGTATATAATTTGAAGAAATGATGTGGCGCTGCAGCAAATAAACTGTAATGATTAGTACACAGTTTGAATGACAACCCATGCTTGCCACCAGTTGCACTAATGAGACCAGATTTGAACGGTGTGGCTTGTCGGCAGCTTATTAAATATCACGTCACATCGCTAAAGGGTTACTGGTACGTCATTCCCGCTGGGTATCCAGGAAGAAACCTACCCTTACAGCGTGTTGTGATGGGCGAAGGTGGCCTGTATTGAGTCAATTCACAAATTAAAGATTCCAAAATGTGGCAGGTAACGCCACTTACCTCGAATAATGTTGTTTTCCGTGTGTTAAATCAAAATCTTAAGCTCGAGACCAAGCCCTCCGACACAGCACACACCTGCTACAAATTACACGTGTCCGTTAAAGCTCCACGCCATTTGCTCGCGTCTGTGTCTTTGTGGTTTTGTCAGCAATTGTTGATTTCCGATATGTTTAAAAAAGCATGTGGCTTTTATAATAGTAAACATCATATGCCGGAACATGTAGATCACATTACCACTGCCACCTATTAAATATATCGTAACGAAATGGCTTTGACCGCGGTCATGCTGTATAAATGCCAGCGTGCGCATTGTTCGTCAAAGCGTAGACAGCGAGCATTTACGGCGCTGCATACAAGTGCCGGTTTAATAATGTTCCGGGCCATACATTACCATTGCCTTTTATGAACACCTATAAAGTGTATCGCAACGAAATGGGTTTTACCGATGTCACGCTGTGTGAATCCTTCTTTGTTCCATTTTAAGCAAGAGAAACTACGTTGAATTTGTTCCATTAATGCCTCATTAATGCCGCTATTCGTATAATTTATCACCGTGGGTATCAAAGCAATACTGTGAAAACATGCGAACATCCGCTCAATATTATATCTGCTGGCGCGTCTACGTGTGCCTTTGTTAATGTGTTGAACCGTTGCAGCGTTTAAGGCGCAGAGAGGCGCTTTATAAATAAATGACTAAATTAAGCCTTTTAACGACCACTGCTTCGCTGAAGTTTCGTCATTAGTGACTGCAAACGTGAAAGATAAGGCCTATGGCTATTAATTATCTAAATTTACCGTTATTAGTCACTGCAAATGTATCGACCTTCCTTTCAACTAACTACAATCTTTTTCATTTGTGCGTCGGTACATAAGATACGCTGAATTCTAACATGTCTATAGAGTCCGTTACGTGTTTATGTGTAGGTGATATTTTAATGCCGTTTAGAATCACTCGTTCTAGTGACAAATTTTTTAATGCTTGTAAAGTGTGGTTGATGGAAAATAGAAAAATACATAGAGAGCAAAATATGCACTAAAATCACTATTTTAAAGCTTGTTTGTGGTGATTTTATTGGCTGTATGGTGAACAAAGCATATTTTTACGTAATTTCAAATCTTTGTTGTACATTGTATTTGTGTTTAAATAAGCCATTGTATGCAGTGCTGAATTGAGGTTCTGCGGGCAGTAAGGCAAGTTGTGAAAGCGGCCCTAAAATAAAAATATATGTATTCAGTATTCACTGGATTCTAGGCCACCCTCGATTGCAAGTCGCAAAACTAATAGGACAGAAAACTTACAAGCCGAAGCTTAAAATCGAGTACATACGAATAGAACACAGCGTTTGTGTCGTAGAATACATCTTTGTCTTATTTGTGTGTTTAACGAGTTAAAAATGGGTGACGTGACGTAAGAAGTTTAACTCATCTACCATTGATATTCGCAATTTATCACCATGGGTAACTAAGCAATAATGTGACAACATGCGAACATCCGCCCAATGCCATATTTGGTGCGTCTCTACAAAGTGTGCCTTTGTTAATGTGTTTACCTTTTCTCTTGTGATAATTGAAAAGAGGTGTCAACCATAAAGGCGCCGTGAATGCCCACCAATAGCTCTGAATTAGGTTTGGAAGTTCCATATCATGCTGGTAATAACATCCAGTGAATACAGTTATTATTTCTGCCTAAATTGTAATTAAAAAAATATGCACGGGACAAAAGTTTCTTAGAAGATATTTGTTTTGCTATATTTTGGAATTAAAGTGGGCCTCGAAAAAGGGGAAATTATATGGAGTGAAGACTTTAATGTAAAGAACGAAACGAATGTTTGTGAAAGGTTTAAGCAAGAGAAACTACGTTGAATTTGTTCCATTAATGCCTCTAGTTTTTTTAACTGCAACATTTTCACGGTTGCAGACAATCGTGTTTTTTCTTTAAATGTAAAGAATGTAGGATTCAATATATTTGCATGGCTACTGACAAGACCAAGAATAAAAACTATGATCAGTTGGGAAGTGAACAACCTTCAACATCAGGTAACAGTATGTGACAAATGGGAATTTTTTTCCAAAATCTGCATGCATTTTGCCCTTTTTCATAGATTAGCTGTTTATTTGTAATCATATAAAACCTATGAGTGTCCTCACTTTCTTTAAAAAAAATGTAGGTTGGTGGCAGTTCCATGTTTTCTTACAGGTCTTAACCAAAGATTTGAAGCAAGTCATTCAAAGATCACAGGGAGCATTGTTGATGTGGTGGGCAATGTCAACATTAACCAATATGGCAATAGTCAAGGTATGAACATACATTAATGCTTTAAATATTGTCATCCTTGATTCTTGAAGGAAAAGTACATACATATTGTGTTTTGTTTTATTGCTGGAACATTTTACTCTGCACAAGCCCAGGGTTTAGTATCTGTTGTTAGGTTTATGAATGTATTTTGCAGAACATGCTTCTTCAGAAAATGCTGTTTTTGTTGGTAAGTTTTTTTTTTCATGATCTATATATATATTTACAATACTATATAGAAATTACATTAAAACCAAAAATATCTTGTATTGTAACTTTGGTTTAAATCTGAAAAGGAAACCTTCTTGCAAAAAAGACTAAATATATCTTAATGCCAGCTTTGCATATATGTATTTTTCAGTTGATATAAATCAAAGGTTGTGGCAGAAGGCCAGGGAAATTTCTGGAACCATTGATCACTCTGTGAAAACTGTAAACAAAGTTGGGTTTGGGATTCCTGAACTTACAATAAAACTAAAAACCCAGTCATCAGAAGAAAGTACTAACTCAAACCCAAAGGGTAATGTTCAAATTGAATGTATTTTTCAAGAAGCAAAAGCTTCCATTCAGCTTCAAAATGCTACCAATAAGCATGCAGAAAAAAGGCAAATTGAAAAACATGGTAATATAGTTATCGCTTTGGGTCAACCTGGTGTTGGAAAATCTACTTTTACGAAAGTTTTTCTTGGGAAAGTAGTTAAACGTTCAATTCTAAAAGAAACCTCTTTTATATTCTACATCCAAATCAGATCCATCGATTTCAGTAAAAACACCAACTTAATTTCACTTTTACTTTGTTGCTGTCTTTCTGATATTCAACTTACAGATAACCAAATGTCCCATCTAGCAGAATTGTTATGCAATGATCCCAATCTTCTCATAATTTTGGACGGTCTTGATGAAGCTTATGTGGAAACTTTCACAAAAGTTTATCCAAGTGTATCTTTACGTAGCGAAGCTCACCCAATGGCCATCATTGCCAATCTATTAAGTGGAAATATCTTTCCCCAAGCAAAAAAACTTGTTACATCCAGACCAGAAGAATTCTTTGAGCTTCCACCAGAGATTAGGCCAACGTTTGTTGTTGAGGTTTGTGGGTTTAGTGAAGAAACTCAAAAGGAAATTGGAAAACAGGTTTGCGGAGATCAATATGAAGAAGTTCAAAATAAATTGCAACAAAATGCAGTAATCGGTCGTTTTTGTTACATTCCACTTCTCTTTATTTTAATCCACAACTATTTGTTGACTAACCCAAATACTGGGTTTATTTCTATGACTGACATCTTATCATATTACTATGCAGTGTATAGCAGATCCAAACACTGCCATAAAAAGGAAGCACAGCCAATAGCTAAATTAGCTTGGTGTGGAATCATTAAACAACAATATCAATTTACACAAAATGATCTTAAAGAAGCAGGCGTCGACCGATCCTCATTTCTTCACACTTCACTCTCAGTTTCTGCTAATTTAAATTTGCAAGTCTTGCATTGCGACAAAATCAGCTTTTTTTCACATCGTATTTGGCAAGATTACTTTGCAGCACGTCATTTGGTCTTTTTTCAGTCTATTGTAGAGTTTAGAGAGTCTGTTTCTCAGTTAATGAAAAGGTTTACTCGAGATCAAATGATATTTACATTTCTATTTGGGCTGTGCAACAAAAATACAATAGGTGAAGAAAATATGACTAGTCATGAAATACCAGAAAAAGGAGAAGTTTTGTTTTCTCACATTCCAAACATATTTGTGGCATGCAGATGGGCAAGTGA
Organism: Ascidia mentula; assembly: GCF_947561715.1. Lineage (NCBI taxonomy): Eukaryota > Metazoa > Chordata > Ascidiacea > Phlebobranchia > Ascidiidae > Ascidia > Ascidia mentula. The sequence goes on along the minus strand of NC_138568.1, from coordinate 17,788,206 downwards.
GGCCCAAGATGAAGAAGTAGAAAGGAATATTTTTTCAAAGTTTCCCAAATCTATTGATGTGGAGAATGTCACTGTTTACCCTCATGATGTTTCCTATTTCTTCCACTACACACAAAAGTATGGAAAGGTTATTGACATGATTTCAGGAAATTTTGATGGCAACTCTTTCGAATTGTTTGAAGTAGCAATTAAAGAGAACAACCTGAAGGTATGCGTCAGTCCAAACTTCTTTTTTTTTGTGACAAATTTTGTGTTTTTAACGTGATTTTCTTGCAGATGATATGTGTAGAGTCAACAGTGTTTCTTAGTGAAAACAAATTTGCTCAAATACCAAACGACTCCAGATGGTTAAAACAAGAAAGAGACTTTCCCGGATTTTTGTTGTCTTATCTTGTAATTTCTCACATGTTTTCCCAATATACATTGCCATTGATTCCCCATTTTGAGGAAAAAAGTTTGCAATGGAGCTTTGGTTGTACAAGGCACAATGTTAGAGATTATTTTTCAATTAAAGCTTACAATTTGACACATGTTGATGTTCTGGTTCAGACCTTAAAGAGAAGTTCGTTCAATCCGTTGGTATGTTTTTGAATTCAGAACAAGTTTTGTGCTGGTTTATTCTATTCTTAACAAATTGATCTTTTTAAGATAAAGCTTGATGTTTCTGGATGCAAAGTAGGAAATCGTGGACTTCAACTTATTGCATCATCTGGCTTAAATATTGGAAGGCTAAAAATGATTAATTGTGGTATTACTAAAATTGGTCAAGAGATGGTGGCTGCAACAAAGAAGTGGAAAGTTTGGGTAGGATTGAATATTTTTAGTGATATTTTCTGCAACTTCCTTGTTTATTTAAGTGTTTTTTTTATTTTCACAGGATATTGATATGAGCAACAACCAGATTGGAGATGATGGAGGTCGACAAGTCAAAAACATGATGCAAGCTAGTAAAGAATTTATATTTGTAGGCTGTGGAATATCAGAGGAATTGATGGAAGAACTTGAAAAACACCAAAATAAGCTACAGTAAGTAGAAGTAACACAATTACAAAAGTATGAAATTGACTATAACTTTATTTCTATCATCAGTTCAAATGAATGCTGTGTGATGTAACTTGGACAAAGGCAAGATGTCCTTCAACACCCTAACACCAAACTTCTTTTATCATCGAAATTGCAAGAAATTTCCAATATGATACTACTTGCTGATCTAGTTAAAACTTCAAATTGAATCAAACTTTAGTGCCTTTTTTACGATGTCTTTCGTGTCCTCAATTTAATATCTTTTGATTTCATTTAACAATTTTCCATTCACGCGATTGCGGTCAAATTTTGCACTTGTTTTGCAACCTTGTAGATCTTTGTCCTATGTATTGCTATTCCAATAAGTAAACTGGTTGCTTGTCTGGGTACAACCCAAATAATCAATCAAACATAGTGGGTTTTTTTTATTGTATATTTGCTTTTAACAAATATTTGTTTTATTTTTGGCACAGTTTTGTGGAAAACATTGAGATCATGCTTTTTTCATTATGACACTTTTACTGAGTAGCCTTATTTTTTTAACCTTGTTGATCTTTGTTAATTTCATTGCTATTCCAATGTAATAACTACTTGCTGATCTAGTAAAAAACTAAGAATGAATAAAACTTTAGTGCTATATTAATATTTGTATATCATATGCTCTTCACGTCTCAAATTTTTTTTTAGAAAGTTTCCATTTTCAAAACGTTATATGAGAACTTGCTTTCTTTACCTTTCCACCCTGTTTGAGCTGAACTTGCTTCTAAGATTGTCAAACTTCTTGTGCTTTACATTCCTGAAAACACTGCCCTTACAAATGCCCCATTTTAATGTTAAATTATTTTTCATAATACTGTAGAATTATTTTAGGAAAATAATATTCTATTGATGGTCATAATTATTTAAACTTTCACAAAATGTTTGCCTTGCTTTTTTGTAATTTGTTGCATTGTGTTGTTTTTCCCCCCCACGTTTTCTACGGTGTATTTAGTGCACTGCAGTCTTAAGACCGCATATCATTATTTCCATTAAAAAAGTTTCGCCCGCGGGGAATATATCCGTCCTCTGTCACAGAGAAACTCTGTTACGTCACAAGGCAACCGGTGGTGCATTATTGGGGTCAAATTTATGGTTGAATGAACAGGGAGTCACGTGCTGTAGCCAGGGGGATTTTCACCGTGTTTGGTGCAGTTTTAGTGTATTTTTTGCTCTTCTCAGTCAGCTGGTCAATTGGTGCTGGGTGCTGTGAAAAATTCAGTTGAAAAAGCATTAAAATGTTCAAGAGGGTGTAGCTCAAAATTGAATCACAGAAGTATACCTTAATTTGTGATTTTTTGTTAGGCCCACCTCTTGTCAAAATTGGTTGCAGGATAGTTTCTTAAAGCGCCCCCCACTGGTCGGACATTATTTTAGCTGAATAGGCTGCAAAAAATGTAAGTTGGTTTTGCGAAAAAATTAATCACAAAAAAACCCTTATCTACGCAATGGCATAAAATTGTCACAGGAAAGTTGCTTTGGTTGCCCCCTGGGACTGTTTTTGCCATATGAGGAGTGCAGTCACGAAACCCGTCGTCTACGTGGGATAAGAATGACATACATGGGGTCATACAAACACCATTTTTCGACCTAAAACTTTCTATCATTAAAGTCCACAATACAAACAAATTTGACGCTGTCACCACACCCGCATGGTTTCGCAAGATGTTTAGGTGAAGTGTCTTTTTATAAATGTCATGTTTGGGCTAAAGAGGATCGTGATGGCAACCTCTATGCACTCGAACGCAATGAGCTTGAGAAACGTACCTTGCGACATGAGACCAGTTCTGGACGCTCAAAAAGGCCACTTACAAGACGCCCTGATACGATATTACGTACAGCAGTGTTCAGACGCTTTTCTGAAAAATAAAGTGCTGTATATCATTGCAATACTGGAGTGACAGGATCGTCGTTTAGTCTAAAACCAATACGGCGTTAATCGAGTTACAAGTGAAGCCTTTGTTGCAGCCACTCGAGTGGTCATGGATTCGCATACAGTTCAACCATGGTTCAACCGCCTTGGAGGTCACCGCAGTGCAATAAAAGAATCTGGGTGTGATTTTATGAAAGATCCACCCCTCATCTACGCATTCGAATCAAAATTGGTTACTGGACCGTTTCAGCAGAGGGCATTTGATCCCCCAGTTGGGCATTATTTGGGGTAAAAGTGCTTGAAAAAATGCAATTGTTTTTTCTGAGACATAGAATCGTTTAAGTATAAGTACTTTTGTATTTTTTTACAAGGCCCATCTCTCCTCTACGCAATATATAGCACCATAATTGGTTGCAGTTTATGCCTTTTATGATCTATGAGACCAAAAGTGTTGATCTGTGAGATCACATTGTGATCTGATGCACGAAAAACATCTGTTAATACGTGAAAAGAGTCGTAAATATTTAGGGAGCAAAGACGAGGCAGAATCAAAGATATAATTGCTGCGTTTACAGGAAAAAAGAGACTTCATAAGAAGCAGCGCAAGTTGAATGCGGTAATGCAATTGGAATAACTAGCAAAGGCATCGGAAAAACGGGGTGTAAGTGTATAAGAGATGAAAGCAGTTGCGAAGACCAAAAGTTCAAAGAATGACAAACCGTACCCTACATAAGCACAACGACAGCCTTGATACCGAAGCATTCTAGTGCTACTTATGGTCGCATGACAGATGTGATTTTTTTTATTTTGAATCACCCCAGTAACATTTTTCTTTTAGTAAACTTAACTCAAACAAAGTACGTTGTTTCGTCATCTTTCGTTAAATCGGGTAAATATATCGGTTACGCTTGAACGAACATGTTGTTTTGTTTTTTGCCGAGTGGCGGCAAAGGATTTGCGAAACTTTTTGTTTTGCTTACTGTTAAAAAGTTGTGATACTTCAGCCTTCTTTAGAGTTTAGTTGATGATTGCAGCAGTTTCCCAACTTGTTTAATGTGTCAAGCGACTGAATCAAGCGCTGGACAGCGTTTCTCATTGGCGCAAGTATTTTATCTGAGACAAGTATTTTATCTGCGACAGCCAATCTTTACCTGCAACATTGTGTTTGTGCCATCAGACCCATTGTTAATGTGAAGGCAGCACCATGAAAAGAATGACAGATTTGTGTGTCACAGAAAATAAATTACGTTTATTAAATTGTTTTACACAGTCTATATATACAGAAATGAAACTACTGCTGCAACCAGGTTAAAAACAACTGAAATAAATTCCTGGAAAATGCAACATATTTGTCCATATTTTTATTTATGTTGTACTAGTGATAATCGTACACAGGTGAAAATTCTAGTAATCTTACAGACTGCAAGCTTTAATTAGGTTGAATTTGTAAGAATATTGCTAAGTGACGACTGGAAATATTGATTTTAACTGAAACATGGATGAACAACCATCTTGTTCTCATTCCTCATCGAAATCTTTTGGAGAAATGTTATCACCAGACGAAAAACGTCTTGTTGTGTCATTGTCTGATTCAACATCATCAGGTAAGTTGGTCTTCAGTGTTGTTTTGTGAATTTGTGCAGCAAGTTGAACATTGCAATTAAGCTTTTGAATGACAAAACTATCAAGCCACATATTTAATATCCACATAAAGTAAGGTTAAATTACAACTTATTAGGTCGGAATATTTTTAGGAAATTCCATTATAATTTTGTTAAATTATGCTTTCCTTGAGCCGTTACTAGACATGCCTATGTTACCACACATTTCCTGGCTATATCTCACCTGCTCTGTCAGATGTAGGTTGAAGTGAAATCACAAATAGCATTTAAAATTGACAGATGATGATGATGATGATGTGGAGGAACAGCAAGCATCTGTTTTGAAATCTTTAACAATCAATGACAAGTTGGAAGAGAAATTAAAGAAGCACGGACTAAATCGGAGGAATGTTAAAACTATCATTCATGTATGGATGCTATGTTGTAATGACAGTTCACACATTACCTGGGGTTTTACTTGTAAACCAAAACATTTGTCCATTTTGTTTAATATGGAAGTAACTTGTCTATTAATGATTTGTTGAATGATGCGATTTCTTTGTAATCGTTACAGAGGATACATCGCCTATTTTCATTTTTATATATACTTATGTTTATTACCCATATGTATTTGTTCAGGAACTACTGAATGATGAAAATGTGGCAAATATATTACAAGCGAGTCTCGATGAAAACAAATCACCCCCAAAACTCCCGGTATGTTTTATTGCTACTTTTTTTAAATATTAAAGTAATTCTTAAACTTTACAGGAACACAAAAATCTTCGTTCAAAACAGAAAAGTACTCCGCAGCCAAAAACGGTATTTTGACTTAATCATTATGTTGCTACTATGTTTATGCCCAGGTTATCAAACTTTGGTCAGCGACGATATGACAAAAATTTCCAACTTGTACATATATATAGTAGGTTTTTTCTGGGTGAAACTAGATTGTCTTGCCATGGTTATTTATAGAGTTTCACCACATAACTGTATTACTTGTTTGTGACAAGTGGATCACAGAATTTTGTGGGATTAATGCAGTCAGACTGAATTAAGTAAAATTTGTTCAACACCTTTATTTTGATGGAAATAATTGGTAAAATACGAAAGTGAGTCAAATGACTTGAAGTATGTATCACAAACATCACTTTTAATAGTTTGCGTTTTTGAGAAACAACGAAATCACAAAGAAAATAATTTAATGAGGCCAGAATGTTTGGGGGTTCTACAATATATATATATTTTAAATTTTGTGACATTTTATTTTAGGCCCCAACATTTACAGAAATTCAGTTTCAAGATGATGACGAGGAAGAGGATGAGGAATACAAGCCAGAGTTGGAAGTAACTAAAAACTTGTTTTGTTGCATTATTAAGTCACAATGCAACCATACATCTATACTATGTTTAATTGCAAAATCTCAACACATTGAAATTTCACTTGTAACAAAAATTCATGTAATATAGGATGCTTATAGCTGTTGGTTTGTTAATGGTTTTGTTCTTTGAGACAGTTTATGTTAAACTATTTGTATTTCTGTTTTACCAGGTTTAAATAATTGGTTTATTAACCTTTGCTTTGGTGATGTCAAGTGTGTGCAAATAATTCCTCACTTATTGAAGGAAACGATGGACACAGAAGATTGCATGTCACAAGATACGATGACATCGACCCACGAACTGGACACTTCGTTGGAGGAAACTGATAAAAGTAAACTTTCCATTGTCTCTTGATCAAAATAAGAAAAAATATGTCCTGCCCAACCTTCTATTCTCATAGCTGTTACAATTGACCGCAGTACAATAAGATTTTCTGATTTAAACATGTATATTATATGTAAATAATGTTAGGTTGAAACAGTGGACATCTGTCTGCAGCTCATAGAATGTTTGTTTTTGTTCGAATGAAGGAATTTGTATTATGATTTTACTGTTAGAACTTACAACAAATTTATGGGAACAATAGAAATTGGCAATATGTTCTAATAAGGTTTAAAATGAACTGGGATGTTACATTGTGTAAGAATTATTTGTAAACAATCAGGTCAGTCAATATTGTTTTGCTGCACTTTTGTCTGATTTAGTTTCTTTAAAATACTGTACAAAACCACAGGATTACAGGAATAGGATTGCATATCTGTCAAGTTGGTAACATGAATTTATTCTTTAAGTGACAGAAATCGCCTTGACAGATGGTGCTGGAATGTTGGCGACTTCACCTTCTTTCATTGAAGATCTCAACCAGATTGATTGCGAGTTGAAAGCTATAGATGAAGGAACACCTGCAAATGAAGAAGAGATAATTGCAAGGAGGACAAGGTTGGGTGCTGGTTTTAAATCAGTGTATTTTTTTAGTGAATAATAATTATATTATTTTTTGTAAATTTATGTGTGTGGTAGCTGCACCCATGAATTAAAACACACGTTTGTTAAAGTTTTTGTTTGAGATTTCAATTTGAGACAAGAGACAATCATATACTACTAAAAAGTCAATGCATCGCCCACAAGTTCTATGTGTTTAATTGCATCCAACATGATTGTTTCCACACAGATCAAAGCACTCACTGTTGGACATCGCAATGGCTGAGATTGAGATGGCGTTCCACCCTCCCGATGTAACAGAGGATATGTACTTTCCCACAGGTGATGAAGAATGGCACAAATGGCTCGCAGAACTCATGATGGATGACAAACGTACGAGGAAACTAGTTGTCTTTGATATCTGTGTGAAATATTTGAGGCTTGTAAAGGGAATACTTGTAATTGTTTATTGTTTTTCTACCAAATATTTCATATTTATGGAATCAAACCAGGTCTTAGCATGAAGTTATGTGGAGTTACTATCCAAGTTGTAAAAATATGTTTTTGTATTTGTAAACTCAATATAAAAGGGCTTTTCACTGGTTAATATAAAGCTGTGAGTATATCCGAAAAGAAATGAATAAATAGAAATGCTGAAAAAGAGATTTTTTGATATGTTTTGTTAACATGTACAGCCCCTGACTATTGTGTCATTGAAATAATAACAAAATAGTTAACTTCTGCATTATATAAACATTAAACAATATTTTTGTGCAGCTACAAACAAGAGTGATGCACAGGAAGAAGATGACAAGGAGACTGACCCTGATTATAATTTCATTGCATCCGAAATGGACGATGTCAACGATATGGAAGATTTGCGAGATGATCCAGCTGTAAGTGGAAAAATAATTTAACTTAATAATCTGTTCTTTTGGCATATATAAAAAGGTGGAATGAAGCCTTGTTGTATAACAGGCGAAACGTCGATGAATAAAGTGACGTTTTTATATATGCCAGAAGAACAGATTATTAAGTTACAATATGCCGCCTGGCAGCAACAAAAACATTATATTTGGAAAATAATTTGTTGGGAAAATGCCCTCACTTCAATAACAACAAACAACAGCCTTATTTATGCTGAGGTTCATTTTAACAATATCTTGGATAACAATTACTCAGCATTTGTGAGGTTTGAGATTATTTTCTGATAAATATGCATCTACTGCCACCACATGCATAGAAAGATATGTTTCCAAGGTTGAAACCTGTCGATTTTCGCATATGAAAATATTATATTCTGCTAAAAAGCATCGTCGGTGTTTGTAAAAAATGTAAAATGAGTAAAGCACACCTTGAAAGAGCTCAATTCTGTCCCAAGCACGGACGCCCTGTGTGCTGCTACAACCCCGTCATATAAAACTGACTGCCAGGTGTGTAAAGACATGCACAGTATAAGAGAAAACTACACATGGGTGGTGGAATATAAAAACTCATTTGCAACGCAGAAATCATTTTCCTGATTTTTGCTATCTGTGACTGGTCATGACTGAATTATATTGCAGACTCACATTTCAAAGAAGGAAGTTCAAGAATTGCTTGAGTTGTTGGAAGTTCCTGCAATTGATTACAAAGGTCAAAATATCAAACCCCAACCTCAGCCCAAAACAAAAGAAAGGAACTTTCACAAGCAAGTTTCATTCTTGCAGTAAGTGTTACAAAATAACATGTAATATAATGATAAAAGTCTGTAAAGTAGTGGAAAGAAAGGTTTTGTTTGCTTCACATTACGATCATTTTTATTGTTTTATATTTAAGACTTGACAATTAATGGCAATGTGATCAGATACAAACTCCCATAATAAAAAATCAAAAAATTGGAATCTAACCAAAACTGGAGATGCACGCAAATCGATCACTGTATACTTATGTAATCACACTAAAAAAGCAGTAGCTTTTTGTCTACTGTAATGAACTGAAGATGCCCATGGGGCGAATATATATTCCTGATCATAAGCCAGGCTGACCCTGGTAGTAAAAAGCTTTTGCTTTTTTAGTGTGCAAACTCCCATTAATTCTGTTTTCAACAAAAAATCCATGCATTTTTGGTTGTTGCTCAAATAAGTACCTTGCACATATAATCGGTAAAATCATCATAACCCATTATTTAAACCTCAATATGTTGATTTAGGAAGCCACCCACACTCAACAATAACAGAGTCACAGTAAAGCAACATCTCAAGTTCGTTCACAACCAAACTACCAACCAACCAGCTGAGCTCGACAAACATATTATTCCACAGGGAAATTCTTTCGTCTTCACTGAAAAGCAGAAACATGACTTGAACCTCCAGATGAAGCAACATGTTCAGGTGTGTGTTGGGCATGAGTATTTCGCTGCCTGGTCGGGAATTTTTGTCATCCACAGATCAAACTTCGATAAGGCTTCACATTTTAATGGTGTTTATAACAATCTCATGCTAGCCAGTACACCACCACAGCTGTGTACAGTCCCTAAACCACATACTTTTTCTAAATTATAAAAATATGTGAGAATCCAGATACGTTATCAATGCAACCTCCCCTTGTCTTGTACAACATACATTTTAATTTATGCTGATTAATTTTAGTTGCTCACACAATTGAATTTACTGTGTCGGAATTCATCGAAGCTAGCACAAATAGTTGAGGATTCACAGGATTTACTGAATGTGAGTACTACCAACAGATGTATATAGAAAGTAAAGCTCTTTGACCTGGGTTTTAAATTAACAATGTGGTCCAGAAAGCACTTCCAGGGTTCTGTTAACTTTTTGGGTCATCAGATCATGACATTAAATACTACTGTGTTACCCTGAAATATTTTGTTGTACTATAATGTGTGGAGATTGTGTTAGTAAAAAAAAATTTATTTCATTGTAAATTTTTGTAGATTTTATTTTAAATTGGTGTTTCCTACTTTAAGTAATTCACAAGACAAAAACCAAAAAAATTTTTCATTTAGGAGTTGGAACATCTTGGCAGTTACAACAAGGCCACGATGAACATTTCAAATTCCTGTTTTTCTGTCCCAACTTTGAACGAAGCTTTACAGATCGTTCAACGTCCGATCAAAGACAGCGATCCTGTCACAAGATTGTCAAAGTAAGAACGATAATTCAACTTTAAAATTATTTTCTATGAAAATCTCAACCTGTTTTCAGACAAGAGAGAAACAAAGGCTTGATTCCAATTCCACGTAACATTGCTGTTGTCATGGCAACAAGTGGTGTGTTCCAGTTCAGCGATCTCCTCCCCATCTCGTCTGCGGTTTGCGACCAAACCAGACTCACGTTCACTGTCCCCGAAGACAAGTAAATTACTTAACTTACTTAAAATCAGAAAAATATGTTTTGTTAGAAAAATACATGAACAAAAAGCACTGCAATGATAAAAAAGTTGTATTTTCACGTTTGGAAGATCTAATGTTGGGTGGTTTCTATGGTTACACTGTTTCTGAGGATTGAAGTTGTTTAGAAAGCTTTTCCCCAATATGTGAAGGCATTGTAATGGATGTAGATGTATAAAAACATCATGACCAGTACCAGAGTATGGATTGGCAAAATATACAACTGCGTTAATATCAAAGGTCCAAATTTTTTCAAAAAGTTTTGAGAAAAGGTTGTCCAGTGACATTCACACATATTCATCTGTGCTTTGACCCTCCACTTATGTAGAACTGAGTTACATTTCAGTTTTTTAGTGCAAAACTTGCCTTGTTTGAATACTTTCGTCCAGAACTCTGTTTTGTGTGTTTATGTATCATCAAAAAGTCTGTACGTAGTGCACTCCACAAAATTGATGAACAAATTTTAAAAACCCCTAAATTGTCTAAATATGTTTTACCTTATATAAGTGTCAAACCTTAAAATTCTGCAATAACTTTCACCAGTCTCCTCACATTGGGTCTTGCTCAAATGGAAGGTCACAGTATCTCCTCGAACATCCTCATCCACCAGTATATGATGCCATCCAAACAACCGGAGCAAATAAGATGGAGGATTACAAATGCTAAACATCGACAGTATCGCCCTGACAACCCCATCCGCATCTTTAGAAGCTCTGGAAAACTTCCAAATCCTCCACCATTATCATGTCCGGATGCAGGAGAAGGGACCAAAGCTCCTAACTTGCTCCATCTAGAGAGCACCAAACATCCAGGATGGCTGATTGCTCTTCAGCAGGAGGAGAAGAGAAAGCAGCAAGATCCGATGATCTGCCTCCATGAGGAGATAGTAGGAGGTTTGCATTCCTCAAGGAATCCGTTACCTACAGGTTGGAAGATATGTTCAATTTGATGTAAATTAAATTTTCAAAAATCCATTCTGATTAAAATGCAAATCAAAAAACGATGTATACATATTGCTATCTGGAAACCATACAAATATTAGTTTTGTCTTTGTATGTATAACTTCTTTTTGTCGTTGATCTAACTTTCAATATAAAAATAATTGAGCAAATGTCAGCGATTTCGTATGTGTTGCAGTCTCTTCTGTGCAACAATCATCCATGTTACAAAACAATGTTGTGATACGTTGTCCACCCCAAGTCACACTCCCAGCATGTGCTATGTTACTACCGGCGATAGTTACCAAGCCAACAAATGTGAAACATCTTACTCCGATTCGAAGTCGTCCTGTCCCGGAAAGTTTCAACAGTCCCCAGAAAAAGTTGGTTAATTTGAAGAAACGAAGAAATGACACAAAATCTCCCAAACAACCCAAGATAAACAAGAGTGACAAAAATGTAATGGAACGTTTTGTTTTGTTTTCCCAATAAAAAGGTGCAGAGCCAGAGCACAAAACACAGGAACATTTTAACTGTGCAATTAACTAACTTTTCTCATAGTTTTCCTTGAATTGTTATTTTTTTATTATATTTTATATATTTTTTATCAGGTGTTATTATGTTTTAATATGCTATTTTAGAGACAGTGACCTGTGTTTGTATTCAGGATGAAAAGAAAATCACTCAGAAGAAAGCAAATCCAGTTCAGTCTGAGGTTGCATCAGGAAACTCCCATCAGGAAGTTGACTTACATGTCAGTAAGTCGACCGATAAGCCAACAATCACTTCACAACAGGAACAAAGAGTCACCGATCAATTCATTCATGTCAAACCAGTCGACTCTAAAGTTGATGAGGAAAATTCTCGAATCAGTGAAGTCGGTGGAAAAGTGGATAAAAAGAAAAAGTCAAAAATTGAGAAAGTAACGATGTCCCCTTCCCATGTGAGTATGGATTTTTCTTGTTTTTGCCGCATTAAAATTAGAAGAGGATAATTTTGTTTGTTTTCAGTTCTACTATCTGGTAAAAGTCGAGCAGTGGTAAATTATCGGGTTGTATGCGGGTAATTAATCGGCACTTAAGCTTCTTTAAGAAATATTGAACTGTCAGTTTAAATGTTCTTCCCTCAATTGGTCTTATATTTTCACAAGGGGTAGTTGGAAGGGATTCACTTCCATTTCAATTTACTTCGTTATACAACAGCTTCATAAAAACTGTTGATTTCATTTTATTGAGCAAGGAAATAAAAATATGTTATTTCTGCCCAAGCTGTAAATTACAACATTAAATCATCTTGGAATTCAGGTTGATGATCCTGCTCCTCCAGAAGATGTTCATGATGATGATGAAGGATTAACAGAAGATGATGAGTTTTATGATATTGATACCGAGGAGGAAGAAGCTCCTGTGAAATCTGGTGGAGAAAAGGAAGATGATGTTGCAAGTGATGAGGACACATTGACAGAAGAAGATATGATGGAGATTAATGAGGAAGAGAAGGAAGAGCATAAGAAGAGGAAGAAGAGTGATGATGAAGATGGGATGTGGAGGAAAGGAAGGAGAGTGAGGTGGAAAAACAGATCCGGGAAGATCTCGAAGAAACTTGGTGGAAGACTCCACAGGTTGGTTGCGAACCTGAATTCTGCTGACAGAAATTGAATTTCCGTAAATTAAAGACGTTGATTAGATTCCAGAACACCAACAATGTGATTTTTGAGTAAGCTCCTGACAAGCATATTTTTCCAACGTGTAAGGTCCCGGGCATCTGTGCAGTTTTGTGGTAACGGTCTGACTTCATTCACAATGTGGATGTCTTTGCCTTACCTTTGCCAAGCAAGATTGTCGTATGGTCACCGCAAAGCTGCACTGGTGGGACCTTACATGTTGAAACAGTGACCATGTGTCCAATATTGATCCATTGCTTTAAAAATATGTTTTAGGTTGAGTTAAATTTTAACTCTGTGTGATCAATTGTTTCGTTTCTTTACCATTACAACTGAAATGTGTACAAGTCAAATTTTTTACAAAATGACCCAGTGAAAACAGTTATTAACTGGCGAATTAGAAACTTCCATTCCTGCATTGGCGTATAACAGTGATCTCATACTAACAACAGCGATGTTTTCCTTTTTTACATTAAAAATGAATGATTTTCCTACATTTTACGATTATGATCCTGTTATAAAGTCAGTGCTTTGTGTGTATTACTCAACACTGCTAGGGTATCGTTAAACTTGCACTGGTGTATCAATTTGTTTACCCAGACAAACATGAATTTATTTGTGGTTTAAAATGCTTCGAGGGGAAATGTTTAAATTATCCAAGTAAAGCAAAATACTTGCAAAGTAGCTTTGTTTGAAAACCAGCATTGACGATGTTTTTCAGACTTCATCCTGGTTTATCAGGGAAGAAACCCCGGATTGTGGATGAGGATCAGCTAAGTAGGAGGTTGAGGAAATCAGCAGAAAATGTTCGACTTCTTGAGGAAGAAACGATCGTCCAACTTGATCCAAGTAGAGTTGAGAAGGAAATGATGTTTGCTGAGGGTTATTTGAAGAAGTAAGTCGACATTGTAAAGTTAAACAAAAATATCTATTTTGTTTGATGAATATTTAATCTTGGTGTGAGGGTTTGGATTTTTACACAAGTTAAAAGGTAGTTTTTTGATTTTGTGAATTGAGTATTTGAAAACGTCTTGCAAACTTTCTAAGTGCAGACATGGATCAAGAATTGCACATTTAATTTTATGATTTCTATGTCAGTATCAAATACTCTTTTTTGAAAATCTTATTGTATATTTATTTCACAGAATGGAGGAAGAATTGAAAGATCATCCAGACATCCTCGTGAATATCCTCGACATCATGTGTCAGTTCAATGTCGATTCTACTCAGTCTCCGTCTTCGCTCTTCTTCCAGCTGTCTGAAATCCTCCAGCCGTGGCCAAATCTTCTCAAGGGATTTGCGCCATTTCTGCTTCCGGAGCAAGCCCACATCTGTGGGTTGGTGAGTTTTCAGCTAATCTAAAATTAAGTTTGTTAGTTCTCCATGCAGCGTTCAAATAGGTTGAAATGTGTGTTCAGAGCATATCCCTGACTTGAAAGTAGATGTTTCTGTTATTTCAGTTGCTTGGTGACAATTTACAACCGGTTTTAAAGTAGATATAATCAATAAAAGTGTCAGTACAACTAAAAGTCAAACCTGCACGATATAATCAACGAAAGTCACTGTTTTTGTGAGTTTACGAATGTCACTTTGTCTCTGCCCAGAAAATAATTAGAGTTGTTATAAATATATTTTTCTCTCAATAATTCCATCTGAGCTGTCTAAAGATCGCTGTGTTGGGATTTTAATATATTATTATTGATACGGTGTGAGATCGACAGCCTGCCAGGGGCCTTTGGTTTTTTGATCCAGTTTTTATTTACTAATCACATTAGTTGTTATAAATATTGATGTGTTTCTAAATTGTGTTCATGGGGCAAAACAAATGAATGAATTTCTTTGCAGCTTCCAGAGCAACAAGTTTATGCCAGGGCGCGAAAATTTCTTCGACAACTCGAGATCCGTTTCCATGACAACCCGCACCACCTGAACAGGATTTTGAGTGCGTTCCACGCCGTAGCGGAAGGACCAATCCACACTGAACAAGAGGTGATATGGTTGTTTGTTATATTTTAGTAAGGCCCTTTTTGGAAACAGCAAAATTATAAATTTATTTCAGGCATAAAAATCTTTCTGTTAATCAAGTATTATCATGTACGTTTTAAGGTTTAAAATGTAATTTTCGCTGCTTAATTGTCGTTAATTGTTTTCCATGAGTTACCATTGTAAGCTGATATATACATGCATGTAACTAAACTTACCATTACCATGAAGAAAGAGTTATCAAATATATCCTAGTTAACCATGTATTGTTAGACATGCCACCATGAACACTCGACTCCTGTATATTTCTGTTGTTCATTATGTTATGCTCTGGTCTGCCACCATGTGTGCATATCTCAAATCCTGACATTGTAAATTTTCAACGACTTCAGATGAAAAAGGTGATTTTGGGTCTCCTGAAGACTGATATTTACCTACAAGAAGAATTTCTTACGTTTTTCGATGACGAAAGACCACCAGAAAGCAGGCTGCACGGAGACTATGAAGAAATAATCTGGAGTGACGACCTTCATAAGGTCAGCAGTCGGATTGGTGTTGATCTCTATGTAACATTTATTTCTATGTTTTAGGATGCTGGAAGTTCATTTGAGCAGATTTACATCCCATCAGCCGAAGTCCACGATAATTTGCCTGGGGTAGAGGACGGTGGGTGGAATTATTTGTGTTTCTGAACATGAAAGCTATACTGTGTCCATTATCACTGACTATACTGTGTCCATTATTACTAACTATACTGTGTCCATTATTACTAACTATACTGTGTCCATTATCACTAACTATACTGTGTCCATTATCACTAACTATACTGACTGTGCGTCGTGCTTGTTTGCTACACATGCTGCTTATATATGAGGGGGTAAAGGTTTGGCATATGTTGAAGTTTCATCTTGTTGGGTTTAAGAAAGATTCAAACAAATGTCACTGGGTGTGATCGGCAGTGTTCAAATCACCAACTAATCTTCCCTGACCAACAATCTGTTGAATCTTGTTCAACTTTCAGTCAAACTAACTTTAAAAATTTTTCAATACGCTGTGTCAGCCTCTGGTCTATACCTATAGAAAAACTGTGCAGAAGCAAGTAGTATAACTTTTAAAAGTTTCACAACTGATTGAATGATGGATGCAGGTCAAGGAGATGATTTAGTGAAAATTTCACATCCGAGTAAACCTCGGAATAAAGATTTCAACACCATGAAAGAGAATGTTGACCCTCGACAAAGCAACGATGAAGAGATGCAACATTGCACAGGAAGCAGTAAGAAGCACTGCTCATATTTTCCTCAAAAATAATTTATTGGAAAAAAATCATCAAGTTTCTTCTTTTTTCAATGCTTCTTTTTATAACATTTGTTTCTATGGCAACATATCATGTGATCGTTTGTGTAGGAGAGGATGGATTGGAGGAAGCTCCGAGATCAGAGGAGGAAAGTGATGTGGAGGATATGGAGTGAGCATAGAGCATTTATTATCATAACGACAAAAATTAGTTGATCCAATCCCACACATTTCACATATTAAATATTTTGTCTGAAAACTTTTCTCCATACATGTTCTACCGAAACTTGCAGTATTAAATACGTCCACCAGCTATTTAGGTCTGAATTTGAGTAGTGGTGGTTTATTACGTTTATTGCCATCTGGACATTCTGGGTATTACCGAAACATCTGATACACAAGTTTGTGATATGAATAATAGGATATAAAAGTCATCTTGTGATTGCAACAGAATCAGGGAGTAATTCCTGAAATTACCAGGAACACCTGATATATGGGCGGTTTCCATGGACTCAAACCTACTGTAGTGATTTTTAATCCATGTTTTCAGACAATGTGATCCTCATCGCATGGAATCCCCCTTTCCTCCTCCAGACATTGTAGTCATATCGGAGGATGCTCTTTCCTGCAGTCCCTTCAAGAGACACAACTCCGCAACATCACTTCATCACACACATGACAGGTAACACAACAAATGTTGGAAACTTTGTCACGGAAGCTAACTGTGCCATGTATGACCAGACCAAAAACTCCAACCAATTCTTTGGAAAGTCACGAAACGATCTCTTTGCCGGACAGAGGTGATGCTGATGCTCAATCCTCATCAGTTGGATCAGATCTTCCCAACACACCAACTGGATCCCCAGACAAAAAGTTATTCCGAAAATGTAAAATTAAAAAAGTTTTCTTTTCTTTATGAATTTAAATACCTTCATCTTTTTATAATTTTAAATCTGTTTTTTTGCATTGCAAAACTAATTGTCAGGTTTATCATAACATATTATGGCCAGTATATCACCAAACATTGGGAAAAAAAACTGTTTTGCAAGAACTCAAGCTGTTTAATTTGTTAAAATAGGCAGCAACGATGAACCCAAAGAATCATGGACAAGAAATGATGACGCAATATTGTTGAGCATTTGTAAAGAAATGGGTCCCAGTAAAGAAGCTTTTCAGAAGGTGAATATTAAAACTTTCATAATCCAGGCAACCCCTGACATTCGTGACATCACAATGTGGTTTATTGATGACTCACAAACTGATCATTATTGTTTGTGCTGCTTTCACACTGTGGATTTTGTTCACGGAATGAGGCGACTGTTACACTTTTTGTGGCGCCTGAAACACTAAAATAGTTCAACATTTATGGTGGAAGAGTTGGCGATATGTTATACTAAATACACTACATTTTGGAAAAAAATTGCACTTGTGTGTCACAATCTTATGTTGCTCAGGCTTCCGAGGTGTTAAAGCGGCAAGACACAGAAACGCGGTTTGGTCACTTGATGGCGCTGTTGACGAGTGACGACACAGATGAGAGCGGCCAGGACGGAAGTGAAGAAAGCGACTTCACGGATGAATAAACTATGAACCATCATGTTGGTATTTGTTGTTCGAGGAAAAGTTTTGTTTGGTCGCAGACTTCAAAGATATTCAAGCTACGTAAATTGTACTTTGGAGATGGGTTCAACTTGAGATTTTAATAGGCTTTGTACAAGATAGCATAACTTGGCAAAGCATATAAAAGTTTTTGTTTTGAGCTGATTTCATTTTATTGACTTCCACATTTGATGCCTTCGTTATATTTAAACTTATTTCAATTGGGTCTATGATCTGACTTGTTTTAATGTCAACACTGTGTTCTTATTTTATTTGTTTCTTCACCTTCCTCGACTTTTCCGACTTTCTGTGAAAAACAGAAAAACGTGTTTGTGATAATTTTGTGATGAAGTGGGAACGTGAAACATGACCTGTTTCATGTGATACAGGTTGTGTGGGCAAGAGTGATACATTTTGGCAGTCATAGGTTAGTTCGTAAATATCACGATATGTTCAGATTATATTCTGTCACTGGTGCTTTCATTCACTTTCCATTGGCACCTAATCTGAGCATCGAGCATCAGACACGATGGTATTAAGTGTATTCGACATTACATCCATGAACCAAGTTCACAGTGGAGTGCGACCAAGGTATAGTAGATTGCCTTGTTTCGATGTTTTTGTTCAAAGAAAAGAGAACCCTTTCTACAAGAGTATGCCATAAATTTACTCATTCCGACAAATATTTGTCGTTTGGTTTGGCGCACTCGATCGCCCACAGGCGGGAGTTATTTTTTCATTGTACATTGAAGCTGAATCATTGGTAACAAATGACGTTAAGCGACAACGAGAGGTGGGTAAAGAACCTGTTTTATTTTCGCCATGACGATATTTCAAACAAGAACCAACATAAACAGCCGAGGAATTCTTTACCAAACTCATGAAGTGTGGTTGGAATTTGTACCTCATCAGAATTCACAAGTTCAAGAATACACACACTTTTACCCTCTCACGTCAGCAAACATTCAACAAAACGATTAAATTTCCGTGAAAGTTTAAATTAGTCGCGAAAGAACCAGATGATATTGTGTATAAGCTGCAGACAGTTGGCCACTGTTTCGACCTAAAAGGTCTCATCACTTTCAGACGACTTTGCTGACCAAACGGCCAAGCAAGACTTCCACTTCGTGGTGACTATACAATCACCGTCATCCGTTGGGCACCAAACTAGGTGCAACCTTACGGAGAAAACAAGGTAGAACACTACGGCCAAGCAAAGCTCAACCAATAGTGCCGTCAGGCCCCGTGCCACAATAATCATATATGATAAGCAAAGTGGAGCCAATAATATGAATTGTGTATAAGCTGCAGGCAGATGGCCACTGTTTCGACCTAAAAGGTCTCATCATTGCTTATCAGATGATATTGAATGCAAAAGAGTAATTGATTGTTAGAAAAACAACTTCAAACGAAAAATGTTGCTGCTGAACATTTGATGCAATGTTGACGATGGAATGTGAATTGTGATGCGATTTACACAGAGTGTCCTGCAAAGAATTTTACGACATCTTGTTTGCAGTAAAATATGCTTATCACTATATATATATATTTTTTTTTTCACCACACCGGGATTTGAACCCAGGACATCCTGCGCACGAATTCCGATCAAGTTTTTTTTCTTGGTATTCGGGTCGGGCGCTTGGTCAATGCTGCCAATCACCCGCCAATATATCACTATATATCGGTTACGCAGGAGATCCGTTTGGCCAAAGTGCGCTCCACAGTGGTTGGTCTCTGTTGTTTGGTACTGAGTGTAAGGTACCCAACAGATCGACGTTAACCGGAACGGTACCACAAAGTGGAATTTAGTGTGCCTGCGAGGTTTATATACAAGGCGTGTGAGAGGGGGTTTTAAGGGGCAACCTCTATGCAGTCGAATACAAAGAAGTAGAAACGAGCCTTGCGCCATGAGACCAATGCCGGACGATCAGAGAGGCAACGCTAAGCACCTTACGACGCTTGCAATTGCACTAGGAAACGGGACGTTCATTTGTTTATGTCGTCAAGGCGATCCATGTCGACATTGGTGATCGCTCTTTACTCGACTAATGCAAAAGGTAAAGGAGTTATGCGTGGAAACTGATTACGGGGTAAAGATCGTAGTTAAAGTAGTTCTCTTTCTTAAGTTTAAGACAAGGGGTTATTGTTGCACTATAAGAAGACTCGCTCGGAGGTGGGCATCCAGGAATCGCGAAGACCCTCTCTAAAGTCACCTAAAGGTACCTTTTGTACAGATGGCGTGAAGAAGTAGAACAGTTTTGTCGGGGTTGTATCGGGTGTCAATATTGCAAATAAAACGCACAAAGGTCACAGGCACCATTGGTCCACTCGACGGTAAATAGCCCGATGCAGCGTGAAAAGGTCGATGTGGTTGGGCCTCTACCATTTACGCGATCAGGGTATTAGTCTGGGTATATTCCCACCCAACACGCTTTTGACAGGGTGACCACTACGTAGATTCGGTTCAGGAAACGTCGGAAAAGGGAACGAGATATCATACGAAGCCGAAATCCAATTATTTTGGGTATACACTACCCAACTATTTTTGCAGTGTGATAAGAAAACAATCCAATTAAATACACTTCGGTGGGGTTTAAAAACTTTATACGTCCTTAAAACGCATAGGATGTAATTGCACATATCTTAATATAAACGCTTATTAATTTGAACAGATCCTCTGCTTTATCGACGAGCTACAATTGCCTTTAGTGCAAGTCATGGATCAACTGATTTCAACATACCAGGGCAAGTTACTCGAGAACGAGATCACTTTTAAAATTAATTTAAAAGATACTGCAGTTATTTATACTGATAAATATTTGTAGCGGCAAGTGAAATGTGATGTATTACTGTGTGTGGAGAATATAGGACAATGGGGCTTATGTTATCTGCCAAACGACTAATTTAGTTTTGCGTGAGACGTTTAATACTGCAAAATGTCAGTGAATATTTAATAGGCAGTGCCCCAGTTGAAACTTATTGATAATTTGTTTTTTTTAACTTATTCAAAATTACTTCTAGGGTTAAAACATATTATTTTGTAGAGATTTGATGCCGAAACATTATTTTCCCTTTTTTCAAAGCTGACTTCACACAAAAAACGGATGGCCCAAGCCCTCGGACTGGGCACCAGTTGTCAAGCGACCTTCACAAATTAACTAAAACATGTCTACCAACGGAAACAGTTAGCGGGAGCGGTACCAATGCAACGATTAAGGTTCACGACAATGTCTCGATACCGATGCCAGTAAACATAATGATCGCAGCATTCTTTGCAGTAGGACGACGTAATGCACTAGGTTTCTGACTTTGTGTAATTTATGTTTTCAAGTTAATGATGACGTGTTACTGTTAATAGCCAAGTTTGTCAATAAAGCCGATAGTTTATCGCGCCTACATGCAAAACACAGCATTAAAGCCACGCTCTTTCGCATGACGACTTGTACATTGGCATTGGAGGTACAACCTGGCATTGGAGCTGAAATGTAATGATTTTAAAAATGAAAACCAAATCAGCAACTCAAGCTGGGTCCACAAATTAAACTAAATTACACCTCCAATTGAATTTTTAAATTAGTTCCGCATTTCTGTTGAGCGCAAGAAAAGTTGAATGGAGTGGTGTTTTGCTGGCCTGAACATCTATTTTCGTGTACATCGAAATTAAGCTGCGGCTAAATAAAGCGATTAGAGTCCGATTAATTTTCACCCATAAATCACGACAACCACACATTCTTGTGAGAATCACGAGCAAAATAAGATGATTGTTTACCAATGAAATCGTGGATGAAGAGAGTCAGCAAAATGTCAATGAGATGCGCAATAAAATCGCTGATGCCGTTTCGTGTGTTGCCATGCCTACTTTGCACACTTCATCCCAGGATATCGACTTTGAAGCTTTGGCAACTGCGCAACAAACCGATGACGTGCAGGCGTATTACACTGCATTGACAAGCCTTCATCTTTACAAAATAAAGATTTGCTCCCCAAGTGTTAAGCTGTAATACGACGTGTCACTGGGTAATCCGCGCACGGTCGTCCCAGCAACATGGATGTAATGTTTTCATGTCAGCGACCCAAATTACAACATCACACCCAACAAAGTTGGACATTACCACAATGTCTTAACTGAGATGGGTTATGCCACAACATAGGTGATGCCTGAGCCCACAACGCTTTTGTCTGCATTTCTTTGTAGTACCTGTGCTTTGTTGGTAGACTTTTCATTATCACTCACATGGCTTTTTGCCGGCATTCGGTCCTTACACGCACAATAAAGGTTCTCAACCTTCTTATTTTGTTCTTCAGGTGTAGGAGAATGGGTATCTCCTGACATGATGACAGCTGAATATTCGATGACTGAAAAACTGCCTAGCAACCAGTATACATAGCCATCAAAGGGCCCATGGTAAGCAATAAAATAACTTATTACCTTGTTACCTTGTGTTAACGCTTTAGAGCCCCATGACTTTAAAGACCCATACAAGAAATGTTTCTGCTTTTTCGATTTTTTTTACCTTTAAAGCCCAGAGTCCTTCCTTTGCCCTGATCTACATATAATTTTAAAACCGGTAGATGTCGCTATAGGGATTTTTTGATTGACACAGCAAGCACGCCGGAAGGAAACGCAAAAGTGCTTTATAAGCTACATTTACATGTGTAAAAAAAACATTCAATTGGTGAACAATTTGCAAATAAAGTCGGTAGTCATTTAGCTAAGGCATTGTATAGTATCTATAAAAAAGTTAGGTATTCGTAGCACGTATTTTTAAGAAATGACACCCCTTTTAATTTCATGTGGTCGTTTATGGGACATAGGGCATTGGTGCCAAGTACAATTATTTTTTTTGAATCATGTTTTTCAGCTTTTCAATTAATATTATTACATAACAGCATCACATGATACTAGAAATAATACGTGCATCATCTATTGCCTCGATTTCGAGTTAGGTTTTTATTTTATGCACGGTAAAATAGCTGTTTATGAAGTTTTTTTCAAATTTTATCGGTATAAATAACCATTGACCAGCAAAAATAGGCAAATATTGCTGTTACAACTTGGGCAGCATCAACACGGACCTAAATAAGGCGTTGTTTAGCTTTAAATACTGAAAAACAAAGTTTTCTGCCCATATGAACCTACGAAACACGAAAATCAGACGTAATAGGGGTCTAAAAATCAGTTGTTTGACCAAACATAATAAAATATTACATCGATTTCATTTAGGTTGTTACTTGTACTACTAAAGAAATGCATAGCTACACTAGTTTCAACAAAATTAGAAAGTTAAATTTTTTCATTGGTCATCCGCCAGAGCCCAATGGGTCACAGTTGACCCCACCAGAAAATGGGGGTTAACGGCCAAACATCTCAAATTTTTTTCATGAAATGTGTTATTGAACCCATCAACGCAACAAAACGCTATATATTAATTTTTTTCTGTTGCTCAGTATACCCTTGGGCTCTAAAGGGTTAATATTCCAAATGTTATTGAATCACATTTTAGTGTGAATGGAGCACTTGGTGTGTATATATTAGCACCAGGTGGCGCCATCACCTCTGTTCCAAATTGTACTTTACACGTAAGTCAGCTAATGAATGGAACCTCAATGTCTTCATCAAATGCGTGTGGTGCAATTGCACTTATTTTATAAGGTAGACTTTCATCTGGTTTGGACAACTCGGTCGTCGTCACGTCCATTCAACAAAGTTATGATGGTGCAACAATTTGCTGACTGTCATGAAATCATATATAAAGGAGAAGCCAATTCAATGTTTTTATTTGTTTTCTTGGGAAAACGCTGTTTAACGTAATGTTTGCAACATACGTTAATGTATGTCTAACTCATTACACTAAAGAACTACCGGATAAATCTTAAATCTAAATGTCGTGGAAAATGGAATGCACAAACTTTACCTAACTTGAAACTTTCGTCAAGCATATAACTATGGATGTTTATAATTTATCTGCTAAAATCCGACAAACTTAACTGCACAAAAACAAATCGCTTAAATTAAATCAAAATCCAAGCGAATTTAATTGATATTTATATTGGACCACATCGGGATTCGAATCCACAACATCCTGGACACGAATCTCGATCAGGTTTATTTCTTGGTAAATGGGTCGGGAGCAAGACCGCTGCTTTCAAACCGAAATAAACAAACCTTCACAAATTAAACGCTCTGGCGTTTTTTTGGGGTAACCTATGTCTGGGCTGTTCACCACAAGCTGTCGCCCCGGTAACTGCATGGTAAAACTAACAAAAGGATATGCCCATCGGATTAGCGCCCGGTGCATACATCAAGAAGAAAACCTTCTGCCCAGGAATTCTTCGTTTCGAATCCCGGTGTAACAAAATAACAGGCGTTCGAGCCAGACACCAAAAAGAAGACCAAGCCTTGTGAACCTTGCTGGGTTGATAAGGGTATAGTTATTTACTGGCTTTGACACAGGACAACTCTGTAGCGTACAACATTATTTGTAGGGGTAATATCTTGTACCACCATGCGGATTTATAGAAACACCGATTCCAATTTAAAAAAATAGGCTACACTGTATATGATAGCAGAAGAGACAATTTTATTATTTATCTGGTAAAATCCGACAAACTTTATAAAACCGCACAGTAAAAACATTTGAATTAACATCCAAGCGATATAATTAAAATCCAAGCGATATATGCGTTGTAAAGGTTTGGTACAACAAGGCGACATTTCACGTGGATATAATAGCAGTTATGACATATTGCAATCGATCCATCTCTGAGTGTTAACACCGAGTGACGTGATGAGAAATTTCAATCGGAAATAGCAAAAATACAAACAATGTTGGCAATAACCGCTTTATAAAAAAAAAACTTTTGACTTTTTTTTTCCGTCTCTGTATCGGACAGTGGTTACATTCTTTTATGGCGAGAAGCCGAAGGCGAATTGTTAAGAAAGATCCCTGTCACAAACTCCTTCAGACATGCCATTTATAATCGACGGTAGTTGATCACGAAATTTGGTTCGGAATATACATTGGTCGTGCGGATACACGATTTTCTCCAAGAATTTAGTTTGGAACATTTCGCTGACACAAATCTGAAACACAATTGACATAGTTAGGTAATTGAAAAAACGGAATGGAAGACATCGGCAATGCACCGCTAATAGTAGACCTACACGGTGTTTTCTCCTGCAATGACTAAACATAAAGGTTATGCGTTTCTCGCATTACAATAGGTGTTTGGCGATTTGCAGCACGACGTCATGCATTACGGCATAATTACGTGGACGTGTCGTTAAGGTTAGCAAAAAAAGAATTGTTGACATAAATTCACGCGCTCGACATCTAACAAACGGCGGGTTTAAAAGTTTCAGGAAATAATTTTTGTTTTGACGTTAGTTTTTGCTGAACATTGCTGGAAAATACGTAGGTTTAGCACAAACACTACCAGAATGTGAAGAGAACATACGATCAAAACCCTTCAAAGTTTTCAGGAAGTTCGGCTAACTTGACGCCAACAGGATAAGTCGCATTCCCGGCAATGTTGCAATTGTTATTCCGATTCTTGGCGATTTTTTTGTAACCGGGCTTCAAACCGCCTTGAACCGTCCCATAACTTTAAACAAATTTACTACAATGTTATATTTGGTTAAAAAGAATATCTTTCTTGTATACCTGTCCTTGATGATCAAGAAGTTTCCTTCCGCAGTTTTTTCATAACCCAGGACTAGCACTGAGTGAAATAGATGCTCTTTGTGCATTTCACTGTAAACTTTTCGATCATTTCCTTTCAGCTTTTCAAGTTGGTTGAAAGTTTCACGAGCATCTTTCCAACTGTTGTCAGAAAATCTGGCTAGAAGCAAAAGGGTTGTTTAAATCTTAGGGAATTTTAGTAAAGCAGTGGCCTACTTCTAAATTTTATTTTCCGAAATTCGGATTTCGTGGAGATTATCAAGCAAACAGAAACAGGACCTTTATTTGCAACAATTTTCTCAAATCTTCATCTCCCGACCGAATCTGCTCCGTTTAGCATTAAATTCCGGTTGATTCAATTTTGTAGCAGAAAAGATTTTTTGCAGTCGCATACACAGTTTGACCAGATACCAAGCAAACGGCGAAATTACAACATTACAAAATTCAGTACCTTTCCCACATATGGATATTGTTTGACACTGGTGATTCCCTTTTTGTCCCTAATAAATAAAAATGCCTCTTTTGGGTATCCACTCGTAGCTTTTTTACCTTTGATCAAACAATCAACTAAATGCTGTTCAGATAGCACTATAAGTTTACCACTTTGACGGCACAGATTCAACTGCCCCAACCTACAAACCTAACATACAACGAAACGATATAAGGAATATACTTTCTACCACAGCAAGAAATGTCTCGATTATGGCAACTGCCACAGCTTACCGCACTGAATATCCAACAAACTGGAAAAGTTTCTGGTTTGGGGTCAGTCGTCACGCGAGGTCTTTGATCTTTTACCGGTCCCAATCTATGCTTTTTTGGTTGTTACCCTCCCTGTTTTCATCGTCATGTTCCAACATGTTTAGGAGCACGTCCTTCTCATCCCGTGTTCCGTCCATGTCCACGTCCCAATCTTTATTGCCATCAGAACCCTTGTCCTCATCTCTCTCCGCAGTCAATAAATCAGGTAGTAATCAATGCTGACTGCTGCAACTTAATAGTCGTTTTATTTTTTTGACACGATTTCAAATATTTTATTGCTTTTCTTATTGGTACAAGTTAAAAGAGTTGTATTAACTTTGCTTCCACTTACTTTGTTGTTATATTGTTGTTTTGGGTCGTTCCATTTCACTTGCACCGAGGCTGCGCCATCAATAAGTTGAACGCAAATACACACAAATTACATCTGAAATCCTGAACAAAGGAATTTGAACTTACTGTGAGTCTTTTTTTATACTTGATATAGAGTTTGTCACTTGATAAAGAATCGCTCAAGGGGAAAACAAAGATTACCGAGTAAACGACAAATAAATATTCCAATATTGAATGATTTATGCTGAAAACGTGGTAAACCTCAATCAAAAATCGTCTGTGATAACAGCATTTTTACGACTACGTTTCCTCTTGACAAAATCTTCTGATATGATTCCCCATTGCTCAGAACGGAAGAAACTTGGTCTCAAATGAAAAAAAAATTCCCAGGAGGCTACATATAAATAACATTGATTCATTGAGCACAGAGAATAGACTCAAATTGCGAAACCATCCAATGAAAGGCTTAGCAGCGCCAACTTCATATGTTGTGTTATGATTCGTTGTGTGTTAGGTTGGCAACAATTGTAAAGTGAAATCTTTTCAACTGCTCTTTTTGTTTGTTATGCGTCTCAATTTTTTTGTTAGGAGTACGAAAACAAACAATAATAATGTGGTGAAAAATTGCAAATATTGAAAACAAAATTCTCATACCATCTATGTTCCATACTAAATGATGATTGTCCGTGCCATAATTTGGTCAATAATGTTTCATAAGATGATGTCAGCAATATTCCCATTGATTTACCGAAAGAGGATTAGAAATCAGATAAATATAAAGGTTGTTTCAACCCAACACCTGATTTTCCTGTGGCATGTGTACGTAAAACGTAATATAGGACATATTTACAGAAAAGTTTGATTTTAAATACAAGTAAATGAATATTGCGAGGACTTGATTCCTTGAACATGGAGAAAGACATTGTTTTGTAAACATAGCGATGTTGACGTTGGCTACGCGCACTCAAATATTGTGTTGCGTGTCGTTGCACTCATGTATTGTTCAACTGCGTAGTTGCTCTGTTTGCGCAAAATAAAAGCGATTCGATTTGACGTCACTTTGTTTGTGTTGTTTTTTGACCGCGATCCATTCATCTTAAATTATATTTATACAAAGGTAGTATTAACACCCCTCACATTTGCCATCTCACTATGAAAACCTCAAACTAAAAGTGATAAACCCAAAATCAAGGTGGGAACGAAGCCACATTAAACAAAAAGAAAGTGTTTCCCACCAACAACCACCATATTCTACGCTTCACACATTTGCTCGAAAACAAAAGATTTGCAGCGATATTACGCCCCTGAAACATCATTTTGTTCGTCTTATGTTTCCGACTTCAAAAATACCCATTCAAATTGTAAGTTGAGGCGTTCACCAACCAGATCTTATTATCTTTAGGTATCGATATCAAATATTACTATAATAACTAGGGATGCACCGAAAGTTCGGTTTGCCGAACTTATTCGGCCGAAACCAAGGTTTTTATAATTATTCGGTTTCGGCCGAATATTTTTGCAAAATTCGGCCGAAACCGAAACTTTTTTACTGCATGCAACACTGGTACGCAAAGTTTAGTATAGTTTAGAATCATTGTTCAAACTGTACTAGTGTGTTTTATTTGTTAATTGTCACCGAAATCAACTTTAAGCAGTTGGTACAGCATTCTTTAAGTGCCAATAAAAGGTTGTATGATAGGATCAGATGCATTCTAGCTCATGTTTTATTTAAATTTATTGCGATTTTAAGGAGATGGATACCAAAATTAGTTTCGGTTTATTCGGCCGAATTTGTTCGGCAACTTTTGCCGAATATTCGGTTTCGGCCGAATAAAAAAAATGCTGTTTCGGTGCATCACTAATAATAACGTTGTGTCAACGCTTTTATTGTTAGAATACATGTTTCATTTATTCATGTTATTATACTAATATTTGAAATTCAAATTGAAGTTTCACTTGTGTCACGCCAAAGAAGTGTTGCTGGTCAGGGTTTGATTTCATGAGTTAAAACATTGTCATTGTTACCTTTAGGTATAAAGCATGATTTTGCTTGTTCATTTAGAATCCGTTGAAACTCAAACTTTCTGTTATTCAAAGTAAACACAGGTTTTGAGCGCCTGGAAATTGTCACTGTATAGAAATCTTCCAGAATTGTACCATGTTTGTTTTTAAGCACTTGCAGTGGGAACAATATAGTTTACAGTCCACTATGTGGCGCTTTGGTGCTTGTTTGACACACGTCCCATCTGTCTGGTATTGGCAATTTTTGATTTTAGACATCGGCGCAATCAATACTAAATCAAACGCATAAAATTTTTCAAAGAGATGTTTTACGCATCTTAGTAGTTTCCAAATATATTTTTAATGTTTGGACTAAACATTGCCTGAATCTGTGTTATGTAAAATGACCAGGCCTGGTTTGGTTAGGTATAAAATCTATCATTTAAACAGTTTAAAGTGTCTGTATCTGTAAGAAGAGTACCCATCATATGAAACGAAAAACGTCACTTTGAATTGAATATTTGTTGACTAAGTACCAGACAGATAAGAATCAATTAGAATTTCCACAATGTTTGAAGAGAGCTACAGGAGCTGTGATGTATTAACTCTCCCCACACACGCTTGAATAGTTAATAGTATTTGCAATTCATTACATATTTACAAAAATTCAAAATGCAGGTGATTTTGCATTTAAATCATGTTCGCAAATATTACATGACAAACTTTGCTTCGCGTTCTTCTTACTCTTCGACCAACTCAATAATTTTAGGGTAGGAAGCTTCCCCAGCAACGTAACAGTTGTTTTCTCGGTCTTTAGCTATTTTCTTGAAACCAGGTCTCATGTCCCCTCCTCTTGTGCCGTAACTAAAAAATATATTAGTCATTTTTGTAAACTTATAACCGTGTTTTGCGCATCACGCTCTGTACACCAGTTTACAATTTGTCTACATTAGAGTTTGTTATAGCTACATGTTTGATAAATGTTATAACGCATAGAATCAAAGTTAGAGACTTTGTGTTGTTGCTTTTTCCTGTATTTGATAATGTCTTTGATACGGCAATCCTACTACGGAGAAAGCAACTGATGTCAGTGATATTTGAAAATATTTTGGTGTTAAGGTTTTTGTCTCATAAAAGCTTCTCTACTCGCATAGGAAACTGAGTAATGTGTATAGGTTTCATTCATCAGGCCTTTCATTGCCTTCAATCATCAGTTATACAGTTTAAGAATGGGATGGGTTTGTTTGGACATTGGCTGGATGCCCAAGGCAGTTCATTCTGCATGGGTTTATGTAAAATTAACAGGTTCTTATTACAGGTTATTCACAAACGAAGCAAAATGGTCAACAATCTTATGCGGTTTCACAATTTCCCGAGAACGCAACGCGAAACACATTCAAAAATATTTACCTTAACACATAAATGACTCAAAATAGCATATTTGCAGTTTGATATAAAAAAATTTTGACAGTCGATCATGCCCGAGTGATACTGGTGGAAAAAGAGGTCAACGATTACATCAACGCTGCTTATATACCGGGTTACAGCAACGAGAAGAAGTTCATCGCTACCCAAGGCCCTAAGCAGGAAACGATCAATGATTTCTGGTTGATGGTTTGGCAAGAAAACTCGACAATAATAGTGATGCTCACTGATCCAATAGAAAAGGGAAAGGTTGGTCTTTGTATCAGGTTAAAGATATTGACGGACTAAGGCGTTTCAATGCATCGTTCATACATGTGATAATATAAGTTGTTGTTTTTGACAAATATTGGCGATAAATGAAAAAATAAAAATATACATGGTCTATTTGCCAGGCGATGGACGCTTCTAAGTGTTTCATAGCTGCCCAAATCCCACCAAATGGAGTTATTTTGGAAAATGACTGTACAAAATGGCACGCGCATGGTTTGGATTTCAACATGGCAGTGCAGCGAACATGATGGAGGGTGTGCATGTTCGGTTCTGAGAAACGTTGACGCAGTTCCGCTGTAGGCGAATTTAGAAATGTCATTCATGACTCAGGCTCATACCTTTTCCCGGAAACTTACAGTGCTCATGAAACCACGACAAATAAAGCGCGATAGATAAAATTTATTGTAGTACAACGAGAGATACTTTTCTACATTTTCTGGTAGAAACTGTCAGTCCTTACGACTTTGGGCGTATTTGTAGTCAAGTTTTTCAAGGTAATACAGACATTGTATATATGAATCTTGCAAATTGGGTGTTACAATGTTATAAAAACATTTGATTAAAAGAAATGCTTTTAGTTTTTCGTGCACTATATTTTGCGCTGTTGTTTTTTATTTGTCCAATCATAATTTTCAATAAATTTAAACTGAAAAAAATTTTTGCATTGTAGATGCGACAGTTTCATCCCGACGAATTCCGGTACCTTAGAGGAGATCGTGGACGGCTCGGGAAAGGTCGTTTCGGAGTTGTAAGACTTGCCAACCACCAAGAGTTAGGACTCGATACACTCAAGTGCTTCCGAGCCCATCAATCTGTCATGCACAAGTAAGGCAGCGTAACTTGCTTCAAATCAGATTCCCCTGGATCAGTATCGAATTACACCAAAATATAACAGTAATTCGAACAAAAAAACATATTGTCGTCCTGTATTGTATCTGCATTATGGGGTAATGAAAATAAGTTTCAGAATCGAGATGGAATTAGAACATCATCAAATCTCTACAGACTCCAACGTAGTGCAACTGTTTGGCTGGACAACATGGGAAGGAATGATAGCGATTGTCATGGAATACTGCAAGTATGGAGATCTTGGAAGTTTACTGATCAACAAACATGTGAGTTTGTCGGTGCCTGTTCTGTTGAAAATGTGCACCGAGATCGCTGCAGGCATTGCGAATGTTCACAATATAACAGAGTCTAGGCGCATGGTGCATTGTGACATCAAACCTGCAAACTTTTTGATTTCCAAGTGCTTTCACTGCAAGTTATCCGACTTTGGTGGAGCAAAGTTGTGTGAATCTACGTTCTTTTAACCAGGTGCGATCTGAAAAACCGACCTGAAATATTTATATCCAAAATCGAAGCAGGATGGCGTCCACCAACCGACCCAATAGAAAAGATGATGGAGAACCTCAATGAACCCGAATGGAAGAGTGTTGAAATATTGCTTAATGTGATGTAAAGTTGTTGGCAGCAAAATCCCAATCATAGGCCTGATATGCTCGATGTGTTGCAACATTTACAAGAACAACTTACCGAGTACAGCCATTCGCAAATACAACGCGGTATTGATAAAGCAAGCAAGAGTATTTCGGTCTTTCATCCCGACCCTCGCAAAGACAAATGGAGTTCTCTCAGGAATCTTACAATCCCAGGTCAAGCCTCAGGAAGAGGTGGTAGGTTAAAAATGTTATCCATTGCATTTAATTTACAGGATCGCACAAATGCATACGTTCGTAAAAACCAAGTATTCGCTAAGATAGTTTTTGACTCTTTTTGTAATTGTATATAATTGCGACGAATTTTTAAAACGATCTCAAATATGAGAGAAATTTACGATGTTTGTACGCAGAAATACTTAATTGCATGTTATATCTGTTTTGTGTGCCGGTGGTTCTTCGTCAAGTACGACAATGCGGCCATCTAGCAGTAGATCATCGGCATCAGACAGAAGCCTACAGTCCTTCGAAAGAGGGCCATT
This sequence comes from Ascidia mentula, assembly GCF_947561715.1. Taxonomy (NCBI): domain Eukaryota; kingdom Metazoa; phylum Chordata; class Ascidiacea; order Phlebobranchia; family Ascidiidae; genus Ascidia; species Ascidia mentula. The sequence continues at coordinate 17,756,051 of NC_138568.1, read as the reverse complement.
GGCAACAAGGAGTGGGACTACAAGACCAGACAAAACAATGGATTTAGAGCAACTTTTTGACGAATTGGAGGTTAGAAAACGGAGTTCAATATAATTTAGGTATTAAGTTTAATTTGAAAAAAGATTTTCCTCATCGGAACCAACAGTTTAAGCAATGGCTTTACTTGATACAGGTTTATTGTAATCAAATTAGTTTAATTCTGAATAATGTCAAAAAACATGTTGAACTCATGGCATGAATTGTGGTCGTTTGTGCTACAAGGGTTGGTAAATATCTTGGCTTCTAATCAGGTCGATGACATGCCGAGATACGACCATCCAAGAGATGAAGAATATTACTCACTGTATTACCTTTTTGAAGCATATTGACTTCTAATAATAAATGCTTAATAATTTTCGCGCACAAACAAACAAACCAAATTGCTACTGACCGCTGAAGCCTAATTGTTACTTCAAAGATTTTCTTTACATTTTACACCAAATTTAATTAAGTTTAAATTTTCTTGTATATAAAAAACAAAATATGGTTCCCCCAAAAATCGGTACATTTGTGACGTTTAATTGCGCTGTTTGCATTTATGTTATCGTGGAGCCATGATCATGTTATTGCAATAATCACGCGTGTTTGTCACGACCAGCATTTGGTTAATTGTCTTCATTTGTAATGTACGCCCTTTCAAACTATAAACATTGTGACGCAACACCTTGTTTGCAGCATTGTACAAGTATTGTAAGTCCCGTTGCATGATGCATTGTATGTTTGTTTTGCTTTGAAGTTGTAATTGCAACTAGTAATTCAACCGAAGACTTCGTTATGTACAGTTTTGATGAACCGAGTGACATTATCGAATACACTATTTACCCACATTGCACAATACTTAAGCATATAAGTTGCATTGTACCGTCGTCGACATCAATGTTGGTTTACGAACATGTCGCACGGAGCAGACATTTTTGTTTTGTTGGGTCACTGAATTCGTAATTCTCGCCTAGTCACTTGTTCTAAATCTAAAATGTGGAACCTAGACACATATTTTGACCATGAGTTTCAATTAGACCTATATTGAGTTTCCGATTTGACCATCACCTTCAAAAATTGCCATTAAGCGGAAATGGAAGCCATTTCGGGTAACGTAAACGCAGCTTGTATTGCAGTTTTGAACAAAGTAGTGTTACAATGTTCTGTAAAAATCTAAATTTAACCAAACTCCATTGGAAAACAATAGCACAATTCTTAGGTTGGTTACATAACAAAATCAAACATTGTGTAATATTGCGAAGGTTGCGTGGCAAATTTCGAAGCTCGCGCACTAGAGATTTTTTTTTCAGGTAATGCTCGTACTTATCGGGAAAAAGTGGCTGAAAAAGGGCAGATTGAGTCCTCTCCGGGAGCTTTCATGACCAACTCTGCAACAGGTGTCCTTGCTCTCATTGAACCATCGTCAACAACAATGTTGGTTCATGTACAGGTCGCACCTGTCAAATATTTGTATTATGGGGTCACTGCCATTCCCACTATTTTCTGTTAAATTTGTTATTTGCTGTTAAACTTGCAAGTAGCAGTAAAACACGAAACATTAAGCAAACACGACACGAAGCCAAAGTTCAGACACGCCATAAAACAACATGTTTTGTGTCACGAGCTGGCTTGTAAAATGCGTCACCGTTTTTAATAAGTTCAACGAATTGCTTTTTACAACTTACGATTTTATTGCCTTGATTTTACGACGTTATTTCGCAGGATTTATTGGTGAACATGTCTGAGTTAAGTGTCTGCAAGCCAAAAGCACCAAAATCTCATACATAGACATGCTACGCTTTTAGCCGTTGAGATGTGAAGTTCTTTGATGATGATTATTATTCTTGTTTAAGTTATTACGATAAAAAATATGATAAAAAAAACAACTCCGCTTGAATTTTGTCAAAACCCCCTTTGTCAAAAAACCTTTAACCCCATGCTTCCACCCATATTGTCCAGTTTTCAATTAAGTCGCATCGTCGTTCGTTATTCCATTTGTATGACTTTGCATGTCTTGATGGTTTATCGCAGCGGATACTGACTTTATTCATACATTTCTACTTCCACCCGTGACCAATAGTCAAATCGGAAATTCGTTTACAAAATTTCAGTTTTGTTTCCCAACTTCACACAGGTTACGCAATTTTGATGAAAGCAGCAGGGTGAGAAAGTGAATGCAATAATTGTTTTGTTACATACTTGGTTTTAATGAAACAAAAAATATTTAAACCGATGTTGGTGAGACTGTTTTAAGTTAAAACTTAATGTATTAGGATATTTCATATTAAAAAAATAAAAATATAAATGGTCTATTTGCCAGGCGATTGACGCTTCTGAGTGTTTCATTACTGCCCAAATCCCATCAAATGACCAAACAGAGTTATTTTGGAAAATGACTGTACAAAATTGCACGCGCATGGTTGTAGATTTCAACATGGCAGTGTTGGTATTACCGGTGCACAATAAAATTTGGGAATTTCGTGACAAAAAAAAAACGTTTCTTAGCACCGAACATAAATACCCTTCGTCATGTTCGGTTCTGAGAAACGTTGACGCAGTTCCGCTGCAGGCGCATTTAGAGATGTCAGTCATGACTCAAGCTCATACCTTTTCTCGGGAAACTGCAGTGCCCATGAAACCACGACAAATAAAGCGTGATAGATCGAGCTGGTCTCATGTTTTGGGGAACATGGTGTCGTCAAAACAAAGACTGAATACCCTTTATCATGATCGGTTCTGAGAAACGTTGACGCAGTTCCGCTACATTCGCATTTAGAGCTGTCCCTCACGACGAAACCAAGCTGTGCTTTACGATGTAAAATCCGTTGCGTAGAAAGAAAAATCTCACAGCATTCTCTAGTCATGTTCGGTAAAACAAGTACAGAAAAATATTGCGTGAAACAGACAGAAGCGTTATAAGTACGGCGAATATTTTTTCACCTAAAAAACGAAAATTTTTTACCTAAAAATTGAAACGATTGACAAATTTTGACAATAAAAACCTGCTTTTGGTAAATTTTGTCGTATAAAGAACTCAAGTAGTTAAATTACGCATTTTTTGAGCAAAAAAAGTTAAAATTTATTGTAGTACAACGAGATATACTTTGTCCTTACAAAGTTGTGTCTGTCCTTACAAAGTAGCTTTACACGTTTTGAGGTGTGTTGAGTATCACATCATATTAACCTAATTATTTCACCTAATGGTATATGATTCACAATAAGTAGACAATGGGCCATAACAGTATAAAGTAAGTTACAATGTGTAAAATGTAAAATGAAAAGTTCACTGCAGTGCAAACTTTACGACACCACGACAATGCAGTTCGTAAACAACTTTCACTTTGTAAACAATTTTAACAATTTTTGGCCTAACGCAAAAATTTTGACCAATTTTCTACTTTTTTTCGCCCTAGTTATAACATTTCAATCAACCATGGTCAATGACGTCCAGTCTTTTGCGCAGACAAATTAAGCCTGCAAGCGGCAGTTAATTGGTTGCCTCCGACTGGTCACGTAACAAGCGTTTTGAAGCATATATCGTCGGGTAAAACGGCTTTGGGCGCATTTGTAATCAAGCTTTTCAAGGTAATACAGACATAGCTTATATGAATCTTGCAAGTTGGGTGTTACAATGTTATAAAAACACTTCATTAAAAGAAATGTTTTGTTTTTCGTGAACAAAATTATGCGCTGTTGTTTTTTTATTTTCCTAATCATAATTTTCAATAAATTAAAACTGAACAAAATTTTTGCATTGTAGATGCGACAGTTTCATCCCGACGAATTCCGGTACCTTAAAGGAGATCATGGACAGCTCGGGAAAGGTGGTTTCGGAGTTGTAAGACTTGCCAACCACCAAGAGTTAGGACTCGTTGCACTAAAGTGCTTCCGAGCCCAACGATCTGAAATGCACAAGTAAGGCAGCGTAACTTGTTTAAATCAATTTTCCCCGAATCAGTATCAAATTACACCAAAATATAACTGTAATTCAAATACAAAAGCAAGTAAAAAAATTGTTGTTCGGTATTGTACCTGCATTATGGGGAATGAACATAATTTTCAGAATCGAGATGGAATTAGAACATCATCAAATCTCTCAAGACTCTAACGTAGTGCAACTGTTTGGCTGGACAACATGGGAAGGAATGATAGCGATTGTCATGGAATACTGCAAGTATGGAGATCTTGGAAGTTTACTGATCAACAAACATGTGCGTTTGTCGGTGCCTGTTCTGTTGAAAATGTGCACCGAGATCGCTGCAGGCATTGCGAATGTTCACAATGTAACAGAGTCTAAGCGCATGGTGCATTGTGACATCAAACCTGCAAACTTTTTGATTTCCAAGTACTTTCACTGCAAGTTATCCGACTTTGGTGGAGCAAAGTTGTGTGAATACACCGGGTTTCCCACCACACAAAATCCTGAACGCGAAGAATGGACGGAATTGTTCGCGGCTCCAGAAGTTCTGTGTAATCCAGCTTTGCCCGTGAGGAAAGAGCAAGACACCTATTCTTTTGCATTGGTGATCTACGTTCTTTTGACTAGGTGCGATCTGAAAAACCGACCTCAAATATTTATATCCAAAATCAAAACAGGATGGCGTCCACCAATCGACCAAATAGAAACGATGATGGAGAACCTCAATGAACCCGATTGGAAGAGTGTTGAAATATTGATTAATGTGATGGAAAGTTGTTGGCAGCAAAAGCCCAAACGTAGGCCTGATATGCTCGATGTGTTGCAACATTTACAAGAACAACTTACCGAGTACAGCCATTCGCATTTGCAACGCGGCATTGATAGAGCAAGCAAGAGTATTCAGGTCTTTCATCCCGACCCTCGCAAAGACAAATGGAGTTCTCTCAGGAATCTTACAATCCCAGGTCAAGCCTCAGGAAGAGGTGGTAGGTTAAAAATGTTATCCATTGCATTTAATTTACAGGATCGCACAAATGTGTACGTTCGTAGAAACCAAGTATTCGCTAAGATAGTTTTGACTCTTTTTGTAATTGTATATAATTGCGGCGAATTTTTTAACGATCTCAAATATGAGAGAAAATTTACGATGTTTGTACGCAGAAAGACATAATTTGCATGTTATATCTTGTTTTGTGTGCAGTTGGTTCTTCATCAAGTACGACAATGCGGCCATCAAGCAGTAGACCATCGGCATCAGGCAGAGGCCTACAGTCCAGAGGGCCATTGGCAACAGGGAGTGGGGCTACAAGACCAGACAGAAGGCCACTGACGACACGGAGTGGGACAACAAGACCAGACAGAAGATTGGATTTAGAGCAACTTTTTGACGAATTGGAGGTTAGAAAACGGGATTCAATATAATTTAGGTATTTAGTTTGAATTAAAAAAAAGATTTTCCTTATCGGAACCAGCAGTTTAAGCAATGGCTCTACTTGATACGGGTTTATTGTAATCAAATTAGTTTAATTCAAAATAATGTCAAAAAACAGGTTGAACTCATGGCATAAATTGTGGTCGTTTGTGCTACTAGGATTGGTAAACATATTGCCTTCTAATTAGGTTGGTGACATGCCAAGAAACAACCATCCAAGAGATGAAGAATATTACTCACTGTATTACCATTTTGAAGCAAATTGACTTCTAACAATAAATGCTTAATAATTTTCGCACGCAAACAAACCAAATTGCTGCTGACCGCTGAAGCCTAATTGTTACTTCAAAGATCACATTTTACACCGATTTTAATTAAGTTCAAATTTTCTTGTATATATAAAGACAAAATATTGTCCCTCTAAAATTGATACATTTGTGACGTTTAATTGCGCTGTTTGCATTTATGTTATCGTGGAGCCATGATCATGTTATTGCAATAATCACGCGTGTTTGTCACGACCAGCATTTGGTTAATTCCCTTCATTTGTAATGTACGCCCTTTCAAACTATAAACATTGTGACGCAACACCTTGTTTGCAGCATTGTACAATGATTGTAAGTCCCGTTGCATGATGCATTGTATGTTTGTTTTGCTTTGAAGTTGTAATTGCAACTAGTAATTCAACCGAAGACTTCGTTATGTACAGTTTTGATGAACCGAGTGACATTATCGAATACACTATTTACCCAGAGATTTTGCAAAGGTCTGCTTACTTAACCAAACCAGGTAGAAGGATCCTAGAGATTTATCACGCTCTTACGCCATCGTAAAATATCTTTGATATTATAAGAGGTATTTACAGTTTACATGATAGATTCAAATTGTTAATTAAGAGTTGATGAATGCAAGTTTGTAATACAGTTTTCGAAAAAATAGATCAAATTTCCTCCATTTACACCTTTATAATATTGTGCTTTGGTTTGATAGTCCCAACAATTAAAATTGTTAGATCAAACCGTTTAAAGCAGAACATGTATGTTAAAACGCCTTTGCTTATACTGACAACACATCTAAATATTAATCATACATGTATTTTATAAGCTGACAAACATTTATTTTCTCAAAAATTTTTGGTGACCGTATAAATAAAGATTTAAACTGACGTCATTTCCGATCTGTTTAAACATATCGAGTTTGTAAATCAGATCAAACCGAGTACACTAGATGCATTGCACCATCGTCTTTATCGTTATGTGTTATTTGACAGATTGAACGTGATGCAAATATTTGTAATTTTGTGTCGCTGACATGCTTATTTTCCAAAGTTGTCGTTTTTTTTAGCTTTACACGGTTTTATGACCATAATACTTGCACAAGCTTGATCCCCATAAACTAAAGCCTGCAAATCAAAAACTACAATAAAACATATAAGTTGCATTGTACCGTCGTCGACATCAATGTTGGTTTACGTACATGTCGCACGTAGCAGACAGTTTTGTTTTGTTGGGTCACTGAATTCGTAATTCTCGCCTAGTCACTTGTTCTAAATCTAAAATGTGGAACCTAGACACATATTTTGACCATGAGTTTCAATTAGACCGATATAGAGTTTCCCTTTTCATCATCACCTTTAAAAATTACCGCTAAGCGGTAATGGAAGCCATTTCGGGTAGTATATAGACCCAGCTTGTATTGCAGTTTTGAACAAAGTAGTGTTACAATGTTCTGTGAATATCTAAATTTAACCAAACTCCATTGGAAAACAATAGCACAATTCTTAGGTTGGTTACATAACAAAATTAAGCATTGTGTAATATTGCGAAGGTTGCGTGACAAATTTTGAAGTTCGCGCACTAGAAATTTTTTTTCAGATGATGCTCGTACTTATCGGGAAAAAGTGGCTGAAAATGGCAGATTAAGTCCTCTCTGGGAGCCTTCATTTCAGACCAACTCTGCAACAGGTGTTGTTGCAATCATTGCACCATCGTCGACAACAATGTTTGTTCACCTACAGGTCGCACCAGGCAAATATTTGTATTATAATGTCACTGACTCCGTAATTCCCACTATTTTCTGTTAAACATGTTATTTGCTGTTAAACTTGTTATTTTATGTTAAAGTTGCAGGCTGGCTACCAACACAAAGGAAAGCTAACTTTACTTGTCTAAATATATCTTAGGGGTGAGTTACTATTATTTGTGGTCAAGTTTACAAATTGCAACCGCCCATATTTGCGCTAAACGTCGCATAAAACCCCTGGAAACTCCTGTGTGCTTTCACGAGTAGACAAGTTCGAAACGTATGGTTCAATATTGTTTATAACGTGTTGTTCAAATACAAACGAAACACTGCAAGACTCAAACCTTGTTACACTTTATGACATATATATTTGTAGTTAACACTCAGTGTTTGTTTAATAAAGACGACGGCTTGTGTGAAACTAATTTGAATACAAGTCTGTCTGCCTGCATCGAAATTATCAAGCATCATTATTTATGACTCTGCAGCGCCCCACAGTGACTAGCGGTATTCGTTTTCGTCAACAGGTTTTAATCAAAAAATTAAAAACTGTAATGTCTTCACTTGCACTAGTAAATATTCGACTTCTATGCAACACAATAAATATACACTTTTTGCATAAATGACAGGTGTGCATATGTTGGCAATATAGATTTTTTTATTTGCTTTGTTCCCCTGTTTTAGTACCACGTTTTAATGCAATTTCACGGGTAATAATAATTCTTACATAAAACTTGCGTGCATGAGGCAGAAACGTACTTTGATATTTAGAACTAGATTTAATCTTTGTACATCTACAATTTTCTGTTCAGAAGCCCTTAGCAGCGCTTTAACCCAATCGGAACAATGACACACAAGCGACATTCCGAGAAAAATGTGAAGTGCAACAGAATACAATCATAACGAAATACAATCCTTGGTGTCTGTGCAGAATAAAGGTGTATTGAACCTTAAATTGCCTTGAATTTAACAATTTAACACAAGGCTCGCCAAACTTTGCTTATTGTGAATAGCAAGACAGCCAAGTTTTCATTTCAAAGGCCTTGCTGTTTGACTTTTGTGACAGTTGCAAAACTACCAAGAGATGAAATATTCAAAATATTTCAAGAAATAAAATATACTTGAAAAACGTCGTTGGCGTGGCAGAAACGAAAGGCACCAAACTGGATGTAACATGCACATCGAGAGAAAATGTGGCAAAGCTCGACACGAATTTGCAGTCGATAAAGCCCAAGTTCTGGAAAAGGAGTTGGACCACACCGAGCGACTCTTTCTTGAGTTGCTTCACATTCACAAAAACAGTGGATGCGTCAACGACAAAGAACGATGTATTTTTTCCGGCAGTTTATGACAATTTGTTGTAACTGTGACGCCTTCCGCAATGTTTTGTGTTTTAGCCACATGATCTAACAAGTGGTGTCAACGTGTCCTTTTTTCTTTTTGTGTCCCAGCATGTTTTAGTGTAGTTTACTTTGAAATTGCGGTATTAATACCTGATGAAGTCTCGCCGCATGGCAGACGAAACGTCGAATAAATACAACACGTTTATTTTATGCCAGAAGAGCAATACTTTTTAAAAAAGAAATTGAGACAAGACTCGAAAGTTAAAATTTTGCACTTCAGCCACACGATAAAGCGATGACCATGTTAAGGCTAGAACTGAGGTATAAGTATGATTGTCTTATTGAAGAAAAAACTACAAGCGCTATTGCCAGAAGTAGAGTACGTTGGACTGAATGCGGTGGGAAAAATAATTCATATTTTTTAAAATCTTGAAAAAAGAAGAATGGATAAAGTCAATAACTGGATTAATGCATTAAGATGACGTACAAACCGATCAAAACACGATTTTACAACAACTCGCAAAATATTTAAAAAATCTTTATAAAAAAGAAACTAACCCAGCGCGAACCAAAAAAAAAAACGTAAAACATTTCAGGCTCTGCAAAACAGTAAGCAATTTTTAAATACCACATGGCCTTTAACACGAGGAACTGGCGCACGGCGAGCATTTGTCATCACAGAAAATGTTTACCAAGTTTGTCTCTCAAAGGTATCTCATTTCTTACTCACAGATAAATCTAGCGATAAGTGTCTTTTGCCAATAAATGAGACAATGCTGTTCACGAAACAAAAAAACAGCAAAATCTTTACAAATCGCCATTTTTCCTCGTCAATCTTATTTTTTATTTGCATTGGGTTTTACCCTTTAGCGCTATCGGTTACCAAGCAGTTCCGTTTGGCCTTAGTGCGCTCCACAGTGGTTGGTCTCTGTTGTTTGGTACTCAGTATAGGGTACCAAACGGATCGACGTTGACCGAAAGGTACCACAAAGTGGAAATTAGTGTCAGCAACTGCACTGATCAGACCTTACAGGTCGAAACAGTGCGTGTACACCTTGTCTGTAGCTCTCCAACAACTCCAGCAACTTAACAACTACGTGATTCTGGACTCGTGTGAAACAGTTTTGCTCTGGGGCCGCCAAACTCCTAAATCAGGCAAAGAAGCTTTTAGTGCAGATGGTTGGATGGTATGTGGGGTGTGACATAACGGAAGAATTTTCCTAAGGCCGCTCCTATAGCAAAACTCAGCAAAACAAACAAGAAAATAATTTGTTGACCTGTCACTGCACAGCGCAATAATTTATTTTATCAAAACCATTTTTTAAATGACCGGTTGTAATTATTTTTGTGAGTTTTAGTTTTCAAAAACATAATTTACTCACTTGCATCCCCGTTCTCAATGATTTCTATGTATTTTAGTTGTTTCAACGTCGTTCTCAAACTTTAACTGAAGTTGTGCGTAGATTGCAAAAACGTATTTGGAAATCTTTTATTGGAGTCTTGGTTGTGTACGCAGTTTTAAAACAAAAACCTGCGGTTGTGAACGATAGACCTGGAGTTGGAAGGGCGGCAACACAAAACAAAGGTAAGCTCATTCGTACTTGCAGACGTGTTGTTGTGTTAATGCTGTTTGTTTCGGCAGAAATGCAAAAGAAAATCCTTCGACTGATAATTACTGATTTTCTCTGCTCGGTTCCAATTACAATCATGGCATTTGTGAACATCGGTGGAGTCCCAATGCCTCCAGTGATGTACTCTGTGTCAGCAATTATCTTGCTCCCCATCAACAGCTCTCTAAATCCCCTAATCTACTCCAACGCCCCGAAACTGCTTTATAATAGAATTCGGGATGGCCTACGTGTCGTTTTCAGGCGCCAACCACAGGAAGAGCAACAGGAAAATGTGGTTGTGGTTGCCAACCGGGAAAAGTTACTTGTAATTGAAGAAGAATCCACTCTGTAAATAAACCTTGCATTCAACCTTGCGTTTATTCCCCCTGGTTCCAGTGAACTCACTTCATTTTGCAATCTATCGTATGGCAGAAAACATTCGAGTGCGCCTTTGTCGTCCGAAGTGCCAACGATCGTATGAGATGAAGATGAAACATTTTGGCGATGAAGTCAACGCATTTGTTGTCAGATATGTACTTATTGTGTCTTTGGATGATCGTTTACTTGTAAATATGTTGTATTGACGTTGGTAGGAAAATATATCCTGCCAACTTCAAAAATTCACCAAAACAGTTAAAACACTCCCGCGTGTTTTTTTGTGGGTGATTATGGATTTTATGGTGATGTATCGTATCGGACCAAATTTTTTGCATAAATATCAATGTTATTCCTTTTTCTTCGTCAACATGCGCAGCGGCAACATTCAACCTTTTTCCAAAATTGTTTTGTCAACTGCAGCAGCCCGTTGACAGCGAATATTTTTTGTCCTTGTCAATAAACATAGTGTTGAGAGGATAAAAGTTTATATACCTCGTACCTTGTAGGCACTTACAACTTTAGTAGCACCAAAAAGTTTTGTGAAACAGGCCTGTTTTGGAAATACTTTATACAGTCATACACATGAGATTTAGCAGTATCGTTTTCGGAGACATAAAAAACTGCAAAAAGTTTTTTTCTTTTCTGAAGAGTTTGTTGCATCTTTTTCTGCACATATCCTATACCATGAAAGAATATCGAAAATGTCACAAACAACTTGGTAACGAAACACTCGTTTTTTCGCTGCGTCAAGGTCTCAGAAGAACAAAAGAATCTGATGTTGGTAGTATGGATGATACACACTTATGCTTTTTTACAATAAGTTCCAACACAAGTAAATGTTTTTCTGATAAATCAACATCATGTCTTAATCTTGAACTTTATTGATATTTCTTGACGATGTCGAATTTGCTCCTAAACTCTCATTAATTATTTTATTATTTTTTTTCAGTATAACTTATATGTAAAGTAGGATGTGATTTCAGAGGTATTTTGGTTGCATGAAACGAACTCAGACCTAACAAATTCAAAACCATACGACACGCACAGTGTTCACAAATAAACTGCAAAAAAACTTCACATATTGTTAACCGCCTTTTTCCTTTGCGAGGCAATAAATTTCAACAATTTGAGAGGAAAATTAGCTGCAGCTTTTTATAGAATTTTAACTTAAGGTCTGGATTGGCTTTACATTTTTACCAATTGCATCATACGGTGTCGCTTGAGAGTTAAGTGGACACGCATCTGCAGAATACAAGTGAGTACTATCTTTGACTGAAAAGGCTCAATGGGTGAATGAGCGTTTGTTATGAATTGCGTCCGCGCGTATATTGATCATGTGAAGCTCAGGTTGTTTCAACAACAAAAATGCCAGATATAATTTGTTTTTAGAAAAGGTAAACTAGCAAGAATATCACGGATTACCCTGGACCTGCGTCGTGTTGTTTCCTATTATCCAAATATTATTGAATGTAAAGGCGTTTTTAAATTAGAAACTGTCAGGCAATGACATGTGAATGCCTGTTCCCCCTGGCTTGGCTTTAATTGGGAAACACTCTTATTACACTGCAAGTAAGTTTCACTGGCATCGCAGCATGTAAATGAGCTTTTTATAAATTGGGTAGCTTGTATTTTGGTTGCATTTTTACTAAATTAAAAAAAAATGCTCAATATCTACTTATATATAGACTGTAAGATATACATAAAAATATATTTAAAATGTATTTTACTGCACAAAGGAGTAAGCTAGGATCAAAGCAATATCAATTCGTGTAAATTAAGTATTTTAATCTAAGCAATGGCGTCAGATTTGCATAACTTAAAAACTTAACATACCTTTGTTGGGATTTACCCACGAAGGGACTCGAACTCTCAATCTTCTGATTCGAAGTCTATTGACTGATTTGGTCAAACATTTGCGCGTAACGTTATTGTGTGGACTAATTAAAACGTATCAGTTTTATTTGCAGAAGTAGGGCATCTAATTGTGCTGCGGAACACGGCGGTCATGGTGGCATCACTCTTGTGAAAAGGCAAGACTTAATGGCCCCTGGCTCCGTGATACCACCAGCGGCAATTCTTTAAGTTGGTTCCACCGGGAAAAAACACTTGGTGAAATAAAGGCTTCGGCGATACAAGGTCAATGCGAATGATGTAGATTCACTGGAAACCCGATCAGTTGTCTCGTTTTGAATTTCATTTGGATGTACATAAATTTTCTTGCAACGAAGCTCACACCCATCAATAAAATTAGCCCACTGATTAGGCCAACACGTTGTGCTTTAAATGATCCATTAAATTGATTTGCATGAGCCTTATATTTTAATTTGCATATACTTAGTAAGGTATTTGTATCCAAACATTTTTTTTTCTTTTTATCCTGTTTAGTGTAGGCTTCTTAGTGCCATCCATTTTTTTCGTGCTGACAGTTGATAGTCATTTCATATGTGTGATTGGAACAAGATTACAACGCTACTTATCAAAAACACCCACATCAATATTTTCGCTGGAAGTCGGTCTTATATTGACAGCACACGTAATAGAACAACAACAGTGACAACAAAAAACATACTTGGATAGTGTTCGCTACGAAAGACAAAGACCTAGGTCTTCTTTTAAAGAGAAACTGTGGGTATATACACAAATAGAACAAAAAATGTGTCACTGGCATCCTACTTCTGGTCATGCAGTATTTTTTCGTATGGAGGTAATGCTTTTTCAACGCCGGTTATTTGAAGATATTTTCGCAAGTATCCAATGTTCTTATTAATCACTTCCCGTGTAAATGGTGGATAAATTTCAAATGAATACCGGCGCGGCTTTCGCTTGGCAAAACCTTCGAGTTCCAAGCGGAGACAGGCGAGTCGATCTTCCAGGTTTTTCGGGTGAAGTGCGGGATTTGGAAAGAATTCAACCATCTTTCTCACGTTGGAGATCGGATCGGCCACTATGTCCTCGTAGTAGAGAACGAGTTTTGGTTTTTTGCTTGACAACACATTTTTGTGGTATGTTAAATGTTTGGTTATTTTTTTCACCAGTATTTCTGCGTTGAGTTCTGCAGATAAAAGGTGTTTTTAAAAATCAATAAATGCGTTTAGCATTATCAGCATATTAACTTATTAAAGAATTAAAGAATTAAAATGAAGCTTTAAACGTAACCTTTTTTTATTTCATCATCCGTAGCATGACCAACGTGTCGATTTTTCTTCCGAGTCCGGAAGTTAGCGTACGACAAAATCGACTTGTACGGGTTTCTTATGATCAAGATTATGGAATGGATATTTTCGTGCCCTGAAAGACCATGGAACAAATGGTTTTTTAGTGGGTCTGTTCTATTTTCACTTGGCTTCAGACTTTCTCCCAAGTATCCTGAATAAGCACAAAATTATTAGTAGTTTTTTTTTAGTGTAAACCTCAGCATACGTTTTCTATACTTGGCACAGGTACTCTGCTTGTTCCACATAAGTTTGAATTTTTGTAAAATACATGTACGTATTTTTTGCATCATCACACTTTCAAATTCATTCCACTTTTACATTGTACAAACCCATGGCACCGATTTCTTTATCCGAGTAATAACTCCCCGTGTAGAATCCGGTCGCCTTTTCTAACATATACCGAATCCACGTGTTTCCAGATCCGGGGTAGGAGGTCAGGAGTGTTCGGTTGTATTCACCGGCGGGAAGAAGACGAACATTTCCGCATCTTTTGTCCTCCGCCAGCGTACGGAAAATTTCCAGCGAATCAGTTGAGTTGAATTCCTCTTGTCTGGAAATTGTGCCCCTGAGTGAAAAATTATGACGAAACAGTTAAAAACATACAGAAGTGAAAGCTTTATGAAAATTTGTGATCTTCGGTAAGGTTTCTGTCGGATAAAGACTTCGTATCAGATTACTTTTCACTACTTTGTTGTAAAAATCTCATCGTCGGTTTAACTGATGTAAATATATATATATACGTACTTTGCTTGCTTATAGGCATCGCTAGCACCGAAAAGAATGCATTATAAAACAAAAATAAGTAGCACATACTGAAATACAGATCAAAGGACTGCGAAAACGAAACAAAATGAAATATATAGTGAGATGCCGAGCAGTTAGGTTACATGTTACAACTAGAAAATGTTTCGACCTGTTGCATTTTGCTTTTCGTACCCTGTAAGGTATTTTGGTACAAAATTGCTTTCAACATATCTTAGCTGGTAACTTATTACGAATATATCATTGCTAGGCTAAGAACAATACATTCCGGGTATTTTACTGTGAAACATGTTTTCGTTTTGCTGCCGTAGGAACGAAACGTACCCAAATGTCGGGCCAAATTCTCCGCACCAGCATTTTTTCCCTGCACCGTAAATTGCCGCCGGGTGGTGCTGATGTTCACATATCATCAGACAATCAGTTGATGACTCGGACATGACGTATTGGTCTGGAAGAATGGCTTGATTGTGTTGAATGCAGCCTCGCTGGCGGGACACCACGTGTTCTTTGATGAAAGGTGCTAAAAAGTTTGAAATTTGCTGAGACAAGCGCGTCAATTGTTCGATTCAGTTCGAACGAAGAAAAATAACTTATTGCCAGGTAAAGTCTTGGATGCTGTCGTTTTACCGAGCGACCTCATAATATCAAGAAAGTAACGACGGTTTATTGTCCGAGCTAAAAGTGTTCTTGTCTATTTAGTGATTTGTACCGTAACAGTTTTACTTACGTTGCACACATTTGCCTTTAATAAAATATGCGTTCACGCTATTCTTCCCTCCGCATTTTTTATCTTCTCCCGCCGTTTCCTCTCCTGCACATATTTGATCACATCCGTGCGACGTCACTCGTTTGTTTGCGATGTGATCAAGAACGTTATCGCACATGCATGTGCTTCCATTCTTAAGTACAGCGTAGGTGTGGCCACTAAAAGCACGATTGAACTTATGCTGATACTTCACAGTGTAGGTTGTTGGTTTGCATGCAATAAAGATGGTTCAGTTTCATGTTCACTGACACTACACTATATGGACCCTCGTTTTTGCGTTGTTGGGGCGGCGTAGCCTTACTTTCACGTTTCACCAAATTCATTTTTATGTTCAACAGCATAGCCCTGCAATGGTTATATTGTGGCAGCAGATAAAAAGAATTATCAATGTACGTGAACGAGTTTGTATCTATAGAAGGTCGTCGCTTTATGGTACGTCGACGTAATAGTTTGTTAGGCATGAGCGATCGAGTGGTTCATGAAGTTGGGAACCACAGTCCTACACACTGGTAGCTAATTAGACGATTTCGTGTGAATTAAGATTCTATTCAAAGATTAACCAACAACGTACAATGGAGTATAAATGACTCGGAATAGAAAAGGTAAAGTTAATATGCCAATCACCATAAGCAAACGAACACTGCTGCGAGTATTATCAGTGTTGTGAGCTTTGGCTTTCCTGTTCAGTATCTTTCGCTGTTTGTTTTTAGCACTCAGGAAAAGAACAATTTCATAAACGTTCGGATCTCACTGTGAGTGGCACGAGGAAATACACCAGTTGAGTGTCATTAAGTGATGTCGATGTACCACTGCCGCCTTCTGTTCTATTGACTCATTAAAACACCCGAGGAAGGAGCCTGCCAACGCAACAGATTAAGTTAAAGCAATGCGCTGGGGAAACCTATGTTGTGTTGTCACTTCATAATATATATCTGACGTTGGAAGCCGGTAATGATAAACATTTGTATCCTCATAGGCCTTTTTAGAACTCGATTAACAAATTTAGGCTATCAAGTCAAGGTTTACTTGCTTTCGCAAAATGTGGCGACTCCTTTTGGAGCTTTGGCGAACGACATTACGTACTTTCTGAAACATACCGAAGTTTGTTGAAAAGCATTTAAACTGTTTGATTTCATCACAAAAAGTAAACTGCTTACCTTGCTTTTGCACTGTACTGTTGCCCCCCTCGATGCGAGTTGTACGCATTCATTAAAACAAGAGAGAGAAGACATATTGCCACCAAACGTATGAAGAAAACTGCACCTTTAAATTTGTGAAATGACATATTTCCGTCTCCTAAAAGTTTGCTGTAAGCAATTAGCAATTCCGTTCAAATTCTATTCGGTATTAAAAACTTCAAACAATAAAACTTGCTCGGTTTTTGAGCCTGTGTCAGTCTTTTTTCTCCCCAAAAAAACACAACCCTCAAACAAATTACTAAAAAAGATTACGCACTTAAAACAATACATAAAATCCTTCGTACCAGTCGAGGATAATAAACCGCAATACAGCACCGATGTAGTGGTAACAATGGTATATGCTAAATAATAGGTTGGCGATTTCCTGCCTTACAAAACCGCCCATGCAATTCAAAGGCTAGTAATTGGATGCGAATATTTCAAATCAAGCATATGCAGCCCCCCATGGCGATGTTAATGGTTTTGCTATAATTAGGGGGAAAAGTGTCACTTCTAAAAATACATTCAGAGGTAAAATAGTCAGCTGCACTGACGAGACCTGTAGGGCAGTGTTTGCAATTGGCTGGTCTTCGACCACAAACAATTACATTTGGCCCAAAGGCGTTCAACTAGAAAAAGAATTAATATGAGTATTGTTCTCATGTTTGATATTCTGGTTTTGTTTCCATTTCCAACTTTATATGACAAAAACATTTGCTCGCAAGATTTTGCTTTCGTAGAAAAGAGTTGTCTTCCAAGATATGGATTGTTTGTTTCTCGGAACTACGCGTTTTTCTTCCCTTTCTTTTCCGATTATTTGTCGGATTATTTCCTTTGTTTGTGAGATTTATGGAACTACGGGTTTTACAATATGCCGTCGGCAATGCTGGAGGCGGCGCTTTGTCGAAGAAAAAACATACTATGATATTTTTGAGTCGCAGTACGTATTAGTGCAGACATGGGCAAAGTGTGGCCCGCGACCAAATCTGGCCAGTTGTGTCTTTAATCTGGTCTGGTAGGGGTTTGCATTAAGTAGAGTCAATTAAAAAAATGTTCATACTAATTTATTGGCATATTTTTTTGCTTTTTGGTTACAGTATTTCAAAAATAATCAAACGCGTTACACACAGACATTTCTTACCATTACTCAAAACTACTCTGCTGGTCGTGCCTGCGTCTTCGTCTCCACCCGTTGGTTGTATCGATGGTAATGAGCATCAAGCATGCAAACATGAACAGAATGGCTGCTTTGTTCATCGTGTTGGTTCTCTAACAAAACATTTAGCTTTAATGGGTGGGAAGAATTCGCTACGTATATGCGGATTTCGACGAAATGTCCAAGCATTTCCTTGTAATTTATCCTGAAGTCAGTTCGAAAACTGCTTGGGGAGGTTTGGTTCAGATGAATTGTGTCTTGTTTCCTTTCATCTGCAGCCTGTGTTGAGAACTTTTACGCAAATCATTTCGGGGATCAATTGACTGTGCATTTTTGTACTTGTTTACACCTCACGTTGGTGAAAAACAGATAAAATTATCTCACTTCTAATCATGTATGATAAGCGTAACATGTGCATGTTTGCAATACAATTTAACTGTAAATCAAAAACGTGGAGTGGTCCCAATATTCCAAGCTACGTTGGACAATTCCACCCCTGTAGGGTTGAGGTGGAAAACTCCAAGCTTGAGGTTTAACACCTCCAGTGGTGGTAATTTCCACCACTAGCCTGCGTTTATCCACCCACTGCTACCTAACTACTTTTTGTGTTACACCCTTGCGTGGTCTTTTCCACTCCTACAAAACTGCACAAATATAGCAATGCAAATGTATTACAGAACAAGAAATGAAAGAAACAATCACTGTAAATGAAATATTTGTTCAAAATTAGACTCTTTATTGGTGAAGTTTTATAAAAATGTTGATAGCTAGCATATTTATCAGAAGCAATGTTTCCTACACAAAACAGAAATCACTGCAGCTCAACACATCTGATATGACGACGTCACTGCCTGGTGTAGCTGCTGTCACGTGATGTGGCTCTGACGAGTTGTTATGTTTTGCCCGTTTTGTTGCCTGTCTACCTCAGAGCCCTCTTGGTTGCAGCTCATTCTCAAATTGCACTGATGTTGGACATGGTCAGCCCATACAAAATGCATGGAGATTTTGTATTTCGTTTTGACTTTTATTTTGAAAAACGTCAGACGCAGTCGTGAACGAAACGTTTGCACATAATGTATAGCAGCAAGTCAGATTTGGCTTTTTCATTTAAATTAATTCTTCCCATATATGCAAATAAGCAAATTACTGGATAACAACATGGGCATAGATAGTAAATGGTTATTTACAATCAAGTCAGGGTTGTATCGGGTTAACTGTAGCGAGTAATTGTTTAACTCTTGCTCACGTTATAAATCGGCCACTAGGTTTGTTTAGTTTAGAACGAATTTTGGCCTAGTGCTTGCCAAAACCTTTGATGGTGTTCTAACCATTTGCTCACCTTATTGATCATGGTTTTGGTGTTTATTCCTTGGGAATAAAGTGGTTTGTTTTATTGTTTCTGTCTGTGATCAACAGAAAAGGTAAGACACTTAAGTCACGTTGGAATGCATGTTTGACCATTGCGGCTAACTTCCGGTGACGTGCGGCTGCCGTGTGGCTAACTTGAGGCTGACGTATATCTACGTCAAAAGCGATCCCTGTGATGATAACGTGATCGGCGCGTGTCTAGGGCGGCATATTGCAATCACTGAAGCATTATGTGGCTTGAGTGGCTTTTACAGCGGGTGACATGACAAATCAAGGGCAAAGGAGTTCTGTATTGCAACAATTGACAAAACTGTTTGTCCTAACACAGGTTTGTGGTGTTCTTTGTTGTAATTAAGCTGAGGTTATATTATGCAACGCACAACGCAAATGTCGCCTATACAGCAAGCAAGACATTCGTCGCGAAACGCGTGCATATTGCAGCACATGTAAAGTTAACTTATGTGCTGGTAAATATTTTGCGTTGTATCCTAAAAATGTTGAAGTGTTGTTGCATTGGCAACGATGTACATAATACAAGCATTTGTTTCATAGTATTCCTTTATTGAGAATTTTGAGGCCTTGTGGCAGACAAGACAATGTGGTTATACGCAATAAACAATCAACAAATGGTCGCACAGAGCAATTCATTGCGTAAGTGTGAGCCGCACTAAAAGTGCCCAAATTTTTTGGATAATCTGTAAATTATTGTTACGTGTTTTGATTACATTCTTCGTTTCGTGACTAATCCATCGATTTTTTTGATTTCTGAAAAGTTCACCCTTTCGACCTCAACAAAGAAAAAAAGGTTGTGTTTAGCAATTATCAAATGCTTGCACAGTTAGGAAAAATCTGTTTGTCAGATGGAAAAAAACGTCTGAAAACATTTCGTGGAATTGGCTGTTTTCAAAGATATATATATGCTTCCAAAAACAATGTTTTTCTGGAAAAAACGTTGCAACGTTTTTTAGTGCTTTATTTTGGAGCTAGTTTGAAGCAGTTAACGATGGATTCTTCCCTATTTCCTTTCTTAGAGCATATATTTCGTGCAACAAACATAGCGGCCCACAGTGCTGCTCAAGATCATTTTGTAACTTTCCTTACTTCATTGTTCAATCCCAACTAAATAGCAAGCACGGTTTACTTCAGTCACGTGTTTACCTGAATCGATGTCTTTTCTTGTTTTATCGTTGTCAGTTGTTCTTCTAAATTTTACTGTTTATTAGCGTAGTTGTTTTGGGGCAAAGTACAAATTGTTTAAATAAATGTGATTTGGCAATTTACTTAATACGTTAAACGCAACTGCGCACCGGATGATTTTGCTAGGCCCCGAGAACTTGGTTTCCATCGTTCGTATACTGCGTGTTAAGTTAGAAAGTAAAGTTTGGAGAAAAATTTACAAGTCGGGCAAACGTTCCAATGTTTTCCAATAGATAATTGGGGTTATTTGCATTGGTGTAAAACTATACATCAACTGGCGTAAAATGTTGTCATTGTCTGCCTAAATACCAGTAAAATCCATATACATACTCATCACATCAGGCACAGTACCAAAGTTTAAGATATATTTATTGTTCTTTGAAAAGGTGATGTTGGTTTCCTGTGTACATGGAAATTTTCCGAGTTTTGATGTTTATCTGCATAACAAAGGGATGACGGTTACTCCAATTTACTGCATGGTGGATTGCAAAATTACTTTAATCAATATTTTATGCTAATATTTATTTATTTTCTTTTTCAACAATTTATTCGTCACTAACATGTTTTCATTTTTCCGCATGCTCGTTTCGCTCATCATCAAGCATGTCCGCCAACTCCTCCAGTTGCATTAATGCTAAAAAGACAAATAAAAATATTTTAAAATAATTATAACTGGTTAGAAACAAATGATACATAAAGTTGTGGCGACCACATTGGTTTGTGTTGCTAAAAACTATGTACATCGAAGCGTGCAGCTTGTCTTTTTGCATATATTGCTTATTTTTTATAAACGACATGAAATAAAAGCTATCGTTTTGCAACATCAGTTGCAATGATCGTTCCTAAGAGTCTCGCTTGTTTTGTTTACGAAACATACAGCGGTGGAATTGAGTAATTAATGAAAGGAAATCGACTTTTCACGCTTGCAACAGTTGGTTTTTACATACTCCGTTACCACAAATATAATTAAAGTTTTGTGTTGTTGTAATTCACGAGGTTTCTATTTTTAACCAGTAGAAATTGACTTCTTACCAGCATCGCGCACTGGCTTCTGGTCGCTACCTCTTCGTCTTCTCCACCCGTTCGTTGTATCGATGCTGAAGAGCATCAAGCAAGCAAGCATAACGACAAGACACACTTTATTCATTTTATGTCAGTTATTGTTAAAAGTTAGCTGGAAAAAGACAAAATACATGCAGAAATTCGTATATTCTTTTTCCCACTGTCGTTTTCCGTTCCACTGCTGCGACCGAAGACAAGTGCAAAACTTCGCCCAAGCACCATGGATAATATACAATGTGAAGGAAACAGGTCGTTTGTTTCTTGCCGTCTTTTCCTGGTAAATGGCTGTGTTCTTTCGGCGAGATTGATAGCTTTTGTAGTTTTTCAATCAAAACTGGAGAAAATATTTTGTTTCAACAACTTTTTTAGTTTAGCAGAGAACGGTAAGGGAAAAGTTTCACTTCCAAAAATACATTCAGACGTAAAATAGTCAGCTGCACTGACGAGACCTGTAGGGCAGTGTTTGCAATTGGCTGGTTTTCGACCACAAACAATTACATTTGGCCCAAAGGCGTTCAACTCGAAAAAGAATTAATATGAGTATTGTTCTCATGTTTGATATTCTGGTTTTGTTTCCATTTCCAACTTTATAAGACAAAAACATTTGCTCGCAAGGAATTTGTTGTGAAAAACATTTCGTAGAAAAGAGTTGTCTTCCAAGAGATGGATTGTTTGTTTCGCAGAACGACGCGTTTTTCTTCCCTTTCTTTTCCGATTATTTGTCGGATTATTTCCTTTGTTTGTGAGATTTATGGATCTACGGGTTTTACAATATGCCGTCGGCAATGCTGGAGGCGGCGCTTTGTCGAAGAAAAAACACACTATGATATTTTTGAGTCGCAGTACGTATTAGTGCAGACATGAGCAAAGTGTGGCCCGCGACCAAATCTGGCCAGTTGTGTCTTTAATCTGGTCTGGTAGGGGTTTGCATTAAGTAGAGTCAATTAACAAAATGTTCATGCTAATTTAATGGCATATTTTTTTTCTTTTTAGTTACAGCATTTCAAAAATAATCAAACGCGTTGCATACAGACATTTCTTAAAATTACTCAAACTACTTTGCTGGTCGTGCCTGCGTCTTCGTCTCCACCCGTTGGTTGTATCGATGGTAATGAGCATCAATCATGCAAACATGACCAGAAAGGCTGCTTTATTCATCGTGTTGGTTCTCTAACAAAACATTTAGCTTTAATGGGTGGGAAGAATTCTCTACGTATATGCGGATTTTAGTCCAAGCATTTCCTTGTAATTTATCCTGAAGTCAGTTCGAAAAACTGCTTGGGGAGGTTTGGTTCAGATGAATTGTGTCTTGTTTCCTTTCTTCTGGAGCATGCGTTGAGAACTTGTACGCCTTATAAGGGCCGCATGCGGCTTGCAAATCATTTCGGGGATCAATTGACTGTGCATTTTTGTACTTGTTTACACCTCACGTTGGTGAAAAACAGATAAAATTATCTCACTTCTAATCATGTATGATAAGCGTAACATGTGCATGTTTGGAACTCCACGCTTGAGGTTTAACACCTCCAGTGGTGGTAATTTCCACCACTAGCGTGCGTTTACCCACCCACTGCTACCTAAATATTTTTCATGTTACACCCTTGCGTGGTCTTTTCCACTCCTACAAAACTGCACAAATATAGCAATGCAAATGTATTACAGAACAATAAATGAAAGAAACAATCACTGTAAATGAAATATTTGCTCAAAATTAGACTCTTTATTGGTGAAGTTTTATAAAAATGTTGATAGCTAGCATATTTATCAGAAGCAATGTTTCCTACACAAAACAGAAATGTTATAACAGTGGTTATAGATCTTAAAAAAAAAAGTGATATTTTGATTGCATCATACTGTGGCAGCAAGAAGGTAAAGTTTTAGGAAAACAAAGATTAGCGATCAGCACATTCAAAGCATAAGAGAGTTCGCAACACAAATGTTGTCACCTTTACACAATATTTATATTTTGAAGGAGGTATTTGCATTACATGATGACTTCACAACAGTCTGATAAGGTGTTGTTGTTTTGCTTCAACCTGCAAAATTAAACATGATTTACATGAACTAACAACATTTGGAAAGAACCAGCTAAAAATATACTTTTGAAGCCTTTCCTCTGACGAAAAAGCACTTGTAACTACACAGTTAAAAGTTGGGTGTAGTGCATTATTTTTGGGAAATTAGTAGGAGTTGCAAATATTTTTTATAAGCAGGCACTTTGTCTATTTCACCAACATTAACAAAAACTATGTCAAGCAAGTGCATGACAATATTTTCTTAGGGAGCAGATTATAACAATGTTGGAAAACGACAAAATCAAAATATGTCACAAATGACTACACTTTATAAGCAAAGTGGAGCCAATAATATGAATTGTGTAAGCTGCAGACAGATGGCCACTGTTTCGACCTAAAAGGTCTTATCAAGTGCAGCTGGTGTGACTTTCAGACCACAAAGTGGAAGTCTTTGATTGGCCGTTTGGTCAGCAAAGTCGTCTGAAAGTCACACCAGCTGCACTGATGAGACCTTTTAGGTCGAAACAGTGGCCATCTGTCTGCAGCTTACATGACTACGCTTTAGTTTGATGGTAGTAATTTTTGCTGTTGTTTGAAAAAGCTTTCCGGACCAATTTGGGTTGCTTAAGGAAAGAACGAGAAACATAATTTTGATGTAGAACAGATTAAAATAACACAAAAAATATGCTTTAACTTACCTCACTGTTAATATGCACGAAGGAAGTTTTTCATCCAACAAAAGTGACAATTGCTTTATTATTCCATACAGCTCCTACAAAATACCGACATATAAGTTGAACAAACCTTATGTAGTGTATCAAAATTGTCACGAAGAAGAAAAAAGTTTTGGTTGAGCAACTTTTTCAGCCTGTCACTAACGATTTATCAATATTTGTAATAACATTGAAAATAACAAACCCAAAAACATTTTTAGCTTCTTAAGTGCAAAGATTTAAGAACTATGTACAATTTAGTATATAAACACAACAAAGGATAATAAAATGACTTACAACACAAGAAAATTGCAGCACTGGAGATGTTTTTATGTGTCATCAACTGTTAATCGGGCGTATACAACATTTTTATAAATGCTATGGTCATCCATGAACCAAAAGTAAAAGGATTAGGATCTGAAACCTAAAGAAAATCAAAAACCATAGCATTAATATGAAATAAAATCAGACTACAAAATGTTGTCAAATCAAAGACAATCACCTGTAAAGAGGTTGTTGGATTTTCTCTTGAGAATTCACTTAAATTTTTTTCATTGCCATGATTTTAATTCTTTGTATGTTCGTCACACCAGACTGTGGCTGGTGAGGTATGTTTGTGCACAGAATGAGCTGAAGGTTAACTGAAAACAAAATTATAGATCAGCACAGTATGTCAGTCGCTAGTTACAATTGGAAAATATTTCAAATATATATTTATATGGTTCACAGGCTTCGCAGCCAAGGCATTGCAGCCAAGCTGGATCAGCCACTTTTCATGGTATTACTTCTGCATATATATATATATATATATATATGATATGACATACCATTGAATTGACTATAAGCTTCTTTGAGCACTGTCAACCAATTTAACATATGTGCTTGCTGCTACAGTTCGTTTTCTTTTTATTGGCAATGCATACAAGTAAAGCTGGTAATTGACATTACAGCTGGTAACTTGAAGCACAATTGCTTGCTGAATCTGGGTTGTTTTGTCCGACATGGTCATTTATCTTCATGTTCTGAAACTGTTCAGTTATCACATTTCTATCCATCTTTTTTAACAATGTTTTTTTACCAGTATTTAAAGAATTGTTAGTACTTGGAGGAAGCATCAGGATTAGTACTTTATAAGTGTCTGAAAATCTGAGGAAGTTGTTGTAACATACACAAACTGATATAACACACAACCGCAAAAAAGCGGTGTAATTTGACGTGGGTTGCAAAACTAAAATATAATTACCTACCTTTAGTTTTGACAAGCAGCTTTTCTTCCAAAAAGCATCGTTCACTAAATAAACTCTAACAGCAAGTCAACTTTAGCCAAGTCTTTTCTTTCCAAATAACGAGTTTCGAAAATACGCGGTAAAACATAAAAATGCTATGCGAATATATTTTTTTCTTTTTCTTTGTACAATCTTCTTTTGTGCGAGGCCCGTTTACACACGAACTCAGTTTGGCACGACACAGCACACACGGTGTTTGCAGGTAGACACTTAAACCACCTCACGGACGGGCGAAACGGGACTTACTCAACATTAGTTTTCACGAAGACTTTGCAATATTATTACTCTAATATTTAGTTTGTGTATGCAAAAACGTTGTTACACACTAAGAGCATTTTGTTTTTTGGTAGATTTGCCTAAAGACCGAGAATTTCGATACTTTAGGACGTGTGTAGCATTGCCGATGCATGTGGTGAACGAAACAAACGTTTCGTTGATGGAATATGTTTTGCTTGCTTTTAAAATACCTCTATGCAATGACTTGATAACTATTTTAGTTCAGGAAGAATGATATTTCCAACAAACATGTGTGAAAAGCTAGTTTAACATATCACGAAAACCGGGGAAATCCCGTTTCGCCCGTCCGTGAGGTGGTTTAAGTGTCTACCGTGTTTGCGCTACTAGAATAATCGAGCAATTAGACTCTAATCTTTATTCATACTAATTTTTTGGTATATTTTTTTGCTTTTTGGTTACAGTATTTCAAAAATAATCAAACGTGTTACACACAGACATTTCTTACCATTACTCAAAACTACTCTGCTGGTCGTGCCTGCGTCTTCGTCTCCACCCGTTGGTTGTATCGATGGTAATGAGCATCAAGCATGCAAACATGAACAGAATGGCTGCTTTGTTCATCGTGTTGGTTCTCTAACAAAACATTTAGCTTTAATGGGTGGGAAGAATTCGCTACGTATATGCGGATTTCGACGAAATGTCCAAGCATTTCCTTGTAATTTATCCTGAAGTCAGTTCGAAAACTGCTTGGGGAGGTTTGGTTCAGATGAATTATGTCTTGTTTCCTTTCATCTGCAGCCTGTGTTGAGAACTTTTACGCAAATCATTTCGGGGATCAATTGACTGTGCATTTTTGTACTTGTTTACACCTCACGTTGGTGAAAAACAGATAAAATTATCTCACTTCTAATCATGTATGATAAGCGTAACATGTGCATGTTTGCAATACAATTTAACTGTAAATCAAAAACGTGGAGTGGTCCCAAAATTCCAAGCTACGTTGGACAATTCCACCCCTGTAGGGTTGAGGTGGAAAACTCCAAGCTTGAGGTTTAACACCTCCAGTGGTGGTAATTTCCACCACTAGCCTGCGTTTATCCACCCACTGCTACCTAACTACTTTTTTTGTTACACCCTTGCGTGGTCTTTTCCACTCCTACAAAACTGCGCAAATATAGCAATGCAAATGTATTACAGAACAAGAAATGAAAGAAACAATCACTGTAAATGAAATATTTGTTCAAAATTAGACTCTTTATTGGTGAAGTTTTATAAAAATGTTGATAGCTAGCATATTTATCAGAAGCAATGTTTCCTACACAAAACAGAAATCACTGCAGCTCAACACATCTGATATGACGACGTCACTGCCTGGTGTAGCTGCTGTCACGTGATGTGGCTCTGACGAGTTGTTATGTTTTGCCCGTTTTGTTGCCTGTCTACCTCAGAGCCCTCTTGGTTGCAGCTCATTCTCAAATTGCACTGATGTTGGACATGGTCAGCCCATACAAAATGCATGGAGATTTTGTATTTCGTTTTGACTTTTATTTTGAAAAACGTCAGACGCAGTCGTGAACGAAACGTTTGCACATAATGTATAGCAGCAAGTCAGATTTGGCTTTTTCATTTAAATTAATTCTTCCCATATATGCAAATAAGCAAATTACTGGATAACAACATGGGCACAGATAGTAAATCGTTCTTTACAATCAAGTCTGGGTTGTATCAGGTTAACTGTAGCGAGTAATTGTTTAACTCTTGCTCACGTTATAAATCGGCCACTAGGTTTGTTTAGTTTAGAACGAATTTTGGCCTAGTGCTTGCCAAAACCTTTGATGGTGTTCTAACCATTTGCTCACCTTATTGATCATGGTTTTGGTGTTTATTCCTTGGGAATAAAGTGGTTTGTTTTATTGTTTCTGTCTGTGATCAACAGAAAAGGTAAGACAGTTAAGTCACGTTGGAATGCATGTTTGACCATTGCGGCTAACTTCCGGTGACGTGCGGCTGCCGTGTGGCTAACTTGAGGCTGACGTATATCTACGTCAAAAGCGATCCCTGTGATGATAACGTGATCGGCGCGTGTCTAGGGCGGCATATTGCGACCACTGAAGCATTATGTGGCTTGAGTGGCTTTTTACAGCGGGTGACATGACAAATCAAGGGCAAATGAGTTCGGTATTGCAACAATTGACGAAGCTGTTTGTCCTAACACAGGTTTGTGGTGTTCTTTGTTGTAATTAAGCTGAGGTTATATTATGCAACGCACAACGCAAATGTCGCCTATACAGCAAGCAAGACATTCGTCGCGATACGTGTGCATATTGCAGCACTTGTAAAGTTAACTTATGCGCTGGTAAATATTTTGCGTTGTATCATAGTCAAACAAATGTTGAAGTGTTGTTGTATTGGCAACGATGCACATAATACAAGCATTCGTTTCATAGTGTTCCTTTATTGAGAATTTCGTGGCCTTGTGGCAGACAAGACAAGGTCGCACAGAGCAATTCATTGCGTAAGTGTGAGCCGCAATAAAAGTACCAAAATTTTTTGGATAATCTGTAAATTATTGTTACGTGTTTTGATTACATTCTTCGTTTCGTGACTGATCTATCGATTTTTTTGATTTATGAAAAGTTCACACTTTCGGCCTCAAAAAGAAAAAAAGTTTGTGTTTAGCAATTATGAAATGCTTGCACAGTTAGGAAAAATCTGTTTGTCAGATGGAAAAAAACGTCTGAAAACATTTCGTGGAATTGAGCTGTTTTCAAAGATATATATATGCTTCCAAAAACAATGTTTTTCTGGAAAAAACGTTGCAACGTTTTTTAGTGCTTTATTTTGGAGCTAGTTTGAAGCAGTTAACGATGGATTCTTTCCTATTTCCTTTCTCAGAGCATATATTTCGTGCAACAAACATAGCGGCCCACAGTGATGCTCAAGATCATTTTGTAACTTTCCTTGCTTCATTGTTCAATCCCAACTAAATAGCAAGCACGGTTTACTTCAGTCACGTGTTTACCTGAATCGATGACTTTTCTGGTTTTATCGGTGCCAGTTGTTCTTCTAAATTTTACTGTTTATTAGCGTAGTTGTTTTGGGGCAAAGTACAAATTGTTTAAATAAATGTGATTTGGCAATTTACTTAATACACTAAACGCAACTGCGCACCGGATGATTTTGCTAGGCCCCGAGAACTTGGTTTCCATCGTTCGTATACTGTGTGTTAAGTTAGAAAGTAAAGTTTGGAGAAAAATTTACAAGTCGGGCAAACGTTCCAATGTTTTCCAATAGATTATTGGGGTTATTTGCATTGGTGTAAAACTATACATCAACTGGCGTAAAATGTTGTCATTGTCTGCCTAAATACCAGTCAAATCCATATACATACTCATCACATCATGCACAGTACCAAAGTTTAAGATATATTTATTGTTCTTTGAAAAGGTGATGTTGGTTTCCTGTGTACATGGAAATTTTACGAGTTGTGACGTTTATCTACATAACAAAGGGATGACGGTTACTCCAATTTACTGCATGGTGGATTGCAAAATTACTTTTATCAATATTTTATGCTAATATTTATTTATTTTCTTTTTCAACAATTTATTCGTCACTAACATGTTTTCATTTTTCCGCATGCTCGTTTCGCTCATCATCAAGCATGTCCGCCAACTCCTCCAGTTGCATTAATGCTAAAAAGACAAATAAAAATATTTTAAAATAATTATAACTGGTTAGAAACAAATAATACGTCAAGTTGTGGCGACCTCATTGGTTTGTGTTGCTAAAAACTATGTACATCGAAGCGTGCAGCTTGTCTTTTTGCATATATTGCTTATTTTTTTATAAACGACATGAAATAAAAGCTATCGTTTTGCAACATCAGTTGCAATGGTCGTTCCTAAGAGTCTCGCTTGTTTTGTTTACGAAAAACAAATTCCACAGCGGTGGAATTGAGTAATTAATGAAAGGAAATCGACTTTTAACGCTTGCAACAGTTGGTTTTTGCATGTTCCGTTACCACAAATATAATTAAAGTTTTGTGTTGTTGTAATTCACGAGGTTTCTATTTTTAATCAGTAGAAATTGACTTCTTACCAGCATCGCGCTCTGGCTTCTGGTCGCTACGTCTTCGTCTTCGTCTTCTCCACCCGCTGGTTGTATCGATGCTGAAGAGCATCAAGCAAGCAAGCATAACAACAAGACACACTTTATTCATTTTATGTCAGTTATTGTTAAAAGTTAGCTGGAAAAAGACAAAATACATGCAGAAATTCGTATATTCTTTTTCCCACTGTTATTGTTTTCCGTTCCACTGCTGCGACCGAAGAAAAGTGCAAAATTTGGGCGAAACACCGCGGATAATACACTGTGGAAGGAAACAGGTCGTTTGTTTCCTGCCATCTTTTCCTGGTAAATGGCTGTGTTTTTTCGGCGAGATTGATAGCTCTTGTAATTTTTCAATCAAAACTGAAGAAAATATTTTATTTCAACAACTTTCTTGGTGTAGCAGAGAACGATAAGGAAAAAGTGTCACTTCTAAAAATACATTCAGACGTAAAATAGTCAGCTGCACTGACGAGACCTGTAGGGCAGTGTTTGCAATTGGCTGGTTTTCGACCACAAACAATTACATTTGCCCCAAAGGCGTTCAACTCGAAAAAGAATCAATATGAGTTTTGTTCTCATGTTTGATATTCTGGTTTTGTTTCCATTTCCAACTTTATATGACAAAAACATTTGCTCGCAAGGAATTTGTTGTGAAAAACATTTCGTAGAAAAGAGTTGTCTTCCAAGATATGGATTGTTTCTTTCTCGGAACTACGCGTTTTTCTTCCCTTTCTTTTCCGATTATTTGTCGGATTATTTCCTTTGTTTGTGAGATTTATGGATCTAAGGGTTTTACAATATGCGGTCGGCAATGCTGGAGGCGGCGCTTTGTCGAAGAAAAAACATACTATGATATTTTTGAGTCGCAGTACGTATTAGTGCCGACATGGGCAAAGTGTGGCCCGCGACCAAATCTGACCAGTTGTGTCTTTAATCTGGTCTGGTAGGGGTTTGCATTAAGTAGAGTCAATTAAAAAAATGTTCATACTAATTTATTGGCATATTTTTTTGCTTTTTGGTTACAGTATTTCAAAAATAATCAAACGCGTTACACACAGACATTTCTTACCATTACTCAAACTACTCCGCTGGTCGTGCCTGCGTCTTCGTCTCCACCCGTTGGTTGTATCGATGGTAATGAGCATCAAGCAAGCAAACATGACCAGAAAGGCTGCTTTATTCATCGTGTTGGTTCTCTAACAAAACATTTAGCTTTAATGGGTGGGAAGAATTCGCTACGTACATGCGGATTTCGACGAAATGTCCAAGCATTTCCTTGTAATTTATCCTGAAGTCAGTTCGAAAACTGCTTGGGGAGGTTTGGTTCAGATGAATTGTGTCTTGTTTCCTTTCATCTGCAGCCTGTGTTGAGAAGTTTTACGCAAATCATTTCGGGGATCAATTGACTGTGCATTTTTGTACTTGTTTACACCTCACCTTGCTAGAAAACAGATAAAATTATCTCACTTCTAATCATGTATGATAAGCGTAACATGTGCATGTTTGCAATACAGTTTAACTGTAAATCAAAAACGTGGAGTGGTCCCAAAATTCCAAGCTACGTTGGACAATTCCACCCCTGTAGGGTTGAGGTGGAAAACTCCACGCTTGAGGTTTAACACCTCCAGTGGTGATAATTTCCACCACTAGCCTGCGTTTATCCACCCACTGCTACCTAACTACTTTTTGTGTTACACCCTTGCGTGGTCTTTTCCACTCCTACAGAACTGCACAAATATAGCAATGCAAATGTATTACAGAACAAGAAATGAAAGAAACAATCACTGTAAATGAAATATTTGTTCAAAATTAGACTCTTTATTGGTGAAGTTTTATAAAAATGTTGATATAGCTAGCATATTTATCAGAAGCAATGTTTCCTACACAAAACAGAAATCACTGCAGCTCAACACATCTGATATGAGGACGTCACTGCCTGGTGTAGCTGCTGTCACGTGATGTGGCTCTGACGAGTTGTTATGTTTTGCCCGTTTTGTTGCCTGTCTACCTCAGCGCTCTCTTGGTTGCAGCTCATTCTCAAATTCCACTGATGTTGGACATGGTCAGCCCATACAAAATGCATGGAGATTTTGTATTTCGTTTTGACTTTTATTTTGAAAAACGTCAGACGCAGTCGTGAACGAAACGTTTGCACATAATGTATAGCAGCAAGTTAGATTTGGCTTTTTCATTTAAATTAATTCTTCCCATATATGCAAATAAGCAAATTACTGGATAACAACATGGGCATAGATAGTAAATGGTTATTTACAATCAAGTCAGGGTTGTATCAGGTTAACTGTAGCGAGTAATTGTTTAACTCTTGCTCACGTTATAAATCGGCCACTAGGTTTGTTTAGTTTAGTACGAATTTTGGCCTAGTGCTTGCCAAAACCTTTGATGGTGTTCTAACCATTTGCTCATCTTATTGATCATGGTTTTGGTGTTTATTCCTTGGGAATAAAGTGGTTTGTTTTATTGTTTTTGTCTATGATCAACCGAAAAGGTAAGACAGTTAAGTCACGTTGGAATGCATGTTTGACCATTGCGGCTAACTTCCGGTGACGTGCGGCTGCCGTGTGGCTAACTTGAGGCTGACGTATATCTACGTCAAAAGCGATCCCTGTGATGATAACGTGATCGGCGCGTGTCTAGGCGGCATATTGCGACCACTGAAGCATTATGTGGCTTGAGTGGCTTTTTACAGCGGGTGACATGACAAATCAAGGGCAAAGGAGTTCGGTATTGCAACAATTGACGAAGCTGTTTGTCCTAACACAGGTTTGTGGTGTTCTTTGTTGTAATTAAGCTGAGGTTATATTATGCAAATCCCCGCACAACGCAAATGTCGCCTGTACAGCAAGCAAGACATTCGTCGCGATACGTGTGCATATTGCAGCACCTGTAAAGTTAACTTATGCGCTGGTAAATATTTTGCGTTGTATCATAGTCAAACAAATGTTGAAGTGTTGTTGTATTGGCAACGATGTACATAATACAAGCATTCGTTTCATAGTGTTCCTTTATTGAGAATTTTGTGGCCTTGTGGCAGATAAGACACTGCAGTTATACGCAATAAACAATCAATAAAAGGTTGCACAGAGCAATTCATTGCGTAAGTGTGAGCCGCAATAAAAGTACCAAAATTTTTTGGATAATCTGTAAATTATTGTTACGTGTTTTGATTACATTCTTCGTTTCGTGACTAATCTATCGATTTTTTTGATTTATGAAAAGTTCACACTTTCGGCCTCAAAAAGAAAATAAAGTTTGTGTTTAGCAATTATCAAATGCTAGCACAGTTAAGAAAAATCTGTTTGTCAGATGGAAAAAAACGTCTGAAAACATTTCGTGTAATTGGGCTGACTTCAACGATATATATATGCTTCCAAAAACAATGTTTTTCTGGAAAAAACGTTGCAACGTTTTTTAGTGCTTTATTTTGGAGCTAGTTTGAAGCAGTTAACGATGGATTCTTCCCTATTTCCTTTCTTAGAGCATGTCTTTCGTGCAACAAACATAGCGGCCCACAGTGCTGCTCAAGATCATTTTGTAACTTTCCTTACTTCATTGTTCAATCACAACTAAATAGCAAGCACGGTTTACTTCAGTCACGTGTTTACCTGAATCGATGACTTTTATGGTTTTATCGTTGTCAGTTGTTCTTCTAAATTTTACTGTTTATTAGCGTAGTTGTTTTGGGGCAAAGTACAAATTGTTTAAATAAATGTGATTTGGCAATTTACTTAATACGTTAAACGCAACTGCGCACCGGATGATTTTGCTAGGCCCCGAGAACTTGGTTTCCATCGTTCGTATACTGTGTGTTAAGTTAGAAAGTAAAGTTTGGAGAAAAATTTACAAGTCGGGCAAACGTTCCAATGTTTTCCAATAGATAATTGGGGTTATTTGCATTGGTGTAAAACTATACATCAACTGGCGTAAAATGTTGTCATTGTCTGCCTAAATACCAGTAAAATCCATATACATACTCATCACATCAGGCACAGTACCAAAGTTTAAGATATATTTATTGTTCTTTGAAAATGTGATGTTGGTTTCCTGTGTACATGGAAATTTTCCGAGTTTTGATGTTTATCTGCATAACAAAGGGATGACGGTTACTCCAATTTACTGCATGGTGGATTGCAAAATTACTTTAATCAATATTTTATGCTAATATTTATTTATTTTCTTTTTCAACAATTTATTCGTCACTAACATGTTTTCATTTTTCCGCATGCTCGTTTCGCTCATCATCAAGCATGTCCGCCAACTCCTCCAGTTGCATTAATGCTAAAAAGACAAATAAAAATATTTTAAAATAATTATAACTGGTTAGAAACAAATGATACATAAAGTTGTGGCGACCTCATTGGTTTGTGTTGCTAAAAACTATGTACATCGAAGCGTGCAGCTTGTCTTTTTGCATATATTGCTTATTTTTTATAAACGACATGAAATAAAAGCTATCGTTTTGCAACATCAGTTGCAATGATCGTTCCCAAGAGTCTCGCTTGTTTTGTTTACGAAACATACAGCGGTGGAATTGAGTAATTAATGAAAGGAAATCGACTTTTCACGCTTGCAACAGTTGGTTTTTACATACTCCGTTACCACAAATATAATTAAAGTTTTGTGTTGTTGTAATTCACGAGGTTTCTATTTTTAACCAGTAGAAATTGACTTCTTACCAGCATCGCGCACTGGCTTCTGGTCGCTACCTCTTCGTCTTCTCCACCCGTTCGTTGTATCGATGCTGAAGAGCATCAAGCAAGCAAGCATAACGACAAGACACACTTTATTCATTTTATGTCAGTTATTGTTAAAAGTTAGCTGGAAAAAGACAAAATACATGCAGAAATTCGTATATTCTTTTTCCCACTGTCGTTTTCCGTTCCACTGCTGCGACCGAAGACAAGTGCAAAACTTCGCCCAAGCACCATGGATAATATACAATGTGAAGGAAACAGGTCGTTTGTTTCTTGCCGTCTTTTCCTGGTAAATGGCTGTGTTCTTTCGGCGAGATTGATAGCTTTTGTAGTTTTTCAATCAAAACTGGAGAAAATATTTTGTTTCAACAACTTTTTTAGTTTAGCAGAGAACGGTAAGGGAAAAGTTTCACTTCCAAAAATACATTCAGACGTAAAATAGTCAGCTGCACTGACGAGACCTGTAGGGCAGTGTTTGCAATTGGCTGGTTTTCGACCACAAACAATTACATTTGGCCCAAAGGCGTTCAACTCGAAAAAGAATTAATATGAGTATTGTTCTCATGTTTGATATTCTGGTTTTGTTTCCATTTCCAACTTTATAAGACAAAAACATTTGCTCGCAAGGAATTTGTTGTGAAAAACATTTCGTAGAAAAGAGTTGTCTTCCAAGAGATGGATTGTTTGTTTCGCAGAACGACGCGTTTTTCTTCCCTTTCTTTTCCGATTATTTGTCGGATTATTTCCTTTGTTTGTGAGATTTATGGATCTACGGGTTTTACAATATGCCGTCGGCAATGCTGGAGGCGGCGCTTTGTCGAAGAAAAAACACACTATGATATTTTTGAGTCGCAGTACGTATTAGTGCAGACATGGGCAAAGTGTGGCCCGCGACCAAATCTGGCCAGTTGTGTCTTTAATCTGGTCTGGTAGGGGTTTGCATTAAGTAGAGTCAATTAACAAAATGTTCATGCTAATTTAATGGCATATTTTTTTTCTTTTTAGTTACAGCATTTCAAAAATAATCAAACGCGTTGCATACAGACATTTCTTAAAATTACTCAAACTACTTTGCTGGTCGTGCCTGCGTCTTCGTCTCCACCCGTTGGTTGTATCGATGGTAATGAGCATCAATCATGCAAACATGACCAGAAAGGCTGCTTTATTCATCGTGTTGGTTCTCTAACAAAACATTTAGCTTTAATGGGTGGGAAGAATTCTCTACGTATATGCGGATTTTAGTCCAAGCATTTCCTTGTAATTTATCCTGAAGTCAGTTCGAAAAACTGCTTGGGGAGGTTTGGTTCAGATGAATTGTGTCTTGTTTCCTTTCTTCTGGAGCATGCGTTGAGAACTTGTACGCCTTATAAGGGCCGCATGCGGCTTGCAAATCATTTCGGGGATCAATTGACTGTGCATTTTTGTACTTGTTTACACCTCACGTTGGTGAAAAACAGATAAAATTATCTCACTTCTAATCATGTATGATAAGCGTACCATGTGCATGTTTGGAACTCCACGCTTGAGGTTTAACACCTCCAGTGGTGGTAATTTCCACCACTAGCGTGCGTTTACCCACCCACTGCTACCTAAATATTTTTCATGTTACACCCTTGCGTGGTCTTTTCCACTCCTACAAAACTGCACAAATATAGCAATGCAAATGTATTACAGAACAATAAATGAAAGAAACAATCACTGTAAATGAGATATTTGCTCAAAATTAGACTCTTTATTGGTGAAGTTTTATAAAAATGTTGATAGCTAGCATATTTATCAGAAGCAATGTTTCCTACACAAAACAGAAATGTTATAACAGTGGTTATAGATCTTGAAAAAAAAGAGTGATATTTTGATTGCATCATACTGTGGCAGCAAGAAGGTAAAGTTTTAGGAAAACAAAGATTAGCGATCAGCACATTCAAAGCATAAGAGAGTTCGCAACACAAATGTTGTCACCTTTACACAATATTTATATTTTGAAGGAGGTATTTGCATTACATGATGACTTCACAACAGTCTGATAAGGTGTTGTTGTTTTGCTTCAACCTGCAAAATTAAACATGATTTACATGAACTAACAACATTTGGAAAGAACCAGCTAAAAATATACTTTTGAAGCCTTTCCTCTGACGAAAAAGCACTTGTAACTACACAGTTAAAAGTTGGGTGTAGTGCATTATTTTTGGGAAATTAGTAGGAGTTGCAAATATTTTTTATAAGCAGGCACTTTGTCTATTTCACCAACATTAACAAAAACTATGTCAAGCAAGTGCATGACAATATTTTCTTAGGGAGCAGATTATAACAATGTTGGAAAACGACAAAATCAAAATATGTCACAAATGACTACACTTTATAAGCAAAGTGGAGCCAATAATATGAATTGTGTAAGCTGCAGACAGATGGCCACTGTTTCGACCTAAAAGGTCTTATCAAGTGCAGCTGGTGTGACTTTCAGACCACAAAGTGGAAGTCTTTGATTGGCCGTTTGGTCAGCAAAGTCGTCTGAAAGTCACACCAGCTGCACTGATGAGACCTTTTAGGTCGAAACAGTGGCCATCTATCTGCAGCTTACATGACTACACCTTAGTTTGATGGTAGTAATTTTTGCTGTTGTTTGAAAAAGCTTTCCGGACCAATTTGGGTTGCTTAAGGAAAGAACGAGAAACATAATTTTAATGTAAAACAGATTAAAATAACACAAAAAATATGCTTTACCTTACCTCACTGTTAATATGCACGAAGGAAGTTTTTCATCCAACAAAAGTGACAATTGCTTTATTATTCCATACAGCTCCTACAAAATACCGACATATAAGTTGAACAAACCTTATGTAGTGTATCAAAATTGTCATGAAGAAGAAAAAAGTTTTGGTTGAGCAACTTTTTCAGCCTGTCACTAACGATTTATCAATATTTGTAATAACATTGAAAATAACAAACATTTTTAGCTTCTTAAGTGCAAAGATTTAAGAACTATGTACAATTTAGTATATAAACACAACAAAGAATAATAAAATGACTTACAACAGAAGAAAATTGCTGCACTGGAGATGTTTTTCTGTGTCATCAACTGTTAATCGGGCATATACAACATTTTTATTAATGCTATGATCATCCATGGACCCAAAGTAAAAGGATTAGGATCTGAAACCTAAAGAAAATCAAAAACCATATAATATGAAATAAAATCAGACTACAAACTGTTGTCAAATCAAAGATAATCACCTGTAAAGAGGTTGTCTGATTTTCTCTTGAGAATTCACTTCAATTTTTTTATTGCCATGATTTTAATTGTTTGCATGTCCGTCACACCAGACTGTGGCCTGGTGAGGTATGTTTGTGCACAGAATGAGCTGAAGACAAGAGATGAAGGTTAACTAAAAACAAAATTATAGATCAGCACAGTATGTCAGTCGCTACACTGCAAAAAATAATGGCTAACCCTCTAGCCATTTTGTAGGGCTTGGCTGATGTCAAGCCAAAAATGGCTGGAGTTGATCCAAAATTATTAGATGGCTTGTTACGATTTGTTTTTGACTCGATGATGAGCCAATTACTTGTGGAACTAAAAAATGTCATAAAATTGGCTCAATTTCAGGCACAATTCTTAGATATGGGGACATTTCAATGTAGATACAACTGCTTTTACTCTTGCAAACACTGGCAAATCCAGTTCATTGTTAATAAGAACAAAGCAGTTTTCTTTGAACTTCAAAGTGTTGATAGCGATCCATGAGTGTTGGTAAATCTTGTTTTGATGAATCCTGGGTATCCCTATTTCAATGTGAAGTAAATCCATTATGTCCTGTCTACATTGATGCTTTGGGCCAATTGTATAGTCTTTGTGCAACAAGAAGTCAGGCTGCATAAGTTCCATACAGAAATGTTGTTGATGCCTTTGAGCCATGTATTTTGCCACATTCTTGTAATTGGCAATATTTGCTAACTTTTTAAAGTATGAGTGTTTGGCTTCGTACCTCATCGACCAGTAGTGAATGCTCGGTCCAAGTTGCAATATACTAGAAGGAAAATGTAGAAGATAGTGTTGCTTAGGTATGATATTTTTATCTGGAAAACATGTTTTAAATGTGTGTAGATATTGTGCTATTGTCAACTTCATTGATAAAACAGTTTGTTCTGTAATAAATGGTGACATTAATGTGCTTGTAAGTTCCAACAGGTATTCATAGCATTCCCACACAGGGTCAGTCATAGTAATGGATGAGCTTAGAAAAATCGGCAGTAGTCTGAACAAAGTCCAATTTTGGGAAGCTGATTGCCTTAATGTCCCCCCCTTCATGATATGATGTGTTATAATTGGTGATGGTTTTGTTGGTCTATCCAGGTATGTATAATCAAAGTTTGTGATGCTTTCATTTAACTGGACAAACGTAATATCTTTGTGCTGCAAATAGTGTTGAAGTATAAGTTTGATCGTGTAAGGGATGCATCCTTCTAGCAGAATGTGCATCAAGTCATGAGGCGAGGAGTGGAAAATGTTAAAATAATTTACATCCAAAAGTGCAGCCCTTCTGTTGACTCAGATATGTTTTTACAGTGAACATTAATAAGAGTTTCTAAATCTCTGAGTGTAAACTGTGATTCATGAAACTTTGAAT
Source organism: Ascidia mentula (assembly GCF_947561715.1). Classification (NCBI taxonomy): domain Eukaryota; kingdom Metazoa; phylum Chordata; class Ascidiacea; order Phlebobranchia; family Ascidiidae; genus Ascidia; species Ascidia mentula. Next base: position 17,716,923 of record NC_138568.1, on the reverse strand, counting down.
TCATGTCATCAAATGTGCAAAGACAAGTTCTGCATTTCTGATGAGCAAATCCAACACCTTCTTTGAAACCAGTCAACTGATGACATGCTAGGGTATCAGCCACTATCACTGCTAGCCCTCCTCTTACAATTTCCTGCTTGCCCCCAATTTCAAATTGAAACCCAGTGGATGAAAATGTATTTAGTTCCTCAACCAATATTTTAATTACAGAGTCAATTCCAATTTTTTTTATGTCTGTTGTTAAGGCCACAGCAAGCAAAAAAATTGCCTGAAGTTTAGATCTGTATATTTGTGGCAGATTTAAAACAGAGAAATAAAACAATCCAAGTTTATGTGTGGATGTTTTACTTCCAAGTGGATTGCATACTTCTACATCATCATAATATAAAGCCAAACGAAGAACTTTTGGGTTTGAAAAAAGTGTATTGGTTTTTGCAATATATCCATCATTAAAATCACTGTATACATTTTCCGGTTTAAAAAGATTCTGACAGTTTTCATTTATAACCTTCAAAAAATTTTGATTTTGAAGCAAAGTTTGAATAGTCCATCTCATGGGTATGTAGTATATATTATGTTTCTTACTGATGACATTCTGTTCAGATCCATGACCAACTTTACACACAGATTCTCCAACACATATCTCCATAGGGTTAAATAAGCCAAATTCTTTTTGAAAATATTGAGTTTGCTTGTATGCAGTGTTAAGACCACTGCAACAATCATACCAAGTGCTACTTTCTCGTTTTAATTTCTCCAAAATTTCTTCTGTACTTGTTTGTCCTCCTTCTTGTAGCATGGCTTCTAAAGCAGTACAGGAGGATGTTAAAGCTTCCTTTAAGATTCCACAAGTTCTCTCCAAAAGATCATTTATTGCCAACTGTGACAAAAATAGCTATAATAAGTGGGTAAAGAAAACAATGCTTGCTGCTATCACCTGAGTTAAGTTATGCTTTTCTTTTAAGTATAAAATGAAATTGGCTATATGTCTTTCAGGAGAGTTTTGTGGAGACTTTGGATTGGTCCAGTGGCAATTGTGTTCGTCGTCCTCATTATCTGTGGAAGCATACAACTCGTATAATTCTATTGCCAAATGCAGTATTGCAATACAAATGTGCCAACACAGGGCAATTATCATACAAACAACAAACACCCTGCGTTACGGGTCTAGTGTACTATTGTACGTACCTATCTTCTAAAAATCGGGGAACCCCCAAATTACGTCACAATGAAGGTGGGGTCAAGTTATGACGTCACACCAAAAATTACGTCATTGTGACGTCACTAACCGAAGATATGCAACGACGAAGTTTCTCGCCCACACACACATACGCGGTTCTCCTGCAGGCACATGAAGGTCGGCAAAAGGCACAACAGCAACGAAGAAATACATTTTTACGCTTCATTGATTACATAATGAAACAAACCTGTGAGAAACTTGAAATTGGGTACGATCAACCACAAGGGTGCGTAAACCAACATATGAAAAAATGAAAGTCGTGGTTAAGGCGCTTTAGCGCCGTTGGCGGTAAACAAGTCCCAAAGTATACATCCATACGTACCAATAAAGGAGACGTCACACAAACTTTAAATTTGGTACAAGGGTGACTACACCAACATACTAAAAAGTTAACTCGATACCACTTAATTGACCCTTTGTTTATTGACGACAAATATTTGTTTGTGACGTAACAATTACATTTAAAGTCGATTTTAATCCGTTCTCGAATATTATAAACAAGAGTCCCTCCTTGACAATCGAGCCCATTCTCAACACAATCCAACAAGTATTTCTCTCAAAAATCATCAAAACTTTAACCGACGTTAACACGCTTTTTAGCGACGTTGGCGGTAATAAGGTTCCATAGTGTACAATTGTACGTAACAATGAAAAAGACGTTGTATAAACTTGAAATTAAGCACAAACAACCAGAAGGGTTTCCACACCAACATACTAAAAAATTAACCCGATACCACTTTATTAACCTTCTCTAAATGAACGATAAACTTTTATTTGTGACGTAACAATTACATTTTAGGTCTATTTTATTCGGTTGTTGTATATTATAAATAAGAGCTCCTCCTTGACAATCGAGCCCATTTTCAACGGAATCCAACCAGTATTTCCTTCAGAAATCATCAAAACGTCAACCAAAGTCGACGCGCTTTGGCGCCGTTGGCGGTAATAAGGTTCCATAGTGTACAATTGTACGTAACCATGAAGGAGACATCGTACAAACTTGAAATTTGGTACAGACAACCACAAGGGTGTCTACACCAATATAGTAAAATCTTAACCCGATACCACTTTATTAACCCTCTCTTAATCGACGACAAAATAGTGTTTATGACGTAACAAACATATTTTAAGTCTATTTTAATCGGTTGTCGAATATGTAAAAGAAGAGCCCCTTCTTGACAATCGAGCCCATTCTCAACGGAATCCAACCAGTATTTCCTTCAGAAATTATCAAAACGTCAACCGAAGTCGACGCGCTTTGGCGACGTTGGCGGTAATAAGGTTCCATAGTGTACAATTGTACGTAACCATGAAGGAGACATCGTACAAACTTGAAATTTGGTACAGACAACCACAAGGGAGTCTACACCGACATACTAAACAATAAACCGGATACCACCTAATTAACCCTCTCTTAATCGACAACAAACTATTGTTTATGACGTAACAATTACATTTTAAGTCTATTTTAATCGATTGTCAAATATTTTAAAAACGAGCCCCTCCTTGACAATCGAGCCCATTCTCAACAAAAACCAACAAGTATTTCTCTCAAAAATCATCTAAACGTCAACCGAAGTCGACGAGCATTAGCGCCGTTGGCGGTAATAAGGTTCCATAGTGTACAATTGTACGTAACCATGAAGGAGACGTCGTACAAACTTGAAATTTGGCATAAACAACCACAAGGGATCCTACACCAACATACTAAAAAATTAATCCGATACCACTTTATTAACCATCTCTAAATCAACAATAAACTTTCATTTGTGACGTAACAATTACATTTTAGGTCTATTTTATTCGGTTGTTGTATATTATAAATAAGAGCTCCTCCTTGACAATCGAGCCCATTCTAAAGAAAAACCAACCAGTATTTTTCTCAAAAATCATCTAAACGTCAACCGAAGTCGACGCGCTTTGGCGCCGTTGGCGGCAAAAAGATCCCATAGTGTACAATTGTACGTAACCATGAAGGAGACATCGTACAAACTTGAAATTTGGTACAGACAACCACAAGGGTGTCTACACCAACATAGTAAAATCTTAACCCGATACCACTTTATTGACCCTCTCTTAATCGACGACAAACTAGTGTTTATGACGTAACAAACATATTTTAGGTCTATTTTAATCGGTTGTCGAATATGTAAAAGAAGAGCCCCTTCTTGACAATCGAGCCCATTCTCAACAAAAACCAACAAGTATTTGTTTCAAAAATCATTAAATCGTCAACCGACGTTAACACGCTTCAGCGACGTTTACGGTAATAAGGTTCCATAGTGTACAATTCTACGTACCCATGAAGGAGACATTGTACAAACTTGAAATTTGGTACAGACAACCACAAGGGAGTCTACACCGACATACTAAAAAATAAACCGGATACCACCTAATTAACCCTCTCTTAATCGACGACAAACTATTGTTTATGACGTAACAATTACATTTTAAGTCTATTTTAATCGATTGTCAAATATTTTGAAAACGAGCCCCTCCTTGACAAGGAAGCCCATTCTCAACAAAAACCAACAAGTATTTCTCTCAAAAATCATCTAAACGTCAACCGAAGTCGACGCGCATTAGCGCCGTTGGCGGTATTAAGATCCCATACTGTACAATTGTACGTAACCATGAAGGAGACATCGTACAAACTTGAAATTTGGTACAAACAACCACAAGGGTGTCTATACTAACATACTAAAAAATTAACCCGACACCGTTTTATTAACCTTCTCTAAATCAACAATAAACTTTCATTTGTGACGTAACAATTACATTTTAGGTCTATTTTATTCGGTTGTTGTATATTATAAATAAGAGCCCCTTCTTGACAATCGAGCCTATTCTAAAGAAAAACCAACCAGTATTTTTCTCAAAAATCATCTAAACGTCAACCGAAGTCGACGCGCTTTGGCGCCGTTGGCGGCAAAAAGATCCCATAGTGTACAATTGTACGTAACCATGAAGGAGACATCGTACAAACTTGAAATTTGGTACAGACAACCACAAGGGTGTCCACACCAATATAGTAAAATCGTAACCCGATACCACTGTATTAACCCTCTCTTAATCGACGACAAACTAGTGTTTTTGACGTAACAATTACATTTTAAATCGATTTTAATCCGTCCTTAAATTTTATCAAGAAGACCCCCTCCTTCACAATCGAGAGTACTTTTAATAAAATCCAACGAGTATATCTTTCAAAAATCATTAAAACGTCAACCGACGTTAACACGATTTAGCGACGTTGGCGGTAATAAGGTTCCCATAGTGTGGAATTGTACGTAACCATGAAGGAACAACCACAAGGGTGTCTACACCAACATAGTAAAATCTTAACCCGATACCACTTTATTAACCCTCTCTTAATGGACGACAAACTTTTGTTTGTGATGTAACAATTGCATGTACTTCTCTTCTGGCATAAAATAACGTACTGTATTTCTTCGGCGTTTCGTCTGCCATGCGGCGAGACTTCATCAGGTATAATGCAAAAAGTGAACTGCACTAAAACACGCAGGGACACAAAAGAAAAAAGGACACCTTGACACCGCTTGTCAAATCACGTGCTAGAGGCAAAAACGCCAAACATTGCAGGAGACACAACAGTTACAACAAATTATTATAAACTGTCGGAAAGAAAGCACATTGTTCTTTGTCGTTGACGCACCCACTATTTTTGTGGATGTGAAGCAACTCAAGAAACAGCCGCTTGGAGTGGTCCAACTCCTTCTCCAGAACTTGGGCTTTATCGAAGACAACTTCGTGTCGCAATGTCACCGCACGCTTGGACAACGCAGTCTTGCTGGCATCTTTCGATGCGACATCAACAATTACAGTTTACAACTGTTTTGATCGACTCTTAATTATTATCAAGAAGAACTCCTCTTTGACAATCGAACCTATTTCCGCACTGTAATATTTTTATGTTATTTGAGATTTTCCAACTGCACCCTTGAGGTAATCTCCATGCAGTCGTTAGGGTTTTTTGCAGCAGGACCCTTCGCCATTAGCCATATTTTACCTGCACGAGAGTTAGGTTTTTTGCAGCAGGCCCCTTCGCAATTAGCCATATTTTACCTGCACGAGAGTTAGGTTTTTTGCAGCAGGCCCCTTCGCAATTAGCCCTATTCTACCTGCGCACATGCGTCTTCCGCAACGGGAACGCCAGTCTATCTGAAAAACTACATTCGTATAAACTGTTAAAATGTACCACATTAATCACACTTACATTTACACTTGATATTTTGGATTAGTGCTGATGGCCAGCACCAAATCATGGAAATAGTGCGACTTCGGTCGCCTCTGACGCCACATGAATTCGTCCAGGTACGTCGGAATATAGTCCCGATGGACACCATTTTTTTGGCGTTACTGGCGTTTAGCCGCCGACAACAGGCTTTCTATGGTGTTAGTGTGGACGCCTTGTGACGTAACATACTGCACAGAGTGATTCACTGTTCTGTGAGTATATCCGATGTCTACAAATGCAAAAACACACGTTTAAAAAAACTACATCTACTGGTCACTTAAGTGAAGTTACTTCCTAAATTGTTATAGGCCCGCCACTCGTCGGACCAAATTTCTGTGCCGGGCAAAATGTGTCGGCGTATAACTGCCTCCAAGGTTACTTGGTCCCTCGAAGGAACCAATTCCATAAAACAGTCCCTGTCAAAATAGTTCTGTGCAAAATGCAATTAACACGCTTTTGAAAAAGTACTTGGTTTCCACATCAATGCCACCGAACACCCACTGCTGCGGAATCGGGCGAGCCTGGGCGTTCGAGCAAGGCTTTCTCTTAGCAACCAAGGACTCGTCGATGCTGACGACATGTCCTGGGCCTCCAATGATGCATGGATTCCGCAGAAGGTCCTCTGTGCATATCTGCATGATGCCAGTGTAAACCTTGTAAATAAGTATTAAACAACCTATTTAAATGGTAAAACCATCACCTCTCGGAGAAATCCACACCAATCAACAGAAATTTTGTTAGAGATTTCTGCCTCTTTCTCGATCGCCTCCTGACTCCGTCCCTCAGCCCAATAGTACAGAATTGTAAGCAGTTGAACCATGGACAGGTTGCTTCCTTCGAAGAACGATCCTGTCCGAACGGAGACTCGTTTTCGACATTCCTGCAAGCATGAAGGCAACTATAGGAAGTGTATGTTAACGCAACTTCTTCTGGGCATTTCCTAAATTTGGAGAAGACAACGGGAAATGCAAATCAACCCTAACCCTTACTTGGTCCGGGCATCTCCATATTATCCCATCTTTGCTTGCCCGTAGGCGTTGTTCCATCATCAGCGTACCACAGACACAAGAGTGACTGTTGGCCAACAGCCTGTACTGCCGCGCAAATTTAATCGCATCCTCCACATAAAGCAAAGCTCCGCAGAGCGATAGTTGCCGAGCATTTATGCCTACCAACGAATTCATGTTGAATTTGCAATAAAAACCACATGGCAGATTGCTCGCTATTTCATTGAAAGAATGAGAAAAAGTGTAGGGGATATTGCGAAACAAAGGCCATTATCAACGTCCTTATAATGAAGTTGATATTACCAAACAAGGTAATAGTTTCAACTTATGGTTTGGCCAAATAAGGTAAGGTAAAAAGCCATGCTGTGGCATTTTCATAACGCAGTAAATACTGATATGTACAAGTTTACAGGCAGTTTACCAAAAACTGGCTTGATACACCCAGGAATCCGTTGCAATGAACAATGTTTAAATATTATTTGCTGTATCTGCCTTCAAATGACTTGAAATTTTCAACAAGTTAACTACAATGCAGATGGAGATGACCTGTGAAAACAGTTTTTGTTTAAGTCTTGTCGTTTTTCAAATATTGAAACACACAGTTACCATCGTAGCGCATTTTGCGCGCGGAAGGCGCGTTGGCCGTGCCCTCTGCAAAAAGTTGATGCACGGCTGTCATTTGCTGTATCTGCCTTCAAATGACTTGAAATTTTCAACAAGTTAACTACAATGCAGACGGAGATGACCTGTGAAAACAGTTTTTGTTTAAGTCTTGTCGTTTTTCAAATATTGAAACACACAGTTACCATCGTAGCGCATTTTGCGCGCGGAAGGCGCGTTGGTCGTGCCCTCTGCAAAAAGTTGATGCACGGCTGTCATTTGCTGTATCTGCCTTCAAATGACTTGAAATTTTCAACAAGTTAACTACAATGCAGACGGAGATGACCTGTGAAAACAGTTTTTGTTTAAGTCTTGTCGTTTCGGCGCTAATGCGCGTCGACTTCGGTTGACGTTTAGATGATTTTTGAGAGAAATACTTGTTGGTTTTTGTTGAGAATGGGCTTCCTTGTCAAGGAGGGGCTCGTTTTCAAAATATTTGACAATCGATTAAAATAGATTTAAAATGTAATTGTTACGTCATAAACAATAGTTTGTCGTCGATTAAGAGAGGGTTAATTAGGTGGTATCCGGTTTATTTTTTAGTATGTCGGTGTAGACTCCCTTGTGGTTGTCTGTACCAAATTTCAAGTTTGTACAATGTCTCCTTCATGGTTACGTACAATTGTACACTATGGGATCTTTTTGCCGCCAACGGCGCCAAAGCGCGTCGACTTCGGTTGACGTTTAGATAATTTTTGAGAAAAATACTGGTTGGTTTTTGTTGAGAATGGGCTCGATTGTCAAGAAGGGGCTCTTCTTTTACATATTCGACAACCGATCAAAATAGACCTAAAATATGTTTGTTACGTCATAAACACTAGTTTGTCGTCGATTAAGAGAGGGTTAATAAAGTGGTATCGGGTTAAGATTTTACTATGTTGGTGTAGACACCCTTGTGGTTGTCTGTACCAAATTTCAAGTTTGTACGATGTCTCCTTCATGGTTACGTACAATTGTACACTATGGGATCTTTTTGCCGCCAACGGCGCCAAAGCGCGTCGACTTCGGTTGACGTTTAGATGATTTTTGAGAAAAATACTGGTTGGTTTTTCTTTAGAATGGGCTCGATTGTCAAGAAGGGGCTCTTATTTATAATATACAACAACCGAATAAAATAGACCTAAAATGTAATTGTTACGTCACAAATGAAAGTTTATTGTTGATTTAGAGATGGTTAATAAAGTGGTATCGGATTAATTTTTTAGTATGTTGGTGTAGGATCCCTTGTGGTTGTTTATGCCAAATTTCAAGTTTGTACGACGTCTCCTTCATGGTTACGTACAATTGTACACTATGGAACCTTATTACCGCCAACGTCGCCAAAGCGCGTCGACTTCGGTTGACGTTTTGATAATTTCTGAAGGAAATACTGGTTGGATTTCGTTGAAAATGGGCTCGATTGTCAAGGAGGAGCTCTTCTTTATAATATATAACAACCGAATAAAATAGACCTAAAATGTAATTGTTACGTCACAAATAAAAGTTTATCGTTCATTTAGAGAAGGTTAATAAAGTGGTATCGGGTTAATTTTTTAGTATGTTGGTGTAGAAACCCTTCTGGTTGTTTGTGCTTAATTTCAAGTTTATACAACGTCTTTTTCATGGGTACGTAGAATTGTACACTATGGAACCTTATTACCGTAAACGTCGCTGAAGCGTGTTAACGTCGGTTGACGATTTAATGATTTTTGAAACAAATACTGGTTGGATTCCGTTGAGAATGGGCTCGATTGTCAAGAAGGGGCTCTTCTTTTACATATTCGACAACCGATTAAAATAGACCTAAAATATGTTTGTTACGTCATAAACACTATTTTGTCGTCGATTAAGAGAGGGTTAATAAAGTGGTATCGGGTTAAGATTTTACTATATTGGTGTAGACACCCTTGTGGTTGTCTGTACCAAATTTCAAGTTTGTACGATGTCTCCTTCATGGTTACGTACAATTGTACACTATGGAACCTTATTACCGCCAACGGCGCCAAAGCGCGTCGACTTTGGTTGACGTTTTGATGATTTCTGAAGGAAATACTGGTTGGATTTCGTTGAAAATGGGCTCGATTGTCAAGGAGGAGCTCTTATTTATAATATTCGAGAACGGATTAAAATCGACTTTAAATGTAATTGTTACGTCACAAACAAATATTTGTCGTCAATAAACAAAGGGTCAATTAAGTGGTATCGAGTTAACTTTTTAGTATGTTGGTGTAGTCACCCTTGTGGTTGTCTGTACCAAATTTAAAGTTTGTGTGACGTCTCCTTTATTGGTACGTATGGATGTATACTTTGGGACTTGTTTACCGCCAACGGCGCTAAAGCGCCTTAACCACGACTTTCATTTTTTCATATGTTGGTTTACGCACCCTTGTGGTTGATCGTACCCAATTTCAAGTTTCTCACAGGTTTGTTTCATTATGTAATCAATGAAGCGTAAAAATGTATTTCTTCGTTGCTGTTGTGCCTTTTGCCGACCTTCATGTGCCTGCAGGAGAACCGCGTATGTGTGTGTGGGCGAGAAACTTCGTCGTTGCATATCTTCGGTTAGTGACGTCACAGTGACGTAATTTTTGGTGTGACGTCATAACTTGACCCCACCTTCATTGTGACGTAATTTGGGGGTTCCCCGATTTTTAGAAGATAGGTACGTACAATAGTACACTAGACCCGATTTTTGCGCTATTTAAGAATGTAGCATGATACTTCTTGCAATGTTTGTAGTAGGCTTCAACTCCACGAAATTCGTACAAACCACTCGTTTACGATACAGCCGGTCCCGGAGCTTTGTGTTACGCAGTTAAAACGTTTAATGTGATACAAGTAATCACCAAGATACTCTCCAGAGCGTAAACACAAACATTTCCACGCACAAAATCGCACCATGTTGCTTTTGCGGTCCCCCTGTCAATCAAACTGTGTTTTACACTGTTTGCCAATGCTTCAGTTATTACGTCACTTGCGAGTATTGTTAAACGTTCTGGAAGTTGAGTATTGAGGTAACAATCGGCAAAATGAATTGCTGTGTTGAGTTGATTGTGAAAGTTAGTTTTGAAGACACGTTTGCAGAAAGGGAAGGTTTATATACGAGATGGAAAACTTAAGGCAGTCTGCTGAGGAATTCGGCTTATCAGAGGACGTCATTGAACTCTTGCTTGGTAAGTGGTATTTTGCTTGCTTTGATCGTTTTTTTTTGTTATTACAAAGTCTTCTTTAAGATATGAATCTGACGACGGATGATTTTCAAAATTTAACAAGGGATGACATTAACAGTGAATTTGTCAAGTGCACTTTTACTGTCAGGAAAAGTATTTGGAAATTTGTAGAAACAAAACAAAGTGCAGATTTGTCGTTTGAAGCACCAGCATGTTGCTCAACTTCAATAGTGAGTACATATTTTGTGCACAATAAGTCAAATATATGCAATTGCTTTTATTGTAGGATTCAATGGAGGAATCATTTGACATTGATAATTCAGCAGAGAACAGCAGTTTTGAGTTGGGGGATTATGCCGACAATGAGACACAAGTCAGGTCCAAAATCTTTGCCATGTTTCAAAATCCTCCTGTTGGGGATGTGGTTCTAAGTGGTCAAAATTATCCTGGGGGTATCCCCTCACCATTTCCACTTGATAAAAAGTACATAGATGTGCTTACCACATCAAGAGACAAGTTTTGTTCCCCAGGAAACTATAATTGCTTTCTAAGAATAATTAAAAAAATCTATGAAGTTATTTCTACTTTCTTAAAACGTAAACCAACCAAGCAAGAAAGAAAGGCAATTGCAACAAATTTGTGTGAAGAGTACCCAGTATTGAAATGTGGTGATCAACATTCCTATGCTTTGCAAGAAGCATTAAGAAAACGAGCCAACAATGTTGAAATGAGAACAAACATCAAACTAAACCAATACAAAAAGAAACATACAACAGCAGTAAAACGCCCATGTGCCGAATCAGCAGAAACCAAACAAAAAAGGCTCAAATATATTGAAATGCTCAATGGGCAAAACATAACATGTCATGTTTTGCTCCATTTTCCACAATATAAAGATGCAAATAAGGTAAGAATTTTAAATTCACAAGTAAACTTAAAAAAATATGTTTAATTTATTAACAGTGCTGTGAGGACCTGGCCTATATGAAGAAGATGAGTCTTGTTGATCTTCATCACTTGGCAAAGAAGAGATGGGAAGCATTTTTAGAACATGGCAACAAAATCATGACGTTACATGGTCCAAATGATCATCTTGTTGTTTCGTCTGCATTGCTGGGAAAAATCTGGGGTCACCCAGTGGTTTCAAAGTATGTGATTACAATTTGTAGTGATGGACAAATCACTACACATGCATGCAACCAGCCTTACATTTGTTGCATGAACTGTTATGATGGTTCTAAACAGTTAACAGTAATATCTGATAAAATTCCATTTGTTCAACTTGAAATAACTGATGAAAAACCATACATGCCTTATTTGTTGCTTTTAGCTTCATACTTTGTTCTGAACTTATCATACCCTGTCCCTGCAGAACAATGTTATAATGCAATAGAATGGATATTAACAGGAACAGCTATAAATGTGAAAAGTGATGCTGCCTTTTCACCCTTCTTTGCATCAATTGATAAAAAATAAAGAACCACTGGTTGTTTGTTTATTATTTGTTGTTTAGTCGAATTCTACTGAAATGATGCAGTAACTAGTTGCTTACCTTTTGTATGGAAACCGCAATCTTGAGTGTATGTACTCTCAAAACTTATATAAACAGTAGTTTTTTTAAGCAATGTGGAGCCAATAATATGAATTTGTGTATAAGCTGCAGACAGTAGTTTTTTTGCCAAACAAAAAAAAACATGACAAATATACACAACAAATCAGTAAAACAAGGGAACCACTTCATAAGCACATACCACAGGGGTTCGAAAATATTGAGCCACCTGAGATTCTAAAATAAATAACTAGCCACAAATTGGTCACAGGCTAAGCCAATAATTTGGCTTAAATGAAGTCATTTTTTTTTGGACCAACTTAAGCCAGGGATTTTGGCTAGTCACTTAGCCAAACAAGGAAAAATGAGCCGCATACTTTAATATACCAGTTTTTGGCTAAAGATTGAGCCAATATTTTTTGCAGTGTAGTTACAATTGGAAAATATTTCAAATATATATTTATAAGGTTCACAGGCTTCGCAGCCAAGGCATTGCAGCCAAGCTGGATCAGCCACTTTTCATGGCATTACTTCTGCATATATGATATGACATACTATTGAATTGACTAAGCTTCCTTGAGCACTGTCAACCAATTTAACATATGTGTTTGCTGCTACCGTTCGTTTACTTTTTATTGGCAATGCATACAAGTAAAGCTGGTAATTGACATTACAGCTGGTAACTTGAAGCACAATTGCTTGCTGCTTGGTTTTTGATATTATGTATGCAAAAACAGGCACTGAAGCAGTTGCCGAGTCTTTCTACCGAGTAAGTTGGTCTCTGCCCCATGCAATCCAGTGTGACGAGGCGTTAGAGGGATGTTAGTTGACAAAAAAAAATCGCCAGTTAACAAAAGTTTGAACGCGCGTTACTCGGCCACCTTACGAGGTAGCGACATGATATTTGTACACGATATAGTTCATAGGCTGAAGTTTGTAACGATACCAAAATTATTAAAAAAAATATATTCATATTCGGTTATGAATATGATTTGCGTATTATGACATAAGTTGCGAAAACAAGATTCGCTGGCAAAAATTCTACGCGCTTAAACCTTTCACACGATATCAAAATATTTGAAAAATTCAATAGGGGAAGTGAAGAAATATGAATTCATATTTTACAAACATGAAAAAACGGTGGTACGGTGTACACTTTCGTCGATAAAACCTTGCACAAACCTTGGCCCAAGCTGTTCTTTTGCAAAAACAATCTTATACCCTCCTGCTATCGAATGAAATCAAAATTTAACATATTAAGCCAGGGTGGCTATGCGAAATTCAACGATAACTTACTCCAACCCGACCGTCGCCCGCCGCTCGTTCAAGCCACCAAGCCATAGGCATACGCGCCATACACTTTCGTCGATAAAACCTTGCACAAACCTTGGCCCAAGCTGTTCTTTTGCAAAAACAATCTTATACCCTCCTGCTATCGAATGCAAAAGCACACGCCAAAATTTTTGATGTGGAAAACTACAACAAAGGGGTTGATTTTAACAAGTAAAGGTGGTAAAATTCCACTTCGGGGTGGAAAAGTCAAACGTAGGTTGGAAAATTCCAAGCTATGTTCGTAATTACCACCTTTTTTCCACCCTAAAAATTTACAGTGTGCTATATCGTGAGTTGGAGTACGATATAAGACGTAATGGAAATCTGATGTTATAATTACTCAACGTCAGTTTATGTAAATGTACACTCCTTCACTTCGTAAATTGTCGTGCGGTTTTCGCCTTACAGTAGTAATCCGAGTGGTGACAATAATTAGGAAATTTACTTGTATTAGTGCGTAGCTTTAAGTGTGAAACTTCGTGTCGGAAGATGCTGCAACATAGTTTTAGCTAGAAAGTGCTTCTGCTTGTTTCAAATCCCTCATGGTTGACATAGTTCATAAAATCGTTTCTAAAATCAAATTTTTATAGTTATAAGTAAAAACATTTGAAATTGTGATATTGTACAGACGTGGTTAACTCGTCGTGCTGGAGTAATGTAGAAATTTCATTATACGTCGACAGAATGCTCGGGATCCACTTTGCCTATGTTATGATGATGACGGCCTTTGTTATTCTAATTATATTTAAATTGCATTTAAATTCTTTGTTTGTCCTCAAGTGGAGTTTGATTTACAGTTGCAGCAATAGGATTTATGTTCTGTTTACACGAGATAACACAAAACCTAACTATGACTCCATGAAGACTCCAACACTGTGCAACTAGTAATTACTGGTTTGTATTAAAATTAGTAAAGCATTCGAATACTCACAATAAAAGATGCAATTTCAATGAGGCAGTTCGAGTAAATCCAATGATCCGTAATGAGACAGTACAAATGTTCAATGTTACGGTTCAAACTGTCTGTGGCTTTACAGCCCAAGCGGTCAGTTATATAGACTCAAATTCAGACGTGTTGACCGGGTAAAAATGTCATAAAACAAACGTAGATAACAAAGAATCGTAAGGCTTAGGTCAGCGGAAAATTCCGGTGTTGCGAAGCTGACCAAGATTAATTTCTCTCACGTGCGAGAAGAACGGGCTTATCAGATTAATTTCAAAAAGAGTATCGTGAAGAGTGACGTGCGTTAATGAATGAATGTTAAACAATTAAAAGCAATAAAATACAATATTAACCACACAGCTTCCTACCACAGATAGATTTATGCATAAACTCTGGAACATGTCTGCGATATTTCATTTACAAACTTAAAAAGAGCATCACGCAAACAAATGCTGGGGATGGTTTACCCTGACCATCATTCAGCATGGGTTAACAATTTTTCAGGTTACGAAATGCTGCTTCAAATAAAAAAGCAAGACGTAAATCATCCCAAGCCAATAAAGTCCTTGAAATTTTCGAACAGACTTCATGCTGTCGGTTTACCCGTTGTCGAGGTATGTCCCCGCTGGGTGACCGTGGGGTACGACTGCGTCTCGGCCTCGCACCCCAAGGGATCCGACTGAGTCTCGTTGGCAACTCGGCCTCGTAGGCAACTTGCCTTCTCTATCTCGAGGTTTACTGTTGGAGTTAAAGAACTCCTTTACACAAGTCTGTGCGTTTTCTAAATAGTCTAACTCCCGACTAAACACATACATCCACCAAGCTTCAAGCCAGTCCAAAGTTGTTCATAAATCCATTTATTGATATAATCCAACGAATGAATCCAAGTACAGTACAGTACAATTGGGGCTCCTATACAGTGTACTAAAGCAGAACCAACAGCCTAGACCCTTACACAGCAACAGTTAAAACACACTGATTTGGCAGGCGCTAGTCGCTCTGCTTATATAGTCTGCGGTTGTTGCGCAACTTGAATGCAACTTGAAGTTGACCGATTTGGTCGATTACGTCAGTTATTTATATAGCTTAATTAACTAAGTGCCCTAATAGGTTATTTATGTATAGGTAGACTTTGTTTTCAGAATAACTAAAAGTAGTTATGTTTATTTTAGCTTTATTTATCATTTGCGAAAGAAGTACTTGTGTTTAAATCAACCTTTATTTATTATTTGCCAAAGAAATGTCTGTAATTATTTTAACTTGATTTACATAGTTAGTTTGGTTGCCTAAGTTACCTATATGACTTTATTGCCCAAATTACATGGTTTATAACACATCTATAATGTGGCTGCTTCTACCGGCTACAATTTTTTCACCTGCCACCAGCTCGGCAGGTTTTTCCTATTAAATTGTCCGGTCAGGAATTGACCAAAACCGGAAATGAGTTCTTCTTTTTTCCCATGTCGTTTTATTGGACATCACAACTTGGACATGCGTTGAACGCGTGATTACAATGACTTTGGTTTTAACTCTCGGTCATAATATAGTTATACGCTTTGGGCCTTTTTTAGTATATACATGTGTTGTGCGGCGACAATGCCACATTTCAACGCAATGCGAATCTTGTTTCAGAAAGCAATTTATATCTTGTCATTTAGTTTCTTCTAAGGGATCCAACACCAAACACATGTTTGGCACAAACATGCAGCTCTGCAGAAAATGGAGATATCAATATTCCGATTTTTTTTACTCTTGCATCAGTTCTATCTTTCACCAATTACATCTGTTGCTAAGAACACGATGAACAAGTTTACCCTTATAGTATTGCTTGCATGTGTGATGCTTTTCAGCATCCATACAACAAACGGGTGGAGAAGACGGAGACGCAACATGGACCAGACAGACAGTTTGAGCAATGGTACAAATGCGCTTTATTACTTGTTAGGTAATGAGAATTTAATCTAAACGTCAAAACGTTGGAATCGCGCATTGTCGTTGGGAATTATGCACAAATAAATCTCTAGGAATCCGCGTATTTGCAACCTGGCACCAATTTATTTGCAGGCGATGAGCACCGCGCACGAAGCTGTCAATCAACTTGCGACCAATGTTATGATGATGAAAATATTTGAATGCTGAGCAGGAAATCAGTTGTCATGCCATTGATGAGGAAGACCCAGCGTTGAAATATAAGTTTGCTGGAAACCAGAGCGGAAACTCCTGCAAGGTTCAAATTTAATTTTGCACAATATTTTCAACATTACGATACATCCTTTTGAAGAAAAGTAGTCAACACTATTACTTAACAACATTTATCGACTGTTTAATCCGCGCCTTCCCAATAACATGGGAAATTAAACATGGCGGTGACACTTGGGTACAAATGGTTCACTGAGCAGCCAACTGTTAATTTTCCTCAAACGAATATAAAGGTAAAGTCTAATTTTATTAAAAAGCGGCAAAAGTACACTTTTCTTTCTAGAGGACTTGGCTTACACGAGTTTTTAATCTGCAACCATGTTTACTTTAAAATATGTAACCTGAACGAATCTGTGAAATAGACTGGCATTTATTTACTCGACAAAACTGGCCTCGACACAACCACGTTTTATTTTTCCAGGATGTTGTTCTGACGTAGGTAAGACACGGGATTAGGAAATGCTAGGTTATTAATTTCAGACGATATAAATCAAGAACGCAGAATATTTGTGTAACAATACCTGTCGATGTTTTATACAGGCGATGTTTAGAGCAGTGCGCAGACAAACCTAAAGACAGTAAAACGGGGAATTTTAAACACTGAAAGGGGAGTTTTACTTTGACAACAATGTAGAATAATATATTGATGTTTCCTTACAGGCAATCAAAAAATATTTGCCGGAGTCAATATTTTATTAATTGCCTTGCTTTTTAACTAAAAGTTGTTTTTTCAAGTTTAGCAGGTATGAGGATGCTGACATGTGTGATTGTTTGTTAATAAAACAATATCATAAAGTTAAAGAAAAAATTTGTTAAAACAGTTTCTTGCAAAACTTACAACATTTCGTGTCGCAGAAATCATTGGTTGGTCAGAGAGAGGATTTAAGACGGATCAGGTCGGGATCCGCCGTGTTGAATCAAGACTAAAAATGGGAGCAAGGTTTGTGAGCTATTTCATTTCTTTCCATGCTATCAAATAGCAACATTTTTTTGTCTGAAATACACCAAAAGGGCATAAATTTTGCGCGAAAATAATGAACAAATATTCCTTCCTCTGTCCCACCAAGCTCGGACATTTCATGTTGATATTGCTTTGCTCATCATGGATGGAGCTAGGTTTTGATTAGGGTGAGTCTAGATTTAGGATGAACTTGCACGGTGTCTTACGATTCCCCAGACGCATTGTGAGCGTGTGGCGAAATTTTGGTCCTTTATATCGCGTAAAAATTTTGTCGGGTCATATTGACAGCTGGTTACAGACGTCACTTACAGTATATATGCCGGACCTTTCTAAGCGATAAAAGCCTGACAGATCGGCTGAAAAAAAGCAAGCGTGGTTTAGAGATTTTTACCAGACATATGGTTGTGCACGTGTGGCAGTTAAACTTTCGTTTTACCAAAATTAACCAATAAAGCACTTTGAATAAAAGTTTTTCAATAAAGATAAGAGGAGTTCTTTGAGGTGTCGAGTTTTAACAGAAACTGCTGATATTTCCACTGAGCCGTTGAGCAACATGCGCATAAAAGTAACGACAGTTTATATAAAAAACATATTTGGGTTTCTTATAGTTATCTTAAATAACCTTGCAGTTATTCCTGGACATAAAGTTTGGAAAACTCCATTAAAAGCAATGATGACGTCACTCCGCAAAGTTACAGAAACATAACATTGTAAGATAGGAACTATTTGTGTTTTTATCAGATTTTGGTTGAAGATGGTTGGAATCCTGCTCCTCTTCATCACAATCACTTCAGCTTCATTTTATAAATTTGACGGAATGACATGTATATATTCTGTTGTTATTTGAATATTCATTTGGCTAACTTGCAGGGTGACCTTGACGAATAATTTCAGAGGTTATCTGAACTATATTTGTTAAAGGTTTGGATTAATATTACAGCCGGATTTCAACCAGTAAAGTCATATCAAGAATAAACAAAACGGCATGGGTTTATCAAGTTAGGCGCAAAATCAAATAAATATTATTTCCACGAAAAATTACTACGCACATGGACGACAAACATGAAACATAAAATGGCTCAAATAAAAACTTTCCGAGTGACTTCTTGAAAATTCGCCAGGAATTTTTCAGTAAAATATCTAAACATAATTCTGAGAATTTTTTTATCTGATGTATGAGTTAAAGTGTTACTTGGCAGATTTTATGTGCGAAGATAGAAAGAGGATGGTAGAAATACCTTTGTTTTGTGATGGTCGTCATGATTGCAAGGATGGAAGTGATGAGAAACCGGTCGACTTTCCCACTTATCCTGAAAACATCACTAGTCCTTACATAAGGTGAAAATACTATATGTTTCCTACGTTTGTTTTATCGAGGTTGTCACAATCAAACAGTTCATATAATTGACATTTTTCCCCTAACGGCAAGTACAGTTACGCCGTAAACGGACAAATTTAACAGACGAGAACCGAGCAGCTTTGAACCGTGGGTTTTTGTCGAGAAGCTGTCCGGAAAAGGTGGAGATATTTACATATTAAAAGCAATAGACATTTGAATAATTATAAACAAGAAAAGATGAAAACACAAGACAATGTAACTTTTACAACTCAATCGTTATGAAGGAAATGAAGGCATGTATGCAAGTGCCCCTGACAGCAATGTAACTGTTTGATGAGGTGATGGTGCCGCATAGCGCACACAGACCTCGAGGAATGTTTACAAAAAAGAACGTGGCGTAAAATAAACCAAGCAGTTTCAAAAACCCACATGTTGATAAATGTTGATCTTTCACTATTTCAATACAAATGAAGATTGCGAAAGGCTCACATGATAAACAAGGAAAACTAAATCAGTGTGTGGCGCAAAACTTAAGTCTTAGAAAAGGAATGGTTCATTGTAAATGGTTGTGGTGTTACCACGAACTAAAAACTTGAAATACCTTTAAATCAACAAGACTGTTTTTTTATTGTTGTTTCTTTGCGTTTCAAGGGACAAAATTACCGAAAGCAACATATCTTCCACGGAAATGCGCACAACAGATTTTTTTCACTTACATTATCAACACAAAACGTAAGGCGGTGGACAACCTTTATTGGTTAAGCCATAAACTGGATGTCGACAAAACCCCACGTACGCGAGACTCAAATAAGAGACAAGAAACATTGTGAAAAACAGAAAACACTGTCTGTACCGACATGCCACAGACGACACACAGCCTGTTGTAGAAGGCACCAGGTTTCGCAGGTGTTTTTATTCACAAACCTCCTTTCAACCATTGCATACCCAGTCGTGCGTGAATAGTTTGTAGTTAATTTGGTTTATTTCATGCAAAACCTAACATTTATGTCAGAATGTCAGTTATTTCGACTCTTCACACTTAAACATTTACAAACACACACAACTCATGTATAAATTATTGCATGACTCATTACATCTTTTGATGCAGTTGCAATCACAAGGATGACGTACTACATTTAAATCAACTATGCGCCCTAAGACGGGAGGAATTTTGCAAAAGAGATATCCAATGTGTTGGAAAAACAATGTGTGATGTCTGCCCCTCCCACTTCCTATGTCCGAATTCGACATGTTTGAAACGTTCGACTGTTTGTGATGGAGATCCCAGCTTTCCAACATTGGAATAATGGGCATGGATTCAAATGTGTTCGGAATGGCAGGAATTGCAATCTCCCGCAGATGTTTCTATGGGACGGCATTGCCGATTGCGATGATAAATCTGATTTGTGTTACACCTCTGAGAATGGAGATGTCAGGTATTTCTACAACCGCTAATGTATGTTGTTAAAACTATCTTAGATGTGGTGATAATTTGATATGTATGTCAGTTAATTCTGTCAGTGTATTACGAATTTGCCACAAAAATATAGTACGATTTCTATTTATACGTTGCAATCAAATATGACAATTTCGTTCTTATATTTTTATCAGTCATGGAATATGTGTTTCTTCAGGGATGTTCGTAGTTCTCACACATTTAATCATCGGTTATGTTTCCAATGTACAAACGACCCCATGATCATCTCAAGGTCAAGTGTTTGTGATGACGTCATTGATTGCCCTGATATGAGCGATGAATTCACTTGTAATGAAAAAACAACGCAGCAATACGGGAATAACCATAACGGGTATTTTGTGTAGTTTAAGATAGGCCGCTTACTTTGGTGAAGCAAAATAACCATATTTTATTTAGTTCAATGCCACGCTGCAATTGTTTCGACAATAATGGAATCTGTTACAAAACAATGGACCAACCCAAAATTTCCTGTAACTCAAAAGATAAAATCTGCGTTAAGCTTGCTAATTGCTTGGGGAATTTCCCATGTGAGTACATTTGCCCATCGCACTTCCAGTGTCCGAATTCAGCTTGTTGGAAACGTTCGACTGTTTGTGATGGCAATCCTTGCAATGACTGCCCAGCTTTCCAACACTGGAATGATGGACATGGATTCAAATGTGTTCGGAATGGCAGGAATTGCAATCTTCCCCAGATGTTTCTTTGGGACGGCATTGCCGATTGTGACGATAAATCTGATTTGTGTTACACCTCGGAGAATGGAGATGTCAGGTATTTCTACTAATGTGTTTTGGTAAAAAAGACTTGAACAATACATTAATATTTTTATAAGTGTCGTTTAAGTCTGCCAATGTATACCAAATATGGAAAAGTGACAAAATAGTACGATTTTTAATGAAACTTTTATTATGATAATTCCGTTTTTATGTTTTCACCAGTCATGGAACTTGTGTTTCTTCAGGGATGTTCGTAGTTCTCACACATTTAATCATCGGTTATGTTTCCAATGTACAAACGACCCCATGATAATCTCACGTTCAAATGTTTGTGATGACGTCATTGATTGCCCTGATAAAAGTGACGAATGTTTCTGTCAATCTGGGAAAATGAAGTGCGGCCATTCACCTAAGTAAGTGATGAACGTTGGTGTAATCTTGGGGGAAATTCGACATTCACTTTGTGGGTAGCAAAAACCCAAAAGTAAAAAACCTTGCATTAGTGGCAATTTCGTTGCGCAACCTCCACAAGCACTGCGTTAAGTGTCAACAACTGCGTTTTCTCGACATGTAAGGAATTCTAAAGCGTAATTTGTTTTTATTGTTTTTTGTTTTTATTGAAAAATGAACGCGAAACAGATGGTTAAATATTTTCAGTATTGGTGTCCGATTGCTCTGCACAACAGCAACTATCTCAACAGGTGCGGACGGGCTTTGTTACGTAAGTAAAAAAACTTTCTTTGTCGAAAATAAGTTTGTGAGAAATAATGAAGACTTAGTTATTAACGTTCCCAAGTAGACTAACGTCAATGCAGTGTACCAACTTACTTGTTGCATAAAGTTTAATTTAAAATCAACGTGTTTGACAATGTGCAAATCAGTTGGACTACATCGTCCACGCAAGAAGGTGGTTCGACGTCTTACTGACACGCAGGAACCAAGTATTTGTTTTTCACAGGAAGGGAAAAGTTGGAGGTGGTTCGACTCTGCACTATTTTGCAATGGGAAACGGGACTGCGCTGGTAGTGTCCGTCACGCAGGTCAACGCTTTCCCCACGATGAAGTTCCTAAACTTTGCAAATATCGGAAACACTGCGACACAAAAGACGGACTTTATCTCAATATTCCTATGTCAAAAATATGCGACGGTTTTATCGATTGCGAGGACGAGACTGACGAATATCCTGAAGAAATGTGCACAAAGGAAGGAAGATTCTATTGTCCAGCGTCAAATGGAGCCAAAGTAATCCGTTGCCAAAATCGTTTACAGTTTCTAATTGTTCTAGTGTTTTGATAATGAGGAATTTGAAATGTTAAATCAAGCAAATATACTTTTTAACAATGTATTAGTGTAATGCATAATGATACTAAATACTATTGCAGTTTCGAATTGTTTGTTTTTCAGTGACAGAAACGAAATAAAACGTTTTATAAACTCCAGATTTCTGTCAACGAATCGGATGTTTGTGACCTCACAATCAACTGCGATGATCATAGTGACGAAATAAACTGCACAAATGACGGAAGATTTTATTGCGAAAACAAAGATCCATTGTTCGTTAAGAAGGAAAAGGTAAACTCAGATTTAAAAGATAGAAGATTTTATCCTTTTTATAGTAAGTGTAACGCAGTGGATAGTTTGCCTTTCTCTTTTCGTTCTCTTGTTTTGTGTAACGTGTTTTCAGTTGTGCGTCATTACACAGGACACCCGTGCACAATAAAGAATATTTTACTTCATTCCAATATTTTTAATACACTTTAAGTTAATGGAAAGATTATTGCTTACCAATTACACGTAAAACAGTAATTTTGCAACATAATTTTTATGCCGAAAAAAGATAAGATTTCTCAAAATATAAGTCTTTTAAAATTCACAGAAATTCAATGGAGTGGGCGACTGTACAGACTGGTCAGACGAGTGCCCAACAAAATCAAAAATGATCAACGAAAACATATTTTCATCACGATACGAGTTGATTGCAAACCCGTTTCTGCGAGCCATTGTGTGGATAATGGGGATGCTCGCCATTGTCGGAAATTTGGTAAAATTACCCAAGTTTTTTTCTAGCCAAGTGCAATAAAACGATGTGTTTTATTATTTACAAATTTTTTATTGAGGTTGTCATGGTGATGGAAGGCAAAACTTTGGTAACGACAGAATCACAATCTGCTGCATTTCGCACAAACCATCTGCTCGTTTTGAATCTATCTGTTTCCGATCTACTCATGGGAGTTTACCTGATCATGCTGGGCGCCGCTGGTGTCAGATACTCCGGAAATTATTGTGCCAATGACCTTATTTGGAGATCAAGCGGAAGTTGCACCACAATGGGTGTATTGGTTTTGCTTTCTAGCGAAACATCGGTGTTTACAATGGTCTTATTGACCATATTCCGTCTGTATGCTGTGAAAAACGTGAGTGAAACAGTTGTATTTGTTCGAGCAAGTTATGCCAGCTTTGTTAAGGCAGTGACGGCCCTTTCCAAAAGTTTATGACAACGCACATAAAGATTGGTTTGTTACGGTACTGACAAATATCATGTAATAAAAAATGCGATTCCGCGTATACCATTCCGGAAACTTATTTGATATCACCTCGACAACTATAGCTAGATTCCCATTCTAATGGAGATCTTTCGAAAACAATTTCCAATCTGATGGAGTTTGAACTGACGACTACATTCTCCATCCCTGGATTTGAAGGGATCGGCGAGCTTGAGAACTTTGCTTTTACTGAAAACACGTTAATGTTCTCTTGTCTTTCAGCCGTTCAATGCGTCGTTGAAACCGGAATTGAAAACTGTCATCCTTTCCATTATTCTCTGCTGGGTATTCTCGTTTGCAATTGCTTTTATTCCACTCACAACTAAACTTCAGCATTTGTTCGAAACCAAAGCTTGGATGAATGAAAATCCGTTTTTTGACAATGTGGCAGTCGACTTTTCTAGTAAGATATTGTCGTAGATGTCGATGTTCAAACCAGTTTAAATGACACTCGCCTTATATACACAGACATGAATAACTTCTTGGATCGATTTGTAACTTTCCAAAGCTACGATTCCCAAGTACTCAACACTACCCTCATGCAAGTGAATAATGCTAATTCCTGGATGGATTTTATGGATATTCTTAAGGATTACAATTACACCGAGTTATTTGATATTTCTGGATATTTGGGGTTTGTTTCTCTTCGCGCAAAATTTCTAATTTTGATGTCTCAAAATGTATATGTGCAGATATTATAGCAGCAGCAGCGTTTGCATCAGCAAACTGTATGTAACAACCAACGACAAGGCATGGGGATATTCAATCGCCATCATTACTCTCAACTTCCTTGCCTTCATGTTTGTGGCAATTACGTACTTTTGGATTTACAAGAAGTCAACTGCCAGTTCCAGGAAAGTGAACGAGAGACCAAGAGATGGAGTGATGGCAAGACAAAACAAAGGTAAGCACATTCGTCTTTGCAGACATAATATTCCAATAATGCAAATTGTTTCGGCAGAAATGCAAAAGAAAATCCTTCGACTGATAATTACCGATTTTCTTTGCTGGGTTCCAATTTCGATCGCGGCATTTGTGAACATCGGTGGATTCCCTATGCCTCCAGTCATGTATGCTGTGTCAGCAATTATCCTGCTCCCCATCAACAGCTCTTTAAATCCCCTCATCTATTCCAACGCCCCGAAACTGCTTTATGATAGAGTCCGTGATGGCTTACGTGCCGTTTTCGGCCGTCAGCCAGAAGAAGAGCAACAAGGAAATTTAGTTGTGGTTGCTAACCGAGAAAACTTACATGTTGTTGAAGCAGAAACCACCCTGTAAATAAACCTTGCATTTAGTTTGTGAAAAATATGAAGTCAACCAATCTGTAAAAACAAAATCATCTTTTTGACGTCACGCGTACTTTCTTTGTTTAGAATGCTATTTAACTTGTGATAGCAGAGTAATTCGATCACAAAATTATTATTTCAAAAGACATCTTTCTTTATGAAACACATGTTTATGAAACAAAAAGTAACATCTTTGAGACCAGATCTAATCTGCCCAAACCGAAGAATAAAAATTCACGAATCATTTTGGAACGTATCCGCATTTCGTTTTGCGGTTTACTTGTTTATATTAATGCCGAGACATGCTTTTTGGTGTCATTTTGTGTGTCATCATTTTATGTACCATGGTTACACGTTAAATTAGCCAGACTCGTCGTCAACGTCACGCGCTATCCAACACATGGGCACTCTTGTCATGTGTGTGTGATGAAACACTTAACATCAATTTGGGAAAAATCATTTTGGCATTACAATGACGCGGTGATTCTGACGCCCTTGATCCCAGTGAGCTTCACACTATTTGTCGTTCATTGAATGTTAGTTGTTAATACGATGTTATGATGTTGGAAAGGAGCCAACTGATGGAATACAAACTATTGGCAGAGGAAATTATATTCTGCCTTCTTCAAAATTTTTGTTTGGAAATTGTTGTTTGCTAACAATCAACTACTACCTGGCACACGATAGCGGCTAGTTTGTTGTCTTTTGAGTTTTTGTGCAGAAAAATACTTTTCACCAAAGTTTAATAATCGTTTTGTCAAATGTTTGTGCGATTATTTTGTCGTTATCAATAACACAGTGTTGAGAGGCAATTCTTATACGAAGTGCAAGTTCCAACCATACCTGATGAGTTTGAGGGTGCAGTAGGAGGAAACTAATGGAGCAAGAGGAAGAAATTGATGGTGCATGAAAGTGAAATTGAACTATAATAACACCAGGTCAACGTTTAATTGTACCAGAAGAACAACTAAGTTAGTTTAATGTTTTCTGTATCTTTTAAGTGTATTTTATTTTTCTTGATTTCCTGTGCTACTTGAAAGAGAGAATTTGCAAGTTGTATCGTTAAAGTGAGTTTCCTTTTTTACTGATTCCTACTTAAGAAAATGAAGGTTACAT
This sequence comes from Ascidia mentula, assembly GCF_947561715.1. Lineage (NCBI taxonomy): Eukaryota > Metazoa > Chordata > Ascidiacea > Phlebobranchia > Ascidiidae > Ascidia > Ascidia mentula. The sequence continues at coordinate 17,691,144 of NC_138568.1, read as the reverse complement.
GTTGGGATAGGTCTTCGTTGCAGGTCAGATACCGTTAAGCCGGTACCTGTGTTTGCGTTACACCTTGACTAAACGTTCTATATGCTCTTTTACATTTGACCTCGTCTAAAATATTGTGCATTCCTTCCTAACCAGACAATACTTTATAGATTGTTCTTTGGTACATTTCTGGTACACAGCTTATTCCAAACACGAGAGGCTTGTAGAAATGTAATCCTTTCTGTTGAAAGTGTGGTGATGACCACACTTTCATGATGAAATTGATATGCCCAATTAGATGAGGTTTAAAAAATGTTGACATCTTTTCAATAATGTCGTACTTTTCAAGTTCTTCTAACTTCTTTTCAAGTTTATCACGTATGTGAAAGAGTACGCGCCTAAGGGGCTGCGCTATGGTTTAAACCGACTTGCTAAACGGGTAAACGGGTTCAACCGGAATGCTTAACTGAAAGTTTTTAGCTTCCCGAATCCATTTGAACAACCGTCTTGCAATATACAGCAAAACGTCTTGCGCATTTACATTTAATGCATTTTTTCCCCGAGCTGGACAATATTAATCAACAGGATTTCATCGAATTCGTCTTACCTTTGCGTGCACTGTATATCGGTTGCGATACCCTTTGTACTTCGTTAAGCGACGTGTAACAACCCTCCGTGTCTGTCACGTGTTTCTCGCTGTGTTGAAACACTCGCAATTTCCCTCAGGGAAGCATCATCCTAAAGTTCTTGCCGTGTTCCAGTAACCAGCATCTCAAAAGATTGGATTCGAAATTTTTAATTATTTTGCATCGTAATTTTTCATCAAGGTTTTCACACCCGCACCATTCGGCTTTCTGTTTAAATCGCGTAACAAAGTTATCAACGCACTCGTCAGAATTTTGCTGCATTTTCCCACAAATGTCTGTCATCAGGAATATTAATCAGCGTTGCAAAGTATTTTAGCAATCCATCCTTGTCACAATCATAAACACTTATAATGTTATCCCCATCACTAGTCTCTTGCTCTATTTCGAGGGCAAAAAAACAACTTTGACTTTGACTTTGGTGCCAGCGCACTGCAACATTAAGGCCCGTCTTCGACTAACATGTGATACAACTTTACCTTCGGCGTACAACTCGAAAGACCGCATCCTCTTCTTCCGTCCTATATTCACGCAATCAAATGACTTCAAATCAAATGTATTAAGCCCATTGGAAACTCGCAAAGGGGTCAAAAGTATATTACGCTTAAACATATTGCTCTTTGTGCTATCCTGCGGACGTTGAAACATTTCAACCATGCGCTTGGTGGCGCTGTTTAGCAGTTTTAGATTATGAAGAAAACCGGGAGTTGGGAAAGGTTGCAATATTTTACGGGCTCTGCTTTTAACCTCAGAGTCGTTAGTGTCAAGACTGCTTTACGAAATCTTAAGTGAGAGTGTTTGTATAAGTTTGCGAGTATGGTTGAACAATTTTGGTGGGAAACAGGCGAAAAATTGGCTGTATAATGTATCAATGTTTTTTACATTGGCCATAAATTGCGCTTTATAAACTAGATGACTTGAAATTTTTTCAATGTGGCCACTAAGTTCTATTTACACCAAGCGTTATGCAAGATTGAAAAAATAATCCTTGCAAAACTACATACACAGAAACAGTGAGTGACAGTCTCTTTAAACCAAGATATTATTGCTTAAATTCAATTTTATTTTGCATAGAAAAGACCAAGAACGCGTTCGAACAACAAATACGTAAAGTGTGAAAAATTATGAGAAAATTTCCAAAGGTATTGCTAAAAATACACACATTCATTCGCTGCGTGAAGATTTTAGAATAACAAGAATCTGCTGGTAGTATGGATGATACACACTTTATGCTTTTTTACAATAAGTTCCACCCCGAGTAAATAATTTTCTGACATATCGAGATCATGTCCTATATGATGCACTTTATTGATCTTTCTATTGAACTTTATTGATGTTGAATTTGTTCCTGAACTCTCTTATTTATTTTAATAATTTATTTCAATAGTACTTGTATATAAAGTCGGGGCCATTTTGGTTGCAGGAAACAACTCCGACTTTCCTTACAACTGCTACATAAATATGATTAATGGGTACGAAAATTAATACAGGTGGCGCAAAAAATTTCTGAAATTGCAGCCCGAACTTCAAAAACCCAAGCGAAGCGCGTCATTTTATTGCAAATTGACAGAACGTAGGGATAAAGCTCATACAAATTGATCCAAAAGTAGGTAAAATTTAAAAAAAAAAGCTTCAGGAATCATTCCGTCCTGAAGAACTTCACAAAATATGAATATAAACGGGACTCAATGTCGGCTACTGTGGAAACCGTCGAAGGATGCCTCGTTTATCAGCCCACAGCGCACATCAGAGTGTATTAAGATTTTTCAAGCTGCTCAGTTTTAATATTTTATTGCACAAGGTTGTAAGCTAGGATCAAAAAACGTAAATAACGGCTTCAGATTTGCTCATAAAACATTCACAAAAAATGACCACGAAGGGACTCGAACCCTCAATCTTCTGATTCGAAGTCAGACGCCTTATCCATTAGGCCACGCGGCCGCCAATCTTCTGATTCGAAGTTTATAATTAATCCAACTGTTGGAGATAGTGAGTCGCTTATGCTTGAATGGCAAAATCAGAGGCGACAAAAAGCACAACAGCAATGAAGAAATACGCTTCGTTGATTATGCAATAAAACAAACCTCTGGGAAACATGAACTAAGATACGATCAACCACAAGGGTGTACGCCAATATACGAAAAAATGTAAGCATAGGTTATCGCGCCTTTGCGCCGTTCGCGGCAAACAAGTCACAAAGTTTACAATTGTACGCAATTTGTACAATGAAGGAGACGTCGCAGAAACATGAAATTTGGTGCAGACAACCACAAGGGTGCCCACATTAACCAACTATAAAACTTTTGACCCAATTGACAATCGAGTCCATTCTCAACCGAATCCAACGTGTATTTCAGTCTCAAAGTATACAATTGTAGGTAACAATGAAGGAGAAGTCGTACAAACTTGGTATTTGGTACCGACATCACAAGGTTGTCTACGACAACATACTAATAAATTAACTCGATACTACTTTATTAAGCCTCTTTCAATCGACGATTTTTGTTTGTGACGTAACAACTACATTTTACAACAGTTTAAATTAGTTATCAACTATTTTAAATTGAACTCGCCTCGTCACAAAGTAGAGGCCTTTTGATTGACATAGATTATGGATCTTTAAAAAGACAAAAACATATGCTCGCAAAAATTTTGTCGTGAAAAACATTTCGTAGAAACGAGTTGTCTTCCAAGATATGGATTGTGTGTTTCGCAGAACGACGCGTTTTTCTTCCCTGTCTTTTCCCATTGTTTTTTGGATTGTTTCCTTTGTTTGTGTGATTTATAGATCTAAATGTTTTACAATATGCCGACGACAATGCTGGAATCGGCACTTTGTCGATGACTTCAGCATACATTTTTTCGTATATTAGTTTGCACAATTTTGTAGTTGATCGTATCAAAGTTCATGCTTCCCAGAGGTTTGTTTTATTGAATAATCAACGAAGCTTAAACTTGTATTTCTTCATTGCTGTTCTGCCTTTTGTCGCCTCTACGATGTGCGTGTATGCAAGAAACTTCGTCGTTGCATACCTTCGGTTTGTGTCGTCACTGTGACGTAATATAAAAGCGAAATTCATTAATAAATCGAAAAATTGCTTCAAAGACATAAGAGTAAGAATGTTGTATCGCCATCCATATGTGGCACACACTTCTCAGTGTGTCAGGATATACGGGTAATTCGCCATACTTAATCTATTTGTTGCAAATGGTCATTCGTTTATGCTTGAATGGCGAAATTTCGGCTTACTAAGAAATTTACAACTACATGATTCTGAACTCAGGTTAAACAGCTTTGCTTTGTGGCCGACAAACTCTTAAATCAGGCGAAGAAGCTTAATGTGAAGATGGTTGGAGGGTATGTGGGGTTTAAATAACGGAGGTAAACCTTGCGCATTTGAAAGATTACATTCAGATGATCTCATTGTTTTTACAACAACACAGCATATAAGAAACGACGCGGTGATATAATTTCTATATTTTATAATGACGCTGCGGACCGAATAATTTTGCTGGGTTTCGAGGCCCCTCTTATGGTTTATACCATAAAAGAGGAAAATGACTAACAGGTCGATCCAACTTTTCAATGATTTTGAAAAAAATGCGGTTGCAAATTTGTATGACATCTTATATCAATTGATGTAAACTGTTGTCGTTTGCATACACATCAACCACAGTACATACGTTTAAAATATATTTTATTGTTCAGGATAATTTTTCGAATCCCGTTCTCATTGATAATTTCTTGATGATGATGTTTATCTGTAAAACAAAGGGAGGTTCATATATTTAATTTAAACTACAGGCAAATGAAAAATTTAGTTTATTATTATTTTGGGCTACCATATCAATAAAAATATGTTTTTATTTATTCAATACTAACATGTTTTCACTTTTCCTCATATTCCTTTCTCTCATCTTCAAGCATGTCCGCCATTTCCTCCAGTTTCATTAATGGTGAAAAAATTTAAAATACAGATATTGTTTTTTAATTATATCTGGATGGGACCAAGAGAATGTACACATAAAGTCGTTGCTACCTCATTAGTTGTGCTAAAAATGTGTGCACCGAAGCGTGCAGTTTGTCTATTTACACAATTTGATCATTGAACTTTAGACGCATGTAATAAAAACTGTTGTTTTGTAGCATTAATTGCTTTGGTACTTTCCAGGCGATTGTTTGGTTACGAAACGATACAGTGATGCTTACCTTGTCAACACAAGTATAAATACGGTTTAATTTTGTTACATTTTTAGAGGTAGAATTAACTTCTTACCATCATGCGCTGACTTCTGATCACTAAATTGGTTGTTTCGTCTTCTCCACCCGTTGGTTGTATCGATGCTGAAGAGCATCAAGCAAGCAAGCATGACGACAAGACACACTTTATTCATTTTATGTCAGTTATTGTTTAAAGTTAGCTGGAAGAAGACAAAATACATGCAGAAATCCGTATGTTGTTTTTCCCACTCTTGTTATCCGTTCCACTGATGCTAGCGAAGCCGAGTGCGAAACTTCGGCCAAACACCTCGGATAATGTACACTGTGGTAGGAAACAGGTCATTTGTTTCTTGCCATCTTTTTCTGGTAAATGACTATGTTTTTTCGGCATATACGACAGTGCTTGCGATTGGCTGCAACTCGTTTTCTACTACAAACAATTACATTTGGCCCCAAAGTGTCAAACTCGAAAGTGAATTAATATGAGTATTGTTCTCATGTTTGATATTCTGGTTTTGTTTCCATTTCCAACTTTATAAGACAAAAACATTTGCTCGCAAGAAATCTGTTGTGAAAAACATTTCGTAGAAAAGAGTTGTCTTCCAAGATATGGATTGTTTGTTTCGCGGAACTACGCGTTTTTTTCCCTTTCTTTTCCGATTATTTGTCGGATTATTTCCTTTGTTTGTGAGATTTATAGATGTAACAGTTTCACAATATGCCGTCGGCAATGCTGGAGGCGGCATTTAGTTGAAGAAAAAACATACTTTGATCATTTTGAGTCGCATGACGTATTTTTGAGTCGCAGGCATGGGCAATGGGTTGCCCGCGACCAAATCTGTCCAGTTGTGTCTTTAATCTGGTCTGGTAGAGGTTTTCATTAAGGAGAGTCAATAAATAAGATTTTCATACTTATTTTTGTGCATATCTGTTTGCTTTTTGTTACAGTATTAAAAAAATTATGAAAAAATTATTTCATAGACTTTAGGGTGCAAAACACTCTAGTCCCATTTTACTCACAGCTCCTATTGTCCCGCCTGTAAAATTTTTGATGATTTCTGACCCGAAATGTTTGCCCACAGCTCTATTGGAGCCTTGTTCGAATCCGACGCAATGCACAGAATAAGTTAAAACATGACCAGATCTAATTCAACACTAAAATAACACTTTGTCTCAGGCCATGTAAGTCCATCTCCTTCCCATTACTCAGCTCTTAGATCTCAAATACTTCTGAGCTATAATCTTTACATAACACGCTCCTTATAAACTAATGCAAATTATTTTCGTCCTGCTATAAAAACATCACAAAAGAAAAATTTATTTCGTTCTTGTTTTGACCAAATATTTAATATGTGTGATGACAAAGCGTGAAATCAACTACACCAACCACAAAATTTTGTTTTTTTATCGTTTACGTTGAAAACTCCATCCCTTGTGTCGTTCATCTGCAAAATTAAAGAATGCTTTTTTCAAGGACAGGCAATGCAATGAATTACAGTGATGTTTATTGATATCTCAAACAAAATATTCAAGAATTATTAAAATTTACGATTTTACGTGTTACCAACCAGTTTCTATTTTCCTGGAGGCGAACGCATTTCGTCTCTTTCTCCATCAAGCATGTCAGCAATCTCATCCAGTTCCATCAATGCTAAACAAAAAAGTACGTATTCTGTTTAACCTTGAATAATAAGCCCAGTGCTAAGATTTGAAGCCCAGTGCTATGACGTCTGTTATATAGACGATTTATTAATCACACCTGTCTACTTATTTTGCAACACAGCTTATTTGTGAGTAAATCGCAAAACTACCAACCCTGTGTATCGCAATTATTTTTTTAAACAGATACAGATTATTGGAAATTTTCCGATGCGTTATACACACACATTTCTTACCATTACTTAAACTACTCTGCTGGTCATGCCTTCGTCTGGGTCTCCCCGCGTTGGTTGTATCGATGGTAATGAGCATCAAGCATGCAAACATGACCAGAAAGTTTAATTTGTTCATCGTGTTGGTTCTCTAACAAAACATTCAGCTTAAATGGGTGGGAAGAATTCGATTCGTATAGTTTAGTTGCGTAATTAACGTATTTAAAAAAAATCGTACAGCAAATAGGTTTTAGTCGTTACTTCACACGTACGATCACTCCGAATAGTTTTCTGTCTGAAATGTTCGGTATTTATACAATTGTATACGAAACATGCGTGTCCCATATTTTACTCGTTTTCCGGTAACATGTCACACAACTTCCTTTATCTTAAAGTTTGCAAAACAAAACTTGTATTAAGCGGGATTCACACCAGACGCGATTGACGGCTGGCGGCGCGATTTTGAAGGGGCGGGGCATTCACACCATAGCTGGCGTCATTCTAACATAGTCATTTGGTGCCCTTACAGTAAAAGCGAATCAAGTAATATATAAGTCGTGAGTAAACGCTCCGTACATGAATATTATATAGATTGTTAAGTTAATTGTCTTGTAATAAAACTAAATGAAGTCTCCCATGAACGTTTCTACGACACAAGGACGCTCAAGGTATTTTACATGTTGAAATGTTTAATTGCGTTGACGCCAACCGCACTGCAGGTGTGAATCCCATTGCCGCTTCAAAAAGCGCGGGAAAAATCCGCGAAAGCTACTCATCGCCAGCCGCAACCGTCAACCGCGTCTGGTGTATTGCGATTTTACTTGGGTCAATATATTGATGGCTTTGCTTTCCTGTAAAGATATACTTTTGTGCAAAACATATGTTTGGTGTAGGATCCCGTTGACGAACCGAATGACAAGATATAGATTGCTTCCTAATCCAGGATGCGGATTTCGACGAAATGTCCAAGCATTTCCTTGTAATTTATCCAGAAGTCAGTTCGAAAAGCTTAGGAAAGTTTGGTTTACATGAATTATGTCTTGTTTCCTTTCATCTGGAACATTTGTTTAGGACCTGTCTTGTCTGAAGAGCTTATGCGGTTTGCAATTCAATTCGGGGACCAGTTGACTGTGCATTTTTGTTTTTGTTTTACCTCACGTTGGTGCAAAACGGATAAAATCATCTTACTTTTAATAATATGCTGTTGTGCATTACATATGCTGTTGTGCATGTTTGTAATTTATGTCACTTGTCCCAATATCGATAGTTGGAGTACGATTTAAGACGTTATGGAAATCTGGTGCTTTAATTTTACTCAACGTCAGTTTACGTAAACATATACACTCCTTCACTTCGTAAATTGTCGTGCGGTTTTCGTCTTCCAGTAGTAGTACGAATAGTGACAATAATTAGGAAATTTACATGTATTAGTACATAGCTTAAGTGTGAAACATCGTGTCGTGAGATGCTGCAACATAGTTTTAGCTAGAAAGTGCTTCTGCTTGTTTCAAATCCCTAAGGTTGACATTGTTCGCAAAATCGTTCCAAAAATCAAAATTTGAAAGTTTTTAGCAAAAACATTTGAAATTGTGATATTTTACACGCGTGGTTAACTCGTCTTGCTCGAGGAATCTGGAAGTTTCATTATACATCGACAGAATGCTTGGGATACACTGCCTATTTTAGGATGATGACGGCCTTTGTTTTTTAGCTATATTTAAGTTATATTAAATGCTTTGTTGTCCTCAAGCGGAGCTTGATTTACTGCTGGAGATCCCTACTACAGTCATATTTATGTACAAACATGTCGGCGATATTTCATTTACAAATTTAAAAAGAGCATCATGCAAGCAAGCATAACCAGAAGGGCCACTTTGATCATCGTGATGGTCCTCTGACAAAACATTCTGTTTCATTAGTGAGAAAGTCCCACAACACTTATTTCTTTGTGAACTTACAGTATTTGAGAAAAAACTCGAACAGCAAATAGTTTGGTCGTTGCCCATTAACGATTAATGCGAGTATTTTACCGTCTAATATGTTCGGTTTACATATATTGTATTGGTAGCATTTCACTCGTTTTTTGGTCAATCATCAGACAATTATAAAGCTTTGCAAAAACAAAAGCTGGTGACATGTGTTGTCATGCAACCATTAACTTGCAGAGACGGAATATAAATGACTTTACTTTCCTGCAAAGCGAAATGTTTCGCGAAGCGACATAACAAAATATTAATTTCTTCCCAATACAAGATGCGGATTGCGTTGAAATTCTACATGATTTATTAGGAGGTCAGTTCGAAAATCTAAAAGATTTTAGTTTGGAGTATATAAGTCTTTTTTTTACATGTTGTCTGAAACAGCATTTCTGTTACCCCAAGGAAAAATGTCAGGCATGAATCAAGAGGATAGGGTGAATAAACAAACAGTTCACGTACTATTGAACCAGTTAACATTGGCCATCGTCGTACTAGCAGTCACACTGTTCTTGTTTTAAAAATTTGTCTCTATTGATGACAATTTGTAATATTCATCGGTTTAATCTTGAATAATTTTTTTGCAAAAGCATGTATTCATTCGGGTAACACATTTGGCGATATAAAATGCCGTAACGTAGCAGTAAAAAAGAAAAATAACCTCCGATCTGGAACATGTATTTCGGTCAGGGATATTTACAACCCTTTTTCCCGGCGGCCAATGTTAGCTGGGTACAAAATACATGAGCTTAAATACAGGTTTCATTTCTTCTCTATTCACGCTAACTTTTCGGCTTACCCTCACCATAATTTAACTTTTCGGCGTACCCTCACCATCATTTAACGTTTCGGCGTACCCTCACCATAATTTAACTTTTCGGCGTACCCTCACCATAATTTAACTTTTCGGCTTACCCTCACCATAATTTATTAAACTTTTCGGCTTACCCTCACCATAATTTACCTTTTCGGCTTACCCTCACCATAATTTACCTTTTCGGCTTACCCTCGCCATAATTTCACTTTTCGGCTTACCCTCACCATCATTTAACTTTTCGGCTTACCCTCACCATAATTTACCTTTTCGGCTTACCCTCACCATCATTTAACTTTTCGGCTTACCCTCACCATAATTTACCTTTTCGGCTTACCCTCACCATCATTTAACTTTTCGGCTTACCCTCGCCATAATTTCACTTTTCGGCTTACGATTACCATAATTTCACTTTTCGGCTTACCCTCACCATAATTTACCTTTTCGGCTTACCCTCACCATGATTTAACTTTTCGGCTTACCCTCGCCATAATTTCACTTTTCGGCTTACGATTATAAGTTCATGCTTCCCAGAGGTTTGTTTTATTGTATAATCAACGAAGCGTATTTCTTCATTGCTGTTTTGCTTTTTGTCGCCTCAACGATGTTTGTAGGAGAACCTCGTACGTGCGTGTATGCGAGAAACTTCGGCGTTGCATTTCTTCGGTTAGTGACGTCACTGTGACGTAATTTTTGGAGTGACTTCATAACTTTTTTCCCACAATCATTGCCATAGACCAATAAATGTTGGTATATTTTGTATATAAAAAAATGTCTTCAGATTTGCATAACTTAAATATTCAACATAACTTTATTGAGTTTTTTTGCATTTAAAAAATATGACCACGAAGGGACTCGAACCCTCAATCTTCTGATTCGAAGTCAGACGCCTTATCCATTAGGCCACGCGGCCGCTGACAAACAAAATTGTTTTATTGCCCTGTGAGCAAGAATACTATTCAGTCACATCCTGTCTTACGTCATCCACATGTGGCACTCACTTCTCAGTGGGATTTAAGGGAAAAAGGTTATAATGAATCCCAATGTTGGAGACGGTTAGTCGCTTATGCAAGAATGACAAAATGTTTTGTCCGCTAAAGCTGGTGTACTTTCCGTTTTTTAAATACAACCACTGTCATTTAATACTCAAAGATAAAGCGTCATTAGCGCGAAAATGCCTCTTTGAACCAAACAAAAAAAGGAAAATTTTTACAAATCGCCATCTTACCGCGTCCATCTTCCGTAAGGAGACATGCAAAGGATTTTATGTGGCAGTATTGTTGAAGCATAAAAAACTAAAGCCATTTTCAGTTTTATTGTTTGCGGGCAACAAATCAGCGCATCTTTGCAACTCTTGTAGGCAGCATGACAATAAAGTAATACATGTTTACGCTTCACCTCTGAAAAGCATAAAATTTGGTACGATCAACCACAAGTGTGTGCGCCAATATAGCACACATTTTTTCGTATATTGGTTTGCACACCCTTGTAGTTTATCGTATCAAAGTTCATGCTTCCCAGAGGTTAGTTTTATTGCATAATCAACGAAGCGTATTTCTTCATTGCTGTTTTGCATTTTGTCGACTCAACGATGTTTGTAGGAGAACCTCGTACGTGCGTGTATGCGAGAAACTTCGGCGTTGCATTTCTTCGGTTAGTGCCGCACTGTGACGTAATTTTTGGAGTGAGTTCATAACTTTTTCCACCTTCATTGCCATAGACCAATAAATGTTGGTATATTTCGTATATAAAAAAATGTCTTCAGATTTGCATCACTTGAATATTCAATGTAACTTTATTGAGTTTTTTTTCATTCACAAAATGTGACCACGAAGGGACTCGAACCCTCAATCTTCTGATTCGAAGTCAGACGCCTTATCCATTAGGCCACGCGGCCACTGAGTGCAGCATAATTGTTTCAAAGAGATATCAGTAAGAATATTGTTTAGTCGCATCCTGTACCACGTCATCCACATGTGGCACACACTTCTCGGTGGGATATGCGGGTAGTTTGCCATTAATAATCCAGTTGTTGCAGATGGTTATTCGCTTATCCATCTTGATTTCTTCGTTCTGTTCTGCTCCGCTTCGACCAACACCGAATACAAAACATCAGTAAAAGTTTATGTGCAATATGTGTTGTGTTGTGAAACAGGTCGTTTGTTTGTTTGTGCTCATTTTTCCCAGTAAATGGCGGGTTTTTTCTATTGTTCCCGAAATTGGTTGTGTTAATGCTGGAGAGCATCACGCAAGCAAGTACATCCAGAAGGGCCACTTTGTTCATCGTGATTGTCTTCTGACATAAGATTTACTTTAATTAGTGAAAAACTAACGAAACACATATTTCCTGTTCGTACTTACAGTATTCAAGAAAACATTTGCACAGCAAATAGGTTTGGTCATTGCACATACACGATCAATGCGTGTGTGCAGGCGAAATCGATTTGCCAATGCTTACAATAAATTAGCTGACTTCAATCTGAAACTTCTGAAAGTTGCGAATGATCGACTTCCTATCGGAATAAATTGGAGTCGCTGGTGGAAAGACAATAGCCCTTTTCACATGAAATGGTTTGCAAACGAGCTTGCGGCATCGAGCCGTGGAGAAATCGGTTGTCGCAAAATGAATATGGTGGAAACAGATAGTTTATTGGAAATTAGGGCTCTACTTTTACTTCATAATTATCGAAAACGATACAAACAAAAAAAGGCTTTGTTGTTGTTACATGTTAATGCGTTGCTTTCTCGCAATCGAAGACGTGGACGGCCGAGGCGATTATAGAGGAGAGATGTTGGTATAGTCTTTATGCTTACTGGAATACTGTATAAGTTTGAATCTTGGTTATTTTACATGTTATTTTCATTCGGTTTAGGCCAGGGCAATAGTGGAATGTTATAGTTCCCGGTTTTAATGATTCCCACTGGTTGACCTATTTCAGATTGAGTAAAGAATGCATTGTGTGTTTGTGTGTGTGAAGAAGTGTGGGAATTGTTTTATGTTGTTGTTGTTTTTTTCAGGTGACATTACAATTAGACAGCCAATATCTGTAACAAAGAGGACAGCAATAGCACTGTTTGAACTGGCATCTTCTGCCGAATATAGGACTGTTGCTGAACTGTTTGGAGTTAGTTCGTCTTCGGTTCAGGCTAAGTATAGAGGGATAGATTCTGGCTTTTAACTCTATTGTTATCTGTGACTAGTCTTGCAATTTACTGTGAGAGCTTCTTGTTTGTTGTTTCAATTTAACTTTATTTAGTTTGTTTACATTCAAAAAAGTCGACCACGAAGGGACTCGAACCCTCAATCTTCTGATTCGAAGTCAGACGCCTTATCCATTGGGCCACGCGGCCGCTGAGTGCAGCATAATTGTTTCAAAGACATATGAGTAAGAATGTTGCTAAGTCGCATCCTGTCTCAAATCACCACATGTGGCACACACTTCTCGGTGGGATATGCGGGTAGTTTGCCATACATAATCGTGTTGTTGCAGATGGTTATTCGCTTATCCATCTTGATTTCTTTGTTCTGTTCTGCTCCCCTTCGACCAACACCGAATACAAAACATCAGTAGAAGTTTATGTGCAATATGTGTTGTGTTGTGAAACAGGACGTTTGTTTGTGCTCATTTTTCCTAGTAAATGGCGGGTTTTTTCTTTTGTTCCCGAAATTGGTTGTGTTAATGCTGGACAGTATCATGCAAGCAAGTATACAACCAGAAGGGCCACTTTGTTCATAGTGATTGTCTTCTGACAAAAGATTTACTTTAATTAGTGAAAAACTAACGAAACACATATTTCCTTTTCGTACTTACAGTATTCAAGAAAACATTTGCACAGCAAGTAGGTTTGGTCATTGCACATACACGATCAATGCGTGTGTGCAGGCGAAATCGATTTGCCAATGCTTACAATAAATTAGCTGACTTCAATCTGAAACTTCTGAAAGTTGCGAATGATCGACTTCCTATCGGAATAAATTGGAGTCGCTGGTGGAAAGACAATAGCCCTTTTCACATGAAATGGTTTGCAAACGAGCTTGCGGCATCGAGCCGTGGAGAACTAACAGACCATAACAATCGAGCTTCGGGTCTTAATTCACATGAGCGCGCGAAATTCGGTTGTCGCAAAATGGATATGGTGGAAACAGATAGTTTATTGGAAATTAGGGCTCTACTTTTACTTCATAATCATCAAAAACGATACAAACAAAAACGGCTTTGTTGTTGTTACATGTTAATGCGTTGCTTTCTCGCAATCGAAGACCTGGACGGCCGAGGCGATTATAGAGGAGAGATGTTGGTATAGTCTTTATGCTTACTGGAATACTGTATAAGTTTGAATCTTGGTTATTTTACATGTTATTTTCATTCGGTTTAGGTCAGGACAATAGTGGAATGTTATAGTTCCCGGTTTTAATGATTCCCACTGGTTGAGTCATTTCAGATTGAGTAAAGAATGCATTGTGTGTTTGTGTGTGTGAAGAAGTGTAGGAATTGTTTTATGTTGTTGTTGTTCTTTTCAGGTGACATTACAATTAGACAGCCAATATCTGTAACAAAGAGGACAGCAATGGCACTGTTTAAACTGGCATCTTCTGCCGAATATAGGACTGTTGCTGAACTGTTTGGAGTTAGTTCGTCTTCTGTTCAGGCTGAGTATAGAGGGATAGATTCTGGCTTTTAACTCTATTGTTATCTGTGACTAGTCTTGCAATTTACTGTGAGAGCTTCTTGTTTGCTGTTTCAATTTAACTTTGTTTAGTTTGTTTGCATTCAAAAAATATGACCACGAAGGGACTCGAACCCTCAATCTTCTGATTCGAAGTCAGACGCCTTATCCATTAGGCCACGCGGCCGCTGGGTGAAGAATAATTGTTTCAAAGAGATATGAGTAAGAATGTTGTTAAATCGCATCCTGTCTCACGTCATCCAGATGTGGCACACACTTCTCAGTGGTATATGCGGGTAGTTTGCCATAAATAATCCAATTGTTGCAGATGGTTATTCGCTTATCCATCTTGATTTCTTTGTTCTGTTCTGCTCCCCCTCGACCAACACCGAATACAAAACATCAGTAGAAGTTTATGTGCAATATGTGTTGCGTTATGAAACAGGACGTTTGTTTGTGCTCATTTTTCCTAGTAAATGGCGGGTTTTTTCTTTTGTTCCCGAAATTGGTTGTGTTGATGCTGGAGAGCATCACGCAAGCAAGTACAACCCGAAGGGCCACTTTGTTCATCGTGATTGTCTTCTGACATAAGATTTACTTTAATTAGTGAAAAACTAACGAAACACATATTTCCTGTTCGTACTTACAGTATTCAAGAAAACAATTGCACAGCAAGTAGGTTTGGTCATTGCACATACACGATCAATGCGTGTGTGCAGGCGAAATCGATTTGCCAATGCTTACAATAAATTAGCTGACTTCAATCTGAAACTTCTGAAAGTTGCAAACGATTGACTTCCTATCGGAATAAATTGGAGTCGCTGGGGGAAAACAATAGCCCTTTTCACATGAAATGGTTTGCGAACGAGCTTGCGGCATCGAGCCATGAAGAACTAACAGACCATAACAATCGAGCTTCGGGTCTTAATTCACATGGGCGCGCGAAATTCGGTTGTCGCAAAATGGATATGGTGGAAACAGATAGTTTTTATTGGAAATTAGGGCTCTACTTTTACTTCATAATTATCAAAAACGATACAAACAAAAAAAGGCTTTGCTGTTGTTACATGTTAATGCGTTGCTTTCTCGCAATCGAAGACGTGGACGGCCGAGGCGATTATAGAGGAGAGATGTTGGTATAGTCTTTATGCTTACTGGAATACTGTATAAGTTTGAATCTTGGTTATTTTACATGTTATTTTCATTCGGTTTAGGTCAGGACAATAGTTTTTATGATTCCCACTGGTTGACCTATTTCAGATTGAGTAAAGAATGCATTGTGTGTTTGTGTGTGTGAAGAAGTGTGGGAATTGTTTTATGTTGTTGTTGTTTTTTTCAGGTGACATTACAATTAGACAGCCAATATCTGTAACAAAGAGGACAGCAATGGCACTGTTTAAACTGGCATCTTCTGCCGAATATAGGACTGTTGCTGAAGTGTTTGGAGTTAGTTCGTCTTCTGTTCAGGCTAAGTATAGAGGGATAGATTCTGGCTTTTAACTCTTTTGTTATCTGTGACTAGTCTTGCAATTTACTGTGAGAGCTTCTTGTTTGTTGTTTCAATTGAACTTTATTTAGTTTGTTTACATTAAAAAAAGATGACCACGAAGGGACTCGAACCCTCAATCTTCTGATTCGAAGTCAGACGCCTTATCCATTAGGCCACGCGGCCGCTGAGTGCAGCATAATTGTTTCAAAGACATATCAGTAAGAATGTTGTTAAGTCGCATCCTGTCTCACATCACCACATGTGGCTCACACTTCTCGGTGGGATATGCGGGTAGTTTGCCATACATAATCGTGTTGTTGCAGATGGTTATTCGCTTATCCATCTTGATTTCTTTGTTCTGTTCTGCTCCCCTTCGACCAACACCGAATACAAAACATCAGTAGAAGTTTATGTGCAATATGTGCTGTGTTGTGAAACAGGACGTTTGTTTGTGCTCATTTTCCTGGTAAATGGCGAGGTTTCTCTATTGTTCCCGAAATTGGTTGTGTTAATGCTGGAGAGCATCACGCAAGCAAGTACAACCCGAAGGGCCACTTTGTTCATCGTGATTGTCTTCTGATATAAGATTTACTTTAATTAGTGAAAAACTACATAACAATTAGACAGCCAATATCTGTAACAAATAGGGCAGCAATGGCACTGTTTAAACTGGCACCTTCTGCCGAATATAGGACTGTTGCTGAACTGTTTGGAGTTAGTTCGTCTTCTGTTCAGGCTAAGTATAGAGGGATAGATTCTGGCTTTTAACTCTATTGTTATCTGTGACTAGTCTTGCAATTTATTGTGAGAGCTTCTTGTTTGTTGTTCCTAGGATGGGTGATTTCTGATGAACCCATGTTTTTTCTCTCTCCGCTGGAAATTAAATCTGGAACAGAGTGGGGTAGGTATAGATTTATGTCCTTGGTTTCTTCCTGCAGAAGATGAAGGTGAATCACTATATATATGGTGTTTGTGTTTTTGTGTCCTTCAGGAACTTGGGTGAAGCGATATTGTCAACAAGAAGGTGGGAAAATCTTTCTGCTATCTACTACATCATTATACCTTTAATGTACTAAACGCAATATTATAAGGTCATTGGTTAAAATTTATTGTACTTAACTCATGTCAATACATATCTGATGTTATCTTTGTTATCGTACTTATCTATTTATTGTGACATTTAATTTTCGAAATTTCTTCTGTGGCGATTCTTTATGTAAACACCAATTCCACTGTGAGGCCCGCTTAACGCTCTAACAACTGAGCTACAGGAGTTAGGCAGTTTCACGGAGTATATTGATGAACACTGGTGCGCAAGCTGCTGTAGCTCAGTTGGTACCTCAGTCGGGTGGTTGGCAGACTTAGTCAAGCGCACGACCCATATACCAAGAAAAAACCTGATCGGGGCTCGTGCCCTGAATAACCTGTGTGGTCAAAAAGAGAAAACGAGATTTATGTGTAAAACACGAGATGGCGCTAAAGGAATAAAAGAAGACAACCTCAAGCATTTATACCAAGAAAAAAACCTGATCGGGATTCGTGCCCAGGATGTCCTGGGTTTAAATCCCGGTGTGGTCAAAAAAAATATATATATAACGCAGGATACTTTGGCCAGCCTGTTCAGAATCTCCGACTTTTTCATGATGGGTCAGGATTAATAGGTCAGTCAAATGCGAAGAATGGGGCATGATTGCAGGGTGTCTCGCATTGAAACTAATCGGCGCTTTGTCTAAACGTCTACCAACACGGAGCACTTGATCAACCAGAACAGGGTTTAACTTGTACACGGAACGACCGCAGTCAGTCTTTTTCAATCGGGATTTCCACTTAATGCAGAGAGAAGTGAAGCATTTCCGCTGCTCATGCTTAACAAGTTTCAACTCGGCGATCTTCAAATCAGACAAGCCAATATTAGTTGACGGGACAACAGATAATTTCTTTCGATATACCCAAAACATCTTAAATCTCATCCACGAGACCACGGCTTTCTTTAATCGAGGCACGAGTAACTAATGTATGTTAACAGTACAGGAGGCTGCAGCCTTGAGGCATCATCTATGGGATTTAATTTTGCAGGAACGTGTTTCCAATTCGTGATGTCGGTCAGTCGCTCAATCTCTGCCAGGCGACTGAACTTTCAATGGGCTAGTTCCTTTATCATGAGGCGATCCAACCTCGCAGCTTCGTGTTCAACGGGGCAAGTCGGGATTTTCCAATCAGAAAAGAACACATCACTGTCCTGTGATCGTCTTCGACGCGAAGATATGACACGGCGCCATACGCATACTTAGATGCGTCAGCGAAATGATGCAGTTGATACTTCAATGGAGGTTTCAGTTCCGAAGAACGGAAGCAACGTGGAACGACAACATTGCTTAAGTGAGGCAACTCAGCATGCCACCTCTTCCAGTTATCGGATATCAAATCCGGAATGTCGTCATACCAATTCAGTTCCATTCTGCACAAGTCCTGCAGCAATAATTTGGCCCTTAATTAGAATTACGGGAGATACGAAACCAAGAAGGTCGTAAAGTGAACTGACAGCTGAAAGGATTCCTCTACGCGTGTGTGGTATGCCCGGCAATTTGACTTTGAATCATCGAGGCAACGCGATTTCACAACCTTTGCGCGAACATTTTCGGGAACAGAGCCACTTCGTCAAGCGAAATCCTCCTCTGGCCAGCAGGTCTTTCAAACGAAGACGAACAGCAATAGCAGTTTCTATATCCATGACGGATGCAAGGCAGTCGTCCACATAAAAATTCCGCCGTAGAACGGATTCAACCTGTGGATCAAAGTTTTTTCCAAATAAATCTATGGTCTGCCTTAGACAAAAGGTGTCGCAACTCGGAGAGGACGCTGCACAAAATAAATGCACTTTCATCCAGTGAGGCGTCGGTGTACAGTCTGATATCCACCGGGCCACCAGAGAAATCGAAGTGCATCGCGATCACGGGGTTCCACCCGAACCTGGTGGAACATTGCCTCGATGTCGGCAATCAAGGCAACCGGCTGACAGCGAAAACGAGTTAGCACGTCAACCAAATTGTTTACAAAATCTGGACCTTGCATCAGTGCGTCGTTCAGTGAGACGCTTCTGCTTCGGGCAGCACAATAAAAGACCACACGAAGCTTGTCAGGCTTGTGTGAGTTAAATACTGGGTGGTGCGGCAGGTACCAGATGCGATTGTCTGTCACGACCTTGTTGTCGGGAATTTTTCAGCGTATCCTTTGGATATGTACGTTTGCACCATGTCTACTTATCCCTTTCGTAGAACATCGTTGTTGGACAATTGTTTTTTTTTATCTGGGGGTTGGTTGGCAACTTTTCGATTCCAGGTCTCCAGGGTAATGGGAGCTCAAAATATCCATCTTGATGCTTCACCGAGGCCTTCATCGTGTCATAAACAAATCGATCTTCCTTTGATGTGGGTATGTCGAAATACTGATGTCCCGTCGCCAAAGTCGCTCTTCCACAAACACTCTATCTCCCGTTGGAACATGACTTGCGCAACCTTTAGAAAACGGACATGTGCTTCGCCCCTTACAGACGAACCAAGTGAGGGACCAAAGAGTGACTATAGCCAAGAGATGTCTTTACACACAAGGGTACACTTACACTGTACGTGGAAGGCTGCGGGATTATCGGCTCCGATCAGTATCGTCACAGTTCCCCCTTCCAATCGACGCAAGGGCAACTCCTTGAGGTGATTGAACTCGGCAAGCTTCTTCGCATCAGGGATCCTATTTAGCAACACGGTAATTTTGTCGATGGATAGCACTTCCGGCAACCCAACGGCTCTCCGGAGCCTTGGTACACTCGCGATTGATCTGTCAGAGTGCTCAGACAAATCTTTCGATGATTGGATTACAGACCAAGTTTATCAATCAGATCTTGTTCGCAAAATGTAGACGTAGAACCTTGATCAAGAAACGCGTACGTATTCACCTCGATGTCGTTGTATCTGACCTTTACGGGAACGACGTTGAGGTAGACTCCGCAGTTGTCTGTTGTAGCTTTCATGATCATTGCAGATTGTTCTACAGGCGGTGACTTCGGAGCAGGGTTCTCAGTAATCTTGTCGGGTCGCCTCTTGTGAAAGGCACCATGCAACTTTGTGTGGTGAAAAGTGCCAGTGCAACCTTCTACCGAGCATGGCTTGCGAATCGTGCATTTCTCGCAAAGATGACCTGAACAAAGACATTTAAAACAAAAGCCATTTGTGACAACAAACTCGCGTCTTTCCTGGGGAGACATTCCGTCGAATTTCGGGTACTTGGACAAGTCGTGAGGCTTGTTACAGCACGCACATGAAACGGGAGTAGGTAGGGTTTGACTTCCCGGCTGACTGTATCCTGACGACGGGACGTTGTACGCAGCAGCAGCACGAGAACCCGTCTTTACCGAAACAGGGATGGGTTTTTCGCGCACGCTTTCGTATATAGACTGCTTCGACACCGAACAACGAGTTGGCGATGCGCGATCGCTCCACGACAAAATTTGTATAGGCGAGCTATCCGGCTTGGGATCCAGTCTCATCGAGCACTTGAACGGAACATTCGATCCACTTCTCTTGAAGCCGGAACGGCAGTTTTCGAATTAGCTGTCTTAACGTATCCAAGGAGTTCAAGCTCGCGTACTCCTCTATATGTTCGAGTGAGCTGCGACACTTTTCTAACAGGTCAGAAAATTCCATCAGGTCTTTTGGTCGACCTTGCTTGAAATTTGTTTAGGCCGACGCTCACATGCATTGGCAATAATATGGGGTTGTCCGTAATCGTATACAAGTTGGGAACGGGCTTTCGAGTATCCTGAGATCTTATCCTTGCTGTAGATCTCAAGCTTAGCAGCAATTAGGTCTTCGCAGAATTACAGCAAACAAACTAGCCGTGAATCTTGGGACTTCGTTCAGCTATGAACATGGGACTCAACAGAAAGAACAAAAGACCAGTAGTTTAACGGATCACCGTCAAACTTTCTGACCGCGGGCTGGGGCAAAACAATTCGCTGTTGTATGAAGTCCTCTTTTGGGACGTATCTACGCGACGGAGAGACAACATGATGTATGTTCGACGGAAAGGAATTAGGACTTTGATATGACTTTGCTACGGGTGCGCTGACAGTTTGTGGGAAAAACGGTTTCGTATCCATGCAAGTTGGGGGTGACCGTGGCACTACAGGGACAACAGGTTGGTCAGCATTTACCGGCGCACTATTGAACTCAGGTCAAAGCCTCCCGACAGAGGAACTTGTCACGGGAAGATGTCTTGGGTCACACAAAAAACAAATGATCTCCAGCAATGGATTCTCCCTCCCACGCACGTACTTCAGCCTCGGCTATTTCAACCTCATCGTTGACCTGTTTTCTTCTTCGTTTAGCAACAAGCTCTGCTTGACTTCTTGTAAGATCAGCATTTTCATTGACTTGACGCTGTGACACTCGAGTCAATTGAAGTTTAACACGAGCGGCTATTCTCTGGTGTTTTAATATTGACACATTGGGACGCACGCATTAAACACTGCTGAAAACACTCTTGTTCTATCCAACAACTCTAAAACATTTGAAGTCAAATGGAAATTCAAACGAGTCGACATGAGAACGTTCTGTTTCAAAATATCAACTTCCTATCCCAATAAATTATGGTGTCGGTGATTGAAAGACCATATTCAGTAGAGGGCGGCTTTACATCTGTGAGTTGGTGATGTTTAAAACTTAGCCAGCCAGGAGCGGACAACTTAGACATAAGAATTAAGTGTTAATTTGTATGGTCTCATTCAACACCAAACTTTTTGAATATTCTGTGCTCGTTGGTGACGATTAATCGTGTGTTGGGTAGAAATTAAATTTTTGTGACGCATTAAATGATTAAGAGTAAATAAAGGAACAGATAGTCGCTGAATGTAAAGTAATGGTGTGGACTTCTTCCCTTCGACAAGGATACATTATAATGTGTCTGCGTCTTGTCAGTATTACTTGAGTGAAGCTGGAAGCTGCGAAACGGCACCTTGCGGTCTCTTGGCTGGAAATGACGGTCTTTGGCTGGAAAACCACAAAGACCAATCAGAGCTAACAGTTGCAAGTCTGCACCACAATATGCAAAAACTTTTACATGTTAAACATATATTATGCTAGTACATAAAAAATTATATTGGGAAATCAGATACAATATACAGGATGCAAATGGTAAGGTATAATGTGAAATTCAGAGGATTTGTTTGACAGATCCGGTAAAGCACACTCAATCTCATACCCGTGTCTAACAGTGGAAGGATTATTCAGTATACACTCCATGACAAACCTAACGGATATATATGATATATAGGAACATGTAGATTTAAAGGCATATGGGAAGCAAGTGCAATAAAAAGGAGACAGTATGAGTTTGACTAATCACAATTCGTTATGAGAAGCTACGAAGAGTTTGCATACATTGGTGAGAACACTCTTAAATGAAGCAAATAATGTCAACCAAAGCTTAGCTGGAGTTTATGACATATAAGTGCGGATTGATTTTTCAATCTTTCTTCTGCAAATTGGACATTTTTTTAATGCTTGGGCACAATTTTTACAACTACAAAGATGACCACAAGGGACAAAAACGACATCAGCGGGTTTATCGAGACAAATTTTGCAATTCCGTTCTTCCTGGAGTTCCCGGATTCTGTCTTGCATCGATGAACTTTGATCTAATTTGTTTGTGAAACAATTATAATGTTAATTATCCCCACTGGGGTTTCAACAATCCCTTATTTCAAAAACAAATTATGAAGAGAATTTTTTTGGGTCAATATTACAATAAACAATGCTTGGTGTTTGTAAGAACATCATGATTATCTAGGTATATCACAAAAACCTTCATTCCAAATACCTTCTGTTTCCATGGCTGCAGAATTCGGGGCTGAGAAACAATTGATAGTTTTAGGAATGTAAAAATGTTGTGAATTATTGATTTGCTCTCTTTACATAAGTGTATTTGCAGATACAGTCCACAAGCTGGTATTATTATCAAATAAAGGTCACACATCAATCACATCACCATTGCAAAGAAGCAAGTACTCAAGTTAATATACCTGCAGCAGCCAGTACTGGTTGTTTAACACCTAATAAACTCTCTGTAAATTCTTCATCACTTTCAGAATCATCATCCATGTTACCTGTGATGTCATCAACCAATGCCTCCACAGTCACATACATTCCATTGCTTTGAAGACGACTGCAGATCAAATAAATCAACAACTGAACTAATAATGTGTAACTATAGCAACTTTACTTCTTCAAAATGTGCTTCAATGTCTTTTGTTCGAATCCCATTTCAAGAGCAGTTTTCACGATGTCAGAATCCATCGCTTTCCTCAATTTTTCCTCTTGTTTCTGCATCTCGGCCTGCAAATGAAAGTTTAAACTTTAAAAATAGTTTTGAAACAATTACTGAAATATCCAGTGTTGTTTATTGTTTTTTTATCGGATTACTGAAATATTTATTTAAAACTTTGCAAACATGTGGGGGCTTAACTGGAGCAATTACCCGAGGGTCGATAACTTGTGGGGGTGGGGAGGGGGCCCTGGGCGATGAAAACCCAATTTGTCGAGGAGGTTGTGGTGGTGGAACGTCATACGGTCCTCGAAGTATCGGGCGGTTCAAGTTTGGAAACATGGACACCATCCGGTGGACAAAGTCAGGCCCTTTTCTTTGGAGCAGAAATTCACATCTGCAGAGAAACCCGACTCTATCATTTCATGGCAAATCTTTCCAAAATTTAAAAGATTTTTGGCGTTGTTTCAATTATAAGCACTGTTTCAATTGGGGGAAAACTTTCACATGTTTTAAATATTTTGAGTCAAAAACACAGAAACAGGTCCGGAGTTGGAGAAATGTAAAATGTTAGAAAAGTTGAATGAAGACATTGAAACACCATGAATAATGGAAGGTCGTACATTACACTATTATACTCCAACTCACGTTGGAAACCATTTTGCATGTTCAGTCCACGGCTCATCTTCTTTATCCCAGTTCTGCAAACCCCCGTTGCAATACCAGCATTTCACTCGATCACGTTCACCTGAATTTCACAATCTATTAAAAAAGTTGGCAGCAAACAACAACAATGTCTTTGTTATGTAAATGGTTAAAGAAGTCAAACTTCACAAGACATGTCTGGAGTTTCTGAGATTTTCTACCAAGATAGAAAAATCCAGCTGTGGCGATCTGAGTTGGTGTAGCGCTGATATTGGCTGAAGGCCAACGTGAGTCAAAAGTGGAAATTCTTGTTTCTTTATTTCTCATATGAGGGTTGACAGAGTAGTTGCATGGAAACATGTTACAAAGATCTCTCTGTGGAAGCAAGTTGGGAGTGTGGGTGAATTAAGTGGGAAGTTATGAAGGTGTTAAATTGCTGTGTCAAAACAAACACATGCAAAGGCAAAATAAACTTACAGCTTGTTCCTCTGTAGGATCGGGAGGTTCGTGAAAGATCTGTTGTGAGTTCGATGCAGTTTCACGCTCCTCGTTTGTCATTCGTACATTACGAGATTCTGCTCCTTGCACCATTCTGTTAACACATTGAAATATTAACAAGTATCAAACTTATTTAGGTTATTATTACTTATTTATGTTATTATTGCTACATTTAACCATTAATAACCAATAGATGACCATTGAAGTAAATCAAGTAGCATTCCCACAAGTGCAAGTCCCTCAAACATTTGTGAAATCACATTTATATAAATATACCTGCAATGTGGAAAATGTCTTCTATGTTCAGACTCAACATGATCTCCATAATTCCAATTTCTCAAAACTCCCCCACATGAGAAACATTGAACTCGATCGAGATTTCCCAGATAGAAGAATCCAGATTTTGCCAAATCTTTTGTACTCACAGTTGGTGTTTCAGAAGGCCAGTGCTCGTATGTGCGCCTTAATAATAGATTTTTGTAAAGAAAAGTCCATTTCATGAGGTCCTTATTGATACAACTTAATTCCACACCAAGTGTTCACCATCATAAACAATACCAACCAACCTGCAAGTGTTACAAACAAATGTGTGGTTGTGGTGGATAAGCCAACCACTACCCAGTGAACAAAAACAGCATTGCCGGTTGTGGAGACAATAAAGCAGTTGTGTTAGTTCCTTTTCATGAAAGAGACTAACAATAAGCTATGTGATGACACAAGTATGTAGTATGACATCACACTAATAAAACCATGAATCAGTTTAATTTTTAGAAGTGTGTGGTTAACATCATTGCATCATTCCTGTGGGTTAAAACCTGCCCTCCCACTTAACAGATGAGCAACACACAGTAACTCACCAACACTGGCAACAAACGTATATGTGTTGCAACATTTAAATTCATTTATAGCAGTTGTGCAATTTATAAGTTGCAACATTGCAAAACACATGCAAGTACTAAATCTGGTTGAACCCATCACTATGAAATGATAACTTTAAACTCACTTTCTTTCAGATTCTTTACGCAGATCCAAGTTCCTCAGAAAGTTTTCGTGATAAGCAGATGGGATGGTGGCAAACTCCACAATCTAAAGAAATATTACACGATGATCTTAACCACAAACATACAACATATTTTATCACAACTTACCGGTATCTGTGAGCTTGTAGCAGCAGAAACCGGTCTTGCAGTTTGGTTCGGTGCATGACTGTTGCTATGTGCTGTAAGGTTAAGATTTAAGTCAGTGCCACTCAAACTGTGCTACACAAACGGATTCCAGTTGGTTTGTGAACAAGAAAAAATAATAAAATATGCAAAAATTTATTTGATCATATTTGTGATGGCCACAGTGTTGAATGTAGTTTAGTCAACTTGTACACGTACAGGCATGTTTTAGTAGAAGGGACCCTGCAGACTCTCGAGTCAATGGATGCTTCACATTATCTGCGATTATCTGAACACAATAGAAATCTTACCGATATATAATGTTTAATTTAAAGAAAACCAAACCTGTTGTCGTGGAGAAGTTGTTGGAGTCGGGGACATGAATCTACTAAGTCCTCTAGAACCTGAAAGTTTAAATATTTTTTTGCTTACATAAAAAAATGTATTTAGCAAAAGATATTGACTTTTCTTGTACATTTTTCTCAAGGTCTGTATTTGCATCACAAACATAATATTGATCATACAATACAATGCTCATAAAGGCACTTTTGTCATGTTAAAAATCCATTTGCTTGACAGATTTGCATTTACCAATAGGTTCATTCCCACTGTCTGCTTCCTTTATGAACAAACAATCTATTCTGTGCCACTTTTGTGATGTCACATCATCTCCAAACACCCAGTCCTCCACACAGAGTCCACAACTTATTAAAGAAATTTGTTGTTAAACAGTGTCAACATTACATGTCTCATGTTGTATTTAACAAGAAGTATATTTTATATTTTTTCAACTGTCTATCCAGTCACCAACCTGAAACACTTCACTCTGTCTTTGTATCCAGTGTAAAAAAATCCAGAAGACGCCAAATAACGGGGATTCACAGGAACTTCTTGTGGATATTTGAGGAAAGTTGAAAGTCGGTAAGTTTCCTTCATAACATCGCCGGGGGGAATATAAACACTTCTCTGGCCTGGGGGATCCCTCGCTCTTCAATAAAAAAACACATATGTATCAAGAAACTGTCAACTGTTAAAATAAATAGTTGTCTTAGAAATGTGTTTTTGTACAAAACTATCACAAAGTTTTTAAATTAAACTTGACTACCTGTCATAAACACTTCCATCTGCTACAACCATCTGTAACCAAAAGGTAAGAAATATTTGCAGAGCAAACACATTACAACGACCAACTTGTTATATGTTATGCATACCTGTGTCAAGTTTTGCATGATTGGTGCAAAAACTTTTACACATTTTGTGTCTAAACTTCTGCATAGTTTCAGTCCTTCGACAGTTTGTTGCAATTGTTGATCCCTCAAAACTTTTGCACAATCAGTGTAAAATTGAAAAACATCTTCAGATCTGACATTGTGATGTTCTAAATAATGAAATTGCATTGATGGGTTTTCAATGTTTTAACAATAATTGTTTGTTCAAAGATACCTTTAGTTTCTTTGTTCAAAAAGTCAACAATTAATTCTTTCTTTGTGAGATACCAGTTCTCTGGTTGGTTGTTCATGGAAAAGGACAGAGAAACATTTTGATTTGCCAACAAAAAGCAACAGAAAAAAATTATGTTTCTGCTGCTCTTTGTATTCGGGTTGAACTTTTTAAAAAGTATTTCAAACTTATTGAGTGACAAAGAATTTACTGAATATAAAGCAACTGCGATCTCATCGGATGTGCTACTGTGTTCGTTTCTCTTATATTTTTCTTCACATAATTCATTAAACTTTTCCAAGTAACTTGATGCCGCCAATAGAAATTCATTATTCACACCAACATTATACTTCTTGTACAAAGCAATGAATTGGTCGGTGCATTTTGTTTGGAAATCTTGTACTGGTGACTCTTCTTTCACTGATGTTGGTAAATAAAGTTGAGTATGTATTGCTTTAATTACCGGTAATGGACGTCCTATGAAAACATGAAAATAGCAAACTTTTTTGGAAGTTAGCAAATGAAGAAATTGCTGTTGTTGTGCCTCAGTTGAACATGAAATATCGGAAACATTTGTTGCAAAGCAGGTCATAAATGAATAAACAAAACAACAGAACAAATATACTTTGTTAGCTTGATGGAATCACTCAACCAAAATAGTTTGTACAGAGTAGGTAAGTGGTTTGGCCCAGGGCACTCAATATTACAATTGGATTTAAACAAACTTAAATATCTGATTGTATTTGATACCTGTATCGCCATTTTCCACAATTGTTCTGCTGCATTTCCAACCAGATGAATTTCTTTTTCCATTTTTGTGTCTGCAGGATTTTCTGATGCGGTAAAAAACATCAGGCTTTGTCATTTTTAAGTAACATGTTCCGTTTTCCCCAACAGACGCAACTGTTTATGCTGATCAGTGTTGCCAGGTAAAATTTTCTAAAACCGCCAAACGCCTTGTCAAAACTAGCCCAAAAACCGCCCAAACAAGAAACTTCTGAAACAAGCCCAAAACCAGCCCAACTTTAATCTGAGTTTGAAATCGACAACTGTTAGTAAATTGTCGCACTCGGTAGCTTTAACCTACCGCGGTTACGTTTTTTACATTTGGTTCTGACCATGGCGCGCCTATTACGTTTTTTAATTGCAAAGAGAATTAATCACTGATCTCTATGAACATATAGAGATCAGTGGAATTAATACATAGCAAAAACGTTGCAACATTCGATGAATTTGGGTCATAATATAACTGAAACCAACAACTTTAAAAAACGCAATCAATCAATACATGTCTTCAAGCATTGTTTCCTTAAGCAATCCTTAGTTCATTGGTTACTATATTTTTTTAAATTTGTTTGCAAAAATAACATTTCCTCCGCACCATTGCTGCTTTGCAAAAACTTCCAGTTGCATGGTTCAAGTTTCTGTCACACCCACTGCGTGTTTCTCTAAACGCATTATTACTCTGTCTCTGCGCCGTACGATTGTTTCGTTTGTCGGGAAATGAACGCATTGGTTTACTTTTGGTATGAGACATTAGTGCCAGAATGCGTGATTATAGGGGTTGAAAATGTCATTGGCGAACCCGCCCAATAAACCGCAACCCGCAACTCGTAAAAATAACCCGCAACTCGATGTTGAAAACCAGCCCTATTGGGCGGGAATACCGCCACCCTGGCAACCCTGATGCTGATTGTTATTTCGTTAAAGGATAAAACAATAATTACGATACGCATTAATGCACATAAATGCAGTGGTTCTCCCTCAAACTTGTTTTTAATTATTCAAGTTAACGGTTTTTGTCCAGTGTGTTCTTACGATATAGTTTTAGAATATTATATTAAAATACATAATATTCGCCTAGAAGAAGAGCGGTCCCACAAAATAGAAGCCAGAGGCGTTTTTGTCCCCCCCCCCTGGTAAACCGCAATCCTGGCATACACGGATTACCACGAAAGGCTAAACTGCGCTGCCGGATTTTATCAAATCAATCAAATGTACAAAGGACCATGTTTGCAATTTACCTGTCTTCCTTAACATGTTGTTTTTTCTGACTGAAGCGCTCTAAAGAAACAAATAAATTAGCTCAATAAATGCTGATATTTTGTACCACACACAGCGATAGATTTCTATGTTCTAACCTTGCGAAACTTCTTTAGGGTTTCCTTTGGCATCCCGCACCGAACCATTATGACCAGGACAATGCATGGGAGATTTCACATTCTTACGTTTTGTTCTGAAGAAGCGTGGAAACTTCTTCAACACGGAAGATGGGTGGAAACTTCTTGAACGAACTTTTAACTTTATGGTTTTTTTCACTAAAAACATTGTAGAAATGGAGGTTTATTTCGAAATGAGCTGTAAAATGATGCAAATGGTGCGCACCAATATTGCTTGGGTTTTTGTTTGAATTGTAACAAACGTCACAGAAACTAGCATCGCATTGCTTGATGTCTTATGTGCAGCATTGCATATGCAAGCCCGTTATGCATTGGATATTTCACAACTTCCCACCCAAGTGTAAACATAATCCCATAATGTGACCCAAATGATTTATCCACCGAATGTTCTCGAGTAAAGTGAATTATTCAACATCCTGTTTACCATATAAAATATTCTCACATGGTACACGTTTATTCTTGTATTATACTGTTTCATTATTGACCAATCAGCTTTCAGTAGGGAGAGTTTAAAAAGCCCAGTGTGTACCTGTAAATTAATTCGACTTATTGTTTCCTATTACTGTTATACTGCTATTCTGATATTAACTGCAATTCTCTCTGAGAACTTGGAAGAATCAACGTTCGTATTGCAGAGTTTCGTAATGTACGTTTAAATGAAACTTGTAACGGATTTCTATTCGGAGAATTTTCCAGGATCTGATTACAACGAGGAAGAAGAAGGTTTTACAACCCAAGAGATTAGCGCTCACGCTATCGAGGCACTGCTCAATATCTCTGAGACACTTGGAGTTATTTACAGAATAGTGCGTTCGTAAATCTTTAACCCGCCAACTTTTCCAAACGTTTTTTTTTCTTAGTAATAATTAAAGGAAGTTGTCATACCTTGAGCTTGAATTCCTATCATGAAAACAACCAAAATAATAACATTCAGCAGTACATCAAGCATTTTCGTCTGGAAAACAAAGCTTTACATGTCGTGTGCTGTTATGTGTTTAATGATGAATTTCATGCTTTCTACAAACTAACTTTCACTATAATTTCAAGTGTATTTCTTACCTTTGCAATAAAAAGAAGTTTCAGTATACGGTTTGAATACACACGACCTATAACAACACATAAGTTATTCCCAAATGGTTACAATGCTTGAAAATGGTAAAAAATAGTAAGTTTGTATTTTCGTGTACCGAATTATTTTAGGGTTTTATTCACAAATAAAACTGACGGTGTTTCATTAAAATCTGAAAAAATCACATCACGAACCTGGCCAAGTTCCTTCATACAGTTCCAGGCGCCAGGCTTCGTAAGCAAGATATAGTTTGCTATACTGCGTCTCAACTCTGATAACCGCACATGGCTGATTTCGCTTGTTCCCTGGCCCACGTTTTGCAATTGTACTTCTTCCCTTCTGAAACACAACGAACTGATCAAAATAAACCTAAACTTCTTCAGTTTAATCTAACGTTGGAAATTCGGCTGCGAAGGATTTTGCTTACACAGGGCGCCACCTAACGTGCGATCGCAACCCACCACTTCTCCAGCGCGACTGGCTGGCCTCGATCTTACATACTATTTGTCTGAATGTGGAAATTGTGACTCTATGAAGCACCCTGGTCAGCATTGTATAATTTTCACTAATGAAACCATAACAGTTATCGAGCAAATGATAAGATGATTTCCTCGTTGAGAGCCAGCTGGTAATACCGCATCCACTCCAGTGAAACGATGAGTCGGGATCGTTTAATTTCCTTCAATCGCCAACACAAAACATGAAGTTTTTGAAACAAACTTTTTAGAAATATATTTTTTGACGGTATTTTAGCGATCAGGGTAACTTAATTTCAAACAAAACTTTGTTACCTTGATTGGCAGACCGGGGGGTGCATGAAATCCATCTGAAAACATAAAAGTTGTGAACATTAAATTTAATATTGGATTTTAACTTCGGAAATTTAATAAAGATCATACAAATTTTTTTGTCAATGTTTTCATTTCGCTGGAAACATCCCAAGTAAAAAGATTGGATGGAACAAGTTAGCGACCACTCTTGGATGTGTTCCAGAAGATGACAAGCACGCTGTGGTTCGCCAAGCAAAATGCTGGAAGTTTTCACAACCTGCAAACCACAAATAATTTGTTTTGGGGGTTATCTTGCTACAACATGTTAAAATTTCAAAAAAAAGTCAGAACGTTAGCATTAAATTTCCTACCACATGCGAAACATCATTAGACTGAATGAAGGTTGGCTCTGACGAACTGAAACAAAGTCAATTCAGAAGATTTAGTAGTTCAGGTTTTATATATTAACTGCATGTGACTCACTTTTGTTCTTTCTTCTGCTTGTGGAAATATTCCCCACTCAATCGTCGAACTATACGAATTTTAACACAAGTTAGATTCGCACTTGTAAAATGATGCATTGAATTATGAAATTTGACTGACAAAATTATTCGAAAGTTGTCCTGCAGGCTACCTCTTTGTGGACCAACTGTGGCCACGGGTTCGATCGGGACGATCGGGACAGAAGGCAGTATCGAAACTATTGAGATCACATCTTTACCTGTATTTGATCGGTTTGTTCCATTTTCCACTTGAAATATCCCACAGTCGCCTGAAGGAAGATTTTGATAGTTTGTTGTCACATTACGTTCTTCCAAGATGAAAAGTAACGTAGCAACAATCCAAACCGGCAAAACCTGAGAAGGGAAACCAATCAGCTGGTTGACAAAGCCAACTCACAAAGCACTTCAAAATCTCCTCTTGCGACATATATTTATTTACTTCTTAATAGCTTTGAATTGCCAGGAAGGTTTTGGATACAAGAATGACTAAACAAATGTTTAGGAAAACAAATTCCTACCGTATTCAAGACTTGTTTCATTCCAACGGATTTTAATTGATTTTTTGATTGAGCTCTCCGAAGCCCTTCGTCGGCCGATGTGTCTGACAATATCCAGGCGTCTTTTTTGTTGAAATGTTTTTAAATTTTGATGCGAATTATAGAAACTTACCATTCACCAAATTGTCACAAGTTGTTTCGAGTTGACCCTGTAAAAAGAAACAATTCTTACTTTCGTACTTTTTGGTAATTCACAAAACTTACAGTTTGAAAAACGTCTTCTAGGCAGAATAAAATACGGTTCGCTGTGAAGTTTAAAAACTGTGGGCATTCTGAAAAGCAAATTAAGAGAAATTCCTAACCCCTGAATTAACTGGTCTGTTCCATATTTGGTAATTATGATTGTTCCAAAGATTTTTGTGAACAAGTACATCTACAACCTGGTTTTGACGTAGTGTTGTAAACTTTATCCGCGAAATCCCCCATGCTGCCGTTAGCAGAGGGATTGCTCCCAAAATGATAATAAACAGGTTGACTTTCAACTCGTTTGTCACGGTCGCTTTTCTGGAAATGAAAAGAATTATTTTCATAACTCGCGTCTCAGCAGCAATGTTTCTAGTTTAACAGAAGCTGATGCGCCACCTGAGTGGTATTAGGGTGTTGAAATTATAAAAGACAAAACAAAAAACATCAGGACAAGATCAACATGTCTTTGTAGTGAAGAACAGCTATTGTTACAAGCTGTCCAGACGTCTTGTAAGCGGTGGTTTATGCCAAGGAAAGTTAAAAGTAAACTGGTGAAAACCTTGGTAAATTGGCGCAACTGTGTTGAGGTTACATTGGTGAAACAGAATTACACAAACATCAGTACAATACTGCAAAACAGTCTGAATAGGTTTTCTGCATTTTGTATTGAAAATTTCGTCCATTCGCTGAAGCCTGGGCCTGTTGCGTTTCATCAGAACCCATGGCGTTTTATCCGGACTCGTAGCGTTTTATCTTTGTTCGTACGAGAGAAATTAATATCATCCATTAATCGTTTAAACATTTTTGTTTTTCTACTTTTCGCTTCGTCCGGGTCATAATCTTATGCACGGGAATGTTGCAACCAAGACTTTGTTTCGTAGCCAAGTGAATTCCATCTTACAAAGCAAAAAAGATTTTATGTTTTCGCTTTAATAATCGCCATCACGTGATATAACGTGACAGAAAGTTGGCCGACCAACTTCACACGTGTGGCAGCACATCAACTGTGTGGCGTCATATAATATCAAATAAGACTTTTTACATAGAATTGGAAATGCTTCAATCGTTCTAATCGTTGCGTTAAATTCTATGTATTTCTGCATGTAAAATGAAACCAGAAGAACACGTGTTAGTGGACTTGGATCAAATATATCTTGGGGAGGTTTTTGTTACATATTACAAAGAAATGTTAAACGTAAACGGTTTGTTACATACCAAAGTTTCCAACAACAACTCGTCGCAAGGAATACATTTAGTTTCATTTGATACTTTGCAATATCGCTGGAAAGTTTTGATAAACTCCACATATTCAAGACTTTCATTCGCTTGACTAAACTTCCCTGCGGCTGAAATCAACAAATCATTAATGATTTACTTTTGAACTTTGAGACTTCAACTTACTTTGAAAACTGTTGATTGCGCAATATTCCAAAACCACCATTGCCACGACAACCAACAATCCTTTTCTGCAACATGAAGAGTTCAAAATAAGACATGAAAAAAAACAGCGTTAAAACTTACTTGAAAAACATGTTCTTGAAATTCGGTCACGGTCATTTAGGCAGAAGAAAGGACAAAACGAAAGTAGAAATATTTAAAACATGGCTGAAAATATGTACCTTTCTATATTCTGAAACAAAAAACTAAACACAACTGTGTGACAATCACAAACTATGACATCACAATGTAACAAAAGATCGATCTCATATTGATCAGGTTTGTAGGTTTGTTTGCACGGCTTTGTTCAAGGTGACATTGCGCAACGCAAACATTACACTAAGTATGTAACATGGGCAGATAAGGAACACCAGCAGGTTGTGACTCCAATATCCTGCCAGTGACATATCTGACATTATGACATTGTCTGTCTGAATATCCTTACAACAGTTGACATGTCATGCTCAACATAATATTGACTGATATTGAAAACAGATGCGATGAGAAATAGATTTAAAGTGTGTCTATATACGTGTTTTGTATAGTATGTACATGTGTGTTTTGTATTGCATGTACATTTTTGTATAGTATGTACATGTGTTGTACAGTAGTGACCAACTTACAATGAAAAATGGCCTGTGTGTGCAGAGATACAAGGTTAGATTTTACAACTTGCGCATTCCATTAAAGTGTGGGCGTACGTTTTATAAAAATAAATAGTTCGAGAAGATTTAATAGATTGTCTTATTTGAATGGCTTTGTTTGACAACCTTTCGTGATTGCACAAGTCTGGAACATGGGTTTAGCTAAAGGTTGGATTATTTTAAAAACAATCTGCGTTGTAAAAGATAATTCGATATCCTGTGTTAATATGCAAAACATGCTGCAGCGTTGTTCGCTTACAAATTTGCTGGGCAGACAGGAACTGAAACTCTATTAATAAAACCTGTTATTCATTACTGCATTGCACTGCATGACGCTCGGTTTGTCGCAATGGTTCGGAATTTGTAAACAATGCCATGAATACCCAGGGCTCGGGTTCGGAGAAAAGATCACATGACTCAGAAGCGGAACTAACGCTATTTGTCTCCATAGCAACGGTTGGTAAGCTGACGCTAAAAGTGACAATGGCGAAATGTTTCATAAACGTTCGGAATGTATCTTTGTTCACAAAAATGTGCTGCCCGTCACGACCTGAAGGTTTTACGTAAGAAACCTTGATATCCTCTGACGGCACTGTTAATGTATGGAACTAAACAAACAAAAATACTTTTCTACTTAAGCTTGGATAAAACCTGCTTCTTTGTTTAAATCTACTCGCTCTGAAAGGTTCCTCTTTGGCGCAAGTCAACATTTATGGCGCAACGCAAAAATTACTTTCCGGTGAAACCCCGAAAAAACATCCCCTGACTGAGCGTATCCCGCCAGTAGTTTTCGTTCAAACAATCGTGTTGGACGCTTGACATAGTATCGCCTTCACCAAGTCCGGGCGATTGTAATCAAATGTTTCGTATTGCGACAAATATTTGCGTTAAAGGTCATTCTCAACCGTGGGATTATGCCGCTGAAATATTCATAATGAATTTTGTTGAAATACCGTCCTTAAACCCACCAATATAACCACAACAAACGACTTGGCCAAAGATAAATATGTTTATTCACATATATGCCTTTTATAAGAGCTTTTCTCGTGTGTTGTGCATGCAAAGTTGAAGCTGTAAATAACTCTAAGTGTCTCAGAGATATTTAACAGTGCCTCGATAGCGTGAGCGCGAGATGAGCCCCTTGGATTGCAAAACCTGCTTCTACCTCGTTCTGTAAAGCAACCAGAACACGAATAATTTCCAGAGTAATTATTGTAATGAAATCTGTTACCAGCTCCATTGAAACGGTACATTACGACTCTGCAATACGAACGTTGATTCTGCCAGGTTCAGAGAGACTTGCAGTTAATATCAGAATAGCAGTATAACAGTAATACGATAGAATTACGATAGAATAGAATGAATTTACAGGTACACACTGGGCTTTTTAAAGCTCTCCATTCTGAGAGCTGATTGGTCAATAATGTCACGTGATATCATGTCCCGCTTGAAGTAATATAATTCAAGAACATAAAATACAGGCTATCGTCAGCCCGGAGACATCGAGGTTATATGTAAGCCGGATAGGTGATTCACGTGTGCTGGAGAGTCATTGGTGAACACGTTCCGATGCAACACTAACGGAAGGTGATCGTTCGCGTGTTATCTGGGACGCATTCAAATGATTAGTTTAATACAAGGGTAAAAATGTATCCTGTAAGAATATTTTATGTAGTAAACAGGATATTAAATAAATCACTTTACTCGAGAGCATTCGATGGGTTAATCATTTGGGTTGCATTAAGAGGTTGTGTTTACGCTTGGGTCGGAACTTGCGAAATATTTAATACATCTGGTATCGAGCTTGCAAATGCTTGTGCAATGCTGCAAACGAAATGAATTATGAAAAATGAAAATAAAACACATAAAATACCGTTACGAAATCAAAAGAAAATAAACACACGTCACCTGCAGTTGCTAACAAAAATGCCTTGGTGACTATCCTCCAAGTGCATACAGCATTACAGTAACAATATCCTTCAAACGTTCACGAAATGAAATGAAACAAAGAGGAAAAGGTCGCGTTTACGTTGCCCTTGAAAATGAATAACCATAGAAATAATAGCACAAAAATAATGAAGCGGAACAAATGACAAGTGACGCGTGGAACAGAAAAAGGCGATAAAAGAATGTCGCACTGCAGTAACAGGTATTCGGTGCGCTGCAGTCACACCTATACTTTGTAAAGAAAATTATTGGAAAGCAATATGTTTTTCAAAAATGTACTGCTCTTCTGGCATAAAATATAAGTACTGTAATTATTCGACGTTTCGTCTGCCATACCTCACGAAGTTTCGCCGCATGGCAGACGAAACGTCGATAAATTACAGTACGTATATTTTATGCCAGAAGAGCAGTACATTTTTAAATTGCAATATGCCTGGCAGTAACAGGAATTTCAATACATTTTTGTTGTGTATTTTTTGTGGGACAATGTGGTTTTAAGTTGTTCTCACTGATGCTTAAAATTGATTCGTTACCCCCAAAAATATTTAGTTAGAATAAATGTAATTGGCATGACCGCGCAATATCGGTAACCACCAAGGTTTTATCGCCACCCATGCCATTTCGCCTTATATATATATTGTTTATTTGTACGGGGTCCATTCTCGCAAAATAAATTTATTTCTAAATTAAATTTCTATGAGTGAGTTTCCCCGAGTCAAACTCGGATTTTATAACTCCTTAATTTCCCCGTGTCAAATGTATTGGTTTGGTTGCGGACTAGAGAATCAAAGGAAATAGAGCGGGAGACAAATTCAAACGTATATTGTGAAACTTGTTGTACACTCTAGTTTTTGTGTACAGTGGCAAGGGTTCTAGGTTAAGAAATTCATTGCGTTCAACGTACTCTGGTTGTCGTGTAGAGTTGCCCGGTCTTTATGTTGAGAAATGCATTACGTCGAACGTGTAGGCCTATTCTACAATGTGTGTCGTTTTCGGCTACATGGGAATTACATTTACAACGATAACTTGATTGTGACGAAATTTTGCCGGAACAGAAAACAAACGATTGCCTGTCATGTGTTGAATTATCTAGAACCACATTGTTTAGTCGTTTACTGTTTGTTTTTAGTTTTGCAGCGGACTTGAGTGTTGTTAGCGCTGCAGATAAATAAACTCATTCACTTTTCTCGCTTTATACGACCCCAACGTACGCTAATTTGGCATAAACTTTGTCCAGTTGTTCGATGGTCTGTGCGGATGTAAAGAACTATACGTAGATTAAACTTCGTTGACAGCACATAATCCGTCGCTATTATGTTCAGCTATGCATTGTGTGGAAAAAAGTTGGCATGGCTTAGCAATAAACGGTTTATTTGCGCAATGTTCATTGATTACCAGCATTTTTTGCGGAAAATGGAGATAATTTGTAATTTCAACATTCAATATTTTAACAGCGATGTGCCGCCCATCCCGAGGGTTAGAATTTTAACGTTTTATTACTTCTACTTTAACTGATCGTATTTTTCTACTTTCAGCATCAAGGTCAAGAAGAAAAAATATGGGTGTTTCGTCATATTCGTTTTAAATACTTTTTATCCATTGCGTTTTGTTGCAGAGGGCGTCCAAGGCATGTGTTCTTCAACCTACAAAGGTAAGTGGGAGCTGATTAGGGTAGAGAATTGATTAAATCGCTATCGTTTTTGTTTTTTATGTTTAGACAAAACAAAATTCCACGGACGCTGTGTAAGTATATTATGTTTCCTAATGTGAGCCAACCAAAATGTTGTGATGCCAACCAAGTTTTATTTTGTAGGATAGCTACCAAGGGTAGGGGTCGAATTTTTTGGGGGAAAATTCCCCGATTTTCAGCTGTAAACTAAGGTTAATTGTGGTAGAGCATCGCAAAATACGAACGCCAGTATTGGCGCGAATCGTCATACAAACGGTGGCTTCCTGGCTTTCCCAATTGCGTAACACTATGGAACAACCCACTGCGGGTTTTTGCGGTATTACTTGTGCCGTAGCTCTATTGCTACAACATGAAAGAAAGGGTTGAATTTATTTGCAACGAAAGGGGATCAAATGTGGGCTTGCGTTATCAAGAAAACATACAAATAAAAACTATTTTGCATGCGGCGACTTATATTCCTCTTCGCACACTTGCGAGCGCTGACAGTTTTTTTCAAGATTTGTAATGTTGGCAACGTGTTCAACAACTAAACTAATTGACTTTACACACAGAAAATCGCTTGGCATTGCAATAACGCCGCCACAAAATAAGACATTTCTTTCGTAGATTGAGGAAAAATGATACTTGTTTCGTAACAATACAACATGTTTGGTAACAATGATAAGTATTCTGCAGAAATGCACCCTGTTTCGAAGAAATGGCTAATAGTTGCCACCCCGATTCGGTTTTCAACTTGGTGCAGTTGTTGTAAATTAATTGCCATGGTAAATTCGTTAAAACAGGGTGGCCCTTAACCTTGTGCTTAATGTGGATTCGTAGTCGTACTGTTATTCTCTACCCAGGTATACAGATAGAGTGCTTCTGCACTGTGTTAAGATAATTTTAGAACCTCTGTCTTGGCAGCATTTCAGGGATCATTATCTTACAAATACTCTTGTGTTTTCTCAGTTCCCAATATCACCGACTGTGGCCAAACTAAATACTTTCAAAGTCGCAGTTTGAGAAAAGATATTTGTTTCCTTTCGCATGTTAAAGTTTAAGAAAGGGATATGTGCAAGTTTGCTGGAAGGGTGGCCTTGAACGGTTTGATTTTCCTGGGTTTTATTTCTACAAAGAAAAAACCTGTAGCGGTTCGTCATCAGATTTCAATGAAAGTTAATAAAACAATTATTTTACCAAAGTTTTATCTTTTACAGTAGGTGATTGTTCTACATGAGTGGACAAAGTCAGAATTATGTTTCTATCTTATTCAAAGGATTGAGGTTTCAAATACCGTCGATAGTGACCTTGGTCAGTTTTGACTTATCTAAAAATGTGTCTTAATCTCAAAACAAACACGAATCCTAGGGGATGAAATTCCGGGATTCGCCGAATATTTCAGTATTTATCCAAACCCGAATGTTGACCGAATCATTTGCACAAAATAAACTTGAAAGCGCATGAAGAATAAATATGCAAAAGTAAAAATGGGAAGGGCACTTATAAAACCACTGGTTATGGAGTCAGGAATCCCACGTGAATTGTGCCAAACCCAAGTTTAACAACGTTGCTTGAGATCTCGTATTGTCGTTGGAAATTTTGCTCGATAATGGGATTGTACGAAACAAACACTGAGAAATTTAACACGCGAATAACAACATTAGAATATAAATATGTCGCTTTCACACGTAAAACGTCATGGTGGTGGAAATATTTGAATGTCGAGCAGGAAATCAGTTGCCACGCTGATGAAGAAGAGGACGAAGTGTTAAAATAACAATCTGCGGGAAAACTCGGTCCAACCTGAGGAAGTTTGGTAACGGGTTGACCATAAATATCCCCACACAATCCTGAAGGATAAATTATAGTGATTAAATTAAAACCCATTAAAACCCAGTTTTAAGCATGGTACATATTTATTATTGCTCGTTTTTATAAACAGTTATGAAACATCTAATTCTGAATGCATTGTGTAGAGGGGGGTTAGTGTCTTTACTTTGTTGCAAATGGAGGGTACTTTCTGTAATTCAATTTTTCACAAAACAAACCTACACCTTTTTTTGCTTATTTTTATTTTAGCCAAAATAATGTCCACCGGGGGGGTGGGCAAAATGCCCCTGGGGGAGCGGTTAAAGTAGTTATCTCGAATATAATTTTGACCAGAATTCCTAGACAAGGGTCGGGACTAACAGAAAATCACAAGTTGACCATACTTTCTGTGATTCGTTTTCTCACCTCAAAATGTTGGTAGTTTTTCAGCTACATGTTCAACAGCACACTCTGCCAATTTAATGCCAGACTAAGGACCCTAAAAACCATAGTAAAACTGCCCCAAACACGCTAAAAATCGCCCTGGCAACAGCCTGTTCATCTGCGCTTATACAACCAAAACTCTGGCACCCATGCATGACCCACTGCTTTGTTATACACAACTAACTATGTTACGCAGGACTTCGAGAAGGGTATTTCCCAACTAAGAAACTTTTTTCTATAGAAATACAGAGATGCGGCCTTTAGATTGACTCCACGAGCCCAAGCAACAGCAGCAAAAGAGAAACGCGGCGAAAAATGCCAATTAATCCGCTGCGTTAAAATACGGTAAAGTGAGCGCTGCATAACCCCCGCCAAAAGCGGACTACAAAATATAGAAACAAAAACGGGCCAGAGGGCTAGTAATGCGACCAGAGGGCGTGCGTTGAATAGAGTCGGGTGACAAAGGTGTTTGCCGGGTGGATAGAACTCGACTCTGCTTGCAAGGTCTTCCTCGACGCGGAGGTTGAGCCGTTTGGATCGGTTGTGTCAGGTGGACGTGGGCAGGCTTTAAACGCCAAAATCCAGTGCAAACGTTTTGTTTGTTCTTACTATGACCCGGTATGGCTCTTCATACGGAAATGTCAAAAGGCGGGCAATGTATGTCTGTGCGTATAAGAATATATTCTTATGTATACATAAGCGATTGTGTCCAATGAATTCGGAAAATTTTTATTCGGATATGAGTGACGCGACGCGGGTGTCGGCAGGAACCTTCCAACAGCCGACTTTAAAGCGGGTAAAAGTTGACGCGGGGACGGTTCGGTGGGTGTTGAACCAATAAAATCGCGAGCCACGGCCAACGGTGAACTATGTCCCGAGATCTTCTTTTAGAGCGGTGCGGATTCCAAGCATAACCCAGGAAAGCGCTTCCATTCAATTGCTGTCGGTAAGTCGGGCTACAAGGTCACTCTTCAAGTGGCGATGGAAACGTTCGACCAGACCATTTGACTGGGCATGATAAGCCGTCGTGAGAAGGTACACTAAAACGCGACACCCAGTGGTAAACAAATGTCCTGACACACGTTGGCGTGGTAGCATCAGAAAGACGAACAGCTTCCGGCCATCTCGTAAAGCGGTCGACCATTGTAAACAAACATGAATTGCCCTTTGAAGAAAGTATTGGACCGACTATGTCCACATAAAAATGAGCAAAACGAGCCCGTGGAGGCGGGTAGTTTTCGAGCGGAGAAAGTAATCCAAATTTTGTTGTATTTTATATTTTTGACATTGCTTGCAGATGCGTGCCCATAATCCAACCTGTTGTTTCATCCCATGCCACAGGAATTTGGAAGAAATTAGCTGGCGGTTGGCTCGAATAGATGGGTGCGACAAGCCATAAACCATTTCGAGCCTTGAACAAAAAAACGCGGTTGCCAAGGCGGTGTAATCCAAGTCCAAAGGAAATTCAATGGAGGCTCAGGATAGAGCATCTGCGACCTGATTGATAGAGCATCTGCGACCTGATTGATAGAGCATCTGCGACCTGACGTTTACTGAAAAAAGCTAACGGTCGCCAGACACCGTCAATGAATTGCTGCAGCGTCGCTCGCATAAGTGCTGCCTTTGCTTTTTCAAATGCGGAAGTCAGGCGATTGCTCCAGACGAGCTGTGTCGCTTTGCCCGAAAACGCTTCATAGATTGGGGGCATGATGCGTGCTGCGTTTGGTATAAACCTGTGGTAGAAATTTAGGCATCCTTGTCGAAGGGAAGAAGTCAACACCATTACTTTACATTCAGCGACTATCTGATCCTTTCTTTACTCTTAATCATTCAATGCGTGATTTCTACCCAACTCACGATTAATCCTCACAAACCAGCAAAGAATATTCAAAAAATTTGGTGATGAGTGAGACCATAAAAATTAACACTGAATCATTATGTACAAGTTGTCGACTCCTAACCGTTCGCTTAAATTTTCCAGTTGACCAGTTAACTTCAATCGGAAACGTTCTCTTTTAATTATTGTGTTGTAGAGTTGTTGTATAGAACAATAGTGTTTTAAGTCAGTGATTGCTGTGTGCGTCTCAATGTGTCAATATTACAACACTTAGGCATACGAGCGAGGTAGGCTTCACAATAAGATATTCGTATTTTAAACATAAACAATTGTCAATTGACAAATGATGAGGAGAACCTTTTAATCGTCAGAAATGATTGAGCAGTTTCAATGCATCTAATAATTCATTTGACACAACGACGTCTTAATTTGCCAGGATGTTGACAGGACGTACGCAAGAAAATGAATTAGGAAATGCCAGTTATCAATGTCAGGCAGTAAAAGGAGTCATTTCTATTAAAATGTCTGTCCATGTTTGGTTGCTGCCGAGATTTATATTTTAGAAATCGCATCCAAACCGTAAATTCGGAAGATTGCTTACGTAGGGAAAATGGTTTTAAATCTTTCCGAAAAACACTCGTGGGATTGACAAATATTTTTGATGTAGGGTTGGAATATTTTTTAGTTGCCGTTTTTTGCCAGAGAGTAACATGAAATGTTAAAGATAACACATTCCTTCAACAGATGCTTTATAGAGAAAGCTGATTTTGTGAATACTCAAACAAATAAAAACATTTTGTTTTGCAAAAGTCGTTGGTTGGTCACAGGGAGGATTTGAGATTTGTCATCAGACTTGACTTCAGACTAAACATGGGTAATCTCTCTCAATCTATTAAAAGAAGGTTCGGGTGGAAAAAATTAGAATCTTGCAGCTTTGGACTGCGTCACTGATCTCTGCCAGTAAAATCAAATAAATTTTGCACGAAAATTTCTATACGCACACGAACAATAATTCATGAAGCATAAATGGCCTCGTAGTTCTGGGGAATAACCGTGCGTTCCAAGAGGTGAACGGGGGAAAGAACCACCAGCTTTAAACCAGTTGTTTTCACCGATCCTTGAGGCTTTTTGTAGCAGTTCGTGCAGAAAGAGCAGAGTTTTGGATTAATTTACATCAAAAAAAATTAATACAAAAAGGAATTTCTCACGTTTCATTTACGCAACAACGAATACAGATTGTAAACGCACTTCATCCAGCAAAGTTTAATGCTATTCCATTTTGTATTGGGAATGTCTCATAGGTATAGGTTATTACAGACAAACATGAGTTAATCACAAGCACCCATGGACTATTTTACGATTATTAGGAGAAGAGCAAGAAAAGCCCCTCGGGTTCTAAGAAAAAAGGTTATTTCGTTTTCCGCTAAATTTAAATTTTAAATATCATTTACTTGGGTTTATAAATGTTGACGAATGATTTCAAATCGATTGACGTTTACGTGCTTTTGTGCAGATTTCACTTGCGATGATGGGGAGAAGCTGGTTGCTGTATTTTTTTGTGGTACTTTTTCTCATAATGGTTCCGATTGCAGGGACGGAAGTGATGAGAAACTGGTCAACTTTCCCACTTATCCTGAAAACCCAACCAGTCCTTACATGAGGTGAACGCAATTACATATGTTTCTTACATTCGAGTTACCTGAGATGTCCAAGATGCACACACCCAAATAGTTTCAAAAACTATAAAAAAGTTTCTTGTACTATTTCAATACAAATGAAAATTGCGGAACAACCACACAGAAAAACATTCATACTAACAAAAAACACATTTAACATAAAAAAAACACGCGAGTCGCCCTCCGCAT
The DNA here is from genome assembly GCF_947561715.1 of Ascidia mentula. Classification (NCBI taxonomy): domain Eukaryota; kingdom Metazoa; phylum Chordata; class Ascidiacea; order Phlebobranchia; family Ascidiidae; genus Ascidia; species Ascidia mentula. The sequence continues at coordinate 17,647,504 of NC_138568.1, read as the reverse complement.
GCGTTCATAGTCGTTGCTGGTCAAAAGGTCTACAAAATCAAAAACGAACATGGAAGGTTGACCACTATGATTCAGTCCGGATATGCTTTGTAGGTTGTTATTAAAGCGTAAAATGACCCTGACTGTGGTGAAGCATTCTTTGGTGAACCGACAATTTACATCACCAGCTCATTTCCCCTTGCTCCGTTTAAATACTTGTCTTCATTTTCCAATACCTTAAACAACACAAAGGTGTAAGTCTCCCAGGTTTTTCTGGTTCTCGTTCTAAATGTTAGCAGCAGGGGTTGACTTATTGTTTCTTATCGCAAATTGATATTCGTATAACCTTTACCCTTTACAGCCGTGAAGTTCGTGCTAACGGCTTGTGCTGTGTAAACGGTTACTATGGTAAACACATATGTACAAATACCTGATAGCTTAAAATAACTTCTTCCCAAATGCTCATCACGTGGAGTGCCTATAACACACGTACTTTCAGTAAATCCCGTTGCTCTCCACTTACTATGATGTCACAAACACTTACCGTGGTCACAATGGAGTGACGAGTGGGCAGCATTTTTAGCACAGGTTTAATGGTCAAGGCGTTATAATGGCAAACTTTAAATGGGTAATGTGGTTTTATCTGTATTTTCCCTCCCCTATATGTTTCATTTGTGTAAAGTTATTGGTTGTATTTCCTCCTCTGCATACCCAGTCATGCATAGATAGTTTGACAATAATCTGGTTTATTTCAAATCAAACCTAACGTTTACAGATTATCAACTTTGACTGCGCTTCATGTTTAAACATTTACAAAAACAAATCCCACGTATCAATTATTACACGGCGTTCTTTAATTTTTATACAGTTGCGACAACAGTCGTGACATCTCCAATTCAAACAAAGTGTGCGCTTTAAGAGTGAAGGAGTTTTGCAAAGGAAATATCCAATGTGTTGGAACAACGCTTTGTGGCGTTGGTTGCCCCTCCCACTTCCAGTGTCCAAATTCTACTTGTTGGGAACGTTCGACTGTTTGTGATGGCGATCCTTGCAATGACTGTCCAGCTTTCCAACACTGGAATAATGGACATGGATTTAAATGTGTTCGAAATGGCAGCAATTGCCATCTTCCGCAGATGTTTTTATGGGACGGCATTGCCGATTGCGACGATAAATCTGATTTGTGTTACACCTCTGAGAATGGAGATGTCAGGTATTTCATTTTTGATTGTTTTTTGTCTATGCGTACTTGCAAACACTGCCCAGACTCCCTTTTCCCTCTGTGCTCCTGATCGTACTACATATCACGTATTCTTTTCAACGCCATTACATCGGTGTGTCTACGAGCGTCACTCTTCCTATTGCAGTGAAAACGAAAAAACTAATACATTTGCAAAGATGAATATATTTCCGGTCATATGAGCTTTGTTGTTTATATTAATGGTTATAAACATCTAAAAGGAACAACTTTAACTTCTTGCTTGTGATAAAAAAATTATATCAAAAAACAAAGTTTTTATTGCAGAGATATTCGTATTTCTTCATCCTTTGACGAACGATTGTGTTTCCAATGTACAAATGACCCCATGATCATCTCAAGGTCAAGTGTTTGTGATAACGTCATAGATTGCCCTGATATGAGTGATGAATGCATTTGTAATGGGAAATTTCCTCAGCAGTGCAGCAATAACAATAAAGGGTATTTTCCGTAATTTTGAAAGGATTTTTTATTTCATTGATGCAAATAAACTATTAATTTAAAATAGTTCAAATCCACGATGTAATTGTTTCGACAATAATGGGGTCTGTCACAATACAATGGGACAAATCAAAATTTCCTGTAACCCAAAAGATGAAATCTGCGATAAGCTTGCTCATTGTCCGGGGAATTCCCCATGTGAGTACCTCTGCTCCTCCCATCACTTCCAGTGTCCGAATTCAGCTTGTTGGAAACGTTCGACTGTCTGTGATGGCGATCCTTGCAATGACTGTCCAGCTTTCCAACACTGGAATAATGGACATGGATTCAAATGTGTTCGAAACGGCAGGAATTGCAATCTTCCTCAGATGTTTTTGTGGGACGGCATTGCCGATTGCGATGATAAATCTGATTTGTGTTACACCTCGGAGCATGGAGACGCCATGTAAAAACATTTTTACTCAGATGCGTTAACTTTGTGTTTTAATATATGTGTTGGTTAATTCTGTCATGGTATTACGAATTTACAACTATATAGTACGATTTGTATTTACACTCCGCACCAATAAGATGACAATTCCGATCTTGTATTTTGATCAGTCATGGAATATGTTTTTCTACAGGAATGTTCGTAGCTCTCACTCATTTAATCATCGGTTATGTTTCCAATGTACAAACGACCCCATGATCATCTCAAGGTCAAGTGTTTGTGATGGCGTCATTGATTGCCCTGATAAAAGTGACGAATGTTTTTGTCAATCCGGGAAAATCAAAGATTGTGGCAAGTTCCATTAGTAAGTACAGAAAGATTGCTTTAATCAAGGCGGTGCGAAATCAACATTGGGAACTTCGTGTTGCGCAACCATCACAAGCAATGTGTGCCAAGGAGTCAACAATTGCCACGATAATTTACGTTTTATCGAAATGTGTGATATTCCCGGCTTAAATTGTGAGGACTTGTTAGTCACAAGACACTTTATCACCCTTGCCATTGATATTAAGAGTACATATCTTAACAAGTAAGTACATACCTAACAAGTAAGTTTCAGTGTGGATGAGAAAGTAAAGAACGACTGCTCAACAACAACAACCAACTACATACCGGGAGAGTGGAGGTGTTGGGTAAGTGAAAATACATAACTTATTACTTACTCGAATGTCAGTTTATATGAAAGAATGTTTCGGTCTATAATGTTAATTTCCGCCACCAACTCACACTCACAACGATATTGCCGTCTAAATAGCCATCTTCATTCGCTTCTTATATTGTAGTTTTTATTTGTGCCGCACCAATGTTCATTGAAATATGTGAGTTACCCGATCTCAGATTTCTTATTTATTGCAAACGAAATATTCCGGCGTATTAGTCAAATGATTCAATGCACAACATTTTTAGGTCTGGTGTGGTCAAAGTTAGGCACGCATAATTTTTGCGGCTCACAACATAAATGCGTCAAAAACAGATGAAAATTATTTTATTTAGGTCGTAAGTCAGTCGGTACATCTCCAAGAACAGAGTTTACTAGAAATTGCAATGTTGGCATATGTGGAGTAATTTAGTTGCACAAAACAGCTTAACGCTAGGGGGAGTAATGATATGGATTAGTTACACTATTTTTTGATTGTTTAGCGATTTTAACAGAAATTTTGTCCATCGCAAACCGTTTTTGAATTGTTTAACATTTTTGCTGTGTAATCTATACTGAAGTTTGGGTTAAGTAAATAAATGAAGTGGTAAACGTGATTACTAGGAATGACCTAGATTAGGCTATTGCACAATCATCCAAGACACTTAATTGTGAGAAAACATATATTTCGTACTTAGAACATCATCAGTACTCTAAAAACAACAAACATACAACAAGTAAAAACATTAAAATCAAACACACACATCCAGCAGGCAGTAGAATGTACTTAATTTCCAGCACGAAATAATAACAGAAACAGAGCAGCAGTCGGCGCTGAATGTAACAGCCACGAAATCATGATAAGCCTTACAATAACTAATAAAAATATTCCTTCCAGCGTGAGCAACAAAACTATCGCACAAGAACATACCAGGAACCACGTGATGTGTTTTACACAGGGAAGGAGCCAGGGTATGACGTTGTGGAGGTTGGACAACAAACTACTGTGCGATGGGAAGCATGATTGCAATGATTGGGTCATGAATTATGACCCAATGCAAATCTTCTTCCACGATGAAGATCCTAAACTTTGCAAACATCGGAAAAGCTGTGACACAAAAGACGGACTTCTCACTATCTCTATGTCCAAGGTCTGCGACGGTTTCATCGATTGCAAGAATAAAAGTGACGAATATCCAGAAGAATTGTGCACAAAGGAAGGAAGATTCTACTGTCCAGCGTTGCACGGAACTAAAGTAAAAATACCTGTTGCTGACAACCTTTGTAGTTTCTGCTGTTGTAGTGTTTTAATAACAACTAATTTCGATTTTTAATTGAAGCTAAAAATATTTGTTCATCACTTATTTTCATTGCCAGCATCAGTGATCTAATTACCATTATGTACTGTTGTCCAGAATGCCCATTATTTATTCACAATGATCTCAACAACGTTGGCTAAATACATGCTTTCCTAATAACTTTTACAATTCCATACCATTTGTGTCGCTGTGACAGAAACAAAAAAACGTTTCATAAACATTAGATTTCTGTCAACGAATCGGATGTTTGTGACCTCACAATTAACTGCGACGATCAAAGTGACGAAATAAACTGCACAAAAGACGGAAGGTTTTATTGCGAAACCAAACACCCACTGTTCGTTAAAAAGGAAAAGGTAAACACATATTATTAATTTAAAAGTTTTTGCATTTACTCAGATTTGTTTCAATCTTTTTACCAACCATTAAGTTTATGGAGAATTTGTTAAAATCTGTTCACCGACTACACACAAAACAGTTATTTCGTAACAAGATTTGTACACCAAACAAAAAATTTTTTCTCAATTTACAAAGTTTTCTTGAATTCACAGAAGTTCAATGGAGTCGGCGACTGCTCTGATTGGTCGGACGAATGTCCAACCAACACAAAAGTGATCAACGAAAACATATTTTCATCACGATACGAGTTGATTGCAAACCCGTTTCTACGAGCCATTGTGTGGATAATGGGGATGCTCGCCATTGCCGGAAATTTAGTAAATCAAACCAGGCTTTTTTCTGGTCTCGTTGTACAATAAGATGTGGTTAAAAAAAATCAAAATTTTGTGTTTGAGGTTGTCATGGTGATGGAAAGCAAAACGTTGGCGTCGACAGAATCACAAACTGCTGCATTTCGCACAAACCATCTGCTCGTTTTCAATTTATCCGTTTCCGATTTACTCATGGGAGTTTATCTAATCATGCTTGGTGCAGCTGGTGTCAGATACTCCGGAAATTATTGTGCCAATGACCTTATTTGGAGATCAAGCGGAAGTTGCACCACAATGGGGGTATTGGTTTTGCTTTCAAGCGAAACATCGGTGTTAACAATGGTTCTGTTAACCATATTCCGACTATATGCTGTGAAAAACGTGAGTGAAACAATTGCATTTGGTTGAGCCAGCTATTGCCAACATCGTTGAACCGATGACGGCCAAATTTTGTGACAACTTTCTCTCCGAAAACGTTTTATCTCCAGAAACTCATCTGTTATCACTGTTACAGCTATAGCTAGATTCTCAGCCTGACATGTTAAACGAAACTGACACGAATACTCTTGTATGCCATTAAGCTCAGCAAACCCCAACGTAGTTAAAATCACGCAGTTTTGCCCAATTTCGGAACTACAGGGTAAATAAAGAGGGAAGAATTTTCAGTTCGATGGGATTTGAACTGACAACTATATTCCTCCTCCCTCGAATCGAAAAGACCGTCAAGATTTTAAACTTGCTTTTATATGCAAAAAAACGTTAATGTTCTCTTCTGTTTCAGCCATTCGGTGCATCCTTGAAACCTAAATTGAAAACAGTCATCCTTTCCATTATTCTCTCCTGGACATTCTCGTTTACAATTGCTTTTATTCCACTCATAACTCAACTTCAACATTTGTTTGAAACCAAAGCTTGGATGAATGAGAATCCGTTTTTTGACAATGTGGCAGTCGACATGTCTGGTGAGATATTATTATAGTTGTTGGTGGTGAAACCAGTTTCGAATGACACTAGCATTGCGTACACAGACATGAATAACTTCATGGGTCGATTTGTAACTTTCCAACACAACTTTACAAGCAACGATTCCCAAGTACTCAACACTGCCCTCATGCGAGTGAATGATGCCAATTCCTGGATGGATTTTATGGATATTCTAGAGGATTACAATTACACTGAGCTATTTGACATTTCTGGATATTTGGGGTTGTTTTCTGCGCGCAAAATCTTCATTTTTTTGCTACAAAATTATTTATGTGTAGATATTACAGCAGCAGCAGTGTTTGCATCAGCAAACTTTATGTAACAACCAACGACAAGGCATGGGGATATTCAATCGCTATTATTACTCTCAACTTTCTGGCCTTCATGTTTGTAGCAATAACATATTTTTGGATTTATAAGAAGTCAACTGCCAGTGCCAGGCAAGTGAACGAGAGACCAAGAATTGGAAGGGCGGAAACACAAAACAAAGGCAAGAACATTCGTACTTGCATACATATTATACCATTAATGCTGTTTGTTTCGGCAGGAATGCAAAAGAAAATCCTCCGACTGATAATTACCGATTTTTTCTGCTGGGTTCCAATTTCCATCATGGCATTTGTAAACTTCGGTGGAGTCCCTATGCCTCCAGTGATGTACGCTGTGTCAGCAATTATCTTGCTCCCCATCAACAGCTCTCTAAATCCCCTCATCTACTCCAACGCCCCGAAACTGCTTTATGATAGAGTCCGGGATGGCCTACGTGCCGTTTTCAGGCGTCAACCACTGGAAGTGCACCATGAAAATGTGGTTGTGGTGGCTAACCGAGAAAACTTACTTGTAGTTGAAACAAAAACCAATCTGTAAATAAACCTTGCACTCTGTTAATGGAAATTATGAGGTACATTTTTCTGAGATTGAATTTTCGGAAACTATAACTCTTCCTTCTGACGTCACGCGTACCTTCCATGTGTAGAATCCTATTTGGTTTGTTATGGCAAAGTAATTCGAACACAAAGTTTACATGTCAAATTATATATTTCGAAAGTAACATCTTTGACGCCAGATCTGCGCTTCCTCAGCTAAAGAACAAAAATACGTGAAATTTGTTTCGTGTATGCACTCTGTTTTATTGTTTCCTTGTCTCTATTGATGCCTATTCATGCTTTTTCTGTTGCATTTTATGCGTCATCATTTTATGTACCATGGTATTAGTCACGTGATGAATTGGTCGAACACATGGACACTCTTATGTGTGAGTGTTGGAACGCTTGACATCAACTTGGGTGGAGTCATTTTGGACATTACAATGATGCGGTGATTCCTCTTGTTTCCAGTGACTTTCCCACTTTTTTGCGTCCCTGCAGGATCAACGTTTATTTGTAAATATGATGTTATGATGTATAAAACATTCCATGTAACCAACTCATGGACTACAAACAATCGGCAGAAGGAAATATAGTTTGCCACCTTCAAAAATTCACATGAAAAGGTAAAACACCCCTTCAAAACCCCCTCTCACACGCTTTGTACATAAACCTCGCCCTTTGTATTTTGTTGGTTATTATCAACGCACGAGTGCAGTTTAATTTTGCCAAGATAATACAAACTTTTAGTAATGCGAAAATCTCAGCAACGATAATTTCATCACTTTGCTATAGAATCGCTTTCAAAAATCTTTCTTCCTTAACGTTGTATCAAATTGTTGTGGTCATTTCAATAGTATTACCATTTTACTCTCCGGCACTTAAATGAAGTAACTTCCTATGGTCAGTAACTGGTTGAAGTGTTAATGTTTTGTTTTCTTCAACTGTGAATGTTTAGTGACACTTGTTGTTGTTATCAATAAACACAGTGTTGTGGGGGTAAATGTTTCACTAAACTTGTGAATTCTTATACGAAGAGGAAGAAATTGATGGTGCAAGAGAAAGAAATTTGGTACCGAACCATTAAGGTCTAAAAATTTATGCAGCTACAATGACGACGAGCGTTGAGAAGTGAAATCGAATTAAATTAATGTCACGTCTTCCATTCGATGGAACTAGAAAGATAGTAAGAATTACGATCAGTGTCAGAAGGTATTAGAAGTGATATTGCAATGCGAGTTTTGTTTTACAACGAGACGATCGATAATTGCAAAATCGATTCCCGGACAATTTTGCAAAACTTGTTCCGACTCAATTAACTAACTCATTTTTTGATAGGGACGATATCCATTTCGTTCAGCTTTGATTTAGAAGTTCTGTAGGTTGGTTTCCACTTAACTTGGTCCAATTGTTGTAAATTAATTGCCATGGTAAATTTGTCAAAAACATGGTGGCCCTTAACCTTGTGCTGATGTGGATTCGTACTGTTATTCTCTACTCAAGTATACAGACAGAGTGCTCCTACACTGTGTTAAGATAATTTTAGAACCTCTGTCGTGGCAGCATTTCAGGGATCTCTATCTTACAAATACTCTTTTGTATTTTTCAAATTCCCAATCACCGACTGTAGCCAAACTGAATATTTCAAAGTCACAGCTTGAGAAAAGATACTTGTTGCCTTTCGCATGTTAAAAACTTTAAGAAAGGGATATGTGTAAGTTTGCTGGGAGAGTGGCCTTGAACGGTTTGATTTCTGCAAAGAAAAAACTGCATCGATGCGACATCAGTTTTCAAAGCAAGTTAAATCTTGCGCCTCGTTGGTAACGCGGTGCCCATTAAACAATCATTTTACCAAAGTTTTGTCTTTCACTGTAGGCAATTGTTGCACATGAGTGGACAAAATCGGAAGTAGGTTTTAATTTTGTTTATAGGAACGAGCTTTCAAATACCGTCGACAGAGACTTTTGTCAGTTTTGACTTATCTAAAAATGTGACTTAAACTCCAAACACGAATCCTGGGAATCGACGTGGCACTGATAAGGGCACTGATAAAACCACTGGTTATCGAGTCAGGAATCTTACGTTAAATATGCCAAACCCAACTTCAAACAACACCTGCTTAAGATCGCGAATTTTCGTTGGGATTTATGCTCGATAATGGGATTGTACGAAACAAACACTGAGAAATTTAACACGCGAAAAACAACATTAGAATAGAATTATCTCGCTTTCACACGAACAACGTCATGATGATGGAAATATTTGAATGTCGAGCAGGAGTTCAGGTGTCAAAATGCCCCTAGGGGAGCGGTTAAAGTAGTTATCTCGAATATAATTTTAACCAGAATTCCTAGACAAGGGTCGGGACTAACAGAAAATCACAAATTGACCATACTTTCTGTAATTCATTTTTCCACAAAATTCAGCTCAATATGTTGGTAGTTTTTCAGTTACATGTTCAACTGCACCTTCTGCCAATTTACTGCCTGACTAATAACCCTGAAAAACATAGCAAAAATGCCCCAAACTGGCTGAAAATCGCCATGGCAACAGCCTGGCATCATCTGCGCTCATACAACCAATGTGGTGATCGAACGCAACACTTACACTGGCGCGTGTAATTAATTGTGCGTCCGGAATTATACGCATCTTATGTCTGCCAGCGCCCTGTGTTTCTTTAGTTGTTCTTGGTGTTCTCTGTGTGCGGTCTTACTTTTGTCTTTCTTTTACAGGTGTTATTGTTTGTCACTCAAAGTTCAACTTTATTAAAACCTGGATTCCGTTTACCCATAAAATCCCTCTAAAGGTTTTGACAATTTAATAAAGTTGATTAAAGTTGATAAAACAAAAAAAATGGAACAGCACATACCCCGACCGAAGGATTTAACTGCTGATCCGAATGCACCCGATGCAGCCAAGGTTTTTAAATTTTGGCTTCGTACCGTTATGGATTACCTTGCCTCATTAGAAGACTTCAAAGCTGAAGGCTTACCGGCAATTAACAAAGCTCGTGTCATACGGAGTTTTCTTTCGCCTGATATTTACCCGTATGTGGAGGAAAATGGCAGTTACGATTCCATCGTAACTACGTTAAAGGAACTCTATGAGAAAAAAAGTAACAACATCTACTCCAGGTATCTACTAGTTAGTAGACAGCAAGCAAACGGCGAAAGTGTGCATGAATATCTTTGTGCTCTTAAACTCCTTGCCAAAGAATGCCAATTTGAAAACGTCAGTGCCGTGATATATCACGACGAACTGGTTCGGGATTCTTTTATAAATGGACTTCGATCTCCTTCAATTCGGCAACGATTTTTAGAGGTCAATGACATCGACCTTCAACGCGCCTCCGATTTAGCACATACTACCTACAATCAAGCTCGATGGCCCCGCATTCTACCCTTCAGCTGACATCCACTATCAATGAGAGTGACAAAGGTTTCAATTTTATTGCCTCCACTTCCAAATTCAAAGATCCAAAGCTTCCTGTTAGAAAATGTTTCTATTGTGGAGGATCAGTGCACAGTCGCAATTTCTGTCCTGCTCGGGAAAGCAACTGCCTTAAATGTGGCAAACGCGGGCCTTATTCCAAAGTTTGTCATAGCGGCAATCGTGTGACCGCCACTGCTTCCACGGAGGTTAGTGAACAAGCGATTCATTCTCGCTATCTGGTTGTAGCATCGAAGGCAGACGAGCATACAGTGGACTCCACAGGAGCGCCGCAATGCTTGCGAAGGGCCGTCGTTATGATGCTCAAATTGAAGGCGTATTTGCAAAAGCCTAGCTTGACTCTGGAGCGTCAGAAAACTTTATTGATAAGTGCTTAGCTGACAGACTGAATATTAGTCTTAAAAGTAAAACAGGAGAAGTGACAATGGCTTCGAAAAAGCTTTTCCTGGAAACATATGGTCGCGTGCGTGTAAACCTCAAACTTCTCGGAAGAGTGTACAATAATATTTCAATGGAGGTTATGCAAGATTCTTGTTCCGACGTAATACTTGGACAAAGTTTCTTTGCAATGCACCGTGCTGTTACATTTTTGTTCAACGGGCCGGAGAAACCACTTGTGATTAATTCAAAGCCGAAGTTTGCAGCTCTAATTTCGGCCAAAGTACGCCCCCCTAGGCTTTTCCAATTTCTTCAGCCAAATTACAAGCCGATTGCATCTCCTTCACGCTCATACTGCCAGGAAGACATCGATTTTATTGGTGGGGAAATTAAGCGTCTGTTGGACGAGGATATCATTGAGCCCGCGCGCTCTCCGTGGAGGTCGCAGGTACTTGTCGTAAAGAACAAAAACAAACGACGGTTGGTTATTGACTACTCCCAGACCGTAAATCGTTATTTTCTACTTGACGCATACCCTCTACCCAAAATCAAGGAAATAGTGCGGAAAGTTTCGCAAGACAAGTTTTACAGTTCTTTGGACCTGCGCTCCGCTTATCATCAAGTACCTATTTTGGACAAGGAAAAACCTTTCACTGCTTTTCAAGCGATGGGGAAATTGTACCAGTACAAACGTTTGCCGTTTGGTGTTACGAATGGCGTATCAGCCTTTCAAAGAGTGATGGACGACTTCATTCAAAGAAACAATTTGCAAAAGGTATATGCGTATCTCGACGATCTGACAGTAACCGGTGCCACTATTGAGGAACATGATAAGAACCTGAGAGCTCTCCACGAAGCCGCGAAGTCTGATAATCTGACTTTTAACGAAGAAAAGTCTAAGGTATACGGCAACAGATTTTAAACTTACTTGGTTATCAAATATCTTATGACGAACTTAAACCCGACCCCGAACGCTTACGTCCTCTTCTTAATTTGCCTCCGCCTAAATCGCTCCGTGAGCTAAATCGAGTGAATGGAATGTTTGCTTATTACTCTAAATGGATCGAAAATTTTTCAACAAAAGCTGGACCCCTTTTAAAGGCCGACGATTTTCCGCTCGGGCATGATGCTCTACAATCATTTGAAACCCTCAAATGTGCTCTAGCGAACGCAAGTCTTCGTAGTATTCGCGAAAACATTCCGTTCGAAGTAGAAAGTGACGCTTCTGACTATGCCATAGCGGCGATTCTATCACAAGGAGGTCGCCCAGTCGCATTTATGTCACGTACTCTAAGCAACAGTGAACGAAACTATCCCAGCATTGAAAAGGAAGCTACGGCGATTATGGAAGCCGTTCGCAAATGGTCACATTTTCTTAGGGAACGAACCTTCACTCTCATAACAGACCAACGCTCTGTTTCTTTTATGTTTGACAAAAAAAATCATAGCAAAATTAAGAATAACAAAATATCGATGTGGCGATTGGAATTAAGTCCGTTTCATCATGAAATTCGACACAAACCGGGGATCGAGAATGTTGCGCCAGATGCTTTCTCCCGAATATGCGCCGCAACGAGTTCGCTAGTGCAGTTGACGAAACTGCATGATTCTTTGGGACATCCGGGTTTTGCAAGACTTTACCATTTTATTCGGTCACGCAATCTTCCATATATATACTGGCGAAGAAACCAAACTTGCGACCAGTCGATGTCGAACTTGTGCTGAAATTAAACCTCGTTTTACCGACCTGCTTCTCGAACACTTGTTAAAGCAACACACTCTTGGGAGCGCTTAGCGATTGATTTCAAAGGACCTGTTAAAGGTCCCAAGCCGTATCTACTTGTAATCAGTGACGAATTTAGCAGATTTCCGTTTGTTTTTCCGTGTAAGAAGATGTCGTCAGAAACGGTAATTGATTGTTTGTCGACACTCTTTTGTCTTTTTGGTTTTCCGCAATATATTTATAGCGACCGGGGGATGTCCTTCATTAGCAAAGATGTCAGGGAATTCTTAACTGCTCGTGGTATCGCAGCAAGTTGTTCCACACCCTATCACCCCCAAGGTAATTCTCAATGTAAACGAGCGAATCAAACCGTGTGGGGAACAATTAGACTTCTCCTTAAAACACAAGACTTGATGGAAGAAAATTGGGAAAGAGTTCTTCCAGAGGCATTACACGCCATACGCTCACTACTTTGTACGGCAACTAATCAAACGCGGCATGAGAGACTGTTTACATTTTCACGACGAGCGATGTCTGGGACGTCAATGCCTTCATGGCTTGAAATCAAGGAACTGTGTTGCTGCGTCGTTTCGTACGCAATAAAGGAGAACCCGTTTGCGATCCTGTGGAGTTGTTATCTGCAAACCCCACGTATGCTCGTGTCCGATACGCAAATGGCCGGGAAAGCACTGTGTCAACCTCTGATCTGGCCCCTTATCCAGTCGCAGAAACACCGATACACGAAAGCTTTGAAGAAGATGAACCTATATAAGTCCGCAACAGAGATCGAATGATGGCGATGAAGTAGATAGTGGCGAAGATTACATACAAGAACTAAACGAGGAACCTTCCCATCACGAAGAAACTGCGTCAACGCCGCCTGTAAATAAATACCGGCCCGCAAGTAAACAGTTCGTTATGGCTTGCGACAACTGTTGTGTTTGACAGGGATTGGTGTAACGTAAAGTCTACACTTTGATACAGACTACAGGGGTTTTACAGCAAGGGATATTGTATGATAAGTTTTTAAATGCCTAAACAAAATTAACACATAAAGCACAAAAATTGTATTATGTGTCGCATGTTACAGTGACTGAAGTTAGTTGTATTGGGATGGCTAATTGTTCGGCAAAGCAAACGCGTGTTATTCATTTATCTACTCCACGTAAAGAAATCATAATCAGTTTGGCCACGTCCAAAATATCATTTATATTTAGAGTCGATGTTTATTTCGTTTGTTATGGCAAGCGACAAAATAAAGTTGAACTACACTGGATTAAAGCGACGGTTATAACACAACAAACATCGTGGATTTAAAAACATAGGATGTATGACATCAGTCCTTTAATTCATTTGGTTGCTTTTAGATACACAAGTGCATCATGGAATATTTTTGTGTATATTTACAAACGGATAATTCAAACGATAATATCCAGCAAACAAAAGATTAAGGTGGGGTTTAAACAGGGAAGTTATCATGCAAGTATTGCCAGCAGATGTAACATTAGGTTTGATACAACAGCATTCATGTTACATTATGCAATATTTCTTATTGGAAGCATAGAATTCTAAAACATGGAATGGAAACTCCGCTGAAAGTGCGCTGTCACGCATGAGTAACACTTTACGCGAAATGAAAAATGCATTGGGTTAAATGCGATTTTTGTGTTTTTTAGGGGGCTTAAAAACCCAATAAATACAATAAAATTTAAAACTTTTTTAAAGAAATAGGAAGTTTGGTCCCTCGTCTTTTGAAATATGTGAATGATTTTGAATAAATCGCGTTGCATCATTTTTTACGGCGATTTGCTGTCTACTGCCTTTTGGACCAAAATATGAACAAATAATTGCGCGCTTTTGCTGCCAACCACTATGCCTGTTATGTCAATTCAACTACTTTGCTTGTTATGTTTTTTCCTGGGACAGTATCTCTGCACACAGTACTGCGGTGGTTTGGGAATATTTAATTTGGAAAAACAGGTCATTTGACATAAATAGTTGACAAACGATAGTATGACTGCTTTTTCTTCGATTTCTGTATCTTGATGAAAATTGAGATGAAGATATTATAATAAACTAAATTATTATTACAGTTGTTATCAGGAAATACCTCGCCAACACCATGTTCATACTGCTAAGCGAAAATGTTGCCAGTAAAGTCCACCCCAAAACAACATTTCTGTGCATAATACGGTTTCAAAAAAGTTAAGCCTTGACAAAATGTATGTTGATTGCTTGAAACTATAATTTGTATTTAAGTGTTTGCATGAGAGCAAATCCTGAAAACTTTCATCTTTTACTTCAACATGACATATGTTTCTTCAGAATATACTCAGAAGCATTTGAATACATATCTATATCAAATTCTGTTGTGTTTTACTTGAAACTGATCGGTGAAGAAAAGAAAATGACTAGTAAAAAAAGTAATTTTTAATATATTAAGGTCCAATTTGGCTAAAACAAAAGGCAATTATGTTTAGTTCAACAAAATATTACATATTTTCAACTGTGCCATGAGCATTCAATCAAGTGTTAATATTAGAGTAACATAATATACTTCTGTTTTGTGTGCAATAGTTTAACAAAAATAATTTTCTTCCAATCAAGTTGTTTTCTTTACAGGGATATTAGACTAATCATTACTTAAATATCAAACTTTCGGACAAAAAAGCCAATACACAACCAAATATTTACAATGAAATCAAATAGAAAACTCAGTGATGTGTGGGGTAAATGTATAAAGTAGATTACTAGTACAACAAAAGCAGGTTCATTGATATTCACAGAGCATCGGCTCATATGTAGCATGAATTGCTCAGAACCAATGGATATTCCATTATGGAATATAAAAAATGACAATATAGTTTATTTGATTATGTCAATATTTTTTTAGATAATTACCAACATTTATTTATTATTTAATATTGTTTGCATAAAAGATGAAAAACGGCTAGATTCAAGTATGGTTAGCCCAAGTAAATACAATTTTTGAAAAAAGCAGCAAAATTTGGCCCTATCTTATCTGGCTTACAAAGGTTACAATCTGACATTTTGGGCCAAAAACTACTTCAAGTAGTACTGCACAATCTGTCCAACATGTGTCTTTACAAAAAGAGGAGTAATAAAACATTTTAATACATACCCAATAATTTCAATAATTGAAAGATTAAGGATAAAACTACTTGATTTTCACTTAAATTAATTCTTTTGGTTACATTAACTTTGAGTTTTTCCCCGCCCAAAAACGCCAAAATAGCATTTAAGCCAATGCATTTTTTATTTTTCGTTACTTATGCGTGACAAAAAGAGTTTCCATTCCATGTTTTAGTATTCTATGTTGGAAGGCATATATGTGTTCTCTATTTAACTCCATTATTCCTCGTTGACATCAACCGAGATTCAACAACAACGAATGCGATTTAGTCCATGAAGCAAATAATGCGGCTAATGATTGTCTAGTGGCTTTTGTGGTTTAGTATTTAACCGTTTCAGCGATATCACTTAAGCCGGAAATTCAAAGTTGCCCGCGATTTAACTCGGATTCAATCGCCCCATAAACACTTCAAAAAATGTTGTATGTATCAAGCCTGGCTGTTGTAGTCAACACACATGTGTATTTTTAATATGTATTTTTATAATGTACGTTGTATTACTTGCCGATGTTATGTTTGTGCAAATTTCATACCCTGGAGCGTTTACTCACGCATTCACGTAACACTGAACGACTATTTAAAACTTTCACGACCATCGCTCTAAAACAATTAACTCGCTTGCGACCCCGATAAAAACGTGTCAGTGTCTCCCCCTTGTCTGGACGCAGTTATAGCGCGCTGGCACATCATGACTTGACCTAGAGGCATTTTTAACTTGAAGAAGTTTATTGTTTGAAAGAAAGTTGCAAGCGGGTTTAAAAAGCGATGTAATGCATTGTCTAAAAACCAGTCATTCAGCCATTCAGACCAGATTACTCTAACAATTCAACTCGATTCCATTCAAACTATTTCGATACCGAACTTAAATTGATAACTCAACTCTTGGATTTTGCTGTTTTGATGTCTGTGAAGTTTTTGCCATCTCAATAAAAGATTGTTTATTCTGAAATGGTGTCAGATCTATACGGAGTTTTCTGAAATAGAACACGCATCTACACTGTGAACTCATAATTCCTTTCAAACTTAGCCTACCGCGTATAATGAAAAGTATGGAACAATTTTTGCTTGATTAGTTGCATTGCCAGGTTTATCGTAAACGCCACATGTACATCGCCATACCGCGTTTTTGTGCTGAACGTAACATCGTGAAACCACATGTTTAACTCTGTATGTGGTTTGTAGTGTTCTTCAAGTTTTGGTGCAATTGTGAACTTTTATCGGAGCCTCTGTTGTAGCTCAGGTGCGCGTTAAATGCTTGCAATTGAGCAATCGATTTATTCACCAAACATCCATATGTAACGTTTATGCTGTGACGTAATGAGAATGACTTGCAGTTTTGTACCGCCCAGATGAATATAACAGTTCTTGGAACTGCCCAGAGAGAATTGACCGTAATCACATAATGACAGTATCGTAGCTCACGCGACGGCATTCTTACACTGTTGTGATTGTCTATAAATCTCTGGTTTCTGTGGCCCGAATTCATTCCACATCGTGGAATCGCCATTCTGCATTGTGCATTGGGCTTTGGCCTAGTGTAGTTTCACCATTCTGTTCTACATTTGGCGTGCTTGTGGGACCAAAAAACGTCTGATTCCCACATATCTGTCTTGTGTCTTGGTGTATTCTGAATAAAACAAACTAACCCAAGTTTGGTTTATCTGGAGTCTGGAGTCAGGAGTCAGGAAACAAATTCAATTGCAGCTGAACACGTAATCAACAACAACCACACCAAATTCTTACACATATGTGAAACGATACTAATTAATAAAACGGCGGCGGGAAATGGGACTGAAGTGTTTGACAGTGATTGGTGTATTTGTTGGTCGTGTCAAAGAGACTGAAATTAGTCATACTGGAATGGCTAAATGTTTGTGAGCAAGCACGCGTCTGTTACTCATATTTGTTTACTCTTTGTGAAATTATAATCGGTTTTGCAACGTCATCGCATTTTCGTTTAAAATAGATTTATAACTGAATTATAGTCTTTTGTGTTCTATCGGTTGCTGCCAATTTTTCAAGTTGGTGTTGAATTCAAGAAAATATTAGGGGAACCTAGTTGCTGAGTAACACAGGCCAGATATGCTGATAATTCAATGTTGTGTAGTGTGCAAACGGCGAATAACATTTCTACTTTGTTTTTTGTTTTTTTCTGTGAAAAATGATGCAACTCTAGGTAAAGCAAATATAATTTGAATAAACATTAACTAGTGTCATATTTGAGAGTGATGTGTGCTTGTCGAGTACTTTCAATTCAAGGTCATGTAGTACGTGGCTATGTAGGAAACCGATCAGCTGTCTTTCCCTTGCAAGTGAGTTTATGTTTATGTATAAACCACATTATTGATGTCTGTCTAAAATCTTTTCTGATTTATTTAAGTTGCTCGGTTTTGAAGTGGATTTTATCAACTCAGTTCAGTTTTCTAATCACACTGGTTACCCACATTGGGATGGACAAGTCATTGACTGCAAAGACATTGAATTGTTGTATGAAACTTTGAAAAAGAACGGTGTTACACATTATGATTATGTGCTGTCAGGTGAGGGATATTTATTTTTATTGAATGTATCTTGAGCATATTATAGCTTGTCTATTCAATGCAATTAATGTTTCATTTTTTGCAGGTTATTGTTGTGATAAATCAATGCTAAAGAAAATGGTGGAAATTATTAAGGAACTTAAAAAACAAAATCCAAAACTTATTTATGGTAGGTAAGTGTTTCAACAATATCATTACTGTGACTACTTCAAAGTTGTGATTTTTT
Source organism: Ascidia mentula (assembly GCF_947561715.1). Taxonomy (NCBI): domain Eukaryota; kingdom Metazoa; phylum Chordata; class Ascidiacea; order Phlebobranchia; family Ascidiidae; genus Ascidia; species Ascidia mentula. The sequence continues at coordinate 17,629,351 of NC_138568.1, read as the reverse complement.
GTGTTTTATTTGGACACTTTTTAACTTTTATCCCTGGTGCCCAAGTGTAGTATGTGTATTCCAAAAGTATTGAAAATCAACTTTGTAAACCTCACATGCCTAGCTTTAAGGAACCCTGCTGTATATAAATTGTTTTTGCACTTTTGCCTGTGTGTTGTTTAATAATGAGAACATTTCAACATTTCAACATTTGTTTTAGTTTGTGACCCAGTGATGGGTGATACTTGGGATGGTAAGGGAAAAATGTATGTCCCAGAGGAATTGTTGCCAATCTATCTTGATGAGGTTGTGCCTGTTGCTGACATTTTGACTCCAAATCAATTTGAGGCTGAATTACTGACAGGTATTTGTGTGTGGTTTATCTTTTGATAAATACGAGATATTTTTATGTGAATTACATAATACAATATATAGTGGTGGATAGATTGTATTTTATTAAGTGATTCTCAACCTTTTTGCACCTATCGGGCTGTAGAATTTCAGAACGACTATAACAGCCAGTGATTTAAAATATCTAAACCATAATATAATCAACAAAACGTATTATTGAAAAATAATAATTTATCATGGTATAGCAGTATGCATTGTGAACCATAGGAAGTCAATTTATTATTTAAAAATCAATTATTGTGGGACTGGTAAAAAATTGGCGAACGAGAAACATTATATAATAACATAATAGTCTAAAAATAAATGTATTTTTTTGTTATATTTGTAACCATTCATTGCATTTATGTGTAGACAGAAAGATCACAAATGAAACAGATGCTCTATTAAGTGTCAAAGAATTACACAACAAAGGACCAAAAACTATTGTAATCAGCAGTTCTACACTCGGTGGAGCAAATGTCCTCATTGGATATGGAAGTAGTATTACTGCAGGTGTGCATGCATTTCATTGTTGCTAAAAGCCTTTGCTAAAAATCATGTATATGTTTTTAAACAGCTTTGTACTACTTTAGCCAAATATACATACTTGGTAATAGGAAATGCAAAACCGAAGCAAATACGTTTGGAAATGCCACTGATTGGAGCAGCATTTGTTGGGTCAGGTGACCTGTTTGCAGCATTGTTATTGGCATGGTATCATCGCCACCCCAACGATTTAAAATTTGCCTTGGAAAAAGTTATATCTACTATGCAACACGTTTTAAAGTTAACACAGGCCATGGCAGAAGGTACGTATAACCTTTTTTCACTTAACAAAAACGTTTGCCTGTCATGCGGAGACCCAGAAACATGACAAAAAAGGTTCTTTATCTTAGGTGAAGTGGGTCCTGGCAAGAAACCGTCTTTTGCAAACTTGGAATTACGTCTTGTGCAAAGCAAAAAGCACATTGAAGACCCAGAAACCTGCGTGCGTGCAGAAATTATAGGAGAGATCGTGTAGAAATCTCTTTGCAGTTGGTTGCGTCTGTCGGGGTGCGCCACCTGCTGAGTGACCGTGGGGTACAACTGCGTCTCGGGCCTCGCACCCAAAGGATCCGACTGAGTCCCAATGGCAACTTGGCCTCGTAGGCAACTTGCCTTCTCTATCTCAAGGTTACTGTTGGAGTTAAATAACTCCTTTACACAAGTTTGTGCTTCTTCTAAATTTTCCAATTCCCGACTAAACACATACATCCACCAAGCTTTAAACCAGTCCAAAATTGTTCATAAATCCATTTATTGTCGACAATCCAGTAATATAATACAGCAAAGCACAGAAGTTTCTTCAAAACATGGACAGTACTAAAGCAGTACCAACATCCTAGACCCTTGCACTGCAACAGTTAAACACGCTGATTTTGCAGGCACTAGTCGCTCTATTTATATAGTCTGCGGTTGGCCACACGTATTGATACCTTTTTTGGAGTTGTTGCGCAACTTGAAGTTGGTCGATTACGTTAGTTACTCATATAGATTGATTAGATAAGTGTCCTAAATAGGTTAATTATGTGTAGGTTGACTTTGTTTTCCGAATGACTGAAAGTAGTTATGCTTATTTTAGCTTTATTTATCATTTCCGAAAAATGCACTTGTGTTTAAATTAACCTTATTTATTATTTGCCAAAGAAATGCATATTTATTTTAACTTGATTTAGGCAGTTAGTTTGGTTGCCTTGGTTACCTATGTGGCTTCATTGCCCAAATTACATGGTTTATAACACAACTATAAAGTGGCTGCTTCTACTGGCTAAAATGTTTTCACCTGCCACCAGCTCGGCAAGTTTTTCCCATTAAATTGTCCAAACAGGAATTGACCTAAACCGGAAATTAGTTCTTCTTTTTTTCCCTGTCGTTTTATAGGAAATCACAACTTAAACATGCGTTGAACGCGTGATTACAATGACTTTAATGGTTTTAACTCTCGGTCAAATCATACGTCAAAAATACCATTTATATTTTACAGTCAATGTTTTTGTATAAATTATGTACTTGTTGCCAGCAACATCCCTTTAAAAAATATTGGCACGCCAATAAATAGTTTGTCATGGCAAGTGACAAAATAGAGTTGGACTACACTGGTTTGAAGGCCGTAACTAACAATTAAATCCTAAAAATTGAGTTTTAGAGGTCATTTGCCTTCGAGCACCTGGTGACAGTTTCTCTTGTTTGCCAAAAACAATTGCCGGGTCAGCACATGGGGTTTTTTGCAAAGGTTAACTGCTAAACTGCCAGTCCTAGGGGGTGTACAAACAACCCAGATAACATTTTTTGATCGGCATTACGTTGGTCTTACGGTTGGTTTTAATCGGCCCAACTTCATCGGTACAACGTTGGAGTTATGTGTTTTTGCTCATCGGCCCATGGTAGGCTGCCAGTTGGCGCAAACCTTGGACCAACCTCGGCCCAACTATTCTTTGAACATCAATTGGAACAACCAACGTGCCCCCAACTATCAACAGTAATGCCTCAAACTTTCGCCATCGTCGAACCAACATTAGCAAACAATCATAATTGCCTACAACGGGCCAACAACAGCACACAACGTATTGTTGCAACAAAATTTATTAAAAACGAATAATCCCAGTCTCTTTGGGGATCACGGCAAAGATGTGTCTGTAATAAAATGCAAAAAATAATAAGACTTATCCATTGACAATGAAAAAGTTTAATTTACTTACTTAGAGTAATAGTTACATTTGAGTTTACTTATTTTACTGAAATCAGAGAGATTACATTTAAATTATTCAAGATGAAACATGAATTCAAATCCAATGCACACAATATTAGGCAGACAGGCAAGTCAAATTGTATTACATAGTTTTTTACAAACTGGTAATGACCTGCACTTTCATTGAGCTCGTTAATAAACTTTTTTCTTTCTCTCTCTTTCCGCCCCCCACCTCTGTCTTTAGCGAAGCGCAGCCAATCTTTAACAATATCATCAATCTCAGCACCTGTTGCTGTAGCTGTTCGGTGATTTTTCCGAACAGCATCTACAAAAAATAATTATTGGTAATATTAGGTGAACATTTAACAAAGCAGTCTCTGTAGATTTCGGTCCACTATGTTTTGCTATGTTCTTACTTTGGACAACTCTATGCAGCTTCAGAAGTAAGAAGGGTCGCTTTGAACCTTTACCCTTCATATTAAATTGTTGTGCTACAGTATTCGCCAAAAGGTGGCACATGATATTTCTGGTTGTGTTTGCCACATCTTTTCCGCCTATGCTGCCGAGGAATGATGTCTAAATTTGTACAAGCAACAAATACATCATTTAATAACAGAAGTGCCACTGTAAAAGTAGAGTTGGATATTTGAATACACAATTGCCCTCTACTAACAATTTTATGTCTAGCATGCACACAACATTATGGATGATGAGAGTTTAGCATTGTTTTTATTTGCCGCTAAACCATTATAAACTATATGATAAACTTACCAGCTGTTTTTCTGTTTTACTGTCACATAAAAGTTCTTCAACAGTGTTTACAGTTTCCATTTTGTCCAAAGGAAGTTCAATTCCAGGCGGCAGTAATACCTCCGACAGTGAATTGGCATTGTTCAATGATCGAATAAGAGATGTGTTATTTGAAATTTGTAACTTTATTTGCTCCAAACTGGCAAGAATCTTTTTTTCAACAGCTGTAAACATGTCAAGGTACCAATTATAAACACTTTTTAAAAAAAATTTAAATCGCTTACTTGTGGGTGTTGTGTAATTAGGCCTACCAGCATTTCTGTGTGTGGGGGCAGTTTTGCTTTTCAAGTGCCTTCTTGTCGATTCAATTGATGATGATGGGGAAACCTCGATAGTTTCATCAGATGAGCTTAAAATTCGGTGTCTCTCTGAGGTAACTACTTCATTGTTAAGCAGTTGCTCTCTTAATTGACTTTCTGTAACAGCACTGCTTGTCCTTAACAGCGGAATAACTGGTGCAGAACGCTTTTTAGGGTCGGGCAATTCATCTTCAGAGTCTTCATCATCATATCGGATGACTGGTCTAAATAAACAATTTAAAGTGATGACAGATATGTGGGTGTGATATATAGTATCCGCATACACACACTGCAGCAGTTTATCTTTTAATACAAACTATGCCAACATCCTCTTGCCTCTTTTTACGCTTTGCTCTTGGAGTGTGGTCTGTATCCGTTTGAAGATCAGAGAAGTCTTCAGCCAACTTTAATTTCTCACGTGCTTTTAAATACGAATCTGCGCATAAATAACATTAAAATGGGCTAAATGTAAAAAAAAAAATTTATGACTAACCAGTTTGGTACATTATTCTTTCGATGCCATACTTGGGCCAGGATGGAAGTGCATGTATTTGATTTTTTACAGCTTTGGTAATTTTTGCATTATCTTGAAATGGAGGCCAGCGGCAGCACTGACCCTCATTTTCCAACCATAATTGTGGAATTATTTCCACACCATCATGCTGGGAGAATTCAACCACAGCATACATTTCAGTTGCTCTCTCAAGAAATCTGCAACAATAAAAAAATGGCATCAACATGCATAGTTAATAAGCAGCTATGGCCTATTATGTAAATATTTACATAGTTAAACACAGATACCATAGTATTTTAGGGGGGGTTTATGGCATTATCCCCACATATGTTTAGTTTTGATAAGACTTTAAAAAGTCAAAAACAGCCGGGACTATAAAGTCTAATGAAACAATAGAAACACCATGGTGACCCAAAACAAAATCTCAAAATCAAATTCTCAAGAGTAATAAAGCATTAAATGAGTGGAAATAATATACTGCAATAATACTTTGAACAGTGTATTTAGACTTCAAAATCAATTTTGCAAGTAAAAGCAATTTGCATCCAAAAATTTAAACTAATACAAAAAGAAACCTAAATCCAGCAGCAAAATGTCACTAAAGCTCTGGAAGAACAAAATATCCATTGTTGCAGGGAAGACGAACAAACTTGTGCTCAATTTCAGATAGCAGGGCAGTTTGCCATTTTCCAGACATACAGCAAACATAATAAGCTCCAAAATTAGCTGAAGTTGCAGGATAAGAATAAAAATGTTTAGGATCAATAAAATTTTCATACACAAACACCAAATTTTTACTGTCATGTGGTGACACCAGTATATTACGGATTAGGGAAACTTGACCATTAATTCTAAAACAATTATCTCTTTCATGCAGACCAATCGTGTACTGAGGAAATTGCAGTTTTTTGTATTGTAGCATATTACAATCACATTCGGCGGGCAAAGGACCATTGCTATGTTGGTGAAGAAATTTTACTGGTTTTTCGCTGCTTGGTGGAGTTAAACTTTGCTCAGAAAGGCGTCGTAGAACTTGTTGCAGTGGAGACTGTGGTTTACGAACCATTTTCTTTAAGGATTGTAAATAGTTTTCAAAAGGAAATGATGAGAATGTATCAAGAGGACCATGAATTCTAGCATCTTCACTGATGTGTATTAAACTGTGTACATTATACACAATGCTGTCAGCTCCATATAAGGCAGAATAGTGCTGAACAAAAGCTGTTAGCAATTTGTGTGCGTAATCACGTAGTGTAAGTAAATTTGGACTTGCAAGTATCAATATTCCGACATGTAAAAGCATGAAGTTTTTGTACACATCAGGATCCAAAATATCAATTAACACAACTGGGCCAGTATACAGCAAAAACTGACGAAATTCTGTTGCCTTCCATCTTTCAAACTCATTTAAACCTCTGGGTCGCCGGGCAAATTCACTGGGTATATACTGCCGTAAAGACACCAAGGACTCAGATATACTTTTTATATGTCGACTACTGAATCGCATTGGCAATGGGCCTTTTGACCATAAAAATATTAAGCGCTTCATTACACCCAAGCACACTGAATGCATATAATCCAAAGGAAAGTTGGAGACCATTCCGATATCAAGTGACAAAAGCGGTGACTTGGACATATGGTGTTCTTCATCTATCATATCTTTAAAAGAAGAACCTGTTCTCAGTTCTGCATGCTGTTGAAAGGTCATTCTATGATTTATCCAAGTGCCATGATCCGTGCACTTGTCACAACCTGCATATCCATTGTGTTGCTTAACACATTTGACCAGTGACCGAGCCGGGGCATCACATATAACTGCTGATAAAATAACACTGTACTGCCTGTTGCTAAACAATAGACCATCTTTCTGAATGGATGTCATATCATTGATAAAGTCCTCAAGATAGGCACTAATTGGTTTTGGTTTTGTCAGGCCATGGTAAATGCCAATAAGAAATGGTTTTTTGTTTGAAAAATCCCTTAACATTCCCAAAATGGGCCAAAATTGATCATTGGTACTTTTAAACAGTGGAAGCCCGTCAATATTTATTTGCAGTCTTAAAGTGCTGCCACATTCAGGCAAAAAAGAAACCTGTTTTAACTCTTCACAAATACGTGTACCAATTCCAAAGTGGTAATATTCCCCATTTGAAATTTAATTTGTTTTGTATGATGTACATGTGCCCAGCAATGTGCGCGGATCTTTGGGAAGGTCGGGAAGTTTTACTCTTAAAATACTCAACAAAGAATGTAATGCACATTGGGTAATTTTGCAGGAAGTTGCCCACAAAGCAATTTCAGCCTGCAAGTTGAAATTATCAGCATCATTTTTAAAACCCAGGTCTATAGAAAGCATATTATCATCTGAATGTTTCTCTTCAACTGACTCATTGTCACTTGAACTTGCACTAACATCATAAGTAGAATGGTTTGAACTACTACCACTACTTTCCAAACAACAATCATCATTTTCATTAGAATCCAAAATTTGAGGATGGAGATTTGGGGAAGCTTCGTTTTGTGAAGCAATTTCCATACAGCACTCTTGAACTTTTTGCTTAACTTTACGTCGAATTGTCCAATACGATTTTTCTCTTGGAACCATTATCATTACAAAATAACACACTTAGTTTTTTATTGCAGTTGTACAACCACATATAACAATTATTGAATTTTACTAAATCTGAATACATGCAGCTTTGTTTAAAAAAGCATACAAAATAAGACCAACCAAAAAGAACCTGGTAAATTTAAACTTTGACATACAATTTTTAATGGCCAATGTTTCTAAGAGAACAAGGCAAATGCACCAACAGTGGCACAGCACAAAATTTGCTACAATATATAATAGCTAGAAGAAAGTGTAGCCAAGATTGGTTCCAATGTATAGCATAGCAAATATTTTGTTGGCTTTTCTGTACCATGTGCATCTTTTTGTCAACTTCTTTTTACATTAATTGGTCATCATTAATATACACTAATATATTACAAAACGGCAGAGTATAGCACATTTATACATTAATTAAAAACTTCCATTTACATGAAGTTAACAAAAATTTAACATAGTTTTAATGCCAACCTTCGTCGTTGCTTTTGTCCACCGAAAGGAAAGAAAGGGCGCGAAATCGAATGACGAGGCGTGCAACTCATAGAAATCATAAATTGTCTAAATGCTTTGAAAATTTCATTGCCGCAAAGCATTTTTTAATCGAAAAACACGCTATTTACGGCGCCTAAACAAAATTTGTTGCTAGTTTTACTTTGTAGTAACTATTTCCAAAATGATAAAAGTCAAACCACTAAAAACCAAACTGTTTGGTCGGAAAAAAAACCTTACGTCTAAAAATTTATACTTCATTGTGTTAAAAGACTTTGTAGTAAATATTGTACACAACTGCGTATATCACATCAAGTCGCACAAAAATTTTAACAACAAAATGTGATACATATAGTGCCAACATTGGCGCGCTGCAACAGAAAATCTACGACAAAGCGCCATCGTTGGGGAAATGCTAGTGAGTTTGTGTATAGACTTCAAACAGTTCGACCAAATAAACACCCATGGATTTCTAATTCCTTTACATATCAACCAATTTTACGAAATTCAAGGAAATTTTGACTTTGAATACTAACAGTTTACCAACGTTTGTCCAATTATATATTTAGACGATTAGCCAACGCCAACCAAAAAGGTGTTGGCCAACGGTTACCCAACTAAGCCTTGCTATCTGGGAACCCTGGGGGGTGGGGCAAAACAACCCTTGAGGGGGAGGGGGGGAAACAGTTACAATACATCTAATTCTTAATGAATTGTGTAGACGAGGGTTGAAAACTTTACTTAATCGCAAATGGAGGGTACTTTCTGTGATTCATTTTTTCACAAAACAAACCTACATTTTTTTCTGATTTTTTAGCCAAAATAATGGCCAACAAGGGGACAAAATGCCCCTGGGGGAGCGGTTAAAGTAGTTATCTCGAATATAATTTTGACCAGAATTCCTAGACAAGGGTCGGGACTAACAGAAAATCACAAACTGAGCATACTTTCTGTGATTCATTTTTCCACAAAATCCACCTCAATATTTTGGTAGTTTTTCAGCTACATGTACAACAGCACGCTCTACCAATTTACTGCCTGACTAATAACCCTGAAAACCATAGTAAAACTGCCCAAACCACGCTGAAAATCGCCCTGGCAACAGCCTGTTCATCTGCGCTCATTCAACCAAAACACTGGCGCCCATGCATGACCCATTGCATTGTTACATACAATTAACTCTGTTACGCAGAACTTCGAGAAGGGCATTTCCCAACCAAGAAACTCTTTTCCACAGAAATACAGAGTTGCGGCCTGAAGCGACGGTTATAACACAACAAATATCATAGAATTAAAAACATAAGATGTATGACGTCAGTCCACTAATTCATTTGGTTGCTTTTAGATATGCAAGTGCATCATTGAATAATTTTGTGTATATTTACAAACGGATAATTCAAACGATAATATCCAGCAAATACAAGATTTAGGTGGGGTTTTAAACAGGGAGGTTATTATGGAACTATGCGGCACATGTAAAATATTGCAAGCAGATGTAACATTAGGTTTGACACAACAGCATTCATTCTACATTATGCAATAATTCTTATTGGAAGGCATATATGTGTTCTCTATTTAACTCAATTATTCCGCGTTGACAAAAATCGAGATTCACCAACAACCAATGCGGTTTAGTCAAAACACAAACTATGCAAAGTCTTTTGCAGAAGAAATAAATTGATTTGTGGTAATTGAATGTAAGATATTCCACACTTAGATTGTCTTACGACTCGGTCGTCTTACCATATAGAGCGACATGGCTTTTGACATCTAGTAGGTTTTGTTCCTTCAGGCGACATCAATTACATATGCAAGATCATTCATTTGCTTAACCCCCAATAAAATGAACTCTAAAACGTTTGTTTCGCCATAATTATCACCAAACATACACCATCAGGTTTACGAGCTTTGCAGCCTAGTAGATCAGCCACTTTTATCGACAAGTCGGAACGATATCTGAAAAATAAAGCTCCCGGTGATGTTTGAACTCACGACCATGCTGGGCTAACCAGGCCCAACCCTATCAACTGAGATACTAGATCATTGATCTAAATACGATAGCTATGATCGCCAAGAAGGACCTGCGCAGAGGCGTTCCTGCCAATCATGTACAGACGTATTATGTAAAGGTTGCCTGACAAGTTGAGCACTTTTGCGCACCATGTAGTGTAGCCTACCTTGCCACAATAAAACGAATATGACATATTGACTATTTCCAGGAAACTGCAGCTACAGTATTGCCATCGTTTGCTTTTTTGCATCAGCAGTTTTCCTGTGTACGCAATTTTCTCAAAACGAACGTCGCATGTTTGAAGACACCGTCGCCTTTTTCTTGTTCTGACTATCCTTATGCTGACTTGACATTCTGATCGATTTTGTAGTGTCAGCTCGTGTTATTGTAAAACGTAGAAAGTTTGTGGCATTTTTTTTACTGTGAGTATGCATAAAAACCCGTAATTATTGAGCTGTAATCGGATGGAGTTCTGTTGGATGCTTATGAAGTTGTGTTAATTAAAGAAAAATCATAAAAGGTAAACTTTGTTTCAAAACCCTATTATTAAACTTTGTTGAAGTAACTTTTGTAATTTTGAACAATCTCACATATTTATAGCAAAGTAGGCCTAATGCACATAAATATGGTAATACAACAAATTTAGTTGCGTCAGAATAGTTTTGTTGGTGAAAAGGCTAATTAAAAGTTCTGTTAGGGGAAGTTTTGGTTTATTTGTATTTGTCAAGCAATTCCAAAAAGTAAGTGAAACACGAACTCACGTAAAAACGTGATAAAACGATACAGTAAAGTGTATTCACATATGACAGCGCCCTCTATAACAGGTCCGGAATCCGGACACCGGTTGTTTGGGGACCAGAGGGATGTTAGTTGACAAAAAAAAATCGCCAGTTAACAAAACTTTGAACGCGGGTTACTCGGCCGCCCTACGAGGTAGCAGCTTGATTTTTTTACACGTAAAAGTTCATAGGCTGACCTTTCTAACGATATCAAAATTAAAAAAAAAACATATTCATAATCGGTTATGAATATCATATGCGTATTATGTCGTAACTCTTAAGCAATGACGCTTGCCGTTGAAATCCTTTGGGGTCGTGTTCGTGTGTGTGTGTAGTGTATGTAGCATATAGGATCGGTTGCATAAGTTGGCAAAGCTTCTAGAAGATTTTGTTGCTAACTACTTTAATGCTTTGATCTGTTTTTAGTAAAAGAAAAAAATCAAAAAAAAAGTTTGAGAAAAGGAAAAAGATTCGAATTGAACATGCTGCATGTAAAATCAACCTTTTTTGTACAAATTCGAAATATGTCAAGGGCGCTCAATCGCAGGACCAAAGCAAGGAACACAAAAGTCATGTTTGATGTCGATTTTAGTTATTTAATTCCAAGAAATGGACCTAAACCTCCAGAAAAACCAACAGTTGCTTACAGTCCAGTACCTGAACATCTAACAGCAGAATCGTGGGTAAAAAGAGGAGATAAAGACAGAAAAGGTAGTCACCTGTGGCATTTTAACTGGGTAATGCAACGCGATGCTCGTCGAAGAGCATTAGCCACTCATTATGACCCATTAATGACCAGACTACATGCATTGCAATACAATGACTTTCTGCCACTAATGCTGAGACAGGTGGCTCACCAGGAATATAACACTTTGCCAAGAGCCAGCAATCCATATTCAGCAAGTAATCGGTGTGTGGTTACATCAAGGCCACGAGGCAAGAAAAGAAGGTGGAGACTTAGCAGGATTGTCTGGCGAAATTTTGCGGATCATTCATTGTTGTGTGGTGTGCAAAGGGCGAAATGGTAACAATGTTAACCATATACTGTTTTTACACTTGTTCCTTACATGCTCACCAGTTCAAACTTTTACAAGTGGTTATTGTCGCAAAATTAAACTCAAAGTTGATGGCAAAAATGGTCAAAGTTATGTGTGCTCATTGAATGACATTTCCACTTTGTTTTTTTCGGTGAATAAATGCTGCAGCTCTAGGTAAAGCTAATATAATTTGAATGAACATTCACTAGTGTCATATTTGAGAGTGATGTGTGCTTGTCGAGTACTTTCAATTCAAAGTCATGTAGTACGTGGCTATGTAGGAAACCGATCAGCTGTCTTTCCCTTGCAAGTTAGTTTATGTTTATGTATAAACCACATTATTGATGTCTGTCTAAATTCTTTTCTGGTTTATTTAAGTTGCTCGGTTTTGAAGTGGATTTTATCAACTCAGTTCAGTTTTCTAATCACACTGGTTACCCACATTGGGATGGACAAGTCATTGACTGCAAAGACATTGAATTGTTGTATGAAACTTTAAAAAAGAACGGAGTTACACATTATGATTATGTGCTGACAGGTGAGGGATCACTATTTGTATAGGACCTATCTGGAGCATATTACAGCTTGGCTATTCAATGCAATTAATGTTTCATTTTTGCAGGTTATTGTCGTGATAAATCGATGCTAAAGAAAATGGTGGAAATTATTAAGGAACTTAAAAAACAAAATCCAAAACTTATTTATGGTAGGTAAGTGTTTGAACAATATCATTACTGTGACTACTTTTAAATTATTTGTGTTTCATTGGATAATTTGTGTTTCATTTGATAATTTGTGTTTCATTTTGACACTTTTTAACCTTTATCCCTGGTGCCCAAGTGTAGTATGTGTATTACAAACTTATTGGAAAATCTACTCATTGATCATTTTGCCTTATAAACCATTGTAAACCTTGCATGCCTTTAAGGACCCCTGCTGTATATAAATTCTTTTTGCAGTTTTGCCTGTATGTTGATTAATAATGGAAACATTTCAACATTTGTTTTAGTTTGTGATCCAGTGATGGGTGATACTTGGGATGGTAAGGGAAAAATGTATGTCCCAGAGGAATTGTTGCCAATCTATCGTGATGAGGTTGTGCCTGTTGCTGACATTTTGACTCCAAATCAATTTGAGGCTGAATTACTGACAGGTATTTGTGTGTGGTTTTATCTTTTGATGTGACCCATTACAAATAAGTGATATTTTGGTGTCAAAAATCGAACCTAACACAATATAGTGATGGATAGTAAGGTTCACAGGCTTCGCAGCCAAGGTAGTGATGGATAGATTGTATTTTATTAAAGGGTTCTCAACCTTTTTGCACCTACAGACGTGTAGAACTTCATAACAGCAAGTGATTTAATATATCTAAACCAAAATATAATGAACAAAACATATTATTTAAAAATAATAATTTATCATGGTAGCAGTATGCAATTCGAACCATGGGAAGTCAATTTATTATTGAAATATGATATATTGTGGGACTGGTAAAAAATTGGCGACAGAGAAACATTATATAATAACATAATAGTGTAAAATTAAATGTATTTTTTTGTAGACAGAAAGATCACAAATGAAACAGATGCTTTATTAAGTGTTAAAGAATTACACAACAAAGGACCAAAAACTATTGTAATCAGCAGTTCTACACTCGGTGGAGCAAATGTCCTCATTGGATATGGAAGTAGTGTTACTGCAGGTGTGCATGCATTTCATTGTTGCTAAAAAAATTATGTATATGTTTTTAAACAGCTTTGTACTATTTTAGCCAAATATACATACTTTGTGATAGGAAATGGAAAACCAAAGCAAATACGTTTGGAAATGCCACTGATTGGAGCAGCATTTGTTGGGTCAGGTGACCTGTTTGCAGCATTGTTATTGGCCTGGTCTCATCGCCACCCCAACGATTTAAAATTTGCCTTGGAAAAAGTTATATCTACTATGCAACACGTTTTAAAGTTAACACAGGCCATGGCAGAAGGTGCGTATGACTTTTTTTCTCATACAGAAACGTTTGTCCGCTATGCGTAGACCCAGATACATGACAAAAAGCGTTGTTCATCTTAGGTGAAGTGGGCCCTGGCAAGAAACCGTCTTTTGCAAACCTGGAATTACGTCTTGTGCAAAGCAAAAAGCACATTGAAGACCCAGAAACCTGCGTGCGTGCTGAAATTATAGAAGAGCTTGTGTAAAAATCTCTGCACAGTTGGTTGCATCATTACTAAATCAAGGCAGTAAATATTGGAATTAAAAGAAATCACTTCATCAGTGCCAAGAGTTTTACTACATTTTACATAGTGTTACTTTTTTGTTCGGTTTCAAATACGTATGTGCTTAGTCTGTTCTTAAATATTGGATAATGTTTGTGATTAATATTGTTGTGTGCTTCGGAGAATCGTGCAATTGATAAACTGACTAAAATTGCCACCTTATATGCACGCAGCTTCTTGACTCAATTCCCAACAATACCTCAAAACGCACACGGAGTTAATTGTGCCTTCCTGCAGAACTCCCCACAGTCTTTTGGCATCCAGCTCAAGGACAGTCGACCTTTTTAATCGCACTTTGTTATAAATAACTAACTACCGTGTTATCATTTTACTACTAGACTCAGCTTACTCACTAATTAAACTTGCATAATTAACTCCTTAAAGTTACTTCTTTCTCGTTCGATCAGTCACTAGCGCCATTGGTAGCCTACCCGGCTGACATTACAACATGTGTCTTTATTCGTAAATAAAGAAGGATGCTCGAGGAGTCAAATCAGTAGCTTATTGTAAAGAACACGGGATGCTGAAGAGCTGGAATTTTAAAACAGTATCTAGATCCTGGTGCTGGTATATCCTTACACAATATTCTGCCGAATCCGATAGCAACTCCTACTACATTCACTACGCTTAACGCTAATTAATACCAACGGTGATGGTTGTGATCGCGCATTGGGATTGTATTCAATGCACGATAATGGAAATGTACTAAACCAACAGTGGCAAGAATGGCGCACGCATAACAACAGTAGAACAGGGCCATCACTCAAGCAGTGGTTTCCAACTTCCACAAACCGGTGACGCAGTCATTCCCAACAACGCTTTTAGGATTTTTAGGATGAAAGACAATAATTTGATTTTAACACTGCACCACCTGAAAGGTAATGATAGTTCGTGAGGCCCATTACGATGTAACATGTGGGACCCTTAAAATGAACTGACTTAATTAAAATTAAAAATTTAACTGACTTAAAAAACTAATGTTCTGCAAAGGAATCCAGGGAATCAAAGCGTTCGGCGACCCCAAAGAATTGGAAACTGCTGCTCTAGAGACCCGGATAGTTTGGAAACGAAGCACGCCTGTCGTTAAGTTCAAAAGAACTTGCTGGAAGGTTTTGAAGTTAGTGTGTTGAAGCTTTTTCGGTTTAGAAGTTGTGTTGTCGCAAATCTGTCATTTTAGCACTTATGCTGTTAATCTGTGAAACTATTACAGGTATTTGCAGTAAATTGTATATATTATAATTTTGTCTTGAAAAGAAGCAATGGCGTTTCATGTTCCGAAAGCACCAGGTTTCTCACAGATGCTGAAAGATGGCGCACGTGTAAGAATTATGTTCAAAAGTTGTTAAATGTTCATTAGTTTTCAGGTTTAAGTATCAACCGCATGTTTTTTTCGTTGTTGTAAATTGTATTTTATGCTTAAAATTAAATTGCTTTGCCTTGATGTAATTGCTTGCAACTGATGCTTTCAAGTTGTAACAAATAATGAGATATTTCTTGTGTTTGCAGCACTTTCAAGGTCTTGATGAAGCTGTTTATAGAAATATCAAAGCTTGTGGTGAACTTGCGAAAACCACAACAACTGCGTTTGGACCCCATGGTAATAAATTAATTGTTTAACAGTTTATTTTCAAGTGAAGAGAAATTGTTTACATGTGAATAAACTTCAGGCACTGTATAAATTGTAATTGAATTTAGGAATGAACAAAATGGTCATCAACCACATTGAGAAACTGTTTGTGACCAATGATGCTGCAACAATCCTAAAGGAATTGGAGGTTAACTGTATTTTTTGGCTGTCTTTTTATATATATTTATATGTACGTTTTGGGATGTTAACAAAAAATAATTTGTAGGTTGAGCACCCAGCGGCAAAAATGCTGGTGATTGCTTCACAAATGTGCGAACAGGAGGTTGGTGATGGAACAAACTTAGTCCTAATCTTTGCAGGTAAATTCATCCCAATGTTTATGTGTTTTGCAGCCATTATATGTTCTTGAATTCGTACATGAAATTTGTTAAATGATTGACAAAGGATAACTTGGGTTCTGTTTGAAAGTTTCCAATGTTCATAATATTTTCCAGGTGCCCTACTAACCTTGGCGGAGGAGTTACTGAGAATGGGATTGTCAGTTCCAGAAGTAATCGAGGGATATGAGCAGGCATGTGAAAAGGCAATCGCATTGCTTCCAGGTCTGTGCACATAGCCAAAACTATTCAAACATAAACCTCTGCATGTTTTTATACATTTTGTCCGTTTTTCAGAGCTGGTGTGTTCAACGGTGGAAGATTTACGTGATGTTGCAGCTGTAAGCAAAGCATTAAAAACTCCCCTTGCTAGCAAGCAGTATGGCAATGAAGATTTTCTTGCAAAGTTGATTGCTGATGCATGTGGTGAGTGGGTATCTAGAACTGTTCTGTAAACACCTTCAACAGTTTGTGGTTCAAGAAAATTTTTTGCTGATATTGATATCATCTTATTTTTTTCATTCAGTTTCAATTTTGCCTCCCACCAAGATTCAATTCAGTGTTGACAATGTCAGAGTGTCCAAACTTCCTGGATCTGGGGTCAATTCGTCTTGCAAAGTCAGTGGGATGGTTTTCATGAGAGATTGTGAAAGTAAGTTTTTTAGAAGTGGTTCTTGCAGTTTAAACATGGGGAATTTTGTATCAGGTGATATCAAGACCGTCAAGAGTCCAAAGATTGCTGTGTATTCGTGTCCCTTTGACATGCTGAACACTGAAACCAAGGGAACTGTTTTGATCAAAAATGCCAAAGAGCTTATGAACTTCAGCACTGGAGAAGAAAACTTATTAGAAGCAGTAAGTGATGAATTTTAGTAGGCATCAATTTCAATGTGCATGTTTTTTCATGATGTCTATGATACTTGCTCATAGTTTGCATTTCAAGTTAATTTTTGTAGATCTGGTGAAATTTATATTTTTTGATGCATCAATGATGAACCTATTTCTTTAATATTTGCAGCAAATCAAATCCATTGTTGACACTGGAGTTAACGTCATTGTTTCTGGAGGAAAAGTAGCAGACCTTGCTCTGCATTTTGCAAACAAATATAAACTCATGGTTGTACGTTTGAACTCCAAGTGGGATTTAAGGCGACTTTGCAAGACCATTAATGCCACAGCTCTACCTAGACTCGTAAGTTTATATATACATATATTTTTTCATGGTCCCCCTAAAAGAATGACACCCATTTTTTTGTAATTTTACCCAAGGTATTATATAAATTTCATTAGTTAACAATTGAAATTACCAATCAAGCATATTAACTGTCTTGATACCACCTCATTTTTTGTTAACATTTAAAAAAAATATTAAATTAAATTTTGTAATTTGGCATTTACAGACAGCACCCACACCTGAAGAAATGGGTTATTGTTCCATTGTACGACAAGATGAAATTGGTGACCGCAGTGTTGTTATATTCGAGCATACTTTGCAAGAGGGCAGTAAAATATGCACTCTTGTCCTTCGCGCATCAACTGACAATATTATGGATGATTTGGAAAGAGCTGTGGATGATGGTGTCAACAATTATAAAGTTTTGACCAGGGTATAATTCCCAATCTGTTATTCTGTCAATATTTACCAGATATGAACATTTAATACTTTTATGTACATTGTGCTTATGTGCACAACTTGGTTAATTTTATTTGCAGAATATACATATATCAATATTTTTTCAAAATTGCTCTAAAAAGACTGTAAATTTTCCTTTTACCTGAAGGTTAGTTTTAGCTTGCTTGAAAATTACTGCCAAAGTATTGTTGTTTATTTTTATGCTGTATGCTTTTGTGATATGCCGTATGTTGTAATAACCACAATGTTACATTTTAGGACAACAAACAGGTCCCTGGCGCTGGTGCCACTGAAATTGAACTTGCAAATAAGATCGCCAAGTTTGGGGAATCCTGTCCTGGTTTGGAGCAGTACGCCATCAAGAAGTTTGCCCAGGCCTTGGAAGTTGTTCCACGGGCTCTCGCTGATAACGCTGGCCTTAAACCTACCGAGATTGTGTCAAAGCTTTATGCCAGCCATCAAGTAAAACATCATGGGATTTTTTAATGTCTGTTTGTTTTGAAAAAAAAACACTGTAAAATTGAACTAAACTAAAACTACAGGTTCACCTTAAAAGTCATTGATACTAATTTGTACGATATTAGCTATCATTAGTTTTAGTACTGTATTAATACTTGCTTTGCGACAGAAAACAAAAATGTTTAGTCGAAGACTGTTTCTAACTATTACCGAGACGACGTTTGTTATCTCTTATCAGGCTGAAGATGGATCCAAGTATGGGGTTGACATTGAGACCGGTGACGTCCTTGATGTTGTAGACGCCGGAATTCTTGATCCGTACCTTGTGAAGTATTGGGCCATTCGCCTGGCCACCGATGCGGCCGTTACTGTTCTCCGAGTTGATCAGATCATCATGGCCAAGGCAGCAGGAGGCCCAAAACCGCCAAAGAAGGGAGGCGATTGGGACAAGGACGCAGACGAATAATACATGCGTGTGGTAACAGAGTTCCGCAACTTAGTTAAAGCATGTCTCCCGCGATGGCTCTTCAAGCTAGTGGAATGTGTATGAATGTATTTTGTGTTGTGTCGCCATTACTCTGGAATATTGAAGTTCCTCTTTTTGTCTATCCGAGTTATAGAGGTTTTGTTTGCGTTTGTGAGGCAAGCAGACACATCATCTCATGGAAAAGCGGCTCATCGATCGTAACGGAGTCGGCCACGGACTTTTTTAAATGATTGTAATTTTAAGTATGGGGAATTATTTGTCGTCTTTGGGTTGAAATAATGAAACAACTGTTATAGTCACTCAACGAAGTACTGACAATTTAAAATTAGCTGACAAAATGCATATTTATAACGGTTACATTCTAAGATTCAATGTTACAGTGGTCGATGGGTACCAAGGTCAAACCACGTGATGTAGTAGGACTAAATGTTACCAAATGCAACTGTTGGCAATTGCCGCTTTGAGCATGGTCGCAAATGATAAGTTTTTATTATGTCGGTCAACACCAGGCATAAAACATGTACCCATCGCTCCAATGTACGCCAACAAAACTTGTGTCCACCTAAAAGAACCAATTTGGCGCGTCAAAAATTTAGGAACTTGCCAGGGAACAAAAAGATACTAATTCTTCGCAATACAAAGCGTTGTGTGCATTGTACCGACTTTGTAATGTTTGATTTTTGGCCGAACTACAGTGAACCGATGTTATGTCTAAGGCTGTTTTGCTATACATTCAGAGGAATATGCTACAGCCTAGAGCACGTAAAAGGTAAGTTATACTGCAGTATAATATGTTGGTGATAGTCGTTGATGCTTGACTGAGTCGAAATTAGCCACGAACGTGATCGTGCTCCGCACAAACGATAGCGACGAACAACCACAAAGAAAGAATAGTTTTGCGAAAATCATGTGACTTCCTTGTCATTCGATAAACAAAAATAATGCACGCTGAACATGTGTACGTCAAAACATCCTATGTGCTTATATAATAGTAAGCAATTTAACTTTTTCATGATTAAGGTCCAAATTATGTAAGCTTATTTGTAAATTAGGCAAGATACATTGTTATAATAGAGTGCAGGTGGGGGTAGATCGACGAATCTACCTTCTACGTATCCGTATATTCAGGAAACTCCTTAAAATTAGACTTTATCGTTTGATTTTAGCGTTTCCAACTCAGTTGCAGACGAGCTACGGTCTCGCTTTTCTTTGAACGTGCTGAGAATGTGAGCCAACAAGTTGTCGAGCAAGTTAGAATAGACAATCGGATTGAGGGCGCTGTTGATGGGAAGCAAAATGATAGCTGATACCGCGTAAGCATCCGGAGGCATGTCAACTCCGACAAAGTTAATAAACGCCATGATCGATACTGGGACCCAGCAGCAAAAGTCTGTGATCATTAGACGAATAATTTTTCGTTGAATCTCTGCAAAAGATTTTGTACTTTTGAGTAACTATACGTATGGGCTGTAGCCTATTGCTTTGGTGTAAAAAAGTTTAGCCGTGTGTGCCTTATATGCTATTCTGACGTCAGCTTTCAGTTTTTGTTTTAAAGAAAGCAAACACTTTCAACCACTTTACACATGCGAACTTTAACATTAACAATGACCACATACCATGGGTTTGTTTTCGGGCTTTCCCCTTTTTCGAAACTCCGCTTTGTTTGTTTTTCTTTTTTTTGTCAGACGTTCTTCTGGCTGGCTTACCTACTGACTTCATGTATATCAACGTGTATGCTGACGTCACAAAGATAAATGCGATGAAGTTGAGGGTCGTGATCATAAGGGAAAACCCCCATGCGTTGTCGTCTTTCGTCACGTAGATTTTCGGAATGCAAACACTGTGAGTGCTGTAATATCTTGGAAAGATAAAAGGCGTATGATCAAACAAGCATCGTTTGCAGATATTTTTCTCCTTTAGCTTCAACAAGTTACACAACAAAAAAACCCAAGGCATTTGTCGTGACGATCGTGTTTTTCTACATTAGAACATCGTCAGTAACATTAAAAAACAACGAGGTTTCCATAAAAAAAATCATTCAGACAAGATTTTTTCTTAGATAGCTTGTTGAAAAAATTAGATACTAATTTTTTGTTGCCCATGAGACTGTTTGGTGATTCTGATACGTTATCGAAGAATTCTATGTCTCCTCTAGCATTGTTAAAATCGTTACTTTTTTCAACAAGCCGAACACACACCCAAAGTATCTGTAAATAACGACCGTCTGCTCGTGGTTGTGGTGGTGAGTTAGAAGCGTCTCGAACTCCGACCAGGAAGAGGCCTTGGCAATTTTCATCATGTCTCCGTCAAGTTCTCGATGTGATATATTCCCGAAAGTGGTCAGTCTCTCCATGAATTGTTGAAAACCTGTGAGGGATCACTTTTTGTTGCAGAAAAAAACAGATTCTTTAGGAGTTTTGGATTTGAATAATAAAAATCACATGTAAAGGAATTAAGCAAAATCACTTCTACGTTTATAAACGACAAATGATTACATGATATTTCAAACAAAGCACAGATTGTCTAAACCCGAGGTTCTCAAACTGTGCGACGTGACGCTGCGGTGCGTCGGTTTGAGTTTCCAAGGGAGTCGCGTAACAAAAGGAATTAGTTTTCAAACTGATAAAATGATGGCAAACACGTTAATTATCCTGTGACAGAAAATTGTAAACAATGGAACAAATTGTTTTGATAAATTTGTCATTGGTGCGTAGCAATTGCCGTGAATCTTTCCAAGTAGAGTAGCTAAATTACGGAAAGACCTACTAGAAAACTCCACAAGGGCCTTATGGAAGAATTGATTTTTCTTAATCCACGCCGTCCCAGTAAAACTCTTTTGAACGTGTGCCGACAGAGGAAGCAATGCCACAAGAAATGCAAGACACCACGTGACAATCACACAAGCCGCAACGAACTTGCCAGAAGGTTTTGAGGAAGCTTCAAAAGGCTGTCAATCAAATGTACAGCAATTGAAAACGCTTCAGGGGACTAGATCTATCCACGCAGTACCGTATGTTTGATAACACGCTTTTGTTTTTCCTAATTTTGGCAAAAGCGAAATAGCTAGTATTATACCAAAAAGACTCGTATTTCAGACACCTCGATGCTATAAAATGCTTGTGTCATTATTAATACTGTTATTTTTGTCACAGCTTTTAACAACGAAATTTAACAATAAATCTAAAACGTAACACAAAGTTAAACGTGTCCTATACTGATGGCCTACTTACCCTATACACAGCGTACAACCTTGAGATAGTAAGCAACACCATAGTAAGCATCGACGTCTCTATTGAAATTACCACCAGGACGCCCATGAAAATACACATTCGACTTGATCTCCACAACATGTCAAAGGAGCAGTAACTTCCCGAGTACCGACAACTTGTTCCTCCTAGCAAGATGAGGTAGATACCCATAAGCGTGTCCGCAACGGCCAGGTTCAGTATTAGCATGTGGTTGGTTCGTAGTGAGGCCAAATTAAGATCCGAGATGTAAAGGTTTCTGGATTCCACCACTATCACTGCCTGATGAAATAAGAAATAGAAACGTTTGTAAGGATTGTCAGAAAGTGTGGTTGTGTCAATTTTTTGGCAGAACTAACTGTGATTTATTTGTGAATATTCAGACAACGGCGTATTAGTATACTATATCCTGTAAAAGTAAACAAAATTGGCCTACTGCGTTGCCGACCACAGCCAACAACCCCATGATCCACACAAATGCTCTTAAAACTGGATTCGCGATCAATTCGTGACGAGAGGAGAATGTGTTTTCCTTCCGTATTTTTACAGATGTTGGGCATTCGTCACTCCAGTCTGTGCAATCTCCAATTCCGTTGAAAAGCTTTCGGTTAAACAAAAAATACGGATATTTTTTTATCACAAATTTCTACACTGTGACAAAACCGAAATAATGGTAGGTATTAGTAACACACTTCGTTTGTTTTATTTATACGGAGAACTTTTATTTATAGTAAGTATTTTGCTTCAACAATTTAGAAAACCTACTGACAACACGCCAAAATACCTTTCGATTGGAAACAAATAGAGGATTTCCGTTTTCGCAGTAAAACCTCCCATCGTTAGTGCAGTTTAGCTCGTCACTGTGATCATCGCAGTTAAATATTTGGTCACAAACTTGATGCTTCTTTATGGAAACCTGCGAAAATATCATAAAGTGAATATAGACGTAAAATGATGGTTTCTTTTTATTTCATTCATGTGCATCCGTTGTTAAAAATAATTTGGTACAATTTCAAAATTACCAACAAAGTCTTCAAACATATTTACCGGATACTATCAGGCAGTTTTTTTTTTGAATTTTGAACCCAGCAAACTAACAAGAACCGCATTTTGTACCTTCAATCCTCCAAGAGAGCTACAGTAGTAACGGCCCATTAAAACGCATCTTTCTTCATGTTCATCTTGACCGTCTGCGCAGTCATTGTAACCGTTGCACAGCCTGTGCGTCGGAATGCTGACTTTGTTATCGGTTCTAGGGCACGCATACCTCCAAGGACAAGAATCTGATTCTTCGTCTGTCAGATTGGACCCCGGTGGGCAGTCAACGATGCCGTTGCACACATTGTATGCTGGCACCTTGCGTGTTCCTCCAAACATCTGCAAGGATAAACTTTATGAGAAATTTGGCACAATGCAAAGCAATGAAAAGAACGTCAGCAAAAGCAATGAACATAAACACTGCGCGAATATCTTCAGAAATATTATATTGACTTGCCACACAAAATAACAAGCCTTTTCATATGTTACGCATGTTTATTAGAATTTAATTAATGCAAGAAAAACAGTCCTATACTGCATCATTTATTGGTTAAGGTGTCGTTTTCATGATGCCACCAATAATAATGCCAACTGTTTTTAATACATTTTAATATTTTATCCTACTAGGTATGAACAAATTGATACAAACGCCGTTTACCTTTTTGCAGACAAAGGGTGTCTTTGTTTTTGAAACGCTCACAGCTGTGCAGTTAATTGGAGGATGAGTGTCGTTGGGTTTGTTCGTATGGTCATGAGATTCTATGCACACTGCATTGCATTCGTCTGCGGGGGGCCGCAGGAAGAGATTATCGATCGTTCCTGTTGTTTGCAAGCAATCTGCGTGTCTATCGCAAAAAACTCCGATTCGCTGGTGACAAGTTGCTACGCCCAGGTTCGTGCATCTAAATGGCAGAGAGTAAGATGTGTTCACGTTGTTTTGCGGTAACCATTTCTTTGTTTTGTTTCTTTTTTAGTGGGAAATACCACAAAGTGGAAATCTGTATGACTGCTAGTGTAAAAGCTAGCACAGTGCCACAGTCAACAGCTACACTGATAAGAACTTACAGGTCGAAACAGTGTGTACAATTATCTGCACCACTAAATGATTAATGCGACCCTTTGCACATACATTTTTATACTACTTGGTTCCAAAGTGTTATTAAACCAGAAACACACTGACTTTTACCTGCACGGCTCCCCGATCTGTGACGCATTCGCACAAGGTATTGTACCATGACAGTAACTTAACCTGCAATATCACCACTGAATTAGAACACTGTCACGTTTAAACAAAAATGATATTTGCTTTAGCTTTTATAACCTTGTACTTTACGAGCTTTAGTAAACTTGAAACCAATTTGTTATCAGTAAACTGCGATGTAAAGCGAATGGCAGGCTGCATGCACAAAATCGTTTTATTTCGTTCTCTTCAATTTCAAAAGAAAATTGTTAACTTACTTTTCGTCACTGAGGTCTCTGCAATCAGCAACTCCGTCACACACTTGTTTTCTATCCAGGCATTTGTTTTTGTCGCAGAGAACTTGGCCAACAGGACATTTCATTTTTAATCTGAAAATTTTGTCACACTTACTATTTCAATGTCACGGACACAAAGTATTGTGTTTTGGATTCAAGGCATTCTTAACACATTCCTGAAACAAACTCACAAACATTTCAGTTTTTTTTAACTTTGGACTTACGTCTTGTCAAATGAGAAAGGCTGCACTTTTGAACATATTTCTGGTACGTTTTCATCGCAAAGGCACTCGTCAGTCATGTCTGGGCAGTCGATGATGCCATCACATAAACTTCCTTTCGAGATTATCAACGATTTGTCGAGGCATTCAAAACACAAACTCAAGTTGAAGTTAGCGAGACTGTGAGAACGAACGTCGCTATAAACAAAAATATATTATAGAAAATAACACTGTTTAAATGCGATTTTTGTTTAAAGTGAGCTGTATACAGGGACATACTGATTCGACCTATTAGGTCCCCTCAGTGCAGCTTTGCGGTGACTACATGACAATCTTACCCATCAAACGGCCAAGCGAAGACATCCACTGTTTTAGTGGATATGCAGTCGACGACACCCGCACTGAAAAGACTAACAGCTCGAAACGGTTGCTCTGTATGTTGCTCACTTTAAACAAATTTTTGGCTCCATTGGTTAAATGTGATTTATATATGTTTACAACACATTTAAAGATTGTTTGTTTTCATATATATTGTCTTATTTCTGACACATAGAAATACTGGTTTAATCTTGAAAAAAGTATTAATATATAGCTTCAAAAATGTTCTAGAATTATCACAAACCGACATAGGATGATATGTGATAGAAAGACGTCAACTTTAGTTGGCCTGGCCTTGGTTTTTTATCATTAAGTTCTTTTTGGCCTCATTAAAAAACACACAAGTTAAGCTGTTTAATCAACGAGAAAAAAACAACAAGGGAATTTCGAGACTTACCTTGAAATATTTGTCAAGTTTAGGTGCGACGCGAAGCACAAATCTGTGCCATCGTCGCAGTCTTTAACCCCGTCCCATAAGAGAAACTGCGGAAGTCGACATTTCTTACCACCGCGAACGCATTTAAAACCATGGCCGTTGTTCCAGCGCTCCACACCGGGGCAGTCATTGCAGGTGCTTGCGCCGCATACGGTGGAGCGCTTAAGGCATTTTCCACCCGGGCAGCGAAAATGGGATTTGCAACCGAGGTCACACGGGGTCAAACCAACACACGTGACGTGTTGTTGACAAATCAGGAAGCGTCTCACCAGACACGCTTTCTCGTAAGGGTTGAGTTTGTTGTTGCAGCTGTGGGCAAACATGGTTTAAATTACTTGCTTTCACCACATAACAATGGCTCTGAGTGCTGTATAAACCATATTAGTAGGGACGACGAATGACTTGTATAACTTGTCAAGAAGGAACTAGCATAAAAGGCCTTTTCCAAGTTCAAACGTGTTGAACAAAGCTAACTCTTTGTTGCTCATAAGTCTGATTGGTGATTGTGATAATTTATCAAAGAATATGAGACGGCATATATATTTTTTCTGATAAACAATTTGTTTCCTAATAATCAATCAATCACCTAAAAAGGTACATGAATATTTCTACGACATTAATGCAGACATGACGCATGTCTATCGAATATTAGTTGGTCAGATATAGGTTATGCTTTGTTAAGGTTTCTAAATTAACGATGTTTAATCTTTATGGGTTCTTTCCAGTAAATACGACGATTTTTAATCACCTGAACGACTTCAAGCTAGTTACATGTTGATACAGATAACTTTTTTTACACCCGATACATAAATTTGCAAAACGAGTGTGATATTCAAAACGTTCTACGCGGGTTACCTCGTCAATCTCTATTTATAGCGTTCATGTTAATTCGTTGACACCTGTTACCTTGCATACGAGTACATGTTGTGCTCGTTGGAAAGAGTGCAGTTGTTGCAGTTGGCGGGAAATTCGTCACTTCCATCGCTACAATCCATTTTACCGTCACAAAACGCGTCAGCCGGAATATTTTGATTCTCGTTCCCCAAACAGGTATAATGTTTGACATTTGAAGGGTAACCCAACCCTGACACGTAGCTCTCCGTGTTGAGGATTCGAAGCAACAAATAAAAGTAAATAATACTGTTCGTTTCCATTTTAGCACCTGCCGTAACCCACAAACAAACATGTTATAACTATTTGTGTACAAGCTGCAGACAGATGGCCACTGTTTCGACCTAAAAGGTCTCATCAGTGCAGCTGGTGTGACTATCAGACGACTTTGCTGACCAAACGGCCAAGCAAAGACTTCCACTTTGTGGTGACTATTCAGTCACCGTCATCCGTTGGGCACCAAACTAGGTGCAACCTTACGGAGCAAACAAGGTGGAAACACTACGGCCAAGCAAGCTCAACCAATAGTGCCGTTATAACTATGACCCACAACAAAGGAATGCGATGAAACTTTCTTGCTTTCATGCGTTATGCTTTATTCACTCAACTCTGCTGTGTTGCTCTCCTTTTACCACTGTAGCCTTCTCGGCTGTGAAATCAGCAACTCTGGTTTGAACTATTTAATTCCAGTAGCGTTAAATTTTTAACGTTATTTTCAACAAAGAATTGAAACGCGTTCCATTACTTTGGAACAAGCCAAGCGTATGCGTCTTGATTCTGACCAGTTGCGTGTTTGAATAGTAGAGCTCGTAATGCATTGCACATCACAGTGGCAGTTACAGACGACTGCAGAGCACATCCTTATTGCGTATTGCGTTGATTTCAGTGCGGGGAAAGCTTTAATTCGCCGTCCTGAATAAAATGAAGGGGATGTTGTTGGTTCAGGATACCAAGACCATTCATTTCAATGATGAACTTCCTTTGTCAATTAGTAACCATGGCGACATACCGTTTTATTAACACATGGGTGGTACGGGAGTGGACGTCTGTCAGACCGCCTGACAGCACGTGGTGAAGCTTGGATGGTAGGATACAATGTTATTTCACGAATAGGGCATCGCACTTGCATTTAAGGGAGTAAATACTGCTAGGCATCAATTGTACGTTACAAATTTTACCTCTTCAAAGGCAAAGGAAAATCTTCAATGAATTGTCCTAGTGTTGAAAATGTAAATAACATTTTTGGGACGCCTACAAATCCAGCCTGACTATTTCCGAAATATTTCTAAGCTAAAACAAAGCACCAACTTTGCTGTATAGTAAACCACTTGTAATATAGCTTGCTTCGCAGGCCATTTAAATCCAACACAAATCTACATTTTGGTGCAAACGCTTCTTGTGCTCTTCGTCACAGTATTCACAGAGCATTCGCTCGATGTCGTGGTCGGAATTTTCTTCCACGTTTTGAACTTATTGTACGTGAGGTTCCACAAGTTGGAGTAAACGATCGGATTCAAAGCACTGTTGATTGGGAGCAGGACGATGGCGGAGTAGGCGTAAGCGTCACTTGGAATGGGGACACCCCCGATACTGAGAAAGGCCATTATTGAAATAGGAACCCAGCAGCAGAAATCGGTGACGATCAATCGAACGATTTTCTTTTGCATTTCTGCAAAAAATATTGAATGGAAAATGTAGAAAAGTGTTGGTTGAATGCGGTGTTTTTGTGGCTACTTTAATTGACGTTTCAAAAAAATATCTTTAGTCTAAATTGTATAAAGCTCTTCATCTTTTAGGTTTTCTATCGTCTCAGAAACATTTATTCAATGTACAGTCTATGTCACAGTGGCAAAAGGTTTTGACTTAAGACCTGGAATTGTCCAAAGACTTACAGGCAGACCAATGGTCCGTATAGCCAGCATTTTATGGACTAACGTATTTACAATAACAAACTTTTGAAACATGTAATCGAATTGCAAAAACTCTTAATTGCAATATGAATCAGTGCTCTCGAGCGACATTAATTTCTACAAACTCTAGGCGGATCAGATTAAAAACCTTAAAGGGTCAGGTTTAAACCGCGGACCGGAGTAAGCCCATGTCAGTTCCACCGCCATATCCACATCAACCATGTAAAATGCCTACCTTGATTTTGTTTGTCGAGCTTTCCGATGTTCGATGCATTTTGGCTTTCCCTTCTTGCTACCGCTCCTATCCGCGTCGATTTGGTGTAAATTACGACATACGCGATAGCCACAAATAAAAAAGCGATCAAGTTAAACGTTGATATGGCGATGGAAAATCCCCAAGCGGTGTTTTCCGTCGTAACAAAGAGTTTTGGGACACACACGCTGTGGTCACTGTAGTACCTGTAGATAAAGTATGTGTTAAGGGGTTGGAGTTTTTGTTCTTTATCTAAGTGCTGTTTCATTCCGATCAATCAAATTAAGAACTATCGAAATTGAGGGTTTCCATAGGAATGAACTTCTATTTGTTGGCTGGGGGAATCTGATTACTATAAACATGTGATGACTTTATACGTAACAGACTCTTAAGGTGTTGTTTTAACATTGGCTTGGTTGAATCTTTTTTGTTGATTAAACTTTGTGGAATAATAGTCCTTGTACAAAATCTTGTAATCACAATAAACAAAAATTTGACAAAAATATGTTCGTGCAAAAAAAATGAATGAACTTTGTGGCTTCGAGGTAACTTACCCAAAGAAACGCTTCGGGTTTATTCCAGGAATGGGGAGATGTCGGTTTTGAAGAAAGTTTTTTAATTGAACCCAAGATGTGAACTCACTAACACGATTCAGCGATTCTTTCGTGACGTTGAGGTGTGGATAGGTGGTGGACAAACGATTGATAAATCTCTGAAAGTCTGTCAGAAAATGGTGAATTTTTATTAAAAATTTGTGTACGGGTGCAAGGCAATTGTACGTTTTGTTCTTTTTCACGAATGAATTGGCAGTTAATTTATTCCGGCTCAGTACCAAACTATATACAGGCTTCCCGAGACAAATAAACATATGCTGTTTACAACTCGATTATCACGATTTTGTCTGCAGCTTTTAACATTACTTAGTTTTTTTGGAGTAAACGATGATGGATAATCATTTTCCTGAAAAGGACTGCGATCCATATCCAAACATTTCTCTCCTTCCGTGAGTAAAGGTAAATTTCTTACTTGCAAATTTTACTGTGGTTTTGTTGAAGAAGGGATTTTCCTCGAGCACTGCCCGGTTCGTGAAAGTAGCTTGGAAACTTTCACTTGTCGGAACTAGAGCCAACGTCAAACTGATGCTCCACGCCATAAGAATAAGAAGACCTGCAACTTTTGGCTTCGGATGCGTTTTGGCCTTGAAGGGCTGCCCATCAAAATAAACAGAGTTTAAAACAGGTTTAGGCTTGCGTTTTTCCTCCAAATTGGTTTCATACATGTTGACCTAAAAACTTACATTAAATACAGCGTAGAGGCGAAATGACGTAAGCAATGCCATTGTTATCACCGAAGTTTCACTGGAAAGCACCACCAGGACTCCCAACGATGTGCATCTGTTGCTCGTGCGCCAGTCAAGATCCTTAGCGCAATAGGATCCGGAATATGAAACCCCAACACCGCCTAGGGTCAGCAGGTAGATACCCATGAGGCAATCAGACACAGCCAGGTTGATAACGAGAAAGTTGTTGATTTCTAAAGTGTTGGACGCATTGCGTCGGAGGCTTTTGATGGTGGTCAAAATGACAGCCTGCGTTTACAAATGTTGGAATTTGTAACAAATATTCCTTTTCTAATTACTAGTTTAAACTATTTCTAAAACAGCCTGGTATTGTAACACTTTCTTAATCATTTGTAATACGGCCAGTGTGGAAGTAATGTTTACAAAAGACAATATTTATTTTTCTGCAGAAAGGGCCAACCTATTAAAATCTCGTGTTTAATCAGGGCTGGACAAAATCTTTAACATTTTGATGACCATACAGACGCCGATACCCACTAGAAACTAGATTTATAGGTACAACTAACTGGAACAAACAAAGGTGGAAAAACTATGTTGAAGCATATGCTAAAACCATATAATAGTGCCGCCAGACTGCATTGATGAGACGTAATGGTCGAAATTGTGGCCCTAAACTGAACCCAATCAAAAAATATTGTTGGCTCCAGTGCTTATATAGTCTAATTATGTGTTTACAAAAATGACGTGATTATATATTTGTCTCACCAAGTTTCCCAAAACGGCCAAAATTCCCATGAACCAAACAAGACCGCGCAGAACAGGATTTCCGATTAGTTCGTAGCGGGAAGAAAATACATTCACGTCAGTGCCAGACGTTAATGTAGGACATTCGTCACTCCAATCGGAACAATCCGCAATTCCGTTAAACATCTGAGAGGTAAAACGTTAAATCATCGTGATATTTTGAATTTGTGTTCGTATCATGTTGATTGGCAAATTTAACACGTTCTAAGGTTTGGCATACAATTCAATAAAAATACATAAACCATCGCATATGTCAGCCATGTCATGTTCGATTTAAAGCACTCAACAACATTAAACTATTTGGGAAACACCACATTGTTTTACTGTCGTTATAGGACACAAAGTTATTGTCACAAAGTCTTTGAGAAAATACTGACACTTGTTTTAGAATTCCAACGCGTTTACAAAAAAAGATTGGAAATGAGTCAAAGAACATGAAAGGAGGTTTACAAAATTACTACTGACCTTTCGTTTGCGAACAAAAAGAGGTTGCTTGTTCTCACAGTAAAACCTGTCATCGTTGCAGTTTGCTTCGTCGCTTTGATCGTCGCAATTAATCACAAAATCACACATTTCTCGCTTAGCAATCGAAACCTGAGCAAAACGGTTGAATTGATTCCAAAACGTAGGAATGTGTTTATATTAACCACCTTAGGAAAATTTTCCGAGCCTGATTAACAATTTTGGTAACCAGTGGTCAAGTAAGTTTTTAGTCAATAAATTGTTGCATTGCAAGTTTTAGCTCAATGGCAAAAATTACTATTAAGAATGAACCTAAATTACCAGAAAGTTTATTTTGTTCATATCGTCTGGGTTAATTAGTCTCTTATTATTCAGCGTAATGAGTTTTATTTATGATTTGTTCTTCGGATTGCTCAACCAGCACGATGACCTAAAAATGCTATTTTGAAAAAACGCTCGATTTTCCCCCATTTTTGCATACCCTGGCTCCATCCAATGAATTGCAGTAGTGTCGTCTTGGGCATATTTTTCTCGATTCCTCCTCACCGTTAAGACAGTCTATAAACCCGTCGCATCTTTGGTGTGCCCGTATGCTGACGGCTCCCGTTCCCGTTTCACAACGAAACCGTTTAGGACAGGATCTTTCATCATTCATCTTGTACGGAGCTGCGCAGTCCACTAATCCGTCGCAAACTTGAGTGGCGTTGATAATTTTCTCTGGAGGTGGTGGAATGATGTTCTGTGGTGTTGCACAAAGACGTTTTTGTTGAATAATATAAGGTAGGTTTTGTGTCATGACATGTTTGGAACCAGAAAAACGTCATGTGATTTACATCAAATGATTTGTTTAGAATTAATCCACACCTTTCTAAATTTGCAAGTAAAGTTCGTCTTCAGAATTGGCGGATCGCAAACATCACTCGAAACATTACGAGATCCAGAAGCGATCTTGTCCACGTGACATGTTCCCGCGCATTCGTCTTCGGTTGGAAGGTCAAAGGTCGATCCTCGCCGCCTTATCTTACATTCGTGTTTGTCGTCACAATAAGTCGCCATAGTTTGTTTGCAGGTTTGCTCGGCAAGTTGAGAACACCTGTGAGTCACGTGATTTAAACGCATGACTGGTTTCAGTGGCGATTGACAGTTTTAAGGTCAGGGGGAATTACCTATCTGTCAACTTCATAGGTCTTTTGTAACATTATTAGCAGACGAAGCACAAATGATAACATTTTATAGCTAATATTACTTTGACAATTCTCCAAATGTACTTTGATTTTAAAAAGAACAGATTATCAAACATTGGTTGTTCGGTTTTAAAATTACCCGTATATACTGTAAAGGATGGCATTTTTTAAACAGCGTTTCCATTCAGAGATTAGAAAATGCAACACAATATATATTCTAGCAGTGTAAATTATACGATATTCGCTCGTTACTAGTTGTTTATCAACACACCTATAATAAAATAATTTATAAATACTTTTATTCGAATACTGGACCGATTTAAGGCAATTCGTTTGCACAGTTCGAAACGACAAAATATAACTTACCGACAAGTTTCGTTGATAGTTGCGTTCATGCACGGTTTGGTCCCTTTGCAGTAAACTTCACTGAAATCGATATGAAGAAATGTCAATAAACACTCAAAGGCAGATTAGCGTAGAAAATACATAAAAACGAGTTTGGCTGAAAAATCTTTATAATTTTGTTGCTTTTAAAGATTTACATTTTATTACTTTTAAAAGTATAACAGTGTTTTAAAGATGTCAGGATACGTACGCTTCGTCCATGCCGTCACTGCAGTCCATTATTCCATCACAAACTGAGCGTTTGTCAACGCAACTTCCGTCGTGACACGTAAGTTGTCCAAGAGCACAAACTCTATCCACACTGCACGCAAAATTTAAAACTCTAAGCAAACTGCGTTTTGAGTCTTGAAAACCACAAATGTGTTTTTGGATGTTGTTATCAACGCAATTACAAGCTGTGGAACATGGTGAAAACCTAGTCCAGATCAGAAACTCAATTTACTTGTACGTATACGCCCGTGAACCCACTTGTTCGGCGGCAAGCTCTGGACACGATGACACACCTCTGGTAGTGAACCCTCACACAAACACTCGTCACTCATATCAGGACAATCTATGACTCCGTCGCAGACTCCCTGCAAGTTGATGATCGTTTTGTCGGCCAAACATTGGAAGCAACGACTGTTGTTGAACGTTGCAACTTGCCGGATGTCTCTGTGGAAGTTGTCTACTGTTTTATTGTGAACGTCACGTACAGTCGCGGTTAGCGTGCTTCGTGATATCAGTGATTAATTGGTCAAAATATCGCACGGTGTGATTCATTACATGTGGTGACTGACCGTTTAATCAAAAATCAAATTAGTTTTTAGGACGGGATGTAGTATTTTTAAAAGCCTGCTATAGGAACCTTGTCATTGTGACAATGTGCGAAATACAAACCAAACAGAAGGTTTGTTAAAACCATAGTACAATCAAACTTAACCCTCAGTCACAATATACCCACCCCGCAAGGTTTGTGACCCCAGGAAGCACATCGTAACATATATCAGATCCGTCGTCGCAATCTTTAACACCGTCGTATAGAAGCATGTACGGTAGATTACATTGGTGGCCATTCCGTACACATTTGAAACCGTGTCCGTTGGGCCAGCGTCCGATGCCTGGGCAGTCGTTGCAGGTGTCTATGTCACACACGGTGGAGCGTTTTAGGCATGTGCCCTCTGGACAGCGAAAATGTGTGGTGCACCCGGCATCGCAAGGTGTCATGCCATGGCACGTTACAGCTTCTTTGCAAAGCAATTCCAATGGCAGCAGACACGTCTTGTTGACGTCGTTGGCAGCGTTGTTGCACCTACAACGAATAGAACTTATACAGAAAAGTCCATCGAGTCTTGTGAGCCTTTGCATGGATATATTGATAATTATGACTTAATCCTAAAGTTGGAAAATTCACTACAATGTTTTGCAAAGCAAATTTACAAAATATCGATGTTTCTCCTACAAAAAAGACCAAAAAGTGTCTTGTACGATGCATTGCTGGTATTGTGTGGTACTTCAACATGCATACAACAATTGGGAACCTATTTACAAGCAATTACACAAAACCATTACCCAACGGTCGTATATGATAGGCGATCACGACATGCCGTACAATTGGCATTCCACTCATCCGATCTTCGTCTGCAATCCACCTGGTCGTCGCAAAACGTCGAACTCGTTATGTCGCTCCATGAACGACAGATCTTCTTTTGGAAAATAAGATCGGGTCGAGGTCGCGGTCGAGGTCTAGTTAATCGTCCTGGTCCTACAAAATTTAACAAACAAGAGAAGGCGGTTTAGTTTCTTTAGTGGTGTTGCGCTTGGAAAAGTTGACGTATACTGTAGAATACATACTTCTCCTCTTTGGATGTCTTCGGCAAGAAGCAGAAAGCAGTATGGTCAACAATATCAGACACACAAGTCCTAATTTGTCGAGCCGCATTTTGACGAATATCATCTGCGTAACCAAGAAAGAAATTGCCTCAGCGTTTTGTCCATCAACTTGACATGGGTGGTTTGCCACTGAACTTCATTTCCCGTCAAATGCTGTCACAGATGTTTCCCTGCTATCCTCATGACTTGACTGATCTTAATCATTGCCACACTATCTGACTTTTCCTTGCTGACTGTAGCAACTTTAAAACGCGTCGTACTTCCCACATAATTATGTTACCACTTGATGAAGTTACATTGCCAAGATAGTGCAACCCTGCGGGCTTAGTCTAATATAACCTGCGGCACAATTTGCCAGTGCCAACCTATTGCTAATTCATTTGCGTAATTATATGTCAGATTTTTTTGATGAAAAATAATTGGTTTGACATGTTCATTCACATACTTCGAATCTCAGGATAGTCGCTCCATCCCAAACAGTGGAATGTTGAAATAAAAAGAAATAAGAAGAAAAAACGCCTCTACTTGTCACCACTGAATGTGTTATCAATCATTGTCACCAAATACAATTGATATCGTACGCATTGACCAATATACACACCTGGAGATCGCTTTATCGACGCGTTAAAAAATATTTGCCGCCGGCGTACAAACTCAACGTATGTTGTTTTCAAGCCCAATCCAAACTCTGTCAGCAGTACTTCCTACATTAACTGTAACGTGTTATACCCAGAGTTGCCTGGAAGAACTATGTTTTGTTTTCGTTTGTTAAACGACGGAAACGTTGGATATCATCCATCTACCGCATGATTTTCCTATGTTTAAGTTTGATTAAAATGTTATGCAAAAAAGTTGAGTAATTGTAGGGCGTTTAGATGTGGGAACAATGTTACAAATTCGCAACTAGCTGTGTACTATAGGTTGCATGACTGCTTTGTCACTTTATGAAACACACAATTTTGAATTTACATTTTTACAAAGAAGTTTCCAACTATACTTTCGGCATTTAAGCAATGTTATGTCTGCACACCTGCGAAGCACGTGTCTGCCTCTGATACCTATACTGAAACACCCACTGAACTATCAATAATGCACCGCTCGCCATGGCAGGTACATGAATTACAATGGTTGTTTTGTCTGCGAAGAAGTGTTTGGTTTTATCTGCAGGCCTGAAAATACTGACGGTGTGCTTTTACCTACACTGGCAAGTTCGCCGTATATCCGTGTTTGTAACTCTTTCATAATTATGCATATTCTCACATCTTGTTTTATTACCTTCACTGTCGCAGTTTTGTTAGTTTGCAAATGGTTTTAAATCTCCGAACCAAATTCGTAAAAAGCAAAAATTCGGTTTAAAAATTCCGAGACTCTGGCTTTATCCTAGATAATTGATGTCTGTCAAAAAAAAACCCACACTACAAAGGCTCATTTGAAAATGACGTTATAAATATTCCTCAAAATCAAGCAACAACTTTCCCAGCCGCTGAAACGCGCCGCCTGTCAGCATAGCCGATTCTATAAATACAAGCATGTTGCTGCCTCTGACGCCATGGCGTGACCAGCTGGTACGCTAGCGCCGCTAAAGTTATTAATGGCAAGTCACAAACGCGGGCAGAAAATGAAAGAGCTTCGTTTAAGGCGGAAATACCAAAATCACATATGTGCGTTAATGATTGCTTCTACGCCTCATTATGTGCTGCTGCATTTCGTGATCTGGTATGATAGTTTGTTTTCTAAATAAACTACGTCTATTGGATTAGGCTGCTTATGCCTTTCGATACACTTTCTTCAAAGAAGGTGCCACTTTCCTGTCTTCGGTCTACTGATGCCCAATTTTCTGCGCAGTAACGTTTAAACAACGGATGTGACGCATGGAACATGATTGCGTGCACGATGTACTACGAGCAGATGTTAACAAATGAAAAACATGCTTCGGAAGTTTCTAATAAAAGTCCCTTTTATTACACATATTAAACAGACAGAAAATAATAATGCGGCGATGGAAGAACGTGTAATATAGCTATTTTCAACAGTCCCAGATGGGAACTTGGCCAACATTGCAGTAGGAACCACATGCATAAAAATGTACAAAACAACTATACTGGTAAAGTCGCGCAAAACGAATAACTTTTTACATAGGTGCATGTGTGTAACCTGACATGTAACGACATGATTTACGTGAGGACGTTGTGCTACATTTAATTCAGAGGTCCTGGAGTTTACTGTATTAACATTACGTTTCTACTTCACGCCCCAAAACTTCCATTAAGTAGACCCCATCAACAGAAGAATCAGGCAGATTCAGGACATTATGCCCAAACTACTGCTTATACATCCAGGCGTATTATGGCTGCATTGAAGTATGCAAAACTTAGCAACTGTGCAAATTGTCCGCTGCGTTACTACGACATGATATTTGATCTACATGCGGTGATTTCTATTTTAATTCTACAAATAATTCCGAAAGAACCCGTGGGTGTAGAAGTTAAGTGACAGGTTGATCACTTTGTCGGTTCAAGAGGTTTTAGTGGGACCGGTGACGTCAGAAGAAGGTGACGTCGCTCCAGATCTGTATCCGGTTTCAACGGATATTGTGTCGTCTATGGTGTTGGCTACGATCAAAAAGCAGTGTAAGGAGAAATGAACTGCTATGACATATGCCCAAGCATGGAGTTATTTATTCAACGGATTCGTTGTCTTCATTTAGTTTATTTTGATTTTCTAGGGGTTTAAGTTACATACGTCAAAACAAGATTATTTTGCACGAAGAACTGTATCAAAAATCATCAATAACTCTGAGAAATAGAGTGAAATGTGTATTGAGAAAACACGAAGGTCACGAGAAAGGCGGAGATTTACGCACTAAGGTTATACGTCTGACGTATGGGATTAGAGCAAACGCAGCGTCAGCCCGAGTATTACCGACTTATTCGTTCAAATTACATAATTTTCCAATTGAATATCTTCGTGTTTTCAACATATGTAAATATATATCGTTATAGAAACAACCGATTTCATTGCTGATCTCATATATCACCATTGTATGCAAACATACTTATAGTTGCCAAGGTTCCCCTTCTTTTCGTTAAACGCTGAGTCACAATGTCCGGAAGTTTTTCACTTTCCTGTCCACATCCGGGACAGTAAATCATATCTGAAACAATAGCGTAAGTTTTCACTTTCAGATAGCTTTTTGCAAAAAACTTCTCGATTGGAACGATTTATTGTCGACTACAGCGTAGTTTCTGTTTATAAATTTGCATTGATGAAAAAAAGGCAATACCGTATATCGATTCCCAAACGAGTTGCATTGGTGTTTGAAAGGAAGTACTATCAAATCTCGTTACACAAAACAAAACATAAATTAAACAGCGAAATGTACACGATTTCACACAGTAAATTACTGGTAAACCATCCAGCTTAGTGTGGTTATTGCGCGAAGGAAACAAGCCTTTTTCAGGGCATTTCACTGGTTTGTAAATTCATGTTTCAGATCGTCTCAGTAGAGGGATTGAATCACTCGGTTTCCAAAAAGACAAGATTACGCTATCCTACTACCCTGTTATATAGATTTATAGACAACAAAGACTTGATGTATCAGATTGTTTTCAATACCACGTCATGACTCGTTTATCTTACATTCGTTCGCTTTTTACTTACTTATAGGCCTAAACAGTTTACTTATAAACATAGCGACCGTTGCAATAAAAAAATGTGTAAAAAAACACAGTACCTTGCTTTGTGGAGACCGCTGTGCCGTCAACTTTCGTGGATACAGCACCCGAGTATTTAACTGAGCGACAGGAAAGTGGTTGTGAGTACCCGGATTACGCGGCACAACAGAGCTATTTGTATGCTAACCATGTTTATCATGTTGTTCCTCGATGAAGGCTTTATGCTGCAGAACTTCCCATCCACCCGGCCATTGTTCAAACTCGGCCTCCATTACTGTTTGGGGTTTCAAAAACTCGCGCTGGTTTTTCTGAAGTATATATAATGTTGTGACGAGGTTTAGTAGTGGTGAAAGTAAGTAATTAATTCAAGCCGGTACGCCATTAGTGGTAAGAATTTAAAAGCTGGTTCTCCTGGCTAACAAAGAGAAACTTAAATTTAGTAAATTTATTGACATATTTGAGAAATTTCACCACGTAAAGACAATAAGACATTTACGGAAAGATAAAAAAAATCGTTCCGTGAATGTATTTTTACTTTTTTTTTATCACTGATGTTTTGTTGTTATAGTTACGCCGTAGCCTAAGTTCCTGGGATTAGAAAATAAAATATTTGCTAACATAACTGAGTTAATACTAAGTTTCTCGCATTGAAACTACTTCAGTTTCAACGTGCAAACGTATACTATTTGTTTCTCACTCTCAACGAATATCTTCTTGCTTTTCCGGTGATTCCCCCGAATCCACCGTACTTAATGTAAGTTGTTTCCAAGGCGCAAATTAGCATTCCAACACTCACTCCCAGGCCCAGAAAGACGTACATTCCAATGAAAGCCTGGAAAGTTGAGATATGGTAAAATGAATGCACTTAATTAAGCTGAACCAATGGTAAGTTTTTCATGTCCGCTTTTTCTTGTTAATGCAATGAAAAGCTGCGTTAATTAAATTTTTGTTATAATAAGATAAAATAACCTTTATATCAAGTTGTCCACCGTCGTCAAGAGAAATTGTGAGCATCGATGTTTCGCACGTTTTCTCAAAGTCGCCGAACCTTAAACGATAAGCAATGGATCCAATTAGGATTTTCTATCGTGTGCTGCAAACAGGGCCACATTAGGGCGAAGCAGTGGCCTTAGTCCGCACCCAACCAAAACGACATGTTTTAAATGCATAAAAACACATACACAGTTGTCATTATGTAAACCAGGAACTCAAACGTGAACACGAGACAAAAATTTTAAGGCACCAAGTTTTGTAACAATAATGATTCCAACGTGGTAAATTCTAACTTTTCTACAAACCATTTATCCTGGAAGTCGGACAGTTTACCGACATCTCGCAGATGAGAAATATTATCATTGATTGCTGGGAGGAAAATGAGGCCTTTACGCACAGGCAAGCCAACTTGATAGCGGTAAAAACCGTCACCAACCTATTCAAAATATTATGTTAGGAATGGGTCATTAATTCTGAAAAAATCTTGCCCTCCGTTAGACATTGTCCTTTTCTCTGCGACCGCAAATTACAGAATTTATTCATACTTTTAGCACTGCATAATTTACCAGAGGGATGTTAATGTAAATTTTTTTCTAATTTTTATCGTTGGAAAGTTCAACCTATGATCTATTTTGTGTGAAAAAAGTAAGTCGCTACCTCGTAAGGTGGCCGAGTAACCCGCGTTCAAACATTTTTGTCAACTAACATCCCTCTGGTCAAATAAAAACATCTTTAAAAGAGCTGTCTGAAAGATTGATTTAAAAGTTTTACTCAGCTACTACAGATACGGTATCGATCGACAGCCTACCAGGGTGGCTTGGTTCACCGATCCGGTGTTGTTTATTGTATTTTCATCGGCCTCTGGTCATAATTTGCAGAATAATAAACCAATTTGTATCAGTTAGAATCACGGTCCCATGGCAGGCTGTCAATTGCTCACCGTATCACGATATGTATTTCTATGTTAAGTTCAACACAACGATCTTGCAGACAGCTTAGTCGATTGGTGTTTAGAAATATATTTCCCCCAAAGGCATCTTCAGTTTTTTGCCACTTATTCAAATAAATAGGCGAAATATATTTTTCTAAACATCAATCAACTGAGCTGTTTGCAAGACCGCTTTGTTGTACTTAATATAGAAAGCACAAAAGCAAAATCGATTTTCTTATAAGATAATTTAGAGGCGCTTGTTGCTTCATCAATACACAAAATATTTTTGCAAATATGTTTCGACCATTTTGCGGAGGAAATCGTGTATTTACCTGATCGTTGTCACAACTCTCTGCGAGAGCTTGAACTACCGTTTTAAAGCTGGAAATCAACATAAATCCACTTTCGGCCACCTTGGCTAACGCTTTCTCCTGGTTTGGAAATATTGCTTCGCTCCCTCTGCCTCGCAGATAATGCCATATTGTGCTAAAAAGTTTAACAAATTTGCACAAATTATTGACATTAAAACAACACATGTTTGGTTAAAGGAACGTTTCTCAATTTTATTTGTATGTGATACGTTTTCAAAATGTTTCCTGTTCAATCTTATCTCTACGATTTGTCAGAACTCTTATCGTTACAATTTCTTTTTCTACCAAACCTTCGAGTCAAATCACGTGTAATTTTGTTGTGCATTAACAAAGACAATGATTCAATGTCAGTCTAGGTGAAAGAATGCGGGCTAAATGATCCAGTAGTCGTTTTACCTATAAATTGAAATTCGGCTAATGGAACATTCGGCAATATATGGGCTAATCCTTGCATCGTGTGGTTTAATACCTATGTGGATGATCTTTAGACAAGGGAAGTAGCTTCTCCATCATGGGATTGTCTGCAAGTATTCCATACTTGACCTCCTGCTGACCGGCGAGCTGCTCCAAAGTGGTGATTCCCTCTGAGTTGACTTGGGTCATGAAAGCTAGCCACAAAGCATCAGAAATACAGAATGTTAAATTTGTTTAAAAAATTGTTTTTGTGGCATTACAATAACTTGATGTCAGTTTTCTGTTAATTTATAAAAACGGGCGCACAAATATACAAATCAGAAATAAAAAATACATTGTGATTAAAGCAAACTGGTTAAACAGTGACTTTGGATTTTTACTTACATATCATGTTAGCAGTGTAGGCAGCAATCACCAGCATGACAAACAACCACCACGTACCAGCAAGAACTTTTAAAGAACCAGACCTGAAAAAATGTTTTACAACATGGACCCTGGGTAAAAAGCCCTCTAACTACATAAATAATTTCATTCCTTTGCTTGTAGTTGAAAAGAACTTGAACAATTTACAAACATTGCAACAAACGTCAATTACTTCGGCAAAAGTTGCGATGACTGCTCAACCAGGGCAGCAAAGTTGAACCAGAGACTGTTGAGAAGACCCAAGTGTTCCGAATGTTTGGCGCCCGGTCGGAGATCACGTGACGCTGCTCTAAACTCGTAGGGATTTTTCTTGTTAATGTACGTCATCAGCAGCGCCACCTACCAATAGAACAACAAATGCGGCAAAATGAAGTAAGGCCAAACTTATAGTTGTAGTACAAGAATGTGTATTGTTTCATTGCTGGTCTTTGCAATTCAACAGATTCCAGAATTTATCTTGCTGTAAACAAAGTAAAATCATAAATAAAACTCTTTTCGACGCGCTTGCCCAATGCTTTAAAGTATATCCTAAGAATGAACTTACCAGCAACAGTGTGGTCCACAGGACGACCCAACTCTCTTCTTTAAATGGCGCCAGAAACTGCCATATGCTCACACCTTCGTTCTTCTCTTCTCTCTTAGTGAGCAAATACATTTTTGGTGTCTGAATTGAGATTGTGATGGAAACGATGTCTGATAACAAGATCCGGCCCCCCTGGATTATTTTGTCGTACAGAAAGATGTCACACTGCGGAGAAATAGCGTGAGTTAAAATAGAACAGTTTTTTATTTTATAGGGTGACTATATTAATCTATTTGGTGCATGCAATTAAATAATGATGTTTAAGTGATCTATGAAATATTGTAAGGGTTGCAATGTGATATAGACTATCTCACAAACAACCGCCAAAAACAAATACGCACATTTTGTACATTTTGTACATTGCGCAACACGATTTCTCTAACCCTTGTAATACATACTGTCATATTGGTGTTTACGCTACCAACACTTAACTCAAAAAAACATTCAAACTGAGGCACGTGAGCTTACAGATCCGTTTTCAAACAATTCGTTCATCGCAAACTCAAGTTCGCTTTCGCTATGATTGAAGCCCGGCCTAAATCGGACGGCAGTTTCGTCATTCATAGAAAAGTTGAACTTCATGGTCTCGGATAACGCCTTTATGACGTCATAAAGATACCCTTCGTATGTACCGAAAACCGGACGTCCGTCTTCTATTTCCCACTTCAGCCATGGAGGGTTCTGTGGATGCGCTTAGTCATATTTCCATACGGTTTTTTGTGACGTTTCTACTCACCCAAATTGCCCCCACGATTAAGTCACGTGTCGGCAACTTGACCCCCTCCACTGCAAACTTTTCATACGTCACGTTGACGTACCTGCGTGCTCCGTTGCTCCCTCCAACGTTAAGAAGTTGGTGAACCTGAAAAGAGCTTACTGTCAGTGCGCGTTTCGGGCGGCAGCCAACTGAGGTTACACAAAATAAAGTATAAAAGATTAGGATGGCTTCTCTGGCATGAAAGGCTTCTGCGTTATAAAACATAACGTACAAAAACTGTTTAAGCTGCATACAGATGGCCACTGTTTTGACCTAAAAGGTCTCATCAGTGCAGCTGGTGTGACTATCAGACGACTTTGCTGACCAAACAGCCAAGCAAAGACTTCCACTTTGGGGTGACTATACAATCACCGTCATCCGTTGGGCACCAAACTAGGTGCAACCTTACGGAGAAAACAAGGTGGAAACACTACGGCCAAGCAATGCTCAACCAATAGTACCGTCAGGCGCCGTGTCACAACAATCATAAGATAAGCAAAGTGGAGCCAATAATATGAATTGTGTAAGCTGCAGACAGATGGCCACTGTTTCGACCAAAAAGGTCTCATCAGTGCAGCTGGTGTGATTATTACACGACTTTGCATGTCCAATTCATATTATTGGCTCCACTTTGCTTATCATAAGTTTGTAAATGTTATCATTTTCATGTGTTGTGTTTGCAACATCGTCGTCATACCAACGAAGACGAAGAAAGAAAGTTATCTCCATGGTCAATAACCGCATAGAGATCATCGGAAACAAATTCAATAAAAATAAAATGCTTTTCGCGTTATACCCGATTTTTTGAAGCACAACTGGAAATTCAATATATATATTTTCACTTCAATCCCATCATCATATATTGCTTTGAATTTTGTCTAAATAGTGTTTACTCTCGTTCCTTTGATATCGCTAATTATTGTTTTTGATGTCAATCAATTGGTGCGCACGGATCCCACAAAAAAACAAAAACTGTTTGCGTAATAATCGTTTTGATCTTTTCTAGGAATACTTCTGTCAATGGTAGTCGATAAATATATTTACTTACGTTCTGACCGTTGACCACGGCGTGGACGTGTTCTATCGTATATACAGCATTAGAATCGTTGAGATTCAGGTATTGAAGCAAACTTCTTTCACATGTGCTATCGTTATAGTTCTGAAAACGTTACCGATTTGAAAACTTGTATTAAGAAAGACGTTCAATTAGTCAGAGCTCAAAGAAATTTAACATTTCGTTAATTTTCCTACATAGTACGAGTCGAATATCGACAAATCACCGGTTTTCTTTTCGGTAAAAATAATTAAATTTTATTGCACCGGATCGGTTTATTACAAAAAAGGAAGTTGTTGTTACGTTGAATGTGACGACTGCAAAAAAACTAATGCGTTTACCCAAGTGTATTTTGAAGCAAAAGGACACGGGTCAAATCTTGTAGCAATTTCGAATGTTGATGAGTGTTGATCATGTCCGGCTGCTTGTCGCTTTCTCCTGTGATGTCCACCGTGAGAGGGCGTTATTGAGACACCGGACGAAGGAGGTATGACGTCATCTTGTAGCGCCTCTTTGATCAAACATTCCTCAAAAGTCTTGCTCTGATAAGATAATGGAAAATGCCAATGAGGCAAAAAAAGTATATTTCGTATTGTACAAAGGACTTGTACATGTGTGCAGATTTAAAAAAAAAACGGACAGCCTCACATTTCATACAGGTTGTAACTGTAAAAAAAAGGAGAACGATATGTATTATATGCTTTTCTCAGTTTGCTTACCACCCCAGAATTAAAAGAGTGTCCGCCGTGAGCGATGGATGATGGAGATTGGTCTACCGGAGCATGACCATCAGCATTATTTATTGTTGTTGTCATAACATGACCATGCCCTGCTGATGGCGTGGTGGTGGTCGTGGTCACAATATGTCCGTGACCGGCAGATGGTGTTGTGGTTGTTGCCATTGCGTGACCATGCCCCGCTGATGGCGTGGTGGTGGTCGTGGTCACAATATGTCCGTGACCGGCAGATGGTGTTGTGGTTGTTGCCATTGCGTGACCATGCCCCGCTGATGGTGTGGCGGTGGTCGTAGTCACAATATGTCCGTGACCGACAGATGGTGTTGTGGTTGTTGCCATTGCGTGACCATGCCCCGCTGATGGCGTGGTGGTGGTCGTGGTCACAATATGTCCGTGACCGACAGATGGTGTTGTGGTTGTTGCCATTGCGTGACCATGCCCCGCTGATGGTGTGGCGGTGGTCGTAGTCACAATATGTCCGTGACCGACAGATGGTGTTGTGGTTGTTGCCATTGCGTGACCATGCCCCGCTGATG
The DNA here is from genome assembly GCF_947561715.1 of Ascidia mentula. Classification (NCBI taxonomy): domain Eukaryota; kingdom Metazoa; phylum Chordata; class Ascidiacea; order Phlebobranchia; family Ascidiidae; genus Ascidia; species Ascidia mentula. Next base: position 17,584,536 of record NC_138568.1, on the reverse strand, counting down.
GTGTGGCGGTGGTCGTAGTCACAATATGTCCGTGACCGGCAGATGGTGTTGTGGTTGTTGTCAAAGCGTGGCCATGCCCTGCTGATGGCGTGGTGGTGGTCGTCGTAGTTATAATATGTCCAGGGCCCGCAGATGGTGTTGTGGTTGTTGCCATTGCGTGGCCATGTCCTGCTGATGGCGTGGTGGTGGTGTTCGTCGTAGTCATATTATGTCCAGGACTTGCAGAAGGTGTTGTGGTTGTTACCATATCATGACCATGACTAACAGGTGATGAAGTTGTGGTTTTTGTCATGCCGTGCCCATGGCTGGATAATGTTCTTGCCATAACATGGGACATGGTAGACGGGGTGGTTGAAGCCATTGCATGAACACTAGATGGTGTAGTGGTCGTTGTCATGGCGTGTCCATGACCACTGGATGGTGTAGTGGTCGTTGACATAGCGTGACCATGACCACTGGATGATGTAGTGGTCGTTGTCATGGCGTGTCCATGACCACTGGATGGTGTAGTGGTCGTTGACATACCGTGACCATGAACACTGGATGGAGTTGTGGTTGTTGAAGTCATAACATGGCCATTTGAGGAGGTTGTTGTATTGTTTGTTGTAGGCATGTCAAGTAGGTGGCCAAGAGTTGTGGTTTCAACGTATGGTGGTGTTGCATGCAAGTTGTTAGAGGCATCGACAATGAATCCATTGTTAACATCAACTGAACAGAGTTCAACCTAAAAAATATATAATGGATCGAATTAACCCAGCCATACTGGCAAGCTGTCGATTCGTTTATTTATTGTACTAATTACCTCTTGATGATGATAGTGTTGTCGCTTGACACAGCCTTCGGAAAACTTCGGATCACTTTGGAATTTTCCACAGGCGTCAAGCATGGCCCGTGACGTAATTCGCACAAGCGATTGAACAACTGCTTGGTAGAGCTTTTCTCCATCTGTTTGAAACTCGGGAAATATTTCAACTATCTTTAAAACCAGCGGGGTCACCAATGGACTGTGCAGAAACGTGATTCGTACCCCGTCGTCCAAGAAGTTGTGAAGAACTTGAGGGTTTAAAAGCTACAATAAATAATGTGTTGTTGACACAAACGACTTAAAACCTCATGTACTAACTTTTTTTTGGTTATTTTCCTTTTATTTTTTTAAAGTGAGAAAAACTGTTTAATCTAGTGAACAAACAGAGTATGTTTTTGGCGTCAAAACAAAAAAATCATACCACGTTCGGTATAAACCAGTGGTAATTTTCAGTGGAAAGGCTCAACTGTCTTGCAATGGACATAATTCGAATCAATCGAGTATAGGAACTCACGAGGACGTATGTCCTGCAAGAAGAGAAATAAAAATAAAGTTTCCCGTAACAACAGAACGCTGAATACCTCAACGATTGTTTAACTATTTTTTAAAACTATTCAGCTAGAAATACTTTTTCATTGCTGTTTATTTAATTCAGAAAGTTCATCTGTAGCAATGTACGAAGCTCGTATCCTTTTCAGCAATCATACCTTATGCCCTTCCGTCTGGCCTGAATGAGCTTCGATCGAATGCTTTCGTCACTTTGCTTTGCTTCAAAGGCGACAACATCCAAACCACGAGATCCCGCGTCCTGAATGTTTTGGAAGGTGAACTGGACTTCTGTAGATGAAGTCATGTTTAGTGAGAATGTGGACGAATGCAAACTTAAAGCTAACCGTCATTTTTGTCGTAGAGAACCGCTGCGGACTGCCATTCGTATTGCTTCACTGCTTCGAAAAATGAAGACATGAGGGACGAATCGGAAGGCATGAGATAATGAATTCTACATAATAATCAACAAATTTAGGAAATAACCCAGGTTGTGTATTTCTGACACTGCCAACTCAACACAACAAAAATTGTTTATGATCTACGTTTCGGTCGTTACACAATGGACTTTCCCAACAATACAGCGGTATACGAAAGCACGGCAAGCACATCGACAAAATAAAAACCAAAATGGTTATCTGAGTTGGCACAGCGCATAACGTTTTGTTTATAACTTCGTCTGTGTTCACGAGTCGCAGTCCATCAAGTGTCGATAGACGGAGGGAAACAGTGTCTGTTTTTTATCGATAAGTGAAAGCAAATGCAAATTTCTGTAAACCTATATTGTTACATAATTTATCGAATTTTACAGGACTTTATACAGAAAGTTGTTTGGATAAATTCTCGAACAGAACGCTACATTTGCAACCAATAAATAATAGGTTGAATGTTAATACTAAACCATTACAATAAAGTCTGCAAGTCATGCATGCAAATCTACTTGGCTTACTTAAACAAAACAAGAAAAAATTGGTGAAATGCAAACCTGTTAAAATCTAATTCCTGGTCGCAGTTCTGAGAGGAACCGGCCACCACAAAAACGGGCACAAGTTGAAAATACGGCCCCAGGGTGGCACAAGGGAGCTCTCGGGATGCAACAATTACAGCCGAAAAGCTTTCGCGTTTAAGAGTTTCTTTGAACAAAATAATCGTTAGTAAAGGGTGGTTCCTTTAGAAAACCTTGACAAACGTAGTTTAAAGTGACATTTCCAAGCATTTTGTCATAATTATTTGAATATTTTATGAAATTTTATTCAAAACTTAACTAATAAAGTTTCCCAAAAGTTATATAAAATCACACACAAAAAAATAAAATCACTCTTTTATGACAGTAAATCCCAACAGCGTAAATGTAATCATGTATATGTGAAATATGTATGTAAACATTGGCCGTATCCTTACCCTCAAAGTTAGGTGTGAATTCCTTGCTATATTTTACAGCTTCAAATATAAAGTGGTCGCCTTTCCCGTAGTCATTCACGTAACTACTGAGCGTTGAATCGATAAGTGTTGCCAAATCTTGACTTGCCGTGTCGTGATATATAGCTGTTGAAACAAGTGAAAAGCACGTTTTGACAAACCTTTCGATCACAAGAACTCGGTCTTCGTTTAATGAAAAATTTGCGTGAATTTTTTCCAATTATATTTTTGCTCAAAGCCTTGAAAGTTGTAATTTGTACCACGATACATTGCAGATAAGGCAATCTGGCAACAATACTATGTACTCACCGAATCGTAGCAACATCTTCGGCATCGCACATGGTGTCATAGCACATAAAAGCAATAATCGTACAGAAACATCCATTGTTGAAGTTTGAATCCCAATGTCTGCTACGTCCAATACGACTCTTTCCAGTGAACTGCCGTCCTCGCGTTTTCCTAGCGGTGTTGTTGTTGTGACGTAACAGAAGGAATCGAATTTGTAACCAAACAACCCATCGCGACTGGTGCTAAGACGTGCAAAGCGTAACGATAATTATTGCGCAACAATGGTGCAGGCAATTCGTAGTCTGGTGGTTGTAGCATTCTGTTTATAATTTGATAATCATTTTTTTGACAGGATTACTTTGTTCAATCCTACGACTAATAAAGCTCTGGAATTTATATGTAAAATTACTAACACAACTATATATCACTAAATTGTTATTGACTATATATCACTGTTTAGCACAGCAATTTTTTGATACCCTTTAGATACTTAATTCAGTTTGCGTTCAATACAAAGATGTGTTTACCAGAAAAAGCAGATTATTTATATGTCTAAGGTCCATTTATTACTGAGCAAATGCCAATTAAGGCCGAACGAACCGAGACACAAAAAAGAGAAGCGCTAAAACGAGACGCGCGATTAACTCGCACAAAACAACAACAACAATAATAATATTTTATATATCACAAAATGAGGTGAATAGACAAAAAAAAATTGAAACAAAAACGGAAACAAAATTATAACGACATAATTAGGGAAACACATCACACGCATTTACGAACAAATGGCGCCCGCCTTGTAGTTGACGACTTCGTACACACATTCACACGACCTTTCTCCTTGACATTCGCCGATCCATTCATAATAACCGTTGATTCGTTGCTGAGGTCTGTCACAGCTTGCAATGCACCCGCCTCTGTTGCCTTTACAGCGTGGTCGACCCCTGTTGTAATAGATGGGTTAGGAGTCGAAGGACGCGAATTAAACTGTCAACTACGACCGGTAATCAGAGTTGAACTAGGTTGAACGTTTGGCGTAATGTTTTGATTGTCCTGAGCGGGCCAATAAGTGTTTCGTTACGTAAGTTGGTGTTACGCAAGGTTTCAGTGCTACAATCGCTGAGAATCCAGCAGACAACCTTGGCGACGAAATATAAGACAAACTTGGGAACAGACTTAAATAACTCTTCCCTTGCTTTCATAGGACCAGAACGCGGTCCAAAACATCATAGGTTTCTTACCTGTGACCACCGGTGTTGTCTCTGGCGCACGAACATGAAATTCCTCGTGAAAAACCCATACAGCCTCCATCATCAGCGCAATTTCTATCACTGCGACACGTACCTGCAGGCAAAGTATATTTTCACTAAATTGACAAAACTTACCGTAGAGCCAATAATGTATGATGCTTTGTACGTTGTTAATACGTTTCAGATAGCTGAGACATGAAATAAAGTAAAAACAACAGTAACAATGAAGCAACGTAAAACATACTGCTTTTAGCCTGAGGAACGTTGGTGTTATAGTTTTCCAATGTATCTATCGGATTTCTGTATACAACATTGCCGCCAGGTGCGTAGTGAGATACGGTGTAGGTTGATTGGTAGTCGTAGTTCCCTTGTCTTATCGATTTCTTGGCAACGGCGCAGCCCAGATGGGTTGTTTCACGCCACAACATCTGTGTCAGGTGACCTGAGAACACGAACATGCGCGTTGGTTAACGTCAGCTCGGAAGTAATTTAAATACTGGCGGGGTTTCCGACGCAAATTTCGGGCCACGATGTAAAACGTATACCGTGCGAGGTAAGATGTGTGCGTGCAAAGCGGTTTTGTTTTGAATATCACTTTCTTCCGTTCGTAGGTTGTATGCCCATGTGAATTTTGTAACTTCTGATAAGAACGTGCAGGGAGTCCTGCATGCGGATGGATTTCCAACTAGTCAGAAAAATTTGTCACGGTCTTTTGCGGATGACATAATGAAACTTTAAATGTAATCAAATGTCAAAAATAGTTTGGTGTGTTTCTTTGAAGTCCGTTTTCTCTTCCTTCACCACAAAGCGTTAATGTTTCCATTTTAATCCGAATATTCCGGGGTTAAAGTGTTTTATTCGTTACTCTCATATTCTCCGAAGGCTCTTTGGTGACCCTTTCGCTCGCGAAATATTTTTGTGCTTTACAATTCTCTGTCCTGTACAACTTCCACGAATGTCAGATGTGACCTCTGGAACGTGCAACGAAAACGGATGCGCGGTAACGACCTCGTGACGTAACAATTGCTGCACGATCTTAGTTTTTTGTGGCTTCGTGTCAAAATTTTTGAATTGGGAAAGAAGATTTTGGGGGGATGTGTGTTACAACAGGTTTAAAAGTTATACTGTTGCTACTTAAATGTGTTTGTCACGAAGTATGTTTTCCAGATTACTTTTAATGCTAAGCAAACCCGTGCCCTTTGACCATCGGAACAGGGCAATGTATTGTCATTAAAAAAACTTACGCACACAAACTACAACTCGCAATACCATTGTGCATGATTTCATGGCCATCAGTGTATATTCACAAATGAAAAAAGTTATTGTCATTAATGCGCGACAGCATGAAAACCGAAAGCAGCTGTTGCGTACCTGCTGATAGTGCGCTGTTTAAATGTTTGGATGTGCTTACAAATTGACCTTTTCCAGATAAATACTGGCTATATGTCGTCAAGAATAAAAAAACAAACACGACCTTACGCCATTGGCATGAAACCCAAGCAGGTGCTTCACCTAATAGCGACCATAACGCCGAATTGAGTCTTTATAAACGCAAACCTGTAACCGCACATACGTGTAAACCCCTCTGGACACGTTATATCACTACTTGTAGCCGCCATGACACCATTGTCACAACAGTGAATTATGACGTCATAAACTCACCAACTGGTTTTCCCGCGTGACTGTGGGTTGGATTTTTTCTGTCGTAATAGAAAATCTCGGCGTACCACCGCAATACGGACTCTTTCGCAGGGCTGCCATCAACTGAGAAGTCCCATGCAATGTTTTCGCCGACACCCCGATTTCTATAGATTGTTCCTCTCTGCAATAGAGCATGTTTTGGAAACTTCAACATTACTGGCACAATGCAATTGCATACAATCTTTGCGGAAAGCAGACTTGTGTACTAGCTCGACATTGTGCAGAAAATGGAAAGATAGCATTTACTTAAGAATCACTGATACAAACTTAACTTTATAATATTTAGCTAGCTATAGCATTTGCGCTATGGTGTCATATACAGTTTGTAGAAAATCGAAATTTTATTTACTGCACGGAACACATTGTAAAGTACCAAAATTTATGTGGCTCCTGCAACTAAAAAAACAAATGTCTGTTCTTACGTCTGAATGGGGCCATCCTCTAGTTCGCTGAACACCGTTCTCTACTTTGAATGGATGTGATGGTGCTGCATTGGACAAAAACCTGGACCATCTTTTTGACGTGACAACCAGCTTTGGGTCCCATTTAAGGAGGGGCACATTGTGCGCGGCCCTGTAAAGAGGGTTTGACCAGTTTAGCGTCAAAAACGTATAAAAAAGTTGGTGTAAACACTAGTCTGCTTTCATATATTTGAATAGTTACCTGAAAAAATTGTGATATTCCAAACATTCTTTGTTGAACGATGACGTTGGCTGAGGTCCCGTTGGTGTCGGTTTGGCAACGCTGGGGGTGGTTGCTCGGGTAGTTTGGGGTCTCCACGGGGTCGGCAAGGGTTTCTTTGTGGTGATTGGGGCAGGTTTTCGGGTTGTTTCGACTTCAGTTTTCGGGGCTTCTGCAAATGGAAAACATAAACTCGGGTAAAGGTGGAGTTGTCGTTTTCTGTACAATTTCCAATTTATGGATGTGTGGCCCATACATGTGCAGTAAATGAAACGTATCGTGTTCCTTACTTGGAATGAAAAGAGTGATGCGACTCTTAACGTAGCCACAACAAGGCACGGAATCAGTGATGCGTGATGTCCAGGGGCCTGTACCGCGGTTGTTCACGAATATGAAAGTGGATGAGGGCACAGGACGCGATGAAGCGTAAAGACGGAAATCCTGTTGCCAACCTGAAAAATTATATTTTGTTGTCGTGTTGCAATTACGGTTAAACAATGTTGGTGAGTTTAAGTAACTGTTCGAGTTGAATTGAACAAGTTAAAAGTTCTGAAATATTTTTGCGTTATCGAAAATAAATCACTATCTCAAGAAAATGGAAAAACTACACGTGTTATACCCGTTTCATAACGCTGGGATAACCGGTATGAAACGATTCGTGACTATTTAGTGGAGAGTTACGTTATATTGTTCTATAAACGGATAAACATCCTTTCCATGGAACAATTTATATATTTATACCAGTTTAATTGCTGTTACCAATTAGTAAACTGCCCTTAATTGTTCAGGCATAAATGATTGCTCTGATATGGATTAATATTTCATGATAAAATAAAAAACTACATGATTTAACTGGCCCAACGTTTAATTACTATGTCAGTCGACAACACCACAAAACCTAAACAGCATCCAGTTAGTTTGTTGCTACTTGCGATCTTATGGATACTTCTTCCAACTTTGTGTATTGCTAAACCTAGCGCTTGTTTCTACGCCGGTGTAAGGTTTATTTTTGTGTTTAATTGCCCTCAGGGTGACGATACTCTAATTGCCCGTGTCTTCGTCCGGCCACGATGGATTATACGCCTAAAATTTCATCAAAATCACCGGACTTTTGGGTGAGTTCGAATCTAATAGTGAGTTTCCAAGCAAAGGTCGGGTCCAAAATTTAATTGCATTCCAGGGCGATTCTATCATCGCGTGTGGCTATCCCCACCTCCCAGTTAATGTTTGCCATTAGATCATCCATAAAAATAGCACCGTTAAATAAGTTTTTCTCCCGTCTTAGATGCGAGGAGTTTGTCAGTTATGTAAAATCCTCACCTTTAATTCCTGTTCTGGGAATCACTCCCTATTTTAGCCCTATAATCTTTTTGATGCATTTTAGCGAAGTATATTTGTTTTTTGCGAAAGTCCACAGAGTTGAAGAAATACGTATTCCCATAAATGTGATAATGTGATCCTTACCTCTTCCACACTGTCCTTTGGTGATGGTGTACTTAAATGTGTTTCCGCTTCTAGCCTTGCAGAAATTCACTCGTTGAAAATAAAGTCCAGTTGGTCTTAAAATTATATACGAGGTTTTACTAAAGTACCAAGCACATGCCTTCAATGATTTGCGAAACAGAGATCAATATTAACTCATCCAACTACTGAGTTGTTCCATTATATATTGTGTGCAAAATCACGCAATAAAATTTTCGTCAAATTTTGAAGCACACCAAAAGAAAATATTTCTTAAGTAACCCAGGTATTTGCAGAAAAACACCAACTTACTTGCTGTACATGTAAAACGAATTTACTTCGCCACGGTAGTTGCTACCGGACACCGATTTCCATGGATACCGAGGTCTGCTTGACGATTTGGTGAACATGTACTGTTGGGGGCTGACCTGGTCTCGATAATACACTTTTACCTCAACCAAATCTTTTACGTTTGACGTTGGCTTCGTAGCTGCAAAGCAAAGTTATATTCGGATCGTACGTCAGAGATGCTGTATGACGACAATGTGATGAAATACTCACTGCTTGGTGCAGATGTGGTGGGTCTACGTGTCATTGCTGGTCGCCTCGTGGTTTGCCTGGGTCGCTGTGTGGGTCGTATGGGGCGAGGTGTGGGACGGGTTGGTCGTGGGGTGAATCGCGTGGTGGGTTTAGGGGGTTCTGGGGCACACCAACCGCACGTATCCGGACAATGGGCACTCATAAAGCTGAACAAAAAGATTAGATAGTTACAAATTTTTATAGCTAAATATTTTTTTAAAATAACCAACTCCAAATTTCTTGTCATGTAACTAATGCACTAACTGGTTGTAAATTTCGTGATAGAATAAATATTGCGGGAGTTGCTACAAATTGATTAGCACAACATCGTTTCTTGGTGTGTAGTTGTTGAAGATTTAGATGCAGTTTTACCTGTAGAAACGACTTTTTTCGTTACATCCAATCCTTTTCAATGCTCCACAGGAAGACATGTCATTCACGCAATCTGGAAAAAGCAACATTTTAAAATATACGTTTGATACAAAATCACGCCATGCAGCAAAACCACTCATATAGAATACAGATCAATGTTTTTCCTCGTACGTTACAACAATTAAAATGGTCTGAAAACCTTTTATTGCAATGGTTGAACATCATAGCACTTACTTCCGCAAAAGTTCCAGCTGCACTGCCGGGAGACGAACTCAATGTAACCTGATTGTTTTCGTTCTTTTATTTGAATGCCAGTTGCTCGTCTAAAGAATAATTTCAATTTTACAATCAGCCATTACTGCGGAAAACTATTTGCGGAAATTTCCCCACGTTCAAACATTGACACCATGATTCATGATGCGAATAATCTTCTCTCGGGTTACTTGCTTTTGCCACGAAACACTACTTTTGGAAACTTTTTGGAAGGGTATTTGGGCAAGTTTCTAAACATGTACACATCACGCATACCTCAAAATGTGTTCTGTGCAAAATAAACTATGAAGGCTTTTTACTGCGCAAAGTGAAAATCACGGTCGTACAGATTTCGATTGCTGATAAAACATGCGGTATGCGGCTCCGTCACGCTAAACCATCTTAAACTTTACACTATATCCAATACTCGGAGGTGCGTAATGCCTGGGGTGTTGTGAAAATCACACTGACGCCGTAATCTATTTTGCATTTTGTGGCCTGGTGGGATTCACTTAAGTAGGTCAACTGAAGAGCGCAGATATTTGTAGCCTCTCGAAATATTATTTATCATGCCCCGTGCTAACCCAAAACTTGGTTTAGACCATGTGCATAATTTTGTGTGGATGCACAACTCTTGAAAAGCCCATTTATATGCCATTCGAAATCATTTAACATTTACTTTAAAATGTCGCGCCAAGTTTGGCCTAACGGGAGAGTGAGCATCTCAAATCAAAACCAGATGCTACCAGAGTGACACGTGGCATCAAACGCAGTGCCACATGCGACATGGCGGATGATCAAGGCCGATTTTTATCACGTCAGATTGAGATTGATGTAACTGGATCAAAAGTGCGAGTCGTTTGGAGACGTTATCTCGGTTTATCTCAGCCCCAGGGCGCACAGATTAATGGGAAGTTGGCAGGGGAAGAGGACACATGAAATCTCGATGCGGTTGTTTGGCTGAGCATCCTGTTTCCGTGACAATCGATGACACGGATGTGGTTACCCTTGAACTTCAAGCGTGTTGTGTTTGCGATTTAAAACACGGATATTAATTGACGAATTTTCTCTGCCCTATTTTTATCTTACTCACATGTTTAAAGTAGCCTTAACTTTTGACACACATATAGGCTTGAAGTTGAATAGTGAAAATACGCATAGAAAATAATGTCTGGTTTAGAATGAATATCGTTTCCGTGTTGATCTCAAAAGTAATGCTGTTGGGATTTCTTAAAACAAGCGAAATTTTGCACCTGCAGCAAGAGTATGGACTCCATCCGCCATAGGGTGAAGCCATCTTCTTCAGGGAAGACGACGACATCGCATCTCTCTCTTCCACAGCTTGGAGATATTCATCTCTTGGAATCGACACCCACTGTTTCTTCGATTTAACACTTTTCTGTAAAGATTGAGAGGTCAGAACGGGAAGGGATGTTTGTAAAGGTTAGGTAATTGCGTCGGGAAATAGTTTATTTTACCACTTTACAACTGTGGAAACTCACCAAAGACGTTGAAAATGAAAGTACTGCAGTTACATTAGCATTCCAGAATCAACACACGTTATGTAAATATTATATCAAGAAAAAATATGAATTTACAGATACGGCCACTTACTCCGTTCGACAGAAGAGCTTGTCCCAATTCTGCTTCCTCAAAGGTTCCATTGTCGGATGGAAGAAAATATTCCTTCAGTTGATCCACCTTGGGATTTTTAGACTCACTCTCACCCCTCTGACGTTGTAGCAGGTCTTCCTGTTCTTGTTGGATCCGCTCCTGTTCCCTAATCTGCCACTGCTGTTGCAAGGAGTTGAGGAGCTGCGATTGGATGAGTTGAATGTTTCGCAGACTTTGTTGTGTCTGCTGAAGACGACGTTGGTCTTGGCCTTGTTGCGTTGGTTGTTGTCGTTGAACCAACTAAAAAAAATAACATTTACCTTGCATTGTTTATTTGACAAAGTTCGCAATCCTAAGCATGACAAAATATGATGTTCTAAACTTGGACGATATGAGTTAGGTAAGCTTGATGATTCAGCAACTCTATGCTCCAACTATGATTTACCCCAACTATCGCAAAAATTGGGCTAAATGTGTGCCCAATATAACATCAAATGCCAGAATTAACGAGATATTGTGCCAAATTCAATTCTCCGGCTAAGATACCAAGAACAGGTGTGCACGAGAGCTTATAGGTTAGTATTATAATTCCACGGCTCCCCGCAAAATGTTGTGGCATTCACAGACAGGGTGCGCGAAAATTGAACTGTATAGAATCACCTCTTTCGCAAACCACAAAGTTTGAGAGGCGGAATCCGGTTTTATGAAAACGGACACCAGCTGATCAAAGTGCACGGCAATCGTATAACCACTAATTTCTACAGCCGACTCGCAGCTGGTCGACAGTAAATACATGTTTCATCCACGAATTTGGCAATAAATCTGCAAATTTCAGGTCAGTCCTCGGTCAAATCTTCACTGCTTGTTGAAAATCCAGACATTGTACAACAGTTAATATCGCTACTTACGTTGGTCGAAAATGTTCCTCCGAAAAGACAGATTGTGGCAAACGTCGACAGCAACAAGCTTCTATGTCTTGACATTTTGCGATACTATACTAACAACTAAAAAAATGTATAAAACAAAATGTACTGAGAAATATTCGTTCTGCACAACGTAATGTGTCAAATAGTTAATATCGAAAGCACAGCACACTAAACAAATAAGGTTAATGTATCTGGCAGAAGACCGGAACTGTTCAATCCAGCAGAATTCACGTTGCCCCCAGGACACACTCGTTAAATCTCAATAGGCGCTCAATTTAGAAGCCATCTCAGCGTTCATATAGCGTTTATTTAACGATCAAATGTGATTAAGAATATTGCCCGTTAACACAACAAATTTCCCGGCCGCCAGTTTTTCAGTTCTTTGCGCCCATCCCAAACCTGAACGTATACTAATATCAAGCAGATGGCAGTAGAACTCATCTCGGTCCGAACGTCGAATGAAGACGCAAAACTCAGAGACATTTGCTGTTTTTATAAACCAGCATGCCTTTTTCCCGCATTTCCTTGTCGCTCAGACGCTTGAAGACATAAGCGTTCACAAGACAAATCCCTCTACTTTTTGTCTGATCTTCACATCGCCAAGTGCAACTTCCACTAGCGGGAGGGTGTAACCACTTGCCAGGGATTAAATCCTATGTTACAGTTACCGAAACCGTGACGTCATTCGATTTCCTCAAGTGCCGATACGTCAAGTCGATGTCAAAACGTCATAAAACGCCCTTTGTTACATTATTTTTGGACCTTACCAGGTTAGTTTTGCGGCGCAGGTGTCGTTAATTCGGAGAATGTACTAATTTTACTACAACTAGGTGTCGTATTGCGACTTACTGCGATGACATCATTAGTTTCTGTCATGAAAGTAAAATGAAACAAATTAAAAAAACTTCAGTTGGTTTTCAGCAAAACAAAACGTATCAGGGTGGCCGTTTTGGTGAATGCCCAATTAAAGTTAAACACTTTAACAAGAATAATTAACAATCAAATCCGCCAGTTACATGCGTGCTTACCTTGCCACATGGAATACCCAACCTCAATAATTCAACTAAATAAGTGAAAATGCAAGCGTCAAATATTTAACTTTTTTTTTGCACCAGTAAAATCACAGCGATCGAACTCGTGACACAAAATGTTCGCCTACAGCCAAAACTCCTGTCAACTTTGCAAAGTGTTCTGAACCAAAAACCCACACTGTCGATGTGATTCATTTGACCTATGGTTTTTACAGCCTCTTACGTTAACTGTGTGACGTGTGCCGCCTTTAATTGCCACCTTGCATGATGCCAACCCGCAAGCATTGCACGTGGAAATCTGACACTATTGTGAAAAAGCGCTATATATAATCACGAGACCATGTCGTACCTGAAGATTATCGCGAGGAAAGTTCTATAAAACCACAAAATTATTGTTTGTCTCTTGTATGTGATTACATACTTGTTTGTCATAACAGTCTTACGCGGGTAAACCGGACACGACTCGGGGTCAAACTGTGTCTACACGCGGAAATATCGACTGCGTGACTTCAACTTCCCCCGGAAGAGCAAAAATAAATATCTTGGAATCGCCAAAGGATGTTTAGCAATCAAGGGAAAGTAAACTGAAAATAACCGATCATTTACAAGCACAACAATTATCAACGTCACCACCAATGTGGACACGATTAAAGGGAAATCCCCACCATAGCCGTTTCCGTTTCCCGGTTTTGCGACAGTGGAAGTTATTCCATCGCACAATAATTGTTTTGGCGCAGCTGTATATGACCAAATAAGGCAGCTCGTACACAGATGGAAGTGGCAGCGCTTAAAGCGTCGCATAAGCAGACCGAAAACTGCTCGTCGAGCAAACGGTGGATTTGTTAGCGCGGTAAGTTACAATCCCACTTAATTTAGCCGAGACAGGGACACGTTTTTTGCCAAACAAAGTCTTGCGTGCTGTTGCGCGAGTTTACGAAACATGGACTTCGCGTATTTACCTGTGGATTAAGTCCGTTTCTTTTGTCTGGCAATCCGCAATCCATTGTCTCTTGAACCAAAACGAGTGGCGTTAAGTCGGATGAGCCGACGGGAAAAGATTGGAATAAGTCGGATTTCATAAACAGGGGAATCCCCCGAACGTGACAGTGGCAAAATCACAAGTGAGAAAATCGCCCGCCGATTGTTTTCCAGACGCGCGATGTTCCCAGTAACAATAATTCCGACTTTCAGAGTTGGTCGATTTGTCACAAAGTCTGCACAACTGTATTGCAAGCACATGCACGCGTCGCAAACATATGGGTTTGAAATCAAGCGCTAACCAGGTAACAGACCTTGATGCCTCGTGTAAGATTTGATGTATCGGCAACAGAGTAAAAGTAAAAAAAAAACTTAAGATTGAATTTTTCTGGAAAAAGTAAATCATTGAGTTTTTGCATGCATGAGATTTCTTAAATAAGTTAAAAAAATTACTAAAATTTAAGTTTCACATTACAATTTGGGGCACATCAGCCGTTGTATTTTTCCTGAAACAGTGTAACGGCAAGAATTCTTTTACCGGAATAACTTACTTTTAAGCACTAAACGTCATACAAAATGCAGTAGAAGTTTGTCCATCCATAAATTTAAATTACTAATGTTTTCTACCGGAGGCAGGGCAGCATCTGTCATCTGAGTAAAATTGGAAGTTGATACGCACTGTTTAAAAGTCTGTACTTTCCTGGTTCTGCTTGGATATACCTGTTTGTTTGAATTGCTGAAGACCAAAATACGCATACCGACCAACAAACACATTCACCAACAATTGCTGTAAAATTCAGCAAAGTGTCAAAACAAAATTTGTTTTCTCATTTTTCTTATTTCTCCTATTGCATGTTGGCATTTGTCACAGGTTTAATGCGATTAATAGTCTCTGTTTCATCGCGAGACCAAATCTTGGCTTCGAGTGTCTAGAAAACTTCTCGTTTGTCCAAATATGAACAACAAGTCACATATAAAACTTTCATTTCAAAATGATTTAACAAGGATGTTTTTGCTGTAAGCGACGGTGCATAACGGCCATTCAACCAATAATATGATTTGGAATACTTTTTTTATTGCCAGATGTTAACAAAACTAAATGTTTAGTGAATACCGAAGTTTGATCAGGGCATTATTTTACGCAAATATAATAGTTGGGAAAAATTAACTTCAACATGCAAAGTTTCTCAGGTTAATTGCAAGGTTATTATGAACCGGGAGCTTGTAGCCGCTGATACGCAAAGAAAAACTTACATAACTGTGCACAACCTGAAAACACATTATGTGAAAATTCGGAAAGTTTTTGCTACGTACTTTTCCGAGAGGCACTCGACGCTTGTCACAGTTCGGTTTCAAAACATGACATTTTGCAAAAAAACAGGTGCAAAACACAACTTCTTGTTCGCAAGTATTCTTGTTGATGTCAGTTCAAAAGGCCTCGGAGACAGCTCCCGACTGCGCTGAAGTACAAGGTGAATATATTTTTATAACGAGTAGGTCATGGCGTGCGGTTTTGCGGTTTTGTTTACGCGAAAATTGAATATCACTTGGATTTGCCGGATGCTGGTGCTGTTTCGAACAATGCATTTAAAGTTTATAGCCTAAATAATTTTTTGGCGTCTTTTTTAACGCGTTGTATTAATAAAGTTTGTTCGTTCGTGACCATGAAAAACATTGCTAAATCGCTATCCCATTTTCAAATGCTTTTCCAACAACTTTTTTCTTAGATACTGTACCAGTTATGCATGTGCTTTCATTTGCACAGTTGTCGCGGCAAATGTCAAGATTAGCATTTCAGTGAAGAAATTGCACAATTTGTGTCAAGTCTAGGTCTGTAATTTGCAAAAATTATGTAAGTCCGCAAAGACCGCGCTTAGAACAACTTCAATCGGACGCCCGTTTCTGCGTGTTTTGCAGTTTCCGCGGGCTGTTGTTTATGTTGCATTCTGGCAAGTTTTAATTGGAAGGAAGGTGCTTTTCAAGTAAAGATTTCCAATCTTACAGAAATATAATTTATTGCCTTCAAACATGAAAGTATTAACGGAGCTAAGAAACAATTAAAGTAGTATTTATGGGTAACATTGTTATCTTCTTGAGAGAATGGATAAGCTAACTAAAAGGCCATAAACCCAGGAATAATCGCATAGGTCAAAAGTCGTTACAAATTTACAACACTGAATGAAGATTTCTTGGAACAGGTCGTTACTAATTCTTAATCCAGACTAAGTTTAAACAACTAATGCTCCCAGCGTCCGCTCTGTAAATATTTCTTGGGAACCAAAATCGTGTGAAGTCAGCACACAACCATATTTTGATTAATGTTCGTTTGGGAAAACACTTATCGTGGCTGAATCGTCCGGTTCGACGACTGTTGTATTGTGGGGGCAGTTAAACACGAAAGCTGATGTCAATGTTGGCGTATGTTGTTGAACCCCCTTTGGCGGATGTCAGCATACCCGCAGAAGTGTAGTATACGAATGACCACCAGCACGACCACATTCATCAATTTGGACACTTCGTTGCCGTATGTAGCTTCCATGTAGATGTTTACAGAGTTGGGTCTATGTTTAAGATTAATAATGCTTAGTTGATATTCTTACATACTACTACGTCACCTGTTAATAACAACTGAGAGGTTTTGCACGTAAGGCTGTGGTTTTTGGGGAGGAAATTTCACCCGACAGTTTTAAAAGTATTATTGAAGGGTCGACATGCGTGACGTTTCAAGCACTTCACAATATCGCCTGAAGGTGTCTGCAGTGTTGTTGTTTGTTTAAAAGCCTACGAAGAAACTTCATCGCCGCTCCCTTTTCCGCAACTTGCGTCAGATGGCAATACATTGTGTATATCTACTGTATGTATAATGTATTGACGCAGTAAACTGTACCTTTTGATGACGGCGTGTTTTCAAGCAATAAAGTGTTTGTAACGCATATACTTAAAATATATAAATATTAACAACGTTGTTATCCAAATTACATGGAAGTCCAAATATGTGTAAGACAAAGAGGAAAACATAATTTAAAAGCTTTTTTTTCAAAACTCAAAAACGTTTTATTATGAATTTTAAATCCGTTTGTGACCTCATGACTTTGGGCAGCAGATTTCAGAAGTGTGCTTGATGTGGCTGCCGACGGAAAAAAATTACGGAGAAATTAGGAGCGTCTATTTTTTGGAAACAGAAAATCACGACCCGTTTTTTGGCGTTACATAAAAAGTACACGATCCATGATATTCGTTTGTTTTGTGAATCAGAAATCTTGACGGCTTAATTGCCAGTACGAAAACGTCTACAAATATTTTCATTTGCCATGGTGAACTTCTCCGTTTCTCGTGGTTTTATTTAAAGCAACCTCTAGTTGTTTACAGCAACTCGCGGACGTTAACAGCATTAAGATTTGGATCTTATCCGTAAAGCATGTTGGCATCGTCTCTCTTCTCGCGGTTGGGGTTTTCGAAGGAAGTATGACATACAACCTTATATATGTTGACAGGGATATCCGGTAATTTAGTGTAAGAAGAGTGTCAATAATTGTACCAACAATTTTGGCCGCGTTACTCCATTATCCGTATGGTTTTATCGGTGCGTATGTCGTTTTTCTTCCAGTTTAGACCATGACGGAAAGTAATATGGTTTGATATGTTCTCGATGTACCAATTCTATTTCTGTCAGGATCGTACGGTGACATCACCCATACCATTGTTGCTACGTATACGTCCGGATCAATAACGTGATTTTGATATTATATCGTATAAACACATCTTTTACACGATATCTATATCTTTTATTATTTTGTTATGAAGTACACGGAAATGATTATGGATGCGCATCAACCAGGTTAATGCATAAATAATACCACAGGAAAAATACATTAACTTGGTTTGGAGAAAAACGCATTTGTATGTGAGAAATGAACAATTTTTTGGAAGCAGCAAAAAAATTTATTGAGATACAGTTCCTACGATTTTAGTCTATGGGCGTGTTGCTGGCACTTTAGGCTACCAATGTAGTGCCAATATTTTTACACAAACAGTAAAGCCCATGAGCCTCGATGCATTTTTTACCATCGTTCAATGAGCGTTTTTGTCGAGGGATAAGTTTTTAAAATGCCGACCGAGAAATTTATGAATAACATGGCTTTTACAACTTATATAAACTTGTCAGCAAACAAATTACGTGTGTGTACTGCTTTCAAATGCCTGTTTTTGATTATTTCGTGTTCCTTCATACAAACACAATAATATAAAGTGTGTATTATAAGGCGAACCTTTAACCGTAGATTGGCGATCGATGATACCGATATATCCAGTGACATTTACGGTTGCCAGGATATCAAGACAACAGCTGGAATACCGCTTACTCGAAAGCAGAAGCATATAGGCCTACCAGGTGTCAGTAAGTTGTTTTGAAGAAAACAACCTGCAACCCGGTACATTAAAGTGTGTACAAATGAACTCGAATGTTTGTGATTGCATTCGTGATTAACTTTAATCGCCAAATGACTCATTTACCGCAAAGTTGTCAATTCCGTTTTGCGCTTTATATGCAACAAACAAAAACTATCCAAAAAACAGCTTCTGGTTGCCTTATGAATACGTAACTGTTTTCTTAGCAGACTGCATGCGTTGTTCCTCGAAACACTATTTGATAATTTAAAAAGTTTGAAGGGATTTATAGGCCAGCATTTCCCACAACCCATGAATAATACAAAGGATTCCATGAACTATCTACCTGGTGTTAGGCAAAAGCTAAGAAACACGATCCCCATGTTATGCAATAAACCAATGAAAACAAAGTTAAAAGAAAAAAATACGCCAATTTTGGTAAAAGACTTTTAGGTTCCCAGTCAACTTACTCAACCATGTCTGAATTTAAGATTAAAACTCACGATACTTTACTTGTCTGCGAAAATTTTTCCGATCAATCTCTTTATAGAATTGCAATGTTGACAAAACTTCTGTGGTTTATAAATCGTCATCATACGCCAGTGGAAATCACTTTTTTTGCTACTTGCCGCCATGAAGTGTTACTAACTCTATTGCGCCGCTGGTGTCCGTATACAAAAAGTTATTTCTGCCGTAAAGTTTCTGTTTAATTGATTTTTTCATGTATTCGTTTGGTTTTACATTAATAAAATCTTTTTTGTGCACCACTGTCATTTATCTGTATTAAGTTCACGACATTGGTTCAATACCTACAGCATACGGGATGTCTTTACTACACAGGACTGCATTAGTAGGTTGACAGGTCGCGCATCAATTTGTTGCCAACGTGTTTATATTTCTTACACTCCGTATTTTACGCTGTTTATTATCAAGTAACACCTATGTCGCTGGGGGAAGCAGGTTGTTGGTTGGTAAATTAAATTGGACGTGCACAATTTCACCTGTGCTAACACCAATGCTTGTGATTTATCCTTTGCGAGAGGCAACTCAGACAGTAAGAAACTTGTGGGATACTGAAGTAAAATTTGGTGCTCGGAAAACTCGAAAACATAAAAATACCAGAATAAAGTTTATATTCAAGTATCGATTGCATTTTTTTTGTAGTTAATCGTAGTTTCGAAATACCGATACATGCACGATTTCTCTGAAACAACTTTTGTGGAAAAAACCGAAATACCGACACCGAAACAGGAGACGAACCATGAAGTTGGAGGCTACAGTTATAACATAACGTTCTTTATGACTTGATTCGCTTAAATAGGTGTTGGGTATTGATTTTATTTTGGGCCTGAAAAATGTACAACCTCTACTACAGTGATCCTACATGCTACACAACTTCTAACACTTGATACGAGAGGGCATGACGTCACCGCCGTGACGTTACTCATTCGTGCGTTCACTTTTGAATCACGTGATACGGCTGTGGGGCTCAAAAAAGCGAGCGCATGATTGGACAAATACAATTGCGTCACAAAATACAACTGCGATGAAAAATTATACATGAGAGGGTTATGACGTCATCAGGATAAAGATAAGGGGTTTTGCTGACGTCATGAAAAGCCGAGTTATAAGAGGTGCGGGGACAGCTGAAAAAAAACGATCGGAAAACAAAAACGCAAACACACAAATGACATTCTGTTTTACCTTATTGTTTGTACAGAAATTATTATTACAGGCGGCTTGGCGATGACAGGGGTTACTCCACATTTTTTTGTAATTTTTTTACGAGCAAAAAACAAAGTAGAGCAAACAAAAAAGACATAACGCAAAGGACTGTAGGAGATTTACCTCCGATTTAATTTTGACTTCCAAATATTTGGTTTATCTATCTTAGTTCGTGATACGCGATATTGTCGTGATTATTTTGCTTTTTTACCCAACAGATTCTTGGCATGATGTTAAATACTTGGCTACAATCGCAGCAAAGCGTTGAGATGACCGCGTGGACGCAGAAGCATTAAATTACGCGCAGGCGCACGAAACAAAAAATACAGTATATAGATATATGACGTCATTGTAGAAAAGGCATCAATCAATTTAAGCGTAATATCGGCTTTGTTTGTTTCCTAATGGAGAGCGGGCGGTTCGCGAATGGCCTCCAATCACGGGCCCGCACAAATCAAGGTGACTTCGTAATCAAACTGCGTCACCGGCGGCGGGTGACGCAATAGAGGCGTTACGTCATAAGACTGTTACATGCACTCGAACTCGTCGATGCGGTGACGCGTGTTTCCTGATCGGATCTGCTTGAGGGTTTTGTATTTGTCGCGTCCGGCCTTCACATTTCCATCGTGGATGATGTCCATCTGGCTGGGGGCTGTGTTGGTGTCACGCAGGTTGTTTAGTTGTGAACGAAGATCCTGCAACGTTAAAAGAGTGTTTTAAATAAGAAAGCCAAAGCTAATATGCTGCTATACAATAAATGGAAACGTTTCGAACACGACCTTTGAACTTCTTGTTCAAATTTATAAACTCAACAACTTCGTTACACTTTGCGGGGCCAAACTCGGCGGGCCAGATAAACTAGTCATCTGGGCCGGGTCGCACTTAGGTGAACCTTGGCCAAGGTCATTAGAAGACAAACACAAGATATCAGTTTACCTCAAGTTGTGTTTGCAGAGCCTTGTTCTTCTCAGATTCGGTCAAACGATCTTCTTCACTCCTGTCTCCCTCTCCCACTTCGTGAGTGAGATCGCTCTTTCCTTGGTCGTCCTCCATATTAAGCTGCCAATAATTTGTCCGTTATAAGTTTACAGGCAATGGGGGGCACGGAGGAAAGTGCACATCGGCCCAAGGTTATCTCAAACCGCCTACGTTTGTTCCAGTGTCATAAATAACATTGTTAATTAACGTCTACGAAAGTCGCGTATACTTTAACGCGTCCAACCACACTGGCGATGAAAATTAGCCATTACTTTTTGCAACATGCTACCTTAATGGAAATTTGACGTCATAATCGTCATTATCTTGATCCACAGGCGCCTAGTCCGGGGGGCTGGGTTTTTCGATACGTGATGACGTCATAGTAACAAACTATGACGTCATAATATAGCCCCGCCCTGGAAAAATGAAACTAGGCGCCTACGTATTGATCATTGCTCGCAGTGATAGCGTCCAGTTAAACGCCACGCTGCTGTGGTTTCGATTGCGAAGTACACAAAACGGCCGACATAAAAAATTAACCACCAGGTGGCGTACATTAGCTGTACAAAACACATATTTCATTTAAACACGAGAGTTTCAATAGACGCTGATTTACCTCCATCATTTCTTGTTTAACGTGAGTTTCAGTAATAACAGGTTCCCTCCTCTGTTCATGAAGCTCCATAATCTCCCTCTCTTTCTGTGAAATCTCCTTCTCAGTTTCCTCAGCCTGTGGAATACAAACAACGATGAACGAAAAATAATTTTGTGTCTGCAGCGGGGGCAGATCCAGAAAATCTTTTTAATTGGGTGTGTGTGGGGGGTGGGGGGGGGGGTCCAAACGCGCCCTCCTGGATACGCCCCTGGGATGCACACACGGTATGTCTAGCTTTATGGTACTTACTGGGTTTTAATTTTATTTTTTAAGCCTGACAAACCAACAACCTCTACTACAATGATGGTTCTACATGTTATATAACTATAGTAACGGTTGATATACATATACAGAGGGCATGTACTATTCAATCGGGTTTCGTATCAAAAAAATTTCAACATTTTTTTTGCGTAGTCAAGAATACCTAAAGGTTGTTGCCTTTTGTATCCACTTGTTACAGATGAAAAGAATTTGGATACAAACCTTTATTTTCCACTTTTCAGCATCTTCAGCTTTCTCCTGTTCAGCAAGTTTCAGCCTCTCGATCTCAGCTAGCTTTGCCTCAACCTCGGCCTCCATGTCAAGCTTCTCTTGCTCGTTTTCGGTCGCTTTCTAAACAAACAATAAATAATTTTATTGAAAAGGCCGACGATACAAAATGAAACAGAAATTATTCTGATTTTGTGGAATTTGTATCTTTTTTTATGTTTTGTCGAGGTCTGCAGTCTAATGCACATAAGTTCGAGGGTTCTAAATTGGGGCACCATGAACCCGTTGGAATTCACAGATTTTCCTAAACACCAACCACTGTTGCTGACGATCAGGCGGACCACTGGGGAAGTCAACTTTATATAGACGACCGGGGTCCGCAGCGTTAACTCAATTGGCCTAAGTGTGCCACGGTCCCAAATGAGTTAAGAAACCCTGAGTTGGGCGCATGACTAAGTGTAAAATATTACATTACCACAGGGGTATGTAGGAGCCTTTGGCAAAACCAAACAAAACGGCGAGTGCAAAATCCAGCGAAACCACAGGGTGTGATGCAGGTTGAATTATCGGGAATTCGGACATTAGTTCTAATGGTTAAATTAAATGGCCTGATTTTGCATTTAAAAAAGGTACACAACATTCACGCCAAAAATGTTCCAGTTGCAATTACACAGTAAAAAAGACCAAGAAACCGTTTTAAATTTTTACCTTTTTAAAAATTTATTATTGCAAGCGGTTTAATATTCAAGAAACCACTGTCCGTGAATGAACTTGCCACACAGGACTGTGATGGCTTGATTTATGATAAGAGTATGGTAAGTACGACCATTAACGTTACATCGACATGGCCAAACTTACGTCAATGGTGTTTGTAAACAACACGGCCGTGGAATTTATTGCACCAGACGCCATAAAGCAACATGAACTTGCACCAATTTGACCTGAAGCTTTAGCATACAAAGAGCCAGTGTGACCTTTATCTAAAGCAAACCATGACACATTCGGAGTCACGAAATTGAAGTTGACGGAATATTTGACTTGCTGTTACACACGGAACAAGCATAAAGCGACCGCAAAACTTTTGGTGAACCGACATGCAGTTAACCGCAACAAAAGTGCCACATGTTAATAGTTATTCCCGTAATATAATGTTTCTGTTGCTGTCAGGCATATTGTAATTTAATAGTCTGCTTTTCTGGCACAATAAAAACGTAACTTGATTAACCGACATCACGTGATTTCACAAGCGGTGTTAGCGTTAATTTTTCGTCTTGGTACGTTTTCTTGGTGTTGGTTGTGTGCTATACCAGTATCATTACCCTGAGGAAGCCTTGTTGGATAACAGGCGAAGTTACGTATTTTTTGTGCCAGAAGAGCAGACTATTAATTTATTCCCGTTGTTTGTGTTTTTTTTTTTAAATGAGTCTGTCTTCTACATGAGCCATAACTGTGGAGTGAAAATGTCATACACCGCAGTCCGCGGATCGCAGACCTTCGACCTGGAGTAAACCCTACACTGTAATATACCTGCTGCAGGAGTTGGGCCTCTTTCTCTGCCGCAATTCGATATTGTTCTATTCTGATCCTCTCTTCTTCAGCTTGTTCTTTTTCCTGTTTCAGTTTCTCGGCAACTTTTTGCTTTTCTTCCAATTCTGTGACGCAAGATATCCGTATTGAGTACACAAGATGGGAAGTTATATATTTGCATTAGCAAATAGCGGCGCTGCATTGACATTATATTTGTGAACTGTAAATTATTAATTGGGTGCAAAATAAGTAGAGTTAATAACTTTGAATATAGAAGCCAAAGCAAAGATGCTGTTAATCATTTTAAGTAAACGTTTCGAACCTATACTTGGTTCATCATCAGTACTAGTAACAGCATCTTAGCTTTGGCTTTTATATTCAAAGTAAATTATTAACTTTAATACATATTGTATGGTTCAGTCTCCAGGCGACAAACTTGCTACCTCAAAATTTGTATTTCGTATTTCGTGTGGAAAATTTTGGTCAATACAAAATAATCTGGCCGGAGTGATGAGAAACAAGCCGAGATGGCCTGACAATATTGTTGTTTGGAGTTAATTTTCTGGCCAAAACCAGTTTAATGCAAGTTTCGGGTAAATTCGGAACAAGACAAAATGGCAATATTGTGTAATGTTTCAAATCCCAAATATCATCGTAGCCAACGTTGACAAACCAGTGGCATTTGTTAGAGCAGTTGGAAGAAGCAGTGCATACTGACTACAATCCTGATGTGACAGCAAAGCATCCGGTTTAACTAAAACGGAAGCGACAGTCCACGTATTGTGTCAGTCCAACTAGATGCTAGAAGGCTCTTTTCGTGGTCCTATTACTACAGCACTGCTATGTGTTGTGTCAAGTCACAATATCTACTGTTTTGTCATAACCACAAATAAAGGTTTTGCAGAATGTCCCAAAAAAAACTAACTTAAGTGTAAACCGTGGCGCTTTTTTAACCATATTGTAACTTGACGATCAGTTGCGGTTTAGAACGTAACCCAAATGACATTAACGACGCCGCTTATAAATTTTTAAAAAGCATTTTGGTCAATACTCTAATATTCGCTCTACCGACAAGAGCACACACGTCAAAAAAACGCCAGACGTCGTTTGGAGTCAAACGCGATTCCGACAACAATAATGTGGAATAGCAAACAGAGGTAACCGTGCGGATATAGTTGCACGGGTATACGTGCCACTACACTCAACACGGTTTCCGATCAAACAGAGACACTATGTGGTTATTAAATAGCGGAGGCATTGAAATTTCTCCTTGTTTGCGAGCTACATATGTCAGCCAGGTGTTTTTTTTACAACAATGTCAAAATTTATGAGATTTGGGTCCGGGAGAGCGTTTCACCTAGTGAGCCATTGTATCAGTTAACGCCCAGAGTGCAATTCTGCAAATCGTCAAAATGGTGTTCGCGCGTTTTAGTTCTTAGTACAAAATTATCGAATAGAAATCACAAAAACATGTTTTCATTGCCATAACTTGGGAAACCAAAGCACTTGTTTCTAACAATGAAAGCGTGATTGTTGCCACACGTACCTTCTCTGTACTTTCTATTGTCCTCTTCGTATTTGCACATTTTTTCCTCCAGTTGCTTCATCTTTTTCTCGGCCATTTCCTTTTCCTTCTCCACCTGAGCTCGGCGGTTCTTTTCGCGTTCCAGCGCTTGCCTGCACACAACAGAGAAATGACTCGCCTGAATGCTTGGCAAACAATAAGGAGGATAGCGCGTTGTCAACCACGCCGCAACAACGGTGAAAATTCAGAATGAAATTAAAATTCATTGCCTTTGAAAATTAAAATTCGTGTTGTTAGTTTTTCTTAGGGCTGTTTAATACTGAAGTTTTAAAACAATTTTGTGTAATGAACATTTTCCTTGCGATTTTTATTATTTAGATTATTAATGAGCCGAGGTTAAAAGCTTTTACTCGTTGTGCTTGCAAAAGCATAGGAAATTCAAAATTATTTCCAAAACGGTCAATACACGTCAATAGTGTGGTTAATTAATTGTATAAAAAACATATCGAACATTAGATGAATTTGTGAAACAGAAACAATTGAAACGTTCCAGACCTTTCCTGTTGTTTCTGGTGCTTTTCCTCCCTAGATTGAGCTTTCATCTGTTGAACTTCAATTGTGTCTGGCTTTCTACGTCTCATGTATAGCTCGTGGTTACCCATGCATAACGCCAAGATGCGCTTGTTGATGCGTAACCGCTCGACGTAGAAAACGAAGTCCTGCACAAAAGGTTTTTATAGGTTGGTTGGTTGGTTGGTTGGTTGGTTGATGGTTGTCTGGCAATCGTCAAATTGACGTAAGCCGACCCGATGGAAATCACCGTGGAATTATTGCCTGGTTTCTTGGATGGAATGCACATACGTAACAGCGGGGCTAAAGTTGCATGTTAAAGCTTTTTTCTGTCTTTTTGACAATTTTAAATTGTAAAATAACCGGATACAAATGCTCAACAATACATAATCTCGTATCAAGCCAAGACAGCGATGCCACCGAGTCTAAAGAATAGAGTGTTCCAATTTAGATGATTACATTTTTTTTCGTTGTAAAACCAGCGTCAATATGATTGATGTAATTATTTTGTGTGATTTACAACGCTGTAGGTATTCCCAGCCAGTATTCGCGCGTACAAATTATTGCATCACAATAAGCTTACTGGAGCTTTCTTGTCGATTGGTTTAATGACGAACTTCCTGTCGTTGAAGGAAATGTTCCTGATCTCACTCCATGGGAAGCCGATCTTTGGTGTCAGTCTGAAAAATATCAGAAATGCAGGTAATTTCCACACACAAAAAAACGTTTATTCAATTTTCAACGCTTTATCATGAAATTAACGAACTATTCTAGTCTTAATACAATAATACACATACTAGTCATAACAGTGAGGTTCAAGGTAGCGTTTCAAAAACAAGCAAAATTTTTGGCACATATTATAGTTATTACTGCGAGTATAGAACTGGTCTGTCAAATTTTGCGCTCAGAAAGAGCTACTACTGCCCACAAAAGGATATCATCATGTAACACTAATTAAAAAAAGATAAAGGTATTTGTGTGTTAATGGCGGCAATATTTATCAGATGGGTTTGCAAACAATTAATGCCACTAAAGTGCATTTTAGGAGCTTCGCCAACACTGGTTCGTGTGCACAGCCAATAATTTATCGCGGTAACTTGTTGGCTGGTCGCAAATTTAACATTGTGATTACATAACGATATGAGAGGTGGTGTGAACACTTGAGGCATGGGCACCGCAACACGTTCATATTAAGATGGTGTGGCCAATGTGTAAGATATGACAATACGGTAACGAAAATAGTTTTTACTTGTCGCTCTTTTCGTAGACGTTGAGTCCCAGTGCGTCGACTCCCAGGAACAAACTCGTCTTTTTCTTGTTCGTGATTTCGAAGTAATTCACCCCGTACATTTCAAGATCCTGTTTTCAAGGTTTGTGGTTGGTTAAAAGGCCTTACAATATCAACAACATTTTAACTGGAAAATCTTGTACACGATGGAATGCGCTACTTGTGCCATGGAGTCATAAGCCAACAAATGGTGATTTTTTACTGCCCTATATGTAAAGGACCTCAGTTTAGGTCAATCAAATAACAAAATAGTTGTAATACCTATGAGCAGAATTGTTTCTATTTGTAATAACAAATGAACTCGGTCATAATATCATTGACAGCGACTTGTTACTCTTATTGTAGCTCTATGCCAGTTTTTGAATTTACTAAAACATGCCGCACAGTTAAAACATCAAGTTATTGCTGCTTGGTGCTCTTCAGTTATCACTACAATCAGAAAGCAATAGTGTCAAAGACAACCTTGATTCAAACCAGGGGATGGAAAGAGAAAATTTGTAATCTGGTTGAGAATTGGTTAAACTTGACCAACCTGTGCAATTTTGAGATACTCGATCATGGCATCTTCCCTTGGCATAATTCCATGTTCTGCATGCCAAGTTTGGATCCTTTCTTCCCATTGATCTCTGGTCATCTTGTGCTGTTCATAAACTCTAAAAAATACAAAAACTGTAACCTTTCTTTTAGGGGTTATATCAGCAACACCACATATCCAGGAGAATCTTGGTATTGATTGCAGACAACTATCTATGTCTTAGTACGACAAAAATATATTTCCCAAATAGGTTAATCCCCTCACTTTTGTGA
This sequence comes from Ascidia mentula, assembly GCF_947561715.1. Lineage (NCBI taxonomy): Eukaryota > Metazoa > Chordata > Ascidiacea > Phlebobranchia > Ascidiidae > Ascidia > Ascidia mentula. The sequence continues at coordinate 17,556,683 of NC_138568.1, read as the reverse complement.
CACTTTTAAGGAAAAGAAATAAAGTTCCAATTTAGATGATGCTATTACTTCCAGAATATGATTTTTACTATTTTTTTTAAATATAGGTGCTTTATTTGTCGCAAAGAAGTGTATCGTAAGAATATTTTTCATACAGTTTAAAAATATATATATATATATATCCATACAGTTTTTATACAGAACCCAAATTTATTGTTTTATTAACATACCTGTTTGGCAGAAGTTTATCATTTGCCAAGTACCCAGGCTTGTGTTTGTCGGGTTCGTAGGTTCCATATTTTGCCTGAACAGCATAAGATGCAAGCAACACTGACGTTTCAGGTGGGCAGTAGGTTTCATCTGTGAGGATGCTGTCTTTTACTTGAAGGAAAAATAGTCTCTGCAAAAGAATACATTTTGCTTAATTTTGTCACTGTTTTGAATGCTGCCACTGACGTGAATAGAATGCTGGCCATTCTAAACAAAATGAAACATTACATTAATGACTTAAAGTAAAAAAAAATATACTCTTAGAGTGCGTGCAATTATAATGAATTTTATCATTGGGTGAACAAGCGATCACCATTGTCTGCATTTGTGCATAGTCTGTAGTTCACAAAAGAATCTAGAATGCTTACAGTCATTCATCCAAAAATTGAATTTTTTTTTGTATTTTTTACATATAAACCTTTTGCCACATATTATATACACAGTGATGTTTTGAAGTGTTGCAACAAAAATGTATGTGCGTTCTAAGCAGTTGAAACCACACAGTTTAGGCTAAAACGGTGAACCACAGGAATGTAGCTGAGGCATGCAAATGAACCATGCACAGCCACTATCAACAATTTGGTTAGGCATATTAATAGCCCAGGGGCAATAGTTGAAAAGACTGGTGATCCAGGAAAGAAAGTTAAGGCTTAAAAAAAATCTCTATTACGGATCCTCAGCTTGCACAAAAATATTGAAAAAAATTGAAATTGTGCTATGTTATTCAAGATGTAGTAAAGGTAATTTTTAAATACACATTCATACTGACAGCCAGACAAATGATTTGTCTTGTTTCACATAAACATCACAAAAAATTTCCAAACTTGTTTGAATAAAGAAACTTAGAACAACCATGCAATGTTTATATATCATAAGCAAGTATAACATCAAAACCACATTCTTTAGATCTTATCAATGTCTAGACATGGAACCCAACAGCATGGTTAGAAGTCCCAATGGGGCGCCACTAATGTTTGATTGAGTTAATGTTTAACTGCAGACCGGTACATGCAGCACAGCAAACAGGCATGTCATGACTGTTGTACAACCTTCAAAGTACATACACGTAGCAACCAAGTGATTTGCAGAGTTGGCAAATGTTGCAGCACGGCAACTGAAGACGGCACTTACACAACACACTTTCATAAGCTACCTGTGATGCCACCCACATGCTACTAAGATGAATGCACATTGAGCATTGGACTTTTCTGGCCAATTTTTATTAAGCATGTGGATAATGCTTACAGTACATGCATGTTATATATAAGTAATATGTGGTACCTGTGTAATATCTTGAATTAGTTCTTCAGCTACATCCTCTGGATAAAACTTGGCTCGAAACTTGAACAGGTTAGGGGTCTCTTTGCGGAGATCTTGTTGCTGAACCTATTGTAAATATTCCATAGAAAAATATAATTTTACTAGAATCCAACCCTGCGTCGTTCCACTACGTAGAATTAAATTTCAAATGTTTTTGAACTTGTTGGATAAGTTTTTCGATCTCAAGAAAGTTCAAACTAAATACAATCAAATTTAGCTTCTGCAATAAACGTTTGAAAATGTATGCACAATGAACCTATGTATATTATGGCTATGTTTTCAGATTTTTAGCTATTTGCTTGTTTTTGTCAAACCTTTTTGTTGAGTTTCAGCCAGGTGGAGTAACCTTTGGAGTCTGCATACTGAAGACCAAAAAACCAGATCTCTCTCAAGCCAACTGTTTTCACCACCTACAACAATTATTCATGCTTTTGAGTAAAAATGCCAAGTGATGTTAACATAAAAACATACAATGCCATTTGTCTTTGTGTAATATTTCCAGCTTATGGTTGGAATTTGCAAAATCACGCACAACACCCAAAGTTAAGCAAGGTCAGACTACAGGGTTTAGTGGTTCAGGCTCACATAATTAAAGACCATTGAGGAAATATACGCCGCCCGGCTAGAGAGCGTGATTTGGCACTGTTAACAGGCATCAAGGGACTTGAGCTAATAAACAAAAAGGGCAACTAAGCCCCTTGAAGGGCTTGAAGCAGCACAAGAGCCTGTTCGCATCTTGAAACATGACACATGAATTCACACAGCGATTTTTATTCTTCAGTCAACTGTTGTTTAACTATCATCAAAAATGCAATTTAAAAACAATTTGTGAGATCTAACACTGAAAAAAGAACTAGTTTTAGGTAGTATATATTAGTTTGTAACATAAAGAGACAAATTCCTATTTTAACCACAGTTCATTGCACAATACTCGTTCAATTTAGGGACCCTTAGTTAATAATAAGATAATCGAACCTATAGTATTCCAATAACGTCCACAACAAACTACCTTTCTTAACTGACAGTTAAATGGGTCAGGAATGTTCATTATACTATATTTAACAAACCTGATCAAAAAGTTGTTTGCCAGTTGTACTTGGTTGGATGGCAAACTCCAACTCTGCGTCCATCGTCGTGACTCGTACATTGATCTGTCAAATAAAGCAACACATTAGTATCTTATGACAACATTCATCATTTTATTGAATAAAGCAATAATAAAACTGAAAACTGACAGTGACCATGAAACTCAGCATTACTTAGTTTTCCAATTGCCTCTTTTTCTTCCTAAAATCAAACTATTTGTCATTTGCCAAGTATAATACCAGTTTACAAAATTGAGATATTGGTGAATATGAAAATTAATAATTCCTAAGAGGTTACATCTACTGCTAACTTGAACTTTCTAGCAACTAATACTAACATAGACAACTGTAAGAAAATACTGGTTAGTTACCATGTTCATTTCTTGTAATTTTCACTGAACAAGAATAAATATCATCTAGTTTTACAAAATATCTATGCTTTAAAGTGCACTGGCCTTCCCATGTACATACTACGCACCAACAAGTATATGTCAATGCTCATATGGAAGAGGTAAACCATAATTGAGCCTGATTGTAGAAAATTACAGGTCTTGTGACGTAATAATGAGGTAGGTGATTGTGTCCGTACTTCACCATTTAAGGAATGTTACTAACAACACTATATATTGTTTATTACACGACATGGTTTATCAATAAAAAATTCATGCACAAATAAGACTTTTTTTGAAGCCCAATACCACTTATTGTTTAAAATTATGTATTTTACTGTATGTTTTGCAGATGTTTTAAATGTGGACAAACTTAAGAGATTTGGTATGAATTTTGGCTTAAACATGTCGGATTTGTGTGTATTTTTGGTGCTTAGTTGTTTTGACATCAAAACTCTGGTTTCCCCCCTAAATTGCATGGCATGGTCCACTGCACTCAACAACAAATAGGTTGGGTAGGAATCAAAGAGCTCCAACTCGGGTTTAATGCCAGCAAAGGCAGCAACGCTCAGCGATTCACCAAAATGTGTTGAAGTGCAATGGGCCGTTTCCACTTGACCAAAAATGTCACTCCAGGCATAACGTAGAGGTCGGCCGAAAAGAACGCGAGTGCGCAGCGATCCACGACGGGAAATTCTTTAGCTGATAATTCTCAAACCTTTATTGCCAATTTGCACCGGCTGTTACGTCATAGTCTGGTTGTTACGCCTTGCGCAAACGGCAGCGTCGCTATGTTTGCTTACTGGGCGTGAAACTGCGTGACAATCGCAGCCGCAGCTTTGCCGGGAAGTCGACGTTCAAGCCGTTGCTTAATCGGGTGCGTTGTAGCTTAGGGGAGAAGCTAGTTGCCACAAGCGAAACGTGCTCGACACAATAGGTCCGTCGTTCATTGTCAACGCAATTGTGTTGTGTGGAATATTTGGAACCAGTAGAAATAACATTTAACAAAACCGCTGTACAAAGACTGGCTGGGAAATAAAACCGTTTTGACAATGACAGTAAAGATTGTGCGAAATAAACCTGTCAAATATAACACATGAAAATATCAACCAATGTGTGTTTTCTCTCTTCCAAAATTATTGGGTTTGACGAGTGAGCAACCGTAGGTCGATATGTCGTAACTGGTTTTAGATAAAAACATGTTTCGGAAGGCTTGACCTAAAGGTCATTACATAACTAGTACGTAAGACACAAATCGATGAGCAATGGGAGAAACGTTCTGTAGATACGCCCTTAGCAGAGGCTATATATACGTTGTTGCCATAAGGGGCAAGGTCGAGACGCCCGGGTACAAATGGTCATCACCTGTTTTTGTACTTTCTTGGATACCCTGCGTTGGTAACGCCTCGGATCGACGTTGTACTTTGTCACACCGAACATATATAGGCTGCAACATACGTTTTACCACACAAATAATGGAGAATTATGGCCTTGACAAGTATTGAAAGCCTACCCTGTACCGAAACATAAGCATAGCAATTCTCAAAAAACAACCATTCATTGCCTTTGTGCAAAATCATTATGGATACCTGATTTTGGATTTACTTTGCAATTTACATCAACAAAAAGACAACGTAAATTAAAATTGGGCTGTCACACATGGATTTACGAGGTAAAATAAAATATTCAAAATTCCGTCGTATTTCCGACCACATGAACTTCTAATTCTTTTGTTTAATGCCACAGTTTTAATGGTTCGTTAATGAAAAGGCATTTTGTCAATCAGTACGTAAACAACTTATCACAAATCAAAAATGTCAATAGAGTTAAGTGTATTGGCTTTTGCATTGAGGGCGCGGCCGCAGTGGTATTTGCCGAAGTGGCATTGACCCCTGGTCGAGCGAAGAAGGTGGCCCACATCAGTGCCTTGCAATCGGAACGCGGACGTGAGGACGAAAGTAAACAAAACTTCGAGCTCTTTAAAGGAAACTACAAGACAAGCATGCTGTGCGCCCAATCTCCTGCCTGGGAAATAGTACCGAAACCAACCACCTTTCCTTTACCTTTCACTTTCGTTTAAGCCTTTTTATCACTTTTTTTAAACTTTTATGAGAAAAGTTGTTGAAATTCTTGTAGAAATCCCACCTTTCATGACTTTTCTAGAAACGCAAATCTTCAATATATGATTACCGTTACTTCACCTCTCTTAATATTGATTCCGACAAAATCAAACTCAGTATTCCTTGGCAAAATACTAAAGAATCTAACTAAAATTTTGCATGATTTCTGTTCAGTTTTCCTACTTGATGCCCTTGTAGCGAGCGCCCACAAAGCAACTATTTAGTACATCGTCTTATCGGGGCTTTTACTGTTCAACTTTCCCACGGGTTCAAAGGACTCCCGTAAACAGTTAAGAATTAAGATACAAAGAAAACCAAAGTACAGACTGGAGAAGGTGAAAAATTACAAATTCAAAAGGTTTTAGGTATTTATCTTGTACCCTTCCACTCCATACACGCGGATACAGCTAACTCTTCCAGTGTTGGATGCTGCCTGGTGCCTGCAACACTGATATATGCATGTGCCACATGCACTAGTTCTAAGTTTCAATCAATCTAATCTACCACATATCAACAAGCTGTGCACATTATCCGCTTGCAGTTGTCACTCAACCTCAAGTAAGGACGTAAGTTTGTAAATCTAAACAGTCTTCCTTTTCACAATCCGAGACCCCTATTTTGACATGAACCGGCCTAGTCATATGGTGGTTATAATAAGGCTTGTCGCTGTACAGATTCCTACACTTCCACACAGCTACGGATTCCACTCGGATTCTACGTCATAACCTGTGCGAAAAAGACACAAAATACATCCACAGATTTTAGTGGAAAATTTAACGGAAGCCTGCTTGCCCTGTGTAAAATATTTGCCAAAATTAACACGGCAAAGCTGCAAGGTTACAACAAGATAGTTCGCTTGTTGCAGTCCCACGTACTTTTCTAACTGATTATTGAGAGCAAGGACGGCGAATATGTGTTGAACGAAGTTGCGTCCCATCGATTGTTTGCAACCCAGCAGGACGTTACATTCGAGTTTGCTTGCTACCAAAACGCGTCCAGAGCGATTTTCCTAGAACTGTGACCACCGTACAATAAAGGCGCATGGGAGCGTGTGTACTGTGTATGTATTATTCATGTTGATTAAACGCAGCGAAGGTGCTGTAAAAGGTGAAGTGAGCATTTACCAGATTCAAAAGTATTAGAAGACAAAAATTAAAAAAAAAAACAGAAACCGTAGTTGAATTTTAATGGTGTCAATTGGGTTCAAGGCTGCCGCGTCGTAAAAGCAAGTGATACAGAATATATAGGCATGTGATCAACCGTTTACAATAGTAAACCACTGACGGCTAACGTTTAAGTTGCATCGGCGGATAGACCAATAAATTTTTTCATTTAAGGGACCCCAAGCAATTACGTTGTAAACCAGTTTCGATCCCAGAAGGTAAACCAGGTTCAACTTTCGATTGCTGAGGCTTTCAATATGAACTCATACGTACATGCTGCATAACTCATATGCACACCACACAAACTTTCTAAACAGTGTTACTTTGTACACAACCCCAAACGTTCAGCAACACCTAGTGTGAATAACGTATATATCGAGTTTACTGTACCCTACGCGATTGGATATGCGGTTGTAAGGAGTATAAAATGGCTTTATTTACTGGGGGTGTCACGGGAATCTAGCGAATTCCGGTCAACCATGGCAACGGAACAGTTTAGCAATTTAAAAATTTGGCAAATTTTGAAAACCACCGTAATTGTTAACTAAAACGAGATCAGCGCGCCAACCACCACTCAGTACACAAGGTGAACGAGTCACGTGAAACGGATTAGCCAATGAGATCGCTGGCGGCAAACCGGAAACAATAGAGGCGTGGTATTGGTGGAAGCGGATTCCCACATATCTCGTTGATCGGAACAAGACGACATGCGAATCGTTGCGATCTCAAGGGAAACTGGAGTGTACCAAGTGAGATATGTTTCCGTATTCCCACAGTGGATTTGTCCAACCCTAGATTATGCGTCGTTCCACTATAGATGCTAGGACACTTTTAAAGTAATGTTGATGCCACAGCAGTAGAACTAATATCACATAGAAACGACTCTTCTGTCATCAATAAGAGACATTCGGAATAAAGACCATTGTTGGGCGTGAAAAAATCCACATTCTACCTGCACATACGCGTTTGAAATTACACAAGTTTGCGTTGTCTGGAATCACTGGAGATAAACGAAAATACATGCGATTGTCAGGTAAGTGGGATGAAAACCAAAACGATAGTTTCTAAAGAAAGAACTAATTGGCTGGAAAACGTGACGTCACAAAAGATACTGGAAGTTTACACAAAGGCCATTGTTGTACAATTAGTCAGCTTGGCCGAAACAACAACTTGCACGCACGTCCGGTCAACCGTGTCGCAAGGCAACCAACTGTGACCGCACAACTTCCAAGTCCCTTAAAATGTTCTGACATTCCAATGAACATTCACACATATGCACCAGACCCAATTTCTGTCCTGTTTACTTTGCACTCTTTCCCTTGTTTGCCAGGAACCTGCCATTCAGTGCCAACCAAGACCAGAATTAATGTAACTTCCCTTGCCGTGAATATACCAGGAATTAAATAGAGCAACTACATGTTTAAGTGCAAAAGTATGCTTGTATGTTGTATTATGCAGATACCAAACAATGTGTGTATTAGTTTTTAATGGTTTTTGCAAGTTAAGCAAACCAAACTCTGTGGTGAAATTTTCCGCACTAAGTTTAGTGGTAATATAGTTTTTTGACACTTGCACAGACATGCTCTGAATGTTATGTTTATATATATGTTTATAAAAATTTGACATATATATAGAGTTTGTACAAGTTTCCACTTATATCTTCATGTTTTGGTCGAAGCATTTGGAAATACTGCTACATAGTAGAATATAGAACTGTTTTTGTGGTTTGCATTTTCAGTTATAAAATTCACATGAATACTGTTAAAAATTGACTAAAATAGTTTTTGAAGAACAAGTCCCAGCTAGAGTCAACCATATAAATTGTTTAAGGCGGGTGTGCAGGGCTGGGCAGCTCAGGGGGTTTGGACATCAATTATTAACCATCCTGTGCCAGTAAAGCCTAAAACCCTCTTGTGTGCATTCTAGCACACTTTTGTTTGTCTTTGGGTTTGTCCCAAAGATCCAAAACTGAACGCCCATTTATTGCACAAAATGACATTCCTGGGATTGAGAACTTTTTCTATGAAGTTCTGGTAAATGTTTGAAAACAGTTATACTTTGTGTGTATGTTTATACAGGTCTCCACAAAGAGAAAAAAAACACAGCTAATGAAAAATCAATAAGACTTACTTGTTTCGGCATCTTGGCTTTTTGTGATCCAAATTGTAATAAAGGTTGGTAATTCAAATGGATGATTAGCTTAGCACACTATATAAGTATAATCTAACACCAGCTGCAAAAAAACAATAAATACAGGCTAGTCATATGCTTATAGCACATAATCCTACGCTTGCAATAGTGTCAGTTCCAACGATAAGGGTAGCCGACCAGACAAGTAGAACAATACATCTTTTCTACAGTTAAAACCACTTCGCATTACACAAACACGCCTTTGTGGCAGGCCTCAAACACAAGGAAGTAACTGCAAAGGAAATAGCGCCTACATACATATGTTGTGATTCACTGTTTGTGTTTGCAATTCTTTCCAGTTACCCACTTGCGCAGTGATGAGGTATTTACTCATTAGTTCCTAGAGAGCCATTGCACTAACCAGCTATCAGAAGTACCAGTGCAAAGCCTTTACAAACATTAAACTACATTCACTGATGTACAACAGTTTCAAATTATTTTTTTTAAAACATGTCTAGGATATTTTTGGGCCTCGTGAAAAAATTTTAGCACTGTGAACTCCTTGAAATGTTGAACATTTACGTGTCAATGTAAAATCTGAGTACCATAGGCTATGCTTAGCATTTAGCAACCTCAATACTACTGCTTAACTGCTATAACATACAAACGTTTTGATCTGTCAAAAATTTGTGAGTATAGTAGGCTACTTGACTTTACTACTTACGAACTGCAATGTTTAGTCTAAACCAGTGCCAACAAAATTTGAACAGTCTAAATAGGTAACTACCATTGCTTACATTAGCTACGATGCTTACTGTTGCATAAACGTAAAAAAAAGCAACAAAAATCCACAGATAATGGAACACCAACTATTACCATGAAACTCTTCGTACGATGACCAACTAAGGCTAAATTTGGATCAGCTCCATTGGCAATCCCTTTAATATTGACTAACGTAAATGTCACAAATTCCGGCGCAAAACGCACACCTAACTTTGCTTGAACTTTCAGTTCTAAAAACGAACAGGGTTGAGGACTCCACGCTCCACCACGATTGTTTAACCACTGGGGCGTAGCGATTACGTCATGATTGATAGTCGCTGATGCGTAATCTTTGCGCGTTCCAACTAAATTTAGAAGTCGTTATAAATGCGCGCCACCACCCGTCGCCGCGAAACAGTTTTTCTTGGCGCCCGTGACAAACGGATCGAATTTTGCCTTTGCACACCAGGGACCCAACGCGCCAACTAGCGACGTATTTTATCAGATGTACAACGGAATTGAAAAAGAAATTAGAGCTGTAAACTGGCAAAAGCACGGATCAAACCACACTGATCATCGAGCCAATAACATTTTCATCCGTCACCAAATCTTGTCTGGACTGCACAAAATGGTCAAAAATCTAGGTTATTATTTCTCCACCAGGATTTTTGGACTGTTCTGTGGGCCAGCTGGTGGGCTAATTGACTGTAAAACCTTATGGTTCCATGTACAACCAGTTTAGATACCCCGCATGGTCTAGCTTATCATAGTCGACGAGACGTTTGCTGCTGTCATTGCTACGAATACGTTGTTGTACGGTGTATATATTCCCAGCCATCCGCGCAGATTTAAGGGCAGTTGAGTAATGTGGTCTTCTTGCAAAGTAATATTTGCTTTCCTCATTTCTGATGTTGTTAAAATGTACATTTCCGCAATAAACATAGCACTCAGCGTCTTAAAAAAATCTTCCATAAATGGTTACATCGCCATTGTACATTTGTTTTTTCCACAGTATATAGTTTGCCTGTAACAACGTGCCTGTGTTGTAGTCTATGGAGATTTGATAACAAAAAAACACCATGAGATTGAATTGTTTTCTGTACAGAATAATTCGACAGTACGTAAATAACGTTTAACTTGTTCACAGTGCTACCTATGGATTTTTGAATAACCCAAACAGCATGTGACTCAGGTCCTCGTATTTTTTGGTCGCTGATTCGACACCTGTTATGTAGAAACCGCAGCGCCTTTAAACGTTGAACGCAACACCGAGCTGCTGTCCGACGTCATGTGTCCTTTCGTGTCGCCCATTCGCCCGATGTGTACTTGACTTTACAGGCCTGTTTCCCCGTCTTGCAGGGTCTTGGTACAAGGACTCACGCCCACCAAATGCAGAGCAACAATTGGTCATGCTGTGGCACATAATGTTTCATACAAAAAACATCTAAGATTCTAACATGAAACAGGTTAACATTGTAGACACTGCAGCAATTCAGCAATGTTGCAGAAAGGAAAGTGAGTCCTATATATCAACAACATATATTTTACGGGTTTACAAGGAAATTATTAACTCGATATGCCTGCGAATGAAAAAGCCAATCGAAAGATTAAAAATTTCATAAATATAAAACATAAACCTGCCTGCAAATGAAAAAGCCAATCGAAGATTGAAAATTTCATAAATATAAAACACAACCCTATATTTATTATACAACCTATGTATGACTTCACGGAAATAACCAGCAAAACAAAGAACCATAGAATAACGTTGATTGAGGAAACAATTGTTCAAGCTCTCTCAAAAATATTCGAAATAATTCTGCAAGGGCTTCTTCAATACTTGCGCCATCCTTAAAAGAATTTTCGCATTTCTCTTTGCTGTACTCAGCGCGATCCACAAACTTCCCGATCAACACTGCCCTCGCGTGGTTGTAACATGTCCAAGCAAATAACCGACATGATTCAGTTGGACTATATATCATCTCACTGTGCAATGCATCTTCAAATTGTTGTGAAGCTTTTGCATATTTACCTTTTGCTGCCCAGAACTTCCCGCAATAAATTAAGTTCTCAGGGAAAAACAGTTGATTTCCGTTGAACAATTACCAATTCTTCAAAAGGATGTTATCTTCCTTTGCCGCACGGTACTTTCCAAAACTTCAATGTTGGAAGAAAGAGAAAATTCCCTGGTTCCTTTGGCAAGTCTGTTTAAATCACGGCAAAGTTCATCTGTATAGTGTGGCCTGTATTACATGGGTACGGTGCTATCAATGTCGTTTGTGCAGCTGTGTAACTTTATTTTAGCTTCTTTCGGTGTCAATGTCACGAAAAAGCCCATGGCAACTTTTTGATGACAGCTACGTTTCAAATTTGAGAGAGAGAGAGAGAGAGAGTGAGAGAGAGACGATAAGAGAGACCGCAGAACGAAGGTTATAATAACAAACGGTAAATAATCAGAACTTGGGTTGCTCAATACAGAAAGACAACTCGTTTGTTTGTAGATTGTTTCGCTGACGTTAGTTTTATATACATTTCGGTAAGTTTTTTTTTTGATTGAAGTTGTTTGGAAGTTTTTAGGGTCAGATATACGGCATATAGTGTTTCTTTTTACATACGTTTTAATAGAAGTCGCTAAACTTGCACCAAGCAAATTAAGGTTGATATTACTGCGAACAATCGAGTACTTGATGTGCTTTAAAACATCCGTGTTTATGCAAGTTTTGATATTCCATGTTCATGGAAAACATGTTCGTTTTGCTTGTGTTGCTTTTCGCACATTTTGTTTCTATCTTTGTTTTTACTTCACCTCTTTATTCACTTTAACTCACATTTTTGTGTTGTTTATTTCCCACCTACCTTTCATGTGTATTGGTTACTTGAGAGCAGCTTTCAATTATTTTGGCCTTTTTGTGCACATATATTTTATTTGTTACCATTTAGATTTTTTTGTACGCTCGAGCAGTCGTGCTTGCGTAGCAGTTGTGTGATGGTTCGGAAGCTGGCAAAACTGTCTGTGGCCAGTTCGATTTGTTGTTGAACGCGTGGTGGTGCCATTTTATAGACACTTGCGGTTGAGCGCTGCATATAGTGCGACATGAACGGTAATGTTTTGTTGGGCGCCAGAGATTAACCGTTTTGTGCAAGTTATAGAACAAACATTGTTTTTTGCGCTTTTCTTGTTTTAATTCTTTTATGTGCATTTACGTCACTTTTAAATACAAAAGTAGCAACTAATTTCGACTACACATATTCACGGGTGAATGCTACATAAGGAACTATAATCCCACTAGCAACGTGCAGAGTATATATATATATATTCTGCCGGCTGCTATACCTGAAACTAAGTCTGTCTGCGTGTTCGTGCTGTAGAGTTGTAGACCACTGAATTTGGACTCTGTGAACAGACTTATTTATTAATTAAGAGACACGTTGCAATATCACGTGGCGTAACTTCAAATTGTTCCAAGCGCGTTAGTGACTGATGAGCTAGTAACTTATACCGAGACTAATTGGGTGGCAGAGAGAATGACAGGAAATGACAGAATAAAATGCGAACGGGTATTTGACAAGTAACAATGATAAAAAGCTAACTCCGTCTGCAGCCTTCCGTCCGTATGTGTTCCAAATGTGTGAAGAATTAAGTTGGGAAACGTGTGTGGTGCTATACAAACGCGCGTCTTTCATTTTCGGTAATGCTCTTGATGCCTTTCAAACTTATGGAGAGAGATACGTTGATGCGCAAACAGATAAGCAATTAAACCCTTTTAGATTTCGCCTGTTCCATATTCAAACAGATTGTCATTTAGGAATTTGAATAACTTATGCTATTTCAAAGCAACTGCTTTGATTACAGTCGTTCCCAGCGTTTTAGTCCTGCAACAATCTAAATACATACGTAACCGACATATAATCCATGAAGACAATGTAATAAATGGTACCAAATTGAGTTTTATCGCTTGAGGTCGCGCCAGGGTGTTTGTGTACACATACATCACTGATTGCTTTGTTATTGCATCACATGTGTCAAGAACTACAAGGTGGGTATTTCCCGCTGCCAATTAATAATTCTGTCGCATATGCAACGATAGAAGTGGTGTGAACCTCACTTCTAGTTTATTGTCCCTGAGCCTTAAAGACAAAAGCCTCAGGGCTAAAAATTAACACGTTCTTTCTGCTGGCTTTGAAATACTTCAATCTTCCATAATATGTACAACTTTATTCTTACCAGGTGCTAATTTCAGGACACACGGCAGGCAGAATTAACTTCAATCTTTTCACATAAGCAGTTTACATGGCAACCAATAGAAATAGAATATAACAAAATGGCCAAGCACCAGACTGCAAGCAAAGGCAGTCCGGAGCAAATCACATAATTAACACAATAACAAGGACAGGCACAGAATTTGCTTCACACATGCATTGAACTTTAAATATTGCTTAAACTCAGCGGTTGCCTTTGTGATGATGACGTAGTAATTTGACCATATTGCACCAATATACGATCGTAATTACAAATTGTCAGCACACACATTTCAAGTTATTTTACAACCACTTAATATCATTCAACAATATATCCCATATGCTTTGATGATACATCTTAACTGTAAAACCAATTAATGAAAATAGTGGGTTTATCAATTGTGAATCAGCATAAAAATGTTAACCATGAAAACACACATGCTAAAACCACAAATAGCAAGCCAAAATACTTTGTACAAAAGATACTGCAGATACAACACAGAATTAACTGATGAACTACTATTGCCAACATTTGATGTTGGCACTGCAGAATGTGCAAGAGGCAACAAAACAAAATGAGCATAGACTCTGAAGACCACCCTTGTTAAAGATTGTTTATTCCAACACCAGCATCCTTTCTGGGAAAACATCCTTTAAAAAACGGTCCACGTAAGCAAACAACATAATAACTTTACAAGCACTTCGTTATGTTACTCTAAACTTTACTTTTTAGGAAAGTTAAATAACATGACATAGGGGTGTGGCAATTTTTATTCTGAATGTTTCTACGATTAGTGACAATGTTAATTTTAAATTGGCAGTAGTTTTTTAGCTGTTCTTTATAGGGGTCGAAATCATATGTTAAAAACAGTCATGTTCTATTGCTTATTTTAAAATGACAAACCAATACAGACATGCAGTTTATGGCCTTTAAAAAAAAAAATGTAAAACTAAAATTTACATTGATTTGTTTCTTCTGCTCTTCACTCAAGTTGCAAGAATTCAGCACAAGTTTGTCTATTTTGTTAACGCACTTGCAAAGTGCATCAGTTCCCTGCTGGTCAATATTATTGCAAGATAAGTCCAAACACTTCATCTAAAAATTAAGGCAAATTGTCATCAAATGAGTGATAAAAAGTTTTACTCATTTCAAATCAGCATACAAACAAGTACATGAATCAAGTGTTTGAATATTTGTACGTACTGGCTTATCAAGAATTATGGCTTCGCCTGCCAAGTGCTCTACACCCTTTGCAGTTATGTCACACAGGACTAGAATAAGTTGTTCTACTTCCTTCATACATTGTGACAGATACTCAGCTCCTGCATCCCCAATGCAATTACCAGCAAGACTGAGATATTTAATCTGTAAAATTGGCATTTCGTTATATAAAGCAACTTTGGCAGAAAAGATTGTATTCTACAAAGCATACTTGACTTTTGGAGGTGACAAGACTATCCGATAAAGTCTGTGTACCAATGCAGGTGATTCCACAGTCATCAAGGTAAAGTTTTTTTTATGTTTCCAATGCACTTGGCAATTAAACTTGCCCCATTATCTAGGATTTTGTTGCCACTTAATTGTAGTTCACTTAACTGGAAAAAATATTGCAATGTGATGGGTGTTTTTTTTTCATTTTAAATCAGGTAACTATTTTTGGAAAAATTTAACTGAAAAGCAGATCAAACTTCAGCCTTTATTTACAAAAATGAAACGACCCAGTCATTTGCGGTTTTATGAATGGCTCTTCTCTCATCCATGTATTCTGGTCAAAATTGGTTGCATGTGCATTTTGGCATTTGATTGTTAAGTAGTTAAACAAACAAGTTTCAGACTGAACCTTAATTTATCATTTCACATTAAAAAAAGTGTAAATATTGAAATATTTAAGCTAAGCTTTAACACAAAAACCAGCACAACTTATAGGCTATGACACTTTTGTGGATCAAATGTGCAGCATAGAATTTCAAGTAATACTCAATAATATTGCACTTACTGACACATTTTGCAACTTAGCAGGAAATTCAAGCAAGCCTTGAGATGTTATATTGCAATTGTCAACATGAAGGCAATCAATTTGAGACAAGCATTTTGAAAGAGAATTGGCTCCATTGTCACCAATTTCAACTCCAGAAAGTGTAAGTGTTGAAATCTAGTTTGGCACAATACAGATGGTAAAATATGAAGATCTGCAATTCAAAAAAATTTTTTCACCTGGATTTTCTCAGAAATTTCCCTGGTTAATCTATCAAATGCACCTTGCATAAAGTTACTTTTTTGGTCGTTTACAACTGCATCAATTTGCAAAGGAACTTTATTTTGAGCTTGGTATCCTTTCAGAAAGTAGCATACACTAGCTATGTCACTTGGCAATAGTGGTCCACTAAGCTGTATAGTTTTCAGATTTGTTTCTTTAACAACAGCAACAAGCATGTCATTATCCTGTGCTTCTGATAAGAGGGAAGACACCATTAGCAATTGTGAAACATGCAAAGGTTCACTTCTTTCGACTTCCTTAATTATATATTTTGTTAAAGATTCCTTATGCTGTGTCCATTGTTTGGTTGAAAGTTTGGGAAAGACAACTTTCAACTGCTTAAATATACTCTGATTGCATATGCCGAACATAAATTTGAAAATTACACTAGAAACACTTTGGCTGTTGTCTATGATTTCTCTCCTGAACTTGTCATTGGGCCATGTGTAAATGTGCACAGTGGAAAAGTATTCTTGCCAAATTAGGTGTGAGAAAAAGATGAGCATTGCTCCTTGGAGTAAATTCATGCCCACACTCAATGGTTCAGTGGAAATGTGGAGAAATGCATCAACATCTTTGTATTTTAGGTTAACCTGCTCCAAATTATGTGCTGTAAACACACACTTTCTATTCCGAATACCCTCCCAAGCAAGATGGGAAAGCTTGGCCATTTCAACCTCTTTACCACGCATATGTTCTGAGCTAGCATAACTCAGCAACGTGGATGTAAGTAGAGAAGACATTGTAAGACAAACAGGTTCATTTCCCGTTGATGCAACTTCGGCAAAGAAAGAACATGCCATGATGCAGTAGATAGGAACATACCAGTACAAAGAAATGTCAGGGTTTTTGTACACCATCATTTCAAGATCTTTGTAAGAATCACCACATATCTGTATTCCAAGCTCCTTTTGAGAATCTTTGCTTAAGCCTACAATTTCTACCATAAACACAGGTCGGATTTGTCGAAGATGATATAACTCTTCGGGACGTGATGTGATTACCTTTTTTGCCAACGGTAAAATATTTCCACTTATTATGTTAAACAATATCTGCAGAGGGTCTGCTGTGCCATATAATGAAACTTTTGAAATTCTAATTTCTCTTGCCATGAAAGCTTCATCAACACCATCAATAACTACCATGACATCATTGTCATCATTAAGCATTTTCAGTAGAGCATGATCTGATTCTGGAGAGTGATCCCAATCAGACACAGAAGTGTGGAGAAGAAACTTCAGGACACTACACTCCATTGAAAAATTAATCTCCCTGACAAAGATATAGAACAAGAAGGAAACTGCAGCGCAAACTTTTCCATCCAAGACCTTCTGGATAAGCAATTTTGTAAAGGTAGTCTTACCAACACCTGCTTGTCCTATGACGCCCACAATATTTCCTTGGCTAATTTTCTGTGTGCTTTGAAGCTGCGGATTGTTCTTGGCCTTGTCCCGTGCCCTTTTAAATAAATCCTCCATTTCTATATTTCCTGAAATGTTACTATATTGCTTGACAAAATTTTCACGCTCATAACTAGAAGTTTCATAGGCATAGTTGTCTCCAAAATGTTGTGGAGCATCCACAATCTCAAGTTTTGCTATCTCATAATTTTTTGTAATATTTGCAGGTTGTACATGCTCTGATCTTTGTTTTGCACTTTCTTGAAGGCACTTTTGCAATTTCCCACCTACAAAAAATTGGATCAAACACATGTGATTGGAGTTATTTGTATAAGGTACAAACAAAAGAAGATGAAAACTTGAGGAAGCTATATCGTTCAAATGTTTTTTGCAAAAAAAATATCTTAATGCAGATCATGTAAGTTCAATACATAGGTTCCATACCCAATTTTTCAACATCCAATGCTGCATTTTCAGATGCATGATAGTGGTAATGTGTTTCTGGATTAACCTTCACGTCACAGTGCTTAACATTGAAATTATTACTTGTTGGTCTCTAAAATACAATGGACCTAAGTAAAACGACAATGGAAATACAGCATGCAGTGTTTGTATAACATATCTAAGTTACCAACATTATTTAGAAACAGGCAACTAGGTCTTTCCCACCTCATTATGAAGCTGTTGTGACCCACTTGTACCAGGAGATTCCTACAGATTTTTTTGTTTTTTTTAGTTTATTCTTATAATGAACAAATGATTATATACCATTAACTCATAAACACTTACCATACTTGGTTCATTAAAATGTTCAATATCTCTGGCAATTCTTTTGGGCTAAAAGAAAAGTATATTTAGAGTTAGCTTGCAAAAAAGCATGTTATTTTAAACTAATGTTTTAAACCTCTGTCTCGTTGGCATTAGTGGTTTGTTGTTTTCGTTTTGTCTAGAAGAAAAATTAATACAAATGATGTGAAGAATATATCTACCCAGCTTCACAAATTCTGCTTTAAATATGCACCTACCCTGAAGGATTTTGATTGTCCTAATTTTTTCTCCACATTTGATTTCATTTCTTTGATCTTTGTCACAACAAAAAAGATTATTTATCATCCCACATATTATGCATTTTTTTGAAACAAAAATTCAATTTTATATAGAAAGTAGACTTATCTTAATATAAACAAGGAAATTTAAATTCTACACAAGCAATTTGTGTTTAGATTTACTAACATAACAATTTGAGAGCACAGAAACAGTTTCTTACCATTGATATGTCCTGATGATTAATTCTCAACATTTTCAGTTGGGATTGATGCATGAGGTTGTCATACTGTTGGTTACTAAGTTCTACAACTTTTGTAGAAATATGACTTAGCTTTTCGAACATACCAACATGGCAATTATGATTCTCTGCAATTTTTGCAACTTCACTGTTTAAATCCAAAAGTAGATTTCCACTGTAACATTTATCAAGAAACTGTTTTGAGGCTGTCTGATTTTTAGTTACTATTGTCATTTGAAAGTCATCAAGTTTGATGAAATCATGGACGAAACATTCCCTTGACCATATTGTTGTATACATTTTATCTAATATTTCTGTAGCCGTTTGAAGTCTTTCTTCAGACTCATTTGTATCCACTCCAATAGCAAAAGAAATGAATGCTGTTGCTGAGCCTTTTAGTTCAATGCAAGTAAAGGTTACATCACTTATATCAGACATTTTGCAACAACCTAAATTGCTTTTTTAAATTCTCTGGAAAGTAAAAACAATGCCTTTGGTAAAGCAAAAAGCATATTTTTGAGGTAATATTCTTCACATACTGTTTCTCAAGCTCACTAAAAACGGAGAAATATAAGAGTGATACACCATATCAAGACAGCAAACAATATGGTACAAACAGCTTAGCTTTGTGTGCATTTCTGTTAATAAGTAACTTACAACCAGCAGACAAGTCTTCGTGGTACATGGGACAGAATGTTGCTAAGGTTGTTAATGTATAACTAAACACTAGCTGTTGTAACGTTATGAGGTAATGTGTTTTTCAACGCATGAAACTTTTCCATGAGGTAATGCAATGACTTGTGGGACCAAAAACGTCTGATTCCCACATATCTGTGTTGTGTCTTGGTGTATTCTGAATAAAACAAACTAACCCAAGTTTGGTTTATCTGGAGTCTGGAGTCAGGAGTCAGGAAACAATTCAATTGCAGTTGAGCACGTAATCAACAAACAACCACACCATTTCCTACACTGTGGAGCCAATATAACTCAGTACCCAATATTAAAACACACCAAAACCTCATCAGTCAAGATCAACCTTCACAGTCTGATCACGCCATGTTACACATGTGAACTGTTATAAATGCTAGTCAATGAAAAAGCATCAACAACTTTTACATCAAACAGATTGTCTTGATTTTTTCTCAATTTATTTATTGTACTTTTGTGCCTGACTTAATTACTACAAATGCAATCTGCCTCTTTAGTTTAGTTATGCTGGGATTTTCACACCCACCCTCACATTTATGTCCCAAAATAATCAGTAGATTTCTTGTAGTTATAATGTTTTTGTTGCTGCCAGGCATGTTGTAATTTAATAGTCTGTTCTGGCACAATATATTTTTTTTAGGTTTGCAGGATTGGTAGATTTTTGTAAGAATGATCATATTGACTTTCCTCAGTGATTTTGTATGGTTTACACATTATTCAGTGCACAAAACTACAATACCTGTGCCCCTGAGCCAAAGTAGATATGAGAGGAGGGACGATTAGAAAATAACGGAAATGGGTTACTGCTTTGTGTGTTGTGTAAATTTTGTTTGTTGTTTTCATTTTAATTGAAAAGTCTTTCAATTTACAGTTGAGTCAGAGGAGTGTTTGTAAATTCTAACCTAAAACGTTTCAACCCAAACAGGAACCATTTCGTTATTCATTATCCTCTTGTACTGCTTTGGGAACATCCTCCTTTGTCACACTCGGCTGGTATAATTTCAGGTTGGATGATTAATAGGAATTGTGTTGAGTTTTTAGTAATGCGTTGTTGTTGTTGTTGGTTATTTTTTGTTAACTGGCGTTTTTATGTCAACCGGGATCCCGCTGAAGCTGATATTATACATTTTGCAGTTCTTTTTTGTTTTCGTTGTCAACCACCAGGGCTGCCAGATGGTCAAAACACTTGACGGCCAATTTTTTTTTCTCTTACGGCCAAAATTCCGCCAAATCACGTTTTTGATATTTTTTTTCTCTTACGGCCAAAATTCGGCCAAATCACGTTATAAGTTTGATGATTTCCTTTAGAAACGACTATATAGCCGGAAATAAATTCGTAAATTGTATGTTTAAAACACTGTTATCTATGCTTATCAGTGGTTTCAAAACCGGTTATGTTGCTAAAACATTACGATTGCAGCATAATTCTTTGCCAACTCAGTCAAGATTAGTTTATGACGTAACAATTTTTTTGAGACATATTTATGACAACACAATCGTCCACAAATCTATTGATAACCTGAAACCAGCAATGCCTTTTGTGGATTTATATAGTACCAAGTGAAATTCGGCCAAATTCGGCCAAATATCTGCCTTACGGCCAAACGATTTTTTCGCGGCCAGGCCGATTTTCAAACGTTGGCCGTAAATGGCAACCCTGTCAACCACTGTTTGTTTTGAGGGAATCCCCTAAGACAAACAAAGCCAAAAATCAATCAAGCAAAAAGTGCACGAAAGTGCTGCAAATAACATCAGAAAGTAATATCTGACAACATTGGACGCTTAAAATATTGCAATTTGTGTTTGTCAATATCAAGTAAGGAAAGGAAATGCGCAACGCAATCATAATTTACAAAACTACTTTTTTAGTGTTCATGTCACTGGCTCCAAGTTGGTTGTTGTGTTGTGTGTAATTTCCAGTATATTGTATATGCTGGCTTTCGCCCAACACAAATTGTTGTGCCTTCAATATACGTGTAGAACGCTGTTTCACACACCTGTCTGGCGCGGTAAAATTTCCTCTTTGACCATCGTTTGCTTTTGCAAGTGCTGTGCCTGCTGGCATTCTATTTAGGTTTCCACGTAAACTGCTTTTATGTGAAAGGGCTTAACGATGCCTGCCATGTGTCCTGATCTTGGCACTTGGTATGAATAAAATTGTACATATCAGATTAAATTATTTCAAAAACACAAGGAAGGAGATTGCACCACAAGGCTCAGGACTTTTAAGGTCAAGGATAATAACCCCTAAAGTGCGGTTTCCCTGGGAAGTCTAACCACCTACGACGTCCATTGTTGCAAATGCAAAGGATAATGATAACATTGATATTTGTAGGGTTCCAAGCGATTTAACACTTTTAGTTCCATTGAGATTCCTGCGTGTATTCATGTTACAAACAGTTGTGTATGACATAAATTGTTCAGCGTTTCAAAAATTATTTCCTAAAGGCGACATTTCAAACTTAGCATGGAGACGCACAACTGACTAAATTGTCGTATATTGTAGGTTAGGTATATGGCGTGATTAAGATTGAGATAAGAGTGTAGGGGCACAGATTCACTATTTTGTAGGAACATTGCAGGGATTTTATAATAACACAACTATGTGCAAAATATACATAAAGTTAGGTCACTGTAGCGTTGAGGTCATATCCTACCGCTGCGTTGCTGATTCGCATGAGACAAATATATCAACACATTACATGACACTTGCTGTTAGTTGATGATCTTAAGACGGTTTTTAATGCTCAATCTTCTATAAATATGTTAAACTCCAATAGACTTTATCTGAACTTTGGTATCATATGGTTGTTATCGCTGCATTGAATACCCCATTTGGCATTAAAAAAGGTAGGACAATTAAGTTACACTTTGGCTTTGTCTGTTTCATTATAACATGAGGCAAACACATGCCAAGATACACACAGCACGACCTAAACACAGGCGTTAGTTTCAACGATTTACTGGAGAAGAATCTGTAAGCACTCCACAGAAAATTCAATTGATGCTTTGTTGCAGGGGTCGACACCTTTTACGACCACCTCCACTCCCCAAGCAAAATCATTCGTCTCCAAGCCTCTTTCAAAATGTAACAAAATAAAATGATAAACAAAGTAAAATGCTCTTACAACTGTTATTTGTGACATATGTCTTAGTTATTCAAGTAGTTTAATTCTGCAGAATAATTACGGCTAGTGAAAAATGTCTAAAATTGTGCGCCCCGCAAGTACGATTTGTACATGGTTATCGCGATACGAGGAACGCGTTGTTTTTGAGGCGTCGATAGCGGATGTGAATAGTCGCTGAATACTGGTTACAGCATGGTTTCGTAACAATAGAGTATAAAGTCATGTTTTTCGGGTTTTCCAAACTTAATCCTTATTTCGCGCAAATCACTGCAACGCTCTCTTTTTAATATTCATGGTAAATATGCTAAAACCATTCAAAAAGTTCGAAGTTTTTCGGGCCTCGCTGATTGCTCAGTGACAAATTGCAATAAGACTAACAAAGTGTACACATTATACTGAAATAGTATTCACTGTTCTACATCTAAAACAGTCGTGACTTTCCAGGAGCTAAATAAACCAATAAACAGGCTATATAAAATGCGGGAAAAGCTCAGGAAGACACGACAAATAAAAAAAATGTCGAGCTTGGGTAAATGGGCTTTGGAAACGACAGCTTATACGCAAGAAATGTTAACCCAGCACATTGTCATAGCTGAACACAGATTTCTTCGGACCAGCGTTCTTGTGTTCTGAATACTACAAGAAGTTGGTATGTTCGGCTACCGACTAACCAGTTTCAAGGTGGGACGTGCAGGTATATAGAAAAAAAATAAAAAAGCAATCAGGAATATCGATTACATAAATTAGGTTTTGTGACTGGCGCTATATACCGAAGACCGATTTCAAGACAGGTCTCTCTGCATGCAGGCGCACTAAAATTTGCAAAACGCAAAAGCACACAACGCACCAAAAACTAAGAGACGAAAAGAAATAGCTTTGACAGAAATGGTCATTTTAATTTGACAAAAACGTGCGATTTGGCGTGGCTACAAATTGATACAAGCAGGTGGATTACAAAAGCGATGTGGAGCCAATAATATGAATTGTGCATAAGCTGCAGACCGATGGCCACTGTTTCGACCTAAAAGGTCTCATCAGTGCAGCTGGTGTGACTATCAGACGACTTTGCTGACCAAACGGCCTAGCAAAGACTGCCACTTTGTGGTGACTATACAATCACCGTCACAGGTTACACCTAGTTTGGTGCCCAACGGATGACGGTGATTGTATAGTCACCACAAAGTGGAAGTCTTTGCTTGGCCGTTTGGTCAGCAAAGTCGTCTGATAGTGACATCAGCTGCACTGATGAGACCTTTTAGGTCGAAACAGTGCATCAGAAAAGGTTCATTATAAAGAAACATGATATTTCTGCGATAAATCAAGCAACCGAAACCAATAAACTCAAAAATATGTGGGAGCTAATGAGTCATACTGCAGCTCACCATACCAAAATTAATTTGTGGTTTTCGAAACATTATGACAATCCGTTTTTTCAAAGCATCTCTAGGCGCCTGATGCAATCTTCAATTTTTTTGACAAGATCTTTTTTCATTTGGGTTCGATGTTTGAGCGCCTCGTCACACAGCGCTTTGCTCTCCTGTATGCTATCTAAAAATTTGCCGCACAACACTGTCCTGGCGTGGTTGTAACAAACCCAGGGAAACAACGTCGAAGAAAGGGCCTGACCTTTGAAAGTCTCACTATTTAATGCTTCCCTATAAAGCTGTAAGGCTTTTGTGTAATCCATTTTTGTTGCCCAATACTTTCCACAATAAACCAAACACTTTGCAGAGACATTCCATTCCATGTTAGTTGTGGCATGTTCATACAAATCATGACAAACTTCGTCTGCTGCGTTGGTGTCAAAGTCATCACCTTGACCGAGCGACATTAACTTTGTATTTATGCGAACAATTGAACGCTTGTGCGTCAGAGCGTCGTGTGCTTCCGTATACATTGGTTTGGATATTCCATGTTCATAGAACTTAGCGTCGTGAGAAAGTCTCGTCAGAAGTTTGTTTTCGACAAAGCTCTTTGTTTCGATCAGAATTGCTCGTCTTTCGCTTTCATTACAAGTTTTTATGCCTTTTAACCTGATACCGACTGACGCAATCGCGTTGATGCGTGAAAATATGGGAGCGATTTTAAACTTTTCGTGAACAGCATTGCAGATCGCCAAACACAACTTCGAAAACCAGAGAAACCTCCTGCTTTGCTCAGATGTCACTTGTCCCTTGTAGTAAATCAACAAACGACTCAAGGCGTGCAAAATTGAAGTTACTCTCTCTGCTAAGTATGTTGCACAAAGCTTGTCGCGAGGAAGGAAAAAGTTGGACGAGGTCCGGAACATCTGGAGCTTTTGTGGATGCAATGGAGTCTGCTTTCTCAATGCATTGTCGAAATAGTTGGCCACATCCTTATTTGAATCTTTAGAAAAGTATTCTATGTCACTCGATTTTGGATGCAGGACGATGGAGATATATTCTTCAATATCCAGACTATTTGAAAATATTTCTTTGCCTGCTGCAGCAAGTTGCTCAACTATTAACTTGGCTTTTTTGTCTACATTGCTCTCTGTGGTTGGCTCTATAATGTGTTCAAGCGACAAGACAGGTGAACTTAAACACCGAACCTCTTCCAGGATAATTTGCAATGACTGTATCAGGTTTTTTTCAGCTTCCGATATTTCTTCATCAGGTTGTTGTTGAGTTTCAAGGACGATTCCTATCACCTCATAAAGACGTCCACGACAAAACCTCAGAAAAATATCATCTTCAATCATTGGCCGTTCAAGTGCAGAGGTCATATGAGGACACATAGAAATCATAAACTGCGAGTCTTCTGTTTTTCTAAGATCTTTGTGTACGACACTCGCCAAGGCTTTTATAGCCACAGACAGTGAAGACGAATGCTCTGGCGGTTTTCCAATCCTCAAAGCTCTAAATACCACTTCATGAAAAGAAATCAATTTCTCTTCATTTGCTTGTTTACACATACCGTAGTCAATGCAATTTCTAATTAAATCTTTTGTTTCCTCTGCATTGAGGAATGCAGATTTGTCAATGTCAACAACCTCATCCTCCCTCAAATAGTGCATTACTCTGCTCACCAGAATCCGTGGTATATTGCCGTGGTGAAACATGGAAAGTGAGCACATGGCTTTCCACCTCCTTTGCTCTCTCTTATCTACCTTCTTAGGTTTCAATAAAAACAAAATAGACTCATACAAGTGACGTTGATTTGGGTTCAAATCTTTAATTTTCTCCGATTCATTTTCAAACACAGCTTGTTCGAGCGATTCGTTCTCAATATTTTGTAAATATTCTTGATAGCTTTCAGGTTGCGTGGCTTTGACCGCCAACAAACCCAATGGAGAACCGCTCAATCTTCTTATAATCTGAATGGCCGCTTGTTTTTCGTCCTCCGTGCTGTTTTCTTCCAACCCCAGAAAAGCAAGACCCTCTTCTGTCTGAAAACCGTCGACTTGCTGCATAAAATAGCCAGCATTTTCAATAGTATCGTAAAAACTCTTGGACTGTGAGGTGAAATAAACATGCATTTTTGCAGCTTTTCCTGCTACGGAAGTTAGGCAATCAAGGAAATTGTCAAAAAAATCTCTGTCACATTTTTTCGGATCTTCGACAATAACGAGGATTGGAAATTGGCATGACGCAAGTATATCGACATACTGCTGACACCTGTTGTTATTCATGGATTCCAAGGCGGTTTGCATCACTCCTTCCTCAACAAGAACCAAACTGTTTTTTACCATTGACTCAAGTAGCTTTTTTAACTGAACCTTAATATCATGGTTGTTATCACTGCATTCAATATGCCATTTCGCAAAAGACCCCTCAACATCATTGGAAAAATCCGACCCAAGTTTCCGTACTATTTCGGACTTCCCCGAACCGGGCATACCCTGCAGGTGCATCACCGTGATTATTTTTCCTTGCAGTTGATGTTTGGCTCGCAAATATGCCTGACTTTCTACGAACCGAGGTGTAACTCGTCCAACAGTGTCAATTGATGTGGGGCTTGTGGTAGCACTTTGTTCCATATCTATATCTATATGTGGACAACAGCAAAAAAATACGCGTAATATTTATCCATAACAGTTGTCGAAAAGTTTCGGTTTGACTTTGAATAACCTTGTCACAAACACAAGAAAATTTACATTGTTAAAAACGTGTACTTTTGGTTTAATTTGACTTGTGTGAAAGAAACAATTTTGTAAAGCATGCAAAGGTTCAAAACATGTGCTGTGATTACAAAAAAACGCTAAAGTAACTATACACAGACATTGGCAAACGGTTTTGTATTACTTACGAGGTGGTGAGGTATCGTTGACAATGTGATAATGTGCCTCACCGGCAAGGAAAATACTGAAATCTGGAAACACAATAAGGTGCAACATATATTACAAAGCTCAATTAGTGGAAAAACGTTTATGTTTTATTTGTAAGACATCTAATAATAACAGTTACAAAAGAACTAAAGGAAAAAAAGCTATTAGAGATGTAATGCTAGCTGAACAATATTGATTTTGTTTTAAAACAATGTATAGGAACATGTCTGTTGCCAATTTCCAGTAATGCGATTTGAATCTTAAAAGTCTATCTTCATAAACAATTGGAATAAACAGTTCATGGTTTCGACTTTATCACTAATTTTGACATCACAATGCTACAGGTAAAGATGTACAGAAAATGCATTGGTTTAGATATATGAGTTGTTTACTAAAATGGGTGTAGCGCTGCGGTAAATCGTTTTGTGTGAACTTTTGTTTTGTAGAGGCAGAAATTGTCGTTGAATACAAGTACCAAATACCAAAATAGTAAATTTACGTTTAGGCAAAGAAAAGCGTCTCGAATTACCGGCAACTAGCGGGTCTGACAGCTTAATTGCACTGATGTGCGCGTTTACTGTCTCATTGGCTGGGAATGTCGCAGCATATGAAACGTGAGACCTAAAATCAAATTATAAACGTGTTTTGCTAACTCTCTAGGTAACATAGTTGAACGCATTATCAAAGTATCAGGGTTCGTCTGCTGTCAGTTTTAACACGATCAAGATTTGTTCGCCGCAGTAAAAACACATACAACAGTCAAGTTGCTGCCAGACGCGCTTTGTTGCCGTCAATTCGAGACGCTTATCTTTGCCTTAGTGTACATTTTCGTTTTTGGCGCTTGGTACTTATATTGCTCGACAATATTTGCTTCACCTAAACGCAAAATTTTTCCCACAAATGAGTTTACCGCAGCGCTACACGCGTTATCGTATACAACTCCTATCTAACCCAATGCATTTTCAGCCAATCTTTACCTGCGGCGTTGTGACGTCAGTCGTCAGAACGATTGTTAACGCGAAGGCGGAACCATGAATAGGTTCTCAACCAGGAGTTACTTGGTTCATTATAGGAGAAAAATTGGTTCAAAACCATCAGTTACGATCCATTAGACGGACATTTACTTTAGACTATATGCAAAACATTTCGACTTTTCAACAACATAAGCTCTGTTACAACACGAAAAAGGCATTGTAAACCCTATGGCTAGCCAAGCGTATCCATAAAACGTCTTACCAGTCGTGGCGTTAGTCATCGTTGTTTTCTACTTGTCCAGTAGTTACAAAATGAAGAAGACCAGGTCTCAGTTTACTATTACATACCCCGACATGAAAGTTCAGAAAAGTCCCGACACCTGATTGAATAAAACAATCTCATCATAATTATTACAATTCACATATTTCTGGAAATGTGTCCTAGGTTAAAGACATAGACATAACATTACTCAAACTACTACACTTTATTTGTGCGTCGAAATTACTGCTGTTACAAACACAGTCGTGTATATTGCTGTTTATTTACAACAACCTTGTCCTAAGGTTGCAACTGTACTATTAGGTTGTTCTGTTGAATGACTTGATGACAACTAAATGAAGTTTGTGCGCTACATCTTGTTTCTGTAGACAGTATGTTATGTTATTTCTCTGACATTGCTGTAACTACAACAACCTCTAAACCAACTGCTGTGCTATCTTGTAGTTAATGTTTAGGTACACGTATTATTTCACAAAGCGTTTTCGAACTAACGATTCGTCTCCCTCTTCAGTAATAAACTTGTGCAGAATTTTCAGAACACTTGTCATTCCTTTTTTCACAGTTAAGCGTAGGTGGAAGCAGTCAAGCACAACCCAAGCTGTTACCACTGCGGAAACCCCGACAATGAGATATTGGTCGTATTATATTTTGTGTAGAAGCATGTCGTACCTTTCAAAATTACATAGTGATAACGTGCAATTGTTAATATGGCCATGAAGGTAACACGGAATTTATACCTTAAATAAAGAAAATACTCATAGAGTTGCAATCAACAATGTTGGTTATGCAATAACTGTAACTTGTTCCAGGATACCTGCAGTACAATTCGCAATCAAGTTCCTTGTGGGCACAGCTTTGAATTCATCGACCGCGCGGTTAACCCTATAAATGTCATAAAGTTATTGTACTATACACAAGCCTCCAGACGTCCACAAGGCTAGGTAAATAGCTTCCTTGGTTACGAACCCCTGCTTCTGAAATATAAATCTTTGTGCTGTCCGTGGGCTATTGATTCTTTTGTATAGGCGACTTGGTCTTGTTTAAATTTATGCGCAGAAAGAATGTTCTTTGTGTAGAATTATCGCCCATGCGTTCCTAAAACCTATTCATTACAAGCAAGCGCTAGAGACCAAGAACAAAAAGACGTCCAGGCAGAACATAAAACAATGGAAACAAAATCGCGTGGGTGTATTTGGTTGGAGTTTTCTTAGTGTGACATAGTATTTACCAGCACCAATATAAATATGTAAGATTTGTTTTTAATGTATGGTGCGACTTTAATATATATTAAGGAGAAAGTCCTTTTAAGTCACATCACTGACTGCAGCTTAATGTGTTTAGTGTTTTTCTGGCCGGGGTTTAAATTATATATAGTAATGTGTTATATAGGCTGTTTCAGAAGGCAAAGCATTGCTGAATCTTATTATAAGCAAAGTGGAGCCAATAATATGAATTGTGTAGCTGCACTGATGAGACCTTTCAGGTCGAAACAGTAGCCATCTGTCTGCAGCTTACACAATGCTGAATTTATGAGTATGTAACATAAAATAACATGTATATTGTTGATACGGACATGCAGGTAGCACCGAAAATATACTGTACATTACAAAAAATCTTGCTTACAAAAATACACTTGCATACTATACCATATCTGGATGTTATCGTCTGGCGTTTTTCCGCTGCGAATAAGAATGTTCCTTGTGTCGAATCACCCAAGCATTCCAACAACGTATTCATTGCAATTTACACAAACAAACGTTTGAGACCATAAGAGCAACTCCTAAGATTGCGACTTTGTAGAAGGTGGAGCATGTTTTTTGTAACTGACCACAAACAGCTAATTCATATCTTTTAAAGAAACTCAAGTGCAATGCCACTTTGGCAAATTCGCCATTTAAGTTTAATTTTTGAATTTACCACTGACATGCACCACATAAAGGACCACAGAAATTTGTCTGCTGTTGCACATTATTAATGCTATGTCATTTTCGAATCTGTAATCGATTTTTTTCAGATAAAAAAAACACAACGAAATAACGAGGAAATTCATGCATTTCGCACCTCACGTCACTTAGGTTTTGTGATGTACCTTTGTTTGGAACCGAACTGACAATCCTTTGCGACGTTTCTAAAGGGTACCCCCGTCCTGTGGTTGCCAATGCTTACCGTCGCCAAACTTATGAGGCTGTTCACAACTTGTCACACCCAGCATTCACGCAACTCGTAACCTTGTGTCCGATTGCTTCATATGGCATTGGACAAGAAAGTTGGTTACTGGTTGCGAACTTGTTTTAAAATGCCAGAAAGCTAAAATCTGGCAACATACCGCTGCTGATTTCAGTTCTTTTGCACTACCGACCAGAAGATTTGCCAATATTCAGCTTGTCTCAGGGATATACCTATTTGTTTGCGTGCATCAATCGAATTTCTTGATGGCTTACAGCTATTCCCATGGCAGATGCAACCGCGCAGTCTTAGGCATGAGCCTTGCTTTTATGGGTTTCGCGCTTTAGAACCCCATAAAACATCACATCGGAGAAGGGACGCTAGTTTGAATCAACACTGTAGCCAACCTTTTGACAACGAACAACGTCCTATCGCGCTCAGTACAACGGCATTGTAGAAAGAAAACAAACGATTGGTTTAATCATCTTACCATTGTATTACTCGGCATGAGCTCAGCTTTAAAGGAAGACATCGCATGTTCTCCCGCGGAGTTGATATATGGTGTTATCACGCAATTGCCCGCCGAGTTTTTCACGTCTTCGAACGAGCCTAAAGATCCAAGGTTGTTTTCTGGCAATCTTTTTTTCCCTGTTCCGCAGCCAAACTCATCCTATCGTCCGACAGCTCTGGTCGTGTTGTAAATTTGTCTTTACTTTTTCTTATGTTTGCTTTATTGCGTGCACGCGTCATTCCATTTTGTTGACTCGCAATAAACGGACGCAAAGCAGTTGTGCCTGCAGTGCCGCTTTAAAGGTTGGGATGTGAACACTTTGAACAATCTGTATTTAGGCACGCAATTCCAAAATAAGCACATTTCAAAAACGGACAATCGCAAGATATTGCTTGTGAAAATAAGCACAAATCTTAGAAAAAGGCACGAATGGTGACCCATATGATTAGCGTAGTATTTAATGTTGTGAACACAAATATATTTGGGCGGCTCAATTAATATGCGAACCGAGAATGAAAGTTACAGTTTTCGTCACCACCATATTATATTACCACCCGTATACACGAATAATTGGTTGATCTTCAGTAGTGTTATTTGAACCAATTATTTGTCTATACGGGTGGTAATGAATACTTTCTTCACGTTCATCATTACCAAAAGCAAATGTTTGTGCGCGAAAATTTGCATATGTGGATTTTACCACCATGAACAGGTTTGTTTGATTTCATAGGCGGTTAATGACGATGGAACACACTAGCTGAAGCAATGTTGAATGATTGTGAACTGTATATATAAACATATGGCTACGAAAGAAAAGAAATTCGTCGCGATGGAAACAAACAATAATTTACGAATGTCAAACCTTTGCAGGAGACAGTGAGATAATGTTACAGCTAGGATCTCGCTTTGTTTTTATAGCTTGACAGCCCACGAAGCACAGCATGTAAAAGATCAATATATTTCATCTTAAATCGTAGCACAGCATGTTTACTATCAACTATGACATTACAGTTTTTGGAAGATGTATAAATTCAAACCCCACAACTACGCATAGAATCTACACAGCAATACAACAATATATCGGACAAGAAAGCCTATGACGGGACGGATCAAAAATAAGCAATGAAACAAAGGACTAAATAGTTTGAAAGCAAAACAACTCCGGTGCAAAGCCAAAGATAGTATGCTAGACAACTGAACGACACAAAAAGACAGCAACACAACTGAAGCACATCTCGTGACAGCAGCTGCTCTCGGGAGGTCTAAGGCTCCTTCATTCCACAAGTATCATTGGATGATTGGAACATTTTACATTGTGACTACCATACATGTGTACTCCATCAGAACAGAATATTTCATCATTGTTTGATTAATCAATCAATCAATAATCAACTAGTTGCTCTTGATATGCGTGTCATTCTCAAAGAATCCTCTAAGCATTAATGGTCATTACTGCAAACGCACTGGGCATGATTTTAGGTTGATTTAGGAACTAATAGTACATCAAGCAGTCTAATGCTATCTTCCAACTTTTCTACAAGATCTTTTTCCGTTTTGGCTCGATGTTCTAGTGTTTGTACACATTTCTCCTTACTATATTCTGCGTGATCCGAAAGACTACCGCGCAATACTGCCCTCGCGTGGTTGTAACAAGCCCAAGGAAATGATCGCGATGCTTCAGCAGGACTGTTTATCGCATCACTGCGCAATGCCTCTTCAAAGTGCTGCGTAGCTTTTATATATTCTCCCTTTGCTGCCCAGTACTTTCCGCAATACACAATGCATTTGGATGAAAGTCCCCATTCCATGTTAGCTCCGGCATGTTCGTATAAATCACGACAAACTCCATCTGCGGCATCCAACTTAAAGTCATCTCCAGGCCCAAGGGATATTAACTTTGCGTTGATGCGAACAATCGAGCGCTTGTGTGTTAAGGCGTCATACTCCTCTGTGTCTACGTGCTTTGTTATTCCATGTTCGTAGAACACAGTTTCGTGAGAAGCTCTCGTTAGAAGTTCGTTTTTAGGCTGTTGTGTATGATTCGTAAGGAGCTTATCTTTTACAAAATCCTTCGTTTCGACCAGAATTGCGCGCCTTTCGTTTTCAGTGAAACATTTCAAGCCTTTTAATCTTATACTGATAGATGCACTTGGGTTGATTCGCAAAAACAGAGGTGCGAATCCAAACCTATGATAAACTTCATCACCAATCGCCAAACACAATGTGGAATACCATTGAAAGCGCTTTCTGCGTTGGAATGTGACCTGACCTTTGTAATAGATGAACAACCGACTCATGCTGTGCAAAATTGAGGCTATTCTCTCAGCCAGATAAGTCGAACATAGCTTTTCTTCTTGGAGACAAAGTCTTGTGCGACGAAACAACCCCAACTTGTTAGGATTTAGCGGAGTCTGTTTCTCCAATGCTTTTTCAAAATATTTAGCAACATCCTCGTCTGAAAGCAAACAATAATGTTCCATTTCGCTGGCTTTTGGATGCAAAACAATAGAGATGAAATTGTCAATGCAAAATCCAACTGCAAACATCCTCTTTCCAGCATCAACAAGTTGGTCAACCAAAAACTGTGCTCTGTCATCAGCGTTTCCATCATCACTTTGTTTTCTGATACTGTCCAACGTTATTGAACAATTTTCCTTAAATCGTGAGACCAGAGTAATTATTGTTTTAATTGCTTCCATTAAGTGAAATTCGGCCTCCGAAATTTCCTCATCGGGCTTTTGATGCGAACCCTGAATAACGCCAATCACCTCATGCAAATGTGCACGGCAAAACTGAAGTAAAATACTGCTGTTTTCATCTGATTGGTGATTTAGTGTAGAGGTCATGTGCGGTAGCATCATTCTCATTATTCGTAAGTCTTCTGACTTTCTGATATCTTTATGGACGATACTTGCCAATGCTTTAACAGCAACACAAAGTGATGCCTCATAATCTGCGGTTTGTCCAATTCTCAAAGCGGTGAATACAACTTCGTGAAAGGATATGTTTCCGTCTTCCTTATCCTCTTTGCACATACCGAAGTTGAGGCAATTTCTGATGAAATCTTTTGCTTCCTCCTTGTTAAGGAAGGCGCACTTGTCAATATCATCTTCTTGCTCCCCTCTTAAGTAGTGCATCACCCTTCTCACCAGTATCTGTGGTAGGTTACCATGGTGAAACATGGAAAGTGAGCAAATAGCATTCCACCTTCTT
Source organism: Ascidia mentula (assembly GCF_947561715.1). Classification (NCBI taxonomy): domain Eukaryota; kingdom Metazoa; phylum Chordata; class Ascidiacea; order Phlebobranchia; family Ascidiidae; genus Ascidia; species Ascidia mentula. The sequence continues at coordinate 17,523,015 of NC_138568.1, read as the reverse complement.
TGGTTTCTTGTTGATTCTTTCTTATTATCGGTGTTTGTTTTTGATTCCTTGGTTGCTTTTTTGTTGTCGGTGTTTGGTTTTAATAAAAACAAGATGGCTTCGTATAAATGTCGTTGCTTTCGATTTAAGTCCTTAATTTGTTCCGATTCGTTTTCGAAGACAGCCTGTATGAGCGATTCGTTCTCAATATTTTGTAAATACTCCTGATAGCTATCTGGTTGTGTAGACTTAACCGCCAACAAACCCAATGGAGAACCACTTAATCTCCCAATGATCTTTTTTGCTGCTTTCTTTTCGACATCAGGACAGTTTTCGTCCAATCCTAGAAAAACAAGACCCTCTTCTATCCGCAGACCGCCGACTTCTTGCATGAAATAACGACTACTTTCGAAGGAGTGGCAAATGCTTTTGGATTGTGAAGTGAGATAGACATGTAACTTTTCAATACGTTCTTCGATACCAATAATACAATATAGAAAGTTGTTTAAAAACAACCCGTCTTCTTGTTTGGGATCTTCCACAATAATGAGGATTGGAAATTGGCATGACGCCAGTATATCGACATACTGTTGACATCTGTTATTATTCATGGATTCCAAGGCGGTTTCCATCACTCCTTCCTCAACAAGAACCAAACCATTTTTTATCATTGACTCCAGAAACTTTTTTAATTGGACTTTAATATTATGACTGTTATCACTACATTCAATGTGCCACTTGGCAATTGGTTCAATTCTGCCGCAAGAAAAATCCGCCCCGAGTTTACGAACTATTTCGGACTTCCCCGAACCGGGCAAACCCTGCAGGTGCAGTATCGAAACAATTTTTTCTTCTTGTTGACATTTAGCTTGCCAATATGCCTGGCTTTCGATGAACCCTGGTGTTACGCTGCCGACATTGTCAATGGATTTGTGCAGTGGAATTCGAGTTGGTACAGCACCTATAAAAAACATATAAAAGTATTGAGATTGTCCAAAAATAGTTAATATTGATTTTCCACCGTTTTATGCCAGAATGAGTACACTGTAAATCTGGTTTTTAAAATATAACACAACCGAAACACTTTGACTAAGATACTGTTGCGTGAAAACATTGAGAGGTCTAAAACTAACCCAACGTCGACCTGTAAACAATAGTTGAACGAAATAGTAGCTATATCTGCACATTGACCGTAATATTTGTGATTGGACATTGCACACTTCTCAAATTGAATTTTTTGCACGGATTAAATTTTGAAGCTAAAACATAAAAATGAGTACTTAGTTCACATAGAACTTGCGTTATAATTATAATTAACCGTAGTCGTAATTGTGCCACATTTTAGGTTATAAGATTGTTTTTGCAAAAGAACACCATGGGCCAAGGCTTGTGCGAAGTTTTATTGACGAAAGTGTATGGCGCGTATGCATATGACCTGGTGACTTGAACGAGCGGCGGGCGACGGTCGGGTTTGAGTAAGTTATCTTTGAATTTCGCATAGCCACCGGGGCTGGATTTGCTAAATTTTGATTTCATTCGATAGTAGGAGGTTATAAGATTGTTTTTGCAAAAGAACTGCATGGGCCGAGGCTTGTGCGTGGTTTTATGGACGAAAGTGTACGGCGCGTATGCATATGGCCTGCTGGTGACTTGAACGAGCGGCGGGCGACGGTCGGGTTTGAGTAAGTTATCTTTGAATTTCGCATAGCCACCGGGGCTGGATTTGTTAAATTTTGATTTCATTCGATAGTAGGAGGTTATAAGATTGTTTTTGCAAAAGAACTGCATGGGCCGAGACCTGTGCGTGGTTTTATCGACGAAAGTGTATGGCGCGTATGCATATGGCCTGGTGACTTGAACGAGCGGCGGGCGACGGTCGGGTTTGAGTAAGTTATCGTTGAATTTCGCATAGCCACCGGGGGTGAATTTGTTAAATTTTGATTTCATTCGATAGTAGGAGGTTATAAGATTGTTTTTGCAAAAGAACAGCCCGGACCAAGGCTTGTGCGAAGTTTTATCGACGAAAGTGTATGGCACGTATGCATGTGGCCTGGTGACTTGAACGAGCGACGGGCGACGGTCGGGTTTGAGTGTGTTATCGTTGAATTTCGCATAGCCACCGGGGCTGAATTTGTTAAATTTTGATTTCATTCGATAGTAGGAGGTTATAAGATTGTTTTTGCAAAAGAACAGCCCGGGCCAAGGCTTGTGCGAGGTTTTATCGACATAATTATGCAGCGAACCACTCCTAGGCCCTGTTTGCAATGGCGATTTTTTTTGTAAACTAACATCCTTCTGGTAACGGTAAGTAATTTAGAGTCATTGTTTTGGCATGACGTTGCCCTATACAGCCTTCGCATGATTATGTAGAACAAAACTGTGCATGGCTTTTACTATTATGCAGTAGCGCTGATTCTGCCATTTAGGTTTTCTACAGTTGTTAAATTGTAATGATAATTTATACAACAGAGGTATATAGGTAATCTATTGATTGTGTGTAAACAAGATTGATTGTGTGTAAACAAGTTTATTGCAATATAGTGTGACATATCAACACAGAATAGTGTTGCATCCTTTAATTTCATAAATATGTGATGTATTTGGTGATGCAAGCACAGAAATCAATTTACCAAATGCTGATGGTGGCTCAGGTTTTGCAAATGCTGCATTTTTATATTAATGTTGGTTTAATGAACCCAAAGCTACAAGGATTGGTGATCAACACAAAACAGCACAAGTTAGGAGTAGTCTTAGAATGGTTAAGGTTTCGGTTAATGTTTATCACATACCATTTTTAAACAACTGAAGTGTTTACTTTTTCTGCGAGGTGTTTTGGAAAGCCTGCAATTTATTGATATTATTCGTTTTTTCTGAGTCTGATTGAATAACATAATGTCATTTTTGGATCGTATATGAAAGAACATGACATTGCTCCACCACATAAACCCTTTTTATTTTTTTGTATGTATTCTTACGAATCTAAAATTTTCAATGCAATAGCCAGTCACAAGCACAACATTGTAGTTTATTACTGGCCATTGCTCAACATACCAACAAAGTACAGAAGTATATTGAGGCTAATTCAGCTACTTAGCATGTTTACAAGTGTGGAGGTTAAGAAGGTTAATGCTACAAGTTTAATGCTGTGCAATTTTGTACAGAGCATGCAATACCTGAATGCTGGATTGACTCAGCAATGGTGTTCCCAAGCATTTTTATGGCATGCTACTGGTTGTGCTTGGAGATACCCCTGCTTCTCAGGCCATGGGTAGCTTCAAAGAGGGTGTTAGCTGTGCCGTTAAACCCAGTCAGATGTGTAATATTTTAAGTAGAGATATGTTGTGTGTTGTTACAAGTTAAAATTGCTGTTTGCAAATGAATAAGGAACATTATGAAAGGTTGACACAGTTAGAGTAGATTGCAGATTCATGATCAAATGCTCTGGTCGAAGCAAATGGAACCAAAAGGACTTTTCATGCAGACATCCCTCATTTCAATATTTGCACTTGTTTGTTACATGATCCAAAGCATGTTTTGTTGAAAGGCATTGCAAAAATTGAAGTAAAGCTTTTATTATACAGGTTTATTTTTAAAGGTAAATTATTTACTTGGATGACATTAATGCCAGACAAACGGATTTTAAACATTGCTGGACTGTCTGGTATTTGCGGTGATGCTGGCATTCTCTCATGAAAGGACAGTTCGACTCTAATAGAAGAATCTGATGTTGAAAGTAAAGTAACACTGCCAACATTTAGCACTGATGTAAGTACAGGCGTTATTAAAATTAAAAATCCAGCATCATTTATCAAGATTTGGCTAAAGTTGTGGAAGAATGCTCTCTATTTCATTTGTGAAATGTTGATATAACTACAAGGAATGAATGTAATGAATTTGGACAGAAATTGATCCCATGCATGACAGTTGACAATAATACAACTAGCTGGTGGTAGTCATGGGTATGTATATTCAGCTACCAGTTCATTTTATTGAAACATAGGTTGAAGATTCCTAATCTGTTCTTAATCAGATACTTTTTCTGCAGTCATTCTTGTCAAAGAAGCTTTCTCAAAAACTGAGAAACATAAGCATAAAAGAACAAAAGAGCTTGTACGGAAAAAAAATAACAAAAAAACTTCTTTGGCAATGACAAAACCCACAAGTTGTAATGATTCAGACTCAGAGGAAGAAGGGCCTGGCTACATTAAAAATGTTTCCCAAGATGTATATACATATATTTTTCATAAACTACATGTTGCAGCCATTTGTTAATCTCCAACCTATTCATTTTGCTTCTCACAAAGACTACATTTATACTTGCTTTTCAGTTTTGGAAAATGAAGCAGAAAATTGTTTTGGTGAAGAAACGAGCAAACTGTTTCTGCCAGAAGGGAAGATGTTCTAAAACAGTTCTGCATTGAAGGAGCAAAAAAAATGGAAGTTTTTTTTCATTTTGACACATTCAAAACATGTTCTATGTTAGCTCAAATGAAATGGGTAAGTTATAATTTTGTTGTCATGCTCAATGATAATGAAAATAAATATGTGTTGTTTCCAAACTGATTCCGTGCAGACACATGAACACAGGCCATCATGTGATTCAATTGATCTAGTGGCTTAGATAGTTGCAACAAAATAACAATTTTTTATACTTTCAGATAAGACAGGAATATGAAATACAGTTCGTGCATGATCTTTCCAAAATTAAAAGTTGTTACAATGAAATGCTTAGCATACTTGAGTGTATTTTCCACAATAGTGATGACAGTAATTCAGAGAAATCTGGGATATGTTTAATAAATCCATCATCATGCCAGATAAAACTTGCATTATTCCTAAACTTCATTGGTTTGAAGATAATTATGCTTATTAGCTTTGTGCTGTTGCTTAGTGCCTTGCTGTATTTTCTGTAATAAGTTTATTACATTATGAGTTTGGTCAGTGCACTGTAGTGATACTAACTTTTTTTAAGGATGTGGAAGCCGAAAATGATTTGATTTTAAAACTACAGGAAAAGGTTAGTCCAAAAGGAAACAAAAGCCATAAAAGTGATGGGAGTAATTTTTTGCCGTAGCAGAAATACAGAGCTATCATATAACCAAAGTCAAAACAGAATCAAAAAAAGTTCTATTTTATATGCTGGTAAATTGACAATTCAGTGAATTTCAATAGTTTAAACACCAGAGAAGGTTAATTCATTATTGACGTTGAATGGTGTAAAAATTCTCCAAAACCCTTTACCACCACAACACAATTATGCGTTGATCTAAATAAAACATGTTTTATGGTTGATACCATGATAGATCAATAGATAACATTCTTCAAACAAGTTTTCACAGCCTATGGGGCCTAAAATAATGTGTCAATCATGCATGCTTAGTAGTTCTGGGCTAAGTAGTTCTGGGAATGTGATAATGTATGTTATCGGCAACAACGGAACCATTGCTGTCAGTTACATTACAACTTGTAGGTTGCACTGAAACAACATGAGGTAAAATATGAGACAGTCCATAATATCGCATCAAATTTTATCCTCCGATATTTCGTGTTTGAAAAGGCATAAAATTAAAATATCGATAATAATACAAAACCCATCAGCTGATCGACCGCTGTATGCTTGGTTTCAAGCGTATAATTCTCTCAGCTAACAAACTGAGCAAATATCAATTATTGACTTCAAAACTTTGGTATCCCCATTTTTATGTTTACTCTGAACACAACTATCGTGAATAGACCAACACGCATCACCATAAAACGGAGGCAATGTGATTTAAGAGGTGATTATCAAGCACTATGAGGTCGTTGATTTTAATAGCATTTTTACCTGTTGTTCCATCAGTCATGTTTGCTTTCAATGTTTCGTGCTTTTATGCATCAATTTGGAAATCGACAGGTTCAAACTACAAACTTCTCTACACCATCCAACCACACCTATGGGTGTAGAAAACAGTCATTACAAACGCAATTAATCACAAGGCTGAAGAAACTATTTGAAGTAACTGTACATAAAATACCTCCTCTCTATTAACTATTTAAAACCAGTAGAATTTTTTATCAACCAGGCCACAGTTTCTTTTTTCTTTTAAGAATTATGTAAATGTCAGCATAACAAAAGTTATTATACTGGGTATGTACAAGACTAGTTATTACGAATACTTTTGGTGACTTTGTGACAACAACATATACGATAATGTAATATGGTGGCTTTGGTTCACCTATGATGGCACTAAAGATATGCAAAGAACATAATTTCAATCACTATTAATTGCTTCCCATTGCCTGATTGCTTGAAGCGGTCTTTGTAAAGACGTTTTGCATTCAAGTTTTAGCAGCAAGCAACTTTCTGGCTACTCTTGTGGTATTGTCATTCAGACAAAATTTAAAAAGGATTATTCGCAAAGAGCGTTCCGCACGAACGAACACAGTTTAAATCACAGCAAGTCTCACCAATTAAATTTTAAACCAAAAATCATCTAGAAAGTTAATGCACACGAATTACACGTTGCAAATCCCAGGTTTTCATCTGAATGACTTGGATCAGAGATTTTACGTGTTTTGCTAGGGGAGTTAAGTTACATTCAACCACGCGGCAAAATACTTTCCATTCCCTATAATTTTCAAAAAATCTCTGTATCTGTCAAGAATCTAGTGCTGATGAACGGAGAAGTATTAAAAATCGATACAAATCCCAGGTTTTTCACCATAATGACTGCTGTTTCATTGTCACACACCATTGCCAATTGTTGACATATTCGCAGGTTTTTCCCCTCAAACGAAATTGATTATAAATTTCCAAAAATTTTATCCAGTGAAATGGTGTAAACAGTCACAATCACAGAAAAGCCTACATATTTACCCACCAAAATTTATGATTAGTTTTCCAATTTTTTTGTCTTGAACATTACGGATCTCTACATTATTTTTTTACGAAAAAAACTACTGCTTTTTCATCTTTATTTTCCCATGCATTTTTTTATTGTGGCGTGTACTTTTTTCCAAATCCATCTTGTTTTGTAGATTTTGAAGAGCAATTACACCTTCCGTAGAAAAATAGGTGTCTATCAAATATGCGTGTACTCGCGGGTAACTGTTTTGTTCACGTTTGAAGAGCGCTAACTTTCAACGTAAACAACGTAAAAAGTATCCTCAGTATATAACAAATTTAAAAGAAATGCCCATTGAAAATCTCGAACTAGAATCTCCTCACCAATCTCTTAAAACTAAGTTACACAATTGACCACAAAACTAGTGCAACTATAAATGTGGGTAATATAACTGACTAAAATCAAAGCTATCTCGTGGTAAACAATTATACCTATCGCAACTATTTTGGCTTTTTACGTGATGATACAGAGGCGTGTACCCACATTTGGGTTTTGGTGTTTCTTGCTGCTACAATAACCAAACCAAAGAAATATCGGTATCTTACACTAACATCCATTTCACGAAAAGGTGCGTGTTTTTGCTCTTGATGCTCAAAATGATAAAAGCGACTCCAAGCTGTTTTTTAATACCTCTGCGAAAGATGTCAAACGGATCGTGGAATGATTGAAAACTTTTTATTAAAGAACGGACAAAAAGCCAATGAGATACCATAAAATTTATTTTAAATCCCAATCAAATTTTTGGAACTTTAAAGTCAATAAAAACTGTATTCCAAATTTCATTTGTCATTCCTTAAAACACGTCGCAAATACATACAAAAGAGTTATCTTCCGTGTTTGGCGCATTAACAAATTTTTAATCATACCAAGCTTGATAAAAAGAGAGAAAAAAACATTTATGTCCGTTAGTGAGGTTAAAGTTTATTCATGTCAGGAATCACTTCTTTTTTCCATCATTAATTTCCGGTTATTTTTTCTGGCGGTGCTTGAATGCCCAGGAATATGTTACATTTTAACCGTTGTGCAATGAAATAGATCGCCGCGTGGCGTTTCGTTGTCGGCCGCGTGGCGTTTCGTTGTGGGTTTATTAGTTGAATTCCCGACGTTTCTTTAGACCGCATATCAGTATTTCTATTGTGCCCGTCTTGTACTCCCCTGTCATAGAGAATCTCTGTTTCGTCACAAGGCAACCGGTGATGCATTGGGGTAAATTTTCGGGTTGAATGGGCAGGAAGTCACGTGGTGTAGCCAGGGCGAGCGTGTTTGGTGCAGTTTTAGTGCATTTTTTGCTCTTCTCAGTCAGTCAGACGTTTGGTGCAGGGTGCTGTGAAAAGTTTAGTAGCTCAAAATTGAATCATAGAAGTATACCTTAATTTGTGATTTTATGTTAGACCCGCGTCTTGGCTACGCATGAAGGTCAAAATTAGTTGCAGGATAGTTGCTTAAAGCACCCCCTAGGGGTAATTTCGCCCCCCGGTCAGACATTATTTTAGCTAAATGGGCTGCAAAAAATTTAAGATGGTTTCGCGAAAAAATGAATCACAAAAACCTCATCCAATTTGCAAATTAATATTGGCCCCAACCCTTTTCTACGCAATGGCAAAACAAATTGTCACAGGAAAGTTGCTTTAGTTGCCCCCTGGGACTGTTTTTGCTATCCTATAGGAAATAAGATCCTCCTGGAGGCTACTCAGATCCTTGCTGTGTCTTGTCCGATGCAGTTGCAATCAATTTTTTTTCTCTTTAAATAGTACCAGCAGATCTTCATGAGTCACCGACCACAGGAATTGTGGTGGGCAAACAAGCAAATCACCCAGTATGGGTATAATGTTGATGGCCTTCAAATCTTGAATTTGGGGATTTATTACTGATATGGGGCCTTTAAATTACTCAATCTGCAATATACGTTTATACGGACATCATTCACCCTTGCGTGGTCGGAAATACGATGGCACCATTACTAGAAATAGCTACAACCGACTATGGAATGGCAAAATTCACCGTGTTCGTTTCACGCGTTTGGCTTATTACCGGTTTGCATTTGACGTATCGGCACCATCCAAATGGCTTTGTATGACGGGTTCGACAACTCATCATTTGAGTTGGTAAGAATCCGCTGCGCCTTTGAACATGACTCATCAAATGCCGTACAACGCCGAGGCCAACCTCGGGGATTGCGAGAACTATTATCACTGCCAGGTCTGTCGCTGGCTCGCTCTCGATGCGCGGACATGGGCTCGGTAACTTGTTCGCCAGTTTAGGCCGCGCCATGTTACCAGTGCTAAAATCGGGCGTGCGGCAAGTGGGGCAGCAGTTTCCGGATCGGATGTTTCTGGAAGCCGGACAGGCCCAGAGGAAGGCGGCTATAAAGAGATCGCGTCAGGCGTGTCGCCGGTTATGAGCCACTGCAAGTCAGAACTTGACGTTGCCACCTGGCAAACCGGCGAAGAAGCGTAAACGCAAGCGCACCCTGACGAAATTTTCGCTTGAGGTATGGCGTTCATCAGTGAGAATTCGAGGCTTTATTTGTCAACTCGTCGCTCTTCGTCGAGCACTTGCCCTTCGCTACGGTAACAGACTTGGGTCGTATGAATTTTTTGATCGCCGCAGACAGGAAACATTTAAATTAAACGACACGTTGCTTTCTTGCACGGTGCGTATTATCAAAGCCGACGATACAAATTTGGACGCTCACGTATCCGTGGAACCTTTGAATTACTTTGCGAACGTCTTGTTCATATGGAACTGTCTCTCAATATTAAGACGGTGACGCCCGCCAATAATAATTACGCATACAAATCGTACATCGAAACACTTTTATCATTTGGATCAGACGCCAAGAATACACAACTAACCAATCGCTTTGGTATGGTTACGATGCAGGGCGGATAACGTATTGACGCGGGGTAACAGTGGATTTCAAACCCGTCGCGCGATGGCGGCCGAGAGCAGTATGTCAGCAGTCGAAGTACATCTGATACAGTTTGTTTTGTCTGGATTTGACGCCTGACCACAGAGACCTTTCAACCTTCTACCTCCGGCGTTCCGGCTTGGTGCGCTTGGAGGTGCGATTTCAAAACCGCGCTCACCGCGCCAGTGGCGATAATTGCATTTTGTGAATTTGACAATACAATCGAAATTGATCGCCTTGCAACTGATTTTGCTTCATGACGGACGCATGGATGAATTACAAATTGGCGCTGCGCTCTCACGCAACCGGGCAACAGCGCGTGTGTTTACGAACTTGCATCGTTACGTGAACGACCCCCTGCGTTGTATATTGTGAACAGCGATCTATCCAATCAACCTGGAATATATTGGCTTGTTTTTTGTTTCGACGCTCACGGGTTAAGTAAAATTTTTGACATTTTTGCCAGACCACCGTACTTTCGGGAGTTTAGCCCTTTTTTAGAAGCCAACACGACTGTAAGACCGTTTCGTTTGAATACGCGTGTTGTTTAAGGTCCATTATCTATTTCATGTAAGCACACTGTATTTTTTTCTCGATGTTTCGCGCACGCGACTTTAACCTGCAAGAAATTGTTAATTTGTATTCGGTTGATTTGCGTGGAAACGATTTATTTGTGGAACGTTTTGTATCGGATTTGTGAGAACACGGGGATGATTTATTTCGGGGTGTTTTGTGTCTGACAAGGGCACAGTGGCCCATATCTATTTTTAGTCCACGCAGAAAAAAGCGAGCTTACAAAACCACAGACACACATCAAAGCGAAATACAATGCGCAAAAAAATTTGCGACGATAAAAATGTAGAATGTTTCGGTTTCCCCCCCTAAAATTTTATTAAATTTACTTGAAATTTGATTAAAATTTAATTTAATTAAAATTAAATTCCTTCATACGAAAGAATCCGTAAGACTTGTGTGACGCATTTAAACTCATCCTGATTTGTTATCAAGGTCTTTGTCATTTATGTCACGATTTTTCAGTGCTACGGATTTGTGAGAACACGGGGATGATTTATTTCGGGGTGTTTTGTGTCTGACAAGGGACAGTGGCCCATATCTGTTTTTAGTCCACGCAGAAAAAAGCGAGCTTACAAAACCACAGACACACATCAAAGCGAAATACAATGCGCAAAAAATTCTGCGACGATAAAAATGTAGAATGTTTCGGTTTCCCCCCCTAAAATTTTATTAAATTTACTTGAAATTTGATTAAAATTTAATTTAATTAAAATTAAATTCCTTCATACGAAAGAATCCGTAAGACTTGTGTGACGCATTTAAACTCATCCTGATTTGTTATCCTGGATTATTACCAATTGCAGATAAAAGTTGCGCCTAAATACAAAACAATTTCAGCATGACTATTGCGTTTCCACACACTTCGGCACAGTACCAAATACTGGTACATTTTATGTGTCGCGTCACGGTTTCAGATTCGAAACCCATCGCTCCATGTATTACAAGGATCTGTTCTTCAACTGTCTTGAACGATTGAAAGACGTTGAGGTTTGTTGCCCAGCTCAAAAGCGTTTTGCTTTTGTAGCAAAGAGAGATGTGTAACCACTGCAAACTGTAATGTGACTGTAAAGTCCCAAAACTTTAACATGTCGTTTGCTGGGTCGATTCAAGGAGAGGTCGCAGTAAATCAAGTGAATGATTTTAGAAAAGATGCAAACTGCAAATCTAATTCAAAATTTACTTGCACGACACCAGAACATTGTATAGGCATGATCTTCCGAATTCAAATCACGGCCAACGTTTCACGATGCGCTTCATGCGACCGAAACAATTTTCGACCAGTCACCGTGAAACAGGTGATGCCACGACTAGTGTAACGTCATTGAAATAATGACATCAATCAGATTGCCTCAGGGTTAGGACACATTGGATTATTCGAAAACGCTATACGAAGTTTGCGATTCTTGCACCTGAAGTGGCTAAAAAAGATAACACGTGGCCCGACAAAACAAGGCGATCGACGGTAAATCCGCACAGTCAACTTAAAAAGGACACGACCAGCGTGATGTCATTAAAATCATAAATCCATTCAGACGGCAGCCCGCCGCGAAATACATATCGGCCCTGTTATACAGATAGCAACTACCCACACGAACATGACAGTGCTCTATGCCCGAAAACAATCCACACGCAACCTGAGTCACCAAAGACCATAACGCTGAATACACCTAACATTGCGAATCCAACTTACAATAAGAACGCACGGCTAACTGAAACGTCGATTCAGGCGAGAGATATAAAAATGTACCAAAGTCTTTGGATGTTTGTGCCTACAAGAACTCTCAAAATTAGGCATTTTTTTTCGCTAGCGGATACAATTAACAAGTGATTGACACCCAGACAATTGTTTGTTGATCTCGTCGCCACTGGCGTGATGTCATCGTGAAGGCATTGGGAAACGATCACATTCAGGAAAATGGTCACCCGATAAACCCACAACGAAATGCCACACGACCATGATAATAAATTCGCGGTGAACTGCGTGTGACCCCGGTCACGAATTTCTTAGCGCTGCATGTACTCTTTCCTTCTCCCAATCAGAAAGAGAACCGGAAGGAAGTCTCCTTGTTCTCTACTCTGTCAACTATATACTACTTTCATGGATGTAGTACTTACGTAGCAAAATTCGATAGAGTAAGAAAAGAAGAATTTCACTTGGTTTGGAAATGGTGTATTTAGTTCCAATTGCATTTGCTGAAGAAAAAGCTAATGCTGAAGAAAAGTTTAATTACGTAACCCCTGTCGTTCAGAGATAATATTCTGTCACAACTTCTTATGTACTATCACGCTTTTATTTACAATCCTTCAGATAAAGTAATTTGCTACACAAAACTTACAATATTTGAACATACACAATATACATTAACATTTGGTTAACAAGACGATTTAAAGCAATGTTACACTTCCACAATGGAAAATTCCTGTAAAGTCCATCCGATTTATGCCTAATGAGGCAGCGCAAATTATAGAATTTGCACGAAAGGAAAAATCGATCGATACGTTGAAAACAATACACAAAAATCCGCAGTTGATGGGAAACAACCAAATTTATATGACGACAAAACAAACGCTAGCACAATCAGAATGTAGCTGCCATTACTTGTAGCATATAAGGCTGCTGGTCCTTTTCATGGAAAAAGATAAAGGCAAACGCGTTTCATAAAACTAAAAATCGCATGATGTTCAGTTACAAAAGAACGCATGAAACTGGATAACCATCGGAAGACAACATTTCATAACGGCCAGGCGCAAAATAAACGATGTCATTTGCAATAACTTCCCACAAAACTCACACATGAAATTCACATCGCAAAAATGATCACCTTCAGACAAAAAAAAACCTATATGAATACATTCATGCAGTATATACAATATGAAAGAAATATGCATTTTCGAGTTTAAGTACTAGCTGTATCACGGAAACAGGTTGAAACAAAAAATCATTCTTTTTGAAATTATTTCGACTGAGCAACTAGCACTTCAAGTTGTCTAACACTTTCTTTCACATTTTCAACAAGGTCTTTGTCATTTATGTCACGATTTTTCAGTGCTACTTCGCATTTTGTTTTAATTGACTCCGCGCGATCTGTGATTTTACCACTTAATACAACCCTCGCACAATTTTAACAAACCCAACAAATACACTCCGATTGAACTGGATGATTCACAGAAAATCTTTGCAACGCCTCTTCAAATAGTTGTAAAGCTTTTGCATATTCACCCTTTGCAACCCAGTACTTCCCGCAATAAACTATAACATGGGGTGAAAGCCCCCATTCCATGTTAGCTCTGGCCTGTTCGTATAAATCACGGCAAAGTTCGTCAGCAGCGTTGATATCAATGTCATCTTTTGCACAAACAGATAATAGCTTGGTGTTAATTCGGACAATTGAGTTCTTGCGCGTCATGGCGTCAAAAACCTCTGTTTGAACAAAGTTTGGTAGTCCATGTTTGTAGTACTTGATCCCTGGCAAATGTTGTATTAAGAGCTTGTCGACAAAATCTTTTGTTTCAATCAGAAATTCGCGTCTCTCCTTTGGAGGAAAATCTTTGAGGCCTTTTAGTTTAATGCTGACCGATGCATTTGCGTTGATGCGCATGAAGATAAGTGCTATTCCAAACCTCTGGTAAACTTCATCACAAATCGCCAAACACAAAGTGGAAAACCACTGAAATCGCATTTTTCGTTCCAGACAGATGCCCCCCTTGTAAAAGATTAACGAACGACTCATGCTGTGCAAAATTGAGGCTATTCTCTCTGCGAGATATGTTGAGTAGAGTTTTTCTTTTTGAAGAAAAAGTTTTTCTTCTTGACGAAACAATTTCAACTTCTGTGGAGGCAACGGAGTCTGATTTTCCAAGGATTTTTCAAAATATTCGGCAATATCGTTAGGAAAGTCATTTTTCATATCGTTAGATTTTGGATGTAAAATAATCGATATATATTTTTCAATGTCAAAACCATTTGTCATCATCTTTCTTCCTCCTTCACTGAGGTGGTCAACTATGAATTTTGCCCTTTCTTTAGCCCCTTCATCAGAGTTTGTTTTCATAATCTTGTCAAAGGTCAACATAACGCCTTCATTTAAACTTGTGACTATCCGAATTATCGCTTTAATTGCTTCATTTAGGTTAACTTCTGCTTCAGATACTTCTTCATCGGGCTTTTGACGAGAACACTGAATAGTACCAATCACTTCATGCAAATGTGCACGACAAAATTGCACTAAAAAATCACTGTCAGCTAATGCTTGACGACTTAATGCGGATATAATGTGAGGAAGTATACTTCTCATCATTTTAAAGTCTTCCGGTTTTCTTACATCTTTATGTACGATACTTGCCAAGGCCTTAATGGCCAAATAGAGAGAAGATTGATATTCGCTTGTTTGTCCAACTCTTAAAGCTCTGAAAACAACTTCGTGAAACGATATATTTCCGTCTTCTCCATCCTTTCTGCATATGGAAAGATTATCGCAATATCTGATGAAATCTTTTGCTTCCTCCTGGTTAAGGAAGGCACACTTGGCAGCATCAACTTCTTCCTTCTCTCTCAAATAGTGCATCACTCTTCTCACAAGAATCAGTGGTATGTAACCATGGTGAAACATGGAAAGTGAGCAAATGGCTTTCCACCTCCTTTGCGCTTCCTTGTCGTCGATGTTTGGTTTCAACATCAACAGAATGGCCTCGTACACGTGTCGTTGTCTTTGATTTATTTGTTCAATTTGCTCTCTTTCGTTTTCAAAAATCTCCTGTTCTAGAGATTTGTTATCAATATTTTTGAGATAGTTTTCATAACTTTCTGGCTGTGTAGCCTTCACTGCTAACAAACCCAATGGAGAACCACTCAGTCTCTGAATAATCTCACTGGCAGCTTCTTTTTCGTCTCTATTGCGGTTCACTTCGAATCCGAGAAAAGCAAGACCCTCCTCTGTTTCTAGACCTGCGATTTCTTGCATGACATAAGTTGTACTTTCGCGAATGTCGCAAATGTTTTTGGATTGCGAAGTGACATAAATATGCAACTTTGCTGCTCGTTTTGGCACACAAGTTATGCAGTTTACAAAATTGTTTAATAACTCTCGATCATCCTGTTTAGGATCTTCGACAATGACGAGGATTTGAAATTGGCATGACGCAAGTATATTAATATACTGCTGACACCTGTTGTTATTCATGGATTCCAAGGCGGTTTCCATCACTCCTTCTTCGACAAACACCAAACTGTTTTTCACCATTGATTCAAGTAGCTTTTTTAACTGAACCTTAATATCATGGTTGTTATCACTGCATTCAATATGCCATTTGACACAAGGTCCCTCGAAATCATTGCAAAAATCCGCCCCAAGTTTCCGAACAATTTCGGACTTCCCCGAACCGGGCATCCCGTGTAGGTGCAGCACCGAAACAGCGTTTCCCTCTTGTTGTTCGTTAGCTTGCAGGTAAGCTTGACTTTCTACGAATCGTCGTGTCACTTGGCCGACATTGTCAAGGGATTGTGGATTTGAAATCTCATTTTGTGAAGAACCTATATTACATGTACGCAGATAGTAAAGAAGACTATCAAAATTTCAATTGGTAAGACATAATACAGTTAGAATTGGACTGTTTGTTCAACTTTCTCATTATGTATAAATATGCCAGTATTAGTGTACGACAGCTGTATTGATATGTAGCAAAATGATTTGCCTTTGTGGCTGCGATTATTACTGTAACTTTCTGTCATTTAAATTCTTGTAGACAGAAAGTTTATAAAAACACCGAACAGCCTAATGGCCAACAAATACTTGGTATCGCTTGATGTCTTACTTGTTTTGAAACACTTGTATAAGTATTGTTTCACACTAGTTTTACAATGCATAATTTTTGCGAACACTGCAAAAATTTGTCTTTGACCCAATTTCTTTGAAGACGCAGTCCACATGTTCAAACATTGACAAATTACAGCTTTGGAGTCTCAAATATAGATTGCAGCACTTACTAGGCTGGGAAGCAACGTTGTAAATGTGATATACATCTCCGCTCACAGTGGAAATGTTGTTATCCTTTAGGTTCCAACCTGAACTTTGTACTAAAACATCAAGGTATTCTATATATTATCAACAATATATGAAGGTGAAAAATTGTACCAATTTTCCATGTTTTGCAAATCCTTAAATGGTTGTAAAGTATTAAACTTTGAAGTAAAGTGCACACTTACGAATTTGTTGTTACAGTTTGATATGCAAAAGATTCTTTACTATTACCCGTTTAAACATGTCGTTCAGTATACGATTTTTGTTTGTTTGTTTTGTTTGTTTTTAGGCCAATTATGATTGAATAAATTTAGATTGTAAAAATTATGAGCGAGTGCCTTTTTAACAACGTGTTTTAACAAAAATCATCATTGTATTCTTGTATTTTACCTTATGGGTGGAAGTTAAATAGGGGAAAGAAAAAAGGCTCATACTCAGTAAGCAAAAAAAGAACCAGTTTCAGAAAGCTGTTTTAATAGCTGTTCCAAAGCCAGACTATAGCCTAGTGATGTCTTATGATAGCTTTACCTCCTTTTTGATCTGTCATCGTTATCAAATTTTCCACCGGTTCGAATGATTGCAATCCGAAAATACATATAGTAGTCTATTATTATCAAGTTTTTCTGTACAGTATAAAAATTGAAACTTAATGACTTTTCAACATTTGTCAACATGCTGAATTACAATGCTGACTTAACCCCTGCTGAATTACATCCTACTATACGCTGTGTGCTCACGTTTGTCACTGTAGTATGTGTACAACTATTTTCTCTACGGAAACTAGAATGTAAACACCTCTAAACTAACTACCTGGGTATTTTTGCAAAAGTAATGTATGAAAACGTTTGCAAATTGGATTTAGGTACGGTGTTGTTTTCACCACTAAACGTTTTTTCACCAACACCTCGCCCTTACCTTTTCAAAATTTGAAACCACTTGGTTATTTGCAGAGTTCCGTGAACAATGACCTTAGTGAATCGCGTAGGCGTGTCTTCTGAATCGCGCAGGCGTACCAAGTGACCCATAGAACTTGAGTCGCTACGGTTTTGAAAATCCAGTAAATGTTAAACCGAACAACTTGGTATGGTTGATTTTACTTTCTTGTAAATGAGTTATTTGTGATGAAAGCATCATGTCAAAGATGTAAAAATACAATGGCAACAGAGTTGCAGGTACACCCGGAAGGATAACACTAAAATTGTCCAGTAAATAACAATAAATCCTAATAAAACTGCTTTTGAACCACTAAATATAATGCTTTGTAGTTTAGCTGTGACTACAGCAATTCATTTTTGTTTTTATATGCATGTGCATAATTCGCATGTGTTTATTTTGGGCAATCCATTGGTGTAAATACTATGACGAAAATCTATGATTCTAGGCACATTTGTTTATTTCGTATTGATTGTCGATGTTCAGATTTGTTGAGGATTTAGTATTGCACATTCCTTCTATTCAACAGGATGTGTTTTTAATAGTCTATGCAGATTATTCAGTCGGTGTATCATAATCGAGAACAAACGCTTTGAACGCAACTGTTCATCATTATTTGTAGGCAATGGATGACTGCATTTACGTCAAGCTTTTAGCCTGCCGAAGAGCAGACAGTTGCGCAACCGGAAAAATTCAGCTAAGCGAAACTAGTCGAATGTCACGTATTACGAAAAAAGGGAGAGGGCCGACTGCGTCAGACAGCAGTGCGAATCACGCTATTTATCAGTCAGTCACAATGCCTTGGGAGCTAACATTAATGTTATATGTAGGTATTGTTTATATGTATATTTATAGGGCAAGAAAAAGAACTACCAATGTCTACATTTTACCTACGTCAAAAAAGATCAAATCTACGATGGCAACCACCAAAATGACGTGAAACACCGACGTGTCATCAGCCCATCACCACTGAGGAATGCGTCTGAAAATACTGTTTTTAAGTGCGATTGAACCTTTATCTGTCAGAAGACCAATACATATGGTTTGGTTTAATTTTTGTTTGACGTGCTACTACTATTAAGTTCCCTTGTCAATATTCATTAGAATTGTTGATTACGTTTCCAACCGGACGCAACACTTATCTTCACAATCCTAAACGTTTAGGCCTTGTGCATGCAGTTTCCTTATTCTTGTCATTTGGAAAGTATTTCAAAGCTTTTTTCAGAATTGCGCTTGTTAAGAACTGTTTACGAATCCAAATAAAGAGAAAATGTCACAAAACTACAGGAATCAACTCTGCTTGGTGGTGACCGACGGATCTGTCCTTACTTGTCAAATATCTAACAGTATGCTTACAAAGAGTTGCAGACAATCATCGTGAGTACGATTTTTTTATGAAATCAGCAGAGTATATCAAATTCGCCCAAACGGCGTCGTCCTTTCGGTACGAAAAAAAATGCCAACAAAGCGAACAAATGTGTCCAACAGGGAGCTACCCATACAAAAACGCGAGTGGCATAACCGGGGTTTCACCAAATTGCAAGTAAATTTGGAAATACAGAAGTTTCATTTGGCAAATACACGTAATGTTTTACAATTGCTGATGTTTTTATTGCGCTAATTTATTCAGCTAATATCAGCTGCATATAGCTTTCCGTCCATGAAAAACACGCTATTGTGTGTATCTGAGAACAAGTCTAAAAAAAATTAATGGTGCCGAATGGATGGACATTGAATTTGTTTCTGCAAACAAATGTCACATTTGGGCGTTAAGTAGGTAAGTATGACCCCGAAATGTGTTAAATTAACAATGTTGCCGTTGCATGCATAGCACGTGAGCAAGGTCGGTTGAAGGAAAAGCAATAATTTCTAACCCTACTCTGACAAAAGTATAATCTGATGCAAGCAACGCAACGAAAACCAAATCAATATAAATTTTAAATGATCATAATGGAAAATAAATTCAAGAGAACTTGAGTTTTTTTCGGGAAGCAGCAGCAGGAATAAGAAAATCACCAAAAATACAAGAAATTTGTACGGCAAAGTAACGAAAATTCAATTTGGACAAACCGTTTTCGAATGTTACAATAGATAAAATAAATCTACCAAATCCACAAACAAAATATCTTTAATTCAAACTTTACAAGACATATTAACAAAGTAGTAGGTCAAGATTTGAAATACATTCTTCCAGCTTTTTGACAAGATCTTTTTCCATTCTGTTGCGATGTTTTAGAGCTTCCTCGCATTGTGCTTTGCTCTTAACTGCCTGATCCGAAATATGTCCTCTCAATACCGCCCTCGCGTGGTTGTAGCAAGCCCAAGGAAACAATCGGGATGATTCGTCTGAACTTAACCGGACTACCTCACACTCCAAAGCTTCTTCAAAGTGTTGTAAAGCTTTTCTATAATCTCGCTTTGCTGCCCAATACTTTCCACAATAAACAATACACTTCGGAGAGAGTCCCCATTCCATGTTAGCTCTGGCAAGTTCGTGCAAATCTCGACAAACATCGTCAGCTGCGTCGGTGTCAAACTGACCGGTTCTGAGGGATATAAGTTTGGCATTTATGCGAACAAGCGAGCGCTTGTGTGTCATAACGTTGTGTTCCTCTGTGTCCACGTGCTTTGCTATCCCATGTTCATAAAATTCAGCCTCGCGGGAACGCTTTGTTAGTAGCTTATCCTTAATAAACTCTTTCGTTTCGACCAGAATTGCGCGTCTTTCCTGCGCAGAAAAACTTTTAAGTCCTTTCAATCTGATGCTAAGAGATGCACCTGCGTTGATGCGCAAAAAGATAGGTGCGATTCTGAACCTTTGGTGAATTTCATCACAAATTGCCAAGCACAAGGTGGAAAACCATTGGAAGCGTTTCCTCCTCGCGGTTGTCCTTCGACCTTTGTAATAGATTAACAAACGACTTAGAGTGTGTAAAATCGATGTTATTCTTTCTGCAAACAGTGTTAAGCAGAGCTTCCTTTCTTGGAGGAAAGGTTCTGATTTTCGAAACAATTTCAGTTTTTGTGGATGTGACGGTATCTGCTCCTCTAAACATTTGGCAAAGTAATTGGTAACACCCTCATGTGCACTATATTGTGGTATTTCATTCGATTTGGGTTGCAGCACGATGGACATATATTGATCAATGTAAAAACCAAGGCCATACATGCTCTTTCCAGCATCAACAAGTTGGTCAACTATCGATTTAGCTCTGGAATCAGCATTTCCAACTTCATTTTGTTTCATAATAACATCTAACTTTAAGGTACTGTTTCCATTTAATTGGTGGACCAGATTGATTATAATTTTAATGGACTTTGTTAAGTTGATTTCTGCTTCTGATACTTCTTCATCAGGATTTTGATGCGAACCGATTATTATGCCAATTACCTCATGCAGATGTGCACGGCATAACTGAAGAAAAATACTGCTGTTATTTCCTGTTTGGCGATGTAGCACTGACTTCATGTGAGGAAGCATACTTCTCATCATCTGCAAGTCCTCTGATTTCCTAACGTCTTTGTGGACGACACTGGACAACGCTTTAATTGCTACACATAGAGATGTCTCATAATCTGCGGTTTGTCCAATTCTCAAAGCTCTGAAAACAACTTCGTGAAAGGATATTTTTCCGTCTTCTTCTTTGTTACAAATAGCGATGTTGAGGCAATATCTGTTGAAATCTTTTGTTTCCTCCTTGTTAAGGTAGGCGCACTTGTCAATGTCATCTTCTTCCTCATCTCTCAAATAGTGCATCACTCTTTTCACCACAATCTGTGGTATGTAACCATGGTGAAACATAGAAAGTGAGCAAATAGCATTCCATCTCCTCTGCGCTTTCCTGTCGCCGTTATTTGGTCTTAATAAAAACAAAATGGCTTCGTACAAGTGTCGTTGATTTGGATTCAAATCTTTAATTTGCTCTTTCTCGTTTTCAAAAACAGTTTGTGCAAGAGATTCGTTTTTTATAGTTTTTAAATACTCCTGATAACTTTCAGGTTGTGTAGCCTTCACTGCTAACAAACCCAATGGAGAACCACTCAATCTCTGAATAATCTCACTGGCAGCATTCCTTTCGACCTCAGTGCTATGTTGTGTCAAATCCAGAAAAGCAAGGCCTTCATCAGGGAGCAGACCTTTGATTTCTTGCTTGAAAAAATTAATCCGATTTATAGTCGAAAAAATATTCTTAGATTGCGAAGTGACATAAACATGCATCTTTGCTTGACGTCCTGTCATGCAAGTTACACAATCCAGAAAGTTGTTAAAAAACCTTGGATCTTCCTGTTTAGGATCTTCGACAATGACGAGAATTTGGAATTGGCATGACGCAAGTATATCAACATACTGCTGACATCTGTTATTATTCATGGATTCCAAGGCGGTTTCCATCACTCCTTCTTCGACAAACACCAAACTGTTTTTCACCATTGATTCAAGTAGCTTTTTTAACTGAACCTTAATATCATGTTTTTTATCACTGCATTCAATATGCCATTTCGCAAAAGACCCCTCGACATCATTGGAAAAATCCGCACCAAGCTTTCGAACTATTTCGGACTTCCCCGAACCAGGCATCCCCTGCAGGTGCAGCACCGAAACTATTTTTCCTTGCAGTTGATGTTTTGCTTGCAAATATGCCTGACTTTCTACGAACCGAGGTGTAATACGTCCAACAGTGTCAATTGATGTGGGGCTTGTAGTAGTACTTTGTTCCATATCTATATGTGGACAACAGCAAAAAAGAATATTTATCCATAACAGTTGTCGAAAAGTTTCGGTTTGACTCTGAATAACCTTGTCACAAACACAAGAAAATTTACATTGTTAGAAACGTGTAGGCTACTTTTGGTTTAATTTGACTTGTGTAAAAGAAACAATTTTGTAAAGTATGCAAAGGTTTAAAACATGTGCTGTGGTTACAAAAAAATGCTAAAGTAACTGCACAGACATTGACAAACGGTTTTGTATTACTTACGAGGTGGTGAGGTATCGTTGACAATGTGATAATGTGCCTCACCGGCAAGGAAAATACTGAAATCTGGAAACACAATAAGGTGCAACATATATTACAAAGCTCAATTAGTGGAAAAACGTTTATACCAAGCGTTGTGTTTTATTTGTTAGACATCTAATAATAACAGTCACAAAAGAACTAAAGGAAAAAAAACTGTTAGAGATGTAATGCTAGCTGAACAATATTGATTTTGTTTTAAAACAATGTAAAGGAACATGTCTATTGCAAATTGCCAGCAGTAATGCGATTTGAATCTTAATAGTCTATCTTCATAAACAATTGGAATAAACAGTTCATGGTTTCGACTTTATCACTAATTTTGACATCACAATGCTACAGGTAAAGATGTACAGAAAATGCATTGGTTTAGATATATGAGTTGTTTACTAAAATGGGTGTAGCGCTGCGGTAAATCGTTTTGTGTGAACTTTTGTTTTGTAGAGGCAGAAATTGTCGTTGAATACAAGTACCAAATACCAAAATAGTAAATTTACGTTTAGGCAAAGAAAAGCGTCTCGAATTAACGGCAACTAGCGGGTCTGACAGCTTAATTGCACCGATGTGCGCGTTTACTGCCTCATTGGTTGGGAATGTCGCAGCATATGAAACGTGAGACCTAAAATCAAATTATAAACGTGTTCTGCTAACTCTCTAGGTAACTTAGTTGAACGCATTATCAAAAAAACAAAATCGATAAGTTTCAGGGTTCGTCTGCTGTCAGTTTTGACACGATCAAGATTTGTTCGCCGCAGTAAAAACACATACAACAGTCAAGTTGCTGCCAGACGCGCTTTGTTGCCGTCAATTCGAGACGCTTATCTTTGCCTTAGTGTACATTTTCGTTTTTGGCGCTTGGTACTTATATTGCTCGACAATATTTGCTTCACCTAAACGCAAAATTTTTCCCACAAAAATGAGTCTACCGCAGCGCTACACGCGTTATCGTATACAACTCCTATCTAACCCAATGCATTTTCAGCCAATCTTTACCTGCGGCATTGTGACGTCAGTCGTCAGAAGGATTGTTAACGCGAAGGCGGAACCATGAATAGGTTCTCAACCAGGAGTTACTTGGTTCATTACAGGAGAAAAATTGGTTCAAAACCATCAGCTACGATCCATTAGACGGACATTTACTTAAGACTACATGCCAAACATTTCGACTTTACAACAACATAAGCTCTGTTGCAACACGAAAAAGGCATTGTAAACCCCATGGCTAGCCAAGCGTATTCATAAAACGTCTTACCAGTCGTGGCATTAGTCATCGTTGTTTTCTACTTGTCCAGTAGTTACAAAATGAAGAAGACCAGGTCTCAGTTTACTATTACATACGCCGACATGAAAGTTCAGAAAAGTCCAGACACCTGATTGAATAAAACAGTCTCATCAAAATCAAATCACATCTTTCTGCAAATATGTCTTAGGGTGAAGAAATAGACATAACATTACTCAAACTACTACACTTTATTTGTGTGCGAAATTGCTGCTGTTACAAACACGATCTTGTACGTTGCTGTTTTTGTTTTTCATGACAACAACATTGCCCTATGGCTACAACTGTACTATTTGGCTGTTCTGTTGAATGGCTGAATGACAACTAAGTTTTGTGCGCTACATCTTGCTACTGCAGACAGTATGTTATGTTATTTCTCTGACATTGCTGTAACTACAACAACCTCTAAACCAACTGCTATGTTGTCTTAGATTTAATGTTCGTTTTCGAACTAACAAGTCGTCTGCCTCCCTAGTAATAAACCTGTGCAGAATTTTGAGAACACTTGACATTCACTTTTTCGCAGTTAAGCGTAGGTGGAAGCAGTCAAGCACAACCCAAGCTGTTACCACTGCGGAAACCACGACAATCTGATATGGGTCGTATTTGTACATGTTTTTGTGTAGAAGCATGCCGTACATGTCAAAATTAAATGGTGATAACGTGCAATTGTTAATATGACCATGAAGGTAACACGGAATTTATACCGTGAATAAAAAAAAAACTCATAGAGTTGCGATAAACAATGTTGGTTATGCAATAACTGTAACTTGTTCCAGGATACCTGCAGTACAATTCGCAATCAAGTTCCTTGTGGGCACAGCTTTGAATTCATCGACCGCGCGGTTAACCCTATAAATGTCATAAAGTTATTGTACTATACACAAGCCTCCAGACATCCACAAGGCTAGGTAAATAGCTTCCTTGGTTACGAACCGCTGCTTCTGAAAAATAAGTCTTTGTGCTGTCCGTGAGATATTGATTCTTTTGTACAGGCAACTTGGTCTTGTTTAAATTTTTGCGCAGAAAGAATGTTCTTTGTGTAGAATTATCGCCCATGCGTTCCTAAAACCTATTCATTACAAGCAAGCGCTAGAGACCAAGAACAAAAAGACGTCCAGGCAGAACATAAAACAATGGAAACAAAATCGCGTGGGTGTAATTGGTTGGAGTTTTCTTGGTGTGACATAGTATTTACCAGCACCAATATAAATATGTAAGATTTGTTTTTAACGTATGGTGCGACTTTAATATATATTAAGGAGAAAGTCCTTTTAAGTCACATCACTGACTGCAGCTTAATGTGTTTAGTGTTTTTCTGGCCGGGGTTTAAATTATATATAGTAATGTGTTATATAGGCTGTTTCAGAAGGCAAAGCATTGCTGAATCTTATTATAAGCAAAGTGGAGCCAATAATATGAATTGTGTAGCTGCACTGATGAGACCTTTCAGGTCGAAACAGTAGCCATCTGTCTGCAGCTTACACAATGCTGAATTTATGAGTATGTAACATAAAATAACATGTATATTGTTGATACGGACATGCAGGTAGCACCGAAAATATACTGTACATTACAAAAAATCTTGCTTACAAAAATACACTTGCATACTATACCATATCTGGATGTTATCGTCTGGCGTTTTTCCGCTGCGAATAAGAATGTTCCTTGTGTCGAATCACCCAAGCATTCCAACAACGTATTCATTGCAATTTACACAAACAAACGTTTGAGACCATAAGAGCAACTCCTAAGATTGCGACTTTGTAGAAGGTGGAGCATGTTTTTTGTAACTGACCACAAACCCCTAATTCATATCTTTTAAAGAAACTCAAGTGCAATGCCACTTTGGCAAATTCGCCATTTAAGTTTAATTTTTGAATTTACCACCGACATGCACCACAAAAAGCACCACAGAAATTTGTCTGCTGTTGCATTGTCAAGGGTCATTATTAATGCTATGTCATAATCTGTAATCGATTTTTCTCAGATGGCACAACGAAATAACGAGGAAATTCATGCATTTCGCACCTCACGTCACTTAGATTTTGTGATGTACCTTTGTTTGGATCCGAAGAAACAATCCTTTGTGACGTTTCTAAAGGGTACCCCCGTCCTGTGGCTGCCAATGCTTACCGTCGCCAAACTTACGACGCTGTTCACAACTCGTCACACCCAGCATTCACGCAACTCGTAACCTTGTGTCCGATTGCTTCATATGGCATGGTTTGGACAAGAATGTTGGTTACTGGTTGCGAACTTGTTTTACAATGCCAGAAAGCTAAAATCTGGCAACATACCGCTGCTGATTTCACTTCTTTTGCACAACCGACCAGAAGATTTGCCAATATTCAGCTTGTCTCAAGGATATACCTATTTATTTGCGTGCATCAATCGATTTACTTGATGGCTT
This sequence comes from Ascidia mentula, assembly GCF_947561715.1. Classification (NCBI taxonomy): domain Eukaryota; kingdom Metazoa; phylum Chordata; class Ascidiacea; order Phlebobranchia; family Ascidiidae; genus Ascidia; species Ascidia mentula. The sequence goes on along the minus strand of NC_138568.1, from coordinate 17,497,008 downwards.
ACAGCTATTCCCATGGCAGATGCAACCGCGCAGTCTTACGCAAGAGCCTTGCTTTTATGGGTTTCGCGCTTTAGAATCCCACAAACCATCACGTCGGAGAAGGGACGCTAGTTTCAATCAACACTCTAGCCAACCTTAACAAGTTACTAGGTGTCCATCGACAACGAGCAACGTCCTATCACGCTCAGTACAACGGCATTGTAGAAAGAATGCACCACCAGCTTAAAGCCGCCTTAAAAGCGCACTTGACAACAAACGATTGGTTTAATCATCTTACCATTGTATTACTCGGCATGAGCTTAGCTTTAAAGGATGAAATCGGGTATTCTGCCGCGGAGTTGATGTATGGTGCTACACTATAATTGCCTGGCAAGTTTTTCACGTCTTCGAACGAGCCTAAAGATCCAAGGTCGTTTTTGTCAAAACGAAGCGATTCTATGCGGGAATCGCGACCCACTCCAACAACCTGGAACCCACATTCTTATGACATGGTCTATTACGAAACTGCATGTTCGTTTTTGTTCAAAACAACGCACACTGCACACATTTGCAATGTCCTCACAACGACCCATTTAAAGTTATTCGAAATCACGCTAAACACTTTTGTCTTGAGATAAATGGCAATCGTGTTTTACCTGTTGCGCAGCCAAACACACCCTATCGTCCAACAGTGGCCCGCTCTGGTCGTGTTGTAAATTTGCCTTTACTTTCCTTATGTATGCTTCATTGCGTGCACGCGTCATTCCATTTTGTTGACTCGCAATAAACGGACGCAAAGCAGTTGTGCCTACAGTGCCGCTTAAAAGGTTGTCGACTTTCAACAATCTGTATTTAGGCACGCAATTCCAAAATAAGCATATTTCTTACAAAATCGGACATTTTCAAGATATTGCTTGTGATAATAAGCACAAATCTAAGAAAAAGGCACGAATGGTGACCCATATGATTAGCGTAGTATTTAATGTTGTGAACACAAATATATTTAGGCGGCTCAATTTATATGCGAACCGAGAATGAAAGTTACAGTTTTCGTCACCACCATATTATATTACCACCCGTATAAACGAATAATTGGTTGATCTTCAGTAGTATTATTTGAACCAATTATTTGTCTATATGGGTGGTAATAAATACTTTCTTCACGTTCATCATTACCAAAAGCAAATGTTTGTGCGCGAAAATTTGCATATGTGGATTTTACCACCATGTCAGGTTTGTTTGATTTCATAGGCGGTTAATGACGATGGAACACACTAGCTGAAGCAATGTTGAATGATTGTGAACTGTATATATAAACATATGGCTACGAAAGAAAAGAAATTCGTCACGATGGAAACAAACAATAATTTACGAATGTCAAACCTTTGTAGGAGACAGTGAGATAATATTACAGCTAGGATCTCGCTTTGTTTTTATAGCTTGACAGCCCACGAAGCACAGCATGTAAAAGATCAATATATTTCATCTTAAATCGTAGCACAGCATGTTTACTATCAACTATGACATTACAGTTTTTGGAAGATGTATAAATTCAAACCCCACAACTACGCATAGAATCTACACAGCAATACAACAATATATCGGACAAGAAAGCCTATGACGGGACGGATCAAAAATAAGCAATGAAACAAAGGATTAAATAGTTTGAAAGCAAAACAACTCCGGTGCAAAGCCAAAGATAGTATGCTAGAAAACTGAACGACACAAAAAGACAGCAACACAACTGAAGCACATCTCGTGACAGCAGCTGCTCTCGGGAGGTCTACGGCTCCTTCATTCCACAAGTATCATTGGATGATTGGAACATTTTACATTGTAACTACCATGCATGTGTACTCCATCAGAGCAGAATATTTCATCATTGCTAGAAGTTTGTTTGATTAATCAATTATTTGCTATTGATATGCGTGTCATTCTCAAAGAATCCTCTAAGCATTGATGGTCATAACTGCAAACGCACTGGGCATGTTTTCAGGTTGATTGAGGAACTAATAGTACATCAAGCAGTCTAATGCTCTCTTCCAACCTTTTCACAAGATCTTTTTCCGTTTTGGCTCGATGTTCCAGAGCTTGTACACATTTTTCTTTACTGTACTCAGCGTGATCCGAAAGACTGCCGCGCAATACTGCCCTCGCGTGGTTGTAACAAGTCCAAGGAAATGATCGCGATGCTTCAGCAGGACTGTTAATCGCATCACTGCACAATGCCTCTTCAAAGTGCTGCGTAGCTCTTTTATATTCTCGCTTTGCAGCCCAGTACTTTCCGCAATACACAATGCATTTGGATGAAAGTCCCCATTCCATGTTGGCTCCGGCATGTTCGTATAAATCACGACAAACTCCATCTGCGGCATCCAACTTAAAGTCATCTCCAGGCCCAAGGGATATTAACTTTGCGTTGATGCGAACAATCGAGCGCTTGTGTGTTAAGGCGTCGTACTCCTCTGTGTCTACGTGCTTTGTTATTCCATGTTCGTAGAACACAGTTTCGTGAGAAGCTCTCGTTGGAAGTTCGTTTTTAGGCTGTTGTGTATGATTCGTTAGGAGCTTATCCTTTACAAAATCCTTCGTTTCGACTAGAATTGCACGTCTTTCGTTTTCAGCAAAAGATTTTAAGCCTTTTAATCTTATACTGATAGACGCACTTGGGTTGATACGCAAAAACAGAGGTGCGAATCCAAACCTATCACAAACTTCATCACCAATCGCCAAACACAATGTGGAATACCATTGGAAGCGCTTTCTGCGTTGGAATGTGACCTGACCTTTGTAATAGATGAACAACCGACTCATGCTGTGCAAAATTGAGGCCATTCTTTCAGCCAGGTACGTCGAACAAAGCTTTTCTTCTTGGAGACAAAGTCTTGTGCGACGAAACAACCTCAACTTATTTGGATTTAGCGGAATCTGTTTCTCCAATGCTTTTTCAAAGTATTTAGCAACATCCTCGTCTGAAAGCAAACAATAATGTTCCATTTCGCTGGCTTTTGGATGCAAAACAATAGAGATAAAATTGTCAATGCAAAATCCAACTGCAAACATCCTCTTTCCAGCATAAACAAGTTGGTCAACCAAAACCTGTGCTCTATCATCAGCGTTTCCATCATCATTTGGTATTCTGATACTGTCCAACGTTATTGAACAATTTTCCTTAAATCGTGATACAAGAGTAATTATTGTTCTAATTGCTTCAATTAAGTGAAATTCAGCCTCCGAAATTTCCTCATCGGGCTTTTGGTGCGAACCCTGAATAACGCCAATCACCTCATGCAAATGTGCACGGCAAAACTGAAGTAAAATACTGCTGTTTTCATCTGATTGGTGATTTAGTGTAGAGGTCATGTGCGGTAGCATCATTCTCATTATTCGTAAGTCTTCTGACTTTCTGATATCTTTATGGACGATACTTGCCAATGCTTTAACAGCAACACAAAGTGATGCCTCATAATCTGCGGTTTGTCCAATTCTCAAAGCTGTGAATACAACTTCGTGAAAGGATATGTTTCCGTCTTCCTTATCCTCTTTGCACATGCCGAAGTTGAGGCAATTTCTGATAAAATCTTTTGCTTCCTCCTTGTTGAGGAAGGCGCACTTGTCAATATCATCTTCGTGCTCCCCTCTTAAGTAGTGCATCACCCTTCTCACCAGTATCTGTGGTATGTTACCATGGTGAAACATGGAAAGTGAGCAAATAGCATTCCATCTTCTCTGTGCTTTCCTGTCGTCGTTATTTGGTTTTAATAAAAACAAAATGGCTTCGTACAAGTGTCGTTGATTTGGGTCCATTTGCTCTTTCTCGTATTCATAAACAGTTTGTGCAAGAGATTCCTTTTTTATATTTTGTAAATACTCCTGATAACTTTCAGGTTGTGTAGCCTTCACTGCGACCAAGCCCAATGGAGAACCACTCAATCTCTCAATAATCTCACATGCATCATTCTTTTCGACATCAGTGCTATGTTGTGTCAAACCTAGAAAGTCAAGACCCTCATCAGGGAGTAGACCTTTGATTTCTTGCTTCAAAAAATTAATCCGATTTATAGTTAGAAAAATATTCTCAGATTGCGAAGTGACATAAACATGTATCTTTGCTTGACGTCCTGTCACGTAAGTGATACAATCCAGAAAGTTGTTATAAAACCTTGAATCTTCCTGTTTAGGATCTTCGACAATGACGAGGATAGCGAATTTGCACGACGCAAGTATATCAACATACTGTTGACATCTGCTTTCATTCATATATTCCAAGGCCGTTTCCATCACTCCTTCTTCGACAAATATCAAACTATTCTTCACCATTGACTCCAGTAGCTTTTTTAACTGAACCTTAATATCATGGTTGTTATCACTGCATTCAATATGCCATTTGACCAAGGGCCCCTCTCGACCACCAGAAAAATCCGCACCAAGTTTGCGAACTATTTCGGACTTTCCCGAACCGGGCATCCCGTGTAGGTGCAAAACCGAAACTATTTTCCCATCTAGTTGATGCTTTGCTCGCAAGTAGGCCTGACTTTCCACGTAGTTTTGTGTAACTCGGCCGACTGTGTCAACAGATTTTGCACTGGGTTGTGAAATCGGTGTCGTTCCTGTGAATTATTGGCAAATTATTCCGATTGAATTTATTTTTCAGCAATTATTCGTGTAACCCACAACGGCAATTAACTTAAGAGGAGAGATAAGGTCACAAAGATATTTCCAATTTGTTATTTTAAATGCATGTTTATACTACATGTTAATAAATATTTTTGCAAATAGTATTGAACGCTATATTTCTACAACATTTTTCGTGTTGAGCACAAAACCGAATGTCATGGTTAATAAAGTTTATATAAATTTTTGTATCAAAAAACTTTTATCAAACCGTTAGCAAATTATTGTCACCAAAGAAACATGCTGCTATTGTAATGCTTACGATGTGAGTCATGAATATTGGTAATGTGATAGTGCACGTCACCGGTGAGAGTGGTAATGTTGCAATCAGTTATCACACGACTTGAGGCTTGTTCTGAAACAGCGGGAGATTCAACAAGTAAGAAATCATACAACTGAGGAATATTTGACTGAAAGCAAACTTCAAACCATATTGTGCAATGTGTGCTTAGGTTTGAATGAGAGGCTAAAGCAAACACAAATATTGATTTACGGCAACAGTTATGTTTACCGAAGGCCAACCTTTATGCCTTTGACGTGGGTTTGCCTTTTAATAAGCACTAGTCACAAACTTGTAAAAACTACTCTGTTGATAAAATTTACAGGTTGAAGACGAAATTTTATGAATATGAAATACCACATTACAAATATTTCACAAGCTTACCTTCTCTCTCTTCATTCATTGTCGATTTTAATATTTTGTAACTTTTCGTAATGCTCGATAATGGTTCGAGAGGTATAACTTTACCATTAATCCCAGTCTAATTTATCATCACAACTACTCCTGGATGAAACAGTGAATCTGATTACAAACAACAAATGGTGCATTTACTGGATTTGTTTTGCTGTTTGTTTACCATACACAAGTAGCGATTTACGATAATAACTGTTGAAAATATATGAAATTGTTATGTTGATTCCCAAAATAAATTAATAATGTATTCACTGTACTTGTGATTGTGTGTAAAGGTCACTGATCTAAAACAACACCTTAACCTACCACAAATTCACAATTATGTTTTTCGTTAACACTACACGGTTGAGTTAAGATTAAACGATCAATCGAGACAGACGTTGTTGGCCAGTCCTGCTATATGTGTATATCGCCTGTCCTTTGCCATCCTGTTACAGAGCCTAATATTCAGAATTTCTGTTCGAATATTGCTGCGCGGTTATTGACTACTCTACTGCCAAAGGAAAAGCCACTAACTAGTACCAGTAGCTAGCAGCCTACTACTGCTAAGCGTCTGCTGCCATACCACATTTACGTGGCATAGAAATCATAGAAAGCATAAAAAAATGTGTAAACCAAAAATTTCATGAGAGCTGCAGACAGGGTGTATACACGCACTGTTTCGACCTGTAAGGTCTCATCAGTGCAGCTGTTGATGTGGCACTGTGCTAGCTGGTAGACTAGCAGGCACACATATTTTCACTTTGTGGTACCATTCGGTCTATCGTCGATATGTTGGGTACCAAACTAGGTATCAACACAGACGAACAACGTGAAGCGCACTATGGCCAAAACAACTGTTTGGGATCCAATAGCGCTATCGGCTCGGCTTTCACCCAAATCATATTATATGCGCAAAAGAGCCATAATAATCAATGAGAGCTGCAGACAGGGTGTATACAATCTGTGTGCCTGCTAGTCTACCAGCTAGCACAGTGCCACATCAACAGCTGCACTGATGAGACCTTACAGGTCGAAACAGTGCGTGTAAACACCCTGTCTGCAGCTCTCATTGATTATTATGGCTCTTTTGCGCATACAAAAATTTTACCTAGTTTGGTGCCCAACGGATGACGGTGATTGTATAGTCACTACAAAGTGGAAGTCTTTGCCTGGCCGTTTGGTCAGCAAAGTCGTCTGATAGTCACACCAGCTGCACTGATTACACCTTTTAGGTCGAAACAGTGGCCATCTGTCTGTAGCTTATACACAAAAATTTTATGTCATACAAATATGTATGTATTGAATTTACTTCAATTGATGACCAGTAGGCTTTACGTTGTACTATCCGCGTCGTTTCTTAAATGCTCACGTTTTAGAACTTACCTTGTTTGAAGCTAATTCATCATCAAGCAGTAGGTTTTGTGCCGTATTACACAATATTAATGGATAAACTCCACACAGTTGCTTAATCTCACACCAATCACTCCAAATCGAGCTTACTAAAACATTTTTTACATGTTGGCCTACCATCATGATATGATAAAATATTTGCACAAACTTCCGCTCAATGCCGCCCTCGCGTGGTTGTAACAAGTCCAGGGAATAAATTGGGAGAATCATCTCCAAATTAAACCAACTTGTTAATAATTTTGAACTCAACGTCAAACATAAAGAAAATAATTTTTATGTGATTTTTTGCATCATGTTTTGTGGATGTAACGAGCCTCGCCAAAGAATTTTCCAATTAATTGTCAATATCCTTTGTTGAAAACCTGATATATTTTTGCATGTAAATCGATTTTGGTTAGAAGAGCGGTTATAGTATACAAGATAATGTGAACACAATTTGCCAAGATATTTTTTGCGCTTTCATCCTTGTTTCCAACGGTGTTTGGTTTCATAATTGTGCCAAAGTCACAAAGGTGTTTCGTTCTAATACCGACGTTAGTTGTCATTTAAACTGCCATTGCTTGAGTGAACTTAAGTTTATCTTACTGAGACAGCTGGTTTATAACTCTTGCTTGTCTGCGCTATGTTCTTTATTGCTTTTTTTCCGAGCTTCAATTACCAGAAACCGTATTCTTATAAGGCAAAGCATGAAAGGTATTTTTATTACAGCGTATTTTCAAACATGGACAATGCAATTATGTTACAAGCTTTACGTTGCAACGTACACATTATATTATGGAACTATATTGTTGTATATCGGCAACCAACGAGTGAAAACACAAAAATACAACACATTAAATTTCTGCCTTACGTCGCGTCAGTCTCAATACGCCTCAGAACCATATTAACCTCCCAAAGGCCACAATCAAAACGAACTCAGGGATATACCCATGTGGAGGCACGAGATGCGCATTTTGCCACCTGATAAACAGTGCTAATCAGCTCATAACAAAGCAGGGGCAGCATTTACCCCAAAGCGAACATTTTTCTGCAGGTCTAACAATGTGATGTACGTCATAACTTGTGCGCGTTTTCCACTTGCAGTAAACATTGGACAAGTCAGACAAACACCAAGAGACACGCCAAAATAACGCCGCATCGAACGTTTTGACTCTGTCAACCACGCTCTCAATAGAGACTGAGTCTTTATGAGCCATTATACGCACCAAGACGCTATGGGCACAATGTGACCAACGGTGAGCACTTCTTCGTGTGCTTTTCTTTCTTCTTTAGCGCCGTTTGCTGCACCTGATGAACCGAGATTAAGCTCGCGCTTTTTTACAGTCAGTCTGTCCAAAATAGTTTACCAACAGCAACTGAAATTTATGCATAACATTGTTAAACAATATCATGGTTGTAGAATGTGTTGCATTTTAACTAGAATTCAAAACGTTTAATTTATACGTTTGCTTGTCGTACATCATTAACTGCCTGTAATGCCTTGTTCATGGTCACAACAGTACTTGATAAATCTCAACACAAAACCAATCCAAAATAGCATACTTTCAACTGATAACATTAGTCTTTTGTGGGACCAGCAAAATTATTTTATTGTTGTAATGAAACATTTGCTCTATATTTTCTTTGGTTTTATGTTTTCAAGTGCTTTCAAATGAAAATACTCAATAAAATTTGTAATCAGAATATAATAACACAAAGCAAAATAATTTTTTTGCATAATTAACTCTACACTATATCTGATTCCAACAATTAACGAAACAATGACATTTAAACACACACAAAATACGAAATTATAACGAAGTATAAAATCATGGTGCCCAGCACCATATTTTAAATAAAGATTTACGTTTGGTGTTTCATTTTGTTAATATCCTAACAGGCCTCTCAGGTGAAGCACAAACGCTGCATCCTGTTAAATCCGTTTTTCAACACGACCAATGACCACACAATCCAAAAACGTCAAATAAAGAATAAAAGAAAATGTAGTGAAACAGTTGATGCTACAGCAGGTATAAGTTTCAAACATAAATTATTATCTCAATCAAATCTACATTGCAAAAACACGTTACAGCAAATGAAAGAAGTGGTTGCGAAACGAACATTTACATCGTGATACAGTAAACAAGCAAAAAAACTATCTACATATAGCCGAATAGCGAGCACAGCGAGCACACCGTATTATAAACCAACATATCCTATCCCAACACACGGGCACAGTTAAACAAACAGGGAATCGACGGTAGTGCAAGCGGGCGTGTTATATTTTTAAGTTGTTTGAACTGACAGCAGTTCAAGCAATCTAATACGTTCTTCTATCTTTCCCACAAGGTCTGTTCCTATTTTGGACCGATGTTCCAAGGCTTCTTGGCATTTGGCTTTACTATACTCCACAAAATGTAACAATTTACCGCGTAACACAGCTTTCGCGTAGTTGTAGCAAACAAGTGCAAAAAACTGTGGTGAATTTGCAGGATCAATTCCCAAAAACTCTTCGAAGAGCTCCAACGCTTTCGTATAGTCACCTTTTGCGGCCCAGTACTTTCCGCAAAAAACGATACACATAAACGACAGTCTCCATTCCATCATGTTAGCTATGGATCGCTCATGCAAATCATGACAAACTTCGTCCGCTGCATTGATGTTGCAATTATCAATAGATCCAAGTAATATTAGCTTTGTATTGATGCGAACAATCGAGAGCTTGTGCGTTAGGGCGTCGTGTTCTTCCGCTCCAACATCTTTTAAAATTCCATACTCGTAAAAAGCAATCTCATTCCTTGTGAGCAGCTTGTCCTCGACGTACCGTTTCGTTTCAACCAGAATTTTGCGTCTTTCACTTTCAACAAAACCTTTCAGCCCTTCCAACCTGATGCGAACAAATGCACTTGCGTTGATGCGCATAAAAATAGGAGCGATTCTGAACCTTTGGTAAATTTTATCACAAATTGCCAAGCACAACGTGGAAAACCATTGAAAGCGTTTTCTCCCTTCGGGTTTCATTTCGCCTTTGTACCAGAATATCAAACGGCTCAAAGTGTGCAAAATTGATGTTATTCTTTCTGCCAGATATGTTGAAGAAAGATTCTCTATTTCGAGAAACAGTTTCGTATGACGAAATTCCGATAGCTTTAGTGGATGTAATGGAATGTGCTTCTCCGATGCCTTTTTCAGGTAAGCGGCAACATACTCATTTGAAAACTTTTTATAATATCCTATTTCATTCGGTTTTGGATGCAGAAAAACAGAAATACAATCTTCAATTTCTAAGTCATCAGTAAAAAATTTTTTTCCAGCTTTATACGATTGTTCGACTATATATTTTGCTCTGTCATGTGCGCTTCCATCAGGATTTGGTTTCATAATAGTATCCAATGTGAATAGACAATTTTCCGTTGACTGTACGATCACATTAATTATTATTGTAATTGCCTCAATTAAGTTAAGTTCCGCTTCCGAAATTTCTTCATTAAATTCTTGATGCGAACCGAGAATAATCCCAATCACTTCATGCAAGTGTGCACGACAAAACTGCAGTAAAATATCACTATCACTCGCTGTTTGGCGATTAAGAACAGAAACCACATGGGGAAACATAACTACCATTAATCGATAGTCTTCCGATTTTCTGACATCTTTATGGACGATACTTGCCACAGCTTTAATAGCAACACAAAGAGATGGTTCATATTCTGCGGTTTGTCCAACTCTCAAAGCTCTGAAAACAACCTGGTGAAACCATACGTTTCCTTCATCATCCTCTTTGCACATGCCGAAGTTGAGGCAATATCTGATGAAATCTTTTGCTTCCTCCTTGTTAAGGAAGGCGCACTTGTCAATATCAACTTCTTCCTCCTCTCTCAAGTAGTACAACACCCTTCTGACCAATATCTGTGGTATGTATCCATGGTGAAACATGGAAAGTGAACAAATAACTTTCCATCTTCTCAAGGCTTTTCTGTCGTCGGTATTTGGTTTTAATAAAAACAAGATGGCCTCGTATAAATGACGTTGCATTCGGTTTAATTCCTTAATTTGATCTGATTCGTTTTGGAAGACAGCCTGTACGAGCGATTCGTTTTCAATATTTTGTAAATACTCCTGATAGCTATCTGGTTGTGCAGCTTTGACCGCCAACAAACCCAACGGGGAACCACTCAATCTCTGAATAATTTGCCTTGCTGCTTCCTTTTCGACCTCAGAGCTACTATCTTGCAAGCGCAGAAAGGCAAGGCCCTCTTCTATCAGTAGTCCACCGATTTCCTGTGTGAAAAATTGGACACTTTGTAGAGGGGAGCAAATGCTTTTGGATTGTGAAGTGACATAAACATGCAACATAAGTTCGCGTTCTGTCACGCAAGTTACGCAATCGAGGAAGTTGTTCAAAAACTCACGATCTTTTTCCTTAGGATCTTCGACAACAATAAGGATAGGGAATTGGCATGACACAAGTATATCAACATATTGCTGACATCTGTTATTATTCATTGACTCTAAAGCTGTTTCCATCACTCCTTCTTGGACAAATATCAAACTATTCTTCACCATTGACTCCAGTAGCTTTTTTAACTGAACTTTAATGTCATGGTTGTTATCACTGCATTCAATATGCCATTTGACAAAAGGCCCCTCTCGACCACCGGAAAAATCCGCCCCGAGTTTGCGAACTATTTCGGACTTTCCCGAACCGGGCATCCCGTGGAGATGCAAAACCGAAACTGTTTTCCCGTCTAGTTGATGCTTTGCTTGCAAGTAGGCCTGACTTTCAACGAAGTTTTGTGTAACTCGGCCGACTGTGTCAATAGATTTGGCAATGGGAGCAGTTGGTTCTGAACCTGCAACATTGGCTGATTATTCCAAGTAAATTTACTTTGCAGTAATTATTCGGGTGATAGACAATTAATTATCTGAGGAGAGCCGAAGACACAAAGATACTTCGATTTCAATGCATTTGATACTACATGGTATTGGATTTTCTCATAGCATTGAAACGCCGAGTTTCTTTAACCGCAACATTTCTTTAGCTTTATATTCATGTTTTTGCAACAAAAGTTATAACGCCGTGTTCCTGAAGCCAAACAAATTGACGCAAGCTATAAGTGTAATACTTACAATGTGCGCCATGTATATTGGTAATGTGATGATGGTGTACGTCACCGATGTGAATGTTGTCGGCAGTAATACGATTTAAGGCCTGTTCTGAAAAGCAATATGAGTTTCAATATATTGGAAATCATATGGTGGAAGACCAACTGTATCAAAGTAAACGTGCTGAATCAGTTCTGTACGAAGTAGGCCTAGTTGAAAATTAACGATTTGCGCAAACAAGAAGTGTTGACTTTAACGTTTTTTATAACACCATTGTTATGTTTGCCGTAAGCGGTGCTGTCTGCACTAATGAAAAGAACGTGACATACTTGCGTGCTGCAACTAATAAGTTATGTCAATGAGATTTACAGGTTTTCGACAAAGTTTCATGAAATCATTGAATGTCAATAATAATATTGCAAAGCTGCAGACAGGGTGTGTACACGCACTGTTTCGACCTGTAAGGTCTCATCAGTGCAGCTGTTGAGTGGCACTGTGCTAGCTTTGCAATATTATGGCTTTTTTTGCTCAATAATAATAATTTTTATGATAATAGTTTAATTTTTTTCTGTCGTGATAGCAGTGTAATGCGCTGTAAACATGTGCAGTGAACTGACGAGAACCGAACAGCTTTGAACCGTAGGCGGTTATCGAGAAGCTGCCGGGAGAAGGTGGAGGTATTTACATATTAAAACAAAATATAACACATAAGCATACGCATGAAAAAGAGGAAAGCGCAAGGCAAAAACTTGCGTACACTAGAAAACATGAAAACAGAAGGCGAAAACATTGCGACCCAATCGTGGTGAAAAAAATATTAAGGCATGTGCCATGTGAGCAAGTGCCCCTAGCAAAATGTAATTAGTTAGGTGATTTTGCCGCAAGCCCAAACAGACCGCGAGGAATTATCACAAAAAAGCACGTGGCGTTACTTGGCGAGACGATATTCTTTCACAGCATGTTTGAACCCGGTGATGCTAAAATTTTTGATAGTTTTGTGCAATTCATTCCACACAGCAACACAGTAATATTTTAATGACTGTTGTGCACGTTTGGTCCTAACGCGAGGAAGAAAGAAACTGTGTGAAGTAAAACTTCGTGTATGGTGTTTGTGTACTGTAGATATGCTTGAAAAGTATTCATGAAATGTGTTGGGTAAGCGTTTGTTTGTGAACAGGTACATAAATTTTGCCAAATCAAATTCATGCATTTCAGCAATTTTTAATATCCTAGTTTGTTTGTAGAGATTTGCAGTGTTGCAGCGATAAGGACTGTTTGTAACTAGTTTCAGAGCTCTGTTTTGTAGGACTTGAAGATGATGGAGGTTCATCTTGTTGGCAAAACCCCATGAAAGTAATCCATATGACAAGTGAGGGTGAATTAGGGCATGATATACAGTTCTAAGTGTTTGCTGAGAGAGTTTGTGCTTTAATTTAGCTAGGACACCAATGCCTTTCGCCACTTTGCTGCAGACCAAATCAATATGTTTTTTCCAGGTGAGATCGTGATCTATCAGGATTCCAAGATATTTGGTGAATTGTACTTGTTCCAATTGATGACCATGGAGTGTTAGATGAAAGGTAGATGTGGATTTGTGATGGTTTCCAAACAACATATACTTTGTTTTGAGAAAATTTAGAGAAAGTTTATTTGTATCAAGCCAATTTTTCACTTCCTTTATTTCCTTGTTTACAGATTCTTGCAGGGTATGTAGGGTTTTGGCTGACAACCAGAGGCAAGTGTCATCCGCAAATAATCTGGTGTTGATTGAATGAAGTGGAGTTCGGCAGGTCATTTATGTATATTAAGAAAAGCAGGGGACCAAGGATTGAACCCTGTGGGACGCCACATGAGATGACTTGCAACGCTGATCTTTCTTGATGCACCATCGTATATTGTTTTCTTTGTTGCAGGTAGCTTTGAAGAAAATGGCAAGTTGTCCCTCGAAAACCATAGAACTGTAATTTTTGAAGGAGTATGGTGTGGTTTACTGTGTCGAATGCTTTGGCTAGGTATAGGAAAATTGTGCATGTTACATAATTTTTATCATTGGCTTCAATAATATTCTCATGTATTTCAGCTACAGTCATGCTGGTGGAGTGGGATGACCTAAATCCGTTTTGAAATGTTGACAATAGCTGATATTTCTCCAAGTAGTTTACCATTCGTTTGTATATGAGTTTTTCAAAAATTTTTGCAAGTATTGGAAGAATGGAGATTGGTCGATAGTTACTTTTTGTTTGCATATCACCCCCTTTGTGTAGGGGCAGCACTTTTGCCACTTTTAAACAGTCGGGAAAAGTACATCTGGCTATGCAGGTATTGTAAAGATTACATAAAATTGGTGTCAGTGTCGGAGCTGCTAGTTTTATGAGCTTTATTGGGAGGTCATATGGACCAGTAGCCTTATTTGTGTGTAGCATTGAAATTGTGTTGATAACTTCAGTCTCCTCTATGTCCATAAAGACAAAGGAATTTGATGTAGAGTTCTTTAAGTAGTTAAGTGGTGACAGAAGTGTAGGTTGGATTGATGATGCCATGTCATATATTTGTTAAATGTATTTAATAATTGTTAAATGTATTTGCCATGTCAATGTGGTTTGTTATCAAAATGTTATTGTCAATAATTTGAGATGTGAATTGTGATTTTTCTTGTTATGTGAGGTCAAATTGTTAATTATTTTCCATGTTGCCTCGCTGTTGCCTTTGTTTTGATCAAAAAGTGTTTTGTAGTGATAATGTTTTGCAGTCCTGATGATGTTTTTAAGTTTATTTGCATATGTTTTGTATTTGGTTGTTATTAATTTGTTTTGTATGCATTTTTTGTACAATTTGTTTTTCTTTTTTACAGATTTTAATATACCCTTTGTTAGCCATGGTTTATTGATATGTTGTTCTGTAATGACTGTTGTGTGAGGAGCATGCTGGTCAAATGTGCTTTGGAGGTGAGTGATTAAAATTTTACATTTTATATGAACATTTGTTTCATGTGATACGGCGTTGCTGATTTTAATGACATCTTCCATGAACTGTTCTAAGTTGAATTGCCTGTAGTTTCTAATTGTTTTGCAAGATTTCAGAGTGGTTGTGACTGTTTGATTTATCATAGCAAATACAGGCATGTGATCAGATATATCAAAAGTTATTATTCCTGCGGTGATGTCATGTGTTAAATGATTTGTATAGATGTGGTCGAGTGTTGACATGGTGGATGAGGGTGATGTGTGTGTTGGCTTGTCAATGATTTGTTGTCCGTTTAAACTTTCAATCATTAGTTTATATGCCTTAGTTTTTAAGTTGTTGTCTGTGATGTTTATATTAAAGTCACCAAGTATGTAGTAGTTTGTTTTGCTCTTATTTAGCTTAAAAAAGTTATTTTCCATCTGTGAGGAAAATAAATCAATGGCATGGTCAGGATGTCGATACACAACACCAACTATGATGGAAACGCTGTCATCAACATGCAGCTGTATCCATAAATTTTCGCATTTGGGGATATCAATGTGGTAGGTTTCTATTTTGCAATACTGCAAATAATCTCTAATATATAATCCCACTCCACCAGCATGGGTCACTGAATTTTCTTGCAGAAATATGTAACCAGGAAGACTAACATTGTCAGAAGTTTGTGCACTAAGCCTGGTTTCTGATATTGCAATTACATGTCGAAGTAATTGATATGAAGTAAGCATTAGCAACATTACATAATATTATACCTTTTCTCTCTTCATTCATTTTCGATTTCGATATTTCAAAATTTTTGAATAGTTCAAAAATGGAATTCGAAAGTATAACACAATCACAATCCAAAGCCTAAATTACTATCACGACATCTGAATGAAACAAAGAAACTGATTACAAACATAATAACCCACAGGGCTGCGGAAAAAGTCCACAATTCCGTTTTTCCTTTAAAATCGTGCTGAAGGCATGCAGTGAAACCTTTTGTGATACTGTAACAACTACTGATTTGCAAACTTTGCGACTACACTCAAACAGATAACCTACAACTATATACGCGACTTGCATCTGTATGCAGCCTATTCTTGTTGATCCAGTTACACAACCTATAATATTTGGCCTTTCACATTGAATATTACTGATGTGCGGTGCCTGACGACGAAAGAACGC
The DNA here is from genome assembly GCF_947561715.1 of Ascidia mentula. Taxonomy (NCBI): domain Eukaryota; kingdom Metazoa; phylum Chordata; class Ascidiacea; order Phlebobranchia; family Ascidiidae; genus Ascidia; species Ascidia mentula. The sequence continues at coordinate 17,481,053 of NC_138568.1, read as the reverse complement.
AAAGAATTTACACCAATTAATTCCCTAGTTTTGCTAAATTATTACAAGAGGTCTCCAAAGAAAGCATTACACAGTCATGACTACTCTCAGTAGGTATAGCAGTTCAATATAACTGATCGTTTCCTGCATAACCATATGTGTCTTTTGACATAGAAATCATTGGAGTTGATAGTTCAGGCGATAACATATGGTTGAAAAGGACCTGCAAGAATACGTGGCGCACGATTATTGTGACGCACGATTTTGGGTGTACGACTTTTTCATCATAATGTTTTGCTTTGGTCGGGTTGTAAATTGTTTACAAAAGTCAGATTTCAAGCCTCTGATGTTGGAATCAACAGGCAATTTTCTCTCTAGTCAAAGTAGCCTTACAACAGAGTTTTGTTAGTGGCCACGTGGATTTAAGACACATAACTGACCGTAACAACATTTGTGTGTAATATGACTTGACTGTTGGTGAGAACTTGACGTTGATAGTTTGGTGATAAAAAACTTTATTTTGCGAAATCGTAACCGCGACACAGCATTGTTCTATGCAACACAATGTTAATGCTAATTAATGCTAATTCTAGAACAACTGTTTTTCGCAACACAAGACCCGATGGCTACTATATAGGTTTACAACATTGATCCATATTCACAGAAATTAGCATGTTAAATGCTAACATAGTTATGATATTTTGTGCGTATGATAAATTGTATGAGAGATTTAAGCATTTTTTAGGGCGCAAAATATTCCAGGAGGTGTTTCTTTACCTAATGTACAGTTAGATGAAACATATATTACCACAGCCTTGTGAACAAGCATTAAAAATGTCAAACGGAAAGCGCACAGATGCAAAATGCAAATCAAACACAATAACGAAAAAAAACAGTATTGAACTCTATTGCTTCTGAAGTAACTACACGTTTTTCATTCCGTCAAACGTACAATAGTCTCAAAGTCGATTTCACTTTCTGTGACAGACTGATTGCTTTGGTAGTAATTAACTAATAATGCAACGAGTAGCACATAAAAGCTCAAGCCGCTAAAATTGTTTTTAAGCAATCAGTCTGTTGCGAAAAATGCACAAGAAAACATAGATGTTGAAAACGAAAGAAAAATATACAGAATATTGCAGACATTGATAAGAGCTGCAGACAGGTGTACAAGCCTATAAGTCGCTAGTAGGCATCAGGATAGGCTAAAAGCTAGCCCAGTGACACAATCACTACCTGCACCGAAGACATATAATTGGTCGAACAGTGTGTACACATTGTCTGCAGCTCTGAAAGAGTATATTTGGATTCCAAATTTAAAATACAGTGTGGTTGGAATGTACTGTGGAAATGACAGATTTGTACGACAAAGAAGCAAAAATTGATCATCCCGGGCTGAATGCAATTGTGTTGTTGTTTAATAATTGTTTTAATTTTGAAGCAACCGTTTCTGGTATTGCTGGCTGCGATGAAATCTTATAAGGCGCTACAATGCATAACTCAGAGAGGCTGGCGACTAAAAAGCGAATCGAGTTGCTTGATGGAATCTTCCAGTTTTTCGACAAGGTCTTTTTCCATATTGCCGCTATGTTTTAACGCCTCTAAGCAGTTCGCCTTGCTCCTTTCTGCGCGATCTGAAAATTTGCCGCGCAAGACTGCCCTTGCGTAATTGTAACAAACCCAAGGGAACAGCATGGAGGAATGAGCTGAGCTATTAACTGTCTCACTGTGCAACACTTCTTCAGAAAGCTGGGCGGCTTTTGAATAATCGCCCTTTGCTGCCCAGTACTTTCCACAATAAATCAGACACTTTGGGGAGACGCCCCATACCATGTTAGCTTTGGCATGTTCATACAAATCTTGACAAACTTCGTCTGCTGCGTTGGTGTCAAAGTCATCTCCTGGACCGAGGGACATTAACTTTGTATTTATGCGAACAATTGAGCGCTTGTGCGTCAGAGCGTCGTGTGTTTCCGTGTCAACTGGTTTGAATATTCCATGTTCATAGAACACAGCTTCGCGAGATGCTCTTGTCAAAAGTGTGTTTTCGACAAAGCTTTTGGTTTTCACCAGAATTGCGCGTCTTTCGCTTTCAGTAAAATGTTTTATTCCTTTAAGTCGTATTCCCACTGACGCAATCGCGTTGATGCGCAGAAAGATAGGAGCTATTCCGAACTTTTGATACACCGCATTGCAAATGGCCAAACACAACGTGGAAAACCATTGAAATCGTTTTCTTTGTCCAGATGTCACTTGTCCCTTGTAGAAAATCAATAAACGACTCAAGGCGTGCAAAATTGAAGTTACTCTTTCTGCTAAGTATGTTGCACAAAGCTTGTCGCGAGGAAGGAAAAAGTTTGTAGAAGTCCGAAACAACCGGAGCTTTTCTGGGTGTAACGGTGTCTGCTTTTCCAAGGCTTTTTTAAAATAGTTGGCAACATCCTTATTTGAATCTTTAGAAAAGTATTCAATGTCACTCGATTTTGGATGCAGGACGATGGAGATATATTCTTCAATATCTAAACGATCTGCAAATATCTTCGTTCCTGCTTCAGCAAGTTGTTCAACCATGAGTTTTGCTTTTTCGTCTACACTTCCGTCTGTGGTTGGCTCTATAATACTTTCCAGCGATAAGTCAAGTGAATTTTCACACCGAATCTCACCAAGAATAATCTTTAACGCCCTAATGAGGTTATTTTCAGCTTCCGATACCTCTTCATCGGGTTGTTGTTGACTTTCAAGGGCAATTCCCATGACCTCAAAAAGACGTCCACGACAAAACCTGAGCAAAATATCATCTTTAATCATTGGCCTTTTTAGCACAGAGTTCATATGAGGACACATGGAAATCATAAACTTTAGGTCTTCTGGCTTTCTTAGATCTTTGTGTACGACACTTGCCAAGGCTTTTATAGCCACAGAAAGTGAAGACGAATGTTCTGTCGTTTGTCCAACTCTTAAAGCTCGAAAAACCACTTCGTGAAATGAAAAGATTCCTTCTTCGGTTTGCTGCTTACACACGCCGTAGTTGATGCAATTTTCGATGAAATCTTTGGATTCCTCTTTGTTGAAGAAAGAACACTTATCTATATCAACCACCTCCTCTTCCCTCAAGTAGTGCATCACTCTTCTCACTAGTATCTGTGGAATGTAACCGTGGTGAAACATGGAAAGTGAGCAAATAGCTTTCCATCTTCTTTGTGCTTTCTTTTCGTCGGTATTTGGCTTCAACAAAAACAGAATGGCTTCGTACAAGTGTCGTAGCTTTGGGTTTATCATCTTAATTTTTTCCGTTTCGATTTCAAACACAGCCTGTTCGAGCGATTCGTTTTCAATGTTTTGTAAGTACTCTTGATAGCTTTCAGGTTGCGTAGCTTTGACCGCCAACAAACCCAATGGAGAACCACTTAACCTATGAATAATCTGAGTTGCAGCTTCTCTTTCACCCAAAGTGACGTCTTCTTGCAGTCCTAGAAGTTTCAAGCCTTCGTCTGTTTCGAGGCCTTCAACCTTTTGCAGAGCAAAACAATTAGATTTGATGCTTTTGCTGATGCTTGTTGATTGCGAAGTTACGTAAACATGCATCTTCATAGTACGTGATTTTACTGAAATTATGCGCATAAGAAAATTTTCCAAAAATTTTTGATCTTCCTCGTTTGGATCTTCAATAATAATTAGAATAGGAAACTTGCAACCCTCCAGAAGACTGACATACTGTTGACTGCTGTTGTCCATCATTGTTTCTATGGCTGTTTCCATTACTCCTTGGTCAACAGCACGCAATAAAGCATTTTTCTCCATTGACTCCATTAGCTTTTTCAACTGTTCTTTGATGTCGTGGTTGCTATCGCTGCATTCAATATGCCACTTGGCAAAGGGTGTCTCTAAACCTTCGGAATAATCAGCTCCTAGTTTCTTCACTATTTCGGACTTCCCCGAGCCGGGCATACCCTGGAGGTGCAGCACCGAGACCGTTTTTCCATCGTGTTGTTTTTTTGCTTTAAAGTAGGCTTGGCTTTCAACGAACCCGGATGTTACAAGGCCCACTGTGTCAACAGATGTGGGTTCGGTTTTTGAAACTGGACCTATTTGAAATTAAATGTAATTTTCATGCAGTGCTTTTGATTAAATGCATATTACTATAAGTTTGAGTGCGTTTTTTCGTGCGCGTACTTACCGAGTCCAACGAAGTTGTTAATAGTAATTTCGTTATCGTAAGACACCTTTCTTTCATCGCCTGAAACATAACTGATGTTTGCGTATTTCATGTTACTGTTTTTAAAATATAATAATGCTTTTTTAATCGCCAGGGGGGGACATTTTGCAAAACAGAAATATAACAATTACGACAATTTGTTTCATTCAAATACCAATAATACAAGTTGCATGTTTCGCTTTTTCGGGGAGGTTCCTAACCAGCAGAGGGCACTAAAGCGGTATTTATCACTAGTCAGTTTTCTATAATATTGTCTCTAGCACAAGGTTTTACTCCGGCAAAATAAACATTACCTGCACTTTCGTCGCTCATGGTCGCCTTTTCTTCACGTTTTAACGTGGTGGTGGTGTTGGAGGGTGCTTACAGCAAAAACGGGATAGCCTACAGTGCTTGATTTAGTATCACAGCTATACCAGGCTGAAACATAATACCCAAGAACAACCGGTGTTGGTTATTGGTTTACATGGATACAAGAACTGCTTGTCATACAAGGCAATTGTGGATAATATATTTCCTTATGCTTGTTTTAATAATACAGATTGTACGGTATACAATTTGCTGAAACTAATGTACGTGATCACTATTTATGTCATAACTGTATCGTATACTACAATACTTCCTCACAAAAAAAGTCTGTTCAGAAATCATGAGATGTGCTCTCCTACATAATAAATCTGTCAATTTATATCTAACTATACGTGAATATTCGTCAAACTGGCATCAAACAAATGAATGTTCTAAACCAGATCCAAAGCAGTTCCTCAAGAAACTACCTGTACACATTCCAGATTTGAAAGATAATGTGACTCGTAGTCTCGAGTTTCGCGCCCACAAACACCCTTTGTGTGCGTTCCTATTCAGCGCAATATACAATATGCCTTGCCTATATACAGTAAATACAAACAAACAAGGACATCAGCTGGAGGGCACGGGGCGTTGGTCCTCGCATATACACCTTAACTTGTGGCGTATGGGTTGTATGGGCATTGATACACAGGTATGTTTTACGGGGATTCATTGATACACAGGTCTACACATGCCTGTTTTTATGGGCATTCATGCACAGGTCTGTTTTACGTTTTGCCGCAAACCTTTTTTAACTACGTTGTTGAAAGCAGTTAACGTGTGAATTTCTTGTTTAAACTCGAGCTTCTGGTCACGACATACTCTTCTGATCACGCCATTTTGATCCAATGTTGGCCACAAAGTCAGGAACGCGGTTGGGCAAATAATTAATACACTTGTCAAATCGGTTCAGGACACCGATTTCCTAATTCGATGGCTAAGTCGCGTTGGCTTCTGTTGCACTTTGACATAAAACTAAAATGTACCTGTTTAAATTCTGTTTCAAGTTGGCCACACGCTTTAAATGTTGATGATGGACGCAACATATGCGATTTACTTGAACCTTTGTTTTATTCTCTTTAATTTTTTTATTGCATAAGAAAGCTAAATCATTTAATATCCGAAAAAAAAATGATTTCGTCGTGCGGCATACAGGTATGTCAACAAGCAAAACTACTAAAGCGTAACTGAAATTGTCAATGCGTAAATAACCAGTCATCCGTATATTCTATGATGTCAGAGAGCTTGCAATGAAGTGCAGGTTTAGATAAACAAAGGGGCGTTAAGGTTTTAAATATTATTATAATTTTTATCTTGTTTTTATTGAAATAAAGGGTCGGGTCTAGTGTACACAAGACTGTGGTTTTCATCCAGAAGATTTTTTAGTTTTTTTTTAAGTTTTGGATTTTTAGGAATTAGACATTAACCTGTTGTATGTCATGTTGAATTTCAAAACTTGGGTCCCGGAAGGAAGTGATCTTGAATCCTGTTGTTTAAAATGTATAAACCGAATATTAGTTTCTTGATTATCAGTTTTTATTGGGCCATGCCAACAATTAACTTTCATAGATCTTCTGTGACATCACTTGCAACCATTATTACTAATCTGCCAAAAAATTCAAAAGTGGTTTTACAGTTTTATTTGATCTGGTTTAATTTAAACAATCTTTTTTGCAATTTAGGTGATGTGTTTATACCAAAATGTTTTAAACTTGCTTTTGAGAAGTATACCAGTAAAAGAATGACTCGATGAGGTTCACAAAAACCATTAACTATACCAAAAGTGGTGTCAAAGGCCACTATCGCGACTAATATTGGATGTAATACTTTATTGAAATGTACACTGACCATGAAACTCCAATGTCCATTGACATTACATCAGTGTGTGGTGCACGAAATCAGGCAAGTGCAGCAACGTATCACCCAACTTCGATGTCCCACACTTCAGACAAACACCCCCGGAGGATGTTGGAATCATTCAACATGCTACGCAAGCGAAGAGAACTGTGTGATGTGGCTATTATTGTTGGGACTGTCAAGTTGTTTGCTCATCGTGCTGTTCTTGCTGCAGCATCCCCATATTTTCATGTAAGTTTAGTTGTTCCAGGATATTTTAAAAAGACATTACCTTGTTTCATTTAATTTCATGTCTGAACATACATGCGTGCAAATTTATTTCTGTGCCTTGGCAATTTGTTTGTAAAACAAAACTTATCTGTGATGTCAGTCAGGTCAGTTTCATAATATGAATTGAACTACACCAACCACGCCATTCAAACTGATGATGGCATAAGTTCTTGCCGAAACGTTTTTCGTACATGAAACATAACAATGTTAACAACAGTATGGGCCAGTCTTTTTATTCTCAGAATTATGAGCAAATCCATTAATAGTGTTCCAAAACTTATATACCTACATGCATACAGTTATTAACAGCGAACAAGTCATTGTATTGGAGTAACATTTTGTGTTTAGGCCATGTTTACTGTTGAGCTAGCTGAAAGTCATCTACGTGAGATTGAAATTCGTGACATTGAGGAACGGGCAATGGAACTACTGGTGGATTTTGCGTACACGTCACAGATAACTGTGGAAGAGAGCAATGTCCAGTCATTACTACCAGCAGCCTGTCTGCTCCAAATGGTGGAAATTCAAGGTAAACATATGTATTGCATATTCATTTATTGTGGGGATTGATGTTATTGTGTAATCGCACTTTTACTACAAATTTGTTTCCATTTTGTCTTAATTTTGTCATAATAAAAGCTGTGAAATTATTGATTTTATTGATACTTTGTCTGCATTTAATAGCTTTGAAAATATATGTATTCTATGCCAAAACAAATTCATGTTTAAATCCCTTATGTAGGAGATAGAAACTATTTAAATTTTTTCTATTTTAGAAATTTGCAGTGAATTTTTAAAGAGGCAGCTCGATCCATCCAACTGCCTTGGTATAAGAGCATTTGCCGACACTCATGCTTGCCGTGAACTACTAAGAGTTGCTGACAAGTTCACCCAAGCTAATTTTCAAGAAGTTAAAGAAAATGAGGAGTTTCGGCTCCTGCCTGTTGAGCAACTCATTGAGATCATAAGCTCAGATGATCTCAATGTCAGATCTGAGGAACATGTTTATAAGGCTTTGATGACTTGGATTCAACATGATATTGCTGAAAGGAGACCACTGCTGCCTAAGGTTTCTGCAAAATTTGCCAATGCTGTATTATTGTCACTTGTAACGTTTTGTACTGTAAAGTAGTATTGTGTCAAATTGATTTTTAGGTTTTTATCACATATTATTGTGTTAAAAACGCAATTCTCAGTTCTTTTATTAGGGCAGCAGTTAAACTTCTTTTGTTGGGTTATGCAATAAAAAACTGTGTTTCAAATATATTGCAAAGGGGGCTCTAATTCATTTAAACCAGCAAACAACAGTGGTTTGTTACAGGATAATAGGGTGTTCAACACATGTAATCAATCACAAACCTTAAAACAAATAAAACTATATGGTTTAATATTTTATTTTAGGTTTTACAACATGTGCGGTTGCCTTTGCTCACTCCAAAATTCCTTGTTGGAGTTGTCAGTGTTGATGCTCTCATCCACAATGATGAACAATGCAGAGATTTGGTGGATGAGGCTAAGAACTACATGCTTTTGCCTCAAGAGCGACCTCTGATGCAAGGACCGAGAACAAGGCCCAGACGACCGATCACCAGAGAAGTTCTGTTTGCAGTTGGCGGTAACTACAATACTATGACAAATTAATAAGAAACACAATTGCCATGTATGTCGGTTGTTGCAATTGTGTTTTATAAAACTGGTAATATATATGCGTGTCAATTATATACATATATTAAAACTGGATCTATTAAAACCAAGACATGTGGTCAGGCTGCCCATCGTACTGCATATCGCAATGCTTTTTGAGACAAAAGCAATTTTGCTATTAAAATCAAGGATCGGCAGAGCTTTTTAAGGATTTATTACTCTCAGCATTATTTTAAAAGCATTGGATCCCTAGTTGTAGGCTTCATGGTCATAATGAAGTATGTTTTTTAAAAAAAAATGTTAAAAAAATCAGATAAAAAGTCTTTATTTTATCAAAGAGTTCTATTTGGTAAATTATAATTTTATTTTTACTTCAACATACAGGTTGGTGCAGTGGAGATGCAATTAGTTCAGTGGAACGCTACTGTCCTGAAAATCGTGAGTGGAGATTGGTTGCACCAATGAGCAAGCGGAGATGTGGTGTCGGTGTAGCTGTGTTGGATGACTTGCTCTATGCAGTTGGTGGCCATGATGGCACTTCCTACTTAAACAGTGTTGAAAGGTGATTAATTACTAATTGAGTAATTTTGATTTTGCTGACTGTTTAGTTAGTTGCTTTGGTAGTATTTCCTATTTTTTTTTTGCAACACTTTGTGCACATACATAAATTTTCTAGACATCATACTAGCCCCAACTTTGGTGTGCATAATGTAATATGTCGAAAAAATCCTGCTTGAAACTATAGTACGTGCTAGTGCATTGTTTTTTAGAGACTGACTGATAAACAACTCTATTTTCATGAGCTTTTTTAATCTCACTATTTTTGACCAGAGACTGATATGGCGCATTGAAGAAATTGAATTATGTCAGGCACTGCTTTTAACTGAACATACTAAATCTACTACCTAAGTTAAATTCATGTAACCGATTATTGTTCTGTAGGTTTGATCCGCAAACAAACCAATGGTCGAGTGATGTTGCACCTACCAGTACTTGTCGAACCAGTGTTGGTGTTGCCGTTCTTGATGGATATCTATATGCTGTTGGTGGGCAAGATGGAATGTCATGTCTTGACATTGTGGAAAGGTAATTAACACATTATGGCAATGTAACCGACTCAGGCTGGTGTTTGCAAGACATCTAAAAGTGTAATAAACACAAAATCATTTCAGTATGGCAAAAATTGCCGGACTTGAGATTTATATGTGTTGAGAAGATTTCTTACCAAGCAAAAAAGTATTGTAAGCAAAATGTTCAAATGATGATGACATAAGCTGTTGCCGAAACGTTTTAAATGAATAAAACATGTTAATGTTTCAACTGTATGGGCAGTCTCTGTATTCTCAAAAAAGTACTATTATAACTTTATCTAGCCATTATCCAAAAGCAATTTTCCACATATAAAATTTCATCACTACAAACTGCAATGGATAAGTGACATATAAAGTCACGCCACCAACTCTTTAGATACAGCCCTAAAGCGAATCGCTGGAGCAAAGTCTGTTCCATGAGGACTAAGAGGCTTGGAGTCGCGGTTGCTGTGCTTGGTGGCTACCTGTATGCGGTTGGTGGGTCTGATGGCCAAACGCCCTGGAACCTGGTTGAAAGATATGACCCCAAGGAGAATCGCTGGACTGATGTTGCACCGATGAGCACAAGACGAAAACACCTCGGTTGTGCTGTGTATAGGGTAGGTTGGGGGACTCCCTACAGGGGAAGTACCCCGGGTGGTTGTTATTTTTGTTGAATTACTTCTCTTTTTTGGAGCTTGGTTAACTGTGGTTGGTGTGTGGGTGTTTGTTGCATGAGTAAGCACTTTGTCTGTTAAGCTGTGTATGGATGATAAAAATATCATTAACGTAACCACGTGCCTGTGATGACGTCATACAACTTGGGAGTGAATGAAAATAACAAAATCAAACACAAAGAGTTTGCTTTTCCTTGCTCAGGGGTGCAAAAAAAATGCAGAAAGTTACAAACACTTGCCCGTCTTAAACCTAGCTTTTGTTTTTTCGCAGGACATGCTTTATGCTGTGGGGGGACGTGACGACACGACCGAACTGAACACAGTTGAAAAATACAACCCTACCAGTAATGTGTGGAGCACAGTGGTGGCGATGAACTCCAGACGAAGTGGGGTAAGTAAAAAATATTTGTTTCCAAAAAAATAGTGCAAGTGTTCACTGCGTAATTTAAGTTGTAAGATAAGTCTTACTTGAGAATATAGAGACCCATATTGGTGAAAGCATTGACATGTTTTCTTGCAAGTTTCAAACACTAACTATATACTGATGATGAATGCAGTTAGTGTTCGAAACGTCTACTCTCTAGGTAACATATTAGCTTTGACTTATTCTATTTCAAGTAATTGACATGTTTAAAATGTTTAAAACATGCCGTGTCAATGTTTTTCACTGTATGGGCCAGTATCTTTATTCAGAATTCAGAATTAGGAGTAGACCCGTAAATAGTGTTGCTAAGCCTTACCTATTATCCACCTGTCACATACTTTCGTAATAGGTTGGACTGGCCGTCGTGAACGGACAGCTGATGGCAGTTGGTGGCTTCGACGGCACGAGCTACCTGAAAACCATCGAAATTTACACCCCCGAGGCAAATACATGGCGCATGTACGACGGAATGCACTACCGGAGACTTGGAGGGGGCGTGGGGGTAATAAGACTCCCCCAGACATAAACGCCGACCACGCCCTCGGCAAAAATGAACTTCGATGCCTGTGACCACTGGATGGTGAAGCGGATCACGAAAAGGTGTATTCACAACAACAGCTTATGATTATTTTTTTGCAAAATGGCTACAGAGTCCATTTTTTGGCCATAGAAATAGCAAATTTCGGCGTTTTTAGCCTTGTTTGAAGCAGTGTTTTCATGTTATTTTGTTCTGGAGCCCGTTTGAAAATGCAAGCCCTGATTTAAATCACGTGCGAATATGCGTGCGTTTTTAGCACTTGAATGCAAAAGCTAAAACAAACAAAACGTGGATGACAGCCTTTACACTGTATACAATCATGCTTGGTTAACTGAACGTTTTGCGCATAGGTTACGTCAGATTTGCCGTTTATTTTTATTTAAATTAAGTTGGTTGGTCAACCTGTTTATTTAAAAAACGAACGTTTTTTGTCTTTGTGATGAATATGAAATTATTTCATGCGAATCGTTGTCACTTGTCCCATAATTTCTATAACAAAGGGTGTTTTATTGGGTCTGTTTAAAGTTTTCTTATTTCTAACTTATTCTATTCTTATTTCTGACTTGCTACTGGACTCTAACAACACAAACAAATTTTGTAACACTTTGTCTTGTGACTTTTGTCTGACCGATGTCTCTCTAGCATTGGTAGTTGCAGTGGTGCAAGTTTTTTCTTTGTGCATAAATTATCACTTATGGTTGGTTAAGTTGTTTCAACGCCGCCATCTGACTTCGACCACTGTGACACTTTTACATTTTGTTTCATTTTCTGACAATAAACCTGCTTGAAATTTTGAATAACTTTGGTTACTGTGATTCATGCTGTATTATGTGGTGATCACTATTCTGATAATATTTTGCTATATTTTAGGTAAGCGTAAATGGTTATTAGCAGAAAGAGAGATAGGATCGTCGTCAATTTGTCGTTTCGCACCGAAGAACGACAAACTTTACATTTCACTGAATGTAACATGGTCGACTGCACAATTTTAACAAACCACACTCCCCAGGTATTACCTATCTTTACCACGCTGGAAAAACGCACACTTCGACAGCTGTTAGCAATTTACCTGGGCGGCTTTGATAGATAACTTTAATATCCGGAAGCAGTTCAGACGTTTGTTCATAAAACTTTCCATTGTAGTTCTCCATGTATACTCTTCCTCGTTGTTACCTGTAGGTGCTTTCCCTACTGGTACAACAAATTCCTTCAATCTTTACAAAACATTTGTATTGCGCGTTTCGCTCAAATCCAGTACCCGCGTGAGTGAGTGTATCTCAAATTGTGCGGCTACCTGGTGCGTCGTGTTGATTTATAAGTGAAAACAAATTAAAAAATAATGACGGAAAATGACAAGTTGAATCTACCTTGGGTGCAAAAAAATCTACCTTATTCGGCTAAAAATTTTAAAAATGCTCAAAATCGTGTGATATTCATAAGTTGGTGTGTCCCAAGTGGATGCGGTAAATTTTTCAACTGAGTCACACGCAGAAAAAGGCTGGAGTAGCGCAATGGCTTAGGCCAGGGGTGCACAACCTTTTTACTATTACCGGCCGCAACACACACACCACTGTGTGCTAACGGCCGCCACTGAATATACTGTTTTTTCAACGATATACTCCTGATAATTACGACAAGTTGACGTGAGCATTATTTCAAAGGAATGGAAATGATTCCTTACCTGAAAAATGTGCACTATTTATTATTTACATTTGCCAAATTACGTATATTACAATGTAATGAAATGTCGAATTATTCAATGGCTGCCTTGTTCTTGCACGCTTGGTTCACGTCTCCATCATAAAATAAACCACTTCCCATTTGGGATTAAACGCCCTTTTCTCTTGTTTTACAACCTTTTGCGTTTCAGCGACATGACTGAGTGATTCCATTGTTTAGCTTTTCGACAACTGTACATGCGTACATGACAATTCACCGATATGCTATAATTTTTTTATGACGTCACCATCCGTATTGTTGCGGTGGCTGCACCAGTTACTATTCGCTACTGCGAACGAATGTGTATAACGCGGAAATGGAAATGGGCCTAATTAAAAGCTTAACTCCTGAGACCGTTGGAAAAACAAGTTTCTGAAGCAACGACGGCCGCCAATGCATGTATTTTGATATAAATGTGCACGGCCGCAAAAAATAGCGTCCGCGGCCGCAGGTTTTGCACCGCTGGCTTAGGCCAATACATTCGCACATGTTGGCCACCTTACAATATCGTCGTGCTTTGACCACAAGTAACTAACACTGGCGGTGTAGTAATATGATGCGATTGGTATTTGTTCAACGAAGTTACACAGAAATGGAGCAACAAGCTGAACAACAAGGAACTGAAATTGTTTTGCTTGGTTTTACCAAGCGAAACTATTCTCTCTGTTTGGTTCATAAATAAAACAACCTAATTCCATATCGTTCTGACGTTATGTTACGAGAGAAAGAAACGCCAAGGAGATAAAAGACAATTGACTAATAACTGTAATTGCTCATGGGTACTTATACACTTTCTTGCAGAGTCTGCATAAATTCATGTAAATATGTAATTTTCCGATTGTACTGGTACTCGCATGTGACAATGTCATTTATACGAAGTTAACATTTCTGTATGCGATGCAATCAAATATCGCCTGACGTAAACGTGGGGTATTTGTTTCCATACAACTTTGGCCTATTGTGCTTTACAAATTGCTTAGTGACGCGCGTGTTCAATTTCAAACAGGTTTCGGGAAGAGGCTGGTTTCGCTTAGTCAAAACCATGGTTCCATAAATGTTAGAAAACAGGTTGTGTTGTTGTTATTTGCGTCAGTCTCGCCAGAACCAGTATCCAATTCAAATTGATAAGCACATAAACGTGTTTCAGTAAAACAGAATGTCCTGCACCATCGACGAGGCTTGCGAGGAGTTTTGCCATGTAATATCTGAAGAAGAATGTGTGATACCTCCAGGTTTGAGCAGGGGCGGTGTAATTGAGGTTGGCATAAAGGGAAAAATTTGTGACAAAATCGAGAAGTTAAAAAGAGAAGATAAAGACCCAGTTAAGTTTGACAACCTTGTGCGCATTTCGTACGATGTGTCCAAATTCAAACCAAATCAACTAATTCGCCAAATCATAGCAATACTTTGTGATAATTCATTGTACAAACGCAAAATGTGTATTATTTTGAGTGTGGACAGCAAATCGGAAGCAGCCATTGTGGTACTAACAACTGGTCGAACTGAAATCTTCACCAACCCAAAGTCGTCAGATGAGGATCGTGGTCTTTGGGATCAGCTCTTTTTTGAAGGCAGGTGTGATTTGTGGACAAGCAAAGGCCGCACAGAATATACAAAAGAAAAATTAAAAAAGATTCGTGAAGAGTTTAAAGCAGGTTTTGTAAGCATGTGGTCCCAGCAATTTCGAAATGTCAGCGAGCTGGACCGTTGTGTTCTGTTTGGTTTGGCTTTCGAAATGGCAAAGCCCTTTCTTCGCAACCACGAAAAATACCACCAAGTGAAACACATTCCAACTGCTGCTTGCATTAAGTTTGCTATTGATATTGGAGAGTGTCAACACTTGGAGAAAATCTTCGGAGAACGGAATGCTACAGGGAATCAAATAGGCAAACGACATAATAAAGACAGATATGTACTGCGCAAAGAAAACGCTGAAGAACTGATAAAACGGTAAGTGTTTGTAGATTAAAACGGCAAGTGTTTTTAAGTTCTTCAACCATAATCACGTGGTTGCATAAAGTCGCATTTCCATGCTATTCGTAAGCGTTGACCAACGTGTGCATAACAAGATGCAAATGTATGTTATTTGCATGATCTGGAGTCATTTCAGACTACAGTAAAAGCAATTTAAACAAACAATACAAATTTTGTTTTTCAGTATGTTGACTCCAAATGAGGACGGCAATTTCCAGAGAGAGGAGGTGGGCAAAAAAGTCAATGAAATCAAGAAGTTTCTCGCTGTTAGCGATTAGTTCGATCGTAAATTTTCTGCATGGTTATAAAGTTATTCTTTTGAGGCTTTTATTTCGGTGATTCCCAATTTTTTTGTAGCCACGGTCCCCTGTTTACAACATAAAGTTTGCGGACCCTCGCGTGATATTTACCAAAGTTCTTGCGACAAATCAAGTTGTAAATTAACACCACGGTCTCTTGGGAGTCCGCGAGTTCAACAAAACGCAGTTTTAATCGATATTACACGAGAGTTTTGCTTCATTTCTTCATATAAATTTGCTTGTATATATGCGCTTTCCTGTTTCTGCCTTCACTTAGAGTAGTGTAATGCAGTGGGGAGTTTATGTTGAACTAATAACAATTTTTCTGTTCCGATACGATTTGAACAAACAAAACATTTTTAATTGTGCTGTTTGATTGTGTATAATTACCACAAATGACTTACGCCCATCGACATAATTTTCACACCTTAAAACAATTTGTGTCAACGCTTTTACCAGAAAACGTTTTTACCCTTCTTACATTCGTATTTCGGTGAAAAAAGTTTCCGAATCGTTACCATCAATTTATCTTTCTCAACTAACAGCGCAAAACTTAAAAGTGCCTTGTTTTGTCTTGTTTTTTTGATTGTTTGTGTTTTGAATTAGCTTGATCTACAACGCGAAAATATACTTACTTGCTGGTAAAGGTGGAAAGAAGCCTGGTAAAACGTTATGGTATCATGTTCACTTGTCTGTGCACGAGGTGTGTACATATAGAGGTTGGTCACTCGCTTGACATTTCCTCGTTTATTATTGTTGGGACTGTCAAGTTGTTTGCCCATCGTGCTGTTCTTGCTGCAGCATCCCCATATTTTCATGTAAGTTTAGTTGTTCCAGGATATTTTAAAAAGACATTACCTTGTTTCATTTAATTTCATGTCTGAACATACATGTGTGCAAATTTATTTCTGTGCCTTGGCAATTTGTTTGTAAAACAAAACTTATCTGTGATATCAGTCAGGTCAGTTCCATATAATGATTGAAACACACCAACCACGCCATTCAAACTGATGATGGCATAAGTTCTTGCTGAAATGTTTTTCGCATACATGAAACATGACAATGTTAACAACAGTATGGGCCAGTCTTCTTATTCTCAGAATTATGAGCAAATCCATTAATAGTGTTCCAAAACTTATATACCTACATGCATACAGTTATTAACAGCGAACAAGTCATTGTATTGGAGTAACAGTTTGTGTTTAGGCCATGTTTACTGTTGAGCTAGCTGAAAGTCATCTACGTGAGATTGAAATTCGTGACATTGAGGAACGGGCAATGGAACTACTGGTGGATTTTGCTTACACGTCACAGATAACTGTGGAAGAGAGCAACGTCCAGTCATTACTATCAGCAGCCTGTCTGCTCCAAGTGGTGGAAATTCAAGGTACACATATGTATTGCATGTTCATTTATTGTGGGGATAGATGTTATTGTACAATCGCACTTTTACTACAAATTTGCTTCCATTTGTCTTAGTTGTGTCGTAATAAAAGCTGTGCGATCATTGATTTTATTGATGCTTTGTCTACATTTAATACCTTTGAAATTATGTATTCAATGCTAAACCATATTCATGTTTAAATCCCTGTAGGGAAGTTGGAACTATTTACATTTTCTGTTTTAGAAATTTGCAGTGAATTTTTGAAGAGACAGCTCGATCCATCCAACTGCCTTGGTATAAGAGCATTTGCCGACACTCATGCTTGCCGTGAACTACTAAGAGTTGCTGACAAGTTCACCCAAGCTAATTTTCAAGATGTCAAAGAAAATGAGAGATCATAAAACTCATAGAGATCATAAGCTCGGATGATCTCAATGTCAGATCAGAGGAACATGTTTACAAGGCTTTGATGACTTGGATTCAACACGATATTGCTGAAAGGAGACCGCTGCTACCTAAGGTTTCTGAAAAATTTGCCAATGCTGTATTATTATCAATTGTAACGTTTTGTACTGTAAAGTAGTATTGTGTCAAATTGATTTTTAGGTTTTTATCACATATTATTGTGTTAAAAAACACAATTCTTAGTTCTTATGTTAGGGCAGTCGTTAATGTTTCTTTTGTTGGGTTATGCAATAAAAAAACTGTATTTCAAAATATTATTGCAAAGGTGGCTCTAATTCATGTAAACCAGCAATCAACAGTGATTTGTAACAGGATAATGGGGTGTTCAACACATGTAATCAATTGTAAACCTTAAAACAAATAAAACTATATGTTTTATTGTTTTATTTTAGGTTTTACAACATGTGCGGCTGCCTTTGCTTACGTTGGAGTTGTCAGTGTTGCTGCTCTCATCCACAATGATAAACAATGCAGAGATTTGGTGGATGAGGCTAAGAACTACATGCTTTTGCCTCAAGAGCGACCTCTGATGCAAGGACCTAGAACAAGACCCAGACGACCGATCACCAGAGAAGAACTGTTTGCAGTTGGCGGTAACTACAATGTTATGACAAGTTAATAGTAAACATTTACCTATGTATGTCTGTTGTTGCAATTGTGTTTTCAAAAATTGGTAATATATATGCATATCATATATATTAGAACTAGATCTATTAAAACCAAGACACAGTGTCAGACTGCCAATCTTACTGCATATCACACTGCTTTTTAAGACAAAAGTAACTTTGCTATTGAAATAAAGCATCAGCAGAGCTTTTTAAGGATTTATTACTCTCAGCATTAGTTTGAAAACATTGGATCCCTAATTGTAGGATTGATGGTCATAATGACGTATGTTTTAAAAAAAAATGTTAAAAAAAATCAGACAAAAAGTCTTTATTTTATCAAAGAGTTCTATTTGGTAAATTATAATTTTATGTTTACTTCAACATACAGGTTGGTGCAGTGGAGATGCAATTAGTTCAGTGGAACGCTACTGTCCTGAAAATCTAAGTGGAGATTGGTTGCACCAATGAGCTAGCGGAGATGTGGTGTCGGTGTAGCTGTGTTGGATGACTTACTTTATGCAGTTGGTGGCCATGACGGCACTTCCTACTTAAACAGTGTTGAAAGGTGATTAATTACTATTGCATGATTTTAATGTTTAGTTAGGTATTGCTTTGGTAGTATTTCCTATGAATTTTTGCCACACGTTGTGCACATACATAAATTTTCTAGACATCATACTAGCCCCAACTTTGGTTTGCATAATGGAATATGTCGAAAAAGACCTGCTTGAAACTATAGTACTTGCTAGTGCACTGTTTTTTAGAGACTGACTGGTAAACAACTCTATTTGCATGAGCTTTTTTAATCTCACTATTATAGACCAGAGACTGATATGGCGCATTGAAGAAATTAAATTATGTCAGGCACCGCTTTTAACTGTTATACTAAATCTACTACCTGAGTTAAATTCATGCAACTGAATATTGTGTAGGTTTGATCCAATAACAAACCAATGGTCGAGTGATGTTGCTCCTACCAGCACTTGTCGTACCAGTGTTGGTGTTGCCGTTCTTGATGGATATCTATATGCTGTTGGTGGGCAAGATGGAATGTCATGTCTTGACATTGTGGAAAGGTAATTAACACTTTATGGCAATGTAACTGACACAGGCTGGTGACTTTTCTGAAGGGATTATGTTGCATAGTTCCAAGACCTTAAAATGTAGCTAGTCCCTTAGATTGCATCTTGTGATAAACACAAAATCATTGTAATACAGCAAAAATCGCAGGACATGAGATTCATTTTAAGTTTGAGATTTCCTTTAGCAAAAAAGCAAACCAAGCAAAAAGTTCGACTGAGGATGTCATAAGCTGTTGTCCAAATGTATAAAATGAATAAAACATGTCAATGTTTTCAACAGTATGGGCCAGTCTCTGTATTCTCAAAAAAGTATGAAATTTATCTAGCCATTATCCAAAAGCAATTTTCCTCATATAAAATTTAATCACTACAAACTGCAATGGATAAGTAACATATAAAGTCACGCCACCAACTATTTAGATACAGCCCTAAACTATTTAGATACAGCCCAAATCGCTGGAGCAAAGTCTGTTCCATGAGGACCAAGAGGCTTGGCGTCGCAGTTGCTGTGCTTGGTGGCTACCTGTATGCTGTTGGTGGGTCTGATGGCCAAACACCCTGGAACCTGGTTGAAAGATATGACCCCAAGGAGAATCACTGGACTGATGTCGCCCCGATGAGCACAAGACGAAAACACCTGGGTTGTGCTGTATATATGGTAGGTTAGGGGACTCCCTACAGGGAAGTACCTGGGTGGTTGTTATTTTTGTTGAATGACTTCTCTTTTTTGGAGCTTGGTTAACTGTGGTTGGTGGGTGGGTGGGTGTTTGTTGCATGAGTAAGCACTTTGCCTGTTAAGCTGTGTTTGGAAGATAAAAATATCATTAACGTTACCATGTGCCTGTGATGACGCCATACAACTTGGGAGTTTGCTTTACCTGGCTCAGGAGAGCAAAAAAAACTACAAACAGTCAGAAACACTTGCATGTCTTAAATCTAGCTTTTGTTTGGTCGCAGGACATGCTTTATGCTGTGGGGGGGACGTGACGACACGACCGAACTGAACACAGTTGAAAAATACAACCCTACCAGTAATGTGTGGAGCACAGTGGTGGCGATGAACTCCAGACGAAGTGGGGTGAGTAAAAAATGTTTGTTTCCAAAATAAAAGTGCGAGTCTACAAGTGCTCTCTATGTAATTTTGGTTGTAAGACAAGTCTTATCTGAGAATAAAGAGACCCATATTGGTGAAAGCATTGACATGTTTTCTTGCAAGTTTCAAACACTAACTATATACTGATGATGAATGCAGTTAGTGTTCGAAACGTCTACTCTCTAGGTAACATGATTATTAGCATATTAGCTTTGGCTTATTCTATTTCAAGTAATTGACATGTTTAATTTGTTTAAAATGTTTAAAACATGCCGTGTCAATGTTTTCAACAATATGGGCCAGTATCTTTATTCTCAGAATTATGAGTAGACACGTAAATAGTGTTCCTATGCCTTACCTATTATCCACCTGTCATGTCACATACTTTCGTAATAGGTTGGACTGGCCGTCGTGAACGGTCAGCTGATGGCAGTTGGTGGCTTCGATGGCACGAGTTACCTGAAAACCATCGAAATTTACACCCCCGAGGCAAATACATGGCGCATGTACGACGGAATGCACTACCGGAGACTTGGAGGGGGCGTGGGGGTGATCAGACTCCCCCAGACATAAACGCCCACCCCCCCCCCTGGCGACAATGAACTTCGATGCCTGTGACCAATGGATGGCGCAGCGGATCATGAAAGAATGGTGTTTCGGAAAGGTGTATTCACAACAGCAGAGTATGATTATTTATTTTGCAAAATGGAAGACAATTTTTTGGCCATGGAAATAGCAAATTTGGACGTTTTTAGCCTTGTTTGAAGCAGTGTTTTCATTTTTTTCGTTCTGGAGCCCGTTTGAAAATGCAAGCCCTGATTTAAATCACGTGCGAATATGCGTGCGTTTTTTGCACTCGAATGCAAAAGCTAAAACACAAACAAAACGTGGATGACAGCCTTTACACTGTATACAATCATGCTTGGTTAACTGAGCGTTTTGCGCATAGGTTACGTCAGATTTTCCGTTAACTTTTATTTAAATTAAGTTGGTTGGTCAACCTGTTTATTGAAAAAACGAACGTTTTTTTGTCTTTGTTTTGAATATGAAATTATTCCATGCGAATCGTTGTCACATATCCCACAATTTCTATAACATTATTAGGTCTGTTTAAAGTTTTCTTATTTCTAACTTATTCTATGCATATTTCTAACTTGCTACTGGACTCTAACAACACAAACAAATTTAGTAACACTTTGTCGTGTGACTTTTGTCTGAGCGATGTCTCCCTCTAGCATTGGTAGTTGCAGTGGTGCAAGTTTTTTCTTTGTGCGTAAATTATCACTTATGGTTGGTTAAGTTGTTTCAACGCCGCCATCTGACTTCGACCACTGTGACACGTTTACATTTTGTTTCATTTTTCTGTCAATAAACCTGCTTGAAATTTTGAATAACTTTGGTTACTGTGATTCATGCTGGATTATACGGTAATCACTATTCTGATAGTATTATGCTATATTTTGGGTATGCGTGAGTGATTATTAGCAGAAAGAGAGATAGGTTCGTCGTCAATTTGTCGTTTCACGAAGAACGACGAACTTTTACCCTTCACTGAATGTAATATGGCCGACTGCACAATTTCTTTTGTTATTCAGATAGCAAATGTCAAATATGAGACTAACGTTGACAGCTATGTATATCGTTTTTCCTGACAATAACCGTTGCAAAATTTTAAATAGCTTCGGTTGAAAGGACATAGGATCAGGGTAAGGCTCATTCTGTTACAGATTATGTTTTTTTTTGCTATGTGAAAATGCTTGTCAGCAGAAAGAGAATATAAATGTTAACGATACGGGTGTAGACGTTTAATGTAAAATATGGTGTTAACAGTTGTGCGAACGTTTGTTTGTCGTACATAACTATCATAAGAAAATGCTTGCCTATGATTGGCTGAAATATTTATTGCACAAGGTGGTTTTATACTGAAGAGGTTCCCAAACAGAGGGCGTCGTTTTCGTGTTATTGGGACGTATTAAGATTACTCGAAGGCTTTAGGGGAAGTTTGTTTCCATAACAAACTGAACTTTTCAACTGTTGCAGCAATAAAAACGACGTATTGTATTACGTAAGCGAAGTTGTCCTACAAAGAACGGTCAACATTTTTTGGGTGCGTCGCCAAACCATTTGTTAGAAAGATGATAACGTCATCGCAAAGGGCGACATGTTTGGAATCCCTGGATTAGGCTACGAGTTGCGTAGGACAGAAAAAACCTCTAAAAATAATGTTGTCTAAAAAGTTTAAGGTACCGCTGGTGAGTGCAGAAATATTTCGCTTGGTCGACCAAGCAATTAGAGAGTTCTCTTGTGTGTACGTGTTATTTCGGAACCAATCAACAGCATTAGGCAATATGACGTCACAGTCAGGTTTTAAGGGAAGGCCGGTTAAATCGAATCAGGAATAAGCGATAGTTACTGTAGTTGCAGAAGGTCGATTGCTAGACATTCACCCTTTGGTCCAACAAAATATATCTAAGCATTTCTGGCTCCGTATAAAACAATTTTTACGCCGATGGACCATTTCTTCAGAATGCTTTATGAAGCCCTGTTTTTGTTGGTTGGCAAACGTCAAGTGTGGTTTAACGAAAACGGGTATACCCCTGTCTTTTAAACAACTATGGTGCACGATCGCTACCAGGCGTAAACGACCGGGGTAATTCCCATTTTACAACCCTCAGTTTTTATCGAGCGAAACTATTGTTAAAAATATCCCGTACTGTCCCGCTATAGTTAAAGTAACAAAATACCCGTGAGTTTAAAATCTCTCTCTCTCTCTCTCTCTCTCTCTCTCTCTTTCTCTCTCACTCTCTCTCTCTCTTTTAGAACTTGGTTAGGCTGGATTAGGTTTAATTGAAATTTGCACAATTCGTACAGAGCTAAAGGTACAACTGATTATCAACCTTTTAATAAAGTCATTATATAACAATATTTGCCATACGTGTACCTAAGTCAGTTATGTAGCAGGGTTTTGCAAACTGGGGTATGTACACGACTGTAGCTCATTTAAGGGATCGCGGTGATATGATGCTGTTGGGCAAAGTTGCATTTTTGCTAAAGTCGAAAATTAGATAAAAACCTACACAGTTTACCAAATTAGATTAGAATTACGAACATTTTAGTTTTATTCGTCAAACTCGAAGATTAGAAGTTGTCCAATCGTAATCCTAAGCGAAAACCACAGGTGCACTTTCAAAACATAAGTGTAAAAAATCTGTACAAAACAAATCCCCAAAAAATATTGCCATTCATATCTAGATTCTAGTCATCAAACCAGGAGTTAAAAATCGTGGGCAAGTTTTTAGCATAGTACTGGATTCTATGTAAAATGTCGTGCTCCATCGACGAGGCCACAGAGATGTTTTGCAAAGTGATATCAGAAAAAGAAGAAGATTTGCCAGATTTGTGGGATATGGACAGTATTGGCGGAGGTATAAAACAAAACATTCTTGATAGAATTAACATACTAAAAACTATGAAGAAAAAGTCTGTTAGCTTCTCCAAGCTTATGTATAAGTCATACGATGTGTCGGATGTGAAACCAAGCGAACTAATCCGGCAACTCGTTGCTTTGTTTGGCGACGATTCTTTGTACAAACCTGGTATGTGCATTGTTTTGACTTCACACGAAGGCCCAGAGGCGGCCGTTGTTGTATTGGGGCCTGGCCGACCCGAAATATTTACCAAGCCAAAGGAGTGCGAAGAAGACAGGGGCCTTTGGGGCAAACTGTTTTACCAAAGCAGGTGTGCTATGTGGAGAGACGAAGGTCAGCATAAGTATTATGAAGACGACAAATTACAAGAAATGCGCAGAGAGTTCAAGGCGGAGTTTCCCGGCATGTGGTCTCAGCCAATTGTTAAAGTTAACGAGCAATACCGTCACATTGTATACGGTCTGGTTTTCGAAATGGCAAAACCCCTTTTTCGAAACCACGAAAGTTTTGACGAAATCAAACACATTCCAACTGCTGCTTGCATTAAGTTCGCTATCGAGGCCGGGGAGTGTCAACACTTGGAGAAAATCTTTGGAGAACGGAGTGCAACAGCAGATGGACTTGTTACACACTCTATATATGAACAGCGTCGAGCGAACGCCACAAAAATAATTGAACGGTCAGTTGTCGGTCAAGAAATTAGTTGCCCGAACTTTAAATAGGAAATACAATACACAATAATAGTTTTGGAATATATAATATAAAAAATAATATATTTGCCATGATAGAACCACACTTGCAAACGGACCAGAAAAATATTATTGAAAGCTTAAAACTTGGCCTAAAAATTGGACGTGTTCTTCCGCCTAAAATATAGATTTATTTTATCAAATAAAAAATTTTCATACATTTTAGGGTGCTCACTTCCAACAAAGACGGAAGCTTCCAAAGAGACGAAGTGAACAAAAAAGTCCAAGAAGTGAAGAAGTTTCTGTGTAATATCGATTAGTTTGTCGTTATTCAGTTTGTTGTGATCTTCGGTAAAATCCTATTGATTCTTGCACTGCATGATTTGTGCATTTCGATTTTGTGTTATATTTAGATACTATAGTAGTCTGTACATGAATTGAAACTTTTCATGGTGGTTTCTCTTTGTTTACGCACATTTACTACACCCAGCTTCCACCTGAAATTGGTAATTTTCACACTCAAAAACAAAGTGGTTTTAGCATTTTTAACGACATATTTTTTGGAACTTGCTTCATTTTTATTTCGGCTAAAAGAAAATTCAGAAAAATCACAGTCCAATTACCATTCTTAACTAACCACGCAATTTTAGGTTGATTAGCTTTTTTGTGATGTTGCGTCGGAATGGGTAAACAGGATTGTCAATGATTTGTCACATAATTATACAATAAATATGCATTAAGTGTGCAATGGAAATGCACAGTATTGGTTGTAGAGGGCTTGGAAAGTAGTTATTAACAACCAATCGCAGAGTAAATTAAGGCAATGAAGATATTTTATACGGAAACTGAATCACATCTCAAACGAGTTGTATTAGCACATTAATACATGCTCTTATTTGTTCCACTAATGATAAGCCGTCCTTAACAAACGACACTCTTCAGGTATTAACTATTTTGAAAACACTTCAATAGCGGTTAGCAAACTGTCGGATCCAAATAACCAGGCCGGCTTTGATTGATAACTTTAATATCCGAAAGCAGTTCAGACGTTTGTTCATAAAACAGTGATTGAAGTCCAATGTAGTTCTTCATATATAACCTTCCTCGTTGTTACCTGTAGGTACTTTCCCTACTGGTACAACAAAGTCCTCCAATCTTAACTAAATATTTGTATTGCGTGTTTCGTGTTTCGTTCAAACCCAAGTATCCAAGTAAGTGAGTGTCTCTCAAACTGTGCGTCGCCCTGGTGCGTCTTGTTGATTTCCAAGTGAGAACGAACTGTTTTTCGAAAACGAAAATGACAAGTTGAATCAGCCTTATTCGGCTAAAAATTGCGTCGCACGCATAAAAGTGAGTCGCACGCATAAAAAACAATTCGTTTTCACTTGTAAATCAACAAGACGCACCAGGGCGACGCACAGTTTGAGAGACACTCACTTGGATACTTGGTTTGAGCGAAACACGCAATACAAATATTTCGTAAAGATTGGAGGACTTTGTTGTACCAGTAGGGAAAGTACCTACAGGAAACAACGAGGAAGGTTATATATGGAGAATTACAATGTAATTCAATCACTGTTTTATGAACAAACGTCTGAACTGCTTCCGGATATTAAAGTTATCAATCAAAGCCGGCCTGGTTATTTGGATCCGACAGTTTGCTAACCGCTATTAAAGTGTACGTTTTCCCAGCGTGGTCAAAATAGTTGACACGAAAACGAAAATGACAAGTTGAATCAGCCTTATTCGGCTAAAGTGAGTCGCACGCATAAAAAAGTTGGAGAAGCGCAATGACTTATGTCAATAAAGTCGCACATGTTGGCCACCTCACAATATCGTTGTGCTTTTACCACAAGTAACAAACAATGGCGGTGTTGCAATATGATGTGATTGGTATTTGTTCATCGAAGTTACACTGAAACGGCGCAACAAATTGAACAACAAGGAACTGAAATTGTGTATTTGATTTGTGTTGATACCTTGGTTTACCAAGCGAAACTGTTCTCTCTGTTGGGTTCAAAAATAGAACAACGTAATTCAATATCATTCTGATGTTATGATGCGAGAGACAAAAAAGTCAAGGAGTTAACCCTTTGAGTAAGAACTCTAATTGTTTATGGGCACTTACACTTTTTTGCCAAGTCTGCATCAATTGATGTAAATCTGTAATTTGCCGATTGTGCTCGTACTCGCATGTGACGATGTCATCTATACGAAGTTGAAATTTCTGTATGCTTTGCAATTAAAGATCCACTGACGCTGATCGACTGCCACACTTTGTGAGTAATTTTGGACACCAGACCAGCAAAGATTTGATGTTGGCACCACCAAGCAGAACAGGCTGATTTCTGTGGTCCCTGTGTCATTTTCCCATGATGTAAACAGTTTTGTGTTTGTTTTACGCAGTGGTCTAAAGAATGTCGGTCTGCGCTTCGGCCTGTGAGGTCTGCAGAGCAACAAAAAAGAAGTTCAAAAATTGTCATGTCTGGGCGTCATTTACTTTGGCAGCCATTAACCGTTTTCTCGTCAAAACGCAATGTTAGAGCTTGTGGCTCGGAGAAGGGCAGGAAAAAAACGACTGCTGTTCACGGAAAACTAAATATAACTTTGTAAACATGTGGTATTTGTTGCCACACAACTTTGCCCTGGAGATACTGTGCTTTGCAGAGTGCTAAGCGACGGGCGTGGTTAATTGCAAACAGGTTTCTGGAAGAGGCTGGTTTCGCTCAGTCAAAACCATGATTCCACAATCGTAAGAAAACACATTGTATAGTTGTTATTTGCGTCAGTCTCGCCAGACCCAGTATCCAGTTCAAATCGATACGCACATATACGCAGTAAAACAGAATGTCCTGCACCATTGACGAGGCTTGCGAGGAGTTTTGCAATGTAATATCTGAAGAAGAATGTGTGAAACCTTTAGGTTTGAGAAGGGCTGTAATTGAGGGTGGCATAAAGGGAAAAATTCTTGACAGAATCGAGGAATTGAAAACCAAAAAGAAGAAGCCGGTTAAGTTCCACAAACTTGTGTGCATTTCGTACGATGTGTCCAAATTCAAACCAAATCATCTAATTCGCCAAATAATTGCAATACTTGGTGATAATTCATTGTACAAACCCGGAATGTGTATTATTTTGAGCGTGGACAGCAAATCGGAAGCAACCATTGTGGTATTAAGACCTGGTCGACCTGAAATCTTCACCAACCCAAAGGTTTCTGATGGGGATCGCGGTCTTTGGGATCAGCTCTTTTTTAAAGGCAGGTGTGATTTGTGGAGAAGCAAAGGTCTCGCCGATTTTACAGAAACAAAATTACAAAAGATTCGTGAAGAGTTCAAAGTAGATTTTGTAAGCACGTGGTCTCAGCAGTTTCGAAATGTCAGAGAGCTGTACCGTCATGTTCTGTATGGTTTGGTTTTCGAAATGGCAAAGCCCTTTCTTCGCAACCACGAAATATACGACCAAGTAAAACACATTCCAACTGCTGCTTGCATTAAGTTTGCTATTGATATTGGAGAGTGTCAACACTTAGAGAAAATCTTCGGAGAACGGAATGCTACAGGGAATCTTATAGGCAAACGACACAATACAGACAGATATGTACTGCGCAAAGAAAGCGCTAAAGAACTGATAAAACGGTAAGTGTTTGTAGATTACAACGGCAAGTGTTTGTAAGTTCTTTAAGCATAATCATGTGGTTGCATAAAGTCGCATTTCCATGCGATTCGCAAGCGTTGACCAACGTGTGCATAGCAAGATGCAAATGTATGTTATTTACATGTTCTGGAGTCATTTCAAACTACAGAATGTCTTAACACTGCTGTAAAAGCAATTCAAACAAAAAATACAAATTTATTTTCAGTATGTTGACTCCAAATGAGGACGGCAATTTTCAGAAAGAGGAGGTGGACAAAAAAATCAATGAAATCAAGGAGTTTCTCGCTGTTAGCGATTAGTTTGATCGTAAATTTTCCGCTTGGTTATAAAGTCTTTTTTTTTGAGGTTTCTGATTCAGTGATTCCCAACTTTTTTGTAATTCGGTCCCCTGTTTACAACATAAGGTTTGCGGACCCTTGCGTGATATTTACCTAAGCTCTTGTGAAAAATAAAGTTGTAAATTAACCACCCCACGGCCTCTTGGGGGTCCGCGAGCCCCACAAAACGCTATATTACACGTGATTTTTGCTTCACTTCATATTATAATTTCGCTTATATATATGCGCTTACCTGTTTCTGCCTGCACTTAGATTAATGTAATGCAGTGTGGAGTTTATGTAGAACTAATAACGATTCGTCTGTTACGATGCGATTTGAACAAACAAAACATTTTGTGCTGTTTGATTGTGTATAATTACCAAAAACAAATTTTTCCCCTTGCTCCATTCGTATTTCGGCGAAGAAAGTTTCCGAATCTTTACCATCCAATTATCTTTCTTAACTAACCGCGCAAAATTTAAAAGTGCCTTGTTTTGTATTTTGAATTAGTTCGACCTTCTACACGAAATTATACTTACTGACATCCATTTTGGTTGTTTGTTGCTAATGTTGTCTGTGGCGTGTTGAACCGTGCTGGGTAAACATGATTATCAATGGTTTTGTGACATAAATATGAATGAAAAATACATTAAGTGCGTAAAGGAATTGTGTCGTATTAATTGTTATGTCGAGGGTTTGGATAGGAGTTTTTAACATCCAATCGCAGGGTAAATCACGGAAATGAATATAATTTATACGGAAACTGAATCACATCACAAACAATTTCTTCAATTTGCCGTGTCAGTCTCTGGTCTATGCCTATAATGCTTGCTTGTGCACTGCTTTTATAAGGGACTGACTATGAAATCACTTTATTAGCACGAGCTTTCGCGAGATTGATCTCGCTTCTTCAGGTGCAGCAAATAGCGTGTCAAATAAAATGAGGTAACAGCGCCAAAAAACAAGAAAGAAAAAAAGCACGAAGAGGTGATCATTGTTGGTCACTTAGTGCCCGTGGCATCTTGGTGCGTGGAGTGACTCATGAAGCCCCAGTCTCTATTGAGAGCGTGATTGACAGAGTCAAACTTTTCGATGTGGCGTTGTTCCGCCGTCTCTCTCGCTAGTCTAGTTCTTCTCTTTACCTTCTGTAGAACCATAACCCTCATATCTCCCACACTGTGGTCAGGCTCGTTGAAATGAGCTCCTACCGGTTTCTCGGTATTGTTGTGCCGAATATCACACTTGTGTCCGTTCATTGTTTGTTGTATGTGACGACGATGGGGATTCGTGTGTTTTTGCTACCACGCTGGTTCTCTTGAATAAGCCGCTCTCGTGGGACGGTTGTCGCTCTTGTCATCTCCTCGTCTACCATGCTGGATCGGTAGTCATTCACTATAAGCCTGTTACGCAGTTCACGCAACTGTGCGTTGCAGTCATCACGACGGGAACATATTTATCTGTACCGGAGTGTTTGTGAGTGTACAATGGATCGATACACATGTTTCGGATGGGCACTGGAAAGATGTAGGTTTTTGCCGCTGTCCGTTGGCTTCCGGTATATGGAGGTAAAGAGTTTACCGTCGTTCAGCGAAACCGTTACGTCTAAGAAATGCACCGATGTGAGCGAGTGTTCCATGGTGAACTGTATGTTAGGATCCTCCACGAAGGTTCGAAGACAATTCTCTCCCCCAGTCCAGATGAAAAAGATATCGTCGATAAATCGACGGTACAATACAAGGGACGGTTTCCAGGTGTTCGTTAATCGTTCCTCTAAATCTGCCATGAAAATGTTCGCGTACTGTGGTGCTAGGCGTGTGCCCATCGCCGTCCCCTTGACCTGAATGTAGTGTTCATCGTTGAAGAGAAAGTTATTGTGTGTCAGAATGAACTTGGTCAATTGAATAGCAATTTCTGTGAAGTCATCTTCTTCGGGAAGTATTTTATGCAAGGCTTCCAGTCCGCGTCCGTGGTCTGTGTTGCTGTACAGGGATATAACATCCAACATAACCACTATAGCCTCGGGTGGAAGGTGTTTGATGGAGGATAGCTGTCTGATAAAATCCGTGGTGTCCCGAACATGGCTATTGGCGGCTTGAGCGTGTGGCTTTAATAATTTTTCCACGTACCCCGATACCATTTCCGTGAGCGTGCCAATGCCGCTTACAATTGGACGTCCTGGAATATTCGGTTTGTGTACCTTGGGCAACATGTAAAAAAAGCCTGGTGATGGGAATGTTAACCCACACGGGGACTTCTACCAAGGAGAACTTTGGGACATACCCATGTGGAGGCGCGAGATGCGCACAGTGCCACCTGATAAACCGGGCTAATCAGCTCATGACTAAGCATGGGCAACATTTTTCACCACAGGGAACATTTTCCTGCAGGTCAACCAACGTCATTTACGCCTTAACGTGTGCTCGCTGTCCACGAGCTTTGCACATCGGACAGACCGGACAAACACTTAGACAAAGGATGAACGGACACAAGTGTGATATTCGGCACAACAATACCGAGAAACCGGTAGGAGCTCATTTCAACGAGCCTGACGACAGTGTGGAAGACATGAGGGTTATGGTTCTGCAGAAGGTCAAGCGAAGAACTAGACTAGCGAGAGAGACGGCGGAACAACGCCACATCGAAAAGTTTGACTCTGTCAATCACGGTCTCAATAGAGACTGGGACTTCATGAGTCACTCCACGCACCAAGATGCCACGGGCACTAACTGACCAACAATGATCACCTCTTCGTGCTTATTTTCTTTCTTGTTTTTAGCGCTGTTACCACATTTTATTTGACACGTTATTTGCTGCACCTGAAGAAGCGAGATCAAGCTCGCGGAAGCTCGTGCTAATAAAGTAGTTTACTATAGTCAGTCTCTTACAATAGCAGTGCACAAGCAAGCATTATAATCACAAATGATGTGGTTTTAGCATACTAAAAATGCTCTTCTTTGTTCCACTAATGATATAACCTAAACTTAACAAAGCACATACTTCAGGCATCAACTCTTTTTACCACGCCGGGAAAACGCACGCTTCTATTGTGGTTAGCAAACTGCCGGATCCAAATTATCTGGCCGGATTCGACTGATAACTTTAATATCTGGAATTAGGAATATCACTAAACCGAAAAGTCATTACGACGCGTACCACCTAGTTGAGTGTAACCTTAGGGATGAAGTTAACGAACAATTTGAGATCACTTACGATTTTTAAATACGAACTATATCCGCAAATTACGGAAAGGTGCTCGCGTAGCACCTGGAATGCTATCACGTACCACCGGTTGGGAAACACTGGGCGTATCGCATGTCTAGCGGAGCGTAACATTTCAATTCCAGGCGTTATGAGGCCAACCTCGACTACCACGCGAGCAACAAAACAAAAATAGAAACACAATCAGATGCGATGACGTTAGGTTTTTGTTGTCAACGTAGCGTTAGAAATACAACCTTGGTGTTTTATGTTAATCAGGGATTGCGCCACATGACTAATAAAGAACTGAGTAATGCTTGAAATTGATTGGTGACCATTTCTTTTTTTAGGCTCAAAATAAAATACACCCAGCGAGGAAGACTGGCTTCCCTTACTTAATGGCAAAAACATCGTCGGCGCCAAATTAGTTTGACGCCCACCCCCAAAAAAAACTTGTAAATAATGTCAGGCATTATACATAAACAGTTACGAATTTTGAACAATGACATGTAAAGGGCAAACGTTGGAATACCTTCTTCACTTACAGTTGCTGTGACAATCTATACGGATACTAACAAACACACACACATTTAAACAAAGATAACAAGTCGATCCAAATGCACATAGAAAATCCCACAACAAACTGGAAATAAATGTATGGCATCGGTCTATTGAGCAGTGACAGAAAAAAAGCTCTTCAATTGTCTGACTTTTTGGGCAACGTCCGTCATCTGTATGTTTCCATCCATGTTGGAAGCTAGTGTCCTGAAAATATTAAAACAGTTGCCAATTAACGTCGATTTTACGGCACGTGACTTTAGGTTCAATTTATGTTTAAATTCTAACGCCTTTTGTATTGACTTGAACACTAGATGATTCACAAATTATATTATAACGATACTAACCGCTGGACGAGTTCTTTGGCCACGTTATAGCGTCGCTTGTATTTGTCAATTCTGTTGTTATCGAAGTCAGCACAGGAGAAATGCTGGCCAAATATCTTCTCCAAATATTGACTTTCCCCTGCCTCAATGGCAAATATGATACAAGCTGCGATAGGTATGTGCTTCAAATGCTGATGGTTTCGATGCAAACGCACCAAAGGCTTTGCTATTTCATTGGCCAATCCGTACAAGATATGACGATACAACACGCCAACGTCAGCAAATGGTTTAGTCCAGGTTTGAAGAAACTCCGTCGCAAAGTTTTGTCGAATATTGAGCAGGTCGTTGTCCTCATATTCAGTACGACCTCTCTCGCGCCAATGAGCACACTTCGTGTCACAAAAGAGTTTGTGCCAATACGCTCTGTGCTTGTCATTCTGCTTTGGACAAGTGTATGTTTCCAACCGCGCTTCGTCAAACATGAAGATCACTGCATCTATTTCTCCATTTAGAAGCAAGGCAACGCACAATCCGGGTTTGAATGTGGATCCATCACTAAATGCGGCAACAATTTGTCGGACCAACTGGTTCGAATTAACCATAGACACCTCGTAAGATTTGCAGGTAAGGTCTTGAAAACTACAGGATCTTTTTCCATGTTTTTTTAGTTCTTCAATTCTGTCGCAAACTTTGACCTTTAGATTGCCACCAAATCCCCTCATGTCCCACAGTTCATCTGTGTTTAAAAATTCTTCATCTGAAATTACGCAGGACAACTCCTTCATAGCTTCGTCGATCAGGCAAGACATTTTCAATATTTTTAGTTTTCGTACAAATCTTTCAAACCAACAACAGTTCAGACGTTTGTTCATGAAACAGTGATTGAAGTCAATTGCGGTTCTCCATATATAACCTTCCTCGTTGTTACCTGGAGGTACTTTCCCTACTGTTCATTGAAAGGCCACCTTACAGCATCGTCGTGCTTTGACGACAAATAACAAACAATGGCGGTGTCGCAATATGATGCGATTCGTATTTGTTCATCGAAGTTAAACAGAAACGGCGCAACAAATTGAACAACAAGGAACTGAAAATGTGTATTTGATTTGTGTTGATACCTGGGTATACCAAGCGAAACTATTCTCTCTGCTGAGTTCAAAAATAGAACAACGTAATTCAACACAATATCGTTCTGAACTTTGAATAGGAAAAGTCGTGATTAGTCACTCAAGACCAAGGCCCTTGAAAGAAAACATTGTGCCGTGCGAGAACATCTTTTTAATGTAGATTTTTGAAAATAATATATTCATGGAACCCAGCCTTTACAAAACAAATCCCTCAGGTATAAACCAAACAATGTTGTTCGTAGGCCCCAATTTGCTATGAGCAATCAGCCACTCGTTTGTGAGTAATTGTGGACACCAGACAAGTAAAGATAGATCTGTTGGCACCACCAAGCAGAACAGGCTGATTTCTGTGCTCCCTGTGGCATTTCCCGGGAAATGTAATGTTAACATTTCCGGTTTGTTTTACGCAGAGGTCGGAAGAACGTCGATCCGCTCATCGGTCTGTGAGGTCTGGAGACCAACCGAAAAGAAGTTAAAAAATTGTCATGTCTGGGCGTCATTTACTTTGGCAACCATCAACCGTTTTCTCATCAAAACACAAGGTTAGAGCTTGTGGGGTATTTGTTGCCATACAACTTCGGTCTATTGTGCTTTACAAAATGCTTAGTGCCGCGCGTAATTAATTTCAAACAGGTTTAGGGAAGAGGCTGGTTTTGCGCGTTGTATCGTTATTATTTGCGTCAGTCTCGCCAGATCCAGTATCCAGTTCAAATTGATATGCACATATACGTAAAACAGAATATCCTGCACCATCGACGAGGCTTGCAAGGAGTTTTGCAATGTAATATCTGAAGAAGAATGTGTGACACCTTCAAGTTTGAGCAGGGGCGGTGTAATTGAGGGTGGTATAAAGGGAAAAATTCTTGACAGAATAGATACATCAAAAACGAAAAAGAAAAAGCCAGTTAAGTTCCACAAACTTGTGTGCGTTTTTTTAAAGCAGGTTTTGTAAGAATGTGGTCCCAGCAGTTTCGAAATGTCAGCGAGCTGTACCGTCATGTTCTGTATGGTTTGGCTTTCGAAATGGCAAAGCCCTTTCTTCGCAACCACGAAAAATACGACCAAGTAAAACACATTCCAACTGCTGCTTGCATTAAGTTTGCTATTGATATTGGCGAGTGTCAACACTTGGAGAAAATCTTCGGAGAACGGAATGCTACAGGGAATCGCATAGGCAAACGACATAATAAAGACAGATATGTACTGCGCAAAGAAAACGCTAAAAAACTGATAAAACGGTAAGTGTTTGTAGATTAAAACGGCAAGTGTTTTTAAGTTCTTCAACCATAATCACGTGGTTGCATAAAGTCGCATTTCCATGCTATTCGTAAGCGTTGACCAACGTGTGCATAACAAGATGCAAATGTATGTTATTTGCATGATTTGGAGTCATTTCAGACTACAGTAAAAGCAACTTAAACAAACAATACAAATTTTGTTTTTCAGTATGTTGACTCCAAATGAGGACGGCAATTTCCAGAGAGTGGAGGTGGGCAAAAAAGTCAATGAAATCAAGGAGTTTCTCGCTGTTAGCGATTAGTTCGATTGTAAATTTTCTGCATGGTTATAAAGTTATTCTTTTGAGGCTTTTATTTCGGTGATTCCCAATTTTTTTGTAGCCACGGTCCCCTGTTTACAACATAAAGTTTGCGGACCCTCGCGTGATATTTACCAAAGTTCTTGCGACAAATCAAGTTGTAAATTAACACCACGGTCTCTTGGGAGTCCGCGAGTTCAACAAAACGCAGTTTTAATCGATATTACACGAGAGTTTTGCTTCATTTCTTCATATAAATTTGCTTGTATATATGCGCTTACCTGTTTCTGCCTGCACTTAGAGTAGTGTAATGCAGTGGGGAGTTTATGTTGAACTAATAACAATTTTTCTGTTCCGATACGATTTGAACAAACAAAACATTTTTAATTGTGCTGTTTGATTGTGTATAATTACCACAAATGACTTACGCCCATGAGGTTCACAGGCTTCGCAGCCAAGGCATTGCAGCCAAGCTGGATCAGCCACTTTTCCCGACAAGTCGGAGCGAGATCTGAAAAATCAAGCTCCCGGTGAGGTTTGAACTCACGACCCTGGGCTAACCAGGCCCAACGCTCTACCAACTGAGCTACAGGAGCTCAGTGGCTTCACGGGGTATATTGTGGCCAAGGTACACTGGTGCGCAAGCGCACAACTTGTCAGGCGACCTTCACATGCGTAGAGGATCTCCACCACCGTAATCAGACAACGCAGAAGTAATGCCATGCTTACGCATTTCCGACTTGTCGGGAAAAGTGGCTGATCCAGCTTGGCTGCAATGCCTTGGCTGCGAAGCCTGTGAACCTCATGATCAGAATATTAGAGCTGAGATCGCCAAATATAAAGGGCCTGCGCAGTGGGGCGATCCCGCCTTGCTATGCGTAAGCATGGCATTACTTCTGCGTTGACTTACGCCCATCGACATAATTTTCACACCTTAAAACAATTTGTGTCAGCGCTTTTACCAGAAAACGTTTTCACCCTTCTTACATTCGGATTTCGGTGAAAAAAGTTTCCGAATCGTTACCATCAATTTATCTTTCTCAACTAACAGCGCAAAACTTAAAAGTGCCTTGTTTTGTCTTGTTTTTTTGTGTGTTTGTGTTTTGAATTAGCTTGATCTACAACGCGAAAATATACTTACTTGCTGGTAAAGGTGGAAAGAAGCCTGGTAAAACGTTATGGTATCGTGTTCACTTGTCTGTGCACGAGGTGTGTACATATAGAGGTTGCTCACTCGCTTGACACTTCCTCGTTTATTATTGTTGAGACTGTCAAGTTGTTTGCCCATCGTGCTGTTCTTGCTGCAGCATCCCCATATTTTCATGTAAGTTTAGTTGTTCCAGGATATTTTAAAAAGACATTACCTTGTTTCATTTAATTTCATGTCTGAACATACACATGTGCAAATTTATTTCTGTGCCTTGGCAATTTGTTTGTAAAACAAAACTTATCTGTGATATCAGTCAGGTCAGTTCCATATAATGATTGAAACACACCAACCACGCCATTCAAACTGATGATGGCATAAGTTCTTGCTGAAATGTTTTTCGCATACATGAAACATGACAATGTTAACAACAGTATGGGCCAGTCTTCTTATTCTCAGAATTATGAGCAAATCCATTAATAGTGTTCCAAAACTTATATACCTACATGCATACAGTTATTAACAGCGAACAAGTCATTGTATTGGAGTAACATTTTGTGTTTAGGCCATGTTTACTGTTGAGCTAGCTGAAAGTCATCTACGTGAGATTGAAATTCGTGACATTGAGCAATGGTACTACTGGTGGATTTTGCTTACACGTCACAGATAACTGTGGAAGAGGGCAACGTCCAGTCATTACTACCAGCAGCCTGTCTGCTCCAAATGGTGGAAATTCAAGGTAAACATATGTATTGCATGTTCATTTATTGTGGGGATAGATGTTATTGTACAATCGCATTTTTACTACAAATTTGCTTCCATTTGACTTAGTTGTGTCGTAATAAAAGCTGTGAAATCATTGATTTTATTGATACTTTGTCTACATTTAATAGCTTTGTAATTATGTATTCAATGCCAAACCATATTCATGTTTAAATCCCTGTAGTAGGGAAGTTGGAACTATTTACATTTTCTGTTTTAGATATTTGCAGTGAATTTTTAAAGAGACAGCTCGATCCATCCAACTGCCTTGGTATAAGAGCATTTGCCGACACTCATGCTTTACGTGAACTACTATGAGTTGCTGACAAGTTCACCCAAGCTAATTTTCAAGATGTCAAAGAAAATGAGGAGTTTCGGTTCCTGCCCGTTGAACAACTCATAGAGATCATAAGCTCGGATGATCTCAATGTCAGATCAGAGGAACATGTTTACAAGGCTTTGATGACTTGGATTCAACACGATATTGCTGAAAGGAGACCGCTGCTACCTAAGGTTTCTGAAAAATTTGCCAATGCTGTATTATTATCAATTGTAACGTTTTGTACTGTAAAGTAGTATTGTGTCAAATTGATTTTTAGGTTTTTATCACATATTATTGTGTTAAAAAACACAATTCTTAGTTCTTATGTTAGGGCAGTCGTTAATGTTTCTTTTGTTGGGTTATGCAATAAAAAAACTGTATTTCAAAATGTTATTGCAAAGGTGGCCCTAATTCATGTAAACCAGCAATCAACAGTGATTTGTAACAGGATAATAGGGTGTTCAACACATGTAATCAATTGTAAACCTTAAAACAAATAAAACTATATGTTTTAATGTTTTATTTTAGGTTTTACAACATGTGCTCACGTTGGAGTTGTCAGTGTTGTTGCTCTCATCCACAATGATGAACAATGCAGAGATTTGGTGGATGAGGCTAAGAACTACATGCTTTTGCCTCAAGAGCGATCTCTGATGCAAGGACCTAGAACAAGACCCAGACGACCGATCACCAGAGAAGTTCTGTTCGCAGTTGGCGGTAACTACAATGTTATGACAAGTTAATAGTAAACATTTACCTATGTATGTCTGTTGTTGCAATTGTGTTTTCAAAAATTGGTAATATATATGCATATCATATATATTAGAACTAGATCTATTCATAGGCGCCTAGTCCGGGGGGCAGGGGGGGCGGCGCCCCCCCAGGTTTTTCAAAAAAAACAACGAGTGGCTATTACGCGCGTCTGTCCGCACCATGTAACTCGTCGCAATCGTAACGTTCTAAGAAAAAAAAGTCCTAAAAACAATGTGTTTCTTACACGACGCATAAAAAACATGTTGACCTAGTTTCGCTTCCGTAACTGACATCGGTTGTTGCAACGTTAGTCTCGCAGTACGATATGCTAACTGGTACTTATTGGTTGTGTCGTAGATCGACCTCGTGTGTTCATCGTTAACGTCGCCCTTTTGGTTAATACGCCTCATACATTGTAATTCATACTCAGTTTTTCGATACTTGATGATGTCATAGTAACAAATTATGACGTCATAATACATCCGCCCCCCCCTGGAAAAATGAAAACTAGGCGCCTATGGATCTATTAAAACCAAGACACAGTGTCAGACTGCCAATCTTACTGCATATCACACTGCTTTTTAAGACAACAGTAACTTTGCTATTGAAATAAAGCATCAGCAGAGCTTTTTAAGGATTTATTACTCTCAGCATTAGTTTGAAAACATTGGATCCCTAATTGTAGGATTGATGGTCATAATGACATATGTTTTAAAAAAAAATGTTAAAAAAAATCAGACAAAAAGTCTTTATTTTATCAAAGAGTTCTATTTGGTAAATTATAATTTTATTTTTACTTCAACATACAGGTTGGTGCAGTGGAGATGCAATTAGTTCAGTGGAACGCTACTGAACATCGTGAGTGGAGATTGGTTGCACCAATGAGCAAGCGGAGATGTGGTGTCGGTGTAGCTGTGTTGGATGACTTACTTTATGCAGTTGGTGGCCATGACGGCACTTCCTACTTAAACAGTGTTGAAAGGTGATTAATTACTATTGCATGATTTTAATGTTTAGTTAGGTATTGCTTTGGTAGTATTTCCTATGGATTTTTGCCACACGTTGTGCACATACATAAATTTTCTAGACATCATACTAGCCCCAACTTTGGTTTGCATAATGGAATATGTCGAAAAAATCCTGCTTGAAACTATAGTACTTGCTAGTGCACTGTTTTTTAGAGACTGACTGGTAAACAACTCTATTTGCATGAGCTTTTTTAATCTCACTATTATAGACCAGACACTGATATGGCGCATTGAAAAAATTCAATTATGTCAGGCACCGCTTTTAACTGTTATACTAAATCTACTACCTACGTTAAATTCATGCAACTGAATATTGTCTTGTAGGTTTGATCCACAAACAAACCAATGGTCGAGTGATGTTGCTCCTACCAGCACTTGTCGAACCAGTGTTGGTGTTGCCGTTCTTGATGGATATCTATATGCTGTTGGTGGGCAAGATGGAATGTCATGTCTTGACATTGTGGAAAGGTAATTAACACTTTATGGCAATGTAACTGACACAGGCTGGTGACTTTTCTGAAGGGATTATGTTGCATAGTTCCAAGACCTTAAAATGTAGCTAGTCCCTTAGATTGCATCTTGTGATAAACACAAAATCATTGTAATACAGCAAAAATCGCAGGACATGAGATTCATTTTAAGTTTGAGATTTCCTTAAGCAAATAAGCAAACCAAGCAAAAAGTTCAACTGAGGATGTCATAAGCTGTTGTCCAAATGTATAAAATAAATAAAACATGTCAATGTTTTCAACAGTATGGGGCAGTCTCTGTATTCTCAAGGCCGCATCTCTGTATTTCTATGGAAAAGACTTTCCCGGTTGGGAATTGCCCTTCTCGAACTCCTGCGTAACAGAGTAAAATTGTGTGTAACAATGCAATGGGTCATGCATGGGCGCCAGTGTTTTGGTTGAATGAGCGCAGATGAACAGGCTGTTGCCAGGGCGATTTTCAGCGTGTTTGGGGCAGTTTTAGTTTGTTTTTCAGGGCTATTAGTCAGGCAGTAAATTGGTAGAGGGTGCTGTTGTACATGTAGCTGAAAAACTACCCAAATATTGAGGTTGATTTTGTGAAAAAATGAATCACAGAATGTATGTTCAATTTGTGATTTTCTGTTAGTGCGGACCCTTGGCAAGGAATTGTGGCCAAATTTATAATCAAAATAACTACTTAAACTGCTCCCCCGGGGGCATTTTGACCCTCTGTTGGCCATTATTTTGGTCAAAAAAGCAGAAAAAAGTGTAGGTTTGTTTTGTGAAAAAATGAATCACAGAAAGTTACCTCCATTTGCGATTAAGTGAAGCCACCAACCCTCCTCTACACAATTCATGAAGAATTAGATGTCTTGTAATTGTCTTGGGGCCCCACCGGGGCTGTTTGTACACCCCCTAGGACTGACAATTTAGCAGTTAGCCTTTGCAAAACCCCCCAATGTGCTGTCTTAATGCAGCTGCAATCAATTTTTTTTCTGTTCAGCAATAGAAGTCCCCCTTCATGAGTCATCAGACCCGGCAATTGTTTTTGGCAAACAAGAGAAACTGTAACCAGGTGCACAATAACAAATGACTTCTAAAACTCAATTTTTGGGATTTAATTGAGAGATGCGGCCTTAAGGAAAAAATGAGATTTCTAAAATGGCACAATATAGGTCTAATTTTTCCTAAAGTGTGTAGACTTATGTATTTTGAAGAACACAAACTGCTTTGGAAGCTGCTCCAGTCACTCATTGCCACCTAGTGGGCACAAAACAATTTTTTTCTGATTTTTGCACATAAATCCTATGGTTGATTCTTGGGGCGCGGACTATTAACAGGCGAAAAAAATTGCATGGCAGGCATGTATTCCTTGCATTACCATTCCGCAACACATTGCGCGTTTTATTTGTGTGAAACTTTGTGTGATATGTACCTCTTCCATCAAGGCATTGTGTACATATGCTTTCTCACCTACCGTGGTGTTTTGTCAGTAATCCATGCTTGTCAAAGTCCTGAATTAACTGTAATTAACATTTTGCATGTTCATAACCAATGAAATGACATTATTTTGTAAATTAATCACTATATTTATTGCCACAGAGGGCAGTCGCTGCCATTCAAATGTTGCTTCATACTGAAAAACTGAGACACTTGGACCATCAGGACTGATGCAATTCATCATCACATTGTAGGTCTGTATTACACTAGCTTGTCTGTAAATAATTTCTAGTGTTGCTG
Source organism: Ascidia mentula (assembly GCF_947561715.1). Taxonomy (NCBI): domain Eukaryota; kingdom Metazoa; phylum Chordata; class Ascidiacea; order Phlebobranchia; family Ascidiidae; genus Ascidia; species Ascidia mentula. The sequence continues at coordinate 17,440,349 of NC_138568.1, read as the reverse complement.
TGCTATTAACTTTTATTAAATACACACTTGGCTTGTGCTTTCAGGCCACTTAATTGCATCACTTTCATCTTGTTTTCATGTTTTTGAGACACGTATGATTTTTTACCATATGCATGTACCTGACTAGCCTTTGGATTTTGGCTAATTACCATTTAATTACTTTAATTAGGCATGAGTACCTGCATGTGAGTGGTGCCTTGCAAGTTCTAGGATATTGTTGTGCATGTATATGAATGACTTTCTGTTTTGAAAGCACATCTTTCCACCCAGAACACACACTTGCTCTAAGGCTGTTGACTGGGCCATATACAGCACTGTAGGTGGTGTCACAAAAACAGCCGAAACTCTGGGCCCGCTGGTCAACCAGGCATAAAACTTCACATGGTAACCAATGAAGGTCCTGTGTTTTGTATTTAATAGGGAATTTGAGATTCTGGGAAAATGGCCCATATTGAAGGCCGCATCTCTGTATTTCTATGGAAAAGACTTTCCCGGTTGGGAATTGCCCTTCTCGAACTCCTGCGTAACAGAGTAAAATTGTGTGTAACAATGCAATGGGTCATGCATGGGCGCCAGTGTTTTGGTTGAATGAGCGCAGATGAACAGGCTGTTGCCAGGGCGATTTTCAGCGTGTTTGGGGCAGTTTTAGTTTGTTTTTCAGGGCTATTAGTCAGGCAGTAAATTGGTAGAGGGTGCTGTTGTACATGTAGCTGAAAAACTACCCAAATATTGAGGTTGATTTTGTGAAAAAATGAATCACAGAATGTATGTTCAATTTGTGATTTTCTGTTAGTGCGGACCCTTGGCAAGGAATTGTGGCCAAATTTATAATCAAAATAACTACTTAAACTGCTCCCCCGGGGGCATTTTGACCCTCTGTTGGCCATTATTTTGGTCAAAAAAGCAGAAAAAAGTGTAGGTTTGTTTTGTGAAAAAATGAATCACAGAAAGTTACCTCCATTTGCGATTAAGTGAAGCCACCAACCCTCCTCTACACAATTCATGAAGAATTAGATGTCTTGTAATTGTCTTGGGGCCCCACCGGGGCTGTTTGTACACCCCCTAGGACTGACAATTTAGCAGTTAGCCTTTGCAAAACCCCCCAATGTGCTGTCTTAATGCAGCTGCAATCAATTTTTTTTCTGTTCAGCAATAGAAGTCCCCCTTCATGAGTCATCAGACCCGGCAATTGTTTTTGGCAAACAAGAGAAACTGTAACCAGGTGCACAATAACAAATGACTTCTAAAACTCAATTTTTGGGATTTAATTGAGAGATGCGGCCTCAAAAAAGTATGAAATTTATCTAGCCATTATCCAAAAGCAATTTTCCTCATATAAAATTTAATCACTACAAACTGCAATGGATAAGTAACATATAAAGTCACGCCACCAACTATTTAGATACAGCCCTAAAGCGAATCGCTGGAGCAAAGTCTATTCCATGAGGACCAAGAGGCTTGGCGTCGCGGTTGCTGTGCTTGGTGGCTACCTGTATGCTGTTGGTGGGTCTGATGGCCAAACACCCTGGAACCTGGTTGAAAGATATGACCCCAAGGAGAATCACTGGACTGATGTCACCCCGATGAGCACAAGACGAAAACACCTGGGTTGTGCTGTATATATGGTAGGTTAGGGGACTCCCTACAGGGAAGTACCTGGGTGGTTGTTATTTTTGTTGAATGACTTCTCTTTTTTGGAGCTTGGTTAACTGTGGTTGGTGGGTGGGTGGGTGTTTGTTGCATGAGTAAGCACTTTGCCTGTTAAGCTGTGTTTGGATGATAAAAATATCATTAACTTTACCATGTGCCTGTGATGACGCCATACAACTTGGGAGTTTGCTTTACCTGGCTCAGGAGAGCAAAAAAAAACTACAAACAGTCAGAAACACTTGCACGTCTTAAATCTAGCTTTTGTTTGGTCGCAGGACATGCTTTATGCTGTGGGGGGACGTGAGGACACGACCGAACTGAACACAGTTGAAAAATACAACCCTACCAGTAATGTGTGGAGCACAGTGGTGGCGATGAACTCCAGACGAAGTGGGGTGAGTAAAAAATGTTTGTTTCCAAGATAAAAGTGCGAGTCTACAAGTGATCTCTATGTAATTTGGGTTGTAAGACAAGTCTTATCTGAGAATAAAGAGACCCATATTGGTGAAAGCATTGACATGTTTTCTTGCAAGTTTCAAACACTAACTATATACTGATGATGAATGCAGTTAGTGTTCGAAACTTCTACTCTCTAGGTGACATGATTATTAGCATATTAGCTTTGGCTTATTCTATTTCAAGTAATTGACATGTTTAATTTGTTTAAAATGTTCAAAACTTGCCGTGTCAATGTTTTTACCTGTATGGGCCAATATCTTTATTCTCAGAATTATGAGTAGACACGTAAATAGTGTTCATAAGCCTTACCTATTATCCACCTGTCACATACTTTCGTAATAGGTTGGACTGGCCGTCGTGAACGGTCAGCTGATGGCAGTTGGTGGCTTCGATGGCACGAGTTACCTGAAAACCATCGAAATTTACACCCCCGAGGCAAATACATGGCGCATGTACGACGGAATGCACTACCGGAGACTTAGAGGGGCGTGGGGGTGATCAGACTCCTCCAGACATAAACGCTCACCCACCGACCACCCCCCCTGGCGACAATGAACTTCGATGCCTGTGACCAATGGATGGCGCAGCGGATCATGAAAGGAAGGTGTTTCGGAAAGGTGTATTCACAACAGCAGAGTATGATTATTTTTTTGCAAAATGGAAGTCAATTTTTTGGCCATAGAAATAGCAAATTTCGGCGTTTTTAGCCTTGTTTGAAGCAGTGTTTTCATGTTATTTTGTTCTGGAGCCCGTTTGAAATTGCAAGCCCTGATTTAAATCACGTGCGAATATGCGTGCGTTTTTTGCACTCGAATGCAAAAGCTAAAACACAAACTAAACGTGGATGACAGCCTTTACAATGTATACAATCATGCTTGGTTAACTGAGCGTTTTGCGCATAGGTTACGTCAGATTTTCCGTTTCTTTTTTTTATTTAAATTAAGTTGGTTGGTCAACCTGTTTATTGAAAAAACGAACGTTTTTTTGTCTTTGTGTTGAATATGAAATTATTCCATGCGAATCGTTGTCACATATCCCACAATTTCTATAACATTATTAGATCTGTTTAAAGTTTTCTTAATTCTAACTTATTTTATTCTTATTTCTAACTTGCTACTGGACTCTAACAACGCAAACAAATTTAGTAACATTTTGTCTTGTGACTTTTGTCTGACCAATGTCTCTCTCTAGCATTGGTAGGTGCAGTGGTGCAAGTTTTTTCTTTGTGCATAAATTATCACTTATGGTTGGTTTAGTTGTTTTAACGCCGCCATCTAACTTCGACCACTGTGACACGTTTACATTTTGTTTCGTTTTTCTGACAATAAACCTGCTTGAAATTTTAAATAACTTTGGTTACTGTGATTCATGCTGTATTATATGTTAATCACTATTCTGATAGTATTATGCTATATCTTAGGTATACGTAAATGATTATTAGCAGAAAGAGAGATAGGATCGTCGTCAATTTGTCGTTTCGCACCGAAGAACGACAAACTTTACATTTCACTGAATGTAACATGGCCGACTGCACAATTTTAACAAACAAACTTTAATAGCTGTTAGCAACAATATCGGTGAGCAAACTGCCGAATCCAAATTACCTAGCCGGCTTTGATTGGTAACTTTAATATCCGGAAGCATTTCAGACGTTTGTTCAGACAACTTTCCATTGTAGTTTTCCATGTGTACTCTTCCTCGTTGTTACCTGTGGGGACTTTCCCTATACTTGTACAACAAAGTGCTCCACTCTTCACAAAAATATTTGTGTTGCGCGTTTCGCTTAAACCCAGTACCAGCGTAAGTGAGTGTATCTCAAGCTGTGCGGCGCCCTAGTGCGTCGTGTTGATTTACAAGTGAAAGCGAATTAAAAAATAATGACGGAAAATGACAAGTTAAATCGACCTTATTCGGCAAAAAATTGCAAAAATGCTAAATATCGTGTGATATTCATAAGTTGGTGTGTCCCAAGTGGATGCGGTGAATTTTTCAACTGAGTCGGACGCATAAAAAGGCTGGAGAAGCGCAATGGCTTAGGCCAATACATTCGCACATGTTGGCAACCTCACAATATCGTCGTGCTTTGAAAACAAGTAACAAAACGAAGTTAAACAGAAGTGGAACAATAAAATGTTTTTATAATGTAACATTTAAAATAGAAGTGGAACAACAAACTGAACAACAAGGAACTGAAATTGTGTATGTGATTTGTGTTGATACCTTGGTTTACCAAGCGAAACTTTTCTCTCTGTTTGGTTCGTAAATAGAACAACGTAATTCAATATCGTTCTGACGTTATGTTCCGAGAGAAAGAAAAGTCAAGGAGATAGAGGACATTTGACTAAGAACTGTAAAAATTGTCTTGTCCGGGCGTCATTTCCTTTGCCAACCTTTCACCGTTTCCTCGACAAAACACAAGACAAAGCTTGTGGCTCGGAGAAGAGCAAGAAAAACCGACTGCTGTTCACGGAAAACTATATATAACTTTGTAAATATAGGGTATTTGTTTTCATACAACTTTGGCCTATTGTGCTTTACAAATTGCTTAGCGACGCGCGTGGTCAACTTCAAACGGAAGAGGCTGGTTTCGCTTAGTCAAAATCATGGTTCCACATATGTTAGAAAACAGGTTGTATTGTTGTTATTTGCGTCAGTCTCGCCAGACCCTCAGTATCCAATTCAAATTGCTAAGCACATATACGAGTTGCAGTAAAACAGAATGTCCTGCACCATAGACGAGGCTTGCGAGGAGTTTTGCAATGTAATATCTGAAGAAGAATGTGTGAAACCTACAGGTTTGAGCAGGGGCGGTGTAATTGAGGGTGGCATAAAGGGAAAAATTCTTGACAGAATCGAGGAATTGGTAACAAAAAAGAAGAAGCCAGTTAAATTTCACAAACTTGCGTGCATTTCGTACGATGTGTCCAAATTCAAACCAAATCAACTAGTTCGCCAAATCATAGCAATACTTGGTGATGATCTATTGTACAAACCCGGAATGTGTATTATTTTGAGTGTGGACAGCAAATCGGAAGCAGTCATTGTGGTATTGAGACCTGGTCGACCTGAAATCTTCACCAACCCAAAGTCGTCTGATGAGGATCGCGGTTTTTGGGATCAGCTCTTTTTTAAAGGCATGTGTGATTTGTGGAGAAGTAAAGGCCGCACAGAATATACAGAAGAAAAATTACAAAAGATTCGTGAAGAGTTTAAAGCAGATTTTGCAAGCATGTGGTCCCAGCAGTTTCGAAATGTCAGCGAGCTTTACCGTCATGTTCTGTATGGTTTGGCTTTCGAAATGGCAAAGCCCTTTCTTCGCAACCACGAAAGATACGTCCAAGTGAAACACATTCCAACTGCTGCTTGCATTAAGTTTGCTATTGATAGTGGAGAGTGTCAACACTTGGAGAAAATATTTGGAGAAAGGAATAATAGGTCCACAAGGAATCGCATAGGCAAACGACATAATACAGACAGATATGTACTGCGCAAAGAAAGCGCTAAAGAACTAATAAAATGGTGAGTGTATATGGACAACCATAATCATGTGGCATTTGTGATTTGTAGTGGTTGGCCAACGTGTGCGTAAGAAGATGCAAATATATGTTATTTTCATGCTCTGGTATCATTTCAAACTACAGAATGTCTTAACACTGCTGTAAAAGCACTTCAAAGAAAAAGTACAATTTTTTTCAGTATGTTCACTCCAAATGAGCACGGCAAATTTCAGAGAGAGGAGGTGGACAAAAAAGTCAATGAAATCAAGGAGTTTCTCGCTGTTACCGATTAGTTTTTATCGTAAATTTTCCGCACGGTTATGAAGTCTTTTTTTTGGGGTTTTCATTTCGGTGATTCCCAATTTGTTTTGTAGCCACGTTCCCCTGTTCACAACATAAATTTTGCGGACCTTCGCGTGATGTTCTTGCGACAAATCAAGTTGTAAATTAACACCACGGTCTCTTGGGAGTCCGCGAGTCCAACGAAACGCAGTTTTAATCGATATTACACGAGAGTTTTGCTTCATTTCTTCATATAATTTTGCTTGTATATATGCGCTTACCTGTTTCTGCCTGCACTTAGAGTAATGTAATGCAGTGGGGAGTTTATATAGAAGTAATAAAAATTTATCTGTTCCGATACGATTTGAACAAACAAAACATTTTTAGTTGTGCTGTTTGATTGTGTACAATTACCACAAATGACATCGATAGGATTTTCACACCTTAAAACAATTTGTGTCAGCGCTTTTTACTGGAAAACGTTTTTACCCTTCTTACATTCGTATTTCGGCGAAAAAAGTTTCAAAATCTTTACCATCAATTTATCTTTCTCAACTAACAGCGCAAACCTTAAAAGTGCCTTGTTTTATGTTGTGAATTAGTTCGACCCCCTAACTACCCTTACTGACATCAATTTTGGTTGTTTGTTGCTAATGTTGTCAGTGGCGTGTTGCACAGCGCTGGGTATAAAACATGATTGTAAATGATTTTGTGACATATAAATAAAAATTGCTTTTGGTGCGTAATGGAATTGTGCTGTATTAGTTGTTATGTCGAGGGTTTGGAAAGGAGTACATCCAATCTACGGAAACTGAATCACACCACAAACGATGTGGTTTTAGCACAATAACAAATGCTCTTATTTCTTCCACTAATGATAAGCTAAACTTAACAAAGCACATACTTCAGACATCAACTATTTTTATCACTCCGCGAAAACGCACGCTTCGTTTGTGGATAGCACACTGGAATGCTGTCGCGTGCCACCGATTGTGAAACACTGCCCCTAAAGTTGTCGCATGTCTAGCGGAGCGTAACATTTCAATTCCAGGCGTTATCAGGCCAACCGCGACTCACATGGGAGCAACAAACAGAAATAGAAACACAATCAGATGCGACGACGTCAGGTTTTTGTTGTCAATGTAGCGTGAGAAACACAACCTTGGTGTTTTATGTTAAACAGGGATTGCGACACATGACCAATAATGAACGGAATAAAGTTTGAAATTGATTGGCGACCATTTCTTGTTTTTAGGCTCAAAATAAAATACACCCAGCGAGTAAGACCGGCTTCCCTTACTAAATGGCATAAACAGTTGCCAATTAAGAATGCGTCGTATCGAAATATTTTTCCCACCACCAGCCTCTATATCATGTGTCATCTTGTTAACTTTCTGTTATTGTTATTCTTTATCCTTGTTCTCAAACAGGTTCCTTGTATCTTTATTCAAACATGATGTCATATGATGATGATGACCCTGCTATAATTAATTCGGAAAGCAGTTTTCCTTGGCAAACTTTTCCCAATGCAATATCGACTATGTAGATATACATGTTAGATCAAGTCTATCCGGGTAGTTGTTATCTTATCAATTGATTTCCACCCGATCTCGTAATCACAAGACCTCAAGATAACAATACCACACACCCACACCCTTTTATGATAATTTGTATTTCATGATGTTTCAAAGCGACATAGAGGAACGTGGATAAACAAGTAACTTACATAACACAACCAGAAGCACTAAAGAGGAAACAAGGAGATAAACAAACCATGTCGGGAACATCTTTTCACGAAACAAACAAATCATTTTACCAACAACAAAACTCACAACGAGGGTCGGCAACCTACGGTTTGCCCTGCAATATCATTCGGCCGCAACCTTTTTACAAATTGTAGTAACGACTCGTCGAGTGCGGTTATAATTTAGTTAAGATAATCTAAATAAAATTACACAATGTTTAACAAAACAAAAAAAAAACAGTACAGAGAATAAGATTGTCAGCGGGAAGAATAACACGGCCCGCTGATACATTGCAGAGTTGGGGTCGTTCCGCGGCTAAACAAGATCGATTCTTTATCCACAATAAACGTTTCATATTTCCGCAGAGGTGCGTGGATAGATTGGACCAGAATTGAAATTTTTAAATCACATTAAGTAGAAAATTCTGTCAGCATGCATATCCTGGCGACATCACTGTCAGACCAAGCCTTCTCGTTAATTATGACCAAAAGCGGTATTTAATCGGCAACGACGTTTTGTTTCTTAAATAGGCAATAGCACGTTTCTATCGTCCAGAGCAGTGCAGAGTATCATAATCATCATCCTCACATCGTTCCTCTCCCATGCGACTGTAAACTTCGTCGCGTGGTTGCGCCAGAGAGTCGGGTTCGTTTTTATTCTTTCGTGGTTTAGCGGTCGCGTAAGTCGGTTCATCAGGGTCGCCGTTGGCTTCTTCTGCTCGAGAAATGAAATACGTGAATGTCTGAACACTGTTGCGGTTATTCCCCAAACATAAATAAAGACAGAAATCATATTCTCACCAGCATCATTTCCGGTTCTCACTTTATTGAAATTCCTCGGTTTGTCAGATCTGTTTACATCAAAACTTTGCTTATTTTCTCTTAAATGTCTGATTGTTGCAATAAAATATCGTAAATATCCCGACGAGAGAAGTGTCCAATAAGTTGTGTAGATTTCTTAGGTTGGTGCCGTTTTATACGGACAGTTACACAAATTTTAACTGAATCGATATTTGTATTAAATTATATCCGTTCACCTCTTCTTCCTCCACATCACAAAAGTTATTGCTGCAAGTAATATTAGAACTGGAATGGAAACTCCAACTGTGACTCCGACCACGGTTGAATTGTTGGGTCGTAGATTCGAACCTGCATCTTACCATGTATTGGTTGTGTAAGTGGGATGAAAAGTTATCCAATTATTAAAAGCAAGTTTAGGTTATTGATCCGACTTCTTTTTCAACAAACGACTTCCAATTGTTTTTTCATCATAAACATGCTCCTAATGTCATATTTTTGTTGCTAACAAACCTTATGCCGAAAACAGGAATGCATTATCTTAAGACCTTTTTACATCGGCAGTGTACACTAACACAATGTTACTGTTATCTGATGTGTAAATTTTCACTAACTTTCCGTTGTTGAAATATAATCCGTGGTGTTGCTTGTGGTTTCCGCAGTTGATGTCTTCGAAGTTGTGGTTGATTTTGTTGACGAGGTCTTGGGTTTAGTGGTGGTTGTGGAGGTCGTGGGTAGGGTGGGAGCTAGGGGGGAATGAAAGCAGAAACAAGTTGATGTTTTACGGACACAGAACAGTGTAAGGTTCCTTTAATGTTGTCTGCTTATACATATGTGCGATTACGTGTTCGGAAAGACATTGGTTTGACTGTTAAAAAGCAAAAACTACTCGCATACACAATTATACTTTACCGCAAATCTGCTTCTTATTTACGAACCGCCATTGTTTGCAAAGACTCAAAATAATTTACGATTTAATGCTCAACACTCCGCATACCTTTTATGATACGTTGACAAATATATTTCGAAGTAACATTGCATTCCGTACTTCTCCACTTGTATGTTGAATCAGGTGAAGTTAATGAACCCATTATCACACAATACTTTGCTCCTGTTGCGATCGGTTCCCCTGTTCCCCACTGTCCCTCCTTATCAATATTTGATTCATCCGTCCACTTATAGATGTGTGTTCCTGCAGCTCGTGTTGCTCCGATGTAGAACGAGTATAGTGGAGCTTGCAAGGAAGAAACAGTGTTACCATGATGTGACAAGTTTTGTATTCCCGGTGCTGCCTAAAAGATACCGAAGCTACACTGGACATACATATTTTTAAATTTTATTCTGACTCGCTGCATCTCAATCTAAATTTACCAAAATATCACAAATAGTTATATATACCCAACCTCACCGCCCTTAATATGTACTCGTGTTTTTTGAAGCGGAAAAACTTCAACTACAAAACAGTATGCGATAAAATTGTATGAGCACTGGAACTGATTGTTGATGTTCTGTTATTTGTGACATACTAATTTACCAAGAGTCATCCGGACTTGGGTGACAAACTTTACTCACCTGTTGCTGTTCTAATCTTTTCTACGAGATAGTCAAATATAATTGTTGTTTTTACATCGGCGAGACCCCCTTCCTTTTCATTGCATGCTGTTTCAGCTTCTGTGTATGAGTTAACTTGGGGCCCAATTAAATATTCCTTGTGAGCATCCAACTTGTACCAAGTTTGTGCAAAGCAACAGGGAAGAAAAAGTAAACAAACCACAACTCTAAACTTCATGATCTCTGGTAGGATACAAAAAATATTTTGCTTCGCACAAAATTGAATTAAGGTTATGCAAATGGAAGTTGAAATCAACCAAATTCTTATTCATGGATTGTTTACAAAGAAATGCGGTTAAAAATCAGTATTATGCAACAGCACAATCCTTAAAATTTAACAGGAAGCCAAGTTTAAATAACATTTTTTAATCCAACGGTAAATTATCAAACGCAAAATATGTCATTCCTTTCTCTGCATATAACATACAACCAACTCTCAACATACTACTAACCCACACAGTCAACTAATTCAGTAACACAAGACACCGTTGCACGGATGTGGCTCTGTGTTCATTACACGTAGGAGTTCTATATCCAGGCTCGCCTGCACAGAAATCCTACTGCTGTTTTCTAGCTTTCTTGCCTTTGCTCGAACATGGTTCGCTGCTAATCACTATAGTAACCCATTGTCATCAGATCGACTTGCTCTCGCAGTCCTAGAACAACCTTCATAATCTTCCATTGGTGAAGGTGAAACTTCAACGGTTTTCCTGAACACAAAATTGCATGATCTTTGTTTTTATTATTAATGAAGGCATAGAGTCATAATACTATCATTGTGCCGCAGACAATAATGTAGAGTATTTCGGCTTATCAGTTCTCATCAATCCTATTAGTGAATGAGACCATATATGTCGAATCAATGCACACCACTGTCTGCAGCTCAATATTTTTCCTTTATTTTCAGTTCTTTCACCTGTCTTAAGTGTCCACGTGTTGTGACATGCCGCGCTTAATGGTTCAGGGAACTAAATAACCACATGTCGAATTTAAATCCTATCAGATGATTATAGTTATTGGACAATGAGATAACTCTCTATTTTAAAAACTACATCAGGAGGCGTTCAGGTGACCTTCTGTTATTTGCTGATGATTGTTTTCACCAAATAAACCAAGTTGTGAATCAACAGTCGTGGTAGAATGCGTCACTTGGTTAGTGTCGCGTCATAAAGACCTGCGTAGGCGTTTTCTTCTGCACCTATGCAACCATGTGATATTTCTATATTCTTTGTGCACCAATATAGCTATTGTGACGTGACGTATCTACGTCATTGTTTTACCTACTTGCTTCCGTGTTATAATTTTGTGCGCGTAATCTTGTGTGGTGAAGGTGGTCTAGAGTTGAGTAATGTTAAGTGCAATTTATTTGTGGTGAGGATTTTTGTGCAAAAAATGCGTTTTTAGAGATCACATGCAATTATTGGTGAAACAACATAGTATTTGCAGTTGAAATTATTCAGTGTCAAGTGGTTATCCAAGCTCCTTTCTGCGTCGAAATCCTGCATCCCTACCTAAATGCAACAAAGGTCCCTCCGTGCGTGTGGTTGTTATGTTATATTTTCCAGGACTTTCAGAGACCTTAAAGAGACTGCTGGAGGATTTTTCCATCCTGGTGTATACGAGCGTCCTTCAGTTACATTACGCTCCTTGGTCTCTCATCCCAAAGATCGCGCTGGAGGTGCGCTAGATGCTAGAGGTGTGATATACCGCATCCTCTGTGGAGAATGTTAGAAGGTGCATATTGGAGAAACGGGTCGCGCCTTACGAACACGATTAAAGGAACATTAATGGGATGACGTCAAGCCCAAGAAAGTTGCAGGAACGGCACTGTCGCAACATGTGGCAGAAACAGGAGATGTAGTTAATTTTGAAGATACAATAATTCGGGACAGGGAAAAGGACAGGTACAAGAGAATGTTCATTGAGTCTGTGCATATAAATGCACATGAATCTGCGCTGATTGATAAGAGGGAAACCTTTTTCCACACGTTTATCGTAATTTGATAAACGGTCTGTGTACGCCCCATGATTGAACCGGATGGTCATGCGCACCTCAGGGCACTGTGCTGTAGACCCCGGTATCGTTCCTTGTTGGCGCGCATTTTCAATTCTTTGTGCTCCCCTCCCCGTTTTTTTTTAGCTTTTTCGTGCTTCTTTCGCCATTTTGCCTGTTTTCAGGCGTTTCTGTTTATCGCCGTGTTGGCGCTTTACTTCACTTGTCCTGATGAAGGTCAGTTGAATAACGACAGAAACGTCGTCCAAACAAGTTTTTCTTTTTGCCAGAAGAGCCATAAATTACTAAGTACTCGTACTCGTATGTGACGATGTCATTTATACGAAGTTACCATTTCTGTATGCTATGCAATCAAAGATTGCACTGACGAAGATCGACTTGTGCCACTCTTTTGTGAGTAATTTTGGAAAATAGACAAGTAAAGATTTTCCTTTTGGGACCACCAAGCAGAACAGGCTGATTTCTGTGGCCCCCGTGGCATTTTCTCGTGATGAAAACAGTTTTGTGTTTGTTTTACGCAGAGGTCTGAAGAACGTCGGTCTGCGCTTCGGTCTGTGAGGTCTGCAGAACAAAAGAAAAAGAAGTAAAAAGATTGTCATGTCTGGGCGTCATTTACTTTGGCAACCTTTGACCATTTTCTTAACAAACAAACAAAGTTAGAGCTTGTGTTTCGGAGAAGAGCAGAAAAAAACTACTGCTGTTCACGGAAAACTAAATATAGCTTTGTAAACATAGGGTATTTGTTTCCATACAACTTGATATGTTTTTATGCCCAAAACAATTCCTGTGGCTTTATGACCCATGAAGGTCCACTAGTACTATTCAAAGGGGAAAAAATTGATTGCTGCTGCATTGGATAAAGAACAGCAAGGTTCTGAGGAGCCTCCAGGAGGATCTTATTTCCGAAAGGATAGCACAAACAGTCCCAGGGGGGTGGCAAAGCAACTTTCCTGTGACAATTTATTTCGCCCGTGCATAGAAAAGAGTTGGGGCCAACATTGAATAGCAAATATAGGATGAGGATTTTGTAACTATTTTTTTAACAAAACCAACATACATTATTCGCAGCCTTTATGGCTAAAATAATGTCCGACGAGGGGCAAAATGCCCTATGGGCGCTTTCAATAAATATTTGACCTTACTGCATCACCGGTTGCTTTGTTACGTAACGACTTTCTTTATGGCAAAGAAGTACAAGACGGGTACTCCCTACGAGTAAAACTGTTTTAATAGAAATACTGATATGCAGTCTTAACGTAAGTTAGGGTAACGGTCAAAGTTCTGGAAAGCCTAACGGTCAAAGTTCTGGTGCACAATGAACGGAACGTTTATTGAATCTGAGTAAGTTATATGGTTGAAAAAAGCGGTATAATACTCATACCATTATCTATAATTGACCATCTCGATAACTAAAAGTAAAACAAATTGAAAAATGATAGATAACGGTCGAGGTAAAGAAATCTTTGATTTACGTCGTTTGATCTACGTAACATGAAATACCTATCCTGAGGTGTAGCAGCAGTCGGGCGTGTCAGACAAACCTTGTATTTAACCGACGCGACAAAAATAGAAACACAATCAGATGCGATGACGTGTTTCTAATTTTGTCGCGTCGATTAAATACAAGGTGTCGCGTTTTTGTTGTCAACGTAGCGTTAGAAACACACCCTTTGTGTTTTCTGTTAAAAGCAGAGATTGCGCCACCACATGACTAATACAGACCTGAGTAATGCTTGAAATTGATTGTTGGCTATTTCTTGTGTTTAGGCTCAAAATAAAATACACCCAGCGATGCACATAGGAAATCCCACATAAAACTGGAAATAAATGCATGGCATCTGTCTATTGAGCAGTGACAGAAAAAAAGCTCTTCAATTGCCTGACTTTTTGGGCAATATCCGTCATCTGTATGTTTCCATCCATGTTGGAAGCTAGTGTCCTGAAAATATTAAAACAGTTGCCAATTAACGTCGATTTTACGGCACGTGATTTTGTGTTTAAATTCTCACGCCTTTTGTATTAACTTGAGCACTGGATGATGCACAAATTATATTATAACGATACTAACCGCTGGACGAGTTCTTTCGCCACGTTGTAGCGTCGCTCGTATTTGTCAATTCTGTTATTGAAGTCAGCACAGGAGAAATGAAGACCAAATATCTTCTCTAAATATTGACTTTCTCCTGCCTCAATGGCAAAGACGATACATGCTGCGATGGGTATGTGCTTCAAACGCGGATGGTTTCGATGCAAACGCACCAAAGGCTTTGCTATTTCATTGGCCAATCCGTACAAGATATGACGATACAACACGCCAATGTCAGCAAATGGTTTAGTCCAGTTTTGACGGAACTCCGTCGCAAAGTTTTGTCGAATATTGAGCAGATCGTTTTCCTCATATTCAGTACGACCTTTCTCGCGCCAATGAGCACACTTCGTGTCACAAAAGAGTTTGTGCCAATACGCTCTGTGCTTGTCATTCTGCTTTGGACAAGTGTATGTTTCCAACTGCGTTTCGTCAAACATGAATATCACTGCATCTATTTCTCCATTTAGAAGCAAGGCAACGCACAATCCGGGTTTGAATGTGGATTCATCACCAAATGCGGCAACAATTTGTCGGACCAACTGGTTCGAATTAACAATAGACACCTCGTAAGATTTGCAGGTAAGGTCTTGGAAACTACAGGACCTTTTTCCTTGTTTTTTAAGTTCCCCAATTCTTTTGCAAACCTTTTCCTTTAATCTGCCACCAAATCCCCTCGTGTCCCACAGTTCATTTGTGTTTGGAAATTCTTCATCTGAAATTATGCAGGACAACTCCTTCAAAGCTTCGTCGATCTGGCAAGACATTTTCAATAAATGTAGTTTTCATACAAATTATTCAAAATAACAGCAGTTCAGACGTTTGTTCATGAAACAGTGATTGAAGTCCATTGTGGTTCTCCATATATAACTATACTCGTGGTTACCTGTAGGGACTTTCCCTACTGGTACAAAAAGTCCACGAATCTTTACTAAATATTTGTATTGCGTGTTTCGTGTTTCGTTCAAACCCAAGTATCCAAGTCAGTGAGTGGCTCTCGACCTGTGCGTCGTCCTGGTGCGTCTTGTGGACTTTCAAACTGAAAACGAATTTTTTCAGAAAAAATGGAGGCAAATGTGACGTTTAATCAACGTTAATGAAACGAGAATGAAAGGACTGACCCATTCTGTTGTTAACATTGTCATGTTTGAAAAACATTTCGCCAAGAACTTATGTCATCATCAGTTTAAATGACGCGGTTGGCAAAACGCAAAAGTACACAATAAACGACATGAAACGCAAAAAAACATTGAACATTGAATAGAAATAGTGGTGCAGAAGTCCCGTCCACATTAAGTTGTGGTTGTTGCTGTTGTATGGACAGCGACTCCATCAGCAGGAGACGATACATGTCTCTCGCCAACGCAAGGATTTGTGGCTCACTAAACTTAACCTTGTGAGTCGGGTGGTCAAGTAGGTGTTTGCACACTTCGGCTTTGGCGATCGTTTGTGTTTAGCGATGCGCGTGTACAAGTTTCTGAATGTCTGTCCAATGTAGGATTGTCCACATGAACAGTATTGGCCAGTCTTTTTATTCTTAGAATTATAATCAACCTTCTTCGGTTAAAAATGACGGTAAATAATGCTATATTTGTAAGTTAGCGTGTCCCACCGATGAATATATTCAAGTACGTCGCACGCAAAATATTGGTGAAGAGTACTGTTTCAAGTCAATGAAGTCGCACATATTGGAACAATATCGTCGTGCTTTGACGCCAACAAACAAACACTGGCGGTGTCGCAATATGATGCGATTGGTATTTGTTTATCGAAGTTAAACAAAAATGGAGCAACAAACTGAACAGCAAGGAAATGAAATTGTGTATTTGATTTGTGTCGAAACCCGGCTCTACCTGACAAAATTCTTCTCTCTGTTGGGTTTTCAAATGAAACAACGTAATTTAACTCAATGTAATTTAAAGAGGAGTATACGTAAGGCATCATCTGAAGTATTGAATTATCAAAAGTCGTGATTTAGGTTAAAAAAAGAGTTCACAAGGTCTCTTAAACCTCAATATTTGCCGTTACTTGCAGTCATTGTTATTTGCGTAGCATGTGTTGTCAGCAAAATGAAATCTACAATAATCGGTCTCAGCGGAAAATAATCAACAGTTTTTTGCGAAACAACAGACAGACACTGAAGAAAACGCGAAAACGACATTGGTAAATGCTATATCCCTGGTGTAACCAGGCGATTTGATCAAATTGTGTGATTTCACTTCTCCTGTTAACACCATATATAATTAAGTGTTAGCCTATTTTTTTGTGAACAAAATAACTAACAGCGGTAGAGATGTTGCAAAACCTTCAAATGCGACCATATTGTTTAAATTTAAGTCATGAAGCAAACCCTTGTTGAAATTTCGATAACGGGCCTCATTGAAACAAGCAAAGTAAGCTCCTCCATATTCACAAGAACAATCACTGTGCAAATGATAAGAAATGTTTCCCAGTGCTTTACAACAATTTCTTGCAACTTTTGTTTCCCGCGTTTTTTCAACTAAATCACGTGATTTTACAAGCAGTGTTAGTAGCCCTTTGTTTTGTGCTTTTGCGGTTCTAAACGCTTGGTTGTGTGCTGCACCGTTACCTATGACATCCATGAGAAATCCTTGCCGAATAGCAGGCGAAAAGGTAAATAAAATTTACGTTGAATTATGCCAGAGGATCAAATGAATAAAATAGATTTAATACGATGTTCTATATACAAACAGAAACAAAGAAGTTGTAACATTTTCGTACGTATTAATTGTAGAGTAAACAAACTAAGCAGATTTTCACAAATTGCATCTCTGAAAAACGCAATGACAGAGTGTCATCACAAGAATAAACAGTCAGTATCTTTTATTTAAGCGAGCACACAACACAACGAACTTCCCATCCGTTAACATAAGGCTCACAAGGCAGGTTATGGGGACAGTTGGCTTCCACCACGTACAAACCTGCACCACCTTGATCACCTTGAGTTGATGGAACAGCTTGTGGTTGGCCATCGACGCAAATAAACTGATTAGTTTGCTTCGCATTGTGTGCATTGGTGAGGATATAGCCTGTGTATTCCACATTCCATCCATTGGGGCATGTTTCTCGACTTGGAATCATCAGCTAAAGTTGTACGGCACATTTTCTGAGGGGTTGTAAATGTTTTTCGGTATACATTATCTGGTTTGCTGATAATCTAAATTCCATGGTGGGGTTTAACGCGCAAGCAAAATACTTTGATACTATTGGCCAATGCACTCGTATTACATCGTAACGTTTCTGTTTTCGCAGAGCTGCAGACAGGGTGTGTGCACGCACTGTTTCGATCTAAAAGATCTCAACAGTGCAGCTGTTGACAGTGGCATTGTGCTAGCTTTTACACTAACGGGCACACTAATTTCCACTTAGTGGTACCTTTCGGTGAACGTCGATCCATTGGGTACCTTATACTGAGTACCAAACAACAGAGACGAATGGCCATGGCCAAACACACTTTTACACTAGCATGGCCAAACGGATCTGATTGGCAACCCATAGTGCTAAGGCAAAACCACCAATGCAAAATATGTGCAAAAAAGCCATAATATTGGAGAGCTGTAATCAGGGTGTGTACACGCACTGTTTCGACCTGTAAGGTCTCATCAGTGCTGCTGTTGACAGTGGTGCGTGTACTCACCCTGTCTGCAGCTCTCCAAAATTATGGTTTCTGTTTTCATTCTATTCTCGCAAAACAATTAACTTGTAGAGCTATAGATTATATATTACTTACTTGTGTTTGACTTTTGACCAAGCAAACTGCACAGGGAACGCCCTGGTACAGCAATGCACCCTCCTCGATTAAAGATAAATCAAATAGTGGATATCTGTTTGGACCATCCCGGTACTCAACACCATATATATAAGACGGGCCTTAATAATGTATATAAAATAATACAAAAAATATACTAGTACTGATATATTCGTTGTCCAGCCTTGTTAAACTAACCTTGTTGTCCGGTTATATAACGTCCTTCTGTGTAGGAAACGTTTTCGTGCAAGCAGAGAAAGTTTGAAGCGCCGCCTGTGTGACTATAAGCAGCCCCTCCCGCATAACCTACAATAAATATTTTATATACATGGTATAGCATATATGCGTAACCAACATTTCCACAAAAAAGGTTATTTTTTTACTTTTGTCTTTTAGATTTTTGCAATTCATTACGTTCCATCTCTGTTCTGTTTCCTACCCCGATAAACAAGACTTGTTTCTTCTTTCTGAGGACAATCTCGCCTTCCCCAACGAACATATGTTGTGGCAGCTGTAATTTAAATTGAAGACCGAATTGTATGAAACAGTCACCAGTGAATATGATCTGTTTTAATGAATGAAAGAATATACGCATTGTAATATAGGCCAATATTTTTTTTTGATAAAATGTAATTTGCATTTTTTTAAACGTATTCGTTATGGCCCCCATGCACTGAAATAATTGATAAATATCACCATCAACTATAAAAAAAATACCATTTTAAAATAAGTTTACCTGTGACAGATAAAGTTGAAACTGGCAGATCTTCCTCCTGGACACAATAGTATTAATCTAACCATCATTAAACGTCACAAACAAAACTTACCGCAGATCTTCTATGTATAGAATGTTCCTTTCCTTCATGAAATTTGCTCAAGGAAAATCGGTTCTCTAAACTGTGTCCAAAAAATGTTCATTGAATTTTTCAGAAGCACAGTTCAAATTTTCTTGAAACTGTTAACTTGGGCCTTTATTAAAAGTAAGTATTGGATTCTGAATGGCCGATAACTTTCAATCTCCATGTCGTGAATGAGATATTTAGGGAAAAATGGCGCATTGCCGTATTTATTAACATTTGTAACACTTAAAGTTATTCTTTCATAAGTCTATCTCATGTTAATCTGCAAGATTTCCGCAAACTCAAAAAACAGAGAAACAAATGGGGTTTAATTAGCGACGACAAAAACATTGCAGAAATCCTTACCGGTTTTTCCTTACGCATAATTCTTTCGATAATTGATCTTACCGATTTAAATGGACGAAAGCTTGATGAAGAAAGCTCGCAGCACAAATCGCCACAATCAGAAGCAGAAACGATCCAAAAAGGAACGATCCCTTTGCCAACTCAGTCCTTTTGTTTCTGTAGCTTTGTAAACGCATGCTTTTCTCCATACCCTTGCTAGGACAAATGCTAGCTAATTCAACTCTTTAGCTATATTTATGTATACTTGTTTGCGTGCAACATGTTGTTAACACATAGTAGACGGATCTTTAATAAACAGCAAGAACCTTTAACGTTTTTGTACCACGTTATATGTCTTCGTGCGCCACATGCTTCGTAGATAACACGAATCGTATATGCATGGGCGTTAAAACGTCAACACTTTTTTCAATTGCTCAAATTCGCAGTTGTTCATTTAACTATTGTGTAAACCGGAAATAGTTTAAAACTGAGGAAAATGTCATAAACACCAAAGGAATCAATCTGTTCTGCTTGGTGGTTTCGACTGATGTCCTCTCCGGTATAATATCCAAAGTTTACCAACAAAGAGTCGATCAGCGTATTTTACGCCTTTGCAGACGATCTGCAATGCGTAAAAGACTACTTTGTTGACGCGAATGCAGTGCTGTTGTTTTGTTACGTTCTACGATGACGTCATACCGACCGAGTGTAAATCGTTTTTATATTTTAAAACATCCGTGAAGTCAGAATTAAAACCAATTCGGAAAACCAACTCACATTTAGACTTTACAGTCAAGTAATGGAAATAAAAAAATCGCCTAAATATTCTTTCAGAAAACAACAAAGTTGAGTTTTTGAATTTATCTCCGCTTTAAACAATCTTTTGAACAGGGTGATCTTTGCTTATAGCTGTGGTTTAGCCTTTATTGCTAGCATAGATTTTTTTCTTTCGCTGTCATAATACGCGTAAAAACAAAAAAGCTGAGGTTTTATGTACAATGAGAAACATATATGTAAGGTTTTCGATTACAAACAAAACATCTATATTGGAAAATCGTTTTTTTTTTCATCGGTGCGTGTTCTCAATTACCGGTTCATTTTTCTGTCGTGGCTTAAAATACGAATGATGTGGGAAGAGTTTGAGTTAGGAAAATCTGCCAACTGAAAAAGTTTTACACGTAATATATTTAATAAACTATAAGTTAATTTCTGAACTATAGACATAGTAGAGTTATCATTATTATATTAACAGTCGACATAACGAATAACACCCGAATGTATGGAATCGCAAAGAAGTTTGCTCAAAAGTTTTTGCCGAAACGTCCTTCAAATAAATAAAAAATAAAATAAAAAAATATGGGCCGGTTTCTTTTTTTCTTTATCGTTATGTTGTTAATGATATATATTTATTTTGACTACGTTTTCGGCATCGTCAGTATCACTGAAAACCCTTTTTGAAACAAGAAAAAAAAAAAAAATACAAACACTGACATGAAGATAAGGACTGCACACTTGTATCCACCCTGTCACCGGCTGCAGACTTGTAAAAAGTGAACCGAAAAATATATCTGGCAACTTCTGAAACTAGTAAAAAAGCAAGTCAGAAGAAAACCCATTCCACTTCGGCACAACTTAACAGGTTGGAACTACAAGTTTTTTGTGGCCACTTGTCTTCTATGGGGCTCCCAGTACTTTAGCTATTAAAAAAAAGTTTTTCGTGCGATGGAATGGCCAGCACCGGACCGCTTTGAATGCTGGAAAAGACAGAGGGAACACTGACAGAGTTGCGCTCCTACAACAGTTCACCACAAAACATAAATACTCCCTGTGTCGCCACACGTGACCTTTGTTGAACAACCGACTGCCAAGCCTTTGGACATTTATAAAGATAAGTTGTACCACAAAATAAATGTTACGGTTGAAAGGCTTGGTTTTATACCACGTGTAAAATAGTTGTTTCAGTGCAGTGTTTTATATAACTTCGGGAAATAACCGAAAAAATGGTGATAACACCTGTTCTGTGTTTTATAACAGCTGACAGGAATTTTTTCGACCCATGTTTAGATTACCTCGCAGTTGTAGTGCTTTCATCCTTTTTTTTCTTTTCTGACTCGCTGTTTTCACTAATTTCATAAAATCTTGCCAGATCTATTTGTGTTTTCACGTTTTCACTAGTCTGCAGCAACTGACTGGATGGATACAAGTTGGCAGTCCTTATCTTCATGTCAGTGTTCGGATTCTTTCACTTATTTTGTACCAAAACGCGTTGTTTTTACACTTATTCTGACGATGCGAATTGTAAGCGAAATAAATATATCAGTAACAACATAACGAAAAATGACTTACATTTTTTTTCATACAAAACTTGTTGAAAAGACAGATACCAAGTCTTTGTTGCCCATAAGACTGTTGAGAGATTTTCCTATACACATTTTAATGGTTTTGTCTAATGCTGCTAAGTTTGTTCTTTTGAGGCTCTTTGTTGGTCAGATTTTCTTCTTTTTAAACTTTTTCGATGGAAAAGTTTACATTTTTTTAGTGTGTCACCGCAGAATGTCAGCAAGCTCAAGGCTTAGATTGTCAGGAAATGTGAACTTAAATTTCAGGACAACAATGTTTTAAAGCAATATTACATGAACAAATTGTGTATTGCAAGTATAATCTAAAAATTTTGTTGCAACTTTGCAACTGCTGTAGTAGCAACAATGCTGTCTTGTGTCCTAGACGATCATTGCCAACATCAAATCTTCGTGTCAAAATTGCAAAGCGCTCACTGATTTTTGCTGGTTTCTCTCAAATCCCTTGTTGTTTACGTCAGTAAATCGTGCTTCCCCAAAACGTATTTTGTTGAAATACAACACGAAAATTGGGCACGGTGCATCAATCATTTCGACGATTTTCAAGGAAATTTGGAACGGTTTATTGTTTGTTGATCAAAAGCAGCACGTTTTAGGGCATTTTTTAAGCAACGCTACAAAGCAATTGTTGAATAAGGGCATTATTTCAGATCATGGATAGCTTTGGTGTTTCAGTGTGTGAAACACGCAACAATGGAAAGAGCTATGCGTTTGCAAAGTTACAAGGTTCCAGGGCGCAAACTTGCCAAAGGATCGTTTCTGTTTGGATCGTTTCTACTTCTGATTGTGGCGATTTGTGCTGCGAGCTTCCTTCACCAAGCTTTCGCCCATTTAAACCGGTAAGATCAATTATCGAAAGAATTGTGCGTTAAAACTTGATGTTTCCTGGACATTTTTTGTTCACTCAAGTGCAATATAATTAGTTTCACTGTTTTTGTTTTAGTTTAGAAAACCACTTTGAGAACTCAAAACATTCGGTGAAATTGGAGCACGCCATTCACAAAAGATCCGCGGTAATTACCAATTTGATTGTTAATAGGATCAAATAATTGACTTAAATACACGTTTCAGGAAGAAGATCCACCATCAGTTCCAACCTTTACTGGATCAGGTACAAGTCAAGTTTGAATAATTTTAAAATGAATTTAGTGACACAGAAATTTATGCCGTTATAGCGTTGAGAAAATTGCACGTTTAATTTAACTTAATCAAAAACGAAGTCAAACAAAGAGTTTTGCATCCAAACTTACTATGATGATTTACGAACAATATTTTTGTAGTGGGTACAACATACGTTCGCTGGGGACGACGTGACTGCCCGAAAAAGGAAGGCACAAGTTTTATTTACCGAGGTAAATCACAGTGGGTAATATGCACAAACGTGACAAACGTTTTGCTAACAACTTAAAAGCAAACCAAACACAATTGTTTACGTTTTTGCGTAGGCTCCGCTGGAGGTCAGTATCATACGCACACTGGTGGTGGGTCTAATTTCTTGTGTCTACATGAAAATGTTTCATACACAGCCGGACATTATGTAACTGGCGTCCAAGGTTAGTATTATAGCAGATTTAAAACTATTTTTCCTTCTTTACATTCGTATTTTTAGGACCAGCTTACATTTATGGAGTCGAATACCTCGATGGTCCAAACAGATATCCACTATTTGATTTATCCTTAATCGAGGAGGGTGCCATGCAATACCAGGGCGTTCCCTGTGCAGTTTGTTTGGTCAACAGTCCAACCCAGGTATAAAGAAGAATTCTTTATTTGGACAACGACATTAACTTTGTGTTTACATGATACAAAAGGCACCGAATTTTTTCTTTAATGATTAGTTGATGATTCCAAGTCGGGATACATGCCCACAAGGATGGAATGTGGAATACACAGGCTATATCATGGCCAATGCACACAATGCGAAGCATACTAATCAGTTTATTTGCGTCGATGACCAACCTCAGGCTGTTCCATCCACACAAGGCAATCAGAACGGGGCTCAATTGTATGTTGTGGAGGCCGACTGTCCTTACAACTTGCCTTGTGAGCCTTATGTTGACGGATGGGAAATTCGTTGTGTTGTTTGCTCGCTTATATAACCAAAATAATCGACTCTTACAAACGCATTGTTATGCTTCATTTTACATGAATTGCGACATAAAAATATTGAAAACTGAAAATAGGCTTTGACCACCTGGTATCATAATGAATTATGAATCTGACGCTCTTCTGGTGGAGAACAACAAATATACACCTTTTGTTTAAAAAAGATTGTATTTTCTGACGTTTCGCCTGTACGTACGACTAGGCTTCTTCAGAGAATAAAACAAACACAGTAGCGAAGCGAACCAACAGGGCAAAGAAATTGAGCGACGAAAAAACAAAAGGGCGTAACAGCTAAAACACAGCGGGACATAATTCAATGGACAACATCGATCATGGGTCAAACGGCCAAACATGGGAAACAAAAGTCACGAATTGTTACGGGCGAAATTGCGGAACACGGGCGAAAGTACTTTTCCATCGTTCCGATTTAAAACATTCGGTAGCGAATTAATATAATAATTTTCCACAACCAACCGTTTTGCCAAAATTGTTTCTTGTTTTAATACTTTTGCTTCCTTCCAATTGATACGGTGGTCGGTGTCAAGCATGTGGGCACATAGGGCAGATTTATTGGGTTCCATATTGCGTGTGGCTGCCTTGTGTTCTTTAATACGGGACGTTAAATTGCGCTTAGTCTGGCCAATATACACAGTGTTACAATCAAGACAAGGGATTAAGTAAACTACCCCGGTCATTTGAAGCATGGGAATACGGTCTTTAGGTTTGGGAAACATGTTTTCTAAAGTGCATACCGGTTTCATGGCAACTTTTACGCCAGTGGCGTTGAGTATTCTTGATATCCGCTCAGAAACTCCCTGTACATATGGTATGGAAGTGAATGCTGTGTATGTTTGTGTGGGTTTGTTGTGTGTGTGGGGTGTGAGATTTAGGTTAGTGGGAAATTTGTTTAGTTTTAGAACGTTTCGAATGTGTTTGCGTTCAACCCTCCGAGTGTGTGGATCGGCAATATGTGTAATCGTTCTGTTATATAAGGTTCTGGCCACAGTGAGTTTTTGATGTTTCGGATGGTGTGAGGTGTATTGTAAGTAGCGGTTAGTGTGTGTAGGCTTGTAAAAAATGGAGGTGGTAAGTTTCCCGTCCGGGTTTGCAGTGACGTTTACGTCCAAAAATGACAGACTATGGTCATGTTGTGTTTCCCGGGTAAACTTAATGGAAGGTTCGATGCTGTTTATGTGGTTATGAAACCCTGCGACCTCGTCTTTTGCTATGATGACGTACGTGTCATCGACATAGCGGAGCCAAAGTCGCGGGGGTGTTTTGAAGGAAGCAAGAGCGGTTTGCTCAAGTTGTTCCATTATAATGTTGGCCAGAACCGGTGAAATGGGAGAGCCCATGGGGGTGCCAAAAATTTGTTGGTAAATGTCGTGTTTATATGTGAAAACAGTCGAGTCTAAGCACAACTGTAATGCCTCTTGGATGTGTGTTAACTTAAGATTGGTACGTTCATGTAGTGTTGTGTCTTGTTGTAGTTGGTCCAAGGATATTCTGAGCGCAACATCTGTCGGAATTGACGTAAACAGGCTAACGACATCAAACGATACTTGACACTCATGCGGAAGTAATTTATATTCAGAAATAATCTTTACAAACTCACTGGAATTTTTTACAGTAAAGTCAGTACTATTAACTAAAGGAAATAAAATTTAACTGATGAACTTAGATAGCTGGTAGGTTGGCGAGTTAACAAAAGAAACAATCGGTCTTAATGGAATACCTTCCTTATGGATTTTGGGTAACCCGTAGAACTTTGGGAGCACACCGTCGCTGCTGTGTAGTCTTCGATACTCCGGTTGGGATATGTAAATGTTAATTATTTCGGTCAAGTATCAAAGTTTGTCAAAGGTGAAAATGTTAGGAAAGGGGCGTTCTCAGTGCACAAATAAGGCAAAGATTCAATGATTGCACTAAGACGCATTTGATTAAATGAATTTTAATGTTTATGAAGTGAGTGTACCACATATTAAGTTAAGTTAGAATATATTAAGTTGGGTTAGTTTTTTTTCAGATTAGCTCAAAAAATTGCAATTTTTATAAAGCACGCTTTGTCGTCAATTTGAAAGAAGTATACGCCATTTCCTCACATAGCGTTAGATAACCTAAGAGTATATATTACGCGAAAACTTGTTCAATTAACCATGAAATACACATTTAATGTAAGTTCAATACAAATTGATAGCGCAAAAGTTTAATGCATAATATAAAGTTTTGGCGGCAGAACTTTAGATTTGATGTGACACCACCACAACTATCTCATTGAACACTTTTTTTTTGCAAAAGGATTTTGCAAAACCATGATAGGCGCTACCATCTTCGGGTAGTCTTGATCACAACTACAACGAATAAGAAAGAAAAAGCCTGCAAGTTTCTCCAAGTTAATCTGCAAGTCATACGATGTGTCGAATACCATTAAACCTAAGTGGTCCGACCAATGCACATATGACGAAACTAACATCAATCATTGGCAAAATGCCAACGGGGATGATATTATTTTGGATAATGTCCCCCAACGAGGACAGAAGCTTCCAAAGAGATCAAGTGGAAAACAACGTCATGGAAATCACGAAGGTTTTAGATGTTGCCCAGTGATGAGATGATGTTGGTCAGTAATTTTATCTAAAATGTCACCAAAGTAGTTATGTAACAAAAGTCCGTGATTGCTGAAAGCTAGAAATTTTATTCGACCAAGGGATCTATTCCAGAGGATACACATTCAATTCTAACAGGATAAAAAAATGTAGCCATTTAAAATGGAATCCCAGGAAATCATTTGTTGCGTGACCTTTTTCTTTGGTATATGCTCATCATCTGTCAGTATTCCGTAGTTGGTTTAAATCATTAGCTTCTAATTGTTAGAACACTTTTAGGCATTGTGTTTCAGGATCAAACACTAACTATATCACCTTTCTACAATCGATGCTTTTCATCTGTCCTTTTTTGAGAACCACATCAGACGTATGCACACATTCAGCGTCCATATCACCTAGGCCTCTGGGACTACTACTTTCGTGGTATGGGGACAAGCTGAAAAGAATGAACAGATACGGTTTGGTCTACTGTTCTCTGGTCTGTTGGTTAAATAAAAACGATTTCCGGTGATTTTGCTGTCACTGGAGGCATGCCAGGGTATAACCGAGCATATTAATCTGATTGGCAGCATTAACCAAGCGCCCGACCCGTATACCAAGAATAAAACCTGATCGGGTTAGCTGGCCAGGACATCCTGGGTTCAAATCCCGGTGTGGTTAAAAAAAAAAAAAAAAAAGATCATGGATATACCAACACAACTGTTGTGTGTTTGTTACTGTCAAACGCAAGGCTGTTACATCAGCCTTACGTATGAGACATCTCGCCAAAATCGCTGCTGATTCGGACGCTTGGTGAAAATATTCGCTTCGTAGACTTCGACAACAGCAGAATTAACGAACGGTTTTAACGCAACCATGCGGTCCAAGAACTATTCGAGCGGTTAGTATACTGTTACTACATGAACGTTGCAATAGTTGGATTTTGTGTCAATGAAAGTTCTGGAATTTAATGTCAAACTTCAATTTAAATACGTCAGTAGACAGAGTTTACCATGTTTTGCTTTCAACTAAGATGGACATAGGCAGATGGATGGGGATTACTAACGAAGTGAATACTCTTGTTATGATTGCAAAACAATAGATTGAAAAGTCTAGTACACGCATTCACAGCAAAGACAATGGAATAACCACGCCATAGATTGGGTTATCGTGTACTATCGAAGAGGCTACTGACGAATTTTGTAGTAATATCAGAAAATGAAGCTATAGAATTTGCAGAGTTGTGGGATAAGGAGAGTATTGGTGGTCCAGTTAAAGAAAAGGTTTTAAAAATGATCGAGAATTTAAAAACGAAAAAGAGGCATATTAGTTTCTCTTCGCTTAAGTGGAAGTCGCACGATGTGTCCAATGTGACACCTAACCAACTAATCCGGCAACTCATTGCTTTATTGAATGACGACTCTCTGTACAATCCTGGCATGTGTATTGCTTTGACTATAAGCGAGGAAGAAGATGCAGCCGTTGTGGTACTAAGCCCTGGTAGGCCTGAAATTCTTACCAGGCCAAAGAAGTCTAATGAAAGCAGGGGTCTTTGGGATCAACTGTTTTACGAAAGCAGGTGTGCTATTTGGAAAAACGAAGGTCTGGAGAATTATGACGTGGAAGACCTACAAAAAATTCGAGGAACGTTTAAAGCAAAGTTTCTTGACATGTGGTCTCAGCCAATTGTTGAGGTCGGCGAGCAATACCGCCACGTTCTGTATGGTTTGGTTTTCGAAATGGCAAAACCGTATTTTCGCAACCATAAAAAACATGACGAAATCAAACGCATTCCAACTGCTGCTTGCATTAAGTTCGCCATCGAGGCGGGAGACTGTCAACAATTGGAGAAAGTTTTCGGAGAACGAAATGCTACATTTCATCCCCGACAAGAAAAAGATTACAGATATGAAATGCGACGCGACAACGCCAAAGATATCATAAAATGGTAAAAATAGTGATTTTTTGGCACTTGATCTTTTTTCAAGGGAGTTGACCAATCTATGTATTTAACTATATTCCGGTTCCATGTATGCATAACACGATATAAATAAACACTAGATTGCAGTTTCATAAATTATTATATGACAAACGCTAATACAGTCATATTCTTTTAGTGTGTTGACTCCCAAAGAGGACGGAAGCTACAATAGGGAAGAAGTGGACGAAAAAGTTCAAGAAGTCAAGCAGTTTCTCAATGTTGCCTGATAGTTTCTATCAGAAATGATAGTTGTTATGTGCTTATGTTAGGTCCGTAATTGCTAATGGACACTTACTGTAAAGCTTAATAAGTAGCAAGTTTTATGCAAGCTGGAACAAACGACATGGTTTCATACTGTGTTATATGTGTTTTTGTTACATTGTATATTGTATCGCTGTGCCAAAAGTGTGCAAAGTTAATTTGGTTCGCCGTATTACTGTGTTGCGCACATAGATTATCGCTTAAAAACGAGACAGAATCGTTCTGAACTTGAATTTATATTTTTTCTGTACCTTTATTTGAAAGACAATCTAAGCTTTCTTGACACATTTGCTCAGAGTGCGTGTGACACGGTCA
The DNA here is from genome assembly GCF_947561715.1 of Ascidia mentula. Classification (NCBI taxonomy): domain Eukaryota; kingdom Metazoa; phylum Chordata; class Ascidiacea; order Phlebobranchia; family Ascidiidae; genus Ascidia; species Ascidia mentula. Next base: position 17,411,650 of record NC_138568.1, on the reverse strand, counting down.
AGGTAACTTTGTGTAAAACTAAACGTACATCTACAACAAACATATTTTCAGATTTTCGGTTCTATGTAAACTAAAAATGTAGAAAACTGCACGTAAAGTAGCGGCGACCAAAAATCGTGAACCTTTTTCGCTGTAGCGAATTTGACGCCACACAACGCGCTCGCGTAAAAAAATGCATTGTTTACATAGGAGAAGGCGCCTTTGGCGGGTGATTGGCAGCATTGGTCAAGCGCCCGACCCATATACCAAGAAGAAAACCTGTTCAGTATTCGTGCCCAGATATCCCGGGTTCAAATCCCGGTGCGGTCAAAAAAAAAAAAGAGGTGGCGTCTTATATAGCAGATATCTAATAGTTTCAAACATAGGAGAATCCACGAATTACGTTACCTTTACATCATACAAAAATATGTCACTGTGACGTCACAAACCAAAGGCTTATATGCAACCACTCTATTCTGTACTTCGATAAGAAGGGGATGGTGCGTAATTTGGTGATTCCAACATTTTTAGTTACAAATTATATTGCAAAAAAAAATGTTAGTGGTTGATTGTGGCGAATTGATCAAATCATTTATGACGCGAACTAGTAGGCAACGCTACTGCCAGACAAAAAGTGGTACTATGACAGAATATAAATGTGTTGCACAATCAGCTAATTTGGTCGTTCTTTTCTCGGCGATCTTTTGCTGTGAGTGGACAAATCGACAATGCCTAATTGATGGTTTGTCTCTGTCGTGTTTTTTGTAGTTCATGCATCACGTTAGCGAGCATAAATGCTTTGACCACCAGAACACCCTGTCCCAGTAACTGTTTTAATCTCGCTTTCGAACGATTTCGTTTGCAACGGCATAAACGTAACTCGATCAGCTGGATTTCATGAACTAGTCGCCGTTTCAAGCAACTTGTTACTTCAAAAATGTTTTAAAGTTATGACCATCTCTTAGTTAATTATTGTTATGTTTTATTTTTCCGTGTCACATGAACTTTAAATCTACACCAGTTGTCAGTACCCAAACTTTTGGTTTTGGTTGCGAGATGAATGGTCTCTTTACACAACTCGTATAACGCAATAGGTTTATGCGACACTTTTTCTTTCATCAGTTCAATTTCTCCGTCTAATATTGGTTGTTGTAATGATGCAGGTTTTGCAGTTCTTTGCGGTTGATCTATTGCTTGTTGTCAATTAATTAGCTTCAGAATATAAAATTCCAATTTGTTTGTGAAATTTTGTCATTAATCGTCGTGCGTTAAGTACGTATTATAAATACATCTATTAACGGGTTTAATTGTAGCATTGAGTTAGATTTACGGCAGTGTTCCTTTCTGCACACGTTTCAATAAACGTCGCTACATGAATAAAACATTCGAAAAGGTGCAGTTTCTGAATCATGCCGGCTGATAATCAGGACGCTATTGCAAACCCTGTGACTGTGGAGTCGTTTGAAAACATTTTTTAAAACAGTCATGATTATTGGTTTGTCGTATGTTTGTGGCCATGCAGTGCGCTGCAATGGAATAGCACTCTTCCATGATTATACTGCCATGGTTAAATGTAAAGTAACATTTGCCATCAAAAGTGTTATGCGTTGCGCTGACACAAAAATTTTTATTCGTTAGATCACAGTGCATACAGAATTCAGATTTAATTTTGCAAAAGTTAGATGCGAAATTCGGCAAAACTACGAATGGCAATCATTCCTAAATATCTTACGTTGTTTCTACGTCATTAAAACGTGCTTCTAGAAATCCAAAGTATATTCTTATTTAAATACAACACGAACATTTCGCACGAAACATAATGATTTTCACGGAAATTATAAACCGTTAAAGGTTATTGCTTGTTGATTAAAATGCGGCACGATTCAGAGTTTTTTAAGCAATGTTACAGAGAAATCGTGAGACAAGGGCATTATTTCAGATCATGGGTAGTTTGGGCGTGTCAGTGTGTAAAGCACGCAACAATGGAAAGAGCTATGCGTTTGCAAAGTTACAAGGTCCCAGGGCGCAAACTTGCCAAAGGATCGTTTTTGTTTGGATCGTTTCTGCTTCTGATTGTGGCGATTTGTGCTGCGAGCTTCCTCCACCAAGCTTTCGCCCATTTAAACCGGTAAGATTGATTATCGAAAGAATTGTCTGTTACAACTTGACATTTTATGTTCATTCAAGTGCAATAAAATTATTTTCACTGTTTATGTTTTAGTTTAGAAAACCACTTCGAGAACTCAAAACATTCATTGAAATTGGAGCACGCCATTCACAAAAGATCCGCGGTAATTACCAATTTGATTGCTAATATGTTCAAATAATTGACTTAGATACGTTTCAGGAAGAAGATCCACCATCAGTTCCAACCTTTACTGGATCAGGTCCAAGTCAAGTTTAAATAATTTTAAAATGAATTTAGTGACACAGAATCAGTTTAAATTTGTGCCGTGTTTAAGTTGAGAAAGAGTTTTGCATTCAAACTTACTATGCTGATGTACGAACAATATTGTTTATAGTGGGTTCAACATACGTTCGCTGGGGACGACGTGACTGCCCAAAAAAGGAAGGCACAAGTTTTATTTACCGAGGTAAATCGCAGCAGGTATTATGTACAAATGTGACGATTTAAAAAAAGTTTTAGGCCAACAACTTCAAAGAAAACCGAACAAAATTATTTACATTTTTACGTAGGCTCCGCTGGAGGTCAGTATCATTCACACACTGGTGGTGGGTCTAATTTCTTGTGTCTACATGAAAATGTTTCTTACACAGTCGGACATTATGTAACTGGCGTCCAAGGTTTGTATTAGAGCAGTTTTAAAATTTATGTTTCCTTCATTACATTGGTATTTTTAGGACCAGCTTACATTTATGGAGTTGAATACCTCGATGGTCCAAACAGATATCCACTATTTGATCTATCCTTAATCGAGGAGGGTGCATTGCAATACCAGGGTGTTCCCTGTGCAGTTTGTTTGGTCAAAAGTCCAACCAAGGTATATAGTAGGAATTCTTTATTTGGACAACGACCTTAACTTTATGTTTACATGATCTAAATGGCACCGAATTCTTTCTTTGTTGATTAGTTGATGATTCCAAGTCGGGATACATGTCCACAAGGATGGAATGTGGAATACACTGGCTATATCATGGCCAATGCACACAATGCGAAGCAAACTAATCAGTTTATTTGCGTCGATGACCAACCACAAGCTGTTCCATCAACACAAGGCAATCAGAACGGGGCTCATTTGTTTGTCGTGGAGGCCGACTGTCCTAATAACTTGCCTTGTGAGCCTTATGTTGACGGATGGGAAGTTCGTTGTGTTGTGTGCTCGCTTAAGTAACCACAATGTTTGAATCTTACAAACGCATTGTTATGCTTCATTTTACATGGATTGCGGTATAAAAATATTGCTTGAAGGAAATACAACATATTTGAAATATTTAACATACATTGTACAATATAATACATACTATAAACACAAATAATTGCTGTAATGATTTGTAATTAAAAAAAAATAAAAAAACGTAAATCAAGTTTGTTGCGCTATGCGTTACAATTCGCAGCTCGAAAACATGTTTCAATAATTCCCATCAATTTGTCACATTTTTTCCTGAAAACTTCCTGTGAAATGTTTTATGAGTTGAAATTGACTTTGTGTCAATTATGTTAAGTTGTCAAAATGGCCTTATGTTGTTAGAGTTGAGACCTCTTAGTATAGTTGCACTAATGTACATAAAGTTCGAACAGAAGATACAGTTAATGCACAGTTTTGCAAACACTTTAAAAAATACTCTTGACACCATATTCTTCACGTCCAAAGATAAATAGTACCTAGACATTGACTAAACAACTGAATAGAACAGAGTTGAAAAATAAATCCCCTGGATAAATGTGTGTAAAGCCATGTCCAAGAAATGCATACGAAGTGGGGTAAAGAACTTATATGAGGTAAAAATACATAAAGTGAAGTTTAAGGATTCCATGCAAGTCAAAAACAAATTCTGTTGTGTCCTAGTGTACTACAAGACCAGTGATTTGAAATAATCCCACAGCTCGATCAAGCGAATGTTATTTAAAATAGTCCTTCTTTTTTGTGACCACATCGGTGTTTGAACTCAGGATATCTTGCGCATGAAACCCGATCAGGATTTCTTCTTGGTATACGGGTCGGCCGCTTGACCAATGCTGCAAATCACTCGCCCAATAGTCATCTTTCTTACTAACACGGATAATATTAAAACTAGTCCTCTAGCTCCACCACCCGGATGTTACTTAAAATAAACCTCTGGCTCTACCGCATGGATGTTATTAAAAATAGTCGCCTATAGCAACATCACGCGGATGTTTGATAAAATAGTAATCTAGTTATAATCAGCGCCATGGATCCGTCAAAGAAGTTCAGCAAATTTTGTGAAAATTTTTTGTCACACAGAAAGCAAAACATATATATTTCACAATCTCGCTCTCCGTACATGAATGTATATTTCAACAGGATGTTTCTCTATACGCAGTATTTAATGTTGTAAATGTCACGATACTTGCGTGAAACCCTCAAAGTTGTCGGAACTCCTGGAAATGCTTCCTGGAGCACCAAGGTTCTGCAAAACCTAGGTTGTGTAGCTCTATTTTAAATAACATCCGTGTGATGGAGCTAGATAAATATCATGTTTGTGGTGGGGCCAAAGAACTATTTTGCATAACTTCCGCTTGGTGGAGCTGGAGATTCATTTCAAATCAGTGCTCTTAAACGTTTTTGGCGGCACGGAACATTTTTGTCATCCAGAAGTAGTTCTGTAAATAAGCGAAACCCCTCGCTCTCGGGACATAAATATATATTTCAACAGAATGTTTTAGTGCAATGCTGTATATAATGTTGTTAATGTCATCATTTTATGACTTGCATGAAAGCGTTAAAGTTGACAGAAACGCTGGAAGTGCTTCCAGGATCAGTAGCTAAACCTTCACCACACGGATGTTATCAGATGAATGCAAATTTCATAATTGGGTTCAACAGCGTTTTTTTTCCAAATTAGACGTTTTCAACAATCAGGGATTAAGACGTAACACTTGAAATTCTGCTTTAAAACAGTAGAGGCCCTGCGCTGAACATAGACGGCGTTTTGGGTTGAAACGTGGAGTCAAAAATAACAAATATACATGTTTTTCCTTAACAATGAAAATGTATTAACTTCACGAAATCAACCTAACCAGCAACACTTAAGCGTGACATAAGTGAATCTTCAATGTTTGATTTAAGAACTGATGATGTTTAATAAAGCGAAACATGTTTTCCAAAACTAGAAGCGTTGACACAAAGTTGTCATGGTAATGTTTTTTTTTTAAATTTGCAAATCTATCCAGACTGGACACTTAACCCAACATTTAACTAAGCGATGAATACTTTAAAACTAAGGGAATGTCATAATGACCACAGGTATCAGGATGTTCTGCGTGGAGATGGATCTGTCCTTGCTGGTCTGATATTCTAAATTAAGGAGTAACAAACGACCAACTTCAAGAGTATGAAACTGTTTTATTCAATGCTGTTATGTTTATACGTTAGGCGATGACGTCAGTAAATCGGTAAAACGTGATCACATACTATCACATGCGTGCATAATTTTTTCAGATTCTACAAAGTGATGAAAATTAAAAAAACAAGCACTGAAATGTTCATTGGCAAAAAAAAATGTGACACAGAGAATTGGCATTTAACAGTAAAACGTTTTTTTAACCCGGGGGCATTTCGATCACATTAAATTTAAGCTTCTGATGATCTGTTGCTTGTGCAGAAAATGAATTGCACTGCTGTACATCGCTTAGTCGTAGTGTGCTTCAGACAGCAAGCACCATGGAAATTTGAGCACGACAGTATATCAGTAAATGTACAACACATGCGGTTACATATATGTACTGCTTAAGGTTTTACATTCCTTATTTGTAAGTTATTTAAACTTTATATTCAACAATATGCGCACCATACCTGGAAATGATAGAAATCTCTTCATTCGAAACCAGCAATTGTGTCTGTATTCACTTATTTGCCGTTAAAAGGTCCCCTAGGCGGGACAGTGGTTTCGATGTGCTGCAACGACTTCACCCAACTTCTTGAGACCTGCTCCGAGCCTTTTATTGACTGAGAAGCGGTAGCTCTCTTGTGAAAACGGGCAAATTGCAACCTGGGTCGCAAAAATATAATGTAGAAAGTTTGTTGGTTCCCAAGATTACGAGCGACTTGCTGTTAATGAACAAGTAATTCATTGTGTACTTAAAGTGGCTATCCGAATGTTCGCGGGAAAAGTTACACCCAACAAAGGCTGGTTTTTCAATCTGTCTATATTTATTAATCTCACCAGGATTCGAAACCATCAGGTAATCAATATTCCTGATTCAATGTGATAACACAAATCAACGAAGTTCCGCAAGATGTTTAAACATCACACACAACCTGCTGCTAGAGATGATATATTTAATTATAAGTGATGGAAATTACAGGGTAGTTATCATGACATCATGCTTGCACTTTTGTAAAAGTAAATTCTTTCGGTCAAGTACCAAAGTTTGTCAAAGGTGAAGATGTTGGGAAAAGGGCGTGCTCAGCGCACATATAAGGCAAACTTTCAATGATTGGACTAAGACGCAATTAATTAAATGAATTGTAATGTTTATGAAGTGAGTTTACCACATATTAAGTAAGTTAGAATATATTAAATTGAGTTAAAATTTTTTTAAGATTAGCTCATAAAATCGCAAATTTTATAAATTTGAATAAATACTGCACTGAACAAGCTTTATCGTCAATTTGAAAAAAAGTATACGTCATTTCCTCACAAAGCATTTGGTGACCTAAGAGTATATATTACGCGAAAACTTGTTCAATCAATCATGAAATACACATTAAATGTAAGTTCAATACAAATTGATAGCTCAAAAGTTTAATGCATAATATAAAGTTTTAGCGGCAGAACTTTAGATTTGATGTGACACCACCACAATTTTTTCACTGCCATCTGCGGATGGTCTTGATTACAACACAACGAATTAGAAAGAAAAAACCTGTAAGCTTCTCCAAACTGATCTGCAAGTCATACGATGTGTCGAATACCATTAAACCTAAGTGGTCCGACCAATGCACATATATGACGAAAATAACACCAACCAATGACAAAATGGCAACGGGGATGATATTTGTTTGGATAATGTCCCCCAACGAGGACGGAAGCTTCAAAAGAGATCAAGTGGAAAACAACGTCATGGAAATCACGAAGGTTTTAGATGTTGCCCAGCAATGAGTTTATGTTGATCAGTAATTTTATCTAAAATGTCACTAAAGTAGTTATGCAATAAGTCCGTGATTGCTGTAATGCGGGTTTTATTGTAAACTTTCTGCCGAGTCTAAGCATAACATTTTGTAAGTTTTAAGGCTTTTCTCGTAAGGGAAACTAATTATTTGATCGAGCACATTGTGACTCCACCACTTGTTCTTTCTGTCATTTGAAATATAAAACTTTTTGTTTATTCAGTCGCTCGCAGTTTTGAGCTAAAGTCTTAAAGTGTAAGCGACATATATAGGTTTATCAAAAGAGAAGGAAATAAAAAACAACATAGAAATTTTATTAGACCAAGGGATCTCTTCTAGAGGATACACATTCAATTCTAACAGGATTAAAAAATGTAGCAATTTAGAATGGAATCCCAGGAAATCGTTTGTTGCATGAACTTTTTCTTTGGTATATGTTCATCATCTGTCAGTATTCCGTAGTTGGATTAATTCATTAATTTGCTGCTAATTGTTAGAACACTTTTAGGCATTGTGTTTGAGGATCAAAAAATAACTTTACAGCGTATCTTCTATTTCATTCTTCCCGACAAAATCGCCTTGGTACTATTTGCGTGACTGCTGATTCGGGCGCTTAGCGGGAAATCGCGTGGTAGACTTCGACAACAGCAAAATTAACGAACGGTTAACGTAACCATGCGGCCCAAGAACTAGTCGAGCGGTTGGTATACTGTTACTGCATAAATGTTGCACTAGTTGGATTTTGTGTCAATAAAAGTTCTGGAATTTAATGTAAAACTTCAATTTAAATACGTCAGTAGACAGAGTTAACCATTTTTTGCTTTCAACCAAGATGGACATAGGCAGATGGAAGGGGATTACTAACAAAGTCAATGTTCGTCGAATGATTGCAAAACAATAGAATGGAAAGTCCAGTACACACACATTTATAGCATAGACAATGGAATAACCACGCGCATGAAAGCGCGTCATCTCTGTTGTGTGTAATTACTGAGGCGCGATGACAATAACACATTCTAGCGAGAACGTAGTTTTGGTGAAGCGAAAATGTCGTTTCGCGCCTCAGTAACATTCAGGCCTATCACCGTACGAGTGTTTTACCAACATTTGCCGAAGAGTGCAACTGGATTTGGAGTTGACCAGCAGATACAATGTCGTGTACTATCGAAGAGGCTACTGAGGAATTTTGTAAAGTAATATCAGAAAATGAAGCTATAGAATATGCACAGTTGTGGGATAAGGAGAGTATTGGTGGTCCCATTAAAGAAAAGGTTTCAAAAATGATCAAGAATTTAATAACGAAAAAGAACAGGCATATTAGCTTCTCTTCGCTTAAGTGGAAGTCCCACGATGTGTCCAATGTGACACCTAACCAACTAATCCGGCAACTCATTGCTTTATTGAACGACGATCCTTTATACAAACCTGGCATATGTATTGCTTTGACTATAAACGAGGAAGAAGATGCAGCCGTTGTGGTACTAAGCCCTGGTAGGCCTGAAATTCTTACCAGGCCAAAGAAGTCTAATGAAAGCAGGGGTCTTTGGGATCAACTGTTTTACGAAAGCAGGTGTGCTATTTGGAAAGACGAAGGTCTTGAGAATTATAATATGGAAGACCTACAAAAAATTCGAGGAACGTTTAAAGCAAAGTTTCTCGACATGTGGTCTCAGCCAATTGTTGAGGTCGGCGAGCAATACCGCCACGTTCTGTATGGTTTGGTTTTCGAAATGGCAAAACCGTATTTTCGCAACCATAAAAAACATGACGAAATCAAACACATTCCAACTGCTGCTTGCATTAAGTTCGCCATCGAGGCGGGAAACTGTCAACAATTGGAGAAAGTTTTCGGAGAACGAAATGCTACATTTCATCCCCGACAAGAAAAAGATTACAGATATGAAATGCGACGCGACAACGCCAAAGATATCATAAAATGGTAAAAATAGTGATTTTTTGGCACTTGATCTTTTTTCAAGGGAGTTGACCAATCTATGTATTTAACTATATTCCGGTTCCATGTATGCATAACACGATATAAATAAACACTAGATTGCAGTTTCATAAATTATTACATGCCAAACGCTAATACAGTCATATTCTTTTAGTGTGTTGACTCCCAAAGAGGACGGAAGCTACAATAGGGAAGAAGTGGACGAAAAAGTTCAAGAAGTCAAGCAGTTTCTCAATGTTGCCTGATAGTTTCTATCAGAAATGATAGTTGTTATGTGCTTATGTTAGGTCCGTAATTGCTAATGGACACTTACTGTAAAGCTTAATAAGTAGCAAGTTTTATGCAAGCTGGAACAAACGACATGGTTTCGTACTGTGTTATATGTGTTTCTGTTACATTGTATATTGTATCGCTGTGCCAAGAGTGTGCAAAGTTAATTTGGTTCGCCGTATTACTGTGTTGCGCACATAGATTATCGCTTGAAAACTAGACAGCGTCGTTCTGATCTTGAATTTATATTTTTTTTGTACATTTATTTGAAAGACAATCTAAGCTTTCTTGACACATTTGCTCAGAGTGCATGTGACACGGGCATGGCAACTTTGTGTAAAACTAAAGGTACATCTACAACAAACATATTTACAGATTTTCGGTTCTATGTTAACTAAAAAATGTAGAAAACTGCACGTAAAATAGCGGCGACCAAACATGATGAACGTTTTTCGCTGTAGCGAATTTGACGCCACACAATGCCTTCGCGTAAAAAAGTGCATTGTTTACATAGGAGAAGGCGCCTTTGGCGGGTGATTGGCAGCATTGGTCAAGCGCCCGACCCATATACCAAGAAGAAAACCTGTTCAGTATTCGTGCCCAGGATATCCTGGGTTCAAATCCCGGTGCGGTCAAAAAAATAAAAAAAGAGGTGGCGCCTTATATTGCAGATATCTAACAGTTTCAGACATAGGAGTATCCACAAATTACGTTACTTTTACATCATACAAAAATATGTCACTGTGACGTCACAAACCAAAGGCTTATTTGCAACCACACTATTCTGTACTTCGATAAGAAGGGGATGGTGCGTAATTTGGTGATTCCAACATTTTTAGTTACAAATTGTATTGCAAAAAAAAATGTTAGTGGTTGATTGTGGCGAATTGATCAAATCATTTATGACGCGAACTCGTAGGCAACGCTACTGCCAGGCAATAAGTGTTGCTGTAACTGAATCACTGTGTTGCACAATCAGCTAATTTGGTCGTTCTTTTCTCGGCGATCTTTTGCTGTGAGTGGACAAATCGACAATGCCTAATTGATGGTTTGTGTCTGTCGTGTTTTTTGTAGTTCATGCATCACGTTAGCGAGCATCAATGCTTTGACCACCAGAACACCCTCTCCCAGTAACTGTTTTGATCTCGCTTTCGAACGATTTCGTTTGCAACGGCATAAACGTAACTTGACCAGCTGTATATCAGAAACTAGTCGCCGTATCAAGCTACTTGTTACTACAAAAATGTTTTAAAGTTATGACAATCTGTTATTTTAATTAGTATTATGTTTTATTTTTCCGTGTCACACGAACTTTAAATCTACACCAGTTATCAGTACCCAAACTTTTGGTTTTGGTTGTGAGATGAATGGTCTCTTTGCACAACTCGTATAACGCAATAGGTTTATGCGACACTTTTTCTTTCATCAGTTCAATTTTTCCGTCTAATATTGGTTGTTGTAGTGATGCAGGTTTTGCAGTTCTTTGCGGTTGATCTATTGCTTGTTGTCAATTAATTAGCTTCAGAATATAAAATTCCAATTTGTTTGTGAAATCTTGTCATTAATCGTCGTGCGTTTATAACGTATTATAAATACATCTATCAACGGGTTTAATTGTAGCATTGAGTTAGATTTACGGCAGTGTTCCTTTCTGCACACGTTTCAATAAACGTCGCTACATGAATAAAACATTTGAAAAGGTGCAGTTTCTGAATCATGCCGGCTGATAATCAGGACGCTATTGCAAACCATGTGACTGTGGAGTCGTTTGAAAACATTTTTTAAGACAGTCATGATTATTGGTTTGTCGTATGTTTGTGGCCATGCGGTGCGCTGCAATGGAATAGCACTCTTCCATGGTTGTACTGCCATGGTTAAATGTAAAGTAACATTTGCCATTAAAAGTGTTATGCGTTGCGCTGACCCAAAAATTTTTTTTCGTTAGATCGCAGTGCATACAGAATTCAGATTTAATTTTGCAAAAGTTGGATGCAAAATTCAGCAAAACTACGAATGGCAATGATTCCTAAATATCTTACGTTGTTTCTACGTCATTAAAACGTGCTTCTAGAAATCCAAAATATATTCTTATTTAAATACAACACGAACATTTCGCACGAAACATAATGATTTTCATGGAAATTATAAACCGTTAAAACGTTATTGCTTGTTAATTAAAATGCGGCACGATTCAGAGTTTTTTAAGCAATGTTACAAAGAAAGCGATTTGTGCTGCGAGCTTCCTTCACCAAGCTTTCGCCCATTTAAACCGGTAAGATCAATTATCGAAAGAATTGCCTGTTACAACTTGATATTTTTCGTTCATTCAAGTGCAAAAAATTATTTTCATTGTTTTTGTTTTAGTTCAGAAAACCACTTTGAAAACTCAAAACATTCCGTGAAATTGGAGCACGCCATTCACAAAAGATCCGCGGTAATTACAAATTTGATAATTTGTTTTTAAATAATTGACTTAGATACGTTCCAGGAAGAAGATCCACCATCAGTTCCAACCTTTACTGGAGCAGGTACAAGTGAAGTTTAAATGATTTTATAAAGAATTTAGTGACACAAAATCTGTTTAAATTTGTGCCGTTTTTGTGTTGAGAAAATTGCACGTTTAATTTAACTTAATCAAAAACGTAGTCAAACAAAGAGTTTTGCATCCAAACTTACTATGCTGATGTACGAACAATATTGTTTATAGTGGGTACAACATACGTTCGCTGGGGACGACGTGACTGCCCCAAAAAGGAAGGCACAAGTTTTATTTACCGAGGTAAATCGCAGAAGGTATTGTTTACAAATATAACAAAAGTTTTAGAAAAAAAGTTTTAGGCCAACAACTCAAAAGCAAACCAAAAAAATTGTTTACATTTTACGTAGGCTCCGCTGGAAGTCAGCATAATTCACACACTGGTGGTGGGTCTAATTTCTTGTGTTTGCATGAAAATGTTTCCTACACAACTGGACATTATGTAACTGGCGTCCAAGGTTAGTGTTAGTGCAGTTTTAAAATATATTTTTCCTTCATTACATTGGTATTTTTAGGACCATCTTACATTTATGGAGTTGAATATCTCGATGGTCCAAACAGATACCCACTATTTGATTTATCCTTAATCGAAGAGGGTGCATTGCAATACCAGGGCGTTCCCTGTGCAGTTTGTTTGGTCAAGAGTCCAACCAAGGTACATAGTAGGAATTCTTTATTTGGACAACGACCTTAACTTTATGTTTACGTGATATAAATGGCAACGAATTCTTTCTTTGATGGTTAGTTGATGATTCCAAGTCGGGATACATGTCCACAAGGATGGAATGTGGAATACACAGGCTATATCATGACCAGTGCCCACAATGCGAAACAAAGTAATAATTTTATTTGCGTCGATGACCAACCCCAGGCTGTCCCATCGACACAAGGAAATCAGAATGGGGCTCATTTGTATGTTGTGGAGGCCGACTGTCCTCATAACTTGCCTTGTGAGCCTTATGTTAACGGATGGGAAGTTCGTTGTGTTGTGTGTTCTCTTAAATAACCACAATAATTGACTCTAACAAACGCATTGTTATGCTTCATTTTACATGGATTTTACATAAAAAGAAACAAAACAAGAATTTTGTGCATACGTAATTCAATATCTGCCTTTTTTTGTTTAGCCGCATTGTTCATCTGCATGCGTCATTAAAAAGGTCACAAAAATGCTTAATTGATATTTATGGTCAACCATTCTCATCTATTTGACCGAGTCTGTATATTTTGAACTTGAATATTCGTTTGTTTGTTTAATGAAAGCAGATACACTATTTGGTGAAGATAAATTGAACTTGGTTTGGAAGTAAGTTGTAAATGTTTGAATATTTGTGTACGTGTTCAATTACCTGGATAATCGATCTAAATACATAAAACACCAACTAAACCAGTTGCTTTGACAAAACGAGGAAATCTATCCAACATTTATGGTATTTAAGGCCACACCAGAACTAAAGTGCAAATACAGGGCTTGCAGGGTTCCACTGAAGGCTAGAATTGGACTGGATTTGCTTTAATTTGACATCTTAAATAAATAATAACAAAGCACAGTTGACACAGAAAGTTATTCGGCGCAGGCTCCATATTGTTTTGCCATCAAGATGACGTCATGCAGATTTATATTGTGTCTCTGCATTGTTGCAGTTTAAACGGTGAGGAAACCACATCAGCGAAAACAAATCATACCTTGTACAGCAGTGATTCCCAACCTTTTTGTGTGGTTGCGTATCACTTGAAGGTAAAACACTTTCGACGCGTACCACCTAGTTGAGGCTTACCAAGTAACCTAGGAGATGAAGTAACGAACATTTTGAGATCACTTGCGATTTTTTAAATTCGAACCATATCCGCAAATTACGGAATGGTGCTCGCGTACCACCTGGAATGCTGTCGCGTAGCACTAGTGGTATGTGTACCACCGGTTGGAAAACACTACTGTAATGTGTGTCAAATACAACGGTCTTAACCCTAAACATTTATTCACAGAACAACAGATTTACAAAAATAAGTGTGTCCGTTTAATATCCGCTAGGTGTCGGAGGTAAGTTACTAAGCGATTTTTAAACCGGTTGATTTGCGTAGCGTGGGTGTAAATACCGATCGACTTCTACGGCTGGGATTCATTGTACATTTCCTCATATAACATGGTTGTCGATTAGATTATAAGAGCTAGGTGGTTTGCACTACTGCTCACTTTTATAAGTGAAACTAATTGAGACACAATGCTAAAAAGTCAACGTCAAGTTCAATGAAGATTTTGTTGCTGGTCAGGTGACGTCACGCTTTCGTTACTTCACTTGAGCCAAAATTGTCGCGTCGGGGCTGTTGACATTATTGGATCGCGTTAAAAGCCTTTCGCTAATGTCATTTGACTGAAGGCTGTGTTTTGATTTGAGATTGTCACGGTGTGACGCTAAAAAGACCATCGACGACGGTAAACGGCGCCGATTGCGTTCTTGTGTAACCAATACGGCTTTCTGCAATTGCGATGCGTGCAGCTTGTGTTATACACATGCTGTTTTGTAGTTTACATCGGCCATATTTAAAAATATTACTTGCGCAAACACGGCATATTTCGTATCGCAAGCACGAAAGTGTTTGCTTCAATACCAGCCTGTTGTTAAAGTCTCAACAGACGTTTAATTAAAATACTAATTAATTAAAATATAATTAAATACTTGCTTGTGTCAAAATTTTAATTGTTATTAGAAAAAATGCATTACATTTACGCAGCAAATAAGAACACTTTCGTCAGTCCTGGACCGACGTCCAAAAATCTGGTCGTTTTATGGATAAACTTTAAGTTTTAATATTATTGGGTGTCCGCAACATCAGTTTCGTCTTTGATCTTCAGGCGGACGATTTCTCCCAATCGAAAATCAATTGAACCGCTGAAAAAAAATCACCAAAAAAATCTGACGAATCGTCAGCACCGAAAACCACATGATTAATATGATAACTTGTTTCCGCACGAAATGCTTCACAGGTGAATGATTGTAGTCGATAGATACATGTGACCCACACATCATGTACAAGTGATTGTCACGGAGCATCGACTACGTTAAGAAAGGTCTCGCGGACTCATTTATCAACGCCCTAACACGAAAATGGGAAGGCCTTGTATTGACAACCTCTGATCAATCACAAAGGGAAATTGGTTTGACTCGGTAAAATCTCGTCGGTTTTGTACGTGTGCTCTGTTGGTTATTTCTTATTTTGATACAGTTTAAATTTTGGATATCAACGATATTTATTTGGAATCAACAATATCACACTTAAAGGTTTACAACTTTGTTGTCAAACTTCCTGAACAAAGCTGCAAATCGTCAGTTAAATGCAAAATAATCAGTTTTCTTGATCTGCAAACACGTTTTCCACAAAAAATCCTGTTTAACAAGAAATCAAAGTTTGTAAAATTGTTTAAAGTATCGGATTTTTGATTCAATTTAATTACGGATTATCGGGTGGAAGTCCTAAAGTAAATATTGACGGTCGACACGCTCCTGCTGTTGCGAAAGTTTGTATTGGCGACCCGCGGTTTCCAATTGTCTCCTGTCGTTCGCTTCCATACTCCGTGACGACGCACCCTGAAACAACCCCTGCCCCCTTCACCTACAAAAATCGTACATAGGGGGTGTATACGTTTTGCAGCGCACAGGAAACGAGATAGAGATCGAAGGAAAAGATGATAATTTTGAGTTGGTTGCTCTCCGGTCAGTTGCTATAGTCAGACGGTTGAGTTGCAGGGGAAAAATGAAAATACTCGCAAAAATCTAAAACCATATGGTGAAATAATTTTTTGTATTCAGAGGGTTTAGTAATGCGACGAAGGAAAGCAGAGAAAGATGTTTTTAGATGTTGAGGCTCATATATTTTGTTTCAAACCTAAAAGTGCTAAATTTTCTTCTAAATGGCATAAAATTCAACCGTTATTTCAAATAAAAATCTGTTCTGCTCCTCGCTGGACAAGCAATATTGCTTTGTAAGAAATCAAATTCGAAAAAAATCTGTGTAAAATATACCGCGAGTAACCGTGTTTCTTTTGTATTCGGTTAGCGCAGAGGTTGACAGTACGGTCGCAAATCTTCGTGCTTTCCGCTTTAATTGAAGGAATAAAATGTTTTGCCGCATCAGGAAATCGTTAAACATACTTTGTTACTCATTTACATTTAAGAATACTTTCGCAAAAAACTCTGTTTTCAAACTGGCCTATCACAAGCCAATGTTGAAAAATAGACAAATTTATATCAAAATCTGTTTATATTCTTCTGTTCCAAACTTCTGTTCAAAGCGTGTTGGGAGAAAGGGACGCATATTAGGAACAGTGCACACGAAAGAACTTACCGGGATCACGCTTTCTTTTATAAAGGTCTTACCTGCCGACAGCTTATTTGACCTTGAGCTTGGCCGTCTCAAACGCTCAACTTACGTCAAATCAAGGGCGACGCAGTTTGTATTAACAAGCTCCGAAAATCTGTTTCAACAATGACTTTCTCGCTTGGTTTGGCCAGTATCATTTATTTAAGCGAACACACAACACAACGAACTTCCCATCCGTCCACATAAGGCTCACAAGGCAGGTTATGGGGACAGTTGGCTTCCACCACGTACAAACCTGCACCACCTTGATCACCTTGAGTTGATGGAACAGCTTGGGGTTGGTCATCGACGCAAATATACTGATTAGTTTGCTTCGCATTGTGTGCATTGGTGAGGATATAGCCTGTGTATTCCACATTCCATCCATTGGGACATGTTTCTCGACTTGGAATCATCAGCTAAAGTTGAACGGCACATTTTCTGAGGGGTTGTAAATGTTTTTCGGTATACATTATCTGGTTTGCTGATAATCTAAATTCCATGGTGGGGTTTAACGCGCAAGCAAAATACTTTGATACTATTGGCCAATGCACTCGTATTACATCGTAACGTTTCTGTTTTCGCAGAGCTGCAGACAGGGTGTGTGCACGCACTGTTTCGATCTGAAAGATCTCAACAGTGCAGCTGTTGACAGTGGCATTGTGCTAGCTTTTACACTAACGGGCACACTAATTTCCACTTAGTGGTACCTTTCGGTGAACGTCGATCGATTGGGTACCTTATACTGAGTACCAAACAACAGAGACGAATGGCCATGGCCAAACACACTTTTACACTAGCATGGCCAAACGGATCTGCTTGGCAACCCATAGTGCTAAGGCAAAACCACCAATGCAAAATATGTGCAAAAAAGCCATAATATTGGAGAGCTGTAGTCAGGGTGTGTACACGCACTGTTTCGACCTGTAAGGTCTCATCAGTGCAGCTGTTGACAGTGGTGCGTGTACTCACCCTGTCTGCAGCTCTCCAAAATTATGGTTTCTGTTTTCATTCTATTCTCGCAAAACAATTAGCTTGTAGAGCTATAGATTATATATTACTTACTTGTGTTTGACTTTTGACCAAGCAAACTGCACAGGGAACGCCCTGGTACAGCAATGCACCCTCCTCGATTAAAGATAAATCAAATAGTGGATATCTGTTTGGACCATCCCGGTACTCAACACCATATATATAAGACGGGCCTTAATAATGTATATAAAATAATACAAAAAATATACTAGTACTGATATATTCGTTGTCCAGCCTTGTTAAACTAACCTTGTTGTCCGGTTATATAACGTCCTTCTGTGTAGGAAACGTTTTTGTGCAAGCAGAGAAAGTTTGAAGCGCCGCCTGTGTGACTATAAGCAGCCCCTCTCGCATAACCTACAATAAATATTTTATATTTTATATACATGGTATAGCATATATGCGTAACCAACATTTCCACAAAAAAGGTTATTTTTTTACTTTTGTCTTTTAGATTTTTGCAATTCATTACGTTTCATCTCTGTTCTGTTTCCTACCCCGATAAACAAGACTCGTTTCTTTTTTCTGAGGACAATCTCGCCTTCCCCAACGAACATACGTTGTGGCAGCTGTAATTTAAATTGAAGACCGAATTGTATGAAACATTCACCAGTGAATATGATTTGTTTTAATGAATGAAAGAATACACGCATTGTAATATAAGCCAATATTATTTTTTGATAAAATGTAATTTGCATTTTTTTAAACGTATTGGTTATGGCCCTCATGCACTGAAATAATTGATAAATATCACCATCAACTATAAAAAACATACCATTTTAAAATAAGTTTACCTGTGACAGATAAAGTTGAAACTGGCAGATCTTCCTCCTGGTAAACACAATAGTATTAATCTAACCATCATTAAACGTCACAAACAAAACTTACCGCAGATCTTCTATTTATAGAATGTTCCTTTCCTTCATGAAATTTGCTCAAGGAAAATCGGTTCTCTAAACTGTGTCCAAAAAATGTTCATTGAATTTTTCAGAAGCACAGATGAAATTTTCTCGAAACTGGGCCTTTATTAAAAGTCAGTAGTGGATTTTGAATGGCCGATAACTTTCAATCCCCGTATCGTGAATGAGATTTTTAAGAGAGTATGGCGCATTGTCGTAGTTATAAACATTTGTTAAGACTTCAAATTACTTTTTATAGGTCTATCTCATGTTAATCTGTCAGATTTCCGCAAACTTAAAGCAGAGAAAGGAATGGGAGTTAATGAGCGACAAATACATTACAGAAAAACCTTACCGGTTTAAATGGACGAAAGCTTGGTGGAGGAAGCTCGCAGCACAAATCGCCACAATCAGAAGCAGAAACGATCCAAATAGGAACGAGCCCTTTGCCAACTCAGTCCTTTTGTTTCTGTAGCTTTGTAAACGCATGCTTTTCTCCATACCCTTGCTAGGACAAATGCTAGCTAATTCAACTCTTTAGCTATATTTATGTATACTTGTTTGCGTGCAACATGTTGATAACACATAGTAGACGGATCTTTAATAAACAGCAAGAACATTTAACGTTTTTGTACCACGTTATATGTCTTCGTGCGCCACATGATTCGTGGATAACACGAATCGTATATGCATGGGCGTTACCACGTCAACACTTTAAATTCAATTGCTCAAATTCGCAGTTGTTCATTTAACTATGGTGTAAACCGGAAGTAGTTTAAAACTGAGGAAAATGTCATAAACACCAAAGAAATCAGTCTGTTCTGCTTGGTGGTTTCGACTGATGTCTTCTTCGGTCTAATATCCAAAGTTTACTCGCAAAGAGTCGATCAACGTCTTTTACGCCTTTGCAGACGATCTGCAATGCGTAAAAGACTACTTTGTTGACGCGAATGCAATGCTGTTGTTTTGTTACGTTCTACGATGACGTCATACCGACCGAGTGTAAATCGTTTTTATATTTTAAAACATTCGTGAAGTCAGAATTAAAACCAATTCGGAAAACCAACTCACATTAGGCTTTACAGTCAAGTAATGGAAATAAAAAAATCGCCTAAATATTCTTTCAGAAAACAACAAAGTTGAGTTTTTGAATTTATCTCCGCTTTAAACAATCTTTTGAACAGGGTGATCTTTGCTTATAGCTGAGGTTTAGCCTTTATTGCTAGCATAGATTTTTTTCTTTCGCTGTCATAATACGCGTAAAAACAAAAAAGCTGAGGTTTTATGTACAATGAGAAACATATATGTAAGGTTTTCGATTACAAACAAAACATCTATATTGGAAAATCGTTTTTTTTTTCATCGGTGCGTGTTCTCAATTACCGGTTCATTTTTCTGTCGTGGCTTAAAATACGAATGATGTGGGAAGAGTTTGAGTTAGGAAAATCTGCCAACTGAAAAAGTTTTACACGTAATATATTTAATAAACTATAAGTTAATTTCTGAACTATAGACATAGTAGAGTTATCATTATTATATTAACAGTCGACATAACGAATAACACCCGAATGTATGGAATCGCAAAGAAGTTTGCTCAAAAGTTTTTGCCGAAACGTCCTTCAAATAAATAAAAAATAAAATAAAAAAATATGGGCCGGTTTCTTTTTTTCTTTATCGTTATGTTGTTAATGATATATATTTATTTTGACTACGTTTTCGGCATCGTCAATATCACTGAAAACCTTTTTTGAAACAAAACAAGTAAAAAAATACAAACACTGACATGAAGATAAGGACTGCACACTTGTATCCACCCTGTCACCGGCTGCAGACTTGTAAAAAGTGAACCGAAAAATATATCTGGCAACTTCTGAAACTAGTAAAAAAGCAAGTCAGAAGAAAACCAAAGAAAAAGATGAAAACAGTAGAATAAACCCCTAGTGGACCCATTCCACTTCGGCACAACTTAACAGGTTGGAACTACGAGTTTTATGTGGCCACTTGTCTTCTATGCGGCTCCCAGTACTTTAGCTATTAAAAAAAGTTTTTCGTGCTATGGAATGGCCAGCACCGGACCGCTTTGAATGCTGGAAAAGACAGAGGTAACACTGACAGAGTTGCGCTACTACAACACTTCACCACGAAACATAAATACTACCTGTGTCGCCACACGTGACCTTTGTTGAACAACCGACTGCCAAGCCTTTGGACATTTATAAAGATAAGTTGTACCACAAAATAAATGTTACGGTTGAAAGGCTTGGTTTTATACCACGTGTAAAATAGTTGTTTCAGTGCAGTGTTTTATATAACTTCGGGAAATAACCGGAAAAATGCTGATAACACCTGTTCTGTGTTTTATAACAGCTGACAGGAATTTCTTCGACCCATGTTTAGATTACCTCGCAGTTGTAGTGCTTTCATCCTTTTTTTTCTTTTCTGACTCGCTGTTTTCACTAATTTCATAAAATCTTGCCAGATCTATTTGTGTTTTCACGTTTTCACTGGTCTGCAGCAACTGACTGGATGGATACAAGTTTGCAGTCCTTATCTTCATGTCAGTGTTCGGATTCTTTCACTTATTTTGTCCCAAACCGCGTTGTTTTTTTCACTTATTCTGACGATGCCGAATCATAAGCGAAATAAATATATCAGTGACAACATAACGAAAAATGACTTAAATTTTTTTCTTATAAAACTTGTTGAAAAGACAGATACCAAGTCTTTGTTGCCCATAAGACTGTTGAGAGATTCCTATACACATTTTAATGGTTTTGTCTAATGCTGCTAAGTTTGTTCTTTTGAGGCTCTTTGTTGGTCAGATTTTCTTCTTTTTAAACTTTTTCGATGGAAAAGTTTACATTTTTTTAGTGTGTCACCGCAGAATGTCAGCAAGCTCAAGGCTTAGATTGTCAGGAAATGTGAACTTAAATTTCAGGACAACAATGTTTTAAAGCAATATTACATGAAAAAATTGTATATTGCAAGTATAATCTATAAAGTTTGTTGCAACTTTGCAACTGCTGTAGTAGCAACAATGCTGTCTTGTGTCCTAGACGATCATTGCCAACATCAAATCTTCGTGTCAAAATTGCAAAGCGCTCACTGATTTTTGCTGGTTTCTCTCAAATCCCTTGTTGTTTACGTCAGTAAATCGTGCTTCCCCAAAACGTATTTTGTTGAAATACAACACGAAAATTGGGCACGGTGCATCAATCATTTCGACGATTTTCAAGGAAATTTGGAACCGTTTATTGTTTGTTGATGAAAAGCAGCACGTTTTAGTGCATATTTTAAGCAACGCTACAAAGCAATTGTTGAATAAGGGCATTATTTCAGATCATGGATAGCTTTGGTGTTTCAGTGTGTGAAACACGCAACAATGGAAAGAGCTATGCGTTTGCAAAGTTACAAGGTTCCAGGGCGCAAACTTGCCAAAGGATCGTTTCTGTTTGGATCGTTTCTACTTCTGATTGTGGCGATTTGTGCTGCGAGCTTCCTTCACCAAGCTTTCGCCCATTTAAACCGGTAAGATCAATTATCGAAAGAAATGTGCGTTAAAACTTGATGTTTCCTGGACATTTTTTGTTCACTCAAGTGCAATATAATTAGTTTCACTGTTTTTGTTTTAGTTTAGAAAACCACTTTGAGAACTCAAAACATTCGGTAAAATTGGAGCACGCCATTCACAAAAGATCCGCGGTAATTAACAATTTGATTGTTAATAGGATCAAATAATTGACTTAAATATACGTTTCAGGAAGAAGATCCACCATCAGTTCCAACCTTTACTGGATCAGGTACAAGTCAAGTTTGAATAATTTTAAAATGAATTTAGTGACACAGAAATTTATGCCGTTATAGCGTTGAGAAAATTGCACGTTTAATTTAACTTGATCAAAAACGAAGTCAAACAAAGAGTTTTGCATCCAAACTTACTATGATGATGTAGGAACAATATTTTTGTAGTGGGTACAACATACGTTCGCTGGGGACGACGTGACTGCCCGAAAAAGGAAGGCACAAGTTTTATTTACCGAGGTAAATCACAGTGGGTAATATGAACAAACGTGACAAACGTTTTGCTAACAACTTAAAAGCAAACCAAACATAATTGTTTACGTTTTTGCGCAGGCTCCGCTGGAGGAGCATATCATACGCACACTGGTGGTGGGTCTAATTTCTTGTGTCTACATGAAAATGTTTCTTACACAGCCGGACATTATGTAACTGGCGTCCAAGGTTAGTATTACAGCAGATTTAAAAATATATTTTTCCTTCTTTACATTCATATTTTTAGGACCAGCTCACATTTATGGAGTCGAATACCTCGATGGTCCAAACAGATATCCACTATTTGATTTATCCTTAATCGAGGAGGGTGCATTGCAATACCAGGGCGTTCCCTGTGCAGTTTGTTTGGTCAAGAGTCCAACCCAGGTATAAAGAAGAATTCTTTATTTGGACAACGACATTAACTTTATGTTTACATGATACAAAAGGCACCGAATTTTTTCTTTAATGATTAGTTGATGATTCCAAGTCGGGATACATGTCCACAAGGATGGAATGTGGAATACACAGGCTATATCATGGCCAATGCACACAATGCGAAGCAAACTAATCAGTTTATTTGCGTCGATGACCAACCTCAGGCTGTTCCATCCACACAAGGCAATCAGAACGCGGCTCAATTGTTTGTTGTGGAAGCCGACTGTCCTCATAACCTGCCTTGTGAGCCTTATGTTGATGGATGGGAAATTCGTTGTGTTGTTTGCTCGCTTATATAACCACAATACTTGACTCTTACAAACGCATTGTTATGCTTCATTTTACATGAATTGCGACATAAAAATATTGCTTGAAGTAAATACAACATACACATTTTTTGTCACATGTTTTTTTCCTGAAAACTTCCTGTGAAATGTTTTATGAGTTGAAGTTGACTTTGTGTTAATTATGTTAAGTTTGTAAAACGGCCTTAAATTGAAACCTCTTGTTGAAACCTCTAAGTACTATAGTCGCAAGAATGTACATTAAGTTCCAACAGAAGATACAGTTAATGCAAGGTTTGGCAAACAGTTTCAAAAATAATGTTGACACCTTATTCTACACATCCAAAGATAAAAAGTACTTCTACATTGACGAAACAACTGAATAGAACAGAGTTGAAAAATAATTACCCTGGATAAATTTGTTTACAGTCAAGTGATGTCCAAGAAATGCATCCGAAGTGGGGTTAAGAACTTGTATGAGGTAAAAACACATAAAGTGAAGTAGTTTTCCTTTCTGTGTGAGAAAAAATGGCGTTCCGCAATATTTACACAACTTCTGTAACAGTTTCATGGCGACAAAGACCACTGATTTAAAATAGTCCCACAGCTCGATCAAACGAATGTTATTTAAAATAGTCCTTCTTTTTTTTGACCTTAGGGGTTTGAACTTAGGTTATTCTGCGCAGGAAACCCGAACAGGGTTTCTTTTTGGTATACGGATCAGGCGCTTGAACCAAATGCTGGCAATCACTCCTCTTCCTTTCACATATGGATGTTACACAAATATTCTTCTTGCTCCCACATACGGATATTATTAAAATAAACCTCTAGCCCCACCACGTGAATATTGTATAAATAGCCCTCTAGCGTCACCACACGGATGTAATTCAAAATAGTCCTCTGGCTCTACCGCATGGATGTTATTTAAGAAATAGGATGTGATAAAAAAAACAGTAAAAACAGAAATCTAGTGATAATCAGCGCCGTGGATTCGTAAAACAAGTTCAACAATTTTTGTGAAACTCCATATTTTGTCACACAGAAAACAAAACATATAATTTCCACAATCTCGCTCTTCGTACATGAATGTATATTTCAACAGGATGTTTCAGTATACGCAGTGTTTAATGTTGTAAATGTCACGATATTTACGTGGAACCCTCAAAGTTGTCGGAGCCCCTGGAAATGATTCCTGAAGCATCAAGGTTCTGCGAAACCTAGGTTGTGTAGCTCTATTCTAAATAACAGCCGTGTGATGGAGCTAGATCACTATTTTTAATAACATGCATGTGGTGGGGCCAAAGAACTATTTTGTATAACTTCCGCTTGGTGGAGCTGGAGATTCATTTCAAATCAGTGATCTTAAACGTTTTTGGCGGCACGGAACATTTTTGTCATCCAGAAGTAGTTCTGAAAATAAGCGAAACCCCTCGCTCTCCTGACATGAATATATGTTTCAACAGAATGTTTTAGTGCAATGCTGTATATAATATGGTTAATGTCATAATTTTATGGCTTGCATGAAAGCGTTAAAGTTAACAGAAACGCTGGGAGTGCTTCACGGATCACTAGCTAAAGCTTCACCACACTGATGTTATCAGATGAATGCAAATTTCATAATTGGGTTCAACAGCATTTTTTTTCCAAATTAGACATTTTCAACAATCAGGGATTAAGACGTAACACTTGAAATTCTGCTATAAAACAGTAGAGGCCCTGCCCTGAACATAGACGGCGTTTTGGGTTGAAACGTGGAGTCAAAAATAACAAAATATACATGTTTTTCCTTAACAATGAAAATGTATTAACTTCACGAAATCAACCTAACCAGCAACACTTAGGCGTGACAAAAGTGAAACTTCAATGTTTGATTTAAGAACTGATGATGTTTGATAAAGCGAAACATGTTTCCAAAACTAGAAGCGTTGACACAAAGTGTTCATGGTAATGTTTTTTCTTAAATTTGCATATCTATCCAGACTGGACACATATCTATCCAGACTGGACGCGGTGAATACTTTAAAACTAAGGGAATGTCATAATGACCACAGGTATCAGGATGTTCTGCGTGGAGATGGATCTGTCCTTGCTGGTCTGATATCCCAAATTAAAGAGTAACAAACGAGCAATGTCAAGAGTATAAACCTATTTTTTCAATGCTGTGATGTTTGTACGTTGGGCGATGACGTCAGTAAATCCGTAAAACGTGATCTACAAAGTAATGGAAATTAAAAAAAAGCACAAAAATGTTTATTCGCAAAAAAAAAAGTCAAGGAAATCACGAAGGTTTTGGATGTTGCCCAGTAAGGGGTTTAGGTTGGTCAGTAATTTTATCTAAAACGTCACTAAAGTAGTTATGTAATATATCGGTGATTGCTGTAAGGCTGATTTTATTATAAACTTCCTGCAGAGGCTGCCAAGCATAACATTTTGTAAGTTTTAAAGCTTTTTCTCGTAATAGTTTTTTTTCGAGCACATTGTGCCTCTAGAGATATATGATTTGCGTTGATGGGCAATTTTTCGAGGTAGCTCTTCCACCACTCGTGCTTTCTGTCATTTGAAATATAAAACTTTTTGTGTATTAAGTTGCCTGTAGTTTTGTGTCTTTTTTAAGTGTAAGCGACACATATAGGCTATGTTTATCAAAATGAAAAAAACAAAAACAGTTGGAGAACCTGGTCAAAAACGTAGAAATTTTATTAGACCAAGGGATCTATTCTATGAGGGAACATATTCAATTCTAACTGGATTAAGAAATGTAGCCATTTCAAATGGAATTCCTAGAAATTTTTTGTTGCATGAACTTGTTCTTTGGTATATGCCCATCGTCTGTTAGTATTCCCTAGTTAAAGTGTTTCTCAAACTTTTTCCAATCACGTACCGCTCATTTGTTTTTTGATACACTGCGTACCACCGTATTACTATACCATAACTGTTATGACATACCACCAATGAATAACAACGCTTTTAGGACAAAAATGCTTTCCCAACTATCCGGTAAAATTAAGTATATTATCCGGCCGGGTCCGGGTATTGAAAATTGGTCAATATCCGACCGGGTCCGGGTACCCGGATCCGGCGCAACCCATCACTAGTACACGCATTCACAGCATAGACAATGGATTACCCACGTCATAGATTGAGTTACATTTCACAAATCAAGCAACTGTGGTATGCGCCTCTTCACAGTTGTGTGTAATTACTGAGGCGTGATGACAATAACACATTTTAGCGAGAACGCAGTTTTGGTGAAGCGAAAATGTCGTTTCGCGCCTCAGTAAAATTCAGGCCTATCACCGTACATCAAGTGTTTTACCAACATTTACCAACGTGTGCAATTGGATTTGGAGTTGACCAGAATATACAATGTCGTGTACTATCGAAGAGGCTACTGAGGAATTTGTAAAGTATTATAGAAAATGAGGCTATAGAATTTGCAGAGTTATGGGATAAGGAGAGTATTGGTGGTCCCATTAAAGAAAAGGTTTTAAAATTAATCGAGAATTTAAAAACGAAAAAGAAACGTCATATTAGCTTCTCCTCGCTTAAGTGGAAGTCGCACGATGTGTCCAATGTGACACCTAACCAACTAATGCGGCAACTCATTGCTTTATTGAACGAGGATTCTTTGTACAAACCTGGCATATGTATTGCTTTGACTATAAGCGAGGAAGAAGATGCAGCCGTTGTGGTACTAAGCCCTGGTAGACCTGAAATTCTTACCAAGCCAAAGAAGTCTAATGAAAGCAGGGGTCTTTGGGATCAACTGTTTTACGAAGGCAGGTGTGCTATTTGGAAAGACGAAGGTCTTGAGAATGATGATGTGGAAGACCTACAAAAATTTCGAGGAACGTTTAAAGCAAAGTTTCTTGACATGTGGTCTCAGCCAATTGTTGAGGTCGGCGAGCAATACCGCCACGTTCTGTATGGTTTGGTTTTCGAAATGGCAAAACCGTATTTTCGCAACCATAAAAAACATGACGAAATCAAACACATTCCAACTGCTGGTTGCATTAAGTTCGCTATCGAGGTGGGAGACTGTCAACAATTGGAGAAAGTTTTCGGAGAACGAAATGCTACATTTCATCCCCGACAAGAAAAAGATTACAGATAAGAAATGCGACGCGACAACGCCAAAGATATCATAAAATGGTAAAAATAGTGATTTTTTGTCACTTGATCTTTTTTCAAGGGAGTTGACCAATCTATGTATTTAACTATATTCCGGTTCCATGTATGCATAACACGATATAAATAAACACTAGATTGCAGTTTCATAAATTATTACATGCCAAACGCTAATACAGTCATATTCTTTTAGTGTGTTGACTCCCAAAGAGGACGGAAGCTACAATAGGGAAGAAGTGGACGAAAAAGTTTAAGAAGTCAAGCAGTTTCTCAATGTTCCCTGATAGTTTCTATCAGAAATGATAGTTGTTATGTGCTTATGTTAGGTCCGTAATTGCTAATGGAAACTTACTGTAAAGCTTAATAAGTAGCAAGTTTTATGCAAGCTGGAACAAACGACATGGTTTCATACTGTGTTATATGTGTTTCTGTTACATTGTATATTGTACCGCTGTGCCAAGAGTGTGCAAAGTTAATTTGGTTTGCCGTATTACTGTGTTGCGCACATAGATTATCGCTTGAAAACTAGACAGCATCGTTCTGATCTTGAATTTATATTTTTTTGTACATTTATTTGAAAGACAATCTAAGCTTTCTTCAAACATTTGCTCAGAGTGCATGTGACACGGGCATGGCAACTTTGTGTAAAACTAAAGGTACATCTACAACAAACATATTTACAGATTTTCGGTTCTATGTTAACTAAAAATGTAGAAAACTGCACGTAAAATAGCGGCGACCAAAAATCGTGAACGTTTTTCGCTGTAGCGAATTTGACGCCACACAAGGCGCTCGCGTAAAAAAATGCATTGTTCACATAGGAGAAGGCGCCTTTGGCGGGTGATTGGCAGCATTGGTCAAGCGCCCGACGCATGTACCAAGAAGAAAACCTGTTCGGTATTCGTGCCCAGGATGTCCTGGGTTCAAATCCCACTGCGGTCAAAAAAAAATGAAAAAAAAGAGAAGGCGCCTTATATTGCAGATATCTAATAATTTCAAACATAGGAGAATCCACAAATTACGTTACTTTTACATCATACAAAAATATGTCACTGTGACGTCACAAACCAAAGGCTTATTTGCAACCACACTATTCTGTACTTCGATAAGAAGGGGATGGTGCGTAATTTGGTGATTCCAACATTTTTAGTTACAAATTATATTGCAAAAAAAATGTTAGTGGTTGATTGTGGCGAATTGATCAAATCATTTATGACGCGAACTCGTAGGCAACGCTACTGCCAGACAAAAGTGATACTAAGACAGAATATAAATGTGTTGCACAATCAGCTAATTTGGTCGTTCTTTTCTCGGCGATCTTTTGCTGTGAGTGGACAAATCGACAATGCCTAATTGATGGTTTGTGTCTGTCGTGTTTTTTGTAGTTCATGCATCACGTTAGCGAGCATCAATGCTTTGACCACCAGAACACCCTCTCCCAGTAACTGTTTTAATCTCGCTTTCGAACGATTTCGTTTGCAACGGCATAAACGTAACTTGACCAGCTGTATATCAGAAACTAGTCGCCGTATCAAGCTACTTGTTACTCCAAAAATGTTTTAAAGTTATGACAATCTGTTATTTTAATTAGTATTATGTTTTATTTTTCCATGTCACATGAACTTTAAATCTACACCAGTTGTCAGTTTCCAAACTTTTGGTTTTGGTTGCGAGATGAATGGTCTCTTTACACAACTCGTATAACGCAATAGGTTTATGCGACACTTTTTCTTTCATCTGTTCAATTTCTCCGTCTAATATTGGTTGTTGTAGTGATGCAGGTTTTGCAGTTCTTTGCGGTTGATCTATTGCTTGTTGTCAATTAATTAGCTTCAGAATATAAAATTCCAATTTGTTTGTCGTGTGTTAATTACGTATTATAAATACATCTATTAACGGGTTTAATTGCAGCATTGAGTTAGATTTACGGCAGTGTTCCTTTCTGCACACGTTTTGATAAACGTCGCTACATGAATAAAACGTTCGAAAAGGTGCCGTTTCTGAATCATGCCGGCTGACAATCAGGACGCTATTGCAAACCCTGTGACTGTGGAGTCGCTTGAAAACATTTTTTAAGACAGTCATGATTATTGGTTTGTCGTATGTTTGTGGCCATGCGGTGCGCTGCAATGGAATAGCACTCTTCCATGGTTGTACTGCCATGGTTAAATGTAAAGTAACATTTGCCATTAAAAGTGTTATGCGTTGCGCTGACACAAAAATTTTTATTCATTAGATCACAATGAGAATTCAGATTTAATTTTGCAAAAGTTCGATGCAAAATTCAGCAAAACTACGAATGGCAATGATTCCTAAATATCTTACGTTCTTTCTACGTCATTAAAACGTGCTTCTAGAAATCCAAAGCATATTCGTATTTAAATACAACACGAACATTTCGCACGAAACATAATGATTTTCACGGAAATTATAAACCGTTAAAGGTTATTGCTTGTTAATTAAAATGCGGCACGATTCAGAGTTTTTTAAGCAATGTTACAAAGAAATCGTGTAACAAGGGCATTATTTCAGATCATGGGTAGTTTGGGCGTGTCAGTGTGTGAAACACGCAACAATGGAAAGAGCTATGCGTTTGCAAAGTTACAAAGTTCCAGGTCGCAAACTTGCCAAAGGATCGTTTCTGTTTGGATCGTTTCTGCTTCTGATTGTGGCGATTTGTGCTGCGAGCTTCCTTCACCAAGCTTTCGCCCATTTAAACCGGTAAGATTGATTATCGAAAGAATTGCGCGTTACAACTTGTTGTTTCCTTGACATTTTTTGTTCATTCAAGTGCAATAAAATTAGTTTCACTGTTTTTATTTTAGTTTAGAAAACCACTTTGAGAACTCAAAACACTCAGTGAAATTGGAGCACGCCATTCACAAAAGATCCGCGGTAATTACGAATTTGATTGCTAATAGAATCAAATAATTAACTTCGATACGTTTCAGGAAAAAGATCCACCATTAGTTCCAACATTTACTGGAGCAGGTTCAAGTGAAGTTTGAATAATTTTAAAAAGAATTTAGTGACACAGAATCTGTTTAAACTTGTGTTGCTGCATCCAAACTTACTATTCTAATGTACGAACAATATTGTTTATAGTGGGTACAACATACGTTCGCTGGGGACGACGTGACTGCCCAAAAAAAGAAGGCACAACTGTTATTTACCGCGGTAAGATACGTGTCATTAAACATAAAGTGGAGTGCTTTGTTATATTATGTTGCTGCCAAGCATATTATTATTTTCGTCTGGCGATATTATTTCAATTAGCCTGTAGCATAAATGTGTTGAAAATGCGCTCCCAATTCACATAGGCAGTGGCCAAGCCCGTAGATCACAACACACACTTGTATTCAATACGAAGGAATGACTGGCACAACATCCACGCGCCGGAACAGGAGCGGTTTCTATTTAAAACACAAAGAAACACAACTGCATTCAATTTGCAGAAATGGCAAATACTATGACACTTACCAAATCGTTTTGCGACCGATCTGTACGCAAATATAGACTGTCCGTTGTGAGATTACAAACATCAGTTGCATATATAAAATACCAGTAAAACTTTCCAATTGTCACAAGGCACAGTTAACTTTCAAAAAACATTTCCTCAGGATTGCAACTAAGACCTTATTCAAATAGAATCTTAATTAAATCCCATGACAAAACTTCGTCAACACAAAAACAGGCAAACTAACCACGCGTCTGCACGCGCACGGTTACTGCGCAGCCCTTGTTTACGCAATATCTAGTGTTGCGCCAAACATAGAAAACACAATAAAAAAGAATTAACGACTTTGGTTTGGGAATCCTCAGGCAATCATAACAAATTTGACAATAATTGATACATTTCTAAAAATAAATCAAAAAATGACCAACAAGGTAAATTGATTGTATATTTTGGACAGGTTATGCTGGAGGAGCATATTTCGGACACACTGGTGGTGGCTCTAATTTCTTGTGTCTACATGAAAATGTTTCTTACACAGCCGGACATTATGTAAATGGGGCCCAAGGTAAGTATTACAGCAGTTTGAAAAATACATTTTCCCCTATTTACATTGGTATTCTTAGGACCAGCTTACATTTATGGAGTCGAATATCAAGATGGTCCAAACAGATATCCACTATTTGATTTATCCTTAATCGAAGAGAGTGCATTGCAATACCAGGGCGTTCCCTGTGCAGTTTGTTTGGTCAAAAGTCCAACCCAGGTATATAGTAGGAATTCTTTATTGAAAAATGAAATTAACTTTGCGCTTACATGATACAAATCATATGGAACTCTTTTCATACTAACCGTGTAAATAATATTTCATATTACCACAAACCATATGTTCAGCTGATGATTCCAAGTCGGGATACATGTCCACAAGGATGGAATGTGGAATACACAGGCTATATCATGGCCAATGCACACAATGCGAAGCAAACTAATCAATTTATTTGCGTCGATGACCAACCCCAAGCTGTTCCATCAACACAAGGCAATCAGAACGGGGCTCATTTGTTTGTTGTGGAAGCCAGCTGTTCCTATAACCTGCCTTGTGAGCCTTATGTTAACGGATGGGAAATTCGTTGTGTTGTTTGCTCGCTTATATAACCACAATAATTGACTCTTACAAACGCATTGTTATGCTTTATTTTACATGGATTGCGATATAAAAATATTCCTTGAAAGAAATACAACATATTTGAAATACTTAACATAGATTGTACAATATAATACATATCATAATCACAAATAATTGCTGTAATGATTTGTAATTAAAAAAAAAATAAAAAAACGTAAATCTAGTTTGTTGCGCTATGCGTTACAATTCGCAGCTCGAAAACATGTTTCAATAATTCCCATCAATTTGTCACATTTTTTCCTGAAAACTTCATGTGAAATGTTTTATGAGTTGAAATTGACTTTGTGTCAATTATGTTAAGTTGTCAAAATGGCCTTATGTTGTTAGAGTTGAGACCTCTTAGTATAGTTGCACTATAATGTACATCAAGTTCGAACAGAAGATACAGTTAATGCGCAGTTTTGCAAACACTTTCAAAAATACTCTTGACACCATATTCTTCAACTCCAAAGATAAATAGTACCTAGACATTGACGAAACAACTGAATAGAACACAGTTGAAAAATAAATCCCCTAAATGTGTGTAAAGCCAAGTGATGTCCAAGAAATGCATACGAAGTGGGGTAAAGTACTTATATGAGGTAAAAATACATAAAGTAAAGTTTAAGAATTCCAGCACGCAAGTCAAAAAAAATTATGTTGTGTCCTGGTAAACTACACCAGTGATTTAAGATAGTCCCTCACCGGATAGTCCCCCACCTCGATCAAGCGAAGTTATTTAAAATAATTCTTTATTTTTGTGGCCATATCGGCGTTTGAACACAGGATATCCTGTGCACGAAACCCGATCAGGATTTCTTCTTGGTACACGGGTCAGGCGCTTGACCAATGCTGCCAATCACCCGTCCAATAGTCCTCTTGCTTTTTTTTTTACCGCACCGGGATTTGAACCCAGGATATCCCGGGCACGAATCCTGGTCAGCTTGCTTTCACATACAGATGTTATGCAAATATTCGTCTAGCTCCCACAAACAGATATTATCAAAAAACTAGTCCTCTAGTTCCACCACCCGGGTGTTACTTGAAATAAACCTCTAGCCCCACCACGTGAATGAATATTTCAACAGGATGTTTCAGTATATGCAGTATTTAATGTTGTAAATATCACGATATTTACGCGGAACCCTCAAAGTTGTCGGAACCCCTGGAAATGCTTCCTGAAGCATCAAGGTTCTGGGAAACCTAGGTTGTGTAGCTCTATTTTAAATAACAGCCGTGTGATGGAGCTAGATCATTATTTTTGATAAAATGCATGTGGTTGGCCAAAAGAACTATTTTGCATAACTTCCGCTTGGTGGAGCTGGAGATTCATTTCAAATCAGTGATCTTAAACGTTTTTGGCGGCACGGAACATTTTTGTCGTCCAAAGTAGTTCTGTAAATAATGCGAAACCCCTCGCTCTCCGAACATAAATATATATTTCAACAGAATGTTTTAGTGCAATGCAGTATATAATGTTGTTAATGTCATCATTTTATTACTTGCATGAAAGCGTTAAAGTGGACAGAAACGCTGGGAGTGCTTTCAGGATCAGTAGCTAAAGCTCCACCACACGGATGTTGTCAGATGAATGCAAATTTCATAATTGGGTACAACAGCATTTTTTTTCCAAATTAGACGTTTTCAACAATCAGGGATTAAGACGTAACACTTGAAATTCTGCTTTAAAACAGCAAAGGCCCTGCCCTAGACGGCGTTTTGGTTTGAAACGTGGAGTCAAAAATAACAAAAAATGTTTTTCCTTAACAATGAAAATGTAATAACTTCACGAAATCAACCTAACCAGCAACACTGGTGGCGTGACAAAAGTGAATCTTCAATGTTTGATTTAAGAACTGATCATGTTTAACAAAGGGAAACATGTTTTCCAAAACTAGAAGCGTTGACACAAAGTTGTCATGGTAATGTTTTTTCCTTAAATTTGCAAATCTATCCAGACCGGACACTTAACCCAACATTTACCCGGGAAACGTAACAACCAACAAACGCTGTTTTTTCAATCTGTCTATATTTATTAATCTCACAAGGATTCGAAACCAGGTAATCAATATTCCTGATTCGATTTGATAACATACATCAACGTTTTGCAAGATGTTTAAACATCACACACACTTGCTGCTAGAGATTATATATTGGATTATAAGTGATGGAAATTACAGGTTAGTTATCATGACATCATGCTTGCACTTTTGTGAAAGTAAATTCTTTTGGTCAAGTATCAAAGTTTGTCAAAGGTGAAGATGTTAGGAAAGGGGCGTTCTCAGTGCACATATAAGGCAAAGTTTCAATGATTGCATTAAGACGCATTTGATTAAATGAATTGTAATGTTTATGAGGTGAGTGTACCACATATTAAGTTAAGTTAGAATATATTAAGTTGAGTCAATTTTTTTTCTGACTAGCTCATAAAATTGCAAATTCATAAATTTGAATAAATAATGCCCTAAACAATCTTCATCGTCAATTTGAAAGAAGTATACGCCATTTCCTCACATAGCGTTAGCTAACCTAAGAGTATATATTACGCGAAAACAATTAACCTTGAAATACAAATTCAATGCAAGTTCAATACAAATTGATAGCTCAAAAGTTTAATGCATAATATAAAGTTTTAGCGGCAGAACTTTAGATTTAATGTGACACCACCACAATTTTCTCAATCAGCGAAACTTCCAAGGATTTGACAAAACCATGATAGGCACTGCCATCTGCGGATGGTCTTGATTACAACACAACGAATAAGAAAGAAAAAACCTGTAAGCTTCTCCAAACTAATCTGCAAGTCATACGATGTGTCGAATACAATTAAAACTAAGTGGTCCGACCAATGCACATATGACGAAAATAACACCAACCAATGGCAAAATGCCAACGGGGATGATATTTTTTTGGATAATGTCCCCCAACGAGGACGGAAGCTTCAAAAGAGATCAAGTGGAAAACAACGTCATGGAAATCACCAAGGTTTTAGATGTTGCCCAGTAATGAGATAATGTTGGTCAGTAATTTTATCTAAAATGTCACTAAAGTAGTTATGTAATAAGTCCGTGATTCCTGTAAGGCGGGTTTTATTATAAACTTTCTGCCGAGTCTAAGCATAACATTTTGTAAGTTTTAAGGCTTTTCTCGCAAGGGAAACTAATTATTTGATCGAGCACATTGTGACTCCCCCACTTGTGCTTTCTGTCATTTGAAATATAAAACTTTTTGTGTATTCAGTCGCTCATAGTTTTCAGCTAAAGTCTTCTTAAAGTGTAAGCGACACATATAGGTTTATCAAAAGAGAAGGAAATAAAAAACAACATAGAAATTTTATTGGACCAAGGGATCTATTCTAGAGGATACACATTCAATTCTAACAGGATTAAAAAATGTAGCCATTTTAAAACGGCATCCCAGGAAATCGTTTGTTGCGTGAACTTTTTCTTTGGTATATGCTCATCATCTGTCAGTATTCCCTAGTTGGATTAAATCATTAGCTTCTAATTGTTAGAACACTTTGTAGGCATTGTGTTTCAGGATCAAAAAATAACTTTATCACCTTTCTATAATCGCTGCATATTCCTTTTCACCTGTCCTTTTTTGAGAACCACATCAGGCGTATGCACACATTAAGCCTCTATATAACCAAGGCCTACAGCGTATCTTCTATTTCATTCTGGGACTTCAGGCGCGTGCTACTTTCGTGGAAAAGACAAGCTAAAAAGGATGATCAGATATGGTTTGGTCTGCCCTCTGGTCTGTTGGTCAAAGAAAAACGATTCCCGGTGATTTTGCTATCACCCAATTCGATATCAAATTAACGCACTGGTTTCTGGAGGCATGCTAGGGTATAACCCAGCATATTGATCTGAACAAAATCATGGTTATGGATATGTGGGTATACCAACACAACTGTTGTGTGTTTGTTACTGTCAAACGCAAGACTGTTACATGAGCCTTACGTACGAGACTTCTCGACAAAATCGCCTTGGTACTATTTGCGTGACTGCTGATTCGGGCGCTTAGCGAGAATATTCGCGTGGTAGACTTCGACAACAGCAAAATTAACGAACGGTTAACGCAACCATGCGGCACAAGAACTAGTCGAGCGGTTAGTATACTGTTACTGCATAAACGTTGCACTAGTTGGATTTTGTGTGAATAAAAGTTCTGGAATTTAATGTAAAACTTCAATTTAAATACGTCAGTAGACAGAGTTAACCATTTTTTGCTTTCAACCAAGATGGACATAGGCAGATGGAAGGGGATTACTAACAAAGTGAATGTTCGTCGAATGATTGCAAAACAATAGAATGGAAAGTCCAGTACACACACATTCACAGCATAGACAATGGAATAAACACGCCATAGATTGGGTTACATTTCTCAAATCACGCGACTGTGGCATGAAAGCGCGTCTCCACTGTTGTGTGTAATTACTGAGGCGCGATGACAATAACACATTCTAGCGAGAACGTAGTTTTGGTGAAGCGAAAATGTCGTTTCGTGCCTCAGTAACATTCAGGCCTATCACCGTACGAGTGTTTTACCAACATTTGCCGAAGAGTGCAACTGGATTTAAAGTTGACCAGCAGATACAATGTCGTGTACTATTGAAGAGGCTACTGAGGAATTTTGTAAAGTAATATCAGAAAACGAAGCTGTAGAATTTGCAGAGTTGTGGGATAAGGAGAGTATTGGTGGACCCATTAAAGAAAAGGTTTTAAAAATCATCAAGGATTTAAAAACGAAAAGGAACAGGCATATTAGCTTCTATTCACTTAAGTGGAAGTCGCACGATGTGTCCAATGTGACACCTAACCAACTAGTCCGGCAACTCATTGCTTTATTGAACGACGATTCTTTGTACAAACCTGGCTTGTGTATTGCTTTGACTATAAACGAGGAAGAAGATGCAGCCGTTGTGGTACTAAGCCCTGGTAGGCCTGAAATTCATACCAAGCCAAAGGAGTCTAATAAAAGCAGGGGTCTTTGGGATCAACTGTTTTGCGAAAGCATGTGTGCTATTTGGAGAGACGAAGGTCTTGAGAATTATGATGTGGGAGACCTACAAAAAATTAGAGAAACGTTTAAAACAAAGTTTCTCGACTTGTGGTCTCAGCCAATTGTTGAGGTCGGCGAGCAATACCGCCACGTTCTGTATGGTTTGGTTTTCGAAATGGCAAAACCGTATTTTCGCAACCATAAAAACCATGATGAAATCAAACACATTCCAACTGCTGCTTGCATTAAGTTCGCCATCGAGGCGGGAGACTGTCAACAATTGGAGAAAATTTTCGGAGAACGAAATTCTACATCTCATCCCCGAGAAGAAAAAGATTACAGATATGAAATGCGACGCGACAACGCCAAAGATATCATAAAATGGTAAAAATAGTGATTTTTTGGCACTTTTTTTTTTTCAAGGGAGTTGACCAATCTATGTATTTAACTATATTCCGGTTCCATGTATGCATAACACGATATAAATAAACACTAGATTGCGGTTTCATAAATTATTACATGTCAAACGCAAATACAGTCATATTCTTTTAGTGTGTTGACTCCCAAAGAGGACGGAAGCTACAATAGGGAAGAAGTGGACGAAAAAGTTCAAGAAGTCAAGCAGTTTCTCAATGTTGCCTGATAGTTTCTATCAGAAATGATTGTTGTTATGCACACATGTTAAATCCGTAATTGCTAATGGACACTTACTGTAAAGCTTAATAAGTAGCAAGTTTTATGCAAGCTGGAACAAACGACATGGCTACTTATTATATGTGTTTCTGTTACATTGTATATTGTATCGCTGTGCCAAGAGTGTGCAAAGTTAATTTGGTTTGCCGTATTACTGTGTTGCGCACATAGATTATCGCTTGAAAACTAGACAGCATCGTTCTGATCTTGAATTTATATTTTTTTGTACATTTATTTGAAAGACAATCTAAGCTTTCTTGACACATTTGCTCAGAGTGCATGTGACACGGGCATGGCAACTTTGTGTAAAACTAAAGGTACATCTACAACAAACATATTTACAGATTTTCGGTTCTATGTTAACTAAAAAATGTAGAAAACTGCACGTAAAATAGCGGCGACCAAAAATCGTGAACGTTTTTAGCTGTAGCGAATTTGACGCCACACAAGGCGCTCGCGTAAAAAAATGCATTGTTCACATAGGAGAAGGCGCCTTTGGCGGGTGATTGGCAGCATTGGTCAAGCGCCCGACCCATGTACCAAGAAGAAAACCTGTTCGGTATTCGTGCCCAGGATGTCCTGGGTTCAAATCCCGCTGCGGTCAAAAAATAAATGAAAAAAAAAGAGAAGGCGCCTTATATTGCAGATATCTAATAATTTCAAACATAGGAGAATCCACAAATTACGTTACTTTTACATCATACAAAAATATGTCACTGTGACGTCACAAACCAAAGGCTTATTTGCAACCACACTATTCTGTACTTCGATAAGAAGGGGATGGTGCGTAATTTGGTGATTCCAACATTTTTAGTTACAAATTATATTGCAAAAAAAATGTTAGTGGTCGATTGTGGCGAATTGATCAAATCGTTTATGACGCGAACTCGTAGGCAACGCTACTGCCAGACAAAAAGTGGTACTATGACAGAATATAAATGTGTTGCATAATCAGCTAATTTGGTCGTTCTTTTCTCGGCGATCTTTTGCTGTGAGTGGACAAATCGACAATGCCTAATTGTCGGTTTGTCTCTGTCGTGTTTTTTGTAGTTCATGCATCACGTTAGCGAGCATCAATGCTTTGACCACCAGAACACCCTGTCCCAGCAGTAACTGTTTTAATCTCGCTTTCGAACGATTTCGTTTGCAACGGCATAAACGTAACTTGACCAGCTGTATATCAGAAACTAGTCGCCGTATCAAGCTACTTGTTACTCCAAAAATGTTTTAAAGTTATGACAATCTGTTATTTTAATTAGTATTATGTTTTATTTTTCCGTGTCACACGAACTTTAAATCTACACCAGTTGTCAGTACCCAAACTTTTGGTTTTGGTTGCGAGATGAATGGTCTCTTTACACAACTCGTATAACGCAATAGGTTTATGCGACACTTTTTCTCTTTTGTTTAATTTCTCCGTCTAATATTGGTTGTTGTAGTGATGCAGGTTTTGCAGTTCTTTGCGGTTGGTCTATTGCTTGTTGTTTAATTAATTAGCTTCAGAATATAAAATCCAAATTTGTTTGTGAATTTTTGTCATTATTCGTCGTGCGTTAATTACGTATTATAAATACATCTATTAACGGGTTTAATTGCAGCATTGAGTTAGATTTACGGCAGCAGTGTTCCTTTCTGCACACGTTTCAATAACCGTACCGCGCTTATTCTAAATACGTTCAAAAAGTCCAACAACGCGGAGTTGGACAAACGTTGCTCGCCGATAATCGCACGCAGGGAATCATGGAAAAGAGTCAACAGGAATTAAAGCGGACTCGGATCAACGGCAGAAAGCTTAACGGCCTGCACGAATTTGCGAAAAATGTTGCGCAAAACAGAATTTGAGCCTCTTTTTAAGATGAAGAAGCTTATCGTAAACAGAAGAAAGAACAGCGAGACGGTTGCGATTCATTGTAATTGTAGACTTGCAGAAAATATGCAACAATATTTTATTGAGTGTAGTAAGTGTAAAGAATGGTTTCATCCGGAATGTTTAGAGCGCGCCATACCGGATGAAGCTAAAATCAAGGGCGTGCATTGGTTTTGCGGAAAATGTTAACGTATCCAGCGGGATATTGTAGTATATGCTAAGTGTAGGCTTGTCAATGTAACAAATGTGTAACATTTTTTTAAAGTATTTTTCAGGTTGGTCGCTGGGTTGTTTGTGGCCTATTTGGCTCAAACACCAAGTCATCTGTGTACCTCCTCGTGGTGCGACTGGAAGCAGCTTCGGCTGACCAAACACAGAGGCGAATGTGACAAAGAGTGTGTATCAGGTTGTTTGATTGACGGGATTTCAGCGGTTATTGCTTGTGCAACGTTGCATGGCCGAAACCTGTTCGCGGCGGGCGCAAAACGTGGAAAAGTATAGGGGGTTATGGTTAATATTCTTCAAATTTGAGAAGCTTTCCGTTTTTCCTCGCGAAAAAGTTTGATATTTTTAGATAGTATGGACGCCAAAGAATATCTACCCTCAAGGATGTCAACGGAAATCGATGTTTACTTATAGTTATGGCATAGCAAACATATCATATTCATATTCGAATATTAATGCAAATTTTTTTTTGATTTTTCTTTTGTTGGAAAGTTCAGCCTGTGATCTGGAGAATTATGATGTGGAAGACCTACAAAAAATTCGAGGAACATTTAAAGCAAAGTTTCTTGACATGTGGTCTCAGCCAATTGTTGAGGTCGACGAGCAATACCGCCACGTTCTGTATGGTTTGGTTTTCGAAATGGCAAAACCGTATTTTCGCAACCATAAAAAACATGACGAAATCAAACACATTCCAACTGCTGCTTGCATTAAGTTCGCCATCGAGGCGGGAGACTGTCAACAATTGGAGAAAGTTTTCGGAGAACGAAATGCTACATTTCATCCCCGACAAGAAAAAGATTACAGATATGAAATGCGACGCGACAACGCCAAAGATATCATAAAATGGTAAAAATAGTGATTTTTTGTCACTTGATCTTTTTTCAAGGGAGTTGACCAATCTATGTATTTAACTATATTCCGGTTCCATGTATGCATAACACGATATAAATAAACACTAGATTGCAGTTTCATAAATTATTACATGACAAACGCTAATACAGTCATATTCTTTTAGTGTGTTGACTCCCAAAGAGGACGGAAGCTACAATAGGGAAGAAGTGGACGAAAAAGTTCAAGAAGTCAAGCAGTTTCTCAATGTTGCCTGATAGTTTCTATCAGAAATGATAGTTGTTATGCACTTATGTTAGGTCCGTAATTGCTAATGGACATTTACTGTAAAGCTTAATAAGTAGCAAGTTTTATGCAAGCTGGAACAAACGACATGGTTTCATACTGTGTTATATGTGTTTCTGTTACATTGTATATTGTATCGCTGTGCCAAAAGTGTGCAAAGTTAATTTGGTTCGCCGTATTGCTGTGTTGCGCACATAGATTATCGCTTAAAAACGAGACAGAATCGTTCTGAACTTGAATTTATATTTTGTCTGTACATTTATTTGAAAGACAATCTAAGCTTTCTTGCCACATTTGCTCAGAGTGCGTGTGACACGGGCATGGTAACTTTGTGTAAAACTAAAGGTACATCTACAACAAACATATTTTCAGATTTTCGGTTCTATGTAAACTAAAAATGTAGAAAACTGCACGTAAAGTAGCGGCGACCAAAAATCGTGAACCTTTTTCGCTGTAGCGAATTTGACGCCACACAATGCGCCAAGAAGAAAACCTGTTCAGTATATCCTGGGTTCAAATCCCGCTGCGGTCAAAAAAATAAAAAAAGAGGCGGCGCCTTATATTGCAAATATCTAATAGTTTCAAACATAGGAGTATCCACAAATTACGTTACTTTTACATCATACAAAAATATGTCACTGTGACGTCACAAACCAAAGGCTTATTTGCAACCACACTATTCTGTACTTCGATAAGAAGGTGGTGGTGCGTAATTTGGTGATTCCAACATTTTTAGTTACAAACTGTATTGCAAAAAAAAATGTTAGTGGTTGATTGTGGCGAATTGATCAAATCATTTATGACGCGAACTCGTAGGCAACGCTACTGCCAGGCAATAAGTGTTGCTGTAACAGAATCACTGTGTTGCACAATCAGCTAATTTGGTCGTTCTTTTCTCGGCGATCTTTTGCTGTGAGTGGACAAATCGACAATGCCTAATTGATGGTTTTTGTCTGTCGTGTTTTTTGTAGTTCATGCATCACGTTAGCGAGCATCAATGCTTTGACCACCAGAACACCCTGTCCCAGTAACTGTTTTGATCTCGCTTTCGAACGATTTCGTTTGCAACGGCATAAACGTAACTTGACCAGCTGTATATCAGAAACTAGTCGCCGTATCAAGCTATACTTGTTACTCCAAAAATGTTTTAAAGTTATGACCATCTCTTAGTTAATTAGTATTATGTTTTATTTTTCCGTGTCACACGAACTTTAAATCTACACCAGTTGTCAGTACCCAAACTTTTGGTTTGGGTTGCGAGATGAATGGTCTCTTTACACAACTCGTATAACGCAATAGGTTTTTGCGACACTTTTTCTTTCATCTGTTCAATTTCTCTGTCTAATATTGGTTGTTGTAATGATGCAGGTTTTACAGTTCTTTGAGGTTGATCTATTGCTTGTTGTTCAATTAATTAGCTTCAGAATATAAAATCCAAATTTGTTTGTGAAATTTTGTCATTAATCCTCGTGCGTTTATTATAATAAATACAACTATTAACGGTTTTAATTGCAGCATTGAGTTAGATTTACGGAAGTGTTCCTTTCTGCACACGTTTCAATAGACGTCGCTACATGAATAAAACAATCGAAAAGGTGCCGTTTCTGAATCATGTCGGCTGATAATCAGGACGCTATTGCAAACACTGTGACTGTGGAGTCTTTTGAAAACATTTTTTAAGACAGTCATGATTATTGGTTTGTCGTATGTTTGTGGCCATGCAGTGCACTGCAATGGAATAGCACACTTCCATGGTTGTACTGCCATGGTTAAATGTAAAGTAACATTTGCTTCCATTAAAAGTGTTATGCGTTGCGCTGACACAAAAATTTTTATTCGTTAGATCACAGTGCATACAGAATTCAGATTTAATTTTGCAAAAGTTGGATGCAAAACTACGAATGGCAATCATTCCTAAATATCTTACGTTGTTTGTACGTCATTAAAACGTGCTTCTAGAAATCCAAAATATATTCTTATTTAAATACAACACGAACATTTCGCACGAAACATAATGATTTTCACGGAAATTATAAACCGTTAAAGGTTATTGCTTGTTGATTAAAATGCGGCACGATTCGGAGATTTTTAAGCAATGTTACAGAGAAATCGTGAGACAAGGGCATTATTTCAGATCATGGGTAGTTTGGGCGTGTCAGTGTGTGAAACACGCAACAATGGAAAGAGCTATGCGTTTGCAAAGTTACAAGGTTCCAGGGCGCAAACTTGCCAAAGGATCGTTTTTATTTGGATCGTTTCTGCTTCTGATTGTGGCGATTTGTGCTGCGAGCTTCCTCCACCAAGCTTTCGCCCATTTAAACCGGTAAGATTGATTATCGAAAGAATTGTCCGTGACAACTGGACATTTTTTGTTCATTTAAGTGCAATAAAATTATTTTCACTGTTTTTGTTTTAGTTTAGAAAACCTCTTTGAGAACTCAAAACATTCAGTGAAATTGGAGCACGCCATTCACAAAAGATCCGCGGTAATTACGAATTTGATTGCTAATACGGTCAAATAATTGACTTAGATACGTTTCAG
The DNA here is from genome assembly GCF_947561715.1 of Ascidia mentula. NCBI lineage: Eukaryota > Metazoa > Chordata > Ascidiacea > Phlebobranchia > Ascidiidae > Ascidia > Ascidia mentula. The sequence continues at coordinate 17,368,315 of NC_138568.1, read as the reverse complement.
GAAGAAGATCCACCATCAGTTCCAACCTTTACTGGATCAGGTCCAAGTCAAGTTTAAATAATTTTAAAATGAATTTAGTGACACAGAATCAGTTTAAATTTGTGCCGTTTTTAAGTTGAGAAAGAGTTTTGCATTCAAACTTACTATGCTGATGTACGAACAATATTGTTTATAGTGGGTTCAACATACGTTCGCTGGGGACGACGTGACTGCCCAAAAAAGGAAGGCACAAGTTTTATTTACCGAGGTAAATCGCAGCAGGTATTATGTACAAATGTGACGATTTAAAAAAAGTTTTAGGCCAACAACTTCAAAGAAAACCGAACAAAATTGTTTACATTTTTACGTAGGCTCCGCTGGAGGTCAGTATCATTCACACACTGGTGGTGGGTCTAATTTCTTGTGTCTACATGAAAATGTTTCTTACACAACTGGACATTATGTAACTGGCGTCCAAGGTTTGTATTAGAGCAGTTTTAAAATTTATGTTCCCTTCATTACATTGGTATTTTTAGGACCAGCTTACATTTATGGAGTTGAATACCTCGATGGTCCAAACAGATATCCACTGTTTGATCTATCCTTAATCGAGGAGGGTGCATTGCAATACCAGGGCGTTCCCTGTGCAGTTTGTTTGGTCAAAAGTCCAACCAAGGTATATAGTAGGAACTCTTTATTTGGACAACGACCTTAACTTTATGTTTACATGATCTAAATGGCACCGAATTCTTTCTTTGTTGATTAGTTGATGATTCCAAGTCGGGATACATGTCCACAAGGATGGAATGTGGAATACACTGGCTATATCATGGCCAATGCACACAATGCGAAGCAAACTAATCAGTTTATTTGCGTCGATGACCAACCACAAGCTGTTCCATCAACACAAGGCAATCAGAACGGGGCTCATTTGTTTGTCGTGGAGGCCGACTGTCCTAATAACTTGCCTTGTGAGCCTTATGTTGACGGATGGGAAATTCGTTGTGTTGTTTGCTCGCTTAAGTAACCACAATGTTTGACTCTTACAAACGCATTGTTATGCTTCATTTTACATGGATTGCGGTATAAAAATATTGCTTGAAAGAAATACAACATATTTGAAATATTTAACATACATTGTACAATATAATACATACTATAATCACAAATAATTGCTGTAATGATTTGCAATTAAAAAATAAAATAAAAAAACGTAAATCTAGTTTGTTGCGCTATGCGTTACAATTCGCAGATCGAAAACATGTTTCAATAATTCCCATCAATTTGTCACATTTTTTCCTGAAAACTTCCTGTGAAATGTTTTATGAGTTGAAATTGACTTTGTGTCACTTATGTTAATTTGTCAAAATGGCGTTATGTTGTTAGAGTTGAGACCTCTTAGTATAGTTGCACTATAATGTACATAAAGTTCGAACAGAAGATACAGTTAATGCACAGTTTTGCAAACACTTTCCAAAATACTCTTGACACAATATTCTTCACGTCTAAAGATAAATAGTACCTAGACATTGACGAAACAACTGAACAGAACACAGTTGAAAAATAAATTCCCTAAATGTGTGTAAAGCCATGTCCAAGAAATGCATACGAAGTGGGGTAAAGAACTTATATGAGGTAAAAATACATAAAGTGAAGTTTAAGGATTCCATGCAAGTCAAAAACAAATTCTGTTGTGTCCTTTGTAGTGTACTACAAGACCAGTGATTTGAAATAATCCCACAGCTCGATCAAGCGCATGTTGTTTGAAATAGTCCTTCTTTTTTATGACCACATCGGTGTTTGAATTCAGGATATCTTGCGCATGAAACCCGATCAGGATTTCTTCTTGGTATACGGGTCGGCCGCTTGACCAATGCTGCAAATCACTCGCCCAATAGTCATCTTTCTTACTAACACGGATAATATTAAAACTAGTCCTCTAGCTCCACCACCCGGATGTTACTTAAAATAAACCTCTGGCTCTACCGCATGGATGTTATTAAAAATAGTCGCCTATAGCAACATCACGCGGATGTTTGATAAAATAGTAATCTAGTTATAATCAGCGCCATGGATCCGTCGAAGAAGTTCAGCAAATTTTGTGAAAATTTTTTGTCACACAGAAAGCAAAACATGTATATTTCACAATCTCGCTCTCCGTACATGAATGTATATTTCAACAGGATGTTTCTCTATACGCAGTATTTAATGTTGTAAATGTCACGCGTGAAACACTCAAAGTTGTCGGAACTCCTGGAAATGCTTCCTGGAGCACCAAGGTTCTGCAAAACCTAGGTTGTGTAGCTCTATTTTAAATAACATCCGTGTGATGGAACTAGTTAAATATCATGTTTGTGGTGGGGCCAAAGAACTATTTTGTATAACTTCCGCTAGGTGGAGCTGGAGATTCATTTCAAATCAGTGCTTTTAAACGTTTTTGGCGGCACGGAACATTTTTGTCATCCAGAAGTAGTTCTGTAAATAATGCGAAACCCCTCGCTCTCGGGACATAAATATATATTTCAACAGAATGTTTTAGTGCAATGCTGTACATAATGTTGTTAATGTCATAATTTTATGACTTGCATGAAAGCGTTAAAGTTAACAGAAACGCTGGGAGTGCTTCCAGGATCAGTAGCTAAAGCTCCACCACACGGATGTTATCAGATGAATGCAAATTTCATAATTGGGTTCAACAGCATTTTTTTCCAAATTAGGCGTTTTCAACAATCAGGGATTAAGACGTAACACTTGAAATTCTGCTATAAAACAGTAGAGGCCCTGCCCTGAACATAGACGGCGTTTTGGGTTGAAACGTGGAGTCAAAAATAACAAAATATACATGTTTTTCCTTAACAATGAAAATGTATTAACTTCACGAAATCAACCTAACCAGCAACACTTAGGCGTGACAAAAGTGAAACTTCAATGTTTGATTTAAGAACTGATGATGTTTAACAAAGCGAAACATGTTTCCCAAAACTAGAAGCGTTGACACAAAGTGTTCATGGTAATGTTTTTTCCTTAAATTTGCAAATCTATCCAGACTGGACACTTAACCCAACATTTAACTAAGCGATGAATACTTTAAAACTAAGGGGATGTCATAATGACCACAGGTATCAGGATGTTCTGCGTGGAGATGGATCTGTCCTTGCTGGTCTGATATCCCAAATTAAAGAGTAACAAACGACCAACGTCAAGAGTATGAACCCTTTTTTTCAATGCTGTGATGTTTATACGTCAGGCGATTACATCAGTAAATCCCGAAAACTTTATCTACAAAGTAATGGAAATTTAAAAATAAGCAGAGAAATGTTTATTCGCAAAAAAACATAGTCAAGGAAATCACGAAGGTTTTAGATGCTGCGCAGTAAGGAGTTTATGTTGGTCAAAATTTTTATCTAAAATGGTACTAAAAGAGTTTTGTAATAAGTCCGTGTTTGCTGTAAGGCGTATTTTATTACAAAATTTCTGATTAGGCTACCGAGCATAACATTTTGTAAGTTTTGTAGATTTTCTCGTAAGGGAAACTATTTATTTGTTCGACCTCATTGTGCCTAGAAATGTGTGGTTTTACGTTGATGCGCATTTTTCGACGGAGCTCTTCCACCACTTGTGCTTTCTGTCAATTGAAATAAGAATTTTTTTTGTATTCAGTTGCGTAAAGTTTTGAGCTAAAGTCTTTTTAAAGTGTAAGCGACACATATAGGCTAATCAAATGAGAACGAAATAAAAAAAGCAGTTGCAGAACCCCCTGGTCAACAACACTGAAATTTTATTATACCAAGGGATATATTCTAGAGGATACTCTTTCAATTGTAACTGGATTAAAAAATGGAGCCATTTAAAATGACATCCCAGGAAATCGTTTTGCTGCGTAAACTTTTTCTTTGGTATATGCTCACCATCTGTCAGTATCCCTTTGTTGGATTAAATCATTAGCTTCTAACTGTTAGAACCATTTTCGGCATTGTGTTTCAGGATCAAAAAATAACTTTATCACCTTTCTAAAATCGATGCATATTGTCACCCGATTCGATATCAAAATAACCACTGGCTTCTGGAGGCATGCTAGGGTATAAATATTAATCTGAACAAGATCATGGATATACCAACACAACCGTTGTATGTTTGTTACTGTCAAACGCAAGGCTGTTACGACGTATGAGACATCTCGCCAGAAATCGTCTTAGTACTATCTGCGTGGCTGCTGATTCGGGGGCTTGGTGAAAACATTCGCTTCGTAGACTTCGACAACAGCATAATTAACGAACGGTTTTAACGCAACCATGCCGTCTAAGAACTATTCGAGCGGTTAGAATACTGTTACTATACATGAACGTTGCACTAGTTGGATTTCATGTTGATAAAGTTCGGGAATTTAATGACAAACTTTAATTAAATTACGTCAGTAGACAGGGTTAACCATTTTTTGCTTTTTACCAAGATGCACATAAGCAGATGGAAGGGGATTACTAACAAAGTGAATGTTCGTCGAATGATTGCAAAACAAAAGAACGAAAAGTCTAGTACACGCATTCACAGCACAGACAACGAATTACCCACGCCATAGATTGGGTTAAATTTCACAAATCAAGCAACTGTGGCATTCAAGCACGTCATCACTATTGTATGTAATTACTGAGGCGTGATGACAAAAACACATTTTAGCGAGAACGTAGTTTTGGTACAGCGAAAATGTCGTTTCGTGCCTCAGTAACATTCAGGCCTATGACCGTACGAGTGTTTCACCAACATTTGCCAACGTGTGCAACTGGATATAAAGTTGACCAGCAGATACAATGTCGTGTACTATCGAAGAGGCTACTGAGGAATTTTGTAAAGTAATATCAGAAAATGAAGCTATAGAATTTGCAGAGTTGTGGGATAAGGAGAGTATTGGTGGTCCCATTAAAGAAAAGGTTTCAAAAATGATCGAGAATTTAAAAACGAAAAAGAAACGGCATATTAGTTTCTCTTCGCTAAAGTGGAAGTCGCACGATGTGTCCAATGTGACACCTAACCAACTAGTCCGGCAACTTATTGCTTTATTGAATGACGACTGTTTATACAAACCTGGCATGTGTATTGCTTTGACTATAAGCGAGGAAGAAGATGCAGCCGTTGTGGTACTAAGCCCTGGTAGGCCTGAAATTCTTACCAAGCCAAAGAAGTCTAATGAAAACAGGGGTCTTTGGGATCAACTGTTTTACGAAAGCAGGTGTGCTATTTGGAAAGACGAAGGTCTGGAGAATTATGATGTAGAAGACCTACAAAAAATTCGAGGAAGGTTTAAAGCAAAGTTTCATGACATGTGGTCTCAGCCAATTGTTGACGTCGGCGAGCAATACCGCCACGTTCTGTATGGTTTGGTTTTCGAAATGGCAAAACCGTATTTTCGCAACCATAAAAAACATGACGAAATCAAACACATTCCAACTGCTGCTTGCATTAAGTTCGCCATCGAGGCGGGAGACTGTCAACAATTGGAGAAAGTTTTCGGAGAACGAAATGCTACATTTCATCCCCGACAAGAAAAAGATGACAGATATGAAATGCGACGCGACAACGCCAAAGATATCATAAAATGGTAAATATAGTGATTTTTTGGCACTTGATCTTTTTTCAAGGGAGTTGACCAATCTATGTATTGGACTATATTCCGGTTCCATATATGCATAACACGATATAAATAAACACTAGATTGCAGTTTCAAAATTATTACATGCCAAACGCTAATACAGTCATATTCTTTTAGTGTGTTGACTCCCAAAGAGGACGGAAGCTACAATAGGGAAGAAGTGGACGAAAAAGTTCAAGAAGTCAAGCAGTTTCTCAATGTTGCCTGATAGTTTCTATCAGAAATGATAGTTGTTATGTGCTTATGTTAGGTCCGTAATTGCTAATGGACACTTACTGTAAAGCTTAATAAGTAGCAAGTTTTATGCAAGCTGGAACAAACGACATGGTTTCATATTGTGTTATATGTGTTTCTGTTACATTGTATATTGTATCGCTGTGCCAAGAGTGTGCAAAGTTAATTTGGTTTGCCGTATTACTGTGTTGCGCACATAGATTATCGCTTAAAAACGAGACAGAATCGTTCTGAACTTGAATTTATATTTTTTCTGTACATTTATTTGAAAGACAATCTAAGCTTTCTTGACACATTTGCTCGGAGTGCGTGTGACACGGGCATGGTAACTTTGTGTAAAACTAAACGTACATCTACAACAAACATATTTTCAAAGTACTTCGGTTCTATGTAAACTAAAAATGTAGAAAACTGCACGTAAAGTAGCGGCGACCAAAAATCGTGAACCTTTTTCGCTGTAGCGAATTTGACGCCACACAATGCGCTCGCCCAAAAAAATGCATTGTTTACATAGGAGAAGGCGCCTTTGGCGGGTGATTGGCAGCATTGGTCAAGCGCCCGACCCATATACCAAGAAGAAAACCTGTTCAGTATTCGTGCCCAGGATATCCTGGGTTCAAATCCCGGTGCGGTCAAAAAAATAAAAAAGAGGTGGCGCCTTATATTGCAGATATCTAATAGTTTCAAACATAGGAGAATCCACAAATTACGTTACTTTTACATCATACAAAAATATGTCTCTGTGACGTCACAAACCAAAGGCTTATTTGCAACCACACTATTCTGTACTTCGATAAGAAGGGGGTGGTGCGTAATTTGGTGATTCCAACATTTTTAGTTACAAATCGTATTGCAAAAAAAAATGTTAGTGGTTGATTGTGGCGAATTGATCAAATCATTTATGACGCGAACTCGTAGGCAACGCTACTGCCAGACAAAAAGTGATACTAAGACAGAACATAAATGTGTTGCACAATCAGCTAATTTGGTCGTTCTTTTCTCGGCGATCTTTTGCTGTGAGTGGACAAATCGACAATGCCTAATTGATGGTTTGTGTCTGTCGTGTTTTTTGTAGTTCATGCATCACGTTAGCGAGCATCAATGCTTTGACCACCAGAACACCCTGTCCCAGTAATTGTTTTAATTTCGCTTTCGAACGATTTCGATTGCAACGGCATAAACGTAACTTGACCAGCTGTATATCAGAAACTAGTCGCCGTATCAAGCTACTTGTTACTCCAAAAATGTTTTAAAGTTATGACAATCTGTTATTTTAATTAGTATTATGTTTTATTTTTCCGTGTCACATGAACTTTAAATCTACACCAGTTATCAGTACCCAAACTTTTGGTTTTGGTTGCGAGATGAATGGTCTCTTTACACAACTCGTATAACGCAATAGGTTTATGCGACACTTTTTCTTTCATCGTTCAATTTCTCCGTCTAATATTGGTTGTTGTAATGATGCAGGTTTTGCAGTTCTTTGCGGTTGATCTATTGCTTGTTGTTCAATTAATTAGCTTCAGAATATAAAATCCCGATTTGTTTGTGAAATTTTGTCATTAATCGTCGTGCGTTAATTACGTATTATAAATACATCTATTAACGGGTTTAATTGCAGCATTGAGTTAGATTTACGGCAGCAGTGTTCCTTTCTGCACACGTTTCAATAAACGTCGCTACATGAATAAAACATTCGAAAAGGTGCAGTTTCTGAATCATGTCGGCTGATAATCCGGACGCTATTGCAAACCCTGTGACTGTGGAGTCGTTTGAAAATATTTTTTAAGACAGTCATGATTATTGGTTTGTCGTATGTTTGTGGCCATGCAGTGCACTGCAATGGAGTAGCACACTTCCATGGTTTTACTGCCATGGTTAAATGTAAAGTAACATTTGCCATTAAAAGTGTTATGCGTTGCGTTGACACAAAAATTTTTATTTATTAGATCACAGTGTATACAGAATTCAGATTTAATTTTGCAAAAATTGGATGCAAAATTCAGCAAAACTACGAATGGCAATCATTCCTAAATATCTTACGTTGTTTCTACGTCATTAAACGTGCTTCTAGAAATCCAAAGCATATTCTTATTTAAATACAACACGAACATTTCTCAAGAAACATAATGATTTTCATGGAAATTATAAACCGTTAAAGGTTATTGCTTGTTGATTAAAATGCGGCACGTTTCAGAGTTTTTTAAGCAATGTTACAAAGAAATCGTGTAACAAGGGCATTATTTCAGATCATTGGGCGTGTCAGTGTGTAAAACACGCAACAATGGAAAGAGCTATGCGTTTGCAAGGTTACAAGGTCCCAGGGCGCAAACTTGCCAAAGGATCGTTTCTGTTTGGATCGTTTCTACTTCTGATTGTGGCGATTTGTGCTGCGAGCTTCCTTCACCAAGCTTTCGCCCATTTAAACCGGTAAGATTGATTATGAAAAGAATTGTCCGTTACAACTTGACATTTTTTGTTCATTTAAGTGCAATAAAATTATTTTCACTGCTTTTGTTTTAGTTTAGAAAACCACTTTGAGAACTCAAAACATTCAGTGAAATTGGAGCACGCCATTCACAAAAGATCCGCGGTAATTACGAATTTGATTGCTAATATGTTCAAATAATTGACATAGATACGTTTCAGGAAGAAGATCCACCATCAGTTCCAACATTTACTGGATCAGGTACAAGTCAAGTTTAAATAATTTTAAAAGCTAATTTAATGAAACAGAATCTGTTTAAATTTGTGTCGTTTTTGTGTTGAGAAAGAGTTTTGCATTCAAAATTACTATGCTGATGTACGAACAATATTGATTTTAGTGGGTACAACATACGTTCGCTGGGGACGACGTGACTGCCCAAAAAAGAAAGGCACAAGTTTTATTTACCGAGGTAAATCGCAGCAGGTATTGTGCACAAATTTGACGATTTAGAAAAAAGTTTTCTTTTTTCTAACAACTTCAAAGCAAACCAAACCAAACAAAATTCTTTACCCTGAAGAAGTCTCGCCGGATGGCAGACGAAACGTTGGTTTCCAATAAACACTTTAGAAACTAAGTGCCAGAAGAGCAATTCTGATTAACTAGTATGCCTGGCAACAAAAATAGCAGTACAATTCTTTACATTTTTACGTAGGCTCCGCTGGAGGTCAGTATCATTCACACACTGGTGGTGGGTCTAACTTCTTGTGTCTACATGAAAATGTTTCTTACACAGTCGGACATTATGTAACTGGCGTCCAAGGTTAGTATTAGAGCAGTTTTAAAATTTATGTTCCCTTCATTACATTGGTATTTTTAGGACCAGCTTACATTTATGGAGTTGAATACCTCGATGGTCCAAACAGATATCCACTATTTGATTTATCCTTAATCGAAGAGGGTGCATTGCAATACCAGGGCGTTCCTTGTGCAGTTTGTTTGGTCAAAAGTCCAACCAAGGTTTATAGTAGGAATTCTTTATTTGGACAACGACCTTAACTTTATGTTTACATGATACAAATGGCAACGAATTCTTTCTTTGTTGATTAGTTGATGATTCCAAGTCGGGATACATGCCCACAAGGATGGAATGTGGAATACACAGGCTATATCATGACCAGTGCACACAATGCGAAACAAAGTAATCATTTTATTTGCGTCGATGACCAACCTCAGGCTGTTCCATCCACACAAGGCAATCAGAACGGGGCTCAATTGTTTGTCGTGGAGGCCGACTGTCCTCATAACCTGCCTTGTGAGCCCTATGTTGACGGATGGGAAATTCGTTGTGTTGTTTGCTCGCTTAAATAACCACAATAACAAACGCATTGTGATGCTTCATTTTACACGGATTGCGATACAAAAATATTTCTTAAAGTGAATACAACATATCTGAAATATTTAACATACATGTTACAATATAATATATATTATAATCACAAATAATTGCTGCAATGATTTGTAATTAAAAAAAATTAAAAGAACGTGAATCAAGTTTGTTGCGATATGTTTTAAAACATGTTTTAATAATTTCCAACACTGTTTCACATTTTTCCTGAAAACTTCCTGTGAAATGTTTTATGAGTTGAAATTGACTTTGTGTCAATTGTGTTAAGTTGGTAAAATGGCCTAATGTTGTTAGAGTTGAGATCTCTCAGTACTATAGTTGCACTAATGCACATAAAGTTTGAACAGAAAATACAGGTAATGCACGGCTTTGCAAACACTTTCAAAAACACTCTTAACACTATATTCTTCACATCCAACGATAAAAAGTACTCATACATTGACGAAACAACTGAATAAAACACAGATGAATAATAAATCCCCTGGATAAATGTGTGCAAAGTTAAATGATGTCCAATAAATGCATACGAAGTGGGGTAAAGATCTTACATGCGGTAAAATTACATAAAGTGAAGTTTAAGAATTCCATGCAAGTCAAAAAAAAAATTCTGTTGTGTCCTGGTGAACTACACCAGTGATTTAAAATAGTCCCCCACCTCGATCAAGCGAATGTTATTTAAAATAATTCTTTATTTTTATGGCCACATCAGGGTTTGAAAGGATATCCTGTGAACGAAACCCGAACAGGATTTCTTCTTGGTATACGGGTCAGGCGCTTGACCAATGCTGCCAATCATTATTCGTCTAGCTCCCACGTACGGATATTATTAAAAATATTCCTCTAGCTCCGACAACCGGATGTTACTTGAAATAAACCTCTAGCCCCACCACGTGAATATTGTATAAATAGCCCTCTACCGTCACCACACGGATGTAATTTAAAATAGTCCTCTGGCTCTACCGCATGGATGTTATTTAAGAAATAGGATGTGATTAAAAAAATAAATAAATAATAGTAATCTAGTTATAATCCGCGCCGTGGATTCGTAAAACAAGTTCAACAAATTTTGTAAAACTCTATTTTTGTCACACAGAAAGCAAAACAAATAATTTCCACAATCTCGCTCTCCGTACATGAATGTATATTTCAACAGGATGTTTCACTATACGCAGTATTTAATGTTGTAAATGTCACGATATTTACGTGGAACCCTCAAAGTTGTCGGAACCCCTGAAAATGCTTCCTGAAGCATCAAGGTTCTGCGAAACCTAGGTTGTGTAGCTCTATTTTTGAATAACAGCCGAGTGATGGAGCTAGATAACTATTTTGAATAACATGCATGTGATGGGGCCAAAGAACTATTTTGTATAACTTCCGCTTGGTGGAGCTAGAGATTCATTTCAAATCAGTGCTCTTAAACGTTTTTGGCGGCACGGAACATTTTTGTCATCCAGAAGTAGTTGGATCGAAACCCCTCGCTCTCGGGACATAAATATATATTTCAACAGAATGTTTTAGTGCAATGCTGTACATAATGTTGTTAATGTCATAATTTTATGACTTGCATGAAAGCGTTAAAGTTAACAGAAACGCTGGAAGTGCTTCCAGGATCACCAGCTAAAGCTCCACCACACGGATGTTGTCAGATGAATGCAAACTTCATAACTGGGTTCAACAGCATTTTTTTTCCAAATTAGACGTTTTCAACAATCAGGGATTAAGACGTGACACTTGAAATTCTGCTTTACAACAGTAAAGGCCCTGTCCTGAACATAGACGGCGTTTTGGGTTGAAACCTGGAGTCAAAAATAACAAAATATACATGTTTTTCCTTAACAATGAAAATGTTTTAACTTCACGAAATCAACCTAACCAGCAACACTTACAAAAAGTGAATCTTCAATGTTTGATTTAAGAACTGATGATGTTTAACAAAGCGAAACATGTTTTCCAAAACTAGAAGCGTTGACACAAAGTTGTCATGGTAAAGTTTTTTCCTTAATTTTGCCAATCTATCCAGACTGGACACTTAACCCAACATTTAACTAAGCGATGAATACTTTAAAACTAAGGGAATGTCATAATGACCACAGGTATCAGGATGTTCTGCTTGGAGATGGATCTGTCCTTCCTGGTCTGATATTCTAAATTAAGGAGTAACAAACGACCAACGTCAAGAGTATGAAACTATTTAATTTAATGCTGTTATGTTTATACGTTATGCGATGACGTCAGTAAATCGGTATAACGTGATCACATACTATCACATGCGTGCAGAATTTTTTCAGATTCTACAAAGTAAAAAAACAAGCACAGAAATGTTCGCTGGCAAAAAAAAATGTGACACAGAGAATTGGCATCTGACATTAAAACGTTTTTTTTAACCCGGGGGCATTTCGATCATATTAAATTTAAGCTTCTGATGATCTGTTGTTTGTGCAGAAAATGAATTGCAATGCTGTACATCGCTTAGTCGTAGTGTGCTTCAGACAGCAAGCACCATGGAAATTTGAGCACGACAATATAGCAGTAAATGTACAACACATGCGGTTGCATATATGTACTGCTTAGGGTTTTACATTCCTTATTTGTAAGTTATTCAAACTTTATATTCAACAATATGCGGACCATACATGGAAATGATAGAAATCCCTTCGAAACCAGCAATTGTGTCTGTATGCACTTATTTGCCGTTAAAAGGTCCCCTAGACGGGACAGTGGTTTCGATGTGCTGCAACGACTTCACCCAACTTCTTGAGACCTGCTCCGAGCCTTTTATTGACTGAGAAGCGGTAGCTCTCTTGTGAAAACGGGCAGATTGCAACCTGGGTCGCGAAAAATATAATGTAAAAAGTATGTTGGTTCCCAAGATTACGAGCGACTTGCTGTTAATGAATAAGTAATTCATTGTGTACTTAAAGTGGCTATCCGAATGTTCGCGGGAAACGTAACAACCAAGAAATGCTGTTTTTACAATCTGTCTATTTTTATTAATCTCACAAGGATTCGAAACCATCGGGTAATCAATATTCTTGATTCGATGTGATAACACAAATCAACAAAGTTCTGCAAGATGTTTAAACATCACACACACCTGATGCTAGCGACTATATTTGATTATAAGTGATGGAAATTACAGGGTAGTTATCATGACATCATGCTTGCATTTTTGTGAAAGTAAATTCCTTTGGTCAAGTATCAAAGTTTGTCAAAGGTGAAGATGTTGGGAAAAGGGCGTTCTCAGTGCACAAATAAGGCAAAGTTTCAATGATTGCACCAAGACGCATTTAATTAAATGAATTGTAATGTTTATGAAGTGAGTGTACCACATATTAAATTAAGTTAGAATATATTAATTTGAGTTAAAGTTTATTTCAGATTAGCACATAAAATTGCAAAATTTGTAAGTTTGAATAAATAATGCCCTAAACAAGCTTCATCGTCAGTTTGAAAAAAGTATACGCCATTTCCTCACAAAGCATTTGGTGACCTAAGAGTATACAATACGCGAAAACTTGTTCAATCAATCATGAAATACACATTAAATGTAAGTTCAATACAAATTAATAGCTCAAAAGTTTAATGCATAATATAAAGTTTTGGCGGCAAAACTTTAGATTTGATGTGACACCACCACAAGTATCTCATTGAAAACTTTCTAGGATTTTGCAAAACCATAATAGGCATTACATTCTTCGGATAGTCTTGATTACAACTGCAACGAATAAGAAAGAAAAAACCTGTAAGTTTTTAAATTAATTTAATCTGCAAGTCATACGATGTGTCGAATACCATTAAACCTAAGTGGTCCGACCAATGCACATATGACGAAACTAACATCAATCAATGGCAAAATGCCAACGGGAATGATATTTTTTTTGGATAATGTCCCCCAACGAGAACAGAAGCTTCCAAAGATATCAAGTAGAAAACAACGACAAGGAAATCACGAAGGTTTTAGATGTTGCCCAGTAATGAGGTTATGTTGGTCAGTAATTTTATCTAAAATGTCACTAAAGTAGTTATGCAATAAGTCCGTGATTGCTGTAAGGCGGGTTTTATCATAAACTTTCTGCCGAGTCTACCAAGCATAATTTTGTAAGTTTTAAAGCTTTTCTCGTAAGGGAAACTAATTATTTGATCGAGCACATTGTGACTCCACCACTTGTGCTTTCTGTCATTTGAAATATAAAACTTTTTGTGTATTCAGTCGCTCGTAGTTTTGAGCTAAAGACTTTTCAAAAGTGTAAGCGACACATATAGATTTATGAAAAGGGAAGGAAATAAAAAACAACACAGAAATTTTATTAGACCAAGGGATCTATTCTAGAGGATACACATTCAATTCTAACAGGATTAAAAAATGTAGCGATTTAAAATGGAATCCCAGGAAATCGTTTGTTGCATGAACTTTTTCTTTGGTATATGTTCATCATCTGTCAGTATTCCGTAGTTGGATTAATTCATTAACTTGCTGCTAATTGTTAGAACACTTTTAGGCATTGTTTTTCAGGATCAAAAAATAACTTTATCACCTTTCTATAATCGATGAATATTCCTTTTCACCTGCTCTTTTTTGAGAACCACGTTAGACTATGCGTATGCACACATTCAGCCTCTATATCCCTTAGGCCTACAGCGTATCTTCTATTTCATTCTGGGACTTCATGCGCGTGCTACTTTCCTGGAAGAGACAAGCTGTAAAGGATGATCAGATACGGTTTGGTCGGCCCTCTGGTCTGTTGATCAAAGAAAAACGATTCCCGGTGATTTTGCTATCACCCAATTCGATATCAAATTAAGCACTGGTTTCTGGAGGCATGCTAGGGTATAACCCAAAGCATATTGATCTGAACAAAGATCATGGATATATGGGTATACCGACACAACTGTTGCGTGTTTGTTACTGTCAAACGCAAGACTGTTACATGACCCTTACGTACGAGACTTCCCGACAAAATCGCCTTGGTACTATTTGCGTGACTGCAGATTCGGGCGCTTAGCGGGAAATAACGTGGTAGACTTCGACAACAGCAAAATTAACGAACGGTTTACGCAACCATGCGGCCCAAGAACTAGTCGAGCGGTTGGTATACTGTTACTGCATAAATGTTGCACTAGTTGGATTTTGTGTCAATAAAAGTTCTGGAATTTAATGCAAAACTTCAATTTAAATACGTCAGTAGACAGAGTTAACCATTTTTTGCTTTCAACCAAGATGAAAATAGGCAGATGGAAAGGGATTGCTAACAAAGTGAATGTTCGTCGAATGATTGCAAAACAAAAGAACGAAAAGTCTAGTACACGCATTCACAGCACAGACAATGGATTACCCACCCCATAGATTGGGTTAAATTTCACAAATCACGCAACTGTGGCATTCAAACACGTCATCACTATTGTGTGTAATTACTGAGGCGTGATGACAAAAACACATTTTAGCGAGAACGTAGTTTTGGTGAAGCGAAAATGTCGTTTCGTACCTTAGTAACATTCAGGCCTATGACCGTACGAGTGTTTCACCAACATTTGCCGGAGAGTGCAACTGGATATAAAGTTGACCAGCAGATACAATGTCGTGTACTATCAAAGAGGCTACTGACGAATTTTGTAAAGTAATATCAGAAAATGAAGCTATAGAATTTGCAGAGTTGTGGGATAAGGAGAGTATTGGGGGTCCCATTAAAGAAAAGGTTTTAAAAATGATCGAGAATTTAAAAACGAAAAAGAAACGGCATATTAGTTTCTCTTCGCTTAAGTGGAAGTCGCACGATGTGTCCAATGTGACACCTAACCAACTAATCCGGCAACTCATTGCTTTATTGAATGACGACTGTTTATAAAAACCTGGCATGTGTATTGCTTTGACTATAAGCGAGGTAGAAGATGCAGCCGTTGTGGTACTAAGCCCTGGTAGGCCTGAAATTCTTACCAAGCCAAAGAAGTCTAATGAAAACAGGGGTGTTTGGGATCAACTGTTTTACGAAAGCAGGTGTGCTTTTTGGAAAGACGAAGGTCTGGAGAATTATGATGTAGAAGACCTACAAAAAATTCGAGGAACGTTTAAAGCAAAGTTTCTTGACATGTGGTCTCAGCCAATTGTTGAGGTCGGCAAGCAATACCGCCACGTTCTGTATGGTTTGGTTTTCGAAATGGCAAAACCGTATTTTCGCAACCATAAAAAACATGACGAAATCAAACACATTCCAACTGCTGCTTGCATTAAGTTCGCCATCGAGGCGGGAGACTGTCAACAATTGGAGAAAGTTTTCGGAGAACGAAATGCTACATTTCATCCCCGACAAGAAAAAGATTACAGATATGAAATGCGACGCGACAACGCCAAAGATATCATAAAATGGTAAAAATAGTGATTTTTTGTCACTTGATCTTTTTTCAAGGGAGTTGACCAATCTATGTATTTAACTATATTCCGGTTCCATGTATGCATAACACGATATAAATAAACACTAGATTGCAGTTTCATAAATTATTACATGTCAAACGCTAATACAGTCATATTCTTTTAGTGTGTTGACTCCCAAAGAGGACGGAAGCTACAATAGGGAAGAAGTGGACGAAAAGGTTCAAGAAGTCAAGCAGTTTCTCAATGTTGCCTGATAGTTTCTATCAGAAATGATAGTTGTTATGTGCTTATGTTAGGTCCGTAATTGCTAATGTACACTTACTGTATAGCCTAATAAGTAGCAAGTTTTGTGCAAGCTGGAATAAACGACATGGTTTCATACTGTGTTATATGTGTTCGTGTTACATTGTATATTGTATCGCTGTGCCAAAAGTGTGTAAAGTAAATTTGGTTTGACGTATTACTGTGTTGGGCAAATAGATTATCTCTCAAAAACGAGACTTGAAATAACATTTTGTCTGTACATTTATTTGAAAGACAATCTAAGCTTTCTTGACACGTTTGCTCAGAATGCGTGTGACACGGTCAAGGCAACTTTGTGTACATCTACAACAAACATATTACAGATTTTCGGTTCTATGTCAACTAAAAAATGTAGACAACTGCACGAAAAGTATCGGCGACCAAAAATCGTGAACCTTTTTCGCTGCAGCGCATTTGACACAACACAAGGCGCTCGCGTAAAACATGCATTGTTTACATAGGAGAAGGCGCCTTATATTGCAGATATCGAATAGTTTCAAACATAGGGAAAATCCACAAATTACGTTTCTTTTACATCATACAAAAATATGTCACTGTGACGTAACAAACCAAAGGCTTATTTGAAATGTTTATTGAAACAAAAATATTCTGTACTTCGATAAGAAGGGGATGGTGCGTAATTTGGTGATTCAAACCTTTTTAGTTACAAATTATATTGCAAAAATAACGTTAGTGGTTGATTGTGGCGAATTGATCAAATCATTTATGACGCGAACTCGTAGTCAACGCTACTGCCAGACAAAATGTGGTACTATGACAGAATATAAATGTGTTGCACAATCAGCTAATTTGGTCGTTCTTTTCTCGGCGATCTTTTGCTGTGAGTGGTCAAATTGACAATGCCTAATTGATGGTTTGTGTCTGTCGTGTCAGAACACCCTGTCCCAGAAACTGTTTTAATCACGCTTTCGAACGATTTCGTTTCCAACGGCATAAACCTTACTTGATCAGCTGTATATCATGAACTAGTCGCCGTATCAAGCTACTTGTTATTCCAAAAATGTTTCAAAGTTATGACCATATCTTAGTTAATTATTGTTATGTTTTATTTTTCCGTGTCACATGAACTTTAAATCTACACCAGTTATCAGTACCCAAACTTTTGGTTTTGGTTGCGAGATGAATGGTCTCTTTACACAACTCGTATAACGCAATAGGTTTATGCGACACTTTTTATTACATCAGTTAAATTTCTCTGTCTAATATTGGTTGTTGCAATGATGCAGGTTTTGCAGTTCTTTGCGGTTGATCTATTGCTTGTTGTTCAATTAATTAGCTTCAGAATATAAAATCCAAATTTGTTTGTGAAATTTTGTCATTAATCGTCGTGCGTTAATTACGTATTATACATACATCTATTAACGGGTTTAATTGTAGCATTGAGTTAGATTTACGGCAGTGTTCCTTTCTGCACACGTTTCAATAAACGTCGCTACATGAATAAATCGAAAAGGTGCCGTTTCTGAATCATGCCGGCTGATAATCAGGACGCTATTGCAAACCCTGTGACTGCGGAGTCGTTTGAATACATTTTTTAAGACAGTCATGATTATTGGTTTGTCGTATGTTTGTGGCCATGCGCTGCGCTGCAATGGAATAGCACACTTCCATGGTTTCACCACCATGGTTAAATGTAAAGTAACATTTGCTTCCATTAAAAGTGTTAATCGTTGCGCTGACACAATTTTTTTTCTTTTGTGCACAGTCTAACAGAATTCAGATTTAATTTTGCAAAAGTTGGATGCAAAGTTTAGCAAAACTACGAATGACAATCATTCCTAAATATCTTACGTTGTTTGTACGTCATTAAAACGTGATTCTAGAAATTCAAAGCATATTCTTATTTAAATACAACACGAACATTTCTCAAGAAACATAATGATTTTCATGGAAATGATAATCCGTTAAAGGTTATTGCTTGTTGATTAAAATGCGGCACGATTCAGAGTTTTTTAAGCAATGTTACAAAGAAATCGTGCAACAAGGGCATTATTTCAGATCATGGGTAGTTTGGGCGTGTCAGTGTGTGAAATACGCAACAATGGAAAGAGCTATGCGTTTGCAAAGTTACAAGGTCCCAGGGCGCAAACTTGCCAAAGGATCGTTTCTGTTTGGATCGTTTCTTCTTCTGATTGTGGCGATTTGTGCTGCGAGCTTCCTCCACCAAGCTTTCGCCCATTTAAACCGGTAAGATTGATTATCCAATGAATTGTGCGTTACAACTTTCCTTGACATTTTTTGTTTATTCAAGTGCAATAAAATAGTTTCACTGTTTTTGTTTTAGTTTAGAAAACCACTTTAAGAACTCAAAACATTCAGTAAAGTTGGAGCACGCCATTCACAAAAGATCCGCGGTAACTACGAATTTGAGTGCTAATATTATCAAATAATTGACTTAGATACGTTTCAGGAAGAAGATCCACCATCAGTTCCAACATTTACTGGATCAAGTACAAGCGAAGTTTAAATAATTTTAAAAATTAATTTAGTGACACAGAATCAGTTTAAATTTGTGCCGTTTTTGTGTTGAGAAAGAGTTTCGCATTCAAACTTACTATGCTGATGTACGAACAATATTGATTTTAGTGGGTACAACATACGTTCGCTGGGGACGACGTGACTGCCCAAAAAAGGAAGGCACAAGTTTTATTTACCGAGGTAAATCGCAGCAGGTATTGTGTACAAATTTGACGATTTAGAAAAAAGTTTTCGGCCAACAACTTCAAAGCAAACCGAACAAAATTCTTTACATTTTTACGTAGGCTCCGCTGGAGGTCAGTATCATTCACACACTGGTGGTGGGTCTAATTTCTTGTGTCTACATGAAAATGTTTCTTACACAGTCGGACATTATGTAACTGGCGTCCAAGGTTAGTATTAGAGCAGTTTTAAAATTCATGTTCCCTTGATTACATTCGTATTTTTAGGACCAGCTCACATTTATGGAGTTGAATACCTCGATGGTCCAAACAGATATTCACTATTTGATTTATCCTTAATCGAGGAGGGTGCATTGCAATACCAGGGCGTTCCCTGTGCAGTTTGTTTGGTCAAAAGTCCAACCAAGGTATATAGTAGGATTTCTTTATTTGGAAAATGACATTAACTTTATGTTTACATGGTCTGAATGGCACCGAATTCTTTCTTTGTTGATTAGTTAATGATTCCAAGTCGAGATACATGTCCACAAGGATGGAATGTGGAATACACAGGCTATATAATGACCAATGCATACAATGCGAAGCAAACTAATCATTTTATTTGCGTCGATGACCAACCCCAGGCTGTTCCATCGACACAAGGCAATCAGAACGGGGCTCATTTGTTTGTCGTGGAGGCCGACTGTCCTCACAACCTGCCTTGTGAGCCTTATGTTGACGGATGGGAAGTTCGTTGTGTTGTGTGTTCTCTTAAATAACTGCAATAATTGACTCTTACAAACGCATTGTTATGCTTCATTTTACATGGATTGCGATGTAAAAATATTGGTTGAAGCAAATACAACATATTTGAAATTTTTAACATGCATTGTACAATATAATACATACTATAATCACAAATTATTGCTGTGATGATTTGTAATTAAAAAAAAAATAAAAAAACGTAAATCAAGTTTGTTGCGCTATGCGTTACAATTCGCAGATCGAAAACATGTTTCAATAATTCCCATCACTTTGTCACATTTTTTCCTGAAAACTTCCTGTGAAATGTTTTATGAGTTGAAATTGACTTTGTGTCAATTATGTTAAGTTGTCAAAATGGCCTTATGTTGTTAGAGTTGCGACCTCTTAGTATAGTTGCACTATAATGTACATCAAGTTCGAACAGAAGATTTAAAAAATACTCTTGACACCATATTCTTCACGTCCAAAGATAAATAGTACCTAGACATTGACGAAACAACTGAACAGAACACAGTTGAAAAATAAATCCCCTAAATGTGTGTAAAGCCAAGTGATGTCCAAGAAATGCATACGAAGTGGGGTAAAGAACTTATATGAGGTAAAAATACATAAAGTGAAGTTTAAGGATTCCATGCAAGTCAAAAACAAATTCTGTTGTGTCCTAGTGTACTACAAGACCAGTGATTTGAAATAATCCCACAGCTCGATCAAGCGAATGTTATTTAAAATAGTCCTTCTTTTTTATGACCACATCGGTGTTTGAACTCAGGATATCTTGCGCATGAAACCCGATCAGGATTTCTTCTTGGTATACGGGTCGGCCGCTTGACCAATGCTGCAAATCACTCGCCCAATAGTCATCTTTCTTACTAACACGGATAATATTAAAACTAGTCCTCTAGCTCCACCACCCGGATGTTACTTAAAATAAACCTCTGGCTCTACCGCATGGAGGGTATTAAAAATAGTCGCCTATAGCAACATCACGCAGATGTTTGATAAAATAGTAATCTAGTTATAATCAGCGCCATGGATCCGTCAAAGAAGTTCAGCAAATTTTGTGAAAATTTTTTGTCACACAGAAAGCAAAACATGTATATTTCACAATCTCGCTCTCCGTACATGAATGTATATTTCAACAGGATGTTTCACTATACGCAGTATTTAATGTAGTAAATGTCACGATATTTACGTGGTACCCTCAAAGTTGTCGGAACCCTTGGAAACGCTCCCTGAAGCATCAAGGTTCTGCGAAACCTAGGTTGTGTAGCTCTATTTTAAATAACAGCCGTGTGATGGAGCTAGATCACTATTTTTAATAACATGCATGTGGTGGGCCCAAAGAACTATTTTGCATAACTTCCGCTTGGTGGAGCTGGAGATTCATTTTGAATCAGTGTTCTTAAACGTTTTTGGCGGCACGGAACATTTTTGTCATCCAGAAGTAGTTCTGTAAAAATGCGAGTCCCCTCGCTCTCGGGACATAAATATATATTTCAACAGAATGTTTTAGTGCAACGCAGTATATAATGTTGTTAATGTCATCATTTTATGACTTGCTTGAAAGCGTTAAATTGACAGAAACGCTGGAAGTGCTTCCAGGATCAGTAGCTAAAGCTCCACCACACGGATGTTGTCAGATGAATGCAAATTTCATAATTGGGTTCAACAGCATTTTTTTCGAAATTACACGTTTTCAACAATCAGGGATTAAGACGTAACACTTGAAATTCTGCTATAAAACAGTAGAGGCCCTGCCCTGAACATAGACGGCGTTTTGGGTTGAAACGTGGAGTCAAAAATAACAAAATATACATGTTTTTCCTTAACAATGAAAATGTATTAACTTCACGAAATCAACCTAACCAGCAACACTTAGGCGTGACAAAAGTGAAACTTCAATGTTTGATTTAAGAACTGATTGTGTTTAACAAAGCGAAACATGTTTCCCAAAACTAAAAGCGTTGACACAAAGTTGTCATGGTAATGTTTTTTCCTTAAATTTGCAAATCCATCCAGACTGGACACTTAACCCAACATTTAACTAAGCGATGAATACTTTAAAACTAAGGGAATGTCATAATGACCACAGGTATCAGGATGTTCTGCGTGGAGATGGATCTGTCCTTGCTGGTCTGATATTCTAAATTAGGGAGTAACAAACGACCAACGTCAAGAGTATGAAACTATTTTATTTAATGCTGTTATGTTTATACGTTAGGCGATGACGTCAGTAAATCGCTAAAACGTGATCACATTACTATCACATGCGTGCAGAATTTTTTCAGATTCTACAAAGTGATGAAAATCTAAAAAAACAAGCACAGAAATGTTCATTGGCAAAAAAAATGTGACGCAGAGAATTGGCATCTGACATTAAAACGTTTTTTTTTAACCCGGGCGCATTTCGATCATATTAAATTTAAGCTTCGGATGATCTGTTGCTTGTGCAGAAAATGAATTGCACTGCTGTACATCGCTTAGGCGTAGTGTACTTCAGACAGCAAACGCCATGATGCTAATATATTTGTGAATATTGTACTAATATTGCTTAATACAGTCAGTTAAAAAGATCAGTCTATTTTAAATATGTGTGAATATTAAACTACACAGTATCGCGTGTGTGACGTCACAATAGCCTTTTTTCCGTTTTCTCTCAGGGTCCGCGGAGGACATTGTATTTTAGTCGGTGAATGATGAAATGTAATCAAATGAAAGCAAGAAAGGAGAAAGGAATTTGCAGCCCCACGTTGCGCAAAAAGTGTTCGATGTACACTATTTATAATTCATTGGCTGTGGAAATTTGAGCACGACAATATAGCAGTAAATGTACAAAACATGCGGTTGCATAAATGTACTGCATAAGGTTTTACATTCTTTATTTGTAAGTTATTCAAACTTTATATTCAATAATATACGAACCATACCTGGAAATAATAGAAATCCCTTCATTCGAAACCAGCAATTGTGTCTGTATGCACTTATTTGCCGTCAAAAGGTCCCCTAGACGGGACAGTGGTTTCGATGTGCTGCAACGACTTCACCCAACTTCTTGAGACTGCTCCGAGCCTTTTATTGACTGAGAAGCGGTAGCTCTCTTGTGAAAACGGGCAAATTGCAACCTGGGTCGCGAAAAATATAATGTAAAAAGTATGTTGGTTCCCAAGATTACGATCGACTTGCTGTTAATGAACAAGTAATTCATTGTGTACTTAAAGTGGCTATCCGAATGTTCGCGGGAAACGTAACAACCAACAAATGCTGTTTTTTCAATCTGTCTATATTTATTAATCTCATAAGGATTCGAAACCATCGGGTAATCAATATTCTTGATTCGATGTGATAACACAAATCAACAAAGTTCTGCAAGATGTTTAAACATCACATACACCTGCTGCTAGAGATTATATATTTGATAATAAGTGATGGAAATTACAGGGTAGTTATCATGACATCATGCTTGCACTTTTGTAAATGTAAATTATTTCGGTCAAGTACCAAAGTTTGTCAAAGGTGAAGATTTTAGGAAAGGGGCGTTCTCAGCGCACATATAAGGCAAAGTTTCGCATTTCATTAAATGAATTGTAATGTTTATGAAGTGAGTTTACCACATATTAAGTTAAGTTAGAATATATTAAGTTGAGTTAATTTTTTTTCAGATTAGCTCAAAAAATTGCAATTTTTATAAAGCACGCTTTGTCGTCAATTTGAAAGAAGTATACGCCATTTCCTCACATAATGTTAGATAACCCAAGAGTATATATTACGCGAAAACTTGTTCAATTAACCATGAAATACACATTTAATGTAAGTTCAATACAAATTGATAGCGCAAAAGTTTAATGCATAATATAAAGTTTTGGCGGCAGAACTTTAGATTTTATGTGACACCACCACAACCATCTCATTGAAAACTTTTAAGGATTTTGCAAAACCATGATAGGCACTACCGTCTTCGGATAGTCTTGATTACAATTACAACGAATAAGAAAGAAAAAGCCTGTAAGTTTCTCCAAGTTAATCTGCAAGTCATACGATGTGTCGAATACCATTAAACCTAAGTGGTCCGACCAATGCACATATGACGAAACTAACATCAATCATTGGCAAAATGCCAACGGGGATGATATTTTTTTTTTGATAATGTCCCCCAACGAGAACAGAAGCTTCCAAAGAGATCAAGTAGAAAACAACGACAAGGAAATCACCAACGTTTTAGATGTTGCCCAGTAATGAGTTTATGTTGGTCAGTAATTTTATCTAAAATGTCACCAAAGTAGATATGTAATAAAAGTACGTGAAAGCTGAAAAGAATGAACAGAAACGGTTTGGTCCACTGCCCTCTGGTCTGTTGGTTAAATAGAAACGATTTCCGGTGATTTTGTTGTCACCCGATTCGATATCAAAGTAACCACTGGCTTCTGGAGGCATGCCAGGGTATAACCGAGCATATTAATCTAAACAAAAATCATGGATATACCAACACAACTGTTGTGTGTTTGTTACTGTCAAACGCAAGGCTCTTACATCAGCCTTACGTATGAGACATCTCGCCAAAATCGCCTTTGTACTATCTGCGTGGCTGCTGATTCGGACGCTTGGTGAAAATATTCGCGTGGTAGACTTCGACAACAGCAGAATTAACGAACGGTTTCAACGCAACCATGCAGTCCAACAACTATTCGAGCGGTTAGTATACTGTTACTACATGAACGTTGCAATAGTTGGATTTTATGTCAATGAAAGTTCTGGAATTTAATGTCAAACTTCAATTTAAATACGTCATTAGACAGAGTTAACCATTTGCTTTCCACCAAGATGGACATATGGATGGGGATTACTAAAAAGTGAATTTTCTTCTTATGATTGCGAAACAATAGAATGAAAAGTACACGCATTCACAGCATAGACAATGGAATACCCACGCCATAGATTGGGTTACATTTCACAAATCACGCAACTGTGGCATGCAAGCGCGTCTTCACTGTTGTGTGTAATTACTGAGGCGTGATGATAAAAACAGATTTTAGCGAGAACGTAGTTTTGGTGAAGCGAAAATGTCGTTTCGTGCCTCAGTAAAATTCAGGCCTGTCACCGTACATCACGTGTTTTACCAACATTTGCCAACGTGTGCAATTGGATTTGGAGTTGACCAAAAGATACAATGTCGTGTACTATCGAAGAGGCTACTGAGGAATTTTGTAAAGTAATATCAGAAAATGATGCTATACAATTTGCAGAGTTGTGGGTTAAGGAGGCCCCATTAAAGAAAAGGTTTTAAAAATCATCGAGAATTTAAAAACGAAAAAGAAACGGCATATTAGCTTCTCCTCGCTTAAGTGCAAGTCGCACGATGTGTCCAATGTGACACCTAACCAAATAATCCGTCAACTCATTGCTTTATTGAACGACGATTCTTTGTACAAACCTGGCATATGTATTGCTTTGACTATAAACGAGGAAGAAGATGCAGCCGTTGTGGTACTAAGCCCTGGTAGGCCTGAAATTCTTACCAAGCCAAAGAAGTCTAATGAAGCAGGGGTCTTTGGGATCAACTGTTTTACGAAAGCAGGTGCGCTTTTTGGAAAAACGAAGGTCTTGAGAATTATGATGTGGAAGACCTACAAAAAATTCGAGGAACGTTTAAAGCAAAGTTTCTTGACATGTGGTCTCAGCCAATTGTTAAAGTCGGCGAGCAATACCGCCACGTTCTGTATGGTTTGGTTTTCGAAATGGCAAAACCGTATTTTCGCAACCATAAAAAACATGACGAAATCAAACACATTCCAACTGCTGCTTGCATTAAGTTCGCCATCGAGGCGGGAGACTGTCAACAATTGGAGAAAGTTTTCGGAGAACGAAATGCTACATTTCATCCCCGACAAGAAAAAGATTACAGATATGAAATGCGACGCGACAACGCCAAAGATATCATAAAATGGTAAAAATAGTGATTTTTTGGCACTTGATCTTTTTTCAAGGGAGTTGACCAATCTATGTATTTAACTATATTCCGGTTCCATGTATGCATAACACGATATAAATAAACACTAGATTGCGGTTTCATAAATTATTACATGCCAAACGCTAATACAGTCATATTCTTTTAGTATGTTGACTCCCAACGAGTACGGAAGCTACAATAGGAAAGAAGTGGACGAAAAAGTTGAAGAAGTCAAGCAGTTTCTCAATGTTGCCTGATGGTTTCTATCAAAAATGATAGTTGTTATGTGCTTATGTTAGGTCCGTAATTGCTAATGGACACTGAAAATCTTAACAAGTAGCAAGTTTTATGCAAGCTGGAATAAACGACATGGTTTCATACTGTGTTATATGTGTTTTTGTTACATTGTTTATTGTATCGCTGTGCCCAAAGTGTGTAAAGTAAAGTTGGTTTGAAATATTACTGTGTTGCGCAAATAGATTATCTCTTAAAAACGAGACTTGAAATTACATTTTGTCTGTACTGCTTAATACTGCTCTTCTGGCAAACTTTATTGTATTTACGTTTCTCGACGTTTCGGCTTTGATGCAACAGCCTTCATCAGGAGGAAGTATCTAAGTCTAGCACATTTTGTCTGTACATTTATTTGAAAGACAATCTAAGCTTTCTTGACACATTTGCTCAGAGTTCGTGTGACACGGTCAAGGTAACTTTGTGTAAAACTAAAGGTACATCTACAACAAACATATTTTCAGATTTTCGGTTCTATGTTAACTAAAAAATGTAGAAAACTGCACGAAAAGTAGCGGCGACCAAAAATCGAGAACGTTTATCGCTGTAGCGAATTTGATGCAACACAAGGCGCTCGCGTAAAAAAATGCATTGTTCACATAGGAGAAGGCGCCTTATATTGCAGATATCAAATAGTTTCGATCATAGGAGAATCCACAAATTACGTTACTTTTACATCATACAAAAATATGTCGCTGTGACGTCACAAACCAAAGGTTTATTTGCAACGACACTATTCTGTACTTCGATATGAAGGGGATGGTGCGTAATTTGGTGATTCCAACATTTTTAGTTACAAATTATATTGCAAAAAAAACGTTAGTGGTTGAATGTGGCGAATTGATCAAATCTTTTATGACGCAAACTCGTAGGCAACGCTACTGCCAGACAAAAAGTGGTATTATGACAGAATATGAATGTTTTGCACAATCAGCTAATTTGGTCGTTCTTTTCTCGGCGATCTTTTGCTGTGAGTGGACAAATCGACAATGCCTAATTGATGGTTTGTCTCTGTCGTGTTTTTTATAGTTCATGCGTCACGTTAGCGAGCATAAATGCTTTGACCACCAGAATTTGCAACGGCTTTAAACGTAACTTGATCAGCTGTATATCATGAACTAGTCGCCGTATCAAGCTACTTGTTACTCCAAAATTGTTTCAAAGTTATGACCATCTCTTAGTTAATTATTGTTATGTTTTGTTTTTCCGTGTTACATAAACTTTAAATTTACACCAGTTGTCAGTACCCAAACTTTTGGTTTTGGTTGCGAGATGAATGGTCTCTTTACACCACTCGTATAACGCAATAGGTTTATGCGCCACTTATTCTTTCATCAGATCAATTTCTCTGTCTAATATTGGTTGTTGTAGTGATGCAGGTTTTGCAGTTCTTTGCGGTTGATCTATTGCTTGTTGTTCAATTAATTAGCTTCAGAATATAAAATTCAAATTTGTTTGGGAAATTTTGTCATTAATCGTCGTGCGTTATTTACGTATTATAAATACATCTATTAACGGGTTTAATTGTAGCATTGAGTTAGATTTACGGAAGTGTTCCTTTCTGCACACGTTTCAATAAACGTCGCTACATGAATAAAACATTCGAAAAGGTGCAGTTTCTGAATCATGCCGGCTGATAATCAGGACGCTATTGCAAACCCTGTGACTGTGGAGTCGTTTGAAAACATTTTTTGAGATAGTCATGATTATTGGTTTGTCGTATGTTTTTGGCCATGCGGTGCGCTGCAATGGAATAGCACTCTTCCATGGTTGTACTGCCATGGTTAAATGTAAAGTAACATTTGCCATTAAAAGTGTTGTGCGTTGCGCTGACACAAAAATTTTTTTTCGTTAGATCGCAGTGCATACAGAATTCAGATTTAATTTTGCAAAAGTTGGATGCAAAATTCTGCAAAACTACGAATGGCAATGATTCCTAAATATCTTACGTTGTTTCTACGTCATTAAAACGTGCTTCTAGAAGTCCAAAATATATTCTTATTTAAATACAACACGAACATTTCGCACGAAACATAATGATTTTCATGGAAATTATAAACCGTCAAAGGTTATTGCTTGTTAATTAAAATGCGGCACGATTCAGAGTTTTTTAAGCAATGTTACAAAGAAATCGTGTAACAAGGGCATTATTTCAGATCATGGGTAGTTTGGGCGTGTCAGTGTGTAAAACACGCAACAATGGAAAGAGCTATGCGTTTGCAAAGTTACAAGGTTCCAGGGCGCAAACTTGCCAAAGGATCGTTTTTGTTTGGATCGTTTCTGCTTCTGATTGTGGCGATTTGTGCTGCGAGCTTTCTTCACCAAGCTTTCGCCCATTTAAACCGGTAAGATTGATTATCGAAAGAATTGTCTGATACAACTTGACATTTTTTGTTCATTCAAGTGCAATAAAATTATTTTCACTGTTTCGTTTTAGTTTAGAAAACCACTTTGAGAATTCAAAACACTCAGTGAAATTGGAGCACGCCATTCACAAAAGATCCGCGGTAATTACGAATTTGATTGCTAATAGAATCAAATAATTGACTTAGATACGTTTTAGGAAGAAGATCCACCATCAGTTCCAACCTTTACTGGATCAGGTACAAGTCAAGTTTAAATAATTTAAAAAATAATTCAGTGACACAGAATCTGTTTAAATTTGTGCCGTTATAGCGTTGAGAAAATTGCACGTTTAATTTAACTTGATCAAAAACGAAGTCAAACAAAGAGTTTTGCATCCAAACTTACTATGATGATGTACGAACAATATTTTTATAGTGGGTACAACATACGTTCGCTGGGGACGACGTGACTGCCCGAAAAAAGGAGAAACGAGTTTTGTTTACCGAGGTAAATCACAGTGGGTAATATGCACAAACGTGACAAACGTTTTGCCAACAACTTAAAAGCAAACCAAACGAAATTGTTTACGTTGATTTGCAGGTTACGCTGGAGGTCAGTTTCATTCACACACTGGTGGTGGGTCTAATTTCTTGTGTCTACATGAAAACGTTTCCTACCCTGACGGACATTATGTAAATGGCGCCCAAGGTATATTATTGCAGCTTGAATATATTCCTGTTTTAACTTGGGTAATTTTAGGACCAGCCTACATTTATGGAGTTGAATACCGCGATGGTCCAAACAGATATCCACTATTTGATTTATCCTTAATCGAGGAGGGTGCATTGCAATACCAGGGCGTTCCCTGTGCAGTTTGTTTGGTCAAAAGTCCAACCCAGGTATAGTAAAATTTCATTATGGAACAATGACATTAACTTTGTGTTTACATGATAAAACTCATATGGAACTGTTTTCATACTAACCGTATGAAAATAACATTTTATATTATAACACAATGATTAGTTGATGATTCCAAGTCGGGATACATGTCCACAAGGATGGAATGTGGAATACACAGGCTATATCATGGCCAATGCACACAATGCGAAGCAAACTAATCAATTTATTTGCGTCGATGACCAACCCCAAGCTGTTCCATCAACACAAGGCAATCAGAACGGGGCTCATTTGTTTGTCGTGGAGGCCGACTGTCCTTACAACTTGCCGTGTGAGCCTTATGTTGACGGATGGGAAATTCGTTGTGTTGTTTGCTCGCTTAAGTAACCACAATGTTTGACTCTAACAAACGCAATGTTATGCTTCATTTTACATGGATTTTACATAAAAAGAAACGAAATAAGATTTTTGTGCCTATACGTTATTCAACATCTGCATTTTTTAGTTTAGCCGCATTGTTCATCTGCATGCGTCATCGAGAAAGTCACAAAAATGCTCTACTGATATTTACGTTCAACCATTCTCATCTGTTTGTCCGAGTCTGTATATTTTCCATTTGAATATTCATTTCATTGTTTAATGAAAGCAGACACACGATTTGATGAAGATAAATTGAACTTGGTTTGGAAGTAAGTTGTAAATGTTTGAATATTTGTGCACATATTCAATTACCTGGTGATCGATATAAATACATAAAACACGAAGTAAACAAGTTGCTTTGACAAAACGAATAAAACGATCCAACATTTACGGTATTTAAGTCACAACAGAACTAAAATGTTTGTACAGGGCTAGAGTTGGGCAGGATTTGCTTTAATTTAACATTTAAAAAAAATAATAACAAAGCACAGTTGACACAGAAAGTTATTCGGCCCAGGCGTCATGCAGATTTATATTCTGTCCGTACATTGTTGCAGTTTAAACGGTGAGGAAACCACATCAGCGAAAACAATTCATATCTAGTACAGCAGTGATTCCCAACCTTTTTGTGTGGTTGCGTATCACTTGAAGGCAAAACACTTTCGACGCGTACCACCAAGTTGAGTGATGCAAAGTAAACTAGGGGATGAAGTAACAACCATTTTAAGATCACTTGGGATTTTTTAAATTCGAACTATATCCGCAAATTACGGAATGGTGCTTGCGTACCACCTGGAATGCTATCGCGTAGCACTAGTGGCACGCGTACCACCGGTTGGAAAACACTGCATGCTGTACAGTGTGTTAAATACAACGGTCTTAACCCAAAACATTTATTTACAGAACAACAAATTTATAGAAATAAGTGTGTTCATTTAATATCCGCTAGGTGTCGGAGGTAAGTTACCAAGCGATTTTTAAACGGGTTGATTTGCTTGGCGTGGGTGTAAATACCTATTGACTTCTACGGCTGGGTTCCATTGCACATGGTTGTCGATTACATTGTAAGTGTAACAGCTGTTGTTCGCCCTGTAGAACTTGCACGGCCTGGAGGGTGCCAGCTACCACATTACAATTTTTCCTATAGTGAACACGACTTGACTCAACATCGGTTCTCTGTTGTAAACGAACATAGTACTTAATGTCAACACAGCACATAATGTTTACAACCATAACAACAGCGTACCAACTTTTCGGAGTCCAGGTTCAAATGAAACCATTTTCATTAATAATAACAACTTAGTTTCATTAACACCTGGCTCTAAATACAAACAGACACAGTAAGTTCTACTTGAACAGTCCAAAATACACCACATTCACTGCTACATTTAAGCGTGCCCAGCACTGGGCAATATTACGTCATAGACGCCAAACGTCACAAAGAGAGTGGCGGGAAACATAGAAAAGGTAACACTCGCTGTAACAATAAGAGCTATAGGTGGTTTGCACTATTACTCACATTTATACGTGAAACTAATTGAGACACAATGCTAAAAATTCAACGTCAAATTCCATACAGATTTTGTTGCTGGTCAGGTGACGTCACGCTTTCGTTACGGTCGGATGAACACCCGCTTCACTTGAGCCAAAATTGTCGCGTCGGGGCTATTGACATTATTGGATCGCGTTAAAAGCCTTTCGCTAATGTCATTTGACTGAAGGCTGTGTTTTGATTTGAGATTGTCACGGTGTGACGCTAAAAAGACCATCGACGACGGTAAACGGCGCCGATTGCGTTCTTGTGTAACCAATACGGCTTTCTGCAATTGCGACGCGTGCAGCTTGTGTCATACACATGCTTATAGTTTACATTGGCCATATTTAAAAGTATTATTTGCGCAAACACGGCATATTTCGCATCGCAAGCACGTAAGTGTTTGCTTCAATACCAGCCTATCGTTAAAGTCTCAACAGACGAATAATTAGTATACTAGTTAATTAAATCATAATTAAATACTTGCGTAAGTGTCAAAATTTTAAATGTCATTAGAAAAAATGCATTACATTTACGCAGCAATTATGAACACTTCCGTCAGTCCTAGACCGACGTCCAAAAATCTCGACGGTTTTTGGACAAACTTTAAGTTTTCCAAGAAACGTCACATATTAATATGATTTGGTGTCCGCAACATCAGTTTCGTCTTTGATCTTCAGGCGGACAATTTCTCCCAATCAAAAATCAATTGAACCGCCGTAAAAAAATCACCCAAAAAATCTGACAAAGCGTCACCGAAAACCACATGATTAATATGATAACTTGTTTCCGCACGAAATGCTTCACAGGTGAATGATTGTAGTCGATAGATACATGTGACCCACAATTCATGTACATGTGATTGTCACGGAGCATCGACTACGTTAAGAAAGGTCCTGCGGCCTCATTTATCAACGCCCTAACACGAAAATGGGAAGGCCTTGTATTGACAACCTCTGATCAATCACAAAGGGAAATTGGTTTGATACGCAAAACTCGTCGGTTTTGTACGTGTTTCTATTGGTTATTTCTTATTTTGATACAGTTTAAATTTTGGATATCAACGATATTTATTTGGAATCAACGATATCACACTTAAAAGTTTACAACTTTGTTGTCAAACTTCCTGAACAAAGCTGCAAATCGTCAATTAAATGCAAAATAATCAGTTTTCTTGATCTGCAAACACGTTTTCCACAAAAAATCCTGTTCAACAAGAAATCAAAGTTTGTAAAGTTGTCTAAAGTATCGGATTTTTGATTCAATTTAATTACGGATTATCGGGTGGAAGTCCTAAAGTAAATATTGACGGTCGACACGCTCCTGCTGTTGCGAAAGTTTGTATTGGCGACCCGCGGTTTCCAATTGTCTCCTGTCGTTCGCTTCCATACTCCGTGACGACGCACCCTGAAACAACCCCTGCCCCCTTCACCTACAAAAATCGTACATAGGGGGTGTATACATTTTGCAGCGCACAGGAAACGAGATAGAGATCGAGGGAAAAGATGATAATTTTGAGTTGGTTGCTCTCTGGTCAGTTGCTATAGTCAGACGGTTGAGTTCCAGGGGGAAAAATGAAAATACTCGCAAAAATCTAAAACCATATGGTGAAATAATTTTTTGTATTCAGAGGGTTTAGTAATGCGACGAAGGAAAGCAGAGAAAGATGTTTTTAGATGTTGAGGCTCATATAGTTTGTTTCAAACCTAAAAGTGTTAAATTTTCTTCTAAATGGCATAAAATTCAACCGTTATTTCAAATAAAAATCTGTTCTGCTCCTCGCTGGACAAGCAATATTGCTTTGTAAGAAATCAAATTCGAAAAAAATCTGTGTAAAATATACCTCGAATAACCTTGTCTCTTTTGTATTCGGTTAGCGCAGAGGTTGACAGTACGGTCGCAAATCTTCGTGCTTTCCGCTTTAATTGAAGGAATAAAACGTTTTACCGCATCAGGAAATCGTTAAACATACTTTGTTACTCATTTACATTTAAGAATACTTTCGCAATAAAACTCTGTTTTCAAACTGGCCTAACACATGCCAGTGCTGAATAGTAGACAAAATTATATCAAAATCTGTTCAAATTCTCCTGTTCCAAACTCCTGTTCAAAGCGTGTTGGGAGAAAGGGACCCATTATAAGAGCAGTGCACTCGAAAGGACTTACCGGGATCACGCTTTCTTTTAAAAAGGTCTTACCTGCCGACAGCTTATTTGACCTTGAGCTTGGCCGTCTCAAACGCTCAACTTACGTCAAATCAAGGGCGACGCAGTTTGTATTTACAAGCCCCGAAAATCTGTTTCAACAATGACTTTCTCGCTTGGTTTGGCCCTCGCGGTTTACGCATCCCTTTTCGCTGGCGGTGAACTGCAAAATTGCCAACCCGGTAAGTGCGTGCTGACGTCAGTCTGCGGTTAAAAGCGACCGCTCGACGGACGAACTCGAAAACTACGCGGATAAATATAGGATAGGGGGACTTAGAATTTAGAAAAAATAACAATAGCCCCAATGCGTGTTTTGGGTGATAAGTTTGCTTGCAAATAAGTCGAGCATTGGGCTATTTTTATATTTACCTACATCGCACTCATAACCATACCGTTGCATGAAAATTTTAATTTCCTCCGTCCAATGCCCTGAAATAAAAATTTTGTGCCGAAACAATTTAAAGCTAATTTTCTCGGCAATTTCACAAAAATTTGTACCCCTAAGTGATCCGACTATTTTTTCAGCTTCAATTTTATGTTTGTTTTCTTTCATTCAGCCTTCATTCGTAGCACTGGAGTCACCAACCTCACATCTACGAACTACACAGTGCTTGAAACAAATGGAAATATTTCGATACACGTGACAGTTTCCTGGAGCATAACAAATGAACAAGGTTTTATATATAAGCATCATTTCGCATTGTTTAATGATCAGAAATCAGAGAAACATGATAAGGTTTTATATATAAGCAGCTAAATGGAAAAAGCTGTTTTTGAAGCAACCTGATGCCAACCCAATAAATATACTCGGGTAAAGTAAGACGAAGTAAAATAGAAGTATTTTTACATTCGTTTTCCAATGTAAAGATAATGGTAAATAGTATTCAGACTCACTTGTGGAGTAGAGTGTCGTGAAGTACTTCCACCTTTTTCTAGGTGTGGATTTGGATGGGACATTAGTTCAGATAAGAGACGAGAACGAAAACAGAAAACGCGGAATTTGTGATGTTGGAAAGTACGTATGTGAAACCCTGATTCCAAAAGACAACGAATTACTTAATGCCAGTAGAATAAAAGGCTCCATAACCTGCTTTCGTACATTTTTGTTGGCAATATATTTCCATCGGTTTGTAGGACGTCATTCTGGGTTAAGGCCAACAGCAGTTTTTGTGACACCCTTCCTTCACCCGTTTGTTCCAATGGCCTACCGACCCGAAATGACGTATGCGTGTGCAACCTTCACCGCTGCCCCGACAGAAACAACACCTGTTCTAGAAGAAGGAGAAGCATTGGAGATTCGTTAAGAGTCGGATTTTTTTCTGTTGGCCCGGTATGTGTAACAGAAGCATTGTTTTGCGTTTTGGATGCATTTTTATGCCACCAGCACAACACTAACACTTCGACATAACAAAATAATTTTTAAAATCTAAATGTTAACCTGGACCTACTTGCTTAGTAGCTGTAGAGGAATCTAGCCCTCGGTTATGCATTGTTTTATTATCTGCGACAGCAAATTACTTTGGTTCGCATATATCATGAAGCAACAAGGCTCAGATTGAAGTCAGCAGATTTATTTGTAAAAATAATCGATTTCGCTTATGTAAGCATCGTCAGTTTTTGCAAAAATTACGTAGTAGTAATAATAAAAGCAATAAAACTTTTATTATTACTACCTAGACCGTATTGGAATGTTCATGAATCTTCCTAAAATTAATATGTACGACTTATTTCAATAGAACATAACGGCAATCAAAGATATTACATTGGACAGAAAAATAACGTTAGACATAATAATAAAATTGCAATACTGCATTGAAGAGAACATGAACCATTATTTGAGAAAGACTGGTCCCGATTCAGAAGTTAACACAGGACATCTATAAATAACCAATACAAATATTTGTATAATGTTACTTTGCTCCACTGAAAATATTTAAACGAAGTTACACTTTTACAGGGTGTCAACAGCGTCACTTTTCTCGGGGATTTTCTTTCAGCTTACGTCATTGAAGTGCTTCCATATGCTGGGTACTTTTGTTTATTAAAACTATACATAGACCATGTTAAGTTACACCCGTGACGAGGATAGACAAGACAAATCTTATCGTTTTTTGTCAATTTTCCATGCATGCTACAGTCCCTTCAATACAGTCCCTTCAAATCAACAAAAGGGAACGGATCGCAAGAGTTTACTATATCCAAAATTTTATATCCAAAAACGTGTAACCCAAAGTCACAACCTTTGCAACAAGTTAATGCATTTTAAGCGGAATGACGAAATGTGTGTGACTTGGGCCAGGGCCATTTTTTCTTAAATTTACTTTTAATCCAGAACATGCGTTTCAGAATCACGTGGAATGCATTCTTGCCGTTTATGGATATCGGTTCCACCCCCGAGTGTAGTGAAAAGCTTATCGAAGATGGCTTCAACCAAACCTACTCCGCCAAGCTTTGCTGCGGTAAACGGAGTTACAGTTTTGCTTTTATGAATGTCAACTTTGACCATGTTTCGGAAACCGACCTTTTTTCAATTTAAATGCGTTACTTCAGGAATATATGTAAGTTTATCAAATAAAACAAGTATTGATATACACGCTTATGAGCTTATGAAAGAAAAAAGCGATTGTGTAAATCAAATTGCTAGTGCAAAATTTCCCAATGTCGGTATCGGAATAATGAATTTATTCATGGTTTGCGATGTATTTATGAATCAGATATCGGTCAAGATCCCGTGAAACCTCGTAACCTCACCATCGTTGAAATGGTTCCGGACCTAGTAAACAAAACCGTCTCTGTTACCATAACGTGGTTGGATCCAGTGGCAGACAGGGACTTTAATTCAACGGCGGTGGCGACCTTGACAAACGATCTCGAAGGATCATCAATTACAGGAACGGTAAATGTTGAGTTTGCTCCGTAGTAAAACTTGAAATTGCGGTTGAAATCAGTTTTTATAACGACATGTCTTGTTTTTATTGATTTTTTTAGTTAGAAAATCATGATGCCCTTTCAAATAGATGAAAACTTCAAAATAATTAGAAAAAAGAAACAAAAAAATATTCTTTTTTACACTACTCACAATTTGTGCCACAGCATAATGTGTGCAAAAATAACAAAGGTGTGTGATGTCAATTTGACAACTAATTTGCAGCCTTCCGTTGCCTTTGACCTATCACCTTCTGAACCCTTTATTACGTCATGCGATCGCCCGGTTGCGCACAGAAGCACCTTAGTGGGTTTGCAAATAGGAAGGAGCTACACCGTTCAAATACAAGTGGATGAAAATATCAACTGCATATTAGGTTCTGGAAAATGCACAAGCATGTTGGAATTCAGGACAGGTGAGATAATACTATGTGGTCAAAAAGAAAACATGTAATAAAAATTGGGCAATCGCAAAACAGTTCAATTTAAAGACAGAATTTTGTCATCTAAACACCTAGATTGTTTATAGATATTGACTGTTCATTGGTGACGTAATTCATAAAATTTTTGTTGCAAATTAGATTTGGACGTATGTCAGTTCGACGTTTGTGACATCAAAGCCAATTGCTCCGATGGTTTGAATAGTTTTGCAACTAACTGCACATGCAGGGAAGGGTACGAAGGAAATGGAGTCAGTAACTCTTCTGGTGGGTGTTTTGAAATGTACCAATTCCATGACAAAACAAGAGTTTTTTTCAATTTTGTGTTTTTGTTAGGATTTTGCTATTAGAATCTACCAAACCCAATAGTTAGATACACATGCTCAATTGTCTTTTATCTACGACTTTTTGCACCTAAGGCGACGGCTGCAGAGACACAAACTACTGCTTTCTCGATACCAACCCGTGTGTGCCGGAGGCTGATTGCTTTGACAGAGAGGCTCCTCTGACCGGAGCAGACTGCAGATGTCGACAAGGTTTCTATGGAGACGGGTAAGGGCAGTCGTTTGTGTATTTCTAGGCTGATTTCAGAATCGTTTACTTTAAATGAAACATTATGGAATACCTTTTTGCTCAAAGTTTTTTGTGATATTTTCATTTACGGCACATCGGTTAAAATAATTTAACCTCAGTAAGTACCTGTTTGTGATGGTTTGGGTTTGCATATTTCACTGACACTTGTCTTAATATATTCTAATCTTCAAACATTTTTTTAAATTCACACATTCGCAAAAAAACGGCTAACCTTGAGGCTATGTGTGACAAGTCGTTTTTGTAGAATCTCTGGCCAAAGTGGTTGTAACTCGTTGACGATACTATTACTGGCAATATTGATTCCTCTGGCTGCAGTGGTGTT
Source organism: Ascidia mentula (assembly GCF_947561715.1). Taxonomy (NCBI): domain Eukaryota; kingdom Metazoa; phylum Chordata; class Ascidiacea; order Phlebobranchia; family Ascidiidae; genus Ascidia; species Ascidia mentula. The sequence continues at coordinate 17,330,613 of NC_138568.1, read as the reverse complement.
TCTGGTGATAGCTGTGGTCGCGTGGAAAGTTCGAGAACGTCGAATTCGCGAGAAGGTTTTAACGTGGGAACAGTTCGTCGCGAACAAGTCGTTGGTGACTCAAAAGGAATTCGTAGTCGAAAAAATCGGGGTACCTTTTGCAATTTTTTGAAGCTGTTGATATGAATTAGAAATAGAACGAAGTAGTTTGTAATATAGAAGACTTGAAACATAAAATTCAGGTAGATGGATTGCATTTAAACCTAACAAAAAGATGTACATTTATTGGTGAAGCTGGTGTATGTATGACACCGGTATTTGTTATAAAACTTCTTGTTGCTCAAATAATCCAATTTTTAACCAGGAAGAGAGTTGTTCCCCCATGTTTGGCGAGCAATGGGAAATAGATAGAAACAAACTAGAAATTGGAGAAGTGGTTGGTCGTGGAAACTATGGGATAGTATACAAAGCCTTCATAAAATCAGAGACCAAATCCGTTCAAGTTGCTGCTAAAACTATACAGGGTTGGTGAATGTAGGTTAATAAATTAGGTCAAAATCCATCATACAACCATAATATTTCCTTGACTTCTTTGAATGGGTCTAATGCTAAATACGAGGCCTTGAATCACGTAAGTCGGTATAAACTAGTTTGTCAGTGCAGCAAGTGACTGTAGTACTGGACTAACTGTTTTAATGTAGCCTGTAGAGAGATTCCAACCAATAAGGCACTACTCTACTGCCTACAACAGTTAAATAATAAGTATAGCTCTTTTGCAAAGGTATATGATGCCTACTTGTACAACAAATAATACTGTATTAAAGTCCATTGATACCCAAACAAACCCAAACGCTCTAAAGACTCGTTTCTTTGTATGTTTTTTTCGGAAAGAGGGTTTGCAGCAGGAAGATCGCCTCCACGACTTTCTTCACGAGATAAGCTTCATGGTCAACGTGGGAAACCACCCTCACGTGATCTCTGTGTTGGGATGTTGCACGACCCAGAAACCCGTTCTACTTATTACCGAGTTTCTGAAGTACGGAGATCTGAAAAACTTTCTGCAGGGTGTCAGAGAGGTAGGTATGGATTTAAAACCAGGATCACGATACTGACGATGCCTAATTATAGGCGAAATAAATTTATTAGAAAAAAACATATCGACAAATGACTGGGGATTTATCAAATACAAAGTCTTTGTCGCCCTTATGAATATTTGGTGATTTCGATAAAAGGAGTTTTAAGTGTCGCAGTAATAGCATTTATTGTAGATTTTACTGGTGTTGCTGAAATATGTTGCCTGCATGCCCTTTTCTTGCCACATATGGAACGCACGCTTTGTGTAGTGCGCTCCTGGTATAGGTAAACAAATAAAAGAACACTATTGCACCACAGCCTCAGTTATACAAGACTGACCCGACTTACCGAGTGACGCTCAAGGAACTCACACAAATGGCTCATCAAGTTGCCATGGGAATGGAGTTCCTCACAAATAACCGAATCATCCACGGAGATTTGGCTGCTCGCAATATTCTTGTGGGGGAGGAACGAGTTTGCAAAATAGCTGATTTCGGACTTGCCAATGATGTTTATAGGTACGTTGATGAAATGTTGTGTATGAGAGTAAACATAGCCCCATCACCAAACAATCGAAAAAGTTTAAAAACTACATATCAAGTACGGAATAATGGCTTGGCTGCGAACATACTGGACTGTTTGCATTTTATCAAGTCACAAAACACGCACACAAATAAACATTTCTGGAAAATAAACTATATCAATGATTTGCGTATTGTAGTGATAATTAAAATACATTGGAGCAAAATTATTTTAAACAGACAAATCATCCGTTACATTGCTTTGAATCGTTGTTATGTCCTCACAGATATGGATTGTTAAAGTCACGTGCGGAGAAAGCGGTTCCTTTCAAATGGATCAGTCCTGAACGAATGAAGCAAGGGCAGTTTCCCATTACTACAAAGAGCGACGTGTAAGTTTTCCCTTAAACAACTTTAATGCAATTTAATTGGTTAAGACATTCTTTCTACACAATAAAATGGCCAAATCGATGTCTCTCCGTTTAACGATTGACCCAACACAAAATTTGATTCTGTTCCAAAGCTTACAGCGAAGTTGAAACAAGTCATGATTATAGGCGACATTAAGGAAAATACTACAACACCGTGTCACTAAAATCCACATGAAAGTCTGTGTAAAACAGGAATCGATGCGCATTATAATGATTTTTACTTTAAACATAGGCTTATATGTGAATCAAGTTTGGCAAAACTTTTGTGACACGGTGTAATAGTACCTTACCGACAAAAGTGGGTATAGGAAGAGTAGTCTACATTGAAAGACAAAACGGAATCGAAATAACTGTCGAATTTCGAGCAAAATTTCCTTGGATAAGGAATATACGAGACAATTTGTAATCCGGTGTGGTTGATTTTCTTTCATTAACTGGTTTTCTTTTTTAGTTGGTCATTTGGGAACCTTATGTACGAGATGGTCACACTTGGCTGCACGCCACATCATGACGTTTCGCATGAGCAACTTTTTGACAAATTGAAGGCAGGATATCGAATGGAACAACCCGAATCATGCAGCAACGAAATGTAAGCATTTGGTATAGAACTAACATATAGTTTGCCAACCTTGCGAAGCAGTACAACGCTATAGGGATGAAAAAAGATCAAGCAGTAAACCAAAGCTTTGCCAAGTACGTTTCTATGTTGTCTGATTTTGGTGGTAGAGATCCTCTAGGTATATGTAGAGGTTACATGGGAAGTTGTACGCTTGTGCACAAGTGTACCTTGGCCACAATATACCACGTGAAACCACTGAGCTCCTGTTGCTCAGTTGGTAGATCGTTAAGCATGGTTAGCCCAGGGTCGTGAGTTTAAAAACTGCCCAGGGCTTGTTTTTCTTATCAGAACTGGCTCTTTGTGGCAAGTAAAGCTAATCCCGCCAAGCTGCAATGCTTTGGCTGAGCAAATGCCTTCCTAATGATCTTGATGCGATAGCTGTAATCGCTAAGTAAGGACCTGCGCAGTAGGCGATCCTACCTGTCATGACGTTGAATAAAACACTTCTGCGAAATAAAAACCAATAGTTGATAACTTCGATTTTTTTATTATCGTCACAGGTAATTTTTCGTTGTAAAGTAGCCGTTTATGACTTTTAGGCAAACGTTTTATACTTGCGTGCAAAGGGACTCAAAACGCAACAGTTTCCGTGTTCGGCATTTCTTTTCAGAAGCGAAGTAGCGAATCTCCGCAAATAGGTATGTTTTGACTTGTTTCGGCCGTCGTGCGCAAGAGGCCAAGCGAAAATCGCGCGTGAAACCGCACCATTTTAGTGGTTGGGTTTTTCCGCGTATGCCCATCTTCATTTGCCACTTAATGTTTTGACTGTGAAAATGATCATAAAATCAGTAATTGTGAATACAATATACGGATAATATGACTAAAATGTTAATGCGTAAAATTTGTATCGGTGGAAACAACTTAAGCCAGTTGCTACCAACATTACTAACCGGTGACTCATCTCTAGTAAAATGTCACAACGACGCGCCCATGAGATATTAAGCCTGATGCGGTCTTTAAATCACCGCAAAAGCTGAAGGGTCACTGAGTTAAATTTGAAATAAAATGCTTAAATCCTGATAAGCTTTTCCAAACAGTATGAAAACAATGTACTTCTGCATCGCGTCGCACTTATGGAAATCTTTGGCTTAAACATATATTGCTAAAAATGTCTAGATTCCAGTAACGGTTAAATAACATTTTGCTTAATATTGTTGATGTTAACAAACTTTACGGCTAACCTTACCTGCAACGGTGAATTGCATTTGTGTTTAATGTAGGTTTTCTATCATGAGCAAATGTTGGAGGTGGAAAATCTGGGCCCGCCCCTCTTTCGCACAACTTGTCAAAATGCTCAACAGCGCCATCACGAGGACAGACAGCGTGACGGTAGCTCTGGATGATGACAGCATTTATGTGGTGCGACTAGACATTTTTTATAAAGGCGTTCGATCCACATGCTAAGATAAATGCCTGATTTAGATTCTTGTATGGAACATGCGGAGTTTTAATGGTCGTTATCGTAACCTAAATTCAAATACAAAAAATACCTATTTCGGTATCTTTTTTCGAGAGCGTTTCTGTGAAAAATGACTCGAGATTATAAATTAGAAATATAACCAAGTATTTTTAACATTAAAATGAATGGGTTTGTAATCACCTCCAAAGGTTTTCGCATCTATATCTCTGTTTCCTTATGTTCTTTTTTGTGAATTCCACACTGTTTTCGTCGGCAGAACCAAGTTGTCATCGACGGCGAGAGTACCAACACGCGACTGTAAACAACTAAAACATGGAGGCTGATGCAAAACTTCCCACCATTTATTGAGACGACCGCGCTACACATGTATTTAAACTCAAGGATTTTGTTTGTTCGTTCTTTTTGTTGTTAGTCTTGTAAAAAATGACTTGCGATTTTTGTTTGTGATGACTGTTTGTTTGCGACTGCCTAAACATGAAGCTTTACATATGAAAAATGCCTCATTAATAAACTGAAATAAAGCTTTATTGTATCAGGTGGATAAGAACAACAAAATGATACAGCTAGGTAAAGCAAAGGGCCATGTGAGGCATGCAACAACACAGGCAAAAGAAATGTTGACACTTTGGCAAACGCACGGTTTTTTTGCTCATATGAGATCAACAGTCAACTGTTTATACAGAAACGGATAGGACTAACACAGTGCGGAAAGATGAAAATAGTAGGTAGTTGTAGGCTTCTGATACATAAGACCAACACGACGCGCTAAATGCAAATTGGACAAACACCAGCAAGATCCAATGTTGGTTCATTTAAGAGCTATACATTATACACAGTACATGGTCAATGTTTTTACAGAGGTAAGTAGTTACAAGAACTTTTTGTGCGTCTTTCATCACCACAAACCGATATATGATCGAAATGACCCGTTAAAATGTAAATACGCAACCATAACGTTTGTTGAAATTACGATTATATCAATTGTACTTCGCGTTACAGTGACGCTTTCACAACGATTAATTTGTCAACATTTCTATTCAAATTGTGATGAATATAAACACGACAGTGGATAGCGATTTCAACAGCGTGTTGACCTCGATGCAACAAAATCCCTCGAATATGAAAATAAGACGACCACCAACAATGGAAATGTCAGACATCCGGCAACACAATCCTTATTGGATAAGTTTTCTCTATCATATGATCGGGCGGGTATTTGTTCTTTGTGAGAATAACGAACATGAAATTCTTCGCTCTGTGGTGTTGGAATTTCGAACTTTGGTAATCGTCGTGGTCGGTTGGCTTCACCAACTTCATGTACCTAAAAATAGTCTGGTTACAACGCGTAATTTTTGTTGAGAAGAACGGTCCAAAAACGACGATCGTCTTGGGTTTTTTAGAGATTTTGGAGGAATAAACACATTAGTTGCGGCACCGACATTAGAATTTGACAAAATAAATCTTGCTCTTGCACGTTTCATCACACAACTTTTATCTGCTCAAGTAAAGAAAGCTTTTTTAGGTTTCATGACCTTTTAAACAACAACATGCCAAACAATCGGTTTGAGTTTCCAAATTTGCGAAAACTATTCGGTAACAATTAAAAAAACTTTGAAATGCATTGGTTAAAACAAGGGCAAATATATCTCTAATCGAGTATTAACGTAAGGAAAATTATACGTAATCCGTACTTTTCATTTTCCAGCAATTCTCGGGTCATAATGTCAGACATCAAGTTCGGAGTGATTTGGTTGAAAAGATCCTCTACAGTTTCGAACATATCAACTTCAAGCATGTCCAGCACAAGCGGTTTGCCAAAGCTACAAAGAACACAATTTGTTTCAAGTTTCCCGTTTTCACGTATCACGCAATACTTGTTTATGAACAAGTCAGGGGTTATTTAAACATTATGGAAACGTAGAAAATGCCGAAGTTTCGATTGCTGTACGTTGCAAGTAATTGCAATCACCTAAGTTTCGTCATTAATTCAAGTAAATACCTTTCCGATAGAACAATGAGAGTCATTTTGAAAAAAATACAAAACTAATCATTCAGATTTCGTGGAATTACTGTTACAAACAACAAAAAGCAACAATTTATAAAAGCCAGGCACCTCTAATATAAACGACGACAACCTACCGTATGGCTCCCAGCAACCCAAGCCTAACCGTCTCTGGTTGCATGTTTTGGGGGTTAAGGGCACAGAGATAATTTGTGTCTCTGTAGCGGAGAAAAATGCCTGCTTGGCCAGTGGGATCGATAAGCATTGGCCACTTGCCAGAGTCCCGGATGCGGTTGCCCACGTCACGCATGAGCACTTCGTCGATCTCCCGGATGTTGCATTTCACGCCCGGAAGGTTGTCCTCACCCCCTGAGTTGAGAAAAAACTACGTTTATGTTACGTAAATGATGTTTGTGCGATTTTGACCTTGATTTTGGTCTTTGTTGGAAACCCAAAAGTGTCAAAAAATTCTGTTATACTTTGCATATGGTACACTTTGGTTGAAAATTACATTTTAATTCAAAAAATGTTCTGTTTTATCCAATATCTTCATTTCAGAAGTTGTGTTACACGAACTTAACTTATTGAACTAAGCGCAGATTAATTAACAATTAGCATTTACCTTCGTGTTCCTGTTCCCGTAGTTTTAATTTAGCTTGTTCCAAATGCTCGCGTGCTTTCATAGCGTTCAGCTTGGCTATCTCGAGATCACCTTCTGCATCTTTTATCGTCTGCACGTACAAATACAACGCATACGTCAGTATGATTTATGTGACTGTTCAATGTAAAAAAATCTTAACAAACTGAAACACATAATATCTAAATTTTCGGACTAAAATTAAAGCAAAATTGGATAAGAGAACACTATCATTATTCTAAATTAATGGTTTGTTTAAAAACTACAGTTAAATCACTTCATGTGGTTTTCAATGGTGACAACTTTCAAGTAGTTTTAACCAAATCAATTTCCGTGGACGAACTCGCTTGTCCACAGCATACTTAAGCGCGACTATACAAACAATACAAAACCCTTGACAAAACTCACAGCCTCCGAAGGGACAAACCACAATCTTCGCAAACTCGCGCTAAATGTGTACACAAACACTTACTTTGTGGTACAATAGCAGTTAAAGCTTACGAGATACTCAACATACAGAACACCAACGCACAACACACGCGCATTCGTCACTACTGTTAAGATCTCTGCATTCCATCCAAACAAACCTTTACATTCGAAAACAACAATTACACTTCATGACGTCACTATGCACGCTACTTACGCCAAGTGTGATTTCGGTGTTTTCGAAGCCCGTGCTAACGGCATGGTCGTGTTCATGTATTCGCTTTTCCAGTTCTGTATAAGCTTTTTCCAAAATCCTTTGCCGTGAATCGTATTCCTTTTGTATTTCGTCAAGTTCGTTTTGTAACCTAGCCGCAAAAGAGCACTAGTTTCCGAAAGGAAAATTTTGCTTTTGGTTTGGCAAGTAAATTATTTTTTATAAGACGTGAAAAAAATGTGATTTTAAGTGCTTTATCATTCCTTGTATCGCCAGTTTAACTTAATAAACTGTTAAAACTACAAAAAAGCTACGTTAAAGCGAGCTTTCAAACTCATTGGTGAATAACTGTTATTTGCTAAACCCATTTATCACAAGATTTAACATCAGTTCTAAAAAATCAAATAAACTGACTTGTTGGTAACGGCAGATTTCCTCTTCAGGTTTTCATCTTCTCTTCGCTCTTTTTCTGCCTCCATTTTCTCCAGGAGAGAATCGGTGACGCTGACGTCCCAATTCTCCAGTGTTTCTACAATCGCATCAACTGACGCCACCTTCATAATAAATGTTACGAATTTACCACATTTATGTAAAAAAGGCTGTAGACCTTAGATTTTAAACCAAAGTCTTTTCCAAAACAAGCAAAAAAATTGCCCGCAAAAAACTGAATTTGGTAAATCACTTATTGAATGCCACAAACTGTGTGACTCTTTTAGATGTTAATTATCGGCCTTACTTTGAATGTCTACACGCCTTTTTTTGCTCCAGCGATAGCGCCAGAGATAAAACAATAAATAAGAATGGAAATTTAGTGCGATTGTGGAACAAAACATATTTCAAAAATAACCTGGGCTGGGGTATTTCCATCGTGTGCGTGAAGTCTTGGATCAGCACCAAATTGCAATAGACAGTTAACTGCTGACATGTGAGCTCCGAATGCTGCTCTGTATAATGGGGTTCTGCCCCAAGCACCAATGGAATTTGGATCCGCACCTAATATATGTCAAACAATGCACAATGAGTGGCTCATCTTTACAAAAGCAGGGATTTTTTTTTATTTTCTATAAATGAGTCTACACAATGCATATTGCACACAGTGCACATTGCGCACATTGCACACAATGCATATTGCACACAATGCATATTGCACACAATACACATTGCACACAATGCATATTACACACAATGCATGTTACTGCAATGGTAAACGAAAACAAAACTAGGGATTTGTCAGACTGATGGAACAATAACAATTTACAGCACATCACCTCTTTCAATGAGGAAAGTTATGGCTTCGACACCGCCACCACCACCAGCTTCTGATAGTGGTGTGTTGGCATTTGCATCTTCACACTCAACCAGTGCCATCTGGTGTTGCTGCCTGACGATGCAACCAATTTCATCAGTGGGGACACCATCTGCATCATCGCGTTCGCTCACCTTCACACAGAAAACCCGTACACAATGCAGCTACTAGATGATTTATTTACAAATTTATTTTGCTGCTTTTTTTATTTTTGGAATAAAAACAAACATTTTTACTGTCAAGCATTTTAAACTGTCACAAGTTTTTTTATCAAGCTTATTTATGTAAATTATATTTCCCATAAATTAAAAAAAATGCTTCACAGCTAAATCACATGGAATAATGCATATACTTAAAGGAAGCTACCTCCTTTAGTATGTTATTCATTTCATCAACATCCCCATCAAATGCAGCTTCCAGCATTCTTTTCCTTCGTTTGATTTCCTCTTTTTTCCTCCTCCTTTCCTCTTCTTCTTTTTCCAGTTGTCTTTCTGCTGCTTCTTGCTCTGCTTTTACCATAGCAACAAAGGCCTAACAATGATATCAAAATGACAAGTTAAAGATTTGGTTTGCAATGGTTGAAAAATACAACAGGCCTACTTCTCTTTGTATCTGTTCAATGGTTTCTTCATACTGTTTCTTTTGATCTCTTAATTTCTGCAATTGCCGTTTGGCAAGATATCTTGAAAACATTCCAAAGCAATCACAATTAACTTTACTGCACCAAGAAATCTTACGGCATCCAATGCAAAACATTAGTAATACTTTTACACACATTCCAGCAAGTCATTAAGGTAAAAACATTGGGTATGTACCTTTTTATATTCTTCTGAATTACAATTGCTGCAAGATCTTCTTTTGTTGGTCCCTTTTTGACTTCCTTCTTTGTTTCTTTTGCTGGTGGTTTGGTTCCTCCTTTCTTCGATACTACATTTTGATTTCCACTGGGTTTTTTAGCAGTTACTGCAAAAATGTAGCTTTTATATAAGTTTGATTAACAGCATTAGGCAATATGGTAACAGAAACATAAAATAGACATTTATTAGCATATCAAAGAAATTGCAAACTTTACAACATAATGTGCATAAGTGCAGCAGTTATGGAGCAAAAGATGTGTACCATTGCCTCCAGGTTTTTTAACAGCAGTTCCCCTTTGAGCAGGTCTGACAGGAGGTTTCTTCGGTGGCATGGATTTAGTATCACAACATTAAACTTACTGCTAAAAAATCTTCCTTTGCACACGGTATATCTGCAAACTACAGTAGCCTACATTTAAAAGCAAAAACCAAAATGACCCTATATGAGGCAATTTTGTATTTTTAAAGTTTAGGCCGAAAGACTAGTATCACTGATTGATAGAAAAACAAAAGAAAGCGCGCCGACTCCAGAGGTTCTGGGCAATCTGAGGTAGCGTACGTTGTAGTTGGTAACAACGCGTGGTAAATTTAGGAATAGCGGTAAGGATTCATGCCAAAAAGAGCGGTAAATCAACAGAAATCTTTCAAAAGTACTTCATTGCTTATATTTCCGTCACCAAGTTTTTCTTGCTAACTGTGATAATATGAACCCTTAAAGAGATTATTTTCCCCTGAAGTATCAATAATTTTTAACTCCTCGATGAAAAACATCACAACTTCCACCCCATTAGTCGACAATTGGTCGCTAGACAGCGCACATTAGCTGACGCAATTAGCAATTTAAAGCGAGAAAATATAATCTATCGCTCTATCGTTGGACGCTATCTAAAGTGATGAATTCCCGGATATCAAATGTATCTACATCACAACATTGGTTCATTGGAAACTATTTGACCCTCGTATTGCCAGTCTATATTATAAATTTAACTATAATATTCTTGTGCGCATAATATTGTTGATTTACTTATAGGAGTGCCTACTTGTGCCATTTTATTTTGCGAATCAATTGTTCATACGTATTAAAAGTATATATTACATTGCTCATAAGCGCGTCCAAAATTTCGCATGATACGCTTTTATAGCGGACAATAAAAATATTACTGTTAGATTACTATTTTATTTTATTTGGTTTTTTTGTTGGCGATAATGTAGTATTTGCACCAATGGGTGTGTGTGTGTTAATCCACAATGACAAAAAAGCGACGACGACAATGTCATTGCCTGTAAAGATACCAAGAGATGTTTGCGGTTGCTGGTGCCATGGCAACAGCTCGTTTTTAGGAACACTATTAACGGTTTTGCTCATAATTCTGGGAATAAAAAGACTGGCCCATACTGTTGTTAACATTGTCATGTTTCATGTACGAAAAACGTTTCGGCAAGAACTTATGCTCATCAGTATGAAAGCTCGTTTTTGTTACGTTAGTAATTGGAGGAAAGAGGAAGTGTATTTTCAAATGTAAGGCACACATAGCCTACGTAGCCAACGCTGACGATTCTTTTTTGTTTTTATTGAATAAAACTAGAAGAGAACGCCGCTCCAATCATTACATTTGAAGTCAATGGAAATATATTCCGGTTGTCGTTGTCGTTTTTTTGTGTCCGCCGCAAAGCAAACAAAAATATTAGGTTATATTTGAATGCAATCCTTTAAGGGACCCGAGGTACACATGGAAAGAGTTATCCCTAGTTTAAAACAAAATGAAGTCGGTGGTTTTGAGCAAGTGACTACCACAGAAACCTTTGAGAATATCAGATTTATTGGCATAGAAACAGCGGAAGTTCCCCGAATTAAGTTTGATGTGTTGAGAAACGTTCCACACCAAACCTCGGCACTTCAACAATGTTGTCCCATCGTCTCGCACATTGTAGCCCAAGCCCCGCAAACAGATCAAATATTATTAGAAAGCAAATATTTTTTGTCGAGCCCGCAAGCTGATGCTGCCCCGCTAAACGGGCATCCAATTGATCACCAACCTAAAGTAAACACGCAATAGGTCGACACACCTTTTCTAAGCACACCTCGCGTATTGATTTGGCTGATTTTCCATGTTCAGATTCTGTGAGAGTACATATAGGTCCATATTTTAGGTTAACCACAGAAACTGAATGTTGTTTGGAATTTAAATTTGTTTTGAATACTCGTGGTCTTTACAAATTAACATGCTGCAGCACCCAAAACCCTGGTTTTCTCAAAAACGACGTATCGAAGATGGGGAAAACGTTAAGCGTTTGTGTTTATTGCAGCCATCAAATGTAAAACTCTACAACCTATACATGTGATGTCCAAAATTCAAAAAAGGCAAAGCTAATTTCGTGTAAACTGTATAGCCTATTAAAACCTTAAATGGGGAACACTAATGATCTTAAAATTAGAATAAACTTATACATAAACTTATCAGAATAAAATGTAAAATCTGTCCCAGTAATAATAACATCATGCAGGCACTCAGTGGCATATATGTATACAACCACGCCAACCCATCGTAAATGGGCACACGTTGCCGTAAGTATCAAAATGTTAGTTCTTGGGCAAATCAAGAAGCTTTTTGAGGGCAGGTCTCGACCATACAGTAGCCTCGAAGATTATCGCGCTTTTCTCCCCAGCAAACTTATCAAATACAGAATCCTTTTTCGGTAAATGAGGGAAATTAATCAACGTCATGTTAAAGAACCGGTATTTGTCCAGAGTTTGACCGAAGCTTTAAAGATGACTGTATACGGACCAAACACACGCATATTTATCCGAGTGGCGATAAGCCAATTAGTCACTAATTCAGAGTGCAAGTAATCAGTGAAATTTACCCAATGATCTTTCTAGTTCATTGCTCGATAGAGACCTCCTTTATGAAGTGTTGCACAGTTTTGATAAGGATGTTCTACTTCCAGGTCTATCCTCCACCTTTTTGAGAAAAAGGACCATTTTTCAAATGTGAAAGACTACAGGCCTACGCATTTACGAAAAATTCCAGGTCCCATTGTTGCTGTTGTGTAGGATCAGAAATTCGGCGTTGATGCGTTTTGCTCGCGTTCCATTCTTCAACCCCTCTTTCATTCAGGGATTTTCTCTCAGTCGAGGCCGGTGTTCGAAGCAGCCAATAAAAAAAATATCTATTGTATAGAGATAGCAGACAGTATCGCATTGCGTTCCAGCAGATTATTTTTAAGTGAAACTAATGTTTCTTTTTCGGGCAATATCAAAACTTCAACGAAAGTTTCTAGGGAATAATTGGCTAAATTTTGGTGTTATTGCTAAAAGATTTGCGTCAGAATTTAGTGCAAACAGAACCCACAAATTTGTTTGCGTGCAGTCTGTTTTTTCAGTATAAGTTTTCACCGACAAGTAGGTTTGTATCTAAAATCGCGATCCGCTAGGTGGGGTTGACGTTGACATGACAACAGATCAAAATTCGAACACAGCGCAGGATGAGACACGTGACTTGAAACCAGGTAAATATGGAGTAGCGCGGGTTTGAATGGATGTATTGGTTTTGTGATAATCTCTTTGCGCTTAGTGTCAATTGTTTGTTTTTTCAAAATATTCGCTGTATTGTGCGCTGTAATATTTGCTTTATTTTACTAACTGACAGCATATAGCATGTAAATATGTTTGGTAAAGTAATACAACACTAAGATTTGGTAAAGACCTACAATGCCCCAAGAATTTGTATTTCGTAAGTTTGTTTTCTTTTGTGTGACAATCTTATTGGACATCAGTTTATGGTGTTTGTGTTTTCAGCAACCCCAACTTTCAAGTATGAAAATGAGGCATTCAGTGAAGATGGAGACAAAACTGTGGTAATCATAAAGAGTTATAATGAAGTGGAATTTTGTATTTTTTTGTATTATTCAATCTTTAAACACAATTTTCAACACTGGAACATGTTAACATTATGGGCAGCGGCCCATCTACTAAAACTTTTTAAGTAGACGTTTAATTGTCTGTGGTGAACACTTGAATGTTGTTTTTTACAATACTTTATGGCCAACCATAGTTGAGAACATAAACATTTAAAGCAAAAAACTGCAATTGGCTTTTGAGTATTTGTGCTCTACAACCAACGTTAAACATGTCTATTTAGAAAGCCAATGGTGGCCTGGCTCAGATTGTAAATGCAACAACAGCAGCAACAAAATGGAAAGATTTGGCCAGGACGAGAAGGTTTATGCTGGGTAGGTTTATCTAAACGCAATGTGGTGGCTTTTCACTTTTACATTTCTTTAAGTGTATTCTGTTCTTTGGTTTAATATGAAAGCTTGGTTGTCCTTGGTTGAATATGTAAGTAGTTCCTTCACAAATAAAGGAATTATGCTAAAATCAGCAACATTTAACTATCAACAGACCATAAGACAATTTTTTTTTAATGTTTGCAGCGAGAACTACACACACTGGTTTGGATTTAAGTCAAGATGAATTGAGTCAAGAAACAGAAAATGGTTTCAAAGGTATGGTCAACACCAGTAGCATATTTACAAATTTGTGACATTTTCTACACATTTTTTAAGCATAACAGTAAAAAAAGTGACTTTATAAATGTTCTTGAAAAAAAATAAAGGTGTGGAAATTTTTCTTCAGGTTTTTATTCCCACTAACAACATTTTAAAAGATTAGCTATAAACACCACACATTGCATCAAGCAATACAATATATCCATTTGGTTATATAATTTATTTTTTATTGTTTACCTCATCATAAACTTGCCTTTTTACATAATATATATATACAGGACCAAACTTAAATCAAAGAAAATTGAACCAGAAATTAATCAAGCACTTTGTTGAGCTTCAGAAACTTAACAGTGATGAAGATGTGGTAAATATAATCTTATTTTCATGAAAGCATTTCTGTAAATTGGATGTATGTTGAAATTTGTGTTCAGGTTGATTTTGATCTTATTGAAAAGTTAATCAAGGATGGGGCAGATGTAAATTGTGCTGATAAGCATGGACAAACCTTATTACATGAAGTAAGTGCTCTTTTGAAATATTTGCGCTGACAGAATGAAATAATCCAGGATTTCTCTGCAAACAGTCTAGGCCAAATTTTGCAACCCATATGATTCTGTTATTGCTTAATGTTACCGAGTTTATTATCTGTCTGATAAATTATTTGAAACGTTTAGTTGCAGGTATGAAAATAATTGTGCTTGTTATCGAATTTTATTTTGGGTTTTCTTTTATGCTACTGCACTTCGATTTAAAAATAAATAGTAATGGTTTGCTGTTAATTTTTACCGATAAATGTTTGTAAAAGTGCATGAAGAGTTAAAAATTGTAAGTTCTGACCCTTCTGTTTTTAGGCTGCTCGTACATGGCATACAGATGTTGCACTCTTTCTTATCGAACAAGGGGCCGACATCAACAAAGCAGACAGGTAATTCTTTTGTAAATGTTTTCTTGTTTTAGGCAACGGTCAGATTGTGAGGCAGGTTTCACATTATTTGTTTGTGTAGGATGGGTTGAATGGCCCAAGCCCATTTAGTCAGTGCATCCAGTAATAGGTTTTGCCAAAATGGAATACAACCTTTGTTTTAGTGATTTTATTGCAGAAATGCATAAGTTTAAAATTGAAATAAGTCCATAAACTGCTCTTCAATTGATTTAAAAGCCCATTGCCTGTTCATGAAAAACAATTTATTTAAAATACAATATACACTGTACGTACCATAACATTAAAGTTGACCTGATGTTTGCCATGAACTATTTCAATGGCTCAAATTTTTTACAAGTAAATGTTTCTTGAACTTACATGTTGTAAGCACACATTGATAACATGTTTATTTCAAATGGAGACTCATCTTGTTGTATAGATATGGTAGAACTGCTCTTCACATTGCAGCAGCCACCAATTACCCTGAAATGGTTGCGGTTCTAGTTGAAAAAGGAGGTTCGTGTTTGACTAATTTTTTTTATGACGATGTTAAGCAGTCGATTTTATCCTTTATTATCATTTCATTATAATGTGGTACAATAGATATTGTACAGATAAACCCAAAAGGTACCTCACTTAAAAATGTACTTTCACTTTCGATAAACTTAAACACGTGTTTCATCATCTTTACAGCAAACATCGAAGTAAAAACGAGAGAAGAAGATCAAACACCTCTGCATTTTGCGGCTCGAAACGACGCCACTGACTCGTTAAAAGTGCTGATCAAACTTGGTGCCAATAGGGAATGCAAAGATTTCAGACGCAGAACGCCGCTATTTGTAGCCGCCGAACTTGGTAATTAAACGTATTTGTACTTAAAGCTCCTTTGTGAGACTTTTTATATCTACCACCAAAGGCCCCAGTAAAAATATCGTATTTATATTTTCATTGAAACGAAATTTGGCACCAGTCGCAACAGATTTAACAAAACGACATCCACTGAAACGTGGGGTAAGAAACAAAAATATATGGCAAAACCTTTCCTCCTAACCGTTTTCAAAGATCATCGATTCTTTATAAGTATAACAGTGCGTAATCCCAAAATTGGTAAGATTGAAAATCAAGCGCGTAAAATTGCTGTTCGCATGAAATTGATCGTTCATTGTCCTGCGTTTCACCAATAATAACGTATTATTTTCGCCTCCAATTTCTGGAACTTACTACCTATGTAGTGTCATATATGCTACTGTGTACAGAAAAACCAATATTCTATTTTGCCTACTGTTGGATTGTATACAATCCACGGATACTTTTGTGTATACATAAAACGTTTTACTTGTCCTCGTGAAATTACGATGGTTGTATTGTCGTTGTCTAAGGTCTGGGTAATAATTGTTGCAATTTTTAGATCGCAGCGACACGGCTAGGTTTCTGATTGACATAAATGCCGATGCTACTGTTATTGACGATGCTGGACAGAGTTGCATGACGCACATGATTACCAATATGGGACCTGTGGTAAGCTCTAGTTTTCTTGTAGTTTGCGTACAAAGCTCACACTGCAGTACATTTTAAAATAATGTCCATAGTTGAGTTTATTGAAATTTCGTAATGACACTGTTTTGACAATGTATCAACCGCCTTACTATGTACGACACATAACACAAAATTTTACATTTTAAACTTTTATATTATTATTGTCATTTTTAGGCTCGTCAAGCTCTGGACCAGTTTCACCGAAAGGACAGAGCGAATAGAAAACAGTATTTCTTTCTCAATCTTCTCGAATCAATGCGAATACGTAAGTTATTCGAATACGTAACTGTTTTAAGTGTAGCAATATTAAGAATCTTGAAATTCTACACGCTTTCGAGAGCTTCATGAAAAAAATATTTTTTAAATTTTTTACAATAAAAGCAGGCAGTTTTCAAACGCAATCGCACATAATTGCAAGAATAGCTTTAAATTTTTGTGCGACATTTGAAATTTTACATCGGCCTAGTTGTCAGCTATGGGTTTGGTAGAATGGTCGAACAAACTCTTAAGGCAAGGTCTGGTAACTTGACCATTTTGTTGATTTATGGCTTTGCTGATTGCCCATACCATGACCAGAAACGTGTAACATAACCTCTTTCTGGAGAAAAATACAAAAATTCGTAGCGTTACAATAACAAAATACAGAAAACTTCGCGTGGGCGCCACTTAACCATCATTTGAATGTAAACAGTCGTGGTGAGACACGCCCACGCTCTGGCGAGATGCCGTTTGTCACGTAACAATGCCCTCCGCTGAGCTCTGGAATAACAGCTTACTGAAATAAATAAAAGTTTGTGACCAAGTGGGCGCACAGGGATTCCATTTTATGTGAAGAACAACATGTCCACTAACAATCCAGCGAAGTGCGAGACATTTTCTTTACAAGCAAAAATGCCTTTCTATGCAATAATATGCCGGTTTTACTAAAGTGTAGCCAAACTACAATACATGTGGAAAATTAATTGTCCTAAAACAGCACATTCGTTTTCCCCATTCCAAGTTGAAGTTCGCCAACACATTGCTGGGGATAAAGAAGGTCGTAAATTTAATGTGGGAAACACAAAACTGCACATATTTTTTGTTTTGCAGAGGGAAAGGGTCACAGCTTGGCAAAAACTCCGGTAAGAGTAAACATTTTTAATTTCA
Organism: Ascidia mentula; assembly: GCF_947561715.1. Taxonomy (NCBI): domain Eukaryota; kingdom Metazoa; phylum Chordata; class Ascidiacea; order Phlebobranchia; family Ascidiidae; genus Ascidia; species Ascidia mentula. Next base: position 17,313,014 of record NC_138568.1, on the reverse strand, counting down.
GGGCAAGTTATAACTTTGCAGAATAGGCCCTTCCTTATACTTGGTTGTAACAGCAAGGTTTACTGAAATAAAATCGTGAAGTCGTCAGCCTTACTTCAAATTATCGCCATTTTGCAGCTCGAAGTTATTGTGACCTATCGACAACTGGACCTCATCATGCATCCCGTCATAATGAGATTAATTGACGTGAAATGGAAACTATTTGGAAGGTACGAAAAATGTTACTTTGAATATCCTCTTGTATTTTAACAGCATTTCGCTGTTTCAATGAAAAGTTTTTTTACAACCTAAAAAAAAATTTGCCAAATAATAACTTTACAAAAATTCGTGCTCGGGGATTTCCCGCAAACATAAACGACCTCAATAATAGAAACATTAGTATATTTTGTTGTCATTGTATTGTGCTTGTGCTAGGGCAGTTTTTAAGTGGTTAACCACATGTGTACTTACAGGCGGAGAGCACTCCAGGCCTTGTTTCTTAACCTGTTCTTTGTGATTGTGTGGACGATCTTGGGCGTCGGTGTTCCGTGGTTCTACAGAAGAGTTTACAACTTCCCAAGTGTGAGTTCAATTCCACTCAATATGCAAGATTGTTTTGTGATGTAACAACTAAGCATTTTTTAAAAGCAATTAAAGAATGTTTAATTTTGAAACATAACAACCTAATTGTATTGCTGACGCTGTTTTATTTTTTCTACAGGATGGCTGGAGGGTTGCTTTCTTAGTGCTGGGATGTCTGATGGCAACATATTACGTTGTCTTTGAAATACGGGAGATTTTCAGCTCACGTGAGAAATTCACACTTTGGAAGGAATGGCGGGAAAAACAAATAAACAGAGATCTCCAGTTCTGTCATCCAAAATGGCCCGAAGTAGGTTATCTGTCTGTTTTTTTCGTCTTGTTGTTCATTCTAGTTTAAAGTAGTTGTTTGTCCTTGGTTTTTAACCACTTTGGGACTAGCTTGTATCTCATGACTGCCTATACTTGCTAAATACCCACTGATGGTGAACCAAAGGCTTTACAATACAGACTTTTGATTGCAAATAGAAGAAGAGCCATTTAAAGTCCGGTTAGTCCGGTTGTACCTAAAAACAAAACTAGAAAAAGAAAACCTATTTAATTTGTTACTGTGACAACGTTCACAGGAAGAGAAATATCTAAAACGTGAAGTTGATTGTTTGGATGAAATGTTACCAAGTTACTTTCGAGACTTTTGGAATTACTTTGATTGGACCGTGTACTTTCTTATCTTCAGTGTTGTGGTAAGAGATAGGGATAAACTTAACTTGGGAAAATATATTATCTTGACATTTAAAACTATTTGATATACAATTTGTGTAGTTTATAGGTCATTAAACAACAAGCAGTTACTTTTAACGATGCTTTTTTGCTTATTAAACGCGTAGTAGTATCTACCGATACTTATTTACAGATCATACACATAGTGGACGTGGCTACTCCGCAGTTCCAACCCTTCTGTTGCCTCAACGCGGCTTGCAACAACAGCCTGGATCCGTCAGTCTGTCAGGATGGTTTCGTCAACAACTTGAACTTGAGTGTTTGGAACAACAGAATTTTTGTCTGTCTCGTCATTTGTCTGTGGCTGAGACTCATGAAGGACACGAGAGCTTTTAGGTAAGTGTTAATTTTATAGGCTGCAACTTGATGTATGGTTTGCTTAGGACGTAAAGTGATTTTAGAGTTTTTTTGGCCTCAAAACCTGTATAATTTCTCCAGTGGCCTGTCTGTGTGCACGTAACTACAGCAGAAAATGTGCAGTAATTGTTTTTAAAATTGTCTAAAATAGAAGTAGAAAAATCAGTTTCCAGCAAGTAAGTTCGCCGCTAATTTCTTTGCGGTCCACAATGCAGCTAATCTTAAAAAACATACTGATTTCGCCAACATAACCTTTACCGTATTCATTATTTTCATTCGATTGCCAATCTATGTGATTATTTGTTCCGAGCAAGCGTTCCAAAACATCAAACTATTGTTAGATTTCTCGGTCCCTTCATAGTTATGTTGGGAAAGATGACGTGGGATATTGTGCGTTTCGTTTACCTTTACCTCGAGTTCTACATCCCGTACTCGTGCGCCTTCTGGATGATTTTTGGTGAGTAAATTATGCCCTGCCTTCTCTAAATATCTTTATTCGAACTTTTTCTTCGAAAACTGCAAATTCAACCAACCTGAAGTTAATATTCTTGCTTTGGCAAAAACTAAACGACAAAATTATAGTTTGCAAATTGTCTGCATTAACTTGAAACACATTTACAGCTAAACGCAAGTTGTGTTTCAACGTGTTAAGCAGCCTCCACCAATAACCACAACGCATTTCCGCAGGCAATTTACCTCTGATTGATTCCATGTCAACCGTGGACCGAATGCTATTCTCCCTCTACCGTATTACCTTGGTTGACGACTACCAGTTCAACGAGATGCAAGCTTACGACATAGTGATGGCGTATATCCTGGTCGGAACATTCCTCGGCATTTCCGCTATTCTCTGCATAAACCTGTTTATCGCCCTGTTGTCCGACACGTTCCAGCGGTAAGGGAGTGTTCTTGGTCACAGGACTGTTACAGGCAATACCAGGTTACCGTTACAATCCTTACACACATTTTTCGAGTATCGATTACGTGTGACTACCCGGTACTTGTCATCTGGTAACCAACAGCACTTTCTGTAGCTATAACGAATGGCTGGAAATGTGATAAAAACCGTGCAACCAAATTCTTAATGTTCTTTTGGTCAAACAGTGTAAGCGGTTCCACGATAATCCCATAAAAGTAATGCAGTGACATCTTTCTCTGTCTGATAATCCTATGAAGTGATAAAACAATGTTTGTGTTCAGTGATCAAAATATTGCTTGTGTTTATAGTGTATACGACAACGCTAACGCCAACGCTGTGATGCAACAAGCCACATTAATGTTGAATATTGAAGAAAGTTTGTCTCTTCATCTTCGCAAAAGGGTCAGAAAGTGAGTATTTGACAAAGTTTGTCAAGATTTCATGTCCAGTCATAAAAATATATAATACATACAGTTACCACTATATTGCCCAACAAGGTTCAATTCTCCATTCAATTGAAAAACTTTTTATTCTACAAAACGCTGGAATTCACATTTTATAGATTACAATTGATGCGTAATACAATATTGAAGCAGGACCAGACGCACTGTTTCTCAATCACTCGAGCGTTTATTTTGTTTGGTCGGCCATGGCGTATTGAGAAAAGGCACGCGTGCAAAAGGGGTGTGTTGTTCTCTCCAGACACGCCTACTTTCTGACGTAGTGCGTCGTTCATAAACACAGTGTTTAAATTAACACATATTTCAAAACAACAATACTGATGTAGTGCCACATTAGAAAAAAAATATGCGTTTAAGAGGGCACTTATCGTAATTTATCCATATTTTAGTGCAGCGAACACCACAAACAGGAAAAATTATACGGCGTACAGTTGCCTAATTTGCACCCGTTTGTGCAAGATCATACTTTTAGGGATCATTTCTATAGTATGTATCTTGAAAACGTCATTTTAACGTGACGGACCCCCAACTGCGATGATGAGAAGCAGTGTTTCCTTCTGAGCATGAAGCTTGGTGGAGGTTGGAGTTTATTCTCCTTCTCTGCTTTGAGGAATGTTCTCTCTTCCTGTACTGGGAGAGGGAGGAAGGGAACGCGTTCTGAGCAGTTTTACCTTTACATAAAAAAGATATTATGTATGTTAGTAAGCAAGTATGTACTCACTAACTCTATAGCTTACGTTTATTCAATGCAAGCAATACTGGAAGGAAATTAACAAACGAGTAAGTGCACCTGTTGTTTAGAAAAATTGTTAGCAAACGTTTGTTTTGGGAGGCATTGCTGTCTTCATAAGTATGTGAACCTAATTTTCTGCAATGAAGAAAATAGTTTCTAATTTTAGCGAATGGTTTTTGAAAAAGAAAACTATTGCTGCAGTTAAATACAAGATTCGAACACTCGGGAATATGATTGATACGCGTTAGAGCAATGTGGTCTCAATGTACGAAATCAGCCACTGCAGAATTGCTTTGTGTTGCTAATACCTATTTGAACATGCGGAGCAACTTTTACCTATGGCTCAAAATGTGAAATGAAAAGTATATTGTCTTTCCCACAGAGACAACATACAAAACAAATTACCAACAGCGTGCCGTTGTACTGATCTTTCAATAATGTATTATTTTAAGATACATTGAATCGAAAGGCAGCCCTGAGGAGCTTTACTACGACGACGATCTCACAGTTGCGCAGGATGCAGATTTAAAGAAGGTTACTATTCAGATCAAGGACCAAATGGACGAACTGCTCGAACATGTTCACCAGTCGGAAACAGACAAAAGATTGGCTGTAAGTACGATGTCTGATGGATCCCCGTAACGATTTTAACTAGTTCGATATTATGGGTAATACATACGTGAAGTCCCAGTAAAAGGTCATTCGTTAACTTCAACAACAGTTATTACTATAGAGATTAGGGATATTAGTGATATAAATATCCGTAATTTAATGGGTCATGCGATGCAACACTATGCTAAAAAACAAGCGACATGCGAATACTAAATTAAGAAGGCTGATAAATGATATTTTGGGTGAAAATCTACGGTGGTGAGGTTACTTACAGGATACCTATTAGAACATGTTATTTCACCACATACACTTCGTAATTCTGTCTTGTACATGCTGAACAAGGCGTTTGACAAGACAAGTTTTCTGATTTAAGTAATGCCTGTAAGGCGCTTCGCCCCCAAATAGACTGAGACCGCTGCCAAATCGCTTCTACAAGTGTCTTTGACGTTGCTCTTTTGGCAATTAAGACTTTTCGGCATGAACTTGTTGCTCTTTCCGATGAGGGCGGTTCTGACGCTGAACATGACGTAATAAAACGACGAGGCTCGCTTCGTCGATCAGCGACTAGTGTAAGATCAGATTTGATGTGACTGTGACGGGCTTTGTTAAACGCAGTTCGTTGATAATGCTTAGCTTTACCAACTAACTTGTGGTTGCGTTGTGTATTGAATAGACGTGTTGTTTTGCCTAACTTTATCGGAATAGCTTGGAAGTCGTGGGATTCGTTTGGCTTGTGGTGCAAGATTCGTTTAAACCAGGGAATCTTAACCTTGTATGATTCCGGGACAAAGTATTTTTTCAAAACCTGGGTTGTTGTTGATCGCGTTCTAAAATGCTTGGGGAATAACTTGTAGACACGGTGGAATCATAAGCGATTTTCTGACACGTAAGTCACCACAAATGCAAGAATTCCCTCCGAATTCCATTTGTACTAGTGAAAACTTAGTGGCTAAGATCATACTTTTAGGGATCATTTCTATAGTATGTATCTTGAAAACGTCATTCAAACGTGACGGACCCCCAACTGCGATGATGGGATGCAGTGTTTCCTTCTGAGCATGAAGCTTGGTGGAGGTTGGAGTTTATTCTCCTTCTCTGCTTTGAGGAATGTTCTCTCTTCCTGTACTGGGAGAGGGAGGAAGGGAACGCGTTCTGAGCAGTTTACCAGTGAATTATAAAATAATCGTTTGTTGGCGTTGCTTTTGTGTGTTGGTTTTAAGAGTAAAACCACGTATGTGTAGTGTTGTGACGCTTATGTGTGCTAATCTTTGTCATGGGACGTTTATTCCCAGTAATGTAAATATCTACGTTTTGCGCAGGACGACAGTTTAACCACTCCAAGAAGCGGAAGACCCACCATGAAAAAAACTCTGTCTGACGTGTTTGCAGTCCAAAAAGCGGTAACAGCTGGAGGTAAATTTACCTATTTTTAAAATTGCAAGGTCTAACACATGCGTTATGCCATTTCGGTAATGGTTGATGTTGATGATTGCTTGTTTGTGTATAAATGATATTCATGTGGTCGCATTTAACAACCTCTTCTGTTTCTTGAAATTTTTCTCGTATACCAAAACGAAAACTATTATAGTATTTTTGGCTGATACAAGAAAAAGAAAATTGCTGTATTTAGTTTCGTATCGTTACATGTCTTTCTCTGCAAACATTAATGTTTACGTAAGCTGTGTCCAACCTTGACTACATTCACCTATTCAACGGCGCAAATAGGGTTTGAGAATTTTTTTTCGATTATGGGAGACATTAATACTCAAATTAAATTACTACTGATGCTGCCAGGGTATGTTTTATTGCTGCAATACGGATCTACGGGCAATAATTTTACTACACCAACGTTTCGGCCACCATGCAGCAGTCTTCATAAGGATGTAAAAAATGCCACGTTGCATTATTCACATTTTTTACATCCTTATGAAGACTGCTGCATGGTTGCCGAAACGTTGATGTAATAAATTATTGCCAGAAGACCGTATTGCAGCAATATTACTTCAGCCCGGAACACAGGGTTTCGGATCCACTAAATTGTAGTTGAGTTTGACAAGTCTGAGGTGCCACAAATGTAAGGAATTCCCTCTAAATCTTTTTGTTTACCACAATACCATTTGTTAAGATCATACTTTTAGGGATCATTTCTATAGTATGTATCTTGAAAACGTCATTAAAACGTGACGGACCCTCAACTGCGAAGATGAGATGCGGTGTTTCCTTCTGAGCATGAAGCTTGGTAGAGGTTGGAGTTTATTCTCCTCCTCTGCTTTGAGGAATGTTCTCTCTTCCTGTACTGGGAGAGGAAGGAAGGAAATGCGTTCTGAGCAGTGGATAATTTTTTTTCCCATTAATTTGCGATTATCAATGTACGAAAGTGAAATCAGCGCAATTGTTTTTCTCTTGTTTTGTCTTAACTTATAATATGATGTAGTCGTTTTCATTCCACTCTTAACCTGCTGAGTAAGTTTAATGTTGTGTAGTTTTCGGAAGCCAAAAGTTACAACGGTAAATTATTTGTGTTTTTTTTTAGCTTTGGCCTCTCAGACCGGCGACGCCATGGCGAAGATTCAGCGTAGAGTTGGGGACGTAACCTCTTTGTTAAAAGAACTGCAGGTATTATTTACAGTGGCCCAGTGAGTATAGTTTGTATTTTGTTATGCGTAATATACGGTCGTGACCCAAAATTTCGGAATTATTGTTTCTTTAAGTTATTTGTTGGAACATTTAAGAGTGTACAAACAGATTCTGTACCAAAACTATACAGCTGTTCCCCTTCCGAACATTTCTGTATAAATAGTTCAACGCCGTCTGAACTACTGTCACCACACTCCCAGTTCATGTTTGTCATACGATAGTAACCTACTTTTGTTGATCAGAGCCCCACGTACCACAGTACTACAAGTCACTTGTTAAAATACCTCCTTAATTTTAATTGTCGTTAGGAGGCGCAATCGGCACAGGAACAATCACAGAAGCGTCTCCGAAACGACGTAAAGGAAATAAAACAACTCCTGTGGAAGTTGGTTCGGTCATCAGGAAGCGGAGGGGGATCGGATGAGAGGGAGGAGCAGGATAGAAGTGCTTCCTCCTCATCCACGAGGTACAGCTCCGGATTACATTTTTTGAAACTAGGAAAGTGTTTTTTGTCATCCCAACGTGCTGTAAAACAAGACCTTCTGCATTCGAATGCTTTCCCATCACACGTTTCTTTTTAGGGCGCCATCACGTGGTCCTATTACTGTTGATGTTATGCTCGCACAACGCTCTGGTGTTCCAATAGCAGGCAATGCGGATAGTAGCAACATCTTCCAAAAACGGTAACCAGAAAAATCCAAATCAAACGGTGTACATACATGTTAGTCTTGAAACTGCCAAACATGTGTACGCCTACGTTGGTGCTTACATTGCTGTATCATGAATAATTTTCTAGAAGCACACCTTATTAAAGTGCAGTATTGGACGTTGGTGAAATATATTTTAGTAGAAATTGAATTGATGCGTCCAAATCTCAGGAAGTTTCAGAAGTGTAAAACCGTCTATTTTTCACAGGCGAAAAGAACCGGTAAACGACGAAGTGCTTGCACGCATGGTTGCACCTGTGCCAAGCGAACCGGAACCAGACGTGAGGTAGGCCTGGTTTTGCTTTGCTTCAGCCCAAATTGTGATACCCTAATCGCTGAAAGTTATTGCATCTTCAAAAAATTTTGCAATTCCTGTTTTCAGACTCTCACCTATAACTCCTGAGATGATTGAGATGTCCAACCTTCCTGGCTCGGCAAGATCGTCACGTGGTTCCTCATCCCAGCCAATCACTGTCGACGTGCGGCCGGGTCAAGGGTCAGCTGTTTCACCGGATCGCGCTGATTCATCCGATGCGTGAGGTTGTTAACGTTTTTAAATCAATTTCGTTTATTTGAAATTTCCTAAAACGCCACGATGCACAACAACTTGGGATAAAATTTCATTATTAAGTCTTTGTAACCAACCATGAAGTTCTTTCTGCTTAATACTTTATGATATGCATTTCAGTGTGTGGTAAACGTGGTTTGCTGGTTTAGGTAACTTTACATTAAGCAAGTCAAGTTAACATAATTTTCCGTAACGATATCTAGTTTGCTTTTACCTCGGCTAGAATTTTTGTGAACAGAAAACGTACGCATTTGTGGAGCTACGGTTGGTTGAAGAGTTTTTATAATGTTTGCGAAATTGTACGTTGTCCATATTTTTTACTTAAAATTTTTGAAGCAGGTAATAGTGTTTCTAAACGTACTTACTTTTCAAATTTTATCGCAGTTTACTCTAAGTTAAGAAAACCACGTCATGTTTTTGGCTTTTGTTTGTAGTCTGTTATATTCTTTGTTTGGTTTGGTAGATACCTGTACACAGCACTATTTGTTTTTATTTTTTTAACTGTGACTTAGACTTTGTGCACCTTCGTAGTAGTGTGAGCTGTATATAAATGTGATGCAATGTGTTTCGTTTTGAATTTTAATTGTTATTTGTCGATTCTCCGTCCATTGCAGCCGCATGGCTCTTCCAGAAGCCCAGAAATGCCTGTCATCCTCTTTTAAACTTGATCCTATACGTTGGTTCAAATCATTATTATGCAGCCCTCACGCTTCAGCGAGCATAGCTATACCAACTAGGTAATTGTTGGACTGGCAACCAGGCATGTGGCAAACCATCTATTACATATATGCATTGTGTCTGTATACATGCATTTTTTACGATATGAGAACTAGTGCGACGTTTATCGCTCAGTCAGTCCATTTTTTCTATGTTGGTTTCAATCCTACCTCGTGTTTGCCTCTGATTTCTTTTCGTACGAAAAGAATTTTCCTAATTTTTTTACAAAAAAATGTATTTGGCGTTATTTTACAATTGCATTCTATTAATGTTATTTTCAAACTGTGTTGCAATTTACCATCGCAAACCCATCGTGTACTGTAATTGGCAAGTTACAATGTAATAAACATTTCAGTGATAATATGTTGGTAGTTTTTTAAGCGATAGTTACTGCCATTGAAGTAGAAACTTAACACGTACAAATGAATCGAATTACTGACATTGCAACAAGCTACACAACGCAAACAAGCATAGGAATGTGCGACTGCCTTTGATGTAGTATCCTAGTCTTTTGACCTTTAATTTATTCTTTACATGTTTCAAGAGAAATATTATGCAGTGTAGCTTTAATTTACAAATCATTATAACGGTTATTTCATTATTCGTTTATATTGAATTGCTGGGTTCAAACGTCATGCGATTAACCACGTTATTTTTTACAAAAGACACGCCGAGATTTGAGCCTTGTTTTTTATGGTTTACAACCTATATATGTAATTAAATGGTCATTTCACAAGAAAGGAATCGAAAAAGAACCTATTTCACCCATGGGTTAACGCCTACTTCGGCTTATGCATGCTTGAATATAAGGCCCACGGATATGGGGGGAAAAAACCCTTCCATTAGATCACTCTCCCGTCCATCATTAAAAAAATATCCGCCTATGTTTCACATCTCGGCACTAACATCCATTTTCATTCACCCTGTTATCAGTACATTTACCATTTTCTTCCTACTCTTGTCGTTTATTGCGTTTTCCTCTACTTTTTTTCTGGTGTTTTGTTGTGTTTTTATCTACTTCACTGTACACTCTACGCCTACATGAGTGCTGCACACCAACATCACAACATGCGATTTGACCATCCCCAAGACCTACGATGATTCAAATTGCGCAAAGTTCCAGGCGATGCCGACCATCTCCAACTAAAACCACCACGATTGGACTGTTTAAAATGCATGTGACACGGAAAAAAAGAGATGTTCATAACGTTAAAACACCTTTAGCGAAAAAAGTAGCTTTATACACGGCGACGGGTTTTTGAGATACAGCTGGCCAAAGTCGCATTTTTACCGCAGCGAATGAAATCGTGCGAAAGCAAGATTATTGTGTGGCATGACGTCATAGAAGGCGCTTTGGTCGTGCGAGTGCTGGCAGCAAGGCTGATGTGTAGGAATTGAAAACATTGTAAAACTGGTTTGGTATAGTATTGCATTAAACATGGGACAACAAGTGAACAAGTGCAACAAACGGATTTTGATGTTAATTCGAGCTGCCGACAGATTGCTATAACGTGATACATGAACTTCTGAAAATACGACGGAGACAAGCCGTCTATTTAACTTTATCGTTTTGTCCACTTACAGCAAAAGATAGAAGTAGGTTAATTGAATTTTGAGGCTGGCAAAGACCGCCGAGAAAAAACGACCAAATTAGCGGATTATGCAACCAACACTGTTACTTTTACACACGTTTGTGTTGTCCTTTTGTACGTGGAAAACCGGTCACGAATATAAACAATGCCAATATTATATTTTTCATATTAATATTACACTGTGTTCGCTACAGGCATTTTTGTATTTTTTTCGGCGAACGAAATTATGTTTTACCTGTTTCCTCGGAAGATGTTGTGTTCCCACAATGCCCTTCTCTTGAAGTGCTTCATGCCACGTCAGCATAGTGAAACTTGAATAGGGCCTGTGTTTTGTGAAATTAATACTGTTCTTTTAAAAATCTTTCGCACTTGCTGAGGTTACCATAAAGGAAGTAAGGAAAATAAATAATAAAAATAAAATTTTGCAAAATTGTTGTATCGAGCAAGTGCAGCGTCTAAAAAAATATGAAAAGTTTGTGCCAGTACTAGGAGTAGGACTCACACGCAAACCGTACTATGCTTTTTTCAAGGCATAGAATACTGTTTTAGTATTTTATGGTCATCGTTTGAAACAAAACCAGATTTTTTGGTTAGTTGCATTGTGACTTCTGTTTTGACCGAAAAGGTCTATCTAGCTTTGGTGACGTACGAAGATCTTGCCAGCTTTAATAGCCAGACCAAAACGTCTAATTTGGTGCATCGTATCCCTGTCATGGTTGACTGAGTTCCCTCAAAAACAAAAATTTTACTTACAATTCATGGCGTGATTTTTCAGTGAAAAAACTATTTTTGAGTAGTGAGCCTGAGCGTTGCATTTGCATAAGTCTGTTCTACATGTACACGCAAACGTTTAAATAACAGATCCAGTTTTTCTTTGGTCTAGCTAGCATGCAGCACTGCCACACCTACACTGACAGATTGGCAATGGAATTGCCTAATGCGATTCAGACTCAGCTAAAAGTCAAGCAATAGCAAATCTAGTCATTATCACGAGATTAAGTGGATAACTGTACACGATAAATCCTCGGGACAAACCCAACATGACTGCAATTAATAAAATAATAGGCTACCAGTTCTACTGTTTCGCAAAGTAGCAACATGCTGTCTGTTACCCATTTTTATTTTCAAAATGGTGTCAAATTTATTACTGATTGTATGTAGACTATATATATTATGTACATATGCATATTCATGGTTCCGACTTCGCAGCAATGATGGGTCTTAAAATGGCTGAAAATGCATTGGTGATTTTGTTACCGATGGCGATGCGCTACTATTTTTGGTTTTTATACATTTGGGGATTAATTTTTACATGACATCTCAACCATCATCCTCCGGGCTCCGGTCATGAGCTTTGCCACTGTGGGATTATTACCCATATATTGGCCTTGAATGAAGCAAACTTTGAATGAAGCATGTCACATGCGGAATAAATAACATAATAGATAGGACTTGGACAGCACTGCGGAAATGGAATTAAACTAGAGCTGGCCAACTTGCAACCAGGTTTTGAAAGATTGGAGAAAGCACCAGACACAAGCATCACATTAATTAAAAAGTGTATTTATCTGTTCCTGATTTTAGTTATTCGTAGTATTTTGTAATAAAAAGTACAAAAAGGGGCGCGATTTAATAAAGTAGGTTAAAAATTCAAGTTTTCAAATGAAACACATGTAGTATTGCATTTAATCATTTTGTGGGAAAAATAACATTTAGACAAAGCATAAATTCTTAACAGAATTTTAGTACCAAGCATCAAAAATGGTTTTATTTTGGTTATTAAATACAACTAGCAACAACCTGGCAGTGGTGTGTGCTTTTACTGCCTAGTTAGTGTTGAAAATACACAATGTATGTATTTTGCCAATTAGTGTGTGACAAATGCTGATATTGTTCACATGGGGTTCTGTGCAACTGGACATTCTTGTATAATTATTGGTATCATTTATTTTTGTTGTTTATCTCTTCAATTTGCTGAAGAATATTTATGTTAAAAAAATAAACTATTATCTGCCTTGCCTGTCGCCCTATCACATATCTTGATTATGCTTTATTTATGATAAAAAGTAACATAATTGCTCTTATTTACATAGGTGTAAAGATGTGGCTACATTTATTTAAGTTTGAAATTTGATTTACATCAAAGTGTTTTCTGTTGTATCACAACACTTGGATATAAGCTAAAGGTTAAGGTAAAGACACCAGTGTATGAGTAGGTAAGTGGTCTTAGTCATGATATGTTTTAAAAAGGACAACTTTTTGTAAATTGTAAAAACTCACAGTCCTTTCCAGATGTATGTCTGTAATTTTATTACACAACAAGGTTTTTTACTACATTTATGTACCAGATTGGAAAGTTTGTTTTTTTGCACAGAGGATTTCGTTTTGCGATGGTTAATTGCGTAGACGATCGCAATGTTTTTTCGTATGTTAATGCATTAGCTAATTAAAATTGCACGGATTATCAGCGACTTTTGGCAAAAGTGCGCAGAGTATATATCCCAACATTTTTTCCAGTCTGGTTTATGTATACATGCTGCTGTGACTTAGGGCAACAAATATCACTGTACTTCTCTGTTGTGAGTTAAACATCAAGGCATAAATAGTAAGGATATGCCAAATGGGCAAAGATTCGGGTTCTTGCGAAGCAGAGTAAATAAGAAACACTATTCGTACGAACCCAATATATCTGGGTGTTTGTATGACATCACCGATAGTTGCTGGGTTCCTTGGTTGCATCCCGCACGCCGGAATATGTTGCTTGACCAATGATGGTTTTTGCTGTCATACAACAAAATAATTACAGACAGTTGATTTCGCAAAATATAATAAACCTTCAAAAAGCCATGACCGAGTTGGCTATAGCAACATAATAATGCCTTTGATTTGATCAAATATAATGTTAAGGACCCATATCAGTATTAAATCCCCCAAAATCAAGTTTTGAAGGTTATCTGCATAACACACTATTTGCCCAAAATAATTCCTGTGACTTTGTTTAGACCAATGAAGGTCCACTAGCACTATTTAAAGGAAAAACAAATGATTGTAGCTGCATTGGACAAAACACAGTAAGGATCTGTGGAGCTTCCAGGAGGATATTATGTTCTAATGGATAGCAGAAACAGTCCCAGGGGTCTGTCGAAGCAACTTTCTGTGATAATTTTTTCGCCATCGCATGCAAAAAGGGTTGGGGCCAACACTGAATTTTGTGGCCAAAATAATGCCCTAAGCTACTATCCTGCAACTAATTTTGACCTGAATGTGTAAACAAGAGGTGGGCCTAACAAAAAATAACAAGTGAAGGTATATATACTTTTGTGATTAAATTTTGACTACATTCTCTTGAACATTTGATGCTTTTTCAACTAACTTTTTGACTAACTAGCTGAATAAAAAGGCGAAAAACTGCACTGAAACTTCACCAAACACACTGGAAATTGCATTCAACCCTAAATTTGACCTTACTGCTTTACGGTTGCTTTGTTGTGTTACGTCTTTCTTTATGACAGAGGTGTAAAAGATAGGCATTTGCTGCAAGCAAAACTTTTTTAAATAGAGATACTGATATGCAGCCTTGAACAACAGAGGATTTAACCTTTTTTGTTGTCAAATTAGCTTCTGTGCTTTAGTCACACAAACCCATGCCATGAACAGGCATGTAGTAATTGTTTTATACAAATATGTTATAATTTCCAATAAATATTCCTATACTAATCTTGCACATCATTCAGGTTTGCACAAATATAAAATCTGTGGTTATGTATGGTGGCCCATCGCTATCACACACATTTTAACAAAAAAATATCAAATGCGTATTTTGTTTTGCATTATGACTTTATTTTTAATTACGTTTTTAAAAGCGATAATAAATTGAAATGGAAAACGCATTTTTAAAATTAACTTCGTTTTAAAACAGATTTCAAACTTGACTTTGAGATGTATTTTGAATGGAACTTTCAAATAAATTTTTAATATCACTTTCAATTTTATTTTGGAAATCAATTTTACATTTCATTTTCAATTTTATTTTAAAAATAGTTTTAAAATCTATTTCGAAAACCATTTTCATTTTCATTTTCATTTTGAATTTCATTTTCATTTGAAATATGCGATTTTTTAAATCCCCACGTAGCCCAGCGCTATCAATCCCATACACATACAATAGCCATTGGCCCAGCGCTATCAAATTTAATAGAAATCATACAACGTTCTAAACAAACTTCGTAATTAGTGCTGCAATAAAGTAAAGTGTTGTTTGGTTGCAGACGATGTATTTATTTGTTCCACGTCGTTCTGTTGTACTTGTTTGTGCCATGCGAGGCTGAATTAAAACTAGACAACAATCTTCTTTATAATTCCAAAAAGTTGCGTCAGTTTTTGGGAACGAGATTGCGTAGTATATTCATACTACAGTTGCATAAGACGTAAACGTAAACCCTGTTCGAGATGAAAACATTTATCTTTTATACTGGTGCTTAACCATTCCTCCTGGGCATGTAAAACACCAGATATTTCAGCAACTTCTTTAAGGTCACAGTCATTAACTGTAAGACCTTTACAAGTTGTGCCATAAAATTCAGGACATTCAAAAATATGTTCAGGTACACCAGTAGGTAAAAGAATATTGTTTTGATTGCGTATGCGATGACTGTTCCAATTTGCCACAAAAATATCACATTCACGTTGTACAATAGGTTTGTAAATATAAAACAGTAGCTGACGGTCAGTTAGACAATGTGGATCATACTTTCCATTTGTTATTAATGATCTAAGTTGTGCTTTGAAAAAAAGCTCTAATCTTTCATGCAGCTCCCTCCACCAGCGCTCAATTTTATTTGTGTTAGAAGGACCATATATAACACTCTCTGTCGGATCTTCTAAATCTCCATGTTTATTCCTGAGATATGTATGTATTGTTGCCATTTTTCCTGTTTCAGTTCCTCTATCCAGTCTTAAAAACTTTGCCATTGTTTGAGTTTCATATATGTGCTCCAAATATTTCTTTCCGATAATCTGAGGGTTGGAGTTTGAGTGAGTAACAAAGAGAAATAACACTTAACGTGAAAATGTATCTATTGCACCATATATGCCCAGCGGAAAAGTGTAGTTTTGATATCCACACAACTTGTCGTGCCCATCCAATGATACAAGTTGAAGAGGGCCACTACAAGCAAACAGTTGTTTGGGTTTTTTAATTTTCTGTCTTACATTTCGACTAGCAACACCCTCAGGGTCTTTTTCTTGCAACACTTTCTGAACTAAATGCCTTGGCACAAAAATTTTATGTTTACACCGTAGCTTTTGATTCATTGCTCGATAACCTAACAGTTTTCCAGGTCCCTGTAACTCTTTATCAACAGCAGCACAAACTTCATTCAAAGAAGTGTCGTATCTTATGTATGTAATATCAAAATAGCGAAGTCTTCGGTCTAGAGTTGCAACACTCCAAGAATATTCAGAAAACCTTTTCTTCACCAACTGCAAAATTTCTTTTCGCTTCATGTTTTTTGCAACACAATTTTGTAACATAGCTTTTAAATCACTACTTTGTTGCCACATTATAACTTTTGCACCTGGATGTGACTAGACCATCAATTCTACAAAGCTGCAAAAATATGACATCATAAGAAAATTTGCAAAAAATGCCAAAATAAGACCAAGAAACTTAAAATCAAGTTCAAGATTCGAGCGCAGCGGTGCATAAACTTGCATTAGTTTAATTGTTTTTATTCTTCCACACGGTGTTAAAGATGAACGTTGGACCATTATATCCTCCAGTCCCCCAAAAACCTATTGTTGGCATCGCAGGCTGTCAATGCAATCTCGTTCCCAAAAATTGGCGCAACTTTTTGGAATGATAAAGAAGATTGTTGTCTAGTTTTAATTCAGCCTCGCATGGCACAAACAAGTACAACAGAACGATGTGGAACAAATAAATACATCGTCTGCAACCAAACAACACTTTACTTTATTGCAGCACTAATTACGAAGTTTGTTTAGAACGTTGTATGATTTCTATTAAATTTGATAGCGCTGGGCCAATGGCTATTGTATGTGTATGGGATTGATAGCGCTGGGCTACGTGGGGATTTAAAAAATCGCATATTTCAAATGAAAATGAAATTCAAAATGAAAATGGTTTTCGAAATAGATTTTAAAACTATTTTTAAAATAAAATTGAAAATGAAATGTAAAATTGATTTCCAAAATAAAATTGAAAGTGATATTAAAAATTTATTTGAAAGTTCCATTCAAAATACATCTCAAAGTCAAGTTTGAAATCTGTTTTAAAACGAAGTTAATTTTAAAAATGCGTTTTCCATTTCAATTTATTATCGCTTTTAAAAACGTAATTAAAAATAAAGTCATAATGCAAAACAAAATACGCATTTGATATTTTTTTGTTAAAATGTGTGTGATAGCGATGGGCCACCATAGTTATGTGCCTCTATTAGAGGACTACCTATGCAAACAGTGATTTAAGACTTGAATTGACATTTGGCATCCAAAAAGACATCTTTCACAAGCAAGAAAATATCTAACATTTCAGTGACAGGACTAAAAATATTTTTAAAATCCTTTAAAAAGGTAAAACTAAACTGTTACAATGGTTGCACATTTATAGCTTACTCCATGTGTTGGTCATAAGTTATGACTATAACCAATATATTAGAACCAATTCACAGGCTTTATATGCATTAAAAATGTTTTGCTGCTATAGCATTATATGTTTCACACAGTACAATGTTTGCTTAATCCAAATCAAACTATAGGCGTTTTGTGCAAAAACAACTAAGCAGATGAATTACACAAAAGAAATAAAGTAGCATAGGCAGTTGGGCACTGATAAAACTGTTGTATTTTTGAATAGCACAAAATAATAGAATCAATGTAAGTTCAGGGAGACCTACCTTTATTGCTGGAAATTCAATTAACATTCCAGCACATAAATTCTGCGAATCCATATTTGTCCGCTTGGCATCACTTTCACTGCAACAGATCGGGTGCTGTGAATCTCCTTCATGACAGCTGGAACCCAACGCGGTGCACGGCCAGAATTCCTTGGGCCTTTATACAATGCGTAGCGTGGCATCCCTACTTTGTACACAGTCTGTGCACTGCGATGTTCCGACGAGTTGGCAGCAGAAGTTTCTCTCGACAATTTTCCCTGAGCAATATTGGAGGGGTAAAGGTATAAGCGCGTCAATCTTCGTACGCATTTGCCGATTGTTGAGAAGTTGACTTGGCGAATAACCATTCCCAGTCGGCGTCCTTCTGTACTACATGAGAAATTCCATGATTGCTTGTTTTGGAGGCTTCACAGACTTTTTTAATGCCTGTTTAAAAGTCTGAACAAGACGTTCAGCTGCTCCATTTGTCTGGGTGGTATGGAGCTCCGGTGAAGTGAACTATCCCTCTCTCCTTCTGAGTTCGTCAGAGGTGAATGTCAAGGCGTTATCAGTGATTAGTGTATTGGGATAACCAAGCCGACATCGAGGTTTTTCGGGTAAGACCCAAGGATGCAATAAAGCTTTGGATGGAGCATTTCGGTGCTCAGCACAGTTTTGACATTTGTGACACATGTCCACAATATCCTTGTCGATATTTGGTCTGTAGCTGTTCTAGCTAGTTGCTTCATCTTTTGCATTCCCAAGTGTCTTGGATGCAACAACTTGAGAACTTCGGGTTGAACTCTGCAGCCGTACAGCAAGCAACCATGACTGATGCTAAGGGAGTCCGCAATCTGACTGCAACGACTGAGCGAACTTTCCTTGTCGAAACGTTTATTTGGCCAAACTTCTTGAATATTCCTCATGATCTCGGACAGAATCCGGTCTTTTTCTGTCACAATAGCTGTCACATCTGCGGGCTTCACTTGATTACTCAACATTGTAATCAGACATACTGTGTCCGTATCAACAGCAGTTTCCTCCTGATCAAATGTAAGATCCTTTCAAGCTGGAAGATGACTAAGAGTGTCAACATTGTTAATGTCGGAAGTTTTTCTGAACTCAGTATCGTAAGAGAACTGATTGAGTATCAGCGCCCATCTTGCCCAACGATTTGCTGCGAGCGTTGGAACAGCTTTCGACGGTCCGAAAATCAACAAAGGTTTGTGGTCAGTCACCAAAATATATTTTCGGCCAAAAAGAAACTGAAAAAACTTTCAAATAGCAAACACAATTGTCAAAGCTTCCTACTGGATCTGGCATTCAGTAAGTGTTTTTGAAATATTTGCTTCCATCCGCAAACACAATGAAATAAAACTGCACCAATTCCTACACTGAATGCATCGCATGCTATTCTAATCGAAAGGCATGGATCAAAATGTGTAAGAACATTGTCTGAAAAAAGACGATGTTTCAATCACTTGAAAATCTCTTGTTCTTTCTTTTGCCACCTCCATGTAACTGCCTTTTTCGCTAGCCTGTACAATGGTTCTGTGACTGTTGAAAACTCCGGGGGTAGAAACTTGCTGTAAAACTGAACAGCACCCAAAAATGATCTAACTCAGTTTCTGGTGGCCGCATTTTAATGACATCGTCGACTTTACTACCTTTGGCAATACCCTCCATAGTGAGAAGATGCCCAAGGTATTCGACGCTTTGCCTTTTCATCAAGACAGTAAAGCAACCAACGCAAATTCCACAAACGATCTTCCTTAGAAGAGCCACTAACAAGGTAAATCATGTGTGATGTCGTTCATCAACTTTTGGAAGTAACCCGGTGCCGATCAAATTCCGAATGGCAAAACATTTTGAAGAAAAGCACCTCGATGAGTGCTAAGCGCTAACCTCTTTCGGCTTTCGGGGCCAAGCCTAACCTGGTTGTAGGCATCTGCCAGGTCTATCTTGGTAAAACCGTGACCTCCACCCAATTGCAGCATTAGATCACTTGGTAACGTCAGTGGCTGGCGGCGTGTGTCTATTGGGGATTAACGCACTTTACCAGATGTCCGACCTGGTAATGGAGATTTCCGTACTGGAACTACCCCAATCGTTAAAATGCACTAGCATCCATACTTCGTTTTGAATTCCTGCTTCGTAACATTGGTTCAAATTGTCAAGCAGTGCAAACGGAACCGGCCTTGACTTGTGATACACTGGATAATGCAAAACATATATTCTTCTTGGAAATATTCATGCGAGACACCAACTTTGTGGACAGCTTTCTTGTTCCATACAAAATGTTGTCGAAAGAAATCTTCAGTTTCTTAATGCAGTCTCTTCCCAGAATATTGAAATTGTCAAGCTGTGTTATGCAAAACGTGAGCACGCTCATGATATCTGTATTTGGAATGTGGACTTTCAACCGGCAAGAACCAATAATATTAAGGGGATGACGGGAGGCGGATCAGTAAGCAACGCTAGTGGACTCCAGCTTCGGTCGCCCAATACTTTTCCAAACGTTGGTTGACAAAATCATAGGCTCCAAAAACTGTGTTTGAGTTTCAATGCATGAGGCGTAATAGTTAAATTTCCCACAGTAGGTTCCTTTAGTTTATCAAGTATGGGGTTCCATGGCTTGGCAAAATTGAACATTTGCTTTTTGTGTTTTGGCTGAGATTGGCAACCACTGGCATGCAAAGTGCCGGTTACACTGCTTCTTTTTTTACTGAACAAAAACATGTTTGGAGTCGCAAACTTAGGTTCGCTAGATTTTTGTAAACTTTATTGGACAAGAACAAATTAATCATCATTATGTGTATATAATGCAAAACATACAGCAATAGAAATAGCAAATGCACCATAGTTTAAATGTTTGTGTTTTATTTACTGTGTGTGTTTGTTTCTAAATGTGTCTGTCATATTTATGAAGTCATATGGGGGGTGGTAAGCCATATGTGTCCGGGAGCCATGGGTTGCTGACCTCCGTCGCAGTGCAACAAAATAACAAAAGGCGTTAGACTAAAAAGAATAAAACGAATGACAAACAATTGAGCTGGAAAAATTATTTCTCTTTTAGGGGACATACCATGACAACAGTTTTGGCAGACAGATAGTTTATGCAATATTGGACTATTTAATTGTATTTTGCATTCAGACAAAGAGATCCACCAGGTCAACGCTGCGTGTACATTACGCCAGGAGACCCCCATCAAGAAGCATACAGGTTGACAACATTCAACAAATTTCCTCAAACAGCTCCAGTTAACCCCACAGTTCTGGCATCAGTTGGATTTTACTACACTGGATATAAAGACAGAGTCAAGTGCTTCAGGTATGAATTTAAGCATTACCTTAAAAATATTACATAAAATGCTGAAATTAAAAATGCTTGGTTGGTTCAGTACATGGTTGTATACAACAGAAACAGACTTAATACATCTTAGGAAAATTCGGGTCTGTGTTTTTATAAAAAAGGGAATCGATTTAAATCTTATTTTAATTTGATCCTTTGTTAGGGTTACGAGGGCTGGTTCCATTTATGTTCACAAACAAACTATTTGTAAAACCATATTAATGGCAAGACTGTTTTACTGTAAGATCAAACAACTGTTTCTGTCTATGTTTCATGTAATATACAATTTATGCAGTCTGTACCATTCTGGCCTAATTACTTTTTGCAGTTGTGGACTATGTGTTGAAAATTGGAAATTTGGTGATGATGTCAAATTGGCTCGGTGGCACAAGCCTGATTGCCACATGTCAAATCACGTACCTCGAAATGGGAATATTCCACTGCAGTTAGGAACCCCCCCACATAGAATTGTGAATACTGGCATTGGCCCAAGTGGGGTAAGTGATACAATAATGCTTATAAATGCCATTGGTATTACAAAGTGTGGATCAGTAATATATCATTTTTATGTATTTTCTTATGAATAAAACAGTTAATTTAAAAAGGAATAACAATTTTGTGGTGTATTTCTAGTTTTTTGCAACTGCACTACTATTAAATATAATATTTCCTTTGCAGAATGTTTACAACAACACAACTAGACCACAAGGTAAGTTGAACCTTGTTTTTATTACTTGTGGTTTGCAGGAAGTTTTTACACTGGTTGTTTATAATAGGCACAGGTGTTGAACGCCCTCAACCACCAAGAAGACCTGAAACACTGGTAAGTATTTGTATGCTTTTTTATATATTGCAGAGTTCATTTCACCTATGGTAGATTAAATTAACAGTTGTTTGAAATATTAACATCTGCATAGACAGCTTTACTGATTTTCTCATCACTGTGTTTTGTGTCATGAAGAGAAATTTTTGCGATTCTTTTCCATCTGGAAATCCTGCATACCCTTCATTGAGGAATCAGGAATCAAGGTTGGAAACGTTTGATCACAGATGGCAATCACGAATCTCAGCCAATCCAAGGCAACTTTCCAGAGCTGGATTTTTTTATCTTGGTGAGGTGGTTTGTTGATAGTTATCTTTTTAGTAACTACAACAAACTTTATTAACAACAAGCTCCTGTAGCTCAGTTGGTAGAGCGTTGGGCCTGGTTAGCCCAGGGTTGTGAGTTCAAACCTCACCGGGAGCTTGATTTTTCAGATCTCGCTCCGACTTGTCGGGAAAAGTGGCTGATCCAGCTTGGCTGCAATGCCTTGGCTGCGAAGCCTGTGAACCTTATGATCGGAATATTGGAGCTGTGATTGCCAAATATAAAGGGCCTGCGCAGTGGGGCGATCCCGCCTTGCTATGCGTAAGCATGGCATTACTTCTGCATTGTCTGATTACGGTGGTGGAGATCCTCTACGCATGTGAAGGTCGCCTGACAAGTTGTGCGCTTGCGCACCAGTGTACCTTGGCCACAATATACCCCGTGAAGCCACTGAGCTCCTGTAGCTCAGTTGGTAGAGCGTTGGGCCTGGTTAGCCCAGGGTCGTGAGTTCAAACCTCACCGGGAGCTTGATTTTTCAGATCTCGCTCCGACTTGTCGGGAAAAGTGGCTGATCCAGCTTGGCTGCAATGCCTTGGCTGCGAAGCCTGTGAACCTTATTAACAACAAGTTTTGTTTTTTGTTTTACGTTTTATTTTACGATTCTCTTGGTCAGTAGGTGTTGTGTCTGTGCGTCGCTGCTTTCGCAGGGGTTAATGCATTGTGCGTTCCGGGAAGGCTGTCTAGACTTAGATGTTGTAGTCAGGTCTCTCAATAATGGCGGAATACACAAGGTTCTTAGTTTGAACAGTTTATCTTGAACCACTTTGGCCGTTGGTGTCTGAGATGCTGGAAGTCTGTCAATCAGCATTGCAACTCTATTTGCTTGTTCCTTATTTCGTCAATTCCTTGGACTGTCGTAGTCTAGTTAGCGCCTGACGCTGCCGATATGCAGTGTATCCTTGGTATTATATTCTGCCACCTGCATTTCAACCTCATCGTGTTGAGAGTTGTCAGACTGATGCAAATGGCAGTCTTCCTGCAGATTCGCGATCTCTACAGAGATTGCGAGGTTGTGTTTCTCGATTGTCCGTTTCTGATCAAGCAGTCATTGCTCTGTGATGTAATGTGGATGTTGTGTCTTCCTCAGTGTGTGCGTCCTCTTACCATAACCTTGTACAGACAGTTTTGACTTGTTATAGCAGATCATCACATCAAGATTGTCTTGTCCAATCCACTTCCTTCATCAAGTAGCCCTTTTTTCACCATTGCTTCCTGGACTTCCAGAGCAAGACGCCGACCTCTTGTCGACGTCTGATTCGGCATGGATTTTTGTTTTCACCATCATGTATTGGGTTGTGATTTTCTGTCAGGGTTTTCTTCCCTTGGTCGGCACCGGGATTCAAACCTGAGCTGCCTGATTTTGTGGCTGAGGTGATCAATGTTGCTGACGTGTTATTAGTGGAGGTGAACTCTTTTTGTGTAAGTTAAATAAAGAAATTCCTATGTACTGAATTTGTGGTTATTTTTTTCAGGTGAACGTGATCAAGTGAAATGCTGGTATTGCAACGGAGGTTTGCAGAACTGGGATAAAGAAGATGAGCCGTGGACCGAACATGCAAAATGGTTCCCCACGTATGTATCTAAACCTTTCATGCAAACTATTTTGTTGCTACATGTGTTTTTTTACAAATAAATCAGACTTGTTGTAATTAGGCTCGAAACCATTGCCAATCATTCAAGGTGACAGTATTGTTTTTTAAGCAAGTTTACCTTTTTGCACAGATGTGAATTCTTGTTGCAAAGAAAGGGACCAGAATTCGTTCATCGGATTGTGTCCATGTATCCCAACCTGCCCCGACCCACACTTGCAAGGCAGAACTCGAACCAACTTACTCCTCTCAGGCAGGTTTGTCCATAAGATGACCTCTGTGCAAATCTATTATTATGTACTTGTTACCAAAGGAATTCACGAAATTTTATAGTAGCACAATGCTATGGATTCATTAGGTTTGTTGCGGCATTGCACTGGATGATTTTTAAATGTTTTCTTCTGCTTCTGATCCTTTTTGCAAATAAAATGCTATTGTATCTCCCCAGAATGAACTTTATGCAATCAGAAATGAGGTTGTATCTGCTCTATATGCCTACCTGGAAGATCTTGTACAGGAATCCCTGCGTGTTCGGGAGACAAGTCGAAAGTACTACATCAGAAATCAGCTTCAACAAGCTTTGTGCTCCAATGGAAACATCCCACCTGAGAGAAAGCCATATTACCTGGCACTCCTCTCGGTATGCAATTTCTCACTTGCCCAGTTTGATGAAGTGATGGTGTCAGAGAAGACAGATGCAGATCTGAACCCCAAACTGTTGATGACAATGGCTTTTTTGCTGGCCAACCCAAACATGGTTTCTGACTTAATGTTTGATGTCCCTGAAGATCATTGGTTCAAAACAAAGATAGAGTCGTTTCAGCAGTTCTTGTGGGACTTGTCCACAAGTAAGTCATAATATAGTAAGAATTACAAGTTTTGTTGAAGGAAATTCGGATCATGTGCATTTCCTTCTAAAAATAACAAAAAATATTACGATCATGCAAAAAAATTCAATTTGATATGTATAACTGCTGTGAGTATATGATCATAGGCATTTGGGGTTAGGATTAGATTTTTAACAATGGTAATCGAGTGATTTTATTTTCAGGCCACCCAGAACTGTATAGTTTGGTGGAAACATGCCGCAGTATTCTTCGCCGTGTAGCAAGTTGTGCAATATCAAACACAAAAGTCGTAGCGCTTGATGTTGGGCAAATGTCCTGACTGGTTTGTGGCTAGCCTCGCACTATCAAACGTCATAGTACATGAAGCTGCCTATTAGTGTGTGTGTAAAATTTTGTATAGATGTTTGGCCTATAGCGACCAACGGCTTACTGAAGTGTGCGTAGAAATATTTAGGCTTGAATGGGTTATGAGATTTAGTGTCCATTCTTTGCCAGTAGCCGCTACCATTTCTGTAACCTCTGTAAAAATATTTAAGGAAACGTTTCATGGGACTAGAGTCGATTTGATCTGTTATACCACGTCCGTATCTTACCGAAGCGAGTAAACTGAACTCCCGTACTAAAAGCTGTGTATATTGGTATTCCTGTGTATTTAAAAATTAATATTATGGTTGTCGTCACCCTGACTTTGTTGAATGCCCTACTTGCCATGCAGAAAGACGTAAATATCGATCATTGGCTCTTGCGGATTTGGTACAAGTTGGCGGGATATATACCGTAGTGTCATTATACTTTTTTATGGTAAAGAACGTACTCTTATTGTCGTTGCGGCCAAATCGCTGTATTTCGTTGTGAATCTGCGATCAAAAAATTCGAGCGTCAAAATTTTTGTGGGCCCAAACAGCAACGGGTGGCCATTGTATACCATCTAGTCCGTACATGCCTCGTCACTATTGATAAATGTTCTTCATTATCGCTACGATTTCGATGTGTAGCTATGCCAAACTCTTCAAACTCACATCGCTGTGACCACATTTCGCTACGATTCGTCTGTATATATTAAGTTGCTGTTTTCCATCATGTTATCAATGCAAGCTTGTACATTAGCCCACAGCATGTAAATAATCTTTTGAATTTCAGCTTTCACTGTTTTTTGCTAACTCTTTGCTTCATATTTTGGTAAACGTCATCGACAAGTTACTTGTACATATGATATTTTTGGGCGCGGAGCTACTGCATCAAAACGAACGTTTTTTTATCGTGCCTTAGCAAAATCAACAACAAGATATTGCACAGTCACCAGTGCTCGCTAAGTTTCCCAGAGCAACGGGTATTTACCTACAAGACCGTGAGCAATACACAAAAAATTCTGCTCGATTTTATGACCTTTATGGTTTTATCGGTGCCCACGTCAGTTTTTGTGCTTATTCTCCATCGTCGTAATTGTTTTCACATTTTTGTAGATTTTTTCTCAAATCACATTGGATTTCACATTCCGGGCATCTCTCGTATTCAGCAGGTGTGTTAGATCCGCCCAAATGCTGATGATGCTTTTTTGTATATTATTTATGTGTTTGGAATAGTGCCTGGGCCGCAGGGGAAAAATATGCAAATTTGATCGAACTCGAATGTTTGATGATGTCATAATTTTTTCTATTGATTGTAAAAACACTGGTAATTTGGTAGTATGGCAGAAATCGTTTTACAATTGTTATTCTTGTGCTATTGTTTGGTACAAACCCGCTTTTACGCATAACGGTTATGTCATATATGCACGATTTCGATCCCCTTGTTTAACTTTGAGTTACGCACATTGCAGGCTTCGGTTTTACCTTTCTGTCGGTCACTTTCTTCTTCTTCAATGGGACAAACAGTTTTTAAAATTACTTGGATAAAAATTGATAACTTCATGTAGTTTTTAATGCAAATGATGAATAAAATTCAATTAAAGTCAATAAACAATTGGTTGCAAAACATTTGGCAAGGAAGACATACTTTGGACCAGTGAAAAAAATGCTGGAAATTATTAGTAGTATAAGATTTGGAAAGTATTTTACGCTGATAGACTACGTAACACAAGGTACCGGTTGATTTGCAATCAATGTCTACAGAAGCAGTTGCTGGGGCACTATGGTTGACATGTATAGTCGCCTCGGAATCCCAGACGAAATCTTGAGCGACTTGGGTACACAGTTTTGATCAGATTGCATTCCAGAAGTCAACCGACTTCTAATGATTAAACACCTGACAACCACGCGATGTGCAACGGTCTCGAGGAGAAGTACAACGGTACTTTAAAGGGGTTAAAACGCCTGTGTTGCGATGAATCCAAACATTGGAACATGTTTATTAACGCGTTGCTTTTTGCGTACCGTGATGTTCCGCAAGTGTCAACTGGATTTTCGCCTTCGAATTGATTTACGAGAGATCGGTTCGCGGCCTGTTGACAATATTAAAAGAAATATGAACGAACACCGAAAGTGATGAAGAAGTTGTATCCATCGACCTGCGGGGAAAATTACAGACCACACTGGCGTTGGCCAGTAAGGCAACGATACAAAAGATATTCGATAGGAAAACCAAGACACGTACGTGGCGCTGACCCAACAACAAGCTGCTTCCGCAGTGGAAAGGCCCATTTAAAGTTACGCGGAAAATGGTCTTAACTAGTACACACTTGCCGTCGGTTGCAAGGAGCGTAAAAATCACGAATTCGAACATGCTGAAAGAATATTTGACGCGTGATGCTTTTTGCTCAATACTACATAATATACATTTTAGTGTGTGGTAAACGTGGTTTGCTGGTTTAGGTAACTTTACAGTAACCAAGTCAAGTTAACATAATTTTCCGCAACGATATCTCGTTTGCTTTTACCTCCGGTAGAATTTCCGTGAACAGAAAACGTACGCATTTGTGGAGCTACGGTTGGTTGAAGAATTTTATAATTTTTGCGAAATTTTACGTTGTCCGCATTTTTGTACTTAAAATTTTTGAAGCAGGTTCTAGTGAAACGTACTTACTTTTCAAATTTTATCGCAGTTTACTCCAAGTTAAGAAAACGTCATGTTTTTATAGCTTTTGTTTGTAGTCTGTTGTATTCTTTATATGGTTTCCCAGCAAACACACAACGTAGTTTCGACGTTCGCAACGTCGCTGGAAAGTCGAAAATTGGTTGCATACCAGGTAATTTTCAAACTAAACGTCGTATGAAAGTTGGTAACACTGACGTTAGTAATGAACGTTGTCTTCACCAAAAAAGTACGTCATAAATAACGTAAGTAAAACGTTCACTATATACGTTAGATAAAAACCTTAATGCAACTATTTATGTACGTAAATTTTAACGTAACTGGGACGTAACTTCGATACGTTTCAGAAAACCCCAAATCGACCATATTTGCACGTAATTATTGACGTAACCCAGACGTTGATTTGAAACGTTTAATACAACCCGAACGCGACTACAATTGCACGTCAATGTTAACGTAAGAAAGACGTTGATTTGATACGTTTCGATACAACCCGAACGCGACTACAATTGCACGTCAATGTTAACGTAAGAAAGACGTTGATTTGATACGTTTCGATACAACCCGAACGCGACTACAATTGCACGTCAATGTTAACGTAAGAAAGACGTTGATTTGATACGTTTCGATACAACCCGAACGCGACTACAATTGCACGTCAATGTTAACGTAAGAAAGACGTTGATTTGATACGTTTCGATACAACCCGAATGCGACTACAATTGCACGTCAATGTTAACGTAAGAAAGACGTTGATTTGATACGTTTTGATACAACCCGAATGCGACCACAATTGCACGTCAATGTTAACGTAAGAAAGACGTTGATTTGATACGTTTCGATGCAACCCGAATGCGACCACAATTGCACGTCAATGTTAACGTAAGAAAGACGTTGATTTGATACGTTTCGATGCAACCCGAATGCGACCACAATTGCACGTCAATGTTAACGTAAGAAAGACGTTGATTTGATACGTTTCGATGCAACCCGAATGCGACCACAATTGCACGTCAATGTTAACGTAAGAAAGACGTTGATTTGATACGTTTCGATGCAACCCGAATGCGACCACAATTGCACGTCAATGTTAACGTAAGAAAGACGTTGATTTGATACGTTTCGATGCAACCCGAATGCGACTACAATTGCACGTCAATGTTAACGTAAGAAAGACGTTGATTTGATACGTTTCGATGCAACCCCAATGCGACCACAATTGCACGTCAATGTTAACGTAAGAAAGACGTTGATTTGATACGTTTCGATGCAACCCGAATGCGACCACAATTGCACGTCAATGTTAAAGTAAGAAAGACGTTGATTTGATACGTTTCGATACAACCCGAATGCGACCACAATTGCACGTCAATGTTAACGTAAGAAAGACGTTGATTTGATACGTTTCGATGCAACCCGAATGCGACCACAATTGCACGTCAATGTTAACGTAAGAAAGACGTTGATTTGATACGTTTCGATGCAACCCGAATGCGACCACAATTGCACGTCAATGTTAACGTAAGAAAGACGTTGATTTGATACGTTTCGATGCAACCCGAATGCGACCACAATTGCACGTCAATGTTAACCTTGTTTTCGGAAAGTCCTAGTTCCTGTATTCTTACGTTCCGTAAAACGTAGCGAAAATGTTAATTTGATATATTTAAAAAAATATAATTGTGAGTATTTTAGCAGGATATTATTATTGACAAGATAGGCCAGATAAGAGTGTTGTCAAATATCGTTAATATTTGAGGCGAAGTGGGCTAGACATTGTTATTAACACGCTTTTGATTCATCATTCAGAAAGTTAAATTACAAACAAACTATCTGGGTTAAGAACAAAAATCATTTTCGCATTCGCTTAAACTCTTGGCGCGTTATCCCCCGTTGATGCAGCCATTAAATCTTGGCCGCAAACGTTTCACATGGGAAAAAGGTTTTATCAGTCAAAATCTGACAATTGTTTACGCTTCAGATATTCCTTTGCTCAACGTCGACCGACTCCCTTCGCGTCAATTCTAGTGCAATAGGAAACTTTTCAGGATTGGATTTCACAAAACTGCTAAATTTGCTTTCTTTGAAATCAAACAAACACCTAAAATACGGACTTTCCCATTACAGAGAGCGATTACATTCAAAATGAGAGTGAAAGTCCAGAATTCGTTTTGCACATAGGTTTTTACAGTTCAACTCAAAATAGCGTGTACTAATAATGTGCAAAATTTGATTTCGATTGAAGTTGAAACAAACGAATGAGAGACTGACAACTTGTTTAAAGACAAAGCACGACCGTCGCGCTTGGCTATTGACTGGCCCATTGAAATGCTTAACCGTTTTGCTCTTGAAAGCCATTCCAACTAAAAGAAAGCGGTTTTTGCAGTTCAACTCAAAATAGAGTGTTCTAATAATGTGCAAAATTTGATTTTGATTGAAGTTGAAACAAACGAATGGGAGACTGACAACTTGTTTGAAGACAAGGCACGACTGGCGCGCTTTGCTAATGACCGGCCCATTGAAATGCTTAACCGTTTCTCTCTTAAAAGCCATTCCAATTAAAAGAAAGCGGTTTTTGCAGTTCAACTCAAAATAGAGTGTTCTAATAATGTGCAGAATTTGGTTTCGATTGAAGTTGAAACAAACGAATGGGAGACTGACAACTTGTTTAAAGACAAGGCACGACCGTCGCGCTCGGCTATTGACTGGCCCATTGAAATGCTTAACCGTTTCGCTCTTGAAAGCCATTCCAATTAAAAGAAAGCGGTTTTTGCAGTTCAACTCAAAATAGCATGTACTAATAATGTGCAAAATTTGATTTCGATTGAAGTTGAAACAAACGAATGGGAGACTGACAACTTGTTTGAAGACAAGGCACGACTGGCGCGCTTTGCTAATGACCGGCCCATTGAAATGCTTAACCGTTTCGCTCTTGAAATCCATTCCAATTAAAAGAAAGAGGTTTTTGCAGTTCAACTCAAAATAGAGTGTTCTAATAATGTGCAAAATTTGGTTTCGATTGAAGTTGAAACAAACGAATGGGAGACTGACAACTTGTTTAAAGACAAGGCACGACCGTCGCGCTCGGCTATTGACTGGCCCATTGAAATGCTTAACCGTTTCGCTCTTGAAAGCCATTCCAATTAAAAGAAAGCGGTTTTTGCAGTTCAACTCAAAATAGAGTGTTCTAATAATGTGCAAAATTTGGTTTCGATTGAAGTTGAAACAAACGAATGGGAGACTGACAACTTGTTTAAAGACAAGGCATGACCGTCGCGCTCGGCTATTGACTGGCCCATTGAAATGCTTAACCGTTTCGCTCTTGAAAGCCATTCCAATTAAAAGAAAGCGGTTTTTGCAGTTCAACTCAAAATAGCATGTACTAATGATGTGCAAAATTTGATTTCGATTGAAGTTGAAACAAACGAATGGGAGACTGACAACTTGTTTGAAGACAAGGCACGACTGGCGCGCTTTGCTAATGACCGGCCCATTGAAATGCTTAACCGTTTCGCTCTTGAAAGCCATTCCAATTAAAAGAAAGCGGTTTTTGCAGTTCAACTCAAAATAGAGTGTTCTAATAATGTGC
Organism: Ascidia mentula; assembly: GCF_947561715.1. Classification (NCBI taxonomy): domain Eukaryota; kingdom Metazoa; phylum Chordata; class Ascidiacea; order Phlebobranchia; family Ascidiidae; genus Ascidia; species Ascidia mentula. The sequence goes on along the minus strand of NC_138568.1, from coordinate 17,281,964 downwards.
AAAATTTGGTTTCGATTGAAGTTGAAACAAACGAATTGGAGACTGACAACTTGTTTAAAGACAAGGCACGACCGTCGCGCTCGGCTATTGACTGGCCCATTGAAATGCTTAACCGTTTCGCTCTTGAAAGCCATTCCAATTAAAAGAAAGCGGTTTTTGCAGTTCAACTCAAAATAGCATGTTCTCATAATGTGCAAAATTTGATTTCGATTGAAGTTGAAACAAACGAATGGGAGACTGACAACTTGTTTGAAGACAAGGCACGACTGGCGCGCTTTGCTTATGACCGGCCCATTGAAATGCTTAACCGTTTCGCTCTTGAAAGCCATTCCAATTAAAAGAAAGCGGTTTTTGCAGTTCAACTCAAAATGGCGTGTACTAATAATGTGCAAAATTTGATTTCGATTGAAGTTGAAACAAACGAATGAGAGACTGACAACTTGTTTAAAGACAAGGCACGACTGGCGCGCTCTGCTAATGACCGGCCCATTGAAATGCTTAACCGTTTCGCTCTTGAAAGCCATTCCAATTAAAAGAAAGCGGTTTTTGCAGTTCAACTCAAAATAGAGTGTTCTAATAATGTGCAAAATTTGATTTCGATTGAGGTTGAAACAAACGAATAGGAGACTGACAACTTGTTTGAAGACAAGGCACGACCGGCGCGCTTTGCTAATGACCGGCCCATTGAAATGCTTAATCGTTTCGCTCTTGAAAGCCATTCCAATTAAAAGAAAGCGGTTTTTGCAGTTTAACTCAGAATAGAGTGTTCTAATAATGTGCAAAATTTGATTTCGATTGAAGTTGAAACAAACGAATGGGGGACTGACAACTTGTTTAAAGACAAGGCACGACCGTCGCGGTCGGCTATTGTCTGCGCACGTAGCAATGCTTAGTCGTTTCGATCTTAAAAGCCATTTAAAAGAAAGCGGTTTTTGTAATTCAACTCAAAACAGAGTGTTGTAATACTGTGCATAATTTTGCATCGCAGGATAGTGAAGGACAAGTCTTTCCAAAATTGCAAAAGAAAACGTAAACGTGATGGAAAGGCCTTTGTGTGGTTTTATAGATGCTTCTAAACATCTGTTTTTAGGAAATGGGGCAAGGTCAGTTGTTTTTAGAGTGATGATTTGCAAATATTAACGTCATATGCGCAGTATTTGTCCCGTACACAGTTCGACAAATTCTACATCCCTTTGACACACACACTGTGATTAATTGGGACTGTCCACCGACCTCGCTATAGTTCGTCCCTTATGGATTTGCCACAGCGTGTGGTCACAGTTCGGCAAGTCAACGCACCGCATACCTCACATGTTCGTGAAAGAAAATTTAGCGCTATCTGCCCTTGCCGCGGCTTGTGGGAGAGAAGCCGGTTGGCGGGAAAGTTTTTCAAAGTACCGTTGGATTCCTCTCGGGAGGGATATATTATTGGTATTGGCTGCGAGTCAAATCAAACTTATTGGTATCCTCCAGTCTTTTGACATGTCAGAAACAGAAATAGCATCAGATGATATTATAGTATTATACTATGATAGCATACCCTTACAACATATATTTTGTTTGCTTCTATTTAGCAAATGTTGTGTTTGTTGTTGGCCTTTAATGTACTTGGATTGTTTTGCAGCTTAATCGTTTGTAAATGGCTTTGGTGTGAAATTATTTGTTTGTTAAGTTCAAAAGTTCCATGAGAATCATTCTGAAAAGCAGGACAAGGAACCTACAGAAAGTAAAGGTAATTTAACTTTATCGTTGTATTGTATATATTGCTATTTTTCATATTTCATGTACAGTTACGTTGGTTCCAAAATTATCAAAGACATGTGTTTTAAATCTTACACCAAAACCTGATTTTAGATATTCTATTTTCTCGGCGGTACTTCTGGGAATGTGGAAAAAAACGAAACACCCACAGGACAAATGAATAAGTAGGTGCTGGTTTTGTCTGGATACCATAATAATGAACTTGTAGCGGATTATTTAAATCAACTATAGGGTGTTAAATTATAATTATAGAGTATACAAATCTTTTTTCCAGATAATACTTGCTATGGGTATAACATATTATGTCCCGGTACTGCGGTACATGTCACGGCTTGTTTAATGCACTTTAAAGTTAAATTTCCATTTTTACAGGAGCTTGCCGAAAAACTACATTCTGCCCCCAAGAAATCAAAAGGAAGTGGGTTGTTTTTTTAAGCATGCACCGAGAAGGCAATGCGGAGAGAAAGGCAATGTGGCGACTTTTAAAGGGTATGTTTTTGTGTAAATTTTAAAACTGTGTCTTAGTGTGTGACACTGCTGTATAAAACTTTAATTATATTGATTGGTGATATTCTTGCTTTGTTTTTGCAGTACCCCTATTCCAGCAGCGGATTATACGACACCACTGTCTTCATATTGACGGATTTAGCATAGTATTGTTGTGCTGGGATTATTTTAATAAATTATTTTATGTTGACAAACTGCAGGTGGTGCTTATTGTGCAGGCGTTGGTAAGATAAATCAAAAATTATTAATTAACAAAATCTAAATTTTTTGAAAGGTATATCTGGCGTTGAAAGAACGTTTCAAAATCGTCAGATCGTTGTCAGATTAGACGTTAATTGCAACGTTAGCCCAACGTTCCGAAACTATGGCTAAACAACGTCACAGTAGTCAATGTTTTTACGTTGAAGAAACATTCGCGTAAACGTTTTATAGACGAATCCTGTGACGTAAAATGTAACGTAAAACAAATGTCCTTTCGCGACGTAAACAGCTACGTCAGGAAAACATCGTTTCGAGTCGACATTTCTACGTAAACATAACGTTGTTACGAATGTCCAGCCAACGTTGATTTTGAACGTTACTGTACAGAACGTCATTTCTACGTATGTGGTTGACGTTTTCAAAAACGTTTTCAAGACGCAGTTTCGAGTCGACAGTATTACGTAAAAGTAATGTTATAACGAATGTCCAGCCAACGTTGGTTTTGAACGTTACTGTACAGAACGTCATTTCTACGTCTGTGGTTGACGTTTTTGAAAACGTTTTGAAGACGTAGTTTCGAGTCGACAGATTTACGTAAAAAAAACATTCCGACACTACGTAGATTAGACCAAAACGCAACCCGAAATCTACGTAGAAATTACGTCAAATTGTTTGCTGGGTTGGTACCTGTACACAACACTATTTTTTTGTCTTTTTTCAACTGTGACTTAGACTTTGTGCACCTTCGTAGTAGTGTATAAATGTGATGCAATGTGTTTCGTTTTGATTTTTGATTGTGTTTGGTTATTTTTCGATTTTCCGTCCATTGCAGCCGGATGGCTCTTCCAAAAGCCCAGAAATGCCTGTCATCCTCTTTTAAAACTGTTAAAAAAATCATTATTATGCAGCCCTCTTACTTTAGAGAGCACAGCTATACCAACCATGTAATTGTTGGACTGGCAACCAGGCATGTGGCAAACCATCTATCACATATATGCATCTGTATACATGCATTTTTTTACGATATGAGACCTAGCAACGTTTATCGCTCAGTCAGTCCATTTTTTTCTGCATTGGTTTCAATCCTACCTCGTGTAAATTTCTTTGATTTTCTTTTCTACAAAATAATTATATTTGGTATAATTTTACAATTGCATTCCTATTTTTGTTATTTAAAAAGTGTGTTGCAATTTGCCATCGCAAAACCATCGAGTAATGTGATTGAAAGGTTTTATTGAGATAAATATTTCAGTCTGCGATGTTTGTGTTTTTAGCGATAGTTAAAAAAGTAACGCAATCTTATTCGATTAACCGGAATTAGTCCCATAAACAGATAAAAGTAGGTACCCGGTGCTCATTTACACATACTTCCTCTGGTTTAACTAACATTCAGAGTTACCCTCTCTCTTAGTAGTCAAGTTTGAATTATGGTAAAAACTTTTTTTTTCTTAGATCTACTTGACATGATGCATTTTTCATTTTTTCGAAAAACAAAATAATTTTTTAACGATTTTGCATGGGATATGTTGTGCTTCCCACACTTTTCTCCGTCTGTACTTCCTGCCACGTTAGCACCGCCGCAGAAAAGGATATGAATGTTAAATTACTCGATATTCATGGTTCGAACTTCGGGTCATCAATGGGTATGACGTCACAATGTTGCAGGTAAAAAGTTTGGCTGAAAATGCATTGGTTTAGGAGTTCTTTAATTAAACGCGTGTAGCGTTGCAGTAAATCATTTTGTGGCAATTGTTTTTGGTTTAGGCAAAGCAGAAATTGACGAAGAAAGTAAGTACTGTAACATACGTCACAGAAATCAGTGCTTGTATTGCGTAATGTTTTGCGTGTGTAACATACGTCACAGAAACCAGTGCTTGTATTGCGTAATGTTTTGCGCGCAGCTTTGCACATGTACTGCATAATCCCATGCTGCGGCCCATATGATAAATTCATCGAATGTTCTCGAGTAAAGTGATTCATTCAACATCCTGTTTACCACATAAAATGTTCTCCTATGCTTATGTCACATCACACCTATGTTCTTGTATTATATTACTTCAAGCGCCTCATGATATCACGTGACATTATTGACCAATCAGCTCTCAAAATGGAGAGCGTTAAAGAGCCCAGTTTAGACCGTTCAATTCATTCTATTTGATTCTATTTTGCTGGCATCCTAATAACGTTGTATTGAAAGTTGTAATGTACCGTCGTAATGAAGAAGATAACAGAAATGAATACAATTATTCGGGAAGATATCTTGGTTCTGGGTGCTTTATAGAACGGGGCAGAAGCAGGTTTAACCATCAAAGAGACCCAATAACCACTCAGGCCATCGAGACCCTGTTAAATATCTCTGAGACCCTTAGAGTTATTTACAGTACCAAGCACCAATACGTAAAATTCAGGTTTTGGCGAAGAATTAACCGCAACTAAACGCGTTGTGATCAAATTGCATACGCGGTGCTCAATGGTATTGGCGAACAAAGTGTAAAATTGTACAAAGTGAACTCCGCAGTGAAGGAAAGCATCAAACGTATTACACTTCACATTTATCGTCGTAGGTCCTTGACAAGCTCAACAATGACTAATAAACAAAATATTAGCAGTGTCGAAACTTTGAAGTGAATGTGACATGAAAAATTAAAATAAAAAACAAATAAACTATGAAATGGTCATAATTTTATGAAAATTTTGGCGAAAACAATGGCTTGATATGGCTACAGGTTTTTGAGACACAGCCGATCAAAATGCTAAAATATGGAAAGTAGTTTGTAGTAGATTGCACCAAACTCTTTAAATATTACATCCACTGCCCAAAGCCATATGTTACAAACACTTCTGTATATGCCAATAAATAAGTCCGCAAGCACTGTCCCCCTTCAAGATACAGATGTGCATATGTGGCTTCTCGTGTCAAATGGTCACCTTGTAGCGACTACTGCGTATTTATCGAACCGTGACATGCGTCGAATAAAATTTCGTGACATCAATTCTTTCGTGACCCGACTTGTCTACGTAAGTGTGCTAAACCTGTAGAACCGGTGCGAACCGGCTGAATCCCACCACTGCCTTTAAACACGTGGTAAATCTCTGTTTTGATTCTTTTTTTCCTGGATCAGCTGACTCACAACAACAGCAATTGGCGGTTTTGGCTGTGTAAGCAAAAAAAAAGGGACTTTAGTGTCAGTCAGTGTCCAAAATTTACCGCTGAATGCAAAAATGTGCATGGGGTAATTATTGGACACATTTATCTAAGAGGACAGACTGGGTAAAGGTTTGAGTTAACCTTCATTGAAAACAGACTAGATAGAGGTTAAAGTTAACCTTCATTGAAAACTTAAGGGCTTGACCTGCTAGTGTTTCCTAAATGAAATTTCAAATCATTAAAACACTGTTAAATCTTAGCGAATTACTATATCCACTTAGTTTGAAAAAGTGTGTGAAAGAATCCCCTTTCACAAAATTTTTTTTATCAGTGTTTCACAGAAGAAACAACACAACGTATTTTTAACTGTAAGAGGCTTCCAGCTTACCACATGCACAAGATAAAGTTCGAGGGAACCATCCTTTTTTTTCTATGGTGGCGTCCACTAATTACCCAATAACTTCAACTGTCCGATAATTACCCCAACTGACTATACTATAAATGCATGTTCATGGTTCTGATTTTGCAGCAATAGTGGGTCTGACATCACTTAAATGGCTGAAAATGCATTGGCTTAGACCGGGGTTCTTCAACGGGAGTGATTTTGTTTACCACGTGGCTATTATTGGTTTTCGTACATTTGGTGTTTGATTTTTTGCATGACAAGTCTGCTACACATTTCAAATATCGTCTTCGGGCTGTGAGTTTTACTGCTGTGTGATTAAACACATGTTACCTCCTATCTTTTTACCGTCACAGTAGGCCATATTGCATTGCATACAATTGACTTGAAAAAATCTTTTGTGTAAAAAACAAGATTGCAGATTCATTGTAGTTAAATTGTGCTGCACGACATAAGTATTATGGCCTAGCTTGTCCTTTTTTTCTGGCTGTTTTCATGCCACTATGGGACAAATTCAAGGTTTCAATACTGCTTTCATACTGGTTGCCAATATTGTACAGCATTTTGAAAGATCAGAGGAAAACACCATCGCATTAAAAAAAATTACATGTTCATTGTTTTTGTGATTTTATATCTTGTAATGTTATAAAGGGTGCGATTTGTAAAAAAAAAGGTTGAAAATTCCTGGTTTTTAATTGAATGCATGGAGTATCGCATCAAGTCCTTTTGTGGGACAAATTTTGCATTTAGACAAGCATAAATTTTCGAAGAATATTGGTATATATTTCATTTATGCGAAGAATAAAGGTTAGAATTAACAACAACTAGTTCATCTGGCAACAATTTGTCTGTGGTGTGTGGTTTTGCTGCCTAGTTGGTGTGGAAAATACATGTATTTTACCAATTAAGTGTTTGACAAATACTAAATATTGTTTACATGTGGGTCTGGTTCTGTGGCCATTCTTGCTCAATAATTAATGATATAATTTATGTTTGTTATTGAACTCCAATTTGCTGAAAAGTAATTTTGTTAAATAATAAACTATTATCAGTATTTTGTTCATGTTGCACCTTCACATATCTTTACTTGTGATAAATGTTTGTTTAAAACTTAATTATTGTTATTTACACAGGTGTACATGCATGTGACTTCATGTTGTCATTTAGTTGTGAAATGAGATTTGCATTCTGTTGTATCATCACACCTGGATATTAGCTGAAGATTTTAAAGACACCAGTTAATGAGTAAGTCATAACATGTTTTGAAAAGGACAACTTATTTGTATGTTGTAAAAACTCAACAGTCCTTTCCAGATGTATGTAATTTTATTACACAAGGTTAATTTATGTAATAAAGCCTTTGGATAGATCAAATAAAATGTTAAGGAGCCATTTCAGTATTAAATCCCCAAAATCAAGTTTTGAAGGTTATCTGCAATAACACATAAAATATAAGCAACTATCCTGCAACTGATTTTGACCCGAATGTGAAAAGAAGAGGCAGGCCTAACATAAAATGACAAATGATGGTATACTTTTTTGAATAAATTTTTAGCTATCCCCCTTGAACATTTACGACTAACTTATTGGCTACACACAGTACCAAATAACCAGCTGACTGAAAAAGCCAAAATATGCACTGAAACTTCACCAAACACACTGAAAATTGCATTCAACCCTAAATTTGACCTTACTGCATTGTGGTTGCTTTGTATGACGACTATCTTTATGACAAAGGTGTAAAAGAAAAGACCTCTTTCACACACAAGAAAATAGCCTTACATTTCTGTGACAGGACTATAAATATCTTAAAAATCCTTAAAAAACATAGAACTAAAGTGATGCAATGGTTGCACATTTATAGCTTACTCCTGTGTTAGTCATAACCTATATATTAGAACCAATTCACAGTTATTAAAAAATGTTTTGCTGAGTAGCATTATATGTTTCACACAGTAAAATATCTAAAAAATTTGCTTAATCCAAATCAAGCTATAGGCATTTTGTGCAAAAACAACGAAACAGATTAATTACACAAAAGAAATAAAGTAGCATGGGCACTGATAAAACAATAAATAATAGGTTGTTGAGTCAAGCCCAGAGCCCATGTTCAAGGTGTTGATTTTCCTATTTGCACCATTGTAAGTGTTCTACATGGCCATGCTTTGCATACACAATTACACTATTGTTATCAACCACAGTCCATCATTTTATTAACTTTTTTGTAATCTTCTATACAATAATGTGCTCTTCTTTTATGAACATATTTAGCATGTGTATCAGTCACTTCCTGTTGACAATTTTTGTGGCAAAAGTAATACAAAGACGCTGGTGCCATTACAGCAATCAGATACTTTGGCTCTTTTTCAAAATTAAAAGTTTGACCACATTCTTTTCTTATTTTAGATAGCTAAATAAACACAATCCATGAAAAAACAGCACATCACTTAACATGCAGCTAAAAACACTTTTCCAGTTGCAGAGCATTGTTACTGAACACATGGCATTGCTGCTAAAAATGTGCATTTTTATGAATTAAGTGCTATTTTTTAATAAATGTTAGCCACGGATATAACAGCCCACTGCATGCAAGACAACATTTTATTCTAAAGTTTATTTTAACTAATGTAGGTCTTGGAGAAAGCAAAGACATTTTTGTCATATGACTTAAATGATAATTTTCTTCGGCCAGGTCTATCAGGTACCTTCTAACACTACCCCTGGTCTGCTGTCCCTCTTTGTAATACTGCATATTCACTAGGTCCAAACGATATTTACATTTACATTCTTACCAAGTGTCCATACACAAGGAGGACAATGATAATGTTTAAACCTTGCCACAATTAGCTGCTTACATAAATCCATGGAATAGAACCGAACAGAATAGAATGACCAACCACCCGGCTACATAATTTAGAGCAACAGAATTTGCTTAACACACACATGCATTGAACATATTGCACAACTTCCCAGATGTTTCTGTTATGATCACAAAGCAATTTAATAATATTGCACTAATTTTTGTCACATTCACAATTTTTTTGTGCTAAATAACAGTTTTCCAAACAGCATTTAACAACAGATGTTATGATAATCTGTGCATTGTGCGGGCAATTAACAATTACAACCTTTCCCATCTAGCATATGACTTGCAATTTATTTGTCAGTAACTGTAACAAAATATACACAAAAGTGGTGTCATTATGACACTGCATTGCAGTGCTGTTAGACTTCATCTTCCATCGATGTATTATTGTGTTACAAGAAAAAAGATTGCAGATTCTGCATGATTGCTGTTAGAATAGTCAAAAGTATTGCATTTGACATTAGCAAAAGTGATAACTATGTATATTATGTGCTCCAACTTTCAACCTTATGGCTTTTTGTCTAAAAGCCTAGAGCTCTTCAATACAAAGGTTTGCAGCTTTACACATCTTTATATGATGTAATAACTAAGGTGCTTTGTTGATAATATCCAAGAGACAACGTTTTGCATTTATTTTTATTCAGATATGTCGCAGACAGATAACGACTACAGCAAGGCCACACATTCAAAAGGACTACCTTCAAAGTCAAATGTTCCCTTGGATTGGCGAAGTTCGGAGATTGCAGAGTTTGTAAATCGATACCTGATTGAATGTTTATCACAGAAAATATCAACTGGTTGGCCACACCACATGACCAAATATGAAGCATACGTTCGATCTGCCTGTTCGGAAGGTTTTGTCAGTAAAGAAATATTTGAAAAAGATATGGCCATTGCCTTGTATTTGGTTGGATATGTCTCACTGTCTGATTTTGAAAGTACTGTACAGATGCTTACAGATGGTGCTACGAATGAATATGTGTGGATTTTTGTTTCATATCTGTTGAACAATCCAAACATTCCATTGTGTTTTGCATTGAATCAACGAGTTATCGAATGGTATGACAAAAAAAAAGATATTCTAAAAAGTCATTTAACAAGGATTTTATCAGGTATATATTTGTTTTGGTTTGAAATGATTATTGTGCAACATAAAGATTTGTTCCAGTATAAAATGAATTGTATATATTCAAAATCAAATTACATACTCCAATAAAATGTGCTGTACCAAATTATACTCGAATAAACTATGTATGTAATGTTGAAAAAAAAACAGAATTTAAATGAATTTTTGTATTGCTAGAACCACAGCCTAACGAAGGTCACAACAAATTGTGGAGCAAATGTAGTGCACTACTGCAGGATAATAAAGAAATCCAAAAGGTAAATGAGGTGCTATTTGTGTTCTCTTTATTCAACACTTTATAGCATATTTTTAAAATCTTGTACATCTAGTAAAGTAATTCTGGGAATCATTTCTTATTCTATTGCATGCGATTCTGACCGTTTTCACTTAATGTATAATAATACGACAATCATGGTAACAATTAAATATTAAACAGTTTTTTGTAGACACTGAGGATGCAATTTAAAAAAAAAATGAATTTGTCTCGCATACAAAATTGGCTGTTTTTAACCTGGAAATTAGTGTTTCCATGATTGTGGTATGTTCTACATCCTTGTGAAATATGCATCACTTGATTCTAGTTGACAAACTATATGTTATCACCAATGCCAGCATTCCAATATACTTTAATGTGTATTGAACTATTTGCAGGATATCGTTGTGGGCAATGGCAGGATTTACGAAAGGTGAGGTTAACTAATTCATCAAATAATTGGTCAGACTCGGGTGACGTGCCACAAAGTGTGCAGTGTGTTTTTTTCGGCGGCAACTGCTTTTAAGACTACCATAGCATTTCCCACAGTAGGTTCCTTTGGTCTATAAAGTGTGAGGTTCCATAGCTTGTCAAAAATTGAAAAATTGCTTTGTGCATTTTGGCTAAGACCGGCAACCTTTGGCATGCAAAGAGCCAGTTACACTGCTTTCTTACTGAACTAATACATATTTGGAGTCGCAAAACTTAGCTCGCTAGGTTTTTTTTACCATTACAGTTTTGACAGACAAAAAGTTTATGCAACATTGGACTATTTAATTTTTTACATTCAGTCAAGAAGAGCCACCAGACCAACGCTGCCTGTACATTCTCCCAGGAGACCCCCATAAAGAAGCATACAGGGTGACAACATTCGCCAATTTTCCTCAAACAGCTCTGGGTAACCCCACACTTCTGGCATCGGTTGGATTTTACTACACTGGATATAAAGACAGAGTGAAGTGCTTTAGGTATGAATATAAACTTTACCATTACACCACATTTATTGTTTATGGAAATGTTGGTAGATTATTAGAAGACAAGTTTTGAATCAACTCTATGCATAACACGTGGGCTTCTGTTATTAAGCTAAAATCTACAACTGCATTTTGATTTCATATTGTATAGTCCATAATAATAAAATGTTGGCACCTTTCAAGATACTAAAAGTTTGTGTTAAAGCATTTTTTTGTAATTTCATGTCTCACTAAGTTTCTTGTTAGTTCTTACCAAAATTTAAATATGTGGCATCATGAAAAATGTGCTGCTGTACAGACATAAGACATAAAAAAAAACATGTTTGTTAAGGTCATCTTGCAATTTGCTTGTGTGAGCAGCAATGTATCTTTACTATATTAAATCTCTTCCAGCTCATGTATCACAATTGGTAGAACATAGGGACTGATTAGCCAATGGTCAAACCTCACAGAAGCCTAATTTTCAAATATCACCCAGGCTTGTCAGAAAAAGTTGCTGATCCTGAGTTTCTAGTAAACCTAAAAACAATTATAAAAATATTAGATAAAATAGAGATATTAAAAGTACTGGGTTGGCTCAGTACGTGGTTATATACAACAGAAACAACCTTATATAATTTTATGCAAGCATATTCTCAGAAATTCTGGGCCTGTGTTCCATAAAAAAAGGAATTGATTTGAATCTTATTTTAATTTGACCCTTTGTTTGGATTGCAAAGGCTGGCGCCATTTTTCTGCAAATAAAAGGCTTTTTATGTATGAATTCTTTTTGAACAGTATATGCAGTCTTTACCATTTATTTTAGTTCAATTGTGGCCCAATTGTTGTTTGCAGTTGTGAAAAATATGCTGACAATTGGCAACCTGATGATAATGTCAAGTTGGCCAAGTGGCACAAGCCTGATTGCCACATGTCAAATCGACCCCTTCGAAGTGTTGATACTGGCATTGCCCCAAGTGTGGTAAGTCATACAATGAAGCTTATAAATGCCCTTGGTGTTTGAAAGTGTAAATCAGTAATATTTCATATTTATGTGTATATTATTACTTATAAATGACACTGATGTGCAACTGCCCAACTGTTAACTATGTTAATTCTATTTCAGAGTGTTTACAACAATACTGCTAGATCACAAGGTATGTCGAACTGTTTTTGTTTTTTTTCTTGTCGATTTTTACACAGTGTTTATAATAGGCACAGTTGTTGAAAACCCTCTGCCACCAAGAAGAACTGAAACACTGGTAAATACTTTTGTATTTGTGCATGTTTCTATTATACATTATAGAGTTTATTTAACCAATGGTTTCTAGAGTAATAGTTTGTGGTGAACACTAATGTATCTGCATAAACAGCTTTATTGATTTTCTCATTATTTTCTCACCACTGTGTTTGTGTCATGAAGAGAAATCACCAGGATTCTGTGGCTTTTGGAAAGCCTGCATACCCTTTTTTGAGAAATGAGGAATCAAGGTTGGAAATGTTTAAGCACGGATGGCAATCACAAACTTCTGCCACTCCAGAGCAACTTGCAAGAGCTGGATTTTTTTATCTTGGTGAGGTGGTTTGTTGATAATTATCTTTTTATTAACTAGAACAAATTTTATCAACAAAAAGTGTTGTTGTATGTCATGTATGGGTATAACACAACATCTTTATGTAATATTTTTTTTGTTAATGGAGGTTAACATATTTTCGTGTTGTGCATGAGTTAAATAAAGAATTTTTCCAGCTTGGCTGTGAAGCCTGTGAACCTTTAATTATGATAAAAATAGAGCTGTAATTGCCAAATATAAGGGGCCTACACAGTGAGGCGATTGCGATCCTGCCTTTTTATAGCATGGTATTGCTTCTGCATTGTCTGTGTGCGGTGGTGGAGACCCCCTTCATATGTGAAGATCGCCTAACAAGTTTTGCGCTTTCGCCCAGAGTACCTTGGCCACAATATACCCCGTGAAACCATTTAGCTCCTGTAGCTCAGTTGGTAGAGCATTTGGTCTGGTTAGCCCAGTGTCGTGAGTTCAAACCTTACCGGGAGCTTGATTTTTCAGATCTCGCTCCATGACTTGTCAGAAAAAGTAGCTGATCCAGCTTGGCTGCAATGCCTGGAATATAATGCCTTGCCCTGTGAACCTTATGATTAAATAAAGAAATCACTATTTACTAAATTTCTGGTTATTATTTAAGGAGAGCGAGATAGAGTAAAGTGTTACTACTGTAATGGAGAATTGCAGAAGTTGGATGATAAAGACGAACCATGGGCTGAACATGCAAAACAGTTTCCAACGTAAGTATCCAAAAACCTTTCATACAAACCATTTTGTTGCTACATTGTGTTTTTTATGAGTAAATCAGGCTTGCTGTAATTAAGCACGAAACGATTGCCATTCATTCTAAGTGACACATTGTTTTTCATGTAAGTTTACCTTTTTGCACAGATGTGAGTTCCTGCTGCGAACAAGGGGACCAAACTATATTCATCAGATTTTGTCCATGTTTCCCAACCTGCCCCGACACATGCTTGCAAGACAGGTGTGTTCATAAGATGACCTTTGTGCAAATGTATTGTTATGCACTTGTTACTAAAATAATTTTATAGTAGCACAATTATATGGATTCAATAGGTTTGTTTACTGCATTGTAATGGTTGGTTTTTAGATGTTTTCTTCTGTTTTTGTTACTTTTTGTAATTAAAATACTGTCCCTCCCCAGAATGAACTTCATGCGAGCAGAATTGAGGTTGTATCTGATCAACTAAATGCCTACCTGGAAGATCTTGTACAGGAATCCCTGGGTGTTCCGGATACAAGTCCAAAAGTCTACATCGAAGATCAGCTTCAGCAAGCTTTGAGCTCCAGTGGAAACACCCCACTGAAGAGACGGCCATATTACCTGGCACTCCTCTATGTGTACAACATGTCACTGGCCGATTTTGATGAAGTATTGAAGGTAAAGAAGACAGATGCAGATCTGAACCCCAAACTGTTGATGACAATGGCTTTTTTGCTGGCCGACCCACGTGTGGTTGAAAGAAAATTAATGTGTGTTATCACAATGAGTGTTGAAGATCATTGGTTCGAGTCAAAAATGGAGTCGTTTGAAGAGTTCTTGTCGGAATTGTCCACAAGTAAGTCATAATATAGTAAGAATTAGAAGTTTTGTTGCAGGAAATTCGGATCATGTGCGTTTTTTTTTCTGAAAATAACAAAAAAATTACAATCATGCAAAAAAATTCTGATTTGTTATGTATTACTGCTGTGAGTATATGATCATAGGCATTTTGGGTTAAAGTTAGATTTTTACCAATGCTAATCGAGTGATTTTATTTTCAGGCAACCCAGAACTCAAGAGTTTGGTGGAAACATGCCGCAGTATTCTTCCCCGTGTTAAGTAGCAAGTTGTGTAATACCAAACACAAAAGTCGTAGTGCTTGATGTAGGGCAAATGTCCTGACTGGTTTGTGGCTGGCCTCAAACGTCATAGTACATAAAACTGCCTGTTAGTGTGTGTAAAATTTCATGTAGATGTTTGGCTTATAGCGACCAGCGGCTTACTAAAGTGTTATGAAATTTAGTGTCCATTCTTTGCCAGTAGCCGCTACCATTTCTGTAACCTCTGTAAAAATATTTAAGGAAACGTTTCATGGGACTGGAGTCGATTTGATCTGTTTTACCACGTCCGTATCTTACTGAAGTGAGTAAACTGAACTCCCGTACCAAAAGCTGTGTATATTGGCATCCCTGTGTATTTTAAAATTAATATTATGGTTGTCGCCACCCTGACTTTGTTGAACACCGTACTTTCCATGTAGAAAAACGTAAATATCGACCATTGGCTCTTGCGGATTTGATACAAGTTGGCGGGATATATGTGATACATAATTGAAAGATTCATTGTGAGTTTTAAAGACCGTAGTGTCATTACTTTTTTATGGTAAAGAACGTACACTTGTTGTCGTTGAGGCCAAAACGCTGTATTTCGTTGTGAATCTGCGATTAAAAAATTCGAGCGTTAAAATTTTTGTTGACCCAAAGAGTGACGTGTGGCCATTATATACCATCTAGTCCGTACATGCCTCGTCACTATTGATGAATGATCCTCATTATCGCTACGATTTCGATGTGTAGCTATGCCAAACTCTTCATACTCACATCGCTGTGACCACACTTCGCTACGATTCTTCTGTATATTTAGTTGCTATTTCATAGTTTCCATCATGTTATCAATGTAAGCTTGTACATTAGCCCACAGTATGCAAATAAGCTTTTGAATTTCAGCTTTCACTGTTTTTTGCTAACTCTTTGCTTCATATTTTGGTAAACGTCATCGACAAGTTACTTGTACATATGATATTTTTGGGCGCGGAGCTACTGCATCAAAACGAACGTTTTTTTATCGTGCCTTAACATAATCAACAACAAGATATTGCACAGTCACCAGTGTTCGCTGGGTTTCCCAGAGCAACGGGTATTTACCTACAAGACCGTGAGCAAAACACAAAAAATTCTGTTCGATTAATTTCGATTTTATGACCTTTATGATTTTATCGGTGCCCACGTCAATTTTTTGTTTATTCTCCATCATCGTAATTGTTTTCACATTTGCGTAGATTTTCTCTCAAATCACATTGGATTTCACATTCCGGACATCTCTCGTATCCAGTAGTTGTGTTAGATCCGCCCAAATGCTGATGATGTTTTGTTGTGTACTATTTTTGCGTTTGGAATAGTGCCTGGGCCGCAGGGGAAAAATATGCAAATTTGGTCGAACTCGAATGTTTGATAATGTCATAATTTTTTCTATTGATTGTGAAAACACTGGCAATTGGGCAGTATGGCAGAAGTCTTTTTACAATTGTTATTCTTGTGCTATTGTTTGGTACAAACCCGCTTTTATGCATAACTGTTAAGGCATATATACACAATTTTCGATCCCCTTGCTTAACTTTGAGTTACGCACATTGCAGTTTTGGTTTTACTTTTCTGTCGGTCACTTTCTTCTTCGTCAATTGGACAAACAGTTTATAAACTTAATGAGATAAAAATTGATACCTGCATGTAGTTTTTAAGGCAAATGATGAATAAAATTTAATTAAAGTCAATAAACGATGGTTGCAAAATACGTGGCAAGGAATTTTTAATATATGCATCGTGCCAATAAATTATCGAAATCCATTAAGAAACAGCAGAGGTATGTGCGTGTGAAGTTTTGTCGACCGGAAAAAAGTTTTGTCGACTAGCGTCTCTTTGGTCAAGGAAGACATAGTTTGAACTGGTGAAAAAAAAATACTAGGAGATGTGGGAATTTTAAGTAGTGCAAAATTTGGAAAGTATTTTACGCTCATAGACCACGCAACAAGGTACTTTGAAATCGATATCGACCGAAGCAGTTGACTCGGAATCCCAGACGAAGTCTTGAGCAACTTGGGTACACAGTTTGTGTCAGAGAGACCCGACAACTACGCCATACCACGCGATGTGCAACGGTCTTGTGGAGAAAGATGTTAAAATGTCCGTGTTGCTATCAACCCAAACATTGGAACAGGTTAATTAACGCGTTGCTTTTTGCATACCGTGAGGTTCCGCAAGTGTCAACGGGAATTCCGTTCTTCAAATTGATTTACGAGAGATCGGTTCGCGAAATTTACGAGAGAAATATGGACGAACACTGGAAGGGACGAAGAAGTTGTATCCATCGACCTGCGAGAAAAATTACAGACCACACTAGCGTTGGCTTACACTATAGTAAGGCAACGATGCAAAAGATATTCAATAGGAAAACCAGGACACGTCAGTTTGCTGTAGGGACATGGCGCTGACCCCACAACAAGCTGCTTCTGCAGTGGAAAGGCCCATTTAAAGTTACGCGGAAAAATGGTCTTAACAACTACGCACTTGTCGGTTGTAAGGAGCGTTAAAGTCATTTATGCTTAAAAAATATGTGACGTGTGAAGCTTGATTGCCAAACGATCGACAAACAACCGACAGTCGTTTCTTTTCAGTCAAGTACCGCTTTTTGCAATGATGCAATCGACGCCGATGAGAGCGGCGGCGGCGCAGAAATATTGGGCATTAAGTTAGGAATAAACCTATGAGCCAACCCAAGAGTGTTTAGTAATGTACCTGGCAACGTTTCAATCCAGAAGCATCACATTCAGTCGACAAATGATAAACCAGTGCGCTCGAAGCCATACGCCAGTGGTTCTTAACCTTTTTTTTCCCAACTAATTCCAACTTTCAGTTTAGACGGAATCCTTATTTCCCACTAGCATTTATATATTTCAACGAAGAATTTAATTATTGCATTTTTGCTATAGGCCTATCTGTTAAACTCTTTTTCTAGTTTTTTTTCTACCGCATGGCATGACCAATTACCAATAAGTGTAACACGTACAGTGAATACAGATTATTATGTTTCTTTTCCAACTATTTTTTTGTATGTATTTCGGCGTTGACTACATGGCGTTAAATTTACCCTGCAAACCGATCATATACTTATCATCTGCCAAGTTTACTTACGAGATTGTTATGCGCTTAAGGGCGAGGATATAATGTTGGAGTCGATTTAATGCAGTGATTCCCAAACTTATTGTAATTGCGTACCACTTGGAGGTAAAACAATTTCGACGCGTACCACCTAATTGAGTAACAAACTACAAACCTTTGTAACAAACATTTGAGATCACTTACGATTTTGTAAATTCGAACTATTTCCTCAAATCATAGAAAGGTGCTCGAGTACTACCTGGAATACCAATTTTTACCAACACTGATTTTAATGAGTCGACTTGATTAAGCTAGGTTGATTCTGTTCTTGTGTTACGTTCGTTAAGCAGGTATTTAAAAATATTCAGGTAAGCAAAAATGCCAGCGTTATCCTTCCTTTACTCGGCTTTTTGGTCGAGCGCTCACAATTTGATTCGCAACTGGTAGTCAGGTGTTGCCCACTAGCGGCAACACATCCATGCGTATCCGGTCACGTGAGGCGTCGAGCGAATAATTTTTTTCTGCAACAGGAATCAACAAGCAGATGTCCTGATAAACAGGGCGAAGGCTTTTTTCCTTGAGAACAAGATCAAGCTAAATGAAGAGCTAATCAAAGGTAATCAAAGGTATCCGATATGAAAGCTAGGCGTAAAACAGGCAGCAACGCCAAAGGAAGCAACCCCCATTAGTGGAACGCCGAACGTTTTCCGTCTAACCGAGACACCTGAACGATTGATGGCGGAATAAGGTAATAAAATTTCCACCTGAGCCATAAAATATTGCATGTCGTCCATAAAAAGGCTTAACACAATAAAAACTGCAGTGTGGTGGACCAAATTGTGCGCATGCGCTTTAAAGCGTACATTGCCTTTTCCTTGTGTCGCGGTTGCCGCTTTATAAACGTGTGTTTTGTGTTGCTCGCTTTTCTTCACCGCACAACTTGCTGAATAAAGCATCAACTGCTTTTTACAGGCTTTATAACTCTTCAGGTATAGCTCTTCTGCTGAACGATTACGCACTGGTATCCCGAGGGTGGCGCATCTACGCAAGCATCGACATTTTCGTTGACAAAGCCAATAACCATCAAAGCAAAAAAGTCTCATGTTCGTGTGCAAGTCATACCATCAACATGTACCCCTTACGGTGGAAAGCAAGAAAAGAAATAAATGAGCCCTTCTCCCAAGAACCAGCACACCAAGTGCTATCCCTGCGGATGACACGACCTTCAAATGCAGGTGTAAAACCATCCACCGGATGTGCGGTTGCAGACGTAAGACAAGCGATCTCGTTGTTTTGACCCCTCGTGGTAATCTTTTTGCGCGAAATACAAATTATTTAAGCTGACCACAGCTCGCTTAAATAATCCTGAGACGTTTTTTTCATAATTTTCGTATATACATAGACTATATATTTCGCCTGTGCTTGCAGGCATCATCAGTATCACTGAAAACACAAACAACGCAGTTTGAAAACCAACATAAATATAATAATGTAACTTACACACAAACTGACAATCAGTTGTAAAGATTGTTCGTGGTGAGATTAACTGTCGAGTAAACTAAGAGACGCTCGAATAAAATTGGTGTCATTGATAAAACCAATAGAAGCAGGAACTAAAAAGGGATTTTAGTTAGACGCGCCGACTCCATCGCCATTTGTTCCAACTTCATTATATTTTATCTCACATGATGGTTGGTACTTTGGACGACATCAACGCCCTCAAATGTTTCCTCAATTCCATAGAAAACAAACTGATGTGGAAAAATTAATGGAAGCAAGGAAAATCACCGCATCATTGTAAGGCCTAAAAATGACAAAAAATGATTCGTTTTTGTCAGTTCGTCACGAAAAGCACTTCATATTTTCCACAAATTGTATGCAAGATTTATTTACAGAGCGGTTTCTGCTTCTACTACAAGTAAGTATTCAACGACAACCAAATTTTCCTGTTGGTCGTCTACCGGTGTTTGACGCCTGAAAACGGCACGTAGGCCATCACGGACTCTATCATAAAGCAGTTTCGGGGCGTTGGAGTAGATAAGAGGGTTTAGAAAACAGTTGATGGGGAGTAGGATTGCTGAAACAGCGTACATCACTGGGGGTAGATGGAATCCACTGAAGTTTACAAATGCCATGATAGAAATTGGAACCCAGCAAAAAAAATCGGTAATTATCAGTCGGACGATTTTCTTTTGCATTTCTGCCGAAACAATCTGCATTATTGGAATATTATGTCTGCAAATACGAATGCGCTTACCTTTGTTTTGTCTTGCCATCATTCCATTTCCAGGTCTCTCGTTCACTTGCCTGGCACTGGCAGTTGACTTCTTGTAAATCCAAAAGTACGCAATTGCCACAAACATGAAGGCTAGGAAGTTGAGAGTAATGATGGCGATTGAATATCCCCATGCCTTGTCGTTGGTTGTTACATACAGTTTGCTGATGCAAACACTGCTGCTGCTGTAATATCTGCACATAAATAATTTTGTGGCGATAAAATTAAAAATTTTACTCGAATAAATACGATCGAACCCTAAATATCCAGAAATATTATAGCTCAGTGTAATTGTAATCCTCAAGAATATCCATAAAATCCATCCAGGAATTAGCATCATTTACTCGTATGATGGCAGTGTTGAGTACTTGGGAATCGTTGCTTGTGAAGTTGTGTTGGAAATTTACAAATCGATCCATGAAGTTATTCATGTCTATATACGTAACGCTAGTCTCATTAGAAACTGGTTTGAACACCAACATCTACGACAATATCTTACCAGAAAAGTCGACCGCAACATTGTCAAAATACGGATTCTCATTCATCCAAGCTTTGGTTTCAAACAAATGTTGAAGTTGAGTTGTGAGTGGAATAAAAGCAATTGTAAACGAGAATGCCCAGGAAAGAATAATGGAAAGGATGACTGTTTTCAATTCTGGTTTCAAGGATGCTTCGAGTGGCTGAAACAAAAAATGCGTTAACATGTTTTGATTTGAAACAATAAGTTTGCAAGATCGGTGGTTTGTCTAATCGAGGAACGGGGCATGTAAATGTCAGTTCGAATTCCATCTGACTGAAAATTGTTCCCTCTTTCTATACACTGTGGTTCCCGAACAGCGCCATTTCAACCACGTTGGGGTTTGCTAAGCTTGCGTACAAGAATATTCGTGTCAGTTTCGTTTAACATGTCAGGCTGAGAAACCAGCTATTGCTGTAGCAGTGACAACAAATATGTTTCTGGAGATGAAAGAATTCGGGAAAGAAAGTTGTCATGAACGTTTGGAAAGGGCCGTCACCGCTTCAGCGAAGTTGGCAACAGCAGGCTTTAACCAAATACAATTGTTTTACTCACGTTTCTCACAGCATACAGTCGGAATATGGTCAGCAGAACCATTGTAAACACCGATGTTTCGCTTGAAAGCAAAACCAATACACCCATTGTGGTGCAACTTCCGCTTGATCTCCAAATAAGGTCCTTGGCACAATATTTTCCGGAGTATCTTACACCAGCAGCCCCCAGCATGAGCAGATAAACTCCCATGAGTAGATCGGAAACAGATAGATTTAAAACGAGCAGATGGTTTGTGCGAAATGCAGCAGATTGTGATTCTGTCTTCGCCAAAGTTTTGCCTTCCATCACCATGACAACCTCAAAATTATTTTTTTAATATAACACATGTTTTTATTGTGCAACAAAGACATAACAAACTTGATTAAGTATACCAAGTTACCGCCAATGGCGAACATCCCCATTATCCACACCATGGCTCGTAGAATTGGGTTTGCAATCAATTGATATCGTGATGAAAATATGTTTTCGTTGATCCTTTTTGTATTTGTTGGGCACTCGTCTGACCAATCAGAGCAGTCGCCGACTCCATTGAATTTCTGCATGAATTAAATTTATGATAACTTTGTAGTTAGGTCGGCCATATTGGCGTCCGTAAACAGTAAATTACGAAATCAAGTCTTCTATGTAATTGGTGAAAAACGGAACAATGGAAATTCGACAAAAATTGTGCATTGCAATATACTCGTGTACTTTTGGGTACGAGGAAGGCGTGTGACGCTCTGATTGGCTAAAAGGCTAATGGCGGCAAAAAATAATGATAATCGGTTGGTGTTTTTTTCTGATATCACGCCTTTGAGGTATGCCTGTTCACTTTGATGAAAAGTAAATATTCGTTTTACTTGATTTGTGCAGTGGGTCGCACTTAAATTAGTGCTTTTAACATTGGGTGAATCAAAGTTTTACTCATGTGGACGTCATTTAACTTAGTTATGAAAAAGAAAAGTTAGTAGTTTCTCGTGTGTTATTTCTACATGCGGAGAAATAGTATTTCTGAATTGCTCATGATACTTTCACAGCCGCTCGCCCCATAACTTTAGTCCGAATTCAAATTCGCTTGCACGGAATTAAAACATCTTTGCCACAGGATAAAAATTTTTAAATATCGTCAACGTGAGTTTACCTTTTCCTTTTTAACGAACAATGGATCTTTGTTTTCGCAATAAAACCTTCCGTCATTTGTGCAGTTTAGTTCGTCACTTTGATCATCGCAGTTAATTGTGAGGTCACAAACATCCGATTCGTTGACAGAAATCTGTCACAAGAATCTGGGAAATACTTAACCGTCTTTGCAGTTAACGAAAATTCTACAAAGGGCATTATGACAAATAATACTGAACAACACACACCGATACCAATTTGTCTTTTGTAGTTAAAATACAACTTTAAAAGGATTTAACTCCAACTAACTATTGCAATTAAGCTGTGTTCAATTGGAAAATTCTTACTTTGGTTCTGTGCAACGTTGGACAGTAGAATCTTCCTTCCTTTTTACACTTTTTCTCTGGATATTCGTCACTTCCATCCTTGCAATCGATAAAACCGTCGCAGATTTTTGACAGAGGAATATTGGGAAGTCCGTCTTTTGTGATGCAGCGTTTCCGATGTTTGCAAAGTTGAGGATCTTCATCGTGGTCGAAGCGTTGTCCTCTGTTAAGGGTTGAGATCGTACTGATGCAATCCTTCTTCCCATCGCACAGTAGTTTGTTGTCTAACCTCGACCACCTCGACCACCTCAACCACTTCGAGATCTTCGACCATCTCAATCCCCCCCTCCATTTGTTGCTGATGCTGGAATTAATATTTTAGGCTTTATCGTTAGTAAATTTTAAAATAGATATCTCTGGCACAAAATCTGCGAAGTTTGTGTCCGCAAACGTTTTGCTTGCAAACTCAATTTATCAGATAACTGTGCCCATGTTGGACACCTAACAACGTCTAACGACACATCGACAGCAACCGACATCATGACAGCAAACTTGTTCTAGACTTTTATACCCGGATATGTGATCACCACTAGGAGGTTGTCATGCATTGTAAGATGTTTAGTTCTCACAAGTTTTGTTTAAGTTTTTACATCAACTAGGTATAATGGCCACCATTTACAGATAAGTCAAGTTTTAGTGGCGTTCCGCTCCCACATACTGGCAGTGTACAGATATTGGTGGTAAACCAGTAACGTCTTAAATACCTCTGCCAAGTGATTTGTTTTTGTAGCGACTGTTATGGCCCTCAAGACGTCGCCCTGGTCGAGGCACCATAAAAGTACCGATCGACCTTCAAATAAACTTACGTATGTTTGGGAGTTGCTACCTACATAACAGCAACCTCATACATTTGCATCCCTTCAAACTTAAGGTTTTCCTTGAATTACTTCAAAATATAGAAAAATTTTTGTTACTAGGTAAAGATGCAAAACAGCCAAAAATTATGTAAAGCAAAAACAAAAATGGCAAGATAAGCTTGACGAACAAATACAATTTGGGACGAAAGCGAGAACTAACTAGTAAACGTACTAAGTGAGATGCGAAGTATAATATTCACCCTATGAGCAATTGATATTGCCCACCGGTATATAACAACGCCTGCGCAACGTAATCCTACTACATGCAATAGTGCTTAAAATGGTCGCGATTGCGCCACAGACAGGAACCAATTGAAATAAAAGGATTGTCTCGGGGCTGTGACATTGCCGTATTTAACACAAACATTTTCGAGACACAGGTAATTGCGCAGTGTCGAGAAGTTACCGATCATAAACTTTTAATGTGGTTATTTATTCACAAGTTCGACGCTCTTTCATTAAACAAGGACGAGGTATCATATCAAAAAATCATTACCATGTGCTTCGTGGATTAGTTCACTTTTAAACGAACAAGTGAAAATGCAAAATCACAACATTGCTTGTAACTCGCTTCGTGTCTCTGAGTATTGGTTTGTTCCACAGTAGTTTTGAAAAAAAAGGTAATAATTATTCACGATTGGCGAAGTTAGCCAATATCTTTTATGTGTGTGTTAAAATTACGTTTGACTGCGCAAACACTGTTGCAAACTTGTGTTTAAACTGGAATTTGTTCAGCAAGTGAGTAAGTACATTGTGTTGGTATAAGAACCTACGCAATGCACGTAAACATCTAAACCATTTTCATTCAGTCTGCTGATTTCCGTCTAAAGTCTAAACAATCAGGTACTTTACTTACCAAACACCCCCACTTTCCCCTCATGTATTTGGTTGTTGTTGTTGCGGTTGTGGTTGTTGAGCAGTTGTTCTTCACTTTCTCATCAACACTGAAAATATTTGGCTGTTTAGCGTTTATTTTCTAACTCAATATTCCAATTGGGTGTAGATGGGATATACTTGTGAATCCTGTGGTAATTAAACGTACCCATAGATGGGAATTTAAACGTTTAACCTTCAACACCTAATGCTCCCCACTAACGCAAAAATGCCTCACACTGGATTTGTTACAACATCTTGTCATAACATCAATAGTATGTCAAGAAATATAAACAATACCAAAGATTCGCTTTATCCTAATTGTCTTTTAAAAAAACAGGGAAGCTGAGGAACAGACAAACATATTGCAACCACTTTAACCCAGCAACTTACACCGTCAACTTGGTACAATGCAAATTTCGATTACATGTGTTTGGTTATTTATTTCAGAAACTTTTTTGCGTTCCAAATCGAACAGGAATAAGCTAATTTTTGGTAAAAAAACGTCTTGATCGCCTTTAGTGTCCAAATATACGATGACTTGCATTTAAAATCTTTTTCGATTAGAAAACTTTGCAATCATGGTCAAAAATGTCATTATGATGTCATGACTGTAAAGGAATGGAAGCCATTGCAAGCCATATATTTATTCTGGTGACGCTTTGGACGTCGATGGTTTCAATCCAAAGAATAAACTAATGTGTTATCACTTACTAGTGAAACTTGCCACATTCTTTGGTTTTTCCAGATTGGCAAAAACATTCGTCACTTTTATCGGGACAGTCGATGACGTCATCACACACACTTGACTTTGGGATGATCAAGGAGTTATTTATACATTGGAAGCATGAACGATAATCAAATGTCCGAGAACTTCGACTGTCTCTGCAAATGACACAAGTCAATTATGTAGTATCTCAACTGGAAGGAATTTTTAACCAACCACAACAGTTCACAAATACCTGACATCTCCATTCTCCGAGGTGTAACACAAATCTGATTTATCGTCACAATCGGCAATGTCGTCCCATAGAAACAACTGCGGAAGATTGCAATTCCTGCCATTCCGAACACATTTGAATCCATGACCGTTATTCCAGTGTTGAAAAGCTGGACAGTCATTGCAAGGATCTCCATCACAAACAGTCGAACGTTTCCAACAAGCTGAATTCGGACACTGGAAGTGGGAGGGACAGAGGTACTCACATGGGGAATTCCCTAGACAATGAGCAAGTTTATCGCAGATTTTATTTTTTGATATACAGGAAATGTTGGTTTGATCCATTGTGTTGTAACAGACTCTATTATCGTCGAAACAATTGCAACGTGGTTTTGAACTAAATAAAATTAATAGTTAATTTGCATCAACCCATAAAGTTGTTTCAAAAACTACCCAAAATACCCTTTATTGTTATTGCTGCACTGCTGTTGGAATTTTCCATTACAACTGCATTCATCACTCATGTCAGGGCAATCTATGACGTTATCACAAACACTTGACCTTGAAATGATCATGGGGTCATTTTTACATTGAAAACGCAACCGTTCGTTCAGGGATGACGAACGGAAATCTCTGCAATAACACATTTGTTTATGGATGCAATATTTTACCACAAGCAAGCAATAAACTCCGTCCTTTTCAACATTTTTAACCTATAATATAAACAACAAAGCTTAAATGATCGAAAACATATTCATCTTTGCAAGCGTTTCAGTTTTCTTCGGTTTCACTAGAATGGGAAGGGTGAAGACACACCTATCTAACGGCGTTGAAAAGAAAATGTGATATATTGTAAGATCAGGAGCACAGAGGGAGAGGGGAGTCTGGGTCAGAGGGAGAGGGGATTCTGGGTCGCATATGCAAAACACAATCAAAAACGAAATACCTGACATCTCCATTTTCCGAGGAGTAACACAAATCTGATTTATCATCGCAATCGGCAATGCCGTCCCATAGAAACATCTGAGGAAGATTGCAATTCCTGCCATTCCGAACACATTTGAATCCATGTCCATTATTCCAGTGTTGAAAAGCTGGACAGTCATTGCAAGGATCGCCATCACAAACAGTCGAACGTTTCCAACAAGCAGAATTCGGACACTGGAAGTGGGAAGTGCAGCTAGAGTTGCAAGGTGTTTTTCCGATACATTGGATCATTCCTTTGCAAAACTCCTTTACTCTTATGGCGCATACTTCATTTGATTTGTTATTGTCAAACTTGTTGTCGCAACTGTATCAAAAGTAAAAATGTATTTCGTCACATAAATATACTTTCGTGAGATTTGTGTTTGTAAATGTTTAAACATGAAGAGCTGATAATCTGTAAATGTTAGGTTTGTTTTTAAATAAACCAGATTAATGTCAAACTATTTATTCATGACTAGGTAATGTTGAAAGTTGATGTGTGTATAACCATACACAAATTTGCAACTATTTCGCGCAATATCGGTGGGAAAAAAACTAATACAAAGGAAATATGAGGCTGCTATTGACAAAGTTAAAAATAGCTGCGACAGTAGGTGTTTATGATGTCATAGAAAGTGGCTAGCACGGGAAACTGACTTTATGCACTTCCTGATTATTGCGTAATCAGTGTTCAAGGTGATTTCACAGATGTTACGTTGATGTACACAGGAATCATTAAGGTCCACTGGTATAACAGCCAGGCAGGATCAACTACACATGTTTGATTTTACAAATACAACCAATGTAATAAGAAAGTTAGCGACAGCTTGCATCCGGTTAAGTTTGGACTCACGGCCCTTAGCTAACCAGGTCTAATGCAGACAAAGCACAGCGCATACAGTGCAACGAATTCTAGGTTTGTCTTTAAATCAGTGTTGTGTAATATTCTCCGTCCCGAAAGAAACTTGAGATGTAAACCATGTAAATTAAAAGTTGAAGAAACGTATAAATTGTATGGCTGACCAACCAACCCACACAGTAATTTGATTTATTTTCCAGTGATGTTAAAACAAAATGAAAGTTTTGTGGGCGTCAAACACTATTTTACAACAACGTACATTTGCCTTTCCAAACGTCTCTTACTTTTGCCTGACAGAAACCGACATTACTTGAACGCAAGAAACTTGTTAGAAATGAGGTTATTTGCTTTTACTTGACGAATGACAATGCCTGATGGGCTTGGTTCAAGTACCAAGAGCTCGTCGGAATTGCTCTGGGCCTTACCACACTTCTGACAACTTCCCTTAGGCCTTATTGCAGTGATTGATTGGCTTTTCAGTTCGCCTCGCTTAAACAGCGGCAAAATACTTGTGCGAGGTTAGTGTCACCAAATTCATGGTCAGATAAACCCATTAAAATGTAGCCTATCCCCCAGCTTGTTAACATATTTAAGTGCTTGCACCTCATGTAAGGACTCGTTAGGTTTTCAGGAAAAGTGGGAAAGTTGGCCGGTTTCTCATCACTTCCGTCCCAGCAATCGGGACCACGAGAATAACCATCACAAAACCACTCAGCCCCCACCTCCTCCCCATCATCGCAAGTGAACTCTGCACAAAACACATGGACGTAAATCGATTTGAAATCCACTAAAATCTCTAAAACTAACCAATAAATTAAATTAATTTAGAGTTTATGATTTGTAACAAAATACTTACTTTCCTCATTCCAATATCTTGCTGAAGCAATTGTGATGAAGGAGAGCAGGATTCCAATCACTTTTAACCAATACCTGATAAAAACACAAAGAGTCCATAAGAGTTGAAGAGTACACTTTCCATACGTATGCATTTTAAATAATGAGTTGTCTTACGAAGACACTTACAGTTACTCTATGTTTTCCGGACTTGATTGTGAGTACGATACAATCCTCCCTGGACCGAAAAAAGAAAGAAAGGGACTATCTTTGTTTATGATTCTATTTTTAGCCATGACCCCAGTCTGACCCGCTTCTTCGAGTTGTTAGGTATTTTGTCCTAGTGTATCTATGCTTGGCTGGTCTCTATATCATTACAAAGCTTAATCGTTTGTGTGGTGAGTAAATTGCTTCCGGTATGATTCGATCAAGGTCTAAATGGCTTTACGGGTTTTAACGACATCAAGTTGTCTCTAACTAAATGGCGTCACGCGATATTATTGACATCACAAAAGTCATGGGCCGTACATATGTTTTTTTCTGCGAGTAATTTTTTTCTGGGCAATATGTTTTGTAAACTCAGTTGTGAGCGTGTGGCAATATGGCATTTTTCCCTTTTGTCGGGATTCAGGACGTATGTTTTGTTTTGAACCATTTAGTTATACTCCTTTCTGGATGCACACATCACAATCGTCTCACAACGTTGATTTTCCATTCGTTTTCGATGTAAATCGAAAGAGGCTGATTCTAGGATGTTTTTTTTAAGAACCAGGCTACACGTCCAGCAATATGGTGTTTTGCCCTTTTTAGAATACGAATATTTCTTTGGCGACCCTGTTTTGACTCTTTTCCTGTCCATCTTCGCAATGTGATCTTAGGAAAAGAAAAAAACCACTGGTTGGATATCTGTACCGCATCTGCGCTTTTCGCGTTCCGTCCGATTGTTTTGTGTTTTATCAATTCCTTTTTTTAACTGCGCGTGTCCGTCTTTGCTAAGCACAAAAAGGGTGACCCCATTAAGACAATTGTTGTGATGAGGCCATATCACATGAAAATGAGGGTAACCGATGTGCGGTTTGTGAGGCCTGTGGCAAGCGGTACGTTTAATTTGTTAGCGCTTGATTTAGTGATTAATATTTTCCTCATGATTGCTTTTAGGCTTATTTCACTTCACGACATTAAACGACACTGAGAGAGACATTGCGGGGGATGTAAGTTGATCGTTAATTTTTCTGTTTCCTTTTCATAACACAGTGTGTGGTTTAACTGAAATGGCGTGGGCGCAGCGAAATGATTTTGCGTTTGCCCGTTGACGCCTGACAGTGAGACACCGGGTACCGACACCTCTAGTCAAATTCCACCGAGTTAAAGTTCTTGAGTGGTCTAATAACCTCGGCACACAAATGTTTTTCATTAACTTACCGTGGCTTCGACATCGGACAACATGATTCGGGGCTCTAGTCGCTATACGTTGTGGACTTCTCTCAACCGAATCAAAGTCACATGTTTCATGCATGCGGGCTAATGGAATCTAGTAGCGGGCAATACAGTGACGTGATGCTTAAACTAGGCTTGTCAAAGTCTAACTTGTTACCAAAAACGCGAAACACGACCACGTTAGCGGATTCGTTAGACGTGAGCGACCTTGGATAAGACGCTTTCCCTATTCACTACATATGAACGATGTCATCGCATTTATCGCAGAACTCCAAAATCACCGCCTGTTTTGCAGAACACGCTTGCGACCGGCACACAATGAAGACTACAGTTAGGTGATTTCTTGCCATTAGGTTCAGCCACATATTCCACTCAGAGAGCTCGAACGAAATGCCGCAGCCGCTTAAGAAGCGGGGCGACCCGGTGAATATAGTTTCTCGTTTTCATAAACGGGGCGAGACTCATAATCGGGCTTTATAATTCAGCCAAGACCCCTTAATATGTAAGTCTGTTATTGGTTGGGATGCGAATGGCTTGTAACTGTTTTGTACAAAACGAAAAAACGTGGCTTTGACGTAGACCGTTGAGCGCCTTTTGGCTTCGTAATGGATGAATTGGCGGATTGGATCATGTTCATATTCAGAAGCAAATGACCGCGGAATGCGTCTTGGTCGGAAATGTGTTCCGGTTGATAGTTATGTTAGCGAGTCGAACACCGTGTACAATTATCGCGGTTGTTATTGGCATCGGATGCGTTCAATACAGCGGTAAACTTAGTTTCAATAACCCCAATCACAATTTATAAATTCATCAGAAGACTTTTCAAATCTCCGCATATCTCCGCGACCTCTGTTACAATCTCGTTAAAATTTATGAGTGTGGATGGAATAATCCGTGCATTCACTCGTTTCTAGCTCCCAGACCAAAGCAGCAATCACGTCGCCGCCTACAATTAGCCAACAAACGCTTTTGGACGGAACCGCGTCAAACGATATTTTTGGGGCTGCGACAAACAAGTTCCTCGCGATCTGCGGCAAACATTTGCCGACTTCAGTCCGATGTTCAAGTGGTGAAGTGGGTCGTGAAGACATCGGCCCTCTTAATGCCCAAAAGGCAAACGACGCATGCTCGTTGGCGCGTTGCATGCAAGTCGAATTCTTATCACGACGCCGTTGACCAAGTGGTATTTAAGGCACTGCCTAAAAATGACACGAATATTTCGCGTAATTCCATTTGAACCCTAGGCATGTTTCCGCAATTTTGCTGAAACTGTGACTGACGAGA
Source organism: Ascidia mentula (assembly GCF_947561715.1). Taxonomy (NCBI): domain Eukaryota; kingdom Metazoa; phylum Chordata; class Ascidiacea; order Phlebobranchia; family Ascidiidae; genus Ascidia; species Ascidia mentula. Next base: position 17,251,362 of record NC_138568.1, on the reverse strand, counting down.
GACGGCAGGGCGACTTGGACGCAAGCAAGTGCAGTTTGGCCGACTTCTACAAGCTGACAGGTACGATATCATTGATCTTGGCCTGATTATTTATGTTAATTATGCGATATTTTATTCTGAAGGAAGAGCGATTTAACCTTTGTCCAAATGCTTATATGGATTGATGCTGCTGCGCAAAGACAAGCAAACCCAACTTTTACCACATGGCAGAGATCGGCGAAGACTTGTACGCGGCAGAAACCGCAAAGAAACACGTTTTACCAGATCTACCGATTTAACTATCGTTTTTCGTGTACAAGCTTGACAAGTTACGATTGTTGCAAATCGTATACGATTGTTTTCGACGACACTTGGGTATGGTGGGTATGGGCTTTCAAATTTGCTTGTGCGACAGGGGCAGTGTTTATTTAGCTCCGTGCAAAGATTCCATCGACAAAATTATGAGCCCTGAACTCCACAGCGAGTTTTTCCCTGCGAAATCTTGCGAAATGCATCGTGAGCGATTCGTCGAAGACACAGCGTCACAAGTGTATTTCCTACAAGGTGACTGCTTCCGTACGCACGAGTGCCACTGCCACCGCTAATTGGGGAAAATTGATTTTTACGGACATTTGTGAAGGAAATAGCATTAAGCGCGCATCAGGGGGTGTTCGTTCTCTTTAAAGCCGCCTTTCGCGGTGGCCGACCTGCCAAGAAGTCGCTCGCAAAACCCACTCCAGATTCTAAAAACTGTTTTCCAACTTGCCGAGCGCTCGATTTTAGAACACGCAATACGGCGCGGCCTAAACTCGCAAACACGACATCAAAACATCGTCGACATGTATGTAATTTCATTGTCCATGAGCAGAAAGCAGGATTCACGCAATTATTCAACTCGAATCATCGCACGATCCTTGTGATGACATTTTCTCATGCGGTAATTTATACTTCGATCGCCTCATACAGGAAGCAATTTACCCTTCATACAACCGATTAAGCTCTGCAATGATAAAGACCAGTCAAGCATAGATACACCAGGACAAAACAGATAACAGCTCGAAGAATCTCTCATTGTGCTCTGTTTCCGGTTCAGGGAAAATTGTATCGTACTCTCAACCAAGTCCGAGAAACATAGAGTAACTGTGAGTGTCTTCGTAAGACAATTCACCATTTATAATGCATTTCCGCTCTCCCATTCGGAAAGATAATCTCAGAGACAGGACGGAAGTCTGTAAGATTCTCTCCTCTGTCAAATGTATACGTCCGGGCATATATGGTAAGCGACCGTTCATATCATAAAATAATTTTTGCGCCATTATAACATACTAAAATGTCATTTTGTGCTCACAATGCGACTGGCAAATCGTGCAGGTTTTTGAGACAAATTGTGTATTTACTCTGATTTACAAAGTAGGCCGCGTTGAAATTAACTGTAGACTAGATAAAACCTTATTCAAAACGCTAATCCCAACCATGATAAGACTTTACACAGAAATAACAACAATAAATAATCAAAAATGTCCACGCTTGGTTTGAACCGGGGCGAAATTTATGTTCATTAATATCTCGCAAAAATTATCCCAATTTAGTGCTTTTGCGAAATAAATGTGTTTTTTTAACATGGAGATAATTTAAATATCTCACAAACCTTGCTCCCATTTTTAGTCTTCAGTAAACACGGCGGATCCCGACCTGATCCGTCTTAAATCCTTTGATCAACCAAAATGTTTTGAGTTTTGTAACTCTTCAAATTCCGGAAATCAGAACCCGAATATCTGATGAAGTGGAAAGTGCCCAAATTCGCAGCAATGAATGAAATATTGTAGCTCAGCAAATATTTGTTGATTTCCTATGGAAACAACAATATATTATCGTACTCTGGTGAAGTAGCATGCCCAGGGTTAAGAAACTTTTCTATTATATTTAAGTTTTCTGATGACTCTGTCCTACTGTTTAACTAACTCAATAACATTCCACATTGCAGAACATTACACTGAGATTTACCTTTGGGTTGTCGTGGCTTTAAACCCTGCCAGTAGCAAAACATTCACGTCAGCATCGTGTGGGTATTTTCATGATCTTACTGATCTTAACTCTTCCATAATTTGGGGAAGTTTCTTTAATTAATGGATAACTTCCTGTACCCACGTAACTACGTTGTCGTTAATCCCAGGTAAAGTAAACGTCATCTCCATGCCTTGCCATCTCTTTTGCTGTAGTTGTACCTTTTCTGAAAACTAACAAATTTCCACCCAATCCTTCTGGTTTCATTTTGTTCATGCGCGGTTTGGTTGTTTTGTGCAAAAAAATGTTTCGTCAATATTCGGGTTATATTGAAATAACCGTGCTTTTCGGCAATACAATGGCGCAGACGTAATGGTCGGTGAATGTTGTTATATTTTAATTTTTTTAAAGGGACCTCAATCTTAAAGAATTTGTGCACAATTGTAATTTAACCTTGCCGGAATGACCGCTCTGTTTCCCCGCAGATTTTTTCTTCAGCACTCAAGCTTAACAGCGTAGCAACCGAGTTCCGTCTCAGCATTCGAATATTTCCATTATCATGACGTTGATCGTATTAAAGCGATATTTTTCCAGTGTCTTGTTGTTATTTGCGTGTTAAATTTCTTAGTGTTTGGTCTTTATTATCAAATTTTCGAGCAAACATATAAGTGATCTCAAGCAGCGTTGTTTAAACTTGAGTCTGGCATATTTAACGTAGGATTCCTGACTCGTAAACCCTTATGGTTTTATCGATGCCCAATCGCACTTTCGGATATTTCAAACGATTTATTGGTTATGAGCATTTAGTCTCCATTGCAATCGCAGCTGATAATGTCCATCATGACAATTTTTCATCCATCTTTTTTGATGAGTGCCCGTCTTGTTTCGAAAGTGTCGTTACGTAACAATGCGTTTGGGCCAAAGTGGTTTCCTCGTATACACTTTATTTGTTGGTGCAACGTTTCTTCCTGTGATAAATTTCACATAGAGACTTGTAAATCACCTGAACGATGACCACTAAACGAACCCACAAGCGACCAACCAAGCATAGAACGCATGACACGCGACTTCCTTCTTCCTCTCACTTCTATGATCGTTAATCAATAACATTGGCTCCATTCAGCAGCATGGGTAATTTCACATCACTCAAATGAAGCCATTGCAAAGCGAGCTTATTGGCAACGTTCTGCCTGCAGGAACTTGGCCACTTTTTAAGAGCAATACGGACAATTGTGCAGATACCCTACCGTCAGAAATGTGTGTTTCCCAAAAGTTGCATAAAAACGTTACGGTCGCCTTAGATCGAGATGGCCACGAAGCTCAATGTTGAAATACGAAGAGACGTATCATGATTTGAAACGGGACCTGCGCCATGTTGTTGAGAGGAATGTCAAAGAAATGGTCAGAGATCTCACATCTCCACTCTGTAGAACCTAGTTAAGAATGGAATGCGAGCAAGGTGGTACGTTGTCTTTTATAGAAGAGAAGAGCGGGCGACCCTGACTACATTTTTTTTTGTTTTGACCACGCACCCAGGTTTCGAACCCAGGTTTTCCTGGTCACGAATACATTTTTTCTTGGTGTACGGGTCGGACGCCCTGATCGATATTGCCAACCACCCTCACGATATTTTTTTTTCTCTGGAAATTTTTAACTTTATTGCACGAATACATACAGACCAGCAGAAAACCACGCCACCTTCACCTACAAACCTACTCATTCCGAATATTTCGCCCTCAAGTGGCGGCTGTATGCTCACTCGAGTAACAGTTGATAACAAATGACGTTGAGCGAGTACAAGAGGTGGGCTATGTTGATAAAGCAATGCCTGGTGTAGTTTTTAACGATCAAACACGCGGGAAGAACAGTTTTCTCGCATCACACAACATGACTGATAACTAGCAAAATAACTCAGCAGGTTTCCTTTGGAGACATATTTTCGCCTTCACGAAAATGCGCGGAAGCATCAGTCTTATCAATCATCTGCACTGTCTCTAAATTTATATGCTTGACTGAGAAATCACTGTACTGTGACATGGTAAACAATGTTGATATTTGTTTAATAACGATATTGTTGAGTAGTTACGTTCTGGAATCACCGAGTGTTTGTACATACCACCGTCAGCGAAAATGGAAATTGTTTTAACCGTAATTTTTTTCACACACGAGTGAACACGATTTCAAACGATTGTGTTCTCACAAATTATGCATTATCTCGTCACACAAACAAAAAAAGAGTTGTTATAACAAATATTATAATCAACAACGACTCCAATGTTTTTAAAACAACATCTACCTATAAAGTATATCGCAACGAAATGGGTTTGACCGCGGTCACGCTGTATGAATCCCAGCATGCTCCTTTTTCGCCAAAGCGTAGACAGCGAGCATTTACGGCGCAGCATACAAGTGCCAATTTGATAATGTTCCGGGCAATAGAATTTTTTAAAAATGTGTGTAGATTAGGCTAAGAACAGGCAGATCACATTACCATTGAGTTTTTTGGACACCTATAAAGTATATCCCAACGAAATGGGTTTGACTGCGGCCATGCAGAATAGCATTATTTTTTCCGAGTTTATGTATTGAACGGTGGTGAATATTATGTTTTCTTGCCTGTTACCAGTGAACTGCAATTATGCGTTAGTCTGCAAGCATAATATATTATGTATTAAACCAGTTCAACCATATTTGTTTCACCTGCCATCGATATTTCTTTAGAAGTTGGATCGAAACGCCTGGTGCACTGAAGACTGAAAACACATGTAAAGTAGTAGATGACGTGTCACCAAAAATGTTTAACAAGTTCATGTTTGTTCGAACAACTAACTTTAGTGTTCACAATACAACCAATTTAGCAGCACAATTTCTCGGGGACTGGCTGTTGTATTGTTTTTTGATTGGAATAGCATTATTAGTGACTACATAGAAGTCAAAGGAAAGACCTTGTGAGCCAAAGCAATTAAACCTTAGCAACAAACCTCCATAACAAACGCCTTAAAACATGGCGTCAATTGCTGATTTATATGCAGGCATCAAGCATAATTTGTATCATAAGTCAGCAGTGAGCCTACGTATAAAATACGCGGCGGCTGTTGGTATAACGTTTACTGGTGGATGGCAATGTGGTTATTTTTTTCATGTAGTAATATGCATAGCGATTGACGTCAATGGAAAGGCGTGTAAAGCAGTGGAAACTAGCAGTGCTTAATATTTGGATTCGATCGAATACATACAACTAATATTCGCTTATACTCAGCTACGCATGAATTTACATTTTTATTGCAGAAACTCTCGCGCACTATTACTATTTTCGCTACAGCAACCTATTTTATTCTAATGCTGTTCTCACGCGATATTGGCTGCTTCGGAAAATCTTATCTTCGGCCACAAATCCAAAGCGCCAATGCCTGATTCGATGCAATTTGTGTATGAACATACTATTTTTGTTAAATTAGTACGTATTAGTTAAAAATAGTATTTTCCTGACTTTATTTTCGAACCATTTGCTCACTTACAAACATAAAAGTCATGTGCAGATTACGAGTTTTTATCAGGTGCGTTCACAAATTACATAGTATGGTTCAGGAATTTCCCTGTTAAAATTGGAAGAAGTATACCTTAAATATATAACAAAACACATTTTACGCTTCTGCAAAGACATATATTTTGGATCTTGGTCCGACTTTATACCTTTAATAGATTATGCTTTGTGACAGGTTTAAATCAGGTTTGTGCTGTTGCGTATGTTTGAAGCATTAACGGACAATGGGTGACGTATAAATACGTAGAGGTTTTGTGTCATTAACTCATTTGGTATTGCTATTCGTAATTTATCACCGTGGGTAACAAAGCAGTACTAAGAAAATATGCGAACATCCGCTCAATATCATATCTGCTGGCACGTCTCTTCGTGTGTCTTTGCTAATGTGTTGAACCGTTGCAGCGTTTAAGACGCAAAAGGCGCTTTATAAATAAATGACTAAATTAAGCCGTTTAACGACCACTGCTTCGCTGAAATGTCGTCATTACTCACTGCAAATGTGAAAGATAAGGCCTATGGCTATTAATTATCTAAATTTACCATATAATTCACTGCAAATGTATATCGATCTTCCTTTCAACCAACTATACCTACAATCTTTTTCATTTGTGCGTCGGTATATAAGATACGCTGAATTTTACCAAGTTTATAAAGTGCGTAACGTGTTTATGTGTAGGTAATACTTTAATGTCGTTTAGAATTACTCGTTCTCGTGACAAATTTTCAATGCTTGTTAAGTGTGGTTGATGGAAAATAGAAAAATACTTTGTTGTCATAGAGAGCAAATTATGTGCTAAAATCACTATTTTAAATCTTGTTTGTGGTAATTTTATCAGTGTGATTTGCAACAGTATATTCAAAGTTTTAGTTCATTTGATTTTAATGAACAGCGATTGGCATAACACCTGTAAAAAATCACTGGGAAAGCTAGGTGTCTCCTGTATTAGTTTGTGTAAATCAATGGAGGCTGTTACACAAATGTTAAGTTTCAGTCTGCCTCTGTTTCTACCTTGCTAGTATCGTAATTTTATGTGTGGCACACTGACCACTATGATAAGAGCGGCTGTATGGTGAACAAAGCACATTTTTACGTAAGTTCAAATCTTTGTTGTACATTGTATTTGTGTTTAAATAAGCCGTTGTATGCAGTGCTTAATTGAGGTTCTGCGGGCAGTAAGGCAAGTTGTGAAAGCGGCCCTGAAATAAAAATATGTATATACATATTCAGTATTCACTGGATTCTAGGCCACCCTCAATTGGAAGTCGCAAAACTAATAAGACAGAAAACTTACCACCCGAAGCTCACAATCGAGTACATACGAAAAGAACAAAGCGTTTGTGTTGTCGAATACAACTTTGTCTTATTTGTGTGTTTAAGGAGTAAAAAATGGGTGACGTGACTTAAAAAGTTTAACTCATTTTCGCAAATTATCACCATGGGTAACAAAGCAATAATGTGACAACATGCGAACAACCGCTCAATACCATATTTGGTGCGTCTCTACAAAGTGTGCCTTTGTTAATGTGTTTACCTATTTTCTCGTGATAATTGAAAAGAGGTGTGAACCAAAAAGGCGCCGTGAATGCCCACCAATAGCTCTGAATTAGGTTTGGAAGTTCCATATCATGCTGGTAATAACATCCAGTGAATGCAGCTGCCTAAATTGTAATTAAAAAAATATGCACGGGACAAAAGTTTCTTAGAAGATATTTTGAAAGCTATATTTTGGATTTAAGTGGCCTGTGAAAAAGGGAGAAGTTGTATGGAGACTGGACTTTATTGTGAAGAACAAAGCGAATGTTTGTGAAAGGTTTTGTGCAATATGATTATATTTAACATTGGTTGGTTAGTTCCCTATCAAATGACAAACCAGTCATTATTGGACCTGATAATAAATTGCAAATAATTTGAAGAAATGTTGTGGCGTTGCAGTAAATGACTACAATGATTAGTAAACAGTTTGAATGACAAGCCCATGCTTTCCACCAGTAGCACTAATGAGACCAGATTTGAACAGTGTGGCTTCTCGGCAGCTTATTAAATATCACGTCACATCGCTAAAGGGTTACTGGTACGTCTTTCCCGCTGGGTATCCAGGAAGAAACCTACCCTTACAGCGAGTTGTGATTCACAAATTAAAGATTTTAAAATGTGGCAGGTAACGACACTTACCTCGAATAATGTTGTTTTCCGTATGTTAAATCAAAATCTCAAGCTCGAGACCCACCCCTCCGTCACAGCACACACCTGCTACAAATTACACGTATCCGTTAAAGCTCCACGCCATTTGCTCGCGTCTGTGTCTTTGTGGTTTTGTCAGCGTCAGCAATTGTTGATTTCCTATACGTTTAGGCATGTGGCTTTTATAATAGGAAACAGCATAAGCCGGAACATGTAGATCACATTAACAGTGCCACCTATTAAATATATCGTAACGAAATGGCTTTGTATAAATGCCAGCGCGCGCATTGTTCGTCAAAGGGTAGACAGCGAGCATTTACGGCGCTGCATACAAGTGCCAATTTAATAATGTTCCGGGCCATACATTTTTTTAAACTTTGACGTAAATTAGGCTTAGAACATGGATATCACATTACCATTGCCTTTTATGAACACCTAAAAAGTGTATCGAAACGAAATGGGTCTTACCGATGTCACGCTGTGTGAATCCTTCTTTGTTCCATTTTAGGCACGAGAAACTACATTGAATTTGTTCCATTAATGCCTCTAGTTTTTTTACCTGCAACATTTTAATGGTTGCAGACAAAAGTGTTTTTTCTTTAAATGTAAAGTATGTAGGTTTCAATATATTTGCATGGCTACTGACAGGACCAAGAAAAAAAACTATGATCAGTTGGGAAGTGAACAACCTTCAACATCAGGTAATAGTATGTGACGAATGGAATTTTTTTTTTCCAAAACCTGCATGCATTGTGCCTTTTTTCATAGATCAGCTGTTTATTTGTAATCATATAAAACCTTTGAGTGTCCTCGCTTTCTTTAAAAAAAACTGTAGTTTGTTGGTAGTTCCATGTTTTTTTACAGGTCTTAACCAAAGATTTGAAGCAAATCATTCAAACATCACAAGGAGCATTGTTGGTGTGATGGGCAATGTCTACCAAAACATTAACCAATATGGCAATAGTCAAGGTATGAACATACATTAATGGTTTAAATATTGTCATCCTTGAAGGAAAAGTACATACATATTGTATTTTGCTTTATTGCTGGAACATTTTACTCTGCACAAGCCCTGGGTTCAGTATCTGTTGTTAGGTTTATGAATGTATTTTGCAGAACATGCTTCGTTAGAAAATGCTGTTTTTGTTGGTGAGTTTTTTCTTTCATGATATATATATATATATATGTATTTACAATACTATATAGAAATTACATCAAAACCAAAATATCTTGTATTGTAACTTTGGTTTAAATCTGAAAAGGAATCTTTCTTGCGAAAATGACTTTATATATCTTAATGCTATCTTTGCATATATGTATTTTTCAGGTGAAATAAAGCAAAGGTTGTGGCAGAAGGCAAAGGAAATTTCTGGAACCATTGATCACTCTGTGGAAACTATAAACAAAGTTGGGTTTGGGATTCCTGAACTTACAACAAAACTAAAAATCCAGTCATCAGATGACAAAAGTACTAACTCAAACCCAAAGGGTAATGTTCAAATTGAATGTATTTTTCACGAAGCAAAACGACTATCCATTCAGCTTCAAAATTCCACCAATAAGCAAGCAGAAAAAAGGCAAATTGAAAAGCATGGTAATATAGTTGCTGCTTTGGGTCAACCTGGTGTTGGAAAATCTACTTTTACGAAAGTTTTTCTTGGAAAAGTAGTTAAAAGTTTAATTCTAAAAGACACCTCTTTTATATTCTACATCCAAATCAGATCCATCGATTTCAGTAAAAACACCAACTTAATTTCACTTTTACTTTGTTGCTGTCTTTCTGATATTCAGCTTACATCTAACCAAATGTCCCATCTAGCAAAATTGTTATGCAATGATCCTAATCTTCTGATAATTTTGGACGGTCTTGATGAAACCAATGTGGAAATTTTCAAAAAAGTTTATCCAAAGGTATCTGTACATAGCAATGTTCATCCCATGGACATCATAGCCAATATATTGAATGGAAATATCTTTCCCAAAGCAAAAAAACTTGTTACCTCCAGACCAGAAGAGTTCTTTGATCTTCCACCAGAGATTAGGCCAACGTTTGTTGTTGAGGTTTGTGGGTTCAGTGAAGAAACTCAAATGGAAATTGGCAAACAGGTTTGCGGAGACAAATACGAAGAAGTTCAAAATAAACTGCACCAAAATGCAGTAATCAGCCGTTTTTGTTACATTCCACTTTTCTTTATTTTAATCCACAACTATTTGTTGACTAACCCAAATGCTGAGTTTATTTCTATGACTGACATCTTATCATATTACTATGAAGTGTATAGAAGATCGAAACACTGCCATAAAAATGAAACAAGAGCAATAGCTAGATTAGCTTGGTACGGAATCATTAAACAACAATATCAATTCACACAAAATGATCTTGAAGAAGCAGGCGTCGACCGATCCTCATTTCTTCATACTTCACTCTCAGTTTCTGCTAATTTAAATTTGCAAATCTTGCATTGCGACACAATTAGCTATTTTTCTCATCGTGTTTGGCAAGATTATTTGGCAGCCTGTTATTTGGTTTTATGTCAGTCTATTGATGTGTTTAAAGATTCTGTTTCTAATTTGTTGGAAAGGTTTACACGAGATCAAATGATTTTTACGTTTATTTTTGGTCTGTGCAACAAAATCACAACAGATAAGGAAAATATAAACAGTGATGTAGCTGAAAAAAGAGAAGTTTTGTTTTCTCACATTCCAAACATATTTGTTGCATGCAGATGGGCAAGTGAGGCCCAAGATGAAGAAGTGGCAAGGATTATTTTTTCCATGTTTCCCAAATCTATTGATATAGAGGATGTCTCTGTATACCCTCATGACGTCACCAATTTCTTCCACTTCACAAAAAAGTATGGAAAGGTTATTGACATGATTTCTGGACAATTTTATGGCAACTCTTTTAAATTGTTTGAAGGAGCAATAACAAAGACCAAAGTACAAGTCAGACCAAACTTTAAATAAACTACATATTAAGTTTGTTTCTTTTGATTTGATTTTTGTGCAGATGATATCTGTGAAGTCTGTGGAGTCAACAGTGTTTTTCAGTGAAAACAAATTTGCTCAATTACCAAACTACCCAAAGTGGTTGCCCATTGATTTTCTGGAATTCTTATTTGGGGTGGGAAATATGGAATTCACATAGTTATGCAACAATATTGTAACTGTTCTAGTATCAGTGCCAAAAATTATTTTCTTATGCTTGAACACTTATATGAATACAACGTCTATTAAAGATGTTGTTCTTTCCTTTTGGTAAAAACGACTAAATATAGAATTTATAAAGCCAAATCATGTTTGTGTTTACATAAAAATTGTTCTAATCTTAGATTGACCAAACTGTGAATCATCGAAATTTGGTTTTGAAACTATTTCCCGTCGATGTGTCCCCGAAGCTAGGCGCATATTTATCCTCGAAGCTAGACACACTAAACGCAGAAAAAGCACTAAAAGCTTATAACTTGACTCAAGTAGATGTTCTGGTTCATACCTTGAGGAGATGTTCATTCATTGACTTAGTATGTTGAAATTTAACAGTGTTTGGTGCCTCTTATTGTTGTATTTCAATTTATTTATTGCAAGGATTTTTTTTTAGATATCACTAGATGTTTCTGAATGCAAAATAGGAAATTGTGGACTAGAACTTATTGCATCTTCCGGTTTAAATATCAGAATTTTAGAAATTGTTAACTGTGGTATTACTGAAATTGGTGGTGAAATGGTGGTTTTCGCAAGGAACTGTAGGGTATGTTTAAAAATTTATTAATGATATTTTCTTTAACTTCCACCTTCTTTTAAATGGTTTCTATTCCCACAGCATATTGATATAAGCTACAACCTGATATGTGATGACGGAGCTCGACAAGTCAAAAAAATGATGCGATCTAACAATAATATCAAGTTTATAGGCTGTGGGATATCAGAGGAATTGATGGAACAACTTGAAAAGCACCAAAAATTTCAACAGTGAGTAGAAGCAAACACAGCAAAGCATAAGTATGACAATGACCACAACTTTATTTATTTCATCAGTTCCAGGACTTGTTGTGTGCTGTAACTTACTCATGTGCAAGTTGGCCATCAACATCCTAACATCAAACCTCTTCTATCATCAACATTGTGTGACATTTGTGCAGTCTACCATCTGTTCCTATGATGAAAAACAGTTCAAATTGAAACAAAAGTGTTTTTTTTACTTTGTTGCCACTTTCTTAGTTTAAAATATTTTTTTTAGTAATTTTTCGTTCACGCGAACTTCATCACTTGTATTGGTATTCCAATATAATAGCTACTTGCTTGCCTAGTTGTGTGTCTCTTTTTTCTTCGTGCCTCATTGCCATTAACAGATGCAGGAAAACTAGTTCAAATCATTTTGATATACCAAGTAGACTTTTTTGAATTGTGAGGTTATGTGCAACATATGTTTTACATGATTTACTACTTGATAATGAGTCAAATTGTATTGCTTTTGTTATATGCATATCCAATGCTCACAACAACTGAAATTTTTATTTTTCTCATACAGTTTTGTGTGGTCAAAACATTGTAAGAGAACTTGTTTTTTCACCCATCCACCCTGCAGCTATCACATGCATGTTTGGGCCAAACTTGTCTAGTGTGTTGTGTGATCCATACCTTTGTTAGAAAACACTCCTGTAAAAGGCCCATTTTAATGATAAAATATTTTGTCATAATACTCAAATTCTTTTTCTGGTCATCATTATATTAGATTCTGAGTATTGTTTGACTTGCGTTTTGTTATTTCTTGCATTGCATTTGTAACAGCGAAAAGTTACTCCTTAACGTTTATGTAATATTTTTTGCCAATAGAAATCTTGCATGTTTTAACACGAGATTTAAACGATCCTTTTGGCCTCTCGTATGTCTCAAACTAGTAACAGTTTGTATCTGTTTCAAGTAGCAACAATCCTTATTATTTTCTATTTGAATGAAAGGAATTAGGATTTATATTAACCGCACAATTTATAACACCCGCGGTGAAGTTTCTTAAAGTCTCAAGTATTCGGTGAGTGTTTACATTTTAGTTCGTAACTCTTTTTCTGTTTCTTACAGGAAACGCATGTACGCATTTACATGTACGCATATGTATCTACACATGTATCTGTGCACTTAAGTCGATAAATATATCCTTGATAATAGTACATGTTGCTTGAGATTCTTATAGTTGACTGGCTTTCGCCGCCAAGACAGTGAATATGCTGTTAAACAAAGTGACTGTTTTATATAAAAATACGGCAGTCACAGCATTGTTTTATATGTTCCTGTTTTCTATGGTCTTGTTAATGCATTTTGCACCCCTAAGCTTTCATGAAAAAAATATTCTACATTCACAGCAAAACTGTGCCATCATTAATTCTTATCATTATCATAAATTGGGCCATGATGTCAACTCTGCTCATAGCGTCGGTCAATAAAAGTTACGTTCGATTGTTCCAGAAAGGCAGAATTTTCTCATTTTTACTGGCTTTCACAACAAATATGCCAACCGGTTTTGCCATTTTAAAATCCTTTTATGGTAATATCAGTTATCACTTAATTTATAAATTACCTAAACAGATATTTTGAGCAGAGTCAAAATGCCGCAAGTTAAATACATTTTCACCCAAAAACAGTTTCTGTCGCAGTATAACAAAATACTGATGGACACTTTGCATTTTCTCTCATTTAAAACTGAATATTTTTTTCTGACCGTGCGGAAAGTGAAACAGTCCGGGGTGCTTGGGACAACCGGAGCCTGATTCATACTTTATTTTATGTTTTTGTTTAAAAGTGATGAACAGTGTGGGTTATACCACGTGCGGAAATTTATACAGAAGCTTCATAATATATTTGTTTCAGTAATTTTACGTATTGATTAGCTTTTTGGCCCCAAATAACAAGGGCATCCTTCTTATGATAAACAATCCTGTAAAAGTTCTCCATTGTTACTAGACAATGGGCACACAGGTTGAAAAGAAAACGGTCATTCTGTAGAGTTTACTGGTTTCAACGACACACGTTTACGGAACCACGGTCGTCTATATGGATAATAGACGCTTAATATTTCGGTGACTTGCGAAACATGCAATGATGGTTAGGATTTTAGGGTGGTTGGAAACAGTATCGTCAAGCTTTAACAACGTGGCTATTACGGTGTGTTTCGTAACTTTATGATTTTTTGTTTTGAACCATTAACACTCTATTTTGTGCCCGTTTATAGTTAAAGGGATAGAACTCTCCACCGCAGGTGCATCATTCAATACATTGAATGTTTTTAGCGATCTACATGGTTGCCTATCTGGTGCGTTGTGTGGAGTCACATGGTCGTCTGATCGAACCCCCAAATTGATTAACTCTGTGGAAATATCCAGGCGGTGGCGCCATCAAACTTACTTGTCGATTGTTGAGGAGAATTGGAGTGATAATTGGTTATTCTAGAGGGGGTTTCAGGTTACATAAACGTACATAATTGCGGTCACCAAACTTTATTCTGCATGTAGCCTTATCAGCGCCTATCACTCTTTCTTTTTCACTCAAATTCAACTCTTTTAATTTTAATCATATAGTTTTTATTGCTTTATTTTTATTTTTATTTTCAACAAACGTTTTCCTGTTTTAGTCTTTGTGGTTTCATAATAGAATTAAGAGTCGTACCAACGAAGGAAGCATTTTCATCATTTTTACTTATATTCCTAATTTGGTGTATTGTAGTCCCACGTGCCATACCAAGTCCAGGCAATTATATTGCTAATTTTGCAAAATAACTTTCATGGTGCAAATAGAAAATAATAAGGATTGTTGCTACTTGAAACAGATTCAAACTGTTACTAGTTTGGCACATACGAGGGGCCAAACGGATCGTTTAAATCTCGTGTTAAAACAGGCAAGATTTCTATTGGTAAAAAATAATAAATAAACGTTAAGGGCTTTTCGCTGTTACAGGGTACTATCACTTTCTTTACGGTGTAAATGGTTATCACTTCTTTCTCTAGCCGTTTAAACTGAATTGGAATACTCATACAATGCCATAAAACTTAATATTTTAAGAACATAACCATCGGAGTAATGCACAGCAGTACGATAAATTAAACACGTTTTCAAAAAAACGTGGATCTCCCACTGACGACTTGGATTGGTTTTGGGATTAAAGCGTTAAAATTCTTTCAAAAAGTGATAACTAGGACTGGTCTAGATTTTTACTTAATCATCCAAGCAAGATGTTTTTTTGAAAGTATATATTTCGCCTATGCGGCATCCTCAGTATTCTAAAAACAACAAGAGTATACGAAAACAACAAACGAATACGAAACAAGTACCAACGTTTACAAATGATTGGAAAGTAACACTCCTAAAATATTTTCATCTTCCAAATCTCCATTCGCAGAATATCTTCCATGGGGAGCTGGAGCATCATCAGGTCAAAGTAGTTTCATAAAAATTGCCTGCAGAAATGATTTAAGCAGATATTCTAAAGTAGTCAAGTAAGCAAAAATGCCAGCGTTTTCCTTCTTTTACTCGGCATTGAGGTCGAGTGCTCTCATTTCGATTCGAACATGGTAGTCAGGTGTTGCCCTCTCGCGGCAACACTGCCATGCGTAACAGATCACGTGCGGCGTCGAGCGAATACATTTTTTCTGCAACATAATTCAAGGCACTTATTAACAAGTAGAAGTCCGGATAAACAGAGCGAAGGCTTTGATTCTTCAAGAAGAAGATCAAGCTAAATAAAGAGCTAATCAAAGGTATCCGATATGAAAGCTAGGCGTAAAACAGGCAGTAACGCCAAAAAAAGCAATTCGTATATATTTCGCCTGTGTTTGCCGGCATTATCAGTAAAAACGCAAACATCGCAGTTTAACAGCAACATAAACATAATAATGTAACTTACACACAAATTGACAATCAGTTGGAAGATTGTTCGTGGTGAGATTAACTGTCATGGTGATTTTAACCAACAGGTGATTTTTATTAAACAGACATAAGTGTGGTTACCAAATTTTATTCGACACGTTCTTCATCCAAATAAAAAAACTTTGCAGGCTTTGAGGGAAATGTCTTAACAAAGGTCTAAGAAGAAATCACCTCTTTTGTTGATGAAAAATAATTTAGTCAACCGTGTTGCCTAGCATTCACAAACGCATGTTGTGATATTGCGCCGCCACTGCCCATTCTTTTGACTGATTGTGTTTTTAACAAGATTGTGTTTATTTTCCAAACACGTAGACCTACAAATATGTGATGACAAAGAAGGATTGTGCAATACCTGGGTGCGATGTGTTAATAAATGGAGTGCGTGACTGTGACTACTTCGAATGATCACGTTTCAATTGAACGCCATAGTACTTCCCCGGCACAAAAATATTAATATCTATTGTTACCCAACACATTCAAAACCGGGTTGCACCATGTCTGCTTTTAGTTTACGTCACAGGTGATTTTTAGAGGATTGCACAATAATTGCAGATAATTTTGCCAGAATGGAAAATATTCACTGCTACAATAATATGCAGTACATAATGGATAACGTAATTTTTTACCTAAAACCGTAAACGATTCGAACTGCCTTTTCCGACATGTGCCAGCCAGCAGCAGCTTGACGCCTGGGTGAAATCCAGTATGGGCGGACAAGAAGCTACAAATTCACAATTCTGTGGCAACCATCAATTTTTCGTCACAGATCAAACGATCTAAAAAGATTACCATTGAAATATATTTTAGCTGTGGAAATAGGATAAGAGCATTTTATTATTACAAGCAGAAGCCCTATTTAGGAGAAAGCACCTGGAAGGGAATATACTTTAATTTTTCTACCTTCAATATAAGCGGCCAAAAGACATTTGCAATAATAACAATTTGTAAGTAATTGATTAATGACACAACAACTATTTTGTAGCCCTCAAATTGTGAAAAAATAAATGACTTGCTGTTAGTTTCTTACATTAATACTCAAACATAGTAAATTTATGGTGATTATAAAATGTTTTGCAATTTAGTCTTATTGTATAGGATTAGTTGATTACAGAGTTATTTTGGTTTCATTATTTCAAAAAATAAGATTTACACATATTTCATTTTTTTTTGAATTGCATTTGTACTAATGCAAGTTAGAACCATATTGTTTAAAGGTTATACCGTTAAAGAGTCATAAAACATAACAATGCAATAAGGCAAAAGTATAGACTAAATAGTTTCAAACACCATCTGGTATTTGCTTAATTCCTGTTTGTGTCTTGTCCAGGTATAGTCGCGCCTTTGCCGCCATATTTGTCACGCGTTCAACCAGGATCAACATAACACAAATATTTTTGTCACATATTATTACCTGAAACAACGAACCCGCAATTCGCCTCTGTCCTACAAATACCAGCAGTCAAGAGACGACACGGATTGTATCCACTGTTAGTCGGTAATTGAATAAATGTGCTGAGTAGATATATTTCACTCTGCGGATTGCCAACGTTGTTTTGTTGGCTGTTCGTGTAGTTCCTGCGATAATTACAAAACCCCTGTAGCGTATTTGCGTTGGAAATAAAATGAGTTCTGCCATAATTAGCCACTTCGTGTAGAAGTTAGTAACCTTGTTCAAAGTTGTTTATGCAGCCTATATCAATAATCAAAATATTTCGACTGTATTGCATACATAAGCCCTGCAAGCTATCACCACTAATTTTCTTCTGTTAATTGTAACAAGGAACACGCAACCGTTGGTTTAGTTAAGTTAAATTACATTATTGTTTCAATAAAAACAAAAAATCTCAACCATAGCAGTTTCAAAGCAACATAAATATAATACTGTAACTTATGCACACAAACAAACTGACAATCAGTTGTAAAGATTGTTCGTGGTGAGATTAACTGTCGAGTAAATTAAGAGACGCTCGAATAAAATTGGTGTAATTGATAAAACCATTAGAAACACTTTTCCACCCAACAAGTGTTTTTTATTAAATACACCAACCTTTTTTCGGCATCTACTTCAGCCCAACAAAAAAAAACTCTGCAGGTCGCTTTCAGGAAAATATTTAACAAAGGTCTAAGGTGATATCACCACGCATTCGGGGTTAGGGAAAACTTTACACTTCTCTTTTGTTGTTGAAAAATAATTAAATCAACTGTGTTTCTAGCAATCACAAACGTATGTTGTGATATCGCATAGGCAGTGCCCTTTCTTTTGATTGTTATAACAAGACTGTGTTTATTTTCTAAACACGGAGACCCACAAATATGTGATGACAAACAAGGATTGTGCAATACCTGGGTGCGATGTGTTAATAAATGGAGCGCGTGACTGTGACTACTTCGAATGATCACGTTTAAATTGAACGCCTTTGCAATTCCCTTCGACACAAAAATATCAATATCTATTGTTACCCAACACATTCAAAACCGGGTTGCACCATGTCTGCTTTTAGGTTACGTCACAGTTGTTTTTTAGAGGATTGCACGATAATTGCAGATAATTTTGCCAGAGTGGAAAATATTCACTGCTACATTAATATGCAGTACATAATGGATAACGTAATTATTTACCTAAAACCGTAAACGATTCGAACGGCCTTCCCCGACATGTGCCAGCCTATAGCACCTTGACGCCTGAGTGAAATCCAGTATGGGCGGACAAGAAGCTGCATATCCGCATTGCTGTGATAACCATTAATTTTTCGTCACAGATCAAACGATCTAAAAAGATTACCATTGAAATATATTTTAGCTGTGGAAATAGGCTGAGAGCATTTTATTATTACAAGCAGAAGCCCTATTTAGGAGAAAGCACCTGGAATGGAATATACTTTAATTTTTCTACCGTCAATATAAGCGGCCAAAAGACATTTGCAATGATAACAATTTGTAAGTAATTGTTTAATGACACAACAACTATTTTGTAGCCTTCAAATTGTGAAATAATAAATGACTTGCTGTTAGTTTCTTACATTAATACTCAAACATAGTAAATTTATGGTGATTATAAAATGTTTTGCAATTTAGTCTTATTGTATAGGATTAGTTGATTACAGAGTTATTTTGGTTTCATTTTTTCAAAAAATAAGATTTACACATATTTCATTTTTTTTTTGAATTGCATTTGTACTAATGCAAGTTAGAACCATATTGTTTAAAGGTTATACCGTTAAAGAGTCATAAAACATAACAATGCAATAAGGCAAAAGTATAGACTAAATAGTTTCAAACACTATTTGGTATTTGCTTAATTCCTGTTTGTGTCTTGTCCCGGTATAGTCGCGCCTTTGCCGCCATATTGTTCACGCGTTCAACCAGGATCAACATAACACAAATATTTTTGTCACATATTATTACCTGAAACAACTAACCCGCAATTCGCCTCTGTCGTACAAATACCAGCAGTCGAGAGACGACACGGATTGTATCCACTGTTAGTCGGTAATTGAATAAATGTGCTGAGTAGATATATTTCACTCTGCGGATTGCCAACGTTGTTTTGTTGGCTTCTCGTGTAGTTCCTGCGATAATTACAAAACCCCTGTAACGTATTTGCGTTGGAAATAAAATGAGTTCTGCCATAATTAGCCACTTCGTGTAGAAGTTAGTAACCTTGTTCAAAGTTGTTTATGCAGCCTATATCAATAATCAAAATATTTCGACTGTATTGCATACATAAGCCCTGCAAGCTATCACCACTCTTTTTCTTCTGTTAATTGTAACAAGAAACACGCAACAGTTGGTTTAGTTAAGTTAAATTACATTATTGTTTCAATAAAAACAAAAAATCTCAACCATAGCAGTTTCAAAGCAACATAAATATAATACTGTAACTTATGCACACAAACAAACTGACAATCAGTTGTAAAGATTGTTCGTGGTGAGATTAACTGTCGAGTAAATTAAGAGACGCTCGAATAAAATTGGTGTAATTGATAAAACCATTAGAAACACTTTTCCACCCAACAAGTGTTTTTTATTAAATACACCAACCTTTTTTCGGCATGTACTTCACCCCAACAAAAAAAAACTCTGCAGGTCGCTTTAAGGGAAATATTTAACAAAGGTATAAAGTGATATCACCACGCATCCGGGGTTAGGTAAAACTTTACACTTCTCTTTTGTTGTAAAAAATTAATTAAATCAATTGTGTTTCTAGCAATCACAAACGTATGTTGTGATATCGCATAGGCAGTGCCCTTTCTTTTGATTCTTACAATAAGACTGTGTTGATTTCCTAACACGGAGACCTACAAATATGTGATGACTAAGAAGGATTGTGCAATACCTGGGTGCGATGTGTTAATAAATGGAGCGCGTGACTGTGACTACTTCGAATGATCACGTTTAAATTGAACGCCTTTGCAATTCCCTTCGACACAAAAATATCAATATCTATTGTTACCCAACACATTCAAAACCGGGTTGCACCATGTCTGCTTTTAGGTTACGTCACAGTTGTTTTTTAGAGGATTGCACGATAATTGCAGATAATTTTGCCAGAGTGGAAAATATTCACTGCTACATTAATATGCAGTACATAATGGATAACGTAATTATTTACCTAAAACCGTAAACGATTCGAACGGCCTTCCCCGACATGTGCCAGCCTATAGCACCTTGACGCCTGAGTGAAATCCAGTATGGGCGGACAAGAAGCTGCATATCCGCATTGCTGTGATAACCATTAATTTTTCGTCACAGATCAAACGATCTAAAAAGATTACCATTGAAATATATTTTAGCTGTGGAAATAGGCTGAGAGCATTTTATTATTACAAGCAGAAGCCCTATTTAGGAGAAAGCACCTGGAATGGAATATACTTTAATTTTTCTACCGTCAATATAAGCGGCCAAAAGACATTTGCAATGATAACAATTTGTAAGTAATTGTTTAATGACACAACAACTATTTTGTAGCCTTCAAATTGTGAAAAAATAAATGACTTGCTGTTAGTTTCTTACATTAATACTCAAACATAGTAAATTTATGGTGATTATAAAATGTTTTGCAATTTAGTCTTATTGTATAGGATTAGTTGATTAAAGAGTTATTTTGGTTTCCCTTTTTCAAAAAATAAGATTTACACATATTTCATTTTTTTAATTGCATTTGTACTAATGCAAGTTAGAACTATATTGTTTAAAGGTTATACAGTTAAAGAGTCATAAAACATAACAATGCAATAAGGCAAAAGTATAGACTAAATAGTTTCAAACACCATCTGGTATTTGCTTAATTCCTGTTTGTGTCTTGTCCAGGTATAGTCGCGCCTTTGCCGCCATATTTGTCACGCGTTCAACCAGGATCAACATAACACAAATATTTTTGTCACATATTATTACCTGAAACAACTAACCCGCAAATCGTCTCTGTCGGACAAATACCAGCAGTCGAGAGACGACACGGATTGTATCCACTGTTAGTCGGTAATTGAATAAATGTGCTGAGTAGATATATTTCACTCTGCGGATTGCCAACGTTGTTTTGTTGGCTTCTCGTGTAGTTCCTGCGATAATTACAAAACCCCTGTAGCGTATTTGCGTTGGAAATAAAATGAGTTCTGCCATAATTAGCCACTTCGTGTAGAAGTTAGTAACCTTGTTCAAAGTTGTTTATGCAGCCTATATCAATAATCAAAATATTTCGACTGTATTGCATACATAAGCCCTGCAAGCTATCACCACTCTTTTTCTTCTGTTAATTGTAACAAGGAACACGCAACAGTTGTTTTAGTTAAGTTAAATTACATTATTGTTTCAATAAAAACAAAAAATCTCAACCATAGCAGTTTCAAAGCAACATAAATATAATACTGTAACTTATGCACACAAACAAACTGACAATCAGTTGTAAAGATTGTTCGTGGTGAGATTAACTGTCGAGTAAATTAAGAGACGCTCGAATAAAATTGGTGTAATTGATAAAACCATTAGAAACACTTTTCCACCCAACAAGTGTTTTTTATTAAATACACCAACCTTTTTTCGGCATGTACTTCACCCCAACAAAGAAAAACTCTGCAGGTCGCTTTAAGGAAAATATTTAACAAAGGTCTAAGGTAATATCACCACGCATCCGGGGTTAGGTAAAACTTTACACTTCTCTTTTGTTGTAAAAAATTAATTAAATCAATTGTGTTTCTAGCAATCACAAACGTATGTTGTGATATCGCATAGGCAGTGCCCTTTCTTTTGATTCTTACAATAAGACTGTGTTGATTTCCTAACACGGAGACCTACAAATATGTGATGACTAAGAAGGATTGTGCAATACCTGGGTGCGATGTGTTAATAAATGGAGCGCGTGACTGTGACTACTTCGAATGATCACGTTTAAATTGAACGCCTTTGCAATTCCCTTCGACACAAAAATATCAATATCTATTGTTACCCAACACATTCAAAACCGGGTTGCACCATGTCTGCTTTTAGGTTACGTCACAGTTGTTTTTTAGAGGATTGCACGATAATTGCAGATAATTTTGCCAGAGTGGAAAATATTCACTGCTACATTAATATGCAGTACATAATGGATAACGTAATTATTTACCTAAAACCGTAAACGATTCGAACGGCCTTCCCCGACATGTGCCAGCCTATAGCACCTTGACGCCTGAGTGAAATCCAGTATGGGCGGACAAGAAGCTGCATATCCGCATTGCTGTGATAACCATTAATTTTTCGTCACAGATCAAACGATCTAAAAAGATTACCATTGAAATATATTTTAGCTGTGGAAATAGGCTGAGAGCATTTTATTATTACAAGCAGAAGCCCTATTTAGGAGAAAGCACCTGGAATGGAATATACTTTAATTTTTCTACCGTCAATATAAGCGGCCAAAAGACATTTGCAATGATAACAATTTGTAAGTAATTGTTTAATGACACAACAACTATTTTGTAGCCTTCAAATTGTGAAAAAATAAATGACTTGCTGTTAGTTTCTTACATTAATACTCAAACATAGTAAATTTATGGTGATTATAAAATGTTTTGCAATTTAGTCTTATTGTATAGGATTAGTTGATTAAAGAGTTATTTTGGTTTCCCTTTTTCAAAAAATAAGATTTACACATATTTCATTTTTTTAATTGCATTTGTACTAATGCAAGTTAGAACTATATTGTTTAAAGGTTATACAGTTAAAGAGTCATAAAACATAACAATGCAATAAGGCAAAAGTATAGACTAAATAGTTTCAAACACCATCTGGTATTTGCTTAATTCCTGTTTGTGTCTTGTCCAGGTATAGTCGCGCCTTTGCCGCCATATTTGTCACGCGTTCAACCAGGATCAACATAACACAAATATTTTTGTCACATATTATTACCTGAAACAACTAACCCGCAAATCGTCTCTGTCGGACAAATACCAGCAGTCGAGAGACGACACGGATTGTATCCACTGTTAGTCGGTAATTGAATAAATGTGCTGAGTAGATATATTTCACTCTGCGGATTGCCAACGTTGTTTTGTTGGCTTCTCGTGTAGTTCCTGCGATAATTACAAAACCCCTGTAGCGTATTTGCGTTGGAAATAAAATGAGTTCTGCCATAATTAGCCACTTCGTGTAGAAGTTAGTAACCTTGTTCAAAGTTGTTTATGCAGCCTATATCAATAATCAAAATATTTCGACTGTATTGCATACATAAGCCCTGCAAGCTATCACCACTCTTTTTCTTCTGTTAATTGTAACAAGGAACACGCAACAGTTGTTTTAGTTAAGTTAAATTACATTATTGTTTCAATAAAAACAAAAAATCTCAACCATAGCAGTTTCAAAGCAACATAAATATAATACTGTAACTTATGCACACAAACAAACTGACAATCAGTTGTAAAGATTGTTCGTGGTGAGATTAACTGTCGAGTAAATTAAGAGACGCTCGAATAAAATTGGTGTAATTGATAAAACCATTAGAAACACTTTTCCACCCAACAAGTGTTTTTTATTAAATACACCAACCTTTTTTCGGCATGTACTTCACCCCAACAAAGAAAAACTCTGCAGGTCGCTTTAAGGAAAATATTTAACAAAGGTCTAAGGTAATATCACCACGCATCCGGGGTTAGGTAAAACTTTACACTTCTCTTTTGTTGTAAAAAATTAATTAAATCAATTGTGTTTCTAGCAATCACAAACGTATGTTGTGATATCGCATAGGCAGTGCCATTTCTTTTGATCCTTATAACAAGACTGTGTTTATTTTCTAAACACGGAGACCCACAAATATGTGATGACTAAGAAGGATTGTGCAATACCTGGGTGCGATGTGTTAATAAATGGAGCGCGTGACTGTGACTACTTCGAATGATCACGTTTCAATTGAACGCCTTAGCACTTCCCTTCGACACAAAAATATCAATATCTATTGTTACCCAACACATTCAAAACCGGGTTGCACCATGTCTGCTTTTAGGTTACGTCACAGTTGTTTTTTAGAGGATTGCACAATAATTGCAGATAATTTTGCCAGAGTGGAAAATATTCACTGCTACATTAATATGCAGTACATAATGGATAACGTAATTATTTACCTAAAACCGTAAACGATTCGAACGGCCTTCTCCGACATGTGCCAGCCTATAGCAGCTTGACGCCTTGGTGAAATCCAGTATGGGCGGACAAGAAGCTGCATATCCGCATTGCTGTGATAACCATTAATTTTTCGTCACAGATCAAACGATCTAAAAAGATTACCATTGAAATATATTTTAGCTGTGGAAATAGGCTAAGAGCATTTTATTATTACAAGCAGAAGCCCTATTTAGGAGAAAGCACCTGGAAGGGAATATACTTTAATTTTTCTACCGTCAATATAAGCGGCCAAAAGACATTTGCAATGATAACAATTTGTAAGTAATTGATTAATGACACAACAACTATTTTGTAGCCTTCAAATTGTGAAAAAATAAATGACTTGCTGTTAGTTTCTTACATTAATACTCAAACATAGTAAATTGATGGTGATTATAAAATGTTTTGCAATTTAGTCTTATTGTATAGGATTAGTTGATTAAAGAGTTATTTTGGTTTCCCTTTTTCAAAAAATAAGATTTACACATATTTCATTTTTTTTAATTGCATTTGTACTAATGCAAGTTAGAACCATTTTGTTTAAAGGTTATACAGTTAAAGAGTCATAAAACATAACAATGCAATAAGGCAAAAGTATAGACTAAATAGTTTCAAACACTATTTGGTATTTGCTTAATTCCTGTTTGTGTCTTGTCCAGGTATAGTCGCGCCTTTGCCGCCATATTTGTCACGCGTTCAACCAGGATCAACATAACACAAATATTTTTGTCACATATTATTACCTGAAACAACTAACCCGCAATTCGCCTCTGTCGTACAAATACCAGCAGTCGAGAGACGACACGGATTGTATCCACTGTTAGTCGGTAATTGAATAAATGTGCTGAGTAGATATATTTCACTCTGCGGATTGCCAACGTTGTTTTGTTGGCTTCTCGTGTTGTTCCTGCGATAATTACAAAACCCCTGTAACGTATTTGCGTTGGAAATAAAATGAGTTCTGCCATAATTAGCCACTTCGTGTAGAAGTTAGTAACCTTGTTCAAAGTTGTTTATGCAGCCTATATCAATAATCAAAATATTTCGACTGTATTGCATACATAAGCCCTGCAAGCTATCACCACTCTTTTTCTTCTGTTAATTGTAACAAGGAACACGCAACAGTTGGTTTAGTTAAGTTAAATTACATTATTGTTTCAATAAAAACAAAAAATCTCAACCATAGCAGTTTCAAAGCAACATAAATATAATACTGTAACTTATGCACACAAACAGACTGACAATCAGTTGTAAAGATTGTTCGTGGTGAGATTAACTGTCGAGTAAATTAAGAGACGCTCGAATAAAATTGGTGTAATTGATAAAACCATTAGAAACACTTTTCCACCCAACAAGTGTTTTTTAATAAATACACCAACCTTTTTTCGGCATGTAGGCTACTTCACCCCAACAAAAAAAAACTCTGCAGGCCGCTTTAAGGAAAATATTTAACAAAGGTCTAAGGTGATATCACCACGCATCCGGGGTTAGGTAAAACTTTACACTTCTCTTTTGTTGTAAAAAATTAATTAAATCAATTGTGTTTCTAGCAATCACAAACGTATGTTGTGATATCGCGTAGGCAGTGCCCTTTCTTTTGATTCTTACAATAAGACTGTGTTTATTTCCTAACACGGAGACCTACAAATATGTGATGACTAAGAAGGATTGTGAAATACCTGGGTGCGATGTGTTAATAAATGGAGCGCGTGACTGTGACTACTTCGAATGATCACGTTCCAATTGAACGCCTTAGCACTTCCCTTCGACACAAAAATATCAATATCTATTGTTACCCAACACATTCAAAACCGGGTTGCACCATGTCTGCTTTTAGGTTACGTCACAGTTGTTTTTTAGAGGATTGCACAATAATTGCAGATAATTTTGCCAGAGTGGAAAATATTCACTGCTACATTAATATGCAGTACATAATGGATAACGTAATTATTTACCTAAAACCGTAAACGATTCGAACGGCCTTCTCCGACATGTGCCAGCCTATAGCAGCTTGACGCCTTGGTGAAATCCAGTATGGGCGGACAAGAAGCTGCATATCCGCATTGCTGTGATAACCATTAATTTTTCGTCACAGATCAAACGATCTAAAAAGATTACCATTGAAATATATTTTAGCTGTGGAAATAGGCTAAGAGCATTTTATTATTACAAGCAGAAGCCCTATTTAGGAGAAAGCACCTGGAAGGGAATATACTTTAATTTTTCTACCGTCAATATAAGCGGCCAAAAGACATTTGCAATGATAACAATTTGTAAGTGATTGATTACTGACACAACAACTATTTTGTAGCCTTCAAATTGTGAAAAAATAAATGACTTGCTGTTAGTTTCTTACATTAATACTCAAACATAGTAAATTTATGGTGAATATAAAATGTTTTGCAATTTAGTCTTATTGTATAGGATTAGTTGATTAAACAGTAATTTTGGTTTCATTTTTTCAAAAAATAAGATTTACACATATTTCATTTTTTTTTTTTGAATTGCATTTGTACTGATGCAAGTTAGAACCATATTGTTTAAAGGTTATACAGTTAAAGAGTCATAAAACATAACAATGCAATAAGGCAAAAGTATAGACTAAATAGTTTCAAACACTATTTGGTATTTGCTTAATTCCTGTTTGTGTCTTGTCCAGGTATAGTCGCGCCTTTGCCGCCATATTTGTCACGCGTTCAACCAGGATCAACATAACACAAATATTTTTGTCACATATTATTACCTGAAACAACGAACCCGCAATTCGCCTCTGTCGTACAAATACCAGCAGTCGAGAGACGACACGGATTGTATCCACTGTTAGTTGGTAAGTGAATAAATGTGTTGAGTAGATATATTTCACTCTGCGGATTGCCAACGTTGTTTTGTTGGCTTCTCGTGTAGTTCCTGCGATAATTACAAAACCCCTGTAGCGTATTTGCGTTGGAAATAAAATGAGTTCTGCCATAAATAGCCACTTCGTGTAGAAGTTAGTAACCTTGTTCAAAGTTGTTTATGCAGCCTATATCAATAATCAAAATATTTCGACTGTATTGCATACATAAGCCCTGCAAGCTATCACCACTCTTTTTCTTCTGTTAATTGTAACAAGGAACACGCAACAGTTGGTTTAGTTAAGTTAAATTACATTATTGTTTCAATAAAAACAAAAAATCTCAACCATAGCAGTTTCAAAGCAACATAAATATAATACTGTAACTTATGCACACAAACAAACTGACAATCAGTTGTAAAGATTGTTCGTGGTGAGATTAACTGTCGAGTAAATTAAGAGACGCTCGAATAAAATTAGTGTAATTGATAAAACCATTAGAAACACTTTTCCACCCAACAAGTGTTTTTTATTAAATACACCAACCTTTTTTCGGCATGTACTTCACCCCAACAAAAAAAAACTCTGCAGGTCGCTTTAAGGGAAATATTTAACAAAGGTATAAAGTGATATCACCACGCATCCGGGGTTAGGTAAAACTTTACACTTCTCTTTTGTTGTAAAAAATTAATTAAATCAATTGTGTTTCTAGCAATCACAAACGTATGTTGTGATATCGCATAGGCAGTGTCCTTTCTTTTGATTCTTACAATAAGACTGTGTTTATTTCCTAACACGTAGACCTACAAATATGTGATGACTAAGAAGGATTGTGCAATACCTGGGTGCGATGTGTTAATAAATGGAGCGCGTGACTGTGACTACTTCGAATGATCACGTTTCAATTGAACGCCTTAGCACTTCCCTTCGACACAAAAATATCAATATCTATTGTTACCCAACACATTCAAAACCGGGTTGCACCATGTCTGCTTTTTGGTTACGTCACAGTTGTTTTTTAGAGGATTGCACAATAATTGCAGATAATTTTGCCAGAGTGGAAAATATTCACTGCTACATTAATATGCAGTACATAATGGATAACGTAATTATTTACCTAAAACCGTAAACGATTCGAACGGCCTTCCCCGACATGTGCCAGCCTATAGCACCTTGACGCCTGAGTGAAATCCAGTATGGGCGGACAAGAAGCTGCATATCCGCATTGCTGTGATAACCATTAATTTTTCGTCACAGATCAAACGATCTAAAAAGATTACCATTGAAATATATTTTAGCTGTGGAAATAGGCTAAGAGCATTTTATTATTAAAAGCAGAAGCCCTATTTAGGATAGAGCAACTGGGAGAAAATATACTTTAATTTTTTCTACTTTCCACATAAGGGGCAAAAATGCATTTGCAATAACAGCAAATGGTAAGTAATTGTTTAATGACACAACAACTATTTTGTAGCCTTCAAATTGTGAAAAAATAAATGACTTGCTGTTAATTTCGATGAAGGAGGTGATCGTTTCATATTGTAATTCTGCTAAAGACCGACGTTTTTGTGTTGATTCCTTTCCGAGCTTCTTTAAAATGCCTTCACGGTCATCTTACCTTCCTGCACGTCATCCAATGAAAAGACTATGCGGAGCGAGATATGTATGTCCCCTATTCTTCTTAAAGCAGCAGCAAAATTAAAGCAGCAAATAAAAAAGAGCAATACTTTGCTTAAAAAAGAAATAACTTTGATTGTCATCGAGGAGCAGCGTATGTTCAAAACAGTGTTAAAAATACTTTATTCTTTAGCAACATGATCTGAATAAAGATTTTGCAAGGCGTACGCGGACACGTATAGCAGCTCCGTTGTCAGGTACATTACTTCGACTTTGGCCAAGCGCCCTGGGTTTTCAACTTGTCTATGACTAAAACCAAGGCTTTGTCTTCAAACTTGTCAGTAGGACCCATTTGTGGCGAAGTTGTAATGTAAGAAGGTTGTCCCACGCCCTCCGCTTCCAAAACTGTGGGACAACCACTGGACCATACGGACCTAACATCTATCTTAACTACTATCAACATTCTGAGAGTGTGAACTCGCAGGTCCACAACATCGTCTGCGAGAATGTACACAAGGACTCGTCGTACAAAGAAGCGTTGCCCGCGATCGTTTAAAATTTAAAGGATGCAGCGTATGGATCAAACGACACGCTCAGATACTTCGCACTGGAGACTTGGTGGTGTTGGATCCTTGCTGGTTCACTTGATTCTGAGTGTAAGTTTAATTCCAATTATTCGTTGTGGAGCTCACATTCTGTCTCCACAAAGTTAGTGCCGTTGTCGCTGAACATGTCAGAAGGCAAATCTCTTTGACGGCAAGGGTTGAGCTTGTACTGCAATGTCTTGTAACTCGTTCAACAATGGTGTTTAGTCCTTTTCTTCAAAACTTGTACAGTTCTTCAGGTTCGTCACTTTCAGGGAGTGGGTCATCGTCTCAACCAACCTTGCTGAATGCAGTCTTTGTTGCACAGACTCCGAGTCTTTTTATTGGAAGCACAAATGGTTAAATAAACGAGCTGGCCATGTAACTGACTAATCATTGACAGCATGTCACGGCTTGTATATGGCTTTTCTTGTATAGGAGTATCAACAACATGTGACCAAATGAAGTCCTTTTAAGTCAACGCTACTTTTCGCAGCAAAAAACCTTAAGCAGCTAGGTAAAATTTGGCACAAAAATAGAAAGAGCAACTAGGCATCAAATAAATGTACAAGCAACTGCTTTAACGAGAATCCTTTGGAAGCAGCACGGTCGAAAACAATTCGTAACTTGCTACCCGTAGCATGGGTGTATGTAACATGTTTGCTCTGTTAAAAACAGTTTGTGGGTGTTCCCCGCGCGAATCCTTGTTTCAAGTGATCCTCTATTTTTACTTTGCACTTTTAAAAAAGATTGGTATCATTCACAAAGCGACGCCTCGAATATCGTGAATTTGGTGAACTTGATTGTGTCCTGGCCAGTTAACAATACGATGCGTCCAATGCGTCCAATGCGTCCAATGCGTCCAATGCGTCCAATGCGTCCAATGCGTCCAAACTTGACAAAACCAATTAAAATTGCACTAGTCCGCGAAATAGTCGGGACGAAACAAAATCCAGCAGAGCTTGCGTGACGTTCCAACGTTTTCACGAAAAATGGGAGGCTTCGCAAACGGGGCAAGATTAAGTCGGCCCCTGCTAGGGGGTTATGATTCACAAACGTACCCGCTGAGACACAGTTTGTTACTGTTGAGAAGGCAGTTGCAACTCGCGCTGAAGGCTTCCATTCACGATCGCTTCCCTTTATAACTTATATCTGTCGACAGAATCAAACGTTAAAAGATCTTCTGCTAACAACTTTGTAACGTTCAACAGAAAAGTCATTGGCTGATTTCGTAAACGTAGTTGAGATAACTTGGTGATAAATCTTCTATTTGCATTTTGCGAAACGTTGCACAACAGGCATTCCGATTTCTCGGCGTCGGCCAGATAAGGGTTCTGGCGGTAGTGGTATGGGGTTCCGCTTTGCGAAGGTCTTCTTGGTTTGGTTTTGTAAGATGATTGGTGAAACACTGAAAGGATTGATCATTTTGCTGAAAACTTAAAAACGCCGGGCATTGCACTAAGATGACTATTTACAGGATTTGAAAGCCATGGAATATTAATGGTAGTTATCTCCAGATGGAGGCATCGTTGAAAGGAGATCTATAAAAAACACATGTCTGTTATCTTTTGACTTCCATGTATTTTTTATTCATAATGATATTAACGTTTCTCACCTGATATTGGAATGTTTCCACTACCTCTTCCGTTTTCGAAACGGCAGTAGGGCATGTGACGCAGGAATTGATCTCTTTGCTGCAAGCTTATGGTTGTGTTGCAACTATTAGCACAGAATTGAATTTCTGTCTATGTACATGTTGTTTTTGATGGCTGGTTGTAAAAACGGCTGGCCGTTTTTAGAAAAATGGAAAACAGTGCAATACCGCAATATAGAGTTCAATTTGGTTTCTTTTTTTCAAAAAATAATATTTACACTCTGAAGAACAATTAGAGCTCACTACCTGTAGATACTTACTTGTGTCTGATGTCCTACTCAATTTTTTTTTAAATTACTTTTGTACAAATGCAAGTTAGAACCACATTGTTTGTTTGAAGGTTATTAAGTTCAAGAGCCATAAAACAATTCAATTTAATAAGGCATAGAGTAGATAGTTTCAAAATTTTCGTGGTATTTGCTTAATTTCTGTTTGTCGCGCCTTTGCCGCCACATTGATCATTCAACCAGGCTAAACCTAACACAAATATTTTTGACACATATTATTACCTGAAACAACGAACCCGCAATTCGCGTCCGTTGTACGACACGAAGTACCAGCCGGCAGCAGCGAGACGACACGAATTATATCCACTGTTAGTTGGTAATTGATAAAATGTGCTGATTCGATATATTTCACTCTGCGGATTGCCAACGTTGTTTTGTTGCCTTCTCGTTTCGTTCCTGTGATAATTACAAAATCTTTAGCCTAAATGAGTTCCGCCATAAGTCACCATGTGAAAAGTTGGTTGCCTTGTTCAAAGTTGTTCATATACTATTACCACTCTTTTTTCTGTTTATTGTAACAAGGAACACAAAACAGGACTCGGCAAGTTTAATTTCTTTACCGTTTTAATAAAAAAAATCTCTAGTAAAACTCACCTTCTAGGTTCGGGGATAGCCATTATGTCGCTACAAGCTGCCGTATGACCACCACGCTGGTCCTTTAACAAAAGCGCGGCTGACTTTTATTATCTGTCTAATTCAACTCGAGCTATCGAAGTTGTCAAACGCGAAAAGCACTTTTAAACTCCCGGAGCAGGCAAGGGTAAAAGGCAAAAGGGTAAAAGGCTTCAGTGCACAGCGTTTATAATACATTAATGGAGTTGCCACAGGATCACCTTTACAAGAAACAGACAGTCGTCACATCTGACATAGGCAAATCAGCATGTGCTGGTTTCATCTCATCGCGTAAATATGTAAGCCCAATGGTCTAGGAGTAATATTGAAATTGCCGGAGCGGTACGACAGTAAAAACAAGTTGTGTCAATAAGGAATTCTAATGACCAATCATTCACTTTTAAAGTGTGCTAGATTATGGTGTAGTGTACTAGGGTTTTATTTATGCCCATGCAATTTCATTTTTCATTGCTGTTGCAAACAAAACGTAGGCAATGAAATACACTGAATTTAATTAACCTAAACTTGTAAGGATTCCGAACGTAATAACTATTGTATTACCTCTAGGGCTTAGGGCCAAGCTCACCTATTACAAATAATAATGTTGAATTTTCCCGCCAGGGTTGCAGGTTAGTATAGTAATGGTAAACATACTAGTACGACTACAACAAAGAAATATAACCTATATCACTTGACACTATGAATGCCTTCTAGTTACAAATGGTCTAACTGCTCCCAGTTGATAAATTTTGACGACAACGTTGGATCAAAAAGTCGTTGTAAGTTATACGCAAAGCTATTAAATGCTTACAATTAACAGTGTTGAAGCAATGTCACTATAAACATAACAATGGCCAACAATAGAAAATTTCCTAGAAACACGGCAATCATATTTTCTTTGTTCCAGTTTGAAGAAAGGGCGTATGTATTGGATAAAGAACCATAATGACCCCCTCGGCTGTACGTCATAATGCAACTAAGGTAACAACTTGAAAGTCGTTTTGTGGTTGTTTCAAGACACCCAAAATTTGTCTATTGCGAAACTGCCACATTGTCAAGTCAATTCACACAACAGTTGTTGGATCTACTGTTCGCTGCGTTGTGGGCGTATTTTATTGTTTTGTGTTAAGTTTGTTGCTGGTGTCCTTCGTAAGTACTTCAATGATTGTTTATTTTCTAGCTAGTTTTTTGAGGATAAAATCATGTTTGTAGGGGTCTCTAAAATGGCGCTGATGGAAAACTGTCTCTGTTTTACATACAGACTATATAGGTGGCACTATTGGTCTACTTGCCATGGAAAACCTGATCAGAATTCGCGACCGTGCAGTTTTACTATCCAGTTATGCGTTTTTATATACAATGCTATAAGCAAATTGTTGGTCCTGAAAATGATATCTGCTAAAGAGGATTTAGCGCAACTCTGTTGCATCAAATGGGGTGAGTGAATTGAGTTTTCCAATTAGGCTTCTGACTATGCCGACAAAAGCAGAACAGTTTAACCGAACCCTACTTCCAACTTTACTTTGTGCAAAATCAATATAATCGCCTTTGAATAAGAAACGCGCGATGTGTGATATCGTGTTATGTTAGGTCGCCTTCCAATACTTATAAATACTAAGACGGTGTATATTCACCAAACATAGGGATATGTGAATACGTGGTGACGTGTAAATAAATGACGCCAGTGATTGTGAACTGCTTTTGCAACTTTATTGGATATCCACTTCTCAATTAAACGTCGAAAAACGCAATTACATTGCTACACGCATGATGACAGTGGTTTGTTAAGACGGGATATAAATATACATGCTACAATTAACCTGCAAAAATGGACGTTTTGTAGTGAACAAAGAATGATTGTAACATTTAGGTGTCTATTTTAAGATGTACATTAATTAATGTTAGATTAAACTTAGTTATCGGTCCTGCAAGATTCTGCAATTGTTCCCAGAATGATATAGATATTAGGTTCGTAAAAACGTAGGGTTGTATCAAATTAGAAAAGATTCGGATTCGGCCGGATCCGAAAATCTGTACCCAATATTCGGCTCCAATGTGCGATTCTAAGTATCTCATTGGTTAAATTTGAGCACAACACGATAAACGTAGAATTCACAGTCTATATTCGGATTCGATGTCGATACTCCGATTCGGCCTAATCCGGTACATCCCTACGAAATAGAAGTGTTGCTGCTGCCCTGTATTACCTTCCTGATTCGCTGGAGAACAGACAACGACAAAAACGACAACCTTAAATTATGTGTGCTAAGTGTGCCTTCTAGCGGAAAGAATGTAGACATGGTCCAGTGATAAGGTATTACATCGTTGGTCAAGTGTTTAATTGGCATTGATTTATAACGGTAGCACCGCAATTTTTATTGGAATTTTCTGGCACCAAATTTCTGACAAATAGCAAGAAAGTAAGTGCATCTAGCTTTCAAGTTTTGTTGTTTGAGCGTTAATTGCATTCTTGCTACAAGCTACCATATGACCACGCTCGTCCTTTTACCAAAAAGCGCGGCTGTCTTTAATTTTATTGATCTAAATCATGTATATATTTTTATCTTTAAGAGTTTTGAAGATGAGAAATCTAATTCATTGCATTCCAAAGTAGTAAGATTGGAGTTGGCCAAACAAAATCCAAATTATGATTTAATAGAAGACCGCCATAGACGTACTTTCCAGTTTCGTAGAGAGATAATTGCAGAAGGTGCTGCTAGTAAGGATATATTGGAGCAGTTTCCAACACTGGGTAAAATAAATCTGGTAGGTGCACATTTTTACAATGTTTTAATGTACATCTACTACCTAAATTAGCATGTTGTGCAAATTGTCATGCAATAATCTGGATTCTTTTTGATATTTCTGGAAGCTAAAAGGATTGTTGAAGTAGATGTTTTGTAAACATTCATGTAAAAATTTCGTGATACAAAAATGCTTTAGAGGCTGAAAAATCTTGTCAAACCGAATGACCAGTTATATTTCACAGGTACCTGGCAATCTAAATTTAATGTTTTTTAACAGATGTGAGGTATTGAGTTTGTGTGACATTTACATTATTTTGTTGGCCTGTCAGATGGAATAACAAATAAGTGCATTACTTAATTAATTTTTTTACGCTGTTTGCCAGGAATTTAAGCATGGGCATTTTGTTTGCTAGTCCTTGTCCACCTACCAGTGATATTAAAAAAAAATCTGGCTTGTGGGGCAAATTAATTGCCGACCTCTGCCATATTTTAATGAATAATTGTTATTTGAGCCCAACGGATGACGGTGATTGTATAGTCACCACAAAGTGGAAGTCTTTGCTTGGCCGTTTGGTCAGCAAAGTCGTCTTATAGTCACACCAGCTGCACTGATGAGACCTTTTAGGTCGAAACAGTGGCCATCTGTCTGCAGCTTGTACATAATTGTTCTTTTTTGGGAAGGATGGAAGAAATCTTGTTGCATTGGCCAACTATTTTGAAAGGAAACATTGCATTATATTTCTGAAG
The DNA here is from genome assembly GCF_947561715.1 of Ascidia mentula. Taxonomy (NCBI): domain Eukaryota; kingdom Metazoa; phylum Chordata; class Ascidiacea; order Phlebobranchia; family Ascidiidae; genus Ascidia; species Ascidia mentula. The sequence goes on along the minus strand of NC_138568.1, from coordinate 17,216,027 downwards.
AAACCAAGTCATTGCATATATTATTGTTAGTCACACTAAAAAAAATGTTTGAAACAGTAATGTTAATTAAAAGTTTATTCTGAAAACTTCAATTCCAAGAATTCTTCCTGCAAATCATCCGGCAGAAGGTCTTTATTGAAACGAAAAGGATTTCTAGTCACCTTTCAATCTGGCAATTCAGTGCATGCGAGTTCTGGGAAATACCGTTTACATTCAACAATCAAAAGTTGAAAATACGCTTCCATTTCGTTCACTCATATCAGGGCAATCTATGACGTTATCACAACCACTTGACCTTGGGATGATCATGGGGTCATTTGTACATTGGAAACACAATCGTTCGTTTGGTGATGAAGATGTACGAATATCTCTGCAATAACAAATTTGTTTATGGATGCAATATGTTACCACAAGCAAGCAGTTAACGCCGTTCTTTTTTCTATTAATAATCATTAAAAAACAAAATCTCATATGAATCTAACTAGAAGTAATGCCATGCTTTCGCATAGGTGGTGGAGATCCTCAACGCATGTGAAGGTCGCCTGACAAGTTGTGCACTTGCGCACCAGTGTATCCTTGCCACAATATACCCCGTGAAGCCAATGAGCTCCTGTAGCTCAATTGGTAGAGCGTTGGGCGTGGTTAGCCCAGGATCGTGAGTTCAAACCTCACCGGGAGCTTGATTTTTCAGATCTCGCTCCGACTTGTCGGGAAAAGTGGCTGATCCAGCTTGGCTGCAATACACCGATCCAATGGAGTTAAAAAGAAAACGTCAAAAATTCAGTAAGATCAGGAACACAGAGGGGGAGTGGAGTTTGGGCAAGTACGCATATGCACACAAAAAATCTACCTGACATCTCCATTCTCCGAGGTGTAACAAAAATCAGATTTTATCAGATTTATCGGAAGATTGCAATTCCTGCCATTCCGAACACATTTGAATCCATGTCCATTATTCCAGTTTTGGAAAGCTGGGCAGTTATTGCAAGGATCGCCATCACAAATAGTCGAACGTTTCCAACAAACAGAATTCGGACACTGGAAGTGGGTGGGGCAGTTAAAGTTACAATGTGTTTTCCCAACACATTCAATTATTCTTTTGCAAAACTCCTTCACTTTTATGGCGCATACTTTGTTTGAATAGCTCATGTCAAACTTGTTGTCGCAACTTTAAAAAAGTCATGGACTACGTCATACAACAACAGTCTCTCGAGATATTGTGTTTTTAAGTGTTTAAACTTATATTGCGTCAAAACTGCTTATGATCTGTATATCTTAATTTTGATATTTATTAAACCAGACTAATGTCAAGCTGCTCATGAATGACTAGCCATGTAGAGGTTGAAAGTTGTTGTGTAAATAAAATACACAACTTACAACTTTGCAATAATTACGCGCAATAGTGCGAGGTCAGTGTCATCAACTTCTATTATGCGATATCGCTCACGTAAGCCTCAATTTTATGATCAGATAAACCAAATAAAATGAATCCTCCAGCTTGTTAAAATCGAAGCAGGGGGTATCACAACCATTTTACTCTACTTTGGAGAAAGAACACTGCCATCTACTGAAAACCAACCAATACGAAATTGACACAAAATCCAAGTCTGTCGTTTTCCAGGACAAACCCAACCTATAGTAAGTTGTTCAGTCGAAATGACAAGTTAAATGCACTTGCGGCAGCGAAGCCACAAATGGAAGCCATTTGACATTTAGCTTTTTTGAAGTCCGACTACAACATTTTTTTATCCCAACAGGATATCAATAATAGGAACGGACGAACTCCAAGGATGTCTTGCTGCTAACAGTGCCTGAAAACGGCCTAAATTTTAAATTTTTTGACCACACAGGGACTTAAAATGAATCCCGATTATGGCTTCATACTTTAAATTTGTGGCGGCCAGATGTCGCTGCAGAGTAAGGCGAAATCATAGTTGTATTGGCAACATCAGTCAATCGGCCGACCCCCATACGAAGTGGAAAACCTGACCGGAATACTTGGTCAGGTCAACCATAATTCGAATCCCGGTTTACAAATTAGCGGTACAGGAGAAAAAGGTCATGAAAACTTCTAACCAAACTTCGTCGATAAACAGTCAAAACGCTTTAGACAGGTTTCCATTTTGAAATATACATACATAATAGTTTAAAGCAATTTGCTTTTCCTTAGCTGACACAAGCAATATTAATATCTCCAATTGATACTACATAATTTATAATCTGTTACAAGTAATACATTGAAGGTGGTGGCAAATTGCGACCGGTGTCGTTGATCTATCGAACAACTTCGAACTTTTCAAAATTATTGTAAGGTGAGTGATCGAAACTTCACCAAGCAACAAGTGCCTATTTGTTTCTGTTACACATTCAGAGCATTTAAACGAGCCTAATACCATAAATTTGTAGAGTGTGCAATAAGTATACCTTTCATTTAGTGCTGACGATTGTCCGTAATAGTGTCATGGCCTGATTATTTCTGAGAGAGTAAAATTATTGGAACCGGCAAATATTTGACAAATAAATGTTCTATAAATTTTCTGAAGCAGGCAGCGAAAAACTTTAACGGATTGTTTGTCAGGGCATTCTTGTTGGTTTATTGCGGGTATGAGACCGAAGGCACCACAAAAGTGGGTTTGAGCTAACGTCATCAAATTGGTGAAAACATCAAATTGGCGATTTGTCCTTCCAGGTAAATAAATGCACATTCACTACGCTGCGTTCACAACATAAAGATGTGTAAGATGTAAAGTTTATGTAAGTTGATGCCTCACGAAGTGATGACTGGACTTGCCAACTGCATTAAATAGCTACTTAAACTTGGCCACGGCTTTAAACACTGCTTCTACCAATTCATCATTTTATTGCCTGCAAGCACACCGATCTTTATCGGGCAGTAACGAACATGACATGCCTGAATAAACACTAGACTAAGACAAAAATCCAACTATTTACAAACAAACGTTCTTCATTTAAACACGTTACCAGACAACACAAAATGTTAAGTTGATGTCGAGTTTAACTTAACGACAATTAAGTGTTTGTAGTGTAATATTTTGTGCTATGGTGCGTTTTTCAATAACCACCAATATTATGCTAGCTTGTAATACGATACGAGGGTTGTGGAGTAATTGCAACACATGAGAAGATTTGAGTTAGGTACATGACAATTTGAATGATACAGATTAGACTTACATGATTCACAAGCAATTTCAATATTTCGCCAAAAAACAGTTGCGACGTTAAAGCAATGATAAAAACAAAACAATATCTACAAACAATTGCGTTGTCGTTTTACAACGCAGAGGAATGCTAGATTTTTTACAAGCCGGTCCAAAACGTTAACACCATGCACAATAACAGATTTCCATCTGGCTACACTCTTTGCAAAGGTCCAGAGGCAATTTCACTAATCCTAACACGTCGACTTGATAACATATCATTCATGGCTGCTCCAATGTTGGCATGTTTGTCTGGTATAAAGTAAACAGAGGGAGAGCAGTCGTATGGAAGGGAGGACATTATGCCTAGCTTCTTTTCGCATATTTGTAAAAGTTTTACCGTTGTGCGGAATTTTGAATCAGTGAGGAATTTGTCGCATGCAAAAAATTGGCACATTCTGATGGCATGTTTTGCAGCACCCAAACAATCTATGTAGTGGTTACATTGGAAAAGTGCCCCAACTAGTTTGGTGACGTAACGGGCGCGCATATGATCATCAAGTGTCAAATTCTGGTTTAAAGAACAACGAAACATTCTTTTCGCATAAATCAGTTTCTCAGTAGGTCTATTTAGCTTCATTAGAGAGAATACGATATGATCGAGCAAATGTACTCGTAAACAGTCTCCATCAAAAGAAAATTTCATGTTTGAAAATACCTCATTTAGTGAATCAAACTCGTGAAGCAGTACTTCAGCCTGCTTGTAATTGTACAGGGCTAAGTCCCAATCATTTTCTTTTTCGTGTTTAGTGGCTTGCTTAATAAATTTCATCAATTTATCGTAAGCACCTAAATTTATGTCAAACTTTAAATCTTGTGATGAACTTGCAAAGGCTGTTGCGTCTGAATGGTCATACATTCTGTCCAAGAGTGGAAAATTCTTAAAATATCCACTTTTTTGCCAACACACACTTAAAAGAGTATGTGCAATGTCGATATGTATGTCAAAATCTTCATTGACTTGTAAAGATTTGCGTTGTTTTATCACATTTTCTGCTACAAGTTTCGCTTCATCAAATTTTGACAAACTTATTAGGCACCAACAGTAATTGATGCTGTCAACTGGCGAATTCCTACTTATTTTGTAACCCAGATGATAGTATTTTAGGGCCCTTTGCGCGCGTCCTAGTTCAAAAAAACATCTTCCCAGTTGTGAGAAATTGCGACCTTTGAATTCTTTGTTAACAACATGTGGAGAGAAATGCATGATTTTGTTTGCTTTACGCAAATACTTAATAGCTCTTTTGTGTTTGCCGGTATGTAACAAACATGAGGCAGCAACAAAATACAGAAGCAAAACAAATGGGTTTAAAAATGTTTTGCTTTTTTTCCATTTCCCCAGATTTCGTAGATGAATATTAACTTGTTGCAAACCTTTGCCATACTGTTTAGTACCTTTTAAAGCAACCAAATTGCAAATGTGATAAAGAAATTCGTCATACATTTGTTTTGGTGGGCCATTGCATTCTGTTATCAATTGATGCGTAAACTCAAATAAGCCCAAAACAAATGCAATAGTAAGTTGATATTTATGTGATTCAACAGCACTCAACGCAGAAACTGTTTTTGTGGCTAAGCATCTCTCAACATGATCTTGTAAGCACTGTGATATGCTTAAACAGTCAACTAGTGCTCTGGACCCCAACTCCTTTGCCAAGTCTGTGATACAAGATGACCAACCAAATTCTGTCAGGGGAGACAGATAATGAACATCGTTTTGAGATGAAGCAGTGCAGTAGGTTCTGAGTCGGGCCTCACATGCAGTAGCTAAACAGAATTGAAGCTTCTCATATTCTTCCTTTTCAATATGCTTACGTTGAAGCATTTTGTCAATCAACACAAACCCATTGCTTTGATCACAGCCATGTAACTTGCCAAGTGCATGAACAAACAAGGAAGAACCTCGGTAGAAAAAACGCTTTACATCTAATTTCGAATCGTCATCCCGATTTACTATTTTGAACTGTTGTAAATCCTTAATTATTTGTTCAACAGTTGAAATACCAAAGAGCTTGTGTTTGTGACATCGCTGTACACGCATTTTAAACTGAGCAAAAGTGATAACGTCTCCATATACGAAGCATGTTTTTGTCAACATATCTGCCAAGTGATATCCTTCTTTTAAACCGTCTTTACTATCCAAGTACTTCACCATCTCGCTTACTGGCTTGATTAACTCATTTATCCAAGGTTTATTTGGAGTTATGGTTTGTCTTCCTAAAGGATTTTTACTTGCATGCGGTGCAAATCCATCAGGCCTAATTCCACATGGAGTGTATTTGTCATAAAACCAATTATTTTCTTCTTCAAGTGGATGATTTAAACAAGGAATGCACAAAAATGAAAGTACGGTTTCCCCAAATCGAATGATGATTAATTGAAGCAGTGTGGCAAACCATCTAAAATACTCCAGAATTTTATCGTAATCTTTTACGTTTAAAATTTCTTCCTCTAAAACAATGATGTGTTCAAAATCAGAATAGGGAGTTATTTCTTCTTTAGCTATCGAGCCAATTCCAACTACTGAAAACTTGCAAGGTGGTTTACCCAATATGCTGACTACATGATCGGCTATACCTTTCATAATATGTTTGTACTGGTTGGTTATATCTTTCTGTAAATCTCTAATACATTTCGATCGCTCTTTCCGTTGGAGCTTGAGTCTCCATCCCTGCAAAGTATCGGGAGTGGGACCCAAGTATTTTAGTTTTTCATCTACTGTTTCTCTGAGCATTTTAATTTGTTGCTTTGCTTCCTTCACGGCATCGTCAATCAAGTGTATGTTCGGATTTGTAGCCTTGGCTAATGTCAAAATGTCCAACGACAAGTGGTTAAGATCATTTTTAATTTCTTTCACGTTATCTGGGTTTCGTACTATCCCTGAAGTTAGTAATGCAGCGCTTTGGAGAAGACATACCTTGTTGGGACTTTTTTCTTTGTATAGTAATCCCAGTTTGTGCAGAATCGTTGCTGATTCTTTGGGGTCTGCTTCTACTCCATTATAGCAGTACTCATTTTTTAATTTCTTGGCTAAGTCTTTTTCCGATTCCATGTTGTATCAAAAACCATTTTCCTTAAAATAAAAATACAATTTCGTATTATATGTATCTCTGTGCTGGCAAATGTAGTTATATTTGCTTTGTCTAAATTAGTGTCTCCCACAGAGGCAATCGCTACACTCGACATTTGCGCCTTACTGAGCCTTTGTCCGTATTTCAATTTAGGATCTGCTTGTTAACATCAATACTACATCTGGATAAATTGGGTTTAGAGGGCGCATGTAACTAAAGTCGTCATTCTACTGCGTCAAACATCCAAGCGGTTGCTGGGTGTTGCACGAAGGTTTTGTTTGTCAAGCTGTATCAACGTCATGAGGTCTTTGTGTGCTGATGGCGAAACGTTTGCACAAAACCGTATTTTATTAATCACCCAACGAGATCATACAAGGGCCAACTGAATTGAATGATGTAATGAGATGAAGGCTATGTTGCCATGTGCTGCAAATACCCAGATATGAAATAACAAGAAAAAAAAACACATGTTTTTCTCGCTTTCGACGAGATCGGTTATTTATTAATGCGGCTGAAGTATGAAATTGCCATCATGCAACTTCACTCTCACCACATCTTCCACAGGCGCCGTCATGCAAGAAAAATTCGACACTCGAAATCTTCAGATTTGTAGTTTAACCAGTCACATTTTCTCTGCGGCCCGAATTAGTTTTGATGAATTATGATGACCAACTATGATATAACAACCAATAAGTAGATTGTTTTTCACACTGGTAATTGGAAAAGATCACAGACCAATAGCACAGACCCTTGACACACGACGCAAAAGTGTTCTGTTTTCACGCCGTCTCGTTACGCGGTTGGCGGCGTCCGAAGGTCGATTCATAATTACCCGGTATACTCGTGTGCACAATTTTTGTTTGTCCGTAAATAAACGTCAGACCCGAGTTGGAGAACTTCAGAACATCAAACTGACGAATGCGCAAACAAATTTGGTACCGTGCTGTTTACACATACGCAGCGGACAGGATCAAACAGAACCACTTGTTGGAGGTTTATGACTGATTTCCGGAAAATCCCTACATCGTGCCCTTTTTACCCAACAAGCCCTATGCCAATAACGAGATGTTAACTGTACATATTCGAAAAGCGAGATAGCAGCGTCAAAGACAAAGTAAGGTAAGTATTCACGTTAACATATGTCATCTCTGTTAGTAAACATGAACGCCCATAATGAAGTTTCGAACGTATAGCAACAAGATGCTTCATCTCATTGAGATGTTTATTGTCGGCCGTATACGATACTTTTTGGCGTCTTGCATTGGAGATATAACAGCCAATTCTGGAACGAAGGAACTAGTTTGATTTGTTTGACCATATTGCTGTTCCTCCAAATTTATGTTGAGCTTTACCACTAAACCAATATATTTTTAACACATAATGCTATTAAAGCGTATAAATATTAACTTACAATTGTCCTGTGATTAGACGTATCATTGTGAGAAAAAAAGTTTTTTTCTAATAGTTTAAAGCTATCTAAAATAAATTTGTTAGAATCGCAATAGTTCAGAACATGCCTAACCATATATAAAGTATCACTGCTTCAATAAAATCTCTCCAATATCATGTTCCCAATGTTCCCGGCCACTCTTGACCAGTCAGAACACCTGTTGATGTTATCAAAAACATTTTTGCAGGGTTTATGTCTGCACTGTTTTGCGACCGCTTAATTTACCCAGTGAGTGAAATGGTGAAGTACTTGGATAGTGAAGAAGATTTAAAGGAAGGATGTCACTTGGCAGACATGTTGACAAAAACCTGTCATGTATTTGGAGACATTATATCACCTTTTTAGACCAATACATGTGAAATCTCTGTGTCGTTGGAGCCACGAGTGTATTATATACAGGCAATTACCCAGTATATAATAAGTGTGGTTGGGGCCATAGGCGTCGATTTAGGAGTGACTGGGGTGAAATGTCAAACAAGGGTGACAACGTATGTATTGTCACCCCTGGAGTTCGTTTAAATTAAAAATTATTGCCAGAAAAACCGCCTACATTATTCTATGCGTTAAGCTAGTTTCAAACGACCTTTATTATCACTTTCTCAATCATGACAAACACAAGTGTCTCGTGGATTGTTACGCAAGGCAGCAATTATTGTAGCATAATGGTAAGAATCGGCATTGTTGCGTAATAGATTTGTTTGTCAGTTCATAGATACTAAATTTGCAATAGAGCGAGGCATACAAAAATGTCAGTCCGTAATAAAAGTGTTTAAAACTGTGAGTGTGTGACAATATGGCATTTTACCCTTTTGTCGGATTCTCGATTTCGCATTAGGCCGTTGACGCCTGAGAGTGCAACACCGGGTATACCGACACCATTAGTCAAATTCCACCAAAGTAAAGTAATTGAGTGGTCTAGCGACCCTGACACACAAATATTTTTCTTTAGCGTGGCTTCAACATCGGACAACACAATTCGGGGTTCTAGTCGCCACATTGTGGACGTCTCTCAACCGAATCAAAGTCACATGTTTCCTGCATGCGGGCCAATGGAATCTAGTAGCGGTCATTACAGCGACGTGATGCTTAATCTAGGTTTGTCAAAGCCTGACTTGCTACCAAAAACGCGAAACACGACCACGTTAGCGGATTCGTTAGACGTGAGCGACCTTGGATAAGACGCTTTCCCTATTCACTACATATGAACGATGTCATCGCATTTATCGCAGAACTCCAAAATCACCGCCTGTTTTGCAGAACACGCTTGCGACCGGCACACAATGAAGACTACAGTCAGGTGATTTCTCGCAATGAGGTTCAGCCACATATTTCAACCAGCGAGCTCATGCGAAATGCCGCAGCCGCTTGTGAAGCGGGGGGCGACCTGGCGATTATTTTCTCTCGTTTTAATTAACGGAGCCGAGACTCGGAGTCGGGCTTTAGAATTCGACCAAGACGCCTTAATATGTAAGTCTGTTATTGGTTGGAATGCGAATGGCCTTTACCTGTTTTGTACAAGTCAAGACATGCCAACGAGAATTGATAAGATCGCCACACTCGACGAAAAAAACGTGGCTTTGACGTAGACTGTTCAGCGTCTTTTGGCTTCGGAGCGGATGAATGGCTTGGCGCTCGCTTTTCTATGGTGTCCATATTCAGAAGCAAATGACTGAAGGCGAAATGCGTCTTGGTCGGAAATGTGTTCCGGTTGATGTCAGCGAGTCAAACACCGTGTACAAATTTCGCGGTTGTTATTGGTATCAATGCGTTCAATACAGCGAAAAATTTAGTTTCAATAACCCCGAATGCAAGTTAGAAATTCGTCAGAAGACTTTGCAAATCGCCGCATATCTCGACTTGGACGCAAGTAGGGGAATGCCATCGCATAGAGAAGAGTTGGAACTTGCAAAAAATGCAAATGAGCGGGTAGTTGAACGATTCATTTTTCTGCAAAATCTAGTTCCACTTTTTGTTGCTCTTTTAACCAAAATACTGAGCAACCAGGGGGGCAAATGGCCCTAAGGGGGGTGGCTAAACCATTTTTTCGAAGACTAATTTTGATCAAAATTTGTAGATATGAAATGGACCTTTCATAAAATCACAAATGATTGGACACTTAAACGATTCATTTTTCCACAAATACAGACTGATTTTTTTGCTCCATTTTCAACATAAATTTCAGCAGCACCCACCAGCAAGTTACTACCTTATTGGAATAGCTCAAAATCCCACTAAAACTGCCCCAAACACCCTAAAATTTGCCATGACAACAGCACGCACATGTGCGCTCATTCAACCGTAAATTTAACTTAATTGCGTCACTGGTTTGCTTGGTGATGCATGACTTTCCATTGTGACATAGGTCTGTGGGCACACGGTGGGCATTTCCCAGCACCAAAACTAATTTTCATAGAAATACCAATATGCGTCCTTAAGTTCCTGAGTGTTGTTTGGATTGCTTTTTTGTTACTTCTTGCATTACATTTTTTTATATGTTTCTGTTTTCTATGGTCTTGTTAATGCATTTTGCAGTTCTGTCCTAAGTTAACGCAAAAAAAATATTCTACATTCACAACAAAACAGTGCCATGATTTATTCTAATCGTTATCAAAGTTTGGGCCCATGATGTCAACTTTGCTCGTAGCTGTAACCTGACCACAAATGGAGTATAGTTGGGTCATGGCATATTGATCTGTGTATGTACGTGTCGACACAGAGCACCACATGCCTGTGTGTACGCGGCGCCTTAAGTTTATTGCTGTGAAAGGTAGCGCCTTCAAGCTTTTGTCCTTAAAATCCCTTCGTTTCATAGCAAATAAAAACATCCAGGGTCCCTGGTTTATATTCATCTGCCACTATAGTCGCATAATAAAACGGTACAAGGTTGACGTTTTTAATTTTATTGGATTCATTTTGTTTCGTTAAAGCCTCAGCAAAAACCCTGATACCATGGCATTCCGGTGTGACTTGTGGCCGCATCGCGAGACAGATGGGGTTCTTGTGATGACGGCACCGGGCTCGCAGATAAATCTTAGTTTTTTTAACGTTTTTTTCAACAAGATCGTGATGAACAAACTTTAAATGTAATTTTCGATAACGCAACAATCAGCCAAACCATACATTCTCGACGATCGTGCTAAAAATGCCAGGCGTTATTTCGGTCGCTTGTTACCTGGTGTTAAAAATATTATATGGCTCTCACAGAAATACAATTAAAAATAGGGAGCTTTCATGGCACCCTTCGCCAAAAAAGGTTCCCGATTCCTGGATTAAGGTTAATTACACACAGTGGGCTACTTTTCGCTGGCAGCTAAAAATCATCCAAGCAGTCGTTAAATTGGTAAAACTTTATATCTTTCTCGTGTGCTGGTTATATGCTACTTTGGGATGTTGATAAACTGGAGTCTCTTGTGGCATTGCCGAGTAATGAATGAAAATGAGTTGGTTGCAATTTACTCATTCCAATCCGTTGTGAATTAAACAGACAAGCACAATCAACGTCTTTCACACATTCAAGCACACACTTAAGTCCCTCAGTAAGTCTAGATGAATAGGAGATGAAACGTCGGTCAATAAAAGTCACGTTTGATTGTGTCAGTAAGACAAAAAAAATCTATACTTCCAATGATTTTAACCTTTTCTCGCTTTTCAAATAACGACAGTTAATTACACAAAATACATGCCTTCGTTTTTCTAATTCACCTTAATTCATTTTCTTGTTGATACCAGATGGCTTTTTCAATACTTCTGCCAATCGTTTTTGACATTTAAAAATCCTTTTATGGTATTATAACTCAACTGATAAATTACCTGAAAATATATTTGGAGCAGGATCAAAATGCCGTAAGTAAAATACATTTTTCGACCAAAAACAGTTTCTGTGGCAGTATTACATAATACTGATGGATACTTTGCATTTTTTGTGATTTAAAACTGAATATTTTTTTCTCATGGTGAGGATAGTGACAGTCCGGGGTGCTTTGGATTGCGGGTTTAAATCCAGCCGGGGCTTGAAGAATTTTATATTGAAGCCCTAATTATGACATATTTGCTTCAGTAGTTTAAGGTATTAAAGCCCCCAAACAAAGGAGGTATCCTTCTAATTATGAACAATCCTGTAAAAGGTCTCCATTGTTACAAAACAATGGGAACACAGGTAGAAAAGAAAAGAATACAATCAATCGGCTGGTTTTGCTTGCTGGTTAGGATGTGGCTGTGCTTTCTTATGGACTAAGAAGATTGAAAACAATGTTGTCAAGCTTTAACAACGTGGTTATTACGATGTCTTTCGTAACTTTATGACTTTTTGTTTTGAGTCTCTGTAACCCGTTGTAGTTAGCAAAAAAATGTTTTTACTTAATGAAATCGACCTGACCAGCAACACTTCTTTCACGTTACTCAAGTTAACCCTTAATTCAATTTTAAACGTTACTACAACAACTTTGTGTCCACGCTTCTAGTTTAAAGCATCTTCAGTTCTACAAACAAAATAAACAGAAAAGACAATAAACAGTTAAATGCTTAAATGATAAAAGTTAGCGAGATCGAACTCTTCACCGCAGTTGCATCACTTAATACATTGAATGTTTTCAGTGATTTACATGGTTGCCTATCTTGTGTGTTGTGTGGAATCACATGGTCGTTTGATCGAACCCCCGAATCGATCATCTCTGTGGAGGTATCCGGACGATGACGCCATCAAACCTTACTTCTATTTTGGATTAGAATTGGAGCGACAATCAGTTATTCTGCGGAGGTTTTCAGTTTACTTAAACATTCATAACTGCGATCACCAAACTTTCTTCGGCATGTACTACCCTTCGTAACGCCTCTAACCCCTGAACATTCGAATTCTTTTACTTTCAATCCTTTAGTTTTTATAGCGAGTTTTCAACAAACGTTTTTCTGTTTTGGTCATGGTGTTTTCATAATAGAGTTAAAGAGTCGTACCATCCATGACAGCCCTGCTTTGCGTCAGGCTAAAATGCGAATTTTGTATGCTACCTGTCAAAATGGATCAAAACATTTTGCAAATAGCCATTTTGTTGCTAGCAACTGTGTACATCAACTTGATTGGTCCATGGAGAAAGAAGATGGACAGCCTTCCACACGTCGCAAAAAGTTTGATCATGGGGCTTCTCAGTCATATTTGAATATATCTTGTTTTCGATGATTTCTATTCTGTTTCACGTATTCATAGGGATTTCCATCCCCGTTTTGAGTATAAACATCGTGCGCATCCTGCCTTGTCAAGCAATTGCATGATATACTTCTGCATCGCCTAATCTAGGTGGCGCTGTTGAGGCATTGTCAGGGGAAATCTGGATGGAATGTTCTGAACTAAATGTATTCCTGGATGACCTTCTGCACGTGCCATTACATTTCGCAAGCACCACTTCAAAAATAAATCAATTTTTGCATTCTTCGTGACAATGTAACTGGATAGTCAGCCAAATTATTTGACATTCCATTTGGTGTGTAACTGATCACTGGGGGAATTTGATAAAGCTATGATGTCATGGAAGCGCCCGTAGCGTCATGTTGAGCTCGTTGACTTTCAATGATATGTTATATTGGAAATTAACATCCAAGTAAATCGGCCGACTATTGCAAGCATTACAATATATTCGCTTCCCGGTGTATTTTTTCATTCATTACCCTAACCTCATTAACCCCGTTACTTGCCAGTAGACAAACGTATGCTACATAGCGCCCAGTGGCACTTGCTGCGCGATTTGGGCTATGAAGGCGGTGCACAAAATACATAATAGAGAAGATATTGATGTACATAAAGACTGGCATGTCTATACATTTCTGCAAGGTGGAAAACTTAACCAGGGATAGCTCGGACGGTTTTGGGAAATTTGCTCATATTTTTTTTAAATTATGAACCACATTCTTAAATTTTATTTTGTTGTAAGTAGTAAAGCATTGCTCAAAAAACAAAAGGTTTTTCATTCGTTTTAGCTCACTAAAAATGTTTATTCAGCCCATTTTTTAAACAGGTCTCAAATGTCCGAAGTCACCCCGGTACCGGGGTAACATCGGACGTCACAGGGGATATCTCGGACAGCAAGTTTTAACAGACGTTTTTTGGTTTATTTAACAAATAACTGATATCAAACTTGGCGCAATATCAGCATTGGGGCATTAGCGCATAAAATATCATTCAAGCTTTCAGGAATCGGGGCATGGCCACTTGTCGTTTCGACCCTTCCACGTTCAAGCTTAGGGTAAATCGTGTACGTTTAACGGCAGCACGGATATCATAGATTTTAGAGTCAACAAACGATTTTTTATCTTTGGGACTTTTTCTTACTGCCAAAATTCAATCATTTCATCCAGCCTCTGTTTATTCTCTACTATGACCGATAATTTTTCATAAAACTCAAAAATTGTTGCCTTCTCGCGATTTTTTGCCATGATGTTCGAAGTATCCCCGACCACGTGACGACATAGAAATTCCTAAACTATGGCCGTATTTTTTAAGGTTACACAAAATCATCATTGGCCTATCCAAGAATACATATTTGATTATGCAATCAACCCAAAATTACTGCATTTTGATTAACTGTGACAGATATATAACCTTCCACATACAAATTGAAAAACTTGGTTTCACTGATAAATTGACTTTTTCGATTATAACTTTTTAAGCAGACATGATTTAATTCCTAAGTTCCTGTTAACGTTTGATGGAGACATAAAGCTTTTGTATAAGTGTCTTAACAATACCTAATTGTGACGTAAAATACCTGGTCCGAGGTATCCCCGTGTCCGAGGTATCCCCGTGTCCGAGGTATCCCCGGTCTCCCCTACCTATAATTCTTTACGATTTGGTTTAAGTTTTATTTTCATGTTGTCAATCATAATTTCTTGTGATTGTATAAATCATGCATACACTATTTTCCCCTGTCTTTTATGATTTTGTATATATTTAGTGCTTATTTATATTCCACATCATGTCAACAATGCAATTTAATTCCATGGCGCACAGTATGGAAATAAGTTGATGACCAAATAATCTCAGGTGCACATTGCGTGCCAATCTAAAATATATGTAAGTCATCGACAAACATGTTTTCATTGGTGATTTACTGCATAAATGTACGATTCTTAGTACCGTTGCTTAAGTTGTGCTGCAATGTCTGCAGGTGGACCCTTAGTTCAATACTGTGTAAAAAGCCTGGGTGAATGTATTTAGCCCACATGCAATAGGAATTGGGTAATCTGCGATTCTGTAAATACCATCTGTTAAAGTTGCTTGATGTGCACCAGACTCCCTTTTATTGCGTCAGTCATTGAGATATCGGCACGTTTACGGTCTGACGAACACATGGTTGCATATTGATCTAATATCATTTTTAGTTTTGTTTACAAATTAAAAGAAATGTACATTTAGGCCTACCAGTCTTCACATTGTTAAGTAGATAAGCACAAGTTGCAAGAAACACGAATGGAACCAACTTGGCAAGCAGTTATTTTACCAGAAAGATGTTCGTGAAAGAAATCATGTCGGGCTAAAGGGTGCAGTTGTTTCAAGGATCAGAGTGTTTGTGATAAAATGTAGTTATATCTGGGTTTTAGGTGGACGCTTCTCTCCAGTAGAAAGAACAGTTAAAAGCAATTTGTTAAAAAGGCAAACCAAAAAACAGAATGTTTTGTGATACACCAATTTGTTCAATAGATAAACAAAAACCACAAGCAATAAAATAGGATGGGCATAAAAACCAAAATGGTTACCGAGACAACAACCCAGGCTATAAAGGTGATGTCTTTATGAAAAGCAATTAGCTAGTGGTTTCAATTCATTTAATGCACTGAGCCTTTTGTCTACCTATCCATATTATAGGCGACTACACAACAAACAATTGAAAATCTACAGTCAATAATTATAATTAAATTGCAGTCAATCACAGAAACGTTAATTTCAGGCTAAAATCTGTAAGTCTTGGAATCTTTGCAAAGCTGCAGACAGGGTGTATACACGCACTGTTTCGACCTGTAAGGTCTCATCAGTGCAGCTGTTAAGTGGCACTGTGCTAGCTTTTACACTAGCAGGCACACTAGTCTCCACTTTGTGGTACCTTTCGGTCAACGTCGATCTGCAGGGTACCCTATACTGAGTACCAAACAACAGAGAAGACGAACCACTGTAGAGCGCACTATGGCCAAACGGATCTGCTTGGTATCTTGGTATGTGTTCTTTATTTTCCCAGTGTTTTACTTTTCGCTTGTTTCTCAACGCGCTTCCATTCGTTGTACGTTGCAGGTTTTCAGTTGTGTGCAGGGCGTGTTGTGAGGTAGTGGTGAGCCTTTTTATTTTAACCCACTTCCTGTGTTATTAATATAGACACTGAGGATGCTTATTACAAAAACGAATTATGTTTGTCTTACATACCAAGACTGACAGATTATAGCCATAAATTAACGTTTCTATAATTATGACATAATTAGGTGGAAATCGTTGGAGCCGGTTGCAACAGAATGGGAATGATTCCCAGAATCAATTGACAAGAATACATTAAATTGCTAGCATTTAAATAAAACCATATAGACAGCCACAGCAAATTTGTTAGTCCATTTTATTATTAGGACAAGAAAATAAAAACAATCACATGTCGAGGACTACAGAGCGGAGCATGGCAGGCCTACTAGTCCATAAGACAGCCAGTTTTACGACAATGCAGAGGTGTGTATTTTTTTCGTAGTAAACTGGTGAAATTGCATTCCTACTGAGTTTGAAGATGAAATATGCGCACGTTGACAAACATAACCAACGAGTTCAATGCTGACAAAATCGATAATGTGAAAATACAGGGTGGAAGGCATTAGTTTCGCTCGTAAGCTACTTATAGAGGAGGCCACGTAAAGGCTGCCTTCATCTCCTCCAAGAAAGAGTTATGGGGTAGGGGTGATAGGGTTGGTAAGAAGGGTAAATAAGAGCGAAAGGAAAAAGTGGGTTATTAGAAAAATGCTATTGTTCAGAGGACATAGAGGACAACGGATGATGCTTCAATATTACAACGATATTTCAAAGTTATTCGATCTTCCTCAATCCGAGAGGACGGAGAGGACAACGGATGATGCTTCACATTTATAACAATATTTCGAAGCTATTCGATCTTCCTCAATCCGAGAGGACGGAGTGGACAACGGATGATGCTTCACATTTATAACAATATTTCGAAGCTATTCGATCTTCCTCAATCCGAGAGGACGGAGAGGACAACGGATGATGCTTCACATTAATAACAATATTTCGAAGCTATTCGATCTTCCTCAATCCGAGAGGACGGAGTGGACAACGGATGATGCTTCACATTAATAACAATATTTCGAAGCTATTCGATCTTCCTCAATCCGAGAGGACATAAAGGACAACGAATGATGCTTCACATTAATAACAATATTTCGAAGCTATTCGATCCTCCTCAATCCGAGAGGACGGAGAGGACAACGGATGATGCTTCACATTAATAACAATATTTCGAAGCTATTCGATCTTCCTCAATCCGAGAGGACGGAGTGGACAACGGATGATGCTTCACATTAATAATAATATTTCAAAGCTATTCGATCCTCCTCAATCCGAGAGGACGGAGAGGACAACGGATGATGCTTCACATTAATAACAATATTTCGAAGCTATTCGATCTTCCTCAATCCGAGAGGACGGAGTGGACAACGGATGATGCTTCACATTAATAATAATATTTCGAAGCTATTCGATCCTCCTCAATCCGAGAGGACGGAGAGGACAACGGATGATGCTTCACATTAATAACAATATTTCGAAGCTATTCGATCTTCCTCAATCCGAGAGGACGGAGAGGACAACGGATGATACTTCACATTAATAACAATATTTCGAAGCTATTCGATCTTCCTCAATCCGAGAGGACGGAGAGGACAACGGATGATGCTTCACATTAATAACAATATTTCGAAGCTATTCGATCTTCCTCAATCCGAGAGGACGGAGTGGACAACGGATGATGCTTCACATTAATAATAATATTTCGAAGCTATTCGATCCTCCTCAATCCGAGAGAACGGAGAGGACAACGGATGATGCTTCACATCAATAACAATATTTCGAAGCTATTCGATCTTCCTCAATCCGAGAGGACGGAGTGGACAACGGATGATGCTTCACATTAATAACAATATTTCGAAGCTATTCGATCTTCCTCAATCCGAGAGGACGGAGTGGACAACGGATGATGCTTCACATTAATAACAATATTTCGAAGCTATTCGATCCTCCTCAATCCGAGAGGACGGAGAGGACAACGGATGATGCTTCACATTAATAACAATATTTCGAAGCTATTCGATCTTCCTCAATCCGAGAGGACGGAGTGGACAACGGATGATGCTTCACATTAATAATAATATTTCGAAGCTATTCGATCTTCCTCAATCCGAGAGGACGGAGAGGACAACGGATAATGCTTCACATTAATAACAATATTTCGAAGTTATTCGATCCTCCTCAATCCGAGAGGACGGAGAGGACAACGGATGATGCTTCACATTGATAACAATATTTCGAAGCTATTCGATCTTCCTCAATCCGAGAGGACGGAGAGGACAACGGATGATGCTTCACATTTATAACAATATTTCGAAGCTATTCGATCTTCCTCAATCCGAGAGGACATAGAGGACAACGGATGATGCTTCACATTAATAACAATATTTCGAAGCTATTCGATCATCCTCAATCCGAGAGGATGGAGAGGACAACGGATGATGCTTCACATTAATAACAATATTTCGAAGCTATTCGATCTTCCTCAATCCGAGATGATGGAGAGGACAACGGATGATGCTTCACATTAATAACAATATTTCGAAGCTAATCGATCCTCCTCAATCCGAGAGGACAACGGATGATGCTTCACATTTATAATAATATTTCGAAGCTATTCGATCTTCCTCAATCCGAGAGGATGGAGAGGACAACGGATGATGCTTCACATTAATAATAATATTTCGAAGCTATTCGATCTTCCTCAATCCGAGAGGACGGAGAGGACAACGGATGATGCTTCACATTTATAATAATATTTCGAAGCTATTCGATCTTCCTCAATCCGAGAGGACATAGAGGACAACGGATGATGCTTCACATTAATAACAATATTTCGAAGCTATTCGATCTTCCTCAATCCGAGAGGATGAAGAGGACAACGGATGATGCTTCACATTAATAACAATATTTCGAAGCTCTTCGATCTTCCTCAATCCGAGATGATGGAGAGGACAACGGATGATGCTTCACATTAATAACAATATTTCGAAGCTAATCGATCCTCCTCAATCCGAGAGGACGGAGAGGACAACGGATGATGCTTCACATTTATAATAATATTTCGAAGCTATTCGATCTTCCTCAATCCGAGAGGATGGAGAGGACAACGGATGATGCTTCACATTAATAATAATATTTCGAAGCTATTCGATCTTCCTCAATCCGAGAGGATGGAGAGGACAACGGATGATGCTTCACATTTATAATAATATTTCGAAGCTATTCGACTTCCTCAATCCGAGAGGATGGAGAGGACAACGGATGATGCTTCACATTAATAATAATATTTCGAAGCTATTCGATCCTCCTCAATCCGAGAGGACGGAGAGGACAACGGATGATGCTTCACATTTATAATAATATTTCGAAGCTATTCGATCTTCCTCAATCCGAGAGGACGGAGAGGACAACGGATGATGCTTCACATTTATAATAATATTTCGAAGCTATTCGATCTTCCTCAATCCGAGAGGATGGAGAGGACAACGGATGATGCTTCACATTAATAATAATATTTCGAAGCTATACGATCCTCCTCAATCCGAGAGGACGGAGAGGACAACGGATGATGCTTCACATTTATAATAATATTTCGAAGCTATTCGATCTTCCTCAATCCGAGAGGACGGAGAGGACAACGGATGATGCTTCACATTTATAACAATATTTCGAAGCTATTCGATCTTCCTCAATCCGAGAGGACGTAGAGGTCAATATATGATACTTCACCTGTAGAACGACATTTCGAAGCTATTCCGATATGTCTCCGGATGGTGAAATTCCTGATAGCGTTTCTGAAAGGAACGTAGTTACGTTATACACCAATGTATTTTTTTCTTGGTCGTTACATCTTACTGATTATTGGTATGTTTCCACAGGCCACTCCGTTCCTTAAACGGCAGTATGGACTGTGACCGATTATTCTGTTCGATTGTTGCAGCGAATTTGTGACGCTGCAACTGTAAAGGAAGATAACAATCTGTAAAAAGGTAAATTCGAAAAATGATTCTGAATCAGCGTCAGTTGAAACAGCCATATTAAAAATGGCCAAGCGACAAAACATTTTTATTTTCTGTAACTCTTGTTCCTTTATTCGTACTTGACGTTTGATCTAAACTTTTAGATTTTTAGACTGTGTGTTATATAGTGTAGTTTAACTTCTGATATATTTAATGTCGTTTACTAGATCGCAACTGCCCTCGTACAGGACTTATAACTACCGTTGTTGATAGGCTTTGTACATAGGTGTTTTCCGTATTTTTTCTTTGAATTTGTGTGGCCATAATTTATCTCTACGTAACTAATTTAATTTGTGATGAGAACCTTATTGTAAAAAGGGTTGTGAGATTTGGAGAACAGACTGTACAAGCTATCCGACTGTAGTGGTGCAACGTAGCAAATACAAAAGTTGAACTAAATTTTGAACACACCGTGGTTTCAATAAGCGTTCGGCAACGTTACAACTTATTTACGAAACTGCCGACAAAACTTGCATGAAAACAAATGACGGAGTCTTCGATGCTGTCGTCAACGTATGTAAAGGGTTAGTGGTAAACGTGTGTAAATGCGAAAAATTTTATGGTTCAGGACAATATAGATGTTTCATAGATGAACTACGCTTACACGCTGTATCATTATTTTCTCATTATTTGTATATTTGCAAATACGAAAGTTGTTTGATCTTATAACTAGATCATTTACAGGACCGAATCTAGGGTAGCCTATACATGTTTTCAAGTCTATCGTTTGAGGGCGTTCCCATAGTCTGAGATATGTTTTATTCTCAAGCCGAGCAAAACGTGCGTTGCTAAACATAGCCCATCTAGCCAGCATGTCTAATGAAGCAGGATCAATTTAATTAGGTGTGGTATCATGGTTGCTTGAACATGAATTAGGAGAAATCGCACATGAAAAATTCGCTAACCCCCCGGTAAAGCTGTTATGTTTGCCACCAAACAAAGGTAGCTAGGCAACAAATGTACTTACCTAAAACACCGAACCAATAAATCGCCTCGATCGCACAAGTACCAGCCAGAAGCAGCTAGGTGGGACGGATTGTATCCACTGTTAGTTGGTAAGTGAATAAATGTGCTGAGTCGATATATTTCACTCTGCGGATTACCAACGATGTTTTGTTGGCTTCTCGTTTCGTTGCTACAATAAAAAAAAAATTGGAACTTTTTACTTCACTAACATCAGACATGACACAAATAGAACAATAATCAGTCAATTTGGGAACTAGTTGCTTGACAATTATATGTATATGTCCTGGTGAAAATACATTTTTCAATTTGATTTTACATAAAGAGAACTTGGTCGAGTAACTCAACAACAATATACAAAAACGTGCCATGATCACCAATAAAATCCTAATGGGTTCTCAAATCAGGCGCCCGATTACTCATGCACACAACTAGATAAACACATTAGGTTTTCAAGTTTACTTTTCACTGAAAAATGGAATAAAAATCTTCACTTTTTGTATTATTTTGCACCCTTTCGATCAATTTATTGTTTGAATGGCTTTATTAAATTTCCACTGACCACATAGTCGACCAAATACCTTTTTAAAATAAATATAATTTCCTCATATTATAAAGCGAAATTGAATGTTCAACAATTCAAAGTTTACAATAACAATCAACAAGCAAATACCTGTTAGATTCTGAAATAGGCATCTTGCTGCTACAGGCTGCTGTACATCTACTGCTCAAGTCCATGAAGCTGCTGGGCGTGACTGAGTTTTGTAGCCCATTTGCCTTTTTCACTCTGGATTTGGTGGCGGCGACGAACAACAAAAGGACAACACTAACACATTAAATATGCTTTAAAGGGTTTTAGAAACATTGATTTGAGAATAAGTCCATTTCACATGTGAATGTTTTAAATGCAAAAGTTGGCATAATTAATGGTAGAACAACGTACAGCGTGCTTGTTTGCGTCACGGTTCACCAACTCGAGCCAAAGGAAGTTAAACGCTTTGGGTGTACAACTCAAACTGCTAGGGTAATTCCGCGAAGAAATGCCTATATATATTTTGTGGGTACAAGGTGCATATCGCTTAAATGTGACTTATCATTACCACGAAAATTGTCGAGGAGATTCAACGAAATAACTGTCGGTTGTACAACCTATGCTCAAAATCAACATAATTGTGAAGTAAACGGGACACAAACATGTCTAGAGAAGCAAATGTACAACAATGTGTGTTTTTGTTGAGAGTATTTTTGTATATCGTTTGCAGGAGTCTATGGTGTTGGGCACGAATGAGTTAAACCAAAGGTTACATCGTAATTAGTTTTGCATGGCCGGCTTTTCATATGTTTTGGTATGCAACATGAAACTACATTACGACTATCGTCAATACCACACACTTATTGCTGCAAAACAAGCCAAAGTTTTCGGAAGTGTTGCGAAATCTCCTACGAGAAGTGTCCTGAATACTACCCCAATTTACTGCAGTAAACCAAGTCACAGTTTTTAGAAATATTGGAATATAAATACTTTCACACATTTTATTGACTACAAAACAACATTTTAGATGATGTCATAAAAAAACACAACAAATTACAATCTTTTGGTAATTGAAATACGTGGTTTCGCTGGGAAACTACTTCAGGGAGCGCGTCCCGGTTTTATTACCTGTTTGCCTTTTTCCCACTTTCCAAAGTCATCACAAACTGTTGCGCAATGTGTGTCATAGTTCATGTACATTTTACCAACATATAAAAGCTGGTCTATTAAATGAAAACACATTATTTCCTTAATTTTCTGTGTAGTTTTGATAAATAGGGTAGGTAATGCACTCGGACACTTGTTGACATGTAAGTGTGTTTTGTGTACAACAGTTAAATTACATCAGGGTGAAGTAAAACGCTTGAAAAAGAGATTTTACCTCTCGTTAGATTTATTATGAAGCCTATGTGTTTGGTATTTGAGGAATTGATGAATCACAATTACGATCTTAATATATTTGGCCTATTTGAAACGGTGTTCACAAAACCAAATACAAACCGCTATATTTGGTAAAAACAAACAGGGAACTTTTTTCCCAAGTTAAGCGCTTCGTATAACCTCGCCACCCGAACAGAAGCGAACTGTCGACGAGCCTAAAATAGCTAAGAAAAAGTCCCCGGGTAAGCTAACTGGTGTTTTGAAGGGGAAATATTTTAGGGAATTTCCCGTTGGAGTTCCGTTGCAAAATTTCTGCAACATTTGCAGCAGTGGAATGCGCATTGTAATGTACATAAATGAGGGTACTACTGTGCATAATTTCGGCAGTGCATGTACTGCAGTGAAGGACTGCTGTGACTAGGGCTGTTATTAAACAAGTAATACGGGTAAGATGTTAGTAATATGAAAAGGTACGCTTGAAACCAGTCCTTCAATGCAGTACATGTACTGACGAAATGGGTGAGTCCAAAATGCCAATACATATTTGAAAGCCAAAAGTGCATATATCGCCTAAATGTAACTCGCCACTACCTCAAAATTTGTCGAGCATTTTCGAATAAAAATTGTCAGTTGCACAACCTATGTTCAAAACCATCATTATTGCCTAAAAGCCTTACAGGCGAAGTGAACGATACCTACACATGTCCAGAGAAGCAAAGGTACAATCATGTGTGTTTTTGAGTCTTTTGTGTATGACCTTTGCAGGAGCCTGTTGCGTTTGACGTGCATAAGTTACACCATAGGTTACAATGTAATTAGTTTTTTACAGCCGATTTTCGTACGTTATTAGCATGCGACAAGGAACTACATTATGGCTTTCGTAAATACAACACACTTATTGCTGCAAAACAAGCCACAGTTTGCAGAAAAGTTCCCCCACGAGAAGTTGAATATTCCCCGGGGAACCACCCGATAAATACCAGGGACTCTCAGTTGGTACAGTTCATGTTGCATTGTTTCAAAGCGCTTGGAAGGAACAATGCTCCCGTTGTTCGCTTTCACGAAATGAGAGTTTCTATATTTGCTTTTGTTGACAGCGTTGGAAAATATGGCTTTGCAGCGATGTAGTTGGTACCACGCAACTTGCCCAACCGACAAGAATTATGTACAACATTATATAAAGGTTTAAATATGAAAACATTTAAGACCAGCCAATAGTGTTTTTCGTTTCACGATATTCCTTTGCTATATACACAAAAGATTTACTCTTTAAGGGAGATTACCATCGGACTACAAAATTGGTATGCTATAGGCATTGACATCAGTTGTAGCTTCGCGAATTCGTTGTTTCAAATAATTTATTGGAACCCACACAAGAGATAAAACATAATTTATTGGAAACAAACACAAACACACAACGATTACCTACCTGAAAAGGTTTTTTGACAAAACAGTAATGCAGTGCGTTTAACGATCGCCATGGCCAGATACATATGTTTGGTTTATAAAACCTACACTAAGGTACATCACCACGTAAATCGAGCGAACAATAAAATCATATTTCATTGACTACGAAACAGGCTTTTTGTTGATTGAATCAAACATCAACACTTGTCAGTTCATGGGTGATTGAAGACATTGGTTTCGCTCGGAAGCTACTTATAGAGAAGGCCACGGAAAGGCTGTCTTCATCTTCTCCATCCTCGTGTTTTTTTGAAGCAACTATCTTATTGGTCGCTTACAGGTGGTGCCACCTGCCTCTCGCTTGCAGAGTTAAGGCTTTCCCTCGCTGGCACCCCTGAAATGATTGCATTGTCTACATCTCCTGTCGGAGGAAGTGGGGCATTGTCAGGTCGAAGTTCTTCGGTCGAAGAAATGTCATGAAGGACATCTGTGACAAATAAAATTATTAGTACTTTCAATCACAAAACCTCGCGGTGAGATTTCACAATTGTTAAAACGTAATAACACAAACAATTAAACATGCAAAAACATACGGAAAATAATGAAACAAATATGTCAGTTTTTTTTTAATTAACTCTCTTTTCTGGGAGCTGCTGGAAATTCAGTATTAGTTGCACACCATGCTTGTTTTAAAGCTGATGTGGTGCTACTTACCTGAAGCAAAAATCAACACTTGGGTCGGCGTGTTCGTTGTGGGACTTCTGCGCTGGTCATGGTTGGCAAGAGTAGTCGGCATAGGCCTAAAAAAATGTAATTGTTTGTCTGTGTGAGAATATGGCGACAAAATATAAACGCTCTAGTACTGTATCTCTATGCAAACTCCCAGCACCAACGGTATACGTTCACCTAACTCTTATTACCGCTAGACCGGCACTTCCAACGTCAACAAATCAAAATCCTTTTAACTCCGCCTGGAAACCCCTTCTAGCCCGCCCAAACGATAGGACGTTGACGTCAATAAGCGCCTATACGTGACTTCCCCCTATGCGTTTTTGTATGGCTCAAATACACGACTGCGCAATTTGCGCATGGCGAAATGAGCGTTGGTTGTGCAATATCAATAGCAATATCAACGTCATATGTCAATCTTTATTAGGGCAGTGGGGCCGTCTGCATCATGTTTCCTGCGATGCTGCTATACTGTTCAACTGTTACTTACCATACACATTGTATTAAAGTTAGGTATTTAAACAACACACATTCCCACCTGACATAAAGAAGCCGCAGTTGGCCTCTGTCGTACAGGAACCAGTTAGTAGCAGCTACGAGGGACGAATTGTATCCACTGTTAGTTGGTAAGTAAATAAAGGTGTTGAGTCGATATATTTCACTCTGCGGATTGCCAACGATGTTTTGTTGGCTTCTCGTTTCGTTGCTACAATAAAACGAAAAACTTTGGAACTTTTTGCTTCGATAACGTCAGACGCGAAAAAAATAGCCTACAACGATAATCAGACAATGTGGAAACTAGTGGCTAGATAATTATGGGTATGGGTCCTGGTCAAACACGTACACTTTTTTCAATATTATTTTGTAATGAACAATAAATATGCAAAAAAGTGGCGTAAAACCCCGTAAAAATCTAAATGGTTATCGAGTCAGACGATCTAATTTCACATGATTACTACTAGATAAACATCTTAGGTTTTTGAGTTTACTAATCACAGTAAAACGGAATTCAAATCTTCACTTTTTACATTAGTTTGCATCCTTGCGATCAAGTATTTGTTTGAATGGGAATAATCAAAATTGCGCTGTCCACACAGCCGACCAAATAGCCTTTTAGAATAAATATATTTTCCTTTACAATGTAATGTAAAGTTGAATGTTCAGCAAATATAATTTACAATAACAATCATTAACAAATACCTGTTAGATTCGGAAACGGGCATCTCGCTGCTACAGGCTGCTGTACATCTACTGCTCAAGTCCCTGAGGCAGCTGGGCGTGACGGAGTTTTGTAGCCCATTTGCCTTACAACAGAAAGAAGGCAGTGACATATTGAAAATGTTTTTGAGGGTTTTGAAAACATTGAATTTAATAAAAGCATGGTTTCTCGCATGTTGATGTTTTAAATTCAACAGTTGGCCATTACGAGAAGTAAATTTTATGTCATAGTGTTTGTTGGTAAAACAACATACAATGCGCTAGTTTACGTTACAGTAGTTTTACGACCAACTCGAGGCCGTAGTAAGGAAGCAAATGATTTGCGTTTAGTATTTAAATCGGTACAAAAGATGTCTCTGTTGAAAATCTTTTCTATTACCTTTGTAGCAGCCTATGATTATGTGCATGATTAATTTACGGTTACATCGTAAATAATTTTGCGTGGCCATTTTTTCATATATTTTAATCCTGCAACATGAAACTACATTATGACTAGCAATAAATTGTTTTACTACATGAAATCCATCTAACCAGCAGCACTTCTTTCACGTGACACATCACGACTATTGTCAATACCTTGAACTTAAACAAGCCAAAGTTTTAGGAAATGTTACAAAATCTTCTGCAAGAAGTGCCTGTAACGTTTATGCCGTGACGTAGTGTTCACATTTACGTAATTTTCCATTAGGTAATGGAGAGTGACTTGCAGTTTTGTACCGCCCAGATAAATACCATTTTCTGAAACGACACAGGAGATCGCTCGTAACATGTAATTATGTATCGCGGTTCTCACGCAAGCCGCATAACTGAATTGTCTTTAAATCTCTGGTTTCTGTGGTCCGAATTCATTCCATATCGTGGAATCGCCTACTCTGCGCTGGGCTTCTGCCTAATGTAGTTTCACCATTCCATTCTACATTTTGGTTCGCCTTTAGCGTAGAATCACCGTCTGTATATTCTACTCTGGGGCTGAGTTGTATTCTGAACATATATCTTTCGTCTTTTGGTGAATAAAACAACTAACACAAGTTTGGTTAGTTACGCCATTACAACACATTTATTGCTGCAAAACAAGCCACAGTTTGCAGAAAAGTTGCAAAAATCCCCCACGAGATATTTCCTGAATGTTTCCCCAGGAAACCACCCGACAAATAAACCTAGGACTTTCAGCTGGTGAATCATTCGCTTTATCGGGTTTCACTTCTGTCCATGTTGTATTGTTTCAATGCGCTTGGAAGGAACAAAGCTCCCGTTGTTCGCTTTCCCGAAATTACAGTTTCTACATTTGCTTTTGTTGACAGCTTTGGAAAATATGTCTTTGCAGCGATGTAGTCTTTGCAACGATGTATGGTACCACGCAACTCGGCCAACCGACAAGACATTATCTACATCTCCTGTAGATGGGTATGGCGAATAATTAGGTTGAAGTATTTTTGCAACGAAATCAAGAAATGCCGGAAATGACTTCTGTGAAAATACAAATAAATAATACATTTCCAAGCACTAAAGTTTCGTTTGCCACGCGGTGAAACTTCACAGTTGTCAAGGCAACACTTACACGTGCAAACAAATTGTACACAAAATAATGAAACAAAAATGTCAGTTTTCTCACTTCTGGGAGATACTGGAACTTCAGAATTTGTTATGCACATTCTATCCTTTCTGGTGTTATTTACCTGTCTGTTGGTTGAGTGGGTGCAACTTCCGCGCCAGAAAAAAGTGCGGACCGTTTTTGAAAACGAAAAGCACCGCTCCAGAACATTTGCCACACATATAGATTCTAGCTCAATTTCAACCATTGCAAAGAGTTTTTTTATAAGTAATGAATTTGTGGAGTCAATTTATTGCACAACAGTTCGCCAATTTGTGTGCGACCACTGGTTGCCAGGTTTGCGCTTTGTTGATTTTTAGTCGCCAGACACGTTTTTACGAGGTCGGACCCAGACACCAAGCGCAACTCCATGTTTGGTCAGAACGGCAAGTTGTGACGTGCTTATTGTGCAAATGTTACGCCCATAGCAAAAGTTTTATCAGAACTTATGCAGAAATTTGGCCCACGCAAAATGGGGAACAAAAATAAGTCAGTATGCGTTTCTCGCTTCACTATCAGCTTTTTATCAAAAGGAGATTTTAACAAATGGTATTTGAGAAACCGAGTTGGCGTTCGGGTCTCGATGGGTCTTGCTTTGGCCAGCACGACCAGGTGGCCACCTTCCGTCACATGCAACCAATCGCAACCCATCACTTTTCACTTTTCGACTGACTGCGGTTATTCTCCGTGAGGAAATGTATCGAATTACATTGTGTACAACCAGTTGCTCGCAACCATATACAGAAGCTAATGTATGAAGAAAATTTTATTGTAAAAATAAATACAAACGATTCTTCACATGAAGTAGACTAACAGATCATTAATGATATTGATTGTAATCATACAGTGAATCTACCACTGCCAAAAGCAAATAAATAATATTCAACATGTGGTTTATGAAACCTACACCAAGCACGTCACCACGTAAATCGAGCGAACAATAAAAACGTATTTCATTGACTACGAAACAGGATTTAAGTTTTAGTAAAAGTATACATAAAGTTTTGTCAGTTCATGGACGATTGAAGACATTGGTTTCGCTCGAAAGCTACTTATAGAGAAGGCCACGGAAAGGCTGTCTTCATCTTCTCCAGCAGAAGGTTGATTACTGAAGCAATTAATCTTCGTCTTCTAATTGGTCGCTTATAGGTGGTACCACCGGTCTCTCGCGTGCAATGTTCACGTGTTCATATGATTGGTTTTCCCTCAGTGGCACCCCTAAAATGTTTTGATTGTCCATGTCTCCTGTTGGAGAATAAATGGAGCGAGGGTGTGGGACATAATCATTTCCAAGTCGTTCTTCGGTTGAAGAAATGCCAAAAACGCCATCTGTGTAAAATAAAATCAATTAGTAGACTTTCGAAACAAATGTTTCATTTAAAATGGGGCCAGTCTCGATTACTGTCATGAGCAAACACAGTTAAACAAGCAAAATACAATAAAATTAACATATTTTATTAAAATCACTGGAAGTTAGTTAGTTTCGTGGCTTATACTGGTATATTAGCATTTATTAAAAACATGCTGCGTGCTTGTGTTACTATTTACCTGAGGCGAAAATCAATAATTGGGGAGGTGCATTCGTTATGAGACAGTTTCTGCGCCTGTTATAGTTGGCATGTATTGTCGGCGTAGAACTGAAAAGCAAATATGTGTTGAATTGCTCCGTGATTACGGCGACGGCCTTTGTTACATGGCATTACAACGTAAGCGCATACCAGTTATAGTTGTTAGTATATAGGTTTAATACACAAAACATTTAAAAAGCATTAAATAGTTTACGTATCTCCATTTCCAACAGACGAACAATTCTAAATTTGTAATGAAACACATTTGATCATACTTTTTTTGAGATTACCTGTGATAACGAACGGCATGTACAGGCCTGTGTGGACAGCAAGTAGCAGTAAAAGGCTGATGGTGCATGGCTATGTGGATTATTTGGTGTGGTGCCGAATTGTAATGATGTAATCCGGTTCTCGGTGCATCAACCGCGTCAGCCGCATTTTGGCGTCTTGGTCGTCCTTCACTATAATTCAATAGAGTTTTCCATTGCACGAAAAACGTAAGCAAATGTGATGTAAAGACAAAAACTGCCAAAACTAGCAAATTACAGATAACTGATGATTTATTTGAAAAAGTTATTGTCAATAAACATATCTTACCGTCTAACCTCTACAATCGTCATGTTTGCTACCAAGCTGTCGTTTTAATTTCTTACGAAGAGAAATCTTCACAAGCCTAAGTTATTCTAGCACATGGCACTTTTATAGCCTCTATTGCCTTCTTTCCTCAGCATGACTTGCATTTCGTATATTATGTACATAAAAACTACTTGTGCAAATAAAAGCTACGTGCACCAGTTGGCGTAACGTATGGCATCTTTTACACCAGGCAAAAGATTTCAACTTGATTTAATACATGTTATTTGCTACATTCGCTTTTCGTAACCACACTTGCAATTATGTCATAACTGCCAGGCCCTATAGTTGGAGCCTAACCATCAGGAGCCCAACTCGGGCTAATTTTCCAAATTGAACGCATCCCGAACAAGTTTTCTTTGCTTGGTATGTGCATCAAGCGACTCAATCGATGTTTTTGTTTGACTTGTTTTTTTAATTTGTCGTACAATTTAATTTTATTCTTTGTTTTGTTATTTACCTGTTTGTTGGTCAGGCGGATGCAATTTCGTACCAGAAAAAAATGCAGACCGTCTAAAACTTGGACTGCTCCGGGCCACTTGCCCCACAAAGTTTCAAGGTCAATTTTAGCCATTGTAAAGAATTTGTGGAGCCAGTTTACTGCACAACAGTTCGCCAATTTGAGTGCGACCACCGGTTACTAGGCTTGTGCTTTGTTGATTTTTAGTCGTCAGACACGTTGTTTACGAGCTCGTATCCAGGCACCAAGCGCAACTCCATGTTGGTCAGAACGGCAAGTTGTGACGTTTTTATTGTGCAAATGTTACGTCCACGTTAAGTATTGTCAGAACTTGTGTGGAAATTAGGTTCAACATCTCGACCCCTGTTTCAGTTGTTTTGTCTTTATTTTCTTTTTATAAAAAACACCGGGATTTTAACCAAGGATATCTTTTGCACGACTCCGCATCAGGTTATCTTGTTAGTATTAGGGCGGGCGCTTGGCAGATGTTGTCCCCCATCAGGTTAAGTATTAGGACGGGCGCTTGACGGATGTTGTCAATCGCCACAATAAAATTTGAACCTAACGGTTAGGAGTCGCCCTCTGACGGCAACTCTTTTCCATTCCGGTAACTTGCGGCGTTATGCTTATACAATTTTCTCTGCACCTGATCCATTACCCATGTACAAGTTCTAATCGAGATTCTTCGCGCATGTCAACGTTGGAACTCATTCCCAAGATATCCATAGTTTGAAACTTGCTACATCTGGCAATTTGCGAAATGTAAATTTTTGATCTTAATGACTTTCTGTCTGTACAGATCTTCTGTTTTAGCATCCTGTATTCACAAGAAGTTGTTTCTCCTGATTTGATCTTCTTGACCATTTGTCAAGGTCTTGCCAAACTTTGGTGGCGTCTCTTTTGATATTTTAACCATAAAAATGAACATACGCTTAAACTTATTGCACGCTCCTGCAAGTTTTATTCAAAAAACTATTTACCTGTTAGGTTAGGACATAGGCATGTTGCTGCTACCAGTTGCGTACATTAATCTGAGAAGTTGATGGAAATATCATTTGCCCACCTTTCCTATTTTATAGCTCACAATAGTATGATGCACCACAAGTGCCCTCTGGCGGAATAAGTGTTGCCATCCCCATAATCAATTCGTTACTCACGTAATTAAATATCGTTGGTTTATTGCAGTAAGCAATAGTTGTCCCAATACTTGTACATCGCTTGCACCTTTTTCGCACTGAATTTTCACGCATTGCAAGAAACAATTGTTGGTTTTGTTCAGTGTTGATGATTCACATGCATTAATCTTTACACATATATATTAAGGATCTCCACAAATGTAAGCAGTATGAAGGGGTTGCGCTGTAAGGCGATCACACCTTATCATGCCATTGCATGACGATATACTTCTTCTGCAATAACAAGATGTAGAGTAAAAGATCACGCACAGAACAACCAATCTTACGCAGATGTTGATACGAGATAAATAAACTGACAAACAAATCTCTGTTAGCTCGTGTTGATTGTGTTTCACTCTGTATTGAGAAAATTGTAAATTAGCCACAATGGGTATTATACTTTTACTTCCCAAGAGGTTTGGAGTTGTGTTTTGAAAAATGACGGATAACTTCGAAAATTTAATTGCCCATGATGCTTCCATTGAGGCGCTATAGTGTTTAAATCGCTCCTAAACGAATAATCTTATTTTCCATAGACTGCTATGGGGATTTTTGTGTGGAGGCACGCCAAATAGAAAAGGTGGGTACTCAACCGTGTCCTTGTCCAATTGTTTCTTTTAATAAAATCCCCACGAAGTATGCAGAGCAATAAACAAATAATCGCCTCTAAAACTTTAGATATTTTCGAAATATATTGTTAAGCTTCGTTGGAACGACTGGTGTGCATTCCAGCAACAAAGTGCGATTAATTTCACGGCTGAACGACCAAAGGGGAAAAAAGGAACAGCGTCGCTGGGGCGTGACATACAGCTTACTTCAGACTATTGTCATTCTGGCAAAATCCCTAAATTATTTTAATAAGAAAAACGTTCCCCTTCATTAAGCAGCATTTCACTGTAAGGTATAACCTATACTACTGAGTTTCTACTGGGTATATATCATAGCTTGTTAGATAATTTTGAAAAATAATTCACTTGACAATTATTTCTCATTATTACTACCACATAAGTCTAGGTTTTTCATCGAAATAACCTCAAACACGAGCCTCTTTAAGTTTTTCGCTTTGCAGGTGACGTCACTTTCAATCAAGTGCTGAACCACTTTCCGCTGCCTAGATTTGTTTAAAATCTCTTTCTCTGTCAAAATGTGCGTGCCGAAAAGCGTGAAAGTAACAAAAGTCGGTAGAGATATCACGTATTCCATCAGAATGACATCAAACACGTTTTTCGCTTTGCCCGTGACGTCACTTTCGATCAAGTGCCAAACCAAAAAAGGAGAAAAACCTACTTTCAGATTCCAGTATTACCTAGTTGATTATTTTGCAAAGTAATGTAACATGCTATGAGATAAACCGATAAGGTTTAACTTCTTGAAATGCTGCTTAATGATGCGAAACTAATTTAACCAAAAATTAACTTTGGATTCTGCCAGAATGACAATAGTCACTTCAGTGCGTTTGCGTTTTGGAAAGCAGCAAATGGCGCGTATGGAAATTAACAGGTAAGCTTAAAGCAAATTGGAACCATTCTGCGTTTGTTTGTAAACCAAATATTTACACCTTAAGGAGTTTTTCTGTTTAAGTATACATTTATTCAATATGGAAGCAGATTATGTATCGACAACAATCACATATCTGTGAAATGAATTTTCCTTTTCTATTATTGAATTTTACTGATGTGGTGTAAATGCAGAATGGAGAGGCAGGGATATGTGCGAAGGCCGGAAAGTGAAATATATCGCCTCAGCACCTACAGTACGTTGGCACCAGTCAACGGCATCAATCCATGTTATTTAGCTGCTTCTGGCTGGTATTTGTACACCAGGTCTGGTCACATTGTTCGATGCTTCAGGTGGGAAATTGTGTGACATGTTGTGTTTTCGCCGTAAGTCAAGTCGACTGATCAGGTGTGCATTTTTAAGTTTAAAGACTGGTTAAAATAAGGTTGTGCACTGAAATTCACACTATTTTAGACATGTTGCATATATTAAGGTACTATTCATTGCGAATTAGATTACTGATTGTAAACAAAGCCCGAAGTGCATTAGGCCATGTAGGCTATATGGTACGCTGCAATATATAGTAGTTACGCGTGTACAGCATCATTTGCCCTCAACAAACATCGATAACCAAAATGTAGCTTTAATGGAACGGAACGACACCTCAGGCACGTGATTGTCTGGTACGTCACAATCCCACATTCCCGCCTACGCTTTATCATGTTTCAGTGCACACCTTCAATAGCAAGCCAGGTTAAGGAAGGAAACATCTGCGTTTAACAATGATCCTTTGTGGCACTAAATATTATCAAACCATAGTCGTCTTTACTGTGTTTTAGTGAAGGGGGTTTAATTGTTTGAACGAACTTTGTGTTTCACTTTTTGTAGCTGCAACGTCACGGCCGAGCTACGTCAAAGAGAACGTCTACATCATAGCAGCGACTGCAGATTCGCAAATGGGGAAGATTGCGGAAATATTCCGATCAGAAGTAAGTGCGCGTCCATTCGGAAGTAGTGCGTATGATTTTAAGTCATTGGAAAATGAATTGCAACACATTTTATTAAAAAGTTAATTACTTGACATGGACCAGTTATTTTAGTGCAAATGAAATCGGTTGCATAAACGCCAAGGAGAATAAATGCCCTATGACGACAATACATCTCCTACAGTTAACCTCGCTATGAGTCATACAGTCAACTTACTATTTGCAGTGTAATCAAACGCTCGAGACTGTGGTTTTGCTGCATCAGCACACAGTGGCGATGGAGAATGGCTCAATTGTTGCCAAGTGCTTTGACCCAAATATTTGCGTGAGATCTTTAACAACCACATTATTTGTGATAATGCGACTTTTGTATCAAAGTTCTTTAAGTGAAGATTCGCATTTCACCACTTGTACGTACAACGTGAAACTGAAAATATGGTTGTCGAATATAATTGTTTTTTATTGATGGGCAACTCTTTTCGTAGACTGTCTCACTGGAACAGCGCCATCAGGCGATTTATCCGATGAAGATTAACCCAGTTGATGAACATTCAGATCGTTTCGTTGTCATAGAAACCACAATGCCAGATATTCTGGCTTTATTACTTGTCGTCAGGTTTTATAAACCGTTACGTATCTGCCTATGGCAGCTTATAAACCTTATATTGTCTTTGTTGTGAGTTTTTAGGGCATTACTGATCAGAACAACTGAAAAGTTGTTTGCAACTGATTGAAATGATGCCGGTGTATACAAAAATAATTGTGTGACGAATATTTAATAGTTTGTCGTAAAAAAATCAGTGCATTTCCAATTCTTTCCCCATCTACTTAAACTTGCTGCATTTTAATCCTTCAATTGCGGCAAACCATTTTTTTTTTCAATGTTAACAGTATAGAATTGCTGTTGAATTCGATGTTTTGCAATAACATTTTTCGACAACGTTTTTTTGCTTGCAACTTCCCTAATTAGCGAAAATTCCTTTAATCCATCACCAACTTGTATGTCTCGTGTCTTTTTCGCCAGTTGAATAAAGATGAAAAGTGATTTGCTACAGATGATAAATAATTTCTTTTGACTTACATATACAATAAACGTTTACAACAAAAGGGTTGTTTAAACTTTATTGTAGCAACCAAACGCAATCACGCTGTGCAAATGTACATATATTTCTACTGATGACGTATTTGAAGCGAAGAATTTACCGATTTTAATATTTAATTGATTTGCAGAAGATTTTTGTAAAGTTTTGAAAACGTTCTGGTTTCGGCGGACAAAAAATTTTTTGTGCATCT
This sequence comes from Ascidia mentula, assembly GCF_947561715.1. Taxonomy (NCBI): domain Eukaryota; kingdom Metazoa; phylum Chordata; class Ascidiacea; order Phlebobranchia; family Ascidiidae; genus Ascidia; species Ascidia mentula. The sequence goes on along the minus strand of NC_138568.1, from coordinate 17,180,520 downwards.
AGCATTTTAATTCGAAGGACGCCCACAAAAATTAAGCATAGTCACAACAAGACGACACAGTGATGTGGGAGAGGGGTCACAGAACTTGTGATACTTTTTGTGATAAACTTCTTTTAAATAGAGACGTCACTAAAAAAATGTCTTCTTGAAATATTTATCGGTTATGGGTCAACAGAGTTTTACAAAATTGACCAGGTGGTCCATGAACTCAAAAGGGTTGAGAAACACTGAATTAAAGTCTTAGTCTCATTGTCTGATTAAAATTTGAGAATTTTAAACCATTTATTTTTTATGGTGAAATGTCTGGCTGTAGCTCTGAGGTGGCCTCGATCAAAATTGACACTCCACGACCAGACGTACATGAAAAAAATGTACGGAGAACATAATCTCTATGTCCAAAAGGTTTCATGAAAAAGATTTATTGTGAATTACACTTAACTACTCATACTTGTCCTTGAAGTTTCTTGTAGCGCTAATAAAATAAAGCTATAAAGAATATAGCCCATTGGCTTCAATTTCAAACGGTTAATTAATAGAGTTTTCTACTTGGTGGATGAATGTGTAAATGCCTGTTAGCTTTACATGTTGATTTGTCCTTATTTGCAGAATGTCCCAGAACACAAACTCCTTGTGTACAAAGTGTCAGAGGGATGGAAACCTTTGTGCAAATTTCTCGGTGTTGAAATTCCTGATAAACCTTTTCCTCACAAGAACAATATCGGTGCAGGTCTGGATGGAATTGTAACACAAAATAATGAAACACATGAATAGACAACTGGTTGTTTCAACAATAGTGTGTTTGATTTGCTTTTGTATTGCTTCTTTTGCTTTACTGTTCTCACTAGGTTGTGACCTTTAAATTCAAAGTTTACGTTTCCAGATCACGTTGTTACGTCGTTGCGAATACAATCCAAGTGTCAATAGAAATTATAGTTTGAATTTGCATCCAGTTACTCGAAAACAGAAACAAATTAAGAGTTGTATCTTTCAACATAGACTAACAAAGCTAGCCCCAAACGTAGAAGCAAAGGCAGTGAAAGCTCACATCATGATTTTACGTTAAATATTTTAATTGTGTCATAAGATGATAATACTGCAATAGTTACGCAGACTATCCTGTGATGTAGAAATCATGAGGGGGTGCAGAGAGAATCTGAAAAGGATATAAGGTTTGTTTGTAAATTTTATTTTAAACTTTGCTATTTGAATAAGACAGAAACCGAGGTTGCCAAACAGGCGAATTTAATATTTCTTTGTAATAAATAAAGATCTTATACTGTCGCTAACCGTCTTTTACTACTTATGGAGTTCCAGGAATACATTATATTGTTTCGCAAAGACAGATCCACCGGTGCTCGTTGAGTATGGCACAAAAGGTTTTGTTTTAAGTAAACATTATGGAAGTTCACACTACCGTTAATACTAAATCTTTATGATGCACTAAACCTGGGGTGTTCTAATTGGTCCCATCAAGGCAGCCCTGTCTTATTACACTGTCGACGAAACCTAGCGCAAAACTTTCGCCACCAGAGTGCACTCGTGTTACGCCAGCCTGCTGTGAATTTAAAAAAAAGGCAGACAAGTGGTGCGGTTTGTGCTCTGGACTGTTCAATCATAACCTGGTTTAAGTCAGTTTGTAGCAGTGCGGAATGCCTATTTCTGAACCTAGCAGGTAAATGTTGTTTAAGTGTAGCAAGTTTGAATTAATTAATCAAAATTATCGTTAATTTGTGTGTATCGTAGAATATATAAATGACTTTCAAAGCTATGTGTAATGTCTACTTCTATGTTCCAAATGACATCAATTTGGAAAATGTGACGTTTGTTCGAAATGCAAAATAAACTTCAAAAATCAAATGCGAAGCTTGATATTCCCAACTTGGGGATGAAAATTGTCTGTTTACAACTTACAAAATTTATGACGATTTAAATCGTTTTTTTTGTATTCTAATTTAAATTCGACCGTTTCCTATTTACATGGTAGGCATGCATTTACGTTATGTTATATCAGAACTTTTTACTGTACACATGATCAGCCAGTATGAGTTTTGTTGTTCATTACACCTTTTGCTTTTTTATCATAGCAACGCAACGTCAAGCCAATACACCATTGTGATCAACATTAATACTGTGCCAAACAACAGCACAAACCTGCGTCGTTCTACAGACAGGTACGTACCTGCCTATTCAGTGTATAGCCATTAACTTAATTACAACAGTCGAAGTGTTGGCTTTGTCCGAGTTCCAGTGACAAGAGTAAATAATAGTTCAATAATTTGCTTATCTTCTATTTTCGGTAAAGATAAATCTACAAATTGATTTTAAAAACTCAAACGTTCTATGACAAATCGTATGTCTGTGACGTAACGATGGATTGTTTTTTTTTCTCAGAAACAACTCCCCCCAAGAAATCCGATCGGGAATACCCCCATCTGGAGACGTGTGTGATTAAAATAAAAGTAATTTAAAAAAACTTATCTTTGAAATATCTGAAAGGTTTAGCCTGTACACAGAGCATAAGGCCAGGGATTTGAGCGCGTTTGTTACAAAGATCCGTTACTCCTTGCCAGTATGAAACATAAACGAATTTTTGAGACAAGGACGAATAAACGACCAAAGTATACTCACTCTGAGGAAGAATAGTTTCAGAAACCCATAAAATATATGGCTCGATTGCTTAAACTAAACACTAAAAAAATGTCACGTCATCAAAACATATACAAGGATAGTAAACTTCAAATAATAAATATTTGTATCTGAAGCAAGTGTTAATTTCTCAGAATGCATCATTGTAAGATGACTTTTAATGTTTGTTTGTACACGTAGCTATTATTTGCAATAACAGCAAACTGGTAAGTCATAATGAAATAAAAGGACATAAAGGAAGACAAATCAAGACCCATTTGCAAGAAAAACCGAAATCATAGAGGAGGGGTAGCAACTAGTCCAATACAACATATGCCAGCGACATGGCAAACTCCCAGATAAACATGCTATCACGTGCGAAACAAACACATCCGCACAACGAGCCACAAGACGAAATGTCAATAAATGACTAAACCAGCCGTAATATACAGACGGCTTGAACCGAACAGAAACTGTCGACGATTCTAAAATAGTTAAGAAAAAGTCCCCGGGTAAACTAAGTGGTGTTTCGAAGGGGAAATATTTCAGGGAATTTTCCGTTCGAGTTCCTTTGCAAAATTTTCCAAAATTTGCAGCGGTGGAATGCGTATTGTAATGTACATACATGTGAGTACTACTGTGCATAATTTCGTCAGTGCATGTACTGCAGTGAAGGACTGTGGCTAGGACTGTTATCAAACAATAAAAACGGGTGAGATGTTATTAATAGGAATAGGTACGCTTGAAAACAGCCTTCACTGCAGTACATGTACTGACGAAATGGGTAAAATCCCCCCAATGCCAATACATATTTGAAAGCCCTCATATCGCTTAAATGTAACTCTCCACTAATCAAAATTTGTCGAATATAATTTTTAAGTAAAAATTGTCGGTTGCACAACCTATGTTCAAAACCATCATTATTGCTCGGAAGCCATACAGCCGAAGTGAACGAGGCGTAAACATGTCCAGAGAAGCATAGGTACAACCATGTGTGTATTTGAGAGTCATTTATGTATGACCCTTACACGAGCCTGTTGCGTTTGGCATTGCTTAAGTTTTACCATAGGTTACAACATAATTGGTTTTGCATGGCCGATTTTCGTATGTTATAGCATGCGACAAGGAACTACATTATGGCTCACGTCAAGACAAAACACTTATTGCTGCAAAACATCCCACTGTTTGCAGAAAAGTTGCGAAAATGCCCCACAAGAAGTTTCCTAAATGTTTCCCTGGGGAACCACTCGATAAATACCAGGGACTTTTTGCAGGTGATTCATTCGCTCCAACGAGTTTCATTCGCTCCAACGAGTTTTATTCGCTCCAACGAATTCTGTCCATGTTGTATTGTTTCAAAGCGCGTGGAAGGAACAAAGCTACCGTTGTTTGCTCTCACGAAATGAGAGTTTTTCTGTATTTGCTTTTGTTGACAGCGTCCATAAATATAAATATCGCTTCGCAGCGATGTGGTTGTTGCCTCGCTACTTGCCCAAGCGACAAGACATTATCTACATCTCCTGTAGGAGTTTGCCGAGTTTAGCCTTTGTTGACTTTAGGTCATTTGATTAGTTGTTCATACAGCAAAGTTTTAACCTGTGATTTGTGCAAATGTTACGCCCCATCACGTGATAGTTTTGGAAATGTCAACACGCGCTTGTTTGCTAATGTTCCTAGGTTCTAGTCCATGATTGTGCGCTCACAGTTAAGCAAGTTTTATGATAATTGCTAATGAACTCAGAAGATGTTAAAGGAACATCACTCAGGAAGGTCGGCATTTGCTACACATATGTTTGTGTGACATAGAACTCTAACCATTCGCAAGGATTTCTATGTTGCACAGACTTATATATAAATCGCAAATGCCGGCCTGCCTATGGGTGACGGTCTTCAGCATCTTTTAAGTTTTGTCGGCAATTTGCTTCAGTCACCTACGCATATTCTATGCAAGTCCAGCCGTTAGTGCCCCCATTTTGCGATATTATATTGGCTTCATAGTGCAATTCATACTTCCACAAAATTATGGACTTCGGCGTAAGACAACTCCTGCGCTGTTTGAAGTGAACATGCGTTGTCGGCGGCGCACTGAGAACAAAATGTTAAAGTTCTTGTATACTTGACTAACTGTTAAATTCAATATGCAGCCCACAACATGCCCTACCAGTCCCTACTCGATTTGCCGGGAATAACCGCGATGAAATTGACAAAAGTGTTGACTCACGAAAACAGGTATTACAAATTACAACGCGCACCGGTTGACAAGAATGAAGACAAGAAAAAAACATTCTTTGTGTAAAATTTTTGTTGGACAAACAATTTGAACATGAAATATATCGTAGTAAACCAAAAGAAATTGAAACTTGTTGTTTTCAGGACTACGTCCATCAATATTCCATGCATATTGCCCAAAAGGACAAACTGGAATGCATGCTTAACCAAGGAGAATTTTAACAAAGCTTTGTAATATAAAGCTTGTCAATCGTGAGGCTTTACTGAGGTTTAATTATTGAGCAAATGAAGTGAAAAAGGCAGACGGCAAATAAAACAGCCCCCCCCCCCCCCCAGAGGTTGGGGGATTTGTTGTACAAAAGCCTGTAACAGCAAGATGCCTGTTTCGGAACCTAACACGTAAGCTTTGTTCTTTTCTTTTTTTTAAATACTATTGCAAAATTTCAAAAATGTATAGAAACGTGTACTTTAAATAAATAGCAGGGCAAATGTGTTAGTACTAGTTAATCCTGTGGGCATAAAAGCAGTAACATTGCTAGTTAAGGGAAATAGTTTGACCGAAATAGTGCAAATACTGTTTTATAGTGAACCTTTTTACAAAAACAGAAAAGCAAACGGTAAAACTTTTAAAGTGTTGCCACACAAAAAAACAAGTTTCTTTGTTTTGCAGCCACAATGCGAGAAGCCAACAAAACATCGTTGGCAATCCACGAAGTGAAACATATCGACTCAGCACATTCATTTATTTACCAACAAACATTAGATACAATCCGCGTCGTCTCGCTGCTGCTGGCTGGTATTTGTACGACAGAGACGAACTGCGGGTTCGTTGTTTTAGGTAAACGCCTGTTTTGCTTGCTCTTTCAGTGTAAAATATGTTTTATTTAATGAAACTCGTGTTTGACGACTTGTCTTGAGCGCGTTTCCCAGAACAACAGTGTGGGTAACTTACTAAATTTTAAAAGTTTCTCTTACCGCCTGGAATTTAGCCTAGATTGTTCCGGCCTTAACCCTAATATGCAAGTTGCAAGTTTACGAGTCACTTAACTCGCGTTCGTAACAGGACTGGTACTTTTCACAAAATGATTATTGTGAGCTGTTTTCGACCTTGCGTTGTTTTACGATCAGAAAGTTTATGTAAAAAAATAAACGAAACGTAATGATTTCGACAATTCTAATTCAAAACACATCTATGTAATTATGCGTTTTATTGCCCCAAGCCAAATTTTACGCGATACCAATATTAAAGTTTCGTTCTCCAATAAATCGGATTTGGTAAGCCTAGCCTAACCAAGCCGACCTGATGTTTTTCTCTTCTTCCTGACAATAGAATGTACATAATTTGGTATGATGAAAAAAGCTTTGAGAGGTACTGTATGCCAGATATTTTTGATAAATATAAATCGGGGTGGAAAAACAAACTAAAACATAACTTAAAGGTGCATTCTCTACAAGCAAGTGATGAACATGTAATTATATAGTCTGTCGACTTTATCCAGTTGCAACACAGCCGTGAGCCTGCAGCAACCAGGTAGAACACTCTGTCACACTCCCCATTGCAGTTTAAAAAACGAAAGAACTTCAGGAAACATTCCAATAGATAGTAAGGCAAAACAATGAATACTTCAATAACGCAAACAAAAACACACCCAATAAAAGATCATTTGATCCAGGTTACCTAAGAGCAATGAAACCATCGGGAGACATATAAAAGGAGAGCCGAATACGGTTATTCGTCTACCCAAGTATTTCTAAGTATTTCTACAAGCAAAAAGAGAGCCGAATACGGTTATTCGTCTACCCAAGTATTTCTAAGTATTTCTACAAGCAAAAAGAGAGCCGAATACGGTTATTCGTCTACCCAAGTATTTCTAAGTATTTCTACAAGCAAAAAGAGAGCCGAATACGGTTATTCGTCTACTCAAGTATTTTCTGAAGCAAAAATGAGAGCCGACTACGGTTATTCGTCTACCCAAGTATTTCTGAAGCAAAAAGGAGAGCCGAATACGGTTATTCGTCTACGCAAGTACTTCTGAAGCAAAAAGGAGAGCCGACCACGGTTATTCGTCTACCCAAGTATTTTCTGAAGCAAAAAGGAGAGCCGACTACGGTTATTCGTCTACCCAAGTATTTCTACAAGCAACAAGAGAGTCGACTACGGTTATTCGTCTACCCAAGTATTTCTAAGTATTTCTACAAGCAACAAGAGAGCCGACTACGGTTATTCGTCTACTCAAGTATTTCTAAGTATTTCTACAAGCAAAAAGAGAGCCGAATACGGTTATTCGTCTACCCAAGTATTTCTAAGTATTTCTACAAGCAAAAAGAGAGCCGAATACGGTTATTCGTCTACCCAAGTATTTCTGAGTATTTCTACAAGCAAAAAGAGAGCCGACTACGGTTATTCGTCTACTCAAGTATTTCTAAGTATTTCTACAAGCAAAAAGAGAGCCGAATACGGTTATTCGTCTACCCAAGTATTTCTAAGTATTTCTACAAGCAAAAAGAGAGCCGACTACGGTTATTCGTCTACTCAAGTATTTCTAAGTATTTCTACAAGCAAAAAGAGAGCCGAATACGGTTATTCGTCTACCCAAGTATTTTCAGAAGCAAAAAGGAGAGCCGACTACGGTTATTCGTCTACCCAAGTATTTCTGAAGCAAAAAGGAGAGCCGACTACGGTTATTCGTCTACCCAAGTATTTCTGAGTATTTCTGCAAGCAAAAAGAGAGCCGACTACGGTTATTCGTCTACCCAAGTATTTCTACAAGCAACAAGAGAGCCGACTACGGTTATTCGTCTACCCAAGTATTTCTAAGTATTTCTACAAGCAACAAGAGAGCCGACTACGGTTATTCGTCTACTCAAGTATTTCTAAGTATTTCTACAAGCAAAAAGAGAGCCGAATACGGTTATTCGTCTACCCAAGTATTTTCTGAAGCAAAAAGGAGTGCCGACTACGGTTATTCGTCTACCCAAGTATTTCTGAAGCAAAAAGGAGAGCCGACTACGGTTATTCGTCTACCCAAGTATTTCTGAGTATTTCTACAAGCAACAAGAGAGCCGACTACGGTTATTCGTCTACTCAAGTATTTCTAAGTATTTCTACAAGCAAAAAGAGAGCCGAATACGGTTATTCGTCTACCCAAGTATTTTCTGAAGCAAAAAGGAGAGCCGACTACGGTTATTCGTCTACCCAAGTATTTCTACAAGCAACAAGAGAGCCGACTACGGTTATTCGTCTACCCAAGTATTTCTACAAGCAACAAGAGAGCCGACTACGGTTATTCGTCTACCCAAGTATTTCTAAGTATTTCTACAAGCAACAAGAGAGCCGACTACGGTTATTCGTCTACTCAAGTATTTCTAAGTATTTCTACAAGCAAAAAGAGAGCCGAATACGGTTATTCGTCTACCCAAGTATTTTCTGAAGCAAAAAGGAGAGCCGACTACGGTTATTCGTCTACCCAAGTATTTCTGAAGCAAAAAGGAGAGCCGACTACGGTTATTCGTCTACCCAAGTATTTCTGAGTATTTCTACAAGCAAAAAGAGAACCGAATACGGTTATTCGTCTACCCAAGTATTTTCTGAAGCAAAAAGGAGAGCCGACTACGGTTATTCGTCTACCCAAGTATTTCTGAAGCAAAAATGAGAGCCGACTACGGTTATTCGTCTACTCAAGTATTTCTAAGTATTTCTACAAGCAAAAAGAGAGCCGAATACGGTTATTCGTCTACCCAAGTATTTTCTGAAGCAAAAAGGAGTGCCGACTACGGTTATTCGTCTACCCAAGTATTTCTGAAGCAAAAAGGAGAGCCGACTACGGTTATTCGTCTACCCAAGTATTTCTGAGTATTTCTACAAGCAACAAGAGAGCCGACTACGGTTATTCGTCTACTCAAGTATTTCTAAGTATTTCTACAAGCAAAAAGAGAGCCGAATACGGTTATTCGTCTACCCAAGTATTTTCTGAAGCAAAAAGGAGAGCCGACTACGGTTATTCGTCTACCCAAGTATTTCTACAAGCAACAAGAGAGCCGACTACGGTTATTCGTCTACCCAAGTATTTCTACAAGCAACAAGAGAGCCGACTACGGTTATTCGTCTACCCAAGTATTTCTAAGTATTTCTACAAGCAACAAGAGAGCCGACTACGGTTATTCGTCTACTCAAGTATTTCTAAGTATTTCTACAAGCAAAAAGAGAGCCGAATACGGTTATTCGTCTACCCAAGTATTTTCTGAAGCAAAAAGGAGAGCCGACTACGGTTATTCGTCTACCCAAGTATTTCTGAAGCAAAAAGGAGAGCCGACTACGGTTATTCGTCTACCCAAGTATTTCTGAGTATTTCTACAAGCAAAAAGAGAACCGAATACGGTTATTCGTCTACCCAAGTATTTTCTGAAGCAAAAAAGAGAGCCGACTACGGTTATTCGTCTACCCAAGTATTTCTGAAGCAAAAATGAGAGCCGACTACGGTTATTCGTCTACTCAAGTATTTCTAAGTATTTCTACAAGCAAAAAGAGAGCCGAATACGGTTATTCGTCTACCCAAGTATTTTCTGAAGCAAAAAGGAGAGCCGACTACGGTTATTCGTCTACCCAAGTATTTCTGAAGCAAAAAGAGAGCCGAATACGGTTATTCGTCTACCCAAGTATTTCTGAAGCAAAAAGGAGAGCCGACTACGGTTATTCGTCTACCCAAGTATTTCTGAAGCAAAAAGAGAGCCGAATACGGTTATTCGTCTACCCAAGTATTTTCTGAAGCAAAAAGGAGAGCCGACTACGGTTATTCGTCTACCCAAGTATTTCTGAAGCAAAAAAGAGAGCCGACTACGGTTATTCGTCTACCCAAGTATTTCTGCAAGCAAAAAAGAGAGCCGAATACGGTTGTTTGTCTACCCAAGTATTTCTAAGTATTTATACAAGCAACAAGAGAGCCGACTACGGTTATTCGTCTACTCAAGTATTTTTAAGTATTTCTACAAGCAAAAAGAGAGCCGAATACGGTTATTCGTCTACCCAAGTCTTTTCTGAAGCAAAAAGGAGAGCCGACTACGGTTATTCGTCTACCCAAGTCTTTTCTGAAGCAAAAAGGAGAGCCGACTACGGTTATTCGTCTACGCAAGTATTTCTACAAGCAAAAAGAGAGCCGAATACGGTTATTCGTCTACCCAAGTATTTTCTGAAGCAAAAAGGAGAGCCGACTACGGTTATTCGTCTACCGAAGTATTTCTGCATGCAAAAAAGAGAGCCGACTACAGTTATTGTCTACCCAAGTCTTTTTTTCAAGAAACAAAGAGAGCCGAATACGATTATTCGTCTACCGAAGTATTTCTACAAGCAAAAAAGAGAGCCATCTACGGGTATTCGTCTACGCAAGTCTTTTTTTCAAGGAACAAAGAGAGCCGAATACGATTATTCGTCTACCCAAGTATTTCTACAAGCAAAAAAAGAGAGCCAACTACGGGTATTCGTCTAGCCAAGTCTTTTTCAAGCAAAAAAGAGAGCCGAGTACGGTTGTCCGTCTACCCAAGTATTTCTAAGTATTTCTACAAGCAAAAAGAGAGCAGACTACAGTTATTCGTCTACCCAAGTATTTCTGCAAGCAAAAAAGAGAGCCGACTACTGTTATTCGTCCACCCAAGTATTTTTTTCAAGCGAAAAAGAGAGCCGAATACGGTATTCGTCTACCCAAGTATTTTTTTCAAAAGAAAAGAGACCTTTCCCTTTCCCTTCAAACTTTTAACCTTTCTTCTTCCGGAGGAGATGAAGGCAGCCTTTCCGTGGCCTCCTCTATAAGTAGCTTTCGAGTGAAACTAATGCCTTCCACATTAAATGTTTGCAACGAGTTTTCGTATGAAATAGTCTATTTCGAAATGTAAAGTTTTGTCTAGGTTCCTTACGCTTTGTAGTAATTTGCCCGCAGCATGGTTCATAATTTTACATAAATGGATGAAGCAAATTCTTAAATTGTACAACAGCCACTTTTTGAATTGCTTTTTAAAAAAAAAAAAAAAAAAATTAACAAAAAAATTGTGAAAGGTGATTTTTGATCCATCATGCATTGTTTTTTTCCTAACTATTTGATAGTTTGGCTCCTTTTCTTAAAGCTATAACTCACTGAATTAGTGTGGTCAGACAACAAATAAGTTACCAACCTACTGCTACTTTATCAAAGATGTGTAAAATAATCGGACTTAGTCATCATACATTTTGTCATGCTATTGCATGACAATATACTTCTTCTGCAATACCAAAATGTCATGTAAGATCACGCACAGAACAACCAATCTTACGCAGATGTTGATACGAGACAAATGAACTGACAAACTTATCTCTGTTAACTCGTGTTGATGGTGTTTTACCCTGTGTTGGGAAAATTGTAAATTAGCCAAAATGGACATTACTTTCACTTCCCAAGAGATTTGGAGTCGAGTTTTGAAAAATGACGGAGAAATTTTTCGAAAATTTATTGGCCAATGCTGCTTCTATTCATGCGCTATAGTGGTTAAATCGCTCCTAAACGAACAATCTTTTTTTCCAAAGACTGGCGTGAAGATTTTTTGTGTGGAGGCACGGCAAAAAAGAATAAGGTGGGTACTCAACCGTGTCCTCGTCCAATTGTTGCCTTTATTAAAATCCCCACGAAGTATGCAGACCAATCAACAGATAATCGCCGATTTCTAAGACTTCAGATTTTTCCGAAATAAATTGCTGTGCTTCGTGATAACGACTGGTATACATTCCAGCAACAAAGGGCGATTAATTTCACGGTTGAACGACCGATGGGAAAAAAGGAGCAGCGTCGCGTGACGTAAATATCTCACTTCAGTGCGTTTGCGTTGTGGAAAGCAGCAATGGCGCGTCTGGAAATTAACAGGTAAGCTTAAAGCAAATTGGAACCAATGTGCGTTTGTTTGTAAACCAAATATTTACACCTAAGGAGTTTTGCTGTACATGATAAGTATACATTTATTCAATGTGGAAGCAGATTATGTATCGGCAACAGTAATATATCTGTGAAATGAATTTTTCTTTTCTTTTATTGAATTTTACTGATGTGGTGTAAATGCAGAATGGAAAGGCAGGGATATGTGCGAAGGCCGGAGAGTGAAATATATCGCCTCAGCACCTACAGTACGTTGGCACCAGTCAACGGCATCAATCCATGTTATTTAGCTGCTTCTGGCTGGTATTTGTACACTAGGTCTGGTCAAATTGTTCGATGCTTCAGGTGGGAAATTGTGTGACGTGTTGTGTTTTGGCCGTTAGTCAAGTCGACTGATCAGGTGTGCATTTTTAAGTTTAAAGACTGGTTAAAATAAGGTTGTGCACTGAAATTCACACTATTTTAGACATGTTGCATATATTAAGGTACTATTCATTGTGAATTAGATTACTGATTGTAAACAAAGCCCGAAGTGTATTAGGTCATGTAGGCTATATGGTACGCTGCAATATATAGTAGTTACGGGTGTACAGCATCATTTGCCCTCAACAAACATCGATAACCAAAATGTAGCTTTAATGGAACGGAACGACACCTCAGGCACGTGATTGTCTGGTACGTCACAATCCCACATTCCCGCCTACGCTTTATCATGTTTCAGTGCACACCTTCAATAGCAAGCCAGGTTAAGGAAGGAAACATCTGCGTTTAACAATGATCCTTTGTGGCACTAAAAATTATCAAACCATGGTCGTCTTTACTGTGTTTTAGTGAAGGGGTTTAATTGTTTGAACGAACTTTGTGTTTCCCTTTTTGTAGCTGCAACGTCACGGCCGAGCTACGTCAAAGAGAACGTCTACGTCATAGCAGCGACTGCAGATTCGCAAATGGGCAAGATTGCGGAAATATTCCGATCAGAAGTAAGTGCGCGTCCATTCGGAAGTAGTGCGTATGATTTTAAGTCATTGCAAAATGAATTGCAACATATTTTATTAAAAAGTTAATTACTTCACATGGACCGGTTATTTTAGTGTAGATGAAATCGGTTGCAAAAACGCCAAGGAGAATAAATGCCCTATGACGACAATACATCTTCTACAGTTAACCTCGCTATGAGTCATACAGTCAACTTACTGTTTGCAGTGTAATCAAACGCTCGAGACTGTGGTTTCGCTGCATCAGCACACAGTGGCGATGGAGAATGGCTCAATTGTTGCCAAGTGCTTTGACCCAAATATTTGCGTGAGATCTTTAACAACCACATTATTTGTGATAATGCGACATTTGTATCAAAGTTCTTTAAGTAAAGATTTGCATTTCACCACTTGTACAACGTGAAACTGAAAATATGGTTGTCGAATATAATTGTTTTTTATTGATGGGCAACTCTTTTCGTAGACTGTCTCACTGGAACAGCGCCATCAGGCGATTTATCCGATGAAGATTAACCCAGTTGATGAACATTCAGATCGTTTCGTTGTCATAGAAACCACAATGCCAGATATTCTGGTTTTATTACTTGTCGTCAGGTTTTATAAACCGTTACGTATCTGCCTATGGCAGCTTATAAACCTTATATTGTATTTGTTGTGAGTTTTTAGGGCATTACTGATCAGAACAACTGAAAAGTTGTTTGCAACTGATTGAAATGATGCCGGTGTGTACAAAAATAATTGTGTGACGAATATTTAATATTTGTCGTAAAAAAAAATCAGTGCATTTCCAATTCTTTCCCCATCTACTTAAACTTGCTGCATTTTAATCCTTCAATTGCGGCAAACTATTTTTTTTTGTACAATGTTAACAGTATAGAATTGCTGTTGAATTCGATGTTTCGCAGTAACATTTTTCGACAACGTTTTTTTGCTTGCAACTTCCCTAATTAGCGAAAATTCCTTTAATCCATCACCAACTTGTATGTCTCGTGTCTTTTTCGCCAGTTGAATAAAGATGATAAGTAATTTGCTACAGATGATAAATAATTTCTTTTGACTTACATATACAATAAATGTTTACAACAAAAGGGTTGTTTAAACTTTATTGTAGCAACCAAACGCAATCACGCTGTGCAAATATACATATATTTCTACTGATGACGTATTTGAAGCGAAGAATTTACCAATTTTAATATTTAATTGATTTGCAGAAGATTTTTGTAAAGTTTTGAAAACGTTTTGGTTTCGGCGGACAAAAAATGTTTTGTGCATCTAGTATTTTAATTCGAAGGACGCCCAAAAAAATTAAGCATAGTCACAACAAGACGACACAGTGAACGTCTGACACATACACCTGTTCATCGTGGCCTGGTTTTATCTCTAAAACTAACCCAATTGAATGGAAGCACTGGGATTTGTAAAGCCAAAGCACACAGAGATTTGGGTCCAGCAAACACAAATGGAACTTTGTTGAAATCACATTCGCGTGATTAATTAAAACATGGAAGACAAAATCCTAGCTTTATTTCGAAAAACAATTAGGTTGGATAAATGTTGTTAAATTTGTGGATGCGATGGTGCAAAATCCTTGTTAATCGACTATAATGCTCTGCATAAAAATACTAAAATCCAGTGTATACCATACCACAACCAAATCATACATATAATAGCCTATACATACAAAGTATATATTTGACTAGGTTTAAAGATCTTCGTATTCTAAAACGAAATCTAAAACGAAACTATTGTATTTGTTTTTGATACGTGCATCGACAAATGCACAACAATAAGCTTCTTAGATCCCTATAAAGCGCCACACATTAAAATAATTCGTACAAGTTCGAGGCGAATTTTCAACTGCAGTTGACCCAATTTATAAGTCACGTGGGGCAGCCACACGACGAGATCATTAGTCTTCCCACAATTCCTTGACGAGTCGTTTTACGAAAGAAAAAGTCTCTGAGTTTGCGTTTTGGTTTATTCCTCCTCGATCAACCATTATTTCTCTATGTTACGCATGGTTGTCTTCCGCAGTACCTTGTCAAGCATTTCCCGCTCTACCCAGCGTTGCGTCCCTGTTGCCTTAACCTATTGAGAATGGGAGCTGTTGCCTCGACTATCTTGTGACAAAACTGAAGGCAAGTACAGCAGATTTTTTAAAGTTAGGCTGCAGCTAGCAATCTAAAATACAAATAAGTTTGAATTTAACTAACGGATCGGAAATGTCTCGTGTCAGTTTGCATAAAGCATCTATTCTTCTTTTCGCCGTGGTTGACCTCAGTCTATCAATAGACATCATCAGAAGAGTACATCAGCATAGTCAAGGACGACACAAAGGCTGTGATACAGTGTTATAGGTTGTAAAAGGCAATTTTTGGCAATTTTTTTGCCAAAATGTCAGGCGCAGTCCAGTTTAAAATAATTTTCTAACCTGATAAACAACACAAAAAGTTGGTTTTGCAAAAGGCTTTGCAAAAACGTTTAGTGGTGAGATGGCAAAAGGTTATAAAACGACAGGGTGTTTCGACCTATAAAGTATCATCACTGCAGTTGTTGACTGTGGCACTGTGCTAGCTTTTACACTTGCAGGCACACAGATTTTCACTCTGTAGTGCGTGTCTGTCAACTTCGATCCGTTGGCTACCAAGCTGGGCACCAAACAACATGATTTGATATAACATGGTTTACAATGTGTCTGTGCGATTGTTGTTATGGATAACTTCCATAGGTTTACGAGAGACTGTAACTTTACACCGTATTGGACCTACTATAGTAACCAGGCCAGGGAATGTTAACAAATGGTACTCAGACAGGTCAACAAGAAAATAAAGCGCTATAAATCGGGGTTCTCAACTTTGATTTTGTTTTACGTTTTAAACCGCGTCGAATCTATGAACAAAGTGGTTTATAACTAGTCTTTTTTTCGTTGCATTATCAACATTAAATGATTTATTTCAATTTTTAGTAGAGCTTTCAGCTGTAAATGCACCTGTGTTGTTTTTAAATCCTGTTGTAAAAACGGCCAAACGGTAAAACAGAGAAGAACATGAAAGTAATTTTGGCTGGATTTTCGAAAACTGGCACGAAAACCATGTGTGCCGCTTTCCGTATGCTTGGATATAACACGTACGACTTTCTGGAAAACTGCTTTTATCTCCACAAAGAATGGGATCATATTTTTGAACACGGCGCTAGGGCAGAATATTTTCAATCCATGTTTGCAGGGGTTGACGCTGTAACTGATGCGCCATCATTCGTTTATTGGGAAGAAATATTCAAAGCGTTTCCAGAATCAAAGGTTTGTTCAATTTTATTTCAAGTAAAAGCAGAATTTTCTGCAATAGTTGTAGTGCCAACAGTACATGGATATCAATTTCAAAAGTTTTAAATGGTTTTCCCCTTTTTTTGTAGTTACGTAGTTTCGTGAGCATTGCATTGAACTTCCTCTGCTGTTGCTAAAAAATGTGGATTTCATTTACCATTATAAAGGCGCGGTATGGTTTCAAAATGGGTAATTTTGCTTTAAAGGTTGTGTTAACCATTCGTGATGAGGATTCTTGGTATGAAAGTCTCAAAAAACAGTTTGAAGATATAAACAAAAGTTTCTCCATTTGGGGAATGTACCTCTTGACGCCCGACGGAGTGATAAGAAGATCGTTCAGACGAAACGCACGTAAAGATGAATTACCTATATATATCTTAACAAATTGTGTATCAACTGGGTGTTCATGAACCCCCAAGGGTCCGCAATGACCAATATATGTAGAGGTGGGGAAGAGGGGGTACAGAACTTTCTCACACAGTAATACTTTTTGTGATAAACTTTTTTTGAGACGTAAAAAAATGTCTTTTTTTATCGGTTATGGGTCAACAGAGTTTTACAAAATTGACCAGTATGTTTCATCATGTCAGAAGCTTAAAATATTATTAATTGATAACAAAGATGTTGTTCATGAACTCAAAGGGTTGAGAAACACAGAATTAAAGTCTCAGTCTCTTTTTCTGATTAAAATTTGAGAATTTTAAAACCAATTCATTTTATAGTGAAATGTCTGGCTGTGGCTCAGGCATGGCCTCGATCAAAAATGACACTCCACGACCAGACGTACATGAAAAAAATGTACAGAGAACATAATCTCTATGTCCAAAAGGTTTCATGAAAAAGATTTATTGTGAATTACTCTTAACTACTCATACTTGTCCTTGAAGTTTCTTGTAGCGCTAATAAAATAAAGCTATAAAGAATATAGCCCATTGGCTTCAATTTCAATCGGTTAATTGATAGAGCTTTCTACTTGGTGAATGACTGTGTGTAAATGCCTGTTAACTTTACATGTTGGTTTGTCTTTATTTGCAGAATGTCCCAGAACACAAACTCCTTGTGCACAAAGTGTCAGAGGGATGGAAACCTTTGTGTAAATTTCTCGGTGTTGAAATTCCTGATGAACCTTTTCCTCACAAGAACAAAATCGGTGCAGGTCTGGATGGAATTGTAACAAGTCACAAAATAATGAAACACATGAACAGGCAGCTGGTTGTTTCAACAATAGTGTGTTTGATTTGCTTTTGTATTGCTTCTTTTGCCTTACTGTTCTCACTAGGTTGTGACCTTTAAATTCAAAGTTTACGTTTCCAGATCACGTTGTTACGTCGTTGCGAATACAATCCAAGTGTCAATAGAAATTATAATTTGAATTTGCATCCAGTTACTAGAAAACAAATCGAGAATTGTAACTTTCAACATAGACTAACAAAGCTAGCCCCAAACGTAGAAGCAAAAGCAATGTAGCTCACATCATGATTTTACGTTGAATGGCAAGTTATTTTAATTGTGTCATAAGATGATAATGCTGCAACAGTTACGCAGACTATCCTGTGATGTAGAACTCATGAGGAGGTACAGAAAGAATCTGAAAAGGGTAAGGTTTGTTTGTAAATTTTATTTTAAACTTTGCTATTTGAATAATACAGAAACCGAGGTTGCCAAACCGGCGAAATTAATATTTCTATGTAATAAATAAAGATCTTATACTGTCGCTAACCGTCTTTTACTACTTATGATTCGCAAAGACAGATCCACCGCGGTGCTCGTTGAGTATGGTTTTTGTTTTAAGTAAACATTATGGAAGTTCACACTACCGGTAATACTAAATCTGTATGATGCACTAAGTACCTCTAAACCTAAGTACCTTTAAACATGAAGTGTTCTAATTGGTCTCATCAAGGCAGCCCAGTCTTATTACACTGTGAAACAAAACCTAGCGCGAAGCTTTCGCCACCAGAGTGCACTCGTGTTACGCCAGCCTACTGTCAATTTATAAAAAAGGCAGGCAAGTGGTGCGGGGTTGTTCCTCTGGACTGTTCAATCACAACTTGGTTTAAGTCAGTTTGTAATAGTGCGGAATGCCTATTTCTGAACCTAACAGGTAAATATTGTTTACGTGTAGCAAATTTGAATTAATTAGTGAAAATTATCGTTAATTTGTGTGTATCGTAGAATATATAAATGGCTTTCAAAGCTATGTGTAATGTCTACTTCTATGTTCTAAATAACATCGATTTGGAAAATGTGACAATAGTTGTGTGCTGTACCTGTCTCATTACCCTGAGGAAGCCTTGTTGTATAACAGGCGAAACGTCGGTGAATAAAGTTACGTTTTTATATATGCCAGAAGAACAGATTATTAAGTTAAAATGTGACGTTTGTTCGAAATGCAAAAAAAACTTTAAAAATCAAATGAAAATTGTCTGTTTACAACTTACAAAACTTGTGACGATTTAAATCGTTTTTTTTTGTATTCTAATTCAAATTCGACCGTTTCCTATTTACATGGTAGGCATGCATTTACGTTATGCTATATCAGACCATTTTTCTGTGCACATGATCAGCCAATACGAGTTTTGTTGACCATTAAACCTTTTGCTTTCGTTACATAGCAACGGAACGTCAAGCCAATACACTATTGTGATCAATGTTATTGTTACTGTGGCAAACAACGGTGTAGAAGCGCGTCGTTTTACAGACAGGTACGTACCTGCCTATTTAGTGTATAGCCATGAACTTCCACAGTCGAAGTGTTGGCTTTGTCCGAGCTCCAGTGACAAAAGTATACAATAGTTCGACAGTCAATAATTTTCTTATTTTTTATTTTCGGTAAAGATAAATCTACAGATTGATTTTAAAAACTCAAACGTTCTGTGACAAATCGTATGTCTGTGACGTAATACTGGATTGTTAATTTTTCTCAGAAACAACTCCCCCCAAGAAATCCGACCAGGAATGCCACCAACCGGAGACGAGTGTGATTAAAAAAAAGTTTTAAAAAAAAGTTAAAAAAAAACAAACTTGTCTTTGAAATATCTGAAAGGTTTAGCCTGTATACAGAGCATAAAGCCAGTGTTTGTCATGGAGGCAAATGTCAGGTTAAGTCACTCTTCGGCGATGAAAATTGTAACGAAGTACAAATCGTTAGGATACATTGTTGTGTCGAACGCGAAAAAGTTTATGATTTACTGATTCGATTAATTAGTTAAGAAGTGTTTCATTCAATGCCGGTGTTATATTTGGGCCGACAAACAGGAATACTTTACGCGTATTGGGATTTGAGCGCGTTTGTTACAAAGATCCGTTACTCCTTGCCCGTAGGAAACACAAAGAATTTTTGAGTCATAAGGTCAAGTAAACGACCAAAATATCCAGAGAAAGAATACTTTTAAAAACTCAGTAAATATATGGCAACCTTGCTTAAACTAAACACTAAAAAAATGTCACGTCATCAAAACATATACAAGGATAGTAAACTTCAAATAATAAACATTTGTATCTAAAGCAAGGGTTAATTTTCAGAAATCATCATAAGTCGTCTTTTAATGTTTGTTTGTACACGTAGCTTTTATTTGCAATTACAGCAAGTTGTTAAGTCATAATAAAATAAACAAAATCCAGTCAAGACTAAACCCATTTTGCAAGGAAAAGTCTTCCCATTCACAACCTACCCTGATTTTGTTGCCAACTGTTTGATGACGTCAGAAAAACGACCAAGCATAATATTTGAGACCGCGGTTCTACCTTCGTGCTGGTAGCCCACAAATCGGTCAATTAACTTGCCGACGGACAACCTAATATCAGAACTCTCGTTCTCTCAAACTAATAATAAAAAATATATCATGGTGAGAACTCTGCGTGTCACCAACAAAAGAATAATTCTGTTACACCCACCTTATTTTATTTAACGTATTCGAAACTGAAGTTTGTTCGTCGACTGAGCTCATCACGACTCTACACTTTGCTGGTTTTACAGACGAATGATTGTGATTTGGCAAAATTCAATGAATTCTTGTTTGTTTGGGAACGTGAGTGAGTAAGGTTTGAATCTTCACTCGCTGGACATAAATTGAGTCTAATTAATGACAGGTTCCAAAACCAAAGGGTAAATTTACCACTAAATCAGCACATGCGCGAAACAATAAACTCATCTTTCCAAAGCACAAAAGGAGCGCCAGCCGGCTCTTCTAAGAGCAACAGTTTTTCTCCTCTACCACATATGGCCCCGCATGCAGCATGCTTAGTGTGTATGCACACAGTCAAACCCAACGCTATTGAACTAATGCTCATCCACAGACTTTTGTAGTTTTCCTATCTTTTCTTTGTGAATTCGAGCAACTGGAGGTAGATGTGAGGCTTATAATATTTTTCATTGTTTGAAAATAAACATTTCTCCCATGCGTCATTGCAAAGCTTTTATTCCGCGGTGAAATAACAAAGCACATGCGTATCAAACGCTTACACGAAACACAGCACAGAGCTTAAAAGCCAAACATAGGCTTGCAACCAGAAAATATACCTTCGAGTTGTAACGTTTCAAACACACTTAATATCAAACTACTTTATACCGTTTTAAACATGACAACTTGGGTTTGATATTCGGTGAATCGTAACATAGTTTTATGGATTTAATAATCTGTCCATCTAGCACAATTAAACGTAACTTTTATTAACCGACGCAGGTGAAACATCGGTCAACAAAAATGATGTTTAATTGTTCTAGAAGGACAGCTTACTAAAATATAAGATGCCTGGCAACAACAGCAACATAATAGTTTCATGGAGTGTCGGCTGTTTTATTGGTGATTACATGGGCCCACTCAGGGAAAGCACCCATGCCGAAATATGGAATAGCAAAAGTGTTGGAAAAAACAAGAATAACCAGAACTCCTAATAGCACAGGAACCCATCCAGCTTTTATCTAAAAACAAATACCTTTGTATTCATGTTCTGATATTAGCTAACAAAAACGTTCTCCTAAATCGTATAGCTGTTGTGTGTTCTGCTTTATTACGTCAAAATAATTCAAAAACAGAAAATATTCCGGCTTTTTTTTTGAAACTTACAATCAGGATCCAAATTTCAAAATAAATGATCTGGTGTGCACAGCTATGATGGCTACGGGTGGTATGCAGAATCCCCCACTAAATTTAATCTATTTTTAAAATTGAACGAGGATTCTGCATCGCGTCTAAACAATTAAGCTTGATTTCTGCATATCCTTCCAATATATTTATGAAAGTAATGCTTCAAATAATATATAATTTACCATGTCGACGACTTTCAAACGACCATATGAGAAGGCAATGGCGTTATAAGGTGATCCAACAGGCAACAAAAACGCCATTGACGACGCGAAGACAGGTCCCAGCATTAGATAAAGGGGGTGGATTTGTGATAACACGGCCTAAACGGTAGACATTTTACTCAAAGTTTTTGATAATTAACCATCTCACCAGCAATTTGAACAATACCATTATATCACAAAATGTTTATAGTTATACATACGTAAAAATCTTACCAGTTGGGCGAAGATTGGGGTGAATATGGCTGCCGCTGCGGCGTTGTTGGAAATTTGAGTAAATACGGTTACAATCAAAGTGCAGCCCAAAAGGATCACCCAGTCATCAACCGACTTGTCAAATACAAGCAAGTTGCCTACCCACGTTGAAAAACCGGATCTCTATTTTTGGAAACTGTTAATTCTCAATTTCAATTTTACCGCAATAATTGTCAGCATGTTTTTCTTACCGTAGCGCCAGCAGCGAGTGCGTAACTTCCAGAAAACAGAAACAAGATTCCCCACGGAAACTTTCGATGAACAGTTTTCCATTCCAATACGGAGGGTACGGGTTTTTTTATTTCTGTAATGCGACCAATTGAAGTTTGTGTGAAGTGTTTTAAAACTTTTAGGGACACGAAACATTCTTTTGCGGCAAAATGTTACGTTTCGGCGAAAAAGCGTATGGAATTAACGTGCAGTTTACAAAACAGTCTACACCCTCACGCATCCGTGGTCTCGATTCAGTGAATCCGGAATATCCGAACTTTACTTTATTATTTAAACCAAAAATTACGTATTTGGGAAATTGAGACATTTTTGCGAAATAAAAACATATCTACTTACCAGTCGGGTCTTCACTGTTAAAGAAAATTGGCTTCTGACTTGGTAGAATAAAAAGCAGGATAGACATTGCAACGGCCACAGTTCCGTCTGTGACGTAACCAACAGGAAAAAGAACTGCCCAACCAGGCATAAACCCAGGATCACGAAAGAACCACAAAAATGCAGTAAGTACAAATATGACCAGTACCGTAACTTCAGACCATCTGTAAAAATGGCCAGGAATTTGTTTTGCTGACATACTGGTAGATAATGTTTTTTAGATAAACTGCTTCAGCAATACATTTCCACTGTCGGCTTTCCTAGCGGTAACCATCGTTGTATATACACATTGTGTAGCAACTATAAACATGGAACATTCTTTAACATACAAAAACTACGTAATATTACCTAATAGGGCCAAGTTTCCCGTGTTCTTCCTTAATTACTTTCATCACCGCTCTTTCGCCAGCTGATGTTTGGCCCTTTTCCCGAAAAACAGTTTTTACACATTGCCATCTGTGAAATATTGGGGTTAGGATGTCTTAATCAAGTTTTTGGTTGGTAAGACTTTTTTTTAAAATGCTTATTACGAGGTTTCTTACTTCCATCTCTAATATTTTCTGATGATACTTACTCGATTCCAAAGAAGTACCAGCAAAGCCAAGCATACGAGAGTACAAAAATGACTAAAGCTTGTGGAAGAGCGTATACGATCCAGTTTCCGAATGTCAGTTGCACATCTGCACCAGGAAACGCCCTACAAAGTTTAACCAAAGTCCTGTAATTGGGCAAATACTTGATACAACCACTACAAGCCAACCAGGTTACCAAGTGGTAACGTCAACGTCAACCTACAGTTTGTATTGCCCTGTCAGTATCAAATTAGGGAATGTCCCTGTAAGGGCTGCCGTCCCTCCGATTCCGGAAGCAAAAGGTATGCAGAGGGTAATTCCCTTAATGATGGACTCAAGTTTCTGGTTTTCTGATTGTTTGAAAGATTCCATGTCCTAAATATTGATTAGATATGAAAAAGTGTTTGTGTTCAGTCTCATCATATCGAGTTTACCAAAAGTTTGGCAGCTTGTTTATTTAGTAATGCCAAAATTTGGGTCCACGCAATCTTTTTTTCACCAAGGTTTAAAGTAAAAAAATTATACAATTGAATAATCACATTTAAACAAAGTTCAATTAATTAATAAATTGATGTGATAAACAAAAACATAAAGCGACTAGAAATGACCCGGCGTTCAGTCAAAGTGTGAAACGTGACAAACAGCTTTCACTCAA
The DNA here is from genome assembly GCF_947561715.1 of Ascidia mentula. Taxonomy (NCBI): domain Eukaryota; kingdom Metazoa; phylum Chordata; class Ascidiacea; order Phlebobranchia; family Ascidiidae; genus Ascidia; species Ascidia mentula. The sequence continues at coordinate 17,157,060 of NC_138568.1, read as the reverse complement.
CAGTGTTCACCCCGTATTTGAACAGACTTCATTTTTGTTGTTTTCACGCCTCAGTGCACCGCACACGGTAATGATGACGCGCACGCATGCCACAGACACATAGTTTCTGGAATTTTCCACAATCTATCGTACATGCAATCAACTGAGTCATAAATGCGTGCATGCTGACCTGACTTCCATTGTTTTGTGATCAATTCGACGAAAAAATTTAACAGTTTTAGTTGAGCTGTTTTGGGCAAAATCTATATTTGTGAAAAATATTGAACCTACCTGTTCATTTCCAGCGTTCGCTTCTGAACTGAGGACGTTGGTTGGTATTTCTCCCAACTCTACCTACAGACAGTAAAACACTATGCTGTAATTTATACTTTGCACTAAATTCATTTATACTTTGAACGGTTGGATGTTGTAAGACACAGTGGAAACATTTTCAGAATTTTCTTCGAGATCCGCATCCGACTTCGACAGCATGTCGCTCTTTTTCTTAAAAAAAGGTTAAAAGAAGTTCAAATTGAAGAAAAGTAATACATATAAGCAAGTGAAACCAACATTACGATTTCTGTGAGCTGCATACAGATCGTCTAGACTCTAGAGTCACACCAAAGCTGCACTTATCAGACCTAATAAGTCGAAACAGTGGCCATCTGTAGGCACCTCACAGAAAGTAAAGTCGTTTAGCTGTTACCAAAAATGAGGAAAACAAACACACGATATAAATGCCAACTTACTTTTTCAATATTTCGCTTAGATTCAGCTTCAAGTTCTTTGTAAACAGCTTCAACCATAGGCAACATCATCGCTGTCGTTGCAGTGTTGCTTATCCACATCGACAGAAAAAAAGTTATTGACATAAATCCGAACAGCAGCCTACAAAATAACACTTTTGTCAGGTATGTGCCAACTACGTGAGCTGCGGACAGTTGTGCACACAATTTCGACCTATCAGGTCTCATCAGAGTTCATACAATGTGTGTCTCAAAATAAATGTTACAAAATCTCACAGTCTTGGCTTGGTTCCGATTGCCATCAAAATTCTCAGTGCGCATCTTCTGTGAAGTCCTGTGTCCTCCACCGCAATGGCGATGATGAGCCCTCCCACAAACAGCCAGCTCGCATCCCGGAAAAATGAAGCGCTCACCTCCGCTCCCGTCATGATCCCACTTATCGGGAAGATGACAAGAGGAAGAAAAGAGGTAACAGCTAGAGGGACGACTTCCGCGATCCAATAAACAGCCATGAGAAGGATTGTGTAACCGCATGCTGCCACCTAGTAACGGTATTGGGGAAATTGAAGACAGGTTTTTCGTTTAAAAATAACTTTTTTTACTTAGGCCCACAACTCATTGATAAGTAGCCTATGTTGATTGGCAGACTAATGTAGCGAAAATGACACACGGCACTAATGCTTTCCTTTATGCGTTGTTTGATTATATGCGTTGTTTATTTAACGCTCTCCTTATTTACACATATGTGCACAACTCATAGCAGTATGCTTTCGTTTTTCTTCTGTTTTTTGCACTCACGTTTCATCAAATTCCCCTTAGTGTTTACGCACTATAGTCGTTTTCTATGTTAGCCACCGTAACGCTCCATTGGTTAACGTGCAAGTCGTTAATTGGTTGACTGCCCGGCGCAAGGAGTGCTGTGTGTATGACCGGGGAGTCTTGAGATGGGTGTCGTGCTGTTCGGTTGTTATTAGTGTCGTAATTTGTATTGAAAGGTTTATTGGCGTATACTGGTATTGTATGTAAGTTTTATCATCTTATATGCGCAAAAGAGCCATAATAATCAATGAAAGCTTTTATCATCGTTTTTCACTTTATTTCATTTATTAAAGTCGCAGACGCCCATTTAAAAAAAACAGTGTGAGGTATTTTAGCTTTAGTGGTGAGTCGTTATTGCAGGGTCCGTGCCTTTTCAGAATTAGGGAGGCAGCGTTGGGTTGCCGAAGTAATACCGTGACAGTACAATCGATCACAGTTAGTTCGGTAACCCTAACTTTGATGGTAGCGGCCAACCAGCTTGCTAAAACAGTATTGTAGCCCAGGTTGTCCGCAGACGTGGACCACCCTGAACTAAACATAACCCTACTTGGAACTCCAAGTGGTTCGGTAAAAGACAGAGAAAAAATGATTCAACTAATCTTACCTTACTCTGACTAATCAAAGGGAGTGGAAGTAGGATGAGAGGTAGAATAACCGACAACGTTCCACGAAACGCCCAAACTCTTCGGATCCAGAGAGACACACACATGTCTATAATATTTTCTATCCTCTATCAAAACACACAGCACTCAGCACAATAAATAACTGCCAAAAAATCGTAGCAGAAATAAAGAGAGTAAAAATTTAATGCTTCTCGTAGATGTACATCATCCGTCTCATTTTGAATTTTACCACAGAATTATGCGACGCTTTCACCATGACAGGTGGCTAGAGATTCGTACCCTTGTATCTCAGCGATCTGCATCTTTTTTTCTCTGGTGTACCTTCTTCTTATCCACAGATAATTCCTGGAAATACTCACCTCGCTTGTTTTGCGGATGGTGTAAATCCTTCGAATTGTTTTTGAACTTCAAGGAGTCATGTTTGAATCTTCGCCTACTGCAAACCGATCAAGCCTAACAAAAGGTTCGCAATCAAGGGGTAAATTTATTTGGATAATACAGTGGCCACCTGATAATAGACTAATGAAGAAACTTCACGAATTCAGACTTTGTTCAATTCGTATCTGGGTATTTTATTTTACGCTAAACAAAATATTAACACTACCGTTACTAAAAGCGAAACAAAAGAAAAGAATAAATAAAAGAACAGGTTTGAACAGAAATGGATAATCGTAGAAACATAGAAATAAAAAGTGACCATTGTTGTCGGTAAGCATATCAGTTTTTTGCTTAAACCTCCCACAGCGACAGTTTTCCTTAACCTTTGACCCTTCGCCCCGCTATAACGTCATCGCGCACGTCATCATAAAAGCCTTCTGGCGCTTTCAATCGGTCATTTGACGGGACTCGGCGGCGGCGTTACGTACTTATCCGACGATGACGTCGACGGCAATGACGTCGTACTTGTTGGGGACTTGTCAATGCGGGTGGGTTGGACCCTCAAGCTCGTGGGGGTCCCGTGCTGATCCCAGCGGGGTGAAATATTCAGGTCGCTGCGGGAGAAAGTTTGGTTCCGCAATCTAGTGTTGTATGAACCTGGTGGGAGTCTTTGAGACACAGGCGGGGAGAAATTCCCACGCCGGCGGGGGGTGCTGGCCGCACTGGAAGTGACGTCACTTGCATTTCCGGTGCGGGATCCGGCTTTGAGTGTCGAATCGCTGTCGGTGTCCAAGCTGGAACCGTTTCACGTCACCAACGGCACTCTATCGCTTTGGGGGTTTTTTGGGTCGAAGGGGTTTCCCCTTCTGTCATCAAGAAAGTTAAATCGATGCCATGGATCGTGTCTTCGGTGCCTTCTATCTCTAGGTCATCGGGGCAAACCAGTTCGATGACCATTGTCCCACGTTTCGGATGGTGCCGAATCGAATTGCAGTTTACTTTGTGATCGTCGACGAGAGATATGACGATGCGATTGGCGGGAATAGACTTGGCGCGCTGGGGGGTTTTCTGGGGGTGTTCACTTCCTCAACTGGACCACGATACGACGGTTGAGCGTCAGTTTCATCGATATAGGAAATACCATCTGCTGAAATTCAAACAAACATTGCTTTATCTCAAAACAGTGGACATCTGTCTATTGGCTTCATAATGCTTATGTATCTTTTGTATTGTGTTGGAGTATTTGTCAAATATTATATACAAAGTGAACTGTAATAACAGTTAATATGATAGTAAACCGTTTTTGAACGAAATAGCCCCAGTAAACATAAATGATCAAAGTTACGTGTCGACTTACAGTAAGGGCGTGGTTGCATTGGGGTAACTGTTGCAACTTGCTTCTTCGGTCCATCTGTTGAAAAAGGAGAAAGTTTGTTATCAAGAAAACTGGAAATTTTCTTTCTAATCTGTGACAGATTCCCGTAGCCATGGAAAATTGAAATACCCGCCATGCAAGCTTTCAAGTAATTATTATTAGCTGATTCCTCGTGATCAATTAATAATAGTTTCTCCTTTCATATTTTGCCAGAATCTAATGCATGTCCCTGTTAACAAGCAGTTTTCTGGCTTCGGGTTCATCATATCTCATCGTGCCACGGTTGGAGTAAATGTTGTTGCTGTTATTCTCATGTGTGTCGGATGTCGGCTGGTTTTCGCCAACCCTGCAACATGCGACCTTGTAACGAGTTGATCGATAGGTCAAGGGTTCGAATTCCGTGTGCGGTGGTTGTTGTAAATTCTTACGTGTTTTGTGGAGGTTTTTCGTCGGGCTTGTACTTCTTCTGTCTGCATAGGGCAATGTGCTCGTTGCGCCGCAAGAAGAATACAAGTTCGACAATCATGATGAGAACGAAAGCGATGAGAAATACAACTGCATAAAACATACATTTGCTTGGTAAGGATGTACGTAGTTTAACATGGGTTGACACCCACTTACTGAAGAAGCAATAGTTCACGCTTATACAAGATTACGAAATAGAGAATTGGGAAAGTAAAAACCTGTTTATCTTTTTGTTCGACCCCATAAACCTGTTTTATTGCCGTAATCGGAAATATGAAAATCCCCAACAAGAAAACCAAATCTTGTTTCCAAATAAGGTGGGTAAAAGTAACCTAATTTGGTTTGCTTTGTAACCCAGGGGTGGCCGATAAAAGGACCTCAATGGGTGCAGTGACGCTGCACTTTTCTCACCGAGAGGTCGTTCAGCTGTGAACTAAATCGCGCGGCCACAAAATCTCATCGTTCGAACAAATCCACATATTGTTACCCAAATCCAATTTGTTGAGTGAGGTGCACGAAACTCTAAAAACATCGGAAACCAGAGAACGCTTTTTCACCGCAAATGTCTCAGTGTCTTAATTTACATGCTAATTTCTTACTCCGAGCTGAATGGCGCCTTCTTCTTATCCACAGATAATTCCTGGAAATACTCACCTCGCTTGTTTTGCGGATGGTGCAAATCCTTCGAATTGTTTTTGAACGTTGATGAGTTATGTTTGAATCCTCGCCTACTGCAAACCGATCAAGCTTAACAAAAGTTTCGCAACCAAGGGGTGTTACGTATTTTTACGTTACATAGCAACGTTCGCATTCATAGAAATATGAACTATGGTCACATAACAGCCAGTTTCGTCATCAACCTCCGGAATCTCTTTCCATGTTTTTTTTGTGTTAAGGCATTTTAGGTAGCGTCTTGTCCAGCATATCATTTCAAAATGTATAGCAACGGTTGCTTTCTCACGTGATTTGATCTCGTTACTAGTTACGCAACGGCTGTGTTTTATGTGATTTTATTGGCCAGCTTAAATGTGTCGCCTTTGAGAAGTCCTTCATTGTTTTTGTGTGAGAGTGCGTCTTTTGTTAACTGTTCGCTGACCGTTAGTCCTTGGATCGCCTTTCTTTTCACAACACTTTGTTCGCTTTGTTTCCCTCCGGTTTAAATAATGAAACTTTCCGTGTGCGTTCAGCTGAGGCGGAGCGGGGCAGCGGAGTGGAGCGGGGCAGCGCAGCTGTACTGTGCTCTACCCGTGACTAAAACAAGAAGCAGTGTGGAACTGAGTTTACGAAACGAATTGGGCGCGGCGATGCTTTTTGAAAGCGGTCGCATTGTAATCACTTTTCACCTCCGAAGGAAACCCTTACAATTCGATTTAAATGCGGCAACATTGTGGTGTTCCTTATTGTGTCCAAATTGATACACGATTTCGAAAGATATTACGTTACACAGGCCGGCGGTGAAATGCCATTCTTCGCCGGGTTCGTTTCATGGTTTAGGTAGCATATTCATGAGTCTCGGTAAAGCGGTATATACGGAATTTCGCCGCGGGGTGGGCGCTACAAAACGCAGCCTAGAGACAGGCGTGGCACAGCGGTCCCTCAACAGCAGCCCTCGGGAGAGCCCGCGATAAAACGTCGGAAAACAGTCACGAAAAAACGTGCGCCGAGGCGAAAAAAATCTGACATATTCTCCTAACATGGGCAGCGTCATAGACCAACATTCTGGAAGGTGCGCAAAAAGTGAACTCGACTTATTCACGGTCAAACTAACCCAAGTCAGCGTAGAACAATCGACTTGGGTTGAATTCGCGTCACTCTCGATTCTTTCCGATGCGAAACAATCGAGTTTCAAGTTTCCGGAACCGGTGAGGATCAATGTAATCATTCATTTGTCGAATTCAATGCTTTTGTGTACGGCCCGTGTAATCAAGGGCAGCGGGACAAATATGGCCGCCGACGTTTCCGTGGCACCCTGTAACTATTGGATGCACGCTCTCTTTGACCTGGTCGATCTGAGGTTAAACAACAAACTGGTCACGCCAGCGAGCAACAAGTACCCGTGTAGGGCATACATTGAGGCTTTGCTTAATTTCGGAAGCGACGCGAGGCGGCGCTGTGGCATAGGGACACATGGTCATTTCGAAACGGTGGAAGAAACACCGGTTTACGGCAAGACGCGCTGGAGCTAGCGATAGCCAGGACATTCAAACGTGCGACAAACTTCATGGTTTTTCAGGAAAAGTTTTTAATAAACGGGGTGGACGTGAAGATTTGCTTGATCAGAAGCAAAGACGGGAAGTTAACCCCGGGATGGGCCCTCACGCCCAATTTTGCCAATAGGCATTATGCGCGGAGTTTTATGGCACTCTCAACGGGAACCAAACTTTCTTTTGGACAAAGGGCAATTCAATATTGCTCACCGATTATGGCCGCGGTTTCACGCCGTACTGCTTCGACCTCCACTCAGGCGTCGTTCGAATTGGTAAAACACGGGAACCTTCGTTTGGAGGCACATTTTGGAACGGCTCTGCCGAATTCTGTGAATATTTTGGTGTGCGCCGAATTTGACAGCATTATTCAGATCGACAAATTCAAAAAAGTCATTTTCGACTATTCGGCCGGAGTGTGCGATGGACGAAACTGAAATCGCGTGGATTTTGTTGCGCAATTCGGCCACACGAGCTCGGTTTTATGGCATGTACGCCCGCGACGAGCTGACAAACCTAAATCACCCCAACCCCAAGGCTTACGTCGTTATATATTGACAAAAGTAACCGGAAAGGAACATATTGGCTCGCTCTGTATTTCAATTCAGAGGGTCGCGGCGAATTTTACTGCACGTTAGGCCGCCGACCGTTTCACAGAAAAATCGTCGCCTTTTGAAATAAAAACGCCGACCGGTGGACGTCGAATTCGCCTGTTATCCAAACCCCTTGTCGTCGGCGTGCGGTCCCCATTGTATCTACTATTTAATCTTCCGCGCGCGCGGATTTTTTATGTAACAGATTGTCAATACTTTTTCATCCGACCTGAGTGAAAACGCGGAATTGCCCCCGCCGCAATTTCAAAACTGTAACTTTTTTTTACTGGCGAATAAAACGTAAATCACTGCAAAATTGTGTGTACGTGTGTGCGTATATATTCGATTACTAGTATGAATGTACATTTATCTCTTCCTGTTTTTCCTGTGCGCTCACTGAAGGTGAAATTTTTCTATGTCCGTGACCATAGCCGTACACAGGAATGTTTCGCTGACCTATACAAACTTTTCCTTTATTAAACTGGTGTTGGATAAAGACCCTGTACTTTTGCGCACACCAATCTAACCAAATTCGCGCAAGTTAACCATGCCTGGAAGAATGCCTTGCAGTCAATTGTTCTACCAGATGAGATAGTCTTTGAGGGATGTCACGTTTTCCGAATGCCACCTCTGGTAATCGGCGTCTGAAATACGGGTTCGTCTGAGAGAACTAGAGAAAGTCGTCTGCGGCGATTAACAAGGTTCTTTCATCTTTTCAATACTTGTCATGTATTCATAGGGATAACTTCCCTTTAGCAAATTACATTTAAAAGCGCGCAACAACCTGTCATATAGGAAGAGATTGCCACTACGTAATTCCGCAAGTCAAGAAATTCAAAGCACCTTGTTTTTATATATAAATATTGATTATTACGTGTCACTACATTTACAATTGTATCGGTGTTTATCAAAGCAAGAATCAGAGAGTGACCGTCCATTTGATGGCTTTTACGAGATTTGAATCGTAAAGGATTCTCCGTTATAGTTGAGAATCAGAACGTTTGTTAGATAACAATGGAGGTCGCGCTTCAGCCTATAACCTATGGGTGGTTGATGCATCCCCCGTCTTCCCATTCGCAACTTGCCCTGATTTTGTTGCCAAATGTTTGATGACGTCAGAAAAACGACTAAGCATAATATTTGAGACAGCGGTTCTACCTTTGTGCTGGTAGCCAACAAATCGGTCAAGTAACTTGTCGACGGACATCCTAATATCAGAACTCTCATACGTTCTCTCAAACTAATAATAAAAAATATATCATGGTGAGAACTCTGCGTGTCACCAATAAAAGAATAATTCTGTTACACCAACCTTATTTTATTCAACGTATTCGAAACAGAAGTTTGTTCGTCGACAGAGCTCATCACGACTCTACACTTTGCTGGTTATTCAGACGCCTGTTCGTAGTTTGGCAAAATTCGTTCAATTCTTGTTTGTTTGGCAACGTGAGTGAGTAATGTTTGAATCTTCACCCGTTGCAAGTTAATTGAGCCTAATTGATGACAGGTTCCACAACCAAAAGGTAAATTTACCACCAGCTGGGCACATATTTTTATTTTAGGGCACATATGGTTCGCCATTGGCGGCCCGTGACTAAAACAAGTAGGGGTGCTGCACCAGACATTTCTCGATTTTATACACGTTGAAAATCAGCACAACTCATCATTCCAACAACACACAAGGGACACTAGCCGGCTCTTCGAGAGTGACAGTTTGTCTCCTCTCCCACATGGCCCCGCATGCAGCATTCTTTGTGTGTATGCTCACAATAGCCAAACCCCACGCTACTGGAACTGTGAGCATCCACAAAATTTCATAAATTTTTTGGGAACTAGGAAATGAGTGCTGACTGAATATCTAGGATGTATATTGTACAAGAATAACGCAGTAATATTTCATGCGATGGCATCATTGACAGGATCCCTCCACAGATCCTTGCTTGGCGATCACAGCTAACGTATCGCGATGATTAGGTTTGCAGGCTTGGCAGCCTAGGCATTGCAGCCTAGCTGGATCAGACACTTTTTCCTGACAAGTCGGCGCAGGATTTGGCAAATCAAGCTCCCGGTGAGGTTTAAACTCACGACCCTGGACTAACCAGGCCCAACGCTCTACCAAATGAGCAACATGAGCTCGGCGGTTTCACGGGGTTATATTGTGGCCAAGGTACACTGGTGCGCAAGCGCACAACTTGCCAGGCAACCTTCACATATACGTAGGGGATCTCTACCACCAAAATTAGACAACACAGTAATAATTCATGCAATGGCATGATTGGTAGGATTGCACCATTGTACAAGTACTTGCTTGGTGATCACAGCTATTACGTATCGCGATCATTAGGTTTACAGGCTTGACAGCCCAGGCATTGCAGCCATGTTGGATCAGCCACGTTTTCGTCACGGAGCAAGATTTGAAAAAACAAGAATATATGAAAAATTAAAGGCAAAATGACCTATTATATCAAGTGTTATGGACAATCAAGTGTGTACAGGGGGTGCTGCAGTGCCTATGCACGAGCCGCCACCAGGAATAACTACGAATAATGTTAAGAAATAAATCGCAATAGCTGAAGAACTCTTGTTAATTTTGACTTCCCTGAAATAAAAATACAACTCATAGATTCAGTGGCGATCGTTGATTTTAAAAAAACAAACGCATTCGTATCTTTTCTTTGTGAATTCGAGTAACTGGAGGTAGATGTGACTCTTACAATATTTTTCAATGTTTATGGTCGCAACATTGTGCTAATCCTTGTCGCAAGACATTGAAAATAAATATTTCTCCCATGCGTCATTGCAAAGCTTTTATTCCGCGGTGTTTTCCAAAGCACACGCGTATCAAACGCTTACACGAAACACAGCACAGAGCTTAAAAGCCAAACAAAGGCTTGCAACCACAAAATATACCTTCGAGTTGTAAGGTTCACAGGCTTCGCAACCAAGGCATTGCAGCCAAGCTGGATCAGCCACTTTTCCCGACAAGTCGGAGCGAGTTGTAACGTTTCAAACACACTTAATATCAAACTACTTTATACCGTTTCAAACATGACAACTTGCGTTTGATATTCGGTGAATCGTAACATAGTTTTATGGATTTAATAATCTGTCCATCTAGCACAATTAAACGTAACTTTTATTAACCGACGCAGGTGAAACATCGGTCAACAAAAATGATGTTTAATTGTTCTAGAAGGACAGCTTATTAAAATATAAGATGCCAGGCAACAACAGCAACATAATAGTTTCATGGAGTGTCGGCTGTTTCATTAGTGATTACATGGGCCCACTCAGGGAAAGCACCCATGCCGAAATATGGAATAGCAAAAGTGTTGGAAAAAACAAGAATAACCAGAACTCCTAACAGCACAGGAACCCATCCGGCTTTTATCTAAAAACATACATTTTTATTCATGTTCTGATATTAGCTAACAAAAACGTTCTCCTAAATCGTATAACTGTTGTGTGTTCTGCTTTGTTACGTCAAAATAATTTAAAAACAGAAAATATTTCGGCTTTTTTATTGAAATTTACAATCAAGATCCACATTTCAAAATAAATGATCTGGTGTGCATAGCCTTGATGGCTACGGGTGGTATGCAGAATCCCCCACTAAATTTAATCCACTTTTAAAATTGAACGAGGATTCTGCATCGCGTCTAAACAATTAAGCGTGATTTCTGCATATCCTTCCAATATATTTATAAAAGTAATGCTTTAAATAATATATAATTTACCATGTCGACGACTTCCAAACGACCATATGAGAAGGCAATGGCGTTATAAGTTGATCCAACAGGCAACAAAAACGCCATTGACGACGCGAAGACAGGTCCGAGCATAAGATAAAGGGGGTGGATTTGTGATGACACGGCCTAAACGGTAAAAATTTTACTCAAATATTTTTTTTTGATAATTTACCATCTCACCAGCAATTTAAACAATATAAAATTTGAACGCATAAAGTTTATAGTTTTATGTTCGTAAAAATCTTACCAGCTGGGCGAAGATTGGGGTGAATATGGCTGCCGCTGCGACGTTGTTGGAAATTTGAGTAAATACGGTTACAATCAAAATGCAGCCCAACAGGATCACCCAGTCATCAACCGACTTGTCAAATACAAGCAAGTTGCCTACCCACGTTGAAAAACCGGATCTCTATTATTGAAAACTGTTAATTCTCAATTTCAATTTTACCGCAATAATTTTCTGCACGTTTTTCTTACCGTAGCGCCAGCAGCGAGTGCGTAACTTCCAGAAAACAGAAACAAGATTCCCCACGGAAACTTTCGTTGAACAGTTTTCCATTCCAATACGGAGGAAACGGGTGTTTTAATTTCTGTAATGCGACCAATTGAAGTTCGTGTGAAGTGTTTTTAAACTTTTAGTAAGGCGAAATATTCTTTTGCGGAAAAAAATTTACGTTTCGGCGAATAAAACGTATCGAATTAACGTGCAGTTTACAAAATAGGCTACACCCACGCATCCGTGGTCTCGATTCAGTGAATCCGGAATGTCCGAACTTTACTGTATTTTTTATACCAAAAATTATGTATTTGGGAAATTGAGACATTTTTGCGAAATAAAAACATATCTACTTACCAGTTGGGTCTTCACTGCTAAAGAAAACTGGCTTCTGACTAGGTATAATAAAAAGCAGGATAGACATTGCAACGGCCACAGTTCCGTCTGTGACGTAACCATCAGGAAACAGAACTGCCCAACCAGGCATAAACCCAGGATCCCGAAAGAACCACAAAAATGCAGTAAGTACAAATATGACCAGTACCGTAACTTCAGACCATCTGTAAAAATGGCCAGGAATTTGTTTTGCTACTGGTAGATAATGTTTTTTAGATAAACTGCTTCAGCAATAAATTTCCACTGTCGGCTTTCCTAGCGGTAACCACCGTTGTACATATACATTGCGTAGCAACTACAAACATAGAACATTCTTTTACCCACAAAAACCACGTAATATTACCTAATAGGGCCAAGTTTCCCGTGTTCTTCCTTAATTACTTTCATTACCGCTCTTTCGCCAGCTGATGTTTGGCCTTTTCTCCGAAAGACAGATTTTACACATTGCCATCTGTGAAATATTGGGGTTAGGATGTCTTAATTAAGTTTTCGTTTGGTAAGACTTTTTTAAAAAATGCTTATTACGATCTTTCCTACTTCCATCTCTAATATATTCTGATGATACTTACTCGATTCCAAAGAAGTACCAGCAAAGCCAAGCGTACGAGAGTAGAAAAATGACTAAAGCTTGTGGAAGGGCGTATACGATCCAGTTTCCGAATGTCAGTTGCACATCTGCACCAGGAAACGCCCTACAAAGTTTAACCAAAGTCCTATAATTAAGCAAATACTTGATACAACCACTACAAGTCAACCAGGTTACCAAGTGGTAACGTCAACGTCAACCTACAGTTTGTATTGCCCTGACAGTACCAAATTAGGTAATGTCCCGGTAAGGGCTGCCGTCCCTCCGATTCCGGAAGCAAAAGGTATGCAGAGGGTAATTCCCTTAATGATGGAATCAAGTTTCCGGTTTTCTGATTGTTTGAAAGATTCCATGTCCTAAATATTGATGGGGTATGAAAAATTGTTTGTGTTCATTCACATCATATCGAGTTTACCAAAAGTTTGGCAACTTGTTTGTTTAGTAACACCAAAATTTAAGTCCATGTAATCTTTTTTTTCACCAAGGGGAAATGATACAAAAGAAAAATGAATAATCACATTTAAACAAAGTTGAACGTATCAATAAATGAGGTGGTAAAAAAACATGAAGCGACTAAAAATAACCCGGCGATCAGTCAAGGTGTGAAACGTGACAAACAGCTTTAACTCAACCGCGTTCATCCAGTATTTTGTCAGACATTTTTGTCACGCTTCAGTGCACCGCGCAAGGTAATGATGACGCGTTCGCATGCTAAAGACACGTAGTTTCTGGAATGTTCCACAATCTATCGTGCATGCAATCAACTGAGCTATAAATGCATGTATGCCGACCTAAATTCCATTGTTTTGTAATCATTTTGTCGAAGAAATTTAACAGTTATATTTAAGATGTTTTTCTATTTTTGTGAGAAATATTGAACCTACCTGTTCATTTTCAGCGTTCTCTTCTGAACTGACGACGTTGGTTGGTATTTCTCCCAACTCTACCTACAGACAGTAAAACACTATACTGTAACTTATACTTTGCACTAAATTCATTTATACCTTGAACGGTTGGATGTTGTAAGACACAGTGGAAACATTTTCAGGATTTTCTTTGAGATCCGTATCCGACTCCGACAGCATGTCGCCCTTTTTCTTAAAAAAAGGTTAAAAGAAGTTCAAATTGAAGAAAAGTAATACATATAAGCAAGTGAAACCAACAATACGATTTCTGTGAGCTGCATACAGATCGTCTAGAGTCACACCAAAGCTGCACTTATCAGACCTTGTAAGTCGAAACAGTGGCCATCTGTATGCACCTCACAGAAAGTAAAAACGTTTAGCTATTGCCAAAAATGAGGAAAACAGACACACGACATAAATGCCAACTTACTTTTTCTATATTCCGCTTAGATTCAGCTTCAAGTTCTTTGTAAACAGCTTCAACCATAGGCAACATCATCGCTGTCGTTGCAATGTTGCTTATCCACATCGACAGAAAAAAAGTTATTGACATAAATCCGAACAGCAGTCTACAAAATACCACTTTTCACAGGTATGTACCAACTACGTTAGCTGCAGACAGTTGTGCACACGACTGTTGGCGGTCTAGCCCGATAACTAGCCTGACAGAGGTCGAAACTGTGTGCATAACTGTCTGCAGATGTCTGATCAATTGTGGCTCATTTTCTGTGTATAATCCAACTGTTTGCGAGAGTTCATGCAATGTATTTCTCAAAACAAATGTCACAAAATCTCACAGCCTTGGCTTGGTTCCGATTGCGATCAAAATTCTCAGTGCACATCTTCTGTGAAGTCCTGTGTCCTCCACCGCAATGGCGATGATGAGGCCTCCCACAAACAACCAGCTCGCATCCCGGAAAAAAGAGGCGCTCACCTCCGCTCCTGTCATGATCCCACTTATCGGGAAGATGACAAGAGGAAGAAAAGAGGTAACAGCTAGAGGGACGACTTCCGCAATCCAATACACAGCCATGAGAAGGATTGTGTAACCGCATGCTGCCACCTAGTAATGGTATTGGGGAAATTGAAGACACGTTTTTGTCCATTGTGCTTACAACAAGTAGAGATTTATTTTAGACAATTGTGTGATTGTATGTACACCTTGCCCTACTGTGTGTTTTTTTGACCTGCTTAAGTGTTGGACAAAATAACCTTAAGATAGGTTTTAACAATAGACTAAAGCAGGGTGGTCAAAAACGGAGGCCCGTATGATGCCCGCACGGCACATCAACATATTCCCAATTCATCGTCGTTCTAAATATAACATCATTTTTTTTTTGTGTAGGCCCACAACTAAATCATAAGTAACCTATGTTGATTTGGAAGACTACCATCGATCGCAGTTAGTTCGGAAACAATAACTTTGATGGTAGCGGCCAACCAGCTTGCTAAAACTGTATTGTAACCCAGGTTGTCCGCAGACTTGGACCACCCTGAACTAAAAATAATCCTACGTGGATCTCCAAGTGGTTCGTTAAAAGACAGAGAAAAAACGATTCAACTAATCTTACCTTACTCTGACTAATCAAAGGGAGTGGAAGTAGGATGAGAGGTAGTATTACTGACAACGTTCCACGAAACGCCCAAACTCTTCGGATCCAGAGAGACACACACATGTCTATAATATTTCCTATCCTCTATCAAAACACACAGCACTCAATTGCTGAGTTCTGTACAATAAATAACTGCCAAAAAAATCGTAGCAGAAATAAAGAGAGTAAAAATTTAATGCTTCTCGTAGATGTACATCATCCGTCTCATTTTGAATTTTACCACAGAATTATGCGACGCTTTCACCATGACAAGTGGCTAGAGATTCGTACCCTTGTATTTCAGCGATCTGTATCTTTTTTTCTCTGATGTGTTTCAACGCTTTTACTTGTGAAATTATCAAAAAACTCCAGCGACGCTGCACTTTTATCACCGAGAGGTCGTTCAGCTGTGAACTAAATCGCGCGGCCAAAAAATCTCATCGTTCGAACAAATCCACATATTGTTACTCAAATCCAATTTGTTGAGTGAGGTGTACGAAATTCTAAAAACATCGGAAAGCAGAGAACGCTTTTTCACCGCAAATGTCTCAGTGTCTTAATTTACATGCTAATTTCTTACTCCGAGCTGAATGGCGCCTTCTTCTTATCCACAGATAATTCCTGGAAATACTCACCTCGCTTGTATTGCGGATGGTGTAAATCCTTCGAATTGTTTTTGAACGTTAATAAGTTATGTTTGAATCTTCGCCTACTGCAAACCGATCAAGCTTAACAAAAGGTTCGCAACCAAGGGGTAAATTTATTTAACAATTACAATTACATTAGATTCATCGGCCACTGGGTTCGAGGAAATGACTAATATTACAAAATAGCACATCAGTTTGCACAAAACTAAAACCGGTATTTAACATACGAGCGAGGAAACACAAGGTGGCATTACGTTGTTACATAAGAAAAGCCGTTATTTGCTGAAGGACAAATGATGTTACATACAACATGAAAATTAATGACGTCACAAAATATTCGGATTAGGTCGAATATTAAGAGGGTATTTGGTTTTCCATTCTTTTCCCAGTTGTATCTTGATAAATATACCAAGACGCTAAGCGAATGAAATGCGCTAGTCTCCTTTACCACATAAATCATTGTAGTTGGTACATTTTGGGGCCGTTTCCGTGTTTGGCAATGTTGCTTAAATTTGGTTGCTGTCGAGATCTTTCTGGGCATTCCTTAGCTGTTTATATTGTGTCTGTCAAAACTGATGCAAGAAGTTTATCAGGTGCAGGTCACAATGCCACGCAGCGATTACACGAGTGTCACTTTTTTATGCAACAGCATGAAGCACAAAAATTCCAGTCGGGTTCATTCGCTACTCTGTTAAAACGTCTTGTCGTAGGAATTTTGGACAATACAGTGGCCACCTGATAATAGATTAATGAAGAAACTTCATGAATTCAGTCTTTGTTCAATTCGTATCTGGGTATTTTATTTCACGCTAAACAAAACATTTACACTACCGTTACTAAAGGCGAAACAACAGAAAAGAATAAATAGAAGAACAGGTTTGAACAGAAATGGATAATCGTAGAAACATAGAAATAAAAAGTGATCATTGTTGTCGGTAAGCATATCAGTTTTTTGCTTAAATCTCCCACAGCGACAGTTTTACTTAATCTTTGACCCTTCGCCCCGCTATAACGTCATCGCGCACGTCATCATAAAAGCCTTCTGGCGCTTTCAATCGGTCATTTGACGGGACTCGGCGGCGGCGTTACGTACTTATCCGCTGATGACGTTGACGACGATGACGTCGTACTTGTTGGGGACTTGTAAATGCGGGTGGGTTGGACCCTCAAGCTCGTAAGGGTCCCGTGCTGATCCCAGCGGGGTGAAATATTCAGGTCGCTGCGGGGGAAAGTTTGGTTCCGCAATCTAGTGTTGTATGAACTTGGTAGGAGTGGTTGAGACACAGGCGGGGAGAAATTTCCACGCGGGCGGGGGGTGCTTGCCGCACTGGAAGTGACGTCACTCGCATTTCCGGTCCGCGAGCCGGCTTTAAGTGTCGAATCGCTGTCGGTGTCCAAGCTGGAACCGTTTCCCGACACCAACGGCACTCTATCGCTTTGGGGGGTGTTTTGGGTCGAAGGGGTTTCCCCTTCTGTCATCAAGAAACTTAAATCGATGCCGGGGATCGTGTCTTCGGTGCCTTCTATCTCTAGGTCATCGGGGCAAACCAGTTCGATGACCATTTTCCCACGTTTCGGACGGTGCCGAATCGAATTGCAGTTGACTTTGTGATCGTCGCCGAGAGATATGATGTTGCGATTGGCGGGAATAGACTTGGTGCGCTGGGGGGTTTTCTGGGGGTGTTCACTTACTCAACTGGACCACGATACGACGGTTGAGCGTCAGTTTCATCGATATAGGAAATACCATCTGCTGAAATTTAAACAAACATTGCTTTATCTCAAAACAGTGGACATCTGTCTATTGGCTTCATAATGCTTATATATCTTTTGTATTGTGTTGGAGTATTTGTCAAATATTATATACAAAGTGAACTGTAATAACAGTTAATATGATAGTAAACCGCTTTTGAACGAAATAGCCCCAGTAAACATAAATGATCAAAGTTACGGGTCGACTTACAGTAAGGTCGTGGTTGCATTGGGGTAACTGTTGCAACTTGCTTCTTCGGTCCATCTGTTGAAAAAGGAGAAAGTTTGTTATCAAGAAAACTCGAAATTTTCTTTCTGATCAGTGACAGATTCCCGTAGCCATGGAAAATTGAAATACCCGCCATGCAAGCTTTCAAGTAATTATTATTAGCTGATTCCTTGTGATCAATTAATAATAGTTTCTCCTTTCATATTTTGCCAGAATCTAATGCATGTCCCTGTTAACTCAGTACAAATATGGAAAAACCATAATATTTAGTAACAGCGCATCGCCAAACGTTGCTGAAAAACTTAAATAGAGTGACTTGCCTGTGACGTCACCACTACCAAGCAGTTTTCTGGCTTCGGGTTCATCATATCTCATCGTGCTACGGTTGGAGTAAATGTTGTTGCTGTTATTCTCATGTGTGTCGGATGTCGGCTGGTTTTCGCCAAACCTGCAACAAAAAATGAGACCTTGTAACGAGTTGATCGATAGGTCAAGGGTTCGAATTCCGTGTGCGGTGGTTGTTGCAAATTCTTACGTGTTTTGTGGAGGTTTTTCGTCGGGCTTGTACTTCTTCTGTCTGCATAGGGCAATGTGCTCGTTGCGCCGCAAGAAGAATACAAGTTCGACAATCATGATGAGGACGAAAGCGATGAGAAACACAACTGCATAAAACATACATTTGCTTGGTAAGGATGTACGTAGTTTAACATGGGTTGACACCCACTTACTGAAGAAGCTATATTTCACGCTTATACAAGATTACGAAATAGAGAATTGGGAAAGTAAAAACCTGTTCATCTTTTTGTTCGACCCCATAAACCTGTTTTATTGCCGTAATCGGAAATATGAAAATCCCCAACAAGAAAACCAAATCTTGTTTCCAAATAAGGTGGGGAAAAGTAACCTAATTTGGTTTGCTTTGTAACCCAGGGGTGGCCGATAAAAGGACCTCAATGGGTGCAGTGACGCTGCACTTTTCTCACCGAGAGGTCGTTCAGCTGTGAACTAAATCGCGCGGCCACAAAATCTCATCGTTCGAACAAATCCACATATTGTTACTCAAATCCAATTTGTTGAGTGAGGTGCATGAAACTCTAAAAACATCGGAAACCAGACAACGCTTTTTCACCGCAAATGTCTCAGTGTCTTAATTTACATGCTAATTTCTTACTCCGAGCTGAATGGCGCCTTCTTCTTATCCACAGATAATTCCTGGAAATACTCACCTCGCTTGTTTTGCGGATGGTGTAAATCCTTCGAATTGTTTTTGAACGTTAATGAGTTATGTTTGAATCCTCGCCTACTGCAAACCGATCATGCTTGACAAAAGTTTCGTAACCGAGGGGTGTTACGTATTTTTACGTTACATAGCAACGTTCGCATTCATAGAAATATGAACTATGGTCACATAACAGCCAGTTTCGTCATCAACCTCCGGAATCTCTTTCCATGGTTTTTTTGTGTTAAGGCATTTTAGGTAGCGTCTTGTCCAGCATATCATTTCAAAATGTATAGCAACGGTTGCTTTCTCACGTGATTTGATCTCGTTACTAGTTTCTATGCAACAGCTGTGTTTTATGTGATTTTATTGGCCAGCTTTCCGTGTGCGTTCAGCTGAGGCGGAGCGGAGCGGGGCAGCAGAGTGGAGCGGGGCAGCGCAGCGCAGCTGTACTGTGCTCTACCCGTGACTAAAACAAGAAGCAGTGTGGAACTGAGTTTACGAAACGAATTTGGCGCGGCGATGCTTTTTGAAAGCGGTCGCGTTGTAATCACTTTTCACCTCCGAAGGAAACCCTTACAATTCGATTTAAATGCGGCAACATCGTGGTGTTCCTTATTGTGTCCAAATTGATACACGATTTCGAAAGATATTACGTTACACAGGCCGGCGGTGAAATGCCATTCTTCGCTGGGTTCGTTTCATGGTTTAGGTAGCATATTCATGAGTCTCGGTAAAGCGGTATATACGGAATTTCGCCGCGGGGTGGGCGCTACAAAACGCAGCCTAGAGACAGGCGTGGCACAGCGGTCCCTCAACAACAGCCCTCGGCAGAGCCCGCGATAAAACATCGGAAAACAGACACGAAAAAAACTTGCGCCGAGGCGAAAAAAATCTGACATATTCTCCTAACATGGGCAGCGTCATAAACCAACATTCTGGAAGGTGCGCAAATAGTGAACTCGACTTATTCACGGTCAAACTAACCCAAGTCAGCGTAGAACAATCGACTTGGGTTGAATTCGCGTCACTCTCGACTCTTTCCGATGCGAAACAAATCGAGTTTCAAGTTTCCGGAACCAGTGAAGATCAATGTAATCACTCGTTTGTCGAATACAATGCTTTTGTGTACGACCCGTGTAATCAAGGGCGACGGGACAAATATGGACGCCGACGTTTCCGTGGCGCCCTGTAACTATTGGATACACGCTCTCTTTGACCTGGTCGATCTGAGGTTAAACAACAAACTGGTCACGCCGGCGAGCAACACCTACCCGTATAGGGCATACATTGAGGCTTTGCTTAATTTCGGAAGCGACGCGAGGCGGCGCTGTGGCACAGGGATACAGGGTCACTTCGAAGCGCTCGGTGGAAGAAAACCCGGTTTACGGCTAGACGCGCCCGAGCTAGCGATAGCCAGGACATTCAAATGTTGTTTAAACTTCACTTGGACATGGTTTATCTGGAAAAGTTTTTAATGAACGGGGTGGACGTGAAGATTTGCTTGATTAGAAGCTAAGACGCGGTTTCGATAATGGCCGCTGCTGGTTCGTCTTACAAAACAAACTAGCGGAACGTCCGTCTGTTTGTTCGCAAGATTAGACCGACCACACCTGTAATGTTCGGTCATTTAAAAGCGTTCGAAAAATCGACGGCGCTTTACCCGATTACACGATCGTTCAAGTTTATTCCGTTCCTGCCGGAAATCTTTCCAGCGGCCAAATTCCCAGACGCCTTGTGATCGGTTTTGTGGACAACGACGCGTACAACGGAACAACGAAACTAAATCACCTCGAAACTATTTGGCCCTCCACCAAGACGGGAAGTTAATCCCGGGACGGGCCCTCACACCAAATTTTGCCAATGCGAGGAGTTTTTGGACACTCTTTATGGGGACTGGAAGCTTCTTTTGGGCAAGGGCAATATCGCTCACCGATTACGGCCGCGGTTTCACGCTTTACTGCTTCGACCTGACGCCCGACCAGGCTTTCAGATTGGTAAAACACGGGAACCTTCGTCTGGAGGCACATTTTGGAACGGCGCTGCCGAATTCCATGAATACTTAGGTGTGCGCCGAATTTGACTGCATTATTCAAATCAACAAATTCAAAAAAGTCATTTTCGACTATTCGGCCGGAGTGTGCGATGGACAAAACTGAAAACGCGTCGATTTTGTTGCGCAATTCGGCCACACGAACTCGGTTTTATGGCATGTACGCCCGCGACGAGCTGACAAACCTAAATCACCCCAAGCCCAAGGTTTGCGTCGTAAATACTGACGAAAGTAACGCATTGGCTCGCTTTGTATTTCGATTCAGAGGTTCGCGGCGAATATTACGACACGTTAGGCCGACGACCGTTTCACAGAGAAATCGTCGCCTTTTGAAATAAAAACGCCGACAGGTAGACGTCGAATTCGCCTGTTACCGAAACCCCTTGTCGTCGGCCTGCGGACCCCATTGCATCTACTGTTTACTGTTTCGCGCGCGCGGATTTTTCATGTCACAGATTGTCAATGCGTTTTCATTCGACCTGAGTGAAAACGACAGAATTTCCCCCGCCGCAATTTCAAAACTGTAACTCTTTTTTTACTGGCGAATAAAACATAAATCACTGCAAAATTGTGTGTACGTGTGTGTGCGTATATATTCGATTACTAGTATGAATGTACAAGTCTCTCTTCCTGTTTTTCCTGTGCGCTCACCGAAGGTGAAATTTTTCTATGTACGTGACGATAGCCGTCCACAGGAATGTTTCGCTGACCTATACACAAACTTCTCCTCCTAAACTGGTGTTGGATAAAGACCCTGTACTTTTGCGCACACGAATCTAACCAAATTCGCGCAAGGCAGCATGCCTGGAAGAATGCCTTACACGCGATTATTCTACCAGATCAGATAGTCTTTGAGGGATGTCACGTCTTTCGTAAGCCATGTGTCTACACAACTCTAAATATCTAAAATACCGGTTCGTCTGAGAGAACTAGAGGAAGTCGTCTGCGGCGGTAAGCAAGGTTGTTTTATCTTTTCAATACTTGTCATGTATTCATAGGGATAACTTCCCTTTAGCAAATTACATTTAAATGCGCCCAACAACCTGTCATATAGGAAGAGATTGCCGCTACGTAATTCCGCAAGTCAAGAAATTCAAAGCACTTTGTTTTTATAGATAAATATTGATTATTACGTGTCACTAGATTTACAATTGTATCGGTGTTTATCAAAGCAAGAATCGGAAACGTTTTTACGAGATTTGAATCGTAAAGGATCCTTCGTTATAGTTGAGAATCAGAACGTTTGTTACATAACAATGGAGGTCGCGCTTCAGCCTATAACAAAAGGGTGGTTGATGCATTCACCGTCTTCCCATTCACAACTTGCCCTGATGTAACTGTTTGATGACATCAGAAAAACGACTAAGCATAATATTTGAGACCGCGGTTCTACCTTCGTGCAGGTAGCCCACAAATCGGTCAGGTAACTTGTCGACGAACAAACGAACAAACGACGAACAAGTATCAGAACTCTCATAAGTTCTACCAAAATAATAATAAAAAATATATCATGGTGAGAACTCTGCGTGTCACCAATAAAAGAATAATTCTGTTACACCAACCTTATTTTATTCAACGTATTCGAAACTGAAGTTTGTTCGTCGACTGAGCTCATCACGACTCTACACTTTGCTGGTTATTCAGACGCCTGTTCGTAGTTTGGCAAACTTCGTTCAATTCTTGTTTGTTTGGCAACGTGAGTGAGTAATGTTTGAATCTTCACCCGTTGCAAATCAATTCAGCCTAATTAATGACAGGTTCCAAAACCAAAGGATAAAATTACCACAGCCCGACACATCTTCTTATTTTACGGCACATATGGTTTGAGGGAGTAACCAGCACATGCGCGAAATAATATACTCATCCTTCCAACAGCACAGAAGGGGTGCAGCCGGCTCTTCAAGTTGTGAACCGTGCGCACCCACAGACTTTTGTAGTTTTTTTTGCAAACTAGGAAATGAGTGTGGATCGAACATCGAGGATGTATATTGCACAAGAATAACGAAAAAGTCGTGTCCAACGCTCTATCAACTGGGCTACAAGAGCTCAGTGGTTTCACGGGGTATATTGTGGCCAAGGTACACTGGTGCGCAAGCGCACACCTTGCCAGAAAACCTACATATATACGTAGGGGATCTCTACTACCAAAATCAGACAACGCAGTAATAATTCATGCAGTGGCATGATTGGACGGATCGCCAAACTGCACAGGTACTTGCTTGGTGATCACAGCTATAACCTACAGGCTTGGCAGCCCAGGCATTGCAGCAGCCTAGCTGGATCAGGCAATTTTTTCTTGAGGGAGCAAGATTTAAAAAATCTAGAATATATGGAAAATTAAAGGCAAAATGACCTATTATATCAAGTGTTTTGAAGCAAAGACAGATCCACCGCGGTGCTCGTTGAGTATGGTTGTTGTTTTCAGTAAAAATTATGGTAGTTCACATTACCGTTAATACTAAATCTGTATGATGCACTAAGTACCTTTAAACCTGAAGTGTTCTAATTGGTCTCCTTTAAGGCAGCCCTGTCTTATTACACTGTGAAACAAAGCCTAGCGAGAAACTTTCGCCACCAGAGTGCACTCGTGTTACGCCAGCCTACTGTCAATTTATAAAAAAAAAAGGCAGACGAGTGGTGCGGGGTTGTTCCTCTGGACTGTTCAATCACAATTTGGTTTAAGTCAGTTTGTAATAGTGCGGAATGCCTATTTCTGAACCTAACAGGTAAATATTGTTCAAGTGTAGCAAGTTTGAATTAATTAGTCAAAATTATCTTTAATTTGTGTGCATCTTAGAATAAATATATGGCTTTCAAGGCTATGTTTAATGTCTACTTCTATGTTTTCAATGATATCGATTTAGAAATTATGAAGATTGTTCGAAATACAAAAAAGCTACTAAAACCAAATGTTGAGCTGAATAATCCCAATTTTGGGATGAAATTTGTCTGTTTACAATTAAAAAAATTTTTGACACTTCAAATCGTTTTATTGTGATATAAAAAACAATTCGACCGTTTCCTATTTACATAGTAAGCATGCATTTACGTTATGTTATATCAGAACTTTTTATTCTACACATGATCAGCCAGTATGAGTTTTGTTGACTTTTAAAACCTTTTGATATTTTTCATAGAAACGTATCAATCCAATACACCACCACTGAGTTCGATATTATTGTTACTGTGACAATCAACAGTACAAACCTGCGTCGTCCCACAGACAGGTACGTACCTGCCTATTCAGTGTATAGCCAAAGACGAACATCCAGCAGTCGAAGTGTTGGCTTTGCCAATAGTTCGACAGTCAATAATTTGCTTACCTTTATTTTCGGTAAATATAAATGTACGGGTTGATTTTTAAAATACAAACGTTCTGTGCCAAATCTTAGGTCTGAGACGTAACAATGAATTGTTACTTTTTCTCAGAAACAACTCCCCCCAAGAAATCCGATCAGGAATGCCTCCAACTGGAGACGTGTGTGATTAAAACAGTTTCTACAAAAATTATCTTTGAAATAGCTGAAAGGTTTAGTCTGTACACAGAGCATAAAGCCAGCGTTTCGATGGAAGCAAATGTCAGGTTAAGTCACTCTTCGGCGATGAAAATTGTAACATAGTTCAAATCTAAGTGCTAAGTTGTTGTGTCGAACACGAAAAAGTTTATGATTTACTGATTCGATCAGTTAGTTAAGAAGTGTTTTATTCAATGCCGGTGTTATATTTGGGCCGACAAACAGGAATACGTTTCGTGTATTGGGATTTGAGCGCGTTTGTTACAAAGATCCGTTACTCCTTGCCAGTATGAAACACAAAGAATTTTTGAGTCATAAGGTCAAGTAAACGACCAAAATATGCTCATCCTGAGAAAGAATACTTTTAAAAACTCAGTAAATATATGGCTAGGTTGATTTTCAACCTTGCTTAAACTAAACACTGAAAAAATGTCCCGTCATCAAATCATATACAAGGATAGTAAACTTCAAATAATAAACATTTGTATCCAAAGCAAGGGTTAATTTTCAGAAATCATCATAACTCGTCTTTTAATGTTTGTTTGTACACGTAGCTTTTATTTGCAATTACAGCAAGTTGTTAAGTCATAATGAAATAAAAAAAATCCAGTCAAGTCTAAACCCATTTTGAAAGGAAAACCGAAATCAAAGAAGAGAGGTTAAAGGGTTTAACCGACTGTCATCCGGTTAGAGGACACCCGATCCGAAGTGTGGACCTGAGTTAACGAAACGAATTTGGCGCGGCGATGCCTTTTGGAAGCGATCGCGTTGTAATCACTCTTCACCTCCGAAGGAAACCCTTACAATTCGATTTAAATGCGGCAACATTGTGGTGTTCCTTATTGTGTCCAAATTGATACACGATTTCGAAAGATATTACGTTACACAGGCCGGCGGTGAAATGCCATTCTTCGCTGGGTCCGTTTCATGGTTTAGGTAGCATATTCATGAGTCTCGGTAAAGCGGTATTGCCTTTTCAAAAGTGTAACTTTTTTTTTACTGGCGAATAAAACATAAATCACTGCAAAATTGTGTGTACGTGTGTGTGCGTATATATTCGATTACTAGTATGAATGTACATTTCTCTCTTCCTGTTTTTCCTGTGCGCTCACTGAAGGTGAAATTTTTCTATGTCCGTGACGATAGCCGTCCACAGGAATGTTTCGCTGACTTATACAAACTTTTCCTTTATTAAACTGGTGTTGGACAAAGACCCTGTACTTTTGCGCACACGAATCTAACCAAATTCGCGCAAGTTAACAATGCCTGGAAAAATGCCTTACAGGCGATTATTCTACCAGATGAGATAGTCTTTGAGGGATGACACGTTTTCCGAATGCCACCTCTGGTAATCGGCGTCTGATACGGGTTCGTCTGAGAGAACTAGAGAAAGTCGTCTGCGGCGATTAGCAAGGTTCTTTCATCTTTTCAATACTTGTCATGTATTCATAGGGATAACTTCCCTTTAGCAAATTACATTTAAATGCGCGCAACAACCTGTCATATAGGAAGAGATTGCCACTACGTAATTCCGCAAGTCAAGAAATTCAAAGCACCTTGTTTTTATAGATAAATATTGATTATTACGTGTCACTACATTTACAATTGTATCGGTGTTTATCAAAGCAAGAATCAGAGAGTGAACGTCCATTTGATGGCTTTTACGAGATTTGAATCGTAAAGGATCCTCCGTTATAGTTGAGAATCAGAACGTTTGTTATATAAGAATGGAGGTCGCGCTTCAGCCTATAACCTATGGGTGGTTGATGCATTCCCCGTCTTCCCATTCACAACTTGCCCTGATTTTGTTGCCAACTGTTTGATGACGTCAGAAAAACGACTAAGCATAATATTTGAGGCCGCGGTTCTACCTTCGTGCTGGTAGCCCACAAATCGGTCAAGTAACTTGCCGACGGACAACCTAATATCAGAACTCTCATACGTTCTCTCAAACTAATAATAAAAAATATATCATGGTGAGAACTCTGCGTGTCACCAACAAAAGAATAATTCTGTTACACCAACCTTATTTTATTCAACGTATTCGAAACTGAAGTTTGTTCGTCGACTGAGCTCATCACGACTCTACACTTTGCTGGTTTTACAGACGAATGATTGTGATTTGGCAAAATTCAATGAATTCTTGTTTGTTTGGGAACGTGAGTGAGTAAGGTTTGAATCTTCACTCGCTGGACATAAATTGAGCCTAATTAATGACAGGTTCCAAAACCAAAGGGTAAATTTACCACTAAATCAGCACATGCGCGAAACAATAAACTCATCTTTCCAAAGCACAAAAGGAGCGCCAGCCGGCTCTTCTAAGAGCAACAGTTTTTCTCCTCTACCACATATGGCCCCGCATGCAGCATGCTTAGTGTGTATGCACACAGTCAAACCCAACGCTATTGAACTAATGCTCATCCACAGACTTTTGTAGTTTTCCTATCTTTTCTTTGTGAATTCGAGCAACTGGAGGTAGATGTGAGGCTTATAATATTTTTCATTGTTTGAAAATAAACATTTCTCCCATGCGTCATTGCAAAGCTTTTATTCCGCAGTGTAATAACAAAGCACATGCGTATCAAACGCTTACACGAAACACAGCACAGAGCTTAAAAGCCAAACATAGGCTTGCAACCAGAAAATATACCTTCAAGTTGTAACGTTTCAAACACACTTAATATCAAACTACTTTATACCGTTTTAAACATGACAACTTGGGTTTGATATTCGGTGAATCGTAACATAGTTTTATGGATTTAATAATCTGTCCATCTAGCACAATTAAACGTAACTTTTATTAACCGACGCAGGTGAAACATCGGTCAACAAAAATGATGTTTAATTGTTCTAGAAGCACAGCTTATTAAAATATAAGATGCCAGGCAACAACAGCAACATATAGTTTCATGGAGTGTCGGCTGTTTCATTAGTGATTACATGGGCCCACTCAGGGAAAGCACCCATGCCGAAATATGGAATAGCAAAAGTGTTGGAAAAAACAAGAATAACCAGAACTCCTAACAGCACAGGAACCCATCCAGCTTTTATCTAAAAACAAATACCTTTGTATCCATGTTCTGATATTAGCTAACAAAAACGTTCTCCTAAATCGTATAGCTGTTGTGTGTTCTGCTTTATTACGTCAAAATAATTCAAAAACAGAAAATATTCCGGCTTTTTTTTGAAATTTACAATCAGGATCCAAATTTCAAAATAAATGATCTGGTGTGCACAGCTATGATGGCTACGGGTGGTATGCAGAATCCCCCACTAAATTTAATCTATTTTTAAAATTAAACGAGGATTCTGCATCGCGTCTAAACAATTAAGCTTGATTTCTGCATATCCTTCCAATATATTTATGAAAGTAATGCTTCAAATAATATATAATTTACCATGTCGACGACTTTCAAACGACCATATGAGAAGGCAATGGCGTTATAAGGTGATCCAACAGGCAACAAAAACGCCATTGACGACGCGAAGACAGGTCCCAGCATTAGATAAAGGGGATGAATTTGTGATAACACGGCCTAAACGGTAGAAATTATACTCAAAGTTTTTGATAATTAACCATCTCACCAGCAATTTGAACAATACCATTATATCACAAAAAGTTTATAGTTATACATACGTAAAAATCTTACCAGTTGGGCGAAGATTGGGGTGAATATGGCTGCCGCTGCGGCGTTGTTGGAAATTTGAGTAAATACGGTTACAATCAAAGTGCAGCCCAAAAGGATCACCCAGTCATCAACCGACTTGTCAAATACAAGCAAGTTGCCTACCCACGTTGAAAAACCGGATCTCTATTTTTGGAAACTGTTAATTCTCAATTTCAATTTTACCGCAATAATTGTCAGCATGTTTTTCTTACCGTAGCGCCAGCAGCGAGTGCGTAACTTCCAGAAAACAGAAACAAGATTCCCCACGGAAACTTTCGATGAACAGTTTTCCATTCCAATACGGAGGGTACGGGTTTTTTAATTTCTGTAATGCGACCAATTGAAGTTTGTGTGAAGTGTTTCAAAACTTTTAGGGACACGAAACATTCTTTCGCGGCAAAATGTTACGTTTCGGCGAAAAAGCGTATGGAATTAACGTGCAGTTTACAAAATAGTCTACACCCTCACGCATCCGTGGTCTCGATTCAGTGAATCCGGAATATCCGAACTTTACTTTATTATTTAAACCAAAAATTATGTATTTGGGAAATTGATATATTTTTGCGAAATAAAAACATATCTACTTACCAGTCGGGTCTTCACTGTTAAAGAAAATTGGCTTCTGACTTGGTAGAATAAAAAGCAGGATAGACATTGCAACGGCCACAGTTCCGTCTGTGACGTAACCAACAGGAAAAAGAACTGCCCAACCAGGCATAAACCCAGGATCACGAAAGAACCACAAAAATGCAGTAAGTACGAATATGACCAGTACCGTAACTTCAGACCATCTGTATAAATGGCCAGGAATTTGTTTTGCTGACATACTGGTAGATAATGTTTTTTAGATAAACTGCTTCAGCAATACATTTCCACTGTCGGCTTTCCTAGCGGTAACCATCGTTGTATATACACATTGTGTAGCAACTATAAACATGGAACATTCTTTAACATACAAAAACTACGTAATATTACCTAATAGGCCCAAGTTTCCCGTGTTCTTCCTTAATTACTTTCATCACCGCTCTTTCGCCAGCTGATGTTTGGCCCTTTCCCCGAAAAACAGTTTTTACACATTGCCATCTGTGAAATATTGGTGTTAGGATGTTTAAATCAAGTTTTTGGTTGGTAAGACTTTTTTTAAAAATGCTTATTACGAGGTTTCGTACTTCCATCTCTAATATTTTCTGATGATACTTACTCGATTCCAAAGAAGTACCAGCAAAGCCAAGCGTACGAGAGTACAAAAATGACTAAAGCTTGTGGAAGAGCGTATACGATCCAGTTTCCGAATGTCAGTTGCACATCTGCTCCAGGAAACGCCCTACAAAGTTTAACCAAAGTCCTATAATTAGGCAAATACTTGATACAACCACTACAAGCCAACCAGGTTACCAAGTGGTAACGTCAACATCAACCTACAGTTTGTATTGCCCTGTCAGTATCAAATTAGGGAATGTCCCGGTAAGGGCTGCCGTCCCTCCGATTCCGGAAGCAAAAGGTATGCAGAGGGTAATTCCCTTAATGATGGACTCAAGTTTCTGGTTTTCTGATTGTTTGAAAGATTCCATGTCCTAAATATTGATTAGATATGAAAAAGTGTTTGTGTTCAGTCTCATCATATCGAGTTTACCAAAAGTTTGGCAGCTTGTTTGTTTAGTAAGGCCAAAATTTGGGTCCACGCAATCTTTTTTTCACCAAGGTTTAAAGTAAAAAAATTATACAATTGAATAATTACATTTAAACAAAGTTCAATTAATTAATGAATTGATGTGATAAACAAAAACATAAAGCGACTAGAAATGACCCGGCGTTCAGTCAAAGTGTGAAACGTGACAAACAGCTTTCACTCAACAGTGTTCACCCCGTATTTGAACAGACATCATTTTTGTTGTTTTCACGCCTCAGTGCACCGCACACGGTAATGATGACGCACACGCATGCCACAGACATATATTTTCTGGAATTTTCCACAATCTATCGTACATGCTATCAACTGAGTCATAAATGCCTGTGTGCTGACCTGACTTCCATTGTTTTGTGATCAATTCGACGAAAATATTTAACAGTTTAAGTTGAGCTGTTTTGGGCAAAATCTATATTTGTGAGAAATATTGAACCTACCTGTTCATTTCCAGCGTTCGCTTCTGAACTGACGACGTTGGTTGGTATTTCTCCCAACTCTATCTACAGGCAGAAAAACACTATACTGTAATTTATACTTTGCACTAAATTCATTTATACTTTGAACGGTTGGATGTTGTAAGACACAGTGGAAACATTTTCAGGATTTTCTTCGAGATCCGCATCCGACTCCGACAGCATGTCGCTCTTTTTCTTAAAAAAAGGTTAAAAGAAGTTCAAATTGAAGAAAAGTAATACATATAAGCAAGTGAAACCAATAATACGATTTCTGTGAGCTGCATACAGATCGTCTAGAGTCACACCAAAGCTGCACTTATCAGACCTTATAAGTCGAAACAGTGGCCATCTGTATGCACCTCACAGAAAGTAAAGTCGTTTAGCTGTTACAAAAAATGAGGAAAACAGACACACGATATAAATGCCAACTTACTTTTTCTATATTCCGCTTAGATTCAGCTTCAAGTTCTTTGTAAACAGCTTCAACCATAGGCAACATCATCGCTGTCGTTGCAGTGTTGCTTATCCACATCGACAGAAAAAAAGTTATTGACATAAATCCGAACAGCAGCCTACAAAATAACACTTTTGTCAGGTATGTGCCAACTACGTGAGCTGAGGACAGTTGTGCACACAATTTCGACCTATCAGGTCTCATCAGTGCAGCATGCAATGTGTGTCTCAAAATAAATGTTACAAAATCTCACAGTCTTGGCTTGGTTCCGATTGCCATCAAAATTCTCAGTGCGCATCTTCTGTGAAGTCCTGTGTCCTCCACCGCAATGGCGATGATGAGCCCTCCCACAAACAGCCAGCTCGCATCCCGGAAAAATGAAGCGCTCACCTCCGCTCCCGTCATGATCCCACTTATCGGGAACATGACAAGAGGAAGAAAAGAGGTAACAGCTAGAGGGACGACTTCCGCGATCCAATAAACAGCCATGAGAAGGATTGTGTAACCGCATGCTGCCACCTAGTAACGGTATTGGGGAAATTGAAGACAGGTTTTTCGTTTAAAAATAACTGTTTTTACTTAGGCCCACAACTCATTGATAAGTAGCCTATGTTGATTGGCAGACTAATGTAGCGAAAATGACACACGGCAATAATGCTTTCCTTTATGCGTTGTTTGATTATATGCGTTGTTTATTTAACGCTCTCCTAAATAACACATATGTGCACAACTCATAGCAATATGCTTTCGTTTTTCTTCTGTTTTTTGCACTCACGTTTCATCGAATTCCCCTTAGTGTTTACGCACTATAGTCGTTTTCTATGTTAGCCACCGTAACGCTCCATTGGTTAACGTGCAAGTCGTTAATTGGTTGACTGCCCGGCGCAAGGAGTGCTGTGTGTATGACCGGGAAGTCTTGAGATGGGTGTCGTGCTGTTCGGTTGTTATTTGTGTCGTAATTTGTATTGAAGGGTTTATTGGCGTATACTGGTATTGTAAGTAAGTTTTATCATCTTATATGCGCAAAAGAGCCATAATAATCAATGAAAGCTTTTATCATCGTTTTTCACTTTATTTCATTTATTAAAGTCCCAGACGCCCATTTAGTAAAACCAGTGTGAGGTATTTTAGCTTTAGTGGTGAGTCGTTATTGCAGGGTCCGTGCCTTTTCTGAATTAGGGAGGCAGCGTTGGGTTGCCGAAATAATACCGTGACAGTACAATCGATCACAGTTAGTTCGGTAACCCTAACTTTGATGGTAGCGGCCAACCAGCTTGCTAAAACAGTATTGTAGCCCAGGTTGTCCGCAGACTTGGACCACCCTGAACTAAACATAACCCTACTTGGAACTCCAAGTGGTTCGGTAAAAGACAGAGAAAAAATGATTCAACTAATCTTACCTTACTCTGACTAATCAAGGGGATCGGAAGTAGGATGAGAGGTAGTATAACTGACAACGTTCCACGAAACGCCCAAACTCTTCGGATCCAGAGAGACACACACATGTCTATAATATTTTCTATCCTCTATCAAAACACACAGCACTCAGCACAATAAATAACTGCCAAAAAAATCGTAGCAGAAATAAAGAGAGTAAAAATTTAATGCTTCTCGTAGATGTACATCATCCGTCTCATTTTGAATTTTACCACAGAATTATGCGACGCTTTCACCATGACAGGTGGCTATAGATTCGTACCCTTGTATCTCAGCGATCTGCATCTTTTTTTCTCTGATGTGCCTTCTTCTTATCCACAGATAATTCCTGGAAATACTCACCTCGCTTGTTTTGCGGATGGTGTAAATCCTTCGAATTGTTTTTGAATTTCAAGGAGTCATGTTTAAATCTTCGCCTACTGCAAACCGATCAAGCCTAACAAAAGGTTCGCAATCAAGCGGTAAATTTATTTGGATAATACAGTGGCCACCTGATAATAGACTAATGAAGAAACTTCACGAATTCAGACTTTGTTCAATTCGTATCTGGGTATTTTATTTTACGCTAAACAAAACATTAACACTACCGCTACTAAAAGCGAAACAAAAGAAAAGAATAAATAAAAGAACAGGTTTGAACAGAAATGGATAATCGTAGAAACATAGAAATAAAAAGTGATCATTGTTGTCGGTAAGCACATCATTTTTTTGCTTAAACCTCCCACAGCGACAGTTTTCCTTAACCTTTGACCCTTCGCCCCGCTATAACGTCATCGCGCACGTCATCATAAAAGCATTCTGGCGCTTTCAATCGGTCATTTGACGGGACTCGGCGGCGGCGTTACGTACTTATCCGCCGATGACGTCGACGGCAATGACGTCGTACTTGTTGGGGACTTGTCAATGCGGGTGGTTTGGACCCTCAAGCTCGTGGGGGTCCCGTGCTGATCCCAGCGGGGTGAAATATTCAGGTCGCTGCGAGAGAAAGTTTGGTTCCGCAATCTAGTGTTGTATGAACCTGGTAGGAGTCTTTGAGACACAGGCGGGGAGAAATTTCCACGCGGGCGGGGGGTGCTGGCCGCACTGGAAGTGACGTCACTCGCATTTCCGGTGCGCGAGCCGGCTTTGAGTGTCGAATCGCTGTCGGTGTCCAAGCTGGAACCGTTTCACGTCACCAACGGCACTCTATCGCTTTGGGGGTGTTTTGGGTCGAAGGGGTTTCCCCTTCTGTCATCAAGAAACTTAAATCGATGCCGGGGACGGTGTCTTCGGTGCCTTCCATCTCTAGGTCATCAGAGCAAACCAGTTCGATGACCATTGTCCCACGTTTCGGATGGTGCCGAATCGAATTGCAGTTGACTTTGTGATCGTCGCCGAGAGATATGACGATGCGATTGGCGGGAATAGACTTGGTGCGCTGGGGGGTTTTTCTGGGGGTGTTCACTTCCTCAACTGGACCACGATACGACGGTTGAGCGTCAGTTTCATCGATATAGGAAATACCATCTGCTGAAATTCAAACAAACATTGCTTTATCTCAAAACAGTGGACATCTGTCTATTGGCTTCATAATGCTTATATATCTTTTGTATTGTGTTGGAGTATTTGTCAAATATTATATACAAAGTGAACTGTAATAACAGTTAATATGATAGTAAACCGCTTTTAAACGAAATAGCCCCAGTAAACATAAATGATCAAAGTTACGTGTCGACTTACAGTAAGGTCGTGGTTGCATTGGGGTAACTGTTGCAACTTGCTTCTTCGGTCCATCTGTTGAAAAAGGAGAAAGTTTGTTATCAAGAAAACTCGAAATTTTCTTTCTAATCTGTGACAGCTTCCCATAGCCATGCACTCAATGCGATTATGGTGCGTTGGAAAATTGAAATACCCGCCATGCAAGCTTTTAAGTAATTATTATTAGCTGATTCCTCGTGATCAATTAATAATAGTTTCTCCTTTCATATTTTGCCAGAATCTAATGCATGTCCCTGTTAACAAGCAGTTTCCTGGCTTCGGGTTCATCATATCTCATCGTGCCACGGTTGGAGTAAATGTTGTTGCTGTTATTCTCATGTGTGTCGGATGTCGGCTGGTTTTCGCCAACCCTGCAACAAAAAAATGCGACCTTGTAACGAGTTGATCGATAGGTCAAGGGTTCGAATTCCGTGTGCGGTGGTTGTTGTAAATTCTTACGTGTTTTGTGGAGGTTTTTCGTCGGGCTTGTACTTCTTCTGTCTGCATAGGGCAATGTGCTCGTTGCGCCGCAAGAAGAATACAAGTTCGACAATCATGATGAGAACGAAAGCGATGAGAAATACAACTGCATAAAACATACATTTGCTTGGTAAGGATGAACGTAGTTTAACATGGGTTGACACCCACTTACTGAAGAAGCTATATTTCACGCTTATACACGATTACGAAATAGAGAATTGGGAAAGTAAAAACCTGTTTATCTTTTTGTTCGACCCCATAAACCTGTTTTATTGCCGTAATCGGAAATATGAAAATCCCCAACAAGAAAACCAAATCTTGTTTCCAAATAAGGTGGGTAAAAGTAACCCAATTTGGTTTGCTTTGTAACCCAGGGGTGGCCGATAAAAGGACCTCAATGGGTGCAGTGACGCTGCACTTTTCTCACCGAGAGGTCGTTCAGCTGTGAACCAAATCGCGCGGCCACAAAATCTCATCGTTCGAACAAATCCACATATTGTTACTCAAATCCAATTTGTTGAGTGAGGTGCACGAAACTCTAAAAACATCGGAAACCAGACAACGCTTTTTCACCGCAAATGTCTCAGTGTCTTAATTTACATGCTAATTTCTTACTCCGAGCTGAATGGCGCCTTCTTCTTATCCACAGATAATTCCTGGAAATACTCACCTCGCTTGTTTTGCGGATGGTGTAAATCCTTCGAATTGTTTTAGAACGTCAATGAGTTATGTTTGAATCCTCGCCTACTGCAAACCGATCAAGCTTAACAAAAGTTTCGTAACCAAGGGGTGTTACGTATTTTTACGTTACATAGCAACGTTCGCATTCATAGAAATATGAACTATGGTCACATAACAGCCAGTTTCGTCATCAACCTCCGGAATCTCTTTCTATGGTTTTTTTGTGTTAAGGCATTTTAGGTAGCGTCTTGTCCAGCATATCTGTAGCAACGGTTGCTTTCTCACGTGATTTGATCTCGTAACTAGTTTCTATGCAACAGCTGTGTTTTATGTGATTTTATTGGCCAGCTTAAATGTGTCGCCTTAGAGAAGTCCTTCATTGTTTTTGTGTGAGAGTGCGTCTTTTGTTAACTGTTCGCTGACCGTTAGTCCTTTTTTTTGGACACTCTTTATGGGGACTGGAAGCTTCTTTTGGGCAAGGGCAATATTGCTCACCGATTACGGCCGCGGTTTCACGCTTTACTGCTTCGACCTGACGCCCGACCAGGCTTTCAGATTGGTAAAACACGGGAACCTTCGTCTGGAGGCACATTTTGGAACGGCGCTGCCGAATTCTATAAATACTTTGGTGTGCGCCGAATTTGACTGCATTATTCAAATCGACAAATTCAAAAAAGTCATTTTCGACTATTCGGCCGGAGTGTGCGATGGACAAAACTGAAAACGCGTCGATTTTGTTGCGCAATTCGGCCACACGAACTCGGTTTTATGGCATGTACGCCCGCGACGAGCTGACAAACCTAAATCACCCCAAGCCCAAGGTTTGCGTCGTAAATACTGACGAAAGTAACGCATTGGCTTGCTTTGTATTTCGATTCAGAGGTTCGCGGCGAATATTACGACACGTTAGGCCGACGACCGTTTCACAGAGAAATCGTCGCCTTTTGAAATAAAAACGCCGACAGGTAGACGTCGAATTCGCCTGTTATCGAAACCCCTTGTCGTCGGCGTGCGGACCCCATTGCATCTACTGTTTACTGTTTCGCGCGCGCGGATTTTTCATGTCACAGATTGTCAATGCGTTTTCATTCGACCTGAGTGAAAACGACAGAATTTCCCCCGCCGCAATTGCAAAACTGTAACTCTTTTTTTACTGGCGAATAAAACATAAATCACTGCAAAATTGTGTGTACGTGTGTGTGCGTATATATTCGATTACTAGTATAAATGTACAAGTATCTCTTCCTGTTTTTCCTGTGCGCTCACCGAAGGTGAAATTTTTCTATGTACGTGACGATAGCCGTCCACAGGAATGTTTCGCTGACCTATACACAAACTTCTCCTCCTAAACTGGTGTTGGATAAAGACCCTGTACTTTTGCGCACACGAATCTAACCAAATTCGCGCAAGGCAGCATGCCTGGAAGAATGCCTTACACGCGATTATTCTACCAGATCAGATAGTCTTTGAGGGATGTCACGTCTTCCATAAGCCATGTGTCTACACAACTCTAAATATCTAAAATACCTGTTCGTCTGAGAGAACTAGAGGAAGTCGTCTGCGGCGGTAAGCAAGGTTCTTTCATCTTTTCAATACTTGTCATGTATTCATTGGGATAACTTCCCTTTAGCAAATTACATTTACACGCGCGCAACAACATGCCATAGGAACAGTTTGCCGCCACGTAATTCCGCAAGTCGAGAAATTCAAAGCACTTTGTTTTTATTGATAAATATTGATTATCATCTATCTTTTACTACGTTTCCATGGCCACTTTCGCACATAGCCCGAAAACATGGCCCGATCGCATACTCGGCCCGAACGAACAGGCGCATAACCGCTTGCGTTTCCATGGCCGTTTTGTGACCGGTGAGGCGTATAGATTTTTGGGATTTCCCTTGCGCGGCAGCTGGCAGATGCTGTCTTGCAGAGTATCGGACAAAGTGGTTTTGAACAAAACGTGCCATGGAACCACAAACATCACAAGATTTAGTTCTGTTAACTGTTTTTGCATTACAATTAGCTGTTTTGATTGTTATGGTGCAGAACCAAACTACATGCCTTCAGGCAACAAGTATGCTTATTGCACATGACCTCAGTGGCCAGGCTACAGTTAAAAAAAGAAGGTTTTGGATGCTTCAAAGGTTTGGAGGAGTATTTCTTCCTTTCTTTGAGCACAGTTTATATTATCTTAATAATAATACAGATCTACTGATTGGTGGGACACTGTTGTGAAAAACTTCGATGACTCCGATTGGCTAAAACATTTCCGGATTAGAAAGTCTACTTTTCAACAGCTTATTTTGCTGCTTGGTGAAGATTTGAAACCAGGTTATACATTTTGAACTAGATTTTTTGTGAACTTTCCATAAACTTAAAAACATTGTCATTTGTAGATGATAGATCAGTTAGGACACCTATACCCCTTGAAAAAAGGATTGCAGTTGCCTTGTATAAATTAGCTTCAGCAGCTGAATTTAGAGTTGTTGGAGTTGCCTTCGGAATACACAAGACATCCGTTCACCGGTGTTTGCACAGGTACTGAGCAAATACAGGAAACTATATTGCAGCTAAAATGTTTTTCTTGTAGGTTTTGTAAGGCTCTTTGCAAGAAACACAAACAGTTCATTTATCTTCCTAAATCCACTGAAGCCCAAATAATAGCAAATCAGAATCATCAAAAGTCTGGATTTCCGCAAGTATTTGGGGCAATTGATGGATGCCATATACATGTAAAACCACCAAAACATGGAATAAGAGATTTTATAAACAGAAAAAGGTTCCCATCTCTTGTGCTTCAAGCAGTGGTTGATAATCAGTATAGGTGAAGATTGTATGATTCTGTTTATATTTCATTACATTTAATATATGTTTTTAAGATTCAGAGATGTCTCAGTCAAAATGCCTGGCAGTGTGCATGACGCATCTGTGCTGCGTGCCTCTCATTTGTACAAAAATGCATCCAACCTACCAAAAGTACAAAGTTTTTAATATCACCATGCTTCAACCAATTTAAGTTGTTATGTTTGTGTTTAATAGGGCACCATTACCATCAACAATGTACAGATTCCTTTGATGATTGTTGGAGATTCTGCATACCCCTGGCTCATGAGGCCGTACACTGGGTCTAGCTTAACTGACAAACAGGAGACATTTAATTATCACCATAGCAGTGTTCGTATTGTGGTTGAGAATGCTTTTGGGAGGCTTAAGGCTCGTTGGCGAATATTGAAGCGACAACTAGATGTTGACATGAAAGAAGCTCCTTTCATTATTGCAGCATGTTGCATAATGCATAACATGTGCGAAGAGGCCCAATCACCTGTCCCAAGGGATACTGAAATTACTCTGATCCATGGGTCCACTTCACAACCAGATGCTGCAGTGGACAGTCAAGTTCGCACCACCATTGCAGATTATTTATGTAATTTGTAATAAAGTAGCACCAAATTTCATTTCATCAGTTCTTTTTAATAAAATGTAAATATGAATTGAATGTTTGCATTGTTGCAACAGTACAAGAAGAAAAGAAAGAAAACATGGCACTTGAAATTCACAATAATTTGCCTTATTTTGAAGTATTTTGTGAATCAATAGACGAGGTGAGCACATCAGCTAGACGTGTCAGGACATTAACCATGTTTTCTATATTTTTTTGGTTAGTTTCTTGGCTGTCTTTTAAAAAATTTAGTATATTTTCAGTGCTGGCACTCTCCTTTTTTTTCATCACTGCACTCTGCCGTTTTCTTCTTCTTGTTCTGCTTGAAGAACCTTATAAAAGACCATATAATATTAACTAAAGCAAAATGGTTTCATGGAACATTACCTGTAATAGTTCGGGAACTACATGGCTCCTCGCAGCTATGTGACTCTTCTGTTGGTGCTTGGGGATATTCTTCGGATTGTGGAAATGTTTCAGACTCTTCTTCTGGATGCACGGGTGGTGTGACAGATTGGGGTTGTGAGTCTATTAGGTGTTCAGTTAAATCCAATGGAATTTCATCAAGTATGTACACTGCACAATAAACATTGCAATTCAGTTTTGTGACAATTAAGTGCACACACTTATTGACAAACCATCCTCAGAGTCTTCATGCTCTTCAAGACTCTGTGGCAGAGGTTCTTTACCAGACTCAAACCCGGAGGCATGATGCATTGCCTGGTAGAAGAATTTTTTTATGTTATATGTAAATGCAAGTAATAGCAAACATATACACATACCAGTGATCGAGGTCTTGTTCCGAGGATTTCATCCATTTTTTCAAAATGATTCCAGTCTAAACCTTTGGATGAAGCACCTGATCTGTTTAAATCCCCTTTTATTTTGTTATACTTTGATTTAAGTAGCCGCCACTTCCGTCGAACTTGATGTCTGAAAATGTTAACCTGCAGTTGTGCAAGTGAGCCTATTGTGGGAAACAATTTCGATTTAAATAAAAATACTTCACACATGTCAAAATTGTGTCCCTTTTTTCTCATTTCTTCAGCTGCCTGCTGCATAACATCTTTATTTCTTCTGGATTTGCTATCCGTTTTCGCTACCAAATTTAGTTGCTTTGCAATAACAATTAAATCGTTGGTTTGCGCGTCAGTCCACTTTTTTACAACACCTTCTACTTTCGCCATCTTTCTGAATTATTTCTGGATAAATAATATATCCTATATATACCCTTTTGCAAAGAAATATAAGCGAACATCTGCCTTTATGCTGGGTTGACTTAACTTTTACGACCACTTTAACATCTGCAGACTTGCAAAGTCAACAAAACCAACATCTGCACTTAACGCTGCGTTGACATAATTTTTATGACCAGTTCAACACCTGCAGACTTGCAACATCAACAAAACTAAAATCCGTCGGGCCGAGTATACTCCGCCTCAACTCCGTCAGGCAACCCCTTCTAGACCGCCCGCCCGATCGCCAGTTCAGTGGCCATGGAAACGTAGTATTTGTGTGAAAAAAGTAAGTCGCTGGCTTTTCAGATGGCAGAGTTACACCATAGAATACTAAAACATGGAATGGAAACTCTTTTCGTCACGCATGAGTAACACTTTACGCAAAATGAAAAATGCATTGGGTTAAATGCGATTTTGGCGTTTTTCGGCGGCGAAAAACTCCAAGTTAATGTAACCATAAGAATTTATTTAAATGTAATTCAAGTAGTTTCATCCTTAATCTTTTAAAATATGTGGATGATTTTAATTATGACGCGCTCTAATACACTTTTTAACCGTGTGTTACAAGTCACCTTACTGACTAAAAAAATGTTAATACGTCATCGCGTCAACCTCAAAGATGACGTAAGACATGTAATTACGTCACTCAAGTGATGACGTAATGTTTTAGATTTGCATATCTGCCTAAAAAGCAATCATGGGATTCAGAAACCTAATATTTGAACAAAACAGTCTGACCCAGAGGTCACATTTTTGCAGTCATTATTGGGTATGTATCAAAATGTTTCATAACTCCTCTTTTTGTAAAGACATATGTTGGATAGATGGTGCAGTACTACATGAAATAGTTTTTGGCCCAAAATGTCAGATTGTAGCCTTTGTAAACCAGATAAGATAGGGCCAAATTTAGCTGCTTAATTTTGAAGATTGTATTTACTTGGTTAACCATACTTAAATCTGGCCGTTTTTCATCTTTTATGCAAATAATATTAAATAATAAATAAATAGTGGTAACTATCTAAAACATATTGACATAATCAAATAAATTCTTGTGTCGTTTTTTATATTCCATTGGTTTTGAGCAATTCATGCCACATATGAGCCGATGCTCTGTGAATATTAATGAACTTGCTTTTTTTGTACTAGTAATCTACTTTATTCATTTTCCCACACATCACTGAGTTTTCTATTTGATTTCATTGTAAATATTTGGTTGCATATTGGCATTTTTGTCTGAAAGTTTGCCTTTTAAGTGTTGATTAGTCCAATATCCCTGAGAAGAAAACAAATTTGATGGAAATTATTTTTGTCAAACTATTGCACACGTAACAGAAGTATTTTTTTTACTCTTATCATAACACTTGGTTGAATGCTCCTGACACAGTTGAAAATATGTAATGTTTTGTTGAACTAAACATAATTGCCTTTTGTTTCAGCAAAATTGGACCTTAATATATTAACAACCTTTTTCACTAGTCATTTTTTTTCTTCTCAGATTAGTTTTAAGTAAAACACAACAGAATTTGATTTAGATATGTATTAAAATGCTTCTGAGGAGACATGTCATGTTGAAGAAAAAGATGAAAGTTTTCAGAATTTGCTCGTATGCAAACACTTAAAAACAAATTATAGTTGGTTTATATTGGAAGTATTCCCACTGCCCTTGAGTATTTGCAAGCAATCAACATATATTTTGTCAGGGCTTAGCTTTTTCAAACCCATATTATGCACTAAAATGTTGTTTTGTGTTGGACTTTACTGACAACATTTGCACTCAGCAGTATGAACATGGTGTTGGTGAGGTACTTCCTGATATCAACTGATTTTAATAATTTGGCTCATTATAATATCTTCATCTCCATCTTCATCAAGATACTGAAAAAAGCAGTCATACTATCGTTTGTCAACTGTTTGTCAAATGCCCTGTTTTTGCAAAATAAATATTCCCAAACAATCGCATTACTGTGTGCAGAGATACTGTCCTAGAAAAAAACATAATAAGCAAGTAGTTGATTTTACATAACAAGCATAGTAGTTGATAATATTACTCGATTTAGCCTCCCACTGCTTGCAAACAGCAAAAGCGCGCAATTATTTGTTTATAGTTTGACCCAAAAGGCAGTAGACAGCAAATCGCCTTAAAAGATGATGCGACACGATTTATTCAAAATCATCCACATATTTCAAAAGATGAGGGACCAAACTTCCTGTCACTTCAAAAAAGTTTTAAATTTTGTTCTATTTAATGGGTTTTTAAGCCCCTTAAAAAACACCAAAATCGCATTTAACCCAATGCATTTTTCATTTCGCGTAAAGTGTTACTCATGCGTGACGGCGCACTTTCAGCGGAGTTTCCATTCCATGTTTTAGTATTCTATGGTTACACGCGTTCAAACTTTTGTTAACTGGCGATTTTTTTTGTTACCTTTCGCGGCGAGCGCAGAGTGTTGACAAATATGGGGGTTATGGTTAATATTCTTCGAATTTGAGAGGGTGTGCGTTTTTTCTCGCGAAAAAGTTTACTATTTTTTGATGGTACAGACACCAAAGAATATCTAACCCTTAAGGATTTCAGCGGGAATTGATGTTTACTTATGGTTATGACATAGCAAACATATCATATTCATATTCGAAAGTTAATGCAAATTTTTTTTTGATTTTTCTTTCGTTGGAAAGTTCAGCCTGTGATCTATCTTTGTGTGAAAATAGTAAGTCGCTGGCTTTTAAGATGGCAGAGTTACACGCGTTCAAACTTTCGTCAACTGGCGATTTTTTTGCTGCACCAGACATTTCTCGATTTGATACACGTTGAAAATGAGCACAACTCATCCTTCCAACAGCACGCAAGGGACGCTAGCCGACTCTTCGAGAGCGACAGTTTATCTCATTACCCACATGGGCCCGCATGCAGCATTCTTTGTGTGTATGCGCATAATAGCCAAACCCCACGCTGTTGGAACTGTGCGCATTAACAGACTTTTGTAGTTTTTTGCCAAACTATATAGGAAATGAGTGCTGACTGAATATCGAGGATGTGTATTGTACAAGAATAACGCAGCAATAATTCATGCAATGGCATGATTGGCAGGATCGCCCCTCAGGTCCTTGCCTGGCGATCACAGCTAACGTATCGCGATCATTGGGTTTGCAGTCTTGGCAGCCCAGGCATTGCATCTAGACAGCCCAGACACTGCAGCCAAGCTGGATCAGCCACTTTTTCCTGACAAGTCGGCGCAGTATTTGACAAATCAAGCTCCCGGCGAAGTTTGAACTGACGACACTGGGCTAACCAGGCCCAACGCTCTACCAACTGAGCTACATGAGGTCGGCGGTTTCGCGGGGGTATATTGTGGCCAAGGTACAAACACAGCATAGGCTTGCAACCACAAAATATACATTCGATTTGTAACGTAGCAAATACACATAATATGAAATGACTTCACACTTTTTTATATATCACAACTTGGGGTTGATATTCGGTGACTCGCAACATAGTTTTATGGAGTTGTCTTTTAATTAACTCGTGGGACCATAGTTACAGTGCCGGCCGTTTCATTAGTGATAACATGAGCCCATTCAGGGAAAGCACCCATGCCGAAATATGGAATAGCAAAAGTGTTGGAAAAAATAAGAATAACCAGAACTCCTAACAGCACAGGAACCCATCCAGCCTTTAGCTAAAAATAAATACCTATTTGTATTCATGTTCTGATGTTAGCTAATAT
The DNA here is from genome assembly GCF_947561715.1 of Ascidia mentula. Lineage (NCBI taxonomy): Eukaryota > Metazoa > Chordata > Ascidiacea > Phlebobranchia > Ascidiidae > Ascidia > Ascidia mentula. The sequence goes on along the minus strand of NC_138568.1, from coordinate 17,113,738 downwards.
ATAGCAGCAAAAATGTTATCCTAAATCGTATATCTGCTATATGTTCTGCTTTATTACGTCAAAATAGTTCAAAAAACGAAAAATATTTCTGCGTTTTGTATTGAAATTTGCAATTAAGATCCAAACTCCAAAACAAATGAACTGATGTGCATATCATAAGCTTTTATGGCTACGGGTGGTATGCAGAATCCCCATGCGTTTAAAGTTAAACGAGGATTCTGTATCGCGCTTTAACAGTTAAGCGTGATTTCTGCATACCATCCAACATATTTATGAAAGTAATGCTTAAAATAATGTAAAATTTACCATGTCGACGACTTTCAAACGACCATATGAGAAGGCAATGGCGTTATAAGGTGATCCAACAGGCAACAAAAACGCCATTGACGACGCGAAGACAGGTCCAAGCATTAGATAAAGGGGGTGAATTTGTGATATCACGGCCTAAACGGTAAAAATTTTACTCAAAGTTTTGATAATTTACCATCTCACCAGCATTTTGAACAACCATTATATCACAGAACGTTTGTAGATACGTTCGTAAAAATCTTACCAGCTGGGCGAAGATTGGGGTGAATATGGCTGCCGCTGCGGCGTTGTTGGAAATTTGAGTAAATACGGTTACAATCAAAGTGCAGCCCAACAGGATCACCCAGTCATCAACCGACTTGTCAAATACAAGCAAGTTGCCTACCCACGTTGAAAAACCGGATCTCTATTATTGAAAACTGTTAATTCTCAATTTAAATTTTACCGCAATAATTATCAGCACGTTTTCTTACCGTAGCGCCAGCAGCGAGTGCGTAACTTCCAGAAAACAGAAACAAGATTCCCCACGGAAACTTTCGATGAACAGATTTCCATTCCAATACGGAGGGTACGGGTTTTTTAATTTCTGTAAAGCGACCAACTGAAGTTTGTGTGAAGTGTTTTTAACCTTTTAGGAAGGCGAAAAATTCTTTTGCGGTAAACAATTATCGAATTGACGTGCAGTTTACAAAACAGGCTATACGCCCACGCATTCGCGGTCTCGATTCAGTGAATCCGGAATATCCGAACTGTACTGTATTTCAAACCCAAAAATTATGTATTTGGGAAATTTGGACATTTTTGCGAAATCTACTTACCAGTCGGGTCTTCACTGTTAAAAAAAATTGGCTTCTGACTTGGTAGAATAAAAAGCAGGATAGACATTGCAACGGCCACAGTTCCGTCTGTGACGTAACCATCAGGAAACAAAACTGCCCAACCAGGCATAAACCCAGGATCCCGAAAGAACCACAAAAATGCAGTAAGTACAAATATGACCAGTACCGTAACTTCAGACCATCTGTAAAAATGGCCAGGAATTTGTTTTGCTGACATACTGGTAGATAATGTTTTTTGGATAAACTGCTTCAGCAATACATTTCCACTGTCGGCTTTCCTAGCGGTAACCACCGTTGTATATACACATTGTGTAACAACTATAGAATGGAACATTCTTTAACATACGAAAACAACGTAATATTACCTAATAGGGCCAAGTTTCCCGTGTTCTTCCTTAATTACTTTCATTACCGCTCTTTCGCCAGCTGATGTTTGGCCTTTGCCCCGAAAAACAGTTTTTACACATTGCCATCTGTGAAATATTGGTGTTAGGATGTTTTAATCAAGTTTTTGGTTGGTAAGACTTCTTTAAAAATGCTTATTACGAGCTTTCGTTCCATCTCTAATATTTTCTGATGATACTTACTCGATTCCAAAGAAGTACCAGCAAAGCCAAGCGTACGAGAGTACAAAAATGACTAAAGCTTGTGGAAGGGCGTATACGATCCAGTTTCCGAATGTCAGTTGCACATCTGCAGCAGGAAACGCCCTGCAAAGTTTAACCAAAGTCCTATAATGAGGCAAATACTTCATACAACCACTATACGGAAGAGATTACCTCAAAATGCCATATGCGCATGTACGCGACGTAATTACAATTTGACACAAAATATAACAACGAATAACAAAGTTTGATGCAACGTCAACGTCAACGTACAGTTTGTATTGCCCTGACAATATCAAATTAGGGAATGTCCCGGTAAGGGCTGCCGTCCCTCCGATTCCGGAAGCAAAAGGTATGCAAAGGGTAATTCCCTTGATGATGGAATCAAGTTTCTGGTTTTCTGATTGTTTGAAAGATTCCATGTCCTAAATATTGATGGGATATGAAATAGAGTTTGTGTTCAGTCTCATCATATTGAGTTTACCAAATTTGGCAGCTTGTTTGTTCAGTAAGACCAAAATTTGGGTCCACGCAATATATTTTCACCAAGGTTTAGAGGGAAAATGACACAAAAGGAAAATGGATAATCACATTAAAACAAAGGTCAAAGTATTAATAAATGACGTGATAAACAAAAACATGAAGCATCTAGAAATGACCCGGCGATCAATCAAAGTGTGAAACGTGACGAACAGCTTTAACTCAACCGCGTTTATCCCTCATTTGAGAAGACTTCATTTTTTGTCACGCCTGAGTGCACCGCGCAAGGTAATGATCACGCGCTTGCATGCCACAAACACATAGTTTCTGGAAAATACAAGCTATGGTACATGCAATCAACTGAGCTATAAATGCATGTATGCTGACATAAATTACATTGTTTTGTAATCAGTTTTTAGCTATTCTTCTATTTTTATGAGAAATATTGAACCTACCCGTTCATTACCAGCGTTCTCTCTCGAACTGACGACGTTGGTTGGTATTTCTCCCAACTCAATCTACAGACAGTAAAACACTATGTTGTAATTTATATTTTGCACTAATTTGATGTATACCCGGAACGATTGGATGTTGTAAGACACAGTGGAAACATTTTCAGCATTTTCTTTGAGATCCGCATCCGACTCTGACAACATGTCGTTTTGTTTCTAAAAAAAGTTAAAAGAAGTTCAAATTGAAGAAAAGTAATACATATAAACAAGTAAAGCCAATAGTTTTGATTTTTGTATGCGCCATACAGTTCAATAGAGTCACACCAATGCTGGACTGATGAGACCTTGTAAGTCGAAACAGTGGTATCTGTATGCAGCTCACAGAAAGTAAAGTAAAGTCATTTAGCTGTCACCAAAATGAGGAAAACAGACACACGATATCAATGCCAACTTACTTTTTCTATATTCCGCTTAGATTCAGCTTCAAGTTCTTTGTAAACAGCTTCAACCATAGGCAACATCATCGCTGTCGTTGCAGTGTTGCTTATCCACATCGACAAAAAGAATGTTATTGACATAAAACCAAACAACAGCCTACAAAATAACACTTTTGTTAGGTATGTACCAACTACGTGCGCTGCGGACAGTTGTGAACACAGTTTCGACCTATCAGGTCTAATCAGCGCAGCTCGCGACTGTTGGCGGTCTTGCCCGCTAACTAGCCAGACATAGGTCGTGGCTCATTTGTGGCTCATTGTTTGTGTATAACCCAACTGTTTATCAGAGTTCATACAATGTGTGTCACAAAATAAATGTTACAAAATCTCACAGCCTTGGCTTGGTTCCGATTGCGATCAAAATTCTCAGTGCGCATCTTCTGTGAAGTCCTGTATCCTCCACCGCAATGGCGATGATGAGCCCTCCCACAAACAGCCAGCTCGCATCCCGGAAAAATGAGGCGCTCACCTCCGCTCCCGTCATGATCCCACTTATCGGGAAGATGACAAGAGGAAGAAAAGAGGTAACAGCTAGAGGGACGACTTCCGCGATCCAATAAACAGCCATGAGAAGGATTGTGTAACCGCATGCTGCCACCTAGTAACGGTATTGGGGAAATTGAAGACAGGTTTTTCGTTTAAAAATAACTGTTTTTACTTAGGCCCACAACTCATTGATAAGTAGCCTATGTTGATTGGCAGACTAATGTAGCGAAAATGACACACGGCACTAATGCTTTCCTTTATGCGTTGTTTGATTATATGCGTTGTTTATTTAACGCTCTCCTTATTTACACATATGTGCACAACTTATCGCAATATGATTTCGTTTTTCTTCTGTTTTTTGCACTCACGTTTCATCAAATTCCCCTTAGTGTTTACGCACTATAGTCGTTTTCTATGTTAGCCACCGTAACGCTCCATTGGTTAACGTGCAAGTCGTTAATTGGTTGACTGCCCGGCGCAAGGAGTGCTGTGTGTATGACCAGGGAGTCTTGAGATGGGTGTCGTGCTGTTCGGTTGTTATTAGTGTCGTAATTTGTATTGAAGGGTTTATTGGCGTATACTGGTATTGTATGTAAGTTTTATCATCTTATATGCGCAAAAGAGCCATAATAATCAATGAAAGCTTTTATCATCGTTTTTCACTTTATTTCATTTATTAAAGTCGCAGACGCCCATTTAGTAAAACCAGTGTGAGGTATTTTAGCTTTAGTGGTGAGTCGTTATTGCAGGGTCCGTGCCTTTTCAGAATTAGGGAGGCAGCGTTGGGTTGCCGAAATAATACCGTGACAGTACAATTGATCACAGTTAGTTCGGTAACCCTAAATTTGATGGTGGCGGCCAACCAGCGTGCTAAAACAGTATTGTAGCCCAGGTTGTCCGCAGACTTGGACCACCCTGAACTAAATATAACCCTACTTGGAACTCCAAGTGGTTCGGTAAAAGACAGAGGAAGAATGATTCAAGTAATCTTACCTTACTCTGACTAATCAAGGGGATCGGAAGTAGGATGAGAGGTAGTATAACCGACAACGTTCCACGAAACGCCCAAACTCTTCGGATCCAGAGAGACACACACATGTCTATAATATTTTCTATCCTCTATCAAAACACACAGCACTCAGCAATTGTTGAGTTTTCTACAATGCATAACTGCCAAAACAACAGTAGCAGAAATAAAGAGAGTAAAAATTTAATGCTTCTCGTAGATGCACATCATCCGTCTCATTTTGAATCTTGCCACAGAATTATGCAACGCTTTTACCATGGCATAAAGTTAGAGATTCGTACCCTTGTTTGTTGTATCAACAAGTCCCTTTTTTTCTCCGATGTTGTCCGACGCCTTTGGTTATGAGATTGACGTAAGGTCGGTGATGCATCAAAACCGCAACATTTTTATTCGACCGAAACCGAATATTCGGCAAAAGCAAAAAACTCTCAACAAAAACGCTGCCATTGTATACTCTCAGAAAAACTGCTAAATTTGTACGAAGTGTTGTAATGCTAACTATAGACATAAGGAAACACGTTGCATAACTTTAACTTGGATTCAACTTCAACCGTCATAAATACGTCACAACTGATTACAGGAAATATCGTGTGATGATTTCGTGGCATATATGGTCGAGTCATCGCACGGCCGGACAAGCCAAGCTTCTTAGTACTTCGCTTTTACAATCAGACTCCCTCAAACAACTTTGTCGTCTGAATTTATGACAAATATTTTAATAATTCATTTCTTCATTCCGATTGCGAGCCAATTTAACGTGTAACCAGAGATACCTTCGGCCTAAACCAAATAATAAGCTTTTTGATGCAAGTTTTACATATATTTCAAAAATTATCCGATTTTGTCAGGAAGATGTTGCTTTTATAAGAGATGGCGCCAGCGTTAATTGATATACAATGCTCGTCGTCAAAACAAGTCCATCACTGCAAATGATTGCTGATAAAATATGTAAAATAAAAGCAATTTCATTGCGAAAACTCTACACGCAAATCCAAAATAAACAAGTTTCTTAGATAAAACCACGTTAATAGTTTCTGAGACACTGTTAGTAAAATTAAGCACATGATAGAAATAAGCCTGATATGGTAACCCTACCGATAACCCTAACGAGAGTTATTTACGATAAGAACTGTGTTCTTATTTGTTTTAAATAAACAGTTGTTTCCGCCGCCAGATTAATTGAGTTGGAATACAACTTGCAACAAATTCTTTTGGGTTCTTTTTCAAAATAAATTACCACTATCACATGCATGACGCACAGTCTCAGTCTCATCACTTGATAAACAAAAACATGAAACGACCTGAAATGACACAGCAATCAGTCGAAGTGTGAAACGTGACAAACAGCTTAAACTCAACAGTGCTCATTCCGTACTTTATCAGACATTTTTTGTCACGCTTTAGTGCACTGCGTCAGGTAATGATAACGCGCTCGCATGCCACAGACACATTGTTTCTGGATTTTTTCACAATCTATTGTGCATGCAATCAACTGAGCCATAAATGCCTGTATGCCGACCTGAACTCCATTGTTTTGTATCATTTTGTCGAACAAATTTGACAGTTTCTATTTTTGTGAGAAATACTGAACCTACCCGCAAAATAAACAAGTTTCTTAAATAACCACATTAATAGTTTCTAAGACACTGTTGGTAACAGTAAGCACATGATAGAAATAAGCCTGATATAGTGACCCTACCGATAACCCTAACGAGAGTTATTTAGAATAAGACCTGTGTTCTTTATTTGTTTTAAATAAACAAAGGTTTCCGCCGACAGATTAATTGAGTTGGAATACAACTTGCAACAAATTCTTTTGGGTCTGTTTCAAAATAAATTACCACTATCACATGCATGACGCACAGAACAGACTTTCTTTTTTTGGACAAAGTACGTCACGATTACAAGAAATAACACGTCTGATATCCGTTCAAAACAAAATGTGCTGCAAAATGTTTTTGAACGATAAATGGCCGTTTTTGCGCAGATACATTCTGATTAAACGTAGATACAGTAAATCAAATCTTTTTATTATGGACTGTAAACATACTAACAGGAATTATGAGAAATAAATGACGTTGGGTAAAGCGGTAAAATTGGCTTTCGACTTGGTAGAATAAAAGGCAGGAAAGACATTGCAACGGCCACAGTTCCGTCTGTGACGAAACCCAACCAGGGATTAACCCAGGATCCCGAAAGAAACACAAAAATGCAGAAAGTACAAATATGACCAGTACCGTAACTTCAGACCATCTGAAAAAATGCCCAGGAATTTGTTTTGCTAACATGCTGGTAGATAATGTTTTTTAGATAAACTGCTTCAGCAATACATTTCCACCGTCGGCTTTCCAAGCGGTAACCACAGCTGTATATATACACATTGTCTAACAACTATGAACATAGAACATTCTTTTACGCACAAAAACTGCGTAATATTACCTTATAGGGTCAGGTTTGTCGCATTCTTCTTTAATTACTTTCATTACCGCTCTGTGATTTATCCTGGTCACGAGGAATTGTAACTAGTATATTCTCATTCGCTCATTGGCGACATGATCAGGGACACTCGAGAATACCTACAGTTGCATAAGTAAATCCAACCCACAAAAATTGGAGAACCATAGAACAACAAATTCCAATTGGGCAAACGTTACTTTCCACATTATCGCTAAGAAATATGCATAAATATCCATTGTAGGAGGTTTCTGAAAAAAGGGAAATGTAGCTATTGGAAACGACCCGGTGATCAGTCAAAGTATATTTTTATTCGAAACGTGACAAACAGCTTTAACTCAACCGTGTTCACCCTTCATTTTTGTTGTTTTCACGACTCAGTGCACCGCGCAAGGTAAGGTTGGCGCGCTCGCATGCCACAGTCAAATTGTCACTGGAATGTTCCACAATCTATCGTGGTTTGAATAAGTTATGGTCTTCACTTACACCAAAAATAACCACTTTTTACCATTATTGGATCCAGGCGTGCGAAGCATATTGTGTCAGGTTTACAACTACTTATTCAAAAAATTGCAGTAAATCTCTTAAAAGTCATTAATCTGTAACCAAAAATGAAGAAAACAAGCCTATGTAAACGAATTTGTTCGTTTTGTTTTACGCATATTTTGTTGCTCTCTTTGTTTTCAGTTTTCCTCCATTTACTTTAAGTCACATATTTCTCATGTTTACTTTTCTGCACATTTAATATGTATCGGTATTTGTTTTACCTTTTTACAGTTTAAATTGGTATGCTTGGGCAGTAGAGAGTTTGCTTCAGCATGCCCGGGAGTTCTCCGGTGGTGGCGCACAGTGAGGACCGGTTGTTTTTGTGAGGCGCCGTCGTGTGATGAACGGGTTTTGTAGCGCTGTGTTCTGATAGAGACTGAGTGTTGGGCTCTAGATAAAATGCTGTACTGTTGTATGTGGTAAAACAAACGTTTTAATCGTTTTTAGTCTTTATTATACGTATTATCGTCTGTTCTTATCAATACAAAAGTAGCCATCAATGTGGTTGTGCGACTCTACGTCCTTGCGGTAGGCCGTCAATGCAGGGCAGCCTGGGCGTATACCGAGTCGCACTAATTTCGGTTACACATAAGCAAACTTACATTTTCTATATTCCGCTTGTATTTAGCTTCAATTTTTTTGTAAACAGATTCAACCATAGGCAGCATCATCCACATCGATACATGTTATTGACATAAATCCAAAAAACAATCCACAAAACACCACATGGGTTTGCACGAAATGAAAGTCGGTAAAATTAACGCACGAATAAAGAAACACAAGGTGGCATCACGTTGTTATAGGGTTGACAGCCGCTATAAGAAGCAATATGAAAATTAGTGACGTCATAAAAATATTCGGATTAGGCCGATTATTAAGAGGGTATTGGGTTTTCCATTCTTTTCTAAGTTCTATCTTAATAAATATACCAAGAACCTAAGCCAATGAACTGCGCTAGCCTCCTTTACCACATAAATCACTGTAGTTGGTAAATTTTGTGGCAGATTACGCGTTTGGCAACGTTGCTTAAATTAAATGGCTGTCGAGATCTTTGTAGGTTTTTCTTTGTTGTCTATATTGTGTCTGTCTGATTCGAGAAGTTTATCAGGAGCAGGTCACAACGCCACTCAAGGAATGCACGAGTGTCACTGTTTTTGTGCAACGATATGAATTGAAAAAAATTTCGGTAGGTTTCTTCCGCTACTCTGTTAAAACGTCTTCTCGGAACAAGTTTGGATAATACAGAGGCCACCCGGGAATAGACTAATGAAGAAACTTCACGAATTCATTCTTTGTTCAATTCGAATCTGGGTATTTTATTTTACGCTAAACAAAACATTAACACTACCGCTACTAAAAGCGAAACAAAAGAAGAGAATAAATAAAAGAAAAGGTTTGAACAGAAATGGATAATCGTAGAAACGTAGAAATAAAAAGTGACCATTATTGTCGGTAAGCACATCATTTTTTTGCTTAAATCTCCCACGGCGACAGTTTTCCTTAACCTTTGACCCGTCGCCCCGCAGTAACGTCATCGCGCACGTCATCATAAAAGCCTTCTGGCGCTTTCAATCGGTCATTTGACGGGACTCGGTGGCGGCGTTACGTACTTATCCGCTGATGACGTTGACGACGATGACGTCGACGACGATGACATCGTACTTGTGGGGGACTTGTCAATGCGGGTGGGTTGGACCCTCAAGCTTGTGGGGGTCTCGTGCTGATCCCAGCGGGGCGAAACATTCAGGTCACTGCGGGGGGAGGATTGGTTCCGCAATCTGGTGTGGTATGAACTTGGTAGGAGTGGTTGAGACACAGGAGAGGAAAAATTCCCACGCGGGCGGGGGGTGCTGGCCGCACTGGAAGTGACGTCACTTGCATTTCCGGTGCGCGAGCCGGCTTTGAGTGTCGAATCGCTGTCGGTGTCCAAGCTGGAACCGTTTCCCGACACCAACGGCACTCTATCGCTTTGGGGGGTGTTTTGGGTCGAAGGGTTTTCCCCTTCTGTCCCCAAGAAACTTAAATCGATACCGGGGACGGTGTCTTCGGTGCCTTCTATCTCTAGGTCATCGGGGCAAACCAGTTCGATGACCATTGTCCCACGTTTCGGGTGGCGCCGAATCGAATTGCAGTTTACTTTATGATCGTCGCCTAGAGATATGACGATGCGATTGGCGGGAATTGACTTGGTGCGCTGGGGGGTTTTTCTGGGGGTGTTGACTTCCTCAACTGGACCACGATACGACGGTTGAGCGTCAGTTTCATCGATGTAGGAAATCCCATCAGCTGAAATTCAAACAAACATTGTTTTATCTCAAAACAGTGACATCTGTTTGAGCACAAAAAAGTGTGACATAATTCATAATTGGTTCCATTTTGTTTATATATCTTTTGTATTGGTGGAACTGTGTAAACCGCGTTTAAACAAAACAGTCCTAGTAAACAAAAGTGATCAAAGTTAGGTGTAGACTTACAGTAAGGTCGTGGTTGCATTGGAGTAACTGTTGCAACTTGCTTCTTCTGTCCGTCTGATAAAAAAAGGAAAAAGTTTGTTATCAAGGGAACTCGAAATTTTCTTTCTAATCTGTGACCGACTCCCGTGGCCATGCACCCAATGCAATTATGGTGCGTTGGAAAATTGAAATACCCGCCATGCAAGCTTTCAAAATTATTGTTATTAGCTGAATTCTCTTGTGTTCAATTAAATTGCGGTTACGTCTGACATTTTTTTAATCTTTTTCCAGAAATTTGCCAGAACCCAATGCATATCCTTGTAACTCCGTACAAATATGGAAAACCATAATATTTAGTAACAGCGCATCCTTAAACGTTGCTGGAAAACTTTAATAGAATGATTTGCCTGTGACGTCACTACCACCAAGTAGTTTTCTGGTTTCGGGTTCATTATATCTCATCGTGCTGCGGTTGGAGTAAATGTTGTTGCTGTTATTCTCATGCGTGTCGGATGTCGGCAAGTTTTCGCCAGACCTACAACAAAAAATGACCTTGTAATGAGTTGATCGATAGGTCAGGGGTTCGAGTCCCGCCTGCGGTTGTTGTTGTAAGTTCTTACGTGTTTTGTGGAGGTTTTTCGTCTGGCTTGTACTTCTTCTGTTTGCAGAGGCCAATGTTCTCGTTGCGCCGCAAGTAGATTACAAGCACGACAATCATGGCGAGAACGAAAGCGACGAGAAACAAAACTGCATAAAACATACATTTGCTTGAATGTACATAGTTTAACACTAATTGACACCCACTTACTAAAAAAGCTATATTTCACGCTTATCGAAGATTACGACATATAGAATTAGTAAAGTAAAAACCTGTTTATGTTTTTGTTTGACCCCAATCACTACGGTAGAAACCTGTTTTATTGCCATAATCATAAATCTATGAAAATCCCCACCGAGGAACCCAACTCTTGTTTCCAAATAAGGTAGGTAAAAGTAACCCAATTTGGTTTGCTATGTAACCCAGGGTTGGCCAAAAAAAGGACAATTTGAGCCATGATACGTTTTTGATGAACTTGTTCAGGTTGCATACATACCTAATATAAGCACAGTGGCATTTGCTCCGTTCACAGGGGATGGAGTTGGCGAAATCCCGGTGGGTTTCTCAGATGATACATTGCCCGCACCAACAGGCGTTGTTCCATTTGTTAAACCTCCAACTGTAAAAATTAAAAGTTTGTTTTTATTTTCCTTCGAAATACTAAACATCGCAGGATCAAAAACCAGTCAAAAACACGTGTATAAACCCAACTTTACAAATAAAATTGGCTTTCCAGAAACAAAAACTGTCCGCTTACTACTTGTGCTGCGAGTACCGGTTGCGCTTCCAGTTCCCGATTCGGTTCCAGTTGCATTTTCGTTTCCTGATAATGGTTCTTTCGAACCATCGTGGCATATGATCTCTTTCTTGGCAACCACTTTGCCGTCGGCGCTATGTACACACAAATAGGACCCGTAATCTTCTTCTTTGAAGGAGGAAAATTCCAGACGACCGTCCTGGGTGGGGGAGGAACCGTAACCTGCGTAGTGTTGTAAAAGTTGTAAAAACTGCAGGTAAAACCTGTATAAGTCCAACTCGTGTTGGGTGAAAAATACTTGGGAATTGATTACTTTGAATATGAAATAAGTTAAGTGGACGTTTCGAGCACGAACTGCGTTCATCATCAGTACTATTGAATAAATCAGCTATATACAGCAGAGCATTGAGGTAGATATAAGACTGAACGGGTAGAAACAAAACACAGAAACCAACGTTATTGTAACTAACCAATGTGTTTTAAACAACAAAAGGAGCCCAACAATGGAAATAGTTTGTTCGATTTTAAAATTTTCACACAAACCATATGCCCATCTACACAGTTTAGAACGAAGGAAGGGGTTGAATTGGAGGTCAGACTTGCAAAAATCAATCCATACATTTTTCTTACCTTCAGTTTCAGTAATTTCAACCGGATTCGGTGATTCATTTTTGTACCAAGTTGCTATAATGGATGGGGATTCGTTTGGAACGCCCAAGATCAATTGAGTGTCGACATCCACTGAATAACAACAAAAAATATTTCGTAAACTTTATGCACACACCGCCACCTGCCGGATATAATTTTGTAGATCAATTTTATTCCCAAATTTAAATTCATATGAATATACATAGAAGTTAAGTCCGGAAATAATCGGTTCAATTTGGGTCCTAAAGGCACAAGCATTACCTTTTTTGTACATGACAGACATTGGGACTTCCCCACAAATGTCGGCGTTTCCAGTGGCAACGGACTGTAGAATGTTCGGTGATGAAGAGACGTTCACACATTGCTAAACAAAATTACGGTGATTAGGATCACTTAACTTTTGACAAACGCTCACATCTTCTACAGATATTTTTACTACATTAAGAAATAATGTATAACAATATTGATGAATGGTTTTTAAACATAAGGAAGTCAGTAATGTTATTAGTGAGCTGCAGACAAGGCTACTGTTTACACCTAATAGATCTCATCAGTGCAGCATACGATCTTGCCAGCGAAACAGCCAAGCAAGACTTCCACTTTGTGGTGAGATAGTTGCCGTTAACAGCTGGGTACCAAGGCTCTGTTTGTTTTCAGAATAATCTTCGACTTTTACGTTTTGTCAGCCGTACACTGAGCAGCGACATTCAGACCAGTCACCAACCTTAACATCTGGATTCCAACCGCACATCGGGTCACGTGACAACACACACATCCGGCAGGGGTCGCAATATACACACGACGCGGTGTAAGAGTCGCAGTTCGCCAGCGGGATCTGCGGGTAAAGCAGAAAACTTTTAACTCATCAGGAGGATTTTTGTAAAGCTAATATTTGGAGGTTTACATTATTTAACCTCGAGTCGGCAACATGTTTAGAAACTTAGTGAGAAAAGTTTCAATGCTTTTTCAGGTGTAGAAATTTTTGACGCAAAATTGACGAAAAATTGAAACGAAAAAAAAGAGTTTACGCAACAGACAAAAGCCAACCACATTTGACGAGCTTTAGTTCATTCAGTGTGACGCCAGCCTTGTATATCTGCTATAAAACACCCACGCAATCACCTTTAAACATCATTAATTTCACAGACAAAAATCCTATCTTACCTGTACGACTTCTTGTGTTGTGTCAACGTAAAGAGATCCAGAATCAGAAAGTAGAAGGTTGGATATTCCGGTTCTGGAAACATCGTATTGTGCCAGCTGTCGGGTTTCTGATGCCTGAAACAATGGGGCATTGTTACGTCACACTTGCCATTTTGTTCAAAGGCCTCATCGAAAGGTGGCTCTTCCGGATCGAAAACTTAATGGGCTTTTGCAAAGCTGTTGCCATATTTGCACAACATTACTGCATTGACCGTTTAAACATAGATCGACGACAATGGAAATATGTTAAAACGGTTTAAATAAAGCGAGCCCGTTTTCGGACGATTGTTTTCAGGCAAATGCTAAACATGGTTCTAATAAAGATAACAATTAATTCAAAACTCCAAAATAGTTTTGCATAGAGTGCTGGTATACATAAACGCATCTATAATAAACTATCCATTCAAGCTGGTATATAAAGCAGCGTGCTCGCATGAATACATAAAGTTTGTTTAAAATAAGTACTTTATATATATTCCAATGTACAAACACATGGAGTTTTCCCAATATGGGTTCACAGTAAAATGCGGCAACTTACATTAACTTTGACCAGTTTCAACACTTTTCCAGAGGCAGTTGCAACAAACAGAACGTCGTATTCCAAACCGTTCTTGGCAGTCGTTTTGTGAACCACAACCTGAATGGAAGAACAATTTTAAGACCTTTTTAAATTAATTTTAACACTAAATAACTACGCATTATAATTTAACACTCCTGGGTTTGAATTTCGGAAACAATTTCATACAGCAATAATGTTTTTACTTTATCGCCAAACGTACGACAAAACGATGCAATTTTCAATGCCTCACGCTCACACCTTTACGAAACTTTCTCCTGATTGGTGGAGCAAAGCACCGCCGTTGCCAGGCGACTTCTCCAGAGTGGATGAGAGCACAGTTTGGGCAACGAGCGGCTGAGCGGACATAAAGTCGCAGAAACTGGTGGAAAAATCTTTGCTAGTTGCATCCGCTTTTCCGCCCATACCGGGGTAGGCGCACATTCCAGGTTCGGGAGTTGGAATTTCCTGGTGTTATAAAACATGTTGGTAATTTTTTTTAGCTCATATTAGAAGTTTTAAGGAAAAAGTTTAAAATTCACAGGCTTTATGGAATTTCATTTCATCTTTAAATGCGATGAAAAAGGGCCAATGGGGATTAAATCCCTATTGGCGAAATGATAAATCAGCATGTTTGTGTTGCTTATGTGAAAAATATTTCGATAAATTTATGACAGGAATTTCAAATGCGGGGGATTTACCGATTGCGGAACTTTCTGTCGATATCCGGAATCTGTTTTCCAGAACTGTTTGCTGTGGAATGCGGACTGAACATCTGACAACTTGAAAGCGCACACACCTGATATCAGAAATGCCGTGTTCTGGAAATAATGTAAATTTTGAAACGCCGTGTTCTGGAAATAATGTAATTTTTGGAACGCCGTGTTCTAAAATAAAATAATAATGTAACGCCGTGTACACTTAAAAATTTGAGAGAAAAACATGCAATACCAAATCCAGCGGTAATTTAAGATAGCAGTTGACGTCAAAGGCGCAATAAGAGTCAAGCGTGACATCCGATGCAATTGGTACGAACTTGTAAAGGAATGCGCGATCAAGGACAATTAGGGCATTCAAACCAAAAATGTAACTACCAATAGTGTATACCCCAAATATCTTCAATTCGGCTATAAACAAACAGATTATGTGCAATAAACACAAAACCTCCGAGTTACATTAAGTTATGTATTTGTTGGCATGGATATTACGGCGCTCATAACTCGAGAAGGTTTGATATGAAATCTAAACGTACTTCTGAAGTAAAAGTGGCGTAGATGATTCCGTCAGGAGAAAACGTTATGTCAGTGGCCTTGTTGAAGCGGAACGGATCATCGCCTTGCAGCTGACAGACCAGGGGTAATTTAAGGAAGGAGGTGAATTGGGAAGTGCTCCAACGACCGCCGATATCGTTGCCACAAATCTAGAGGACAAAATAATTATTTAAAATGTCGCCCGAATGTAAAGACCACGCAAGATTGAGAAGAAAGGCGCTCGGAGATTGTAACATTAGTGAAAGGAACGGAAAATATGGGTCGTAAAATGAATAGAAAAATAGGGTACAACATAGACACGCACTAATTTCGTGCCAAAAATAATCCCGTATTCTGTTAAAGGTCATACGACTCGATATTTTGACTAATGAAACTTTCCCACATCGGTGTGACACGGTCGGGTTTTAAACCGAACGAGAACCGATATTTTCGCTTGTGGAGCACAGTGATATGTGACCTCGTCGAAACAGTAGTTCCACAGAGAACTAAAGGACACGGTCGGTTTAAAAAAACAACGTAATGACATCATGTGAACTAAGCTACCGTTAAAGGGGTCGGGTTTTGGAAGGTATCGACATTCGACTTGAACCGTATTAAGGCTGGGCAAACTTGACACCAGCTGCTAAGATGGTGTTGTTGAAATTGTTCACACTATCATAATACTGTCGACTCTTTAGTTGCAGTCATCAAAAGCTGCTGTTTACTATGTTTTCCGCTGCAGCGTTTAGAGCGACTTGAGAACATAACGTTACGAAAAATAGGATGTAGTTTTATGTCGTTTATCAACGTCAGTGTTTCCTAAACCTTTTTTTCCCGCGAACCCTTCGAGGTTATGAAGTTGATGAACCGCAAAAAAAAAAACAGAAACGTCATCCAGTAAACGTAAATTGTTTCCCAAAATTGTTGAATTATTCTCTTGTTGGACTTTTTCTTTGGCGTTTTTTGCCCAAGGACGCAACGCAAATCTGCAGTTTTTGCTTCAAACCAGATAGTAGCTCATGCATGGGACCACTTTTCATACGAAGCCTGAAGTTTACGCGGAACCTATTCTGGAAAACGCGTGTCCACATAAACGTAATACGACCCACCGCCTATTTTAAATGACAATAATAATCAACCACAAATTATCGGGTACTTCTCCGCACAAGGAACGATGTAACTTTGGTTTCATCAACAACATCTGTTCGGTGTAAAGCGATATACACGAAACCAACGTCTTGGTTCCTTTTTTAGGGTAAAAATAAATTACAACAACAAAGCAAGGCTTTGGTTTCTGGTGGGACGAAGGAAGCGATACGTTTTCTCAGTGGGTGGAAAACACCTTTTTCGGGAAGGCGTAACCAGTGAGCAGTAAGGTCGCAAACTTGAAACTTTAAAGGAACGAAGCGTATTTATTTCCCTTTGAGTCCGTTTTCCATTGGGGTTTATTCAGTTATAAAACTTACTATTGAAATCGTACAACTGTGCCCTTTGCCCACATAAAATCTAGTACAGAGATTTTTACCAGTAAGCAATTGCCACAAAAGGTTGTCGCAACGTCGTTAAGAAACCACATTTAACATGAAGTGACAACATCATTTAACTGCCCCTGCACTACTATAAAAACATTACCTGTGCGATGCGGGTTCCATACGTATTATCGCCCTGGTCTGGAGTATTTTCGTTGAAAACAAAGTAGGCCTTCTTCATGTTTTGACCCATCATCACATCGTCAGCCATAAACGATCCAATAAACTGGGAATTTTCTGATGTCGAAAACACAAGGTTACGTCATAAGTGTGTACAGCAGTTTCTCGGTTCCAAGTCAACGGAGATTAATAATTGAGTGTTTTCGTGTGACTTCATAGCTTAGTCATTACAGGTAGCGGAAATTTGGAATTGGAATGGCGAACGGCGTAATTGCAGTTCCACGAACCCAACCGCTATATTTCGCATTGCAATAAATTAAAAAAAAAACACACACAAATCTGTTTTTTTATAGTGAGGTCGATGCAATTGTAGTCATACACGCAATATTATATCAAACACAGGGTAAAATATATTGCACTTAAGAAGAAGCCAACTTGGATTTAGACTTGCATGACACCAAACCAATTACCGCATAAACTACCACCATGCGTCAATTTGCTTGTGGTAACAGTAGACAAAAATTATCCAATCTAGCGTTAATTTTTTCAATATCGGGTATCACACATTTTCTGTCATGTCCGAAGCACGTAAAGACATATTTAAACCGATTGGTCAAACTTGCTATTCAATCAAGGTTGTGTTTCGGGTATTTTTTTATTTAAATTGCAATTTGGTGCCGGCCGTCCAAAAACACTAAAATCTTGCAAAAAACACGTAATTCTAAGTAGTTTGGGATTTATTCTGTAAATTCATTCAAATCTGCGACTCTCTTGTGTATTTAAGTTCCCATTGGTCGTTTTAAACTTGCGGGCAGCCAATCAAACTTCGCTCTACACTTCAAGTGAACTTTGGTCGACCTTGCAAGTTTTGAAAATCTCTCGCCGACCTTTCGTCAACACGAGTGTTGGACTCGAACCGAAAGTCAAGCAATTAGCCTTGAAGTAAGTTCGAACGTGAGGCCTAATTGCAGTTTGCGGTTTAATAATGAGTCGACAAGAGTGTTTGTTTGAGAGGTTTAGGTCAAGAAGGTAGTTTGTGATTAACAAAGTTTGGCAAGAACGCAAGTTGTCTTTTAGAATATACAGTAACATTTAGTGGCAATTTTGGAACTGAAACGTTAAAAACTTTAGCACTCAAAACAAGGAGCCTAATTTGGAAGTATTTCGTTTTTTGTCTACATCCAAAAAACATATTTTGCATGTGTTTCGTTTTTAGTTTGAAGTAGTTGTCCAATATATTTTGATTGAGTTTGCCGTGCGATTAATTTTCTTTTGCGAGGCTTTGCTTTAGTAAAGCCCGAGTTTATTTACATATTTTGCCTGCAAAGAAAACAAATTCCACCACTATGAGCAGTTTTTCAGACTCACCGTCAATCATTTTTCTAGTGGAGGAAATTATCTTCGAATCCGGGAGGTTTTTGATGATCTTCACGTCCTCCGACAGCAGGCGGGATGTTGCCACAAAGCTGGAGAAACTTCCTCCGACTTCTACTCTTTGTGCCGTCAGGGAATCCCTGGGATCGAAACTGCACAGAGCCTTTTGGATGACGTCATCTTGGTGGATGGTGTTTGTCTGGAAAGTAGTTAAACATTCATGATGAGAAACAAAGAAAATTTCGGTACCTAGAGTTGATGGGAAACCTTTCGAACTGTCAGCTATTCGATAACATAAGCTGTGTGATATTTGCGTTATTATAGAATTGGAAGGTGGTAGAAACAGCGCGATACGGTATCTATCACGCATATCGCACAAACTTAACATATACCCAGTAGCAACGTAACACAATCGTTATGTTTGGTCTTATTTTCGAAAGATTCTGAACATTTTTACACAGTAAGTCCAGTTTAGCCATAAACAAGCTTTGTACTCCTAACACCCTGTACTCCTAACACCAGTATACACGTCATCATAGAGTCCACAGTCGATTAACAGGAGCTGACAGAAACATGGTACCTTCACACTAAGAAACAAGTTCTTCGGAGCCGTGGGGCTCGTTCCACACAACAGCATGTGGGTCGCGTTGTACGGCAACACCGATCGTATATAATTGTAGCAGTTCCCATTGTACACGCCCAACCTGCCACAGTCAGTTCTGTCCTTATCGCTGATGCTCCAAACCACAGGTTCTCTTGCTTTTTGGGAAATGTCGCCTGTTGAAGACAAAAAAAATGGTTTTGGGCTGCGCTCTTGTTTGAACTGTACACAACCCAGCAGCGAAAAATTGTGCTGTACAGTGAAATAACAACGATTCCATTGGTTAACTATACCTAATAAAATGAACACTTAAACGTCGAATTGAATGTTATATTTAAACTGGTTTTTCCATAGAGTTTGGAAACACAAAGATAACAAAAAATATACAAATGGAACTAACACAGAAAACAGCGATGTCACAATAATTGTAGTTAACGTTACTTGCATAATATATAATCGATCGAGTCAAACTAAACAACACACAATTCAAATGGTGGCAGAAAGGGTGAATCCAACCAATTGTAACCTATTAGCAGAGCACACACAAAAAGGGAGGCACACAAAGCGATAAACCGATCGTGCTTCCCAGTTAAAAATTAACACCCGCCACCCACTCTTACCTGCTTGTTGAATATAGAGATGTTCTTTACCACCGATGTAAATTCGTCCGCCGTAAATTCGTATCGATTTGTAGGTTGTTGCGTTCGGTGATGCAAAAACTTGCCGCTGTAGACCTGCGTAAGCAAAAAATACATATGTTGGTTTTTGTTTCATGTCTAAACAACATATTGTAGTCCTGGCTGTGCTTAGACAAAAACCTTTGCGTACAACACATATGTTGAATAAATTTTCATATCTCAGAAAGTCTATTTAACGTAACAGTACACTGGCCAAAATTTTAATGTGTGTTGGCACGTTTTCCTTTGTATGAAAGTCATTAAAATATTGGCGTGAAACGCGAGGTTTGGGAGAGGGAGTACTGCGTTTGACTGCTTGTGCTCGGTCGCCGAAAGATTACGTAGCTCTACAGACAGTCCTTGGGTGGCAACACATCTAAGGGAGTCGCCCATCACGTGATTCACTAAGTCAGGAAATCGTTTTTAGTCGCGACGATGATGTCATCTATCCCGAAGCAACACCAAATACTAAAAAACGCCATTTCTTTTTCCAAAGCTAGACTCCTCGAGAAGATCCCAAAAGCTGCACACGCACCAAGGACTCCAGTCGTCCTTATGACGTCACAGAGGACCTCGCTTATTTAGCCGATTGTAATGACAACGCAGGCTTTATTCCCTGCAATGCACTCCTAGGCCTACTAAGTCCACTGAAAGCGGTGAGTGGTTGCCTAAACCAATATAAGTGACGCTGGAAGTTGAAGAGGTGCTCGTACAGGAGCAGTGAATCAACTAGTTTTGCTGTGGTTTGGTTGAGGCTCGCGCTAATCATCAGACGAAAGCGATTTGGCTTTTAAATATAGGTAGCCGTTGTGTAAATGGATGGACGGGACTCTACACATTTGTGCAGAAATCTGTATTTTGCCGTTGAAAGGAATTTCTTGCAAAGCTACAAACCGTTTTGCCCACAAAGCGTGCGCAGGGATAATGCACCAACAGCGCGTTACCTTATTATATAAACGATCAATAACAAACCAACACACGATGTTAGCAACTTCACAAATCCTTTAAACTTTGGGTGTAACGTTAGCGAAGCGTGCCACAAACTGTCGCGATTGTGACGTCACAAACAAACAGCATCATCGACGCAGAAATATCAAAGGCCCCTAGACAATCGGTCAACAACATCATCAACCACACCCACAGACATACAATGGCCGACAGGTCAGGTGAGGTAGATTACGGCCGTGGGTGCGAATCAATTGTGGGATAGGCGATAAAAATTGTAAAACCGAAGAGATCTGAGGAACTGAATTGAAGGGCTGGGTCGGGTTTGAGGAGAAATGGTAGAAATAATGCTTTGACGACTTTCCAAGCGGCAAATCCTTCGTATCGGAGTTTGGGATTTAAGCTGTGCAAAGTTGACACAGCGAGTAATAGAAGGCCCTTACGTGACGCGGATTTAAAACGACTTAAATAAAAATAGTGCTTTTGTTCATCCAAGTTGCTTAGGGATATCTTGATGAGAAGTAAGCACTTTTATTGCGCTTGTATGCTCAGGATGGAAGATTTTAATTGGTGCATTACTATCAAAAAAGTGATTAAAATTCGAAATGATTGCGCGTAAAAAAGAGACAGTAATACAATTACACACATTATAGAGGCGTTCGACCTAAAAATCCTTACATTAGGGCAAAACGAATATCCAAAACCGAACACAACATGGCCCCCTCGTGGTAACTCTACACCAAAATACATCGGTATGCCTTCACACGAAGCACGGGAAAAGCGTGTCGTGAGATATGTAGTACTTAAAACAGTGCTTGTTCTGCCAGGGACGACACGATTACAACACACTAATGGCTTCAGGGTCGTGTCGTGCAGGCTGAGGTTGGAATTCGGGGCTTGGTCTTGGTTAGGTTGGCGGTGATATCAAGGCATTCGTTGGTGCAAACGGCAGAGTGCAAGGAGCTACATGGAGACTCTGCTTTGGCAACAACGTGGTTCTTAAGCTTCTACATTAATCCGTGTTCTGTGGCTTGTACTCGTGAAAGTTAAGCGAGGCAGAAATTTTAAAAACTTCCAATTGCCTGGAATGCGACTTGACTGGGGCTTATCTTAGCTTACCATTGTGATGTGATTAGATCTTTCCATCAATGCATTAGAATAAAAAATATTCTAGATTTAATGCACTGTAATGCACGAACCTTGTCGGATATCTACCGCCAAGGCCATTAGTAAGAACTACAACGTTTAGAAGGCTTTGCAGCTTACGGTCGCAACTCAATCGTAATAACAACAATCATATCGCGGCGTTGGATTTCCACAAACAAAGCTCGCAAAGGGCGTAGGCATGGAAGTTAATCTCATAATTCAATTTGTTGTGGTTGAACGCAAAAGAACAGGCCGTACCAGCTTCGGCAAAGCAATAAATAGCCAGCTCGCGAAACAACTGTTATTGCACCGCATAATTGGGGTTAGTGTGCCCTCGGGCGCCTCTGGCAAACCTAATACATATAAATTACGGAAGGGCACCAATTGTTTGTTTTGTTTGTTTACCGTAAAAAAGAAGTCGTAATTTAATTTCTTCTTGGGTATTGACAAAGAGTTGTCACTTCCCTTGTAACGAAACATTGCATTTGACAAATGACAACTTTAGTTGTACTGGGCCTTGTACTCGCTATTGCCTTCACAAACCGGGGTTAGGGCGGAATTAGGAACGTACACAAACACACGTTGCGTGAATTTAAACAACGCGGACAGTTAATGATTGAAATGCTGTGGTTTTACTCCCGTCGGTTGCATCGGTGACTATTGGGTGCGCGCTTTGATTGGTGCATTTAAACACGCGGATTCGCCCTAAGTAACATTTAAAATGCAAGTTATCTACGCGCCGCGAAAGTTAATTCGGAAATATTTTCGATGATTTTTGGAGGGAACCCAGTGGAAACGCCCACTAACACCATTATCTTGAGACGGACTAAAAAGTGACAATAACTTGTTGGCAACAATGAGAAGAAAACCCTTGAGCAATGGTCCCACTTACAAAGTTGTGAAATGGGGCGGCGCAACGGTGTCAACCGCTTAAATGCGTTTCCCGGCAGTACAGAAGAAAAGTAGCGGTAAGTGTTGCTCACTGAGCGATAATGGTCGACCTATTTGGCCCTCCAGAGATACTTTGTAAACGAAAAATGCTGAACCAGATCAGCTGCGCCTCAACTTGGTGATATCGTCTGTTAGTTTAAAGTGAGAAATTAGGTGGGTTTGTGTTTGTTTGACTGACTTACTGACAGCAAACGGAATATCGTAAATCATTAGAGAGTAATGAGTCAGTTGGAAGACCGGTTTTGTCTACCCAGTGACACTTAATGGCTTGGGTAACACAACTTGGCAATTTCAGACTTTTTAGAACCGTAGTAAACCGGTTTTTGGTTTAAATTGTCTTTCGACAATGTTTCATCGACTGATGCAACAATTCACGTCCAGAGAAAAAAGCAAGTAAAATCAAAGCCAAGAGTCAACACAGGATGTCACTGCGTACCTATAAATACACCTACCCCAAGGTATAATACACTTCCTACCTTTGTTGAATTGAATCCACAACACGGCTAAAGCGACACAATATTAAGAAATCACATGACTCACGGTCGACTTGTTAAGGATCGTGCCGTTTTAGTTTTTTTAACGCCGTCAGCGATTTAAACACGGCGCCAACGTGAAAAAAACACGCACTTGCGATTGACGCATTGCTGACGGGGAAGCGACGCTATATCACGTAAGGAGAAAGTGCATGGAACCGCGTTTTGTTGAATTTTAACGCGTTTTTTGCTGGTAAATTGTGAAAAGATGGCAGGAAAAATATTTAGTATCTACTAGTATTACAGCAATGACTTATAATCAGTGCTTGTGCCGCAACAATTATTAAAGTTTAAAGCTACAAAGATGAATGCCTCCTTATGTGTACCTTTCCTTAAAAACTACAAAGACCTTGTCGTTTTTAATCACAACATGGCAAAGGATGCAAAAATGGTTCTCAGGGAAGTCTGTATTTTGTAAACGCACCCGAATTTACGTCAGGGGGCGAATCAGATGCGTTGCCACAACATGGTTTTACGATCCATTGAACCACAACCGGTTTTTCAATACATAACCCTTCATGATGTCTGGCTTGACTGAGCTTTCCAAGGCCTTAAACTTCAACTCTGTGTTTTTAGGTTTTGAGAATCGCGCTCTGTCACGATACGCCGAAAAGATAATACGTCAGTTTTTAATCGCAGACAAAACATTCGATGAATACCAATTTTAATATAGTCATCTTATTTTGATGACTAAGCATGTTCAAATTGCGCCTAAATTAGGCGGATTTGGGTTTATACGGGTCACGTGTTATGTGAAACTCTAATTATGTCTAAATTTGGAGTTGAGAGCCACTGGAAAAGCGTGGGGAACTTACTTTTAGCCTGTGACGTATGCAAAAGGTTAACACAGGATTTGGTTTGATGATTTTTTAGAATTAAAAGGTTGTGCTTTTTCAAAAAATTCGAAAATCTGATTAAAACACGTTATTCGAATGTTATAAAACTGATATTTTGCTTGGAACCCTCTCATAAAGCAAGTCAAGCATAAACTATCTCCCCCAATACTTCAGGCGAATTTCGGCGCCCTTCATTCACCCCATACTGCGACGTCGTCTATACAAACACAACCCGCATATGCCACTTGAACACACTTCAGCGACCGTTTCATAGAAATGTCCACGCACATACACGCAGTATATAATGAACCGAGGAAGCAAGATTACAATCAAGCGTCAAACAGAATGACGTAACGGATGTACACGGATATGCATCATTGCGTACACCCACAGATGACTACAGCGTCACCTGGGGTTCGTTGCCCCGCATGCCCCTAATCCTGAAAAATCACCGGATGAATTAAGCTTCGAGCGTCATGTGACAGTGACGTCAGCATGAGGATTGATTTATCGTCACCGATAGATGCTACGTATTGGTATTTTCATTTAGGATAAGTTTGGTCGCCAACGCCTAGAACTGCAAGACTTGAAATGGGTATTATATACATGAGATGGTCGTTCCCACAAAGTTCGAAACTCACAAGACATCAACATCAAAGCAAGAGAATAAGATATCGTACAAGTGGTATTGGTTCACAGTGTGTAATGCCACACGCGATAAGGCTGTGGATTTTGTCTGTACTCTCCGATGTGAGATGGCCATTAATCGCATACTGGACTGTTGATGTTTGTAATATTCAACCAGTTGCAAATCATGTTCAAAACCAATGGTATGAGTGATAAAGGCTTCATTTCCAAAAAAGATGGTTTGGGATACCGACGTTTGACAAAAGGGCAGATATAAACACTTGCATTTTTCGATCAAAACGTTAATAATACATGTACCTAAAAATACATAGGCAGTAAACACTAAAATTCCTATACAAATCAACCGCATTTCCAGAAACATTGCCGAAAATCCCACACGGGAAATGAGAAGTAAGGAGACACCGCATTCCTTTGCGCTTATGTGAATACGGGGTTCGCATGCAACGCAAGTCGCCATTGCAGCAAGCTTGAAATTCCTGGCGTTTCCGAGCGCTTGCTGTGCATCACCTTGTTTACCGTGGGCTGGATTGCGGCGGATTTCACATGTGACTGTCCCTTGTGTTTTGGTGGGGGCGGATGTTTGTGAGGTGATTTTCTGGTCACCGGATTTTCGCTCATTTAAACTTAGGATTATCAATTTACTGATTTCAGCACTTTAACGTAGTGTTGCAAAACAGCCACTCCCACACACATCATGATGTGACATCATTGTTTCAAACATTGTTTCTCAGTTATTTGGGTATCTGTGCATGGGAAAATATGTGCACTTCGGACCAAATCAATTACCCTAAAAGCGCTGCCAAATTTTGCTAAGAATTCAACTTTGCAAATAGCTTTTTAGGTTGGTTTTGATGCTGGGAACGCGACCAAAAAATGTTCATTGAGTAGCACGTCCTGCAACAAAACTAAAAAAAACACAATTTCTTTTAGACATGAAAGAGCAACAGGCAAAGAAAAACAGCCAAAATTTTCTTCCGAGCACCTAAGTGCGCTCAGCAACGACATCAACGGTCCTGAACACATTTTTCATAGTTTACAAAACACGAAGCGAGGAGTTGGGAAACTTTCCGGGACTGCGCAGCGGTTTGTTGCTGGTTCGACGGACCATGAGCAAAACAAATCAGTGAATAGCAGTGGAGGGTGGAAAAATTCTCAACAACCGACGACTTAAAAGCACTTTTTTCCGTAATGAAAGGGACAATGGCACGACATTTGACATTTACCCCAAAAAAACGGTAAAGTAAGATTATTTTGTTTAAAAAAAAGACGATGGCTTGCAGGCTTTTTTATGTAACATATATATATGTATATGCACAAATGTTTTGTACGTAGTGTGTGACAACGGCTGAGTTTACTTTTGAAAATGTACAATGTTGTGTCGGTGATACGTTGCATTAAAAGGCGATTTATGGTCGCACAAAAATTCCAAGTTTCTTCAGAAACCAATCATTTCGTGGGAATCGCCCGTGTGCCAATAAGGCATGCCCAGGTCGTCACCAAAGCACCATTGACGGGGAAATGGTTATTGAAACCCTCTCAGCGCTTTGCTATCCTCGGAAAGCCGTTTCAATACACAAACAACGTCAACCCTGCTACGTAAAGTCGTATAACTGATGGACGTTGGCGGCGGAACGAATTTAGCTGGCAGCAAAAATCGGGAGGGGACAATGTAATTATTTTCCGCACTAATAACTCTGTTGTAGTAACGAAGATGGATTGTGATGTATAATGTTTGCTTGGAATGTAATGGATAAAAGCAGAGAACAAGAATCGCAGTTTAACTAGCTTGGAATACTTGAATTGTTTTTAAAGGCTTTCGAAAATCTCATTAAAAACATTAATTAGTAGAATCAATGTGCAACGTCATAAGTTGCTTCAGTTCTAACTTTCAACCCATTGCGAATTGTCATGTACCGTTTGCTGAGAAACGAGCAACATAATTTCCAAGCAAGGCTGCAAGCTCGGCATCCGTAGTAAAAACATTGCAAGCCATACATGCACACGTTGCCCCAGCAGCATGTACACGTTGCCAATTTTCGGCGGACGAAATGTGAGAAAATGAACCAAACGAATTTGACAAGCAGGAAACATTTCGTTTGTTGAGTCGTATGTTATCAACAACACTACAGAGATCGTCTAATTTAAAAACGATTCGCGCAACGTTTTTATGTGTTCCTGTGGATGGCTGTGACAAACATTTACTCGTGAGGAAAAAAAAACTTTTAAACAGACTAAATGTTAAGAAAGCAAGGTAACGGTAAATGGTCTGAGAACGGTGAAAAACCATAGAACCTTAATTGATCGAAACCAAGACGTCCGTCACCTCATCGTCACCACACGAAACTCGTGATATTCACCCCCATGGCAAACAGGTTACGCCGTAACCATTACGGTATAAACAACACGATTAATGAGGTTTAAAACCAAGGCAGGAAAAATAGCTCCTTGTCTACTGTGTAAAAGTTCGTGCGGTCATGCTTGAATGGGAAGCCAGACACGTAAATGTGGTAATCGGGTGGGTTATTTAGGGTTTAAGGGGAAATACGGGGTCGCATTCACCCCGTATTTTGTGGAATAGCTTAAGCTTGTAATATATTGTTTCCCTGCAATCAGCAGCACTTAAGTTTATACTAAAAGAGCATATTTATGCTCAAAAATCGAAAGACAAACAGTTCAGCTTTTGTTCTTTGTGCGGTAAAATATTGGCCGGGAAAACACCATCGAACATATTATTAGATTTTGTTTTAGACCTACTTTGACCTTCACATTTAGACAATTACCTGTCATAGATTCGCTCCAGTGAAAGAAAAAATTACTACCCACGAAAGAGGTCTTCTAAAACCACACCGCGGAAATTTATCGCCGTGTTGAACGCAATTCTCCGTCTGTTCGAACGATTTTGTCACAAAATCGATGCCGCGGAGCCTTTGTTGGATCCGCGGTTTTTCCCAGAGGTTGCGGTCCTTTGGGGGCACGAACAAGAGATCCAGCATCACTCATTGTAAAAGAGTCCACCACGTGCAATTATCACTTCGGTTACATTGGTTTGCTCGATTGCGGGTTTATACCAAAGGCAACTACTTTTAATGAGAAACATATTATCCCGGGATTTCCCAATGTTTACAGTCTGCTTTCCGGATAAATACGGTTTGGCGACTGGCAATTTTGTTGTTAATTTACATATGTTTGTGCCTTTCTTGTGTTTTACAACAGCTACGATGGCTGCTCAAATTTCCACCAAAACACGTCATTCGCTGTATCACTGGGTTGTTCGTGTCAAGTTAATTTCCACGTAAAGTTACATGCTTGAATGCTGCGAAGATTGAAAGTAGCATCGCATCAACGCCTCCCAAGCGAGTAAAATTAGATAAACCACGCCCGGTTGTATCATGTTTGTCGCCTCCCGATAAAATACCAGTTATCTGTTGAACGCACGACCGGTAAGCCATCAACAACACACAGTGACCTGCGCTGAAGCACGCCATCTCATGAATCGGTGGCGCGCAAAATTACACCATTTCCGTTTTCCTGTTTGTCGCTTTTATTGTGAACCCACGCATCATAAGAGTTGAGCTTTCTGGCTTCGCAGAGGGCTTTGTGAACGCCAAATTAGTCTATATTTGTCTGTAGATGTATATGTGCGTTTTGTAGACTGACCATGTTCATGCATAGACAAAATGATTTATACAATGTATTTCACTGAACATGCGCTAGGACTCTGTGATGTGAAATATTGTTGTGTGCACTCTACAAATACAACATAACTAGCGTTTTAAGAATGCCCAAATATTATTATGACGTATTCGATCCTGTGACGTGAGCAATTATGGCCAGACAAAAACAAACAGCCCTTTACAATAGAAGAGGCAGGAAATCTATAATTGGTGCGATTGTTGGTCTAATGATGGCCTACTGCGTACGACGCTATTGTTGGTGGTGCTAGACTTGCTTGGTTCGCAAGGGAAAAGGTTTTTTTGTCACACAACCCATCAATAATACTATCTTTTAAATAATCTGAATCCCGAAGCCCCGAACTTATCGAAAGTACATCGCAGGGACAAACGATTAAATATAGAATAACGCGTGAGTTTCGTACAAAACTCAAACAAGACCTTTCGCTTTGCATGGACTCCAATACAAGGATCCCTTGTTGTGTGAGCTATCAGAGGAGGCGCCTACGGTTGTTTGCGCTGCTCGTTATTGCTCGCCCGTGCAACCCAAACCACATTGCAGCGACTAAACTGAACAGATACACAGAATTGACCTGCTAAAGCAAGCGATTCCCACGCTGTTCCGAAAAATGGCCGGACGGACACGCAAAGCTAGCATGAGCTGTTAGCTGAAATTCCCAGGCAACATAAACAATAGCGCGTTGTATTAGACCTTTGGCATCAAGGACATAATGTTTTCTTGTGTACAGCCCAAGACTAAAAAAAACGTAATAAACCTTGTATATATTCGTGTGAAAGCGGCGTTTGTCACAGTTACACCCCCTAGGGATTTTTGTAATATAACAGACGACGGGACATCGCGCAAAGGTGCCCGAGGATGATTGGATTAGACTCCAGACCAAAATTACTTTCTCGCGTGTAATAATGAGGTTGTATTATTGCGAGATGTGTAAGCGCATTACGGCAAAGGTTTACGTTGGTGAGCAATCATCACGCCGTAAGCGGTAATTACACTTCAGGCCTCTATAAACATGGGGTAGACGACCTGCCCTTCATGTGTACTCGAATGTGTTATTCTAATGAAGGCGCCTTGTATGTTTAAATTCATGCATTTTTCATTAAGTTGGGCGGTAGCAGCTACTAGGTAACGACTCGTGACGCGAAAACAAAAAAATACGGCTTAAGTCCCTTGCATGGTCAAATTTATACAAAACTGACTGTTCTTAAATCCAGGGTGTTATTTTCTTAAGAAAAGCACGCAAAGGTGTTCCTCATAGAGCAGAATTTTCATATGTTTTGCATAAATTAAACAAGGAGTGCCTTTTGAGGCCAAACATGCGTCGTTACATTTAACTGGGACGCATAGTTTTAAAACTCGAAGAAGTTTTCCATACCAAATATATCATGCACTTTGCATAAATTTTGTGACTTACACTTACTTGTTAGGGAAACAGTGACGAACGGTTGGTCCTGGCAGATCGCTGTCCCAGGCAGCAGCCATAAAACGAAAGCAGATAATCCAAACAATTGTAGGGACTTCGTTGAAGCCCATCTCATGTTCTTCAACGCCGCCATGGGCAAGGAATGTTATGTCTGGAACTTTTAACAAGAAACAGAGCTAATTTCAATTACTGAACCTATTTGTGCCCAAAAATTCACACAAAAAAACAATATAAAAAGTCTGTCTGGAGATTACATTACACGCTATTACACACAGCCTTAACCAATCGCTTTGGTTTAACCAGTTTGAGTCACGTAAACTCAACAAACAGGCGTCACATGAAAGTAAACAGTAAGTGAGCTCATGGCTGTAAGTTGTTTCTTGACGCCCTGTGTAAATCATTACCCACGAAGCCACTTGCTGTTGCTAACATGACTACACTTCGAAACGCCCAACAATCACCACTGTCGACTTGAGGTTTCACTACCTGACCTGTTGTACACTGATCAGATACTGCTGCCAATTAACTTTCTTTGACACGGAATACACGCGCAGGCCTTTCAGTGTTTGTCGTTAACAAAAACTAAGCGAATAATGGCCACTTCACGCGTTGGTCTCGATTGAATGAGAGCATTCGGTACAATCGCACGGTAATGGTGCCCTTTTTTCTTTCGTGGCTGAAGCAGCTTGAGAGAAAATGGAAAAACAAGACGCTCAAGCCGTGAAGACTAGACGCCATGCTGATATCTCGCGTAGTCTTATCTCATCTAATCGCCAGTCTTGACAGAAAAACGCACTGACAAACGGTAAACACAGTGGCCGCAAATATCGCACCTCTTGGTGCAGCCTTGAGGCCACGAGCGCACGGCAGCGTTTGTACATTTTGTTTGGTCCCTTTTCCGGCTTTTTAAATGAGAGGTCTGAAGACCTCTATCACAACGCAGCACCATAAGCAACCATGCTCTGCTAGCTTACAAAGCTTCAAGGAAAAACTCTTAAAACAGCCATCATGACTGTAGCTTCGAAATAAGTGGGTTGACTATTTTGTTCGAAAAGCATTGTAATCAACACAACAAAACTTCGCGCAAATTCTCACACTACGCTATAAGGAAAGTACACATATGAGCGCACTGTATACAAAAAAACTCAGATACCGGTCGTAAAAAAGTACAAGGAAAAATGTATTGCACTTATCTGAACTGAACAAATCCCCACACAACTAAATATAAGCTGCAATATGTAACACCAAAGTGCCGTTTAGCCGCGTTTAACGACCCCGATTAACCCATTGCGTGATTTGAATTTAGGCGGGAACGAATGTGATTGGCGATATCGACAGGGGTGCGAAGTTCAAACAGAGACATACCGCGCTCGTTTCGCATTGAACAAGTGTTACTTGGCAGGTGTTAGTCGAGTTTTTTAATTTACGAGTCCATAAAGGGACGAAATACCCCCAGAATCACGACTGACGGCCTCGCGTGCACGCAATACGCAATTATGTTTGGACAAAAACTGTTCTGAACTGTAATAACTCAAATACGTCGGGTCGAATATTATGTCACTTAGCTGTGTGAAGTTAAAATTGCGCAGTCAAAAATGTGCACCTTACTACATTTTGGTACAAGCTGTAGGTTTATGATTACATGTTAAGCAACCATCACGACAATTTTATGGAACTCAAATTCCTCAGTGTGAAAAAATATTCTACATGTTACTTCTTATACAATGTAAAAGACAAAGCAAAACTAAAATATTAAGAAAAAATAGACTTACTTGGTGATGCAACTGATAGTGGTGGCGATGTGAAGATCTCACAACGGTTGACGAAACAGAACACAAAGAAAGCAAGACCACAGAAAATGTCACGAAGCAATGATCGCAACGCACAAATGGATAAAAAGGAATGCAGTAAAACGAATGTTGGCAGTTTTTTTCACAATGTAAAGCGTTCGTTAAATTCACAATGTTGGTTCATGTCAAGAAGTCAGCATGGCTATTTTACGCTGAAAGTAAAAAAAAAAATATGTGTTAGCAACCGCGTCAGCAATAACAGCAAGTAGCTGAGTACATACATACTTAAATTAACTGCAATATGCACATGTCATAGACTTGCAAATAGGCAAAAACGCAACTACACTGTTTGTCTCGCCTTTTCTATCTTCCAAGGTTAGCCATATGGCTCCTTTGCTGAACAAACACAAAAGCATGAACGTGAAAAAACAACTTCGTCATACGACAGACTGTGGCGGTAATAAATAATGCAGCAAAATACCTCCCGTGTTCACGGGCCGTCAACGAAAACGATCGCAATGAGGCTCTTAATAAATACCAGCTAATTTATAGACCAGGAGCGCATGCTCAAGGAAGTGCATCATATTGTCCTAAAGGGCATATTTCTATATTAGTTCCTCACGCTGTAGCCCTATGATGAACCGCTTTGTAAACTCTAGACCGGATGACGTGACGATCCTTTCTTTGTTTTGACTTCGCTGCTCTCATCCAAGTTACTTAGGTCGATGTTGTTGAGAATTTAATGTGACCTTTCGTATGAATATCAAAAGTGCTTGCCCTGTAAAGGTTATTGTGCAGGTATGGAGTTATGAGGGTTCGAAACAGAAAAAGCTATGGTGCCTCGCAAGAGGTGCAAATCTTTCCAATTGCTGTGTGTAGGGAATGTAGCACATGTCAATTTTGAAAGAACCAACTTTTAAAGCCAAAAGCACGGCAATTGACAGCGATCCGCTATTAAGTAAATAGTCCGCAATAAAAACAGCAAATGTATTCTAGCGTTGACACTTAATTCGTACAATGCAAATGATACCCTAAAACCCACGCAGCAAAGAAAACTGTTTGCAAACCACAATCTCTGGCGGGCAATTGTGAAACAATCCCCTTGGGACACCGCGGCAATTGTGGCAGCCATTCGGAAACTATAAAGCACAATACAAATCGCGGATCAAAGCGCTTTGCGACTGATCGATTGTTTTAGGGCTCTGGTAGAATGACATGCGCGGTTTGGCAGGTGGTGCATTGTTTTCGCGTGTTTTAACTTATATGCAGGAAAAGTTGTAGTCTAACAATTTAAAATAAACCAAACGAGTTGCCTAAAAATGATCTAAGTTAGACAACATCAAGTTAAACAGTTGGAATAAATCATATTAAACGGTCTGCCAAACCATGTTGGTCATTATTATTGATTACGATTGCTTTGTATTTTGCTGAACAACGGAACAAATATCCTTTCTTCAATGCTATCTTACGTGTTTGTCGTAAACACTGTCAAAGCCGGTTCGATTTGCTTTCCAATCAAAAATTTCTGCAAACACTAATTGTCAAAGCCGGTTTGATTGTTTGCAGAAATATTTTATGGAAAGCAAATCGAAGCAGCTGTAGTCCTTAAGCCTAAACAAAGGTGACGCAATGTTTGAAGAAAATCAATACAACGCTTTTGAACCAGTCCCAGAGAACACTTGCTCTTTATTATGAAAGCAATTGAAAAGTTGCCAAAACAAACCGGTAAAGTCTGCGATAGGAAGCGACATTTTATTGATCTGGTACGCGTTGCATAGAAATGCCCACGACTGCAACCGAGCAACAGAGCTGTGCTAGACAAATTCAGATATTGGCCTAACCGTACGTAGACATATACAACATTTTGCACAACACATTGAAGTCTAAGCAACTTTAATACAAAAAATGCCTCTTCAACGAATGAAAATAAATATCTCCGCTTCTCAGGTTCAAAAAGTCCACAGCAACCTAAAGCTTCCTTCGTCCTGTTGACTCTGTACTTGAATACACACCGTTTTACCCGGATGTCGAGAAGTACAGACAATAGCATGATGTAAAACTGTATATTCTTTACTGTTGCGCACTGTCAACACTACGTTACTATCTTCTTGTAACTGTACCCAGGTTCATAGGGCTTTTAAATAAACTGTTTCGCTTAACAAAGGCTACGTTGGAACATGGCAACGTCAGGATATGACGCTACAATGCTAAACAATATCAAAGGCAATTGTCTGCTTGTACAAGGTCAGTTACCGGAAATTCTCCTTTAAACATGGCAAATAACTGTCGCAACATAGAATACTGCCAAGTTTCAAGCGAAAAAAACAGCACTTGCTAAAACCTTGCAGTTTTGTAGGTCAGACATGCGCCGGAGGCACTGCAGTGGACATGGCACACGTTTGTAATCCCAGGTGATGGTGTTGTGACAAGCCGGCTGCTGTTCTGCACACTTGAATGGAATGTGGGTCTCCATTGTTTATATTTAACCAAATTGTAAATGTTGAAATTGGTCATGTATATCAGCAAATTTGGGGTTACAGCATAATGTAACTTGTATACATATATATGCTTTTTAGGTTAAGAGATTTTGGGGTGATTTGAGATTTCTGTATGTTGAATAAACTGTTACTGCATAGATTTTTTCTAATCGACAAATAACCCAAAAGGTTTTTGTGTCTAGTGGGAGTGTATTATATATATGAAGTATGAAAAGGGAGCCTAACACATATTTTAGGGTTTACAATGTATTTAAAATCATATTACATAAGGCTACAGTTATTTTAAATTCCTCACTGCACCATATTCAACTATACAAAATTACAAAGCATACAAAATTAATTGAAAATCACTTTCAAATTTCCTAAACTAGAAACATTTATGAATGGAAGCAATTTAAACTATTATCGAAGTAATTATTTCAAGTGCATCTCAACTTTAACTGAACTTTATTTGAAATCTATTCTCAGTTTTGAGTACATTAAATTGTTAATACCCAGAAAACTGCCTTTTACGTCAACAAAAATTACCTTTAGTCTATATTTTACACAAATTCTACACAATTTGATTTATAGTTTAAACCAAAACTTCTCTAAAAATCAAAAGTAAAAACTAGGATGCTAAAGGCTGACAACAATT
This sequence comes from Ascidia mentula, assembly GCF_947561715.1. Taxonomy (NCBI): domain Eukaryota; kingdom Metazoa; phylum Chordata; class Ascidiacea; order Phlebobranchia; family Ascidiidae; genus Ascidia; species Ascidia mentula. Next base: position 17,079,180 of record NC_138568.1, on the reverse strand, counting down.
CTCTCTGGAAAACACATGGGACAGAAACAAAAGCATAAATGGGTAAAAGCTTACACTGCACTTTGGAATCTATTCAAGTCACACGACATGATGAAACTCACAATTTCCCAACTGTCAAAGTCTAAAGTACAACTGGTAGACTGCTGCTTTAACCACTTAAACAAACACATCACAGTTCTTTATTAACTTTAACAGTCCAATATTTAAGTTACAACTAACAGTGTGCACAGTCGAGTACGCAACACAATACAGTTGTACCTTCCTGGGGGAACAAGTTCCGTTCAGTCATGTGCGGCCACTTCAAGCCACCAACCAGTTAATCTGTTTTCTTTTCTCAGAGACTCCAATCATTACCGTTGTTTCTGTAGCGTCCTCTGCCGGTAACAAATTATCGGCAAATCACTACAAATCGTCTCAACATCACAAATTATTTTTCGCACTATTTTCACAAAAAAGGCTGAAAAACAGCAGCTGAATGCAATCACAAACACGACAAACAGGGAACTGGAAATTCCGATTCGTAGGCACTTGATACAAATTTGTGGAACACGTAATTGGCACAACAGGACACAAGCTGTCGAAAACATTTCCTGAATTACTCTGCTTATTTGGAAATTTCACTACTCGAATACGGCCGCCCGGGGACGCTGCCGTGCAAGTGGTAAAATTATGTTGTTCGTGCCACAAATGAGCAAAAAAGGTGTTGGTCACGTTGGCCTAAATCGTCGTGTTCAGTTTTCAGCCATAGAAAGAAGCAATAATTATCGTGATCAGTTCGTACGAAATGAAGCAGAGTTTTTGTTTCCTGCGTAAATTTTGTGCAAAAATAACCTTGGGAATTGAGTTTGGTACAGTTTGCGAGAACGCCTGTCACGATTTTTAGATTAGTTTACATTCGCTGTTTAAAAAGCTGTAGGACCAGAAAATGATAACGCATGGAATGAGACAACTGGATTTTATTTTACAACGAAGACAAATAAATCTAGTTGCTCTGTGTAGCCTATACTTGGATCTAAAATGTTTTTTGTTGTAAAAGAAAATCCCGTTTGTCTCGTTGTTGTAGGACTTGTAGGCTTACATTAGCGCGTATTCCTCACATGCAAGTTCGTTGGTCGACGATTTTTGCGTTGGGTTTCCACATTAGTCTGGCGCAGTTAGGCGTAAAGTGTGCTTTCATGCAACGGTAGCACGGCGGGCAAACCACAGCAGACTTCCCTATGCATTTACCGCTAATCTTAGTCTGCCCGCCACGGTCTGATAAGCAATAGAGCTGAAGGAGGTTAAGAAAACAATGAGCGGAGATTGTAAGGCTTAAGTATGGGTTTGTAGACATGGACTGGGGTTTGGACGCGAGAAGATGCAGAAGTGTTTTTCTTTGCATCGCGCAAAAAAATACATTTTTAAGTAACGATGAAAAATTTTTGCAACAAATTATGATTTTATTGGACACTGATTTGACCCCTTTGCAAATATTTGTTATATATTTCGTTGGTACGAGTCTGTAAATGAAGTATATTCTGCAAAAACGTAAGATGACTAAGTTGGATACGGTTTACAAGACAAAAAGGACGAATAAATAATACTTTTCTTCCTCGCCAAAATGGAAAATGACATTCATAGCAATACAAGCGTTACTTCAAAACGAATTCTGTCGCTATTCACCTATTAACGCCACAATTCTTTACACTTGAGTGTCTCGTTCAGGTAGAAACGATCCAATAAATCAAACAGATGCTGCGACAACTGTTTGTGTTTCTGTTTTTGGCATTCAGCCTGGTTGAATTTTCCCATTCCGACAGCAGATCCATCATCAGAAGTATACTAAGCAGAAAGCGGAGACAAGAGGATGCCAGTGATGAGCCTCAAGGATCACCAAACCAGGAGCATTTCTCGCAGCAAAACCCTTTTGCCTATGCACAGAGCGGTCACTCGGTAGGAGGCGGATCTTCAGGTTCATCATCCGGAAGACAGACGAGTTCAGAATCAAGTACAAGCGGAGCATCTTCCGCGTCCTCCAGCAGCGCCCTAGGCTCTTTTCCCAGTCGACTGCGATATTCGCAGCTTGCCGACCCTGGCTCATCCAGAAGACAAAGTTCCTCATCAACTTCGTCATCATCCTCATCATCAACTTCGCGTGGGAGCAGTGGGAGCAGTGGGAGCACTGGAAGTAGTAGCAGAGGTTCCTCCTCGAGACCATACAGTGGAAGCAGCAGTAGACAACAAACAAGCAGTGGTGGATATAGCAGTTCAGGAACATACGGGGTACCAAACACAGGTGGTGGGTATCAGAGCTCTTCTGGTTACCCTCAGCAAGGTTACCAAGGTTACGGTGGGTTATCATACTCCAGCCAGGGGTATGGAGCCGCTGGCGGTGGACAGTATGGTTACCAGTCTATGGGAAGCCCGTACGGCTACCCGCAATCTCAACAGCAGTACTATGGCGGTGGGCAGTATGGAGTGGGCCAATCAAACCCACAACCGGGCGGGGCTTATTATGGGTCAAATTACGGATCATCGGGAGGTTATTATGGATCACAATATCCAAGTATGTACCAAAGTCACGGCTCTTATGGTGCATATTATGGTATGCAAGGTAGGATGTTTGAACTGTGGTTCTGATCTTGTACTCACCATAGCTACTTGCATGTACCTTTGGTGTTCTTTTGCCCTAATGGGGTGTTGGAAATACAAGAACTGCCCCTAAAAAGGTGGAGATCCCAGAAACAGGCATTCCTAAGGCAATATATTTTACGTACGACCAGCCAAAATCGTTTTCGTTGCATAGCTTGAAAATGTTGAGACTTGTTTGGCGCTTACTGATCAGATCACTTCATAACTTCCCAAAAAATAAAAAATTAAACCCAATTTGTTGATTACCGAGTAAAAATATCGATGCTTATTTAAATTAAAATAACAGCGATAGCAAAAGTAATGTTGCATTTGTAATTACAGGACAGCAACAACAACCACAACCACAACCACAACCACAACCACAAACACAAACACAATACAGTAGCAACCAATACGCGTTCTCCTTGCAACCAAGCTCTTCTGGAGGTTCCTATTCCTCTGGCGGAAGAGGTTCTTCTGGAAGTTCCTATCCGTCTGGCGGAAGAGGCTCTTCTGCAAGTTCCTATCCGTCTGCGGGAAGAGGTGCTTCTGAAGGAACAGATATCCGTATAGGTAGCACATCGACCAGATACTACCCAGGACAAGCTCAAGATTCTAGCTATACTCTGGGATCCATTCAAACCGATCGCATTTACAGAGGACACTTAGCCAACCAGGGACAAAATCCATACGGAAGTAGCACTGGTTATGGCACAGGCAGCAGAACAGGCTCCCAGTATGGACGGTATCAACAATCCCAGTATGGACGGTATGGAAGTAATCAACAAGCTTATTATGGATCTAGTAATACGGGAAGAAGTAGGGACGAAGGAACCTTTAAAATCCCTTTGTCCTATAACCAAGAAGGAACATCAGTGTCTTCCAAATACGGACTGACTAACACTGGTGTGGGAACGGCCGAGCAGCCAGGTCAGCCAAGACACAGACATGACGGGACATATTCTTCTATCACATCTGGAACACGCACGTCATCCTCTAATGGATATGGCAGCAATTCCCGAGGTTCAAGCGGTTCGTACAACCCTTATTCGGCTTCTAGAGATGGTGGATCGTCATCGTATCCATACGGAGGTAGTTCCTCCTCTGGAAGAGGCGGTTCATCTTCTTACCCATATGGGAGCAGTTCCTCTTCTGGTTCTACTGGTAGAGGAAGTGCATCTTCATACCCATATGGAGGTAGCTCATCTTCTGGTTCTACGGGAAGAGGGGGATCATCTTCCTATCCTTATGGTAGCAGCTCAGGTTCTTCTGGTAGAGGGAGCTCATCTTTGTACCCATATGGAGGTAGTTCATCGTCTGGTTCTACAGGAAGAGGAAGCTCATCTTCATATCCAAACCGTGGAAGCTCATCTTCCAGCTCCACAGGAAGAGGAAGCTCATCTTCATACCCATATGGAGGAAGATCATCCTCTGGTTCCACAGAAAGAGGAGGCTCATCTTCGTATCCATATGGCAGTAGTTCTGGACGTGGTGGATCGTCCTCTTATCCATATGGAAGTAGTTCGTCTTCGTCGTCGGGTAGAAGCGGGTCCTCATCTTATCCATATGGAGGCAGCTCATCCTCCTCCGCGGGCTCGTCCACATATCCCCACGGAAGTGGTTCAAGCCGGAGAATCGGGACAGGGTCATCTGGCTCAAGCGGAGGTTACAACCAGTACTCATCTTCAACTGTATCTCGTGGTGGATCGCCTTCACGTGGATTTGGTTCTTCTTCATCCGGAGGCTATGGATCAAGTTCTTCTGGACAAAATCAATACCCTTCCACGGGGACTGGACAGTCGTCCTCTGGCGCAACATCACAAAACGCCGGTTATCCATATAAAAGCCAGGAAGCAGGGGAAGATGAAGATAGTGCACATATGACTCAGGAGGAGATAGAGCAAATAGCAGCAGGGTTTGCAGGAGCAACTGGAATATCGGATCGAGGTAGCCCGTACGACAGCTTATCGTCTCGAATTTACTACGGTGGTGGGTCTTCTTCATCTCTAGGAAGTGCACAAGGGAGCCAGTATGGAACAGGTGTCGTGGGCGGCAGGTATTCAGGAGGATCAGTGCCCCAAATGGGCAGCTCGTCAGGAGGTACAGGTTATGGAAATTCCCACGCGACTGTCAACAGAGGAAGAGTCCAAGGCGGCGAATCATCCGTTGCCAGTTCCTCCGGGTATCCATACCCGGCTCTGCCATCTCCGAGACCATCTCAAAGTTATCCTGCTGGGGGTAATTATCCTAGTTACGGATCAAACTCTCAGGGTTCATCAACTTCTTCCCAGTCCAACCAGTATGGAGGATATGGACAGTCTGTGTATAGTGGGGGTGTTGGTGGAGGATATGATCAGTCTGTTGTTGGCGCGGATCAATCAATAGGCGTCAATTTTCCTGTGCCAGCGGGAAATACGACGAACTCCACACAAGGTGAAGCACAACAGCAGTACCCGTATGCAGGAGGGGAATACCCACAGGGAGGATACTCGGACTATCCCAGTGGCGAAAGCACACCTCTGTCCAATTCGCAAGACCAATTGTTGCAAAGCGGGTTTCTCAACAATTTTGGTGGGGTTTACGAACAGAACGTAGGATCCGACAGATATGGCGGTTACGACTCTTCTTCGCAAGGTCAGCCTTCGAGAGGTGGAATAAGTGGAGGTCTAAGTAACGCGGGAGGTGGAGGCGGTAGACTGGGAACATCGGGTGGTTCCCGACAGAACACCGTAACGGGAAGGTAATGTTTCTGCGTTTGGCCAATTTGGCATTTTAAATTTCAATGAGAAACGGTCCTGAAATTGTGCATCGCGTACCATCAGATAACGAAAGCGTCCCGTGGATCTTAAAGAAATTGAGTGTAGACTCTCACAAAATAAACAACAAATCGCTTTCATAATTTCATTGATGGGAATTTGGTTGTGCTACATTTTGAGTGGTCCTATTTTAACATTCAGTTTGTTTTATAAAATGTAGTTGGATTTTCTGAAAATTTATTGAAGATTAAAAACATTAATTGTGTTTATGTGTTTTCTTGTGCAGTCCAATTGGTTCCCCCTATCCGCAAGGTGCACGTATTTTGCCTTCAAGATCGAGAGGGCGCCAATCCAGCGTAAGTTGAACATTTTGTTTTACTTTGCATGTACTTTACTAATGAAGCAAAGATTGGAAGCCCCTTCTTCAGCTTGGCATAACCAGACCCCTCCCAAATTTCCAAGTTAGAGAACCGTACATTTCGACTTTAACAACTTTCAAATGTTTTTTAGCTTGTATTTTTATTGAAATAATTTGCAGTTGAGCATTCTTAGCAGTTTTTTTGGCTCGTGAGGCGATGTTTTTACTAAAATTTTGTACGTTTTTTACATAATATTTAAAAACATTGTTAATATGTAATATCTGAATTGGTTCAGTATTTAATTTTTGGACTGAGGTAAGAATTTCGTGTTTTTAGAGCTCACAGGAAATTGCAAGCTCATCACCACCAACAGGAGGTGAGGCGATATAAAAGATTATGACCTGTAACCACAATGTTTCGTCGAAATCAGGGGCATAACGCAGGGCACGACTGCAAAATTTGCAACTCCGTTGGTTTGAAAATGTCACGCGGACATATTACGACATCGTCCCACACAATATCATTATCGTACTATCTTGTTGTCTATCTTTTTTAAGGGTTTGATCAAACAATGTAACATACTTATTTCATTCTTTGTCAACCTGTTTTGTATGACATGCATGTCACGGAAGACTCCCAAGACCACACAATTTATTAAATATTTCTGTAAAATCATACGACTCGAACACGGTGAAGTACGTGTCTAGATAATATAGGACGTATATGGCACATTTGTGCACCCATGTATGGTCGGTTCAGTTAAAGAATCGCATTGGCGCCGCTGAAGTCAAAAATATTTTGCAACTTTCCGCTGCGGTGATGTCAAGTCATGCGTAAATGCCTGTGTTAAGTGAAGCGTGTCGCTGTTTTTGTCATTTTGTTGCATCAGCTTGTGTTCCGTGTTTTCAGGCAATGCGGCGACTGCGGAAAGTGGCACAAATCAAATTTCGGACTACTACAACAGTGGTATGTTTTCCACATTACATTCTCTGCAATAAGGCTATTGTGTGGGGCCAAACTTCGTGTGAGCGAAAAAGCCTCCGTTTTTTAAACATTTTTTTAGTCACAGTATGTTTTGAATATGTTGTCAAAAATCAATTTTCTTTAAAATCCACGACAGTAATTATTGTACAACTTAATTCGACCGTAGGTCCGTCTTCGTACAGTGAAGATCCTTATGATGACCCCTACGATGGAAATTACGACGCCGGTGACTCAATTCCTGTGGTTCCGGATAATTCGATGGCGGCAACCAGTAATCCGCATACAAGGCAACAGTTGGGGGATGCCAGCGTCCGACCATATCCAGGTAAGTTTCACAATGCTTCCGGCAGACAATCGTCAGAAAACACAACCACCTGGTACTAAAATCACGTATGTCGTATGCTACACATACCGACCACATTTGCCCTGATTTGAAGCTACTTATTTCTAAAATGTGTTCCTGCTGCAGTAATTCTTGACTTATATGGGTCTTGTCAACGTACCGAAACCTCAAATAAAAAATACTGGAAAAAATAGTCCCAGTGAAACTGCGGTTTGAAAAATGAACTAAGATGTTTTGTATTGTAATGAACGCTTATTCTCGTTCTTCTTTATTGTTGTTGTGAATCTCCAAGTGCTACAGGAGCCCAGCCAAGAACCAATTTAACAGTTAAATCTTTGTAACATATTTTGTTTTTCACTTCTTCTCGCTTTTACTTCCCAAACCTATAGCCTCCAAGAATAAGACCAAAATTGCAAGCTTTGATAAAAATAACACGCAAAATACACGTTTAAATACGATCTACACATATGAAATAAAAAGGATGACGTTGTTTTTTGTGATTTTAGTCCTGCCGTCTGTAGAAAGCACTCCTGACGTCATTCCAGAGGGACCGGCGGTCGAGCGCTTCCCGGTGTTTTCCAATCTTGGAGGCGGATTTCAAATTGTTCAAAGGATAAATGAAACCCAACCCCTTCCCACTCCACAACAACCTCATACTGTCCAAACACCGGCACAACAAGGTACAACACACAAATAGCTACCGAAAATATATTTCCAATGTTTTGACCAAATTTGGTGGCGACAGTGTCGTTTTGGCCGAATAAGTTTCATTGGTGTCGTACTATCAAATTTCTGTCCAACTGGAATTTTGGACGTAAGTACATAGATGGTTGTTAGAGATGGCCGGGCAATACCTGTGTTTTGTTAAATGAACTGCATTGGTGTCATTGCATCCGTATAAAAGCAATTTTTAATCTAACTTTTACCACACCCACCTACGAATCTGGCAAGGAATACAGAACACTATCCTCACGTCTGCATCTGCCCGATGATTACAACCTCCAGCATTTGATATTTAAACACACTCCTACCCAAAGGTCACCCCCTACAAACAGAAACCCAAACACCATCATTTCCAGGCCTTCTTCCCGACCTTCAGCTTGATAAGAGAATGCTCCTAACACACTTCTTTCTTGACCGGAAAACGGTGAGGCAACTCCAATGTGCCAAGGAAGAAAAATGCCTTGCTGAACTGGGTGTACATTACATCGGGTTGGACACCCAAAGGTGGGCCGTAATTATGTCGAGACATTTTTGGGGTCGTTTTTAGTGGCGTAGCGAGCCTGAAATTTTGATAGGGTCAATTAGTTGATTTAACAGCGAGTAAAAATTTTAAAATGGCTAATTATTATCATTAACATCAAGCTACAATTCGGATTTTGGGAAAAAAAACAACGTTATTCTGAATCTTCAACTTTGATATTTCGAATGGGCTAAAGCTCCTCACAAGTGGGCTAATGTTACTGTCATGACGGCAATCACGCTAAAGGATTATTTTAAACACTGCGCTTTTTCGCAGGAGATTGCTTCGCTTCGAAACCACCGTGCGCAACGTAGGGAAAGCCCCTTTCTTGCCACAACTTCGGCCGGAAGACTGGTATTGGCATGAATGTCACAAGTAAGTTCGCTGAATCTAATGAAAAGCAACAATAAATAAATAAAGCAAAACAAGGTTTAAATCAGTAGTTCTGAACTGAGGGTCTACAAATCGCTTTCAGGGGATTAGTGGTAACTTCTGAATACGCACGCTATGGGATTAATAAACTACGTTAGCAATAAATTGTTTTTACTTCATGAAATCTACCTAACCAGCAACACTTCTTTCACGTGACACAAGTTAACCATTAATTCAATTTTAAATGTTACTAGAACAACTTTGTGTTACTAGAACAAGAACAACTATGTCTTTTCTGTTTATGTTATTTGTAGAACTGAAGATGCTTTATTAAAAAGCGAAACATGTTTTATAAAATCAGAAGCGTGGACACAAAGTTGTTCTAGTAACATTTAAAATTAAACTACGTGAGAGAAGGACTTTTGGATTTTACAATAGCCCTGAAAACAACATCGTGCCGTAGCCTTGTTATATGGAAAAAAACACGCATATTAACATGACACCAGCGGAAGACGTTTTGGAAAATGTGTGTTATGCTTGAACGAATACACTTGAGAGCTCCGCGACAACTTTAACGTCATCAAAGAATGTCCGCTGGGACAAAATTGTTGAGCATCATCTGTTAAGTGATAGAGGATTGAAAGTTCTCGTTTGATTTAAACTTTGCTGTTTTTAATATTTTTTTGCCTTTGTTTCTACTCCTTTCAGCCACTCTCACAGCATGAAAGTGTTTTCTCACTACGATTTGTACAATCAAACTGGTGCGAAGGTCGCCCAAGGTCACAAGGCAAGCTTTTGTCTTGAGGACAGCAAATGCGGAGGCGGCGCCAGAAAAGTGTACGTTTTTTCGAGTAGAAGTTTTTTAATGGCTAAAAATAACCAAACCAAACTGAAATGAAACTTTGTTTTCTTGGAATCGCCTGTTATCTATATTGTTAACGAGACTCAGCACAAAATATTACAAATAATCCTGAGTCGTCTGTCTATTTAACGCTATTTTAGATAGATATATATTTCGCCTGAGTTTGCAGGTATCATCAGTATCGCTAAAAAAACACCAACAACGCAGTTAAAACCAACATCGCCACAAGAATATAAAATTGTAATTGTAATACCTCACAAACTGACAATCAGATGTAACGATTGAGCAAGGTGAGACTAAACTGTCGGCTTTGGCTTATTTAAGCTCATCAAAAAAACGTTAAACAGATAGACGACTCAGGATTATTTATAATATTTTAAACCAAACTGCAGTGTTGTATATTGGATCAGCGAGTTGTCTGCAATAGCCTACATACTTTTTTGGTCGCTGTGTGTGGTCATAAATTGCAAATTCACTCATTTATTTGTTGTTTGCAACGCCAAAGCTTGTCGTAACAAATTACATGTGCCACAGGTATAACTGCGACCGAGGTATCCAAGGGATTTCCCCTGGATGCCAGGATACCTACAAGGCTTCGATTGACTGCCAGTGGATTGACATCACAACTGTTCCCTTGGGTCAATACGTTTTCAGGGTAGGCGTCATATGAGTCTTGTGTCTGTATACATTTTTTATAACTTCACCTTTACAAATACGGCATCAAAGTTAACTATACGTAACTCGCAAAATTTTAGGTAAAACAGTTTTTACCAAAAACCGCCAGAAAAATTGATTTAGTAGTTTGAAAAAACTCTGTTTTCGTTTACAGGTTGCGATAAATCCGAACAAACTCGTTCCCGAATCCAGTTTTAAAAACAACGCTATCGAGTGCAAAGTCGCCATCCGAGCTTTCACGGCCGATATTTGGGGATGTATTTACAAGAGAATCTGAGTTGAGGATATTTCGGAACACGTGTAATTATTAACTCGCGAAGTTCCAGAGGCAAGATATGTTTTTCTGTCGCCGGAGCATTGTTGTTTTTGTATCTCAGCGCAGACTGTATTTCGGCCCAATGCCAAACTTTGAAAATTGTCATTTAATTATTCTTTGTTCTTGTAAATATCCAGGCGAGTTATGAGCTTGTAGCAGCTTGGAATGCATTTGTGAAAATGTTTCAATAAAATCAGTAAAAGAAATAAAATGTTCATGAAAATCGTAGTCAGTTTAATGTATCAAAATTATCTGTTCTTTTCTTAGTATCAGACTTACTTGCAGGCAATTCATTCAAACGACATTGAAAAGTGTTACAAAAAGTTTGAGCTTAGTTTTGGGCTACTAAGAAGCCAAATTTTCCTAGGAGTCTCCGAGCATAATAGGCCTACTGTGTTTAACAACCGGTTCCAAATTCTCATAACAGGTTTGAATACAAATCCTTGAGAAGCGACTGAAATCACCACAAACCTGATCACATCCTAATAACCCTCCATCGGGATTGTACTTTTTGATATAAAACTACAATAAACTTTTTGAAGTCGAGTATTTTATTGCGGAATTTAGTCGCTGTCGTCAAATTTAATTCGCTTGCCCTGAAAATTGTGAATTTGCAACTGTCGCTTTTTAGCCTGGCTTGCCTGCCAGGAAGGGTGAAGCGTCTCTTTCTCCGCATCGCATTCCCGCTTTTCCGTAAATTCCTCTTTTCGCGATCCGCCTTTTCCCCGCCGCTTATCGATGCTCCGTTTTTCGTCAGCACCCTTCGTAACGCTTGGCTTTTTGCGATGTAAATCTAACAGAAAAATGACAATAAGATTTTGTTACGTCATAATGACGGTAAACAACGAGGCCAACGTTTAAACATACACAGGTTCCTCTAAACCAGCGGTGCACAACCTGCGGCCGTGCACATTTGTACCAAAATATATGCATTGGCGGCCGACGTTGCTTCTGAAACTTGTTTTTCTAGCGGTCTCAAGAGTTAAGCTTTTAATTAGGCCCATTTCCATTTCCGTGTTATACACATTCGTTTGCTGTAGCGAATAGTAACTGGTGCAGCCACCGCAACAATACGGATTGTGACGTCATAAAACATTAATAGCATATCTGTGAACTGTCATGTACGCATGTACAGTTGCCGAAAAGCTGAACAGTGGAGTCACTCAGTCATGTCGCTAAAACGCAAAAGGTTGTAAAACAAGAGAAAAGGGCGTTTAATCCCAAATGGGAAGTGGAATATTTTATGATGGAGACGTGAACCTAGCGTGCAAGAACAAGGCAGCCATTGAATAATTCGACATTTCATTACATTGTAATATACGTAATTTGGCAAATGTAAATAATAAATAGTGCACATTTTTCAGGTAAGGATTCATTTCCATTCCTTTGAAATAATGCTCATGTCAAATTGTCGTAATTATCAGGAGTATATCGTTGAAAAAACAGTATATTCAGTGGCGGCCGTTAACACACAGTGGTGTGTGTGTTGCGGCCGGTAATAGTAAAAAGGTTGTGCACCCCTGCTCTAAACGTACCTTTTTTCCTGGGTTTTATGTCATTTGTACTCCCATAAAGTTTCTGTCTTGCCCTCTGACCAAGACGATTTTTCTTCTTTCTGGGTTCTAAATGTGAAAATTCACAATGATACAAACAAATAGGAACACAGTGTTTGTCTTCATAATATTGAACAACTGCACATTAAAACAATTACAAACAATGCCTTGATTCTGAAAACAATATTTCTAGAACACCATTAACACACACGCTCAAAAGTGCTAAGACTATAAATGCAATGAATATACAAAAATGTGTCATAAAATTTCACTTACTGTTCAAATCAGTTTCTAGGTCTCCATGAAATGCCCTTGAGCTTTTTTGTGATGCCAGGCTTGATACAAATGTGGATTTACCATGACGGGATTTTGCAATTGCGGGAGGTTTACCTGCTTTTTTGTTGTCTGCTTGCCTAAGTGGTTTGGTATCTTAAAAAGACAAAACGTCACTTTCTTTCAATACACAGAAATTGACGGAAAGCCTGATGCATTGTTTTACATTACTGTATACACGTCTATGAATTATCAATCACATCAAAAAAATTCTTTTGCATGAATGTTCAAAATTGCTGTGACAAATTAATCATAGAGACAGATCACCTGATATATCACACATATGTCTAATAAATGGTACTTTAACAGCAGTATTCAAACTCAAATAACTGGATTATAATCGAATCATTTCTATTTTTTAACTGGATCATAATATTTAACATAAAAAATGCCATGGATAAAAATGAGCAACAAACATGAAAATAAAATGGCATCAATAACATCTTAAAGTTGAAACCGATTTTTTAGGATCACAACCATTTCACATTACTCACCAAATGAATCTGCAAAGAAAGATTCTTCTTGGTCGTCACTTGAAGCATCGCTCACTATTCCACAATCATCATCGGAATCTTCTCTGAAATCATTTTCACTATCGCTGTAACCTTTGCCCAAATTTTCCAACACCTCAGTGATATTGTCAGTGTGAGTGATGTTGCCAATGTCCACAGGTCTGCAATGCAAAAAATAATGTATGTATAATACATAAGAACAAATTATCAATGACCACAATTGGCCTAATTGCTTTAAGTTCCATAAGAACTGATCAGTAGCATTAGTGGCAATCATAATTAGAAAACAGGTATTTAAATTTTTTACCTATCGATTGAGGAGGTTTCGTCACCTGGATTCACACCAAAATTTTCACTTTCATCAAGTTCAGATTCATGGGAACTGTTGCCGATTTCATCTGTAGTACTTAAGTTAATAATTTCATCTGAATTAAGAGTTTCTTTAGCAGGTTGTACTGAATCCTCTGTAGATGGATTTATTTTTTCATTTGTGTCCATTGGGTTCGAAGACTCCTTCGATGTTTCTAACAAACTTTCATTTTTCTCAATCAAATGGGGATGGTGAACAGGTGAAGGGCTTTCTGCAGTTGGTTGATCTGTAGTAATATTTTGAGAAACATCTGGACAAACAACTTGGGGTGTTGTGGTCGGTTGTTCTAAAACTTGCGGCAACATTTCACCTGCAATGAACAGAGAAAGTAGTAATACACATATAAACAACTGGATGCAACAAAACCAAACTTTTTTGTAAAAGTTATGAAGCAATTTTTAAAGATTTTGAGTACTGATGAACCCTATATGAGTAAGAAACGTTTACCAGCATTATGATGAACACCATTCTAGCTTTAGCTTTTTTTCAAATTTTTAAAGAATTTCAGACATCATATAGGTAAATTGTGCCTAGTTTCATGAATTCAAAAAAATTAGTTTTAAGGTATATATATATCTTCACACTTCCTTACACATAAAAATTAAAATTTTGCATGTCAAACCTTCCTCAGGTGATAATTTTGACAACATGGAAGAAACACGAATGGAAGTAACAGATTCTTTATTGCTCCGAACAAAATCAAATGCAGCAGCTTGTTGTCGTATTTGTTCCATTCTGAAAATCAATGATTACAATCACAAATTCATCTTCTAGGTATAATGGAAAAGTGTTTTTAATTCACCATGTACTGTAACCAAATATATAATAACTTACTTCTGTTTAATAAATGAAATATTTCCGATTCGACAAAATGCCCGTTCTTGCAAGGACTCTGTATGCATTGACTCTATTGGTTTTGGACTATCTTCTAATGACAAAAGGTACTTAAAAATTCCATCTGGCTTTAGATCCTAAATCACAGCAATGACTATTAATTAATTACTATTTATGTGAATGCAAATTTTAGAGAAGATGCCTAGAAGATGCATTAAAATACGAAAAACGCCCACTAATTCATACATTGTCCATGCAATCAGGCTCAACCAAAATATAAACTTTCCTATCTGGTATGACTGAAGGCCAGACTGGTAAAAATGTCGTGCGAAAATTTGCCGATAATCCGCGCAATATTAATGAGCTAATGCATTAACATACGAAAAAACGTTGCGATCGTCCGCGCAAGAAACAAACTTTCCAATCTGGACTGAAGGTGACAAAAACAAACCTTTATTATGTCAACTTCTTCAATCAGTCTTTCTGCTCGGTTACAATTTTTCTGTTTCTGTACATCAGAGCCCCTACAATATTATAATAGTTCAAAATTAAGGTGAATATGTTAAAGAAAATCCTACTTTTTGCTTCGGAGTTGCTTTGCTTGACGCACCAGTTTTGATATGACATGTATCTTTGCTCTTTTGAAATCTTTTCGCATCAAAACCATCTGAGAATTGCAAAGTTTGTTGAAAAGATACTGTTTTAGTAGTACAAAAATGTTTAGTACTCTACAACACGTTTTAGACAAAAACGCAACAAAATATCAACCTGGTCATTGAGTGTGCTCGTGTCCATTTTGACTTTTTCGAAGGTTCACTTCAGATGTTATTAACCTTCACACAACAATCAATTTTTTACCAAAAAGTGAAAAAACAGCAATTTTATCTCATCCTTAAACCACACTACTGTCATGCTGACAATACAAAAATTACTTTTTGCAAAAAAAATCCAAGGTTTAAACCCAGTGTTTCTCAAACTTTTTTCATGTTTATTTCAACCTGATATCGTGAATCTACCGCTATTTATTCGAAAAAATAGACAACAAGTATCATTTTTGCTGCGGCGGTTACGCCATGTGATGATTGTCAATAAAGTTGTATGATTGTTAGTAAAGTGTTTTTTTTTAATGTAGTGTGATGAACAAAAAAGTTTTAAATGTCACGGGGTCGTGGTTCAGCCTTTGCATGAAATTCTGCTCAATGATGCAGAACTGTAATTCCACAAAACATTTTAGGGATTTTACCAGAACACGTTAGTTTGCTGGAGTCTTCTGCATGCAATGCTTATTCATTCGTAACAAAAAAAAAATTTTCCCCGACACATTTTTTGTTTTTCTTTATATTTAAAACAAACACGAGGTTACAAATCATCGCATTGATGTGGTTTTATGGCCATAGGAAAATAGGAGGGGTATGGTTATTGTTTTGCAAATTTCACAATGTGCGCGTTTTTCGGGAAGGCAAAAATTTGTTATTATTCAAAAGAATAAAGGCAAAAGGAAAGGATTCCAACGGCAAACGTCGTTGCTTAGAGTTATGTCATAATACGCATGTAATATTCATATTTAAATATTAATATTTTTTATGATAATTTTGATATCGTCCCGCTTATGATCAATTACGCGTAAAAAAACAAGTCCCTACCTCGAAAATGGCTGAGTTACCAGCTCCAAAAGTTCTGTAAACAGGCGATTTTTTTTGTTAACTAGCATCCCTTTTTATAACACGCAAAACAAACAATAAGATCTCTCAGTGGATATGACAACGATCTGCGCAGTTTGGAGCTTCACTTTTAGTGCTCATTGTTAGTTGCAATTAGTAGAATTTCAAAGCACTACACTAATTTATCGCTATAGTAACATATTATTGTGACCATTTTGCACATATTTCGAAAAGCTAATTACGGAACCCTTGCAATGTATAATGCCTTAACCAGGAATTTATGTAATCATGCAGCAGGTAAGTCTGCAACTCAACCAGCAGGTTTACCAAAGTACTAATAGTCCTATTTTAAAATCACTCGATTCTTTTGTTTAAACTAAATTCAAACTGACAATGCACAAACAAAATACAAATACGTTTTGAAAAGAATTATTTTACAACATACGAGTATATGACCAATCAAGATCTAATAAGTCAAATGCACAAAAAAACAGCATCAGGGGATGAAATAATTTCAATCAAATATGGAATGTTAATTCTACAATGCGCTTTTGTAGCAGTGAGAAGTTTTCATATAAACAAGTTGAGCTTTGACGTGGTCTGGAGACAATTTCAAATCCGGTTTTCGTCCTGTTTTTTCGTCAACATAATCCGAATAGTTTACCTCACGAAGTATTTTATAACCCTGTTTCAAAGCCGCTTTCTGGGGGTAAGAAGAAAGAATTTCTGCCACACAATATTCACATCCGTGGTGTGCCGCCAAGCGGTTGGTGTATATATCTAATTCACGGAGAATACCAAGGGTTGCGTATTTTGGATGTGTGACGGCTATTTCTTTGCGAAAAATTCTTTTCGTGTTCAGAGTCCGAAAAAGGTCAGTCTCCATGAAGCTCCAAAAGTTTATCAAGGCTTCAGCAGCTCGAGAATTCTTGACAGATTTGCCTGCAGGTATGTTGGTCTGACGATTTGGTGCGAGAACAGAGTTCAGAAGCAACCCTACAAGCTCACCAGATACAGAATGGAAACATCCCGCAGACGCATTTTCTTGCACAAAATTTTCCATTCGTCCCTTGTACATGTCCTCAACATCCGATGGCTGTACTCTGAATATTGAAATATGAGGCGCTTGTGTCAGATAATGTTCCATAACCATTTGTGTTACTGCTGGTAGATCTTTTGGTGTTAAAGTCCTATATGAAAAGCTTCCTTTGTACATAGCTTGCATTTTTATCCAATGGCAACAGACTTATCGTTGGTGTCCGTATTGGTTTAATATTTCCTCTGATTAGTTTTCTGTAAGAACAAATCTGTAGCTTTCCTGTTACTTTAAGAACTCGGCCGGCTTGACAAACCTGTTAGTACAAAAAAGCCCCGGGGAAAAATGCTGTAAAAGTAGTGAACCGACTGGTTTCCTAATCAAATGGAGCAGAACTGTCAGCAACATGCGCAATCAGTTTTGAAGTAAATATAAAACTGATTGAAAACAAACGCAGTAGTGATGAAACTTTTGGTTGCCACCAACGCTTTTTTGATGTGTTACTGAAGGTGCAATAAACAAGACAAAAATCTCTACACAAAGTCACCTGCATCGTTATGCACTTCACCTTTATGGTTATAGCGGTGCTATATTGCCATTTTATTTCTTTTTGTTCATCTGCGTAGTTGTTTTTTACGTAAAATATTGATGATTTGATTTGATAGCCTACACACAGATATCCTTTATCCTTGCCGCTGCAAACAATTCCAAGCACTTAAATTTAAAAGAGTAGGTAGGCCTATGTCATCGAATTATTGCTGTTGCATGCACGCACATATAACAGCCAATAGTGGACACGGTGTGCGATAGTAGGTCATGCTGTATGGTGAAGTCATAGTATACTATGGTGAAATACCTAATTTTTCTTGATTTTGTTTTTGTCGTTTGCACGTGTGTTTTTGTCGAAATTTTTGTTCGCTATTGTGAATATAAAAATAAAGAAATAACACATGCAAACCAAAGCAAAACTCATTGAAACGCAAACGTCCACTCGGTTTAAAGTTTGCAGGCTCCAATGTTTGTTTTATTATGAAACTCCACTTTATCATCTTTTTGGTAAAAGTTTTCTATTACTTTATGGAGTGGATTTATGTACGTAACTATGCTCCGTGATGGATCACGTGGTCTGACTAAGAAATCTCAAGAAATATTTGTTGTTAACGCGTGTATTGTAAAACGGTTTGTGTTTTCTGCACGAATTAAATATCTATCAAATCTAAATTATCACGATATCTTTGCAAGAATAAACATGTAATTTACAAGAGCTGTGAAGGAGGAGAGCAAAAACATTAAACTAAAAGTTACAAAATTATAATGAGTGGTACAATCTTGATGGACGACCCGCAGGTAATTGTTTGTTAATTTTTGCTCGACTTTCTAAAGCTAATCTATGTTTTGTTTAGACCCCTGTGGCAGAGAAACAACCACTCAATACTGCCAAGTAAGTAATGTTTGTACCCTCCTTTACTAATAGCCTACTTCTCAGAAGTGTTTACTAGATTTTTTTAATTTGCACATGGAGGCAAGAAATATAAATGATCTCATTGTTTTTCAGATATGAGCCATCAGGTTTGCAGGTAAAACTACAAAAACAAAGAGATCGAATTCGTAATACTCAGCCCCAAAGCACACCTATGAGTAATGGTTCAAAAAAGTCATCTTTAATGTCAGCTGCCAGGTAAATGACCTTAACAAATTATAACAAAATTACAATTTAAATTTTTGGTTAAATTACAATTTGTGATCTAAAGGAATATTATAAGTGATTGTTTTTAATTACAACTTGGTTAATTCAGCTTTGATTTGGTGGGGTCGGGGAAAGGTTGAAACTGTCCAAAAAAGTTTGTTTCAAGTCTGGCGTTGTATAGTTAGCAGTATATCGATTCAGTACAAATCACCAAAAGCTATCAAATCTTTGTAACTTAAAACATCAAAAAGGCACTGTACATATGGGCTTCTAACTTAACACGCTAATTTCTTTTTGAGGACAAGATGAATTGACTCTTACATATTCAAAAACGTTTCAATTTGTTGTTTTAGAGTCTATTTGTTTTTTTTCTTAAATATAGAGTCTAAGGTGAAAAAGGTCTGGTGCAAGGCATAAGTTGTATTGTAAGGGCTGATCTTTGGAAGTTGTTCAATGTGTATGTTCATTAAATATTTGCATTTTCATTTTAGAATGCAAATTCCACGAAGTACTGGAGGTTACCAGAGACTGGACAACTCCCCTCTAGTTACACTAGAATCTGACAGGTATGTTTTACACCATGCATCAAAACATCCCAACAAGTAATATGATTATATTTTTAATGCCTTTTTATGTCCAATATGCAAAGTAAAGAGTTTCATAACTTTTCTTGGATAAATGTATATATGTACAGTTCCACACAATTGTTGTTGCAGTGATCAAAAAGCAATAAGTTTATTGCAGTAGTTGACATAAAAGTTGGAGTGTACTGAACCAAAAAAAATGTTTTGCCATATAGTAGACATGTTTCAATTTTTTGATAGATCTGAATATTGACCGTTAATTCTAAATTCAAGGTATTTAACTGATTTAAACCATGGCAATTAGAATCGTGCTTTGTCATCAAATTGTGCTTTGATTTTTGCATCAAACAAATACTGACAAATCAACACATGGACAAGGAAACTAAAGTGTGTTATTACAGCAAAGATACAAACTGGTATTTGTAGTGGTCGTGGAACATGTAATATTTTACGGCCAATATAATAGAATAATGATGTCATTAATCAAAAATGAAAATATCCTAAAGCATGTTCAAAATATTTTCTTTTAGTGAAGATGAAATTTTCCTCTCTTACAAGCAGCGTTCATCAGCACGGCAAGTTAACAAAGAACTTTCAAGGCAACTTGCAAAAGATGGTTATCAGTTGGACGAAATGCCAGATGACGAAGATTTGGACTTAATTCCGCCAAGTGATTTTAGGCGACCTAACTACAGTGAGTGTTGCAGTGTTTATAACTCATGCATAATATCGTAAGGCTACTTCATTGAAAGTTCTCGCCAATTTAAAAATGCAGTATACACCTCAGAAACTGAGTTTCTTTTATGAACTTTTTGTAATCTGGAATAAGATACCAGTAGCTTTAGCGTGTTGTTTAGTCTGTATCTGCATCTTATCTTGCCTAGTAGAAGAAAATTTCTCTAAATTTCAGTGTGGGAAAAATATTCGAAAAATATTTTGCCAAAAAGGGGGTGTCCAAAGTGCCACCTGCAGGCCAAACGCACCATTTTATCTAATGACTGTGGATTTAAATTGTGCTTCACATGATCCGCCAAAGTTTGAATTATTGCTTTTGACGAGTACATGGTGTTGGTACAACATATCCCATTGGGAACAGAACATCGCAGATTTACTTTTCAGGGGTATTGGAAAATAGACAGACTAATGTTATGGATATTAACTATATAAAAATGATGGCTTGCTGGTGTCTTCACTTGATTAAAATTCCCTTGTTGCAAAATATTTGGACAGCCCTAGTTTAAAAGGTTAAGATTTTTTACAAAAATAAGATATTAGGCACTGCAATACAACGTAGTCATTGCTTGGTAAACACAGTTTCTGTGCATAAATTTTAACAGAATAGTTGACCCATGGTCGATATCTAAAAAAAATTATTGTTGTGTTATTTTTACTTTATTATTAGGGATGTGCCAATTTATAAAGTTAACGTTTGGTTTCTGTACAAATCTTAGCAGCTTGTTTGAAACTAAAATGTTCTGATACTAAATGTTCTAATGATTATCTATGATATATGCTACGTATAATATCTGTTTTTAAAACTACTCCACTTTTTGTGATGTTTAAATAATGATAGGTTTAGGTGTTGTTTGTTTTCATTTTCTTGCCTCTGGAAATTTTTTATGTTTATCCGAATATGCACATAAACATTTTCACAAGATTATAGAGAACTGTGAGTAGAACCATGGTACACATGTGGCATAAAATATTATTTGTGGCTTCATTAGGAAAAAAACATGTACTGCAATTTATGTAATCCAATGCTTTCTTCACTGTCACAATAGCTTCTACCAAAAGTCTTGGAATTGTATTTATACTAGCGTTTGATTTGCAGCTCTTTGAACTAAAAATGGCATTTACAATGGTTCATTATGTTTGAACTGTATCAATAGTAATTTTGTTCGTCATGCTTTCATGAACATATAAGTGTACACTTTTTCACAATCCTGAAATTGAAACATTGTTTTCTGTGTTTGTAAAGTAGTTTTCTTGCAAAGCATTTGTCGTTTCACAAACAACTTTGTTTCCACTTTGTACAGTTCACTTATTCACTGCACAATGTGCCATTTGCTAACTTTATGTCATCTGTGTTTCTTCAACTTAACTAACTGTTCACTTTTTTTATTAAACAATCATGAAAATGAAACACAAGAATTTTATTGTGAAGTTAATGGATTAGCTTGTGGGAGAGATGTGTTCAATTGTTGGGTGTAAATGCGTCATAACAAAAAAGTACATACAAAAAAAATTTTCAACCCATTATCTTGAAAAAGTTTACACAACAAAAAGCACTCAAATGTAAAGAGAATCAGGTAGTAGACCATTAACTTTTCCTTCACCATTAAAAAATTGGTTCGGATTGTCAAATTCTGTTTCAATTTGAAAGAAACACAACCAAGAACATGAAACTGGTTCCAACGAGAGTACATGCTAGCAGAAAAACAGAAGCAATTATCATTGAGCAGCCGTTTCTAGGCATTTTCCGTGACAACTGCGTATAATGCTGGAGCGCAACGACACGGTAGACCAAAGTAGGGGGTGCAAGCTCTAAACCTTGTACATACTAAGTATCAGGGCGATATGATTTTTGGTTTTGAACGATTCGATTGTCAGCACGAAGTTGCTAGTTTTAAGTATTGAAGTCAGTTTATTTAGTTTTTTTTGACCCGGTTACAGTTTTCTGCACACTGCCATAACACATAATTAACATCAACCCGATACCCAACAGAAGTACATTATTATATGAACCCCCCTTATCGTGTTACTTACGTACAGGCAATTTAGTTGATTTAGAAATAAATGCACCAGCAACAAACACAACAATAATTTAAAGAAATACAAAAAATGGCATTGGATCTCTTATTCTTAACAACACACTGTATACATACAGGATTTTGACTCCAGTTGCATTACCACGACGTTTTGTCATCACGTGGCTGTTTCGTTTATTACGTCATAGTTGGGGGAATGTAGAAGGAGGTCGCTGCGTTCATCATTATCATCGTCATCATCTGTCGACACGTCATCGCAGGGTGCATCTTCCTGGTCCTCTTGCGCCGCTTCACGGCTATTCGGGGGAAATTTACTTTGTTGCAAAATAATTTCTCAAAAATGAGGAATCGTTCCAATCAAATATAACTTTTTAGGTTCGATGAAAGCAATTAGAATAGCAACTTCTACATGCTTTTTGTTCTGCTATCTTATTTTTTGCCACTTCTACGTCGTTTATGCCCATGTTTCTACATGATAAAATTAGTTTGTCAACAATAAGGGTCCTACCAGCAAAATAAAACAGTAGAAGAACGTCGTTTTGCATTACGTGGCGTTTATGTTTTGTTTTCTTATGTTAAATTCAACTTACGATTTGTAATGCAGAATGCGCTGCACCGAGGGCCACTTTATTTTTTTCCTATTTTTCTTCTTTCGCGACGGGCTTTGTGACGTAATAATGACTGCGCTTGTAATCAAAATCGGGCCTCTCAAAGCTTTTGCGAGATTGTCCACCGGTTCCACTCTTCTCATCACTCCTGCGGCAAATGTAAATGTCACAAAATGACAATTAAGTTTTTCTAGCGTTGTATGCATAGGTTTTATAACACCTCCAGAATCGGCGCTCCATTTTCAACTTTTCGTGCAATATTTTGCTTTTGCATACCACAAAAATCCACTTTCCATACAGGGGAATACCCACCTCCTATTATGTCCATCTGCATTTTCTTCTTTTTCTTTTTGGTTTTGTTCGAACCCCGGTGAGGTTTGGAAGTTTCCCCGCGAGACGGCAAGGATCCACTTCCCGGTGACGTAGTGCTGAGTTCATCGGTGGTGAAGTGTGACGTCCGGCCCCTCCTCAAAACCTCAATAAACTGGTCGTAATCGATAAAACCCGTGCCCTGGGGATCGGCGAGTCTGCAACCAAATTCGCATACAATAGGTGGCCCTGTTTGTTCTTAGATTGATTCGATGTGTAATTTGGAGTCAGCAATTAAAAAAAGGTTTTCTCAAACACAAGGCCAAAAATTTGAATAATTAACACCGATGATGATGCTTACAAGTAAATGTATTGGCCAAAGTCAAACAATATTGTAAGAAAAACGACTTTAAACTAAGTTGTTGACCCTAGAAATTCTTACTCTACGCAGAATGAATTGACAAAAAGTTTAAAATATATCATGTAAAATTATCGTTTAGTTTCAATCGCGTGAGGTGATACCATCTACTCACTTGATAATGTCGTGAACTTCCTTCAATGTAACGCTCTCTCCTTGATTTGTTAAAAGCTTCCTCAAATCATCCGCACTGATTTTACCTTCTTCGTTGTGATCCAAGCACCGGAAAGCGTCTCTGCGCAAAAATTCAACCATTTTACCACCTTTACAAGGTACAGTGACATTCCAGCTAAGTCCAGCTAACACCGAACCACTGCTCTTCAACTTCAAAGGGAACACATTGGTAAGAATGAGGGCAAGATACACTATCACGCGAGCGTATACTTTGTCCACGGAATATGTACGATTCATAGGGGTTCGCCGCTACCGTTAGAATAGAAAACGCAGAACACTGCAAATTCCGTTCGTCAAGGTAGGATGACCCCACAGCGAAGCCTTTACCTGTCAATCACAATACAGCAACATCAAAGCCAACTAGTGACGATTTGAAGTTAATTATTAATTTCCCGGTAAGGTTTGAACAATTATAGGTTTACAGGCTTCGCTGGATCAACCACTTTTTCTTGACAAGTCGAAGCAAGATTTGAAAAATCAAGATTCCGGTGATGTTTGAACTCACGACCCTGGGCTAACCCAGGCTACCAACTGAGCTACAGGAGACCAGCGGTTTCAGGTCTGAACTATTGACGTATGACAGCTCCGAAGTAAAGGCCCTTCGCCATGGAGCGATCCTGCCTAGGTACACAACAATATGCATTTTTCTGCTTTTGCCGCCTACTTAGAATTTGGCAAGCCCGAAACAAACATATCCAAATGACCGATGAAAGGAATCAATGTTGTGTCACACAGACCACGACACAAATGAGCTGTAAAATTCCTGTTTGAAGTATAGGTAAAATTAATCAAGGGTAATTTCGGAATGACGGAAGGTTCGTATTCCCAAGGCCACGTGCAAGTTTGTGCCAAAACGAAAATTTAATATCTCGGGGAAGCAATTTAATCTTTCAACGTCCTTCGCAATATTCGAAACTTTTAATGAAAAAAGGTCAATAAAGGGGCGAACTGTTCTTTTACCGGAGATCGCCGAATTCGCCCTTCATCTCCCTCAAATGTTCAAGTATCATACAAAACTCGCTGAAATCTAAAGTTTTGTCGTCATCCACGTCCATCAGTGACGTCATTTCCTCCACGTCTTCAACCGACGGGTTGTAGCCGAGGGCGCGTAATGCCACATCCAGTTCGCTACAACGAAATAGGTTACATTTGATAAGGGGAAAACGTAATGTGTTGTGTGATGGAAGGTAAAATCAAAACATTAATTACTGCCTTGGTATATTCGATTCTGTATAGATCGTTAACGACAATTGTTAGCTTAATACATGCTGACTTTGAGTATAATGCTTCATTTTGTTTAGAAGACATGAAGGGTATGGAAAATGTATTTAATTGGACTCTCCATGATAGAAAAAATCAAATAACTATTTATAACCAAGGCGACTTACCTCCTATTAAACAAATTACATTAGCTTTTTACCCACAGAACAGCAAGACAGACTGTTTTCATAGCAGCAGTGTTTTAACCAACACAAACGGATGCCGAATAGTTGAAAATGTACCTAAGGTCCATCGTTTTGTTATTGTCCACATCGTAGTACTCGAAAATTTGCCGAATGTCAGCTATCTCCTCGGAGTTGAAACCAGTCACTCTGCGGGTTTCGTATTGTTCCTCGAGACGCCGACGTCCATACAGAGTCTTTCGACCGGCAGGGCGTCGACCCCCGTCCCCGAAGATTGTACGGGGTCGTCCTGGTCTTCTGGTGTCGCTGTATACAAAAGGATATATTTGATGGAAGCTTGTGTGTGTCACTTTATTTATGGCGCTTATATAAACGTTATGTCTTCTTTCTTTCGAAAACATCTGATGGATATTTATAAAATAGACTGCAGGGAAGCTGTTTAAACATAACAGACAACCACGATAAAAATGGTGCGAAATATTAAAAAGCAGTTGTGAAACTATTGGTTCTGAAAACAGTTGCGACAAATCTCAATACAAGCTAATTAAGGGCGTAACTTGAAAAATGTATGAACAAAGGGTTTGTCCAGCATACAGGTAAACCATCTTTAGTTTCAATTCTTGTTATTTCATTGCAGCTACCAATGTATGAGAAAAATACAATTTTGGTGTTTTAATGACAAGCCATCTTATAAGCTTGTGCAATAGCGCGTTGCAGAATATTAGAGGGATGGGTTTTGCCAATCCTTGTTTGCTGTCTTTTAAATATTTATGAACTCTCGACGAGGCAAAATTCCATTCACGGACCAGAACAAAAGGTAAACGATCAATAATTTTCGTTGGTCTTTTTGTCGTTAAAACTTGACTTTAATGTACATTTCTAATTTTTGTCAAATATGCGCGGTCATATGCAGTGTTCTAAAACACGGTTTCATGGTATCATAGACTTAGGCATACCTGATAAAGTCCATGCACATGAATTTTGTATTATGATTGAGCTGAGAGATTATAAACCAAAGGCTTTTCTGTCTATATCTGACTTTAAATGCTTGTATTTAGTGCAAAATAGAATTGAACCGGGAGGTTTCTTTCTCCAGCGTCTATTATACTATTCCTACTTATTTCAAATAAAGATATGTCTTTTCTGCTAAAAACTTTTTTGCTCTTAATCAAACCAAACGCCACACCATCGCTTTCTCCCAAACTTTGATTCTGCACCCTACACAATACGGTTATCGCGGCAGCAATAACAACAAAGGCTTACCAAAAGGTTGCAAAAACGATTGAACGACCGGGAAACCGGGTACAAACCGCAACTTTGGGCCAATCGATTTTCTGTTAAATAGCGTGTTCTGTGATGGGACATAGGGTAAGATTAATTTGTTCTCGATTCCGTTGTGTGCGTTGTTTTACATCTCCAGGGTCTTGCTGACAATGGACTAGGAGCTTTTATTTTCAGAAACAATTTGCCGTTGTACGACAGTGATCATTGGTGAGCGTTTGTTTGGCCCAAACAGGTCGATATCACAGAGTGGCATATGTTAAAGCAAACCAAAGTTTGAAAAGTCATCGAAATTACGCAAGTTAAAAACAATTTTCAAATTGTTATATGACTAGAACACAGATTTACAAATTAGAAAAACACAAATATCGTCCAAGTTAATGTACAAGAACGCATAAGAAAGAAGAATTGAATATAGCAATAAAATTTTTGCCGTGTAACGAGCTGCTGGAAACGTTAAACATGGATCTTGAATTTAAAACTCAATGTATTTTAACCTAAGCGTTTCGGTACTGCACAGAGTTACCGATGACATCGGTTTACATACAACTGTTTTTATTCACATCGGTCCGTCTAAAAACGTCTATCACTGGGCAATATCACAAATAATCCGTAGTAGATTAAAAAATAAGCACGTTTGCATGATAAAACTAAGCACGTACAATGAAGCACATTGTTTTAGAAATATGTACATTAGTACTTTCTTAGACACTACTTGTAAAAATAAGCACAAGTCTTAGATATTATATAAGCACTATGGCGACCCCTGGTCACCATGCAGTTCAAGGTTATAGCGATGAGCGCCTTTTTACCGAAACGATAGAAATTCTTTTTAGGTTGCTGCACGTGAAAAAGTATTTCGAAACATATACTTGCAATAAGTTAAAACACATCCAGGTGCTGAAATATAACGAAACAAAGCAGTACGGACAAACTTACCCAGTTATCCATCCCATAAAATCAATGAGACGAATGTCTGATTCTTGCCTGACAACAGCATGTCTGCCTCTTGTACGTTCCATAGCTGTTGTCTATATTAATTTAAAGACCGATTGATCGTTTGCTATCTTTTCGGTGCTGCCTATGTAACTTGCTATGGACATGGTGTCCCTGGGAGTATTGTAAAATATATGTTGAGGCTCTTCACAGCTCCCTAGATACACTTGTGGCTGACTTAATGAGGTTTTTGGGTCAAAGCAGCGCTTTGTTGATCTGGTATGCCGGTTTCGCAAGGTATTAATCTGTCAAAGCGGTAAAATAAATAATTCACGCGTACGCCACTACCGAGTTTCACAATACATCACCATAAGCAGGTGCAATATTAAACTGGTTATGTGGTGATTTCCTGAACAAACTGCCGGCACAGTGCGAAAGCAATCATTCAAACCAATCGATCAGTTGGAGGCAATAAATCATCTCAATTATCGCGTAGTAATTACTTCTGCTTGAGAAATCTATAGGTGTAAAGCGAACTGTTATCTACTGTCGGTTGTCATCTCGTAAGCAACTAGACGAACTGCAAATATGCCAACAGTTAATGTCATTAACATGTCATTTGTTATGACGTAATAATCAACGTATCAACACGTTCAGAAATGCTTTCGAATGTCTTACTAACAATCACCCAGATTGATGGTCGCCTTTTATGCTGCCCAGTGTTTTACCAGCAGTCGATATATAATATCAAGTAATAAAAGCAATCCGTTATTAAACGCACCGTGAGGGACCCGGCGCCAGAATTTGCTCATAAAAATTTATATGAATTTACGCAGGCCAATAACCAGGACTGCCAACGATGTGAAACCCAAAATATCGACGACTGAAAAAACTTACCTTTACTGATGCAACATCTAATGGAATTTCAGTCAAATTGTAAAAATGGTAGACAAATGATGATGGCAAATGCGAAGGCCAGCATTTAACATTGTTTGAGCCAAAACATACTAAAAGTAAGGACGTCTGTGGCTAAAACAGCGTAATATGGCTGAAACATAAGGACACCCTAAAGCAAACAAGGACTAATCTTAAAAGATGCGGTCGGTATGGCAACCCTGTCAATTATCCCACACATGTGAATTTCCAAACGTTAAAATGGAAAGGTCAAATTTATTGGTTCTTTTTTATGGAGACGAAATGGCTAAAAAAAACAAATTGAAACCAATCGTTTGTGACATTTACCTTAAACTTTTTGCTTATGCATTGCTTACAGCTACTTGTTAAAAAATAGCGTTGCCAAGCAATATCGTTGACTACGCTTTTTTTGTTTTTGGTGTAAAAACACTTTCACCAAGTTCTATGACTCGATTGAAAAACAACATGACATATGGCCCAATAATTACTACGACTTTAACTATACATGACATTTGGCCCAACAACATAAACAATTGAAAAGATTTGGTTTTGATTAGTTGTCAAGTAGATAGCAATATACAATGTCTACGTTACTTACAAACTTTCCAGTGGAATGAGATGAAGTCGATTTCTCAACGAATCCACCAACCTCGCCATTGAATCAGAACTGCGTTTAATCCTACGTGAGCTTTTAGTAAGTGAAAATTAGAAAACACCAATTTTTCTGGTTATTGAAAATGTCCTACATTAACTTTTATGACTAAACAGAATTCGCTTTTCATAACGTTTCTGTTTTCAATACAACTTTTTTATCAACCACACATATACACAGACATAGACTTTAATATTATTCAACACGTGCACTTTACAAGCAACTAAGCACATTTAAATCTATGGCGCTTTTAATGGAAACGACTTGATCCAAGACAAGGAAATGCCAAAGTCTTCCTCTTCACATGTCAGTGGTAAGGAACAGAAGGATTGGCGAGGACAATTACCAGCCCAATTGGAATGAAAATTATTGTAACGTATGCACCTGTAATTTTCGTACATTATTAATAAAGGTCATGCGTGGGTTTTGTATCTTTTTTGCCTCGAACACTTCATTAATCATTTTGTATTCAATCTTGTGGAAAAAATATTTGACGCTGTATATATATATATATATGTATATATCTGTATATAGTAAACTACATGTACAATAAAGTGTTCAGGAGGGCATTACGTCAGAATCAGAATCACGTGATGGGTCAAAAACACACCACGTAAACATCACGTAACCACCGGGATAGTGAAATGATGCCAAAACTTGCCGGTTACACTTGCCTATAGTGGGTGTATAATGCAATTTATTTTACTGCAAATTATTAGAAACCTTTGTTTTACTTTTAATACTGAACGAACAAAAATATATTTTGTAGAGCTTTACAACAAAATAACTTGTAAATTGCACTCACTATAGCTGTATGGCCAGTGCTTAATTTTTGGGTTAAATTTGAAAATTTGTAGTGACGACGTCAAAAAATATTTAATATCTTTCACATTCATTGGTGTGCATTTTTCGGTTGAATGAGCACAGATACACATCAGTTGGTGAGGCGAGTTGACGCTTGATTTTGGCCGTTTTACTGTGTTTTGAAAGGGTTTTTAGTCAGCTAGTCAAATAGTGCTGATAGTTGTTAAAAAGCAAGGTAAAAAAGCAGAAAAACATTATTAGTCGTTATGCGGGGTATTGAAAATGGTCTTCCAAGCGGCTTTACATAACCTTGCCGTGTTTTCCAAGGCCACTACAATCAGTTCTTATTCAGTTAAGGAATACTAATGCTCCTTCATAAGTCACAAGCTTACGCCAATGTTTAGGGAAACCACCAAAACAGTCATTATGTGTATTAATGCATGAGATCTATAAAACAGGATTTTGGGGATTGACATAGGGCGAAACAGTTACATTCAAAGAGGTGCCTCAGTTATTTTCTTAACTATAATTTAATTCTTAACTATAAAATTATGTGAAAAAGGAGCGTCTGGTATACACTACAACACTAAAAGCAAACGCAAGCAAGACTATCGAACACAATGCTAAGAGCTATACTGTGGAAGGTTTTGTTATATGCCACACAAAGATGTCTAGATCTGTTGGAATCGGTTCTTCAGGAACTCCACAATCAGTTTCTGGAGAGTTTCCTCCCATTCTCCGACTCTAGATCCGTCCACTTCGTCACATTTCAATCTGTCCACGATCGCAACGCACACGATCCCACCTATAAGGTTCCAAACTCAGTGTTTTTACATTCATTTACAACTAGAACGAATTGCAGTTTTATTCATATAGGTGCGGTGTCGAATGATGAATTTAAATCGGACAAAAAAAAAAAATTCACCCATGGGTCGTAATGTTGGTAATGTACAATAATGTGTTTACATAGATGACTTTACTGTTTTTCAAAAGCAAAAACACGCAAGTTTAAGAAAATTTATTTAATTACTATGAGTAAGTCACGTAGCAAAAATAAAATTTCGACCCAAATTTTAAAAATCTACTTGCATTTGATATTGGCTCGTCCACAGAGGGAAGTGAAACATGAACTTTCCATTTCTATGTTACGAATTCCAAACTCGTCGTGCGCTCTCTTGAGGAAATCCTTTTTTTCTTGATTCGAATAGTTGCAGAAAGCGCCATCCAAACGTGCTTGGCCTGTGAAGTAGGCAACTTTACTACGTCGCAAGTAGTCCAAACCATAATTATTTTGTATCAGTTCGGTTTCATGCTTATTTGAGATTTAAAATTCTCCGAATTTTGAAGTTGTGTCACTTAAAATACAATTTACATCAAATATCTCGATTTATCAAACAACCTATCAAGCCGTTACATGAGCATAAAATGCCTGCCTTCGTAAAAGTCGTCTGTAGACATTGTGTTTCCTTTAGTTGCAGGAATTCCAAGTTTCCCCGCGTAAAGATACAACTCCTCCGCCAAATGGAGATCTGTGTTGGTTGGGTAACTAACCTCTGTACCACATACAGCCTGAAGAGATTGTCGATGTGTGTTAAATACAAACACCACATTCAGTTTTATAAGACTACTGGGCAACCTGTTTGTGACAGTTTTCCAGCAATCCGTTGTAAACCTTTTCGGTTATCACCACAGATCCAGGTTCAGGACCTGAACGATAGTTGTATTTGGGAGTTTTGACATGACACCCAAGGCCATCAGAAATTGTACATTTTATTTATTAATTTATGTTTATTTAATTTATTCAGGTCTAACATTATGAAGCGATATTTTCAGAAGTGATGACTTCCAGAAAGGCCAATTAATAATGGGTACAAAATATTATTCAGCCTGCCACATTCATTCAACTCTGAACAAATTTGTTTTACCCTGCATGGAGTGAACTATATATTCATCCGGTTAAGAAACACTGACCTAATCCTCCGCAAGTACCGGCTCTTAATACGATCACTTCAGTGCAACCGGCGTAGTGGAACAGTTTAAGGAACTGAAACACATGGTGTAAGTTTAAGTGGTACAGTAGGTTTAGGAATGGTGGTTTTCGATATTGTTTGAAATTAATGTCGTTTTTCCCGCATATCTTTATGTCAATTACGTGTATTAGAATATTTTGTTGTTTCTCGTACCTCATTTAGTACCACAGAAGCAGACGGGTTTCCAATTCCGTGGTTGGCAATGATTACAGGTCCTACTTTGTACATACAGTATCGGTTACCGCCCGCTGAAATATTGACAGGTTCCAGTTCTAAGCCCGCTACGTGGCCATAAAACTCCTCGTACAACATATTTGCCAAGGTTTTCATCCTGCTTTCTGTGCCCCCCATGCAAAGACACTAAAACGATAATCGTCAAAGAATTTTAAAGAACTGTTTTTGTGGCATAAGGTTACGTGATTTTTATTACAACTGACGTTTCGTCTTTCATCCGGTGGGACTTCCTCAGGGCTATGTGGCGACAAAGAATTGTTTGGATATAAATATACTTTTTAACGTTTTTACGAAATTCTGTATATTCGTTGACCGTATCTGCTATTAAAAAACTTTAAGCTGCAAGACCAAAGATTATTTGCAGCTTTTTTTTACAAATAGCAAATGCTACAGGCGAAATAATAACATCGTCGGCCGCCAGAGCTTATGATTGTTTGACATGATTTCGCAAATTTTGCAAGAGTCTGAAATTCTACTCATAATTATTCGATTTAATTCCGCATCTATTTACCTTAACATCACCAAAACGTTGTTTTAAGTTGTCTTCTGTCGATAGATTGAGATGGTAGAGAAAACTGTCTCCACTTAAATTGGGATTAGAAAGAGCGAATTTCGATTCATTCCCCATTGCCGCATACGTTGAGAATTCCAATAATTAAAACCACCTGAATCCTGTACTAAGCGAAACAATCTCGTGAATAAGCTTTCCTTCAAATACCTCAAACAGAGTGTTGGGCAATCAGCGTTATTGAGATATTTTATTTAAAATCACACATCGCACTTTGACGCTGGTCGTCCATCACTGTTCGTAAGTTATTTTGGCTACCTGACAAGACAGGACAAATCCGTTGGTGCCACTTAGCAAACAGGATGATTCCAGTTGTCTGGATGACATTTTCCCTTAAGATTCACCCCAGCAATGAACCGATCGAGTTACGACACAAGCAAGTTCTGTACGCAATCCACTGACGTCTACATAGCGGGTTTTATTTCAAAGATATGTGTAGGCGTTGTACATAACACGACAAAAACATGAGCAAGAGGCTTTTATCTGGCCATGCTCGTGTCCGCGTAAATCTTGCTTTCAAACGGATAAAGTTCACATTCCTTATTGTTATAAAGATATCGCATGTGAAACCATATACGGCATTTTTTCACAAAACTCACACGAATGTTGTTTCACAAAACTCACACATAGGGTGAACATAATACCTTGAATTCCCCAGCCTTTTAACCTTGCTTGTAATGAATAGTGCTTTTGTGCGTATTGTCTGTTTATAATAAAAACAGACCGAGATTTTAATTAACAGATGCGAGAACTTTAACGTCAAGAAGGCACGCAAACGGTTTCGAAGCTCCATTCCTTGGAAAGCAAATAATAGAAAATCCAGACTTCCGTGTGCGCTTTTCATCCACATAAACTTCATGTGCAGAAATCACTGCAAATAAAAACCTATCGAAATTTGTAATTATTATGTAACATTGCAGGTGGTTATTAATATACCGGCGCTTTATATGTTTTATTTCTAATTAACCAAAACTACTAAAAACTTGTGGAAAGCAAGCCTGGGAAGGTTAGTGGTCTTCCTGGTACTGTGGGCACGTTTTAGACCTTAAATTCCTAACCCTTATCCACAACATATTGCTGAGTACCAACTTTGTTCGTAGCCTATGCCTTTGTAACAAAAACAATCAACACCTTGTGTCTTTTATTTGTACTTGACGAAGTCTAGATTTTGATTCGGGAAGCGCAGGATCATGATTGAGCTTGTGCGACGTATGCTCATTTACGCACAACAAACAGCATAGATCCCAAAGACATCAAACTGTAATTGAATCTCCCGCCGCTGTTATCGCTTGAGAAACCCAACGTAACGAGCGAAATGTAAAACCTTACTATCCATCCTTTGTTCATTTGTTCATCCACACAGTAGCTGAATGCCACCCTTCTGTACGTGCTACCCCCCACACAATGAACACCTATAATGCGTATAATGTGATGCGCTCGAAGATACTAGAGCTTTTAAAAGACAAGTCAAACAGTCGGCACAATAGTAAGACCGTTTCGAAAAAAGATCATCACAACAAAGGCTATACTAGGAGCGATACAGTGAAAGCATAGTCGTCGATTTTTTAACGTTTTGTAAAATATTAAAGGGTGACCTTATGCCTTAAAAATGTGGGCGAAAAAAACAAATTCCGTTTCGTGTCACTTTGTTTTTACACCGAACCATGTTTTTGTAGCACTAAGTTTTAAACAATTTAATTACGGACCCGCGGTACACTTTTGTTTCACTCAGTCTATTGCAGATTTAGTGATTATGAAGTCACAAACAAATCTATTACGCAACAATGCCAAGTCTTACAGTTGTGCTACAACAACTGCTGCAATGCGTAACAATCCACGAGACACTTGTGTTTGTCATGATTGTGACTGTGAAAATACAGGTCGTTTGAAACTACCTTAACGCATGGTATAATGTATGTGGTTTTTTTGACAATAATTTTTAATTTAAACGAAATCAAGGGGTGACAATACATACGTTGTCACCCCTGTTTGTTTGTGAGGGGTGACATGTCACCCCAGTCACCCCTTAATCGACGTCTATGAGTGAAAGATATTTTCGACATTTAGGGAAGTTTAAAGCACGCATCGGTTCTTCAGGAACTCCACAATCAGTTTCTGGAGGTTTCCCTCCCATTCCCCGACTCTAGATCCGTCCACTTCGTCACATTTCAATCTGTCCACGATCGCAACGCACACGATTCCACCTGAAGATCCAAACTTAGTGTTTAACATTCATTTACAACAAGAACGAATTGCAGTTTCACTTGTTGGTAACGGGTGCATCATTAAAACGTGAACCGTGTTTTGATCAGCAAAGTGGAGCCAATAATATGAATTGTGTAAGCTGCATACAGGTGAGACCTTATAGGTCGAAACAGTGGCCATCTGTATGAAGCTTACTCGATGCATTTTGATTGTAAGCCACAGCGCATAAAATTTTTACCCTACGGTTTGTGCGACTATTTTTCTCTGTGGCTCTGTGTTTCACTGAAATTCACCTTTTGACTGCTCGTACATATACCGATACATCAACAGAGGCTGCATCGCACTATGAATTACAGTTAAGAACGATAGATTTGGTGACAATAGTTTTTGTAGGGCACAATACTTTATACAGTACGTGTGGCTTTCATTCGATTGCGGGTTGTATTTATTTTTTCATATAGCCTATATCATAGCAGCTTACATTCAAACGTATTCGGTACTTGACTTTTAAATATAAAGCATCATGATTTAATTTTTATAAACCATGTAATTCAAACAGATTCAAATATTCTACTGATATATTCTAACCAATATCTGGTTTGGGTAAAATCTACTTGCATTTAATATTGGCTCGTTCACAGAGGGAAGTCAAGCATGAACCTTCCATTTCTATGTTACGAATTCCAAACTCGTCGTGCGCTCTCTTGAGAAAGTCCATTTTTTCTAGATTCGAGTAGTTGCAGAAAGCACCATCCAAACGTGCTTGGCCTGTATAGTGACAGAAAAAATTAATTTAAGCATAATTTTATTATTGTTTAAACGCAACATGATGACCAGAATATCCTGGTCACGAATTTGGATCAGGTTTGGCAGTGGATATGGGTCGAGCGCATTGAACGATGTTCCCAATTATTGTGTTGTATTTTTTTAAAGAACAGTTCTTGAAAATTACAATGCCGCAAGAAAAGAACTACATGTTGTGCTGTGGCTATAGAGTGTGTTTGTTGGTAAATGTCGACAGGTACAAATTGCGAACACAAAACCCGCCGCATGTGCGAATAGAAAACCTGTAACAGGCCACTAATTAAGGCTGACTAAACCTGTTGTCGGCGCTAAAGTGCTGCAACTGTTAATTGAGGTCTTTACTCGTTTCCAAATCACTCCAAAGAAACCTTCCTCAGATTGATTCAAGAAGCATTCGTGTTGGAAAAACGGTTTGAACACTGTTTTACAGCCTATCCAATTACAATTGGCAATCAATATTAACAAACATTACACAAGCACACTACTGCCTCGTTGTCTGATGCGCCACAAACAATGATAGTAGTGTGACGTCATATTGAGTAACTTATTAAACCAAGTGGAAAGCACGTGCTCGAGAAATTATTACAAAGCCTGGTCGGGATTAGTGACCCGGTCAAACGTGAATTACTAAGACAAATTTCGACCTTTAATAAAAGACAAGGCACCTTGCCTTCATAAAAGTCATCTGTAGACATGGTGTTTCCTTTGATTGCCGAAATTCCGAGTTTGTTCGCGCAAATATGCAGCTCATCGGCCAGTTGGGGATCTGCGTTGGTCGGGTAAATAACCTCTGTACCACATACAGCCTAAAAGGATTATTTTTTTGTATATCATTAATACTTGGAATATTTTTGTACATTATCAATTTAGTATCATTGACTTTTTAGCTATGGGCAACCTGTTTGTAACAATTCTCCAGCAATCCGTTAAAAACCTTTTCCGTTATAACCACAGAACCAGGTACACGACCTAAGCAACAAATAAGGTTAATAAGCCAAATTTTTCGCCAGAAAAACAATTGTCACATTCTTCCGTACCCAAACCACCGCATGTACCAACCCGCAATACAGTGACATCAGTGCATTCGGCGTAGTGAAACAGCTTAAGCAGCTAAAAGAGAAAGAAATAAAGAATGTTGTTAGGCAGTGGTTCTTACCCGGTAGGAAATGTTCCACTAGTGGGAAATTATACGGTTGTGCTGGTGGGTAATAAGTCGGCACCGAAATATACAGAGGTAGTTGGAAAAGAAATATGATGATCTGTATGCACTGTGTGACGTAAACTTATTGGCATTCAGTCAAAGTGTCTTTCCGGTATTAATAGGATGTGACGATATTATGATTGCCTTTTTCTTACCTCATTTAGTACCACAGAGGCTGATGTGTTTCCAATTCCGTGGTTGGCAATGATTACAGGTCCTACTTTGTACAAACAGTATCGGTTACCGCCCGCTGAAATATTGACAGGCTCCAGTTCTAAACTTGGCGTACGGCGGCTGAGTTCTTTATACAATACATTTGCCAAATTTTTCATTCTTTTTTCCTTGCCTCCAAGGCAAACGTACTGCAAAAAATCATGGACCCATAATCGAAAATGTATATGCTCAAGCATGATATTCATCGGTTAGAAATGTTTATTTTCAAGCTTACAAAGATCCGAAATTCTTTTTTGGTGTAGTCCACTGTACGCGTTTTTTTCATTGTCACGAAAGAATGTTGCAATAAAAGATTTCCAACCGAATATAGGCCTATGCTATCTGAGGAGCAGAAACAAACGGGCAAAATGTTCATACCATTACAAAAATACTTGAACTTAATTTTTAAATGTTTCTATTTAAATGTGTTGGAAATCATAATGCATACACTTTACCAGTTGCAAACGAATGGTATTTACCTTAACATCACCAAAACGTTGT
Organism: Ascidia mentula; assembly: GCF_947561715.1. Lineage (NCBI taxonomy): Eukaryota > Metazoa > Chordata > Ascidiacea > Phlebobranchia > Ascidiidae > Ascidia > Ascidia mentula. Next base: position 17,042,066 of record NC_138568.1, on the reverse strand, counting down.
TTTAAGTTGTCTTCTGTCGATAGATTGAGATGGTAGAGAAAACTGTCTCCACTTAAATTGGGATTAGAAAGGGTGAATCTTGATTCATCTTCCATTACTGCTCAATATGACAAATTTTTTACTTGAAGTAAGTCTTAACGGTCACTATATATGCTCACAACTTCGACTGACGAATATACCAAAGGCTGTTTTAAAAGGATTGTTGGTGTTGAAAAACGGCGATATATAACGAACTATAAGAAGATTTTACGAGAAAGTAAGACAGTGCTTCTTTCACTGTGACATTATATTTATATCATAGGTATATACGATTCCACACTATAGACGCGCTTTGTAGTTTACAGTCCCTATCGCACTTTTATCTAGCATTACGCAGTTACAAAACGCGTGAGCGTATAAAGCATATACACACTTCTACAATCGGCTAAACCTCAGCAAGAAACTTTCCACAACCCTTAGGTTTTCCAAGGTCGAAACCAAAGTTTTGTTATTACTACGTCTGATCCCAGCTTTCAGCTAAACAATATGGAGAATGATTTTCAAAGCAGCAACGTAAACAACATGGCAATGAATTTGATTTTGCCGCGTGAAACCCCCGTTCCGAGCATTTAATCCAAATATATAAGCTCCAATCACCCTAGTAATACTGCATACAAGCACACATATTAGATCTGTTTATGTGAACGTCTATATTAATTACAACTCTTTCCGTAATTGGTGCCACTCTAAAACGTGCTGCTGTAGCAATGGATTACTCAAATTAATTACGAAGTCAAACAACGAACAAAACCGCTATAGCGCAGTTACTTCTTTCAAGGACAAAGCGCAACTACAGTCCATCATATAAATTTGATTCAACGCGAAGTCGATACTTCAGTTTCGACTGTGATGTCGGGACGTAATGCTGGTCGCTTGCTTTCAAAGGGAAACAATAGCTAATATAAATAATGTGCTGGTAGGTAGGCTACCATACGGATGGGACAAAAAAATGCTTTCCACTCAAACTGAGTAAAAAGAATATTGCCATGTATGCCACAATTGGTTGATAATCAAGAACAAAGGCTTGACATATAGGTCATCACGAAGTGTACATTTGACACCATTGAAGCATGTATTATATCATCAAAGGGGCAAGGATAAAACAAAGTTCTATTAAACATACAGGTTTTACACTGAATTTAAAGATTTGGGAAAATCAACAACGTATAATAACGCAAACTGCTTGCAAATCAGGCATGTCTAAATATATATTCACTTCAAGCACAGATTGCAAACAAGTGTTATCCCATAACAGTTGAAATGCAACCTATGTTTGCGCTTTAAGCAATAATAGTAGCAAAACCTTGAAGCGGAAGTGTACGATCGTGCTGCTAACATCCAAACGTGTGGCAAACAAGCTTTTGTGCCAAAACTATTTTAATATACCATAATAACAACTACGTTTCTAGCTATATTGGGCCAGCACCATTTACGTTAAAAATCGACAGGCATTCATAATTTCAACGTATATACTTTGGCTAAGGTACGAACATTTTCTTTTCAGATAATGTAGTTTCACACAATCGATTTTCACCGATTGGTGCTCCCAACCGATTATTCACGTCCTTTATTAGCGCTGTTGTGGTTTTAATTGTAAATAATAGGTTCAAATAACAATATTGTGGCGATTGCAAAAAGTCATCCACAAAGTTAGACTCCAGAGTACTGGATTAAATAGAAATCGATATCGTTAACCTTCATTACGTTTTCGAAACCGCCAATTCAACCTTTGGTCCCTAGCTTGAAGGCAGTGGTCTCAGTCATTTGCTGTGCTCGCGTTTGTTTTGTTGTAGTTCGCTTTTGAGTTTAATTGACAACAAAGATGAAGAAATCAATTTTCAATCTACTGCCCACACTTAGTAAAGTTGTTGGAAACCGCGCCTTGCCTTCGGTGGTTGCAACAAGAGGTTACGTTTCAGATTCGTCCACTGATCTAAAGGAGGTTTTGGCCAAGCAAATTCCGGTTAAACAAGATGAAATTAAAAATTTCAGGAAGGAGTTTGGCAACACCAAAGTCGGCGATGTCTCTGTTGACATGATGTACGGGGGGATGCGAGGCATCAAAGGCATGGTATGGGAAACTTCAGTTCTTGATCCCGAGGAAGGTATTCGATTTAGAGGGTACAGCATCCCAGAATGTCAAAAGCTACTGCCGAAGGCTCCAAATGGTTCAGAGCCACTGCCAGAAGGTTTGTTTTGGCTTCTATGCACTGGAGAGGTTCCAACACAAGAGCAAGTTAGTGCTTTGAGCCAAGAATGGGCTAAAAGAGCTGATCTTCCCACCCATGTGGTCAATTTGCTTGATCAGTTGCCAAGTAATGTTCACCCAATGTCCCAATTAAGTGCCGCTTTGACAGCTCTGAACACTGAATCTCTTTTTGCGAAAGCATATGCTGAGGGTGTGCACAAATCGAAGTATTGGGAGTTGGTCTATGAAGATGCCATGAATCTTATCGCGAAAATTCCAATTATTGCTGCCAAAATTTATTGCAATCTATACAAAGATGGTTCCTTCAATGGAGCTATTGACGAAAATGCCGATTGGTCTCTCAATTTCTGCAGCATGTTGGGATACAACGAGCCTGATTTCATTGAGCTTATGCGTCTCTATTTAGTGATTCATTCAGATCATGAGGGAGGCAATGTCAGTGCCCATACTTCTCATTTGGTTGGAAGCGCATTGAGTGACCCCTATCTGTCAATTTCTGCTGCAATGAATGGTCTTGCTGGTCCATTGCATGGTCTCGCTAACCAAGAGGTGCTTGTGTGGCTCACTGGTGTGTATGAAGAACTTGGGGGCAAAGAGGTTACAGACGAAGTGCTTCATAAGTACATTTGGGACACATTGAAAAGTGGAAGAGTGGTGCCAGGTTATGGGCATGCTGTTTTACGTAAAACCGATCCACGATACACCTGCCAACGGGAATTTGCTCTCAAACATCTTCCAGACGATCCAATGTTCAAGCTTGTGGGTCAATTGTACAAGCTGGTGCCAGACATTCTCCTGGAACAGGGCAAAGCCAAGAATCCATGGCCCAACGTAGATGCTCACAGCGGTGTGCTTCTGCAGCACTACAAAATGACCGAGATGCAGTACTACACGGTCCTATTTGGTGTGTCCCGAGTACTTGGTTGCTTGGCTCAGTTAATTTGGAGCCGTGCTGTGGGTCTTCCTCTAGAGCGCCCCAAGTCTATGAGCACAGAAGGCCTGAAAGCCTTTGTTAAAAAGTAACCTGATATGTATAACTTATTCATACTGACAATGACATAATTATATGGATTGGCCTTGGTTGTTGCACAAAAAATTCATTTCATGCTGTCATTTTACCATGCCTGTATTTAACGGTTCCAGACTTGATCATATGCATAGCTCAAAAAAGTGGAATTAGAATGTGTGTGTATATATGTTATGTGACAGAATGTATTTTGAGACCACTGACTGGCATTGCTTGTGGCGAACAATAGTTGCTCAGCCTCAAGATGGTAAATAGTTCAATAGATATTCTTTCATTTCCTGAGTTCCTGATGTGTTGTGTTCATTTTGTGCAAGTGTTCTTGCAAAATAAAACCGAGTTCTAATCCATTATGATAGGAGGGCTTGCCCGAGTACTGGTAAGGCACAGTAGTTTTATAGCACAGCTAATTGTGACTTGGGTATAAATTTTAACGGTTGAAATTCCACCAAATCATGTGGCACTGTGGTTAGTTGATCAAATTGTCAGCAAACCAAGTAAAGTGATACTCATTGACAACATCCTGTATAAAACATTGCGCTTCCATCTGATGTCAATGAAAAACATACGAAAAAGCCTCGGAACACAGGAAGGGTTGCAAACTCAGTACTGTTTGCAAGAATCACCCGGAAGGTTTCTGTTTACGTTAGCCAGTCCGTCCCGCAAAAACGCAACCTTTGACAAATCGCTTGTTTCCCTATTTGGGCAATATCAACAAGAAACGGTCGCATTTCAACGACTTTTTTTTAGAAAAACATTAGTTTCCCGAAATAAAAAGGTTTGATCACTACTGACAGGGTCTGTTGGAAACACTTCGAAAATCGCGATTCGTTTATTAAGCATTCTGCAACAGTGACAATACACAAACAACAGTGAATCTGCGTTCTAATAAAAATACGCTCACGAGTAAAAATATAAGCTTTAACGTACAGCACAGTGTTTTGTTAGAGAAAAACAAAGACCAATCAAAATGTTGTTTGTTTAAAAACGAAACATTTTCTATCGCTTCGTCCTCGACTTGCTGTTGTAAAATCACTGAAATTGAACTTTTAGTTTTCAACGTTATGTCCAAGGTTTGGTCAAACGACCATGTCGTATTGCAGTCATGGATCTGAAAAAGAAAGTAATCAAAATGCACTTCCTTGACTGTGAAACATTGATTGTGCAATATTGGGATTGTTCCTCCATTTCCACCAGTTAATGTGCCACATGGAGTAAAAACATGCGTGCATTGCATTTTATTCACAAAAGTGTGCGAGGTTTAACAGAGAGGGGTGTGCAAAGTGTGGCCCGCCACAGTATTTATAATGACCCGCAACTGTGGTTTAAAGTTGTGTTGTACATGTCCCGTCAAAGTTTGGGAAGTTTTTTGAAAATGTATGTTGAATAAAATGCTTCACTCTCTTTTGTAGCAGTTTTGGAAACAAAACGATTGTTATGTAAGATATTAATTTTTTGCCTTAAAACTACGAAGAAAAACACTGGCCCAAAGACGTCTTTACCTAAGTTTGGGCGCCCCTAGCCTAGTACATACATAGGAAATGAACATACTTTGAACTTGGTATATTTTGCCCAGTCTGTGCTTTTTTCCTGGCTGGTGCTTGTCCTGTTGCACCTTGACCTCTCCCTTTCGCCACTTTTTCGGGAAGTTTTCCTTTGAAAACTCGATGCCACTCAACTTTAACCAAAGGAACATCTGAAAGATAGAACAAGATATAGAACTGCTTCATGTTGGACCACCTACTTTAATATACCCAAATGTGAAGGACTGGAAATTGCCCGAATGTCTTCATCAATTTTCATTCGAACAGGGGCGTACATGCTGAACCATTGCTGTGGTAAACAAACTTGTGATAAACTTTATACATGCAATTGCTTAATTTGTGTTTTATTCATGAGAACTGTGTCTCTTTTATGAGGATAATTTAGTGGTTCTCCACTTTTTTGCACTTGCTGACTGGTAAACATTTTCACATATTTTACTGCCCAATGATAATATTAAATGTCGACCAATACACAATGACAGTTGCTATACATTCCTATATTTCCATTCACATTGTTACATGTAAAGCATATACATTATTGTTGTTTTTTTTTCAAAAACACAACTTCTTCATCTTCAATATCAAAACCAGACAATTATTACTTGTTTTTACAATAGAAAAGAAACTTGTTCCTGAATCTAAATATTTGCATGACCAAAAACCCAAAATATTGAAACATACCTTTACTCTGGGACTTAGTCCAATAGGTGTGAAAGCATATTGCCATTGTGGCAAGCCCATGTGTACAAGCATTAGCCTATAATATGTGGTGAAATCCTTTGAAAGAAATGACCAGTTTAACGCCCTGTCCAGAAACCAGATCTCTGTATTCTGTGCTGGCATACCTGGAACACACACAAGATAGAACAGAGGATAGATTGACAATAAATACAATTTTTTTTTTTTAATTTGCCAAATCTAATTGAATACAAGGTAAAACTAAATATTTTATCAATCTTTATGTTCTTTAGTTGCACTGACACTGCAATTATTTGGAAGTTTAGGTAAACACCAAAATTTGAGAGAGCAAAGATGTATTGCAAAGATGTATTGCAAAGATGCATTTTAAACTACCAGTCCACACAGGATTAAATAAAATGTACAGATAATTAATTTTTGCATAATTTCACTACAATCACCTGGAGTTGCCTTGTTATACACCAAACAAACTTTGCCAAATCCATTACAGGAGTCAAGCTCAAATATTCGACTCCTTCCATCAAAATGGGGACGAGGGTGTTGTTCATCTAAATCAAAAATGCATAACATAAACCAAAGATGTTTAAACCAAATACCCTAAAAACATAATAACGCAGAGCAACCTTAAAAGCAGCCATACATAAAACCAATTAAAAAAAAATAGCAAAATTCCAAGTCAACAAAAAAAAACAGCAGTTAGCATTTATGATATTTTCCAGCCATAGTAGCAATGAATTTGTTGAAAACAGTTGCTTTAACAATTAATTTAACCTCTTTTTCCTTTTAGGTTATGCATGTATGCTGTGCCATACAGTATACTTGGTTTCAATGTTACATATGAAGTATATAAATTTTGCAACAGCATTTTTTTGGAGTAATTTTATCAATATTGGGTGGATTTCCAACAATGATGTGCACCACCATATAAGTAAGTGGAACAGCAGACTCACCTTCAGAATCATCTGAGTCACTGTCAATATCTGCCAAAGAAATACTGTTGGAAAGTGTAGATGTTGATGCTGTTGTGCTCAGTTTGACAAGATCAGCTATTGGATTTATGTTGATTCTTCCAAGAGGATAGTCATTTTCTGGCAAAGGAAAATGCTTAAAATGGTATTCATCATGCAGACAAAAAATAAATAATAATTTGTTATCAAAAATTAAATTATGCAGACCAGTACATTTTACACATGTTTGTTCTGAAAGTCAATGAATGACAAAAGACATCAATTAATGGAAAGAGTGTTTTAGGGATCATCTGCTTTTACATCATTAAACTAATTAAGGTTTTAAAGACAAGGAAGGTATTATTATGCAATAGCAGGTCCTTCAACAAAAACCTGTGGATTACCTCCAACTTTCACTTTCCAAGTCAGTAGCAGTCCATCAGCAGTGAGGTAAAAGTTTTTGAGATCATCTGGTAACATGCAAGTATTGCGCTGTTCCCAGGACACCAAAATATGTCGCGGAGCTGGAGCATTTTCAGAAAAAGTGACGTCACATATTCCTGGACGTTTTTCTAAAGAAGCAGACACTGTTAATCAGTTATGTTGATTCTTTGTCTTTTGTCCAGTAAAAAAAGTAACAGAAAGCAGTATGACTAAGTTTTAAATGTAATGTAGTGCTATAACAAAGCATTATAAAACATATAGTTTATTCGAAACAAGATCTATTCATGAAATTTAATTACCTAAAGTTGAAGGAAGACCCAATGTGAGTTGCTCCACTAATTCTCTTGAATCAATTTGACTCATACTGTTTAACTCCACTTGTTAATTTATGACAGGCGACATTTCAAAATGTAAATGTAATGCTTTTGCAATGAAGCATTTTTCTCACTATACATAAAATCATATTAAGCCCACTTTGCATGTATATTTAATAATAATGTAATCATTCATGTCAGGAGGCTGAGATTCTATTTAGTTATTGTATCGAAAAAAATCCACAATCCGAGCTATTCTGTTGTATGGGTGCTTTATTTAATGCAGTTATTAAACAATAATATAATCTTATATTATTATACTGCTATTTTTGTTGCCAGGCATACTAATTAATCAGAATTGCTCTTCTGGCACTTATATTATTGTTTGGTCTTACAACGAGAAATGTGGGTTCATCATAAAATGCCCACAAAGAAACGTAACTTTCACACGTTTTTTATTGTCAAGCAGCTCTTCGCGTGTTTACTCACTAACAATGACATTTATAACCTTTAAAACGACCAAAAAAGCAGTTCTGTTATACAAATGAATTTCTTGGGAAAACTGACTGTGCAGCAAATGTGAAACTGACACCGCCAGGTTATGAAGCGTGTGTGGTGATTCGGAACGGAAAGAAAAAAAGGAACCGGTACTTCGAATTGAAAGCTTTTTTAGCACGTCAGCTCCCTGCTAGCAACTGATCTGTTCTAGGTATTTACTCCAGTCAAAAAACAAGATGTTTTCTGAGATGTTTGTGCTTCAAGGTGGTTAAAGTTTACTATACTAATACAGTGTAGTCCTTGTAACAATATCATTCAAAAACAAATATTTAAAGAAAATATTGATTATTAAAAAAATTAGTAAGGATCCGTCCAGGCGTCGACTAGCGAAATTGAAATATGTTTCCGTATTTTCGAAATGGAAACGGATGGCGAGGTGAATTTTGGATCTTTTTTTGTGGAGCGCGTAGTTAAAAATGCATACATTTTGAAATCGAAGGTATGCGTTATATTTTAAAGCAAACGTTAATGTCATATCACATCGCAATTCGGATTTAAAAAGATTCGACTTGTAAAACCCGGGTAATAATCATTTACGCTTGAATAAGCTCACAAAATCGTTTCCGCTTCACGTCACGTGCTAAGTAGGTCAGACAGTCCCTCCATTCGATTCCTTGCTTCGAAGCCGCACGCAGTCACGTTGTCTACCGAACCGCTTGTCTGGCTGTTTAGTATTAGTCGTTTGCTTTAGCTCTCTCCAACGGAATCCAGTGCAAGTTGGATATAATGCCGCGTGGCAAAACGTCTATAGTGTGGGATCATTTTTCACAACCCGATGCGCAAAATCTAGTAGTTTGTCAGATATGCAAGGCAGCTCTAGCCTACTGTAACAGCACCGGTAGCCTTATCAAGCACCTGAAATTCAAGCACCCTCTCCTATGGCCCAGCATGGTCGCCGCTCACGGCGTTTTAAGGTACAAGTTTTTTAAGAAGTAATGTGCAACACGCATGGTTGTATATCTTGTGAAATTTATTCAAATCCATAATTACATTTTCAATGTTTACGCACTCAAGATGTAAAATCATATTGGTGTGCTATTCGGGTTCAGTGCCACAAGCGCTGCATCAATGATAGAACAGTCACTGCAAATTTGATTTCGCCTTCATTCAACATTTTTTTGTATTTATCCGAATGCTCGATTCATAAATCTTGTTTTATGCTGATTGTTGTTACGGCATAGTTAATAACAATCGTATCGATTATCATGCAGCATAAAGTTAAGCGAATCAATAGGTTGTACCCGAAAGCTTGTGAATGTTTGCGCTTTTAAAGCGCAAGCTGAAACGGCTTGCCGGCTGTGAGTGCCTGCTTGTTGTGCGCCGTAAATTGCAGACAGGACATGGTAGTAACAATATATTTTCCGCTACGCAGAGAGGCGGGCTATACCGGTTCTCTCTCGCCCATACCGCCGCCCAAAATCATCAAGCTTGATCCAGAAGCATCGATCGATACCAACTTAGCAGTCTCCAGGCCTTTTCAGCTGCCAGAAGTGCCAGCTTTTACAACGTCAAGTTCTACGGAAAATAATACCGTAGTTTCGGCGAACGGATCTACGTTTGTTGTTCAACTAAATAATGGACTGTTCGAAATGTTGTCAAAGGCTATTGTATCAGACCTTCGTCCTGTTAAATTTGTCTCGCAGCCTGGAATTCGGAACCTGATTCAGTCACTAAGTCCAGCTTGCACTTTTCCTAGCGTTTCCGAAATCAGCGAGTTTTTGAAGTTAAAATACTTAGGTGCAAAGAGCACACTTCTTTACAAAATCAGTGACGCCATAGAAAAGGATTGTCGCTTCGCGGTCACTTGCTGGTTCCGTCAAAGTGTGGAGGACGATTGGTTTGTCACTGTCGGTATACGTTATATCACCAACGAGTGGCAAGCTGAGTATTTTGCTTTGGAAACACACGCTTTGCTTTCCGAAAGCAAAAGCATTGAATCTTTAGTAGTCGCAACTTTGGAAAGCTTTAATCTTCCAAACTCATTGGTGCAAGGTTTTATTCTGGGTTATGGTACAGCGACAGATATGCCCAAGTTTAAAGACAGCTTTGAATCGAACGCTGTTACCTGCATTGCCGACAAATTAGAGACCGTCATTAGAGAATCTTTAAATGAAAGCCACGCGGTTGTCATGGCGATAGCGACTGCAAAACAAATGATGACTGCAATTAAAACGCAAGCATCCTGCAGCCAAGTTCTTAAGAGCATGCGCCAGAATGTTCATAACTGGCCACTGGAATCTTGCAAGAGCTGGATAGGCATGTATAACTTGCTGGAATGCTTTCTTTCCCACCAAGAACAAATTGTTTCTGGTTTTGTTCAACACAAAGGGCTCACCGAAAATGACTGGGATCTTATCCGCCAGCTTTTTGATCTCCTAAAGCCTTTCAAAGCCGCCGTTGACTTTTTATCAACTTGCCGATTCTGTCCTGTTTCTGCTTGTCCTCTTATTCTGGCTGGATTAGAGAGATTTACGCGAGGTGAAAAACGCGGGGAGAAGCAAGGCGGCCAAGACGAAATTAAGAGCGAGGAAATATGCCATCAAGAAATCGATGTTGTCAGGATAGCCTTTCACCAAAGACTGGTCGAACTTGCCCAGTTTGAAAGTTGCGACACTGTAACAATGGCCACAGCATTGGATCCTCGGTTTTGCAAACTAAAACACCTGAAACGTACAGATAGAAACACCGTTCACGAAGCCCTGTCTACGCTGTGTTCTTCATACGCTTCCCCATCCCCAGCATATCGTTCTCCGTCTCCTGCCGACAGCAGCGTTCTCGGAAACCTTCTCGGTCTTGAATCAAGCGACCTATGTGTGTGGTCTGACTCATCAGACGACGAGGAGGGAATTATCAACGAAGAAGTTGCTCGGTATTTTAGAACTAGCAGCGCTAACAAGGACACCGACCCGCTTAAATGGTGGCAAGCAAAAGAGAACGCCTATCCGGTACTGGCCCGTCTTGCGAGGCAATATTTGTGTATGCCCGCAACAGTGGCCGACTCGTCGCGCGTTTTTTCCGCCACTGACGGCGCTATAGAGGTGGAAGCTGAGAATATGGACGTTGTCGTATTTCTCAACGAAAACCGATCCCTTCTCGACGATTGTGGGCTGAGCTCGACGACGACAAACGATCCCTTGTTTTTGTCCACGGAATTTGCCACGACGATTAATAATACTATTGTGTGAAGCATTTGCATTTTGCTATTATTTGATTTGGGCAAGATTTCAAGGCGGACAATATAATTCTGGTGTAATACGATACAAGACATAGTAGTTTTACTCTAACGTGGTTTTATCTTGTGGCGTTGATTACTTGAAATAAATATGTTTTTTGTTTTGTTCATTTTAATTTGGCATTTTCATAACAAGGCTCAGTTGTTTTTTTGAGGTGGGAGGAGATGTTTGTTACAATGTCGTACAGAGAAGTTTGTCCGCCATTATAGTTTATATTAAATTAATGCATCGTTTCGCTGGGTCGTGGTAGGTACACGTTTTCATTTAACCTTTCAATAAGTGCCTCACACCACCAAGCATGTAACTCTGTGCTACAGAAAAAAAATGCTCCCTAACCCATCGCACTCTTCTATGATAACGGTGTTACAAAAGAGGAAACCCACAACTCCGACGAGAAGGGAGTTGGGAAAATGACGTAGATTGACGGTAATGTTTACTCGACATCAGGCAAGATTCTCACGCCCGACAGCTGAACGTTCAGTGAAGCCTTTCACCGAATCAGTAAACCGCGTGCTGTAGCATTATCTAAACAAACCTATATTCAGCGCGACAAATTATACAGTTTGTTATGTGAACTATATGGACCCATATTCCCGTGCCGTCATAGCTAATCATATGAAACCATGTATTAAACATACCGCATTGACTACCTAAAAAACATCAGGCACATTGGAACCAGTAAACCCTGCCAAACATCAGTCAATTCTAATTCACGTGTTATGTTCAAATGATTATCGAGTATAGCAGTTTACTGTATACGCCTTTAAATTACATTCAAATTATCCAATTACGCATACAAGGCGATATGCCTATTACACACACGAAGGATAATATTCCTTTGTGCATGTACACGATTTAGTCGCAGAACAACATCGGTTTGACTCCAGATCAAGTCCGCAACAGACGGAGCAGAAATCTGACGTTCCCCGGTCGTAGAGGGCATCTATACAAGAATCAAATGTCCTTATCAGTGCAGTTGGTTAATGCTTCAAACAAACTACAACAGTTAACTACGCCAACAAAATCCAGACGAGTAGTTTCAAAGCGAGACGGTCGTTTCTCAATTTAAATTTAGTTTTGAATTGCGTTGTTAACTTAAGAGTTTATTTTATTGGACTCTCCTAATTGGTTCATGAGCAACTAAGACTTAATCGCAGATATTTTCAACAACTTTTCAATTAAATAAAATTAAATAAACCGATTATGCCCACAAATAATCAGGCGATCTGCAAACTGTGTGAAAGTATGCAGCTTTATACGATTTAAAACACAAGTTGATGCAAATGAAAAAAAAAATAATAAAATGCACTCAAAACTCTTACTGGACATTTCCTTCTCCGCTGGTGTTGCGTCATCCCGAGTTGCTATCGTTTGGTCGCATTTCAGAGGGCTAGATTCGTTCGATTCGCAAAGAGTATTGCCACTACAACAGGACACCTTTTGGTCCTTTTGTACGCACAAGCTGCAAGTTCCGACGCCTAAAAGGAGTCAAGGTTTACACCACAAGGTTACATTCCTTTATTGTGCGAAAGTTGTATAATATCCAGTTTTCTACAAGTATCTACCGGGCCCCACATGTATTTCAGAGGACCAGTCGTGGCCCTTACTTCACGAACAAAATCAACCAAAGTGTTTAATTCGTTTCAGGAAGAATTTGCATTAAACTTGAATTTACTTCCCAAACCATTTCATATTTATTGCTAAGTTGATTTTGAAAATAGTTGTTTCAGAAAGCTAATGTTATATTTGCTCGTAATCGACTCAATTTGTCCATTTATGATTTTACTCACACCTTGAGACAGATCGTCGAGAGAAGCAGCCAAACCGACGCACAACAACAAAATCACCAACTTCATTTTGCAATTTCTTAACTTTTTCTCTTTGAAGTCATAAAAAATTGACCATCGTCAAATACTTGTTCACAGCAATAACGAAAGGACCCTTCGGTGCCAAAACAATTTTCAAACTTTGCTATTTAATTTAATGACAATTTTTTTTAAACTCAAAGTTATTAGTTTTCTCTGTTTAAAAATTGTGCTATTGCGCCTTTGAAAGCCTGTAATAAAAAGCGCAACGGCGTTGCCCGAAACGAATGACGAACTCTGTGTGCGCTGTTGAAACTGACCACGTTATGATGCAAACCTTAGTCTTTTATCATTTGTTGGCTGTCCGCTTTCTCACGGTGATAGAGGACATTAACGGTTTAGTGAATGAATTATATCTGTGTTGACACTATGACCTATTGTTACGTAAATATTAGAACGCAACTTTGGGGATCAAGACAACTGAATGACTTTGATTTGTGCAGTTATTCGAATTTAGATTTAATGGCACGATATGTATTTGAATGTACCAATAGTCTCCTTGCTTTGAGTGTGGTAAAAAAATATTTCGTGTACCGTCTTTTATCGCAGATGTGTTTGCCTGAAATTATCCCGGTGAGCGGCAACACCAAGTAAGCCATGCATCACCGCGCAGGTAAACACAATTTGTTCAAGTGTTTGTCTTTCTTAACCCGAGTAGTCGGACGTGAAGTTGCAAAATCCAAATGTCGATTTCCAATTTTTTTTGCGGTTTATCCTGTATAACCCAGAAAAGAACTCTCCAAAAGTTTGTGTTGCGTCATAGGAAATGATTTGCGTGACCCGAATGAGGCTGATTGCCACAGACCTCCTGTTCGTTTCGTCAATCAGAGACTTGCATTTAAATGTGAACTGCTTTCATTTAATTAAGCGACGATCAATTTAAAGCTATTTTACCACAAGCTTAAACAGTTCAGTTAGATTTAATATTCCGCGAAAACTGTGTTGTTATTGTTACTTCTTACACCGTATTTTCACATAGCCTCGTCAACATTTACGCAGAGTTTCAACCCCAGGATTGTTAATGAATAACATATAATTCAGTACAACGGCACTTGCATGACTCAGCACAATGTCTAGGTTGTGTTGATGAAATTGCAAAACGCATTGCTCCTATTTCTGCAGTGAAATAATTGACTAAATCTGTCGAACGCCTTTTAATTACATTCGAAAATGTGCATTCACGCCACAAAGATGTCTTGGCGGACAGGACGAGGCGAAATGCATATTACACACACGAGGGATAATAATTCTTGGTGCATGTGCAGGATTTAGTCGCAGAACAGCATCGGTTGGACTCAGAATCAAGTCCACAACAGACGGAGCAGAAATCTGACGTTCCGTATGTGTAGAGGGCTCCTAAAAAAGTGCATAGAATGTATTAAAGAAATTAATAGAAAAATATTTCTTTTTGAGTATAAAGAGACTGCCCCATATTGTTATTAACACTGTCATGTTAAAATAAGACGTTTCGACAAAAACTTATGTCATCATCGAAACGTCTTATTTTAACATGACAGTGTTAATAACAATATGGGGCAGTCTCTTTATACTCAGAATTATGAGAAAACCCGTGAGTTGTGTTCCTAAATTTCTTTTTGCTTTTGATACTAAAAATATATACCCTATCACATTTATTTCTTTGCAATGTTGTCCAGTGGCAAAAATGTGTTGCACCAAATATATACCGATCGAATCTCAACTGTGATAATTATATGTACCATTGAACCGCAATAACAGCGGCAAAGAAAAACTTACTACTGATCTCTCTACTTGCGGGAACTGTATCATCCCTAATTCCTATGGTCTGGTCGCATTTCAATGGAGTAGCCTCGTCTGAAACGCAGAGGGTGTTGCCGCTACAACAAGTTACCACTTGGTCTGTCTGCTTGCACACGCTGCAAGTGCCGATGCCTGGAATACAACAAATAAAAAAGTTGTTATGGGATTGAGTGTTTAAAAAGAAATACAAATAAAATGAACAATTATTCAAGATAAAACAGGCGGATATAACATGTTTGTACATGGCGTTTTTAACAGTCGTATATTTCAATTGTGGCCATGCTTTGCGCTAAAATCCCTTTTGTAAGTTCCGAACTTTACCCTCCACGGGTTGTTTCCTCCCTGCGTTTTTTTGTACGTAGTGGGTGCTTCCCTACAACTTCGAAAAGTCTCACCGGTTGGTAGACGAAACGTAAAACTAATAAAAACTTTGCTGATTAATATATTGTTTCGGCCATACCTTCTGACAGGTCGTCAAGGGCAGCCACCAAGCCGATGCAGACAAGCAAAAGAATAAACTTCATTACGATTGGACACTTATTTTCACTAATTTGAAATAATCAAGAAAACGTAACATTGAATTATAAACTGCCTTAAACTAACTTGCAACCTTATGGTTTAACCAATCTACCTTTCAACGAGACTCTGCTTTTAAAAAATTCTCGAAACAGACTAAAGCATTATCTTTGTATTTCGTTTCCTATGTGTATATCATTGTCAATGCCACACGATGAAATCGGCGAGTGTGTCGTTGGCGGCTGCTCAGGTTCCCACGAAGAAGGTTTCACGCTCTTTGTTTGCCTCTGTTTGGAAGTGAACTGAAATTGTTTGCACCACTAGGTGTCACAATTCCTCCCTTAAACACAGTTTTTCGTCAAGTGCCCGACCCATATACCAAGAAGAAAACCTGATCGGGATATGTGGCCAGGATATGCTGGGTTCGAATCCCGTGTGTTCAAAAAACCTGTGTATTGACCATTGCCCACAAACGTCAGGCTGTTTATCAACGAAATGCCTAATTTCAACAGTATTTTATATCTTTTTATTCGACTTAACTTCTTTCTTGTGAAAAACATCTGTATCCAGACGAGTTGGTGAGACTGAAAAAGGTTTAACTCTTGTTAAACGTGGGATACATAAATTTTCTTTGTTAACGTAACTGGTGCTTTTGGGTCGGAGTTGCAATCGGGCCCAACATTTTAGTTTCATGCAAATGTGAACTTTAAACGCAAATGCGGTGTTACAAGCAGTTGTGAAAAACTATCAAAATTCGGCGACACACTTTAACCCAATTTTTAATAGTAATGACGTCATTATCGGAATATTAATAGAAATGAGATCTTGAAAAGTTCCCCGCGACGAAATTTTTTATCCAAAGTAACTGAATTGTGCTGGACTGTTTGCGGCCAACGCCACTTTGACAATTTTGGATAAGGTCGAGAAAACCTGCTGCATAGTGTACACTCGACCTGGCAAAATGAGTATGTAAATTAATAAGATGAAAGCAAACAAATTTTATGCAAATCCCTTTTACCTCAGTTCAAAATAGCTGTTTTTTAATTTGCAAGCAGATTATTGCTGCATTGCCTGCATTTCACATTTACACAATCATTTCAAGTTTAGGAACTGACTTATATGGATTTACTCATAATTCTAAGAACAAAAAGCTTGATTTGTTTTATATAGAAATGTCAAATTTTATTTTACATTTAGCAATTGCCAAAAATTCTTATTTTTGTTTATTTTATTTCTCAGTACCTTAAGTATTGAAGACAAAATGAGTGACTGCCGCCTATAACCTTACCGAATCTCCAGTTTACCCATTAGGCAATATACCTCAGAAAATATTGGTATTTTTTTATTTGACAGGCGTTTCGGCAAAATACGCAGTCACAAAGCTAATTATTTTTTGCTAAAATATGTTTTAGTTGCATCTGTATGTGGGCAGTACATTTAGGAAGCCATTTACGGTGCAACGCCGTTCCACCAGTAAACATGGTAAGCGAATGACCCCGTGCATTACAATGTCGGGAACGAATGTTGCATTCTCGTTACAGAACAACGATAGGTAAGTTGCAATAGCAGTAAAGGTGATTTATTTTACTGTGAAGAAACAATACAAGATACAGTGGAATCTTATTATACTGCCTATGTAACATAGAAATCTGTGCGAATATTAACGACATAATTTGGTGTAACATTTTCATGTAAATATATGACCCAAAATAACAGGTGGTTTCCCTGTTCAAATATAACCATTAAAATTCGTACAGAATTTTTTTACACAGACTTGGGTGTGTATCAAGTTTGGAGAAAACTTTGTGACCCGGTGTGGTAGTGTTTTTTCCGTCGGTCGATATCACTGATCTCTATAGAATATAGATCAGGGAAAATACTACTACACCGGGGCACAAAGTTTTTTCCAAACTTGACCCACATATAAGTCTGTGTAAAACAGAAATCTGTGCGAATTTTAATGATTAGGCGTAAACAGGGCAACCACCTGTTATTTTTGTTTATATATTTAAGTTGAAATACTACACGAAATCGTAGCGTTAATATTCGCACAGATTTCTATGTTACATAGGCTTATATGTGGATCAAGTTTGGAAAAAACTTTGTGCCCCGGTGTAAAAGTATCTACCATAGATCAGTGGTCTGTGGTCAATATGCGTGACTAAATTTAACGCATGAGTGCTTACAAGAAAGCATCAGGCCTGACAATAGCGTAAAGTCTAAATGCATCTTACCAAACAAAAATGTCTGATGAAAACAAATCAACTAAATATAATTTTAACACTCTTACGTATAGTACGGTGTTAAAATGTTTGGTGGGGCCGGAAAAGGTTTTACGAAATGAACCTTACCCCAGTTTTGGAGGCATTCCTTCTCCCATTCCAAGCATCAATGAACAGAGGATAGAAAAAGTAATGAACAGTTGTTTGTTTAAATCCACCATAGCTTGCGTAGCAGGTATGTCACATGTTTTTTTTTCTGGTTTATGTAGAAACAGGCAAAATTCTTGTATGTCCTTTGCAGAAAAAAACAAAACAAGCTTGTTACAAATCTAATTAAATGCTTTTAGCCTTTAATTATTAAAGTACTGGTAGTGGAAAGTTATATTGCAGTTAAACATTATTGATATATGACGTGCATCTTTAAGCATATGGCAGTGTTTTGCTAATATCATAGAAAGCAAAACATTCATTGCTAGCATTGCAAAGAACACTAATGAAAAGTTTTGGTTCAGCAAGATTTTATTTTAAAGGTGCTGGCTTTGGAATTGTGTTTGGCCTTGTCACGTTTGGTATTGAATCACCCTCGTACACGGACCCATCAAAGGTTCAAACTGTTCGTGAGACAGTGAAAGAAATGAAAACTCGAATGGGTTCATTTGCAAAAAACTTTGCTTTGATTGGATTTATGTTTTCAGCCACCGAATGTACAATAGAAACAGTAAGATAAACTTGTTCTGTAAAAAAATAGTCGATCATTGTATAATGTTCACTGTTTGCTTAAAATATTACGTTGGTTTCTGATTGTTTGCTGTTATGTTGCTTCTCACTATTGCCAATATACTGCTGTTATATGTCAAAAATGTATATTTATAACACTGTTTTTGTGTCAATTTTAAATGTTACTAGAACAACTTTGAGTCCACGCTTCTGATTTTATAAAATCAGAAGCGTGGACACAAAGTTGTTCTAGTAACATTTAAAACTTAAAATTGAATTGAAGGTTAACTTGTGTCACATGAAAGAAGTGTTGCTGGTTAGGTAGATTTCATGAAGTAAAAACATTTTATTGCTACTGTTATTGTGTAACACAATTAGGGTATTTTTTATCTCTAAATTTCTATTTATCTGACATATTTTCTAGTACCGTGGTGTGACGGACCTGAAGAACAGCCCCATGGCTGGTTTTGTAACTGGAGGAATCATTGGCCTGAGAGTAGGAATAAAGAGTGCACTTGGCGGTGGAGCTGGATTTGCTCTTTTCTCTGCATTAATTGACTATTATTTCATACACAGATGATAAAACGCCTGTCTGCCTATTTGTTAATATTTTTCTGTTTGTTGGTAGAGCTCACTGATATTCACTTCAACACTTTGATGTAAATAATGGATTTTCAAAACTTAACAACAACCAGAAATTTTTTGTACTTTGATCCACACCATTACTTTCTATTTGGTTGTGTTTGCTAAAATGTTTAACACAGTAAATACTTTAGAAAGCAAGTCGACGTTTTTATCATCGTGATTCTGTTCAAGGCAAGCTTAAAACTCAGCATAGACACATTGCAAAGTTTGGTAGTTTGTTACTTCGGCAAAGCAATGAAGATGCAGTGAATGTTGAATTCGTCTCAAATGCATTGTTAATGTGACAAGTAAGCGGACAACAACATCAGGTTGTGGAAGTTTTTGAAAGAAGTCTGTTGAGATCCTCGACTTTCGTAGACAACCCAACGTCGTCCAGCTTTTTAAGAAAGTCGCTAGGACCTTCCGTGTCGAGAACGTCTTGGATTTGGCGAAACAGCTGACGAGCCTATACATGAAATCAGCATATTGTTATCATGTGAACAAAACTTCACAGTTCACATGGTAAGATTGCTGCAATGAAAGCCAACTTTGTGTCAACCGCATGAAGCAGTTGGGCTTGTTGTAGGTTTTATAATGCAAAACTCCGCCACTGGTTTGCCACGAGGCGATGATGTGTGTTGTTGTGTACAAACGACAACAATTATTGTTTGATTTTGTTAAAAACTTTTTTTCCATACCAAGACCGCATTTAATTGACATTATAACTCTTACAATTTGTGTGAAGGTTTTTTAATCTCTCTGCTACAATGTGACCAGATTCGTTTGAGGCATTCTCCATGTAGTTTTGTACACAGATATAAAACCCCTTATAATTCAGTTGAATTTTTTTTTTATGCAAAAATTTGTTTGTGACACAACGACACCGAAAAGCCTTATTTGCAAGTTTACCTCATTGAATTCCACCCTTAAGCCTTTGATTTCTTTTTGTCTTTTTCCATTCTTTCTTTCCACGATGGCATCAATGTCAGAATACATCGCTTTTCTCCTCTTCTCTATTTGACCAATCATTGCATCGCATTCTTTGTCAACCTATAAAGTTCAGGTCTTTTTAATCTTAACAACTGATTTCTCACATAGGCGTTGTGACGTAATGATGAAATACTAACATTAATGGTGCAGTAGATATTTTGGAATTTGAAGCGTTTATTGCGGCATATAATAAAATCAATTGAACATCCAAGCGCCACAATCAGTATGCAAACAACACATTTTTCAATTGCTGTTAAATCTTATGCGACAAAATCGCGAAATATGGGCTGGTACTATCATGTAACTTGTATATTATTTTGACACTTAAATGTACCTTTTCTTTCAACTTTGCGCCGCGGTCCTCCATTTGTGACATGACACCCTCTGTCTGGAGTATGTTGCTGCCGATTTTTTCAATCTTTCCCGACAAAACATCTGTTGTGCCACGCAATCGTTTACGAACAGCTTTAAATTTCTTTAACACGGCGATTGGTGCAATCTAAGCATATAAATGTCCGTGTCAGCATTGATAAAGCAGCAAGACCCACATGTAGCATTGCCTTGTGCAAATCATTAAACGTATTATTGGAGTTAATTGGAGATAGCACTTATGGTTAAAATACAGAGTTTCTTTATCGTGTAATAGTCAAATTTATTTTGCAGTTAAGTTTTTTTTTATATTTTTTTGGGCCACACCGGGATTCGAACCCTGCGTATACTGGTCACGAATCCCATTCAGGTTTTCTTCGTATATTGGTCGAGCACTTGGCCAATGCTGACAATCACCCGCCTGGGTCTTGGTATTTTGGCAAACTTAATAACAACTTTTAACACAACCTTGTGGTCTTTATGTTTTTCGTCCAACGCACATAATGGACAGAGATTTTCGTCACATTCCTCGCACCACATCAGGCGCTCCATGTTGAACTCCAGGTGGCGCTCGCAAGTCGGATATCTGACCTTGCTCTCGTGCTTAAACCGCTTCACCGCCTTGAATTAACAAAAACATTTACAATTTGGCACATGTAAACGTGTCGCAACAGATCGTATGCTATGATTTGTACATTACCATTTAAACAAATACTTAACCTTATAATATGCGCCAGTAGGCAAAAGTATATATGTTGTCATAAAATGAAATGGAAAAAAAATATTTTATTACTCAATCATATATATCGCGCTCTATCAGCGTAGTTTCACGCGTATTATTCCAACTACGCCCGACAGATAAGTAGACAAATATATAGATACAAAGTTGAAAAACGCAACGGCAAACGTTTTATTCGGGTACGCTCAAAATGGTTTGGGGGTTTGGGTTTGAAACAGCAATTTTAATGTTGTGGCATTAATTTCCTGACCTGTTCAATATTGATGTTCCTCGGCAGACTTTCGACCCCTTCTGGGCCATATTTTATTATGTTTCGGCAGGTTGGACATAAAAATCTGTTGCGTTGCTAAAAATAGTAAATCTGGTTTAGGTAATAACTCAAAATTAACTTTCTGAGTATTACTATTTGACAAAAAGACATTTTGGCAAAAAATATATTTCACTATTGCAAGTTTCACCACGCCGTAGTGTCCTGGCATGGTGGAAGATTATATATAGGCATAGGCGTCGATTTTTTAACGTTTTGTAAAATATTAAGGGTGACTTTTCCAGGGTTTAGAAACACGCAAAAAACATTTCGTCAGTCGTGTCGCCATACACATCGGTAGACTACGTAAATTCCGTTTCGTGTCACTTTGTTGCGTAACAATCCACGAGACACTTGTGTTTGTCCGGATTGTGACGGTGATAATACAGGTGGTTTGAAACTTGCTTAGCGGATAGTATATGTATGTGGTTTTTCTGGCAATAATTTTTAATTTAAACGAAATCCAGGGGTGACAATGCATGCTTTGTCACCCCTGTTTGTTTGTGAGGGGTGACATGTCACCCCTAAATCGACGCCTATGTATATAGGCCTATACAAATTCATGTGGAAACCTATGGCAACAGGATGTACACATTTATGTCAGTCTTATATGCGCATCTTGAAGTTTACCATACCTTTCATTCGTACCATTACATACTTGGGCCAAAAGAGGAATTTTACATTCACCTGCAATACTGGATCAGCAGCCTCAATCAAATTAGCGGCACAAAATCGGCAAAACGTATGAGAACATGGTAGAAATAATGGGTTGTCAAATATCTGGTGACATGCTGGACATTGAAGTTCAACAGGTACTGCAGAAGGGTCAAGCGAAACAGTTGTTGACTGACTTGTAACTGTCAACATGCTGTGGCCTGTAAGTAAATGGTAGACATTAAAAACTGTTTCTTAAGAGTAAATTGGAGTAACTGACAAAGCAAGTACAATCAACAGATAGATAAAGCACTTACCACGCGAAGCTGTACTGGACAATGTGGACTGCCTATTGCCACTAACGCTTGCAATTGTCATGTAAGGATTTTCGACAGAACTTTTTAAAGACATGGTTGCTCTTTTTGCTTTTATGAGTTTAAAAATTACGCCATTACCTTTAAAAACATACCTAAATGCGGCAAGTCCACAATAGAAACGTGTTAAGTTCACAATAGAAGACAATAAGATATTCTCTGCGTTCGCTACAAACTTTTTTCAACAATAGGCCACTAACGTCAGCTGTACTGTCAGTAGATGTACTGGTTTTGCTACAAAATCTCGGATATACTGTATTATACAGGTGGGCCAACGCAACATCAAAACCACGACCGCCTTTTTACATCAATCTTTGACAAAACATTGCTCGCTTGAAAGTTAAGATCAGCATTTTGCGGTCGAAGCACAAGCACCGTGTTTTATGCCTAGGGGCTATCGACAATAAAGACATTTTGCCTTGTCGAACGTGGTGATTGTGGCGCATCTGTCACGATTTATTGTCGTTTATTGTCTACGTCATCAATTGGAGGGTCAAATTACTTGCTTAAGTGTTTTCAAGAATTAAATCAAGAAGGTTTCACCGTAATTTTTAACTATTACACACGCGCACGAAGCTTGGAAAGATGTGAGTTTGTGTGCAGGTTCACAAATTACATACTGTTCAAGAATTTATTTTAGCAAAGCAATATCTAAGTGGTTACTTTTGACTCTTAGAGGCCGCTGTTAGCAAGGGTAATGATCTCAAGTAGGACGCTGGGTCTTCCGCTAGGGGTTAGGATGAATTAGTGTGACTTGAGAAAATTGTATAATTTAATTGCAGTTGTTTGCTATTTGGCACGCCTGTCAATGGTTTTATAGTTTGTCAATCCCTGTTCTCACGTCTCTTAGCTGCTTGCATCAGCCATTAATAACTTTTGTTTATTTGAAATATTTCCTAAAAGAATTTTCTAATGAAATAAAAACCTTCGTAAAAAGGAATGGAAAACGAAATAGAAAGGCCAGAACAAAAAAATCACTAGAAAGAACGCCTAGCAAAGAACAAATCAAAAATTCTCCAGAATTAATCCGCAATAGCTGGCATCCACTCGTCAAGCTGTTGCAACTTGCAATCGTCAAAATCATCTAATAAATCCGAACGTTCATCTGCTAGGTTGTGCTGGAGATCCTCGAGATTTCCGCTCAAGAACGGATCGTCCGATATATCACCTAAGATGAATTTGAAGGAAAAAAACAGGAAATCATATGTTAGACAAGACAATAGCCAAATATTTCGTTTCCGTTGTGGTCTGTGGTTAATTTGACAAAAGAAAGTGTTAATTTATTTTTATTTGAAATCATTTCTGTTGAAAACACAACTGCGACCGTCATTTCAAACGAACAGGGGACTTAGCCGCTTCGAAAGCAGTCACGACCACAATACTGACGTCGGTTTAATTTTAAATCCTTACCGCAGTCCTTTTTGTTTGGGGGAAGCACCCAAAAGTCCTTGCCTGACATGTTCGAATTTTTCGTGTTTTGTGACGAATGATTCTGATTCCCTGACTTTGAACTCAAGTCGATCGGTTCGTCGTTGTCGGAAGGTTGGTCTAAGAAGGTGTTAACACAACTTGAAACAAGTCAAAGCTAACATCAGGCTAGGCGTACAAAGCGACAGAAATTCAAGCACGGTGAAATTCTCGTTTTAAATTATCCTCGGGCGTAATAATGTAATAAAGAATGGACAACACGGTCGTACCTTCAAGACTTCCACACAAAATAGGGCTTCCCACATAGTCCTTGGGCTTTTCTGGACTTCTGTTAAACATGCATAAACAATTTTTACAGTAATGTAATTTTTGCTTTGGCAAACACGGCCGGGTGGCCACCTAAGGCCGGGTCCACACTCACGCTTTGCGCCAGCGGATTCTTTGTTTGTTTCAATGTCCCGAGCGTACGCCCGCACGCCGGCGTATAATGAAACAAACAAAGCATCCACCGGCGCAAAGCGTGAGTGTGGACCCGGCCTAACGTCGTATGTGGCTTGTCGCAACCCATCAACTCCCAGTGCGACTGGCTGCGATCCTATCGCAGACGGTGATTCTACGTAAGGAAATCGATAACCCTCACAATTTTATCGTTGCCCATGCTAATTTATGTATCACGTCTGTTGTTCACATCAAGTGCAAAATAAAAATTATTTAATTTGGGTTTTCATGATTTTTGGAAATTCTTGCCGCCCCAAGTCATACTACATTTAGCAGTTTTTAAATAAGCCGGAATTGAGTTATTTTATTCACCCGCTCAACTCCATCGTGAAAATCTCGGAGTCCAAAGACAGTTTTCTTGTCTTTTCTGTTTCCCTTTGAATGGTCAGTTTTTCCTCAAGTATCAAAGCAGCATTTTTTGGTGGAACTGTGTTTTGAGATTGTTGTGTCGCAGAACGCGAAGGCGCGACGAAGCATGGCTTCTTTCTTGGCTTGGGAACTGGTGTTGCATTGGAATGGAGTCCTTCTTTACTGATAGTATGGTTGCTATGATCGGTGCATTCTAAAAATTGGACTTTACCCAAAAAAGTAGTGGTACTACAATAGGTATGAGGAGATATGAAATCTACATTCCTTCTAATATATATATTTTTTAAATAAACATTAACAAAAATGTAATAAGGCGGTCAAAAGCACATTGGCAATTGAAACAAGAAAACCTAAATCCAAAAAGCTTGGCCCCAACTAAACATCATACAAATAATTTCATAATGTACCTTTATCATTTATGGTAGATTTACCGTCATCATTTGGTTTGTCTGTTATTGGTTCAGGGCTTTTGTTTTGCAAAACAGGAACCTCCATGTCATCTTCTGTTGCATGTTTCCAATAATTATCCATGTCCGCATCCGAGTTTTTAGTCACTGCAGAAAATCATGTAAAATTTTGAAGAAATCCTTGCATTTCATGATATATTTTTTGTGAATTTTGTTTTTTTTGCAAAATAACACAATTTTGTTATTTTTCAACCTCTACCCCTAATTGCCACAGAAACATTCATTTTCATAAAAAACACTGGGTCAAAAAGTGCCTGAAATACAAACTAATAGATGCAGAAGCAAAACAGATATATCTGATGTAACATATGCTTGCAGAAAAAAATGCATGATTTATACCTGTTTTTCCTAAATTTGATGAAATATCTGGAACTACATGATCATTTTCTTTGGGTGCTTTGCAGTGATGTGTTTTGCTTTTTTCTGCAGAAAATAACGCATTTGATTCAGGTCTTTTGTATAATTTAAGCAACAGCTATCTTTTTCCTATGAATTTTTTTACCTGTTTTTTTAATTTATTTTATGGAACACAATAATACACTGTTTTTCCCAACGATATTAAAGGTAAAAAATCAATATGCAAAATTGGAATTACTATTTGAAGTCCTTTTTTTCGGTGTCCATCCTCCACTTCTGTTATTAGCAGCATTAAACCTTGCTTCAAAACCAAACTTTTTCAGTCTTTTCTCCACCGTCATGTGAACTGCAGAATCAGCGACCGACACAGCACTTTGTAATTCCTCCCTATATTCCCGCACCGACTTGTTCTGATTGCAAAAAACGATCACTTTCAAAAACAAGAATAAATTTCATGAAATGACTACAGGAAAGATATTGCAGTTCACAGTAAATACCTCTAAAGAGTGCTTGTTATGAATGTGCACCACTGACAACACCATATTCTTTACTGTATGGCTTGACTAGTATTTAAACCGTACACCTAAAATTACTAAACTCATGCCACTGATTTAAGGCAGGGATGTAACCAACTCAAACTTCCTCCTGGTGAGTTGTTATTTAATAATAAATAGTTAAAAAAAATCAGTCACTACCTTGAAGGGATTTTTTGTATATGATCCGATGTATCTAGCTGGTATCCAAGCTCTGCTAACGTTATCATCCAAGAATACGACATGGTACCGAAGCTGCCAAATATACTGAACTGATACTAGCTAATATGTGGTAAAATACTGCATAGATCTAACAATGTTCAAATTTTTAAATTTATTGATACGTGACGAAAACAACAAACAAACGTCTGTTCTACTTCTGGCCGTTTTTTATGCTATTTTTTGAACGGTAGTTCTACACCTTGCAAACTGCCTACACAAAATACAACTCTCTTACCACCATCCCATGTTCATCATACTCATAAAACATGTTGTAGTCTGGATCGCTATCAACCATAGCTGGCCACCTTTACAAAACAAAGTCTAAGTCAACAGATAACAAGTACCAAGATAAATAACTTTTGTATCTAATTACTTCTGTTCAATGAAACCTATTTTTTCACCGTAGGATGTTTATTTTCTGTGCTTTCAAACACCTAGCAAAACTACATACGGGTATACAAACTGCTACACTGGAACTAAATGACTGTTTGCTGAAGTGAGATATATTGCTGAGCTGTAATAATATACTGTCAAGTAGCAGACTTACGGAGGGTAGCCAGGCATTTTAGCCCAAACAATTGAGCCAGCATTATACTCGGTGTAAACGAAGTGATCTTGTGAATCATTAATGCATGATGTCCAGTCAATCTCAGGAGCAGAACAACTGTTAAAACAATGAGAACTCACACAGGGACTCTCTGGCAATGCAACTATTTTTTCTAATCTAGTCGTTCTTAACCTTTTTCACTTGTTTCCCATTTTCAATATAATCCTTTTTTTACTAGTATTTAAGTTTTGAATTTAATTATTGCATTTGCACTATATCTGTCAGGTGTTTATGACATTTTTGATGACAATTGCCAATAAGTGTATGACACAAAATGAATACAGAACATAGCAACCACTTTTGTATATTTGGTGCCAACCAATTACCGAACAACCCTATAATCTTTCACCGGTCAAAGCCACTGTCATAATCAATAATTTGGTGGGATTTACTGGTTTTGTTTTGGATCTGTATTCAATGAACAGGTCCATCTTTCTGGCAGCTCACAAGGGTCAACACAATCTGGAAGAAATCTCCATTTAAGGCAATCTCTCGAACCACATTGCACCCAGATACCTATGTTTCCAATAAACAGCAAAATTAAGAGGCAGCTAGAACTAAATACATATTCTTTCTCCAGTCAATAAAATCTACTTTCATGCTAAACACACATCATGCCACCAACTGCCCTATAAAATGTACATACTTTTTCCAAACTATTTTGCATACAAATGAACTGAAGCATGGGCGCGGACTTCTTCATTTTGTGGGTATGACAAATTATATGATCATAAGGTTTGCAGGCTTGGCAGCCCAGGCAATTTATATGATGTCACAAAATGCCAAGCATCTTTCTTTGCCTTGGATAGGGTGAGACTATGTTAAAGTTTGCAGCTTATGAATTCTATTTTTAGCCAGGGTATGTCATGCAAGACATATTCAGCATCTATAAATTGGAGAATAAGTCATTAACAGTTAAGTTCCATTGTAAAATGAATGAACGACGGTTTGAAACATTCAGGTATTCACAAATTAGGAAAATAGAATTTAGTCAAATAAAATATTTTCGAGCAGTCTTATGCTCTTACCCATCAACAGATACTTTTTCTTTGGCTTTTTTTCAACAGTAGGTTTCTGCAATAAATGCTTACATTCCTTCAATTTTTGCTTTTCTTCTTTTCTAAAGTTGCCTGCAACAATCCAAAGAACACTATTGCAAACAGAGTAAAAACAAGCAAGACATTTTTGCCTGAAGATTTGTATTCCAAACTCTTCCTCTTGCGAAAAGTGTCTGACTGTTTTCTTGGCTTGTCTTTGGTCGGTTTTAATAATATTTGCTTCTGTGGTTTGCCAACCTCATCTGGTGGGCTTGTGTTAGGAGTTACCTCATTGACGGCTTGCACTCTATTAAAAAAAAGTACTAGTTACTAGTTTAATGTTTTTGTTGCTGCCAGGCATTTTGTAACTTAATAATCTGTTCTTCTGGCACATATAAAAAACGTAACTTTACTCTGACGTTTCGCCTGTTATTCAACAAGGCTTCCTCAGGGTAATGATACAGGTACAGCACACAACTAACGCCAAAAAGCGTGCCAACACGAAAAAGGGGATAACGCTAACACCGCTTGTAAAATGTTTAAGCAGCCAAACTTGTTTGAAAAAGGAATATATAATTATGTACACAACAATGGAAAGTTTGACACCACACTATTTTGCTTGTGCAAAATGCACAAATGCAAAACAGATGGCATCCACTTTTTGGACAAAACGACAAACACACATGCAAATCAAGTCAAATTAAAATATCATGCAAGGGCAATTGCGCACTGATAAAACAACAAAAATACATTATTTAATACAAATAGTTGATAAACATGAGTTTATGATTTAAATCAGCATGGTCCAACTAAATCCTGTAGTTTATCCGGCGTGCCAGTGTTACTACAAAACATCTGGATTGCACATATATAAGGAATTACGGAACAAAATTTATTTAGATACAAACTTTGTTGTTTGCTATCACATAAATAACACAAAATAATCTTTATTTAATGCGACATTTGTGGTCAAGCTGCTTCTTCAACGAAAGCAGTCATGTCCACATAAAATTTAGGTTAGGTTACAATCTGCATGCCAACGAAACTAAGATGTGTGTTGGCCTGTGGTCCTGCAGTTGGACCACACTGATTTAAAACCATGCAAATTTTTGTATCACATCTATCTTGCTTACAGAGGGCAACAGAAAGATTCCTTGTGGTTTTATCGGTGCCCATATCATTTTATGTATGTATCAAATTTTTTGTTCATATGCACAGTAGCCTAACTTTTCCTGCAAAATTAAAGTGATTTGATTTGATGTTGCTTACGTCAATGGAGACAAATTTTGGACTCTCTCCGTGAAATTTCCAGCTGCATGTGTTGGAGAAGATGGCTTTCTCTGCTTTGGACCTTTTCAAGACTGGAACAAGTCAGCACACTACATAGACACCAACAAATGTCCAACATGCAAACCTGTTAAGTTTCCAGCTGCAGCACGAGCGAGGACACTTGCAAAAATTTCCTCATATTCTTTTTCACTCAAGCCATTGTGTGTCTGCTGGGGAAATTCTTATGAGTGAAGCTGATTATTTTAGGTAAAAAAAATAATATTTTTGATTTTTTTCCTTCCAAACATTTAAATTCTTTCAGTTGAGATAAGACAGTATGGAAATTAACGAAAATCAAGCAACATATTCAGAAAACCAACAAAGGTCTTACTTGATCCGTGAGTACAGTTTTCGTATTTGCAGGTCTACTTTCGTTGGCTTTGGATTGACCTGCCAGAACAATTAACTGTTGGTTAATAAAACAACACAAATTGTTGCCCTAAACTTACCAAGGTCTTGGGATAGAGCAGAAAATTTCGGTTTGAAGCAAGGCTTCATTATTTTATTTGTCTTAAAAATGGTCCAACAGATCAACTATGCCTCACAAATGACGACGCCAAAAACGGAAGTTTATTATTGCCAATTCCCGCCAAATTTATAATAACAAACAACCCACATAGAAAACATGCACGAAAAAGTTTTTTTTTAATTTGATTGGCGTTGATTTAGCAGTGTGAAATACTTTATTTATGTTCAACAACAAAAATTTAAATATTGACAGATATTTAAATATTGATTAACGTTCGGTATTCGTCTTATGACCGGGTTTGCGTTCAGTATACAAAAATGTAAACACCCAATAAATCAATCATAAACAGCATAAGACAGGTTTTTGTTTCAAAAGCTAAATGCGCATTTTGTTGAAAACTAAATGCGATTTTTTTATTTTTTATGATGCAGTTGTGTTGGTACAGCAAAGAATAGACATAGATATGACCAAAACTCAAGGTAAAACTCTATGCACCCCTCGATATCATGACGTATCTATGGACAAGACAGGTTATAGACTTTCAGACTTAATTTCACCAATGGCCGCCAGTAAGTCCAAACTTATAATTTTGCATTTTGTTGTGCCTAAAAGTGTAATGCAATGTTATAATTAACGACATTATTACTTAAAACCACATGATCTTTTTCTGTTATAAAACGAAGACAAAAATTTCCCAAGGCAAACATCCAGGCCAAACCTGTTTTTTAGCAAGTTTTTAACTATGTACGACCGACAATACAAATGTACTATAAAGCACGAGATGCATGAATTAGCATCCACGGAACAAATGAGGCCCTATACGGCTGCAGATTGTGCACCCTTGCCCTATGCCATAAAAAATGTTAGTTTTGTGGTAGTTCAATAAAGCAGGCACAATCTCGTGTTACAGTTTCATCTGCATGGCAAGAAAGTTAGAGTGCTGAGGTTTACGCGTTGCCTAAATTGCAAAACAACAAAAAAGCGATAATTAATCGTCCATTGCTTTCCACGTATTGGTTGATGATGATTAGGACCCACGAAAGAGGAATGCAGTCGATGCAGTGCACCTGAGCCCCTAAAATATGCCATATATCGGCTCTATTTCAAACACCGCAAATTGAAATACTACGTCAGAATCATGTTACTACCTTGCAACATTACGGGTCTTAGTTTTTTGTCCCCGGTCTTATTTTTTATGCGTTTGTGGGAAAAGTGCAGACACCCGTGAGCATGGGCAAAGGGAAATAAAATTGGGTATTTTGGGGGGCCTGCCTTTTGCTAACAATTGCGCTTTTAGGCAATTACGTTGCAAAATGATGTAACGTAAGACAGGGGGTACGAGAAAAAACAGGTTAACGAAATGGGGTCCGCGGCCAAATATGTTTGGGAAACCCTGCTCTATGCTATTCACAGGCCCCTATTTGACTGATTTTTCGGTGCTGTCACTCACCGACTGCACCCCCTTTTCGTGGGGCCTGACTCCTTTACATAATATGCAGGGTTGCCAAATTTGGCCGAATTATCACTGTTAGCTCAGTTGCGTTTGGTTGGTTTAAAATGTTGCCCGAAGGTTTGGTCTTTTTTGATTATTTTACCTGTAAAAAAGTTAAAAAAAAAATTGAATCTATGCTGTTGTTGTCATTGCCAACACTTTATCTTTCACCAGCACTTTAATTGTTTATGTCAGTTCAGTTATTTTGTCTTAGTTTTGGCTTAAATGCGGAAACTGGAGAAGGGTGTAACATTTAAATTAATTCGATTTAACCGCAATACAAATTTACATATTGCTTTTCACTTGCTATGATATATGGCGACACGAGGGTGCATTTCCTACCTGCAGGGCGCCTTTTCCGCCAATTTTGTGTGATTTTGAAGGGCTTGCTGTATGGGTGCATTTGAGCGTGTTATAAATTTATAGTTAGTTTATTAATTACGTGATACAGTGGTGGGATTCAGCCGGTTCGCATCGGTTCTATAAAACCGTCTCACGAAATTTTATGAGATCAGCGAACCGGTTAGCATTACTGGTTACTGTCAATGGATTTTTGTACCAGAACAGGCTGAAAAATATGAAAACATTTTTGAACAATTGATTCGCAATACGCTTGGTTTACAGGCAGGATTTCCTTTTCCAGTTAATTTTCCAATATTTAAACAATGTAACACATCTCATCCGATTTAAACAGCCGTCACGTGACCGACCAAGAACGTTGCTCTTCAGCCAGCCCAAAGTTGGCATAAGCTAAAAAGCGTGTGCAGGTTGTTGTCGTTCACAGCGTCAGTTGCTTAGTTGTAAGATCCTTGAAGATTAAATGTACTTTTCTTGGCGTTTTGATATATTTTTTTGCTACCCAGTAGTACTTCAGGTGGCTAAAAACGTCAAAGCGTTTGTCGCAACATACAAGGTCGGTCGCCGTCACGGTAGAGTGGTAATTTTGTCACGTGATTATAGACAGCCATGTTGTCACGTGATGTAAACATTGTAAGGCCAGTGAAGCGTGTCCTTTCGACGCATGGTGTACGTTGTTTTTCCGTATTGCTGTTATACACACGATTTGGAAAATTTAATTTCACTTTTCATTTTCACATTCAAAGCACATTGCCCATAAAATTTTCCGTAAGTGCATGACATTTTTTTATTATGACCTAGCATTGCTCTACTTCACGGAAGTGGTAGACGTTGAAAGTTAACACTTAGCTGTGGTATTATATCTACAGCAAGCATATGGGTTGAGTCACTATTACATCAAACCAATGCCATGTCATCGCCAAAATGTGACAATTTGCCAGAAGACAATAGTAAAACAGATATGTCGGAAACAACAGATATGAAACCACCATCTGGCATACACGGTGTTATACAAAAGAAAGATTTTCTCCAAGTTCCACCATTCAAAGGTCGAAGGTTTCATCGCAAACGGAGACACAGCACAAGTGAAGATGGGAACGGAAACAAAAAGCACAGACGTCAACCATCTGGCCACCACAAAAAAGGATCTGCAGGGGACATTATTTTGCCGACAAACTTTTTGCTCGGAGGAAACATAAGTGATCCACTCAATTTAAACTCACTTCTTGATGAAAATGTAAATAAAGCTCTAAACGCTGTCACACCAACGTCCAGTCCGCTGCCACCAAGAAGTTCCACTGTTAACATTGTTATACCACCTGACATGACAGACCCTTTGGGTTTAAATGCGAGCAGCGGTTCCCAACAAAATGGCTTCAATTCATCAGCCAAAGACTCCAAAGCAGCTGTTGCTGTGTCCAATGGTGAAGATAACAAGATGAGTGGTAAAAAGAAAAAAAAACGACGCAAAAGTTATCATGAAAAGAAGATTCTTGATGATGAACAGAATGAAAAACTTGTCAGTGATAACACAGAGGAAGAGGCAACTGTTGCTTCTGCAGATAAAACTGATAAACCGAAAAAATCAACGCAACAGGAGTTGAAACTGCCTGGCCAATGCAGTAAATCTGATCTAAGCATCAGTGTGACTCAGGTAGGATACAATAAACATAATTCTGGTGATCTGAAATTGTTGGGGATATTTGTTGTAATTTTTTGCATATTAAGTGGAAAGGGTCACTTGCAATCATAGGCGCCTAGTCAGGGGTGGCGGGGCCCCCCTTAGGTTTTTAAAAAAAAAAAACGAGTGGCTATTACGCGCGTCTGTCCGCACAAAATATGTTGACCTAGTTTCGCTTGCGTAACTGACATCGGTTGTTGCAACGTCAGTCTCGCAGTACAATATGCCAACAGGTTCTTATTGGTCGTGTCGTAGACTGATCTCGTGTGTTCATCGTTAACGCCGCCCTTTTGGCTAATACACCTCATGCATTGAAATTCAAACACAGTTTTTCGATACTTGATGATGTCATAGTAACAAATTATGACGTCATAATATAGCCGCCCCCCCCCTGGAAAAATGAAAACTAGGCGCCTATGCTTGCAATAAATAAAATAAGTTGATTTGTTTTTTTAGACTGTTGATGTGGATCCAATAGTATCTCCTGTGATTCCACAAGATACCAAAAGCAGCTCCAGTGCATCAAAACAACGCAAAAAGCGCAACTCTGTCATTTGTGGAAAGCAACTTTCTTTCAATAACCCAACCACTGAGAAACAACAAAGAAAAAACTCTGGCGAATCTGATGATTTGCTGCTGGCGGCCAACATTGATGATCAACATACAGTGATGGCTGCACAACTAAAAGCTGCCAATGTGGTTGATGTAAAATGCACTATAACACAAGATGATACAAGAAATGATACCACAGAACAAGACGATGCATTTCATCACAAAAATCTTGAAAACGAATTCTCTGAACTGTCAAAACAACCAAATTTTAAACCCGGCAATTCGCGCTTCCAGTTTGGAAACTATAACCAGTATTACGGTTACAGAAATCCACAAAAGTTCAAAGATGACCGCATGGATTTCCTGACAAAGGAATGGTTTAAAGGTATTTTAGGAGAAATTCCAATGTTCTGTATAAACTATACCAATAATGTTTTTAACATTATTACATTTGTTTTGTAGTAATGTAGCATTTTTCTGTAATGCTTGATAGATTAAGATTTTAACACAGACTTTAAAATCTAAAAAAAATTTGTTTTATTTACTTTTCACTTTTAAATTTAAACCCATATACTTCATGAATTTTATTGACAGAAAAAGATGTACTTGATGTTGGGTGCAATGTGGGTCACCTGACACTGCTGATTGCTCGAGATTTTGAACCAAGGAAAATTGTTGGTGTTGACATTGATGATGCTCTGATAAAAGTAGCCAGAACAAACATCCGCCACTATTCAACTGCCAACACTAGGTATATACATATTCAAAATGCAGGTGTTGTTTATTCACGTAATTAAATTTTCTTTTGAAACATCTGATTGTATTTCAAAGGACTTCGAGTAATGGAAAGTATCCTGACTGCATGTCCATACAGTATGGTCCAATCCATGGACCTCCAATTCAAACAGGAGACAATGATTTGCCAACCTTCCCTAACAATGTCTTGTTTTTTAAGGTTTGTTGCAGTTTTCTGATGCTGCTGAAATATAGTTTTGCACTCACATAAATAGGTTTGTTTGAAAAAATAATAATATTCCCCTTTCGTATTGACTATGGCAGCGTTGCTATAACCAATATATAAATAACCTCACAATCTCTTTTTAGGGGAATTATGTTCCATTGAAGGAAGAAGTGCTTAAATTTCAAGAACCAGAATATGATGTCATCATTTGTATGAGTGTAACCAAGTGGATTCATTTAAATTGGGGTGACGAAGGTCTAATCAACACTTTTCAAAGATTTTTTAAGCAGCTTCGCCCTGGGGGAAAACTGATTCTGGAACCACAAGACTGGAGTTCGTACAAAAAGAAAAAGAAGTTGACCGTAAGTTTTTGAAAAAAAAGTTGCTACATACCGTTTTCGTGAAGGCTTTTGTTCCATTTACATGCGTTGGTTATATTTTCAGGAAACAATTTACAAGAACTTCCGCAAAATTAAGCTAATGCCTGCTGCTTTTCCGAACTTTCTCATAAAGAAAATTGGTTTTGAAAAAGTTGAATATCTAAAGACCACAACACAGGCCAGTAAAGGTGAGGTTTACCATTCCATACCTTAATTTCCGTCTTGACTACCTACCCCTTGCTTCCAAAAAATATTGTTGGTTATTTGATTTATTATGATGATAATTGCAGATATAATTAACAAATCCACTTATTGGTCCAAAATTTCCAAAACGTTAAAGGATTGTATCTGTTTCAGGATTTCAGCGATCCATACACCTCTACCACAAACCAGAGTAAATTTCCACATTTTCTTTTGAAGTTTCAGGTGTTGTGCATCTCAGTTTTTGTTTTTTATTTGCAATCTAACTTCACTTTGTTTATCTTACTGGTCTTCATCAAAGCATGTTAAAGCAAAAACTAAATACTGGGACAACATCTCCAACCCTTTTCATCTCAATATTTACATTGGATTTTGTTTTGTTCGAAAGTAAACTTTGTTTTACATATGTAGCGGCATTTAATCTGACTGAAGAGTTTTTTAACTGACTGCACATTACGCTTATGCCTGGCAGTGTCAGCAACAAGTTGACATATAATCTCTGTTCTTTTACAACTGCGAGCTGGTGCTGCAATAATATATACCTGTAGTTTGTGGAAACATTTTTGCAGAAAAAATTGGGCTTTTTCATGTGCATGTCAACTTATAAAAACTTTACTTTTGTGTTTTTTCTGCACTTTCTGAAGTTGGGGAAGAGTTTCAAAGACTTCTGGTGACATTTGTTTGTTTTTTGAGTTTGTTAAGAGTATGTACTGTTTGCGTGTTTTTTTAAGTACATGAGTATCACAAAGTGGGAGCGTTTTTTATAGCAAAAAGTGCAGTATGTTTTTTTTATTATTAGGTTTTCATGTAAAGACACCAATGTAATAAAAATTAAATCACTGCTGCTACTACAATCAACTAAGCCTGAAACTGCATCATTCGAACATATTAGGGAATTGGGCATTAAATAGGGTTAAAATCATAATGGTAAATTATTTTAGAAAAATGAAGTTGCATTATGGTGCTTGGTGGTAATGTTTAGTTGATCAATTGTACCTGACATTTGCTGTCTTCAAACTCTGTGAAATCTTGAGAGACATACAAGATGTTTATGATTTGCATAGACAATCACAAGCATTACACCTTTGCAGCACAATAATGCAAGTGCACATATAAGCATGAACCAACCACATGTTAAATTAAGCAGGTTTACACCATAAAACAAACAAATGAATGAATTCTGGGTATGTAACTGTGTTTAGGAACTAAACAATAAAAAATGCTGACTTAACATTTAAACTTAGCAAGCAGAGTGGAAAAAATGCAAAATCCATGCCAACAATTTTGTAGTTGCAATTACTTTATTGACAACATGCCAACTCGAATGGCCAAAAATGCAGAACACAAAAAAATTTGGAAGAATATTTCTGTACCA
Source organism: Ascidia mentula (assembly GCF_947561715.1). Lineage (NCBI taxonomy): Eukaryota > Metazoa > Chordata > Ascidiacea > Phlebobranchia > Ascidiidae > Ascidia > Ascidia mentula. The sequence continues at coordinate 17,005,584 of NC_138568.1, read as the reverse complement.
TAAGCCTAAGTGCTTTAGGAATAAAACATCATTACATTCTGCTAAAACAACAGCAATTGCAAGCAAAAATTCACAGTGGAAAAACAACTATAAGCAAAACAAATTCGTGTTTCGAATGCACATTGAAAATAGTGAAGGTGTAAGAATGGATGAACACATTATTCAGTAAGTGTTCATTAACGTTTACATACTTCAGGCTTATGGTTTCCAAATCTAGCCAATAACTACTGACAAATAGAATTACTTGACAAATTGACCACCATCCACGTGTAACTGTGATATATAGGTAAAGTAAGTATTTAACAAACAGTTGACCACAAATTCGTGCTGTTTAACAGTTGAAAATTGTGGTTAAAAACCATTCGCACTTCATACACAGGTGGGCAGTTAGTAAGTGAACAAATGGTTACTTGCACACTCTTTAGATACTGATGAATAAACATGAAATGAACCATGGCAGGTGAAGGCAAAAATACCAATATAAATTGAAGGTTTTGGATCTATTGTATTCTCCACATGTTTTCAACAATGCAAGTAAATGACAGAAACCCATTCCTCATCCAACAAACTGAATTTGTTTTTGACAACAGTGGTTTTCAGGTATACCAAAATCATTTGTAAGACCAGATCCTTGCCATTTGAAATACTTCGTTAAGGTTAAAAATTACTGTTACATAGTTGAGTTATACTGAATGGCCTTATGTCTGAAGAAAGAAAATTTCTTGCAACATACAAAAGTAACTATATGCCATGAAGTTGTTCGTCAGTATTCAGAATGCATCAGTATTCAGAAAGGGTGTGGTTAATATGAGTTAAATTTGCAGTAACGTTAACCTGGAACAACACTTCACTGATAAATTTCATAAATTTTATCGAACCAGTAAGTAACATTCTGGTGTCATCTGATAACAGAAAAGGGCATTTTGACAACACACTTGATAGATAAAACACCACATTGAAAATACCCAACAATCTTCAAATTTTTAATCTTGCGCCATCTATGTATGTGATGCCCAGCAAGCTATGCAGAGAAAAAACTGTGCTTAATGAATATGACCTGGTGTGCAAAATATACTGGGTAGCACTTAGGTACAAGTTTCATACCTTTTTTAGTACCTGTTGACAGATATGGTTTCATGGGTAAGTGTCTGAAGCATCACATTTTTTCGATATTTCCATGCCTACAGTTTTCTTAATACCTATGTGGCATGTTTAGTTCATATATGATCCAGCATGATTGCACGGAGTGCTAGCTATTTCCATCATTTAGAAGAGGTTGTGAATCAGCCACCCCAGGTGATGGCAGATTGCCAGTGGCAACATCACTACCGGGTGGTGCAGAATGTGGCGACTCAGTTAATGTTGTTGTGGCATATGTCACACTAGTGTTATGATGATCAGGATCATTTTCATTCTGTTTTTCAGTAGGCATCGCATTTTGACGCATCAAACGCTTTTCCTTTAATTTCTTCTTGTTCGTGCGATGTCGCAAACTAAAAAATAAAATTTTGCACAACAATAAGGGTTTGAAAATTTGGACAATTTTTAACAATGTGTGCTTACGTGGTTACTATGTCGCTGTTTAAATCCATGTATCTCTTAAACTCAGGTTCTGTGAAGGGCTGAAAAGAGTATTTTGTTTGTATTTAAATCACCAGTGACCGTTTATCACAACAAATGTAAAATTTAAAAAAGTTTCATAATGACAGAGCCCTGGATACAGCACTCACTTTAACAAAGACAAATTCCTTACCTCTGGACTGAACCGTGCTTGATTGTACATATCAGAAAATAACTGCAACTGATTAGTTCGAATTGATTTTAGAGATCCACTACTATGTGATTTTGCCGCAAGCAGATGTGCACGAACACTTTTGCCATCAGGTCTTTGCAGTTCAGTACTTGCGTCAGAAAGTGCATCATCTGCAGATAAACAAAAACTGGCAAAAAAATGTTTTCACAATGATTACTTGAATTATTGATGACTGATCCAATTTCACAACATGTTTTAGCATTCAAATAGATAGGCATTAGGACAGTGGTTGTCTAAGTACGGCATGTGGGGAGATATGGTATGCTAAGTGAGTTATCTGAATGTCGTGTAAATTTTTCCAATAAAATTTACATAATGAGGCAATCATGATGAATGAAACAAGGTCAAAATATTTTGCTGTGTGCATATAGATTGGCAAAAATATACAATACAATAGCTGCAATTGGTTGGCACTCATGTTTCCTGGTTAAAATTTTATAATTCTAAAGTATATATGGTTTACATACCTATGTAATTCATGGCATCTACAGCCTTCATTCGATATATGTAACCTTGCTGATCTATTGCTTCTCCATCAGATGTTTGATCTGGCATTAGACGGGGTTCGAACGCAAAGTCAATTGTTTCATCTAATTTTTTATTGATCCTTGCTTTAGTACCCTAAAAAATATCATTTTTCGACTTGTTTCGGGACACTATCCTCAATGCTTTTTATTGCCTGTTTGTATCTATACTTGCAAATTTTGCATTTTATGTGATCATTAAATTTCACACAACTAAAGTTTAATAAAAACTGTTTGAAAGTCTTAATTGATAAAAATGCTTACCTTTGTGGATCCATTTCCTGCAGGATTTTTTTGCTGGGATAGAAAACTCACTCGGAGGATTGCTCTTTTCACAAAAAGAACGATCATCAAAACAAACTAAAAATAAGCCAAATATTTTATAACTCCAGTTGAAATGTGAACTGATAGTGATAGAACTATACAAAAACAGGAAATGGAATTTCCAGTTACTAACATAAACAATTCTACACATATACTTTGCATCTGGAGTCTAACATTTTACTACTACAAAAATTCATGATTATACTCTTACAATACTTCCATAGATCAGCACAAGCAACAGGTTGGTTCCAGCAAGAATGGTTGCTGATTTTTTGCCAATACCATTTTTGTTTGGTGAAGTACTTGTTGTCTGATTGTCCATGGTTAAATTTAACCAAAATATGCAATAGAGCAAACAGATAAAACAAATGCAAACATACTTCCTAAAAGGCAACAAAAATGTATAGAATGGGTTTGTATAAAAAACAAATATAATGTATATATATAACCTTTATCGGGTTTTGGCAATCATTAAGTCATAAACAATTTATTGAGGCCAAATTATCAACTTAATATGGCAAAAATTGGATTATCAGACCAAGACTTGTGGCTTGGGAAACCATTCCCACAAGTTGAAAATTTTGATTTGTATATTCTGTATATATTATCCAGCATATTATGTATCATCCTATATCAACCAAGATAATTAATTTTAATGTCTTTGTTTTAGAGGATTAACTGCACTCAGAGTATTATTTTTTTTGTTGAAATAAGCAATGGCACTTGGCACTATATGTGAACTGTGAAATTCTATACCAGCTGCAGTGCATATGCAATGCTCAGTGCTCCAATTGTTTCTTCACGCCAAGCCAAGTATAGGTCACCAATGCTTTGACACACAAACGGAAATGTTAATATTATGCTTCTTGTCTTACTATGGGTGGTATGACATTTATCGCATACATCTGCTGCACTGATCCGCAAACAGACGAAAACGAAAAACTACCACATCGCGATCGCATCACCGCCAATGGCAAACACAAAAAGACCCGCGGTACAATTGTTATTATGACGTCACATTTGATTAGTTTCAAAACGGCGTAAAAACATACTTCCAATTTAAAATCGGTGAAGAGCGCTCGTATCTCTTCAATATAGCACAAAACATATGTACTCTTGTCACTTCATCCTCACCGACGCCTACAATCACTGGACCGTAGCACAAAACCTTAAAAATATAAAGGGTAAGTTCGGAAATTTACTGCCAGAACACCTGATGTTAGTCACGTTGACAAATTTTCATGGCGTCTTGGCGATGTTTCATTGGTGTTACAACTAAAGAAAACTACGCTATTTCACCAGCTATTGTAGGTAGTGTCTTCGAAACGTAGTCGAATGTATCTGAAACTTTTTGCGACGCACTTGAAAATAGGTTCATCACACTTACAAAGTATCGTCAGCACAACAGGCTGTTCACAATTTTTAGTTACATTATATATGGCAGACATAGGCTACTATAATATTAGCCAACAATTTTTCGAGAAATTTCGATTGGTTCATTTAAATCAAGGGTGTCCCAGTGCATGTACGTGGCCTGCGAGTCAAATGCAACCCGGCGTAATTTTGCGTGGACCGCGGCTGTGGTTTAAATTTTTTTGCACAAAACTCGCCTTCAATAAATTTAGATTTCTTTTTGTCACTGTGACGCTATCAGGGATAATATTCAATAAATTCAAAACTCTTTTTCTGGCAAAACTCGACGTTTCATCGGTCGACGTTTCAGTCGTTATATATACCTATCCGACCGACCTTCATCAGGACGACCAAGAGAATACTGGGACTATAAGTTAGATATATTGTTGAGTGGGACAATTATCAGCCAGTCAGAAAACTGGGACAGGAAAAATACAGTGAAGTTTTTGAATCTTTAATGTGACGAGAACAAAAAATGTGGTCATCGAAATTTTAAAGCTCGTAAAAACAAAAGAAATAAATGGAGAAATTTGACACATAGTCAAGTCGGTCAAAATAAAAAAAAAGCCTGATTAAAGATTTTGTATTCAATCAACTTCTCAATGCCACTGTGATGCAAACCGATGTGGGGATCGATCACCACGCACAATTTCTCTTCAGTCATTTTCAGAATTATGTTTAGCACACGAGGATCTGTGGGTGCTGATGAAAGTCTGTTGGATAACAACTGGAATGTCGACCGAATAAATCAGTTTTGCCAAGAGAGCTTCAAATTTGTTGATTTAGTTTCTTATAGCTATTTGGGACATACCAGCCGTCGAATTCTTACAGAAACGGCGTGCCGGGTCTTACTTTCGGCACTGATTTGCATGTACAAAATTTCAGTATTTAAATGGTAGGGCATCTGGCATCTGTCCTTGTTTAACAATGCAACATCGAACCTTGTTATAACTTGTGGCTGTTTCGGCCCATCTTACTGTGTTACCAAAATGCATATTACAACTATTACCATTATCAGAAAATCGATATTTACACAGCTGCGCATTCATTATTATAAGTGTTAGGTTTAAGTGATAACATAAATACTGTCAATATACATTTTAGTAGCACCCATCATGAGTTTCATGGCCTATATGCGGTTTTGCATTGCTTTGTTTAACTACCAGTTTCGCAAGCTGTTACCATGTCGTTCGATGCATTTCTTAACGCAGTGTATGAACTTCATACAGGGCCCTTGAGAGGACAAATATGTGCACCACCTTCTCGAATTGGCCTAAATTCAGATCATTTTAAGTAAGGACACCGGGTAGTTTTCGCCCGTATTTTAAGTCAAGTAAACGCTCCTATACTATACTATCACATTTTCATCACCAATAAACATAACGAATATGTTTTGTTAGTATTCGTTCGAACAATTTTATTTTTAAAAGTTTTAAACATCTGTAGCACAGCGGTTGCTTGTTATTGTGAATAAACATATGCCAACAACTGATACAAAAGCATTTGTAATGAAACAACTATACAAGCAGAGAGTATGTTGTAAAGCTGTAAAACTATAAACATCCATAATGCTTATTTAGAGCATTAATAATCCAAATTCACTTTGACTTGATATTACGAAGTGGAAGTCATTTTATATAATGCAAACAGACTATCTATAGTGGGACTATGTTGCACCCCAGAAGTCCTCTACCCTCCCACTGTTTGGGCACCAAGGTAAGTGATAGTTTTTGTTCATCTCTAAGAACTATCACGTTAACGGACTTGTCCTTACTGTGTAGTACGACTGCTCCAACTGTTGACATTCCTGTAAAGTTCCTTTTAGTCACTGAGCCAAATTCTACAATAACATCCCCAATTTTCAGTCCAGCTTTTTCTGCTGGAGATTCTCTTGATATCAAATCCACAGCTGCAAATGGTTCCATTGGCACCGTCTCAACTGGTGCCCTTTCAGGTGAAGTCTGCATGTTTTGTCCAGAATTTTGAGAATGCAACTCAATTAAACCACTTTCAATTTGCTTCATCAGACTTTTGTGATCATTTTGCAAGCAGTTTACCTTATTTCTTGCTGTCCTTACTTGGACAATATCTATGTCATTTCGAGGATAACCCTCAGAATCAACAAGGGATGACTCCATTCCAACATTTCCCTGTGATTTCAGTATATCATACCATGCCTGGATCTCCGTTTCTATGTCATCTTTTTGCTTGATCAGGTTTTTCAAATAGTCGGCCATAGCATTTATACAGCAACTCTCCTTTTGGTAAGTACATAAATATGTATCTGCAAATAAAAAAATTATATTGTATGACAAGTATACAATGGTTTTAGCAATTATATGGAACTTTTATGTTATCATTTATCAGTGCAACATTGCATGTACAGGCAGACACTGTGACAGGTTGTTAAGTTTGAAATATGTGCAAAGGATCTTTTAAGAGAATATTGATTGCATAAACTACCCAACATTTTTATACACATTAGCACATACATAAATAAATGTTGTGGACAAACTTTCTTCGTGGATTATAAAATGTCAAAAATGTGCGCAGTGGATTAATCCATTCTTTTTAATAGAAGTTAACACTAACTTGTTGTTTAATGTTTTTGAACTACTAAACTGAAAACAAAATATACACGGGTCAGTGCAACACCATACAGTCCCACCACGAGTCAGTGCAACACCATACAGTGGAGGCCAAGAAGAAATTATATAGGTAAATTACAGCAATGTTGTGATGATACCAGACCTGGGCGAGCAGATGATAGATGATCCCAGCATTTAAACGACTTTAAGTAGTACTAATTACTTTCATCATCGGTTTTTAAAGCAAATTAATATATTCACTACAAAACGTGACTCAGCTTAATCCAAAATGCGCCAACTGCAAATCACAGAAGGGAAAGCCCCTATCTACGCTTCAATGCACAGCTTGATAATCGGATGACAAGAAATGATTCTGTTTTGGAAAAACCACAAATATGGATTCAAGGTTGTGAAGTCAAAAAAAATAAATAGTCGACCTGCGAAAATTCTTTCTTTGAAAGTGTGACGTCACATGTAAAAAAAAGGAAGTAATATGATCGCGGTTGTGACGTCACATGAAAAAAAACAGAAGTAATATGATCGCGGTTGTGACGTCACATGAAAAAAATGTGCAGGTGAGAGGGCCTTTTGTGGTGAGTATGTAATTGTAAGTACAACCCAGCCTTTACGATCAAAATCCTGTCATTTCTTAGCAAAATATCGGTCCGTGCGCCCTTTTTACTATTCATGGACCAGACTAGTTTGGGTTCTGGTGCGCCGTACCGGCTCCAGTGGGGCCTGGTCACGAAAACTCGAATTTGAAGGAATTAAAGATAATTTTATTTTGAACATCCCTGTCAATTACACGTAAGATAAGTCACTCACTGTGAATTGAGCAGTTAGCCAAAGTCATATTTCATGCGACGCCAGACGAAACCATCGGCAAGTAATCATATACCCTGGTCAAAATAAAGATTTTTATATTACGAAGATAGCGCAAACATTCTTCACTTATTCCTTTCTTAAAAAATGACACTTAAAATTAAAAAAATACTCCTTTCTAACTAAAGAACAAAACGTTATTACAACACGCTCTTCGATTAGTCAGTATATGATTGAAACGTTTATTTTGCGCAACTTGGGAACGAATTACTTTCACAAGCAATGACTATAGTGATCATCATAGGAATTTGGTTGACGCCAAACAGGTAAAAACACCAAAGACACAGTGGCAGTTTTTATCTGTGGTAATGAGTCTTGGTGTCGCTTCGGTATAGAAATGGTTTGAGTCGGGCGGGGCCTTTGACTATTTGTGGGCAAATTCGGTTCAATTCGAACTCGATAGGCTGGCTGACGTCAGTGACCTGGCATTCCGTTTCCACGTAGATGTCAACCATGCACTGTAACCTGAGAAAGTGAAATTAAAAGCTTGCAGGTTTAAACGAAAACAGAGGAAAAAGCCATTTTACTAAGTACCACAAGAAGCAAATATTAATTTTAAAAGCAAAGTAATTGGCACTAAATAGCCCCAAACGTCTTTGTAAAGAAATATTTCGGCAGCTGGACGATACGATGTATCACAAAGAGAGGAATTTAAGTTCAACTAAAAAAAAATAATGTGTAGTTCTTGTCTGCAATACAAATAATGCTGTGTTTCGAACCAGTTTACCCACAATAGTTGAGTAATAACAGAATCTAATCACCAAACTCCTTCAATAGGACTTACTTTAAAAGTTGGGCCGATAGAACATCATCCATTTTGTGTTTCAGAGATTTGGGAAAATGAATGTTTAATTCCGCCTCCATTTCCTGCAATATAAAGACATGCAGATCTGGTTTAACTATAGTTTCTCCTCGAATACCCAATTTATTACGATAGGAATTTAAATGTTAGAAACAAAATACATCAGGAACATAACTCACGGTTTTATACATCTTTAATATGAACAAAATAGCTCATACAATGCTGGAAAACTTCATGCAGACGATTAGAGCTCTAATCTTAACAATTGCGCTTATTTAATTCCCCGCCTTTTTCTATAACTTCGCAACTTCACCGTACCATTTTGCCGGTTCGCCTTCATTTGCATTGACAAATGATTGTAGGACACAATCGAAACGTCTGCATGAAGTTTTCCAGCATTGTATGGGCTATTTTGTTCATGTTAAAAATACATCAGATTGGTGCCAGTTAGTGTAATACGTGTGGATTTGTGTGAATAGAACATTTTTAAACGGGGATTTTTTACGCTGGGAGGCGCAGTTGTCTTGACAAGGATATAGATATGCAGTTCCCGTCACCCAAGGCGAAAAAACACTGCCTAAATGTGTTTCCACATTGTACACAAGAAACCAATTAAATTTTTGATTTTTTCACAACAATGAAATCCACTATTACGCCTGCGGCATCATTTCGCTTTCAGAATACATATTAAGTATAGTATAGGTTGTTTCTTATAGTCAGGATGCCATACACCATATTCCTTACTACACGTCCTTCTTTTTACACTGTTTTAGCCACTTTTTACTTAAACGTTTTATTGTATCTTTTGCCAACAAGTTTTGAGCGAAACTCCCGTGTGGGGAGTCCCCTTAAACAGTTACCACAATTTCACTGCGGTTTTATTGATAGAAAACCAGTCTATTTCCAGTCAACCTGGTTTTACGTTCTACATCAGTGAAAAACCTATACATCCCATTTGAACACTTCATTAAACGTTAAACGTGCAACATTTTCTAAAGTAAATCTAAAAGTTGCTTGACGTCCCACAAATACGACGATTTTCGCTTTAGCTCAACAGCACAACTTACCCTTAAATTAAGATCGGTATGAGACGTTCTTTCACCTCTCCAGTCCATATGCAGAGTGATCAAAGGCACGTCGCTAGGGTAACTGGCGAACACAACGATCGCTGCATTGACGGTAACCGTCGTCCCTCGCTTGAATGTTGCCTGGTAGTAAGCATGTTGATCACGCTGACGTTCGTCCTCTACAATCTCAGCTTCTACGACCGCACGTGACTGCGGGAGCTGGGCGTACTCGTCGAACGTTAGCTGGGACCATGACGTCAGACTTGTGTATATCTATTGTTAGGCAAAAAGAATGTTGTAGTGTTGCACGCATACCTTGGCGCAACAGTTACAAGACAAAGTTGGTGATGCAAACGACTTTAAATATACTGCTTTCGGTAAAAGCATTCTGCGGCAAATGTTTTACCGCGGTTTGAACGTGACTTAAATGGTTCATTACCTGCACGAAGGAGCGAGAAAGAGAAATAAATTTCGAAGCTCGAAAAGCCCAAATTTTTACGGTTGATAGAATCGAGCGCGTTTCGTGTTTATTCAAAAGCAAAGATCATGAAAATGCTGAGTGTTTGTATCTACATCATAAGGTTTGCTGGCATCGCAGCCAAGGCATTGTAGCCATAAGATAGAGAGTGGCCGCCAAGCAAACACCTGTGCGGTCGGGCGATCATGTCTTGTCATGCTAGCATTAATTCTGCGTTATCTACATTATATTTAATTCTTTTTGAAAACAAATTGGTATGGCACAATTACATGCCAGATTAACAATCCAATTATAATAATGCTTTCTATATATTAATGCATAATATATTGACTTTGTATTGCTTCTAGGAATGGACAAACCTGAGTTGGCATCATTGAAGTAACATCTTTGTCACAACGAATATTTTTCTTCTTGAACTGGTTAATTTGTTTCGTCAATTTGATCCTTGATTCAATGCGATTCCGCAGATTCAAAACCGTCCCCTTCATATGTGAAAAACTAACCTGCATGTCTTCACCCTGTGATATGATGGAGTGATTATGACAGGTTATTTTGAAGCAGTGGAAAACACACACAAAAATTTGGGATTGACAGAAAATTTGTTTCCTTTTTTTCTTGTAATAAACTTCAACGAATAAAAATCTATGACAATGAAAGCTGGTTTTAAAAATTTTTTCTGGTGAAACATTAATGTTTCGCAGTGCACTAATCACAAATGGTCACTTACAGGTTTGCGGACATTCTCAGCTGACAAGAACTCATAACCACACAAATGCTGGGCCCACATGAAGGGTCGACCAATTTCAGTAAACGCATTGTTCATTTCAGCAGCAGAAATATTCTGTGCACTGAAGTTGACCTTTGGGTTTGGACAATTTAGTCCAAAATCATTTGGCACAAGACAGCAAAGCAGATTTGATGAATTCAAGAAACTGAAATATGCAAGGGAAAATTTCATTCTCCTGTTTTTGTTGCTGGAGGAAGGGTTGTTAACCTTGGGGTGCAAGATATGTTCTTGAGGGTGCGTGTATGATTAATTATTTGTAAAGGTTATAATAATATTTAATTGCATCTATATATATTTGGAGACAAGAACAGGTTGGTGATTTAAATGGGATTGCATGGAAATGGTTAACAATCACTGTGTGTAGTAAAGTAATAAATTTACCTCTCCGATGCTTCACTGCCTTTAGTTTTGTGAGATAGAGAGCTTTTCACTGTCACAAATTTGTGGTTGGTAACAAAGTAAAACTGCATATTCAACACAGTTCCTGAAATAAACACACTTATATCACAACCAAGGAGAGTAGATAGGCTTGTTACTACCTCAAACCAAAAGGTTCAGTTACTTAAGGATGTATTTCAATGTACATATATGTACATGTATAATGTACATACACGATGCAAATGACAGTTTTAACGTAATGACAATAAACTTAGTACATATATGTTTTGAGTGTCCTTATTAAACTTAGCTAAAGTCCTATTGTGGGAAATATTTGGGCAAAAATATTTAATAAATAAATGATTTTGAAGCGCTGCTTTCTTATTGGATCGCATAATACAGTAACTTACCAGATTTTTTAGTTTTCAGTTCAATTTCTACATGCAGTGGGTGGCAAGTAAAGAAACTGTTGGTCACATACGACCCTTCACATTCCATTCGTGTTGATTCCCTTCGTGATTTGTGTCCACGGCCAGAATCTGAAAAAAAGTAAATTAACATTGAACTCAGGAACACTAATGTACATATACTGGGTACTGGACCATTTTTGAAGTTATAACTATAACATGTGGAAGTAATCTTTTCATAGTGGTGCATTCATGCAGGTTTTCTGATTTATTTAAGTTAAAAATGAAGTTTACAAATGTTTATTCATTAATGAACAAACAAACTCACAAAATTCAATAAAATGACAACCCTTTGGTATATTAACTATAAAAGACCTTCATCCTCAAGGTAAAATTACAACTGATGAGCAAGTTTCAGTTTGATGAAAATGACTTTCTCTATTTCTTTGTTTGTATCATTTGCTTACAGTGCGAAAACAATTTGTAACATCTCTATGAATTGCCGGGTTAATATGATCAAGTAAAACATCATCACCCTGTTCATCTCTTTCTTCTTGATCTGAATCGGATTCTTCTCCTTTTGCATCACTGTTGTCATGGCGACCAGATGCAGCAGCTTTCCTCTCAACATCGATTTCTGCCTGAAGAATCAGACGGGCAGCAGTTTCGTCACCAAGAATTTCAACTCTCATTAGTTTGTCTGCAAAAAGTTTTCCTGCATTATTATAAATATATGCTCACTTAAGCATAAAACACTCATAATCTATAAAGTGACACAAATCACAAACACAGCTTATTAAATATAAGTTTAACCAGAATAACCCAAGAACTACAAGTGTCTGAGCAATGTCTTCAACAAAAAAAGTTTTTATTATGATGGTTTTGTTTGACCTAATAATGCATTTGCTATCTTACCACATGCTTCTTGGTAAGCTTTAGCTTGGAGAAACAAAACAAACAATGGTCTAGGAAGGAGTCTAGCTAGGTCATGTTGTTTGTGAAGTTTGTCGATTGGAAGATCAAATATCTCTTGTAGGGGAAGAGAACATTTCAAGAGAGAATCCAAACTCGGTGCCAAAGTCTAACAAATGTTTCGTAGTAGGTATTAAATTTCTTTAATGTTGCCTTAAATTTTTATAAAAGGTTTAAATTTTACAATCAAATTACATATGAGGTACAAACAAAATGAAAGTAATTCATTACATATTTAATAATAATAGGAGGTTGATTTCTTTTGAAAAATATTTACCTGAAGTTTTTGTTTTTTTAAACCGATTTGGTCCACCACCCCTTCCTTGACTTTCTTTACATCTTCCAGGTGATTAGACAAACTGCAAGAAATGGTATAATTAACTAGGACATAAAAAACAAACTCACTGGTCAGTAAGCTTCAACTACAAGCAACTAAATCACTAATACATTTGCTTCACTTTCAGTCATCCAAAAACTAATTTGGAATCCTTGCATTTTTTTTAATCTGAAGTAAGACAAAATATTATTTTGATGCATAAATTTGCTCGTTGCAAGTCAGATATTAATGTGAAACATTGAATGAAGTATTTTCACCGTTTCCTTTGTTCCAGTTCCCAATCCAACCTTGCAAGGGTTTTAATGTGTTCATCACTTTTCGTAGCATCCTATAACAAGATTATTATCAGTTGGGAAACACTGGTGGTTGTTATATCAGTAAATAGGATGAACAACAAAAGATACCGGTCTTGAAATTTCGGCTGGCGCTTCCCCATAAAAATCATTCTCCGAAACCAACTGTATATCTTCGTGTCTTGACCTGATGAAAAAAACAGAAACTGATGAAGCTTAGTTGAATGGCACGCGAAATATCATTGAATAAAAGTACATGTTCAAATTGTGCCAGAAAAACAGAAGAAGTAAAATTTAAATAAATAAAATTCAAGAACAGGAAATATTGCACTACGGCAGTATATATCAGAATATTTGTTTTAGAATGTTTTTTTTGTGAGTAGAAAAGAAAAACGTTTGACATATTTGGCACCAAAGGGCATGTTTGAAGTAAATTACAAATGCTGACAATTTTGTTAATAGACTCAAACAAGTGCACCACCCAGAAAGTCAACAAATGCCCCCATAAAATGCAGGTCGCCCACTTCCTTACAAAAATGACTACATTTGTTTGGTAATGTGGGTAAATTGTGTGGAGTACTGAAAATTCAAATCAACAGAACAGCACTGAGAAAGAATTCCAACAATTTCAACAGACTGATTGTCTGGTGACGTTGTGCTTGGGTAAAAAAAGGAGGTAACTGCTTTGTGCTTGGGTAAAAAAGGAGGTACCTGCCTCACTAGGCAAACTTTCAAGGTAAATAGTCTGAACGTTGTTCAAACACTGGGGATCAAACAACAGCGTGAAACCCCTGTAAGTTGTGACACAGATACAGTGGAGTAGGGTGGTGAGGAAGTGACCTGCATGCTCTTGTGACCTACCTTCCTGTTAGACAAAGATGCCACTTTTTAACAAAAAGGAGAACAGGAAAGTTGATGAAAGTGCAATGGTTGTAAAAACCGGAAATGCATCAGGGTACCAAAAAACAGAAGAGTACAAAAAAGGCAACAAAGGTGGGGAAAAAATAAATTTTAATTAATTGTTTTTGGGATAGATGTAAGTTTTAAGAACTATATACTACAACTGTTAGGATTACAACTGTAACAAAAGCTTGCTAAAGCAACCAAAGCTTTAAAAAGATGAATAAAACATAATTATAGATTCTTTGATTATTTTGAAACCATGAACAATTAGATTGAGTAATATAATATGCATACAATATATATATACAAAGTAAAATATTACATAAAGAAAGATTTTTCCACAACTGTATGTGTCATGTTTATACTGAATATTTACAAAAAGTTACAGTTACGTATTTTTACCTAACAAAGGAGTGTTCATGTTGGTTAATTTATTCTGTTTTTGACTTGCAAAAAGTTTTTACTATATTTGCTTCTATTGGTGTTAAATACAAAATTAATTTCTTTGAAAAATGTCAATGCAAAAACATGTTACAACAGACATTACAGAACTAAATAAACTATAAACATCCATTTATGATGTATTTAAAATATATACGCAGAGGTTCAGAAAATGAAGACAATTTTTGATGACGGAGAGGGGACCAGTGGTAAAACTAAAACAAAAGCTACCGCAAAAACCACAGATCAAATGAAGAAGAACGATCTTTCCGCTATTACAGCAATCACCGAAGTAGGCTTTTGTGTTGTTTTTGTTTTGTATAAACTTTAGAGCTGTGGTTTTGAACAAGATGAGCATGCTCTACTGGGGTTGCCAGCAGTCAGCAAATTCGAAAGGTTAACAAACAATACTTTTAAGGAAACACTAAATTGTAGCATCAGAATTTGCACAAAAACCTTGTACATAAATTTTTATATTAAACCTACATAAGAGAAAAATGCCATTCATGGTGAATGATTCACCCGTTTCTTTTTCTGTATTATTTTATTACTGCAAGAGAAATCTAAATAACTACTTTATTTCAGACAAATGTGGAAGGTGATACCACCATAAAGACGACAAACGTCAAGTCTTCTTATAACTACAGTGCCACATTGTCCGGCACTCCAAAAGAAATTGAAAAACAGAAGAAAAAGTTTGAAAAAGAAGCTGAAAAGCGAAAGAAGGCAATGAAGAAGGAACAGAAAAAAATGTTAAAAGATGGACAAAAAGGAAAGTTTGAAACAAAATAGCATGAGTGTTTTTTCATCAATTACAAGCCAACTTGAAGCTGAAGATTTAATTACATAAGCAATTTTTAGATAAAAATTATGTCATTAACATCTTCCAGTTAAACGCCTCAACAATTATTACATTTATTCTTTTTCTGGTACATTTAAATCTCCTTAAAATGTTGCCTACATAGAAATACTGTTCCAGCAGAGTGTTCAATTTGTATTTGGTTTTTGTGTTTTGTAAAATAAAAATTATATAAACACATGTTTTGTGCTTGTTCAATGTAGTTTTGTTGGTTAGTAATTAGCTAAAAACTGTGGCATTCATTTTTGTCAATATGACAACACCAGCAAAAGCAAAAAGGACCAACCTGAACTCCATACACTTGTTGATTTCTTTGTGCAAGTGACTTATTTCATACTGCAAATTTTCCAGCTGTAAATTATAGCCATCCAACTTCTGTTTGGTCTAAAAATATACACATCCACACGATTAGAACATGCCTAGTGCGGAGGTTCTAAATTCTGCGTCATTTTAATGTTGTTTGGGTACTGCAAGCTTACTTTACAAATTTAACTTCCATGTCAAACTGCATGGCCTTTTAGCTAAACTGGTAGTTACCAAATTTTTGCATATTTATCTCCAAAATGTGGGCATGTCAATGGCATAACATTTTGTTCTATGGGTGAACCACCGGTTCGTGAAAGTTGGGACCAACTGTGCAACTGTGCTAGTATACAAACAAGTAAATTCATGCTTGTATGTACTTAAATTTTTGTAGGACCATTTGTAACAAAGCTTTGAAAAAAATTATTAATGCTGATGTGCAAGTTACATTAACAGTAACAAACTTGTGCATGACAATATTAGAAAAGGATTGTGAAAGGAAAACAGAGGTTAACTTGCTTGGCTATTCATAGGATCGCAAATAGTGGTTGAGAGACCACTGAACTGGGGTCATAATGAAATTTTGTATATGGACCTTATTTGCAAATTTTCCTTCTCTTTTAAAGTGCATACACAGGTTGCTAATAATCTAGTTGAGTCTGTTTGTTTTTCTTGCTATCTTCTGCATTCAGTTAGTTTGTTGTCACACAAGGTTCTGGTTACACAATATATATATAGAGTTTACAGTTTGTAAACGCCAGTGGTTCCCAACCTTTTTTGTTACGTTCCTCCCTTTGCCCATTTTAGAACTATTCATTCCTCCCCATATTACTAAAAACTTAATCTTTGCTAAATATTGTGCACCTCTCTGAAGAAGATATTTAGTGCGGTAACATTTTCAATGTAAAAAAAATCTTAAAGTTTTTATGAAATTCCTCCCCTGAACTCATGAAATTCCTCCCTAGGGAGGAATTCCTCCCCGGTTGGGAACCACTGGTTTACGCGGAGGTCATTAACATGGAGAATGCTTTATACTTCACTTGCCAGAAATTTGGGCTTTTTTGATGGGTCACACCAAAAAGTATTTGTGGTCTGCTGTGGACTCATTAAAAATACAAAACAAACAGGAACATGCTTATTACCTCCAAGGTCTTGTCTTTGACCACTTTGCATTGGATCTGGGCTGTCCGATTAAGTTGTTTTAATGTAAGAAAGTTAAAGGAACCCTGAAAGCAGTAACAAGAATATTACACTATGCTCATGGTAATCACGGAAATAATGAATATAATATATTTTATTTTAAAAATACATTATCAAGGCTTCTCATCTACTGAAACTAAAAAGGATAGCTAAAACGCAAATTTTAATCAGAAAAAAAAATGTAATAGGCCTGGACTTAATGTTATTTGAGTCAAAACATACTAAACAGAAGGACAAACCTTTAAATAAAGAGTTTTCAATTGGTATTGCAAATCGAAAGAATAAAATGACCATTGCTTTTGTCAATACCCATAAATTTAGCTGGCTTGCATATTATAAAACCTAACCTGCATACGGAGCTCTGTAATCTTTTCTTGTTTTTCTTTATCATCTTGTGTCTTCAGTTTGACGACATCTGCCATATTCCGACGAATGCTCTGACATGCTTTTGAAAACAGGAGCATTGTCTGTTCCATTGTGGGTTCTTTGCCTTCCATTATTGACATATATTTATAGTTCTGTGTGCCAAAAACGATAAAAGGTGAGAAAACCAGCATACTTTGAGTCTTATGAATGTGATATAACACATTTGATGAATAAGAAGTTCGTAAGTTGCGGGAAGAATTTTTTTCCGCGTCTATTAATTGCACACACTAGGGAACATTTTTCCCGTGTTAATGCTTCAGTTAATAATTTTTGCGGTGAAACTAGGCAAATCTGCGCACGACATTTTCCAATCTGGCATAGTTGCATAGTTGCATTATGAGATCACCGTCAAAAGTTGGTTTTAGCAATTGGGACAAAAAGCGAAGAATAAAGAACTCGTTTTAAATGTGTTCATTTAAATTGCGTCCTACAGTAGAAGATATTTTTGTCAAACAATTAAATTTAATACATTTCCATAAAAAATGCAACTTCAAACGCGGCTTAGCAGAGGTGTAATTAATGAAGCGTAAATTTATTTAACATTTCTATGATTTGTGCGCAAATACACCGTGCACAAAGTTAATCCTTACAATAAAAAACAAAGTTAACCTGATCAGGCTATACCACAAACACCCTCGGGCATTTCAGTTTGCCGAAAGCCAAAACTGTATGTTGTTTACGAATGAACTTATTCGGTTGAAAGGATTTGCAACAACTTGACAGCCGTATAGAGATTACAATAGGTTCGGTGTAAAATACCTGAGCATAAAATGGAAAAGCTGCTTATTTTGGAATTTTTGCTTCTGATGCAATTTATGACAACAAATCAACAGCAGTGCAAATTCGTGCCAGTTTGTGATGAACAGCAAGGGCCAGATATTCAAAACAGAGGCACCAAAGGAGAGAGAGGAGATGTTGGTAGACCAGGAAAAATGGGGCCAAGTGGACCAAGTGGACAAAAAGGAGAACCCGGACCTTTGGCTGACACCGAAGTTTTGTCCAACTTAATTACCAGTGGGTGAATATTTTTCCATTTCCACGTGTTGTGCAATTAAAACAAAAGTAGATAACTATATAGCCTATACCAGATAAACAGAATTAGAATTTACTCGATCAGTCACTAACGCTATAGGAACAATTTAAAGTTACGCCTCCTGATATTGCAACGCGTCTTTGGATTAACAAATAAGTCTGCTTACCTAGCTATTTAGTAGCTATAGTAACGAACACGCAAAGCAGACCAGTTATAGCAGCCAACTGAACTCAGCTAAACGCTGCTGTGTAGGCCTTATTGACGAAACAAAGGACTATGTAAAATTAATTATTTACGACAAAACAAGTGCGGTCACTCGTGTACGATGGTAAAAGTCAAATATCTTACCGAAACGATGAAATTTACATAAAAAATTATTTCCAATAATTGTTCATATAATGGGTAAAAGTGTATCTATTTGGGACAATCCAACCGTTGAATTCTTACCGGAAAGTCACACGGCGACAATTATTTTACAGGAAAAGCGTTTTGGGCTGTTACTTTGCAGCACTCGTTACTTTTATGATGCTTACATACTCAATAATGAAATTCACGGCTCCCAATGAGCCCTATTTTAATTTTCGAGTAAATACGTAAATCCATTTTTAAAATAGGAGGACAATTATTCGAGTTGCTTAATTTCAGCTTTACTGATGAAAGTGGACGAACAAGAAAGGAAACTAAACCAGACATATAGAAGTAAGTCCATCCATATTGCGTAGATTGAATTGTTTGTTTTGATTCCTTGTGTTATTGTTGAGCACCAAACTTTTATAAATAGTGGTAAACACGGATGAAAATTTAAGATGTTGGCAGCTTCGCGTATGATATTATTATTGCCTTCATTGCAAGTCTGACATCCTGATTTAATTTCCATGTTATAAATTGTAAAAAATGGAAATTTACCATAATTTGATTTCGTTGGGGATAAAAGAGCTTCTGCAGAGACTCGCTTTGCAGAAAGAACACACGCCGTTTTTCTGACTCCTAAGACTATTAAAAACATCTGCCAAAAACTATGTTTGCGACCTTTTAATCAAAACATGATACGATAAAGAAACATACCTTAGATCAATACAGGTTAGCACTCAATGCAACTTTCTTGACAAGCTAATTATATTGCTGCAAAAGTTATCGTGCATTTCTGTGCTGTTGCGGTGTTGCTAGTTTCATTCAACTAAAGCGGGCTGCTTCTTTTTTACAATCAGAACTTGAAGAACTTTACAACTACGTGATTCCGGACTCGTGCCAAACAGCTTTGCTTCGTGGCCGCCAAACTCTTAAATCAGGCGAAGAAGCTTTTTGTGCAGATGGTTGGAGGGTATGTAAATGTTTGCTTTGTTAACAGTTGCAAAACTGCTTCTAAGATAAGGTAGTAATTTAAGAGATGCAATAAAAATATCTTTAGCAGTTTCCTCACGGGAACTGACAAGTAGACCATAAACCCTCCCAAAATGAGTTTTAGATGTTAGTTTGGATTTTTCATGCCTATATTGTTTCTGTTTCGTGTGGTGATGTTTCGAAGCAACAACTTTAAATATTTGACCTCAAAAAAAACTTTTGAGCCGCCCTCTCCACTATCCATTTTTTGCGTCAAAATTCTCATTCTACCCTTATTCGGTTGATTTTCAAACTTCGATCGTTACTAAAAGATTGATTTACATTTATTTTACACTTTGAAGGTATTTCAGCATCGTTTCGACGGATCCCTGAACTTTAACAGGAATTGGGTAGATTACAAAAACGGATTTGGAAATCTTTCAACGGAGTTTTGGTTGGGTAGGTTGTTCAAAAACGTAAACTTGTTGTTATTGCTTTGATTTCCATACTCTCGGCAATAGCCATTTAACTTCAATTAAAGGTTTGGACTGGCTTCATCGGTTTACGAACTCCTCCACACGGTGTCGCTTGAGAGTTGAACTTTGGGACTTCGGAAGTAAACATGCTTTTGCAGAATACAAGTAAGATTATCTTGCAACGTTAGTGCATTATCTGACTGTTATGATTATATCTTGCCTTACCACGAGTAAAGTTAGTTAAAACGACTTCCGGGGCAATAATACCACGTGTGTCGCAATACATTTCGCAGTAATTTTAGTACATATGTGTATGAGGAAGTGTGGAAGGCTTTTGCGGTCGGTTTGACCGAATGCACAACTATAGAAAAATGCGTATCACTCCAACTGTATTTTTATCAAGAAATTTCCGGGTTGGCCGCGAGCAACGTGGTTACGAACTATCACTTTCCGGCTACAGCGGTTCAGCAGGAAACAGTATGCTGAATTCAGCGCATGTCCAAAACGGAATGAGATTCACTACTCCAGACAGGGACTACGACTTGTATGTATTACGTATATTCCTATTTTATAAACTGGATGCTTTTCTTACTTATGAAGATACTACATAATGTCAATTATTTTATCAATAGCAGGAAGTAGTTATTATGCAGTATGGAGCACTGCAAATAGTTTTTTTTTCAAAAACGGACTTGTCCCAGCTCGTACTCTTGTAACTTTTTTGTTTTGGTGTTTGTCAACTAAAGTATATTAAAATTGCCATGTGTGCAAGATTACGATTATCTCTTTTAGACACAGTTCAAGACAGTGTGCTGTGACACACGGCGGGCCATGGTGGCACCATTCGTGTGGATATGCAAGATTAAATGGACCTTGGCTGGGTGCTGATTCTACAGATTACAATTCTATGAGTTGGTACCACTGGAAAACGCGCTGGGGCGGAATAAAATCCTCGATGATGAAAGTCCAGTGTGATTGAGGTGTTAAGGCTTCCCATACGTTATCTTGTACAGCAAATGTAGAAATATCAATGGACAACACGCAGTCATTGATTCTGATTAATTTTCCATTACCGATTGTCTCAAATTCCTGTTGTGTTCGCTGCCAATGTTGAACTTTCTGCTTGCTTTCAGTATAATGGATTTTATAACGTACAATCGGTGGCGGATCTCGAAATAAAAATGAGTGGGGTGTCCGAGTTTGGTCACGCCAATTATCGCGTTTGGCTTAGGCTAAAATAGGTATCTGGCGGTTACGAAAAACGACCCATATTTCTGTTTTCGTTGCGTGAAATTAGATTCAGGACAATAAACGAATCCCAGGAAGTTGTCACGAGCGAGGCTTATCTGGAGAATGTCTGATTGGAAAAATGACATAAGATTATCTCCTTTTCCTGTAGTAGTATTGTTTTGCGACAATGGGGGATTCTTCGTCTGTAGATTATTACGTCACATTTCTTTTGAGTCTGGAGAACGCAATAAAATGCTGCATCACTTGCCGCAAAATAATTCAGTTGGTCCAGTAAAGTTTTAATCGAAACCGAAACAGTATATCAACATGCATCAGTCAAAGCTTTTTAATTCAGAAATCATGACGTTTTCAAATTTGTCTTATGTTTTAGACGGAACAACGTTTAATGTTGAGAACTTTCGTTCGGTTTCCGATTTGTACGCAGAGGACATTAGCCGTGAAACGTTTCTTGTGGAAACTGCACGCTGGCACTCAAAGTGGAACACGACAGAAGAAGGTGGACAGCTTACTATCTACCTTACGGCATTGAGAGTACACTCAACAGTTGCCATCCGCAGATGTTTCCAAACATTTCGAAATTGCTAAGGGGAACTATAGTAACATGATGATCTAGTTTGTCAATGCATTAAACGGTTTTTACTTTTTTAGATATTCTGGACGCTACCAGTAACAACCGCGCTTCTGCTGAACGGTCTTTTACAAATATTCGCAGATTAAAGACATATCTGCGAAGTACGATGGGGCAGGATCGTTTAAGTGGCCTTGCACTTATTAATATACACCAGGAAATCGATATTTCTGCGGTCGTGGATAAATATATGCGAAAAAATCGGCGAAAATTAAAATAGTTGTGAAAAACCATTTTTCATGTAATTTACGTTGATTTCTTTGCGTTGTGAAAATAAACAACATAACTTTTGTAGTTGTTGTATTGAAATTGCTGCAGACATAATTATTCAAAACACGGGTTGCGAGTACCAACGGCAGGGAAAATAATTGTCTCGAAAGTGGTCAACGGGCGCGACTGATAAACAAAGAAATTGCGGAGACAAACACTGGCCCGAAGTGTTCGCTCCTGCGTTGCGTAATACTAAGCGCAGTTTTACACCCCTCAAAACAATATAGCACAATGCTGAAGGGGGTGTTCTGACACCCAAACACCCCCCTAGACCCGCCACTGCGTACAATGTAGTGACACGAGATAAAACCTGTGGCGTGGCGGCAAATTGGGCTTGTGTCAATTCGAAATATAAGAGCTAGCAAGAAACAACTCATGTGTACCTGTTGGCCAGAAACCGGATACTTTTTATCCAGATACAGTTTGAACTGATTCATTTATTGTTAATGAGCATGCAACATACAAGATTTTACAAACCCGCATTCAAAGACTTCTCAAACATTTCTCATAATTCTCGTATCTACGAAATTTGTTAGTTTTAGGTTAATGTCTACACAAGCTGGTATCACAAATGGTTTATTAAATGCGATATTCTGTATACAGTATTTTATGTACAACAGAAAACAGTAAGTAAACACTAAGCAAGATTTTAGTGAAATAAGTTGTCATTTCAATAGCCCTTTGGTCTTTCCGTTGAAGTCGTTTTAAGGTGAGAGTTGTTTACAGAAGAATGAAAGCACGCAAAAATGGTTACGGAAAACGACATACCCAACTTTGGTGACAAATATGCTGATAAAAAGTACATAAAAAGTTCAGAGATTTAACCAAAAAAGGTTTGACTTCACTCAGTTCCTTTCACGACAAATACTCAGGTATAAAGTTCAGTAAGAATGTAACAAAGAAATACATGGGTGCCAATAAAATGAGAACGGTTTGAAAAAAAATCAGTTCAGTCATCCATATAAAAGGGAAAGGTTTTGATAATAATACTGCTTTAGATATCAGGAGCGCAAGGGGTTAATCGGGCAAGATTCAGTGACAATTAGACCGGAGAGTTAGCAGCGGACAATCGTCTGCTGTCCCCAGCATCGACAGACACGTGGGTGGTGAGAAATGAAGCCTCGTGTGTGGAATTTTTATCCTGTACGTCGTCTTGTTGCTTGGCGACGAGTCCAACCTGTGACGTATTACAATTGCTTATTTTTCACCACAAAAGAAATCGAAATTAAAAAAAAAACATAAAAACAATTTTAAACTGAATATTAAAATGAGGAAGTTGATGTAAAGAGCCCGCGGAATGCCAAGATTAAAGTCTGCGCAAACAATGCTTAAAATGATAAGACCAATACGAAAATATCTAGCAGTAGCTGGTATGTATGTAACGTTGGTACCGAATAGCTGTGTTGCACTTAAAATGTTTAGGAGTTAAGGGCCATCACATTTAGAATAAGAATATTCGCTATTAGCAGCAACTTTGTGAAACTATAAGATCTAAGGTGGGTATGGTCAGTTATAAAGATCTTGCCCGCCAAACAGCCGGGCAAAGACTTCCACCTTGTGGTGACTATGTGCAGTCGACATCCATTTGGCTGCAAACTAGGTGCAACCATACGGAGTAAACCAAGGTGGACACTGTTGCCAAGAAAACGCTAATCCGAATAATACAGACTCCGTGTCACAAATGTTCATATGTTTGTATTCGCTACTGTTGAAAAAAAAACACAAATTACTTTTCTTTGTTTTCTTGTTGAAATTCTTCTGACAGAAATCTTCTTGAGCCAGGAAGATGATCTCACCAGACGCTCCTAGAAACGAATTGCATACTTTACATATCCATGGGTAATAATGGCTTTGTATCTCAATGTGGTATCTTGCACTGCGTATATTCAGGTGTTATTAATTTTGTATGATTTAACGGATTTTTTTGGAAACATTCATCCGCCTATGCGGGCAACCTAACCAGCCTTGCATCCAAACGGAATTCACATTTTTCAGGTTTAATTTTCTTGTTCATGATATTTGACTTTACGACACGTGACTTTATAGTTTAAAATCATGGCATATTCTTGGAAAATTCCTAGAGCTCCAAAGGGAGTAAAAGACGATCAGCGCCAGAATACGATGTTTATTTCACAGAAATATTAATTTCGCCTATTTGGCATCTTCAGTTTCTGTCTAAAACAGAATAGCAATAAAAAATAAAAACCACAACAAAAACAAAAACTCAACAATAAGTCCACTATCGGGACTGCCAAGACAAAAGCCGAAGCGGTTAAAACGATAAAAACTGTTTTCTACAACAAGCCGCTGTGGTACCAAGAGAAACAACGAGAGACTGCACTGAAGGTGTAAAATGTGGTTTTTATTTTTTATTGCTATTCTGTTTTAGACAGAAACTGAAGATGCCAAATAGGCGAAATTAATATTTCTGTGAAATAAACATCGTATTCTGGCGCTGATCGTCTTTTACTCCCTTTGGAGCTCTAGGAATTATATTGATTCGTAAAGACAGATCCGTCGGTCACCGACTTGCAAAGGCTGATTCCTGTAGTCAATTTTTTGACGTTTTCTCTATTATTCTTGGAAAATAAATAAAATATCACAATCAGCCAAAATATTTAATTGTTCTTCCACAGTAGAATGTAAGGGAAACGCTATAACCTGGAATTAACGACCAGCAATCAGAAGCTACTAAGAGGACGTACCTTAAAGTTGAATAGGAAAAACGAGTTGAGAATGGGATTGATGGCGCTGTTGAAGAAAGCTAAGCAAAATGTCACATCCCGGATGAGATTGCAATGAATCGAATCAATTCCACTCACTCCGTTGATCTGAGCCAGATGCCAGGTGTGGTACGGGAGCCAGCAGAAAGCAAAGGCCAAGATCAGACATGGAACCTGTGATGTAATAAAATGATATTGGTAATTTGCTGTGTCATGACTAGCACTGCAGAACGGTAGGTTCGAGATTTTGTGTTACGACCATTCGGATTAGTTTTATGTACTCAAGTCATTCAAACACAAAAGTGGTATCATAAAATTTGTAACATTTTCCACCAAAATTATTAAATTTATTTTCTTGCATAAAGAGAATTAGTCACATACGGTTTCTCGAAGAATGCATTAAAGCAAGAATTGCACTTTGAGCTGTTTAGATTGTGAAAGAAGGTTTTATTAGAGCGCATTGGCATTATAGCTTCCATGTCTTACAATAAACTTTTGTTTATAAGGAAGCGGAATGTTGAAATGGTAAAAAATATCTTCTTTATTATTAACTCACCAATACGCCCATTATCATTTTCGCCTTTTGATTTTGCTGAACAATTCTCCCGCCAAACTTTCCATTCGTTCGACGTCCAGGAAGGAACTGGTTAAGAAAAAAAATATTTAGATGAAGAAAAACAAATAGGTCACGTGATTACAAAAAAAACGACTTGTTGCATATACGTAGTGTATATCTATTATCGGAAACCCATATTCTGTTCACATTTTATATTTCCCGCCTTCTGCACGCATTCATTTCGGTTTATAATTGCAATAGTTTGGATTGAAAAGCCAAAGGTAAAATGATGGACATCATCAGTGCTACTGCTTAAATGGCCAGACTGATCACGCCAGATTCATGTGCTCGCCAGCATGCTAAATATGTCCAGTATATCAGCCATGGCTTACCTATTCCAAGTAGTTTGTTTTGCACATATTTGTAATTGCGAAAGTTATTTTAAGTTTCAACAAATCTGCCGATTGGAAAGCTTGGTTTAAAACTTTGATTTGGATATTGCGAGATTGAATCAAATACAAACCTGTTGTTTCGATGGTTCGCCATTTTCACTGGGATCGCCACTGCGGGTTGACTGCGATTGTAATTCGGTTGAGAAAATGGTAGATTTGAGCCGCATAATTTTCACATAACTGATGCTGATGATCGAAAACGGAATCACAAATCTTCAAAAAATACAATAAATTCAAAACGTCGTCCAAAACCAGCACATAAATTAAAGTACCCCACACAGCAATAATTTAATTCAGAGATTAGACATGGCGGTGCCGTTAGCAGACTGGACCCGAAACGCTTGGCACATGCACAGATTAGGATAAGAAGTTTGAACATGCTTACATCAGTAACATGTTTAAATAGTATTTGCTGCACACACATAGTTTATACCGACGCAATTGCATTTTTTGTCATGGAATTTAAAGTTTTCTTTGCTTTCTTTCTAAGTTTTCTTTGCAAACTACCAATATAATTGTTATCCTTATTATGTTTTAATTGTTGTCTTACCCAAACACAAAGTTGCAGATCAACCAAATGTGTAAACTGCGAACCGGAGGGTGTCGGCACGATGGCACCAGCTCTGCTAATTCCTCACCCACCTGTTAAATGTTTTATGATTATAATGTTTCTGTTGCTGCCAGGCATACTGTAATTTAATAGTCTGTTCGTCTGGCACAATAAAAACGTAACTTATTTCCAAGTGCCTAATAATAACTTGTTGTAACTGTTGTTTCCCGCCCTTTTGATAACATCACGTGATTTCACAAGTGCTGTTAGCGCTATATTTTTTCGTGTTTGTACGTTTTCTTGGTGTTGGTTTTGTGCTGTACCTGTATCATTACCCTGAGGAAGCCTTGTTGGATAACAGGCGAAACGTCGGAGTAAAGTTACGTTTTTATTGTGCCAGAAGAACAGACTTTTAAGTTTCATGAATAAATTAGCTTTTTCAGTATAGGAACGAAAATCTATTTTTTTACATAAACAACAACTTTGGATGGAAACGGAGCGATTCTGCATGCTCGGCGGCAGGCAAATTCTCGCCCAATTATTCAAGACAGCCTACTTATCGAATTGTTTGTTACTTTAACTTGTTGAGAAGCTATTGCAATTATATGTTTAGCGTTGTGCGTTTTTCAATGCTTTATAACGCCCATTCACACTTCACAAGCAAAATTGGTTGGAACAATATTCGTACAAATACTTTTTTTAATAAGAACTAAAACTTTGTACGTATATTGTTCCGATATTGAAGCCTATTTTGGAGCAAACGTTGGCTGCTGCAACAACAAACTTATCAATTGACTGGGATTAACCGTTTAGTAGCACGGGAAAAGGTCGAGGTAGTAGCACGACGAAAGCCAAGAGCTTCCTTCCTGGGTTCAAGAGCCGCAATCGGACGCTGGTTGACGCTTTAGCGAAAGGCCAAAAGCACACTGTCACTATTTCGATGCCGGTAATTTGCGTGCAAGTTCGTGATGACCGTCTGGGTCATGTATTGACCTTACTACCGGCTAAAAAGGGGTCGATTGATATCATTAAAATCGGACGATGCAAATTGGAAAACAAAACCTCATTGCTTTGAAGGTATGGATTCGGTTTACACATTCTACTATATCTTGATTACAATTCTGAAAAAAATATGATTTGAAAGTTCATGTTTGAGTCAAACAAGAACTAAAAGAGGTCAATTGATATAATTAATGTTTTTATTAAAATACGTTTACTGTTAAAACAGAGCCGTAAATTTTAGCTTTATTGGAATGTACACTTAAACTTCATATAAATTATGAAAGTATGGGTTGACGTCTTAATACATGTGAAAATGTGAAAGAAAAGCTTTACAGCTTCAAAATATATTTTATAAAACCTGCGGCACTATTGCCGGAAGGCATATTTAGGGTGTTTTCATTTTGGTATTTTTCGTACCAATAAGTGTACTTACTATGCTAGGGGGCGTCATTGAAATATTGCTGTCATTAGGTGGCCACGAACTCGGGTAATCCCCAGGGTTGTACTCATAATCTCCTTCATTCCCGTATAACAAGTAAAAGTTGTCCAGACACAAAGTTTTTTTTTCTTCCATATAGGAAAGCGGGGGAATCGATGTGTTGTTGGGTATCTTCAAATTTTGAGAAGAAAATTATTCGTTACGAAATTGAATCTTTTTGCAGGAAGCTGGTTGGCCACCAGTATGATAATACTATGTAATAAATAAAATTGCATTCCTTTACATTTACTTGCACAAATTATAGTATCTCAAATGTCACTGAAGAATTTTTCTTTCGCATATTTGATATGAATTCTTGATACACCTTGTAAAATAAACGTGTTGTAACGTCATGTTGTTTAAGAACAGCTACAAAGAAACGTTGGAAAATATTTTGAATGTCTTGTGAGATTTTTGCAGTTGGATGTGGTTATTTTGCTTTATAACAATTACAATATGAATAAATTCATTAAATACAACGAATACTCTGAAGATTACAAACTCTTGGCACTTGTCAGGGAAATCCTATTTCAACCACCTGCGTTCCTGGAAAAAGAATGGTGCAGAACCCATAACCATCTACATCCGTATACACCATGAGAGGAACGACAAATACCAACGCGAAAAACCAGATGGCAGCAGAGAGAAACCAGAGAGTTTTTCTTGCGCTGCGACGGCCGTAGGTGGACGGACGACATAAACACACGTATCTGTGTTCACATAAGGTTAGAAATTGTGAAAATTATGTCGTTTTAATGATACCATAATGAACGTATGGCTGGACAGTGTTGACGATGATCTTACTGTGCCGCATGTTTCTTTATAAATGAGTGTAGTGTAGACTGGAATTTAACTACAAGCAAATCTGACTTTATGTCGTCATAAATTTTACATTTCGTCATAGAAATATCAATTTAATTTTGTCCTTTTTACAGGCATTATTGCAAAAAAAAAACTTTTTAAAATTAAACTCAGGTATTTGTGCCGTCAGTAATTAGTCCGATGTTATAAACAAAAAAAACTTTAATGTGAGACTTACGTACAGAAAAAGCCATCGAGATATTGTTCACCTCAATCCATAACAGTTTACCTGTCAACGGCCATTGCGGTGATGAAGAACACGGAGCCGTAATAGTTGAGAAACTTGATTCCTTCTTCCAGTTTGCACATAACGTTGCCAAAAATCCACTTTTGTTGAAGTCGGTGAACGATTGCGAATGGAAGAGTGAGCAGGAGAAGCATGTCTGCTATGGCTGCACAACATCA
Source organism: Ascidia mentula (assembly GCF_947561715.1). Lineage (NCBI taxonomy): Eukaryota > Metazoa > Chordata > Ascidiacea > Phlebobranchia > Ascidiidae > Ascidia > Ascidia mentula. The sequence continues at coordinate 16,976,382 of NC_138568.1, read as the reverse complement.
CCCATAAAGATAACATTTATTAATGGCATTTGACGGTTTGATTATGACCGCCATGTACATGTAAAACGATGCTTGTAGCGTGGGAGTTTATCCTTACTATAGCGCACCAAAACAGTTTGTATAACGTAAATACAGATAAATTGTTACTGATGCTGCCAGGCATATTTTATTGCTTAATACTTCTCTTCTAGCAAACTTTATTGTATTTACGTTTCTCAGCGTTTCGGCTATTATGCAACAGCCTTCATCAGGAGGAAGTATCTAAGTTTAACACAGTGGACACATTTGAGGCACATAAACAAAAACGCTACATTTTTGCCTCAAATGTCTCCACTGTGTTAAACTTAGATACTTCCTCCTGATGAAGGCTGTTGCATAATAGCCGAAACGCTGAGAAACGTAAATACAATAAAGCAGTAAATTCAGATTTTTAAACATATGGGCTTGAATAAACCAGCCATTGTGTTTCAATCGTTGGTATCTCAATCGTACACACTGCTCATAGTGTAAACTACATATATGTTTACATACCAAAGAATTCAAGAAAAGTAAACTTATGTCACCACAAACATACCAAGGTTTATAATAAGAATGGTCGAAGGTGTTTTGACTGTCACACCCCTGTTTCCGCCGCCGCCAAGCAATGACGTCATCAGAAGGACATTTGCGACGAGACCGACGCTGCATATGATCCCGTATGCCAAGGCAACATATTTCTGACGTTCGTGGGTTGTGGCCGCCATTTCATCTATGTAGTCGAAGGATACTAGTGTGCAGTTGGAGCTTATCTCACTTGACAAGTTCATGCTTTCAGTTCTTTTTCGAAATACAAAACGTGAAACCTCGAAAAACAAATTACTGTAAACTTATAGGTGAAGCGTTTGGGTTCCTTATACTGCTACAATAACACAATTGAAACTCAAGGAATGATAAAATAAAACTTAAATATGAAAAATAACCCGAATCGTTGTGGCAATAAGCAGACACAGTGGGAATTTCCTGGAAATTAATTTCAACCTAAAACACTATTTCATCAATGCCAAAAACTAAAAACTTTAAAACTCTTGTTGCGAAACTCCCAAACAGGAACTTGGTCACAAAATATTGCCCTGTAGACAGGTTTCTATGCTTCAGGAAAATACCGACGTTTTGTTTTCGTTCAGTACTGAGCGGCAACTTTTAACTTCGAAATACCCTTTTTCCTATGAAAAAAGTTTGTCTCTGCAAACAAGTTTAAAATCCCTACTCAGCATAACTATTGTATTCGCCTACTTTATTATAACTGTCGTGACTGTAATACCAAAAGAACAATTAGATATTCATGGTGAAATGAATATTCTGTAATGCACGTTCCTGGTATATCTCAAACATTTGTTTGATTTTTTACAGCAACGTTGCCGTTTGTCACACGCCATTCACGGTATAATTTCTCGCGAGTTTCCGTGCTTTCTGCTTGCCGGTCGCTTGTGCTTTGGCATAGGAAATATTACGGGTTCAAATGTAAAGACTGTTCCATAAATAGCAGCAAATGCGCAAACCGGAACTTAAAAATAAACTTCGGCACCATGCTGGCAATCGGCGGGGTATCCGGCGCCAAATCCCCGCCAATACTTGACGTACTTAGAACTATTGTGGTGAGTCATGCTCACTTTTCTCACTCGCGAGATAAGAAGAACTGTTTATTGCTTTATGTGAAAATAGAAAAAAACTGAAATTGAACTCGGTCTGGTAAGGAAACTACGTTTGTTCCTTCCTTCCTAGAAAGGCGTGCGAAAAATAAGGTGAATATAGTTGAATGGGCACTTGTAAATAGTATTGCGACATTGTTGTAACCAATTGACCACAAAATTATCTTTATTTAGCTTTATTTTAAAAAGTAAAATACACGCAGCTGTAAGTGCGGTTTGTGTGTTTCGTTTCCTTAGATCTGAACAAAATATCCGCGGTTTCCGTCACGTTCTTACCTCACGACATAACTACGCAAATTTGACATTAACGTACAAAATATAGGCAAGTTTAATGTGAAGAAAAAAACTAGATAAATTAAACCAAGGTACATATTTGCATTTTGATATCCACCAAGCTGTATACTTCCATCTCAAAATTTGGAAGTTTACAAAGCGTTTGCATTAATCATAAAACCCGACACTTTTGACGAGTTGTTGTGTAAAGAGCTTGAGGTTGCGTTCACAGTGGCCCGCTATTAAAAAGTAACGTAGTTGTGCAAATGCAAAGAATGCAATGTTAATATCGTTTCGTTACCTATTAAGATATTTGCAGTGATTCGCAAAGCTGAAAGCACTAATGCATATTGCCTGTAACCTCAATCAGTAAATCAACAACATGTTAGCCTTTCTCTACGACTGTCTGCCATGAAACGCAATATAGCCATTTTTTCACTTTGTGTGGTCTGACAAGCTTCTATCTCAACATGTCGAGTTTGTTTCAATTGCGAAACTGGAGCTTGTAATGAAAAATGGCCTTCACGGCAACTGTTATCATGTCCATATCGATAAGGCTTCAATTAACCAAGACAACTTGTCTGCTGTGACCACAATCGATTCGCATAAGATCTGTTTTTTGTATTCAACACCCGATTCTGTCTGAGTGTCGTCCCGTGAAGCTCTATTCGCACACTCAAAAGAACTAACTAGGTTACGACGATTGAAAATTGCAACGAAATTGCAAGTTTCGCTTTTCGATTTTACCGATATGTGGAATTAAATATAAACGGGTACAAATTGACGTAAAATGTAGCAAAACATGGCCTGATTTTAATATTGACGAAGAACCAGACTTTACCACTGATCAACAGAAATATGAAATCATTTTTTGACACTCCTAAATGTAAACCTTTTGCTATACATTGAAAAAAATTGCGGAACAAATTTTGATGTTCGTATCGCACTAAACTTGTCAAAAAATTAGACTACAGTAGTGCTATAATGATTATAAAAGTCCGTAAGACCACACACAACATTACCACCTCTACAAGGAAATGCAAACGTATGGACCATCTGTGTTGACATCGCAAACAAGGATTAAGTCACCACAAAAGCCCCACACGCTCTACCACGGAAATATGGGTCGTTAAAACGTTACTTGAACCGTGAAACAGAGAAACCAAAGTCAGCTACAAACAAGAAAGACGTTGACAACACTTTGAGCTTTGATACTGAGTCAGCTCAGTTAAGCACGCGCAAAAGTGCATCTGTTTTTCAACGCGTTGTGCAGACCGGACAAATCTCCATGAGGGGGTTTCGGTCACGTACTTCGTCGACGCAGCGAACGTCGAAAAAACGTGTTATGGTACACTTTTTTCTTGTTTTTATTTTTTTTATTTTAATAAATTCAACGTTGCTTTGAATGCGTTTATGTACATAATATCACTAAGTTATCGAATATTTTGTTGTTATAGTCGTGGGTTTTTGCGTAAACTCATTATCCTAAACTGTAAATTTCCTGCTACTAAACGTAGAAGCAAAATATGTATGAATGAAGAATGCGCCTATAGTTATGTTTGTGAGAACACATGGCTTGTTTGTTACCTCAATTTGTTCGCGTTTCATTAACTTTGGTTTGTTAAGTTTGTCATATCTATTTAACAACATTTTTGCCAAGAACAAGACTTCTTAACATAAAAATCATATACAAAATTCGTAAAAAAAATTGATGACGGTTTTCGGTACGTTTAAAGTTTAACATAAAGTTTTTGCTATGGGAGCCTTCTACCTGCGTTTTGCTACTCAGGTCCATTAGCGTTTTTGTCTAGACTTTGTCACTGTAAACTAAGCTTAAATTTACAAGCGTCTTATCTTACATTCGTTGACTTAAGGATTACTTAAATCAACACCCACAAGTTCAATCGCGGCGGCTTTCACCAACCCAAGCCTGTTTTTCTCCAATTATTCGAGGGAGTCGGTAAATCGGGTTAAAGCATGCGTAACGAACCCTAATTTTCCGCCACAACAGTTTGCTTTCGCATTCCTTCCGACACAAACAGGATTTTTCGGCACCCTTTGCGAACACGTAAATAGTGTTGAAGAAAACCAACAACATACGTTGCTGCGCTTTAATATCTTTTCTGGGATAATAAAGAACGAGAGGCAAAATAGTTAGAAAACAATACAAGAACATTGTCATGCACTTACATTGTAATTTCTCGAAGTAACGTAACATTGTATCACGTGATATGAAACTATTTTCGCATTTTTTAAACTGCCCTGCTGCGCCCTACGCTACCTTTCCCTTCTGCAATTCTGCGAAGTCAGGCGCCGCGCATGCATTCTGAGGCATGATCCCTTGCGTTCAATGGACCGTATCTTGTCAACCATCTGACTTCAAAAATAAAACCGCCCTTTGGGGGCTGACAAGAGGCGTTAGGATAAAATCTTTGCACAAAATCTGCGATGCCTGACTGATTTGATTGGAGTGTTTTTATTCGCCGTGATTAGATTTAACATTCCACAGAACTTCCCATTTGCCACCGAAATGTTTTCAATCGTTGCCGTGACTTTACGAAATGCGGACAATTTGGTGCTAAAATGAGAGCACAGAAAAGTTGACAAGCCAATTTGTCAATGTAGATTGAAGTAAATGTCAAAGTTTGTAACGTTGGCCATTTACACGTTAACTTTCCTAGTTTATCTTATTCATCGATTCGGGTGCAAAATCTCCTGTCTGGAATGTTTTTCCACGAAACGCAACAACTTTGAATTGAGTTATTTCGCTATGGATAATGCTAAATGCTTCTTTCGATAAAATTATAAGAAACCTAATATGTTGTCGCCTCCGTCGCCGAAACAGCACGACAAAAAATAACCGTAACCCATAGGGCAGCAACCAATTAAGCGGCAATTGCCAATCAATCGCTCTGCCGTTTTGCACACGACGAGCCGACACGAGAGGAAGTTGTTTGCCTTGTCGGAGATGGAAGGCTATTTTCTCTTAGGTATAGTGGGAAAATGAGGAACGGAAACGGGACAACCTGTGACGGTGTACACGTTCGCGTGGGGAGGCAATACTTGTCCAATGGTGGTGGTGAGGCTTGCAGGAAACAATCGACAATCAACTGCCCTAACGCGCAGGTCACCTGCGTTGGAAAACGCCAACACGTAGTTTTCTGGGTTGGCAATAAAACGGCACAACAGCTGTGCACGCGGTCGCTTTGCTGGGAACGTGGAAAGTGAGACGGTGTGTTTCGGAAATCTGCGGCGCTTCTATGTAAATAACGGGGCCAGACACATGAATAACACCAACTTCACCTTGCAATACATCACCTGCAATGTATTTTAAAAAAGGAAAATTACACTTACTCATTTTTTCTATATCTGTCACTCTACCTTAAACCATAGTGTAGCACATATGTCCTGTAGTGGTGTTTGACTGTCCAGGGAACTAGAATCTTCGATTTAATCAAATTAGGATAAATACGCGACCAAAAAAAACAAACTACTAGAGACATTACAAAATTTAACCAACAAAGTCAGTAGTTTTGCACCTGGAATGCTCATGGAAAAGACAGTGGAATCGCCGGTCAGCTTTATGGCCGACGAAAACGTAGTACCAGAACATTTTGGGTTTAGTAATAAGCTCTTTAACGGAAAAGCCAAAAGCCGTATTATATTTTGTTTTTCCACGAAACTGCGAACGGTGCGGCGAAACAAGGCTCATGTCAGCCTAGGGGGCCATGAATAACAAGTGGAGTCCCGCCAACACCAGTGTTCGATTTGAAACCAAGGAACTTGTATATAAAATGCTGGGTTTATTCAATAACATACTGAGCTCTCCGCCCACAAAATACCGGGACAATCTCTCAAGGGACCTGATCACAAGTGAAGGTTTGGTGCAGTGTTTTAGAATTTTTTGTGCTCTCGCCTTGGGAATCTGTCAATTTAAGATTTTTGTCAATTTTTTTTTACCGCACCGGGATTTTAACCCAGGACATCCTGGGCACGAATACCGATCAGGTTTTCTTCTTGGTATACGGGTCGGGCGCTTGACCAATGCTGCCAAGTTGTATTTGCTTTACTCGTGGTTAGAGCTCTCTTGTGCCAGCAGTGGTTGTATACGCTTGTTCTCCTACTGCCCTTTGTGCTTCTGGCTGTTACCAACATACCCGGTATTGTTGGCCGTCAGACCAGACTACACATGTATTTAAGCCATTTTTGTGACTTTGTACCGAATGCGTGTAAACTCCATAGACGGGAATTCGAAAAAGAACTGAACGGTTAGTAGCACGAATGCCATTAATTTTGCGTAAACAAAGGCTACACGAGTAAATATGTTTACATTTCTTTTTTGTTTTCGGTTTAACGCATACCTGCTGCTTTCGCTTTAATTCCTTGTCAACTGCTGTAATATGCATAGATTACTACAGTTATAAATACTTCTGTAACACACCCGGATTATCTTTGACTTACCCGGATTTGAATGTTCAAATATGCGAAAATGGAGAAAGTTTACTAATCACTTGTCCGGCCCGCCGGTGGTCGCATCTGTTCACCTCCAGTGTGACTGGCTGCGAACCTACGACAGAGCGTATTCCTTACACCAAATTCATTCCCTACAGCGCGATCCTCAAGAATCTATAAGGTGACTAAATCTAAGAAATCCTGTTTACTTGGATATCAGTACCACTGTTGTAAAGCACCTGTCAGCTATTTTGCTTGTTTGCCAATAACCGATAATGGGGCTCGTATGCACCTGGACGGTTTTTAAATTGTTTGATGTTCTTTTACCCTAAATAATGTCCAACAGTGGTGTAAAATGCACGCCACGAAAAAACATCCGTCCAGCAACCAATTTTGACCCGCGTTTTGAAATGCGTAGATGAGGGGTAGACCTTGAATTAAAACTTCCCGAAATTGGCTCGAATTCGCACTATCAACAATTAAGTGTAAAATTGAACCGCATTCATCACTGATTGCTTCGTCATGCCATCGTTATGTTGCAACAGTTGTAATGGAAATACGGAACGTGATTGTGGAATATCAATCAAGGCGAAGAATAAAGTGGTTGTGGCCAAAAACAAACAAAAGAAAATTGCATATCGAAACTGAAATCGAGCGTTAAAGAAGTCATTTTTCGCCACAATCGCATGATTGGTTGTAGCGTGTGTTCGCCCGATTAGTTTTTTTTTGTTCTTTTATATATTACGAATGTCATATAAAGGTCCATGCTTTGTACATACACAAAAAAAAAACCGCCAGTTATCTGAATCGACGGAAATTCGTTTTGTTATGACACAATACATTATGTCACTTTTGAGGAAGATACTTTTACACCGGGGGTTCACAAAGTTTTTTCCAAACTTGATCCACGTATAAGCCTATGTAGCATAGAAATCTGTGCGAATGTTAACGCTACGATTTCGTGTAGTATTTCAACTTAAATATATAAACAAAAATAACAGGTGGTGGCCCTGTTTACACCTAATCATTAAAATTCGCACAGATTTCTGTTTTACATAGACTTATATGTGGGTCGAGTTTGGAAACAACTTTGTGACCCGGTGTAGTAGTATTTTCCCAATTTTGGCTCTTCACAGGCAAAATCTTCATGAGAGCAACAAACCCCGCACGTTCGGCTACAAAAAAATAAAAATTCATTTAGAAAAATTAACAAATTCAAAATATTATCTAAATTTCCATTTTGAGACTTCTTACTGGGTGTTCAAGTTTTTTGAGTTCATTCCTTACGATTCGAATACATTCCAAATCCAATCCGCAGTAATCCAGGTACAACGCCTCATCCACTTTCGGTATAATCCGACATATTGTTTCAGCGTGCTGTTTTTTGAACTTGTTTGAACCCAGGTAGAGAACTCCCAACTACATAAAATGTAAGTATTGGTCAAAATGTTCATACCCGCAAAATACATTTGACTTATAACTGGGATTACAATTAATTCCATGTTTCTCGTTGAACAAAAAAGAAAGTTTTCTACAAAATGTATCAAATCCACAACAAAAACAAAACAAGCAAACCTTGGGTTCCATCTTCATAATCGCCTCACAGATAATACTTAAAGTATGCAAATTTAACTGGCAGTCCTGCAACAACAGAATCAAGCCAGGTTTGCGAATACGCGGAAGGAAATCCGCCAACGCGAAAATATCGGAAATCTTCAGTGGAATGGAATTCAAGTTTAACACCTGACGACAAAAGGGGGCGATTTCATCTCTGAATTCTTCGCGTATTTCTTGTAAATCTCCAAGGAAGTCTGAAATGGGAAAAAATGTGTGTAAACCAACATGGCATCGCAAATTATTCTACTCTTTTAATCTTAGTGAAACAGAATACGGTGTGCAAGGAATTACTCAAAAGTTAAATTTTAAACGATGTGCAATAAAAGGTAAACTTTAGCGAAAAAAAGCATACGGCCATGGAACAAAACTAACCTCGCAACTCGTGTCCGCCCATGCTTCTATCTTGGAGGAATTCCGAAACCGTCGCCAACATCATTTTTTCACGCTTAACTGAAAAATAAGTAGGAAGGTTGCCACCATCCTGGAATCAAAATTTCGAAGAAGTGAAATGGAATGCTTTTTTTAACTACAGTCCGGTACAACAATTCCAAAAAAACCAAACATGTTCATTAAAATTACATTTTCCGTTTTTTGTGCCTCATTGCCTTAAACTTTACTGGATATTACAGCTACTGTAAAGTGATTATGCAAGACCTACAGGTAGTCTTTTGAAATACCGATAAACCCTATTATCATCTAATCAGTGTACAGATAAGTTACGGCATCGCAGTCAAGGTATTGCAGAGTTTCCTTAAAAAGGTTTTTCAAAAGCTACCCAAATCTAAATACCATGGTCTATTGACGTTTCTTCAACTGGTGTGATCCTGGCACATGGCAGAGCACTTGATGTGGATGGTATTGCACTTCTTACGGTTGGACTACTTTTGTGTTCTGTGCAATGTATTTCGAAAAATATACAATTAAACAAATACAATAATGTTATAACACATTATGCACTACCAAATCCTGACTAATATAGAGGCATGACCTAGCTTACTACAGAGCAGCGACACCCAATAATCTTAGCTATGATGGAAAATGGTTACAATTTATCTTTTCTGCGACCATATTCTAATCTAACCCAACCAAAAACATCAATTGTCTGATACGAGCGGTATTGGATGTTTGTCGCTGTATTGTTGTTATTAAATGTTTAAAGTTGTCAAATGCTGTCGAAAACTGAAGAAAAAATCAAACACTTACCAGCTGGTTTAGATTGCTTATGGAAAAGTCTTGGTAAAAGCTTCATAAAAGCTCTGGGTTTTTCTGTGACAGATAAAATAATAAAATAGTAAGAAAACAAGAGAAGTGTCATGAAATGACTATACGAATCAGATCAAATCCTGACTCACTATAGGAGAGTAACTTAACCTGCATTGAGCAGCAACATGAATTTATCTAAAACAACAAACGTGTCAAATCAACAACAAAGTAATGTATAGTACTTCACTACAGCAACGTGATCGCTGGAACGAAGCAAAATAGGGGTGTGCTATTAAACTGCCCAACCTCGATGTTTTTTATCGTTGCTAAGAGTGGATGGCTCTGGGGCACTGAAAGCAATCTTGCCTAAAACTGGTGAAACATTCGCTTCACTGGAACTGCTTCTCTTGGCTGGATAAAAAAACAAAGTATTTACTGTAATTCAACGGCATTTATTCATACCAAGGGTTCGACCTTGCATGAAGATTTAAGATAACAAAAAAACAATTAGTTTACGGTGACAAAACAATATAGCTAGGTTAAAGGCACTTTTTCCAGGAGAGTCTAACCTTTTTTCTGTGTGTTTGTTTGTTTTCGAAAAAGTCTTGATGAAAGCTTCTTCAGTCGTTTGGGTTTTTCTGTGACGGAAACAAAAAGTGCAAAGTAATAAAATTATATCACTTAAAACAGTCTCGAATCCTCTATAAAGTTTCTGTGCTCATCATCAGTGCAAGGCATCATTTAAATAACTGACAGAGAAGCATGACCGCTGAATGGGCATACAGGTGCAATTAGCTCAGAAAAAAAGGGGAAAGTTTACTATAGCATTTTAGCTTTGGCGCACAGTTTTCTACTTATTTTTGCACCAGAGTGCTTTAATTTAGTACGTCACTATATATGATGATTACATATATATGTTGAAATGTTTGTTGAAATGAAGTAAACGAAAACGGTGCTATTTAATTAACGAACCAATGTGCTTTGGTTCCTCACTGTTAAGAGTGGAGGGTGGTTGATCACTCGAAGCTATCTTGACCAAAACTGGTGACTCATTTGTTTGACCGGAACTGTCTCTATTGGCTGGATAAACACAGAAAGGTAATTACTCTGAAGAAAATTATTGCGGGACAAGTTGCTTGAAACTGTCAAATAAAACTAATTCGAAAGGAAATCATACCTTTGTGTTTGTGTTTTGCTTGTTTGTGGAATAGTCTTGAAAAATTCGTGAGCCCCTTGCTTTCCTCTGCGGCAGAAAAAATGTTATTGAAGAGAAGCGAATGTCTGAAGCGTCTAAATGAAAATTCTCTATCCCATAATGCACTGCCGATTCTTATACAACACTCATATAATTGTTTTATGTTTTTTTAAAAATATTATCACAATATTTCCTGGCAATGTTTTGAACCTTGGGGATTGGAAGTCGTTGGAACGCTTGATGATTTGGACGAGACTGATTCAACATCTGCTTGAGTCAAACTTCCTCTCCATGCTGTAAAACAACATGATTGGCTGAAAACAATAAAACTGCTGCACTGTGACAACATATAGGGTATAGCATTTACCCCTATTTACCGTTTAAATTTTTTTCACCTTAGTTCTTCATATGTTGCACATACCTGTTTTTTGCCCAAGCAAAAGGCCGCACACAAAACGACGAACCATTGCCCAATGAGGTTCAGTGACCAAGTAAGGGACAATTTTTTCAAATTCTTCATCTGGCATGAACATAGAAATGTAGAAAGCCCCGAAAATTTCTTGCAGCATTTGATGAAGGTAGTAAAAGAGGACATCTCCTCCTTCGAAAACTCTCCGTCTTGGTAGCCAGGAGAATTTTGCCAACTTGATTACTACATCCTGCACTTTTACATCTTCCAGACCTACTTTTTGAAGGTCATCGTGTGTGAACACAACGGTTTTATGAACCATACCTTCGTAGGCCATTTGCCCAAGTGGGAGCTTAAGGTCATCTAATTTCTCTCCTTTTGCATGTTGGGAGTGACCAAGTTGTTGCAAAATAGCATCGAATACATTGGTTACAGTGGAAATGTTGGATACATCACCAAATAACCCGGCATAAATAATAAATTGTAAGAGCATAGGGTTGCGACATAAATCAAGCAATTGTGGAGATTTGGTTTCGAGCTTGTTCCATAGTTCATTTGCTCTATCGGCTGCATAGGCGTTAAACAATGACTTTGCATCCTTTGAAGAAAGATCACTGACATAAATTGTGAGGTTAGGGCGAAGTCCTGGAGGAATTAATAGTAATGAGTGGGGCCGAGAGGTAAAAATCAACATAGATTTGGGGAAAAATTGCCTACTGCAGAGGTTAGCAACAAGTTGTTGCACTGACATGGGTGTATTAAACTTTACATTTACCGGTGCCATATTTTCTAATGTCCAGGTTGCTTGATCTAGTCCATCGAAAATGAAGGCACACTTTTCTGGGTTGTTTATCATCCACTGAAAAACCAAAGTGAGTGTTTCCTCAGAAACATCGATATACTGGTTATCCAACAGAAGCTCCCGGATAGTAAGCTTTCTGTCACCGTAGTTAAGATACATGAACTGGAGATGAAGCACTAAGTGATTTTCTGTATCTAATTGCCTGCACAATCTCTTTGAAAGTGTAGTTTTCCCGCATCCTGCTGGACCCAGAAAAGCCAGGAATAGGCCTTGCTGCTTTTGTTCCTGGAAATCTGAAACAAGTCCCTGGAAGTTTACATCTTCACCAACAAATCGATCAATGTCTCCCTTGCTTGTTGATGGCTGAAACTCATTTTCGCTGTTTGGATCAATTCCTTTATAAATGTCAGTATCTATAAGTGCTGGATAAACTTCTGGAATTTCTGATTTCATAAGCTCTTTACTGTAAGGGAGAACATCCGGATCAAGTTTTTCAAGCTGATGTTGTTTGATTTGGTCAACTGCATGTTGTAATCCGTCTTCTGCAAATTTTCAATAGGATTTTGAATTATGAATCAAAGTTACCTTTATGCTAAACAATTAGCTGTGGTACAAAGCGCAGCACGAAAGTTTTTTGCAACCAGGTGTTTTTTTAACACTGTGCTGCTTATATTGCCTACAAATATACACATATTTTTAATCGAACACTTTAATTACGCAAAAACCCATTTCCCAAGTTTCCCTCTTAACGCGTTTACAGAAAATTTGAGAGACAATCAGGCAATTCATCCATAGATCTTTTCAGGTTTGTCTCGGATTATTTTGCTTTGATGCGCCCTCACGCATGGAATGCGTGCTAAGGGAATATATAATTTTAGTTGTTCTTCTTTCAATTTCAACTTAATTATAGTTTTTCTTCTTTAAATTTTAAAACTTCTTTCAGTTTGATTGGGGTGGCCCATCGTTCCGTTTATATCCCTTTGGATAATTGCTTGTGGGGTTGCCATGTTTAAGATTTTACAACTGTATCCTCAGTTAGCTGTTTTTTTTGTATTTGGTTGCATTGTGTGTTACAATACAGCTAACATTACAGGTTTCCGCGTAAAGTTGCTTGTTTTTTTAATACTAATTTAGCTTGCGTGTTTCCTGCATTATTCATTCCTAAGACCTAAACAGGCCTGATATCGATTTAATTTAAATTTATTCCTTAATGAAGGACTTCCTTAACATTTTTATTCCACGGCCTAATTTTGAAAACAGAATTTTAAATCCGACCCTTTAAAAAAAAAATCAAAAATTCAGTGCCTTTAGCAAACAAATAAAACCACAAAATTACAATTGGCGACCATAAATGAAGTGGCGACCCATAGTTTAAGATTCCCTGTATCAAGAGATTTATTTGATGCACCGCGAGGAAACACTAATCCTAGAATGCATCTTTGTAAATACAGGGTGATGTTATGAGCGGATAGTCGAGAATCATTTCAAACAGTAAAAGATGCCCATGATTGGGTCATACATGTAATGTGATCATTCTGTACCTTGTTGAATACAAGCTTGGGAAGTTATTGGAGCATCTGATTCAGTGCGAGCTGATGGTGAAGCCGGTTGGTGGTAATGTTCATGATATTGTACCACAATCTGATTTTGTACACTTTGGTTTTGTACACTTTGGTTTTGTACACTTTGGTTTTGTACACTTTGGTTTTGTATGTCACCGATGACAAGGTTCTAAGAGGATAATGGTATTACTAACAGTAAATCATAATGTATATAACACAATATTTCAAACGAGCACCTTTTATGGTTTATTTTATGTTTTATATGTTGGGACTTCGCTTTATAAATTCACTTGATTGAAAGCCTTACTTTTCATCGTACTGTTTTTTAACTATCAAGGATCTTAAGAAGAGAACTGGATTTCATTTTTGGAGGATATGTCCTCGTATGAACATAACAATGTACCCAAATATTTTCGGTTTTATCAACGTAAATGAGACTTAAAAATCATTCAGAGCCGCAGACTGTGGTGCACACTGTTTCGACACATAAGGTGACATTACTGCAACTGGTGACAGTAGCTCTCAGTCCTGATATTGTATATCATATATTTTGCATTTCGAGTTCCAATATTCGTTCCTACCACAAACTTTCCATACTACAAATCTCCAAAACTTCGACTCTTCCGCGGTAAACTGGATTTGTCACCTTGCATGTTTGTATGTTGAATGAAAGAGGCTACATAACTACAATGATCTTAAGGTGTACACTGAATGCGTTTGTAAAATCGCGTAAGCCATTAGAACGCCAAATGCTGCTCAGTAATATGGACGCAATCCCATGCAAACGGAACAAACATGTTTATTCGCGCCGCAGTTACTTGCGTTGGCGTTATCAGGCGGCATCGCACTTAGCGTATAATAGACCACAACGCAAGGTTGCCACATTGCAATGCGATTCAAGTCGTCGTAATATGACGATATTTGTGCGATTTCGCGCGGCTTCATTCGATATAACCACCTTTGTGACTTTATGTTCCGTGACTTTACTAAACTGGTGAGCCTGACAAACAATCAGAAAAAAGCAACCCACTTACATCGACATTAATATTTTGTGAATTGTTTTCTTCTTCTGTTCGACGTTCGGTCATTCTAGTATCAGCGGATACTTCTTTGTATTGCAAGTACAGTGCATAAATATGTTATACCGACATACAAGCTGGGGAAACAGACAATCTTTGTAAAGTTAAGGTACAGCGATGTTTAAAAGTAAATAGTTTCTTTTCGACACAAGTCTTACAATAACTTGAAGATGGATCGTTATGTGAAAAATATGGTTATGTTTTATTTATTAGACTTTACCTGGTGGGTAACGTATGTTTATACATACAAGTATAAAAACGAACATGCTTCTTTTTTTAAAGATTGTATTGTTTTAACTTTACCCACTATTATCTTGCACGAGGAACAAACATTCTACATACTTGATTTGCGTACCGACACGTACTATAACAGCACTAAAAGCGCACGGAGAGAACCACAATCAACCCAACGCCTAAGTGAACAGTTTACTGCAGAATTTCAGACGTACAAGCGTTCCAGGCCTTTCACTACATCAACGTGCGCAATTGACCATGACCAAGTAACGAATACGTGACCGAAAGCTCCCATTCCATCCCGTCCCGACTACACCCACCCCATCGCATTCCCCATACTCTCCATATACTTCCTTATGTGAAGATTTACACAAGCGCTTGAATCGGTAACGTTTGTGGTTTTATAAGCGCCAAAACAATTTTATCAGTGATAGTATATCATCGGAATAGATGTTTGTACAAATGAAAACGTCGCAACAAGTTATCCCACATATCTCATACTGTGGATTCAGGTTTAAATGTGCAACCATCAGCTGTCGCGTGACACAGCTGTGTTTTATGGCTCCTCAGAAAGTTGTCGTGACGCGCCACGTACAGTAATTGTTAATCTTTCCAATTTTAAATCGTAAGGAATTTACGAGGATTGCAAATACCAGTGCTTGGACAAACCTCTTAAACTGGTCATTGTTCGTTTAGCGGTTAGACGAATCGGGCGTAATTTCCTTGCTTTTAAATTCAGCCTCTCGAATCGCTGGTTCTCAATCATCCGTGTCCGCGGTAACACAGGCTTGGTAGGAATTCCATTAAGTGTTATTTGGTACATGTTTGGGCGCCTGACACGTTAACCTTTATGGTTATATTGATGTTTATGCTATTTTGTTTTTCATATTTGTTGTTCTTGCGCGTTGATATTCTTTTTTGTGTACTATTGGATGATTTTCCTTTGTTCAACTTTGATGAAGTCCCGCCGAATGGCATAACGAAAGATTGGTGAAACAAACACTAGGTTAATTGTTTGCCATACTATGCTGTGCAATGAACTACCAGCTGGCGTTATTTAACATTTTACACCGGCCTACCCCTCGACTACAGCACTGAATTTACGATCATTCGGGCGAATAAAAAACTGCTTTGTGCTAACAAAGCTCTCTTTAGTCACATTATTCGGTTGCTGACCTTCAACAGCAAACCACTCGCCAACTTCGGCAAAAATATGATTACACAGAAATGCCCAAGAAATAAAGAATAAACATTAAGAGAGTAAACAAACAACCCTTTTTTAGCCTGAAGAAATCTAAATTGTTCAGCACACCGCGAAGTCACTGAACCATGCAAACAAGAAAAAACTGTTGTCACTCTATTTGTTTCCAGTATTAGTATCTTGGGTTAAAGTGACTGTAACTGTTTATGTGTATGAAGTTTTGCAAATTGTTTTATGTAGCTAGTTTTGCAAGGATCAGTTCCTATATTCCATATTCATTGCATAACGCTAGGTTTAAATGTAACTTAGTGGTAACATCTAACAAAATGCAAGTTATCTGATTCATAGAGCGCAGGCAACTTACAGTCACTGTAAAGAAGCGCCGATACACTAACAGCAACTTTTTCGCCTGTTTTTCACCGCGATTGTTTACCCACACTCACAAACTTACCTAAATAACCACACAGCTTGTAAAACGATCTTGAAACTAACGGCTCTGAAGTGAAAAGTAGAGCCCGTGAAATATTACAACCTTTCCCAACTCCCGGTTTTCTTTACAATCTTTAACTGCTAAACAGCGCCACCAAGCGCATGGAAGGAATGTAAAAATGTCCACTAGATAGCACAACGAACAATATGTTTACGCTACTTACACGTTTGACCCTGTGCTGTCTCTGTTGGAGTAAAATGTAATTGTTGATTGGTTTTTAGTAACGTGCGACTGAGAGTACATTAGGTGACGAGAATATGGAAGCTGCGTGAAGATGGATGGCCTCAATACATTTAATTTGAAGCCATTTTATTGTTCTTTACCATGCGTGAATACAAGATGGAAGAAGTGGATATGGTCTTTCGAGTTGTTCGCCGAAAGTAAAATAGTGTCGAATGATAGTCAAAGACGGGCCATGGTATTCAATTGCGCTGGCATGAAAGTGAAAGATTTTTTGTCATTGAAATAGAGAAAGAGACTAATATTGGTGATAAAATAATCAATGTTTATAATAGTCCGTTTATAACTTGTTACGCGACTTAAACAGAAAGCCGAAATGCGCGATTGTGAAAACCTTGATGAATAAACACGGGAGGAAGTAATTAAAAATTGCGAATTAATTCTTTGAAATGTTAGTTGCTGGAACGCGGCAAGAACTTGGATCTTGCTTTTCCTGAGGGAAATTGCACGGGTGTTTGACCTAAGCGAGGAACACGTAACAGGCATGGAGGGTTGTTACACGCCGCTAAACAAAGTAAGGGTATTGCAACCGAAATACATTGCACAAAAGGTAAGACGAATTCGATGAAAACCTGATTATTAACATTGTCCAGCTCTGGGGAAAATATGCATTAAATGTTAATGCGCAGGACATTGTTCTGTATGTTGCAAGGCGAAAAAGAACTTTGTTGTCGGCGCCGTTGACAATTGCAGTGGGAAAACACGGGGAATACACTTTTAAATTAGTCGGTAGGAAGTCTGTAGTTGTGAATGTAAATTTGGGGTTGTTGGAGTTGGAGTTCTCATAGACACGGGGGATCCTGTAATGTCATTGACCGAGAAACATGTACTTAAAATCAATACAGATTCGTTACCCATGTCAGAAAACGAACAAACAACTTCAAACCTGTGGCTAGAATAACCCCTCGATTTTTTTTTTTTGGTTCGTTTTGGCGTAAATAAGTTTGTCATACGGGAAGTCATTGGCGGATGAAAAATTTTTCGTTGTCAATGGTAGACCATTGGGTCGTCGAACTGCGCTTAGATTGGGTATTGGGGAATTTCCTCCCATCAACGCTTTACAAGCAACAAATCCTATGTGGGAAATGTCTCGGATTGTTCAAATGGATTCGGGAAGCTAAAAACTTTCAGTTAGGCATTCAGGTTAAACCCGTTTACCCGTTTACACGTATAGCAAGTCGGTTTAACCCATTGCGCAGCCCCTTATAGGCGCGTACCATTTTATATACATGATAAACGTGAAAAGAAGTCAGAAGAAGGTGAAAAGTACGACATTATTGAAAAGATGTCAACATTTTCCAAAACTCACCTAATTGGGCATATCAATTTCATCATGACTTAATGGTCATCACCACACTTTCTACAGAAAGGATTACATCGCTACAAGCCTCTCGTGTTTGGAATAAGTTGTGCACCAGAAATGTACCAAAAACCAATCCAGAAAGTATTGTCTGGTTGGCAGGAGTGCACAAAATTTTAGACGTTATCAAAGTGTTTAGGTCAAATGTAAGAGCATAGAACGTTTAGTCAAGGTGTAACACGAACACAGGTACCGGATTACAAGTATCTGACCTGTAACGGAGACTTGACCCAACATGTAACCTCCATTCTTTAAGTAGGAATCAGTAAAACAAAAATCACTTTAAAGATACACGATAATTTAAAACAACTTGCAAATTCTCTCTTTCACACAAGAAATAGCAGAAATCAAGAAAAATAAACTACACTTCACAGATACAGAAAATTTTAAACTAACTTAATTGTTCTTCTGGTACAATTAAACGTTGACCTGGTGTTATTATAGTTCAATTTCGCTTTCCTGCACCATCAATTTCTTCCTCTTGCTCCATTAGTGTCTTCCTACTGCACCCTCAAACTTATAAGGTATGGTTGGAACTTGTACCTCGTATAAGAATTCCCTCTCAACACTGTATTTATTGATAACGACAAAATAATCGGACAAACATTCGACAAAACGATTGTTAAAACTTTGGTGAAAAATATTTTTCTGCAAAGAAACTTAAAAGTGGCGTGCTTGCTCTTTATTCGTAGTGAATCGAATGATGAGAACATGGCGTGCCACATGACACGTGAGAGAATCGCACGAAAAAGGCAACACGCACTAAAACTAACAAAACCCGCGACGGTACATCTTTACAACATATTATGTCGCTACAAGACAACAAATTAGCCGCTATCGTGTGCCAAGTAGTAATTGATTGTTAGGAAAAAATCAAATTTCAAGGGAAAATTTTTTTGCTGCGCATTTGATGCAAAGTTGACGAAAAGATGTGAATTATAATGCTATTTACGCAGAGAGTTTGTTCCGAGAAAAAAAAAAGTTTACAATATCTTGTTTGCATTAAAACATCTGTGATACAAGGCACAGAAAATACAGGGCGAGGTTTATGTACAAGGCGTGTGAGAGGGGGTTTTGATGGGGTGCTTTTAATTTTTTGGTTAATATTTGAAGATGGCAGGATATAATTTCCTCTGCGAATAGTTTGTATTCGATTAGTTGGTTGCATGAATCGTTTTCAACATCATAACATCGTAATTGCAACTAACATTCATACAACTACAAAATGTGGAGGAAAAGTCACAGGAAACAAGGCCGTCAGAATCTTCGCGTCATTGCAATGCCAAAATGACTCTACTCAAATTAATGTCAAGCTTTCCAACACTTACACATGGTAAAAATGTCCATGTGTTGGATGGCATCTGACGTGGACAACGAGTCTGGCTAAATTATCGTGTAACCATGGTACATAAAATGATGACACACAAAATGCAACTGAAAAGCATCTCGGCTATAATATAAACAAGTAAACCGCAAAACGGGAATGCGGAAACGATCCAAAATGATTCGTGAATTTTTATTCTTCGGTTCGGGCAGCTTAGATCTTGTGTCGAAGATGTTACTTCATGTGTTTCATTAAAAAATATGTCATTTGAAATATTATTTTGTGATCGAATTACTCTGCCATCACAAGTTAAATAGCATTCTAAACAAAAAAGGTACGCGTGACGTCAAAAACAAGATTTGTTTTTGTAAATTGGCTGACTTCATATTTTCCACATACTAAATGCAAGGTTTATTTACAGGGTGGTTTCTGCTTCAACCACATGTAAGTTTTCTCGGTTAGCAACCACAGCCATATTTTCCTGTTGCTCTACTTCTGGTTGACGGCCGAAAACGGCACGTAAGCCATCACGGACTCTATCATAAAGCAGTTTCGGGGCGTTGGAATAGATGAGGGGATTTAGAGAGCTGTTGATGGGGAGCAGGATAATTGCTGACACAGCATACATGACTGGAGGCAAAGGGACTCCACCGATGTTCAAAAATGCCGCGATCGAAATTGGAACCCAGCAAAGAAAATCGGTAATTATCAGTCGAAGGATTTTCTTTTGCATTTCTGCCGAAACAATTTGCATTATTGGAATATTATATATGCAAAGAGAAATGTGCTTACCTTTGTTTTGTGTTGCCGCCCTTCCATCTATTGGTCTCTCGTTCACTTGCCTGGCACTGGCAGTTGACTTCTTGTAAATCCAAAAATATGTAATTGCCACAAACATGAAAGCCAGGAAGTTGAGAGTAATAATAGCGATTGAATATCCCCATGCCTTGTCAATTGTTGTTACATAAAGTTTGCTGATGCAAACGCTGCTGCTGCTATAATATCTGCGCATAAAAATTTTGTGTCATCATAATTAGAAATTTTGCGCGAATGGAAACAAACCCCAAATATCCAGAAATGTGAAATAACTCGGTGTAATTGTAATCCTTAAGAATATCCATAAAATCCATCCAGGAATTAGCATCATTTACTCGCATGAGGGTAGTGTCGAGTACTTGGGAATCGTAGCTTTGGAAAGTTACAAATCGATCCAAGAAGTTATTCATGTCTGTGTATATAACGCTAGTGTAATTTAAACTAGTTTGAACATCGACATCTACGACAATATCTTACTAGAAAAGTCGACTGCAACATTGTCAAAAAACGGATTCTCATTCATCCAAGCTTTGGTTTCAAACAAATGTTGAAGTTTAGTTGTGAGTGGAATAAAAGCAATTGTAAACGAGAATGCCCAAGAGAGAATAATGGAAAGGATGACTGTTTTCAAATCCGGTTTCAAGGATGCATTAAATGGCTGAAACACAGGAGAACATTAACGTGTTTTCACTAAAAGCAATAGGTTTTCAAGCCCGTCGATCCCTTTAAATCGAGGGACGGAGAATGTAGTTTTCTGATCAATTCCATCCTGCTGGAAATTTTATTCGGAAGATCTCCATTAGAATGGGAATCTAGCTATATCTGTCGCAGTGATATAAAATAAGTTTCCGGAATGATATACGCGGATTCGCAGTTTTTATAACATAATATTTGTCAGTACTATAACAAACCAATCTTTATGTGCGTTGTCATAAACGTTTGGAAAAATGCGCCACCGTCTAACCAAAGTTGGCATAACTTGCTCGACCAAATACAACTGTTCTACTCACGTTTTTCACAGCATACAGGCGGAACATGGTCAATAAGACCATTGTAAGCACAGATGTTTCGCTTGAAAGCAAAACCAATACACCCATTGTAGTGCAACTTCCGCTTGATCGCCAAATAAGGTCGTTGGCGCAATAATTTCCGGAGTATCTGACACTAGCGGCTCCCAGCATGATCAGATAAACTCCCATGAGTAGATCGGAAACGGATAGATTCAAAACGAGCAGATGGTTTGTGCGAAACGAAGCAGATTGTGATTCTGTCGTTACCAGAGCTTTGCTTTCCATCACAATGACAACCTCAATAACAAAGTTTTAAAATTTTGAAACAGATTATTTCACTGTAAAGTCAGGCCCAAAAAAACTAAAGTAATTTTACCAAATTTCCGACAATGGCGAACACCCCCATTATCCATACAATAGCTCGCAGAAATGGGTTTGCAATCAACTCGTATCGTGATGAAAATATGTTTTCGATGATAATTTTTGTTTTTGTGGGGCACTCGTCTGACCAGTCTGTGCAGTCGCCCACTCCATTGAATTTCTGTGAAACACAAAACGAGAGAACGAAAAGAGAAAGGCAAACTATCCGCTGCGTTGCACCTACTTAAGTATAAAAGCTTTCTTATTTTGAGTTTACCTTTTCCTTCTTGACGAAGAGTGGTTCTTTGTTTTCGCAATAAAATCTTCCGTCATTTGTGCAGTTTATTTCGTCACTTTGATCATCGCAGTTGATTGTGAGGTCACAAACAACCGATTCGTGGACAGAAATCTGGAGTTTATAAAACATGTTTATTTCGTTTGTGTCACAGAGAAACAAACAATTCGAAACTGCAATAGTATTTGGTATCATTATGCATTACACTTATGCATTATTAAAAAATCTCTTTAGAGTTAACACGAGAACAGTTGGACACTGTAAGCGATTTTGGCAACGGATATTTTTACTTTAGCTCCATTTGACGTTGGACAGTAGAATCGTCCTTTCTCTGTGCACATTACTTCTGGATATTCGTCACTCTCATCCTGGCAATCGATAAAACCGTCGCAGACTTTTGACATAGGTATATTGAGATAAAGTCCGTCTTTTGTGTCGCAGTGTTTGCGGTGTTTGCAAAGTTGAAAAACTTCATCGTGCGTAACGTTTTGATCTAAATGAAGAACCCTACCAGGGCAGTCCCGTTTCCCATTGCAAATTTGTGAGAACGGAATCCACCTCCAACTTTTCCTTTCCTATGAAAAACACATCTCTACGTGTTATGTTGTTTTGCGAACGACATGTTACTCATGCTGGAAGGAATATTTATGGTTTCATTTTTAGCAAATCTTTTTAATATTGTAAGGCTTGTCCAGATTTCGTGGTTGTCTGTTACTCGAAGTTTCGTTACTTGAACCTTTATCGAAATACAAAAACCTGTGCAGAGCGAGGCAATGGACCATTGTCCTTAGCATAATTGCCACCGACGTACTAACAAATTTTCTAAATTCGTCGGCACGCCTCAACACAAACATATACATGAACTATACACAAGTTACACTGTCTGATTATCCATCCAACAGAGCACGTGACAGAAAACCTTTCGTTAAATTGTTTAACTCATGCATTCGAGAATGTGTTGCCTTAATGTGATTGTGTTGGTCGCGTTCATGTCGTTCCGAAGTCACGTGATCGACTCAATGTGGCACGAGTAACCGAAATTGTTAAACGCATATATTTTAAATTGAAGTTTATGCAACAAGTTAGTTGGTATGCTGCATTGGTGTATAAGCCTACTAAGGAACGTTACCAAATAAGTCTGTTTTCTTGTAAACTCAATTTCGACAAAAAAAAGTTGTTTCACTTACGTAACACATTCCTCCAAATTCTATGGCTTGATGTGGTTCGCAGAGCCAAAAGTCAGGAAAACTGAAAATATTTGCCCGTCTGTAAAAAACATAAAAAATAAAATAAAAAATATGCGTGTTCTCCACTGAAGCAAAAACTTCACCCAGTGCTGTTTTCCTTTGCATCGGACGAAAAGTAAGCAAACGTTTACATTATTTTTTCCTCTTATTAAAATCAACCAAGAATCTCAGTGAATTCTCGGTGATTGTAAGAAATATAGGTAACATGCAAATTTTGATACTTCTATATCGACTTTCGGTAAGTGAGGTGTGGAGAAAGGCAGTGAACAATTTTATGCAACAATCAAACCAGTCAACTTGCTTTCTCTATTGGTCATCATTTTTGAAATTAGGGTTGCGTCAAATTGCTTTCAACGACCTTACCTAGGCTGCTAATATTGGTGTCGAGAGCGTCATTATTTACACAGTACTTGTTAAGTGTTGTGGAAAGCGTTAGTTTTGATAAGCCTTAGCTTGGTAAAACTGAATGCATCTTTATGATGTTTGTGTCCTTTGATGGTTTTCGACATTAACCTTTCAGAGCAATATGAGGTCTCTCACTTTGAATATAGCGAGGAGATTTAAAACGAGGCAAAATTTTATCATTATGCGAACAACGAATCATTTTTCAGTGGAATTTTCGTGTCGCTTTAGCTGTTGACTTGCCACAACCCAGCCTATTCTGTTTAATTGGTTAACCTGCGTTACATGGAATCCACCGTTATCGTTAAAACCCAATGTTAAATGCCGAATTCGCAACCCCACGATTATCTTAAAGTTTCATTACTTACAAAAATGACTTGCCACACTCGATTTTCCCAGATTGACAAAAACATTCATCACTTTTATCAGGGCAATTAATGACGCCGTCACAAACGTTTGATCTTGAGATGATCATGGGGTCGTTTGTACATTGGAAACATAACCGATGATTAAATGTGTGAGAACTACGAACATCCCTGAATAAACAAATATCCCATGACTGATATAGATACGGAACTGTCATAATGTTACTGTTGCAGAGTGTAACTAAAAATCGTACTATATTTCTGTCGCAAAGTTTTTTTACAAAACACATTAGCGGAAATACCTGACGTCTCCAATCTCAGAGGTGTAACACAAATCCGATTTATCGTCACAATCGGCAATGCCGTCCCAAAGAAACATTTGCGGAAGATTGCAATTCCTGCCATTCCGAGCACACTTGAATCCATGTTCGCCAATCGGGCGTTGGAAAGCTGATGGGCAGTCATTGCAAATATCGCCATCACAAACAGTCGAACGTTTCAAACAACCTAAATTCGGACACTGGAAATGGGAGGGACAGAGGTACTCACATGGGGAATTCCCCAAGCAATGAGCAAGCTTGTCGCAGATTTCATTTTTTGAGTTACAGGAAATTTTGGTTTGATCCATTGTGTTGTAACAGACTCCATCATTGTCGAAGCAATTGCAACGTGGCATTGAACTAAATAATTGATGGTTAATTTGCATCACCAAAACAAACGGCTTATTTAAACTACCCAAAATACTCGTTAATGTTATCCCCGCATTGCCGAGGTGTTTTCACATTGCAACTGCATTCATCGCTCATATCAGGGCAATCAATGACGTCATCACAAACACTTGACCTTGAGATGATCATGGGGTCGTTTGTACATTGGAAACATAACCGATGATTAAATGTGTGAGAACTACGAACATCCCTGAAGAAACACAAGTTCCATGACTGACAAAAATTTAAGAACGGAATTGTCATATATGTGCAAAAAAGCCATATTATTGCAAAGCTGCAATTGTCATATTTTATTGCAACGTATAAATAGAAATCGTACTATATTTTTGTCGCAAATTCGTAATACACTGACAAAATTACTCGACACACATATCAAATTATTACCACATCTAAGATAGTTTTAACAACATACATTAGCGGTTGTGGAAATACCTGACATCTCCATTCTCCGAGGTGTAACACAAATCAGATTTATCGTCGCAATCGGCAATGCCGTCCCAAAGAAACATCTGTGGAAGATTGCAATTCCTGCCATTCCGAGCACATTTGAATCCATGTCCATTATTCCAGTGTTGGAAAGCTGGACAGTCATTGCAGGGATCGCCATCACAAACAGTCGAACGTTTCCAACAAGCTGAATTCGGACATTGGAAGTGGGAGGGGCAGACGTCGCACATTGTTTTTCTAAAACATTGGATATTTCTTTTGCAAAACTCCTCTCGTCGCAGGGCGCATGCTTGATTTGAACGTGGTTTATCGTTCCTGTGTTTGCACCTGCATCAAAATTATAGATGTATTTGCTCATGCAATAATGTATACGTGAGCTTTGTATGTTTGTAAATATGAAGAGTCGAAGTAACTGACATTCTGTGAATTTTAGTATTGGCTTGAAATAAACCAAATGCCTAACTTATAACGCACGACGGGTATGCAGCGGTTGAATGGAGTTGTGGGAATAACAATACGAAACAAATGGAAAGTAACATTCAAGTCGTGACCAACAAATGACAATATATTCTTCTCATGGTGGACTTCGGAACTATTACTAAAAATATTTCCGGTACAGAAGAGAAATCAGACTGTGTCGAAACTTCGCAGCAGCGGATTGTAATCTTTGTTATGGGGAAAAAACATTTACCACTAAGATTAAATTTGGCAAAACAACAGTAAAATTTTAAGTGTGTAATGTCACAAAATTCTATTTTGGTTAGAACACCATTAACAACTTTTCGAAGCTCTTGATAATCGAGCGACAATACAAACAACTCTTGGAGGAAAGTGGCCTCGTGTCAATCCAAGGCAGTAGCTACCGTCCCCTTTGGTGACGGTTCCAAAGCCAGACAAAACCAAAAGACTGGTGGGGGGTTCACAGAGTTTTTGAACAAAACATACATACAACTACAGAATTTTCAACCTTAGATTCCTTGTCAAAGACAATTTCAGCAAATCGAAATTTTGAAGCCAAATTGAAATTAGTAACAGATGCACCCAATGAAGCATTTGTTGGAGTTCTAAATTAAGTAAAGAAAGGAATTGTGGAACACTGGATTTTGTTTGAGCACTTTTAACCATTCTGCTCTTGTTAGAGAGTTAACAGCTATATTCCTTGCTTTCAATCACGTCAGATACATGATAGAGGTACGTAAGGTGAGAGTGCGTACTAATCATGAAACACTCATTGTAGCCATGACTTTCAACACTATGATAAAATAGAGGCCAAGCAGAAGTGTTTGCTACATTCAGACTTCAGTTAATTGCCTATGGTCTGAAAATGTGACATTCAAGCGTCATCGGGCGAATTGGTACACTGTGCTCCAATTCAGGTTCCTTGCGATTTCGTGCATTCATTACATAATCTTCCAAGCCTGCACCGAATTTTATTTTGGCGCCTCTGCATAAACACAAACCTTCTTCTACCACATATCCGCTTCTCTGTGTCGCCTGTGGTATGTCGGAAGACTGTGCCAAAACGGATTTTCTTGTCTCTCTTTAGAGTCTCGCGTACGTGAGGTTTTGTCGACATTCGATTTATGGCTTAACCAATAAAGGTTGTCAACCGCCTTACGTTTTGTGTTTGTAACGTATGTGAAATATTCTATTGTGCGCATGCACGTGGGCGGAAATGTTTGCCTCTCGTCTAACAACAAAAAAAACAGTCCTGTTCATTTAGAAGTATTTCATGTTTTTCCATTGTGGTAACACCACAACCATTCACAATGAACCATACCTTGTCTCAGATTTACGTTTTGCGCCTTACATTGATTTAAATTTCCTTTTTTATCATGTGAGCCTTTCGCAAACTTCATTTGTATTGAAACCGTGAAAGTCCAACATATATCACAATGTGTGTTTTTCAAACCGCTTGGTTTATTTTAAGCCACGTTCTTTTTAGTAAACATTCCTCGAGGTCTGTTTGCGCTATGCGGCACCATCACCTCATCAACCAATTAAATTGCTGTCAGGGGGACTTGCATACATGCCTTCAATTCCTTCACAACGATTGGGTTGTGAAATATACATTGCCCTTGTGCTTTTATCTTTTTGTTGTGTATAATTATTCAAATGTGTGTTTGCTTTTATTATGTAAATATCTCCACTTTTTCGGGACAGTTTTTTAACAAAAACCTACGGTTCAAAGCTGTTCGGTTCTCGTCAGTTCATTGTAGTCATTTATGGCGTAACTGTACTTTCCATCAGGGAAAAAATATCAATTGTTAATTATGCTTAGAATGACTGCAACACGAACTGTTTGACTAGGACAACCTCGAATATGTGGGAAACATATAAGTCAGTGCTTTCACCTTATGTAAGGACTGGAGAGGTTTTTAGGATAAGTGGAAAAGTCGACCGGCTTCTCGTCACTTCCGTCCTTGCAATCACGAATACCATTGCAAAACGAAGATAATAGCACCTGTGTTCTATCTTTGCAAATGAAATCTGCCAAATAACATATAATAATTTAAAATAAAATTTATTTGATTGTGCGCCTAACTTCATAAACCTTTGGTTCTATCTTTGCCCAAACCCTTTTATTCTTTTCTATATGATTTTACTGGTTGAGATCCGGCTACAGTCTTAAACCAAACCTTTTATAAATATAGTTCAGATGACCTCTGAAATTATTCGTCAAGGTCACCCTGCAAGTTAACCATATGAAAGATCAAATAATAACAGAATACATACTTTCCATAGGAACGTCATAATTTATTAGTGCTGAAGTGATAGTGGTGAAAGAGAGCAGAATTCCAACCATCTTTAACCAAAATCTGATAAATATACAACTAGTTTATATCTGACAATGTCATGTTTCTGTAACTTTGCGGAGTGGCTTCATTATTGCTTTTGGTAGAGTTTCCCAAACTTTATGTTCAGGGATCTCTGCAAGGTTATTTAAGCTAACTGAGAACCCGAAAAACTTCAAAAAATTTTTTTATCTAAACTTTGGTTATACATTTCTCCTTTTTTGTCTTTATTCTCATGCGCATATTGCTCAAAAGCTCAAACGAAACATCAGTAGTTTTTGCCAAATCTCGACAACTCAAGCAACTCCTCATATATTTAAAAAAAACTTGTATTGAAAGTGATTTCTTGGTTTTGGAAAACAAAAGTTTAATCGCCACACGTGTACAACCATATGTCTGGTATGAATGCTCTAAACGTTGCTTGCTTTATTTCAGCCGATTTGTCGGGCTCTCATCGCTTAGAAAGGTTCGGCATATATTGTAAGTGGCGTCCGTACTCTAGACTTACCATAATCAAAACCGTAGCTCCATCCACGATACGACATTGCAGAGCAATATCAACATGAAATTTCCTAGCTTGGTCAGACGGAAGGAATTTTTGTTTATTATTATCGCGAAAAATTCATGCCTATTCGATGTGTTTCAGACAAGAGATGTTGCTATTTGATAGCATGCAAAAGAATTTAAATAGTTTACAAACCTTGCTTCCATTTTGAGTCTGGAGTCAACAAGACGGATTCCGCCCTGTCTGAAATCCTCCCTCTGGCCAACCAACGATTTCTGCAACAAAAAATGTTGTAAGTTTCAAAAGTTTTGCAAAAAACTGTTTCAAGAAATTTACTCAACTTTGTGATACTTTTTTATTAACACACAATCACAGATGTCAGCATCCGCCTACCTGCTAAAATTAAAAAAAAAACACTTTTGGCCAAAAAGCACAGCAATTAACAAAGTATTGACGGCAAATATTTGTTGATTCCCTAAGGAAACATCAATATATCAAATCTACATTGTTGTCGAAGTAAAATTCTCCTTTCAGTGTTTAAACAACCGTTTTACTGTCCTTACGTTTATCTGCACACTGTTCTGAACATCGCCTGCAATTAAACCTCGACAGGCCATTGTTACATAAATATTTTGCGTTCTTCGTTTTATCGTCTTACATTTATAACCGGGCATTTCCTACTCCAGTGTCTTGCCTACGTCAGAACAACATCCTGGAAATATAAAACGTGGTTGTGCCGAGGCCAGTTTTGTCGCATAAATAAATTCCAGTCTGATTCCACAGATTCGTTCACGTTACATATTTTAAAATAAACATGGTTGCAGATTAAAAACTTGTGTACGCCAAGTTCTTTCAGAAAAAAATCGTGCCGCCTTTCAATAAAATTTAAATTTTTCCTTTATATTCGTTTGAGGAAAATTAACCGTTGGCTGCTCTGTGAACAATTTGTACCCAAGTGTCACCGGAACAATTTCCCATGTTTATTGGAAAGGCGCGGATTTAACAGTCGATAAATGTTGTTAAGTAATAGTGTTGCCTACTTCTCTTCAAAAGGATGTATCGTAATGTTGAAGAAATTGTGCAAAATTAAATTTAAACCTTGCAGGAGTTTCCGCTCTGTTTTCCCGCAGACTTTTATTTCAACACTGGGTCTTCCTCTTCAACGGCATGACAACTGATTTCCTGCTCAGCATTCAAATATTTCCATCGTTGGCCACATGTTGATTGACAGCTTCGTGCGCGGTGCTTATGGCCTGCAAATAAATTGGTGCCAGGTTGCAAATACGCGGATTCGTAGAGATTTGTTCGTGCATAATTCCCAACGACAATGCGCGATTCCAAGAAGCGTTGTTTAAACTTTATGGCTGCATATTTATTGTACACGTGCGTTTAAGTTTTTTGGTGCAAAATAAAAAGTAGGATTTGGTTGAATGTTAAACTATTCGGCAAATGCCAGATCTACAGAATGCCCGCAAATCATTGGGGAAAAACATAACATTTTGCCACGCACAGAAATAATGTAAGTTACTTGGGTATTTGATTATGATGTCACAGTAATGTAGACATAAATTAGCCATCATCACCTTTTTTCAATTACGTCAGACTTATAAACTTTTAAAATTTTGCGGCACACCCCAAACAAAAGTTATGACGTCACAATTCAAATAGCCATCTTACCGTCCAATCAGTGACTTTATATTAGTCTCAACGAATTGTCCAACCGCTGGCATTGCTCGCATAGCTCAATTTAGGCTCTTACCGCCGTTTTCGTGAAAGTGTAACCTATAGATGCGTCCTCATGCATGGAGTGCGTGCCAAAGGAAAATGCAATTTTAGTTCGAAGTTCATTTTAATTTCATCGGGGTGCCGCATCGCTCTGTTTATAACTCATTTGAATAATATTACATCAACTTTTTTAACCCCAGTTTTCTTCACAATCTAGAACTGCTACACAGCGCGGCCAAGCGAATGGTAGAAATTACAAAACGTCCACCAGATGGCACAAAGTGCAATAAGTATTGGCACCAGACACGTTAATCATAGTGACGTCACGGACCCCAAAGAGTTTAACAAATTGTCACCAACGAGACCCCCAGAAATTTAGAGCCAGAAAATTGTCTCACATCATTTTTTTCGGAATTGTGCTTTGACAGTTATGGTTCCCCAAAAATGTGGAACGTTCCGGCTGTATATTGGAATGCCGTAGCATTACACGTACGAACTATTACAGGTATATTGCTTTAATAATTGTATCACAATGAGAGGGATGAGGAAAAATAATGAAAAATTGAGTAATTTGGCTTGAGGCGTCATAGAAAGTGCAACATTATAAATGTCTTCCAACATGTAAATTTCTTCCAAAGTCCAAGATTGTCAAACATTGCTTGAAGTTGGTTTCAAACTCACGAAGGCTTACTTGGATTGTATCTTACTACGTTTGTGCAAAGTGGGGGTAGGCAATCTATGACTTTTTCACCAAGAAATATTCGCCGTTTCTATGTTGGCAAATTTTGGACTACAGCATCACAAAGTTCGTCGGGCCATCAACGTAATTCCATCTCTACTGTTTCCTCTTCTCTTGTAGCAACCAACGCCTTTAGGGAAGGACCGTCGGTAATATGTAGCGTAGAAGGAAAGAGATCTTCACCGATGCACCGATCACAACCGTCAGATAACTTGTTGGATGCAAGTTTTTCGTGATAAATGGCGGACTAGAGATTGATATCTTGTGTGGATTTTCGATTTAATCCTCGGCAGAAAACGATTTCTTGCAACAAAATCTGACAATAAACGGTAAAGTTTTGTACCACATGCAAAGAGGTTTTTAGTTTTAAGCATTACAGTGAAGTGATGATTAGCAGTGCAGCGTATTTGTCGCAAAAGTATGAACCCAGCGTATAGCAAACATTTTTTGACGTTTAGATCAATGTCTTATTGCTGACAAGTAATAAAGCGTATTTGTACCATTCGTCAAACTTTCTGTCTGGTCCAGGTTGCGTCTCCGTCTTCTCCACATCGGTGATTTTTTTTCTTTTTCGATTTGTAGCATTTCATTTGGCCAAATGTTGTACCCTACAGTATGTATGTTTTTGCATAAATTTATTTGAGATTAACCTGATGAATATTACAAATTGTCATAAATAGTGACCCATTTTAAAAACAAGGGCAGTGCGGCAGCTTGTAAGATGATGGTCAATGTTAGCTGGAAAAAAATACGTGCTTGTTTCAATGTATGACATTTTTACCCTAGGGTAACAGAAATGTTGTTTCCAATAAAGAGAATCAAAGACTTATATCATCCAAACAAAAATATTCCAGATTTTCTAACCTATATCATAATAAATCACGTGACATTTCAACGCAATCCGCATCTTGTATTAGGAAGTAATTAATATTTTGTCATGTCGCTTCGCGGAAACGTGTCGCTTTGCAGGAAAGTAAAGTCATCAATATTCCGACTCTGCAAGTCAATCGTTTGGCAGCAGTTTGTTTTGCAAACCTCAAGAGATGTCTGACGATTCACCGAAGAACGAGTTAAATCCTTCCAATACAATTATGTAAACCGAACAATTTAGACTTTAAAATAGTCGCATTAATCGTACATGTGAAACGTCCAAATCTATGAGGTTTACACTTAAGCTATGTACCAATACAAGCAAATTTCCCAATTATTGTCACCACTCGGATTACTACTGTAAGGCGAAAACCGCACGACAATTTACGAAGTGAAGGAGTGCATATTTACGAAAACTGACGTTGAGTAGAATTCTAGCATCAGATTTTCATATCGTCTTAAATCTTACTCCAACTCTCGGTATATAGGCAAGTGACATAAATTGCAAACATGCACAACAGCATATGTTACGCTAAGTGTCATGCAATAATTAGAAATGATATGATTTTATCTGTTTTGCATCAACGTGAGGTGAAAACAAGTACAAAATGCACAGTCAATTGATCCCCGAATTGATTTGCAAGCCACATGCGGCCCTTTCCGATCCTCCAGAAGAAAGGAAACAAGACATAATTCATCCAAACCAAACCTCCCCATGCAGTTTTTCGAACTGACTTCTGGATAATCATATGGAAATGCTTGGACATTTCGTCGAAATCTTGGATTAGGAAGCAATCCATATCCTGTCATTCAGTTCTTCAGAAGGATCCTACACCAAACAGATGCTTTGCACAAAAGTGTAGCTTTACAGGAAAGTAATCAATATATCAACTCAAGTTATTTCAAAATCACAACACATTACACAAGCTTTGTTTTGCAAACTTTAAGAAGGAAACTGTGTGACATGTTACCGGAAAACGAGTGAAATGTAGGACACGCATGTTTCGTATACAATTGTATAAATACCGAAAATTTCAGACAGAAAACTATTCGCATTGATCGTACAAGTGAAGTAACGACCAATTTGCTGTACGCATTTTTTAAATACGGTAAGTACGCAACAAAAATATACGCAGCGAATTCTTCCCACCCATTAAGCTGAATGTTTTGTTAGAGAACCAACACGATGAATAAAGCAGCCTTTCTGGTCATGTTTGCATGCTTGATGCTCATTACCATCGATACAACCGACGGGTGGAGAAGACGAAGACACAGACGAAGGCATGACCAGCAGAGTAGTTTGAGTAATGGTAAGTAATGTGTGTGTATAACGCGTTTGAAATAAGCTTATAATCAAATTCGGTTTGAAAAAGTATTTGCGATACACAGGGATAATAATTTTGTGATTTATTCACAAATAAACTGTGTTCCAAATTATCAGATAAAAAAGCCACATATAACTAAATTGGTTTAAAATCTCTTTCCATCCGAAGAAATGGAAATGTTATTGTTGTTACCTTCAAGGTGCGAAATACTGGGAAAGTATAACCATGGATAAGACGGTTAATGTTATGATGCTGGACAAAATAAAAAGACAGATGTGTTTAAATCGTCTGCTTATAATGCCCAGCATCTTAGCACTGGTCTTCTTATTCAAGGCTAAACTGAATACCTTTTTGTTTTGTTTAGCAATGATGGAACTGGATGAGGTGGCGGACATGCTTGATGAAAAGAGAGACGAAATGCTTCCTCCTCTCGGAAAATAGAAACTGGTTGGTTATACGTGAAAGCGTCAATTTTATTAATCCGTGAATATTTTGTTCGAGAAATCAGAAAACATCACTGCAATTCATTGCATTGCCTATCCTAAAACGAGCATCCTTTAATTTAGCAGATAAACGTTACAAGCCTTGGAGTTATCAACGGAAACGACAAAAAACATCATTTTTTGTAATTAGTGTGTGGTGTAGTTGATTTCACGCTTATGTTATCACACATATCAAATATTTGGTCAAAACAAGAACAAAATAAAGCATTTCTTTTGTGATGTTTTCATTGCACGGCTAAAATTATTTGCAGGAGTTTATGGTAGCGTGTTACTTAAAGATTAGCTCAGAAGTATTTGCGATCTATGAGTTACGTAATGGAAAGGAGATGGACTGAGACTGGGACAAAGTGGCATTATTTCAGTGTTAAATTGGATTCCGGTCATGTTTTATCGTATTCTGCGAATTAAAAATATATTAACGGATTCGAACGAGGTTCCAATAGAGCTGTGGGCAAACATTTCGGGTCAGAAATCATCAATAATTTTACAGGCGGGACAATAGGACCTGTGAGTAAAAGGGGACATAGGGTTTTGCACCCTACAGTCTATGAACTGATTTTTTGAATATTTTTGAAATACTGTAACCAAAAAGCAAAAAATTAGTATGAACAAATTTTTTAATTGACCCACCCATACTAGGCCAGAATAAATACACGATTGGCCAGATTGGGCCGCGGACCACACCTTTCACATACCTGCACTAATACGTCCTGCGACTCAAAAATATCAAAGTATTTTTTCTGCGACAAAGCGCCGCCACCAGCATTGCCGACGGCATATTGTAAAAACCCTTAAATATATTAATCTCACAAACATAGTAAGCAATCCGGCAAATAATCGGTAAAAGCGAAGAAAAACGCGTCGTTTCGCGAAAGAAACAATCCATATCTTGGAAGACAACTCTTTTCTACGAAATGTTTTTTACAACAAATTTCTTGCGAGCAAATTTTTTTGTCTTATAAAGTTGGAAATGGAAACAAAACCAGAATATCAAACACAAGAACAACATTCATATTAATTCTTTTTCGAGTTGAACACTTTTGGGCCAAATGTAATTGTTTGTAGTAGAAAACCAGCCAATTGCAAATACTGCCGTATAGGTCTTGTCAGTGCAGCTGACTCTTTTACGTCTAAACGTATTTTTCGAAGTGAAACTTTTCCCTTACCGTTCTTTGCTAAACTAAAAAAGTTGTTGAAATAAAATATTTTCTACAGTTTTGATTGGAAAACTACAGGAGCTATCAATCTCGCCGAAAGAACACAGCAGCCATTTACCAGGAAAAGATGGCAGGAAACAAACGACCTGTTTCCTTCACATTGTATATCAACCATGGTGCTTGGGCGAAGTTTTGCACTTGTCTTCGGTCGCAGCAGTGAAACGAAAAACAACAGTGGAAAAAAGAATATACGGATTTCTGCATGTAATTTAACTTTTTCCAGCTAACTTTTTACAATAACTGACTTAAAATGAATTAAGTGTGTCTTGTCGTCATGCTTGCTTGCTTGACGCTCTTCAGCATCGATACAACCAACGGGTGGAGAAGACGAAGGCGCCCCAACCCATATGACGACCAGAAGCCAGAGAGTGATGGTATAGATGTCAATTTCTACTTGTCAAGAAAATGAGCCTCATAAATTGCAACAACACAAACTTTATTTATATTTGTAGTAACGGGGCATGTAAAAACAAAACTGTTGCAAGCGTTAAAAGTCGAATAATTACTCAATTCCACCGCTGTATTTTTCGTAAACAAAACAAGCGAGACTCTTAGGAACGATCATTGCAACTGATGCTACAAAACGATAGCTTTTATTTCATGTCGTTTATATTAAATCAGCAATTTATGCAAAAAGACAAAATGCGCGCTTCGATGGACATCTTCCGCCTATCTAAATGCATGGGAGTTTTGAATTTCGTTTTGACTTTCCTTTTGAAAAACGAAATTTTGTTTTAAGATGCAGTTTTTCGTTATGAAAACAAAGTTCGAAACGCAATTTTTCTGGCAGAAAAAATCTTGAAAACAAAATTTTCGGGCCATTAATTAACACTGGGTGATGCAATGGAACCAAAAATTCTAATTTTAGGACATAGTTTTTAGTAATACAAATCAATGAGGTCACCACAACTTTAAGTATCATTTGTTTCTAACCAGTTATAATTATTTAAAATTATTTTTTATTGTTTTTTTGTAGAATTAACGCAACTGGAGGAGTTGGCGGACATGCTTGATGATGAGAGAAACCAGCAAGCGGAAAAATGAAAACAAGTCAGTGACGAATAAATTGTCGAAAAAGAGAATAAAACGATATTAGCATCAAATATTGATCAAAGTAATTTTGCAATCCACCATCGAGTAAATTGAAGTAACCTTCATCCCTTTGTTATGCACATAACTCGTTACAACTCTGAAAATTTTCATGTACATTGGAAACAAGCATCACCTTTTCAAAGAACAATAAATATATCTCAAACTTTGGTATTGTGCTTGATGAGTATGCAAAAGTATACGTTTGTAGGTATTTAGATTTAGAAAGTTTTTTTAGAAAGTAAAATAATCATGGAAAAGTAACTGTCGTTTTTGGTTACATGAGCAGGAAGACTAGGGGAGACCGGGGATAGCTCGGACGGTTTTTGGAAAATTGCTCATATTTTTTAAAAATCTTGAACCGCATTGTTAAATTTTATTTTGTTGTAACTATTAAAGCATTGCTCAAAAAAACAAAAGGTTTTTCGTTCGTTATAGCCCACTAAAAATGCCCATTCAGCCCATTTTTCCAACAGGTCTCCAATGTCCGAAGTCACCCCGGTACATAGGGTAACATCGGACGTGACTGGGAATATCTCGGACAGCAGGTTTTAAAAGAGTTTTTTGTTGTTTATGTAACAAATAACTTAAATCAAACTTGGCGCAATATCAGCATTGGGGCATTAGCGCATAAAATATCATTGAAGCTTTCAGGAATCGGGGCGTGGCCATTTATCGTTTCGACCCTTCCACAGATTCATGCTTTGGGTAACTCGTGTATTTTCAACGGCAGCACGGATATCATAGATTTTCGGGTCAACAAACGATTTTTTGTCTTTGGGGCTTTTTCTTTCTGCCAAAATTCGATCATTTCATCCAGCCTCTGTTTATTCTCTTGTGTGACCTGATAATTTTTCATAAAACTCAAAAAGTGTTCTTCTCGCGATTTCTTGCCATGGTGTCCGAAGTATCCCCGACCACGTGACGACATAGAAATTATTAAGTTATGGCCGTATTTTTAAAGGTTACACAAAATCATCATTGGCCTATCAAAGAATACATATTTGAATATGCAATCAACCAAAAATAACTGCATTTTGATTAACTGTGACTGATGTATAGCCTTACACATAGAAACTGAAAAACACGTAAGAATGTTCGTAAAAAAGTTGTATTCATATTCATATATCTGATAAAACTATAAAGGTCAGGTAAACACGTGACTGAAGTAAACCGTGCTTGATACTTAGTTGGGATTGAACAATGAAGTAAGGAAAGTTACA
Organism: Ascidia mentula; assembly: GCF_947561715.1. NCBI lineage: Eukaryota > Metazoa > Chordata > Ascidiacea > Phlebobranchia > Ascidiidae > Ascidia > Ascidia mentula. The sequence goes on along the minus strand of NC_138568.1, from coordinate 16,939,592 downwards.
AAATGATCTTGAGCAGCACAGTGGGCCGCTATGTTTGTTGCACGAAATACATGCTTTAAGAAAGGAAATAGGGAAGAATCCATCTATGTCGTTTACTGCTTCAAACCAGCTCCAAGATAAAGCACAAGAAAACTTTGCCACAATTTTTTTCCCCAAAAATCATCGTTTTTGGAAGCTAGCTATATCTTGGAAGTCAGCTCAATTCCACGAAATGTTGTCAGAAGTTTTTTTCCATCTGACAAACAGATTTTTCCTAACTTTGCTAGCATTTGATAATTGCCAAACAAAAATATTTTTTGCTTTTTGAGGCCGAAAGTGTGAACTTTTCATAAATCAAAAAAAACGATAGATTAGTCACGAAACGAATCAAAACACGTAACAATAATTTACAGATTATCCAAAAAATTTTGGCACTTTCAGAGCGGCTTACAATTACGCAGTGAACTGGTCTGTGTGACCTTTTGCCATAAGGCCGCAAAATTCTCAAAAAAGGAATACAATGAAACGAATGCTTGTATTATGTACATCGTTGCCAATACAACAACACTTTTTTTGACTATGATGCAACGCAAAATATTTATCAGCTCATAAGTTAACTTTACAGGTGCTGCAATGTGCACGCGTATCGCGACGAATGCCTTGCTTGCTGCACAGGCGACATTTGCATTGTGCGGAGATTTGCATAATATAACCTCAGCTTAATTACAACAAAGAACACCACAAACCTCTGTTAGGACAAACAGTTTTGTCAATTGTTGCGGTACAGAACTCAACGGATGATTTGTCATGTCACCCGTTGTGAAAGGCCACTTCAACCACATAATGCTTCAGTGATCGCAATACGGTGCCCTAGACATGTACCGATCACACATTCATCACGTAGATCGTTTTTGATGTAGTTATTCGTCAGCCTCACGTTAGTCGCACATTAGCCGCACATTAGCCGCACGATAGCCGCACGATAGCCGCACGATAGCCGCACTTCAGCCGCACTTCAGCCGCACGTTAGCCGCAAATGTCAAACATGCATTCCAACGTGAGTTAACTGTCTTGCTTTTTCGTTTGATCCCAGGCAGGAACAACAAAACAAACCACTTTATTTAAGCTGCAGACAGATGGCCACTGTTTCGACCTAAAAGTTCTCATCAGTGCAGCTGGTGTGACTATCAGACGACTTTGCTGACCAAACGGCCAAGCAAAGACTGCCACATTGTGGTGACTATACAATCACCGTCATCCGTTGGGCATCAATTCATATTATTGGCTCCACTTTGCTTATCACAAAACCACCTTATTCCCAAGTAGTAAACACCGAAACCATGATCAATAAGACGAGCAAATGGTTAGAACACCATCAAAGGTTTTTGACAAGCACTAGGCCGAAACTCATTCTAAACTAAACGAAACCTAGTGGCTGATTTACAACGTGGGCAAGAGTTAAACAATTATTCGCTACAGTTAACCTGATACAATCCTGACTTGATTGTAAAGAACCATTTACTATCTAAGCCCATGTTGTTATCCACTAATCTGCTTATTTGCATATATGGGAAGAATTTATTCAAACAAAAGAGGCAACGCTAGTATGCTTCTATACATTATGAGCAAACGTTTCGTTTACGACTGCGTCTTACTTTCAAAATGTTTTTCAAAATGAAGGTAAAAACGAAATACAAAAACTCCATGCATTTTGTATGGGCTGATTATGTCCAACATTACTGCAATTTGAGAATGAGCTGCAACCAAGAGGGCGCTGAGGTAGACAGACAACTAAACGGGCAAAACATAACAACTCGTCAGAGCCACATTACGTGACAGCAGCTACACCAGGAGGTCTCGGCAGTGACGTCATCAAATCAGATGTGTTGAGCTGTAGTGAGGATCTAGTTGTTGAAAAGGTAAAGCGGTTTGTGTTGGATGTAAAGTAGGAAGAATTGAGTTGACGCAGCAGGGCACGCATTACGGCTTCGACCAATGTATCCACTTTGCAGTACTTGGTAACTGCTTCCTCATTACAGAAAAACCATTAACATCTCCTTAGGGTTCTGCATATGCTTGATTTAAAATATTCGCATCCAATTACTAGCCTTAGAATTGCATGGGCGGTTTTGTAGGACAGGAAATCGCCAACCTATTATTTAGCATATACCATTGTTACCACTACATCAGTGCTGTATTGCGGTTTATTGTTCTCGACTGGCACGAAGGATTTCATGCATTCTTTTGACTGAGTAATCTTTTTTCAGTATTTGTTTGAGGATTGTTTTTGAAAAGAAAACTGACAAAGACTCAAAAACCGAGCAAGTTTTATTGTTTGAAGTTTTTAATACCGAATAGAATTTGAACGGAAATACTACATAGAACAACATTTGTAGTTCAAAGTGTGTGCAAAGTCTTAGGTAGTGTGCGGTAAAAAACAGATTGAATAAGTGTGTATAGAACGTCATTATAATTTCAACACACATTAATTGCTTTCAGCAAACTTTTAGGAGACGGAAATATGTTATTTCACAAATTGAAAGGTACAGTTTTCTTCATACGTTTGGTGGCAATATGTCTTCTCTCTCTTGTTCTAATGAATGCGTACAACTCGCATCTTGTAGTCAATAGAAGGCAACAGTACAGGGCAAAAGCAAGGTAAGCAGTTTACTTTTTGTGATGGTATCAAACAGTTTAAATGCTTTTCAACAAACTTTGGTATGTTTCAGAAAGTACGTAATGTCGTTCGCCAAACCACCAAAAGGATTCGTCACATTTTGCGAAAGCAAGTAAACCTTGACTTGATAGCCTAAGTTTGGTAATGGGTTTGATAGTTCTGAAAAGGCCTATGACGATACAAATGTTTATCATTACCGGCTTCCAACGTCAGATATATATTATGAAGTAACAACACAACATAGGTTTCCCCAGCGCATTGCTTTAACTTAATCTGTTGCGTTGGCAGGCTCCTTCCTCGGGTGTTTTAAGGAGTCAAAAGAACAGAAGGCGGCAGTGGTGCATCAACATCACTTAATGACACTCAACTGGTGTATTTCCTCGTGCCAATCACAGTGAGATCAGAACTTTTATGAAATTGATCTATTCCTGAATGCTAAAAACAAACAGCGAAAGATATTGATCAGGAAAGCCAAAGCTCACAACACTGAAAATACTCGCAGCAGTGTTCGTTTGCTTATTGTGATTGACATATTAGCTTTGCCTTTTCTATTCCGAGTCATTTACTCCATTGTACGTTGTATGTGTAAGACTGTGGATCCCAACTTCATGAACCAGTCGCGCGCTCAAACCTAACAAACATTAGGTACACAAACGCGACGACCTTCTTGGTACAAACTCGCTCACGCATATTGATAGTTTTTTTATCTGCTGCCGCAATGTAACCATTGCAGGGCCGTGCAGTTTCACATGCAAATAATATTAATAAAACATGAAAGAAAGGTTTCGCCGCCCCAACAACGCAAAAACGATGCACCATTTAGTGTCAGTGCACATGAAACTGAACCATTTTTGTTGCGTGCAAACCAACTACCTACACTATGAAGTACTGGCATAAGTTCAATCGTGCTTTTAGTGGCCACACCTACGCTGTACTTAAGAATGGAAGCACATGTATGTGCGATAACAACCTTGACCACATCGCAAACAAACGAGTGACGTCGCACGGATGTGATGAAATATGTCCAGGAGAGGAAACGGCGGGAGAAGATAAAAAATGCGGAAGGAAGAATAGCGTGAACGCGTATTTTATTAAAGGAAAATGTGTACAACGTGAGTAAAACTGTTGCAGTACAAATCACCCAATAGACAAGAGTATACTTTTAGCTCGGAAAATAAAAAACCGCTATTTTCGTGATATTATGAGGCCATTCGGTAAAACGACAGCGTCTAAGAGCTTAATAAGTTAATTTTCTTCGTTCGAACTGAATCGAACAATTGACGATCTTTTCTCAGCAAATTTCAAACTTTTTAGCACCTTTCACCAAAGAACACGTGGAGTCCCGCAAGCGAGGCTCCATTCAACACAACCAAGCCATTCTTCCAGACAATTACGTCATTTCCGAGTCATCAACTGATTGTCTGACGATATGTGAACACCAGCACCACCCGGCGGCAATTTACGGTGCGGGGAAAAAATGCTGGTGCGGAGAATTTGGCCCAACATTTGGGTACGTTTCGTTCCTCCCGTCTCAAAACGAAAAAATGGAGTTTTTCACAGTAAAAATACCCGGAATGTGTTGTCCTTTGCTTCGCAATGATGTATTCTTAATAAGTTACCTGCTAAGGAACACAACTCACGGGTTTTCTCATAATTCTGAGTATAAAGTGACTGCCCCATATTGTTATTAACACTGTCATGTTAAAATAAGACGTTTCGACAAAAACTTATGTCATCAGTTTAACATAACAGTGTTAATAACAATATGGGCCAGTCTCTTTATACTCAGAATTACCAGCTCAGATATATTGAAAGCAATTTTGTACCAGAATACCTTACAAGGTATTGCTTTCTAAGTTTGTTAATGCATATATGTGCGCGAAAATGACAGTTTGAGGGATGAAAAGCAAAATGCAATGGGTCGAAACATTTTCTAGTTGCAACATATTACCTAACTGCTCGGCATCTCACTATATATCGCATTTTGTTTCATTTTCGCATTCCTTTGATCTGTATTTCAGTATGTGCTACTTATTTTTGTTTCATAATGCATTCTTTTCGGTGCTAGCGATGCCTACAAGCAAGCAAGGTACGTATATATATATTTACATCAGTTAAACCGACGATATGGTTTTTACAACAGAGTAGTGGAAAGTAATCTGATGCGAAGTCTTTATCGGACAGAAACCTCGAAGATCACAAATTTTCATAAAGCTTTCACTTCTGTATGTTTTTAAGTGTTTCGTCATAATTTTTCACTCAGGGGCACAATTTCCAGACAAGAGGAATTCTACTCAAATGATTCGCTGGAAATTTTTCGTACGCTAGCGGAGGACAAAAGATGCGGAAATGTTCGTCTTCTTCCCGCCGGTGAATACAACCGAACACTTCTGACCTCCTACCCCGGATCTGGAAACACGTGGATTCGGTATATGTTGGAAAAGGCGACCGGATTCTACACGGGGAGTTATTACTCGGATAAAGAAATCGGTGCTATGGGTTGGTACAATTCAAAAGTGGAATTTGAAAGTGTGTTGATACAAAAAATACGTACATGAGATTTACAAAAATTCAAAATTATGTGGAACATGCAGAGTAACTGTGTCAAGTATAGAAAACGTATGCTGAGGTGTAGCAAAAAACTGCTAATAATTTTGTGCTTATTCAGGATACTTGGGAGAAAGTCTGAAGCCAAGTGAAAATCGAACAGACCCACTCAAAAACCATTTGTTCCGTGGTCTTTCAGAGGTCGAAAATATCCATTCCATAATCTTGATAGTAAGAAACCCGTACAAGTCGATTTTGTCGAACGCTCACTTCCGGACTCAGAAGAAAAATCGGCACGTTGGTCATGCTACGGATGATGAAATCAAAAAAGGTTGCGTTTAAAGCTTCATTTCAATTCTAAATTAATATGCTGATAATGCAAAACGCATTTATTTTTCAACAACAATTCCTAAAACTGCTTTATCCGCAGCACTCAATGCAAAAATACTGGTGAAAAAAATAGCCGACCATTTAACATACCACAAAAATGTGTTGGCAAGCAAAAAACCAAAGCTCGTTCTCTACTACGAGGACATAGTGGCTGATCCGATTTCCAACGTAAGAAAGATGGTTGAATTCCTTCCAAATCCCGCACTTCACCCGAAAAACCTGGAAGATCGACTCGCCTGTCTCCGCTTGGAACTCGAAGGTTTTGCCAAGCGAAAGCCGCGCCGGTATTTATTTGAAATTTTTCCACCATACGTACGGGAAGTGATTAATAAGAACATTGGATACTTGCGAAAATATCTTCAAATAACCGGCGTTGAAAAAGCATTACCTCCATACGAAAAAATACTGCATGACCAGAAGTAGGATGCCAGTGACACATTTTTTGTTCCATTTGTGTATAAACCCACAGTTTCCGTTTAGAAGAAGACATAGGTCTTTGTCTTTCGTGGCGAACACTATCCAAGTATGTTTTCATTACGTCATCTATATCATAAAACTTGAAAAGCATTTGGATGTAAAATGTGAAAGCCATCGCACATCAGAGATATACCCTATGTATATGAACAAATTCTGATTACGCAAAGTGATTGCAATAGCTCGACACATCTGAAATGATGACGATATTGCTGATATCTAGTACAGTTGCTGTCATGTGATGTGACCTTGGCATGTTTTTTTCTGCACGTTCGGTTGCCTGCCCACCTCGGTGCTTTGTTGTTATAGCTTACTTATAATATGTACTGATGATAAACGCAGCAGTGTACGAAACGTCTACTAAAGATGATTAACAGCATAATAGCTTTTGCTTTCCTGTTTAGAATAGTTAACTCCAAGTTTTTTGCACCCAAACTGAGTCATTTGTACAACTTTGTAAAAAATCAAACATATTTATCAGGTATTTAAATGAAGACCCAATGAAATATAATCAAGCAAAAAACAAAGTTTTGTGGAATATTGCAGTGTATTCATACCAGACCACAAACACATCTGTTCTGCGACAAATTTTCCAAGAAATTGTCACTGTTTTTGTTTTATTGCATGTGCTGTCAATGTTGGCCCGACTTCTAGCGAAAATATAATTGTGGGTATTTTTGATAAGTAGCGTTGTAATCTTGTTCCAATCACACATATGAAATGACTATCAACTGTCAGCACGAAAAAAATGGATGGCACTAAGAAGCCTACACTGAACAGGATCATTAACAAGAAAAAAAACTATTTAGTTACAAATTCCTTACTAAGTATATGCAAATTCAAATATAAGGCTCATGCAAATCAATTTAATGGGTCATTCAAGCATAACGGGTTGCCCTATTTAGTTGGCTAATTTTATTGCTGTGCTAAGCTGCAATGAAACCGAGCTTACATCGGCAGGACATGTGTGGAGCTTTGTTGCAAGAAAATTATTTACATCCAAATGAAATTCAAAACGAGACAACTGATCAGGTTTCCAGTGAATCTACATCATTCGCATTGAACTTGCATCGTCGAAGCCTTTATCCCCCCCCCCCCCCCCCAGCGGTTTTTCCAGTGGAACCAACTCAACGAATGCCGCTAGTGGAATCATGCAGCCAGGGGCCATTAAGTCTTGCCTTTCCGCAGGAGTGATGTCACCATGGTCCACCGTGTTCCGCTGCACAGTTAATTCTGTTATATCTGCAAGTAAACCTTGTAATATTTTAACACACAGATGTTTGAACAACTCTTTGCAGCCAGTAGCTACAAGGATGCGCTGATTATGGTGACGAAAAAATATCACAGGTCAATAATCCATTGCGGAAAGTATTAGAACCAGACACAAACCTTTTGACAAAAAAACTGTGAGACCATAACTTAATCGTTTAGTATTGATATAGATTTGTTGTAAAGATATTGAAACCAGGAACATACAGGTCGTGGTCCCTGTCTGCAGTAGAGAATCTCATCCCGTTCCACACTTGAGATGGTGAATATATACTATTTCCAGCCGACCCACTGTAGCCGCTGACCGTTATTTTGTAAAATCGTTCTTCGTTGTCGAAAGCGGGATCGCCTCACTGCGCAGAACCTTACTTGGCGCTCTCATTGTATTTCTAATCTCCGATAGACTTGTCAGGTGATACCATGAAACACTCTGCGTTGATTACGTAGGTTACAATTTCAGTGCAAATAAGCGCTGTACTGCTTCACCTTATAGGGGTGTTAGCAGCGGGTTACAACAGGAGATGTGCAATTGACGAAGATTTGTTTGTAAAAATTTGCTCGGCCCACGGTGACGCCAAACGAAATTCAAAGAAACTCAAACAGAACTTCAAAATGATGAAACCAAAATTTCTTTAACCCAATGAACTAAGAAAAAATTGTGAACAAGGTGTGAAAGCGAATGACAAGAGTTTTTTCAAATTTTACGTTCGTTCAACGATGGTTCTGTACATTATAGTAAAGAGTTGCATTTTGCCGCCAATATTTCTCTTGTTCTTTACGTATGTTATCATAAATCATGATTTCAACTCATTTCTTACGCCTAAGTGTGAATGAATGTCAAAATGTTTAAAAAATATTTTATGATTCTGAAGAGTCGCTGTTTACTACACTGGCAATTTGTCTCAATGAAGGTCGGCTGACCTGCTGACTAGTTGCTACTAAATTGTCTGCCCTTGTGTGCATCGACTGAGATGCTGGAGTGATTGTTTATCAACAAAAAAGAATAGAATCGAGTTTTGTATAGAATCAAACCGAATAGGTGTATTAAAGTGTCCAAAAAAGGTTATTCAGTATTGTGAGAGAAAGGCAGTGATACTGTTGTGATCATTGAAGTGTAACATTTTTCGTACCCTGTATCGTATGATTTCGCACCCTGTAAACATTCCAACATTGATTGCATAGGAATGTGATTAGCCGCATTCCCTATAAAACCACGGTTGTATTACCCAATGGACAGTCTTAATTTGTACGTGCTATTGCTTGATGCTTCTATCAAATACAAGAATACAACATTGGCGACGAGGATGGGATACAATAAGGATGGTTGGCCCAGAAGTATTACAGACTTGGCTCTTAAACCATTTCAGAAGTTTTCGCAATAACTCAGTTCTTGTCACGGGTGTTTGTTGTACGGTTCTCGCGTTGTCATTCCTGAGGTACTGCGACCTAAGGTTCTGGGGTTACTTTACCAAGGACACTTCGGTATGCAGAAAATAAAGCAGCTGGCACGAACCGCGGTATATTGGCCGAACATTGACAGCGACATTGTTGATTTATGTCGAAAATGTGAATCATGTGCAACACATCGGAATGTTGGCCAGAAGTGCGCTCTTCATCCCTGGGCACTCCCAGAGAAGCCGTGGAGCAGAATTCATATGGACCACGCAATCAACTTTATGGGTCAAAATTGGTTGGTCTTGATTGACAGCTATTCGAAGTATCCTGTGATTCACCCCACTCAGTCAATTACTGCAAAAGCCACTATCGACTTGTTGAAAATGGATTTTTGCGGTCCATACTCCGGTAGTTCCGGAACGGTAGCTTTCTCTGGAACTACCTGAGTATGGACCTTTGAACCTTCGACGTTCAAATCGCACGCGCAAACCGTGACAATTAATCTAAGTGTTACATTATTATAATCTTGTTGGGGAGGTGTTGTGATCATTGAAGTGTAACATTTTTCGTACCCTGTATCGTATGATTTCGCACCCTGTAACCATTCCAACGTTGATTGCTGAGGAATGTGATTAGCCGCATTCCCTATAAAACCACGGTTGTATTACCTAATGGACAGTCTTAGTTTGTACGTGCTATTGCTTGATGCTTCTATCGAATACAAGAATACAACAGATACCATTTGGATGAATTCCACAGCCCATTACGTAATATAAAGTATCGCTGTCAAAGGCAAACTAACCGAATGGTGGAATTTGAGAATAAATTCTATTAAATGCAATTGCGGGCACATAGAAAAATATTGCTTGCAAATTTAACGAAAAGTTAAACTTGCGTATTTTAGTTGCAAATTGAGCATGCACACTTAAAGTATTATCCAAGCATGCATTAGTTGCAAGTTAGTTGCAATGGGCAATTCTGGACTGATTAAGGTTACAGTGTATTAATACGAACTTACGTGGTAATTTATTGCAGATAAACCCTGTTTAAGAGCTTATATATTTGGCTGTCCAAAACTCCATACGTGATGTTGACATCAAAGGTAAAACGCTTGATTCCCAGTTTGTGTCTTGTTGTTCAAACTGGGTGAGCAGTAAAGAGTGCGAAACCTGACGCACGAGAAATAAAACAAATAAAATAATGATGATGAGCTTCGTTGCTTAGTGAGTGTACTAAACCAGTAATGAAGGATCAGTGCTCTTAAATCCTATATCTACGTCGCTCACAGAGCAGCCGGGTACTTTGCTTGGTCGTAATGAGGTAATGTCAGTGCGTAAATGTTTGTTGTTCTTTTGTCTCTTTCTGTCGTGTTTGTCAATTTGGCCGACGCAGGTCATAAAAATCACTCGAGCGATCCAAACTTGGCATTCCAAACGGATTGATGGACTTTCAACGTAGAGTGTGTTTGTAAGCTTGGCGGTTTGTTTGTAAAACGCTCAAAGTTGTAGCGGACAAAACGATTACATAGCAAAAAATTACAACCATGTTACAAGGTTGATATATATGGCTCAGTTACAGCGAGCATGATATGCTGATATCCTGATTATTTTTAGGCCGATTGCTTTGTTACTTTCGTGCGTCAGGTTTCGCCCTCTTTACTGCTCACTCTGTTTAAACAACAAGGGACACAAACTGGGGATCATGAGTTTTACCTCTGCTTTCAACATCACGCAACTATCACCGTATGGAGTTTTGGACAATCAAATATATAAGCTCTTAAACCGGGTTTCTCTGCAACAAATTATCACGAAAGTTCGTATTAATAAACGATTTCGATCGGAATCATCTTGGTTTGGCAACTTTAGAATACAAAAGTCAGTCTTCTTAAAGTGTGCCAAACCAAAATAATTCAGTTCGTATTAATAAACTGCAACCTTAATCAGCGAAATTGCCTATTGCAACTAACTTGCAAATAATACATGCGTGGCAAATACTACATGTTCACTTTGCAACTAAAATATGCAAGTTTAACTTTTCGCGAAATTTGCAAGGAATATATTTCACTACCACATGGCTAGTTTGCAGACGTACGCAAGTTGGTCGAACTTTCCAAGTTTGTTAATGTTTAATAACTTTTATGTTCACACTGTGTGCAGGTACTTAATCAGAGAATAATAATGTCACTGCCGTGGTTTGTTAATTTTGTTTTTTTCGGTTTAAATTTCAGTCGAATGAGGTAAACCGTCTCTGACAAATTGTTTTTGGGGAGTGAGAATGTGCCCGCAATTGCATTTAATAGAATTTATTCTCAACTTCCACCATTCGGGTAGTTTGCCCTTGACAGCGATACTTTATATTACGTAATGGGCTGTGGAATTCATCCAAATGGTATCACTGCCTTTCTCTCACAATATCGAATAACCTTTTTTGGACACTTTAATACACTTATTCGATTCGATTCTGTACAAAACTCGACAATCACTCCAGCATCTCAGTCGATGCACACAAGGGCAGACAATTTAATAGCAACTAGTCAGCAGGTCAGCCGACCTTCATTGAGGCAAATTGCCAGTGTAGCAAACAGCGACTCTTCAGAATCATCATTATTTTTTAAACATTTTGACATTCATTCGCACTTTTGCGCAAGAAATGAGTTGAAATCATGATTTATGATGACGAAAAATAGAAATATTGTCCACAACATGCTTCAAGCAACTCTTCACTATAATGTACAGCACCAGTGTTAATTTCTAATGCTTAGATCCCAGTGGTTGGGGTGATAATATGGGAAATCATAGTTTTAACTCTTCCGAAATTCCGTAGGTCGTACGGCCAATTTTGCACAAAACGATTCAGACCCTCACGATCCACCATAAAGTAAATTTGGAAAAAACTCTTGTCATTCTCTTTCACTCCTTCTTCTTTTTTTTTTTCTAGTTCATTCTTTAAAAAAGTTTTGGTTTCATCATTCTCAAGTTCCTTCTGAGTTTCTTTGAATTTGTCAACTCGTCTGGTGTCACCGTGGGCCGAGCAAACTTTTAGAAACAAATCTTGGTCACTTACACATGTACTGTTGTAACCCGCTGCTAACACCCCTATAAGGTGAAGCAGCACAGCGCTTGTTTGCACTGAAATAGTAACCAAATATATGTTGCGGGACGTGTAGGCGCAAGTAAATTCATGGCCCATAACGGAACAAGCAAATGTGCATGAGCCCTTAGTAGAATATAGCACCATTGATGTGACCAAGATACCCAACCATCCTGTACAAATCAAACCAGATATACAGTTTCTAAACATGTAACAAAGTGACGTAGTTTTTTCTTTTTTTTCTTCCGGATTGCAGCAGAACATAGAAACAATTTCTCTACACAATAAGCTTTCTGTCTTTTTGTGTTTTGGCGTTTCTGTACGGATCAAATTAGTTGCAATTAAAACTATGTTGTTGACTTGTTCATCGAGCTCTTCAACTAATTGCATTTTTTTAGAAAATGACAGGATAGAACTCGCACACTTAGGAACGTATTCCCACCAATTGTCAGCGACATATAAAGCAGTACAAAACACGAATCCAATCCACCAGATATTCATTATCCAATATTCGTTCGCACTGTCTACACACTGGTTGTTAACAAACTTTTCTTCTGGCTCATCATAGGATTCGTTCATTGAAAAATTTATCGGGACACAAACTATTCTGTTTGCTGTGGTTTCATAAAAGAATAAAACGCTTATCGTTCCCAACACACTTAGTGAAAAAGATCGAAGTGATTCCCACCAAGGTTTCATTTTCTCTGCGGCAAGCAGATCTCTCCACACGAAAGAATTTTCAAACAACATGACTGTTACCAACGGTTTTGAAAAGAAACTCGAAGTTTTGTTGCGCGCTAACTGTACGGCAAGTCGTTGCAGTTCTACAAACAAAAGTGTTTGCAATGAAAAAGTTTGAACGGACTTTTATGATCCAATAATTATTAACCAATATTGATTTAGGGGGTCGACGTCAGGAATAAATGCGATCGGTTAATGTTTTAACCCCGTTTATTAAACACTACCAATATTTGCTTGAGCAGAGTTGATATTTACGGGTTTAAATCTACAACCTTCTGAACATGGTTTTAGACATTGTCGCTTCCTTTTCACAAAATCCACTACGCGGCGAAATTGTAATTCCTTGCCACACAATTTAATCTCCACGGCCTGTCGTTTACATGAATGCTGAACATGAGGCGGCAAACGTTTCGCAATACCCAGTAAATGATCAAAATTATTTGCGTCCGCAAAATAACCTAAATGATTCAAGGTTACAACACAACCCATTCTTGCTTTACGATATCCTTCTGCAACCCATTCGCATCGTCTGCTTTCAGAAATGAACCCTGTGTAAACCTTTCTATGCACGATCGAGCAATAAGAAACGGACGACCAAAATTGTCATGCAATACTTGTCGTGCTTTACGATAGCCTTGTGATCTTTCCATTGCGGAGCAAACTTCATAATGCTTTCCGCTTCGCCAATGCAGTATTGCAGTCAACAAACACTTGTAGGCTATGTACATTCGGTTCGTTTTTCGTCACGGTTTGATGACCACTTGTAGTGTTATCGTTTTGCTGGCACAGATGAAAAGTGTGTGGAAGAAATGCCAACTTTTACTGAATCCATAATCAAGATTATAAGAAATCCTGCAAAAAAATTGGCAAAAAAATGAACAACCGTTTAACAAACCACAAAAATGTGTTGTCAAGCAAAAAAACAAAACTCGTTCTCTACTACGAGGACATAGTGGCCGATCCGATTTCCAACGTGAGAAAGATGGTTGAATTCCTTCCAAATCCCGCACTTCACCCAAAAAAACCTGGAAGATCAACTATCCTGTCTCCTATTGGAACTCGCAGGTTTTGCCAAGCGAAAGCCGCGCCGGTATTCATTTGAAATTTATCCGTCAGACGTACGGGAAGTAATCAATAAGAACATTGGATACTTCTCTTCAAATAACCGGCGTTGAAAAAGCATTACCTCCATACGAAAAAATACTGCATGACCAGAAGTAGGATGCCAGTGACACATTTTTTGTTCCATTTGTGTATAAACCCACAGTTTCCATTTAAAAGAAGACCTAGGTCTTTGTCTTTCGTGGCGAACACTATCCAAGTGTTTTTTCATTACGTCATCTATATGATAAACCCTTTGGATGTAACATGTGAAAGCCATCGCAAGTAACGTTTATGCTATGATGTAATGAGAATGAATTGCAGTTTTTTACCGCCCAGGTGAATACCACAGTTCTTTGAACTGCCCAGAGAGAATTGAACGTATTCACATAATGACAGTATCGTGGCTAACGCGACGGCATTCTTACTCTGTTTTGATTGTCTATAAATCTGTGGTTCGTGTGGTCAGAATTCATTCCACATTGTGGAATCGCCTATACTACACTGGGTTTTGGCTTAGTGTGGGATCAACGATTTATTCTACATTTTGGCGTGCCTTGTGTGGGATCAAATGTCTGTATTCCCGCATATCTTCGTTCGTGTCTTGGTGTATTCTGAATAAACAAACTAACCCACGTTTGGTTTGTTACCGAAAGGAGTCAGGAGTCAGGAAACAATCCAATCGCAGCTGAACACGTAATCAAGAAACAAACAAACAACAAACACCCCAATTCTTAAACGCAAATCAGAGATATACTCTTCTCTTTTTGTTTACGCAAAGTGATTGCAAGAGCTCAACACATCTGAAATGATGACGTCACTGCTGATATCTAGTGCATTTGCTATTATGTGATGTGACCCTGGCATGTTTTTTCTGCTCGTTCAGTTGCCTGCCCACTTCAGCGCTTTGTTGTTGTAGCTTACTTATAATATGTACTGATGATAAACGCAGCAGTGTTCGAAAACTCTACTAAGGATGATTAACAGCATAATAGCTTTTGCTTTCCTGTTTAGCTCCAAGTTTTTTGCACCCAAACTGAGTCATTTGTCCACCTTTTAAACAATCAGGCATATTTATCAGGTATTTAAATGAAGACCCAATGAAATACAATTAAGCAAAAAACAAAGTTTTGTGGAATAGTGAAGTGTACGAGACCGCAAACACATCCGTTCTGCAACATTTTACCAAGAACTTGTCACTGTTGTTGTTCTATTACATGTGCTGTCAATGTTGGCCCGACTTCTAGCGAAAATATAATTGTGGGTAGTTTTGATAAGTAGCGTTGTAAAAGCAAATTTGCGTATAAAACTAATATTCTCATTATGCCAGTAGTATACCACACTGAACTTGTCAATTCCTTTCTTTAAAATACAAGTATAAAAAAAGTGCTAACTGCATTTTCTTTCAACTCCCACAGTTTTTCAGGCAAAGTTGACGCATTTCAGTTCAAGTCATTACCCACGGCTGTCTAAGCATTATATTTTACATAGTTGATGGGATTAGTGCACCTGTGTCTCGTTGCCTACAAACAACAAAAATGTAGGCTACATTAGTTTTAGTTTTCCATGCTTCGATCATTTTGCCACACAAAATCCTTTCATGCGCAACCACAGTACATTCTACGGAAGTTAAACGAGGTAAGAAGGCGATTTGTAAAGATTTTGCTGTTTTTTATTTGGTTTGAAAAAGCGTTGCGTCAATTATTTGCAAAAGACACTTACCGTTAGATTTATTTTTGAGTAGTATTGAGTGTTGTTTTATTGAAATAACGAAACATGCATCAGCATTATTGGACAAAATCATGTTGAGTTGAATATTACACAAAATAGCAAAGTAATTCACTTGATGTGGTCATGAAATAATATCATGGTCGTAAATCGGCAAAATTCTCGGTTTCAAGTTTGAAGAAGCAACACAAAATATATGTGAGTCAAAATTTTGCCATTCATAAGCATAAGCGACTAAACAACTGCCAAAATGGGATTAATTATAACCATTTATCCCACAAAAAAGTGTCTGTGGATGACATTGACCAGAATGCGATTGAACAACATTCTCACTCACAAGGATTTGAAACAATTATGTATTCCAAGCGGCCGCGTGGCCTAATGGATTAGGCGTCTGACTTCGAATCCGAAGATTGAGGGTTCGAGTCCCTTCGTGGTCATATTTTGTCAATGTCAAAAACTCAACAAATTAATGTTAAATTTTTAAGTCAATGCAAATCTGAAGCCATTGGTGAAAAAAAACTATTTAATTTGATTCCAGCTAACTCTTTTACGCAGTAAAATATAGTTTACCGAAATCCCAAACACAACTCTCAAGCGACACCGCGTGGCGTAATTATTGAACATGTGAAGCCAGTCCAAGGTTTAAGTAAATTTTACATTAGATCCGACGTATCGGCCGCGTGGCCTAATGGATAAGGCGTCTGAATTCAAATCAGAAGATTGATGGTTTGAGTATCTCTTTCTCTTCGTAAGGAAAATTTAAGTTGTTTCATGCAACCAAAAATACCTTCGAAATCTCATCCTACTTTATATATGAGTATTATAATAAAATAATTAATTGAGTTTAGGAACAAATTCAACATCGTCAAAAAAGATCAAAAAAGTGCAAGATTTAAGACATGATCTCGATTTATCCGAAAAATATTTACTCTGGGTGGAACTTATTATAAAAATGCATAAAGTGTATATCATCCATACTAAAAGCACCAGCTTCTTTTTTTCTTCTGAGACCTTCACGCAGCGAAAAAATGAGTGTTTCTTTACCAAGATCTTCGCGAATTCTCTAATATTCTTCCACTTGTTTCTTGTTACCGTAAGCTGCACAATTTTCCACGAACAAATCGTCGTCGACTAATTTCTCCAGGCAGCTTTACATAAACTGATTATATGTGACAACAAAGCGAGGATTTGTATAACTGCCGACATAAGAATTATATAGGGTTTTGTGCAACTGCGAAAAATTTGGTGGTTACGGCATGTGCAGAAAAAGATTATCCTTTAATCAAGTAGTAACACTGTTAAGTACCCTACCCATGTTAAAGTAAATCAGTAAAGACAAAATATTTCTTGAAAAATACACTTTTAAACTTGATTGCAGTTTTGATAAGTCTATTTTATTTGCTGATTGCGTGTTTGTTTTGTTTTTGTGGATAAGTTGTTTCGAATTTTTCGCTTTTCCCGAATAATTAGGAACACTTTTCGTTTTATTTGTCAAAAGAAGCAAAAGTTTCAATTATTTCTCTGCATCGGAAACGGTCTTCCTTTTCCTATTGGGTTGTATCAGACCAATTTCTCGAAGTTGCTAATTCAAATGTTTGTATTGTGCTTTTGTCAAATCCATTAAATAACTCAAACTTTGCGTGAAACGAAGCAATGGAATCTGCACACATTGGAAAGTACTCCCAGGCGCTATTTGTAACGAACAACACACTGAAAAACATGATTCCAATTCACCAGAAATGCAGCAGTATTCCTTTGTTTGCATGCTCTACACACTGTCTGTTCAGAAACAATGCAGCCGGCTGACCAAACTGAATGCTTGTATTTAAATTGATGGGGACACAGTTGACTGCATTGGTAGATGTTTCGTGAAAAAGCAAAACAGTCGCCGTTGCCAACAAAGCCAGCGAGTAGGAACAAAGAGATTGCCACCATGGTTTCATTTTGTGCTCCGAAAAACGTCTCTGCAGGTAAATATCTTTTTAAGGACCATATTTCCACCTGATTTATTATTGTTTTTCACAACGATCCTACTTTGTGTAGCTGCGTAGCAGTCAAACGATCACAAAATCGTTGGTTTGTGGCAATGAACCAAAGTTGACAATTCATACTTGGTTTGTTATTTTTCAAATTACCACACAAGTTTTGCGAGGAAATAAATGTATAATTACAAATATATGAGAGGCAAACAACACAATGCTCATAATAACCAACTAAACCATGACAAATAACATCATTAGAAAGGCAATGACTGACTGAACGTCGGTACAGGGAAGATTTACAAATTCAGACCAACGGTTATAGTCTTTAAACGCATACAAATGCAAACGCTAATTCCTAAATTTCTGCAACATTCACATAAACATGCATTGGAACTTTCTCTTGCGCACAATGCATTACTTGGTATGACTCTCCACGGTCTGATGTGTATCAGGTGCAACCACACAACTATTCACCTACTTTCCTATCTGTTACTTTGTGAGCATTCCACCATCACCAGTCAACTAATGAGCTTGGTTTCAACTCTTTTTGATTCATTGAGACCATGCGCAGTCATACTTTGTGTTTCGGTTGAATGTGATTAAACTTCCTCACCAGCAAACCGTACAATCCGAATAAACAGTTTATTATCAGGCTGTGGGAATGAATCCCTAGGCGGCGAATAGCTTGTAGAGTCTCAGTAATAATAGCAGTGGCTTGTCACCGAATAGAAGATCAAAGATAGAACGATGACTCCGAATAGAGTAGAGTTGAGCCGAATGCAAAGAGTCCAATGACAGGCCCACATCACTATCAATACTTGGACTACCGGAAGCTTATTTTTAGTCACGTTATACATCACTTGTGTTTATAACATAAGAACAAATGTGTGGTGTGACATAAGCATAGGAGAACATTTTATGTAATAAACAGGATGTTGAATGAAGAACATTTGATGGATAAATCATTTGGGTCACATTATGGGATTATGTTTACACTTGGATCGGAAATATCCAATGCCTATGGTAACGGGCTTGTATATGTGTGTGCGATACTGCAGACCAAATGAATTATACTACACTTGTTCAATGCTGCCCAGAAGACATTACGCAATACAAGTATTGGTTTCTGTGACGCATGTTACAAATGGTTCGCTGCACGTGATCGCTGATCGAATTCCGTGTCGCCTATAAGAGTCGCCAGATTACAAATCCAAACATTTGTGCTTTTACTTCTTAAGTCACAGGATATGAGATGGTTGGGATTTAAGCTAAAAAGTTTTCACCAGTGCCAGCAAAAACGAGCGGTCGCACAACGGCGAATACGGCCAGTATGTCCATCGAAGCGTAAGGGCCCTGCTAATGCAGTTCCCTTTTACCATTGGAAAGTTGTCGGTGATAAATGTGTTCGATCGATAACTTTTGCTATCAATCGCAACTGAAATATATGTGCAACAAAATCTTCAATAAAGAAAAATATCTAATTCAAATTTACCACTAAAGTATGACAATCATTTCTAAACAGTCTTGTTTCACGAACTTTCACTTGCTAGTAACGTTGTATGTGACTACAACAAGGTACGAGGTATAGGAAATACTGGAAGAAAGCAATCATCACAGTGGATTGAATGTTTCTTTGACGCAAGCCAAGCATTACGTCAGGTCATCCGTTCCCGAAATACAAAGCAAGCAAAAAACACATCACTAAAGAAACTGGTAGTAATATCAACAAAAATATGCTAAACACCAATTACATAGATTAGAGCAGTGGTTCCCAACCTTTTGTGGTTGGTGACCCCCTATATTGAGTTAAACTAACTTGCGACCCCACCTACCATTTTTTTCCCAACAGCAATATCAATCAAAGTGCATTTTACAGTATATCATTTATTGGCAATCACTTTGCTCCATAAGACGGCTGACTTGCAACTTCATAGCCAAGTTTGAAATCCGTGGTTGAGTATTTGACAACGCTAAAATCTGAAAACTACCTCCCAAGTCAAATCTCTGACGTTTCAAACCGGCTTCATGACGTTTGAAGAATTCCTAATCTTTTTTTCACGTGTTGAGGGTGCATGGTGTGTAAATGGCGGTTTAATTTAGACGGCATGATCCAGCACTGCACCACGTTGCACAAGACACACGGAGGCTTTTCAGTGCAAGTGCAGATTGTGCGGGTAAATCCAAACTTCAAATATTCTTTAACATATTTACGCTTCTTCTCCTTGACCAGAGTTAAAGAAAAACACTGCACCTTGATATCTCACTGTTACTTACAACTGAACGCCCTAAACTGCTTTTTGATACTTTCATTGTTGATGACAATAATTCCTGTGATGTTTTAATGACAATGCCTGTGCACAATGTTAGTGGCACTTAGCCTACTGTTTATCGTCCCTGACAAGACAAAGCGATAATAGGCCCAACTAGTTGTAGCCTATGTATTGTAACAAGTTATAAAAACATCACATATCTGTCGCGACCCACAGATAGCCTTCCCGCGACCCCCTTAGGGGTCGCAACCCCCAGGTTGGGAACCACTGGATTAGAGAGTTTAAATGTTCCATAAAATACTGTTTGTCGACAGCAAGTGGTATGTTAAAAAGTTTCAACATCAATATTTTAAATTTTCAAATAATTAAAATCAATCAATTTCCTCATGACGACTGCACTTCTTATCAATCCTCAACAACCTCATCAAGTATGGTTGGTATTTGTAACTCATATAAGAATTCAATCACAAGTTCAAGAATACAGAACTTTTACCCTCACAACACCAGGTTTATTGAAAACGATAACAAAAAATATTCGCAGTCAGCGGGCTGCTGCAGTTGACAAATCAATTTTAGAAAAAGATTGAATGTATTACTGTTAAAAAATTTCAAGGGCAATGAACTAGTCGCCATTAGAAAAACAAAATATCAAAAGTGTTTCCGCTGCATATTTAATGCAACGTTGACGAAGAAAAGGGAATTATATTGATATTTACTCAGAAAAATTGGTCTCGCAAGAATTTCAGAACATCTTGTTTGCAATAAAACATACATATCCATAAAATCAATGATAACGCACAATAAACACAGTTTATGTACAAAGCGTTGGAGAGAGGGTTTTGAGGAGGTGTTTTTTTGAATTTTTTTAGTGATTTTTTCAAGATTAAAGGATACATTTTCCTTAGTCAATTGTTTTTTCCCATGTGTTGGTCACGTGGAATCTTTCCAACGACAAATCAACATATTTACAAGTAAACGATCATCCAGATATTTCATCGCCGTCAGATTTCATCTTCATCTCAAACGATGGCTTGTTTATTTGGACGAAAAAGGCGCCCTCGAATGTTTGCTGCCATTCGATGGACTTTGCAAAATGAAGTGAGGTCACTGGAACCAGGAGATTCAGTTGGTGCCATGCGTTCCAACACTCACACATGATAAAAGTGTCCATGGGTTGCATGTCGTGCTACGTGGACGACCAGTATAAGCAACTCATCGCGTCACTCGTACATTAACTCATGATGCACAAATTCCGAAGAGCAGGACTAGTCATCAATGGAAATAGGGGAACCACAAAGCGGAGTGTGCACACGAACCAAATGGTGCGTTATTTTTTGGTTGGTTTGGACAGCTTAGATCCGGCGTCAAGATGTTACTTTGTCATGTGTAAGATTAAGATGAGATGACATTTTAAATATAACTTTTGTGTTTGATTTTACCATTGCAAGTTAAATAGGATATTAGAGTCGTCAAGACCAAAATGTTTTTTGAAAATGTCTGGAAATAACACTTTTAATTTTCCATATACTGAATGTAAGGTTTATTTACAGAGTGGTTTCTGCTTCAGTTACAAGAAAGTTTTCATGGTTGGTAACCACAACCACATTTTCCTGTTGCTCTTCCTGTGGTTGGCGCCTGAAAACGACACGTAGGCCATCCCGAAATCTATCATAAAGCAGTTTCGGGGCGTTGGAGTAGATTAGGGGATTTAGGGAGCTGTTGATAGGGAGAAGGATGATAGCTGACACAGCGTACATCACTGGAGGCAAAGGGACTCCAGCGAAGTTTACAAATGCCATGATGGAAATTGGAACCCAGCAAAAAAAATCCGTAATTATCAGTCGGGCGATTTTCTTTTGCATTTCTGCCGAAAAAACAGCATTATTACAACAACACGTCTGCAAGTACGAATGAGCTTACCTTTGTTTTGTGTTGCCGTCTTTCCATCTCTGGGTCTCTCTTTCACTTGCCTGGCACTGGCAGTTGACCTCTTGTAAATCCAAACATACGTAATTACCACAAATATGAAGGCCAGGAAGTTGAGAGTAATGACGGCGATTGAAAATCCCGACGCCTTGTCATTTGTTGTTACATAAAGTTTGCTGATGCAAACACTGCTGCTGCTGTAATATCTACACATAAACAATTTTAAGGCTGTAAAGCTGAACATTTTTCGGGTAAAAACAAACTAACCCCAAATATCCAGAAATGTTAAATAGCTCAGTGTAATTGTAATCCTCAAGAATATCCATAAAATCCATCCAGGAATTAGCATCATTTACTCGCATGAGGGCAGTGTTGAATGCTTGGGAATCGTTGCTTGTGAAGTTGTGTTGGAAAGTTACAAATCGATTTATGAAGTTATCCATGGCTGTATATATAACGCAACTGTTATTTGAAACTGTAAGATCATCTACATCGAGGACAATGTCTTACTGGAAAAGTCGACTGCAACATTGTTAAAAAACGGATTCTCATTCACCAAGGCTTTGGTTTCAAACAAATGTTGAAGTTGAGTTGTGAGTGGAATAAAAGCAATTGTAAACGAGAATGCCCAGGAGAGAATAATGGAAAGGATGACTGTTTTCAATTCCGGTTTCAAGGATGCATTGAATGGCTGAAACCCAAAAGGATATTCACATATTTTCTTTTAAAGCAATAATTTTGCAAACTCGCCCCTCCCCTTAAGTCAAGGGACGGGAAAATTTACTTGTCACTTCGAATCCCATTGGACTGGAAATTGTTTCCACTATCTTTACTCAGAGGTTTAAAAAATGGGCGTCGTTTCAATATTGTTCGGGCATGCTAAGCTTACAAACAAAGCAGAGCCTTCAATTTAATTTGCGGAAATGCCAGACTAACTATATGCTGCGTACAGGGGAGAAAGATGTCCGAAAAACGAGAAATCGTTTGAAGAAAATTAATATAATTACAATATATAACAAACATCATGAGGTTTTCAGGCTTGGCAGCCCAGGCAATGCAATCTAGCTGGATCAGCCATATTTTCCAGACAAGTCGGGTCAAGAAAAATCAGGCTCCTGGTGAGGTTTGAGCCCTCGACCATGGGCTAACCAGGCCCAACGCTCTGCCATGCCATGCCATTGCATGTAATATTACTGCGTTACCTGATACGGTGGTAGAGATCCCATACATATATGTGAAGGTTGCCTAGCAAGTTGTGCGCTTGCGCACCAGTGTATCTTGGCCACAATATACCCCGTGAAACCACTGAGCTCCTGTAGCTCAGTTGATAGAGTTGGGCCTGGTTAGCCCTGGGTCGTGAGTTCAAATTTCACCGGGAGCTTGATTTTTCAAATCTTGCTACGACTTGTCAGGGAAATGTGGCTGATCCAGCTAGGCTGCACTGCCTGAGCTGCCAAGCCTGAAAACCTCATGATCGCGATAGGTTATATGTGATCGCCAAGCAAGGATCTGCGTAGTGTGGCAATCCTGCCTGGCATGCCATTGCATGTAATAATACTGGGTTATATATAACAAATCAATGTATTTGTGTGTACTTATAAAAGGTAAAGTGTGTCACCGATTTAACAGTTGGTTGAACCAATTACAACTGATCCACTCACGTTTTTCACAGCATACAGTCGGAATATGGTCAACAAAACCATTGTGAACACCGATGTTTCGCTGGAAAGCAAAACCAATACCCCCATTGTGGTGCAACTTTCGCTTGATCTCCAAATAAGGTCATTGGCACAATAATTTCCGGAGTATCTCAAACCAGCGGCGCCCAGCATGAACAGATAAACTCCCATGAGTAGATCGGAAACAGATAGATTCAAAACGAGCAGATGGTTTGTGCGAAATGCAGCAGATTGTGATTCTGTCGTTACCAGTATTCTGCTTTCCATCACCATGACAACCTCAAATTCCCAATATTTAAATATAATAACATCATCTTATTGTCAAAAAGGGCAGAAGAAAGTAGGTTAATTTTACCAAATTTCCGGCAATGGCGAGCATCCCCATTATCCACACAATGGCTCGCAGAAATGGGTTTGCTATCAACTCGTATCGTGATGAAAATATGTTTTCGTTGATCGCTTTTGTTTTTGTTGGACACTCGTCCGACCAATCAGAGCAGTCGCCAACTCCATTGAATTTCTGCGTGGAATAAATTTAAGATACCTTTGCAGTTAAGTCGGTCAATGCAAAAACGCGCTGTTTGGACAGGATGCTGGCGGCAGAAATGACAATCTGTTTGTAAATTGGCAGTTCCCTTATGGTCGCAAGCGGTTGAGATGTGGCTGTTGGCTTTGAAATAAAGAAAGCGTAATTGTTTGTTTTACATGATTAGTGCAAGTTGTCGCACTGAAACTAAAGTGGTTTGGTCTTTTTAATTTGGGCATCATTAAATTTAATTTAAAAAGTAGCCGCCTCTTCCGTTCGCTTCTTTTTATATTTTGTCGGTGAGCGGTTAGTGCAGGGTCAACTGAGCGTTTACCGTGGTTGGGATTGAAGGCCAGGTCGCGTTGAAACGTGGGACCGATTGAGGTAAACGACAGTGATTCTCAAACTTTTTAAGTATTGAAGCCAAACTGGGAACCTCAAGTTCGACAGGCCCTTTTGTAAAGACCCTTTCTTATTTATTAAATTTGACCGATTTGCACATTTGCCCACGCTTAGACGGGCACGCAGGCCAAGGAAAAAAAATTGGTGCCAAACAAACAGTGAAAGGGTCTTTCTAAATCGATTGTAACACTTTCAGAGCAGCAGTTTTGAGAGATCTTGTACCGTCCTGCACGACTTTCAAGTACATGTTTTCCACAGGACATAAAACTTATGTGTTTACCTTTTCCTTCTTGACGAAAAGTGGTTGTTTGTTTTCGCAATAAAACCTTCCATCCTTTGTGCAGTTTATTTCGTCACTTTGATCATCGCAGTTAATTGTGAAATCACAAACATCCGATTTGTTGATAGAAACCTAATTTCATAAAACGTTTTTATTTCTCGGTCGTGTAGCTTATTTTTATGCATGTATCTGTCACAAAAACAATAATATCATGGAAAAAACTGTAACTGTTTTTCTAGTCAACTGCTGCATACGAATTCTTTTTAAATCACTGTTTACAAGAAATAATTTTACTTTATCTCCATTAAATTCTCCGCAGTAGAATCTTCCTTCCTTGCAGATTTCTTCTGGATATTCGTCAGCTTGATTCTTGCAATCAATAAAACCGTCGCAGATTTTTGACATAGGAATAGTGAAACGTCCGTCTTTTATGTCGCAGTGTTTCCGATTTTTGCAAAGTTGAGGATCTTCATCGTGGGCGATGTTTCGACCTGTGTCAAGATTGTAGATCTCACTACCGCAATCCCGCTTCCCATCGCACAGTAGTTTGTTGTCAAACCGATACCGCGACCAAAAAGACTGTATAAAACACATCACGTGGTTGAACTTCCTGCAATGTTTTTTGTGTAAACGATAAGTTACTGATGCTGGAGGGCATATTTTTACAGTTTTGAAATCAATCAGGTTTTTGTTGTGACCATAATTTATTGACAAGTTATGATCTTGTGGAGTTGTCATATCTCCAATATATTGAGAGTGTAGAGAGATAATTTACGAAATGCGTCACACCGGTAAATAGAAACTGCAATTATGCATGCGAAGTTGGTTTTGCTCATCTTGGCATCACAGAGTTAGTTTCAAACAAAGGGGTAGAATTTTAGTCTCGGGGCTTTTGGGATTCAAGCACCTCGCGACAAAAGCATTTAAACGAACAAGTAACATGGAAAATACAACGTTGATTGTAATTTGCTTCATGTCACTAAATGCTGATTGGTTCCACAAAAGTTCAGCAAACTTCAGAAATCATACCAATAAAAATTTGTGTTTTGACCACAGTCATTGTAAAATCGTGTAATAACTATGCTCGACTGAGTAAATAAAAGAGCCAACAAGTGAACGTAAACAACAATTGAACACTGTTTTCATTCTGGTAAACTGATTTCCGTCTTAGCAATAAGTTAATGCATTCTTACTTACCCGACATTCAAACCCTCCCTGTATGTAGTTGGTTGTTGTTGAGCAGTCGATTTTCACTGTCTCATCCACACTGAAAATATTTGCTTGTTTGACGTTTTATTTTTGATAAATACTCAAATTGGAATCAGATGGGATTTACTTGCAACTCCTACAGCAATTAAACATACATAGCTCAAAACTGTCCCAAAAGTCTTTTTAATCTGCAAAAACTGCGCATAATTCAGCTAATTGAAGCATGGCAACGGTTTCAAAGATACGTACACGATAACAACTGATATTCGTGACGGGCGCGTCATTATTTAATTCAGTACTCGTTAGTGTTCCTGAATGTTATTTCCAACATTGAATGCAGCTTTGTGACGTTTGACCACATACTTTACATAAGATATCCAAACCACAGTAGGTCATCAATATCAACTGTTCCTCTACATAACAATCGACTAGATAGGTGGGTAACTTAACTAACCGACACGTTCAACTTTGCATCACACAATGAACTACTGTGTTGAGATTGAACTTTCTGTGTTGTGATAGCATTTAAACAATAAACTGCGTGACCAAGTTTCTTCTAAAAACTATGGGTCGAGCAAACAAAAACAAGTCATGCAGCATTTACAGACAATCAACGCACCTTACACTTTTGCTAAGTTTTAATTTTTGGGTACCTTACGCCACATTGAACGTCATTGGTTTCAATCACCAATGAATAAACCAATGTTTTATCACTTACTGATGAAACTTGCCACAATCTTTGGTTTTCCCAGATTGACAAAAACATTCGTCACTTTTATCGGGGCAGTCGATGACGTCATCACACACACTTGACCTTGAAATGATCATCGGGTCATTGATGCATTGAAAACACAACCGACGATTAAATGTGTGAGAACTTCGAATGTCTCTGCAAATAATGCAAGTCAATAATGTCTTACCCTAACAGGAAATTTAACAAGTACCCGACATATTCAGCACTCTCCAAATTGTAACACAAATCAGATTTATCGTCGCAATCGGCAATGTCATCCCATAGAAACAACTGCGGAAGACTGCAATTCCTGCCATTTCGAACACATTTGAATCCATGTCCGTTGTTCCAGCGTAGGAAAGCTGGACAGTCATTGCATGGATCGCCATCACAGACAGATGAACGTTTCCAACAACCTGAATTCGGACACTGGAAGTAGGAGGGGCAGAGGTACTCTGAATTCGGACACTGGAAGTGTGAGGGGCAAAGGTACTCACACGAGGAATTTCCTTTACAATGTAAAAGCTTGTCGCAGATTTCAGCTTTTGAGTTACAAGAATTTTTGATTTGTCCCATTGTGTTGTGACAGACACCATAATTGTCGAAACAATCACAACGTTGCTTGGGACTAAACATAAACAAATTTTAAATTGTATCAACGAAATAAAAGGACTTCTTCACCAGAAATTACCCAAAATACGTTTTGTGGTAATTCCTGCATTGCTGAACGACTTTCCCTTTACATTTGCATTCATCACTCATATCAGGACAATCTATGACGTCATCACAAACACTTGACCTTGAGATAATCATGGGGTCATTTGTGCATTTGAAACACAATCTCTCGTTAAAGGATGATGGATTACGAATATCTCTGCAATAGAAAATTCGATTTATTGACAAGTCTTTGCCGTATGTGAGGTGATAACATATGCCAGATCTGTTTGTTTTGTATGTTGCTTTAGTCATATTAGCTTTTATATGTTATGTTTCAGCTTATTTCACTGTAAGTTGTATTGCTAAGTATTTGACCAGTTTTGTAACCATAAAATATAGGACAATTATGAAATACCTGACGTCTCCGTTCTCAGAGGTGTAACACAAATCAGATTTATCGTCACAATCACCAACGCCGTCCCATAGAAACATCTGTGGAAGATTGCAATTCCTGCCATTCCGAACACATTTGAATCCATGTCCATTATTCCAGTGTTGAAATGCTGGACAATCATTGCAAGGATCGACATCACAAACAGTCGAACGTTTCCAACAAGCAGAATTGGGACACTGGAAGTGGGAGGGACAGCCAAGGCCACAAAACGATTTTTGATAGCACATGATTTCCCCTTTGCAAAATTCCTTTAATCTTAGTGCGCAATGTTTACTTTGTCTGGTGTCAAACAAGTTGTCGCAACTGTAACAAAAGCACAAATGCATTACCATTTTGTATTTGAACATGTTGAAACATGAAGAGCTTATATCTTGTGTATGTTAGTTTTGGTTTCAAATAAACCACATTAATACCAAAATGTGCGTGCACGGCTGGATATGCCGTGATTGAAAGTAGATGTGTTAATCACCAATACACAACCTACAACTAAATTTCGCGCAACATCGGTTAGAAACGAAAAACTAAATATCAGTTATAGGCTGGAACCGACATTTTTTGTTCTGACCGACATTGCTACCAAAGTAGATGTCCATGACATAATAAGAAGTTGCCGGCAGCGGAGCTAACTTATTGTATTTCTTGGTTGTTGCGTAATTTGTGGTGAAGGTATTGTTTCTTAATTTTATAGTTTATATGCACAGAAATCATTAAGTTCTCTGGCATCGCAGCCAAGGTATTGCAGCCAACCAAGATCAGCTATTATGCTCAACACGTGGGAGCGAGATACGAAACACCAAGATCTCTGCGACGTTTGGATACACTACTGTGATCTAATGAGGTCTAATGCTGTGTCCACTTAGCTGCGGGAGCTCAGAAGTTAGGGCTTGCAGTTTTAGTGTCATATCTTCATCATCACCCATTGACCAACCCGAGGAAACCGGAAAAGGTGTGAATTATGCTGTGATGTTTTAAGAACTTTTACTGAATGACAGACTTATGAAGAGACGCGATAGCCCCTTTGTAGGCTATGTTCCACCATGTATTGGACTGTGATACTGTTAGATTTTTATGGTGGCCAGGAGGCAGCATGTCTAAAATCTTCATATCATATCGGATGAGAGTGCCTTGTTTGTCACCTAGCTGCACAACCTTTTGTTTGCATCAGGTTGCAAAGGGGTTGGGAAGTTTTATGAACCCAAGAAATCCAAAACTGTGGCACAACGACATTGTCGACGGTTGACTGCCGCAAATAATGCAGAAGATATTAAGGCGGTAAGGGATATTCGAGATCATCTGGCAAGGGCAAGCTTCAAACTTTCTGAATTGATCATTGGGCTGCCATCAAATCCATACCTGCGGCAGATACAGCGCAGCCAAGGCAAGATGCTAAGGAAGCATTTAGGTGCGCCTTAATATAAGTTTTATGCAATGTTCTTTGCCCGAAATCGAATAATATTTCACAAACAGACAGAAACAAAAATGTTGTATGGTCATTACCCGAACATAAGTGAAACTTGTTCAAGACTTAAAAAAGTGAGGTGATTTGCTTTTACATAACGACTAAAATTGGACGGACTTGGTTTAAGTGTATAGCAAGACCAGCATCTAACTTGACATAGGTTAATGCCTGATGTTTGTAACGGATTTATACCAAATCCAATATAAACAAAAATAGTTTTGCTCTGCGCCAAACTTTTTTGTTTTGCAATAAGGAAACCGGAGTTCTTTGTATTATCGAACAAAGCTACGTATTGGACAACAAGAATAAGTTTGACTTAGAAGAAAGAATTGGCGATCTGTTTTATTCAACATTTCGTGAAGATAACACAAAACCAGATAAGCGATGGGCGTGTTGCCCAACCCTGATTTAGACTATTCTTATCGTAGATTCACTCCCACTGGCCACTTTTTTATCTCAACAGCGCTACTGTTGCGAGCATATATTTCGCAGTGTTCATGTCCTTGTTTGAATTTCGTTAATTTTACAAAAAGTCAACCCCTTATCATATTGTCTACTTGTTGTTCAACATCAAACAACAAAACACATTTAAGCGACATTTACTTCATGTAAGGACTGGTGGGATTTTCCGGAAAGATGGCTGGTTTCTCGTCACTTCTGTCGTTGCAATCTGGGTAGCCATCACAAAACCACTCAGCCCTCACCCTACTCCCATCATCGCAAGTGAACTCTGCACAAAACAACATCCAACACATGAAAGTAAATCGATCACGAAGGTTTTTTTTGTAGATTAGGTGAGTCGCAAGAAGCGTTATTACGTTTTTTAGAATTTTTCTGTAAAATCTAAATGTAGAATTTTCTCAATTTTGACTAGGTTTTGCTTTCGGTGAAATTCATGCTGAGAACCTGAGCTTCCTACGTCACAAACTACAACTATTAACAATATTTTCTCCATATTTTCTTTGACTACGCTAATTCTATAAGAAAGTCTAAGCAATATATTTCTTTTCATTGAAAGTTCATGAAGCTTGATTGTTTTTAAATGAAACATACGTTATTTACTGCTTGCATCAGCACAATTCATTTAGAAACATTGTTTGAATTTGTAACAAAATACATACTTTCGTTATTATTATACTGAGCTGAAGCATGTGTGATAAAGGAAAGCAGGATTCCAACCACCGTCAACCCACATCTGACAAAAAAAACGTTTATTTTTGTTTGTTTCCCAAACGTTTATTTGTCTGTGGAACACTGCGACAGAATTACGTCAATGGCTCATTACTTAAACTGCTAGTTTTATTTTCGCATAAAATGTTTCTATTTGTTCATTGATATGCGACGTCATAACTGTACTTGGTAATTGGAAGGGTTATATTGTTTCGATTAACCCAAAGTTTATTTGTCAGCAATATTTACAATGGTTCAACCACGTTTCTGATGCAAGTACAAAAAATCAACCTTGGTTTTATCGTGTTTTTTTTGCCATAAAATGTAGATATTATTTAACAAGAGAATTAAAATTATTTGCAAACCTTAGTCTCATTTTTATTTTGGAGACAAGAAAGCGGATCCAGTCGTGATCCGTCTTTAACCTCCTAATGACCAACCAACGATTTCTGCAAGTTTCACTCGTTCAGTAACCAGAGTTCACCGCCTTTACAATGTTTGTTGAAAAGATTTGTAACAGTCAATCTACTCATACCTGCAAAAGATTGGACAAGTTTGTTTGCAAATGAGACAAAATATCGAACTATACTCATAACTCTGCAACAAAACATTAGCAGACCACATAGCATCGGCAGCAGCAAACATAGTCACAGATTGCCGCACTAATTATAGGGATTGTTAGCATCCTGCTGTTGCATTCTGACATTTAAAACTGACACTTCCTATTTCATTGTCTCACATCTAAACAACATCCTTTCAAAATTGAATCATCGTTGTGTAAAATTTAAACAACAAACATCCCAATGTTTTTTAACCGTTGAAAAGGACATCCTCATCAATCGCCGCTTTCAATTGACCGTTTTTATGACGTTGTGTTATACGATGGTCTTTATGAGAAGCCCTACCTCTCACGTTTGCTCCGGTGTTGTAATATTGATGTACTACCACGCGCGTAACCGCCACTGAATTGGAACACTGGAGTTCTTTCAAACAAAACTTGTAAACTCCTATATTTGCTATTTTGCACTAAAACTATATTCAGTGACCGAAAATTAATACCTGATCAGGATTGCGTTTGATTTTCTACGGTCAACTATAGCCACAAAAAATCCTTGGTTTTGACTGAATAAAATCTCCTCTCTTCCCCGCGACGATATTGGTTTAGAAGTCAAAATCGGGGACAGGACAATTAAAGTAAATGAAGAGAATTGTTTTTATGATCAACAGATTGCTTTGTGATAGCGCGGATTTAAAGTGAATGTTTTGAGGTTGTGTTGACTCATCATTTTCAAAAAAAACATGGTAATGTTGATGAAATTGTGCAGTGTGTTATATCAACCTTGCATAAGATCTTGCCTCGTTTCCCTGCAGATTTATTTTTCAGTACTCGGTCTTCGTCTTCAACAGTTTGACAATCGGCTTTCATATTTGCTTTTCAGCATTCAAATATTTTCATCATCATGACGTTGGTCGCAAGTTGATTGACAGCTTCGTGCGGGGCGCTTCTTGCCTGCCGATCAAGTGGTGACACGTGTCAAACGTACGTTTCAGTTAAATGCGCAGGACCAGGGAGTTATTTAACGTGTGCAATTCTTATTTTTCCAGCGTACATCGAACGAGAAAACGTGCGTTTTGACGGCCCAGAGGGAAAATAATATCATTTATTTTGTAACTGCAGGAGTTTTGCTTTCAAGCTCAGATATGGGTTGTGTAAAAATTTTTCATCACTTACTTAATATTGTACAAACCCGAACATTGACCTGCTTTTGTAGCCATTCTTTTACGTCATTCCTATTTAGTTTTGAAGTACGCGAGAGGTGCTTCACGCCAACCAAGACACCCCGTTTGCATGGAGGAATTATATTTTTAGAAATCTTTACATATTTACCCATTATTTTGCATATCGTCTTGTCTGCACGAATAGCGGTTTTAATTCAACTGGGCGCTGTTCTGGCACGTTTTTTTTTATTTATATACCGAAAAAACGATTTGGTGCGTTTGCTTTTTGCAAAGTCGACTGGAAATGAGTTCATCCTGCAGGCGACGTTGACGTCGGGTTCGGCAGACATAGTAAAAATAGCTGTGATTGAAAAAATCGTTGGTCCGCAGCGTCGCACAGCCTCGTGCATCAGATCTTCTATCCTTAATCTTGATGACTTCAACCAAAAACTCTCCTGTCGAAAAAAAATATATTTCCGGGTATTTGATAAAATTAGAGATCGCTTTGCATTTGTAATTAAATGTCCTAAAAACAAAGATAATTTTGAATAAAAACACAAGTTTGTCCGTGTTGAACTGATCTGTAGGCTAATTTTATTTTATTGTCAAGCAACAAACAAAACGAATCTAACATTCGAAGGACATACGTGAGATTTGTCCCAAGAAAACTTACGTACATCCAAATGAAATTCAACACCACCATCATTCACATTAAACTTTCATAATCGAAGCCATATAGTGCTATCACGGAGCCAGAGGTCATTAGGTCTTGCCTTTCCGCAGGAGTGTGTCACCTTAGTCCCCCGCGTTCAACAGCACAGTAAAGTACACCTCATGATGTTTCATTTTATATGCACCGTGAAACCATAATGCCACCGTTTGTAATGGAATGGGTTAGTGGTGAAGATATTGAAACTGTTTTCTGATTGCGTGTTTGTTTTGTTTGTTTGGATCAATCTTTCCGAATTTTCTGTCTCTTCCGAATGCTTAAGAGCACTTTTCGTTTGATTTTACAAAGGTACAAACATTCCAATTATTTCTCTGCATTGGGTTGAAGGGGATACCTCGAACAAGGTATTTTTCGTTACAATTTAGGTATTGTTAAGAGGCTTCCAGCATAAAAGCTTTTTGTCCCCATCAAACGTTAACGGGAACTTTGGAATTAAATTATGTATGCTTAAACAATTATAATCGAAAAAGTTAATTTATTCGTGAAACCAAGTTTTTCAATTTGTATGTGTAAGGTTGTATATCAGTCACAGTTAATCAAAATACAGTAAATTTTGGCTAATTGCATGTTTAACTACGGATTCTTGGATGGAGCAATGATGATTTTGTGTAACGTCGAAAAATACGGAAATATTTTTTATGTCGTCACGTGGTCGGGGATACTTCAGACATCATGGCAAAAAATAGCAAAAAGTCAACACTGTTTGAAAGATCCGTTTTTCTGTGACTTATAAACTATACATTTTGATGAAGAATGTAAAACACAACTCCAAGGATCTATGTGGTCGCTTCTTCGGCAACAGGTTCAGTAAAGGTTGGCATTTCTTCCACACACTTTTCATCTGTGCCAGCAAAACGATAACACTGCAAGTGGTTATCAAACTGTGACGAAAAACGAACGAAACGTACATAGCCTACATGTGCAAATATTTGTTGCTTGTTACGTTATGAGCCATCATTTTACTTGCGCCTACACTTCCCGCAACATATATTTGGTTACTATTTTAGTACAAACAAGCGCTGTGCTGCTTCGCCTTATAGGGGTGTTAGCAGCGGGTTACAACAGTACATGCGTAAGTGACCAAGATTTGTTTTTAAAAATTTGCTCGGCCCACGGTGACACCAGACGTGCTGACAAATTCGAAGAAACTCGGAAGGAACTTAAAAATAAAAAAAAATCGCGAAAAAGGAGTAAAAGAGAATGATAAGAGTTTTTTCAGATTTTACGCAAAGGTAGATTGTAAAGGTCTGGATGAATCGGCCGCAGGATCTGCATCGATTGCTCTCGCGTTGCATTATCAACAATCGTTGCTTGCGGACCAGGTCCACATCAGCACTTGGTCCCGCAAGACAAAGTACAGCCTGTTGTTTCTTAACAAACTCTGTGTTACGCACAACCTTTATAGCTTTAGGAAGAGACAGTTCAGATCCAATTGCAACCTTTCAGTTAGAGATTTGTCGTGTATTCCCACAACAATGCGGCCTCTTATAATTTCCTCTTTAAGCTCGCCATAGTTACATTTACCGACTTGAGCATACAATAAAGTTATGAATTCTTCCACAGAGTTTTTGTGTTTTGTTCCATTCTGTTGAATACCGCCCGTTCATATGTAACGTTTACTCGAACAGTGAAATAGTCGTTAAATTTCGAGACCACAAGATCATAATCGGTTGCTTGTTCTGTGTTTAACCCAAACGACGAAACTACATCTTCTGTTTTGCTTCCCAACAAGCAAAGCGAAAGGTTCACCTGTTTCTGCAAACATGCCGATAGCGTTCAAATCTTCTCAGCCTGCTCCAACCATCAGGGTTTCCAAAGTCAAACACTCCCGGAGGCGTAAGTTGCAAATCGAGCCCACATTAGAGTTGGACGCGCTTTTTTTGTACATGTGACGTTGCGATTACTGGGGCGTTGCAGCCAGTGAAGCATTACGATACAGTAATCAGCGCATCTTTGTGCTTGGTATAAACTTCGTGTTGTAATTTGCATACAGAAAAGGTATTTCTAATTAAATATTGTGTTCTTGTCAATACTCTTCTTCTGTGTACTTACAGATCAAACAGACGTGCCAACGAAACAGCATCTCTTCCGACAGAGCATAGGAAAATCCAACTGTGTACATGAACCGATAGGCACGCTTGATGGTCAGTGATTTATGCCATGTGGCCACGGTGCTAAATATGGGATAGACTTGCCTAAGCCTAAATTACTGTATTTGGACAGCAATCCTGTGAACTATACACGATTTATAACAGCATTTAATCAGCATATCGCTAACCGAGTCAGTAGTGATTGTGCAAAGATCAACTATTTTATACAATAATGGATTGGCAAAGCGGAACACATCATATGTTTTGTTTCATAATGGAAAGATTAGAAGGATACTGTGAAGCAGCACAACAAGTATTTAACAACAAGTGTGGTCGTCCATTTCTTGTTACCCGTTTGTAGAAAGAATTGTTTACACAAACAATTACAGAATTGAAGATTGTGACATATAAAATACAAGTGCAAGTAACAATAAACTAATTATGTAAAATGTTGCTCCAAACCTACAAATATCAAATTTGCTTGAGGCAAATGTTTAGTAGCGTTTATTAGAGGCTGGTTGAACGGAAAACATTTGTAAGAGGGAAGTTGTGACGTAGGCACCTTAAATCAATATTTCTAGTTTACCGAAAGTGTCGACGTCAACTTTAAATTAATATTTACTGGATCAAAACAGTTCAGTTGAGCTTTATCATTGCAAACACATTTGGAATTGCAAGGTCTTGCTGTACAGTTAGCGTGCAACAAAACTTCGAGTTTCTTTTCAAAACCGTTGGTAACAATCATGTTGTTTGAAAATTCTTTCGTGTGGAGAGATCTGCTTGCCGCAGAAAAAATGAAGCCTTGGTGGGAATCACTTCGATCTTTTTCACTAAGTGTGTTGGGAACGATCAGCGTTTTATTCTTTTATGAAACCACAGCAAAGAGAATAGTTTGTGTTCCCGCAAATTTTTCATTCAACCAGTCCTATGATGAGCCAGTAGAAAAGTTTGTTAGCAACCAGTGTGTAGACCGTGCAAAGGAATATTTTATAATGAACACCTGGTGGATTGGATTCGTGCTTTGTACTGTTTTATATGTCGCTGACAATTGGTGGGAATACGTTCCTAGGTGTGCAAGTTCTATCTTGTCATTTTCTAAAAAAATGCAATTAGTTGAAGAGCTGGATGAACAAGTTAGCAACATAATTTTAACAGCAACAACCATAAGCGGTACAGAAACGCCAAAACACGAAAAGACAGAACGTCTATTGTATAGAGAAATTGTTTCTATGTTCTGCTGCATTCTGGAATCACCGAAAAGTGACCAATCTCCTACTACCTCACAACCAAACGAACAAACCGGTTTGGCAAGCAGTTCTGTCGCATCTTACGAATCGACTTCATCAGAAGATCAACCACTTTGTGCTCATAACCAGCAAAGCTCTGAGGCCACAACATGTGCGTCAAAAGATGGAAAAATTACGTTAATTTGTTACAAGATAAGAAATTATATGTCTGGTTTGATTTGTGTAGGATGGCTGTGTGTCTTGGGCGTATCGATTGTGCATTACTTTACTAAGGTGTCATGCACATTTGGTTGTAGGGTTATGCACCATGAATTTACTTGCGCCTACACGTCCCGCAACATATATTTGGTTACTATTTCAGTACAAACAAGCGCTGTACTGCTTCACCTTATAGGGGTGTTAGCAGCGGGTTACAACAGTACATGTGTAAGTGACCAAGATTTGTTTTTAAAAATTTGCTCGGCCCATGGTGACATCAGACGAGTTGACAAATTCAAAGAAACTCAGAAAGAACTTCAAAATAAGACCACAGAAGCTTTATTAAAACAAGAACTAAAAAAAAATCGCGAAAAAGGAGTAAAAGAGAATGACAAGAGTTTTTTCCGATTTTACGCAAAGGTAGATTGTAAAGGGTCTGGATGATTTTGTGCGAAAATGGCCGGAAGAACTACAGAATTACGAAAAAGTAAAAACTATGATTTCCGATATTATTAAATCAACCTCATCAGAAATCAACACTGATGTTGTACATTGTAGTGAAGAGATGCTTACCAACTGTTTCGGCAAAAAGTGAAATACAAATCATTTGCGCTTAAAACTGAGCTTCAAGCCGGTCAAGACGGTTCATTCGTACAATAGCAATCACAAACTTAAACGACCTGTTAATTATTTACTAATGACGCCCATGGCATACCTCGGCAGTATTTATTTAAGATGATGAGGTCTCGTATGTATGAGCGGTATATGACCCTCTGCTTATTGTATTTTTGTGGTAACGTTTCAGTCGCTAAATCACGGAAATATACTTCCATTCCAGCACAAAAGCAAATATTAGTCCGGTCACAAATTAAAATGACTTAAATTCGATGTGTAGTAGGCTATTTGCATATTTCAGAGCTGACGAGGAAATAGTCAGAATTTCTTACTATTCCTATGTAATGATATGGCAAAATAACGCAAATTTTTCCATTATCATGATCATTTACCACAATTTCCTATTGCACGAAAAGTTTGATTGCTTATGTTTGCTATCAATTGCAACTGAAATACACGTGCAATAAAATCTACAGTAACGAAAGAAGCTTTATGTATTTTTTTAAAACCAGCAGTATGTGCCTGAAAATCATACCACCAAAGTTCATATGTGTATGACAAAAATTTCCAAGCAGGCATGTTTCACAAAACTTTTTTTGCTACTAACGTTGTATGTGACTACAAGAAGGTACGAGGAATAGGAAATACTGGAAAGACGCAATCGGCACAGTGAATTGAATGTTTCTTTAACGCAAGCCAAGCATTACGTCAGGTCACCCGTTCCCGAAATACAAAGCAAAAAACACATCATAAGAAACTGGTAGTAATATCAACAACAAAAAATACTGAACACCGATTACATAGATTAGAGCGTTTAAGTCGCAATATTTCATAATATACTGTTTGTGGACAGCAAATGAAATGTTACTCGTCCAAATTCTCTTGAGATTCATCATCAACAATTTAAAATATCCTAAAAATTATAATCAATCAATTTCCTCATGACGTCACTTCTTGGTGATGAGAACGCTTTAAAGTGTCCAGGAAAACTCTTCATCCTCCAAGAAGTCTCTGTCCTAAAATAAATCGTATATTACGTCATACCCTATGACGCAACGAACCAATCACTGGCGTCACACACCTTTTTGGCAGAATGTTGCCACAATACGGAGTTCGCGTCAGGAGATGGAAGAACAGGTGTTACCGGATGAGTGCTCGGCGTTACTGGCGTTACGTCATACTGACGAAGATGTAACGGAATGAGTGACGCGGTACGTGTAGGTTGAGTGACGTAGCGTGACGTATCTAGCCTGTCTTTAAAACTTGTGAGTCAAACAATTCAAAATGAGAAACTGCTAATCAAAAGTGATGGCAGCAGTTGCCTGGCGCCATGCTGATACTTCTTACATCAGTAGTAAAGTCAAGCAAAATTTAATCCGAATATACGTTGGGAAACAAATGACAATATCAATTGCTTCTGCAAAGTATTTTACAATCGCGAACCTCTGCCAGCAGTTGGCGCTATCGAGCCAGTTCCTCAAATTTTGTGTGAATATCATTCTAGCGTATCCGATGTTCCGTTTCCATGCGCTTTGCTTCTTGCAACGCTCGCCTGCTTTCGGTCATTTTATCCGAATGTTTCTATCTATAAAAAAGTATTTCAAGATTTTGGCCTAGAAACACAATAGGCTGGTTGTTGTGCCAACAAGGA
This sequence comes from Ascidia mentula, assembly GCF_947561715.1. Lineage (NCBI taxonomy): Eukaryota > Metazoa > Chordata > Ascidiacea > Phlebobranchia > Ascidiidae > Ascidia > Ascidia mentula. Next base: position 16,901,201 of record NC_138568.1, on the reverse strand, counting down.
ATACTATATGAGGCAAATACACAATATTGCTACGGAGTTAGTACGCGAATCATATCAATTAACTGACAGCGAAAATCACCCACAAGTAAGGGAATTGTGATGGCGCAAAAAATATACTGTTAAAAAATTAATTCCCGGGCTATTTTGTTTGAAAATGTTTCTTGGTGTAAATTGTGTTGGAAATTACCAATCTCCTGTAGTGTTTTTACATCTCTCTCCTTTGACAAAACCGTCTCCGTTCCTCCAAGTCTCATCAGTGCAGTTGACTGGTTGTCTGATTGACTGATTACTATGTTTCATTAGCACAGATTTAATTACACTTAATTTGGTATATACAGATATATAGATTAGCTACACAATGCTATTTGGGTTACATTGTTAATTTTCCTGTTTCAGAAGCTGCAGCGGGAATACCATTTCGACTGGACTGAATAAAAGGCCCGCGGATCGCATATAGTCCTTAGTACACAATGGAGCACAAAAGCATAATAAAAATATTTGTCGAACATGGCCGCGCACCTTCATATACGCTTCCGTGAACACGACGATTTTCGTGCGCTGTAAGACGATACGCTTCCGTAAACACGAAGTTTTGTGGTTCGCTGTCAAGTACTTTTTTTCTCGGCCAGTCTCGCTCGGCTAATTAATTAAACGCGAGTTGATTTCGGTCAAACGTAACTTTTTGTCCGCTGCAAAATAACTGAATCCATGATGAAAGTTCTGGTGGCAGGTTTGTCAAAAACTGGAACAAAAACTATGGCAGCGGCCTTAAGACTACTGGGGTATAAAGTTTATGATTGGATGGAGAACTTTTATTACCTCGGAGATGACTGGCACAGGCAAGTTGGAGAGGGTTTTAAAATGGAGGACATGAGACGAATGTATGAGAATGTTGATGCAGTTATGGATGGTCCTTGTGATGTTTACTGGGAGGAAATATTTGATGCATTTCCCGATGTCAAGGTTTTATACACTTAAACTTACTAGTTAATAGTTTCTGAGCACATATAGCAGAGCAGCAAACCATGTATTATATGTATGTATACATTATAGTAAATGCTATCCCCACATGAAACTCTTCGGATTTACTAACTGATTTTTAGTAACGTTTATTGTACAACAAATTCTCTAAATATAAATTAGGTTTTGTCAGTCTATTGTATTTTCAAGAACATGCAATGGCATCGCAACTAATCTTAATCAAAGTTTTTTGACACACAACCCAGAGTTTTAACACACGACCCAACAGAGACGGCCCACTCCTCTAGCGACTGAGCTGCGGGAGCTCACCAGGCCTTCTTTAACAGGGCAATTCCTGTAGCTTTGACCCACTTATTATTTGTTTAAAAACAATTTCGGCTAAACAGCAGTTTTTGAACATTGGTGTAAAGAGGGGCCAATGAGGCCAGGAATCCCCCAAATCTTTAAATGAACATCCATAAGCTTCGGTTACTGTCCAAAACGTTTTGTATCATATTAATGGAGATTTTGTTCGTTGGACGGGTAGATAGCAATTCATGCGCCAACTGTACGCAGGTAATGAGCGAAAATCGGTCTCAGACAACCCGTTTGTCTGTCAGTGCAGCGTTTTTCAGTGGTATAACATTGTTGCGTGGGGCTTAGGGGCGATCGTCTGAATAGTATTTGTTCATAAGAAGGTATGCATTTTTTTCTTACAGCTTAGAGTTTTGAATGAAATGTACCTAACAACTAACTTAGTATAAAGAATCATTACCTTCTATGCATTTACGTTTACTAAACCTGTCATAGTTACTATGTTCAATCAACAAAAAGGCAAAATTCTGCCCAAGTCTATCAAATCAGCATTGTATGTTGCAGGTTGTTTTGACTACTCGAGAAGAGAGCAGTTGGGTCAAAAGCTGGCAGAATCAATGCGAACAAGTAAACAGTGACATCAGATTTAGTCTTAGTTGCATATTAACTTACACTGGAGCAAAAGGGCAAGCTTTTGAAGCACTAAGTGGTAAACAAATTTTATTTTTGAAAGCACGAAATCGCTTAAAAAGTAATTTGTATTTATTTTTTTAGCCAGTCATCTTGCCAAATACAAAACATGGCCAAACTTTGGCCGAGTTCCTTTTGATGAAGAGTCGTTGGTTCGTGTTAAAAGAAGACACGAACGCAACGTCAAGCAGGTGTTAAATGCGGCGCAATTGTTTCAATGACAAAATGAACTTGTTACAACCTAATTATGAAAAGCTGTCTTTCAATTGATTTTACAGATCGTTCCATCGAATCAACTGCTTGTGTTCCAAGTAAAAGATGGATGGGAACCATTATGCGCCTTTCTCAACGTCCCAATACCAGCTGCTTCCTTTCCACATAAAAACAAAGGCGGTGTTCTATTGGATGAATTCAGAGAAGAGTGTCCAGTGATGAAACGCATCGAAACCGAGTTGTTCATTTCTCTCGTATGCTTGTCAATTTTGTTTGCAATTTGCTTATACGTCATGACAAAACTAATCTAACGTTTCATGAAAAAGTTATTGTTCAACTTTGTTAGGCGGATTGCAGACGTTATTGCTCTTGCAAAATCCTTTTCTAAACTGTTGTGATTTTGGCTTTATTTGTGTATGGTCTAAATTCCAAGGCATATTAATTAAAAATACAGTTGTTGTATCTGCATGGATGATGAACACAGTTGTATTGTACAACTATTGCTGCCAGAAATGTACGGATAAAGTCTGACCGTATGGAATACGAAACGTCGGAAGAATACAGTATGTTAATTTTACGCTGGGAGATCAGTCTATTTCAAATCACAATTGTTTAATTTTCCTATTTACAGCGACGTTGGTTATTTGGGCATTTTTACTTTGAACATAGGACAATGCCTCTCATGTAAAAGCTTCCTTTTCAAAAAACGCAAAATCGCTTATTGTTTGCATAACTAAAATATTGTAACAAAAATATTCGCATGGTCGGGAAATAGAATAGGCAAAAACGGACTTTTTTAAGGATATTAGCTTAACTCCGGAGAGCGAAGTTCCCTTATCCCAACTTCCGAGGTTTACTGTACTTCCAAACACTATTATTTGCAACAATTTTAATGCAACAAAAATGTTATTTACCAAAATTTTAAAGCAAGGTTATACGTCCAGGTTGGTTACAAATATACAAATGTTTACATAATATAGTATATTTTTCGGAATAGCGCTAAAAAATCATGTTTCGTCCAACAGCACGAAAGCAAATTTGGTTGTAGATAATGCGGGACGAAAACTTGGCACAAACACGTCCAACTGATCAGGGAGTACGTTGTTTTGTCATGAAAAAAAATCAACTCACTGTTTGGGAAATTGTTGGGGCTAAGTAATAATAGTTGGGGCTAAACATAATAGTACACTCCGCTTTCGTCTTTGCACACAACTCTGCCATGAAATGTTGCGTAATTCAATTGTAAATCGCCATCGATTTTAAATATACACGAATGTGTTACAAGCAATTTTTGATGCACCAGCACAAGTATTGTCACTAAGTTACACTGAAAACCAATATTAACGTATTGGTGACGCAGGACGCGGAATGCGGTAAAAACGAATCTCACTAAAAGAATATAAGAGCGGCAAATGATAGAAATCATATTTATTCTGCTTGTTGAAGGTAATTCGCAATAAATCTAAACTTCTGGTACAAACCAACAACGAATGTTACGAGAATTGTTTTTATTGGTTTATTTTTTAAACAGTCACATGCATTTTTACTCGTTGCATTTTACACAAGTTGTTTTTTTTTAACTGGGTCCATTTCATACAAAATATGTTACTTGTCATTTGTAATAGAATGACGGGTCGTATTGTGGTTGTTATTATGGCCTGGTTACATTTGTTTCTGTTAAGAAAACTTAGTACTAATATTTCTTCATTCATCACCTAAACATGCTGCGAATTTTAAGTTGTGCTTGTTATTCAGTGGAAAGATTCCTAATTACCATTAAAAAATTGTTACTTATCTCACCTTGCGCTCGCAGCATCGAACATATCCACCAAACCTTGAAAGGGGTCAGCACTGTTGCTAGTCCACCTTGAACTGTTGGGTTTGGTTGCTACGTGTACATAAGCACCTTTTTGTCGTGCGTGACGCATGATTGCGATGAAATAACACCTATATTCTCCGTACATGGCGTAAATTACGACAATGCTTGCGTCGTCGGCTCTTTGAATCATTTGCAAATCAAACTTAACAGGTAAAATCCAAACACGTACATCTTTAGCAAAAAGTAAAGCCTTCAATCAAATGGTGGAAATTGTGCGGATTTGCTTTCGTTGGTATACAGGTAAAAGCACCTGTTCGTTTTATCCGAAAGAAGACATAAAGAAACCTACATTAAAACGTTGCAATCAAACAGTATTGAAAAGTTCATCCAATGCATCAGATAACATGGTACATGATACACTTTACATGGGATTTGTTGATATTTCGCCATCGCAAAGAGTGGAGTACATTAGGATCGCTATGTCACAAATCGATGACGAGCTTCAAAACTCACCTAATTGGTGTAAACAGTTGGGAAACTTCATGCCACAAAAAAAATAGTGCATTGGCAAACATATATTTTGTGAAAAATTGTCTGTCTCTTTTTGTTTGCAGCACTTGGCTGATGTACTTGGTGGCACTAATCGTCACCTATAGCACAAAATACCCCACATTCACCTGCACCGGTTTAACATTTGACTTTACCTGCCGTCACGCTTTACTGAACATTCAGCTTGTCTTCGGCGTATGGCAACTGTTCGCCCTTCTAGCATAGATTGTCAGTTTGTTTAAGGCTGCTAGCACAAGTTATGGAAAATCTGATGAAGATCTGTTTTTGGATATTTGTTCAGCTCACGAAAACACGAAACAAGTGGAAAAATATCGAGAAATTTCCCGAGAATTCAAGGTTGATAAAAATGTAAACATTTTGCACGATTGCATCAAAATGAAGGCGAAGCAGCTGCCTCTCATTATAATGTTGGTTTCTGTCTAATTTACCTTAAAGTTGGTTTAAGTAACCAGGCGAACTTTCCTAATAATTTGTAAAGTACCTGGCAAATCTAATTACAAATATTTTAAATAATTGAATAAGTTTTTCCACTGATCCAAATCTGAACTGCTTTCATTATTGATTCAATTTCTACCTTGGCTTGCTATGTATCACCAACTTCATGAAATTTTATTTACAAGAATATGGCTCTAAATCTGTTCAATAGTTTATTTAAATGATTAGCATTAAATATACAGCATTTAGGTATGTATGTAGATATGTAGTTATGCAGGTGCATGTTAAAGGTGCGCGTACAGAAATACTGCATAATTTCTCCCTACGCCGACAAAATTATCATTGTTTGTCACAAACAATCACCCTTAAGTGAAAGCAACTTGATATGTCAAAAAGTATTCTGTATGACAGGTAATCGTGTCGACGTACATGGTTTACAGTCTGCGTTCGATTTATGTAAGCATTTTCGCAGTAGTTTTTCATTTCCTCAAACCAACAGTTTGACATGACTATAGTCAATAATTCGTCGTATCAATTGTTATACGTACCACCGTCACCCACATTAACTGTATTTCCAGTGACTGCTTGTATATTAGGTCTTTAAAATTTTTGAACCAGTGCAGCAATCCTGTCACTGAACATTTTTGATCGGCCTGGCCAAAGATACACAAAATCATCCCACTCTTCAGGAGATGAAACTTTCAAAAAGAAAAGAAAGAAACCGATGTCTTTTGCTATCACGGCTCCATCTCGGCTGGTCGTAAGTTTTTTCAATAAGTTATTCGAATGTTCTGTTTCAAGTAGATCTTTCTTAATTTCTTTAAATTTTTTGACTTGATTTTTGTTACCGTGCGCTGAGCAAAGATCTAGAAAAAATTCAATGTCCATTTCACAGCAACATTTTCGGTTAGCAGCAACACAAATAGCCCAACTAAGACTGAAGGTATGAAAAACCAATGAAACTATTTGCACAACAGCAGTAACATGAGGAATTTGCAATGACCCGTAACGGCACGTGTAGGAAGAATTGTTTATAGTACAGTTAACTGCACTAACATGTGAACTGATGTTGATATATTGTGAGCACAAACAAATCCATACAACACATACCAAGATTGACAGAACGCTTCTTAAAATGTACAGGCTTCTGGTCGTTGTTGTACACGAAAAGAACTTACAAATAGTCAACCCATTCGCTCCCGAGGAATCCTGATTCTGGTCACTACTTGGATCCAACGGTGAACCCTCATGACTTTCGACATCTGCGTTGTCACCATTACGTTCATTACTTGTGGAAGGCTGTTCTGTAGTCCTATTCGATTGTGCTGTGCTTCGGTTGGTGATAAACTTACAAACAATTTCTCTACAGCGCAGCCGTTCCGCCTTTTCGAGTTCTGGTGTTTCGGCAGAGTTTGACGTCGCGGCCACGTCGATCAGCTGTTTTACAGTTTTGTCAAAACCTTCGAACAATTCAAACTTCTTCCGAAAATCCTGAATTGAATTAGCACATGTGGGAACATACTCCCAGAAGTTATTAAAGAACATCAAGATGACGAAACACAACGTTGCAATCCACCAGAAATCGGTTAAGAATGACTTGGATGACTGTGCCAAACACTCGCTATTAACATATCGCGCAAAAGGTTGTCCATACTGATCGGCGATGTTAAAACTACCAGCAACACAATTTAATGGATTTGATGTAGTTTTATAAAATAGCAGTAAGGTTGAACTTGCCAAAAGCGCCACTGTTAAAGTACGCAGAGATTCCCACCATGGTTTCATTTTGTGAGTCGAGAGAAGATCCCTCCACAGAATCTGGTTCAGCAACATTCTTTGATAAACTTTTGACTTACTTTTGTTGTTTAAAGTTACTTCCTAATGCTGGTTAAACAGTTCTTTTCAAATGCCTCTCCAGAACAACTTCAGCAAAACCACACAGAACAGGTACCAACAGACGTAAATCCAGTAGAAGTAAAATATCCAGTTACTATTACTTTAGTGCGACAGCCCAACAATGCCATTGAAGTTTAGCGAGGCGTATCAAACCGTTTAGACCTCCCCTTTGTTACTTGGTGTCGACTGCGGTTGTTGGCAATCAATGATATTTTGCTTCATCAACCAGGCGTGAAACGTCATATTTAAGTATGCTCAAGATGTCACGAATGTAATGAAATTTGTTCTGCGTTAATTTGAATGTCGTTTTGTTATTATGTTGAACTTAAGTACGATGCAGCTGTCTTAAAACACCACAACTCATCCAACTTCCCGTGACTAATAAACAATAGAAATCACTACTAAAAAAATTAAAAGTAAAAACATACATCTAAAAGAATAAATGTTCCTGCCTTTGCTTTGCGCCCTACCATCATTGATTCATTCATTCACTTACCTTCCTTGTGTGATCAAAAAAATTTTTCAAGGAAGTAGGAAACAAGGTCAAAAGAACCATACTGAATACAGATGTTTCGCTTGGGAAACCAATACACCAATTGTGGAGGTACTTCCGCTTGGTCTCCAAATAAGATTGTAGACACAATAATTTCCAGAGTAAATAATACCAGCAACACCCAGCATGGGCAGATAAACTCTAATGCGTAGATCAGTTATCGCGTAATAAACTGCATTGCAAGTTGGAGATGTTTCATACGTGAAGGAAAAGAAGGGATTCATGGTGAGGTCCGCGTTTTGATCACCTACATACATAGATGAAGTGAAAACATACGAATGTCAAGCCTTTGACAACATAATACCTTACCATAAAACCAATGCACTTCAGGAGTCCTTCGACGCAGTATTGCAGGTTTGTTAAAAGCGAGTTTCCATGTCGTTTCTTCTTGTTTTGGCCACATTAAACCACCAACTGAATCAGGTGCTAAACTGCCGAAACAATAGCACGTATGTTGGCACATGTGAGATACGTGGCGACAACTACGTCGGCCAAACAAAAAATCACTTTCCGCAAGGTGACGTAGCCATACATCGTTGTGGGGTAAATTCCACATAGAGGTACGCAAACACAAGGACGATAAAGCTGCTCTTGTTGGGCATTATGCCAGCAAGGCTTATTACCTGTACCCGTGTTTTAACCGGGAACTAGTTTGAAAACCTAATCAAAAAACATCATACCATTTAATATTCAAATATACCCAGCAGCACTTTGATCCAGCTTGGGTGTTTTGCTGCTTCTACGTTTGGTTTATTAGCTTTCACCATGTAAAGCAGCACCATGCTAAGACAAGGCTATAGATGCAGCTTTCAAATGACTTTTTACAACACATAACGACATAACTATTTGTGCTCGCACTCCGTGGACGGTATGTGGTATACCATTATAATCAAGTTCCGCTTCCAAATTCCATTTGTTGTTAAATATTGATTGAAACCGCAACCGACACTTGTGTATGTTTGTTTTGTCTACGACAATTCCTGAATCTTTAACGACGGAAGGACTAAAGTTTGTTCGGTTGTGCAATCAAGTAGTTGTTTCATGTGGAACTCAAAATTGTATTGAATTTATGGTGGAAGCTGTATTGTTGTGTTACAATGGTTTAGACTGCGCAACATATTATTTTCGTAAACTGGATATTCTTGCGCTCATGACAAACAATTTTGTATCAAGGATACAATTTAAACTGAAAAATTGTTTGCAAACTCAATATTACAACATTCTTGCAATGTACAAAGAATCTTTCCTCGAAATAAGTTGACTGTAGGACATGTAGGTCTGCCCCGTAAAGCGCTCCATCAATAATTTGGTAATGTACGTTATGAATTATAGTTATTCTTTCCGATCAAAATTGCATTAATTATTGACCTCTACAGGAGGCAAAAATAAAAAATTCACAAGCATTCTTTACGGTAAAGTGCACAAAGAGACACGTCTTGTCATCGCAATCGCGCACACACGAAAGGGATTATGTCGCAGTCGGTCGTATAAGTAACGCAAATACTGTGATCAATTTGCAAATCCTAAATTTCTAGCAATGGTCGTTAGTTTACGAACACAAAACCGATGGAATCTCAATAAACAGTTGGCACAAACTAGAATCGGTTAATTATGTACAGTTCAATATCAACAATCATATTCCTGGTCCTGTTCACTCTTTACTTGGGTCTTCTTAACAGGCCAACAAGATTCCAACATTACAAGTTTTTTCTGACACACCTTACGTAACAACGGCTTTTCGATGTCCCTGACATCCAGGCAACTTCCATATGCTTCTATTGCTAGCTGGAAGCTCACTCTGACTTGTTTAATTCGTTGTTCGAGTGCAGCTTTTACACCAGGATCAAATTTATCAGCAGATTTTCGCATAACCTCCAACGACCCAGTGTGATTATCAGATGCATACATAGCAAAGTAAACATCCTCATGCAACTCAAGGACTTCTGCAAACACACGTAGCCTCTTTACTCTTGCAGGAGCGTGGTTAATGAGGGTTTTCAGGGTGACCTCAGCTTCAGGAGATCGTTGAAGCATGTAATTAACACGAGTGTTACGTATTTTTACGTTACATAGCAACGTTTGAATTCATGGAAATATGAACTATATGGTCACATAACAGCCAGTTTCGTCATCAACGCCCGGAATCTCTTTCCATGGGTTTTTTGTGTTAAGGCATTCTATAGGTAGCGTCTTGTCCAGCATCTTATTTCAAAATGTATAGCAACGTGCTTTCTCACGTGATTTGATCTCGTTACTAGTTTCTACGCAACAGCTGTGTTTTTATGTGATTTTATTGGCCAGCTAAAATGTGTCGCCTTAGAGAAGTCCTTCATTGTTTTTGTTTAAGTGTCCGTCTTTTGTTAATTGTTCGCTGACCGTTACCGCGAAACACTTTGTTCGCTTTGTTTCCCTCCGGTTTAAATAATGAAACTTTCCGTGTGCGTTCAGCTGAGAGCCGAGGCAGGGCAGCGCAGCTGTACTGTGCTCATCTCAGTTCAACGGTTTTGTGATTTGGTTCTGTTCAATTTTGACTGCGCGTTTGGACGTAAATTCACTCAGTTTGGCGTTGGTATAATTGCGTGTGTTAATTTCATATCCAAAATTGTTCATGGTAAACAAATATTGGTGTAGTGTTTGCATCAAGAGTTAATTAAGTCAGGTTAGGAAAACACAACAATTAGAACTCACGTGCGATCTTATGTCAAATGCGCTAATCAAATATGATTCTCATCGATCATAAATAACATCGAAGCAATCATAAAAATTTCGAAAATGACAGTAATACAGAAAAGCTGGTTTCAGGAAGTTGTTCGGTGCATTCAACCACATATTTTACCCCTGTTGTTTTCTGTGCTGCCACGCGTAACACAATACTTGGTTGCGTGGCATTAGGTCTATGAAGATTTTAATTCCTTTCTTAAACCTGATTAATGTTTTCACATATTTATTGAACACATTTAATATTGCAGTATGTTGTGTATGCTTTACAGTAGCAGACGATGCCCACAGGCACAAACATCCGATTTGTTAATAGAAATTTAATTTCATAAAACGTTTTTTTTCTCGGTCGTCTAGTTTATTTTTATGTATGTATCTGTCGCAGAAACAATAATATCATGGAAAAAAACAAATTGTTACTGATGCTGCCAGGCATATTTATTGCTGAATACTACCCTTCTAGCAAACTTGTGTCTCAACTGTGTCCACTTTGTTGAACTTACATTTCTTACCTCCTGGTGAAGGCTGCTGCATAACAGCCGAAACGTCGGGAAACGTCAATGAAATAAAGTTTGCCAGAAGTTCAGTATTCAGCATGAAAAAAAACTGTAACTGTTTTTCTAGTCAACTGCTGCATACGGATGATTATTGTATCATTACAGGGAGAACTATGACAACCTAGTTGCTTTTCATAGTTAAAATTTAGATTTAAAGTGATTTTACTCCAAATAACTACGAATTAACTTCTTTTTAAATCATTGTTTACAAGAAATAATTTTACTTTAGCTCCATTAAATTCTGGGCAGTAGAATCTTCCTTTCTTGCAGATTTCTTCTGGATATTCGTCAGCTTGATTCTTGCAATCAATAAAACCGCCGCAGATTTGTATCATAGGAATAGTGAGAAGTCCGACTTTTGTGTTGCAGTGTTTCCGATTTTTGCAAAGTTGAGGATCCTCATCGTGGCCGATGTGTTGACTTGTGTAAAGATTATAGATCGAACTAAGGCCAAATCCCGCTTCCCATCGCACAATAGTTTGTTGTCAAACCGATATACCGCCTCCAAAATGTCTGTATAAAACACAACAAGGGTCGAACTTCCTGGAATGTTACCTTCATGTGTAGGGAAAGAAATCTTTGTACCTTTAATACCACTACACAACCATTCTCATCACATCGACATAATTCGGTTGATTTCAAAGCCTGGGATTGTTTATGGGGGCAAAGTGCGACTAAACTTTCAGATATTGCACCACGCTGTTTAAACAACAAGCGAAACGAATTAGGGGTCAAACGTTTTACCTCTGCTCTCAACATCGCGCAACTATCGCCGTATTTAATTATGGACTATCAAAAAAAAATATATAAGTTTCTAAAACATGGTTTCGATGTAATTATCACGAGATTTCATTTTAATATATGGTAAAGGTTATTTTGCCGAAGTAAATAATTTATGCATTTACTGGGTATTGCCAAACTTTTGCCGCTTCATGTTCAGCACAGATAGAAACGACAGGCCGGGGAATTGCAGTGAGGTGGAAAGGAATTACAATTTAGTCACACTGTGGAGTTTGTGGAATACGAGGCGTAAATTTCCAATACCATGTTCGGAAGGTTGTTAACACTGAAGAAAGGGGAATGCTATGCAGAGAGCAGTAAAGACAGTGAAGCCAACTTCTCATGCTGCTGCGGTTTGTTCTGATCGTGACTGTGGACGTTAGGCATGTTATCAGACAATCCTGTTACTAATGCTGCCCGTAATTTAGCACATTGTAGTGGTTTCAAACGAAAGTAAGTCCTCCGAAGATAGGATCGTCCGAAGGCAGTGCGACATGGGTGGTTTTGCCAGCACGTGCAAAAAATGTGGTACCCATGTAAAAAAAAATTTTAAAAAAATTGAAAATTGTGAAATACATAGTACATTGCCACTTAGTGCCAGTAACAATAAACTAACTATACATAAAGTTGCTCCAAACCTATAAATATCAAATTTTCTTAAGGCAAATGTTAATAGCGTTTGATAAAGGCAGTTGAACGAAAACATTTGTAAGAGGGAAGTTGTGACGTAGGAACCTTAAATCAATATTGCCAGTTTACCGAAAGTATCGACGTCAAATTTAAGTTAATATTTGCTGGATCAAAACAATTAAAATAAACTTTATCATTGCAAACACTTTTGGAACTGCAAGGACTTGCCGTACAGTTAGCGTGCAACAAAACTTCCAGTTTCTTTTCAAAACAGTTGGTAACAGTCATGTTGTTTGAAAATTCTTTCGTGTGGCGAGATCTGCTTGCCGCGGAAAAAATGAAACCTTGGTGGGAATCACTTCGATCTTTTTCACTAAGTGTGTTGGGAACGATAAGCGTTTTATTCTTTTATGAAACCACAGCAAAGAGAATAGTTTGCGTTCCCGCAAATTTTTCATTAAACCTGTCCTATGATGAGCCAGAAGAAAAGTTTGTTAGCAACCAGTGTGTAGACAGTGCAAAGCAATATTTTATAATGAACACCTGGTGGATTGGATTCGTGCTTTGTACTGCTTTATATGTCGCAGACAATTGGTGGGAATACGTTCCTAATAGCAACCTGTGTCATAGCAACCTCTAGAGAACCAGTCGCAGAGGTGCAAACAGAACGAGAAACCTTTGCCTGACAGACTTCATCGTCTGCAAGATTAAGGGGATACGAATTATAAAATTGCCAAAATTGGGATGGAACAGAAACATCATGACCACATGCATGAGCCGATTTACTATACATTAAAGCCCTGTCATAAACAGGATCACCATTTTCATTAGCGAAAATAGTGTCATTTGGAAACCATGACATGGGATATGCCGCAAACAGCAATGAAAATTTTTCAGCATAATGATAAGGAGGTAGTTTCACAATCAATCCCTTGTTTGAAAAATGTGATAACCTGGGATTGAACACAGATATGTGTACATACATTCGCAAGGCAGTGTTGCCTGTTGGACTTGTGTGGTTGAAAGGAGCCCAAAAACCATTCTTTCCAAAGAGGCCATAAAGAAAACATCCCGGAGAACGTATTATGTGTTCATTTGGATATCCTCGTATGTTGTCATTCGACGGAAAATTGTATCGTGCTGACGTAGCAAGAGGATCAGATTCAAATACCTCAGGGATGCCAATAGGTACCGAAACAGAAAAGGTTCCAACACAACCATAGTCCGAACATGGAGTTGAGTTTTGGTTTACACGGAATCGAGTTGTCTCGTGAAGATCATAATAATATGCAGTGGGGTACCATTTGGACAAAGAAGCACGTGAAGAATATGTGTAACGTGCATATTCGATACTCACAACAGCTTTCACTCGTTCATATCTCGTGAAAAGCGTTGACAAGAACATTGTGAGCAAGGTATAGGACGGACGTAGATCGTGGAAGTCGCCATATCTGTCTTCATAGGGATCCGAGTCGACGATGAGATAGGTGCGATGTAGAGATGAAATGCGAATGTGGTTTTCACCCAAACGAAACTTGAAAACTTGACGTGTTCTGTCGCAAAGACAATCCTGTGCGTAGTCATTGGGAGTAGCATAGTACTTTCCTTTTGGATAATGGAATTCAGTCCATGTTTTCGAATGGGCTTTGAAGTTGCCGAAAATAGGTGAAAAGAATTCACGTGGGGGTTCGATGCTGAAGTTGGATTGAAGGTGAAGGGGTAACGAGGTCTCTTCGTTACCGAAGTCAGGACGGATTTTACCACTTGTCTGCAGGGTTTTGTAGTTGGATGCATCAGTGACCGCAATGTCTTTCACGTGGATATATTGGGAAAGGACGACACCTAGAGGTATAAAGAAAAACCAAAACATGATGAAAACCTGTAAAAACAAAAACAAACACAATTTAAATCCTTGGAACATGGATAGCATCACGCCTCATTCTATACACCCGAATGCAACATATGCAAATGACAACTATTGACACTACTGTGACAAATAATGACACAGCAATTATTGTGAGAGAATGTGGATGTGCAGACTCTTTTATCGTTTTTATGGCATGCTCTATAAAATTTGGGTTGTTCAAGGTGCAATTTCTTATTTCTTGTCTAGAGCCATTTTCGGGAATTAAGCGTGCACTACCCATTACAAAAAAAGAACGAGTTCTCAATTGTTGGCCAATTGGTTAACAAATGGACCATTCACTCCAATGAGTCCATGTCGGTGGACAAATAGGACAGTGCAATTGACGGTCTTTGATTTTACGAACATAGGCTATGCCCAATGAACCGGGAGCCATAGAACATTGTGGACAGAAAGCATTGCAGTCAGCCAACGCACATGGCAAATTTAATCCGTTTTTACAAAGTCGTGTGCCATTGCCACAAGTTACAGTGCATGGGGAACATAACAGCATTAAATTTTTATCATTTTCAATTCTAGATTGATTAGTTCCCATGACAATTAAGCAGCCCATGACATCAAATAAACAAATGAAAATTCCAAGCAAAAAAATGACACGTGTCATCGCCATGCTTTTTTTTTTTTTTTTATTTTCTTAAAGCCCAGGTTTCCTATGCTGAAGGTGTGCACAACCCTGTTGACAGCAGATCTTACGTAAATTTTACAAACAGGTGATCAGTCTATCTGAAAAATAAACAGTTATTGTCCCGCCAGGAGTACCAGGGAAATAATGTAACGTGATTTTACGTTACATGTCAACGGTTGCATTAATGGACTTAAGGTTGCATGGCCAGTTGTCATTTTGGCGTTTCTCTCCATTGGGAACGGGTAATTGGTATTTTTAGATCGTCTTGTCAAAGCGGGTTTCATTTCAAAATTTAGCGATAGCAACAGCTGATCATTCATGTGATTTGTGTATTTTTTTGTCCTTAGTGTGATATGGTTTAGCAGCTGTTTGGCGTCATATTAATCTCAAGTGACTTGGCCGTTTAGAGACTAAGTTTTCCCATGTGACTGTCCTTTATCGTTTTCCAGTAACTGACCTTTCTTGATCTCCGCTGACCTTAGCTTTTTTTATCATCGTTGCCTGTTAGTTTGCTTTGTTCTCCGCTTTATATAATGTGTGTAGCTTGCTGTGCATGAGAGTGAAGTAGTAAGTGTTTTGGTTCTGTTCAATTCTGCCTGAGCGTTTGGCGTAAAATTCACTCGGTTTGGTGTTGGTAATTGCGCATGTCAATTTCGTATCCAAAATTGTTCGTGGTAAATAAATATTGTTGGAATGTTTGCATCAGGTTTCAATTAAAGTCAGGTTAGGAAAACACAACAATTAGAACTCACGTGCGATCTTATGTCAAATGCGTTAATCAAATAGGATTTCCCATCGATCATAAATAATATTGTTAGACCCGGATTGAGGCTCATAATTGGCATATAGGTCGCAACACTCTTTTTGGTGCCCCGAGTGAGGATTTCGGCCAGCACTTTCTTGTTCAGCACTCCTTTGTCTTCCCCGTCCAAAAGCTTAAACGCTGCCAGTATGATGTCTTCCGGGTCCGTACCCGATATTTTGTCGCCAAACATCCCCAGGAACACTTGGAAGTTGATGGGTCCTTTGCCCTCGTCAAGCATTTCGCTAACTTTGTCGTCGGAAAGTGCCCGGCCCAGGGAAGCGTATGTATCGTTCAAATCTTCCTTGTCGATGAACCCGTCCCTGTTCGCATCAATCATTGTGAAAGCCTCTTTGAACTCCTGGATCTGGGATTGGTCGAACATCGAGAAGACATTGGAGGTGGCGCGGTGCGACCGCTGCTTGCTCCCTTCCTTCTTCTTTGCTTTACGACTAGCCATTGTTAATTGCAACGAAAATTCGCTTGTAGCAAAAGCAGAGCAAAGTCACCGACGCGCGGTTCCTCAAGACGGCTTATCGGCGAGACAAGTTCTATCCTGTCATTTTCTAAAAAAATGCGATTGGTTGAAGAGCTGGATGAACAAGTTCGCAACATAATTTTAACAGCAACAGCCTTAAGTGGTACAGAAACGCCAAAACACAAAAAGACAGAACGCCTATTGTGTAGAGAAATTGTTTCTATGTTCTGTTGCAATCCGGAATCACAGAAAAGGAAGCACTCTTCTATTATCTCACAATCAAACGATACCACTCCGCTTGCAAACACTTCTGCTGTATCTTACCATTCGATTTCACCAGATGTTCAACCACTTATTGCTATATCACACAAGAAAAACTCTCAGGCGTCCAAAGATGGAAAAATTACGTTACTTTGTTACAAGTTTAGAAACTTTGTATCTGGTGTGATTTGTGTAGGATGGCTGTGTGTCTTGGGTGTATCAATTGTGCATTACTTTACTCAGGTGTCATGCACATTTGATTGTAAGGTTATGGACCATCCATTTACTTGCGCCTACACTTCCCGCAACATATATTTGGTTACTATTTCAGTACAAACAAGCGCTGTACTGCTTCACCTTATAGGGGTGTTAGCAGCGGGTTACAACAGTAGATGTGTAAGTGACCAAGATTTGTTTTTAAAAATTTGCTCGGCCCATGGTGACACCAAACGAGTTGACAAATTTAAAGAAACTCAGAAAGAACTTCAAAATGATGACACCAAAACTTCTTCAAAGAATGAACTAAAAAAAAATCGCAATCAAGGAGTGACAGCGAATGACAAAAGTTTTTTCAAATTTTACGTGAAGGTAGATCTTGAGGGACTGAATGGTTTTGTGCAAAACTGGCCGGAAGAACTACAGGATTACGAAAGAGTTAAAACTATGATTTCCCATATTATTAGCCCAACGACTGAAACCTAAGCATTAGAAGTCAACACTGGTGCTGTACATTTAAATTGGTGCTGTGCGATGAAGTGGTGCTGTACATTATGGCCTGAAGCATGTTGCGACAATTATTTTTCTTTGTTTGTGAGTATGTTATAATAATTCGTGATTTGAACTCAAAGTTACAAAAGTAGTGATGTTTGTGCAGGGTCGCTGCTTGCTACACTGGCAATTTTATCAATGGAATAAAACGCAACATAAAAGAAATCGTATCGAATCGAATCGAATGGGTCAAAAAATGTGTCCAGAAAGGTTAATCGATATTGTGATAGAATGGCAATGAGCTCATAAATACCATTTCCTTTTTCAATCCCCAAAACCTTTCATTGAAGGCGGTTTGCATCACTCGACTGCACATCAAACCCGACGTTTCCAAATCTTTACATGGTTGTAATGGATATGCACACTGTGTCAACATAAAAGTTAAACATTAAACTTGAACAAACCATGAAAGTCGGACCAACTTGCGTTCGTCTTTAAACTGGGCATAAGGTGGTGAAGTGTATTCTTTGCAAATTTCTATTTGCCACGCATTTAGTAGTTGCAAATTAGATGCAATAGGCAATTTCGGACAGGTCAAGTTTAACATTTACTAAAATGAAATCTCGTGATAAATACATCGAAACCGTGTTTTAGAAACTTATATATTTGATAGTCCATAATTACATACGGCGATAGTTGCGCGATGTTGAGAGCAGAGGTAAAACGTTTGACCCCTTGTTCGTTTCGCTTGTTGTTCAAACAGCGTGGTGCAATATCTGAAAGTGTAGTCGCACTTTGCCCCCACAAACAATCCCAGGCTTTGAAATCAACCGAATTATGTCGATGTGATGAGAATAGTTGTGTAGTGGTATTAAAGGAACAAAGATTTCTTCTCCTACACATGAAGGTAACATTCCCTAAAAAGCGTTATACCGGTTTCTAGCAAACGTGATAGTCAACATATAGGCTTTATATATACAAACACTGCCAGGGCGTTAAAATGCTAAAAAATGATCAGAAAAAAAATACCTGCACATATATCATGAAGCAACAAGGCTCAGATTGAAGTCAGCAGATTTATTTGTAAAAAATCGATTTCGCTTATGTAAGCATCGTCAGTTTCTGCAAAAATTACGTAGTAGTAATAAGAAAAGCAATATAATGCACACAAAAATCACCCTTGCAACTGAGTTTTTTCATTACGCTATCGCCTCAAGCTCACACTGTGAACTACAGTGTGGTAACCTACGTACAGTAGGTGATAGCGGAGATAAGGAAATAACACGCTCACAGGTGATCGCAAAAACCTGTAGCACAAACGAGTGTGCCAGAAGCAATGAATGCGACTGGAAATAAGACATAATTAGTAAAAGATAAAATCGAAATGCAATAAAAAATTATCTATTTCTTGGTAAAATCATTTTCTGGATGTTTATAGATGCCTGCGTCATATGAAGCCATTTGGCCTCACAAACATTTAAAGACTTTGCCGCCGGTTGTTGAACGAATGTCACTGAGAAACAGGTTTCGATGGGTGGACGCCGAGCTGGTATACCGTGTTTGGAAGTGTGATGTTGAAGAAGGGCCGTTTTGTCATTTTTTACCAATATCGCTGGTTGCCCTGTTCCAATCGGACCGGTGTTGCGTCCAACGGGTGGAAAATTTGTTTTTCGTCTGGCCGACATATTGTTTTTTGCATGGGCGGCACGTTGCTACATATATACCAAAATTGGAGCAAGTTAGGTGTTCTGTCTGTTTGTACACCTTTCCAGTTATGGTTCCCAAAATTGAGGTTTCATTTACCATGGACTTGTGGTCGCCATGATGTCCGCATAACGCGCATCTCTCGCTGTCATTATTTAATGCAAGTTGTCTGTAATTTATTAACAACGTACCCAGTGAAGCCGGACGTTTATAAACAACATTGGCTTGATTGCTCAACTGTTTCTCTGTATTGTTAAGTTTTATAAACTGTGGGAATGCGGTTCCTCGAGCAATAATAATGTTCGCGAGTTTGTTCGTTGTTAGACGGAAACGATCAGTCCAGCTTTGTGCCTCGTTGAAGCTGGTGTAGATAATTTTCTTCGAAAAGCCGGACTTTCTGCACTTGTTTGAAAGTCGTTCCAAACTTTCCAGGTAGTGGCTCCGGGTCTCATTTAGGCGACGCAACCGACAAGCTTCTCCAAGGATGATAGACTTCTGTATATATTTTGGATGGTATGATGAACCGTGAAGGAAACAACGTTCCTTTGCCGTATCTTTTACAAAGTCTCTTGTGACAAAGATTCAGAATTTGGGACATGGTAAACATCCAAAAATTCAAAAGAACTGTTCCCCTCTCTGATGTTCATTGTTCGCACAACAATTCGTAGTTCAACCGAGGAAAAAGCCGTTGTGAGGCTTAAACCTATGTTTGTGGTCGTCTATTCTCCTGTCGCTACCCAAACTATGTCATCAATAAACCTTTATCGTTTTGCTGGCACATATCTAAAGTTTGTGATGGCATTTACAGAATCTTTTACCGAAGAAGCGACCGCATAAATGTTTGGGATGATATTTTACATTCTTTATAAAAAAGTATAATCTTATATAGTTTATGCGTTACTGATAAACGGATTTTTGGTCTAAACCAATATTATAATGCACTTGGTTTTTCAATCGGCAACCAAGCATACGCTTACCTTAGGGAATTTTACTCAGGACTCGGAATTATGCAACATCAGCGTAGTCTCCACTGAAGCAAAACAACTCACACTGGTTCTGTTTCTACAACTTATCCCACCCAGTGCTGTTGTTCCTTTGTTTCTAACAAAAAGTATCAATCGTGGTAAACAGTAAATAGTCGTGAAAATCGCTTGTAACGCCTTAGTGATGTCACTGCAGTGATGGAATGAATGTTTTCGAACGGAGGAGGGAAAACGGCTGCATACAACTATCAATGGACTGCTACTGTTGGTGTCGTGCGCGTCATTACTTCACGCAGTTCTCGTACATGTTCTGGAATGCGTTGGTTTTGCTACAAGTGAAAGTTGCATTGAATGCAGCTTTGTGATTTTTGTACCCAACAACTGTTATGTGTTTAACTTTTTCAGAGTGATCTAAAACCTTTAACATGATTAAAAGCGGAAAAGATTTCAACGGAGGCAAAATATCATCATAATGCGAACAACGAATAATCTCTGTTGTTACAAATTTTCTTGTAGTGATAGCAGTGAACTTGTAAGTTTCCAATTGTCTTTTTCAATTAATTTGGTTGCAGAACTTTCCGGTTGAATCCATTTATTCATCTCTGTCAAAGGTAATCGCTCGAAAAGGCTTTGGTCATCATAGTGAGTATAGACAGCTTTCAAACAAGGTTAAGAAAGACAAGTGTAGAATCTGAACATGATGATTTTATCGACAAGATTTTTTTCGTATTTATTTGCATGAACTTTATGTGTGTTCGAGGTTTCTGCTCCACAAAGTCAGACGATTGCAAGATATTTGAATTTGTTAATTTTGAACTTAACAATCAATGCGTCTAAGGTTTGCAAAGTTTTTTTTTAGCTTCTAATCTTTGAGTAATTTATCGCAATGATGATATCTTATAGGGAGTTTGAAGCAAAAACGAATACCACAATGTACGGACGTGGTTTAAAGGGCCGGAGTTCTTGCGGAAAGAGGCGAAATTGGTTTATTCCAGGACGATTTGGATAAAGAAGCAACAACGTGTGTACGTCACGATTGCGTCTCCCGATGAGCTTCATCTTTTGCTGCTTCGCTATTCGTGTTTCAAAAGGCTACAGAGGGCGGTTGCTGCGTTTTAAACGGTGGATAATTTGGAAACTCTCTCGCCGAGGGGTTAGCAGATCAACATTTGAAGTTGAGGGACTTACAACCCACGAGATAACAAATGCGACAATGAGCATTGTTAGACTTGTGCAACAAGAGTCATTTTGGAGGATATTAGATGTTTGTCAAACTATGAGAGTTTTGCAGAAGCTTTGTACCATACTACTGCACCTAATTACATATCGAATTTGTGTCCTCTCAACCCGTGTCGCGTTAAGGATGTACTGTATGTTGGAGGACGACGACAACGAGCGAATTTGGATCAAGAACGTATGCATCAAATAATCATGCGTATCGACGCCATGTCACTAAATTTCTTGTCATGGACCGCCGCATTAGAGAAGGACATTGTGGGGTGCTACTTGTTCTTGCTTCTTTAAGATTTAAGTATTGGATAATAAAAGGACATTCTGCGGTGAGAAGTGTTTTGCGAAAATGCATTTTGTGCAAATTAAGAAGCGCTAAACCCGGGACGCAGATAATGGGGCAGGTGCCTCTGAAGCGGGTTACAGTTGGAAAACCTCTGTTTTCAAGTACTGGTGAAGATTATATGGGGCCTCTCTTTGTGAAGCTTGGAAGAAGTTAAGTTAAACGCTATGTTTGTGTTTTTACGTGTTTGTGTACCAGGGCAGTTGGACATCCAGCTTACTACGCCTGTCAATTGAAATGTTAGTTTGTAACAGAAGATTTTACTGTATATCAAAGTAAATTGTTACTGATGCTGCCAGGAATATTTTATTGCTTAATACTGCTCTTCTGGCAAACTTTATTGTATTTACGTTTCTCAACGTTTCGGCTATTATGCAACAGCCTTCATCAGGAGGAAGTATCTAAGTTTAACAGTGGACACATTTGAGGCACATAAACAAAAACGCTACAAAGAAAGAAAAAGTGAAACAACGAAAAAGCGATAAGGGCGAACACACCTGCACAGTATACTTATCACTAACCGCACGTTTTTTCACGGTTTTTGGAGTGCGTAATGTCTATCGGCATAATTTTTCTCTAGCAAGTGTCGGTACACCGGTGGAAACAGAGTTTGTTTCTTGTCATTGGGTGATGACGCATGCTTATTGATGTTTAACGACTCTAAAAACATCCTCTTGTACCTATTGGACTCGCGTTCCAAAATGATCGTTCTCGTAAAGTCCACCGCATGTCCTGATTGGGTCGCATGTTGAGAAAGAGCCGTTTTATCCTCATGGTTTCTCACGTCCCTTTGGTTCTCTTTTAACCTTGTTCTTAGCGCACGGCCAGTTTCACCAATGTATACGCCGCTGCAACCACCGCAGGGAATACTGTACACCACACCCCTCGTGTCCAGCTTGTCGTGCATGCGGTCTTTTGGGTGCGATATTAAGGAACGCAGGGTGACGGCCGGACGGAAAAACTGACAGAATTCTTAACGGTTTTATCCGTCTTCCCCACCAGGGGCACCAAAAATTGTGCCACGTGTCTAGCCAGTTTATATGTTGGCGATCCTATAAACGAAACTATCGGCCGTAAAGGGACACTTGGCTTGTAAATTTTGGGCTATCCATATAGCCTGGGGGTCCGACCATCTGTACTGTGCAATTCGAAAAATTCTCTCATTGACAACACCTGTCTGTCCCTGTATAGGCGCCCAACATTCTCATTGATCCTCCGCTCTACAGCATGACATGGGTCCCGTTTTACTTCGCGGTAAGTTTCTTTGTCTCTCAACATAACATTGAGTTTGTCGTCGTAAACTTCTCCATCTAAGACAACGGTAACGTTCCCTTTGTCAGCGGGGACAATCACAATGTTTTCATCTTCACGTAACTGCTTCACAGAGACGTATTCTTCGCGTGACAAGTTGTGCTGCACACGGCGATGGCTTCTAATGCAGTTCACGACCTTGCTCTGTATCAATGACCTTACGTTGGCTGGCTGGTGAGCGATACCTTTCTCCACTGAAGCAACCACCTGTTTCCAAGGCACGTGGGATTCCGCGATCGCATAGTTCAAACCGAGGGATAGTACGTGTGATTGCCCAGGCGTGAGCGTGCGGCTAGAGAGATATATAACCCATTTCGCGTTATCCGTCGTAGGCCTTTGTTGTGTGGATTCCTTCTTGCATAACATCATTAACCGCAGTAAACCCTTGTTCTTGGCCCTTTCGTACGCCTTCGTACCGCCAATCTCGGCATAAGCGTTTATCTTTGCCCACACATCGTCTCGCAGGGTCTTTTGCATATTCTTTCGTAACCACAACATATCTTTCGCGTTTTGTTCAATTGGTAAGTGGGATGATCTTGTTCGAAGGTTTATAAATTTAAAACCAGCTCTGCGCATTATGTTTCTGTCCTCCCAAGATTTCAACGGAGGTCGAAAGCGTAGGCTATGTGGTAAGACCTTTTCCCTCAAGCAAGCATGATTAAAATGCAGATGCGCTCGATGTTTTGTACTGACCACGGCTAGACGTACATATACCTTCGTAACTGGCCCAGTATATCAGACCCATACGTGTCTTTAACTTCTTCAAATAAATCGTTACTGATGCTGCCAGGCATATTTTGTTGCTTAATACTGGACATCGAGCTTACTACGCCTGTCAATTGAAACGTTAGTTTGTAACAGAAGATTTTACTGTATATCAAAGTAAATTGTTACTGATGCTGCCAGGAATATTTTATTGCTTAATACTGCTCTTCTGGCAAACTTTATTGTATTTACGTTTCTCAACGTTTCGGCTATTATGCAACAGCCTTCATCAGGAGGAAGTATCTAAGTTTAACACAGTGGACACATTTGAGGCACATAAACAAAAACGCTACAAGAGAAAGAAAAAGTGAAACAACGAAAAAGCGATAAGGGCGAACACACCTGCACAGTATACTTATCACTAACCGCACGTTTTTTCACGGTTTTTGGGGTGCGTAATGTCTATCGGCATAATTTTTCTCCAGCAAGTGTCGGTACACCGGTGGAAACAGAGTTTGTTTCTTGTCATTGGGTGATGACGCATGCTTATTGATGTTTAACGACTCTAAAAACATCCTCTTGTACCTATCGGACTCGCGTTCCAAAATGATCGTTCTCGTAAAGTCCACCGCATGTCCTGATTGGATCGCATG
The DNA here is from genome assembly GCF_947561715.1 of Ascidia mentula. Lineage (NCBI taxonomy): Eukaryota > Metazoa > Chordata > Ascidiacea > Phlebobranchia > Ascidiidae > Ascidia > Ascidia mentula. Next base: position 16,877,338 of record NC_138568.1, on the reverse strand, counting down.
TTGAGAAAGAGCCGTTTTATCCTCATGGTTTCTCACGTCCCTTTGGTGCTCTTCTAACCTTGTTCTTAGCGCACGGCCAGTTTCACCAATGTATACGCCGCTGCAACCACCGCAGGGAATACTGTAGACCACACCCCTCGTGTCGAGCTTGTCGTGCATGCGGTCTTATGGGTGCGATATTAAGGAACGCAGGGTGACGGCCGGACGTTCAAAAACCTGAATATTGAAGTCGCCAAGCAGGCGTTTTAAAGTTTCCGAAAGTTCAGAAACATACGGTAGTACAACTACACCCGCAGGTTTCCCCTCATCACTTCTCCGCGTCAAACTTAGATTATGCCGGAGAAAGGAACGAGGATAACCGTTAGCAAGAAGGGCTTTATTAACATAACACACCTCTTGCTATCGTTCAGCGTCATCAGTTATCAATGATTCGGCACGATTATGTAACGAGCGTACTACCGCCCTCTTGTGTGCGATCGGGTGCGCCAAACGAAACGACAGGTACCTATTGGAATGGGTGGGCTTGCGGTACACCCTTGTAGAGAGAGTCCCCTGATCTTCTTTTCGAACCAGAACGTCTGAAAATGACAGCTCACCCCTCGCTCGCGCTTCATTGTGAACCCGATGCTCGGTTCAATGGAGTTAAGATGCGTGAGCAGTGATTGGACGTCATCCCGTCGTACGACTACGAATGTGTCGTCCACATAACGTCTCCAAAAACTAGGAGGGTTAACAAACGTTGCCAACGCCCTCCCAGCTAACACACAACGTATTTTCTACGTTCCCAACGTTGTCGAAAGGTCGCAAACACGTGTCACACTCATATTTTATCAAAGTAAACGTCGAAAATCAGTTGGACAGTCAACGTTGGAAAGCAACGTTGTGAAAAACTATATTTCTACGTTGTGGATGCGTAAAATGCTACTGAAAAACAACGCTGTCCCCTAACGTTAGTAAGCAACATTTTTTGACGTATAAAATACGTTTAAAATTACGTAACTACAACGTTGCACGTTTACGTTGCCAAAAACCTGTTTTGCAACGTTGCGTTTAACGTTACAAAAACGTTACCAGTTTTTCTTTAGGAAAAGACCTAATTGTTACTGCTTTGCAACGTTGCAAGTAACGTAACCCAAACATTGACCATATACGTTTGGTGAAGACCTATTTATTACTGCTTTGCAACGTTGCAAGTAACGTAACCCAAACGTTGACCGTATACGTTTGGTAAAGACCTATTTATTACTGCTTTGCAACGTTGCAAGTAACGTAACACAAACGATGTAAGGCTACGTTGGGAAAGGCAAATTTCAAAACGTTCTATCAAAGTTGCTATATGGTTTCCCCCGTTTTGTTGCGTTAGTGATTTATATGTTGATAAACAACGTTGATGGCCTGTTTTCCAACCGTGGAAAGTGAGGTGTAACTTCACAAATAAACTATGTTTTGTAAGGTTTTACCAATATGTTTGATGTTTTCCAGAAAGGCTTTTCAATGTTTTCCGGAAAAATTGTTCTTCTCCTTTTTTTAAAAAAATAATGCTCTTTCATCTTACCACAATGTGATTTGGTGGTTAATAATAAATTTCTTTGTTTCTACGCATATGATAACATAATCTTAAAAAAGTCCACACTTCTTGGACCCGGATTTGTGGTTCGAACCGCATGGTGCTCGTTGATGCGTAACGTTTCGCATTCGTAATGAGATGCGTTGACTGTCGTCGGTTTGTTGTGGAAGTATATCAAATTTAATCGATGTTTTTGACAAGCATTTAATCAAAACTTTAATAAGATTGTGATGGCAATGTTGTCATCTGTGATGAGTGCTCAGTCAGTAAGTATCTTAACTAACTATTACTAAAACCTAATAAAAGCAATGTTGTGTTTTAAGGTTAGCATATAGCCTATATATATATATATATACTTTAATTGTAATGAGCATAGGTTATATTTTGAGATCTTTCTAATACAATGAAATCCCAAAGAAAGGAATACAAACGATTATGGATAAAAAAGAAGCGTGCCAAAGTTAAACAAACATCTCTTGCAAAATATGTGCTTTCATCAAGTTCAGATGATGATGAATGTGATTACTTGAATAACACACATACCACATCTCAAAGTAAAAACTGCGGTGAGAGTTCGAGGCTACAAGAAAACAACTCTAAAATACTAAAAAATTATCACAGCAAGCAAACATCTCAGACTGAACCCTCAGAGTTGTTGATATTTGTTCCAGACGATAACTTAGATGCCCCATCTTCAAGTTTTGACGAAGATATAGACAGCGAAGAACAATTAAAACATTTTTTGCGGAAATGGGTTAACACCTATCAAGTTAAACATGATGCTGTTGACAACTTGTTGAAAGGACTAATAGTCCATGGTGGTCATCCAGGGTTGCCAAAGTCTTGCAGGACGTTGATTGATACACCTAGGAGTGTTTCAATTTCCACTGTGTCAAAAATGAATTATTACAATTTTGGTTTGTCTTCTCAAATTATTGAATATTTCCAGTCCATCACTGAAGACAACGATCAAGAAGCTTTACAATTGGTTTTAAACATTGATGGCCTTCCACTTTTTAAAAGTTCCAACAAATGTTTCTGGCCAATCCTTGCCAGTTTATGCAATGTTAACCAGTTTACTGTGTTTCCTGTGGCAATTGCATTTGGAAATTCAAAGCCTGCTGACTTAGAATTTATTCAAAACACTGTTAATGAAATTCTACATTTAACTAAAAATGGCTTGCAGATAAATGGAACAACCAAACAGTTAAAGTTACATTCTGTAGTTTGTGATGCACCAGCAAGGAGCATGGTGAAGGCAACAAAGCTTTATTCTGGCTATCAAGGTTGTGACAAATGTACACTGCATGGTGTATGGTGCGGTAGAGTAACTTTTCCAGGAACTAAGTTTGAATTGCGCACAAATGCCTCTTTCAGAAATCGCACATACAAGGAACATCACCATGGTATTTCACCATTTTGCTCTCTTCCCATTGATATGATCAAGGCCTTTCCGGTTGACTATATGCATCAAGCATGTTTAGGTGTGATGAAAAAGTTATTGCTCACTTGGTTAAGGGGGTCTAAAACTGTTAAAATTTCTGCCCATCAATCTAATGAAATCAGTGCTAGATTAAACAACATGAAGAGTTGCATTCCACGGTGTTTTGCTCGTAGGCCTCGTTCACTTTTAGAAGTTGATCGATGGAAAGCGACAGAGTTCAGACAATTTCTGTTGTACACTGGGAAAATAGCACTCAAGAACATTCTGAGAGATGAACTGTATGCACATTTTTTGTGCTTAAGTGTGGCTGTGAATATACTTTTGTCCCCACATCTTGTTAGAAGTCATGTGGAATTTGCACAAAGCTTGTTAGTACGATTTGTAGATGAATGTGAAACCTTGTATGGCAAGGAGTTTATGGTTTATAATGTGCATTGTCTCCTTCACCTTGGTGACGAGGCCAAGTGTTATGGTTCTCTTGATAATTGTAGTGCTTTTGTTTTTGAAAGTTACATGCAACGCCTCAAGCGAATGGTGCGATCAGGTACCAATCCACTTGCACAAGTAGTAAAACGTCTCCACGAAATGGGCATTACACATCCCATTTACAATTTTAATGGCACTGAAGTTTCTACCAGTCCACCTGATAATGCATATGTTCTCAATTTTGGAAAAACTGATGCAAAGTGCGTTTTGGTTACTGTTAAAAGTGGTAAAGGTGTTTATCAGTGTCAAGTTTATTCTAGTTTACAGCCCCTCTTTAGAAGCCCATGTAGTTCTTTCTGTATTGGTGTGTATAAAAGTAATATCAATGAATCTCAAATCATTTATCTAGCAGAGAATCAGCTAAAATGTAAAGCTATTGTTTTAAAAAACACATCAGCTGTGATATTTATGACTGTAGTTCATAGTTATAAAATTTGACCTTGGTCATTTGTCTTTCAGAAAATGTATGCTGTTGTAGAGTTTATTAATGAAGGTTCTGTTGCAGTTGTGGCTTCCAAATGGATAGTTAATGAAGAAAATGTAAGTGAACTTGTTCGTATATAAAATATAGTATATTGGTGTTTTGAAACCATTTGTTGGCAAGTTATATATATATTTAGGTAGGAAAATAAAAGTAGTTTTTGACTTGCAGAGGCTTGCTGTGTACTGGCCACCAGGCAATGTGGCAAAAAAGGTAAAAAATGGAGAAAATGCTATGGAGGATATTTGGTCCAAATACCCAGTTAGAGTGTTGGCCTATGCAGGTAAAATCATAAATTAGTTTAGTTCCTATAATAGGTATTTAACAATGAGTGGTATAGGAACATACGAAAAGGCATCACTAATGTGCCGTCGATCAGAGGAGACATCGAATATAGAGAGCGAGGATGAGGTTGTCAGAAAAAGGCAAAAAAAATTGGACCAAGGCAGAAGTAAAAATTATATGCCAAAAAGTACTTTATTAACTTGAGTTGTTTGATCTAATGTATTTCAGGGTTGCAACTTGACAACACTGAAGCAGAAGAAGTATTGTGCAGTGGTAGATTTGTTGCAACCATATTTTTTCAGGATATAAAATACATACATTTTGCAGAAGCAGCTGGTTCTTCTGTGCCTCAGTCACCAACTGACCAACATCATGAGGGAACAGATTCTATTGATAACACTGGTAATTTGATGTGTTAAACCGTTGGTGGTGTTTTGTAAAATATTTGTAAATGTGATTCAAACTGCTGTATTGTACAGAGATTGCTGATTCTCATGTGCCCCAGCAACAAAATGAAGAAGACAATGAAAGTTTTTCTGACAATACAGGTGTTTTCAGTGTTTGAAGGCATTCTTGAATTTAAGGTATTATACCATTGTGTTCAACCTTTTCTTTAGAAAAGTTGGATTGGTTAGTAGCAAATATCAGGAAAATTCACAACATTTTGCAAACCAAATCAACCAAAATGGAAAAAGTGAATGATATCTGTGAATGTGTAACAGAACCCATTCGCTTGTTAAGTGATTTTAATTTACTGGAAGTAAAGTTGATGGACAAAAGTTTTCGAACTAAGCTGGTATTGACTTGTTTCATTGGCAAAATTTTTTTTCCAACTGTTTGTTTGTGGTATTTAGATTCGCAATCTGTGTGGTGTAGGAGGAAAGAACATGGGAGACATGCTCCGAAGGTGCATGCGTCTTATTGGAACCATGGGGCTGTGGTCCAAATTTAGTTATAAGGGCCGCAAAGGCAAGGAACCCTTTTGCAGCACAGTGATGTGCAAAGTTATCATTAGTAGGTTTTTATTGTACTTGTTTTTTAATGGCAGTTGTTTCAAAAATACATTTTTTGCAGAAGCACATATAAAAACGTTCAAAGAGGCAACAGTGCGACAAATGGAGTATGTGATTATGGAATTTTTGAAGCATGCCCCACACAAGAAGGGTGGGTCAAAGCACATTGTAAGTTTCATTGGCTATTTGAACAAGTGCATTTCAATAATGCTAAAAATACTGTCATCATCAGCTGAAGATGTGTATCAAAATATTTTTTCATCTTTCAGGAATTGGACTGCTCCACAAGCAGCGTGGATACTCTACCGTTGCTATCCGACTCAGAATAAAACGACTGTGTTTAAAAAATAAATTCCCCTCTTGGTAGAAACGTGTGGTTTAAAGGGACAAAGAAGTGATTTTAAAACGTCTATATTACGTTTGTGACGAACGTACAGTTTGAGTAGTATAAGTTTGTCTGCAGTACGTAATGCACAAACGTTGCCAATACGGTGTGCAAAGATGTCCGTAATACGTTAGTAAGCAACGTTTTGTACAACGTTCTACAGACGTCTTTGGGAGTCTACACTTTTACGTATATAAAACGTTCGACTGCACGCAATAATGACGTTGTTGGTAACTCAAAATAAACGTTGCGAGGACGTAATTGTGCTAGCTGGGCTGTTCTCAACCGATTCCATGGCAATGTTCGCGACCACAACGGAAAGTGGGGATCCCATAGCAGTACCAAAAATTTGTTTGTAAAATTTACCTCTAAAGGCAAGGTAGGTTGCATCCAGGCACAACTCAAGGCAATGCACAATGTCCGACAAGGGCCACGAGCAACGTTGTTCCAATGTCTCGTCCATGCGTAATCTCTCCGCTGCTTCGTCCACCGCTAGCTTTACCGGTACGTTGGTAAACAAGGAAACCACATCAAAAGACACCATTTCCTCTTCTTCATGCACACACAGCTCTTTTATCTGCTTAACAAAACTGACAGAATTCTTAACGGTTTTATCCGTCTTCCCCACCAGGGGCACCAAAAATTGTGCCACGAGTCTAGCCAGATTATATGTTAGCGATCCTATAAACGAAACTATCGGCCGTAAAGGGACACCTGGCTTGTGAATTTTGGGCAATCCATATAGCCTGGGGGTCCGACCATTTACATGGATTATCAACATAAAGCATGGAAACGGTTGCATGCGATATTACAACAACGATGATGTACAAGGAATGATAAAACGGAATATGTTGTTAATATCTAATTGACACGTTGACATAATTCTATGGAAGAAGTGGCATCCGAAACACACAAAATATAATAATAAGTAGTGTCGACGTCATATTTGCAATTATTATGTTTCGTTTTTCTGGCATCAACCGTTTTTTCAATAACGTCGGATAATTATCACGCTGTAAACCAAGTTTAACTCATTTAAGGCGAACGTGCTATTCGTTCGTTGACACTTCCAGCAACAAGCCGCATTTTCAAATGAATCACGTGGTAATCCGAACTCAAATAACCCGGTATGCATTTTCTATGCAGGCCACATGTCTTTTGCGTAAAAAAGATACGAAGGAACAGAGGACAAAGGACATGTAGGACAAAGACTTTTTGTACGCGTTGTTTGTAACGTGTTATTGTTAATCCTCGTGCGCTTGTTTATTATGTATTAAACTGATCGATTGACTTTGGGTTTGATAGCAGCCTTTTTATCAGTAGTCAGATACACGGCAGTGTTATTATTTGTGTAGACGTTTTAGGTAACGCCCTACAAATACCATGATAATAACAAACATGCAAAATGGTAAAGTTTTCGCTACTAACATAAAAAATGTAAGGATTTGTGGAATAAATTCGGTTCGGTATAATTGCTTTCCTGTTATTTACGATTTCAAGCCTTTATCAAAACTGGTGAAAGTATTTATGTCTGTCAATAATGTCTGTCAATAATTGTGAATTAATACGACGTTGCCTTGGTAACCAACGACGCAATGTTAATTCTCGTCACTTTAAACCTCCACAACAATTTATTCGCATTTCACTTTCATCATAGAACTCATTATTCCGCCATTTGAGTTTTTCCAGAAATACCAACTCATAGTGTTGTAAGCAGTAGAAGTTCTCGACCACGGACCATTGAGGTAGGCATATCCACAAGCCCGATACCACCAAGCTCCACCTTCAGTCACAGCACAATGAATCCTTAGATACCTGCAATTATAATTAAGTCAACAACTCTGTGTTACAACTTATTTAAACTCAGTTAAAACTTGTTTTTAACTAAAACTTTAACGCAACCGCCTGTTTCAGAGCAATTGATTTTTACAATTGTTGATTTAGGGTAGGCGGTTAACTTTATCAACGAAAATCAACTATTTGAGGAAATGCATTTCATCCATTTTAAAACAACTCGATTTGAAATATAATTAGACACGTTGTATCATTATTATTCACGCATCATTGTCTCTGTTGCGTGTTGAAAATCTCATCCCGTTTAGACTGTGGGACCCAGTCATGGAATCTGATATATTCCCCGAATATCCGGATATAGTAATTGTGTAAGAACTTCCTTCATCGCCAATGCTGAAAGTACTGAAAACAACAATGTCATAATGTTTAATTTAATGCAAAGTAATTTAAATAACAACGGATAATTTGTTGTTTAAATCAATCCGCTTACATTGGTTTGTTGCTCATGGAAATGATTGTTAGAAATAAAACCCTTTATGACGTAATAAACGACATGTGTCATACATTGTGTTTCCACAATGTTCACAAACGACTTTCCAACTTTAAGTTCACAAACGACTGGAGGTCCATTTTTAAGCAACCTGAAACCTGTTCCATTTAAATAAGATGTCAATCAAGCATGCGATGCTGACATTGCAAGATGTATTTGAAATATCTTACAGGAGAAGCAAAAGTTGGAGATGAGTTTTTGCCGAGACTATTCTGTAACCCGCATTTAACTATGTTGTTTGTGACAGAGTTTCTTAATATTTCTGAACATACGTCACTGGCAGGGGACGTGTGCCTCGGTTAAACGTTGATTTAAGGCGATTACAAAGCTTTATTGTAGCTGAAGAACAAAGCGGATCAATCTAACTTTCCAGTCAAGATGCAACGTTTTGGCAAAGGTCAGTACTTGGCACTCAAGATTTTACCACAAGGAGTTGGGCAACAACGACCGCATAAACTCATCTGGGCAACAGACTTTCCTGCAACACTGCAACTATCGCCTAAGGCAGTGGTTCTTAACTTTTTTCTCTCATTTCCCACTTCCAGTGTAAACGGAATCTTTATTTCCCACTGGTATTTACATTTTTTAACTAAGAATTTAATTATTGTATTTTCGCTATATCTGTTATACTTTTTTAACTTTTTCTACCGCATGACATTACCAATTACCAATAAGTGTACAACACACAGTGAATACATATCATCATATTTCTTTTCCGACTACTATTGTGTATTTCGGTGCCGACTAATTATCCACCTACAACCTTTAAATTTCCCACCGGATAAGAACCACTGGCCTAAGGAATTAACCCTGCAGGCCAATGCACCCATTTTCTTGCATAGAGACCCAACAATATCCAATCAACCACGCAACGACCAGCAGCTAACCCAAGGGGTGGGCAAAGAGAACACAGAGTGTTTACATTATACAACTTATACACTGACAATCAAGTTGCGCCAGCGTCTTACACGTCGCGATTACGGGATTTTTGTTGCCTCATTCAAAACATTGGGAGCAGAGCATGTTGGGCAGAAAATCGAAATTTCAAACCCTGGATTATGCAGGTGTTAGCTGGAGAATATAATAATCTTTTTTTCCCATATATCGATGCGGGACACAGCACTAATATTCACTGGATTGCTGCCACCAATAGTCAAACGGTTTGGTCGTGGTTAATTTCGCTTGAACTGTCATCCAGATGCCTACGCTTCAGAAGATTTGGAATCAAGCAAAAGAAAATTTTCTGCAGCCACATTCTCTAAGCGCAAAAAGGTGGCGTTCGACCCAATCCGAGCCCCACTGAGCTCAGTCACGGCAATCCGCGACCAAGCGATCGCGCAAACCTCAAGAGCGGTGATGTGGGGTCGTTACGAGTTGATTACCATCCCTATGTGTGTGCGGTATCTAAACTTTTTATTTCATAATTATTCCGAACCGAGTAAATGCATTGAAACACAGCAAGAATATTCTGTGTTGCTTCAAACTTAAATCCCGAATTTTGTGAATCTGACGTAATAAGGGGGGTATTTCCCTAATGTCTTTTAAAATTTTGTTAGTTATGACGACCTGGCAGCGTCGAGTAAATTATCGTTGGAACAATGGCATTAAATTGAAAACGTTAAATACGTCATAGTCTTACCTATACTCGGCAAATCCTTGAGCTCCGGAAAAATCCTGAAGGTCAACACGAAGACGACATCTTGTGGACGCACTGGCGATTTGATGCAGTTTCTCCAAACCTGATAAAATTTGTTGGTTGTAATAATATTGCTGAAAACACTGGAATTTAAATTGGATTAACTGATACTGTTATATTGGCACTAGGATTGTTACGAAGCTTGCTTGAAACGTTTTGCTTGGTAAGCCTGTATATTTAACTCGGTGTGCGCAAGTTGTAACACTCAGTAAATGTTCAGTTGATGCATTAAATTCAAAACCAACTATTATTCAAAATTTAACAGCAGTTGTAAGTTTGTATTTAAACTTGTAAGACGTTTAGTTAAGGATTGCTTTATTGGAATACAAACCCATCCAAAATTCTTTTGTTAGATCCCCAAACCCATTTTTGTAATCCACCCAATCTCTATCGAAACTCAAAGATCCATCATAACGACGCTGGAACACCTGGTATTTATCATAACCAAGGTAAGATGTTCAGACAACAACTTTACATGTAAACGTCCACCGAACGCTTCCCAACAATTAAACTTAGGATACAGTTTCAGCCTCGAGAGGCAAACTTACCAGCCAAGCTCCACCATCCATGTCGCAATATCCCTGGAAAGTCAGAGGAGAAGTTAAATTGTAGACTCCGCTTACGTTAAGGCCGTTTTGTAACGCGTCCTTGCAGGTTGGAAACGAACCTAGGTTTCGAACACCATGAACATTGTTATTAAATTGCATTCCTTTCATCCAAAAAGAACCAAACACAAAACTACAAAATCTTACCTTTTTCGCAATGTGATCCACTGTATCCGTGGGCACATGAACAATTGTAGGAAGTTTTTGTATCCATGCAAGTTCCATTGTTCTGGCAAATACCAGGATTTTGTGCACAGAAATCTGGATCTAAAAAGGAATCAAGTTTCATGATCTGAATTTGCATTCTTACTCCCAGGGAAGAGTTGACTTCACGGCCCTACACACACACAGGTGATTGATGTTTAAAAGTGGGTTTTATTTAGTCCGTATTTCAATGATATTGACAGTCAGGCACGCGAGGCATTTTCGTTTAGCTGGTTGTCATGTAGGACAGCATGTGGCATCCTCAAATTAATGACATTAAATTTTCTCTTTTTTTCTACTGACCGGTTACAAATGAATCACGGACTCAAACCGTTCGCGGCTCGGATGTTGGAATCCCTGTATTTGTATATTGTAAAAACAAAGTCAAACTTACAACAATCAATGCCATCTCCGGTGTAGTTTGCGTTGCAAGAACATTGAAAACTGCCGACGGTGTTGATGCAAGTGGCATGCTGATGACAGTTGTGCATTACATTCGCGCATTCGTTTATGTCTGAATATGATAATTACGATCAATTTCAGTGGACTGTTACATACTGAGTGGCATTTAGCTCCGAAGTAAACGCGAGGCATGAACTTCATTAAGAACAGCACATTCAACACGGCTATAAGTGAAATTTCGTAAGGCCGAAAATTCAGAACTATCAAATATTCTGCTGCTTAAACATGAAAAACATTACAACTTGAAATAATTAACATTTTCTTCCTGTTGGTTGACGTCAGCTAAGAATATATAGTCGCCAGAATCAATATGAGTTGTAGCGTATTATTTTTAAGCAGAATTCACCCCGCATTTTCCATTCTTTTGCGATTTACCTGGCACATTTCTCTTAGTTCCAAATATTCCAGCTTTCAGGGCAATTTCTTACCTATTTCACAGTCTGACCCAATCAACCCGGGGTTGCAAGAACAATGTTGGTCGTTAACTCCAGACAAACATTCACCGTTGTTAGAACAAGTTCTCAAACAATCTTCATCTGAAACATTGATTGGAAAACAAGCGTTATTTCATTTATCACTTCTTTTCACTTTCAATCCCTGTTTATCTGTTAGAAGGATTTTTGTTAACTTACGAGTGAACGAAAAGTATTGACTTGATGAACCACACGATTTGCTGGTTACACCACCCTTGGTCGAACTAATAAATGAGCGTCTTCCGTTTCTTGAATAAAACGTCACGTATCCTCCACTTCCTGAAAATATTCATGATTGATTCAAACAAACCACAAAGTGTTAATTACACCAACTTACGCGACAAGATACCAGCGTGAATGGCAGAGGCACAAACCGAGGAATTCTTGTTGTACGAATTTGTTCCACAGACGTAGTTGGACGAACAACCAGGTGGACAAAATACATCAGTTACAGAAAACTCACTGTTTCCTGTCGTGCTGCATTTCACTATATTTACATAAATAGTAGTTATTTATTCTAACCAAAACGCTACCCGGAGCATAGCTTACTTTCAAATGTGTACGACCATTTTGCAAACGAACAAGATTTGCTTCTCACTCCGTTCCTGTCCAATCCTTTATATTCATGTATTGGATCACTTTTGTATACTTCAAAGTAGCCTCCATCATCTTTACAAAAATATTTGGGTTGAGTTCATATCAAAGAAAATCCGGTAAACATGCCAGGGTACTGTCACTGTAACTTACTGTCCATCAGTCCTGCATGCATTGCAGCCAGACAAAGGGGACCAGAGGCGTAATCATCACTTCCACACAAATCCGAATATTGTCTCAAGCAGTTGGGTGGGCAGATTACTTTTGAAATTGAGTGATTTAAATCTGATAACTTTGTGTCACACGTTGCTGTTGAAACGAAATATTTAGTAGACTTACAAGCAGTAGGCTACATAAAAATTTTAATTTGAAACGCAGCTTACCTATCAACGAATTGCATTGATTCTTGCATTGCAGATAACAAAGCAGGAAAGCTTGCAAATAATACTTTAACATCATTGTTACATAAATTGAAAGATCATGCGCTACAAGTAAACAAGAAATTTAAAGGTATAAAGCAAATTAAAAATCGCAATAATAATAGTTTTATCACGTATATATTATTCCGAAAATGGGTTTGCGATGTTTTTTTTCTCTCAAAAATATTCCCTTGTTTATTAAAAGCTCTGTACAGTGAGTTCAAAACTTCGTATCTATTGGCAAAACCTTAACCTTCTGATATCTGTTAATTTGTTTCAATAAGCTTTAACCGTTATTTACAATTGTTTATAAAGATGACGAAACGACTAAATCATTTACAGATGACATTATGATTTTAATTTAATGAACTCCGGCTGAAATTGTTGATGATTATCACCAATTTGTGACAGGCGCTGTGTGCATAACCATTACAGCAAGACACCTGAACTGGAGAGATTTCTAATTAAACCAGAATCACAAAGCACGAAACACCAAAAAATGACACACTCTCTAAACTGGTTTTGCGAAATGATCTGACGTAAAACAAAAGTTCCTGGTACTTGCACAGTAGCTTGCTTAGTTTACAGCATCCTTGTTTTCAAGCTTCCGCAACAAAGAAGGAAGTCGTGTAGAAACCCGTGTCTGTGAACCGAAACAGGAACATTGACTGAGCAATCCATCCATGCGTGCGCTTATGCTGAAACGCTGATCTCAAGACACCAACGCAAGCTATTACGTCATCCAGGGTGCACTGAACACAACACTATTCACTCACCATACGTTGCTATGCGTTGGAGGCGGCATCTAAAGACAGACCTTCAATCAATCAACTCCATACCAACGCCCGTTGACCACCTCTCATCGTCAAAGGACACCAACGAATCAACGAAGAAATGAAAATCAATACGCGCGACGCTATACACAAATGCACGACGCACACAAACAATTGTTTGTTTACATCCGAATGAGTTTAAACCAATAGACAATGTTTTCCTCATCATCGAAGACTTCATGAAGATAAGTGCTGAAGAACTACACGGATTCCTAACGGCCACGAACTTTATTGCAAGAAAGCTCTTGCAAACGGGGGGAGATAATGTAGTTAAAATTGTATTTTATCGCTTTTAATTGTTTTACCGACATTCATTCATTAACGCACGTCACTCTTTAATTCGCCTGGTCACGATACTCGTGCGTTATTAATCTGATAAGCCGCTCTCGCACGTGAGAGAAATTAATCTTGGTCAGTTTCGCAACACCGGAATTTTCCGCTGACGAAAACCTTACGATTCTTTGTTATCTACGTTTGTTTTATGACATTTTTACCCGGTCAACACGCTTGAAATTGAGTCTACATAATTGACCGCTTGGGCTGTAAAGCCAGACAGTTTCTGAACCGTAACATCGAAATGTTATACTGTCTCATTACGACGTTTGCACGCTTCAATGGTTTTTCGGGTGCTGTCCCTTATATTTGACAAAAAAAGTGCCAGTTTGAAAACTGATTTCTGGTCAAAAAATGTCGGCCTTGGCTTCGCTTTGCGACGCTTACGGCAGTGATTCTGATTTTAGCGATAACGACGAGCAATTTACGCAAGTAGATCAAGCTGGCACCAAAGTGAATTTGCCTTTGAATTTGCCTTCTCAACTCAAATAACTTTGGCGAAAAAATTTCGGGAAACATTGACCTTGAGTGCTTGACTTAAAATAAATATTTACTCATTTTTGTATTTTGTATTTTCTAAACGCAGGAGTTTCCAATGCAGGAAATAAATTTCATACAACCTCTAGCTTTCTTAAAAACATTAACTCAGAACTTCCCTAATGTTGCAGGTCCACGAACAAGTGATACAGGGACTTTACCCTCTATCTGATGACGTATTGAAAGATATCGCAGCTTTAATGTTGCAATTCGCTGAAGGAAATTACCATCAAATCAATATTGAGTAAGTTTATTTAAGTGGAGCCGAAACTTTATCTTCATTGCTTCGTTCCGTTTAACCAACAAAAAGCATAAAAATATAAAACTGCCAATGGATTTTCAAGACTTCTTTTGCGAATATAAAATATGGATTTCATTTTCCAGTGCTGACATTGGCAAATATTATCCAATCAACAAGTTGATGGCCGCTTACGAGATCACAAACGAAAACGAAGACTTCTACTTCAAACGAACCGATTCTTTCTCGAATGAATTAAATGCAAACTGAATGCCAGCCAAGAAACGTTCTGTGAGTAAAGGTTTTTTTCGGACTCAATTTGATTTTTTCGGTAATTAAGACGTTCTCATAAATTACGCAAAATTTCAAACTCGCCACGTAGATCTCCCCCTCTTCGAGCACATCCTTTCATCCCATGCTAGTTATCCGATCCCATGGGGGCCTGACTCGATAAACTTGTGGTTTTATCGGTGCCCATGCCACTTTATTCCGCATATTTATTGTTCACACGCGTTCAAGTCGTTTTTGTTCAAAACAAAATTAAGTTATGTTTGGACGTTGGCACCAACCGCGCATGAATCGTATTCCACAACTAATCGTCATTCTTTGAATCAGCTCGTATATTGATAGTTAGTAAAACAACAAAGGATTTTAATTTGTGGACGAAGCTGATTGAGGCCGAATCGTTAAAATTTTACAAATCGTTTTTGTCAACGAAGAGTTTCGTCAGATTTTAATTCTTTCAGGGGTCGAGTCTTTTCAACACGTTCCGGAAGAGAGGGATGAAGAAGGTGAAGGAGGAAGGTGAGAGCGGTGAGATGAAGAGGACTCTCTTCCTGGAGGAACTGCAGGATGTCAAATCAAACGGCCTGGATAGATGGAGGAGATTAAGAGGAATGCCGCAAGAAGACGCCGTGGTCAGTATCACAATAATCTCACTAAACAATAAGACTGGAGTTTTGTGTTATTGGATGTCGGTGCATCTCTGCCCGTGGTTGATATTTATTGGCATTGTATTTGGGTGCTTGATGTTTAAATATTATTCGCATAATTTTATGTTCGGCATATTTCGCGTTCTCTTCATTCCGTCTAATTCATTTTATCTCAACAATTTGTTTCAGGCTGAATATGTTAACCTTGCACGTCGGTGGCCCGGATACGGATCCTACTTGTTTAAAGTTGAAAATCACGACGCGCAGTTCGGTCAAACCCTTCTCACTCTGGCGATATCGGCGCAGGGAGCAACTGTGTTCAAACGGGGTCACTCACAGTCCCTGGATCATTTCTCATATGAAAAGTAAGTTTAAATGAAAACACAATGGTTCGTTTTCAACGCTGGAAGACACGAAACTTGTTGGAGTTATTGGCTCTCAACGTTTCTGCTTATCGGTCTTATGAATATAATGCAGTTTATTTTACGAAACATAAACTTACCATTACCATAGTAGTGGGGTAACGTGGAGGCCATATTTCCCTGCAGTTTATTTGGCGTCAGAAAACAAAATTGTTGGTAAACTACGGCCCAAATGTTTGATTCGGTCAAATGCCAACTTACAAAAAAAGTTTTCAAATAGGGTTTCGGGTTTGCTGCGGCCGGTTTCGAATTCGGCTCTGACGTTTGAAAAGTCTCAGAACCACTGTTCCAAACAATTAAACAAGATTTTCCAGCTACATTCCTTGAGTTGAACATGTTACTGTGTCTTCCTCTCAGGATCCAGTCTTTCGGAGCGGGATCTGCGAATGTTTTCAGACTTCAGACCGAGTCAAGAGCGGACATTTCCTTCACCGCAGAACAAGTTAATGAGATTGTGAAACTCATGCGAGCTTACGTCACCGCCCTCTTCCGCCGAAAGCATTGAAAGTTGAAACCGAGCACTTTTATTGCGTTCAGATTTTAACGAAACTTTAGTATTTGTCGTTCTAGCCACAAACTTGAATGTCAAAATAAGGGGTTTTCCACAGGGTCACCATATGGATCACAGCGATCTATATCAATGGCTTCCACATTACCACACAATATTACCTTCGCCGATGCATGTTTTTGTGACATTACTAAGCAAAAACTTTCGTCGGTTGGGAGGATCCACAGAGTTAACCAGGGTGTCGTTGTACCCGAACGAGCTCGCGAGATGTTCCAAGTCTTTCACGTCCCAATAAGGTTTATTTACAGGATCATGTATCTTATAGTTTCGGCATATACGCTTACACCCACTCTCAATACTCCGCTCCAGTGTTTAAACCTTGCAGTGACGATTTTTGTTTGTTTTGCCACTTTGACATATTTTTTTCGCTAGTCATTTTCTTTCTTGTCCTGAAGCACTTTGTGATCTTTCTGTCTATTTTGCTTTCGGGAAACCAAATTCCATAACCCTAGAAATCACAACCAGCGATAATGTTGTCAGTCCCACTCATGGCATTTCAACTTGTGATTTGTAATTTCAATATTATTTCACAATTTTTCGCCGCAATCATGAACCACACCCAAAACATGTGTTTCCGCCTAATTTTTTACATCTAAATAACGCCATCAATACGACGACGTCACCGCGTAACATGAAACATTCCAACCACTCTCGTACCTATTGTTGTCAACCCTTTTATCCTTAGACTGCCTATCTTTTAACATTGTTATCTGTCTAATATTATTTATTGTACATTTGCATCAATTTATTGCATGTTCGATTTGGTTGTTTTATAAACACAGTTCCTTGTATGTCTGCGGCAAGCCAGTTGAGGCCTGTGATGTCACAATTGCTTATTGTTAGGTTCCAATTACTGCCATTGTTTCACTGTCGCTCGGTTTTAAAAAAGAAACAAACCCTGAATTGGGATCGAAAAAAAATTCGTATTTTGAGATCTTGTCGAAAAAATCTGGTTTTTAACATGGCCTGAAACTGACATCATGACCCTTGGTTTTTGGTGGCTGCAAATTCTATTTATCGAGTAATTTATTTCGAGTTCAGGAATCAATTCTACAAAACTTCACTCTCTCCATGCCATCTACATTCTTCCATGGAATGCAACCGGCAGACGAATCAGACGCGTCTGTGTTCTCCACAACCTGCTGTGTTAAGTTTGGTTATTACACAAGAGTGTATAAGGTCTGCTTCTCACTCCGTTCCTGTCCAATCCTTTATATTCATGTATTGGATCACTTTTGTATACTTCAAAGTAGCCTCCATCATCTTTACAAAAATATTTGGGTTGAGTTCATATCAAAGAAAATCCGGTAAACATGCCAGGGTACTGTCACTGTAACTTACTGTCCATCAGTCCTGCATGCATTGCAGCCAGACAAAGGGGACCAGAGGCGTAATCATCACTTCCACACAAATCCGAATATTGTCTCAAGCAGTTGGGTGGGCAGATTACTTTTGAAATTGAGTGATTTAAATCTGATAACTTTGTGTCACACGTTGCTGTTGAAACGAAATATTTAGTAGACTTACAAGCAGTAGGCTACATAAAAATTTTATGAGTAAATTTGAAACGCAGCTTACCTATCAACGAATTGCATTGATTTTTGCATTGCAGATAACAAAGCAGGAAAGCTTGCAAATAATACTTTAACATCATTGTTACATAAATTGAAAGATCATGCGCTACAAGTAAACAAGAAATTTAAAGGTATAAAGCAAATTAAAAATCGCAATAATAATAGTTTTATCACGTATATATTATTCCGAAAATGGGTTTGCGATGTTTTTTTTCTCTCAAAAATATTCCCTTGTTTATTAAAAGCTCTGTACAGTGAGTTCAAAACTTCGTATCTATTGGCAAAACCTTAACCTTCTGATATCTGTTAATTTGTTTCAATAAGCTTTAACCGTTATTTACAATTGTTTATAAAGATGACGAAACGACTAAATCATTTACAGATGACATTATGATTTTAATTTAATGAACTCCGGCTGAAATTGTTGATGATTATCACCAATTTGTGACAGGCGCTGTGTGCATAACCATTACAGCAAGACACCTGAACTGGAGAGATTTCTAATTAAACCAGAATCACAAAGCACGAAACACCAAAAAATGACACACTCTCTAAACTGGTTTTGCGAAATGATCTGACGTAAAACAAAAGTTCCTGGTACTTGCACAGTAGCTTGCTTAGTTTACAGCATCCTTGTTTTCAAGCTTCCGCAACAAAGAAGGAAGTCGTGTAGAAACCCGTGTCTGTGAACCGAAACAGGAACATTGACTGAGCAATCCATCCATGCGTGCGCTTATGCTGAAACGCTGATCTCAAGACACCAACGCAAGCTATTACGTCATCCAGGGTGCACTGAACACAACACTATTCACTCACCATACGTTGCTATTCGTTGGAGGCGGCATCTAAAGACAGACCTTCAATCAATCAACTCCATACCAACGCCCGTTGACCACCTCTCATCGTCAAAGGACACCAACGAATCAACGAAGAAATGAAAATTAATACGCGCGACGCTATACACAAATGCACGACGCACACAAACAATTGTTTGTTTACATCCGAATGAGTTTAAACCAATAGACAATGTTTTCCTCATCATCGAAGACTTCATGAAGATAAGTGCTGAAGAACTACACGGATTCCTAACGGCCACGAACTTTATTGCAAGAAAGCTCTTGTAAACGGGGGGAGATAATGTAGTTAAAATTGTATTTTATCGCTTTTAATTGTTTACCGACATTCATTCATTAACGCACGTCACTCTTTAATTCGCCTGGTCACGATACTCGTGCGTTATTAATCTGATAAGCCCGCTCTCGCACGTGAGAGAAATTCATCTTGGTCAGTTTCGCAACAAGGGAACTTTCCGCTGACGAAAGCCTTACGATTCTTTGTTATCTACGTTTGTTTTATGACATTTTTACCCGGTCAACACGCTTGAAATTGAGTCTATATAATTGACCGCTTGGGCTGTAAAGCCAGACAGTTTCTGAACCGTAACATCGAAATGTTATACTGTCTTATTACGACCATTGCACGCTTCAATGGTTTTTCGGGTGCTTTCCCTTATATTTGATAAAAAAAGTGCCAGTTTGAAAACTCATTTCTGGTCAAAAAATGGCGGCCTTGGCTTCGCTTTGCGACGCTTACGGCAGTGATTCTGATTTAAGCGATAACGACGAGCAATTTACGCAAGTAGATCGAGGTGGCACCAAAGTGAATTTGCCTTTACCGCATGCTATTTCTTCATTGTTTGGAGACACCAAGTCGTTGAAACCCCAGGAACACCGAGGTCGAATCCGGTCGTTCCCCCATGAGCGCCGGAATTGGGCAACGTATGTTTACATACCTTACCCGTTGTTCCGGCGTTGGAAAGCCGAACAGTCATTGCAAAGGTCGCCATCACAAACAGTCGAACGTTTCCAACAACCTGAACTCGGGCAATGGAAGTGGGAAGGGCAGAGGTACTCACATGGGTGATTTCCTTTACAATGTGAAAGCTTGTCGCAGATTTCAGCTTTTGAGTTACAAGAAATTTTGATTTGTCCCATTGTGTTGTGACAGACTCCATGATTATCGAAACAATCACAACGTTGCCTGGGACTAAATATAAACAACTAGTAAATTTTATCGAAAAAGACGTTTTTCATAAGAAATTACCCAAAATACGCTTTGTGGTAATACCTGAATTGCTGGGGGACTTTCGCTTTACATTTCCATTCATCAATCATATCAGGGCAATCTATGACGTCATCACAAACACTTGACCTTGAAATGATCATGGGGTCATTTGTGCATTTGAAACACAATCTCTCGTTAAAGGTTGATGGATTACGAATATCTCTGCAATAGAAATTTCGATTTGTTGGCAAGTGTCTTTACCTTGTGTGAGGTGATAACCTATGCCAGATCTGTTTGTTCTGTATGTTGCTTCAGTCAGATTAGCTTGTTTTATGTTTAAGCTTATAACACCGTAAGTTGTATAGCTATGTATTTGACCAGTTAACTGTAACCATAAAATATACGACAATTATGAAATACCTGACATTTCCATTCTCCGAGGTGTAACACAAATCAGATTTATCGTCACAATCACCAACGCCGTCCCATAGAAACATCTGTGGAAGATTGCAATTCCTGCCATTCCGAACACATTTGAATCCATGTCCATTATTCCAGTGTTGGAAATCTGGACAGTCGTTGCAAGGATCGCCATCACAAACAGTCGAACGTTTCCAACAAGCAGAATTGGGACACTGGAAGTGGGAGGGACAGCCAAGGCCACAAAACGATTTTTGATAGCACATGATTTCCCCTTTGCAAAATTCCTTTAATCTTAGTGCGCAATTTTTAGTTTGTATGGTGTCAAACAAGTTGTCGCAACTGTAACAAAAGCACAAATGCATTACCATTTTGTATTTGAACATGTTGAAACATGAAGAGCTTATATCTTGTGTATGTTAGTTTTGGTTTTAAATAATCCACATTAATACCAAAATGTGCGTGCACGGCTGGATATGCCGTGGTTGAAAGTAGATGTGTTAATCACCATTACACAACCTACAACTTAATTTCGCGCAACATCGGTTAGAAACGAAAAACTAAATATCAGTTATTGGCTGTAACCGACATTTTTTGTTCTGACCGACATTGCTACCAAAGAAGATGTCCATGACATAATAAGAAGTTGCCAGCAGCGGAGCTAACTTATTGTATTTCTTGGTTGTGGCGTAATTTGTGGTGAAGGTATAGTTTCTTAATTTTATAGTTTATGTGCCCAGAAATCATTAAGTTCTCTGGCATCGCAGCCTAGGTATTGCAGCCAACAAAGATCAGCTATTATGCTCAACACGTGGGAGCTAGATACGAAACACCAAGATCTCTGCGACGTTTGGATACACTACTGTGATCTAATGAGGCCTAATGCTGTGTCCACTGAGCTGCGGGAGCTCAGAAGTTACAGCTTGCAGTTTAAGTGTCATATCTTCATCATCACCCATTGACCAACCCGAGGAAACGGGAAAAGGTTTGAAATGTGTGAATTATGCTGTGATGTTTTAAGGACTTTCACTGAATGACAGACTTATGAAGAGACGCGATAGCACCTTTGTAGGCACCATGTATTGGACTGTGATACTGTTAGATTTTTAGGTTGCAAAGGGGTTGGGAAGTTTTATGAACCCAATAAATCCAAAACTGTGGCACAACTACTTTGTCGACGTTTGCCTGCCGCAAATAATGCAGAAGATATTAAGGCGACAAGGGATATTCGAGACCATCTGGCAAGGGCAAGCTTCAAACTTTCTGAATTGATCATTGGGCTGCCATCAAATCCATACCTGCGGCAGATACAGCGCAGCCAAGGCAAGATGCTAAGGAAGCATTTGGGTGCGCCTTAATATAAGTTTTATGCAATGTTCTTTGCCCGAAATCGAATAATATTTCACAAACAGACAGAAACAAAAATGTTGTATGGTCATTACCCGAACATGAGTGAAACTTGTTCAAGACTTAAAAAAGTGAGGTGATTTGCTTTTACATCACGACTAAAATTGGACGAACTTGGTTTAAGTGTATAGCAAGACCAGCATCTAACTTGACATAGGTTAATGCCTAATGTTTGTAACGTATTTACACCAAATCCAATATAAACAAAAATAATTTTGCTCTGCGACAAACTTGTTTGTTTTGCAATAAGGAAACCGGAGTTCTTTGTATTATCGAAAAAAGCTACGTATTGGACAACAAGAATAAGTTTGTCTTAGAAGAAAAAATTGGCGATCTGTTTTATTCAACATTTCGTGAAGATAACACAAAACCAGATGCGATCGCCGAATTAAGCGATGGACGTGTTGCCCAACCCTGATTTAGACTATTCTTATCTTAGATTCACTCCCACTGGCCACTTTTTTATCTCAACAGCGCTACTGTTGCAAGCAAATGTTTCTTGTTTGAAATTGGTTAATTTTACTAAAAGTCAACCCCTTATCATATCGTCTACTTGTTGTTCAACATCAAACAACAAAACACATTTAAGCGACATTTACTTCATGTAAGGACTGGTGGGATTTTCCGGAAAGATGGCTGGTTTCTCGTCACTTCCGTCGTTGCAATCTAGGAAGCCATCACAAAACCACTCAGCCCTCAGTATACTCCCATCATCGCAAGTGAACTCTGCACAAAACAACATCCAACACATGAAGGTAAATCGATCACGAAGGTTTTTTTTGTAGATTTTGGTGAGTCGCAAGAAGCGTTATTACGTTTTAAAGAATTTTTCTGTAAAATCTAAATGTAGAATTTTCTCAATTTTGGAACACAAAAGTTTCCGCCAATATTTTTCTAAAGTATTATTTGGGTAATTTGTATTGATTTATAATAACCAAGCTTAGTAATGTTGTAAACTACTTTGTTGGTTTTGTGTTTCACACATTTTGATTCCATCTTTGTTTTCACCTCACTTTTTTATTCACTTTAACTCAAACTTTTTTCCTTTTTCATTCCCATGTCACCCACTCATAAGGAACATGCACTCTCACCATATGATGGACTCCTTCGAACTGTATATTTTAATATGTTTAAATTTTTTTACCCGTCGTTCAACCAACGAGCTGCGAATTTGTCGAGGTAGGTCCTTAATTCTCCTGTCTAAGTAAATGTGCAAGCGCATGGTCTTCTGTTTGTTTGTGTCGCATATTCCCTATTATCTGTGCTTCTTCACCCACGTTGTTACTCACCAAAATGATATTCGTTCACCTGGTGCGGTTGCAAAATTCACAGTTAAGTTTGTTTTCAATGCGTTACACCCGAGTGGTTTTACCTGTGTGGCATAGCTAATTGGTCAGAATGATACTGACAGTTTTCTTCTGTTGCATTACCATGTTGGTTGGCACTTTGACTTAAATAATGTGGCTAGGTAATATGGCTAGGTTTTGCTTTCGGTGAAATTCATACTGAGAACCTGAGCTTCCTACGTCACAAACTACAACTATTAACAATATTTTCTCCATATTTTCTTTGACTACGCTAATTCTATAAGAAAGTCTAAGCAATATATTTCTTTTCATTGAAAGTTCATGAAGCTTGATTGTTTTTAAATGAAACATAAGTTATTTACTGCTTGCAACAGCACAATTCATTCAGAAACATTGTTTGAATTTGTAACAAAATACATACTTTCGTTATTATTATGCTGCGCTGAAGCATGTGTGATAAAGGAAAGCAGGATTCCAACCACCGTCAACCCACATCTGACAAAAAAAAACGTTTATTTTTGTTTGTTTCCCAAACGTTTATTTGTCTGTGGAACACTGCGACAGAATTACGTCAATGGCTCATTACTTAAACTGCTAGTTTTATTTTCTTTTGGGGTTTGTTACCAACCTGTTGTCCAAAACCTATACTACAATATTCAGCAGATTTTGCGTAAAGCCGAATCCAACTTTAGGAATATACGGTTGATTATTGTCTCCGCATAAAATGTGTTCTATTTATTCATTGATATGCGACGTCATAACTGTACTTGGTAATTGGGAGGGTTTTATTGTTTCGATTAACCCAAAGTTTATTTGTCAGCAATGTTGACAATGGTTCAACCACGTTTCTGATGCAAGTACAAAAAATCAACCTTGGTTTTTTCGTGTTTTTTTTGCCATAAAATGTAGATATTATTTAACAAGAGAATACAAATTATTTGCAAACCTCGGTTTCATTTTTATTTTGGAGACAAGAAAACGGATCCAGTCGTGATCCGTCTTTAACCTCCTAATGATCAACCAACGATTTCTGCAAGTTTCACTCGTTCAGTAACTAGAGTTCACCGCCTTAACAATGTTTGTTGAAAAGATTTGTAACAGTCAATCTACTCATACCTGCAAAAGAATTGGACAAGTTTGTTTGCAAATGAGACAAAATATAGAACAATACTCATAACTCTGCAACAAAACATTAGCAGACCACATAGCATCGGCAGCAGCAAACATAGTCACAGATTGCCGCACTAATTATATGGATATTTAGCATCCTGCTATTGCATTCTGACATTTAAAACTGACACTTCCTATTTCATTGTCTCACATCTAAACAACATCCTTCAAAAATGAATTATCGTTGTGTAAAATTTAAACAACAAACACCCCAATGTTTTTTAACCGTTGAAAAGGACTTCCTCATCAATCACCGCATTCAATTGACCGTTTTTATGACGTTGTGTTATGCGATGGTCTTTTTGAGAAGCCACACCTCTCACGTTTGCTCCGGTGTTATAATATGGATATATTACCACGCGCGTAACCGCCACTGAATTAAAACACTGGAGTTCTTTCCAACAAAACTTGTAAACCCCTATATCTGCCATTTTGTACTAAAACTATATTCAGTGACCGAAAATTATTACCTGATCAAAGATTGTATAGGATTGCGTGTGAATTTCTATGGTCAACTATAGCCACCAAACATCATCTCCCCTCATACCTGCGACGATTTTGGTTTGGAAGTCAAAATCTGGGATAGGAAAATTAAAGTAAATAATGAGAATTATTCGTATGATCAACAGATTGCTTTGTAATGGCGCAGATTTGAAGTGAATGTTTTGAGGTTACTGTGTTGATTCATCATTTTCAAAGAAACATAGTAATGTTGAAGAAATTGTGCAGTGCAAACATCAACCTTGCATAATTTCTTGCCTCGTTTCCCTGCAGATTTATATTTCAGTACTCGGTCTTCGTCTTCAACAGTTTGACAATTTGCTTTCATATTTTCTTTTCAGCATTCAAATATTTTCATCATCATGACGTTGGTCGCAAATTGATTGACAGCTTCGTGCGGGGCGCTTCTTGCCTGCCGATCAAGTGGTGACACGTCTCAAACGTACGTTTCAGTTAAATGCGCAGGACCAGGGAGTTATTTAACGTGTGCAATTCTTATTTTTCCGGCTTACATCGAACGAGAATACGTGCGTTTTGACGGCCCAGTGGGAAAATAATATCATTTATTTTGTAACTGCAGGAGTTTTGCTTTCAAGCTCAGATTTTCATCACTCACCTAATATTGTGCAAACCCTAAAAATTTTTCATCACTTACCTAATATTGTGCAAACCCGAACATTGTCCTGCTTTTGTAGCCATTCTTTTACGTCATTCCTATTTAGTTTTGAAGTACGCGAGAGGCGCTTCACGCCAACCAAGACACCCCGTTTGCATGGAGGAATTATAGTTTTAGAAAACTTCATATATTTACCCATTGTTTTGCATATCGTCTTGTCTGCACGAATAGCGGTTTTTGATTCAACTGGGCGCTGTTCTGGCACGGTTTTTATTATTTATATACCGAAAAAACGATTTGGTGCGTTTGGTTTTTGCAAAGTCGACTGGAAATGAGTTCATCCTGCAGGCGACGTTGACGTCGGGTTCGGCAGACATAGTAAAAATAGCTGTGATTGAAAAAATCGTTGGTCCGCAGCGTCGCACAGCCTCGTGCATCAGATCTTCTATCCTTAATCTTGATGACTTCAACCAAAAACTCTCCTGTCGAGAAAAAATATATTTCCGGGTATTTGATAAAATTAGAAATCATTTTGCATTTGTAATTAAATGTCCTAAAAACAAAGATAATTTTAAATAAAAACACAAGTTTGTCCGTGTTGAACTGATCTGTAGGCTAATTTTATTTTATTGTCAAGCAACAAAGAAAACGAATCTAACATTCGAAGGACATACGTGAGATTTGTCCCAAGAAAACTTACGTACATCCAAATGAAATTCAACACCACCATCATTCACATTAAACTTTCATAATCGAAGCCATATAGTGCTATCACGGAGCCAGGGGTCATTAGGTCTTGCCTTTCCGCAGGAGTGTGTCACCTTAGTCCCCCGCGTTCAACAGCACAGTAAAGTACACCTCATGATGTTTCATTTTATATGCACAGTGAAACCATAATGCCACCGTTTGTAATGGAATGGGTTAGTGGTGAAGATATTGAAACTGTTTTCTGATTGCGTGTTTGTTTTGTTTGTTTGGATCAATCTTTCCGAATTTTCTGTCTCTTCCGAATGCTTAGGAGCACTTTTCGTTTGATTTTACAAAGGTACAAACATTCCAATTATTTCTCTGCATTGGAAACGGTCTTCTTTTTCTTGTTGGGTTGAAGGGGATACCTCGAACAAGGTATTTTTCGTTACAATTTAGGTATTGTTAAGAGGCTTCCAGCATAAAAGCTTTTTGTCCCCATCAAACGTTAACGGGAACTTTGGAATTAAATTATGTATGCTTAAACAATTATAATCGAAAAAGTTAATTTATTCGTGAAACCAAGTTTTTCAATTTGTATGTGTAAGGTTGTATATCAGTCACAGTTAATCAAAATACAGTAAATTTTGGCTAATTGCATGTTTAACTACGGATTCTTGGATGGAGCAATGATGATTTTGTGTAACGTCGAAAAATACGGAAATATTTTTTATGTCGTCACGTGGTCGGGGATACTTCAGACATCATGGCAAAAAATAGCAAAAAGTCAACACTGTTTGAAAGATCCGTTTTTCTGTGACTTATAAACTATACATTTTGATGAAGAATGTAAAACACAACTCCAAGGATCT
Source organism: Ascidia mentula (assembly GCF_947561715.1). Lineage (NCBI taxonomy): Eukaryota > Metazoa > Chordata > Ascidiacea > Phlebobranchia > Ascidiidae > Ascidia > Ascidia mentula. Next base: position 16,850,399 of record NC_138568.1, on the reverse strand, counting down.
ATGTGGTCGCTTCTTCGGCAACAGGTTCAGTAAAGGTTGGCATTTCTTCCACACACTTTTCATCTGTGCCAGCAAAACGATAACACTGCAAGTGGTTATCAAACTGTGACGAAAAACGAACGAAACGTACATAGCCTACATGTGCAAATATTTGTTGCTTGTTACGTTATGAGCCATCATTTTACTTGCGCCTACACTTCCCGCAACATATATTTGGTTACTATTTTAGTACAAACAAGCGCTGTGCTGCTTCGCCTTATAGGGGTGTTAGCAGCGGGTTACAACAGTACATGCGTAAGTGACCAAGATTTGTTTTTAAAAATTTGCTCGGCCCACGGTGACACCAGACGTGTTGACAAATTCGAAGAAACTCGGAAGGAACTTAAAAATAAAAAAACAATCGTGAAAAAGGAGTGAAAGAGAATGATAAGAGTTTTTTCAGATTTTTCGCAAAGGTAGATTGTAAAGGTCTGGATGAATCGGCCGCAGGATCTGCATCGATTGCTCTCGCGTTGCATTATCAACAATCGTTGCTTGCGGACCAGGTCCACATCAGCACTTGGTCCCGCAAGACAAAGTACAGCCTGTTGTTTCTTAACAAACTCTGTGTTACGCACAACCTTTATAGCTTTAGGAAGAGACAGTTCAGATCCAATTGCAACCTTTCAGTTAGAGATTTGTCGTGTATTTCCACAACAATGCGGCCTCTTATAATTTCCTCTTTAAGCTCGCCATAGTTACATTTACCGACTTGAGCATACAATAAGGTTATGAATTCTTCTACAGAGTTTTTGTGTTTTGTTCCATTCTGTTGAATACCGCCCGTTCATATGTAACGTTTACTCACAGTGAAATAGTCGTTAAATTTCGAGACCACAAGATTATAATCGGTTGCTTGTTCTGTGTTTAACCCAAACGACGAAACTACATCTTCTGTTTTGCTTCCCAACAAGCAAAGCGAAAGGTTCACCTGTTTCTGCAAACATGCCGATAGCGTTCAAATCTTCTCAGCCTGCTCCAACCATCAGGGTTTCCAAAGTCAAACACTCCCGGAGGCGTAAGTTGCAAATGAAACGCCATTCTGATACCATGTATTGGTAATCGGTACAAGCGACCCGAGCCCACATTAGAGTTGGACGCGCTTTTTTTGTACATGTGACGTTGCGATTACTGGGGCGTTGCAGCCAGTGAAGCATTACGCTACAGTAATCAGCGCATCTTTGTGCTTGGTATAAACTTCGTGTTGTAATTTGCATACAGAAAAGGTATTTCTAATTAAATATTGTGTTCTTGTCAATACTCTTCTTCTGTGTACTTACAGATCAAACAGACGTGCCAACGAAACAGCATCTCTTCCGACAGAGCATAGGAAAATCCAACTGTGTACATGAACCGATAGGCACGCTTGATGGTCAGTGTTTTATGCCATGTGGCCACGGTGCTGAATATGGGATAGACTTGCCTAAGCCTAAATTACTGTATTTGGACAGCAATCCTGTGAACTATACACGATTTATAACAGCATTTAATCAGCGTATCGCTAACCGAGTCAGTAGTGATTGTGCAAAGCTCAACTATTTTATACAATAATGGATTGGCAAAGCGGAACACATCATATGTTTTGTTTCATAATGGAAAGATTAGAAGGATACTGTGAAGCAGCACGACAAGTATTTAACAACAAGTGTGGTCGTCCATTTCTTGTTACCCGTTTGTAGAAAGAATTGTTTACACAAACAATTACAGAATTGAAGATTGTGAAATATAAAATACAAGTGCAAGTAACAATAAACTAATTATATAAAATGTTGCTCCAAACCCACAAATATCAACTTTGCTTGAGGCAAATGTTTAGTAGCGTTTATTAGAGTCTGGTTGAACGGAAAACATTTGTAAGAGGGAAGTTGTCACGTAGGCGCCTTCAATCAATATTGCTCAAGCAAATTTTCTGACGTAGGCACCTTAAATCAATATTTCTAGTTTACCGAAAGTGTCGACGTCAACTTTAAATTAATATTTACTGGATCAAAACAGTTCAGTTGAGCTTTATCATTGCAAACACATTTGGAATTGCAAGGTCTTGCTGTACAGTTAGCGGCAACAAAACTTCGAGTTTCTTTTCAAAACCGTTGGTAACAGTCATGTTGTTTGAAAATTCTTTCGTGTGGAGAGATCTGCTTGCCGCAGAAAAAATGAAGCCTTGGTGGGAATCACTTCGATCTTTTTCACTAAGTGTCTTGGGAACGATAAGCGTTTTATTCTTTTATGAAACCACAGCAAAGAGAATAGTTTGTGTTCCCGAAAATTTTTCATTCAACCAGTCCTATGATGAGCCAGTAGAAAAGTTTGTTAGCAACCAGTGTGTAGACCGTGCAAAGGAATATTTTATAATGAACACCTGGTGGATTGGATTCGTGCTTTGTACTGTTTTATATGTCGCTGACAATTGGTGGGAATACGTTCCTAGGTGTGCAAGTTCTATCCTGTCATTTTCTAAAAAAATGCTATTGGTTGAGGATCTGGATGAACAAGTAAGCAAAATAATTTTAACAGCAACAACCATAAGCGACACAGAAACGCCAAAACACGAAAAGACAGAACGTCTATTGTATAGAGAAATTGTTTCTATGTTCTGCTGCATTCTGGAATCACCGAAAAGTGACCAATCTCCTACTACCTCACAACCAAACGAACAAACCGGTTTGGCAAGCAGTTCTGTTCCATCTTACGAATCGACTTCATCAGAAGATCAACCACTTTTTGCTCATAACCAGCAAAGCTCTGAGGCCACAACATGTGCGTCAAAAGATGGAAAAATTACGTTACTTTGTTACAAGATAAGAAATTATATGTCTGGTTTGATTTGTGTAGGATGGCTGTGTGTCTTGGGCGTATCGATTGTGCATTACTTTACTAAGGTGTCATGCACATTTGATTGTTCCGTTATAGGCCATAAATTTACTTGCGCCTACACGTCCCGCAACATATATTTGGTTACTATTTCAGTACAAACAAGCGCTGTACTGCTTCACCTTATAGGGGTGTTAGCAGCGGGTTACAACAGTACATGTGTAAGTGACCAAGATTTGTTTTTAAAAATTTGCTCGGCCCATGGTGACACCAGACGAGTTGACAAATTCAAAGAAACTCAGAAAGAACTTCAAAATAAGACCACCGAAGCTTTATTAAAACAAGAACTAAAAAAAAATCGCGAAAAAGGAGTGAAAGCGAATGATAAGAGTTTTTTCAGATTTTACGCAAAGGTAGATCGTGAGGGTCTGGATGATTTTGTGCGAAAATGGCCGGAAGAACTACAGAATTACGAAAAAGTAAAAACTATGATTTCCGATATTATTCAATCAACCTCATGAGAAATCAACACTGATGTTGTACATTATAGTGAAAAGATGCTTACCAACTGTTTCGGCAAAAAGTGAAATACAAGTCATTTGCTTTTAAAACTGAGCTTCAAGCACCAGAGGGATGTTAGTTGACAAAAAAAAATCGCCAGTTAACAAAAGTTTAAACGGACGTCACTCGGCCGCCTTACGAGGTAGCGACTTACTTTTTTCACACAAAGATAGATCACTGAACTTCCCAACAAAAGAAAAATCAAAAAAAAATTTGCATTATTATTCGAATATGAATATGATATGTTTGCTATGCCATAACTATAAGTAAACATCGATTTCCGTTGACATCCTTGAGGGTAGATATTCTTTGGCGTCCATACTATCTAAAAATATCAAACTTTTTCGCGAGGAAAAACGGAAAGCTTCTCAAATTTGAAGAATATTAACCATAACCCCCTATACTTTTCCACGTTTTGCGCCCGCCGCGAAAGGTAACAAAAAAATTCCCAGTTAACAAAACTTTGGCCGCGTGTAACTCTGCCATCTTATAAGCCAGCGACTTACTTTTTTCACACAAAGATAGATCACAGGCTGAACTTTCCAACAAAAAGAAGGTGTTTCAGCACAGCCCAAAATCTGAGGACACCGAGATGACCATCCAAACACCTGAGGACGCCGGGAATATCATCACCCCGCTGAAGAAGTGTACGAAGAGGAAGCGGAAGAAGAGTCCCAACGCCAAGAAGACCGCATCACCACGGATGAAGTTCACACGGAAGGAAATTCCCGATGCCAAGAACGCCAACTCCCCATCCAAGTCGAGGAAGTGCGAGGGTTCGAGGAGGGAAAGCCTCGATGATGAAAAGGTCGTGTCGCCGTCGAGAGAGTACGAGAGTTCGAGAAGATACCCCGCTCCACTTTCGAAGTGCGCAAAAGGACAAGCTCGAGGTAACCTAACGGTAGACATGTTTGTGTCAGCATTATCCACGTACACTTCATTTGACCCTCACACCCCCTCGTCATGGCATGTATTGATAAAGCATTTTTTTTCCGAAGCCATGTCTAAAAAAAAACGCGATAACACGATTCGAAAACTAAAATACTTCTGGGCAAAACATAAAGAACAAATAAAATATTGTCGCGATTTGTTCGGCGACTGTAATGTTGGTGGTAAAACCGAAAACAATATTAAAGGCGAAGTAATATCTGACGAAATATTTAAACATCAATCCAATGTTGAGCGTAGTCTTGTCGACATAAATCCCCCCTGTGTAAGCGACGAGGGTGAAAGAGGTGAAGATAACGTGGATAATGCTGATGTTTGTTTTGCGAATCGCGAATGTTCGGAACCGGTGGAATCTGAGGGGGAACAGGTAACAGGTTTGACTGATGTGCGCGATGATAGCGACGGATGCGATGTTGATGAGTTTTCTAGTTTAAAACGCGAAGCGCATTGGTCTCCAAGCACTTTCGCACAAAGTGCAAGTTTTACTTTAACTACGGACGATTTCGATCATATTAGTAAAGGTATTAAAGGTAGATATTGTACAGGAAAGGAATGGCCGGAAATCATTCGACGCGCATTGAAGGACAGTAATCCGTACTGTTCTTTCGCGGCAAAGGAGCAAAGATGGTATGTCAAGCAAAAAACGGGCCGCTTTTTTCACAGCAAATTTCGGTGCACATTTGGGACTTGTCACTGTGTGGCATCTATCGACTTGGTTTGTTTGGATAAAAAATATTTTACAGTAAACTATTCATCAATTCCTGTTCATCCAACAGGAACAACAAAATCCACCCATTTAAAAGGTTCAAGATTGGAAAAAGTTAAAACAACTTGTAACGAATAATTGCCCCCGCTTAACGTACCTTGGTATGCTCGAAAAAAATGAACCTGGCGTCTTAGAATCAGGAAATAGGGATGACGCGCCATCCAAGGAGGTGTTAAAAAAGGCTCGAAACGCTGCGATCAGGATAGGCGTCCCGTCCAAACAGGAATTAGAAGCGCTTGCGATTATGCAGAATGAACAAAAGGTCGACGGCGTTGCGGTGAAAGGAAAGTTGGGCGGAACGTTGCAGCATGTCACTTCGACTCCCAGTATCATGCTGTGGTCGCAAGAGACGTTAGAGATTTTCCACGAACGCACTAAACGTGATATAATGTACATAGACGCAACCGGCAGCGTGATTAAAAACCGCGGTAACGATGCGCATTTTTACGTTTACGAAATAGTTGTTAGAAACCCCAACAAAGGAGAAGCGCCGTTAGCTGTGGCAACGTACGTCACAAACCGCCATAATATCGCATCAATTTCGCAATTTTTAAAACTCTATAAAAGCGACGAAAATAAATACATCGGTAAAACGAACGTAAAACTTATAATGTGCGATAGTTCAATGGCGCTTATTCGTTCGTTCAATTCCCTTATTTCGTTCAATTTTAGTTGAGTATATGGTTGAGGACTTCCACGCTTATATAGAACGGTGTTACGCGGTCGTATCGGGAGAAGCAAGTGACAGACAGTTAAATCAGAAGCCGTTCCTTCATTTATGTAACAGTCATATAATGAAAAATTTGAAGCAATTATGCGGATTAGTTAAAAAGCGTCGCGCCGAATCGATGTTTATCGTTGGTTTGTTAGTAGCCGCAGAGGGTTTGAAGGAAATTGAAGAAATTTTGTGCCACATGACTTTGCTTTATAATTCAAAAGACGCAAACCAAGCTAAAACCAGTTGGGATTTGTTAAATGATAAAATAAAGCGCAAAAATGTTGACCCAACAATTCATTTAACTGAAAATGTAGAAGACATTGACGATACCTTTTCCACAACCACCACCGACAATCCATTTAAAGACCATTTTGGACAAGTGATTAACCGGGCTAATTTAAATGTCACCCATTCCTTTTCAATTAAAAATGATTTTTATTGTCCCGAATTCATAAACAAATTTTCCGAAAATTTCCTTCCGAAAATACCTCTGTGGAGCGCTTTACTGTTGGGGGATCTAGGTCGTCACGGAAGTAGTGAACCGTACCGCGTGTATTCTAAATACGTTCAAAAAGTCCAACAACGCGGAGTTGGACAAACGTTGCTCGCCGATAATCGCACGCAGGGAATCATGGAAAAGAGTCAACAGGAATTAAAGCGGACTCGGTTCAACGGCAGGAAGCTTAACGGACTGCACGAATTTGCGAAAATGTACGACGACAAACATAAAGCGCTTATAGTTGAGTTTATGGACAGTGGGTACCGCCGAAAACCCAAGCGCAAACGCGTTAGACAGGAAGCTGAGGTCGAGGAGAGATGGGGGAAGAAGGCAAAGGTTGTTGGGACGGACAAAAGTATAGGAAGATACTTTCAAACTCCCACCAAAGCTTTGCGTGCTCCCAGCAAATCATCAGAAAAAACAGGAAGTCACGCGTGTAGAATCGAGCTGGATCCAAATAGTTTGGCACGGCGGTGCTGCGCGCGCAAAATGGAAGCGGCAAATTATATGAATACTTCAGATTACGTGGAGCTTTCGACAGAAAATGTTTGGCTTAGTGACAAACATATAGATGCGGCGCAGTGCATATTACTTAACCAGTTCCCAGGGATCGACGGTTTGCAGAGCACGTTGGCGTACTACGTGCAATGGATAGGGTACCGACGTACACCCCACAAAATAAGTTTATCCAAATAATTAATGTTCGTAGTACCCATTGGATAACAGTTTCAAATATTTTCTCTTTAAATAACCATACAGTTCAAGTATATGACAGTCAGCCGGACAAGTATTTTTTGTTACCTTTCGCGGCGAGCGCAGAGCGTTGAAAAATGTGGGGGTTATGGTTAATATTCTTCAAATTTGAGAGGGCGCGCGTTTTTTCTCGCGAAAAAGTTTACTATTTTTAGATAGTACAGACACCAAAGAATATCTACCCTTAAGGATTCCATCGGGAATCGATGTTTACTTATGGTTATGACATAGCAAACATATCATATTCATATTCGAATATTAATGCAAATTTTTTTTTGATTTTTCTTTTGTTGGAAAGTTCAGCCTGTGATCTATCTTTGTGTGAAAAAAGTAAGTCGCTGGCTTTTAAGATGGCAGAGTTACACAAGTTCAAACTTTTGTTAACTGGCGATTTTTTTTGTTACCTTTCGCGGCGAGCGCAGAGCGTTGAAAAATGTGGGGGTTATGGTTAATATTCTTCAAATTTGAGAGGGCGCGCGTTTTTTCTCGCGAAAAAGTTTACTATTTTTAGATAGTACAGACACCAAAGAATATCTACCCTTAAGGATTCCATCGGGAATCGATGTTTACTTATGGTTATGCCATAGCAAACATATCATATTCATATTCGAATATTAATGGAAATTTTTTTTGATTTTTGTTTTGTTGGAAAGTTCAGCCTGTGATCTATCTTTGTGTGAAAAAAGTAAGTCGCTACCTCGTAAGGCGGCCGAGTCACGCGCGTTCAAACTTTTGTTAACTGGCGATTTTTTTTTTGTCAACTAACATCCCTCTGGTAATTTAGACTGGTGGGATTGCTGTATTTTTTGCGTACAAAACAACAAAATAGCAGGAAGAAATGTACATAACATAAAATAAACATTACGAGGGTGCAGTATAAAAAAAATAATAATAAAAATTATAATAAATAAAGAAAGAATTTTTTTTTTTTGCCGAAGCCAAAAAAAACTCCAATTTACAAAAAAAGGAGAAAACCTTCATTTATTTTAGTTACAGGTTTTTATTTTGGTTCCATAACACTGGTTTTGCTTCCTAACAATAGACAATTGAGTAATTCTTTCCTTAGCATAACAATCGCCAATGGTTCTCGGAAGGGTATATCCAAAAGTTCCATGATGATGATTTGGTCATATCACAGTCACATCTCTGATGCATAATTTGCTGTCAAAGCATCATATATGGAAGCATATTCATGCAATTTGTTCAAGAATCAAACACATGTGGGTGTGGCTGTGGGCGTCACTCAGTAAATAGGGTCGATTCAATTTCACACAACTGATTTTTTCCTTGTCTTTTTTCCAGAGTGTCATGTAATGTTGTGACTAAGGCTTATACACTGGTAGTTGGCTTGTTTATTCAATTATTCACATTCTTTTCTTTGCATAACAATCGCCAATAGTTCTCGGAAGGGTATATCCAAAACATATCCAAAAGTTCCATGATGATGATTTGGTCATGTCACAGTCACATCTCTGATGCATAATTTGCTGTCAAAGCATCATATATGGAAGCATATTCATGCAATTTGTTCAAGAATCAAACACATGTGGATGTGGGCGTCACTCAGTAAATAGGGTCGCTTCAATTTCATACAACTGATTTTTTCCTTGTCTTTTTTCCAGAGTGTCTATGTAACGTTGTGACTAAGGCTTATACACTGGTAGTTGACTTGTTTATTCAATTATTCACATTCTTTTCTTTGCATAACAATCGCCAATTGTTCTCGGAAGGGTATATCCACAACATATCCACAAAAAGTTCCATGATGATGATTTGGTCATGTCACAGTCACATCTCTGATGCATAATTTGCTGTCAAAGCATCATATATGGAAGCATATTCATGCAATTTGTTCAAGAATCAAACACATGTGGGTGTGGCGGTGGGCGTCACCCAGTAACTAGGGTAGTTTCAAATGTATACAGCTGATTCTTTCCTTGTCTTTTTTATACATTGTCTCTTTTATGTTGTGGAAAAGGTTTATATGCACTGGTAGAAGACTTGTCAATTCAATTATCACTATATATTGATGTTATGCACTCTTTTTCATCAACTTGCTGACATACACTTACCAGTTAAAAAAAAAAAAAAAAAAAAAAAAATTTTTTTTAGAGGTGTTGTCAAATTCATCTGCTATCAGTTAGCAAACGCCTGAGCTGTGTAACAAAGCTTACAAGCCCTTTTACAAGCAATTACTAACAGTATAAGTAGGTTATACCAAAAAAACTACCTAAAATTTCAGTTTACTAGACAGCACCGTCGCTCAAAAATATCAAATGCAGCGATCCAGTTTTTTCGCTTCATTGCGTCTTGGTGTTCACACTGATTCAGAAAAAAGTCGAATTATTTCAAAATTCGCACAATTTCGGGAGTTATGGACATTTTTATACAGGGTACTATGGCTTGGAAGCTGTTTTAGTAGGGATGGTTGTATTTTTAGGTATAACTACTCGAAAACATGGAGTTATTGAACTGGAAAAGCGATGATTGTGTAGAGTATTAATTTCCATATGATTTTTGTGTTTTAATTTTTAGTCTAGCGTTTGTAGATAAAAAGTTATAGCTACCTGAACTTAAGCAATCAAAAACCTTAAATTGTTAAATATTGAACGTGGCGCTTAACGGGTGTATAGGTCTGCCCCGTTAAGCGCTCACCTCAATAATTTGGTAATGTATGTGGAAAAGTATCGAAACATTTCTCGAGAATTCCAAGTTGATAAAAACGTAAACATTTTGCACGATTGCATCAAAATTAATTGCGAAGCAGCAGCCGCAATGTTGGTTTCTGTCTGTATTAATTTAATGTTGGTTTAAGTACCCTGGCCAACTTTCCTAATAATTTGTACCTGGCAAATCTAAAAAAGTACCTGGCAAATCTAAACACAAATGTTTTTAATAATTGAATTAGTTTATCCACTGATCCAAATCTGAAACACTGCTTTTTATTATTTATTCAATTTCTACCTTGACTTGCAATGTATCACCAACTTCATGAAATTTTGTTTGCAAGTATATGGCTTTAAATTTGTTCAATAGTTTATTAAAACGATTAGCATTAAATATACAGCATTTTGGTATGTAGATATGTGGTTATTCACGTGCATGTATATAGGTACGCGTACAGAAATACTGCATAATCTCTCCCTACGCCGATAAAATTCTCATTGTTTGTCGCAAACAATCACCCTTAAGTGAAAGCAACATGATATGTCAAAACGTATTCTGTATGACAGGTAATCGTTTCGACATACATGGTCTACAGTCTGTGTTCGATATATGTAAGCTTTTTTGTAGGTGTTTTCATTTCCAAACCAACAGGTTGACATGACTAAGTAATAATTCGTCGTATCATTAGTGATACTCAACATTACCATAATTATATATATCTCCAGTGGCTGCTCGTATATTAGGTCTTTCAAATTCTTTAACCAGTGCAGCAATCCTGTCACTGAACTCAGCAAATTTTTGTAATCGGCCTGGCCAAGGTTTCACAAATTTATCCAACTCTTCAGGAGATGAAACTTTCAAAAAGAAAAGAAAGAAACCGATGTCTTTTGCTATCACGGCTCCTTCTCGGCTGGTCGTAAGTTTTTTCAATAAGTTTTTCGAATGTTCTGTTTCAAGTAGATCTTTCTTAATTTCTATAAATTTTTTGACTTGATTTTTGTTACCGTGCGCTGAGCAAAGATCTAGAAAAAATTCAATGTCCATTTCACAGTAACATTTCCAGTTTGCAGCAATACAAATAGACCAAGTAAGACTGAAGGTATGAAAAACCAATGAAACTATTTGCACAATAGCAATAACATGAGGAATTTGCAATGACCCGTAACGGCACGTGTAGGAAGAATTGTTTATAGTACAGTTAACTGCACTAACATGTGAACTGATGTTGATATATTGTGAGCACAAAGAAATCCATACAACACATACCAAGATTGACAGAACGCTTCTTAAAATGTACAGGCTTGTGGTCATTGTTGTAAACGAAAAGAAGTTGCAACTGGTCGGCCCATTCGCTCCCGAGGAATCCTGATTCTGGTCACTACTTGGATCCAACGGTGAACCCTCATGACTTTCGACGTCTGCGTTGTTACCATTACGTTCATTGCTTGTGGAAGGCTGTTCTGTAGTCCTATTCGATTGTGCTGTGCTTCGGTTGGTGATAAACTTACAAACAATTTCTCTACAGCGCAGCCGTTCCGCCTTTTCGAGTTCCGGTGTTTCGGCTGAGTTTGACGTCGCGGCCACGTCGATCAGCTGTTCTACAGTTTTGTCAAAACCTTCGAACAATTCAAACTTCTTCCTAAAATCCTGAATTGAATTAGCACATGTGGGAACATACTCCCAGAAGTTATTAAAGAACAGCAAGATGACGAAACACAACGTTGCAATCCACCAGAAATCTGTTACGAATGACTTGGATGACTGTACCAAACACTCGCTATTGACGTATCGCGCAAAAGGTTGTCCATACTGATCGGCGATCTTAAAACTACCAGCAACACAATTTAATGGATTTGATGTAGTTTTATAAAATAGCAGTAAAGTTGAACTTGCCAAAACCGCCACTGTTAAAGTGCGCAGAGATTCCCACCATGGTTTCATTTTGTGAGTTGAGAGAATATCTCTCCACAGAATCTGGTTAAGCAACATCCTTCAGAAAAGATTTCAGCCTCCTGAAGTTAACGTTTCTGTTTCTCACGTTTTTTTATGTTTAACGCTACACACACCTCAATGAAAAGCAACAAACTTAATATTGCAACACATAAATTTACACATAAAGTAAACATATTAACAAAGACACACTTTGTGGAGACGCGCCAAATATGGTATTGGGCGGATGTTCGCATGTTGTCACAGTATTGCTTTGTTACCCATGGTGACAAATTGCGAATAACAATGGTAGACGATTTAAACTTCTTACGTCACGTCAACTCCTTTACCATACAAATGAAACTAAGATGTATTCGACAACACAAACGCTTTGTCCTTTTCGTTGTAAGCTTGAGCTTATCTGTTTTCTGTCCTATTATTTTTGCGACTTGCAATCGAGGGTGGCCTAGAATCCAGTGAATACTGTATATATATATTTATTTTCGGGTCGCTTTCACAACTAACCTTACTGCCCGCAGAATCTCAATTCAGCACTGCATACAACGGCTTGCGTAAACGCAAATACAATGTACAACAAACATCTGAAATTATGTAGAAATATGCTCTGTTCACCATACAGCCGCTCTTACTGTACTGGACACTGTGCGACGCATAAAATTACGATACTAGTAAGGTTGATTCAAGGGCAGACGGAAAGTCAACATTGGTGTAAAAGCTTCCACCAATTATCACAATTTGTCATTTTTACGACAGAGGTACAAAATAACCTTGGTGAATTGTTTGGGCCCCTGATTTGAAGCATGAGTCGCGCACCAACATATTGTGTAAATAAAGTAATGTAATGGGAACATTCAGGCAACAAACATGTGTTGCATTGTAGTGGTTTTAACCCATGTTAAACTGCACTAGCTGCCAAACTGTATGACAGAGAACACTGGATGACTGGTTGAGGTTTGTCATGAAAGTGAAATTAGACAACGGTAATGAAACGTTTACATTACCGCCAAAACAACAACGAAATATGCATTTCACTCCATTTGAAACATCTCCATTCCACAATTTTAGTGTTTAGTTTGAGAAAACGTCTCTTTTATTTCCAATCAGAAACCAGAATCAACGGAAGAAGCGGCCAAACATAAAGTTGAAATAGAAATTCAAGGATGGGAATCAATTCCTTATGGAAACGAGGAAGAATTGGAAACAGTTGTTTCACAAGTTGGTCCGGTTGCTGCAAGTTTGTTGGTTTCTGACAAGTTTAAATATCTAAACCACACAAACTACGAAGGTAACGCTTCACTCATTGTGTTAATACTCCACATTAACACTGCTTGCAACTCAGATATTTTCTATGACTCTGGTAAATATGACGAGTCAAATGATAACTCTCTGGCGCACGCAGTGTTGGTTGTCGGATATGGAAGAGATTCTTCCAAACAAGAAGGAAAAGACAAGTACTGGATTGTGAAAGATAGGTACTAGAGTAGATGGTTCGCTATGTCCAACTTCTTTATCTTATTCTTGTATGATCAAACGTAACAAACCAGCATCTGCATATCCTACCATGCTATGATAGATAATATTGTTGGTTGTTTCGTGTTTTTTTGCGGTTGGGGGATCGACGACGAAATAAATCAACTTTCTCGATACAAAAAGATAGCAAGACATCGAGGAAACAACTGCACCATTGCTGGAAATGCGATGTACCCTATGGTAAGTTTGTGTGTATTTGCATTTTTAGAAAAATCGTACGTGAATGAAAAAGAGGAAGAAAGGCGGAAAAAGGTTTGGGAGGAAAATAAAATGAAAGTTGCTGAACACAATAAGAAATATGTGAACAGAGAGTTTACATACAGCATTTGTTTGAATCAGTTCAGCGACCAGGCAGGAATTACCTCTGTCAAGAATTACGGGGACGGGCACAACGTGGAAAGATCTGAGGACTGTGTCGAGAAGATGGATGGAAACGAGGTAGGGAGTTTTGGCGGAAGCGGTAACAAGAATGAGGGAGGCAACGGTGACAAAAACATAAATGCATCCGAAGACCGTAATGAAAACGAAAGCGCGGAGATCCCTAAAAGTATAGATTGGGATGAAATGGGTTTCGTGACTCCAGTAAAAAACCAAAGAGATTTGGAAACGTGTTGGATTTTCAGTGTGGTAAAAATATTGATAATATTGATAATACGGAATGTAACCGTTTATATGTCACTTGTCACGTGATTGTACGTGACGCATTTTTTTTTTCTAAATTGTCACTTCAGAGCAAATTGTTTGTCGAGTTATAAGAAACACTGATCGGGATTACACTTGAAATAACAAAATTTTACAAACTTTTTCAATCCACACTGTTTGCTTTGACTACGTTTTACATCATTTTCAACCACTACGCACAATGTTTGGGACGCCAAGATGGCCACAAAAGATCGCTATTAAAACAAACGAAATTTGCCACTTCATTTGACAAGTATTTTTTTAAATTTATATCAAGGGAATGTGATAATTTGGTGGGAATTCAATCGTCACATACTTGTCACACAAAGTTGCTCAATCTCAGTTTGTATTTACCTTTTAGTTCTTCAAACTTTTTGGAAAATGATGAACTTGCAACTGCTGTGATGATCGACCTAATATTTTAGGCGTGCAAAGATTACACGAATATTAAGGTGTTTCTTACATATGCTATTGGCAAAACTTTCATGTTCAAAAATTCTATCTGTATTCAGGAAAATAAAAAGGGAAATTTCTGGTAACCGTGACCTCAATTGATACCTGATTTTCGGCATACAATTTACGCGTTGGTTATTGCAACAATTGCAATGATTTTTAAAGAAGCTAAATTAAATAAAGGGTAGACTTGGTTATAACATAATGTATTTTATATGTTTTCATACATTTATGTTTGCATTATCATATATGCAGTCATTTGTGACTTTATGTTAGACTGTACACATATAGGCCTGCCTTAAAATTAAATCGCTAGATAGTTTTGCTTCCCCTGTCTGCCCTTTACCTGGTTAAATATCAAAGGTAAATTACCTTGCTTCTGAACGAATGTGCTGAGTAAACGAACAATGAAAGGCAGGCACCCAGTCGGTCTGTTACTTCGTACCATAGCGCTCAAAACCTACGATAATGAGTTGTGATAAACGTTACTGAGTTAATCCACAACGGATAAAGCATGTAAAACCAAAAGCGATTACAAAGCGTTAACAAACAGTTAAACCAAGATAATAACACTGCTCTATGTCAGTTCCATGCAGGCAATCAACACTTTTGTTCACCACTTTCGTTATCCAGGCGACAAAGCTATTTGCTGTTTTTGAACTTTTTCCTTTTCCCTTTCCAATTTACGATTTGTTTAATTAACCCACGGAACGCCCCAAGCGCAAAGATGTTTGACGTCAATGCGTTTAAACAAACTTATGTGGAGAAAACAAATTTGTCTTTGAAAGCGCAAACTCTGACTCAGACATGTCGTTGCAAAGCGTCGTTCCTGCGAGTGTTAAAGTTTCGAGTTTATGTAAAGTGGCATGGGCTGAAACCACTACAATGCAACACATGTTTGTTGCCTGAATGTTCCCATTACATTACTTTATTTACACAGTATGTTGGTGCGCGACTCATGCTTCAAGTCAGGGACCTTCACCCAGGTTATTTGGTACCTTTGTCGTAAAAATCCTCGTAAAATCCTCGAGGTCGGTTGACGAGTTTCGCGGAACAAAACGCAAAAGGTTCAAACACGAATTGTTCTTCGATGCAAGCTCGATTGTTAAATTCATTCCTTAAGCAATATTGTGGGAAGGTTTGGTATTTAAGCTGTTACATTAATTACGTAAGCTGTTAGCACCAGAGAACTTACGAGATTTAGTTGCTGCCATAAGCAGTTCCTAAACAAGCAAACGGAATGTTAACGCTAAACGTCACACGAAAGTTTCCAAAAACGAGGTTTAATTGGCGTCGTAACAGTTAGCTCGTTAATTGACAGCGAAACAACCACGCAAAACAATATTACAGGGATGTGGGTGTATGAGCAATTGTTGCATTCTGTGTTTTGCGCAGTGGATATTGAAGGTAATTGCGTACACCCTTCTCTAGAGACGTTTCTGCCATGTTTTTTTTATCTCGTTGTAACCAAACATGGTGTTTCTGATGATCGTACAATAATTCTACTTTTGTGTTTGTGTAGAAAAATTCTGTCCTTTTTTCAATTTGCAATCTTTGATTACTAACAAATTACCAGAATCACAAGGAAATTAAGATGAAAGCATTGGTTGGTTAAACAAAACTTTGCTGTGTACAGTCCGAAGCAGTAAAATTAGGGAACTACCCTTTATCTGATGTTTTATTGCGCGAGTCACACGTTAATATTTTTTGGCGAAAGTCCGGTAAAATTTGCTTTAAAATTCCCATTTCACAATTATTGCCTAGAACAATAGAGTGTTTGAGGTTCTCTAGATTTACCCACATTCGGGCAGTTTTGCTTTTTTTCCAGAACTATTGCTGGTGTTTGGTAACACATGAAGGCTGACTACAAAATTGCTCAATTGTAAAACAAAGACGTTAGCTGATTCAAGGTAATGTACTGTCAGGATTGGTAAATGACTGAATGTTTTGTGGCGGGAAAAGTCAGCTCTGTGGGAGGTCAGCTCTGTGGTAAAGCAGTTCTAATAACAAAAGGGAATGTGAAGAATAGTGATGGGAGGCCAATACAAAATCACTAATGAGCACAATTCTGAGATTCCATTATCAGCAAAAAGATTATCAATGCATTTTGCTTTTAAATAAAATGGCAATTCTGTTTTCCGCAATATTCGCCCAAGTAGCCACTGACATCACACAATCTTCATTGCGCCAATCTTTATTTTCTAGATGATTTTTACTTCGAGAAACAACCATTTCTTTATGAAATTTAGTTTCTGGCATTTTCGTCTTATCCGAAGTTGTCGAGTTTAATTCATTATTCCACGGAACTGGGTGGGGTGAAAATGTAGTTTCTTCCCAGTCCCACCCTGCGTAAAAACATAGGTTAAAATGTTTGGACAACAACTTTAAAAAATAGGGTAAATAAAAACCTGGAATAGCGAATTGTAATTTACGAAGTTTAAATGAAAATGATTATCAACATAGCACGCAGAATTATATGTTCTGTTGTTTCGTTTCGCTGCACATTTTTACTCGGTATATTTAACATTTACTAAATATGCTAAAAGAGAAATTACGCATATAATGTTGTTTCAAGTAAATTTAATGGAGTATGTCCGTGTTGCATATTTAGTCAAAGGGCAATCACGTCCTAAATGCCCATCACGACCACAGCCGTAGCAGTTGCGGCTCCTGGGGTCGAATGGAAGGTCAGCTGAACTGCGCAGCGACAGATTCGCGCGTTTCTGTTCGTGGTTTTCGGCCTGCATCGCTACGACTGTGGCTCTCAGTTCTTCGACATGTTGCTTGGTTTGTGTCAAATTTCTTTCCAGCTTAATTAACATCCCTCCCAGTCCGTTTTTTCATTTGCACCGCGGTATCTGACTTTCGTGTGCATAAGGTTTGTTTGTCAGCTGTGACGTCAAAAGTTCCAGCGCATTCAGCTTCGCTTTTATGTTTTCTGATCAAACAAATCGGGAAACTGGAGAAGCCAAAGTTTAAACCCGCCCTTAAACAACATGGTTGTGTCACGTTCACGGCGTTATACAAACACTTTCTTTATGACCAAGTAGTAGTTAAGTTAAGTTTTATATACATATATTAGACATGGCGTATGTTAAAGATCCTATTAGAATAGATTTTGGAATATATAGTGAGAAATTTGTATGAGGTCGACTTAACGAATGTGCATAATACGGTCATTGCGGAAACAAACATTCCAATTTTTTTTTAATTACTGCTCCGGAAAGTAGTGTAGGCATATATGCTGTTTTGAAGGTCAATACCAATCGATGGAGATGTATGTAAATCGGCTCAACGCCAACCTTACAAAAAAATTACCAGCGATAACCATCGTTTTTTATGTTGTACAACAAAGCTAAGTCGGGTGATGACGCCAGTCTCAATACAGTGTGGGTAGCCTAAATTTCAGCGAACTTAGCACAGACAAGAAAGTGTAGTTTAAGCTATTCGAAAATCCTTTTTAATATCAATTCTATTTATCTGGAATAATATCAGCAATAAGCATCTTATGAATCGATCCAGCGTTGTCACAAAACTTATATTTTTTTGTGTGTGAATATTTTATATTTGCTTAATATCAAAATTGTCACTTTGGTCTTTCCGTACAAGAAATCGTTTACATCAAATCAGTCTGCCTTATATCAGCTGATCACCCATTGTTAGCAACAGAATACTTACAATTGTACATTATATTCCTTGTACTGTTTGCTGCAAACAAAGCATGTGCAAAAAACAAATACAGGTAGCTTCTAGCAACACAATATTTATCACCTTGCTTGCCCAAGAAGCAAAATACACAATGCAGCATAGACTTATTTTTCCATTTTTGTAGCAAACGTAATTGCGTGGTTGTATTTCGGTTGCTACTACGTGTAACGCCTTTCTTTCAACGCCCACAGTGACTAATGACACAACAATAAGATTCGGTTCGACAGAGGTTGTTGAATTTGATACGAATTAAGAAGTTTGACATTCTGGGCTATAAACAATAACATTATTGTATTTGTTACAGTAGTAAGACAGTTTTTGTGACTTTCGTAGGTTTCCTAAAACAGTCAAAAGTTCTCATGCTATCCAGAACATATGTACAAAAAAACTAAGCGGAAAACGACACGATTGCGATTTGCAGCGTGTGGTTGAGGTATATTTTTGTATATTAATCTCAGTGGTAACCTAACCTCAGGTGTTTAGGTTGATTTGCTTTGTCGGTTCCTTAACATGGTAACTTTTCTGGACACAAACTACGAAAATATTGTGACGTCATATTCAGCAACTTATTAAACTGAGTGGTGAGAATGTGTACGACAAATTCTTGCCAACAACGTAGTTTTAAGCAACAAGTCTAATTTATGTCAGAATATGCCTGTAAGGAGACTTGGTCACGTGGATGCAGGACATGCCTGCAATCAACAGAAAGTTCTTTCCTCAATTTGTTAACTTGTTTACCGCCTATTGCAAAGTCTCCGATTTGGTTTGAATCAGAAACTTTCTATTTTTTGTCTGTTGTTTACATTTTCACGTGTATCGCTTAAACTACCAAGGATGAGATTACTCATATTTTTAAATTATTACGCTTGTATTTTGTTATGTTCTGATATGGGGTTGCGATCTCTATATTCGCCCTGTTAAATGCTATGTGGCTTTTAGAACGTAGACTTTACTCACGTGTTGGTCGTTCGAAAACATTGTTCGTTCGAAAAACGATAAGATCAAAAAGTAACACAGTAAGATGGCTTTCCTGTGTTCAGGTTGGCAAACATGGGCAATGCTAGAATCGTTGACAGATTTCGAATTCCGGACTTTCGTTTACACTCACTTTTGGAATATGACAAAGAACAAATCCAAACTTGTATCCACCCGAAACATTTCAATATTATTCTGTCGCACGGAAGAAACAAAATACATACTTTCATTGAAACGGGTTCAAGACCTCGTTAGCTCTTGATACGTTTCAACATAAAGTCAAAACAAAGTGTATAAAAGTGGATGGAAGCAACAAGCCAGTAAATTATTGCAGGACATATACATTGAGTACGTGAAGTAAACATATATTGAGTACATGCAAGAATGGTGCGAATAAATACTTAAAAATAAAAAAAACACAGCGCTTGGTACAACATCATGTGTATTTCATAGTAAGTATATTCATGCAATTAGAGCATAAAAACTCTTAGGAGCAAAAAACGTTTCGAATGAAATTTGCTTCTTTTAAGTACAAAAAACTTTTGATTCTGCTGGTTTTACCAATTCGACACCTACAGGATAGGTGGCGTTCCCGGCAATGAAGCAGTTGTTATTTCGATGCTTGGCTATTTTCTTGTAACCTGATTTCTTTCCATCGTCAAAACTGCCAGCACTGCAAACAAATACATTACTATGCAGGTTTAAATGATACTATAGTTTGAGATAATGTTTTTCTGTTTGAGGTTATACCTGTCTTTGTTTATCCAAAACTTCTCCCTATAACCCACAACCAACACTGAATGGAACATAAGATTTGGATATATTTTTATAAAAGCTTCTTGAGATTTAGCATCAAGAGTGTTTAGAAATTCATAAGCTTTTTGAGCGTCTTGCCATTCGTCGTCACAAAATATTGCTAAAAATTAAAAAGTTTAAATGGGAATAATGAAAGATTTCATTCCGCAAAGCGGTACTGTTAAACTTGGTATGTTGGTATCCCCATTTGTTGGAGCTCATGAAGCAAACCGAGACAGGTCCTACTGTGCCAACAATTCTCTCTAATTCATTCCCATTTCCAATCTCAATCGTTTCCATTCCTTTGATTGTGGCAACAATCGTTTTATTTCCACTGATCATTTTACAATCTTGTTTCTGCAATACTTGTAAAGATTTGTTAAACCCGCCTTCGTGTGACGCAAATGTTACAATAATTAAGCACTATATATTGTGTCATTGCAGTAAGTTTGATTTATTTTTAATGAAAACAAAAATTTGCGAGTCGGTAAGACGCAATAATCTTTGCTCAATACAAATTTGTCACCTTTCAAAACATAGATTTATTTGTGAGAAGCATAAATCTCACCATTCCAACATAAGGATATTGATCAGAGCTAGTAATGCCCATTTTCTTGATCAACTTATATGTGTTTTTTGGAAATGACGTTTTTTCACCTTTAGGATGGAAATCAACCACTTGCTGTTCAGAGAGTTCAATGAGTTAATTTGTGTGAATACATATATGTGATTCAATCGCTCCAACCTACAATCACATAAACATAAAAGGATAAAAATACTTAAAAATATTGCAAACTCACATTGGTACCTACCGCACTGCATATCCAACACGCAGGCAAAGGTCTTTGATCTTTTACACGCGTCACGCAACCTTCATCACTCCAGTCTTTATTTATAGGAATCTTCCTCTCCACTCCCCGATCCTGCTGAGATCCTCCTCCATTTTCCTGTCCTCGACCCTGTCCCAGACCCCGGCTCGGTCTCCGCCCACGTCTGTGTCCATGTTTTATTCCCTGTCCCTGTCTCTTTCCCAATCCTTCATCCTCGTATTCTCCGAGATTCTCATTCTCACGTTCGCAGCTTCCTCCGTCCTCATCCTTGACCCCGCTCTCATCCCAAACATCCACGCCCATTTCCTTATCATCTGATACATCGCCCGACGCAAAATGCACGCCACTAATCCGATTGGTGTTTTCATTATTCTGTTAAAGTATTTTTGTATTTTAAAGACAAATATGTACAAGCAATAAGCCCATAATGATCAGTGAGCTGCAATACAGATGTGTACACGTTTTCGACCAATTTGGTCTCATCAATGCAGACTGTCCATAAACAAAATATAATTTGAAGACCATTTTCAGTACAAAATTTAAGTTTAAAGTTTGAATCAATTTCATATTATATTAGAAGTCATATAAAAGATAGAAAATGAGGTAATTCTTGCCTGGTCGCTGATTTGAGTCAAACAAACACTGAAGGTAAACTCTCCGTTCACATATTTCTTATTGTGTTCAGCAACTTTCATCTTATTTTTCTCCCAAATTCCCTTCCGTCGTTCTTCCTCTTTTTTATCCACGTACGATTTTTCTTCAATGAATGAATACTGACATGTAGCGGTTATTTGTGGTGACGCTACCTACGAAGTTCGACAATAAAACTACCGTATATTTCTTTCCATGCTTCCCAAGTTGGTCCACAGCCCTGGAAAATAAACAAAGCTATAAACTGATCATTAAACGAAACACCCCATACAGTAAAATGTTTTCATACCGTAGGGTACATCGCATTCCCAGCAATGTTGCAGTTGTTTCCACGATGTCTTGCAATCTTTTTGTATCCAGAATGAGGATTTTTTTCGTCGTCGATCCCCCAACTGCAAAAAAACACGAAACAACCAACAATATTATCTATCATAGCATGGTAGGATATGCAGATGCTGGTTTGTTTCGTTTGATCATACAAAATTAAAATAAGGAAGTTGGACATAGCGAACCATCTACTCTAGTACCTATCATTGACAATCCAGTACTTGTCTTCTCCTTCTTGTTTGGAAGAATCTCTTCCATATCCGACAACCAACACTGCGTGCGACAGAGAGTTATCATTTGACTCGTCATATTTACCAGAGTCATAGAAAATATCTGAGTTGCATGTGATGTTACAATGGAGCACTTGACATAATTAGCAAAGCGTTACCTTCGTAGTTTGCGAGAAATAGATATTCAATCTTGTTTGAAACCAACAAACTTGCAGCAACCGGACCAACTTGTAAAACAACTGTTTCCAATTCTTTCTCGTTTCCATAAGGAATCAATTTCCATCCTTAAATTTCAACTTTGGGTTTGGGAACATGTTTTCTTGAAACACAACAATTTAGGGATAAACTCACAAGCAGGGATTGCTGTATGTTTTGCATTTTATTGTTTAACCATTGGGTCATAGACCACGTGGCAAAAATTTACTACGCTTGTTGCTACAATAAACTGCAACGGTACCTTTTCAACGAACGAAAATTCTTGCTCTGTGCACAATCCCTTATCTTAAATATATTGAAAAAACAATCCTACATCACCTCGTCCATCACCCCCAAGTAGGTCGTCAATTAATTGTTGTTTTGAAAGTTTAATAAAGTTGTCGTTTATAATTTTGTTGTGCGCTTCGACGGCTGCCACCTAAAATATTTACATATGCAGTTATATTATGGAAAACTAATAACTGATTCACTCGTATTTTTTGAAATAGACACGACTGGTTTACTTTTAAGACATTTCGTCAAAGCCTACACCATCATTACTTTGATAATTTGCGTGGTTGGCCTCGCTCCACAGTTAAGTAGAGCCGATATGATTGATGTCACTTAACGTATATTATGTTCGGGTAGTGACGTCATGGATCATCGGCGCCTTCTTTTAAAAATTAAAAAACTTACTGCGACAAATACTCAGCAGGAGGGCAATTTCCCTTGATCGTCAACTGACGTCACACATAAGTCTTTGTCGCGCCAGTCTTTATTTTCAGGATGATATTTGTTTCGAACATGAACACATTCTGTTTGAAAGTTTGCTCCAAACTGTTTCACTCTTGTCAAAGTTGTTGAATTTATTCCATTCATCGAATCCATTCTATCTTTCTGCGACAAAGGAAATAAATTGGGATACCTTTTTGTCATTCGTTTTTGTAAAGAAACCCAGACCCAACGTCACATTTTTATCTTTACTTTCTTGAGACGACTACTTTTTTGTTCTTCAGCATCTTTTCATACTTTTTGATTCAGCAGTAACTTGCATGCTTATCACACAAAGTTGCATTATTTAATTTGTATTTAAAATACTTTACCTTTCTGTTTATCATACTTTTGAGAAAATACTGAAGTTGGAAATGTCTCTGGCCCTAATATTATGTTGCTTGTTATACCTAATATTATGTTGCCTGTTGTAAACGTTTGGAAATAAAACGGCAAAGTTTACACAATTGTCATGGATTTTGTACTGAGACATTGTGCAACATCAGTATGTCTCAAATTAAAAGACGGATGTCGTCTGGTAACATATAATTCTAGCAGCGCTGTAAAAAAAACAATATTTCATTCATATGCAGACAAACTATACACCAGGTTAAAAACTCTGTTAGGATTTCTTGGTGATTGTCTGATGCTACAGGTCCCACCTCCCCCTCTGACAGAACAAGAGTAAAAATTATAATTATTTTGCAAACAAAAACAAATTTTCAACCGTTTTTCATGTTAAATGGTGTTACGCGTTGAACAGCAAAATCAAAGTCAATGACACAGTTACCTCTATTTCTTAATTTAATTTTTTTACACAAAATAAATCAATGTGAATTGTACTATTTTGGTTAGGAAACCATTTCGATTCAAATCTAAATAAGAATAGTCACGTTGCAGGTCCGTTTAAGAAATCATTTCCACTGCATCAGCCTATAGCATACATTAGTAGCAACAAACTAGCGCAAATTATATTCTTCCTCCTATATACAAGTGTATGCTTTATATTAGTTCTTCTGTTTGCTGCAAACAAAACCTGTACAAAACGGGAATGTAGTTTCAAGCTGCACAGTATTTATATACTTGCTTGACGATGACGCAAATTACACAAAGCAAGTTGAAACATAGACTGCGTGGTCGCGGTTGACGTTTAATGACTCTCCTGTGACGTTTACCGTGAATGATAACAAAATAACGTCTGAGTATGAGGGTAAAGGACTTTGTTGGAAATCATAGGCGTTTAACGTACAGGGCTACAAAAAAATTCTTTATCGTACTTACTACAGTAGCAAGCAAATTGCTTTAAATTTTCGTAGGTTTTCTTGTCTAAAAAGTTATGTTTTATATATTTACAAATAAAACTTAATCGTTGGTCCACAGCCTTAAGAACATACAGAGCAAAATCGCAGTGAAAATGCAAACACACACAAACTTATAAACAGAAATAAATTGAGACAAATGTTATATTCTGTTGCATCGCGACCCGGACACCATACCGTATAGCATTCCCTGATCGACACAAATATGTTGTCAATCCTTCAGTATCTTGCGGCATTTTTCCTCCGGTTGAGGTTCGTTGTTTCATCCTGACAAAGAGCAAACACACGCCAGTATGAAAGAAGGTGTGGCTTTTTATATGCTGTATATCGGAAACCAAAAAAAAAGTTTTGTGTCTCTGAACTTTATCCCAAATGCGTGATTCATTGAGTACAAATAAAAGAATGGTCCGAATCCCCCAGCATACACATATTCTTAACTTTGTTTACTTGGTTTATAACAATGGGTCTCATACTCGCGACCCCTAAGCATTTTAAAGTATAATTCGGTACAAATAAGTGTCCGATCGCCGAGTCAACATGGTTCTATCTCGTTGTTCCTTTTTATTTTACTGCACTTTTCTAGCACTTTTGAAGTCAGGTGTAAAATTAATGAGGTTACTTTTCAAAGATAGCGATGGCTGATTTCTTCATTTATTAACCTGTATATGGCAGCACGTATGTTTGTAAACAATCTGGAATACAATTCGTTACGATGTCATGGTGCAGACCTCGAGTTACTTTTGTGCTTCCATTTGGGTCCCTGTGCTTGAGGACCCTGGTTTAAATATTTGGAATTAGAAATGGACGCTGCCACGCCAGTTGACTTCATCGATATTTTAAACTATACAACGCATTTTCTCACGTTATTTATTCTTCTTGCTCAAATGTAAATTTTGATTTGGCTGAGTATTGCATTGTTGTCGTGGCAACATACTAAGGTATAGGTTTTACCATCTTGCTTCGATGACTTTTGTTTTTTTGAAATCCCGCGTTGGACGTGGTCACTTGGCTTGTCACGTGATCTGGTGACATAGTCACAACGACTTGTTAATTTACTTGCGAATACACAAAAATTACGAAACTCCAATGATGACCCGCAGTGTTAGCTGAGTGACAATTGTAAGGTCGTAGTTCGTCTGTGAACTGCACTTTAGCTCTTTCCTTTGACTTCCTTTGGTTATGAGTTTGATAAATTGACAGCTGTTAACATTACTATGACAAACTGTAGACAACTGTCAGGTCATTAGAACTGCGGCTGTGAAATTGCGGAAGTAATGCAACATGGCCGAGTGTGCGTAAGAACAAAGTTTTACTACGCACACTAAATTGCAATGACGTGATCACACCACAAACTCAATTGCAGGGGCGCTTATGACGTAGCGTGGGACGTTTTGAAAGAAATGATAGTGATATTTATGATGAATGTTGGACAACCGAGAAAGTCTGATAAAAGTTTTCTAACGAGATCGACGTTTTGGTATTCATGCAATCAACCCTCATCAGGTCAAGGCGCGATAAAGGAAAAGGCAAAGAAAGATAAAAACGAGCGTTATCGTCATGTAAAACACAATGCTTGGATAAACAGGGGCACAGCTTAAGACATCCCATTTTTTTCCTATTTAGAATGAAGGCCACGGAAGCCATGTATACTACCCGGCAGCGCTACAAAAAAGGGCAACACAACCACACCGGGTCTTTGAACATTTCGGCGGACTTAGCTAACGCTCGAAGTCAAAAGATTTGCAACGATACTACGTCACTGATGCGATAAAATTAGATTTGACGTGTGTTACCAATCCCCAGAAAGCTATATTCTATATTCAACGATGTAAGCCGTGGCGTTTACCAGCCGGACCTTTTTATCTTTAGGTAACTTATAAATCAATCCGTCCCCTAAAACCCATGTTTTTTTCTTTAAACCTTTATTCAGTAAGTGATTTTTCAATTAGAAACTGGTTAAACTCAAGCTTTCAGTCAATCAAAGTAAACAGAATTAAGTTTTAAACGCAAGGAAATGGCCTGCATTACGCAGCCATTCGCCTTTTTGGAACTTATAACTACAAGGTGTTAAAAAAATTAAACTAAATTTGGCAAATTTGCCAGTTACAGATCGTGCGAAACTTCGTAAATATTTGATTTTAACACAAGACAAGCCTGACCTGCGTAAATGAATAAAATCAAATCATTTGTATTTTGCGTAAAAACAACTACGCCGATGAATAACAGACAAAAAAATTGAATGGCATGGGCACCGATAAAACCATGAAGGACCATGGTTAGATCATAATTTGGTCGTAATAATCGTCTGCGCAAGTCGCAAAGCCTTCGTAACAAAAAATACCGCTTACATGTTTAAACTCACGTCTCAGCCATAAATTTCACTGTCTGCAGTTCGATCATGTCCATGGCTTTGACTGCAAAATATCTCATTATTACGCGGGCTTCAGCACTACTGGTAGTACATAGATTTAGAGGAAACATTAGTTGATGAGAAAATAGCTGTTGAGTAATTGTAAGAAGAAGTTAAGGTGACTTATTTCAACATGTAAAAGTACATGAGGAAATTTCTAATGGGACAAAAACTTTTTTTGAATATTTGTTGTTATTTTTTTTGGCCTACACCAATCACAAACCTTTAACATTCGCTTTTACCAAACTCTAATCCCCTTGGTCCGCAAAGCAACAACGCCAGCTTTGTGCCATTTCGGAGTTCACCACGGATGTGAGGCACATCAATGTAAAGTGTAATCACGTTGCAGATGCCCTTTCTCGTAATTCCATTGAGCATATGTAACTGCCTAATGTTGTCATGGGCAGATTGCTTGCAGCTGCGCAACAAGATCCAGAAATGCAAGTGCACCGCACGGCAGTTTCTAGTCTCAAGCTGGAAGACTAACCAATTAATGATTCAGGTGTAACAGTCATTTGTGATCCCTCCGCAGCCACACCACGACCGATTGAGCCAAAAACATGGCAGAGGAAGGTATTCAACGTGGTCTTCGGGGGTTGCTCTCTGCAGGGCGGTTGGGCTTAATCTGTTGCCAACCACCAGGACGCGGGCGACCCCCGAAGAGTCAATAATTGTTTATTTGTTTGTTTGTTATTTTTGTGTGTGAGATGACCATTTTCCCCATATCCTTTTCTGGAAAGGGATGCGTAGTGCCGGTAGATTGTATCGCCGACGTTCGACTCTTGACACGCGCAATAAAGGTTTTCAACCGCCTAAAAATATATTTTATCACCAGGAAAAACGCTGACACATCACTAATTTTTTGTCATTCACACCCCTTAAAGTGACCGCGCACAGAGGCACTAAGTGCACAGCAAACGGATACAGGGTCGCCTATTCGGCCGATGCCGGACATTTGACGTCGGATGCCGACATAAACGATGCTGCGGCAATGATCAACGGCAAAAACGCGACAAGCCCAATTTCATAAAGCGTACTAACGGAATAGAGCTGTGATTATACTGAAG
Organism: Ascidia mentula; assembly: GCF_947561715.1. Lineage (NCBI taxonomy): Eukaryota > Metazoa > Chordata > Ascidiacea > Phlebobranchia > Ascidiidae > Ascidia > Ascidia mentula. The sequence goes on along the minus strand of NC_138568.1, from coordinate 16,822,745 downwards.
GGTGTGTACACGCACTGTTTCGACCTGTAAGGTCTCATCAGTGCAGCTGTTGAGTGGCACTGTGCTAGCTTTCACACTAGCAGGCACACCAGTCTCCACTTTGTGGTACCATTCGGTCAACGTCGATCTGCAGGGTACCTTATACTAGGTACCGAACAACAGAGACGACGAACCACTGTGGAGCGCACTATGGCCAAACGGAACTGCTTGGTAACCGATAGTGCAAAAGGCACTACATATTTTTTTATATATGTAACAGTAAACTTTACAAAAGTTTATTAAAAACTTCATGCTGTTTTCTATGAGAAGCTGCCCCTAATTTCCCACGAAAATTGTTGAAAATTATTGCCTCACAAAGAAAAGGCTGAGCACCAAAGGGACGTAAACAACCATGAGGATAAAACAGCTCTTTCTCAACATGCGGCCGAATCAGGACATGCGGTGGACTTCACAGAAACGATCATTTTGGAACGCGAGACTGATAGGTATAAGAGGATGTTTTTAGAGTCATTGAACATTAATACACATGCGTCATCACTCAATGACAAAAAGCAAACTCTGTTTCCACCGGTGTACCGAATTGCTAGAAAATTATGCCGAAAGACATCGCGCACTCCAAAAACCGTGATAAACAGTGCGGTTAATGTTGAGTATACAGTGCAGGTGTGTTCGCCCTTTTTCGATTTTCCACTTCTTCTTTCCTTTGTAGCCTTTTTGTGTCTATGTGCCTCAAATGTGTCCACTTTGTTAAACTTACATTCTTCCTCCTGATGAAGGCTGTTGCATACAAGCCGAAACGCTGAGAAACGTAAATAAAATAAAGTTTGCCAGAAGAGCAATAAGAAAAAGGCTGTTCACAAAACAATGAACAACATGTGAGACGATAAACGCGACATAAGTTTTTTGCTGTTCATTTGCGATCACGCCGCATGATGTATTGTTTCCGATTTGCGATAAAATGACTCGCTTCGCAGGGGTTTTGGAGTTTGGGTTGCAATTTTAGAACGTTTTTTCCGTCATCCGTATTAATTTTCATATTCACATAAGAATTATATGGGGTTTTGTGTAACTGCAACAAATTTTGTGGTTCTGGCATTTGCAGAAAAAGATTATCCTTTGATTAATTAATAACACTGCTAAGTACCCTACCCAGATAAAGCAAATGAGTAATGAGAAAATATTTCTCCAAAAATACACATTTGAAGTTGATTTCAGTTTTGATAAGTCAATTTTTTTGCTGATTGCGTGTTTGTTTTGTTTTGGGATAAGTTGTTTCGAATTTTTCGATTTTCCCGAATGATTAGAAACACTTTTCGTTTTGTTTGTCAGCATCGGAAACGGTCTTCCTTTTCCTATTTGGTTGTATCAGATCCATTTCTCGAATTTGCTAAATCAAATGTTTGTATTGTGCTTCTGTCTAATCCATTAAATAATTCAAACTCTTTTGTTTGCATGCTGTACACACTCTATTCACAAACAATGCAACCGACTGACCAAACTGAATGCTTGTATTTAAATTGTTCGAAACACAGGTGACGGCATTTCATGAAAAAGCAATTCAGTCGCCGTTGCCAACAAAGCTAGCGAGTAGGAACAAAGAGATTCCCACCATGGTTTCATTTTGTGCTCCGAAGAAAGGTCTCTTCAGGTAAATATCTTTTCAAGAATCATATTTTCACCTGATTTATTGTTGTTTTTACAACGATCCTACTTTGTGTAGCTGCGTGGCAGTCAATCGATCACAAAATCGTTAATTTGTGGCAATGAACCACAGTTGACAATTCATACTTGGTTTGTTATTTTTCAAATTACCACACAAGTTTTGCGAGGAAATAAATGTATAATTACAAATATATGAGAGGCAAACAACACAATGCTCATAATAACCAACTAAACCAAGACAATTAACATCATTGGAAAGGCAATGACTGACTGAGCGTCGGTACAGGGAAGATTTACAAATTCAGACCAACGGTTCTAGTCTTTAAACACATACAAATGCAAACACTAATTCCTAAATTTCTGCGACATTCACATAAACATGCATTGGAACTTTCTCTTGCGCTCAATGCATTAATTGGTATGACCCTCCACGGTCTGATGTGTATCAGGTGCAACCACACAACTATTCACCTACTTTCCTAACTGTTACTTTGTGAGCATTCCACCATCACCAGTCAACTAATGAGTTTGGTTTCACCTCTTTTTGTTTCATTGAGACCATGCGAAGCCATACTCTGTGTTTCGGTTAAATGTGATTAAACTTCCTCACCAGCAAACCGAACAATCCGAATAAACAGTTTATTATCAGGCTGTTGGAATAAATCCCTAGGCGACGAATAGCTTGTAGAGTCTCAGTAATAATAGCAGTGTCTTGCCACCGAATAGAAGATCAAAGATAGAACGATGACTCCGAATAGAGTAGAGTTGAGCCGAATGCAAAGAGCCCAATGACAGGCCCACATCACTATCAATACTTGGACTACCGGAAGCTTATTGGTTGGTTTAGTCACGTTATACATCACTTGGGTTTGTAACATAAGAACAAATGTGTGGTGTGACATAAGCATAGGAGAACATTTTATCTAACAAAACAGGATGTTGAATGAAGAACATTTGATGGATAAATCATTTGGGTCACATTATGGGATTATGTTTACACTTGGGTCGAAACTTGCGAAATATCCAATGCCTATGGTAACTGGCTTGTAAATGTGTATGCGATACTGCAGACCAAATGAATTATACTACACTTGTTCAATGCTGCCCAGAAGACATTACGCAATACAAGTATTGGTTTCTGTGACGCATGTTACAAATGGTTCTCTGCACGTGATCGCTGATCGAATTCCGTGTCGCCTATAAGAGTCGCCAGATTACAAATCCAAACATTTGTGCTTTTACTTCTTAAGTCACAGGATATGAGATGGTTGGGATTTAAGCTAAAAAGTTTTCACCAGTGCCAGCAAAAACGAGCGGTCGCACAACGGCGAATACGGCCAGTATGTCCATCGAAGCGTAAGGACCCTGCTAATGCAGTTCCGTTTCACCATTGGAAAGTTGTCGGTGATAAATGTGTTCGATCGATAATGTTAAAATACTGTTTTTCGACAGCAAGTGGTATGTTAATCGTGCAAATGCTCTTAAGATTCAACATCAATATTTTAAATTTTCAAAAAATTAAAATCAATCAATTTCCTCATGACAACTGCACTTCTTATTAATCCTCAACAACCTCATCAAGTATGGTTGGTATTTGTAACTCATATAAGATTTAATCACAAGTTCAAGAATACAGAACTTTTACCCTCACAACACCAGGTTTATTGAAAACGATAACAAAAAATATTCGCAGTCAGCGGGCTGCTGCAGTTGACAAATCAATTTTAGAAAAAGATTGAATGTATTACTGTTAAAAAATTTCAATGGCAATGAACTGGTCGCCATCGAGTGACTAACAGTAATTGGTTGTTAGAAAAACAAACTACAAACAAAATATCAAAAGTGTTGCCGCTGCATATTTAATGCAACGTTGACGAAGAAAAGGGTCTCGCAAGAATTTCAGAACATCTTGTTTGCAATAAAACATACCTATCCATAAAATCCATGATAACGCACAATAAACACAGTTTATGTACAAGGCGTTAGAGAGGGGGTTGTGAGGAGGTGTTTTAAATTTTTTTAGTGATTTTTTCAAGATTAAAGGATATATTTTCCTTAGTCCATTGTTTTTTCCCATGTGTTGGTCACGTGGAATCTTTCCAACGACAAATCAACATATTTACAAAACGATCGTCCAGATATTTCATCGCCGTCAGATTTCATCTTCATCTCAAACGATGGCTTGTTTATTTGGACGAAAAAGGCGCCCTCGAATGTTTGCTGCCATTCGATGGATTTTGCAAAATGAAGTGAGGTCACTGGAACCAGGAGAATCAGTTGGTGCCATGCGTTCCAACACTCACACATGATAAGAGTGTCCATGGGTTGCATGTCGTGCTACTTGGACGACCAGTATAAGCAACTCATCGCGTCACTCGTACATTAACTCATGATGCACAAATTCCGAAGAGCAGGACTAGTCATCAATAGAAATAGGGGAACCACAAAGCGGAGTGTGCACACGAACCAAATGGTGCGTTATTTTTTGGTTGGTTTGGACAGCTTAGATCCGGCGTCAAGATGTTACTTTGTCATGTGTAAGATTAAGATGAGATGACATTTTAAATATAACTTTTGTGTTTGATTTTACCATTGCAAGTTAAATAGGATATTAGAGTCGTCAAGACCAAAATGTTTTTTGAAAATGTCTGGAAATAACACTTTCAATTTTCCAAATACTGAATGTAAGGTTTATTTACAGAGTGGTTTCTGCTTCAGTTACAAGAAAGTTTTCATGGTTGGTAACCACAACCACATTTTCCTGTTGCTCTTCCTGTGGTTGGCGCCTGAAAACGACACGTAGGCCATCCCGAATTCTATCATAAAGCAGTTTCGGGGCGTTGGAGTAGATTAGGGGATTTAGGGAGCTGTTGATAGGGAGAAGGATGATAGCTGACACAGCGTACATCACTGGAGGCAAAGGGACTCCAGCGAAGTTTACAAATGCCATGATGGAAATTGGAACCCAGCAAAAAAAATCTGTAATTATCAGTCGGGCGATTTTCTTTTGCATTTCTGCCGAAAAAACAGCATTATTACAACAACACGTCTGCAAGTACGAATGAGCTTACCTTTGTTTTGTGTTGCCGTCTTTCCATCTCTGGGTCCCTCTTTCACTTGCCGGGCACTGGCAGTTGACCTCTTGTAAATCCAAACATACGTAATTACCACAAATATGAAGGCCAGGAAGTTAAGAGTAATGACGGCGATTGAAAATCCCGACGCCTTGTCATTTGTTGTTACATAAAGTTTGCTGATGCAAACACTGCTGCTGCTGTAATATCTACACATAAACAATTTTAAGGCTGTAAAGCTGAACATTTTTCGGGTAAAAACAAACTAACCCCAAATATCCAGAAATGTTAAATAGCTCAGTGTAACTGTAATCCTCAAGAATATCCATAAAATCCATCCAGGAATTAGCATCATTTACTCGCATGAGGGCAGTGTTGAATGCTTGGGAATCGTTGCTTGTGAAGTTGTGTTGGAAAGTTACAAATCGATTAATGAAGTTATCCATGGCTGTATATACAACGCAACTGTTATTTGAAACTGTAAGATCATCTACATCGAGGACAATATCTTACTGGAAAAGTCGACTGCAACATTGTTAAAAAACGGATTCTCATTCACCAAGGCTTTGGTTTCAAACAAATGTTGAAGTTGAGTTGTGAGTGGAATAAAAGCAATTGTAAACGAGAATGCCCAGGAGAGAATAATGGAAAGGATGACTGTTTTCAATTCCGGTTTCAAGGATGCATTGAATGGCTGAAACCCAAAAGGATATTCACATATTTTCTTTTAAAGCAATAATTTTGCAAACTCGCCCCTCCCCTTAAGTCAAGGGACGGGAAAATTTACTTGTCACTTCGAATCCCATTGGACTGGAAATTGTTTCCACTATCTTTACTCAGAGGTTTAAAAAATGGGCGTCGTTTCAATATTGTTTGGGCATGCTAAGCTTACAAACAAAGCAGAGCCTTCAATTTAATTTGCGGAAATGCCAGACTAACTATATGCTGCGTACAGGGGAGAAAGATGTCCGAAAAACGAGAAATCGTTTAAAGAAAATTAATATAATTACAATATATAACAAACATCATGAGGTTTTCAGACTTGGCAGCCCAGGCAATGCAGTCTAGCTGGATCAGCCATATTTTCCAGACAAGTCGGGTCAAGAAAAATCAGGCTCCTGGTGAGGTTTGAACCCTCGACCATGGGCTAACCAGGCCCAACGCTCTGCCATGCCATGCCATTGCATGTAATATTACTGCGTTACCTGATACGGTGGTAGAGATCCCATACATATATGTGAAGGTTGCCTAGCAAGTTGTGCGCTTGCGCACCAGTGTATCTTGGCCACAATATACCCCGTGAAACCACTGAGCTCCTGTAGCTCAGTTGATAGAGTTGGGCCTGGTTAGCCCTGGTTAGCCCTGGGTCGTGAGTTCAAACTTCACCGGGAGCTTGATTTTTCAAATCTTGCTACGATTTGTCAGGGAAATGTGGCTGATCCAGCTAGGCTGCACTGCCTGAGCTGCCAAGCCTGAAAACCTCATGATCGCGATAGGTTATATGTGATCGCCAAGCAAAGATCTGCGCAGTGTGGCAATCCTGCCTGGCATGCCATTGCATGTAATAATACTGGGTTATATATAACAAATCAATGTATTTGTGTGTACTTATAAAAGGTAAAGTGTGTCACCGATTTAACAGTTGGTTGAACCAATTACAACTGATCCACTCACGTTTTTCACTGCATACAGTCGGAATATGGTCAACAAAACCATTGTGAACACCGATGTTTCGCTGGAAAGCAAAACCAATACCCCCATTGTGGTGCAACTTTCGCTTGATCTCCAAATAACGTCATTGGCACAATAATTTCCGGAGTATCTGAAACCAGCGGCGCCCAGCATGATCAGATAAACTCCCATGAGTAGATCGGAAACAGATAGATTCAAAACGAGCAGATGGTTTGTGCGAAATGCAGCAGATTGTGATTCTGTCGTTACCAATATTCTGCTTTCCATCACCATGACAACCTCAAATTCCCAATATTAAAATATAATGACATCATCTTATTGTCTAAAAGGCCAGAAGAAAGTAGGTTAATTTTACCAAATTTCCGGCAATGGCGAGCATCCCCATTATCCACACAATAGCTCGCAGAAATGGGTTTGCAATCAACTCGTATCGTGATGAAAATATGTTTTCGTTGATCGCTTTTGTTTTTGTTGGACACTCGTCCGACCAATCAGAGCAGTCGCCAACTCCATTGAATTTCTGCGTGGAATAAATTTAAGATACCTTTGCAGTTAATTCGGTCAATGCAAAAACGCGCTGTTTGGACAGGATGCTGGCAGCAGAAATGATAATCTGTTTGTGAATTGGCAGTTCCCTTATGGTCGCAAGCGGTTGAGATGTGGCTGTTGGCTTTGAAATAAAGAAAGCGTAATTGTTCGTTTTACATGATTAGTGCAAGTTGTCGCACTGAAACTAAAGTGGTTTTGTCTTTTTAATTTGGGCTTCATTAAATTTAATTTAAAAAGTAGCCGCCTCTTCCGTTCGCTTCTTTTTATATTTTGTCGGTAAGCGGTTAGTGCAGAGTCAACTGAGCGTTTACCGTGGTTGGGATTGAAGGCCAGGTCGCGTTGAAACGTGGGACCAATTGAGGTAAACGACAGTGATTCTCAAACTTTTTGAGTATTAAAGCCAAACTGGGAAAAAGTTCGAAAGGCCCTTTTGTAAAGACCCTTTCTTATTTATTAAATTTGACCGATTTGCACATTTGGCCACGCGCTTAGACGGGCACGCAGGCCAAGGAAAAAAAATTGGTGCCAAACAAACAGTGAAAGGGTCTTTCTAAATCGATTGTAACACTTTCAGAGCAGCAGTTTTGAGAGATCTTGCACCGTCCTGCACGACTTTCAAGTACATGTTTTCCACAGAACATAAAACTTATGTGTTTACCTTTTCCTTCTTGACGAAGAGTGGTTGTTTGTTTTCGCAATAAAACCTTCCATCATTTGTGCAGTTTATTTCGTCACTTTGATCATCGCAGTTAATTGTGAAATCACAAACATCCGATTTGTTGATAGAAATCTAATTTCACAAAATTTCTCGGTCGTCTAGTTTATTTTTATGCATGTATCTGTCACAAAAACAATAATATCATGGAAAAAACTGTAACTGTTTTTCTAGTCAACTGCTGCATACGAATGATTATTGTATCATAACAGGGAGAATTATGACAACCAATAGTTGCCTTTTTTAGTTAAAATTCAGATTTAAAGTGATTTTACTCCAACTATGTCCCGAATTAAATTCTTTTTAAATCATTGATTACAAGAAATCATTTTACTTTAGCTGCATTAAATTCTGGGCAGTAGAATCTTCCTTCCTTGCAGATTTCTTTTGGATATTCGTCAGCTTGATTCTTGCAATCAATAAAACCGTCGCAGAATTTTGACATAGGAATAATGCTTTTGTTTCGCAGAGTTTCCGATGTTTGCAAAGTTGAGGATCCTCAGCGTGGCCGATGAACTTCCTGCAATGTTTTTTGTGTAAACGATTAGTTACTGATGCTGGAGGGCATATTTTTACAGTTTTGAAATCAATCAGGTTTTTGTTGTGACCATCATTTATTGATCCTGTGTCACGGTCTTGTGGAGTAGTCATCGCTCCAATATATTAACAGTGTTCAGAAATAATTTACGAAATGCGGTACACCGGTAAATAGAAAGTGCAATCATGCATAGGAAATTAGTGTTGCTCGTCTTGGCATCCTAGAGTTAGTTTTAAATAAAGGGGTGGAATTCTAGTCTCGGGGCTTTGGGGATTTAAGTAACTCGCGATAAAAGCATTGAAACGATTCTGTAACGATATTAAGCGAATCTCCGCTAAGATGATGATGTTCGGTATTGCGAAGTGATTTAACTTCATGAAACACCGGGTTCGTAAATCGTTCGTTAAGACGATGGTAAAGTGAGAAGCAACGGAAGTCATATTTACCACGGAGGATCCGAACGCAACGCACTATGTGCGAACTGGTCGGAACCCTGTGTTTTGTCGCAACGAAGTTAAAGTGTAGGTGGTTATTATCTATGATGCCACTGAATATTACTCAGCGGTATATAACAACGTCTGTTCAAAGTGATATTTCTGCATGCAAAAGTGCTGAAAGTGTTCGCAAATGGCAGTACAGACAGAAACATTTTAAATTGCCTTGTGTAATCGCTCTTAGTACTGTGCCGTATCTATCACAAACACCTTCGAGTAACCACACAAGTATTCATGTTGGGCTCATCACCATGCGTTTAAAATCTCATTCCCATCCATACGTTTAACCTACAGGTTTACGTCGGAATTAACTAAATGAATTACAACCAAACCGAAAGTTTTCAATGTTTTATTTTCGCAACAGGTTCTTTTTAATTCTTTGCCGCGCTTGCAAAACGACGCAGTCACGTACGCAGGCAGTGTGATATGGTTGGCCATCGGTGTCATAATTCGTCATATTGTACGCGTACCTTAGATAACGTGCGTGTGCCTTTGTAACGAACATGCACGTTATTTAAAGCCTGGCCAATACAGTGACAAATTCCGAATAAGAGCGACATCACGTGGAATAATATGGTACCCGCGCGTTAATAAGCAGCACGTTCGCTATTAGTGTACATGCACCTTAATAGGATACATTTTGTTGTATTCTTCAGTCACAAACAGTTCAAGTGTATTGATACAAAACGGTGCGCAGGTTTTATAGGCAAAGCCAACACGCAAATAACGCCAGGAACGCAATTATTAGCCACTGAGGTGCGCAGTACATCCACAGGCGTGAGTCGCATTGCCAGACACGCTGATTTCACGGCGAGTCTTAAGCGCCGTTTCGTAAGTCAACTTTGGGACACATAATGATACAATTACACAACACCTCCCCGCCAATATTGGGTTATGGAACAACGTAAAATGACACTAATAACCATAAAATTTGGGAGGCTTCGGACGCCGTTTCGAGCGCCGGGGTAAACTCTCCCCGTGTGACAACTCCTGCGCCGCAGGTGAATGAGTATTGTTAGGACTAACGATAGTCTCAGGGGTGACCGTGTCGCGCGTATCGGCACGACCGGACTCTTCATCATCGGATGCATCGCGTGATGTTGGGAGATCTGCTGGTTCATCTCCTGGCTCGTCATCTTGTGATGATGCATATCTGGGTCGAAGTTGGTCAATATGTCGTCTCCATATCGCACCTCGGGGAATAACTGTAACCCGAACACTTCGACTTCCGCAACGTTTGATGACCAGTGCGGGAACCCATCGTGGGTCTTTGTCATGCCGTGGTCCGTAATACAGTGCATAGCAAGGATCACCGACGTTGTATGTCCTGTTAACGCGTGTAGTGGAAACACCGTGTTTAACTCCTTGCAACTGCTTTTTCTGGACATCATGTACTGGAGAAGGCATCATGGTGTCAATCTTTGTTCGTATTTGCCTTCCGTTTAAAAATTCACTTGGGGAGTATCCGCTACTGTTTGGTATACGGCGGTATTGCATGAGAAAAGTTCTCAATGCGTTCATGGGCGGCTCAGAAGACTTTCGTAATGCCTTCTTGAAAGTTTGCACCAAGCGCTCCGCTGCCCCATTGGTCGCAGGATGATAAGGTGCGCCTGTAAGGTGAACAATCCCCCTTTCTTTGCAGTAGTTTCGGAACTCCTCCGATGTAAACGATGGTGCATTGTCGGACACTATTGAGTGTGGATATCCGAAATGTGCGAAATCTTGGTCGAGAAGATCCATTGTTGCTTTAGCTGTGATTGCTTGAGTGCGGTGAATGCATGGATACTTCGTATAAGCATCAATTACAACCAACCAGTTGTAACCCATAAAATTTATGGCATGGTCGACATGAATTCGACTCCATGGCTTCTCGGGTAGTATCCATGGATGTACGGGAGCCTTCGGCATTACGTTTCTGTGCTCATCACATGTGCCACACTTTCGACACATGTCCACAATGTCTCGATCTATGTTTGGCCAGTACACCACTGTCCTGGCCAGTTGCTTCATGCGCTGCATGCCGAAATGGCCCAAATGCAGTAGCTGCAAAACTTTGTCACGTAGTTTTGCTGGAATGACGATTCTGGAGCCATACATAAGAACTCCATATGACGTAGTGAGAAAATTACTCACTTTCCGGAATTCTTCCGTCGGTTCATCGGAAGATTGTCTTGGCCAACCTTCGTGCGTGTATTGAATCACCTTGCTCAATATTGGGTCTTTTGAAGATTCTTTTCGTAGTGCTGAGGAGTCCATTTGCACGTGCATTCCGACTGTTTCGATTGTGAAGGTGGTCCTTGGCAGACGAACCACTGACCAATATATCATCTAGATATACTGCTACACCCGGTAGGTCTTTAGTGATATCATCCATAATTTCTTGAAAATAAGCTGGCGCAGAACTGATACCAAAAGGCAATACGTTCTGTAATAAAACTCCGCGATGTGTGCTCAGAGCAAGCTTCTTCCGACTTTCTGGTCCCAACTTGATTTGATTGTACGCATCCGCCAAATCGATCTTCGTGAAGCCATAACCACCACCTAACTTCCGCATTAAATCTTCTGGTAATGGCAATGGGTGACGATGAACTTCCAATTGTGAATTGACAGTCACGGAATAATCACCACAAATTCTTAAAGCAGGCTTTTGCGAAGAAGTGATTGATTTGCGGACCGGAACTATTGGCGTACCCCAGTCGTTGAACTTCACTGGAGTCCAAATTCCTTTGCTTATCCCGGAATCTAAAACCTGGGACAAATCACTCTGCATAGCGAACGGAACTGAACGCGGTTTGCAGAAAACTGGTTTTGCGTCGTCCTTAAATTGTACCTCCAGTTCATAATCTTGAAGACAGCCTAAATTGGGCTTAAACAGTTCTGCGAATCCACTGCACAACTTGACACACTCTTCATGTAGTGATATGTCTTGCGGTTCTTGAGCGGTTACGGCTTGTAATACCTCTGCAGCTTGTAAGCTTGACTTGCCGTACAGAACTTTGTCCAACGAAATACCCATTTTCTGTATTCCGTTCCACCCCACCAAATTCAAACGTGGAATGTCGCAGACGTTGAAATGAAGGTAAGCTACTTTTCCGGAATCTGCATAACTGGTAGCAGACGTAAATGTGCCCATTACCGGCAAGTTGTGCCTGCTTGCAGACTGATACTGGGACGTTGCTTTGTGCAGCTGTGGAGAACCAATCTTCTTCCATGTTTCTTTTGACAGAAAATTTCCGCCGGTAGCTGTATCAAGTTCTATGTTCAGCGAACGATCGTTGATGCAAATTGGAACTTCCAACTTGGGCGTGGCTGCTTCAATACTGGAAACGCAATTCAGTTTCTCAATTCTTTTAACGCCATGGGACGAGCGCTGTCGAATCTTTTTGCGGCAAACGGATTCCAAGTGTCCAGTTAGGTGACAAAAATGACAGGTTGCATTCTTGAAACAACATTCGGAAGCCTGATGCGAAGTCTTGCCACATCGATAATATTTCCTCCCTTCAGGTAATTGCACCGTCCTCGAATCCACTTTACGTTTCTCCCACGGCTTAGCTGTAGCACGTACCTTGAACACCGAAGTCGATGGCTGCATCCCGTAAACAGTTTCTTTAGCCACTTTGGCAGCATCTTCGGTTTCAACCGCAATGTCAATCGCACGAGCAAAACTCAATTCGTCATCCTTTGTCCTTAACAGAGCTTTTTAAACCGCCTCGTTTTCAATTGAACAGATAAAACGAGTGCGTAAAGCTTCATCCAATGGATCTATGATGGATGCAAAGTCGCAAGTTGCTGCGCTTTGTCGAATGCGAACAGCGAGCTCTTGAATTGTTTCTCCCGGCTTGCGCTTCATGTCGGTCCAAAACTTGAACCTTTCGCGGACTATGAAACGTTTGGGGTCAAACTGAAACTTCATATGTTGGACGATTTCTTCTAACGTGAGCTCATTGATGTCTCTTGGTGGCGATTCCTGTGCAGCCAAATTGAAAAGCATCTTGTACACCGTTGAAGATTGATTCGTCAAAAATACCTTGGCCAGTCGATCGTCAGGTACCAAATGAGCTTTGGCAAACGTGCAAAACCGGGACCAGTAGTCAACCCACAGCTCTGAAGTCGAATCAAAAGGCAAAAAATTTGGCGTATTTAGGTGAGTTACCGTTGATGCCGTTCCTTCCGTCGATCCTTCACTCGAGCGAGGCTTCCCCAGAATTGCTATCATCGCCTCCATTTGTTCTTGGTGTCGCCGTTCTTGTTCTCCGTGTTGTTCTTGGTGTCGACGTTCTTGTTCTTCAAGTTGACGTTCTTGAACTTCACGTTGACGCTCTTGGGCTTTAAGTTGACGTTGCATCATCTCCACAAGCTTCTCCATGACCAGAAATCCCGTCCTCGTCGCCAAATAACTGTTGTATTCTTCAGTCACAAACAGTTCAAGTGTATTGATACAAAACGGTGCGCAGGTTTTATAGGCAAAGCCAACACACAAATAACGCCAGGAACGCAATTATTAGCCACTGAGGTGCGCAGTACATCCACAGGCGTGAGTCGCATTGCCAGACACGCTGATTGCACGGCGAGTCTTAAGCGCCGTTTTGTCAGGTCAACTTTGGGACACATAATGATACAATTACACAACACATTTCATGGCCAACCCTGTCATATGTCAAACTCATGGGGGAGACCGGGGGTACCTCGGACACGGTAATACCTCGGACCAGGTATTTTACGTCACAATTAGATATTGTTAGGACACTTTACGAAAGCTTTATGTCTCCATCAAACGTTGACAGGAACTTTGTAACTAAATCATGTCTGCTTAAAAAATTATTATCGAAAAAATCAATTTATCAGTGAAACCAAGTTTTTCAATTTGTATGTGGAAGGTTATATATCAGTCACAGTTAATCAAAATGCAGTAATTTTTGGTTAGTTGCATATTCAAATATGTATTCTTGGAGAGGCCAATGATGATTTTGTGTAACCTTAAAAAATACGGCTATATTTTTATAATTTCTATGTCGTCACGTGGTCGGGGATACTTCGGACATCATGGCAAAAAATCGCGAGAAGTCAACACTTTTTGAGTTTTATGATAAAGTATCAGGCCATAGAAGAGAATAAACAAAGGCTTGATGAAATGATCGAATTTCGGCAGGAAAAAAATCCCCAAAGGTAAAAAATCGTTTGTTGACCCGAATATCTATGATATCCGTGCTGCAATCAAATGTACACGAGTTACCCAAAACAAGAACGTGAGGAGGGGTCGAAACGAAAAGTGGCCACGTCCCGACTCCTGAAAGCTTGAATGATATTTTATGTGCTAATGCCGCAATGTTGATATTGCGCCAAGTTTGATTTCAGTTATTTGTTAAATAAAAAAAAATCTGTTAAAACTTGCTGTCCGAGATATCCCCAGTCATGTCATTTGAGACCTGTTTAAAAAATGGGCTGAATGATAATTTTTAGTGAGCTAAAACGAACGAAAAACCTTTTGTTTTGTGAGTAATGCTTTACTACTTACAACAAAATAAAATTTAAGAATGTGGTTCATAATTTTAAAAAAAATATGAGCAATTTTCCTAAAACCGTCCGAGCTATCCCCGGTCTCCCCTTTTCCACAACAAAGCGTGGGATTTAAAATATGCACGTAGGTTGCTGCAACAAATCACAACACTGTGCGGTGCATGTTAATACTTTGAAAAGAAAGGATTTGTTTTCATTGATTTGGAAACATGGAAATTTCACAGTTAAAAACACAGACACATGTTTTCTCTGTTTCCTGTCCGAATAAACACCACGGGCTCAACACACACGACAATGAAGAAGTTTTATAATACCGCCCGTAAATCATCATTTTGAGTATATGGAGTTGAAATCAACTTAATGCGTAACACAAGTACATTAAAGCCTACTTCAAACTGCACAGAATGAAAAAAAACAACATTACAAACGTAAAGATACAACATATTGAAAAAGATTTCCAAAAATTGCGATCTGTGAGTCGGGTGACCTAAAGCTGGGTCTTAGTAATATTTAGGAATTGACAAGCAGTTCCTTTTCGATCCGTACATTTGACATAAGGTCGCACTTGGGTTCTTATGTTATGTTTCTTAACCAGATGCAAAACTACCCCACTATTTATTATATTACAAGATTAGTCAGATGATGAATTAAACACACTTTCAGCGCACATGAGTATACAGAGCGAAAACGCAAAGCTAATTGAAAACGAAGTAAACTAGAGCAGAATGAGTTACACGAGAAATCATACATTTTGTACAAACTTAAAGAGAGACGAGGCGTTTTAGGAGTTTTGAAAAGAAGGAATGTCCAAAGACTAACGGTCAGTAAACATTTAACACACAAAAAAACACTGATTGGCAATTCTCACGAGAAACCTAACGTCTCTATGGCGACCGAAGCAAACAATTTTAACCGACCAATAAAATCACGAGAGAACAAAATATCGCGTGCATCTAATAGCGGTTGTGAATCAATATCACATTGGAAACGAGATCGGATCGCGTGAGAAAACAAGTAATTGTTACTGCGCTCTATAAAATAAGACGCGTTAAACGAATGCGCATTCAATGGAATAAAGTGATTCTGAACGATAATGACCTAATCTGGCTGTTTTTGTGACCAATATTTTTACATCTTGAATTCCATGCTTGAACGTAGTTATATAACACAAACAAAAATTAGTCACAAAAATCCATCCTGTGAAGAGAGCTGTTACGTCACTTCATACTTCCGTACACGTAATTTTGTTGACGAGAGGAAGGCGGGACGTTGTCATACGTAATCTGGTCAGTTGTTTGATGCTCTGTTAAGTATTGTATACGTTTACACAGAAGTTAAATGTGTACTCAGTCGCATTCACCTTCGCTTATAGGACAATAGACCAAACAATAGGATGGTTGCGAGAACAAGCAGAGCCGAAACCACTCCAATTAGTAAACCGGGAATATAATTTTCGACATTGTTACTGTTGGACTTGCCAAGTACTGCTAAAGGTTGTTGTTAAAATATATTAAACTCTAAATAACAATTTTATATATTTAAACGTTATTTTACTGCTCTGGTTAAAGTGAGTCGTTGGGGGATTGCCCGAAGTTGTAACCGACAGGAATGTCGTGATTTTTCCTTGCACGCAACCTGAAACCAACGCTGACACCTAGTGACAACAATGCGACCGACCGATATTTATATGGCTAGACATGTTTTTAGTGTTTAATTTTAGGTGAAACAAGAGAGCCTTTACTTTCGTTTGTCTCTATTAGAGACGATAATGTTATTTGCCCTTTGAGATATCAAAAAATACCAACCTGAAAAGTGTAGTTTGTTGAGTAGTTCAGGTTTGTTAATTGAACTGATGCGCTTTCGTATGGCACGTAAACAAAGTACATGAACTTGAATGAAATGATTTCAACCTGAAATAGTATGGGCACAGGAAATTATTTCGGAAACGTGTTAGTTAAGAGTTACCTTAGCAGAAAGGTTATGATTCTCGACAAGGCTTCGCAATCCATTCCAGCTAATAACAACTACAGAGGGACTGTCTGCAACTTTCGACACTGATGCAACAACTGTAAAGTGTTGATGTTAAACAAATTGCCATATTTGTTGGGTCGGTTGAATTTTTTATCATCACACGATCACTCCACGCTTTATAGCTTATCGGGAGGGTCTATCATTTTGGTATGCACTAAAATATTCTGTTACATACTAACATTTCAATTGACAGGCGTAGTAAGCTGGTTGTCCTACGCAATCGACGCTAGATTTCTCCCAACCATCTCCATAATGGAGCGCCCCCTGTTGGCAGGATGTAACGTTGGAAACAGAATAGTTTGCAGGAGATCCGTCGCTCCAAAACCAATCACCAAGTTGGAAGTTGTAACGAGCCCCGATCATAACATTGATGTCTAGGAACAGAAAAAATACAATACATTTGTTAATTTTGATATTTTGAAGTAATTGAACATTACCGGGGGTAAATATGGATCCATAGAAATTAACAAACGTTCTGTATGGACTGTTTACATTCCTTATCATAATATAACCATTCCTTTCACTGCCGTATACATAGACTTTCCTGAACCCTACATGTGGTTTATTTGGTGCAAACAAAGAAAACATCCATCGCCATCCTGAAACAGCATAAAAAATTCCTTTGTACCATCTTATTGTAAAACATATGTTGATAATATCACACATATTACAACACTATTCTACATGAATAGAAGTTGATTCAGTTAGCCTACCATTCCACACAGGACCGTAATATTCGCAATCATTGCCAACAAGAACTCTCCATTTTTTTCTGGCCGAGGTAGGTGCTACGCAGAAAAAAACTTCAGTTGTACTTGCTGCTGTTTTGCTGAAGAACAAAATTTAAAAAATTTAACATATATTGTGGATTTATCATGTCCACAATAAATCATTTTTACAAGATGCATATTGTATTGTTGTTCTGACTTTTACCTTGTAGACAAATCGAAGTACCAAAGAACTCCAATTTGTTTTGCACTTTTCCAGTAACTGACCTCGTTCGGGGTTTTTTGAAATCTAAACCTTTCCCCGTTCACAAAGTCGTAGAAAGTCCAAACTCTTGTTAAACCTTACACATTTCCACTGTTAGTTTGTACAAATGTATTAAACCTTAACTTCTATTTAACATAGACTCTCAAAGCTTACCTGATGTATATTTTTTACTCATCAATTGAATTAATGACTCGTTGATGTTCTGGTCATTAGTCATTGCAAGATTTCCACCAAGCATCGAACATTTCTCTTGTGCAGTGTCCGCATCAACAAGATCATCGGACAAAGTTAATAGAGTGTCATTTATTGAAACAACGGTAATGCCACAGCCTGAATTTATGTTAACTTTATTGTTCATTATCATTTTTACCATATGTGAACTTATTGCCACAAGTCGTACCTGTTGATACTTGCGAAAACCATAAAATTTCCCAAAAAATTACAAAAGACTTGACGTCATTGGTCATGGTTGATTGAAATGTTGTAACGCTTCCGTCTGTTTCACGCTTTATTTTTCTGTACTTGTTTTATTCATACCGAACATAACTACAGAATGCTGTGCATTTTTGCATCTTAAAGCATAGCTTGGCCCCGTCATGATGAAGGGTATTCATGTTCGGTTCTGAGAAACGTTGACGCAGTTCCGCTGCAGGCGCACTTAGAGATGTCAGTCATATGACTGAAGCTCATACCTTTCCCGGGAAACTGCAGTACTCATGTCACCACGACAAATAAACTATGTATTAATACGTTTTGTTAGTGATGCTGTGATGGATCGAGCTGGTCCCCTGTGTTGAGGAACATGGTGTCATCAAAACAAAGACTCGTGCCCCGCATAACCCCTTTACTATGAATTTGACAGTGAAGAGGCGTCTTTCCTCGGAAATTGTCAGGTTGATGATTGTCTGAATGGATGATACAACGCATTGTCCACCACCACTTCCTCGTTTAGTTGTCAGACGGCGTCGCTCTGTTTATTTTCCTCCGACGGGCAATTTTAGGGTTTTTTTTCACTTTGTTTGACCTCAATGAAATTGAAAGCATTTTCTTCGCAATTAAGTGATCTGGAGATAATTCATAGCCACTCCAAAGTTTCTATAGTTGTGAGGAGAGACATGCAAGACGAGAGGTAAAAGAGGAAGTCCCAGGAAAAAGTTCAAATAAACCACTTCCCCTGTTACCGGTTCAAAGTTTCATCTAAATCTGAATTCATGAGTTTTGAACGACTGAAATTATAAGTTGGTACTGTGGCGTGCTTGCTCTTTATTCGTAGTGAATCGAATGATGCGAACATGCCGTGCCACATGACACGTGAGAGAATCGCACGAAAAAGGCAACACGCACTGAAACCAACAAAACCCGCGACGGTACATCTTTACAACATATTATGTCGCTACATTACTCCCCCTCAGAAGCGGGTTTTGCACTTTTTGGAGGTCGGCCTCTTTTTTAAGGCTTGGGTGTAAGAACTGGCTGTGTTGCATCAATAAAGGCCGGCTTAAGGCGATCAATGGAGACTGTTTGCTGAGTTCCAGAAATATCTAACACAAAATATTTGTCGTTGGGCGTTACAACATGAAAAGGTCCCTGATAAGGTGAATTTAAAAGAGGACGGTATCCATCTTTTCGATCAAACACATACTCGCAAGTAAAAAGCAAATCAGGAACAAATGTACGATAAGTTCGATGGCGTGACATTGGTACAGGAAGAACACGGGAAACGGAACTGCGAAGCGTTTTAAGAAATTGCGAGGGTTCAACGGCAGTGGTGGTGTGCGGAATGCAATCACCCGGTACAGCGATCGGTTCGCCATATACCAGCTCAGCGCTGGAGGATTGAAGATCATCTTTCGGCATGGCCCTGATTCCCAGCAACACCCATGGCACCTCATCTATCCAATTTGAAGAGTTAAGTCTAACCATTAAGGAACTTTTTAAGTGTCGGTGAAAACGTTCCACTAGACCATTTGCCTGAGGGCGGAAAGCTGTTGTGCAGTTGCACTTAATACCAATAACGTTGGTAACAGTCACCCACAGATGCGATGTAAATTGCGAACCTCTATCGGAGGTAACTTGAGATGGAACGCCAAATCGGGCTATCCAATGATGAATAAGAGCACGTGCGCAAGTTTCTGTGGTAGCATCGGGCATAGGTATAGCCTCAGGCCACCTAGTAAACCGATCAACGATTGTAAATAAGTATTTGTTACCTTGGCATTGTGGAAGTGGCCCAACAATGTCAACGTTGATGTGTTGAAAACGGCTTGCAGCTGTAGGATAATGCTTCAATGGTGCACGCGTGTGTCTGCCAACTTTTGCCTTCTGGCAAGCATTGCACTGTTGAGCCCATGAGCGAACTTGCTTATCCATGCCATGCCAGACAAATTTACTTGATACCAGCTTCCGCGTGGTTCGAACAGAAGGATGCGCCAACCCGTGAATCACGTCAAATACACGACGTTGCCATGGTTGTGGAATGATTGGTCGAGGGGAACCGGTTGACATGTCACATAAGAGCGTTAAACCGGGTTCAAACTTTATGTTTTAAAGCTTTAACTGGGTAAGCGCTGTGCGGTATGCTTGTACTTCTTGGCTTTGTTGAGCAGCAGCGAGGGCGTTGTAATCAAGGTCAATATGTGCTTGGTCTGCAGAGGCAATGTACGACCGGGACAATGCATCTGCAACAACATTTTGTTTTCCCTCTATGTGTCTAACATCCGTTGTAAATTCGGATATAGCAGTTAAATAGCGTTGCTGTCGAGCAGAAAGAGGTTCTGACTGCTTCTTCAATGCGAATGTTAAAGGCTTGTGATCAGTGAACGCGGTGAACGTTCGACCTTCAAGAAAATAGCGAAAGTGGCGAACAGAAAGGTGCAACGCCAAGAGTCCACGATCAAAAGTGCTGTACTTTGTTTCTGCGGGTCGCAGATGCTTGCTGAAGAAAGCCAACGGCTTCCAAATTCCATTGATTTGCTGCTCCAATACCGCGCCAATAGCTTTATCCGACGCATCTATGGTTAATGCCGTTGGAGCCCGTGGTTGCGGATGGCACAAAATGGTTGCACGTTGCAGAGCCCTTTTTGCGTTTTCATAGGAGGCATTTAATTCAGGTGTCCACTGCAGCTGTAAATTTTTACCAGAAAATTGTTTATAGATTGGGGACATGATTTTAGCAACTGCAGGAATGAAGCGATGATAAAAATTAATCATACCAGCAAACTCTTGTAGGCCCTTAAAGTGCATATGACACGTAAAAATAAAACATGTTAATAATCAAACTAAGAGATGTTCATAACTTTAGAACAATTTTGGCGAAAAAAGTAGCTTGATACGACGACTGGTTTCTGAGATACAGCTGATCAAAGTCGCACTTTTGCCGCTGCGAACGAAATCGTGCGAAAGCGAGGTATTGTTGTGTGACGTCATAGAAGGCGCTTTGGTCATGCGCGAGTGCTGGCAGAAAGCCTTATGCGTAGGAATGGAAAACATTGTAAAACTGGTTTAAGCATAATATTGCATTAAACAGTTGACAAAAAGTGAACAAGTGCAATAAACGGATTTTGATGTTAATTTAAGCTGAAGCCAGATGACCGCTGTTCGACCTATTATGTCTTATTTAGTTGTTCGACCTATTATGTCAGTTACTGGGACAGGGTGTTCTTGTTGTTACAGCATTTATGATCGCTAACGTGATACATGAACTTTTCAAAACACGACAGAGACAAACCGTTAGTTTAGCATTGTCGTTTTGTCCACTCACAGTTATGTCATTTCTGCTATACCCTATGGTCTTCCGCTAATTAGGGACAAATAAGCCTTTGATTCGTGACGTCACAATGACAAATTTTTGTGTGATGCAAAACCCTGTCCTGACCTTTACGGTAACGTAATCTGTGGATTCTCCTATGTTTAAAACTATTCGATATCTGCAAAAAAGGCGCCTTCTCCTATCTAAACAATGCATTTTTTCGACGCAAGTGCCTTATGTGATGTCCTTTTCTCCTTAGCGCAAAAGGTTTACGATTTTTGGTCGCCGTTACTTTTCGTGCAGTTTTCTACATTTTTTAGTTGACGTAGAACCGTGAAACTTTGGATATATGTTTGTTGTAGATGTACCTTTAGTTTTACGCAAAGTTGTCATGGCCGTGTCATATGCATTTTAATCGTAGTTGGGGGCGGAAAACGTTGAATGGCTAAAACTTTGTCAGGAAGTGGCTGAGCACCGTTGCAATCAATTCGATGTCCCAGAAAATCAATTTGCGTTTTTCCGAAAACGCATTTATTCACGTTAATGACAAGGCCATTGTCTGCAAGTCGTTGAAATAGTTGTTTGAGATGTCTGCGGTGAACCTTTAACGAGGAACTCGCAACCAGTATATCATCTAGGTAAACAAAGGTAAAATCCAATGATTGACAAACAGAATCCATAAGTCTTTGAAAAGCTTGAGCAGCGTTCTTTAATCCAAAAGGCATGCGAAGGAACTCAAATAAACCAAAGGGGGTGATGACGGCTGTCTTTGGAATGTCGGTTTTAGCAACTGGCACCTGGTGGTATCCGCGCACCAAATCAATTTTTGAACTTTTGCTCCATCAAGCCGAGAACTAAAGTCCTGAATGTGCGGTATATTGTAACGGTCTGGTATTGTGGCAGCATTCAGACGGCGATAATGGCCACACGGTCGCCAATCACCGGAGGATTTCGGCACCATCTGTAATGGTGATGCCCATGGACTCGAAAATCTGCGAATGATACCCAGTTGCAACATTTTAGAAAACTCGCGTTTTGCTATTTGTAATTTTTCTGGCGACAAGCGTCGTGCTTTTGCGTGAACTGGTGGACCGTCAGTTGGAATATAGTGTTCTACCTGATGTTTTGGCGTTGCTGCGGAGAACTTGGGAGTAGTTATGGAAGGAAACTGCGTTAGCAATTGTGCGTAAATGTTGTTACTTGTCGAAAGTGCGTTGAGTTGCATTGGTGAGTGATTGGTACAATGAAGTGGTGCACTCGCAAAGGAACGAGCGTTTAACAAGCATTTGTGCCTCAGGTCGACAAGCAAGGAATTTGCGCGCAGGAAATCTGCTCCGAGAAGCGGGCTGGGCACGTTGGCTAAAACAAACTTCCAAGAAAACTTGCCGGCTACTAAATCGAGCGAAATTGTTTTTGTCCCAAATGTTTTAATGGCGCTCCCATTAGCGGCTATAAGCTTGAAGTCGTTGCATTGACGCAAGCGTTCCCTACTGGAAGCCGGATAAACGCTAACTTCTGCTCCAGTGTCGACCAAAAATTGTTGTTGTGAATTATTGTCCCATAGAAAAAACAAATTCTTGTGAACGCCGGCCGCTGCTGCAGTTAACAACGGCCCGGCCTAAGTTTTCCTGATAAGCACAAGGTTGCTGGCATTTAAGGGCACGGTCGCCAAAGCGTTGGTGATAAAAACAGAAACCGTTCTTACGTGATTGCTGCGCAGGTCTTGCTGAAGGCATCTCACGCTTGCGGACTTTTGAAACGAAAAATTGCTCGCTGTTTCTTGCCTTCCAACACGCACTGAAACTAACAAAACCCGCGACGGTACATCTTTACAACATATTATGTCGCTACAGTACGTAAGATGAAGATACTTTAAAGGACCTTGATATTTTCCAAAGTAGAAGTAGATTTAACGCCAAAAATCATTTGGACATCCCGTTTTACAAAGGATTAGTTTGGTTTCAGGACATTCAATTTTCTACAATAAGGGAAGCGGAACAAAGAACTGCAGATATTTTTTTCATGAAGATATGAAAAACAAGAGTTAAACGAGCACATTATAAATTGCAGGGTGAACAAAACAAATCAAAATTTCGTATAGTCACATGTTATATTAAAAAAACAGAACATTTTATCGAACATGATTGATTGATACAAAATATATCATGGTATTGACAACTAAAAGGTCGTCATTTGCAGATGGAGTATGCTAAAATCATCCTACTGCGTTGTAGTATTCTTGAAAGAGCAATAAAAGTACCAATCTTCGTTTTGCCATTGCTGTAACAATATCAAATGTAATAGTGTATAAAGCTTTGTGCAGCACCTTCAAATTTCTATTGCCGAAAACATTACATACTTGATAGACTACTCCGCAAATTTAATGGTTACAGGTTATTCTCATTTCTTTTACGCTTAAGTTTTTATTGATTTATTCTGGAATATTTAGGTTTATGATTACAAGCACATGAACAACACACAACGACAGTTGCTATCTCTCTTCATCTCTTGCACTGCTTCAATCACTTCAACAAACTCCACTTCCTTCAGAGGTTTCTTAACTTCACTTCATCCGTTTACGTGTATGAATGTCATCAGAGTGTCAGTCTGAACGCAAGGGGTAAACAGCTTTAGGTTTATTGAACTATATTTTACAATGATATTCACTTCATTACTTTTGAATGGTAAAAGAGTGGCAGTTTTTAAATGCATTCTACCAAACTTCCTTCATCATTTAAATACAATCTACGTTTTAGTTTGTTTTTGTCAAAACGAAAGATTTTGATGTAGATGTTATCACAGGTTCTGGATCATGTCTGTTCTATTTGTCAGCATCCTTAGAACAGTCTGCGGGACGTCGACAGTTCATTTGTCGTCCAACTTATCGAACAAAATGTCCATGCCAATAAGTTCCAGATCGTCCAACACCGGCACTAAAACAAAACATGTGTCGCTTGAATCACGTTCGGTGCAACATTACTTTATCCAAATATTGTGCGAAATAACTGTATATGAAATAGACTTTTAGTTCGTCTCATCAGCATGCTTACTGATCATAGTAAAAACTTTGTGTAAATCTTCTACCATCCTACGAATGTATATCATGTTTTTTGTAGTGACAGGAACTCCATGGTCAAGCCAGGTTATGTATTGGATTTGGGTAACCATACGTTTTTCCTGAAACAACCCCATATACGTCTGAAACCCACAATAAATTAACATGTGTCGTCCCTCTCCTTGGCATGAAATAAATTTTCACATGTTATATTCCGCCTAAGAGAACTTCCTGGTCTGTTTGAATTCCAAAATCAGCCGTTACTTCCAGATGTGATCAAAAACTTGGCCGATATTGTTCGCACTTTGTCTGAAACAGTTATTTATAAACGGTTAAGGAAAGGAAAAAGCAGGGCAAACCGAATTAGTATATAGATCGTTTGAGAGTATTGAAGGTTTTTAATGTTTTTAATGCAAATATTTTTTGATTGCCTGAGGAAACATCAATATATTCATCTTCGTTGTTGTCGAAGGAAAATGCTCCTTTCAGTGTTTAAGTAATCGTTTTACTGTCTTTAGGTTTGTCTGCGCACTTTTCTATACATCGCAAGCAATTAAACATCGACAGGCATTTTTACACAAATATTCTGCGTTGCTAATAATGGCTAAAAAACTAGATACTTCGCAACAGTGTCGTAACCGCAACTCACTCCAATCATTATTGGTTCCAACACAAGCATGGGAAAGTATATTTGATTTAAATTCATTCGAATAGTGTACTGACTGTCCTTTTCACAGCGCAATATAATTGCCTTTATTAGAAAGCTGATTGCTCAACTGTTTCTCTTTATTGGTAAGTTTTAGAAACTGCGGGAATGCGGTTCCCCAAGCAATAATAGTGTCTGCGAGTTTGTTGTCGCAGATAAATAAACAATGCCTAACCGAGGGCTAGATTCCTCTACAGCTACTAAGCAAGTCGTATTTTCAATGTTCTTCATAAAATGTCTGACCTCAAAGAATGGACGCAGCCAAACACACTGGCCACCTTGACAACATATAGTTTTATTAAATATTAAACTAGGTTCCTTCAGGTTAAACATTCGATCTTAAACAAAATGGAATGAGGACCGATAACATCATGAGGGAATCGAGTTGATGTTCATTGTTTTATGGAGGCGGAATTCAGGCGATACAAGTGATGAATGGATTCAGATTCCTTTACAACCTCACCAAGTATGGTTGTAACTTCCACCACCTTATAAAGTTTAAGAATGCACAAACATTTACCCTCTCAACAGTGAGTTTATTGATGACGACGATAAGTGGCACAAATTACTGACAATCAACAAACATTTGACAAAACAATTGTTATATTTTGGTGAAAGTTTGAATATTTTGGGATGAACAAATTTTCAAGGGATAAAACAGCCACTAGTGTGTACCAAACGGTAATTGATGAAGAAATAACTTCAAACAAAAAATATTGTTGCTGCAGGTTTGATGCAACGTTAACGATAAAACGTCAATTCTTATTGGTTTTTACACTTAGAGTTTGTCCTGCCAAGAATTTTACGACATCTTGTTTGCAGTAAAATATACTTATCCATGTTAACCACGACACACAGGTTTATGTACAAGGCGTATGAGAGGGGGTTTTGAGGGGGTGTTTTCAACTTTTTTCGGTGAAATTTTATAGGTGGCAGAATATATTTTCCTCTGCCGATAGTTTGTATCCCTTGGTTTGGTTGCATGGAATGTTTCCAACATCATATTTACAAGTAAACGATCATCCAGCAACACGATAAGTTCATATCCGTCGTTATACACACTGATTTTATCCCAATTATGTTCCAACTTCATCATATTTCATCAGCTCATACCATGGTACATAAAATGATGACTCACAAAATAGAGACAAGGAAACCACCAAACGGTTTGGGCAGACTAGATCTGGCGTCTATGATGTTACTTTGTCACACTTTAGAGATATTGAAACAGAAAGAAGTCATTTGAAATATCAATTTTGTGTTCGAATTACTCTGCCATCACAAATAGAATTCTAGACATGGAAGGTAAGCGTATGGAGTCAAAAAAATGAATCAGTTCTGTCCATTTGATGTCAGAAAAAAGTAAATAAGGTTTATTTACAGAGTGGTTTCTGCTTCAACCACAAGTAAGTTTTCTCGGTTGGGAACCACAACCACATTTTCCTGTTGCTCTTTCTGTGGTTGACGCCTGAAAACGGCACGTAGGACATCCCGGACTCTATCATAAAGCAGTTTCGGTGCGTTGGAGTAGATGAGGGGATTTAGAGAGCTGTTAATAGGGAGTAGGATTATTGCTGACACAGCGTACATCACTGGAGGCAAAGGGACTCCACCGAAGTTTACAAATGCCATGATGGAAATTGGAACCCAGCAGAGAAAATCGGTAATTATCAGTCGGAGGATTTTCTTTTGCATTTCTGCCGAAACAAACAGCATTTGTGGTATAATATGTCTGCAAATGTGAATGTCCTTACCTTTGTTTTGTCTTGTCGCCTTTCCATCTTTTGGTCTCTCCTTCACTTGCCTGGCACTGGCGTTTGTCTTCTTGTATATCCAAACATACGTAATTGCCACGAACATGAAGGCTAGAAAGTTGAGAGTAATAATAGCGATTGAATATCCCCATGCCTTGTCGTTGGTTGTTACATAAAGTTTGCTGATGCAAACACTGCTGCTGCTGTAATATCTACACATAAATAATTCTGTGACGATAAAATTGAAGATTTTACACGAATAAAATCGAACCCCAAATATCCAGAAATACCAAATAGCTCTGTGTAATTGTAATCCTCAAGAATATCCATAAAATCCATCCAAGAATTAGCATCATTCACTCGCATGAGGGCAATGTTAAGTACTTGGGAATCGTTGCTTGTAAAGTTGTGTTGGAAAGTTACAAATCGATCCATGAAGTTATTCATGCCTGTATAAACAGCGCTAGTGTCATTCACAAGTGGTTTCACCACCAACATCAACGATAATTTCTTACTAGAGAAGTCGACTGCAACATTGTCAAAAAACGGATTCTCATTCATCAAAGCTTTGGTTTCAAATAAATGTTGAAGTTGAGTTGTGAGTGGAATAAAAGCAATGGTAAACGAGAATACCCAGGAGAGAATAATGGAAAGGATGACTGTTTTCAATTCCGGTTTCAATGATGCATCGAATGGCTGAAACAAAAAAGAACATTCACGTGTTTTCTTTAAAAACAATAAGTTTGCAAGCTTGGTGGTTCTTTCAAATCGAGAGATAGGGAATGTAGTTGTCAGTTCGAATCCCGTCGGACTGGAAATTGTTTCCTCTTTCTCTACCCTGTAGTTCCCAAATTGGACAAAACTGCGTCATTTCAACAATATTCGTTACAGTTTCGTTTCTGATGTCAGGCTTAGAATCTAGAGATAACTGTGAGAGTGATAATAAATAGGTTTCCGGAGAGAAAGTTGTCATGAACTTTTGGAACGGGCCGTCACCGGTTCAATGAAGTTGGCAATTGCTGACTTAACCAAATACAATTTATTTTTCTGTTTTTGAAGAAGCGAGATTAAGCTCGCGAGAAGCTCGTGCTATAATAAAGTTATTTACCTGTCAATCTTACAAAAGCAGTCCACCAGCAAGCATTATAGGCTAGGCATAAACCAAAT
Organism: Ascidia mentula; assembly: GCF_947561715.1. Lineage (NCBI taxonomy): Eukaryota > Metazoa > Chordata > Ascidiacea > Phlebobranchia > Ascidiidae > Ascidia > Ascidia mentula. The sequence goes on along the minus strand of NC_138568.1, from coordinate 16,795,050 downwards.
ACAATTGTTTCACTTACGTTTTTTACAGCATACAGTCGGAATATGGTCAACAGAACCATTGTAAACACCGATGTTTCGCTTGAAAGCATAATAAATACTCCCATTGTGGTGCAACTTCCGCTTGATCTCCAAATAAGGTCATTGGCACAATAATTTCCGGAGTATCTGACACCAGCGGCTCCCAGCATGATCAGATAAACTCCCATGAGTAGATCGGAAACGGATAGATTCAAAACGAGCAGATGGTTTGTGCGAAATGCAGCAGATTGTGATTCTGTCGTCGCCAACGTTTTGCCTTCCAACATCATGACAACCTTAACACAAATTGAAGGAATATAACACGTGTTCTTGTTGTGCAAACAAGACAAAACAAACTTGATTTAATTTACCAAATTTCCGGCAATGGCGAGCATCCCCATTATCCACACAATGGCTCGCAGAAATGGGTTTGCAATTAACTCGTATCGTGATGAAAATATGTTTTCGTTGATCACTTTTGTGCTTGTTGGGCACTCGTCCGACCAATCAGAGCAGTCGCCGACTCCATTGAATTTCTATATGAAGTAAATTAAAGAAAACTTTGTAGTTAAGTTGGTCATGCTGGTGTCTGCATACATCATATTACTGTCTTGCATGTAAGTGGTGAACAACGGATCTATGCAAGAAAGCTGGCAACAAAAATAAGAAATATTGGTAAACTGGCAGTTCTCATCTGGTGGCAAACGTTAAAGTGTGCTTGTGTCGTTAGGTGTAAAGAACAGGATTTGTGCAGTGGGTTGCGCTTTATTCTTTGATATTCGTCCCTTTAACATCGGGCGATTCCAAAAATATATTTATATTGACGTCATTTTATTTAATTATGAAAGTATCCGCCTCTGTAGTTCGGCTCCCAACTTTTGCTTTGACGGTGAGCCGTTAGTACAGGGTGAACTGAGCGTTTACCATAGTTGGGGTTGGGAAATTAAGCGCTAAAAAACGGAGAAAAGGTGTTTTTATATCAGTCCTAAAACTTCCATACCCGCCCTCCCAATAACTTTAGTCAAAATTTGGGATCGCTGAATCAATTTCGGCCACAACAATACCGTGCACGGAATCAAAACATCACAGGACACAAAACTTTACATGTGTTTACCTTCTCCTTCTTAACGAACAATGGATCTTTGTTTTCGCAATAAAATCTTCCGTCCTCTGTGCAGTTTATTTCGTCTCTTTGATCATCGCAGTTAATTGTTAGGTCACAAACATCCGACTCGTGGACAGAAATCTGTCACAAGAATCTGTAGAATACTTAAACCGTCTTTGTGGTTAACTGTGTGCGAAAGATTCAACAAAGGGCATTATGACAAACAATACTGAACAACAGACACCGATACCTATTTGTCTTTATAGTTAAAATACAACTTTAAAGTGAATTTCCTGTAACTCTTGCAATTAAGGTGTCTTGGATTTTTTTCTGGTTTCGTTGACAAGAAATAAGTTTACTTTGGCTCCATTTAACGCTGGACAGCGGAATCTTCCTTCCTTTGTGCACAATTCTTCTGGATATTCGTCACTTCCATCCCTGCAATCGATGAAACCGTCGCATACTTTGGACATAGGAATATTCAAATGTCCGTCTTTCGTGTAGCAGGGTTTCCGATGTTTGCAAATTTGAGGATCTTCATCGTGGTGGCGGTTTCGACCTGTGCCAGGATTGTAGATCCAACCAATGCAATCCCGCCTCCCATCGCACAGTAGTTTGTTGTCAAGCGTCCACGTTGTATATTCCTGTGTAAAACACATCACGTGGTTGTTGGTATGTTTTTGTGCAAACGATTTGTTGCTCATGCTGGAAGGAATATTTGTGTTATTATTTTGAACGAATCTTTTTTTGGTTATTGTAAGCGTCATGACAGCAAACTTGTTCGAGGTATTATTTTAGAAAGATAATGGGATTGTGTAAATAATCATTATCACGTTTAATTGAAGTCTTGTTCGAATTTTGAATTGTTTGAATTGTTTTTAACGTTTCAGAATGAGCAATCGTGCGTGCGAATCTAGTTTTACTCGCCACCGCATCCAATGGTTGGTTTTAAACAATGGCATGGAATTTAAATCTCCGAGCTTTTGAAATTTTGGTACATTACAAACAGTTAACAAATGTGCAATGTGTCAAAGAGAACGAACAATCTTTCATGATGGTAAGGAATCTGATTGAAAATATCAAAGAGGTTATAACACGCGATAAAAGTATTCAAACGAATCCGTAACGATATTACGGGGATCTTTGTCGGCTACGACGGTGAAGTTCGGTATTACGAAGTGGCTCAACCTAATGAGACACCGGGTTCGTACATCGTCCGTAAAGATATTGGCAACGTGAGATGCGGCTGAAGCCATGTCCACCCTAGAGCAGCCGAATACAACGCGCTTTGGAGGAATTAGTCGAACCCTATGTTTTGTAGCAACGAAAAGGTGTAGTGTGGTTATTGTGCATGATGTCAATGAATATTGTCCACCAGTATATAACAACGTCTGTGCAAAATAATTTTTCAACTTGTCGCGGTGGCGCCACACACAGAACAAATATTCACGTTTGAACTGGAGCTTGTTCAGCAAGTGAATAAGTACATTGTGTTGGTATGAACCTACAAACGTACGTAAACATCTAAACCACTTATTTCCGACAAAACAATAAGTTATGTATTCTCACATACCCAACACCTCCACCTCCCATGTATGTAGTTGGTTGTTGTTGAGCAGTCGTTCTTCACTTCTTCATCAACACTGAAAATATTTGAATGTTCCGCGTTTATTTTATAATTAAAAACTGAGAATAAATACAGATGATATTTACTTGCGACACATGTAGTAATTAAACAAACGTCATTAAAACCCATACATTGGAATTCAGCTCAAAACTGACATAAATTGCGAAAAGCAGTTTAACCTCCAAACACCTGCTGCACTCCACTGAGGCAAAAATGCCTCACATTGGATTTGTTACAACAACAACATCATTGTAAACAATTCCAAAGATTTAAAACACGGTAGCTGAGGAACAAACATACATATGAAAACCACTTTAACCTAACAAATGAAACTGTCAACTTGGTATAAAGCAAATTCCCTTTGCTTGGTCGCCTATTATTGAAATACTGTTACGCCACAGAGGTTGGTGGCTTGTAGTGCCCAGAAATGCGATGACTTGCATTTACAGTCTTTTTCGACTACAATACTGTGTGTTGTGATCAGTGAAGTGTGACATTTTTCGAACCATGTATCGTATCATTTCGCACCCAGAGAAACATTCCAACGTTCATTGCAGAGGAATGTGATTAGCCGCATTCCCTATATAACACGGTTGTCTTACCCGATGGGCAGTTTTAATTTGTACGTGCTATTGCCTGATGCTTTCGAACACAAGAATACAACACTTTGTAATCAAGGTCAAAAACGTCTTCGACATTAAAGGAATGGGTATTTTCCTGCATTGGCGAAACAAATCCTTAACACCTGCATTAGTTCATTAGTCATGCCAATGAAAACAAGTCATGTAGTATTTACAGACATTTAACACACCTTACACTATTGCAAGTCATAGATTTCTGGTGACGCATTGGGTGTCAGTGGTTTCAATCCAAAGAATAAACTAATGCTTTATCACTTACTAATGAAGCTTGCCACAATCTTTGGTTTTCCCAGGTTGACAAAAACATTCGTCACTTTTATCGGGACAGTCGATTACGTCATCACATACACTTGACTTTGGGATGATCATGGGGTCATTTGTACATTGGAAACATAAACGATGATTAAATGTCTGAGAACTTCGAATGTCTCTGCAAACGACACAAGTCATTTCTGTCTTATCTTAACGAGTAGGTTTTTAATCAACCACAACAGTTCACAAATACCTGACATCTCCATTCTCCGAGGTGTAACACAAATCAGATTTATCATCACAATCAGAAATGCCATCCCATAGAAACATCTGCGGAAGATTGCAATTCCTGCCATTCCGAACACATTTGAATCCATGTCCACTATTCCAGTGTTGGAAAGCTGGACAGTCATTGCAAGGATTGCCATCACAAACAGTTGAACGTTTCCAACAAGCAGAATTCGGACACTGGAAGTGGGAGGGGCATCCACCGTCACAAGGTGATTTTCCAACACATTTGATTATTCCTTTGCAAAACTCCCTTACTCTTAGGGCGCATACTTTGTTTAAATTGTAGGTGTCAAACTTATTATTGCAACTGTAATAAAAGTAATTTGTTACGTCATATAACAATAGTTTCGAGAGATTTGTGTTTGTAAAAGTTAAACATGAAGAGTTGTCAAGTCTGATCATCTGTGAATGTTAGGTTTGGTTTTAAATAAGCCAAATTAATGCCAACCATTCATGCACGACTGGGTATGCAAATTTGTGAATAACAAAACACAACCTACAACTTTACAATAATTTTGCGTAACATCTGCTTTTAAAAAAATAGAAAGCAAATTGGAGCCAACATTATAAATTCTGTGAGCTGCGAACAGTTGACCACTGTTACCTTCTATAAGGTCTCATCAGTGCAGCTTGGTGCGACTGCTGTGGACGATCATGCCGACCATTCGGCCAGGCAAATACTTCTACTTTGTAGTGATCATACACCCACCGTCATCCGTTGGGCATCAAACTAGATGCATCCATACGGAGAAAACTTGGTGGAGGAAAACTATTGGAATCAGGTAAATATTTGTTTCTAGAACCTTGTCAGGCAAATAGCAAATTTATTATGTTTCTCGCAATGTAGTGAAGATTTCCAGTTTACGTTTTCTTGTTTCCGCTTTCTCGTTTAATGAGCAGTTCTGATAGACTTACTGAAGTCATTTTGTGCCAAGCCGGTCCAGCCCTTGTCAAATAGAAAACAGTAAATCGACGCTCTTAGCGGCTTGAAGGTTCATCAAAGAAATTTGCAAGATTGAAAAGGAGTTCAGTCACCTGCGGTTCAATCATAGATGCAAAGGTCCCGTTGTGTTTTAGCTGTTGCGCCTTTTTGTTCTTTTTCGTCGCTTAATTTCTTTGCCCGTGGGTTCGCTACTGTGTTTGTTTAAGCCTAGTAGTACGTACAGGCGAAACGTCAGAAAATACAATCTTTTGGTGTATATTTGTTGTTTTTCCCCACAAGCTTTTTAAATGTCAATGTGGCATAGTACATTCAAAATTTCACTGCACGAAGCGGTGTTGGTTCTACATCCTAATTGGGACCCGGATAATGCCCATACCGTTTTAACTTTGAAATTCCCATAGCTAAATTACTTGACCTTCGAATCAGACCCTCACTGGCACTTGTAAACACAACCTGTAAACGGCTACACATGCGGTGCACTTGCGGTCGTTATCAGCATGCGATCGCAGAAGCAGAAACATGCTACTGCGGCATTAGGATACCGCAGGACTTCAATGCCACTATGTGATGTGTTTTTTAACGTACTTATCGCAACCCCTTGGACTAAATATACCTCTTCGCTTTCGATCCATGTTGTGTTGTCAATTCGTGGTCACAATATTGTGATGCCTAAATAAAAAAAAAATAAAAAAATTCGCTGTGACGACTGGGACCCGGATAATGCCGATACCGTTAAAACAACACAAACTGTCAGCGTTTATTGATTAGTCAACACTAAACTTCTCAGTTCATTTTTCGGAGATTTTGACATCGGATGACAACATTTTTTGTTGACAAAAAGACTGCAGTTCCTCACTTCCACGAAGAAAATGCCTAAAGCGACTGTAACAGCGTGACATTTGTGTTTCTGCGCAATACACCAAAGAAAAAATGATGAAGTATGCTTGTTAATTTTTGGCTGTGGACTGTGAATGCCAAGAGAACGGTGATTCTTTAGAAGATTTACAAGTCGTTTGATTGCAAAATTATTTCCTTATAATCAACAGCATTTAACTGACCGTTTACTGCTTTACGAAAAGTTTAAAACTTAATGTTATTATCCATTTGTGATGGAACAATTATGACGTAACCGCAATGAGATATTGTGTTGGAAAGGATACATTTTCATTGAAAGGATTGCATCATCTTTGGAGTAATTCTTGTCATCTAGATTGCATAATCGTAATGAAAGGATTGTATAATTATTAATGTGATATTGCATCATATCTTGGACTAATTCTGTGACCTAGATTCAAACAATTTCAAGTGCAATATTTCATCATTCTAATATGACCAATCACAATATTCCACAAACTATTTTAATCGAGTTTGTCCAATCATGGAAAAGTGCATTTGTTCTGAACGTTTTCTACCTATATAAGCAAACCCTCGGATCAATATTAACCATTAAGTCGCCGAAAAAGGAAAACCCAGCGCCCGAAAAGCTCTTGCCAAGCAATCCTTTGCCTCAAAACGGAAGCGTTTTGCCAAGCAGCATGTGGAATGCGAGGTCTGTCACAAACAACTCACTAGAGAGGCCTTGAAGAATCATTTTTCCGTTTATCACTCCGGTATTTGTTTGTTCATCTTGATTTAAAAACGATGTATTAGCTTTTGTCGCCAGGCCTAATTTTTTCACATTACAGAACAAGCATATGTAAAAGTTCACCGTGAAAGAACTATCGAAAACTTCTTCTCGTCAGGCAGCACACCTTCTCTGTCGGATAGGCCTACAGCATGCAATGATAAAGAGCCAGGTCCATTAGCAGCAGCCCTTCTGATTCCACAACTAGGCATGGAAGAACCACCGGCGACGACAATTAGCTTGTCTAAAAATTTCTTAGAAACTGAGTTTCGGTAACATATTTTTTTTAAGAAACGTTTCCACAAATTCTCGACAATTTATTATTTCAGGAAAATGAGGGAAACCATCGTTAAGGAGGTTCGAGAAAGCGCTACAGCCAAGCAACGAGCGGACATCCGCAGAACGACAACCACAGCACTATTTGCACCTGCCCAGATACGACTGACCCGAACCTCCACATCATTGGAAGAATTGGTAACCATTGTCAGCGCCAATTGCTTTTTTTACGAACCGGAGCAATTCAGAATTCGGTGAGTCGTGATGTGTGGTGTAACAACTGTAGAAATTTTGTTGGGATGAACATTACATTACAATTTGGATCAAGCATTTTTAGATTTTCACCAAGGCTGCTGAAACATGTCTATGCCGTATTAGTAAATGACATGCGTTCTTATTTTCACACACGTCTACCTTGCACGGGTAAGTTTTAAAGAGACATTAAAACATCACCATAATAAAAAATGCCATTTCTAATTTTCAACTGTAGGTAGAAAATTTCCGTTTTCCATATTCGCCGATAAGCTCACCCATAAGCGCGAAACCAAACAGGTGACGGGAATCCGAATACCAATTCTACAGAAAGATGTATTTTCAAAAGCATTTACATTGAAAGTCCAATTGTGCGAGGATCTACAGGGAAAATGTTGGCGGAATACATAATAAATGTAAGTTTTGTGTCATTAATTCGCATCCTTCGCAGCAACAATGCTTTTTCTGCGAATCTGTCACCTCATTTCTGTTTTATATGTGCAAAAAAAAGCCATAATATTGCAAAGCTGCAGACAGGGTGTGTACACGCACTGTTTCGACCTGTAAGGTCTCATTTCTGTTTTTGTTTCAGAATTTACTGGATAACTTCCCAACGCAATATGGAACACAGTCTGGTATGTCGGGCATGGTATTTGACGGACAGTACATCAAATGTTCCGTGCCAAAACATTTAGCGGATCAACTTGGTGTCGCTTCAGACAAGAAAGACTCTTTCTGCAAGTTTCCTTATTTGACAAATTTGTTTACATTACAGTTTTGTAGACGCTGCTTCTGGATGCGCAGTGCAATCTGGCTATGACCCTGACGCTCAGTCAACAGACGATGATGAAATCCGCCCAAGCCGAAAACCGACTGGTGCCAAAGTCTCCCATGCTCGCCAAATGCTCGTTAAGATTCAAAACATCGAATTGCCACTAAAGCTTATTGCGATGATTGAAATAAGCGAAGTCTTGACCAGGATTCGTGCGCATATCAAGATGACGGGATTTTGCCTTGGAATGGCCAGCTGGTTACTGAAAATTTTCCTAGAGAAGTCCTAGAGAAGACCACCAATGACGTGGAGTTAAATAAAGTAAGTGTGGTTTGGTAAAGCAAGTTTTACAAACATTTTATATTGGAATTATGTTTCAGATACCGACATCCTGGAAAAGGTTTGCAAAGGGCGTAGAAGATCTCCAGGCGGCTCCATCCTTGATTCGCATCAACGATGTTGCGGGAAAACTCGTAAAGAACTTGATTTGGACAACGCGGAAAAGTCAGGGAAAATTTACCTCAACTGACCACGTTTTTAATGGACTGACCAGTCACTGACGTAATTTCTTTGCTATTGCTTGTAGAGTGTGTTGCAGATGGCAGCAAAATATTTGGAGGCAATTGTAAATGGATTGAAAAAGATTCTTCTCTGATAATTCCACACCCAAATGGATACAATGTGCAAAGAATGCTCTTTCTTTTCCGAGGTAATTTATAAAAAAAGGAGGTGTTTAACGTCGCAGAGACAATTTTTTTTAAATATTCACAGATACACGTGTAACAATTGTGGCGTACTTCAATCACCGCTACCTACTTTCAAGGAAACTGAGGACTTCGTCACGCTGGTGCAGTCGGACAGTGCTGAACACAACGTCGTTCGATTGACATCGATATACCACACATTGCATCAAAGACTGGCTTCTCACGCGCCGTTTTCCTCGGATGAAGATGTGTGGTATCAAATTCTCACAAAAGAAGAACTCTATATTGACATTGGGGAACTATTGCAAATTGTAGAGAGTTTTTTGCTCCTCAATAGCGTTGCACGATTCACGACTGCGGCGTTTGTTTTACGAGGTCTTGCAGCAAGAACTATTTGTTAGTCTTACGGGGCCACCCACGTCACAGGCAAAACCTTTGTCAATAAAGGCTTTGACTCGAATGTTTCCCGAAAAGTGGCATTTTTTTCGTTTAAACTAATAAGGGTAGATGCGCATTCCTATCTAGGGTCGTGGAAAAGCAATGTACCGCCGACAAACAGAAAAAACTACCTTGACTGAGTGTTGTTATTTGTTTCGTTGTGTTGTTATTAAAAGTGTCTTCAACTTACTTGTACCGTGTATATCTTCATGTCTTGACATTATTTTTACTATTATAAGGCATTTGTTACATCATAATAGCAACAAAACTTACTATTATGATGTAACAATGCCAAATAAGGCAGCGTATAATAAACGTATTACGTTTAAGTTGAGCAAATATGTAAGATATGCTTTTCCTACTGTCGAGTTTAGTACAACGCAATGTTTTTATCAAAACAGCTAGTCGCTCTCATGCGTTGGTTACCAGATACGACATTTTTACTATTCAACACGTACGACAATTTTTATCAAGATGTTCGACACGCAAGAAAAAATCGATGCCCTGAATACAACCTTGAAATCCCCATAGCTAAATTACTCTACCTTCGAATCAGACCCTCACTGTCACTTCTGCACATGCACCCTTGAACTCTTTACACACCTATTTCACAACTGCCGATCCAACCAGCCCTTATTAAACCTGACAAAAAAAACACCTTCAACGCACTTCTCCTTAACTTTCCCAAACTCCCACAACCCTTACAGCCCTTCTAAGCACCTCTATGTTGCCATACTATTTGGAAAACCCGTAACTGAATCCGCAATGACCCCCCTCCCTCTGAACAAAATCCCCCAACACTTCAGCCAGTTCCTCCAGCGGAACAGCGACAACGCTTTTCCTGAAGGCGTCCTGGCCGATGTCAAACATTTTATAAATATATATTAATTAACTTTCTCTCCACCCCATTCTTACATCCGCAAAACTTAATCCTGCACCATTACTTAATTTATTTTTTTTTGCTCATCACGTTTAACATAACTTCGTCTTTCTGGCGTTTTTTTCCTAATCTCTTCACTATTCGCCCATATTTTTTTTCCATTTAATATTATGTAACATGTGTTTTCCGTTTTTTGCCATCGTTTATATTATTTCTGTTTCTATCGGTTTGTGTAAGTTTTTGTGTGATGTTCGTGGTGGCGGATTGGTTTTGCGAACAACAAAAAGAAAAGAAACAGTGGTTATCTGTCTGCAGCTCGCAGAATTCATATTATTGGCTCCACTTTGCTTGTATGCAAGATAAGCAAACCAGCCAAAATTATCAACAAGTAACTTCACAAATTTGCCATCAGCTGCAAAACAGCAATTCGTCGCCAGCTGTAGAAAACATAACAAATGTCCAAGATCCGCTTAACTTATAACAAAAATAAAGCAGTCCAATATACATCAAAGTAACCATTTCACGTTTTTGGTTTTACTCCCACCATTAAAAACTCTTTTTTTACCACAATGTTTTACTGAGGAAACTAGTAATAAAGGCAAAGAATGTTGCTTCTTTGTATTGCCGAATAATACCACATGGGCGGTAATAATGCCACGTGTTACGTAACAATGCTCAATTTAAAAACAATGTGTTAAACTGGCAAACATGAAACTGTAAGTTATGAAAAAAGATTTATGATTACGTATATTTAAAATTTTATAAAGTCAACGCAAACTGTGATGCGATCGACGTGTTGGCCACCCCTGATATAAACCTTTAATAATCTTAGATTCACTCTTTGCGCCACTCACTGACCACTTCTTGCCTCAACAACATTATTGTTACGTATGAGTGTTTCGCAATCAACAATTTCCTTGAAATATTAAAGTAAAAACACTTCTGAACGCGTGGGGTTTTGAAACTGTCTTATTTGACCCGACTTTATTATAACCTCTTTAAAATTCGTTATTTCAAGTAAAGTTAAACCCTGATAACATCGTCTATTGGTTGGTCAACACCAGTGAAACGAATGTAGTGGACATATTTAAGTGGTTTCACCTCATGTAAGGACTGGTGAGGTTTTCAGGATAAGTGGAAAAGTTGGCCGGTTTCTCATCACTTCCGTCCCAGCAACGAACGTGAGGACCATCACAAAACAACCGAGCCCACACCTTCATCCCATCATCGCAAGTGAACCCTGTTCAAAACACATGAACTTAAATCGATATGAAATTATTCATAATCTGTAAAACTAACCAATATATTGAATTAATTGAGAGTTGATGATTTGTAACGAAATACTTACTTTCGCCAAGATTATACTGTGCTGAAGCAATTGTAATGAAGGAGAGTAGAATTCCAACCACCTTTAACCAATACCTGATAAAAACACAAAGAGTTTATATCTTGCAATTGTATGTTTCTCTATCTCAGGGGAATGACGTCATCATGGATTCTAGTGGAGTTATACAAACCTAATGTCCAAGGAACGCTAAATCACCTTTGAGCTAACTGGTAACCTCCAAAATGGCTTTCATATCAACTGTCGTTACTTTTTTTTTATTCTCATGCGCTTGTTGCTCAATCGCTTAGAATAAATGTTCAGTATAGTTTTCGCCAAATCTCGACAGCTCACGGAACCCTTCACATTTTTAATGAAACTTACATTGAAAGGGTTTCATTGTCATTTCTGGTAAAACAAAGTTTAATCGCCACACTGGTTCAACTATTAGCCTGATATAAATATTTTAAACCATCACGTTTAGTTTACTCCAGGCGATCCGTCGGGTTTCCAGCGCTTGCAGAAGCCTGGCTAATTTTGTAAGTAACCGGTTATGAGACAAATTGATTATTCACTTTGATTCACATGCTAGGCCGAGTTTAACCTAACTCAACAAACCCAGCCACGATAAGACTTTGCAGAGAGATAACAACATCAAATAGTTAAAAAAAATTACGCTTTGTTTGACCCGGGAGAATATTTACTTTCATTTTTTCGCGGAAAATGTAGGCCTATTTATGTTTTTTCCGAGAAAAATGTGGCTATTTATTATCTTGGAGATAATTTAAATAGCTTACAAACCTTGGTCCCATTTTTGGTCTGGGGTCAACACGACGGAACCCGCCTCTGATCAACCAACGACTTTATGATATAATGTTTGTTGACATTGATTTATTGCAGCCAAACTACCCAAACCTGTATAAGATTGAAAAGTTGGTTTGTAAATAGGCTTGCCTAAATCACAGCAAAAAATCCTAACTCTGCAACGAAAATATTTGCAGACGTTTAAAAGAAACGGAAATCAAAATGAATATATTTATTTCGCTGAAGAGAGGAGCCTAGTTTCTTTTTAAGCAACCTTTCTACTTCCTACAGGTTTAAATCCGCACCCCATAGGCGGCAATTAAACATATCCACATATTGCCACGCTAATATATAGATTTTACGCATTCTTCCTTTACATTCTAACACTCAAAAAAAGGCAGTTTCTAATCCGCTGTCTTTCACGCGTCTCAAAGACATCCTTTGAAACAAACGTCATTGTGTGAAATTAAAAAAATTCAAATTATGACAAACGTTGAAAAGGATTTCCTCGTTTCATGCAGTCTACCATTACTGTCGCTTGTTCCGCGGTTGTAATACTACGCAACCACCATTGACTCAAACAATTGTTTTCCTACAAATACTTCGTGAAGATAAGTAATAAGAACTATACTTAGCATAATAAACTGGCTCGTACACGCCAAGTCTTTACAAAAAATGCACTTCTTCTGCTTTCTACTTGCTTCAACCTAAATATCCTTGAGGTTGACTGTCAAACTAACCGTTGGCTGTTCAGTGAAACACATGTACCAAGGTGGTCTAACAGGAATTTCTTACGTTTAGCGAACGATGCAAAAGTACTGCTCGGAAAGACAATTTAACTTAGCCTATTTGCAAGTGGCCCGGCAGCGATGTGTGTTAAGATTTGGCCCATTACCCACCCATTGAACAGGGTTGACTATTAGAAGGTAGGGTATTTATTTTTGGTCTTTTCTGTGACTGAATTCGGTTTCATTGCACATATATATTCCATGTTATAAACTTGGATTTTGCAGTGACAACGTGTAATTGTATTGTTTAATTTATGTTTGTTAATACAGCAGTTCTCATTGATCAGTTAAGTTGTAATCATACATGATATTGTGTATATTTGATTGAATAAATCTCTTTTACAGTCAACGGACATCTGTTTAAATCAACGCAGGCTGAACACGAGCTAATGCAAAGTATTGACATCTATAGAATTCCTCCCGTCCATGGGAAAACAAAACGTGGATGTGTAAAATGAATACATTTATACAGTAAAACATCCCAACCGCTACAAACCTCAGTCATATGCTCTGGTGTTATAATATTTAATATAATAAGACGCAACACTTAAAAAACATGTGTTTTTTCCAACTAATTTTAAAAGAAAAGCAATGATAAGTATGCGTGGGGATTTCTATGACCAACTCACCATCAAATTTCCTCAGTTTTGACAAAATAAAATCCTTTCAACACCTTTGCGACAATTTCGGTTCAAAGGTCAAAATAGCAGATAATATATAAAAGTTAATGAAGAATATTCACAGGATAGGCAAATTGTTTTGTGCTGGGGCGGATTAAAAGTGAATGTTGTAAAATAACTGTGTTGACTTCTTCCGTTTTGAAAGATGCATCGTATAAAGTTAAGGAATTTTGGCGGTGTATAATTTCAACCTTTGGGAAGATCTTACCTTGCTTCCCGCAGATTTTTATTTTAACGCTCAGTGTTCCTCTTTAACAGCGTGACAACTGATTTTCTGCTCAGCATTTAAATATTTCCATAACATGACGTTGCAACCGGTTGCAAGTTGATTGACAGCTTCTTGACCTGCGCTTCTCGCGTGTCGATAAATTATTGACAGGTTGTCTTGGAATTTTTATTTATTCGCATACATCGAACGGGAAAATATATATCCATTTTAACGTCCAATCATCGAATTTTTGTGTGTATGTAGCCAATAGCCCAACAAAAGAACATAAGTTAATTAACAAAGATATATAAGCATTTCGTGATGATTTCGTGGTTCAGTTATATGATTTGATTCACTTACATGATTCAGTTAAAATGTAATCGTGCAGGATATTGTGTATATTTGACTAAATAAATCGCTTTCAATATCAATGGACATATGTTTAACTCAATGCTCGCTGATAAAAAACATCCAAATTTTTTGACAGCCATCCAATCTTATGCCATATTTTGCACCCATTTTATTGGCCACGTTTGAAAAACATCCTGGTATGATAAAACGTCGTTGTGTCAAACGAATGCATATATGTACTTTAAAAGAACCGAAGCAGTACTAACGTGAAAATTGTCTTCATCCTACTACATGATTATTGGTATATTTGGAATTCTGTGTTTTTTTACCGCTGACATTTATAACTGACATTTATAACTGACATTTATAACTGACATTTATAACTGACATTTATAACTGACATTTCCTTGGCCATTTCTTGCCTACGTCTGGTCAACATCCTGGCTAAGACGTCGTTGTGTCAAATGAATTATTTGATGCATTTAAAATTCCCAACCTTAATACAGGAAAAAGATCCAAAATTTAAGTATTTGAACATATAACTAATTTATTGGCAGTATGTTTTTATGATCTGGACAATATGTATTTTTAATAAACAACCCAGTCCCTGTTAATTAATTCCATAATGCCTACATTTTCAGTAAAAGTGTTACATTTATTTGTCGTGGTATCTCTTTACTGCCTACTAACGGTTACGTTTTGACAAATTCGAAGAAACTCGGAAGGAACTTCAAAATAAGACCACCGAAACTTTATTAAGACAAGAACTAAAAAACAATCGCGAAAAAGGAGTGGAAGAGAATGATAAGAGTTTTTTCAGATTTTACGCAAAGATAGATTGTAAAGGTCTGGATGATTTTGTGCGAAAATGGCCGGAATAACTACAGAATTACAAAAAAGTAAAAACTATGATTTCCGATATTATTCAATCAACCTCATGAGAAATCAATACTGATGTTGTACATTATAGTGAAGAGATGCTTACCAACTGGTTCGGCAAAAAGTGAAATACAAGTTTTATGCGCTTAAAACTGAGCTTCAAGCCGGTGTATATTCGTGCAATAGCGATCACAAACTAAAATAATCTGTTAATTATTTACTAATGACACCCATGGCATACCTCGGCAATGTTTATTTAAGATGATAAGGTCCCATATGAATGAGCGGTATGTGACCCTCTGCTTATTGTATTTTTGTGGTAACGTTTCAGTCGCTAAATCGCGGAAATATACTTCCATTTCACCACAAAAGCAAATATTAGTCCGGTCACAAATTAAAATGACTTACATTCGATGTGTAGTAGGCTGTTTGCATATTTCAGAGCTGACGAGGAAATAGTTAGAATTTCTTACTATTCCTATGGAATGATATGGCAAAATAATGCAAATTTTCCTGTTATCATGATCATTTACCACAATTTCCTATTGCACGAAAACTTGTTTGATTGCTTATGTTTGCTATCAATTGCAACTGAAATAAACGTGCAATAAAATCTACAGTAACGAAAGAAGCTTTATGTATTTTTTTAAAACCAGCAGTATGTGCCTGGAAATCATACCACTAAAGTTCATATGTGTATGACAAAGATTTCCAAGCAGGCATGTTTCACAAAACTTTTTTTGCTACTAACGTTGTATGTGACTACAAGAAGGTACGAGGAAGAGGAAATACTGGAAAGACGCAATCGGCACAGTGAATTGAATGTTTCTTTAACGCAAGCCAAGCATTACGTCAGGTCACCCGTTCCCGAAATACAAAGCAAAAAACACATCATAAGAAACTGGTAGTATAATATCAACAACAAAAAATACTGAACACCGTTTACATACATTAGAGCGTTTAAATCGCAATATTTCATAATATACTGTTTGTGGACAGCAAGTGAAATGTTACTCGTCCAAATTCTCTTGAGATTCATCATCAACAATTTAAAATATCCTAAAAATTAAAATCAATCAATTTCCTCATGACGTCACTTCTTGGTGATGAGAACGCTTTAAAGTGTCCAGGAAAAACTTTTCATCCTCCAAGAAGTCTCTGTCCTAAAATAAATCGTATATTACGTCATACCCTATGACGCAACGAACCAATCACTGGCGTCACACACCTTTTTGGCAGAATGTTGCCACAATACGGAGTTCGCGTCAGGAGATGGAAGAACAGGTGTTACCGGATGAGTGCTCGGCGTTACTGGCGTTACGTCATACTGACGAAGATGTAACGGAATGAGTGACGCGGTACGTGTAGCTTGAGTGACGTAGCGTGACGTATCTAGCCTGTCTTTAAAACTTGTGAGTCAAACAATTCAAAATGAGAAACTGCTAATCAAAAGTGATGGCAGTAGTTGCCTGGCGCCAATGCTGATGCTTCTTACATCAGTAGTAAAGTCAAGCAAAATTTAATCCGAATATACGTTGGGAAACAAATGACAATATCAATTGCTTCTGCAAAGTATTTTACAATCGCGTACCTCTGCCAGCAGTTGGCGCTATCGAGCCAGTTCCTCAAATTTTGTGTGAATATCATTCTAGCGTATCCGATGTTCCGTTTCCATGCGCTTTGCTTCTTGCAACGCTCGCCTGCTTTCGGTCATTTTATCCGAATGTTTCTATCTATAAAAAAGTATTTCAAGATTTTGGCCTAGAAACACAATAGGCTGGTTGTTGTGCCAACAAGGAATACTATATGAGGCAAATACACAATATTGCTACGGAGTTAGTACGCGAATCATATCAATTAAATGACAGCGAAAATCACCCACAAGTAAGGGAATTGTGATGGCGCAAAAAATATACTGTTAAAAAATTAATTCCTGGGCTATTTTGTTTGAAAATGTTTCTTGGTGTAAATTGTGTTGGAAATTACCAATCTCCTGCAGTGTTTTTACATCTCTCTCCTGTGACAAAACCGTCTTACTCCGTTCCTCCAAGTCTCATCAGTGCAGTTGACTGGTTGTCTGATTGACTGATTACTATGTTTCTTTAGCACAGATTTAATTACACTTAATTTGGTATATACAGATATATAGATTAGCTACACAATGCTATTTGGGTTACATTGTTAGTTTCCTGTTTCAGAAGCTGCAGCGGGAATACCATTTTGACTGGACTGAACATTTTGACTGGCCCGCGTTTTGTCGAACATGGCCGCGCACCTTCATATACGCTTCCGTGAACACGAAGTTTTTCGTTCGCTGTAAGACGATACGCTTCCGTAAACACGAAGTTTTGCGGTTCGCTGTCAATTACTTTTTTCCTAGGCCAGTCTCGCTCGGCTAATTAATTAAACGCGTGTTTGATTTCGGTCAAACGTAACTTTTTGTCAGCTGCAAAATAACTGAATCCATGATGAAAGTTCTGGTGGCAGGTTTGTCAAAAACTGGAACAAAAACTATGGCAGCGGCCTTAAGACTACTGGGATATGAAGTATATGATTGGATGGAGAACTTTTATTACCTCGGAGATGACTGGCAGAAGCAAGTTAAAGAGGGTTTTAACATGGAGGACATGAGACGAATGTATGAGAATGTTGATGCTGTTACGGATGGGCCTTGCGATGTTTACTGGGAGGAAATATTTGATGCATTTCCCGATGTCAAGGTTTTATACACTTTAACTTACTTGTTAATAGTTTCTGAGCACATTTAGCAGAGCAGCAAAACATGTATTATACGTATGTATACATTAAAGGAAATGCTATCCTCATATGAAACTCCTCGGATTTACTAACTGATTTTTAGTAACGTTTGTTTTACAACAAATTCTCGAAATACAAATTAAGGTTTCATTAGTCTATTGTATTTTCAAGAACATGCAATGGCATCGCAACTAATCTTAATCAAAGTTTTTTGACACACAACCCAGAGTTTTAACACACGACCCAACAGAGACGGCCCACTCCTTTAGCGACTGAGCTGCGGGAGCTCACCAGTCCATCTTTAACTGGGCAATTCCTGTAGCTTTGACCCACTTATTATTTGTTTGAAAACAATTTCGGCTAAACAGCAGTTTTTAAACATTGGTGTAAAGAGGGGCCAATGAGGTCAGGAATCCCCCAAATCTTTAAATGAACATCCAAAAGCTTCGGTTACTGTCCAAAACGTTTTGTATCATATTAATGGAGATTTTGTTCGTTGGACGGGTGGATAGCAATTCATGCGCCAACTGTACATAGGTAATGAGCGAAAAAATCTGTCTCAGACAACCCGTTTGTCTGTCAGTGCAGCGTTTTTCAGTGGCATAACATTGTTGGGTAGGGCTTAGGGGCGATCGTCTGAATAGTATTTGTTCATAAGAAGGTATGCATTTTTTTCTTACATCTGAGAGTTTTGAATGAAATATACCTGAAACAACTAACTTAGTATAAAGAATCATCACCTTATATGCATTTACGTTTACTAAACCTGTCATAGTTACTATGTTCAATCAACAAAAAGGCAAAATTCTGCCCAAGTGTGTCAAATCAGCATTGTATGTTGCAGGTTATTCTGACTACTCGAGAAGAGAGCAGTTGGGTGAAAAGTTGGCAGAATCAATGCGAACAAGTAAACAGTGACATCAAATTTAGTCTTAGCTGCATATTAACTTACACTGGAGCAAAAGGGCAAGCTTTTGAAGCACTAAGTGGTAAACAAATTTTATTTTTGAAAGCACGAAATCGCTTAAAAAGTAATTTGCATTTATTTTTTTAGCCAGTCATCTTGCCAAATACAAAACATGGCCAAACTTTGGCCGAGTTCCTTTTGATGAAGAGTCGTTGGTTCGTGTTAAAAGAAGACACGAACGCAACGTCAAGCAGGTGTTAAATGCGGCGCAATTGTTTCAATGACAAAATGAACTTGTTACAACCTAATTATGAAAAGCTGTCTTTCAATTGATTTTACAGATCGTTCCATCGAATCAACTGCTTGTGTTCCAAGTAAAAGATGGATGGGAACCATTATGCGCCTTTCTCAACGTCCCAATACCAGCTGCTTCCTTTCCACATAAAAACAAAGGCGGTGTTCTATTGGATGAATTCAGAGAAGAGTGTCCAGTGATGAAACGCATCGAAACCGAGTTGTTCATTTCTCTCGTATGCTTGTCAATTTTGTTTGCAATTTGCTCATACGTCATGACAAAACTAATCTAACGTTTCATGAAAAAGTTGTTGTTCAACTTTGTTAGGCGGATTGCAGACGTTATTGCTCTTGCAAAATCCTTTTCTAAACTGTTGTGATTTTGGCTTTATTTGTGTATGGTCTAAATTCCAAGGCATATTAATTAAAAATACAGTTGTTGTATCTGCATGGATGATTAACACAGTTGTATTTGAAACACCTTCATAATTACATAAAGGTTATCTTCAAATTTGTAACTTTGGCATTTCTTTTGAAGTTTAATGACAGCTATTGTACAACTATTGCTGCCAGAAATGTACGGATAAAGTCTGACCGTATGGAATACAAAACGTCGGAAGAATACAGTATGTTAATTTTACGCTGGGAGATCAGTCTATTTCAAATCACAATTGTTTAATTTTCCTATTTACAGCGAAGTTGGTTATTTGGGCATTTTTACTTTGAACATAGGACAATGCCTCTCATGTAAAAGCTTCTTTTTCAAAAAACGCAAAATCGCTTATTGTTTGCATAACTAAAATATTGTAACAAAAATATTCGCATGGTCGGGAAATAGAATAGGCAAAAACGGACTTTTTTAAGGATATTAGCTTAACTCCGGCCAGCGAAGTTCCCTTATCCCAACTTCCGAGGTTTACTGTACTTCCAAACACTAGTATTTGCAACAATTTTAATGCAACAAAAATGTTATTTACCAAAATTTTAAAGCAAGGTTATACGTCCAGGTTGGTTACAAATATACAAATGTTTACATAGTATAGTATATTTTTCGGAATAGCGGTAAAAAATCATGTTTCGTCCAACAGCACGAAAGCAAATTTGGTTGTAGATAATGCGGGACGAAAACTTGGCACAAACACGTCCAACTGTTCAGGGAGTACGTTGTTTTGTCATGAAAAAAAATCAACTCACTGTTTGGGAAATTGTTGGGGCTAAGTAATAATAGTTGGGGCTAAACATAATAGTACAGTCCGCTTTCGTCTTTGCACACAACTCTGCCATGAAATGTTGCGTAGTTCAATTGTAAATCGCCATCGATTTTAAATATACACGCATGTGTTACAAGCAATTTTTGATGCACCAGCACAAGTATTGTCACTAAGTTACACTGAAAACCAATATTAACGTATTGGTGACGCAGGACGCGGAATGCGGTAAAAACGAATCTCACTAAAAGAATATAAGAGCGGCAAAAGATAGAAATCATATTTATTCTGCTTGTTGAAGATAATTCGCAATAAATCTAAACTTCTGGTACAAACCAACAACGAATGTTACGAGAATTGTTTTTATTGGTTTATTTTTTAAACAGTCACATGCATTTTTATTCGTTGCATTTTACACAAGTTGTTTTTTTTAACTGGGTCCTTTTCATACAAAATATGTTACTTGTCATTTGTAATAGAATGACGGGTCGTCTTGCAGTTGTTATTATGGTCTGGTTACATTTGTTTTTGTTGAGAAAACTAATTCCTAAATTTCATCATTCATCACCTAAACATGCTTCGAATTTTGAGTTGTGTTTGGTGTTCAATGGAAAGATTCCTATTTACCATTAAAAAAATTACTTGTCTCACCGTGCGCTCTCATCATCGAACATATCCACTAAACCTTGAAAGGGGTCGGCACTGTTGCTAGTCCACCTTGAACTGTTGGGTTTGGTTGCTACGTGTACATAAGCACCTTTTTGTCGTGCGTGATGCATGATTGCGATGAAATAACACCTATTTTCTCCGTACATGGCGTAAATTACGACAATGCTTGCGTCGTCGGCTCTTTGAATCATTTGCAAATCAAACTTAACAGGTAAAATCCAAACACGTACATCTTTAGCAAAAAGTAAAGCCTTCAATCAAATGGTGGAAATTGTGCGGATTTGCTTTCGCTGGTATACAGGTAAAAGCACCAGTTCGTTTTATCATTAATCGTCACTCAAAGCACAAATTACACAACATTCACCTGCACCATTTTAACATTTGATTTCACTTGCCGTCACGCTTTACTGAACATTCAGCTTGTCGTCGGCATCACGCAACTCTTTGCCCTTCTAGCATAGATTGTCAGTTTGTCTAAGGCTGCTAGCAGAAGTTATGGAAAAAATGATGAAGATCTGTTTTTGGATATTTGTTCAGCTCACGAAAACACGAAACAAGTGGAAAAGTATCGAAACATTTCTCGAGAATTCCAGGTTGATAAAAATGTAAACATTTTGCACGATTGCATCAAAATTAATTGCGAAGCAGCAGCCGCTCATTATAATGTTGGTTTCTGTCTGTATTAACTTAATGTTGGTTTAAGTTCCCTGGCCAACTTTCCTAATAATTTGTACCTGGCAAATCTAAATACAAATGTTTTAAATAATTGAATTAGTTTTTCCACTGATCCAAATCTGAAACACTGCTTTTTATTATTTATTCAATTTCTACCTTGACTTGCAAGTATCACCAACTTCATGAAATTTTGTTTGCAAGTATATGGCTTTAAACTTGTTCAATAGTTTATTAAAACGATTAGCATTAAATATACAGCATTTTGGTATGTAGATATGTGGTTATGCACGTGCATGTATATAGGTACGCGTACAGAAATACTGCATAATTTCTCCCTACGCCGATAAAATTCTCATTGTTTGTCACAAACAATCACCCTTAAGAGAAAGGAACATGATATGTCAAAAAGTATTCTGTATGACAGGTAATCGTGTCGACATACATGGTTTACAGTCTGCGTTCGATTTATGTAAACTTTTTTGTAGCAGTTTTTTTATTTCCACAAACCAACAGTTTGACATAACTAGAGTCAATAAATCGTCGGTTTATCCACTGTTATACGTACCACCTTCAGCAACATTAACTGTATTTCCAGTGATTGCTTCTATATTAGGTCTTTCAAATTCTTTAACCAGTGCAACAATCCTGTCACTGAACTCAGCAAAGTTTTTAATCTGTCTGGCCAAGGATTCACAAAATCATCCAACTTTTCAGGAGGTGAAACTTTCAAAAAGAAAAGAAAGAAACCGATGTCTTTTGCTATCACGGCTCCTTCTCGACTGGTCGTAAATTTTTTCAATAATGCATCTACTTTCGTAGGTAAAGGTTGTTTCATTTCTTTAAACTTTTTCACTTGATTTTGGTTACCGTGGTTTGAGCAAAGATCTAGAAAAAATTCAGTGTCGATTTCACCGCAACATTTCTGTTTTACAGCAACACCAACAGCCCAACTAAGACTGATTATATGTATAAGCAATGAAATTGTATGCACAATAGCAGTAACATAAGGTACTTGCAATGATCCGTAACGGCACGTGTAGGAAGAATTGTTTATAGTACAGTTAACTGTACTAACATCTGAACTGATGTTGATATATTGTGAGCACAGAAAAATCCATACAACACCTACCAAGATTGACAGAACGCTTCTCAAAATGTACAGGCTTCTGGTCATTGTTGTACACGAAAAGGACTTACAAATGGTCAACCCATTCGCTCCCGGGGAATCCGGATTCTGGTCACTACTTGGAACCAACGGTGAACACTCATGACTTTTGGCGTCTGCGCTGTCACCATTACGTTGACTACTTGTCGAGGGCTGTCCTTCAGTCGTATTTGATTGTGCTGTGCTTCGATTGGGGAAGAACTTACAAACAATTTCTCTACAGCGCAGCCGTTTCGCCTTTTCGACTTCTGGTGTTTCCGCAGAGTTTGACGTCGCGGCCACGTCGATGAGTTGTTCCACAGTCGTATTTGATTGTGCTCTGCTTCGGTTGGGGATGAACTTACAAACAATTTCTCTACAGCGCAGCCGTTCCGCCTTTTCGAGTTCTGGTGTTTCCGCAGAGTTTGACGTCGCGGCCACGTCGATGAGCTGTTCTACAGTTTTGTCAAAACCTTCGAACAATTCAAACTTCTTCCTAAAATCCTGAATTGAATTTGCACATGTGGGAACATACTCCCAGAAGTTATTAAAGAACAGCAAGATGACGAAACACAACGTTGCAGTCCACCAGAAATCGGTTAAGAATGTCTTGGATGACTGTGCCAAACACTCGCTATTGACGTATCGCGCAAAAGGTGTTAAAACTTACTGATCGGCGATGGTAAAACTACCAGCAACACAATTTAATGGATTTGATGTAGTTTTATAAAATAGCAGTAAAGTTGAACTTGCCAAAACCGCCACTGTTAAAGTGCGAAGAGATTCCCACCATGGTTTCATTTTGTGAGTCGACAGTAGATCTCTCCACAGAATCTGGTTAAGCAACATTCTTTGATAGATTTTTTATCAACTTTAGAGCTGTAACTGTTTTCTAACGTTTCTCAAGTCCTGTATATAAATTTCATCAAAATCATCAGATCAAGTATGTGAATCAGTGCTTGCCCTTACTTAGGCGCACGCACATTCCGCTCAACTATACTCAGACGCTGTGCGTGATTATCACTATGGAGCCACGGTATTGTGCACCGTTTGGCCTTGTTCAAATGCGGCCTAATTAAAACAAATACAAAGAGGATCGCCGGCACACTCAATCCATTTGAAGTGGATGTATCAAATTCACTTTTAGCGCCAAAATTGCCATGTTATGTTGTTAACAAATCAGTGTTCGCAGAAATTGAGCCGTTTTTTTACCACACCGGGATTCGAGGCTAAGGTTATCCGATGTTGCCAATCGCCCGCCAATCAATCAGCTGTCTTTCGAACATTTCACCAATAGTCAAAAAGCACTGGCGCAACCAAGCGGATGTAAATCTGAAACGGAGAGTGATCTAAAGCCTAAGCGGTCATTTATATAGACTCAAATTCAGACGTGTTGACCGGGTAAAAATGTCATAAAACAAACGTGGATAACAAAGAATCGTAAGGCTTTGGTCAGCAGAACTTTCCAGGGTTGCGAAACTGACTAAGATTAATTTTTTTTCAGGTGTGAGAGCGGGCTTATCAGATTAATAACGCGAGAGTATAGTGACGAGGCGAATTACAGAGTGACGTGCGTTAATGAAAGAATGTTGGTTAAACAATTGAAGCGAAAAAATAAAATTTTAACTACAAATGCGAACGCCCTTTTTTTTCTTGTCACAGCTTGGTAAACTTTTTGATGTAAGAAGTCTTAAAAATGTGCGATAGTTGAAGGAAAAGGAAGTTTATAGCAACAATGACAACAAGAAATACATTGTAGGCTACTTAGCCTACAGTCTACTTTGTGACCTTTGCCTGCAAAAATTTTCATCGTAAAGCTGAGGAATGTCACAACAACCTGTGGTAAATGTTTGGCAGGATTTCACAGTTGATTTAACGAAAATGTAGCTACTGTAAATAACTCTAATTGTCTCAGAGATATTTAACAGTACCTCGATAGCGTGAGCGCGGGATGAGTCTCTTGGATTGTAATAATTTCTTTTACTTCGTTCTTCAAAGTAATCAGACCTGGGATAATTCTCCGAATAATGATTGTATTGATATCGGTTATATGCTTCGTCGAAAGAGTATATTACGAACTCTGCAATACAATACGAACGTTGATTCTACCAGGCTCAGAGAGAATTGCAGTTAATAGCAGAATAGTTGAAGAATGAATTTACAGGTACACACTGGGCTTTTTAAGCTCCCTACTTAGAGCTGATTGGTCAATAAATTTGGCGTGATATCGTGAATCGCTGGAAACAATATAATACGGTAACATACACACAGGATATTGTAAACTGGGGCATATGATTCAGAATATACAGGATAGGTGATTCACATGATCGGAAGATGGTAAGTTTTCTGAGTCATTGTTGGACACATTCTGGGGGAACACTAACAGAAGGCGATCACTCGTGTGTTATCTGGGACGCATTTGAATGGTTATTTTAATATGAGAATAAAGATGTAGCATGTGAGAATATTTTATATTGTAAACAGGATGTTGAATGCATTACTTCACTTGAAAACAATCGATGGATAAATCATTTGGGTCACATTATGGGGTTATGTTTATACTTGGATCGGTAGTTGCGAAATATACAATGCAGCATGTAACTTAATCTTTGCTAAATATTTTGCACCTATATGAAGAAGATATTTAGTGCGGTAACATTTTAAATGTAAAAAAAATCTTAAAGTTTTTATGAAATTCCTCCCCTGAACTCATGAAATTCCTCCCTAGGGAGGAATTCCTCCCCGGTTGTGAACCACTGATGTAGTCTATGCAATTTACATTTAAACCTTTTATAACTGCATTTCCCCAACACAAAAACTTTAAAATGGTCAAGCATCAATGTGTCGTATTGCAGGTCTTTGAAATTCTCTAACTAGTGCAGCAATCCTGTCACTGAATTCCGCATAGTTCCTTAATCTGCCTGGCCAATTTTCCACAAAATTATCCAAACTTCCAGGAGGCGAAACTTTCAAAAAGAAAATAAAGAAACCGATGTCTTTTGCTATCACGGCTCCTTCTCGGCTGGTCGTAAGTTTTCTCAAAAATGTCCGTCTTCTTTCAGGTAACGCCTGTTTAATTTCTTCAAACTTTTTGACTTGATTTTTGTCACCATGGTTTGAGCAAAGATCTAAAAAGAATTCCGTGTCCATTTCACCGCAAAATTTCCGTTTTACAGCAACACCAACAGCCCAACTAAACTGAAGGTATGAAAAAGCAATGAAACTATTTGCACAATAGCAGTAACATAAGGTACTTGCAATGACCTGTAACGGCATGTGTAGGAAGAATTCTTTATAGTACAGTTAACTGTACTAGCATGTGAACTGATGTTGATATATTGTGAGCACAGACAAATACATACAACACATACTAAGATTGACAGAACGCTTCTCAAAATGTATAGACATCTGGTCGTTGTTGTACACGAAAAGAAGTTGTAACTGGTCGGCCCATTCACTCCCGAGGAATCCTGATTCTGGTCACATAACGGTGAACCCTCATTGCTTTCGACGTCTGCGTCGTCACCATTACGTTCATTACTTGTGGAAGGCTGTCCTTCAGTCTTATTCGATTGTGCTGTGCCTCGGTTGGTGATGAACTTACAAAAAATTTCTCGACAGCGCAGCCGTTCCACTTTTTCGAGTTCTGGTGTTTCCGCAGAGTTTGACGTCCCGGCCACGTCGATCAGCTGTTTTACAGTTTTGTCAAAATCTTCGAACAAATCAAACTTCTTCCTAAAATCCTGAATTGAATTGGCACATGTGGGAACATACTCCCAGAAGTTATTACAGCACAGCAAGATCACGAAACACGTCGCTACAGTCCACCAGAAATCGGTTAAGAATGACTTGGTTGATTGTGCCAAACACTCGCTATTGACGTATCGCGCAAAAGGTTGTCCATACTGATCGGCGATCTTAAAACTACCAGCAACACAATTTAATGGATTTGATGTAGTTTTATAAAATAGCAGTAAAGTTGAACTTGCCAAAACCGCCACTGTTATAGTGCGCAGAGATTCCCACATGGTTTCATTTTGTGAGTCAAGAGAAGATCTCTCCACACAATCTGGTTAAGCAACATTCTTTGATAAACTTTTGACTTACTTTTCAAGTTATTTTCTAATGCTGGTTAAACAGTTCTTTTCCAATTCCTCAAAAACTTAAGAAAACCACACATCACAGGTACCAGCAGACGTAAATCCAGTAGAAGTAAAGTATCCGGCGCATCAACGTCATTGACGTTTAGCGGGGCGTATTAAACCGTTTAGACCTTCCCTTGTTACTTGGTCTCGACTGGGGTTGTTGACAATTTATAATATTTTGCTTCATCAACCATGCGTAAAATGTCAAAGCCTTTGTAAGCCAAAATTTCGCCTTTCTATCCCACAGAGAAATGTGTGCAACACATGGATGACATTAGGCAGGATGCGAATAAACAACATTCTTACTCACATAGCTATGAATCAATTATGCTTTACCGCGTGGCCTAATGGATAAGGCGTCTGACTTCGAATCAGAAGATTGAGGATTCGAGTCTCTTCGTGGTCACATTTTTCGTGTTAAAAAAACAATGTAGTTATGTTCAATGTTCAAGTTAATGCAAATTTAAAGCCATAAGTTACATTCCAAAAATTCATTGGCATTGATGGATATCGCTTTGATCCTACCTTCCTCCCTTGCCCAATAAAATACATTTTGATAACTCGATAACACAATAACAGATTGTGTAAAGCAACTTGTGTTTTTTGATCTTAAAGCTTGGGAAGGTTAAATTGGACCAGTTGTCCCTAAAGACATGCCGCTTTTGTGACCTGCCGATTTTATTCGTGGATAAGCTGGCAGTTTATTCAAAATATTCGTGTTTGCCGTTTCGGTCTGTGGGACAGAGGTTAAGTTTTCGTAAAATAAAATACATTTGTTGAAAAGGGACGAATTCATCGGAAATAGATTTAACTAAAACTTCTACTGACAGAAAAAGGCTTCCAAACAGAAAATATGATTTTGAAGCATTCTAATGAAACGAAGACGCATGAGTACAGGTACCAGCAGACGTTAATCCAGTAGAAGTAAAGTATCCGGCGCATCAACGTCATTGACGTTTAGCGAGGCGTATCAAACCGTTTAGACCTTCCCTTGTTACTTGGTCTCGATTGCGGTTGTTGACAATTTATGATATTTCGCTTCATCAACCATGCATAAAATGTCATAATTTAAGTATGCTGAAGTTGTCACGAATCAAAATGAAATTTTGTCTGCGTTACTTTGAATGTCAATTTGATGTTGCAATACACAGTTGTTGCTTTGTTAAACTTAAGGACAATGCAGCTGTCTTAAAACACCACAACTCATCCAACTTACCGTGACTAATAAAATTAGAAATCACCACTAAAAAAGGGAAAGTAAAAACATACATCTAAAATTATAAATGTTGCTGCCTTTGCTTTGCTTTGCGTTGCCGCCCTGCCATCTTTGAATCTCTCGTTCACTTGCCTTCCCGGTTCGGTCAAAAAAACGTTTTTCACGGCAGTCGGAACATGGTCAAAAAAAACATATTGAACATAGATGTCTCGCTTGGAAAACCAATACACCCATTGTGGTGGTACTTCCGCTTGATCTCCAAATAAGTTCATTGACACAATAATTTCCAGAGTAAATAATACCAGCAACACCCAGCATTGGCAGATAAACTCTAATGCGTAGATCAGTTATCGCGTAATGAATTGCATTGCAAGTTGGAGATGTTTCATACGTGAAGGAAAAGAAGGGATTCATGGTGAGGTCCGCGTGTTGATCACGTATATACGTAGATGAAGTGAAAACACACTAATGTCAAGCCTTTGACAACATAATACCTTACCATAAAAAAAATGAACTTCATCAGTCCTTTGAGGCAGTAGTGCAGGTTTGTTAAAGTGGGTTTCCATGTCGTTACTTCTTCTTTTGGCCACATTAAACGGAAACCACCAACTGTCCCAGGTGATAAACTGCCGAAACAATGGCATGTATGTTGTCACATGTGCGATACGTGGCGACAATTACGTCGGCCAAACAAAAAAATCATTTTCCGCAAGGTGGCGTAGCCATACATCGTTGTGGGGTAAATCCCACATTTAGGTACGCAAACACAAGGACGATAGCTGCTCTTGTTGGGCATTATGTCAGCAAGGCTTATTACCTGCATCCGTATTTTAACCGGAAGCTAGTTTGAAAGCCTAATCAAAAAACATCATACCATTTAATATTTAAATACCCAGCATTTCGATCCAGCTTGGGTGTATTGCTGCTTCTACGTTTGGTTTATGAGCGTTAACCATATAAAGCAGCACAATACTAAGACAAGGCTATAAATGCAGCTTTCAAATGACTTTTTACAACACATAACGACCATAACTAATTGTGCTCGCACTCCGTGGACGGTATGTGGTAATCAAGTTCCGCTTCCAAATTCCATTTGTTGTTAAATATTGATTGAAACCGCAACCGACACTTGTGTATGTTTGTTTTGTCTACGACAATTCCTGAATCTTTAACGACGGGGAAAACTAAAGTTTGTTCGGTGGTGCAATCTAGCAATCCAGCTGTCACGGATGTTGTATCATGGGAAGCGAACCAAAGTTCATTTTTGTACATTTTGAAACACGGATAGTCCTCTCTCTTGGTGTGATATCCACTTTTGCCTTGTAATTCCTGCATTTTTTTTTCTATCGTTCTTTTCGTTAACTTCAGTTTTCTTGGCAAGCGTCGTCGTTAAATTTAAATCAAAGCACATTTTATGCATTCGGTTCGACACATTTCTACTGTTCACCCAAACATCACCACAGACATTGTTTATTCCCTTTAATTCTTATCGTGGCAAATATTGACTTGTTTGTTCAGTGGTGCAAGAGAGCAACTGATGAGAGAGCAACTGATGACAAAATGGTCCGCCTTTTTTGGCCAGCAATTCTATTTATTGTTCAAGTATACGTAGCTGTTTCATGTGGAACTCAAAATTGTATTGAATTTATGGTGGAAGCTGTCTTGTTGTGTTACAATGGTTTAGACTGCGCAACAAATTATTTTCGTAAACTGGATATTCTTGCGCTCATGACAAACAATTTTGTATCAAGGATACAATTTAAACTAAAAAATTGTTTGCAAACTCAATATTACAACATTATTGCAATGTACAAAGAAACTTTCCTCGAAATAAGTTGACTGTAGGACATTGTATAGGTCTGCCCCGTAAAGCGCTCACCTCAATAATTTGGTAATGTATGTGGAAAAGTATCGAAACATTTCTCGAGAATTCCAAGTTGATAAAAACGTAAACATTTTGCACGATTGCATCAAAATTAATTGCGAAGCAGCAGCCGCAATGTTGGTTTCGGTCTGTATTAATTTAATGTTGGTTTAAGTACTCTGGCCAACTTTCCTAATAATTTGTACCTGGCAAATCTAAAAAAGTACCTGGCAAATCTAAACACAAATGTTTTAAATAATTGAATTAGTTTATCCACTGATCCAAATCTGAAACACTGCTTTTTATTATTTATTCAATTTCTACCTTGACTTGCAATGTATCACCAACTTCATGAAATTTTGTTTGCAAGTATATGGCTTTAAATTTGTTCAATAGTTTATTAAAACGATTAGCATTAAATATACAGCATTTTGGTATGTAGATATGTGGTTATGCACGTGCATGTATATAGGTACGCGTACAGAAATACTGCATAATTTCTCCCTACGCCGATAAAATTCTCATTGTTTGTCGCAAACAATCACCCTTAAGTGAAAGCAACATGATATGTCAAAACGTATTCTGTATGACAGGTAATCGTTTCGACATACATGGTCTACAGTCTGTGTTCGATATATGTAAGCTTTTTTGTAGGTGTTTTCATTTCCAAACCAACAGGTTGACATGACTAAGTAATAATTCGTCGTATCATTTGTTACACTTAAAATTAGCATAATTCACTGTCAACCAGTTTGGGTCGAAAAAGCCCAAAAAAATTGGGTCTGTTCATTGGGAAACCCAAAATATTTTTTGGGTTATTCAAACCCAAAAATTTTTGGGTTAAATATCTTCTTACCCTATAGATTTACCCAATAATCTTTGGGTAGAAACACACTTGACCCAATTTTATCTGGTCACTATTTTGGGTTTAAATTCACTATACCCAGAATCTGTGTCATTTTTTGCCCATTAATCATAGACATTGCACAGCTTGTTTTTTCGAAGAATCACATTTATTGTTTCTTGTCATTCTGTAGAAAGAACATGAACATTTAAAATAACTACAGTCAACACAAATAACTACAGGCTTATTTTGTCAAGTTGAACTGAATCATACATTGAGTTTTCAGGAATATTAAGCAGATATGTTTGAAGAAATTGCAGTGTTTTGGTAATATGTGGGCAGTATTGATAATTGAGAATATAATACACAGCAAATAAAGCTATGATGCCTTTAGAAATGCTGTCCACACTGAGCACAGGGTTCTTCTCCGCAAAAAGTGTATTTTTTTTGCGGCAAGAAAATGTCTCCATATACAATCAACACAGTTTGTTGCCGATCTCGGCCCTGGTATCTTCAAATGTTGTGTTGGCCTAAATAGTAAAACAATTTAGTTACATACTCAGTTACTATTGGCCTGTGCTAAATAATAAGGATGCTGCTTTCCAATACCTAAATTGTAATTTTTACACCAGTGGTTCCCAACATGGGGGTCGCGGGAAGGCTATCTGTGGGTTGCGACATATATGTGATGTTTTCATAACTTGTTACAACACATAGGCTACAACTAGTTCGGCCTGCTATCGCTTTGTCTTGTCAGGGACGATAAGCAGTAGGCTATATGTGCCACTAACATTGTGCACAGGCATTGTCATTGAAACATCACAGCAATTATTGTCATCAACAATGAAAGTATCAAAAAGCAGTTTAGGGCGTTCAGTTGTAAGTGGCAGTGAGATTTCAAGGTGCAGTGTTTTTCTTTAACCCTGGTCATGGAGAAGAAGCGTAAATATGTTGAAGAATATTTGAAGTTTGGATTTACCCGCATAATCTGCACTTGCACTGAAAAGCCTCCAGGTGTCTTGTGCAATGTGGTGCAGTGCTGAATCAAGCCGTCTAAATTAAACCGCCATTTACACACTATGCACCCCCAACACATGAAAAAAAGATTAGGAATTCTTCAAACGTCATGAGGCCGGTTTGAAACGTCAGAGATTTGACTTGGGAGGTAGTTTTCAGATTTTAGCGTTGTCAAATACTCAACCAAGGATTTCAAACTTGGCTATGAAGTTGCAAGTCAGCCGTCTTATGGAGCAAAGTGATTGCCAATAAATGATATACTGTAAAATGCACTTTGATTGATATTGCTGTTGGGAAAAAAATGGTGGGGGTCGCAAGTTAGTTTAAATCAATATAGGGGGTCACCAACCACAAAAGGTTGGGAACCACTGTTTTACACTATGCCCAATTTTAAATAATTATGCACAGAATAACCTTTTGGAAGCTAATAGCCTTGCTAGTCTTGTGGATATAAAATGAGTACATTAGGTCAATAAAAAAACTGCCCTCACACTAAATGACCTGGCCAATGACCCAAACAACAACAAAAATTTTCCATGAAAATATGAAATATGATTGCTTATACTTACAGGGCACAAATCTAGCAAATACCACTCCTGCCAACTTGCTGTTTTGTATTGGACTTCGATTAAGTACACAAAAGTAATCTTCTAACCATAAAGTGAACATCTACAAAAACAAAAATTTTGTAACATTTTTATGTGATAGTTTTTTCAGGCTTACCAGTAAAGCAATCATTCTCATCAAATGGCAAAAAGTCCAATATTTTTTTCATATAGGATGTTTTGTTTGGTTTTCCCGAAGAATATTTAATAATTGTTTGAAACAAGTTTTTGGCAATGCTGTTCAAAGCAGCTTCATCAGTAAAATTTTGTTTTCTTTTAAATTCACGAAGCAACTACAAGAAATAGAAATTACATTAAATTCAGTCCATAAATTTACAGTACCGCAGTCAAGCTATGGTTCAAAGCCGCTACAAATTGGCAAGTCAGAAGAAGATTTAAAGAATCAGCAGTGGAGCTCTGACTTGTCAATATGTGGCTTTGATGTATATGTAACAAAAATACATTAAAATACAATTAACATACCTCGTTGTACATAGTTAAAGCTGGCCATTCTTTTATTAATGTCATAAGAGAAGGATTATTTTCCAAAACAAAGTTTTTGCGGACACAAAATGTTTCCTCCATTTTTTCTGCAATAAGTTTTTTATTGCGCAGCAAAGTTGTTTTTTTAAATTCATGCAGCAGGATCTAAAATAATCAAGTCAAAAATCCATCATAACAAAGCTTTAAAAAGTTTAAATCCATACTTCTTTTGCCTCGTCATACAAGTTTTCGCCCCGTGTATGTACTTCATTTGATTGATGAGAAACCTTTCTTCGGTTTAAAGAAGGGTTGTTATATGCTCTTTTGATTTAGGGGTACCCATGACACTTCCGCTGTTTTTTAGCATGCACATTTAATCGGTCTGATATATTTTTGTACCAAAATGCCTGTGAAATGTAAATAAATAAGCATGGTTATTGAATTACTTGGTAAGTTATACTTCACTCTAACCTTGCCATCTGTTGCACCTAGTCCAAGACGAGCTGATTTGTACTGCTCCAAGAAAGCATCTAAACGCCTCGTTCTTTAGATGTCGGCATGGTCTGCAAAATATATATATATATATAGCTTATAGCCTACCTTTTCCAAGTTAAGTGTAATTTATCAAAGCTTTGGCAATTTTTTCACGTTTAAAGAAGTATATGTAAAACTTACTCTCAATTTCAGCATTTATTTGAAGAACTTCCCCTTGTGGGACATCTTCCAGAGTAGTCTTGACAAAATCAATTAAACCATGGATGCTTAAATCCATACTAAGTCTTTTTCACATTTTTTTTGATTAACTCACAAAATGATACACGAAACAGCTTACAACACTACCTGTAATTAAGAAAAAGGCGCGCCCAAACGTTCGGTAATCACGTTCACACAGGTAGAGAGTAGAGACAAAGAAGTTCAAAGAACTAAGACTGGGGAGGCAGGCAAGTTAGTTTGGCGCCCTTTTCAGTGAGCAGTCAGGCGTGACGCGCACATTGTTTGAACTTTAAAAAAATAATTTTGAAACACAAGAATTGTTTTAAAAAAGTTTTTGTACTTCACACGGTTGAAGGATTGTAAATTAGATTTTTTTTTTATAGTTTTAATGTGTAGTAATCAACGTACATTATAAAAATACATATTAAAAATACACATGTGTGTTCACTACAAATGGTAAATCTGTTTCGTCGAGCAGATTTCAATAAAATTCAGATAATTCAAGTGGTTTATTTTCACAAGATTGAGATTTATTATGAGCTCATTATGAGGATAATACACCATAGTAAGAGTATAATACAAATAAACTATTTTTAATTCTATCGCAGCATTACGTAATCAACCGGTGTCAAAAACATTTCGCAGCAGCGAGTGGTGCAAACAAAAGTTCTAACGGCGTAAAGCGATTTGTAGCTATACCGTATGAATGAAATTTTTGTCATTCTTTCTTTATAAGCTAGCTAGCCCTTAAACTGACATGTATGCAAACCATACCGACGATGTAAGGTTCAGACTTGTTTGCAAAATTGATAATGTATGGCAAAATAAAACAAAAAAAATAACCCAATTTTTTTGGGTACAGTACAAGCATCACTTTCAACAACAACAGTAAGCCCAATAATTTTGGGTATAATTATTTGGGTATAATTATTTGGGTAACTTTCCTTTGGGTATAAATCATAAAGGTAAAGCAGCATTTTACCCAAAAACTTTGGGTATGTTAACATTGTACCCAAAGTTGCCTTTGTAATTTTAACTAAATTGGTTTACAGTGTTATATATATCTCCAGTGGCTGCTTGTATATTAGGTCTTTTAAATTCTTTAACCAGTGCAGCAATCCTGTAACCGAAATCAGCAAATATTTGTAATCGGTCTGGCCAAGGTTTCACAAATTTATCCAACTCTTCAGGAGATGAAACTTTCAAAAAGAAAAGAAAGAAACCGATGTCTTTTGCTATCACGGCTCCTTCTCGGCTGGTCGTAAGTTTTTTCAATAAGTTTTTCGAATGTTCTGTTTCAAGTAGATCTTTCTTAATTTCTTTAAATTTTTTGACTTGATTTTTGTTACCGTGCGCTGAGCAAAGATCTAGAAAAAATTCAGTGTCCATTTCACAGTAACATTTCCAGTTTGCAGCAATACAAATAGCCCAAGTAAGACTGAAGGTATGAAAAACCAATGAAACTATTTGCACAATAGCAATAACATGAGGAATTTGCAATGACCCGTAACGGCACGTGTAGGAAGAATTGTTTATAGTACAGTTAACTGCACTAACATGTGAACTGATGTTGATATATTGTGAGCACAAAGAAATCCATACAACACATACCAAGATTGACAGAACGCTTCTTAAAATGTATAGACTTCTGGTCGTTGTTGTACACGAAAAGAACTTACAAATAGTCAACCCATTCGCTCCCGAGGAATCCTGATTCTGGTCACTACTTGGATCCAACGGTGAACCCTCATGACTTTCGACGTCTGCGTTGTTACCATTACGTTCATTGCTTGTGGAAGGCTGTTCTGTAGTCCTATTCGATTGTGCTGTGCTTCGGTTGGTGATAAACTTACAAACAATTTCTCTACAGCGCAGCCGTTCCGCCTTTTCGAGTTCCGGTGTTTCGGCTGAGTTTGACGTCGCGGCCACGTCGATCAGCTGTTCTACAGTTTTGTCAAAACCTTCGAACAATTCAAACTTCTTCCTAAAATCCTGAATTGAATTAGCACATGTGGGAACATACTCCCAGAAGTTATTACAGCACAGCAAGATCACGAAACACGTCGCTACAGTCCACCAGAAATCGGTTAAGAATGATTTGGTTGATTGTGCCAAACACTCGCTATTGACATATCGCGCAAAAGCTTGTCCATACTGATCGGCGATGTTAAAACTACCAGCAACACAATTTAATGGATTTGATGTAGTTTTATAGAATAGCAGTAAAGTTGAACTTGCCAAAACCGCCACTGTTAAAGTACGCAGAGATTCCCACCATGGTTTCATTTTGTGTGTCGAGAGAAGATCCCTCCACAGAATCTGGTTAAGCAACATTCTTTGATAAACTTTTGACTTACTTTTGTTGTTTAAAGTTACTTTCTAATGCTGGTTAAACAGTTCTTTTCAAATGCCTCTCCAGAACAACTTCAGAAAACCACACAGAACAGGTACCAGCAGAACAGGTAAGTAAAATATCCAGTTACTATTATTTTGGCGCGACAGCCCAACAATGCCATTGAACTTTAGCGAGGTGTATCAAACCGTTTAGACCTTCCCTTTGTTACTTGGTCTCGACTCCGGTTGTCGACAATTTATGATGTTTTGCTTCATCAGCCATGCGTAAAATGTCATAATTTAAGTACGCTGAAGTTGTCACGATTTAAATAAAAAAAATTTTCTGCGTTATTTTGAATGATGATTTCATGTAGCAATACCCAGTTGTTGGTTTGTTGAACTTAAGGACAATGCAGCTGTCTTGAAACACCACAACTCATCCAACTTCCCGTGACTAATAAACAATAGAAATCACAACTAAAAAAGTAAATAAATATATCAAAAATTATAATTGTTTCTGCCTTTGCTTTGCGTTGCCGCCCTACCATCATTAAATCTCTCGTTCACTTGCATTTCTGGTGTGGTCAAAAAACGTTGTTCACGGCAGTCGGAACATGGTCGAAAGAACCATAATGAACATAGATTTTTTCTCTTTATAAACCAATACACCAATTGTGGTGGTACTTCCGTTTGATCTCCAAATAAGGTTACAGACACAATAATTTTCAGAGTAAATAATACCAGCAACACCCAGCATGGGCAGATAAATTCTAATGAGTAGATCAGTTATCGCGTAATGAATTGCATTGCAAGTTTGAGACGTTTCATACGTGAAGGAAAAGAAGGGATTCATGGTGAGGTCCGCGTGTTGATCACGTATATACGTAGATGAAGTGAAAACACACTAATGTCAAGCCTTTGACAACATAATACCTTACATAAAAACAATGAACTTCATCAGTCCTTCGAGGCAGTAGTGCAGGTTTGTTAAAGTGGGTTTCCATGTCGTTACTTCTTCTTTTGGCCACATTAAACGGAAACCACCAACTGTCCCAGGTGATAAACTGCCGAAACAATGGCATGTATGTTGCCACATGTGCGATACGTGGCGACAGCTACGTCGGCCAAACAAAAAAATCATTTTCCGCAAGGTGGCGTAGCCATACATCGTTGTGGAGTAAATCCCACATTCAGATACGCAAACACAAGGACGATAGCTGCTCTTGTTGGGCATTATGTCAGCAAGGCTTATTACCTGCATCCGTATTTTAACCGGAAGCTAGTTTGAAAGCCTAATCAAAAAACATCATACCATTTAATATTTAAATACCCAGCATTTCGATCCAGCTTGGGTGTATTGCTGCTTCTACGTTTGGTTTATGAGCGTTAACCATATAAAGCAGCACAATACTAAGACAAGGCTATAAATGCAGCTTTCAAATGACTTTTTACAACACATAACGACCATAACTAATTGTGCTCGCACTCCGTGGGCGGTATGTGGTAATCAAGTTCCGCTTCCAAATTCCATTTGTTGTTAAATATTGATTGAAACCGCAGTCGACACTTGTGTATGTTTGTTTTGTCTACGACAATTCCTGAATCTTTAACGACAGGGAAAACTAAAGGTTGTTCGGTGGTGCAATCATGCAATCCAGCTGTCACGGATGCTGTATCATGGGAAGCGAACCAAAGTTCATTTTTGTACATTTTAAAACACGGATAGTCCTCTCTCTTGGTGTGATATCCACTTTTGCCTTGCAATTCCTGCATTTATTTTTCTAGCGTTCTTTTCGTGTACTTCAGTTTTCTTGGCAAGCGTCGTCGTTAAATTTAAATCAAAGCACATTTTATGCATTCGGTTCGACACATTTCTACTGTTCAAATGGTTCGCCTTTTTTGGCCAGCAATTCTATTTATTGTTCAAGTATACGTAGCTGTTCTGTGTGGAAATCAAAATTGTATTGAATTTATGGTCTTGTTGTGTTACAATGGTTTAGACTGCGTAACATATTATTTTGGTAAACTGGATATTCTTGCGCTCATGACAAACAATTTTGGATACAATTTAAACTAAAAAATTATTTGCAAACTTAATATTACAACATTCTTGCAATGTACAAAGAATCTTTCCTCGAAATAAGTTGACTGTAGGAAATGTAGGTCTGCATCGTAAAGCGCTCCCTCTATAATTTGGTAATGTACGTTGTTAATTATAGTCTTTCTTTCCGATCAAAATTGCATTTATTATTGACCTCTAAGAGGCAAAACTGAGAAATTCAGAGGCGTTCTTGCAACAATTTACGGTAAAGCGCAGAAAAAAGAGATTGACATGTCTTGTCATCGCAATCGCGCACACACGAAAGGGATTATGTCTCAGTCGGTCGTATATGTTACCAAGCACTTTGATCAATTTGCAAATCCTAGATATGTAGCAATGAGCGTTAATTTATGAGAACAAAATCGATGGAATCTCAACAAACAGTTGGCACAAACTAGAATCGGTTAATTATGTACAGTTCAATATTAACAATCATATTCCTGGTCCTGTTCACTCTTTACTTGGGTTTTCTTAACAGGCCAACAAGATTCAAACATTACAAGTTTTTTCTGACAAGCCTTACGTAAGAACGCCTTTTCAATATCCCTGATATCTAGAGAACTTCCATATGCTTGTATTGCTTGTTGAAAGCTCACTCTGGCTTGTTTAATCCGTTGTTCGAGTGCAGCTTTTACACCAGGATCAAATTTATCAGCAGATTTTCGCATAACCTCCAACGACCCAGTGTGATGATCAGATGCATACATAGCAAAGTAAACGTCTCCAAGCAACTCAAGGACTTCTGCAAACACACGTAGCCTCTTAACTCTTGCAGGAGCGTGGTTAATGAGGGTTTTCAGGGTGATCTCAGCTTCAGGAGATCGTTGAAGCATGTAATTAACACGAGCAACATAAAGCCCACATTGGAAAGCTTTTAACTGTCGTAAGTCTTCATTACATGGTTCCACTCTTTCTATTTTCAACTTACAGCAAACCAAACATCCTAGGACAATAGAAGTTACAACTGATGTTTGTGTTTTGCTAATGAAATCGTTACTGAGTGCGCACAACTCGGTAGCGCATGCGTAAACACCGTTAAGCTTTTCATTGGGGTCGTGTAATTTATAAAAACACTTCGATGCCAGTATCGTAAATATAAGGCCGTCATGCAACTTCCCTTCTTCATGTTCTAGTTTTGCGTATTCTAGCAAATGTTGACAAGTCGACAATTTTCCGCTGTCTACAGTGTTTGCTAAAATTTCAGCGTATCGATCTGCTTCATCTAAGTTTCCTGTTTTGCAACTTTCTTTGACACGTTGTCGATTTTTCAAAGTAATTGAAGTTGAAAGAGCATTGTATACCTCGATATCTATGTGATACAATAGTGTTAAGCATGCGATTTTAATAAATCTTAAAATTTCCTACCATGATCTTTGAAGTATTTTCTAATTCTGTTCATGTACTTTGGCTGTTGAAAGCTTAAACTTCGCCCTTAATACAGGAAAAAGATCCCAAATTTAAGTATATTTAAACATATAACTAATTGATTGGCAGAACGTTTGCATGATCTGGACAAAGTGTTTTTAATAAACAATTAACCCAGCAACCTGTTAATCAATTCCATAATGCCTACATTTTCAGTAAAATTGTTACATATATATGTCGTGGTATCTCTTTACCGCCTACTAACGGTTACTGGCGATTTCTATGACAGCTCTTGCGTATGGAAAGTGTGAGAATTCACGCAAAGGAATTGTTGTGTGAAAAGCTTACTTTTTATCGCTTTAACGATTTTCATGAAGGCATACACCCTACTGGTTTGAAGCAGGTCCTATAAGCACTAAGGAAAAACCTGTTACAAAATTGCTTGTTTACCTTTGCCAGGCGCATTTTTCGGGGTGATTTCGCTTGCTTGACCGGTGGGTTCAGTGATTACAAGATGACTATACACACGAATATTTGTTCCAGGTTTTACTGACATGTCTGAAGAGAAGAGTATTTTTAATTTTTGTTGTGCTGCTGTTCCTGCCAAACATTATATGTAAAGAATTGTCCTTCTGGCAATAAAATATCGTAGATGTAATTGTTACGTCTTGTTTAACTCCCTGTCACTTTACGGTGCCAGCGTTACCCCGTTTTCTGGCGTTGTTACTGTAATGTGTACATGGTGAATTGCTGTTCCATAATCCTGAAGCAGTTTCATCCTTGATAAAAGCGTGACAATATTGCATTCCTATATGCAGTTTAACGAAATTACTTTTGTTTATTTTTCTTAAGTGTAGGCAACTTACAGGTATAAATTCATCTCCATCTTTCTTTTGTGAATGTTGTTTGCATTTTTCCTTGTCAGTACTGCAATACTTTTTAAATTATTATGCAAAGAAGTCAATATATGGACTTTATGTAATTAAATAATACCGAAATAAACAATTTACATTTGTTGTGTGATTGGTTGTTCCTTATCCTTGCCTGAAAACGAACAGACTTCATAAAGGAACTTATAAACAGTAACATGCCACTTTATTCGTAATGCCAACCAACCTTCAAACTTTACCACCATGTTGTGAACATGTTCGTCTTCTAAGTCATAGTGTTTAAAGTTTCCTGTGTGTTTAAAGCGAATTTCCTTTTTTCTGACTCCCTGTGCTGCATCACAAACGAAAGTT
Organism: Ascidia mentula; assembly: GCF_947561715.1. Lineage (NCBI taxonomy): Eukaryota > Metazoa > Chordata > Ascidiacea > Phlebobranchia > Ascidiidae > Ascidia > Ascidia mentula. The sequence goes on along the minus strand of NC_138568.1, from coordinate 16,754,610 downwards.
ACAAGTTCTATCTTTCCCGCCATTTGCTTTGTGATGTCAGGTGTTTGTGACGTCACAGTATGTATGTTTGACGAAACGTGAGTTGGTCACGTTGTTTGTTGTTAGGCTTAAGTTTTGTTATGCTGCTTTTAAGTCACTACTATATGTTGAATGAGGTAGCCTAATTATCGCTGTAGCCAGAAAACGTAGTAGTCATTTGTCTATGAATAAGTTGGGTTTTTGTTTTGCGGGTGTCTGGGCCTCCAAAATGTTTTTGTTTTGTAACTGATATACCTATACATATTCTTTACAACAGAGAATAGACGTTGTTTCAAAGTTTGCTATAGTGAGGAAGTCTCCAGGCCGTGCTGATTTGACAATGAGAAGTATTGCAATTATAATTAGAAAGATATTTTTATGCTTGTACCTAGGTTTGCAATATTCTGATCATTGTCAGATTGGAATACCAATACTTGTGTAGGATCTTCGTAGGTTGCTTCTTCCTGTCCAATGTCTAAAATGTGACAAACTATTGCATGATTTTGCGAATCCTCAAAACTAATGTCAGTTGAAAGAAAAAACTTTGTGAATGACTACAAGAATCAGCCCGTGCAGGGTGGTGTCTACCCATGGATCTGTATATAATTAAGTGTAACAGACGCTCGTCGTCAGTGCATGTGATCTTTTTTTTTAACTTTATTATAAATTCCCTCTATTGACATCGTCAGTTGAACTGATTCTCGATGTCAGTTGAATATACTGTTTTATTTCGCCTTTGTTTTAACGAGATATTGTACTAAGTTACTTTTATGGTTAAGTTTGTACAAGTCACCTTGGTAAGCGTTGCCCTCCAAAACGCCTTGCACCGCACGTCCTGTTGCTGGCACTGGTGCGCTGATATCTATGTTGGTACAACGTCGCTAAATGTTGATTACAAATTTGTAATATAGTTATCGCCTTTACCCTTGGTTATCAAGCGAGGTTTAGTTGTTGTTGCTTTCGATGTCTGCAAAGAAACACAACATAACTAAGAACAGTGAAACAGCCCACACAAAAAACGATATTATATACAGCGACATTGCATCCAAGCTGAATTAAATCCACGATTTGGAGCGAGATACGAAAAATTAGGCACCGGTGAGGATTGATTTCACAGCTTTGGTCCACTGGGCTTCGGGAGCACAAAGGAAAGCGTATATTTAGGATAAATTACAGTGGGGCGTGAACGCATAGCGCACTTCGAATATGTTGGGAATCTCCACCTTCATATTCAGCCAAAGCTAAAATAGTGCATCATTTCGCATGCCAAGAAAGGATCGTCCCATATGCGATGGTTTTGGTCTAGTTCGACTGCAATGCCGCTGTATCATAACAGACTAGGTATTTGTAGAAATGGAAAGATACCTAAATGTTTACCTACCTTAAACAATTCTCTTGGTCTAATCTTGACTTTTCGCAGTGTATCGAACTTCCTGCTTAATAAATTTTAAAGCCATGCCGAAAACCGAAATTAACATGTTTTGAACTAACTTGTCTCGTTTAGCTCCTTCCAAATTCAAATTCGCGGTTACTTTCTGCACTTCTGGTTGCTTATTCTCCAGTTTAATGTTGCTTAAAGGAACATCTTTACAATAAAGTGTATATAATTATTTTAATTTACGCAAGGTATTGCCATAAGTATGAAACTCGTGTCACACGAAAGTGCTGAGCGGTGTTGCTCCACCAATACAAATTAGGCGAAAAGTATACTTTTTGTTCCTTTTTAAACTTTGTGCGAACGTATTGTCAGACTTATGATGGTTTCTAAGAAGGAATGTATATGAGAAACTGGCAAAATTATCGCCAAAGCACCCCATTATTCGAATATTAGTCGTTAAACAGCGCACGTTAGCTGACAAAATTAACGACTTGAAGCGGGGAAAATGGAATTTATCGATCTATTGTTGGACGCTATGTCCTATATATCCTGCTTCATATCCTGTTTTGCTAATGGTTAGCGTAACGTGCTGTGTCAGATAATGTGCGCTATCTGACGACTAATAGTCGACAATTGGGTTGGCCAAAGACATTGTCGCATCAAATATGTTTCAGCAAGTAATTATCATGAGAACGATACGATTTTACTGTTACCTAGGTTTGTAATATTTGGATTATTGTTCGGTTTGACCCGTTGGAATACCGACACTTGTATGGGCTCGTAGGTTGCTTCTTCTTGTTCTATGTCTTGAAAGTAAATCAAATCTCAAATAAAAATACAACATGCATTTTTCTCTAAAATAGCGTTAGTTAATAAATTTTTGTTCTGGTTTTGGAATTCAAAATAATGCCATGAGCTGAGGAAATCATAACTTATAAGAGGACTTCCGTAACTCGCCGCTTCCAAACTAGATTGTAGTTTTACCAACAAGGTTTTACTTAATGCATTTGTACCAAAGTATACTTGATCCGAAATTCCATGATTGCACGGTTCTTCGTACGCGTGGGGTGCAAGTGGGTCATCTCGGTGTTGGCGAGTGTCTTTGTAACATGCTATTTATTTGATATCGTTTGTAACTTAGTAATTGCCATAAATAAAATGTTTGCTCATAGTTCTGAGAATAAAGAGACTGGCCCATATTCAAACTGATGATGGCATAAGTTCTTGCCGAAACGTTTTTCGTAAATGAAACATGATAAATGTTAAGACTGGTATGGGCCAGTCTCTTTATTCTTAAAATGTTTGCTTATGTGAAAAGTTTAACCGTGTTACCACACCAACATCATTTACGTGCAAAGTCAATTGATTGTATATTGCTTCGGTGACGTGAATGGGATGAAGGTGGTTCCGTGAAGCTGCAAAAAAATATTACGTCACTGATGATACACAAGTTAGTCCGAAAACAGTTATATAAATATGTCACTGTAATCTGGATTATGAACCAGTTTACGTTCAGGATTACTGTGGTATGCACTGATTTACGGAAGGAAAAGTCAATTGCATTGCAACGGAAAACGGCTACTTCCTTCTGCTGTTGTTGCGTAATCACACCTTCCGATATGATGATACAAGAAACGCATATATCCGAAATCATGTTCCCCAAAAAACTAAAACAAACCGCACCTTGGTTTTGCCCAACCTCGTTCTGTGTTGTTGAAACATGTCGTAGGGGATGTGGAAAACGTTTTTCACCGAAACGCGGTGGGTATTTCGGCCAATTCGAGGGTAGGAAACGAGTTTGTCCAATCGGTTTGTTCATTTTCCTAAAAATAAGCCTTACAAAAACTACCGGTAATTTTACATTGACCAAATGTGAAAGAATACAAAGAATTTGTAATGCACACTTAGATATGCTTTTGCAAAATAGTTGTTTCTTATTGCCAAGCAAGCGTTTGCAAATTAACATAGCGCAGCCTTCAGCCAAAGCATGCTATGCAAATAGTTGCTCTTGGGGTGATTTCGTCGCCCTCTAAGAGAATAGCATTGGAGTTTTATATGCTTGAACTACGAAGCGAGAAAATAATCCGGTTATTGTGTGAGTTATGAATCATCACTCGCATTGTGGAAAAGTCTATAATCGGTTACCTTAAGTACTTAATTTTTAAGAGTCAATTAGGCCTTCGCTTTGAAACAATTTGTTGGGTGATTCAACGTATGTAAAACAAGTATGGCATACTTGACATTGCACATTTATCAAACATTCATGAACAATCTGTCAAGTTATGCACCAGGAAACTGGTTTGTGACCTTAGACTATTGTTGCATTGCTATGGACCAATTACGGATCGTGGGGTTTTCCAAACGAACAAAAAGGAAAAAGTAAGCTTACTGTGCTGCATGTCCAAAGATTCCAGAGACGACCAGGTGGAATCTGGACGAAAATGTAAATCACATTCCATTGAAGCCAATTGGGCTTCGTACAGAGCTTTCTGTCTTGCCAACTTTCCATGTTGACTCAAAAGATCTTGTAATTCTGGCTTAACTTCCAGTGCTTTTGGTCGATCTGAAGGCACTTGGTTCATACATCGACTCATTACAGACTTTAACTCATTTTTAACTGAAGACGTTTCCCTGTAACTTAAATACGGCCGTTGCCACTTTATAGTAACAGGAAACGTTTGTATATTTACAACAGGAGGGGTCTGACGTTTGATAATGGTATACAAAGTCACACCAAAGCTGAACAGATCTTCTACCCTTGAGACTGGTAGGTTGGCGTTATTGAATCTTTCCGGGGCGATATAAACGATATCATCAGGCAAAAATCTATTGTCTCTATCGCTCGTGTTCATCATCCCATGAACACAATTGATTTTACACCGAAAATCGCCACTTACAAGAACATTTCTTGGTGTGAGATTATTGTTTGTAAGTATTTTGTAACTCGTGGAATGGTGAAGATAGGAAAGTCCATCGGCAACATCAGATGCAAAACTCAACAACAAAACATCGTCCATTTTGAACGTTTTATTTAAAACAAGTTGCTGGAGGTTTCCTCGAGGCAGATACTCCATAACAACCCCGAGTGAAGATCTCCATGTTGTGTATCCGCATAACCGAACAATGCGATCGTGACTGGCCTGCTGCAAGATTTCAACGTCCTTTAGCAACCTGCAAGTTATAAAATATCGCAACCATAAACGTTGCTGAAAATGACAAGAAATTACGTGTTTTTCTGAATTTCCTTTTCTTCTCCTTGGTCATGTAAAGTAAAATGTTTCACAACCACGCACTCGAGCGATTGGTGGAAACACAACTTCAAATTTTTACAAGATTGTAATGTTGGAGGTATTTTGCTTGCAGGAACACACCAGATAGAGGTGGCACTGTATCGTTTGATCTAAACAGATTACTTTATTTATATATATATTTTTTTAAATACGAGGTAATCGATTGATCCTGCACCCACGCATCTTCTTTCCCGTGAATATTTGATAAAACACATTGACTTTTGTTTACCTCGTGTATTCTATCCATCTTTTTCTAGGGTCGCCAATACTGGACAGTGTCGTCAACAAAGCCTTTTTTCAGTTGACTAACATGTAATACGGCTAATTAATATTGCATAAATTTATCTAACCATGATAGTTTGCAACGTCTCTTAGTTTGTCAAACTTTGATGCACATGTGACTGCGAATAAAACGTAATGTCATCTGACGAGGACCAGCTAATAATGCTTCTGACGTTGCGTCAAACCGTGAAATATGCTCACGCTTTAAGAGTTAAAAATGGAAATCGATTTCAGTTATTTTGCGAAAGAATTTCGTTCGTCAGTTGCTAATTAAACAGCAAGGCCGAAATAATGTTTGTTTTTTCCCGTCAATTCGTTTAGCGCCAAACATTAATTAAAAGATCGATATCAAGCGACCCAACAGTCAGAGACAACGCCTGAAGTGTCAATTATACGCCATGACGTTTGCTGTCTAGGAAGCTTGTCAAATATCCGTTATGTTACAATTTTTTTGTAGGACAGATGGCGCGTTCTTCTCTAAAAGGAACATAGGCTAGTTTATTTATTCTGAAGAGTATGCTTAATGTATTTTGTGAACAACATATATTTCCTCCAAGAAATAACATCACACAGATGAAATGTGTGCGGGAAAGATTCGACATAGAAAAAGTTACTTTTGTCAAATAGGCTTTTCAGTCTAGCTGGATCAGCCTCTTTTCTCCTGACTAGGCGGAGCGAGATCTGAAAAATCAAGCTCCCATTGAGGTTTGAACTCACGACCCTGGGCTGAGCTTACATGTAATAGCATATAGTTGCAAAATAAGTTAACGTCATTCCGAAAATGTTTTTAAACCCCTGAACTACACCAACAGCGCTAATTAATCCTTTGATGATTTTTTCTTCCCAGATAGTTTGTTTAGGTTACGAACCTGATGCAAATCAGTTCCTTACGTACTACCAAATCAAATCATGTTTATTTTGCGCAAAAAGCAACTACACGGATGAACGATGCACAAAACAAATGTAATGACATGCTGGGCACCGATAACCATCAAGGTTGTTAAGTCAGGCGCCTATGTTTGATGTGATCTCCTCACGGAATATCACCGTCTGCCGAAAGATCGCAGCCAGTCGCACGGAGAGGTGATGGGTTGCGACAGGTTGCATGTGACGGTAGGTGGCCACCCGGCCGTGTTGGCCAAAGCAAAACCCATCGTCACGCCAGGTCGTTTCTGAGAACCCGATTTTAACCTTGCGCTTGGCCACACATAGCAAAGTGGAACCATCCAATGTGGCGGGCCAGTCTATAGTTTGCTTTATTTTTCGACCAATATGTGTTCAATCTAGTTTCTGTGGAGATCTGTGCTTTAAACTTTTTAAACCGAAATTGTGGCTCTCTAGCTCCAATGTTTTTATAGCGGGACTTCTGCTTCTGTAGTGACTTATTAGAAATAAGAAATTGTAAGCGTTTAGTTAAGATGTTTCATAGATTGCTTTGATAATATGTTTTTATTCGTAAACATGTCTCTTAAACCAAAGTAAATACCCGATGTAAGTATTGCTCGTATGAAGCCAAACTAGCCCAATTGAAAAACTTTTTTATATTTTGCAGACATTTTAGAACACATCATAACGTTTTACTACACTGTGTTGCCATGATGGTAGTGCCCTGAACGCCAACCAGTCTCAATTGCATTTTATGATACTTTCATGATCATGAGGGGTAACATTTTGAAATTTGCCCAGCAAGGTTTGTGGCCTGCTTTAACTGGAGGATGGCATTACAACCCTAATCACAGTAATTTCACAAACATATTCCACATGTACACTTGGCTCTTTCTGCTGTGCTTTCCCTTCACATTATACCTGGTATGTATGGGTTTAAAAGTACTTATTAGATTTTTTTTGTCTTCAGTTATGTTCTTGTGTACAGGGTACTACTATAACATGGACTGTTACGGTTGTGTACACACTTGTTTTGGTTGCTATGATTGGATGCATTAAGTTGACCAGCGCCCACTTGCACAAAACCTTTGATGTCAGTGAACAAATACAGCGAAAAACAACCCCAGTTGTTGAAGGTTGGTCATATTTGGTGCACATTTTTGTCAAACTCATTTTTGTCCTCTAACACTTTAGAAACTTCGGAACAGAATGGTGAACAAATCGCATCCACAGACAGTCGGGTTCGGTTTGATTCTTGGAGTAAAATTGAAGCTGGTGACAACAGGTGCTGGAATAGGTTGTAAACTGAAAAAACATGTGATATTGAGTAACATCTTAATCTTACACCCTAAGATTGTGGCAGTTCAAGTTATTTGGAAACAGTGTGCTTAATTGTTTCTGTGCTATGTTCGAAGTTGTAGTTACGTTCGTCAGATAGTCTTGGTAAACATGAGGGACTGAGAAATGATGCTCTGATTAATGTATATGTGTGGATTTGCTTGATTGTTCGTACAATTGCATACTAGCTGTGTTCTTTAGGTCCAATCAAGGTTCATTTCCAGACCATAGTGAGACAGCTGGACACTTAGAATTGTGGGAAGAAATTTCTCGTCAAGTAAGTGAAAAAAAAAAGAAAATTGTAACATCTGGCTCTACAGCAGAGCTGAAACTTTAAATTGGAATCTTCCTGCAGCCATTTTATATTCGTAGAGCAAGAAAAGAATTTTTTTCCGGTAATATCCACCTTTACACAAACCTTCATTCACTAACCATACCATAATTGACTTTTTGCACACAGGGAAACTGCATGCCATTGAAACCAAGTATCTGTTGAAGAAAGACATTTGTCCTTAGAATAACGAAAAATATGCTGATGTCGTTAACAAATTGGCTTTTTTTTTAGTCAGCAGTTTGATAAGTTTTGACCATCTTATTTTGAAAAAACAAACAGAAATATTATAAGCTGTTGTCATATGTGAAGTATAAAAAATGCCAAAAAGCTGATTTTGAGAAACCCTATATTATGAAACACTTATCACTTTGTTGCAGGAATTTTCTGAAGTGGAAATTTTCAACTCCATTTTAGACCTCCAAGAAAACAAAAAAAGTGAAGAAAGTTTTTTCTATTAATTTACAAAATATGTGTTTTAGTCAAGCAGTAGCTACTGGGTATGTGGTGGTCTAAATAGCTTAAATATTCATCTAACTCCAAATCTGCATATTGACAATGATTTCTATATGCAACATGTTTCACTTAAATGTAAACAATTATGGTAGGAATTCAACTCAAATCTAGGGATTCATGCAAGAAGCAAACACTAGCAAAGCGCACCAATATCAAAAGAGGATTTTGTCACATTTTTTATGACCATATAAAATTTGTGTCGTCAATAATTATTTGACTGCAATTGGAAAAATGTTTGGCTGCAACCTGCAAGTATTCAAATTCCACCAATTCCAGAATATTTTCTGTGTCAGGCTGACCTAATAGTAAAATTGTACTTGTGTTTTGTAGCGCATGTTGCTCATGTCCATGCACATAACAGCAACATTCCGAAAGAGCCAACAAAAGTGAAGCAAACAAATCGAAAGAAGCGACAGTTGCCGGTTGATAAATGTGTAAGCTTGCCAGATGTTAGCAACAGTGACAGCGATACATCGACAGACCAGAGTCTGGTATGTAACTGCATGGCTAACCAATTACTATTGTGACCATAAGTTGTGGATTTGTGTAAAGCTTGGTCAGCCCATGTGTTAAAACACTGAATATCAGTCTATAAACAAGGCTGCCACCATTTTAAAACTTATGGATGAGTGAAAGAAAAGCAATGGTTTTCTTGTTAAAGAAAAGTAATGATTTTCTTGTTGTAATGTTTCTTTATTCATGCTTGTGGAAGGTTTCCTGTAGTGGTGATATTGTCTTCAGACATAGGGATGTCACAAAACGAAGTATCCTTCTCAGAAGTAAAAAAAATATTATTCAGCATGACAATGTCTTTTAAAATAGGAATAAATTTTGTAGGGATTTTGTGACACACCTGCCTATATATCTGGAAATTTGTAACTTTCCATGTCCAAACCAATGTTATGTATTCTTAAACTAGCATCAAAACGCATGGATTTTTTTTTGAATTTTTTTTTCAGGCTTCTCCAGTATCGTCGGACTCTGAAAAAATAACTGTTGTAGGTAAGTTTCATTGTTTAAATGTTATTTCTCTCTGTCCCCACAAGCATACAATCTTAGCAATTAAACATGTTCATTCCAATATTGAATGTATCTAGTCGTATGGTCGTTACATTTGGTAAATTTGTTGCTGCTACTTGTGCATAGTCATGATAGAAGTAAAAAATCATGTATTTTCTAACACAATTTAGTTTTTTTAACTTTATTTGTTAGATGGATCATATATAGCAGTGGCTATTGTTACATTGTGTTTTAATGCTCAATAGTTTCAATGTTATATTTCATTGAATTGTTTCTGATTTTTGTTCATGTGGCAGTAACATGCATGAATACACAAATTACAGTTGCCATTTTATCCAATTACCCATTCATACAAACACAATGAATGCTCCCATTCATCCAGTACATCTTTTCTAAATCAACTTGTATGCAACGAAGAATTTGTTGTGTAATAAATGTGTTGTGTGTGTTTCTTCCCCCCCCCCCAAAAAAAAAAACAAACTATTCTATGTATATGATTCCCTGCTTAGCCCGGCCAAATTGTTGCAAGATATCTGTCCTGTTAGCTTAACCTGTGTAATTAAACTGTATGATGCATTCTTTCAAGAAAAACCATTTCAAAAACAAAGAAAGGCTGGTTTCAGAAAACGAGAACGGCCTGTTCGATTTATTAGAAAATCACCTGAAGCTGAGGGTAAAAAACTGAAAATTCATCATTGTGATGTGATTTTGTTTCATCTAAATTGCAGTTAAACAATTAATTGCATGTGCATAAGATTTAATCATTATTTTGCATACTGCTACGGGGGGTGCATGTTCCAATCTTGTCGCAAATAAATTTTTGACATAGATTTTTTTGTGCAATAATTAATTAATCGAAAGCTAAACTGGGTGATAATTGTGCGTGTCAAAAGAATGGCCTGTAGTGCAAATAATCCTCTTGGAAATTACCTAATCTATGGTTGGTGTTAACCAGTAATTTCTCAGGACAAGGCATGTGCCAATCGAACTTTAGTTTTCAACTTGATCAACTGATTTGTTTGTTTCTCACCCAGTCCTTTAGTATTAATGCCAGTGCAAAAACATTATTAAGGAAAACATCTGTCTAGACCATGGATAGAACAAAACCATTCTAACTAATTTTTTTTCAGCAGCGAACACATGTAATTGAATTTAAATTGTGCATGTACTGTGAACTGTGGTTAAAATAAATGGTGTTTATTTTGTCAAAGAAGCCCTTTTCCACATATATGTAACATGCATTATGCATGATTGTGATTTTTAGGCTTCTGTTCAAAATAACTTTCAACATTTCATGATTTATTGCATGAAGCATAATCATACGTATTTGTGCTTCAATTTTGTTTGCCATCTATTAGTGAAATAAAAAACAAATAATTTATTGGTGGTTCAATACTAAGTTTTGTTTGTTATATAAGCACGTAATAAAAGTTAATAGTTTTTACGATATTGCAAATGTGAATTCTGTTTATATTAATTGGAGCACCAGATCTTTAAAATTTTCTTTATTGCTTTCTGTTTACCAGAGGACAACCCAATGGTTGATGGAGACAAGCCAGGAATGAGCAGTCGCAAACGAAATGCTTCAAGTAGTGATCCACAAGCTCCCAAGTATAAGCGCAGTTTGTCTTCTACAGATGTGGAAACTGGAGGCAAAAATTTGTCAGCAGGGGTGAATTTTCTTGCTTATATCACCGAAAATAACTTGTTATATCTTGTCTACAATTTTGTGCACTATATGTTATTGTTCCCGATAAGTCAGAAATTTGTGTTTTTTGTAGGAAGGAAATCTAGATGTCACAAGACTAAAATCACACTCATTGCCCTCAACTGCTGCAAGTGGTGATGCTCCTGTATTTGTGTAAGTATCACCTTAAAGCACAGGGCCAAAGGGCCTAACCCTTATGGTGTTATACGTGGTTCTTTCCAGTTAAAATGTATCTCGATTCTGCATTAATTCACTGGCATAAGTTGTTGCCAGATGTTCAACCATTCGCTAGTTCTTCATATTTCGACCCATAGATTAAGTGGTGGTACTATTAATCATTCCATTTGATGCACTGAAATGTTTATTTATATTGCCTCAATGTGAATTACTGCCTAGGGTAAATTTCTGTGCTGAATTTTATTGTTTTCTTCCATTTTAGAGCAAAGTTGCCTTGTAAGGATGAAGAATGCATGGAAATTATGCTAGAGAAAGGGGATGATTTTGTTCATGTCTCTTCAAAAGTTTGTTTAGAAATTTTTTTTGTGAATTTTTTTGTGTCCAAGACTTCAGTGTTTGCGTGTCCAAAATATGTAAAATATGTAATCGAATTGCACATAGTGAATGGAAATAAATTTATAATATTTAATAACTGGGATTTTTATTCAAGTAATTGTGGAAAAACCCGCTGGTTCTATTTTCAGTCGTCTGATGTTAATGTGGGTGATGATGAAAACAATCTGACATCAATTTCAACCGAACAAGTTTCTGCTTCAAGTTCCAAAAAGTGAAAAGAGATTTATTGTTTTGTTAATTTAAAACTTTTGTTATTTCAAACAATCTTCCCAAAAAACATGTTCAAAGCCTTACACTTGATTAAGAATCACCAACACATAGGATAAAATTTGTATAATTACTGGTATTGACATTTATTTGGCATGGTATCAAATTATGTTTAAAAAATCGGCGATAATTCATCTTTCAATTTTATTAACGTTGCGTGTAATGTTTGTAGTGGATTAGTTTCCGAAGTAATGTGATAATATGGACATACCTTTTGCAGTACTAGTAAAGAAAAGGTTGTGAATATCAAGGATGATACTAAAGTGCCATCAGGTGTGTGCAATTTTTGTTTATTGTTGGTGATTTATGTCATTTCTTTGTAACTTAAAGTAGTAAAATATGTTTTCAATTTAATGATTTTCAGTTTTTTTAGCATAAACCTTTTGTTATATGAATAATATACGTTTATTAGAAGCATTCACACCTTTTGCATTTTATATTTTTGATTAAACTAACCATTTTAATTTAAAATATTTTCAGGATCATCAAATGCTGACAACATCAGAAAGAAGTTTACCGACGAATCAAATAATCGAATCTCACTCGAAGAATTTCTAAGCGAGTCATCAGCATCTATTAGAATGTCTAGTAAGAAAATGACACCAGACCATGAATTTTCATCAGTTTGCACTTCCAGAAACTTTTTTAAATGCTGCCCTGTTGCTAACACTGGAAAACTTAAAGCTGTTCGAGCCATACCTTATATTAATTATTTTTGTCTATCTTGCAAATTTATTTGTTTTCACAATAACAAAACTAGTCATCAGCATTTCTGACTTTAAGTGAAGTATTTTTGTTTTTGCCGATGAAGGTCATGTAGATCGTCGTCCTGTGCGATTCTTTCCCTTGGATTATGGTGAACCAACACATGCAGAATCTCCTCACAAAGTTGAAACTGATGCTGCTGAAGTCCCTTTGCTATCTTCATGTGAGTAAACTTTCTTATGTGGAAAAAATTGTTTGTTGACCTTTCTATAGGTGTTGTATCAATAAAAAAGGAATGTAATATTCTAATACATACAAGCTGCTTGTAAAATGAGAACTATTTTAGTGTAAACTGCATATAAGTATTGCAAATACGTCTTTGAAAGTGTCAAAAACATTTTTCAATGGAAGTATTTGGGGTTAATGTTGTAAAGGCATTTTGAATTTTCTTTGTAAATGTTGGGAAGTGACTTCTTTTCTTTTAAAATTTCAGCCAGTGCAGAACCTTCATCCTTTTCAGGAATTGAGGTATGACGGTTTGCCTAAATGTCCCACATAGTATCAACAGATAATGTGTGTCTCACGTTTGGTCTTTTATGATGTTGTTTTTATATTAAAAACTATTACAATTTTATGTAGTTAATTATCCAACACTGATTTTTGTTATAGACAGTAGACATTTGTTTATTCATATATTCAGGTTGCAAAAGACAGGAAGGTTACTTATAAATTTTCGCCTCCACTTTCAAGGTAAAACCTTTTAATCATACTTTTTTGTTATTTTTATGTAAAAAAACACATTATTTGTAGATTCATATGACAAGTTGTCAAAAAAAAAACGTTTGCAAAGAAAAAAATTAATCAAAGTTCTCAATGCCGATATTAGAAAAAAATGTAGGATAAACACATAAGAAGATACCACAACAAACTTTACATGTTGTTTTTAACAGAAATGAGAGAAAGTCGAGATCGCCTTCCAACTTGGGGGAGTCTGAGAATTTGAGTGTAGAAGAAAACTTCCGCGAATGTCTCGATAACTTTAACTTTTCTGGTGTCAGAAGGGTAATTCCTTCAGTCTATTTAAATAAGTGATGATCCTTGTAAGCATAGGCCTAATATATACATATTTACATATATATGTATATATAAATTAACAATCTTTTCAAGCAAACGCCTTAAGATTTATAACAAAATTGCTGAAAATATCAGGTGCTATGTATTTGTTGATCATAAACTCATCCGGAGATTTTCACAACATAAACTTTCATCTAATAAATTCCTTGTGGACAATTTTACCAACTCATAGTAATATAAAAACAAAATATCTCCCGAACAGCCTCGTCACCATCGCGTGGTCAGCGCTACTACATCTATGACGTCACAACGTTCAACCTACGGCTTAGACAGAATCGAGATGCAGGCCAATCGGTCTCACAGTTTTGACAGTTCGGCCTTCCGCAGGCGAGTAGCTTCTGGCTGTGGCACAAATGCCCAACTGCGACGGACCGAGTCGGGCGGGCGACAGCGCCATCCAGCGGGAACGAAAATTCCGCCAGGATCAATGGCAGAAGATACGGAGGAGAAACAGAGGTATTTATGTGGAATATACGTGCTTTTTTGCGTGCTGTCATACTTGTTTCCAAGCGCCATTCTTCACAAAACAGCCACTAAAAATACCCTAAATAATTTCAGATTGCCAAAGTTGTCCGCTGGGGGCAGTAGCAGCAATGGGGAGGACGGGGAGATGACGTCACGAGCCGCCCAAAAACTTCATTTCGCAAAAAATCACGGAGACACGACAGAAGGCGCAATACACAGTTTTCAGGGTTGGTGATTTTTTGGTGATTTTTTTCAAGGTTGGTGATTGGTGACATTGACTTTGATCAACAGATGAGAATGGGCGCTGGATGACGTACACATTCAGCAGGGAAGGAGGCGGAATTGCAGAAGCTGTTTCGAATCCTCTGGAACATCGATCCGGATCTGTACTGCGGAGCCGCAGCGTTTCTGGAAGGTTTGTTCGTGTTTTCGTTTTTTCATCAAAGTCAATGTTTTCTCTGGTGGTTGTAAGAGCTAATTTATTCGATGGGTTTGTGAAAAAAATGAAGATGGTCAAACAAATAAGTGATTTCAGTCTCCATCGTAGTTTTTGATGTAGTTGGACAATTGGGCAATTTAAATTCACCTGCATGTTTTTCATACGGACAGAACAAGAGGAGACAGTTCTTCAACAACATCAAACAGGGAAGCTGTGGGGGAAATTGACGTTCCTTCCAGATACAGACCGAGGTTACCCAGCAGACGAGGTCTCAGACTTTTACCAGAGTAAGTTTTTTTTTTCTTGGCCAAAGCGAGAATTTTGTTCATCATAATGCTGGTAAACGTTTCGAACTCATACAGGGTTTAACATCATCGAGTTCGATACGTTTACCAGCATTATAATGAACAGCATTCTAGCTTTGGCTTTTTTATTCAGACTACTTAACTCCAGATACTTTGCACCCAAGTATATTGCTCGCCACAATCAATATTCACATGCAAATTCACTGTAGACATCACGATATACGCGAAGCTTTGCGGCGTTCAATAGACACGGGACAGAGGATGGCCCAACATGGAGCCGACGCTTCCCCTCCGTCCGCTTGTACACCGGTAAGCACATAATAACTGCCTAAATGTTCGCTATATATTGTTGTAATAATGAATAATTTCATATTATGTCATCTTTATCCCCTTAACTGGTATTTATGCTGACAACTTAAAAACATCTTAAGACTAAATTTATAATTTATGAGCACTTAGTTTTGCTCTGTTAATATATGTACTTGCCCGATGTCTTGTATTTAACATAACCAGAAATAATCCAGAACTCCCAAGCAAATCTCTACGTATTTGCATTTCAGCTTTTTAGTCTGGAACGCCGCAATCCATCGCCTAAAGTAAAAACATTCTACAAAGTCAAGATATTTCCCTGCAAGACGATTACAATACAATACGACCGTCTGGCCCTAATGGATCTTCTCGACAGGTAGGTTAAAACACAACAGTTAATATCGTGAATGCGTCGGGTTTAATAAATGTGGCCTAAATGCCCGTCTTGGGTTTCTTCAACGCATACCTTTGCGTGTAGTCTGTATTTGGTTTAGTTATGTAGGTTATGTTATACAGAGCGCATTAAAACCGTTTGCCTGAAGTATATTTTTTGTTCAATTGCAAAAATCTATCCGAAAAATGCCTCAACGTCGCAAATTTCAACAGTTTAATTGTTTTTTTAACTTGATTACAAGTCAAAGGCAATTTTTGTTACGAGTTGGCGTATGTCAATGCAACATATGGTTTATGTTAAGCAGGATGCGATTGAACGCAGTCCGTTGGTATAAATACGCCATTGTCGCATGATACGTCGGGCGGCCGCGTGGCCTAATGGATAAGGCGTCTGACTTCGAATCAGAAGATTGAGGGTTCGAGTCCCTTCGTGGTCATACCTTTTCTTTAGTCTAATTAAAATCTTAAGTTGAATATTTGATTTATTTAAATCTGTTTTTTAATTTTGTAAGCTTTCATTATGCATTTAAATTACTTTTTACATAATCACACTTTACTTTAATCGATAATCCCTTACTCCCTTTACATGTTACTGCATTATCTAATTTATATTGCGCATATTATCGGTAAATTTTCGCAAATGCGCGCGATATTTTTTTCCAATCTGGTAAATATATACATTAAATACTCCTTTTACCTTTTCAGAAGCGCCCGTTCGTTCGAATCGATTCTCGCCATCTTATTCGCTGCACTCGTAGCATTGCTCGGCCTTCAAATTCTCGCCCTTGGAAACCTTCTCTACGACCTGTGGGCCTTCTGGTTTTGTGTCGTCATCGCTACGTCACAATTCTCGCTTATTCGTAGCGTGCAACCGGATTCGGCTTCGCCAACGCACGTATGTTGGCCAATGTGTTGGTCTATAAATGCATCAGCATATGTGCACGTTTTTATGGTTGATAGCTTTGATGTTTTTATCGGAATATTCAGAGAATAAAAAACATCTATTAAAAAATGCTTTTTTTTCTACAAAATTCAAAGTATTCAATCGAAATTACCAAAACCTCATTTTTCAAAAAAATGCATTTCTTGTCACTTCTTCGCAGGGTCACAACAGGGTGATAGCGTACAGCAGACCGTTTTACTTCACGATATGCGCCTCTATGCTCCTCTTATTTAACTACTTGGCGGATGAGAGCAACGTACATCTAAAGGGCATTACCATATATGGAGTTACTTTGTTCGACAACCAAGGGTGTGCCATGGGCAGAGATTTTATGTTAGGTAAATATTTTCCCAAAATACATTTTTATTTTATATATAGTGCCCGTTGTACTGTAAATACAAAAATGGGCTCTATTTAAAGGGTCTGGAACACCAGTACTCGCGATAATGATGGTATAATTTAAAAGTTTAAAAGCACTTATTGTTGAAAAGTTATTCTGTTGTTTTGTTATTCTTATTGAAAACAGAGCAATTACAGGCCTTTGTATACCTTTCCTTAAAATGATTAGCCATTTAAGAACAAGTACATAACACGTTATTGTATGTTGTTTAAGTCATGTTTACCGAAACACTTTTCTCGCAGTGTTTACATTACTACTGCCAGTGATTTTTGTGTTTGGTCTTCTTCCACAAGTCAATACGTTCGTCATGTATTTGTGTGAACAGACGGAAGTTCATGCCTTCGGCGGCTCCGGTAATATTTGTGCAAAAGACTTTTTTTGTGTTTGGTATAAATTTAGGAAAATTATAATAAATTTAAAAGTGAAATTATAGTAACCAAGTTTAATAAAATTAAAATTCGTTTTTGTGGAAGTATTTTACAAGACCCGTGTGTTGATGTACGTTTTTTACTCTGTCTTTTGGCACCTATTTTACGTGCAGTTATGTATTTTATTGCAGCGTCAACAGGCTTAGAATCATCGATATTCAGTGTTGCACGAAGTATTTTTGTTCTTTCCCTCGTATACGGTTTTTCATATGGGGCTATGATATCCCAGGTAAACAGATATTCTTTAATCTTTTCTTCCAAAATTACAAAAATATTCCTATATTTTTCCTTTGTTATTGCTCTGAATCGATACTTAAAAATCAGTGCGAAGGTCAAACAACAAAGTCATTTTTATTTATTTTCAAACAGTCTAAGGCAGTCTGTTGCTACCTTTACAACTGTAAGGTATTGGTTTTAAGCTACCATGGGCCCTATTGAGTAATTTGTCTGACTTTAAATCGATTCGGGATTCATCGTAAAGGTATTTTTTTCATCGTATTTACAGGAAGGAAGCAAACACATTCTCTTCTCGGCCTTCTGCGGTCTTCTTGTGTCTTCATCCTACCATCTTAGCAGACAGAGCAGCTCGCCGAGCATTTTGTGGTGGGAAATTATTTCGATTTAGTTTTTGGCACTCAATCGCAAAAGTGAATAAAATGCACCTTATATACAGCAAGCTGCTGAAAGAAAAATTGCTGTCGTCACAAGGTTGTCATAAAACCGATGACATCACAGAGCGGGCGGAAGACCCCTCGAAGGAGGCCGACAACGTCGGTTTAAATTATGAGCTTACAGCAGTGGTGGGAAAACGCACCTTGTTGTTTTGAAAACCTTAAATAACATGATGATTATTACGTGACAATTGCAGGGTGAGAGACTGCAATCCGACGCTGTTTTGTGTCCCATCTTCGCCGTGCTGATGTTTGCCATTCACTGCAGCACAAGTTTTAGTGCACTACAGGTACTTGTTAATACCAACTAGCATCTAATGTAACACCATATACGAATATGCCAGACATGAATTACTGATGTGTTCGTTTCTCCGGTAAAAAAGCAACAAATATGCAACTTTGTTAAAAGGTTATATTTTTCTTATGTTTCGCCTGTACGAACGATAAGCCTTCTTCATAAAATAGTAAAACAAAAAGTGGTCTGAAAAATACAATGTTTCATCAAAGATGTTTATGTGTTGTATTTTCGGCGGAGGAACGAACAGATATGTAATTGGTCATGTTACCTTGGTGGTCAAAACCAATTTTCAGTTTTCACTATACCAAACTTGTCGGTAAACAAGGGTAATGTAACTAAGTTATAACATCCGGCCTAACTTTCTGCATTTCGTAGAACAGAGTTGTTCAATGTATGTAACGAGCTGTGGGTGTTTTTTGTAACATTGTATTGATTTTGTGTGCAGCCAGCCTTGAGCTCTGTCCTTTACATCATGTGTGGGGCAATTGGAATTTCTCTTCATTATTTCATCCCACAACTCCGCAAACATCTTCCCTGGCTCCTCTTCTCACGCCCTTTTCTCAAATCTGAGGAGCACGGACTTTTCGAGGTAACGTCGATGTTAGGTTAAGCATATCTTTGTACATTGTTTGCTGGACATTTTTAACCCCCAAAATCAATAATTTAACAGACGATTTGTCACAATTTTTGGTCGCAGAAGTTGGACTTAACTTATTTTTTGCCTTCATTTTTTCACAAAATGTCAAACTATTTGTTTAAACTGTTGCTCGAAGTACAAGGAAACTAAATATGGCGCGCCACGCTTGTAAAAAACCAATGCCGTATGTTATTAAATTGTCTGTGTATAGTGTACATGTAAAAGCTTACGTTACTGCAGTCCTTTTTTATTTGTCACAAAGGTAAACAATTTTGAAATTAGTGTGAAGTCATTTAAGTCCTAAACGTATCCTAATTGATCCATCCGAAAAAAATATAAATATTTCAGATGAATTTGAATCTTACAAGTAAATTTGACATGAATTCCTTGTAAATTAACAACACACAATAAATACAGAAGCTGCTAAACTATGAGCAGAACATAGAATTGCACTGTACCGAAAACAAAATCTCATCTTGTGAATTTAAGCATTTTTTAACAGCAAAATATTTTCCAGGTCAAGGGTGCGGCAGTGCTTATGTGGTACGAGCGTTTATACGCAGTCGCTTGCTTCATTGAACGCAATTTTCTCTTTCCTCTGTTGGTCGCCAACATCCTCACTGTGGAAGCAACTCAAATTGTTCAAACATATGGTTTAGGGTAAGAACGCAATAGTTTTTGTTTAAACAGTGCCAACCCTATGGGTTACAATGGTTACAAGAATTGCTGCATAAGTGATAGATAGGCTGACCGTGGTTTGTGTTCGTTATCGCCCAAGGAAAATTTGTGGGTTGAATATGACAGCTTTTCGTGCTTTACTTTATGCTTAGTTTAAAGGAATGCTTTTAAAAATATATACAAAAAGTATAATATATAACTTAAATGTATGCTTAAGTGCTCTACCCAACAAAAAGGTTAATTCAAATTGGATTACTTTTAACAAAAACATATTCTACCTGTTTTATGACACAAATAGCATGTTTCTCAGTAATCTGACAATTATAAGCAATCTACATATCTTAATTATGTCGCTTCATATATTTGCAGATTTGGTTGCTTCATATTGTCAGTTGTTGGCCTCAAGTTGCTCCGTTGTGCGTACAGCTTACCTGCCATGCAATATCTTGTCTTCTCCTTCGCTGTTCTCTTTGTTAAGTTCGACGCTCAACTTTACGAAGCTTCCATTCTGATCAGCTGCTTCTTCTTCGGTATTCTTTACGTGAAAGTAAGTTTGGCTTTTAATTTCTTCGACAACTTTCTGCCGACACGGATTGTTTTAGGTAAATTAATCTAAGAAACGTTCAGTATTTTTGCCGAGAAATATTTCGAAATTAAGTTTTAGGACAAACAAAAAAGGCAAAACCGAATTGCTTGCTTATTATCAAAATCACTAAATTCGGGTATTCCTTCGAACATGAGTGCAGATAGTAACTGTGACAATGGGCTTGCTTGTAGACCAGCTTAGTGTGTACAACTGTATGCAGTTCTCATCATTATTATGGCTCTTTTGCACATATTGTATGGTTGGTGCTAACCATTGGAAAGTGCTGTAACCAAAGGACATCTTTCCTTTGATCAAATATCCTGATTTTTACATAGATTCAGGACTTGGTCCTAAAGCTACAATTCTGGATGGTTTATGTTGCGCCCTGGCAAATCACGTGGGGATCAGCTTTCCACGCGTTTGCTCAACCCTTCGTTGTTCCACACAGCGCTCTGCTTAGCGCCCACGCCCTTCTCGCTTCCCTGCTACAAGCGCCGTTCGTTCCTTTCCTGGGAAGTGCCCTGTTCCTTTCTTCTTACCCGAGGCCGATGAAGTTCTGGGAGAGGGAATACAAGTGGGTATTTTTAAAGTCATGGTGGCCCAAGTCTGTGGCGTCCTGGGCCACAATACTGTTGCATTAAAAGCTGGGAGTCCAGAAGCGTAATAAGTGGCTTGTTGCGATTAATGGTAGTCTGTCAAAACAACATACTCTACATTTCAATCTCCCTAACATTTAAACTGTATGTATAAAAACGCCATGACAGATTTAAAATGAAGAAGAACTCTGAATATTCTGGTGAGTCGTGCGGTTTGGAACACCCTGACTTAAGTCATCTATCGAAGCTCCGTTTTGCTGAAATAAAAACAGTCGCGGAGGTAAATAAGTGAATAATTTTGCCACGCTGTTAGAACCAAACCCGCCTGGTAACCACTCTTTGGAACTGCCATTATTTTATTTAAAACGATTCCTTTATTTGTATTTTTTCCGTCGACAATACGATATGAGTTATAAAAACGTTATTATTATTTTCACTACGCAATTGAACTGTACGCAGCTACACAAAAATGCTTTTGTTTTTGTCTATGTTGAAGCTACTAAAGCAAAAGCCGCTGTTTTTGAAGGTTTTACACCGCCTGGTAAATCCGTTTCGTTTGTCGCAGAACAAAGAGGATTGACCATTCCAACACACGATTGTCAAGTCAGATCGACAGGGGACCGCATTCCGACGATAATAATCTCAACTCCATATTTTACGAGCATCTCACTTATTCGCTCCAGAAATCACTTGCCGGTGACATATCTCTGGGAAGGTCAGTTGCTCGATTACAATATGGGCCATTTATTAGTCTTCTACCTCTTGATTAATTTTTCTGCAATGCTGTATCGTGGCCCATGCGCCCTGTTCCAGCTGGTGTCCAAATGTGCACTGTGCCTGTTGCGTAGTTGCGGCTTGACGGTAGACGCAAGGGGCCCGCGGCTAACGTCAGCATCACTCTCTTGTAACACGGATATATTTACCCATCTTATTATTTTTAATGATATTATGTTGCTGTTGCTATTTATACATAAATAATCTGTCCTTCTGGCACAATTAAAAAGGAACTTGTATTCACCGACGTTTCGTCTGCTATGCAGTTAGGCTTCCTGCAGTACACAATAAAAATAAATTCTATTGATATGATTGCAATTTCATGTTTTTTTTTGTTTCTCTCTCTATGCTATTTGACTATAAAGCGGAGTATAGGAGTTGGATAATATACATTTGCAATTATTTTTGATCGAAAATATTTTTCCTCTGAATGTATCTCTTGCATCAGATGGGGGAACGTGTATGCTGGAGATTGCTTTATTCTCGCTTCCGAGAATTTGAACGCCCTCGTTCATATTGTAGAGAAAGGGAATGGGGTGATTACGTTTCAGCTGCGGGGTCTTGAGTTCAGAGGTAAGTTCAAACTTCTGCGATATTTTCACTTAAAGTTAGTGTAGACATTTGTTTTGTTACAAAACCTATACCTAAAAAAATCTTTTAGGTAATTTTAAAGTTTGTTTTCATGCCAATGCGATGAATTTTCCTTTATGACCACTTCATGCAATTCATTCAGGAACCTACTGCCAGCAGAGGGAGGTAGAGGCAATAAACGAAGGTGCAGACGACAGCAAATCATGTTGTTGTTGGAAAATTGGCAGAATTAAGGGATTTTTATCTTTTAATTCCGCTTTTAATCAACGGTGGTTGGCCTGGCAGGTGCGTTCGTGACAAAAAACTTTTCATGCGACCGATGCAGTTTTTGGGTAACATAATCAATTTGTATGTTTCCATTTTCACAGGTCATTGTAAGCAATTACGTATTGGACGGATATAGTATAAGTGATAACAACGCAACTACCATGCTTGGAGTGTTTGATTTGCGGAAAATACTCATCAGCTACATTGTTAAGGTGGGCGGTAGAACTAAACCATGGGAGTTTTTCCTGGTAACTGCACCCCATGTGTGCAAAATATAGTTAATAGAAAAGTTCTGACAAAAATTCTCTTTGTTCAGAGATTTTATTTTCTCATTAATTCGTAGTGTGATATACAATGGTTTATAAAATTGTATGTCATAGTATAAATCCTCACTATCCAAAATTACTCACAAAGAGTGGGAGACGATCACCGTTAGTGAGAACTTGTTATATAAATAAAGTATACATATTTTATTGTTTATTATGAGGTACACACAAATATTAATTTCATTTAAATAACTTCTCGGCCACTCTTCATGAGTTATTTGCATTACCTGGTCAGTGAATACAGATCCGCCGGTACCAGCAAAGAGAACAGACCGATTCCTATAGCCTTTGTAGTATTTTGCCTCAATATTCCGGTAACTAACTTAAAAAAGAGTAAAAGACGATCAGCGTCCCGAAATATACTGATACGTACAGACAGATCCGTTGGTCAACATCGATCTGTACAAACTGATTCCTGTATTCATTTCATGACATTTTCTCTTGTTTTTCCTCGCTATATGTTGATATACTTTGTACCTTTACACTTTATTGATTATAACTTTTTATTCGAATTTACATCACTGAAACGTTAATCGCCTTTAAACTGTTCATCAGAGCATCATATTTTTCCTCATCTCACACGATTCGCTTGAAACGTGGCTCTCTGACGCCACCATACGACAGCAAATCGAGCCGTGCGAGCGACCGGAATACGCGGACGTTGACTCCACCTTTGCGGTTGCCATTGACGACGATTATGACGTGTGGCTGTTTGGCGTGTCTCTTTCAAAATTCCACCAGGTTTACGGCTCGTGGATAGAACATTGCGTAGAAAGAAGGCAAAAGACATTGAACAGGGCAAGTTAAAGTTAAACAAAATCACTTAGTGGATTAATAAATTACAATAAATGAAAACCTTATAAATGTCATAAAATCTTGTGTAGTTTGTTTCAGGTTTAATCGTAAACCTGTAGTGATCGCTTGGAAAAATGTGCCGTTATTTTTTTAAGTTAGAATAGTAAAGTCAAAATGCATTAACTAGCGCTGTAGTTTGTTAAAATTTACTACGACCAACTTTATTTAAATAAACAATATCAGGATATTATCTGTCAAAATAAATCCAGCAACGTTCATGCAGGTTTTTTTCATACTATTTTGAAAAATTTTACAGAACATCGAATGCGGTCGTGAATCTAAGCTGGTTACCCTGTGTTTCGCTATATCTGTGTTGGGAAGAAGAGCTTTGGGGTCCATTTCACACAACGTTTCTTCAAAGTAAGTTTGTGGGCGAACCAAACGAGATTTTTTTACATTCGACACGCACAAAGTGAACTTCATTCCAAAAATGGACACTTTTCCGTTATTTAGGTTTACATTTTGTTTTTAAGCTTGGATGCATTTCTCTATGGTCTCCACGCGCTTTTCAAGGGAGATTTTCGGATCACAGCATCCAAGGATGAATGGATTTTTAACGATATGAACCTTCTTCATGAGGTTGTAGCACCGGGCGTACGCACTGCCCTAAAACTGCATCAAGACCATTTTGCCTGTACGTATAAATTGGTTGCGTGGAAGTCCTTGTTTTTGGCTAGAATATGTTTCAAAGGCTTGTATATTTCCTTTCAGAACGATTAAACTTTGATACAGTGTGCTATTTTCGTGTGACACGCGTAAAAAGATTTACGCTTGACAGACAACTTTGCAAATAATGATACAATCGACATTTACGCTGTATTTGTAGCTTGCGCTGTAATGACACTTTATGACGTCATAATGAAACGTAACTTTATCGACTTAAGATAGTCACATTATATTTGTTATTTAGTCGTAATGCAATAGCAAAAATTACATGTTGGCGCAGATCAGAAAGCATTGTGCTTAGCGGAACAGATTTGACTTAGTTGTCACCCCTGGTTTACAGTGCCATCATATATGGTTAACATTTTCCTTTGAATCTTGTTCGCTTTTAGGCCCAGGCGAGTACGACGAACCAGAAGTTCTTTATGACGCAATACTCGACTACACAAAGCACATGGTGATTACCCACGAAGGCGACCCCTTGTGGAGAAAGGCCGTACTTTCAAACACGCCGTCCTTGTTGGCTCTGAGGTACACATTAATTACATGAATATTACCGCATGTTATTGAAGACTTGTATGGCAACTGCGCGTAGATATCAAGTGCAACTATTCGTTGTCTTAAAATTATAATATTCGGATTTGTGGATTCGGAGAAAAATGGGCTTCTAAATATTAGTTAAACGTAATTTTGTGTACATTTCATTTGTGTTAGAGTGCTGCAGACAGGGTGTGTACACGCACTGTTTCGACCTCATCAGTGCAGCTGTTGACAGTGGCACTGTGCTAGCTTTTACACTAGCGGGCACACTAGACTAAGGCAGAAACGCCAATGCAATATATGTGAAAAAAGCCATAATATTGGAGCGCTGCAGACAGCTCTTTAGCGTTATCGTTACCAAGCAGATCCGTTTGGCCATATTGTGCTCCACACTGGTTTGTCTCTGTTGTTTGGCACTCAGTATAGGGTACCCAACAGATGGACGTTGACTGGAACGGTACCACAAAGTGGAGACTAGTGTGCCTGCTAGTGTAAAAGCTAGCACAGTGCCACTTCAACAGCTGCACTGATGAGACCTTACAGGTCGAAAAAGTGCGTGTACATACCCTGTCTACAGCTCGCCAATATTATGGCCTTTATTGCACATATATTTCATTTGTGTTTCTTACAACATTGCTCTGTTTTAACATTACAACTGGTCGTTACATTACCGTGTTTTCTTTGTTAGGCGTGTGGTTAGCGACACCTTTGTGGACCAGTACAGCGTCATAACGCTTAGTCACCGAGCACTTGGATTCAACATAGTCAAAGTCAACCGGGAATCAGTTCGAGGTTTGTGGGCGGGGCAGCAGAACGAACTTGTCTTCCTCAGAAACAGGAATCCAGAACGTGGAAGCATCCAAAACGCCAAGCAGGTTCTTCGTAATATGATCAACTCATCGTGTGACCAACCAATAGGTAGGGAACGAGTGTTTTTATTTACTGTGCAAGTCTTGTTGCCTATAATAAACTAATCACATATATTAATATGCAATGATGCACTGCATTGACAAGGTGTCGTTTCAAATTAGTAACTTTCAGTAATGTTTAATTAAAACACAACTTGCTATTTTTACTGTCAATTTCTCACTAATAATGAGAATTTTATTAAAATTCCCCGAATACATCAAAAATCGTTATATAAACACAGGTTACCCGATCTACGTTTCACCTCTGACGTCATCGTATGCTAGCACCAATCAGCAACTCTCCGGCTTGCTTGGCGGGCCAATCACGTTCCAGTCTGTTCGCGAGGGTTTCTTTAAATTTATCAACTGGTAAGTTTTTGAATCGCATTTGGAAGAAATATTTGAAGCGTTTTGATGTTTTTAATTAAACTCTTTCCCCTAAACATCTGATTATTTCGTTCAGTTTGCGACAAAGTTGTTCGGGAAGTTGTAACAGTGGAGGAAGTGCGGGACTTCCCCTGCAACAAGCCGTCCCATTACAACCCCTCTCCATTTCACGAATCTCGACCAGATCGGGTAAATTGATCTCTTAACACCAGGTGTTGTCGCAGTTTAGAAGATTCACCGATTATAAGATTCATAAGATGATAAACAATTTCATTAGTTAGGTGCGAAAACTTTAGTTGTGTTCGAAACGTCTGCTCAAAAAGAAGTATAATAGATTTGACATTTATACTCAGATCAATTTCTTTAGATTCAAAGAATATCTAGTTCGGGCACGTTGTACCACATATGGAAATTTGAGTCTGCAATTCCTTGCCACTTTTTTCTATAAAATGCTTAAAAAAATTGCAGGTGGTCAACAACCCTCAGCTACGTCCCGCTTATCCGCTCGCAACCGCTCACTGCAGCGCGCAGGGAAACCCCCGACTCCCCCTTCATCCGATCACGAATTCTCAACAACAAGTTTTGTGTCCGCAAAATCATCGGAGCGTGTCCGACACCGCGCTGGTTCTGCGGTTGACATGGCAACGACAGCGATCACCGCGCGTCACTCATCGGGAAGCAAAAGAATGTCGAGTTTCCACGCGGAGTCAACGTCATCCGATTTACAATTTGCGAAAGGACCTCTGACCCACCACTCGTCCATGTCGGCTGTGGGAAGGTAATTTAATTTAAACAAGAGTGCTTGAAGCTTGCACAGTGGCTTAAAAAGCTTTATGATGATGATAAAGTGAAAATAAGTGGTTTCTTTTGTTCGTGCTTGCAATAATATTAGTCTGGTATGAGGTTAGGGATAACAAAGCACAGTCCAACAAATGCCAACAATCTTACCTCAGTATCAGCAATCTGTTTTAAACACTTGATTTTATTTCGTGACAATGCAGGTTGTCAGTTCATTATCTATTACCTATTAACCGGTAAACATCTCACTTAACGTGGTTAAACATATACGTTATAACATTGACAGGAAATCGGATCAGTCGCTGCGGCGAAGTCGGGATTCGAACGATGAACCTTCTACATCCCGTCTTGGGACAGTCGTAAGCTTGTCGTCACGCTCCAGTGGATCCACATAGTTTTGAGTTGGCGCTTTGTCGAGGCGTTGTTTACTTCATAATAAATCATTCGTGAATGGATGTTTTTGGTCAACTTGTACCGTAGGAGGTTGTAGACTGGATTAGGAGTCGCGTACAAAAAGCAGAAGACAATAATTAAACGGCGCACGACGTTACGCGCTAAAGTGTGAATGTATATGGAAGAAAGTGCGTCATTCGCCCGCCAGTAACGATTAATTATCACTATGCAACTTACTATTGAAGTTCAATTATAATGCAGAAATTACGTTATGTTGAAACCAATTATAACAAAAAACGATTCTCAATGGAATCAATGCATCGTGCGGGCAGTGACGTAAAACAGCAGGCGGGTACAGAGTAGCACAACATATTGTTGGCCAATTCGCGCTTCAAACAGGCCCGCCGGTTTTAGCTGATCATCACGAAATATCACATTAACTTAGTGGTGCATTCAATAGGCAAGCGTGTTAATTCGAACAGTAGAAATACATTCCCATGGTTTCTTCAAAAATTTTACCTTTTGTGGTGGCGCGGCCGTGCTGGATGAAGCAAAAGCCAACAAAATTGCAGCCTTGGCCACGTAACTTTTCTTAATAAACATCAATATTCTGATATAACTGCACATATCCTCGACCTTTGGTACGTCACAAATATGACCAAAAATGGATTGTAATTTGATGACTTTCTGTGTGCAAAAATCTCAACTAAAAAAACTATAATAGCCAAATAAACAATGATACAAAATCACCGAAAAAAATTGTTGAGGTATGCAGAAAAAGTCTATACAAAATTATCATACTACTTTTGTAGTAACTCTATCTCTTGGAATTTAACTCATGAATACATCAAATATTTATCAGCACTTTTGTTAATTTCGCATAAGTTATATCTGAAAAATATTCGCGTTGCTCTGATATCAAAATTTACGACTTTGGACAAATGCTCCTTTTGTATTTTTTTGTCTTTGAGTGCACAGACAGCATTTTAACACAATTTGGCACGCAAATTTATTATTTTGTGCAAGGAAATTATGAACTATACTACATAGGTACAGATAAAATACACCACTAAATGTAATTATTCTCTTTGGTCTGATATTAAACAGTTAACATAGGGCACACGGTTGGAACAGTGTAGCTGGTCTCGCCCCACAACTCGATGCGGTCGTTTGTCATGACAACAGCGTGATCAACCGGACATTGACACATTCCCGCCATTCTCAATACTTCCACGTGGGAAAGTACACGTGGCCAGATCATAAAGTTGTCGATCGTTCCGCTTGATTAAAAAGCATAGTTTTACCTTCAATTTTTTATGAGGTGAAAGTCATTATATTTTCCATTTTACACCTAAGTGGTAAAGTTTTCATTCAAACCTTAAACTTTGGTTTGGATCCAAATTCTCGGCTTTATTATCATCTTGCTCTTGTCCAATCAGCATGCTTCCACCTCCATCAACTATAACACCTGTAACATACGTCACAGAAACCAGTGTTTGTATTGCGTAATGTTTTGTGTGTGTAACATACGCCACAGAGGCCAGCGCTTGCACAATCCCATACTGCGGCCCATATGATAAATTCATCGAATGTTCTCGAGTAAAATAATACAAGGAGGAGCAACTCCTTCAGCTAGTGTGCAACAGAATGTGTGAACAAGCGACTGCTAGTACAGCACGCGTGAATCATCTATATCCGCTCCCACAGATAATCTTGATGTGTACTGTATTTTATGTTCCTGCAATATATTACTCATGATATCACGTGACATTATTGACCAATCAGCTCTCATAATGGAGAGCGTTAAAGAGCCCAGTTTAAACCGGTAAATTCATTCTATTTGATTCTATTTGGTTCTATTTGATTCTACTTGATTCTACTTGATTCTATCGTATTACTGTTACACTGCTAATATTACTGAGACTCTACAAGCTATTCGCCGGCTTGGGATTTATTCCCATAGCCTGATAATAAACTGTTTATTTGGAATCAGCGGTTTGCTGGTGAGAACGAGGCAGAAGCAGATTTAACAATCGAAGAGACTCAATTCGCGCTCAAGCCATCGAGACACTGTTAAATATCTCAGAAACACTTCGAGTTATTTACACACCCGAGTATCCTATGGGAGGATACTCCTCCTCATTTACAAACGTTCCAATTACTTTTCTGCTCGAATTAAACCACGTGCAAATGTGATTCTGTAAAATAGAGGTTGTGAATGTAGCTGCAAACCGTGTACAATGCTTCGACCTATCAGGACTCATCAGTGACTTGCGGCAGTCCGCTAACTAACCAAGCAGATCCTATATTTAACTTTGTGTTGGCTTTGCAGTCGACGTCGATCAGTCTGGTATTAAATCAGGTATAAAACACTGGAAAAGAACCTGATTGATCGAAACAGCGTGCATTGTCTGCAGC
Organism: Ascidia mentula; assembly: GCF_947561715.1. NCBI lineage: Eukaryota > Metazoa > Chordata > Ascidiacea > Phlebobranchia > Ascidiidae > Ascidia > Ascidia mentula. The sequence continues at coordinate 16,725,097 of NC_138568.1, read as the reverse complement.
TGACAAACAGCTATATTGCCTGATTTGTTTAGGAATGCCTATCAAATTTCACAAGAAACAATGTAAAATAAGAAAATTATAACGTGTTGAAGATAGCAGTATATTGAATAAAACTTACCAGTTCATTAGGTTGCTTGAGTATAAAATCAGCCGACGTATCGTACATATACATACGAAGTATGTTTGGCGGCTTAATGTGATATCGAAACAGATCATTCTTTGAACCCGTCGAGTAACTTAGTATTGGAGTGAAATCCTTCGGCCATTCATTAACTTTGACCCAAGCACAAATTGTGCCGCTCGTCATTCTTGGGAAATACCCTCTGTACCTCACATAGTCTTTCGTTTGTTGAACACGTGGAAATGCAAAGTGTGTCATCGTGCAATCTAAAAATGTAAATCGAACACAACAAAGAATAAACATTATGGTTTGTATGGTTAACCTACTATACTTACTGACTGTTGGAACGCTCGGAGCCATGTAAGCATAGGAAACCAAACTGTCAAGATGCCTTACCTCCCGCTCAAGGCGTTCAATCTTATCTGTGGAAGGTTTATTAAAAAATTTAGACTAACATCAAAAGTTGTACATAGATTTAGCTTTTACCTGTACAATTGGAAGAAACGTCTGGAACTTTTGATCGGTTGTCTTCGATGTTTGCCGTCAAAGCCACACCAAGTCCAATAAAAACGATACAAAGTTTTTGCAACATGTTCAATGCGACGATGTTTGGATATAGCGGCTTATATTTATTACGTATGAGCTACAGCTAGATTTGTGAAACACTACACTAAAAGCCTGCGTTGTTTCCCGTATGATTAAGTTACGTGTACGTACACGTGTTAATATATATAGCCAACGTCGCTAACAAGCGTTGCGTTGACCAATATGGGCACAAGTTGGCAAACAAAACTTTACATGGAAATGTGAAAAACGTTACCCTCGTTCCCAGAATTGCTATCAGCTCAAATAATAAACTGATATCCAAAAGCAAACGTATTGGGTCAACTACGCAAGTTGGTAATGTTGGCAGAACATTAAGCAACGGCGATTGTACGAAGAAACATGAAAAATATTTCTTCAGTTCGCAGTAGTAGTTGCACATCGATGAATCCACAATGAAGGTCAAATACATAAGAACATGAATTGGCTAACGTGTGAACATTGTACATGTGTAAAGGCTCAACATTACTTTATGGCACCCATAAATTGGAAATCTTTGAGCTTTTCTCAGACCGAGACTGAAAACATGATGTTTTCAGCTTAGCGAAGAACACGTAAAAAATGACGACATAACGGATAAATTATTGATAGTTCTATTTTATGGAAGCGCATACACAACAAAACACTTTAATAATGGCGGTGTTCAAATTACATTGCAAACATGCATTGTATCAATATCAGTTAAACTTTTAGATTTTAAAGAAATGTTTTAATTTATAGACTTGACAGTTCATATTTAGTCTCAACGGAATTTTTTGGACATTTACAGGTCAGAGATTTCTTCTCAGACTTGCTGTAGTTGCAGCACTATAATTTACGCAAAGTGATCGTATGGTAGACTTAAAAGTAATTACGTATGGTATATGCATCCCATGATGAGTATGTTGAATTATGGGAAATTTGAATACCTACAGGGGAAACCAAATACAGCGCATTTGACCGTCAACTGCAAGCACTTTATTTGGCAATTCGACATTTCCTATACTTCCATGAGGGACGCAATTTTACTGCTTCAACAGATCATAAACCTCTTACTTTCGACTTTGAAGCTTTGGTAACTGTTCAACAAACCGACGAGGTACGGGCGTATCGCACAGCTTTGACAGGCCTTCATCTTCAGGACATTATACGATTGGCACTTCAGGTGTTAAGCTTTGCACTGCGTCGACAATCCACGACCGGTCGTCCCAGCAACAAGAAAAAATATTTTTGACGTTATCCATGGACTCTCACCCATCTGTCCGCATCACCGAGCAGCTTATTGCCTCCAAGTTTGTTTAGCATGGACTGCGCAAGCAAGTGGGCCTTGGGCGAGGCAGTGTCTCTCATGTCAGCCAGCCAAAGTGTAGCAGCACCGTTAAAAGAATACGAACGTCCGTCGAACCGTTTCAGTCATGCCAACATAGTTAGGCCATTACCGCAATGTCAAGGCAAGATGTATTTACTCACGATCGGGGACCGTTTCACTCGCTGGCAAGAGGCAAATCCCATACAGGATGCCCCAGCAATTACCTGCGCCCGCGCTTTCGTCTGACATAGGATATCACGTTTCTGTATTCCAGCCCACTTGTCTTCAGATCGAGGGCCGCAGTTCGCTTCGGATTTATGGGCAGCCAACTTTTGCACATTTACAGAACCACTTCCTATCACTCAAAGCCAATGGATTGGTGAAGAAATTCTATCGTCACCTTAAAAGTGCGATCATGACTCGTCTCAGGAACTCCAACTGGATGGATGAGCTACCTTGGTTACTGTTCGGAATACGCACTACCCCATTTTTTTGGCGGTCGAGAGCAGGGCATCGATTTTTTTCTGCGTGTCGAACATCTTGAGAAAAATTTAACGCGCTTATTCCTTGAACGTTAAAGCAAGTTTTCGCTGGTTTTTGCATGGATTTTGTCCAAAAATTTATTGCGGTTGCGTTTATTTAGCAATCTAAACATACAAATTTATTTTGGTTGGGAATCCCAAGCGATGATGCCATTAAGTTTTCAACACTACGTAACCGTTCAGTTAAAAGCTGTTGTTTGATAGAGACTTGAAATAAAAATTTCTCCCCAAAAAATAGTTTGCGTTTGAAATTAAACGACTTATGCTGGCATCAACGTCTTCGAACCACTTTTACCACCAGCATGTACGGCAAAAATATGACAAATAGATGTGAATAGGAAAATCTTTGGCGTCCAATCTTCGAAAAAAGAAAACTAGTGAGATCGATGTTAATGTTGCAAGATTGGCGTGACCGATATGTTAGGCTTAATTAAGTTTTAATAGTAATTCAATTTATTGACCTTGGTAGATAACAATAGCGTTGATCTGTTCGTGGTACTGTATACCGGTAACTTAAAATTTATTCACGCTGCCCGTGTCAAACAGTGGCGTGTCGAACACTTAGAATGGCGAAAAAGGCACAAATCGACACCCTGGTCGAGAGCAACACATAGTATCTATCGAACTGAAACCAGCGCATGTTGACTTGCCAGTTCCAGTTAAGGTCGCTCGCCCTCTGCGTTACGTACGCCCCTGACCAGACGTGACAACTGATCGCTTTCTGAGGGTGGTCTGTGGCGACCTCGCTGAACGTGCCACAAACTGTTTGCACCGAAGCGTGCACTACGTGCCTTTCTCGCTTGCATTTTTCGCCTTACAAAAGCTGCTTTGCGCGTGCGTTTTTGTCTCATTTCTCAAGTGCTCAAAACTAAGCTGCAACCGCTTTAACATGATCATTATCACTACTGTAATAACAAACTGACACAATGAAAGTGCTGGTGGCGGGTTTAGGAAAAACAGGAACGAAAACTATGGCGACTGCTTTGAGACTTCTAGGGTACGAAGTGTACGATTGGATGGAGAATTTCTATTACCTTGGAGATGATTGGCAGAAGCAAGTTAAAGAGGGTTTTAAAATAGAAGACATGAGACGAATGTATGAGAATGTTGATGCAGTTATGGATGGTCCTTGTGATGTTTACTGGGAGGAAATATTTGATGCATTTCCTGATGTGAAAGTAGGAAATAGTGTTTGTAACTCAATCCCATTGCTTCGCATGGTGCGTATTTTTGCATTGCAGGTTATTTTAACAACACGTGATGAAAATAGTTGGGTGGAAAGCTGGAAAAGACAAGTTGAGGAAATGAACAACGACATCATGTTTCGTCTTGCACGCACAGTAACGTACACTGGAGTTAAAGCTCAATTCCATTTTGCTTTTACTGGTGAGCTAAAATTTGCCGGCGGCGTGAAAAACGACAAAATGTTTAAGCGAAATAGTGACGTAAATACAAGTTTAGGTACACATACTGGAAGAACGACTGGGTTTTTGAAACACATTCGTCTTACGTGAAGATAAAAGGAAATAACTAGCCTCAGTGTTGTTTGGTATAAGGTTCATTCAAACACAAAATTTTCGGTAGATGTTAAAGCACTATATGAGTTACTTGAAGGCTTTTATACATTGCATGATTTACAAAAAACATTTTTTTTTTTTAAAATGAATCAACCAACCTATATAGTGAGGCTGATTTTAGGTGTATTTTGGCAATGTATTCTTTCAGGTAATCATATGGCGAGGCACGAAACATGGCCATACTCTAGTTGGAAGGCTCTTCCCGATGAGACGTTAAAACGTGTTAAACGAAGACACGAGCGGGATTTGAAGCTGGTGAGAATAAATGTTTACTGTGGTCGTATAAATTTAAATAAATATGAATAATTTCCACAAAGTTGATCTCCAGTCAGTAACTCTGTGTGTCGTTTGCTTTTACATATCTCCAACAGAAAATAAGGTGTTGGAATTTACGTTGCAACAAAACATATACATCGAATATGGTATAAGTATGTTATACAAAGTTGAAAACACAACCATTTTCGTAATGTGACTGATAACGTTTACTTTATTGAAAATATTTTTGCTAGAGAAAAGTGTGCTAAAAGGTTGTGTTGTTTAACGTAAAAGCATTATTTTACTGAAATTGTTTGCAAAGGTCACGATATCACTGACAGCCAAGCACATGCAATTTGAACCGCAGTTCTAATTTATTTTGCAGGTTGTACCCCGAGAACAGCTACTGGTGTATGAAGTAAAAGAAGGTTGGAAACCTCTGTGTGATTTTTTGTCTGTCCCTGTTCCAGATTATCCGTTTCCACACAAGAATAAGGCAGCTTGTGTTTTGGACGAATTAAGAAAGGAAAATCTTGTGATGCAACGGATTGAGACAGAGTTAATGATTTTTATTGGCTGCTTCTTTTTTCTTTGTGCAATTTGCATGTACATTTTTGGAGGATTCTTTCGTTAACTGGCTATGGCACATGAAAACAAATTGAGCATAATTTTTAGGATTGGTTAGGACTTCTTTACTCCAGTAATGATGAAGCAAACTTTCTACATGAAATCTTTTCCCTCTATGTGGTTTCCAATCACTTCAGTATCCGGCACAAATCAATAGAACGTACAAATCCAAGCGATATCATACTTTCCATACCGTCATTCACGTTAAAATCTTCCCTGAGGCAAAACATCTTCGTGGATGTCATTAACCAGCGGGTGGTGCTTTAGTAAATTGTAATGTATTATATCGCTTTCAATTGTTGACCTACATTCACCCGTTAACGCAAGTCACTCTTAATTGTGCCTCGTCACGATACTCGTGCGACATTTATATTCTGATAAGCCAACCCTCTCACGAGATAAAAATTAATCTAGTTCAGTCTCGCAAAACTTCTCCGCTGACTTGAGATAAAAGATTCTTGTTAACTACATTTGTTTTGTTACGTTTTTACCTAGTCACCATGTCTTAAAATGAGTCTATATATTGGCCGCTTGGCTGAAGAGCCAGTCAGTTTTTGACATGTAACTTCGAACTTTTATACTATCTCAATACACATAATCAGATTTACTTGAACTGCCTCATTGCAATTGACATTTTTTTATTTGTGAGTATTCGAATGTTTTGATAATTTTGATACAACCCATCAATTAAAAATTGTACAGTTTCTTCAATTCGCCGTGTCCGTCTCTGGTCTTTACCAAAAATACTTGCTGGTACACTGCTTTGATAGGAGACTGAATAGTAAACGACTTTATTAGCACGAGGTTTCGCGAGCTTCATATCACTTCATCACGTGCAGCAAAATCATCATATTATTTTCCCCATTCGTGTTTTGCCATCACTTCTTTGTCTCGAAAAAATCAACATTAGGTACAAATCCAAGCAATATCCCAGCTTCCGCTTCGTCACTTACGCCAAAAAACTTCCCTGAGGCAAAACAGCGTTGCGCCAGCTAACGTGAATATCGTTAAAGCAGGGTTGCTGCTCTTAATCAAGATTTTACCAGGTTCAACCGCCGCAATATGCTCGAACATCTTCAAATAACCCAACGTATTTTAAACAACAAAAAACACTGTCTTTTTCCAACGAACCACTGAATTCTTAGCTGGACGTTGTTAATCTAAATGTCCATCTATGTCACAGGACTTGAGGATCAATATTTTCCATTCCAATGGAAAGAACGCTTCAGGATTTTCCATCCACATTTCCTCCACATATTCAATATGATCGCGATTTGTTCAATCCAACTGTTTAATTTTCACTTCACATTATGCAGGTGTTGAAACGATCGCAAATTTTACGTCAGACAAAAAACACAATGTTTCTATTTCATACTTAATGTTTAGCATTAGTAAGGATTAGTTCAGAACATCAACATAAACAAAACCAAACTTGCATGTTCACATTCAGGTATCATTTGTCAACATTGAAACAACATCTCAATGTTTAAAATTATGCGATCACAGTTTACAAATAGTTCCTATAACGGTTTACACTGTAGCAACACGCATGCTTCCCTATTTAATTCTTCACACATTTGGAACACAGACGGACCGAAGGCTGCAGACAGAGTTGGGCTTTCCTGCAGAACTCGCACAGTCTCCTGGCATCCTGTTCGACGACAGATCTTTTTCTTATTGTAACTTGTGAAATACCCGTTTGCACTTTACTCTGTCATATTCTCTGTCATTCACTCCACCCAACTCGGACACTTAATTATAAGCAACTGATGTCATGCGGTAGAAGTTACTCAGTCACTAACGCGCTTGGAACAATTTTAAGTTACGTCACCTGATATTGGAAAGTGTCCTTCTATTCAATAAAGTACTCTGCTCACAACTTAACGAAATTAGTATCAAAAGTAAGAACACGCAAGCAGACTTAGTTTCAGGTATAGCAGCCGCCCGAATATATATAAACGCTTCAAGACCACTTTTTCATGTAATAAATTAACTATAGCTATCCAAAACTAGTTGCTAACAAAATAATAACATTTAATCGCAGTATAAGTTTTTGCGGCACGCTACGCTATAGGCGAATGAGGAAGTCAATTAATTCGCTGCGACTTCCGCTGTAAACACGCCGCGTCCAATCTCAATGCATCTGTGAATAAAACTTAGCAAGTTAGCCACAAAAAAATTTTAGATCATAAACTCGTGTATTTAACAATTATAATTCTAACAAATATCCAGGTTGCTTTTGCTGTTACCACAAAAGGGTACAACGTTTCACAACTATGAGAGCTGGTCATTTGACCTTATAGGTAATATCTACAACAGACTGTATACTATGTAGGCCTCACCGCAAACTTAACGACCAGCAATTACACAATTATTATTCAGTGAAAGCGAAGAGACACCTGCGCCTTTCTGGTGTTGTTGTATCAGCCGATTGAGTTCCTAATAAAATCACCAGTTCACAATTGCGGTCGGTATGCAAAAAAAACAAATACCGCTTTTTCCAATGTCATTTTATTTCTCATATTTTTTTAATATGGTTACAGTGCGTAATACAAAGATTTGATTTACTGCATCTACTTTTGATCAGAATGTGTCTGCGTAAAAATGGACATTTATCGTTCGAAAACATTTTGCAGCACATTTTGTTTTGAACTGATATCAGACGTGTTATTTCCTGTGAACGTGACTCTGTACAAAAACAGTAAGTCTGTTCTGTGCGTCATACATGTGGTGGAGTTGATTTATTTTAAAACAGACGCAAATGAAATTGTTGCAAGTTGTATTCAAACTCAATTGAATTTGAAGGCGGAAACGACTGTTTACTTTAAACAAATAAGAACACATTTGCTTGTCTAAATAACACTTGTTGGGGTTTTACGCAAGGATTACCATGCCAGACTTATTTCTGGGATTTGTGTTTACTTTTACTAGCAGTGTCATAGAAAACACATAGATGCTGATATCTAAGAAAGGTGCTTATTTTGGACTTACGTGCTTAGTTTCCGTAATTAAAGTGCTTTTATTTTGTATATTTAAAAGCAATATTGCGCGTTATGGAGGTGTTTTGACGAACCAGTGTGGCTATAACAGCATTTGTATATAAATTAAGCTGTCGTCATCCCTAATCAAAATCCGATAAATTTTCTAAAATATATCCAATACTTGCATCAAAAAGCTTATTATTTGGCTTAGGCCGATTGTATCTCTGGTTACGCGTTAAATTGGCTCCGCAACGGGGACAGAAGAAATAAATTATTAAATTCTTTGTTATAAATTCAGAAGACAAAGTTGTTTGAGTGATTGGGAGTGTGATTGTAAAAGCGAAGTACTACTGATATAAGCTTAGCTTGTCCGGCCGTGCGATGACGCGACTACGTCACGGTATTTCCTGTAATCTGCTGTGACGTATTTATGACGGTCAAAGTTTTCCGTGCAGTCAGATATAAAAAACGTGTTTCCTTGTGTCTACAGTTAGCATTACAACACTTAATATGTATTTAGTAGTTTTTCTGAGAGTATACAATGGCAGCGTTGTTGTTGAGAGTTTTTTTTGTCTGTAGTGAGTGTTGGGTGGTGGTCATTGTGTGGTAATGATTAATACCTACTGCACGTTACAGCCTATACATTTAGTTACGTGTACAACTTGGTATAATGCGCAACATTTTTCAGTCAACACTATGACGGCTATTTATGAAACTACTTACAAATCGTTTATTTGCTTGTATATTTGTGACGTGTACATATTGACTATAAACGCTGTTTCCAGGTCTGCGTAATTTAAACATAAACAACGTCTTCCTATTGCTGCTGACGACATCCACTGGCTTAAAACCATTTATAACGCTCGGTATTTTCAGCTAACGTTGATTGTACTTACAAGCTTAAAAACATTACAATCGACCAACATTCTGCCTTATATCACGTTAGCTACAGAATGAAAAGATTTTTGACAGCCGTTGCATATGTTTGTCTGCATAACGAGTTCAGGACATAGCGCAGAATTAACAGTAAGCTAGAATGGACACACCAGGATTTGGAAACCATGAGATTTGACAGTTATGATACTGAGATGTGTTTGCCTCGTGGGATACCCACCACGCTTTAACAAAAGTTTTCTGCAAAAGAGTAAAAGTTTTGTTGGGTGCAATAAAAAGAGTCAAGTACTTTGAACAAGAAAGCCAAAGCTAGTATGCTAGACCAAGAGCAGACGTTTTGATCATCAGTGCTAATTGTAATTGCAACAAGGCGTGCATAGAGGCGGACGGGTAGGCAACGAGGCAACATGCTTTGATGCAACACAGTTAGCACTGGCTTTGTTCAAATTTTTTGATCTGTTGTTTCGCACTTTTACCGAAAGTGTAGTGCAACAACTAATTGTCAAAATTCGTAAAACATGATAAAGGTTACCTCACGTGACTGTGGCTTGCAGCAGCGTTTAAAAGAACAATGCTCGTAAAATAATACTGAGGTTGTGATTTTGGATTTTGGCAACGATAATTCCAATAAATGTTTAAACTTTTTTCAGTTGCAGAAATCTTTGCTAAATCATAAGCTCTTTATTATTTGGTTGACTTTGTATAATGAAATAGTATGGGTATGGGTATGCTACAATCGGAAAGAGAGGCCATTCTTAATCTTGTTGCAAAAACATTTGGTACCGATGACTCAACCTATCAGGAACAATTTGGACTGGTAATATTTGAAAGGTAAATATCTACGGCCAGATAACCAGGGTAACTCAATCAATTTCTTTTGTTTACACGTAAGTCTGGGCTAATATACAACTCAGCAGTCAGTTAAATTACAGCAGTGTTGAAAACGTTTGCTTTTGATGATTAGCATATTAGTTTTGGCTTTTTTATTTCATGTAATTAACTTCAAGTTTTTCGCGTCTTAGTATAGATATATTGTTTCATAATTTTTAGAATGTTAAACGAAAATCCACAATCACGTCGAGTTTTTTTATCTTACGGAATTCCCCAAGATCCGTCCTGTCCTATCACTATTCCAATGCTAAAGGAAAACAAGAAAATGCAAGTGCGAATTCCAAGGTAACATTTATGTAACATTTTTGACGGCATTGCACACCATGTATATGTAAACTGTCGCCCAAACAAGGAATAAAAGTGTATGTGAATGAGACCATGTGATTTCTATTCTCGAAACATCTTGTAAATCACACCTAAAATACCTGTAAGTTAGGCTCATTTATATAATATAGATCGTGTTGAATATGCCATTTGTGTGTATATTTTGTACAACGTGACACCATTATTCGCAGGCAATTCAAAGCTATGAGAGAAATGTTGATTTTGATTGGTGATGAAGAACTGTTTTACAAAACCGGGGTCAAAATGGGAAAGGTCCATGCAAGGCTTGCTTTACAGCTCGATCATCTGCAGGTAAATAGAACGTATGCATGTTTGATAATGGAACTACATATACGGAAAAAGAAAATGTGTAGCAAACCCAGTGTAAGAATTCTAGTTCAAATAAACCATTAAATTTGAAAACAACATGGATCATACGATAGCTTTTTGTCATCGACAAACCTCCTATGGCAGAGAGCGGGTAATTAAGTGTTTTGTGCAGTCGTTGCCAACTATTTCCACTAGTTATTGACTTGATAGCAGACGTTGATTCGCTTGGTACCGATAAATTATGATCAATTCTGTTCTGCAGCGATGTTGTTTTTGTTAAGAGACAAATTAGCCTAATTTTGTACCTCAATTAGTTTTATCAATGCAACAGAAGGTCACGTAGGGGGTTATGCAGACAAAATCCTCCAAGTAATCTTTCGTACGTACATAATTTGGGAAACTTTAGTTCACCGCAAAACAATTATGTTTGTAAACAATATAATTTAGACTTTGCAACAAGTCGTGTTGGATGTTCTGTGCGAAAGCTACGGTCTTGTTCACGGTTCAAACACTTATCTTGCCCTGGAGGAAATTCTGAATAAGATGACTGATTCAATGAATGAGGGCATGGTGACATTAAGGCTAAATTCCAAAACCATCCAACAAACGACCTAAACAAGATTTGTGGGCTGAAACATTGGAAATTGCCTGTTCGGCTGTCAACAATGTACACGGCGACCCCCGTTTATTTTTCAATAAAATAAATGTTTTAAATGTGAATAATTAATCGTTCCGTTTACTGTGCCGCACTGTAACCAGTATAACGCAAACATCCATTTATATCACAAAACCTTAATTCAGGGCGACCCCATCAGCCGCAGCAAAAATCCCCATTACTTTCACTCTCATTTCGTGCTTTTCAAACCGTTTTGTTCTTCTTTCCATTTTATTCGAGTATGTAACATATGGAGAAACCAATTGTTTGTTTGTGTTCAGCTTGCAGCAAAGTAATAGTTTATTGTTGTTGTTGTTCCATTAAAATTCTTAATTTGTGTTTGTTATTTGTGTCATTGTATGTTGTATTATAGTACGTATACAGCAAAGCTTTGCGGTACTGAACATAATTTTTTTTTTTAATTTTTTGACTCCAGTTGGAGAAATCCTGATATACTGATCTTTATACAGCTCTCTTTATTGTATGTACGTTACTTATGTCTCTACTATTTTGCGTCTCCTGTTCTGCTGTGTCTTATTTGTTTGATGTTTCCATCACTTTCGTTTTTTATTTGAACCATATTCACAGTAGCCTACTGACTCTTATACAATGGACGTTTAGCCAAAAAAATCTTCATCAAGCTGTTTCATATAATTTGATGTTGTTTTGTTTTCCGGAATAAAATTACTGAATTGAACCGAATTCCATGGCAATGTCGCAGGCACGCTAAAAATTAAAATATGATTTTTACTCACGCTCTGCATATTTTCTCAATACATGATTTGTATTTTATTTTGTCGGGGCAAGTAACGTCAAAACTGTTTTTTGTAAGTTTTAAATGCAAATTATTTCGTTGCGTATACTGTTTTTTGCTTATGGTGACGTGTTCCAGGTTTACCCCATGGCATGCAAATACAGAATTTTCCAAGCGAAGTTAGCAGAAAAAAAATTGGTTTAATGTTTTTCTGGTTATAAAAATCCGATGGTGCGCTGGGGGAATTGCATCGATATTTAGGTTTTTCGTTTATGTTATTGGACCTAATGACAAATTTTAAGTTTGAGAAACCCATTAAATTTATAAACTTCATATCTGATACCAAATAATTGAACAAATATTTTAAAGTGATACTGAAATATTTGCAAAATTTAAAACAAATTCTAACTAGTGAGCAGCAGATAGTATACTGCAAACTGAGACTATTCCATTTGGTGGTGACTTGACAGTAGACGTAGATCCACATGGTACCGATAAATTGTGATCAATTCTGCTCTGCAGAGACGTAGGGAGGCGTCAAACAAAAACCTTTTATTGTCAAAGCACATGGCATAACGTTTAGTTACCAGACCTAGTGGGGGCGCAGCTAAAAAAAAAGAGTTGTTGTTATACGTGCCATGTCGGTATACAAGACAGTCGGTATACAAGACAAGGCTTCACACATGCAAAACACTACAGGTCTTTCGGGAGTCATTCTGTTTTGAACAACTAGCCATAGACAAGCGAATGCAGAAAATTAACATACAATACCTTCTTAAAACGGCAACATAAGATATTTATTATGGGTTCCTGTTACCTTCTTCGGTAATATTATATCTTATTCGTCCCTTCCGATTAAAACATGTCTCCTTTTTTAGCCTTGTAATACTCAACAATTATACTTTACAAAGTGCATTACTTCGAGTTTAGTGGCGTCGAGTTACAATAGAATCGTACAGATTAGAATGACCAAGCGCCAAACTGCGCAAAGCAGAGAAAACAGTTTACGCTGTAGCATGAATCGGCACTCAACAGCATATGGGTATCAGGATTTGCGTACACATGCATTGAATATAATGCTCTATTCAGCGGCTTCCTTTTCGGTGATGACATGGCAAATCAACCGTATTGTACATTTATTTGGGAATTATGAAATTTGTTGCATTGCCACAAGTTTAGAAAATGAATGTCGCATTTCCAGCTAGCAAAATAAAAAGATTGCAATAGAACACACTCCCGCAAAAAACATAAACAAACAACACAAGGCGATTTTTAACTCTATTTCAATCCGTTGCATCACAGGGTCATTTTTTCTCCAGAATTCAACTAAGGTGCCACCTTTGTTCTCGTGCGGAAACGGAATGTCTGGAACAGGAACAGATAAAAAATCGCACAATGGTTTCCAACCATCTTTTACTTCATACACCAGCAGCTGTTCTCGAGGTACAACCTGCATGAAATGGATGCACGGTTTTAAACTTCGGAGATAACATACTATGAAAATGTCCTTTACCGATTCCACGTCGCTTTCGTGCCTTTTTTTTACACGACTTAAAGTCTCATCGGGAAGCGGGTCTTGTCTTGTAAAAGGCCATAGTTCATACCTTTGTATGTGGCGGGCTGAAAGTAAAAAAAACGAACACATGTTTGAAAGCAGTTTGAGTTTTATAGTTGCAGAGAAGTTCGTACCAGTCATTGCCACGTGAAATTGAGACATTACTCCAGTGTACGTCAAAATGCATGCCACTCGGAACCAGAAATCTTTGTTCATTTTAACTGAGTGTTTTTTTAGACTTTCAATCCAGTCTTTTTCGTCACGGGTTGTCAAAATCACCTGCCCACAGAAAATATGTAAAATACTAATTATTCAAGGCCCCTAGGTTTACAGGCTTCGCAGCCCAGTCATTGCAGCCCATCTGGATCAGCCATTTCTTCCCGACAAGTCGAACAGTAATTTAAAAAATCAAGTTTCCGGTGAGGTTTGACTCACGACCCTGGGTTGATCAAACCAAACGCTCTACCAACTGGGCTACATGAGCTCGGCGGTTTCACGGGGTATATTGTGGCCAAGACACACTGGTACGCAAGCAAAACTTGTCAGGCAACCTCCACGTACACATAGGGTATCTCTACCAATATAATCAGAAAACACAGTAATGTTACATGCAATTCCAAAGGCATGATTAGCAGGATCGCCCCCTTTCCAGGTCATTACTTCACAGCTATCGTATCCAGACCATTGGGTTGACAGGTTTCGCTTCCCAGTCCTTGCAGCCTAGCTGGACCTGTATGCATTAGCCACAATATACCCGTGGAACCACTGAGCTCAGTTGAAAAGCGTTGGGCCTGGTTAGCCAAGGTTCAAACCTCACCGGGGGCTTGATTTTTTAAATCTCGCTCCGACTTGACTCGAAAAAGTGGCTGATTCAGCTAAGCTGCAATGCTCCTTTAGTTTTCTGCTAATTTAGGCAAATTTTATTTAAACCCAATTAAACAGTTTGAACCTTAACATCAGGAAATGCATCAAATATTTCCTCCCAGTAAGCATCGCATGGACCGTCAGTAACGGCGTCAACATTCTCATACATTCGTCTCATGTCTTCCATTTTAAAACCGTCCCGAATTTGTCTCTGCCATTCATCTCCAAGGTAATGAAAATTCTCCATCCAGTCGTAAACCTTGTACCCGAGAAGTCTCAAAGCAGTTGCCATGGTTTTAGTTCCGGTTTTAGACAGACCTGCAACTAATACTTTCATTTTCTAACCTCTTTCGCGCCCGAATTAGGAGTTTGATGCAGCAAGCAAAAAAAATTTGCTAATCCCTACCTGCTTACACTACTAAACACATCGTTATTTATCCATCTAAAAGAAGCGAAAACAATAAAATCTCCAACTTAATGAGGAACCTGAATTGTTCGGTTACATTTGATAGTATAGTCGTGTTAAACTACAGTTACCCTTCAAACGTTCAAATAGTGCACGCAGTAAATGGTTACGTTCACAACATTTCAGCTTCTCGTCCGGCAACGACAGAAAAACGCTGCTTCGCTTCAGTTCATCTTATTGCAACGCATCACTCTTGGCACACCGGTGGTGCTTGTTGATACTTAAAGCGTAAAGCTGATACAGATCGTACTGCGCGGAAATTAAGGTAACTTGGCAAGGTACTGACAGAATTATGTCACATCTTTGCAGTAATATATCATGTAAATACAACATTTATTGACAATGGGTCTCTGCATGGCTGTTATGTTGTTTATTTGAATGATTTCTTTTCGAGTCCTTGTTCCCGTACAATTTGTTTTTTCAGGTTGCCTCAATTAGGGGTCCCAACCACTGGACCTTTAGGCATCTGTCAACGGTTCGTAGAACAAGGAAAAACATTGGCCATAATACACATGCTTCACATCACGCATCAAATAATACCACTTTCGCACAGCCAGTCGGTCACATGTTCTTGTCATTGGTTCCAAACTGGTAAATCGTAATGTAAAAGAATAACTTAAGTGCACTTTACAATCATTGTTTTGCCACACCATAAAGACCGGTCCGCAAAAATATTAACTGCGTTACATCGGTCCGCAGTTCAAAATTTGTTGGAGACTGCAGCGTACCAAATGATTTCGGCCGGCGGCTATAACTGAAGCTAAATCTGCGTGTTCTTGCTGACTATACTGAATTTAAAACTCTGTTTATTGAAACACAAGTTTGCAAAAACAGGTGGCGTAAAGTTTAAATTGTTCCTAGCGCGTTACTGTATTTATTAACTTGAGTTCAACACGTGACTGAATCAACTACCAAAAAATGTCAGTACGTAACAGCGCGTTGGCGAGAATAATAGCAGATTGGCAAGAACAATTACTGGGGCATTTTACAGCGAAGTGTCAGAAAAAACGTGCGTTAAGCAAAGTGGAGCCAATAATACGAATTATGTAAGCTGCAGACAGATGTCCACTGTTTCGACTAAAGGGTCTCATCAGTGCAGCTGGTGTGACAATCAGACGACTACGCTGACCAAACGGCCAAGCAAAGACTTCCACTTTAAGGTGACTATGTACAATTACCGTCATTTGTTGGTTTTGGGGCAGCGAGTCACACCAGCTGCACTGATGAAACCTTTTAGGTCGAAACAGTGGCCATCTGTATGCAACTTATACAAAACTTGCGTTGTCCAGCAGAGAGTGAGAAAGCTTGTAGCAGCTCTGCAGGAAAGTTTAACTCCGCCTGCATCCTTTCTGTCGCCGTTCCAGTGTTTACGATCAGGAAACATGCGGAGTGGTCGGAATTATAGGTCAGGGAAACATGCGTTTTGCTACCAGACCTCTGACCTAAATGACATTTTCAATATTGTTTTCCACACAATTTGCTCAGCATGCTGTAAATTTATTGTTGTGATGATTGTTTTGCCAAATTCGCCATTTGATGCACAATTTACATTTGCACAAACTATAAAAGCACTAAAACACGCACAATAGCAGAATATAAGATCACAGCAATAAATTAAAAACTGACACATTTCTGCAACATCCAAAAACATTTTTATAGGCGAAATTTGTGTTTGTCGCTAAAAGTGCACTTTCATCGCTTGTCGTTCATTTTTTACAATTTAACATGCGAGTTTGGTTCGTAAATCCTGATAAGGGCCTGCGCATACTTGCTTTGCGAAAGCATGGTAATAATTCTGCGTAAATCCTGATAAATAAAAAAAAGCCAAAGGGTAAAATTAACCCAAAAGTAATATTCAGTGTAAATCTAAAATTAATGAATTTCGCAAAAACGTAAGAAAACGTTCAATACATTGATATATTACAAGATATGCAACAATTGCAACATTTTGAATCATATTTTCAAAGTAATATTTTGCTAAGTTAAGCTGAAGAGTGAAGTAGTTGATCGAGCTGTCTGATGGCTTCAATTACTTTTGTAGCCAGATTTTTTTCCATTTCGGCGCGATGTTCCAAAGCCTCTTCGCATCTCACTTTGCTCTCTTCTGCTCGATCCAGTATCCTGCCGCACACTACCGCCCTCGCGTGGTTGTAGCATACCCACGGTAACGACCTCGATTTCTCAGCAGGACTTCGAACTGTTTCAGTTTGCAGCGCTTCTTCAAAGTGTTCCACAGCTCTTCGGTATTCCCCACGTGCTGCCCAATACTTGCCGCAGTACACGATACACTTGGCTGATATTTTCCAATCGTTGATGCTTGCCCTGGCGCGCTCATGCAGATCCCGACAAATTTCATCGAACAGGATTGGGTCGAAATCTTCCTCTGCAATGGGCGTTAGCTTGGCATTTATGCGGACAAGTGAACGCTTGTGCGTCAAAGAGTCATATTCTGCTGTATTCACGTGCATTATTATTCCGTGTTCATAGAAATTGGCCTCGCGTGAATGATTAGTCAAAAGCTTATCTTCGACAAACTTCTTTGTTTCCATCAGAATATTATACCTCTCACTTTGAATGAAATTTCTTAGGCCCTTTAGCCGTATATTGACAGATGCCCCTGCGTTAATGCGCAAGAAGATGGGAGCGATATCAAACCTCTGACGAACTTCGTTACAAATTGCCAAACACAAAGTGGAAAACCATTGAAATCGCAGTCTCCTTTCACGAGTA
Source organism: Ascidia mentula (assembly GCF_947561715.1). Taxonomy (NCBI): domain Eukaryota; kingdom Metazoa; phylum Chordata; class Ascidiacea; order Phlebobranchia; family Ascidiidae; genus Ascidia; species Ascidia mentula. Next base: position 16,707,640 of record NC_138568.1, on the reverse strand, counting down.
ACTTTATCTCCGTAATAAAGCAATAAGCGACTCATGGTGTGCAAAATAGATGCTATTCTCTCAACTAAGTAAATTGCGCAAAGCCTATCTTTGTCGAGAAAAAGTTGTGTCCTGTTGCTTCGATATTCCCTCAGCTTTGCGGGATCCAATGGTATTTTAACCTCCAAGGCCTTTTTAAAGTAGTTTGCAACAACCTGATCGGAATGGTCGGCATAGTGTTGCAATTCCTCTGATTTTGGATGTACAACAATGGAGAGATATGCCTCAATGTCTAAATCTTCAGTAAAGATCGTCTTTCCAGCATCGGTAAGTTGGTCAACTATAAATTTGGCTCTTTCATCCACACTGCTATCTGTTGCTGGTTGTATAATGGTATCTGTTGTTAGATCTGTCGTAACCGCAGTCCAGATTTGCAATGCCTCTCGAAGATTAAGCTCAGATTCCGATACTTCTTCATTAGGATTTTGTTGAGTCCCAAGCACCATACCAATGACCTCATGAAGATGTGCCTTACACAATTGCAAGAATACATCGTTGTTATCACCTTTTTGCCTGTTGAGAACGGAGGTGATATGAGGACACATGTTTGTAAAATCTGCCTCTTTTCTCATATCCTTGTGTACAATACTAGCCAATGCCTTCACTGCCAGACGATAATGTGATTCGTATTCCAATCTTTGTCCAATTCTCACAGCTCTGAAAACCACTTCGTGGAAAGAAAACCACTTCGTGTTTCTTTCTTCGTCTGACCCGCCATTTTGTTCGATTTCATTGCACATGCCATAGTTGCTATAGTTTTTAATAAAATCGTTCGCTTCATTTTCGTTGTAAAAAGCACATGTATCAATATCGACTTCTCCTCCCCCTCTTAAGTAATGCATCACTCTTCTCACCAGAATCTGTGGTATGTTACCGTGGTGAAACACGGAAAGTGTACAAATAGCTTTCCATCTTCTTTGTGCGTTTCTTTCCTGGATATTATTATGTTTTAACGAAAACAATATAGCATCGTACAAGTGACGTTGATTGGGATCGATGTCTTTAATTTGCTCCAATTCGATTTCATACATAGCTTGTACAAGCGATTCGTTCTCAATATTATGTAAATACTCCTGATAGCTTTGCGGTTCTGCGGCTTTTACTGCTAACAAACCCAAAGGGGAACCACTCAGTCTTTCAATAATCTGACTTGCCGCTTGTTTTTCCATCTCAGAGCTGTTTTCAGGCAAATCGAGGAAGGTAAGACCCTCGCTTACAACAAGACCTTTGATATTCTGCATGGAAAACTTGCAAGATCGGAAGGTATCGCAAATCTGTTTCGATTGGGATGTAACATAAACGTGCATCTTTGCTTCTCGTTCTTCAACATCCAGTATACAGGAGAGGAAGTTGTTTAAAAATTCACGATATTCTATTTTCGGATCTTCAACAATTATCAGGATTGGGTGATTGCAAAAGACAAGTAAGTCCACTAACTGTTGACACCTGCCGCCCATCATCGCTTCCACGGCAGTTTCCACTACTCCTTCCTCCACTTGCAAAAAACTATTTTTAACCATTGACTTCACTAGCTCTTTTAACTGGATTTTGATATTATGATTTCTATCGCTGCACTCAATGTGCCACTAGACCAGAGGTCCTTCGCAAATTTGGGAAAAATCAGAACCAAGTTTTCGCACTATTTGGGACTTTCCCGAACCGGGCATACCCTGAAGGTGTAGCACCGAAACCGTTTTTTCTTCTTGTTGTTGCTTCACTTGCAAGTAAACTTGACTTTCAACAAACATTGGAGTTGCTCGGTCGACTGTGTCTATAGATGTAGGGACAGGAACAGCAGCACATGACGCCGAACCTAAAAGGAAGGGATAGTTTATAGCAGTTGAACGTGAAAAAATGTGGTTTGCAGTGCTATCGACCTCGTTTATGTCAAATTGGTTCAATATGGACATTCGCCTAATTTGGACGGGGGGTGCATCTATAATAACTGCTTTTGGGTAGCTACTATTTGACGACCTTGATTTCTACTAACTTGTAACTTCCCTGTCTACAGCCGTAAATCATGCGGGTATGACGTCACTGTCAATTGTCATGTTTATTGGCCAAAGCTTACTGGTTAATCAGTGCGTAAGATTAGAAATACTTATTGGTAGTGCTTTTGTGGGTTACTTAGATATTTCAAATTTATTAAATTTGCCGTATCAGTCTATATGTGATAAATTCTTTCTCTGATTGGCACTCTTTTGTAAAAGACTGACTTTTGTATTGTAAATGGTACACAAGCTTTCGCGATTTTCCTTCGCTTCGTCAGGTGTAAATGAACACAATGCGATACAAAAAAACAAGCGCAAGGCGGTCGAAGAAAAAAGGCACTGTAAATGATAAGCTGCCGTTAGTTGGCGTCGTCGTGTTGCTGCATCGTTCCTGCGGCATCGTCGTGTTGATAATGGCTCAGGAATCCCCAATCTCTGTTGAGCCCATCTTTGATGGCATTGAAGCGGTTAATGTGGTGTTGCTCGGCCGTCTCCCTTGCTGATCTTGATTTCCCTTTAACTTTTTCCAAGACCATTACCCGCATGTCGTCGACGCTATGCTTAGGCTCGTTGAAGTGTGCCCCCACCGGCTTTTCAGTGTTGTTATGTCGGACATCGTTCTTGTGGCCATTCATTCTCTTTCGCAGAGTTTGCCCTGTCTGGCCAATGTACAGAGCGCGGGGGCAGCGTGCACATGTTATTGCGTACACCACGTTCGTTGATTTGCCAGTAATAGCCTATCGGCAACCTCCTAATCTTAAGAAACTTTTAACTGCCTCGGCACTGAATGCAACCAAACAACAGTTGGGAACTCGTCCGTGTAAAAGCACTAGGTGTACTCTGTGCAAATTGATCAACCCGGAGAACCACATCACCGTCAACAATAAAAGCAACAAATTTACACCAAATGGATCATTCAGTTGCAAATCAACGAACGTGGTGTACGCAATAACATGTGCACGCTGCCCCCGCGCTCTGTACATTGGCCAGACAGGGCAAACTCTGCGAAAGAGAATGAATGGCCACAAGAACGATGTCCGACATAACAACACTGAAAAGCCGGTGGGGGCACACTTCAACGAGCCTAAGCATAGCGTCGACGACATGCGGGTAATGGTCTTGGAAAAAGTTAAAGGGAAATCAAGATCAGCAAGGGAGACGGCCGAGCAACACCACATTAACCGCTTCAATGCCATCAAAGATGGGCTCAACAGAGATTGGGGATTCCTGAGCCATTATCAACACGACGATGCCGCAGGAACGATGCAGCAACACGACGACGCCAACTAACGGCAGCTTATCATTTACAGTGCCTTTTTTCTTCGACCGCCTTGCGCTTGTTTTTTTGTATCGCATTGTGTTCATTTACACCTGACGAAGCGAAGGAAAATCGCGAAAGCTTGTGTACCATTTACAATACAAAAGTCAGTCTTTTACAAAAGAGTGCCAATCAGAGAAAGAATTTAGATATTTCAGACTCGACCCATTGAAGTGATTTTTCCTATACCCTACTATCTATTCCAAAGAAGGTCACGCCAGAAACAAGAGGCGTTAAGTTTGTCCAGAAGTTTGCCTTATCCTGATGATATTGTTGAATAAACTGAATAGGACCCCAATCGTTGTGCATTTTATACACTACTCACCGGATTGGTCGACATGAATGTTAACATCGCCCATGATGACGGTAGAGTTTTGGCCAAGGTTCATGGTTGTTTCAGATTCTGGAAAAAAAGTTATGTTTTTTATTGCAGTTTGCTGATAATCATTGAGCTGCACCCCTCCCACGCTGCCCATCCCAAACATTCTGTCATTCTCCTACGAAGAATGCCCAAACTTATATGGCAGGAGTGAAACTACGCCCCACGATCCAACCCACAAGGATAGTTACTGTCAAATAAATCTCCGTTTCATTTTTTAAATCACTATATTTCAGACACTTTGGATATCTTGTCTAGAATCTGCCTTTTCAACGCCGAAATTGGGAATTAATGCTACTAAACCCACTTCACAAGGAATCCATTTTGGTTAAAAACCAATCTTGTATTAAGCGGTTATCTGGCCCACAGTTTGTCACTGCTCAATGGCCCATTGTGACAAACTTTGGTGACCAATAGCAACCACAGATTCGCTGTTTTGTGTATCGTTTAAGCATGATGCGATACGGGCGCGTCGTGACAGTGTTATTTGGTCGAAACTTGAGTTTCGCCGTCTGTTACGTCATATTTGCCTGGTAAATACACATACCCTTTGTGTGTTGCAGCCTCACTAACGGAAGGTGACGTTATAAGGTTAAAACGTTTATACGTAACATATGGTGATACCTATAAATTACTCAGTATATCTATGATGCACTTACCAGCAATATTATCAGCCATTCTGTGGTTGTTGGTTTGTTTGAAATGGAAAGCAAGATGCTAGCTTTGCAGTTTTGCAACGTATGTTCAAAAATACTCGCTGGACTTGTAAATTAGCAACACTATAGGCTACACGTCCTGCCAAAAAACAACAATTTCTAATTATGAAAATAAAATTTGCGACAAACGTTATTCAACTCACACAAATATTGCTAAAAATCACCAATATTGATCCAGACTTCAAACCCACATAAAAATGCAGATCAGTTTTAAAAATGTTTTTCCTTGTTTAATGATGTAGCAAACGATATCCCTTAATTGTCATTTAAACACAAGTCTGCACGGTAGGCAACGAATACTCTTTGCTAGCGAAGAGCAACGCTCCAAAATTGCACGTTCGCTTTGAGTCGCCAAAAGAAAAAAGGCAACCTAACCAAATACATGTTGCCATTTACCGCAAGCGTTGGTGTAGTTTTTCGGTCTACCACCATCTCAAACTTCCTTTATGTGTTTTGTTGACATGCATTGGACAACAATCATCAGAATTTGTAGCTATTACTAGTTGTCCGATTTTTGGAGCTAGTTAAATGACTTCTGGAGTACGGTGTTTAGGTTAACTAAAGCACAACCCAGCATTCCTCTAGGTCAATTTGCATTTTACAATTCTTATCCAATTGATACCTGTGTGGCCTTTATTGACGATCGTCACTACGAAGCATATACTTTACATAACATTTTTTATAAGCTCGTCCTCATAATCAGTTTCTTGACATTCGAATGCGGTTCCAAATTACACAAAAGCTTTAACGCCTTCATGGAATTCACGCAATAAACCCGAGCGAAGTCATAAAATCTTTCACCCAACAGTGCTTGCACTCACGACCCTGGGAATGCATGGACCTTGTTTTAATTCAGTGTAACAACCAACAGCAAGCCAAGTTCTTTTAGATTGGCCGTGGCAAAATACATGTAGCATGAAGGACGAGCATGCTTTTCCAAGTAAGGTTATGACAACTTCGGTGCATAAATGTTATATATTGAACTTGAACCAGTAGTTTAACGTTTTATCACCACTTTGAAACTGACGCTTGCGCAATTTGGAAAAATAGACTGCGAAGCAACAAAAACGGTATAAAGTTTTATTTTCACCGACTAACATGCGGTTGTTTGCTGACACAAGTATACATAACATGCTAGCAAACGTTCTCAACAATCCCAGCTTATAGACAAATTTATTGAAATGCGACAAAAATTAAATACCTTTTTCATCGTATAATATTTCCACGTATGGAAGGTTATCGTCCTGGAAATGGAAAGCAGTAAATTCCAAACGTAGCAACAGCCTTCAAATATATATTCTGTAGGCATATACGTATGGCAAAATTACACCGGAATAGCATAGATACAAATAAACCAGGATATAACGGCGCACATTGCGTGGTAGCTTTGTGTACGTGATCAATTGCACCGTGCTTCTACCGATAGACCTTGTCTGTTTGTATGGTCAGACCGCAGATCAGTGGTGCGTTACAATTTGACACATTTTTTTCATTTCAGAACCAGTTCAAATCAAGATATATGTATTTACACTCACAGTTACCCCGGTATTGTAGAATTTACTGTTAGTCCCCACATTAATCAACGTGCTATATACAAAATTAGGGTTGTAAAATAGCAGCAAAAAGTAAGTGTCAAGTTTTAGTCAGCAAGCAGAGAAGTGTATACAATGATTTTCATGAACATTTTAAGCATAGCAACGGCTTGCTTCGAGGTGCTTTTTGTGGGTGGTGTTATTTTTGGTTGGCCTTCGTTGCAGTTTGTTCTCATACAAGAAGGTTATTTTGGGAACAACTGCTCTGCCTACATGTCAAACCAAAACAGATTTCAAAGCTTGTCCATCTCAGGAAGCTAGTTTTAATCTAGTTTTTGCGATTGCTTTAGCTTCGGCACCGCTTGCAGCCTAACCTTTCGGATACATACTTGACCGCTTCGGAACGTGGGTCGTGCGGACAACTGCTTGCACTTTCTATACTTTGGGATTGACTTTGTTGGCCGTGACTTCACAAGTTGTGTTATTTCTGCAATGATTATGATATCAGTGGGTGGAGTCCAATTTCTAGTCACCAATACACAGTTGGGGAATTTGATCAGTAGTTATAAGTCGATTTACGTCACAGCTCTGAATGGCTTGTTTGATTCCGGTTATGTTGTATTTTTTCTCATCAAGATGGTTTACGACAATGGCATCACATTAAAAAGTGTGTTTCGTTTCATGGCGATTTTGAGTGTTTTTCCCTGGTTGCGAACTTATCTGGTTATGCCGAGAAGCAGGTTGTCTGATGTATAGAACAAGAATGTCCACTTTGGTGTATTGGAATGGAGTAAGATTTGTCAACAAAACGACTCGGAATCAAACTCACCAACAAATACTGAATCAAACGAAGAGAACATTGACGAACAAATCAGTTTTAAATCATGTTTGAAAAACAAACTTTTTTGGTCGAATTTATTATTTTTAAGCTGCGGCAGTTTCTGTATGGCACACTTTCTTGGTAGTTACGTTAAATGGATCGCAGAAATTGGCGATGACAAAGAAATTGATTTCTTTGCAACGATTTTTGGCTACACTCTCATGTGTAACGGTCTAACGGCACCCATTTACGGCATCATGTTCAGAAAGTGGCTAACTACGGAAATTCTGATATTCCTTTGCGTGTACGACACTTCCGTGGTCTCTTTGCTTCCATGCTTATATTATAGCCTGTTGATAACGGAGGTGATATGAGGACACACGTTTCTCAAGAAAAGTGAATCTGCCTGTTTTCTCATATCCTTGTGTACAATACTAGCCAATGCCTTTACTGCCAGCTGATAATGTGATTGGTATTCCAATCCTTGTCCAATTCTCACAGCTCTGAAAACCACTTCGTGGAAAGATATTTTTTTTTGCCCGTTATTTTGTCCGATTTCATTGCACATGCCAAAGTTGCTACAATTTTTAATAAAATCTTTCACTTCTTTGGCGTTATGAAAAGCACACGTATCAATATCGACTTCTTCCCCTCCCTTAAGTAATGCATCACTCTTCTCACAAGAATCTGTGGTATGAGAAAATGGCTTTCCACAGTCTCTGTGCGTTTCTATCCTGGCTATTACGTTTTAACGAAAACCGTATATCATTGTACAAGTGACGATGATTGGGATTGATGTCTTTAATTTGCTCTAATTCACTTGCATACATCGCATGTACAAGTATTTTGTTCTCAATATTATGTAAATACATTTTAATGCACGATTTACATTTGCCCAAACTATAAAAGCACTAAAACACGCACAATAGCAGAATATAAGATCACAGCAGTAAATCAAAAACTGACACATCAACAAATATTGTTCTGCAACATCCAAAAACATTTTTATAGGCGAAATTTGTGATTGTCGCTAAAAATGCACTGTCATCGCTTGTCGTTCACTTTTGCAATTTAACATGCGAGTTTGGTTCGTAAATCCTAATAAGGGCCTACGCAGTGGGGCGATCCTGCCTTGCTATGCGAAAGCATGGTTATGTTTGCGTAAATCCTGATAAATACTCTGCATACTCTCAGATAGAAACGAAAAAAGCCAAACGATAAAATTACCCCAAAAGTAATATTCAGTGCAAATCTAAAATAAATGAGAGCTGCAGCTCGCATTAACTATTATGGCTAATTTGCGCTGATAACAAAATAATGAATTTCGCAAAAAAGTAAGAAAACTTTCATTATATACATTGATATATTGCAAGATATGCAACAATTGCAACATTTTGAATCATATTTTTAACGTGATATTTTGCTAAGTTAGGCTGAAGAGTGAAGTAGTTGATCGAGCTGCCTGATGACTTCAATTACTTTTGTAGCTAGACCTTTTTCCATTTTGGCGCGATGTTCCAAAGCCTCCTCGCATCTCACTTTGCTCGCTTCTGCTCGATCCAGTAATCTGCCGCACACTACCGCCCTCGCGTGGTTGTAGCAAACCCACGGTAACGACCGGGATTTCTCAGCAGGACTTCGATCTGTTTCTCTTTGCAACGCTTCTTCAAAGTGCTCCACCGCCCTTAGGTATTCCCCACGTGCTGCCCAATATTTGCCGCAGTACACGATACATCTGGTCAATATCCCCCAATCGCCGATGCTTGCACTGGCGCGCTCATGCAGATCCCAACAAATTTCATCGGACAGGATTGGGTCGAAATCTTCCTCTGCAATGGGCGTTAGCTTGGCATTTATGCGGACAAGTGAACGCTTGTGCGTCAAAGAGTCATATTCTGCTGTATTCACGTGCATTATTATTCCGTGTTCACAGAAATTGGCCTCGCGTGAATGACTATTCAAAAGCTTATCTTCGACAAACTTCTTTGTTTCCATCAGAATATTATACCTCTCACTTTGAGTGAAATTTCTGAGGCCCTTTAGCCGTATATTGACCGATGCCCCTGCGTTGATGCGCAAGAAGATGGGAGCGATATCAAACCTCTGACGAACTTCGTTACAAATTGCCAAACACAAAGTAGAAAACCACTGAAATCGCAATCTACATTCTGGGGTAACTTTATCTCCGTAATGAAGCAATAAACGACTCATGGTGTGCAAAATAGATGCTATTCTCTCAACCAAGTAAATTGCACACAGTCTATCCTTGTCGAGAAAAAGTTGTGTCCTGTTGCTTCGATATTGCCTCAGCTTTACGGGATCCAATGGTATTTTATCTTCCAAGGCCGTTTTAAAGTAGTTTGCAACATCCGGATTGGAAAGGTCGGCATAGTGTTGCAATTCCTCTGATTTTGGATGTACAACAATGGAGAGATACGCCTCAATGTCTAAATCTTCAGTAAAGATCTTCTTTCCAGCATCAATAAGTTGGTCAACTATAAATTTGGCTCTTTCATCCGCACTGCTATCTGTTGCTGGTTGTATAATGGTATTTGCTGTTAGATCTGTCGTAACCGCAGTCCAGATTTGCAATGCCTCTCGAAGATTAAGCTCAGATTCCGATACTTCTTCATCAGGATTTTGTTGCGTCCCAAGCACCATACCAATGACCTCATGAAGGTGGGCCTTACACAATTGCAAGAAAATATCGTTGCTGTTTTCTGTTTGCCTTTTGAGAACGGAGCTAATATGAGGACACATGTTTGTCAAGAAAAGTGAATCTGCCTGTTTTCTCATATCCTTGTGTACAATACTAGCCAATGCCTTTACTGCCAGACGATAATGTGATTCGTATTCCAATCCTTGTCCAATTCTCACAGCTCTGAAAACCACTTCGTGGAAAGAGATGTTTCCTTCTTCGCCTGACTCGACATTTTGTCCGATTTCATTGCACACGCCATAGTTCATGCAATTTTCAATAAAATCTTTCGCTTCATTATCGTTGTACAAAGCACACGTATCAATATTGACTTCCTCCTCCCTCAAGTAGTGCATCACTCTTCTCACCAGAATCTGTGGTATGTTACCGTGGTGAAACATAGAAAGTGTACAAATGGCTTTCCACCTTCTCTGTGCGTTTCTTTCCTGGCTATTATTTTTTAACAAAAACAAGATAGCATCGTACAAGTGACGTTGACTGCGCTTGCGGTCTTTAATTTTCTTCAATTCGATTTGATACATCGCTTGTGCTTTGGATTCGTTTTCAACATTTCTTAAATATGCCTGATAGCTTCTTGGTTTTGAGGCTTTGACTGCCAACAAACCCAAAGGGGAACCACTCAGTCTTTCAATAATCTTACTTGCCGCTTGTTTTTCCATCTCAGAGCTGTTTTCAGGCAAATCGAGGAAAGCAAGACCCTCGCTTACAACAAGACCTTTGATATTCTGCATGGAAAACTTGCAAGATCGGAAGGTATCGCAGGTCTGTTTCGATTGTGATGTAACATAAATATGCATCTTTGCTTCTCGTTCCTTAACACCTAGTATACAGGAGAGGAAGTTGTTAAAAAATTCCCAATCTTCTTGTTTCGGATCTTCAACAATTATCAGGATCGGGTGATTGCATAAGACAAGTAAGTTCACTAACTGTTGACACCTGTCGCCCATCATCGCTTCCAAGGCGGTGTCCACTACTCCTTCATTCAATTGCAAAAAACTATTTTTAACCATTGACGTCACTAGCTCTTTTAACTTGATTTTGATATTATGATTTCTATCGCTGCACTCAATATGCCACTTGACCAGAGGTTCTTCGCAAATTTGGGAAAAATCACGACCAAGTTTTCGCACTATTTGGGACTTTCCCGAACCGGGCATACCATGAAGGTGTAACACCGAAACTGTTTTTCCCTCTTGTTGTTGCTTCACTTGCAAGTAATCTTGACTTTCAACGAACCTTGGAGTTAAACGATCGACTGTGTCTATAAATGTAGGCTTAGGTGCAGCAGCAATTGACGCAGAACCTAAAGGAAGGGATAGTTTAAAAACAGTTGCAGTGGAATCGACTTCGTTTATGTCAGATTTGGCCAATACGAATATTCGCCTAATTTGGTCGAAACTTGAGATGTATTTGTGATAACTGCTTTTGGGTAGCTACTGTTTGACGACCTTGATTTCTACTAACTTATAACTTCCCTGTCTACAGCCATAGCTAATGCTGATATGACGTCACTGACAATTGTCAAGTTTATACGACATCTATCGCAATGCATTTCATGCATCACTCACCGGATAGGTTGACATGAATGTTTACATCGCCAGTCATGATGAAGGCAGAGTTTTGGCCAAGGTTCAAGGTTGTTTCAAAGTCTGGAAAAAGAAGTGTCGTGTTTTTTATTGTAGTTGGCTGATAATCATTGAGCCTCACCCCCTTCCAAGGGGTTCATCGCAAACATTCTGTCATTTTACTACGAAGGATGCCCAACCTTTTAAGCATGAGTCGATAACGGGCTTGACGCGGCCGTGTTAGTTAGTCAAAACTAAAGATTCGCCGTCTGGTACGACATATTTGCCAGGTAAATACACCTACCCTTTGTGTGTTGCAGCCTCACTAACGGAGCGTGACGTTGTAAGGATAAAACGTTTATACTTAATATATGGTGATACCTATAAATTTCTCAGTATCTATAATGCACTTACCAGCAATATTTTCAGCCATTCTGTGGTTGTTTGTTTGTTTGATTTGGAAAGCAAGTTGCTAGCTTTGCAGTTTTGTAACGTATGTTCCAAAATACTCGATGGACTCGCAAATTAGCAGCACTACAGGCTACACGTCCTGCCAAAAACCAACAATTTTTAATTATGAAAATAAAATTTGCGACAAACTTTTTTCCACTCACACAAATATTGCTAAAATCACAAACATTTATCCAGGCCTCAAACCCACATATAAATGCAGTAAAGTTTTAAACACGTTTTTCCTTGTTTAATCATGTAGCAAACCATATTCATTGTCATTTAAACACAAGTTCGCACAGTAAACAACGATTGCTGGTCGCTAACGAAGAGCTACGCTGCAATAGTGCACGTTTGCTTTGTATCGCCAAAAGAGAAAAGGCAACCCAACCAAATATTTGTTGACATTTACCTAAAGCGTTGGTGTACTTTGTCGTTCCACCACCTCAAACTTCTTTCATTTGTTACATTGTCATCAATTGGATAACAACCATCAACATTTGCAGCTATTACTAATTGTCCGATATTTGACGCTGGTTAAATGAGTTGTGGACTACGATGTTTAACCCAAGCACAACACACAGCAGCATTCCTCTAGGTCAATCTGCTTTTTGCAATTCTTCTCAAATTGAACCTGTTTGTGATTGACATTTATGGACGATCGTCTCTACGAAGTACATAATCTACATTATATTTCAATGCTGTTTATTTTTAATGCTGTTATCGAATGATGTTTTCGACATTCGAATCGCACAAAAGCTTTAACGCCTTTAAGGAATTCACGCAATAAACCCGCCCGAAGTCATAAAATCTTTCATCCGACAGTGTTTTCGCTCACGACCCTGGAAATGCATGGACGTTGTTTTAACCCAGTGTAACAACCAACAGCAAGCCAAGTTCTTTCAGATTGGCCGTGGCAAAATACATGTAGCATGAAGGACGAGTATACTTTTCCATAAGGTTATAACAACTTCGGTAAATAAATTTTATATATTGAACTTGAACAAGTAGTTTAATAAACGTTTTATAACCAGTTTGAAACTGACGCTTGCGCAATTTGGAAAAAAAAGACTGCGAGGCAAAAAAAACGGTATAAAGTTTTATTCTCACCGCCTGACTTTCGGTAGTTTGCGCATACAAGTATCTAAACAGGTCACGCATCATTGGTGCACTAGTACATCACATGCTAACAAATGTTCTCAACAACAAAAATTAAATACAACAAAAATTAAATACCCTTTTCATCGTTTAATATTTCCACGTATGGTTTATCGCCATGGAAAAAACCGGGAAAAGCAGTAAATTCCAACAGCAGCAACACCTTTAAAATATATATTCTGTAGGCATAGACATATGGCGACATTACACCGGAATAGCTTAGACACAAATAAACCAGGATATAACGGCGCACATTGCGTAGTAGCTTTGTGCACGTGATTAATTGCACCGTTCTTCCGATAAACCATTTTGTTTGTATGGGCAGACCGAAGGTCAGTGGTGCATAACAATTGGACATATTTTTTTCATTTCAGTACCAGTTTGAATCAAGATGTACGTATTTACATTCACAGAGCCACAGGTATTGTAGAATTTACTGTCAGTCCCTACTTTAATCAACCTGCTATATAGAAAATTAGGGTTGCAAAATAGCAGCAAAATGTGGTGCAAAACAGCCTTTGACCGGTTGACCGATCAACCGATAATCAAGGTTTTTTGCGCTATCCGAGCCCAGGTAAGTGTAAAGTTTTAGTCAGCAAGCAGAGAAGTGTATACAATGATTTGCATGAACATTTTTAGCATAGCAACGGCTTGCTTTGAGGTTCTTTTTATGGGTGGTGTTATTTTTGGTTGGCCTTCAATGCAGTTTGTTCTCACGCAAGAAGGTTATTTTGGGGACAACTGCTCTGCCTACATGAAAAACCAAACAGATTTCAAAGCTTGTCCATCTCAGGAAGCTAGTTTTAATCTAGTTTTTGCGATTGCCTTAGCTTCTGCATCGCTTACAGCCTTACCTTTCGGATACATACTTGACCGCTTTGGAACGTGGGTCGTGCGAACAATTGCTTGCACTTTCTATACTTTGGGATGGACTTTGTTGTCCGTTACATCGCAAACAACTTCCGTTGTGTTATTTCCTGCAATGATTATGATATCAGTGGGTGGAGTCCAATTTCTGGTCACTAATACACAGTTGGGTAATTTGACCAGTAGTTATAAGTCGATTTACGTCACAGCTTTGAATGGCTTATTTGATTCCGGGTACGTTGTATTTTTTCTCATCAAGTTGGTTTACGACAATGGCATCACATTAAAAAGTGTGTTTCGCATCATGGCAATTTTGAGTGCTTTTCCCTGGTTGAGAACTTATCTGGTTATGCCGAGAAGCAGATTACCTGTTGTACCGAACAAAAATGTCCAGTTTGGTGTATTGGAATGGAGTAAGATGTGCCAACAAAACGACTCGGAATCAAACTCACCAACAAATACTGAATCAAACGAAGAGAACATTGACGAACATATCAGTTTTAAATCATGTTTGAATAATAAACTTTTTTGGTCGAATTTATTATTTTTATGCTTCGGCAGTTTGCGTATGGCGTACTTTCTTGGAAGCTACGTTAAATGGATCACAGAAATTGGCGATGAAAAAGAAATTGATTTTTTTGCAAATATTTTTGGCTACATTCTCATGTGTAACGGTCTAACGGCACCCATTAACGGCATCATATTCAGGAAAGCGGCCAACTACGGAAATTCTGATATTCCATTGCGTGTACGACACTTTCGTGGTCTCTTTGCTTCCATGCTTATTACAGTTTCTTTAGAAATCACTCTGTCGATGACAGTGCTTTTGAATAGCGTTTACGCGTCCCTTGTAACAATGTTATTTTACCAGTCTTTCCTTTATGGCAGTGTTGTTAATTTCCTCGTGTACGTCTTTCCTATTTCCCATTTCGGTAAAGTTTTCGGCCTGATATTTTCTGTTTCTGGTTTGTTTGGATTACTGCAAAACGCATTGTATCTAACTCCTGCTGACGACTACATACTCCTATCACTTGGTTTGCTTTCTATTGTCCATCCCGTATTGATTTACAAACAGGCGTGCTTCACCTTTTTGGAATCTACAAGAAAATGTTTAACAAACCTTTTCAACTCAAATCTGCATCATTTGTTTCTTAAAAAATAAATATATTTGTCGCAAGACGATCACCACAATATCTTTAGATTTCGAAATTGCCGAAACGACGTTGCCGCATATAGTTAAATTTTGGGTTCCGAAGAATAGGTTCAAAGTAGTGATTTTTGAAGACAATTAATTGTTTTGAAACAATTTATCACGTTTGTAGCGACATTTTCTGCAAAATCTTGTACCGACGAGGGTTATGTTAATTTATGCTGGCGCTGCTTCTTTCTCGCATATTTTTTTTGCTTTTTTTAAGTTGCCATGTGTTCATCGTTCGAATCAAAACGAATAAAGAACGTCAACGACACATTGTTGGTGAAACCTCACGTCAAGAAAAGATATTTCTTGGATTTAAGTTGAATAATGAAGGTGGTTCAAGAAGCACCACAGACTGTTGTTTTCTTAAAAATATCCCCGTTCTTATGTGAACAACCCGAGTGTGGTTTCAAACTAAAGCACAATTTCCCTATACAAAATGTCTGCACATAAAACCAAATATTAATCCTGTATCTATTCGATTGCAAGCCGCCCTCGAATGTAACCCGCACGTAAATGTGAAAGGCAAATTTAAGTGCCCTACAACAATAATTATCAACAAATCTGTCGCTTAAAATTTCCAGGTACGCTGATAACTGTGCTTAATAAAACTACCTCATGGCAAGACAAAGCGAGTGAAAGGTGAATTTCTTTGAAACTCAAAGTCGCAGACAAAATATCGGCGCGACATCAAATAACGTAAATCGCCCTCGATTGTAAGCAATAAAATTGGTAGGTGAAAAAAACTCTATGGATCGCGGTTAACAATCAATTAAGTACGGAAAATGGTTTAAACATTGGTAAACTCACAGCAACCCACCTTTTTGGATTACCTTGAAAACCGCCAGGGTGGAACAGGTACGCGGAACGCTTACTCAGCACATTTAGACATACGGAATACGAGTGAACAACAGAGCTGCATCAACAAATATTTCACCAGACGCTGTTGTGCTCACGACCCTGTCTTGACCATGCTTTAACCCAGAAACAACCAACGGCAAGTCTTGAACCAGTAGCTTAAATTATATCACCAGATCAAATCTGACACTTGCTCAATTTGGAAAAAATAAAATGCGAAGCAAAAAAAAACAATTTATAGTATTATTCTCTTCAACAATCATGCGGTGGTTTGCTGACAAAAGTATTAAAATTGCTCACTGATCATTGGTGCGGCAAAACAATACATGCAACAAACCTTGTTGTTTGCAGGCAGACCGAAGATCAGTGCGTTACAATTTGACACAATTTCTCATTTTTATTCATGTTTAAATGAAAATGTAAGTATTTACACTCACAGTGCCGCAGTTATTGGTGAATATAGTGTCAGTTCCTATATTAATCAGCTTTTATATACAGGAAAACTAAAATTTAGGGATTGGAAAATAGCAAAAAGTTGTGCAAAACACACTCCGACCGGTTGATCGATCAAGCGATAATAGAAGTTTTTGGCGTATCGAGCCCATAGGCTTACCTGCAGGCAAGTGTCAAGTTTTAGTCAGCAAGCAGAGAAGTGTATACAATGATTTTCCTGAACATTTTAAGCATAGCAACGGCTTGCTTTGAGGTGCTTTTTATGGGTGGTGTTATTTATGGTTGGCCTTCGTTGGAGTTAGTTCTCACGCAAGAAGGTTATTTTGGGAATAACTGCTCTGCTTACGTGTCAAACCAAACAGATTTCAAAGCTTGTCCATCTCAGGAAGCTGGTTTTAATCTAGTTTTTGCGATTGCTTTAGCTTCTGCACCGCTTACAGCCTTACCTTTCGGATGCATACTTGATCGCTTTGGAACGTGGGTCGTGCGAACAATTGCTTGCACTTTCAATTCTTTGGGATGGACTTTGTTGGCCGTGACTTCACAAACAACTTCCGCTGTTCTATATCCTGCAATGATTATGATATCAGTGGGTGGAGTCCAATTTCTAGTCACCAATACACAGTTGGGGAATTTGTTCCGCAGTTATAAGTCGATTTACGTCACAGCTTTGAATGGCTTGTTTGATTCCGCTTATGTGGTACTTTTTCTCATCAAGTTGGTTTACGACAATGGCATCACATTAAAAAGTGTGTTTCGCTTCATGGCAATTTTGAGTGTTTTTCCCTGGTTGCGAACTTATCTGGTCATGCCGAGAAGCAGATTACCTGATGTACAGAACAAAAATATTCAGTTTGGTGTATTGGAATGGAGTAAGATGTGCCAACAAAACGACTCGGAATCAAACTCACCAACAAATACTGAATCAAACGAAGAGAACATTGACGAACATATCAGTTTTAAATCATGTTTAAAAAACAAACTTTTTTGGTCGAACGTAATGTTTTTGTGCTTCGGCATTTTGCGTATGGCACACTTTCTTGGTAGTTACGTTAAATGGATCTCAGAAATTGGCGATGAAAAGCAAAGTGATTTCCTTGCAAAGATTTTTGGCTACATTCTCATTTGTAACGGTCTTACGGCACCCATTAACGGCATCATATTCAGGAAAGTGGCTAACTACGGAAATTCTGATATTCCTTTGCGTGTACGACACTTCCGTGGTCTCTTTGCTTCCATGGTTATTACAGTTTCTTTAGAAATCACTCTGTCGGTGACAGTGCTTTTGAATAGCGTTTACGCGTCTCTTATAACAATGTTATTTCACCAATCTTTCCTTTTCGGCAGTGTGAATAATTTCCTCGTGCACGTTTTTCCTCTTTGCCATTTCGGTAAAGTTTACGGCCTGACATTTTCTGTTTCTGGTTTGTTTGGATTACTGCAAAACGCATTGTATCTAACACCTGCTGACGACTACATACTCCTTTCACTCGGTTTGCTTTCTATTGTTCACCCCGTGTTGATTTATAAACAAGCGTGTTTCACCCTTTTGCAATCCACAAGAAAATGTTTCACAAACCTTTTCAATAATTGTAACGTACGTCAATTCTTTCACCAGAAATAAATATTATTCAGCAAGAACATCCCCACATTATTTTAAGATTTCCTTATTGCAGAAACAGCCTTGTCCCATATGGATAAATTTTGAGTTCCGAAGTTCAAAGTTGTGATTTTTTAAGGCAATTAGTTTGATTATAAAGAAAAATTTATCACTATTGTAGCGACATTTTCTTCAAAATGTTGTACCGAGGTGGGTTATGTTAATTTTTGCTCGCGCTGCTTTTTTCTCGCGTCTTTTTTGCGTCACTTGAGGCTCCGCATGCGCGACGTTTGAATCAACACGAATAAAGAACGCCAACGTCACATTGGTGGAGAAACCGCAGGTCAAGTAAAGATATTTCTTGGATTTTTGATGAATAATAAGGGTGGTTAACGCAGCACTACAGACTGCTGTTTCCTTGAATCTACCGACGACCCGGTGTGAACAGACGGTGTATAGTTTCAAACTAAAGCACAATTTTCCTTGTGCAAAATTTATCTTCATAAAACCAAATATTAATAAGTAGTGTCAGCATTGGATCAACTCACGGCATTCCACCTTTTGGACTTGCTAACAATCAGCCTGGGTGGAACAGGTACGCTGAACGCTTACACAGCACATTTAGACACACGGAATACAAGTGAACAACAGAGCTGCATAAAAAAATATTTCACCAGACGCTGTTGTGCTCACGACCCTGGGTGGACCATGCTCTAACCACAAAACAACCAATAGTAAGTCCTCAACCTTAATTTAGATTTTATTGCCAGTTCAAAACTGAAGCTTGCGCAATTTCAAAAATATAGACTGCGAGGCAAAATATGCGATGTAAAGTTTTATTCTCACCGACTGACATACGGTATTTTGCTGACAAAAGTATCTAAATTGGTCACGCATCATTGCTGCGCTAACACAGCACATGCTGGCATGCTTTCTCAGCACTCCCAGCTAATAGTTAAATCTATTGAAATGCAACAAAAATTAATTGCTTTTCGCATCATTTATTCTTTATATACGCATAGTAGATGATCGCCGTGGAGATGTGAATAACTGTGAGCGACACCATTTTTTGCCCAAATAAGTCACACTTGATTGAAGCAAGTCCATAAGTGTGTGGAAAACCTTTGATAACTCGTTTATAGATCTAGTACTGAATCGTAATGTAACACATAAGGTCTTTGTGGCGAGAATAGCGTTTGATTCCAGTCGCAGTTGCCTAAAAACGAGGTCAATATACGATAAAAGAAAACATCACAAAAATGAGTTCTTTGTGCAAAGGAGGCTTCAAATATATTCTTGCTGTAGGCATGGCAATATGTCGGTACTATAACGGAAATGCTTAGATAATAACAAACCAGGATGTAACGACGCACACTCCGTGGTAGTTTTGTGCAAGTGATTATAATTGCCCCTCGCTTTGTTCTGAAAGAAATTGATTTGACGGCAGACCGAAGATCAGTGGTGCGTTACAATGTGATTTTTTTTGTCTTTTCGTGCAAGTTTTAATCAAATGTACGCATACTCACAGTAAGTCAGTTTCTGAAGGACTTAATCCCAGACCCAATTTTAATCAACCTGCTTTAAATTTAAAAAATAGGATTTGCAAATAGCACTAGGTTTAATGTAAAACAGTCTCCGACCGGTTGAGCGGCCAACCGATAAAAGTGTTTTTTTTGGCACCTATTGACCCCAGATTAGGGACAAGTTTGAGTTAGCAAGCCAGGAAAGTGTCTATAATGCTCTTCATAAACGTTTTAAGCATAGCAACGGCTTGCCTTGAGGTGCTTTTGATGGGTGGTGTTATTTATGGTTGGCCTTCGTTGCAGTTCGTTCTCGCACAAGAAGGTTATTTTGGGGACAACTGCTCTGCCTACATGTCAAACCAAACAAATTCCAATGCTTGTCCATCTCAGGAAGCGAGATTTGTTCTTGTTTTTGCGATTGCATTAGCTTCTGCGAGCCTTACAGCCTTACCTTTCGGATACGTACTTGACCGCTTTGGAACGTGGGTCGTGCGAACAATTGCTTGCACTTTCTATACTTTGGGATGGACTTTGTTGGCCGTGACTTCACAAACAACTTCCGTTATTTTATTTCCTGCAATGATGATGATATCAGTGGGTGGAGTCCAATTTCTAGTCACCAATACACAGTTGGGGAATTTGGTCAGTAGTTATAAGTCGATTTACGTCACAGCTCTGAATGGCTTTTATGATTCCGGGTATGTTGTACTTTTTCTCATCAAGTTGGTTTACGACAATGGCATCACATTAAAAAGTGTGTTTCGCTTCATGGCGATTTTGAGTGTTTTTCCCTGGTTGCGAACTTATCTGGTCTTGCCGAGAAGCAGATTACCTGATGTACAGAACAAAAATGTCCAGTTTGGTGTATTGGAATGGAGTAAGATGTGCCAACAAAACGACTCGGAATCAAAATCACGAGGAAATACCTTTGAAACAAACGAAGAGAACATTGACGAACAAATCAGTTTTAAATCATGTTTGAAAAACAAACTTTTTTGGTCGAATCTAATGTTTTTGTGTTTCGGCAATTTGCGCATGGCTCACTTTCTTGGAAGTTACGTTAAATGGATCGCCGTAGTAAATGATCAAGCAAGGAGTGATTTTCTTACAATGCTTTTCGGCTACATTCTTATATGTAGTGGTCTAACGGCCCCCATTAACGGCATCATATTCAGGAAAGTGGCCAACTACGGAAATTCTGATATTCCATTGCGCGTACGACACTTCCGTGGTCTCTTTGCTTCCATGCTTATTACAGTTTCTTTAGAAATCACTCTGTCGGTCACAGTGCTTTTGAATAGCGTTTACGCGTCCCTTGTAACAATGTTATTTCTTCGATCTTTCCTCTTCGGCAGTGTTTCTAATTACATCGTACATGTCTTTCCAATTTGCCATTTCGGTAAAGTTTACGGCCTGACATTGTCCGTTTCTGGTGTGTTTGGTTTACTGCAAAACGCATTGCATGTTACAGTCGCGGCAGACTACATACTCCTTTCACTCGGTTTGCTTTCCATTGTCCATCCCGTATTGATTTACAAACAGGCGTGCTTTAACCTGTTGGCTTCAACAAGGAAATGTTTTGCACCTAACCTTAACAATTGTTTTTCGCGATGATGTGCTTTTTAAAAAGCAAATATATATGTATGGATTTGAAACCGGTTGTGGCCCACTTTAACGATGACAAAAGAGTCTGACCATAGTGTGGAAGACACGAGGGTCATGATGCTAGAAGGTCAACCCAAAATAAAGACTGGCCAGAGAGATGGTTGAACAAGGCGACATCCAACGTTTTGACTTTGCGAAGCACGAATCTTAATAGAGACTGGGGATTTATGGGCCCAAGAAGCCACGGGCACAAAGTGACAAACGATGATGACCTCTTCGTGCGTATTTCTTGCTGGTTTTATAGCCGTAGCCGCACTTTACTTGTCACGCCATTTGTAGCACCTGTTAAGCAAGTTTAAGCTCGAAAGATTTTGAACATTATAAAATAGTGCATCAGTTACCACAGAAAGCTAAAAACCTGAGACTAACACGAAGTATCGCAGAAATTGGTAAGCTAATTAGTAATGTACGTTAATAACATTTCCGTTGCAGGAGCATTCGTCGCCTTTTTTGTGTTTTAGCCAACAATGCGTGTGCCACGTTATGAAAAAAATATAGCTGACAAAAGATGCAGCATAAATTTCAAAATGGAATCAATCTTCTGCACACTTGTATTGACACAACAATGAAATCAATAAAAATTGCAACTTCGAATCTGAATATTGCAACTCAAAAGTACTACCGGGCAGCAACGTTATGCAGTGCAATGCTCCTACATAGTGGAGAAGTCCACTATGCAAATTCAGCCATGCACAATGATATACCATCACAGGCGCAATAACACTAACATGCAAAACTACATTGAACTTTTGAATATGAGGAAAACATGTTCTCAGGGTTGCAACAACCACACACGAAATTTCTAGTGCAAGTTTCAAAATGTTCAACAAATACAGAAAAGTGAGGACAGGGTGTGATTACAACTTTCCCATGTAATCAGTACAATGTGCATCTACATAAACACAGTGTAAGAAAATACACAATCAATGCAAAATTGACAGTCAAATAACCAGGTTACGAAATTTCGTAAAGGTACTTTTTGAAAATATAACCGTTTATCGAAAATATTTTACACTCTTATAAATGCCAAAAGCAACTATTGCAAATAAACAACCGAGGGAAATTTTCAGCTCCCTCTCAATCTGCTGCATGATTGGATTTTCTTTTCTCATTTCATTAAGTGCATTTCCACCTTTATTTTTGTGTGGAAATGGTAAGTCTGGTACTGGAATGCCAAGAAAATCACACAATGGTCCCCAGCCGTCTTTTACTTGATAAACCAGCAGTTGCTCCTCGGGCACAATCTATACAAATAATAACACATCGTAAAATACATTTGTATTGTCTATTGTTATGTTACCTGTTTCACATTGCGGTCATGTCTCAGTCTGACGCGTTTCAAAGACTCAACGTTGAGCATGGTGAGCGTTGAATATGGCCAGGTCCATACTTTGGCTAGATGATGAGCTAAATGTGATGCAATAAAAATATTTCAACTTGGTTTTGTCCAAAAGTATGCACAATACGGCCTCAATGCACAATTTAATTCCTAAAATCTAGTTTGGGAGTAGTTCCTTAATAATACATGTAGTTGCAGTTCACTTGTTCGCCAAAACAATGGTTGGGGTTTCGACTCATAATGAAGAACTACTGTAGGTCATTGGACAAAAAAATGATTAGAGCAGTACACAGTTAGGTTTTGTAAAGACCATCCAAAAAACTTTACATGCTATGGGGAGTACAAAGAGTTTCTACCGAAGAAACTTTTTTCCATAGAAATATAGAGATGAGGCATTAGGTCCTACAAGTATGAAAAGTTTCATTGCTATATTATGTTTTGTTCACATGTATGAAAATGAACATCATTCTCACACAAATAAATACCAATGAAACTTTCCAGAAATTCACCAAGATGCTTTTTAAAACAGTTTGCACATTTTACAGCAGCCAATAAAATGACACGTTTAGCTAGTGTTATGCGTTTTCTGGAAATGAGCTATTATTTTTAAAAACAAAGGTTTTTAAATTTAGTTTAGTTTAAGTTTTAGTACGCAATATCAAACCAAATGCAAAACCCATGAATAATTATTGTTGCATCTGTCAGCATAGAGTAGACAGCAAAAACACCACAAAATTATTCTTACCTGTCAAGGCCAAGTGATTATGAGCTCTTATTCCACTATATGTGATTGTTCGAGCAATCCTGTAGCCAGTGTCGCCATTAAGTTGGTCAACCTGAGTTTTCACGCTTTTTAACCAGCTTTCCTCATCTCGAGTTGTTAAAATAACCTGCATGCATGTAAGGCAACATGTTTTTTCGACATTAAACCTGTTATTATTGACACATGCAACAGAACTGAATAAACCTTAACATCGGGAAATGCATCAAATATTTCCTCCCAGTAAACATCACAAGGACCATCCATAACTGCATCAACATTCTCATACATTCGTCTCATGTCTTCTACTTTAAAACCCTCTTTAACTTGCTTCTGCCAATCGTCTCCAAGGTAATAGAAATTTTCCATCCAGTCGTACACTTCATAACCCAAAAGTGTCAAAGCAGCACACATGCTTTTGGTTCCAGTTTTTGCCAACCCTGCAACTAATACTTTCATTCTGCTGGATTATTTGGGACTGAAAGCAAAACAAATTTGTCATAAAGTTTCCATGAAAAACAGTTATTTTTAAATTAGCAGATCTTGTTAAATGCTAATGAACACTAAATTACCACAGGTGTATTGCATATTATTATGGCATAAACATGAGCAATCTGTCAACACTTTACAAAAATTGTCTCAGCTATAAAAAGTTTTTGCATTTATAAAACAACCATAACACATGTGTGAAAGTTGTATTGATAACAGAAGGTGCCAAAACTATTCTATTACTGCCAAAAAGCTGTGTGACACATAATTAAATGCATACCAGTATGTTGCAAGCTTCAGCAATGAAAAATATACTCAAGACAGAAACAAGTTGGCCATTATACTACATTCCAAATGGTTGTTGCTACACAACTTGACAACTCTACACGATATCCTAAATGCATTTGCAAGATATATGCAGGGCTGCCAACAATAACAAAAGATCCACTTCTTTTACCTGTGAAAGCAAATCAGACTACAAAACAGTTGTGAAAACTTTCGTTTCGATAACAAAGGGACGTTTTTCCCTCATCACTCAACAGTGCGTCAAGGATATCCTGTTCGTGTGACATGCAAGGTTCTAACCATAACAACCAAAGAGACGCCTGTCGACAAAATCAGAAGGGCTTGCAACGTTACGGCGAAGATCAGGGATGGCACTATGTCCGCGTTACGTTGCTCTGATAAACATCTAGTATATTTTTTTACCCATTACCTTGTACTGTGTCCACGTTACGTTGTTACGAATCTAAGGGATTTCTGTTGTAAAGGATCTGGGCCCCAGCCATGGGCGTATCCGAGAGGGGGGGGGGGGGGATTGGGGCGATCGAATATTTTATAATACTAAAAATCTCAGTGGCATATAAAACGGTTAATTGTTTCAAGTTAGATTTTCGTTCATTACTTGCGTATTGTCCAGCGAGTGCCTATAGCGACCTATCCATGATCTAGCGACCAAAATCGCTATTATATTTCATATTTCTGTCAATGCACTTTTTACTCAATGCTAAATGTGTTGCAATGTACACCGGTTTGTGACGTATATCAACGATTAGTTTTGTCTGAAAACACAGCGTGAGTTCTTTCCGTATCTGACTTCCGTGAAGATCGATACTTAAGTCAAGTCAAATTAAAACTGCCCGAAAACTGGCTCAATTTCGCCCTAGCAATAGCACACGCATGTGTGATCATTCAACCGTAATATTGACGTATTTTTCTATTGTATGCAGGGAAAATACTAAAACCCGGTCGGCTAATTTAGCGCCAACTCCTGGCCTGCGTTACAATTACTACGCCACTGTCGTCCGACTGTTACATCACAAATGTGATTGCTGCGGGTTTACATTGGAAGGCTGTGTGTAGTGACAAGTCAGACAAGTTTGTACTGCTTGCGTTTGGTCTACTACTTTTCATGGTTTTGTTTAGTTTCGTCCGACTCGATCTACGAAAATGTTATTTTGTGAAAGAAGCTATAATTTAGTAATCGACATCATCGGATGTCCGAAATCTCGCCATTTTAGGAACTGTATACAAATGCCGAGACGTTTGATGATATCCGATGGCATTGTGATAAGGTAAATTGTGCAAATTTCCTTTAATTTCTAACTTCTATTTGTGTCGAAAAATTTACTTTAGTGTCCGTCGTGAAGAGTTCATTGACGATTTGGACTTTGAACATTGCAATGTTGTGCAAAAGGTTTGCAAGCACTTGCAAATTGTTGTTTAGGGAATTCTGCAAAATTAATTATATTTGTAAATTTTTTTTAATTTTCCCATTTTACAGCAAAAATGCTTGTTTCTGACATAAAGTTACAGGTCATTTTTTTTCAATTTCAATCATTTCTACTTCACCAGTGGTATGAATCTAAACATGAAGCTGTAACAATGCTACATCAGTTTCAAAAATCTTTTGCACTAACTTTGAAAGACCCCTCTGTCAAATCACATGGTAAGATATTTATTTCACTTCAATGTAGGCAAACTTTTTATTTTTTGTCACAGACTTGCACAAAAGCTCAGTACACTGAAATGATGCTGGCATCCCACATACCAACACACACTATATGTTTGTTCTACTGTGGCTCAAACATTACAGAGAAAGGCTTCAATCAAAAAAGTTTGGGAAGGAATCAATTTGCAGGAAAAACAAATGATTTTTATACCTTGGAACCCTTCAGGTTTTCATTGGGTTTTGCATGCCTTTGATATCTCCAACCAAAAAAGACCATTGCAAGAAAACCATTTGAACATTTAAACGTTTCATTTCAAAAAGAATTGAACAAATAAACTCACGCCATAGGCAAAAAGCAAAACTAAAACAATAATAATAACCCGACACTCCAGTCGAATTGCCTTTACCAACTCTAACTTTGCCATTTCTTCACTTATTTCTCCCCTTTTGTTTTTGTGAGGAAATGGTTGATCTGGGACTGGAAGTTGAAGAAATTCGCAGATCGGTTTCCATTTGAGTTGGTTTAGATTGATCACCAGTAGCTGACTTGGTGGAGTGTTCTAGAAACAAAATTATTTACAATACGTTTGCCACTTTTGAAAGGTTTCACGTTCTAATTCGGTGTATTTTTGGAATCATTTGCAAGCACTGAATAGCTGACATAATTTGGTCTGTTTATCTGTTTTCTTTTCAACCTTTGGTAAAATGGTTACAAACCTGCTGAACAGTCTTATTGTGTTTGTGGTAAATTCGTTTCAGTGCTTCATCCTGATAGAGTTGGAGCTTTTCCCATGGCCAGTCTCGTCGGTATCCAAAGCAGCGATCTAAACGTTAACAAAACTAATGTGAGGAACTGTTATTATTAAAACCTGAGCAGCCCCGCAACTCAACTAAAAGTGCGTAATTTGTTGAATATGTTAAATGCTGAAATGTACGAGCAAAAGAGCCTATCTTACAAACTATGTCACGGTAATGTTCCAATTTTCTTCCCAGCATGCGTGTTGCTGCTAACATAAACCTTTGTATTGGCCGTTCAGTCATATTAAACTGATTTGCCAAACTCCTGCACCATGCATCTTCGTCATCACGTACAACTAAAATTACCTGTTGAAATATCTCAATTGTGATAATTTACATGTGTTAGCAACGAAACGAAGGCATCATTTTGCTTTTGTCAATAAAATGGAACAAAGTTTTCAATAGGCCCCTACCATATTGCGGGTATGATCCAAAACTCATTGCGACGTATCAATAGCGAGTAAAGTAGATAGCCATGCAGGCAGTTAACAAAGAGGTTCATTTGAAACACAATTTTGGCAAATGGCACCAATAATAGCCCGTCATAACGTTTAATATCCATAGAGTTAAGACACCTAACACTTTTTACAAAGGACATATAGGCTACCATAACCAAAAGTGTCAGACGCCATCAAAAAACGTTCAAAATTTGTCAGCACTATTGACACCACTCTGTACGGTTCGTTTGGCAGATAGTTACCTTATATAATATATACTTACTTTGGCTTGTGGGAATGCCTCCAATAATTCCTCCCAATAGAAAAGACAAGGGGCATCCGTCACCGCATCAACATTCTCGTACATTTGCCGCAAACCGTCAACGTTTACTCCGTGCAAAGTTAGTCTTAGCCAATCGTCACCGAGATACATAAAGTTTTCCATCCAGTCGTACACTCTGTACCCAAGAATCGTCAAGGCCGAGCATACAGATTTAGTTCCATTTTTTGGCATACTTGCTACTATAACCTTCATTGTGTTCTCCAAATGATCTTACCTGAAACTTAACTTACACCCTGTCGAATAGTAATTGTTGGTCATTCGAAATAATGTAAGAAGTGATTGCAAACGTTTTGTCGCACAGGGCAGAAATTGACAGCAGCAGGCTAATTGACATATGAGTACAAACTAGAAAATCAGTGTTTACACTAAATACATTTTATGAACTAACACCAACCTAACCTATTTACAATAACTAAAGTTAAATCTTTGCAACCAAAGCAAAATAAACGCGTACGCTTACACAACAACAAACTGCATGCAATATAAGCAATCCTTATTTATACCAACCCCTGGTGTATGACTGACCCAACGAGTCACAGTTAGCCCGTGAGCTAATGTTTGACCATGTCTGCTCTACAAACAAAGGGCTAGTTTTAACCGCTGCAGTAATAAGGTCTACTTGAATTTGTGATCTCGATATATCTAGCTTCTATGCAGCTCCCGCGATGATCATTAACAGGTCAGAGTGAAATCTTACGAATCAAGCTCATGGTGCCAGTTGGAGCAGGGTGCTACGTGGAACTATATGGTCGCTTTGAACTGAAATTACCACAACAAGCAAGCAAAACATGCTGTGGAATTAATAGCGACGCCTTGGAAATGTTATGCCACAGTACTATAATTGCCCTGTCTTTGTAAAAGAGTAGTCCACGTGCTTACACTGTCCTCTTTATTCTTGCATTGTTCTCGTGCATTTATATCCATGCAGCGTAGTGTATGAGAATCTGCTTTCGTCCAATATAGCATTAATGGAGAGTTACTGATCAATTGTTTCTTCCGCCGATAAAACAACGTATTTTTCTTTCTTACGTTTCGCTTGTGTGAACGACCAGGCTTCTACATAGAATAAGTACAAACACCGTGGCGGAACCAGAGCCTGGTAAATTGCCCAAAAAAAGACACAAATCTGTTATTCAACTGGACGTAAATCACTGGAAGAGATCAATCCCACTGGTCGTTCGACTAAACTACGGGGGAACAACAACTACGAATTTTTATTGGCAAACACGGAACACGATTTACCATCATTTCGATTTAAAAAATTGGGCAGAGAATTGATTTAATGAATTTTGGATAAAATAGTTTGTTGTTTGATCACTTTTGCCCATTTCCCAATCGATACGGTGGCTGTTGTCAAGCATGTGGGCACATATGACAGATTTAGTGGGTCCATATTTCGTACAGTAATTTTGTTATCTTTTGTTGTCTTTAATTCGGATCGCCAGATTTACGGTTTTTGGATTTGGGTAACACAGGCTTAGCAAAGGTTACACGGCAACGCCTAGATACTGGCTCAGAAACTCCTTGTCCGTTTGGTAAAAAAGTGAATGCTGTAATTTGTGTTGGTTTGTATGGGTGGGGGTGTAAGGTTTATGTTGGCAAAAAACTCCAAAACTTTCCGAATATGTCGGTGTTTCGCGAGTCAATGTTACCGATGTGACTTGCCTCTCTGTTATGTAAAATGAAGTTACGTTAAGTTTTTGATTTTGGGATCGTGTGATGTGTGTTGTAAGTAGCGGTTTGTGTGGGTCGGCTTGTAAAACAAAGAGGTAGTGAGTTTCCCATCCCGTTGAAGTGTGACATTTATAAGTTCTCCTCTTTCCCCGCGTTCCAGCCAACATCACCATGGATCCATGTTGAACATATTGAACGACCAGATTTTCAGCTTTTGCTTCCTTCTAATACCTCCCAAGACCCTGACTGCGCTAGTTTGACGCGTATCTCATTATGGCACAAGCCAAAGTGGAAAGGTTTCATAAACAGTGATAAACCCTCAATAAACTTCATCCCAAAAACACAAAATGGCCAGGATTTGTCATTCTTGGACGTAAATGTCAACCTAACTTGAATCTTTTTGCACTAACTAACACTGAACCATGCATAAAGTAATTCTTGTATATGCAAAAGAACTTTGCAAGTGCGCCAGACCAGCGTATTATTGATATTTTTTTACAATTTTTGGTCCTACTTATGCATTTGTTTGGTGGTATCGTTTTTGCGTACCGGTAAATGCACCGATATTTGTGTATGTTTCGTCTACAACTATACCAGACCAACGACAACCAGACGAAATAATTCCCGTTCCGTACAAGTCTGCTCACATTTGGCCCCCAATGTGTGGAACTCGGTGGAACCCAAACATTATCAATCAGAAGCCCTAAAATTTTTATTGTTTGTGGTTTACCACCTTACAAAATTTCGGCGATAATCGTTTTTGTCTCTTTGCCAAACTGCAAGGATCAAAGAAAGAATTTTTTTGTCAGATAAAATATTTCAATCTACTAAAAAAGTTATGTGGCCCACTGCCGGGCCGGCATAGACTGAGCTTCAGGAAAGTAAAATGTGGTGAACTGGGAGTAAAACGGACGAAGAAAGTTTAGTTTATTCATCCAAATCAAAAAAAATTGTGTATATTTGAAAAACTTCATTCCCGTATTTCGTCTTCAAGAAACATTTCTGAGTCTCCGTCGTCTAAAAAAATAGAAAACTCTTATTTATCAGTGTGGGCGTTTAATCTCAATTTCAAAACACATTGTGCCAAAATAAGACCTAGTAAAACCTACATTTAATTTGTTTTCGTTATATTCATTTACCTTCGTTTTGGTTGTCGTTTACATTGTCGTAACTTCGATGACTGTAGTATCTCCTGCGTCTGTATACATAGTAGCGACTGAAAAAAAATAGACAAGTTATGTAGGTCACAAACGAACGTATGTATGCGAAAAATTTGCGGTCGATCTTTGTAGGGAAAGAAATGTTAGTCATACGGAAAATAATAGCCACTTACTATGCGTCCGCGTCAGCCAGAAGCAGACAAGCAAGTAAAAGAACGAAGAGAACCGTTTTCTGCATTGCAATTATTTCCTGCCACACCAAAGATTTTGTTACACGCAATGCGAGAATCTGATTTTACTTTACAAAGATATTGAGAACTCGCAGACCGGTTTTATGTAAGTGTAGTTTGTCTTATAATGTATACGCATTGTAGTGTTTCACTATTGTTGGCAAAGGCTTGCTTTGCTTTTTGCAGCAGTTTCTACAAAACGCCGTTTAATTTCGCGTACAGAAACTTAGGAAAATTATTTACAGATTTTTAACTAATGATGGCATAAGCTCTTGCCGAAACGTTTGAAAAAAATAAAACATGTCAATGTTTAAAACAGTATGAGGACAGTCACTTTATTCTTTAAATAAAAACTAAACCAAAAATGGGTATGCAGAAAGCGTTCCTTACCTTTTGCTGCACACACAAGCCTTGATATCATCAAACGATTCCACACACGCCATAATGTTCTTTATATACTGATTTAAGCAAGCCTGATCGATGGTTGATTGGGTTGCACATTGTTTTCACACAAACTATTATTCCAGACCTTATTCCGGGACTGTCAGTCATTCTCTGGAATGTCTAGCAGCTTGTGGTTGCCGTCAGTTTTGGAATGTTTACGCGTTTCATACCGAAATTAGATTTATTTGTAACAAAAAAGGTTTTATTTAGTAATGGTGAAAAGCTTTGCAATATTAACTATGTTGTAAAACTTTACCTTCGTTTAGTCAACTATTATATGTTTACTTATGCGCATCTCCAAAAATTTATTTAAATGAAATTCTGACAATTTTTTTTTTATGTTCCAATTGTAGTCGTCGCACCCTGGCCATCCATAACACACTTTGTTATTAGTTATATCATAAGGTTCACAGGCTTCGCAGCCAAGGCATTGCAGCCAAGCTGGATCAGCCACTTTTCCAGATCAGCCTTGCTATGCGTAAGCATTGCATTACTTCTGCGTTGTTATTAGTTATATTTTACTTTTCCTGACGACAAGTTTTGCTGTGACTGACGGCAGAAATCGACAGGCGGATGTAAATGCGATCTCTTTGCTGTGACAAAATTTGCCATGGGGTATGTAATGCAACACTAAAAAGCGCCACGCTCTATGACAGCCACGCCAATTACGGTGTATTCATATGCTCATCAAGCGTTTTGTCATATTTCCTATTGATGCTATAGGGCCTACCGTATGGTCATTTATGAAGCCATCAACAAAATTTTGTCGTAGTATTTTTTCCGCGAAACCAGATATCACCATGCGGACAATTCATCTTTGATAATCTGTTCGAAAATAGAAATAAATATAGAACACTTATGGGTGTCTGGGCTGTCGCAAATATCCCCGCGTCGCTGCTTCGAAACTGTTGCAAATTGTTTGCCTTAAAAACATCTGTTCACTACAAACCACGAATTTTCTTGACAGGAAATTAAGTTTATGCACAAGGTTTTGCATTTTAATTATGTTTGGCGCAATTTTTGTAAAACAAATATTGTGTGGAAAACGAGCCTCAAGATCGCAACAATATTCTGCTAAAAATACAAAGAATTGGGACCCGAAAGTGTAGGGAGGTGCGATGTATGATTTGAAATTTAAAAAATCATGTCCTGTTCTATTAAGGTGTTAATATTCTGCAGATAATTTCAACTTTATTTGAATATAAACAGTACTTATATTGCCTACAATACATTCAAATCACAGTAACTGTAACACCTATCAAATTACAGACAACACAGAAATCATAGTTTTATCAACTGAAAAAAGTCGAAATGTAATAAACTCGTCACGCGGCGAGCAAAACCACACAAGCGCCGAACATCTTACACTGTAAACCAGTTTGGGTCAAAAAAGCCCAAAAAAATTGGGTCTGTTCGTTGGGAAACCCAAAATATTTTTTGGGTTATTCAAACCCAAAAATTTTTGGGTTAAATATCTTCTTACCCTATAGATTTACCCAATAATCTTTGGGTAGAAACACATTCGACCCAATTTTATCTGGTCACTATTTTGGGTTTAAATTCACTATGCCCAGAATCTGTGTCATTTTTTGCCCATTAATCATAGACATTGCACAGCTTGTTTTTTTCGAAGAATCACATTTATTGTTTCTTGTCATTCTGTAGAAAGAACATGAACATTTAAAATAACTACAGTCAACACAAATAACTACAGGCTTAGTTTGTCAAGTTGAAGTTTTAACTCCCGCACTGAATCATACATTGAGTTTTCAGGAATATTAAGCAAATATGTTTGAAGAAATTGCAGTGTTTTGGTTATATGTGGGCAGTATTGATAATTGAGAATATAATACACAGCAAATAAAGCTATGATGCCTTTAGAAATGCTGTCCACACTGAGCACAGGGTTCTTCTCCGCAAAAAGTGCATTTTTTTGCGGCAAGAAAATGTCTCCATATACAAACAACACAGTTTGTTGCCGATCTCCAAAATCGGCCCTGATATCTTCAAATGCTGTGTTGATCTAAATAGTAAAACAATTTAGTTACATACTCGGTTACTATTGGCCTGTGCTAAATAATAAGGATGCTGCTTTCCAATACCTAAATTGTACTTTTTACACTATGCCCAATTTTAAATAATTATGCACAGAATAACTTTTTGGAAGCTAATAGCCTTGCTAGTCTTGTGGATATAAAATGAGTACATTAGGTCAATACAAAAACTGCCCTCACACTAATGACCTGGCCAATGACCCAAACAACAACAAAAATTTTCCATGAAAATATGAAATATGATTGCTTATACTTACAGGGCACAAATCTAGCAAATACCACTCCTGCCAACTTGCTGTTTTGTATTGGACTTCGATTAAGTACACAAAAGTAATCTTCTAACCATAAAGTGAACATCTACAAAAACAAAAATTTTGTAACCTTTTTAAGTGATAGTTTTTTCAGGCTTACCAGCAAAGCAATCATTCTCATCAAATGGCAAAAAGTCCAATATTTTTTTCATATAGGATGTTTTGTTTGGTTTTCCCGAAGAATATTTAATAATTGTTTGAAACAAGTTTTTGGCAATGCTGTTCAAAGCAGCTTCATCAGTAAAATTTTGTTTTCTTTTAAATTCACGAAGCAACTACAAGAAATAGAAATTACATTAAATTCAGTCCATAAATTTACAGTACCGCAGTCAAGCTATGGTTCAAAGCCGCTACAAATTGGCAAGTCAGACGAAGATTTAAAGAATCAGCAGTGGAGCTCTGACTTGTCAATATGTGGCTTTGATGTATATGTAACAAAAATACATTAAAATACAATTAACATACCTTGTTGTACATAGTTAAAGCTGGCCATTCTTTTATTAATGTCATAAGAGAAGGATTATTTTCCAAAACAAAGTTTTTGCGGACACAAAATGTTTCCTCCATTTTTTCTGCAATAAGTTTCTTATTGCGCAGCAAAGTTGTTTTTTTAAATTCATGCAGTAGGATCTAAAATAATCAAGTCAAAAATCCATCATAACAAAGCTTTAAAAAGTTTAAATCCATACTTCTTTTGCCTCGTCATACAAGTTTTCGCCCCGTGTATGTACTTCATTTGATTGATGAGAAACCTTTCTTCGCTTTAAAGAAGGGTTGTTATATGCTCTTTTGATTTAGGGGTACCCATGACACTTCCGCTGTTTTTTAGCATGCACATTTAATCGGTCTGATATATTTTTGTACCAAAATGCCTGTGAAATGTAAATAAATAAGCATGGTTATTGAATTACTTGGTAAGTTATACTTCACTCTAACCTTGCCATCTGTTGTACCTAGTCCAAGACGAGCTGATTTGTACTGCTCCAAGAAAGCATCTAAACGCCTCGTTCTTTAGATGTCGGCATGGTCTGCAAAATATATATATATATAGCTTATAGCCTACCTTTTCCAAGTTAAGTGTAATTTATCAAAGCTTTGGCAATTTTTTCACGTTTAAAGAAGTATATGTAAAACTTACTCTCAATTTCAGCATTTATTTGAAGAACTTCCCCTTGTGGGACATCTTCCAGAGTAGTCTTGACAAAATCAATTAAACCCTGGATGCTTAAATCCATACTAAGTCTTTTTCACTTTTTTTGATTAACTCACAAAATGATACACGAAACAGCTTACAACACTACCTGTAATTAAGAAAAAGGCGCGCCCAAACGTTCGGTAATCAAGTTCGCACAGGTAGAGACAAAGAAGTTCAAAGAACTAAGACTGGGGAGGCAAGTTAGTTTGGCGCCCTTTTCAGTGAGCAGTCAGGCGTGACGCGCACATTGTTTGAACTTTAAAAAAATAATTTTGAAACACAAGAATTGTTTTAAAAAAGTTTTTGTACTTCACACGGTTGAAGGATTGTAAATTAGAATTTTTTTTAAAGTTTTAATGGTAAATCTGTTTCGTCGAGCAGATTTCAATAAAATTCAGATAATTCAAGTGGTTTATTTTCACAAGATTGAGATTTATTATGAGCTCATTATGAGGATAATACACCATAGTAAGAGTATAATACAAATAAACTATTTTTAATTCTATCGCAGCATTACGTAATCAACCGGTGTCAAAAACATTTCGCAGCAGCGAGTGGTGCAAACAAAAGTTCTAACGGCGTAAAGCGATTTGTAGCTATGCCGTATGAATGAAATTTTTGTCATTCTTTCTTTATAAGCTAGCTAGACCTTAAACTGACATGTATGCAAACCATACCGACGATGTAAGGTTCAGACTTGTTTGCAAAATTGATAATGTATGGTAAAATAAAACAAAAAAAATAACCCAATTATTTTGGGTACAGTACAAGCATCACTTTACCCAAACACTTTTGGGTAAACAACAGTAAGCCCAATAATTTTGGGTATAATTATTTGGGTAACTTTCCTTTGGGTATAA
Organism: Ascidia mentula; assembly: GCF_947561715.1. NCBI lineage: Eukaryota > Metazoa > Chordata > Ascidiacea > Phlebobranchia > Ascidiidae > Ascidia > Ascidia mentula. The sequence goes on along the minus strand of NC_138568.1, from coordinate 16,672,747 downwards.
ATCATAAAGGTAAAGCAGCATTTTACCCAAAAACTTTGGGTATGTTAACATTGTACCCAAAGTTGCCTTTGTAATTTTACCCAAATTGGTTTACAGTGTAAAGTCCCTGGTCTTTGAACCACGACTGGAAGTGTGGTTTGGTCCTCAACAATGTTTCCACCATTGTTTTGTAAGGAAAGGGCTATATTCAGGGGTCGGCTGACCAAGAAAGTCGCTCACTGGTTGCCATGCGAAGTCATTTACGTTGATGACGAGGAGTTTCTAGCACTCTCTAAGGCCGTTGCTTTGTTAAATCAAACATCATAAACCTAACGTAATATACCAGCAAAACTTGCAAGGTGAAACGTAACCTGATTTCCACACAAAATCGACTGACGTTGTAACTGTATGCAAACTAACGCATATAAACACACAATTGTTGTGCTACACATACGAGTGGTATTTCCTATAGTTCGATGGAGTTGCACCTTTTGCACATAGAAGTTGTTTCCCGTACATTCGTCTCAACGACTCTTCGTTTTTAACTTTAAACTTCTGCCACGGCCAGTCACGTGACATGTCGTGTCAAGGCCAGTCACGTGACATGTCGACATTTCGCCTTTTTGAAATCAATCGCAAAATAATTAAAACTGTAGAAAATATTTCAGATGGGCAGTGAGATCTAACTACTATCACAAATTATAACTTGAATTGACTTGCATATAAATAATAAAAATATTTAAGAATCTAAGCTAAAAGCGAACTCAATAAGCCTTATTTAACTTTGCTTCAGGAAAAGCCTCCTTCAATTCTTCCCAATAAGAAGCACAAGGAATACAGCATCAACGATTTTGGTACATTTGCCGCAAATCTGCCACTTGCACCCTTCTTCCATTTGTTTTATCGTCACCAAGGTACCAGCAAAACTTTTCCATCTCATGGTAAACGTTGTACCAAAAATGCCTCAAAGCGGCACACATCGATTTGGTGCCGGTTTTGGACATGCTTGTCACAATTACCTTCGTTTTTTAATTTCTTCAGTACTCACAACATAAGTTCCAGACTACTAATATTCTTTTGTTCCACGGATTACAGCAAATTTGATTGGTAAAGCAGGCGCTGCGAGCGCTTGAAGAATGAGTTAATTAATCATAAAGACAACTTCATGGCAAATAGTTGCGATTTCCGCAAAAATTGTGCGAAACAGTGTTTCGGAATATTTAAAAAATCGATTTCGGTAAATAAGTATCGTCAGCGATCAGGGGGTGCTCATCAACCACCAGAAAATGTCACTTTGAAAGTAAAAAACTGTACAGTGACCGACAATAAAGGGTTGTCTACGATTAATTTTTGTTCATATACTGACGCATGTGTTGATGGTGTTCGCAAAATTTCGTAATTGTGGAACAGGACGTCGTGTTTTTAGCAAGGTTCCAATCGGACCTGAACTTTGCTATTCGGATCGAAAATTTGCTTTTCTTGTGGTCAACGTTCTGTTCATGGCAGATTAGGCTAAAGTATATCGAAATCCTGCACCTGCAGGTGTGACACCCGTTGATCCTACTGCTTCCCTCTTTGTCGTGAATTGAACTCTTGGCAGCACGAAATTCACAGTATAACCACGTAGAATCTTTTGAGGACCCACAGGACAGTTGTTGCGTTGACTTAAATGCATTTCCGTCCCATGCAACTGCTGTCTGACTCCGAAACATTAATTGCCGTAGGCAAAAAGCGGACGTTGATATATTGCACTACCAATTTGCATTACATACACAACAAAAAGCTAGGCGAATTGTTGATGCATTTTTATTCGGAAAAAGATTATTTGCTGACTGAACCTCTTCTCCTGCTAGCCTTATTATTCCAATGTATCTGTGTATGTTACAGAGAACGTCAAGTTAAGTAACGAAACCTTATCAACATCTATAGGCTAGGCTTCCACATGATGCGTCGACTCAAATTCTGGGGGCGCAAGCCTACTTGTATGGTTTTACGAATATTGCCTACAAAATTAAGTGTCTCCGTTTTTTTTGCTGCTGTTTCATCTGATCTCATTGGGAATCCATCATCCTTCAAAAAACAATCAGTTTTTGCAACTGCTTCTTATATATACACGATGCAACATAATAGACAACTAAACCTAAATATTTTAGCTGCATCTCTGGGAAGCAGACCCAATTTATTGAATGTAACAAATTTAGAACGAGAGCCATGAGATAAACACTTGTTTTGGGGGTCTATTTAGTTTGAACCATGTAATATTGCAATCATATTGTATATGTGGTGTATGCAGGTGCCTGCAATTTGCTTGCAAACCGACAAAAGTTGTAATTTGAAAACTGCCAAGCATTCAATCAATAGTTTTCGTGTTTCAGATTGTTGTTATATTTATGATAAAATTGAAATGCACAACATCAAATTAAAAATATATACAAATTTAAAATAATTCACTTGACATGACAGTGGATGTGAAATAATGATTGAGGGTATTTGAATGCAATAAAACATGATTGGGGGTATGTGAATGCAATAAAAGTCAAGCAAATGAAGAGGTATTGGAATCAACACATGAAGAGAGCATGTTATCCTTCGCTTCATCAAAATTTCTGCATAGTTCTTGCTTGGTACTTCTGTAACGATCACACAACATCTTATGTAAAAATGTTTCAGGAACTTGACAGAGAAAAACATTAACTTAAAGACACAAACATGACAAACACTACAGGATCTTTTCATAAAATTAGTTTCAAAGCAAATTATTGCTAAATAATATTTTAAATGCAATTTTAAATTTTGTACACAGCCTTTTCTATGCCATCCTCCCTCTCACTGTATTCAAGTTTGGCCATGTAAGTTGTGCATTCGTAATTTGGACTTTTACGAACGTAATCCAAAAACATTGGACAACCAGGAAACACAATATTATCAGCAGCAATCACACTTCCATTGTGGATCAACTTCCGCTCTTCTAAAACCTGAAGATCCACTTTATACAGATCTTTAAAATGATCAAGAAACACAAAATCAAATCCGGACACTGACAAAGATTGTAAAACATCGGTGCTGCTTCCAGTTAGAATAGTAACCTTGTCTTGCAACCCCGCAAAAGCCATCATTTGTTTTGTCACAGCAGCATTTGATTCATTCTTTTCAACAGAGTACAAATGGCCGTTTTCAGGCATAGCCCTGGCAATTCGCAATGCACTATAACCAGCATATGCACCAAGCTCCAAGGCTAATTTTGGCTTGCAGTCTTCAACAATCTGATCAAGATATTTTCCTTTTGTGTCACCAACATTTATTGCACCTTTTGCAGAAGTGTAGCAAAAGTGGTCAATTTCATTGATGATGTTTGTCACATCTCCCTTTGCCGCATTGCCAATCACATGCTCTAAAATTCGCTGTGGGATGCTTTTTTCAGACATTGCTAATGGTAACAACAATACTAACTGGGATCCACAATAATCTTCACATGTAAGATGTAAGTAAGTTGATTATTATATGACTGGTACAGAGTATATCTATTAACACCACACTTTATAAAATAAAATACTAAGCATCACTAAACAGTGTTACTTTTGACAAAAAAGATTAGCCAGAGTCTATTAAATTCTTGATGTAAGGTTAACAACTATACTGTCTTTACGGCAAAATAATTTTTGGTTTCAACGGTTTAACACCACACATTATAAACACACAAACTAGGCTAGCTTGTCAGGAAATATTCCATCACCAAACTATAACTTTTGACACCAAAGGGAAGCTGGTTGACCAGAGGGATGTTAGTTGACAAAAATAAACCGCCAGTTAACAAAACTTTGAACGCGGGTTACTCGGCCACCTTACGAGGTAGCGACATGATTTTTGTACAGGTTATAGTTCATAGGCTGAAGTTTGTAACGATGCGATTTTTTTGTCAACTAGCTTCCCTCTGGAACTTTTGACCCAACAGGGTAGCCAGAGTTAAATAAATTCTTGATATGAGGTACACATTCCCAAGAATATCACAACCAATTGGAAACTTTCCAACAGCACGTGCCTGAGACCGGAAGTCCAACGCGCTCTGGTGTTCACAACGAATATTTAATGACGCGTTGTTTGTCCACGCGACAGATTCCTCCTGCGTGCACAAATCGTTTCATTCAATTGCTGACAATTAGCACATTTGTTAAGTACTCTTTGTTAAAACTTTTTAAGAATGAACCAACTAGAAAACGTCAAAATCACGTTTATCCGTATGCATTTTCCATTTCGCGTAAAGTGTTAATCATGCGTGACGGCGCACTTTCAGCGGATTTTTTGTTTCGTGTTATAGTATTCTGCTAAAATATCTCTGTAAGTTAAAAACGCAAATACCAAGTGCGTTTCTAACTTCACTGAATGCCTAAAACGTTTGCGTCGGTCAGTTGAGTGATTATGTTGTTTAAGTGTTGTAAATGTAGAGCAGTGTTTTCCAAGCCCCGAAATTCTTTCAGGTGGGTCACAAAGCATGTTTCTTTCAAGATAGTTCAGTTACAAAGTCCATATTGTGTCAACGCGTCTTTTCGACTATTAGCAATTATTAACTCTGTATCCCACAAGTGGGCAAAGTTGCACAAAGAGCCATATTGTATGAAGAAACCTCACAATGGCAAAAAAATGCCGAAACTGTGGTCGGCTGTTATATAGTGTACATTGAAATCCAGAAAGTGACCGACTGTAACGTATCTGATATAATTAACCATGTATTTAAAACGTAGTTTAGTTTAAGAATGTACGGTTAAAGTAGAAAAATTGACCCGAATTTTACCTAAAAAAAGATGAATTTTTATCCGAAAAATATGCATATGCAACATATGGTTTACAGGTATTGAATTTTGGCTAACATTTATTATTACATAGACAAAACCGTGTGTAGCATTGTTCAACCAAGCACTAAACATGAAATAGGTTGGCATTTTTATCGAACCTCGAAAAAAGCGCCACGTCAAAAGAAATGAAATAGTAAAGCATTCAATTTCACACATGTAATTGCACAATTATTGATTTAATGGTTGTTAATTATATCAGTCTATATCTTGTGCCAGCTCATCATTCATTGAATTTAATGCATTAGATTTCTATGCAAGCTCAGTGCTGCATGCTGCACTCCACAAAAAGGTTTTGACTTTGCAAAACGGAATATGCGGTGTCAGACGATAAAGGCCGTACCCCAAAAACAGAGAACAACACGCCAGAAAACCTTTAAATTCCAAGTCGAGCCTTTTCATCGCTATTTTGGTGGTGCGCATTTCATCCAAAATGCTGGCATCTTTATTTTTATGGGGAAAGGGAACATCCGGTATTGGTATGTTAAGAAAATCACATAATGGTTTCCACGACAAATCCTTCATGTGGATTACAAGGAGGCGATCTTTTGAAGCTTTCTGAAACACATTACATGTTGCTGTTTTAAAAACCATATTGAGTAACGGAATGTGGTGTAAATTGTTTAGGTTCTTTGAGGCGGAAATTGTCAAACCCTTAATTTTGATTAGATACAAATGCCAACGCTGAGATTGATATAGGTTTTGCTCATAAATGACGACAAATTCGTACTTAAACTTTTTGTAGCAGAATTGTCAGGTGTAATGAAGTGATTTTAAGAGATACAAAAATGATACTTTTTCTTGCAAGACGTAATCAGTATATTGCTCCTAAACTGATGTAAAGAAAAGCATAATCACTTAGAAATATTCCTTGCATGCGAAAAGGATTGCAGAGTCGCTGTTGATAGTGAATGGTTTCAACTGCTGTATAGCCCAATTACAAGCTGATAGGTGAGATCAGCATTGTTTGTGAACAACAAATGGAATCAATAAAAAATCGTGTGAAAAAGTGAATCATTATTACCTGTTGTACGTATAAATTATGCTTTCTGTACATTCGTCTCAAAGCCTCTTCATTATAAAGTATTTGTCTCCAAAACGGCCAAACTCGTCGGTATCCAAGAAACGCAACTGTGGAAAGATTGGAGATTATGAGAAAAACGTCTCAATACAGCATGTTTCAAATTAATCTTCTCTGCCTTTCTGTTTTGAATATTTGGAAACACTAGTCTGGAATTGTTTGCGTAAAGTAAAGCAGTGGTTCTTAAAGTGGTCGTTGGCGCCCCCAGAGTTAGGTGGGGGATGGTTATCAAAATAAAAGTGGGCGCTGGTTAAAACTGGGAGGGCGGGGCGCTGAGAAAAATGTTTACAACTGTAATGCGCCCTGTGATACGAGGTCGAATTAAAAAAGCTGAAATTGTTGCGACGGTCTCGTCTATGGTCCTTATAAGAATTGACAATAGATCAGTCATATTTTTTTCCGATTGAGAAGTTTTAGAAACACCGGGTTTAAGGTTGACGAAAGAGAAAGGTCACCTGAGTACATCTCATATTTGTGAATTCTGTACCCAGTGTAGGTAAACATCGCCATTGCTCTGAAAGCCGGTGAATCGAGACTGTCGAACTGCCTGACCAAACTCTTGTACCATTGATCTTCGTCTCTTATCGTAAGAATTATCTATAAAACCAACGAAACGTTTATTATTTGAATAAACACTCATAGATAGGTAATAAAACATGTTTGGCTGATGTAAAATCAACGGCATGCATGGCTGTATTATTTATTTTACTCATCTCAATGACGGCAATAGGCGCATAACATATAGATGTAGTGAGATGAGTAGGTAACACATTGTGACTGAACCTCTTAGACGCATAGCACACGTTTCTTTGCAGAAAATATTTACAGTAACATACTTTTGCTTCTGGAAACGCCTCAGCCAATTCTTCCCAGTAAACATTGCAAGGATTGTCAGTTACTGCATCAACATTTTGGTACATTCGCCTCAATTCTTCTACTTTCACTCCATCTCGAATTTGTTTTATCCAATCATCACCAAGATACCAGAAATTCTCCATCCAGTCATAAACATCATATCCAAGCACCGTTAAAGCCTCACACATTGATTTTGTGCCCGTTTTTGTCATTCCCGCCATTATGACCTTCATGATGATATTTGACCTAGCCTTGTTGCACCTGTTTACCCCTGCAATCGCGCAATAGTGCAAAGCAACGCCTCAGCAACAAAGTAAATATTTGTACTCAGTTAAAGCGTGGAAAGAAACGTTTACAAACAAACGCTATCTTTTAACTTTCAGTTGAAGTCCATTTTATACTTGTGTAAAGTAGCAAGGCGGAGTGGGATATTCACATGTACGTTATGAAACCTAAATGCATTCAATCACAATCTGTAAACATCTGTTGATTCGTAAGAGATAACGCAAACACAATATGCAGCAAACCTTGTTACGTTTTACTGCAGCGTCATACAGTTCAATTTATGGTTCGTGAGTTGCGATCGCTCGACCTAGCCTTCAAATTGAGACTCATTATGCGGTTTAGCACACTGTGTAAGACAAGTCGGATCACGAGAGCATGGATGTTTTAAAAAAGAAGAAAGCAAGTGCCTTTTTTCTTCTCTCTCTCTCTCTCTCTCTCTTTCACACACAACACACAGATGCGGTTAAGACTTCTTGGCAGGAACTTTCGTTATTTCCATAAGAGCTGAGATTAAATATCTCTGTAAGTTACAGACCAAAAGACTTTCTTACTTTACGGATTACCCAAAAAGTTTGCGTCGGTCGGTTAAGTGTTTACGTTGAAAGAAATGTTGTAAATGTGAGCAGTGTTTTTTAACCAGTAGGCCGCGAAATTCTTTTAGATGGGTCACGAAGCATGTTACCACGAATAGGCTAGTTACAAAGTCTATATAGTTTGTGTCAACGCACCTTTTGAACTATTAGCAATTATTAACTCTATATCCCACAGGTGGTCAAAGTTGTGCAAAGAACCACATGTATGAAGAAACCTCACTGTTATGTAATTTATCACAATGAAATCCCACAAGTGACCAACTGTAAATTAACTTGTATTTGAAACGTGGTTTAAGAATGCATGAATAAAACAGAATATTTGACCCGAATCCGGATTATAACCCAGAAAAGTAAGGAATTTTATTCAGGAAAAAAATATTCTGTCCCCAAATATGCAATATATGATTATCATTACATCCGCGAAACCGTGTGTATACACATGCTGCAGCATTGTTCAACCCAGCACTATACGAACATGAGGAATATGTTTTACCGAACCTACCTAATCGAAAAATGTGCCACGCAAAAAGAATATTGAGAAAGAAAACGTAAAGCACTCAATTTTACACATGTAATGGCACAATTATTGATTAATTATATCAGTGTATGTCTAGTACAATAGTTAATTATTTATTGAATTCAATTCATTACATTTCTATGCAAGCTTAGTGCTACTTGCTGCACTCCACAGAAAGCTTTTAATTTTGCAAAACGGAATATGCGGTGTGAGACGATAAAGGCCGTAACCCAGAAGCAGGGAACAACACGCCAGAAATCCCTTAAATTCCCGGTTAAGTCTTATCACCGCTATTTTGGTGGTGCGCATTTCATCCAAAATGTTGGCACCTTTATTTTTATGGGGAAAGGGGACATCCGGTATTGGCACGTTAAGAAAATCACATAATGGTTTCCACGACAAATCCTTCATGTGGATTACAAGGAGGCGGTCTTTCGGAGCTTTCTGAAACACATGTTGTATTTACATGTTGCGGCTATTTCCGAGACCATAGAGTTAAACATTAAGTTGAGTAACGGAATGTAGAATAAATTATTAAGGTGCTTTGACGCGGGAACCCTTTGGAATTTGTACAAGATACGAATTCCAGCACTGGGTTTAATTTCGGTTTTGCTCATAAAAGGCGACAAATTCGCACTTAAACTTTTTACAACAAAAGTTTTAAAGTGATACAAACCAAATATTTCGTCTTGCAAGGCGTACAGTATTGTAGCTAACGTGATGTAAAGTATAGCACAATAACTAGGGAATTATTCCTTGCATGAGCTCGTTGGAAAAGAATTGTCGTGTAGCTGTTGGCAGTGAATGGGAATACTGCTTTTAATAGCAAAAAAACAAGCTGATATTATAGGTTGATATCAGCATTGTTTGTGCACAATAAATGAAAACAAGAATCGTGTGAAGAAGTGAATCATTATTACCTGTTGTACGTATAAATTATGCTTTCTGTACATTCGTCTCAAAGCCTCTTCATTATAAAGTATTTGTTTCCAAAACGGCCAAACTCGTCGGTACCCAAGAAACGCAACTGTGGAAAGATTGAGAAAATTGTTTAGTAATGGTCACAGCTGTATGTGCATGTGACATGTGCATGTTGTTAGGTCGGATTAAAGTTACAAAAAAAACTAGTATTATTGGATCGGCCTCGTCTATCACATTGCCACTGTCCTTTCTAAAGAAGCTTTAGAAACACCGGGTTTGAGGGACAAGGAAGAGAAAGGTCACCTGAGTACATCTCATATTTGTGCATTCTGTACCCAGTGTAGGTAAACATCGCCATTGCTCTGAAAGCCGGTGAATCGAGACTGTCGAACTGCCTGACCAAACTCTTGTACCATTGATCTTCGTCTCTTGTCGTAAGAATTATCTAGAAAAACAAACCAAACGTTTATTAGTTGTGTAAGCTGCAGACAGATGGCCACTGTTTCGACCTAAAAGGTCTCATTAGTGCAACTGGTGTGACTTTCAGACGACATTGCTAACCAAACAGCCAAGCAAAGACTTCCACTTTGTGGTGACTATACAATCACCCTTATCCGTTGGGTACCAAAGTGCAACCTTACGCAGAAAACAAGGTGGAAACACTTTGGCCAAACAAAGCTCAACCAATAGTGCCGTCAGACCCCGTGTCACAAGAATCATATGATTAGCAAAGTGGAGATAAGATAAGCATTTATTTTACTGATCTCAACGTCGGCATAATCTTTTTAATGGCTCCAATTTGCTTATCAAACGTTTATTAATTGAATAAATACCCCTAGAAAGGTGATAAAATGTAAAAGCGACGTCATGAATAGTAATATTTACTTTACTGATCTCGACGTCGGCATAAAGCGCGTAACATATAGATGTAACGAGATACATTTATAGGAGGCTAACCAATTAGTAGGTAACACATTGTGACTTTACGTCTTAGACGCATAGCACACTTCCATTTCCTTTGCTGCAAATATTTACAGTAACATACTTTTGCCTCTGGAAACGCCTCAGCCAATTCTTCCCAGTAAATATTGCAAGGATTGTCAGTTACTGCATCAACATTTTGGTACATTCGCTTCAAATCTTCAACTTTTACTCCATCTCGAATTTGTTTTATCCAATCATCACCAAGGTACCAGAAGTTCTCCATCCAGTCATAAACATCATATCCAAGCACCGTTAAAGCCTCACACATTGATTTTGTGCCCGTTTTTGTCATTCCCGCCATTATGACCTTCATGATGATATTTGACGCAGTCTTGTTGCGCCTGTTACCCCAGCAAACGCGCAATGACCACCACATTAAGGCGATCTAGCGCAAAGCAACGCCCGAAGCAACGAGGTAAATATTTGTGCTCAGCTAAGCGTAGAAGGAATGTCCAGTTAGTGTTTACAAAAGGACACTACCTTTCATCTTCCAGATAAAGTCCATTTTATACTTATAAAGTCGCAAGGCGGAGTGGGATATTCACATGTACGTTATGAAACCTAAATGCATTCAATCACAATCTGTAAACATTTGTTGATTCGTAAGAGATAATATAAGGACCATTTATGGTTCGTGTGTAGCGAAGGCCCTACGTAACCTATCGATATAGAGTAAATGTGCTACGATAAGGAATTATTGCCATTATTCTATTGATCGATGTCACTTTATGTGGTGAGGCTTTTGAATGTATAGGTTTACAGGCTTCGCAGCCCAGGCATTGCAGTCTAACTGGATTTGTAAACCTTTTTTGATCTGGATATACGATAGTTGCCATCGTCAAGTCCTGCGCAGTGGGGCGATCCTGCCAATCATGCGAATGCATGAAACATTACTGCGTTTCCAATGTATGGTGTTTGCCACATGGTGTTTGTGCGCCTATAACCGGCCCTTTCTTGCATTTTCGCATATCACGTGACTATGTGCTTACATTGACATGCGTTTGCGAAACAGGCCATTGTGTTTTGATTTAATTCTATCCTGTGCTATCCACCAATTCCACTAAAATCCAGTCTGTTCTCATTCGGAATTACTAATAATGAAATTGCTTCAGGTATTATCCTGCAAGTCTGGTCAAAAAACAATTATTAAATCACAAATAACCCCAGGTGGAAAAATAATTAAGTGGCAACTAGTCCGCACGTTAGCCTATACCATTGCGAGAGCACCATGGAAACAATTTGCTGTGGTAGCGACTGGCAGCCCTGCATTTTAAACAAACCCTATCCTAACAGCATTATAACAACATTTCGATTTAAGAGGCCTTTCATGTTGTTCTGTATGGAAGTTTACCTGGTATCTGATACAACACCGTGAGGCAAGTATGAAAGTTATAGCGGCAGGTCACCCTAAAACTGGCACCAAGTCAATGTGTCAAGCTCTACGACTGCTGGGTTACACAACATACGATTGGATAGAAAATTTCTGGTATTTGTCTGCTGACTGGAACAAGTTAATTAACGAAGGTGGCAATCTTGAGGACTTGCGGCGAATGTATAAAGATGTAGACGCGGTAACGGACAGTCCAAGTTGCTACTTTTGGGAAGAAATATGGAAAGCTTTTCCAGAAGCTAAGGTGAAGCAAGCGAGGTATTCATGGTTGCGAGCTAGGGTTATCAATAGGTCTGGTGACGTCACCATTCTGCATGTACAGATTGAAATGCTTTAGTTTTGATAAGTGTACTTTGACAAAACGCGTGTAGCACAGCGGTAAACGCATTTTTGGGAAAAAAAACAATTACGTTTAGGCCAAGCAGATATCGTCGAGGAATACAAGTACCAAGCACCAAAACCATAAATTGATGGAGGCGATGAAAAACGCTTTGAAATAAAAACAACTAGCGATTAGGCTATTATAGGTTCGTACATATTAACATTATAGTAATTTGAAAATTTTGTCTTTTGTTTCATATGCTGAGATTTTGTATACTATATGGAGGCAGTAAAACCGCATTCCATATTGACGTAGCTGCCAGATTTGCTATTATGGTTGGCGTTCATTCCAGAAGTTTTTCTTGCAGAAACGTAAATTTATGTTTTTGGTGCTTATATTCCTCGACAATTTCTTCTTTTCCTGAATGTAAAATTCGCCCAAAGTAAGATTTTCCGCAGCTCCACAAACGTTTACATAAAGAACTCATATCTAAACCACTGCATTTATAGCCAATTTACCTGCAGCATTGTGACGTCAGACCTATTGATGACGCAAATCGGAACCATTGTTAGCGATCCATGAAATAACTAATCCGCTCCTGAGAAATTTGAACTCAAAATTTTATACCATATAGCTATACAGGAGCTTATAAATTATAACATATTCATTTAATAACAACATCGCATTACTACATAAGGTTGCATTTTGTCGATAAATCGTTAATTTTCTTAAGCGAGTAATCTGTCATCGTATTTGTTTGTTTGCAGGTAATTCTAACTACCAGAGACGAGGATCAATGGTACCAAAGTGTTGAGCGCCAAGCAAATGCCTTGAGCAACAACACGTTTCTAAAATTAATGAATAGTTTAACCCCATCGGGATGGAGGGCTTTTCGGCACAAGCAAAACGACGGTAAAAAGTTGATAGTATATTTTGTAGTATATCCAACAGTAAATAAAGCGATGGGTCCTATAAGAGGCTAATGTGTTGCTTTTTACAATGTTGTCTTAATGTTTCATAAAAATATATTCATCAGAGCGTTTCCGGGGAGGTTCAAGCAGATTTCCGTGGAGCAACTCATTTGTTTACAACGAGATGATCATGAAAAGGATCTACAGACAACATAACCTTTATGTTCAACAGGTATCACCAGTTGTAGACGTTGCCAAAGTTACCCTAACAGGGAAATGTTAGTTGTCAAAACACACAAAATATACAATTCAAAAATATTTTTTCCTGTTTCGCGTGTATTAACTGATGGTAACGTTCCCTCAACAACATTATTCTGGCATTACTGAAATTAACATCATTCAATATTTTTTGTACTGTTTCACTTTCTCCCCAAGGGCGTCGACAGTGATTTCAATCGGTACATTCCTTCGGGGGATAGAACGACGTCGTCCTTAGGTTTGGTAAACTTTTGGGTGCCTTAAATTATATCTCCAGATACGCATCAACGTGCCGAAAACGAATTATTCGAAAAAACTGGTCTGGTCAATGTTTTGCAGACTGTCCCGAAGCAAAACCTTCTCGTTTTTGACGTCAGCGAAGGTTGGGAACCACTGTGCCGATTTCTGGGAGTGGCGACACCAAATGAACCTTTTCCTCACCGAAACAAGAAAGGTAGCGTTATTGATGAATACAGGGCTGATGACCCGATTATGTATAGACTCGAACGTGAACTGTGGATTTCCCTTTCAGTCTTATTTGCAATATTTGGCTTGGGGTTGTTCGCTTTAGTCTATTGCTCTTGGGGTTGGTGACGCATATCACTACCATTTCGGGGTCATAGTATTGAGTAAACGTCGTTGACTCGCTTAAATTCTAATGACAAACGCTGCCAGTGATGCTATATAGCTGGGAATAGAGATCTTTGCACTGCGTTAATTCTTAATCTCTTTATTGGCAACTTACAGTGTAAATCATTCTGACACTAAAACACATAAAAAACGAGAGTTTCACAACCGAAAACGTACACAGGAATTCAAAATACATATTGCAGCATGTTGGGAAACAAAATTGCACTTTAACAAACATATCGGTAAACTTTGCAGTGGCAGTGACGAAATTCAGTGATCCATAGGGGGTTTAAACACAATGGGAACAGTATAAAGGGTGGGGAAATTCATTTTACTTAAGACTGGTTATGTATAAGCTTTGCACAAACAAATGTTGTAGACTTAGAGCTCTTCTTTGGCAGCAGCAACAGGTTGAATATCTGCCAAAAACTTCTCACCATAAATATTCTTGGCAAGCCCCATTTCTACATCCCCATTCTGAACCATTTTCTTTATCATGTCCTAAAAAAAAACATATTCATTCAAGACAAATAATCGATCAGAAAGGTTTCCAAAAAAAAAACTGCACAATATTAAACGTAATAGTCTAGTACACTGCTTATTGACTCCATTTGGGAAAATTTAATTTTTGGGATAGTGAAACAAATTGGCTTTTGCAGGGACGACTCTGTATTTTAGTCAGCTATTTGCAGGCTAAATAAAGAAGTAACATAAACATTTTCTGACTATTTTTGCTTGGATTAGATATGGGGTTGTTGAACATAAGGGTTCAAGTAGCCCTGTCCCAGTATTATGAATAAATGATATTGGACATATGCCTTACCCTTTCGGCATTCAACTGTGCAGAATACAAGATGGAAGACATTTCTTGCGAGTAGTCATCAACAGTTTCTAGCATTTTTCTCCGTTTCTGTAAAAATGTTCATGAAATAATTACAAAATTGTTTTTCAAATAACACAAGAAAGTTTTAAAGAAATGAACAAAAATGATTATGTAGTATTTATGTAGAGGAAATGCCACAACTAACACTTTAAATCATATTTTCATGCAATCAGTTTACTTTAGAAAAGCAAGAGTAAATCTTTGGGATAAACATGATTAAATCTTAAATTAAAAACCAATTTTAAGAACAAACAACACCTTTTTTTTCCATGCTTGGCAAAATAAATACAGTAAACTCACAGACAAAAGTAATCAAGAATGCATTTTAGAATATGATCCCACATTTGTTGTAACTTAGAAAAGATGTGCATTGGTTTTACAAATGTAATTAAAAATGTGCTAATCCTGCTGACCATTTTTGTCTCCTTTTTGAAGATGATGACATCTTTTTCATCCACCAAGTTGTCTCCATTTAAGTCAAGTTTTTCAAATATGGCCTCAAGTAGATTTTGTGCCTCTTCATCCCATGACTGGAAGGTTGGGGGAGAAGACTATAGAAATAATAAAATATAAGTATTGCACAAAAACTATATCGTTTACATTTAGTTGACAAAAACCTAAGCTGTTTTAAAACAATTGTTAAAATTATCAAAGCGAAGTTACTGCTTTCTTACCGCAAGCATTCCAGCTTTAAGATCTTCAATATCAATTGGAGATTTGTGTGACAAACCTTGAAAAACTGACATACTGAAATATTCCAAAAAAAGTTAATTAACACTTTCAAACACATCACAGCAATTGTAAACAAAAGTGTAATTTAAAAATTTTAATGCAATACAACTACATATTCAATTGCTTTGATAATTAGTCTGAATTAGTTTCATACACTAATGGAGTTTCCATATCTTCATCACCACCCTCAACATTTTCAGTGCTTTCAGTCTTTGCTGGCTCTTTGGTGGCTGAGTAATCTATAAAATACTTGGATTTTTACACTAAGCACAGTGAAAAAGATTTAACATGAATACACACAAGCGCTTGCTACAACACATTCAAAGCAATGAATTCAATTAGACCTTTTGTTATGTCAAACTACTTATACACACAAAAATGACGATACAAACCCAAAAAAAAAGTTTTACCTTTGTCAAAAACTGGCTTGGGTCTTGCCACAGACCCCCCGTATGGATCATTTGTTTCCAGCTGAACTTGATCAAGGGTAAGAGGAATAGTTTGGTCACCACAATCAGCTGATGTCAAGTTTCGGAACTGGTTGGGAAGATGGTTAAACCAAACATTTACAGCCAGGTTGTTGCCATAGGAATTGACTTGGTGTGCCCTTAGGATAAACAAAACCATGTTTTGCACAGATTTTATAAACATAAGATTTCTAATACATATATTGACACAACTTCATGTTATTGAAAAGTGAAATATCTATCTGACATACACATATCGACTGTGTAGAGCATTTCTTCATAACCAGGAGTGAGTGTAGGATGTGTTCCTGAGTATGCGTGGAGCTTTAACCAATAGGTTTGGTTATATAATATATATCAGGAGTGGCCAATTTGTCAGTAAAATGGGATGGATAAGAAAACTTTTAAGTAATACAAGATCACCTCATATAAGAATGTTTAAAGGGCAGGGTCCTAATTTTGCCAGGTTATTTGACAATGGCAATTTTAATCAATAAATTATTTTCCAGTTTGGTAAAGTTTTAGTTTCATGGTAATTTTTTTTCAAGGCTACACAAAATCACATGCGGATGAAAAGTTGAGATTAAACAATCGGCCCGTCAATCCTAACCCTTTATATTTATAACACGTTTATATGAGAAGGGGTGCAAAAACTGGTTGGTGAATTTACAGGAGTTTGAAAAAGGTTAAGTATCACTTGTGTGAAATTCACCAAAAATTGTGCCAGATTCATCAATTGTATTTGAAAAAGAAGTGTTTAATATTGTGCTTTTGAAAACAAAACTTTTAGTTTAAACCAAGTAACATGACAGTGATATAAAGAGAATTATATTTATTGCCAACTACAACATGCTATGAGAGAGCATATGGGCGACAAATTCATTCCACATGCACATCCTTCCTGTAGTAGTCTCTACAGTAGTCACATAGTCACGTAGTCAGTCCCAACTATATAGTCCCAATCAATACCAAACAGTATTTGTCACTTTTTTAAAGTGGTTTTGTTTATGTGGTACACACTAGATTCTAGTGACTAGAATACACGAGAGAATCTACACACCATTTGTATGGAATAAACAAGCAATCTCCCTGCTTCATGTGGACAACTCCATATTTAATATCTGCCAGTTTTGGATATTTAACATAATCCACTGCATCAACATCTATGTCGGAGTACGTTCCTTCTGGTTGGTCAATTACACTTGCAACCCAATCCTGCAAATAAACGCTTTTCAGAGCATGCATACCGATGAATAGAAACACATATATGCGCATATGCAGCATAATGAACAATATATATGCCCCAAGACCAATTGTTTACTATCTTGGCTTAACTTGCACCAAAAGCACAGAATTATTGTGAAACAATTTTACAGAAATAAATTATAAAGTTATCCCACCTGGTCAGTTTGGAAAGGGCTGACAAAAGTGAGTGTTTTGTTTCCGCGGTACAAACAGTTAATGTTGTCGACATCGTCATTGTGTAAAACAGATTTGGTGCCTCCACTACTAAACCACATAACCTAAATGGCCCAAAAAAATTTGTCACAAATTGGTGTCTATTGATTAGAGCAATGGTTTCCAAGCTGCGTGACACAGTGCTCAGACCTATTGTTTTCATTATTTAAAGAAGTTGCATAAAATTTCAATTCAAATAAAACAAACTAGAGGCAGATTGCACAGATTACAAGCCTGTCTTCTTAATTGAAATAGGATAAGCAAACGAAGAAGGCCTATTTGCTTGATATAATTTTACTTTCAAAACAAGTGAAAAAATTTGGCACACAACAACATGTTACAGAAACCAAAGTAAAAAATAATAAAAACAATAAGTTATGCTTTAGGAAGTTTGGTTCCACAAATTAAATTAATTTGCTGATGATGTTACAAATGAGAAGAGTATTATATCTATTGGTGTAGAGTTTTGCATATCAACGGGGGTGCGGCGAGTACAAAATGCTAACAGCAGAAGATCGTTTGCACACTATATTACACAGGTTATGTAGCATCTTTCATGTTAACAAGTGTTTTGGCCAGCAATCAAAAAAAATTGAAACGTGGTGTCAAGTAAATGCCTTAGCGACGAACTCGGTAGTCAATTACACAAATGATACTGTTATTTCGCCTGTGTTGCATAATTGTAGATTGCAATTACGAGACTTACGAAACTGCATGTTAAGCACCTTTGTGAGTGTAATCAGAGGTATGAGTCTTCATTTTTACTGCGGTTTGAAACAACAAAGCCAAAAAGACGCGATGTGATTCTGTTGCTAAATTTAGAAAAAAAACTGGGGGTGCGCGCATCCCTGCAACCCCGTACTCTACGCCAGTGATTATATCTGAGAATACATACCGTGTCAGCCAAGTTTTCAGACACCTTTTTGCAGTTTAATGGTGTGGGAAGCAGTACATCAGGTCTATAAAAATAAATAATTAGGAAGTTACCACGCATGATCTGTCCAAAAACATATCACTTCAAGAATTTTTATGTATAGATATCCTTTTGTCAACATTGGTTTTAAGGTAACAATCGAGTTTGGAAAATATAAAATGCCGAAATGCTCTAGTTTTACAGATAAAATACAAAGGCTAGTAACCGCATAAAATCTACAGCAGTAGTTTTCATGCTGTGACGCATAGTCACATAAATGAAGTATATATATTGAAAGTACATAATTATAGTACATGAACACTTTGTAGAATTTTAAAGTGACCTACTTTAAAAACGATGGCACTCCATTGACCATATAAATGTCATTTTTGATGTACTGCTTGATAAACTTGCGGAATGTTAAAAAATCTCCTGGTTTTTGCCGGTCCTCTTTTTTTCTTGCCTCAGCATAGACCTTCTCACTGCCAGAGGCTTTGTGGTTGACAAAATATTCATCGGTCCTGTGAAAAACGGCTGATTGTTGAAACAAGAAAAGAATAACGACTTTACTGAAAACATTGCCAGGCTACAAAAATATGGGCAAAGAAGTATTGGAATAAATCTTGACAAAGAGTTACATCTGCAATGAACAAGTATTCCTGCAACATGTCGCTGCTAAAAAATCACCATTTTTCATATGCTTTTGAAATTTTGGCTGCCCCTTTCATGACAACAGGAATAGATGGCGTTACAAAATTGTTAAAAAAGTCATAAGTGGACGGAAATCCTTCAATCGTTGGTACATAAAAGAAG
This sequence comes from Ascidia mentula, assembly GCF_947561715.1. Classification (NCBI taxonomy): domain Eukaryota; kingdom Metazoa; phylum Chordata; class Ascidiacea; order Phlebobranchia; family Ascidiidae; genus Ascidia; species Ascidia mentula. Next base: position 16,653,908 of record NC_138568.1, on the reverse strand, counting down.
GGGCCCTGTGACCCAAAAGGCTTCATGTGGCCAGGCAGTGCTTTTAACTTGGAAGTTTCTGATTCATCCAGTGATGAAACAATCTAAAACATCAGTGAGAAACAATCACTACAGTGAAACCATTTAAAACTGCAAATTATTTAAAAATCTCTTGCTTGCCACAAAAATGCAGATTTAGAAAATGATAGCTCCAAAATTTTTCTGAATATGCAATAAACTTACAATTTGAAGCCATCATAATTAGGTATTTTTCGTGATTTTTATCATCCCTCACAAATTAAAAATACCAAAAATTTTTAAAAAATATTGCAAAAACTCTTACCTGCACACATGACAATGCAAACAACACAGTCAAATGACTGAAGTCCATTTTCTAATATTATTTAATAAACAAATCTGCCAATAACGCAAAATATCAAGGAATTTCCACGAAATCAATTCGATTAGACCTACTAGTTGCAACAAACTTGCTTTGACTGAAGTGCACACATGTTTACTATTTTGACATGCTTTCGGCACTCAAGCGGAACATATAAAATGCAGACCATATGATACAAACAATATTTGCAATACAATTGCTACTTTAACCCAGACCTACACATGGGCCACAACAAATGGACCGCATGTAAAAGTAGGTTCATCTTCTTGTCACAAACTATGACAACGACAACACTTGTTCGCATATGTTGTGCAGGCCTCATTCTGGCAGAATAATCTTTCGAATTTACCATATTTTACAAGGTACAACATACATTTACCAAAGGTTATGTTTTTTGGATTGGAATCAAACTGCAGGGGTCAGCAAGCAGTTCAAGCCCCAACAATAATATTAAACACACTTTTACGCAGTTATATCAATATTTAAAAATATCGCCCATGGAACATGCCTCTTTTTTCGCGATTCCACATAATGGCGGCATGCAAATAACTTCCCTAATTTGAACAATAATGCTGCTCAGCGTTGTGGCAATGGCTGCTAATATTGACCAATATCAAGAGAACGGAAATTTAATGCTCTACAAAATGCAATTAACAGTTTTGAAATTAAGATGGCGGCCGACATCCAAATCGCCCATTGAACTTGACCCTCTTTTTGCGATATATCACAATAGCGACACGCAAAAATAGGTTACATGCGTAATTCAAACCATTCTGCTTAGCGTTGTGGTAATAGGTGCCAATATCGATCAATATCAAGAGAACGGAAATTTAATGCTGTACAAAATGCAATTGACAGTTTTGAAACTAAGATTACGGTCGACATCCAAATCGACAAATCTGTTAATTGCATTTTGTAGAGCATTAAATTTCCGTTCTCTTGATATTGGTCAATATAAGAACCTTAAGAGTTTCTCAAATTTGTTTTTTCTAACTCATTCCCTCTCAAATGTTTGAGGTTGCGTAACTTGTGTCTTGTGCTTATTTTGCTTTGACCGCATGCTTCTTGTATTGGAGGCTGCTGGTATGGCAAAAACTGGAATTGACAAGTCACTTCCTGATGAAACCTTGTTCCGTGTTATAAGGAAACTGTTATGCTGTAACCGACCTTCTTTTCTAGTCGAACAACAGGCAGCTTTTGGTTATAAAGTTGTTTATTACTTCCAGCTATGTAAATACAATCAGTTGTCAGCAACATAGGATGACATTATACCGAGTGTCCTAACTGACAGTTGCCATAGAAAAACGTGGTTTGATTGACACACAAATACGTTGAACGTGTATTACTTTGGTTGTGTGTGTGTAACTCACATACATGCACAGCGTGCGCTGCGAACGTAACACGTACAGCAAAAAGAACAATGCAAAGCTAAAATATAATATATTGGGTGGTTGCGAAAATTTAAAACAACTGTTGTGTGCCAATATTTGACGATATTCAGTAAATCCTTTTCTTTATCCATCTCGTTACCCACGTTACCCAAATCGGTGGGAATTCTTGTTATCCACAGCGGAATTTCATCTCCGTGTTCTTTAGTGGTGCTTCATTTTGGAACGCGTTCCAGTGCACAAACTTGGGAAGACTCCCCTCTTTTGGAGGCGGCTTCCAGAACGCATTAAGTGCAACAAGGCTACAAGCATTTTGCCACCATCCTCCTTGTTTGCGTTCACGGCTCGAACAAGAAACACTGGAAATTAATTTAATTATAGTGGAATTAAAAAGTAATGTTTCAATACAGATAGTTTTGAAATACATTGGACCCATGATGTTTTACAATGTAGATATGTCTATAGACAAAATAATAACTTTTTTGTAATTTGTGATTGGAATTTAATTCCTGTGCTTTCATTGCCGTGCTCACCTGCTTAAATCATTATCTTGATCTTCAGTGCTGAAGTGCATGCCGTTCGCCCAGGAATAGCTATGTGAAGGAAACTGCATACTGTCGCCAATATTTCCACTGTATCCGCCAATACAAATTCTGTACTTGTCGTTCTCCCCGTTCAAATGAAAATGACTGCAAAGTAATTCCATAAAAAAGTGTGTACAAACAATTCACGTAAAACCGATGGATAATGTTCAAATCCATTACGCGTAATGCTAATAGCATGTTACTTGTGTTTCGTCTGCTATACTGACACTTGCGGCGCCACAATTACCATGCTTGAACCGCAAAACCGTGCAACTTTAATAGTTTCGAAGTAAAACTATTGCTGGTACCACTAAAGTGCAGTAAAATTAATGTTGTTTTTACTTATATTCGGCGTATCCAGAATTTCCGTTGAAATCTCCTATTTCGAAACGAATGCGACATTGAGAACAGTGGAAACCCCCAACCCTTTGGAAAACGTTCTCAAGACCTAAAAGAACAAGAGAAGAAATATTCCGATAGTAACACGACTAATTTAAAAAAAAATAAATTTGAAGATAAACCCAGCCATTTTCTATATTAATCTCACTCACCCCACCAGAACTCTCCATCCAAACATCCAAACCCGGTCTTGTATCCAGACCAGTTTTGTAGAAAGTCAACGCTTCCATCAAAGCGACGTTGAAATACCTTTTTAACAGAAAGAAACATGCGCAAATGCCAATCAATCTTATGTTAGGTTGACCAAACCAATTGTGTTAAATTAATGCATTTAGTTCATCTGGACTAGCCTTCTACATTTACCGTCCATCCGTTTCTACAGATAACTTGTAACCCTGATTTGTAGGAATACAACCCGTCCAAATTTCCGTTCCAACACTCAGTGAATTCTAAACATTATCCTGGTTATATAGGTGGAAAATCACCTTAGTCATAGTCAACTACGGCAGATTTAATAAATTGGCGTGAACAAAGTGGTTGGTTAAATTTTTTCACACGGAAAACTATAATATCAGTAAAATTACATGAAAAAAATACAAAACAGCCACAAGTTTTTCAGAACAAAAGAGAACGATATTGACTTGTTTGTTGGGCAGTCACGCCCTTTACTGCGCTGTTATTTTGCTACTATACGTTGATAAAGATATCATAGTAATTTTTTATCAAAAAATCATGAGCAATTCTGAAAATAGAATAGCCAGGTTTATTTTTTACTTTACAAATTTTTAACACAAAAGTTAACCAACCTAATTCACAGAACTTTCCATAATATCCTGGTGGACAAATGCATGCGTAATCACCAACCAGTTCCATGCATGTGCTGCCAGAAGTACAGTTGCTGCCAGGGCAGTGAAGTCCTTGGGATATCATAATATAAGAATTGTATTTGGTTTTAGTTTTAATAACGTTCCAATTGTGTTGAAAAACCAAGAAATTTTTTGTTCCAATGATCATCAGTGTGTTAAATTTAACCACTGCTAAACATTATAGGTCGCGGAAGATTTATTTCAAAATCGATCGTTTCTTGGGTGTAATTAAAATCACAATAAACATGAAACAACACTGGGCGGGAAACTACAAAGACTTCTACGTCGTCGTGTATGCCAGCACTGACCTATAAACATAGTTGTTCATCCTCGTGTTATGGATATACATGGGTGTTAGAACGTTGCTACGTTTATAGCGCTGGTGTGATGGGCGGAGTTTAAACTACTCAAAACTTTCTGACAAGCGGAATCACGCGGCACATAACTACTTGTACGCTGCATGAGGAAATAACACCGTTGATATATTAATAATGTCGCAGGAGGATTAACTACACGTGTTTTGTTGTAACATTAATAGTTTGCGGCCGATGATGCATGATACTTGCCATTTCCTCCCTACTATCATCAGTTCAGTTTTAATCGGTCACGTTAAATTGTTTTCGCTGACAAACACAAATATGTGTTTCTTGTACTTCATACCGGATGAATCGTGTGATGATGAACAATATTAAAAATAATAGTTTAGTACAGACAAAGGCCCGTTTCTGTAATTAGCCGTCGGTACGACACATAAGAAAGTGACACTGCAGTAATGAATTTTTTAGCATTTCACCACGCATTCCAACATTGTTTGGTTCGTTTTCGCCCCATTTAATTTCTTGTCCATTGGTTTTCATGTGGCTTTTAGTCCTCGGGAATTTTAGTTTAGGGTTATAAACCAATCCCGATGTTGCGTTCTTCCTTGGTCTGTTTTTTCTGAGTAAATCTTTCCAAATTAAGACCCGTGATGGAAAGCAAATAACCATACAAACAGTAACGCCCCACCGCAGTCGCGAATGAAAAAATAAGTTAAATTGCGTGTTCTCAAGGGGACAGCATACAGGAAGGTACGCGTCAAAGTATGATAAACTTTAAAAAATATTACCTTGTGAATGCTGGCCTGCAAGAGCACATGCAAAAAGGGTGAGGACAAATGCTGCAATAATCTTCTTCGTCATCTTCCAATGATTTGTTTCACTAACATCTATAACGCTATTATGAAACAACATAATTAAATGAATGAACGTGTGGCTGTACCTATTTGTGCAATGGTTCCTCCTCTAATCCTATGGCTCGCAATTCCTTTGGCAATATCATAGGGAAATGTTTGTTTTATACCCTGCATGAGGAAGAAATTCACGTTACGCCACAGGAGGAAGTATTACATCACAATCGTTTCGCGACGTGTGCATTTCCCCCATAAAAAGTTGTGGTTTAAACCAGTGTGTGAATGCAAAATATATTCGTATCGGATTTGGTCGCGGAAAAAACTAAATCAGTATGCCTAACTTCATTGCACAACCGTTATTGATTTATCTATTTTATGGTTTTCGTTATGGCAGTTTACCGCGACTTTGTACCCTACGTATACTAAAATAAGTACATCTACTTCGATTCATTAGATTATATTGTTCCATAATAGCGTTATAAATGTTAGTAAAATAAATTATTTGAAGATGACAAAATAGATTATTTTGAGCATTTACGTGCGCCTGCGCTTTTTGCATGTTCTCTTGCAAACCAGCATTCGAAACATACGTTTTTGAAGTAATTTTATACGTAAACATACATTCATGTGTAACGTTACCGTCCGTATGTTTATTTCGTTTTAACAAGGGGGGCTGCAAGAAAGGAATATATATATATGTTTGTGGTTGCGTACTGGATGTCGGCTTCATTACAGGAACTGGAACATGTAGCATCATTCTGTAGCAATGCAATATTGAGCAAAAGCCACAAGGAAATAGTAACCGGAACGTATATAGGGAAGTTAGCAAAAACGAAAACGATTAAACGTGACGGATTGAAAATGAATGAGTGACAGTAAGGAGGAAATGGCACTTATCATTTACATCGGCCGAAAACTATTACTGCTACAACAAAGCACGTGTAGTTCATCCTCCTGCGACATTTTTAATATATCAACGGTTTTATTTTTTCACGCAGCGTTCAAGTAGTCATGAGTCGCTAGATTCTGCCTGGCGGATAGTTTTAAATGCATTTTGTAGAGCATTAAATTTCGGTTCTATTGATATTGGTCCGTATTGGCACCTATTACTACAACGCTGAGCAGAATTGTATTAATTACGCCTGTATTTTGCATGTCGCCATTATGCTGAATCACAAAAAGAGGGTCATGTTCAATGGGTGAATTTTTTGATTGAAGTAATGGCGTAAAAGTTTGTTTAATGTTATTGTTGAGTTTTGAACTGATTGCTGGCCCCTGTAATTTGATTCTAATCTAATAAAAACACAACTTTTGGTGAATGTCTGTTGTACCTTGTAAAATATGGTAAATTGCATAATTATTCTGCCAGAATGAGGGCTGCTTTAAACGCCTATTACAACAATGTTGGCATTTTGCTTTTCCATGCTGGATTGGAGGCATAGAAAAAATAACGACGAAACGTGTGTCGTAATTTATTGTTGACTTTATTTCATTTGAAATGAAAAGATCTTTTCTTAAACTTTGCCTTAACTGTGCCCAAAGCTTGATGCATTGTAAGCACCTGTATTAGCAGGTATTTGCACAACATTTTAAATTTTCCAGGAGGGCTATTATGAGAAGTTTTCTCGATTAGAATCACTTGCGAGCTTTGCTTCTGTAACTCGACAACAATAACTAAATTAATTTAAACCGTTTTGAATAAAGCCAAAAAGCATAAACGTTTAATACATTTTTGAACGTGTTGAAGAAAATAGCAGAAAAATGCGAGTTGCTTTGGCTCTTCTGAGTTCTTGCAATTTGCAGGTAACGGGCCACCAAATTTAGCTTAGCGAGCATTTGCACAAGCAGACAAGAAGTCACAATCAAGCAATCGCTGGCATTACACCGCCAGGTTACGCATCAGCCACGATCCCATGTTAAAACTTTCATGAAATCAGTGTGGGGTTTGCAGGGTAGGCGGCTTCCCTGACAATTTGTCTCGATGTTGCTAGCGCAATGAGTTTCAAATGAAGGTCGGCTGACCTGCTGGCTAGTTGCCACTGAATTATCTGTTCACCTGTGCTCTCGGCTGAGATGCGGGCAAGCAGAATAATCCAAATTATAGTTTATTGAATTAGTCTTGTTCAAAATAGAATCGAATGAGAGAATAGGATAGCATGGAATAAAATAGAATAGAATCGAATAGAATGATCAGAAAGGCGAAAGCGTTACCGTATAAGTCACGTGATATGCGATATTGTGAGAGAAAAGACCATGTGGATAAGTCTCTGGGGCATTATTAAAGACAAAGTGTCCCTGTCAAACAAAAACTCCCCCAATGATGGAACACGGGAAAAAGTTCTTATCAAAGCAGCTTCAGCTGCGACGTTGTCCCACATGCGGCTTTGTAATGCAATTGCGGGCACATTCTCACTCCCTCAAAACAGTTACTCACACATCAAAGGCGGTTGACCGCACCCGATCACAATTCCGAACAAATGACGCTGCAGATTCAACCGGTTCGAGCGAACCTGTTCTTGAAATTTATTGACCTAAATGGTTGTTAATACGCGTATGTAAACGTCTATGTTCCACTTCGAGCACTGTTTTCCCGTGGTTACTATGGCATGCTGCTAGTAGGAGAACTGGATGCTAAAAATTTGAATCCCACTACTGCATAAAATGCAACATCATCCCTTTCTATCGTCATCATTTTCGGTTTCGAACAGATAGAGTTGTGATCTTAGACTTGTTGTTAATAGGCTATATATCCGGTGTTTTCAAGCGACATTTCACATTTTTGGACCTTTTATGTTTTGTGTCAACATTTATTCCCAAATTGAATATCAAATTTCTACTTCTTGTGCTATCTTGTTCATGTTTACAAATGCTAACAAAACCGTGCATGGCGTACCGGAATTGTTGGGACTTCCTTTTATAAGCTGCATCATAAATGCTGTGAAACGTTGATGTGCATCCTGTTATGAATCGTTATTTAGCGATAACTCATATGTTATGTTATTAGTTGTTAAAAATCGTGGTCTGTTACAAAGTGTTATTTAAATTACTATACAGTGCGTCTGTACGCAGAGAGAAAGTTTTTTTTCTTTTGGTTTAGAAATGTAAGTATTTAGTTCATAGGTGCACTACTCAAACAGTGGTGCGTGCTGGCACTTTTGTTATAGGCCTGCACTGTATCGCGTTCCAAGCATTATTTATAGGGGTGATGCCCTAAAACATGTTGGCAAAAAAACTTGCTTGAACGATGTTGGGTCTAAAACAACATACATTGATAGTGACCACACTTGGAAAATATTTTCTAACACTCTGGTGAAAATGGGTCGGAGTGTAAGTGCAAAAGAACTTGCGATCACTCATTGCACCTCACAAGTTTGCCTCACGTTGATTTCATACCGCAGCGCCAGTACCTTTTCTTTTCCGTCTCGCTTGGTTGGCTTTATAACCACAGCATTGGGGATGTAAACGGCACTGATGCAAGTTTCGAGAGAGTTTTGTAATGTTGGTAAACATTAACGACTATAGGTTGGTATTCGAAGTTTTACAAGTAAAGCGAAGTAGTGTAAACCGTTGTGCCGGAACGGGCTCTGTGGGACAGGAATAAATTCGTAACGGTCAAGATTTTGCTGTCCATTAAAAGTGGATGTTGTTTTCTTGGTGTTGTCCAAAGATAGTAAAGCGTATAACAGTCATTGCGTGACTGGTGACGTACATCAGCAACCCAAGTAACTCCTACATAAGTACCACTCTGCGTACTTAACGGTTGATTGGAGGTAAAACGTTTTGCGACTGGGCTACAGCTGGTTCTTTGAAAAGGCAGCATCACAATGTTGAGCAGAATGAACAGAAAGGAAATATTTGTTGGTTTGAACATTACGTATATATGCCAAAAGTTGCAACCGCGCGTGTTCTGTTTTACAACAGGGAAAGCAAGTTAGCAGAAAACCCTGCCAATGTTACTCGACGTTAGCAAGTTGGAAAGTTTCATTCGTTCGTGATGCCAAGTGATAGTGTCATGGGACGAGTTGATCCACCCGATGGTGGTTGGGGCTGGGTTGTAGTTGCAGCTGTGTTTTTGACTGCATTTCTAACGTTTGGCTCTTTGAATTCCTATCCATTATTCTATACACCTTTGATGCAAGAATTCAACGCTGGCCTTGGCGATGTTACTTGGCTGACTGCTTGTTCGGAACTGGGGAGAATATTTGGATGTAAGTTGTTTGTAGTATCTTTAATATCTGCCCTTAGGGGGCTCCAAAGAATTGTGTTTGAGAATACGTTTTTTTGTGGTCGCACGCCTCGGTGAATTCCACAAGTCGGCGATAACGCACTTCAAAGCCACAGCCACGTGGTTTATAAAATGTGCCGTAAGCTTTCCTGTGTGTTTACATATGTAATCATTACTTGTGTGTGCTACGTTAAGTCCAAACACATGCACTATTAATGCGTGTGTGAGACCCTTTCTTTTTATTCCGTTGGTTTGTAATCATTCGACGAAAAAACACACAAAAAGGAACGCAATATTCTTTTCAGCGTCATTAATTACGCAACGTTACGTTGCTTCATTGTTGTGTAAATATGTACTACCATAATACAATATTAGCCTCGGGCTGTTACAAGATAGTAGGTTATGATTGCATATCCATTACAGTAGCTATGAATCACAGCTTGCCATAAGGAGAAATTTACATAGGTGTGGTTAATAGTTATTTTTTTTATGTTTGGCGAAATTAAGCAGCGGTTTAATTATTTTAAGGGCCTAAACGGTTTAGATGATCACTTTTACGGCAAGCAACTATAATTTATGATGTTTATTGCCATATTGAAAATGAAAAATATTGGAAGTTACATATAGACTACTATGAAAATAGGATTGCACAAATCAGACTTTTAACTTAGTTATAATGATTATGAAGTTACTTTTGGTCTTCGATCATTAATTGTGCGATAGGAGCCCAAAAACGTTGGCTAACAAAGAAATATTCTACCAATCTTCGCAAAGTAGTCCCTAACCGATATTGCGAAAAATATAACACTTAAAATCGGATATAACACTAAAAACTATTGTTTTGTTTTTCAGTCCTTACCACTGCTTTCCTAATAGCAAAGACAGGATTTCGTGTTACTTGCATATGTGTTTCATTTGCATACGGAATTTGCGTTTGCCTTGCCTCCCTGTCAAACAGTCTTTTCATGGTGTGCGCCCTTGCCGGACTGGCTTCCGGTGAGCAAAGTTATGCGGTTTACCAATTTGCTACACGTGTTAATACACAGAGATGATCATCACCAAGTTTACTGGCTTTTTCCGACATAACGGAGCGAGATCTGAAAAATCAAGCTCCTGGTGAGGTTTGAACTCACGATCCTGGGCATATCAGGTTCAACGCTCCTCCGACTTAGCCACGATATAGCTCAGGTAATGATGTACTGCATCGGATTCGCGTGTTCGGACCCGGCCGGATAATAGACCTAATTTTACCGGATAGTTAAGATATCATTTACGACACACAATATATGGTTTCACAAATATTCGTTTTGCGCCCTCCTCCACTACAAGATACTTGCTGGTTTCTGGTTTGAGGTTATTTGTTACTAGTTTCACCTCTTTTGTTTTGTTAATGTCGTTACGTATCCAAATGGGGCTTGGAATGAATTTTTAGCATCCAGTGATTGCGCTTGATGGCTGAATCACTTCACAAAGAGTTTTTTTTTTGCTTCAAAGTTATGAACGCAAAACTTTCTTTCCATTTTAATAAACAGGTAACCATTTTTCACAGGTGTTGCAGTGTCAGTTTGTTGTACTACGTACGCGGCATTAATTCCAAGATATTTCAATGACAAACGAGTTCTTGCAATAGCATTGAGTATATGTGGAACACCAGCCGGATCGTTGGCGCTTGCACCATTGACGCAGTATTTCATCAATATATACGGTTGGAGAGGAGCCATGTTATTACTCGGTGGCCTGAATTTAAACAGTGTTGTGGCTGCATCCCTGTATCGACCTATTCTGCTTAATACTGATCCAACTGAACCTGAAAATATATCTTTCAATAATTGGCAATCAGCGTTAAAACCGCTCAAAGAAGTTTTGGTCTTACCCAAGTTTTGGATTTACTCCACATTATGGTTAAATTTATTATGTGCCTTGTATCTGTATACAAGGTTTTTGGTTCCCTATTCTCTGTCCCTGGATATTGAACTAATGGCGGCGTCTCTACTGCTGTCTGCATACAGTGGTGTGAACCTTTTCGCTAGGGTTGCTTTTGGAGTGTTGGGTAATAGGAAGAACGTCAACATCCTCTGGCTTCTGTTTATTACACAATCTTTGGTGGTATTTATAACTGCTTCCATGTGGTTTGTGGACAACTATTTGGGTCTATTATTAAACTGCATAGCCCACAGCTTGATAGGTGGTGGAATGAATGGTTTATACCCGCAAGTGCTGGCTATTATTCTAAACGACAAGAACTTGACATGGGGTAACAATGCTTCCGGATTGTTTTTCTCAGTAGTCGGTACCTGGGTGACCCCCCTTGTTGGTAAGTGGTGATTGTTATGTAACGCGCGCGTGTTTTCATTGTTTAACTTTTTTTTTATTCTTCATAATTTTATTTTCAGGTTGGCTGGTTGACAGGGTAGGCGATATTCGCTTTGCATTCATTGTGGCATCGATATTTCAAATGTTTGGCATGTTTTTGCACATACCTTTGTTTACTAAATAAGGATGACCTCGATTTGGAACAACAACTGGAACGACTAAACGTCCAATGTAGATTGTTCACAGAGAAATCTACATTGTATTATATGTTTGCTTGTTTCCAACAAGCTAGTGATGTACAATTTAATATTTTCGTGAAATTTATATCTTATATTGTACCCAGGTTATCAAACCAAAGTACAAGAGTAGCTTTATCTTCGTTTGGTGTAACGGCATCCCACAGTTTGCAGCAATGCAAACACAAAGCTTTCGCGCCGAACATCACACTAAATCGCAATTATTTTGTATCCATCATTATGCCAAGATACTTCGGCAAAATCTCCTATAAAACAAATTCCACTTTACATAAAGAACAACTTTTCGATATTATTGTCGCCGCTATAAATGCCACGTTCGTCAAGATACACTAGTACTCTGGAAAGTAGACTTCACCATCAAATTTACGTGTAGGTGTATGTGCGTTTTATTTGACTTTTATGATCATATGTTAAATTCCAAAAAGCGATCTGTGGACAGATCAGATGGTGGATTTTTATTGAGAAAAAAAATGGTTGCTCATCCACAAAAGAAATTTAACATAGTACAGGCATAATCACCATTGCAAAACCATGGTTTGATATCTTGCACCCTTAACTCTGTTTCGCCAAATTTCGGTAACTTAACCAAATTTCGGGTGCCTGCAGTGAAAAACCTGTAAGCGCAATGGTTTTAAACAATATATAGACGAGTTCCGAGGTGTAATCCCGGCATATGGTTTAGGTCAGGAAAACGATAACCAGGTGTTTTTGTGGAACAATGTAAACTTTTTGAAACCGCTAAGTTTTTTAGTGAGAGTGGATCCCCAGTCACAAACCTTATTGTGGTGACGAATGACGCAAATTGATCCATAAATGTTGTCAAGTATGATTGACAGATCCATAATGCGGGTGTGGTGTGTTTTATGGCGGTTGTACTTCACCTTACCAAACCCCGTGATGCAAATTGTTCGCTTTTTTATTTTCAAAACTAGTTTTTGTTTAGAGAAATTGGTTGAATAATAGTAATAACATCTGAACGTGCTGGTGTTTGAGACGGTTTGAAATGTTGTGAGTGTTATTTTCCTGTTTTCTTTTTTTTGCAAAAAAATATCACATCCTGTGACAGTTTTGTTATATGTAGTTAGCCGTGGGTAATATTTTTTATCGAGACCTTGGATAAGGCCGCTCTGCAGTAAATGCAGCACTAGCATCTTTTGCCCACAGACCAATTCATTTTGCCCAGATACTTTTAACAACCTTTCGCCACAACATAAGCAATAACACCATCTTTATTGATAAATTTTTCCTTTCGCTCCATGAACGTACGATGCAAACTTGTCATGTTTGGTTACTTTCCTAAGTCACCTTTCGGGACCCACTTGTAAGTAGCCCGGAATCCAGCCTCAGTGTTGCTTGAATCGCTGTAAAGTTCTACTCTGGCAGCATTCGATAATGATGTAACAGCGACTACTCGATGTGAAGTGCCCGTCATTCGTGCGAGTAACACGGAACTTGAAAGGCCGTCGTAAACCTAGGAATAAAATTTAAAACTGGTTGTTATGAGTTCTAACATATAATTGACGATGCTCTGACGACCAGACGATAACCTGACGATCACTCATTTTTCAGCGAAAAATGTAAACACATCAGAACACTTTTTTCGATATAAGCAGTTTGGTTTAATGCATAAATTTCCTGCAATAAATCACAGTATGATGCTGGTTAGAAAGGTGCATTTGTGTGTGTAACTTATTATTGACAGAAGTACAAAAATACAGTTCATTAAATGCGAGAGACCAACTGCTTCTCTGGAGCTCGATTGCTCGTTAGTTAGTTAGGTTGAATTAGTGATTCATTTTCAGGTGCTTATCTTTGGCCTAATTGACACCAAGTTATTTGAATATTTGTCTTTTAAACAACTTTACAGCAACGTTTACATAACCTAAAGCAGTGAAAACAGCAGAAAAGTGGTGAAATTACCCGGATATAGTCCCATTTATATTCAACAGCGAAGGCCAAAAAGGTGATTTGAACATTGGTTCCGAACGGAGCACGAATGGTCCAAGACAGTTTTACCGATGTTGGGTAAGTCCCGTGAGGGAAACCAGGAGACGAGAAATATTGAGCACGAGATGTCGCTGTAAGTTTGGTGGATCTTGATTCCGCTGTGATAGCTGCAAATATTTGTTTTGACATTTCAGATATTTAAAGTAGTATGCACTATAAGTTGCTGACCATATAAGCAGTATTTTTGCTTTTATATGGCCAAGTGTGGCAGAAAATAAAACGATATAGAAGGTTGTGCAGAATAATAAACTGGTGATATTTCATTTTAACTCAAGGTTATATTCCTGATGACCGATTCCGGGAATCACTCCCCATTCCTGACCCACAGTTGCAACGATTTCAACCCTTTGCTTTTGACGACATTACGGGAAAATATGTTTTCTGGGTTCAAAATCTACTGACTTTCGTGTATTGGAACGAAAGCCAATAGAGTTTGACTTAAGGTTATGGTTTGTGATTTTTACCATATTAAAAAATAATAGGTTTATTTCTTTTAACTTGTTTTACCTCCTGGTCGGTGAACTTCATAGTAAGCTCTAAAGCCACGCAAGTTGAATTTGCTGTCGCTATCGAACTCGACTCGTATCACGTTGCTGGTTGAAACAAAACTGTAGAAACGGTTTTCTCTCCCGCTCACAAAACCAAGTTTGGTTGAAGTCGAACTGCTTCCATCACGAACCTGGAAACGACAAATTGCAACTTCAAATCGGTGAACACCAACAACATTCCTGTTAAAACAGATTTTAAACCAACCAATTCGCATATTTATCGCGCGTTGTATTTAAATTCGTCATGAGTTTCTGACTGACGCTTATACCCTGAAATGTTTATGAATCCACTACCTCAAATATGGTAAAATTATAAGAAAGGAAAATTGTTTTCAAGCTATGGCAAACTTTTGAACAAATGTCTCGCGTCATCTCAACCTGCTCCTTATAACTTCAAATAAACTGCTGTTGTCATAAACATTACGCGTGTATTTGAAACACTTAGGGGCTAAAGATTTAAGTCTTCCACTGAGTTAAGTTTTACCTTTATCCAGTCACAGCATGTCTCGGTATCAACGTATCCAAACCACACGTGGACTTGTGTGCCTGGAGGTGAACGGATCACCCACGAACAACTAACACCTGCCGGGTGAGTGTTAGGAAAGTTCGGTGAAGTGAAGTTGCCGTGGCCCCTAGATGGCGTTCTAAGACTCTCCGAACATTCTGGAATGGATTTAACAATCTCATGGCGTTGAAGAGAAGAGTATCACTGGTAATTTGGCGGAGGCTCCGTGGAAAATGATATTCCAAGCAAAAGGCGCGGTGGAAAATAGTATGGCATAGAAATGTGTTTAGTCCGCGTTCATTATAGAGCATACTCATGCGTCCATTTTTTTTTATTTATAGAGGATAAACATAATTAAAAAGTGATCGCCCATGTTTATCTTCTTGTCATAAAATGGTTTAATTTTTTCCAAAAACTTACCTATGTTATAGGGAAGAGCTGGTGTTGGTAGATTTCCTGGTGAAACGACCACTGAAATGTACAGAGTTTTTGCAATGTTAAGAAAAAGGCATAAGTTGATCCAGCTTGGCTGCAAAGGCTTGGTGCGATGTAACTTAAGTTTATGCAAAGGTAATGTTACAAACTAAAACTATCTAGACTTTACCAAAAAAAAGTAAGTTATATGTTTTTATTTCATGGTTTCTGAGACGTTGAAACCTTCAGTTTAACTAAACAGCCTCAAGATATGCACACAAATCTATTTGGTCATTCAATGTATATTTTTATTCACCTGCTTTGGCGCTTGCTATAAAGCCGGTTGTTCGGGTATTTCAGTGGGTACCCCGGCGAACTGAAGGTGTGACTTCCAAACCTACTTAATTCCGCACGACCTTAGCGACCATTGTTTGTAACATGAGTTTTCGTGCAGCAATAAGAAACTAAAGGACATACGCCAATTTGGTTTTCATTGCTTGTTTTGTATTGGCATTTAATATTTGTGTGCAAAATTTCAAGTCGCTTGATATAAAAATGTTGAAATCACAGGCTTACAACTGTCAAATTTAGTTAAATCCGCACGACCTTAGGTCTCTTGATTTAAAGTTGTGTATATTGCCGGCGGGAATTCTCAAAATTAGTTAATTCCGCACGACCTTAGCGACCATTGTTTGTAAGTGTGGTTGGAACTTGCACCTCATCACAATTTACAAGTTCAAGAATACACACACTTTTACCCTCTCAACACTGTGTTTATTGATAACAACAAGTAGCACAAAATATGCGCAATCAGCAAACATTCAAAACAACGATTGAATTTTGATGAAAGTTTAAATTAACCGCGAAAGAACCAGTTGATATTGAATGCCAAACAACAATTGATTGTTAGAAAAAAAACACTTCAAACGAAAAATCTTGCTGCTGGATATTTGATGCAATGTTAACGATAGAATGTGAATTATGATGCGATTTACACAGAGAGTTTGTCCTGCCAAGAATTATACGACATCTTGTTTGCAGTAAAACATACTTATCCATGATACACAAAATACACAGGGCGAGGTTTGTGTACAAGGCGTGTGAGAGGGGGTTTTGAAGGGGTGTTTTAAACTTTTTTGGGGGATATTTGAAGGTAGCAGATTATATTCTCATCTGTCGATAGTTTGTAATCCTTGCGTTGATTGCATGGAATGTTTCCAACATCATATTTACAAGTAAACGTTGATCCAGAGACAAAATGTAGTCGGGAAGTCACTGGAAGCAAGGGGAATCACCGCATCATTGTAATGTCCAAAATGATTCTACCCAAGTTCATGTCAAGCGTTCCAACACTCACACATAATAAGAGTATCCATGTGTTGGATGACGTGTGAACGTGGACGACGAGGCCGACCAACTCATCACGTGACTCATATCATGGTACATAAAATGAAGACCCACGAAATACAACCAAAAAGCAAAACTAAGCAAACGGAGTGCGTACCCAAACTAAAATTCACGTATATTTGTTCCGTTGTTTGGGTCTGACTTCAAAGATGTTACTTTGTCCTACTTGTGAGATTTTTAGATAAAAAGTTGTCACTTGATATATCAATTTTATGTTGTAATTATTTTGCCACCACAAACTAAATAGTATTCTACACAAAGAAGGTACGCGTGACGTCAAAATAGATTAGGTTCGATCCATTCAATGTCAGGAAAAAACACATTTTGCACAAACTGAATGCAAGGTTTGTTTACAGATTGGTTTCTGCTTCAACCACATGTAAGTTTTCTCGGTTAGCAACCACAGCCATATTTTCCTGTTGTCCTTCATGTGGTTGACGTCTGAAAACGGCACGTAGGCCATCCCGGACTTTATCATAAAGCAGTTTCGGTGCGTTGGAGTAGATGAGGGGATTTAGAGAGCTGTTGATGGGGAGTAGGATGATTGCTGACACAGCGTACATCACTGGAGGCATTGGGAATCCACCGATGTTTACAAATGCCATGATGGAAATTGGAACCCAACAGAGGAAATCGGTAATTATCAATCGAAGAATTTTCTTTTGCATTTCTGCCGAAACAAACAGCGTTAATGGAATAATATGTTTGCAATATATGAATGCCCTTACCTTTGTTTTGTGTTGCAGCCCTGCCATCTCTTGGTCTCTCGTTCACTTGCCTGGCACTGGCAGTTGACTTCTTGTAAATCCAAAAATACGTAATTGCCACACATATGAAGGCCAGGAAGTTAAGAGTAATAATAGCGATCGAATATCCCCATGCCTTGTCGTTGGTCGTTACATACAGTTTGCTGATGCAAACACTGCTGCTGCTGCTGTAATATCTACAACATAAACAATTTTGTAGCGATAAATTTCGCGCAAAGAAAAACAGAATTCGCGCGAAGAAAAACAAACCCCAAATATCCAGAAATATCAAATAGCCCAGTGTAATTGTAATCCTCAAGAATATCCATAAAATCCGTCCAGGAATCAGATTCATTCACTCGCATGAAGGCAGTGTTGAGTACTTGGGAATCGTTGCTTGTGAAGTTGTGTTGGAAAGTTACAAATCGATCCATGAAGCTATGCATGCCTGCATACGCAAAGATTTAATGTGATTTGAAACTGGTTTCACCACCAAGAGCTACAAAAATATCTTACTAGAAAAATCGACCGCAACATTGTCAAAAAACGGATTCTCATTCATCCAAGCTTTAGTTTCAAACAAATGTTGAAGTTGAGTTGTGAGTGGAATAAAAGCAATTGTAAACGAGAATGCCCAGGAGAGGATAATGGAAAGGATGACTGTTTTTAATTCCGGTTTCAAGGATGCATCGAATGGCTGAAACAAAATAGAACATTGACATGTGTTTATACAAAAGAAAGAAGTTTTGCAAGCTCGGTGGTTATATCAATTCGAGGGGCGGGGAATTTAGTTGTCAGTTCTAATCCCATCGGACTAGAATTGTTTCTTCTTTCTCTACCCTGTAGATCCCAAATTAGGCAAATCTACGTCATTTCAACAATATTTGTTTCGTTTCTAATGTCAGGCTTAGAATCTAGCGATAGCTGTGAGAGTGATTATAAATAGGTTTCCAGAGGTAAAGGATTTTCAGGAAGAAAGTTGTCATGAAATTTTGGAAAGGGCCGTCATCGGTTCAACGAAGTTGGCAATAGCTGACTTATCCAAATGCAATTGTTTCACTTACGTTTTCCACAGCATACAGTCGGAATATGGTCAACAGAACCATTGTAAACACGGATGTTTCGCTTGAAAGCAAAACCAATACCCCCATTGTGGTACAACTTCCGCTTGATCTCCAAATAAGGTCATTGGCACAATAACTTCCGGAGTATCTGACACCAGCGGCACCAAGCATGATCAGATAAACTCCCATAAGTAGATCGGAAACGGATAGATTCAAAACGAGCAGATGGTTTGTGCGAAATGCAGCAGATTGTGATTTTGTCGTCGCCAACGTTTTGCCTTCCATCACCATGACAACCTCAAAACAAATTGAAGGAATTCAACACGTGTTCTTGTTGTGCAACCAAGACAAATCAAATTAAGTTTATTTTACCAAATTTCCGGCAATGGCGAGCATCCCCATTATCCACACAATGGCTCGTAGAAACGGGTTTGCAATCAACTCGTATCGTGATGAAAATATGTTTTCGTTGATCACTTTTGTATTTGTTGGGCACTCGTCTGACCAATCAGAGCAGTCGCCGACTCCATTGAATTTCTATGTGGGGTAAATTTATGAGAACTTTGTAGTTAAGTTGGTCATATTGGTGTCTGTAAACAGCATAATGCTAAATTACTCTTTTGTATGTAATTGGTGAACAACTGAACTATGGAAATTGGACAAAAAATGTGTACTGCAATATGCATGTGTAGTTTTGGGTGCGTGGAAGGCGTGTGACGCGCTATTTAGCCGACTCTGTAGTACGGCTCCTAACTTTTGTTTTGACGGTGAGCTGTTAGTGCAGGGTGAACTGAGCGTTTACCATAGTTGAGGTTAATTAAGCGCTAATAAACGGAGAAAAGGTCTTTCTAAATCGGTCCTAAAACTTTCATACCCGCCCTCCCAATAACTTGAGACCAAATTCGGGATCGCTGAACTAATTTCGGTCACAATGGTAACATGCACGAAATCAAAACATCTTTGCCACAGGACACAAAACTTTAAATATTGTTAACATGTGTTTACCTTCTCCTTCTTAACGAACAATGGATCTTTGTTTTCGCAATAAAACCTTCCGTCGTCTGTGCAGTTTATTTCGTCACTATGATCATCGCAGTTAATTGTGAGGTCACAAACATCCGATTCGTTTATAGAAATCTGACAAAAAAATCTGTGAAATACTTAAACCGTCTTTGTGGTTAACTGTGTGCGAAAGATTCAACAAAGGGCATCATGACAAACAATACTGAAAAACAGACACCGAAACCGACTTTCTTTTTGTAGTTAAAATACAGCTTTGAAGTGATTTTACCCTATGTTATGGTCCGGAACACTTTTTATTTCTTGAAACGAAATTTCGTTTCCAAGTGTTTGGAGCATAATTTGACAATTTCGTTCCGGAAACAGTTTTTGTTTGGTGCATCTTTTTACCACAAGGTGCTGCTATAGGACCGCTCGAAAAATTTAATTGCACGTGTAGATGGAATTATTAAAAACTGCTTTGCCAACTTAGAAATAGAAGCGATATGGTAGATTTAAAATTGAAAAAACGTTCGATAACATTAACTTTTTATATGAATTATTTGATATTTTAGTCGTTAAATCGCTGTAGGAAAAATTAAATCGTTAAATCGTTCATAAAAGAGCTTTGTAGTCGATTTTCTGTTGTTAGCATTGCAAATGTGTATTGGTGATATCGTTCCCACGCACAGAACCTTTTGCAAATTGGTCGATGTAAAACAAAGCACAACACTCACGTGGTGCCAAAGTATCGTGTAAAGTAAACCAAGTTGAAATTTTAAATACAAATATGTAACATGTTATTTATAGTAATGGTCTATTTACAATTGTGTATAAAAACACAATTTAAATAAATATACAACCAAGAAATAACAAACGCCCCATGCTAAAATAAAACATTCACTACATGATTTTCTCTAAACATATTAATAGCATTGATCGAAAATGTTGCGGATTATATTGGAATTTTCCGCTTTAAAAATTACCATGATATCGACAGTGATAAACAGCATCAAAATTCGGGACACACAAAAGTGCAAAAAGGCGTGTGGTCGTCTTATCCGAACTAACAACTCCCAAAGGAGCGGCGTCATCAAAGAACTTCAAAAAGCGAAGAGAGAAAAGTCCGTATCTCAATTCCCAAGATAGGCGCCTCCCACAACGAAATTTTACTGCTCACACACAAATCTGATGTCTTAAGATCGTTTAATTATTGCTCCCGAATTTTATTAGGAACATAGATAAACTGCTCATACGGCAAGCATCAAACATAGCAATTAACAAGTGAAAACATGTTTAAAACGCGTCATTCGCCAAAACAGTTTAAAAGAACGTCTTTAAATATATCAAAAAAAACGGATAGTCGAATACGGTTCAATGGGACCGTCTACAACATACCTAGAGCATTTAACAGCTATATTTATTTCGTTTGGTCATATTATTTCAAAACAAAGACAAGTAAATACCTGTCAAAGACAAGCTTAAACCGCGCCGCCGGTTCGCCAAAACAGTTTTAAGAACGCCTTTTCGTATGACAACAAAAAACTAAAGCATACAGTTAAATAAAGTTTAGAGGTATCTCCTTCTACATGACTGTAGTATTTAACTGCCAAATTTTAATTCGCTTGGATGTAAAACAGAGATTTGGCAGGCGAATACCTCTCAAAGACAAATATAAACCGCGCCGCAAGAGCGAAATTAACTAAATTTGACAGTAGTCTGCATGTGTTTTAAACAATTTTAAATCAAGCTACATGAAATTTTGCACACAAATATTAGATGTCAGTACAAAACGAGAAATGAAAACTAATTGGCGTCTGTCCTTTAGAATTTTATTGCTTGCCGAAAACGCATGTTTGAAACTATGGTGGCTAAGGTTCGGCGGTTTTAACTAAATTTGACAGTTGTCCGACTGTGATTTCAACATTTTTCTATCAAGCGACTTGAAGTTTTGCACACAAATATTAGATGCCACTACAAAACGAGTAATGAAAACCAAATTGGACAATGTCCTTTAGTTTCTTATTGCTGCGCGAAAACGCATGTTACAAACAATGGTCGCTAAAGTCGTGCGGAATTTACTAAATTTACAATTCACGCCGGCAATATGCACAATTTTGAATCAAGAGACCTGAAATTTTGCACACAAATAATAGGTGCCACAACAAAACGAGAAATGAAAACTAAATTGGCGTATGTCCTTTAGTTTCTTATTGCTGCGCGAAAACGCATGTTTGAAACTATGGTGGCTATAAGGTTCGGCGGTTTTGACTAAATTTGACAGTTGTCCGCCTGTGATTTCAACATTTTTATATCAAGCGACTTGAAATTTTGCACACAAATATTAGATGCCAGTACAAAACGAGCAATGAAAACTAAATTAGCGTATGTCCTTCAGAATTTTATTGCTTGCCGAAAACGCATGTTTCAAACTATGGTGGCTAAGGTTCGGCGGTTTTAACTAAATTTGACAGTTGTCCGACTGTGATTTCAACATTTTTCTATCAAGCGACTTGAAACTTTGCACACAAATATTAGATGCCACTACAAAACGATCAATGATAACTAAATTGGCGTATGTCCTTTAGTTTCCTATTGCTGCGCGAAAACGCATGTTACAAACAATGGTCGATAAGGTCGTGCGGAATTAACTAAATTTGAGAATTCCCGCCGGCAATATACACAATTTTAAATCAAGAGACCTGAAATTTTACACACAAATACTACCTGCCACAACAAAACGAGAAATGAAAACTTAATTGGCGTCTGTCCTTTAGAATTTTATTGCTTGCCGAAAACGCATGTTTCAAACTATGGTGGCTAATGTTCGGCGGATTTAACTAAATTTGACAGTTGTCCGCCTGTGATTTCAACATTTTTCTATCAAGCGACTTGAAGATTTGCACACAAATATTAGATGCCACTACAAAACGAGAAATGAAAACGAAATTGACGTATGTCCTTTAGTTTCTTATTGCTGCGCGAAAACGCATGTTTGAAACTATGGTTCGGCGGTTTTGACTAAATTTGACAGTTGTCCGCCTGTGATATCAACATTTTTCTATCAAGCGACTTGAAATTTTGCACACAAATATTAGATGCCACTACAAAACGAACAATGAAAACTAAATTGGCGTATGTCCTTTAGTTTCTTATTGCTGCGCGAAAACGCATGTTTGAAACTATGGTGGCTATAAGGTTCGGCGGTTTTGACTAAATTTGACAGTTGTCCGCCTGTGATTTCAACATTTTTATATCAAGCGACTTGAAATTTTGCACACAAATATTAGATGCCAGTACAAAACGAGCAATGAAAACTAAATTAGCGTATGTCCTTCAGAATTTTATTGCTTGCCGAAAACGCATGTTTCAAACTATGGTGGCTAAGGTTCGGCGGTTTTAACTAAATTTGACAGTTGTCCGACTGTGATTTCAACATTTTTCTATCAAGCGACTTGAAACTTTGCACACAAATATTAGATGCCACTACAAAACAAGCAATGAAAACTAAATTGGACAATGTCCTTTAGTTTCTTATTGCTGCGCGAAAACGCATGTTTGAAACTATGGTGGCTAAGGTTCGGCGGTTTTGACTAAATTTGACAGTTGTCCGCCTGTGATATCAACATTTTTCTATCAAGCGACTTGAAATTTTGCACACAAATATTAGATGCCACTACAAAACGATCAATGATAACTAAATTGGCGTATGTCCTTTAGTTTCCTATTGCTGCGCGAAAACGCATGTTACAAACAATGGTCGATAAGGTCGTGCGGAATTAACTAAATTTGAGAATTCCCGCCGGCAATATACACAATTTTAAGTCAAGAGACCTGAAATTTTACACACAAATACTACCTGCCACAACAAAACGAGAAATGAAAACTTAATTGGCGTCTGTCCTTTAGAATTTTATTGCTTGCCGAAAACGCATGTTTCAAACTATGGTGGCTAATGTTCGGCGGATTTAACTAAATTTGACAGTTGTCTGCCTGTGATTTCAACATTTTTCTATCAAGCGACTTGAAGATTTGCACACAAATATTAGATGCCACTACAAAACGAGAAATGAAAACGAAATTGACGTATGTCCTTTAGAATTTTATTGCTTGCCGAAAATGCATGTTTCAAACTATGGTGGCTAAGGTTCGGCGGTTTTAAGTAAATTTGACAGTTGTCCGCCTGTGATTTCAACATTTTTATATCAAGCGACTTGAAGTTTTGCACACAAATATTAGATGCCACTACAAAACGAGCAATGAAACCGAAATTGGCGTATGTCCTTTAGTTTCTAATTGCTGCGCGAAAACGCATGTTTGAAACTATGGTGGCTAAGGTTCGGCGGTTTTAACTAAATTTGACAGTTGTCCGCCTGTGATTTCAACATTTTTATATCAAGCGACTTGAAGTTTTGCACACAAATATTAGATGCCACTACAAAACGAGCAATGAAACCGAAATTGGCGTATGTCCTTTAGTTTCTAATTGCTGCGCGAAAACGCATGTTTCAAACTATGGTGGCTAAGGTTCGGCGGTTTTAACTAAATTTGACAGTTGTCCGCCTGTGATTTCAACATTTTTCTATCAAGCGACTTGAAATTTTGCACACAAATATTAGATGCCACTACAAAACGAGAAATGAAAACGAAATTGACGTATGTCCTTTAGAATTTTATTGCTTGCCGAAAATGCATGTTTCAAACTATGGTGGCTAAGGTTCGGCGGTTTTAAGTAAATTTGACAGTTGTCCGCCTGTGATTTCAACATTTTTATATCAAGCGACTTGAAGTTTTGCACACAAATATTAGATGCCACTACAAAACGAGCAATGAAACCGAAATTGGCGTATGTCCTTTAGTTTCCTATTGCTGCGCGAAAACGCATGTTTGAAACTATGGTGGCTAAGGTTCGGCGGTTTTAAGTAAATTTGACAGTTGTCCGCCTGTGATTTACACATTTTTATATCAAGCGACTTGAAGTTTTGCACACAAATATTAGATGCCACTACAAAACGAGAAATGAAAACGAAATTGACGTATGTCCTTTAGTTTCTTATTGCTGCGCAAAAACGCATGTTTGAAACTATGGTTTCTTAGATTCGGCGGATTTAACTAAATTTGACAGTTGTAAGCCTGTGATTTCAACAATTTTATATCCAGCAACTTGAAATTTTGCACACAAATATTAGATGCCACTACAAAACGAGCAATGAAAACTAAATTGGCGTCTGTCCTTTAGAATTTTATTGCATGCCGAAAACGCATGTTTCAAACTATGGTGGCTAAGGTTCGGCGGTTTTAACTAAATTTGACAGTTGTCCGCCTGTGATTTCAACATTTTTCTATCAAGCGACTTGAAGTTCTGCACACAAATATTAGATGCCACTACAAAACGAGCAATTAAAACCAAATTGGCGTATGTACTTTAGTTTCTTATTGCTGCGCGAAAACGCATGTTTGAAACAATGGTGGCTAAGCTTCGGCGGTTTTTAGTAAATTTGACAGTTGTCCGCCTGTGATTTCAACATTTTTCTATCAAGCGACTTGAAGTTTTGCACACAAATATTAGATGCCACTACAAAACGAGCAATTAAAACCAAATTGGCGTATGTACTTTTGTTTCTTATTGCTGCGCGAAAACGCATGTTTCAAACAATGGTGGCTAAGGTTCGGCGGTCTTAACTAAATTTGACAGTTGTCCGCCTGTGATTTCAACATTTTTATATCAGGCGACTTGAAATTTTGCACACAAATATTAGATGCCACTACGAAACGAACAATGAAAACTAAATTGGCGTATGTACTTTAGTTTCTTATTGCTGCGCGAAAACGCATGTTTGAAACTATGGTGGCTAAGGTTCGGCGGTTTTAAGTAAATTTGACAGTTGTCCACCTGTGATTTCAACATTTTTCTATCAAGCGACTTGTAGTTTTGCACACAAATATTAGATGCCAGTACAAAACGAACAATGAAAACTAAATTGGCGTATGTACTTTAGTTTCTTATTGCTGCGCGAAAACGCATGTTTGAAACTATGGTGGCTAAGGTTCGGCGGTTTTAAGTAAATTTGACAGTTGTCCGCCTGTGATTTCAACATTTTTATATCAAGCGACTTGAAGTTTTGCACACAAATATTAGATGCCACTACAAAACGAGCAATTAAAACCAAATTGGCGTATGTACTTTAGTTTCTTATTGCTGCGCGAAAACGCATGTTTGAAACTATGGTGGCTAAGGTTCGGCGGTTTTAAGTAAATTTAACAGTTGTCCGCCTGTGATTTCAACATTTTTCTATCAAGCGACTTGAAATTTTGCACACAAATATTAGATGCCAGTACAAAACGAGCAATGAAAACTAAATTGGCGTATGTCCTTTAGTTTCCTATTGCTGCGCGAAAACGCATGTTTGAAACTATGGTGGCTAAGGTTCGGCGGTTTTGATTAAATTTGACAGTTGTCCGCCTGTGATATCAACATTTTTCTATCAAGCGACTTGAAATTTTGCACACAAATATTAGATGCCAGTACAAAACGAGCAATGAAAACTAAATTGGCGTATGTCCTTTAGTTTCCTATTGCTGCGCGAAAACGCATGTTTGAAACTATGGTGGCTAAGGTTCGGGGGTTTTAACTAAATTTGACAGTTGTCCGCCTGTGATTTCAACATTTTTATATCAGGCGACTTGAAATTTTGCACACAAATATTAGATGCCACTACAAAACGAGCAATGAAAACCAAATTGACGTATGTCCTTTAGTTTCTTATTGCTGCGCGAAAACGCATGTTTGAAACTATGGTTTCTTAGATTCGGCGGATTTAACTAAATTTGACAGTTGTAAGCCTGTGATTTCAACATTTTTACATCAAGCGACTTGAAATTTTGCACACAAATATTAGATGCCAGCACAAAACGAGCAATAAAAACTAAATTGGCGTATGTCCTTTAGAATTTTATTGCTTGCCGAAAACACATGTTTCAAACTATGGTGGCTAAGGTTCGGCGGTTTTAACTAAATTTGACAGTTGTCCGCCTGTGATTTCAACATTTTTCTATCAAGCGACTTGAAGTTTTGCACACAAATATTAGATGCCACTACAAAACGAGCAATTAAAACCAAATTGGCGTATGTACTTTTGTTTCTTATTGCTGCGCGAAAACGCATGTTTGAAACTACGGTGGCTAAGGTTCGGCGGTTTTGACTAAATTTGACAGTTGTCCTCCTGTGATTTCAACATTTTTCTATCAAGCGACTTGAAGTTTTGCACACAAATATTAGATGCCACTACAAAACGAGCATTTAAAACCAAATTGGCGTATGTACTTTTGTTTCTTATTGCTGCGCGAAAACGCATGTTTGAAACTATGGTGGCTAAGGTTCGGCGGTTTTGACTAAATTTGACAGTTGTCCGACTGTGATTTCAACATTTTTATATCAAGCGACTTGAAATTTTGCACACAAATATTAGATGCCACTACAAAACGAGAAATGAAAACTAAATTGGCGTCTGTTCTTTAGAATTTTATTGCTTGCCGAAAACGTATGTTTGAAACTATGGTGGCTAAGGTTCGGCGGTTTTAACTAAATTTGACAGTTGTCCGACTGTGATTTCAACATTTTTATATCAAGCGACTTGAAATTTTGCACACAAATATTAGATGCCAGTACAAAACGAGCAATGAAAACTAAATTGGCGTATGTCCTTTAGTTTCTTATTGCTGCGCGAAAACGCATGTTTGAAACTATGGTGGCTAAGGTACGGCGGTTTTGACTAAATTTGACAGTTGTCCGACTGTGATTTCAACATTTTTATATCAAGCGACTTGAAATTTTGCACACAAATATTAGATGCCACTAAAAAACGAGCAATGAAAACGAAATTGACGTATGTCCTCTAGTTTCTTATTGCTGCGCGAAAACGCATGTTTGAAACAATGGTCGCTAAGGTCGTGCGGAATTAACTAATTTTGAGAATTCCCGCCGGCAATATAAACAATTTTCAATCAAGCGACCTGAAATTTTGCAAACAAATATTAGATGCCACTACAAAACTAGCAATGAAAACCAAATTGACGTATGTCCTTTAGTTTCTTATTGCTGCGCGAAAACGCATGTTTCAAACTATGGTGGCTAAGGTTCGGCCGTTTTTTGACTAAATTTGACAGTTGTCCGACTGTGATTTCACCATTTTTTATCAAGCGACTTGAAATTTTGCACACAAATATTAGATGCCACTACAAAACGAGCAGTGAAAACCAAATTGACATATGTCCTTTAGTTTCTTATTGCTGCGCGAAAACGCATGTTTGAAATTATGGTGGCTAAGGTTCGGCGGTTTTAACTAAATTTGACAGTTGTCCGACTGTGATTTCAACATTTTTTATCAAGCGACTTGAAATTTTGCACACAAATATTAGATGCCACTACAAAACGAGAAATGAAAACGAAATTGACGTATGTCCTTTAGTTTCTTATTGCTGCGCGAAAACGCATGTTTGAAACTATGGTGGCTAAGGTTCGGCGGTTTTGACTAAATTTGACAGTTGTCGGCCTGTGATTTCAACATTTTTATATCAGGCGACTTGAAATTTTGCACACAAATATTAGATGCCACTACAAAACGAGCAGTGAAAACCAAATTGACATATGTCCTTTAGTTTCTTATTGCTGCGCGAAAACGCATGTTTGAAATTATGGTGGCTAAGGTTCGGCGGTTTTAACTAAATTTGACAGTTGTCCGACTGTGATTTCAACATTTTTATATCAAGCGACTTGAAATTTTGCACACAAATATTAGATGCCACTACAAAACGAGAAATGAAAACGAAATTGACGTATGTCCTTTAGTTTCTTATTGCTGCGCGAAAACGCATGTTTGAAACTATGGTGGCTAGGGTTCGGCGGTTTTGACTAAATTTGACAGTTGTCGGCCTGTGATTTCAACATTTTTATATCAGGCGACTTGAAATTTTGCACACAAATATTAGATGCCACTACAAAACGAGCAGTGAAAACCAAATTGACATATGTCCTTTAGTTTCTTATTGCTGCGCGAAAACGCATGTTTGAAACTATGGTGGCTAAGGTTCGGCGGTTTTAACTAAATTTGACAGTTGTCCGACTGTGATTTCAACATTTTTTATCAAGCGACTTGAAATTTTGCACACAAATATTAGATGCCACTACAAAACGAGAAATGAAAACGAAATTGACGTATGTCCTTTAGTTTCTTATTGCTGCGCGAAAACGCATGTTTGAAACTATGGTGGCTAAGGTTCGGCGGTTTTGACTAAATTTGACAGTTGTCGGCCTGTGATTTCACCATTTTTATATCAGGCGACTTGAAATTTTGCACACAAATATTAGATGCCACTACAAAACGATCAATGAAAACCAAATTGACGTATGTCCTTTAGTTTCTTATTGCTGCGCGAAAACGCATGTTTGAAACTATGGTTTCTTAGATTCGGCGGATTTAACTAAATTTGACAGTTGTAAGCCTGTGATTTCAACATTTTTACATCAAGCGACTTGAAATTTTGCCCACAAATATTAGATGCCAGCACAAAACGAGCAATAAAAACTAAATTGGCGTATGTCCTTTAGAATTTTATTGCTTGCCGAAAACACATGTTTCAAACTATGGTGGCTAAGGTTCGGCGGTTTTAACTAAATTTGACAGTTGTCCGCCTGTGATTTCAACATTTTTCTATCAAGCGACTTGAAGTTTTGCACACAAATATTAGATGCCACTACAAAACGAGCAATTAAAACCAAATTGGCGTATGTACTTTTGTTTCTTATTGCTGCGCGAAAACGCATGTTTGAAACTACGGTGGCTAAGGTTCGGCGGTTTTGACTAAATTTGACAGTTGTCCTCCTGTGATTTCAACATTTTTCTATCAAGCGACTTGAAGTTTTGCACACAAATATTAGATGCCACTACAAAACGAGCATTTAAAACCAAATTGGCGTATGTACTTTTGTTTCTTATTGCTGCGCGAAAACGCATGTTTGAAACTATGGTGGCTAAGGTTCGGCGGTTTTGACTAAATTTGACAGTTGTCCGACTGTGATTTCAACATTTTTATATCAAGCGACTTGAAATTTTGCACACAAATATTAGATGCCACTACAAAACGAGAAATGAAAACTAAATTGGCGTCTGTCCTTTAGAATTTTATTGCTTGCCGAAAACGTATGTTTGAAACTATGGTGGCTAAGGTTCGGCGGTTTTAACTAAATTTGACAGTTGTCCGACTGTGATTTCAACATTTTTATATCAAGCGACTTGAAATTTTGCACACAAATATTAGATGCCACTAAAAAACGAGCAATGAAAACGAAATTGACGTATGTCCTCTAGTTTCTTATTGCTGCGCGAAAACGCATGTTTGAAACAATGGTCGCTAAGGTCGTGCGGAATTAACTAATTTTGAGAATTCCCGCCGGCAATATAAACAATTTTCAATCAAGCGACCTGAAATTTTGCAAACAAATATTAGATGCCACTACAAAACTAGCAATGAAAACCAAATTGACGTATGTCCTTTAGTTTCTTATTGCTGCGCGAAAACGCATGTTTCAAACTATGGTGGCTAAGGTTCGGCCGTTTTTTGACTAAATTTGACAGTTGTCCGACTGTGATTTCACCATTTTTTATCAAGCGACTTGAAATTTTGCACACAAATATTAGATGCCACTACAAAACGAGCAGTGAAAACCAAATTGACATATGTCCTTTAGTTGCTTATTGCTGCGCGAAAACGCATGTTTGAAATTATGGTGGCTAAGGTTCGGCGGTTTTAACTAAATTTGACAGTTGTCCGACTGTGATTTCAACATTTTTTATCAAGCGACTTGAAATTTTGCACACAAATATTAGATGCCACTACAAAACGAGAAATGAAAACGAAATTGACGTATGTCCTTTAGTTTCTTATTGCTGCGCGAAAACGCATGTTTGAAACTATGGTGGCTAAGGTTCGGCGGTTTTGACTAAATTTGACAGTTGTCGGCCTGTGATTTCAACATTTTTATATCAGGCGACTTGAAATTTTGCACACAAATATTAGATGCCACTACAAAACGAGCAGTGAAAACCAAATTGACATATGTCCTTTAGTTTCTTATTGCTGCCCGAAAACGCATGTTTGAAATTATGGTGGCTAAGGTTCGGCGGTTTTAACTAAATTTGACAGTTGTCCGACTGTGATTTCAACATTTTTTATCAAGCGACTTGAAATTTTGCACACAAATATTAGATGCCACTACAAAACGAGAAATGAAAACGAAATTGACGTATGTCCTTTAGTTTCTTATTGCTGCGCGAAAACGCATGTTTGAAACTATGGTGGCTAAGGTTCGGCGGTTTTGACTAAATCTGACAGTTGTCGGCCTGTGATTTCAACATTTTTATATCAGGCGACTTGAAATTTTGCACACAAATATTAGATGCCACTACAAAACGAGCAGTGAAAACCAAATTGACATATGTCCTTTAGTTTCTTATTGCTGCGCGAAAACGCATGTTTGAAACTATGGTGGCTAAGGTTCGGCGGTTTTAACTAAATTTGACAGTTGTCCGACTGTGATTTCAACATTTTTTATCAAGCGACTTGAAATTTTGCACACAAATATTAGATGCCACTACAAAACGAGAAATGAAAACGAAATTGACGTATGTCCTTTAGTTTCTTATTGCTGCGCGAAAACGCATGTTTGAAACTATGGTGGCTAAGGTTCGGCGGTTTTGACTAAATTTGACAGTTGTCGGCCTGTGATTTCACCATTTTTATATCAGGCGACTTGAAATTTTGCACACAAATATTAGATGCCAGTACAAAACGAGCAGTGAAAACCAAATTGGCGTATGTCCTTTAGTTTCTTATTGCTGCGCGAAAACGCAAGTTTGAAACTATGGTGGCTAAGGTTCGGCGGTTTTGACTAAATTTGACAGTTGTCGGCCTGTGATTTCAACATTTTTATATCAAGCGAATTGAAATTTTGCACACAAATATTAGATGCCACTACAAAACGAGCAATGAAAACTAAATTGGCGTCTGTCCTTTAGAATTTTATTGCTTGCCGAAAACGCATGTTTGAAACTATGGTGGCTAAGGTTCGGCGGTTTTGACTAAATTTGACAGTTGTCGTCCTGTGATTTCAACATTTTTATATCAAGCGACTTGAAATTTTGCACACAAATATTAGATGCCACTGCAAAACGAGCAATGAAAACTAAATTGGCGTATGTCCTCTAGTTTCTTATTGCTGCGCGAAAACGCATGTTTGAAACAATGGTCGCTAAGGTCGTGCGGAATTAACTAATTTTGAGAATTCCCGCCGGCAATATAAACAATTTTCAATAAAGCGACCTGAAATTTTGCACACAAATATTATATTCCACTACAAAACTAGCAATGAAAACCAAATTGACGTATGTCCTTTAGTTTCTTATTGCTGCGCGAAAACGCATGTTTCAAACTATGGTGGCTAAGGTTCGGCGTTTTTAACTAAATTTGACAGTTGTCCGACTGTGATTTCAACATTTTTTATCAAGCGACTTGAAATTTTGCACACAAATATTAGATGCCACTACAAAACGAGCAGTGAAAACCAAATTGACATATGTCCTTTAGTTTCTTATTGCTGCGCGAAAACGCATGTTTGACACTGTGATGGCTAAGGTTCGTCGGTTTTAACTAAATTTGACAGTTGTCCGACTGTGATTTCAACATTTTTATATCAAGCGACTTGAAATTTTGCACACAAATATTAGATGCCACTACAAAACGAGCAGTGAAAACCAAATTTACATATGTCCTTTAGTTTCTTATTGCTGCGTGAAAACGCATGTTTGACACTGTGATGGCTAAGGTTGGGCGGAATTAAGTAATTTTGAGAGTTGTCGGACTGTGATTTCAACATTTTTATATCAAGCGACTTGAAATTTTGCACACAAATATTAGATGCCACTAAAAAACGAGTAATGAAAACCAAATTGGACTATGTCCTCTAGTTTTTTATTGCTGCGTGAAGACGCATGTTACAAACAATGGTCGCGAAGATCGTGCGGAATTAACTAATTTTGAGAATTCCCTCCGGCAGTATAAACAATTTTGAATCAAGCGACTTGAAATTTTGTACAGAAATACTAGATGGCGTTGCAAAACGAGTAGAGAAAACCAAATTGGTTTATGTTCCCTAGTTTTTTATTGCTGCGCGAAAACGCATGTTACAAACGATGGTCAATAAGATTGTGCTGAATTAACTAATTTTGAGAATTCCCGCCGGCAATATACACAATTTTCAAGCAAGTGATTTCTTCCAATTAAGAGATTTGTATAACAATTTTGGTGAAGCTAGCACTTTTGGTGGCGAGATCCAATTGATATACTTTACACCATGTATGAAAAAATTGTCATCTAATGCACAAAAAAATATGGTAACAATTTTTTTGTTACAGCCAATTTAACGATATAATTCACTTAAAAAAATTTTGTTACGATATACCAGAAATTTAACAAAATTTTCCGAAACGAAATTGTTCAATTTGGAACGAAATTTTGTTACTCAGAACGGTTTTGTTAACGGTATTTCAGAGTAAACTGAAAATTGCATTATGCCCCATTACCGTCTAAAAAGTCTATCCGAGGAACGAAAATATGTTCCAACATCAAAAATTATGTTCCCTGAAACGAAAATTCAGTTCGGGCAAAAAAAATTCAGTTCCTGAAACGTTAATTCCGTTTCGGGAACGAAAATTCTGTTCAAGCAAAAAAAATTCCTTCCAGTATCGAAAATTCTGTTCCAGTAACGAAAATTCTGTTCCCGCAACGAAAATTCCGTTACCGTAACGAAAATTCCGTTCCAGGATCAAAAAGTCACATTTTTGAACGACATTTAGGTCGCGTATCAACAATTTTCTTGAAGGAATGACAATTGTTTCCTTGGATCGAAAAGGTACCTTCGACGGGAATGTAATTATTCGTCATAGTACGGTAATTATGTTCCAAAAACGAAATTTCCCGTAACTAAAATTCTGTTCCAGTAACGAAAATTTTATTCCCGTAACAAAAATTCCGTTCCCGTAACGAAAATTCTGTTCCAGTAACGAAAATTCCGTTCCCGTAACTAAAATTCTGTTCCAGTAACGAAAATTCTGTTCCAGTAACGAAAATTTTATTCCCGTAACAAAAATTCCGTTCCCGTAACGAAAATTCTGTCCCAGTAACGAAAATTCCGTTCCCGTAACTAAAATTCTGTTCCAGTAACGAAAATTCTGTTCCAGTAACGAAAATTCTGTTCCAGTAACGAAAATTCTGTTCCAGTAACGAAAATTCCGTTCCAGTAACGAAAATTCCGTTCCAGTAACGAAAATTCTGTTCCAGTAACAAAAATTCTGTTCCGGTAACGAAAATTCTGTTCCAGTAACGAAAATTCCGTTCCCGTAACGAAAATTCTGTTCCAGTAACGAAAATTCCGTTCCAGTAACGAAAATTCCGTTCCAGTAGCGAAAATTCTGTTCCAGTAACGAAAATTCCGTTCCAGTAACAAAAATTCGGTTCCCGTAACAAAAATTCTGTTCCGGTAACGAAAATTCTGTTCCAGTAACGAAAATTCCGTTCCAGTAACGAAAATTCTGTTCCGGTAACAAAAATTCTGTTCCGGTAACGAAAATTCCGTTCTGGTAACGAAAATTCCGTTCTGGTAACGAAAATTTCGTTCCGGTAACGAAAATTCCGTTCCGGTAACGAAAATTCTGTTCCGGTAACGAAAATTCTGTTCCGGTAACAAAAATTCTGTTCCAGTAACGAAAATTCTGTTCCAGTAACAAAAATTCTGTTCCAGTAACAAAAATTCTGTTCCGGTAACGAAAATTCCGTTTCTGGTAACGAAAATTCCGTTCCAGTAACGAAAATTCTGTTCCAGTAACGAAAATTCTGTTCCAGTAACAAAAATTCTGTTCCGGTAACGAAAATTCCGTTCCCGTAACGAAAATTCCGTTCCCGTAACGAATTTCCGTTCCTGTAACGAAAATTCTGTTCCAAGATCAAAAAGTCACTTTTTTGAACGACAGTTAGGTCGCGTATCAACAATTTTCTTGAAAGAACGACAATTGTGTCCATGGATCGAAAAAGTACCTTCGACGGAAATGTAATTATTCCTCATAGTACGATAATTATGCTCCAAAAACGAAATTTCTGTTCCAGTAACAAAAATTCTGTTCCAGTAACGAAAATTCTATTCCCGTAACGAAAATACCGTTACCGTAACGAAAATTGCGTTACCGTATCGAAAATTCCGTTCCAGAAACGAAAATTCTGTTCCCGGAACTAAAATTCTGTTCCAGTAACAAAAATTCTGTTCCAGAAACGAAAATTCTGTTCCCGTAACGAAAATTCCGTTCCCGTAACGAAAATTCCGTTCCAGTAACTAAAATTCCGTTCCCGTAACTAAAATTCTGTTCCAGTAACAAAAATTCTGTTCCGGTAACGAAAATTCCGTTCCAGTAACAAAAATTCTGTTCCCGTAACGAAAATTCCGTTCCAGTAACTAAAATTCCGTTCCCGTAACTAAAATCCTGTTCCAGTAACGAAAATTCTGTTCCAGTAACGAAAATTTTATTCCCGTAACAAAAATTCCGTTCCCGTAACGAAAATTCTGTTCCAGTAACGAAAATTCCGTTCCCGTAACAAAAATTCTGTTCCAGTAACGAAAATTCTGTTCCAGTAACGAAAATTCTGTTACCGTAACGAAAATTCTGTTCCAGTAACGAAAATTCCGTTCCAGTAACGAAAATTCTGTTCCAGTAACAAAAATTCTGTTCCGGTAACGAAAATTCTGTTCCAGTAACGAAAATTCCGTTCCCGTAACGAAAATTCTGTTCCAGTAACGAAAATTCCGTTCCGGTAACGAAAATTCTGTTCCGGTAACGAAAATTCTGTTCCGGTAACAAAAATTCTGTTCCGGTAACGAAAATTCTGTTCCAGTAACAAAAATTCTGTTCCAGTAACAAAAATTCTGTTCCGGTAACGAAAATTCCGTTCCGGTAACGAAAATTCCGTTCCAGTAACGAAAATTCTGTTCCAGTAACGAAAATTCTGTTCCAGTAACGAAAATTCTGTTCCAGTAACAAAAATTCTGTTCCGGTAACGAAAATTCCGTTCCCGTAACGAAAATTCCGTTCCCGTAACGAATTTCCGTTCCTGTAACGAAAATTCTGTTCCAAGATCAAAAAGTCACTTTTTTGAACGACAGTTAGGTCGCGTATCAACAATTTTCTTGAAAGAACGACAATTGTGTCCATGGATCGAAAAAGTACCTTCGACGGAAATGTATCTATTCCTCATAGTACGATAATTATGCTCCAAAAACGAAATTTCTGTTCCAGTAACAAAAATTCTGTTCCAGTAACGAAAATTCTATTCCCGTGACGAAAATACCGTTACCGTAACGAAAATTGCGTTACCGTATCGAAAATTCCGTTCCGGTAACGAAAATTCTGTTCCCGTAACTAAAATTCTGTTCCAGTAACAAAAATTCTGTTCCAGTAACGAAAATTCTGTTCCCGTAACGAAAATTCCGTTCCCGTAACGAAAATTCCGTTCCCGTAACGAAAATTCCGTTCCCGTAACTAAAATTCTGTTCCAGTAACGAAAATTCTGTTCCGGTAACGAAAATTCTGTTCCAGTAACGAAAATTCCGTTCCAGTAACTAAAATTCCGTTCCCGTAACTAAAATCCTGTTCCAGTAACGAAAATTCTGTTCCCGTAACGAAAATTCCGTTCCCGTAACGAAAATTCTGTTCCAGTAACGAAAATTCCGTTCCAGTAACTAAAATTCTGTTCCAGTAACGAAAATTCCGTTCCCGTAACTAAAATTCTGTTCCAGTAAGAAAAATTCTGTTTCAGTAACGAAAATTCTGTTCCAGTAACGAAAATTCTGTTCCCGTAACGAAAATTCCGTTCCAGTAACGAAATTCCGTTCCCGTAACCAAAAATTCTGTTCCAGTAACAGAAATTCTGTTCCAGTAACGAAAATTCCGTTCCCGTAACGAAAATTCCGTTACCGTAACGAAAATTCCGTTCCAGTAACGAAAATTCCGTTCCAGGATCAAAAAGTCACATTTTTGAACGACATTTAGGTCGCGTATCAACAATTTTCTTGAAAGAACGACAACAATTGTGTCCATGGATCGAAAAAGTACCTTCGACGGAAATGTAATTAATACCTCATAGTACGATAATTATGTTCCAAAAACGAAATTTCTGTTCCAGTAACAAAAATTCTGTTCCAGTAACGAAAATTCTGTTCCCGTAACGAAAATTCCGTTCTGGTAACGAAAATTCCGTTCCCGTAACGAAAATTCTGTTCCAGTAACGAAAATTCTGTTCCGGGAACGAAAATTCTGTTCCGGGAACGAAAATTATGTTCCATGCATATTTTCATCTTCCCGTAAGTGTCTACGTTTGAAAACGTATATTCGTAATAAAATCAACCTTATACTCGTGAGCAAAACCACGTTTTCTTCGTCTCTTTGTCGACATCTAGTGGTGATTTTTGGCTTGGTCGATTTTCGGAACACAATTTTTAGTGCGATATTACCCAAATTGTGATTTTGGAAACACAATTCAAAAACCAAAATATGTTCCTGTAACGAAATTTTGCGTAAAAATAATGTTCCCGAAACGGTTTTTCTCATTTGGGAACGAAATTTCGTTTCTCGGAACGGTTTTGTAACGAAATTTCGGAACAAAGGCAAAAAATGTATTATGACTTTACCCTAACTCTTGCAATTAAGGTGTCTTGAATTTTTTCAGGTTTTGTTGACAAGAAATAACTTTACTTTGGCTCCATTTAACGTTGGACAGTAGAATCTTCCTTCCTTTGTGCAGTTTTGCTCTGGATATTCGTCACTTTCATCCTTGCAATCGATGAAACCGTCGCATACTTTGGACATAGGAATATTGAGAAGTCCGTCTTTTGTGTCGCAGTGTTTCCGATGTTTGCAAAGTTGAGGATCTTCATCGTGGTCGAATCGTCGAAGTGTGACAGAATTGTAAATATTCAAACCGCAATCCTGCATCCCATCGCACAGTAGTTTGTTGTCGAATCTGAGCAGCTTCCTGTACTTCGTCTTCCTCATCCGCCACATCATCCTCTTCCGCCTTATCGGCTTCATCAGCCCCCTCAGCCTTGTCAGCCTCCTCAGCTTCAGCCTCCTCAGCTTCAGCCCCCTCATCCTCAACAACTTAAGAATCCCAATATCCTGTACAAAACACATCACGTGATTCCTGGTATATTTTTTGCGAACGATTTGTGGAAGGAATATTTTGGTTATTATTTTAAACGAATCTTTTATTATATATTGTAAGGCTTGCCAGGAATTCCCGTTACAAGAGTTATTTTTATTAGTAAGTTTTGAAACAGATTTCTCTGCCACAAAATCTGTAAATCCGGTGGCGAAAGACCAGCAGTGACCGTAAACTTTTTGCTTACAAACTTATTTTGTCAGGTAACAGTGCCCATGTGGGATACCTAGAAACGTCCAACAATACATCGACAGCAACAGACGTCTTGACAGCAAACTTGTTCGAGACTTTTATACCTGGGAATGTGATCACTATGTGATTGTCATGCATTACAAGATGTTTATTGTTTTAAGTTTTTTATTCAACCAGGTAAAAACAAAGAAAATAGCAAAATAAGCTTGACAAACAAATACAATTTGTGACGAAAGGGAGAATTAACTGCTGCTATTTTTGTGCCAATCGTTAAAAATGTAGGTATCACAAATCAGTACTGCATGCCGTGTTGGGTGGTTTTGTGCAACCCAAATACCACATAAATTCCGCGCATGTCAACCTTGCACAGGAAACGTCTGGGGAACTCGGTACAAGCACGAGTTACAACTGTTAACGACCTTGAAGGTATTTCTTTAGTAAAGTAATAGGATTTGTAAATAATTATTATCACGTGTACACACCCTGTCTGCAGCTTTGTAATATTATGGCTTTTTTTGCACATATATTATCACGTGTAATTGAAGTCTTGTTTCAATATTTGCAAAATAAACTTTTGAAATTTTTTTTTCAATGTTTCAAATCTTACATGCGAAGCTAGTTTTACTCGCCACCACATCCCATAGTTGGTTTAAACAATGTGATGGCATTCCAATCTCCGAGCTTTTGAGATTAAGGTACATTACAAACAGTTAACAAATGTGCAATGTGTGAAAGTGAGCGAACAATCTTCCATAATGATGAAAAATCTGATTGAAAATATCTAAAAAGTTATAACTTGCGATAAAAGTATTCAAACGAATCCGTAACGATATTAAAGGGATCTTTGTCGGCTACGACGGTGAAGTTCGGTATTACGAAGTGACTCAACCTAATGAGACACCGGGTTCGTACATCGTCCGTGAAGATAATGTCAAAGTGAGAAGCAGCGGAAGTCATATCCACCCTAGAGCGAATGCAACGCGCTTTGAAGGAATTAGTTAAACCCTGTGTTTTGTAGCAACGAAGTAGGTTTAGTGTGGTTTTTGGTGTATGATGTCAGTGAATGTTGTCCACCAGTGTAAAACAACGTCTGTACAACGTAATCTTTCTACATGCAATAGTGTTTGAAGTAGTCGCGATGGCGCCACAGACAGAACAAATTTTTACGTCTAAACTGGAGTTTGTCCAGCAAGTGAGTAAGTACATTGTGTTGGTATGAACCTACAAACGTACGTAAACATCTAAACCACTTATTTCCGATAAAACAATAAGTTATGCATTCTCACTTACCCAACACGTCCACCTCCCCTGTATGTTGTTGGTTGTTGAGCAGTCGTTCTTCACTTCCTCATCAACACTGAATATATTTAAATGTTTCGTGATTATTTTGAAGTAAAAAACTTAATTGAATGCAAATGATATTTATTTGTGACTCATGTAGTAATTAAACAAACGTCTTTAAAACCCATACATGGGAATTCAGCTTAAAACTAACCCAAAATTACGAAACGAAGTTTAACCTCCAAACACCTGCTGCACTCCACTGAAGCAAAAATGCCTCACACTGGATTTGTTACAACATCTTGTCATAACATCAATAGTATGTCAAGAAGATTCGCTTAATCTTAATTGGATTCTAAACACGGTAGCTGAAGAACAGACAAACAACCACTTCAACCCAATAAATAAAACTGTCAACTTAGCATTAAGTAAATTACCTATGCTTGGTCGCCCATTATTGAAATACTGTTGCGTCACAAAGGTTGCTGGCTTATAGTGCCCAGATATGCGATGACTTGCATTTAAAGTCTTTTTCGACTACAATACTTTGTAATCAAGGTCAAAAACGTAATCGACAGTAAAGGAATAGGTATTTTCCTGCATTGGCGAAACACACCCTTTAACACCTGTATTAGTTTATGAGTCGTGCCAATGAATACAAGTCATGTAGTATTTACAGACACTTAACACACCTTACACTATTGCAAGTCATAGATTTCTGGTGACGCATTGGATGTCAGTGGTTTCAATCCAAAGAATAAACTAATGCTTTATTACTTACTAATGAAACTTGCCACAATCTTTGGTTTTTCCAGGTTGACAAAAACATTCGTCACTTTTATCGGGACAGTCGATGACGTCATCACACACACTTGACCTTGAGATAATCATGGGGTCATTTGTACATTGGAAACATGAACGATGATTAAATGTCTGAGAACTTCGAATGTCTCTGCGAATGACACAAGTCCATTCTGTCTAATCTTAACGGAAGGAATTTTTAACCAACCACAACAGTTCACAAATACCTGACGTCTCCATTCTCCGAGGTGTAACACAAATCAGATTTATCATCACAATCAGAAATGCCGTCCCATAGAAACATCTGCGGAAGATTGCAATTCCTGCCATTCCGAACACATTTGAATCCATGTCCATTATTCCAGTGTTGGAAAGCTGGGCAGTCATTGCAAGGATCGCCATCACAAACACTCGAACGTTTCCAACAAGATGAATTCGGACACTGGAAGTGGGAGGGGCAGAGGTACTCACATGGGGAATTTCCCAGACAATGAGCAAGCTTATCGCAGATTTCATTTTTTGAATTACAGGAAATGTTGGTTTGATCCAATGTGTTGTAACAGACCCCATTATTGTCGAAACAATCACAACGTGGTTTTGAACTAAATAAAGTTAATAGTTTATTTGCATCAACGAAATAAAAGGTCTTTTCAAAACTACCCAAAATACCCTTTATTGTTATTGCTGCACTGCTCATGGAATTTTCCGTTACAACTGCATTCATCACTCATATCAGGGCAATCTATGACGTCATCACACACACTTGACCTTGATATGATCATGGGGTCATTTGTACATTGGAAACACAATCGTTCGTTCAGGGATGAAGAAGTACGAATATCTCTGCAATAACAAATTTGTTTATGGATGCAATATTTTGCCACAAGCAAGCAGTTATCGCCGTTCTTTTTTAACATTTGTAACCATTATTATAAACAACAAAGCTCATTTCACTAAACTATGTTTATCTTTGGAAACATTTCAGCTATTTTCGTTTTCACTGCAATGGGAAGAGTGGCGCCGAATAATAGTAAGAACAGGAGCACAGAGGGAGAGGGTTGTCTGGGTCAGTGCTGGCAAGTACGCATATGCAAAAAAAAAACAATCAAAAACGAAATACCTGTCATCTCCATTCTCCGAGGTGTAACACAAATCAGATTTATCATCACAATCAGAAATGCCGTCCCATAGAAACATCTGCGGAAGATTGCAATTCCTGCCATTCCGAACACATTTGAATCCATGTCCATTATTCCAGTGTTGGAAAGCTGGACAGTCATTGCAAGGATCGCCATCACAAACAGTCGAACGTTT
Source organism: Ascidia mentula (assembly GCF_947561715.1). NCBI lineage: Eukaryota > Metazoa > Chordata > Ascidiacea > Phlebobranchia > Ascidiidae > Ascidia > Ascidia mentula. Next base: position 16,612,733 of record NC_138568.1, on the reverse strand, counting down.
CCAACAATATGAATTCAGACACTGGAAGTGGGAGGGGCAGCTGAAGTCACAAGCCGTTTTTCCAACACATTGGATTATTCCTTTGCAAAACTCCTTCACTCTTAGGGCGCATACTTTGTTTGAATCGGCTGAGTCAAACTTGTTGTCGCAACTGTAGCAAAAGTAATGTACTACGTCATATAACAATAGTATCGCGATATATTGTGTAAATGGCTAACAATCTGTATATATTAGGTTTGGTTTTAAATAAACCAGATTAATGCAAACTAGTCATGCACGACTGGGTATGCAAAGGATGAAAGCTAATGTGTGGATGACAATACACAACCTACGACTTTATAATAATTTCGCGTAACATCTGCTGAAAAAATAACTAAAAGGAAGCAAATTGGAGCCTACATTACAAAAGAGAACTTTTGTTATCAGGTAATTATTCACGTCTGAAACTCTGTCAAGCAAGAGCAAATATATCAAGTCTCTCGCGAAGTGGTGAAGTTTTCCAATTTACGTTTTCTTTCTCGTTGAGCTGTTCTGATAGACTTACTGAAGCTACTCTGTGCAAAGCCAGTCCAGCCCTTGTCAGGGCTGCTTTTATTTTGAGAGGAGATTTGAGATGCCAGTGGCCAGCCCTTGCGCTATTTGTGGAGTCGTGCAAGAAACCGCGTAATCAACTACGTAAAGGCAGTTTTCCAGCTTAGTGTTTCGGTCGGTGGTGTGAAAGAGGTTAAACCGTTTGCAATGAACGACAACTTTGACGCCTATTTTAACCCGAAAAGCGTGGTGTGATGAAAGAAGAGCGTGGTGATAATGCAAGCACCAGTACTCGCCCAAAACGTTATTCCTGAGCGCATGGGTCTTGGTTAAAAAACAGTTGAGTTCATGTATAATCGAAAAAGTGTTATTTAGTGAGAAGAACGACTTCCCAAGCTTCAATAAATGTCAATGAACGAAAACCAGAAACAAATGCAGCAGCAGACGCAGGCGCAAAACCACCGCAAACCGTAGATAAGAGCAAGACCTCAGAGGCGGACGCAGCTTCGCTCGTCCAAACGACAGACGCCTGACTCGTATCCCAACCTGGGTTCAAATCCCGGTGCGGTAAAAAAAGATACCGTCACAACTCCAGTGGTTCCTACAGAAGCACCCACGCAACCAGTTGCCACATCCACCCCAAAGTCAATCATGCGGACGACAGCATTACCGAAATGCAGTCCCACAAACGGCAGAAAACATCGTACTGCCACACTACATACGCAACATCAGACAAGCATCTTTAAATGTCTATGTGGCAAAGTTCATTCATAACACCGCTGTGACGACTGAGCTTCGGATGAATCTCATCCCGTTGTAACAACACAAACTGACGGTGTTTAGTGATTAGTTAAACATGTGCCACATGTGATAATCTAATACCCGGAGATAAGGTTGTGTGTGACTATAAAGCAATAATACTAAATGACTTTGCAACTTATACCGCAATAGGTAGCTATTATATTAGGCATAGAGCCTCTAGGCGAACCTCACTTTAGAGTCCTTGACCTTTAAAAGGCCTGAGCACTTTCGTTCTGCGCCCAAAATTTTTTACTGAGGAATCTAGTGATAAAGGCACAGAATGTTGCTTGTTTGTACTGCCAAATAATGCCACATGTGCGGTAATAATGCAACGTGTTACGTAACAATGTGTCACGTGCTTGGTAACAATGCTTAGTTTTAAACAATGTGTTAAACTGGTGGACATGAAACTTTTAGTTTTGTCGGTAAATTTTGCAAAAAAGATCGACGATTACGTTTATTTAAAGTTTTGTAAATTTAACGCAAACTGTGATGCGATCGACGTGTTGGCCACCCCTCATATAAACCTTTACCTATCTTAGATTCGCTCTTTGCCCCACCCACTGGCCACTTCTTATACCTCAACAACATTATTGTTACGTGTGAGTGGTTCGCAAACAATAATTTACTTGAAATATTAAAAAAAAACACTTCTGAATGCGTGAGGTTTTGAAACTGTCTTATTTGACCCGACTTTATTATAAACTGCTCAAAATTGGTTATTTCAAGTAAAGTCAAACCCTGATAACATCGTCTATTGGTTGGTCAACACTAATACAACGAATGTAGGGAACATATTTAAGTGCTTTCACCTCATGTAAGGACTGGTGAGGTTTTCAGGATATGTGGGAATGTTGGCCGGTTTCTCATCACTTCCGTTCCTGCAACCTAAGAAAGGATCACCAGCACAAAACCACCAAGCCTCCACCTTCCTCCCATCATCGCAAGTGAACTCTGCACAAAACACATGAACGTAAATCAATTTGAAATCCATCAAAATTTGTAAAACTAACTATTATATTGAATTAATTGAGAGTTGATGATTTGTAACAAAATACTTACTTTCGCCAAGTTTATACCGTGCTGAAGCAATTGTGATGAAGGAGAGCAGGATTCCAACCACCTTCAACCAATACCTGATAAAACACAAAGAGTTAATATCTTGAAACGATATATTGACGTCATCATGGATTTTAGTGGAGTTTTACAAACTTTATGTCCAAGGAGCACTGCAAGGTTATTTAAGTTAACTGGTAAAAAAATGGCTTTTATATAAACTGTCGTCACTTTTTTCTTTTGGTTTTATTCTCATCCGCTTGTTGCTGAAACGCTTAGAATAAATATTCAGTAGTTTTCGCCAAATCTCGACAGCTCACGGAACCCTTCATATTTTTTGATGAAACATTGAAAGGGTTTTATTGTCATTTTTGATAAAACGAAAGTTTAATCCCCACACTGGTTCAACTATATGTCTTACAAAATTCTTTAAACCACGCTTATTGTGCTCCTGCCGATTCGTCGGGTTTCCAGCGCTTACAGAGGCCCGGCAAATGTTGTAAGCGACCTTTTATAACCCGATGTCAGACTGTGACCTGGCACATTTTTTGCGCGATATTAACGGACCAAAATTTCGTCCCGGGCTCACAGTGCGACAGGTGAAGCGTGGGACACCGGGAAAGTTTATGAGACAAATTGATCATTCACTTTGATTCACATGCTAGGCCGAGTTTAACCTCAACAAACCCTGGTCCCAGTCATGACAAGACTTTGCTAAGAAATAACAACATTAAATAGATAAAAATGTCCACGCTTGGTTTGACACGGGAGAATATTTGTTTTCATTATTATGGCGTAAAATTTATGCCTATTTATGGTTTTTCCAAGAAAAATGTGGATAATTTAAATAACTTACAAACCTTGCTCCCATTGTTGGTCTGTGGTCAACACGACGGATCCCGCCCTGATCCGTTTTAAATCCACCCTCTGATCAACCAACGACTTCTACAAGGCCAACGAATTTATGATATAATGTTTGTTGACATAGATTTATTGCAGCCAATCTACTCATACCTGTATCAGATTAAAAAGTTTGTTTGCAAATCAGCTGGCCTAAATCATAGCAAAATATCCTAACTCTGCAACAAAAATATTTGTAGATGTTTTATAGAAACGGAAATCAAAATGAATATATTTATTTCAGCGAAGAGAGAAGCCTAGTTTCTATTTAAGCAACCTTTCTACTTCCTATAGGTTTAAATCCACACACCATAGGCGCCAACTAAACATATCCACATATTGCCGCACTAATATATGGATTTTACGCATTCTTCCTTTATATTCTGACATTTAAAACTGACAGTTTCTAATCCACTGTCTATCACACGTCTCAAAGACATCCTGTGAAACAAACGTCATTGTGTGAAATTAAAAAAATTCAAATTATGACAAACGTTGAAAAGGATTTCCTCGTTTCATGCTGTCTACCATTGCACTCGCTTGTTCCGGGGTTGTAATACTGATGTGTTGAGACGCACGCAACCACCTTTGACTCAAACATTTGTGTTCCTACAAACTCGTCGTGAAGATAAGTAACAAGAACAATACATAATTAACTGGCTCGTACACGCCAAGTCCTAACAGAAAAAAATGCACTTCTTCTGCTTCCTAATGAAATTCAAACATAGCTTAAATATCCTTGAGGTTGGCTGTTCGGTGAAACACGTGTACCAAGGTGGTCTGACAGGAATTTCTTACGTTTTGCGAGCGATGCAAAAGTACTGCTCAGAAAGGCAATTTAACTTAGCCTATTTGCATTTCGCCCGACAGCTTAGTATATTAAGCTTCGGCCAATTACCCATCCATTGTACAGGGTTGAATAAAAGAAGGTATGCATTCATTTTGGTCTTTGTGTGACTGAATTCAGTATCATTACACATATTTATTCCATGTTATAAACTTGGATTTTGCAGGGACAACGTGTAATTGTATTGAACATATTTGTTGATACAGCAGCTCTCATTGATCAGTTAAGTGGTAATCGTACAAGATATTGTGTATATTTGATTGAATAAATCTCTTTTACAGCCAATGGACATCTGTTTAAATCAACGCAGACTGAACTCGAGCCAATGCAAACTATTTGACATCTATAGAATTCCACCCGTCCCTGGGAAAACAAAACGTGGATGTGTAGAATGAATATATGTATACACTAAAATATCCCAACCGCTGCAAACTCTTATGCTCCAGTGTTGCAATATTTATTGTACTAAGACGCGACAAGCAATAACTTAAAACACATGTGTTTTTCCCACTATTTATAAAAGTAAAGCAATGATAATTATGTGTGGGGATTTCTATGGAACTCACCATCAAATTTCCTCGATTTTGACGAAATAAAATCCTTTCACAACCCTGCGACAATTTCGGTATAAAAGTCAAAATAGTAGATAATATTATAAAGTTAATAAAGAATATTCACTGGATAGGCAAATTGTTTGGTGGTGGCGCGGATTAAATCTTCCGTTTCGAAAGATGCATCGTATAAAGTTAAAGAATATGGGCAGTGTATAATTTCAACGTTGGGGAAGATCTTACCTTGCTTCCCGCAGATTTTTTATTTTAACGCTCAGTGTTCCTCTTCAACAGCGTGACAACTGATTTCCTGCTCAGCATTCAAATATTTCCATAATCATGACGTTGCAACCATGGTTGCAAGTTGATTGACAGCTTTTTGCTCTGCGCTTCTCGTGTGTCGATAAATTATTGACACGTTGTCTTGGAATTTTTATTTATTCGCATACATCGAACGGGAAAACATAACCATATCACCGCCCAGTCATTGACGTTTTGTGTGTATATTGGCCATAACCTAACAAAAGAACAGAAGGTAATTAACAAAGATATATAAGCATTTTATGGTCCTTGAGGGATTGAACTTGGGGTTAAAATTTATGTTTATTTCCCTACGGTTTAAACTTGGATTTTGCCGCGACAATTAGACTTATTCCGTAAATCGTTTCATGTTCATTGCCGCAGTTAGCGTGTAAAATAAAAACGATTTCATTTGTAAGCATTTGGTGATGATTCCATGATTCAGTTACATGATTTGATTCACTTACATGATTCACTTAAAATGTAATCGTGCAGGATGTTGTGTATATTTGACTAAATAAATCGCTTTCAATATCAATGGACATATGTTTAACTCAACGCACGCTGATAAACAGCATCTAAATTATTTGATGGCAATCGAATCTTATGCCATAATTTGCACCCATTTTGTTGGCCACGTTTGAATAACATCCTGGTATAATAAAACGTCGTTGTGTCAAACGAATGCATATCGCATGTACTTTACTACATGATTATTGGTATATTCGGAATTCTGTGGGTTTTTTTACCGCTGACAATTGTAACTGGCATTTCCTTGGCCATTTTCTTACCTAAGTCTGGTCAACATCCTGGCAAAGGCGTCATTGTGTCAAATGAATTATTAGATGCATTGAAAATTACCAATCATTACTAACGTTGAAAAGGTTTTCCTCATCATTTGTCAATTGAAGGTTTTTTTTATGTTGGAGATCTTTATGAAAACAACCAACCCCCATGTCGTCATAGTAGATATCATTGCATGTTGACCTTGAGCGTTTGCCTCTTCATATTTGTGTTATATTTTATGTCACTAAATACAATCGAAACAAGTTGAGCTCCACTTTCTTTACACATTGCATGCGACCGTATCTTTTTATCCAAATACTTCCAGTAATTTAACAATCCATCAATATCGTGTCCGTTGATAAATCCTTGGAGATGTTGAAGGATTATATCAGCTTTTAAACCCTTGTCTTGTTTCAATTCGCTCTCAAATGTTTTAAGTGTGCCAGTTAAACTACGGCGCAGCAAATAATCTTTAACAATCGAATCTAAATACCCAACCCCATTCTTCCAAGACATTTTAACTCTCAACACCAAACTAAATTACCCAGGAGACGCTGGTCGACAAAACTATTTTTTCCAGTTTACAAAACTTCAAACGCACTTAATTTTGCCGTTTTTTTAACAGAGTTTCAAGAAATTGCAGAGTTTGGTACGTAACATAGTTTTAAGAGATATAAATTAATGAATACATGCTGTCGATCGGCAATATGAAAATCCGTGGTCACTAACTCATTTTACCAATAATTGGAACAATGACTCCCAGTGATGAAACATTGGCAATAGTTCCTAAACAAAGGCTCTTACTGTATTTTCTCTTTAAAAGGTTGCAATAAGTGTATCACGAACAATTTAATCGGTTTCAAATAAAACAATTAACTCAAATGTAATTTGGAATTTTAGAATGCATCACTGGCTGCACAAAAACCGTTTCAGGGCCGCACGACCTGCCCCATGTTTGTGAACTCTGGTTAATGGTTTATATACATACTTAGTAACAATTAGAAAAAAAGTTTAACACGTAATTGGTCTTGACATATTACACTACATTCTTACCATCCAGCATCTCATCTCTTGCGTGCGTTCCAATTTTTAATTCTTTACTGGCTTATATGCTCTAGATGCAATGATCCTTGACATAGGAACAGCATTAGCTTGCAAAACACGTGCTATTTTATGCATGGTTGCAAAATGATTTCCCAGTGGCCAGCGATTCTATAAATGAAGTCGGTCTGACCTTAACTAAAGCCTGTAACAATTAAACGAAAATAAGTGCTGGCATTTAACATACAGTGCAATTAAAAATTAGCAAAATGAAATTACAAAGAGCAGTCTATCTTCTGGGTGTCAACGTCCACGGCACCGAACACGCGAGAACTTCTTTTACCACTTCGCGCACGTGTTGCCTTCAACGCATTCACGTGCGTCGGTGGAAATTGCTAGACTATTTCGTCATCCAGAACGTGACGTCATTATCGCAGGGTTTTTTTCATAATGGGTGAATTTTCATATTTTTTAATGATTTTCCAAAAATATTTTTTTTTTGTCTAAACTTAAAACAATGTTTCATAATGGCATGTTTTTATAAAAGTGTAACGGCACCTTTTTCTTTCTTTCTTTAATCTCTTTGAGATTTTCCGTCACGCATGATTTCCAGGAGAGCAAGAGCGACTTTTTGCACGCAGAGAAATAGGAAAATAGCGAATAATTTTAAATGTTTTAACCGTTTTTAGAGTGTCGAAACGAATATATTATGCATATTAAAGTTGATACCTTATGTAAAGTTATTAAAATGTTTTGTGGAAACACGATTTTGGCCACCAAGGTAAATTAAATGTGCTTTTTTATGAATATAAACTTTTTACAATTTTGTACCAGATTTTTTTATGAATATATTTAGCGTATATTACGAAAAAATAGGCAGTGTCCGGATTATACGACTTTTCAAAAATTGCAATTGATATACTTGAGTTAGTTTTGTGCGTATACTCTAGTGGAGATACCACGCCGGCGCGATGCCGACCTCTGCCTATACGAAAATATTCGCACAATAAAATCTCGCCTCATTCGGTTAAAACCGAACCAAATATAAGAGAAAACTAAATGAAATCGAATGTCAGTGACCAACTATTTTCTATATGTCTCCTTGAAGGTAACTCCTGGGCTTGTGATGAGGAGGGCGAATGTTGTCTGCGGGATGCGGACTCCAGAAGGGGTTCTACGGGTGTGCGGATGTTGCCATAGAAACGGCACCAAATCTTGCTCCTCCAAACTGGGTGAGTGACTTTCAATCAGTTCAAACGCGGGTTTACACAAAAACTATGTTTTAACCCAGAACGCGCAATGAACCACGACCACTGAGGTAAATGAAGTTCCGGCGACCACGACAACCAGCACAATGACCAGTATATCCACAAGCACAACAACCACTAGTGCAACCACTACTACAAAACAAATTGGAATTGGTCCTTTCTGTCAGGTTAGTGAAAGTTGTTCAGGAAGATTATTGTAAGGCTTGTCGAGCCTTTACAGACAAAACGAAGCCGAGTTTGCCAAAGATCGAATCCTTGTTTTATCCAAATGTCCATTATATGCAAAAATGTAAACATCTGTGTCAAATAAAGATCTCGGATTTTTAACGTTTTTGCAACCACATTTGAGCATGAAGAGCTTGGCGCCTGGAAAGTACATGTACGACTGCACCAAGTACTACACGTGCACAGTTTCGGGAAGTCCCTACGTCTACGACTGCCCACCTCACAAAGTGTTGGACGAATATCGTCAAATTTGTGACCATGACTACAACGTTTCTCCTGAATGGCGAGGTTACGATTATTTAACATATTTCTCCACGATTTTAAACTTCCTGCATCTCCTTTCGTGCAGTTAATAATCTGTAACTAGGCAGGACGAAAATTTGAGGAAATGAGAGCTGTAGACAGGTGTACACACCATGTTTCGACCTGTAAGGCCTCATCAGTGCAGCTGTTGACCATGTACACCTGCCTGCAGCTCCTAATGGTAATTATGGTTCTTCTGCACATATATGAGCAAAGTCTTCAGGTGGAAAAATTCATAAAAAATAACATATTTTAAGACAAAGACTGTCGGACAAACGGAACGACCACCGAATTTGGATTTGTACAGAAACGGATGACATTTGTCAATATTAGCACAACATAGGTCAAAAATGTTGATCGAAGCTTGAACTAATCTTTGTAACAACACAAATTAAATCAACAGAATTTATCCAACGAGAATTTTTTGTAATTGATGATGTTGTGAATGGACTTTGCAGGCAGATACTGCTGGAACCCCCTCACATAAAGATATTGATTTCAAAACAATATTTTTAGTGACGTTTCACATTTTGCCACCATTTATAGCCTACAACATTTTGCCGGCAACCGTCTTTAATGAAAGAAGGTTTACATTGTCAAGGTCGTTATAGCTTTCGCTTCAATGCTATCTTTGTGGTGAAATTAGAGACTTATAGATATTTATGGGGTAAGACTTAATTCATTAGCAAAGTTTATGGGTCAACTTAAAAGGTTCCAAACTTTTCATGCCAAGGTTGTGTTTTGTGCTGGAAATTTATAGCTTTTGAGACGACTGTAGATTGTGATCTATAACATTTTACTACACTTTCACAGCCCTATATAAAACTATTACCAAGACACTGACATCTCTTTAATCAGTAAAATAGTCACCATACTGTAGAAGTCTTCGTCTGGTTTTACGGGCAAGTAGTCATCAGGCAGCAAGCTGAACTGGTGAGAAATAAATTCCTCGCAACAGTGGCGTAACTGCATTTCACTCCAATCATTATTGGTTCCAACACAAGCGTTTGAACGTATATTGGATCCATTCTAATATGTGTACTGACTGTCCTTTTTACAACGCAATATATTTGCCTTTATTAGAAAGCTGTCTGAATTAACATGTTGCAAAACGTTTCCGTGCTTCTGGTATGATGAGGTATAAGAGTTTATATTTATCATCTTGCTGTAATATTTACGTTTTGTTGTTACATTTGTTACTATTCCACATAAACATTACGCCAAGAGATGTTAACCTTAATTGTTTAAAAATATTTTCAATGTTCTTCACAAAAATGTCCGACCAGAAAGAATGGACGCAGCCAGACACATTGGCTACCTTGGCCACACATAGTTTCATTAAATATTAAACTAGGATTCCGCAGGTTAAACATTAGGTCTTAAACTCGCTGTTTTTTGATCATTTTTAAGAGATATTCCGGAATATATTGTGTTTTTTCACCACAACGGGTTCCATTAATTCGTAGATTCCGATCCGCAAAATAATCTTTGTCCGAATTTCGGCTGTTATCCTGAACAATAATTTCGATCAGAATATAGATCGAGTCCCTAATTGATTTTAACAAGCTCATTAATTCCAAAACGGATGTTCATTGCTTTATGTGGCGTCGATGGAGGCGAAATTCAGGCGAGACAAGTGATAATTGGATTCTTTACAACCTCACCAAGTATAGTTGTAACTTCTACCTTATAAAGTTTAAGAATGCACAAACATTTACCCTTTCAACACTGGGTTTATTGATGACGGCGATAAGTGGCACAAAATATTGACGATCAACAAACATTTGACAAAACGATTGTTGTATTTTGGTGAAAGTTTGATTATTTTTTAATGAACAAATTTTAAAGGGAAAAAACCAGACGCTAGTGTGAACCAAACAGTAATTGATGGCAAGAAGATATAACTTCAAACAAAAAATCTTTTTGCTGTACGTTTGGTGCAACCTTAACAATAAAACGTCAATTCTTCTTGGTATTTACACTGAGAGTATGTCCTGCCAAGAATTTTACAACATCTTGTTTGCATAAAACATGCCAATAGATGTTAACCATGATACACAGGTTTATGTGCAAGGCATGTGAGAGGGGGTTTTGAGGGGTGTTTTTAACTTTTTTTCGGTGAAATTTTGTAGGTGGCAGAACATATTTCCCACTGCCGATAGTTTGTGTTCCATGAGTTGGTTGCCTGAAATGTTTCCAACATCATAACATCATATTTACAAGTAAACGATCATCCAGCAACACGATAAGTTCATTTCCATCGTTAAACACACTGATTTCATCCCCATTATGTTATAACCTCATACATAAAATGATGACTCACAAAATACAACCAAATAGCATGACCGGGCATTAATAGAGACAAGGAAACAACCAAACGGTTTGGGCAGACTAAATGAGAAAAAAGTACTTCATATATTTCACAAACTGAATGCAATGTTTGATTACAGAGCGGTTTCTACTTCAACCACATGTAAGTTTTCTCGGTTAGCAACCACAGCCACATTTTCCTGTTGCTTTTCCTGTGGTTGACGTCTAAAAACGGCACGTAGGCCATCCCGGACTTTATCATAAAGTAGTTTCAGTGCGTTGGAGTAGATGAGGGGATTTAGAGAGCTGTTGATGGGGAGTAGGATGATTGCTGACACAGCGTACATCACTGGAGGCATTGGGACTCCACCGAAGTTTACAAATGCCATGATGGAAATTGGAACCCAGCAAAGAAAATCGGTAATTATCAGTCGGAAGATTTTCTTTTGCATTTCTGCAAAACAAACTGCATTTTTGGAATATTATGTCTGCAAAGACGAGTGTGCTTACCTTTGTTTTGTGTTGCAGCCCTTCTGTCTCTTGGTCTCTCGTTCACTAGCCTGGCACTGGCAGTTGACTTCTTGTAAATCCAAAAATACGTAATTGCCACAAACATGAAGGCCAGGAAGTTAAGAGTAATAATAGCGATTGAATATCCCCATGCCTTGTCGTTGGTTGTTACATACAGTTTGCTGATGCAAACACTGCTGATGCTGTAATATCTAAACATAAACAATTTTTTGGCGAGAAAATAGAAGATTTTGCGCGAATAAAAACAGACCCCAATCGGACTAGAAATTGTTTCCTCTTTCTCTACCCTGTAGTTGGGGCAAAACTGCGTCATTTTAACAATATTCGTTTCAGTTTCTTTTCTCATGTCGGGCTAAGAATCTAGCGATAGCTTTTTGTGAAAGTGATAATAAATAGGCTTCCGGAGACAAAAGATTTTCACAGAGAAAGTTGTCATAAAATTTTGGAAAGGGCCCTCATCGGTTTAACGAAGTTGGCAATAGCTGACTTAACCAAATACAATTGTTGCACTTTTTCCACAGCATACAGTCGGAATATGGTCAACAGAACCATTGTAAACACCGATGTTTCGCTTGACAGCAAAACCCCCATTTGTAGTGCATCTTCCGCTTGATCTCCAAATAAAGTCATTGGCACAATGATTTCCGGAGTATCTGACCCCAGCGGCTCCCAGCATGATCTGATAAACTCCCATGAGTAGATCGGAAACGGATAAATTCAAAACGAGCAGATGATTTGTGCGAAATGCAGCAGATTGTGATTTTGTCGTCGCCAACGTTTTGCCTTCCATCACCATGACAACCTCAAAACAAATTGGAGGAATTTTACACGTGTTCTTATTGTGCAACAAAGACAAAACAAACTTATTTCGAAACAGTGTGTACACCTGTCTGCTGCTCTCAATGACTATTATGGCTCTTTTGCGCATATAGTATGATTTGGGTAAAAGCCGAGTCGATAGCGCTATTGGATCCCAAACAGTTGTTTGGCCATAGTGCGCTTCACGTGGTTCGTCTGTGTTGATTGGTATCTAGTTTGGTACCCAACATATCGACGATTGACCGAAAGGTACCACAAAGTGGAAATCTGTGTGCCTGCTAGTCTATCAGCTAGCATGTGTCACTGTCACCAGCTGCACTGATGAGACCTTATAGGTCGAAACAGTGTGTACACATGTCTGCAGCTCTCAAAATCTTAGATTAATTACCAAATTTCCGGCAATGGCGAGCATCCCCATTATCCACACAATGGCTCGTAGGAAGGGGTTTGCAATCAACTCGTATCGTGATGAAAATATGTTTTCGTTGATCACTTTTGTATTTGTTGGGCACTCGTCTGACCAATCAGAGCAGTCGCCGACTCCATTGAATTTCTATGTGGGGTAAATTAAAGAAAACTTTGAGGTTAAGTTGGTCATATTGGCGTCTGTAAACAGCATATTGCGAAATTACAGTTTTGTATGTAATTTGTGAATAATGGAACTATGGAAAGTTAGTGCAGGGTGAACTTAACGTTTACCATAGTCGAAGTTGTAAAAAAACGGAGAAAAGATCTTTCTTAATCGGTCCTAAAACTTCCAAACCCGCCCTCCCAATAACTTTAGTCCGAATTCGGGATCGCTGAATTAATTTCGGTCACAATAAAAACATGCACGGAATCAAAACATCTTTGCCACAGGACACAAAACTTTAAATATTGTTAACATGTGTTTCCCTTCTCCTTCTTTACGAACAATGGATCTTTGGTTTCGCAATAAAACCTTCCGTCCTTTGTGCAGTTTATTTCGTCACTTTGATCATCGCAGTTAATTGTGAGGTCACAAACGTCCGATGCGTTGACAGAAATCTGTCACAGAAGTCTGGGAAATACTTAAACCGTCTTTGTGGTTAACTGTGTGCGAAAGATTCTACGAATGGTATTATGACAAATAATACTGAACAACAGACACCGATACCTTTTATAGTTAAAATACAGCTTTGAAGTGATTTTACTCTGACTCTTGCAATTAAGGTATCTTTAATTTTTTCTGGTTTTGTTGACAAGAAATAACTTTACTTTGGCTTTATTTAACGTTGGACAGTAGAATCTTTCTTCCTTTGTGCAGTTTTGTTCTGGATATTCGTCACTTTCATCCTTGCAATCGATGAAACCGTCGCATACTTTGGACAGAGGAATATTGTAGTCCGTCTTTTATGTAGCAGTATTTCCGATGTTTGCAAAGTTGAGGATCTTCATCGTCGTTGAAGTATCGATCTGTGTCAAAATTGCGGATCTGAAAATCGCAATCCCGCCTCCCATCGCACAGTAGTTTGTTGTCGAACCTCCTCCACCACCACCCCCAATCCTGTGCAAAACACGTTTTTGAGCGAACGATTTGTTGCTCATGCTGGAAGGAATATTTTTCTTACTATACAAACAAAAAAAATTATTAGTTATTGTAAGGCTTGTCAGGATTTCGTGGCTGTTCCATGAGGTTTTATCATTAGTAAGTTTTGAAACAGATTGTTAAAAAGAAACAGATAGTTTTATTAAAGTTTTTTCATCAACCAGGTAAAAAACAAAGAAAATAGAGAAATAAGCTTGACGAACAAATATAATTTGTGACAAAAGCGAGAATTAATTCATAAACGTGTGGAATGCGATAACGAAATTGACTTTTCACGCGACTCGTTTTCCAAACACTCGTTGCAAAAGTTTTGTAGTTTTGGCCGCATTTTGTAATATTCTATCCGCCATGGTCTCAGTACTTTGAGTATCCACAAAAGTCTGCTGTTATTATGGTGCCAATTGTTAAAAATGCAGGTATCCCAAATCAGTACTACATGAAGTGTTGTGTGGTTTAGTGCAACCCAAATACCACATAAATTCCACGCATGTCAACGTTGCACACGAAACGTCTGGGGAACTCGGTACAAGCACGAGTTCCAACTGTTAACGACCTTGAAGGTATTTCTTTAGTAAAGTAATGGGAATTTGTAAATAATTATCATCACGTGTAATTGAAGTCTTGTTCCAATTTTTGAAAACAAAACTTTGGAATTATTTTTTAATGTTTCAGAAAGAGCAATCTTGCATGCGAAGCTAGTTTGACTCGCCATCACATCCCATAGTTGGTATTAAACAATTTGATGGAATTCCAATCTCCGAGCTTTAAGATTTAAGTACATTACAAACAGATAACAAATTTGCAATGTGTCAAAGAGAGCGAACAATCTTCCATGATGATAAGAAATCGGAAGAAGAAATCCGGATTCGTACATCGTCCGTGAAGATTATGGCAAAGTGAGGTGCGGCGGAAGTCATATGGATATTATGTATCATTTCAATAAATTATATTTTATTCTGTCCACCAATATATAACAACGCCTGTACAACGTAATCTTTCCTTTTTTTTTAATTTTTTTTTGACCACACAGGGATTCGAACTCAGGAAATCCTGGGCACAAATCCCGATCAGGTTTTTTTCTTGGTATATGAGTCGGGCGCTTGACCAATGCTGCCAATCACCCGCCCCGTTCCATTGTGATTCGTGGATTAGTTCGCTTTGAAACGAACAAGTGAAACTGCAAAACCACAACATTGGTTGTAACTCGCTTCATGTCTCTGAGTGTTTGTTTCACAGTAGTTTGGAAAAATACAGAAACCAAACCATTGAGGTAACAAATATTCACGTTTGGCGAAATAAATCAAAATCTTTGTAAGTTCGTGTAATAATTATGTTCGACTGCGTAAACATTGTTGCAAACGTTTGTTTAAAACTGGAGTTTGTCCAGCAAGTGAGTGAGTACATTGTGTTGGTAAGAACCTACAAATGTACGTAAACATCTAAAGCACTTATTACCGACTAAACAATAAGTTGTATTCTCACTTACCCTACACCTCCACGCCCCCTGTATGTAGTTGGTTGTTGTTGTTGAGCAGTCGTTTTTCACTTCCTCATCCACACTGAAAATATTTGGAATTCAGCTTAAAACTGACCTAAAATTACGAAAAGAAGTTTAACCTCCAAACACCTACTGCACTCCACTGAAGCAAAAATGCCTCACATTGGATTTGTGACAACATCTTGTCATAACATCAATAGTATTTCAAGAAATATAAACGATACCGAAGATTCGCTTTATCTTTATTGGTTTTGAAATACGGTACCAGAAGAACACAAACATATTGAAGCCACTTTAACCCAACAATTAAAAACTGTAAACTTAGTATTAAGCAAATTTCCTGTGGTCGC
Organism: Ascidia mentula; assembly: GCF_947561715.1. Taxonomy (NCBI): domain Eukaryota; kingdom Metazoa; phylum Chordata; class Ascidiacea; order Phlebobranchia; family Ascidiidae; genus Ascidia; species Ascidia mentula. Next base: position 16,597,049 of record NC_138568.1, on the reverse strand, counting down.
CCATTATTAAAATACTGTTGCGTCACAAAGGTTGCTGGTTTGTAGCGCCCAGATATGCGATGACTTGCATTTAAAGTCGTTTTCGACTACAACACTCTGTAATCAAGGCCCAAAACGTCTTCATGATGTCATGACAGTAAAGGAATGAGTATATGTGGAACACCTGCCGGATCGTTGGCGCTTGCACCATTGACGCAGTATTTCATCAATATATACGGTTGGAGAGGAGCCATGTTATTACTCGGTGGCCTAAATTTAAACAGTGTTGTGGATGCATCCCTGTATCGACCTATTCTGCTTAATACTGATCCAACTAAACCTGAAAAAATATCTTTCAATAATTGGTCAGCGTTAAAACCGCTCAAAGAAGTTTTGGTCTTACACAAGTTTTGGATCTACTCCACATTATGGTTAAATTTAGTATGTACCTTGTATCTGTATACAAGGTTTTTGGTTCCCTATTCTCTGTCCCTGGATATTGAACCAATGGCGGCGTCTCTACTGCTGTCTGCATATAGTGGTGTGAACCTTTTTGCTAGGGTTGCTTTTGGAGTGTTGGGTAATAGGAAGAACGTCAACATCCTCTGGATTCTATTTATTACTCAATGTTTAGTGGTATTCAAAACTGCCTTCATGTGGTTTGTGGACAGTTATTTGGGTCTATTATTAAACTGCATAGCCCACAGCTTGATAGGTGGTGGAATGAATGGTTTATACCCGCAAGTGCTGGCAGTTTTGAATACCACTAAACATATAGGTGGTGGAATGAATGGTTTATACCCGCAAATTATTCTAAACGACAAGAACTTGACATGGGGTAACAATGCTTCCGGATTGTTTTTCTCAGTAGTCGGTACCTGGGTGACCCCCCTTGTTGGTAAGTGGTGATTGTTATGTAACGCGCGCGTGTTTTCATTGTTTAACTTTTTTTTATTCTTTATAATTTTATTTTCAGGTTGGCTGGTTGACAGGGTAGGCGATATTCGCTTTGCGTTCATTGTGGCATCGATATTTCAAATGTTTGGCATGATTTTGCACATACCTTTGTTCACTAAATAAGGATGACCTCGGTTTGGAACAACAACTGGAACGACCAAACGTCCAATGTAGATTGTTTACAGAGAAATCTACATTGTATTATGTTTGCTTGTTTTCCAACAAGCTAGTGATGTATAATTTAATATATTCGTGAAATGTACCTTATATTGTACACAGGTTGTCAAACCAAAGTAAAAGAGTAGCTTTATCTTCGTTTGGTGTAACGGCATCCCACAGTTTGCAGCAATGAAAACACAAAGCTTTCGCGCCGAACATCACACTAAATCGCAATTATTTTGTATCCATCATTATGCCAAGATACTTCGGCAAAATCTACTATAAAACAAATTCCACTTTACATAAAGAACAACTTTTCGATATTTTTGTCGCCGCTATAAATGCCACGTTCGTCAAGATACACTAGTACTCTGGAAAGTAGACTTCACCATCAAATTTACGTGTAGGTATATGTGCGTTTTATTTGACTTTCATGATCATATGTTAAATTCCAAAAAGCGATCTGTGGACTGCTCAGATGGTGGATGTTTATTGAGAAAAATATATTTTGCATAAAAAAGGCGTCATCAGTTTCTTCAACTACCAATGCCATGTGATTTTGTTCTTTAATCACATTGGTCATTCAAAGTCCTGACATTGTTGATATGAGGTGTTATCTCCGGAACTGAACATGCGTTATCGATGGTCCATTCAAACATCTTTATACGTTTGTACATAGTTTCAATTTGCTGTTGCATAATCTAGGTGATTTCTAACGTGTTCTGTCGCCTACTTGAATTCCTAAACACCAATGACACAAACTCATGGGTGAGATTGTCTTTAGAGAAATGGTCATCCACAAAAGAAATTTAGCATAGTACAGGTATAATCACCATTTCAAAACCGTGGTTTGATATCTTGCACCCTTAACGCTCTTTGGCCAAATTTCGGTAACTTAGCCAAATTTCGGGTGCCTGCAGTGAAAAACCTGTAAGCGCAATGGTTTTAAACATCATATGGATGAGTTCCGAGGTGTAATCCCGGTATATGGTTTAGGTCAGGAAAACGATAACCAGGTTTTTTTTGTAGTACAATGTAAACCGCTAAGCGCGTCTGAAGCTTCTTAATGACAGTGGATCCCCAGTCACAAACCTTATTGTGGTGGCGAATGACGCAAATTGATCCATAAATTTTGTCAAGTATGACTGACAGATCCATAATGCGGGTTGTACTTCACCTTACCAAACCGGTGATGCAAATTGTTCGCTTTTTTATTTTCAACACTAGTCTTCGTTCAGAATTGATTAAAATTGATTGAATAATAGTAGTAATAACATCTGAACGTGCTGGTGTTTGAGACGGTTTGAAATGTTGTGAGTGTTTAAGAGGATCTTTTCCTGTTTTCATTTTTTTTGCAAAAAAATATCACATCCTATGACAGTCTTGTAGCCATAGGTAATATTTTTTATCGAGACCTTGGATAGGATCGCTCTCTAGTAAATGCAGCACTTGTGCATCCTTTGTCCACGGACCAATTCATTTCGCCCAGATACTTTTAACAACCTTTCGCCACAACATAAGCAATAACACCATCTTTATTTATAAATTTTCCATTCGCTCCATAAACGTACGATGCAAACTTGTCATGTTTTGTTACTTTCCTAAGTAACCTTTCGGGACCCACTTGTAAGTAGCACGGAATCCAGCCTCAGTGTTGCTTGAATCGCTGTAAAGTTCTACTCTGGCAGCATTCGATAATGATGTAACAGCGACTACTCGGTGTGAAGTGCCCGTAATTCGTGCGAGTAACACGGAACTTGAAAGGCCGTCGTAAACCTAGGAATAAAATTTAAAACTGGTTGTTATGAGTTCTAACATATAATTGACGATGCTCTGACGACCAGACGATAACCTGACGATCACTCATTTTTCAGCGAAAAATATAAACACATCAGAACACTTTTTTCGATATAAGCAGTTTGGTTTAATGCATAAATTTCCTGCAATAAATCACAGTATGATGCTGGTTAGAAAGGTGCATTTGTGTGTGTAACTTATTATTGACAGAAGTACAAAAATACAGTTCATTAAATGCGAGAGACCAACTGCTTCTCTGGAGCTCGATTGCTCGTTAGTTAGTTAGGTTGAATTAGTGATTCATTTTCAGGTGCTTATCTTTGGCCTAATTGACACCAAGTTATTTGAATATTTGTCTTTTAAACAACTTTACAGCAACGTTTACATAACCTAAAGCAGTGAAAACAGCAGAAAAGTGGTGAAATTACCCGGATATAGTCCCATTTATATTCAACAGCGAAGGCCAAAAAGGTGATTTGAACATTGGTTTCGAACGGAGCACGAATGGTCCAAGACAGTTTTACCGATGTTGGGTAAGTCCCGTGAGGGAAACCAGGAGACGAGAAATATTGAGCACGAGATGTCGCTGTAAGTTTGGTGGATCTTGATTCCGCTGCGATAGCTGAAAATATTTGTTTTGACATTTCACATATTTTAAGTAGTATGCACTATAATGTGCTGACCATTATACGCAGTATGCTTGCTTTTTTAAGTGGCCAAGTGTGGCAGAAAATAAAAACAATAGATGGTTGTGCAGGGATGAATAATAAACTGGTGATATTTCATTTTAACTTAAGGTTATATTCCTGATGACCGATTCCGGGAATCACTCCCCATTCCTGACCCATAGTTTCAACGATTTCAACCCTTTGCTTTTGACGACATTACGGGAAAATATGTTTTCTGGGTTCAAAATCTACAGACTTTCGTGTATTGGAACGAAAGCCAATAGATTTTGACTTAAGGTTATGGTTTGTGATTTTTACCATATTAAAAAATAATAGGTTTATTTCTTTTAACTGGTTTTACCTCCTGGTCGGTGAACTTCATAGTAAGCTCTAAACCCACGCAAGTTGAATTTGCTGTCGCTATCGAACTCGACTCGTATCACGTTGCTGGTTGAAACAAAACTGTAGAAACGGTTTTCTCTACCGCTCACAAAACCAAGTTTGGTTGAAGTCGAACTGCTTCCATCACGAACCTGGAAACGACAAATTGCAACTTCAAATCGGTGAACACCAACATCATTCTTGTTAAAGCAGATTTTAAACCAACCAATTTGCATATTTACCACGCGTTGTATTTAAATTCGTGATGAGTTTCTGACTGACGCTTATACCCTAAAATGTTTATGAATCCACTACCTCAAATATGGTAAAATTATCAGAAAGGAAAATTGTTTTCAAGCTATGGAAAACTTTTGAACAAATGTCTCGCGTCATCTCAACCTGCTCCTTATACCTTCAAATAAACTGCTGCTGTCATTTAAACATTACGCGTGTATTTGAAACACTGCTTAGGCGCTAAAGATTTAAGTCTTCCACTGAGTTAAGTTTTACCTTTATCCAGTCACAGCATGTCTCGGTATCAACGTATCCAAACCACACGTGGACTTGTGTGCCTGGAGGTGAACGGATCACCCACGAACAACTAACTCCTGCCGGGTGAGTGTTAGGAAAGTTCGGTGAAGTGAAGTTGCCGTGGCCCCTAGATGGCGTTCTAAGACTCTCCGAACATTCTGGAATGGATTTAATAATCTCATGGCGTTTGAAGAGAAAAGTTTCACTGGTAATTTTGCGGAGACCCGGTGGAGTAAAATTAGTTTATAATAACCAGGATAGATTGATATACCAAGCAAAAGGCGCGGTGGAAAATAGTATGACACAGGAATGTGTTCAGTCCGCGTTCATACAGACTCTATATTATAGAGCATACTCATGCGCCCAATATTTTTGTTTTATAGAGGATAAACATATTTAAAAAGTGATCGCCCATGTTTATCTTCTTGTCATAAAACGGTTTAAATTTTTCAAAAAACTTACCTATGTTATAGGGAAGAGCTGGTGTTGGTAGATTTCCTGGTGAAACGACCACTGAAATGTACAGAGTTTTTGCAATGTTAAGAAAAAGGCATAAGTTGATCCAGCTTGGCTGCAAAGGCTTGGTGCGATGTAACTTGAGTTTATGCAAAGGTAATATTACAAACTAAAACTATCTAGACTTTACCAAAAAGAAGTAAGTTATATGTTTTTATTTCATGGTTTCTGAGACGTTGAAACCTTCAGTTTAACTAAACAGCCTCAAGATATGCACACAAATCTATTTGGTCATTCAATGTATATTTTTATTCACCTGCTTTGGCGCTTGCTATAAAGCCAATGCAATTGGCGCTAGAATCTGATCTGAATCTCACCATTAGCACTCCTTTTGATGATTGGTAAACCAGATCATCCAAACTTTGCCCGAACACGTAGTCAATAAGATTGGACGTCATCGTTTTTCCGTCCCTTACCTAAAACCACATATTGCCCCTTTTAACGCTGTTAATATAAAAGTTAAATCCTAAGAATTTCACATTTCAATTATGTGTTGCAAAAAAATGAATTTCAAGAACATTCGATGTGGTATAGACATTGTTTAAGAGACCTTACCGTCACACTGTCACAACATGTCTCCAGAGCGTGGTTGAATATCGTTACTTGGACTTGCATGCCAATCGGTGCGGTGAATGTCCACATGCAGTAACGGTTGTTCGGGTATTTCAGTGGGTACCCCGGCGAACTGAAGGTGTGACTTCCAAACCTACTTAATTCCGCACGACCTTAGCGACCATTGTTTGTAACATGCGTTTTCGCGCAGCAATAAGAAACTAAAGGACATACGCCAATTTGGTTTTCATTGCTTGTTTTGTATTGGCATTTAATATTCGTGTGCAAATTTCAAGTCGCTTGATATAAAAATGTTGAAATCACAGGCTTACAACTGTCAAATTTAGTTAAATCCGCACGACCTTAGGTCTCTTGATTTAAAGTTGTGTATATTGCAGGCGGGAATTCTCAAAATTAGTTAATTCCGCACGACCTTAGCGACCATTGTTTGTAAGTGTGGTTGGAACTTGTACCTCATCACAATTTACAAGTTCAAGAATACACACACTTTTACCCTCTCAACACTGTGTTTATTGATAACAACAAGTAGCACAAAATATGCGCAATCAGCAAACATTCAAAACAACGATTGAATTTTGATGAAAGTTTAAATTAACCGCGAAAGAACCAGTTGATATTGAATGCCAAACAACAATTGATTGTTAGAAAAAAAACACTTCAAACGAAAAATCTTGCTGCTGGATATTTGATGCAATGTTAACGATAGAATGTGAATTATGATGCGATTTACACAGAGAGTTTGTCCTGCCAAGAATTATGCGACATCTTGTTTGCAGTAAAACATACTTATCCATGATACACAAAATACACAGGGCGAGGTTTGTGTACAAGGCGTGTGAGAGGGGGTTTTGAAGGGGTGTTTTAAATTTTTTTGGGGGATATTTGAAAGTAGCAGATTATATTCTCATCTGCCGATAGTTTGTAATCCTTGCGTTGATTACATGGAATGTTTCCAACATCATAACATCATATTTACAAGTACACGTTGATCCAGAGACAAAATATAGTCGGGAAGTCACTGGAAGCAAGGGGAATCACTGCATCATTGTAATGTCCAAAATGATTCTACCCAAGTTCATGTCAAGCGTTCCAACACTCACACATAATAAGAGTATCCATGTGTTGGATGACGTGTGAACGTGGACGACGAGTCCGACCAACTCATCACGTGACTCATATCATGGTACATAAAATGAAGACTCACGAAATACAACCAAAAAGCAAAACTAAGCGAACGGAGTGCGTACACCAACTAAAATTCACGTATTTTTGTTCCGTTGTTTGGGTCTGACCTCAAAGATGTTACTTTGTCCTACTTGTGAGATTTTTAAATAAAAAGTTGTCACTTGATATATCAATTTTATGTTGAAATTACTTTGCCATAACAAACTAAATAGTATTCTACACAAAGAAGGTACGCGTGGCGTCAAAAAAAGGTTCGGTTCGATCCATTCAATGCCAGGAAAAAACACATTTTGCACAAACTGAATGCAAGGTTTGTTTACAGATTGGTTTCTGCTTCAACCACATGTAAGTTTTCTTGGTTAGCAACCACAACCACATTTTCCTGTTGTCCTTCATGTGGTTGACGTCTGAAAACGGCACGTAGGCCATCCCAGACTTTATCATAAAGCAGTTTCGGAGCGTTGGAGTAGATGAGGGGATTTAGAGAGCTGTTGATGGGGAGTAGGATGATTGCTGACACAGCGTACATCACTGGAGGCATTGGGAATCCACCGATGTTTACAAATGCCATGATGGAAATTGGAACCCAACAGAGGAAATCGGTAATTATCAATCGAAGAATTTTCTTTTGCATTTCTGCCGAAACAAACAGCGTTAATGGAATAATATGTTTGCAAATATGAACGCCCTTACCTTTGTTTTGTGTTGCAGCCCTGCCATCTCTTGGTCTCTCGTTCACTTGCCTGGCACTGGCAGTTGATTTCTTGTAAATCCAAAAATATGTAATTGCCACACATATGAAGGCCAGGAAGTTAAGAGTAATAATAGCGATTGAATATCCCTATGCCTTGTCGTTGGTCGTTACATATAGTTTGCTGATGCAAACACTGCTGCTGCTGCTGTAATATCTACAACATAAACAATTTTGTAGCGATAAAATTTCGCGCAAAGAAAAACAGAATTCGCGCGAAGTAAAACAAACCCCAAATATCCAGAAATATCAAATAGCCCAGTGTAATTGTAATCCTCAAGAATATCCATAAAATCCGTCCAGGAATTAGATTCATTCACTCGCATGAGGGCAGTGTTGAGTACTTGGGAATCGTTGCTTGTGAAGTTGTGTTGGAAAGTTACAAATCGATCCATGAAGTTATGCATGTCTGTATACGCAAAGATTTAATGTGATTTGAAACTGGTTTCACCACCAAGAGCTACAAAAATATCTTACTAGAAAAATCGACTGCAACATTGTCAAAAAACGGATTCTCATTCATCCAAGCTTTAGTTTCAAACAAATGTTGAAGTTGAGTTGTGAGTGGAATAAAAGCAATTGTAAACGAGAATGCCCAGGAGAGGATAATGGAAAGGATGACTGTTTTTAATTCCGGTTTCAAGGATGCATCGAATGGCTGAAACAAAATAGAACATTGACATGTGTTTATACAAAAGAAAGAAGTTTTGCAAGCTCGGTGGTTATATCAATTCGAGGGGCAGGGAATTTAGTTGTCAGTTCTAATCCCATCGGACTAGAATTGTTTCTGCTTTCTCCACCCTGTAGATCCCAAATTAGGCAAATCTACGTCATTTCAACAATATTCGTTTCGTTTCTAATGTCAGGCTTAGAATCTAGCGATAGCTGTGAGAGTGATTATAAATAGGTTTCCAGAGGTAAAGGATTTTCAGGAAGAAAGTTGTCATGAAATTTTGGAAAGGGCCGTCATCGGTTCAACGAAGTTGGCAATAGCTGACTTATCCAAATACAATTGTTTCACTTACGTTTTCCACAGCATACAGTCGGAATATGGTCAACAGAACCATTGTAAACACCGATGTTTCGCTTGAAAGCAAAACCAATACCCCCATTGTGGTACAACTTCCGCTTGATCTCCAAATAAGGTCATTGGCACAATAACTTCCGGAGTATCTGACACCAGCGGCACCAAGCATGATCAGATAAACTCCCATAAGTAGATCGGAAACGGATAGATTCAAAACGAGCAGATGGTTTGTGCGAAATGCAGCAGATTGTGATTTTGTCGTCGCCAACGTTTTGCCTTCCATCACCATGACAACCTCAAAACAAATTAAAGGAATACAACACGTGTTCTTGTTGTGCAACAAAGACAAATCAAATTTAGTTTATTTTACCAAATTTCCGGCAATGGCGAGCATCCCCATTATCCACACAATGGCTCGTAGAAACGGGTTTGCAATCAACTCGTATCGTGATGAAAATATGTTTTCGTTGATCACTTTTGTATTTGTTGGGCACTCGTCTGACCAATCAGAGCAGTCGCCGACTCCATTGAATTTCTATGTGGGGTAAATTTATGAGAACTTTGTAGTTAAGTTGGTCATATTGGTGTCTGTAAACAGCATAATGCTAAATTACTCTTTTGTATGTAATTGGTGAACAACTGAACTATGGAAATTGGACAAAAAATGTGTACTGCAATATGCATGTGTAGTTTTGGGTGCGTGGAAGGCGTGTGACGCGCTATTTAGCCGACTCTGTAGTACGGCTCCTAACTTTTGTTTTGACGGTGAGCTGTTAGTGCAGGGTGAACTGAGCGTTTACCATAGTTGAGGTTAATTAAGCGCTAATAAACGGAGAAAAGGTCTTTCTAAATCGGTCCTAAAACTTTCATACCCGCCCTCCCAATAAGTTGAGACCAAATTCGGGATCGCTGAACTAATTTCGGTCACAATGGTAACATGCACGGAATCAAAACATCTTTGCCACAGGACACAAAACTTTAAATATTGTTAACATGTGTTTAACTTCTCCTTCTTAACGAACAATGGATCTTTGTTTTCGCAATAAAACCTTCCGTCGTCTGTGCAGTTTATTTCGTCACTATGATCATCGCAGTTAATTGTGAGGTCACAAACATCCGATTCGTTTATAGAAATCTGACAAAAAAATCTGTGAAATACTTAAACCGTCTTTGTGGTTAACTGTGTGCGAAAGATTCAACAAAGGGCATCATGACAAACAATACTGAAAAACAGACACCGAAACCGACTTTCTTTTTGTAGTTAAAATACAGCTTTGAAGTGATTTTATCCTAACTCTTGCAATTAAGGTGTCTTGGATTTTTTCAGGTTTTGTTGACAAGAAATAACTTTACTTTGGCTCCATTTAACGTTGGGCAGTAGAATCTTCCTTCCTTTGTGCAGTTTTGCTCTGGATATTCGTCACTTTCATCCTTGCAATCGATGAAACCGTCGCATACTTTGGACATAGGAATATTGAGAAGTCCGTCTTTTGTGTCGCAGTGTTTCCGATGTTTGCAAAGTTGAGGATCTTCATCGTGGTCGAATCGTCGAAGTGTGACAGAATTGTAAATATTCAAACCGCAATCCTGCATCCCATCGCACAGTAGTTTGTTGTCGAATCTGAGCAGCTTCCTGTACTTCGTCTTCCTCATCCGCCACATCATCCTCTTCCGCCTTATCGGCTTCATCAGCCCCCTCAACCTTGTCAGCCTCCTCAGCTTCAGCCCCGTCATCCTCCACAACTTAAGACTCCCAATATCCTGTACAAAACACATCACGTGATTCCTGGTATATTTTTTGCGAACGATTTGTTGCTCAATGTTGGAAGGAATATTTTGGTTATTATTTTAAACGAATCTTTTATTATATATTGTAAGGCTTGCCAGGAATTCCCGTTACAAGAGTTATTTTTATTAGTAAGTTTTGAAACAGATTTCTCTGCCACAAAATCTGTAAATCCGGTGGCGAAAGACCAGCAGTGACCGTAAACTTTTTGCTTACAAACTTATTTTGTCAGGTAACAGTGCCCATGTGGGATACCTAGAAACGTCCAACAATACATCGACAGCAACAGACGTCTTGACAGCAAACTTGTTCGAGACTTTTATACCTGGGAATGTGATCACTATGTGTTTGTCATGCATTACAAGATGTTTATTGTTTTAAGTTTTTTATTCAACCAGGTAAAAACAAAGAAAATAGCAAAATAAGCTTGACAAACAAATGCAATTTGTGACGAAAGGGAGAATTGATTTGTGATAAAATGTAGGTATCACAAATCAGTACTGCATGCCGTGTTGGGTGGTTTAGTGCAACCCAAATATCACATAAATTCCGCGCATGTCAACCTTGCACAGGAAACGTCTGGGGAACTCGGTACAAGCACGAGTTACAACTGTTAACGACCTTGAAGGTATTTCTTTAGTAAAGTAATAGGATTTTGTAAATAATTATTATCACGTGTACACACCCTGTCTGCAGCTTTGTAATATTATGGCTTTTTTTGCACATATATTATCACGTGTAATTGAAGTCTTGTTTCAATTTTTGCAAAATAAACTTTTGAAATTTTTTTTTCAATGTTTCAAATCTTACATGCGAAGCTAGTTTTACTCGCCACCACATCCCATAGTTGGTTTAAACAATGTGATGGCATTCCAATCTCCGAGCTTTTGAGATTAAGGTACATTACAAACAGTTAACAAATGTGCAATGTGTGAAAGTGAGCGAACAATCTTCCATAATGATAAAAAATCTGATTGAAAATATCTAAAAAGTTATAACTTGCGATAAAAGTATTCAAACGAATCCGTAACGATATTAAAGGGATCTTTGTCGGCTACGACGGTGAAGTTCGGTATTACGAAGTGACTCAACCTAATGAGACACCGGGTTCGTACATCGTCCGTGAAGATAATGTCAAAGTGAGAAGCAGCGGAAGTCATATCCACCCTAGAGCGAATGCAACGCGCTTTGAAGGAATTAGTTAAACCCTGTGTTTTGTAGCAACGAAGTAGGTTTAGTGTGGTTTTTGGTGTATGATGTCAGTGAATGTTGTCCACCAGTGTAAAACAACGTCTGTACAACGTAATCTTTCTACATGCAATAGTGTTTGAAGTAGTCGCGATGGCGCCACAGACAGAACAAATTTTTACGTCTAAACTGGAGTTTGTCCAGCAAGTGAGTAAGTACATTGTGTTGGTGTGAACCTACAAACGTACGTAAACATCTAAACCACTTATTTCCGATAAAACAATAAGTTATGCATTCTCACTTACCCAACACGTCCACCTCCCCTGTATGTTGTTGGTTGTTGAGCAGTCGTTCTTCACTTCCTCATCAACACTGAAAAATAGTGATTATTTTGAAGTAAAAAACTTAATTGAATGCAAATGATATTTATTTGTGACTCATGTAGTAATTAAACAAACGTCTTTAAAACCCATACATGGGAATTCAGCTTAAAACTAACCCAAAATTACGAAACGAAGTTTAACCTCCAAACACCTGCTGCACTCCACTGAAGCAAAAATGCCTCACACTGGATTTGTTACAACATCTTGTCATAACATCAATAGTGTGTCAAGAAGATTCGCTTAATCTTAATTGGATTCTAAACACGGTAGCTGAAGAACAGACAAACAACCACTTCAACCCAATAAATAAAACTGTCAACTTAGCATTAAGTAAATTACCTATGCTTGGTCGCCCATTATTGAAATACTGTTGCGTCACAAAGGTTGCTGGCTTATAGTGCCCAGATATGCGATGACTTGCATTTAAAGTCTTTTTCGACTACAATACTTTGTAATCAAGGTCAAAAACGTAATCGACAGTAAAGGAATGGGTATTTTCCTGCATTGGCGAAACACACCCTTAACACCTGTATTAGTTTATGAGTCGTGCCAATGAATACAAGTCATGTAGTATTTACAGACACTTAACACACCTTACACTATTGCAAGTCATAGATTTCTGGTGACGCATTGGATGTCAGTGGTTTCAATCCAAAGAATAAACTAATGCTTTATTACTTACTAATGAAACTTGCCACAATCTTTGGTTTTTCCAGGTTGACAAAAACATTCGTCACTTTTATCGGGACAGTCGATGACGTCATCACACACACTTGACCTTGAGATAATCATGGGGTCATTTGTACATTGGAAACATGAACGATGATTAAATGTCTGAGAACTTCGAATGTCTCTGCGAATGACACAAGTCCATTCTGTCTAATCTTAACGGAAGGAATTTTTAACCAACCACAACAGTTCACAAATACCTGACGTCTCCATTCTCCGAGGTGTAACACAAATCAGATTTATCATCACAATCAGAAATGCCGTCCCATAGAAACATCTGCGGAAGATTGCAATTCCTGCCATTCCGAACACATTTGAATCCATGTCCATTATTCCAGTGTTGGAAAGCTGGGCAGTCATTGCAAGGATCGCCATCACAAACACTCGAACGTTTCCAACAAGCTGAATTCGGACACTGGAAGTGGGAGGGGCAGAGGTACTCACATGGGGAATTTCCCAGACAATGAGCAAGCTTATCGCAGATTTCATTTTTTGAATTACAGGAAATGTTGGTTTGATCCAATGTGTTGTAACAGACCCCATTATTGTCGAAACAATCACAACGTGGTTTTGAACTAAATAAAGTTAATAGTTTATTTGCATCAACGAAATAAAAGGTCTTTTCAAAACTACCCAAAATACCCTTTATTGTTATTGCTGCACTGCTCATGGAATTTTCCGTTACAACTGCATTCATCACTCATATCAGGGCAATCTATGACGTCATCACACACACTTGACCTTGATATGATCATGGGGTCATTTGTACATTGGAAACACAATCGTTCGTTCAGGGATGAAGAAGTACGAATATCTCTGCAATAACAAATTTGTTTATGGGTGCAATATTTTGCCACAAGCAAGCAGTTATCGCCGTTCTTTTTTAACATTTGTAACCATTATTATAAACAACAAAGCTCATTTCACTAAACTATGTTAATCTTTGCAAACATTTCAGCTATTGTCGTTTTCACTGCAATGGGAAGAGTGGCGCCGAATAATAGTAAGAACAGGAGCACAGAGGGAGAGGGTTGTCTGGGTCAGTGCTGGCAAGTACGCATATGCAAAAAAAACAATCAAAAACGAAACACCTGACATCCCCATTCTCCGAGGTGTAACACAAATCAGATTTATCATCACAATCAGAAATGCCGTCCCATAGAAACATCTGCGGAAGATTGCAATTCCTGCCATTCCGAACACATTTGAATCCATGTCCATTATTCCAGTGTTGGAAAGCTGGACAGTCATTGCAAGGATCACCATCACAAACAGTCGAACGTTTCCAACAATATGAATTCAGACACTGGAAGTGGGAGGGGCAGCTGAAGTCACAAGCCGTTTTTCCAACACATTGGATTATTCCTTTGCAAAACTCCTTCACTCTTAGGGCGCATACTTTGTTTGAATCGGCTGAGTCAAACTTGTTGTCGCAACTGTAGCAAAAGTAATGTACTACGTCATATAACAATAGTATCGCGATATATTGTGTAAATGGCTAACAATCTGTATATATTAGGTTTGGTTTTAAATAAACCAGATTAATGCAAACTAGTCATGCACGACTGGGTATGCAAAGGATGAAAGCTAATGTGTGGATGACAATACACAACCCTTGTCAGGGCTGCTTTTATTTTGAGAGGAGATTTGAGATGCCAGTGGCCAGCCCTTGCGCTATTTGTGGAGTCGTGCAAGAAACCGCGTAATCAACTACGTAAAGGCAGTTTTCCAGCTTAGTGTTTCGGTCGGTGGTGTGAAAGAGGTTAAACCGTTTGCAATGAACGACAACTTTGACGCCTATTTTAACCCGAAAAGCGTGGTGTGATGAAAGAAGAGCTTGGTGATAATGCAAGCACCAGTACTCGCCCAAAACGTTATTCCTGAGCGCATGCGTCTTGGTTAAAAAACAGTTGAGTTCATGTATGAAGGGTAATCGAAAAAGTGTTATTTAGTGAGAAGAACGACTTCCCAAGCTTCAATAAATGTCAATGAACGAAAAGCAGAAACAAATGCAGCAGCAGACGCAGGCGCACAACCACCGCAAACCGTAGATAAGAGCAAGACCTCAGAGGCGGACGCAGCTTCGCTCGTCCAAACGACAGACGCCCGACTCGTATCCCAACCTGGGTTCAAATCCCGGTGCGGTAAAAAAAGATACCGTCACAACTCCAGTGGTTCCTACAGAAGCACCCACGCAACTAGTTGCCACATCCACCCCAAAGTCAATCATGCGGACGACGGCATTACCGAAATGCAGTCCCACAAACGGCAGAAAACATCGTACTGCCACACTACATACGCAACATCAGGCAAGCATCTTTAAATGTCTATGTGGCAAAGTTCATTCATAACACCGCTGTGACGACTGAGCTTCGGATGAATCCCATCCCGTTGTAACAACACAAACTGACGGTGTTTATTGATTAGTTAAACATGTGCCACATGTGATAATCTAATACCCGGAGATAAGGTTGTGTGTGACTATAAAGCAATAATACTAAATGACTTTGCAACTTATACCGCAATAGATAGCGATTATATTAGGCATAGAGCCTCTAGGCGAACCTTACTTTAGAGTCCTTGACCTTTAAAAGGCCTGAGCACTTTCGTTCTGCGCCAAAATTTTTTTACTGAGGAATCTAGTGATAAAGGCACAGAATGTTGCTTGTTTGTATTGCCAAATAATACCACATGTGCGGTAATAATGCAACGTGTTACGTAACAATGTGTCACGTGCTTGGTAACAATGCTTAATTTTAAACAATGTGTTAAACTGGTGAACATGAAACTTTTAGTTTTCTCGGTAAATTTTGCAAAAAAGATCGACGATTACGTTTATTTAAAATTTTGTAAATTCAACGCAAACTGTGATGCGATCGACGTGTTGGCCACCCCTCATATAAACCTTTACCTATCTTAGATTCGCTCTTTGCGCCTCCCACTGGCCACTTCTTATACCTCAACAACATTATTGTTACGTGTGAGTGTTTCGCAATCAATAATTCCCTTGAAATATTAAAAAAAAACACTTCTGAATGCGTGGGGTTTTGAAACTGTCTTATTTGACCCGACTTTATTATAAACTGCTCAAAATTGGTTATTTCAAGTAAAGTCAAACCCCCATAACATCGTCTATTGGTTGGTCAACACTAATACAACGAATGTAGGGAACATATTTAAGTGCTTTCACCTCATGTAAGGACTGGTGAGGTTTTCAGGATATGTGGGAATGTTGGCCGGTTTCTCATCACTTCCGTTCCTGCAACCTAAGAAAGGATCACCAGCACAAAACCACCCAGCCCACACCTTCCTCCCATCATCGCAAGTGAAATCTGCACAAAACACATGAACGTAAATCAATTTGAAATCCATCAAAATTTGTAAAACTAACTATTATATTAAACTGACTGTTAAACAACTTTATTCGCACGAGCTTTCGCGAGATTGATCTCGCTTCATCAGGTGCAGCTAATAACGTGTCAAATAAAATGCGGTAACAGCGCTAAAAACAAGGAAGAAAAAAAGGAAAAACGCACGAAGAGGTGATAATTGTTGGTCACTGAGTGCCCGTGGCATCTTGGTGCGTATAATGGCTCATAAAGCCCCAGTCTCTATTGAGACCGTGGTTGATAGAGTCGAATTTTTGGATGTGGCGTTGTTCTGCCGTCTCTCTCGCTAGTCTCGTTCTTCTTATAACCTTCTGTAGCACCATGACCCTCAAGTCTTCAACACTGTGGTCAGGCTCGTTGAAATGAGCACCTACCGGTTTCTCGTATAAAAGCAGTGCACAAGCAAGCATATAGTCATAGATCAGAGACAGACACGACAAACTGAAGAAATTGTATTATATTAAATTAATTTGTAGTTCAGACTTGTAACAAAATACTTACTGTAGTCACGTGTATACCGTGCTGAAGCAATTGTGATGAAGGAGTGGAGGATTCCAACCAATTTCAACCAATACCTGATAAAACACAAAGAGTTAATATCTTGAAATGATATATTGACGTCATCATGGATTTTAGTGGAGTTTTACAAACTTTATGTCCAAGGAGCACTGCAAGGTTATTTAAGTTAACTGGTAACCTTCAAAATGGCTTTTATATAAACTGTCGTCACTTTTTTCTTTTGGTTTTATTCTCATCCGCTTGTTGCTGAAACGCTTAGAATAAATATTCAGTAGTTTTCGCCAAATCTCGACAGCTCACGGAACCCTTCATATTTTTTGATGAAACTTACATTGAAAGGGTTTTATTGTCATTTTTGGTAAAACGAAAGTTTAATCACCACACTGGTCCAACCATATGTCTTATATAAATACTTTAAACCACGCTTATTGTGCTCCTGCCGATTCGTCGGGTTTCCAGCGCTTACAGAGGCCCGGCAAATGTTGTAAGCGATCTTTTATAACCCGATGTCAGACTGTGACCTGGCACATTTTTTGCGCGATATTAACGGACCAAAATTTCGTCCCGCAATCACAGTGCGACTGGTGAAGCGTGGGACACCGGGAAAGTTTATGAGACAAATTGATCATTCACTTTGATTCACATGCTAGGCCGAGTTTAACCTCAACAAACCCTGGTCCCAGTCATGACAAGACTTTGCTGAGAAACAACAACATTAAATAGTTAAAAATGTCCGCGCTTGGTTTGACCCGGGAGAATGTTTATTTTCATTATTATGTCGTAAAATTTATTCCTATTTATGGTTTTTCCAAGAAAAATGTGGATAATTTAAATAACTTACAAACCTTGCTCCCATTGTTGGTCTGTGGTCAACACGACGGATCCCGCCCTGATCCGTTTTAAATCCACCCTCTGATCAACCAACGACTTCTACAAGGCCAACGAATTTATTATATAATGTTTGTTGACATAGATTTATTGCAGCCAATCTACTCATACCTGTATCAGATTAAAAAGTTTGTTTGCAAATCAGCTGGCCTAAATCATAGCAAAATATCCTAACTCTGCAACAAAAATATTTGTAGATGTTTTATAGAAACGGAAATCAAAATGAATATATTTATTTCACCGAAGAGAGAAGCCTAGTTTCTATTTAAGCAACCTTTCTACTTCCTATAGGTTTAAATCCACACACCATAGGCGGCAACTAAACATATCCACATATTGTCGCACTAATATATGGATGTTACGCATTCTTCCTTTATATTTTGACATTTAAAACTGGCAGTTTCTAATCCACTGTCTTTCACACGTCTCAAAAACATCCTGTGAAACAAACGTCATTGTGTGAAATTAAAAAAATTCAAATTATGACAAACGTTGGAAAGGATTTCCTCGTTTCATGCAGTCTACTATTGCACTCGTTTGTTCCGGGGTTGTAATACTGATGTTTTGAGACGCACGCAACCACCTTTGACTCAAACATGTGTGTTCCTACTAACACGTCGTGAAGAATAGTAATAAGAACAATACATAATTAACTGGCTCGTACACGCCAAGTCCTAACAGAAAAAAATGCACTTCTTCTGCTTCCTAATGAAATTCAAACATAGCTTAAATATCCTTGAGGTTGGCTGTTCGGTGAAACACGTGTACCAAGGTGGTCTAACAGGATTTTCTTATGTTTTGCGAACGATGCAAAAGTACTGCTTAGAAAGGCAATTTAACTTAGCCTATTTGCATTTCGCCCGACAGCTTAGTATATTAAGCTTCGGCCCATTACCCATCCATTGCACATGGTTGAATAAAAGAAGGCATGCATTCATTTTGGTCTTTGTGTGAATGAATCCGGTATCATTACACATATTTATTCCATGTTATAAACTTGGATTTTGCAGTGACAACGTGTAATTACATTGAACATATTTGTTGATACAGCAGCTCTCATTGATCAGTTAAGTGGTAATCGTACAAGATATTGTGTGTATTTGATTGAATAAATCTCTTTTGCAGCCAATGGACATCTGTTTAAATCAACGCAGACTGAACTCGAGCCAATGCAAACTATTTGACATCTATAGAATTCCACCCGTCCCTGGGAAAACAATACGTGGATGTGTAGAATGAATATATGTATACACTAAAATATCCCAACCTCTACAAACTCTTATGCTCCAGTGTTGCAATATTTATTATACTAAGACGCGACAAGCAATAACTAAAAACACATGTGTTTTTCCCACTATTTTTAAACGTAAAGCAATGATAATTATGTGTGGGGATTTCCATGGTCAACTCACCATCAAATTTCCTCGATTTTGACGAAATAAAATCCTTTCACAACCCTGCGACAATTTCGGTATAAAAGTCAAAATAGTAGATAATATTATAAAGTTAATAAAGAATATTCACTGGATAGGCAAATTGTTTTGTGGTGGCGCGGATTAAAAGTGAATGTTGTAAAATAACTGAGTTGACATCTTCCGTTTCGAAAGATGCATCGTATAAAGTTAAAGAATATGGGCAGTGTACAATTTCAACGTTGGGGAAGATCTTACCTTGCTTCCCGCAGATTTTTTATTTTAACGCTCAGTGTTCCTCTTCAACAGCGTGACAACTGATTTCCTGCTCAGCATTCAAATATTTCCATAATCATGACGTTGCAACCATGGTTGCAAGTTGATTGACAGCTTTTTGCTCTGCGCTTCTCGCGTGTCGATAAATTATTGACACGTTGTCTTGGAATTTTTATTTATTCGCATACATCGAACGGGAAAACATAACCATATCACCGCCCAGTCATTGACGTTTTGTGTGTATATTGGCCATAACCTAACAAAAGAACAGAAGGTAATTAACAAAGTTATATAAGCATTTTATGGTCCTTGAGGGATTGAACTTGGGGTTAAAATTTATGTTTATTTCCCTACGGTTTAAACTTGGATTTTGCCGCGACAATTAGACTTATTCCGTAAATCGTTTCATGTTCATTGGCGTAGTTAGCGTGTAAAATAAAAACGATTTCATTTGTAAGCATTTCGTGATGATTCCATGATTCAGTTACATGATTTGATTCACTTACATGATTCACTTAAAATGTAATCGTGCAGGATATTGTGTATATTTGACTAAATAAATCGCTTTCAATATCAATGGACATATGTTTAACTCAACGCACGCTGATAAACAGCATCTAAATTATTTGATGGCAATCGAATCTTATGCCATAATTTGCACCCATTTTATTGGCCACGTTTGAAAAACATCCTGGTATAATAAAACGTCGTTGTGTCAAACGAATGCATATCGCATGTACTTTACTACATGATTATTGGTATATTCGGAATTCTGTGGTTTTTTACCGCTGACAATTGTAACTGGCATTTCCTTGGCCATTTTCTTACCTACGTCTGGTCAACATCCTGGCAAAGGCGTCATTGTGTCAAATGAATTATTAGATGCATTAAAAATTACCAATCATTACTAACGTTGAAAAGGTTTTCCTCATCATTTGTCAATTGAAGGTTTTTTTTATGTTGGAGATCTTTATGAAAACAACCAACCCCCATGTCGTCATAGTAGATATCATTGCATGTTGACCTTGAGCGTTTGCCTCTTCATATTTGTGTTATATTTTATGTCACTAAATACAATCGAAACAAGTTGAGCTCCACTTTCTTTACACATTGCATGCGACTGTATCTTTTTATCCAAATACTTCCAGTAATTTAACAATCCATCAATATCGTGTCCGTTGATAAATCCTTGGAGATGTTGAAGGATTATATCAGCTTTTAAACCCTTGTCTTGTTTCAATTCGCTCTCAAATGTTTTAAGTTTGGAATTTAAACCACGGCGCAGCAAATAATCTTTAACAATCGAATAGACATTTTAACTCTCACCACCAAACTAAATTACCCAGGAGACGCTGGTCGACAAAACTATTTTTTCCAGTTTACAAAACTTCAAACGCACTTAATTTTGCCGTTTTTTTCACAGAGTTTCAAGAAATTGCAGAGTTTGGTACGTAACATAGTTTCAAGAGATATAAATTAATGAATACATGCTGTCGATCGGCAATATAAAAATCCGTGGTCACTACGTGGAATGCATTAACTCATTTTACCAATAATTGGAACAATGACTCCCAGTGATGAAACATTGGCAATAGTTCCTATACAAAGGCTCTTACAGTATTTTCTCTTTAAAGGTTGCAATAAGTGTATCACGAACAATTTAATCGGTTTCAAATAAAACAATTAACTCAAATGTAATTTGGAATTTTAGAATGCATTACTGGCTGCACAAAAACCGTTTCTGGGCCGCACGACCTGCCCCATGTTTGTGAACTCTGGTTAATGGTTTATATACATACTTAGTAACAATTAGTAAAAAAAGTTTAACACGTAATTGGTCTTGACAGATCACACCACATTCTTACCATCCAGCATCTCGTTCTTTACTGGCGTATATGCTCTGGATGCAATGATCCTTGACATGGGAACAGCATTAGCTTGCAAAACACGTGCTATTCTATGCATGGTTGCAAAATGATTTCCCAGTGGGCAGCGATTCTATAAATGAAGTCGGTCTGAACGTAACTAAAGCCTGTAACAATTAAACGAAAATAGGTGCTGGCATTTAACATACAGTGCAATTAAAAATTAGCAAAATGAAATTACAAAGAGCAGTCTATCTTCTGGGTGTCAACGTCCACCACCCCCAACACGCGAGAACTTGACTGCGCGCACGTGTTGCCTTCAACGCATTCACGTGCGTCGGTGGAAATTGCTAGACTGTTTCGTCATCCAGAACGTGACGTCATTATCGCAGGTTTTTTTGATTTTGGTGAATTTTCATATTTTTTAATGATTTTCCAAAAATATTTTTTTTTTGTCTAAACTCAAAACAATGTTTCATAATGGCATGTTTTTATGAAAGTGTAACGGCACCTTTTTCTTTCTTTCTTTAATCTCTTTGGGATTTTCCGTCACGGATGATCTCCAGGAGAGCAAGAGCGACTTTTTGCACGCAGAGAAATAGGAAAATAGCGAATAATTTTAAATGTTTTAACCGTTTTTAGAGTGTTGAAACGAATATATTATGCATGTTAAAGTTGATACCTTATGTAAAGTAAATAAAATGTATTGTGGAAACACGATTTTGGCCACCAAGGTAAATTAAAGGTGCCAACTTTTTACAATTTTGTACCAGAATTTTTTATTAATATATTTAGCGTATATTACGAAAAAATAGGCAGTGTCAGGATTATACGACTTTATTGCAATTGATATACTTGAGTTAGTTTGTGCGTATACTCTAGTGGAGATACCACGCCGGTGCGATGCCGACCTCTGCCTATACGAAAATATTCGCATAATAAAATCTCGCCTCATGAGAATAAATGAGAAAAAAAGTACTTCATATATTTCACAAACTGAATGCAATGTTTGATTACAGAGCGGTTTCTACTTCAACCACATGTAAGTTTTCTCGGTTAGCAACCACAACCACAACCACATTTTCCTGTTGCTTTTCCTGTGGTTGACGTCTAAAAACGGCACGTAGGCCATCCCGGACTTTATCATAAAGTAGTTTCAGTGCGCTGGAGTAGATGGGGGGATTTAGCTGTTGATGGGGAGTAGGATGATTGCTGACACAGCGTACATCACTGGAGGCATTGGGACTCCACCGAAGTTTACAAATGCCATGATGGAAATTGGAACCCAGCAAAGAAAATCGGTAATTATCAGTGGGAAGATTTTCTTTTGCATTTCTGCAAAACAAACTGCATTTTTGGAATATTACGTCTGCAAAGACGAGTGTGCTTACCTTTGTTTTTTGTTGCAGCCCTTCCATCTCTTGGTCTCTCGGTCACTTGCCTGGCACTGGCAGTTGACTTCTTGTAAATCCAAAAATACGTAATTGCCACAAACATGAAGGCCAGGAAGTTAAGAGTAATAATAGCGATTGAATATCCCCATGCCCAAAAAATTGTTTATGTTTAGATATTACAGCAGCAGCAGTGTTTGCATCAGCAAACTGTTGGTTGTTACATACAGTTTGCTGATGCAAACACTGCTGCTGCTGTAATATCTAAACATAAACAATTTTTTGGCGAGAAAATAGAAGATTTTGCGCGAATAAAAACAGACCCCAATCGGACTAGAAATTGTTTCCTCTTTCTCTACCCTGTAGTTGGGCAAAACTGCGTCATTTTAACAATATTCGTTTCAGTTTCTTTTCTTATGTCGGGCTAAGAATCTAGCGATAGCTGTGAAAGTGATAATAAATAGGCTTCCGGAAACAAAAGATTTTCACAGAGAAAGTTGTCATAAAATTTTGGAAAGGGCCGTCATCGGTTTAACGAAGTTGGCAATAGCTGATTTAACCAAATACAATTGTTTCACTTACGTTTTCCACAGCATACAGTCGGAATATGGTCAACAGAACCATTGTAAACACCGATGTTTCGCTTGACAGCAAAACCAATACCCCCATTGTGGTGTAACTTCCGCTTGATCTCCAAATAAAGTCATTGGCACAATAATTTACGGAGTATCTGACACCAGCGGCTCCCAGCATGATCAGATAAACTCCCATGAGTAGATCGGAAACGGATAGATTCAAACCGAGCAGATGGTTTGTGCGAAATGCAGCAGATTGTGATTTTGTCGACGTCAACGTTTTGCCTTCCATCACCATGACAGCCTCAAAACAAATTGGAGGAATATAGCACGTGTTCTTATTATGCAACAAAGACAAAACAAACTTATTTCGAAACAGTATGTACACCTGTCTGCTGCTCTCAATGACTATTATGGCTCTTTTGCGCATATAGTATGATTTGGGTAAAAGCCGAGTCGATAGCGCTATTGGATCCCAAACAGTTTGGCCATAGTGCGCTTCACGTGGTTCGTCTGTGTTGATTGGTATCTAGTTTGGTACCCAACATATCGACGATTGACCGAAAGGTACCACAAAGTGGAAATCTGTGTGCCTGCTAGTCTATCAGCTAGCATGTGTCACTGTCACCAGCTGCACTGATGAGACCTTATAGGTGGAAACAGTGTGTACACCTGTCTGCAGCTCTCAAAAACTTAGATTAATTACCAAATTTCCGGCAATGGCGAGCATCCCCATTATCCACACAATGGCTCGTAGGAGAGGTTTGCAATCAACTCGTATCGTGATGAAAATACGTTTTCGTTGATCACTTTTGTATTTGTTGGGCACTCGTCTGACCAATCAGAGCAGTCGCCGACTCCATTGAATTTCTTTGTGGGGTAAATTAAAGAAAACTTTGAGGTTAAGTTGGTCATATTGGCGTCTGTAAACAGCATATTGCGAAATTACTGTTTTGTATGTAATTTGTGAATAATGGAACTATGGAAAGTTAGTGCATGGTGAACTTAACGTTTACCATAGTCGAAGTTGTGAAATTAAGCGCTAAAAAACGGAGAAAAGATCTTTCTTAATCGGTCCTAAAACTTCCAAACCCGCCCTCCCAATAACTTTAGTACGAATTCGGGATCGCTGAATTAATTTCTGTCACAATAAAAACATGCACGGAATCAAAACATCTTTGCCACAGGACACAAAACTTTAAATATTGTTAACATGTGTTTCCCTTCTCCTTCTTTACGAACAATGGATCTTTGGTTTCGCAATAAAACCTTCCGTCCTTTGTGCAGTTTATTTCGTCACTTTGATCATCGCAGTTAATTGTGAGGTCACAAACGTCCGATGCGTTGACAGAAATCTGTCACAGAAGTCTGGGAAATACTTAAACCGTCTTTGTGGTTAACTGTGTGCGAAAGATTCTACGAATGGTATCATGACAAATAATACCGATACCTATATCCCTTTTATAGTTAAAATACAGCTTTGAAGTGATTTTACTCTAACTCTTGCAATTAAGGTGTCTTTAATTTTTTCTGAAATAAAGAAATAACTTTACTTTGGCTCTATTTAACGTTGGACAGTAGAATCTTCCTTTGTGCAGTTTTGTAGTTTTGTTGTGGATATTCGTCACTTTCATCCTTGCAATCGATGAAACCGTCGCATACTTTGGACACAGGAATATTGAGTAGGCCGTCTTTTGTGTAGCAGTATTTCCGATGTTTGCAAAGTTGAGGATCTTCATCGTCGTTGAAGTATCGACCTGTGTCAAAATTGCGGATCTAAAAATCGCAATCCCGCCTCCCATCGCACAGTAGTTTGTTGTCGAACCTCCTCCACCACCACCCCCAATCCTGTGCAAAACACGTTTTTGAGCGAACGATTTGTTGCTCATGCTGGAAGGAATATTTTTCTTACTATACAAACAAAAAAATTTATTAGTTATTGTAAGGCTTGTCAGGATTTCGTGGCTGTTCCATGAGGTTTTATCATTAGTAAGTTTTGAAACAGATTGTTAAAAAGAAACAGATAGTTTTATTAAAGTTTTTTCATCAACCAGGTAAAAAACAAAGAAAATAGAGAAATAAGCTTGACGAACAAATATAATTTGTGACAAAAGCGAGAATTAATTCATAAACGTGTGGAATGCGATAACGAAATTGACTTTTCACGCGACTCGTTTTCCAAACACTCGTTGCAAAAGTTTTGTAGTTTTGGCCGCATTTTGTAATATTCTATCCGCCATGGTCTCAGTACTTTGAGTATCCACAAAAGTCTGCTGTTATTATGGTGCCAATTGTTAAAAATGCAGGTATCCCAAATCAGTACTACATGAAGTGTTGTGTGGTTTAGTGCAACCCAAATACCACATAAATTCCACGCATGTCAACGTTGCACACGAAACGTCTGGGGAACTCGGTACAAGCACGAGTTCCAACTGTTAACGACCTTGAAGGTATTTCTTTAGTAAAGTAATGGGAATTTGTAAATAATTATCATCACGTGTAATTGAAGTCTTGTCCCAATTTTTGAAAACAAAACTTTGGAATTATTTTTTAATGTTTCAGAAAGAGCAATCTTGCATGCGAAGCTAGTTTGACTCGCCATCACATCCCATAGTTGGTATTAAACAATTTGATGGAATTCCAATCTCCGAGCTTTAAGATTTAAGTACACTACAAACAGATAACAAATTTGCAATGTGTCAAAGAGAGCGAACAATCTTCCATGATGATAAGAAATCCGGATTCGTACATCGTCCGTGAAGATTATGGCAAAGTGAGGTGCGGCGGAAGTCATATGGATATTATGTATCATTTCAATAAATTATATTTTATTCTGTCCACCAATATATAACAACGCCTGTACAACGTAATCTTTCCTTTTTTTTTAATTTTTTTTTGACCACACAGGGATTCGAACTCAGGAAATCCTGGGCACAAATCCCGATCAGGTTTTTTTCTTGGTATATGAGTCGGGCGCTTGACCAATGCTGCCAATCACCCGCCCCGTTCCATTGTGATTCGTGGATTAGTTCGCTTTGAAACGAACAAGTGTAACTGCAAAACCACAACATTGGTTGTAACTCGCTTCATGTCTCTGAGTGTTTGTTTCACAGTAGTTTGGAAAAATACAGAAACCAAACCATTGAGGTAACAAATATTCACGTTTGGCGAAATAAATCAAAATCTTTGTAAGTTCGTGTAATAATTATGTTCGACTGCGTAAACATTGTTGCAAACGTTTGTTTAAAACTGGAGTTTGTCCAGCAAGTGAGTGAGTACATTGTGTTGGTAAGAACCTACAAATGTACGTAAACATCTAAAGCACTTATTACCGACTAAACAATAAGTTGTATTCTCACTTACCCCACACCTCCACGCCCCCTGTATGTAGTTGGTTGTTGTTGTTGAGCAGTCGTTTTTCACTTCCTCATCCACACTGAAAATATTTGGAATTCAGCTTAAAACTGACCTAAAATTACGAAAAGAAGTTTAACCTCCAAACACCTGCTGCACTCCACCGAAGCAAAAATGCCTCACATTGGATTTGTTACAACATCTTGTCATAACATCAATAGTATTTCAAGAAATATAAACGATACCGAAGATTCGCTTTATCTTTATTGGTTTTGAAATACGGTACCAGAAGAACACAAACATATTGAAGCCACTTTAACCCAACAATTAAAAACTGTAAACTTAGGATTAAGCAAATTTCCTGTCCTTGGTCGCCCATTATTAAAATACTGTTGCGTCACAAAGGTTGCTGGTTTGTAGCGCCCAGACATGCGATGACTTGCATTTAAAGTCGTTTTCGACTACAATACTCTGTAATCAAGGCCCAAAACGTCTTCATGATGTATGTGGAACACCTGCCGGATCGTTGGCGCTTGCACCATTGACGCAGTATTTCATCAATATATACGGTTGGAGAGGAGCCATGTTATTACTCGGTGGCCTAAATTTAAACGGTGTTGTGGATGCATCCCTGTATCGACCTATTCTGCTTAATACTGATCCAACTGAACCTGAAAAAATATCTTTCAATAATTGGTCAGCGTTAAAAACCGCTCAAAGAAGTTTTGGTCTTACCCAAGTTTTGGATCTACTCCACATTATGGTTAAATTTAGCATGTACCTTGTATCTGTATACAAGGTTTTTGGTTCCCTATTCTCTGTCCCTGGATATTGAACCAATGGCGGCGTCTCTACTGCTGTCTGCATATAGTGGTGTGAACCTTTTTGCTAGGGTTGCTTTTGGAGTGTTGGGTAATAGGAAGAACGTCAACATCCTCTGGATTCTATTTATTACTCATGAGGTTACCTTCATGAGGTTTGTGGACAGTTATTTGGGTCTATTACTAAACTGCATAGCCCACAGCTTGATAGGTGGTGGAATGAATGGTTTATACCCGCAAGTGCTGGCAGTTTTGAATACCACTAAACATATAGGTGGTGGAATGAATGGTTTATACCCGCAAATTATTCTGAACGACAAGAACTTGACATGGGGTAACAATGCTTCCGGATTGTTTTTCTCAGTAGTCGGTACCTGGGTGACCCCCCATGTTGGTAAGTGGTGATTGTTATGTAACGCGCGCGTGTTTTCATTGTTTAACTATTTTTTTTTATTCTTTATAATTTTATTTTCAGGTTGGCTGGTTGACAGGTAAGGCGATATTCGCTTTGCATTCATTGTGACATCGATATTGCAAATGTTTGGCATGTTTTTGCACATACCTTTGTTTACTAAATAAGGATGACCTTGATTTGGAACAACAACTGGAACGACTAAACGTCCAATGTAGATTGTTCACAGAGAAATCTACATTGTATTATCTTTGCTTGTTTTCCAACAATTCCAACAATGTATTTTCGTGAAATTTACCTTATATTGTACCCAGGTTATCAAACCGAAGTACAAGAGTAGCTTTATCTTCATTTGGTGTAACGGCATCCCACAGTTTGCAGCAATGAAAACACAAAGCTTCCGCGCCGAACATCACACTAAATCGCTTTTTTTTGTATCCATCATTATGCCAAAGATGCTTCGGCAAAATCTCTTTTAAACAAATTCCACTTTACATAAACAACAACTTTTCGATATTATTGCCGCTATAAATGCCACGTTCGTCAAGAAACACTAGTACTCTGGAAAGTAGACTTCACCATCAAATTTACGTGTAGGTATATGTGCGTTTTGTTTGACTTTTATGATCATATGTTAAATTCCAAAAAGCGATCTGTGGACAGATCAGATGGTGGATTTTTATTGAGAAAAAAAATAGTTGCTCATCCACAAAAGAAATTTAACATAGTACAGGCATAAC
The DNA here is from genome assembly GCF_947561715.1 of Ascidia mentula. NCBI lineage: Eukaryota > Metazoa > Chordata > Ascidiacea > Phlebobranchia > Ascidiidae > Ascidia > Ascidia mentula. The sequence continues at coordinate 16,568,797 of NC_138568.1, read as the reverse complement.
CACCATTGCAAAACCGTGGTTTGATATCTTGCACCCTTAACTCTGTTTGGCCAAATTTCGGTAACTTAGCCAAATTTCTGGTGCCTGCAGTGAAAAACCTGTAAGCGCAATGGTTTTAAACAATGTATGGATGAGTTCCGAGGTGTAATCCTGGAATATGGTTTAGGTCAGGAAAACGATAACCAGGTGTTTTTGTATAACAATGTAAACTTTTTGAAACCGCTAAGTGCGTCTGAAGTTTTTTAGTGAGAGTGAATCCCCAGTCACAAACCTTATTGTGGTGAGGAATGACGCAAATTGATCCATAAATGTTGTCAAGTATGACTGAAAGATCCATAATGCGGGTGTGGTATGTTTTATGGCGGTTGTACTTCATCTTACAAAACCCCGTAATGCAAATTGTTCGCTTTTTTATTTTCAACACTAGTCTTAGTTTAGAGAAATTGATTGAATAATAGTAGTAATAACATCTGAACGTGCTGGTGTTTGAGACGGTTTGAAATGTTGTGAGTGTTTAAGAGGATCTTTTCCTGTTTTCTTTTTTTTGCAAAAAAATATCACATTCTATGGCAGTCTTGTTATAGGTCGTTAGCCATTGGTAATATCTTTTATCGAGACCTCGGATAGGGCTGCTCTGTATTCAATGCAGCACTAGCGCATCCTTTGCCCACGGACTAATTCATTTTGCCCAGATACTTTTTAAAACCTTTCGCCACAACGTAAGCAACAACACCATCTTTATTAATAAATTTTTCCGTTTGCTCCATAAACGTACGATGCAAATTTGTCATGTTTGGTTACTTTCCTAAGTAACCTTTCGGGACCCACTTGTAAGTAGCACGGAATCCAGCCTCAGTGTTGCTTGAATCGCTGTAAAGTTCTACTCTGGCAGCATTCGATAATGATGTAACAGCGACTACTCGGTGTGAAGTGCCCGTAATTCGTGCGAGTAACACGGAACTTGAAAGGCCGTCGTAAACCTAGGAATAAAATTTAAATCTGGTTTTGTGATAAGTTCTAACATATCATTGACGATGCTCTGACGACCAGACGATAACCTGACGTTCACTCATTTTTCAGCGAAAAATGTAAACACATCAGAACACTTGTTTGGATATAAGCAGTTTGGCTTAATGCATAAATTTTCTGCATTAAATCACAGTATGATGCTGCTTAGGAAAGTGCATTTGGGTGTGCAACTTATTATTGATATAAGTACAAAAATACATTTCATTAAATGAGAGAGACCAACTGCTTCTCTGGAGCTGGATTGCTCGTTAGTAAGTGAGGTTGAAGTAGTGATTCTTAATTTCCACCAACTAACATATGTTTCTTTGCAAACTGTAGGTTCGGCATTTGCAGAAAAAGATTTGTCGCTAATCAATTTTTCAATTTTCAGGTGCTTATCTTTGGCCAAATTGACACCAAGTTATTTGAATATTTGTCTTTTAAGAAAATTTACAGCAACGTTTACATAACCTAAAGCAGTGAAAACAGCAGAAAAGTGGTGAAATTACCCGGATATAGTCCCATTTATATTCAACAGCGAAGGCCAAAAAGGTGATTTGAACATTGGTTCCGAACGGAGCACGAATGGTCCAAGACAGTTTTACCGATGTTGGGTAAGTCCCGTGAGGGAAACCAGGAGACGAGAAATATTGAGCACGAGATGTCGCTGTAAGTTTGGTGGATCTTGATTCCGCTGCGATAGCTGAAAATATTTGTTTTGACATTTCACATATTTAAAGTAGTATGCACTATAACTTGCTGACCATTATACGCAGTATTCTTGCTTTTTATATGGCCAAGTGTGGCAGAAAATAAAACGATATAGAAGGTTGTGCAGAATATTAAACTAGTGATATTTCATTTTAACTTAAGGTTATATTCCTGATGACCGATTCCGGGAATCACTCCCCATTCCTGACCCATAGTTGCAACGATTTCCACCCTTTGCTTTTGACGACATTATGGGAAAATATGTGTTCTTGGTTAAAATCTACTGACTTTCGTGTATATGAACGAAATCCAGTAGATTTTAACCTAAGGATATTCATTCATTCATTCATTGGTTTATTTTTGCCCAAAGTATTTCCGCAATAAAAAGATGGGGAATGCGAGAGTATGGGCAGGGGGACGCTGGATTAACCTTCAGGTTTTCGGTGCCAAGCGTCACCCTTGGTCTAACTACTTAACAACACAAGATGAAAAATGAAAATGAAAACATGAAGATAAATATGAACACGAAAATTCTGCAAAGGTTATGGTTTGTGATTTTTACCAAAATAAAATAATAGGTGTATTTCTTTTAACTGGTTTTACCTCCTGGTCGGTGAACTTCATAGTAAGCTCTAAAGCCACGCAAGTTGAATTTGCTGTCGCTATCGAACTCGACTCGTATCACGTTGCTGGTTGAAACAAAACTGTAGAAACGGTTTTCTCTCCCGCTCACAAAACCAAGTTTGGTTGAAGTCGAACTGCTTCCATCGCGAACCTGGAAACGACAAATTGCAACTTCAAATCGGTGAACACCAACATCATTCCTGTTAAAGCAGATTTTAAACCAAAAAGAAATGAGTTTCTGACTGACGCTTATACCCTGAAATGTTTATGAATCCACTACCTCAAATATGGTAAAATTATCAGAAAGGAAAATTGTTTGCAAGCTATGGCAGACTTTTGAACAAATGTCTCGCGTCATCGTAACCTGCTCCTTATAACTTCAAATAAACTGCTGTTGTCATTTAAACATTACGCGTGTATTTGAAACATTTAGGGGCTAAATATTTAAGTCTTCCATTGAGTTAAGTTTTACCTTTATCCAGTCACAGCATGTCTCGGTATCAACGTATCCAAACCACACGTGGACTTGTGTGCCTGGAGGTGAACGGATCACCCACGAACAACTAACACCTGCCGGGTGAGTGTTAGGAAAGTTCGGTGAAGTGAAGTTGCCGTGGCCCCTAGATGGCGTTCTAAGATTCTCCGAACATTCTGGAATGGATTTAATAATCTCATGGCGCTTGAAGAGAAAAGTTTCACTGGTAATTTTGCGGAGACCCGGTGGAGTAAATTTAGTTTATAATAACCAGGATAGATTGATATACCAAGCAAAAGGCGCGGTGGAAAATAGTATGACACAGGAATGTGTTCAGTCCGCGTTCATACAGACTCTATATTATAGAGCATACTCATGCGCCCAATATTTTTGTTTTATAGAGGATAACATGTTTAAAAAGTGATCGCCCATGTTTATCTTCTTGTCATAAAACGGTTTAAATTTTTCAAAAAACTTACCTATGTTATAGGGAAGAGCTGGTGTTGGTAGATTTCCTGGTGAAACGACCACTGAAATGTACAGAGTTTTTGCAATGTTAAGAAAAAGGCATAAGTTAATCCAGCTTGGCTGCAAAGGCTTGGTGCGATGTAACTTAAGTTTATGCGAAGGTAATATTACAAACTAAAACTATCTAGACTTTACCCAAAAGAAGAAAGTTATCTGTTTTTATTTCATGGTTTCTGAGACGTTGGAACCTCCAGTTTAACTAAACAGCCTCAAGATATGCATGCGAATCTATTAGGTCATAAAAATGTATATTTTTATTCACCTGCTTTGGCGCTTGCTATAAAGCCAATGTAATTGGCGCTTGAATCTGATCTGAATCTCACCATCAGCACTCCTGTTGATGATCGGTAAACCAGATCATCCAAACTTTGCCCGAACACGTAGTCAATAAGATTGGACGTCATCGTTTTACCGTCCCTTACCTAAAACCACATATTGCCCCTTTTAACGCTGTCAATATAAAAGTTTAATCCTAAGAATTTCACATTTCAATTATGTGTTGCAAAAAAATGAATTTCAAGAACATTCCATGTGGTATAGACATTGTATAAGAGACCTTACCGTCACACTGTCACAACATGTCTCCAGAGCGTGGTTGAATATCGTTACTTGGACTTGCATGCCAATCGGTGCGGTGAATGTCCACAAGCAGTAACGGTTGTTCGGGTATTTCAGTGGGTACCCCGGCGAACTGAAAGTGTGACTTCCGAACCTACTTAAGGTGTTGGAGCCTCCACAATTGCTTCGATCAGGAACTATAAAAAGTAAAAAAATAAAACAAGGTTGATACATATTTCCAAATCCCTTTTACTTATATCCAGATCACTTGCTATTAAAGAAGTTTTTCATTATTTTCAATAAGCACGGTGTAAAATTCGGAAAAAGACATTTGCTAAACAAAAATAAACTGATTTTTTTCATAAAGCGAGATTTTCAACTTGAATATTGCAGCCCGATCCTGTTAAACGAAGGTAAAATTGTGATTTCTTATTAGCAACATTAAGCGGCCATAGTTTGATTTTTAAATTTATCAGAAAGATAAATTTCTATACTCACTGATTCGGTATTGCAAAGAGAAACCGGTTCCTACAATCGAATCGTCAGTCGTGAAGGAAATATAGAGAGATCCGAACGATGAGACGAAGTTGAAGGTTGTGTTGATTTGACCGCTCAAGGGTACGATAAGTATTTGGGCGTTGGCATTATTTCCATCACGAACCTACGCATGCTATAATTAACTAACGCACAACTAATGTATAAAAGTTACATCGTCTCATTACGGTCACCGGTCATTCCTATATGAATTTTCCTTTCTTTGCATGACAAAAATCAATCGTCTGATACAAAAAGAATCTGTGACGGCTTTGTCGTAAGGTTGTTTATAATGCTTTTTGAAATCTCTATGAAAGTTGCAAAGACCAAATATTCTCTTCGTCAGCTCGAAAAACTTGAGAGGAGCCAAAATACACAAGTCGTGTGCGGACAATGACACCTATTTGCGATTGAAAATTTTCTACCTTGACAAAGTCGCCCCCAGCCTCGGTATCGATCGTTCCAAACTGTGCCTCAACTTGAGCTCCTTCGATCGGACTTGATATTATCCAGACACAGTTGAGGTTGTTAGGATAAGAATTTGGATGATTCGGAGTTAAAAGATCCTGTAGCGAGGTGGTGGCTATCAGGTTCAAACGACAAATTTGACCATCACCTAGAGCAAAAAAGATTGAACAATCCAATCGATGAAATGTAACTCGGGAAGCTAAGAAAATGAAAAAATCAAGCACTGCTGAATGACGCAACAAGCGATGGAAAACCCTTAATGTGTATCTATTATTTATGTAAAGATTATTTCAAAAAACCATTAGGTTTACAGGCTTGGTAGCCCAGGCATTGCAGCCAAGCTGGATCAGTCAATTTTTCCTGAGTCGGAGCAAGATTTTAAAAATCGAGCAGTCGGTGAGGTTGAACTCACGACTTTGGGCAAGCCAGGCCCAATTGTGATCGCCAGGCAAGGACCTGGGCACTGGGCGATCCTGCCAATCATGCCATTGCATGAAATATTACTGCGCACTTCTAATAAACTTTTAATTTGATAAAGACGACAAATTTTTTTTTACTAAAACCAATCACAAAAAACAGTCTTGACAAGTTTTAAAAAAGTAATTGCAAGTAAATAATATAAATATATACCTCGGTAGAAAATGGTTGCCAGGACAAGGAGTGCCAACAATTTCATCATCTTCGTTCTTGATTTGTTGCTGAAATGCAGAATATGACTAAGATGCAGCAGTAAGCCAGCTTATATATTCATCTTCAAGCGGAACCAAAAGAATGACAAATTTTCATGTGACTCAAAAACTTTCCAGTAGATCGAAACCAATAGACAGAAATGAGGAACCGATTATACAAGTTTCCACCATTAAGTATTTATTGCATAGTCTGGTCATGGTGTCATCGAATGTATGTTTCAAACATAAATAACTTGTAAGGCCTTTGCGAATTTTCGCGATCGTGCAACGCAATTCATACATATAAATTGCAAGTGCCGCTTTGCAACTGTCAGTCGTCTGTAAAGAAGATTTACGAGCATTAAGTTTTGAACTTTACTTGACAATAATAAATCAAACAGTCTTGGTAGAACTGGCGTTAATCATTGTTGGACGCAATATAAATATTAATCATTGTAAAATAATCCCACCCCTCCAAATTTATCATCCTTTCTAGTTACTTTGACCGGATTTCTTGTGGTAAAAAATGTGTGGCCACTGGTAAAGAAACAGCGTAGCATACTTTTCGTTATTTTATTGTGCATGGCTGAAACATTCCGCCAATTCATACTTGATCATAAGCACTTGTGTTTTCCAGCAATTGTTCAAATGTTCACTTAGAGAGTTTGCATTTTTCTCAACCCATCGCACTCACCAAGTCAGATTTACCATGCCACAAAGATCAATAGTAGACTAGTGTAACGACAAAATAATAGAACAAATCTTATTATTTATCATCATGGTATGAAATCACAACAGATTGATTGTTTTTAATTTGAATATCAATAGAAGCTTTAAAATGCTGCAGTAACTTGGATCTTATTGATTAATATCGTTGCGTAATATGTGGATCGCCTGTTTTTGCAACAGATCAGCCTTACGTCAATACGAAGCCGCTACGCGACAAACGCGATAATTCTTTACGAGAAAATCAGTGTTTCGCTGTAGGCTGGAAATTCCCCGAAGGTGAAATTAAACTTGTTTGTCTGCAAATTTCCGCTCAAAGTGGATCACGTGCCTTGTGACAAACATGAGCAGGAACCAAAACCGAGGTTTCGCCGCCTAAGATTCCCTCGAAGTGACGCCTTATTGTTTTTTAAAAAACTCCAAAATATTGTGTGGCATTTCCGAGCCAGGTGTTGTTGATAGCGAAGACTTGGACAACTTTTAACAATACATAACCGTGGTGTTTTGTAGTATAGCCATTTTTTACTTTATTTTCCCCCAAAATCAAAATTTTTGGTTTCGAAAAAGCTTCTTTGCAAGGTTCTTCCCAATAACATGGTTCTCCACCTGTTCCACGTCACTCCCAAAGCAGTTGTGGTTTGCTTGAGATTGCGTTTTGCACGTGCAACCAGGATGCGTTTATTAGAATTATTTGTTGTTTGAGACACGTGCGTTTAATGTAATTTGAGAACACAAATAACTGTACGCCCTCTTGTCATAAGAAACTCAGCAACAGAAATATGACGCTTTGCCGGTTATTGCAACACACTTATGTGTTACACCGAAGAATTGTTTTGTCAAACAAATGATTCCACCTCAGATGATTCATCAAAAACACGTGACCGGGTCGAATTTTGGATGTGATGAAATTTGTTCCTACATTTAAAATTTTTAAGCCCGAGGGTGAAATTGCAGTTTGGCCTATTAAAATAACACTGTGGATCGTGATACCCAGAGGTTCTCGATATATTGAGGACACGCCTCCCGTACGTATTGGTCTAGCAACACCACAGTAACAATCTTACAGAAGTGTGCATGTTTACTTTGACATAACAACGAACCGTGAACAATGCTGTTACGTCCAAATTTGATATTTGGATTTCCTCATTTACTCGTATGTTTGGATTCTTCTTGCTGCTGTTTTTCGCGGCAACATCGCGACGGTGCGCTATAAGCCGAATCTGTAACGCACATTGAGTTTCACCTATATATACTTCACCACTGTCCTTGCAAGCAATCTGTTGTGTTTCTTTGTATTTGTTCGTATAGTTGCAAATCATAGAATGGAAAGCAAGGCAATCACACACGCATTTATAGGGAATTAAATTGCATTTAAAGTAACACGCACACAAATAATATTCACGCGGAAAGGACTGCGACACATTCCACGAATCACGCGACTGTGGCATGCACGTGCATTGTTGCCGCTGTATGTAATGAGACGTGACCTCAAAAGAATCAAATATAAAACTCCCTTGGGCTGGGCTGTGACTTCACGTTCATATAAACCTGTGCGATTACATCATGTACCAACCATCACATATATGTATTTACTTACATAGCACTATTCAGAACCGTGGTATAGAAAAATAATATTTTCAAATTAGATCAAAACATGATACAATGCATTTAGGGGCAGCACATACCATAGTACAAGTAAAGATTTATATTTATGATACTGAATCTTTCTTAAAGTCGAAGAACCTAAATTTTAATTATCGCTTACCTAATGGTTTACATTTTTTACATTTTTCGGTAATTGTATATGATTTTTTCTCCGATTAGTAATTTTTAACTTTTACGCGCGACCAATTTTTAGAACGTGTCCATGGCAAATTTGTGTGGTGTCGCCTGCAGTTTCCATGTTATGTGGCCACGTGACCAACTTACGTCATAGTCTTTTTCTCACAATGCAGTAGCGCCGCATAAGTCACGTAATATACTGTTCAAACCGGAGTGTATTTACATTTGCAAGGCGTTTTGATAGCATTGCATGTACGATTGTGGATTCTATATTGTGCATTGTCGCCACAATAACAAAATCTGAAAGTATCATATCGTATGTGAAGCTGCACTACTGGTTTTAGTGTGATATCAGACCCAGTGGGTAATATGCAGAAATCCGAACAGAGAGATTCAAGACCTTTTTATTTATTTTTTTTTTTCAATGCAACTGAAATATGGATTGTTCACAACAACAAGTATTCCAGTTCTATTCTTCGTCCGTGTCGTCATTTGCATCTGTAAAAACACGTTCACTGGATTCGATTGCGCAAGCCCACAATATACGTTACGCTGGTCTTACGTTAAGCATTACTTTCAAGATACAACCATTGTAATTTCTTATGTAACAGAGCAAGCAACAAACCATTGTGATTTCTACGAGGTGTGAATGCGTCGCCAGAGATATGCTTGGGACACTCCTCACAACCAACATCTCCATCTCCGTCCATTTCCCGTGCGCTGCAATCAGCAATATTGCATTTAAAACTCTATCTCACCATGCAAACTGATTGCAATATATTCATTGTGTCCAAATACCAATTATAGTTAGGACCAGCATGCCATATTAATCGCAGGAAATACAGTGCTTGAAGTAAAACATAGAAATATAAATTGCAAGAACCGATGCGAAACGACTGAATCTCACTTATGGTTGGGACCAAAAAAATATTTCCCAAGCATAATCTTGGCAACAAACAACCGACTCGTACACACTGTCTTTTTTCACGGTCCAAATAAAGTTTTTTCATACGTCTTGGCCGTTTTGTCAAAAAAAATCGTGTAATATGGAATAAAATTAAAAGGTATGCACCACTATCCACATCTAATTACATTGTTTCATTAAATCTTGCAATGATAAACATATCGAAAACCACAACTATTAAGATAAACATATCGAAAACAAAGGTTATCCAATCCAAACTACTTACTCTACGCCACCGAAATTTCCAACAGCAAACATCAGCATTAAACATGCCACAAGCAAAATGAATTTTTTCATGACTAGAATGAATTTTTCCCAAATTTTCTGCAAAAAATATGATACGAGGCCTTCTTCTTTAAGTCGGTAAATGACTATGAGTGAATAATTGGGAGCAAGCGTTAATATAACATATTTTATTACAACTACGTGGCCTTTCTGTTTGGCTAGAACCGCGTTAGGAGCGGAAGGGTTGAAGCATGCGACATATGTTGTCAACCGTACAGCTAAAAACCTTAGCATGCGCGTAAAAGTAACAAGCAAGTAGAATGCGCTATCCCACAATTACAAAAATATTGTCAATACTGCAATTTAAAAGAACACACACTGACAAGTTACTAAACGCATCAAACGTAGCATCAGACAACATATCGTTTTTTGAAGGAAATTGTTGAAAAAAACTCGCCTGGATAAACTCTGTGATATTTTGCATTTAACATTTTTAACAGCATAACACCAATTCTTAAAACCGAAAAATGGAAAAAAAATAAATCGATCAACCGCCGAGGATGGTGGAAACCGTGCTGGTGAGTATGTAGACCCTTATAGTGCAAATCATGTATCACACAATACCGGTCTAAGTCTTGATTTCCTGATCAAGCTATCACGAATTACAAAACAGACTTTGATGGGATGATGGAAACATTTCTTTTGTTGTAGAAAAAAACAACATTTTGACAATAAAAGCAACTCACATTCCTTGACGTTATGATATTGGAAACCTTATCAGTTAACTTTTTGCTTCCATTCACTTGGGTTTAGTGCTCTACGGCAGACAACACATGGCACATGTTTTGGCTGATCATTTCCCATGGCCGTTCTACCCAAGCAAAAAGTTGCGGAAATCAAATCATTGTTGTTATTATTGTTAACGCCCAACAGAACAGAAAAAAAAAATTATTTGTTGCTTGCCAATTAATGCGATGGGTGGGATGGTGGAATTAAACCAATTTCGTCTGATTTCTAATATTTCAATACCAAACTCTAGTGAAAATCAAGTAAACCACACCACCAAAAACCCTCATTTCAATATTTAGCGCTGATTGATGACACATTGTAACATACATAAAATTCGTTGTGACTTTAGAATCATAAACTTCTAGTTCAGCATGCGAGAAAAGTCCTAATTGAAGTAGCATAAACCACACAAAGATTGGACGGAATCACTTGGGTCAGTGATTCCCTACTTTTTTGTGGTTGAGTACCACTTGGAGGTAAAACAATTTTGTCGTGCACCACCTAATTCAGTGTTGCGAAGTAACGAAGGTAATTAACAATAGAAAATTTTGACATTACTTACGATTTTTCAAATTCGAACCATACCCGCAAATTACGGAAAGGTGCTTACGTAGCACCTGGAATGCAGTCGCGTACCGCTAGTGGTAAACGTACCTCCGGTTGGGAAATTTGCCCCGTCACCACGCGCCAACGATCGACTATTATCTCCAATTTGGTCTCCAGCGCCCTCCGTACGATTGCAAACGCCTCCAGGGGGCGCTGGCGCCCACTTTGAGAACCACAGTAAACACGTGCTTTCACGCACATGGAAAACATAGCAATTTGAAAAGTAACATTCCTAAATAAACTTGCTGGGAACTTAAAAATTTGTTTTACTTTTTTGATCACGAAAAGCCTAAAACGAATTTCCTGGAAAATAAGGCGCCAAACCCAAAAACAATTCTTTTTAGCGATTTTATAACAACCACGTGGCCTAAACAAACATTTCCCGCCACTTTCTGCTCTGGTAGAACCGCGTTGGGAGCGGAAGGGTTGAAACATATGACATATGTCGTCAACCATACACCCAAAATGCGCGTAAAATTAAGAAGGATCAAGTATTGGTTACTGCTGGGCTTGATAATGATTTCATCATACTTGAACTATTACCACGTTAGGTACTACATTGTATTTTGTGTTGCTTTAAACAAAATCTATTAAAGAACCGATATTTTGATGGTGTAAATAGTGCAACAACAGACATTTCATGGCGTATTACGAACTATTAAACTCGCCTTCTTCTCCGTCCACACTTGCATCTGTAAACATTAATTGGTGTTGGTTTGCAAAATTAAAGCTTAAGGAAAGTCTGCAGGCGGGATACCATGGTGTGCATCTTGACAATTCCGTTTAGATGCGAATTCGCCACCGGGTACTTGGTCCAGAAATTGATCATTATCTTGATCCCAACCTCTTCCATTTACTCTGCAATTTGTTAACAACTTATTTAAAAAGATATTCTTACCGTCGATAGACCTATAAGTTATAAATTTAACAAATGATTTGTTTCCTAACATTATTACGACCAAACAATATACTTATTCGTAACCACGATAGTAAGACACCAACAAATATACCCTGTCCCACACAATCAAATATACCCCATGCTAAATTCTCATGGTTTAAGTATTTTTAAACATTTTAAAACTATGTCAAAAAAACAACTCTCATAATATCGTTTAATTAGACTTTATCGTGTTTCAATGATCAAAATATTGTTAGTTCAAAACAGGTTATGTGATACAACACACTTACTCTTGGCAAGCAATCATCTTCATTAATCAGGCAACACATACAATAAATTTGATCATTGTTGAAGTAATATCAGAACTTTGATACCTAAATTTTCCCTGAAAAACGCACTTTTCCATTAAGTATTTTCCTTACATTTCTGTCAACTTGCATCAACTGAATACACACAATACAAAAAAACACGCTATAGAAATCATAAGTTCCGTTTCAATCCGTTGCATTGCAGGAGGTTTTTCGCTTCTGTATTCATCCAAAAATCATAATCCTTATTCTTGTGTGGAAAAGGTTGTTCGGGGACTGGAAGGTCCAGGAATTCACACAATGGTTTCAAACCTTCCTTTAATTCGTATATTAGCTGATGCTCTTCGGGAACTATCTAATCTTTCCGGATATAGTTACTACAATAAGGATAGAAGATTTAATGTTTGGCAATTTTCCACACTGAAAACAACCGTTCATTATTTGTACAGTTTTAAATAAAAAACTGATTTATTGCACCTGCTTTATGTTGCGTTCGTGTCTCCTCTTTAAACGTGTCAGAGCTTCGTCGCAAAGCGGAATGCCTTTAAAGTTTGGCCACCGTTTGTATTTTGCAGGAAAATGATCTGCAAAGCAAAATTCTCCGTCAAAAGTTAAACTTGTTGTGCATTTGTTTGTCAGGGTCAAAGGAGGTCAAACAACGACACGAAAAAAAACAACGACACGGAAAATACAGTTTGCCGAATGGTTGCATGTCTGTCCTTCGGGACTACAAGGCTCTGTTGGCCTTACGGCTATTTGCAACAAGTGGCCTGCAAATACACATAGATTGCGTTCATCAACAATAACAGTAAAAAAATAATAATGAACACGACAAAGTCGTCAAACATTTGTGAATGAATTAAACTTTCGAAAATAAACAACAAAAGCTCTTTAATTCTAAACATACGGCATGAAGTAAATCAGGCGTCGTGGTTTATTGACAGGCCCTAAAGATGTCTTGTTTATCTTATAGTTAATCAAGCAATGTACTCCCTTACAGCAGCCGTGAGCGATTGAGAAAAATATCCGTTTATGGTGTTGTAGTAAAGTTAATTTGTAATTAAAAATGTACTGATCTTTTGGCATAAACGTACTGTATTCTTGCGACGTTCCGTCTGCCATGCGGCGAGACTTCATCAGGTATATATATATGTTAATTTGTGTTTGAATGCTTTGACGTGTTAGACAGGTCCTTGCGTGGCGACTAAAGTTACTAGATTGGCAGTCAAGGCATTGCAATCAAGGCGGATCAGCCACTTTTTCCAAACAAGTCGAAACGAGATCTAAAAATATCAAGCTACCGCGGGAAGTTTGAACTCTCGATTCTGAGCTAACCAGGCCCAACACTCTATACCAACTGAGCTGGTTAAACGGTATATGTTGGCGCCAAGACAAACTGGTGCGCAGGCGCACAACTTGCCGGACGACCTTTACACATACGTGGGGAACAAACACAGACGGTTTCGTGCAAACGAATGACAGGCAGGTATGCCCGATTGCGCAATTCCTTATTTTGCGATTACAGTCAGGCTAGATTGCCTATTAATCGAGGAGTAATGTCAAAATCAAAACAGTGATAACAAAACTAAAAATGTACTCTTTATTCTAATCAAACTGCATGCGTGTTCAAAGGCATTGATAGGCTTCCTTTCCAGCTAAACAGTCAAGCAAAACTTTCACTTTGTGGTGACTGTACAGTCGCCGTTAATTATTTTGCACCAAACTAGGTGTATCCTGCCGAAACTAACCAAGGTGGAAACACTGTGGCCAAGCAAACGCTAAAACCAACAGTGCCGTCAGACTCCGCGTCACAAAGACACCACATACAAGCAATAGAGTCAATGGTGTATTTTTTTGCAGTGAGCGGCAGACACGGCACGATCTAATAGCGTTTGTTTTGCTTTTATTCGTATTTGTGAATTTGTTGAAGTTCATATAAGCTGTAATAACTCACAATGAATTTGCTGTACAGCATTTGCAGAGAGTAGAAAACATCGAATAGGCAGCTATATAACGTATGAGAAACGACATTCCTTTGAAACATATTACAAAACCTATACCTAAACAAAGCACAAAAGCGACAAGTGAATTTCAATGACGCATAAAATACATGGACGTCGAGTATGGTTTCTAATATTCTGTGAGCATTCCTTTGAAGCACAAGCTAACCGCAAGCGAATCGCCGTATCAGCTGAACGAGGCTAATCATTGACCGAATCATTACGCAAACACCCGAATTGCTTCCGCCACCTACGCCACTGTCGACAGCGAGGCAATTGGAGCTGTTTATTATGCAGGAAAGTCGCAGAGCAATGAGACGTGTAGACCCACCTGATGGTGGATGGGGTTGGGTTGTAGTTGCAGCAGTTTTTATAACAGCCATGTTAACCTTCGGTTCAATGTCTGTTTACCCATTGTTTTATGAACCACTGATGCGAGAATTCGACGTTGGTCTTGGCGAAGTTACGTGGCTGACTGGGTGTACAGAGTTTGGAAGAATATTTGGATGTAAGACCTACTTCGTACCTAATACCTAAAACCGTTGCCATGCCGAACTTACGTGTATGTAGATGTTACCACTGGAACACTGATAGCTAAGATGGGATTTCGAGGAACAAGTTTATGTGTATCGATATTATGCGGAATTTCCATTTCTGTTGCTTCATTGGCAAATAGTCTGGTACTGGTTTTCGTGTTTGTTGGGCTTGCAACTGGTGAGAGTAGTTTTCCTTTCCTTTCTCAGAATATTAATCTCTAAGGTTACAACACGACACCCAAAAAACTTTTTCTGTCAACTTAAATGATATCTATATGGACATATAGTTTTTAAGATATAGAAGAGCAAGGCTTTGCCTGTCTCAAATTGACTTACAAAAGCATCTTATTATATGACGCAAATCTCATTTTATAATATTTTTTTCAGAACAACTATATAAAAATTTTTTTAGGTGTAATTCTTTCCATTTGTGGGGTAACATATGCAGCGTTAATCCCCCGATACTTCAAAAAGAAAAGAGTAATGGCTATATCACTAGCACTGTCCGGAACACCTGTGGGTTTATTGGCACTGGCACCTTTCATGCAATTCCTGATCGAATTTTACAACTGGAGAGGAGCTGTATTAATACTAGGTGGCCTGACATTGAATTGTGCAGTGGTTGCGTCTTTGTACAGACCTATATTATTAAATTCTGACCCAACTCCATCGGAAGAAAACTCTACTGAAGACAAGAACTGGAGACAAGCCTTAAAACCACTTAAGGAGGTTTTGGTTTTGCCAAAGTTTTGGATATTTTCGGTGATATGGTTACTCATGCTTAGTACTTGGTTACTCTACATGAGGTTTCTAGTGCCCTATTCACTGTCACTGGATGTGGAACCTATGATGGCGTCACTGCTCCTTTCAATATACAGCGGAGTAAGCATTTTTGCAAGGATAGCATTCGGGATTCTTGGTGACAGGAAGAACGTTAATATTGTTTGGGTTCTAATCATCACCGGAACGATGGGGGCTTTTGTTACAGCTTCTATGTGGTTCGTGCATAACCTTGTGGGTCTTATACTCAACTGCATTGCCCATAGCTTAGTGAGCGGTGGAATACACAGTATGTACGCACAAGTTATGGCCAGTGTATTAGACGACAAAAACTTGACCTGGGGCTTCAACACTAGCGGTTTGTTATACTCAGTTTTAGGATCGTGGGTTACCCCACTTGTGGGTAAGGAACCATTGCAAGGTTAATCGCTATATTTGTTTCATATTTTGTTTTTGTTCAGGTATGCTTGTCGATGAGCTCAGCGACATTCGATATGCGTTTATTGTTGCAGCGCTGATGCAACTTTTGGCAATATTTCTCCACATTCCACTGCTGAGTATTAAACGCCGCTAGTTTGGAGACTGGTTTTGTGAAAGTTCCAACACCGTTCAGCAGTTTGCACGGAAACTAGTTGTTGTGGAAACTGCGGTTTAACTGCCTTGGTATCTATACAATACGTTGTTGATTAATTTTCGTACACTCGGAATAAACGAGCACAAACACTTAGAAGAGGGCGTCTTCGCGCGAAAAATACATTCATTATGTTAAACTTTTCTTTCGTTATTCAACAAACCTTTATCAGGATGTACTTAATACAGAATATTTGTTAAGTCGATCAATATTCATTGCACATCGCTAAGAATGATAAGAACTTGCCCAGCATCTCTGCATAACCTGTATACCAGCACGCATTTTGTTGTTACTACGTAGATCACAGGTCGGCAACACATTACACTCTTTTTGTACAAAGCTCAAACATGTTTAGAGACGAAAAAGTTAGTGGGGATTATTTTGAATCTTCAACGCAAAAGAAACAGGAAAGTCGCAGCACAATGAGACGTGTTAACCCACCTGATGGTGGATGGGGTTGATAATTTTTTTTACACTTTTCCCCGACAAGTTGCAGCGTGATCTGAAAAATCCACAAATCCATAACAAATATAGGACACAATCAAATAGGTCACTGCAGTCATTGTTGTTGGCAGCAGCCAGTTCTCCTTATACTCAACAGACATATTCCGATGATTTTGCCAGAAAATATTGCATGGAACTCTATAGATTTTTTATGTCGAACTCTTAAGTTTGAAATAAAATTTACCACAAGAGCGAGCTCGAGAGCTTATTGCTATGCGACTAGGGCGGGTGACTGGCAGCAATGGTCAAACATCCGAGCTATATACCTAGAAGAAAACGGGATACGTGTACAGATTATCCTCGGTTCAAATCCCAGTGTGGTCAAATGAAGTAATTTTTTCATCGTGTATGATGTTGTTGCTTTACCTGTTACAGCGCAAGATATTACTACAATAATTTTTTTCCTATTGTGAAAAAACTTCCACTTGATTTTGCATGATTTAGTAATGGTAAATTTAGAATCTCACGTATTTGCAAAAACTACGAAGATAATTGACAGGAAATTCTCTGAGGAAAACGTTGTCCTGAACAAACGCAATGTCCTTTGATAGACAGCGGAAGACCACCATAGTCAATGTGCACAACAATGCGTGAAGTGGGGTTCGGCTGTTTGAAGTACGGATATAGCAACCTTGTGTGGTGCACCTGAGCGTAACCACTTAGCACGCTAGACTCCAAACAAAGCATGTGGATCTTGTTGTGTCGCTGGAATATGATTAAGCAATGTGAGAATGTTTTTGAATGGCCACAAGCAATGCTCGGCACAACTTGACACAAAACATGGCGCGACCGAAAACACATGAAAGAGTGACCAAGCATTTAAACTTTCTCAGCTGACTTTAAAAGTAATTTTATTTTCAACAAATTACAAAACAATTTATTGAAATGTCAAAAGAAAATGGAGCAAGATAAAGCACAAACCATCTTTTTTAGCTCCATTTTTAAGGAAACCCCACAACGATGAATTTATAGTGGTGCCTACAGTACAGTGGAAACATTTAAAACGTTGAATATCCCTTGTCGAAGATCACAGTAAAGGGTTCCGCTTGCCTGCCCATCGAAATATCGGATACAAAGCTGCCAAAGTTGTTATATGAGGTGTGTCATGTTTGTTTTTGCTGACTTGGCGTTCACTGAGCAGTGTTCAGCACGAAATTGGGTTAGACAGCTTTGTGGATGTGCATTGGACCATGACATGGCGGGACAAACCTCTCGTTTGGCTGGGACGATGATTTAAATTAGCTGTTAGTTAATTACTCTTAATGCGCTTGCGTAATGCCTGTTTATTTTAAAACATGTTATTATTTGGAGACCAACAACGTTCAGTACATTTGATTCAATCCTTACCTAATGATCCACTAGATCCACATGCGGAACTGAAATGTGCAACGAAACTTAGAAAAATTCATACAAAAACTTCGTGTGTTGTTTTCTATTTGCTTTTTTACAATGGAAAACGACATAAGCCTTATGTTTTCTGAAAGTTAATAAATTGCAATTGAAAATTGGTTATTTTCACATTTTTCACGGATCAAAATTTTACTTGTCGATGAATGTTAATGGTGGGGCATAAAATCTTTAGTAATAGAACAATCATTGCAAAAAACGTTTGCGAATACAAAATGTAACTTTGAAAAATAAAAACACGATACAATGAAAACCAAACTACTATATTTCCTTTGTGTTAGTAAACAATCTACACGTTTTAAGGATAGTTTCGTAGTTTTCCACAATTTTAGTTTTTTCGTAATCCAGTCGGAGGTCCTATTTCTGCATCATCATTCAACCCTTGCGGGGGTTTCACCATATCCGAATCCCTTTTATGTCGAATTTCTGCATTATCATTGAATCCATGCGGAGGTTTTACATTTTCCGAATCCCTTTTTTGTCGATCTTCTGCATTATCGTTAAATCCAGGTGGAGGTATCACACCATCCAAATCTCTTTTTTGTCGATCTTCTGCATTATCGTTAAATCCAGGTGAAGGTATCACACCATTCAAATCTCTTTTTTGTCGATCTTCTGCATTATCGTTAAATCCAGGTGGAGGTACAACACCATCCAAATCTCTTTTTTGTCGATCTTCTGCATTATCGTTAAATCCAGGTGGAGGTACCACACCATCCAAATGTCTTTGTTGTCGATCTTCTACATTATCGTTAAATCCAGGTGGAGGTATCACACCATCCAAATCTCTTTTTTGTCGATCTTCTGCATTATCGTTAAATCCAGGTGGAGGTACCACACCATCCAAATCTCTTTTTTGTTGATCTTCTGCATTATCGTTAAATCCAGGTGGAGGTATCACACCATCCAAATCTCTTTTTTGTCGAATTTCTGCATTATCGTTAAATCCAGGTGGAGGTATCACACAATCCAAATCTCTTTTTTGTTGAATTTCTGCATTATCGTTAAATCCAGGTGGAGGTACCACACCATCCAAATCTCTTTTTTGTCGATCTTCTGCATTATCGTTAAATCCAGGTGGAGGTATCACACCATCCAAATCTCGTTTTTGTCGATCTTCTGCATTATTGTTAAATCCAGGTGGAGGTACCACACCATCCAAATCTCTTTTTTGTCGAATTTCTGCATTATCGTTAAATCCAGGTGGAGGCATCACACCATCCAAATCTCTTTTTTGTCGATCTTCTGCATTATCGTTAAATCCAGGTGGAGGTACCACACCATCCAAATCTCTTTTTTGTCGAATTTCTGCATTATCGTTAAATCCAGGTGGAGGCATCACACCATCCAAATCTCTTTTTTGTCGATCTTCTGCATTATCGTTGAATCCAGGTGGAGGTATCACACCATCCAAATCTCTTTTTTGTCGATCTTCTGCATTATCGTTAAATCCAGGTGGAGGTACCACACCATCCAAATCTCTTTTTTGTCGATCTTCTGCATTATCGTTAAATCCAGGTGGAGGTATCACACCATCCAAATCTCTTTTTTGTCGATCTTCTGCATTATCGTTAAATCCAGGTGGAGGTATCACACCATCCAAATCTCTTTTTTGTCGATATTCTGCATTATCGTTGAATCCAGGTGGAGGTACCACACCATCCAATCTCTTTTTTGTCGATCTTCTGCATTATCGTTAAATCCAGGTGGAGGTACCACACCATCCAATCTCTTTTTTGTCGATCTTCTGCATTATCGTTAAATCCAGGTGGAGGTCGGACAATATCCGAATTCCTTTTATTGTAAAACTCTTTTCCGTGGGAACAAATGCACAATCCACAGAAAATCAAGAAAATTAACGCAATGTAAACTTTCCTTTCCATGCTTTCGTATGCTAAGTCTCAACTTACAATATCAAATACTCGTGCTTTCCTACATGTCCAAGTATAAGTGATTTTGGTCTGGGAGAAAAAAAAGATTGATATTGACGGAAATTAAGTGGATACAGTCCTATAGCGCCATCGCGTGCTATCATTACCATACTGTTGCTATTTTACTACGCCCAATTTTAATAATCTTCTTGAAGCTGTTTGAGAAATTTTTACCACTTCTCTCATTACTTACAAATATGGATGTTCTTGTTTTACTTGGTGAATTTTACTTCTCACATAATAATCTATGGTTTCGGAAACTTACAGCAAAACTTCTTAGCACGTTTACAATAAGTATGTTTTGTTCTGACTTGGCTTTCACTGAGCAGTGTTCACCACGAAATTGGATAAGTCAGCTTTGTAGATATGCATTTCACCAAGACAAAAATAATTAAGAAACGTTTGTGAAAGCAAAATGTAACTTTGCAAATGTTGGACATCATTGCTCTAATCACATTGCAAAGGAAGCTAAATTACAATATCCTGTCTGTTAGTAAACAATCTACGCGTTGCAAAGAAAGATTAGTTGATTTTAACAATTTTAGTCCCTTCGTAATCCCGTCGGATGGTCTGTTTCTGGATTATCATTGAAATCCCGTCGGATGGTCTATTTCTGGATTATCATTGAGGTTTCACACTATCCGAATCTCTATTTCCTCTGTATTTTACATTGTCATAGAAAGGGAGGTAACAAAATATCCGAATCCCTTTTTTGTTGATTGTCTGGTTTGTTGTTCAATCCGTGTTGAGGTCTCACAAAGTACGAATCTAATTTTTGTCGAATTTCCCTTTTTCATCAAACTCTTTTCCGTGGAAACAAAATAATATTCCACGCATGATAAGTAAAAGTAACATATTGCGAACTTTCCTTTCCATGCTTTCAATCTCAATATCAAAACTCTTACAACACAATATCGCTCCCCGTTAGGTTTGTTACCAGGCAAATGGATGCGTGTTACACGGGATCTTATCCCTGCGGGCAATGCGTCCTTCGTGAAAACTATGGTTCACCCAGTATGCACACATTTACTAAATTAATTGGAAGGGTGAAGATTTCCCAGCATATGTCTTGTAAGAGAATTGGAATATATGTCGCCACATCCATTAACTGCAAAGAGCAATATGTGGGTAAACAAAAACAGCTTTTCCACCGTAGACCAAGGGTCACATGGGCCAAGTTTGGCACAATGAAGCGGTACGACGGAACGGCACTTTTTGTCACTTGCGTTTGCTTTTCAACCGTTAACGTATGTGTCTGCTGCACAAAGACTTGAATCATATTGAGAACGTTTTGCACAAAAGTAGTTATTACCCCATAAAACCCTTTGAGATTGTTTTTAAGAGTATACACACATATATATATATGTACACATACAAAAAATAGTTGAAAATAGACACGAAACATATGAAGAAGAACGTACACAAAATGTGAACAGATACCCGTTGACGGACGAACAATGAATCAGAAAGCTACAAGGATTTCACGAAGAAAGCGAGTTGTGGGGTTAAGGTTTTCTCGTGAGGTCCGGATTAAGTAACATTGTGTGGTGAACTTGAGCGTAACGACGTTGTACGCGAGTCACTAAGAAAAACATGTGGAGCCACATGTGGCGCTGGAATTTTAACAACTTATGGTTAAATCTATCCATTGCTTTGTATTTGTACAGAAGCGTTAACAAGTCATACATGCAGAATATTTTAGCACCAATACTCATGGTAACAGCATGGAAATGCCAATGCATGAAATATTACTGCGTTATTTGATACGGTGGTAGAGATCCCATACGTATATGTGAAGAAAGTCTTGCAAGTTGTGCGCTTGTGCACCATGGTACCTTAGCCACAATATATCCCGTGAAACCACTGAGCTCCTGTAGCTCAGTTGGTAGAGCGTTGGTCCTGGTTTGTCCAGGGTCGCGAGTTCAAACCTTACCGGGAGCTTGATTTTTCATATCCTGCTCCGACTTGTCAGGAAAAAGTGGTTGATCCAGCTAGGCTGCATTGCCTGGGCTGCCAAGCCTGATAACCTCATGATCGCGATACGTTAGCTGTGATCGCCAAGCAAGGACCTGCGCAGTGGGTCGATCCTGTCTATCATGCCAATGCATAAAGAATTACTTGTTTATAATGATTAACGGATTTGCGGTAATTGATTTGTTGGACATTGTAAAAACGTTTCTTTTGCGAAATATTGTATTTCAGTTTCAGTATAGTCTTTTGGTGTCCTGAAAGTGAAACCGAACCAAGTAATGAGAAGTTGTTGGAAAAGTTAGAGCGTCGGTATGGAATTAGGGGGAATGCCCTACAATTCCGCAGTTACCTTGTAGGTAGAAGTCAATGCACTAGAATAGGAAATTCTGTGTCGGATATTAAACCCATAACATGCGGTTGACCACAGGGTTCGCCATTAGCTCCTTTACTTTTTTTATTGTACATTAATGACCTTCCGCAAGTATCCACTTTCACAACCAAATTGTTTGCTGACGACACGGTTCTTTCCATGACCTCCCCATCACTTACTGACTTACAATCCCGTGTTAACGAACAACTCACAAATGTTGACAACTGGTTAAGGCACAATTGAGTTTCCCTCAACATTCGGAAAACAAAGTTCCAATTGTTTTCACCTTCCACTTCAAGCACCAGCGATATCACCATCACCATCGGACATGAAAAACTTTTGCGATCAGATATTATTAAGTACCTCGGTGGTATTGATGACAAACTAACCTGGACAACTCATATACATTATTTGGAACAGAAATTGTCACAAGCATACGGCTCTTTTTTTCAGTTGCGAAATTATCTTGACGTTAAAACGTTGAGAAACGTTTACTATTCATTTGTATATTCCCATATTCAGTACGCTATTGGTGCTTGGGGTGGAGGATCGGCACTCTCACTGAAAAAACTCAACACTATTCACAATAACATACTCCGTTCCATAACCTTTAGTTCCTTTCAAAGCCACGTCACGCCATTATACAAGAAATTAGATCTCATAAAAATTAGAGACATTTACAAACTCGAACTGGCCAAACCAATGCACGATTTCCATACCGGCAATCTACCGGCCTCCTACAACTCGTTATTTTCGTTAGTAGACACAGTGGACGATCATTTCACAAGAAATGCATCGAAAAAGAACTTATTTCACCCAAGGGTTAACACCACCTTCGGCTTACGCATGGTAAAATTTAGGGGTCCACAGATATTGGAGGTAATAAACCCTTCCATTAGATCGTTCTCCCGTCAATCATTTAAAAAAAATCCGCCTATTTTTCACAGCTCAGTATTAACCTCATTTTCATCCACCCTGTTAGCAGTCCGTTTTTCCCTTTTTCTTCGTAGTCCTCTTGTCGTTTATTGCGTTTTTCCTTTCCTTTCTTTCTGTTTTTTTCTTGTGTTTTTATTTATACTCCACTGTACACTCTACGCCTAAATCAACAATTTACTGCCGTAGGATCCGTTGTTGTTTCACTATCAAACTAATTTACTATCAAACCGAAATATGTAAAAAAAACATAAAACCGGCTAAAGCCGTAAAATCCACCAAAACAAAAGCTGACAAGACTAAAGGAAAATAGTTAATAATAGAATTTATAACAATGACCACTTTCGGGGACTGGAACGCCCAGGAATTCACAGAATGGTTTCCAACCTTCCTTCACTTCGTATATTAGCTGCTGCTCTTCGGGAAATTGTCTAAGCATTCCAGATATAGTTACCAGAATAAGGATAGAAGATTTAATGATTGGCAATTTTTCACACTGAAAACAACTGTTCATTATTTGTGCGGTTTTAAATCATAATTCTGAACTTATACATTATGAAGCAAATCAGGCGTCGTGGTTTACTGACAGGCCCCAAGGATGTCTTGTTTATCTTATAGTTAATCAAGCAATGCACTCCCTAACAGCAGTCGTGAGCGACATGGCGTCGAGTATGGATTCTAATATTCTGTGCGCAGACCTTTGAAGCACAAGCTAACCGCAAGCGAAACGCCGTATCAGTTGAACGAGGCTAATCATTGACCGAATCATTACGCAAACACCCGAATTGCTTCCGCCACCTACGCCACTGTCGACAGCGAGACAGTTGGAGCTGTTTATTATGCAGGAAAGTCGCAGAGCAATGAGACGTGTAGACCCACCTGATGGTGGATGGGGTTGGGTTGTAGTTGCAGCAGTTTTCATAAACGCCATGTTAACCTTCGGTTCAATGTCTGTTTACCCATTGTTTTATGAACCACTGATGCGAGAATTCGACGTTGGTCTTGGCGAAGTTACGTGGCTGACTGGGTGTACAGAGTTTGGAAGAATATTTGGATGTAAGACCTGCTTAGCAAGCAAAATATGTTCATACCTAAAACTGTTGCAATGCCGAACTTACGTGTATGTAGATGTTACCACTGGAACACTGATTGCAAAGATGGGATTTCGAGGAACAAATTTATGTGTATCGATATTATGCGGAATTTCCATTTCTGTTGCTTCATTGGCAAATAGTCTGGTACTGGTTTTCGTGTTTGTTGGACTTGCAACTGGTGAGAATAATTTTCCTTTCCTTTCTCAAAATATAAGGTTACAACACGACACGAAAAAAAACTTTTCCCGTCAACTTAAATGATATCTATATGGACACATAGTTTTGAAGATATAGAAGAGCAAGGCTTTCCCTGTCTCAAATCCCATTTTTTAATATATTTTTTCAGAACAACTATACAAACATTTTTTTAGGTGTAATTCTTTCCATTTGTGGGGTAACATATGCAGCGTTGATCCCCCGATACTTCAAAAAGAAAAGAGTAATGGCTATATCACTAGCATTGTCCGGAACGCCTGTGGGTTTATTGACACTGGCACCCTTCATGCAATTCCTGATCGAATTTTACAACTGGAGAGGAGCTGTATTAATACTAGGTGGCCTGACATTGAATTGTGCAGTAGCTGCGTCTTTGTACAGGCCCATATTATTAAATTCTGACCCAACTCCATCGGAAGAAAACTCTACTGAAGACAAGAACTGGAGACAAGCCTTTAAACCACTTAAAGAGGTTTTGGTTTTGCCAAAGTTTTGGATATTTTCGGTGATATGGTTACTCATGCTTAGTACTTGGTTACTC
This sequence comes from Ascidia mentula, assembly GCF_947561715.1. NCBI lineage: Eukaryota > Metazoa > Chordata > Ascidiacea > Phlebobranchia > Ascidiidae > Ascidia > Ascidia mentula. Next base: position 16,544,011 of record NC_138568.1, on the reverse strand, counting down.
TACATGAGGTTTCTAGTGCCCTATTCACTGTCACTGGATGTGGAACCTATGATGGCGTCACTGCTCCTTTCAATATACAGCGGAGTAAGCATTTTTGCAAGGATAGCATTCGGGATTCTTGGTGACAGGAAGAACGTTCATATTGTTTGGGTTCTGATCATCACCGGAACGATGGGGGCTTTTGTTACAGCTTCTATGTGGTTCGTGCATAACCTTGTGGGTCTAATATTAAACTGCATTGCTCATAGCTTAGTGGGCGGTGGAATGCACAGTATGTACGCACAAGTTATGGCCAGTGCATTAGACGACAAAAACTTGACCTGGGGCTTCAACACTAGCGGTTTGTTATACTCAGTTTTAGGATCGTGGGTTACCCCACTTGTGGGTAAGGAACCACTGCAAGGTTAATTGCTATATTTGTTTCATATTTTGTTTTTGTTCAGGTATGCTTGTCGATGAGCTCAGCGACATTCGATATGCGTTTATTGTTGCAGCGCTGATGCAACTTTTGGCAATATTTCTCCACATTCCACTGCTGAATATTAAACGCCGCTAGTTTGGAGACTGGTGTTGTGAAAGTTCCAACACCGTTCAGCAGTTTGCACGGAAACTAGTTGTTGTGGAAACTGCGGTTTAACTGCCTTGGTATCTATACAATACGTTGTTGATTAATTTTCGTACACTCGGAATAAACGAGCATAAACACTTAGAAGAGGGTGTCTTCGCGCGAAAAATACATTCATTATGTTAAACTTTCGTTATTCAACAAACCTTTATCAGGATGTACTTAATACAGAATATACTGCTAAGTCGATCAATATTCATTGCACATCGCTAAGAATGATAAGAACTTGCCCAGCATCTCTGCATAGCCTGTGTACCAGCACGCATTTTGTTGTTACTACGTAGATCACAGGTCTGCAACACATTACACTCTTTTTGTACAAAGCTCAAACTTGTTTAGAGCCGAAAAAGTTAGTGGGGATTATTTTGAATCTTCAACGCAGAAGAAACAGGAAAGTCGCAGCACAATGAGACGTGTTAACCCACCTGATGGTGGATGGGGTTGATAAATTTTTTACACTTTTCCCCGACAAGTTGCAGCGTGATCTGAAAAATCCACAAATCCACAACAAATATAGGCCACAATAAAATAGGTCACTGCAGTCATTATTGTTGGAAGCAGCCAGTTCTCCTTATACTCAACAGACATATTCTGAAGATTTTGCCAGAAATTTTCTCATGGAACCCTATAGATTTTTTATGTCGAACTCTTAAGTTTGAAATAAAATTTACCACAAGAGCGCGCTCGAGAGCTTATTGCTATGCGACTAGGGCGGGTGACTGGCAGCAATGGTCAAACATCCGAGCTATATACCCACAAGAAAACGGGATAAGTGTACAGATTATCCTCGGTTTAAATCCCAGTGTGGTCAAATGAAGTAATTTTTTCATCGTGTAAGATGTTGTTGCTTTACCTGTTACAGCGCAATATATTACTACAATAAATTTTTTCCTATTGTAAAAAACTTCCACTTGATTTTCGCATGATTTAGTGATGGTAAATTTAGAATATCACGTATTTGCAAAAACTACGAAGATAATTGACAGGAAATTCTCTGAGGAAAACGTTGTCCTGAACAAACGCAATGTCCTTTGATAGACAGCGGAAGACCACCATAGTCAATGTGCACAACAATGCGTGAAGTGGGGTTCGGTTGTTTGGAGTATGGATACAGCAACCTTGTGTGGTGCACCTGAGCGTAACCACTTGGCACGCTAGACTCCAAACAAAGCATGTAGATCTTGTTGTGTCGCTGGAATATGATTAAGCAATGTGAGAATCTTTTTGTATGGCCACAAGCAATGCTCGGCACAACTTGACACAACACATGGCGCGAACAAAAACCCATGAAAGAGTGACCAAGCATTTAAACTTTCTCATATGACTTTAAAAGTAATTTTATTTTCAACAAATTACAAAACAATTTATTGGAATGTCAAAAGTAAATGGAGCAAGATAAAGCACAAACCATCTTTTTTAGCTCCATTTTTAAGGAAACCCCACAACGATGAATTTAAAGTGGTGCCTACAGTACAATGGAAACATTTAAAACGTTGAATATCCCTTGTCGAAGATCACAGTAAAGTTCCGCTTGCCTGCCCATCGAAATATCGGATACAAAGCTGTCAAAGTTGTTATTTGGGGTGTGTCATGTTTGTTTTCGCTGACATGGCGTTCACTCAGCAGTGTTCAGCACGAAATTGCGTTAGACAGCTTTGTGGATATGCATTGGACCATGACATGGCGGGACAAACCTCGTTTTGCTGGGACGATGATTTTAAATTAGCTGCAAATCTCAATTTTATGTTAGTTAATTACTCCTAATGCGCTTGCGAAATGCCTGTTTATTTTAAAACGTGTTATTATTTGGAGACCAACAACGTTCAGAACATTTGATCCAATCCTTACCTCATGATCCACTAGATCCACATGCGGAACTGAAGTGTGCACTGAAACTTAGAAAAATTTATACAAAATTTTCGTGTATTGTTTTCTATTTGCTTTTTACAATGGAAAACGACATACGCCTTATGTTTTCTGAAAGTTACTAAATTGTAATTGAAAATTGGTTATTTTCACATTTTTCACGGATAAAAATTTTACTTGTCGATGAATGTTAATGGTGGGGCATAAAATCTTTAGCAATAGAACAATCATTGCAAAAACGTTTGCGAATACAAAATGTAACTTTGAAAAATGTCGCCCTTCACTACGCTAAACACGATACAATGAAAACCAAACTACTATATTTCCTTTGTGTTAGTAAACAATCTACACGTTTTAAGGATAATTTCGTAGTTTTCCACAATTTTAGTTTTTTCGTAATCCAGTCGGAGGTCCTATTTCTGCATTATCATTCAACTCTTGCGGGGGTTTCACCATATCCGAATCCCTTTTATGTCGAATTTCTGCATTATCATTGAATCCATGCGGAGGTTTTACATTTTCCGAATCCCTTTTTTGTCGATCTTCTGCATTATCGTTGAATCCTATTGGGGGTACCACCATATCCGAATCCCTTTTTTGTCGATTCTCTGCATTATCGTTGAATCCTGGTGGAGGTACCACCATATCCGAATCCCTTTTTTGTCGATTTTCTGAGTTATCGTTGAAACCTAGTGGAGGTGCCACCATATCCGAATCCCTTTTTTGTCGATTTTCTGCATTATCGTTGAATCCTGGTGGAGGTACCACCATATCCGAATCCCTTTTTTGTCGATTTTCTCCATTATCGTTGAAACCTAGTGGAGGTGCCACCATATCCGAATCCCTTTTTTGTCGATTTTCTGCATTATCGTTGAAACCTGGTGGAGGTATCATCATATCCGAATCCCTTTTTTGTCGATTTTCTGCATTATCGTTGAATCCCCGCGGAGGTCCCACCATATCCGAATCTCTTTTTTGTCGATTTTCTGCATTACCGTTGAATCCATCTGATAGTCGGACAATATCCGAATTCCTTTTATCGTTGAACTCTTTTCCATGGGAACAAAAGCACAATCCACACAAAATCAAGAAAAGTAACGAAATGTGTACTTTCCTTTCCATGCTGCTAAAATCCTGACTCTCAGCCCACAATATCAAATATTCGTGTTTTCGTACGTTCCCAAGTACAAGTGACTTGGTCGGGGAGAAAAAGGGACTGATAATGACGGATATTAAGTGGATAAAGTCCTTTACCGCCATCGTGTGCTATCATTTCCATACTATTTCTATTTACTACGCCGAATTTCAATATTCTTTTTGAAGATTTTTGAGAAAGTTTATATAACGTCTCTTATTGCATACGTATGTGGCTTTTCTAGTTTGCTTAATGCCAAGCGAATCATTATGTAGCTGGCTAACGTCATGAATTATATTGAGAACTTTTTGCATAAATGTAGTTAATACCCCATAAAACTTTTCAAATGTTTTCATGAGCCCTAAAGTTCCGCAAAGTTTAATGTGGAGCACGTTTTTATAATCTGTTGTGTCAATCTGACGTTTCCTTTGAACCAGTTGAATTTGAACGCAAGAGCGAGCTCGAGAGCACATTTATTTGCGACTTTGACCAAACTTTTACAACAGGGCGGATTTGCGGCCAAGCACGCGACCCATATAACAGATGGAAAACCTGATTGGGATTTTTTTCCTGTCGAACCTGGTTTCCAACATTGGTGCGGTAAAAACATATTTCATTTGCAAATTGCGCATGTTGCAAAAAAACTACAAATTCTATGCTGTCCAAAATATTTACACGAGTTATTAAGGACAGTTTTCTCATTTGAGCAAACAATAAAATTTATATATTTATAGAAACCAAAAATTAGATGAAATTAGACTCGAAACTTATGAAGAAGAACATATACACAATGTGAATTAATACAAACCTATTGATGGACGACCAATAAACCAGAAGGCGAAAAGCTTTCACGAAGAAAGCGATTTGTGCTAGGGTTAAGGTTTTCTCCGGCTGTCCGGATTAAGTAACATTGTGGTGAACTTGAGCGTGACAACGTTGCCCGCGAGTCTCTACGAAAAGCTTGTGGAGCCAGATGTGGCGCTGGGTTAAATGCTCTGCATTGCTTTCTATTTGTACAGAAGTCATGATGAGTTTTATATATACAAAAAAATTTCCCTTATATATAATTGTGATCATGGTAATTACACAGATATAAAAATATAAAGTCGTTATCGTACCACACATAATTTTTACATAAGATCAATAAAAGTTTTCCAATTGGTTGCTCGAAGAGATGGCGGCTAAAATGTTGTACGTACATTCTTACTGTGTTGCATCTAAAAGTCAGTTAAGTATCTACAAATTGCAAAAATGAATTGGCATGCTATTGGTATATAAAGCAAAACAAGGCACAATTCATATTATTTTGGCCTAATCTTCAGGAAAACTTACATTGCCAGAACATTGAAAGAACTTGAACGTTAGGTGTTCTTTGTCCGAGATCACGCGAAAGGGTTCCGCTTGACTGTCCATCGAAAAATCGCTTTTGGAAGAGCGTCATGTTTGTTTTTGCTGCCTTGGCGTTTACTGAGCAGTGTTCCGCACGAAATAGGCCTACGGTTAGACAGCTTTGTGGTTGTGCATTGGACCACGACATGGTGGGACAAACCTCTCGTTTGTTGGGACGAGGATTTTCCGTTGTTCGTAGATCTCAACTTTAAGTTATCTAATTACTTCAAATACGCTTATCAAGTTTTATAAATTTTGAGATTTAGAGACCAACAATGTTTAGTCATCTGTTCCATTTCTCAACTAATACCCCACTTGATTTACAAGCGGATCTGAAATGTGTACAAGCCAGATCTTCAGTTTTGTATTTGTTTTTTTTTGCAGCTAAGCCAGATAAGCGTCGTGCTTACGGAAATTTGCAACTTGTGGCATCAAAAATAAAATCGTCATTTTCACATTTTTCAAAGATTAAGATATTTATTGTCGGTAGATTTCAAAGGTAGAAGTTTTAAAATGTTTGACTTCATAACAACCTTCCGAAAAATATTTGCTATGAAAAAATGTAATTTCAAAAAGCGTCGGCAGGCCTAAATACGGTATATAGAAAGCCAAGCTATTACATTCCTTTTTTTGTTAGTTATTATTTACACGTTTTAAGGAGAGTTCAGTAATTTTCCACGATTTTCGTCCTTGCGTAATCCCCGCGGAGGGTATATTCCTGCGTTGAATCCCCTTGGAGGCATCACACCATTCGAATCTCTTTTTTGTCGATATTCTGCATCTTCGTTGAATCCCCGTGGAGGTATCTCATTATCCGAATCCCTTTTTTGTCGATCTTCTGCATTATCGTTGAATCCCAATGGAGGTCGGACCATTTTCGAATCCCTTTTATCGTTGAACTCTTTTCCGTGTGAACAAAAGCACAATCCACACAAAATCAAGAAAAGCAACGAATTGTGAACTTTCATTTCCATGCTTTCGAAACCTGACTCTCAGCCCACAATATGAAATACTCGTGTCTTCATACGTTCCCAAGTATAAGTGATTTTGGTCTAGGAGGACAAAAGGCTTTATAACTACGGAAACCCTTTGGCGCCATCGTGTGCTTTACTTTCCATACCGATTCTACTTTGCTGTGGACCGGTCAAGCATCTAAACTTCCTCAGTCGTTTAATCACAGTTAGTCAGTTTAGCTTCAACAAATTGCAAAATAAAATAATATTTGGTATTTCGATTTTACATTAAGCAAACGAAGGCACAACTGATATTTATTTGGTTCATTTCAAGGAAAAAACCAGGGGGGCACGACCAACGCGCTGACTGCGCGCAACATGCTCCACGGTATTAACTACGTGGTTTAATATTCAAAAAACGACTCGACTTCAACGAAAACTGTTTCGATAGGTCAATTCCATATTCATTCTTGTTAACTTGTTGACAATTTCAAGTCATTTGAAGGCCAACACTGCAAATGACAGTCGTGCAACCTCTTTTCACAGAGGGCACGACCAACTCGCTGACTGCGCGCAACATGCGCCACGGTATTAACTACGTGGTTTAATATTCAAAAAATGACTCCACTTCAACGAGAACTGTTTCAACAGGTCAATTCCATATTCATTCTTGTTAACTTGTTGACAATTTCAAGTCATTTGAAGGCAAACATTGCAAATGACAGTCGTAGTTCTCTTTTAATAATGTTGTTGTAGGATGTCTCGTTAAAAATGACCAGTTCCACATCTTTGTCCGATTTACATTGTACGTTGTTATTCGGTGTGTCACAAACCTCAAAATCTTAAGTAGACTGCATCTCAGGAGGGATATTATGAGTGAAATTGTTTTGTTTGGGAAGCATTTGCTGCATTTTTGCTTGTATATTGCGTACCTTGGTAAATATCGCTTCCGTGTAGTTCTTGATCTTTTCATCTGAAAGCACAGCACTTGGGGGCGAAACGTCAGGAATTGCAAGTTTTCCTATTCTCATCACTTTCACACCGAACAAAGAAACCCGTCTTGTTGAGGTACAGAATAATGACGTGATGCTGACTTACCTTTCGTTTTGCCAAAATCGGACACAAATAAGCCTTTGATCTGTGACGTCACAGTGACGTGTTTTATCTGATGCCAGAGCTTGCCCTAGCCTATGCAGAAACGAAGTTTGGGGATTTTCCTATCTTTGAATTCACTACTGCGATAAAGGTTTAAGATGACGTGAAGCGTATTAGATGTTGATGTACCTTGAGTTTTGCGTAAGTTGCCATGTCTTTCCCACATGCACTTTAATCGTGGCCAGGGTTTCGAAACGGATTGTCGTATGGTATAGTTAGAACTATATTACAGTGTTTCCCCACCTATGAATCACGGCATTTATTTGGAGCGCCAGATGTTGTAAGTAATGAATACCATAAAGTCATATGTTTACTTTGGCGACAAAAAATGTTTTTTATGGAAAAAAAGTTGAAATTTGACCGCAGCAAAATAGAATCGACATGGTAAAGAAAGCACACGATGGCGCTAAAGGGCTGTATGATATCGTGATCAAAGATTTTGGTCATTGTGATTGAAAGCATGTAAGGAAAGTTCGCAGTATGGTAATTTTACTACTTTTCTGTGTATTGTGCTTTTGCTCCCACGGAAAAACGTTTGATGATAATCCACCGAAAACGATTTGAAGAACATTTAGTTCACTCGCAAGTATTTAATGATGATATGCAAATTCGACTCAACAGGGACTTCGAGTAATGTGGAACAGATTTAACAACAATAAAGAAAATCAACAAAAAACGGTTTAAATGATAATGCAGAAATAGGACCTCCGTTGGGATTACACAATTATTGAATTGTGGAAAAATACTAAACTATCTTTCAATTTCTTCAATTTGTCGTGTCAGTCTCTGATCTATGACTATATGCTTGCTTGTGCACTGCTTTTATAAGAGACTGACTATGAAACCATTTAAACCATTTTAAATTTAGAGAGGAGTTTTCCCTGTAACGCTGTAAAGTCAGTCTTAAAGATATGAAGGTTATAATGATGTTATTCAAAGGGCGGGGGTCGTGTTTAATGCGGTTACGTGTTTTCCAAATGATGTGGGTTAAAGAGGAGTTAAAAAGGGCTGTTAGTGTCGATGCGTAAGGGGTATCGTGTTGGGGGAGTTTTGGATCGTGTTGGGGGAGTTTTTGGAGGTGTAAAGGGGTGTCAAAGCAAGGAACGGTGTCGTTTAGTAAGGAATTGAGGGTTTTTCTAACAAGATTTAACAGGGGTTGAATTGTGGGGCAGTTATGAAAGAGATGTGAAAAGGTTTCAGAGGGGTAAGTGCAGAGGTAACAGTGGGGGTCTTTGTCGAGTGGAAGAAAGGTTTGTTGGCATTTAAGAGGGAGGATTTTGTAAGTAAGGCGGCAATTGATGGTTTTGAGATGGTTAGGGAAAATATGGTTATGAATTTGTGTCCAATCTGTCAGGTTGAGGGGGTTTGAAGAGGTGTTGGTTAGTCTGGTGCAGAGGGGTTTCAATTTTGGGCAAAGGAGTTCCTGTTCTGTGGGGATTATGGAGGTTATTAAAGAGTAAATGTATTGATAATGAGGGGAGGGTGTTGTTGCGTGAGGGAGAAAGTTACGTGTCCGGAGGTCGACGAATTTGGAAATTTGGATTTCGAGGTTGTATTCAATGAGGGAAAGTTGGGATGTAGTTAGGGTGTCAAGGATGCGATGTTTATAATATTTTTTTGAAAGGGGAGAGAAGATAAAGATCAGAATAGAGGGGGTTGTTGGCCGCGCCGTAACCGCCAAGGTCACGGAGGGCTGCCAAGGTGTTAATGGGAAAAGTAGGGTTGTTTTGGCCTACGATAAAGCTCGCCACGATGCTGTCGACTCGCTCGCGTTGCCGGGATGGTAGGGGATAGGTGTTTGCCATGTAAGAGATTTTGGGTGAGAGCATAGTTTTGGAAAGGATGCATTTCAAATCGAAAGTTAGAAAGGGGTTGCTTATAGAGGTGGCGCGGGTTTGTAAAGATGATTTTTTTAGTGTCTAAGTTTTAGTTGGAGAAGAAGCCATGGGAAAGAAATAGAATCAAAAGCTTTTTGGAAATCGAGTGAAATGAAGAAAGAGTCCGAATTTATTAAAGGGGCGTGATAATAAAGTTTGCGAAGGAGGGAAGTGGCGTCCGATGTTGAGTTACCGGGTGTAGAGAATTGGTTGGGGGATAGAATTGTGGAGATGAAGGGTTTGATGCGGAGGTTGAGGATCTTGTGGAGTATTTTGAGGTCTGTATTGAGGAGAGAGATGGGTCTGTAGTTGTTTAAGAGGGCCGGGTCGTTCTTTTTGTGGATGAGTGTAAGGTGTCCGAGGTTGTATTCCAAGGGGGTATATGCGTTAAGATAGGCGCAGTTGAGGGCTTTGGGTTAAGTCGGCCCCGATGAAATCCCAGCAGAGCGAGTAGAACTCGATGCTGAGACCATCAGGACCGTGGGTTCTGCCAGAGGGGATGTGGGGGAGTGTGTTTTTGACTTCTTGTTGGGTACAGGGATTTGTCGGCTATATTTTAAAAATGTGGGTCAGAGGAGAAAGATTTGATGATGGAAGAGCGGGCTTTAGAGAGGTAAGTGTTGTTAAGGGACTTTTTAAGGTATTGGAAAAGAGCTAGGTTTTGTGGGGTGGGATTGTCGTTGACTGTTTTTCTAGCGTTTTCAAATTGTTGCTGGAGGTGTTGGGATTCGTAGCGGTATTGTTGGGCAAGGCGTTTGGAATGGGATTGTAGCAGGGTCTTGAATTTATATTTAAGTGTAAGCCAGTATTCCATGGGGTTGGGGTGAAGAGGAGCCAGACTTTGCCAGAGGGGGTAATGTAGAGAGAAATCTTGTTGGAAAAGGGAATCAGTGAACGTGGCGGTATTATTTTTCCACGAGCCTTTGCCCCTTGGGGGAGAAGAAATATGGTCAAGGTCTTCCAAGGGATGTGTCACACAGCAGCGTGGTTCCTGAATTTCCAACCGGGACATCTTGCAAACGCAACCCGGTAATTGCTGTGCGATAAGACTGCACTTTATCGGTTTGTTGCGCGCCTACCAGAGCCTCGCAATCAAGGTCGAATAGAGACACACGTAGGGCACTCAAGAGAGACCTGGAAAGTGAGTCCGCGACAGCATTCGACTTGCCGCTACTGTGCCGGACATCGGTAGTGAACTCTGGAATGGAAGAAAGTTGACGCTGCTGGCAAGCAGACCAAGGGTCGACAGCCTTCTTGAATGCGAAAGTAAGGGGCTTGTGGTCGGTGTACGCAGTAAACTTGCGCACTTCCAGAAAATAGCGGAAGTGCCTGATTGCCAGATGCAGCGCAAAAAGCTCGCGGTCAAAGGCGCTGTACTTTGTTTCCGGCTTTCTCAACTGACGGCTGAAGATAGCAAGTGGGGCCCAATGACCGTCGGAAAATTGTTCAAAGACTGCACCCACAGCGGTCGCAGAGTCATTTGTCGTGAGCGCGATGCAGGCTTGCCACTGTGGATGATGCAAAAGCGTAGCATTGGCGAGCCACACCAGTTGTTTAGGTTTGCCCGCTAAAGTACCATAAAGCGGTTTCATAATATTGGCAATATTGGGCACGAACCTGTGGTAGAAATTGACCATCCCTGAAAACTCCTGTAAACCTTTGATGGTGGTCGGCACAGGGAAGTTCATCACAGCGTCAATTTTGCTGGACAAGGGTTGGATGCCGCAGTGGTCGACGAAATGCCCAAGAAACTCGATGTTACTTTTGCCAAACTCGCACTTTTGTACGTGCTTTCGTACTGCGCCCCAGCTTGTTGCAACCAAACACGTGGCTGGGTTGGCCAGTCTCCATGACTCCAAAAATAACGGTTTTGGAGCCTCGGGGTCACCAGTAATGCTGTTGATGCTTTATTGCGAGAGTTAGAAAGGGGCGAGCAACACAAAAAACACGAGTACATAAGGCGGCAATCACGACACGGGAAAAAGGCAATAGCACGCTTCAATGCAGAGGCGAACACTACAGTTCGGTCGCCACAATATCTTCAATATGTGTGTTAAGCTGTTTGTTCACCTCCAGTTTGTGAGTCCTAAAAATCGGGCATGCAAATGCAGATCATTGACAGGTAAGGAATTTAACAATCGGACCAGGTATGCGTTCCTATTTTTTTTCAACAAGTTTCATAATTGTTACATGTCTGAGCATACCATCATCATTTATGGTACCAGCTTGACGAAGGCCCTTCACAAATTTCTCGCACCAGGCCTTACTATGCAAGTGAGGATTTATAGATTTATGGTTCAAGTCCAATTGCTTCATTTGACATAGTTTCCTTTTCCTAACGTTGTTGTAGGATGTCTCGCTGAAAATTGCCAGTTTCCCATGTTCGTCCGATTTGTATTTTTCGATGATATTGTGTGTCACCAACCGCAAAATCTTACGCAGACTGCATCTTAGGAGAGAGATTATGAAGAAAATTGTTTCGTTTCGGGAAGCATTTGCTGCACTTTTGCTTGTATAATGCGTAGCTCGACAAATGCCGATTCCGTGTAGGTCTTGATCTTTTTATGTAAAAACTCAGCACGGGGCCCGAAACATTAGGAATTGCAAGTTTTCCTATTCTCATCACTTTCACACTGAGTGAAGAAATCCGTCTAGTTGAAGTACAGAGTAATGTCGTCATGCTGCTGTACTTTCCGGTTTGCCAATATACCAAGACAAATAACCCCTGGTTTGTGACGTCACAGTGACGAATTTTGTGTGATGCCACAGCTTGCCTTGACCCTTGAAAGAAACGTACTTTGGGGGTTTTCCTGTATTTGAATTCGCTACAGCGATAAAGGTTTATGATTATTGGTCGCCGCTATTATCAGTATAGTTTTCTACACTAAGTTGACGTATAAGCGAAAAACTTTGAAAATACGTGAATTGTAGATGTACCTTTAGTTTTCCACAAGTTGCTATGGCCAAACCACATGCACTTTAATCGTGCCCACAGTTTCGAAACGAATTGTCGCATGTTAAAGTCACGACCTAAAAGTTTATCCCCTGAAAATGTACTTGAATCGGCAGTTGTTGTATGTAAAACATAGCATAAAGATTTATGTTTTGTTATACCACAAAATATGTTGATATTTGACCGCAGCAAAATAGAATCGGTTTGGCAATAAAAGCACACGACGGCGCTAAAGGGGTGTATCTACTGAATTTTGATCATTTATGAAGTCCTTTTCACCCACGTCTGGGATCTTCGATATTGTGGTTTAGGAGTTTGAATATTGGAATTAAAAGCATGGAAATGAAAGTTCGCAGTATGTAACTTTTATTGATTTTATGTGGTTTGTGCTTTTGTACCCACGGAATTTGATGACAATCGTCTGAAAACGATATTGATGAACATTAAAGTTCTTTCGCCAGAGTTCAATGATAATGTGGAAATTCGACAAAAAAGAGATTCGGATAATGCGTTCGCGAAAAACATTCGCAATAAAAGTAAAAATGCCCAGTTCAATTTCAATGTTGTTACATGTAAATTTTAGAAAACACAACGCTTATCTCGTTTCGCTTTAAAAAGGAAATACAAAATTAAACACGAATTTTTTGTATGAATGTTTCGGATTTTGTTGGGAGATCTGGTGAAGCATTAGATGTGGAATGGAACAAATGTATTGAACACTGCTTGTCTCCAAATCAAAAAATGTTTAAAAAATGAACAGTTATTTGGCATGTATCAAATAATTAGTTGAGATTTACGAAAAGTTCCTCGTTCTAGTCAATCGCGAGGTTTGTCCCACTATGTCATGGTCCAATGCACAGCTGCAAAGCTGGCTTTTCGTAGTTAACACTGCATGCTGATAGAACGCCAAGTCAGCGAAAACAATCTTGACACACCTCCATTTACAACTTTGGCAGCTTTGTATCCGAATTTTTGGATGGGCAGGCTCGGACAAAAACATTCAACGGTTAAACATTTTCATTGTAATGTAGGCACTACACAGTGTTCGGAAAAAATAAGGCGCAACTCATACTTTTTTCGCTTGGTCTTAAGGAAAACTTACATGGCCAGAACATTGAAAGACCTTGAACGTTAAGTGTTCTTTGTCCGAGATCACGCGAAAGAGTTCCGCTTGCTTGCCCATCCAAAAATCGACTACAAAGCTGCATTTGGAGGTGTGTCATGTTTGTTTTTGCTGACATGGCGTTCACTCAGCAGTGTTCCGTACGAAATTGGTTTAGACAGCATTGTAGTTGTGCATTGGACCATGACATGGAGGGGCCTTTGGCTGGGACGAGGATTTTCTGTTGTTCGTCCATTTCAACTTTAAGTTATTTAATTACTTCCAATGCGCTTATATTTTTTTTAATTTGGAGATTTGGAGACCAACAATGTTCAGTACATATATTCCAGTCCTCACCTACAACCCAACTCGATCCATAAACGGATCTGAAATATGTACAATAAATCAGCAAAGTTCGTACAACACTTTTGTGTTTGGTTTTGTATTTGGTTTTTACAGCTAAGCCAGACAAGCGTCGTGCTTCCGGAAATTTGCAAGTTGCGGCATCAAAATTAAAATTATCATTTCCAATATTTCCAAAGATTAGGATATTTACAGCCGTTAGATTTCAAATGTTGAAGTTTTTGAAATGATTTTCTTCATAACAATATTCTGATAAATATTTGCGGTGATAAAATGTAACTTAAAAAAACGTGGGTAGGCTAAAATATGGTATACAGAAAGCCAAGCTATTACATTTCTTTTTTTGTTAGTTAAAATCTACACCTTATAAGAAGAGTTTAGACCTTCCGTAATCCCCGCGGAGGGGATATTCCTGCGTTTTCGTTGAATCCGGATGGAGGCCCCACCATATCCGAATCTCTTTTTTGTCGATTTTCTGCACTATCATTGAATCCTGGTAGAGGAGGTCCCATCATATCCGAATCCCTTTTTTGTCGATCTTCTGCATTATCATTGAAACCTAGTGGAGGAAGTCTCACACCATCCGAATCCCTTTTTTGTCGATCTTCTGCATTATCATTGAAACCTAGTGGAGGAAATCTCACACTATCCGAATCCCTTTTTTGTCGATCTTCTGCATTATCATTGAAACCTAGTGGAGGAAGTCTCACACTATCCGAATCCCTTTTTTGTCGATCTTCTGCATTATCATTGAAACCTAGTGGAGGAAGTCTCACACTATCCGAATTCCTTTTTTGTCGATCTTCTGCATTATCATTGAAACCTTTGGAGGAAGTCTCACACTATTCGAATCCCTTTTTTTGTCGATCTTCTGCATTATCATTGAAACCTAGTGGAGGAAGTCTCACACTATCCGAATCCCTTTTTTGTCGATCTTCTGCATTATCATTGAAACCTAGTAGAGGAAGTCCCACACTATTCGAATCCCTTTTTTGTCGATCTTCTGCATTATCATTGAAACCTAGTGGAGGAAGTCTCACACTATCCGAATCCCTTTTTTGTCGATCTTCTGCCGTATCATTGAAACCTAGTGGAGGAAGTCTCACACTATCCGAATCCCTTTTTTGTCGATCTTCTGCATTATCATTGAAACCTAGTGGAGGAAGTCTCACACTATTCGAATCCCTTTTTTGTCGATCTTCTGCATTATCATTGAAACCTAGTGGAGGAAGTCTCACACTATCCGAATCCCTTTTTTGTCGATCTTCTGCATTATCATTGAAACCTAGTGGAGGAAGTCTCACACTATTCGAATCCCTTTTTTGTCGATCTTCTGCATTATCATTGAAACCTAGTGGAGGAGGTCCCACACTATCCGAATCCCTTTTTTGTCGATCTTCTGCATTATCATTGAAACCTAGTGGAGGAAGTCTCACACTATCCGAATTCCTTTTTTGTCGATCTTCTGCATGATCATTGAAACCTAGTGGAGAAAGTCTCACACTATCCGAATCCCTTTTTTGTCGATCTTCTGCATTATCATTGAAACCTAGTGGAGGAAGTCTCACACTATCCGAATCCCTTTTTGTCGATTTTCCACAATATTGTTGAATAATCGTGTAAGACCTCCAATGTTTTCCGAGATCGTTTTCAGCCGATTATCGTTCAAATCATTTCCGTGAGAACAAAAACACAATCCACACAAAATTAGTAAAATTAACGTAACGCTACCTTTCCTTTGCATGTTTTTCGAAGTCTCTCAACTTACAATATCAAATACTCGTGTTTTCATAAGTTTCCAAGTATAAGTGATTTTGGTCTGGGAGAAAAATGGGATTTGACACTGAAGGAGGTGATGCACATACAACCCTTTAGCGCCACCGTGTGCTATCATTTCCATACAGTTTCTATTTTACTACGCCCAATTTCAATATTCTTCTTTTAGTTGTTTGAGAAAATTTATTTAGAGAGACTCTGGTTTCTCTTCACACGCATAAATCTTTCGCCTTTTACTAAAGACTACCTTTTCCGAGGTATACTCTGTTCTACGAGTCGTTTCTGTTTATTAATATTCTGGTTGGTGAAGGACAGTGATCAAAGGACTACCATATTATTTGGAACTCCTTTCGAGACGAGAATTGCTAACCGTTATATGAAAGTGCAGAGGAGGCTTGAGGTCACTTGTTTAGTTAGCCCGGCCCTTTTTAGGGCTACTATATTGCTTTGTAGTAGCGGTGAGCGGCAAGTGGCCAGCGTGTGTTTTGTTTATTTGACACACAATTTTGTTGCGAGATGGATTTTGCCAGAGCTGTAGCCGGGCCAAGTGTGGCGGCTCTTTCTGTGCCAGGAACTGATCCGTTCGATACAGACGAGAATCTTGAAGTGGACGCCCGCTTTAATCCGGGCCTGAAACGTCCAGAAATACACCTACTATTGCGCCAATTGAATGTTCGCTGGCGAAATACCCTAGAAGGTATTTTTCAATTCCCTAATGGCAGAGTCAAATTTTTTTGCCCGACTATGGAGAAAGCCCGAAGTTTAGCCATGACGTTAAGAGCAAGTGGCAAACCGGTTTACGCAACCGCGCACTGCGAGGACGAGGAACGGGTTTTTTTAACGAGGGTCCCCCCGCGCGCCACGATGCAATCTCTACTTGCATATTTTTCGAAATACGCCCCGACACTTCGCGGATGGAAGCTTTTTGATGACTTCGGTCTATATGGAGGCAGACGAGTTATTGTCATGAAGGCCTCAGTGTTAAAGGAGAATCCGATTCCCGAGCGTCTACGCCTCGGTAGAACATTTGTTGAAATTAAATATAACGGTCAGCCCAGGAAATGTGAATTTTGCGCTGAAATGGGCCACACGAAAGGCGATTGCCCCAGCTTCGCGAAGCACGTAGAAGACCGTAAACGGGCCGCAGCTGCAAAAGGTGGCAACACCGACGATAACGCGCAGAACGTACAAGCCGACGCGCCCCTCCCCACGGAGAGCAAAGATAAGAAGGCGCCAGAGGCGAAAGCGCACGACGCCACAACGTCAAGTCTGGCGGGTGATGTTGCCCCAGACCCCATCGAAAAAGTATCAGCTGAAGTCGTGCCACCTGTGCACCTGCATGTGCCAGACACGGCAATTGATAACATTAAGTCAGGTGTTAATTGTAAGGTGACAGCTGATATCGCTGACGCCCCTCCGGCAACTGTGGTGACTGACGTCACACCTGGTCAATACAAAGAAGTGACCGCTGAAGTCGGTGACTCTGAGCCACCGACTGTGACGGATGACGTCACCAAAAGCGGCAAGAAGCCATCAGAGGCGCAACCCTCTAGCGCTACAACGGTGCAAGGCCAACTGAAGACACCAGAGGCGGTGCTTCACAGCTTGCCGAAGCCAGTGTTGGCTAACACCGCCCCAACCCAAACCAACAGCGTGCAACCACCTCCATCAGCAACATCCACCCCCAAGTCAAACCCCAACGAAGGATTCACGGAAGCTCGCTCCCGCAAACGGAAGAAGAGCCCAACCACCCCAAAGTCGAAGAAGACACCCTGCTGCAGTACAGCATACACAACAGGCGAGAGTATTAAATGCCTATGTAACAACTTGCACCTTAAGTGCAGATGTGGCAATTGGGCCTCAGAAGAGGCTTACCTCAGCCCTTCACGCTGTTTAAACATCAAATGCCAGCGACTTTTAATAGCGTGTACTTGTGGATCATGCTACAACCTTGCGCCGGGAGAGAAACTAGTGTGTAACTGTAAAGCAGTGATACCAGATGATTTTAATGCATCGTGTTTTTAAACAACCACAACCCCATTAATTTTGTCCCGTTTTTGTTTACTTTCTGTTGCACCCACTTTGTGTTAATTCTATAATGGCGTCGTATTTAAAGATATGTACCCTTAATGTTAACGGCCTTGGCCAAGCCCCCAAGAGAAAAGCCCTGTTCCGGTACCTTTCCTCTTTAAACTTTGACATTTTTTGCCTTCAAGAAACTCATTCTACCCCCCAAACCGAATCCCTGTGGAAGTCCGAATGGACTTCTGGCCCCATCCTCTTAAACTCGACACCTCTAAAAGGCCCAGCCTGCGGGGGTGTCGCAGTTCTTCTAAACTCCTACAATCTTCGAATTCTTAACTCCGTTTCTGACTCTGACGGTCGCATCATTGCGGCCGACATTTCAACCCTGACCCACACCTTTCACTTAGTTAATATATACGCACCCTCTGGCACAAATCACTACATACTCAATAATAAATTCTTCGATTCTCTCTACCCCTACATTTCTTCTACCCATCCCATTGTTTTCACTGGTGACTTTAACTGTGTAACTGACCCTACCTTGGACAAACACCCCCCAGTACCCAATCGACAGCCCAGCTACAACCTTATAAAATTATTAACAACTTTTAACCTACAGGATTCATTTCGGCTGCTTCATCCAAACCTCCGCCAATTTTCCCGTCGTGCCCTAAATACACAGTCCAGAATTGATAGAATTTATCTTTCCTCTTCGTTAATTCCCAACAAACATTTATTCATCCCATGCCCTTTTTCGGATCATGATTCAGTTTCGGTTTCCGTCAACCTTATCTCTGCCCCACCCAGGGGACGAGGTACCTGGAAGAACAACACTAAAACCCTTAACGACCCTTTTTTTCGCCTCGATTTTCACCGCTATTACCCTCTTTGGCAAACTCTCGCTCCTTTCCACTCTAACCCCATGGACTTTTGGATAACTCTTAAATTTAAATTTAAACAATTGATAAAATCCCACTCCAAACGCCTGGCTCAAGAATCCCGCGACCAAACCTACACCTTACAGCAACAACTCGACACCGCCCGTCAAATTCTCAACGACAATCCCTCTCCCGATAACTTCCGTATTTTCCAATCTATCAAAAAAAACCTAAACTCTCTTTACCTTTCTAAATCCCGTTCTTTAATTCTAAAATCTCTTTCCTCCGACACCCACTTTAAGAATATAACTGATAAACTCCTTTACTCCCAATTGCTCCCCTCACGCCTTCACAGTCCTATACTAGAACTTCAAGACACTCATGGCCTCCCTCTTTCTACCCCCAAGGAACTTCTTTCCCACACCCGGCAATTTTTTGAAACTCTTTATTCCGATCAACACCTTCCAGTACCCGACCCTTCTAATTTATTTGTTAAAACCCCTTTAAAAGTAATACCAGATCAATTCCTTACAACCTTATCGAATCCCATCACACTGCACGAAGTAAGAAAAACACTTTCCCTTTTTCCTTCAGGCAAAACCCCCGGCCCCGACGGTCTCAGCAGCGAGTTTTACTCGCTGTACTGGGACCTCATCGGGGCCGACCTCACCCAAGCTCTCAACTACGCATATTTCAATTCCTACACCCCAACAGAATTTAACCTTGGCCATCTGACCCTAATTTTCAAGAAAAATGACCCCACTCTCCTCAATAACTATAGACCCATTTCTCTGTTAAATACTGATCTTAAAATTCTCCACAAACTTTTGAACCTAAGACTCAAACCCTTTATTCCCAAAATTCTTTCTTCAAACCAATTCGCTACCCCCGGCTCATCCACATCCGACGCAACTTCACTCTTACGCGATCTTCACCACCACGCATCCTCCATCAATTCGGACACTTTCTTCATTTCCCTAGATTTTCAAAAAGCCTTCGATTCTGTTTCATTCTCCTGGCTACTTCTTCAGTTAAATCCTCAACGCTTTCCCACTTGCTTTACTAATTACCTTTCTGCCCTTCACTCTAGCGCCAACTCCCGGGCCTTCGTAAACGGCTTTGCCACAACGGACTTTCCGATCAGGAGAGGTATCAGACAAGGTGACCCCCTTAGTCTGAACCTCTTCCTGATTGCCCTAGATCCGCTTCTCGTTGCCCTTCAAAACGACCCTGCTATCACTTCAACCCCGGTGCCATGCCGCAACACACCCAAGGCAATCGCTTACGCCGATGACGTCACCCTAGTGGTGGCTCATCGGCACTCCCTCACCAAAGCCCTCGGTCTCATTGACAATTTTGCTAAATTTTCTGGTTTAAAACTCAACCCCACCAAAACCGAAGCGATTGCCATCCTTCGACCTCCCCTTGACGACCCAACCTTGTGTAATATAAAGTGGAACCCTAAATCGATAAGCCCGTTAAATACCCCAATAGGCGCACCATCAGACATCACCGCGACATGGCACAAAGCAATCACCTCTTTACAATCCCGCGCCAGATCTATGAGCAACCCTTTTCTTACTTTTGACTCTAAATGCATCCTCTCAAAAACTATACTTTTACCCCAAATTTCATACCTTGCTAAAACTTACCCCTTACCACCCCAGCAACGAGAACGGATCGACGGCATTGTGGTAAAGTTCGTCGTCGGCCCAAATAATCCAACCTTGTCAATTAACATCCTGGCAGCCCGTCGTAACCATGGTGGTTACGGCGCGGCAAACATTCCCCTCTACGCTGACCTATCACTTCTCTATTCTATCAAACAATATTACAATCACCGCCTTTTGGATTCCCCAACTACTCCGCAACTTTCCTTCATAGAATATAATCTTGGACTCCCCCTCAGCAAACTTTTCAACCTTCGTACTAGGAATTACCTACCACACGCAACAACACCTTCTCCCCACTATCTATATATTCTAAACCTCCTCAAATCTTTAAACCTTACCGAAACTGAACTCATGACCCATAAACTAAAGCCCCTCTATCACCGTATCGTGGACGAATCCACCACACCCCATCATTTCAACGACTGGTCTCAAATCCACCACCCTATCTTCCCCAACTACCTTAAAACTTTTAATTATCGCCTTACCCTTAAAATTCTTCCGCTAAAATGCCAACGAACCTATCTTGCCCTGGATCAAGAACCCCACTGCTACCTTTGTAATTCCTCATTAGAAACTTTCTCTCACCTTTTTCACAACTGTCGCTCTATTCAACCTCTTCTCACCCAAATTAAAAATATTTTCCGAACTTTAACTAACTCAAACTCTTCTCTATTTGATACACCTTTACACATCGTCTTTCCACAACTTCATAACATAACACCATACACAAAAACATTAGCAGCATTCCTTAACACCTCACTTACACACACTATTTGGAAAACACGGAACAGAATTAAACACGACATACGACCCATCAACGACATTTCCCGGCATTTGGTATCATCCTTCAAAACCTCTGTACACTTTAAGCTAGCTATCCAACGGAACAGGGGCAACCCTTTTCTCGAGGAAGTCTTGGCTGATGTTGTTAACGCCATACCCAACCAATGAATCGCAAAAATCGTGCTCTACCGCCCTCTCCCGGATGACACCCCAAAATTACACCTCCCTGTTCTTTTGTATTGTATATTGTATATATTGTAAATTGTACCTACATGAAAACTACTCTCCCGGCAAAATGGACAAAATCTTGCCTTAGCGCCCACTTGCGGACCTTATTGTAAGAGCCATTTGACCACCTTATGTCAGTACCCGTCAATCTTTTTTGTGTACCCGTATTTGTTGTGTCATTGCGAATTTCCTTAATGATCGATACCCCTTTTTCTTTCTTGTTTTTTGTATATTGTTGTGTTATTGTTATCTTCTGTTAATGTTCGACTTTTCGTTGCTACGTACATGCACTCTTTGTGTTGATTATTTTTTGTTAACGTTCGTTAACGATATTTCTTTATTACACACCTGTACTTGTTGAAAAAAAAAAAAAAAAATAAAATAAAATAAAATATAGCCGACAAATCCCTGTACCCAACAAGAAGTCAAAAACACACTCCCCCACATCCCCTCTGGCAGAACCCACGGTCCTGATGGTCTCAGCATCGAGTTCTACTCGCTCTGCTGGGATTTCATCGGGGCCGACTTAACCCAAAGCCCTCAACTGCGCCTATCTTAACGCATATACCCCCTTGGAATACAACCTCGGACACCTTACACTCATCCACAAAAAGAACGACCCGGCCCTCTTAAACAACTACAGACCCATCTCTCTCCTCAATACAGACCTCAAAATACTCCACAAGATCCTCAACCTCCGCATCAAACCCTTCATCTCCACAATTCTATCCCCCAACCAATTCTCTACACCCGGTAACTCAACATCGGACGCCACTTCCCTCCTTCGCGAACTTTATTATCACGCCCCTTTAATAAATTCGGACTCTTTCTTCATTTCACTCGATTTCCAAAAAGCTTTTGATTCTATTTCTTTCCCATGGCTTCTTCTCCAACTAAAACTTAGACACTAAAAAAATCATCTTTACAAACCCGCGCCACCTCTATAAGCAACCCCTTTCTAACTTTCGATTTGAAATGCATCCTTTCCAAAACTATGCTCTCACCCAAAATCTCTTACATGGCAAACACCTATCCCCTACCATCCCGGCAACGCGAGCGAGTCGACAGCATCGTGGCGAGCTTTATCGTAGGCCAAAACAACCCTACTTTTCCCATTAACACCTTGGCAGCCCTCCGTGACCTTGGCGGTTACGGCGCGGCCAACAACCCCCTCTATTCTGATCTTTATCTTCTCTCCCCTTTCAAAAAAATATTATAAACATCGCATCCTTGACACCCTAACTACATCCCAACTTTCCCTCATTGAATACAACCTCGAAATCCAAATTTCCAAATTCGTCGACCTCCGGACACGTAACTTTCTCCCTCACGCAACAACACCCTCCCCTCATTATCAATACATTTACTCTTTAATAACCTCCATAATCCCCACAGAACAGGAACTCCTTTGCCCAAAATTGAAACCCCTCTGCACCAGACTAACCAACACCTCTTCAAACCCCCTCAACCTGACAGATTGGACACAAATTCATAACCATATTTTCCCTAACCATCTCAAAACCATCAATTGCCGCCTTACTTACAAAATCCTCCCTCTTAAATGCCAACAAACCTTTCTTCCACTCGACAAAGACCCCCACTGTTACCTCTGCACTTACCCCTCTGAAACCTTTTCACATCTCTTTCATAACTGCCCCACAATTCAACCCCTGTTAAATCTTGTTAGAAAAACCCTCAATTCCTTACTAAACGACACCGTTCCTTGCTTTGACACCCCTTTACACCTCCAAAAACTCCCCCAACACGATCCAAAACTCCCCCAACACGATACCCCTTACGCATCGACACTAACAGCCCTTTTTAACTCCTCTTTAACCCACATCATTTGGAAAACACGTAACCGCATTAAACACGACCCCCGCCCTTTGAATAACATCATTATAACCTTCATATCTTTAAGACTGACTTTACAGCGTTACAGGGAAAACTCCTCTCTAAAAGGCGTCCTGGACGACGTCAAAAATTTCATCACCCAAAACTGGTAACCTTCTCTCCACCCCCCAGACAAACAACTACAGATCGACGTATTTGTTACAAGTATTATTTTTTGTGTATATTTTTTGCGTATTTTTTTGTATTTTTGTGCACTCTGTTCGCGTTATTGTTAACGTAACTGACCCTTTCCCGCACTTTTCCTCTCTCTCCCGAAAATTTCTCTATTTCCATTTTGGTGTAATACATGTCGTCTAAATTTTTTTTCTTTTTTGTATCTTTATTATTTGCCTTTTTCCTTTTCTTACTAGTAGTGTGATATTCGTGGTGGCCTTGTGCCCATCCGAATAAAAAAAAGGAACACAGGCACACGTTACACTCCAGATCGTGTGATGTAATAAATAAAAAATAAACCGTTACCAACACAGTCGTATGGTGGCACTCATGAGCTAAATGTTTATACCTGGGATAGCAACGAAACACAAACACTACAGGTAGGTTTCCACTTTGTGGTGCCTTTCGCTTAACGTCAATCCGACAATAGAGACGAAACACCTGTCTGCAGCTCTCATTGAAAATTATGTAGAAACACATACATTTTTGTTGAAATTTCTCTGGAAATGATCACAAGGTAAATAATACAGTGGTTCCCAAGCATCTAAACTTCCGCAGACGTTTAATCACATTTAAAGCTAAGTTTCAACAAATTGCAAAATAAAATAATTTTTGGTATTTTGATATTACATAAAGCAAAAGAAGGCCAACCGATATCCATTTGGCTTCATTTCAAGGAAAATATACATTGCCGAATTTTTTTATGGTACCAGAACAGGGAAAGGACTTGAACGTTAATCCGAGACCACGCGAAAGGTTCCGCTTGCCTGCCAACCCATAATTCGGCTACAAAGCTGCCAAAGTTGTATATAGAGGTGTGTCAAGTTTGTTCTTGCTGACTTGGCGTTCACTCAACAGTGTTTACCACGCTATTGGGTTAGCCAACTTTGTGGATGTGCATTTGACCATGACATGATGGGACAAACCTCCCGTTTGGTTGGGACGAAGATTTTCCGTTGTTCGTAAATCTCAATTTTAAGTTATTTAATTGCTCCTCGTGTGCTTGCGAAATTGCCTGTTTTTTTTACTTTTTATGATTTGAAGACCAACAATGTTCAGTACATTTGTTCCAATCATCATCTAATACCCCACTAGATCCACAAGCGAATCAGAAATATGTTAAAACGATAAAAAAATTCTTCAGCTTTATTTTTTTACTTTTTACAGATAAGCCAGATTAACGTCGTGCTTAGGGAAATTGGAAAGTTGCGAAATCAAAATCAAAATCGTCATTTTTATATTCTTTATAGATTGAGATTTTTCCTATCGTTAGATTTCAAAGTTTGAAGTTTAAGTATTTTTGTCTTTATGACAATATTCTGAGAAATGTTTGCAGTGAAAAAATTAAACTATGAAAAACGTCGGTAGATATGAACACGGTAAACTGAAAGAAACTCTTTTTTGTCGAACTTCTGCATTATCATTGAATTATATCGAAAGAATTCTCGTGTTCTTCAAAATCGTTTTCAGCCGATTATCGTTAAACTCTTTTCCGTGCGAACAAAAGTTCAATCCACTCAAAATTTGTAAAAGTAACTTTCCTTTACATGCTTTTAATCACAATATCCAAAATCTTAAAACACAATATCGAACATTCGTGTTTTCATAAGTTCCCAAGTATGACCATCGATCACTTATAAAGTCCTTTTTTTCTCCAAAGCCTGGGAAAAAAAGTACGTCATAAATGATCGAAATTAAGTTGATACAACCCTTTAGCGCCATCGTGTGCTTTCCTTACCATACCGATTCTATTTTGCTGCAGTCAACTTCCACATTTTTGTTGGTAAACCCTAATTTATGCTGCAAAAGAAAGCATAAATCTGGTGACTGTGGGATGCGCTAGCATTTACACTAGCAGGCACACAGATTTCCACTTTGTAGTACTTTTCGTTCAACGTCAATAGTCAGGGCAAGCTGTGACGTCACAAACCGAAGGCTGTTTCTGTCCGATTAATGGCAAAACTAAATGTACAGCAGCATAACGTGAAATATAAATCTGACAAAGATGGGGTACTGGTCATTCTTAACGAGACATCGTACAAGTTGCGAAACATTATGAAAAGAGAACTATAACAAATAAACAAATTGGACTTGAAACATGAATTAAAAAAACACTCTGATGCTATGCTCAGACACGTAACTAGTATGAAACTTGTAAACGGGAAATATGAACGCATATCAGGTCCGATTGCTAAATTCATTACCTTTCAAGGATCTGCATTTGCATGCCTGCTTTTTAGGATACACAAACTATACGAGGTGAATCAACTGCTTAACACACATATTGAAAATATACTTGTTAGGCATGTGCAGGTCGCAGGTAATATTACCACTACGCGGGCCACTGCTTGTCTGCATTTATAGGAGAAAATTTCGGCCGTACCTCAATTCATGAGTTGTGCAGATGAAGCAGATTGTATATTATCAATATGCTTGACTGGGAAGAAGTTAACGTTAACAGCATACAACAACATTCAGAGGCAATCCTTTATTTATTGTCGATATTTTCTTTGTTGAAATTCTTTGCATTCTTTATTGAAATCTTCTATAAAAAACGCGATTGATAACCACTCTAAGTACTTTGATAACGTCAAGCGTATTGTTTTTGAAACTCACTAACTTCACCATCGAAAATGTGGTCACCTAATATAAAGATTGACTTGACATGGGCCAAGTTTGGAAGAAGGCAGCGAAACGACGGAACGGCACTTTTACATCACTTGCGTTTGCCACTAACCTGCGCGAAAATGAACAACAATAAAATTTATTGCTGTCGTGAGTGTTGCTTACAACCGTTGACGAATGTGAAACGTATGTCGCAATAGGTAGCGCTTACTTTAGGCATAGAGTTCATAGGTGAATCTCAAACACTAGAGTTAAGGGTCCTTGACCTTTGAAAGGCATGAGTCTTGGGACTAAAATTTGGCAATCTCCTTTCGAACTGATCAATCTTCCAATTTGTACATACAATTTTATTCTTACCAAGTGCCAATATGAAGTCACAAGGCAGGCAATGTTAACTTAAATCCTTTTCACATACTCAGTTTACGTGGCAACCGATAGAGTATAGAACAGAATGTCTGGCACAGCACTTGCAAACGAAAACGATGGTCAGAGAGGAAATGGCCGTGCCAGCGTGAAACAACGTTGTACAACATACATTGAAGGCAAAGCACACTGGCGTTGACATGGTCAGACTTGGGCCAACGCCAGCAACGATGATATACTGAAAAAGAACACGCAACACAACGACCAACATGGCTTTTTTTTACAATATGCATCGATTAGATTTGTTAATTATGAATTCGTTGCAAATGCGTCAGCTGCGCAAAGGCCTAAATCATATTGGGGTATTTTGCATCAAACTAGCTACTATAAGCCCATGAAGCTTTTCAGGAGGTTTTTCTGGAACTCTGAAGTTTCGCGAAATCCACTGTGCAATTGGCTTTTATAATCTATTGTGTTAATCTGACGTTATGTTCGTGGCATTTGAATATGACCACAAGAGCGAACTCGACAGCACATTCATTTGCGACACATCGACAACAAAAAAAAAAAATCAGGGCGGGTGATTGGCAGCATTGGCCAAGCGCCCGACCCGTGTACCAAGAAGAAAACCTGACCGGGATTCGTGCCCTGTTGCAACAAATTTAAACCTACTCAGTCGTTCAATGATATCAAAAATTGCACAATAATTTATTGGTATATCAAAAGTATATTAAGCAAAAAAGCACATATTTGAAAAATCTACAATAACTCTGCGTGGTGACTACAGATACAGTTGAAATATTTAACCGATGAATGTCTTTTACGAAAAAACGTTCCGCTTGCCTGCCCATTCAAAAATCGGATACAAAGCTGCCGAAGTTGTAATTTGAGGTGTGTCAAGTTTGTTTTTGGTGACTTGGCGTTCACTCAGCAGTGTTCCGCACGAAATTGGGTTAGGCAGCTTTGTGGATGTGCATTGGACCATGACATGATGGGACAAACCTCGCGTTTGGTTGGGACGAGGATATTCTGTTGTTCGTAAATCTTAACATTAGGTTATGTAATTACTTCCAATCCGCTTATCAATTTTAGTAAATTTCGTGGTTTGGAGACCAACATTCAGTAGCTACATTTGTTTCGTTCCTCAACTAATACTCCACTAGATCCACAAGCAGATCTGAAATATGTACAATAAATCAGAAAAGTTCACACAAAACTTTTGTACTTGGTTTTGTATTTTTTTTAAGCTAAGCCAGATAAGCGTCGTGTTTACGGAAATCTGCAAGTTGCAAAATCACAATTTAAATCGCCATTTTTCCTTTTTTTAAAGATTAATTATTTCATGTCGTTACATTTTGAAGGTTAGATTTCAAAATTTGTTTCTTTGTAACAATATTATGAGAAATGTTTGCAGTAATAAATGTTACTTTGAATAACGTCGGCAGGCCTAAACACGGTATATACGAAGCCAAGCTACTACGTTTCATTTGAGTTAGTTAAAATCTACACATTTCAAGGAGAGTTTACTATTTTTTCTCAATTTTATTCCTTGCGTAATCCCCGCGGAGGCACTATTCCTGCGTATTCGTTGAATCCCATTGGAGGTTTTACCATATCCGAATCCCTTTTTTGTCGATTTTCTGCGTTATCGTTGAATCCGTTTGGAGGTGCCACCATATCCGAATCTCTTTTTTGTCGATTTTCTGCGTTATCGTTGAATCCGTTTGGAGGTCCCACCATATCCGAATCTCTTTTTTGTCGATTTTCTGCGTTATCGTTGAATCCGTTTGGAGGTCCCACCATATCCGAATCTCTTTTTTGTCGATTTTCTGCGTTATCGTTGAATCCGTTTGGAGGTCCAACCATATCCGAATCTCTTTTTTGTCGATTTTCTGCATTATCCTTGAATCCCGATGGAAGTTTCACCATATCCGAATCCCTTTTATCGTTGAATGATTTTCCGTGAGAACAAAAGCACAATCCACACAAAATCAAGAAAAGTAACGTAATGTGTGCTTTCATTTTCATGCTGTTTAAATCCTGACTCTCAACTAACAATACCTAATACTCGTGTTTTCGTGCGTTCCCAAGTATAAGTGAATTTGGTCGGGGAGAAAAAGGGATTTTAAAGACGGATATTAAGTGGATTCACTCCTTTAGCGCCATCGTGTGCTATCATTAACATAATGTTTCTATTTTGCTACGCCCAATTTCAAAAATCTTCTTGAAGCTCTTTGAGAAAAAGAACCACTTCTCTTATTACATACAAATATGGCTGTTCTAGTTTTACATGGTGAGTTATACTTCTCACATTTTAATCAATGGTTTCGGAAAATTAATTGGGTAAGTAAATTGGGTAAAATGTTTCACACCATTGCGCTAAACACATTGCAAAGGAAGCTAAATTACTATTTCCTGTCTGTTAGTAAACAATCTACGCGTGTTAAAGAAAGGTTAGTTGATTTTCACAAATTTAGTCCCTGCCTAATCCTGTCGGATGGTCTATTTCTGGATTATCATTGAGGTTTCACAATATCCCAATCTTTGTTTCCTCTATATTTTGCATTGCATATAAAGGGAGGTAACAAAATATCCGAATCACTTTTTTGTTGATTTTCTGGGTTGTTGTTCAATCCGTGTTGAGGCCTCACAAAGTCCGAATCCATTTTTTGACGAATTTCCATATGAACATAAACGTCGATCATTCATTAGGTCTTTTTTTCTCCCAGACCTGGGGAAAAAGAGACTTCATAAATGATCGAAATTAAGTTGATACAACTCTTTAGCGCCATCGCGTGCTTTCCTTACCATACCGATTCTATTTTGCTACAGTCAACTGTCAAATTTCTGTCGATAAACCCTAATTTATGCTGCAAAAGAAAACATAAATCTACAGCTGCAGACAGGATGTACACACGGTTTCGACCTGTAAGCTATCATTATTGCAGCTGGTGACTGTAACACTGCGCTAGCATTTGCACTAGCAGGCACACATATTTCCGCCACAGATTCCACTTGAACCATCAAATTATAAAACACGCTGATGCTATGCTCAGACACGTAACAAGTATGAAACTTGTAATCGGGAAATATGAACGCATTTCAGGTCCGATTGCTAAATTCCTTACCTGTCAAGGATCTGCATTTGCATGCCTGCTTTTTAGGACACACAAACTTGAACCATCTGCTTAACACACACATTGAAGATATACTTGTTAGGCATGTGCAGGTCGCAGGTAATATTACCACTACGCGGGCCACTGCTTGTCTGCATTGATAGGAGAAAATTTCGGCCGTACCTTAATTCATGAGTTGTGCAGATAAAGCAGATTGTATTTTTTCAATATGCTCGACTGGGAAGAAGTTAACGTTAACAGCATACAACAACATTCAGAGGCATTCCTTTATTTATTGTCGATATAGTTTCATAAAACCAAAAAATGTCTGCATTTTTTATTGAAATCTTCTATTAAAACGCGATTGATAACCACTCTAAATACTATCATATATGATAACGTCAAGCGTATTGTTTTCAAAACTCACTAACTTCACCATCGAAAATGTGGTCACCTAATATAATGATTGACTTGACATGGGCCAAGTTTGGAAGAACGCAGCAAAACAACGGAACGACACTTTCACATCACTTGCGTTTGCAACCAGCATGCGCAAAAATAAAAATGATTGCTGTCGTGAGTGTTGCTTACAACCGTTGAAGAACGTATCCCGCAATACGTAGCGTTCAGTTTAGGTATAGAAGTCCTAGGTGAACCTCACACACAAGAGTTTAGGGTCCTTGGCCTTTAAAGGGCATGAGTCTTGGGCTTAAAATATATATATATAATTTTATTCATACCGAGTGCCAATATGAAGACACAAGACAGGCAATGTTAACTTCAATCCTTTTTACAACATACATTGAAGGCAAAGCACACTGGCGTTGACATGGTCAGACTTGGACCTACGCCAGCAACGACGATATACTGGAAATAACACACAACACAACGACCAACTTCGCTTTCGTGACATAACAATATGACCTTTATGCATCAATTAGATTTGTTAACTATTGAATTCGTTGCAAATGCGTCAGCTGCACTACGACTTAAATCATATCAGGAACACTTTGTATCAACTAGCTATTAACCCATGACACTTTCAGTTCAAGTTCCGCGAACTCCATTGTGGAACAGACTTTTATAATCTATTGTGTTAATCTGACGTTATGTTCAGGACATTTGAGTTTGACCGCAAGAGCGAACTAGAGAGCACATTCGTTTACGACTCATCGACAATAAAAAAAATCACCTCAGGACAGGCTTTGTGGCCCAGCGCCCTACCAATATAACAGATGGAAAACGTGATTGGGATTTTTTCCTGGCTAAACTGGCTTCCAAGATTGGGGTATTAAAAAAATATTTCATTATCAAATTGCACATATTGCGAAAAAACAACAAGATTTATGCTGTCCAAAAGTTATGGGCGAGTTACTAACGACAGTTTTTTTTGCTTAATTAAACAATCATATTTATATATAAACAAAATCTAATTTAATTAGTTGAAAATAGATTTAAAACTTATTAAGAAAAGTGCACACATAACTCCCGTTTGAAGGACGACCAATGAATCAGAAGGCTACAAGGTTTTCACGACCAAAGCAAGTTGTCTTGGGGTTAAGGTTTTGTCCGCCGGACCGGATGTACTAACATTGTGTGGAACTTGAGCGTGACAACGTTGCACGCGAGTCTCTACGAAAAGCTTGTGGAGACAGATGTGGCGTTGGAATTTTAACTTATGGTTAAATGCTTTCCATTGTTTTCTATTTGTACAGAATTCCTGACAAGTCTAATATACACACAGAATTTTTGCACCTTTACATAATTCTGATCATGGTAATTACGCAAAAATAAAAAGTCGTTATCGTAGCACAAAATTTGTGAAAAAAAACAGGGTAGGAAATATAATTATCAAATCGTCAGGCATGGCACATATACTTTTTACCTAAGATCAAGGAGAAGCTGCGTAGACATGGCGGCTAAAATGTTGCGTACGTAATTTTTACTGTGTTGGATCTAAAAGTCGAATTCGTATGCCATTGGTATATCAAGTAAAACAAGGCACAATTTCTACTATTTTGGCCTAATTTTCAGGAAAGCCTACATTGTCAAAAAAAAAAATTTATGGAGCCAAAACAGAAAAAGAACTGGAACGTAAATTGTTCTTTGTCCGAGATCACGCGAAAGAGTTCCGCTTGCTTGCCCATCCAAAAATAGGCTACAAAGCTGTATTTGGAGGAGTGTCATATTTGTTTTTGCTGACTTGGGGTTCACTCTGCAGTGTTCCGCAATTTTGGGTTAGTCATCTCGCACTTACAGACGTGCATTGGACCGTGTCGTGATTTGGACATTCTTTTGGTCCAGGACTTGAAAAGACTGTAGATATGCCTTTTTATTTCTTATAATTAATTGTGTTCTGGATTTTAACAAATTTTGTTGCACATAATCTAATTCTTTTTTTTCGTCGCCTTTAAACTTTTCAGAAATCTTTATGATAAAGTAAAAATGTTCATACAAAATTTTTGTGTTTTGTTTTGTATTTGCTTTTTACAGCTAAGCGAGATAAGCGTAGTGTTACAAATAGTTAATACATCACTATGTAAATCGTCATTTACACTTTTTTCTCGGATTACAATTCTACCTTTTGATAGATTTTCCAGATTTTTAAACATTTATCCATCAAAACATTATTCACAGAAGCGTTTGTGGAGACACAATGTAAATTGGAAATACGTGGCTTTATTTCAATTAATGTCTCACCTCTTGTTTGAGTATAAGATTGGCGCGACCAACAACTCATGAAACTGTTGCCAAAAATTTAAACTTACTCAGTCGTTTAATGATTGGTATATCAAAATAATTTATAAATAAAGCAAAAAAGCACATATTTAGGAAAATCTGCAATGCCAAACTCTGTGTGGTGATTACAGATACAATTGAAAATTCAACCGATAATTGTTTTTTACTAAAAAGGGTTCCGCTTGCCTGCCCATCCAAAAATCGGATACAAAGCTGCCAAAGTTGTAATTTAAGGTGTGTCAAGTTTGTTTTTGCTGACATGGCGTTCACTTAGCCGTATTCAGCACGAAATTTTGTTAGGCATCTTTGTGGATGTGCATTGGACCAAGACATGGTGGGACAAACCTCGCGTTTGGTTGGGACGAGGATATTCCATTGTTCGTAAATCTCAACTTTAACTTATTTAATTACTTTTAATGCGCTCTATAATTTTTTTATTTTGTGTTTTGGAGACCAATAATATTTAGTAAACTTGTTCCAGTCCTTACCTATTGATCCACTAGGTACACAAGCGGTTCTGAAATGTGTGAAATAACTCAGAAAAGTTCACACAAAACGTTTGTGTTCGGTTTTGTATGTGTTTTTTTACAGCTTAGGCAGATTAAAGTCAAAATATACACGTTTTTTAAGGAAAATTTAGTATTTTCCTTAATTGCAGTCCTTCCGTAATCCCCGCAGAGGGGATATTTCTGTGTTTTCCTTCATTCCATTTGGGGGTCTCACCATATCCGAATCTCTTTTTTGTCGATCTTCTGCATTATCCTTGAATCCTGGTGGAGGTGCCACCATATCCGAATCTCTTTTTTGTCGATTTTCTGCATTATCCTTGAATCCCGATGGAGGTTTCACCATATCCGAATCTCTTTTTTGTCGAGTTTCTGCATTATCCTTGAATCCATTTGGAGGTCCCACCATATCCGAATCTCTTTTTTGTCGATCTTCTGCATTGTCCTTGAATCCTGGTGGAGGTGCAACCATATCCGAATCTCTTTTTTGTCGATTTTCTGCATTATTCTTGAATCCATTTGGAGGTCTCACCATATCCGAATCTCTTTTTTGTCGATCTTCTGCATTATCCTTGAATCCTGGTGGAGGTGCCACCATATCCGAATCTCTTTTTTGTCGAGTTTCTGCATTATTCTTGAATCCATTTGGAGGTCTCACCATATCCGAATCTCTTTTTTGTCGATCTTCTGCATTATCCTTGAATCCTGGTGGAGGTGCCACCATATCCGAATCTCTTTTTTGTCGATTTTCTGCATTATCCTTGAATCCCGATGGAGGTTTCACCATATCCGAATCTCTTTTTGGCGAGTTTCTGCATTATTCTTGAATCCATTTGGGGGTCTCACCCTATCCGAATCTCTTTTTTGTCGATCTTCTGCATTATCCTTGAATCCTGGTGGAGGTGCCACCATATCCGATTCTCTTTTTTGTCGAGTTTCTGCATTATCCTTGAATCCCATTGGAGGTCTCACCATATCCGAATCTCTTTTTTGTCGATTTCCTGCATTATCCTTGAATCCCATTGGAGGTTTCACCATATCCGAATCTCTTTTTTGTCGATCTTCTGCATTATCCTTGAATCCTGGTGGAGGTGCCACCATATCCGATTCTCTTTTTTGTCGAGTTTCTGCATTATCCTCGAATCCCATTGGAGGTCTCACCATATCC
This sequence comes from Ascidia mentula, assembly GCF_947561715.1. NCBI lineage: Eukaryota > Metazoa > Chordata > Ascidiacea > Phlebobranchia > Ascidiidae > Ascidia > Ascidia mentula. The sequence goes on along the minus strand of NC_138568.1, from coordinate 16,510,646 downwards.
GAATCTCTTTTTTGTCGATTTCCTGCATTATTCTTGAATCCATTTGGAGGTCCCACCATATCCGAATCTCTTTTTTGTCGATTTCCTGCATTATCCTTGAATCCCATTGGAGGTCTCACCATATCCGAATCTCTTTTTTGTCGAGTTTCTGCATTATTCTTGAATCCATTTGGAGGTCCCACCATATCCGAATCTCTTTTTTGTCGATTTCCTGCATTATCCTTGAATCCCAAAGGAGGTCTCACCATGTCCGAATCCCTTTTATCGTTGAACGCTTTTCCGTGAGAACGAAAGTACAATCCACACAATATCAAGACAAGTAACGAAATGTGTAATTTCCTTTCCATGCTGTTTAAATCCTGACTCACAACTTGCAATATCAAATTTTTGTGTTTTCATATGTTCCCGAGTATAAGTGATTTTGGTCTGGGAGGAAAAAAGGCTTTATAATAACGGAAAACCTTTAGCGCCATCGTGTGCTTTACTATCCATACCGATTCTACTTTGCTGTAAACCAGTCAAATTTTAACATTTTTTGTCGAAAAAACAGTTTTATGTGATAAAAGTAAACATGTGGATCCGTCAATAGGGACGAACCAGAAAGTATAAAATTTGACTTGAAAAGTTTTAGTTCGAAGGCTAGCGCTATTAAATGGAAAATTACAATGCAATAGTTGGCTTATAGACGTGTGTTGGCTTAGGGTATTTTACATGGAGAATAATTAAAATTATATTTTTGAAACTGTTTACACACACAGCAGTTGGATTTGTTCTCCCAGCGACCTGCGCAACCAGGCGTAAATTCGAACGATAACGGATACTGTGAATAGTGCCTTTTAACGCAGTAATATTTCATGCAATGGCATGATAGGCAGGATCGCCCCACTGCGCAGGTCCTTGCTTGGCGATCACAGCTAACGTATCGCGATCATGAGTTTTTCAGGCTTTGCAGCCCAGGCAATGCAGCCTAGCTGGATCAGCCACTTTTTCCTGACAAGTCGGAGCAAGATTTGAAAAATCAAGCTCCCGGTGAGGTTTGAACTCACGACCCTGGGCTAACCAGGCCCAACGCTCTACCAACTGAGCTACAGGAGCTCAGTGGTTTCACGGGGTATATTGTGGCCAAGGTACACTGGTGCGCAAGCGCACAACTTGCCAGGCAACCTTCACATATACGTAGGGGATCTCTACCACCGTATCAGATAACGCAGTAATATTTCATGCAATGGCATGATAGGCAGGATCGCCCCACTGCGCAGGTCCTTGCTTGGCGATCACAGCTAACGTATCGCGATCATGAGGTTTTCAGGCTTTGCAGCCCAGGCAATGCAGCCTAGCTGGATCAGCCACTTTTTCGTTGAAAAAGTGATCGCCAAGCAAGGACCTGCGCAGTGGGGCGATCCTGCCTATCATGCCATTGCTTGAAATATTACTGCGTTATCTGATACGGTGGTAGAGATCCCCTACGTATATGTGAAGGTTGCCTGGCAAGTTGTGCGCTTGCGCACCAGTGTACCTTGGCCACAATATACCCCGTGAAACCACTGAGCTCCTGTAGCTCAGTTGGTAGAGCGTTGGGCCTGGTTAGCCCAGGGTCGTGAGTTCAAACCTCACCGGGAGCTTGATTTTTCAAATCTTGCTCCGACTTGTCAGGAAAAAGTGGCTGATCCAGCTAGGCTGCATTGCCTGGGCTGCAAAGCCTGAAAACCTCATGATCGCGATACGTTAGCTGTGATCGCCAAGCAAGGACCTGCGCAGTGGGGCGATCCTGCCTATCATGCCATTGCATGAAATATTACTGCGTTATCTGATACGGTGGTAGAGATCCCCTACGTATATGTGAAGGTTGCCTGGCAAGTTGTGCGCTTGCGCACCAGTGTACCTTGGCCACAATATACCCCGTGAAACCACTGAGCTCCTGTAGCTCAGTTGGTAGAGCGTTGGGCCTGGTTAGCCCAGGGTCGTGAGTTCAAACCTCACCGGGAGCTTGATTTTTCAAATCTTGCTCCGACTTGTCAGGAAAAAGTGGCTGATCCAGCTAGGCTGCATTGCCTGGGCTGCAAAGCCTGAAAACCTCATGATAGTGCCTTTTAACGGATAGTTCGGGACAAAAATTCGTTCCGTTTACGTGCGTAATCTGTCGGTTCGTTTTCGCATGCCATTTACGTACGTTAACGCAACAAGAATGCTGTGTACACTTTAAGATTTTTACTGTCGTTAGATTTCAAAATTTATAGTTTAAATATTTTTGTCTTCATAACAATGTTATGAGAAATGTTTGCAGTGAAAAAATGTTACTATGAAAAACGTCGGTTGACATGAACACGGCAAACAGAGAGAATCTATTTTTTGTCGAATTGCTACGTTATCATTGAATTATATCGAAGGAACTCTAATGTTCTTCAAAATCTTTTTAAGCCCAATATCGTTAAACACTTCTCCGTGCAAACAAAAGCACAATGCACACAAAATTTGTAAAAGTAACTTTCCTTTGCATGCTTTTATTCACAATATCCAAAATTTTAAATCACAATATCGAATATTTGTGTTTTCATAACTTGCCAAGTATGACCATCGATCACTTATAAAGTCCTTTTTTCTCCACAGGCATTAATATATTTATAGAAACTAATAAAAATTAGGTGGAAATGGACTCATAACTAAATAAAAAAACGCACACATGATATGAACAATTACAAAGCCCGTTGACGGACGAAGAAAGCGAGTTGTGTGGTTAAGGTTTTGTCCGCCGGTCTAGATGAACTAACATTTTGTGGTGAATTTAAGCGTGACAACGTTGCCCGCGAGTCTACGAAAAACAAGTGAAGTCAGATGTGGCGTTAGGATTTTAATAACTTATGTTTAAACTCCTTCCATTGTTTTCTATTTGTACAGAAGTCCTGATTAGCCGTACATATGTACAGAATTTTTGCGCATATATATAATTCCAATCATGGTAATTACACAAAAAAAAATATAAAGTCGTTATATCGTACCACAAATCTTTGTAAAACAACAGCGTAGGAAATATAAATATTAAACCGTCAGTCATGGCACATATAATTGTTACCTAAGATCAATGAAAGTTTTCCGCTTGGTTGCTGGTACAGGTGGCGGCTAATATGTTGCGTACGTAAATTTTACTGTTTTGCATCTAAAAGTCATTTAAGTTTCAACAAATTGCAAATATTAATTGGTATGCCATTGGTATGTAAAGCAAAAACGGGTACAATTCATACTCTTTCGCTTAATCTTCAGGAAAACTTACATTTCCAGAACAGTGAAAGAACGTAAACGTTAATGTCTTTTGTCCGAGATCACGCGAAAGATTTCCGCTTGACTGCCCATCCAAAAATCGGCTACAAAGTTGCTTTTGGAGGTGCGTCATGCTTGTTTTTGCTGACTTTGCGTTCACTGAGCAGCGTTCCGCACGATATTGGGTTAAACAGCTTTGGGGATGTGCATTGGACCACGACATGGTGGGACAAACCCCTCGTTTGGTTGGGACGAGGATTTTCCGTTGTTCGTAAATCTTAACTTTAAATTATTTAATTACTTCCAATGCGCTTATCAATTTTTATCAATTTTGTCATTTTGGAGACCAACAATGTTCAGTTCATCTGTTCCATTTCTCACCTACTGCCCGACTAGATCCATAAGCGGATCTGAAATGTGTGAAAAAAATCAGCAAAGTTCACACAAAACTCTTGTAATTGTTTTTGTATTTGCTTTTTACAGCTCAGCCAGATAAGCGTCGTGTTTAGGGAAATTTGCGGTTTCAAAATTAAAATCGTTATTTTCACATTTTTCAAAGATTAGGAAATTTACTGTCGTTGGATTTTAAAGGTTGAAGTTTTATAATTTTCATTTTCATGACAACATTCTAAGAAATGTTTGCAGTGATCAAATCTTAAAAAAAACTTAAAACCGAAAGGAGGCCTAAATACGGTATAGAAAGCCAAGCTACTACATTTATTTTTTGGTTAGTCAAAATTTACACGTTATAAGGAGAGTTTGGTATTTTTCCTTAATTGTAGTCCTTCCGTAATCCCCGCGGAGGGTATATTCCTGCGTTGAATCCCCGAGGAGGTCTCACCATATCCGAATCCCTTTTGTATCGATTTTCTGCGTTTTCGTTGAATCCGTTTGGAGGTCTCACTATATCTGAATCCCTTTTTTGTCGATTTTCTGCATTATCCTTGAACCCGTTTGGAGGTCCCACCATATCCGAATCTCTTTTTTGTCGATTTTCTGCATTATACTTGAATCCCAATGGAGGTGCCACCATATCCGAATCTCTTTTTTGTCGATTTTCTGCATTATCCTTGAATCCCGATGGAGGTGCCACCATATCCGAATCTCTTTTTTGTCGATTTTCTGCATTATCCTTGAATCCCATTGGAGGTCCCACCATATCCGAATCTCTTTTTTGTCGATTTTCTGCATTATCCTTGAATCCCGATGGAGGTCTCACCATACCCGAATCCCTTTTTTGTCGATTTTCTGCATTATCCTTGAATCCCGATGGAGGTTTCACCATATCCGAATCCCTTTTATCGTTGATCGCTTTTCCGTGAGAACGAAAGCACAATCCACACAATGACAAGAAAAGTAACGTAATGCGTACTTTCATTTCCATGCTGTTCAAATCCTGACTCTCAACTTACAATATCAAATATTCGTGTTTTCGTACGTTCCCAAGTACAAGTGTTTTGGTCGGGGAGAAAAAGGGATTGATAATGACGGATATTAAGTGGATAAAGTGCTTTAGCGCCATCGTGTGCTATCATTGCCATACTATTTCTGTTTACTACGTCGAATTTCAATATTCTCTTTAAAGATATTTGAGAAAAGAACCACTTCTCTTATTACATACAAATATGGCTGTGCTAGTTTTACATAGTGAGTTATACTTCTCACATATTAATCAATGGTTTCGGAAAATTTATTGGGTAAATCAGCTTTGTAGATATGCATTTCACTAAGACAACAATAACTAAGAAACGTTTTTGAAAGCAAAATGTAACTTTGCAAATGTTGGACATCATTGCGCTAAACACATTGCAGAGCAAGCTAAATTACTATATCCTGTCGGTTAGTAAACAATCTACGCGTTTTAAAGAAAGGTTAGTTGATTTTCACAAATTTAGTCCATGCCTAATCCTGTCGGATGGTCTATTTTTGGATTATCATTGAGGTTTCACAATATCCTAATCTCTGTTTCCTCTATATTTTACATTGTCATAGAAAGGGAGGTAACAAAATATCCGAATCACTTTTTTGTTGATTTTCTGGGTTGTTGTTCAATCCGTGTTGAGGTCTCACAAAGTCCGAATCTCTTTTTTGTCGAATTTTCGCATTATCATTGAATTCTCGCGAAAGAAATCTAATGTTTTCAAAATCGTTTTCACCCGTTTATCATCAAACTCTTTTCCGTGGAAACAAAAGAATATTCCACTCATAATAAGTAAAAGTAACATATTGCGAACTTCCATGCTTTCAATCACAATATCCAAACTCTTAAAACATGATATTGAATATTCGTGTTTTCATATACGTTTCCAAGTATAAACGTCGATTATTCATAAAGCATTTTTTTTCTCCAAAGCCTGGGGAAAAAAGGACGTCATAAATGATCGAAGTTAAGTTGATACAACCCTTTAGCGCCATCGTGTGCTTTCCTTACCATACCGATTCTATTTTGCTGCAGTCAACTTCCAAATTTTTGGCGATAAATCCTAATTTATGCTACAAAAGAAAACATAAATCTACAGCTGCAGACAGGATGTACACACGGTTTCTACTGTAAGCTATCATTATTTCAGCTGGCGACTGTGGCACTGCGATAGCATTTACACTAGCAGGTACACAGATTTCCACTTTATAGTACTTTTTGCCTGACCCATATAACAGCTGAGAAACCTCATTGTTTTTTTTCCTGGCAAACCTGGCTTCCAACATTGGTGTGGTAAAGAGTATTTCATATTTAAACTATGCATATTGTAAAAAAACAACAAGATTCACGCTGTACAAATTTTTTCGAGCAAGTTACTAACGACATTTTTTTTGCTTGATTAAACAACAATACTTATAAATGAATAAATTCTAATTTAATTAGTTTGAAATAGACTCAAAACTTATTAAGAGAAGTGCACACATAACGCCCGTTTGAAGGACGACTAATGAATACATAAGGCTACAAGGTTTTCACGACCAAAGCGAGTTGTGTGGTTAAAGTTTTGTCCGCCGTTCTAAATGTATTAACATTGTGTGGTGAACTTGAGCGTGACAACGTTGCCCGCGAGTCTCTACTAAAAGCTTGTGAAGTCGGATGTGGCGCTGGAATTTAATAACTTATGGTTTAATGCTTCCCATCGCTTTCTATTTGTACAGAAGTCCCGATAAGTCTTATATATACAGAATTTTTGCGACCATATATAATTCTGATCATGGCAATTACGCAAAAATACAAATATAAAGTCGTTATATCGTACCACAAATCTCTGTAAAACAGCAGTGTAGGAAATGTATTTATCAAGCCGTCAGGCATGGCACATATAATTTTTTTTAAGATCAATAAAAGTTTTCCGCTTGGTTGCTCTTGGGGATGGCGGCTAAAATGTTGCGTACGTACATTTACTGTGTTGCATCTAAAAGTCAGTTAAGTTTTAACAAACTGCAAATATGAATTGGTATGCTATTGGTATGTAAAGCAAAAAAGGGTACAACTCATACTCTTTTGGCTTAATCTTTAGGAAAACTTACATTGCCAGAACATTAAGTGTTCTTTGTCCGAGATTACGCGAAAAGGTTCTGCTTGACTGTCCATCCAAACAATAGACTACAAAGCTGCATTTGGAGGTGTGTCATGTTTGTTTTTGCTGACTTGGGGTTTACTCAGCAGTGTTCCGCAGTTTTGTGTTAGTAAGCTCGCACTTACAGACGTGCATGGGACCGTGTCGTGATTTGGACATTCTTTTGGTCCAGGACTTGAAACCTCAACTCTAATTCATTTTATTATACTTTATGCACTGTAAATATTCGTTTTTTATTTTTTATACTTAATTGTGTTCAGGAGATTAGCAAATTTTGTTGCACATCATCTAATTCTTTTACGTCGCCGTTGAGTTTTTCAGAAATCCTCACAATAAAGTAAAAAAGTTCATGCCAAAATTTGTTTTTTATTTGCTTTTTGCAGCTAAGCGAGGTAAGCGTTGTGTTACAAAAAGGTGATACATCTAAATCGTCATTTACACTTCTTTCTCGGATTACAATCTTACCTGTCGATAGATTTTCAAGGTTTTTGAAAATTTAGCCATCATAACATTACTCACAGAAGCGTTTGTGGAGACACAATGTAAATTCGTAAAACTTAGCTTTATTTCAATTGAGGTTTCACTTCGTGTTTGGGTATAAGATTGGCGCGACCACGAGTCATCAAACTGTTGCCAAAATTTAAACTTACTCAGTCGTTCAATGATGTTAAAAATTGCAAAAAAATTTTTGGTATGTCAAAAGTATATTAAGCAAAAGAGCACATATTTAGGAAATTTTGCAATGCCAAACTCTGTGTTTTGACTACAGAAACATGTGAAACATTTAACCGATAAATTTCCTTTACGAAAAAGGGTTCCGCTTGCCTGCCCATCCAAAAATCGGATATGAAGCTGCAAAGTTGTACATGGAGGTGTGTCAAGATTGTTTTCGCTGACTAAGCGTTCACTGAGCAGTGTTCAGCACGGAATTGTGTTAGGCAGCTTTGTGGATGTGCATTGGACCATGACATGATGGGACATACCTCGCTGTTGCGAATCTATTATGTCAAATGTGAGTCTCGAATTTGGTCTTAACAATATTATTTATGATCGATGGAAATCCTATTTGATTAGCGCATTTGACATTAGATCGCACGTGAGTTCTAATTGTTGTGTTTTCCTAACCTGACTTAATTAACTCTCGATGCAAACACTACACCAATATTTATTTACCACGAACAATTTTGGATACGAAACTAACATGCGCAATTATACCAACGCCAAACTAAATGAATTTACGAACTGAGGAGAGCACAGTACCGCTGCACTGCCCCGCTCCGCCTCAGCTAAACGCACACGGAAATTTTCTTTATTTGAAACCGGAGAGAAACAAAGCGAACGAAGGATTTTGAAAAGAAGGGCGATCCAAGGACTAACGGTCAGCGAACAGTTAACAAAAGACGCACTCTCACACAAAACTATGAAGGACTTCTCTAAGGCGACACATTTAAGCTGGCCAATGAAATCACATAAAAACAGAGCTGTTGCGTAGAAACTAGTAACGAGATCTAATCACGTGTGAAAGCAACCGTTGCTATACATTTTGAAATGAGATGCTGGACAAGACGCTACCTATAGAATGCTTTTACACAAAAAACCCTTGGAAAGAGATTCCGGACGTTGATGACGAAACTGGCTGTTATGTGACCATAGTTCATATTTCCAAGAATGCAAACGTTGCTATGTAACGTAAAATTACGTTACACTCGCGTTTAGTTGGGACGAGGATATTCTGTTGTTCGTAAATCTTAACATTAGGTTATGTAATTACTTCCAATGCGCTTATCAATTTTAGGAAATTTCGTGAATTGGAGACCAACATTCAGTGGCTACATCTGTTTCGTTCCTCAACTAATACCCCACTAGATCCACAAGCGGATCTGAAATGTGTACAATAAAGCAGAGAAGTTCACACAAAACTTTGTTGCTTGGTTTTGTATTTGTTTTTTGCAGCTAAGCCAGATAAGCGTCGTGTTTACGGAAATTTGCAAGTTGCAAAGTCACAATTTAAATCGTCATTTTTACTTTTTTCAAATATTAATTATTTCATGTCGTTACATTTTGAAGGTTAGATTTCAAAATTTGTTTCTTTGTAACAATATTATGAGAAATGCTTGCAGTGATAAAATGTTACTTTAATAACGTCGGTAGGCCTAAACACGGTATATAGGAAGACAAACTACTACGTTTCATTTCAATTAGTTAAAATCTACACATTTCAAGGAGAGTTTACTATTTTTTCTCAATTTTAGTCCTTGTTTGATCCCTGCGGAGGCGCTATTCCTGCGTATTCGTTGAATCCCATTGGAGGTGCCACCATATTCGAACTCCTTTTTTGTCGATCTTCTGCATTATCGTTGAATCCTGGTGGTGGTCTCACCATATCCAAATCCCGTTTACTTCGATTTTCTGCATTATTGTTGAATGCGACTGGAGGCAATAAAATATCCAAATCTCTTTTTATTCGATTTTCTGCATTTTTGTTGAATCCGGATGGAGGTCGGACAACATCTGAATCAATTTTACCGTTGAACGCTTTTCCGTGAGAACAAAAGCACATTTCACACAAAATCAAGAAAATTAAGGCAAAGTGAACTTTCCTTTCCATGCTTTTCGAATCTAGACTTTTAGACCTCAATATCAAATACTTGTGTTTTCATACGTCTTCAAGCATAAGTGATTTTGGTCTGTGAGAAAAAGGGCTTCATAATATTGGAAGTGTAGAAGATACAATCCTTTAGCGCCAACTTGTGATATCATTACCATACTGTTTCTATTTTACCACGCCCAATTCCAATAATCTTCTTGAAGTTGTTTGAGAAACTTTTTACCGCATCTCTTATTGCATACATATATTGCTTTTTGTAGTTTTACGTGGTAAATCTCACATATTAATATCAATAGTTTTGAATACTTCCTGCAGAACTTCTCAGCACCTTTGCAATACTGACAACGCACGAGAATCAACATGGCATTTAAATGTTCGTTAAAAAAATAACTTCATTCTTAGGCGGCAACTTGTAAATGCAAGTCTCGATTACGACAGTAAATGTAAATCTCTCCGGTTATTTCCATTATTGATAACTTTGTGGGCTCTTAAGTTCAAAAAAATCTGGCCAGGTTTTTGACCGCCTGTCTTAATTGCGACACGGACTCTGAACCTGTGAAAAAAAACTCCCATATCTTCCATAAACGTTTTGATATCACTTATCTATTCTACCAGCTTTGGATCGTGGACAATATAAATATATATGATTTGTAGGCAGCAAAGTGTTGGGTGATTATCTACTTAGCTGAATATTAAAACATAAATCCATACAATCTCACTGGCATAAGGCCTGGTGCGAAAAATTTGTGAAGGGCCTACGTCATACTGGTGCCATAAATGATGATGTTTTGCTTAGACAATTAACAAGTATGAAACTTATGAACGCAAAATATGAGCCTGGTCACACTGCTAAATTCCTCACCTGTCAAGGATCTGCATATACATGTACATATGCTTACCTGCTTTAAGGTCACGCAAACTGGAGGTGAACCAACTGCTTAACACGCTTATTGAAGATATACCTCTTAGGCTTGTGCAGGAGCTAACATTAACAGCATACCACAACAGCTAGATGCAAATCCGTTATTAATTGTTACGGTCAATGTGGTTTCATTGTACACAAATGTCGAACATTCTTTTTTGACACTAATAACCAGCACTCTAAGTTCTCTGATCAACTACTCTAATGTCAAGCGTATCATTATGAAGCTGACTAATGTCATGAATTATTTTGAGAACTTTTTGCATAAAAGTAGTTATTACCCCATAAATCTTTTCAAATGTTTTTATGAGCCCTAAAGTTTCGCAAAGTCTACTTTGGAGCACGTTTTTATAATCTGTTGTGTCAATCTGACGTTACCTTTGAACCAGTTGAATTTGACAGCAAGAGCGAAATCAAGGTCACATTTATTTGCGACTTTGACCAAATTTTCACAACAGGGCGGGTTTTGCAGCCATGCGCCCGACCCATATAACTGATTTGCTTTTTTTTTCCCATCGAACCTGGCTTCCAACATTGGTGCGGGAAAAACATATTTCATTTGTAAATTGCGCATATTGCAAAAAAAAAATTCTATGCTGTCCAAAATTTTAGCACGAGTTTCTAATGGCAGTTTTCTCGTTTGAGCCAACAATAAAATCTATGATAAGCAATGTGGAGCCAATAATATTAATTGTGTATAAGCTGCAGACAGATGGCCTCTGTTTCGACCTAAAAGGTCTCATTAGTGCAGCTGGTTTGACCTTTTAGGTCGAAACAGTGGCCATCTGTCTGCAGATTATACACTATAAAATTTATATTTTTATAAAAATGTAAAATTAGTGGAAAATAGACTCGAAACTTATGAAGAAGAACTTACTCACCATGTGAACTATTACTAACCTGTTGATGGACGACCAATAAATCAGAAGGCGAAAAGTTTTTATGAAGAAAGCGATTTGTGCTGGGGTTAAGGTTTTGTCCCCCGGCCTGGATGTATTAACATTGTGTGGTGAACTTGAGCGTGACAACGTTGCACGCGAGTCTCTACGAAAAGCTTGTGGAGCCAAATGTGGCGCTGGGTTAAATGCTTTCCATTGCTTTCTATTTGTACAGAGGTCCTGATAAGTCTTTTATATATATACAAACGTTTTATGCTTATACATAATTCTGATCATGGTAGTTACACAAAAATAGAAATATAAAACCCTTATCGTGCCACAATTTTTTGCAAAACAACAATTTAGGAAATATAATTATTAAACCGTCAGGCATGGCACATATAATTTTTACCTATAATCAATAAAAGATTTCCGGTTGGTTGCTCGTAGAGATGGCGGCTAAAACGTTGCGTTCCTACTTTTTACTGTGTTGCATCTAAAAGTCAGTTAAGTTTCAACAAATTGCAAAAATGAATTGACATGCCATTGGTATATAAAGCAAAGCACAACTCATACTTTTTTCGCTTAGTTTTCGGGAAAAACTTACATTACCAGAAGATTGAAAGAACTTGAGCGTTAAGTGTTCTTTGTCCGAGATGACACGAAAGAGTTCCGCTTGCTTGCCCATCCAAAAATCGACTACATAGCTGCCAAAGTTGTATTTTGAGGTGTGTCAAGTTTGTTTTTGCTGACTTGGCGTTCACTCAGCAGTGTTCCGTACGAAATTAGTTTAGACAGCTTTGTAGTTATGCATTGGACCATGACATGGTGGGGCCTTTGGCTGGGAACAGGATTTTCTGTTGTACGTCCATTTCAACTTTAGGTTATTTAATTACTTCCAATGCGATTATATTTTTTTTAATTTTGATATTTGGAGGCCAACAATGTTCAGTACATTTATTCCAGTCCTCACCTACAACCCCACTAGATCCATAAGCGGATCTGAAATATGTAAAATAAATCAGCAAAGTTCATACAACACTTTTGTGTTTGGTTTTGTATTTGTTTTTTTACAGCTAAGCCAGACAAGCGTCGTGCTTCCGGAAATTTGCAAGTTGCGGCATCAAAATTAAAATCATCATTTCCACTTTTTCCAAAGATTAGGATATTTACAGCCGTTAGATTTCAAATGTTGAAGTTTTTGAAATGATTGTCTTCATAACAATATTCTGATAAATATTTGCGGTGATAAAATGTAACTTAAAAAAACGTGGGTAGGCTAAAATATGGTATATAGAAAGCCAAGCTATTACATTTCTTTTTTTGTTAGTTAAAATCTACACCTTATAAGAAGAGTTTAGTATTTTTCCACAATTTTAGGCCTTCCGTAATCCCCGCGGAGGAGGTATTCCTGCGTTGTCGTTGAATCCGGATGGAGGTGCCACCATATCCGAATCTCTTTTTTGTCGATTTTCTGCATTATCATTGAATCCTGGTAGAGGAAGTCCCATCATATCCGAATCTCTTTTTTGTCGATTTTCTACATTATCATTGAATCCTGGTAGAGGAGGTCCCATCATATCCGAATCCCTTTTTTGTCGATCTTCTGCATTATCATTGAATCCTGGTAGAGGAGGTCTCACACTATCCGAATCCCTTTTTTGTCGATCTTCTGCATTATCATTGAAACCTGGTAGAGGAGGTCTCACACTATCCGAATCCCTTTTTTGTCGATCTTCTGCATTATCATTGAAACCTGGTAGAGGAGGTCTCACACTATCCGAATCCCTTTTTTGTCGATCTTCTGCATTATCATTGAAACCTAGTGGAGGAAGTCTCACACTATCCGAATCCCTTTTTTGTCGATTTTCCACAATATCATTGAATAATCGTGTAAGACCTCCAATGTTTTCCGAGATCGTTTCCAGCCGATTATCGTTCAAATCATTTCCGTGAGAACAAAAACACAATCCACACAAAATTAGGAAAATTAACGTAATGCTAACTTTCCCTTGCATGTTTTTCGAAGTCTCTCAACTTACAATATCAAATACTCGTGTTTTCATAAGTTTCCAAGTATAAGTGATTTTGGTCTGGGAGAAAAAAGGGACTTGACACTGAAGGAGGTGATGCACATACAACCCTTTAGCGCCATCGTGTGCTATCATTTCCATACAGTTTCTATTTTACTGCGCCCAGTTTCAATATTCTTCTTGAAGATGTTTGAGAAAATTTTTACCACCTTTCTTATTATATATGTATATGGATTTTCTAGTCTTACTTGGTAAATCTCACTTATTAATATCAATGGTTTTGGAACTTATAGCAAAACTTCTCAGCACGTTTACAATACTGACAGTCATGTGTTGTATCTACATTTTAACGCACGAGAAACAACATTGCATTATGTAGTTTTGTTAAAATAACAATATTTTTTGGTGACCACTTGTAAATGCTAGTCTCGATTTCGTCAATAAATGTTAATTTCTCCGGTTATTTCCTTTATTGAAAATTCAATGTGCTTTTAATATTCAGCGAGTTATATATGCACGTAACATTTTGCTACACACATAAATTACTTATTTACAATATCCACTACCAAGAGCTGGTAGAGCTCTGCAAATAGGTGATATGTAAACGTTTATTGGAGTTTTTTGGTCCGGTACAGAGTCCGTGTCGCAATGAAGGCGGAAAGGCAAAAACCTAGCCATGTTCCAGGCAAAAGTCAGGTAAGATTAATAGTTTCTGCCATCACTGCGCTGAGCACGGTGCAAAAAAGCCAAACTACTATATTTCAAGTTTTAAGGATAGTTTAGTATTTTTCCACAATTTTGTAATTATGTAATCCCAACAGAGGTCCTATTGCTGCATTATTATTGAATCCCTTTTTTGTCGATTTTCTGCATTGTTGTTGAATCTGTTCCACATTACTCGAAGTCCCTGTTGAGTCGAATTTGCATATCATCATTAAATACTTGCGAGTGAACTAAATGTTTTTCAAAATCGTTGTCAGCCGATTATCATCAAACGTTTTTTCCGTGGGAACAAAAGCACAATCCACAGAAAAGTAGTAAGATTACTATACTGCGAACTTTCCTTCCATGCTTTCAATCACAATATCCAAAATCTTTGATCACGCTATCATACAGCCCATTAGCGCCATCGTGTGCTTTCTTTACCATTTTTTTCCTAAAGATGTTTGAGAAAGTTTATCTCATTACTGTTTGTATATACGTACATGGCCTTTAAGGTTATACTTGGTGAACCCCACTCGTTTATACCAATGGACTAAGAAACTTGTAGCAAAACTTCTTTGCAAGATTACAATACTCTCAAACCTGTATTGTATTTATGTTTCAGCGCAATGGAGAAACAACATGCTATTGAATTGCTTTTCTAAATCAATAGTTTTATTATTAGGTGGCAACTTGCAAATGCAATTCTCGATTTCGTCAATAAATATAAATATTTTGAGTTGTTTCCTTTACTGAAAATTCTATGGTCTTTTAATATGTAGCAAATTATATACGCACCTAATCTTTTTTGCATGCTCCTAATGTCCAGAGCAGGTAGGGTTCTGCAAAAACGTGATGTCAACACGTTTTTGGTTTACGGTCGTACCGCAAGAAGGACGGCAAGCAAAAACGTGGTCAGTCTAAAAAAAAAGCTTTTTTTAAATTTCAAGTGCCCTGAGGCGCACGGACGGGCTCTTCGACTATCAGTCCTCAATCAGTGAAAGTAAGGCGCCTTCTACGGTCGCACATAGCAAAACTTAGTCACGCGAAATGTACACAGCGATACCCTCGCCTCGTGTCGAAGGTGAAGTTGTAGGTAAATTAACCACTATGAGCAGGCATAAGTACTGGAAGGATATGGACCGAATTTGCAAGATGTGGAAGATTAATACGCGACAAAACGTTAAAATTAGAACGTAACGAAAAACAAGAAAAAATGTGTCACGAATGACTCCCGCCTGTGAAGGTTGGTATTGACCTATGGGTTTGCCTTCTACGCGTTTTCTGCAACCTTAAAACGATGATAGTAGGTTACGCTTTTCGAGGTAGCTCAAGACAATGAAATAATTACTGTTACTTTGACCTTAAACAGTACAAACAACATAATTTCGCGTAAACCATTCTATCAAGTTACTATATCAATGTTCTTGTACATCGGGGTCTTGTTTATTGTTTACACGCCTGCGATTGGTGAACGTTCTGACTATTAGACCGTAAATTTTTCTGCTTAAGTAGGTTACATCTCGTAATCGTCCAATGAGGCGTAACGGTTAGAAAACAACAGGCCTGTGTCAGAAACACAGTTTACGATTCTGGGTTCATTGTACAG
This sequence comes from Ascidia mentula, assembly GCF_947561715.1. Taxonomy (NCBI): domain Eukaryota; kingdom Metazoa; phylum Chordata; class Ascidiacea; order Phlebobranchia; family Ascidiidae; genus Ascidia; species Ascidia mentula. Next base: position 16,495,079 of record NC_138568.1, on the reverse strand, counting down.
AAGATGTCAGGTGTATGTAATGTTTTGATTTCTCTCACATTTCAACAAGGGTGAGAAAAGCGTTATCTGCAAAATAAAAAATTGTAATCAGCAAACAAGTTTTTTTATCATCAAAAAGTAATCTAACATTATTGCAGCGGAACGGTATATAGTCCAATCAAGTGAAAGAGAATATTGGAGAATTGGAGATAAAGCGTAGAGGAGAAGGTCAAAGAGTTGTTTGACCAATAAAAGCACGGACTGAGTTGGCACTAAACGCATTCAACGTAAAACATTTCATAAAACTTTTAAGAATCTGTGGTGTGTTTCCGCGGATTTTAGCTTTACTAAGCAATAAAAATGAAGGTGATAGCTGCTGGGTTGCCGAAGACTGGAACAAAAACAATTAATTCTGCTCTGACGCTGCTTGGATACGAAGTTTATGACTGCATGGAAAACTTCTGGTACCTTGGTGATGATTGGATTAAACAAGTGAGGGGAGGTTTTAGAATGGAAGATATGGGACGGATGTATGAAAATGTGGACGCAGTGGTCGATAGTCCCTGTTGGTAATTCTGGGAGGAAATTTTCGACGCGTTTCCAGGTGCAAAAGTAAGAACCATAAGACACCATAGACAAAATACTACAAAAATCTCGTTTTTGAGTAGTTTTAAACGCTAAATACCCAATTTATATTTCGTTAGTTTGCCGAAAGAAATGACGGGGGTTCTTAACCTGTGAAAGACCACCAACATTTGACGTAAATCTTGACCATTTTGGATAGTTTGGTTGACAAAAAATCGTATAAATATTAGCTAAGTTATCATGACGTCACACTTAATGATAGTCATGTGTGAGAATTTGGGAAAAAAAGACGTGCTGAGAGTAAATATAAAGTGTAACCATTCGCATTTTATGTGCCGTAGAAGATGTTTGTGTAATGTACCATACACTACAAACGAAATATCATTGCATTAAAACACAAAAATTCAAAATACAAGAATTCAAATAATGTCCGGAACAAGCATCCTCAGCAGTAAAAGAGATACGCTATGTGACCACAAGGCATGTGGAAACAAGTGTGAGGTTACTCCGAGTTCACCGTGTAAAAGATTTAACTCAGTGAGTTTTTGCTTTTCACTATTTTCCCGCCAGTGGTCAAACGTATCCGACTAAAGGTTGGTTGAAGTTGCACAACTTCACCCTTAATTAGTTTTGATTCATATAAAATAAACTTAGGATAGGACCCGGCCAATTTACGTCGTAAAAGACTCATAAGACGGAAAACATGCTTAGACAATAACTCATTGACGGTGCCAGGTATATTAATAACAAGAAAGTGGCCAATCTGGCGAAACAAAACAGTTAATTCTTACGATTTTTGGCAATCATATGCAACATCTACATCGTGCTCATTATCAGGTTTCGCAAAGCGGATTATTGTTCATTTGGTTTTTGAGGATGCCGGTTTAAAATCAGGAGCAGGCAGGTTCAGATAACCACGTTACAAAATATTGCACATACATTATTGCACACAAAAACCTGCATTTACCTCATAGAATGATTTTATCTACTTATCATTGTCTCGTCAGGTTATTTTGACCGTAAGGCCAGAGGATTCTTGGTACCAAAGTTTTCAGTATCAAACTGTCCACACAAATAACAACATTATCATGCGACTTATGGCCCTTCTTACTTACAACGGCCGACGTTGTCGGGCATTCTTTGAGGAAACAGGTCATATCATATTATTTACATTTTAACGTAGTTAACTTTAAGGAACAGTTAAGCTGTGTGCATTTTCTTATGTGTATTTGTAATTGTGACTTCCGGCAACAAGGGGAAAATGTACGAGTTAAACATCTGACAACTTTTTAGTCGGCGCAAAAGTCAACGTAAATGGATGCAATCGGTGGCCATGGTACAAAATTTACCCAAGACACGAGGAGTCGACAAGAAGAATGTATCGGAGACATTGCAAGCACGTGAAACATGTATGTATTCCCCTGTATCTTTCCTAGTTATGTGATCAATCACATATGATACTTTGTACTGTTTACAACAGCGATTATCAAAGTGGAGCGGTTGATTATCATCCGCTTTGGCCGGCATGAACTCAGTTTGGCGGGCAGGTTAAGCGAGCATATATTCATGTGCTGTTGCCAGCATGATTTTAGCGTGCTTCGAAAAGGTTTTAGTGGGTTTTGAGTTTTTGAAAGTTTTTTTGGGAGTGTGGTAAAAGATTGCTTTGGAAAATAATCAATAAACAGATTGTTATTTTTTTATTAATAAAAAACACAACTTTATGTTCAGGTAGTTCCTAAGGAGCAGCTTTTGGTTTATGAAGTGAAAGAAGGTTGGAAACCGCTGTGTGAATTCCTCGGTCTCCCTATTCCAGATGTTCCCTTTCCTCACAAGAATAAACGAGGAAATTTTGTTCAAGAAATGAGAAAAGAAAATCCAATCATGAAACGATTGGACATGGAGTTAAAATTCTCACTGGGGTGTTTGTTTTCATTGTTTGCCTTCGCAGTTTACAAAATTTTATGCCATATATCAGGGGTTGGCGAACTTGTTCCATGAGAGAGTCGTTTGCGAACTCCAGCAAGCCACAAAATCAGTGTGTGTATATAGTCGTCAAACTGTAATGTAACATCTCAGTGGGTAAAGTTGGATATTGTGGCATGTACATTTTCCCGATCCGATGTAAAACGAGTTTCTGCTTATTTCAAACAAAGTGCGATTGCAAGGATTTTGTTATCACAAATATAATTTAGTGCAAAAATTTGTAAAGTTCCACCTTAATTACCAGTGCAACCGCTACGTTGTGTAAAATGCAATACAATCTATGTTTTTGTTTAAGCATTGAGAGTAAATGTTAATTTAAACATGAAGCAGTTCACGACAGTTTTGCAGAGCTGCAGACAACGGACTAATAGATACGCCTTAATATCATGCACCAGATGCGTGTATGATGGCTTGCAGTAATATAAAATTTGTTTGTATTTAAACAAGTTAAAGTTGTTTCCCAGAATCGAGCAACCGAAAGAGCAGTTTGGTTCATTCATTGAAAACCGTGTAGAAAATTAAACGCGCTGCTTTGTTTGCCAGACAAAATTCTGGTAACTGTTGACAAAGAGATTTGTTAGTAATGTACGTACACGTCCCAGAACAGCGATAGGCATGTTATTTATGTACAAACTCACTAAAACAACAATTCATCAAAGAATGTTAGCAAGGTAAAGATTTGAACTTCCACGCAGTCGCGCTTCGAGTGTTTTCTTACGAATGTGAAAAAAACAACTTCAAGAATCTGGTCTGGAAATCATTCATGTAGAACTTAAAACTAACGAAGTGTGGGGAACGTTGTGTGCAAGTGAACGAGAATATTGGAGAATAAGAAATACCCCGTAGAGCAGAATATCAAAGAGTTGTTTCATCATTAAAACCACGGACTGAGTTGGCACTTTGCAAACACATTAAACGTGGACCATCATAAAACTAAAGGTCTATTTAAAGTAACATCCGTGTGATGGAGCTAGAGGTCTATATAAAGTAACATCCGTGTGGTGGAGCCAATAGATTGTTTTAAACATCATTCACTTGGTAGAGTTGAAGAGCGTTTTATGAAACATTCGTGTGATGTCGTTCCACATATACGCATTTCAACAAAATATTTCAGTATTTAATGACATACATGGAACCTGTGAAGTTGACTCGGGACATTACGGTTCCGCGAAACCCAGTTTGTAGCGCTCTGATCTAAGCTACTATTATAAAATCACCACAATAATTGTGTATTTTTTTAAATAACCACTAGTTTTCCTCCGATTCGCGTTGATTTCCCCGTCTTACTATATATATATTTTGCTTCGGTAATTTCCAAATGAGGCGCTTGTCACATGTAAACAAAGCCTTTTCTCCTGAGTTTTTTTGAGGATGCCAGTTAAAATCAGAAGCGGACAGGTTCAGAGAACCACGTTACAAAAATATGGCACAGACATTATTGCACACAAAAAACCTGCATTAACATCGTACAGTATTTTTAACTATACGGTTCACAGGCTTCGCAGCCAAGGCATTACAGCCAAGCTGGATCAGCATTACTTCAGCGTATTACCGATTATTGTTACGCCAGGTTATTTTGAACGTAAGAGATGAGGATTCTTGGTACCAGAGTTTTCAGCATCAAACTGTCAACACAAATAATGACATTATCCTGCGACTTATGGCCCTCCTTACTTATAACGGCCGTCGTTTTCGGACATTCTTTGAAGAAGCAGGTCATATTGTATTATTCACATTTAACCGTAGTTAACTTTAAGGAACAGTTAAACTTTGGGCATTTTCTTATGTGTATTTGTAATTGTGACTTCCGTCAACAAGGGGAAAATGTACGAATAAATCATCAGACAACTTTTTAGCCGGCGCAAAATGCAACGTAAATGGATGCAATCGGTGGCCATGGTACAAAATTTACCTAAAACATGAGGAGTCGATAAGAAGAATGTATCGGAGACACTGCAAGCACGTGCGACAGGTATGTATTCCCCAGTATCTTTTCTAGTCATGTGATCGAACGCATATGAAATTTGGTGAACCACTGATTTCGAACACACATTATATTTCTATTGAAATAAGTCTCGCCTGCGGGTTGAGCATATATGCATATATGCATGTACTGTTGCTGGCAAGATTTTAACGTGCTTCGAAAATCTATTAGTGGGTTTTTCAAACACCTCGTTACTTCGTGATAGAAGCTGATTTCAGGCGGTAATTACAGATCTGGTTAAATTTAAAGAAAGTGATTTTTTTTTCTGTGTGGTTAAAGTTTGCTTTGGAAAATAAATCAATAAACAGATAATCATTTTTTTTAATACTGCACCATCAAAAAACACACCTTTTTGTTCAGGTAGTCCCTGAGGAGCAGCTTTTGGTTTATGAAGTGAAAGAAGGTTGGAAACCGCTGTGTGAATTCCTCGGTCTCCCTATTCCAGATGTTCCCTTTCCTCACAAGAATAAACGAGGAAACTTTGTTCAAGAAATGAGAAAAGAAAATCGAATCATGAAACGATTGGACATGGAGTTAAAATTCTCACTGGGGTGTTTGTTTGCATTGTTTGCCTTCGCAGTTTACAAACTTTTATGCCATATATCAGGGGTTGGCGAACTTGTTCCATGAGAGAGTCGTTTGCGAACTCCAGCAAGCCACAAAATCAGTGTGTGTTTATAGTCGTCAAACTGTAATGCAACATCTAAGTGGGTAAAGTTGGATATTGTGGCATGTACATTTTTCCGATCCGATGCAAAACGAGTTTCTGCTTATTTCCAAAAAAGTGCGATTGCAAGGATTGTGTAATCACAAACATAATTTAGTGCAAAAATTTGTAAAGTTTCACCTCAATCACCAGTGCAACCGCTACGTTTTGTAAATTACAATACAATCTATGTTTTTGTTTAAGCATTGAGAGTAAATGTTAATTTAAACATGAAGCAGTTCACGACAGTTTTGCAGAGCTGCAGACAACGGACTAATAGATACGCCTTAATATCATGCACCAGACGCGTTTATGATGGCTTGCAGTGATATAAAATTGTGTTTCAAGTAAACCACACCACCAAAAACCCTCATTTCAATATTTAGCGCTGATTGATGACACATTAGCCCTGTTTACATGAAATGGTTTGCGAACGAGCTTGCGGCATCGAGCCGTGAAGAACTAACAGACCATAACGAGCGAGCTTCGGGGCTCAATTTACATGAGCGCGCGAAATTCGGTTCTCGCAAAATGGATATGGCGGTAACAGATAGTTTATTGGAAGTTAGGGCTTTATTTTTGCTTCATAATTATCAAAAACGCTGCAAACGAAGAAAGGCTTTGCTGTTGTTACATGTCAATGCGTTGCTTTCTCACAATCGAAGACTTGGACGGCCGTGGCGATAACAGAGGTGAGGTATTGGTGGTATATATAGGCCAGGCTTTATGCTTACTGGAATACTGTGCTTCGTTTTGAATCTTGGTTAAGTTAAATGTTATTTTCATTTGTTTTTAGGTCAGGGCAATGGTGGAATGTTATAGTTCCCGGATTTAATGATTCCCAGTGGTTGACCCATTTCAGATTGAGTAAAGAATGCTTTGTGTGAAGAAGTGGGGGATGATATAAAACCTGGGAGGGACGATTACAGATTAATTGTATGCCTCAAATAGATTGTACATAACTTTTAAATTTCAATGTGATTAGTAAATCAAATCTGGATCCAAAAAAACCAAAGGCCCCTGGCAGGCTGTCGATCGCACACCGTATCAATAATAATGTATTAAAATCCAAACACAGCGATCTTCAAACAGCTCAGATCGATTTATTTAGAGAAAAATATATTTCGCCTAAAACGGCATCATCAGTTTCTCCATTTACCAAAACTGCCAAAAAGGAAAAACAGAAAGAAAAAAGTCAAGAATCTAACGCAAAAAGGTTACGCAAGCTAAAAATAAATAAAAATTAATAAAAACTATAAAAATATTCAGGTTTCAAGCATTAACTAAAAAATAATAAAAGTATGAATTAACTGCATGTGGTCAGACCTGTCTGTACTACTTTGCTTTCAAAAAACCACTGGCGCTGACACCGAGTGAGCACACAAACATACAGAAGCAACGCAGGCTTGGAACTAACTTTCCGCCAAGCCACAACGGCAAAGCCATGCACTGGAGTTGAATTTCTTGATGTGTGCCACATTATCGACCCCATGTCACTGGCGGGCTTCAAAACCACCAATCACACTAAGCCCACAGCACTTGACCGTTGTTTTCTTAATGGGCGTTCCCACCACCCAATCCATGTGTTTAAATCAATTGTGTTTTCCGAAGCCATACGGATGCGGCGCTTAAACGAGAATGAAAGCGACTACAAAAAGGCCCTATTGTGGCTCAAAGATAAAGCTGTGAAATCCAATTTCCCGGTGAGGATGACATGCGATGTGTTAGCAACAGCCAGCGCTTGGAAGTCTAGATTCTTCCACAACAAGTCGGTAGACTCGCTTCCAAGCCTGCACAAACTTATCTGGGCAACAGCATTCCCTCATATACTGCGTCTTTCGCCCAAGGAATTGAGCCTCCAGGCAAATGCTTCCATCGTTTATCGGAGAGGACCAACGATGTTTAACAAACTATGCCACTACAAGCAGCTTGCCCATCACACCGAGCCTCGGGACACTGGCCAATCGGCCCCTTGCGGCCACTGTGCGCTGTGCGGGCACCATGGTAACCACGAGCCCATGGTGCCCACAACTACCTTCCTGTGTACCCCCAAAGGCAGAATAATGTTGCGTCAGCGACTAACATGTCGCGACTATGGGATATATGTGGCCTCGTGCAAAACCTGCGGAGCCCAGTATGTTGGGCAGACGAAAAACAAGTTCTCCACTCGCTGGAATGCTCACAGGTCTACTTGGTACCACTTCGAGTGCTCGCTAGATAGCGATGCTACGGCGCTGGGTAACCACTACCTGAAGAAGCATAGCGAGACATTCCAGCAAAGACCCATATTGCCAAGTTGCTATGACGTGACGTTCGTGCAAAAACCACCTGCAGGGAGTTTGGATCTATATGAGGACTTATGGTTGCACAGAATACGGGCACAAATAAATGTGCAAACCATGGTAACACCATCATGCAAATAGTTTGTTTTGCTATTCCCCGCCCGTAGGACTATGTTTTTGTTTGCGCTTGTTTTCGCTGTAACGGGTTGATGACTTTTCCTGTGTTGTTAACCTGTTTTTATCGTCTTATCATTCACCGAGTCTTATCGGTCACACCTGTTCGCCCACAGGCCTACCTGTCTGCAGTTCGTGACGTCCATTCCCCTTCCACTTTTGTTCTGTTTTTACATTCAGTTGCTTCTGTATGTTTGTGTGCTCACTCGGTGTCAGCGCCAGTGGTTTTTTGAAAGCAAAGTAGTACAGACAGGTCTGACCACATGCAGTTAATTCATACTTTTATTATTTTTTAGTTAATGCTTGAAACCTGAATATTTTTATAGTTTTTATTAATTTTTATTTATTTTTAGCTTGCGTAACCTTTTTGCGTTAGATTCTTGACTTTTTTCTTTCTGTTTTTCCTTTTTGGCAGTTTTGGTAAATGGAGAAACTGATGATGCCGTTTTAGGCGAAATATATTTTTCTCTAAATAAATCGATCTGAGCTGTTTGAAGATCGCTGTGTTTGGATTTTAATACATTAACTTTTAAATTGTTTTTTTTTTCAGATGATTTAACAATTAGACAACCAATTTCAGCAACAAAGAGGGCAGCAATAGCACTGTTTAAACTGGCATCTTCTGCCGAATATAGGACTGTTGCTGAACTTTTTGGAGTTAGTTTATCTTCCGTTCACAATTGTTTGAAGTGGTAAGAATAAATTTGAACATCGATTGCATTTAGTACTTGTGCAATATTTCTAGGCTTTGTTTTGCACTTTGCAAAAAAGTGAAAAAGTTTATTTCCATCCCAGTACTTGATGATGCAGTTAAAATTGCAAAACGTGTTGAAGCAAATCACCACTTTCCTCAGGTATGACACATACAAAACTTTTACTTTTGTGCAACACACGACATATTTCTAGGTGTTTGGTTGTATTGATGGCACACATATTGCTGTAACTGCGCCCAGCATTGGAAAAAAAGATTACACAAACAGAAAGGGTTGGGATTCCCTCATATTACAAGGAGTCGTTGATGACAGTGGAAAGTAAACAATTTGCTTCATAGCCTATTAGGCTGAAATGCAAAAAAAAACATTTTAATTTGTAGATTTATTGACATCAGTGTAAAAATGCCTGGCAGCTGTCATGACGCTTCCGTCTTCAAAGAATCATTCAACTTACTTCGTTTTCTTGTGTGACCACTCATTTGTTTCTTTCCACCAGACGTAAGTTTTGTGCTCTCTGCTGCCAAGGACTCTTTGATGCTGTTTAAAAAAGTGTTTATGTCATTTTCTTCATTGGATGAAATGTGATCCTCCCCACAAGATTCCAATATTAATGTTATCATCTCCCCTAATGTAGCATTGTAATGTAAAAAATATGAAGTAAAATTATTTGGGTGTTTCAAATGTGTCTATCCCACTTTCAGCCTTCATTGCCTAAACGAAATTATGTGTTATGTTTTTTGACACTTGCAAGTTTAATTTACTTACTTGAGCTCTTGGTCGACTTGATAGTAAGTTATGTAACTGCTGGAAGTGTTGCCAGCTGCAAGCTCCAGCCCCTGATTTAGAAATGTCTTTCCTTTTTGTGTAGTACTGTTTTTTGAGATTTCTCCATTTATCACGAACTTCCTCCCTGAATTAAAAGTTTATAACAAATCTGTATGTATATAGCCTACATGTAGTTTTCTTACCATGAATACATTAATCCTTGATTTAGAAGACTTTCTTCTATTTGTTTATAAAGAATTTGGTTTCTGATCCCCTTTCCATCAATTAAAGTCAGGACTTTTCTTTCTTCAACATTTTTTAACAACTCGTGTATTGCTTCGTTGGTCCAAATTACTGGACTTTTTCGCAATCTTTTTTCATGAAATAAATACTAATACCAAACACAAATTCAAAACCTCAAAAAGAATATCCTTGAAAAACATCAACAAGCAAACCTAACCTAACTTGATTTTACCGCCAAATTTTTCGATCAGCTGATACGCGAAAAGAAGCTAGTTGGGCGAACTAGCTTCCGAACCCACCCCTATTAAGCTAGTTCGCCGAAACCGCTTCCGAACTAGCTTGGGCTGTGATGCGTAACGCTTTTTGCGATAATGGCGGGAAGCGGGTAAGAAGCGTGCCGCGAACCCGCTTTAGACGTCCATGTAAACAGGGCTATTGTAACATACATAAAATTCGTTGTGACTTTATAATCATAAACTTCTAGTTCAGCATGCGAGAAAAGTCCTAATTGAAGTAGCATAAACCACACAAAGATTGGACGGAATCACTTGGGTCAGTGATTCCCAACTTTTTGTGGTTGAGTACCACTTGGAGGTAAAACAATTTTGTCGTGCACCACCTAATTCAGTGTTGCGAAGTAAGGAAGGTAATGAACAATAGAAAATTTTGACATTACTTACGATTTTTCAATTTCGAACCATACCCGCAAATTACGGAAAGGTGCTTACGTAGCACCTGGAATGCAGTCGCGTACCGCTAGTGGTAAATGTACCTCCGGTTGGGAAATTTGCCACGTCACCACGCGCCAACGATCGACTATTATCTCCAATTTGGTCTCCAGCGCCCTCCGTATACGATTGCAAATGCCTCCAGGGGTGCGCTGGCGCCCACTTTGAGAACCACAGTAAACCCGTGCTTTCACGCACATGGAAAACATAGCAATTTGAAAAGTAAAATTCCTAAATAAACTTGCTGGGAACTTAAACATTTGTTTTACTTTTTTGATCACGAAAAACCTAAAACGAATTTCCTGGAAAATAAGGCGCCAAACCAAAAAACAATTCTTTTTAGCGATTTTATAACAACCACGTGGCCTAAACAAACATTTCCCGCCACTTTCTGCTCTGGTAGAACCGCGTTGGGAGCGGAAGGGTTGAAACATATGACATATGTTTCAACCGTACACCCAAAATGCGCGTAAAATTAAGAAGTATTGGTTACGGTCAAGTATTGGTTACTGCTGGGCTTGATATTGATTTCATCATACTTGAACTATCACCACGTTAGGTACTACATTGTATTTTGTGTTGCTTTAAACTAAATCTATTAAAGAACCGATATTTTGATGGTGTAAATAGTGCAACAACAGACATTTCATGGCGTATTACGAACTATTAAACTCGCTTTCTTCTCCGTCCACACTTGCATCTGTAAACATTAATTGGTGTTGGTTTGCAAAATTAAAGCTTAAGGAAAGTCTGCAGGCGGGATACCATGGTGTGCATCTTGACAATTCCGTTTAGATGCGAATTCGCCACCGGGTACTTGGTCCAGAAATTGATCATTATCTTGATCCCAACCTCTTCCATTTACTCTGCAATTTGTTAACAACTTATTTAAAAAGATATTCTTACCGTCGATAGACCTATAAGTTATAAATTTAACAAATGATTTGTTTCCTAACATTATTACGACCAAACAATATACTTATTCGTAACCACGATAGTAAGACACCAACAAATATACCCTGTCCCTCACAATCAAATATACCCCATGCTAAATTCTCATGGTTTAAGTATTTTTAAACATTTTAAAACTATGTCAAAAAAACAACTCTCATAATATCGTTTAATTAGATTTTATCGTGTTTCAATGATCAAAATATTGTTAGTTCAAAACAGGTTATGTGATACAACACACTTACTCTTGGCAAGCAATCATCTTCATTAATCAGGCAACACATACAATAAATTTGATCATTGTTGAAGTAATATCAGAACTTTGATACCTAAATTTTCCGAAAAAAAAAACGCACTTTTCCATTAAGTATTTTCCTTACATTTCTGTCAACTTGCATCAACTGAATACAAACAATACAAACAAACACGCTATAGAAATCATAAGTTCCGTTTCAATCCGTTGCATTGCAGGAGGTTTTTCGCTTCTGTATTCATCCAAAAATCATAATCCTTATTCTTGTGTGGAAAAGGTTGGTCGGGGACTGGAAGGTCCAGGACTTCACACAATGGTTTCAAACCTTCCTTTAATTCGTATATTACCTGATGCTCTTCGGGAACTATCTAATCTTTCCAGATATAGTTACTACAATAAGGATAGAAGATTTAATGTTTGGCAATTTTCCACACTGAAAACAACCGTTCATTATTTGTACAGTTTTAAATAAAAAACTGATTTATTGCACCTGCTTTATGTTGCGTTCGTGTCTCCTCTAAAACGTGTCAGAGCTTCGTCGCAAAGCGGAATGCTTTTAAAGTTTGGCCACCGTTTGTATCTTGCAGGAAAATGATCTGCAAAGCAAAATTCTCCGTCAAAAGTTAGTAAAAACTTGTTGTGCATTTGTTTGTCAGGGTCAAAGGAGGTCGTGGTTTATTGGCAGGCCCCAAGGATGTCTTGTTTATCTTATAGTTAATCAAGCAATGTACTCCCTAACAGCAGCCGTGAGCGATTGAGAAAAATATCCGTTTATGGTGTTGTAGTAAAGTTAATTTGTAATAAAAAATGTACTGATCTTCTGGCATAAACGTACTGTATTCTTGCGACGTTCCGTCTGCCATGCGGCGAGACTTCATCAGGTATATATATGTTAATTTGTGTTTGAATGCTTTGACGTGTTAGACAGGTCCTTGCGTGGCGACTAAAGTTACTAGATTGGCAGTCAAGGCATTGCAGTCAAGCCGGATCAGCCACTTTTTCCAAACAAGTCGAAACGAGATCTAAAAATATCAAGCTACCGCGGGAAGTTTGAACTCTCGATTCTGAGCTAACCAGGCCCAACACTCTATACCAACTGAGCTGGTTAAACGGTATATGTTGGCGCCAAGACAAACTGGTGCGCAGGCGCACAACTTGCCGGACGACCTTTACACATACGTGGGGAACAAACACAGACGGTTTCGTGCAAACGAATGACAGGCAGGTATGCCCGATTGCGCAAGTCCTTATTTTGCGATTACAGTCAGGCTAGATTGCCTATTAATCGAGGAGTAATGTCAAAATCAAAACCGTGATAACAAAACTAAAAATGTACTCTTTATTCTAATCAAACTGCATGCGTGTTCAAAGGCATTGATAGGCTTCCTTTCCAGCTAAACAGTCAAGCAAAACTTTCACTTTGTGGTGACTGTACAGTCGCCGTTAATTATTTTGCACCAAACTAGGTGTATCCTGCCGAAACTAACCAAGGTGGAAACACTGTGGCCAAGCAAAAGCTAAAACCAACAGTGCCGTCAGACTCCGCGTCACAAAGACACCACATACAAGCAATGGAGTCAATGGTGTATTTTTTTGCAGTGAGCGGCAGACACGGCACGATCTAATAGCGTTTGTTTTGCTTTTATTCGTATTTGTGAATTTGTTGAAGTTCATATAAGCTGTAATAACTCACATTGAATTTACTGTACAGCATTTGCAGAGAGTAGAAAACATCGAATAGGCAGCTATATAACGTATGAGCAACGACATTCCTTTGAAACATATTACAAAACCTATACCTAAACAAAGCACAAAAGCGACAAGTGAATTTCAATGACGCATAAAATACATGGACGTCGAGTATGGATTCTAATATTCTGTGAGCATTCCTTTGAAGCACAAGCTAACCGCAAGCGAATCGCCGTATCAGCTGAACGAGGCTAATCATTGACCGAATCATTACGCAAACACCGAATTGCTTCCGCCACCTACGCCACTGTCGACAGCGAGGCAATTGGAGCTGTTTATTATGCAGGAAAGTCGCAGAGCAATGAGACGTGTAGACCCACCTGATGGTGGATGGGGTTGGGTTGTAGTTGCAGCAGTTTTTATAACAGCCATGTTAACCTTCGGTTCAATGTCTGTTTACCCATTGTTTTATGAACCACTGATGCGAGAATTCGACGTTGGTCTTGGCGAAGTTACGTGGCTGACTGGGTGTACAGAGTTTGGAAGAATATTTGGATGTAAGACCTACTTCGTACCTAATACCTAAAACCGTTGCCATGCCGAACTTACGTGTATGTAGATGTTACCACTGGAACACTGATAGCTAAGATGGGATTTCGAGGAACAAGTTTATGTGTATCGATATTATGCGGAATTTCCATTTCTGTTGCTTCATTGGCAAATAGTCTGGTACTGGTTTTCGTGTTTGTTGGGCTTGCAACTGGTGAGAGTAGTTTTCCTTTCCTTTCTCAGAATATTAATCTCTAAGGTTACAACACGACACCAAAAAAACTTTTTCTGTCAACTTAAATGATATCTATATGGACATATAGTTTTTAAGATATAGAAGAGCAAGCCTTTGCCTGTCTCAAATTGACTTACAAAAGCATCTTATTATATGACGCAAATCTCATTTTATAATATTTTTTTCAGAACAACTACACAAAATTTTTTTAGGTGTAATTCTTTCCATTTGTGGGGTAACATATGCAGCGTTAATCCCCCGATACTTCAAAAAGAAAAGAGTAATGGCTATATCACTAGCATTGTCCGGAACACCTGTGGGTTTATTGGCACTGGCACCTTTCATGCAATTCCTGATCGAATTTTACAACTGGAGAGGAGCTGTATTAATACTAGGTGGCCTGACATTGAATTGTGCAGTGGCTGCGTCTTTGTACAGACCTATATTATTAAATTCTGACCCAACTCCATCGGAAGAAAACTCTACTGAAGACAAGAACTGGAGACAAGCCTTAAAACCACTTAAAGAGGTTTTGGTTTTGCCAAAGTTTTGGATATTTTCGGTGATATGGTTACTCATGCTTAGTACTTGGTTACTCTACATGAGGTTTCTAGTGCCCTATTCACTGTCACTGGATGTGGAACCTATGATGGCGTCACTGCTCCTTTCAATATACAGCGGAGTAAGCATTTTTGCAAGGATAGCATTCGGGATTCTTGGTGACAGGAAGAACGTTAATATTGTTTGGGTTCTGATCATCACCGGAACGATGGGGGCTTTTGTTACAGCTTCTATGTGGTTCGTGCATAACCTTGTGGGTCTTATACTCAACTGCATTGCTCATAGCTTAGTGAGCGGTGGAATACACAGTATGTACGCACAAGTTATGGCCAGTGTATTAGACGACAAAAACTTGACCTGGGGCTTCAACACCAGCGGTCTGTTATACTCAATTTTAGGATCGTGGGTTACCCCACTTGTGGGTAAGGAACCATTGCAAGGTTAATCGCTATATTTGTGTCATATTTTGTTTTTGTTCAGGTATGCTTGTCGATGAGCTCAGCGACATTCGATATGCGTTTATTGTTGCAGCGCTGATGCAACTTTTGGCAATATTTCTCCACATTCCACTGCTAAATATTAAACGCCGCTAGTTTGGAGACTGGTTTTGTGAAAGTTCCAACACCGTTCAGCAGTTTGCACGGAAACTAGTTGTTGTGGAAACTGCGGTTTAACTGCCTTGGTATCTATACAATACGTTGTTGATTCATTTTCGTACACTTGGAATAAACGAACATAAACACTTAGAAGAGGGTGTCTTCTCGCGAAAAATGCATTCATTATGTTAAACTTTTCTTTCGTTATTCAACAAAACCTTTAGGATGAAAAATACAGAATGTTTGTTAAGTCGATCAATATTCATTACACATCGCTAAGAATGATAAGAACTTGCCCAGCATCTCTGCATAGCCTGTGTACCAGCACGCATTTTGTTGTTACTACGTAGATCACAGGTCGGCAACACATTACACTTTCATGTTTGAACAAAGCTCAAACATGTTTAGAGCCTAAACAGTTAGAGGGGATTATTTTAAATCTTCAACGCAGAAGAAACAGGAAAGTCGCAGCACAATGATACGTGTTAACCCACCTGATGGTGGATGGGGTTGATAATTTATTTTTACACTTTTCCCCGACAAGTTGCAGCGTGATCTGAAAAATCCACAAATCCACAACAAATATAGGCCACAATAAAATAGGTCACTGCAGTCATTGTTGTTGGCAGCAGCCAGTTCTCCTCATACTCAACAGATATATTCCGAAGATTTTGCCAGAAATTACCTCATGGAACTTTATAGATTTTTTATGTCAAAGTGTCTTAAGTTTGAAATAAAATTGACCGCAAGAGCGAGCTCGAGAGCTTATTGCTATGCGACTTGGGCGGTAACTGGCAGCAATGGTCAAATATCCGACCTATATACCTAGAAGAAAACGTGTTCGGGATAAGAGAAGAGTACAGATTATCCTCGGTTCAAATCCCAGTTTGGTCAAATGAAGTAATTTTTTCATCGTGTAAGATGTTGTTGCTATACCCGTTACAGCGCAAGATATTACTACAACAATTTTTTTCATATTGTAACCTTCCACTTGATTTTCGCATGATTTAGTAATGGTAACTTTATAATATCACGTATTTGCAAAAACTACGAAGATAATTGACAGAAAACTCCATAAGGAAAACGTTGTCCTGAACAAACGCAATGTCCTATGATAGACAGCGGAAGACCACCATAGTCAATGTGCACAACAATGCGGGATGTGGGGTTCGGTTGTTCGGTAGTGCGGATATAGCAACTTTGTGTGGTGCACCTGAGCGTAACGACTTGGCACGCTAGACTCCAAGAAATGCTGGAATATGATTAAGCAATGTTAGAATGTTTTTGTATGGTCACAAGCAATGCTCAGCACAACTTGACACAAAACATGGCGCGACAGACAACTCATAAAAGAGTGACCAAGCATTTAAACTTTCTCAGATGACTTAAAAAGATATTTTATTTTCAACAAATTACAAAACAATTTATGGAAATGTCAAAAGAAAATGGAGCAAGATGAAGCACAAACCATCTTTTTTATAGCTCCATTTTTAAGGACACCCCACAACGACGAATTTAAAGTGGTGCCTACAGTACAGTGGAAATATTTAAACCGTTGAATATCCTTTGTCGAAGATCAAAGAAAAGGGTTTCGCTTGCCTGCCCATCGAAATATCGGATACAAAGCTGCCAAAGTTGTTATTTGGGGTGTGTCAAGTTTGTTTTTGCTGACTTGGCGTTCACTCAGCAGTGTTCTGCACGAAATTGGATTAGACAGCTTTGTGGATGTGCATTGGACCATGACATGGCGGGACAAACCTCGTTTGGCTGGGACGTTGATTTTAAATTAGCTGCAAATCTCAATTTTATGTTAGTTAATTACTCTTAATGCGCTTGCGAAATGCCTGTTTATTTTGAAACATGTTATTATTTGGAGACCAACAACGTTCAGTACATTTGATCCAATCCATACCTAATGATCCACTAGATCCACATGCGGAACTGAAGTGTGCACTGAAACTTAGAAAAATTCATACAAAAATTTCGTGTATTGGTTTCTATTTGCTTTTTACAATGGAAAACGACATAAGCCTTGTGTTTTCTGAAAGTTACTAGATTGCAATTGAAAATTGGTTATTTTCACATTTTTCACGGATTAAAATTTTACTTGTCGATGAATGTTGATGGTGGGGCATAAAATCTTTAGTAATAGAACAATCATTGCAAAAACGTTTGTGAATACAAAATGTAAATTTGAAAAATGTCGCCCTTCACTACGCTAAACTCGATACAATGAAAACCAAACTACTATATTTCCTTTGTATTAGTAAACAATCTACACGTTTTAAGGATAGTTTCGTAGTTTTCCACAATTTTAGTTTTTTCGTAATCCAGTCGGAGGTCCTATTTCTGCATTATCATTCAATCCTTGCGGGGGTCTCACGCTATCCGAATCCCTTTTATGTCGAATTTCTGCATTATCGTTGAATCCAGTTGGAGGGGCCACCATATCCGAATCCCTTTTTTGTCGATTTTCTGCATTATCGTTGAATCCAGTTGGAGGGGCCACCATATCCGAATCCCTTTTTTGTCGATTTTCTGCATTATCGTTGAATCCAGTTGGAGGGGCCACCATATCCGAATCCCTTTTTTGTCGATTTTCTGCATTATCATTAAATCCCCTTGGAGGTCGGACAACATCCGAATTCCTTTTATTGTTAGACTCTTTTCCGTGGGAACAAATGCACAATCCACACAAAATCAAGAAAATTAACTCAATGTAAACTTTCCTTTCCATGATTTCGTATGCTGACTCTCAACTTACAATATCAAATACTCGTGCTTTCCTACATCTCCAAGTATAAGTGATTAAGGTCTGGGAGAAAAAAAGATTTATATTGACGGAAATTAAGTGGATACAGTCCTTTAGCGCCATCGCGTGCTATCATTACCATACTATTTCTATTTTACTACGCCCAATTTCAATAATCTTCTTGAAGCTGTTTGAGAAAATTTTTACTACCTCTCTTATTACATACAAATATGACTGTTCTTGTTTTACTTGGTGAGTTTTATTTCTCAGATAATAATCAGTGGTTTCGGAAAGTGAATTGGGTAAGTCAGCTTTGTAGATATGCATTTCACTAAGACAACAATAATTAAGTAAACTTTATGAAAGCAATATGTAACTTTGCAAATGTTTCACACCATTGCGCTAAACACATTGCAAAGGAAGCTAAATTACTATATCCTGTCTGTTAGTAAACAATCTACGCGTTTTAAAGAAAAGTTAGTTGATTTTAACAATTTGATTCCCTGCGTTATCCCGTGGGATGGTCTATTTCTGGATTATTGATAAAATCCCGTCGGATGGTCTATTTCTGGATTATCAATAAAATCCCGTCGGATGGTCTATTTCTGGATTATTAATTAAATCACTTTTTTGTCGATTTTCTGGGTTATTGTTCAATCCGTGTTGAGGTCTCACGAAGGTCGAATCTCTTTTTTGTCGAATTTACACATTATCATTGAATTCTCGCGAAAGAACTCTAATGTTCTTCAAAATGCTTTTCATCTGTTTATCATCAAACTCTTTTCCGTGGGAACAAAAGAATATTCCACACATAATAAGTAAAAGTAACACATTGCGAACTTCCATGCTTTCAATCACAATATCCAAACTCTTCAAACATAATATCGAATATACGTGTTTACATATGTTTCCAAGTATAAACAACGATCATTTATAAAGTCTTTTTTTCTCCCAGACCTAGGGAAAAAAAGTAGTAATTTTCGGTCAAAGTCAATAGTCAGGCCAAGCTGTGACGTCACAAACCAAAGGCTGTTTCTGTCCGATTATTGGCAAATCGAAAGGTACAGCAGCATAACGACATTACCCTGTACCTTAACAAGGCGGGTTTCTTCACTCAGTGTAAAAACAATAAAAACTTGCAATTCCAGATGTTTCGCGCTTTAACATAATCGGTATCTGCTGCTTCCCAAACAAAACAATTTCCCTCATAATCACCCTCCTGAGATGTCTACGTAAGATTTTACGGATGGTGACACGCAATAACATCGTAAAATATAAATCTGACAAAAATGGGGTACTGGTCATTCTCAACGAGACATCGTACAACGACATTATGAAAAAAGAACTATAACGAATGAATAAATTGGACTTGAATCATGAAGTTATAAAACACACTGATGCTACGCTCAGACACGTAACTAGTATGAAACTAGTAAACGGGAAATATGAACGCATATCAGGTCCGATTGCTAAATTCCTTACCTGTCAAGGATCTGCATTTGCATGCCTGCTTTTTAGGACACACAAACTGGAAGTGAACCAACTGGTTAACACGCACATTAAAAATATACTTGTTAAGCATGTGCAGGTCGCAAGTAATATTACCACTACGCGGGCCACTGCTTGTCTGCATTTATAGGAAAAAATTTCGGCCATACCTTAATTCATGAGTTGTGCAGATGAAGCAGATTGTATATTATCAATATGCTGGACTAGAAAAAAGTTAACGTTAACAACATACAACAACATTCAGAGTTATTCCTTTATTTATTGTCGCCATGGTTTCATAAAACCAAAATATCAAACATTCTTTGTTGACATCTTATGTAAAAACGCGATTGATAACCACTCTAAGTACTTTGATAACGTCAAGCGTATTGTTTTTGAAACTCACTAACTTCACCATCGGCAATGTGGTCACCTAATATAATGATTGACTTGACATGGGCCAAGTTTGGAAGAAGGCAGCGAAACGACGGAACGGCACTTTTACATCACTTGCGTTTGCAACCAGCATGCGCAAAAATGCGCAAAAATAAAAATGATTGCTGTCGTGAGTGTTGCTTACAACCGTTGAAGAACGTATCCCGCAATACGTAGCGTTTAGTTTAGGCATAGAGTTCCCAGGTGAACCTCACACACAAGAGTTTAAGGTCCTTGGCCTTTAAAAAGCATGAGTCTTGGTACTAAAAAATATATACAATTTTTTTCATACCGAGTGCCAATATGAAGACACAAGGCAGGCAATGTTAACTTCAATCCTGTTCACATACGCAGTTTACGTGGCAACCTATGGAGTATAGAAAATAATATCTGGGCAAACGCAAACTATGTTCAGAGAAGAAATGGCCGCGCCAGTGTGAAACAACGTTGTACAACATACATTGAAGGCAAAGCACACTGGCGTTGACATGGTTAGACTTGGACCTACGCCAGAAACGACGATATACTGGAAATAACACACAACACAACGACCAACTTCGCTTTCGTGACATAGCAATATGACTTTTATGCATCAATTAGATTTGTTAACTATTGATTTCGTTGCAAATGCGTCAGCTGCACTAAGGCAAAAATCATATTAGGAACATTTTGTATCAACTAGCTATTAGCCCATAAAACTTTCAGTTCAAGTTCCGCGAACTCCACTGTGGAACAGACTTTTATAATCTATTGTGTTAATCTGACGTTATGTTTAGGACATTTGAATTTGACCGCAAGAGCGAACTCGAGAGCACATTTGTTTGCGATTCATCGACAATAAAATAAATCACGTCAGGGCGGGCTTTGTGGCCCAGCGCCTGACCCATATAACAGATGGAAAACGTAATTGGGATTTTTTCCTGGCTTAACTGGCTTCCAACATTGGGGTGTTAAAACAACATTTCATCATTAAATTGCACATATTGTGAAAAAACAACAAGATTTTCTGTCCAAAATTTTTGTGCAAGTTACTAACGACAGTTATTTTTGCTTGATTAAACAACAATATTTATATATTAACAAAATCTAATTGAATTAGTTGGAAATAGAATCAAAACTGATCAAAAAAGTGCACACATAACTCCCGTTTGAAGGACGACCAATAAATCAGAAGACTGCAAGGTTTTCACGACCAAAGCAAGTTGTGCTAGGGATAATATTTTGTCCGCCGGTCCGGATTAAGTAACATTGTGTGGTGAACTTGAGCGTGACAACGTTGCCCGCGATTTTCTACGAAAAGCTTGTGGAGCCAGATGTGGCGCTGGAATTTAATAACTTATGGTATAATGCTTCCCATTGCTTTCTGTTTGTACAGAAGTCCCGATAAGTATTATATATACAGAATTTTTGCGCCCATATATAATTCTGATCATGGTAATTACGCAAAAATACAAATATAAAGTCGTTATATCGTACCACAAATCTTTGCAAAACAACAGTGTAGGAAATGTATTTATCAAGCCGTCAGGCATGGTTCATACAATTTTTTTTAAGATCAATAAAAGTTTTCCGCTTGGTTGCTCTTAGAGATGGCGGCTAAAATGTTGCGTACGTACTTATTACTGTGTTGCATCTAAAAGTCAGTTAAGTTTTAACAAATTGCAAATATGAATTGGTATGCTATTGGTATGTAAAGCAAAAAAGGGTACAACTCATACTCTTTTGGCTTAATCTTCAGGAAAACTTACATTGCCAGAACATTAAGTGTTCTTTGTCCTATAGCACGGTCCGACACAAAAAAAAAATTTGAAAACGAAATTTTCGTTTTGAAATTTTGTTTTCAAATTTCCAATTTTTCGCATGGTGTCGCAAGAGGACTATGTAGATATGCGGTACAATTTGCCTTGATTTGGCGATTGATTCTTAGTTCTTAAACGATCTTATCATAGAAATACTGGATTACATCAACTGGCATTACAATCAAACCCAAATTGCGTGATTTAGCTGTAGGTGTAGCAAATGTTCGTCGGACACTTCGATTTAGGAAATATAAATTCTTGTTAATTGTCGCAATGGTGGACTAAATTAATTGATTTGCAATTTAGCAGACAAATACCACAGTCATGTAGCAGACAATGCCGAAAAACTTCTCTTTATTTTGACGTATAGCGCGTAATAACCTTGTCTTTTACAGGTGATCGCATGTTAGTATTTACTTTTACATACAAGCGAATTGAAATTTAGCAGATATATACTGCAGCCACGTCAAGACGATCATTGAAAAACGTAATACGCTACATGTTTTATGTTTTTCTTGCCACACCAAAAAGCATTCATTAATTTGTTTTAGGAAGTAGCGGGGAATGAGAAAACGCTTGGTAGATGTTCGGTGTTGATTTTATGAAAACTTTTATAATGCACTATCAAAATGCCAAACAATCCTAGGTGAAAACTTTGGCGGAAACACGACGAACTACAATTTCTTTTGTAAACATCAAACGAAATCATAGTTTCCCTTTTGTAAACCAAATGTCAAGTTTGCAAACAAAATTTCCCTTTTGAGAACAAAATTTTGAGTTTGTAAATAAAATTTCACTTCTGTAAACAAAATTTTCTATTGCGAAAAAAATTAAAAAAAAAATTTCATATCGGAATAGTGTTGTTCAACTGATGGATAGACCCGTAAGAGCACTTTCATGAATGTTGCAGGTTTACTACTTCAGTGGATACAAGCTATATCAAATTCGAATCAACTGTTTTAAAGATAATCATCGAATATCTTACACATTTTTGTATGCATAGTGCTGAAATTCGCTGGGCTGTTTCATGTTCGTATCCACTATGAATTCTGCAAAGATGAATGCTGTATCTATCGTACTTTTAGAGTTGATAAGGGTCAAGGTGTTGAAAACGCGTCAAACCACCGTCATAGAATTTGCGCCCGTTTTAAGACAAATCATCGAATATCCTACACATTTTTCGATGTACAGTGCTGAAATTCGCTGTAATGTTTAATGTTGGCATCCTCTAAGACTACTGCAAAGATTAATGTTGTGGCTTAAGTAGTTTTGGAGTTAATAAGGGTCAAGCTACTTGAAATTCTGGTTAGCGCCTGTTTCAACGATAATCATTCAATATCTAACACATTTTTGTATGCATAGTGCTAAAATTCGCTGGGCTGTTTCATGTTGATATCCACTATAAGTACTGCAAACATGAATGCTGTAGCTATCGTACTTTTAGAGTTGATAAGGGTCAAGATGTTTAAAACGCGTCAAACCACCGTCATAAAATTTGCGCCCGTTTTAAGGCAAATCATCGAATATTCTACACATTTTTCGATGTACAGTGCTGAAATTCGCTGTACTGTTTAATGTTGGCATCCTCTAATACTACTGCAAAGATTAATGTTGTGGCTTGAGTAGTTTTGGAGTTAATAAGGGTCAAGCTACTTGAAATTCTGATTAGCGCCTGTTTCAACGATAATCATTCAATATCTAACACATTGTTGTATGCATAGGACTGAAGTTCGCTGTGCTGTTTCATGTTGGTATCCACTATAAGACCTGCAAAGATTAATGTTGTGGCTTATGTAGTTTTGGAGTTAATAAGGGTCAAGCTACTTGAAATTCTGATTAGCGGCCTGTTTCAACGATAATCATTCAATATCTAACACATTGTTGTATGCATAGGACTGAAATTCGTAGTATTTGAGTTGATAATAAGGATCAAGCTGTTTAAAACGTCTATTCGTTTTCCAATTTAAAGTCAATGTAATTAAAAGCAAACGGTTTCCACAGTCCGATATCAAATGGACAGTGGTATCACGTTGCAAAATTTTATTAAAATTGAAGTTGAAACAAGCAAATAAACGGCTTGACGCGATTCAAAAAAGTTTGACCCATATTACATTTTAAAGTACGGAAGTTATAATAGTGATTTTTAAACTACACATGCAAGATACCAATAGCAAACAGCCCTGTGATTCTCAGCCTCATAAACAAAATAGTTTGTGAGTTATTGAATGATTTGCTCCAAAACGTGCGCCGTTCTAGGCGAATGACGCGTCTCAAAAAAAGGTTGACCCTTATTTAATTTAAAAGTGCAAAAGCTACACTAGTCATTTTTGACCTACAGGTACAAGATACCAATAAGAAAAAGCCCAGCGATTCTCAGACTCATAAACAAAATAGTTTGTGATTTATTGAATGATTTGCTCCAAAACGTGCGCCGTTCTAGGTGACGTCTCAAAAAAGGTTGACCCTTATTCAATTCAAAACAAGTAGCAAGACTTTTCGAACCTAAGTATTCTCCATGGCGGTAACCTCGTTGGCCAGTGAACCAATCGGAAACGACATAAGTTTGCTGAGCAACACAAATCACAACTGTCAAAAATCCCCAAAATTATGTAAATACATCAGAACTATTAAGCGTAAAGACTTTATTTGATGGAAAGTGAATAAAGAAAATTAATGTACAGCATAACACTCAGTACTAGCAAAATTATGAAAGCATTTGAAGGACTTTCTATAAAAGTGAACAAAGTCATTTACAGCAAACACTTGGTACCAGCAGAAATATTAAAGCATTTGAAGGCAATTTTTCTATAAGTGAACAAAGTCATTTACAGCGTACACTTGGTACCAGCAGAAACATTAAAGCATTTGAAGGCAATTTTAAGTGAACAAAGTCATTTACAGCAAACACTTGGTACCAGCAGAAAGATTAAAGCATTTGAAGGCAATTTTAAGTGAACAAAGTCATTTACAGCAAACACTTGGTACCAGCAGAAATATTAAAGCATTTGAAGGCAATTTTAAGTGAACAAAGTCATTTACAGCGTACACTTGGTATCAGCAGAAACATTAAAGCATTTGAAGGCAATTTTAAGTGAACAAAGTCATTTACAGCAAACACTTGGTACCAGCAGAAAGATTAAAGCATTTGAAGGCAATTTTAAGTGAACAAAGTCATTTACAGCAAACACTTGGTACCAGCAGAAATATTAAAGCATTTGAAGGCAATTTTAAGTGAACAAAGTCATTTACAGCAAACACTTGGTATCAGCAGAAATATTAAAGCATTTGAAGGCAATTTTAAGTGAACAAAGTCATTTACAGCAAACACTTGGTACCAGCAGAAATATTAAAGCATTTGAAGGCAATTTTAAGTGAACAAAGTCATTTACAGCAAACACTTGGTACCAGCAGAAATATTAAAGCATTTGAAGGCAATTTTAAGTGTACAAAGTCATTTACAGCAAACACTTGGTACCAGCAGAAATATTAAAGCATTTGAAGGCAATTTTAAGTAAACTAAGTCATTTACAGCAAACACTTGGTACCAGCAGAAATATTAAAGCATTTGAAGGCAATTTTTCTATAAGTGAACAAAGTCATTTACAGCATACACTTGGTACTAGCAGAAACATTAAAGCATTTGAAGGCAATTTTAAGTGTACAAAGTCATTTACAGCAAACACTTGGTACCAGCAGAAATATTAAAGCATTTGAAGGCAATTTTAAGTGAACAAAGTCATTTACAGCAAACACTTGGTACCAGCAGAAATATTAAAGCATTTGAAGGCAATTTTAAGTGAACAAAGTCATTTACAGCAAACACTTGGTACCAGCAGAAATATTAAAGCATTTGAAGGCAATTTTAAGTAAACTAAGTCATTTACAGCAAACACTTGGTACCAGCAGAAATATTAAAGTATTTGAAGGCAATTTTAAGTAAACTAAGTCATTTACAGCAAACACTTGGTACCAGTAGAAATATTAAAGCATTTGAAGGCAATTTTTCTATAAGTGAACAAAGTCATTCACAGCGTACACTTGGTACCAGCAGAAATATTAAAGCATTTGAAGGCAATTTTAAGTAAACTAAGTCATTTACAGCATAACACTTGACAGAAATAATCAGACCATTCACACTCAAAAACGTTAATGTAAACTAACAACATTAATCAAAGGCTGAAATTGCATTTCATTGTTAGCTTTTTGGTTTTGATGGGGACATATTTGAGGCCTCTGAATCAGAATGTGTGCAGCTTGACCGACCTGTTCACAGAAAAAAAGCTTAAATTATGTACTGTTTCCCAGCATTCAAAAACAACTCATGATTCTATTATGCTTAACAAAATTAGAACTGATAATTCATTTTACCTTCATCTTTGGCAATTCTCCCTGCCTTGTAAAACAGTTTGTTTCCAGGCCAGCGAGCGAAGCACAAATCTTTCACCTTTATTTCTTCAAAGTGTTTTATTTTCTTTCGGCCTTCCGTTTTCAAATCTGTAATCCGGTAGATGTCAAGGCATTCACCATCATCCAAGAACACTACTCGAATAAACTTGACCTCTACAAAACAAAAAGCCAGACAAAGATAAACACTTTAACAATATTTTAGTAATTTGTTCGTATTCATTACCTTGCAAATCATCTTGTTGTTGTGATGGTGCTGGTTGAACATCTGTCAAAAACAATCAAAAGGTTAACCACATTTTATTTTGTCTTTGAACATTTAACTATACAGAGGCAATCAATAGTGCAAACCTTGCAAATCATCTTGTTGTTGTGATGGTGCTGGTTGAACATCTGTCAAAAACAATTGAAAGGTTAACCACATTTTATTTTGTCTTTAAACATTTAACTATACAGAGGCAATCAATAGTGCAAACCTTGCAAATCATCTTGTTGTTGTGATGGTGCTGGTTGAACATCTGTCAAAAACAATTGAAAGGTTAACCACATTTTATTTTGTCTTTAAACACTTAACTATGCAGAGGCAATCAATAGTGCAAACCTTGCAAATCATCTTGTTGTGATGGTGCTGGTTGAACATCTGTCAAAAACAATTGAAAGGTTAACCATATTTTATTTTGTCTTTAAACATTTAACTATACAGAGGCAATCAATAGTGCAAACCTTGCAAATCATCTTGTTGTGATGGTGCTGGTTGAACATCTGTCAAAAACAATTGAAAGGTTAACCATATTTTATTTTGTCTTTAAACATTTAACTATACAGAGGCAATCAATAGTGCAAACCTTGCAAATCATCTTGTTGTTGTGATGGTGCTGGTTGAACATCTGTCAAAAACAATTGAAAGGTTAACCATATTTTATTTTGTCTTTAAACATTTAACTATACAGAGGCAATCAATAGTGCAAACCTTGCAAATCATCTTGTTGTTGTGATGGTGCTGGTTGAACATCTGTCAAAAACAAATAAAAAGTTAACCATTCACTGAAGAAATATATTTAATATAATACAAATCACACACAACACTTACCAGATGTAGAGGCACGAGCCTCCAACAACAGTCGAGCCTTTTCAACCCTTCTGTGTGGGTGTTGTACATTATATACTTGGTCAGCAACAGCAAGTGAATGACCAGAGGCTTTTGCCACAGCAATTTGAACCTCTTTTGGCTCATCTGCCATCCATGTGTGTATGAGTTTTCGTACTTCAGTCGCCGTTAAAGATGTGTTTTCAAACACAAAAGGAATAACCTTTTTAAAAATTTTTGAAAATTCTGCATTTGTCATTTTAAATGAGCCTGTTGCTGCTAAGTTTCTTGCTGACGTTGTTGGAAAAACTGGTGACTGCCCTGTAGGTTTTATCTTGTGATACATCCAAGCCAATTTACTGGTGGTTTCAATGTCTTGTAATTCAAGTGCATTTAAAACAATGCACGCCGGTTGCTTGTCCTTCTGGTCCACCACCAGAATTGAGTAATTGCCCTCGTCAGTTTTTTCATAGTCCTGGAGCTCTCTAATGAGGAGACCAATCATTACAGATGGTCTACAGCCTAGTCTGCATATCACCCTGCAGAAAATATCCCCATACAATAGTTGCAGGTTTTCGTTTCCAACTTGGGATTCAGACATGGCTCTAATTCTTGCAACTCTCTTGAATTCTTCGCTTTTTTCGTACTGTAGTATGGCATTATATGCATTTGATTTTATGTTGGACAACTTCTTTCTGGATTTTTCTTTAGTGTAAAATTCTCTTTTCTTTTTCTCTTTGTTTATGCGTGCATGCAGGTCCATTGTTTCCGAATGCACTAAATTTAAACATTTCTCGGAAATCAAATCAAACTGATTGTTTTTGTAAAATCTAAGGAAATTCAGTAATGTAGACAAATATGCAACTTTCGATGAAACTTGACCTTCACCTTTCAAATGTTGCTCTAAATTTTCAAAAATCTTTTGGGGGTTTTTAAATACTTCAATAGTTGGTATTAAAGTTCTTATTTGGTTGGCATTTGAGTGGGCCACTGCCTTGTCAACTCTTTTGCGTTTCCCTACTCCAAACTTTGATAAGTGCTCCTCATATTTAGTTATTACAGATTGCAAAGAACCAATCTGGGTCTTTGCAACAAGAGTTTGAAATTGCTTGGATTTGGTGTCGATTGTTTTATGTAAATTTTCATAATGCTTAGATAAATTCTTTACTGCCCTTCCGCAAATGGGACAGAAGTGTCCCTCAAAATTTTGATACTTTCCAATTCTGTTTTTCTTCGCCCTACTGGCATACAGGAATTCTGACTTGTCCATGTCTGGATGGTATGTTTTGTAGTGGTATGTGACATTTTTATACAGCTTATCACATGCATGGCATTCCCTCAAACCACTTGATGATTCTACAAAGTATATTAAACGTTACTGAAGGCATATCCAAAAATTTTACACGTATTTTACTTTAGTTTTTAATTGACTAACCTAGAATAAAATTTATGTAACTTATAAAGCATACTTTTTATGTTGCTTTCTGGGTTGAACATTTTTTTTGAGTGTTTGCGGTCTTTTCTCCTTTTATGGTGATATCGCTCAATTTTTTTTCTGCAAATTAGTGAAGTGGTAAAATCTTTGTTACATAACACAAGACATTAGCAAATTCTAACCTTTGGTCTTTTTTTGCTTTCCTGAAAAAAACAAAAACAACAGTATAAAATCTTGTAAACCTATTGATTCATTCAGACACTAATTATTCGCTGTTTCTCTATAGGAAGCAGGTTGCCAATTGTCTATTATTTAAAAATTTTAACAAACATTAATAGATAAAATATATTGCAAAACAAAAATGGCATGGTCGGGTATGTAACACAATTTTATCATAAGTCTGCTTAAAGTGTAAAAAAATGAAAGGTCAGGTAAAGTAATTTTGAGGTTTCCTCATGTTTGAAACTAATCAAATGATAAACACTCTAGCTTTTTTTTTATTTAGGATGTGAAGCTTTTCAACCTATTTAGGAGATTTAAAGACGTGTTAAATAGTTTTTAATGGAAACATGCAAACACAGTTGTTTGTGCAATTGTCACATAACTGGCATTTTAAAGTTTACACCATTGCATAAAGTTAGCAAAAATTTTTTTTCAGTTCTCATAAATGAATGAATGCAACTGTATTTTTTTTGTCTAAATCCTTAAACCAAAACCTCTTTTTAAATGTTGACCTAATCAACCTGACACAAAACAGATCAACTTAATAAAAATTTTTTACTGACGCAACTCTATTTTGTTATGTAACAGTAATGTCACAATGACTAGTTTTTGAAAAACGTTGAAGATTTTTTTTGGACACTTTTTGAAAATATGACATATTGTGCTGCATAGGACAATAAATTTACCACAAAAAATGGAAGTTTTGTTATAGAGCTTATGTCCCCAATTAAAAATGGTTAAGTCCCCCCTCCCCCCGACTGATGTAAACAGCATGTAAAAAGTAACAAAACACTTACCATTTCAGAAATTGTTGGTATTGTTTATAGTCACTGCTACTGCTGCTGGAGGAACTACTGCTACTGCTTTCTTCAGTAGAGTCATCAGATGACGATGATAAACTTGAATAAAAAGAAAATACATGTTTACATCACCCAACGGTTTTCAGAAGTTAAAAGCACTAGTAATCATATATTTACCAATATAAGCTATCCTCATCACTGCTGCTATCAGAAAACTGTAGGGTTCTGTTAAAAAATTAAAATTATAAAGTAAACAACCCAATTTTCTTTTATTTCTGCAACACCAAGATTGTTAAAGAAGCCAAAAACCATTCTTAGATGAGGGAGTTAAAAACATTTTTTTTAAAGTTTTACCACTGATCAGAAGCCAAGACAACTGATAAGAAGCCAATAAACGTTGTATATACCTTTTATGTTTCTTTGAAGCTTTTTCATCCTTCTTATAGTCTCTAAAAATGATAATAAAATAAATTACACCACAAGAGTGAAAAATGCAATAAATTACACAGCAAGTAAAATAAAATAAAATAAATTACACAGCAAGAGTGAAAAATGCTATGAAAAAAAGTGCCCAAAACATAAAATTTTGTGAAAATATGAATGAAAAGGGCTTTAAACAACTTGTGTAAAATGCACATTAAATTCATTATCTAAACCAGGGGTTCTTAAAGTGGGGAGGGGGGGTGTAGATGCTTGGCAAGGGGGAGCGCAAACATTTTCAAAAATGACCAATCAGCGTTCCATTTGTATTTAGTATTTCCATGCAAAGAAACCTTTGTTTAAATGTTTGAAAGATTATGATGTTTGTCCCTCTTTACATCAGTTTTGTTACAATGGTAATTAACTGTGTACCAAAATTGATCATTATATTGTCGAAAATAGTTTTGCTACCTTTATCTGCGGCAAATATTTAAAGATATCGAAGTTTAGAAAAAAAGAGCAGTGCAGAGTATTTGCAGATTGTTTCGTTTCAAAAATGCAGTCACATCCCTCCCATTGACAAACGTTAAAAAAAGCTTGTTTTTGAATTGCGCATTTTTTGAGTTGTCGGACTAAGAGGGGGGCAAGATTTGACTAGTAAGGGGGCGCGACCAAAATAGTTTAAGAACCACTAATCTAATTACTACTTATAGTTACAGCCGCGGTTACGCTGTGTGAATCTCAAGATGTGCGTTCTGCGTTGTTACAGCGAACATTTGGGGCAGTGCATAAAAGTGACAAAATAATAATGTTCCGGGCCAGAGAATTTTTTAAATTGGTGTAGAACAAGCTTACAACATATAAATCACGTTATCATTGCATTTTTTTAAACACCTATGAAGTATAATCGCAACGCAATGGGTTTGACAGTGATCAAAATGAATAGTTACATAATGCGTAGATAGCGAGCATTTGGGCGCTGCATACAAGTGTCAATTTAATGATGTTCCGGGTCATAGAATGTTCAAAAAAATGGTGAAGAATAAGCACAGAACATGTACATTACATTATTGTTGAGTTTTTTAAACACCTATAAGTGTATCGCAACGAAATGTGTTTGACCGCGGTCACCAATCAACTGCATCGTAAATGCTACGACTTACATAAATAACTCGCATTCGTAATAGCTAATTGTTACGTCATGTGTGAAACACAATTATAGAAAAAAGATTTTTCGCACAAAAGACTGTGATCTTCATAGTATTAAAAATTTTTCATGCGGTCCACACGCTATTGTTGATAAAATTTTTTTAAATAAATTCGGTTAACCGAAGCTTCGATACATCACTACCAAAACTTAACATCAACTTAAAACACACAAAAGTTAAAATTAAAGAACAAGCATTTTTTCAAAAAAAAAAGGTAATTAAGCTTACTTGGCAAACAACTTTCTCCTTCTGAAATTGTCCATTTCGCCCTCCGCTGAACCACGTAACTTTGACAAAGAAAAACTGTGCCGAACAAAGACTTTGAAATCAATGTAGCCGAAAATAATTTGACATAAAACCTTCTTTCATTTGAGTGAATAACTATTGGTTACAGAATAAAGCGTCAATTTAAAAAAAAAATAAATAAAATAAACTGTTAAAAGATTTTTCATTCAAATATCATCAGGGCTCAATCTACCCAGAAATAATAACAATTGCACTACTGCCGCGGCGCTGAATTATTCTTTTTCTGGTACGGCTTATTTGCTTGACTAACACTGATCTTTGGTGCGGTTTCGAAATGCGCTTCAGCTTTCGTTCTTATGCGTTTTATACAAAAAATTTTCATTTTTTTAAACAGCTAACAGCTTTAAATAACTAACACCAACACTGTTACGACGCACTAGTTAAATTCCAACACAGTGGGGCAACGCAAAAACAACTTGCAATGTAGGTCGAGTCGCAGCTGGGCATCTAAGCCCAGGGACAACCAGACGCCTAATAAACTGCATAAACGATCGAAACCTGCACGGTTGAAGGGACGCCTGTTTACTTGTAATGAAAACAATCACAACTTTGCTTTACTTCAAAGTAAACATTAAATTTACGCAGATTTATCGTCGGCTGAGAAAATTGCAAACGTTATTCGAAAAGAAATTATAATTCGAAACCAAAATTTGCGTTTCCAACGCCCTGGTTGTTGGGAAACATGATTACTTGTAAATAACTGATGTTCGTGCGATCCATTTTGGAATTGTTTCGAAACACGCCTTAGTGTTCGTTGTTCTGTTAAATATTATAAAAACAATTACAATTTTACTTTACTTCAAAGTAAATATTCAATTTACGCATAATTAGCGTAAACTTGACATTAAAATAAACTGCTTTTCACACAAATAACAACTTTAAACTTTCGAATAGCAACATGCAGTTCGTGGATTGTTATTATTGTAAATCTATGACGTAATTATGTAACAATTTTATTGATAAACATAAGTGGTGTGATATTTTAGTAATTTATTGGCGGAACCCAAACCAACTTGCATTTCGTTGTTAAATCAAAACTAAATTTGGTTTGCATGCATTTTTCAAACGGGAATTCAAATGAGATCTACGTGCGGAACATTTTGGAACTGTTCGAAACAGGCTTTTATTGTTTTTTTTCTTTTGTTCACAAAACATGTTCAATATTGCATGACGTTTTTGTAAATTGAAACAGTGGCTAACAGCCTTGTAAAACCATCACCAACACTGTCACGACGCACTAGTTAATTTCCAACACAGTGGGGCAACGCAAAAATAACTTGCAATGTAGGTCGAGTCGCAGCTGGGCATCTAAAACTTAAGAGAAAAAAGCCCAGGGACAACCAGACGCCTAATAAACTGCATAAACGATCGAAACCTGCACGCAGGGTTGCCAGGGTGGCGGTATTCCCGCCCAATTGGCCTGGTTTTCAACATCGAGTTGCGGGTTATTTTTACGAGTTGCGGGTTGCGGTTTATTGGGCGGGTTCGCCAATGACATTTTCAACCCCTATAATCACGCATTCTGGCACTAATGTCTCATACCAAGAGTAAACCAATGCGTTCATTTCCCGACAAACGAAACAATCGTACGGCGCAGAGAGTAATAATGCGTTCAGAGAAACACGCAGTGGGTGGGTGCGACAGAAACTTGAACCATGCAACTGGAGTCGTTTTTGCAAAGCAGCAATGGTGCTGAGAAAATTTTATTTTTGCAAACAAATTTAAAAAATATAGTAACCAATGAACTAAGGATTGCTTGAGAAAACAATGCAGTCAAGAGGTCTTTCGTAGTGGGTAAATTTTTTTGCCATAATGCTTGCAGCTTCCACGTTTGATCGCTTTACACACGCGTATGACGAAACTACGGAATACAGATGTACGAGATTTTGTAGTTGTAAAAATACATGTTTTAATTGATTGCGTTTTTTAAAGTTGTTAGTTTTAGTTATATTATGACCCAAATTCATCAAATATTGCAATGTTTTTGCTATGTATTAATGCTCCTTGCAATTAAAGAAAACGTAATAGGTAGCGCCATGGTCAGAACCAAATGTGAAAAAACGTAACCGCGGTAGGTTAAAGCTACTGAGTGCGACAATTCACTAACAGTTGTCGATTTCAAGCTAAGTCAGAGTAAAATTGGGCTGGTTTTGGGCTTGTTTCAGAAATTTCTTGTTTGGACGGTTTTTGGGCTAGTTTTGGCAAGGCGTTGGGCGGTTTTAGAAAATTTTACCTGGCAACACTGCCTGCACGGTTGAAGGGACGCCCGATTACTTGTAATGAAAACAATCACCACTTTGCTTTACTTCAAAGTAAACATTAAATTTACGCAGATTTATCGTCGGCTGAGAAAATTGCAAACGTTATTCGAAAAGAAATTATAATTCGAAACCAAAATTTGCGTTTCCAACGCCCTGGTTGTTGGGAAACATGATTACTTGTAAATAACTGATGTTCGTGCGATCCATTTTGGAATTGTTTCGAAACACGCCTTAGTGTTCGTTGTTCTGTTAAATATTATAAAAACAATTACAATTTTACTTTACTTCAAAGTAAATATTCAATTTACGCATAATTAGCGTAAACTTGACATTAAAATAAACTGCTTTTCACACAAATAACAACTTTAAACTTTCGAATAGCAACATGCAGTTCGTGGATTGTTATTATTGTAAATCTATGACGTAATTATGTAACAATTTTATTGATAAACATAAGTGGTGTGATATTTTAGTAATTTATTGGCGGAACCCAAACCAACTTGCATTTCGTTGTTAAATCAAAACTAAATTTGGTTTGCATGCATTTTTCAAACGGGAATTCAAATGAGATCTACGTGCGGAACATTTTGGAACTGTTCGAAACAGGCTTTTATTGTTCTTTTTCTTTTGTTCACAAAACATGTTCAATATTGCATGACGTTTTTGTAAATTGAAACAGTGGCTAACAGCCTTGTAAAACCATCACCAACACTGTCACGACGCACTAGTTAATTTCCAACACAGTGGGGCAACGCAAAAATAACTTGCAATGTAGGTCGAGTCGCAGCTGGGCATCTAAAACTTAAGAGAAAAAAGCCCAGATGTAAAACCCGCGAAGTTTCGCATATTTAGTGCGTGGTGATAATGTTATCACTGAAATAAACTGTTTTCTACGTAAATAACATCATTACACATTACAGTCGCATAAAACAACTCGAGTATTTCGAAAATGTCACACAATTGTGTCGCAATTTCATTGATGGCTTGTAATATTTAACTAATTTCTTCGGGGGAACCCAAACCAACTTCTGTTTCGTTTTCAAACCTAACACGAAAACGAAATTTCCTTTTGCAAAGGTTTTTCGAAACGAAATTTTGTTTTAAAAACCAAAATTTCGTTTCCAATTCCCCTTTGCGGCACACGGTCAGATTCGTATGTGAAACAAGATCTTTCATCATCTTTTGGCGTAAATAATGCAGGATTCACTTTATCACGATGAACAATCACGATTTTGCTTTACTTAGATGTAAAACCCGCGAAGTTTCGCATATTTAGTTTGTGGTGAGAATGTTATCATTGAAATAAACTGTTTTCTACGTAAATAACATCATTACACTTTACAGTCGCGTAAAACAACTCGAGTATTTCGAAAATGTCACACAATTGTGACGCAATTTCATTGAGGGCTTGTAATATTTAACTAATTTCTTCGGGGAACCCAAACCAACTTCTGTTTCGATTTCAAACCTAACACGAAAACGAAATTTCCTTTTGCAAAGGTTTTTCGAAACGAAATTTTGTTTTTAAAACCAAAATTTCGTTTCCAATTCCCCTTTGCGGCACACGGTCAGATTCGTATGTGAAACAAGATCTTTCATCATCTTTTGGCGTAAATAGTGCAGGATTCACTTTATCACGATGATCAATCACGATTTTGCTTTACTTAGATGTAAAACCCGCGAAATTTCGCTTATGTAGTGCGTGGTGATAATGTTATCACTGAAATAAACTGTTTTCTACGTAAATAACATCATTACACATTACAGTCGCATAAAACAACTCGAGTATTTCGAAAATGTCACACAATTGTGTCGCAATTTCATTGATGGCTTGTAATATTTAACTAATTTCTTGGGGGAACCCAAACCAACTTCTGTTTCGTTTTCAAACCTAACACGAAAACGAAATTTCCTTTTGCAAAGGTTTTTCGAAACGAAATTTTGTTTTAAAAACCAAAATTTCGTTTCCAATTCCCCTTTGCGGCACACGGTCAGATTCGTATGTGAAACAAGATCTTTCATCATCTTTTGGCGTAAATAGTGCAGGATTCACTTTATCACGATGAACAATCACGATTTTGCTTTACTTAGATGTAAAACCCGCGAAGTTTCGCATATTTAGTGTGTGGTGAGAATGTTATCATTGAAATAAACTGTTTTCTACGTAAATAACATCATTACACTTTACAGTCGCGTAAAACAACTCGAGTATTTCGAAAATGTCACACAATTGTGTCGCAATTTCATTGATGGCTTGTAATATTTAACTAATTTCTTGGGGGAACCCAAACCAACTTCTGTTTCGTTTTCAAACCTAACACGAAAACGAAATTTCCTTTTGCAAAGGTTTTTCGAAACGAAATTTTGCTTTAAAAACCAAAATTTCGTTTCCAATTCCCCTTTGCGGCACACGGTCAGATTCGTATGTGAAACAAGATCTTTCATCATCTTTTGGCGTAAATAGTGCAGGATTCACTTTATCACGATGAACAATCACGATTTTGCTTTACTTAGATGTAAAACCCGCGAAGTTTCGCATATTTAGTTTGTGGTGAGAATGTTATCATTGAAATAAACTGTTTTCTACGTAAATAACATCATTACACTTTACAGTCGCGTAAAACAACTCGAGTATTTCGAAAATGTCACACAATTGTGACGCAATTTCATTGAGGGCTTGTAATATTTAACTAATTTCTTCGGGGAACCCAAACCAACTTCTGTTTCGATTTCAAACCTAACACGAAAACGAAATTTCCTTTTGCAAAGGTTTTTCGAAACGAAATTTTGTTTTTAAAACCAAATTTTCGTTTCCAATTCCCCTTTGCGGCACACGGTCAGATTCGTATGTGAAACAAGATCTTTCATCATCTTTTGGCGTAAATAGTGCAGGATTCACTTTATCACGATGATCAATCACGATTTTGCTTTACTTAGATGTAAAACCCGCGAAATTTCGCTTATGTAGTGCGTGGTGATAATGTTATCACTGAAATAAACTGTTTTCTACGTAAATAACATCATTACACATTACAGTCGCATAAAACAACTCGAGTATTTCGAAAATGTCACACAATTGTGTCGCAATTTCATTGATGGCTTGTAATATTTAACTAATTTCTTCGGGGGAACTCAAACCAACTTCTGTTTCGTTTTCAAACCTAACACGAAAACGAAATTTCCTTTTGCAAAGGTTTTTCGAAACGAAATTTTGTTTTAAAAACCAAAATTTCGTTTCCAATTCCCCTTTGCGGCACACGGTCAGATTCGTATGTGAAACAAGATCTTTCATCATCTTTTGGCGTAAATAATGCAGGATTCACTTTATCACGATGAACAATCACGATTTTGCTTTACTTAGATGTAAAACCCGCGAAGTTTCGCATATTTAGTTTGTGGTGAGAATGTTATCATTGAAATAAACTGTTTTCTACGTAAATAACATCATTACACTTTACAGTCGCGTAAAACAACTCGAGTATTTCGAAAATGTCACACAATTGTGACGCAATTTCATTGAGGGCTTGTAATATTTAACTAATTTCTTCGGGGAACCCAAACCAACTTCTGTTTCGATTTCAAACCTAACACGAAAACGAAATTTCCTTTTGCAAAGGTTTTTCGAAACGAAATTTTGTTTTTAAAACCAAAATTTCGTTTCCAATTCCCCTTTGCGGCACACGGTCAGATTCGTATGTGAAACAAGATCTTTCATCATCTTTTGGCGTAAATAGTGCAGGATTCACTTTATCACGATGATCAATCACGATTTTGCTTTACTTAGATGTAAAACCCGCGAAATTTCGCTTATGTAGTGCGTGGTGATAATGTTATCACTGAAATAAACTGTTTTCTACGTAAATAACATCATTACACATTACAGTCGCATAAAACAACTCGAGTATTTCGAAAATGTCACACAATTGTGTCGCAATTTCATTGATGGCTTGTAATATTTAACTAATTTCTTCGGGGGAACCCAAACCAACTTCTGTTTCGTTTTCAAACCTAACACGAAAACGAAATTTCCTTTTGCAAAGGTTTTTCGAAACGAAATTTTGTTTTAAAAACCAAAATTTCGTTTCCAATTCCCCTTTGCGGCACACGGTCAGATTCGTATGTGAAACAAGATCTTTCATCATCTTTTGGCGTAAATAGTGCAGGATTCACTTTATCACGATGATCAATCACGATTTTGCTTTACTTAGATGTAAAACCCGCGAAATTTCGCTTATGTAGTGCGTGGTGATAATGTTATCACTGAAATAAACTGTTTTCTACGTAAATAACATCATTACACATTACAGTCGCATAAAACAACTCGAGTATTTCGAAAATGTCACACAATTGTGTCGCAATTTCCTTGATGGCTTGTAATATTTAACTAATTTCTTCGGGGGAACCCAAACCAACTTCTGTTTCGTTTTCAAACCTAACACGAAAACGAAATTTCCTTTTGCAAAGGTTTTTCGAAACGAAATTTTGTTTTAAAAACCAAAATTTCGTTTCCAATTCCCCTTTGCGGCACACGGTCAGATTCGTATGTGAAACAAGATCTTTCATCATCTTTTGGCGTAAATAGTGCAGGATTCACTTTATCACGATGAACAATCACGATTTTGCTTTACTTAGATGTAAAACCCGCGAAGTTTCGCATATTTAGTTTGTGGTGAGAATGTTATCATTGAAATAAACTGTTTTCTACGTAAATAACATCATTACACTTTACAGTCGCGTAAAACAACTCGAGTATTTCGAAAATGTCACACAATTGTGACGCAATTTCATTGAGGGCTTGTAATATTTAACTAATTTCTTCGGGGAACCCAAACCAACTTCTGTTTCGATTTCAAACCTAACACGAAAACGAAATTTCCTTTTGCAAAGGTTTTTCGAAACGAAATTTTGTTTTTAAAACCAAAATTTCGTTTCCAATTCCCCTTTGCGGCACACGGTCAGATTCGTATGTGAAACAAGATCTTTCATCATCTTTTGGCGTAAATAGTGCAGGATTCACTTTATCACGATGATCAATCACGATTTTGCTTTACTTAGATGTAAAACCCGCGAAATTTCGCTTATGTAGTGCGTGGTGATAATGTTATCACTGAAATAAACTGTTTTCTACGTAAATAACATCATTACACATTACAGTCGCATAAAACAACTGGAGTATTTCGAAAATGTCACACAATTGTGTCGCAATTTCATTGATGGCTTGTAATATTTAACTAATTTCTTCGGGGGAACCCAAACCAACTTCTGTTTCGTTTTCAAACCTAACACGAAAACGAAATTTCCTTTTGCAAAGGTTTTTCGAAACGAAATTTTGTTTTAAAAACCAAAATTTCGTTTCCAATTCCCCTTTGCGGCACACGGTCAGATTCGTATGTGAAACAAGATCTTTCATCATCTTTTGGCGTAAATAATGCAGGATTCACTTTATCACGATGAACAATCACGATTTTGCTTTACTTAGATGTAAAACCCGCGAAGTTTCGCATATTTAGTTTGTGGTGAGAATGTTATCATTGAAATAAACTGTTTTCTACGTAAATAACATCATTACACTTTACAGTCGCGTAAAACAACTCGAGTATTTCGAAAATGTCACACAATTGTGACGCAATTTCATTGAGGGCTTGTAATATTTAACTAATTTCTTCGGGGAACCCAAACCAACTTCTGTTTCGATTTCAAACCTAACACGAAAACGAAATTTCCTTTTGCAAAGGTTTTTCGAAACGAAATTTTGTTTTTAAAACCAAAATTTCGTTTCCATTTCCCCTTTGCGGCACACGGTCAGATTCGTATGTGAAACAAGATCTTTCATCATCTTTTGGCGTAAATAG
Organism: Ascidia mentula; assembly: GCF_947561715.1. Lineage (NCBI taxonomy): Eukaryota > Metazoa > Chordata > Ascidiacea > Phlebobranchia > Ascidiidae > Ascidia > Ascidia mentula. The sequence goes on along the minus strand of NC_138568.1, from coordinate 16,455,634 downwards.
TGCAGGATTCACTTTATCACGATGATCAATCACGATTTTGCTTTACTTAGATGTAAAACCCGCGAAATTTCGCTTATGTAGTGCGTGGTGATAATGTTATCACTGAAATAAACTGTTTTCTACGTAAATAACATCATTACACATTACAGTCGCATAAAACAACTCGAATATTTCGAAAATGTCACACAATTGTGACGCAATTTAATTGAGGGCTTGTAATATTTAACTAATTTCATGGGGGAACCCAAACCAACTTCTATTTCGTTTTCAAACCTAACACGAAAACGAAATTTCGTTTTGCAAACGTTATTCGAAACGAAATTTTGTTTTCGAAACCAAAAATTTCGTTTCCAATTCCCCTTTGCGGCACACGGTCAGATTCGTATGTGAAACAAGATCTTTCATCATCTTTTGGCGTAAATAGTGCAGGATTCACTTTATCACGACGAACAATCACAATTTTCTTTACTTAGATGTAAAACCCGCGAAATTTCGCTTATGTAGTGCGTGGTGATAATGTTATCACTGAAATAAACTGTTTTCTACGTAAATAACATCATTACACATTGCAGTCGCATAAAACAACTCGAGTATTTCGAAAATGTCACACAATTGTGTCGCAATTTCATTGATGGCTTGTAATATTTAACTAATTTCTTGGGGGAACCCAAACCAACTTCTGTTTCGTTTTCAAACCTAACACGAAAACGAAATTTCCTTTTGCAAAGGTTTTTCGAAACGAAATTTTGTTTTAAAAACCAAAATTTCGTTTCCAATTCCCCTTTGCGGCACACGGTCAGATTCGTATGTGAAACAAGATCTTTCATTATCTTTTGGCGTAAATAGTGCAGGATTCACTTTATCACGATGAACAATCACGATTTTGCTTTACTTAGATTTAAAACCCGCGAAGTTTCGCTTATTTAGTGTGTGGTGAGAATGTTATCATTGAAATAAACTGTTTTCTACGTAAATAACATCATTACACATTACAGTCGCATAAAACAACTCGAGTAATTCGAAAATGTCACACAATTGTGACGCAATTTCATTGAGGGCTTGTAATATTTAACTAATTTCTTGGGGGAACCCAAACCAACTTCTGTTTCGTTTTCAAACCTAACACGAAAACGAAATTTCCTTTGGCAAAGGTTATTCGAAACGAAATTTTGTTTTCAAACCAAAATTTCGTTTCCAATTCCCCTTTGCGGCACACGGTCAGATTCGTATGTGAAACAAGATCTTTCATCATCTTTTGGCGTAAATAGTGCAGGATTCACTTTATCACGATGAACAATCACGATTTTGCTTTACTTGGATGTAAAACCCGCGAAGTTTCGCTTATTTAGTGTGTGGTGAGAATGTTATCACTGAAATAAACTGTTTTCTACGTAAATAACATCATTACACTTTACAGTCGCGTAAAACAACTCGAGTATTTCGAAATGGCACGCAATTGTGTCTCAATTTCATTTAAGTTTTGTAATATTAAACTAATTTCTTGGGGGAACCCAAACCAACTTCTATTTCGCTTTCAAACCTAACACGAAAACGAAATTTCGTTTCGCAAACGTTATTCGAAACGAAATTTTGTTTTAAAAACCAAAATTTCGTTTCCAATTCCCCTTTGCGGCACACGGTCAGATTCGTATGTGAAACAAGATCTTTCATCATCTTTTGGCGTAAATAGTGCAGGATTCACTTTATCACGATGATCAATCACGATTTTGCTTTACTTAGATGTAAAACCCGCGAAATTTCGCTTATGTAGTGCGTGGTGATAATGTTATCACTGAAATAAACTGTTTTCTACGTAAATAACATCATTACACATTACAGTCGCATAAAACAACTCGAATATTTCGAAAATGTCAGACAATTGTGACGCAATTTAATTGAGGGCTTGTAATATTTAACTAATTTCATGGGGGAACCCAAACCAACTTCTATTTCGTTTTCAAACCTAACACGAAAACGAAATTTCGTTTTGCAAACGTTATTCGAAACGAAATTTTGTTTTCGAAACCAAAAATTTCGTTTCCAATTCCCCTTTGCGGCACACGGTCAGATTCGTATGTGAAACAAGATCTTTCATCATCTTTTGGCGTAAATAGTGCAGGATTCACTTTATCACGACGAACAATCACAATTTTCTTTACTTAGATGTAAAACCCGCGAAATTTCGCTTATGTAGTGCGTGGTGATAATGTTATCACTGAAATAAACTGTTTTCTACGTAAATAACATCATTACACATTGCAGTCGCATAAAACAACTCGAGTATTTCGAAAATGTCACACAATTGTGTCGCAATTTCATTGATGGCTTGTAATATTTAACTAATTTCTTGGGGGAACCCAAACCAACTTCTGTTTCGTTTTCAAACCTAACACGAAAACGAAATTTCCTTTTGCAAAGGTTTTTCGAAACGAAATTTTGTTTTAAAAACCAAAATTTCGTTTCCAATTCCCCTTTGCGGCACACGGTCAGATTCGTATGTGAAACAAGATCTTTCATTATCTTTTGGCGTAAATAGTGCAGGATTCACTTTATCACGATGAACAATCACGATTTTGCTTTACTTAGATTTAAAACCCGCGAAGTTTCGCTTATTTAGTGTGTGGTGAGAATGTTATCATTGAAATAAACTGTTTTCTACGTAAATAACATCATTACACATTACAGTCGCATAAAACAACTCGAGTAATTCGAAAATGTCACACAATTGTGACGCAATTTCATTGAGGGCTTGTAATATTTAACTAATTTCTTGGGGGAACCCAAACCAACTTCTGTTTCGTTTTCAAACCTAACACGAAAACGAAATTTCCTTTGGCAAAGGTTATTCGAAACGAAATTTTGTTTTTAAAACCAAAATTTCGTTTCCAATTCCCCTTTGCGGCACACGGTCAGATTCGTATGTGAAACAAGATCTTTCATCATCTTTTGGCGTAAATAGTGCAGGATTCACTTTATCACGATGAACAATCACGATTTTGCTTTACTTGGATGTAAAACCCGCGAAGTTTCGCTTATTTAGTGTGTGGTGAGAATGTTATCACTGAAATAAACTGTTTTCTACGTAAATAACATCATTACACTTTACAGTCGCGTAAAACAACTCGAGTATTTCGAAATGGCACGCAATTGTGTCTCAATTTCATTTAAGTTTTGTAATATTAAACTAATTTCTTGGGGGAACCCAAACCAACTTCTATTTCGCTTTCAAACCTAACACGAAAACGAAATTTCGTTTCGCAAACGTTATTCGAAACGAAATTTTGTTTTAAAAACCAAAATTTCGTTTCCAATTCCCCTTTGCGGCACACGGTCAGATTCGTATGTGAAACAAGATCTTTCATCATCTTTTGGCGTAAATAGTGCAGGATTCACTTTATCACGATGATCAATCACGATTTTGCTTTACTTAGATGTAAAACCCGCGAAATTTCGCTTATGTAGTGCGTGGTGATAATGTTATCACTGAAATAAACTGTTTTCTACGTAAATAACATCATTACACATTACAGTCGCATAAAACAACTCGAATATTTCGAAAATGTCAGACAATTGTGACGCAATTTAATTGAGGGCTTGTAATATTTAACTAATTTCATGGGGGAACCCAAACCAACTTCTATTTCGTTTTCAAACCTAACACGAAAACGAAATTTCGTTTTGCAAACGTTATTCGAAACGAAATTTTGTTTTCGAAACCAAAAATTTCGTTTCCAATTCCCCTTTGCGGCACACGGTCAGATTCGTATGTGAAACAAGATCTTTCACCATCTTTTGGCGTAAATAGCGCAGGATTCACTTTATCACGACGAACAATCACAATTTTCTTTACTTAGATGTAAAACCCGCGAAATTTCGCTTATGTAGTGCGTGGTGATAATGTTATCACTGAAATAAACTGTTTTCTACGTAAATAACATCATTACACATTACAGTCGCATAAAACAACTCGAGTAATTCGAAAATGTCACACAATTGTGACGCAATTTCATTGTGGGCTTGTAATATTTAACTAATTTCTTGGGGGAACCCAAACCAACTTCTGTTTCGTTTTCAAACCTAACACGAAAACGAAATTTCCTTTTGCAAAGGTTATTCGAAACGAATTTTTGTTTTAAAAACCAAAATTTCGTTTCCAATTCCCCTTTGCGGCACACGGTCAGATTCGTATGTGAAACAAGATCTTTCATCATCTTTTGGCGTAAATAGTGCAGGATTCACTTTATCACGATGAACAATCACGATTTTGCTTTACTTGGATGTAAAACCCGCGAAATTTCGCTTATTTAGTGCGTGGTGATAATGTTATCACTGAAATAAACTGTTTTCTACGTAAATAACATCATTACACTTTACAGTCGCGTAAAACAACTCGAGTATTTCGAAATGGCACGCAATTGTGTCTCAATTTCATTTAAGTTTTGTAATATTAAACTAATTTCTTGGGGGAACCCAAACCAACTTCTATTTCGCTTTCAAACCTAACACGAAAACGAAATTTCGTTTCGCAAACGTTATTCGAAACGAAATTTTGTTTTTAAAACCAAAATTTCGTTTCCAATTCCCCTTTGCGGCACACGGTCAGATTCGTATGTGAAACAAGATCTTTCATCATCTTTTGGCGTAAATAGTGCAGGATTCACTTTATCACGACGAACAATCACAATTTTCTTTACTTAGATGTAAAACCCGCGAAATTTCGCTTATGTAGTGCGTGGTGATAATGTTATCACTGAAATAAACTGTTTTCTACGTAAATAACATCATTACACATTACAGTCGCATAAAACAACTCGAGTAATTCGAAAATGTCACACAATTGTGACGCAATTTCATTGAGGGCTTGTAATATTTAACTAATTTCTTGGGGGAACCCAAACCAACTTCTGTTTCGTTTTCAAACCTAACACGAAAACGAAATTTCCTTTGGCAAAGGTTATTCGAAACGAAATTTTGTTTTAAAAACCAAAATTTCGTTTCCAATTCCCCTTTGCGGCACACGGTCAGATTCGTATGTGAAACAAGATCTTTCATCATCTTTTGGCGTAAATAGTGCAGGATTCACTTTATCACGATGAACAATCACGATTTTGCTTTACTTGGATGTAAAACCCGCGAAGTTTCGCTTATTTAGTGTGTGGTGAGAATGTTATCACTGAAATAAACTGTTTTCTACGTAAAAAACATCATTACACATTACAGTCGCATAAAACAACTCGAGTAATTCGAAAATGTCACACAATTGTGACGCAATTTCATTGTGGGCTTGTAATATTTAACTAATTTCTTGGGGGAACCCAAACCAACTTCTGTTTCGTTTTCAAACCTAACACGAAAACGAAATTTCCTTTTGCAAAGGTTATTCGAAACGAATTTTTGTTTTAAAAACCAAAATTTCGTTTCCAATTCCCCTTTGCGGCACACGGTCAGATTCGTATGTGAAACAAGATCTTTCATCATCTTTTGGCGTAAATAGTGCAGGATTCACTTTATCACGATGAACAATCACGATTTTGCTTTACTTGGATGTAAAACCCGCGAAATTTCGCTTATTTAGTGCGTGGTGAGAATGTTATCACTGAAATAAACTGTTTTCTACGTAAATAACATCATTACACTTTACAGTCGCGTAAAACAACTCGAGTATTTCGAAATGGCACGCAATTGTGTCTCAATTTCATTAAAGTTTTGTAATATTAAACTAATTTCTTGGGGGAACCCAAACCAACTTCTATTTCGCTTTCAAACCTAACACGAAAACGAAATTTCGTTTCGCAAACGTTATTCGAAACGAAATTTTGTTTTTAAAACCAAAATTTCGTTTCCAATTCCCCTTTGCGGCACACGGTCAGATTCGTATGTGAAACAAGATCTTTCATCATCTTTTGGCGTAAATAGTGCAGGATTCACTTTATCACGATGAACAATCACGATTTTGCTTTACTTGGATGTAAAACCCGCGAAATTTCGCTGATTTAGTGCGTGGTGATAATGTTATCACTGAAATCAACTGTTTTCTACGTAAATAACATCATTACACTTTACAGTCGCGTAAAACAACTCGAGTATTTCGAAATGGCACGCAATTGTGTCTCAATTTCATTTAAGTTTTGTAATATTAAACTAATTTCTTGGGGGAACCCAAACCAACTTCTATTTCGCTTTCAAACCTAACACGAAAACGAAATTTCGTTTCGCAAACGTTATTCGAAACGAAAAAAAAACAAAATTTTGATTTTAAAATGCAAGTGTGTTTTGATACAAAATTTCCTCCAAACCGACATGTTTCGCTCAAGGGCATCATCAAGTGCCCATTAAATTACAATTTTTTTTTGTTTTTTGGCATTATGTTTTTACCCAAAATTTCGTTTTTGTATATCGTTTCGAAACGAAAAAGTGTCATACGAAACGAAATTTCGTTTTTCAAAACGAAAGTCAAAACGAAATGAAGAAACTCCATGCATTTAGATAGGCTGACCATGCCCGAGATCACGCGAAAAGGTTCTGCTTGACTGTCCATCCAAACAATAGACTACAAAGCTGCATTTGGAGGTGTGTCATGTTTGTTTTTGCTGACTTGAGGTTTACTCAACAGTGTTCCGCAGTTTTGTGTCAGTAAGCTCGCACTTACAGACGTGCATTGGACCGTGTCGTGATTTGGAGATTCTTTTGGTCCAGGACTTGAAACCTCAACTCTAATTCATTTTATTATACTTTATGCACTGTAAATATTCCTTTTTTATTTTTTATACTTAATTGTGTTCAGGAGATTTGCAAATTTTGTTGCACATAATCTAATTCTTTTACGTCGCCGTTGAGTTTTTCAGAAATCCTTACAATAAAGTAAAAAAGTTCATACCAAAATTTGTTTTGTATTTGCTTTTTACAGCTAAGCGAGGTAAGCGTTGTGTTACAAAAAGGTGATACATTTAAATCGTCATTTACACTTCTTTCTCGGATTACAATCTTACCTGCCGATAGATTTTCAAGGTTTTTGAAAATTTAGCCATTATAACATTACTCACATAAGCGTTTGTGGAGACACAATGTAAATTCGTAAAACATAGCTTTATTTCAATTGAGGTTTCACTTCGTGTTTGGGTATAAGATTGGCGCGACCGCGAGTCATCAAATTGTTGCCAAAAATTGAAACTTACTCAGTCGTTCAATGATGTTAAAAATTGCAAAAAAAATGTATGTCAAAAGTATATTAAGCAAAAAGGCACATATTTAGGAAAGTTTGCAATGCCAAACTCTGTGTTTTGACTACAGATACATGTGAAACATTTAACCGATAAATTTCCTTTGCGAAAAAAGGGTTCCGCTTGCCTGCCCGTCCAAAAATCGGATATGAAGCTGCAAAGTTGTACATGGAGGTGTGTCAAGATTGTTTTCGCTGACTTAGCGTTCACTGAGCAGTGTTCAGCACGAAATTGGGTTAGGCAGCTTTGTGGATGTGCATTGGACCATGACATGATGGGACAAACCTCTTGTTTAGTTGGGACGAGGATATTCTGTTGTTCGTAAATCTTAACTTTAAATTATTTAATTACTTCCAATCCGCTTATCAATTTTTATAAATTTCGTGATTTGGAGACCAACATTCAGTAGCTACATCTGTTTCATTCCTCAACTCAAACCCCACTAGATGCAAAAGCGGACCTGAAATATGAACAATAAATCAGAAAATTTCACACAAAACTTTTGTGCTTTGTTTTGTATTTGTTTTTTGCAGCTAAGCCAGATAAGCGTCGTGTTTACGGAAATTTGCAAGTTGCAAAGTCACAATTTAAATCGTCATTTTTACTTTTTTCAAATATTAATTATTTCATGTCGTTGCATTTTGAAGGTTGAATTTTAAAATTTGTTTCTTTATGACAATATTATGAGAAATGCTTGCAGTGACAAAATGTTACTTTTAATAACGTCGGTAGGCCTAAACACGGTATATAGGAAGACAAACCACTACGTTTCATTTCAGTTAGTTAAAATCTACACATTTCTAAGAGATTTTACTATTTTTTCACAATTTTAGTCCTTGTTTAATCCCTGCGGAGGCGCTATTCCTGCGTATTCGTTGAATCCCATTGGAGGTGCCACCATATTCGAACTCCTTTTTTGTCGATCTTCTGCATTATCGTTGAATCCTCGTGGTGGTCTCACCATATCCAAATCCCTTTTTTGTCGATTTTCTGCATTATCGTTGAATCCTGGTGGAGGTCCCACCATATCCGAATCCCTTTTTTGTCGATTTTCTGCATTATCCTTGAATCCCGCTGGTGGTCTCACCATATCCAAATCCCTTTTTTGTCGATTTTCTGCATTATCGTTGAATCCCATTGGAGGTCCCACCATATCCGAATCCCTTTTTTGTCGATTTTCTGCATTATCCTTGAATCCCGCTGGTGGTCCCACCATATCCAAATCCCTTTTTTGTCGATTTTCTGCATTATCGTTGAATCCTGGTGGAGGTCCCACCATATCCGAATCCCTTTTTTGTCGATTTTCTGCCTTATCGTTGAATCCCGCTGGTCGGACAATATCCGAATCCCTTTTATCGTTGAACTCTTTTCTATGTGTACAAAAGCACAATCCACACAAAATCAAGGAAAGTAACGAAATGTGTACTTTCCTTTCCATGCTGTTTAAATCCTGACTCTCAGCCCACAATATCAAATATTCGTGTTTCCGTGCGTTCCCAAGTACAAGTGTCTTGATCGGGGAGAAAAAGGGACTGATAATGACGGATATTAAGTGGATACGCTCCTTTAGCGCCATCGTGTGCTATCATTACCATACTATTTACTACGCCGAATTTCAATATTCTTCTTGAAGATATTTGAGAAAGTTTATACAACGTCTCTTATTACATACATATATATGGCTTTTCTAGTTTGCTTGGTGAATCTCACATATTAGTATCAATGGTTTTGGAAACCTCCAGCAAAACTTCTCAGCACCTTTGCAACACTGACAATCATAATTTGTACCTATATTTTAATGCACGACAAACAACATGGCAATTCACCGTTTCGTTAAAAAAAATGTCTCGATTACCACAGTAAATGTACATCTCTTCGGTTATTTCCATTATTGATAATTTTGTGGGCTTTTAATATGCAACTAAGTAGATACTCACCTAACACTTTGATACCCACAAATCATACATATTTTTATTGTCCACGACCCAGAGCTGGTAGAATAGATAAGTGATATCAAAACCTTTATGGAAGATATGGGATTTTTTTTGTTCACAGGTTCAGAGTCCGTGTCGCAATTAAGACGGGCGGTCAAAAACCTGGGCAAGTTTCAGGTCAAAAAACAGCAGTAAGGAAAGTTTCTGTCATGTTTGAAAACCACATCCCTGGGTATGGCCACAGGGCAAGCAATGTTTATCGAAACTTGACCCAAAGGTTGACACGTATGTCAAGAATATATTAAACAAAAAAGCACATGTATTCTTATTATTTTGCGGTTGGTGACACTCATTAACATAGTAAAATTCAAATCAGAAGAAGAACGGGGAACTGGTCATACTCAACGAGACATGGTACAACAACATTATGAAAAGAGAACTACGACTAATAAAGCAATTGAACTGAAAACATGAATCTAAAAAACCTCACGGGCATAGCAAAGCCTGGTGCGAAAAATTTGTGAAGGACCTACGTCAAACTGGTGCCATAAATGGTGATGGTATACTCAGACACATAACAAGGATGAAACTTATGAACGGAAAATTTGAACCTGGTAATATTGCCAAATTCCTCACCTGTCAAGGATCTGCATATACATGTACATATGCTTACCTGCTTTCGAGGTCACCCAATCTTTAGGTGAACCAACTGCTTAACACGCTTATTGAAGATATACCTGTTAGGCTTGTGCAGACTGCAGGCAATATTACCACCACGCGAACGACTTCTTTTCTTTAATGCATTTTACAGCCTATGCTAAAATTTCTGACGTATCTTAGTTCATTAGTGTTGCAGTTATAGCAAACTATATATTATCAATAAGCTTGACTGGTAGGAAGCTAATATTAACAGCATACCACAACAGCTAGAGGCAAATCCGTTATTTGTTGTTACGGTCGATGTGGTTTTAATTGTACCCAAATGTCAAACATTCTCTTTTGAGATTGATAACCTCTTTAAGTTCTCTGATCAACCACTTTAATCACAAGCGTATTATAATGAAGCTGATTAACTCCACTGCGCCCATATATAATTCTGATCATGGTAATTACGCAAAAATACAAATATAAAGTCGTTATATCGTACCACAAATCTTTGTAAAACAACAGTGTAGGAAATGTATTTATCAAGCCGTCTGGCATGGCACATACAATTTTTTTTAAGATCAATAAAAGTTTTCCTCTTGGTTGCTCTTAGGGAATGCGGCTAAAATGTTGCGTACGTGCATTTATTGTGTTGCATCTAAAAGTCAGTTAAGTTTTAACAAATTGCAAATATGAATTGGTATGCTATTGGTATGTAAAGCAAAAAAGGGTACAACTCATACTCTTTTGGCTTAATCTTCTGGAAAACTTACATTGCCAGAACATTAAGTGTTCTTTGTCCGAGATCACGCGAAAAGGTTCTGCTTGACTGTCCATCCAAACAATAGACTACAAAGCTGCATTTGGAGGTGTGTCATGTTTGTTTTTGCTGACTTGAGGTTTACTCAACAGTGTTCCGCAGTTTTGTGTCAGTAAGCTCGCACTTACAGACGTGCATTGGACCGTGTCGTGATTTGGACATTCTTTTGGTCCAGGACTTGAAACCTCAACTCTAATTCATTTTATTATACTTTATGCACTGTAAATATTCCTTTTTTATTTTTTATACTTAATTGTGTTCAGGAGATTAGCAAATTTTGTTGCACATAATCTAATTCTTTTACGTCGCCGTTGAGTTTTTCAGAAATCCTTACAATAAAGTAAAAAAGTTCATACCAAAATTTGTTTTGTATTTGCTTTTTACAGCTAAGCGAGGTAAGCGTTGTGTTACAAAAAGGTGATACATTTAAATCGTCATTTACACTTCTTTCTCGGATTACAATCTTACCTGCCGATAGATTTTCAAGGTTTTTGAAAATTTAGCCATCATAACATTACTCACATAAGCGTTTGTGGAGACACAATGTAAATTCGTAAAACATAGCTTTATTTCAATTGAGGTTTCACTTCGTGTTTGGGTATAAGATTGGCGCGACTGCGAGTCATCAAATTGTTGCCAAAAATTGAAACTTACTCAGTCGTTCAATGATGTTAAAAATTGCAAAAAAAATGTATGTCAAAAGTATATTAAGCAAAAAGGCACATATTTAGGAAAGTTTGCAATGCCAAAATCTGTGTTTTGACTACAGATACATGTGAAACATTTAACCGATGAATTTCCTTTACGAAAAAGGGTTCCGCTTACCTGCCCATCCAAAAGTCGGATACCAAGCTGCAAAGTTGTACATGGAGGTGTGTCAAGATTATTTTCGCTAACTTGGCGTTCACTTAGCCCTGTTCACCACGAAATTGGGCCAGACAGCTTTGTGGATGTGCATTGGACCATGACATGATGGGACAAACCTCGCGTTTGATTGGGACGAGGATATTCTGTTGTTCGTAAATCTTAACATTAGGTTATGTAATTACTTCCAATCCGCTTATCAATTTTTATAAATTTCGTGATTTGGAGACCAACATTCAGTATCTACATCTGTTTCATTCCTCAACTAATACCCCACTAGATCCAAAAGAGGATCTGAAATGTGTAAAATAAATCACAGAAGTTCACATAAAACTTTTGTACTTGGTTTTATATTTGTTTTTTGCAGCTAAGCCAGATAAGCGTCGTGTTTACGGAAATTTGCAAGTTGCAAAGTCACAATTTAAATCGTGATTTTTACTTTTTTCAAAGATTAATTATTTCATGTCGTTACATTTTGAAGGTTAGATTTTAAAATTTGTTTCTTTGTGACAATATTATGAGAAATGTTTGCAGTAATAAATAGTTACTTTGAATAACGTCGGCAGGCCTAAACACGGTATATAGAAAGACAAGCTACTACATTTCATTTAAGTTAGTTAAAATCTACACATTTCAAGAAGAGTTTACTACTTTTTCACAATTTTAGTCCTTGCGTAATCCCCGCGGAGGCGCTATTCCTGCGTATTCATTGAATCCCATTGGAGGTGCCACCATATTCGAACTCCTTTTTTGTCGATCTTCTGCATTATCGTTGAATCCTGGTGGTGGTCTCAGCATATCCAAATCCCTTTTTCGTCGATCTTCTGCATTATCGTTGAATCCGTTTGGAGGTAACAAAATATCCAAATCTCTTTTTAGTCGATTTTCTGCATTATCGTTGAATCCGACTGGAGGTAACAAAATATCCAAATCTCTTTTTAGTCGATCTTCTGCATTATCGTTGAATTCGGCTGGATGTCGGACAATATCTGAATCCATTTTACCGTCGAACGCTTTTCCGTGAGAACAAAAGCACATTCCACACAAAATCAAGAAAATTAAGGCAACGTGAACTTTCCTTTCCATGCTTTTTGAATCTAGACTTTTAGACCTCTATATCAAATACTCCTGTTTTCATACGACTTCAAGCAGGTGATTTTGGTCTGTGAGAAAAAGGGACTTCATAATATTGGAAGTGAAGAAGATGCAATCCTTTAGCGCCATCGTGTGCTATCATTACCATACTGTTTCTATTTTACCACGCCCAATTCCAATAATCTTCTTGAAGCTGTTTGAGAAACTTTTTTCCGCATCTCTTATTGCATACATATATTGCTTTTTGTAGTTTTACGTGGTAAATCTCACATATTAATATAAATAGTTTTGAAATCTTACAGCAGAACTTCTCAGCACCTTTACAATACTGACAACGCACGAGAATCAACATGGCATTTAATTGTTCGTTAAAAGAATAACTTTATTCTTAGGCGGCAACTTTCAAATACAAGTCTCGATTACGACAGTAAACGTAAATCTCTCCGGTTATTTCCATTATTGATAAATTTGTGAGCTTTTGATATTCAGCTAATTAGATACTCTCCTAACACTTTGCTGCTTACAAATCAATTATATTTATATTGTCCACAATCCAGAGATGGTAGAGTAGATAATTGATATCAAAGCGATTATGAAAGATATGGGAGTTTTTTTGTTTACCGGTTCAGAGTCCGTGTCGCAATAAAGACGGGCGGTCAAAAACCTGGCCAGATTATTAAACAAAATAAAATTGTAAAATTTAAGTCAGGCGAAGATGGGGAACTTGTCATTCTCAATGAGACATGGTACTACAACATTATGAAAAGAGAACTACGACTAATAAAGCAATTGAACTGAAAACATGAATCCATAAAACCTCACTGGCATAGTAAGGCCTGGTGCGAAAAATTTGTGAAGGGACTATGTCATACTGGTGCCATAAATGATGATGTTTTGCTTAGACACATAACAAGTATGAAACTTATGAACGGAAAATATGAGCCTGGTCAGACTGCTAAATTCCACACCTGTCAAGGATCTGCATATATATGCATATGCTTACCTGCTTTGAGTTCACCCAAACTGGAGGTGAACCAACTGCTTAACACGCTTATTAAAGATATACCTGTAAGGCTTGTGCAGGCTGCAGGCAATATTACCACCATGCGGACGACTGCTTTTCTTTAATGCATTTCACAGTCTACGTAAAAATTTCTGTCGTGTCTTAATTCATAAGTTTTTAAGGTATAGCAGAATATATATTATCAATAGGCCTATGCTTGACTGGTAGGAAGCTAACATTAACAGCATACCACAACAGCTAGAGGCAAATCCGTTACTAATTGTTACAGTCAATGTGTTTTTTTTGTACACAAATGTCAAACATTCTCTTTTGACACTAATAACCAGCACTCTAAGTTCTCTGATCAACTACTCTAATGTCAAGCGTATCATTATGAAGCTGACTAACGTCATGAATTATATTGAGAACTTTTTGCATAAAAGTAATTATTACCCCATACATCTTTACAAATGTTTTTATGAGCCCTAAAGTTTCGCAAAGTTTACTGTGGAGCAAGTTTTTATAATGTGTTTGTGTCAATCTGACGTTACCTTTGAACCAATGGAAGTTGAACGCAATAGCGAGCTCGACAGCACATTTATTTGCGACTTTGAGCAAATTTTCACAACAGGGCGGCTTTTGTGGCCAAGCGCCCGACCCATATAACAGATTTTATTTGTAAATCGCTCATATTGTAAAAAACAACAAATTCTATGCTCCAAAATTTTTGCACGAGTTAGTAACGCTTGAGCAAACAATAATATTTATACATGTATAAAAACGCAAAAGTTAATTGAAAATAGACTCGAAACTGATGAAGAAGAACGTACACATAATGTGAACTCATACAAACCCGTTGATGGACGACCAATAAATCAGAAGGCGAAAAGGTTTTACGAAGAAAGCGATTTGTGCTGGGGTTAAGGTTTTCTCTGGCGGTCCGGATTAAGTAACATTGTGTGGTGAACTTGAGCGTGACAACGTTGCACGCGAGTCTCTACGAAAAGCTTGTGGAGCCAGATGTGGCGCTGGGTTAAATGCTTGTCATTACTCCTATTTATACAGAAGTCCTGATAAGTCTTATATATACAGAAATTTTGCGCCAATATACAATTCTAATTATGGTAATTACACAAAAATAAAAATATAAAGTCGTTTTCGTACCACAAATCTTTGTGAAATAACAATGTAGGAAATATAATCATCAAACCGTCAGGCATGGCACACATAATTTTTACATAAGATCAATGGAAGTTTTTCGCTTGGTTGCTCGAAGAGATGGCGTCTAATATGTTCCGTTCGTACTTTATACTGTGTTGCATCTAAAAGTCAGTGAGGCTTCAACAAATTGCAAATATGAATTTGTATGCCATTGGTATGTAAAGCAAAACAAGGTACAACAAAAACTTACATTACCAGAACGGTGAAATAACTTGAACGTTAAGTGCTCTTTGTCCGAGATCACGCGAAAAGGTTTCGCTTGTTTGCCCATCCAAAAATAGGCTACAAAGCTGCATTTGGAGGTGTGCCATGTTTGTATTTGCTGACTTAGGGTTCATTCAGCAGTTTTCCGCAATTTTGGGTTAGTAAGCTCGCACTTACCGACGTTCATTGGACCGTGTTGGACAATTCTTTCTTTTGGTCGAGGACTTAGGAAAATCTGCAATGCCAAACTCTGTGTGGTGATTACAGATACATTTGAAACATTCGACCGATAAATGTTTTTTACTGAAAAGGGTTCCGCTTGCCTGCCCATCCAAAAATCGGATGTGAAGCTGCCAAAGTTGTAATTTGAGGTGTGTCAAGTTTGTTTTTGCTGACTTGTCCTTCACTGAGCAGCGTTCAGCACGAAATTGGGTTGGGCCAGCTTTGTAGTTGTGCATTGGACCATGACATGAAGGGACAAACCTCGCGTTTGGTTTGTTCGTCCATTTCAACTTTAAGTTATCTAATTACTTCCAATGCGCCTATTATTTTTTATAATTTTGTGTTTTGGAGACCAATAATATTTAGTAAACTTGTTCCAGTCCTTACCTATTGATCCACTAGATACACAAGCGGTTCTGAAATGCGTGAAATAACTCAGCAAAGCTCACACAAAACGTTTGTGTTCGGTTTTGTATTTGTTTTTTTACAGCTAAGCCAGATTAAGCCATGTGCTTACAGAAATTGCCAACTTGCGAAATCAAAAATAAAATCGTAATTTTCACTTTATTCAAAGATTAAGGTTTTTACTGTCGTTTGATTTCAAACGTTAATGATTTAAAATGTTTGTCTTCGTAACCACATTCTGAGAAATATTTGGAGTGACAAAATGTAACTTAAATAAACGTCGGCAGGCCTAAACACGGTATACATCAAGCCAAGCTACTACGTTTCATTTGATTTAGTAAAAAATCTAAACGTTTCAATAAGAGTTTAGTATTATTCACAATTTTAGTCCTGGCGTAATCCCAGCGGAGGCGCTATTTTTATGTTTTTGTTGAATCCGACTGGAGGTCTCACCATATCCGAATCTCTTTTTTGTCGAATTTCTGCATTATCCTTGAATCCATTTGGAGGTGCCACCATATCCGAATCTCTTTTTTGTCGAGTTTCTGCATTATCCTTGAATCCCTTTGGAGGTCTCACCATATCCGAATCTCTTTTTTGTCGATTTTCTGCATTATCCTTGAATCGCTTTGGAGGTCTCACCATATCCGAATCTCTTTTTTGTCGATTTTCTGCATTATCCTTGAATCCATTTGGAGGTGCCACCATATCCGAATCCCTTTTTTGTCGATTTTCTGCATTATCCTTGAATCCCGATGGAGGTGCCACCATATCCGAATCCCTTTTTTGCCGATTTTCTGCATAATCCTTGAATCCCAATGGAGGTCTCACCATATCCGAATCCCTTTTATCGTTGAACGCTTTTCCGTGAGAACGAAAGCAGAATCCACACAATATCATGAAAAGTAACGTAATGTGTACTCTACTTTCCATGCTGTTTAAATCCTGACTCTCAATTTGCAATTTCAAATACTCGGGCTTTCATACGTTCCCAAGTATAAGTGATTTTTGTCTGTGAGGAAAAAAGGCTTTATAATAACGGAAAACCAATAGCGCCATCATGTGCTTAACTTTCCATAACGATTCTACTTTGCTGTAGACCAGGCAAATTTTTACGTTTTTTGTCGATAAAAACAATTTTATGTGATGAAAGTAAACATGTACCACATTGTGGTGCCTTTCGGTTAACGTGGATCCGTCAATAGAGACGAACCAGAAAGTATAAAATTTGACTTGAAAAGTTTTAGTTCGAAGGCTAGCGCTATTAAATGGAAAATTACAATGCAATAGTTGGTTAATAATGTGCTTATAGACGTTTGTTGGCTTAGGGCATTTTGCATACTAGGCAGGGAATTTTCATGACAGTTCAAATGATCCGGAAACATTTTTGTCATGAAAAAAGAACAACTGTCAGCTTGCATATGTAGACAACAAACACATTGATGCACTGGGACAATTGGAATAAGCACTAAACAAAGCAATTGCAATGTGTTTATGTATTATAATTATAAAAAAATGATGAAAACTCGGTATTTTCTAACTATAGTAGATTTAAGTTTTTTCCACAATTTGTTTTGCTTTCCTTGATTTATTGTCCTCCATTTGCAGTGCTTCTTCTTTTTTGCAAACTTTTTATGATCATATTATATTATTTATATTGTTGCAGAACTGACAGTTTAATATTTACTATTATTGTGAGTCTCAATGTCTACAATACGGCAAAGATAACAATTGGTTTTACAAACACGTAATTTTGAAATATAATGTTTCTGTTGCTGCCAGGTATATTGTAATTTAATAGTCTGTTCTTCAGGCACAAAAAAACGTAACTTCATTAACCGACGAAACACAGCTATTGTGTTCTGGACCAGTACCATTACCCTGAAGAAGCCTTGTTGGATAACAGGCGAAACGTCGGTCAATAAAGTTACGTTTTTATTGTGCCAGAAGAGAAGACTATTAAATGTAATTTTGATTTGTTAAGTTTTTAATACATGGAAAACAATCATACAGTTAGTGACACTTCCTGTGATGACCACGAATGCAGCATGGCTCTGAATGATATGACTTGCAACCCTGTGCAGGTGGTTAGCATTTGTGAAAAGCACGTTCTTCCAATTTAATTGTCAGTTTATCTCCAAATTCAAATATGTGATAATGGTACATTCAAGCTAATCAATATCCTGCTGTTATCAGTGTGTGGCAGTTTGTATGTGTCTTTTCCTTTTTCTCAGTACAATAAATTCATTTGATCAACAATTAAGAAGCATTTCGAAGCTATCAAATATTCTCAGGCTTTCTTCTTTTCAATACTTGACCAACATGTCATGGAGAATAATAAAAATGTCAGTTTTGGAACTGTTTACACACACAGCAGTTGGATTTGGTTTCCCAGCGACCTGCGCAACCAAGCGTAAATTCGAACGATAACGGATACTGTGTACAGTGCCTTTTAACGGATGGTTCGGGACGAAAATTCGTTCCGTTTACGTGCGTAATCTATCGGTCCGTTTTCGCATGCTATTTATGGCCTTAACGCAACACAAATGCTGTGTAGAACTTTATGATTTTTACTGTCGTTAGATTTCAAAGTTTAAAGTTTAACAATTTTGGCTTCATAACAATATTATGAGAAATGTTTGCAGTGAAAAAATGTTACTATGAAAAACGTCGGTAGATATAAACACGGTAATCAGAAAGAAGCTCTTTTTTGTCGAATTTCTACATTATCATTGAATTATATCGAAAGAACACCAATGTTCTTCAAAATCGTTTTTAGCCCAATATCGTTAAACTCTTTTCCGTGCGAACAAAAGCACAATCCACACAAAATTTTTAAATGTCACTTTCCTTTCCATGCTTTAAATCACAATATCGAACAGTCGTGTTTTCATAAGTTCCCAAGTATGACCATCGATCACTTATAAAGTCCTTTTTTCTCCACAGGCATTAATATATTTATGCAAAATTAGGTGGAAATGACCTCATAACTAAATAAAAAAACGCACACATGAGATGAACAATTACAAAGCCCGTTGACGGACGAAGAAAGCGAGTTGTGTGGTTAAGGTTTTCTCCGCCGGTCTAGATGAACTAACATTTTGTGGTGAATTTAAGCGTGACAACGTTGCCCGCGAGTCTCTACGAAAAACATGTGAAGTCAGATGTGGCCTTAGGATTTTAATAACTTATGTTTAAACTCCTTCCATTGTTTTCTATTTGTACAAAAGTCCTGATTAGCCTTACATATGTACAGAATTTTTGCGCTTATATATAATTCCAATCAAGGTAATTACACAAAAATAAAAATATAAAGTCGTTATCGTACCACAAATCTTTGTAAAACAACAGCGTAGGAAATATAATTATCAAACCGTCAGGGATGGCATATATAATTTTTATCTGAGATCAATGAAAGTTTTCCGCTTGGTTGCTCGTAGAGATGGAGGCTAAAATGTTGCGTACGTAATTTTTACTGTGTTGCAACTAAAAGTCAGTTAAGTTTAACAAATTGCAAATATGAATTGGTATGCTATTGGTATGTAAAGCAAAAAAAAGGCACAACCCATACTCTTTTGGCTTAATCTTCAGGAAAACTTACATTGCCAGAACAGTGAAAGAACTGGAACGTTAAGTGTTCTTTGTTCAAGATCACGCGAAAGAGTTCCGCTTCACTGCCCATCCAAAAATAGGCTACAAAGTTGCTTTTGGAGGTGCGTCATGTTTGTTTTTGCTGACTTGGCGTTTACCGACTTGTAAAGGCTGATTCCTGTAGTCAATTTTTTGACGTTTTCTCTATTGGCGTTTACTGAGCAGTGTTCCGCACGAAATACGGTTAGACAGCTATGTGGATGTGCATTGGACCACGACATGGTGGGACAAACCTCTAGTTTGGTTGGGACGAGGATTTTCCGTTGTTTGTAAATCTTAACTTTAAGTTATTAATGTACTTATAATGCGCTTATAAATTTTTATAAATTTTGTGATTGGGAGAGGTATTCGTGACATAACAATATACATCGATTAGATTTGTTAATTATGAATTCGTTGCAAATGCGTTTGCTGCACAGGGGCTTAAATCATATTGGGAACTTTTTGCATCAAACTAGCTACTAGAAGCCCATGAAGCTTTTCAGGTTTTTATGGAACTCTAAAGTTCCGCGAAATCCACTATGCAATTGGCTTTTATAATCTATTGTGTTAATCTGACGTTATGTTCGGGGCATTTGAATTTGACCGCAAGAGCGAACAGACAACACATTCATTTGCGACTTATCGACAATAAAAAAAAGTCAGGGCGGGTGATTGGCAGCATTGGCCAAGCGCCCGACCCGTGAACCAAGAAGAAAACCTGATCGGGATTCGTGCCCAGGATGACCTGGGTTCAAATCCCGGAGTGGTAAAAAAAAATCACTTCAGGGCGGGAATAGTGACCCAGGGCCTGACCCATATTACAGATGGAAAACCTGATTTGGATTTTTTTTCCTGGCTAACCTGGATACAAACATTGGTGTGGGAAAAAAAATTATTTCATAATTAAACTATGCATATTGTAAAAAAAAACAAGATTTATGCAGTCCAATATTTTTGCGCAAGTTACTAACGACATTTCTTTTTGCTTGAATAAACAACAATATTTATAAATGAACAAACTCTAATTTAATTAGTTTGAAATAGACTCAAAACTTATCAAGAAAAGTGCACAAATAACGCCCGTTTGCAGAATGAATCAGAAGGCTACAAGGTTTTCACGACCAAAGCAAGTTGTGCTAGGGATAATATTTTGTCCGCCGGTCCGGATTAAGTAACATTGTGTGGTGAACTTGAGCGTGACAACGTTGCCCGCGAGTTTCTATGAAAAGCTTGTGGAGCCAGATGTGGCGCTGGAATTTAATAACTTATGGTTTAATGCTTCCCATTGCTTTCTGTTTCTACAGAAGTCCCGATAAGTCTTATATATACAGAATTTTTGCGCCCATATTTCATGCTGATCATGGTAATTACGCAAAAATACAAATATAAAGTCGTTATATCGTACCACAAATCTCTGTAAAACAGCAGTGTAGGAAATGTATTTATCAAGCCGTCAGGCATGGCACATATAATTTTTTTTAAGATCAATAAAAGTTTTCCGCTTGGTTGCTCTTAGGGATGGCGGCTAAAATGTTGCGTACGTACTTATTACTGTGTTGCATCTAAAAGTCAGTTTTAACAAATTTGCAAATATGAATTGGTATGCTATTGGTATGTAAAGCAAAAAAGGGTACAACTCATACTCTTTTGGCTTAATCTTCAGGAAAACTTACATTGCCAGAACATTAAGTGTTCTTTGTCCGAGATCACGCGAAAAGGTTCCGCTTGACTGTCCATCTAAAAAATAGACTACAAAGCTGCATTTGGAGGTGTGTCATGTTTGTTTTTGCTGACTTGGGGTTCACTCAACAGTGTTCCGCAGTTTTGTGTTAGTAAGCTCGCACTTACCGACGTGCATTGGACCGTGTCGTGATTGGACAATTCATTCTTGTGGTCGAGGACTTGAAACCTCAACTATAATTCATTTTATTATACTTTATGCGCTGTAGATATGCCTCTTTTATTTTTTATACCTAATTGTGTTCTGGAGATTTGCAAATTTTGTTGCACATCATCTAATTCTTTTACGTCGCCGTTGAGCTTTTCAGAAATCCTTACAATAAAGAAAAAAGTTCATACCAAAATTTGTTTTGTATTTGCTTTTTACAGCTAAGCGAGGTAAGCGTTGTGTTACAAAAAGGTAATACATCTAAATCGTCATTTACACTTCATTCTCGGATTACAATGGATACAAATCTTGTCGATAGATTTTCAAGGTTTTTGAAAATTTAGCCATCATAACATTATTCACATAAGCGTTTGTGGAGACACAATGTAAATTCGTAAAACATAGCTTTATTTCAATTGAGGTTTCACTTCGTGTTTGGGTATAAGATTGGCGCGACCACGAGTCATCAAACTGTTGCCAAAAATTGAAACTTACTCAGTCGTTCAATGATGTTAAAAATTGCAAAAAAAAAAAAAAAAAAAAGCACATATTTAGGAAAGTTTGCAATGCCAAACTCTGTGTTTTGACTACAGATGCATGTAAAACATTAAACGATGAATTTCCTTTACGAAAAAGGGTTCCGCTTGCCTGCCCATCCAAAAGTCGGATACCAAGCTGCAAAGTTGTACATGGAGGTGTGTCAGGATTGTTTTCGCTAACTTGGCGTTCACTTAGCCGTGTTTAGCACGAAATTGGGTTAGACTGCTTTGTGGATGTGCATTGGACCATGACATGATGGGACAAACCTCGCGTTTGATTGGGACGAGGATATTCTGTTGTTCGTAAATCTTAACATTAGGTTATGTAATTACTTCCAATCCGCTTATCAATTTTTATAAATTTCGTGATTTGGAGACCAACATTCAGTATCTACATCTGTTTCATTCCTCAACTAGTACCCCACTAGATCTAAAAGAGGATCTGAAATGTGTAAAATAAATCACAGAAGTTCACATAAAACTTTTGTACTTGGTTTTGTATTTGTTTTTTGCAGCTAAGCCAGATAAGCGTCGTGTTTACGGAAATTTGCAAGTTGCAAAGTCACAGTTTAAATCGTCATTTTTACTTTTTTTAAAGATTAATTATTTCATGTCGTTACATTTTGAAGGTTAGATTTTAAAATTTGTTTCTTTGTTACAATATTATGAGAAATTTTTGCAGTAACAAATGGTTACTTTGAATAACGTCGGCAGGCCTAAACACGGTATATAGAAAGACAAGCTACTACATTTCATTTGAGTTAGTTAAAATCTACACATTTCAAGAAGAGTTTACTATTTTTTCACAATTTTAGTCCTTGCGTAATCCCTCCGGAGGCGCTATTCCTGCGTATTCGTTGAATCCCATTGGGATTTTTGGAGCTGCCACCATATTCGAACTCCTTTTTTGTCGATCTTCTGCATTATCGTTGAATCCGGCTGGATGTCGGACAATATCTGAATCCATTTTACCGTTGAACGCTTTTCCGTGAGAACAAAAGCACATTCCACACAAAATCAAGAAAATTAAGGCAACGTGAACTTTCCTTTCCATGCTTATCGAATCTAGACTTTTAGACCTCTGTATCAAATACTCCTGTTTTCATACGACTTCAAGCATAGGTGATTTTGGTCTGTGAGAAAAAAGGACTTCATAATATTGGAAGTGAAGAAGATGCAATCCTTTAGCGCCATCGTGTGCTATCATTACCATACTGTTTCTATTTTACCACGCCCAATTCCAATAATCTTCTTGAAGCTGTTTGAGAAACTTTTTACGGCATCTCTTATTGCATACATATATTGCTTTTTGTAGTTTTACGTGGTAAATCTCACATATTGATATAAATAGTTTTGAAATCTTACAGCAGAACTTCTCAACACCTTTGCAATACTGACAACGCACGAGAATCAACATGGCATTTAATTGTTCGTTAAAAGAATAACTTTATTCTTAGGCGGCAACTTTCAAATACAAGTCTCGATTACGACAGTAAACGTAAATCTCTCCGGTTATTTCCATTATTGATAATTTTGTGGGCTTTTGATATTCAGCTAATTAGATACTCACCTAACACTTTGATACCCACAAATCATACATATTTTTATTGTCCACGACCCAGAGATGGTAGAGTAGATAAGTGATATCAAAACGTTTATGGAAGATATTGGAGTTTTTTTGTTTACCGGTTCAGAGTCCGTGTCGCAATAAAGACGGGCGGTCAAAAACCTGAAAATTGTAAAATTTAAGTCAGGCGAAGATGGGGAACTTGTCATTCTCAATGAGACATGGTACAACAACATTATGAAAAGAGAACTACGACTAATAAAGCAATTGAACTGAAAACATGAATCCATGAAACCTCACTGGCATAGTAAGGCCTGGTGCGAAAAATTTGTGAAGGATCTACGTCATACTGGTGCCATAAATGATAAAGTTTTGCTTAGACACATAACAAGTATGAAACTTATGAACGGAAAATATGAGCCTGGTCAGACTGCTAAATTCCACACCTGTCAAGGATCTGCATATACATATGCATATGTTTACCTGCTTTGAGGTCACGCAAACTTGAGGTGAACCAACTGCTTAACACGCTTATTAAAGATATACCTGTTAGGCTTGTGCAGGCTGCATGCAATATTACCACCATGCGGACGACTGCTTTTCTCTAATGCATTTCACAGTATACGTAAAAATTTCTGTCGTGTCTTAATTCATAAGTTTTTAAGGTATAGCAGAATATATATTATCAATAGGCCTAAGCTTGACTGGTAGGAAGCTAACAACAACAGCATACCACAACAGCTAGAGGCAAATCCGTTAATAATTGTTACAGTCAATGTGTTTTTTTTGTACACAAATGTCAAACATTCTCTTTTGAGACTAATAACCAGCACTCTAAGTTCTCTGATCAACCACTCTAATGTCAAGCTTATCATTATGAAGCTGACTAACGTCATGAATTATATTGAGAACTTTTTGCATAAAAGTAATTATTACCCCATACATCTTTTCAAATGTTTTTATGAGCCCTAAAGTTTCGCAAAGTTTACTGTGGAGCACGTTTTTATAATCTGTTGTGTCAATCTGACGTTACCTTTGAACCAGTTGAAGTTGAACGCAAGAGCGAGCTCGAGAGCACATTTATTTGCGACTTTGACCAAACTTTCACAACAGGGCGGGTTTTGCGGCCAAGCGCCCGACCCATATAACAGATGAAAAACCTGATTTGTTTTTTTTTTCCTGTCGAACCTGGCTTCCAACATTGGTGCGGGAAAAACATATTTCATTTGTAAATTGCGCATATTGCACAAAAGAAAACAAATTCTATGCTGTCCAAAATTTTAGCACGAGTTACTCGTTTGAGCAAACAATAAAATTTATATTTTTATAAAAACGTAAAATTAGTAGAAAATAGACTCGAAACTTATAAAGAAGAACATACACACAATATGGACTAATACAAACCTATTGATGGGCGACCAATAAGTCAGAAGGCGAAAAGTTTTTATGAAGAAAGCGATTTGTGCTGGGGTTAAGGTTTTGTCCCCCGGCCTGGATGTATTAACATTGTGTGGTGAACTTGAGCGTGACAACGTTCCACGCGAGTCTCTACGAAAAGCTCGTGGAGCCAAATGTGGCGCTGGGTTAAATGCTTTCCATTGCTTTCTATTTGTACAGAGGTCCTGATAAGTCTTTTATATATATATACAAACTTTTTGTGCTTATACATAATTCTGATCATGATAATTACACAAAAAATGAAATATAAAGCCGTTATCGTACCACAAATTTTTGTAACACAACAATTTATGAAATATAATTATTAAACCGTCAGGCATGGCAGAAATAATTTTTACCTAAGATCAATAAAATATTTCCGGTTGGTTGCTCGTAGAGATGGCGGCTAAAATGTTGCGTACCTACTTTTTACTGTGTTGCATCTAAAGGTCAGTTAAAGATCAACAAATTGCAAAAAATGAATTGACATGCCATTGGTATATAAAGCAAAGCACAACTCATACTTTTTTCGCTTAGTTTTCGGGAAAAACTTACATTACCAGAAGATTGAAAGAACTTGAGCGTTAAGTGTTCTTTGTCCGAGATGACACGAAAGAGTTCCGCTTGCTTGCCCATCCAAAAATCGACTACATAGCTGCCAAAGTTGTATTTTGAGGTGTGTCAAGTTTGTTTTTGCTGACTTGGCGTTCACTCAGCAGTGTTCCGTACGAAATTAGTTTAGACAGCTTTGTAGTTATGCATTGGACCATGACATGGTGGGGCCTTTGGCTGGGAACAGGATTTTCTGTTGTACGTCCATTTCAACTTTAGGTTATTTAATTACTTCCAATGCGATTATATTTTTTTTAATTTTGATATTTGGAGGCCAACAATGTTCAGTACATTTATATCGGAGACACTGCAAGCACGTGCGACAGGTATTTATTCCCCAGTATCTTTTCTAGTCATGTGATCGAACGCATATGAAATTTGGTGAACCACTGATTTCGAACACACATTATATTTCTATTGAAATAAGTCTCGCCTGCGGGTTGAGCATATATGCATATATGCATGTACTGTTGCTGGCAAGATTTTAACGTGCTTCGAAAATGTATTAGTGGGTTTTTCAAACACCTCGTTACTTCGTGATAGAAGCTGATTTCAGGCGGTAATTACAGATCTGGTTAAATTAAAAGAAAGTGATTTTTTTTTCTGTGTGGTTAAAGTTTGCTTTGGAAAATAAATCAATAAACAGATAATCATTTTTTTTAATACTGCACCATCAAAAAACACACCTTTTTGTTCAGGTAGTCCCTGAGGAGCAGCTTTTGGTTTATGAAGTGAAAGAAGGTTGGAAACCGCTGTGTGAATTCCTCGGTCTCCCCATTCCAGATGTTCCCTTTCCTCACAAGAATAAACGAGGAAACTTTGTTCAAGAAATGAGAAAAGAAAATCGAATCATGAAACGATTGGACATGGAGTTAAAATTCTCACTGGGGTGTTTGTTTGCATTGTTTGCCTTCGCAGTTTACAAACTTTTATGCCATATATCAGGGGTTGGCGAACTTGTTCCATGAGAGAGTCGTTTGCGAACTCCAGCAAGCCACAAAATCAGTGTGTGTATATAGTCGTCAAACTGTAATGCAACATCTAAGTGGGTAAAGTTGGATATTGTGGCATGTACATTTTTCCGATCCGATGCAAAACGAGTTTCTGCTTATTTCCAAAAAAGTGCGATTGCAAGGATTGTGTAATCACAAACATAATTTAGTGCAAAAATTTGTAAAGTTTCACCTCAATCACCAGTGCAACCGCTACGTTTTGTAAATTACAATACAATCTATGTTTTTGTTTAAGCATTGAGAGTAAATGTTAATTTAAACATGAAGCAGTTCACGACAGTTTTGCAGAGCTGCAGACAACGGACTAATAGATACGCCTTAATATCATGCACCAGACGCGTTTATGATGCCTTGCAGTGATATAAAATTGTGTTTCAAGTAAACCACACCACCAAAAACCCTCATTTCAATATTTAGCGCTGATTGATGACACATTGTAACATACATAAAATTCGTTGTGACTTGAGAATCATAAACTTCTAGTTCAGCATGCGAGAAAAGTCCTAATTGAAGTAGCATAAACCACACAAAGATTGGACGGAATCACTTGGGTCAGTGATTCCCAACTTTTTGTGGTTGAGTACCACTTGGAGGTAAAACAATTTTGTCGTGCACCACCTGATTCAGTGTTGCGAAGTAAGGAAGGTAATGAACAATAGAAAATTTTGACATTACTTACGATTTTTCAATTTCGAACCATACCCGCAAATTACGGAAAGGTGCTTACGTAGCACCTGGAATGCAGTCGCGTAACGCTAGTGGTAAATGTACCTCCGGTTGGGAAATTTGCCACGTCACCACGCGCCAACGATCGACTATTATCTCCAATTTGGTCTCCAGCGCCCTCCGTATACGATTGCAAATGCCTCCAGGGGTGCGCTGGCGCCCACTTTGACATTTGTTTTACTTTTTTGATCACGAAAAACCTAAAACGAATTTCCTGGAAAATAAGGCGCCAAACCAAAAAACAATTCTTTTTAGCGATTTTATAACAACCACGTGGCCTAAACAAACATTTCCCGCCACTTTCTGCTCTGGTAGAACCGCGTTGGGAGCGGAAGGGTTGAAACATATGACATATGTCGTCAACCATACACCCAAAATGCGCGTAAAATTAAGAAGTATTGGTTACGGTCAAGTATTGGTTACTGCTGGGCTTGATATTGATTTCATCATACTTGAACTATCACCACGTTAGGTACTACATTGTATTTTGTGTTGCTTTAAACTAAATCTATTAAAGAACCGATATTTTGATGGTGTAAATAGTGCAACAACAGACATTTCATGGCGTATTACGAACTATTAAACTCGCTTTCTTCTCCGTCCACACTTGCATCTGTAAACATTAATTGGTGTTGGTTTGCAAAATTAAAGCTTAAGGAAAGTCTGCAGGCGGGATACCATGGTGTGCATCTTGACAATTCCGTTTAGATGCGAATTCGCCACCGGGTACTTGGTCCAGAAATTGATCATTATCTTGATCCCAACCTCTTCCATTTACTCTGCAATTTGTTAACAACTTATTTAAAAAGATATTCTTACCGTCGATAGACCTATAAGTTATAAATTTAACAAATGATTTGTTTCCTAACATTATTACGACCAAACAATATACTTATTCGTAACCACGATAGTAAGACACCAACAAATATACCCTGTCCCTCACAATCAAATATACCCCATGCTAAATTCTCATGGTTTAACTATTTTTAAACATTTTAAAACTATGTCAAAAAAACAACTCTCACAATATCGTTTAATTAGACTTTATCGTGTTTCAATGATCAAAATATTGTTAGTTCAAAACAGGTTATGTGATACAACACACTTACTCTTGGCAAGCAATCATCTTCATTAATCAGGCAACACATACAATAAATTTGATCATTGTTGAAGTAATATCAGAACTTTGATACCTAAATTTTCCCTGAAAAACGCACTTTTCCATTAAGTATTTTCCTTACATTTCTGTCAACTTGCATCAACTGAATACAAACAATACAAACAAACACGCTATAGAAATCATAAGTTCCGTTTCAATCCGTTGCATTGCAGGAGTTTTTCGCTTCTGTATTCATCCAAAAATTATAATCCTTATTCATGTGTGGAAAAGGTTGGTCGGGGACTGGAAGGTCCAGGAATTCACACAATGGTTTCAAACCTTCCTTTAATTCGTATATTAGCTGTTGCTCTTCGGGAACTATCTAATCTTTCCAGATATAGTTACTACAGTAAGGATAGAAGATTTAATGTTTGGCAATTTTCCACACTGAAAACAACCGTTCATTATTTGTACAGTTTTAAATAAAAAACTGATTTATTGCACCTGCTTTATGTTGCGTTCGTGTCTCCTCTTAAAACGTGTCAGAGCTTCGTCGCAAAGCGGAATGCTTTTAAAGTTTGGCCACCGTTTGTATCTGGCAGGAAAATGATCTGCAAAGCAAAATTCTCCGTCAACAGTTAGTAAAAACTTGTTGTGCATTTGTTTGTCAGGGTCAAAGGAGGTCGTGGTTTATTGGCAGGCCCCAAGGATGTCTTGTTTATCTTATAGTTAATCAAGCAATGTACTCCCTAACAGCAGCCGTGAGCGATTGAGAAAAATATCCGTTTATGGTGTTGTAGTAAAGTTAATTTGTAATTAAAAATGTACTGATCTTCTGGCATAAACGTACTGTATTCTTGCGACGTTCCGTCTGCCATGCGGCGAGACTTCATCAGGTATATATATGTTAATTTGTGTTTGAATGCTTTGACGTGTTAGACAGGTCCTTGCGTGGCGACTAAACTTACTAGATTGGCAG
This sequence comes from Ascidia mentula, assembly GCF_947561715.1. Classification (NCBI taxonomy): domain Eukaryota; kingdom Metazoa; phylum Chordata; class Ascidiacea; order Phlebobranchia; family Ascidiidae; genus Ascidia; species Ascidia mentula. The sequence continues at coordinate 16,426,508 of NC_138568.1, read as the reverse complement.
TCAAGGCATTGCAGTCAAGCCGGATCAGCCACTTTTTCCAAACAAGTCGAAACGAGATCTAAAAATATCAAGCTACCGCGGGAAGTTTGAACTCTCGATTCTGAGCTAACCAGGCCCAACACTCTATACCAACTGAGCTGGTTAAACGGTATATGTTGGCGCCAAGACAAACTGGTGCGCAGGCGCACAACTTGCCGGACGACCTTTACACATACGTGGGGAACAAACACAGACGGTTTCGTGCAAACGAATGACAGGCAGGTATGCCCGATTGCGCAAGTCCTTATTTTGCGATTACAGTCAGGCTAGATTGCCTATTAATCGAGGAGTAATGTCAAAATCAAAACCGTGATAACAAAACTAAAAATGTACTGTTTATTCTAATCAAACTGCATGCGTGTTCAAAGGCATTGATAGGCTTCCTTTCCAGCTAAACAGTCAAGCAAAACTTTCACTTTGTGGTGACTGTACAGTCGCCGTTAATTATTTTGCACCAAACTAGGTGTATCCTGCCGAAACTAACCAAGGTGGAAACACTGTGGCCAAGCAAAAGCTAAAACCAACAGTGCCGTCAGACTCCGCGTCACAAAGACACCACATACAAGCAATAGAGTCAATGGTGTATTTTTTTGCAGTGAGCGGCAGACACGGCACGATCTAATAGCGTTTGTTTTGCTTTTATTCGTATTTGTGAATTTGTTGAAGTTCATATGAGCTGTAATAACTCACATTGAATTTACTGTACAGCATTTGCAGAGAGTAGAAAACATCGAATAGGCAGCTATATAACGTATGAGCAACGACATTCCTTTGAAACATATTACAAAACCTATACCTAAACAAAGCACAAAAGCGACAATGGAATTTCAATGACGCATAAAATACATGGACGTCGAGTATGGATTCTAATATTCTGTGAGCATTCCTTTGAAGCACAAGCTAACCGCAAGCGAATCGCCGTATCAGCTGAACGAGGCTAATCATTGACCGAATCATTACGCAAACACCGAATTGCTTCCGCCACCTACGCCACTGTCGACAGCGAGGCAATTGGAGCTGTTTATTATGCAGGAAAGTCGCAGAGCAATGAGACGTGTAGACCCACCTGATGGTGGATGGGGTTGGGTTGTAGTTGCAGCAGTTTTTATAACAGCCATGTTAACCTTCGGTTCAATGTCTGTTTACCCATTGTTTTATGAACCACTGATGCGAGAATTCGACGTTGGTCTTGGCGAAGTTACGTGGCTGACTGGGTGTACAGAGTTTGGAAGAATATTTGGATGTAAGACCTACTTCGTACCTAATACCTAAAACCGTTGCCATGCCGAACTTACGTGTATGTAGATGTTACCACTGGAACACTGATAGCTAAGATGGGATTTCGAGGAACAAGTTTATGTGTATCGATATTATGCGGAATTTCCATTTCTGTTGCTTCATTGGCAAATAGTCTGGTACTGGTTTTCGTGTTTGTTGGGCTTGCAACTGGTGAGAGTAGTTTTCCTTTCCTTTCTCAGAATATTAATCTCTAAGGTTACAACACGACACCAAAAAAACTTTTTCTGTCAACTTAAATGATATCTATATGGACATATAGTTTTTAAGATATAGAAGAGCAAGCCTTTGCCTGTCTCAAATTGACTTACAAAAGCATCTTATTATATGACGCAAATCTCATTTTATAATATTTTTTTCAGAACAACTATATAAAATTTTTTTTAGGTGTAATTCTTTCCATTTGTGGGGTAACATATGCAGCGTTAATCCCCCGATACTTCAAAAAGAAAAGACTAATGGCTATATCACTAGCACTGTCCGGAACACCTGTGGGTTTATTGGCACTGGCACCTTTCATGCAATTCCTGATCGAATTTTACAACTGGAGAGGAGCTGTATTAATACTAGGTGGCCTGACATTGAATTGTGCAGTGGCTGCGTCTTTGTACAGACCTATATTATTAAATTCTGACCCAACTCCATCGGAAGAAAACTCTACTGAAGACAAGAACTGGAGACAAGCCTTAAAACCACTTAAGGAGGTTTTGGTTTTGCCAAAGTTTTGGATATTTTCGGTGATATGGTTACTCATGCTTAGTACTTGGTTACTCTATATGAGGTTTCTAGTGCCCTATTCACTGTCACTGGATGTGGAACCTATGATGGCGTCACTGCTCCTTTCAATATACAGCGGAGTAAGCATTTTTGCAAGGATAGCATTCGGGATTCTTGGTGACAGGAAGAACGTTAATATTGTTTGGGTTCTAATCATCACCGGAACGATGGGTGCTTTTGTTACAGCTTCTATGTGGTTCGTGCATAACCTTGTGGGTCTTATATTAAACTGCATTGCTCATAGCTTAGTGAGCGGTGGAATACACAGTATGTACGCACAAGTTATGGCCAGTGTATTAGACGACAAAAACTTGACCTGGGGCTTCAACACCAGCGGTTTGTTATACTCAGTTTTAGGATCGTGGGTTACCCCACTTGTGGGTAAGGAACCATTGCAAGTTTCATTGCTATATTTGTTTCATATTTTGTTTTTGTTCAGGTATGCTTGTCGATGAGCTCAGCGACATTCGATATGCGTTTATTGTTGCAGCGCTGATGCAATTTTTGGCAATATTTCTCCACATTCCACTGCTGAATATTAAACGCCGCTAGTTTAGAGACTGGTGTTGTGAAAGTTCCAACACCGTTCAGCAGTTTGCACGGAAACTAGTTTTTGTGAAAACTGCGGTTTAACTGCCTTGGTATCTATACAATACGTTGTTGATTCATTTTCGTACACTCGGAATAAACGAACATAAACACAGAAGAGGGTGTCTTCTCGCGAAAAATGCATTCATTATGTTAAACATTTCTTTCGTAATTCAACAAAACCTTTAGGATGAAAAATACAGAATGTCTGTTAAGTTGATCAATATTCATTACACATCGCTAAGAATGATAAGAACTTGCCCAGCATCTCTGCATAGCCTGTGTACCAGCACGCATTTTGTTGTTACTACGTAGATCACAGGTCGGCAACACATTACACTCTTTTTGTACAAAGCTCAAACTTGTTTAGAGCCGAAAAAGTTAGTGGAGATTATTTTGAATCTTCAACGCAGAAGAAACAGGAAAGTCGCAGCACAACGAGACGTGTTAACCCACCTGATGGTGGATTGGGTTGATAATTTTTTTTACACTTTTTCCCGACAAGTTGCAGCGTGATCTGAAAAATCCACAAATCCACAACAAATATAGGCCACAATCAAATAGGTCACTGCAGTCATTGTTGTTGGAAGCAGCCAGTTCTCCTTATACTCAACAGACATATTCCGATGATTTTGCCAGAATTTATCTCATGGAACCCTATAGATTTTTTATGTCAAACTCTTAAGTTTGAAATAAAATTGACCGCAAGAGCGAGCATGAGAGCTTATTGCTATGCGACTAGGGCGGGTGACTGGCAGCAATGGTCAAACATCCGAGCTATATACCTAGAAGAAAATGGGATAAGTGTACAGATTATTCTCGGTTCAAATCCCAGTGTGGTCAAATGAAGTAATTTTTTCATCGTGTAAGATGTTGTTGCTTTACCTGTTACAGCGCAAGATATTACTACAATAAATTTTTTCATATTGCAAAAAAACTTCCACTTTATTTTCGCATGAGTTAGTAATGGTAAATTTAGAATATCACGTATTTGCAAAAACTACGAAGAAAATGAACAGAAAACTCCATGAGGAAAACGTTGTTCTCAACAAATGTAATGTCCTTTGATAGACAGCGGAAGACTACCATAGTCAATATGCACAACAATGCGTGATGTAGGGTTCGGTTGTTCGTTAGTCCGGATATAGCAACTTTGTGTGGTGCACCTGAGCGTAACCACTTGGCACGCTAGACTCCAAAAAAAGGATGTGGATCTTGTTGTGTCGTTGGAATATGATTAAGCAATGTTACAATGTTTTTGTATGGTCACAAGCAATGCTCAGCACAACTTGAAACAAAACATGGCGCGACCGAAAACCCATGAAAGAGTGACCAGGCATTTAAACTTCCTCAGATGACCTAAAAAGTTATTTCATTTTCAACAAATTGCAAAACTACTTATTGGAATGTCAAAAGTAAATGGAGCAAGATAAAGCACAAACCATCTTTTTTATAGCTCTATTTTAAAGGAAACCCCACAACGACGAATTTAAAGTGGTGCCTACAGTACAGTGGAAATATTTATACCGTTGAATATCCTTTGTCGAAGATCAAAGAAAAGGGTTTCGCTTGCCCGCCCATCGAAATATCGGATACAAAGCTGCCAAAGTTGTTATATGAGGTGTGTCATGTTTGGTTTTGCTGACTTGGCGTTCACTGAGCAGTGTTCAGCACGAAATTGGTTTAGACAGCTTTGCGGATGTGCATTGGACCATGACTTGGCGGGACAAACCTCTCGTTTGGCTGGGACGATGATTTAAATTAGCTTTTAGTTAATTACTCTTAATGCGCTTGCGAAATGCCTGTTTATTTTGAAACATGTTATTAGACCAACAACGTTTTGGAGACCAACAACGTTCAGTACATTTTGATTCAATCCTTACCTAATGATCCACTAGATCCACATGCGGAACTGAAGTGTGCAACGAAACTTAGAAAAATTCAAACAAAAACTTCGTGTGTTGTTTTCTATTTGCTTTTTTACAATGGAAAACGACATAAGCCTTATGTTTTCTGAAAGTTACTAAATTGCAATTGAAAATTGGTTATTTTCACATTTTTCACGGATTAAAATTTTACTTGTCGATGAATGTTAATGGTGGGGCATAAAATCTTTAGTAATAGAACAATCATTGCAAAAACGTTCGCGAACACAAAATGTAACTTTGAAAAATAAACACGATACAATGAAAACCAAACTATTATATTTCCTTTGTGTTAGTAAACAATCTACACGTTTTAAGGATAGTTTCGTAGTTTTCCACAATTTTAGTTTTTTCGTAATCCAGTCGGAGGTCCTATTTCTGCATTATTATTCAACCCTTGCGGGGGTTTCACCACATCCGAATCCCTTTTATGTCGAATTTCAGCATTATCATTGAATCCATGCTTAGGTTTTACATTTTCCGAATCCCTTTTTTGTCGATCTTCTGCATTATCGTTAAATCCAGGTGGAGGTATCACACCATCAAAATCTCTTTTTTGTCGATCTTCTGCATTATCGTTAAATCCAGGTGGAGGTACCACACCATCCAAATCTCTTTTTTGTCGATCTTCTGCATTATCGTTGAATCCAGGTGGAGGCATCACACCATCCAAATCTCTTTTTTGTCGATCTTCTGCATTATCGTTAAATCCAGGTGGAGGTACCACACCATCCAAATTTCTTTTTTGTCGATCTTCTGCATTATCGTTAAATCCAGGTGGAGGTACCACACCATCCAAATTTCTTTTTTGTCGATCTTCTGCATTATCGTTAAATCCAGGTGGAGGTATCACACCATCCAAATCTCTTTTTTGACGATCTTCTGCATTATCGTTAAATCCAGGTGGAGGTACCACACCATCCAAATTTCTTTTTTGTCGATCTTCTGCATTATCGTTAAATCCAGGTGGAGGTATCACACCATACAAATCTCTTTTTTGACGATCTTCTGCATTATCGTTAAATCCAGGTGGAGGTACCACACCATCCAAATCTCTTTTTTGACGATCCTCTGCATTATCGTTAAATCCAGGTGGAGGTATCACACCATCCAAATCTCTTTTTTGTCGATCTTCTGCATTATCGTTGAATCCAGGTGGAGGTATCACACCATCCAAATCTCTTTTTTGTCGATCTTCTGCATTATCATTGAATCCCCTTGGAGGTCGGACAATATCCGAATTCCTTTTATTGTAAAACTGTTTTTCGTGGGAACAAATGCACAATCCACACAAAATCAAGAAAATTAACGCAATGTAAACTTTCCTTTCCATGCTTTCGTATGCTGACTCTCAACTTACAATATCAAATACTCGTGCTTTCCTACATGTCCAAGTATAAGTGATTTTGGTCTGGGAGAAAAAAAAGATTTATATATTTTTTTTTTTTTTTTTGACCGCACCGGGATTTGGATACAGTCCTATAGCGCCATCGCGTGCTATCATTACCATACTGTTGCTATTTTACTACGCCCAATTTTAATAATCTTCTTGAAGCTGTTTGAGAAATTTTTACCACTTCTCTCATTACTTACAAATATGGATGTTCTTGTTTTACTTGGTGAATTTTACTTCTCACATAATAATCTATGGTTTCGGAAACTTACAGCAAAACTTCTCAGCACGTTTACAAAAAGTATGTTTTGTTCTGACTTGGCTTTCACTGAGCAGTGTTCACCACGAAATTGGATAAGTCAGCTTTGTAGATATGCATTTCACCAAGACAAAAATAATTAAGAAACGTTTGTGAAAGCAAAATGTAACTTTGCAAATGTTGGACATCATTGCTCTAAACACATTGCAAAGGAAGCTAAATTACAATATCCTGTCTGTTAGTAAACAATCTACGCGTTTTAAAGAAAGATTAGTTTTAACAATTTTAGTCCCTGCGTAATCCCGTCGGATGGTCTATTTCTGGATTATCATTGAAATCCCGTCGGATGGTCTATTTCTGGATTATCATTGAAATCCCGTCGGATGGTCTATTTCTGGATTTTCATTGAAATCCCGTCGGATGGTCTATTTCTGGATTATCAATAAAGTCCCGTCGGATGGTCTATTTCTGGATTATCATTGAAATCCCGTCGGATGGTCTATTTCTGGATTTTCATTGAAATCCCGTCGGATGGTCTATTTCTGGATTATCAATAAAGTCCCGTCGGATGGTCTATTTCTGGATTATCATTGAAATCCCGTCGGATGGTCTATTTCTGGATTATCATTGAAACCCCGTCGGACGGTATATTTCTGGATTATCATTGAGGTTTCACACTATCCGAATCTCTATTTCCTCTATATTTTACATTATCATAGAAAGGGACGTAACAAAATATCCGAATCCCTTTTTTGTCGATTGTCTGGTTTGTTGTTCAATCCGTGTTGAGGTCTCACAAAGTACGAATCTAATTTTTGTCGAATTTCCGTTTTTCATCAAACTCTTTTCCGTGGAAACAAAATAATATTCCACGCATGATAAGTAAAAGTAACATATTGCGAACTTTCCTTTCCATGCTTTCAATCTCAATATCAAAACTCTTACAACACAATATCGCTCCCCGTTAGGTTTGTTACCAGGCAAATGGATGCGTGTTACACGGGATCTTATCCCTGCGGGCAATGCGTCCTTCGTGAAAACTATGGTTCACCCAGTATGCACACATTTACTAAATTAATAGGAAGGGTGAAGATTTCCCAGCATATGTCTTGTAAGAGAATTGGAATATATGTCGCCACATCCATTAACTGCAAAGAGCAATATGTGGGTAAACAAAAACAGCTTTTCCACCGTAGACCAAGGGTCACATGGGCCAAGTTTGGCACAATGAAGCGGTACGACGGAACGGCACTTTTTTGTCACTTGCGTTTGCTTTTCAACCGTTAACGTATGTGTCTGCTGCACAAAGACTTGAATCATCTTGAGAACGTTTTGCACAAAAGTAGTTATTACCCCATAAAACCCTTTGAGATTGTTTTTAAGAGTATACACACATATATATATATGTACACATACAAAAAATAGTTGAAAATAGACTCGAAACATATGAAGAAGAACGTACACAAAATGTGAACAGATACCCGTTGACGGACGACTAATGAATCAGAAAGCTACAAGGATTTCACGAAGAAAGCGAGTTGTGGGGTTAAGGTTTTCTCGTGAGGTCCGGATTAAGTAACATTGTGTGGTGAACTTGAGCGTAACGACGTTGTACGCGAGTCACTAAGAAAAACATGTGGAGCCACATGTGGCGCTGGAATTTTAACAACTTATGGTTAAATCTATCCATTGCTTTGTATTTGTACAGAAGCGTTAACAAGTCATACATGCAGAATATTTTAGCACCAATACTCATGGTAACAGCATGGAAATGCCAATGCATGAAATATTACTGCGTTATCTGATACGGTGGTAGAGATCCCATACGTATATGTGAAGAAAGTCTTGCAAGTTGTGCGCTTGTGCACCATGGTACCTTAGCCACAATATATCCCGTGAAACCACTGAGCTCCTGTAGCTCAGTTGGTAGAGCGTTGGTCCTGGTTTGTCCAGGGTCGCGAGTTCAAACCTTACCGGGAGCTTGATTTTTCATATCCTGCTCCGACTTGTCAGGAAAAAGTGGTTGATCCAGCTAGGCTGCATTGCCTGGGCTGCCAAGCCTGATAACCTCATGATCGCGATACGTTAGCTGTGATCGCCAAGCAAGGACCTGCGCAGTGGGTCAATCCTGTCTATCATGCCAATGCATAAAGAATTACTTGTTTATAATGATTAACGGATTTGCGGTAATTGATTTGTTGGACATTGTAAAAACGTTTCTTTTGCGAAATATTGTATTTCAGTTTCAGTATAGTATTTTGGTGTCCTGAAAGTGAAACCGAACCAAGTAATGAGAAGTTGTTGGAAAAGTTAGAGCGTCGGTATGGAATTAGAGGGAATGCCCTACAATTCCGCAGTTACCTTGTAGGTAGAATTCAATGCACTAGAATAGGAAATTCTGTGTCGGATATTAAACCCATAACATGCGGTTGACCACAGGGTTCGCCATTAGCTCCTTTACTTTTTTTATTGTACATTAATGACCTTCCGCAAGTATCCACTTTCACAACCAAATTGTTTGCTGACGACATGGTTCTTTCCATGACCTCCCCATCACTTACTGACTTACAATCCCGTGTTAACGAACAACTCACAAATGTTGACAACTGGTTAAGGCACAATCGAGTTTCCCTCAACATTCGGAAAACAAAGTTCCAATTGTTTTCACCTTCCACTTCAAGCACCAGCGATATCACCATCACCATCGGACATGAAAAACTTTTGCGATCAGATATTATTAAGTACCTCGGTGGTATTGATGACAAACTAACCTGGACAACTCATATACATTATTTGGAACAGAAATTGTCACAAGCATACGGCTCTTTTTTTCAGTTGCGAAATTATCTTGACGTTAAAACGTTGAGAAACGTTTACTATTCATTTGTATATTCCCATATTCAGTACGCTATTGGTGCTTGGGGTGGAGGATCGGCACTCTCACTGAAAAAACTCAACACTATTCACAATAACATACTCCGTTCCATAACCTTTAGTTCCTTTCAAAGCAACGTCACGCCATTATACAAGAAATTAGATCTCATAAAAATTAGAGACATTTACAAACTCGAACTGGCCAAACCAATGCACGATTTCCATACCGGCAATCTACCGGCCTCCTACAACTCGTTATTTTCGTTAGTAGACACAGTGGACGATCATTTCACAAGAAATGCATCGAAAAAGAACTTATTTCACCCAAGGGTTAACACCACCTTCGGCTTACGCATGGTAAAATTTAGGGGTCCACAGATATTGGAGGTAATAAACCCATCCATTAGATCGCTCTCCCGTCAATCATTTAAAAAAAATCCGCCTATTTTTCACAGCTCAGTATTAACCTCATTTTCATCCACCATGTTAGCAGTCCGTTTTTCCCTTTTTCTTCGTAGTCCTCTTGTCGTTTATTGCGTTTTTCCTTTCCTTTCTTTCTGTTTTTTTCTTGTGTTTTTATTTATACTCCACTGTACACTCTACGCCTAAATCAACAATTTACTGCCGTAGGATCCGTTGTTGTTTCACTATCAAACTAATTTACTATCAAACCGAAATATGTAAAAAAAACATAAAACCGGCTAAAGCGGTAAAATCCACCAAAACAAAAGCTGACAAGACTAAAGGAAAATAGTTAAAAATAGAATTTATAACAATGACCACTTTCGGGGACTGGAACGCCCAGTAATTCACAGAATGGTTTCCAACCTTCCTTCACTTCGTATATTAGCTGCTGCTCTTCGGGAAATTGTCTAAGCATTCCAGATATAGTTACCAGAATAAGGATAGAAGATTTAATGATTGGCAATTTTTCACACTGAAAACAACTGTTCATTATTTGTGCGGTTTTAAATCATAACTGATTTATCGCTTTTTTAATTCTGAACTTATACATTATGAAGCAAATCAGGCGTCGTGGTTTACTGACAGGCCCCAAGGATGTCTTGTTTATCTTATAGTTAATCAAGCAATGCACTCCCTTACAGCAGTCGTGAGCGACATGGCGTCGAGTATGGATTCTAATATTCTGTGCGCAGACCTTTGAAGCACAAGCTAACCGCAAGCGAAACGCCGTATCAGTTGAACGAGGCTAATCATTGACCGAATCATTACGCAAACACCCGAATTGCTTCCGCCACCTACGCCACTGTCGACAGCGAGACAGTTGGAGCTGTTTATTATGCAGGAAAGTCGCAGAGCAATGAGACGTGTAGACCCACCTGATGGTGGATGGGGTTGGGTTGTAGTTGCAGCAGTTTTCATAAACGCCATGTTAACCTTCGGTTCAATGTCTGTTTACCCATTGTTTTATGAACCACTGATGCGAGAATTCGACGTTGGTCTTGGCGAAGTTACGTGGCTGACTGGGTGTACAGAGTTTGGAAGAATATTTGGATGTAAGACCTGCTTAGCAAGCAAAATATGTTCATACCTAAAACTGTTGCAATGCCGAACTTACGTGTATGTAGATGTTACCACTGGAACACTGATTGCAAAGATGGGATTTCGAGGAACAAATTTATGTGTATCGATATTATGCGGAATTTCCATTTCTGTTGCTTCATTGGCAAATAGTCTGGTACTGGTTTTCGTGTTTGTTGGACTTGCAACTGGTGAGAATAATTTTCCTTTCCTTTCTCAAAATATAAGGTTACAACACGACACGAAAAAAAACTTTTCCCGTCAACTTAAATGATATCTATATGGACACATAGTTTTGAAGATATAGAAGAGCAAGGCTTTCCCTGTCTCAAATCCCATTTTTTAATATATTTTTTCAGAACAACTATACAAACATTTTTTTAGGTGTAATTCTTTCCATTTGTGGGGTAACATATGCAGCGTTGATCCCCCGATACTTCAAAAAGAAAAGAGTAATGGCTATATCACTAGCATTGTCCGGAACGCCTGTGGGTTTATTGACACTGGCACCCTTCATGCAATTCCTGATCGAATTTTACAACTGGAGAGGAGCTGTATTAATACTAGGTGGCCTGACATTGAATTGTGCAGTAGCTGCGTCTTTGTACAGGCCCATATTATTAAATTCTGACCCAACTCCATCGGAAGAAAACTCTACTGAAGACAAGAACTGGAGACAAGCCTTTAAACCACTTAAAGAGGTTTTGGTTTTGCCAAAGTTTTGGATATTTTCGGTGATATGGTTACTCATGCTTAGTACTTGGTTACTCTACATGAGGTTTCTAGTGCCCTATTCACTGTCACTGGATGTGGAACCTATGATGGCGTCACTGCTCCTTTCAATATACAGCGGAGTAAGCATTTTTGCAAGGATAGCATTCGGGATTCTTGGTGACAGGAAGAACGTTCATATTGTTTGGGTTCTGATCATCACCGGAACGATGGGGGCTTTTGTTACAGCTTCTATGTGGTTCGTGCATAACCTTGTGGGTCTAATATTAAACTGCATTGCTCATAGCTTAGTGGGCGGTGGAATGCACAGTATGTACGCACAAGTTATGGCCAGTGCATTAGACGACAAAAACTTGACCTGGGGCTTCAACACTAGCGGTTTGTTATACTCAGTTTTAGGATCGTGGGTTACTCCACTTGTGGGTAAGGAACCACTGCAAGGTTAATTGCTATATTTGTTTCATATTTTGTTTTTGTTCAGGTATGCTTGTCGATGAGCTCAGCGACATTCGATATGCGTTTATTGTTGCAGCGCTGATGCAACTTTTGGCAATATTTCTCCACATTCCACTGCTGAATATTAAACGCCGCTAGTTTGGAGAATGGTGTTGTGAAAGTTCCAACACCGTTCAGCAGTTTGCACGGAAACTAGTTGTTGTGGAAACTGCGGTTTAACTGCCTTGGTATCTATACAATACGTTGTTGATTAATTTTCGTACACTCGGAATAAACGAGCATAAACACTTAGAAGAGGGTGTCTTCGCGCGAAAAATACATTCATTATGTTAAACTTTTCTTTCGTTATTCAACAAACCTTTATCAGGATGTACTTAATACAGAATATTTGTTAAGTCGATCAATATTTATTGCACATCGCTAAGAATGATAAGAACTTGCCCAGCATCTCTGCATAGCCTGTGTACCAGCACGCATTTTGTTGTTACTACGTAGATCACAGGTCGGCAACACATTACACTCTTTTTGTGCAAAGCTCAAACTTGCCGATGAAAAAACAATAAACAACACCGGATCGGTGAACCAAGCCACCCTGGTAGGCTGTCGATCGATACCGTATCGGTAGTAGCTGAGTAAAACTTTTAAGTCAATCTTTCAAACAGCTCTTTTAAAGATGTTTTTATTTTTGAAGAAGACTTCTACTTAGTTATTTTACGCTGTTTTGTACACTTTGCAGAAACTGATGATGCCCTTTTCAGGGCGAAATATATTTTTTTGACAAAAATAAAAACATCTTCAAAAGAGCTGTCAAGCTCAAACTTGTTTAGAGCCGAAAAAGTTATTGGGGATTATTTTGAATCTTCAACGCAGAAGAAACAGGAAAGTCGCAGCACATTGAGACGTGTTAACCCACCTGATGGTGGATGGGGTTGATAATTTTTTTTACACTTTTCCCCGAGAAGTTGCAGCGTGATCTGAAAAATCCACAAATCCACAACAAATATAGGACACAATCAAATTAGTCACTGCAGTCATTGTTGTTGGCAGCAGCCAGTTCTCCTTATACTCAACAGACATATTCCGATGATTTTGCCAGAAATTTTCTCATGGAACCCCATAGATTTTTTAGGTCAAACTCTTAAATTTGAAATAAAACTGACCGCAAGAGCGAGCTCGAGAGTCTATTGCTATGCGACTAGGGCGGTAACTGGCAGCAATGGTCAAACATCCGACCTATACACCTAGAAGAAAACGTGATCGGGATAAGAAAAGAATACAGATGATTCTCGGTTTAAATCCCAGTGTGATCAAATGAAATAATTTTTTCATCGTGTAAGATGTTGTTGCTATACCTGTTACAGCGCAAGATATTACTACAATAAATTTTTTCATATTGTAAAAAAACTTCCACTTTATTTTCGCATGAGTTAGTAATGGTAAATTTAGAATATCACGTATTTGCAAAAACTACGGAGAAAATGAACAGAAAACTCCATGAGGAAAACGTTGTTCTCAACAAATGTAATGTCCTTTGATAGACAGCGGAAGACTACCATAGTCAATATGCACAACAATGCGTGATGTAGGATTCGGTTGTTCGTTAGTCCGGATATAGCAACTTTGTGTGGTGCACCTGAGCGTAACCACTTGGCACGCTAGACTCCAAAAAAAGGATGTGGATCTTGTTGTGTCGTTGGAATATGATTAAGCAATGGTACAATGTTTTTGTATGGTCACAAGCAATGCTCAGCACAACTTGAAACAAAACATGGCGCGACCGAAAAACCCATGAAAGAGTGACCAAGCATTTAAACTTCCTCAGATGACCTAAAAAGTTATTTTATTTTCAACAAATTGCAAAACTACTTATTGGAATGTCAAAAGTAAATGGAGCAAGATAAAGCACAAACCATCTTTTTTATAGCTCTATTTTAAAGGAAACCCCACAACGACGAATTTAAAGTGGTGCCTACAGTACAGTGGAAATATTTAAACCGTTGAATATCCTTTGTCGAAGATCAAAGTAAAGGGTTTCGCTTGCCTGCCCATCGAAATATCGGATACAAAGCTGCCAAAGTTGTTATATGAGGTGTGTCATGTTTGTTTTTGCTGACTTGGCGTTCACTGAGCAGTGTTCAGCACGAAATTGGGTTAGACAGCTTTGTGGATGTGCATTGGACCATGACATGGCGGGACAAACCTCTCGTTTGGCTGGGACGATGATTTAAATTAGCTGTTAGTTAATTACTCTTAATGCGCTTGCGAAATGCCTGTTTATTTTAAAACATGTTATTAGACCAACAACGTTTTGGAGACCAACAACGTTCAGTACATTTGATTCAATCCTTACCTAATGATCCACTAGATCCACATGCGGAACTGAAATGTGCAACGAAACTTAAAAAAATTCATACAAAAACTTCGTGTGTTGTTTTCTATTTGCTTTTTTACAATGGAAAACGACATAAGCCTTATGTTTTCTGAAAGTTAATAAATTGCAATTGAAAATTGGTTATTTTCACATTTTTCACGGATCAAAATTTTACTTGTCGATGAATGTTAATGGTGGGGCATAAAATCTTTAGTAATAGAACAATCATTGCAAAAAACGTTTGCGAATTCAAAATGTAACTTTGAAAAATGTCGCCCTTCACTACGCTAAACACGATACAATGAAAACCAAACTACTGTATTTCCTTTTTGTTAGTAAACAATCTACACGTTTTAAGGATAGTTTCGAAGTTTTCCACAATTTTAGTTTTTTCGTAATCCAGTCGGAGGTCCTATTTCTGCATTATCATTCAACCCTTGCGGGGGTTTCACCATATCCGAATCCCTTTTATGTCGAATTTCTGCATTATCATTGAATCCATGCGGAGGTTTTACATTTTCCGAATCCCTTTTTTGTCGATCTTCTGCATTATCGTTAAATCCAGGTGAAGGTATCACACCATCCAAATCTCTTTGTTGTCGATCTTCTGCATTATCGTTAAATCCAGGTGGAGGTATCACACCATCCAAATCTCTTTTTTGTCGATCTTCTGCATTATCGTTAAATCCAGGTGGAGGTATCACACCATCCAAATCTCTTTTTTGTCGATCTTCTGCATTATCGTTAAATGCAGGTGGAGGTACCACACCATCCAAATCTCTTTTTTGTCGATCTTCTGCATTATCGTTAAATCCAGGTGGAGGTATCACACCATCCAAATCTCTTTTTTGTCGATCTTCTGCATTATCGTTAAATCCAGGTGGAGGTATCACACCATCCAAATCTCTTTTTTGTCGATCTTCTGCATTATCG
Source organism: Ascidia mentula (assembly GCF_947561715.1). Taxonomy (NCBI): domain Eukaryota; kingdom Metazoa; phylum Chordata; class Ascidiacea; order Phlebobranchia; family Ascidiidae; genus Ascidia; species Ascidia mentula. Next base: position 16,411,323 of record NC_138568.1, on the reverse strand, counting down.
TTAAATCCAGGTGGAGGTATCACACCATCCAAATCTCGTTTTTGTCGATCTTCTGCATTATCGTTAAATCCAGGTGGAGGTACCACACCATCCAAATCTCTTTTTTGTCGAATTTCTGCATTATCGTTAAATCCAGGTGGAGGCATCACACCATCCAAATCTCTTTTTTGTCGATCTTCTGCATTATCGTTAAATCCAGGTGGAGGTACCACACCATCCAAATCTCTTTTTTGTCGAATTTCTGCATTATCGTTAAATCCAGGTGGAGGCATCACACCATCCAAATCTCTTTTTTGTCGAATTTCTGCATTATCGTTAAATCCAGGTGGAGGCATCACACCATCCAAATCTCTTTTTTGTCGAATTTCTGCATTATCGTTAAATCCAGGTGGAGGCATCACACCATCCAAATCTCTTTTTTGTCGATCTTCTGCATTATCGTTAAATCCAGGTGGAGGTACCACACCATCCAAATCTCTTTTTTGTCGAATTTCTGCATTATCGTTAAATCCAGGTGGAGGCATCACACCATCCAAATCTCTTTTTTGTCGAATTTCTGCATTATCGTTAAATCCAGGTGGAGGCATCACACCATCCAAATCTCTTTTTTGTCGATCTTCTGCATTATCGTTAAATCCAGGTGGAGGTACCACACCATCCAAATCTCTTTTTTGTCGAATTTCTGCATTATCGTTAAATCCAGGTGGAGGCATCACACCATCCAAATCTCTTTTTTGTCGAATTTCTGCATTATCGTTAAATCCAGGTGGAGGCATCACACCATCCAAATCTCTTTTTTGTCGATCTTCTGCATTATCGTTAAATCCAGGTGGAGGTACCACACCATCCAAATCTCTTTTTTGTCGAATTTCTGCATTATCGTTAAATCCAGGTGGAGGCATCACACCATCCAAATCTCTTTTTTGTCGAATTTCTGCATTATCGTTAAATCCAGGTGGAGGTACCACACCATACAAATCTCTTTTTTGTCGATCTTCTGCATTATCGTTAAATCCAGGTGGAGGTATCACACCATCCAAATCTCTTTTTTGTCGATCTTCTGCATTATCGTTAAATCCAGGTGGAGGTCTCACACCATCCAAATCTCTTTTTTGTCGATCTTCTGCATTATCGTTGAATCCAGGTGGAGGTACCACACCATCCAAATCTCTTTTTTGTCGATCTTCTGCATTATCGTTAAATCCAGGTGGAGGTATCACACCATCCAAATCTCTTTTTTGTCGATCTTCTGCATTATCGTTAAATCCAGGTGGAGGTACCACACCATCCAAATCTCTTTTTTGTCGATCTTCTGCATTATCGTTAAATCCAGGTGGAGGTATCACACCATCCAAATCTCTTTTTTGTCGATCTTCTGCATTATCGTTGAATCCAGGTGGAGGTATCACACCATCCAAATCTCTTTTTTGTCGATCTTCTGCATTATCGTTAAATCCAGGTGGAGGTACCACACCATCCAAATCTCTTTTTTTGTAGATCTTCTGCATTATCGTTAAATCCAGGTGGAGGTACCACACCATCCAAATCTCTTTTTTGTCGATCTTCTGCATTATCGTTGAATCCAGGTGGAGGTACCACACCATCCAAATCTCTTTTTTGTCGATCTTCTGCATTATCGTGAAATCCAGGTGGAGGTATCACACCATCCAAATGTCTTTTTTGACGATCCTCTGCATTATCGTTAAATCCAGGTGGAGGTATCACACCATCCAAATCTCTTTTTTGTCGATCTTCTGCATTATCGTTGAATCCAGGTGGAGGTACCACACCATCCAAATCTCTTTTTTGTCGATCTTCTGCATTATCATTGAATCCCCTTGGAGGTCGGACAATATCCGAATTCCTTTTATTGTAAAACTCTTTTTCGTGGGAACAAATGCACAATCCACACAAAATCAAGAAAATTAACGCAATGTAAACTTTCCTTTCCATGATTTCGTATGCTGACTCTCAACTTACAATATCAAATACTCGTGCTTTCCTACATGTCCAAGTATAAGTGATTTTGGTCTGGGAGAAAAAAAAGATTTATATTGACGGAAATTAAGTGGATACAGTCCTATAGCGCCATCGCGTGCTATCATTACCATACTGTTGCTATTTTACTACGCCCAATTTTAATAATCTTCTTGAAGCTGTTTGAGAAATTTTTACCACTTCTCTCATTACTTACAAATATGGATGTTCTTGTTTTACTTGGTGAATTTTACTTCTCACATAATAATCTATGGTTTCGGAAACTTACAGCAAAACTTCTCAGCACGTTTACAAAAAGTATGTTTTATTCTGACTTGGCTTTCACTGAGCAGTGTTCACCACGAAATTGGATAAGTCAGCTTTGTAGATATGCATTTTACCAAGACAAAAATAATTAAGAAACGTTTGTGAAAGCAAAATGTAACTTTGCAAATGTTGGACATCATTGCTCTAAACACATTGCAAAGGAAGCTAAATTACAATATCCTGTCTGTTAGTAAACAATCTACGCGTTTTAAAGAAAGATTAGTTTTAACAATTTTAGTCCCTGCATAATCCCGTCGGATGGTCTATTTCTGGATTATCATTGAAATCCCGTCGGATGGTCTATTTCTGGATTATCATTGAAATCCCGTCGGATGGTCTATTTCTGGATTTTCATTGAAATCCCGTCGGATGGTTTATTTCTGGATTATCAATAAAGTCCCATCGGATGGTCTATTTCTGGATTATCATTGAAATCCCGTCGGATGGTCTATTTCTGGATTATCATTGAAATCCCGTCGGATGGTCTATTTCTGGATTATCATTGAGGTTTCACACTATCCGAATCTCTATTTCCTCTATATTTTACATTGTCATAGAAAGGGAGGTAACAAAATATCCGAATCCCTTTTTTGTCGATTGTCTGGTTTGTTGTTCAATCCGTGTTGAGGTCTCACAAAGTACGAATCTAATTTTTGTCGAATTTCCGTTTTTCATCAAACTCTTTTCCGTGGAAACAAAATAATATTCCACGCATGATAAGTAAAAGTAACATATTGCGAACTTTCCTTTCCATGCTTTCAATCTCAATATCAAAACTCTTACAACACAATATCGCTCCCCGTTAGGTTTGTTACCAGGCAAATGGATGCGTGTTACACGGGATCTTATCCCTGCGGGCAATGCGTCCTTCGTGAAAACTATGGTTCACCCAATATGCACACATTTACTAAATTAATAGGAAGGGTGAAGATTTCCCAGCATATGTCTTGTAAGAGAATTGGAATATATGTCGCCACATCCATTAACTGCAAAGAGCAATATGTGGGTAAACAAAAACAGCTTTTCCATCGCTGGTCGGGTCACCGTAGACCAAGGGTCACATGGGCCAAGTTTGGCACAATGAAGCGGTACGGCGGAACGGCACTTTTTTGTCACTTGCGTTTGCTTTTCAACCGTTAACGTATGTGTCTGCTGCACAAAGACTTGAATCATATTGAGAACGTTTTGCATAAAAGTAGTTATTACCCCATAAAACCCTTTGAGATTGTTTTTAAGAGTATACACACATATATATATATGTACACATACAAAAAATAGTTGAAAATAGACTCGAAACATATAAAGAAGAACGTACACAAAATGTGAACAGATACCCGTTGACGGACGAACAATGAATCAGAAAGCTACAAGGATTTCACGAAGAAAGCGAGTTGTGGGGTTAAGGTTTTCTCGTGAGGTCCGGATTAAGTAACATTGTGTGGTGAACTTGAGCGTAACCATGTTTTACGCGAGTCACTAAGAACAACATGTGGAGCCACATGTGGCGCTGGAATTTTAATAACTTATGGTTAAAAGCTTTCCATTGCTTTGTATTTGTACAGAAGCGTTAACAAGTCATACATGCAGAATATTTTAGCACCAATACTCATGGTAACAGCATGGAAATGCCAATGCATGAAATATTACTGCGTTATCTGATACGGTGGTAGATATCCCATACGTATATGTGAAGAAAGTCTGGCAAGTTGTGCGCTTGTGCACCAGTGTACCTTAGCCACAATATATCCCGTGAAACCACTGAGCTCCTGTAGCTCAGTTGGTAGAGCGTTGGTCCTGGTTTGTCCAGGGTCGCGAGTTCAAACCTCACCGGGTGCTTGATTTTTCATATCCTGCTCCGACTTGTCAGGAAAAAGTGGTTGATCCAGCTAGGCTGCATTGCCTGGGCTGCCAAGCCTGATAACCTCATGATCGCGATACGTTAGCTGTGATCGCCAAGCAAGGACCTGCGCAGTGGGTCGATCCTGTCTATCATGCCAATGCATGAAGAATTACTTGTTTATAATAATTAATGGATTTGCGGTAATTGATTTGTTGGACTTTGTAAAAACATTTCTTTTGCGAAATATTGTATTTCAGTTTCAGTATAGTCTTTTGGTGTCCTGAAAGTGAAAGCGAACCAAGTAATGAGAAGTTGTTGGAAAAGTTAGAGCGCCGGTATGGAATTAGGGGGAATACCCTACAATTCCGCAGTTACCTTGTAGGTAAAAGTCAATGCACTAGAATAGGAAATTCTGTGTCGGATATTAAACCCATAACATGCGGTTGTCCACAGGGTTCGCCATTAGCTCCTTTACTTTTTTTATTGTACATTAATGACCTTCCGCAAGTATCCACTTTCACAACCAAATTGTTTGCGGACGACACGGTTCTTTCCATGACCTCCCCATCAAAAAACTTTTTCTGTCAACTTAAATGATATCTATATGGACATATAGTTTTTAAGATATAGAAGAGCAAGGCTTTGCCTGTCTCAAATTGACTTACAAAAGCATATTATTATATGACGCAAATCTCATTTTATAATATTTTTTTCAGAACAACTACATAAAATTCTTTTTAGATGTAATTCTTTCCATTTGTGGGGTAACATATGCAGCGTTAATCCCCCGATACTTCAAAAAGAAAAGAGTAATGGCTATATCACTAGCACTGTCCGGAACACCTGTGGGTTTATTGACACTGGCACCTTTCATGCAATTCCTGATCGAATTTTACAACTGGAGAGGAGCTGTATTAATACTAGGTGGCCTGACATTGAATTGTGCAGTGGCTGCGTCTTTGTACAGACCTATATTATTAAATTCTGACCCAACTCCATCGGAAGAAAACTCTACTGAAGACAAGAACTGGAGACAAGCCTTAAAACCACTTAAAGAGGTTTTGGTTTTGCCAAAGTTTTGGATACTTTCGGTGATATGGTTACTCATGCTTAGTACTTGGTTACTCTACATGAGGTTTCTAGTGCCCTATTCACTGTCACTGGATGTGGAACCTATGATGGCGTCACTGCTCCTTTCAATATACAGCGGAGTAAGCATTTTTGCAAGGATAGCATTCGGGATTCTTGGTGACAGGAAGAACGTTAATATTGTTTGGGTTCTGATCATCACCGGAACGATGGGGGCTTTTGTTACAGCTTCTATGTGGTTCGTGCATAACCTCGCGGGTCTTATATTCAACTGCATTGCACATAGCTTAGTGAGCGGTGGAATACACAGTATGTACGCACAAGTTATGGCCAGTGTATTAGACGACAAAAACTTGACCTGGGGCTTCAACACCAGCGGTCTGTTATACTCAGTTTTAGGATCGTGGGTTACCCCACTTGTGGGTAAGGAACCATTGCAAGATTCATTGCTATATTTGTTTCATATTTTGTTTTTGTTCAGGTATGCTTGTCGATGAGCTCAGCGACATTCGATATGCGTTTATTGTTGCAGCGCTGATGCAACTTTTGGCAATATTTCTCCACATTCCACTGCTAAATATTAAACGCCGCTAGTTTGGAGACTGGTTTTGTGTGGAAACTGCGGTTTAACTGCCTTGGTATCTATACAATACGTTGTTGATTCATTTTCGTACACTCGGAATAAACGAGCATAAACACTTAGAAGAGGGCGTCTTCGCGCGAAAAATACATTCATTATGTTAAACTTTTCTTTCGTTATTCAACAAACCTTTATCAGGATGTACTTAATACAGAATATACTGCTATTTTTGCTGCCAGGCATACTTATTAATCAGAATTGTTCTTCTGGCACTCAAGTTTCTAGTGTTTATTTGAAACCGACGTTTCGTCTGCCGTCCGGCGAGACTTCCTCAGGGTTATGTTAGCAATATTGCATCAAACGCATAAACACAAAAATCGCAAGAAAAACGCAAGAAAACACAAGAAAAAGGGAACTGGATAACACTGGCACCGCTTGTATCAACACGTGACCAGGTGTGTAGCGGGGCGTTACACTTACAACAAGTTGTTGTAAACAGCTGGAAAATAGACGCATTGCTCCTTGTCATTAACACAATGGTTGTTCTTGTGAATGTGGAGCGTCTCCAGGAACAGACGTTTTGTGTGGTCCTCCTCCATCTCTAGGACTCGGACCTCGTTAATACAGAATATTTGCTAAGTCGATCAATATTCATTGCACATCGCTAAGAATGATAAGAACTTGCCCAGCATCTCTGCATAGCCTGTGTACCTGCACGCATTTTGTTGTTACTACGTAGATCACAGGTCTGCAACACATTACACTCTTTTTGTACAAAGCTCAAACTTGTTTAGAGACGAAAAAGTTAGTGGGGATTATTTTGAATCTTCAACGCAGAAGAAACAGGAAAGTCGCAGCACAATGAGACGTGTTAACCCACCTGATGGTGGATGGGGTTGATAATTTTTTTTACACTTTTCCCCGACAAGTTGCAGCGTGATCTGAAAAATCCACAAATCCACAACAAATATAGGCCACAAAAAAATAGGTCACTGCAGTCATTGTTGTTGGCAGCAGCCAGTTCTCCTCATACTCAACAGACATATTCTGAAGATTTTGCCAGAAATTATCTCATGGAACCCTATAGATTTTATATGTCAAAGTCTTAAGTTTGAAATAAAATTGACCGCAAGAGCGAGCTCGAGAGCTTATTGCTATGCGACTAGGGCGGGTAACTGGCAGCAATGGTCAAATATCCAACCTATATACCTAGAAGAAAAGGTGTTCGGGATAAGAGAAGAGTACAGATTATCCTCGGTTCAAATCCCATTGTGGTCAAATGAAGTAATTTTTTCATCGTGTAAGATGTTGTTGCTTTACCCGTTACAGCGCAAGATATTACTACAACAATTTTTTTCATATTGTAACCTTCCACTTGATTTTCGCATGATTTAGTGATGGTAAATTTAGAATATCACGTATTTGCAAAAACTACGAAGATAATTGACAGAAAACTCTATGAGGAAAACGTTGTCCTGAACAAAAGCAATGTCCTTTGATAGACAGCGGAAAACCACCATAGTCAATGTGCACAACAATGCGGGATGTGGGGTTCGGTTGTTCGGTAGTGCGGATATAGCAACTTTGTGTGGTGCACCTGAGCGTAACAACTTGGCACGCTAGACTCCAAGAAATGCATGAGGATCTTGTTGTGTCGCTGGAATATGATTAAGCAATGTGAGAATGTTTTTGTATGGTCACAAGCAATGCTCAGCACAACTTCACACAAAACATAGCACGACAGACAACTCAAAAAAGAGTGACCAAGCATTTAAACTTTCTCAGATGACTTAAAAAGATATTTTATTTTCAACAAATTACAAAACAATTTATTGAAATGGCAAAAGAAAATGGAGCAAGATAAAGCACAAACCATCTTTTTTATAGCTCCATTTTTAAGGAAACCCCACAACGACGAATTTATAGTGGTGCCTACAGTACAGTGGAAAAATTTTAACCGTTGAATATCCTATGTCGAAGATCAAAGAAAAGGGTTTCGCTTGCCTGCTCATCGAAATACCGGATACAAAGCTGCCAAAGTTGTTATTTGAGGTGTGTCATGTTTGTTTTTGCTGACTTGGCGTTCACTCAGCAGTGTTCAGCACGAAATTGGGTTAGACAGCTTTGTGGATGTGCATTGGACCATGACATGGCGGGACAAACCTCTCGTTTGGCTGAGACGATGATTTCGAATTAGCTGCAAATCTCAATTTTATGTTAGTTAATTACTCTTAATGCGCTTGCGAAATGCCTGTTTATTTTAAAACATGTTATTATTTGGAGACCAACAACGTTCAGTACATTTGATCCAATCCTTACCTAATGATCCACTAGATCCACATGCGGAACTGAAGTGTGCACTGAAACTTAGAAAAATTCATACAAAAATTTCGTGTATTGTTTTCTATTTGCTTTTTACAATGGAAAACGACATAAACCTTATGTTTTCTGAAAGTTACTAAGTTGCAATTGAAAATTGGTTATTTTCACATTTTTCACGGATTAAAATTTTACTTGTCGATGAATGTTAATGGTGGGGCATAAAATCTTTAGTTATAGAACAGTCATTGCAGAAACGTTTGTGAATACAAAATGTAACTTTGAAAAATGTCGCCCTTCACTACGCTAAACACGATACAACGAAAACCAAACTACTGTATTTCCGTTGTGTTAGTAAATAATCTACACGTTTTAAGGATAGTTTCGTAGTTTTCCACAATTTTAGTTTTTTCGTAATCCGGTCGGAGGTCCTATTTCTGCATTATCAATTAACCCTTGCGGGGGTTTCACCATATCCGAATCCCTTTTATGTCGAATTTCTGCATTATCATTGAATCCATGCGGAGGTCCCACGCTATCCGAATTTCTTTTTTGTCGATCTTCTGCATTATCGTTGAATCCAGGTGGAGGGGCCACCATATCCGAATCCCTTTTTTGTCGATCTTCTACATTATCGTTGAATCCAGGTGGAGGGGCCACCATATCCGAATCCCTTTTTTGTCGATCTTCTGCATTATCGTTGAATCCAGGTGGAGGGGCCACCATATCCGAATCCCTTTTTTGTCGATCTTCTGCATTATCGTTGAATCCAGGTGGAGGGACCACTATATCCGAATCCCTTTTTTGTCGATCTTCTGCATTATCGTTGAATCCAGGTGGAGGGGCCACCATATCCGAATCCCTTTTTTGTCGATCTTCTGCATTTTCGTTAAATCCATGTGGAGGCATCACAACATCCAAATCTCTTTTTTGTCGTTCTTCTGCATTATCATTAAATCCCCTTGGAGGTCGGACAATATCCGAATTCCTTTTATTGTTAAACTCTTTTCCGTGGGAACAAATGGACAATCCACACAAAATCAAGAAAATTAACGCAATGTAAACTTTCCTTTCCATGCTTTCGTATGCTGACTCTCAACTTACAATATCAAATACGCGTGCTTTCCTACATCTCCAAGTATAAGTGATTTTGGTCTGGGAGAAAAAAAGATTGATATTGACGGAAATTAAGTGGATACAGTCCTATAGCGCCATCGCGTGCTATCATTACCATACTATTTCTATTTTACTACGCCCAATTTCAATAATCTTCTTGAAGCTGTTTGAGAAAATTTTTACTACTTCTCTTATTGCATACAAATATGACTGTTCTTGTTTTACTTGGTGAGTTTTACTTCTCAGATAATAATCCATGGTTTCGGTAAGTTTATTGGGTAAGTCAGCCTTGTGCATTTCACTAAGACAACAATAATTAAGTAAACTTTATAAAAACAATATGTAACTTTGCGAATGTTGCACACCATTGCGCTAAACACATTGCAAAGGAAGCTAAATTACTGGATCCTGTCTCTTAGTAAACAATCTACGCGTTTCAAAGAAAGGTTAGTTGATTTTAACAAATTTTAGTCGATGTGTAATCCCGTTGCATGGTCTATTTCTGGATTATCAATCAAATCCAGTCGGATGGTCTATTTCTGGATTATCAATAAAATCCCGACGGATGGTCTATTTTTGTATTATCAATAAAACCCCGTCGGATGGTCTATTTCTGGATTATCAATAAAATCCCGTCGGATGGTATATTTCTGCATTATCAATAAAGTCCCGACAGTTTTTTTGATATACGTTTCCAAGTATAAACGTGGATCATTCATAAAGTATTTTTTCTCACAGACCTGGAAATTTTTTTATAAATGATCGAAATTAAGTTGATACAACCCTTTAGCGCCATCGTGTGCTTTCCTTACCATACCGATGCTATTTTGCTGCGGTCAACTTCCACATTTTTGTGTCGATAAACCCTAATTTATGCTGCAAAAGAAGACAAAAATCTACAGCTGCAGACAGGATGTACACACACGGTTTCTACCTGTAAGCTATCATTATTGCAGGTGGTGACTGTGGCACTGCGCTAGCATTTATTTCCACTTTGTTGTACTTTTCGGTCAACGTCAATAGTCAGACCAAGCTGTGACGTCACAAACCAAAGACTGTTTCTGTCCGATTATTGGCAAATCGAAAGGTTCAGCATCATAACGACATTACCCTGTAACTTAACAAGACGGGGTTCTTTACTCAGTGTGAAATAAATAAAAAAAACTTGCAATTCCTGACGTTTCGCGCTTTAACATAATCGGTATTTGCTAAGGTACACAATATACAAACAGAAGCAGCAAATGCTTCCCAAACAAAACAATTTCCCTCATAATCTTCCTCCTGAGATGCAGTCTATGTAAGATTTTACGGATGGTGACACGCAATAGCATCGTGAAATATAAATCTGACAAAGATGGGGTACTGGTCATTCTCAACGAGACATCGTACAACAACATTATGAAAAGAGAACTATAACGAATGAAGAAATTGGACTTGAACCATGAAGTTATAAAACACACTGATGCTATGCTCAGACACGTAACTAGTATGAAACTTGTAAACGGGAAATATGAACGCGTATCAGGTCCGATTGCTAAATTCCTTACGAAGAAAGTCTTTTCCTTGGGTACGAAAGCACAATCCAAACAAAATTAAGAAAAGTAACATAATGTGTACTTTCCTTTCCATGCTGTTTAAATCCTGACTCTAAACTTTCAATATCAAATATACGTGTTTTCGTACGTTCCCAAGTACAAGTGTTTGGTCGAGTAGAAAAAGGGACTTTATAATGACGGAAATTAAGTGGATAAAGTCCTTTAGAGCCATCTTGTGCTATCATTACCATGCTATTTCTATTTATTACGCACAATTTCTATACTCTACTTCATGCTGTTTAAGAAAGTTTTTACTACTTTGATTATTACATACATAGATGGCTTTTATAGTTTTGCTTGGTGAATCTCACATATTAATATCAATAGTTTTGGAAACTTACAGAAAAACTTCTCAGCACATTTACAATACTGACAATTACATGGCATTTAATTGTTCTTTTTTTTTTAAATAACTTTATTCTTAGGTGGCAACTTGTAGATGCCATCAGTTTCGATTTCTTCAGAAAACGTAAATCTCTTTGTAGACATCTGCAAATACGTGATGTCGAAACGTTTATGGAAGATTTTTTGGTTCACAGGCCGATAAAACTTGACCGGCGGACGGTAAAAAACCTGTCCAGGTTCCAGGTCAAAAAAACAGGTAAGATAAATGATTTCTGCCATGCTTCATAAGCATTTTTAATGAAATTTTTCGTGTGGTCACAGGGCAAGCAATGTTCTGTAGAATTTGAACCAAAGGTTGGCGCGGATAACAACTCATGAAGCAGTTTAAGTAGTTATTTCCATTATAAATTTGGCCACAATTCCTTTGCCAAGGGTCGGCACTAACAGAAAATCACAAATTGAACATACTTTCTGTGATTCATTTTTTCACAAAATCAACCTCAATATTTGGGTAGTTTTTCAGCTACATGTACAACAGCACCCTCTACCAATTTACTGCCTGACTAATAACCCTGAAAACCAAAGTAAAACTTCCCCAAACACGCTGAAAATCGCCCTGACAACAGCCTGTTAATCCAAAATTCTGGCGCCCATGCATGACCCATTGCATTGTTACACACAATTTTTCTCTGTTACGCAGGAGTTCGAGAAGGGCAATTTCCAACCGGGAAAGTCTTTTCCATAGAAATACAGAGATGCGGCCTTCAATATGGGGAAATTTCCCAGAATCTCAAATTCCCTATTAAATACAAAACACAGGACCTTCATTGGTTACCATGTGAAGTTTTATGCCTGGTTGACCAGCGGTCCCAGAGATTCGGCTGTTTTTGTGACACCACCTAGAGTGCTGTATATGGCCCAGTCAACAGCCTTAGAGCAAGTGTGTGTTCTGGGTGGAAAGATGTGCTTTCAAAACAGAAAGTCATTCATATACATGCACAACAATATCCTAGAACTTGCAAGGCACCACTCACATGCAGGTACTCATGCCTAATTAAATTAATTAAATGGTAATTAGCCAAAATCCAAAGGCTAGTCAGGTACATGCATATGGTAAAAAATCATACGTGTCTCAAAAACATGAAAACAAGATGAAAGTGATGCAATTAAGTGGCCTGAAAGCACAAGCCAAGTATGTATTTAATAAAAGTTAATAGCACAGCAACACTAGAAATTATTTACAGACAAACTAGTGTAATACAGACCTACAATGTGTTGATGAATTGCATCAGTCCTGATGGTCCAAGTGTCTCAGTTTTTCAGTATGAAGCAACATTTGAATGGCAGCGACTGCCCTCTGTGGCAATAAATATAGTGATTAATTTACAAAATAATGTCATTTCATTGGTTATGAACATGCAAAATGTTAATTACAGTTAATTCAGGACTTTGACAAGCATGGATTACTGACAAAACACCACGGTAGGTGAGAAAGCATATGTACACAATGCCTTGATGGAAGAGGTACATATCACACAAAGTATCACACAAATTAAACGCGCAATGTGTTGCGGAATGGTAATGCAAGGAATACATGCCTGCCATGCAATTTTTTTTCGCCTGTTAATAGTCCGCGCCCCAAGAATCAACCATAGGATTTATGTGCAAAAATCAGAAAAAAATTGTTTTGTGCCCACTAGGTGGCAATGAATGACTGGAGCAGCTTCCAAAGCAGTTTGTGTTCTTCAAAATACATAAGTCTACACACTTTAGGAAAAATTAGACCTATATTGTGCCATTTTAGAAATCTCATTTTTCCCTTAATTTGAGTGAATCGAATGAAAAATAACACCAGTGATTTGTAAATTCTTACTGTTGTTCATCGTATAAAGGTCTATATTGGTATATGCCACATTTATCATTATTCTTGCCATGACGTACAAAATTTACTGACTGTGCTCTTTAAGGAAGTGGTGTGTAATACAGATTAAAATGATATATGACTTTATATCATAAAATTATGATTTCTAAATTCACTATACGACATTGCAAATACGATAACGTGTTGTTATGGTCGGAATAATGCAGTGTTTACCGAAAGGAGAAAAAAGGCATGAAAACTATCCGCCAATCACGGTAGTATCAAGCGAAAAAGCTCACATTTAAGAAAACTACAATGAACTCTGTGTGGTGCCTACAGTATAGTGAAAACGTTTAACCGTTGAATATCCTTAGTCGGAGATCACGCGAAAGGGTTCCGCTTGCCTGCCCATCCAAAAATTGGTTACATAGCTGTCAAAGTTGTAATTGGGGGTGTGTCTTGTTGATTTCGCAGACTTGGCCTTCACCAAGCAGTGATCAGCACAAAATTGGGTTAGTCACCGGGCATTTGTAGATGTGTACTGGACTGTTCTCGCGTTTGTCTGAAAAAATGATATTCTGTTTTTCGTGAACCTATGAAGTTATTTTAATTACTCCTGACGTGCTTGCAAAATGCCTGCTTATTTTCTTTACTTTTGGTGTTAAGGAGGCCAGAAAAGATGAGTACACATGATCCAATCAATTACATATGTACGGAACATCATGTTCCACTAATCCCAAATTGTCTTTGAGCTTTAAGATGTCTGATTTAATCTGAACAGCAAATTACCAAAGTTCACATCACACATTTGTGCTTAGTTTTATATTTGCTTCTAATGCTATGCGTGATAAGCGTTGCGTTACGTAATTTGCAAGTAACTGCAACACAATCCAAATCGTCATTTTCACTTTTTACAACAATTTTAGTCATTCGGGCTATTTCTCTATTGTCACTTCAACCGTAGTGATGTCTCACATTATCCGAATCCCATTTTAGTCGATCTTCTAAATTATCATTGAATCCGTGTGGAGGAGGTCTCACATTATCCGAATCCCGTTTTTGTCGATCTTCCGCATTATCATTGAATCCGTGTGGAGGAAGTCTCACATTGTCCGAATCCCGTTTTTGTCGATCTTCTGTATTATCATTAAATCCGTGTGGAGGAAGTCTCACATTATCCGAATCCCGTTTTTGTCGATCTTCTGCATTATCATTGAATCCGTGTGGAGGAGGTCTCACATTGTCCGAATCCCGTTTTTGTCGATCTTCTGCATTATCATTGAATGCGTGTGGAGGAGGTATCAGATTATCCGAATCCCGTTTTTGTCGATCTTCTGCATTATCATTGAAACCGGTTTGAGGAGGTCTTACATTATCCGAATCCCGTTTTTGTTGTTCTTCTGCATTATCATTGAAACCGGTTGGAGGAGGTATCACATTATCCGAATCCCGTTTTAGTCGATCTTCTAAATTATCATTGAATCCGTGTGGAGGAGGTCTCACATTATCCGAATCCCGTTTTTGTCGATCTTCCGCATTATCATTGAATCCGGTTGAAGGAGGTCTCACATTATCCGAATCCCGTTTTTGTCGATCTTCTGCATTATCATTGAATCCGTGTGGAGGAGGTCTCACATTGTCCGAATCCCGTTTTTGTCGATCTTCTGCATTATCATTGAATCCGTGTGGAGGAGGTATCAGATTATCCGAATCCCGTTTTTGTCGATCTTCTGCATTATCATTGAAACCGGTTTGAGGAGGTCTTACATTATCCGAATCCCGTTTTTGTCGATCTTCTGCATTATCATTGAATCCGTGTGGAGGAGGTATCAGATTATCCTAATCCCGTTTTTGTCGATCTTCTGCATTATCATTGAAACCGGTTTGAGGAGGTCTTACATTATCCGAATCCCGTTTTTGTTGTTCTTCTGCAATATCATTGAAACCGGTTGGAGGAGGTGTCACATTATCCGAATCCCGTTTTCATCGATCTTCTACATTAACATTGAATCCGTGTGGAGGAGGTCTCACATTATCCGACTCCCATTTTTGTCGATCTTCTGCATTATCATTGAATCCGGGTAGAGGACGTTTAAAACTATCCGAATCTCTTTTTTCTCGATTTTTTACATTGTCGCTAAATCCGAGTGGTGTGAACAAAATTTCCGTTCTTCAAAATCGTTTTCAGCCGATTATCATCAATATCTTGTCCGTGGGAACAAATGCACAAACCACACAAAATTATTAAAAGTACCATATTGCGAACTTTCCTTTCCATGCTTTCAATCACAATATCCAAACTCTAAAACACAATATCGAACAGTCGAATATCGATCACCTATAAAGTCCTTTTTTCTCCCAGAGCTAGGGTAAAAGGACTTCATAAATGATCGAAATAAAGTAGATGCAACCCTTTAGCGCCATTGTGTGCTTTCCTTACCATACCGATTTTATTTTGAGGCGGTGAAATTTCAACATTTTTGTCGAAAAACAGACTGGGTGTACACACGGTTTCGACCTGTAAGTTATCATCATAGCAGCTGGTGACTGTGGCACTGCGCCATCGTTTGCACTAGCAGGCACGCAGATTTCCACTTTGTTGTACTTTTCGGTCAACGTCGATCCGTTGGGTTCCCTGCTGGGTTCGAAACAACAGACACTAACCACCATTAAAGGCCTCTATTAAAGTGCATGTGGCTCGGCCATGGCAACTTTACGTAAAACTAACAGTAAAGTTTTTCGCTTCCACGTCAAGTTAAAATGGTAGAAAACTGCACTGAAATAGCGGGGACTACTAATCGTAAATCATTATCGCTGTAGCGATTTCAAATATAGGAAAAGCTGTAAACTACATTTTTTCATAGGTTCGTGCAAGCTGTGGCATCACACAAAATACGTTACTGTGACGTCACAAACCAAAGACTTATTTCTGTGCTATTATTGGCAAATCGAAAGATACAGAAGCATAACGACATTACTCTGCACTTCAATAAGACGGTTTTCTTCGCTAAGTGTGAAAAAAATTGATGCGACGAAGGAAAACTTACAATTCCAAATGTTTCGCTCCCCAATGCTGAACTTTAAGATGAAAAGGTCAAGACCTACACGAAATCGGCATTTGCTAAGCTATGCAATATGCATGCAGAAGTGCAGCAAATGCTTCCCAAAACGAAACAATCTACCTCTTGTGATGCTGTCTACGTAAGATTTTGCGTATTGTGACACAAGATGTGGAACTGGTCATTTTCAACAAGACATGGTACAACAACATTTGGAAAAGAGAACTATGAATTAGACATGAACCATCAATCTATAAAACCTCACTTATAGTAAGGCCTGGGGCAAAAATTTTGTGAAGGGCATACGTCAATCTGGTGATATGCTCGGACTTGTAACAAGTATGAAACTTGTAAACGAGATGTAGAAGCGCATGCCTGGTTCGATTGCTAAATTCCTTACCTGTCAAGGCCTGTGCAGTAGGGATGCACCGAAAGTTCGGTTTGAAGAATTTATTCGACCGAAACCAAGTTTTTATAATTATTCGGCCAAAACAGAAACTTTTTTACTGCATGCAACACTGATACACAAAGTTTAGAATCATTGTTCAAACTGTACTAGGGTGTTTTTGTCATCGAAATCAACTTTAAGAAGTTGTACTGCATTCTAAGTGCCAATAAAAGGCTGTATGATAGGTTCATAGATCCATTCCAGCACATGTTTTGTTTAAATTTATTGCTATTAGAGATGGATGCCAAAATTAGTTTCAGTTTATTCAGCCGAATTTATTCGGCAACTTTTGCCGAATATTCGGTTTCGGCCGAATAAAAAAATTGCTGTTTCGGTGCATCACTACTGTGTAGGCTGCAGGTAATATTACCACTGCGCGGGCAACTATTCTTTGATGCATTTTACAGCTTGTATGCGAAAATTTCTGCCCTCTCTTAATTCATGACTTTTACAGATATAACAGACCCTGTGTCATCAACATGCTTGACTGGTAGGAAGCTAACATTAACAGCATACCACAACAGCTAGAGGCAAATCCGCTATTTATCAATAACTGAATTAATTATTTCAAACTATATTTTTATTATCGACATCAATAACTAAATTAATTCAAACCGTATAATTTTGAATTAGGACGAGACCATAAACGTTCAATAAATTTTTACCTATGTTGAGGAAATGCAAATAAATGCGAGCTGCTTTCGATTTTCTGAGTTCTTGCAATTTGCAAGTAACGAGCCAACCAAATTTAGCTAATCGAGTATTTGCACAAGCAGACAAGAAGCCCAATCAAGAAATCGCTGGCATTACACCGCCACGTTACGCATCAGTCACAATTCCATGTTAAAATGTTCATTAAATCGGTAGTGGGATTGGACAGGTTTGCACTTCGAGCAAACCTGTTCTTGGAATTTAATGGCCTAAATGGTTGTTAACAAGCGTATGTAAACATATATGTTCCACTTCGAGCACTGTTTTCCCGTGGTTACTATATTTCAGGCTGCTAGCAGGAGTACTGGATGCTAAAAATTTAAATCCCACTACTGCATGAAATGCAACCTTTCTATCGTCACCATTTTCGGTTTCGAAGAGATAGAGTTGTGATCTCAGACTTGTTATTAATAGGCTATAAATTCGGTATTTTCCAGCGACATTTTATATTTTTGGACCTTTTATGGTTTGTGTCAACATTTAATTCCAAATTGAACATCAAATTTCTACTTCTTGCTCTATCTTGTGCATGTTTACAAATGATGACAAAACTGTGCGTGCGTCTGTGATGGCGTACCGGAATTGTTGGGACTTCCTTTCATAATTAGCATAATGAATGCGCTAAAACATTGATGTTTGTGTATCCTATTATCAGTCATTATTTAGCGATAACTCATTTGATATGTTTTTAGTTGCTGTATTGTGGTCTTACAAAGTGTTGTATAAGTTGCAATACAGTGCGTCTGTAAGCAGGGCGAAAGTTAAAGTTGCATTGTTTGGTTGACAAATCTAAGTAATTAGTTCAGGGTTGCATTACTCAAGCAGTTGATGCGAGCTGGCACTTTTGTTATAGGCCTGCACTGTATCCGCATCGCGTTCCAACGTTGTTTATAAGGGTGATGCCCTATAGCATGTTGCTTGCTTAAACGATGTTCGATCTAAAACAACATATATTGATAGTGACCACACTTGGAAAATATTTTCTAACACTCTGGTGAAAATGGGTCGGAGTGTAGTGCAAAAGAACTTGCGATCACTTATTGCACCTCGCAAGTTTGCCGCACGTTAATTTCATACCGCAGCGCCAGTACCTTTTCTTTTCCGCCTCGCTTGGTTGGCTTTATAACCTCACTGGGGATATAAAAGGCCCTGATGCAAGTTTCGAGAGGGTTTTGTATTGTTGGTAAACGTTAACGACTGACTGTAAGTTGGTATTTCGAAGCTTGGTATTCGAAGTTTCACAAGTTGTGTAAACCATTGTGCCGGAACGGTCTCTGTGGGACAGGAATAAATTCGTAATGGTCAAGATTTTGCTGTCCATTAAAAGTGAATGTTGTTTTCTTGGTGTTGTCAAAAGATAGTCAAAGCGTATAACAGTCATTGCGTGACTGGTGACGTTCATCAGCAACACAAGTAACTCCTACATAAGTACCACTCTGCCTACTTAACGGTTGATTGGAGGTAAAACGTATTGCGACAGGGCTACAGCTGGTTCTTTAAAAAGGCAGCATCACAATGTTGTGCAGAATGAACAGAAAGGAAACATTTGTTGGTTTGAAGATTATATATATATGCCAACAAAAGTTGCAACAGCGCGTGTTCTCTTTTTCCACAGGGAAAGCAAGTAAGCAACTAACCCTGCAATGTTATTCGACGTTAGCAAATTGGAAAGTTTTATTCGTCCATAATGTCATGTAAAAGTGTCATGAGACGTGTTGATCCACCCGATGGTGGTTGGGGCTAGGTTATAGTTGCAGCTGTGTTTATGACAGCATTTCTAACGTTTGGCTCTTTGAATTCCTATCCATTATTCTATACACCTTTGATGCAAGAATTCAACGCTGGCCTTGGCGATGTTACTTGGCTGACTGCTTGTTCGGAACTGGGGAGAATATTTGGATGTAAGTTGTTTGTAGTATCTTTAATATCTGCCTTTTGAATATCTGCCTGTCTTTAATATCTGCCCTTAGGGAGCTCCAAAGAATTGTGTTTGAGAATACGTTTTTTTGTGGTCGCACACCTCACTGAATTCCACAAGTCGGCGATAACGCACTTCAAAGCCACAGCCACGTGGTTTATGAAATGTGCCGTAAGCTTTCTTGTGTGTTTACATATGTAATCATTACTTGTGTGTGCTACGTTAATTCCAAATACATGCACTATAAATGCGTGTGTGAAAGCCTTTCTTTTTATTCCGTTGGTTTGTAATCGACGAAAAACCACACAAAAAGGAACGCAATATTCCTTTCAACGACAATAATTACTCAATGTTACGTTGCTTCACTGTGGTGTAAATATGTACTACCATAATACAATATTAGCCTCGGGCTGTTACAAGATAGTAGGTTATGATTGCATATCCATTACAGTAGCTATGAATCACAGCTTGCCATAAGGAGAAATTTACATAGGTGTGGTTAATAGTTATTTTTTTTATGTTTGGCGAAATTAAGCAGCGGTTTAATTATTTTAAGGGCCTAAACGGTTAGATGAACATTTTTACGGCAAGCAACTATAATTTATGATGTTTATTGCCATATTGAAAATGAAAAATATTGGAAGTTACATAGACTACTATGAAAATAGGATTGCACAAATCAGACTTTTAACTTAGTTATAATGATTATAAAGTTACTTTTGGTCTTCGATCATTAATTGTGCGACCAAAGCCCAAAAACGTTGGCTAAACTAGAAATATTCTACCAAGTAGTACCTAACTGATATTGCGAAAAATATAACACTTAAAACCAGGATGAAACAATTCCCAACGCCGTTCTTAAACCTAAACTATTGTTTTGTTTTTCAGTCCTTACCACTGCTTTCCTAATAGCAAAGACAGGATTTCGTGTTACTTGCATGTGTGTTTCATTTGCATACGGAATTTGCGTTTGCCTTGCCTCCCTGTCAAACAGTCTTTTCATGGTGTGCGCCCTTGCCGGACTGGCTTCCGGTGAGCAAAGTTATGCGGTTTACCAATTTGCTACACGTGTTAATACACAGAGATGATCATCACCAAGTTTACTGGCTTTTTCCGACATAACGGAGCGAGATATGAAAAATCAAGCTCCCGGTGAGGTTTGAACTCACGACCCTGGGCATATCAGGTTCAACGCTCTTCCGACTTAGCCACGATATAGCTCAGGTAATGATGTACTGCATCGGATTCGCGTGTTCGGACCCGGCCGGATAATAGACCTAATTTTACCGGATAGTTAAGATATCATTTACGACACACAATATATGGTTTCACAAATATTCGTTTTTGCACCCTCCTCCACTAAAAGATACTTGCTGGTTTCTGGTTTGAGGTTATTTGTTGCTAGTTTCACCTCTTTTGTTTTGTTAATGTCGTTACGTATCCAAATGGGGCTTGGAATGAATTTAACATCCAGTGATTGCGCTTGAAGGCTGAATCACTTCACAAAGAGTTTTTTTTTGCTTCACAGTTATGAACGCAAAACTTTCTTTCCATTTTAATAAACAGGTAACCATTTTTCACAGGTGTTGCAGTGTCAGTTTGTTGTACTACGTACGCGGCATTAATTCCAAGATATTTCAATGACAAACGAGTTCTTGCAATAGCATTGAGTATATGTGGAACACCAGCCGGATCGTTGGCGCTCGCACCATTGACGCAGTATTTCATCAATATATACGGTTGGAGAGGAGCCATGTTATTACTCGGTGGCCTGAATTTAAACAGTGTTGTGGCTGCATCCCTGTATCGACCTATTCTGCTTAATACTGATCCAACTGAACCTGAAAAAATATCTTTCAATAATTGGCAATCAGCGTTAAAACCGCTCAAAGAAGTTTTGGTCTTACCCAAGTTTTGGATTTACTCCACATTATGGTTAAATTTATTATGTGCCTTGTATCTGTATACAAGGTTTTTGGTTCCCTATTCTCTGTCCCTGGATATTGAACTAATGGCGGCGTCTCTACTGCTGTCTGCATACAGTGGTGTGAACCTTTTCGCTAGGGTTGCTTTTGGAGTGTTGGGTAATAGGAAGAACGTCAACATCCTCTGGCTTCTGTTTATTACTCAATCTTTGGTGGTATTTATAACTGCTTCCATGTGGTTTGTGGACAACTATTTGGGTCTATTATTAAACTGCATAGCCCACAGCTTGATAGGTGGTGGAATGAATGGTTTATACCCGCAAGTGCTGGCTATTATTCTAAACGACAAGAACTTGACATGGGGTAACAATGCTTCCGGATTGTTTTTCTCAGTAGTCGGTACCTGGGTGACCCCCCTTGTTGGTAAGTGGTGATTGTTATGTAACGCGCGCGTGTTTTCATTGTTTAACTTTTTTTTTATTCTTTATAATTTTATTTTCAGGTTGGCTGGTTGACAGGGTAGGCGATATTCGGTTTGCATTCATTGTGGCATCGATATTTCAAATGTTTGGCATGTTTTTGCACATACCTTTGTTTACTAAATAAGGATGACCTCGATTTGGAACAACAACTGGAACGAATAAACGTCCAATGTAGATTGTTTACAGAGAAATCTACATTGTACTATGTTTGCTTGTTTCCAATAAGCTAGTGATGTACAATTTAATATTTTCGTGAAATTTATATCTTATATTGTACCCAGGTAATCAAACCAAAGTACAAGAGTAGCTTTATCTTCGTTTGGTGTAACGGCATCCCACAGTTTGCAGCAATGAAAACACAAAGCTTTCGCGCCGAACATCACACTAAATCGCAATTATTTTGTATCCATCATTATGCCAAGATACTTCGGCAAAATCTCCTATAAAACAAATTCCACTTTACATAAAGAACAACTTTTCGATATTATTGTCGCCGCTATAAATGCCACGTTCGTCAAGATACACTAGTACTCTGGAAAGTAGACTTCACCATCAAATTTACGTGTAGGTATATGTGCGTTTTATTTGACTTTCATGATCATATGTTAAATTCCAAAAAGCGATCTGTGGACTGCTCAGATGGTGGATGTTTATTGAGAAAAATATATTTTGCATAAAAAAGGCGTCATCAGTTTCTTCAACTACCAATGCCATGTGATTTTATTCTTTAATCACATTGGTCATTCAAAGTCCTGACATTGTTGATATGAGGTGTTATCTCCGGAACTGAAAATGCAGTGTTGTGTTATCGATGGTCCATTCAAACATCTTTATACGTTTGTACATAGTTTCAATTCGCTGTTGCATAACCAAGGTGATTATGTTGCATAATCTAGGTCTAACGTGTTCTGTCGCCTACTTGAATTCCTAAACACCAATGACACAAACTCATGGGTGAGATTGTCTTCAGAGAAATGGTCATCCACAAAAGAAATTTAGCATAGTACAGGTATAACCACCATTTCAAAACCGTGGTTTGATATCTTGCACCCTCTAACTCTGTTTGGCCAAATTTCGCTAACTTAGCCAAATTTCGGGTGCCTGCAGTGAAAAACCTGTAAGCGCAATGGTTTTAAACATCATATGGATGAGGTCCGAGGTGTAATCCCGGTATATGGTTTAGGTCAGGAAAACGATAACCAGGGGGTTTTTGTAGTACAATGTAAACCGCTAAGCGCGTTTGAAGCTTCTTAATGACAGTGGATCCCCAGTCACAAACCTTATTGTGGTGGCGAATGACGCAAATTGATCCATAAATGTTGTCAAGTATGACTGACAGATCCATAATGCGGGTTGTACTTCACCTTACCAAACCGGTGATGCAAATTGTTCGCTTTTTTATTTTCAACACTAGTCTTCGTTCAGAATTGATTAAAATTGATTGAATAATAGTAGTAATAACATCTGAACGTGCTGGTGTTTGAGACGGTTTGAAATGTTGTGAGTGTTTAAGAGGATCTTTTCCTGTTTTCATTTTTTTTGCAAAAAAATATCACATCCTATGACAGTCTTGTAGCCATAGGTAATATTTTTTATCGAGACCTTGGATATGATCGCTCTGTAGTAAATGCAGCACTTGCGCATCCTTTGTCCACGGACCAATTCATTTCCATTTCACCCAGATACTTTTAACAACCTTTCGCCACAACATAAGGAATAACACCATCTTTATTTATAAATTTTCCATTCGCTCCATAAACGTACGATGCAAACTTGTCATGTTTTGTTACTTTCCTAAGTAACCTTTCGGGACCCACTTGTAAGTAGCACGGAATCCAGCCTCAGTGTTGCTTGAATCGCTGTAAAGTTCTACTCTGGCAGCATTCGATAATGATGTAACAGCGACTACTCGATGTGAAGTGCCCGTAATTCGTGCGAGTAACACAAAACTTGAAAGGCCGTCGTAAACCTAGGAAAAAAATTTAAAACTGGTTTGTTATAAGTTCTAACATATCATTGACGATGCTCTGACGACCAGACGATAACCTGACGATCACTCATTTTTCAGCGAAAATGTAAACACAGAACACTTGTTTGGATATAAGCAGTTTGGTTAATGCATAAATTTCCTGCATTAAATCACAGTATGATGCTGCTTAGGAAAGTCGAGTGTAAACTTGTTATTGATATAAGTACAAAAATACAGTTCATTAAATGCGAAAGACCGACTGCTTCTCTGGATCTCGATTGCTGTTAGTAAGTGAGGTAATTCCCAATTTCCACCAACTGACAAATGTTTCTTTGCAAACAGTAGGTTCGGCATTTGCAGAAAAATATTTGTCGCTAATCAATTTTACAATTTTCAGGTGCTTATCTTTAGCCTATAATTGACACCAAATTATTTGAATATTTGTCTTTTAAACAACTTGCAGCAACGTACACATAATCTAAAGCAGTGAAAACAGCAGAAAAGTGGGGAAATTACCCGGATATAGTCCCATTTATATTCAACAGCGAAAGCCAAAAAGGTGATTTGAACATTGGTTCCGAACGGAGCACGAATGGTCCAAGACAGTTTTACCGATGTTGGGTAAGTCCCGTGAGGGAAACCAGGAGACGAGAAATATTGAGCACGAGATGTCGCTGTAAGTTTGGTGGATCTTGATTCCGCTGCGATAGCTGAAAATATTTGTTTTGATATTTCACATATTTAAAGTAGTATGCACTATAACTTGCTGACCATTATACGCAGTATTCTTGCTTTTTATATGGCCAAGTGTGGCAGAAAATAAAACGATATAGAAGGTTGTGCAGAATAATAAACTAGTGATATTTCATTTTAACTTAAGGTTATATTCCTGATGACCGATTCCGGGAATCACTCCCCATTCCTGACCCATAGTTGCAACGATTCCCACCATTTGCTTTTGACGACATTATGGGAAAATATGTGTTCTTGGTTAAAAACTACTGACTTTCGTGTATATGAACGAAATCCAATAGATTTTAACCTAAGGTTATTCATTCATTCATTCATTGGTTTATTTTTGCCCAAAGTATTTCCGCAATAAAAAGATGGGGAATGCCAGAGTATGGGCAGGGGGACGCTGGATTAACCTTCAGGTTTTCGGTGCCAAGCGTCACCCTTGGTCTAATTACTTAACAACACAAGATGAAAAATGAAAATGAAAACATGAAGATAAATATGAACACGAAAATTCTGCAAAGGTTATGGTTTGTGATTTTTACCATAATAAAATAATAGGTTTATTTCTTTTAACTGGTTTTACCTCCTGGTCGGTGAACTTCATAGTAAGCTCTAAAGCCACGCAAGTTGAATTTGCTGTCGCTATCGAACTCGACTCGTATTACGTTGCTGGTTGAAACAAAACTGTAGAAACGGTTTTCTCTCCCGCTCACAAAACCAAGTTTGGTTGAAGTCGAACTGCTTCCATCGCGAACCTGGA
The DNA here is from genome assembly GCF_947561715.1 of Ascidia mentula. Classification (NCBI taxonomy): domain Eukaryota; kingdom Metazoa; phylum Chordata; class Ascidiacea; order Phlebobranchia; family Ascidiidae; genus Ascidia; species Ascidia mentula. Next base: position 16,386,264 of record NC_138568.1, on the reverse strand, counting down.
AACGACAAATTGCAACTTCAAATCGGTGAACAACAACATCATTCCTGTTAAAGCAGATTTTAAACCAAAAAGAAATGAGTTTCTGACTGACGCTTATACCCTAAAATGTTTATGAATCCACTACCTCAAATATGGTAAAATTATCAGAAAGGAAAATTGTTTGCAAGCTATGGCAGACTTTTGAACAAATGTCTCGCGTCATCGTAACCTGCTCCTTATAACTTCAAATAAACTGCTGTTGTCATTTAAACATTACGCGTGTATTTGAAACATTTAGGGGCTAAATATTTAAGTCTTCCATTGAGTTAAGTTTTACCTTTATCCAGTCACAGCATGTCTCGGTATCAACATATCCAAACCACACGTGGACTTGTGTGCCTGGAGGTGAACGGATCACCCACGAACAACTAACTCCTGCCGGGTGAGTGTTAGGAAAGTTCGGTGAAGTGAAGTTGCCGTGGCCCCTAGATGGCGTTCTAAGACTCTCCGAACATTCTGGAATGGATTTAATAATCACATGGCGTTTAAAGAGAAAAGTTTCACTGGTAATTTTGCGGAGACCCGGTGGAGTAAAATTAGTTTATAATAACCAGGATAGATTGATATACCAAGCAAAAGGCGCGGTGGAAAATAGTATGACACAGGAATGTGTTCAGTCCGCGTTCGTACAGACTCTATATTATAGAGCATACTCATGCGCCCAATATTTTTGTTTTATAGAGGATAAACATATTTAAAAAGTGATCGCCCATGTTTATCTTCTTGTCATAAAACGGTTTAAATTTTTCAAAAAACTTACCTATGTTATAGGGAAGAGCTGGTGTTGGTAGATTTCCTGGTGAAACGACCACTGAAATGTACAGAGTTTTTGCAATGTTAAGAAAAAGGCATAAGTTGATCCAGCTTGGCTGCAAAGGCTTGGTGCGATGTAACTTAAGTTTATGCAAAGGTAATGTTACAAACTAAAACTATCTAGACTTTACCAAAAAAAAGTAAGTTATATGTTTTTATTTCATGGTTTCTGAGACGTTGAAACCTTCAGTTTAACTAAACAGCCTCAAGATATGCACACAAATCTATTTGGTCATTCAATGTATATTTTTATTCACCTGCTTTGGCGCTTGCTATAAAGCCGGTTGTTCGGGTATTTCAGTGGGTACCCCGGCGATCTGAACGTGTGACTTCCAAACCTACTTAATTCCGCACGACCTTAGCGACCATTGTTTGTAACATGCGTTTTCGCGCAGCAATAAGAAACTAAAGGACATACGCCAATTTGGTTTTCATTGCTTGTTTTGTATTGGCATTTAATATTCGTGTGCAAAATTTCAAGTCGCTTGATATAAAAATGTTGAAATCACAGGCTTACAACTGTCAAATTTAGTTAAATCCGCACGACCTTAGGTCTCTTGATTTAAAGTTGTGTATATTGCCGGCGGGAATTCTCAAAATTAGTTAATTCCGCACGACCTTAGCGACCATTGTTTGTAAGTGTGGTTGGAACTTGTACCTCATCACAATTTACAAGTTCAAGAATACACACACTTTTACCCTCTCAACACTGTGTTTATTGATAACAACAAGTAGCACAAAATATGCGCAATCAGCAAACATTCAAAACAACGATTGAATTTTGATGAAAGTTTAAATTAACCGCGAAAGAACCAGTTGATATTGAATGCCAAACAACAATTGATTGTTAGAAAAAAAACACTTCAAACGAAAAATCTTGCTGCTGGATATTTGATGCAATGTTAACGATAGAATGTGAATTATGATGCGATTTACACAGAGAGTTTGTCCTGCCAAGAATTCCACGACATCTTGTTTGCAGTAAAACATACTTATCCATGATACACAAAATACACAGGGCGAGGTTTGTGTACAAGGCGTGTGAGAGGGGGTTTTGAAGGGGTGTTTTAAACTTTTTTGGGGGATATTTGAAGGTAGCAGATTATATTCTCATCTGTCGATAGTTTGTAATCCTTGCGTTGATTGCATGGAATGTTTCCAACATCATATTTACAAGTAAACGTTGATCCAGAGACAAAATGTAGTCGGGAAGTCACTGGAAGCAAGGGGAATCACCGCATCATTGTAATGTCCAAAATGATTCTACCCAAGTTCATGTCAAGCGTTCCAACACTCACACATAATAAGAGTATCCATGTGTTGGATGACGTGTGAACGTGGACGACGAGGCCGACCAACTCATCACGTGACTCATATCATGGTACATAAAATGAAGACCCACGAAATACAACCAAAAAGCAAAACTAAGCAAACGGAGTGCGTACCCAAACTAAAATTCACGTATATTTGTTCCGTTGTTTGGGTCTGACTTCAAAGATGTTACTTTGTCCTACTTGTGAGATTTTTAGATAAAAAGTTGTCACTTGATATATCAATTTTATGTTGTAATTATTTTGCCACCACAAACTAAATAGTATTCTACACAAAGAAGGTACGCGTGACGTCAAAATAGATTAGGTTCGATCCATTCAATGTCAGGAAAAAACACATTTTGCACAAACTGAATGCAAGGTTTGTTTACAGATTGGTTTCTGCTTCAACCACATGTAAGTTTTCTCGGTTAGCAACCACAGCCATATTTTCCTGTTGTCCTTCATGTGGTTGACGTCTGAAAACGGCACGTAGGCCATCCCGGACTTTATCATAAAGCAGTTTCGGTGCGTTGGAGTAGATGAGGGGATTTAGAGAGCTGTTGATGGGGAGTAGGATGATTGCTGACACAGCGTACATCACTGGAGGCATTGGGAATCCACCGATGTTTACAAATGCCATGATGGAAATTGGAACCCAACAGAGGAAATCGGTAATTATCAATCGAAGAATTTTCTTTTGCATTTCTGCCGAAACAAACAGCGTTAATGGAATAATATGTTTGCAATATATGAATGCCCTTACCTTTGTTTTGTGTTGCAGCCCTGCCATCTCTTGGTCTCTCTTTCACTTGCCTGGCACTGGCAGTTGACTTCTTGTAAATCCAAAAATACGTAATTGCCACACATATGAAGGCCAGGAAGTTAAGAGTAATAATAGCGATCGAATATCCCCATGCCTTGTCGTTGGTCGTTACATACAGTTTGCTGATGCAAACACTGCTGCTGCTGCTGTAATATCTACAACAAAATCAATTTTGTAGCGATAAATTTCGCGCAAAGAAAAACAGATTTCGCGCGAAGAAAAACAAACCCCAAATATCCAGAAATATCAAATAGCCCAGTGTAATTGTAATCCTCAAGAATATCCATAAAATCCGTCCAGGAATCAGATTCATTCACTCGCATGAAGGCAGTGTTGAGTACTTGGGAATCGTTGCTTGTGAAGTTGTGTTGGAAAGTTACAAATCGATCCATGAAGCTATGCATGCCTGCATACGCAAAGATTTAATGTGATTTGAAACTGGTTTCACCACCAAGAGCTACAAAAATATCTTACTAGAAAAATCGACCGCAACATTGTCAAAAAACGGATTCTCATTCATCCAAGCTTTAGTTTCAAACAAATGTTGAAGTTGAGTTGTGAGTGGAATAAAAGCAATTGTAAACGAGAATGCCCAGGAGAGGATAATGGAAAGGATGACTGTTTTTAATTCCGGTTTCAAGGATGCATCGAATGGCTGAAACAAAATAGAACATTGACATGTGTTTATACAAAAGAAAGAAGTTTTGCAAGCTCGGTGGTTATATCAATTCGAGGGGCGGGGAATTTAGTTGTCAGTTCTAATCCCATCGGACTAGAATTGTTTCTTCTTTCTCTACCCTGTAGATCCCAAATTAGGCAAATCTACGTCATTTCAACAATATTTGTTTCGTTTCTAATGTCAGGCTTAGAATCTAGCGATAGCTGTGAGAGTGATTATAAATAGGTTTCCAGAGGTAAAGGATTTTCAGGAAGAAAGTTGTCAAATTTTGGAAAAGGGCCGTCATCGGTTCAACGAAGTTGGCAATAGCTGACTTATCCAAATGCAATTGTTTCACTTACGTTTTCCACAGCATACAGTCGGAATATGGTCAACAGAACCATTGTAAACACGGATGTTTCGCTTGAAAGCAAAACCAATACCCCCATTGTGGTACAACTTCCGCTTGATCTCCAAATAAGGTCATTGGCACAATAACTTCCGGAGTATCTGACACCAGCGGCACCAAGCATGATCAGATAAACTCCCATAAGTAGATCGGAAACGGATAGATTCAAAACGAGCAGATGGTTTGTGCGAAATGCAGCAGATTGTGATTTTGTCGTCGCCAACGTTTTGCCTTCCATCACCATGACAACCTCAAAACAAATTGAAGGAATTCAACACGTGTTCTTGTTGTGCAACCAAGACAAATCAAATTAAGTTTATTTTACCAAATTTCCGGCAATGGCGAGCATCCCCATTATCCACACAATGGCTCGTAGAAACGGGTTTGCAATCAACTCGTATCGTGATGAAAATATGTTTTCGTTGATCACTTTTGTATTTGTTGGGCACTCGTCTGACCAATCAGAGCAGTTGCCGACTCCATTGAATTTCTATGTGGGGTAAATTTATGAGAACTTTGTAGTTAAGTTGGTCATATTGGTGTCTGTAAACAGCATAATGCTAAATTACTCTTTTGTATGTAATTGGTGAACAACTGAACTATGGAAATTGGACAAAAAATGTGTACTGCAATATGCATGTGTAGTTTTGGGTGCGTGGAAGGCGTGTGACGCGCTATTTAGCCGACTCTGTAGTACGGCTCCTAACTTTTGTTTTGACGGTGAGCTGTTAGTGCAGGGTGAACTGAGCGTTTACCATAGTTGAGGTTAATTAAGCGCTAATAAACGGAGAAAAGGTCTTTCTAAATCGGTCCTAAAACTTTCATACCCGCCCTCCCAATAACTTGAGACCAAATTCGGGATCGCTGAACTAATTTCGGTCACAATGGTAACATGCACGAAATCAAAACATCTTTGCCACAGGACACAAAACTTTAAATATTGTTAACATGTGTTTACCTTCTCCTTCTTAACGAACAATGGATCTTTGTTTTCGCAATAAAACCTTCCGTCGTCTGTGCAGTTTATTTCGTCACTATGATCATCGCAGTTAATTGTGAGGTCACAAACATCCGATTCGTTTATAGAAATCTGACAAAAAAATCTGTGAAATACTTAAACCGTCTTTGTGGTTAACTGTGTGCGAAAGATTCAACAAAGGGCATCATGACAAACAATACTGAAAAACAGACACCGAAACCGACTTTCTTTTTGTAGTTAAAATACAGCTTTGAAGTGATTTTACCCTAACTCTTGCAATTAAGGTGTCTTGAATTTTTTCAGGTTTTGTTGACAAGAAATAACTTTACTTTGGCTCCATTTAACGTTGGACAGTAGAATCTTCCTTCCTTTGTGCAGTTTTGCTCTGGATATTCGTCACTTTCATCCTTGCAATCGATGAAACCGTCGCATACTTTGGACATAGGAATATTGAGAAGTCCGTCTTTTGTGTCGCAGTGTTTCCGATGTTTGCAAAGTTGAGGATCTTCATCGTGGTCGAATCGTCGAAGTGTGACAGAATTGTAAATATTCAAACCGCAATCCTGCATCCCATCGCACAGTAGTTTGTTGTCGAATCTGAGCAGCTTCCTGTACTTCGTCTTCCTCATCCGCCACATCATCCTCTTCCGCCTTATCGGCTTCATCAGCCCCCTCAGCCTTGTCAGCCTCCTCAGCTTCAGCCTCCTCAGCTTCAGCCCCCTCATCCTCAACAACTTAAGAATCCCAATATCCTGTACAAAACACATCACGTGATTCCTGGTATATTTTTTGCGAACGATTTGTGGAAGGAATATTTTGGTTATTATTTTAAACGAATCTTTTATTATATATTGTAAGGCTTGCCAGGAATTCCCGTTACAAGAGTTATTTTTATTAGTAAGTTTTGAAACAGATTTCTCTGCCACAAAATCTGTAAATCCGGTGGCGAAAGACCAGCAGTGACCGTAAACTTTTTGCTTACAAACTTATTTTGTCAGGTAACAGTGCCCATGTGGGATACCTAGAAACGTCCAACAATACATCGACAGCAACAGACGTCTTGACAGCAAACTTGTTCGAGACTTTTATACCTGGGAATGTGATCACTATGTGATTGTCATGCATTACAAGATGTTTATTGTTTTAAGTTTTTTATTCAACCAGGTAAAAACAAAGAAAATAGCAAAATAAGCTTGACAAACAAATTCAATTTGTGACGAAAGGGAGAATTAACTGCTGCTATTTTTGTGCCAATCGTTAAAAATGTAGGTATCACAAATCAGTACTGCATGCCGTGTTGGGTGGTTTTGTGCAACCCAAATACCACATAAATTCCGCGCATGTCAACCTTGCACAGGAAACGTCTGGGGAACTCGGTACAAGCACGAGTTACAACTGTTAACGACCTTGAAGGTATTTCTTTAGTAAAGTAATAGGATTTGTAAATAATTATTATCACGTGTACACACCCTGTCTGCAGCTTTGTAATATTATGGCTTTTTTTGCACATATATTATCACGTGTAATTGAAGTCTTGTTTCAATATTTGCAAAATAAACTTTTGAAATTTTTTTTTCAATATTTCAAATCTTACATGCGAAGCTAGTTTTACTCGCCACCACATCCCATAGTTGGTTTAAACAATGTGATGGCATTCCAATCTCCGAGCTTTTGAGATTAAGGTACATTACAAACAGTTAACAAATGTGCAATGTGTGAAAGTGAGCGAACAATCTTCCATAATGATGAAAAATCTGATTGAAAATATCTAAAAAGTTATAACTTGCGATAAAAGTATTCAAACGAATCCGTAACGATATTAAAGGGATCTTTGTCGGCTACGACGGTGAAGTTCGGTATTACGAAGTGACTCAACCTAATGAGACACCGGGTTCGTACATCGTCCGTGAAGATAATGTCAAAGTGAGAAGCAGCGGAAGTCATATCCACCCTAGAGCGAATGCAACGCGCTTTGAAGGAATTAGTTAAACCCTGTGTTTTGTAGCAACGAAGTAGGTTTAGTGTGGTTTTTGGTGTATGATGTCAGTGAATGTTGTCCACCAGTGTAAAACAACGTCTGTACAACGTAATCTTTCTACATGCAATAGTGTTTGAAGTAGTCGCGATGGCGCCACAGACAGAACAAATTTTTACGTCTAAACTGGAGTTTGTCCAGCAAGTGAGTAAGTACATTGTGTTGGTATGAACCTACAAACGTACGTAAACATCTAAACCACTTATTTCCGATAAAACAATAAGTTATGCATTCTCACTTACCCAACACGTCCACCTCCCCTGTATGTTGTTGGTTGTTGAGCAGTCGTTCTTCACTTCCTCATCAACACTGAATATATTTAAATGTTTCGTGATTATTTTGAAGTAAAAAACTTAATTGAATGCAAATGATATTTATTTGTGACTCATGTAGTAATTAAACAAACGTCTTTAAAACCCATACATGGGAATTCAGCTTAAAACTAACCCAAAATTACGAAACGAAGTTTAACCTCCAAACACCTGCTGCACTCCACTGAAGCAAAAATGCCTCACACTGGATTTGTTACAACATCTTGTCATAACATCAATAGTATGTCAAGAAGATTCGCTTAATCTTAATTGGATTCTAAACACGGTAGCTGAAGAACAGACAAACAACCACTTCAACCCAATAAATAAAACTGTCAACTTAGCATTAAGTAAATTACCTATGCTTGGTCGCCCATTATTGAAATACTGTTGCGTCACAAAGGTTGCTGGCTTATAGTGCCCAGATATGCGATGACTTGCATTTAAAGTCTTTTTCGACTACAATACTTTGTAATCAAGGTCAAAAACGTAATCGACAGTAAAGGAATGGGTATTTTCCTGCATTGGCGAAACACACCCTTAACACCTGTATTAGTTTATGAGTCGTGCCAATGAATACAAGTCATGTAGTATTTACAGACACTTAACACACCTTACACTATTGCAAGTCATAGATTTCTGGTGACGCATTGGATGTCAGTGGTTTCAATCCAAAGAATAAACTAATGCTTTATTACTTACTAATGAAACTTGCCACAATCTTTGGTTTTTCCAGGTTGACAAAAACATTCGTCACTTTTATCGGGACAGTCGATGACGTCATCACACACACTTGACCTTGAGATAATCATGGGGTCATTTGTACATTGGAAACATGAACGATGATTAAATGTCTGAGAACTTCGAATGTCTCTGCGAATGACACAAGTCCATTCTGTCTAATCTTAACGGAAGGAATTTTTAACCAACCACAACAGTTCACAAATACCTGACGTCTCCATTCTCCGAGGTGTAACACAAATCAGATTTATCATCACAATCAGAAATGCCGTCCCATAGAAACATCTGCGGAAGATTGCAATTCCTGCCATTCCGAACACATTTGAATCCATGTCCATTATTCCAGTGTTGGAAAGCTGGGCAGTCATTGCAAGGATCGCCATCACAAACACTCGAACGTTTCCAACAAGATGAATTCGGACACTGGAAGTGGGAGGGGCAGAGGTACTCACATGGGGAATTTCCCAGACAATGAGCAAGCTTATCGCAGATTTCATTTTTTGAATTACAGGAAATGTTGGTTTGATCCAATGTGTTGTAACAGACCCCATTATTGTCGAAACAATCACAACGTGGTTTTGAACTAAATAAAGTTAATAGTTTATTTGCATCAACGAAATAAAAGGTCTTTTCAAAACTACCCAAAATACCCTTTATTGTTATTGCTGCACTGCTCATGGAATTTTCCGTTACAACTGCATTCATCACTCATATCAGGGCAATCTATGACGTCATCACACACACTTGACCTTGATATGATCATGGGGTCATTTGTACATTGGAAACACAATCGTTCGTTCAGGGATGAAGAAGTACGAATATCTCTGCAATAACAAATTTGTTTATGGATGCAATATTTTGCCACAAGCAAGCAGTTATCGCCGTTCTTTTTTAACATTTGTAACCATTATTATAAACAACAAAGCTCATTTCACTAAACTATGTTTATCTTTGGAAACATTTCAGCTATTTTCGTTTTCACTGCAATGGGAAGAGTGGCGCCGAATAATAGTAAGAACAGGAGCACAGAGGGAGAGGGTTGTCTGGGTCAGTGCTGGCAAGTACGCATATGCAAAAAAAAAACAATCAAAAACGAAATACCTGTCATCTCCATTCTCCGAGGTGTAACACAAATCAGATTTATCATCACAATCAGAAATGCCGTCCCATAGAAACATCTGCGGAAGATTGCAATTCCTGCCATTCCGAACACATTTGAATCCATGTCCATTATTCCAGTGTTGGAAAGCTGGACAGTCATTGCAAGGATCGCCATCACAAACAGTCGAACGTTTCCAACAATATGAATTCAGACACTGGAAGTGGGAGGGGCAGCTGAAGTCACAAGCCGTTTTTCCAACACATTGGATTATTCCTTTGCAAAACTCCTTCACTCTTAGGGCGCATACTTTGTTTGAATCGGCTGAGTCAAACTTGTTGTCGCAACTGTAGCAAAAGTAATGTACTACGTCATATAACAATAGTATCGCGATATATTGTGTAAATGGCTAACAATCTGTATATATTAGGTTTGGTTTTAAATAAACCAGATTAATGCAAACTAGTCATGCACGACTGGGTATGCAAAGGATGAAAGCTAATGTGTGGATGACAATACACAACCTACGACTTTATAATAATTTCGCGTAACATCTGCTGAAAAAATAACTAAAAGGAAGCAAATTGGAGCCTACATTACAAAAGAGAACTTTTGTTATCAGGTAATTATTCACGTCTGAAACTCTGTCAAGCAAGAGCAAATATATCAAGTCTCTCGCGAAGTGGTGAAGTTTTCCAGTTTACGTTTTCTTTCTCGTTGAGCTGTTCTGATAGACTTACTGAAGCTACTCTGTGCAAAGCCAGTCCAGCCCTTGTCAGGGCTGCTTTTATTTTGAGAGGAGATTTGAGATGCCAGTGGCCAGCCCTTGCGCTATTTGTGGAGTCGTGCAAGAAACCGCGTAATCAACTACGTAAAGGCAGTTTTCCAGCTTAGTGTTTCGGTCGGTGGTGTGAAAGAGGTTAAACCGTTTGCAATGAACGACAACTTTGACGCCTATTTTAACCCGAAAAGCGTGGTGTGATGAAAGAAGAGCGTGGTGATAATGCAAGCACCAGTACTCGCCCAAAACGTTATTCCTGAGCGCATGGGTCTTGGTTAAAAAACAGTTGAGTTCATGTATGAAGGGTAATCGAAAAAGTGTTATTTAGTGAGAAGAACGACTTCCCAAGCTTCAATAAATGTCAATGAACGAAAACCAGAAACAAATGCAGCAGCAGACGCAGGCGCAAAACCACCGCAAACCGTAGATAAGAGCAAGACCTCAGAGGCGGACGCAGCTTCGCTCGTCCAAACGACAGACGCCTGACTCGTATCCCAACCTGGGTTCAAATCCCGGTGCGGTAAAAAAAGATACCGTCACAACTCCAGTGGTTCCTACAGAAGCACCCACGCAACCAGTTGCCACATCCACCCCAAAGTCAATCATGCGGACGACAGCATTACCGAAATGCAGTCCCACAAACGGCAGAAAACATCGTACTGCCACACTACATACGCAACATCAGACAAGCATCTTTAAATGTCTATGTGGCAAAGTTCATTCATAACACCGCTGTGACGACTGAGCTTCGGATGAATCTCATCCCGTTGTAACAACACAAACTGACGGTGTTTAGTGATTAGTTAAACATGTGCCACATGTGATAATCTAATACCCGGAGATAAGGTTGTGTGTGACTATAAAGCAATAATACTAAATGACTTTGCAACTTATACCGCAATAGGTAGCTATTATATTAGGCATAGAGCCTCTAGGCGAACCTCACTTTAGAGTCCTTGACCTTTAAAAGGCCTGAGCACTTTCGTTCTGCGCCCAAAATTTTTTACTGAGGAATCTAGTGATAAAGGCACAGAATGTTGCTTGTTTGTACTGCCAAATAATGCCACATGTGCGGTAATAATGCAACGTGTTACGTAACAATGTGTCACGTGCTTGGTAACAATGCTTAGTTTTAAACAATGTGTTAAACTGGTGGACATGAAACTTTTAGTTTTGTCGGTAAATTTTGCAAAAAAGATCGACGATTACGTTTATTTAAAGTTTTGTAAATTTAACGCAAACTGTGATGCGATCGACGTGTTGGCCACCCCTCATATAAACCTTTACCTATCTTAGATTCGCTCTTTGCCCCACCCACTGGCCACTTCTTATACCTCAACAACATTATTGTTACGTGTGAGTGGTTCGCAAACAATAATTTACTTGAAATATTAAAAAAAAACACTTCTGAATGCGTGAGGTTTTGAAACTGTCTTATTTGACCCGACTTTATTATAAACTGCTCAAAATTGGTTATTTCAAGTAAAGTCAAACCCTGATAACATCGTCTATTGGTTGGTCAACACTAATACAACGAATGTAGGGAACATATTTAAGTGCTTTCACCTCATGTAAGGACTGGTGAGGTTTTCAGGATATGTGGGAATGTTGGCCGGTTTCTCATCACTTCCGTTCCTGCAACCTAAGAAAGGATCACCAGCACAAAACCACCAAGCCTCCACCTTCCTCCCATCATCGCAAGTGAACTCTGCACAAAACACATGAACGTAAATCGATTTGAAATCCATCAAAATTTGTAAAACTAACTATTATATTGAATTAATTGAGAGTTGATGATTTGTAACAAAATACTTACTTTCGCCAAGTTTATACCGTGCTGAAGCAATTGTGATGAAGGAGAGCAGGATTCCAACCACCTTCAACCAATACCTGATAAAACACAAAGAGTTAATATCTTGAAACGATATATTGACGTCATCATGGATTTTAGTGGAGTTTTACAAACTTTATGTCCAAGGAGCACTGCAAGGTTATTTAAGTTAACTGGTAAAAAAATGGCTTTTATATAAACTGTCGTCACTTTTTTCTTTTAGTTTTATTCTCATCCGCTTGTTGCTGAAACGCTTAGAATAAATATTCAGTAGTTTTCGCCAAATCTCGACAGCTCACGGAACCCTTCATATTTTTTGATGAAACATTGAAAGGGTTTTATTGTCATTTTTGATAAAACGAAAGTTTAATCCCCACACTGGTTCAACTATATGTCTTACAAAATTCTTTAAACCACGCTTATTGTGCTCCTGCCGATTCGTCGGGTTTCCAGCGCTTACAGAGGCCCGGCAAATGTTGTAAGCGACCTTTTATAACCCGATGTCAGACTGTGACCTGGCACATTTTTTGCGCGATATTAACGGACCAAAATTTCGTCCCGGGCTCACAGTGCGACAGGTGAAGCGTGGGACACCGGGAAAGTTTATGAGGCAAATTGATCATTCACTTTGATTCACATGCTAGGCCGAGTTTAACCTCAACAAACCCTGGTCCCAGTCATGACAAGACTTTGCTAAGAAATAACAACATTAAATAGATAAAAATGTCAACGCTTGGTTTGACACGGGAGAATATTTGTTTTCATTATTATGGCGTAAAATTTATGCCTATTTATGGTTTTTCCAAGAAAAATGTGGATAATTTAAATAACTTACAAACCTTGCTCCCATTGTTGGTCTGTGGTCAACACGACGGATCCCGCCCTGATCCGTTTTAAATCCACCCTCTGATCAACCAACGACTTCTACAAGGCCAACGAATTTATGATATAATGTTTGTTGACATAGATTTATTGCAGCCAATCTACACATACCTGTATCAGATCAAAAAGTTTGTTTGCAAATAAGCTGGCCTAAATCATAGCAAAATATCCTAACTCTGCAACAAAAATATTTGCAGACGTTTTATAGAAACGGAAATCAAAATGAATATATTTATTTCACCGAAGAGAGAAGCCTAGTTTCTATTTAAGCAACCTTTCTACTTCCTATAGGTTTAAATCCACACACCATAGGCGGCAACTAAACATATCCACATATTGCCGCACTAATATATGGATTTTACGCATTCTTCCTTTATATTCTGACATTTAAAACTGACAGTTTCTAATCCACTGTCTATCACACGTCTCAAAGGCATCCTGTGAAACAAACGTCATTGTGTGAAATTAAAAAAATTCAATTATGACAAACGTTGAAAAGGATTTCCTCGTTTCATGCAGTCTACCATTGCACTCGCTGGTTCCGGGGTTGTGATACTGATGTGTTCAGACGCACGCAACCACCTTTGACTCAAACATTTGTGTTCCTACAAACACGTCGTGAAGATAAGTAACAAGAACAATACATAATTAACTGGCTCGTACACGCCAAGTCCTAACAGAAAAAAAATGCACTTCTTCTGCTTCCTAATGAAATTCAAACATATAGCTTAAATATCCTTGAGGTTGGCTGTTCCGTGAAACACGTGTACCAAGGTGATCTAACAGGAATTTCTTACGTTTTGCGAACGATGCAAAAGTACTGCTCAGAAAGGCAATTTAACTTAGCCTATTTGCATTTCGCCCGACAGCTTAGTATATTAAGCTTCGGCCCATTACCCATCCATTGCACAGGGTTGAATAAAAGAAGGCATGCATTCATTTTGGTCTTTGTGTGACTGAATCCGGCATCATTACACATATTTATTCCATGTTATAAACTTGGATTTTGCAGTGACAACGTGTAATTATATTGAACATATTTGTTGATACAGCAGCTCTCATTGATCAGTTAAGTGGTAATCGTACAAGATATTGTGTATATTTGATTGAATAAATCTCTTTTGCAGCCAATGGACATCTGTTTAAATCAACGCAGACTGAACTCGAGCCAATGCAAACTATTTGACATCTATAGAATTCCACCCGTCCCTGGGAAAACAAAACGTGGATGTGTAGAATGAATATATGTATACACTAAAATATCCCAACCGCTACAAACTCTTATGCTCCAGTGTTGCAATATTTATTATACTAAGACGCGACAAGCAATAACTTAAAACACATGTGTTTTTCCCACTATTTTTAAAAGTAAAGCAATGATAATTATGTGTGGGGATTTCTATGGTCAACTCACCATCAAATTTCCTCGATTTTGACGAAATAAAATCCTTTCACAACCCTGCAACAATTTCGGTATAAAAGTCAAAATAGCAGATAATATATGAAAGTTAATGAAGAATATTCACTGGATAGGCAAATTGTTTGGTGGTGGCGCGGATTAAAAGTAAATGTTGTAAAACAACTGAGTTGACTTCTTCAGTTTCGAAAGATGCATCGTATAAAGTTAAAGAATATGGGCAGTGTATAATTTCAACGTTGGGGAAGATCTCACCTTGCTTCCCGCAGATTTTTTATTTTAACGCTCAGTGTTCCTCTTCAACAGCGTGACAACTGATTTCCTGCTCAGCATTCAAATATTTCCATAATCATGACGTTGCAACCATGGTTGCAAGTTGATTGACAGCTTTTTGCTCTGCGCTTCTCGCGTGTCGATAAATTATTGATGATTATTGGTATATTCGGAATTCTGTGGTTTTTTACCGCTGACAATTGTAACTGGCATTTCCTGGGCCATTTTCTTACCTACGTCTGATCAACATCCTGGCAAATGCGTCATTGTGTCAAATGAATTATTAGATGCATTAAAAATTACCAATCATTACTAACGTTGAAAAGGTTTTCCTCATCATTTGTCAATTGAAGGTTTTTTTTATGTTGGAGATCTTTATGAAAACAACCAACCCGCACGTCGTCATAGTAGATATCATTGCATGTTGACCTTGAGCGTTTGCCTCTTCATATTTGTGTTATATTTTATGTCACTAAATACAATCGAAACAAGTTTAGCTCCACTTTCTTTACACATTGCATGTGGTTCTGTTCAAGTTGCGATATTTGAATGTTTCGTGTATATTTTATAATTAAAATCTCAAATTGAGTGCAGTTGATATTTTCTTTGCGATTCCTGTTGTGATTAAACAAACGTGTTTAAAACCCCTACGCGGGAATTCAGCTTAAAACTGACCCAAAATTACGAAAAGAAGTTTAACCTCCAAACACCTGCTGCACTCCACTGAAGCAAAAATGCCTCACATTGGATTTGTTACAACATCTTGTCATAACATCAATAGTATTTCAAGAAATATAAACGATACAGAAGATTCGCTTTATCTTTATTGGTTTTAAAATACGGTACCAGAAGAACGCAAACATATTGAAACCACTTTAACCCAACAATTAAAAACTGTAAACTTAGTATTAAGCAAATTTCCTGTCCTTGGTCGCCCATTATTAAAATACTGTTGCTTCACAAAGGTTGCTGGTTTGTAGCGCCCAGATATGCGATGACTTGCATTTTAAGTCGTTTTCGACTACAATACTCTGTAATCAAGGCCCAAAACGTCTTCATGATGTCATGACAGTAAAGGAATGGGTATATGTGGAACACCTGCCGGATCGTTGGCGCTTGCACCATTGACGCAGTATTTCATCAATATATACGGTTGGAGAGGAGCCATCTTATTACTCGGTGGCCTAAATTTAAGCGGTGTTGTGGCTGCATCCCTGTATCGACCTATTCTGCTTAATACTGATCCAACTGAACCTGAAAAAATATCTTTCAATAATTGGAAATCAGCGTTAAAACCGCTCAAAGAAGTTTTGGTGTAACCCAAGTTTTGGATCTACTCCACATTATGGTTAAATTTAGTATGTGCCTTGTATCTGTATACAAGGTTTATGGTTCCCTATTCTCTGTCCCTGGATATTGAACCAATGGCGGCGTCTCTACTGCTGTCTGCATACAGTGGTGTGAACCTTTTTGCTAGGGTTGCTTTTGGTGTGTTGGGTAATAGGAAGAACGTCAACATCCTCTGGATTCTATTTATTACTCAATCTTTAGTGGTATTCAAAACTGCCTTCATGTGGTTTGTGGACAGTTATTTGGGTCTATTATTAAACTGCATAGCCCACAGCTTGATAGGTGGTGGAATGAATGGTTTATACCCGCAAGTGCTGGCTATTATTCTAAACGACAAGAACTTGACGTGGGGTAACAATGCTTCCGGATTGTTTTTCTCAGTAGTCGGTACCTGGGTCACCCCCCTTGTTGGTAAGTGGTGATTGTTATGTAACGCGCGCGTGTTTTTATTGTTTAATTTGGTTGACAGGGTAGGCGATATTCGCTTTGCATTCATTGTGGCATCGATATTTCAAATGTATAGCATGATTTTGCACATTTGTTTTGTTTACTAAATAAGGATTACCTCGATTTGCAACAACAACTGGAACGACTAAACGTCCAATGTAGATTGTTTACAGAGAAATCTACATTGTATTATGTTTGCTTATTTCCAACAAGCTAGTGATGTACAATTTAATATTTTCGTGAAATTTATATCTTATATTGTACCCAGGTTATCAAACCAAAGTACAAGAGTAGCTTTATCTTCGTTTGGTGTAACGGCATCCCACAGTATGCAGCAATGAAAACACAAAGCTTTCGCGCCGAACATCACACTAAATCGCAATTATTTTGTATCCATCATTATGCCAAAGATCTCTTATAAAACAAATTCCACTGTACATAACCAACAACTTTTCGATATTATTGCCGCTATAAATGCCACGTTCGTCAAGAAACACTAGTACTCTGGAAAGTAGACTTCACCATCAAATTTACGTGGAGATATATGTGCGTTTTATTTGACTTTCATGATCATATGTTAAATTCCAAAAAGCGATCTGTGGACTGCTCAGATGGTGGATGTTTATTGAGAAAAATATATTTTGCATAAAAAGGGCGTCATCAGTTTCTTCAACTACCAAATGCCATGTGATTTTATTCTTTAATCCCATTGGTCATTCAAAGTCCTGACATTGTTGATATGAGGTGTTATCTTCGGAACTGAACATGCAGTGTTGCGTTATCGATGGTCCATTCAAACATCTTTATACGTTTGTACATAGTTTCAATTCGCTGTTGCATAATCTAGGTGATTTCTAACGTGTTCTGTCGCCTACTTGAATTTCTAAACACCAATGACACAAACTCATGGGTGAGTTTGTCTTTAGAGAAATGGTCATCCACAAAAGAAATTTAGCATAGTACAGGTATAACCACCATTTCAAAACCGTGGTTTGATATCTTGCACCCTTAACTCTGTTTGGCCAAATTTCGGTAACTTAGCCAAATTTCGGGTGCCGGCAGTGAAAAACCTGTAAGCGCAATGGTTTTAAACATCATATGGATGAGTTCCGAGGTGTAATCCCGGTATATGGTTTAGGTCAGGAAAACGATAACCAGGGGGTTTTTGTAGTACAATGTAAACCGCTAAGCGCGTCTGAAGCTTCTTAATGACAGTGGATCCCCAGTCACAAACCTTATTGTGGTGGCGAATGACGCAAATTGATCCATACATTTTGTCAAGTATGACTGACAGATCCATATTGCGGGTTGTACTTCACCTTACCAAACCGGTGATGCAAATTGTTCGCTTTTTTATTTTCAACACTAGTCTTCGTTCAGAATTGATTAAAATTGATTGAATAATAGTAGTAATAACATCTGAACGTGCTGGTGTTTGAGACGGTTTGAAATGTTGTGGGTGTTTAAGAGGATCTTTTCCTGTTTCCTTTTTTTTTGCAAAAAAATATCACATCCTATGACAGCCTTGTAGCCATAGGTAATATTTTTTTTCGAGACCTTGGATAGGATCGCTCTGTAGTAAATGCAGCACTTGCGCATCCTTTGTCCACGGACCAATTCATTTCGCCCAGATACTTTTAACAACCTTTCGCCACAACATAAGCAATAACACCATCTTTATTTATAAATTTTCCATTCGCTCCATAAACGTACGATGCAAACTTGTCATGTTTGGTTACTTTCCTAAGTAACCTTTCGGGACCCACTTGTAAGTAGCACGGAATCCAGCCTCAGTGTTGCTTGAATCGCTGTAAAGTTCTACTCTGGCAGCATTCGATAATGATGTAACAGCGACTACTCGGTGTGAAGTGCCCGTCATTCGTGCGAGTAACACGGAACTTGAAAGGCCGTCGTAAACCTAGGAAAAAAATTTAAAACTGGTTTGTTATAAGTTCTAACATATCATTGACGATGCTCTGACGACCAGACGATAACCTGACGATCACGCATTTTTCAGCGAAAAATGTAAACACAGAACACTTGTTTGGAAAAAAGCAGTATGGTTTAATGCATAAACTTCCTGCATTAAATAACAGTATGATGCTGCTTAGGAAAATGCATTTGTGTGTGTAACTTATTATTGACAGCAATACAAAAATACAGTTCATTAAATGCGAGAGACCAACTGCTTCTCTGGAACTCGATTGCTCGTTAGTTAGTTAGGTTGAATTAGTGATTCATTTTCAGGTGCTTATCTTTGGCCTAGTTGACACCAAATTATTTGAATATTTGTCTTTAAACAACTTTACAGCAACGTTTACATAACCTAAAGCAGTAAAAACAGCGGAAAAGTGGGGAAATTACCCGGATATAGTCCCATTTATATTCAACAGCGAAGGCCAAAAAGGTGATTTGAACATTGGTTCCGAACGGAGCACGAATGGTCCAAGACAGTTTTACCGATGTTGGGTAAGTCCCGTGAGGGAAACCAGGAGACGAGAAATATTGAGCACGAGATGTCGCTGTAAGTTTGGTGGATCTTGATTCCGCTGCGATAGCTGAAAATATATGTCGGGTGATTGGCAGCATTAACCAAGTGGTCAAAAAAAATAAATAAATAAAAGTTGCTGATAATATTTTTTTTATATAATAAAACGATATAGAATGTTTTGCAGGGATGAATAATAACCTGGTGATATTCCATTTTAACTTAAGGTTATGGTTTGTGATTTTTACCATATTAAAAAAATAGGTGTGTTTCTTTCAACTGGTTTTACCTCCCGGTCGGTGAACTTCATAGTAAGCTCTAAAGCCACGCAAGTTGAATTTGCTGTCGCTATCGAACTCGACTCGTATCACGTTGCTGGTTGAAACAAAACTGTAGAAACGGTTTTCTCTCCCGCTCACAAAACCAAGTTTGGTTGAAGTCGAACTGCTTCCATCACGAACCTGGAAACGACAAATTGCAACTTCAAATCGGTGAACACCAACATCATTCTTGTTAAAGCAGATTTTAAACCAACCAATTTGCATATTTATCACGCGTTGTATTTAAATTCGTTATGAGTCTCTGACTGACGCTTATACCCTGAAATGTTTATGAATCCACTACCTCAAATATGGTAAAATTATCAGAAAGGAAACTTATATACAAGCTATGGCAAACTTTAGAACATATGTCTCGCGTCATCTCAACCTGCTCCTTATTAACTTCAATAAACTGCTGTTGTCATTTAAACACTACGCGCAACTTAGGGGCTAAAGGTTTAAGTCTTCCACTGAGTTAAGTTTTACCTTTATCCAGTCACAGCATGTCTCGGTATCAACGTATCCAAACCACACGTGGACTTGTGTGCCTGGAGGTGAACGGATCACCCACGAACAACTAACACCTGCCGGGTGAGTGTTAGGAAAATTCGGTGAAGTGAAGTTGCCGTGGCCCCTAGATGGCGTTCTAAGACTCTCCGAACATTCTGGAATGGATTTAACAATCTCATGGTGGGCGGGTGATAGGCAGCATTGGTCAAACGACCGACCCATATAGCAAGAAGAAAACCTTATCGTGATTCATGCCCAGGATGACCTTGATTCAAATCCCGGTGTGGTAAAAAAAGAAAAAAATAACAATCTCATGGCGTTGAAGAGAAAAGTTTCACTGGTAATTTTGCGGAGGCCCGGTGGAGTAAAAATAGTTTATAATGACCAGGATAGATTGATATACCAAGCAAAAGGCGCAGTGGAAAATAGTAAGACACAAAAATGTGTTCAGTCCGCGTTCATATAGACTCTATGTTATAGAGCATACTAATGCGCCCAATTTTTTTGTTTATAGGGGATAAACAGATTTAAAAAGTAATCGCCCATGTTTATCTTCTTGTCATAAAACGGTTCAAATTTTACCTATGTTATAGGGAAGAGCTGGCGTTGGTAGATTTCCTGGTGAAACGACCACTGAAATGTACAGAGTTTTTGCAATGTTAAGAAAAAGGCATAAGTTGATCCAGCTTGGCTGCAAAGGCCTGGTGCGATGTAACTTAAGCTTATGTAAAGGTTATATTACAAACTAAAACTATCTAGACTTTACCAAAAAGAAGTAAGTTATATGTTTTTATTTCATGGTTTTTGAGACGTTGGAACCTCCAGTTTAACTAAACAGCCTCAAGATATGCATGCGAATCTATTAGGTCATTCCATGTATATTTTTATTCACCTGCTTTGGCGCTTGCTATAAAGCCAATGTAATTGGCGCTTGAATCTGATCTGAATCTCACCATCAGCACTCCTGTTGATGATCGGTAAACCAGATCATCCAAACTTTGCCCGAACACGTAGTCAATAAGATTGGACGTCATCGTTTTACCGTCCCTTACCTAAAACCACATATTGCCCGTTTTAACGCTGTCAATATGAAAGTTTAATCCTAAGAATTTCACATTTAAATTACGTGTTGCAAAAAAATGAATTTCAAGAACATTCCATGTGGTATAGACATTGTATAAGAGACCTTACCGTCACACTGTCACAACATGTCTCCAGAGCGTGGTTGAATATCGTTACTTGGACTTGCATGCCAATCGGTGCGGTGAATGTCCACATGCAGTAACGGTTGTTCGGGTATTTCAGTGGGTACCCCGGCGAACTGAAGGTGTGACTTCCGAACCTACTTAAGGTGTGGGAGCCTCCACAATTGCTT
The DNA here is from genome assembly GCF_947561715.1 of Ascidia mentula. Taxonomy (NCBI): domain Eukaryota; kingdom Metazoa; phylum Chordata; class Ascidiacea; order Phlebobranchia; family Ascidiidae; genus Ascidia; species Ascidia mentula. The sequence continues at coordinate 16,365,370 of NC_138568.1, read as the reverse complement.
CGATCAGGAACTATTAAAAGTAAAAAAATAAAACAAGGTTGATACATATTTCCAAATTCCTTTTACTTGTATCCAGATCACTTGACCTACTATTAAAGAAGTTTTAACTTATTTTCAATCAGCACGGTGTAAAATTCGGAAAAAGACATTTACTAAACAAAAATAAACTGATTTTTTCATAAAGCGAGATTTTCCACTGGAAAATTGCAGCCCGATCCTGTTAAACGAAGGTAAAATTGTGTTTTCTTATTAGCAACATTAGGCGGCCATAGTTTGATTTTTCAATTTATCAGAAAGTTAAATTTCTATACTCACTGATTCGGTACTGCAAAGAGAAACCGGTTCCTACAATCGAATCGTCAGTCGTGAAGGAAATATAGAGAGATCCGAACGATGAGACGAAGTTGAAGGTTGTGTTGATTTGACCGCTCAAGGGTACGATAAGTATTTGGGCGTTGGCATTATTTCCATCACGAACCTACGCATGCTATAATTAACTAACGCACAACTAATGTATAAAAGTTACATCGTCTCATTACGGTCACCAAATATTCTCTTCGTCAGCTCGTAAAACTTGAGAGGAGCCAAAATACACAAGTCGTGTGCGGACAATGACACCTATTTGCGATTGAAAATTTTCTACCTTGACAAAGTCGCCTCCAGCCTCAGTATCGATCGTTCCAAACTGTGCCTCAACTTGAGCTCCTTCGATCGGACTTGATATTATCCAGACACAGTTGAGGTTATTGGGATAAGAATTTGGATGATTCGGAGTTAAAAGATCCTGTAGCGAGGTGGTGGCTATCAGGTTCAAACGACAAATTTGACCATCACCTAGAGCAAAAAAGATTGAACAATCCAATCGATGAACTGTAACTCGGGAAGCTAAGAAAATGAAAAAATCAAGCACTTCTGAATGACGCAACAAGCGATGGAAAACCCTTAATGTGTATCTATTATTTATGTAAAGATTTATTTCAAAAAACCATTAGGTTTACAGGCTTGGTAGCCCAGCAGGGATGCAGCCAAGCTGGATCAGTCAATTTTTCCTGACAAGTCGGAGCAAGATTTTAAAAATCAAGCACCCGGTGAGGTTGAACTCACGACTTTGGGCAAGCCAGGCCCAATTGTGATCACCAGGCAAGAACCTGCGCAGTGGGCGATCCTGCCAATCATGCCATTGCATGAAATATTACTGCATACTTCTAATAAACTTTTAATTTGATAAAGACGAAAACTTTTATTTTACTAAAACCAATCACAAAAAACAGTCTTGACAAGTTTTAAAAAAGTAATTGCAAGTAAATAATATAAATATATACCTCGGTAGAAAATGGTTGCCAGGACAAGGAGTGCCAACAATTTCATCATCTTCGTTCTTGATTTGTTGCTGAAATGCAGAATATGACTAAGATGCAGCAGTAAGCCAGCTTATATATTCATCTTCAAGCGGAACCAAAAGAATGACAAATTTTCATGTGACTCAAAAACTTTCCAGTAGATCGAAACCATTAGACAGAATGAGGAACCGATTATCATACAAGTTTCCACCATTAAGTATTTATTGCATAGTCTGGTCATGGTGTCATTCTGGCTAATTCTTTGGCGTTTCTCACTTATCAATCGTTTGTAAAATGCGTTGTGGAAATCATAAAAAATATTATTTTGCTCGTTTAATTCCAACGTAAAAAGAAAAATAACTTGAATGTATGTTTGAAACAAAAATAACTTGTATGGCTTTGCGAATTTTCGCGATCGTGCAACGCAATTCATACATATAAATTGCAAGTGCCGCTTTGCAACTGTCAGTCGTCTGTAAAGAAGATTTACGAACACTAAGTTTTGAATTTTGCTTGACAATATTAAATCAAACAGTCTTGGTAAAACTGGCGTGTTTTTTTATGTTGGATTAACGATGAAGTTAATCATTGTTGGACGCAATATCTATATTAATCATTGTAAAATAATCCCACCCCTCCAAATTTATCGACCTTTCTGTTTACTTTGACCGGATTTCTTGTGGTAAAAAATATGTGGCCACTGGTGAAGAAACAGCGTACCATAATTTTCGTTATTTTATTTTACATTGCTGAAACATTCCGCCAATTTGTACTTGATCAAAAGCGCTTATGTTTTCTAGCAATTGTTCAAATGTTCACTTTGAGAGTTCACAATAGTAGACTAGTGTAATGACAAAATAATAGAACAAATCTTATTATTTATCAACATGGTATGAAATTACAACAGATTGTTCTTAATTTGAATACCCATAGAAGCTTTAAAATGCTTCAGTAACTTGTAGCTAATTGATTAATATCGTTGCGTAATATGTGGATCGCCTGTTTTTGCAACAGATAAGCCTTACGTCAATACGAAGCCGCTAAGCGGCACACGCGATAATTCTTTACGCGAGAAAACCAGTGTTTCGCTGTAGGCTGGAAATTCCCCGAAGGTGAAATTAAACTTGTTTGTCTGCAAATTTCCACTCAAAGTGGATCACGTGCCTCGTGACAAACATGAGCAGGAACCAAAACCGAGGTTTCGCCGCCACAGATTCCTTCGAAGTGATGCCTTATTGTTTTTCAAAAAACTCCAAAATATTGTGTGGCATTTCCGAGCAAATTGTTGTTGAGCGACAACTTTTAACTATACATAACCGTGGTGTTTTGTAGTATAGCCATTTTTTACTTTATTTCCCCCCCAAAATTAAATTTTTGGTTTCGAAAAAGCTTCTTTGCAAGGTTCTTCCCAATAGCATGGCTCTCCACCTGTTCCACGCCACTCCCAAAGCAGTTGTGGTTTGCTTGAGATTGCGTTTTGCACGTGCAACCAAGTTGCGTTTATTGGCATTATTTATTGTTTGAGACACGTGCGTTTAATGTAATTTGAGAACACGAATAAAATTACGCCCTCTTGTCATGAGAAAACCCTGCAACAGAAATATGACACATTGTCGGTTATTGCAACACACTTATGTGTTACACCGAAGAATTTTTTTCCCACTGGCGAACTGAAATGTCAAACAAATGATTCCACCTCAGATGATTCATCAAAAACACGTGACCGGGTCGAATTTTGAATGTGATGAAATTTGTTTCCAACATTTTAAATATTCAAGCCCGAGGGTGAAATTGCAGTTTGGCCCATTAACATAACACTGTGGATCGTGATCGTTGATATTCTCGTGTACAAAACACACATAATATGTGTACTCTTTGTCATGTTTTTGATGCATAGTTTGCCTGCATTGATCTTTTGATTCGAATTTAAAAGATTTCTTTTTCGTAAAATTTCATAGAATAATTTGGAAGTGACGTTTTTTTGCAACCATTGCCAACACTGTTTGTTTGATATACGTATACCCAGAGGTTCTCGATATATTGAGGACACGCCTCCCTTACCTATTGGTCTAGCAACACCACAGTAACAATCTTACAGAAGTGTGCATGTTTACTTTGACATAACAATGAACCGCGAACATTGCTGTTACGTCCAAATTTGATATTTGGACTTCCTCATTTACGCGTATGTTTGGATTTTTCTTCTTGCAATAATTAAGGCAGCAAAAACAAAGGCGACCGAGTCTAAAACATTTATTTAGAGACAGATTCATGCATAATTTTAATTCTTCCCAAAATGCTAATAGTCTAACGCCGTTTTAAACTTTAATCGACATCTGATCGGAGTCGCGTAAACAATGTGTGAGAAGTGGCCATGTGTAGCAGGATGATTCGCAAGTGCTGTCCTTTTTTCGCTGCAACATCGCGGCGATGCGCTATAAGCCGAATCTGTAACGCTCATTCAGTTTCACCTATATGCGCTACACCACAGTCCTTGTGAGCAATATGTTTTTTCTTTGTATTTGTTCGTATAGTTGCAAATCATAGAACGGAAAGCAAGGCAAGCACACACGCATTGATAGGGAATTAAATTGCATTTAAAGTAACACGCACACAAATAGTAATCACGCGGAAAGGACTGCGACACATTCCACGAATCACGCGGCTGTGGCATGCACGTGCATTGTTGCCGCTGTATGTAACGAGACGTGACCTCAAAAGAATCAAACATACAACTCACTTGGGCTGGGCTGTCACTTCACGTTCATATAAACCTGTGCGATTACATCATGCACCAACCATCACATATATGTATTTACTTACATAGCACTATTCAGAACCGTGGTATAGAAAAATAATATTTTCAAAATAGATCAAAACATGATACAAGGCATTTAGGGGCAGCACATACCATATTACAAGTAAAGATTTATATATATGATACTGAATCTTTCTTAAAGTTGAAGAACCTAAATTTTAGTTATCTCTTACCTAATGCTTTACATTTTTTACATTTTTCGGTAATTGTATATGATTTTTTCTCCGATTAGTAATTTTTAACTTTTACGCGCGACCAATTTTTAGAACGTGTCCATGGCAAATTTGTGTGGTGTCGCCTGCAGTTTCCATGTTATGTGGCCACGTGACCAACTTACGTCATAGTCTTTTTCTCACAATGCAGTAGCGCCGCATAAGTCACGTAATATACTGTTCAAACCGGAGTGTATTTACATTTGCAAGGCGTTTTGATAGCATTGCATGTACGATTGTGGATTCTATATTCTGCATTGTCGCCACAATAACGAAATCTGAAAGTATCACATCTTTCTGAAGCTGCACTATTGGTTTTAGTGTGATATCAGACCCAGTGGGTAATATGCAGAAATCCGAACAGAGCGATTCAAGACCTTTTTATTTATTTTTTTTTTTTTCAATGCAACTGAAATATGGATTTTTCACAACAACAAGTATTCCAGTTCTATTCTTCGTCCGTGTCGTCATTTGCATCTGTAAAAACACGTTCATTGGATTCGATTGCGCAAGCCTACAATATACGTTACGCTGGTCTTACGTTAAGCATTACTTTCAAGATACAACCATTGTAATTTCTTATGTAACAGAGCAAGCAACAAACCATTGTGATTTCTATGAGGTGTGAATGCGTCGCCAGAGATATGCTTGGGACACTCCTCACAACCAACATCTCCATCTCCGTCCATTTCCCGTGCGCTACAATCCAGCAATATTGCATTTACAACTCTATCTCACGATGCAAACTCATTGCAATATATTCATTGTGTCCAAATACCAATTCTAGTTAGGACCAGCATGCCATATTAATCGCAGGAAAAACAGTGCTTGAAGTAAAACATAGGAATATAAATTACAAGAACCGATGCGAAATGACCTAATCTCACTTATGGTTGGGAGGACCAAAAAAATATTTCCCAAGCATAATCTTGGCAACAAACAACCGACTCGTACACACTGTCCTTTATCACGGTCCAAAAGTTATTTCATACGTTTTGGCCGTTTTGTTAAAAACATCGTGTAATATGGAATAAAATTAAAATGAATGCACCACTATCCACATCTAATTACATTGTTTAATTAAATCTTTCAATGATAAACATATCGAAGACCACAACTATTAAGATAAACACTTCGAAAACAAAGGATATCCAATCCAAACTACTTACTCTACGCCACCAAAATTTCCACCAGCAAACATCAGCATTAAACATGCCACAAGCAAAATGAATTTTTTCATGACTAGAATGAATTTTTCCCAAATTTTCTGCAAAAAATATGATATGAGGCCTTCTTCTTTAAGTCGGTAAATGACTATGAGTGAATAAATGGGAGCAAGCGTTAATATAACATATTTTATAACATAGTTACACTACGTGGTAAATATAACATAGTTACAACTACGTGGCCTTACTGTTTGGCTAGAACCGCGTTAGGAGCGGAAGGGTTTAAGCATGTGACATATGTTGTCAACCGTACAGCTAAAAACTTTAGCATGCGCGTAAAAATAACAAGCAAGTAGAATGCGCTATCCCACAATCACAAAAATACGACTGTGGAAATTTCCAATACTGCAATTGAAAAGAACACACACTGACAAGTTACTAAACGCATCAAACGTAGCATCAGACAACATATCGTTTTTTGAAGGAAATTGTTGAAAAAAATCCGCCTGGATAAACTCTGTGATATTTAAAGATTGCATTTAACATTTTCAACCGCATAACACCAATTCTTAAAACCGAATAATGGAAAAAAAATTAATGGATCAACCGCCGAGGATGGTGGAAACCGTGCTGGTGAGTATGTAGGCCTGTACAGTGCTAATCATGTATCACACAATACCGGTCTAAATCTTGATTTCCTGATCAAACTATCACGAATTACAAAACAGACTTTGAAGGGATGATGGAAACATTTCTTTTGTTTTAGAAAAAAGGCAACATTTTGACAATAAAAGCAACTCACATTCCTTGACGTTATGATATTGGAAACCTTATTAGTTAACTTTTTGCTTTCAAATGTTTCATAACGCACGCCGTCCTTTAGTTGTTGTCATACATTCACTTGGGTTTTGTGCTCTACGGCAGACAACATATGGCACATGTTTTGGCTGATCATTTCCCATAGGCGTTCTACCCAAGCAAAAAGTTGCGGAAATCAAATCATTGTTGTTATAATTGTTAACGCCCAACAGAACAGACAAAAAAACAAAACAAATTTATTTGTTGCTTGTCAATTAATGCGATGGGTGAGGTTGGTGGAATGACACTAATTTCGTCTGATTTCTAATGTTTCAATACCAAACTCTAGTTAAAATCAAGTAAACCACACCACCAAAAACCCTCATTTCAATATTTGGCGCTGATTGATGACACATTATAACATACACAAAATTCGTTGTGACGTCAGAATCATAAACTTCTAGTTCAGCATGCGAGAAAAGCCCTTACTGAAGTAGCATAAATCATACAAAGATTGGGCGGAATCACCATTTTGTGGTTGCGTACCACTTGAAGGTAAAATAATTTCGTCGTGCTCCACCTAATCCAGTCTTGCGAAGTAACAAAGGGAATGAACAACAGAAAATTTTGACATTACTTACGATTTTTTAAACTCGAACCATACCCGCAAATTACGAAAATGTGCTTACATCGCACCTGGAATGCAGTCGCGTACCGCTAGTGGTAAACGTACCTCCGGTTGGGAAATTTGCCCCGTCACCACGCGCCCACCAATCGATCGTTTATCTCCCAGTTGGTCTCAAGCGCCCTCCGTACGATTGCAAACGCCTCCAGACTTCGAGAACCACTGTAAAGCCGTGTGTTCGCGCACATGAAAAATATAGCAGTTTGAAAAGTAACATTCCTAAATAAACTTGCTGGCAACTTAAATATTTGTTTTACTTTTTTGATCACGAAAAGCCTAAAACGAATTTCCTGGAAAATAAGACGCAAAAACAAAAAAACAATTATTTTCAGCGATTTTATAACAACCACGTGGCCTAAACAAACATTTCCCACCAATTTCTGCATGGGTAGAACCGCGTTAAGAGTGGAAAGGTTGAAACATATGACATATGTTGTCAACCGTACACTGAAAACCTTAGCATGCGCGTAAAATTAACAAGGATCAAATATTGGTTACTGCTGGACTTGATATTGATTTGATCAGACTTGAACTATCACCACACCACTCGTTAGGTACTTCATTGTATTTGGTGTTGCTTAAAACTAAATCTACTAACAACAGATATTTCATGAGGTATTACTATTAAATTCGCTTTCTTCTCCTGACACACTTGTATCTGTAAACATTAATTGGTGTTGGTTTGCAAAAATTAAAGATTAAGGTAAAGAATAAGGATGGAAGATTTAATGCTTGGCAATTTTCCACACTGAAAACAACAGTTCATTATTTGTGCAGTTTTAAATTATAACTGATTTATCGCATTTTTAATTCTGAACTTATACAGTATAAAGTAAACCAGGCGTCGTGGTTTACTGACAGGCCCTAAGGATGTCTTGTTTATCTTATAGTTAATCAAGCAATGCACTCCCTAACAGCAGTCGAGAGCGATTGAAGAGAAACTTCCGTTTAATTGCCCGCATCGAGAAACTTGTTTTTGGTGTTGTATCAATGTTAATTTCTGTTTCAATGCTTTGACGTGTGTGTAGCTTATTAACCTAATATGAGGCATAATAATTAAAAGGTGAAAGAAGGTTGTTGTGTCACAATTGATGAACTTTCTGTGTAGAGAATTAACTGATTCGTTGGTAAAACTGAGTTAAAATACGAACTCACATAAACGTGACATAAAAAAACACGTTATAATGTCGCAACATACATTTGTGTGCACATTGTTTTGTATGCAAAACAAGATGATTCAATCAAAGGTTATCCAAAGTATAGTGCTTTTGTTTATGAACGTATCCCGCTTAAAAAGTGCTCCAGCTTGAACCTTAAAAGTTATTGTTGGTTTTAAGGCAAATATGCCTCGGATCAACAGACCCGGCAAATTCTCAACAGTTTTTCCATTTAAAATATGTTTATTGTTTTAGGCCTTGTGAATCCAAACAGTACACGTTACAGAATTAGCATTTCATGAGTCTCGTATAGAATTGGAATCGAATAGAATCATTGACCAAACACCAGCCTGCAACACAGGCATCCCAGAGCAGACGAAACAATTTACACTATTCTGTTTAAATTGAAATTGGGAAATGAGATAAAAAAAAGGTTAAGAACTACTGGATTAGAATCTACATGAAGGTGTGCTCATCCGGCATTTAGCTTGAAAACAAAAAAATTTACTTACCTAACGATGAACAAGAGTCCATTAAAAAAATTAATTAAATTACCACTAATGCTACCGCAGGCATGTTTTATTGCTGTAATACGGAGCTTCTGTCAATAATTTCATCGACGAGATCCATGCACATCCTGATAAAGGCTGCATGGTCAAAAACTTTGACATAACAAAATTATTGCCAGAGGAGCCGTATTGCAGCAGCAAACAAACTAAAACTATTTTTTGGCAGCAAGTGCGTAACAAAAGCAAATATTGAGGATCACAAAAAAGTTCTAAGTCACCGTCATTATCTGGAAACACCCTATGGTAATTTCCACACTTTCATTTCCGCCGTTTTGCTGTGATGTAGTATTCCAGCGGTCCTTCGTCGGATTTAAATACCTCCGTATAGAGATTAGACGAATAGTGATTAGTAATGCAGAACTGTTTCATGCAACCGCATGAAAAACGGGAACGCCCCTCTGGGCAGGTCCTTGCGTGGCGACTAAAGCTACTACCTTGGCAGTGAAGGCATTGCAGCCTAGCCAGATTAACCGCTTTTTCTAGAGAAGTCGAAACGAGATCTAAAAAAATCAAGCTACCACGCGAGGTTTGAGCTCTCGATTCTAAGTTAACCAAGCCCAACACTCTATACCAACTGAGCTGGTTAAACGGGATATGTTGGCACCAAGACAATCTGGTGCGCAGGCGCACAACTTGTCAGACGACCTTTACACATACGTGGGGAACAACACAGGCGGTTTCGTGCAACCGAATGACAGGCAGGTACGCCCGATTACGCAAGTCCTTATTTTGCGATTACACACAGGCTAGATCGGCTATTAATCGGAGAGTAATGTCAAAATCAAAACCGTGATAACAAAACCAAAAATGTACTCTTTATCCCAATCAAGCTGCTTGCGTGTTCAAAGGCACCGATTGGCTTCTCTTCCAGCTAAACAGTCAAGCAAAACTTTCGCTTTGTGGTAACTGTACAGTCGCCGTTAATCATTTTGCACCAAAGTAGGTGTCACCTGCCGAAACTAACCAAGATGGAAACACTGTGGCCAAGCAAAAGCTAAAACCAACAGTGCCGTTAGGCTCCGCGTCACAAAGAAACCACATCAAGCAACAGAGTCAATAATGTCTTTTTTGTAGTGAACGGCAGACACGACACGATCTTATAGCGTTTGTTCTGCGTTCATTCGTATTTGTGAATTTGTTTGAAGTTTTAGAGACATGGAAGTTCATATAAGCTGTAATGACTCACATTGAATTTATTGTACAGCATTTGCAGAGAGTAGAATACATCGAATGCGCAGATATATAACGCATGAGCAACGACATGCCTTTGAAACATATTTCAAAACCTATACCTAAACAAAGCACAAAAGCGACAAGTGAATTTCAATAACGCATAAAATACATATAGACGTCGAGAATGGATTCTAATATTGTGTGCGCATTCCTTTGAGGCACAAGCTAACCGCAAGCGAATCGCCGTATCAGCTGAACGAGGCTAATCATTGACCGAATCATTACGCAAACACCGAATTGCTTCCGCCACCTACGCCACTGTGGACAGTGAGGCAATTGGAGCTGTTTATTATGCAGGAAAGTCGCAGAGCAATGAGACGTGTAGACCCACCTGATGGTGGATGGGGTTGGGTTGTAGTTGCAGCAGTTTTTATAACAGCCATGTTAACCTTCGGTTCAATGTCTGTTTACCCATTGTTTTATGAACCACTGATGCGAGAATTCGACGTTGGTCTTGGCGAAGTTACGTGGCTGACTGGGTGTACAGAGTTTGGAAGAATATTTGGATGTAAGACCTACTTCGTACCTAATACCTAAAACCGTTGCAATGCCGAACTTACGTGTATGTAGATGTTACCACTGGAACACTAATAGCTAAGATGGGATTTCGAGGAACAAGTTTATGTGTATCGATATTATGCGGAATTTCCATTTCTGTTGCTTCATTGGCAAATAGTCTGGTACTTGTTTTCGTGTTTGTTGGGCTTGCAACTGGTGAGAGTAATTTTCCTTTCCTTTCTCAGAATATTAATCTCTAAGGTTACAATACGACACCAAAAAAACTTTTTCTGTCAACTTAAATGATATCTATATGGACATATAGTTTTTAAGATATAGAAGAGCAAGGCTTTGCCTGTCTCAAATTGACTTACAAAAGCATCTTATTATATGACGCAAATCTCATTTTATAATATTTTGTTCAGAACAACTATATAAAAATTTTTTTAGGTGTAATTCTTTCCATTTGTGGGGTAACATATGCAGCGTTAATCCCCCGATACTTCAAAAAGAAAAGAGTAATGGCTATATCACTAGCACTGTCCGGAACACCTGTGGGTTTATTGGCACTGGCACCTTTCATGCAATTCCTGATCGAATTTTACAACTGGAGAGGAGCTGTATTAATACTAGGTGGCCTGACATTGAATTGTGCAGTGTCTGCGTCTTTGTACAGACCTATATTATTAAATTCTGACCCAACTCCATCGGAAGAAAACTCTACTGAAGACAAGAACTGGAGACAAGCCTTAAAACCACTTAAGGAGGTTTTGGTTTTGCCAAAGTTTTGGATATTTTCGGTGATATGGTTACTCATGCTTAGTACTTGGTTACTCTACATGAGGTTTCTAGTGCCCTATTCACTGTCACTGGATGTGGAACCTATGATGGCGTCACTGCTCCTTTCAATATACAGCGGAGTAAGCATTTTTGCAAGGATAGCATTCGGGATTCTTGGTGACAGGAAGAACGTTAATATTGTTTGGGTTCTAATCATCACCGGAACGATGGGGACTTTTGTTACAGCTTCTATGTGGTTCGTGCATAACCTTGTGGGTCTTATACTCAACTGCATTGCTCATAGCTTAGTGAGCGGTGGAATACACAGTATGTACGCACAAGTTATGGCCAGTGTATTAGACGACAAAAACTTGACCTGGGGCTTCAACACCAGCGGTTTGTTATACTCAGTTTTAGGATCGTGGGTTACCCCACTTGTGGGTAAGGAACCATTGCAAGGTTAATCGCTATATTTGTTTCATATTTTGTTTTTGTTCAGGTATGCTTGTCGATGAGCTCAGCGACATTCGATATGCGTTTATTGTTGCAGCGCTGATGCAACTTTTGGCAATATTTCTCCACATTCCACTGCTGAATATTAAACGCCGCTAGTTTGGAGACTGGTTTTGTGAAAGTTCCAACACCGTTCAGCAGTTTGCACGGAAACTAGTTGTTGTGGAAACTGCGGTTTAACTGCCTTGGTATCTATACAATACGTTGTTGATTAATTTTCGTACACTCGGAATAAACGAACATAAACACTTAAGAAGAGGGCGTCTTCTCGCGAAAAATACATTCATTATGTTAAACTTTTCTTTCGTTTTTCAACAAACCTTTATCAGGATGTACTTAATACAGAATATTTGTTAAGTCGATCAATTTTCATTGCACATCGCTAAGAATGATAAGAACTTGCCAAGCATCTCTGCATAGCCTATGTACCAGCACGCATTTCGTTGGTACTACGTAGATCACAGGTCGGCAACACATTACACTCTTTTTGTACAAAGCTCAAACATGTTTAGAGACGAAAAAGTTAGTGGGGATTATTTTGAATCTTCAACGCAGAAGAAACAGGAAAGTCGCAGCACAATGAGACGTGTTAACCCACCTGATGGTGGATGGGGTTGATAATTTTTTTTACACTTTTCCCCGACAAGTTGCAATGTGATCTGAAAAATCCATAAATCCACAACAAATATAGGACACAATCAAATAGGTCACTGCAGTCATTGTTGTTGGCAGCAGCCAGTTCTCCCTATACTCAACAGACATATTCCGATGATTTTGCCAGAAAATATCTCATGGAACCCTATAGATTTTTTATGTCGAACTCTTAAGTTTGAAATAAAATTTACCACAAGAGCGAGCTCGAGAGCTTATTGCTCTGCGACTAGGGCGGGTGACTGGCAGCAATGGTCAAACATCCGAGCTATATACCTAGAAGACAACGGGATAAGTGTACAGATTATCCTCGGTTCAAATCCCAGTGTGGTCAAATGAAGTAATTTTTTCATGGTGTAAGATGTTGTTGCTTTACCTGTTACAGCGCAAGATATTACTACAATAAATTTTTTCCTATTGTAAAAAAACTTCCACTTGATTTTCGCATGATTTAGTAATGGTAAATTTAGAATATCACGTATTTGCAAAAACTACGAAGATAATTGACAGGAAATTCTCTGAGGAAAACGTTGTCCTGAACAAACGCAATGTCCTTTGATAGACAGCGGAAGACCACCATAGTCAATATGCACAACAATGCGTGAAGTGGGGTTCGGTTGTTTGGAGTACGGATATAGCAACCTTGTGTGGTGCACCTGAGCGTAACCACTTGGCACGCTAGACTCCAAACAAAGCATGTGGATCTTGTTGTGTCGCTGGAATATGATTAAGCAATGTTACAATATTTTTGTATGGTCACAAGCAATGCTCAGCACAACTTGAAACAAAACATGGCGCGATCGAAAACCCATGAAAGAGTGACCAAGCATTTAAACTTCCTCAGATGACCTAAAAAGTTATTTTATTTTTAACAAATTGCAAAACTACTTATTGGAATGTCAAAAGTAAATGGAGCAAGATAAAGCACAAACCATCTTTTTTATAGCTCTATTTTAAAGGAAACCCCACAACGACGAATTTAAAGTGGTGCCTACAGTACAGTGGAAATATTTAAACCGTTGAATATCCTTTGTCGAAGATCAAAGAAAAGGGTTTCGCTTGCCTGCCCATCGAAATATCGGATACAAAGCTGCCAAAATTGTTATATGAGGTGTGTCATGTTTGTTTTTGCTGACTTTACGTTCACTCAGCACTGTTCAGCATGAAATTGGGTTAGACAGCTTTGTGGATGTGCATTGGACCATGACATGGCGGGACAAACCTCTCGTTTGGCTGGGACGATGATTTTAAATTAGCTGTTAGTTAATTACTCTTAATGCGCTTGCGTAATGCCTATTTATTTTAAAACATGTTATTATTTGGAGACCAACAACGTTCAGTACATTTGATTCAATCCTTACCTAATGATCCACTAGATCCACATGCGGAACTGAAGTGTGCAACGAAACTTAGAAAAATTCATACAAAAACTTCGTGTGTTGTTTTCTATTTGCTTTTTTACAATGGAAAACGACATAAGCCTTATGTTTCCTGAAAGTTACTAAATTGCAATTGAAAATTGGTTATTTTCATATTTTTCACGGATTAAAATTTTACTTGCCGATGGATGTTAATGGTGGGGCATGAAATCTTTGGTAATAGAACAATCATTGCAAAAAATTTGCGAATACAAAATGTAACTTTGAAAAATGTCGCCCTTCACTACGCTAAACACGATACAATGAAAACCAAACTACTATATTTACTTTGTGTTAGTAAACAATCTACACGTTTTAAGGATAGTTTCGTCGTTTTCCACAATCTTAGTTTTTTCGTAATCAAGTCGGAGGTCCTATTTCTGCATTATCATTCAACCCTTGCGGGGGTTTCACCATATCCGATCCCTTTTTTGTCGATCTTCTGCATTATCGTTAAATCCAGGTGGAGGTATCACACCACCCAAATCTCTTTTTTGTCGATTTTCTGCATTATCTTTAAATCCAGGAGGAGGTAACACAACATCCAAATCTCTTTTTTGTCGATATTCTGCATTATCGTTGAATCCAGGTGGAGGTATCACACCATCCAAATCTCTTTTTTGTCGATCTTCTGCATTATCGTTAAATCCAGGTGGAGGTATCACACCATCCAATCTCTTTTTTGTTGATCTTCTGCATTATCGTTAAATCCAGGTGGAGGTATCACACCATCCAAATCTCTTTTTTGTCGATCTTCTGCATTATCGTTGAATCCAGGTGGAGGTATCACACCATCCAATCTCTTTTTTGTTGATCTTCTGCATTATCGTTAAATCCAGGTGGAGGTATCACACCATCCAATCTCTTTTTTGTCAATTTTCTGCATTATCGTTAAATCCAGGTGGAGGTATCACACCATCCAATCTCTTTTTTGTCGATCTTCTGCATTATCGTTAAATCCAGGTGGAGGTACCACACCATCCAAATCTCTTTTTTGTCGATCTTCTGCATTATCGTTAAATCCAGGTGGAGGTATCACACCATCCAAATCTCTTTTTTGTCGATCTTCTGCATTATCGTTAAATCCAGGTGGAGGTATCACACCATCCAAATCTCTTTTTTGTCAATTTTCTGCATTATCGTTAAATCCAGGTGGAGGTATCACACCATCCAAATCTCTTTTTTGTCGATCTTCTGCATTATCGTTAAATCCAGGTGGAGGTATCACACCATCCAATCTCTTTTTTGTCGATCTTCTGCATTATCGTTAAATCCAGGAGGAGGTATCACACCATCCAAATCTCTTTTTTGTCGATCTTCTGCATTATCGTTGAATCCAGGTGGAGGTATCACACCATCCAATCTCTTTTTTGTCGATCTTCTGCATTATCGTTGAATCCAGGTGGAGGTATCACACCATCCAATCTCTTTTTTGTCGATCTTCTGCATTATCGTTAAATCCAGGTGGAGGTATCACACCATCCAAATCTCTTTTTTGTCGATCTTCTGCATTATCGTTAAATCCAGGTGGAGGTATCACACCATCCAAATCTCTTTTTTGTCGATTTTCTGCATTATCGTTAAATCCAGGTGGAGGTATCACACCATCCAATCTCTTTTTTGTCGATTTTCTGCATTATCGTTAAATCCAGGTGGAGGTATCACACCATCCAAATCTCTTTTTTGTCGATCTTCTGCATTATCGTTAAATCCAGGTGGAGGTATCACACCATCCAATCTCTTTTTTGTCGATCTTCTGCATTATCGTTAAATCCAGGTGGAGGTATCACACCATCCAAATCTCTTTTTTGTCGATCTTCTGCATTATCGTTAAATCCAGGTGGAGGTATCACACCATCCAAATCTCTTTTTTGTCGATTTTCTGCATTATCGTTGAATCCAGGTGGAGGTATCACACCATCCAATCTCTTTTTTGTTGATCTTCTGCATTATCGTTAAATCCAGGTGGAGGTATCACACCATCCAAATCTCTTTTTTGTCGATTTTCTGCATTATCGTTAAATCCAGGTGGAGGTATCACACCATCCAAATCTCTTTTTTGTTGATCTTCTGCATTATCGTTAAATCCAGGTGGAGGTATCACACCATCCAATCTCTTTTTTGTCGATGTTCTGCATTATCGTTAAATCCAGGTGGAGGTATCACACCATCCAATCTCTTTTTTGTTGATCTTCTGCATTATCGTTAAATCCAGGTGGAGGTATCACACCATCCAATCTCTTTTTTGTTGATCTTCTGCATTATCGTTAAATCCAGGTGGAGGTATCACACCATCCAATCTCTTTTTTGTCGATCTTCTGCATTATCGTTAAATCCAGGAGGAGGTATCACACCATCCAAATCTCTTTTTTGTCGATTTTCTGCATTATCGTTAAATCCAGGTGGAGGTATCACACCATCCAATCTCTTTTTTGTTGATCTTCTGCATTATCGTTAAATCCAGGTGGAGGTATCACACCATCCAATCTCTTTTTTGTCGATCTTCTGCATTATCGTTAAATCCAGGTGGAGGTATCACACCATCCAATCTCTTTTTTGTTGATCTTCTGCATTATCGTTAAATCCAGGTGGAGGTATCACACCATCCAAATCTCTTTTTTGTCAATTTTCTGCATTATCGTTAAATCCAGGTGGAGGTATCACACCATCCAAATCTCTTTTTTGTCGATCTTCTGCATTATCGTTAAATCCAGGTGGAGGTACCACACCATCCAAATCTCTTTTTTGTCGATTTTCTGCATTATCGTTAAATCCAGGTGGAGGTATCACACCATCCAATCTCTTTTCTGTTGATCTTCTGCATTATCGTTAAATCCAGGTGGAGGTATCACACCATCCAATCTCTTTTTTGTTGATCTTCTGCATTATCGTTAAATCCAGGTGGAGGTACCACACCATCCAAATCTCTTTTTTGTCGATCTTCTGCATTATCGTTAAATCCAGGTGGAGGTATCACACCATCCAATCTCTTTTTTGTTGATCTTCTGCATTATCGTTAAATCCAGGTGGAGGTACCACACCATCCAATCTCTTTTTTGTCGATCTTCTGCATTATCGTTGAATCCAGGTGGAGGTACCACACCATCCAAATCTCTTTTTTGTCGATCTTCTGCATTATCGTTAAATCCAGGTGGAGGTATCACACCATCCAAATCTCTTTTTTGTCAATTTTCTGCATTATCGTTAAATCCAGGTGGAGGTATCACACCATCCAAATCTCTTTTTTGTCGATCTTCTGCATTATCGTTAAATCCAGGTGGAGGTACCACACCATCCAAATCTCTTTTTTGTCGATTTTCTGCATTATCGTTAAATCCAGGTGGAGGTATCACACCATCCAATCTCTTTTCTGTTGATCTTCTGCATTATCGTTAAATCCAGGTGGAGGTATCACACCATCCAATCTCTTTTTTGTTGATCTTCTGCATTATCGTTAAATCCAGGTGGAGGTACCACACCATCCAAATCTCTTTTTTGTCGATCTTCTGCATTATCGTTAAATCCAGGTGGAGGTATCACACCATCCAAATCTCTTTTTTGTCAATTTTCTGCATTATCGTTAAATCCAGGTGGAGGTATCACACCATCCAAATCTCTTTTTTGTCGATCTTCTGCATTATCGTTAAATCCAGGTGGAGGTACCACACCATCCAAATCTCTTTTTTGTCGATTTTCTGCATTATCGTTAAATCCAGGTGGAGGTATCACACCATCCAATCTCTTTTCTGTTGATCTTCTGCATTATCGTTAAATCCAGGTGGAGGTATCACACCATCCAATCTCTTTTTTGTTGATCTTCTGCATTATCGTTAAATCCAGGTGGAGGTATCACACCATCCAATCTCTTTTTTGTTGATCTTCTGCATTATCGTTGAATCCAGGTGGAGGTACCACACCATCCAAATCTCTTTTTTGTCGATCTTCTGCATTATCGTTAAATCCAGGTGGAGGTACCACACCATCCAAATCTCTTTTTTGTCGATCTTCTGCATTATCGTTAAATCCAGGTGGAGGTATCACACCATCCAAATCTCTTTTTTGTCGATCTTCTGCATTATCGTTAAATCCAGGTGGAGGTACCACACCATCCAAATTTTTTTTTTGTCGATTTTTTGCATTATCGTTAAATCCAGGTGGAGGTATCACACCATCCAATCTCTTTTCTGTTGATCTTCTGCATTATCGTTAAATCCAGGTGGAGGTATCACACCATCCAATCTCTTTTTTGTCGATCTTCTGCATTATCGTTAAATCCAGGTGGAGGTATCACACCATCCAAATCTCTTTTTTGTCGATTTTCTGCATTATCGTTAAATCCAGGTGGAGGTATCACACCATCCAATCTCTTTTTTGTTGATCTTCTGCATTATCGTTAAATCCAGGTGGAGGTATCACACCATCCAATCTCTTTTTTTGTCAATTTTCTGCATTATCGTTAAATCCAGGTGGAGGTATCACACCATCCAATCTCTTTTTTTGTCAATTTTCTGCATTATCGTTGAATCCAGGTGGAGGTATCACACCATCCAAATCTCTTTTTTGTCGATCTTCTGCATTATCGTTGAATCCAGGTGGAGGTATCACACCATCCAAATCTCTTTTTTGTCGATCTTCTGCATTATCGTTAAATCCAGGTGGAGGTATCACACCATCCAAATCTCTTTTTTGTCAATTTTCTGCATTATCGTTGAATCCAGGTGGAGGTACCACACCATCCAAATCTCTTTTTTGTCGATCTTCTGCATTATCGTTAAATCCAGGTGGAGGTATCACACCATCCAAATCTCTTTTTTGTCGATCTTCTGCATTATCGTTAAATCCAGGTGGAGGTATCACACCATCCAAATCTCTTTTTTGTCGATCTTCTGCATTATCGTTAAATCCAGGTGGAGGTATCACACCATCCAAATCTCTTTTTTGTCAATTTTCTGCATTATCGTTGAATCCAGGTGGAGGTACCACACCATCCAAATCTCTTTTTTGTCGATCTTCTGCATTATCGTTAAATCCAGGTGGAGGTATCACACCATCCAAATCCCTTTTTTGTCAATTTTCTGCATTATCGTTAAATCCAGGTGGAGGTATCACACCATCCAAATCTCTTTTTTGTCGATCTTCTGCATTATCGTTGAATCCAGGTGGAGGTATCACACCATCCAATCTCTTTTTTGTCGATCTTCTGCATTATCGTTAAATCCAGGTGGAGGTATCACACCATCCAAATCTCTTTTTTGTTGATCTTCTGCATTATCGTTGAATCCAGGTGGAGGTATCACACCATCCAATCTCTTTTTTGTCGATCTTCTGCATTATCGTTAAATCCAGGTGGAGGTATCACACCATCCAAATCTCTTTTTTGTCGATCTTCTGCATTATCGTTAAATCCAGGTGGAGGTATCACACCATCCAAATCTCTTTTTTGTCAATTTTCTGCATTATCGTTAAATCCAGGTGGAGGTATCACACCATCCAATCTCTTTTTTGTCGATCTTCTGCATTATCGTTGAATCCTGGTGGAGGTATCACACCATCCAAATCTCTTTTTTGTCGATTTTCTGCATTATCGTTGAATCCAGGTGGAGGTATCACACCATCCAATCTCTTTTTTGTCGATCTTCTGCATTATCGTTGAATCCTGGTGGAGGTATCACACCATCCAATCTCTTTTTTGTCGATTTTCTGCATTATCGTTGAATCCAGGTGGAGGTATCACACCATCCAATCTCTTTTTTGTCGATTTTCTGCATTATCGTTGAATCCAGGTGGAGGTATCACACCATCCAATCTCTTTTTTGTCGATCTTCTGCATTATCGTTGAATCCTGGTGGAGGTATCACACCATCCAATCTCTTTTTTGTCGATCTTCTGCATTATCGTTGAATCCAGGTGGAGGTATCACACCATCCAATCTCTTTTTTGTCGATCTTCTGCATTATCGTTGAATCCTGGTGGAGGTATCACACCATCCAATCTCTTTTTTGTCGATTTTCTGCATTATCGTTGAATCCAGGTGGAGGTATCACACCATCCAATCTCTTTTTTGTCGATTTTCTGCATTATCGTTAAATCCAGGTGGAGGTATCACACCATCCAATCTCTTTTTTGTTGATCTTCTGCATTATCGTTGAATCCAGGTGGAGGTATCACACCATCCAATCTCTTTTTTGTCGATCTTCTGCATTATCGTTAAATCCAGGTGGAGGTATCACACCATCCAATCTCTTTTTTGTCGATCTTCTGCATTATCGTTAAATCCAGGTGGAGGTATCACACCATCCAATCTCTTTTTTGTCGATCTTCTGCATTATCGTTAAATCCAGGTGGAGGTATCACACCATCCAATCTCTTTTTTGTCGATCTTCTGCATTATCGTTGAATCCAGGTGGAGGTATCACACCATCCAATCTCTTTTTTGTCGATCTTCTGCATTATCGTTAAATCCAGGTGGAGGTATCACACCATCCAATCTCTTTTTTGTCGATCTTCTGCATTATCGTTGAATCCAGGTGGAGGTATCACACCATCCAATCTCTTTTTTGTCGATCTTCTGCATTATCGTTGAATCCTGGTGGAGGTATCACACCATCCAATCTCTTTTTTGTCGATTTTCTGCATTATCGTTGAATCCAGGTGGAGGTATCACACCATCCAATCTCTTTTTTGTCGATTTTCTGCATTATCGTTAAATCCAGGTGGAGGTATCACACCATCCAATCTCTTTTTTGTTGATCTTCTGCATTATCGTTGAATCCAGGTGGAGGTATCACACCATCCAATCTCTTTTTTGTCGATCTTCTGCATTATCGTTAAATCCAGGTGGAGGTATCACACCATCCAATCTCTTTTTTGTCGATTTTCTGCATTATCGTTAAATCCAGGTGGAGGTATCACACCATCCAATCTCTTTTTTGTCGATCTTCTGCATTATCGTTGAATCCTGGTGGAGGTATCACACCATCCAATCTCTTTTTTGTCGATCTTCTGCATTATCGTTGAATCCAGGTGGAGGTATCACACCATCCAATCTCTTTTTTGTCGATCTTCTGCATTATCGTTGAATCCTGGTGGAGGTATCACACCATCCAATCTCTTTTTTGTCGATTTTCTGCATTATCGTTGAATCCAGGTGGAGGTATCACACCATCCAATCTCTTTTTTGTCGATCTTCTGCATTATCGTTGAATCCTGGTGGAGGTATCACACCATCCAATCTCTTTTTTGTCGATCTTCTGCATTATCGTTGAATCCAGGTGGAGGTATCACACCATCCAATCTCTTTTTTGTCGATCTTCTGCATTATCGTTGAATCCAGGTGGAGGTATCACACCATCCAATCTCTTTTTTGTCGATTTTCTGCATTATCGTTAAATCCAGGTGGAGGTATCACACCATCCAATCTCTTTTTTGTCGATCTTCTGCATTATCGTTGAATCCAGGTGGAGGTATCACACCATCCAATCTCTTTTTTGTCGATCTTCTGCATTATCGTTGAATCCTGGTGGAGGTATCACACCATCCAATCTCTTTTTTGTCGATCTTCTGCATTATCGTTGAATCCAGGTGGAGGTATCACACCATCCAATCTCTTTTTTGTCGATCTTCTGCATTATCGTTGAATCCTGGTGGAGGTATCACACCATCCAATCTCTTTTTTGTCGATTTTCTGCATTATCGTTGAATCCAGGTGGAGGTATCACACCATCCAATCTCTTTTTTGTCGATTTTCTGCATTATCGTTAAATCCAGGTGGAGGTATCACACCATCCAATCTCTTTTTTGTTGATCTTCTGCATTATCGTTGAATCCAGGTGGAGGTATCACACCATCCAATCTCTTTTTTGTCGATCTTCTGCATTATCGTTAAATCCAGGTGGAGGTATCACACCATCCAATCTCTTTTTTGTCGATCTTCTGCATTATCGTTAAATCCAGGTGGAGGTATCACACCATCCAATCTCTTTTTTGTCGATCTTCTGCATTATCGTTAAATCCAGGTGGAGGTATCACACCATCCAATCTCTTTTTTGTCGATCTTCTGCATTATCGTTGAATCCAGGTGGAGGTATCACACCATCCAATCTCTTTTTTGTCGATCTTCTGCATTATCGTTAAATCCAGGTGGAGGTATCACACCATCCAATCTCTTTTTTGTCGATCTTCTGCATTATCGTTGAATCCAGGTGGAGGTATCACACCATCCAATCTCTTTTTTGTCGATCTTCTGCATTATCGTTGAATCCTGGTGGAGGTATCACACCATCCAATCTCTTTTTTGTCGATTTTCTGCATTATCGTTGAATCCAGGTGGAGGTATCACACCATCCAATCTCTTTTTTGTCGATTTTCTGCATTATCGTTGAATCCAGGTGGAGGTATCACACCATCCAAATCTCTTTTTTGTCGATCTTCTGCATTATCGTTAAATCCAGGTGGAGGTATCACACCATCCAATCTCTTTTTTGTCGATCTTCTGCATTATCGTTAAATCCAGGTGGAGGTATCACACCATCCAATCTCTTTTTTGTCGATCTTCTGCATTATCGTTGAATCCTGGTGGAGGTATCACACCATCCAATCTCTTTTTTGTCGATTTTCTGCATTATCGTTGAATCCAGGTGGAGGTATCACACCATCCAAATCTCTTTTTTGTCGATCTTCTGCATTATCGTTAAATCCAGGTGGAGGTATCACACCATCCAATCTCTTTTTTGTCGATCTTCTGCATTATCGTTGAATCCTGGTGGAGGTATCACACCATCCAAATCTCTTTTTTGTCGATCTTCTGCATTATCGTTGAATCCAGGTGGAGGTATCACACCATCCAAATCTCTTTTTTGTCGATCTTCTGCATTATCGTTAAATCCAGGTGGAGGTATCACACCATCCAATCTCTTTTTTGTCGATCTTCTGCATTATCGTTGAATCCTGGTGGAGGTATCACACCATCCAATCTCTTTTTTGTCGATTTTCTGCATTATCGTTGAATCCAGGTGGAGGTATCACACCATCCAATCTCTTTTTTGTCGATTTTCTGCATTATCGTTGAATCCAGGTGGAGGTATCACACCATCCAAATCTCTTTTTTGTCGATCTTCTGCATTATCGTTAAATCCAGGTGGAGGTATCACACCATCCAATCTCTTTTTTGTTGATCTTCTGCATTATCGTTGAATCCAGGTGGAGGTATCACACCATCCAATCTCTTTTTTGTCGATCTTCTGCATTATCGTTAAATCCAGGTGGAGGTATCACACCATCCAATCTCTTTTTTGTCGATTTTCTGCATTATCGTTAAATCCAGGTGGAGGTATCACACCATCCAATCTCTTTTTTGTTGATCTTCTGCATTATCGTTGAATCCAGGTGGAGGTATCACACCATCCAATCTCTTTTTTGTCGATTTTCTGCATTATCGTTGAATCCAGGTGGAGGTATCACACCATCCAATCTCTTTTTTGTCGATCTTCTGCATTATCGTTGAATCCAGGTGGAGGTATCACACCATCCAAATCTCTTTTTTGTCGATTTTCTGCATTATCGTTAAATCCAGGTGGAGGTATCACACCATCCAATCTCTTTTTTGTCGATTTTCTGCATTATCGTTAAATCCAGGTGGAGGTATCACACCATCCAATCTCTTTTTTGTCGATCTTCTGCATTATCGTTGAATCCAGGTGGAGGTATCACACCATCCAATCTCTTTTTTGTCGATTTTCGGCATTATCGTTAAATCCAGGTGGAGGTATCACACCATCCAATCTCTTTTTTGTCGATCTTCTGCATTATCGTTGAATCCTGGTGGAGGTATCACACCATCCAATCTCTTTTTTGTCGATTTTCTGCATTATCGTTAAATCCAGGTGGAGGTATCACACCATCCAATCTCTTTTTTGTCGATCTTCTGCATTATCGTTGAATCCAGGTGGAGGTATCACACCATCCAAATCTCTTTTTTGTCGATTTTCTGCATTATCGTTAAATCCAGGTGGAGGTATCACACCATCCAATCTCTTTTTTGTCGATTTTCTGCATTATCGTTAAATCCAGGTGGAGGTATCACACCATCCAATCTCTTTTTTGTCGATCTTCTGCATTATCGTTGAATCCAGGTGGAGGTATCACACCATCCAATCTCTTTTTTGTCGATTTTCTGCATTATCGTTAAATCCAGGTGGAGGTATCACACCATCCAATCTCTTTTTTGTCGATCTTCTGCATTATCGTTGAATCCTGGTGGAGGTATCACACCATCCAATCTCTTTTTTGTCGATCTTCTGCATTATCGTTGAATCCTGGTGGAGGTATCACACCATCCAAATCTCTTTTTTGTCGATCTTCTGCATTATCGTTGAATCCTGGTGGAGGTATCACACCATCCAATCTCTTTTTTGTCGATTTTCTGCATTATCGTTGAATCCAGGTGGAGGTATCACACCATCCAATCTCTTTTTTGTCGATTTTCTGCATTATCGTTGAATCCAGGTGGAGGTATCACACCATCCAATCTCTTTTTTGTCGATCTTCTGCATTATCGTTAAATCCAGGTGGAGGTATCACACCATCCAATCTCTTTTTTGTCGATTTTCTGCATTATCGTTGAATCCAGGTGGAGGTATCACACCATCCAATCTCTTTTTTGTCGATTTTCTGCATTATCGTTGAATCCAGGTGGAGGTATCACACCATCCAATCTCTTTTTTGTCGATTTTCTGCATTATCGTTGAATCCAGGTGGAGGTATCACACCATCCAATCTCTTTTTTGTCGATCTTCTGCATTATCGTTGAATCCTGGTGGAGGTATCACACCATCCAATCTCTTTTTTGTCGATTTTCTGCATTATCGTTGAATCCAGGTGGAGGTATCACACCATCCAATCTCTTTTTTGTCGATTTTCTGCATTATCGTTAAATCCAGGTGGAGGTATCACACCATCCAAATCTCTTTTTTGTCGAATTTCTGCATTATCGTTGAATCCAGGTGGAGGTATCACACCATCCAATCTCTTTTTTGTCGATCTTCTGCATTATCGTTGAATCCAGGTGGAGGTATCACACCATCCAATCTCTTTTTTGTCGATCTTCTGCATTATCGTTGAATCCAGGTGGAGGTATCACACCATCCAATCTCTTTTTGTCGATCTTCTGCATTATCGTTAAATCCAGGTGGAGGTATCACACCATCCAATCTCTTTTTTGTTGATCTTCTGCATTATCGTTGAATCCAGGTGGAGGTATCACACCATCCAAATCTCTTTTTTGTCGAATTTCTGCATTATCGTTAAATCCAGGTGGAGGTATCACACCATCCAATCTCTTTTTTGTCGATCTTCTGCATTATCGTTGAATCCAGGTGGAGGTATCACACCATCCAATCTCTTTTTTGTCGATCTTCTGCATTATCGTTGAATCCAGGTGGAGGTATCACACCATCCAATCTCTTTTTTGTCGATCTTCTGCATTATCGTTAAATCCAGGTGGAGGTATCACACCATCCAATCTCTTTTTTGTTGATCTTCTGCATTATCGTTAAATCCAGGTGGAGGTACCACACCATCCAAATCTCTTTTTTGTCGAATTTCTGCATTATCGTTAAATCCAGGTGGAGGTATCACACCATCCAAATCTCTTTTTTGTCGAATTTCTGCATTATCGTTAAATCCAGGTGGAGGTATCACACCATCCAAATCTCTTTTTTGTCGAATTTCTGCATTATCGTTAAATCCAGGTGGAGGTACCACACCATCCAAATCTCTTTTTTGTCGATCTTCTGCATTATCGTTGAATCCAGGTGGAGGTATCACACCATCCAAATCTCTTTTTTGTCGATCTTCTGCATTATCGTTTAATCCAGGTGGAGGTCGGACAATATCCGAATTCCTTTTATTGTAAAACTCTTTTCCGTGGGAACAAATGCACAATCCACACAAAATCAAGAAAATTAACGCAATGTAAACTTTCCTTTCCATGCTTTCGTATGCTGACTCTCAACTTATAATATCAAATACTCGTGCTTTTCTACATGTCCAAGTATAAGTAATTTTGGTCTGGGAGAAAAAAATGATTTATATTGACGGAAATTAAGTGGATACAGTCCTATAGCGCCATCGCGTGCTATCATTACCATACTGTTGCTATTTTACTACGCCCAATTTTAATAATCTTCTTGAAGCTGTTTGAGAAATTTTTACCACTTCTCTCATTACTTACAAATATGGATGTTCTTGTTTTACTTGGTGAATTTTACTTCTCACATAATAATCTATGGTTTCGGAAACTTACAGCAAAACTTCTCAGCACGTTTACAAAAAGTATGTTTTGTTCTGACTTGGCTTTCACTGAGCAGTGTTCACCACGAAATTGGATAAGTCAGCTTTGTAGATATGCATTTTCCCAAGACAAAAATAATTAAGAAACGTTTGTGAAAGCAAAATGTAACTTTGCAAATGTTGGACATCATTGCTCTAAACACATTGCAAAGGAAGCTAAATTACAATATCCTGTCTGTTAGTAAACAATCTACGCGTTTTAAAGAAAGATTAGTTTTAACAATTTTAATCCCTGCGTAATCCCGTCGGATGGTCTATTTCTGGATTATCATTGAAATCCCGTCGGATGGTCTATTTCTGGATTATCATTGAAATCCCGTCGGATGGTCTATTTCTGGATTTTCATTGAAATCCCGTGGGATGGTCTATTTCTGGATTATCAATAAAGTCCCGTCGGATGGTCTATTTCTGGATTATCATTGAAATCCCGTCGGATGGTCTATTTCTGGATTATCATTGAAATCCCGTCGGATGGTCTATTTCTGGATTATCATTGAGGTTTCACACTATCCGAATCTCTATTTCCTCTATATTTTACATTGTCATAGAAAGGGAGGTAACAAAATATCCGAATCCCTTTTTTGTCGATTGTCTGGTTTGTTGTTCAATCCGTGTTGAGGTCTCACAAAGTACGAATCAAATTTTTGTCGAATTTCCGTTTTTCATCAAACTCTTTTCCGTCGAAACAAAATAATATTCCACGCATGATAAGTAAAAGTAACATATTGCGAACTTTCCTTTCCATGCTTTCAATCTCAATATCAAAACTCTTACAACACAATATCGCTCCCCGTTAGGTTTGTTACCAGGCAAATGGATGCGTGTTACACGGGATCTTATCCCTGCGGGCAATGCGTCCTTCGTGAAAACTATGGTTCACCCAGTATGCACACATTTACTAAATTAATAGGAAGGGTGAAGATTTCCCAGCATATGTCTTGTAAGAGAATTGGAATATATGTCGCCACATCCATTAACTGCAAAGAGCAATATGTGGGTAAACAAAAACAGCTTTTCCACCGTAGACCAAGGGTCACATGGGCCAAGTTTGGCACAATGAAGCGGTACGACGGAACGGCACTTTTTTGTCACTTGCGTTTGCTTTTCAACCGTTAACGTATGTGTCTGCTGCACAAAGACTTGATTCATATTGAGAACGTTTTGCATAAAAGCAGTTATTACCCCATAAAACCCTTTGAGATTGTTTTTAAGAGTATACACACATATATATATATGTACATATACAAAAAATAGTTGAAAATAGACTCGAAACATATGAAGAAGAACGTACACAAAATGTGAACAGATACCCGTTGACGGACGAACAATGAATCAGAAAGCTACAAGGATTTCACGAAGAAAGCGAGTTGTGGGGTTAAGGTTTTCTCGTGAGGTCCGGATTAAGTAACATTGTGTGGTGAACTTGAGCGAAACCACGTTGTACGCGAGTCACTAAGAAAAACATGTGGAGCCACATGTGGCGCTGGAATTTTCCTGTCTATCCCAATGCATGCCAATGCATGAAGAATTACTTGTTTATAATAATTAATGGATTTGCGGTAATTGATTTGTTGGACTTTGTAAAAACGTTTCTTTTGCGAAATATTGTATTTCAGTTTCAGTATAGTCTTTTGGTGTCCTGAAAGTGAAAGCGAACGAAGTAATGAGAAGTTGTTGGAAAAGTTAGAGCGCCGGTATGGAATTAGGGGGAATACCCTACAATTCCGCAGTTACCTTGTAGGTAGAAGTCAATGCACTAGAATAGGAAATTCTGTGTCGGATATTAAACCGATAACATGCGGTTGTCCACAGGGTTCGCCATTAGCTCCTTTGCTTTTTTTATTGTACATTAATGACCTTCCGCAAGTATCCACTTTCACAACCAAATTATTTGCTGACGACACGGTTCTTTCCATGACCTCCCCATCACTTACTGACTTACAATCCCGTGTTAACGAACAACTCACAAATGTTGACAACTATTAAGGCACAATCGAGTTTCCCTCAACATTCGGAAAACAAAGTTCCTATTGTTTTCACCTTCCACTTCAAGCACTAGCGATTTCACCATCACCATCGGACATGAAAAACTTTTGCGATCAGATATTATTAAGTACCTCGGTGGTATTGATGACAAACTAACCTGGACAACTCATGTACATTATTTGGAAAAGAAATTGTCACAAGCATACGGCACTTTTTTTCAGTTGCGAAATTATCTTGACGTTAAAACGTTAAGAAACGTTTACTATTCATTTGTATATTCCCATATTCAGTACGCTATTGGTGCTTGGGGTGGAGGATCGGCACTCTCACTGAAAAAACTCAACACTATTCACAATAACATACTCCGTTCCATAACCTTTAGTTCCTTTTAAAGCCACGTCACGCCATTATACAAGAAATTAGATCTCATAAAAATTAGAGACATTTACAAACTCGAACTGGCCAAAGCAATGCACGATTTCCATACCGGCAATCTACCGGCTTCCTAGAACTCGTTATTTTCGTTAGTAGACACAGTGGACGAGTGGACGATCATTTCACAAGAAATGCATCGAAAAAGAACCTATTTCACCCAAGGGTTAACACCACCTTCGGCTTACACATGGTAAAATTTAGGGGTCCACAGATATTGGAGGTAATAAACCCTTCCATTAGATCGCTCTCCCGTCAATCATTTAAAAAAAAATCCGCCTATTTTTCACAGCTCAGTATTAACCTCATTTTCATCCACCCTGTTAGCAGTCCGTTTTTCCCTTTTTCTTCGTAGTCCTCTTGTCGTTTATTGCGTTTTTCCTTTCCTTTCTTTCTGTTTTTTTCTTGTGTTTTTATTTGTACTCCACTGTACACTCTACGCTTAAATGAACAATTTACTGCCGTAGGATCCGTTGTTGTTTCAGACCTAGGAGCGCTGCACGCCAACATCACAACGTGCGATCGACCATCAGCAAGACCTACGATGATTCAACAAGCGCAACCTCCATACAATCCCGACCGTCTCCAACCGAAACCACCACGTTTGGACTGTCCTCGGGACGTTAAGGTCTGTCGATGTGGATCAAAGGAAACGTTCTGAGAACCGAGTTGGCGTTTGCGTTTCGATGGGTTTTGCTTTGGCCAGCACGGCCGGATGGCCACCTTCCGTCACATGCAGCTTGTCGCAACCCATCACCTCCCAGTGCGACTGGCTGCGATCCTACGGCAGACGGTGATTCTTTGTGAGGAAATCACCTTTACATGGGCGCCTGACTCGATAACCTTTATGGTTTTATCGGTGCCCATGCCATTTCATTTCCTTGTTTTTTGTTCGTCGCGTAGTTGCTTTTCTCGCAAAAATAAACATGATTTGATTTATAATCTATTGTGTTAATCTGAGGTTATGTTTAGAACATTTGAATTTGACCGCAAGAGCGAACTCGAGAGCACATTCATTTGCGACTCATCGACAATAAAAAAAATCACCTCAGGGCGGGTTTTGTGGCCCAGCGCCTGACCCATATAACAGATGGAAAACGTGATTGGGATTGTTTCCTGGCTTAATTGGCATCCAAAATTGGGGTGTAAAAAAAAGTCATTATTAAATCTCACATATTGTGAAAAAACAACAAGATTTATGCTGTCCAAAAGTTATGGGCGAGTTACTAACTACAGTTTTTTTGCTTAATTAAACAACAATATTTATATATTATCAAAATCTAATTCAATTAGTTGAAAATAGATTTAAAGCTTACTAAGAAAAGTGCACACATAACTCCCGTTTGAAGGACGACCAATGAATCAGAAGGCTACAAGGTTTTCACGACCAAAGCAAGTTGTCTTGGGGTTAAGGTTTTGTCCGCCGGACCGGATGTACTAACATTGTGTGGAACTTGAGCGTAAAAACGTTGCACGCGAGTCTCTACGAAAAGCTTGTGGAGACAGATGTGGCGTTGGAATTTTAACTTATGGTTAAATGCTTTCCATTGTTTTCTATTTGTACAGAATTCCTGACAAGTCTAATATACACACAGAATTTTTGCACTTTTACAAAATTCTGATCATGGTAATTACGCAAAAATAAAAATGTAAAGTCGTTATCTTAGCACAAAATTTGTAAAAAAACAGGGTAGGAAATATAACTATCAAATCGTCAGGCATGGCACATATACTTTTTACCTAAGGTCAAGGAGAGGCTGCGTAGACATGGCGGCTAAAATGTTGCGTACGTACTTATTACTGTGTTGCATCTAAAAGTCAGTTAAGTTTCAACAAATTGCAAATATGAATTCGTATGACATTGGTATATCAAGCAAAACAAGGCACAATTCATACTATTTTGGCCTAATTTTCAGGAAAGCCTGCATTGTATTTTTTGTCGAGTTTCTGCATTATTCTTGAATCCATTTGGAGGTCCCACCATATCCGAATCTCTTTTTTGTCGATCTTCTTCATTATCCTTGAATCCTGGTGGAGGTGCCACCATATCCGAATCTCTTTTTTGTCGATCTTCTTGATTATCCTTGAATCCTGGTGGAGGTGCCACCATATCCGAATCTCTTTTTTGTCGATCTTCTGCATTATCATTGAATCCTGGTGGAGGTGCCACCATATCCGAATCTCTTTTTTGTCGATCTTCTGCATTATCCTTGAATCCTGATGGAGGTTTCACCATATCCGAATCTCTTTTTTGTCGAGTTTCTGCACTATTCTTGAATCCATTTGGAGGTCTCACCATATCCGAATCACTTCTTTGTCGATCTTTTGCATTAACCTTGAATCCTGATGGAGGTGCCACCCTATATGAATCTCTTTTTTGTCGATTTTCTGCATTATCCTTGAATCCCGATGGAGGTTTTACCATATCCGAATCTCTTTTTTGTCGAGTTTCTGCATTATTCTTGAATCCTGGTGGAGGTGCCACCATATCCGAATCTCTTTTTTGTCGATCTTCTGCATTATCCTTGAATCCTGGTGGAGGTGCCACCATATCCGAATCTCTTTTTTGTCGATCTTCTGCATTATCCTTGAATCCTGATGGAGGTGCCACCCTATCTGAATCTCTTTTTTGTCGATTTTCTGCATTATCCTTGAATCCCGATGGAGGTTTTACCATATCCGAATCTCTTTTTTGTCGAGTTTCTGCATTATTTTTGAATCCATTTGGAGGTTCCACCATATCCGAATCTCTTTTTTGTCGATTTCCTGCATTATCATTGAAACCTGGTGGAGGAGGTCTCACCATATCCGAATCTCTTTTTTGTCGAGTTTCTGCATTATCGTCGAATCCATTTGGAGGTCCCACCATATCCGAATCTCTTTTTTGTCGATTTTCTGCATTATCCTTGAATCCCAATGGAGGTCTCACCTTGTCCGAATCCCTTTTATCGTTGAACGCTTTTCCGTGAGAACGAAAGTACAATCCACACAATATCAAGAAAAGTAACGTAATGTGTATTTTCCTTTCCATGCTGTTTAAATCCTGACTCTCAACTTGCAATATCAAATTTTTGTGTTTTCATACGTTCCCGAGTATAAGTGATTTTGGTCTGGGAGGAAAAAAGGCTTTATTATTACGGAAAACCTTTAGCGCCATCGTGTGCTTTACTTTCCATGCCGATTCTACTTTGCTGTAGACCAGTGAAATTTTAACATTTTTGGTCGAAAAAACAATTTTATGTGATAAAAGTAAACATGTGGATCCGTCAATAGGGACGAACCAGAAAGTATAAAATTTGACTTGAAAAGTTTTAGTTCGAATGCTAGCGCTATTAAATGGAAAATTACAATGCAATAGTTGGTTAATAATTTGCTTATAGACGTGTGTTGGCTTAGGGTAAATCATAGCAGTAAATCTATCATTGGCCGGTGTTACCTTTAAGGGCACGAACGTAGATAACAAGAACGAAGAAGATAATACAAGAATATATCCTTTTATACATGATTGCATGAAAATTCATCTATGATCGGGTGAAATTTTTCCGACTGGGGTGCGTAAGTTCGGTAATGAATAAACAATATGCGGCGGCCATTCCAAAACCCACACACAAAAACGCAAAATTCTGTTTGATGAAGTTGTCATACCCAGACCGTATCAACCACCGAATCCGACAGGAATTGACACGATTCGATTACCGCTGCACAGTCAGGAAGACTGTATAGTGAGTGGAACATGATCCACACAAACTTGCGCAGCATTTTCTATTCAAAATGAAGACCTTTCACCTCCCATCCGTCGTTAACAAACTCATGGTCATTTCTACATTGGACAGATATCAAGAAACTTTGGACACGCATCGCTGAACATCAACGATCGGCAAAATGGGAAGTGTGCAAACACGTGCTCGACAACCCGACCCACAGAGTTAAGTTTAGCGACCGCAAATCCATGCGTCGGTGAGAGACATGTATCGTCTCCTGCTCATTGAATCGCTGCATAAACAACATCAACACTTGCAACTTAAAGCGGGCAATACCTCTTTCCAACTATTTCTGTTCAAAACTTAGGGCCGATTTTTAGCTGCAGTATCTTTGTATTCGAAGGCATAACAAAAATATTGGGAAGCTATTTTTATAGCAAGGGATACGTTTTCGTACACGAGTCTCAAACAATTTTGAAAAAAACGTGCGATCATTATATTTAATCTAAAAGATACGACCGTTTGCAACTGTTCTGGTTACGCTGCGTGATTAGAATGATGTACCACAATCAATCTGTGACTACCTGTGTGATTATAATTTTAAAGAACAATTTAAAGAAACGCACCATCAGCATGGAAAAATGTTCAACTTGTGTTAGTTTTCGTTCACTGTATCAACTCACTTATAAATGCTTTGACAAATGCCTTATTCAGGGGTTCACAAATGGATTCATCAGGCTTGTCCACAAGCATATGAAAAATGCACAATGTTACAGGACCTACGATGCGATGCGCGTTTAAAATGCTTGAATGTCATTTGCTCAAACCACTAAGTGGCGACGGCAACGCTGGAGCGATGTCTGACAGAAATAGGAAGTCATTATGTTCGTACAACTGACTTGGAGGTCCACAATACAACAGCACACACAGAAATCTGTTAAATATCTTGCGGTGCCAGATCTGTCACCCAGCACATAGAACACAACACGCAACTGTATTCAATGTTGAGCAGAATGGGAGGCGCGACGAAAACACATACACTACGAAAATTCCCGTTTGTTTGAACTTGATTTATTAATAGCGGCTCGAGGCTCACGCTTTTGGTGAAAAAAGTCTGTTTTTCTTACAAATGTATATTTGCCTCCCGCAGAGTTATTAAAATATGATAGGAATTCCATTTTATGGCAAGTGATTACATGAGCCGCAAACAGTTTTAGAAAAAAAAAACGCATCAAATCCATGGTCTAATCTTTTTCCATGTAAATGCTTTAAGTGTAGTTGGTGTTGGTGTTGGCAAAAATTATAGTGGAAACAATATAACCCTTTTCAATTTGCCGGCAAATGTCGCCGATATTAGCTTATTGGCTTAGTGCCCAACTTGGTATTTTATGGCCAGTGGTTGGTTTCGTACACGAGTCACAAAAAGGTTTGGACATAACGCATAATGCAGAATTTGAATGAAGTCTGTTTGCAACTGCCGTGGTCACGCCCCATGCCTTTCACACGACAGTGATGACGTTTACATGCCACTACCACGTGATTTGTGAAATGTGCTCCAATCCATCTGTGACCACCTGTGTGTGATTATTATGTTTTTGCTTTGTGCTGATTGCAATTATCTGTCCCATAAATTAAGGTACATTTAAAACAATTATATTTCCAAATTATTTCGTCGCTATGTCATCAAAAAACAGAAAAACTGCACTAAAAGTAGCAGCGACCAAAAAATTTCGCTGTAGCGAAACGTCATACAAGGCGTTCGCGTCGTAGAGTGCCTCGTTTGCATCGGAAAAGAGCCTCATATTGTAGATATTGCAACTCTTTACTTTAATAAGACTGGGATGGTGCGTTTCTTCACTCAGTCACATTACATGACGTCATTTTGGGTGTTTATCATAACTTTAACCTCACCTTTGTGGTGACCTTATCTGATGTTTCTAACATTTCTAGTTACAAACTGTATTGCGAAAAATGTTGTGATAATGATCTTGAACAATCACCAGTGAAGTACCTCATCGTTTTACTAAGTTGTTACCGAAACCGATTATAGAGCACCACGAATTTATGCGGATAAATTAATCGAATCATTTAAGATGATTCGCAAACTCAGACAAAAAGTATTTCTACGACAGGATATCTGTGTTCCATACATCTTAGTATCGTGTTTTTTTCGGCGGTCTTTGCCTGCCTAAAATTGAATTACCGGTACTTATCGTTTGCCGAGAGTAGACAAATCGACAAGGCTTCAATAAATACTAATTGACGCGATAAATAAACCAATAACGGTCTCTCTAACCCATCATTCACTTGTTGTGCTCCGGTTTAATGCAAAATTACCAAACCAGCACTTTTACAAAATTTTCCTTTTGCGCCCATAAGCCTCGCTGGCAGCTCCCGCACGAATGAATCGCCTCGTATGACGTCACGCAACAATAATCTCACTTTCGCACGATTACGTTCGCAACGGTTCAAAGGTAAGTGTGATCGGCCGTATCTTAGAAACCTGTGACCGTATCAAGCTACTTATTTCACTAAAAACTGTAGAAACTTTTGACCATTTCATTGTTAACGCAGAAGTAATGCCATGCTTACGCATAACAAGGCGGGATCGCCCCACTGCGCAGGCCCTTTATATTTGGCGATCACAGCTCTAAGATTCTGATCATAAGGTTCACAGGCTTCGCAGCCAAGGCATTGCAGCCAAGCTGGATCAGCCACTTTTCACGACAAGTCGGATCGAGATCTGAAAAATCAAGCTCACGTTGAGGTTTGAACTCACGACCCTGGGCTAACCAGGCCCAACGCTCTACCAACTGAGCTACAGGAGCCCAGTGGCTTCACGGGGTATATTGTGGCCAAGGTACAATGGTACGCAAGCGCACAACTTGTCAGGCGACCTTCAAATGCGTAGAGGATCTCCACCACCGTAAACATTTCATTGTTAAGTTTTTTTTTATTTTCATTTTTCATTTTATATGCACTTTTAGGCTAAACTGTGAACCGGAGGTCTCTTCAGCTTTACTGAATAATGACACAACAAGCAAACGCTTTCATGTTTTAAAGTTCCATGTATTACTTTATATGTGATGTTTTGTGAAGCAAAGTATTTACAAAATATTCACTGCATCAAGAAAACACACTTGTAATTGGATGCAATCGTGGTGGTTAATAAATTGTTGATCACTTCTTCAAAAAATAATAAAAAAAAGTTTCCAGTAATTTCGATAATTTATTTTTACTATTGTTTAATCACGAAAATGATTCCATTCATTTGTTTTGTTTAACCTCATTTTTATTACATCACAGGTCTTATTTTCATTTCCGAACGTTTACGTGATACTGGATACCAACGGATTGAATCATCTGCTCTTGACTCCACACTGTAATACTTTCCGTTCAGGTTGGAATAACCACAATTCCCATACCACCAAGCTCCATGCCACAAACTAGCACAGTTTCCACCACTAAGTGAATCGTGATCTCGGTCATGTGTGGAGAATGGCCACTGACTGTGGTAATCCAGCCGATCAACTATTGGTGCAAATTTTTTAACAGTTTAGTTTGCGGTTCAGATGTTAACCAGCCAATCACATGGTATACAATTGAAAGCAGTGTATGTTTAATATATATAAGTTTTACGCAGTTTGTGAGTAACATTGATAAAAGTGCAAATTACATCATACTTGCGTAACATTTTGTTTTGTAATTCCGAATTTTTCGTATTGCGCTTTCAGATTTAGTAAAATTGCAATTTCAGTTCTTGGAGACATTTTTATCGATTTATTTTAAACTTTTGATTTTGACGTCTAGCGATTTTCACAAATATTAAAAAAAATTTGATTAACTGCCACACAAGTGATTGACTTGTATATTTACTTCAAAAGTACACGAACTGTTCTGGAAAAAACAGTCTTGCATAAAAAATGGGAATACGAGTAAATTTATCAGGTCATTAATTGGGTAATGACGCTTGTAAAATATTGGTTTAATTGACCAATACAATCCATAACGCTTGAAAAAGACCTTGCAGTTTTTTGTAGGATATAAACGGTCACCATGGTGATCTGCAGATGAGGATCTAAAATGTCTTTTCAGGAGGCACGCGACCGGATAGTATAAAATATTTTAGCACGCATCCTCATAAGAGTTTTGTAACTGACCCACGATTTAGAGCAGGGGATGCACAACCTGCGGCCGTACACATGCTTTATATTGCATTTGCATTGTCGACCGTGCATTTATGAAAACCTCAACAGGTTTTGCTTGGATGTTTGGCTTATTGAATTGGCCAGTCTTTGTTATTAAACAGACTAAAATTTTATTTTTACGTAGGAAATATTGTTGAATGCAAATTTCATTTCATTACATTACACTTTGAAGGCATAATTAAATGCGTAATTGTCAGTTTGGACTCACTGGCGACTGTTGGTAAAATAAAGTCCGTGAGATGCCGCCGGTATTAATAAAAAGGTTGTGCACCCCTGAGTTAGAGACTTTATTAAACCTCCTTTGTATCAAGCTAATTTATTTGAACGTGTTTGTTCACTTACCTGCGTCACCAGTGTACCCAGCAACAGTCAGACGGTAATTCTCCCATGATGAACCGATGCCGAAGTTACTGTCAAGATGGTACAAATAGGAACTCAAAAACTTGGCACTCAAACGCACGCATGTAGTTACCTGTACTTTGCATAATACTTTGTGTTATCGAAATTTTGCAGGTCAACGCGGAGTTCTTGACGTTTCCAACTTGTAAGTTCGTGCATCAGCTCCAAGCCTTAATTAATCAACAAACGTTAAATGTTTTTGTTTGGCTTTTACAAATGTTGTTGGAGTTTGGAGATGAAAATGCTTTGCTTGCACTAATGCGCAGCCCAAGATATGACAATCGTGACGACGAGAAAATACTAATAAATTTACACACAAGCCTATCTTCCTTGTTTAGTACATGAAATTACCACTGGAGGCACTAAAGAACTAAAACTAATTGGGAGTTGGTAAAATCTAAACAAACAAAAGAAACAATTGATTTAAATGCGGGTAATGCTAATGTCGCAATACCTAACCAAAACTCTCCAGTCAAGGGACCAAATCCCTTTTCATATTCTCTCCAGTCCCGATAGAATTCAGTTGAACCGTCAAATCTTTTCTGTACAACCTGAAAATTTAAAACAAACCTAATTGACGTTTTGTTTCGTCAGTAAGTGCGTTTTTGTTTGATATTTCCACGGGATGACTGCCTTCATTTGTTATGTCGCAATATATTTGGTAAGGTATAGTTACAGTAGTAACAAATACTTGTATAGAAAACGTTTGTATTTTGTCGGGTTTACAGGCTTCGCAGCCAAGACATTGGAGTTTAGCTGGATCAGCCACTTTTTCCCGTGAAGTCTGAGCGAGATTTGAAAAATCAAGCTCCTGGCAAACACGACCCAACGCTCTTCCAAATGAACTGCGGGAGCTCAGTGGTATTGTAGGGTCCACATTGTGGTCAAATACACTGGTGCGCAAGCGCACAACTTTCCATGTAACCTTCACATGCGTGTAGGGGATATCCACCACTATAATCACACAATGGGGTAAACATTTCATGTAACCGTATTACAGACAAGATTGACCTTTCTTTTAACTTTCACACGTGTAGTTGAATTACATTATAGTCTCTTGCCCAAAATAGACATGATTTTTCAAAAGTATCCTAAGCTTCAAAAGATACAAAAGTATCTCCATTCTCAGTAAACGATCTTGATCCTAAGCTTCATGTCAATTGCACCAAAATTACGGCTAAACTCAATTTTAAAGGTTCTTGCATGACGATCAGCTATCGTATCAACATTATTTACTGACTTTCCAGCCAAAGCACTACAGCTCAACTTGATCAGCAACTTTTCCCCGACAAGCTTTTTATATAAATCGATTAAACAAACACGTATTTTTCGCAGCTTCGGTGGCATTAACTCTTTTACATAACATTAAACCCATTTCTTTCAATTAAAAGTTAATTCCTGTTAAAATATTTTGCAATAACAAAAAAATGATTGAGTTCCAATACCATATCCGTGATATTTGTTTGCTTTGCAGACATAAACTAACCAGCCAACCACCGCCGTCTGTTTCCATGTCGCAATATCCTTGGAAAGGCCGTGGGGACGTCAAATTGTAGACTCCACTCTTTGTAACACCGTGCTGCAATGCGTCCTTGCAAGATGAAAAACTGCCTGGGATTCGAATACCGTGAAACTTGTAAATGTAAATTAATGACATTCTATCCAAAATGTAATAACGTATTAATGTTGAATCGATAATTTTGGTTTTGGTGATGGATTTTCATTCACTAATACCTGGCTTTTAATCAAAGATAAACATGGTTTGTGTAAGTTGCATCCTATTAACAGAACTTTTTCGCATTCATTTACGTCTCAATATAAGATTCATGGAATACAAACTAAACAGCGGCCTGATACTTATCAGCAACTTTTACATATTTAAAGTTTTTAAGTGTGTAATATTGTAATAGGAAGTCTGGTGAACACGGGTCGTGGGTGTCGCATAAAACTGCAATTTGTTTAAAAGTTACTGCACATCCGTCAACGACTACTTTATGAAATCATCATTTATCATTATGCAAGTGCCATCGAAATTTTCAAAGAAAACCAATTTATCTGTTTTTGCAAGTACAGACAGGCGTAACTGTGTATTAGGAGTCATCGGGAGTTGAGCAGAAATGACTATGTCATAACAAAATATAACCATTAATATAGCGACCATGCGCCAATTTCTTACTTATTTCACAATCCGACCCGATCCATCCACTTTTGCAAGAACAATGCTGATCGTTAACTCCGGACAAACATTCACCGTTGTTTGAACAAGTTCGTGAACAATCTTCATCTGAGATATTAATTATTAATTAGTGAGCAAGCTTTATTTCGCTTGTAATTTGTTTCACGTTTAGACTGCTTTGTTCACTTACGTTTGAACGAAAAATATTGATTTGATGAACCACAGGGTTGACTGGTAACACCACCGTTGGTCGAACCATTAAATGAGCGTCTTCCGTTTCTTGAATAAACCGTCACATAACCTCCTTTCTCTGAGATATTTATTGCTAATTCAAACAAATCACAACGTGTTGAATACGAAAACCTACGCGTCAAAATTCCAAAGTGAATGGCAGAGGCACAAACGGATGAATTTTTGTTGTACGAATTTGTCCCACAAACGTAGTTGGTCGAACAATCAGATGGACAAAATACGTCAGTTACAGAAAACTCGGTATTTCCTTTCGTGCTGCATTTCACTAAATTAATGGTAATGATAACATTAAATATTTTTTCAAACTTTACCGTTACCCGATGCGTACTTTCAAATGTATAAGAGGATCCTGCAAACGAACAAGATTCGCTTCTCACTCCGTTCCTGGTTATTCCTTTATATTCATGTATTGGGTCATTTTTATATATTTCAAAGTAGCCTCCATCATCTATGTAAATGAAATTTGGTATGATCTTGTATCAAAGAAAATCCGTATAACCTTCATCAGGTGGCCTAAATGAAATGGTGACAATTTTTGATACAACTTACTATCCATCAGTCCTGCGTGTATTGCAGCCAGACAAAGAGGACCTTTTGCGTAATCATCACTTCCACATAAATCCGAATATCTTTCCCTGCAGTTCGGTGGGCAGATTACTTTTGAAATTGAGTGATTTATATCTGACAACCTTGTGGCACACGATGCTGCGTCATTGCAAAAAAATTAATAGATTGAAATGCTAAGCTTTTCGAAAAGTTCTGTTTAATCGGTCAGTTTTAAAACAGCTTACCTATCATCGAGTTGCATTCATTTGGATATTGCCCAAAAAACAGCAGGAATTGTAAAGCTTGCAAATAATACTTCAACATGACTTCAATAAGACTAGAATGTATCTACGCTACAAGTAAACGCGAATTCTAAGGTCGCAAAATCGAATCAAATGTGCAACTGAAAGTAAGCTGCACGAAAGTTGCCCACTTATCTCTTCTAAAACCCCATACCTCCTCACAACACACAGCTGTGTCTAGTATAAA
Organism: Ascidia mentula; assembly: GCF_947561715.1. Lineage (NCBI taxonomy): Eukaryota > Metazoa > Chordata > Ascidiacea > Phlebobranchia > Ascidiidae > Ascidia > Ascidia mentula. Next base: position 16,324,995 of record NC_138568.1, on the reverse strand, counting down.
ATTTAATAGATGGCCGCGACAGCAACGCACCGGAACTGACGTAGTTTGTAAAGGAAATGCCACTCAACGTACCGCCGAATTGAAGCACCACGAATATTGCACACGTACCAAACTTTAAGCTGTGTCTAACATAGAAAAACATATCTTTCTGCATCTTTTCAAATATTGGGCAAATATTTTAATTTCAAACCGTGTTACTTGTTTTAATCGAGCAAATACGCAGTAGTCTTTGTAGTTGATCCATTTTGTTCATGTTCATGCCGGGTCAGTCTTTCAGTTTGTATAAATCAGTCAATGCGTTGTGGTTTTCGACTTTCTGTTTAAATGCGAATATTGAAAATGCAAATAGTAGACGCCTCTGTGCAAAACGAGACCAGCCCTTATCAGGGCTGCTATTGTTCGAATAGGAGAGGTCAAGTGCCAGTGGACACGAAAGGCATCACCATGGGTTGCGCCAGTGTTGTTTCCAGGCCTGCTGTTTCGGCCGATATTGTTGTGAAAGAGGTTGATCTTTTTCTTACGGATGATAACCTATATGTTAAGGCCCGTTTTGTGTTTAGAAAAGTTACTATTGGAGCTTAAAGTCGGTGTAGGATACAGATCCTTAATTGCCGTGTACTTTTTTATATGCGTGCAATTCTCAACCTTTTATTCCAATTTGCAGTTTCACAGCAAACAGATAAATAAAACTAGAATAAACACGATTTAAAACTAAATGCCTACACGGCTCCACCTTATTCAAATAGAATGCAACTTATCACAGCCAAGAAGGCATTAAAATAACGTAGAAATAACTAGATTGCAATGGATACACTAACTCAACATTACAAGCACGCGCACAACCCAAACACAAAATAAGTTTCCGCGCATGAGTGCACCCACAGAAATCATACTCAGTTCTGTCCGTTACATTCCGACCCCTAAATAATGACCACATAATTATTTATCAATAAAACGGCAGAACAAACACTAAACAACACCACACACAAGTCATGCTGCCTCCAGGAGACAAATCTTACGTACATCGCGTTTGAATACAGCACGCGCAGTACGAACACACACTCTGCGAACAGATCCTTCCTTGTCGGGGAAGACCTCTTCAATCATTCCTTTTGGCCAATCACCGCGTGGTGTCTGGTTATCAGCAATTAAAACTAAATCTCCAACAGCAAGGTTTCGCGAAGGATGCATCCACTTCTGACGCACCTGGAGCAAAGGCATATATTCGCGCATCCAGCGCTCCCAAAACCGATCAGCCAACATCTGCGCCATGCGCCAGGATCGACGATAACCATCTGCCTTGCAAAAAACTCCAGGAGAGAGGGAAGGATGAAGCGAATTGATCAACAACCCATTTGGTGTGAGAGCCTTCAAATCCTTGGCATCGTCACTAACTGATGTTAGCGGACGATTGTTCAGTATACGTTCTACCTCACTTATTAAGGTCGTTAAGGTATCATCGGTCAAAGAAGTGCTCCCAAGCAAAGCGCACAGAATCCGTCGAACTGACCGGATGATTCTCTCCCATATTCCTCCCTGATGACTGGCCGCTGGTGGGTTAAAATGCCAATTCGTCCCAACTTGCAGCAAACTTGAATGGACATGATGTTGATTCCATTGACTGATTCTTTCCCGAAGCTCCTGCTCTGCGCCGACAAAATTTGTTCCATTGTCGCTAAACATATCAGTCGGGACACCACGGCGACAAGTGAAACGACGATATGCGTTAATAAACGCCGAGGTATCCAGTAACGGAGACACTTCCAAATGCACTGCCCTTGTGCATAAACACGTAAAAACACAAACGTAGCGTTTAACTTGACTTCTTCCAAGCTTCACAAAGAGAGGCCCCATATAATCTACACCAGTACTTGAAAACGGAGGTTTTCCAATTGTAACTCGCTCCAGAGGCACCTGCCCCAATATCTGCGTCCCGGGTTTAGCGCTCCTTAATTTGCACAAAAGGCATTTCCGCAAAACACTTCTCACCGCGGAATGTCCTTTAATTATCCAGTACTTGAGTCTTAGGGAAGCAAGAACATGTAGCACCCCACAATGTCCTTCTCTAATGTGGCAGTCCATGACTAGCAATTCGGTGACATGGTGCCGATACGGCATGATGATTTGATGCATACGTTCTTGGTCCAAATTCGCTCGTTGCAGTCGTCCTCCAACATACAGTACATCCTTAACGCGACACGGGTTGAGAGGACACAAATTAGATTTGTAATTGGGTGTAGTAGTAGTATGGTGCAAAGCTTCTGCAAAACTCTCATAGTTCAACAAACATCTTACATCCTCCGGAAATGACTTTCGTTGCACAAGTCGAACAATGCTCAGTGTCGCATTTGTTATCTCGTGGGTTGTAAGTCCCTCAACTTCAAATGTTGGTCTTCTATCCTCTCGGCGAGAGAATTTCCAAATTATCCACCGTTTAAAACGCAGCAACCACGCGACCGCCTTCTGTAGCCTTTTGAAACACGAATAGCGAAGCAGCAAAAGATGCAGCACATCGGGAGACGCAATCGTGACATACACACGCCGCTGCCTCTTTATCTCCAAATCGTCCTGGAATAAACCAATTTCCAAATTCGGCCGGCTTGGCCAAAATTTCGCCTCCTTCTGCAAGAACTCCGGTCCTTCAAACCACGTCCGTACATTACTGTATCCCTTCGGCATTACACCACGCGAAGCAATATCCGCCGGGTTATCCTTGGTACCAACGTGATGCCACTGTGAAGGCTTCGTCAACTCATGAATCACAGCAAGACGGTTGGCGACAAATGTCTGAAATCTTGTTGAAGTGTTGTGGATATAGTGCAACACGGTCAACGAATCGGTCCAAAACATCACGTTGTCGATGACGTAATCCAACTCGCGCACCACCATAGCACCGAGCTTCGCCGTAATAACAGCGGCTACCAACTCAAGCCGCGGAACGGTAACGGGCTTTAAGGGAGTGACTCGGCTTTTGCCGCAAACTAATGAAATACTGACATGACCAACCGAGTCAACAAATCGAAGGTAGCACACTGCACCATATCCTAAATTACTAGCATCCCCAAAGCAATGTAATTGTACAGAAGTAAACCCTAAAGGTGGCCTTAAACAACGAGGAATGTGCAGGTGCTCCAACAGAGGCAATTGTCTAAGCCACTCTTCCCAGTGCACTAATGCATCTGAAGGAAGGGGGTCATCCCATCCTAAACTTAAGTTACAAAGACCCTGCAGAAGGCACCGCATGGGCAGAAGAAAAGGCTGAATGAAACCTAAGGGGTCGTACACTTGACTCATCATTGACAAAACCCCCCTACGGGTATATGGCTTGGGTGATATGTTTATTCTAAACCCAAAAGAATCCTTAACTATGTCCCATCGGACACCCAGTGTACGACCAACTAACTGGTGTTCAAAGTCTAAATCAAGGAAGGAAATATTGTGGTTTGAGCCAGGAAGTGACTCAAGAACCTCTGAAGAATTGCTCACAAATTTAGTCAAATGAAAACCCCCCATATCCAATATTGTGGTAACGTCCCTTACCAAGGTAATTGCTTGCTTCGTAGAAGCGACTGACACCAGCCAATCATCCACATAAAAATTGTTTGAAACACTCTTTGCAGCATCTTCACCAACAAGATGGCTGTTATCCGACACGGTCTTTTTCAATGCAAAACTTGCACAGCTGGGAGAACTTGTTGCTCCAAACAGGTGGACCATCATTTGATAATCAACTGGTGGCTTTGTGAAATTACCTGCAGGCCACCAAAGAAACCGCAAAGAGTCACAATCCACAGGCAGGACTCTAACCTGATGAAACATGGCTTTAATATCCGCTATAATTGCCACAGGGTCTTGGCGAAAGCGTAAAAGCACACCAACAAGAGAGTTGGTCAAATCAGGGCCGTGAAACAGATTGTCATTAAGAGATGTTCCTTTGAACGTTGCTGCACAGTCAAATACAATGCGAAACTTCTTCCCAGTGGCATGATGAGGAATATACCACGTTTTATCAGTACGCTTCAGACATTCATCCGGAATCCGACGAGCAAATCCGTTTTCAATGTAATTGGCAATCTTCTTCTTATATTGCTCACAAAGCTTCTCGACATTCTGTAAGCGACGCATAAGGTTCTTTAGTCTCTTCTCTGCCATATTTCTATTGTACGGCAGCTTTAGGTTATCAGACTTCCAGGGCAGGCTCATTTGGTAATGTCCATCCACCAAAGTGGCCGTGCTTTCCATCACAGCAAGAGCCCGCTTGTCCTCCAATGAGTATGTGGGCTTATGACCTCCCTGATCCATGAAGTCTCGTCCAAATATTTCATCAAGTTGACCACACTGATCACAGCTAGTCTGTACAAAATTTACTGATGCTTGAGGCTTTCCCCTGGTGCGTTCTGTACCAAACAGACACCATCCAAGTGGTGTATGTAATGCATCAGGTTCTCCATGACCTCCACGGATAATCTCTGTATATTCATGAACTTCAGGCAGATCAGCTGCCAGCAATAAATCAACCCCACCATCTCGAACCACAGGTAAGTTTAAATGGCTAATATGTGGGTATCTTAAACTGTCTTCGCCAACAGGAATGCTCCCAGCCAAGCTGGGTAATTTCGGAACAACCCTAACATCCGTTAGGTCATAGACGACATCAGCGTGTTGTCCCACACCATGAACAGAAAGAGTCACACAATAACTATCAATCTTATGCGTCCCCGCTATAGTTTCAATAGACAAAGGATTCAACCTGCCACTAAGCCCAAGCTTATCCATTAGACGAGAAGAGCACAGGGTCGTATTCGCACCATTATCCAAAAATGCATATGTAAGTACACATTTATCCGATGTAACAGTACGTACCTTGACGGGCACAACTTTCAATCGCACATTAAATGATCGAGCAGTAGACGTTGAAGCAACAACACCGACCCCATTTACCGTATCTGGGTCAATGGCGGCACTTGAGCTTCGCCCCTTACGTGACTGTCCCAATGCATTGTTAATCTTGCTCCAATGTAGCAGTGTATGATGCGACTTGCTACAACCTTTTACTTGGCATGTCTCCTCAGATGGACATGCATCAATGTAGTGTCCAGCCCCAAGGCACTTAAAGCACAGTCTGCAACGATGGGCCAACTGGTATTTCTCCTTGAGGGACCGTCCTATAAATGACTTGCAATCCTTTAAGCTATGTCGTCCACCGCAATCTCGACATTCCACCAACCCTTTACAATGATGTCCATCAGACTCCGTGTTCGCTACAACCGTATTAAACACACTTCGAGATTGTTTACCATACTGGTTCGTAACCTTTGTCTTTTGAGTGTCCCGCACAAGATATTTCATCATCGGCGACAGAATGTCTTCACACTTAACTTCCAAGAAATTAAGCAAAGTCTGGAACGTTGGAGATATTCCTTTGAGTCTAAGTTTCGAACACTTTGTAATGAACTGTGCAATATAATCCGGTGGCATTCTCTGAGCCACAGCCTCCAAATTCTGTGGCAAGTCCAGCGTGTAGCGACAACTCCATCTTCCAAACAATTTGTAACTTTCGGCTGCCTGCGCACGAAACATTTGCAAACCTCGAAAGTCATTTTCTCGCAGCTGGTTTCTTCCAATCAGTTTGTCCATATGTGCACGAAACACCAATTCAATTCGTCCATGACGATGGTGTAGTATTTTCAATGCTTCAGAATAGCCCATATCAGATGGCAAACTTTTGCATTCCACAATGTTAGACCTTGCACGTCCAGTGCAAAATTCACAAAGGTAACTAAGTTTTTCAGAGTTACTTAGGTTCGTTTGATTGATCTGACGATCAAAGTCATTCAGGAATTTGTGATAGTTGTACGGGTCACCATCAAACTTCTCTATGGTCAAGCGTGGCAAATTAAAACTTTGTTTGATCATTTCAGCAAAAAACACCATATCTGAAGTCGGTCTAGTACCTGATACTGCAGGTCCAAGAGGTTGGTTCATAGGGCTTTGATCAAGAGTCCCATATTCCACGTCAGCGTTTCTCCCTTTGCCTGGAATATCAGTATCGGTTGCAGGCAAAATACCAGTTTCCCTCCGAGACGGCGGCAAATCTTTATGCGCCCCGTCCAATTCTAACAGTGGACCCAACGAGTTTGATGCAACAAGTGGTGATTCGTGATCAGCACGAACATTTATAGATGCAGCATTAACATGTGGTCTTCCTAGTAGAAAAGGTGATGTTGGCGAAACATCATGAACCGAAACTTTTCCGCCACGCCGCTCATCGAAAGCCTTAGTCAAGCACGTCAAACGTTTCATTGGCAACCTTTTTCCTGGTGTACCATCTAACGCAATATCAGACAAAGATTCTGATGAAGAGCAACTCTCACTGACATGTTCAGCAGCCAGTGTGGCCTGTGCCACCTCTTCCCTGGCTTTAGCCATTTGCCTTTTCAATTCAAAGCTCTTTATTTTACCTTCAAGTTCTATACGTCGACGCTCAGATTCCATAGTTAAACGACGTTGTTCATCTTCCAACGTTAAACGACGTTGTTCATCTTCCAACGTTAAACGACGTTGTTCAGCTTCAACAAGCAGTTTTTCTTCCTCAATGGCAACTTGTTCCTGAGCATACTTTAGTGCCAGTGATTTTTCATCAACAAGTCTACGTGCACGCGAGCTGTTGGAACGCAAACTTTTTCCAAAGGAACCACAGTTTGTTGAAGCGTTTGATTTCCCTACAGAACCATTTCCCGAGCGCACAACGTCCAGTATTTTAAACAGTTCCTTAGAAACATTGGGCTCCTCGCCTGATTCATCCATTCCAATCAACTATGCACGTTGCGTATTACGTCACAATGTGAACAGATCACAGACGTAACTCAAAACAATGCAGTTTTGACTTTAGTTTTAAATTCAATGTAGGATACAGATCCTTAATTGCCGTGTACTTTTTTATATGCGTGCAATTCTCAACCTTTTATTCCAATTTGCAGTTTCACAGCAAACAGATAAATAAAACTAGAATAAACACGATTTAAAACTAAATGCCTACACGGCTCCACCTTATTCAAATAGAATGCAACTTATCACAGCCAAGAAGGCATTAAAATAACGTAGAAATAACTAGATTGCAATGGATACACTAACTCAACATTACAAGCACGCGCACAACCCAAACACAAAATAAGTTTCCGCGCATGAGTGCACCCACAGAAATCATACTCAGTTCTGTCCGTTACAGTCGGTATGCATGGGCTGTAGGGCGTCAACCCTTACCCCAATGGGAGAATCCTATTTAACTGTGCCTCAGCAGAAAAGGCGAAAGGTCTAGCAGCAGCCAAAAGAGCAAGAGGCAAAGTAGTGTATGGCACGGTACACTATAATAACGAGGCCCGGGTGCTATTGTCCAAAGTGCAGCAAGGAGTTAAAATGCCCAGCAATGCTGGAATACATGTCACGGTACGCCCCTGTTAAATTGCATATGACATGAAAAATTGAAAATAACTTAACTGTGAAATGGTCGGAACTTTCTACAATTTTTAGTGAATAGATACGTGTGTAGGATTCTAAGATACAGCCGATTCATTCGTGCGAGAGCTGCAAGAAACTCAAAGCGTAAGAGTAAGCTTAAAATTTTGTTGTTGGCATTGGGTTTCGATTAGTCGCTATACTGGGAGTTCAAATACATTTGCGATAATAACGTTTCGGGGAATATTTTACATATACACGAAACCAAGGTTTAAGTCATTTAACGATGTGGATATTTCAGCGGACAATGACAAGTTTTAACAGTCATTGCGTGACATTCCATTTTCTCCTCTTCCACTATGTGTCGCTGTTGCTCTAGCAACGTCACGTGATCTTACGTTTCAAATCGCAGTGCATGGCATTACAAGTTAAGTTAAGATTAGTCTGTTAGGTGTTCAATTGCATTCTCTATTATCATTGTGACAAGCAAACCATCACAGGGACTACATAAGCTATTCGCCCTGGATTGGAATTCATTCCCAAAAGCCTGATAGTAAACTGCTATTCGAATTAAAGTGTTTCTCATTGTAAATTCAACAGAGAGACAGTTGGAATAGACATTCAGGCATTTATTAGCCAACAGGCCTTTCGCCTCCACAGGATTTGTTGCGCCCAAAGGAGCCACAGTGTCTGATCAAGCTTGGGTGCCAAGCCTTGGCTGCGATGCCAGTGAACATTTCATCAAAAAATATGTAAGAAAAAAATATTAATTAAAATATTTAAATTTCATTATTTTGTTAATATTTGTTACCCTTTCATTTGGCAACATTTGAGTCAATCATATAGTTGTGCAGTGAGTTTAATCTGTGACTACACATTACACATACTTCCAAGCTCGCACCGAGAAAGAGCAAGACATGCAGCTCAAATAAAAGAGAGAGACGTAGAAAGAAGTCAACGTTCCTTTTTCCTAACCTTCCTTCAGAAAACGCCCGGCTTCGTCTCCCAATATGAAAACCCCATGGAAAAATCGAACTCAAACCAACGCTTTCATTTGCACGGTTTATTATGTAGCAATCTGCAGCAATTACAATTACGTGTTACGCCCCGGAAACCCTCTTTTACCTCAAAACAAATCACAGTTACGACTCATGCCACAAGAAATTTGCCATCCAGACAAACTCCAAACTTTGTTTCATTTCGCAGTATTAGAACTTAAATATTTGGGAAATCTTTTGTGGAATTTTTATTCTAACGCAATGCCCAAGTTCAAATAAATTGATCAGTTTGATGATTCACATCAATATGGCAATGTCACTATTCCGGTATATTCTCTTCTGTTTTTGTGCGCTCTTTCTTTTGTAAAGGAAATTACATGAAACTTCCACGTAAAAGGGAATTTCCCCCGTTTAGAGACCGGAAGTGTTTTTGTGTTGATGCATCGTCATATGCACCGAACCAAAATGCTGTTTTATTTTTTGAGAGGCATTAAATTCTGTGACCATTATGCAGTTTCCCGTGTTTATCCATTGCATTGATACGAAAGAACGTTGGTTCGATGGAATCACATTGCGCCTTTTGACGATGTCTTTGACATTATTTCATAGGTTTAATTGCCGATACCAGTCCTGATTGCATCCTGTACGAGTGGTTTTGACGAATCTGTTGCTTCGCTTGCACAAACATATTACTTACCAAGGTTTGACCTTCTCTATAGCTCCTGAGAGAAACTTATTGTGGCTATGCTAATGATCCCAAAGGTTCCCAGCAATATTTCCACAAATGCGTGACGGTTTCCAAAAATATTTCCATGTGTGTTGTCTGTTGTCTGTTGCTGTGTAAAATGTGAACATATCTACTTTACAAAATATTGAGGGGGGAAAATCTTAAACATATACGAAACCAAGGTTTAAGTCATATAGTGATGTGGATATTGCAGCGGACAATGACAAGTTTTAGCAGTCATTTCGTGACATTCCCCTTTTCCTCTTCCACTATGTGTCGCTGCTGCTCTAGTAATGTCACGTGATCTTACGTTTCAAATCGCAGTGCATGGCATTACAAGTTGAGTTAAGATCAGTCTGTTACATGTTCAATTGCATTCTCTATTATCATTGTGACAAGGCCATCAATACAGAGACTCCATAAGCTATTCGCCGGGGCTTGGAATTTATTCCCGAAAGCCTGATAATAAACTGTTATTCGAATTAATGTATTTGCCATTGTGAATTCTACACAGAGGCATTCAGGCAATTATTAGCCAACAGGCCTTTCGCCTCCACAGGATTTGTTGCGCCTATAGGGGCCACAGTGGCTGATCAAGCTTGGGTGCCAAGCCTTGGCTGCGATGCCAGTGAACATTCGATAAAAAGAGATAGAAGAAAAAACTACTAATTAAAATATTTAAATTCCATTTTTGTTCATATTTGTTACCTTTTCATTTGGCAACATTTCAGTCAATCGCATTCTTCCAAGCTCGCACCGAGAAAGAGCAAGACATGCAGCTCAAATACGAGAGAGACGAAGAAAGAAGTCAACGTTCTTTTTTCCCAACCTTCACTCAGAAAACTTCCCGCTTCGTTGCTTTCTTTTCTGAGTGTCAGAACCAAAATTAGTGGTTCTTAACCTTTCAAACTTATTGGAACCTCTGCAAGGATTCGTCGAACCCCGAAAACATGCAAAAATAGCAATAATTAGAATATATAGACTTAAAACGAAACGGAATACAAACTGAAATCAATCTAACACAATTGTAGTGAATTTAGGTTACTGTGTACAAGCAAATACATTTTTGCATGCAGGATGTTATGTTTTTTTGTTTACCGCAACTGGAATGCAATGGTGTTGAAGATGGGTCGGGGAGAGATGACTCAAGTCCGAGACTTAGAATTCGCATAATATTCCATTACCATACGTGGTCAGATATGGTCGCTCTATAAAGCATTCTTAACCTAACCACGGGAATGTGTTTTGATTGCACCACAGCACGAAAAAATATGTTTTGGAATGCCCTCTTCTGCACAACAGGCCCGGTTGTTCGCGAATTATTTTCGCACCGTCTGAAGCGACAGCGAGATTCATACCCGAAGTGGGATTTAAATAACCAAAACACCTTGACCCTCTGTATCGTAAAATCGTTGATAGGACAAATTGTTGTTAACGTTTAACTTTAAAATCAATAAAATAATCATGTACAGAACGTGACTCAAAACAAGTGCATTATTTAGTTCGCTATTACTTTTGGATCAGAAAATGACCAGGTTTGTGGCTCTGATGCACCAGATTTATTTAAACAAACGTTTTCAAAATAACAAAAAAAAAATTATTGCGTCATTGCGAACAATAAAAATCATCTATTAATTAATTTCTGGTATTTTTTTACCAAACACTAAATGTATAAATAAAAGTATTTTAAACCACCTAAAATTCATCATAACAAACCAAATACCATGCGAAAACAACCTTCCGATCACTGAGGTTGATGGAAAAGCAGATTTAACTCTGCCGTCAAGTCGCTTGAAGCCAGAAAATCACGCCTTCACGGCATGGCGCCGACTCGTATGAACGCCCGGCCGTTTGGTGCGATATCGAAAACCGCACCGCCAGTCACTAATGTTGTATGTGTGTGATGAATGTTTACGTCAGCCATGACTACGGACGATTTTCAAATTCACGCAAGTGCCCAGCAATTACCATCTTAACTCATGCGAGTGAAAGTATTCAATGGTTACAATCCAACCTCCTCGTGCCAACTTAACTTGCGAAACTATTTCAGAGATAAATGTGACTGAAACGTTCGCTGATTTTTGTAAATCATTGGAGCTTCGTCGAACCCCTGAAACGTCGAAATCGAACCCCTGGGGTTTGATCTAACCCAGGTTAAGAACCACTGACCTAAATATTTGGGAAATCTTTTGTGGAACTTTCATTCTTACGCAATGCCCAAGTTCAAATAACTTGATTTGTTTGATGATTCATATAAATATGGCAATGTCACCAGTATATTCCCTTCTGTTTTTGTGTGAACTTTCATTGGTAAAGGAAATTACATAAAACTTGCACGTAAGAGGGAATTTCCCCCGTGGAGACACCGGAAGTGTTTTTTATGTTTATGCATCGTCATATGTACCAAACTAAACTGTTGTTTTATTTTTTGTGAGGCGTTAAATTCAGTGACCATCATGCACTTTTCCGCGTTTATCCATTTCATTAATACGAAGAACGTTGGTTCGATGGAATCACATTGCGCCTTTTGCCGATGTCTTTCACATTATTTCCGAGGTTTGAGTGCCGATACCAGTCCTGATTGCATCCTGTACGAGTGGTTTTGACGTATCTGTTGTTTTGCTTGCGCACACATTTTAATTACCAAGGCTTGACCTTTTGTATAGCTCCAATGAGAAACTTCTTATGGCTTTGCTAATGAACCCAAAAGTTTCCAGCAATATTTCCGAAATTACATTACGGTTCCCAATCATATTTTCCCAATTACATGACGGTTCCCTGCAATATTTCCCAATTAAATGACGGTTCCCAGCAATATTTCCACAAGTACCTGACGGTTCCCGACAATATTTCCACAATTACATGTCGGTTCCCAACAATATTTCCACAAGTACCCGGACGGTTCCCAGCCATATTTCCACAATTAAATGACGGTTCCCAGCAATATTTCCACAAGTACCCGGACGGTTCCCAGCCATATTTCCACAATTAAATGACGGTTCCCAGCAATATTTTCACAAGTACCTGACGGTTCCCAGATTACCAGCAAACCGCCTTTTTTGTTTTTCGACAAACTGAAATAACATTCAAGTATATAAGCGTCTGAAAGCTTGAAATATTGTTGCAGATCTAGATAAGATTCTGAGAATATAGAGTCTGGCCCGTAAACTTTGCCTTGTTTTATATATTTTGAACGTTTCTGCAAGTGCTTATGCCATCATCAGTTGAAAACTCTTGAGTCTCAAGTGGTTACGTGCTACTGTTGGCAGTGCCTTCGCCAAAAATAGAGATAGAGTGTTTAATATACCGTTGCAGATCAAGACAGAGGGATATACTTCCTCTGTGTTAAGGTGTTTGTATGAGTTTGTGACGAAAGATATGAAACGATAAAATCATCTGGGTGAAGTGCAGTCGTTTTTGTATGTTAAATATTAAGTTTTTAAATAAGGTCACACGGCTAAAAAGATAGTTCAATTGCAAACAATCAAGTTATCAAATCAACAATCGCCGAAAAAACGCAGTGGTTTCGCAATTCAGCTAACCTAAAACAGAACCCTTAAAACCCTATGTAATGATTGTGATGTGAAACTATCTGCACGTTGTTAACTAACTTTCTTATATTCATATGTCGTGTAGAAAAAACACTAAATTTTCGATGAAATAAACGTAAATCAAAAATGCGCAACTCAATTAAACACAAATGAACAACAAACGGATAAAATGTATTAAAAGGTAGTTTCCTTTTTAAAGCATTCTGCTGCGTCCGATTTGACATAATCAGCATGTAACATTCCATGTTGTGTCTTGTTTAACTTCAGCAGGCCTACTTTCAAAATGCAGATGGCAAATACCAACTACATTATGCTGCTTTTTCTAACTTGTCCAATTCTAAGCTTGTGTCAAAGAGCCAATCAGGTAATCGTGACTCGTGGAGGAAGCAACGAAGATCCGATTCCAAGACCAGCAGGTCCTCCTGGAAAACGGGGTCCACCGGGAGCTGTTAGGCCTCGTGGTGTCCAGGGACCGAAAGGAGAGCCCGGTGCCAATAACACCTGGGAAGATGAATTTAGGAGATTGGAAGCAAAGATGGAAGCAATGGAAACTGAACTTAAACGTATTTAGTTTTGCTAAAGTTAAAACAGTTAAATTTTATTTCGAAACTGCGTTTGTAGCACTTGTTTCAAAACCTCAAGCAAAAAGGATTTAAGGTTATTTTTTAAAGTTTATATTTTTTTTAACAGGCGTCAACGTCTCTGTCGCGAAGTTAGCATCAAAACAGGATGAATTGGAGAACAATCTTACTGTAACAGCAGGTTTGGTGATTGTTCTTTTTTATTATTGCAATGTTGTCGATATCAGTAAAGTTGTATCGGTGTTAAAGGGACATAATTCATATTCAAACCAATGATTACGTTTTATTTTGCAGGAGATATGAATCGTTTTGTTTACGCCAGTTGCAAGGATGCATTGCAGAACGGAATGACACAAAGCGGAGTCTACAATTTATATTCTCCTAAACCGTACAAGGGATATTGCGACATGCAAACTGATGGTGGAGGTTGGCTAGTGAGTTCATATTTTAAGATTAGAACTAAGCCATTGTTGGTCAACTGAAAAGGTTTAACCAAGAATGGAAACCTCTATTTAAAAGAACAGGGTTATGTTATACAAACAACTTTAATGGAACCGAAGCTGCAAACAGGGTGACTTAAATTAATTTCTGCAACAAATACAAACGTTTTCCACAAAAAATTTTGTATTTTCAGGTTGTACAGAAAAGATTTGACGGTTCAACTAATTTCTATCGGGACTGGAGAGAATATGAAAATGGATTTGGTTCCTTGACTGGAGAGTCTTGGTTAGGTATTGCGACATTAGCATTACCCGCATTTAAGTAAATTGTGTATTTTGTTTATTTGTATTTTTCCAACTCCCTATTAGGTTTTGTTCTTTGGCGCCTCCAGCGGTAGTTTTAAACACTAACAATGGTAGATAGGTTTGTGTGTAAATGTGTTAATATTTTCTTGTCGTCCCGATTGTCATATCTTGGGCTGCGCATTAGTGTAAGCAAAGCTTTTCATCTCCAAACACCAACAACATTTGTAAAAGCATAAACAAATAAAACTCAACGTTTGTTGATTAATTAAGGCTTGGAGCTGATGCACGAACTTACAAGTTGGAAACGTCAAGAGCTCCGCGTTGACCTGCAAAATTTCGATAACACAAAGTATCATGCAAAGTACAGGTAACTACATCTACTTGCGTACGTTTGAGTGCCAAGTTTTTGAGTTCCTATTTGTACCATCTTGACAGCAACTTCAGCATCGGTTCATCAGGGGAGAATTACCGTCTGACTGTTGGTGGGTACACTGGTGACGCAGGTAAGTGAACAAACACTTTCAAATAAATTAGCTTGATACAAATGAGTTTAATAGACTCTCTAACTCATGGGCGCACAGCCTTTTTATTAATACCGGCCGCATCACACAGACTTTATTTTACTAACAGTCGCCAGTGAGTCCAAACTGACAATTTCGCATTTACTTATACATAAAAGTGTAATGAAATTTTACATTTAACAAAATTTCTTACGTAAAAATGAAAGATCTTATTTTGTTTCATAACAAAGACTTACCAATTCAATAAGCCAAACATCCAAGCAAAACCTGTTAAGTTTTTCACAATGCACGGCCGACAATACAAATGTACTATAAAGCATGTGTACGGCCGACAATATAAATGTAATATAAAGCATGTGTACGGCCGAAGGTTGTGTACCCCTGCTCTAAATCGTGGGTGAGTTACAAAACTCATATGAGGATGCGTGCTAAAATATTTTATACTATCAGGTCGCGTGCCTCCTGACAAGACTTTTTAGATCCTCATCTGGTGACCGTTTATATCCTACAAAAAACTGCGAGGTCATTTTTCAGCGTTATGGCTTGTATTGGTCAAATAAAGAAATATTTTACGCGTGCTATTTTCCAATTATTGACGTGCTGAATTTAACTCGTATTTCCTTTTTTTATGCAAGACTTTTTTCCATAACAGTCCGCGTACTTTTGATGTAAATATGCAAGCCAATCACTTGTGTGGCGGTTGATAAACATGTTTTTACCATTTGTGAAAATCGCTAGCCGCCAAAGTCGTCAGAAGATTAAAATAAATCTATAAAAATGTCTCCAAGAACTGAAATTGCAATTTTGCTAAGTCTGAATGCGAATTACGAAAAATTTCGAAATTCAAAAACAATGTGTTTCGCAATTATTGCGTCATTTGCACTTTATAGTGTTGTTTGCACTTTTGTGTATGTTACACAAAATGCGTTAAACTTACATATATTAAACATACATTGCTTTCAATTCTATGTCAGGTGATTGAATGGTTAACATCTGAACCGCAAACTAAACTGTTAAAAAATTTGCACCAATAGGTGATAAGCTGGATTATCACAATCGGATGCCATTCACCACACATGACCGAAATCACGATTCGAGTGGTGGAAACTGTGCTGTTCGTGTTCATGGAGCTTGGTGGTATAGGGGTTGTGCTGTCTCCAATCTGAACGGAAAGTATTACAAGGAGGCGACAAGAGCTGGCGATTCGAACCATTGGAATTTCGTATCACGTAAACGTTCGGAAATGAAAATAAGACCTGTGATGTAATAAAACTTAGGTTGAACCAAAACAAATAAATGGAATTATTTACGTGATTAAAAAAATAAGGAGAAATCATCGAAACTATTGGAAACATTTTTTTCGTTTGTTGTTCTGTGAAAAAGTGATTAACAATTTATTAACCGCATATACTTATTACCACTACGAACTCACAAGTGTATTTTCTTGATGCTGTGAATATTTTGTAAATACTTTGCTTCACAAATCATCACATATAAAATAATATACATGGAACTTTAAAACATGAAACCTTTTGCTTGTTGTGTCATTATTCAGAAAACCGGAAAAGACCTCCGGGTCACGGTTTAGCGTTAAAGTGCATATGACATAAAAAATTAAAATAAAAAATAACTTAAACATAAAATGGTCAGAACTTTCCACAATATTTGGTGAAAAAAGTAGCTTGATACGGTCTCAAGTTTCTAAGATACAGCCGATCACACTTACGTTTAAACCGTTGCGAACGTAATCGTGAGAATGCGAGATTATTGTTGCGTGACGTCATGCAAGGCGATTCATTCGTGCTGGAGCTGCCAGCGAGGCTTATGCGCATAAGTGGAAAACACTGTGAAACTGCTGGTTTGGTAATTTTGCACTAAACAGAAGCACAACAAGTGAATGATGAGTTAGGGATACGAACTGTTATTGGTTTATTTATCGCGCCAATTAGTATTTATTGAAGCCTAGTCGAATTGTCTACTCCCTGCAAATGATAAGTACCGGTAATTAAATTTTACGGGCGGCAAAGACCGCCGAGAAAAAACCACGATACTAAGATGTATGGAACACAGATATCCTGTCGTAGAACTACTTTTTGTCTGGCAGTAGTGTTGCCTACGGGTTTTCGTAACATCTTAAATGATTCGATTAATTTATCCGAATAAATTCGTGGTGCTCAATAATCGGTTTCGGTCACAACTTAGTTAAACGATGAGGTACTTCACTGGTGATTGTTCAAGTTCATTATCACAACTAAATTCGACGCAATCTACAACAAAAACACTTATCGCAATACAGTTTGTAACTAGAAATGTTAGAAACATCAGATTACGTCACCACAAAGGTGAGGTTAAAGTTATGACATCAAACCCCAAATGACGCCATGTAATGTCACTGAGCGAAGCAACGCACCATCCACGTCTTATTGAAGTGAAGAGTAATAACGTTGCTGCTATACCATGGGTTTGTGACGTTTGCCGGCTTGAGGTTTATTGCCTGAAAGCCTAACAATAAACTGTTATTCGAATTAATGTGTTTGGCATAGTGAATTTTACAGAGAATTTCACCATAATTTTAGTAGCACCCACCACCAAGTAACTACCTGATCGAAATAGCCCAAAACCCCACTAAAACTGCCCCGAACACACAAATTCGCCATGACAACAGCACACGCATCTATTCAACCGAAAAATTGAGCCCTATGCATCACTGGTTTGCTCTGTGGCTGCATGTCCTGCTTTTTCTCGTTGCGTGCTTGGAACTATGTACAATGTGTCGTCACAGTCTGAAGGACGCATATTTTTATGAAAATAAGTTTCGTTGTCGGGAAATGCCCACCGTGTTGACCTTTGTTTCCGTAGGAACAAAAACTCAATCCACACACAATTAGGAAAGGTAACGTAATGTAAACTTTCATTTCCATGTTTTTCGACTCAAGTCTCTCAGGTTACAATATCAAATACTCGTGTTTTCCTATGTCTCCAAGTAGAAGTGATTTGGGTTAGGTAGAAAATAGGGACTTAATAATGAAGGAGGTGAAGTAGACACAATCCTTTAGCGCCATCATTATTACCATACTGTTTCTATTTTACTGCGCCCTATTTCAATAATCTACTTGGAGATATTTGAAAAAGTTTTTCCCTTATTATTACACACATATATGGATTTTATACTTTGCATGGTAAATCTCACATATTAATATCAATGGTTTTGGAAAACTTACAGAAAAACTTCTCAGCACCTTTACAATACTGACAATCAGGTGCTATATATATTATAACGCACGGGAAACAACATGCCATTATATTATTTTGTTAAAATAATTACTTTATTCTTCGGTGGCAACTTGCAGATGCCATCAGTCTCGATTTCGTCAGTAAATATCAATCTTACCAGTTTTCCACTTTGCTGAAGATTCTGTAGGCTTTTAAATTCAGCGAATCACCTTACACTTTGCCACCTATAGATCTTATAATTCGCAATATCTACTACCCAAAACTGGAAGATATTGGAGTTTTTTGGTTCACAGGTACAGAGTCCGTGTCGCAATAAAGGCAGACGGTTAAAAACCTGGGAAGGCAAGTTTAATAGTTTCTGCGATAACAAGCACATATATTATTGAAATTTTTCGAGGCTTTCTCAAGGGCAAGCAATAAGCAGCAGAACATGAAAAAAAAACTCATGAAACTTGCTCGGGCGTTCAATGAATTCAAAAGATGCACAACATAATTTTGGTGTAACTGGAGTATATTAAGCGAAAAACCACATATTCTGGAAAACCTACAATGTCGAACACTGTGTAGTGCCTACAGTACAATAAAAACGTTTAAACCATGAATGTTTTTGTCGAAGATCACGGAAAGGTTCTTGCCTGCCCATCCAAAAGTCGGATACAAAGCTGCCAAAGTTGTAATTGGAGGTGTGTCAAGATTGTTTTCGCTGACTTGGCGTTCTATCAGCATGCAGTGTTAACTACGAAAAGCCAGCTTTGCAGCTGTGCATTAGACCATGACATGGTGGGACAAACCTCGCGATTGAATAGAACGAGGAACTTTTCGTTGTTCGTAAATCTCAACTAAGTATTTGATACATGCCAAATAACTGTTCATTTTTTAAACATTTTATGATTCGGAGACAAGCAGTGTTTAATACATTTGCTCCATTCCACACCTAATGCTTCACCAGGTCTCCCAACAAAATCCGAAACATTCACACAAAAAATTCGTGTTTAATTTTGTATTTCCTTTCCACAGCGAAACGAGATAAGCGTTGTGTTTTCTAAAATTTACATGTTACAACATTGAAATTGAACTGGGCATTTTTACTTTTTTTGCGAATGTTTTTCGCGAACGCATTATCCGAATCTCTTTTTTGTCGAATTTCCACATTATCATTGAACTCTCGCGAAAAAACTCTAATGTTCATCAATATCGTTTTCAGACGATTGTCATCAAATTCCGTGGGTACAAAAGCACAAACCACATAAAATCAATAAAAGTTACATACTGCGAACTTTCATTTTCATGCTTTTAATCACAATATTCAAACTCCTAAACCACAATATCGAAGATCCCAGACCTGGGTGAAAAGGACTTCATAAATGATCGAAATTCAGTAGATACACCCCTTTAGCGCCGTCGTGTGCTTTTATTGCCAAACCGATTCTATTTTGCTGCGGTCAAATATCAACATATTTTATAGTAAAACAAAACATAAATCTTTATGCTATGTTTTACTTACAACAACTGCCGATTCAAATACATTTTCAGGGGATAAACTTTTAGGTCGTGACTTTAACATGCGACAATTCGTTTCGAAACTGTGGGCACGATTAAAGTGCATGTGGTTTGGCCATAGCAACTTGTGGAAAACTAAAGGTACATCTACAATTCACGTATTTTCAAAGTTTTTCGCTTATACGTCAACTTAGGGTAGAAAACTATACTGATAATAGCGGCGACCAATAATCGTAAACCTTTAACGCTGTAGCGAATTCAAATACAGGAAAATCCCCAAAGTACGTTTCTTTCAAGGGTCAAGGCAAGCTGTGGCATCACACAAAATACGTCACTGTGACGTCACAAACCAGGGGGTTATTTGTCTTGGTATATTGGCAAACCGGAAAGTACAGCAGCATAACGACATTACTCTGTACTTCAACAAGACGGATTTCTTCACTCAGTGTGAAAGTGATGAGAATAGGAAAACTTGCAATTCCTAATGTTTCGGGCCCCGGTGCTGAGTTTTTACATAAAAAGATCAAGACCTACACGGAATCGGCATTTGCCAAGCTACGCATTATACAAGCAAAAGTGCAGCAAATGCTTCCCGAAACGAAACAATTTTCTTCATAATCTCTATCCTAAGATGCAATCTGCGTAAGATTTTGCGGTTGGTGACACAAAATATCATCGAAAAATACAAATCGGACGAACATGGGAAACTGGCAATTTTCAGCGAGACATCCTAGAACAACGTTAGGAAAAGGAAACTATGTCAAATGAAGCAATTGGACTTGAACCATGAATCTATAAATCCTCACTTGCATAGTAAGGCCTGGTGCGAGAAATTTGTGAAGGGCCTTCGTCAAGCTGGTGCCATAAATGATGATGGTATGCTCAGACACGTAACAATTATGAAACTTGTTGAAAAAAATAGGAACGCATACCTGGTCCGATTGTTAAATTCCTTACCTGTCAATGATCTGCGTTTGCATGTCCGATTTTTAGGACTCACAAACTGGAGGTGAACAAACAGCTTAACACACATATTGAAGATATTGTGGCGACCGAACTGTAGTGTTCGCCTGTGCATTGAAGCGTGCTATTGCCATTTTCCCGTCTCGTGATTGCCGCCTTATATACTCGTGTTTTTTGTGTTGCTCGCCCCTTTCTAACTCTCGCAATAAAGCATCAACAGCATTACTGGTGACCCCGAGGCTCTAAAACCGTTATTTAGAGGTTATGGAGACTAAAAACGCTGTCGCGCTTAAGCTGTCCACGTTCTGGCCAACCCAGCCACGTGTTTGGTTGCAACAAGCTGAGGCGCAGTACGAAAGCACGTACAAAAGTGCGAGTTTGGCAAAAGTAGCATCGAGTTTCTTGGGCATTTCGTCGACCACTGCGGCATCCAACCCTTGTCCAGCAAAGTTGACGCGGTGAAGAACTTCCCGGTGCCGACCACCATCAAAGGTTTACAGGAGTTTTCAGGGATGGTCAATTTCTACCACAGGTTCGTGCCCGATATTGCCAATATTATGAAACCGCTTGATGGTACTTTAGCGGGCAAACCTAAACAACTGGTGTGGCTCGCCAATGCTACGCTTTTGCATCATCCACAGTGGCAAGCGCTCACGACAGATGACTCTGCGACCGCTGTGGGTGCAGTCCTTGAACAATTTTCCGACGGTCATTGGGCCCCACTTGCTTTCTTCAGCCGCCAGTTGAGAAAGCCGGAAACAAAGTACAGCGCCTTTGACCGCGAGCTTTTTGCGCTGCATCTGGCAATCAGGCACTTCCGCTATTTTCTGGAAGGGCGCAAGTTTACTGCGTACACCGACCACAAGCCCCTTACTTTCGCATTCAAGAAGGCTGCCGACCCTTGGTCTGCTCGCCAGCAGCTTCAAGTTTCTTCCATTTCAGAGTTCACTACCGATGTCCGGCACAGTAGCGGCAAGTCGAATGCTGTCGCGGACTCACTTTCCAGGTCTCTCTTGAGTGCCCTACGTGTGCCTCTATTCGACCTTGATTGCGAGGCTCTGGCAGGCGCGCAACAAACCGATGAAGTGCAGTCTTATCGCACAGCAATTACCGTGTTGCTTTTGCAAGATGTCCCGGTTGGAAATTCAGGAACCACGCTGCTGTGTGACACATCCCTTGGAAGACCTCGGCCCGTCGTTCCCTCGTCCTGGCAAAAGAAGGTGTTCGATGCCGTTCACGGATTGTCCCACCCGTCCATTCCCACCACGAAGAACCTTGTTGCCTCCAAATTTGTTTGGCATGGGTTAAAGAAGCAAGTAGCGTTGTGGGCCAAGCAAATGTGTAGCTTGCCTTCAGGCTCCACTTGCCGAGTGCCGCCCTCCGACATCTCGTTTTCAACACGCGTTGATGGCGCGTCTAACTGACTCCAATTGGTTGGACGAATTACTGTTGGTGTTACTTGGTGTTCGTACCGCACCCAAAGATGACCTGCAGGCCTCTTCCGCGGAGCTTGTTTACGGTACTACCTTCACCGTTCCTGGTGATTTTATTGCCCCTGCAGGCGACTCCAACGTCAAGTTTTTGCCGTCATTGATGTCACGTCACGCCAAACTTCGGCCGTCCGTCCCTTCCTCGTTGAGGACAAGCCCATATGTGTTCGTTCGTCGAGACGTTTTTAGACCTTCGCTGACCAGACCATACGATGGCCCGTACAAGGTGTTGCTAGCGTCGGACAAAACTTTCACTTTGGACATTGGAGGTCGCTCACAAACGATTTCGATCGACCGCCTTAAGCCGGCTCACGTCGACCTTACGGTACCAGTTCCAGTTGCCGTACCATCAGCGAGAGGCAGACCACGGCGCAATGTACGACCACCGCAACGCTATTCAGCGTGACACTTGCCCGCTTCTTGAGGGGGGTCCTGTGGCGACCGAACTGTATTGTTCGCCTGTGCATTGAAGCGTGCCATTGCCTTTTTCGCGTGTCGCGATTGCCGCCTTATATACTCGTGTTGCTCGCCCCTTTCTAACTCTCGCAATAAAACATCAACCGCTTTAATATACTTATTAGGCACGTGCAGGCTGCAGGTAATATTACCACCACGCGCGGGCAACTGTTTTTCTTTGATGCATTTTACAGCCTATACGTGAAAATTTCTTTATCAATATGCTTGGAAGAAGCTAACATTAACAGCATACCACAAGAGCTAAAGGCAAATCCTTTATTTATTGTAGATGTGGTTTCATTGTACCCAAATATCAAACATTCCCTATTGAAATCTTCTTTAAAAACTTTGATAACCACTCAAAGTACTTTGATAACGTCAAGCTTATTACTATTAATCTTACTAGCTTCACTAAAATTAATGTGGTAACTTAATACAATGATAACTTTAACATGGGCCAAGTTTGGAACAACGCAGCGGATTGACGAAACGGCACTTTTACATCACTTGCGTTTGCCAGTGAAATGCGCAAAAATGCACAACAATAAAATGGATTGCAGTCGTGAGTGTTGCTTAAAATCGTTGACGAATGCATCTGCTGCACAAAGTCTTGAATCTAGAACTTTTTGCAACAAACTAGTCACTAGCCCATGAAGTTTTTCAGGTGGTTTTTATGGAACCCTAAAGTTTTGCAAAGTCCACAATGCAACAGGCTTTTTTTTATCTATTCTGTTATTCCGACACTTGGCGTTTGAATTTGACCGCAAGGGCGAGCTGGAGAGCACATTCATTGGGCGGGTGATTGGCAACATTAACCAAGCGTCCGACCCGTATACCAAGAATAAAACCTGATCGGGCTTCGTGCCCATGACATCCTGGGTTCAAACCCCGGTTTGGTCTTAGAAAAAAAATCATAATTTCACCAAAGGCTGGCTTTGCGGCCAAGCACCCGATCCATATAACATATGGAAAACCTCACCTGGCTTCCAACATTGGTGCGGTAAAAAATATTTCAATATTAAATTAAATTATACACGTTGTAAAAAGTCCTATGCGGTCCAAAATTTTTGCGCGAAGTACCAATGACAGTTTGTTTGTTTGTTTGATTAAACAATAGTACTGAAAGTGGCTAATCCAGCTAGGCTGCAATGCGTGGGCTGCCAAGCCTGCAAACCTCATGATCGCGATACGTTAGCTGTGATCGCCGAGAAAGGACCTGCGCAGTGGGGCGATGAAATACAAAGCCCGTTGACGAACGACCAATGAATCGGAAGGCTACAAGGTTTTCACGAAGAAAGCGAGTTGTGGGGTTAAGGTTTTCTCCGGCTATCCGGATGTAGTAACATTGTGTGGTGAACTTGAGCGTGACAGCGTAGCACGCGAATCGCTTGTGGAGCCGGATGTGGTGTTAGGATTTTAATAACTTATGGTTTAATGCCTTCCATTGTTTTCTATTTGTACAGAAGTCCTGATAAGCTCTCCCTATATATATGCAGAATTTTGCGCCTTTACATAATTCCAATCATGGCAATTACACAACACTAAAAATATAAAATCGTTATCGCAACACAAATCTTTGTAAAACACCAGCGTAGGAATTATAATCATCAAACCGTCAAGCATGGCACATATAATTTTTGCCTAAGATAAAGTTAAGGCTTCCGCTTGGTTGCTCGTAGAGATGGCGGCTAAAATGTTGCGCACGTACTTTTTACTGATGTGTTGCATCTAAAAGTCAGTTAAGTTTCAACAAATTGCAAATATGAATTTGCTTGCCATTGGTATGTAAAGCAAAAACGGGTACAACTCATACTTTTTTGGCTTAATCATCAGGAAAGCCTACGTTGCCAAAACGTTGAAAGAACTTGAACGATAAGTGTTCTTTGTCCGAGATCACGCGATAGAGTTCCGCTTGCCTGCCCGTCCAGAGGGGGGGGTGTTTGGGATGGCAACGAGAAGTGGGTCTAGTTTCATGTCGAAGTTCGCCCCAGTCAAAAAGGGGTGGAAAGTCTATGACGACGAAAGCGTCTATTGTGGCAAGCGCGTCATTATTATGAAGAGCTCAGTGTTGACCCAAACCCATATACCTGAGCGCCTGCGTCTGGGAAGGAAAGTTATCGAAGTAACTTACGAAGGACAGCCTAAGAAGTGTGTTTTTTGTCACGAAATGGGCCATGGTAAACGCGAGTGCCCAAATTTCGTAAAACATGCAGAAGAGCGAAAAGCGGCGGCAGCTGCAGCCAAAGACGCAGGTGCGCAGAACAAACAAGGAGAAGATAAGAGCGAGTCGGCGCCTTTGACCTTAAAGATTCCTTCCGTACCCTCCACCCCTCCCTTTGCCAATTTCTCGACGCGCCCCCGGCACCCAATCCCGCATAGATAGAATTTACATTGCCAAGCCCCATTGATCCCTAAACAACATCTCTTCACTCCATGCCCATTCTGTGACCACGACCTCGTCACTTTAACCTGCAGGGACTTATATCAGAAGGTTTATTGTTAGGTGTTCAAATATCACGTCGGGGTCACCAATTTCTACAGGGACCTAAGTTTGCAGAACGAAACACTCCGTGTTAATCTGACTCCTAAGACTATTAAGTACATCTGCCAAAGAAACTACCTTTGCGACTTTTTAATTAAAACATAAAACGCTAAACAAACATACCTTGGTTCAATACACGTACGATGTTTCTTAGTATGCGCGTAATTCGTTCTCTCATTCGGTCTCTCTCGTTCTCTCTACTAGCTTAAGGCTGTGTGGCGGTATTTATAACATCATCGAAAATGAGAAAAATGCGAATATGGACGGATTATTAAAGAACGTCGATGAAAAATTGAAACTAAAACCCGATTAGCACATATGTGCGAGATTAACCCATCTGGCGAAGAGAGCCAAGTGATTAACGCAAAATCTAACAGATGTGTACGTATATACGCAAAGTAATTGAATTGCACAATTTAACACAAAAAATGACGTTTAATCAAACAGTTTCTCTGCAAACCTTAACCTTATTTCTTCTCCCCCAAGGGACAAAAACTCCTGGAAAAATAATACCGCCACGTTCACTGATCCCCTTTTCCAATAAGATTTCTCTCTACATTACCCCCTCTGGCAAACTCTGGCTCCCTTTCACCCCAACCCCATGGAATACTGGCTTACACTTAAATATAAATTCAAGACCCTGCTACAATCCCACTCCAAACGCCTTGCCCATCAATACCGCTACGAATCCCAACACCTCCAGCAACAATTTGAAAACGCTAGAAAAACAGTCAACGACAATCCCACCCCACAAAACCTAGCTCTTTTCCAGTACCTTAAAAAGTCCCTTAACAACACTTACCTCTCTAAAGTCCGCTCTTCCCTCTTTAAATCTCTCTCCTCTGACCCACATTATAAAAATATAGCCGACAAATCCCTGTACCCAACAAGAAGTCAAAAACACACTTCCCCACTCTGGCAGAACCCCCGGTCCCGATGGTCTCAGCATCGAGTTCTACTCGCTCTGCTGGGAGTTCATCGGGGCCGACTTAACCCAAGCCCTCAACTGCGCCTATCTTAACGCATATACCCCCTTGGAATACAACCTCGGACACCTTACACTCATCCACAAAAAGAACGACCCGACCCTCTTAAACAACTACAGACCCATCTCTCTCCTCAATACAGACCTCAAAATACTCCACAAGTTTCTCAACCTCCGCATCAAACCCTTCATCTCCACAATTCTCTCCCCCAACCAATTCTCCACACCCGGTAACTCAACATCTGACGCCACTTCCCTCCTTCGCGAACTTTATTATCACGCCTCTTTAATAAATACGGACTCTTTCATCATTTCACTCGATTTCCAAAAAGCTTTTGATTCTATTTCTTTCCCATGGCTTCTTCTCTAACTAAAACTTAGACACTAAAAAATTCTTCTTTACAAACCCGCGCCAACTCTATAAGCAACCCCTTTCTAACTTTCGATTTGAAATGCATCCTTTCCAAAACTATGCTCTCACCCAAAATCTCTTACATGGCCAACACCTATCCCCTACCATCCCGGCAACGCGAGCGAGTCGACAGCATCGTGGCGAGCTTTGTCGTAGGCCAAAACAACCCTACTTTTCCCATTAACACCTTGGCAGCCCGCCGTGGCGGCCAACATCCCCCTCTATTCTGATCTTTATCTTCTCTCCCCTTTCAAAAAAATATTATAAACATCGCATCCTTGACACCCCAACTACACCCCAACTTTCCCTCATTGAATACAACCTCGGACTCCAAATTTCCAAATTCGTCAACCTCCGGACACGTAACTTTCTCCCTCACGCAACTACACCCTCCCCTCATTATCAATACATTTACTCTTTAATAACCTCCATAATCCCCACAGAACAGGAACTCCTTTGCCCCAAATTGAAACCCCTCTACACTAGACTAACCAACACCTCTTCAAACCCCCTCAACCTGACAGATTGGACACAAATTCATGACCCTATTTTCCCTAACTATCTCATAACCATCAATTGCCGCCTTACTTACAAAATCCTCCCTCTTAAATGCCAACAAACCTTTCTTCCATTCGACAAAGACCCCCACTGTTACCTCTGCACTTACCCCTCTGAAACCTTTTCACATCTCTTTCATAACTGCCCCACAATTCAACCCCTGTTAAATCTTGTTAGAAAAACCCTCAATCCCTTACTAAATGACACCGTTCCTTGCTTTGACACCCCTTTACACCTTAATTTCCCAAAACTCCCCCAACACGATACCCCTTACGCATCGACACTAACAGCCCTTTTAAACTCCTCCTTAGCCCACATCATTTGGAAAACACGCAACCGCATTAAACACAACCCCCGCCCTTTGAATAAAATCTCCACACACCTCATCCGATCCTTTATAACCTTCATATCTTTAAGACTGACTTTACAGCGTTACAGGGAAAACTCCTCTCTCAAAGGCGTCCTGGCCGACGTCAAAAATTTCATCACCCAAAACTGGTAACCTTCTCTCATTTAAAGCTTAGTTTCAACAAATTGCAAAATAAAATAATTTTTGGTATTTTGATATTACATAAAGCAAAAGAAGGCCAACTGATATCCATTTGGCTTCATTTCAAGGAAAATATACATTGTCGATTTTTTTTATGGTGCCAGAACAGGGAAAGGACTTGAACGTTAATCCGAGATCACGCGAAATGTTCCGCTTGCCTGCCAACCCATAATTCGGCTACAAAGCTGCCAAAGTTGTATATAGAGGTGCTGTGTCATGTTTGTTTTTGCTGACTTGGCGTTCACTCAGCAGTGTTTACCACGCTATTGGGTTAGACAGCTTTGTAGATGTGCATTGGACCATGACATGTTGGACAAACCTCGTGTTTGATTGGGAAGAGGATTTTGCGTTGTTCGTAAATCTCAACTTTAAGTTATTTAATTAGCAAATCGAAAGGTACAGCAGCATAACGACATTACTATGTACTTCAACAAGACGGGTTTCTTCACACAGTGTGAAAGAAATGAAAAACTTGCAATTCCAGACGTTTCGCGCTTTAACATAATCGGTATCTGCTAAGGCACACAATACACAAGCAGATGCAGCAAATGCTTCCCAAATAAAACAATTTACCTCATAATCTTCCTCCTGAGATGCAGTCTACGTAAGATTTTGCGGATGGTGACACGAAATAACATCGTGAAACATAAATCTGACAAAGATGGGGTACTGGTCATTCTCAACGAGACATCGTACAAGTTGCGAAACATTATGAAAAGAGAACTATAACAAATAAACAAATTGGACTTGAAACATGAAGTTATAAAACACGCTGATGCTATGCTCAGACACGTAACTAGTATGAAACTTGTAAACGGGAAATGTGAACGCATATCAGGTCCGATTGCTAAATTCCTTATCTTTCAAGGATCTGCATTTGCATGCCTGCTTTTTAGGACACAAACTATACGAGATGAACCAACTGCTTAACACACATATTGAAGATATACTTGTTAGGCATGTGCAGGTCGCAGGTAATATTACCACTACGCGGGCCACTGCTTGTCTGCATTTATAGGAGAAAATTTCGGCCGTACCTTAAAGGCCAAGGACCCAAAACTCTTGTGTGTGAGGTTCACCTAGGACCTCTATGCCTAAACTAAACGCTACTTATTGCATAAATAAAGGAATGCCTCTGAATGTCGTTGTATGCTGTTAACGTTAACTTCTTCCCAGTCAAGCATATTGATAATATACAATCTGCTTCATCTACACAACTCATGAATTAAAGGGCATGAATCTTGGGCTTAATATATATATATAATTTTATTCATACCCAGTGCCAATATGAAGACACAAGACAGGCAATGTTAACTTCCATCCTTTTTACATACGCAATTTACGTGGCAACCGATAGAGTATAGAATAGAATGTCTGGCACAGCGCAAACGCAAACTATGGTCAGAGGAAATGACCGCGCCAGTGTGAAACAACGTTGTACAACATACATTGAAGGCAAAGCACACTGGCGTTGACATGATCAGACTTGGGCCTACGCCAGAAACGACGATATACTGGAAATAACACACAACACAACGACCAACTTCGCTTTCGTGACATAGTAATATGACCTTTATGCATCAATTAGATTTGTTAACTATTGAATTCGTTGCAAATGCGTAAGCTGCACTAAGGCTTAAATCATATCAAGGAACATTTTGTATCAACTAGCTATTAGCCCATAAAACTTTCAGTTCAAGTTCCGCGAACTCCACTGTGGAACAGGCTTTTATAATCTATTGTGTTAATCTGACGTTATGTTTAGGGCATTTGAATTTGACCGCAAGAGCGAACTCGAGAGCACATTCATTTGCGACTCATCGACAATAAAAAAAATCACCTCAGGGCGGGCTTTGTGGCCCAGCGCCTGACCCATATAACAGATGGAAAATGTGATTGGGATTTTTTCGTGGCTAAACTGGCTTCCAACATTGGGGTGTTAAAAAAAATTCATCATTAAATCTCACATATTGTAAAAAAACAACAAGATTTAAGCTGTCCAAAAGTTATGGGCGAGTTACTAACTACAGTTTTTTTTGCTTGATTAAACAACAATATTTATATATAAACAAAATCTAATTTAATTAGTTGGAAATAGATACAAAACTTATCAACAAAAGTGCACATATAACGCCCGTTTGAAGGACGACCAATGAATCAGAAGGCTTCAAGGTTTTCACGACCAAAGCAAGTTGTCTTGGGGTTAAGGTTTTCTCTGGCGGTCCGGATTAAGTAACATTGTGTGGAACTTGAGCGTGACAACGTTAAACGCGAGTCTCTACGAAAAGCTTGAAACGCCAGATGTGGCGTTGGAATTTAATTAACTTATGGTTAAATGCTTTCCATTGTTTTCTATTTGTACAGAATTCCTGTCAAGTCTTATACATACAGAATTTTTTCACCTTTACATAATTCTGATGATGGTAATTACACAAAAATAAAAATGTGAAGTCGTTATCGTACCACAAAATTTGTTAAACAAAAAACAACAGTGTAGGAAATATAATTATTAAATCGTCAGACATGGCACATATAATTTTTACCTAAGATCAAGGAAAGGCTTCGTAGAGATGGCGGCTAAAATGTTGCGTACGTACTTTTTACTGATGTGTTGCATCTAAAAGTCTGTTAATTTTCAACATATTGCAAATATGAATTTGTATGCCATTGGTATGTAAAGCAAACCAAGGCACAATTCATACTCTTTTGACTTAATCTTCAAGAAAACTTACATTGCCAGAACATTGAAAGAACTTGAACGTTAAGTGTTCTTTGACCGAGATCACGCGAAAGGTTCTGCTTGACTGCCCATCCAAATATAGGCTACAAAGTTGCTTTTGGAGGTGTGTCATGTTTGTTTTTGCTGACTTGGGGTTCACTCTGCAGTGTTCCGAACAAAAATGGGTCAGTTAGCTCGCACTTACAGACGTGCATTGGACCGTGTCGTGATTGGACAATTCTTTCCTTTGGTCCAGGACTTGGATTTCCTCTGTGTCAGCGTAAACCTCAACTACAATTCATTTTATTATACTTTGTTCGCTGTAGATATGTCTTTATATTTTTTTTGTGTTCTGGAGATTAATAAATTTTGTTACACGTGTTCTAATTGTTTTAACGTCGCCATTGAACTTTTCAAAAATGTTTATGATACACTAAAAAAGTTCACACCAAACTTTTGCGTTTTGTTTTGTATTTGCTTTTCACAACTAAGCGAGATAAGCGTTGTGTTACAAAAAGTTAATACGTCACATTCTTAATCGTCATTTACACTTCTTTTACAAATTACAATTTTACCAGTCGATAGATTTTCAAGGTTTTTAAACATTAAGCCATCAAACAACATTCACAGAAGCGTTTGTGGAGACAAAATGTAAATTCGAAAAACATAGCCTTATTTCGATTAAGGTCTCACTTCGTGTTTGAGTGAGATTGGCGAGACCAACAACTCATGAACCTGTTGCAACAAATTTAAACCTATTTAGTCGTTCAATGATTTCAAAAATTGCACAATAATTTATTGGTATATCAAAAGTATATTGAGCAAAAAACACATATTTAAGAAAATCTACAATGACTCTGCGTTGTGACTACAGGTACAGTTGAAACATTTAACCGATGAATGTCCTTCACGAAAAAAGGTTCCGCTTGCCTGCCCATCCAAAAATCGAATACGAAGCTGCCAAAGTTGTAATTTGAGGTGTGTCAAGTTTGTTTTTGCTGACTTGGCGTTCACTCAGCAGTGTTCCGCACGAAATTGGGTTAGACAGCTTTGATGTGCAATGGACCATGACATGATAGGACAAACCTCGCGTTTGGTTGGGACGAGGATTTTCTGTTGTTCGTAAATCTTAACATTAGGTTATGCAATTACTTCCAATGCGCTTATCAATTTGTATCAATTTCGTGATTTGGAGACCAACATTCAGTTGCTACATCTGTTTCGTTCCTCAACTAATACCCCACTAGATCCACAAGCAGATCTGAAATGTGTACAATAAATCAGAAAAGTTCACACAAAACTTTTGTACTTGGTTTTGTATTATTTTTAAGCTAAGCCAGATAAGCGTCGTGTTTACGGAAATTTGCAAGTTGCAAAATCACAATTTAAATCGCCATTTTTCCTTTTTTTAAATATTAATTATTTCATGTCGTTACATTTTGAAGGTTAGATTTTAAAATTTGTTTCTTTGTAACAATATTATGAGAAATGTTTGCAGTAATAAAATGTTACTTTGAATAACGTCGGCAGGCCTAAACACGGTATATAGGAAGCCAAGCTACAACGTTTCATTTGAGTTAGTTAAAATCTATACATTTCAAGGAGAGATTATTATTTTTTCTCAATTTTAGTCCTTGCGTAATCCCCGCGGAGGCACTATTCCTGCGTATTCGTTGAATCCCATTGGAGGTCCCACCATATCCGAATCTCTTTTTTGTCGATTTTCTGCATTATCCTTGAATCCCAATGGAGGTCCCACCATATCCGAATCTCTTTTTTGTCGATTTTCTGCATTATCGTTGAATCCGTTTGGAGGTCCCACCATATCCGAATCTCTTTTTTGTCGATTTTCTGCATTATCCTTGAATCCCGATGGAGGTTTCACCATATCCGAATCTCTTTTTTGTCGATTTTCTGCATTATCCTTGAATCCCGATGGAGGTTTCACCATATCCGAATCCCTTTTATCGTTGAATGATTTTCCGTGAGAACAAAAGCACAATCCACACAAAATCAAGAAAAGTAACGTAATGTGTGCTTTCATTTTCATGCTGTTTAAATCCTGACTCTCAACTAACAATACCTAATACTCGTGTTTTCGTGCGTTCCCAAGTATAAGTGAATTTGGTCGGGCAGAAAAAGTGATTTTAAAGACGGATATTAAGTGGATTCACTTCTTTAGCGCCATCGTGTGCTATCATTAACACAATGTTTCTATTTTGCTACGCCCAATTTCAAAAATCTTCTTGAAGCTCTTTGAGAAAAGAACCACTTCTCTTATTACATACAAATATGGCTGTTCTAGTTTTACATGGTGAGTTATACTTCTCACATATTAATCAATGGTTTCGGAAAATTAATTGGGTAAGTCAGCTTTGTGGATATGCATTTCACTAAGACAACAATAACTAAGAAACGTTTATGAAAGCAACATGTAACTTTGCGAATGTTTCACACCATTGCGCTAAACACATTGCAAAGGAAGCTAAATTACTATATCCTGTCTGTTAGTAAACAATCTACGCGTTTTAAAGAAAGGTTAGTTGATTATCACAAATTTAGTCCCTGCCTAATCCTGTCGGATGGTGTATTTCTGGATTATCAACAAAATTCCGTCGGATGGTCTATTTCTGGATTATCATTGAGGTTTCACACTATCCCAATCTCTGTTTCCTCTATATTTTTGCATTGCATATAAAGGGAGGTAACAAAATATCCGAATCATTTTTTTGTTGATTTTCTGGGTTATTGTTCAATCCGTGTTGAGGCCTCACAAAGTCCGAATCTATTTTTTAACGAATTTCCACATTATCATTGAATCCTCGCGAAACAACTCTAATGTTCTTCAAAATCGTTTTCACCCGTTTATCATGAAACTCTCTTCCGTGGGAACAAAAGAATATTCCACACATAATAAGTAAAAGTAACATATTGCGAACTTCCATGCTTTCAATCACAATATCCAAACTCTTAAAACATAATATCGAATATTCGTGTTTTCATATACGTTTCCAAGTGTATACATCGATTATTCATCAAGTATTTTTTTTCTCCATAGCCTGGGAAAAAAAGGACGTCATAAATGATCGAAATTAAGTTGATACAACCCTTTAGCGCCATCGTGTGCTTTCCTTACCATACCGATTCTATTTTGCTGCAGTCAACTTCCAAATTTGTGACGATAAACCCTAATTTATGCTGCAATAGAAAACATAAATCTACAGCTGCAGACAGGATGTACACACGGTTTCGACCTGCATAGTATTATTGTTTCAGCTGGCGACTGTGGCACTACGCTAGCATTTACACAAATTTCCACTTTGTAGTACATTTCGGTCAACGTCGATCCGTTTGGTACACAACTGAGTACAAACCAATATGGACGAACCACCTATCTGCAGGTCTCAATGAGTATTATGGCCCTTTTTGCACAAAAAAAACATAAATCGATCTGTTATGCTTTAATTACATTACTGGCGTTCCAAGTAAATTCTCATGCGACCAAACTTAAGGTCGTGACTCATTGGTTGAATAAACTGTAATGGAGTTGTAACAATAACATACGACAATTCGTTTCGAAATTCTGGCCAGGGTTAAAGTGCATGTGGTTAGGCCATGGCAACTTAATGAGATTGAAAACTGCACTGAAAATAGCGGCGATCAATGATCATTAACCTTTATCGCTGTAGCGAATTCAAATATAGAAAACCCCCAAATTACGTTTCATCAAATGTCTGGGCAAGCTGTGACGTCACACACCAAAAGCTATTTCTGTCCGATTATTGGCAAATCGAAAGGTACTGCAGCATAACGACATTACTTGTACTTCAACAAGACGGGTTTCTTTACTCAGTGTGAAAGAAAAGAAAAAATTGCAATTCCAGACATTTCGCGCTTTAACATAATCGGTATCTGCTAAGGTACACAATATACATGCAGAAGCAGCAAATGCTTCCCAAACAAAACAATTTCCCTCATAATCTCCTTCCTGAGATGCAGTCTACGTAAGATTTTACGGATGGTGACATGCAATAACATCGTATAATGTAAATCTGACAAAGATGGGGTACTGGTCATTCTCAACGAGACATCGTACAACAACATTATGAAAAGAGAACTATGAACCATGAATCTATAAAACACGCTGATGCTATGCTCAGACAGGTAACTGGTATGAAACAGGAAATATAAACGCATATCAGGTCCGATTGTTAAATTCCTTACCTGTCAAGGATCTGCATTTGCATGCCTGCTTTTTTGGACACACAAACTGGAGATGAACCAACCGGTTAACACACACATTAAAGATACACTTATTAAGCATGTGCAGGTCGCAGGTAATATTACCACTACGCGGGCCACTGCTTGTCTGCATTTAAGGTATTGGCCGTACCTTAATTCATGAGTTGTGCAGATGAAGCAGATTGTATATTATCAATATGCTTGACTGGAAAGAAGTTAACGTTAACAGCATACAACAACATTCAGAGGCATTCCTTTATTTATTGTCGATATGGTTTCATTATACCGAACAATTTCTGCATTTTTTATTGAAATTTTCTATAAAAACGCGATTGATAACCAC
The DNA here is from genome assembly GCF_947561715.1 of Ascidia mentula. Taxonomy (NCBI): domain Eukaryota; kingdom Metazoa; phylum Chordata; class Ascidiacea; order Phlebobranchia; family Ascidiidae; genus Ascidia; species Ascidia mentula. The sequence goes on along the minus strand of NC_138568.1, from coordinate 16,290,422 downwards.
TCTGAGTACTTTGATAACGTCTAACGTATTGTTTTCAAACCTCACTAACTTCCCCATCGAAAATGTGGTCACCTAATATAAAGATTGACTTGACATGGGCCAAGTTTGGAAGAACGTAACAAAACGACGGAACGGCACTTTGTAGCGTACCAATAGGATTCCCTATGTCACTGCTTTGCTGAATCAAAAGTCTGTTTGCGTGTTCTTGCTGATATAGACTACTGAATTAAAAGCTCCGTGAACAGACTGCTTTATTAATGGAAACACACGATTGCAATTACCAGGTGGCTTAAGTTATTTTTGTTTCAAGCGCGCTTAACACGTGACTGAATTGCAGCGAATTTAACTATTAAAAGAACGTGCAAACGTTTACAGCGCGATGGCAAGAATAACGACAGGGCCGAGAGAGTACGAGCGACTGAGAGAGTAGACTGGACAAGACTAAGTTGAAGGATTACGAAATGGGCGTTTTATAACAAAGTGTCAGAAAAAATGTGTTGTCCAGCAGGATGCCAGAAAGCCTGTGGGAGCTCCGACAGGAAAGCTTAACACCGTCTGCAGTCTTCGGTCAGTATGTGTTCCAAATGTGTAAAGAATTAAGTAGGGAAACATGCGTGTTGCTACAACTTTTTCATCACTTCCGTTTGCCACTAACATGCGCAAAAATGCGTAACAATAAAATTTATTGCTGTCGTGAGTGTTGCTTTCAACTGTTGACGAATGTGCAACGCATGCCGCAATAGGTAGCGCTTACTTTAGGCATAGAGTTCATAGGTGAATCTCACACACTAGAGTTTAGGGTCCTTGACCTTAGAAAGGCATGAATCTTGGGACTAAAATATGGCAATCTCCTTTCGAGCTAATCAATCTTCCAATTTGTACATACAATTTCATTCTTGCCGAGTGCCAACATGAAGACACAAGACAGGCAATGTTAACTTAAATCCTTTTCACATACGCAGTTTACGTGGCAACCGAAAGAGTATAGAATAGAATGTCTGGCACAGCGCAAACGCAAACTATGGTCAGAGAGGAAATGGCCGCGCCAGTGTGAAACAACGTTGTACAACATACATTGAAGGCAAAGCACACTGGCGTTGACATGATCAGACTTGGACCTACGCCAGCAACGACGATATACTGGAAATAACACACAACACAACGACCAACTTCGCTTTCGTGACATAGTAATATGACTTTTATGCATCAATTTGATTTGTTAAGTATTGAATTCGTTGGAAATGCGTCTGCTGCACTAAGGCTTAAATCACATAAGGGACATTTTGAATCAAACTAGCTATTAGCCCATGAAACTTTCAATTCAAGTTCCGGAACTCCAGTGTGGAACAGACTTTTATAATCTATTGTGTTAATCTGACGTTATGTTTTAGGGCATTTGAATTTGACCGCAAGAGCGAACTCGAGAGCACATTCATTTGCGACACATCGACAATAAAAAAACATCACCTCAGGGCGGGCTTTGTGGCCCAGCGCCTGACCCATATAACAGAAGGAAAACGTGATTGGGTTTTTTTCCTGGCTAACCTAGCTTCCAACATTGGTGTGGTAAAAAAGTATTTCATAATTAAACTATGCATATTGCAAAAGAACAACAAGATTTATGCTGTCCAAAATTATTTCGCGAGTTACTAACGACAGTTTTTTTTTGCTTGATTAAACAACAATATTTACATATTAACAAAATCTAATTTAATTAGTTGGAAATAGATACAAAACTTATCAAGAAAAGTGCACATATAACGCCCGTTTGAAGGACGACCAATGAATCAGAAGGCTACAAGATTTTCACGACCAAAGCAAGTTGTCTTGGGGTTAAGGTTTTGTCCGCCGGACCGGATTAAGTAACATTGTGTGGAACTTGAGCTTGACAACGTTAAACGCGAGTCTCTACGAAAATCTTGAAACACCAGATGTGGCGTTGAATTTTAACTTATGGTTAAATGCTTTCCATTGTTTTCTATTTGTACAGAATTCCTGTCAAGTCTTATACATACAGAATTTTTGCACTTTTACATAATTCTGATGATGGTAATTACACAAAAATAAAAATGTAAAGTCGTTATCGTACCACAAAATTTGTAAAAAAACAGGGTAGGAAATATAACTATCAAATCGTCAGACATGGCACATATAATTTTTACCTAAGATCAAGGAAAGGCTTCGTAGAGATGGCGGCTAAAATGTTGCGTACGTACTTTTTACTGATGTGTTGCATCTAAAAGTCTGTTAATTTTCAACATATTGCAAATATGAATTTGTATGCCATTGGTATGTAAAGCAAACCAAGGCACAATTCATACTCTTTTGACTTAATCTTCAAGAAAACTTACATTGCCAAAACATTGAAAGAACTTGAACGTTAAGTGTTCTTTGACCGAGATCACGCGAAAGGTTCTGTTTGACTGCCCATCCAAAAATAGGCTACAAAGTTGCTTTTGGAGGTGTGTCTTGTTTGTTTTTGCTGACTTGGGGTTCACTCTGCAGTGTTCCGAACAAAAATGGGTCAGTTAGCTCGCACTTACAGACGTGCATTGGAGCGTGTCGTGATTGGACAATTCTTTCCTTTGGTCCAGGACTTGGATTTCCTCTGTGTCAGCGCAAACCTCAACTACAGTTCATTTTATTACACTTTGTTCGCTGTAGATATGTCTTTATATTTTTTTTGTGTTCTGGAGATTAATAAATTTTGTTACACGTGTTCTAATTGTTTTAACGTCGCCATTGAACTTTTCAAAAATGTTTATGATACACTAAAAAAGTTCACATCAAACTTTTGCGTTTTGTTTTGTATTTGCTTTTTACAACTAAGCGAGATAAGCGTTGTGTTACAAAAAGTTAATACATCACATTCTTAATTGTCATTTACACTTCTTTTACAAATTACAATTTTACCAGTCCATAGATTTTCAAGGTTTTTAAACATTAAGCCATCAAACAACATTCACAAAAGCGTTTGTGGAGACACAATTAGCCCGTTTACATGGCCGGGGATTTTTGAATAACGGCCGGCCAACACAAGCGGCCTTTGCGGCCGCTTTTCGTTATGCGTTTACATGGCCACCAAACCAGGGCTTTTCCGAAAAGGGCTGGCCGAATGATATTGCAGTTTGGCCACTTTTTGTGGCGCGTTTACATGGCCGATTGAAGGCCGCGATCTCAACAGACGAGTTTTCTTTTCTACAGTGCTAGTTGCTGTACGCTGCTAAATATTATGCAGAGATGACCCTCATGAACGATTACGTGATTGCAAAAAAAATGTTCGTAAATAATGTCACCAGATTGTTTGTTATGAGAAGAAATGTGTTGTGGAATTGGCGGACAAGAAAGAGAAAACGTTTGTTTATAATGTTGTGTGTAATACTTTCTAAACAGACCAACAAATCTCGGAGATTTTGGATGATGAAACGGTAAAATACGTTTTAATATTCTTTTCCAAACTTATAATACCTACTGTCATATTTCCAAGATCCACAGAATGGTGGAACTTTGCCTTTTCCAATCATTCTGATGAACACTGGGTTCAAAACTTTCGGATGACCAAATGGACCTTTCTTAGGATTTTAAATGAAATTAAAGAAGATTTAGCACCAGGTATAGGTTGAGTGCAAGTAAAAAAATATATGTAATAATTTTGTGATCATACAGATGAAAGGGCAGTTAGAGAGCCAATTTCTATTGAAAAAAGACTTGCAATTGCTTTATTTCAACTCGCATCTTCAGCTCAATTTAGAACAACTGGTATTGTTTTTGGGGTATCAAAATCTTCTGTTCACAACTGCATTCATAGGTACAATTGAAATTAACTGCAATTTGGTGGTGACAGGATTTGCTGTTGCAGGTTTTGCAAAGCCATGGTGAAAAATATTAACAAATACATTAAAATTCCTAATGACGAGGAGGCAATGGAGTTGGCTAAATACAATCAAAGGTGCAACAAGTTTCCTCAAGTATGGGGTGCTATAGATGGTTGCCACATTCATGTTTCCCCACCACAACATGGTTCATCGGACTACATCAACCGAAAAATGTTTCCTTCACTTGTTCTTCAAGCTGTAGTTGACAGACAATACAGGTATTTTTTAGTGCCATCAAATGTTGATGTGCATACAGTTAGATATTTAATTGTATGAAATTTTAGATTTTTAGATGTCAGTATAAAAATGCCAGGATCTAGTCACGATGCTGCAGTTCTGAAAAAGTCAAATTTGTACCAATTTGCTGATCAACTTTTACCAAAGGTATCCTACTCATTTGTCATTGCCAAATTTTATGAGGTTTCTGGTCTAGGGTGTCATACTGATTGAAGATGTGAAGATTCCATTAATGATGGCTGGAGATGCAGCTTACCCATTATTGCCATGGCTTATTAAGCCATACACTGGATCGAGGCTGACCCCTGAACAGGTTTCATTTAACTGTTACCACAGCACATCAAGGATTGTGGTTGAAAATGCATTTGAAAGATTAAAGGCAAGGTGGAGAATTTTACAAAAAAAAATTGCGATTCCTGTTAATCAAACTCCGCTGATTATTGCAAGAAGTGGCAATAAACTAGTTTTAAGCACAAACTTAGAAGTGAAATACAAACAAATTGAATAGAAATAAAATGGTAGGCACTTGAAGTTCAAATTATACCAAGAAAAAGTTCTCTTCTGTAGTATGTCTTTGAAGCAGAGCGTAAATGAACTTCTGATTTTCATCAGATATTGCTTTAAGGATCTTTTCATCTTCTGCTATTATCAATTCTCTGTCTTTTTCAGACTCCTCTGCAATCACTCTGGTTATTTTGTCCAATGCTTCCCCCTCTGCTTTCGCTAAAAATTAATGAGTTTAATATTTTTGGATGAAAACACACAAAATGTCTAAAACCTTTCTGTTTGTGCCTGCGCTTTGTTCGATTTGACTGCCCTGAAACATAGTTGGTTTAGGTACCCAATTTTTTTCATTAAACATACATGTAACTCATTACCAGACACTCCCACTTCTTCATTTGTAGTATCTTGCTCTGTTCTGCTTTCTACATCTAACTCTTCATCTGCACAAAATTATATCAAAAAAACTTCCTCTGATTTGGATTATTTTAAACATTTATAAAACTTTTTTATGGGCTGCTTTGACCTGTTAGGTTTCATTAGTGCAACTTGTGGTGCTTATACATATTAATAACACCGTTTAAAATTAATGATAACTCATTACAAATTACCGATGCTTTCTAAAATGTAATATGCATCCTGTTCCGTGGAGGGTCCAGCCTGCTCCACATTCTCCAAGTTAATAACGCTTTCGTCATTGACTGTCCCAAATGGTTCTGATGACTCTGGTGTTGGTGGAATGATTGACTCAACTGCCTAAAGGAATAAAAACATTGTTTATTCCAGAAACAAGGTTCATGACTTTGTATAAATATAAAGCACTTACAGTGTTCCTTGGTCTTGTTGCTAAAATTCTGCTCACTGCAGAAAAATATGGCCATTTTAGTGCCTTTGTCGATGCTGCACCGGACTTGTTTAACTCACCAGATAAATCATGATATGTTTCTTTTACCTTCTTCCACTTATTTTTTATTTGTGTCCTGCAATACATTTGGTATGACAATGGAAAGTGACAATCATAAAAAGCACTGTTTTACTTTGAAAAATTGTATCCCTGTTTCTTCATTTCTTCAACTACTGCTTCATACAAAACACTTTTCCGAACATTTTTGCAATCGATTCTTTGCATTAATTTACTTTCATCAATACATGCTATTAGGTCCAATGTTGCCGAATCCGTCCACTTTGCTCTTGTATCTTCCATACTGATATTGCGTGAAATAAAGTTTTAACCTCCCGACAAAACTAATAATTCTGTTAACTATGCACCTCTAAAACTGTCTATAAACATTAATCAACTCCCACTAAACACAGACAGCACGCCAAAAAACATCTTAGCACAGCAAACAAAACTTCTTACATTGCAAAACTCTGCGCCATAGGCACCATAAGCCAAGTTGTCGACGTACCGTCGTCGAAAAAAGGAAGTTTTTGAAAAGTCACTTTCGGCTGGACCAACTCCGGAGCAGGTCCTTGTAAAAGCCACATTTTCCGCTGAAATTTGGCCACAGTGGTCAAATAATGCGGCCAGGCCACTTTGGTAGCCACATTTTCGCGGCCATGTAAACCCACTGCCAAAAGTGGCTAAAAAATTGGCCACAGTGGCCGAAAAACGGGGCCGGTCTCATTTTTAGCCACTTTTGAAGTGGCCATGTAAACGGGCTAAATGTAAATTCGAAAAACATAGCCTTATTTCGATTAAGGTCTCACTTCGTGTTTGAGTGAGATTGGCGCGACCAACAACTCATGAACCTGTTGCAACAAATTTAAACAAATTTAGTCGTTCAATGATTTCAAAAATTGCACAATAATTTATTGGTATATCAAAAGTATATTGAGCAAAAAACACATATTTAAGAAAATCTACAATGACTCTGCGTTGTGACTACAGGTACAGTTGAAACATTTAGCCGATGAATGTCCTTCACGAAAAAGGGTTCCGCTTGCCTGCCCATCCAAAAATCGAATACGAAGCTGCCAAAGTTGTAATTTGAGGTGTGTCATGTTTGTTTTTGCTGACTTGGCGTTCACTGAGCAGTGTTCAGCACGAAATTGTGTTAAACAGCTTTGTAGATGTGCATTGAATAACGAATGAATAAATTGGACTTGAACCATGAAGTTATTAAACACACTGATGCTATGCTCAGACACGTAACTAGTATGAAACTTGTAAACGGGAAATATGAACGCATATCAGGTCCGATTGCTAAATTCCTTACCTGTCAAGGATCTGCATTTGCATTCCTGATTTTTAGGATACACAAACTGGAGGTGAACTAACTGGTTAACACGCACATTAAAAATATACTTATGCAGGTCGCAGGTAATATTACCACTACGCGGGCCACTGCTTGTCTGCATTTATAGGAAAAAAATTCGGCCGTACCTTAATTCATGAGTTGTGCAGATGAAGCTGATTGTATATTATCAATATGCTTGACTGGGAAGAAGTTAACGTTAACAGCATACAACAACATACAGAGGCATTCCTTTATTTATGCAATAAATAGCGTTTAGTTTAGGCATAGAGGTCCTAGGTGAACCTCACACACAAGAGTTTAGGGTCCTTGGCCTTTAACGGGCATGAATCTTGGGCTTAATGTATATATATATATATAATTGTATTCATATCCAGTGCCAATATGAAGACACAAGGCAGGCAATGTTAACTTCAATCCTTTTTACATACGCAGTTTACGTGGCAACCGATAGAGTATAGAATAGAATGTCTGGCACAGCTCAAACGCAAACTATGGTCAGAGAGGAAATGGTCGCGACAGTGTGAAACAACGTTGTACAACATACATTGAAGGCAAAGCACACTGGCGTTGACATGGTTAGACTTGGACCTACGCCAGCAACGACGATATACTGGAAATAACACACAACGACCAACTTCGCTTTCGTGACATAGTAATATGACCTTTATGCATCAATTACATTTGTTAACTATTGAATTCGTTGCAAATGCGTCAGCTGCACTACGACTTAAATCATATCAGGAACATTTTGTATCAACTAGCTATTAACCCATGACACTTTCAGTTCAAGTTCCGCGAACTCCATTGTGGAACAGACTTTTATAATCTATTGTGTTAATCTGACGTTGTTTAGGGCATTTGAATTTGACCGCAAGAGCGAACTCGAGAGCACATTCGTTTGCGACTCATCGACAATAAACAAAAACACCTCAGGGCGGGCTTTGTGGCCCAGCGCCTGACCCATATAACAGATGGAAAATGTGATTGGGATTTTTTCCTGGCTAAACTGGCTTCCAACATTGGGGTGTTAAAAATAATTCATCATTAAATATCACATATTGTAAAAAAACAACAAGATTTATGGTGTCCAAAAGTTATGGGCGAGTTACTAACTACAATTTTTTTTTGCTTGATTAAACAACAATATTTATATATTAACAAAATCTAATTTAATTAGTTGAAAATAGATTTAAAACTTATTAAGAAAAGTGCACACATAACGCCCGTTTGAAAGACGACCAATAAATCAGAAGGCTACAAGATTTTCACGACCAAAGCAAGTTGTCTTGGGGTTAAGGTTTTGTCCGCCGGACCGGATGTACTAACATTGTGTGGAACTTGAGCGTGACAACGTTAAACGCGAGTCTCTACGAAATGCTTGCGAAGCCAGATGTGGGGTTGGAATTTTAACTTATGGTTAAATGCTTTCCATTTTTTTCTATTTCTACAGAATTCCTGACGAGTCTTTTATACATTTTTTTTTTTACGCCTAAACATAATTCTGTTTTTTTTTACGCCTAAACATAATTCTGATCATGGTAATTACACAAAAATAAAAATATAAAGTCGTTATCGTACCACAATTCATTGTGAAACACCAGTGTAGGAAATATAATTATCAAACCGTCAGGCATGGCACATATACTTTTTACCTAAGATCAAGGAAAGGCTTCGTAGACATGCCGGCTAAAATGTTGCGTACGTACTTTTTACTGTGTGGCATCAAAAAGTCAGTTAAGTTTCAACAAATTGCAAGTATCAATTTGTATGCCATTGGTATATCAAGCAAAACAAGGCACAATTCATACTGTTTTGGCATAATTTTCAGAAACGCCTTGTAAAAAAAATTATTTATGGAGCCAAACCAGTGAAAGAGCTAGAACGTAAATTGTTCTGCAGGGTTCACTCTGCAGTTTTCCGCAATTTTTGGTTAGTCATCTCGCACTTAAAGACGTGCATTGGACCGTGTCGTGATTGGACAATTCACTCTTTTGGTCCATGACTTAGAACCTCAAGTATAATTCATTTTATTATTATTTGTGTGCCGTAGATATTTCCTTTTTTTTACTTTATTATGTTCTGGAGGCTAACAAATTTTGTTGCACATCATCTAATTCTTTTACGTCGCCTTTGAGCTTTTCGGAAATCTTTATGAAAAAGTTAGAAAGTTCACAAAAAAATTTTGTGTTTTGTTTTGTATTTGCTTTTTACAGCTAAGCATGGTAAGCGCTGTGTTACAAAAAGTTAATACATCACTACCTTTATCGTCATTTACACTTCTTTCTCGGATTACAATTTCACCAGTCGACAGATTTTCCAGGTTTTTGAATATTTAGCCATCACAACACTATTCACAGAAGTGTTTGTGAAGACACAATGTAAATTCGTAAAACATAGCCTTATTTCGATTAAGGTCTCACTTTGTGTTTGAGTATAAGATTGGAGCGACCAACAACTCATTAACCTGTTGCAACAAATTTAAACCTACTCAGTCGTTCAATGATTTCAAAAATTGCACAATAATTTATTGTTATATCAGAAGTATATTAAGCAAAAACGCACATTTAAGAAAATCTACAATGACTCTGCGTGGTGACTACAGATACAGTCGAAACATTTAACCGATATGTCCTTTACGGAAAAGGGTTCCGCTTGCCTGCCCATCCAAAAATCGAATACGAAGCTGCCAAAGTTGTAATTCGAGGTGTGTCATGTTTGTTTTTGCTGACTTGGCGTTCACTCAGCAGTGTTCAGCACGAAATTGGGTAAGACAGCTTTGTGGATGTGCATTGGACCATGACATGATGGGACAAACCTCTCGTTTGGTTGGGACGAGGATATTCTGTTGTTCGTAAATCTTGACATTAGGTTATGTAACTACTTCCAATCCGGTTATCAATTTTATGAATTTCGTGATTTGGAGACCAACATTCAGTATCTACATCTGTTTCATTCCTCAACTAATACCCCACTAGATCCACAAGCGGTTGTGAAATGTGTACAACAAATCAGAAAAGTTCACACAAAACTTTTGTGCTTGGTTTTGTATTTTTTTGCAGCTAAGCCAGATAAGCGTCGTGTTTACGGAAATTTGCAAGTTGCAAATTCACAATTTAAATCGTCATTTTTACTTTTTTCATAGATTAATTATTTCATGTCGTTACATTTTGAAAGTAAAATTTTAAAATTTGTTTCTTTATAACAGTATTATGAGAAATGTTTGCAGTAATAAAATGTTAATTTTAATAACGTCGGCAGGCCTAAATACGGTATATAGGAAGACAAGCTACTACGTTTCATTTGAGTTAGATAAAATCTACACATTTCAAGGAGAGTTTACTATTTTTTCACAATTTTAGTCCTTGCGTAATCCCTGCGGAGGCGCTATTCCTGCGTATTCGTTGAATCCTATTGGAGGTGCCACCATATTCGAACTCCTTTTTTGTCGATCTTCTGCATTATCGTTGAATCCCTTTGGAGGTAATAAAATATCCAAATCCCTTTTTTGTCGATTTTCTGCATTATCGTTGAATCCTGGTGGTGGTCTCACCATATCCAAATCCCTTTTTCGTCGATCTTCTGCATTATCGTTGAATCCCTTTGGAGGTAACAAAATATCCAATTCTCGTTTTAGTCGATTTTCTGCATTTTTGTTGAATCCGGCTGGAGGTCGGACAATATCTGAATCAATTTTACCGTTGAAAGCTTTTCCGTGAGAACAAAAGCACATTCCACACAAAATCAAGAAAATTAAGGCAATGTGAACTTTCCTTTCCATGCTTTTCGAATCTAGACTTTTAGACCTCAATATCAAATACTCCTGTTTTCATACGTCTCCAAGCATAAGTGATTTTGGTCTGGGAGAAAAAGGGGACTTGATAATATTGGTGGAGAAGATACAATCCTTTAGCGCCATCGTGTGCTATCATTACCATACTGTTTTCTAATTGATACGTCCAATTTTAACAATCTTCTTGAAGCTGTTTAAGAAACTTTTTACCGCATCTCTTATTGCATACATACATTGCTTTTTGTAGTTTTACGTGGTAAATCTCACATATTAATATCAATAGTTTTGGAAACTTACAGCAGAACTTCTCAGCACCTTTACAATACTGACAACGCACGAGAATCAACATGGCATTTATTTGTTCGTTAAAAAAATAACTTTATTCTTAGGCGGCAACTTGCAAATGCAAGTCTCGATTACAACAGTAAATGTAAATCTCTCCGGTTATTTCCATGATTGATAACTTTGTGGTCTTTTGATATTCAGCTAATTAGATACTCACCTAACACTTTGCTGCTTACAAATCAATTAGATTTATATTGTCCACAATCCAGAGCTGGTAGAGTAGATAAGTGATATCAAAACGTTTATGGAAGATTTGGGAGTTTCTTTGTTCACCCGTTCAGAGTCCGTGTCGCAATAAAGGCGAAGATTGGGAACTGGTCATTCTCAATGAGACATGGTACAACAACATTACGGAAAGAGAACTACGCCGAATAAAGCAATTGAACTTAAAACATGAATCTACAAAATCTCAATGGCATAGCGAGGCCTGGTGCGAAAAATTTGTGAAGAACCTACGTCAAACTGGTGCCATAAATGATGATGTTATGCTCAGACACATAACAAGTATGAAACTTATAAACGGAAAATATGAGCCTGGTCAGATTGCTAAATTCCTCACCTGTCACGGATCTGCATATACATATGCTTAGCAGAATATATATTATCAATAGGCCTAAGCTTGACTGGTAGGAAGCTAACAACAACAGCATACCACAATAGCTAGAGGCAAATCCGTTAATAATTGTTACAGTCAATGTGTTTTTTTTTGTACACAAATGTCGAACATTCTTTTTTGAGACTAATAACCAGCACTCAAAGTTCTGTGATTATCCACTCTAATGTCAAGCTTATCATTATGAAGCTGACTAACGTCATGAATTATATTGAGAACTTTTTGCATAAAAGTAATTATTACCCCATACATCTTTTCAAATGTTTTTATGAGCCCTAAAGTTTCGCAAAGTTTACTGTGGAGCACGTTTTTATAATCTGTTTGTGTCAATCTGACGTTACCTTTGAACCAATGGAAGTTTACCGCAATAGCGAGCTCGAGAGCACATTTATTTGCGACTTTGAGCAAATTTTCACAACAGGGCGGCTTTTGTGGCCAAGCCCGACCCATATAACAGATTTTATTTGTGTAAACGTCTTTGTTCGTTTTGTTTTTCACACGCTTTATTTCTTTTTGTATTTTCACTTCACCTTCACTTTTACTCACATGTTTTTCTTTGTTTACTTACACTCACCTTTTATAATATATTTGTAATTATTTCTATTTTACTCGTTTTTATACGCCCGAGCAGTCACGCTTGCGTGGCAAACGTGGACAGTGATAATTGGTGTAAGTGCTGGCGGCGAAAAGAATAAGCGAAAAGCCAGGCAGTTCTCTGGTGGTGGCGAGTAGAAAGCACTGTTTTTATTGTGGCGAGAAGTAATTGTTGTGAACGCTATATGTGCAGTGGAAAGTCCTTTTTGTATAAAAAAACAACCGTTGTTTTATCCGTACTTTTACCATTTACCTATTAGCGCTTCCATTTTATTACAAAACTAGCCACCTTGGTCGTGTGACTCCAGGTCTTGGCGATAGGCCGTTAGTGCGGAGTAACCTGGTCGTTAGCCGGTTTAGAGAGAAGCTAATTTCGGTTACATTTGGCGAGCACGCCAGGACTCTGCTATCGCTTATAAGGGGTCACACGGCTTTCAGAGAACTTAATGTCTTTTAATTTGTTTTTATCGCCACCGCGCTTTGTACCGGGACAAGATGTTGGCCAGTTTGTTGCCTTATTTGAATCGTACTGTGAGAGTGTGAAAGCTAGTGAGGAAGTTAAACGTCATCTTTTTTTGACATCAATTGATGATGACCTCCGCTGGCTAGTTCAGGGAAACGACAATAATGTTTTTCAACTGAAGTACGATGAGTTAATTAGCCGCGCCCTAAAGCAAGGTTCTGACCACTCGCGCCTCCATGAAACACGCGCAATGTTGTTTGGCCGGCGGCAGTTGCCACAGGAAAGCATTAAGGACTTTGTGTATGCTTTGAAAGCTCTTGGCGACAAGGCTTATCCTACGGAGAAGGCTGTTAAAAATGAGGTGTTATATTCATTACTCTTTGTTGGCATGTTGGACCAGCACATGGCCAGATCCCTGCCGCAACGGTTGGAATATAAACGGGACTTTTGGACGGCCGCTCAGATGGTCTTGTCCACGCATGTACCGGAAATGTCCCAGGTTTTAGGCGTGTGTCGTCGTGATGTTCAAGGTCCATCAGTATCAAAACAACCGGAAAAGGATGCAGACATCAGCGTTCGAGAATTCAAAAAAACTGTGACCGCGCTCCAGAAGGACATTGAGCTTGTACGCCGCGAGGTGCAGCGATTGGGGAAACCAACACCACATCAGATGGCAGACAGGTTGGATCGACGCTGTTATGCCTGTGGTAAACCAGGACACTTGCAAAAATTTTGCCCAATGCAAGGTAAGCGCGGCTTTCATGCCAGTTTTACGCCTCGCAGGAATTTCAATAAAAGACCTGGTACCCCTGTGACCCAAGAGGCAAAAGCAAGCGTATGTTTGAAGGACACCGAACCCAAAACTTCGAATCCTACCAATAATCAGAACACGAGCGAGAATCCCACCAAACCCCGATTAGTACGGTTTGTCAACATTTCTATCGCTTCAGAGCCGGTATGTGCTTTAGTTGATACTGGTGCAAGTGTCTCTTTGATTAGCCAAAAGTGTTTAGAGACGTTGAACAATGATCGCCTCAAAATCTCCCCGCTGGGCCAAAACGAACGTTTTTCTGGAATTAACGGTAGTTTGGTTTCAGTTATTGGGAAAATCACTGTAAATGTTAAACTGGGAGGGCTAGATGTACCCACGTGTTTATATGTCGCGTCGGGAGTCGCTCACCACTTAATTTTGGGTTTGGATTTTCTGCAGAAGAACCGCTGCAGTGTGTGTTACGACCAAAATTTGTTGACAGCGGGCCGTGCTAAGGTGCCATTACTCTCGTCGTCTTTCGTACAACGTACCAGAGATATTTGTGTGACCGATGCCACAGAAGTCCCTCCAACGTCGGAGGTGTGGGCCACATGTCGTTACCACCTTGACGTCTGCGGAGAAGACATCCCTGACTTTGAAGTGTATATTGCGCGAAGACCGGGGTTTACAGAAAAGATTGGACTCTGTACAGCGAACTGTGTTTCAACTGTGCGGAAAAATGAGGTAAACATACGTATAGCCAATTTTACCGATGACCCAATCCTAGTACCATCAGCAACTAGGGTTGCTGTCGCGATTCCAGTACACGCTTTTGGCAACGTTGCATGTCCATTATCGGAATGGTGTGTTGTTGTTGAAGACAGCAGTGTGCAACCTACAGAGGAAGTTTGCAATATCTCCTATGCACAGACACCGACCAATGAAGAAAGTTGGGAATGCATTCACCAAGGCGTGAGTATCGGAGATGGGTTGTCAGCAACCCAGAGGGAGGATGTTTTAAAACTTCTTCGTCGCCATCAAAAAGCATTTTCGACATGTAACTTTGACCTAGGCCGGACTGATCTTGTTCGACATTCGATCGACACCGGGGATGCGGCACCAATCCGTCAACATCCTCGAAGAATGTCCATCCATCATAAAACGGAGGTTGAGAAGATCATCAACGAAATGCGAAGCCAAGGACTCGTGAGACCTTCAACCTCACCATGGTCAAGTTCGATTGTTCTGGTGAAAAAGAAGTCTGGTGAGTTACGATTTTGCGTCGACTATCGACAAGTAAACGAAGCAACCAAAAAAAAACAGTTACCCTATTCCCCGGGTTGATGATAGCCTGGATGAAATGTCTGGGTCACGTTTCTTTTCCACCCTTGATCTAAAATCTGGCTACTGGCAGATCCCCATGGACGAACAATCAAGGGAGAAGACAGCCTTTGCCAGTCACATGGGTTTGTTTGAATTCACCGTGATGCCTATGGGATTATGCAACTCAGCGGCAAGCTTCCAACACCTAATGCGTATTGTGCTGCAGGGTATAGAGTGGCAAGGAACACTCGCATACTTAGACGATGTGATTGTTTATGGTAGAAATTTCAACGAACACATGCAGCGTCTTGAAGATGTTCTTTCACGCCTAGAGTCGGCTGGACTTACACTAAAGCCCACGAAGTGCGACCTGTTCAAAGATGAAGTGCGATTCCTTGGTCACGTAGTGTCAAAACATGGAATACGATGCGACCCCGATAAGGTACGATCAGTTAAAGATTGGCCAGTACCAAAATCTGTAAAACAGGTGCGTCAATTTGTGGGTCTTACATCGTATTACAGAAAGTTTGTTAAAGATTACGCTCGTATTGCCTCCCCCTTGCACAAATTGACAGAAAAGGGACGTCGTTTTGTCTGGACGGACAGTTGCCAGCAGGCGTTCGCCAGACTGAAAAGAATTCTGACAACAGCTCCAGTCCTACAGTATCCCGACTTTAGCCGACCCTTCGTGTTGGACACCGATGCCTCGGACACAGCCGTAGGTTGTGTTCTCGGTCAGGAAATTGACGGTAAGGAGCATGTGATCGCTTACGGCAGTAGGTCATTGAGCAAAGCTGAAAAGCATTATTCCACAACTCGCAAGGAATTGCTGGCCGTCATATTTGCGACTAAGTTGTATCGCAGTTATTTGCTCGGATCGAAATTTTTGTTGCGCACAGACCATTCATCCCTTCGCTGGCTGTGGAGATCCAGGGAACTCTATGGACAATGTGCTCGATGGGTTGAACACCTGGCTAGTTACAATTTTGATCTTCAACACCGGCCCGGAAAGAAGCACACAAACGCAGACGCGCTTAGCCGGAGGCAACCGAAAGATGACGGATTCCCTTACACAGTTCGTGAGGATGAGTCATTGGAAGAGGTACTTGCACTTGATTTAAAGGCGGAGTACGGGTATGAGTCCACCCATGTAGCAGAAGCGCAGTATGGGGACTTAAGTTTGCGTCCTGTAGTAAAATGGGTGCAACAGGGTATAAGGCCGTCTTTTCGCCACGTCAAACGCCTGTCGGCAGAGACAAAACACTTATGGAGCCTTTTCGAGCGGCTATCATGTCACGGTGGGGTGCTATTCATTACTGACCCTGGTGCGGTGCCAGGTTTAAACGATGTTCAGAAAGTGTTGGTACCCTTTGCCATGCGCAGCGAAGTGCTGTCCGCGTGCCACGACCAGGTACACGGCGGGGGACACTTGGGAATGGCTAAAACCCTGAGCAAACTGTCACAGCGTTTTTACTGGCTAAAATGGAGAGAAGAGACCGAGGCTTATTGCCGTAAATGCGAACACTGTCAACGAAACAAGAAACCAACCACTACCACCCGAGCACCGTTAGTTCCATCACAAGAAATGCGACCGATGCAACGCGTTGAGATTGATGTGCTTGGTCCACTTCCGTTAACCAGGACAGGATACCAGTATATCCTAGTCGCTTGTGATTTATTCACAAAATATGTTAGGGCGTGGCCTATGCGGCATCAAACCGCACATGAAACAGCGAGCATTTTGTTTCACAGGTGGCTAACGGTACATGGGGTACCTGAGGTAATTCACTCCGATCAAGGGGGGAATTTCGAAAGCAAATTATTTGCAGAACTGGTGAGGTTGATGGGTTGTAAAAAGACCCGAACGACGCCATATCACCCCGCGAGCAATGGGGGAGTCGAACGCAACAACCGCACCATCATAACAATGCTCCGCAATTACGTCCAACGCGATAGTAAACAATGGGATGAAGCACTGTCGGCGGTGGTGACTTCGTACAACGCAAGCCGGCATGAAAGCACGGGGGTATCCCCTCACTTTCTACTTACAGGACACGAACTGCGCCTACCCGCCGATCTCATTTCTCCAGATCATGAAGTGGCAACGACTCCGCTGGTTCATTTGGATGGGCTACGAGCTCGGTTGCGACTGGCCGAGGAGGTAGCCAGAGAAACCCTGACGACCCAACGAGTTCACATGCAAGAACAATATAATAGACGACGGCATGGAGACGAAATCACGAAAGGCGACATCGTTCTGTTGGAGAATCCGGTGGTTCCGCCTGGCGAGTGCCGAAAATTCATCAGACCATACAAAGGCCCTTTTAAAGTTATTGAGCAACACGGTATGGTGAATTACCTTATTGAAGGAGAGGATGGCAAACAGCAGCAAGTACATTTTAACCGCTTGAAAAAGGCAAACATGCCTTACCATGAAAAAGAACGCCGAAGCACGCAGCCGGATGAGCTCGGGCTGCACGACACAGACAATTTTGTTATCTACACACCACAAAGCGAAACACGCACGAACACACCCACTGCGCAGGATACTGGGTTGCCTACACGGCCATTGATGGACGTTGGTCAAGGTTTGGGCGCCGACATAAATGACGCTGCGGCGACGATGAATGATAGCCGGTCACAGCGAAATCGGCGACAAACCAAATTTTATCAAGCGTCCTAACGGAGTAGGACAATTTTTAACGTGGGGGGTGTAAACGTCTTTGTTCGTTTTGTTTTTCACACGCTTTATTTCTTTTTGTATTTTCACTTCACCTTCACTTTTACTCACATGTTTTTCTTTGTTTACTTACACTCACCTTTTATAATATATTTGTAATTATTTCTATTTTACTCGTTTTTATACGCCCGAGCAGTCACGCTTGCGTGGCAAACGTGGACAGTGATAATTGGTGTAAGTGCTGGCGGCGAAAAGAATAAGCGAAAAGCCAGGCAGTTCTCTGGTGGTGGCGAGTAGAAAGCACTGTTTTTATTGTGGCGAGAAGTAATTGTTGTGAACGCTATATGTGCAGTGGAAAGTCCTTTTTGTATAAAAAAACAACCGTTGTTTTATCCGTACTTTTACCATTTTACGCTTTTATACCTATTAGCGCTTCCATTTTATTACAAAACTAGCCACCTTGGTCGTGTGACTCCAGGTCTTGGCGATAGGCCGTTAGTGCGGAGTAACCTGGGCGTTAGCCGGTTTAGAGAGAAGCTAATTTCGGTTACATTTGTAAATCGCTCATATTGTAAAAAACAACAAATTCTATGCTCCAAAATTTTTGCACGAGTTAGTAACGCTTGAGCAAACAATAATTTCTCGCTTGAGCAAACAATAATATTTATGTATGTATAAAAACGCAAAAGTTAGCTGAAAATAGACTCGAAACTGATGAAGAAGAACGTACACATAATGTGACTCATACAAACCCGTTGATGGACGACCAATAAATCAGAAGGCGAAAAGGTTTTACGAAGAAAGCGATTTGTGCTGGGGTTAAGGTTTTCTCTGGCGGTCCGGATTAAGTAACATTGTGTGGTGAACTTGAGCGTGACAATGTTGCACGCAAGTCTCTACGAAAAGCTTGTGGAGCCAGATGTGGCGCTGGGTTAAATGCTTGTCATTACTCCTATTTGTACAGAAGTCCTGATAAGTCTTATATATACAGAAATTTTGCGCCAATATACAATTCTAATTATGGTAATTACACAAAAATAAAAATATAAAGTCGTTTTCGTACCACAAATCTTTGTGAAATAACAATGTAGGAAATATAGTCATCAAACCGTCAGGCATGGCACACATAATTTTTACATAAGATCAATGGAAGTTTTTCGCTTGGTTGCTCGAAGAGATGGC
This sequence comes from Ascidia mentula, assembly GCF_947561715.1. Classification (NCBI taxonomy): domain Eukaryota; kingdom Metazoa; phylum Chordata; class Ascidiacea; order Phlebobranchia; family Ascidiidae; genus Ascidia; species Ascidia mentula. The sequence goes on along the minus strand of NC_138568.1, from coordinate 16,271,807 downwards.
GTCTAATATGTTCCGTTCGTACTTTATACTGTGTTGCATCTAAAAGTCAGTGAGGCTTCAACAAATTGCAAATATGAATTTGTATGCCATTGGTATGTAAAGCAAAACAAGGTACAACAAAAACTTACATTACCAGAACGGTGAAATAACTTGAACGTTAAGTGCTCTTTGTCCGAGATCACGCGGAAAGGTTTCGCTTGTTTGCCCATCCAAAAATAGGCTACAAAGCTGCATTTGGAGGTGTGCCATGTTTGTATTTGCTGACTTAGGGTTCATTCAGCAGTTTTCCGCAATTTTGGGTTAGTAAGCTCGCACTTACCGACGTTCATTGGACCGTGTTGGACAATTCTTTCTTTTGGTCGAGGACTTAGGAAAATCTGCAATGCCAAACTCTGTGTGGTGATTACAGATACATTTGAAACATTCGACCGATAAATGTTTTTTACTGAAAAGGGTTCCGCTTGCCTGCCCATCCAAAAATCGGATGTGAAGCTGCCAAAGTTGTAATTTGAGGTGTGTCAAGTTTGTTTTTGCTGACTTGTCCTTCACTGAGCAGCGTTCAGCACGAAATTGGGTTGGGCCAGCTTTGTAGTTGTGCATTGGACCATGACATGAAGGGACAAACCTCGCGTTTGGTTTTTCTGTTGTTCGTCCATTTCAACTTTAAGTTATCTAATTACTTCCAATGCGCCTATTATTTTTTATAATTTTGTGTTTTGCAGACCAATAATATGTAGTAAACTTGTTCCAGTCCTTACCTATTGATCCACTAGATACACAAGCGGTTCTGAAATGCGTGAAATAACTCAGCAAAGCTCACACAAAACGTTTGTGTTCGGTTTTGTATTTGTTTTTTTACAGCTAAACCAGATTAACCGTCGTGCTTACAGAAATTGCCAACTTGCGAAATCTAAAATAAAATCGTAATTTTCACTTTATTCAAAGTTTAAGATATTTACTGTCGTTCGATTTCAAAGGTTAATGATTTAAAATATTTGTCTTCGTAACCATATTCTGAGAAATATTTGGAGTGACAAAATGTAACTTAAATAAACGTCGGCAGGCCTAAATACGGTATATTGAAAGCCAAGCAATTACATTTATTTTTTCTCAGTAAAATCTACACGTGATAAGGAGAGTTTAGTATTTTTCCACGATATTAATCCTTGCGTAATCCCCGCGGAGGGGATATTCCTGCGTTGAATCCCCTTGAAGGCATCACACCATCCGAATCTCTTTTTTGTCGATATTCTGCATTATCGTTAAATCCCGATGGAGGTTTCACCATATCCGAATTCCTTTTTTGTCGATTTTCTGCATTATCCTTGAATCCCAATGGAGGTAGGACCATTTTCGAATCCCTTTTTTGTCGAATTTCTGCATTATCGTTGAATCCAAATGGAGGTCGGACAATATCCGAATCTCTTTTATCCTTGAACTCTTTTCCGTGTGAACAAAAGCACAATCCACACAATATCAAGAAAAGTAACGTGATGTGTGCTTTCATTTCCATGCTTTCGAATCCTGACTCTCAGCCCACAATATCAAATACTCGTGTTTTGCCAAGTATAAGTGATTTTAATCTAGGGGGAAAAAGGCTTTATAATATTGGAAACCCTTTAGCGCCATCGTGTGCTTTACTTTCCATACCGACTCTACTTTGCTGTGAACCGGTCATATATTTAAACATTTTTGTCGAAAAAATAGCTACAGACAGAGGGTAGGCTTCCACTTTGTGGTGCCTTTCCGTTAACGTCGATCCGTCAATAGAGACGAACAACCTGTCTTCAGCTCTCATTGAATATTATGGTTCTTTTTGCAATCAAAACATAAATCGTTACGTTATGATTTACTTACAACAACTTACAATAAGGTGAGTAGTTTCTGCCAAGCTTGAGAAACACATACATTTTTGTTGAAATTTCTCTGAAAATGATCACAAGGTAAATAATACAACTGTTCCCAAGCATCTAAACTTCGTCTGTAGTTTATTCACATTTAAAGTGAGTTTAGTTTCAACAAATTGCAAAATAAAATATGGTATTTCGATTTTACATTAAGCAAACGAAGGCTTAACTGATATTTATTTGGCTTCATTTCAAGGAAAGAAACAGGGGGGCACGACCAACGCGCTGACTGCGCGCAACATGGGCCACGGTATTAACTACGTGGTTTAATATTCAAAAAACGACTCGACTTCAACGAAAACTGTTTCGACAGGTCAATTCCATGTTCATTCTTGTTAACTTGTTGACAATTTCAAGTTATTTGAAGGCAAACACTGCAAATGACAGTCGTGCAACCTCTTTTTGCAGAGGGGCACGACCAACGCGCTGACTGTGCGCAACATGCGTCACGGTATTAAATACGTGATTTAATATTCAAAAAACGACTTGACTTCAACGAAAATCCTTTCGACAGGTCATCTCCATATTCATTCTTGTTAACTTGTTGACAATTTCAAGTCATTTGAAGGCAAACACTGCAAATGACAGTCGTGCAACCTCTTGTTATAGAGGGCACGACCAACGCGCTGACTGCGCGCAACATGCGCCACGATATTAACTACGTGGTTTAATATTCGAAAAACGACTCGACTTCAATGAAAACTGTTAAGACAGGTAATCTTCATATTCATTCGTGTTGACTTGTTGACAATTTCAAGTCATTTGAAGGCAAACACAGCAAATGACAGTCGTACAACCTCGTTTTACAGAGGGCACGACCAAAGCGCCTACTGCGTGCAACATGTGCCTCGCTATTAACTACGTGGTTTTATATTCGTAAAACGACTAGACTTAATATGCAAGTGAGCTATTATAGATTTATGTTTTAAGTTCAATTGCTTTGTTCGTCGTAGTTCTCTTTTCATAATGTTGTTGTACGATGTCTCGTGAAAAATGACCAGTTCCCCATCTTTGTCCGATTTACATTGCACGTTGTTATTCGGTGTGTCACAAACCGCAAAATCTTAAGTAGACTGCATCTCAGGAGGGATATGATGAGTGAAATTGTTTTGTTTGGGAAGCATTTGCTACAATTTTGCTTGTATATTGCGTACCTTGGTAAATATCGATTCCGTGTAGTTCTTGATCTTTTCATCTGAAAGCACAACACATGGGGGCGAAACGTCAGGAATTGCAAGTTTTCCTATTCTCATCACTTTCACACCGCACAAAGAAACCCGTCTTGTTGAGGTACAGAGTAATGTCGTTATGCTGATTTACCTTTCGATTTGCCAAAATCGGACACAAATAAGCCTTTGATCTGTGACGTCACAGTGACGTGTTTTATCTGATGCCAGAGCTTGCCCTAGCCTATGCAGAAAAGAAGTTTGGGGATTTTCCTATCTTTGAATTCACTACTGCGATAAAGGTTTTCGATTATTGCTCGTCGTTATTTTTAGTGTAGTTTTTTTAGGTTTAAGATGACGTGAAGCGTATTTGATGTAGATGTACCTTGAGTTTTGCGTAAGTTGCCATGTCTTTCCCACATGCACTTTAATCATGGCCAGGGTTTCGAAACGGATTGTCGTATGGTATAGTTAGAACTATATTACAGTGTTTCCCCACCTATGAATCACGGCATTTATTTGGAGCGCCAGATGTTGTAAGTAATGAATAGCATAAAGTCATATGTTTACTTTTGAGACAAAAAATGTTTTTTATGGAAAAAAAGTTGAAATTTGACCGCAGCAAAATAGAATCGACATGGTAAAGAAAGCACACGATGGCGCTAAAGGGCTGTATGATATCGTGATCAAAGATTTTGGACATTGTGATTGAAAGCATGTAAGGAAAGTTCGCAGTATGGTAATTTTACTACTTTTCTGTGGATTGTGCTTTTGTTCCCACGGAAAAACGTTTGATGATAATCCACCGAAAACGATTTTGAAGAACATTTAGTTCACTCGCAAGTATTTAATGATGATATGCAAATTCGACTAAACAGGGACTTCGAGTAATGTGGAACAGATTTAACAACAATACAGAAAATCAACAAAAAAGGGTTTAAATGATAATGCAGAAATAGGACCTCCGTTGGGATTACACAATTATCAAATTGTGGAAAAATACTAAACTATTCTTTCAATTTCTTCAATTTGTCGTGTCAGTCTCTGATCTATGACTATATGCTTGCTTGTGCGCTGCTTTTATAAGAGACTGACTATGAAACCATTTTAATAGCACGAGCTTTCGCGAGATTGATCTCTTTTCACCACAGGGAACATTTTCCTGCAGGTCAACCAATGTCATTTACGCCTTGACGTGTGCGCGCTGTCCACGAGCTTTGTATATCGGACAAACCGGACAAACACTAAGACAAAGAATGAACGGACACAAAAATGATATTCGGCACAACAACTACGAGAAACCGGTAGAAGCTCATTTCAACGAGCCTGACCACAGTGTTGAAGACTTGAGGGTCATGGTGCTACAGAAGGTTAAGAGAAGAACGAGACTAGCGAAAGAGACGGCAGAACAACGCCTCATCGAAAAATTTGACTCTATCAACCACGGTCTCAATAGAGACTGGGCCTTTATGAGTCATTATACGCACCAAGATGCCACGGGCACTCAGTGACCAACAATGATCACCTCTTCGTGCGTTTTTCCTTTTTTTCTTTCTTGTTTTTAGCGCTGTTACCGCATTTTATTTGACACGTTATTTGCTGCACCTGATGTAGCGAGATCAATCTCGCGAAAGCTCGTGCTATTAAAATGATTTCATAGTCAGTCTCTTATAAAAGCAGTGCACAAGCAAGCATATAGTCATAAACTATTCTTAAAACTTGAAATATAGTAGTTGGCCTTTTTTGCACCGTGCTCAGCGCAGTAATGGCAGAAACAATTAATCTTACCTGTCTTTTGCCTGGAATATGGCTAGGTGTTTGCCCTTCCGCCTTCATTGCGACACGGACTCTGTACTGGACCAAAAAACTCCAATAAACGTTTTGATATCACCTATTTGCAGAGCTCTACCAGCTCTTGGTAGTGGATATTGTAAATAAGTAATTTATGTGTGTAGCAAAATACTACGTGCTTATATATAATTCGCTGAATATTAAAATCACATAGAATTTTCAATAAAGGAAATAATCGAAGAAATTAACATTTATTGACGAAATCGAGACTGGCATTTACAAGTGGCCATCAAAAAATTTGTTATTTTAGCAGAAATACATAATGCCATGTTGTTTCTCGTGCGTTAAAATGTAGATACAACACATGACTGTCAGTATTGTAAACGTGCTGAGAAGTTTTGCTGTAAGTTTCCAAACCATTGATATTAGTAGGTGAGTTCTACCAAGTAAAACTAGAAAATCCATATATATTTAATGAGAATTTGTATAAATTTTCTCAAACAGCTACAAGAAGAATATTGGAATTGGGCGTAGTAAAATATAAACTGTATGGAAATGATAGCACACGGTGGCGCTAAAGGGTTGTATGTGCATCACCTCCTTCAGTGTCAAGTCCCTTCTTTCTCCCAGACCAAATTCACTTATACTTGGAAACTTATGAAAACACGAGTATTTGATATTGTAAGTTGAGAGACTTCGAAAAACATACAAAGGAAAGGTAGCATTACGTTAATTTTACTAATTTTGTGTGGACTGTGTTTTTGTTCTCACGGAAATGATTTGAACGATAATCGGCTGAAAACGATCTCGGAAAACATTGGAGGTCTTACACGATTATTCAATGATATTGTGGAAAATCGACAAAAAAGGGATTCGGATAGTGTGAGACTTCCTCCACTAGGTTTCAATGATAATGCAGAAGATCGACAAAAAAGGGATTTGGATAGTGTGAGACTTTCTCCACTAGGTTTCAATGATAATGCAGAAGATCGACAAAAAAGGGATTCGGATAGTGTGAGACTTCCTCCACTAAGTTTCAATGATAATGCAGAAGATCGACAAAAAAGGAGTTCGGATATGATGAGACCTCCTCCACTAGGTTTCAATGATAATGCAGAAGATCGACAAAAAAGGGATTCGGATAGTGTGAGACTTCCTCCACTAGGTTTCAATGATAATGCAGAAGATCGACAAAAAAGGGATTCGGATAGTGTGAGACTTCCTCCACTAGGTATCAATGAAAATGCAGAAGATCGACAAAAAACGGGATTCGGATAGTGTGAGACTTCCACCACTAGGTTTCAATGATAATGCAGAAGATCGACAAAAAAGGGATTCGGATAGTGTGAGACTTCCTCCACTAGGTTTCAATGAAAATGCAGAAGATCGACAAAAAAGGGATTCGGATAGTGTGAGACTTCCTCCACTAGGTTTCAATGATAATGCAGAAGATCGACAAAAAAGGGATTCGGATATGATGGGACCTCCTCTACCAAGATTCAGTGATAATGCAGAAAATCGACAAAAAAGGGATTCGGATATGGTGGCACCTCCATCCGGATTCAACGAAAACGCAGGAATATCCTCTCCGCGGGGATTACGGAAGGCCTAAAATTGTAGAAAAATACTAAACGCTTCTTATAAGGTGTAGATTTTAACTAACAAAAAAAGAAATGTAATAGCTTGGCTTTCTATATGCCATATTTTAGCCTACCCACGTTTTTTTAAGTTACATTTTATCACCGCAAATATTTATCAGAATATTGCTATGAAGACAATCATTTTAAAAATTTCAACATTTGAAATCTAACGGCTGTAAATATCTTAATCTTTGGAAATATTGGAAATGATAATTTTAATTTTGATGCCGCAACTTGCAAATTTTCGTAAGCACGACGCTTGTCTGGCTTAGCTGTAAAAACCAAATACAAAACCAAACACAAAAGTGTTATACGAACTTTGCTGATTTATTGTACATATTTTAGATCCGTTTGTGGATCGAGTTGGGTTGTAGGTGAGGACTGGAACAAAATCCGAAACATTCATACAAAAAGTTCGTGTTTAATTTTGTATTTCCTTTTTAAAGCGAAACGAGATAAGCGTTGTGTTTTCTAAAATTTACATGTAACAACATTGAAATTGAACTGGGCATTTTTACTTTTTTTGCGAATGTTTTTCGCGAACGCATTATCCGAATCTCTTTTTTGTCGAATTTCCACATTATCATTGAACTCTCGCGAAAGAACTCTAATGTTCATCAATATTGTTTTCAGACGATTGTCATCAAATTCCGTGGGTACAAAAGCACAAACCACATAAAATCAATAAAAGTTACATACTGCGAACTTTCATTTCCATGCTTTTAATCACAATATTCAAACTCCTAAACCACAATATCGAAGATCCCAGACCTGGGTGAAAAGGACTTCATAAATGATCGAAATTCAGTAGATACACCCCTTTAGCGCCGTCGTGTGCTTTTATTGCCAAACCGATTCTATTTTGCTGCGGTCAAATATCAACATATTTTGTGGTAAAACAAAACATAAATCTTTATGCTATGTTTTACTTACAACAACTGCCGATTCAAGTACATTTTCAGGGGATAAACTTTTAGGTCGTGACTTTAACATGCGACAATTCGTTTCGAAACTGTGGGCACGATTAAAGTGCATGTGGTTTGGCCATAGCAACTTGTGGAAAACTAAAGGTACATCTACAATTCACGTATTTTCAAAGTTTTTCGCTTATACGTCAACTTAGTGTAGAAAACTATACTGATAATAGCGGCGACCAATAATCGTAAACCTTTATCGCTGCAGCGAATTCAAATACAGGAAAACCCCCAAAGTACGTTTCTTTTAAGGGTCAAGGCAAGCTGTGGCATCACACAAAATACGACACTGTGACGTCACAAACCAGGGGGTTATTTGTCTTGGTTTATTGGCAAACCGGGAAGTACAGCAGCATAACGACATTACTCTGTACTTCAACAAGACGGATTTCTTCACTCAGTGTGAAAGTGATGAGAATAGGAAAACTTGCAATTCCTAATGTTTCGGGCCCCGGTGCTGAGTTTTTACATAAAAAGATCAAGACCTACACGGAATCGGCATTTGCCAAGCTACGCATTATACAAGCAAAAGTGCAGCAAATGCTTCCCGAAACGAAACAATTTTCTTCATAATCTCTCTCCAAAGATGCAATCTGCGTAAGATTTTGCGGTTGGTGACACACAATATCATCGAAAAATACAAATCGGACGAACATGGGAAACTGGCAATTTTCAGCGAGACATCCTACAACAACGTTAGGAAAAGGAAACTATGTCAAATGAAGCAATTGGACTTGAACCATGAATCTATAAATCCTCACTTGCATAGTAAGGCCTGGTGCGAGAAATTTGTGAAGGGCCTTCGTCAAGCTGGTGCCATAAATGATGATGGTATGCTCAGACACGTAACAATTATGAAACTTGTTGAAAAAAATAGGAACGCATACCTGGTCCGATTGTTAAATTCCTTACCTGTCAATGATCTGCATTTGCATGCCCGATTTTTAGGACTCACAAACTGGAGGTGAACAAACAGCTTAACACACATATTGAAGATATTGTGGCGACCAAACTGTAGTGTTCGCCTGTGCATTGAAGCGTGCTATTGCCATTTTCCCGTGTCGTGATTGCCGCCTTATATACTCGTGTTTTTTGTGTTGTTCGCCACAAGCTGAGGCGCAGTACGAAAGCACGTACAAAAGTGCGAGTTTGGCAAAAGTAGCATCGAGTTTCTTGGGTATTTCGTCGACCACTGCGGCATCCAACCCTCGTCCAGCAAAGTTGACGCGGTGAAGAACTTTCCTGTGCCGACCACCATCAAAGGTTTACAGGAGTTTTCAGGGATGGTCAACTTCTACCACAGGTTCGTGCCCAATATTGCCAATATTATGAAACCGCTTTATGGTACTTTAGCGGGCAAACCTAAACAACTGGTGTGGCTCGCCAATGCTACGCTTTTGCATCATCCACAGTGGCAAGCCTGCATCGCGCTCACGACAGATGACTCTGCGACCGCTGTGGGTGCAGTCCTTTTTTTTCCGACGGTCATTGGGCCCCACTTGCTTTCTTCAGCCGTCAGTTGAGTAAGCCGGAAACAAAGTACAGCGCCTTTGACCGCGAGCTTTTTGCGCTGCATCTGGCAATCAGGCACTTCCGCTATTTTCTGGAAGGGCGCAAGTTTACTGCGTACACCGACCACATGCCCCTTACTTTCGTATTCAAGAAGGATGCCGACCCTTGGCCTGCTCGCCAGCAGCATCAACTTTCTTCCATTTCCGAGTTCACTAACGATGTCCGGCACAGTAGCGGCAAGTCGAATGCTGTCGCGGACTTACTTTCCAGGTCTCTCTTTAGTGCCCTACGTGTGCCTCTATTCGACCTTGATTGCGAGGCTCTGGCAGCCGCGCAACAAACCGATGAAGTGCAGTCTTATCGCACAGCAATTACCGTGTTGCTTTTGCAAGATGTCCCGGTTGGAAATTCAGGAACCACGCTGCTGTGTGACACATCCCTTGGAAGACCTCGGCCCGTCGTTCCCTCGTCCTGGCAAAAGAAGGTGTTCGATGCCGTTCACGGATTGTCCCACCCGTCCATTCGCACCACGAATAACCTTGTTGCCTCCAAATTTGTTTGGCATGGGTTAAAGAAGCAAGTAGCGTTGTGGGCCAAGCAATGTGTAGCTTGCCAGCGCGCCAAGGTTCAGCAGCACGTTCAGGCTCCACTTGCCGAGTACCGCCCTCCGACATCTCGTTTTCAACACATAAGCATCGACATCGTTGGTCCTCTTCCACTTTGTCTAGTTCAAAGGTATTTATTAACTGTGGTCGACCGCTTCACCCGATGGCCGGAAGCGATACCAATCGATGACGCCACCACCATCACTTGTGCACGTGCTTTCGTTTTTCATTGGGTTGCGAGGTTCGGCATTCCCAGTCACGTATCGTCAGATCGTGGCCCTCAGTTCACGTCCGAACTGTGGACAACCATTGAATCTAGAACTTTTTGCAACAAACTAGCCACTAGCCCATGAAGTTTTTCAGGTGGTTTTTATGGAACACTAAAGTTTTGCAAAGTTCACAATGCAACAGGCTTTTTTTTATCTATTCTGTTATTCCGACACTTGGCGTTTGAATTTGACCGCAAGGGCGAGCTCGAGAGCACATTCATTGGGCGGGTGATTGGCAACATTAACCAAGAAGAAAACCTGATCGGGATTCGTGGCCAGGATATCCTGGGTTCAAATCCCGGTGTGGTAAAAAAAAAAAAAAAAAAAAAAACATTAACCAAGCGCCCGACCCGTATACCAAGAATAAAACCTGATCGGGTTTCGTGCCCATGACATCCTGGGTTCAAACCCCGGTTTGGTCTTAGAAAAAAAAATCATAATTTCACCAAAGGCCGGCTTTGCGGCCAAGCACCCGATCCATATAACATATGGAAAACCTCACCTGGCTTCCAACATTGGTGCGGTAAAAAATATTTCAATATTAAATTAAATTATACACGTTGTAAAAAAACAAGTCCTAAGCGGTCCAAAATTTTTGCGCGAAGTACTAATGACAGTTTGTTTGTTTGATTAAACAATAGTACTGAAAGTGGCTAATCAAGCTAGGCTGCAATGCGTGGGCTGCCAAGCCTGCAAACCTCATGATCGCGATACGTTAGCTGTGATCGCCAAGAAAGGACCTGCGCAGTGGGGCGATGAAATACAAAGCCCGTTGACGAACGACCAATGAATCAGAAGGCTACAAGGTTTTCACGAAGAAAGCGAGTTGTGGGGTTAAGGTTTTCTCCAGCGGTCCGGATGTAGTAACATTGTGTGGTGAACTTGAGCGTGACAGCGTAGCACGCGAGTCTCTTCGAAAAGCTTGTGGAGCCGGATGTGGCGTTAGGATTTTAATAACTTATGGTTTAATGCCTTCCATTGTTTTCTATTTGTACAGAAGTCCTGATAAGTTCTCTCTATATATATGCAGAATTTTGTGCCTTTACATAATTCCAATCATGGCAATTACACAACACTAAAAATATAAAATCGTTATCGTAGCACAAATCTTTGTAAAACACAAGCGTAGGAAATATAATTATCAAACCGTCAGGCATGGCACATATAATTTTTACCTTAGATCAAGGAAAGGCTTCCGCTTGGTTGCTCGTAGAGATGGCGGCTAAAATGTTGCGTACGTACTTTTTACTGTGTTGCATCTAAAAGTCAGTTAAGTTTCAACAAATTGCAAATATGAATTTGCTTGCCATTGGTATGTAAAGCAAAACAAGGTACAACTCATACTTTTTTGGCTTAATCATCAGGAAAGCCTACATTACCAGAACGTTGAAAGAACTTGAACGATAAGTGTTCTTTGTCCGAGATCACGCGACAGAGTTCCGCTTGCCTGCCCGCCCAAAAATAGGCTACAAAGCTGCATTTGGAGGTGTGTCATGTTTGTTTTTGCTGACTTGGGGTTCACTCAGCAGCTTTCCGCGGTTTTGGGTTAGTAAGCTCGCACTAACAGACGTGCATTGGACCGTGACGTGATTGGACAATTCATTTTTTTGGTCCAGGATTTGAAACGTCAACTATAATTCATTTTATTGCACTTTATGCACTGTATATATGCCTTTTTAATTTTTTGTGCTTGTGTTCTGGGGATTAACAAATTTTGTTGCACATAATCTAATTCTTTTATCAAAACAATATTTACAGAAGCGTTTGTTGAGCCAAAATGTAAATTCGGAAACATAGCCTTATTTCGATTAAGGTTTCACTTTGTGTTGGAGTAAGATTAATAGTTTCTGCCTCGCTAGATGGACAGCGGCATTGATATTGAACTTTTCGGAGTATGGTTACAGGGAAAACAACGTTCAGCACAACATAAAACAAAGGTTGGCGCGATTAACAACTCATGAAACTGTTGCCAAAAAATTTAAACTTACTCAGTCGTTTAATGATTCCAAAAATTGCACAATAATTTATTGGTATGTCAAAAGTATATTAAGCAAAAAAGAACATATTTAGGAAAATCTGTAATGCCAAACTCTGTGTGGTGATTACAGACACAGTTGAAACATTCAACCGATAAATGTTTTTTACTAAAAAGGGTTCCGCTTGCCTGCCCATCCAAAAATCGGATATGAAGCTGCCAAAGTTGTAATTTGAGGTGTGTCAAGATTGTTTTCGCTGACTTGGCGTTCACTTAGCCGTGTTCCGCACGAAATTGCATATGGGTTAGACAGCTTTGTCGACGTGCATTGGACCACGACATGGTGGGGCAAACCTCTCGTTTGGTTGGGACGAGGATATTCTGTTGTTCGTAAATCTCAACTTTAACTTATTTAATTACTTACAATGCGCTCATTAATTTTTATTATTTTGTGTTTTGGAGACCAATAATATTTAGTAAACTTGTTCCAGTCCTTACCTATTGATCCACTAGATACACAAGCGGTTCTGAAATGCGTGAAATAATTCAGCAAAGTTCACACAAAACGTTTGTGTTCGGTTTTGTATTTGTTTTTTTGCAGCTAAACCAGATTAACCGTCGTGCTTACAGATATTTCCAACTTGCGAAATTAAAAATAAAATCGTAATTTTCACTTTATTCAAAGATTAAGATATTTACTGTCGTTCGATTTCAAAGGTTAATGATTTAAAATGTTTGTCTTCGTAACAATATTCTGAGAAATATTTGGAGTGACAAAATGTAACTTAAATAAACGTCGGCAGGCCTAAACACGGTATACATCAAGCCAAGCTACTACGTTTCATTTGATTTAGCAATAAATCTAAACGTTTCAATAAGAGTTTAGTATTATTCACAATTTTAGTCCTGGCGTAATCCCAGCGGAGGCGCTATTTTTATGTTTTTGTTGAATCCGACTGGAGGTTTCACCATATCCGAATCTCTTTTTTGTCGATTTTCTGCATTATCCTTGAATCCCTTTGGAGGTCTCACCATATCCGAATCTCTTTTTTGTCGATTTTCTGCATTATCCTTGAATCGCTTTGGAGGTCTCACCATATCCGAATCTCTTTTTTGTCGAGTTTCTGCATTATCCTTGAATCCATTTGGAGGTGCCACCATATCCGAATCCCTTTTTTGTCGATTTTCTGCATTATCCTTGAATCCCGATGGAGGTGCCACCATATCCGAATCCCTTTTTTGCCGATTTTCTGCATAATCCTTGAATCCCAATGGAGGTCTCACCATATCCGAATCCCTTTTATCGTTGAACGCTTTTCCGTGAGAACGAAAGCAGAATCCACACAATATCATGAAAAGTAACGTAATGTGTACTCTACTTTCCATGCTGTTTAAATCCTGACTCTCAATTTGCAATTTCAAATACTCGTGCTTTCATACGTTCCCAAGTATAAGTGATTTTTGTCTGTGAGGAAAAAAGGCTTTATAATAACGGAAAACCATTAGCGCCATCATGTGCTTAACTTTCCATAACGATTCTACTTTGCTGTAGACCAGTCAAATTTTTACGTTTTTTGTCGATAAAAACAATTTTATGTGATGAAAGTAAACATGTACCACATTGTGGTGCCTTTCGGTTAACGTGGATCCGTCAATAGAGACGAACCATAAAGTATAAAATTTGACTTGAAAAGTTTTAGTTCGAAGGCTAGCGCTATTAAATGGAAAATTACAATGCAATAGTTGGTTAATAATGTGCTTATAGACGTTTGTTGGCTTAGGGTATTTTGCATACTAGGCAGGGAATTTTCATGACAGTTCAAATGATCCGGAAACATTTTTGTCATGAAAAAAGAACAACTGTCAGCTTGCATATGTAGACAACAAACACATTGATGCACTGGGACAATTGGAATGAGCACTAAACAAAGCAATTGCAATGTGTTTATGTATTATAATTATAAAAAAATGATGAAAACTCGGTATTTGTCAACTATAGTAGATTTAAGTTTTTTCCACAATTTGTTTTGCTTTCCGTGATTTATTGTCCTCCATTTGCAGTGCTTCTTCTTTTTTGCAAACTTTTTATGTTTGCAAAAAAGAAAATCATATTATATTATTTATATTGTTGCAAAACTGACAGTTTAATATTTACTATTATTGTGAGTCTCAATGTCTACAATACGGCAAAGATAACAATTGGTTTTACAAACACGTAATTTTGAAATATAATGTTTCTGTTGCTGCCAGGTATATTGTAATTTAATAGTCTGTTCTTCAGGCACAAAAAAACGTAACTTCATTAACCGACGAAACACAGCTATTGTGTTCTGGACCAGTACCATTACCCTGAAGAAGCCTTGTTGGATAACAGGCGAAACGTCGGTCAATAAAGTTACGTTTTTATTGTGCCAGAAGAGAAGACTATTAAATGTAATTTTGATTTGTCAAGTTTTTAATACATGTAAAACAATCATACAGTTAGTGACACTTCCTGTGATGACCACGAATGCAGCATGGCTCTGAATGATATGACTTGCAACCCTGTGCAGGTGGTTAGCATTTGTGAAAAGCACGTTCTACCAATTTAATAGTCAGTTTACCTCCAGATTCAAATATGTGATAATGGTATATTCAAGCTAAATATCCTGGTGTTATCAGTGTGTGGCAGTTTGTATGTGTCTTTTCCTTTTTCTCAGTACAATAAATACATTTGATCACAAAATAAGAAGCATTTCGTAGCTATCAAACATTCTAAGGCTTTTTTCTTTTCAATAGTTGACCAACATGTCATGGAGAACAATTAAAATGATAGTTTTGGAACTGTTTACACACACAGCAGTTGGATTTGGTTTCCCAGCGACCTGCGCAACCAAGCGTAAATTCGAACGATAACGGATACTGTGTACAGTGCCTTTTAACGGATGGTTCGGGACGAAAATTCGTTCCGTTTACGTGCGTAATCTATCGGTCCGTTTTCGCATGCTATTTACGGCCTTAACGCAACACAAATGCTGTGTAGAACTTTATGATTTTTACTGCCGTTAGATTTCAAAGTTTAAAGTTTAACAATTTTGACTTCATAACAATATTATGAGAAATGTTTGCAGTGAAAAAATGTTACTATGAAAAACGTCGGTTGACATAAACACGGTAAACAGAAAGAATCTATTTTTTGTCGAATTGCTACATTATCATTGAATTATGTCGAAAGAACACCAATGTTCTTCAAAATCGTTTTTAGCCCAATATCGTTAAACTCTTTTCCGTGCGAACAAAAGCACAATCCACACAAAATTTTTAAATGTCACTTTCCTTTCCATGCTTTAAATCACAATATCGAACAGTCGTGTTTTCATAAGTTCCCAAGTATGACCATCGATCACTTATAAAGTCCTTTTTTCTCCACAGGCATTAATATATTTATGCAAAATTAGGTGGAAATGGACTCATAACTAAATAAAAAAACGCACACATGAGATGAACAATTACAAAGCCCGTTGACGGACGAAGAAAGCGAGTTGTGTGGTTAAGGTTTTCTCCGCCGGTCTAGATGAACTAACATTTTGTGGTGAATTTAAGCGTGACAACGTTGCCCGCGAGTCTCTACGAAAAACATGTGAAGTCAGATGTGGCCTTAGGATTTTAATAACTTATGTTTAAACTCCTTCCATTGTTTTCTATTTGTACAAAAGTCCTGATTAGCCTTACATATGTACAGAATTTTTGCGCTTATATATAATTCCAATCAAGGTAATTACACAAAAATAAAAATATAAAGTCGTTATCGTACCACAAATCTTTGTAAAACAACAGCGTAGGAAATATAATTATCAAACCGTCAGGGATGGCATATATAATTTTTATCTGAGATCAATGAAAGTTTTCCGCTTGGTTGCTCGTAGAGATGGAGGCTAAAATGTTGCGTACGTAATTTTTACTGTGTTGCAACTAAAAGTCAGTTAAGTTTAACAAATTGCAAATATGAATTGGTATGCTATTGGTATGTAAAGCAAAAAAAAGGCACAACCCATACTCTTTTGGCTTAATCTTCAGGAAAACTTACATTGCCAGAACAGTGAAAGAACTGGAACGTTAAGTGTTCTTTGTCCAAGATCACGCGAAAGAGTTCCGCTTCACTGCCCATCCAAAAATAGGCTACAAAGTTGCTTTTGGAGGTGTGTCATGTTTGTTTTTGCTGACTTGGCGTTTACCGACTTGTAAAGGCTGATTCCTGTAGTCAATTTTTTGACGTTTTCTCTATTGGCGTTTACTGAGCAGTGTTCCGCACGAAATACGGTTAGACAGCTATGTGGATGTGCATTGGACCACGACATGGTGGGACAAACCTCTAGTTTGGTTGGGACGAGGATTTTCCGTTGTTTGTAAATCTTAACTTTAAGTTATTAATGTACTTATAATGCGCTTATAAATTTTTATAAATTTTGTGATTGGGAGAGGTATTCGTGACATAACAATATACATCGATTAGATTTGTTAATTATGAATTCGTTGCAAATGCGTTTGCTGCACAGGGGCTTAAATCATATTGGGAACTTTTTGCATCAAACTAGCTACTAGAAGCCCATGAAGCTTTTCAGGTTTTTATGGAACTCTAAAGTTCCGCGAAATCCACTATGCAATTGGCTTTTATAATCTATTGTGTTAATCTGACGTTATGTTCGGGGCATTTGAATTTGACCGCAAGAGCGAACAGACAACACATTCATTTGCGACTTATCGACAATAAAAAAAAGTCAGGGCGGGTGATTGGCAGCATTGGCCAAGCGCCCGACCCGTGAACCAAGAAGAAAACCTGATCGGGATTCGTGCCCAGGATGACCTGGGTTCAAATCCCGGAGTGGTAAAAAAAAATCACTTCAGGGCGGGAATAGTGACCCAGGGCCTGACCCATATTACAGATGGAAAACCTGATTTGGATTTTTTTTCCTGGCTAACCTGGATACAAACATTGGTGTGGGAAAAAAAATTATTTCATAATTAAACTATGCATATTGTAAAAAAAAACAAGATTTATGCAGTCCAATATTTTTGCGCAAGTTACTAACGACATTTCTTTTTGCTTGAATAAACAACAATATTTATAAATGAACAAATTCTAATTTAATTAGTTTGAAATAGACTCAAAACTTATCAAGAAAAGTGCACAAATAACGCCCGTTTGCAGAATGAATCAGAAGGCTACAAGGTTTTCACGACCAAAGCAAGTTGTGCTAGGGATAATATTTTGTCCGCCGGTCCGGATTAAGTAACATTGTGTGGTGAACTTGAGCGTGACAACGTTGCCCGCGAGTTTCTATGAAAAGCTTGTGGAGCCAGATGTGGCGCTGGAATTTAATAACTTATGGTTTAATGCTTCCCATTGCTTTCTGTTTCTACAGAAGTCCCGATAAGTCTTATATATACAGAATTTTTGCGCCCATATTTCATGCTGATCATGGTAATTACGCAAAAATACAAATATAAAGTCGTTATATCGTACCACAAATCTCTGTAAAACAGCAGTGTAGGAAATGTATTTATCAAGCCGTCAGGCATGGCACATATAATTTTTTTTAAGATCAATAAAAGTTTTCCGCTTGGTTGCTCTTAGGGATGGCGGCTAAAATGTTGCGTACGTACTTATTACTGTGTTGCATCTAAAAGTCAGTTTTAACAAATTTGCAAATATGAATTGGTATATGCTATTGGTATGTAAAGCAAAAAAGGGTACAACTCATACTCTTTTGGCTTAATCTTCAGGAAAACTTACATTGCCAGAACATTAAGTGTTCTTTGTCCGAGATCACGCGAAAAGGTTCCGCTTGACTGTCCATCTAAAAAATAGACCACAAAGCTGCATTTGGAGGTGTGTCATGTTTGTTTTTGCTGACTTGGGGTTCACTCAACAGTGTTCCGCAGTTTTGTGTTAGTAAGCTCGCACTTACCGACGTGCATTGGACCGTGTCGTGATTGGACAATTCATTCTTGTGGTCGAGGACTTGAAACCTCAACTATAATTCATTTTATTATACTTTATGCGCTGTAGATATGCCTCTTTTATTTTTTATACCTAATTGTGTTCTGGAGATTAGCAAATTTTGTTGCACATCATCTAATTCTTTTACGTCGCCGTTGAGCTTTTCAGAAATCCTCACAATAAAGAAAAAAGTTCATACCAAAATTTGTTTTGCATTTGCTTTTTACAGCTAAGCGAGGTAAGCGTTGTGTTACAAAAAGGTAATACATCTAAATCATCATTTACACTTCTTTCTCGGATTACAATGGATACAAATCTTGTCGATAGATTTTCAAGGTTTTTGAAAATTTAGCCATCATAACATTATTCACATAAGCGTTTGTGGAGACACAATGTAAATTCGTAAAACATAGCTTTATTTCAATTGAGGTTTCACTTCGTGTTTGGGTATAAGATTGGCGCGACCACGAGTCATCAAACTGTTGCCAAAAATTTAAACTTACTCAGTCGTTCAATGATGTTAAAAATTGCAAAAAAAAATTTGGTATGACAAAAGTATATCAAGCAAAAAAGCACATATTTAGGAAAGTTTGCAATGCCAAACTCTGTGTTTTGACTACAGATGCATGTAAAACATTAAACGATGAATTTCCTTTACGAAAAAGGGTTCCGCTTGCCTGCCCATCCAAAAGTCGGATACCAAGCTGCAAAGTTGTACATGGAGGTGTTTCAGGATTGTTTTCGCTAACTTGGCGTTCACTTAGCCGTGTTTAGCACGAAATTGGGTTAGACTGCTTTGTGGATGTGCATTGGACCATGACATGATGGGACAAACCTCGCGTTTGATTGGGACGAGGATATTCTGTTGTTCGTAAATCTTAACATTAGGTTATGTAATTACTTCCAATCCGCTTATCAATTTTTATAAATTTCGTGATTTGGAGACCAACATTCAGTATCTACATCTGTTTCATTCCTCAACTAGTACCCCACTAGATCCAAAAGAGAATCTGAAATGTGTAAAATAAATCACAAAAGTTCACATAAAACTTTTGTACTTGGTTGTGTATTTGTTTTTTGCAGCTAAGCCAGATAAGCGTCGTGTTTACGGAAATTTGCAAGTTGGAAAGTCACAATTTAAATCGCCATTTTTCCTTTTTTTAAAGATTAATTATTTCATGTCGTTACATTTTGAAGGTTAGATTTAAAAATTTGTTTCTTTGTAACAATATTATGAGAAATGTTTGCAGTAATAAAATGTTACTTTGAATAACGTCGGCAGGCCTAAACACGGTATATAGGAAGCCAAGCTACTACGTTTCATTTGAGTTAGTTAAAATCTATACATTTCAAGGAGAGATTACTATTTTTTCTCAATTTTAGTCCTTGCGTAATCCCCGCGGAGGCACTATTCCTGCGTATTCGTTGAATCCCATTGGAGGTCTCGGCATATCCGAATCTCTTTTTTGTCGATTTTCTGCGTTATCGTTGAATCCGTTTGGAGGTCCCACCATATCCGAATCTCTTCTTTGTCGATTTTCTGCATTATCCTTGAATCCCGATGGAGGTTTCACCATATCCGAATCCCTTTTATCGTTGAATGATTTTCCGTGAGAACAAAAGCACAATCCACACAAAATCAAGAAAAGTAACGTAATGTGTGCTTTCATTTTCATGCTGTTTAAATCCTGACTCTCAACTAACAATACCTAATACTCGTGTTTTCGTGCGTTCCCAAGTATAAGTGAATTTGGTCGGGGAGAAAAAGGGATTTTAAAGACGGATATTAAGTGGATTCACTTCTTTAGCGCCATCGTGTGCTATCATTAACATAATGTTTCTATTTTGCTACGCCCAATTTCAAAAATCTTCTTGAAGCTCTTTGAGAAAAGAACCACTTCTCTTATTACATACAAATATGGCTGTTCTAGTTTTACATGGTGAGTTATACTTCTCACATATTAATCAATGGTTTCGGAAAATTAATTGGGTAAGTCAGCTTTGTAGATATGCATTTCACTAAGACAACAATAACTAAGAAACGTTTTTGAAAGCAAAATGTAACTTTGCAAATGTTGGACATCATTGCGCTAAACACATTGTAGAGAAAGCTAAATTACTATATCCTGTCGGTTAGTAAACAATCTACGCGTTTTAAAGAAAGGTTAGTCGATTTTCACAAATTTAGTCCCTGCCTAATCCTGTCGGATGGTCTATTTTTGGATTATCATTGAGGTTTCACAATATCCTAATCTCTGTTTCCTCTATATTTTACATTGTCATAGAAAGGGAGGTAACAAAATATCCGAATCACTTTTTTGTCGATTTTCTGGGTTGTTGTTTAATCCGTGTTGAGGCCTCACAAAGTCCGAATCTATTTTTTATCGAATTTCTACATTATCATTGAATCATCGCGAAAGAATTCTAATGTTCTTCAAAATCGTTTTCACCCATTTATCGTCAAACTCTTTTCCGAGGAAACAAAAGAATATTCCACACATAATAAGTAAAAGTAACATATTGCGAACTTCCATGCTTTCAATCACAATATCCAAACTCACAAAACATATTATCGAATATTCGTGTTTTCATGTACTTTTCCATGTATATACGTCGATCATTCATAAAGTCTTTTTTTCTCCCAGACCTGGGAAAAAAGGACTTCATAAATGATCGAAGTTAAGTTGATACAACCCTTTAGCGCCATCTTGTGCTTTCCTTACAATTCCGATTCTATTTTGCTGCAGTCATCTTCCAAATTTTTGACGATAAACCCTAATTTATGCTGCAAAAGAAAACATAAATCTACAGCTGCAGACAGGATGTACACACGGTTTCGACCTGCAAACTATTATTATTTCATCTGACGACTGTGGCACTGTGCTAGCATTTACACTAGCAGGCACACAGATTTCCACTTCGTAGTACTTTTCGGTCAACGTCGATCCGTTTGGTACCCAACTGGGTACAAACCAATATGGACGAACCATCTATCTGCAGCTCTCAATGAGTATTATGGCCCTTTTTGCACAAAAAAAACATAAATCGATCTGTTATGCTTTAATTACAATTACTGGCATTCCAAGTGAATTCTCAGGCGACCAAACTTAAGGTCGTGACTCATTAGTTGAAAAGACTGTAATACAGTTGTAACTATAACATACGACAATTCGTTTCGAAATTCTGGCCAGGATTAAAGTGCATGTGGTTAGGCCATGGCAACTTAATGAGATTGAAAACTGCACTGAAAATAGCGGCGATCAATGATCGTTAACCTTTATTGCTGTAGCGAATTCAAATCTAGAAAATCCCCAAATAACGTTTCATCAAATGTCTGGGCAAGCTGTGACGTCACACACCAAAGGCTATTTCTGTCCGATTATTGGCAAATCGAAAGGTACAGCAGCATAACGACATTACTCTGTACTTCAACAAGACGGGTTTCTTCACTCAGTGCAAAAGAAAAAATAGAAAAACTTGCAATTCCTGACGTTTCGCGCTTTAACATAATCGGTATCTGCTAAGGTACGCAACATACAAGCAGAAGCAGCAAATGCTTCCCAAACAAAACAATTCCCCTCATAATCTCCTTCCTGAGATGCAGTCTACGTAAGATTTTACGGATGGTGACACGAAATAATATCGTATAATGTAAATCTGGCAAAGATGGGGTACTGGTCATTCTCAACGAGACATCGTACAACAACATTATGAGAAGAGAACTATAACGAATGAAGAAATTGGACTTGAACCATGAAGTAAAAAAAACACGCTGATGGTATGCTCAGACACGTCGCAAGTATGAAACTTGTAAACGGGAAATATGAACGCATATCAGGTCCGATTGCTAAATTCCTTACCTTTCAAGGATCTGCATTTGCAAGCCTGATTTTTAGGATACACAAACTGGAGGTGAACCAACTGGTTAACACACATTAAAAATATACTTATTAAGCATGTGCAGGTCGTAGGTCATGTTACCATTACGCGGGCTACTGCCTGTCTACATTTATAGAGGAAAATTTCGGCCGTACCTTAATTCATGAGATGTGCAGATAAAGCAGATTGTATATCATCAATATGCTTGACGAGGAAAAAGTTAACGTTAACAGCAGACAACAACATTCAGAGGCAATCGTTTATTATTTGTCGATATGGTTTCATTATACCAAAAAATTTCTGCATTCTTTGTTAAAATCTTCTATAAAAATGCGATTGATAACCACACTAAGAACTATGATAACGTCAAGCGTATTGTTTTCAAACCTCACTAACTTCACCATCGAAAATGTGGTCACCTAATACAATGATTGACTTGACATGGGCCAAGTTTGGAAGAACGCAGCAAAACGACGGAACGACACTTTTACATCACTTGCGTTTGCCACTAACATGGTCAAAAATGCGCAACAATAAAATTTATTGCTGTCGTGAGTGTTGCTTACAACCGTTGACGAATGTGCAACGTATGTTAGCGCTTACTTTAGGCATAGAGTTCCTAGGTGAATCTCACACACTAGAGTTTAAGGTCCTTGACCTTTAAAAGGCATGAGTCCTAGGACTAAAATTTGGCAATCTCCTTTCGAACTAATCAATCTTCCAATTTGTACATACAATTTTATTCTTGCCGAGTGCCAACATGAAGACACAAGGCAGGCAATGCTAACTTCAATCCTTTTTGCATACGCGGTTTACGAGGCAACCGAAATAGTGTAGAACAGAATGTCTGGCACAGCGCAAACGCAAACTATGGTCAGAGAGGAAATGGCCGCGCCAGTGTGAAACAACGTTGTACAACATACATTGAAGGCAAAGCACACTGGCGTTGACATGTTCAGACTTGGGCCAACGACAATATACTGGAAATAACTCACAACACAACGACCAACTTGGCTTTCGTGTCATAACAATATGCATAGATTAGATTTGTTAATTATGAATTCGTTGCAAATGCGTCAGCTGCACAAAGGCTTAAATCATATTGGGATATTTTTGCATCAAACTAGCTACTATAAGCCCATGAAGCTTTTCAGGAGGTTTTTCTGGAACTCTGCAGTTCCGCGAAATCCACTGTGCAATTGGCTTTCATAATCTATTGTGTTAATCTGACGTTATGTTCGTGGCATTTGAATTTGACCGCAAGAGCGAACTCGACAGCACATTCATTTGCGACACATCGACACTAAAAAAAAATCAGGGCGGGTGACTGGCAGCATTGGCCAAGCGCCCGACCCGTGTACCAAGAAGAAAACCTGACCGGGATTCGTGCCCTGTTGCAACAAATTTAAACCTACTCAGTCGTTCAATGATATCAAAAATTGCACAATAATTTATTGGCATATCAAAAGTATATCAAGCAAAAAAGCACATATTTAGGAAAATCTACAATAACTCTGCGTGGTGACTACAGATACAGTTGAAATATTTAACCGATGAATGTCCTTTACGAAAAAGCGTTCCGCTTGCCTGCCCATTCAAAAATCGGATACAAAGCTGCCGAAGTTGTAATTTGAGGTGTGTCAAGTTTGTTTTTGGTGACTTGGCGTTCACTCAGCAGTGTTCCGCACGAAATTGGGTTAGGCAGCTTTGTGGATGTGCATTGGACCATGACATGATGGGACAAACCTCGCGTTTGGTTGGGACGAGGATATTCTGTTGTTCGTAAATCTTAACATTAGGTTATGTAATTACTTCCAATCCGCTTATCAATTTTAGTAAATTTCGTGGTTTGGAAACCAACATTCAGTAGCTACATTTGTTTCGTTCCTCAACTAATACTCCACTAGATCCACAAGCAGATCTGAAATATGTACAATAAATCAGAAAAGTTCACACAAAACTTTTGTACTTGGTTTTGTATTTTTTTTAAGCTAAGCCAGATAAGCGTCGTGTTTACGGAAATCTGCAAGTTGCAAAATCACAATTTAAATCGCCATTTTTCCTTTTTTTAAAGATTAATTATTTCATGTCGTTACATTTTGAAGGTTAGATTTCAAAATTTGTTTCTTTGTGACAATATTATGAGAAATGTTTGCAGTAATAAATGTTACTTTGAATAACGTCGGCAGGTCTAAACACGGTATATACGAAGCCAAGCTACTACGTTTCATTTGAGTTAGTTAAAATCTACACATTTCAAGGAGAGTTTACTATTTTTTCTCAATTTTAGTCCTTGCGTAATCCCCGCGGAGGCACTATTCCTGCGTATTCGTTGAATCCCATTGGAGGTTTTACCATATCCGAATCCCTTTTTTGTCGATTTTCTGCGTTATCGTTGAATCCGTTTGGAGGTGCCACCATATCCGAATCTCTTTTTTGTCGATTTTCTGCGTTATCGTTGAATCCGTTTGGAGGTCCCACCATATCCGAATCTCTTTTTTGTCGATTTTCTGCGTTATCGTTGAATCCGTTTGGAGGTCCCACCATATCCGAATCTCTTTTTTGTCGATTTTCTGCGTTATCGTTGAATCCGTTTGGAGGTCCAACCATATCCGAATCTCTTTTTTGTCGATTTTCTGCATTATCCTTGAATCCCGATGGAAGTTTCACCATATCCGAATCCCTTTTATCGTTGAATGATTTTCCGTGAGAACAAAAGCACAATCCACACAAAATCAAGAAAAGTAACGTAATGTGTGCTTTCATTTTCATGCTGTTTAAATCCTGACTCTCAACTAACAATACCTAATACTCGTGTTTTCGTGCGTTCCCAAGTATAAGTGAATTTGGTCGGGGAGAAAAAGGGGTTTTAAAGACGGATATTAAGTGGATTCACTCCTTTAGCGCCATCGTGTGCTATCATTAACATAATGTTTCTATTTTGCTACGCCCAATTTCAAAAATCTTCTTGAAGCTCTTTGAGAAAAGAACCACTTCTCTTATTACATACAAATATGGCTGTTCTAGTTTTACATGGTGAGTTATACTTCTCACATATTAATCAATGGTTTCGGAAAATTAATTGGGTAAGTAAATTGGGTAAAATGTTTCACACCATTGCGCTAAACACATTGCAAAGGAAGCTAAATTACTATTTCCTGTCTGTTAGTAAACAATCTACGCGTGTTAAAGAAAGGTTAGTTGATTTTCACAAATTTAGTCCCTGCCTAATCCTGTCGGATGGTCTATTTCTGGATTATCATTGAGGTTTCACAATATCCCAATCTTTGTTTCCTCTATATTTTGCATTGCATATAAAGGGAGGTAACAAAATATCCGAATCACTTTTTTGTTGATTTTCTGGGTTGTTGTTCAATCCGGGTTGAGGCCTCACAAAGTCCGAATCCATTTTTTGACGAATTTCCATATGATCATTGAATCCTCGCGAAACAACTCTAATGTTCTTCAAAATCGTTTTCACCCGTTTATCATGAAACTCTTTTCCGTGGGAACAAATGAATATTTCACACATAATAAGCAAAAGTAACATATTGCGAACTTCCATGCTTTCAATCAGAATATCCAAATTCCTAATACATAATATCGCATATTCGTGTTTTCATGTACGTTTCCAAGTATAAACGTCGATCATTCATTAGGTCTTTTTTTCTCCCAGACCTGGGGAAAAAGAGACTTCATAAATGATCGAAATTAAGTTGATACAACTCTTTAGCGCCATCGCGTGCTTTCCTTACCATACCGATTCTATTTTGCTACAGTCAACTGTCAAATTTCTGTCGATAAACCCTAATTTATGCTGCAAAAGAAAACATAAATCTACAGCTGCAGACAGGATGTACACACGGTTTCGACCTGTAAGCTATCATTATTGCAGCTGGTGACTGTAGCACTGCGCTAGCATTTGCACTAGCAGGCACACATATTTCCACCACAGATTCCACTTGAACCATCAAATTATAAAACACGCTGATGCTATGCTCAGACACGTAACAAGTATGAAACTTGTAATCGGGAAATATGAACGCATTTCAGGTCCGATTGCTAAATTCCTTACCTGTCAAGGATCTGCATTTGCATGCCTGCTTTTTAGGACACACAAACTTGAACCATTTGCTTAACACACACATTGAAGATATACTTGTTAGGCATGTGCAGGTCGCAGGTAATATTACCACTACGCGGGCCACTGCTTGTCTGCATTGATAGGAGAAAATTTCGGCCGTACCTTAATTCATGAGTTGTGCAGATAAAGCAGATTGAATTTTCTTAATATGCTCGACTGGGAAGAAGTTAACGTTAACAGCATACAAAAACATTCAGAGTTATTCCTTTATTTATTGTCGCCATGGTTTCATAAAACCAAAATATCAAACATTCTTTGTTGACATCTTATGTGAAAACGCAAATGATAACCACTCTAAGTACTTTGATAACGTCAAGCGTATTGCAAAGCTGCACACCCTGTCTGCAGCTTTGCGATATTATGGCTTTTTAGCACATATATGTCAAGCGTATTGTTATCAAAACTCACTAACTTCACCATCGAAAATGTGGTCACCTAATATAATGATTGACTTGACATGGGCCAAGTTTGGAAGAAGGCAGCGAAACGACGGAACGGCACTTTTACATCACTTGCGTTTGCAACCAGCATGCGCAAAAATGCGCAAAAATAAAAATGATTGCTGTCGTGAGTGTTGCTTACAACCGTTGAAGAACGTATCCCGCAATACGTAGCGTTTAGTTTAGGCATAGAGTTCCCAGGTGAACCTCACACACAAGAGTTTAAGGTCCTTGGCCTTTAAAAAGCATGAGTCTTGGTACTAAAAAATATATACAATTTTTTTCATACCGAGTGCCAATATGAAGACACAAGGCAGGCAATGTTAACTTCAATCCTGTTCACATACGCAGTTTACGTGGCAACCGATGGAGTATAGAAAATAATATCTGGGCAAACGCAAACTATGTTCAGAGAAGAAATGGCCGCGCCAGTGTGAAACAACGTTGTACAACATACATTGAAGGCAAAGCACACTGGCGTTGACATGGTTAGACTTGGACCTACGCCAGAAACGACGATATACTGGAAATAACACACAACACAACGACCAACTTCGCTTTCGTGACATAGCAATATGACTTTTATGCATCAATTAGATTTGTTAACTATTGAATTCGTTGCAAATGCGTCAGCTGCACTAAGGCAAAAATCATATTAGGAACATTTTGTATCAACTAGCTATTAGCCCATAAAACTTTCAGTTCAAGTTCCGCGAACTCCACTGTGGAACAGACTTTTATAATCTATTGTGTTAATCTGACGTTATGTTTAGGACATTTGAATTTGACCGCAAGAGCGAACTCGAGAGCACATTTGTTTGCGACTCATCGACAATAAAATAAATCACCTCAGGGCGGGCTTTGTGGCCCAGCGCCTGACCCATATAACAGATGGAAAACGTAATTGGGATTTTTTCCTGGCTTAACTGGCTTCCAACATTGGGGTGTTAAAACAACATTTCATCATTAAATTGCACATATTGTGAAAAAACAACAAGATTTATGCTGTCCAAAATTATTTGTGCAAGTTACTCACGACAGTTATTTTTGCTTGATTAAACAACAATATTTATATATTAACAAAATCTAATTGAATTAGTTGGAAATAGAATCAAAACTGATCAAAAAAGTGCACACATAACTCCCGTTTGAAGGACGACCAATAAATCAGAAGACTGCAAGGTTTTCACGACCAAAGCAAGTTGTGCTAGGGATAATATTTTGTCCGCCGGTCCGGATTAAGTAACATTGTGTGGTGAACTTGAGCGTGACAACGTTGCCCGCGAGTTTCTACGAAAAGCTTGTGGAGCCAGATGTGGCGCTGGAATTTAATAACTTATGGTTTAATGCTTCCCATTGCTTTCTGTTTGTACAGAAGTCCCGATAAGTATTATATATACAGAATTTTTGCGCCCATATATAATTCTGATCATGGTAATTACGCAAAAATACAAATATAAAGTCGTTATATCGTACCACAAATCTTTGTAAAACAACAGTGTAGGAAATGTATTTATCAAGCCGTCTGGCATGGCACATACAATTTTTTTTAAGATCAATAAAAGTTTTCCGCTTGGTTGCTCTTAGAGATGGCGGCTAAAATGTTGCGTACGTGCATTTATTGTGTTGCATCTAAAAGTCAGTTAAGTTTTAACAAATTGCAAATATGAATTGGTATGCTATTGGTATGTAAAGCAAAAAAGGGTACAACTCATACTCTTTTGGCTTAATCTTCAGGAAAACTTACATTGCCAGAACATTAAGTGTTCTTTGTCCGAGATCACGCGAAAAGGTTCTGCTTGACTGTCCATCCAAACAATAGACTACAAAGCTGCATTTGGAGGTGTGTCATGTTTGTTTTTGCTGACTTGAGGTTTACTCAACAGTGTTCCGCAGTTTTGTGTCAGTAAGCTGGCACTTACAGACGTGCATTGGACCGTGTCGTGATTTGGAGATTCTTTTGGTCCAGGACTTGAAACCTCAACTCTAATTCATTTTATTATACTTTATGCACTGTAAATATTCCTTTTTTATTTTTTATACTTAATTGTGTTCAGGAGATTAGCAAATTTTGTTGCACATAATCTAA
This sequence comes from Ascidia mentula, assembly GCF_947561715.1. Lineage (NCBI taxonomy): Eukaryota > Metazoa > Chordata > Ascidiacea > Phlebobranchia > Ascidiidae > Ascidia > Ascidia mentula. The sequence continues at coordinate 16,243,436 of NC_138568.1, read as the reverse complement.
TTCTTTTACGTCGCCGTTGAGTTTTTCAGAAATCCTTACAATAAAGTAAAAAAGTTCATACCAAAATTTGTTTTGTATTTGCTTTTTACAGCTAAGCGAGGTAAGCGTTGTGTTACAAAAAGGTAATACATCTAAATCGTCATTTACACTTCATTCTCGGATTACAATGGATACAAATCTTGTCGATAGATTTTCAAGGTTTTTGAAAATTTAGCCATCATAACATTACTCACATAAGCGTTTGTGGAGACACAATGTAAATTCGTAAAACATAGCTTTATTTCAATTGAGGTTTCACTTCGTGTTTGGGTATAAGATTGGCGCGACCACGAGTCATCAAATTGTTGCCAAAAATTTAAACTTACTCAGTCGTTCAATGATGTTAAAAATTGCAAAAAAATTTTTGGTATGTCAAAAGCTTATTAAGCAAAAAAGCACATATTTAGGAAAGTTTGCAATGCCAAACTCTGTGTTTTGACTACAGATACATGTGAAACATTTAACCGATGAATTTCCTTTGCGAAAAAAGGGTTCCGCTTGCCTGCCCGTCCAAAAATCGGATATGAAGCTGCAAAGTTGTACATGGAGGTGTGTCAAGATTGTTTTCGCTGACTTAGCGTTCACTGAGCAGTGTTCAGCACGAAATTGGGTTAGGCAGCTTTGTGGATGTGCATTGGACCATGACATGAAGGGACAAACCTCTTGTTTAGTTGGGACGAGGATATTCTGTTGTTCGTAAATCTTAACTTTAAATTATTTAATTACTTCCAATCCGCTTATCAATTTTTATAAATTTCGTGATTTGGAGACCAACATTCAGTAGCTACATCTGTTTCATTCCTCAACTCATACCCCACTAGATGCAAAAGCGGACCTGAAATATGAACAATAAATCAGAAAATTTCACACAAAACTTTTGTGCTTTGTTTTGTATTTGTTTTTTGCAGCTAAGCCAGATAAGCGTCGTGTTTACGGAAATTTGCAAGTTGCAAAGTCACAATTTAAATCGTCATTTTTACTTTTTTCAAATATTAATTATTTCATGTCGTTGCATTTTGAAGGTTGAATTTTAAAATTTGTTTCTTTATGACAATATTATGAGAAATGCTTGCAGTGACAAAATGTTACTTTTAATAACGTCGGTAGGCCTAAACACGGTATATAGGAAGACAAACCACTACGTTTCATTTCAGTTAGTTAAAATCTACACATTTCTAAGAGATTTTACTATTTTTTCACAATTTTAGTCCTTGTTTAATCCCTGCGGAGGCGCTATTCCTGCGTATTCGTTGAATCCCATTGGAGGTGCCACCATATTCGAACTCCTTTTTTGTCGATCTTCTGCATTATCGTTGAATCCTCGTGGTGGTCTCACCATATCCAAATCCCTTTTTTGTCGATTTTCTGCATTATCGTTGAATCCTGGTGGAGGTCCCACCATATCCGAATCCCTTTTTTGTCGATTTTCTGCATTATCCTTGAATCCCGCTGGTGGTCTCACCATATCCAAATCCCTTTTTTGTCGATTTTCTGCATTATCGTTGAATCCCATTGGAGGTCCCACCATATCCGAATCCCTTTTTTGTCGATTTTCTGCATTATCCTTGAATCCCGCTGGTGGTCCCACCATATCCAAATCCCTTTTTTGTCGATTTTCTGCATTATCGTTGAATCCTGGTGGAGGTCCCACCATATCCGAATCCCTTTTTTGTCGATTTTCTGCCTTATCGTTGAATCCCGCTGGTCGGACAATATCCGAATCCCTTTTATCGTTGAACTCTTTTCTATGTGTACAAAAGCACAATCCACACAAAATCAAGGAAAGTAACGAAATGTGTACTTTCCTTTCCATGCTGTTTAAATCCTGACTCTCAGCCCACAATATCAAATATTCGTGTTTCCGTGCGTTCCCAAGTACAAGTGTCTTGATCGGGGAGAAAAAGGGACTGATAATGACGGATATTAAGTGGATACGCTCCTTTAGCGCCATCGTGTGCTATCATTACCATACTATTTACTACGCCGAATTTCAATATTCTTCTTGAAGATATTTGAGAAAGTTTATACAACGTCTCTTATTACATACATATATATGGCTTTTCTAGTTTGCTTGGTGAATCTCACATATTAGTATCAATGGTTTTGGAAACCTCCAGCAAAACTTCTCAGCACCTTTGCAACACTGACAATCATAATTTGTACCTATATTTTAATGCACGACAAACAACATGGCAATTCACCGTTTCGTTAAAAAAAATGTCTCGATTACCACAGTAAATGTACATCTCTTCGGTTATTTCCATTATTGATAATTTTGTGGGCTTTTAATATGCAACTAAGTAGATACTCACCTAACACTTTGATACCCACAAATCATACATATTTTTATTGTCCACGACCCAGAGCTGGTAGAATAGATAAGTGATATCAAAACCTTTATGGAAGATATGGGATTTTTTTTGTTCACAGGTTCAGAGTCCGTGTAGCAATTAAGACGGGCGGTCAAAAACCTGGGCAAGTTTCAGGTCAAAAAACAGCAGTAAGGAAAGTTTCTGTCATGTTTGAAAACCACATCCCTGGGTATGGCCACAGGGCAAGCAATGTTTATCGAAACTTGACCCAAAGGTTGACACGTATGTCAAGAATATATTAAACAAAAAAGCACATGTATTCTTATTATTTTGCGGTTGGTGACACTCATTAACATAGTAAAATTCAAATCAGAAGAAGAACGGGGAACTGGTCATACTCAACGAGACATGGTACAACAACATTATGAAAAGAGAACTACGACTAATAAAGCAATTGAACTGAAAACATGAATCTAAAAAACCTCACGGGCATAGCAAAGCCTGGTGCGAAAAATTTGTGAAGGCCCTACGTCAAACTGGTGCCATAAATGGTGATGGTATACTCAGACACATAACAAGGATGAAACTTATGAACGGAAAATTTGAACCTGGTAATATTGCCAAATTCCTCACCTGTCAAGGATCTGCATATACATGTACATATGCTTACCTGCTTTCGAGGTCACCCAATCTTTAGGTGAACCAACTGCTTAACACGCTTATTGAAGATATACCTGTTAGGCTTGTGCAGACTGCAGGCAATATTACCACCACGCGGACGACTTCTTTTCTTTAATGCATTTTACAGCCTATGCTAAAATTTCTGACGTGTCTTAGTTCATTAGTGTTGCAGTTATAGCAAACTATATATTATCAATAAGCTTGACTGGTAGGAAGCTAATATTAACAGCATACCACAACAGCTAGAGGCAAATCCGTTATTTGTTGTTACGGTCGATGTGGTTTTAATTGTACCCAAATGTCAAACATTCTCTTTTGAGATTGATAACCTCTTTAAGTTCTCTGATCAACCACTTTAATCACAAGCGTATTATAATGAAGCTGATTAACTCCACTGCGCCCATATATAATTCTGATCATGGTAATTACGCAAAAATACAAATATAAAGTCGTTATATCGTACCACAAATCTTTGTAAAACAACAGTGTAGGAAATGTATTTATCAAGCCGTCTGGCATGGCACATACAATTTTTTTTAAGATCAATAAAAGTTTTCCTCTTGGTTGCTCTTAGGGAATGCGGCTAAAATGTTGCGTACGTGCATTTATTGTGTTGCATCTAAAAGTCAGTTAAGTTTTAACAAATTGCAAATATGAATTGGTATGCTATTGGTATGTAAAGCAAAAAAGGGTACAACTCATACTCTTTTGGCTTAATCTTCTGGAAAACTTACATTGCCAGAACATTAAGTGTTCTTTGTCCGAGATCACGCGAAAAGGTTCTGCTTGACTGTCCATCCAAACAATAGACTACAAAGCTGCATTTGGAGGCGTGTCATGTTTGTTTTTGCTGACTTGAGGTTTACTCAACAGTGTTCCGCAGTTTTGTGTCAGTAAGCTCGCACTTACAGACGTGCATTGGACCGTGTCGTGATTTGGACATTCTTTTGGTCCAGGACTTGAAACCTCAACTCTAATTCATTTTATTATACTTTATGCACTGTAAATATTCCTTTTTTATTTTTTATACTTAATTGTGTTCAGGAGATTAGCAAATTTTGTTGCACATAATCTAATTCTTTTACGTCGCCGTTGAGTTTTTCAGAAATCCTTACAATAAAGTAAAAAAGTTCATACCAAAATTTGTTTTGTATTTGCTTTTTACAGCTAAGCGAGGTAAGCGTTGTGTTACAAAAAGGTGATACATTTAAATCGTCATTTACACTTCTTTCTCGGATTACAATCTTACCTGCCGATAGATTTTCAAGGTTTTTGAAAATTTAGCCATCATAACATTACTCACATAAGCGTTTGTGGAGACACAATGTAAATTCGTAAAACATAGCTTTATTTCAATTGAGGTTTCACTTCGTGTTTGGGTATAAGATTGGCGCGACCGCGAGTCATCAAATTGTTGCCAAAAATTTAAACTTACTCAGTCGTTCAATGATGTTAAAAATTGCAAAAAAAATGTATGTCAAAAGTATATTAAGCAAAAAGGCACATATTTAGGAAAGTTTGCAATGCCAAAATCTGTGTTTTGACTACAGATACATGTGAAACATTTAACCGATGAATTTCCTTTACGAAAAAGGGTTCCGCTTACCTGCCCATCCAAAAGTCGGATACCAAGCTGCAAAGTTGTACATGGAGGTGTGTCAAGATTATTTTCGCTAACTTGGCGTTCACTTAGCCCTGTTCACCACGAAATTGGGCCAGACAGCTTTGTGGATGTGCATTGGACCATGACATGATGGGACAAACCTCGTGTTTGATTGGGACGAGGATATTCTGTTGTTCGTAAATCTTAACATTAGGTTATGTAATTACTTCCAATCCGCTTATCAATTTTTATAAATTTCGTGATTTGGAGACCAACATTCAGTATCTACATCTGTTTCATTCCTCAACTAATACCCCACTAGATCCAAAAGAGGATCTGAAATGTGTAAAATAAATCACAGAAGTTCACATAAAACTTTTGTACTTGGTTTTATATTTGTTTTTTGCAGCTAAGCCAGATAAGCGTCGTGTTTACGGAAATTTGCAAGTTGCAAAGTCACAATTTAAATCGTGATTTTTACTTTTTTCAAAGATTAATTATTTCATGTCGTTACATTTTGAAGGTTAGATTTTAAAATTTGTTTCTTTGTGACAATATTATGAGAAATGTTTGCAGTAATAAATAGTTACTTTGAATAACGTCGGTAGGCCTAAACACGGTATATAGAAAGACAAGCTACTACATTTCATTTAAGTTAGTTAAAATCTACACATTTCAAGAAGAGTTTACTACTTTTTCACAATTTTAGTCCTTGCGTAATCCCCGCGGAGGCGCTATTCCTGCGTATTCGTTGAATCCCATTGGAGGTGCCACCATATTCGAACTCCTTTTTTGTCGATCTTCTGCATTATCGTTGAATCCTGGTGGTGGTCTCAGCATATCCAAATCCCTTTTTCGTCGATCTTCTGCATTATCGTTGAATCCGTTTGGAGGTAACAAAATATCCAAATCTCTTTTTAGTCGATTTTCTGCATTATCGTTGAATCCGACTGGAGGTAACAAAATATCCAAATCTCTTTTTAGTCGATCTTCTGCATTATCGTTGAATTCGGCTGGATGTCGGACAATATCTGAATCCATTTTACCGTCGAACGCTTTTCCGTGAGAACAAAAGCACATTCCACACAAAATCAAGAAAATTAAGGCAACGTGAACTTTCCTTTCCATGCTTTTTGAATCTAGACTTTTAGACCTCTATATCAAATACTCCTGTTTTCATACGACTTCAAGCAGGTGATTTTGGTCTGTGAGAAAAAGGGACTTCATAATATTGGAAGTGAAGAAGATGCAATCCTTTAGCGCCATCGTGTGCTATCATTACCATACTGTTTCTATTTTACCACGCCCAATTCCAATAATCTTCTTGAAGCTGTTTGAGAAACTTTTTTCCGCATCTCTTATTGCATACATATATTGCTTTTTGTAGTTTTACGTGGTAAATCTCACATATTAATATAAATAGTTTTGAAATCTTACAGCAGAACTTCTCAGCACCTTTACAATACTGACAACGCACGAGAATCAACATGGCATTTAATTGTTCGTTAAAAGAATAACTTTATTCTTAGGCGGCAACTTTCAAATACAAGTCTCGATTACGACAGTAAACGTAAATCTCTCCGGTTATTTCCATTATTGATAAATTTGTGAGCTTTTGATATTCAGCTAATTAGATACTCTCCTAACACTTTGCTGCTTACAAATCAATTATATTTATATTGTCCACAATCCAGAGATGGTAGAGTAGATAATTGATATCAAAGCGATTATGAAAGATATGGGAGTTTTTTTGTTTACCGGTTCAGAGTCCGTGTCGCAATAAAGACGGGCGGTCAAAAACCTGGCCAGATTATTAAACAAAATAAAATTGTAAAATTTAAGTCAGGCGAAGATGGGGAACTTGTCATTCTCAATGAGACATGGTACTACAACATTATGAAAAGAGAACTACGACTAATAAAGCAATTGAACTGAAAACATGAATCCATAAAACCTCACTGGCATAGTAAGGCCTGGTGCGAAAAATTTGTGAAGGGACTATGTCATACTGGTGCCATAAATGATGATGTTTTGCTTAGACACATAACAAGTATGAAACTTATGAACGGAAAATATGAGCCTGGTCAGACTGCTAAATTCCACACCTGTCAAGGATCTGCATATATATGCATATGCTTACCTGCTTTGAGTTCACCCAAACTGGAGGTGAACCAACTGCTTAACACGCTTATTAAAGATATACCTGTAAGGCTTGTGCAGGCTGCAGGCAATATTACCACCATGCGGACGACTGCTTTTCTTTAATGCATTTCACAGTCTACGTAAAAATTTCTGTCGTGTCTTAATTCATAAGTTTTTAAGGTATAGCAGAATATATATTATCAATAGGCCTATGCTTGACTGGTAGGAAGCTAACAACAACAGCATACCACAACAGCTAGAGGCAAATCCGTTACTAATTGTTACAGTCAATGTGTTTTTTTTGTACACAAATGTCAAACATTCTCTTTTGACACTAATAACCAGCACTCTAAGTTCTCTGATCAACTACTCTAATGTCAAGCGTATCATTATGAAGCTGACTAACGTCATGAATTATATTGAGAACTTTTTGCATAAAAGTAATTATTACCCCATACATCTTTACAAATGTTTTTATGAGCCCTAAAGTTTCGCAAAGTTTACTGTGGAGCAAGTTTTTATAATGTGTTTGTGTCAATCTGACGTTACCTTTGAACCAATGGAAGTTTACCGCAATAGCGAGCTCGACAGCACATTTATTTGCGACTTTGAGCAAATTTTCACAACAGGGCGGCTTTTGTGGCCAAGCGCCCGACCCATATAACAGATTTTATTTGTAAATCGCTCATATTGTAAAAAACAACAAATTCTATGCTCCAAAATTTTTGCACGAGTTAGTAACGCTTGAGCAAACAATAATATTTATACATGTACAAAAACGCAAAAGTTAATTGAAAATAGACTCGAAACTGATGAAGAAGAACGTACACATAATGTGAACTCATACAAACCCGTTGATGGACGACCAATAAATCAGAAGGCGAAAAGGTTTTACGAAGAAAGCGATTTGTGCTGGGGTTAAGGTTTTCTCTGGCGGTCCGGATTAAGTAACATTGTGTGGTGAACTTGAGCGTGACAACGTTGCACGCGAGTCTCTACGAAAAGCTTGTGGAGCCAGATGTGGCGCTGGGTTAAATGCTTGTCATTACTCCTATTTGTACAGAAGTCCTGATAAGTCTTATATATACAGAAATTTTGAGCCAATATACAATTCTAATTATGGTAATTACACAAAAATAAAAATATAAAGTCGTTTTCGTACCACAAATCTTTGTGAAATAACAATGTAGGAAATATAATCATCAAACCGTCAGGCATGGCACACATAATTTTTACATAAGATCAATGGAAGTTTTTCGCTTGGTTGCTCGAAGAGATGGCGTCTAATATGTTCCGTTCGTACTTTATACTGTGTTGCATCTAAAAGTCAGTGAGGCTTCAACAAATTGCAAATATGAATTTGTATGCCATTGGTATGTAAAGCAAAACAAGGTACAACAGAAACTTACATTACCAGAACGGTGAAATAACTTGAACGTTAAGTGCTCTTTGTCCGAGATCACGCGAAAAGGTTTCGCTTGTTTGCCCATCCAAAAATAGGCTACAAAGCTGCATTTGGAGGTGTGCCATGTTTGTATTTGCTGACTTAGGGTTCATTCAGCAGTTTTCCGCAATTTTGGGTTAGTAAGCTCGCACTTACCGACGTTCATTGGACCGTGTTGGACAATTCTTTCTTTTGGTCGAGGACTTAGGAAAATCTGCAATGCCAAACTCTGTGTGGTGATTACAGATACATTTGAAACATTCGACCGATAAATGTTTTTTACTGAAAAGGGTTCCGCTTGCCTGCCCATCCAAAAATCGGATGTGAAGCTGCCAAAGTTGTAATTTGAGGTGTGTCAAGTTTGTTTTTGCTGACTTGTCCTTCACTGAGCAGCGTTCAGCACGAAATTGGGTTGGGCCAGCTTTGTAGTTGTGCATTGGACCATGACATGAAGGGACAAACCTCGCGTTTGGTTTGTTCGTCCATTTCAACTTTAAGTTATCTAATTACTTCCAATGCGCCTATTATTTTTTATAATTTTGTGTTTTGGAGACCAATAATATTTAGTAAACTTGTTCCAGTCCTTACCTATTGATCCACTAGATACACAAGCGGTTCTGAAATGCGTGAAATAACTCAGCAAAGCTCACACAAAACGTTTGTGTTCGGTTTTGTATTTGTTTTTTTACAGCTAAGCCAGATTAAGCCATGTGCTTACAGAAATTGCCAACTTGCGAAATCAAAAATAAAATCGTAATTTTCACTTTATTCAAAGATTAAGGTTTTTACTGTCGTTTGATTTCAAACGTTAATGATTTAAAATGTTTGTCTTCGTAACCATATTCTGAGAAATATTTGGAGTGACAAAATGTAACTTAAATAAACGTCGGCAGGCCTAAACACGGTATACATCAAGCCAAGCTACTACGTTTCATTTGATTTAGTAAAAAATCTTAACGTTTCAATAAGAGTTTAGTATTATTCACAATTTTAGTCCTGGCGTAATCCCAGCGGAGGCGCTATTTTTATGTTTTTGTTGAATCCGACTGGAGGTCTCACCATATCCGAATCTCTTTTTTGTCGAATTTCTGCATTATCCTTGAATCCATTTGGAGGTGCCACCATATCCGAATCTCTTTTTTGTCGAGTTTCTGCATTATCCTTGAATCCCTTTGGAGGTCTCACCATATCCGAATCTCTTTTTTGTCGATTTTCTGCATTATCCTTGAATCGCTTTGGAGGTCTCACCATATCCGAATCTCTTTTTTGTCGATTTTCTGCATTATCCTTGAATCCATTTGGAGGTGCCACCATATCCGAATCCCTTTTTTGTCGATTTTCTGCATTATCCTTGAATCCCGATGGAGGTGCCACCATATCCGAATCCCTTTTTTGCCGATTTTCTGCATAATCCTTGAATCCCAATGGAGGTCTCACCATATCCGAATCCCTTTTATCGTTGAACGCTTTTCCGTGAGAACGAAAGCAGAATCCACACAATATCATGAAAAGTAACGTAATGTGTACTCTACTTTCCATGCTGTTTAAATCCTGACTCTCAATTTGCAATTTCAAATACTCGGGCTTTCATACGTTCCCAAGTATAAGTGATTTTTGTCTGTGAGGAAAAAAGGCTTTATAATAACGGAAAACCAATAGCGCCATCATGTGCTTAACTTTCCATAACGATTCTACTTTGCTGTAGACCAGGCAAATTTTTACGTTTTTTGTCGATAAAAACAATTTTATGTGATGAAAGTAAACATGTACCACATTGTGGTGCCTTTCGGTTAACGTGGATCCGTCAATAGAGACGAACCAGAAAGTATAAAATTTGACTTGAAAAGTTTTAGTTCGAAGGCTAGCGCTATTAAATGGAAAATTACAATGCAATAGTTGGTTAATAATGTGCTTATAGACGTTTGTTGGCTTAGGGTATTTTGCATACTAGGCAGGGAATTTTCATGACAGTTCAAATGATCCGGAAACATTTTTGTCATGAAAAAAGAACAACTGTCAGCTTGCATATGTAGACAACAAACACATTGATGCACTGGGACAATTGGAATAAGCACTAAACAAAGCAATTGCAATGTGTTTATGTATTATAATTATAAAAAAATGATGAAAACTCGGTATTTTCTAACTATAGTAGATTTAAGTTTTTTCCACAATTTGTTTTGCTTTCCTTGATTTATTGTCCTCCATTTGCAGTGCTTCTTCTTTTTTGCAAACTTTTTATGATCATATTATATTATTTATATTGTTGCAAAACTGACAGTTTAATATTTACTATTATTGTGAGTCTCAATGTCTACAATACGGCAAAGATAACAATTGGTTTTACAAACACGTAATTTTGAAATATAATGTTTCTGTTGCTGCCAGGTATATTGTAATTTAATAGTCTGTTCTTCAGGCACAAAAAAACGTAACTTCATTAACCGACGAAACACAGCTATTGTGTTCTGGACCAGTACCATTACCCTGAAGAAGCCTTGTTGGATAACAGGCGAAACGTCGGTCAATAAAGTTACGTTTTTATTGTGCCAGAAGAGAAGACTATTAAATGTAATTTTGATTTGTTAAGTTTTTAATACATGGAAAACAATCATACAGTTAGTGACACTTCCTGTGATGACCACGAATGCAGCATGGCTCTGAATGATATGACTTGCAACCCTGTGCAGGTGGTTAGCATTTGTGAAAAGCACGTTCTTCCAATTTAATTGTCAGTTTATCTCCAAATTCAAATATGTGATAATGGTACATTCAAGCTAATCAATATCCTGCTGTTATCAGTGTGTGGCAGTTTGTATGTGTCTTTTCCTTTTTCTCAGTACAATAAATACATTTGATCAACAATTAAGAAGCATTTCGAAGCTATCAAATATTCTCAGGCTTTCTTCTTTTCAATACTTGACCAACATGTCATGGAGAATAATAAAAATGTCAGTTTTGGAACTGTTTACACACACAGCAGTTGGATTTGGTTTCCCAGCGACCTGCGCAACCAAGCGTAAATTCGAACGATAACGGATACTGTGTACAGTGCCTTTTAACGGATGGTTCGGGACGAAAATTCGTTCCGTTTACGTGCGTAATCTATCGGTCCGTTTTCGCATGCTATTTATGGCCTTAACGCAACACAAATGCTGTGTAGAACTTTATGATTTTTACTGTCGTTAGATTTCAAAGTTTAAAGTTTAACAATTTTGGCTTCATAACAATATTATGAGAAATGTTTGCAGTGAAAAAATGTTACTATGAAAAACGTCGGTAGATATAAACACGGTAATCAGAAAGAAGCTCTTTTTTGTCGAATTTCTACATTATCATTGAATTATATCGAAAGAACACCAATGTTCTTCAAAATCGTTTTTAGCCCAATATCGTTAAACTCTTTTCCGTGCGAACAAAAGCACAATCCACACAAAATTTTTAAATGTCACTTTCCTTTCCATGCTTTAAATCACAATATCGAACAGTCGTGTTTTCATAAGTTCCCAAGTATGACCATCGATCACTTATAAAGTCCTTTTTTCTCCACAGGCATTAATATATTTATGCAAAATTAGGTGGAAATGACCTCATAACTAAATAAAAAAACGCACACATGAGATGAACAATTACAAAGCCCGTTGACGGACGAAGAAAGCGAGTTGTGTGGTTAAGGTTTTCTCCGCCGGTCTAGATGAACTAACATTTTGTGGTGAATTTAAGCGTGACAACGTTGCCCGCGAGTCTCTACGAAAAACATGTGAAGTCAGATGTGGCCTTAGGATTTTAATAACTTATGTTTAAACTCCTTCCATTGTTTTCTATTTGTACAAAAGTCCTGATTAGCCTTACATATGTACAGAATTTTTGCGCTTATATATAATTCCAATCAAGGTAATTACACAAAAATAAAAATATAAAGTCGTTATCGTACCACAAATCTTTGTAAAACAACAGCGTAGGAAATATAATTATCAAACCGTCAGGGATGGCATATATAATTTTTATCTGAGATCAATGAAAGTTTTCCGCTTGGTTGCTCGTAGAGATGGAGGCTAAAATGTTGCGTACGTAATTTTTACTGTGTTGCAACTAAAAGTCAGTTAAGTTTAACAAATTGCAAATATGAATTGGTATGCTATTGGTATGTAAAGCAAAAAAAAGGCACAACCCATACTCTTTTGGCTTAATCTTCAGGAAAACTTACATTGCCAGAACAGTGAAAGAACTGGAACGTTAAGTGTTCTTTGTTCAAGATCACGCGAAAGAGTTCCGCTTCACTGCCCATCCAAAAATAGGCTACAAAGTTGCTTTTGGAGGTGTGTCATGTTTGTTTTTGCTGACTTGGCGTTTACCGACTTGTAAAGGCTGATTCCTGTAGTCAATTTTTTGACGTTTTCTCTATTGGCGTTTACTGAGCAGTGTTCCGCACGAAATACGGTTAGACAGCTATGTGGATGTGCATTGGACCACGACATGGTGGGACAAACCTCTAGTTTGGTTGGGACGAGGATTTTCCGTTGTTTGTAAATCTTAACTTTAAGTTATTAATGTACTTATAATGCGCTTATAAATTTTTATAAATTTTGTGATTGGGAGAGGTATTCGTGACATAACAATATACATCGATTAGATTTGTTAATTATGAATTCGTTGCAAATGCGTTTGCTGCACAGGGGCTTAAATCATATTGGGAACTTTTTGCATCAAACTAGCTACTAGAAGCCCATGAAGCTTTTCAGGTTTTTATGGAACTCTAAAGTTCCGCGAAATCCACTATGCAATTGGCTTTTATAATCTATTGTGTTAATCTGACGTTATGTTCGGGGCATTTGAATTTGACCGCAAGAGCGAACAGACAACACATTCATTTGCGACTTATCGACAATAAAAAAAAGTCAGGGCGGGTGATTGGCAGCATTGGCCAAGCGCCCGACCCGTGAACCAAGAAGAAAACCTGATCGGGATTCGTGCCCAGGATGACCTGGGTTCAAATCCCGGAGTGGTAAAAAAAAATCACTTCAGGGCGGGAATAGTGACCCAGGGCCTGACCCATATTACAGATGGAAAACCTGATTTGGATTTTTTTTCCTGGCTAACCTGGATACAAACATTGGTGTGGGAAAAAAAATTATTTCATAATTAAACTATGCATATTGTAAAAAAAAACAAGATTTATGCAGTCCAATATTTTTGCGCAAGTTACTAACGACATTTCTTTTTGCTTGAATAAACAACAATATTTATAAATGAACAAACTCTAATTTAATTAGTTTGAAATAGACTCAAAACTTATCAAGAAAAGTGCACAAATAACGCCCGTTTGCAGAATGAATCAGAAGGCTACAAGGTTTTCACGACCAAAGCAAGTTGTGCTAGGGATAATATTTTGTCCGCCGGTCCGGATTAAGTAACATTGTGTGGTGAACTTGAGCGTGACAACGTTGCCCGCGAGTTTCTATGAAAAGCTTGTGGAGCCAGATGTGGCGCTGGAATTTAATAACTTATGGTTTAATGCTTCCCATTGCTTTCTGTTTCTACAGAAGTCCCGATAAGTCTTATATATACAGAATTTTTGCGCCCATATTTCATGCTGATCATGGTAATTACGCAAAAATACAAATATAAAGTCGTTATATCGTACCACAAATCTCTGTAAAACAGCAGTGTAGGAAATGTATTTATCAAGCCGTCAGGTATGGCCCATATAATTTTTTTTAAGATCAATAAAAGTTTTCCGCTTGGTTGCTCTTAGGGATGGCGGCTAAAATGTTGCGTACGTACTTATTACTGTGTTGCATCTAAAAGTCAGTTTTAACAAATTTGCAAATATGAATTGGTATGCTATTGGTATGTAAAGCAAAAAAGGGTACAACTCATACTCTTTTGGCTTAATCTTCAGGAAAACTTACATTGCCAGAACATTAAGTGTTCTTTGTCCGAGATCACGCGAAAAGGTTCCGCTTGACTGTCCATCTAAAAAATAGACTACAAAGCTGCATTTGGAGGTGTGTCATGTTTGTTTTTGCTGACTTGGGGTTCACTCAACAGTGTTCCGCAGTTTTGTGTTAGTAAGCTCGCACTTACCGACGTGCATTGGACCGTGTCGTGATTGGACAATTCATTCTTGTGGTCGAGGACTTGAAACCTCAACTATAATTCATTTTATTATACTTTATGCGCTGTAGATATGCCTCTTTTATTTTTTATACCTAATTGTGTTCTGGAGATTTGCAAATTTTGTTGCACATCATCTAATTCTTTTACGTCGCCGTTGAGCTTTTCAGAAATCCTTACAATAAAGAAAAAAGTTCATACCAAAATTTGTTTTGTATTTGCTTTTTACAGCTAAGCGAGGTAAGCGTTGTGTTACAAAAAGGTAATACATCTAAATCGTCATTTACACTTCATTCTCGGATTACAATGGATACAAATCTTGTCGATAGATTTTCAAGGTTTTTGAAAATTTAGCCATCATAACATTATTCACATAAGCGTTTGTGGAGACACAATGTAAATTCGTAAAACATAGCTTTATTTCAATTGAGGTTTCACTTCGTGTTTGGGTATAAGATTGGCGCGACCACGAGTCATCAAACTGTTGCCAAAAATTGAAACTTACTCAGTCGTTCAATGATGTTAAAAATTGCAAAAAAAAATTTGGCATGTCAAAAGTATATCAAGCAAAAAAGCACATATTTAGGAAAGTTTGCAATGCCAAACTCTGTGTTTTGACTACAGATGCATGTAAAACATTAAACGATGAATTTCCTTTACGAAAAAGGGTTCCGCTTGCCTGCCCATCCAAAAGTCGGATACCAAGCTGCAAAGTTGTACATGGAGGTGTGTCAGGATTGTTTTCGCTAACTTGGCGTTCACTTAGCCGTGTTTAGCACGAAATTGGGTTAGACTGCTTTGTGGATGTGCATTGGACCATGACATGATGGGACAAACCTCGCGTTTGATTGGGACGAGGATATTCTGTTGTTCGTAAATCTTAACATTAGGTTATGTAATTACTTCCAATCCGCTTATCAATTTTTATAAATTTCGTGATTTGGAGACCAACATTCAGTATCTACATCTGTTTCATTCCTCAACTAGTACCCCACTAGATCTAAAAGAGGATCTGAAATGTGTAAAATAAATCACAGAAGTTCACATAAAACTTTTGTACTTGGTTTTGTATTTGTTTTTTGCAGCTAAGCCAGATAAGCGTCGTGTTTACGGAAATTTGCAAGTTGCAAAGTCACAGTTTAAATCGTCATTTTTACTTTTTTTAAAGATTAAATATTTCATGTCGTTACATTTTGAAGGTTAGATTTTAAAATTTGTTTCTTTGTTACAATATTATGAGAAATGTTTGCAGTAACAAATGGTTACTTTGAATAACGTCGGCAGGCCTAAACACGGTATATAGAAAGACAAGCTACTACATTTCATTTGAGTTAGTTAAAATCTACACATTTCAAGAAGAGTTTACTATTTTTTCACAATTTTAGTCCTTGCGTAATCCCTCCGGAGGCGCTATTCCTGCGTATTCGTTGAATCCCATTGGGATTTTTGGAGCTGCCACCATATTCGAACTCCTTTTTTGTCGATCTTCTGCATTATCGTTGAATCCGGCTGGATGTCGGACAATATCTGAATCCATTTTACCGTTGAACGCTTTTCCGTGAGAACAAAAGCACATTCCACACAAAATCAAGAAAATTAAGGCAACGTGAACTTTCCTTTCCATGCTTATCGAATCTAGACTTTTAGACCTCTGTATCAAATACTCCTGTTTTCATACGACTTCAAGCATAGGTGATTTTGGTCTGTGAGAAAAAAGGACTTCATAATATTGGAAGTGAAGAAGATGCAATCCTTTAGCGCCATCGTGTGCTATCATTACCATACTGTTTCTATTTTACCACGCCCAATTCCAATAATCTTCTTGAAGCTGTTTGAGAAACTTTTTACGGCATCTCTTATTGCATACATATATTGCTTTTTGTAGTTTTACGTGGTAAATCTCACATATTGATATAAATAGTTTTGAAATCTTACAGCAGAACTTCTCAACACCTTTACAATACTGACAACGCACGAGAATCAACATGGCATTTAATTGTTCGTTAAAAGAATAACTTTATTCTTAGGCGGCAACTTTCAAATACAAGTCTCGATTACGACAGTAAACGTAAATCTCTCCGGTTATTTCCATTATTGATAATTTTGTGGGCTTTTGATATTCAGCTAATTAGATACTCACCTAACACTTTGATACCCACAAATCATACATATTTTTATTGTCCACGACCCAGAGATGGTAGAGTAGATAAGTGATATCAAAACGTTTATGGAAGATATTGGAGTTTTTTTGTTTACCGGTTCAGAGTCCGTGTCGCAATAAAGACGGGCGGTCAAAAACCTGGCCAGGTTAAACAAAAAAAAATTGTAAAATTTAAGTCAGGCGAAGATGGGGAACTTGTCATTCTCAATGAGACATGGTACAACAACATTATGAAAAGAGAACTACGACTAATAAAGCAATTGAACTGAAAACATGAATCCATGAAACCTCACTGGCATAGTAAGGCCTGGTGCGAAAAATTTGTGAAGGATCTACGTCATACTGGTGCCATAAATGATAAAGTTTTGCTTAGACACATAACAAGTATGAAACTTATGAACGGAAAATATGAGCCTGGTCAGACTGCTAAATTCCACACCTGTCAAGGATCTGCATATACATATGCATATGTTTACCTGCTTTGAGGTCACGCAAACTTGAGGTGAACCAACTGCTTAACACGCTTATTAAAGATATACCTGTTAGGCTTGTGCAGGCTGCATGCAATATTACCACCATGCGGACGACTGCTTTTCTCTAATGCATTTCACAGTATACGTAAAAATTTCTGTCGTGTCTTAATTCATAAGTTTTTAAGGTATAGCAGAATATATATTATCAATAGGCCTAAGCTTGACTGGTAGGAAGCTAACAACAACAGCATACCACAACATCTAGAGGCAAATCCGTTAATAATTGTTACGGTCAATGTGTTTTTTTTGTACACAAATGTCAAACATTCTCTTTTGACACTAATAACCAGCACTCTAAGTTCTCTGATCAACTACTCTAATGTCAAGCGTATCATTACGAAGCTGACTAACGTCATCAGTTTTATTGAAAACTTTTTGCATAAAAGTAGTTATTACCCCATACAGCTTTTTAAATGTTTTTATGAGCCCCAAAGTTTCGCAAAGTCTTCTTTGGAGCACGTTTTTATAATCTGTTGTGTCAATCTGACGTTACCTTTGAACCAGTTGAAGTTGACCGCAAGAGCGAGCTCGAGAGCACATTTATTTGCGACTTTGACCAAACTTTCACAACAGGGCGGGTTTTGCGGCCAAGCGCCCGACCCATATAACAGATGGAAAACCTGATTTGTTTTTTTTTCCTGCCGAACCTGGCTTCCAACATTGGTGCGGGAAAAACATATTTCATTTGTAAATTGCGCATAATGCAAAAAACAAAACAAATTCTATGCTGTCCAAAATTTTAGCACGAGTTACTAACGGCAGTTTTCTCGTTTGAGCAAACAATAAAATTTATATTTTTATAAAAACGTAAAATTAGTAGAAAATAGACTCGAAACTTATAAAGAAGAACATACACACAATATGGACTAATACAAACCTATTAATGGGCGACCAATAAATCAGAAGGCGAAAAGTTTTTATGAAGAAAGCGATTTGTACTGGGGTTAAGGTTTTGTCCGCCGGACCTGATGTATTAACATTGTGTGGTGAACTTGAGCGTGACAACGTTGCACGCGAGTCTCTACGAAAAGCTTGTGGAGCCAAATGTGGCGCTGGGTTAAATGCTTTCCATTGCTTTCTATTTGTACAGAGGTCCTGATAAGTCTTTTATATATATACAAACTTTTTGTGCTTATATATAATTCTGATCATGATAATTACACAAAAATAGAAATAAAAAGCCGTTATCGTACCACAAATTTTTGTAACACAACAATTTATGAAATATAATTATTAAACCGTCAGGCATGGCACAAATAATTTTTACCTAACATCAATAAAATATTTCCGGTTGGTTGCTCGTAGAGATGGCGGCTAAAATGTTGCGTACCTACTTTTTACTGTGTTGCATCTAAAGGTCAGTAAAAGATCAACAAATTGCAAAAAATGGATTGACATGCCATTGGTATATATGTTCTTTGTCCGAGATCACACGAAAGAGTTCCGCATGCCTGCCCATCCGAAAATCGACTACAAAGCTGCCAAAGTTGTATTTTGAGGTGTGTCAAGTTTGTTTTTGCTGACTTGGCGTTCAATGAGCAGTGTTCCGTACGAAATTGGTTTAGACCGCTTTGTAGTTGTGCATTGGACCATGACATGGTGGGGCCTTTGGCTGGGAAAAGGATTTTCTGTTGTACGTCCATTTCAACTTTAAGTTATTTAATTACTTCCAATGCGCTTATATTTTTTTAAATTTTGATATTTGGAGGCCAACAATGTTCAGTACATTTATTCCAGTCCTCACCTACAACCCCACTAGATCCATAAGCGGATCTGAAATATGTAAAATAAATCAGCAAAGTCTATACAGCACTTTTGTGTTTGATTTTGTATTTGTTTTTTTACAGCTAAGCCAGACAAGCGTCGTGCTTCCGGAAATTTGCAAGTTGCGTCATCAAAATTAAAATCATCATTTCCACTGTTTCCAAAGATTAGGATATTTACCGCCGTTAGATTTCAAATGTTGAAGTTTTTGAAATGATTGTCTTCATAACAATATTCTGATAAATATTTGCGGTGATAAAATGTAACTTAAAAAAACGTGGGTAGGCTAAAATATGGTATATAGAAAGCCAAGCTATTACATATCTTTTTTGTTAGTTAAAATCTACACCTTATAAGAAGAGTTTAGTATTTTTCCACAATTTTAGGCCTTCCGTAATTCCCGCGGAGGGGATATTCCTGCGTTTTCGTTGAATCCGGATGGAGGTGCCACCATATCCGAATCTCTTTTTTTTCGATTTTCTGCATTATCGTTCAATCCGTTTGGAGGTCCCACCATATCCGAATCTCTTTTTTGTCGATCTTCTGCATTATCATTGAATCCTGGTAGAGGAGGTCCCATCATATCCGAATCCCTTTTTTGTCGATCTTCTGCATTATCATTGAAACCTGGTAGAGGAGGTCTCACACTATCCGAATCCCTTTTTTGTCGATCTTCTGCATTATCATTGAAACCTAGTGGAGGAAGTCTCACACTATCCAAATCCCTTTTTTGTCGATTTTCCACAATATCATTGTATAATCGTGTAAGACCTCCAATGTTTTCCGAGATCGTTTTTAGCCGATTATCGTTCAAATCATTTCCGTGAGAACAAAAACACAATCCACACAAAATTAGGAAAATTAACGTAATGCTAACTTTCCCTTGCATGTTTTTCGAAGTCTCTCAACTAACAATATCAAATACTCGTGTTTTCATAAGTTTCCAAGTATAAGTGATTTTGGTCTGGGAGAAAAAAGGGTCTTGACACTGAAGGAGGTGATGCACATACAACCCTTTAGCGCCATCGTGTGCTATCATTTCCATACAGTTTCTATTTTACTGCGCCCAGTTTCAATATTCTTCTTGAAGATGTTTGAGAAAAATTGTACCACCTTTCTCATTATATATGTATGTGGATTTTCTAGTTTTACTTGGTAAACCTCACTTATTAATATCAATGGTTTTGGAACTTATAGCAATACTTCTCAGCCCGTTTACAATACTGACAGTCATGTGTTGTATCTACATTTTAACGCACAAGAAACAACATTGCATCATGTAGTTTTGTTAAAATAACAATATTTTTTGGTGACCACTTGTAAATGCAAGACTCGATTTCGTCAATAAATGTTAATTTCTCCGGTTATTTCCTTTATTGAAAATTCAATGTGCTTTTAATATTCAGAGAATTATATATGCACGTAACATTTTGCTACACACATAAATTACTTATTTACAATATCCACTACCAAGAGCTGGTAGAGCTCTGCAAATAGGTGATATCTAAACGTTTATTGGAGTTTTTTGGTCCGGTACAGAGTCCGTGTCGCAATGAAGGCGGAAAGGCAAAAACCTAGCCATGTTCCAGGCAAAAGTCAGGTAAGATTAATAGTTTATGCCATCACTGCGCTGAGCACGGTGCAAAAAAAGCCAAACCACTATATTTCAAGTTTTAAGGATAGTTTAGTATTTTTCCACAATTTTGTAATTGTGTAATCCCAACAGAGGTCCTTTTTCTGCATTATTATTGAATCCCTTTTTTGTCGATTTTCTGCATTGTTGTTGAATCTGTTCCACATTACTCGAAGTCCCTGTTTAGTCGAATTTGCATATCATCATTAAATACTTGCGAGTGAACTAAATGTTTTTCAAAATCGCTGTCAGCCGATTATCATCAAACGTTTTTTCCGTGGGAACAAAAGCACAATCCACAGAAAAGTAGTAAGATTACTATACTGCGAACTTTCCTTCCATGCTTTCAATCACAATATCCAAAATCTTTGATCACGCTATCATACAGCCCATTAGCGCCATCGTGTGCTTTCTTTACCATTTTTTTCCTAAAGATGTTAGAGAAAGTTTATCTCATTATTGTTTGTATATACGTACATGGCCTTTAAGGTTATACTTGGTGAACCCCACTCGTTTATACCAATGGACTAAGAAACTTGTAGCAAAACTTCTTTGCAAGATTACAATACTCTCAAACCTGTATTGTATTTATGTTTCAGCGCAATGGAGAAACAACATGCTATTGAATTGCTTTTCTAAATCAATAGTTTTATTATTAGGTGGCAACTTGCAAATGCAATTCTCGATTTCGTCAATAAATATAAATATTTTGAGTTGTTTCCTTTACTGAAAATTCTATGGTCTTTTAATATGTAGCAAATTATATACGCACCTAATCTTTTTTGCATGCTCCTAATGTCCAGAGCAGGTAGGGTTCTGCAAAAACGTGATGTCAACACGTTTTTGGTTTACGGTCGTACCGCAAGAAGGACGGCAAGCAAAAACGTGGTCAGTCTCAAAAAAAAGCTTTTTTTTAATTTCAAGTGCCCTGAGGCGCACGGACGGGCTCTTCGACTATCAGTCCTCAATCAGTGAAAGTAAGGCGCCTTCTACGGCCGCAGATAGCAAAACTTAGCCACGCGAAATTTGCACAGCGATACCCTCGCCTCATAGTGAAGTTGTGAGTAAATTAACCACTATGAGCAGGCATAAGTACTGGAAGGATATGGACCGAATTTGCAGGATATGGAAGATCCATACGTGACAAAACGTTGAAATTACATCATAACGAAAAACAAAAACAAAAAGTGTTACGAATGACACCCGCCTGTGAAGGTTGGTACTGACCTATGGGTTTGCCTTCTACGCGTTTTCTGCAACCTTAAAACGATGATAGTAGGTTACGCTTTTCGAGGAAACTCAAGACAATGAAATAATTACTGTTACTTTGACCTTAAACAGTACAAACAACATAATTTCGCGTAAACCATTCTATCAAGTTACTATATCAATGTTCTTGTACATCGGGGTCTTGTTTATTGTTTACACGCCTGCGATTGGTGAACGTTCTGACTATTAGACCGTAAATTTTTCTGCTTAAGTAGGTTACATCTCGTAATCGTCCAATGAGGCGTAACGGTTAGAAAACAACACGCCTGTGTCAGAAACACAGTTTACGATTCTGGGTACATTGTACAGAAGATGTCAGGTGTATGTAATGTTTTGATTTCTCTCACATTTTAACAAGGGTGAGAAAAGCGTTATCTGCAAAATAAAAAATTTTAATCACCAAACAAGTTTTTTCTGATCAAAAAAATAATTGCAGCGAAACGGTATATAGTCCAATCAAGTGAACGAGAATATTGGAGAATTGGAGATAAAGCCTAGAGCAGAAGGTCAAAGAATTGTTTGACCAATAAAAGAACGGGCTGAGTTGGTAGTAAACGTATTAAAACGAAAAACCTTTAAGAAGCTGTGGTGTGTTTCAGCGGATTTCAGCTTTACTAAGCGATAAAAATGAAGGTGATAGCTGCTGGGTTGCCGAAGACTGGAACAAAAACAATTAATGCTGCTCTGACGCTGCTTGGATACGAAGTTTATGATTGCATGGAACATTTCTGGTACCTTGGTGATGATTGGATCAAACAAGTGAGGGGAGGTTTTAGAATGGAAGATATGAGACGGATGTATGAAAATGTGGACGCAGTGGTCGACAATCCCTGTTGCTATTACTGGGAGGAAATTTTCGACGCGTTTCCGGGTGCAAAAGTAAGAACCATAAGCCACATTTACAAAATACTACAAATCTCATTTTCGATTAGTGTTAAACGCTAAATACCCACTCTCAATTTAGTTAAATAGGCCCTGAAGGCGAAAAAAACAGTTAATTTCTTTCGATTTTTGGCTGACATATACAACATCTATATAGGGCACACACTCTCAAGTTTGGTAAAGAGGATGTTTTTAAAACAACTGCATTTATCTCGTACAGTATTTTTTTTATTTATTATTGTTACGTCAGGTGATTTTGAACGTAAGAGATGAGGATTCTTGGTACCAGAGTTTTCAGTATCAAACTGTCCACACAAATAATGACATTATCATGCGACTTATGGCCCTCCTTACTTACAACGGCCATCGTTGTCGGGCATTCTTTGAAGAAACATGTAATCATATTAATTGCATTTTTAACGTAATTAACTTTATTTTATAGTTAAACTGTGTGCATTTTGTTATCTGTATTTGTAATTGTGACTTCCGACAACAAAGGGAAAATGTACGAATAAATCATCAGACAACTTTTTAGCCGGCGTAAAAGTCAGCATAAGTGGATGCAATCGGTGGCCATGGTACAAAATTTACCCAAAAAACGAGGAGTCGATAAGAAGAATGTATCGGAGACACTGCAAGCACGTGCAACATGTATGTATTTCCCTGTATCTTTCCTAGTTAAGTGATCAATCGCATATGATACTTGGTACTATTTACAACAGCGATTATCAAAGTGGAGCGGTTGAATATCATCCGCTTTGGCCGGAAGGAACTCAGTTTGGCCGACAGGTTAAGCAAGCATATATGCATGTGCTGTTGCCAGCATAATTTCATCGTGGTTCAAAAAGGTTTTAGTGGGTTTGGAGTTTTTCGAAATCAACTTGTTACTTGGTGATGGATGCTGAAGAAAGTTGAACTCAGAAAGCAACTCAAACTACAGGCTGTATTTACAGAAAAATATCCATCGTTGATGGGCACAGTCATTTGTGATTTGATTACAGATCCATTCAGAGAAAGTGATTTTTTGTGTGTGCGTTAAAGTTTGCCTTGAAAAATAATCAATAAACAGTTAATTACTTTTTTAATACTGCACAATTTAAAAAGACAACTTTATGTTTAGGTTGTTCCTAAGGAGCAGCTTTTGGTTTATGAAGTGAAAGAAGGTTGGAAACCGCTGTGTGAATTCCTCGGTCTCCCCATTCCAGATGTTCCCTTTCCTCACAAGAATAAACGAGGAAACTTTGTTCAAGAAATGAGAAAAGAAAATCCAATAATGAAACGATTGGACATGGAGTTAAAATTCTCACTGGGGTGTTTGTTTGCATTGTTTGCCTTCGCTGTTTACAAAATTTTATGCCATATATCAGGGGTTGGCGAACTTGCTCCGTGAAAGAGTCATTTTACCAGCGAGCCACAAAATTAGTGTGTGTATATAGTCGTCAAACTGTAATGTAACAACTCCATGGATAAAGTGGGATTTGGTGGCCTGTACACTTTTCTGAACCGATGCAAAACGTGTTTCTTCTTATTTCAAATAAAGTGCGATTGCAAAAAGTGCGTTGCGTAAATTGATCAATGCGTTAAGCAAGCTGGCTATAATTCTCCCTGGCCACAGCACATGCATGTGTGCTCACTCAATTTTAAATAATACACTCTTGATGGAGCTAGAGAAGTATTTCAATAATATACGCACGATGGAGCTAGAGGTCTACTTAAAGTAACATCCGTATGGTTGGAGCTAGATGGCTATTTTAAATAACATTCGCTCGATGAAGCTTGATTATGATGGCGGGTGAAAGCTTTAGTATATTATTTTTACGTCCGTGTGGTGGAGCTAGTAAATTACAACATTCACGTTGTGGAGTTGAAGATTATTTTGTATGACATCCGTGTGATGTCGTTACACAAATACGCATTTCAACAGAATATTTCAGTATTTAATGACTTGCATGGAAACTTTGAAGTTAACCCGGGACATTAAGGTTCCGCGAAACCCAGTTTGTAGCGCTCTGATCTAAACTCCTATTTTAAAACCACCAAAATAATGGTGGGTGTATTCAAATAATAACTAGTTTTAAGCCGGTCCGCGTTGATTTCCCCGTCTCACCATATATATTATTTTAACACTGCTTCGGTAATTTCCAAATCACATGTAAGCAAACCTTTTTCTCCTAAAAAAGTAGCGGCGACAAAAAATCGTAAAAAGTTTTCGCTGTAACGCCTTGTCTGACGTCACTCAATACAGCGAAAACTTCTTAAGATTTTTTGTCGCCGCTACTTTTTTGCAATTATATCCTTCAAAATTTATCGAAAATATGTTTGATAAGTATATAATGGCTTGCAGTAATACTTAAATGTGTTCATTACCGAATTATGAGCAAAATAAATTAGTGTTGACGAGATTACCAATTGGTATCCCATAATCACGCAAGTGAAAAAGCTGTTCGGTTTAATCTTTGAAAACTGGATTGAAAATTAAACGCGCTGCTTTGTTTGCCGTCCAAAACCTGTTGTATTGCGGTGATTTATTTTACTCCAGGATTATCTGCAATCTTTGCAAAGAGATCCTGTTAATGATCTACGTACGCGCCCCAAAACAGGAATAGGCATGTGTGTTAGGATGCTCACAGGAACAACATTTCACCATATAACGTTAGCAAGATAACAGATTCAAACTTCACGCTTCGAGTATTTTCCACTGAAAAAGAATCTGATCCAGACAAAGTTGTGCTGGAAATCATTCATGCAGAACTTTAACTAAAGGAGAGAGGTATGAGAAACGTTGCAGTTGAGAGTAAAACTTGTTCAACAATCGTCGTACATTATTGCAGCAAGACGGTATATCGTGCATCAAGGGAACGAGAATATTGTAGAATATAGAATAGGAGATACCCCGTAGAGCAGAATATAAAAGAATTTTTTGATCATTAAATACACGGACTGAGTTGGCACCTTGCAAACATATAAACCCTTAAGAAGCTTTGGTGTGTTTCAGCGGATTTCAGCTTAACTAAGCGATAAAAATGAAGGTGATAGTTGTTGGTTTGCCGAAGACTGGAACAAAATCAATTAATGCGGCTCTGACGCTGCTTGGATACGAAGTTTATGACATCATGGAAAACTTCTGGGCTGCCAACCTCATGATCGCGTTACGTTTAGCCAAGAATAGACCTGCGCAGTGGGGCGATCCTGCCTATCGTGCCATTGTATGCAATATTACCTCGTTAGTACTGATAAATTTATAAAAACTAATATAATTAGATGGAAATTGACTCATAACTAATCAAGAAAAACGCACACACCATGTGAACAAGTACAAAGCCCGTTGATGGACGACCGATGAATCAGAGCGCTACAACGATTTTACGAAAAAAGCGAGTCGTGGGATTAAGGTTTTCTCCGGCGGTCCGGATTAAGTAACATTGTGTAGTGAACTTGAGCGTGACAACGTTGCACGTGAGTCTCTACGAAAAGCTTGTGGAGCAAGATGTGGCGCTGGGTTAAACTCTTTCGATTGTTTTCTATTTGTGTAGAAGTCCTGATGAGCCTTATATATACACAGAATTTTTGCGCCCATACATAATTCCGATCATGGTAAATACACAAAAATAAAAATATAAAATCGTTATCGTACCACAATTCTTTGTAAAACAACAGTGCAGGAAATATAATTATCAAACCGTCAGACCTGGCACATATAATTTTTACCTAAGATTAATCAAAGTTTTTCGCTTAGTTGCTCGTAGAGATAGCGGCTAAAATGTTGCGTATGTAGCGACTACTGCGTATTTATCGAACCGTGACATGCGTCGATTGCCTTTTTCTACATGTGTCTCGTTTTATGTTGCTCGTTGAAGTGCCAGTCAGTCTGATTTGTTGGCGCCTGAATAAACATCGCCACACGTACGTACTTTTACTAAGTTTCAACATATTGCAAACAAATTGTATGCCATTGGTATATAAAGCAAAACAAGGCACAATTGATACTTTTTTGGCTTAATTTTCGGGAAAGCATACATTGCCAGAACATTAAAAGAATTTGAACGCCAATTGTTCTTTGTCTGAGATCACGCGAAAGAGTTCCGCTTGACTGCCCATCCAAAAATAAAAAGTTAATACATCACTATCTTAAACGTCATTATTACGCTTCTTTTTCGGATTACAATCTTACCTGTCGATAGATTATCCAAGTTTTTAAAAATTTAGCCATCAAAACATTATTCACAGAAGCGTTTGTGGAGACACAATGTAGATTCGAAAAACATAGCCTTATTTCAATTAATGTCTCACCTCGTGTTTGGGTAAAAGATTGGCGCGACCAACAACTCATGAACCTGTTGCAACAAACTTAAACTTACTCGTTCAATGATGTTGAAAATTGCACAATAATTTATTGGTATGTCAAAAGCATTTTAAGCAAAAAAGCACATATTTAGGAAAATCTACAATGGCAAACTCTGTGTAGTGACTACAGGTACAGTTGAAACATTCAACCGATGAATGTCCTTCACGAAAAAAAGTTGTTATTTGAGGTGTGTCAAGTTTGTTTTTGCTGACTTGGCGTTCACTCAGTAGTGTTCAGCACGAAATTGTGTTAGACAGCTTTGTAGATGTGCATTTTACCATGACATGATGGGACAAACCTCGCGTTTGGTTGGGACGAGGATTTTCCTTTGTTCGTAAATCTCAACTTTGAGTTATTTAATTACTTCCAATGCACTTATCAATTCAGATAATTTTGTGATTTGGAGACCAATAATATTTAGTAAACTTGTTCCAATCCCTACCTATTGATTCACTAGATACACAAGCGGTTCTGAAATGTGTGAAATAACTCAGCAAAGTTCATACAAAACTGCAGATAGGCATTGTTTACAGAAATTTGCAAGTTAATACATCACACTATTACTCTTCATGACGATCGAGTTTACTTTTTTTACGGATTAAAATTTTACTTGTCAACAAATGGGTTTAAAAACTTTAGTTCAAGAACAGTAATTACAGAAATGTTTGTGAAGACAAAATGAAAAATGTCGAACGCCACTGCGCTGAATTGGATACAAAGAAACCAAGCTACTATATTTCTTTTGCGTTAGTAAACAATCTACACGTTTAAATGGAAATTTTAGTATTTTTTTACAATTTTAATCCTTCCGTTATTCCATCGAAGGCCCGTTTGGAGGTCCCACTAAATTCGAATCTCTTTTTTGTCAATTTTCTGCATTGTCGCTGAATCCTGGTGGAGGTATCACCATATCCGAATCCCTTTTTTGTCGATTTTCTGCATTATCATTGAATCCCCGCGGAGGTCTCACCATATCCGAATCTCGTTTTTGTCGATTTTGTACATTATCGTTGAATCCAGCTGGAGGTCGGACAATATCTAAATCTCTTTTATCGTTTAACTCTTTTCCGTGGATACAAAAGCACAATCCACACAAAATCAAGAAAGGTAACGAAATGTGTACTTTCATTTCCATGCTGGTAAAATCCTGACTCTCAACTCACAATATCAAATATTCGTGTTTTCGTACGTTCCCAAGTACAAGTGTCTTGGTCGGGGAGAAAAAGGGACTGATAATGACGGATATTAAGTGGATAAAGTCCTTTAGCGCCATCGTGTGCTATCATTACCATACTATTTCTATTTACTACGCCGAATTTCCATAATCTTCTTGAAGATATTTGAGAAAGTTTATACAACGTCTCTTATTGCATACATATATGGCTTTTCTAGTTAGCTTGGTGAATCTCACATATCAGTATCAATGGTTTTGGAAACTTACAGCAAAACTTCTCAGCACCTTTGCAACACTGACAATCATAATTTGTACCTATATTTTAATGCACGACAAACAACATGGCAATTCACCGTTTTGTTAAAAAAATGTCTCGATCACGAAAGTAAATGTAAATGTCTCCGGTTATTTTTGTGGGCTTTTAATATTCAGCTAATTAGATACTCACCTAACACTTTGCTGCTTACAAATCATACGTATTTTTACTGTCCACGACCCAGAGCTGGTAGAGTAAATAAGTGATATCAAAACGTTTATGGAAGATATAGGATTATTTTTTGTTCACCGGTTCAGGGTCCGTGTCGCAATAAAGACAGGCGGTCAAAAACCTGGCCAAGTTCCAGGTCAAAAAACAGCAGTAAGGAAAGTTTCTGTCATGTTTGAGAAGCACATCCCTGGGTACGGCTACAGGGCAAGCAATGTTTATCGGAACTTGACCCAAAGGTTGACACGTATGTCAAGAATATATTAAGCAAAAAAGCACATGCATTCTTATTATTTTGCGGTTGGTGACACTCATTAACATAGTAAAATTCAAATCAGAAGAAGAACGCGGAACTGGTTATACTTAACGAGACATGGTACAACAACATTATGAAAAGAGAACTACGACTAATAAAGCAATTGAACTGAAAACATGAATCTATAAAACCTCACTGGCATAGTAAAGCCTGGTGCGAAAAATTTGTGAAGGACCTACGTCAAACTGGTGCCATAAATAATGATGTTATGCTCAGACACATAACAAGTATGAAACTTATGAACGGGAAAGTATGAGTCAGGTCAGATTGCTAAATTCCTCACCTGTCAAGGATCTGCATATACATATACATATGCTTACCTGCTTTAAGGTCACGCAAACTGGAGGTGAACCAACTGCATAACACGCTTATTGAAGACATAACTGTTACGCTTGTGCAGGCTGCAGGCAATGCTACCACCACGCGGACGACTGCTTTTCTTTAATGCATTTTACAATCTACGTAAAAATTTCTGTCATGTCTTAATTCATAAGTTTTTTAGGTATAGCAGAATATATATTATCAATAGGCCTAAGCTTGACTGGTAGGAAGCTAACATCAACAGCATACCACAACAGCTAGAGGCAAATCCGTTATTAATTGTTACAGTCAATGTGGTTTCATTTTACACAAATGTCAAACATTCTCTTTTGAGACTAATAACCAGCACTCTAAGTTCTCTGATCAACCACTCTAATGTCAATCGTATCATTATGAAGCTGACTAACGTCATCAATTACATTGAGAACTTTATTTTTTATACTTTATTGTGTTCTGGGGATTAGCAAAATTTGTTGCACATCATCTAATTCTTTTACGTCGCCTTTGAACTTTTCAGAAATCTGTGTGATAAAGTATGAAAGTTCATACCAAATTTTTGTGTTTTGTTTTGTAGTTGCTTTTTACAGCTAAGCGAGATAAGCGTTGTGTTACAAAAAGTTAATACATCACTACAAAAATCGTCATTTACACTTCTTTCTCGGATTACAATTTTACCTGTCGATAGATTTTCCAGGTTTTTAAAAATTTATCCATCAAAACAAAATACACAGAAGCGTTTGTGAAGACACAATGTAAATTCGAAAAACAAAGCCCGCTTTCGATTAAAGGGTTAAGGTCTCACTTCGTGTTTGAGCATAAGATTGGCGCGACCACAACTCATGACACTTTTGCCAAAAATTTATACTTACCGAAATATCTGCAATGCCAAACTCTGTGTGGTGACTACAGATATAGTTGAAACATTTAACGGATAAATTTTCTTCACGAAAAAGGGTTTCGCTTGCCTGCCCATCCAAAAATCGGATTCAAAGCTGCCAAAGTTGTAATTTGAGGTGTGTCAAGTTTGTTTTTGCTGACTTGGCGTTCACTCAGCAGTGTTCCGTACGAAATTGGTTTAGACAGCTTTGTAGTTGTGCATTAGACCATGACATGGTGGGGCCTTTGGCTGGGACGAGGATTTTCTGTTGTTCGTCCATTTCAACTTGAAGTTATTTAATTACTTCCAATGCGCTTATATTTTTTTTGAATTTTGAGATTTGGAGGCCAACAATGTTCAGTACATTTATTCCAGTCCCCACCTACAACCCCACTAGATCCAAAAGCGGATCTGAAATGTGTAAAATAAATCAGCAAAGTTCATACAACACTTTTGTGTTTGGTTTTGTATTTGGTTTTTACATCTAAGCCAGACAAGCGTCGTGGTTACGAAAATTTGCAAGTTGCGGCATCAAAAATAAAATCATCATTTTAACTTTTTTGGATATTTAAGGGCGTTAGATTTCAAATGTTGAAGTTTTTGCAATGATTGTCTTCATAACAATATTCTGATAAATATTTGCGGTGAAAATCTACAAGGGTGTAGTTATAAGAAGGGTTTAGTATTTTTCCACAATTTTAGTCCTTCCGTAATCCCCGCGGAGGGGATATTCCTGCGTTGAATCCCCTCGGAGGTCTCACGCTATCCGAATCTCTTTTTTGTCGATCTTCTGCATTATCATTGAATCTCTTTGGAGGTCCCATCATATCCGAATCCCTTTTTTGTCGATCTTGCGCATTATCATTGAAACCTGGTGGAGGAGGTCTCACACTATCCGAATCCCTTTTTTGTCGATTTTCCACAATATCATCGAATAATCGTGTAAGACCTCCAATGTTTTCCGAGTTCGTTTTCAGCCGTTTATTGTTCAAATCATTACCGTGAGAACAAAAACACAATCCACACAAAATTAGGAAAGTTAACGTGATGCAAACTTTCCCTTGCATGTTTTTCGAAGTCTCTCAACTTACAATATCAAATACTCGTGTTTTCATACGTCTCCAAGTATAAGTGATTTTGGTTTGGGGGAAAAAAGGGACTTGACACTGAAGGAGGTGATGCACATACAACCCTTTAGCGCCACTATCATTTCCATACAGTTTCTATTTTACTGCGCCCAGTTTCAATATTCTTCTTGAAGATGTTTGAGAAAATTTTTACCACCTTTCTCATTGTATATGTATGTGGATTTTCTAGTTTTACTTGGTAAATCTCAATTATTAATATCAATGGTTTTGGAACTTATAGCAATACTTCTCAGCACGTTTACAATACTGACAGTCATGTGTTGTATCTACATTTTAACGCAGGAGAAACAACATTGCATTATGTAGTTTTGTTAAAATAACAATATTTTTTGGTGCCCACTTGTAAATGCTAGTCTCGATTTCGTCAATAAATGTAAATTTCTCCGGTTATTTCCTATGTTGAAAATTCTATGTGATTTTAATATTCAGCGAATTAAATATGCACGTAACATTTTGCTACACACATAAATTACTTATTTACAATATCCACTACCAAGAGCTGGTACAGTTCTGCAAATAGGTGATATCTAAACGTTTATTGGAGTTTTTTGGTCCGGTACAGAGTCCGTGTCGCAATGAAGGCGGAAAGGCAAAAACCTAGCCATGTTCCAGGCAAAAGTCAGGTAAGATTAATAGTTTCTGCCATCACTGCGCTGAGCACGGTGCAAAAAAAGCCAAACTACTATATTTCAAGTTTTAAGGATAGTTTAGTATTTTTCCACAATTTTGTAATTATGTAATCCCAACAGAGGTCCTATTTCTGCATTATTATTGAATCCCTTTTTTGTCGATTTTCTGCATTGTTGTTGAATCTGTTCCACATTACTCGAAGTCCCTGTTTAGTCGAATTTGCACATCATTAAATACTTGCGAGTGAACTAAATGTTTTTCAAAATCGCTGTCAGCCGATTATCATCAAACGTTTTTTCCGTGGGAACAAAAGCACAATCCACAGAAAAGTAGTAAGATTACTATACTGCGAACTTTCCTTCCATGCTTTCAATCACAATATCCAAAATCTTTGATCACGCTATCATACAGCCCTTTAGCGCCATCGTGTGCTTTCTTTACCATTTTTTTCCTAAAGATGTTTGAGAAAGTTTATCTCATTATTGTTTGCATATACGTACATGGCCTTTAAGGTTATACTTGGTGAGCCCCACTCGTTTATACCAATGGACTAAGAAACTTATAGCAAAACTTCTTTCCAAGATTACAATACTCTCAAACCTGTATTGTATTTATGTTTAAGCGCAATGGAGAAACAACATGCTATTGAATTGCTTTTCTAAATCAATAGTTTTGTTATTAGGTGGCAACTTGCAAATGCAATTCTCGATTTCGTCAATAAATATAACTTTTTTGGGTTGTTTCCTTCACTGAAAATTATATGGTTTTCTCATATGTAGCGAATTATATACGCACCTAACTTTTGCATGCTCCTAATGTCCAGAGCAGGTAGGGCTCTGCAAATAAGTGATGTCAAAACGTTTTTGGTTTACAGTCACAATGTTTGTGCCGCAAGAAGTACGGCAAGCAAAAACGTGGCCAGTCTCAAGAAAAACTTTTTTTTTAATTTCAAGTGCCCTGAGGCGCACGGACGAGCTCTTCGACTATCAATCCTAAATCAGTGAAAGTAAGGCGCCTTCTACGGTCGCACATAGCAAAACTTAGCCACGCGAAATTTGCACAGCGATACCCTCGCCTCGTGTCAAAGGTGAAGTTGTGAGTAAATTAACCACTATGAGCAGACAGAAGTACTGGAAGGATATGGACCGAATTTGCAGGATGTGGAAGATCCATACGCGAAAAACGTTAAAATTACAACATAACGAAAAACAAGAAAAAATGTGTCACGAATGACTCCCGCCTGTGAAGGTTGGCATTGACCAACGGGTTTGCCTTTTACGCGTTTTCTGCAACCTCAAAACGATGATAGTAGGTTACGCTTTTCGAAACAACGAAATAAATTTACACTGTAACTTTGACCTTAAACAGAACAAACAACATAATTTCGCGTAAATCATTCTATCAAGTTACAATATCAATGTTCTTGTACATCGCGGTATTTTTTATTGTTTACACGCCTGCGATTGGTGAACGCTCTGCCTATTAGACCGTAATTTTTTCTGCTTAAGTAGGTTACATCTCGTAATCGTCCAATGAGGCGTAACGGTTAGAAAACAACAGGCCTGTGTCAGAAACACAGTTTACGATTCTGGGTTCATTGTACAGAAGATGTCAGGTGTATGTAATGTTTTGATTTCTCTCACATTTTAACAAGGGTGAGAAAAGCGTTATCTGCAAAATAAAAAATTGTAATCAGCAAACAAGTTTTTTTATCATCAAAAAGTAATCTAACATTATTGCAGCGGAACGGTATATAGTCCAATCAAGTGAAAGAGAATATTGGAGAATTGGAGATAAAGCGTAGAGGAGAAGGTCAAAGAGTTGTTTGACCAATAAAAGCACGGACTGAGTTGGCACTAAACGCATTCAACGTAAAACATTTCATAAAACTTTTAAGAATCTGTGGTGTGTTTCCGCGGATTTTAGCTTTACTAAGCAATAAAAATGAAGGTGATAGCTGCTGGGTTGCCGAAGACTGGAACAAAAACAATTAATGCTGCTCTGACGCTGCTTGGATACGAAGTTTATGACTGCATGGAAAACTTCTGGTACCTTGGTGATGATTGGATTAAACAAGTGAGGGGAGGTTTTAGAATGGAAGATATGAGACGGATGTATGAAAATGTGGACGCAGTGGTCGATAGTCCCTGTTGGTATTTCTGGGAGGAAATTTTCGACGCGTTTCCAGGTGCAAAAGTAAGAACCATAACCCACCATAGACAAAATACTACAAAAATCTCGTTTTTGAGTAGTTTTAAACGCTAAATACCCAATTTATATTTCGTTAGTTTGCCGAAAGAAATGACGGGGGTTCTTAACCTGTGAAAGACCACCAACATTTGACGTAAATCTTGACCATTTTGGATAGTTTGGTTGACAAAAAATCGTATAAATATTAGCTAAGTTATCATGACGTCACACTTAATGATAGTCATGTGTGAGAATTTGGGAAAAAAAGACGTGCTGAGAGTAAATATAAAGTGTAACCATTCGCATTTTATGTGCCGTAGAAGATGTTTGTGTAATGTACCATACACTACAAACGAAATATCATTGCATTAAAACACAAAAATTCAAAATACAAGAATTCAAATAATGTCCGGAACAAGCATCCTCAGCAGTAAAAGAGATACGCTATATGACCACAAGGCATGTGGAAACAAGTGTGAGTTTACTCCCAGTTCACCGTGTAAAAGATTTAACTCAGTGAGTTTTTGCTTTTCACTATTTTCCCGCCAGTGGTCAAACGTATCCGACTAAAGGTTGGTTGAAGTTGCACAACTTCACCCTTAATTAGTTTTGATTCATATAAAATAAACTTAGGATAGGACCCGGCCAATTTACGTCGTAAAAGACTCATAAGACGGAAAACATGCTTAGACAATAACTCATTGACGGTGCCAGGTATATTAATAACAAGAAAGAGGCCAATCTGGCGAAACAAAACAGTTAATTTTTACGATTTTTTGCAGTCATATGCAACATCTACATCGTGCTCATTATCAGGTTTCGCAAAGCGGATTATTGTTCATTTGGTTTTTGAGGATGCCGGTTTAAAATCAGGAGCAGGCAGGTTCAGATAACCACGTTACAAAATATTGCACATACATTATTGCACACAAAAACCTGCATTTACCTCATAGAATGATTTTATCTACTTATCATTGTCTCGTCAGGTTATTTTGACCGTAAGGCCAGAGGATTCTTGGTACCAAAGTTTTCAGTATCAAACTGTCCACACAAATAACAACATTATCATGCGACTTATGGCCCTTCTTACTTACAACGGCCGACGTTGTCGGGCATTCTTTGAGGAAACAGGTCATATCATATTATTTACATTTTAACGTAGTTAACTTTAAGGAACAGTTAAGCTGTGTGCATTTTCTTATGTGTATTTGTAATTGTGACTTCCGGCAACAAGGGGAAAATGTACGAGTTAAACATTTGACAACTTTTTAGTCGGCGCAAAAGTCAACGTAAATGGATGCAATCGGTGGCCATGGTACAAAATTTACCCAAGACACGAGGAGTCGACAAGAAGAATGTATCGGAGACATTGCAAGCACGTGAAACATGTATGTATTCCCCTGTATCTTTCCTAGTTATGTGATCAATCACATATGATACTTTGTACTGTTTACAACAGCGATTATCAAAGTGGAGCGGTTGATTATCATCCGCTTTGGCCGGCATGAACTCAGTTTGGCGGGCAGGTTAAGCGAGCATATATTCATGTGCTGTTGCCAGCATGTGTGGTAAAAGATTGAAAGTTTTTGAAAGTTTTTTTGGGAGTGTGGTAAAAGATTGCTTTGGAAAATAATCAATAAACAGATTGTTATTTTTTTATTAATAAAAAACACAACTTTATGTTCAGGTAGTTCCTAAGGAGCAGCTTTTGGTTTATGAAGTGAAAGAAGGTTGGAAACCGCTGTGTGAATTCCTCGGTCTCCCCATTCCAGATGTTCCCTTTCCTCACAAGAATAAACGAGGAAATTTTGTTCAAGAAATGAGAAAAGAAAATCCAATCATGAAACGATTGGACATGGAGTTAAAATTCTCACTGGGGTGTTTGTTTTCATTGTTTGCCTTCGCAGTTTACAAAATTTTATGCCATATATCAGGGGTTGGCGAACTTGTTCCATGAGAGAGTCGTTTGCGAACACCAGCAAGCCACAAAATCAGTGTGTGTATATAGTCGTCAAACTGTAATGTAACATCTCAGTGGGTAAAGTTGGATATTGTGGCATGTACATTTTCCCGATCCGATGTAAAACGAGTTTCTGCTTATTTCAAACAAAGTGCGATTGCAAGGATTTTGTTATCACAAATATAATTTAGTGCAAAAATTTGTAAAGTTCCACCTTAATTACCAGTGCAACCGCTAC
This sequence comes from Ascidia mentula, assembly GCF_947561715.1. Taxonomy (NCBI): domain Eukaryota; kingdom Metazoa; phylum Chordata; class Ascidiacea; order Phlebobranchia; family Ascidiidae; genus Ascidia; species Ascidia mentula. The sequence goes on along the minus strand of NC_138568.1, from coordinate 16,207,173 downwards.
GTTGTGTAAAATGCAATACAATCTATGTTTTTGTTTAAGCATTGAGAGTAAATGTTAATTTAAACATGAAGCAGTTCACGACAGTTTTGCAGAGCTGCAGACAACGGACTAATAGATACGCCTTAATATCATGCACCAGATGCGTATATGATGGCTTGCAGTAATATAAAATTTGTTTGTATTTAAACAAGTTAAAGTTGTTTCCCAGAATCGAGCAACCGAAAAAGCAGTTTGGTTCATTCATTGAAAACCGTGTAGAAAATTAAACGCGCTGCTTTGTTTGCCAGACAAAATTCTGGTAACTGTTGACAAAGAGATTTGTTAGTAATGTACGTACACGTCCCAGAACAGGGATAGGCATGTTGTTTATGTGTATACTCACTAAAACAACAATTCATCAAAGAACGTTAGCAAGGTAAAGATTTCAACTTCCACGCAGTCACGCTTCGAGTGTTTTCTTACGAATGTGAAAAAACAACTTCAAGAATCTGGTCTGGAAATCATTCATGAAGAACTTAAAACTAACGAAGTGTGGGGAACGTTGTGTGCAAGTGAACGAGAATATTGGAGAATAAGAAATACCCCGTAGAGCAGAATATCAAAGAGTTGTTTCATCATTAAAACCACGGACTGAGTTGGCACTTTGCAAACACATTAAACGTGGACCATCATAAAACTAAAGGTCTATTTAAAGTAACATCCGTGTGATGGAGCTAGAGGTCTATATAAAGTAACATCCGTGTGGTTGAGCCAATAGATTGTTTTAAACATCATTCACTTGGTAGAGTTGAAGAGCGTTTTATGAAACATTCGTGTGATGTCGTTCCACAAATACGCATTTCAACAAAATATTTCAGTATTTAATGACATACATGGAACCTGTGAAGTTGACTCGGGACATTACGGTTCCGCGAAACCCAGTTTGTAGCGCTCTGATCTAAGCTACTATTATAAAATCACCACAATAATTGTGTATTTTTTTAAATAACCACTAGTTTTCCTCCGATTCGCGTTGATTTCCCCGTCTTACTATATATATATTTTGCTTCGGTAATTTCCAAATGAGGCGCTTGTCACATGTAAGCAAAGCCTTTTCTCCTGAGGAAAGGCGCCTTGTCTGACGTCACTCAATAGATTTTTTTGTCGCCGCTACATTTTTGCAATTATATTCTTCAAAATTTATCAAAAATATGTTTGATAAGTATATAATGGCTTGCAGTAGCACTCAAACCTGTTCATTACCAAATTATGAGTGCAATAAATTTGTGTTTCCAAGATTACCAATTGGTATCCCATAATCACGCAACTGAAAAAGCTGTTCGATTCGATTTTGAAAGACTGGAATGAAAATTTAACTGCTTTGTTTGCCGGACAAAAACTGTTTTGTATTGTGGTGATATATTTTACTCCAGGACTTTTTTATGTTCACAAAGAGATCTTGTTAATGATCTTCGACGCGCCCAAAACAGGAATAGGCATGTGCGTTAGGAAGACTCACTGGAACGACATTTCACCATATAACGTTAGTAAGATAACAGATTTAAACTTCACGCTTCGAGTATTTTCCACTGAAAAAAAAAACTCTGATCCAGACAAAGTTGAGCTGGAAATCATTCATGCAGAACTTTAACTAAAGGAGAGGTATGAGAAACGTTGCAGTTGAGTTGAACAGTCGTCATACATTATTGCAGGAAGACGGTATACAGTGCATCAAGTGAACAAGTATATTGTAGAAAATAGAATAGGAGATACCCCATAGAGCAGAATATCAAAGAATTTTTTGAACATAAATACACGGACTGAGTTGGCACTTTGCAAACATATTAAACGTGGATCATTATAAAACCCTGTTTCAGCGGATTTCAGCTTAACTAAACGATAAAAATGAAGGTGGTGGTTGTTGGTTTGCCGAAGACTGGAACAAAATCAATTAATGCGGCTCTGACGCTGCTTGGATACGAAGTTTATGACATCATGGAAAACTTCTGGTACCTTGGTGATGATTGGATCAAACAAGTGAGGGAAGGTTTCAGAATGGAAGATATGAGACGGATGTATGGAAATGTGGACGCAGTTATCGAAAATCCTTGCTGCTATTACTGGGAGGAAATTTTCGACGCGTTTCCAGGTGCAAAAGTAAGAACCATAAGCCACCATTTACAAAATACTACAAATCTCATTTTTGACTAGCGTTAAACGATAAATACCCATCTGTATATTTTGTTGGCGTGCAAAAAAAATGACGGGGGTTCTTATTGACTTGTAAAAGAGCACCACCATTTGAAGTAAATTGGATTACATAAAGCTTATCTTTCTTATAATGCTCCGTATTAACACAAAGCATCCATGCGTAACGATAAGGTGCTGTGCTGTGTTGTGCTGTGCTGTGGTGTGCGAAGTGGCCAGCGGTGTGTGTCTGGCTGTCCTATTCCATCATTATTACACCTTCACACACCGCTACCACCAGAGTATTTTAGCGTAGCATCCTGAACAATCAGAATCTAAAAGTAAACGTGAAATGTTGGGCGAAACAAATAAAACTGAAAAAAATTTCTAAGTTATCATGACGTCACACTTAACCATTGCAATTAATTGTTTTGGTCACGCACGGGCATCAAAGTTAGTCCTGTGTGAGAAGGTGGGAAAAAAGACGTGCTGAGAGTAAATATAAAGTGTAACCATTTGCATTTTATGTGCTGTAGAAGATGTTTGTTTAATGTACCATACACTACAAACGAAATATGTTTGCATTAAAACGTAAAAATTCAAAATAGAAGGGTTTAAATAATGTCAGGAACAAGCATCCTCAGCAGAAAAATAGATACGCTATGTGACCACAAGGCATGTGGAAACAAGTGTGAGGTTACTCCCAGTTCACCATGTAAAAGATTTAACTCAGTGAGTTTTTGCTTTTCACTATTTTCCTGCCAGTGGTCAAACGTATCGGACAAAGGTTGATTGAAGTTGCATAACTTCACCCGTAAATAGGTTTGCTTTTTTAACTCAGAAATATACAAAATAAACGTAGGATAGGATTCCGGCCAATTTTCGCCACAAAAAGACTCACAAGACGGGAATAGACAATATGTCGCTTACGGTGCCAGGTATATATTAATAATAAGAAAGACCAATCCGGCGAAACAAAACAGTTAATTTCTTTCGATTTTTGGCTGTCATTCACAACATCTACATCAGTGGTTCCCAAAGTGGGCGCCAGCGCCCCCCTAGGGGAGCGCTGGAGACTGAATGGGCGATTGGGGGCGCTTGGTGACATGGCAAATTTTCTCTTATAGCGTAAGTCAGTGTTTCCCACGGTGGTACGTTTACCACTAGTGATATGCGACCGCATTCCAGGTGGTACACGAGCACCTTTCCGTAATTTTCTTAGCTTCAACTTGGTGGAACGTGCGTTCAGCGCATACACCACTCTTTTAGATGGAAAAAGAAATCGTCTTGATATCGACAATTGAGGGGACTTACGATTGTTTTTGTCCGACATGAAACCTTATATTGAGAAATTAGTGTCATTGCACCAACCCCACACATCGCGTTAATTGACAACAACAAATAAATTTGTTGTGTTTTTTGTTTGTTCTGTTGGGCGTTGTTAAATGACTAAGGTGTTTTGGGGGCGGTACAGAAAAAAAGTTTAAAAAACACTGATCTACATCGTCCACCTTGTCACACGCTCGGGTTTCGCTAAGCGGACTTTTTCACCTGTTTTTTGAGGATGCCAGTTAAAATCAGAAGCGGACAGGTTCAGAGAACCACGTTACAAAAATATTTCACAGACATTATTGCACACAAAAAACCTGCATTAACATCGTACAGTATTTTTAACTATAAGGTTCACAGGCTTCGCAGCCAAGGCATTACAGCCAAGCTGGATCAGCATTACTTCTGCGTATTTTTAACTACCGATTATTGTTACGTCAGGTTATTTTGAACGTAAGAGATGAGGATTCTTGGTACCAGAGTTTTCAGCATCAAACTGTCAACACAAATAATGACATTATCCTGCGACTTATGGCCCTCCTTACTTATAACGGCCGTCGTTTTCGAACATTCTTTGAAGAAGCAGGTCATATTATATTATTCACATTTAACCGTAGTTAACTTTAAGCAACAGTTAAACTTTGGGCATTTTCTTATGTGTATTTGTAATTGTGACTTCCGTCAACAAGGGGAAAATGTACGAATAAATCATCAGACAACTTTTTAGCCGGCGCAAAATGAAACGTAAATGGATGCAATCGGTGGCCATGGTACAAAATTTACCTAAAACATGAGGAGTCGATAAGAAGAATGTATCGGAGACACTGCAAGCACGTGCGACAGGTATGTATTCCCCAGTATCTTTTCTAGTCATGTGATCGAACGCATATGAAATTTGGTGAACCACTGATTTCGAACACACATTATATTTCTATTGAAATAAGTCTCGCCTGCGGGTTGAGCATATATGCATATATGCATGTACTGTTGCTGACAAGATTTTAACGTGCTTCGAAAATGTATTAGTGGGTTTTTCAAACACCTCGTTACTTCGTGATAGAAGCTGATTTCAGGCGGTAATTACAGATCTGGTTAAATTTAAAGAAAGTGATTTTTTTTTCTGTGTGGTTAAAGTTTGCTTTGGAAAATAAATCAATAAACAGATAATCATTTTTTTTAATACTGCACCATCAAAAAACACACCTTTTAGTTCAGGTAGTCCCTGAGGAGCAGCTTTTGGTTTATGAAGTGAAAGAAGGTTGGAAACCGCTGTGTGAATTCCTCGGTCTCCCCATTCCAGATGTTCCCTTTCCTCACAAGAATAAACGAGGAAACTTTGTTCAAGAAATGAGAAAAGAAAATCGAATCATGAAACGATTGGACATGGAGTTAAAATTCTCACTGGGGTGTTTGTTTGCATTGTTTGCCTTCGCAGTTTACAAACTTTTATGCCATATATCAGGGGTTGGCGAACTTGTTCCATGAGAGAGTCGTTTGCGAACTCCAGCAAGCCACAAAATCAGTGTGTGTTTATAGTCGTCAAACTGTAATGCAACATCTAAGTGGGTAAAGTTGGATATTGTGGCATGTACATTTTTCCGATCCGATGCAAAACGAGTTTCTGCTTATTTCCAAAAAAGTGCGATTGCAAGGATTGTGTAATCACAAACATAATTTAGTGCAAAAATTTGTAAAGTTTCACCTCAATCACCAGTGCAACCGCTACGTTTTGTAAATTACAATACAATCTATGTTTTTGTTTAAGCATTGAGAGTAAATGTTAATTTAAACATGAAGCAGTTCACGACAGTTTTGCAGAGCTGCAGACAACGGACTAATAGATACGCCTTAATATCATGCACCAGACGCGTTTATGATGGCTTGCAGTGATATAAAATTGTGTTTCAAGTAAACCACACCACCAAAAACCCTCATTTCAATATTTAGCGCTGATTGATGACACATTAGCCCTGTTTACATGAAATGGTTTGCGAACGAGCTTGCGGCATCGAGCCGTGAAGAACTAACAGACCATAACGAGCGAGCTTCGGGGCTCAATTTACATGAGCGCGCGAAATTCGGTTCTCGCAAAATGGATATGGCGGTAACAGATAGTTTATTGGAAGTTAGGGCTTTATTTTTGCTTCATAATTATCAAAAACGCTGCAAACGAAGAAAGGCTTTGCTGTTGTTGCATGTCAATGCGTTGCTTTCTCACAATCGAAGACTTGGACGGCCGTGGCGATAACAGAGGTGAGGTATTGGTGGTATATATAGGCCAGGCTTTATGCTTACTGGAATACTGTGCTTCGTTTTGAATCTTGGTTAAGTTAAATGTTATTTTCATTTGTTTTTAGGTCAGGGCAATGGTGGAATGTTATAGTTCCCGGATTTAATGATTCCCAGTGGTTGACCCATTTCAGATTGAGTAAAGAATGCTTTGTGTGAAGAAGTGTGGGATGATATAAAACCTGGTAGGGACGATTACAGATTAATTGTATGCCTCAAATAGATTGTACATAACTTTTAAATTGTTTTTTTTTCAGATGATTTAACAATTAGACAACCAATTTCAGCAACAAAGAGGGCAGCAATAGCACTGTTTAAACTGGCATCTTCTGCCGAATATAGGACTGTTGCTGAACTTTTTGGAGTTAGTTTATCTTCCGTTCACAATTGTTTGAAGTGGTAAGAATAAATTTGAACATCGATTGCATTTAGTACTTGTGCAATATTTCTAGGCTTTGTTTTGCACTTTGCAAAAAAGTGAAAAAGTTTATTTCCATCCCAGTACTTGATGATGCAGTTAAAATTGCAAAACGTGTTGAAGCAAATCACCACTTTCCTCAGGTATGACACATACAAAACTTTTGCTTTTGTGCAACACACGACATATTTCTAGGTGTTTGGTTGTATTGATGGCACACATATTGCTGTAACTGCGCCCAGCATTGGAAAAAAAGATTACACAAACAGAAAGGGTTGGGATTCCCTCATATTACAAGGAGTCGTTGATGACAGTGGAAAGTAAACAATTTGCTTCATAGCCTATTAGGCTGAAATGCAAAAAAAAAACATTTTAATTTGTAGATTTATTGACATCAGTGTAAAAATGCCTGGCAGCTGTCATGACGCTTCCGTCTTCAAAGAATCATATGTCTTTCCTTTTTGTGTAGTACTGTTTTTTGAGATTTCTCCATTTATCACGAACTTCCTCCCTGAAAAAAAAGTTTATAACAAATCTGTATGTATATAGCCTACATGTAGTTTTCTTACCATGAATACATTAATCCTTGATTTAGAAGACTTTCTTCTATTTGTTTATAAAGAATTTGGTTTCTGATCCCCTTTCCATCAATTAAAGTCAGGACTTTTCTTTCTTCAACATTTTTTAACAACTCGTGTATTGCTTCGTTGGTCCAAATTACTGGACTTTTTCGCAATCTTTTTTCATGAAATAAATACTAATACCAAACACAAATTCAAAACCTCAAAAAGAATATCCTTGAAAAACATCAACAAGCAAACCTAACCTAACTTGATTTTACCGCCAAATTTTTCGATCAGCTGATACGCGAAAAGAAGCTAGTTGGGCGAACTAGCTTCCGAACCCACCCCTATTAAGCTAGTTCGCCGAAACCGCTTCCGAACTAGCTTGGGCTGTGATGCGTAACGCTTTTTGCGATAATGGCGGGAAGCGGGTAAGAAGCGTGCCGCGAACCCGCTTTAGACGTCCATGTAAACAGGGCTATTGTAACATACATAAAATTCGTTGTGACTTTAGAATCATAAACTTCTAGTTCAGCATGCGAGAAAAGTCCTAATTGAAGTAGCATAAACCACACAAAGATTGGACGGAATCACTTGGGTCAGTGATTCCCAACTTTTTGTGGTTGAGTACCACTCGGAGGTAAAACAATTTTGTCGTGCACCACCTAATTCAGTGTTGCGAAGTAAGGAAGGTAATGAACAATAGAAAATTTTGACATTACTTACGATTTTTCAATTTCGAACCATACCCGCAAATTACGGAAAGGTGCTTACGTAGCACCTGGAATGCAGTCGCGTACCGCTAGTGGTAAATGTACCTCCGGTTGGGAAATTTGCCACGTCACCACGCGCCAACGATCGACTATTATCTCCAATTTGGTCTCCAGCGCCCTCCGTATACGATTGCAAATGCCTCCAGGGGTGCGCTGGCGCCCACTTTGAGAACCACAGTAAACCTGTGCTTTCACGCACATGGAAAACATAGCAATTTGAAAAGTAAAATTCCTAAATAAACTTGCTGGGAACTTAAACATTTGTTTTACTTTTTTGATCACGAAAAACCTAAAACGAATTTCCTGGAAAATAAGGCGCCAAACCAAAAAACAATTCTTTTTAGCGATTTTATAACAACCACGTGGCCTAAACAAACATTTCCCGCCACTTTCTGCTCTGGTAGAACCGCGTTGGGTGCGGAAGGGTTGAAACATATGACATATGTTTCAACCGTACACCCAAAATGCGCGTAAAATTAAGAAGTATTGGTTACGGTCAAGTATTGGTTACTGCTGGGCTTGATATTGATTTCATCATACTTGAACTATCACCACGTTAGGTACTACATTGTATTTTGTGTTGCTTTAAACTAAATCTATTAAAGAACCGATATTTTGATGGTGTAAATAGTGCAACAACAGACATTTCATGGCGTATTACGAACTATTAAACTCGCTTTCTTCTCCGTCCACACTTGCATCTGTAAACATTAATTGGTGTTGGTTTGCAAAATTAAAGCTTAAGGAAAGTCTGCAGGCGGGATACCATGGTGTGCATCTTGACAATTCCGTTTAGATGCGAATTCGCCACCGGGTACTTGGTCCAGAAATTGATCATTATCTTGATCCCAACCTCTTCCATTTACTCTGCAATTTGTTAACAACTTATTTAAAAAGATATTCTTACCGTCGATAGACCTATAAGTTATAAATTTAACAAATGATTTGTTTCCTAACATTATTACGACCAAACAATATACTTATTCGTAACCACGATAGTAAGACACCAACAAATATACCCTGTCCCTCACAATCAAATATACCCCATGCTAAATTCTCATGGTTAAGTATTTTTAAACATTTTAAAACTATGTCAAAAAAACAACTCTCATAATATCGTTTAATTAGACTTTATCGTGTTTCAATGATCAAAATATTGTTAGTTCAAAACAGGTTATGTGATACAACACACTTACTCTTGGCAAGCAATCATCTTCATTAATCAGGCAACACATACAATAAATTTGATCATTGTTGAAGTAATATCAGAACTTTGATACCTAAATTTTCCGAAAAAAAAAACGCACTTTTCCATTAAGTATTTTCCTTACATTTCTGTCAACTTGCATCAACTGAATACAAACAATACAAACAAACACGCTATAGAAATCATAAGTTCCGTTTCAATCCGTTGCATTGCAGGAGGTTTTTCGCTTCTGTATTCATCCAAAAATCATAATCCTTATTCTTGTGTGGAAAAGGTTGGTCGGGGACTGGAAGGTCCAGGAATTCACACAATGGTTTCAAACCTTCCTTTAATTCGTATATTAGCTGATGCTCTTCGGGAACTATCTAATCTTTCCAGATATAGTTACTACAATAAGGATAGAAGATTTAATGTTTGGCAATTTTCCACACTGAAAACAACCGTTCATTATTTGTACAGTTTTAAATAAAAAACTGATTTATTGCACCTGCTTTATGTTGCGTTCGTGTCTCCTCTAAAACGTGTCAGAGCTTCGTCGCAAAGCGGAATGCTTTTAAAGTTTGGCCACCGTTTGTATCTTGCAGGAAAATGATCTGCAAAGCAAAATTCTCCGTCAAAAGTTAGTAAAAACTTGTTGTGCATTTGTTTGTCAGGGTCAAAGGAGGTCGTGGTTTATTGGCAGGCCCCAAGGATGTCTTGTTTATCTTATAGTTAATCAAGCAATGTACTCCCTAACAGCAGCCGTGAGCGATTGAGAAAAATATCCGTTTATGGTGTTGTAGTAAAGTTAATTTGTAATAAAAAATGTACTGATCTTCTGGCATAAACGTACTGTATTCTTGCGACGTTCCGTCTGCCATGCGGCGAGACTTCATCAGGTATATATATGTTAATTTGTGTTTGAATGCTTTGACGTGTTAGACAGGTCCTTGCGTGGCGACTAAAGTTACTAGATTGGCAGTCAAGGCATTGCAGTCAAGCCGGATCAGCCACTTTTTCCAAACAAGTCGAAACGAGATCTAAAAATATCAAGCTACCGCGGGAAGTTTGAACTCTCGATTCTGAGCTAACCAGGCCCAACACTCTATACCAACTGAGCTGGTTAAACGGTATATGTTGGCGCCAAGACAAACTGGTGCGCAGGCGCACAACTTGCCGGACGACCTTTACACATACGTGGGGAACAAACACAGACGGTTTCGTGCAAACGAATGACAGGCAGGTATGCCCGATTGCGCAAGTCCTTATTTTGCGATTACAGTCAGGCTAGATTGCCTATTAATCGAGGAGTAATGTCAAAATCAAAACCGTGATAAAAAAACTAAAAATGTACTCTTTATTCTAATCAAACTGCATGCGTGTTCAAAGGCATTGATAGGCTTCCTTTCCAGCTAAACAGTCAAGCAAAACTTTCACTTTGTGGTGACTGTACAGTCGCCGTTAATTATTTTGCACCAAACTAGGTGTATCCTGCCGAAACTAACCAAGGTGGAAACACTGTGGCCAAGCAAAAGCTAAAACCAACAGTGCCGTCAGACTCCGCGTCACAAAGACACCACATACAAGCAATAGAGTCAATGGTGTATTTTTTTGCAGTGAGCTGCAGACACGGCACGATCTAATAGCGTTTGTTTTGCTTTTATTCGTATTTGTGAATTTGTTGAAGGTCATATAAGCTGTAATAACTCACATTGAATTTACTGTACAGCATTTGCAGAGAGTAGAAAACATCGAATAGGCAGCTATATAACGTATGAGCAACGACATTCCTTTGAAACATATTACAAAACCTATACCTAAACAAAGCACAAAAGCGACAAGTGAATTTCAATGACGCATAAAATACATGGACGTCGAGTATGGATTCTAATATTCTGTGAGCATTCCTTTGAAGCACAAGCTAACCGCAAGCGAATCGCCGTATCAGCTGAACGAGGCTAATCATTGACCGAATCATTACGCAAACACCGAATTGCTTCCGCCACCTACGCCACTGTCGACAGCGAGGCAATTGGAGCTGTTTATTATGCAGGAAAGTCGCAGAGCAATGAGACGTGTAGACCCACCTGATGGTGGATGGGGTTGGGTTGTAGTTGCAGCAGTTTTTATAACAGCCATGTTAACCTTCGGTTCAATGTCTGTTTACCCATTGTTTTATGAACCACTGATGCGAGAATTCGACGTTGGTCTTGGCGAAGTTACGTGGCTGACTGGGTGTACAGAGTTTGGAAGAATATTTGGATGTAAGACCTACTTCGTACCTAATACCTAAAACCGTTGCCATGCCGAACTTACGTGTATGTAGATGTTACCACTGGAACACTGATAGCTAAGATGGGATTTCGAGGAACAAGTTTATGTGTATCGATATTATGCGGAATTTCCATTTCTGTTGCTTCATTGGCAAATAGTCTGGTACTGGTTTTCGTGTTTGTTGGGCTTGCAACTGGTGAGAGTAGTTTTCATTTCCTTTCTCAGAATATTAATCTCTAAGGTTACAACACGACACCAAAAAAACTTTTTCTGTCAACTTAAATGATATCTATATGGACATATAGTTTTTAAGATATAGAAGAGCAAGCCTTTGCCTGTCTCAAATTGACTTACAAAAGCATCTTATTATATGACGCAAATCTCATTTTATAATATTTTTTTCAGAACAACTATATAAAATTTTTTTAGGTGTAATTCTTTCCATTTGTGGGGTAACATATGCAGCGTTAATCCCCCGATACTTCAAAAAGAAAAGAGTAATGGCTATATCACTAGCATTGTCCGGAACACCTGTGGGTTTATTGGCACTGGCACCTTTCATGCAATTCCTGATCGAATTTTACAACTGGAGAGGAGCTGTATTAATACTAGGTGGCCTGACATTGAATTGTGCAGTGGCTGCGTCTTTGTACAGACCTATATTATTAAATTCTGACCCAACTCCATCGGAAGAAAACTCTACTGAAGACAAGAACTGGAGACAAGCCTTAAAACCACTTAAAGAGGTTTTGGTTTTGCCAAAGTTTTGGATATTTTCGGTGATATGGTTACTCATGCTTAGTACTTGGTTACTCTACATGAGGTTTCTAGTGCCCTATTCACTGTCACTGGATGTGGAACCTATGATGGCGTCACTGCTCCTTTCAATATACAGCGGAGTAAGCATTTTTGCAAGGATAGCATTCGGGATTCTTGGTGACAGGAAGAACGTTAATATTGTTTGGGTTCTGATCATCACCGGAACGATGGGGGCTTTTGTTACAGCTTCTATGTGGTTCGTGCATAACCTTGTGGGTCTTATACTCAACTGCATTGCTCATAGCTTAGTGAGCGGTGGAATACACAGTATGTACGCACAAGTTATGGCCAGTGTATTAGACGACAAAAACTTGACCTGGGGCTTCAACACCAGCGGTCTGTTATACTCAATTTTAGGATCGTGGGTTACCCCACTTGTGGGTAAGGAACCATTGCAAGGTTAATCGCTATATTTGTGTCATATTTTGTTTTTGTTCAGGTATGCTTGTCGATGAGCTCAGCGACATTCGATATGCGTTTATTGTTGCAGCGCTGATGCAACTTTTGGCAATATTTCTCCACATTCCACTGCTAAATATTAAACGCCGCTAGTTTGGAGACTGGTTTTGTGAAAGTTCCAACACCGTTCAGCAGTTTGCACGGAAACTAGTTGTTGTGGAAACTGCGGTTTAACTGCCTTGGTATCTATACAATACGTTGTTGATTCATTTTCGTACACTCGGAATAAACGAACATAAACACTTAGAAGAGGGTGACTTCTCGCGAAAAATGCATTCATTATGTTAAACTTTTCTTTCGTTATTCAACAAAACCTTTAGGATGAAAAATACAGAATGTTTGTTAAGTCGATCAATATTCATTACACATCGCTAAGAATGATAAGAACTTGCCCAGCATCTCTGCATAGCCTGTGTACCAGCACGCATTTTGTTGTTACTACGTAGATCACAGGTCGGCAACACATTACACTTTCATGTTTGAACAAAGCTCAAACATGTTTAGAGCCTAAACAGTTAGAGGGGATTATTTTAAATCTTCAACGCAGAAGAAACAGGAAAGTCGCAGCACAATGATACGTGTTAACCCACCTGATGGTGGATGGGGTTGATAATTTATTTTTACACTTTTCCCCGACAAGTTGCAGCGTGATCTGAAAAATCCACAAATCCACAACAAATATAGGCCACAATAAAATAGGTCACTGCAGTCATTGTTGTTGGCAGCAGCCAGTTCTCCTCATACTCAACAGATATATTCCGAAGATTTTGCCAGAAATTACCTCATGGAACTTTATAGATTTTTTATGTCAAAGTGTCTTAAGTTTGAAATAAAATTGACCGCAAGAGCGAGCTCGAGAGCTTATTGCTATGCGACTTGGGCGGTAACTGGCAGCAATGGTCAAATATCCGACCTATATACCTAGAAGAAAACGTGTTCGGGATAAGAGAAGAGTACAGATTATCCTCGGTTCAAATCCCAGTTTGGTCAAATGAAGTAATTTTTTCATCGTGTAAGATGTTGTTGCTATACCCGTTACAGCGCAAGATATTACTACAACAATTTTTTTCATATTGTAACCTTCCACTTGATTTTCGCATGATTTAGTAATGGTAACTTTATAATATCACGTATTTGCAAAAACTACGAAGATAATTGACAGAAAACTCCATAAGGAAAACGTTGTCCTGAACAAACGCAATGTCCTATGATAGACAGCGGAAGACCACCATAGTCAATGTGCACAACAATGCGGGATGTGGGGTTCGGTTGTTCGGTAGTGCGGATATAGCAACTTTGTGTGGTGCACCTGAGCGTAACGACTTGGCACGCTAGACTCCAAGAAATGCTGGAATATGATTAAGCAATGTTAGAATGTTTTTGTATGGTCACAAGCAATGCTCAGCACAACTTGACACAAAACATGGCGCGACAGACAACTCATAAAAGAGTGACCAAGCATTTAAACTTTCTCAGATGACTTAAAAAGATATTTTATTTTCAAGAAATTACAAAACAATTTATTGAAATGTCAAAAGAAAATGGAGCAAGATGAAGCACAAACCATCTTTTTTATAGCTCCATTTTTAAGGACACCCCACAACGACGAATTTAAAGTGGTGCCTACAGTACAGTGAAAATATTTAAACCGTTGAATATCCTTTGTCGAAGATCAAAGAAAAGGGTTTCGCTTGCCTGCCCATCGAAATATCGGATACAAAGCTGCCAAAATTGTTATTTGGGGTGTGTCAAGTTTGATTTTGCTGACTTGGCGTTCACTCAGCAGTGTTCTGCACGAAATTGGGTTAGACAGCTTTGTGGATGTGCATTGGACCATGACATGGCGGGACAAACCTCGTTTGGCTGGGACGTTGATTTTAAATTAGCTGCAAATCTCAATTTTATGTTAGTTAATTACTCTTAATGCGCTTGCGAAATGCCTGTTTATTTTGAAACATGTTATTATTTGGAGACCAACAACGTTCAGTACATTTGATCCAATCCATACCTAATGATCCACTAGATCCACATGCGGAACTGAAGTGTGCACTGAAACTTAGAAAAATTCATACAAAAATTTCGTGTATTGGTTTCTATTTGCTTTTTACAATGGAAAACGACATAAGCCTTGTGTTTTCTGAAAGTTACTAGATTGCAATTGAAAATTGGTTATTTTCACATTTTTCACGGATTAAAATTTTACTTGTCGATGAATGTTGATGGTGGGGCATAAAATCTTTAGTAATAGAACAATCATTGCAAAAACGTTTGTGAATACAAAATGTAAATTTGAAAAATGTCGCCCTTCACTACGCTAAACTCGATACAATGAAAACCAAACTACTATATTTCCTTTGTATTAGTAAACAATCTACACGTTTTAAGGATAGTTTCGTAGTTTTCCACAATTTTAGTTTTTTCGTAATCCAGTCGGAGGTCCTATTTCTGCATTATCATTCAATCCTTGCGGGGGTCTCACGCTATCCGAATCCCTTTTATGTCGAATTTCTGCATTATCGTTGAATCCAGTTGGAGGGGCCACCATATCCGAATCCCTTTTTTGTCGATTTTCTGCATTATCGTTGAATCCAGTTGGAGGGGCCACCATATCCGAATCCCTTTTTTGTCGATTTTCTGCATTATCGTTGAATCCAGTTGGAGGGGCCACCATATCCGAATCCCTTTTTTGTCGATTTTCTGCATTATCGTTGAATCCAGTTGGAGGGGCCACCATATCCGAATCCCTTTTTTGTCGATTTTCTGCGTTATCATTAAATCCCCTTGGAGGTCGGACAACATCCGAATTCCTTTTATTGTTAGACTCTTTTCCGTGGGAACAAATGCACAATCCACACAAAATCAAGAAAATTAACTCAATGTAAACTTTCCTTTCCATGCTTTCGTATGCTGACTCTCAACTTACAATATCAAATACTCGTGCTTTCCTACGTCTCCAAGTATAAGTGATTGAGGTCTGGGAGAAAAAAAGATTTATATTGACGGAAATTAAGTGGATACAGTCCTTTAGCGCCATCGCGTGCTATCATTACCATACTATTTCTATTTTACTACGCCCAATTTCAATAATCTTCTTGAAGCTGTTTGAGAAAATTTTTACTACTTCTCTTATTACATACAAATATGGCTGTTCTTGTTTTACTTCTCACATAATAATCCATGGTTTCGGAAAGTGAATTGGGTAAGTCAGCTTTGTAGATATGCATTTCACTAAGACAACAATAATTAAGTAAACTTTATGAAAGCAATATGTAACTTTGCAAATGTTTCACACCATTGCGCTAAACACATTGCAAAGGAAGCTAAATTACTATATCCTGTCTGTTAGTAAACAATCTACGCGTTTTAAAGAAAAGTTAGTTGATTTTAACAATTTGATTCCCTGCGTTATCCCGTGGGATGGTCTATTTCTGGATTATTAATAAAATCCCATCGGATGGTCTATTTCTGGATTATCAATAAAATCCCGTCGGATGGTCTATTTCTGGATTATTGATAAAATCACTTTTTTGTCGATTTTCTGGGTTTTTTTTCAATCCGTGTTGAGGTCTCACAAAGTTCGAATCTCTTTTTTGTCGAATTTACACATTATCATTGAATTCTCGCGAAAGAACTCTAATGTTCTTCAAAATGCTTTTCATCTGTTTATCATCAAACTCTTTTCCGTGGGAACAAAAGAATATTCCACACATAATAAGTAAAAGTAACACATTGCGAACTTCCATGCTTTCAATCACAATATCCAAACTCTTCAAACATGATATCGAATATACGTGTTTACATATGTTTCCAAGTATAAACAACGATCATTTATAAAGTCTTTTTTTCTCCCAGACCTAGGGAAAAAAAGTAGTAATTTTCGGTCAAAGTCAATAGTCAGGCCAAGCTGTGACGTCACAAACCAAAGGCTGTTTCTGTCCGATTATTGGCAAATCGAAAGGTACAGCAGCATAACGACATTACCCTGCACCTTAACAAGGCGGCTTTCTTTACTCAGTGTAAAAACAATAAAAACTTGCAATTCCAGACGTTTCGCGCTTTAACATAATCGGTATCTGCTGCTTCCCAAACAAAACAATTTCCCTCATAATCACCCTCTTGAGATGTCTACGTAAGATTTTACGGATGGTGACACGCAATAACATCGTATAATGTAAATCTGACAAAGATGGGGTACTGGTCATTCTCAACGAGACATCGTACAACAACATTATGAAAAGAGAATTATAACGAATGAATAAATTGGACTTGAACCATGAAGTTATAAAACACACTGATGCTACGCTCAGACACGTAACTAGTATGAAACTAGTAAACGGGAAATATGAACGCATATCAGGTCCGATTGCTAAATTCCTTACCTGTCAAGGATCTGCATTTGCATGCCTGATTTTTAGGACACACAAACTGGAAGTGAACCAACTGGTTAACACGCACATTAAAAATATACTTGTTAAGCATGTGCAGGTCGCAAGTAATATTACCATTACGCGGGCCGCTGCTTGTCTGCATTTATAGGAAAAAATTTCGGCCATACCTTAATTCATGAGTTGTGCAGATGAAGCAGATTGTATATTATCAATATGCTGGACTAGAAAAAAGTTAACGTTAACAACATACAACAACATTCAGAGTTATTCCTTTATTTATTGTCGCCATGGTTTCATAAAACCGAAATATCAAACATTCTTTGTTGGCATCTTATGTAAAAACGCAAATGATAACCACTCTAAGTACTTTGATAACGTCAAGCGTATTGTTATCAAAACTCACTAACTTCACCATCGAAAATGTGGTCACCTAATATAAAGATTGACTTGACATGGGCCAAGTTTGGAAGAAGGCAGCGAAACGACGGAACGGCACTTTTACATCACTTGCGTTTGCAACAAGCATTCGCAAAAATGCGCAAAAATAAAAATGATTGCTGTCGTGAGTGTTGCTTACAACCGTTGAAGAACGTATCCCGCAATACGTAGCGTTTAGTTTAGGCATAGAGTTCCCAGGTGAACCTCACACACAAGAGTTTAAGGTCCTTGGCCTTTAAAAAGCATGAGTCTTGGTACTAAAAAATATATACAATTTTTTTCATACCGAGTGCCAATATGAAGACACAAGGCAGGCAATGTTAACTTCAATCCTGTTCACATACGCAGTTTACGTGGCAACCGATGGAGTACAGAAAAAAATATCTGGGCAAACGCAAACTATGTTTAGAGAAGAAATGGCAGCGCCAGTGTGAAACAACGTTGTACAACATACATTGAAGGCAAAGCACACTGGCGTTGACATGGTTAGACTTGGACCTACGCCAGAAACGACGATATACTGGAAATAACACACAACACAACGACCAACTTCGCTTTCGTGACATAGTAATATGACTTTTATGCATCAATTAGATTTGTTAACTATTGAATTCGTTGCAAATGCGTCAGCTGCACAAAGGGTCATATTAGGAACATTTGCATGAACTAGCTATTAGCCCATGAAACTTTCAGTTCAAGTTCCGGAACTCCAGTGTGGAACAGACTTTTATAATCCATTGTGTTAATCTGACGTTATGTTTTAGGGCATTTGAATTTGACCGCAAGAGCGAACTCGAGAGCACATTCATTTGCGACTCATCGACAACAAAATAAATCACCTCAGGGCGGGCTTTGTGGCCCAGCGCCTGACCTATATAACAGATGGAAAACGTGATTGGGATTTTTTCCTGGCTAAACTGGCTTCCAAGATTGGGGTTATAATAATAATTCATTATTAAATCGAACACATTGTGAAAAAAACAACAAGATTTATGCTGAACAAAATATTTGCGCGAGTTACTAACGACAGTTTTTTTGCTTGATTAAACAACAATATTTACAAATTAACAAAATCTAATTTAATTAGTTGGAAATAGATTCAAAACTTTAACAAAAGTGCACATATAACGCCCGTTTGAAGGACGACCAATGAATCAGAAGGCTACAAGGTTTTCACGACCAAAGCAAGTTGTCTTGGGGTTAAGGTTTTGTCCGCCGGTCCGGATGTACTAATATTGTGTGAAACTTGAGCGTGACAACATTGAACGCGAGTCTCTACGAAAAGCTTGTGGAGACAGATGTGGCTTTGGAATTTTAACTTATGGTTAAATGATTTTCATTGTTTTCTATTTGCGTACGTTTTCTATTTGCGTACGTACTTTTTACTGTGTTGCACCTAAAAGTCATTTAAGTTTCAACAAATTGCAAGTATGAATTTGTATGCCATTGTTATATAAAGCAAAACAAGGCACAATTCATAATATTTTGGCATAATTTTCAGAAAAGCCTACATTGTCAAAAAAAAATTATTTATGGAGCCAAAACAGGAAAAAGAACTGAAACGTGAATTGTTCTTTGTCCGAGATCACGCGAAAGAGTTCCGCTTGCTTGCCCATCAAAAAATAGGCTAGAAAGCTGCATAGTGAGGTGTGTCATGTTTGTTTTTGCTGACTTGGGGTTCATTCGACAGTGTTCCGCAATTTTTGGGTTAGTAAGCTCGCACTCCCAGACCTAGGGAAAATTGACTTACATTGATATATTTATGAAAACTTACAAAATTAGGTGGAAATGGACTTGGGTTGAAATGGAAAAGCACACACATGATATGAACAATTACAAAGCCCGTTGACGGACGACCAATGAACCAGAAGGCTACAAGGTTTTCCCGAAGAAAGCGAGTAGTGGGGTCAAGGTTTTCTCCGGCTCTCCGGATTAAGTAAAATTGTGGTGAACTTAAGCGTGACAAGGTTGCCAGCGAGTCTCTTCGAAAAGCTTGTGGAGCCAGATGTAGCGATGGAATTTTAATAAATTATAGTTAAATGCTTTTCATTGTTTTCTATTGGTACAGAGGTCCTGATGAGTCTTATATATATAGAATGTATAGCGCCCATACATAATTCTGATCATGGTAATTACACAGATATAAAAATATAAAGTCGTTATCGTACCACACATTTTTGTAAAACAACAATTTATGAGTAATAAGTATCAAACCGTCAGACATGGCACATATAATTTTTACCTAAGATCAATGAAAGTTTTTCGCTTGGTTGCTCGTAGAGATGGCGGCTAAAATGTTGCGCACGTACATTTTACTGTGTTGCATCTAAAAGTCAGCTAAGTTTCAACAAATTGCAAATATGAATTTGCATGCCATCGGTATGTAAAGCAAAAAAGGGTACAACTCATACTCTTTTGGCTTAATCTTCAGGAAAACTTACATTTCGAGAACAATGAAAGAACTTAAACGTTAAGTGTTCTTTGTCCGAGATCAGGCGAAAGAGTTCCGCTTGCCTGCCCATCCAAAAATAGGCTACAAAGCTGCATTTGGAGGTGCGTCATGTTTGTTTTTGTTGACTTGGAGCAGCGTTCCGCTCGATATTAGGTTAGACAGCTTTGTACATGTGCATTTGACCATGACATGATGGGTCAAACCTCGCGATTGTTGGGACGAGGATATTCCATTGTTCGTAAATCTCAACTTTGATTTATCTAATTACTACCAATGCCCTCATGAACTTTAATAAATTTAAGATTTGGAGACCAACAATGTTCAGTACATCTGTTTCATTCCTCACCTAATACCCCACTAGATCCACAAGCTAATCAGAAAAGTTCACATAAAACTTTTGTTTTTGGTTTTGTATTGATTTTTTTTGCAGCTTAGCCAGATAAGCGTCGTGCTTACGAAAATTTGCAAATTGCGAAATCAAAATCAAAATCGTCATTTTTACATTTTTCCAAGATTAGGATAATAATTGCCGTTAGTTTTTGAAGGTTGAAATTTTATAATTTTTGTTTTCATAACAACAATCTGAGAAATGTTTGCAGTGATCAAATGTAAAAAAAAACGTAAAACCGTCGGCAGGCCTAAACACGGTATACAGAAAGCCAAACTACATTTTTTTTTGGTCAAAATGTACACTTTTTTTAAGGAGAATTTAGTATTTTCCTTAATTGTAGTCCTTCCGTAATCCCCTCGAAGAGGATCTTCCATTTGGAGGTCCCACCATATTCGAATCCCTTTTTAGTCGAGTTTCTGCATTATCCTTGAATCCCATTGGAGGTCCCACCATATCCGAATCTCTTTTTTGTCGATTTTCTGCATTATCCTTGAATCCCAATGGAGGTCTCACCATATCCGAATCCCTTTTATCGTTGAACGCTTTTCCGTGAGAACGAAAGCACAATCCACACAATATCATGAAAAGTAACGTAATGTCTACTCTACTTTCCATGCTGTTTAAATCCTGACTCTCAACTTGCAATATCAAATACTCGTGCTTTCATACGTTCCAAAGTATAAGTGATTTTGGTCTGGGAGGAAAAAGGGCTTTATAATAACGGAAAACCTTTAGCGCCATCGTGTGCTTAACTTTCCATAACGATTCTACTTTGCTGTAAACCAGTCAAATTTTTACATTTTTTGTCGAAAAAACAGTTTTATGTGATAAAAGTAAACATGTATTAAGAGCTGCAGACAGAGGGTAGGCTTCCATATTGTGGTGCCTTTCGGTTAACGTGGATCCGCCAATACAGACGAACCAGAAAGTATAAAATTTGACTTGAAAAGTTTTAATTCGAAGGCTACCGCTATTAAATGGACAATTACAATGCATTAGTTGGTTAATAATGTGCTTATGGTCGTGTGTTGGCTTAGGGTATTTTACATCATAGGCAAGGAATTTTCATGACAGTTCAAATGATCCGGAAACATTTTTGTCATGACAAAAGAACAACTGCCAGCTTGCATACGTAGACAACAAACACATTGATGCATTGGGACAATTGGAATAAGCATTAAATACAGCAATTGCAATGTGTTCATGAAATATAATTATAAAAAATCATGAGAAATAGGTATTTGTCAACTCAAGTAGATATAAGTTTTTTCTACAATTTGTTTTGCTTTCCGTGAATAATTGTCCTCCATTTGCAGTGCTTCTTTTTTATGATCATATTATATTATTTATATTGTTGCAAAACTGACAGTTTAATATTTACTATTATTGTGAGTCTCAATGTCTACAATACGGCAAAGATAGCAATTGGTTTTACAAACATGTAATTTTGAAATATAATGTTTCTGTTGCTGCCAGGGATGTGGTAATTTAATAGTCTGTTCTTCAGGCACAATAAAAACGTAACTTCATTAACCGACGAAACACAACTGTTGTGTTCTGGACTAGTACCCTGAGGAAGCCTTGTTGAATAACAGGCGAAACGTCGGTCAATAAAGTTACGTTTTTAGTGTGTCAGAAGAACAGACTATTAAATGTAATTTTGATTTGTCAAGTTTTTAATACATGGAAAACAATCATACAGTTAGTGACACTTCCTGTGATCACCAAGAATGCAGCATGGTTCTGAATCATATGACTTGCAACCATGTGCAGGTGGTTAGCATTTGTGAAAAGCACGTTCTACCAATTTAATAGTCAGTTTACCTCCAGATTCAAATATGTGATAATGGTATATTCAAGCTAAATATCCTGGTGTTATCAG
Source organism: Ascidia mentula (assembly GCF_947561715.1). Lineage (NCBI taxonomy): Eukaryota > Metazoa > Chordata > Ascidiacea > Phlebobranchia > Ascidiidae > Ascidia > Ascidia mentula. The sequence continues at coordinate 16,185,346 of NC_138568.1, read as the reverse complement.
TGTGTGGCAGTTTGTATGTGTCTTTTCCTTTTTCTCAGTACAACAAATACATTTGATCACAAAATAAGAAGCATTTCGTAGCTATCAAACATTCTAAGGATTTTTTCTTTTCAATAGTTGACCAACATGTCATGGAGAACAATTAAAATGATAGTTTTGGAACTGTTTACACACACAGCAGTTGGATTTGGTTTCCCAGCGACCTGCGCACAAAAGCGTAAATTCGAACGATAACGGATACTGTGTACAGTGCCTTTTAACGGATGGTTCGGGACGAAAATTCGTTCCGTTTACGTGCGTAATCTATCGGTCCGTTTTCGCATGCTATTTACGGCCTTAACTCAACACAAATGCTGTGTAGAACTTAATGATTTTTACTGTCGTTAGATTTCAAAGTTTAAAGTTTAACAATTTTGGCTTCATAACAATATTATGAGAAATGTTTGCAGTGAAAAAATGTTACTATGAAAAACATCGGTTGACATTAACACGGCAAACAGAGAGAATCTATTTTTTGTCGAATTGCTACATTATCATTGAATTATATCGAAAGAACACCAATGTTCTTCAAAATCGTTTTTAGCCCAATATCGTTAAACTATTTTCCGTGCGAACAAAAGCACAATCCATACAAAATAAGTAAAAGTAACTTTTCTTTGCATGCTTTTAATCACAATATCCAAACTCTTAAAACACAATATCGAATATTAGTGTTTTCATAAGTTCCCAAGTATTACCATCGATCACTTATAAAGTGCTTTTTTCTCCACAGGGAATAATATAGTAAAAAAAACTTATAAAATTAGGTGGAAATGGACTCATAACTAATTAAAAAAACGCACACATGATATGAACAATTACAAAGCCCGTTGACGGACGATGAAAGCGAGTTGTGTGGTTAAGGTTTCGTCCGCCGGTCTAGTTGAACTAACATTTTGTGGTGAATGTAAGCGTGACAACGTTGCCCGCGAGTCTCTACGAAAAACAAGTGAAGTCAGATGTGGCCTTAGGATTTTAATAACTTATGTTTAAACTCCTTCCATTGTTGTCTATTTGTACAGAAGTCCTGATTAGCCTTACATATGTACAGATTTTTTGCGCTTACATATAATTCCAATCATGGTAATTACACAAAAAAACAAATATAAAGTCGTTATCGTGCCACAAATCTTTGTAAAACAACAGCGTTGGAAATATAATTATCAAACCGTCAGGCAGGCATATATAATTTTTACCTGAGATCGATAAAAGTTTTCCGCTTGGTTTTTACTGTGTCGCATCTAAAAGTCATTTAAGTTTAACAAATTGCAAATATGAATTGGCATGCTATTGGTATGTAAAGCAAAAAAGGGTACAACTCATACTCTTTTGGCTTAATCTTCAGGAAAACTTACATTGCCAGAACAGTGAAAGAACGTAAACGTTAAGTGTTCTTTGTCCAAGATCACGCAAAAGAGTTCCGCTTGACTGCCCATCCAAAAATAGGCTACAAAGTTGCTTTTGGAGGTGCGTCATTTTTGTTTTTGCTGACTTGGCCTACACTGAGCAGCGTTCCGCACGAAATACGGTTAGACAGCTATGTGGATGGGCATTGGACCACGACGAGACAAACCTCTCGTTTGGTTGGGACGAGGATTTTCCGTTGTTCGTAAATCTTAACTTTAAGTTATTTATGTACTTCCAATGCGCTTATAAATTTTTATAAATTTTGTGATTTGGAGACCAACAATGTTCAGTTCAACTGTTCCAATCCTCACCTACTGCCCTACTAGATCTATAAGCGGATCTGAAATTTGTGAAATCAGAAAAGTTCACACAAAACTTTTGTGTTTGGTTTTGTATTTGCTTTTTACAGCTTAGGCAGATAAGCGTAGTGCTTGCGACATCAAAATTAAAATCGTAATTTTCACATTTTCAAAGATTAGGAAATTAACTTTCGTTAGATTTTGAAGGTTGAAGTTTTATAATTTTTGTTTTCATAACAACATTCTACGAAATGTTTGCAGTAATCAAATCTAAAAAAAACTTAAAACCGTAAGTAGGCCTAAATACGGTATATAGAAAGCCAAGCTACTACATTTCTTTTTAGGTTAGTTAAAATGTACACGTTATTCGGAGAGTTTGGTATTTTTCCACAATTTTAGTCCTTCCGTAATCCCTGCGGAGGGGATATTCCTGCGTTGAATCCTGGTGGAGGTGCCACCATATCCGAATCTCTTTTTTGTCGATTTTCTGCATTATCGTTGATTCCTGGTGGAGGTGCCACCATATCCGAATCCCTTTTATCGTTGAATGATTTTCCGTGAGAACAAAAGCACAATCCACGCAAAATCAAGAAAAGTAACGTAATGTGTACTTTCATTTCCATGCTGTTTAAATCCTGACTCTCAACTAACAAGATCTAAAATTCGTGTTTTCGTACGTTCCCAAGTACAAGTGTTTTGTTCGGGGAGAAAAAGGTATTTTTGAGACGGAAATTAAGTGGATACAATCCTGTAGCGCCATCGTGTGCTAACATTAACATACTGTTTCTACTTTACTATGCCCAATTTCAATATTCTTCTTGAAGCGCTTATAGAGAAAATAACCACTTCTCTTATTACATACAAATATGGCTGTACTAGTTTTACATGGTGATTTATACTTCTCACATATTAATCAATGGTTTCGGAAACTTAATTGGGTAAGTCAGCTTTGTAGATATGCATTTCACTAAGACAACAGTAATTAAGAAACGTTTATGAAAGCAAAATGTAACTTGGCAAATATTGCACATCATTGCTCTAAACACATTGCAAAGGAAGCTAAATTACTATATCCTGTCTGTTATAAAAACAATTTACGCGTTTTAAAAAAAGGTTAGTTGATTTTCACAAATTTAGTTTTAAAGAAAGGTTAGTTGATATTCACAAATTTCCTGCCTAATCCTGTCGGATGGTCTATTTCTGGATTATCATTGAGGTTTCACACTATCCCAATCTCTGTTTATTCTATATTTTACATTGTCACAGAAAGGGAGGTAACAAAATATCCGAATCACTTTTTTGTTGATTTTCTGGGTTATTGTTCAATCCGTGTTGAGGTCTCACAAAGTCCGAATCTCTTTTTTGTCGAATTTTCGCATGATCATTGAATTCTCGCGAAAGAAATCTAATGTTTTCAAAATCGTTTTCACCCGTTTATCATCAAACTCTTTTCCGTGGGAACAAAAGAATATTCCACACATAATAAGTAAAAGTAACATATTGCGAACTTCCATGCTTTTAATCACAATATCCAAACTCTCAAAACATATTATCGAATATTCGTGTTTTCATATACGTTTCCAAGTACAAACGTCGATCATTCATAAAGTCTTTTTTTCTCCCAGACCTGGGGAAAAAAGGACTTCATAAATGATCGAAGTTAAGTTGATACAACCCTTTAGCGCCATCTTGTGCTTTCCTTACCATACCGATTCTATTTTGCTGCAGTCATCTTCCAAATTTTTGAAGATAAACCCTAATTTATGCTGCATTAGAAAACATAAATCTACAGCTGCAGACAGGATGTATACACGGTTTTGACCTGCAAGCTATTATTATTTCAGCTGTTGACTGTGGTATTGCGATAGCAGTTACACTAGCAGGTAAACAGATTTCCATTTCGTAGTACTTTCCGGTCAACCCAACTGGGTACAAACCAATATGGACAAACCACCTATCTGCAGCTCTCAATGAGTATTATGGCCCTAAAAAAACATAAATCGGTCTGTTATGCTTTAATTACAATTACTGGCATTCCAAGTGAATTCTCAGGCGACCAAACTTAAGGTCGTGACGCATTGGTTGAAAAAACTGTAATACAGTTGTAACAATAACATGCGACAATTCGTTTCGAAATTCCGGCCAGGATTAAAGTGCATGTGGTTAGGCTATGGCAACTTAATGAGATTGAAAACTGCACTGAAAATAGCGGCGATCAATGATCATTAACCTTTATCGCTGTAGCGAATTCAAATCTAGAAAACCCCCAAATAACGTTTCATCAAATGTCTGGGCAAGCTGTGACGTCACACACCAAAGGCTATTTCTGACCGATTATTGGCAAATCGAAAGGTTCAGTAGCATAACAACATTACTCTGTACTTCAACAAGACGGGTTTCTTCACTCAGTGCAAAAGAAAAGAAAAACTTTCAATTCCAGACGTTTCGCGCTTTAACATAATCGGTATTTGAAAATCAAGAACTACACGGAATCGATATTTACCAAGGTACTCAATAAACAAGCAGAAGCAGCAAATGCTTCCCAAACAAAACAATTTCCCTCATAATCTCCTTCCTGAGATGCAGTCTACGTAAGATTTTACGGATGGTGACACGAAATAACATCGTATAATGTAAATCTGACAAAGATGGGGTACTGGTCATTCTCAACGAGACATCGTACAACAACATTATGAAAAGAGAAATATAACGAATGAAGAAATTGGACTTGAACCATGAAGTTATAAAACACACTGAGGCTATGCTCAGACACGTAACTAGTATGAAACTTGTAAACGGGAAATATGAACGCATATCAGGTCCGATTGCTAAATTCCTTACCTGTCAAGGATCTGCATTTGCAAGCCTGATTTTTAGGATACACAAACTGGAGGTGAACCGTAGGTCATGTTACCATTACGCGGGCTACTGCCTGTCTACATTTATAGAGGAAAATTTCGGCCGTACCTTAATTCATGAGATGTGCAGATAAAGCAGATTGTATATTATCAATATGCTTGACTAGGAAAAAGTTAACGTTAACAGCATACAACAACATTCAGAGGCAATCGTTTATTTATTGTCGATATGGTTTCATTATACCAAAAAATTTCTGCATTCTTTGTTAAAATCTTCTACAAAAATGCGATTGATAACCACACTAAGAACTATGATAACGTCAAGCGTATTGTTTTCAAACCTCACTAACTTCACCATCGAAAATGTGGTCACCTAATACAATGATTGACTTGACATGGGCCAAGTTTGGAAGAACGCAGCAAAACGACGGAACGACACTTTTACATCACTTGCATTTGCCACAAACATGGTCAAAAATGCGCAACAATAAAATTTATTGCTGTCGTGAGTGTTGCTTACAACCGTTGACGAATGTGCAACGTATGTTAGCGGTTACTTTAGGCATAGACTTCCTAGGTGAATCTCACACACTAGAGTTTAAGGTCCTTGACCTTTAAAAGGCATGAGTCCTAGGACTAAAATTTGGCAATCTCCTTTCGAACTAATCAATCTTCCAATTTGTACATACAATTTTATTCTTGCCGAGTGCCAACATGAAGACACAAGGCAGGCAATGCTAACTTCAATCCTTTTTACATACGCGGTTTACGAGGCAACCGAAATAGTGTAGAACAGAATGTCTGGCACAGCGCAAACGCAAACTATGGTCAGAGAGGAAATGGCCGCGCCAGTTTGAAACAACGTTGTACAACATACATTGAAGGCAAAGCACACTGGCGTTGACATGTTCAGACTTGGGCCAACGACGATATACTGGAAATTACTCACAACACAACGACCAACTTGGCTTTCGTGTCATAACAATATGCATCGATTAGATTTGTTAATTATGAATTCGTTGCAAATGCGTCAGCTGCACAAAGGCTTAAATCATATTGGGATATTTTTGCATCAAACTAGCTACTATAAGCCCATGAAGCTTTTCAGGAGGTTTTTCTGGAACTCTGAAGTTCCGCGAAATCCACTGTGCAATTGGCTTTCATAATCTATTGTGTTAATCTGACGTTATGTTCGTGGCATTTGAATTTGACCGCAAGAGCGAACTCGACAGCACATTCATTTGCGACACATCGACACTAAAAAAAAATCAGGGGGGGTGACTGGCAGCATTGGCCAAGCGCCCGACCCGTGTACAAAGAAGAAAACCTGACCGGGATTCGTGCCCGCTGTTGCAACAAATTTAAACCTACTCAGTCGTTCAATGATATCAAAAATTGCACAATAATTTATTGGCATATCAAAAGTATATCAAGCAAAAAAGCACATATTTAGGAAAATCTACAATAACTCTGCGTGGTGACTACAGATACAGTTGAAATATTTAACCGATGAATGTCCTTTACGAAAAAGCGTTCCGCTTGCCTGCCCATTCAAAAATCGGATACAAAGCTGCCGAAGTTGTAATTTGAGGAGTGTCAAGTTTGGTTTTGGTGACTTGGCGTTCACTCAGCAGTGTTCCGCACGAAATTGGGTTAGGCAGCTTTGTGGATGTGCATTGGACCATGACATGATGGGACAAACCTCTCGTTTGGTTGTGACGAGGATATTCTGTTGTTCGTAAATCTTAACATTAGGTTATGTAACTACTTTCAATCCGCTTATCAATTTGTATAAATTTCGTGATTTGGAGACCAACATTCAGTATCTACATCTGTTTCATTCCTCAACTAATATCCCACTAGATCCACAAGCGGATCTGAAATGTGTACAATAAATCAGAAAGTTCACACAAAACTTTTGTGCTTGGTTTTGTATTTTTTTGCAGCTAAGCCAGATGAGCGTCGTGTTTACGGAAATTTGCAAGTTGCAAAGTCACAATTTAAATCGTCATTTTTACTTTTTTCAAAGATTAATTATTTCATGTCGTTACATTTTGAAGGTTTGATTTTAAAATTTGTTTCTTTGTAACAATATTATGAGAAATTTTTGCAGTAATAAATAGTTACTTTGAATAACGTCGGCAGGCCTAAACACGGAATATAGAAAGACAAGCTACTACATTTCATTTGAGTTAGTTAAAATCTACACATTTCAAGAAGAGTTTACTATTTTTTCACAATTTTAGTCCTTGCGTAATCCCCGCGGAGGCGCTATTCCTGCGTATTCGTTGAATCCCATTGGAGGTGCCACCATATTCGAACTCCTTTTTTGTCGATCTTCTGCATTATCGTTGAATCCTGGTGGTGGTCTCAGCATATCCAAATCCCTTTTTCGTCGATCTTCTGCATTATCGTTGAATCCGTTTGGAGGTAACAAAATATCCAAATCTCTTTTTAGTCGATTTTCTGCATTATCGTTGAATCCGACTGGAGGTAACAAAATATCCAAATCTCTTTTTTGTCGATTTTCTGTATTATCGTTGAATCCGGCTGGATGTCGGACAATATCTGAATCCATTTTACCGTTGAACGCTTTTCCGTGAGAACAAAAGCACATTCCACACAAAATCAAGAAAATTAAGGCAACGTGAACTTTCCTTTCCATGCTTTTCGAATCTAGATTTTTAGACCTCTATATCAAATACTCCTGTTTTCATACGACTTCAAGCAGGTGATTTTGGTCTGTGAGAAAAAGGGACTTCATAATATTGGAAGTGAAGAAGATGCAATCCTTTAGCGCCATCGTGTGCTATCATTACCATACTGTTTCTATTTTACCACGCCCAATTCCAATAATCTTCTTGAAGCTGTTTGAGAAACTTTTTTCCGCATCTCTTATTGCATACAGATATTGCTTTTTGTAGTTTTACGTGGTAAATCTCACATATTAATATCAATAGTTTTGGAAACTTACAGCAGAACTTCTCAGCACCTTTACAATACTGACAACGCACGAGAATCGACATGGCATTTAATTGTTCGTTAAAAGAATAGCTTTATTCTTAGGCGGCAACTTGCAAATGCAAGTCTCGATTACAACAGTAAATGTAAATCTCTCCTGTTATTTCCATTATTGATAACTTTGTGGGCTTTTGATATTCAACTAAGTAGATGCTCTCCTAACACTTTTCTACCGACGAATCATACATATTTATAATGTCCACGACCCAGAGCTGGTAGAATAGATAAGTGATATCAAAACGTTTATGGAAGATATGGGAGTTTTTTTCACAGGTTCAGAGTCCGTGTCGCAATTAAGACAGGCGGTCAAAAACCTGGCCAGGTTTTTTTTAACGTAAAACATGAATCCATAAAACCTCACTGGCATAGTAAGGCCTGGTGCGAAAAGTTTGTGAGGGGGCCTACGACAAACTGTCGCCATAATTGATGATGTTATGCTCAGACACATAACAAGCATGAAATTTATGAACGGAAAAGTATGAGCCTGATGGTCAGACTGCTAAATTCCTCACTTGTCAAGGATCTGCATATACATATGCTTACCTGCTTTTAAGGTCACCCAAACTGGAGGTGAACCAACTGCTTAACACGCTTATTGAAGACATACCTGTTACGCTTGTGCAGGCTGCAGGCAATATTACCACCACGCGGACGACTGCTTTTCTTTAATGCATTTCACAGTCTACGTACAAATTTCTGTCGTGTCTTAATTCATAAGTATTTTAGGTATAGCAGAATATATATTATCAATAGGCCTAAGCTTGACTGGTAGGAAGCTAACATTAACAGCATACCACAACAGCTAGAGGCAAATCCGTTACTAATTGTTACAGTCAATGTGTTTTTTTTTTGTACACAAATGTCTAACATTCTTTTTTGAGACTAATAACCAGCACTCTAAGTTCTCTGATTAACCACTCTAATGTCAAGCTTATCATTATGAAGCTGACTAACGTCATGAATTATATTGAGAACTTTTTGCATAAAAGTAGTTATTACCCCATACATCTTTTCAAATGTTGTTATGAGCCCTAAAGTTTCGCAAAGTTTACTGTGGAGCACGTTTTTATAATCTGTTGTGTCAATCTGACGTTACCTTTGAACCAGTTGAAGTTGAACGCAAGAGCGAGCTCGAGAGCACATTTATTTGCGACTTTGACCAAACTTTCACAACAGGGCGGGTTTTGCGGCCAAGCGCCCGACCCATATAACAGATGGAAAACCTGATTTGTTTTTTTTTTCCTGTCGAACCTGGCTTCCAACATTGGTGCGGGAAAAACATATTTCATTTGTAAATTGCGCATATTGCAAAAAACAAAACAAATTCTATGCTGTCCAAAATTTTAGCACGAGTTACTAACGGCAGTTTTCTCGTTTGAGCAAACAATAAAATTTATATTTTTATAAAAACGTAAAATTAGTAGAAAATAGACTCGAAACTTATAAAGAAGAACATACACACAATATGGACTAATACAAACCTATTAATGGGCGACCAATAAGTCAGAAGGCGAAAAGTTTTTATGAAGAAAGCGACTTGTGCTGGGGTTAAGGTTTTGTCCGCCGGCCTGGATGTATTAACATTGTGTGGTGAACTTGAGCGTGACAACGTTGCACGCGAGTCTCTACGAAAAGCTTGTGGAGCCAAATGTGGCGCTGGGTTAAATGCTTTCCATTGCTTTCTATTTGTACAGAGGTCCTTATAAGTCTTTTATATATATACAAATTTTTTGTGCTTATATATAATTCTGATCATGATAATTACACAAAAATAGAAATATAAAGCCGTTATCGTACCACAAATTTTTGTAACACAACAATTTATGAAATATAATTATTAAACCGTCAGGCATGGCACAAATAATTTTTACCTAAGATCAATAAAATATTTCCGGTTGGTTGCTCGTAGAGATGGCGGCTAAAATGTTGCGTACCTACTTTTTACTGTGTTGCATCTAAAGGTCAGTTAAAGATCAACAAATTGCAAAAAATGAATTGACATGCCATTGGTATATAAAGCAAAGCACAACTCATACTTTTTTCGCTTAGTTTTCGGGAAAAACTTACATTACCAGAAGATTGAAAGAACTTGAGCGTTAAGTGTTCTTTGTCCGAGATCACACGAAAGAGTTCCGCTTGCTTGCCCATCCAAAAATCGACTACATAGCTGCCAAAGTTGTATTTTGAGGTGTGTCAAGTTTGTTTTTGCTGACTTGGCGTTCACTCAGCAGTGTTCCGTACGAAATTGGTTTAGACAGCTTTGTAGTTATGCATTGGACCATGACATGGTGGGGCCTTTGGCTGGGAACAGGATTTTCTGTTGTACGTCCATTTCAACTTTAGGTTATTTAATTACTTCCAATGCGATTATATTTTTTTAAATTTTGATATTTGGAGGCCAACAATGTTCAGTACATTTATTCCAGTCCTCACCTACAACCCCACTAGATCCATAAGCGGATCTGAAATATGTAAAATAAATCAGCAAAGTTCATACAACACTTTTGTGTTTGGTTTTGTATTTGTTTTTTTACAGCTAAGCCAGACAAGCGTCGTGCTTCCGGAAATTTGCAAGTTGCGGCATCAAAATTATAATCATCATTTCCACTTTTTCCAAAGATTAGGATATTTACAGCCGTTAGATTTCAAATGTGGAAGTTTTTGAAATGATTGTCTTCATAACAATATTCTGATAAATATTTGCGGTAATAAAATCTAACTAAAAAAACGTGGGTAGGCTAAAATATGGTATATAGAAAGCCAAGCGATTACATTTCTTTTTTTGTTAGTTAAAATCTACACCTTATAAGAAGCGTTTAGTATTTTTCTACAATTTTAGGCCTTCCGTAATCCCCGCGGAGGGGATATTCCTGCGTTTTCGTTGAATCCGGATGGAGGTCCCACCATATCCGAATCTCTTTTTTGTCGATTTTCTGCTTTATCATTGAATCCTGGTAGAGGAGGTCCCATCATATCCGAATCCCTTTTTTGTCGATTTTCTGCTTTATCATTGAATCCTGGCAGAGGAGGTCCCATCATATCCGAATCCCTTTTTTGTCGATCTTCTGCATTATCATTGAAACCTAGTAGAGGAGGTCTCACACTATCCGAATCCCTTTTTTGTCGATCTTCTGCATTATCATTGAAACCTGGTAGAGGAGGTCTCACACTATCCGAATCCCTTTTTTGTCGATCTTCTGCATTATCATTGAAACCTGGTAGAGGAGGTCTCACACTATCCGAATCGCTTTTTTGTCGATCTTCTGCATTATCATTGAAACCTGGTAGAGGAGGTCTCACACTATCCGAATCCCTTTTTTGTCGATCTTCTGCATTATCATTGAAACCTAGTGGAGGAGGTCTCACACTATCCGAATCCCTTTTTTGTCGATCTTCTGCATTATCATTGAAACCTAGTGGAGGAGGTCTCACACTATCCGAATCCCTTTTTTGTCGATCTTCTGCATTATCATTGAAACCTAGTGGAGGAAGTCTCACACTATCCGAATCCCTTTTTTGTCGATCTTCTGCATTATCATTGAAACCTAGTTGAGGATGTCTCACACTATCCGAATCCCTTTTTTGTCGATCTTCTGCATTATCATTGAAACCTGGTAGAGGAGGTCTCACACTATCCGAATCCCTTTTTTGTCGATCTTCTGCATTATCATTGAAACCTAGTGGAGGAGGTCTCACGCTATCCGAATCCCTTTTTTGTCGATCTTCTGCATTATCATTGAAACCTAGTTGAGGAGGTCTCACACTATCCGAATCACTTTTTTGTCGATCTTCTGCATTATCATTGAAACCTAGTGGAGGAAGTCTCACACTATCCGAATCCCTTTTTTGTCGATTTTCCACAATATCATTGAATAATCGTGTAAGACCTCCAATGTTTTCCGAGATCGTTTTTAGCCGATTATCGTTCAAATCATTTCCGTGAGAACAAAAACACAATCCACACAAAATTAGGAAAATTAACGTAATGCTAACTTTCCCTTGCATGTTTTTCGAAGTCTCTCAACTTACAATATCAAATACTCGTGTTTTCATAAGTTTCCAAGTATAAGTGATTTTGGTCTGGGAGAAAAAAGGGACTTGACACTGAAGGAGGTGATGCACATACAACCCTTTAGCGCCATCGTGTGCAATCATTTCCATACAGTTTCTATTTTACTGCGCCCAGTTTCAATATTCTTCTTGAAGATGTTTGAGAAAATTTTTACCACCTTTCTTATTATATATGTACATGGATTTTCTAGTCTTACTTGGTAAATCTCACTTATTAATATCAATGGTTTTGGAACTTATAGCAAAACTTCTCAGCACGTTTACAATACTGACAGTCATGTGTTGTATCTACATTTTAACGCAGGAGAAACAACATTGCATTATGTAGTTTTGTTAAAATAACAATATTTTTTGGTGACCACCTGTAAATGCAAGTCTCGATTTCGTCAATAAATGTTAATTTCTCCGGTTATTTCCTTTATTGAAAATTCAATGTGCTTTTAATATTCAGCGAATTATATATGCACGTAACATTTTGCTACACACATAAATTACTTATTTACAATATCCACTACCAAGAGCTGGTAGAACTCTGCAAATAGGTGATATCTAAACGTTTATTGGAGTTTTTTGGTCCGGTACAGAGTCCGTGTCGCAATGAAGGCGGAAAGGCAAAATCCTAGCCATGTTCCAGGCAAAAGTCAGGTAAGATTAATAGTTTCTGCCATCACTGCGCTGAGCACGGTGCAAAAAAAGCCAAACTACTATATTTCAAGTTTTAAGGATAGTTTAGTATTTTTCCACAATTTTGTAATTATGTAATTCCAACAGAGGTCCTATTTCTGCATTATTATTGAATCCCTTTTTTGTCGATTTTCTGCATTGTTGTTGAATCTGTTCCACGTTACTCGAAGTCCCTGTTTAGTCGAATTTGCATATCATCATTAAATACTTGCGAGTGAACTAAATGTTTTTCAAAATCGCTGTCAGCCGATTATCATCAAACGTTTTTTCCGTGGGAACAAAAGCACAATCCACAGAAAAGTAGTAAGATTACTATACTGCGAACTTTCCTTCCATGCTTTCAATCACAATATCCAAAATCTTTGATCACGCTATCATACAGCCCTTTAGCGCCATCGTGTGCTTTCTTTACCATTTTTTTCCTAAAGATGTTTGAGAAAGTTTATCTCATTATTGTTTGCATATACGTACATGGCCTTTAAGGTTATACTTGGTGAACCCCACTCGTTTATACCAATGGACTAAGAAACTTATAGCAAAACTTCTTTGCAAGATTACAATACTCTCAAACCTGTATTGTATTTATGTTTAAGCGCAATGGAGAAACAACATGCTATTGAATTGCTTTTCTAAATCAATAGTTTTGTTATTAGGTGGCAACTTGCAAATGCAATTCTCGATTTCGTCAATAAATATAACTTTTTTGGGTTGTTTCCTTCACTGAAAATTATATGGTTTTCTCATATGTAGCGAATTATATACGCACCTAATCTTTTGCATGCTCCTAATGTCCAGAGCAGGTAGGGCTCTGCAAATAAGTGATGTCAAAACGTTTTTGGTTTACAGTCACAATGTTTGTGCCGCAAGAAGTACGGCAAGCAAAAACGTGGCCAGTCTCAAGAAAAACTTTTTTTTTAATTTCAAGTGCCCTGAGGCGCACGGACGAGCTCTTCGACTATCAATCCTAAATCAGTGAAAGTAAGGCGCCTTCTACGGTCGCACATAGCAAAACTTAGCCACGCAAAATTTGCACAGCGATACCCTCGCCTCGTGTCAAAGGTGAAGTTGTGAGTAAATTAACCACTATGAGCAGACAGAAGTACTGGAAGGATATGGACCGAATTTGCAGGATGTGGAAGATCCATACGCGAAAAACGTTAAAATTACAACATAACGAAAAACAAGAAAAAATGTGTCACGAATGACTCCCGCCTGTGAAGGTTGGCATTGACCAACGGGTTTGCCTTTTACGCGTTTTCTGCAACCTCAAAACGATGATAGTAGGTTACGCTTTTCGAAACAACGAAATAAATTTACACTGTAACTTTGACCTTAAACAGAACAAACAACATAATTTCGCGTAAATCATTCTATCAAGTTACAATATCAATGTTCTTGTACATCGCGGTATTTTTTATTGTTTACACGCCTGCGATTGGTGAACGCTCTGCCTATTAGACCGTAATTTTTTCTGCTTAAGTAGGTTACATCTCGTAATCGTCCAATGAGGCGTAACGGTTAGAAAACAACAGGCCTGTGTCAGAAACACAGTTTACGATTCTGGGTTCATTGTACAGAAGATGTCAGGTGTATGTAATGTTTTGATTTCTCTCACATTTTAACAAGGGTGAGAAAAGCGTTATCTGCAAAATAAAAAATTGTAATCTGCAAACAAGTTTTTTTATCATCAAAAAGTAATCTAACATTGTTGCAGCGGAACGGTATATAGTCCAATCAAGTGAAAGAGAATATTGGAGAATTGGAGATAAAGCGTAGAGGAGAAGGTCAAAGAGTTGTTTGACCAATAAAAGCACGGACTGAGTTGGCACTAAACGCATTAAACGTAAAACATTTCATAAAACTTTTAAGAATCTGTGGTGTGTTTCCGCGGATTTTAGCTTTACTAAGCAATAAAAATGAAGGTGATAGCTGCTGGGTTGCCGAAGACTGGAACAAAATCAATTAATGCGGCTCTGACGCTGCTTGGATACGAAGTTTATGACGTCATGGAACACTTCTGGTACCTTGGTGATGATTGGATCAAACAAGTGAGAGAAGGTTTTAGAATAGAAGATATGAGACGGATGTATGAAAATGTGGACGCAGTGGTCGATAATCCTTGCTGCTATTTCTGGGAGGAAATTTTCGACGCGTTTCCAGCTGCAAAAGTAAGAACCATAACCCACCATTTACAAAATACTACAAATCTCATTTTTGACTAGCGTTAAACGATAAATACCCATCTGTATATTTTGTTGGCTTGCAAGAAAAAATGACGGGATTCTTATTGACTTGTAAAAGAGCACCACCATTTGAAGTAAATTGGATCACATAAAGCTTATCTTTCTTAAAATGCTCCGTATTAACACAAAGCATCCATGCGTAACGATTAGGTGCTGTGCTATGCTGTGCGAAGTGGCCAGCGGTGTGTGTCTGGCTGTCCTATTAGATCATTTATACACCTTCACACACCACTACCACTAGAGTATTCTAGCGTAGCATCCTGAGCAATCAGAGTATAAAACTAAACTTGAAATGTTGGGCGAAACAAATAAAACTGAAAAAATACAGAGTGCTGGGAGATAAACGTGAAAATATGTAAGTAAAAGTGACTGAAGAGGTAGGGGGTGAAAATAAAGACAGATAAACCAAATGTGCAAAACGAAAAGCAAGTCGTTAAAAAGTGTTTAAAGAGCCCATGGGAAGAACTTTTTCGAACCTAAAAATAATTACGCCGATATATGTAAGGGGTAAACGTAGTTACCAAAAGGTGTTGTTCTTTGCATTTCGACGCATTATGTTTGTTCTGTAGCTCCATTGACTTTAAATTCAAAAAAGAAAATTTCTAAGTTATCATGACGTCACACTCAACCATTGCAATTAATTGTTTTGGTCACGCACGGGCATCAAAGATAGTCATGTGTGAGAAGATAGGAAAAAAGATGTACTGAGAGTAAATATAAAGTGTAACCATTCGAATTTTATGTGCTGTAGGAGATGTTTGTGTAATGTACCATACACTACAAACGAAATGTGTTTGCATTAGAACGTAAAAATTCAAAATACAAGAGTTGAAATAATTTCCGGAACAAGCATCCTCAGCAGTCAAAAAGATATACGCTATGTTACGCCGCACACTTGGGCAGCGCTTGCCAAACTGCCAGTGCTCGTACAGCTTATTGTCAAAATCAAAAGACGCGCGTCACACAAAATAACGCGGTTTTCTGTAACACAAGGTTTGGGTACATGACACGACCTACCAACAAACAGCGCCACATAACTAAACCAACAAACTTACCGAACTGTGCATTCATTTTAAACAGCGTTATGTTAACCGTCTCCTTATTCAAATAGAATCTATAAAAGCAGCAGATTAAACAGAGCACGTGCACTACGGCCAAAACACGACAACTAAACTAACGAAAGAAAGCCCGCCATCATACCAAGACAATAGCACGTTAATGACCAAGAAAGGCATTGACGTACGCACGCATTATTTTGTAAGTATAATGATTGTGCTCCCAGCACCCATAACCAAAACAATGGAGGCGAAAATCTACAGTATGTAACCACAAGGCATTTGGAAACTGAAGAACAAGTGTGAGGTTACTCCCAGTTCACCACGAAAATCACTCAGTGATTTTTTATTTTCACTATTTTCCCGCCAGTAGTCAAACGTATCGAACAAAAGGTTGATTGAAGTTGCACAACTTCACCCGTAATTCGATTTGCTTTTTTAAAGCATACAAAATAGATATATATTGCCTGGCATATAATAATAATAAAAAAGAGGCCAATCTGGCGAAACAAAACAGTTATTTCCTTCGCTTTTTGGCTGTCATTCACAACATCTACATCGTTCACCTAAAAATCAGGAGCGGGCAGGTTCAAAGAACTACGTTACAAAATATTGCACAGACATTATTGCACACGAAAAAACTGCATTAACCTCGTACGGTATTTTTAACTACTGATTATTGTTTCGTCAGGTGATTTTGAACGTAAGAGATGAGGATTCTTGGTACCAGAGTTTTCATCATCAAACTGTCAACGCAAATAACGACATTATCATGCGACTTATGGCCCTCCTTACTTATAACGGCCGTCGTTTTCGGACATTCTTTGAAGAAGCAGGTCATATTATATTATTCACATTTAACCGTAGTTAACCTTAAGGAACAGTTAAACTGTGTGCATTTTCTTATGTGTATTTATAATTGTGACTTCCATCAAAAAGGGGAAAATGTACGAATAAATCATCTGACAACCTTTTAGCCGGCGCAAAAGTCAATATAAGTGGATGCAATCGGTGGCCATGGTACAAAATTTACCCGAAACATGAGGAGTCGATAAGAAGAATGTATCGGAGACACTGCAAGCACGTGCAACATGTATGTATTCCACTGTATCTTTCCTAGTTATGTGATCGAACGCAAAAGATGTTTGTTGAACCACTGATTTCGAACGCATATCTTTATTTCTGTTAAAATAAGTCTCGCCTACAGGTTGAGCGAGCATATATGCATGTGCTGTTGCTGGCAAGATATTAACGTGCTTCGAAAATGTTTTAGAGGGTTTTTAAATCACCTCGTTACTTGGTGATAGATGCTGATTTCAGGCTGTAATTACTGAAAAATGAATCGCTTATGGGCCCAGTCATTTGTGGTTTTATTATGGATCCTTCCCTTGTCTGTGCATTCTAGACAAATGCTAAGGAAAGAATTTTTTTTTATTTTTGAGTAAAGTTTGCTTTCGAAAATAAATCAAAAAAACAGATAATTAGTTCTTTAATACTGCATCATTTAAAAACACAAGTTTATGTTTAGGTAGTTCCTAAGGAGCAGCTTTTGGTTTATGAAGTGAAAGAAGGTTGGAAACCGCTGTGTGAATTCCTCGGTCTCCCCATTCCAGATGTTCCCTTTCCTCACAAGAATAAACGAGGAAACTTTGTTCAAGAAATGATAAAAGAAAATTGCATCATGAAACGATTGGACATGGAGTTAAAATTCTCACTGGGGTGTTTGTTTGTCTTGTTTGCCTTCGCAGTTTATAAACTTTTATGCCATATATCAGGGGTTGGCGAACTGGTTCAGTGACAAAGTTATTTGCGAGAAAACAGAAACACCATCGAGGCACATAATCAGTGTGTGTATATAGTCGTCAAACTGTAATGCAACATTTAAGTGGATAAAGTTGGATATTGTGGCCTGTACACGTGTTTCTGCTTATTTCAAATAAAGTGCTATTGCAAGGATTTGGTAATAACAAACATAATTTAGTGCAAATATTTGTCACGTTCCACCATATTAGCCAGGGCAACCGCTAGGTTGTGTAAAATGTTTACTGCGTTAAGCAAGCTGGCTAGAATTCTCCCTGGCAACAGCACATGCATATTTGCTCAATTAATTTTAAATAATACACGCGGGATGGAGCCAGAGAACTATTTCAATAACATACGCATAATTGAGCTGGAGGTCTATTTAAAGTAATATCCGTGTGGTGGAGCTAGAGGATAGGCGTCGATTTTTTAACATTTTGGAAAATATTAAGGGTGACCTTTCCAGGTTGTAGAAAAACACAAAAAGCATTTCGTCAGTTGTATTGCCTAAAATATGTGCGAATTCCGTTTCGTGTCACTTTGTTTTTACACTGAACCATGTTGTTGTGGTTGTAGCACTAAGTTTTCAACACTTTTATTACAGACACCCTTACTGAAAGCGGCACATTTTTGTTTTACTCGGTCTATTCCAGATTTGATAATGATCAATTGACAAACAAGTCTATTACGCAACAATGCCGATTCTTACCATTATGCTACATCAATTGCTGCGCTGCATAACAATCCACGAGACACTTGTGTTTGTCATGATTGTGACGGTGATAATACAGGTCGTTTGAAACTAGCTTAACGCATGTATGTCGTTTTTCTGACAATAAATTTTAATTTAAACGAAATCCAGGGGTGACAATACACACGTTGTCACCCCTGTTTGTTTGTGAGGGGTGATATGTCACCCCAATCACCCCTAAATAAACGCCTATGATCTGGAAGAATATCTTTTTTCATTCTCCGTGTGGTGGAGCTGGAGGGCTATTTTTAACAACATTCGCTCAACGAAGCATGATAATAATTTTTACAATTTTTAAGATTATTTGTCGCCGCTACTTTTAGGCAATTATATTCTTCAAAATTTATCGAAAGTATGTTTGATAAGAATATATTGGCTTGCAGTAATACTCAATTGTGTTTATTACCGAATCATGAGTAAATTAAATTTGTTTTTACAAGATTACCAATTGGTATCCCATAATCACGCAACTGAAAAAGCTGTTCGGTTTAATCTTTCAAAACTGGATTGAAAATTAAACACGCTGCTTTGTTTGCCGGTCAAAAACTGTTGTATTGCGGTGATGCATTTTAATCCATGACTTTCCGTAATGTTCACAACGAGATTTTGTTAATGATATACGTACGCGCCCCAAAACAGGAATAGGCATGTGTGTTAGGATGCTCACAGGAACAACATTTCACCATATAACGTTAGTAAGATAACAGATTCAAACTTCACGCTTCGAGTATTTTCCACTGAAAAAGAATCTGATCCAGACAAAGTTGTGCTGGAAATCATTCATGCAGAACTTTAACTAAAGGAGAGAGGTATGAGAAACGTTGCAGTTGAGAGTAAAACTTGTTAAACAATCGTCATACATTATTGCAGGAAGACGGAGTGGATCAAATGAACAAGAATATTGTAGAATATAGAATAGGAGATATCCCATAGAGCAGAATATCAAACAATTTTTTGATCATTAAATACACGGACTGAGTTGGCACCTTGCAAATATATCAAACGTGGGCCATCAAAACACCCTTTAGAATCTGTGGTGTGTTTCAGCGGATTTCAGCTTAACTAAGCGATAAAAATGAAGGTGATGGTTGTTGGTTTGCCGAAGACTGGAACAAAATCAATTAATGCGGCTCTGACGCTGCTTGGATACGAAGTTTATGACATCATGGAAAACTTCTGGTACCTTGGTGATGATTGGATCAAACAAGTGAGGGAAGGTTTCAGAATAGAAGATATGAGACGGATGTATGAAAATGTGGACGCAGTAATCGAAAACCCTTGCTGCTATTACTGGGAGGAAATTTTCGACGCGTTTCCGGGTGCAAAAGTAAGAACCACAACACACCATTTACAAAATACTACAAATCTCATTTTTGACTAGCGTTAAACGATAAATACCTATCTGTATATTTTGTTTGGCGTGCAAAAAAATGACGGGGGTTCTTATTGACTTGTAAAAGAGCACCACCATTTGAAGTAAATTGTATTACATAAAGCTTATCTTTCTTATAATGCTCCGTATTAACACAAAGCATCCATGCGTAACGATAAGGTGCTGTGCTGTGTTGTGCTGTGCTGTGGTGTGCGAAGTGGCCAGCGGTGTGTGTCTGGCTGTCCTATTCCATCATTATTACACCTTCAAACACCGCTACCACCAGAGTGTTTTAGCGTAGCATCCTGAACAATCAGAGTATAAAAGTAAACGTGAAATGTTGGGCGAAACAAATAAAACTGAAAAAAATTTCTAAGTTATCATGACGTCACACTTAACCATTGCAATTAATTGTTTTGGTCACGCACGGGCATCAAAGTTAGTCCTGTGTGAGAAGGTGGGAAAAAAGACGTGCTGAGAGTAAATATAAAGTGTAACCATTTGCATTTTATGTGCTGTAGAAGATGTTTGTGTAATGTACCATACACTACAAACGAAATATGTTTGCATTAAAACGTAAAAATTCAAAATACAAGGGTTTAAATAATGTCCGGAACAAGCATCCTCAGCAGTAAAATAGATACGCTATGTGACCACAAGGCATTTGGAAACAAGTGTGAGGTTACTCCCAGTTCACCATGTAAAAGATTTAACTCAGTGAGTTTTTGCTTTTCACTATTTTCCTGCCAGTGGTCAAACGTATCGGACAAAGGTTGATTGAAGTTGCATAACTTCACCCGTAAATAGGTTTGCTTTTTTAACTCAGAAACATACAAAATAAACGTAGGATAGGATTCCGGCCAATTTTCGCCACAAAAGACTCACAAGACGGGAATAGACAATATGTCGCTTACGGTGCCAGATATATATTAATAATAAGAAAGGCCAATCTGGCGAAACAAAACAGTTAATTTCTTTCGATTTTTGGCTGTCATTCACAACATCTACATCAGTGGTTCCCAAAGTGGGCGCCAGCGCCCCCCTAGGGGAGCGCTGGAGACTGAATGGGCGATTGGGGGGCGCTTGGTGAAATGGCAAATTTTCTCTTATAGCGTAAGTCAGTGTTTCCCACGGTGGTACGTTTACCACTAGTGATATGCGACCGCATTCCAGGTGGTACGTGAGCACCTTTTCGTAATTTTCTTAGCTTAAACTTGGTGGAACGTGCGTTCAGCGCATACACCACTCTTTTAGATGGAAAAAGAAATCGTCTTGATATCGACAATTGAGGGGACTTACGATTGTTTTTGTCCGACATGAAACCTTATATTGAGATATTAGTGTCATTGCACCAACCTCACACATCGCGTTAATTGACAACAACAAATAAATTCGTTGTGTTTTTTGTTTGTTCTGTTGGGCGTTGTTAAATGACTAAGGTGTTTGGGGGGCGGTGCAGAAAAAAAGTTTAAGAAACACTGCAAAGCTGCAGACAGGGTGTGTACACGCACTGTTTCGACCTGTAAGGTCTCATCAGTGCAGCTGTTGTGTGGCACTGTGCTAGCTTTCACACTAGCAGGCACACTAGTCTCCACTTTGTGGTACCTTTCGGTCAACGTCGATCTGCAGGGTACCCTATACTAGGTACCGAACAACAGAGACGACGAACCACTGCGGAGCGCACTATGGCCAAACGGAACTGATTGGTAACCGATAGTGCAAAAGGCATAAAACACCAATGTAATATATGTGCAAAAAAAGCCATAATATTGCAAAGCTGCAGACAGGGTGTCTACACGCACTGTTTCGACCTGTAAGGTCTCATTTACCGTGGCAACCACTTCTATTACTCACCCTACAAGACTGTGACACAAACAACAAACGTTGAACTTCCATCAAACACAATTGAAAGTTATTCCAAATTTGGAAATCCTTCTAAAGAAGATTCTGTCATCAAGTATGGGGACTCTGATGAGTTCGATAACGTTGCTCCAAATTCACAGAATGCAATGAAAGTTCATTATGAAGCCAAGGCATTATTCGCAGCCAAGGCATTACAGCCAAGCTGGATCAGCATTACTTCTGCGTATTTTTAACTACCGATTATTGTTACGGCAGGTGATTTTGAACGTAAGAGATGAGGATTCTTGGTACCAGAGTTTTCAGCATCAAACTATCAACACAAATAATGACATTATCCTGCGACTTATGGCCCTCCTTACTTACAACGGCCGTCGTTTTCGAACATTCTTTGAAGAAGCAGGTAATATTATATTATTCACATTTAACCATAGTTAACTTTAAGGAACAGTTAAACTTTGGGCATTTTCTTATGTGTATTTGTAATTGTGACTTCCGTCAACAAGGGGAAAATGTACGAATAAATCATCTGACAACTTTTTAGCCGGCGCAAAATGCAACGTAAATGGATGCAATCGGTGGCCATGGTACAAAATTTACCTAAAACATGAGGAGTCGATAAGAAGAATGTATCGGAGACACTGCAAGCACGTGCGACAGGTATGTATTCCCCAATATCTTTTCTAGTCATGTGATCGAACGCATATGAAATTTGGTGAACCACTGATTTCGAACACACATTATATTTCTATTGAAATAAGTCTCGCCTGCGGGTTGAGCATATATGCATATATGCATGTACTGTTGCTGGCAAGATTTTAACGTGCTTCGAAAATGTATCAGTGGGTTTTTCAAACACCTCGTTACTTCGTGATAGAAGGTGATTTCAGGCGGTAATTACAGATCTGGTTAAATTTAAAGAAAGTGATTTTTTTTTCTGTGTGGTTAAAGTTTGCTTTGGAAAATAAATCAATAAACAGATAATCATTTTTTTTAACACTGCACCATCAAAAAACACACCTTTTTGTTCAGGTAGTCCCTGAGGAGCAGCTTTTGGTTTATGAAGTGAAAGAAGGTTGGAAACCGCTGTGTGAATTCCTCGGTCTCCCCATTCCAGATGTTCCCTTTCCTCACAAGAATAAACGAGGAAACTTTGTTCAAGAAATGAGAAAAGAAAATCGAATCATGAAACGATTGGACATGGAGTTAAAATTCTCACTGGGGTGTTTGTTTGTATTGTTTGCCTTCGCAGTTTACAAACTTTTATGCCATATATCAGGGGTTGGCGAACTTGTTCCGTGAGAGAGTCGTTTGCGAACACCAGCAAGCCACAAAATTAGTGTGTGTATATAGTCGTCAAACTGTAATGTAACATCTCCGTGGATAAAGTGGGATATGGTGGCCTGTACATTTTCCCGATCTGATGTAAAACGTATTTCTGCTTATTTCAAACAAAGTGCGATTGCAAGGATTTTGCTATCACCATAATAATTTAGCTATCAAATTTGTAAAGTTTCACCTCAATCACCAGTGCAACCGCTACGTTTTGTAAATTACAATACAATCTATGTTTTTGTTTAAGCATTGAGAGTAAATGTTAATTTAAACATGAAGCAGTTCACGACAGTTTTGCAGAGCTGCAGGCAACGGACTAATAGATACGCCTTAATATCATGCACCATACGCGTATATGATGGCTTGCAGTAATATAAAATTGTGTTTGTATTTAAACACGTTAAAGTTGTATCCCAGAATCGAGCAACCGAAAAAACTGTTTGGTTCATTCATTGAAAACCGTGTAGAAAATTAAACGCGCTGCTTTGTTTGCCATACGAAAACTTCTGGTAACTGTTGGCAAAGAGATTTGTTAGTAATGTACGTACGCGTCCCAGAACAGCGATAGGCATGCTATTTATGTACAAATTCACTAAAACAACAATTCATCAAAGAATGTTAGCAAGGTAAAGATTTCATCTTCCACGCAGTCACGCTTCGAGTGTTTTCTTACGAATGTGAAAAACAACTTCAAGAATCTGGTCTGGAAATCATTCATGTAGAACTTAAAACTAATGAAGTGTGGGGAACGTTGTGTGCATCAAGTGAACGAGAATACCGGAGAATAAGTGATACCCCGTAGAGCAGAATATCAAAGAGTTGTTTCATCATTAAAACCACGGACTGAGCTGGCACTTTGCAAACACATTAAACGTGGACTATCATAAAACCTTAATCTTTTTTTATCCTCCCTGTGGTGTAGCTGGAGATCTATTTAAAGTAACATCCGTGTAGTAGAACTAGAAGACAATCTTTTTTATCCTCAGCGTGATGGAGATAGAGGTCTATTTAAAGTAACATCCGTGTGGTGGAGCTAAAGAACTATCTTTTTTGTCATCCGCGTGATGGAGCTAGAGGTCTATTTAAAGTAACATCCGTGTGGTGGAGCTAGAGGACTATCTTTTTTTATCCTCTGCGTGATGGAGCTAGAGGTCTATTTAAAGTAACATCCGTGTGGTGGAGCTAGAGGACTATCTATTTTCATCCCCCATTTGGTGGAGCTAGAGGTCTACTTAACGTAACATCCGTGTGGTGGAGCTAGAGGACTATCTTTTTTTATCCTCTGCGTGATGGAGCTAGAGGTCTATTTAAAGTAACATCCGTGTGGTGGAGCTAGAGGACAATCTATTTTCATCCCCCATTTGGTGGAGCTAGAGGTCTATTTAAAGTAACATCCATGTGGCGGAGCTAAAGGACTATCTTTTTTATCATTCGCGTGATGGAGCTAGAGGGTTATTGTAAGTAATATTCACTCGATTGAGCTAAAAGATAATTTTTTTTACGTCCGTGTGGTGTCGTTTCACAAATACGCCTTTCAACAGAATATTTCAGTATTTATTGACTTATATGGAACCTTTTAAGTTGACAGAACCCCTTGGAGTGCTTCCTGGGACATTAAGGTTCCGCAAAATTCAGTTTGTAGCGATCTAATCTATAGACTGTTATTTTAAAATCACCAAAATAATGGTGTGTGTGTATTCAAATAACAACTAGTTTTCCGCCGGTCCGCGTTGATTTCCCCGTCTTACTATATATATATTTTGCTGCTTCGGCAATTTGCAAATGAGGCGCTTGTCACATGTAAGTAAAGCCTTTTCTCCTGAGGAAACACGCCTTGTCTGACGTCATTCGATACAGCAAAACTTTTTTAAGATTTTTTGTCGCCGCTACTTTTTTTGCAATTATATCCTTCAAAATTGATCAAAAATATGTTTGATAAAGTTGTACCTTCAATTTCAAGTGAAATGTACAAAACGTTGGGTGAAACAAAAGATAATTAATAACCATGTGCGTGCGAAACAAATATACAAAATATATATTGTGGAAAGATTTCCTCCCTAAGTATAACAACACTCGCTTTTATATCATGACTCCTGAGTGCAATACAACCTTTGTTTTTGTTCAAGCATTGACGGTAAATGTTCATTTAAATATGAAGTGGTTTCACAACAACAGTGTTGCAGAGCTGCAGGCAACGTAAAAGTGATTCGCCTTAATATCATGCATCAGACGCGTATATGATGGCTTGCAGTAATACTCAATTGTGTTCATTACAGAATTACCAAGTTAAATTTGTATCCCATAATCGCGCAACTGAAAAGCTGTTCGGCTCAATCATTGAAAACCGTGTTAAAAATTAAACGCCCCGCTTTGTTTGCCGTACATAAACTTCTCGTACCTGTGGGGCCGGGTTACATACACGTATTTTACTCTAGGAATTTCCGAAATCTTTACAAAGAGATCTTGTTAATGATCTACGTACGCGTCCCAGAACAGGGATAGTCATGTAGGTTAGGTAGACTCACTAAAACAACATTTCACCATAGGATGTTAGTGAGGTAACAGTTTTAAACTTAGTAACACTTTTTGCTGATCAAGTTTCACGTGGTCACGCTTCGAGTATTTTCTATTTGAATGAAAACCTCAAGAATTTGGTCGCGTCGAAGCTGAAAGACAGTCCTGTAGAACATGAACTAAAGGAAAAGTATGGGAAACGTTGTAGTTGAAAGTAAGGCTTGTTAAACAAACGTCATATGATTTTTGAGCAGACAGGCCAACGATGGTTTTTGACAAACAAGGGACGTGATTTTTGTTAATGAAAAACACGATTTTTGTAGACAGTCAAATATGGGTAATAGACCATGAATAGGTACTTTATGTTTTGTTTTCTGCATGATGGAAGTATGAGATACCGACAAGACAAACGGAGAGCATCACCTGTTTGTCAATAACAACCGAAGAAGGCAAAAAATGGATGACGATACAGTGGTATGTAAATAATTGCCTAATCGCTATACAGATGAAATGGCATAAAAGCTTCTATTGTGAGGTCTATTAGTCAATGTAAATCGACCAAGTGTTTGTCAATATATAGTAAATCTTTACAAAATTTTGTACATAATAATTTTGTACATAATTATACGGATGAAAGCAGTATATCATTTTATGTCGCAGCGTTTGTTTCAAGTTGTGTAAGGAATACAATATGTGGAGGTCATTATTCATGACTCCGACCACACGTCATCAATCGTTCTGACGTCACAATGTTGCAGATAAAGATTGACTAAATGCATTAATTTAGATAGAGTTATTTTCTGAAACGCGTGTAGCGCAACCCTAAATCACTTTTTTGGGAGATTTTACGCAACAACTTGGCTGTTGTGTGCGGTTTTACTGCGGCGAATAAGTCTTAAACTGACAGCAGACGGACACCAAAGCTCATCTCCTATGTTTTTTGTCTTAGTGTGACCTACAGGATTAGGAGAAAACATTTATAATTTGATTAAGAGTTTTTTGCCTCATATTCTGCGATTTTCGCGCGAGTTGCGCTTAATTCCAGACGATTTACTTCGCCTAAAGGTAAATTTTTGCATTGTGACGTCAGACCCACTGTTGACGCGAAGTCGGAACCATGAATACAAGGTTTTCTTAGTAAAGTTAAAAACTCAGCGACAAAATGTATTTAAAAAAATCACCTCTCATTCCTATTTGCATTTCCAGGACGAGGAGTTGCGTTTTTCGTCACGGTTGAATGACCATGATGCGTGTGAACTAATGACGAGTTTTAACGATGACGATTACCTTGGGTGTGGAACTTTCGGTTCCGCCCGAGTCTGCTATCATCCGGAACTCGGCAAAGTTGTAGTGAAATGCTTCAGCTTAACTGGTGCTAAGGCGGTGATAGAAAAGCGCATCAGAAAGTAAGATTGCCATTCTGGAATGATTTGTTTGTTTATTTATTGATGAGGAATGTGTGGACTTTTTAACTACTATTCCTATCTGGAATCAAAAACATTTTTCAATTTCTTTTAGTGTCAAACGAGAAGCAAACATACTCTCCAGACTTACGGAAAACGATTACATCGTTCAAGTACGCGGAGTTGCAAGTTGGTCAAACAACGTTTGCATTATTCTCGAATACCTGAACGGGGGAAACTTGGATACTTACCTCAAGAATGAAACCGTTCCTAACATCAGTTGGTCAACGAGACTGAAATTTGCCTTCCAGCTTGATTCAGCTTTGGAGTATTTGCACAACTTCGCTCCGGGAAAGGAAGTTTGTCACGAAGACGTGAAGCCAGACAACGTGTTGTTGACCAAAACACTTGATATCAAACTGGGTAGGCAATGAAAAATTTAAAACCATTGTGATTACAAAATAATAATAATATAAACAACATCGTTTTTCCGAAAGCCAATTATATTTTGCCTGTCCTAATTTCCAGCCGATTTTGGAGCTGCAAAAATCATTAGAGCGACAGGCTTGCAAACCACTACAATGGAAGCACCTCCGACCCAACAACATACCCCTGCATACACATCACCAGAATTTCTTCGAAATCCGTGCCAAGCTACGCGCACTCCTGCCACAGATATGTACAGGTGAGATCATCAATACCGGATTACTATGACAAAAACACTGTAGCTATATAGCCCTACCACAGGAATGTATGTTAAAGCGCAAAACTCATAAAAAAGTTAAGGAAATCTTGTGTTCAATGGCCACTAACACACAATTGCAAATGACATTAAAGCTGTTTGGCATTGCTGCCTAGTGAAGAAATTATTATCGCTAATGCTGCCAGTCATGTTTTTATTGCCTCATTACGGCTCCTCTGGCACTAATTTTATTGTATGGTGGCCGAAACGTCGGTGTAATAAAATTATTGCCAGAAGAGCCGTATTGCAGCAATAGAAGAAATTATTGAGTCTTAGTGTTTCAAATGACTTAAAAGATCACAAGGAATGATTTTCTCCGCAGCTACAGTATGGTTTTGTTCGAAATTATCACCAGAAAATCGGTGTACGAAGATTGCGGGCTACGAAACGATTGTCTTTTATTGCTGATCATATCAACCGAACGAAAGCTTCGACCTAATATCTGCCTTGTTGAGGATGTTGAGAAAAAAATTGCAAATCCCGATGACAAGAAAATATTTCAACTACTGAAAGATATCATGACTGTTTGTTGGGACGAAGAACCAAAACGTCGTCACACAAGCAGACAAGGTCCAATATGAAGTAGCATGTAATTCTTTCGTGCAATTAAGATCTTGTAAACAAAACTGCTCTATTGTACAGGGACGCGTCTTCGTTCCATGCTCATATTGAGCGCAACTTAACATGATGCAGTGTGAAAACAATATCACCGTAACTTTATATTTTAAATATTTTATTGATAAACAACGAAAAAATGATTTATTATATTACTAAAATACCTGCAGTTGCAAACATCTTCGAGGAATTTAAGGACACGCACAACATCCATTCCAATGCTGCTCCTATATTTGTTACCAAAAGCCAATCTGCGACTCCAGGCATGAGAGTTGGTCTCCACACTTTCGAATCCCCATTCCGAGATTCAAATGCTCGCTCTTCCCGTATTTTGGAAAGCTTGAAAGGTTGGCTGGGATAATTACTTTGAGTTGATCTATCTCTGGCTGTCTGCAGCTTGATCTCTGCCTTTCCATTACTTGGTACACAAAATCCATTAAAAAATTTAAAAGCTTAACAAATTCTTTGTGATGATAATGAAAAGGTGCCCCTCTTCTTTTTTTCGACGCCCGATCAAAAATATGAAGCAAGATTAAGACAGCGTGCAAATTGTGCTACCTTATAAACTGTACTGTTACAGATTCCCTCTTCCTTTGAAATTTGATACAACATTTAACTTTGATTAAATTATTAGGTTCGTCAATTTTTCCCGTTGATGCTGACGGCGCTTCTGTTGAACTTGTACAATCAACACGCAGGTATTTATTGCTGTTGGCGGAAACGGAAAAATATAAATATTGTTTCGAAAGAGGAGTTTGTTGTGTTGCTTATTTAAAGCTGAGGAATTAAAATGATCTCCATTATAATGAAAACAACTATAGTTATTTTATTTTTGTTTTCGCAACATGTTACGTTCATGTCACAATAACCTTTGTTGTTGCAGGAAAACTTCAAGAATAAATCGAATGTTTAGATCCGTGTTACCGACAAGGTAAAAATAGAAACTACTTTTGTTTTAAATAATGTTTCAGGTTCTACCAGAATCAAATATAACTGTTGTTGTTAGATATACGTTAGACATGTTTAAAGTTTTATTTATTTTTTGTTATTACGGTTTTGAGTATTAATACATCTATTACTGCTACAAACAAGGTAGAGCGCATCCAAAAAACGCTATCCAAACAATAGCGTATCAACCAGACCTAATGGTAAGTCAAAGAAAGCGAATAAGGCATTATTTACCTTTGTAACCATCTTATAACTGGATACTTATAACGAACATTTTTTGCACCACGGAGCGATTTAACGTATTCAACGTATACGGCGATAATTTTACGGACCGTCTTTCAAGATATCACTTCCGAGAGCCTTGACATATACAAGACCTAAAGATTAAGTTTTTTTGTCTTCAATACATTGTTAGTGTCGCATCTATGGCAAGGTTCTGTTCCTTCTTTGGGAACCGGCTCCAAATTACTCACGAACCAAAATACTAAAATGAAAGATGTTGTGTATTCGATATTGCTTGCGGGATTAGGTTGGAGTTTAAGTATATTTATTTTTTATTCCATGCCACAACATTAAAATGTTTATGTTTTTTCTTTTCTTTTCCGCGCTTTGTTCGGCGTTGTTCAAATTTGAGCTTTGAAGGCAGTATTGTCATATATGATACTGCGAAGGCGCCCGTTTGGCGATTTTAGTTTTCCAATACATATCCCAGTTTCTGTGTGGACTCGGTCTTATCAGTTTGCCGCGAAGCTGAATCATAGCCACTAGCTGCACTGATGAGACCTTATAAGTCGAAATAGTGGCCATCTGTATGCAGCTTGCACAATAGCCACTATTTCCTGATAAATGTGTTAAAGCGATATTTGAAAAATTAAGCACGCCACATTGCGCTTAATCAGACAAAAATGTCTTTGATTAAGCAAGACTGTCCTAATCAGTTGTTAAAAAAGGATAAATGCAAACTTGTTTTGAATTAACAAAAGGCAAACCTTTTCTTTTTCTTTCTTACTGAAGGTGGATTCAGGGCAGAAAACACTCTTCATACCATTTCATCGTCAAGCTTGAGCTGAGCGCTGGACATGACAATGGCTACACACTTTTCTACTCCTTCAAAGAGAGTTTCGCGCGCCGCGAACTCTTTCACATCAGCATTACACCGACCAGCGAACACAAAAAAGCAGAAGGTTTGATTCAATTGCTTGATTTCAGCATCAACGACAGCACTTCGAAGCAAGTTTTCGGGCGCGGAAAGGCCCGGCAAGTTTTGAACGAGGCATTTCCAACGGCCAAACGACTGAAGTTAAGCAACCATCGAATTCTGGTCGATTTTCAGCAGCCAGATGAACGTTCGTGTGCGGATTTTGCTTTGAACAGCAAACCTTGGCAGTATCCGTCCATAGCAATGCTAAATGAAAATGGCCTGCTGCTAAAATTGTGGAAAAAGAAGTTGCCTACCGAGTCTTATCATGGTACGCTCATAGGTTCACAGCAAAGGGAATTGGAGGATTTTGCGGAAATTGCGGCATGCTTTTTTGGTCGGGAGTCTCTTGTCTGGCTTCGCTTTGGAGTTTCATCAAATAATCAAAATCGCAACAGCGAACTGATGCTGCTCCCTTAAAAGATTCAATGCATCCTCACAGCCATGGCATAATTTTGGCTACTACTTCACTTAGGTTTTGCAATGAGTTACCTCTATCAACTTCGTGTTTCTAACAATGCTATTGCAAGCCTTTACTTAGCTCTCCCTTGTAGCTGTGTGTACTATGCATATGTTTAATATGTCATTTTGTTACTTAGTGCTAGTTTTGTTGTGCAATATAATAATTTTTTTGGTGTTAAGCAAAGGCGCATTAAACCAGTATTGCATTAAAAATATTGACAAGATTTCCCAATTGAATGATGCTCGGCTGTTGATCGAAGGTCTATAGCGATGAAGTTTGTTTGGAAACCGATATTGTTGTGATAATGAGTGAAAGAACAATTGGCGATTGTTGCAAGAGCATCTGCAACGCGATATCGTGAAGCAGTAATTTACCGTTGGCAAGTTATAGTTGCAGTGATAACTTATAGGCTGTTTACTGGCACCTATTTGTGCATTTTATATGATAAACTCTTTCTGTTTTAGTACATTGGATTTGGTTTCTGGCCAAGCAAATTTACTAAACCGCAGTCCGGTGACCCTGGGACTCAAAACAGTGAAGAAATCCTAAAAAAAGTCAATTTTTAAGAATCGCCTCCAAGTTTTTATAGCCCTTGTTGCCTCAATAGCCTATACAGACACACACAAAAAACATAGGTCTTTATATTATTCCTACATGCCAGTGGAATAAAAGAAGAACAAACTATAAATTAGGTATCATGGCTTATTTACGTAGGGTTACCATTTCGGCCACAATTCCAGACAGAGTTATGCCAGTCACCAACTTTTTGTCTCCAATATTGAAACATTTTTTTGATATATTTTGGTCGTGGTATACTGAACGCTCACACTAACCGTTGTACATGAGGTACAATTTTAGGTATTCCATCAGGTATTTCCCAAAAATAACACATACAATCACGAAGTTGACCCTTCAAGACA
The DNA here is from genome assembly GCF_947561715.1 of Ascidia mentula. Classification (NCBI taxonomy): domain Eukaryota; kingdom Metazoa; phylum Chordata; class Ascidiacea; order Phlebobranchia; family Ascidiidae; genus Ascidia; species Ascidia mentula. The sequence continues at coordinate 16,153,748 of NC_138568.1, read as the reverse complement.
AAGTATACGACCTATCATACACAAGATAACTACTTTTGGAAAATTCACAACACGTAGCCTACATTTCAATATAGAGATGCATTCTAATCCAGTCATTAGGTCAAGAGTCTACAACTCTATATAAAATCCCGCCGCAGTCCCCGTTTTTTGTATTCTTAATGCGAGTCGTTTTTTAACCCTTAACATTTAGACATAGCCTATTATAGTTAACAGAGGTTCCATTGATAAAAATGTTGCTTTACAAAAGCGTCATACGTTATAATGCGTCACTTTGTTTATGTTGGAAGTGATAACGTGGTTACGAGGTTCTCGTGTTAATAAACGCTAGGAAACGACTTCCTGTAAGAAAGTTGGGGGGAGGAAATTCCAATAACATACGAGCAGCAATATGACAAAAAAACATGCTGTAACATAAAAATCGTCGTATGTCACTGCTGTGGAATTCCTGACGGTTTGTTTCAGTCTCGGGCGTCACAACCACAGAACGTGACGTTGATTCACAGCCTTTAGCTCATGTTCAAAATTTCGGACATTGGGACATTTCTTGTTATTTTTCTCGGACGCAGGTAGCAAATTTCCACACGTCTGGCAACCCCAGATTTGCATCACGCGGAAAGTTATACAGATCCCTGCTACGTCTGTCTCTATCTGTATCCACACAATATTGAATATTATTCTCTTGAATTATAAAGAGAAAAGTACGCGCCAAACAGTTCAGGTAATGTACGACTGATGAAAAAGGGGAAACACCGAAACCGAAAATTAAACAGGCAACAAATTTTCGTGTCATGGCACTAAAGGGAAATGAAGCAAAAGTCGAGAATAGGGTGAGCGCAAAGGATGTGCCATGCTGGTCCACGTAAAAAGGTGTGTGCGTGGTTCATGCTGTGACACGGGCAACAACAAAATTTGGGGGGCGTATACATTACAGATAACTTAAAAGGTCGAAATCCCTATTAATTTTGATCGACGTATTGTCGGTATACAGCAGATCTTCTCAATGATACTGCACGCAATTTAAGAGGTTGAGTTTGGCAATACTATCATGACTGCTGTATAGCGACCAAAACATCCACGATAACCAAAAGTTTTTCAAGCTTGGGCATTGTGAAATGATCATGAAAATAATTTCAAATGTTGCTTCACAACAATTTTGGAAACCAATCACTTCAATACACCACCTTTTAAAGCGTTGGAAATGCTGAAAAATTCAAATGAACGTCAGAGAATTACGCAGAATATAACACCCTCTGTAATCGTAGATTGAAAAATACTGACGGGTGTTGTAATGGTATTGAAAATTCAAGTAATAAATGTAGCACAGTTAACACAACAATACATAGGTTTCATAACAAACCCATAGTACAGCAAATTTTAAATTATTCTGGACAAATTTGGGGAGTCATAACATAGGCAGTAAACAACACGGATGTAACAAAAATTGGTATAAGTTTAGTATATGTAAAGAACACCAAACAATGTATTGAACCACTGAAAAACACGATACTTTTTTAAATGAGGTTTTAAGTAAACCCTTGCATAACACAAGCCCGTTTATATTTGTATGTAATTAATTGCAACACACATGACTTGAGGCATATAACTCTATTGATTCTTCTTTGCTTCCAGTCTCTTGGATTCGATCAAATTGAAGGTGGGCATGTTGTGTGGTAGTTTTAACATATCTCTCTCTTCAACCATTATTTTCTCAGCTTCAGCTGTAAAAATGGATCACTGGTAAAACTAAATGCGTTGTTAGTGTATCATAGGCTAAAACCTATAAGTTATATGGAGGCCTCAAACCCCACAACTTCTAGAATTTATCAATTTTTGTAACAGTATTTTTTCCACCATTTCAAAGGTTTGGATGGTGAGTCAACAATTCACATCATCATGGACATTTAATGATAGATTTTGTAGGAAATAAACCAGTAACAGTACGTACCAATTCTACAATTTAGATTTAAACAAAGTTTGTGATTGTAACTACTTGTATGTGTGGCTGTATTTTCAAACAATGAAAAGTCACTGTCTGTATTATTGTTGTATGTGACCTCACATTGTTTGAAAAGTCCTTGGGGGCTCAAATAACAAAAGTTTTTTGGTTCATGTTTTAAAGGTTCAACGACAATGCTTTTTGCTGTGTGCAACTTGATCACAAACTGGGCAAAACATCCTGTCTGGGAGGTTGTAGGGCAACTTGTAATACTGGTTTCTACTCAGTTGGAGTCAGGACAAAGACTAGGTATATACTAATTTACATTGCACTGTTTTGTACATAAACACATTCAAGTTTGGGGGAAAGATCAGTATTTTTTGATATAATTTAATTTGAAATTTAACCTAGTGTCAGCATTTGCATAAATTAATTGCATTTTTTGTTCTGTTCTTTTCTGCGAAGTCTTTTTTCTATAATTTACAATTTGTGTTATTAGTTTCCTTTAGGCTTGCAGCTGATTTAGTCGTGGTATATTGAACGTTTACACGGAATGTTGTAAATGAGGTATTCAGTTGATTTACAAAAGCATTAAATCAAATCATAAACTCCACTTTACAGAAGGAGTGGAACAAATAATATTCTTTGCTTAGCAATGTACTGCTCAATGATTACTGGAAACGCATGAACACCAGTAACATGGTAACACATTACTACTTTGAAATAGGAGGTGGCTCATTAAATTCTAGGAAACCACATAAATATTACAGCCATTTACAACAAACAATTCACAATTACATGAAACTCAGCTATTTCACATAGGGAATGGGCCTTAATTATGTACATGCTTAAAAAATTACTACGACTCCTTACTTCTAGCTCTTTGCATCAGGCCTCCATATGCAGAGTCGAGTTGAAAGGCCAAGACAAACCCCAGTGGAACAAGTGGAATTAGGGCAGTGGGTTTCTTCGTCTTCATTGCTCTGTATGGAATCAGGAAATCAAAATGGTAACAGCAACATACACTGATACTATTCATTGTCATATGAAGGTGACCATTAACATTATTGTAAAAAGGGACAGTTTACATCTCCAATGAGTTCATATATATATACTTTTAATACATACAATGAAATTGATGTACATGATAGTTTGGTGCTGAGTATAGACCATGAATATTAGAACAAATGGCTGAAATACTTTAAACTGTTTTTACCCTAAAGTGCAACCAATTGCGAGAACTCCATAAAATGTTCCATAATATTTGACAATTTCTCTTGCTCGTGCAATCTGAAAACTCATCTGTCTTTCACGAATTTCATTCTGCAAAGTTGTAAAATAATCACATGATTTACAGTGTATATATAAAAGCATGTTTTATTGCCAAGACACATCATTTAGTCCGAACAAACCTGCATTGCAAGTTGGCGTTCCAATTGCATTTGAAATGCATCCATCTGGAAATCCATCTGTCGCTTAAAATTTTCATCCATGGTGGTTTTCATGCCAGATTGAATGGAGCTTGCAACTTGTCCCATTTTGTAATATTAGTTTGCCTGTATTTGAAACTACAGTTTACCTATACCTAGATTTAACATATAAAAAGCAGCTCCATTTAAAACACAAGTGAACGCAGGCAATAAAAGTGGGAAGCATTCGAATAAACATTCCTACTAAACAGAACACAACAGAACCAGCCAGCTTTCCAATTGAGGCAGTAGGTTTCCTTTAAAAGTAAATTGTTGTAGCCTAAGGCAAACTTATCAGATTTTATTTTATTCCTATTTTGCACAGTTTTAAACACATTTGCAATAAGCCTTAAAACAACAGATTACCTGTTAACACACAACTAAGGTAAAATATTGACAACTGAGGGCATTTTCCATTTAAATATGACTGTGCACATAAGAATTTTAATACGAATTTTGCAGTGAAAAAAAGTCACAAAGAGGAAAATATATTCCATTATCAACACAGATAAAAAATTTATACATTTGAACAAATTTAGTTGGCAGTGGAATGTCTGTAAATAAACTTGGGTCATCTCCCTCTACTTTACAGCAGGTAAATTTAACATTCCGCTTTTTCATCCATCAGCCATGATACAAATTACTGATGCAATTAAGAACATGCATCAGGACAAAAGGCCCGGAATAAGTTTCTCAGTCTATCTTGTGTGGGAGTCCACTTCATAAATCCCTCATCGTTTTGTAAAAAGAAAACCATTGTTCCATGGACTGCCTTAAAATAAACTTCTTTCACAACTGATGTGACATGTTGCAAACCACTGCGATACTGATGCTCAAAAGCTGGAACCAAAACTTGTTTTCTCTTAAAGCGACTACTTTCCATACGCAATATGGACAGTGGGGTTGGATCCCGCCATTCTGGCACAAAAACAATAAAAGAAAGTGGGCTGTTGGATTGGGCCAAAAGTTTTTCAAAGTGCTCCACCATGGCTTCCATCAGCTCCTCACAGAATGGAGGGTTGGCTTCAAAAGAACCCTGAACAGGGAAAAATTGCATAACAGGGCCACTGGAACCAAAATAGGAGTCCGTATCTGCAAATGCAGACAAATACTGCTTATAGTAACAGTTTAATGGAGAGGCAAAACACTCCATTGCAACACCAAAGTCTTTGTTTAGGCATTTAAACACGGCAGTTGGCAATGACCCGTGTAACATGATGCCTTCATATTGGTTTGGCCCAAAAAAGGTGTGGTACCTTTGCAACAGACACCACATTCGGCCATGTATTAGTTCCATTTTAGGATCATCTTTGCAACTTAGTCTGTACAAATGTTCCAACTTTTGATAATGGAATTCATTTAGTTTGACCATTTCAGAGTTGTACGACAGTGAAACAATTCCTCTTCCTTTCAGAACAGAAATTTCACTTGGGGCAGGACTGGGGCAAATTAATGTAGTTGGTCTTACCGGAACAATTTTTCCATTTGATTGAATTGCGCTTGGCATATTAATGTTCCATTGTCGCAAAATGCTCATGTGTTTATCTAGAATCAACTTTGATTTTTCTTGTGACATATAATACATTTCCCGACAAATGTTTTCAACAGAGGATGTTGATACTTTGGTTAAGTACGGCTGACACTCTCTCCGCAATCTGTGCAAATGTGACAAATAGTCTTCTAATAATGCATTTTCGTCTTTCCTCAGCCACTTTAGAGCTTCATCTGTATGCCATTTAACAATTTTGCTGCTTTCAAAATCAACCACTCTTTTCTCCAAAAGTTTTCTTGCACCTTCTGCATATTTAAACAAATCTTTTCTTGCGTCGGAAGTGCTTTTAATTTTTGAGAGTCTAATAGGTATGTCGTGAATAATTTCACGAAACATGGCTGGTGACACGTCTTCTCTGCATTTAGTTGGAAGCAGGGGATCAAAACCGCTGTCAAACACTTTTCTTTCCATAATCCAGCGATTGAAGGACTCTGCAGGTGCGTCAATACCTTCATGTGATATGCAAAGAGCTTGGTAGGTTTCCCTCATTTCTTTTACAACTCTTGCACGAAGCAATTCCACCTCCGGGATTGGTGGTAGAAGGACACATGGCGACCCTTCTATTACCAGGTAATCTGAAGTAAGGCTAAAATCCCACAGACTACCATTACTTATCCAATTATGATGGGTAATGTGATCATCCATTGTAGGTAAGCCTAAACATACATAACAATGTGTGGTTACAAGAACTAATAGGATATACCACCTGTTTTTCACAGTTGCTTCCTGCCTTGTACTTAAGTTTTGAGTTACAAGATACGCACCCAACTAATAGGCTGTGACGTTCATACATGTGTTGTGGGTGCTGGTTTAAACTATGAAATTTAAATCAACCTTGCTCAAGGCACAAGTTTCCTGACAAAAACTGAAGGCATTAGAAGTTAGGTATTGGATAATTTTACATTCAAGACATCTGCTTCAAAATTGACGCTATCTTTGCTTTCGTATCGCATAAATAAAACATGGACGCAACAGCACAGAAGTAAGCCCGTAATTTATCATACTGTAGGTTTGCACTTTGCAATGTATTTTTCAGGATGTTTATGAAATCAACAACGGATTTTTTTATTGATAAAGTTTGCTTTCTTTACAACGTTTTGCAGCCACTGTTGCAATAAATTACAACAACCTTAAAAAGTGCGTTACGAAAAAGCTCAAGGCACAAGTTTCCTCACAAAAAACGGAAGGCATTAGAAGTTAGGTATTGGATAATTTTACATTCAAGACATCTGCTTCAAAATTGACGCTGTCTTTGACTTCGTATCGCATAAATAAAACATGGACGCAACAGACAGCGCAGCAGTAAGCCCGCAGTTTATCATTTACTGTAGGTTTGCACTTTTGCAATGTATTTTTCAAGATGTTTACAAATCAACAACGGTTTTTTCTAATGATAAAGTTTGCATTTCTTTACAACGTTTTGCAGCCACTTTTGCAATAAATTACAACAACCTTAAAACAAAAAATTGCGTTACGAAAAAGATCTCTACCACAACATTAAACTGCACGCTTGGCTGAACAGCTACATTTAGAATAAAATGCAGATTATGACATCACAAACACCAGTGTTTCTGTGTCTTAGCAACAACATTATGGTTTGCGCGACCAACGTGATAGAGTATTCGAACAGATTAGCCTAATTAACAAGAAAAATAATCAATCTTACAGTGTTGTGCGCCACGCACTGGTTGTAATTTCGTCAATATTTGGTAGTAATTGGTTGTTGTTGTAATTGTATGTTTTTTACCTATTGACAATGTAGCTGATTTGAATTTATGAATAGGCCCATTATGTGCCAGGTTTATCATTGTAGTAATTTAATGTGGTATCCATGAAAATATAACATTCATGCAATGTGCGTAAGTTGTGTATATGTTGAAGCAGAAGTTTTTCACAAAAAATATGTGTTTAATTAAAGAAATGAGGTTGTTTATGCCTGAAAAAATCTTGATATGCTTATCATTGTTAAAATCCTGTGTTAGGTCAGAAAACAAAATGTGAAAATTTGATGTTTTGTTTGTGAAATCATTTTTCTGCCTGAATTTACACCATGAGCCGAAAACGTGGCAAAGAGCGTAGTCAGGCATTCACATCAAGTAATGATGATGACTATTCAGATTATTCCGAGGATTTTGAAAATGATTCACCACCGTCATCACCTGGCCATACTCGTTCAAATATAAGGTAAGTCATACATTTAAACCCACATCTGGATTTAATCTTAAATGTTAATGATCGAATCAGTGAATTTGTTTGCCTTTACAATGTAGTGTTTGTGTAATGTGGTAAAGCACCACAATTAATTTGCGTAAAAATGCCGAAGATATATGTTTATCAATTTATAATATTGGTTTGTCACAGAAACAAAACGCGACTTATTGACAAACATGATTCTGATGATTTAACTTCAAGCAGTATTGCCACAACAACACGCAGTGCCAAGAAATGTAAGAAATATGCTGGTTGATAATTTACTTATAACATGGTGTATATTGTAATACATTGTTTTCCCCAGCAACACAAAGTGAAGGCCGCAGGCGACCTACAAAGCAGTCTGGATATAACAGACATGGGTGGAGATCAAATAGCTTTACCAAAGACTCAAAAAAGAAGTTTAGTATGAAAGTAAGAAAATTTGGACTTTTTTGCTGCACCTTTTATGAATGTTTTCAACACATTGTGGGTTGAAAGTAATATGTATATTCTAAAGACTGCTTGGAATAAAGAAGCATTTTTTCATTTTTAGGATTCCGTCCAGTCGCGGATGTTGTCTGCAAAACGACACCGAATAAACACCCTGAACAACGAACTTTGTGAAGTGCAGATAAAACTTGAAGAACTTACCAAGGAAAACCGGTTTCTTAAAACTTTACAGCATCGCCAGGTAATATCCACTGATTTCACCAAACTGTTGGTATTTTTTGTATGCAATACAAACATGAATAATTTATATACACAATTTAACTAATATGTATGCAGCTACAGCTTACAAATGCAAGGGTAGTTTGCTTATTTTTTTTCGTGTTATATTTTAACACATTATTCATTTCTTGTTTTTCAAACCCTGTGTCCATTTTAGCATATATTACCTCTATGTTAATGTTAGCTTTATGTATTCCTTTAGGATAGAGCTCTGCGTAAATTTGAAGATGAAGAAAATGATCTACCACGCTTAATATCCCAACATTCAGAGGAACAGCGAGTATTAAAAGTCAGGTTACGAAAGTCACAAGACTCAGAACGACATCTTGGTAAGCAAGTTATGGCAAAATCACCTAAAACATGTTATTCATATAAACAAGTGCTGCCATGTTTAATTTACACTTTGCGTGCAAGGCAACATATGGTCAAACCAAACCATAGTGGCACATATTGTGTGGTTATTAAAACTGAGGTCTTCAACTACTTTGTATATACCTATTTTGACACCACAAATACTTTGATGTGGTCATTGGACAAACATTAAATCGATAGTCATAAAAATGTACAAATAAATGCTTGGGTGTGTGCAGAGAAAAGATTGCGAGAAACAAATGAGGAAATGCAGAAAATGGAAAACGTTCTGAGGCGACTGAAAAAGATGGTTTACGACAAAAACCTGGGTGAAAGGTCAGAACTTGCAAGACAACTTTCTGTTGCTGAAACGAGATTAGAAGACACAGAACGAAAAAACAAGGTAATAGTGTGTATTGTTTTCTGCCCCAAAATGTTGCTTATGTGATTTTTGTTTATAATATTTCTCACCAGTGTACATTTACAACAGGTATTGATGTGATTTTATCTTTGTTTCCATTGTTTACATTTCGGTGTAAGTTGTTAATTCAGTGTTCACATATATTGCTAAACTTTTTTGTTCTAGACTGTGCTTGTGGTAACACCAACATATGTCTACCTTTGTGCTGTCACGTTTTGTGGACGTGTGTGTCAAAATACTGTTGTTTTGCTACACTTACTAACTTTTGTGAAGCTACAGTCATATGGCCAAGCCCCATTAGTTTAGGCTTCTATGGCAAACATGCCCCATTCTTTTCCATTGTTTGTCTAGGTTGTGATTTTGTGCCTTAATAGCATTGAAACTTTTGCCAACACATGATGAAAGATTTTCTGTTATGTCTTGTTACCATAGCAATAACATTTCTGGCCAAAAGTCTGCCAACAGCATGCCTGGAATCTGTTAAATTGTTAGTTTCAACTGTTCAGTGGTGATACCGTTTAAGTGCACTGAAGCATTAAGTAAGACTTGCCTATTGTTACAAATAGTTTGTAGACTATTGGATTGCCATTCATGTGTAAGCAGCATGAAATTGCCCAACACAAAGCGCAGGAAATCTTTCCTTAGTATCTTTTTTTGTATTACTTATTCCACTTAAAGTAATACTGTCAATATTCTCAAATTTTAATACCTAATCCAATAGCTTAATACGTAAACATTGGTTAGTTAGATTGTTTGTTTATTTTTGGATGCTTGACTAGTGTATGCTAGTTCCATGGTTCTCAAACCTTTTAGTAACCAGCCCTTTTTTTAAAAAACATCCAAGTCTGCAGACTACTTAATACAATTTATATATATATACCTCTTGTGATGTACAGACAAAGGTGTATATTTCTTTGAATAAAAAATGTGTGCATTATGACATTCAGGAAAGATCAGAAACCAATTTTTGTTTAAATGAACCACCTAGGATCATTCCACAGCCCCCTTGGGTGTCTGCAAACCCCAGGTTGGGAACCATATGCTCACATTTTTAAATTTGTGTTTAGATATTTCAATACATTACTATGGCAAAATTGAATGATGCTTATTTTGATAAAATCTTGAAATGTGAAAGTAGTATTCTCACTTCAATTGCGTTGTTATGTGGTGAATACTTGAGAAAAACTTACACACCTACCTTAAATCAGTTCAAGTGTTTTCTTGCCCACTTAAGCACATGTCATTGGGGTTTGCTGGACAATATGCTGGCCATTCTCCCTTTTCCACTTTTTGTGTAATGATCACCAAACTGTTTGACCACTGATGTACATTTTGGTTCCAGGGCCCTTTCGAAAATTGTGTTTATTCTCTTCTGTTATAGCCAACAGTCCCACTGGCAGCAGATTATGTTTTCAGTGACATAAACCAGACTACCCAAGCTTGCAAAAACAAACTTGGTACTTTCATCAGCTTCTTTCTTGGAGTCCAATTTCTAATATTAATAGTATTTAATATCTATATTATATGACTAATTATCAACTATTTTTATCAGGTTTAATGTAAGTGCTCTTTTTATTTCAAGGAACTTAACAAAAAGCTAGAACTGACGACCAATAGTTTCACTCGACAAATTAATGCCGAGAGAACTCGCCATCGTGACACAAAAGAAAATTTTGATTTATTAAGGGATGAACACCTTGTGCTCCAAGCAAAGCTCAAAGTAAGAGTTCAAGTTTTTTTGCTGCCATCCATTATTTGACACTCGGTCCTCTACAACCAAACAAATACTTATCTTTGGCATGTTTTGTCACAGGAGAAAGAGCGTGCACTTGAAGTGAGCAATATCTATGCACTACGAGTTAAGCAGTCGCCTGAAAAGTCCTTTTTGAGTGGTAAGGTAGCTTTAATCAGCCCCCGTCAAATCGAAAAACATTCGACTCCGAAGGCAGAGACACCACCAAAAGCTTACAAATCACCTCTGGCCATACAAGAGAGCCCAGAGCCCTCATCTTATGAAACAAAAGCCAACAGAGATACAACTGAAGTCAGAAAAACAATTAAATCACCGGAGCCTAGTGTCCGTGAAAATTCTGCACTTCTTGATTTGGCAACGACCCCAAAAGAAAAGGAAATATCAAGAGGGTTGAATGGACTTCACTTGCATGAACAAAAACCCAAACTTGAAAGGAAAGACAAAGAAGGTATTGGCCAATATTTGACCACTTGTGCTACATGTTGGTAACAGTTCTAAATAGTATATTTGTGTTTTGTTGTAATTAGAAACATCCTATTAAACGTTTTTGGCATATAGGTTGAGAAGCGACTGACTATTTTTTTTTATGAAAACACAATTTTACAGATAACTATGTATTTTGCTCTCAAGTTGCAATTCCACTGTTTAAAGGTCGATGACAAAAATACTTTTCATGGCTTACTTTTTAGATCCTAAGAGGCAGTCAGTGTTCTTAACAGCCAACTTTGACTCTCCTTTAACAACTCCTTCACATTCATTTATCCAAGATGAAAAAAAGGTTTGTCAGAAATAGGAAATTTCCAAATTAATTTCTGCTTGAACCAATATTACACACTTGTAACTGCCTTGAATTGTGCGTTTGAAAAACAAATCTACAGTAATTGTGTCTGTTATCCTGGGAAATCAATTAATTGTTTGCGATGTGTGTCTTATTGAACATTGACTCCTACTAGTTATAATACTTATAATACATCTACAACACTGGCACAAATTTTTTATAAATATTGGATCTGTTCATAACTTGTTGGCAAAGCAACAGTGGTGGATAGTGAATATGCATAAAAACTGCGTAATTCATTACGCATGTACTACTTTGTGTATATATTTGAAAATTGCATAATATGATCAGTACTCTTTTTAATAATTTGTATGATATTGTTTCAAACGTAGACAAAGCCAACATCTCCACCAAACCAACCAATTCTTCAAGATAGTCTCAGCAACACACCGCCAGCTTACCTTCCTACAAAGGGTATTAACATGAAACACGAGCTGTCTTAGTTCACATTAAGTAACACAATTTTTTTAACAGAAACCAAAGTTCCTGACTTACAGGAGGCGAGACGAAAGGAGAGACAAGAGGAAATGTCGAGACAAAAGGTTTGTGAAAACAAGTTCTTCATGTTTGTACCATAAATAAATATGTGTTTCACCAACAGATTTGTAACAACATATATGTGCTTGTGGGTGGTGATTAGTTTATGTTTTTCATGTTATGATTGCTTCATGCTTTTATGTTTTAAAGTGTAGTTTCCTTATTTGCTGGATGGTAATATTGACTATGAAACTTTGCTGTTGATGCTGTAAGGCATGTTACTTACGTAAACAGTGCAATTCTGAACAAATTCATATAATTGGTTAATAGACCACAGCGTTAATGAACCACTTGCAAAAGCGAAAATCGCATTTACACCACAAGCAAAACCCATTAAAACGAAAACGCCAATTCGGTTCGCAGAACGTTTTCTTTGATCCAACTGGGTAGTTTTAAGTGAAAAACTGTGTCACAGTGGTTATAGTTGCGTGAACAGAAATGTTTGGAATATTTTTTATGCTTAGGAGGAAGAAGAGCGGCGAAGAAAAGCTGATCTTCTGGCAAAACTTCGTGACCTTGAAGATGACTCCACAAAACCACCCCTTGGTGACATTAAGCCAGCTGTCAATGGTATTAACATGCGAAAGTTGCATAGCAACGGCACCCACGGAAACAAAGTCCTGACCAAGCAAGACAGAGTAAATCCCAACGACCCCAAGGTATAAAAACCTCATTTTTTTTCCATCCTGCTCGCTTTAACAAGGAACTTGTGTAAAAAAGTATTTGATTTGAATTTTCTGGGGCCATAATTGTTTTTTTTTGCACAGTATAGAAGCAATTGAGTTTCACAAGGGCACGTTAGTACGTTTTAATGTAAGGGGAAAATCTGTTGGGAATTTAACTTCAATGTCGACATAACATAGTTGGAAAGGCGAGCGCCGTTTCGCAAGCCAGACATAATCTTCCTGCAATATTATTGTGGAAACCTTCAAACTTTAGATTGTGGCCACAAGTAGCAGTTTAATTTGACCAGTTAAAAGAACAGTCAGCTGAAAATCAGAGTAGACAAAAGCTTGTAGATATGTTTACAGTGTCACAAAAGCACAGAGAGTTCGCCGAATCCAGTGCCTAAAAGAAACGAAATTGGAGTTTCTAGCAGTTTCTCGGGCACGAGTTTAAAAGAAAAAGAAACCCTGGCACGAGGGAATTTGAGCGCAAGGTCTTCGAGGAAATTGTACACTTTCCCAAAAGAGGTTGTTTTAGAAATACGTGCAGTAAATTAATATGTTGAGCATATTTCAGGTAGAGTAATATAGTGGCGCTCTGACACAGCTGTTTGCTGAGTTTTAGTTTACCAAAGCACTTGAGTGAAACTAGGTAAAATAGGGGAGAGAGTTAATGAACCAAGCAGGTTTAAACAAGTCCTGCACTAACGTACTAAAAACTCACATTCCTAAACTAATTTTCAGTTGTTTAAACCAGTGATTCCAACCTTTTTGTGGTTGCGTACCACTTCGAGGTAAAACAATTTCGACGATTATGACCTAGTTAAGTGTTTCAAAGTAACCTAGAGGATGAAGTTCCGAACATTTTGGTGGTGCTCGCGTACCACCTGGAATGCCACTGCGTACCCCCAGTTGGAAAACATTGGTTTAAACTATTGTTGTTTTTTCAAAAGACTTTCGAAATTGAAAGTAATATTTGCGAAATCCGGAGATACTTCGATACTGTTGTAATATTTCTTTCACCAAAAGCGGATTTTTGATCCAACCCTTGTCGCGAAGGTGGAAAATTTACACATGGGCGTTCCGTCAACACACGATGGGGAAAAAAAGAAAAATTCCCGGGAAGCAAGTGAACCTGACATATCGTTCGGCGGTTACGCTCCTTCACTTGGCGTTCAACCTAAACGGAAACCCAAAGGTGTGGATGGCATTTGTTAGTAAATATTTTGTGGACAGACTGTTTCATGAACAAAAGTTGTCACACCTTTTCTGCTGTAATGAATATAAAAATCTTGCGTTGTGAAACAAGACGGTTATTAAAACGAAAGTAGTTAAGCAATGTTTTAGTTGGGGTTTACTTTACAACAGCGTTGTCAATTACCGATTTGTGGACCGCGTCATGTTAATTTTAAGCTCGTGTAAAGTCTAGAGCAGAACAAATTGATGTTAACCGTCCCAAAAATAAGTTAAGTTACGCTCATTATGATGTCATAGGGTTACATTATGACGACGTATAGTGACATTATAACTTAGGTTACCTGCTACCGTTGAGGTTGCTGGTCTGAAAACCATGACGTATTGATTCGATTTAACCACTACAAAGTTGTCTGGTTCGCGCAGTTTCTTGTTAAATAAACCCCACAGCAGTAACTGCGTGTTCCACCCCTTCTGTACGTGGTAGTAAAAACTTTGAAGTTGATTTCAGATAAATGATGAAAAAAAAACAATTTGTTAAAAGGTTTAAATTCAATCTATGGCAAAAACGAGAAGAGAGCAGCTTATATTCAGTCAAACGAGTAAATATGTTCAATTAAAGTTTTGGTTTTGGTTCCTCAGGTCGTCAACAGTTACCATTAAAAAGTCCCCAGTCGAAATCGTCTGAATCTGAATCAGACGAACCGCTCCTGGATCTCACCAGTGGAAAGGCAAAGAAAAGTGACCTTCTATCCCAACTGTTTGGTGAACAAGCGGGAAAACAACCCAGCTCCGTGACGTCACCTAATGGCGTCAAACCTCAATCGGTGTGTGTTTAAATCTAAAACTCTCAATTCACTTTGCGTAGGCCTTTGATCTCTGATTTTTGGGACAACTTAACGTATAATAAGAGAAATGTAATCAGTTAGTTGCTGACTGTGCACTCGATCACCATGGTGATGAGACCTGATAGTTCGACACATTCATTGTCTAAACGTAAATTGTTTTTGTGTGTTCTGTTATCGAACGAGGTCTAAGTTGTTATTCTGCAAGAATTTTTTAAAACGAACTATTGACAGATTTCAAAATTGTCCGAACCGAAGCCGATGCCTCGCGCCAAACCGGTTCATTCCGGTTATCCGTGGGAACAGAACGTTCGCGCCGCCCCCACAGGTGACAAAGGTACCATTGTTGCGTCATAAACAGTTGCCACTTTAAATGTTGCGATTCTCATAGGTAAATTGTTGATCAAACATTTTCGTTGCTAGGAAACGGAGACGCCGGACACACGTTTGCAACTCCCCTCGTCAAACCTGTGACGTCATCCTACAACGATGACGACATCGAGGAGATGACGTTATGATAATTTACTTGACGGTTTATTTCCTCATTTGAAAGTAAAACTTGTTGAAAGTTGTAAAATACACATCGGCTGAAAACCTCAAGAAATTTCCGTGATGTTTCGGTGCGCATGTGCGTATGTGGTATCAAATGTGTGCTTGTTTTGCTTCCCGTATACTATACGCTAGGTGGCGCATGTGCAGTATATGTATGGCCGCTCGTATGCCGCCATGTATAAATTTGTTTTTATATTTTTAACGTTTTTTCCCGGTACGAACCTTTTAATTCTGTTTTTTTTACGCACAATATGAAAGTATGCATGGACGCGTGAAAATGGTTTTTGTGACAAACCGTCAACAACGCTCGTTTCTTGGTTACCCCCAACGTGTTTATTTTCTACTTCCAAAAGTTCGCTTGAAAAAAGGCACTTCATATGAAATTGTTTTTTAATCTTTACAAAACGCCTTTTGTAAAAAAGTGGCACTGAGTTAAATTGGTTAAAAGTAATTGCAATCTTGCCTGTTTCTTTTACGTTCCAGGCACCAAATCGACAATCTCTAATATACTTGTTGTAAACGTTGAGCGTACGATCACCGTCGTCATATCGTGGCATCAATTGTCTGGATTGATGCGATCGATCAACATGAACTGTGATGTTATGTAATAAATATTTTACATTTTGGATTTTTTTTTTCAAAGGAGGCTGCAGGTGCATCAAGTACAGTGTGACCATTTAGTTTAGTGTTTCCCTGCAGGTGTTACGCGAGCACATTTCCGTAATTTGGTGATCTAGTTCAAATTTAAAAAATCGTAAGTGATATCAAAGTGTTGGTTACTTCATCCCCTAGGTTATTTTGTAACGCTCAACTAGGTGGTACGCGTCGAAATTGTTTACCTCCAAGTGGTACGCAACCACAAAAAGGTTGGGAATCACTGATTTAGTTGAATGGTCAACGTATACATTACGCGGCCGTTTCTGCAATAACTGTTGAGCGAAGAAAAAGTGTTCAGTGTTAAATTAGCAGAAAAGCACTGCTAGCTACGGACAAAAAATGCCAAAAGTTTGCAAAACAAAGAAAGTAGCCTTTATAAAACTGCAGTACGAACAATGTTTATACCAGCTCCTGGAAAACCGCATTGAAATATCCAACGGGTCAGATTGGGTGTTTCCATGTCTGGTCTAAATGTACCCAAAGAAGACCCGCGCAGCACTAACAGGGTTTGAGCCCCAAAAAGCCAGAGATTTTAATTAAAATTATTTATTGGAGGAAATTGAGAAAAAAGCGGGCCAAAATGCCCGCCAGTACAAAATGTCCTGCCCTCAAGACATTCAATTTCTGCAGTCTGAAACAGTAAAATTGATCATCATACTGCATGCCAAAAAAAACTCAATTGTTTCTTGAGTAGGTCTATACACATCGTCAGCAATTTAGTAGCTTGCAACATCTGTAGCACCAGTTTGGATGGACGTTATTGTTAATTTTTGCTGCGGAAATTAGTTGAGACCGTGCAAGTACGCACAAAACACACGAAACACCGCAATGACAGAATCTCATTTAATTTCAACCAGCATACGACCAGGGCCTATGCTGACTCATCAAGTCAAGAACCTGCACCGATTATTCTACATGTTGAATGTATTCCAGCATCCATAACTAGGATAAAAAAAATTTTCCGAAACGACATATTTTACCTACGTCCATCAGGACGAAACGCGCTGACCCTTGCATGTCACACCTATTATCCTTGTCCTTCCCCCAGGCTACTGCCAAAATGCTGATAAAGTTAAATGTTTTACATCAGAGGTTTCCTGTAAAGGCTTGCGCATCTGCACAAAATGACAGGGACATTTTTTGCGGTGCTGATTTTGTGCCTTTCCTCGACGGAGGGTAAGTTTTTCATCGATATCATTACAATATGAAAGATAAGCACATGACAAATGTGCATAAAAAATTTATTTGGTTGTAGCGCTTAAATGTATGACGTGCAAAGATGCTGCGAGCTTCGAAGAATGTGACGTGAACGGGTTTGTTAGGGAATGCCTCCAAAACGAGGTAAGCGTTGGTTTACTGCGAAATACTCTATTTGTGTTTCTTGGGTTTGTCTCCAAGTAAGTACGTGCTTTACCATTCTTTGCATACACAAATTAAATGCATTTTTCATCACTTTTCAGGAAACATGTGAAACAGTCGTGAGACGTTCCGGCGATCATATGACCGTCACTAAGGGTTGTAAGCAGGAAAATGCATGCAACAATAACCAAATGCAGACAAGGCCTTTTTCGTTCTTACAAGTGATTTCTTAACAATGGTTGATTTGTGACGTAGTTTTCATCTGACTTTGCAGAATAGTCGTATATCAGGTCGGTCGAGTCAATGCAACTCTGATCAAATTAACTCGTTTTGCACATGTTGCTGTGACCAGGATTTGTGCAATGCTGGGAGGCCGGTTTGTATTGATTTTTACCAGTCAACGCAGCCACGTAAATATTTTTCATTTGCTGCTTTCATTCTTCCTTAATTATTTATTCACAATGTAGACATTTTACCTTTCGATGGCGATTTTCGAAAGAAAATGCTCATTTATTATTGATAGCTGCGAAAATTACTGTTCAATTCAATATTAGTAACAATTCAGTTTCTTAACTAAGATAATAAACTTTAAACAAACACACTTGGTCTTTCCTTTTATCATTATTTTTTGCGTAACATTTGTCAACTTGGAGTACTTTTTATAACTAGGGAACGGTAGTTTTAAACGTAGAAATACTTGAAAAGTACATTCCTTTTTACAAAACATTTTACTTTCATTCACCAAGCAGCAATAGACCCGTAGTGCTAATTACTTTTCATTTTCTGCAGTAAACGACTGCCCGGCCTTGTCACAAACATTACCACACGGAAGGGTCGAGTGTTACAACGAAAACAAGGCTGGAGCTGTGTGCGAATATCAGTGCACTTCCACAGACTATGACGTGTGGCCCCCTAAGCGCAACACGAATGTCTGTCAAGGGAACAGCACTTGGGCCCACGAGGAGCCTTGTTGTGCAAGTAAGGCTACAAAATATCCATGCATGCTTTTATCACTTTTGTAATGGGTTTTGGTTGCTACACACTTGGGCAATGGTTATGCCTATAATTTATTTGTTAGTTGATATTTACTAAATATTTATTTCAAAGTATTAGGCTTTAATTTTTGTCCCTAAACCAGATTAATGTTTTTGTTTTTTGTCCATTTTTCAGGGCCATGTCCCCCTTACTTTCTATTCGACGACGTCATTTTAATGCATTTCGCAAGCTCGAAAGCCGAGGAACAACTATTGGAAATAACCTCCGGACCACAAATGTATGTGCACTATGTTATAAACTCTAAATGCACGGTCCTGTGTAAATGTGTAAGGCTAATTCTTGAAACTTGTGACGTACATGAATAACTACCTCTGTTACTTGACACTTGTTCAGATGCACGACACCAACTCGGGTTGTAAGTATTTTTCAAAAAACAGTCTTTGGGCAATTTAGGGTCAAACAGCAAGAGCAGCATTGAATTAAATAAACTAAGCAATCTCACTAAGAAGGTGCCTAATCCAGTCTGGCTGCAATGCCTTGAATTCAAGCACTTGGCTAATTCCAACATTCAGTTCTTCAACTAGTAGACTTCGCTTTCGTTCAGAATTTTAAGCAAAAGCAAATATTGCGCGGTTGTTACATCACAATGCCCGATTGC
Organism: Ascidia mentula; assembly: GCF_947561715.1. Taxonomy (NCBI): domain Eukaryota; kingdom Metazoa; phylum Chordata; class Ascidiacea; order Phlebobranchia; family Ascidiidae; genus Ascidia; species Ascidia mentula. Next base: position 16,135,043 of record NC_138568.1, on the reverse strand, counting down.
GGGGCACCTCCTGTGATGGCGGGAAAGTAAGACATGGACTGTGATGTCAGTAAACCATATGATTTCACCATCAAAAGTGGTTTATTTGCAAAAAAATTTTTGACCTTTTTCCAGAGGTGTTATCGCGGAAGACGCCATGAAAACATCGGTGATGTACTTCAGCGGGCAACCAATCGTATCAAGCATAGTTAAGTTCAATGATTACGGAGCAAATATCACAAGACGAGGAGAACTTATGCGAGAACGAGTAAAACTTGTTAATGAAGGTGGGGAAATTACTGTCATATATTTCTTCAATACCTTTTTGAGTTTAAATTATTCGATCCTTGTGATGCGAAACGATTTTAGTAAAAGGGTAAAATTTTCACCTAGCCTAAACTTTATCGCGATTTTGCAGGACCAGTAAACATGGGTGCCGCGGTTCTATACGCGTTGGAGAACTTATTGACGCCAGAAGCTGGTATGAGAGACGACAGGGTGCAAAAAACCATCACTTTGCTGAGCGACAGAATGCCCGACGATGACGTAGTTGGGCCAGCCAATGAAGCAAGGAGGCGTAACTATCTGGTATTCATACAATATTTTGCCCTACGAGATGTAACATTGTTCATATAACTGTTGCACGTGGATTTTTCGTGAAAATATTTAAGTGCTGCTCGTGAATGTTAGAATGCGACTATATAAAGAACTAACGTGGTGTGTGTGGTAACTGTCAAAATACTCTGTTCTTAGATATGACGCATAATGATTAAATAATGACTTTTAGTATTGTGTGTGGATACAAACCACAACAGTCAACGATAGACTGACGATCATTGCCCTAACAGTGATAGTAGCCAAACTGATCTTTTTTAAATACCCAAACTCATTAAATTATTAGAGTTGTCGTTTACAATTGTAGTTCGTCATTAGATGACCATGTGTTTATAGTTGACGTACGGTTTTTCGCTTAAACCTTATATTCTTGAATTTAAGGTTTACTTCATTGCAATCCAAGTCGACGGCTACAAATTTGACTACGACCAACTGCAAGAAATAACTGGCGCACCAGAACACATTTTCATGCTGGACGAAGGTCTTGGTGGTGTTACCGAAGCACAGGTGGCGGATATGATGGAGCATTTTTGTCAAAGTCCTTGTGATCACGTGCTCCATGACCACCCGCCACAAGGATAAAATTGATTGTGACCTGGACCATTTGTGTATATACGGTTACATTAGTCGAGTAAATGTCACTATACCTGCTAGTTTTATACATTTATCAGCATGCTTGAAACGCTTTCTCGAATATCGTCCCAACGAAATGACTTACGCAATAATAAATTTAACTCAAACTTTGCCTTCTTAAGTTAAACGTGCCTATGGCATAGTAAATTAAAAATTACGATCTAAAAAATACATAACACAAGCCATGTTATTTCCTGGTATGACAAGAATTTCATTTGTATGAAGGTAAAAGCATTCATAAGAGATTTCGGTCGTCTGATTACTGGCGAGGTTGGTGTCGAATCCACCAATTATGGTCTGTGTCTTGTCATCAGTTCATGCCTCTTAGAAAAAAAACGAGCTTTGTCACGAAGGTGAAAAATTCATACATAGGCGTTCCAACATCACTTGACGGGGAAAAAAAAACCAAGAAAATTTCCCGGAAGACATCACTTGGCAGTTATGCTCCTTCACCTGGCGTTCAACTTATAAGGAAGCCCAAATATATTAAGATTGGAAATACAGTTAACATGCAAAAAATCGTGGTTACACCTTTTCAGGCGATCTTGAGCTGTGTAAAGTTGCGTTATAAAACGCAGTGATCATTTGAAACGAAAGTAGTCTTTGAATGGTTTAGTTGGGCAGTTTTAAACATGTACTGCAAAGGTGGCAAACTGGCGGCCTCAAGCCATTCTCCAAACACGCCTCATGTTATATTAGACGAGAGCATGACAAATTAATAATGACTGTCTCAAAAGCCCTTTTTTGTATGAGCAGTATGAGAGTTCTTATTTAAATGGGCGGCAATAATTTTGGGCCGCATAACTGCCAATTCTTGTTTGTATCTCGCTACTCTCAGCAGCGTTGTTCAATGCAATCAAAACGCCACAAAAACCTCAAAAAATGTAAAAACTACACAAAAGATTTTTCAGTCTACTGGAACGTGGAAACTTCAAAGTCTCGGATAATTTTTGGTTCACGACAGAAAATGAAATATTAAAATAAAATTAATGTCATTTTCATTGAATTCGGATTATAATTGAATTTTTGCAACTTTTGATATCGTACGACCTTCCAGTGATAAAAAAAACTATGCTTGGCGAATACAATTAATCATTTTATAAAATAAAGATGCAAGCGTTTGTGTCTAGTCAGCGCACATTGAAGCGCTGCTCTGAAAAAAGGTGCAAAAAACATATTCAAGGTGTACTTGAGCACCCCTGAAACATCGAAGAAACGAAAACTAAGAAAAAACAATGCACGCCATTCCTAAAAATAAGCACATTGGCATTTTCTTATGCACTACTTGTGAAAGTATAGGCAAAATGTTAGTTAGTGCTCGTATTTTCTGGTTTCAATTAAAAGTGTTGGGCCCAATTACAACTCCATATATCGCCTATAGCGTTTATTGTGCGGTTTCGTATTAAATTGCAGTTAAAAAATTCTGTCTGTAATGCAATTCATAATTTCCCCAAAACTAAAGATTCCTTTGCAAAGATTGCAGCTGAAGAATAACGGGTTTAGCTATTTTGTGTGCTAATGTTCTTTTATACGACTTATTTTATCCGTTCTAGTGTTGTTTATCTGTTTGCCAGTATTCAAATTATGGTTGGGTTCTTTAAACAGTTTGATTCGTTTGGCAGCGTTGTGCGGGTGAAACTTTCATGCCAGGAAAAAGTCGGATCGTCTTTTAAAAGATAAAAAGAACTGACTTACGGTACTCAGTGCCATAGTGGAGTTTGTTCTGTTAAAAACAATGACATATCGATTCGATTAAATCATGACAAACTTATTTGGTCCACGCAGTATCTTGTTTGGTAAAAAAAAACAGCACAGTAACCGATATATACATTTAAAAACTATTTTGTATTTTAAAATTTAAACTGAAATGGAGAATGTTTCTGTGCCCGCTAGTTCAAACAAGCGTATAAACTGCCATATTGCACTTGATTAACCATTTATCGTGCTGTAAGCCAAAATAAACCTAATTGTTACTCGAGTTGGCCTATGTACGGCCACAGTAATTCTCAAGCTTGCAACATCTGTAGCACAAGTTTGGTCGGCATTAACGCACATCATTATTCATTTTTGTTATGGAAATTAGTAACCATGAAACCATGACGTTTTAACCGTGTAAGTACGCCAGAAGCACTCTATAAAAAATACCAATCACAGCATTTCATCCAATTATACCAGCATACGAACAATAGATCCCATACACTGACCCAGCAAGACAAGGACCTACACTGATCATCCCTACCTGTTGAATGACTTCCAGCATCCATAACAACGATAATATTTCAGGCATTTTTTACTTCGGACCCGACATACCCTCCATACGTCATCGCCACGACGTAAAATGGTGACCTTTATTTACATGCCTAAATTGCCATGTTGCCCCTCCCCCAGGCTACCAAATGCTATCAAAGTCAGATGGTTATCACGAGGTTGCCTGCAAAAGCTTGCACATAGGTCAGCATCTGTTCGAAGCAGCAAGAGCAAAATGACAGGGGCATTTTTTGCGGTGTTAATTTTGTGCCTTTCCTCAACGGAGGGTAAGTTTTTCCTCAGTATCATTACAATATGAAAGACAAGCACATGACTAAAGTGAATAATAAATTTATTTGGTTTTAGCGCTTAAATGTATGACGTGCAAAGATGCTGCGAGCTTCGAAGAATGTGATGTGAACGGGTTTGTTAGGGAATGCCTCCAAATTGAGGTAAGCGTTGGTTTACTGCGAAATACTTTTGTGTTTCTGGGGTTTGTATGTTACTAAGTAAGTGCTTTACGATGCTTTGCATACATAAATTAAACGCACATTTCATCACGTTTCAGGAAACATGTGAAACAGTCGTGAGACGTTCCGGCGATCATATGACCGTCACCAAGGGTTGTAAACAGGAAAATGCATGCAACAATAACCAAATGCAGGCGAGGCCTTTTTCGTTCTTACAAGTGATTTCCTAATAATGGTTGATTTGTGACGTAGTTTTTATCTGACTTTGCAGAATAATCGTAACTCAGGTCGATCGAGTCAATGCAACTCTGATCAAATTAACTCGTTTTGCACATGTTGCTGTGACCAGGATTTGTGCAATGCTGGGAGGCCTGTTTGTGTTGATTTCTTCCAGTCAACGCAGCCACGTAAATACTTTACATTTGATGCTTTCAATCTTCTTTAACTTTACTTGAAGACATTTTACCTTTCGATGCCAAAACAAAGATTTTGTTCATTTATTATTGATAGATATGAAAGCGACACAATCTTAATAATAAACTTCAAACAAATACACTTACTTTTATCATTATTTTTTGCGTAACATTTGTCAACTTGGAGTACTTTTTATAACTAGGGAACGGTAGTTTTAAATGCAGAAATATTAGAAAAGTAAATACCTTTTTACCTAACCTTTTACTTTCATTCACCAAGCAACAATAGAGGCGAAGTGCTCATTACGTTTTATTTTTTCAGTAAACGACTGCCCGGCCTTGTCACAAACATTACCACACGGAAGGGTCGAGTGTTACAACGAAAACAAGGCTGGAGCCGTGTGCGAATATCAGTGCACTTCCACAGACTATGACGTGTGGCCCCCTAAGCGCAACACGAATGTCTGTCAAGGAAACGGCACTTGGGCCCACGAGGAGCCTTGTTGTGCAAGTAAGGCTATGAAATATTTATGCATGCTTCTATCACTTTTGCAAAGTAATGGGTTTCGGCTGTAACACAACTGGGCAATGGTACGATTATTATTTGTACAAACCACAATCCAGATTAAATTGCATTTGTTTTTCGTCTGTTTTTCAGGACCATGTCCCCCTTACTTTCTATTCGACGACGTCATTTTAATGCATTTCGCAAGCTCGAAAGCCGAGGAAGAACTGTTGAGTGCGACCTCCGCACCCCAAATGTACGTGTACTAGCTATAAGCTTTGAATGTACGGATCATTGAAAATGTGCCAGGGCAATTTTTGAAACTTGTACATGAATAACTTGACATGATACTTGACACTAATTCACATGCATGGAGCAAATATAGGTTGTAAGTGGTTTTGGAACACCGCAGCCTTGGGCAAATTTACACTTGTCATATTCAACCTTTCGGTTCTCCAACTGATAGAATAAGGTTGGTCGGAATTTGACATGTACTTTAATTACAATCACGTCCAGACATCCAAGGTTGTTTCAAATTTGTTCTCGTAAGTGATTTTGTTATGTGTTAGACCTTATTGTAAGCAGATTGGCATCGCATATCATTATAACGGATTTGCGATTCGGCTACATTTGCAATACCTCGCATCAACCTACACTCTACTGTACACATATATCACTGGAAATTACGAAAATTGTCCACTTTACAATACATACCGGTACTAAGTCTCTGAGACAAAGGAAAGCCTTTAACAAGAGGAAAGATATACGAAGGTTGTTACGTCACAATACACCTATTGCAGTGACACAGTGGTGGCGGAACGAATTATTACATACTGGGGAGCTTTATTGTCCGTAACATCTTAACTGCCGCGCCGCGATATTAGTGAACCATGTTATCCCATATCAAAGGTGGTACATTTTTGAAAATATTTTGACATTTTTTCCAGTGGTGCTATTGCGGAAGACGCCATGAAAACATCGGTGATGTATTTCAGCGGCCAACCAATTATATCAAGTATAGTTAAGTTCAATGATTACGGAGCAGATGGCACCAGACTTGGAGAACTTATGAGAGAACGAATTGAACTCATTAATGAAGGTGGGAGACATTACAGCTATATATTCCTTACATTTTTTTTACCAATTTAGGTTTTTCAAACGTTTTGTAAAGCTTTGTGTTGCGGAACGATTTGGTTGAGAGTTTTCAATTTTTGGACTTCTGTTGCTGCCAGGCATATTACAATTTAAAGTAGACTGATCTTCTGGCATAAAATTAATGTACTGTATTCTTCCGACGTTTCGTTTGCCATACGGCCAGACTTCATCAGGGTTTTCAATTTTTGTTTCACAAAGTAAATCGTAATGCGTAACCTTAACTTATTTTCGATTTTGCAGGTCCGGTAAACATGGGTGCCGCGGTTCTATACGCGTTGGAGAACTTACTGACGCCAGAAGCTGGTATGAGAGACGATAGGGTGCAAAAAACCATCACTTTGATGAGTGACAGAATGCCAGACGATGACGTAGTTGGGCCAGCCAACGAAGCAAGGAGGCGTAACTACCTGGTATTCATGCAATATAAGAACTAACGTGGTGTATCGTACCTGTCAAAATTACTTTAGACGTAAGGACATATAATGGTTAACTGACTTCAAATACCACACCAACGATAGCCTGTCGTCCTGGTATCTCCATCCTGTTTATAAGTGGCCAGGCTGATCCTAATTCAACGACAAAACTCATTAAATTATTAGAGTTGTCGTTTACAATTGTAGTTCGTCAATAGATGACCATGTGTTTATAGTTGACGTACGGTTTTTAGCTTAAACCTTATGGTCTTTAATTTTAGGTTTACTTCATTGCAATCCAAGTCGACGGCTACAAATTTGACTACGACCAACTGCTAGAAATAACTGGCGCACCAGAACATATTTTCATGCTGGACGAAGGTCTTGGTGGTGTTACCGAAGCACAGGTGGCGGATATGATGAAGCATTTTTGCAAGAATCCTTGTGATCACGTGCTCCATGATCACCCGACACGAGGTTAATATTAAGTGTGATTTTTGAAACCAGATCTGAATATACATTGTTATACTAGTAAAGTTAATATCGCTATCTTCCAATTTTATACATTTAATATGGTGTAACTTTTTTCTGGGCTATACGGTGTACGCATGTATGTATAGGTTACGCAATAATAAATTTGACTCAAACTTTGCCTGCTGTTGTACTTATGCATACCTGCAGCAAAGTTTAAAAAAGTTTAGTAAATTTACGATCAAACGTTTGGAAATGACTCTTTTTTCAACTGTATGGGATAAATTATGTCCTGACCTTCGTTATTTTTCAATAAGCACGCACAAACAAACTTAATCACTTTCGTTGTTATAACATGAATCAACCGTTTCAGTACAAACTTTGAACAAAAGTTTACAAAAAATTACTTACTATCCAACATTTGGGTCGCGATCATTGTTTGAAAAAAAATGGAATTCGAAAGATTATCTGAGAAAACGATTGCTTGAATTCGTGTGGAAAAGCACTCTCCAATATCAATTTACACAAATGTCATGCACTTTGCTTCACTTCCACAGTTTTAACTTTCATTCCTTTGTCGGTCATCGTAACGGTTGCGTACTTTTTGGTGGTAGTGTGGTGTTTCGCGTGACGTGTACGATGACGTCCAACCTGGCGTGGCATCGCCAGCACTCGTAGAGTGTGAGGTTTCTGGTTCTATCGCAAAAGATTACGTAAAATGCAACTTTACTTACTATTTTTTACTTTGAAATGTGAAGTTCTTATATGGATCATGGAAATGACAACAAAATAAACTGGTTTAAACAATCCGTACGCACGAGTAATTGAAAGGGTGTTGGTTTACCTTTCCATTGTCCTGGCCTTTTTTGACGCTACCGCCCTTCCGAGAACTGCTTTGCTTTGATTCTTGCGAATACCTTCTTCTCTGAGCCAGAGGTTCGATGTTTATATGAAAGTTGTTATCTCCCGCTGGAGTGCGGGGTGGTTTCTCGGGTTGTTTCGTCTTTAGTTCACCTGACATGCTTTTTAAATCCTGCTGCGAATTCAGGCGGCTAAAATCCTGAAAACGACAAAGGTTTGACATTTGCCTATAAAGACTGCATTTTCAGCAATTTTTTTCTATGGTGTTACGACTATCGAAGTTCTCGGGATATTATAAGTGTTGGTCCTACTTTCTTACGGTGTTGTTTAGTTGATCTTTCCATGCAGTATATAGGCCATACACCGTATAATAATAAAAATATATTTTAGTTCGGGCCATATGGACGTAAAATCAGGAAGCTCTTTAGGCTACTACTAGGATAATATTATACCCCAGGTGAATAACTTCTGGAATCCCCAACATTTGTGTCGTCGAGTGGTTCATTTGAAGTAGAAGTTTCTGACTGCTGGGGTTTTAGTATCCCGCGTATAACAGGTGTCTACAAATAAAGCAAACCATGTCATTTCTTGGCACGTATGTTGGACAAGAATTTTATTTGCATTTAATAGCGTTGCGATGAACACACTTTACGTAAGTCAACTGACATGACGCCTGGTTTAGTAGCATTCATTGTTTTGTTGGTGATCATGTGTTTAAAATATTTCCCGAGAATTTACGTTGATCATTCAAGATAAAAATACATGATTTCATTTGTTTAAAAGTGATCTAACCCATGCCTGCAGATAGTGACCTGCGGCTTGTCCTATTTAAGGAAGTGCTGAGTACGTTGTCTGTTTAGGTAAAATACATTCAAAAGAACTCACAGCATCTGATTTCGAGCGTCTTCTGGCTACTGGCGAGGTTGGCGTCGAATCCACCGATTTTGGTTTGTAACTTGTCAACAGGCCATGCTCCTGAGAAAAAAACAAAATTAGCTACGAAAAATTTATTTACAAATTTAACTACATTGCTATCAAATTCTTAATACCAAACTTACTTGTGTTTTTGTGATTACAATCTCCGAAATTTGATGAGGTTCCTTTGATGCCTGCTTTGGACTTGTGTTTAACGATTGTTGACCTTCTGTTTGCGATTCACTTGGAATCCTAAATCTTGAGTGCTGAAAGATTGATAAAGCTTATTTAAAACACAATAATCCACATGTCATGTTGAATCACTGGATATTTATGCTATATTTTTATTAGGATTACAAATGAGAACGCTGTGACACGAAGCTGCTTTGTTTACCTTTATCGTAGCCTTCTTGGGGGTTAAAAATCCAAAGTGTCCCTCTAACGGACTTCCTGGTGCAGCACTGCTAACAGTTTGAATTACTCCAGATCGGTCCTAAAAACACGAGGACCTTTAATTCTACTTTTGCGCTAGTGTTTAATAAGAAATGAAAAACGCAAAAAACGTTATATTTTTTGAAAAATTGTAATGGGTAAAATACACAAGAAGAAACCACAAGTTTTGTGTCAGTTAGCGAGATTTCCGTTTCTTTAATAAACGACGTCCGAAACTAAAAGTGGGTCCAATTATTTTTTTGTGAGGGCTTAACATGCACAACCATGAAATTCATGCAACGTTTTTTTAGTTTTTCCGACCACCTTTATCGTTCATTTTACACTTGTTGTTTATACCATGACATTTTTGGAAATGATATTTTGCAATGCAATGCATTTACTTACCTTGTTTCCTCTTTCTGGAAGTCCGAACCGTTTCCGTACAATAACTGTAACACAAAATATCCAAAATCCAACCTCTATACGTTTTTTATTGCTAAGACCAACATTTCTAAAACATACCAACTAGAACCCAGACTGCCCAAAAACCGCCTAAAACACCGAATATTGTTGCTGCCCAAGCAATGTTGAAACTGTGGCCGAAGTGAAAGTCTTCACCAGCAAAATGACTTCGAATTTTTACCGAGTAGTCAGTTTGAGCCACCAGCAGACATACACCTGTAATTTATGTGTATTTTAACTTACTGCAAGATTGACAACTTTCTACAATATTGCATGGCAATTGCATGAAACATTGTGCGTCTCAGTTTGAAATATACCTTTTTTCGAAAAAATTGCAAATAAAAAGTTAGGCAGTTTTATTTTGACAGTTTAACTGACAAGAAATGTTACTTTTTGTCGAAAATATTTCAAGCTCAAAAGCAATTTATTTTTATACCTTTCCGCATCACAATACATACCTGATGCGAGGACCGATGTTAAGAAAGCGATGAGAATTATCCTCAGTTGAGTTTTGCTGAATCGAGTGCAGATAAATAATAATACGGAAAGAGCTTGCCCCAACCACGACAAAATGCGAAAAGCTTCTGATGTTCTCAACAAATCTGTTAACGAAAAAATCATACATGTGGCAGTTTCACACCTACAATAACGCTTTTATTGTTACATATGTTTTTAAATATAGTCCTATTTAAAGTTAAAATAGAAATAAATGCTTTAATACAAGCCAATATATTACACATTTAACAGGAAATATATCTTACCGCTAGGTGGCAACAAACAGCTGCTTTCATTGAAGCAACCCGAATAACGGGTAATTCCCGTTGGTGAGACAATCCACTCAACTGAGATCGCGGCGGCCGCACTTAGGATTAACGTTATTGTGCTTATAACCAAAGCCGCTAAGGAATATTTTATCTCCCTTTTCATGTTCAAATATACTACTTCAAAACAGAAATATTTGTTAATGAGAAACAGGTATAATACAAAACCCTAGCCTACTAATAGGCTACGTGTTGAAGCTTCAATTTATTGCATACCACATTTTTCCGCCATAAGCTTAAAGGTAACTCAAATAAAATGTCTTGCTGGTGTGAAATTAGGAGCAAGTCTTGACCAAGGTATTGAAAAATTTTGTCGATTTAGCGTCGCAAAATTTCTTCTTTGAGAAATAATCTAATAACTTTATTTCATTTACTTTCCTTCTTTGTTCATCTAACAAACAAAATATCCTCACTCTAAACCTGCTGCAAGCACCGTCGTATATGTAACCTTTTTTTGTAACCAATTGCTTGTGTCGTAAATGTCGCGAATTGAACTTTTCCTGTCCATAAGCAAGTTATACCAGCCAAGGCCAATGTTATTTTTACCGAAATGCATAAGTGAGGTTATACACACCCTGATGGTTACCGGTGCACAACGGTGCAGGCGATATTCTGAGGCAAACACCCCTATTATCATGTTTCAAAACGGGGCGGAACCTCTGACAATGCGATAGGTATAACTTTACACATCTCAATATGAAATACGACACCTTTACTTACGTCCGTAATGTTCACCAATATGGGTGTGCCCCACGTAAACCATTGAGTGATGATAAACACTTGCGAAATGATTTTTTAACATTTTGCTTGCTTCCTACAGTAACGCCTTTTCAGTTTTAGCCGTACAAAACGATTGTAAGTTTTGTCGCAATATTATATCTAAGCCTATCAACAAAACCCTGTATATTCATAAAAGAAAATTTTTGTGGGCAAGTTTATACTGTGAAAATTTTTTTTTTAATGGCAAACTTGACAACACTTTAAAAGTTTCTCTGACATAGACGGAAAAATGTTTTTTTCTTTTAAAGCGTGAGAAAACTACTCATGCATGACGTGGGGAATTCCCTCAAACGTGCGCTAGGGATTGCACCATTGAAGGTAATTTGCGTTTGTTGGGGAAAATGGAATAGCAGAAAGTCCACAATTTGATCAGAATATACTTTGGATTTAAAAACACCATGAACAAAGAGGCGCCTCGTCTCACCACGGCCCTGCACGAATTCGGTGGAATTTCGCAGCATTATCAACCTTTGCAGAATAAGGTGTGATTTTGAAAAGTTTTTTATGATCACATTTTGCTGCAAAACTGCAATTTAGTTTTACTAGCATAGTGTAATTTGCTTATCTGTAAATAAATGTAGATTTTTAAGATTATGTTCTTAGATAAATGTACATTTAATGTTTCACAGGACCATGTTCATGAAGGCCTTCAACCAACATGGGTGGAAGTTCAAGTTTTGCTACGTGAACACACTTCAAACAGACAATCCAACCAAAATCTTAAGCACTGCTTGCGTGATTTTATTGAGATTGTCGCTTCAGTTGGTAGGTCACTTACTTTTTGGATTGCCATTTCATGTTTTTTTCTTGCCTAAAAAACATGTTTTGGGTTTCTTCAGTGGGAGATGACGCGGACATTGCAACAAAACATTCAACAGCTTCATTTCTCTTTCTTAAGCTGTTTGCAATTGAAGAACTTACTGGAGATGTTTTGGGACAAATAAAGTAAAATTTATTCTTGAACTAATTGGTGAATTATAGGTGCCTGATTCGATAATCTTTATGGTTTTGTTGGAACTTCATGGTTTTGTTGGAACTTATGCCTTTTATTTCATTTAAAATGCTCTAATTTTTATTGAAATCAATGATTGTTTTATGTAGAAAATCGTTGGGTGCCATAAGTTCCAAGTGTGTGGAATCGTTGTATTCCAAAACTGTTGAGATTCTCCGACTGACAGATTCATCCACTTTGTCAGAGCTTGAGAAAATGGTTTGCCAGTCTGAGAGTAAAAACATATATGGCCAAGCCACCAAGGTAAAAACCACCAATCACCATTTCACTTATATTCCACACATCGGCAACAGAAAACAACATTGGATTAAGAACATAACTGATGGTTTTATATATCTTTAATACAAACAACATATAGCCAATACAATGGTTGAGGTTTTTACACTGAAAATGATTGTAGAAAAAAATCAACATGTCTGTAGCGTGTAAGTTTTCAACCATTGTATTGGCTATTGTCTTTGTATTAAATATATTGGATTATTTAGTTGTGTCTGTGATTTGGTAAATGTGCTGCTACATGTAGTGTTATTGTTTTGTAGTTAAGCCTTGATTTACCTTCATTTCCAAATGACAACAACTCTGGCTCTGATGATGAAGAGGATTCAGATCTTGGCACCAACATCCTGAAACGATTTCAACAGAATTATGACCAGTTGGTGAATGATTCTTCTGCTCCACAGCCTACAAGTAATGGGGCAACTTCTGATGTTCCCGCTGTCAACAATACAGGACTTTTGTGGTTAAACAGAGAGATCAAAAGGTAAGAATTGGGTTGTCAGATATGGACAGTATCATACAAAATTTAAACTTTTAAAAAATATAAGATGTGAATTGGTATCATTTGGAAAAATTTTTTTTTTCTTTTCTGTCTTTCAGTCACTTTAATTCGGACCAGCTTGTTGAGCCAACTATAGCCGTTCTTAAATCAAAAAGAAACAATGAAGAAATTCAGAACGAGGTAAATACCAACTTCAAAAATGTTGCAAAAAACACACAAATATTCCATTGAACATTTTTCCACTGTATTAGTGATTTGTATGTTCTTCTAAGTGATTTATGTGCTTCAAATAGTGTAGTATTTAAATAGTTTATGACCGGTAACAAATTATATTTCAAGTTATGTGATTTGATTGGGTTTGACCACCTCGATTTGATCACCGAGATCCTAAACAATCGAGAATACTTGCTTCAAGACAAAGAAGCAACACAGCGGAACACGAATCACAAAAAAGGTGATTCTCGTTCACTTGGTGCAAATAACTCCTTTGCATATGTTATTACTGTTTGCAACATTTTGTCCTTGTTGTAAAGTAAATGGGTTTGTTGCAGGTGGGGTGCCAACAAGGGAGATGCAGCCAACCTATGGATGTCAGGTTACAGTTCAGGTAAAATAATTATTTTTGTTTTGGGCATTTGTTTGGAAAGATGAACCAAAATAAAAGAAAATTTTCACGAAAAACTTTCTCCATCGGGTATCAGTCCTATGTTGCCACAGACTGGCTCCAAAGTATAATTTGCTGTTTCCATGCATACTTTAGGGAAAGTTTCTGTTAACATTATTATTGACAGACTGACGCGGAAAAACAACTCGCCAAGGCAATCCGCAAGGAGAGGAAAGCTTATCACAAATACGCACAAAACGTCCCTGAAAATAACGATCAGTTTGATCCATCACTTATGCGAGATCAGAGGTATGTACAAACGTGATAGATTTTAACACATTTCGATATGATCCAATTTGTTAATTTGTACTGGACGTTTGCCCAACTATTTTAGACACAATGCTGTTTTTTAACTTTTTTTTGTCCTATTTATTGTTTGGTTATTATTATCTCATTTTCATTGGCTTAAAATCAACCGATTCACATAAGAATGTGTATGTTAGGTTAACGTCTCTCGCACTGGCGGCATCGGCGCCACTTTTTTCCAACCCAGGACAACTAACATTCAAGGTGGAGAAATTTCCCCACGTTTACGACTCCCAAGTGGATGCACGTAAATCCGCTTCCTTCGTCGGCGGCGTCAAGGTGAGTCACGTCACAGTGATGACGTCATCGTAGCGTTTCAAAAGTGCGTCGTGTTTCTAGATGGCATTGCCCGAAGGTTTTTCAACAAAATCGTGCAAAATGTATGAAGAAGTTCGACTTCCTGCAAACAAGGGATTTCTTGGTGAACCTTGGCCGCTGATCAGAATTAAAGAGCTTGATGACGTCAGTGGTAGTATAAAGTTGTCATAAAAAGTACAGGAAACAGCCTATGTTGCGCGTTGGTGATAGACTTGTCCCTTAGAAACAACATAAATTTCCATTTTTCAAGTCTTTGTTCTTCGGACACGCATTATTACACCATTGTACTAATTAATATTTTTTGGTGATACCTCGCCTTATTTAGGCATTTTTAAATATTTTTACCATTTTTGTTTGTAAAGTTGTATAATGGTGCATGAGCGTTTTTAAGCTCCTTGTTTCACAATAAAATACTGACATCTGGTGCAAAGTCTTTTGCAAGTCTTGGTAACTTTTAATCAAGTTACCAAACCAAATTTATCAGTTGGATATCCAGACTAAATATATATATTTTTTGCAGATCGCCCAGCTGGCGTTCCACGGCATGAAGCGTTTAAACGTGGTTCAATCTTGCGTTTTTGAGACTGCATACAAGAGCAACGAAAATCTGCTCATTTGCGCCCCCACCGGCGCAGGCAAGACCAACGTTGCCATGCTTACCGTTGTTAGGGAGATTATGCAGAATGTGGTTTCGGGCGTTGTGCAGTTGGACAAGTTTAAGGTAAACGAATGGTTAAAATCACACGGGACGTTTATGTTAAGTTAATGCAGTTGACACATTTTTGTAATTCGTCCAAAACACTTGTGCCCAGTAGATTATCGTATTTCTTTTTCAAATACGACAAGTAACTTTGAAACATACAAAAATACAAACAAAGCCCAGTCCATTGCACTGCAAATCAAAATAACTCAAAGCCAGGACAACCTGGGTTCAAATCCCGATCAAACCATGATACGAAAAATATATTTGATTCATTTAATGTGAAACTACTTTGTGCCAACGCTGGTTCTATGGAGGAGGTCTAAGGTGACAAAGCCTGACTTAAAGTAAGTCTATTTTATTCGCAGATAGTTTACGTTGCTCCGATGAAAGCTCTTGCAGCAGAAATGACCGAAAACTTCGGGAAACGCCTCTCGTCACTTGGTGTCGCTGTACGCGAACTCACCGGGGATATGCAACTCACGAAAACTGAAATCGCCAATACACAGGTTATTGTATTATGTGTCATAGTATTTTGTTGGATAAAGCAACAACATGAATGCAAAGTGCCAATATGCAGATGTTTTAGACTGTTTTATCCTAAAATAGGCGTTACTTTAAACAGTAAAAGCAATATAATATCATAGGGTCAAAAAAATCAGTATCTTTGTGGGTAAAATCTGTTTCTGCTTTTTTTTAAAAAAAATGAAAGGACGTCTTACTGTTGCGTCACAGATGTTGGTGACGACGCCGGAAAAATGGGACGTGGTGACGCGCAAATCGACCGGTGACGTGTCACTCGCTCGTCTTGTGCGTTTACTCATAATAGACGAAGTTCATTTGCTTCACGACGAACGAGGTCCAGTGTTGGAAACATTGGTTGCACGAACTCTTCGACAGGTTTTGTGAATGTGTTGATTGATTTTCCAATACCTTATTTTTTTGCTTGGGACTGTGATTTTTTAGATTGGTAATCTCTTGACGGTGACTGGTCATTATTACGGTCTGGGCAAATCGTGTAGTTCGACACAAGCTACATAACCTCATGTATAGCCATATCTGACACATAATGCACTGACAAACCTTTCACAATGTGTATGCAAGCGAAATAAAAAAATTCAGCTAAACAAATCGTTTTGAAACATTTTGGATTTTCAGGACATTTTCCATGCTAAATCAAATAATCTGTTAAATATACCACATTAATAATTCTGTTAATTTAACTGTCTGATGTGATTCAAGGTAGAAACACAGCAGACGATGATACGAATTGTTGGACTCTCCGCTACTTTACCAAATTACATCGATGTCGCCAGATTTCTAAGAGTCAGCCCGTAAGTTGTTGTAGATGTTAATTGTTTTGTAGTCCGTTCGTGAAACATATTGGACAAGTTTCATCCGTAACATATATAACTGTTTGACATGCCAGGGTTCGAATTAGCGGTAAAAAAAACAGATCGCAAAAACGTTACCAACCTAAATTCTAATACTTAAATTTTGCTTAGTACGCGATTGTGCATTACGCTTAAAACCTGCTGTTTTAAACTCGTTGACTCAATATTTGATACGTAATTCTTCTCCATCATTCCATTTTTAAGTATTTATTGCGCAATAGAGGCTTGATAAAATACGAGGTTTGAAAGAAAATAGTCGTTTACATTGCCAAGAAAAGTTTACAATATTGTTTTCATCAGCGTTTGTTTCGTGTGCGAATGAATAGATAAAGAAGGATGCGGCGCCTTATAATCTGCTTCAATTTGCGAATTGCGAGCTTCTAATTCGAACCCCGACATCATTTCAAAAAGAAATCAATCAGCGCTGTGTTTTACCTGTACAGAAAAGCTATGAATCACTTATTACAATAGTCCATAATCACACCAAGCTGCACTGATGAGACCTTATAGGTCGAAACAGTGGCCGTCTGTATGCAGCTCACAAAATTTATATTACTAGCATCATGATTTTTTGCAATAGGATTGAAACTGGTATAAATTCGCATTTGCTGATGAACGTTTAAACTTGGCCAACCCATCTCACACAATTGTTTCTTTCAAAGAAACCAAGTGCATTTATTCTGTAAAGTTTATAGTTAAAACTGCAGTGCAGTGGTCGGGAACCTATGGCTCGCGAGCCAGATGTGGCTCTTTTGATGACGGCTTCAGGTTCGCAGACAAATCTAATTTCTTAGCACGATTGTTACAAATAAAACTTTTTCTGTAATTTTCCAACTTAGATTTTTCGCTTGAACTTTTTTACCAATCGTTAAAAAATATTGTATCTCACAGAAATACAATTAAAAATAGGTAGCTTTTATAGTTCCCTTCGCCGAAAAGGTTCCCGACCCTTGCTGCAGGGCCCCCTCGACCTGATATGGAAAACCTTTCAGCATGATAGTATTAGTACTTTCCGACTATTGACTTCTACTTCATGTTCACCTCCAGACACAAGGGTTTGTTTTTCTTCGACGGTCGGTTTCGTCCTGTTCCTCTTCAACAAACGTTTGTTGGAGTGAAAGCTCGCAGTATGATGCAACAACGTCAGGACATGGACGAAGTTTGTTACGAAATTGTCACCGAAAACCTGGACAACGATAACCAGGTTTTTTCTTTGTTTATTTTTCCAACTTCTGGTGAAATATATCCGGTTAAACTACCAGATATACTCGGAAAATGTTGGGTAACTTCAACGTAGGAAAGGTTTGGATTCGGTGTCGTAAATTCTCTTGTGTGTTTTTACGTCAATTCGAATTTTCGTGCATAAACGCTGACGATCATGCGCAAAGCCGAACGCTGTTTTTTTTTCTTTAAGTTAAACATATTTCATGCAGAATTTGCGGTCAAACACCGATTCGGCCGAATTTGAATATTGTAAAAATGCCCTATGGTGAGACTTTCAACGAATATTCCATATTTTTTGTGCCTAAAGCGAGTGAACGTTGAAAACATATTTTTTATAAATTGTAAGTAGGGTTGTTGCTCTTAAACAGGTTTACTTCCTTGTCAGGTTCTGGTATTCGTGCATGCTCGCATGGCAACGGTTCGAACCGGTCAATCCTTGCTTGAAATTGCTCGAAAAAATACCGAAACTCATAAGTTCTCCTGCCAGACGATGGAGGGATACAACCAGGCAGAACAAAAGGTGAAATGCTCGGTCTATTCTAGAACATTTGTAGGTGTTACCCGTTTTTATACACGTTTTCGGGTTCGTTGTACGCTTATTTTAGGAGAACTCCAAAACTTACCTTTACACAAAACTAACATCACTAAACCGGTTAGCAACACTATTTTCGTTACAACGTTATGCTACACCACCAGTGTATTTACAGTGCATCAAACCAAGTTACCTTGATAAACGCATAAAAATACATTTTACAAGCGTTAGGTTCACTGTCATCGCAGCCAAGCTGCATGCGGACTGTGATTGCGCTTCTGCCTTGCGACAGCTTGAAAGATTTCTGCGTTGTTCTACTAACGTCTGTATTAAATTTCACTCCTGGTGTACTGGGTTATGTCTGTCAGTTACTGTATAAGGAACGTGCTCTATGTTGAAGTTGTGACGTTTTTATAAGTTCTATATTCATCTATGTTTGTTTAAATTTTACTGACAATAAGGGCGCTTTTCAGTGACATGAGTCAAAACAAACAACCCTGCAAAAAACTACATTCAAACTTTTTTCCTATATATAAGCAAGTGGAGCAAACAATATATGTTTACAGCGAGATACATACAGATGGCCACTGTTTCGAACTAGAAGGTCTCATCAGTGCAGTTTGGTATGACTGTTAGACGACTTTGTCGATCAAACGGCCAAGCAAAGACTTCCAAAGTCGTCTAACAGTCACACCAAACTGCACTGATGAGACCTTCTAGTTCGAAACAGTGGCCATCTGTATGTAGCTCACTGATTTTTTTCCGAAATGTAACAAATTTGACAACTTTGAAAACGTTTTTTTCCTCTTCCTGCAGATGCAGAGATCCCGAAACCGAGAGTTAAAGGAGCTCTTCACCTCCGGACTGGGAGTCCACCACGCCGGGATGTTGAGAAGCGATCGAACTCTTGTGGAAAAGCTCTTCTCCCAAGGTCTCATCAAGGTCCTCTGCTGCACAGCCACCCTCGCTTGGGGGGTGAATTTGCCCGCTCATGCTGTTGTCATCAAAGGAACGCAGGTTTACAACGCACAGCAGGGCGCCTTCGTCGACCTAGGAATTCTTGACGTCATGCAGGCGAGTGAATCGAATCCAGTATTCGAATCTTTTTTTTTAATTTATTTTGTGAATTTTAAGTTTTTGGTGCACGGTTTGTGGTTTCGGGTAGAGGGGTTCCTTGTCGAATATTTATTCGATTTGATTTTGTTTGAGATTCGAATATTTCTTCAGATATTTGGAAGAGCTGGCCGTCCGCAATTCGATACAACGGGCGAAGGTACAATCATCACAACTCACGATAAGTTATCGCGATATCTATCGCTGATGACGCGACAAAACCCGATCGAAAGTCAGTTTGTGGATTGTATGGTCGACAATTTAAACGCCGAGGTAAATATTGTAACTCCACAATTGTTAAATGAAATTTCATCCCTTTTTTTATGCAAATGGATAATTTGTTTCTTTTCTGGTAACATCAAGTGAATTGTGTCAAATGCAGAAAAAAAATTGAAGCAAATTTGGTAGAATATTAGTTCTGTTGTCATGACAACAACATCGTCAGTTCGTCTCATATTTGTAAAGAATGCTTACGTGTGCTTTTTTGTTTGAAATAACTAACGCTGTATGTAATGTAACGAGCATGAAACCACCATAGAACATGAAGAAATACTTTTTCCAATTCCCTTACAGATCGCTTTAGGAACGGTTAACAACGTAGAAGACGGGGTGAAGTGGCTTTCTTATACGTATCTCTTTCAACGCATGAGGAAAAACCCGATAGCTTATGGCATCGTACCCAAAGTCATTGAGGTATTTGCTGGATTGTCTACAGGAATTACTTTTATCTGCATATTATTTGTATTTACACTGAAAGTTTTTTCTAAATTTCTCTATGTTTGTATGCGCACAGAAACAACTTTTATAACGATATAACCTGCTTTCTTCAAACAAATTTTGGAACCACATTATTACCTAGAATCAGTATTTTCATTATAACTTACTATCTGATCCAAAAATTAACGTACAATGTTAGATCAATTCGTCTGCTATGCCGCGAAAGCTTATCCAAATTACAGTTTACCTGACAACAACAACAGCAGTGCAAGATTAATCAGATGAGTTCAGCAAATAACTTGATATTTTATTACTAGGACGATCCGTCTCTGGACAAATGGCAACGTGAGATAATCGGAACTGCAGGGAAAAAACTGGACCGAGCAAAAATGGTTAGGTTCGACCAGAGGACAGGTAGCAATTAGCTTCAAACAATTTCTGACAATGTTTAATCAGTTTATGTCAATTTTTCGGTAAGAAAATGACACGTAACATACTTTTCCTCTGCCGCTCAGGATATTTTCACTCCACTGACCTCGGTCGGACCGCTTCGCACTTTTACATCAAATATAAGTCGATTGAAACGTTCAATGAGTCAATTAATCCCATTATGGATATAACTGCCATTCTTTCCATGATATCAAGATCAAGCGAGTTTGAGCAAATCAAGGTAAAACCTACATATATATTCCGAAGTTGACGATTCATTTGGTTTTAGGCTACAAGCTATTGAGTTGTAAAGAATTTTATTAATTTTGCTAAATTTGTTCTTGTCCGCGTTTCGTTAGTTACGCAATATGCGACCAGGCTTTGCCATTTCATTTGGTACTTACACAGTTGGCGATTTATATTGTATATTCAATTTCGTTTTCCTGTTATATTTTAAAAACGATTTTTCTTTACTGACATAGATCGTTCCTGTACCCAAGTGGCTTAAAAATATTTTATATTCCTGAGACTCCAAAAGGAGTAAAGGACGATCAGCGCCAGCATAAAATCTTTAATTTTGAAAAGAAATATTAATTTCGCCCATTGGCATCCCCAGTTTTTGTCTAAAAGAATAGAAATTAAAAATTAAAAAACAAATAATTTTTGGCGCTTTCTTTTGAATGAAGCGAGATGACTCAAAATCGGCGTGTGTCGTCACAGGTTCGTGATGACGAATTAAACGAGCTGGATGAGCTGATAGATGAAAACTGTGTCGTTCAGTTAAAAAGTGGTCCCGAAGACGTGGAGGGAAAAGCCAATATCTTGCTACAAACCTTCATCTCATCCGGTGAAGTGCGAAGTTTCTCCCTCGTATCCGATTTAATGTATATTGCTCAGGTAAGTTTTTTTTAATGTCAAGTTCGATTTCGTAGTGGTTTTATTCAGTAGTTGCTCTGTTTCTGTTAAGAGCTTGTTAAGCATTCAGCAGTTTTTAAACCAGCCCCGCCAAACGTTGATATGAATTATTGTCGCTCGAGAACGCTGCTCATACTCTAATTTTCGTTTACTTTTCTATGGTTTTCAACTTCAACTTTTGGATAGTAATTATTGTAAATACGTTAGTTCATAATCTAAAATTTAAACACCTTTTGTTAACTTTATAACCCCATTGGGTTTTCCTATCAAATTTCTGAAAGTTATTCATTAGTGAGTTTGCCCGAGTTCATAATTTTCAATAACCTGTAAGATTTGACTTTTTCCTAATGAAAAAATAATTTTCTCGACTCGTTTAGCGACCAAATAAACAATATCCCAACTCGAAACTCCACAGAACGCGGCGAGAATCGTCCGGGGGGTATTCGAGATCGTCTTAAAACAGGGAAAAACCCGTCTTGCCGACCGCCTCCTTAAACTTTGCAAGAGCGTAGACCGACGTTTGTGGCCCCACAATACCCCGCTGAGACAATTTGGTTCGCGACTCAACAAAGACATCTACAGGAAAATTGAGGAACAGGATTTGACGATCGATCGAATGCGTGATATGACAGCCAAGGACATCGGTTAGTCGCTATGTTTGGTTTCTATGGCTAAGGATACTTGCTTAGAGGAAAAATATCTTTTGGCCGAGTAGTTCGTGGACCCATCTGCTAAAACAATATGTTATTTCCGCATAAAAAATGATGCATTGAGATCTTTGGTTCAAAAAATAAGTTTGTAGCGCTCTCTTTACCGCTTTGTAACGGAGCGGATTAATTGCCTTTTTTGCCGCATTTCTCTTTTGCTGGTGTTATGTCAACTCGTGGAGTCATTCTTAACTTATCAATGTAATAAAGCAGTACAACGCTGTATTGGTGACTCCGACGTGATGAACACGCAAGCTTCTGATTGTACTGCTTTATTGCTTTGCCAAGTTCACCACGCAACATACAGTTTTATTTTACACTTCAAATATTTAAATTGTATTAAAAGTGTAAGATTTTCTGTAATGAATGGCCTGCAATCCGCTAAAATTTGTTTTTAACATAACCGCTGTTTGGATATATGCTGGAAAAAATATCGTTCGATTGAATTTTTTTACAATGTCATACAGGTCACATGTTACGTCACCCCAACATCGGTGAGAAAGTGGCTCGTTGTGTAGGGGAACTCCCTTACGTGCTTCTGGAAACTTTCATCCAGCCGATAACGCGAACTATTCTCCGCATAAGACTCGCCATTACTCCACAGTTCAAGTGGAACAACCACGTTAGTCGTCGCACTTTTTTCTTTGTTATGTTTCATAAGCGGAAATACCAGAATTGATTCCTGTAGTAAAAATATTTACTCCAGGTTGATAACTGCATCATAATTTCATGTTGAAAGCTCTTGGATATTCTAAATTAGGAATTCAAGCTTCCACACATATCCTGGACAATAGCAACGTTGGGCCACTTCTTTTCCTTGCAAAGATTTCCAGACAAATACTCGTTTTAATACGTACACATACATATTTAGATTATTAGACGTAACGTGCCAGTCTTTATATGTATACGAGCTAAATGTATGCATTTTTCACCATTCGGTTCTGCGGTTCATTATTTTACACTCATCTAAATATGTATACGAGCTAAATTCTCTTTGTTAGGCACTCTTTTGTGAAAGACTGACTTTTGTAAAACAAACATACAAAAGTACTTTGCATTTAGCTCGTATACATATTAAGATGAATGTAAATTAATAAACCGCAGAACCGAATGGTGAAAAAAATGTATACATATTCATTGTTGTTTGGGTTTTAGTCGCACGGTAAAATGAGCGAACCGTTCTGGATGTGGGTGGAGGATCCTGATAGTGAACACATGTACCACAGCGAATACATTCACATACCCAAGAAACTTGTAAGTACACCAGCACTGCCTAGTTGTGCAAACCTATGTTTTTGAAACACAGAATTTTTTTTTGAAAAAACTTAGATTTGGGGTAATTTCAACTTAACATAAAATAACATTTCAATTTCATATTTTATATCCAATCCGATGTGCTGCAAATTAATTGCGTGTTTAAATTCTCGCTTTTAAATTTCATTTTCGTGAACAGGTAAATTAAATTTCTGGGACTCTGACTAAATATACTGTTGAAAGTAATGTACTACATCCAACGAAAGTCCTAATTTTAAAGGTCTGTCAGTTTTACAATGATTTTCTTTAAATCCACATTCTTTCTTAATGTTTCATTATTCTTTCATAAGTATAACAAGCATCTTTTAAACTACCAACTTGCATTGTGACGTAACACAGGTGGTGCGTAACGAACCTCACGTGATCACCTTCACGATACCTCTAGTGGAACCACATCCAACCCAGTATTACGTTCACGTTCAGTCCGATCGTTGGTTTGGATCGAATTCAATTTGCCCGATTTCGTTCAAGCACCTGATTCTACCCGACCGCCACCCCCCACATACAGGTAATATGTACAGTCTTATTTGCAATTGGTTGTTTCGGAAGCCTAGTGGCGACGGAAACGTTTTCCAAAAAGTGTAGACAAATATTATGTAATGTAGAGGCTATAGCAATTGCCTTTAACTTAAAACCGTGTTGGCATTTTTTCTAGTTTTGAATATCAACAGTAGTTATATAATTTAACTACTAGCTGTTACAGTCTGATGACGTGTTACTACTTTAAAGAGTTTTTATAACCCAAAATTTAGTTTTGTGGGTAGTACTTATATTTTACATTTTCCTCACAATATATTTGCGAAAAAGTTCTGCTAGGTTAACTTAATTTGTATATTTGTTGATCGAATCTTTTAACGCCAAAACGCCAAAATCTTTTCCAAAGAACTTTTGGATCTGGAACCACTACCGGTCACAGCGTTGGACAACCAAGATTTCCAATCTGTTTACAACTTCTCTCATTTCAACCCGATCCAAACTCAGATATTCCATTGTCTTTACCACAACAGCACCAATGCACTGATAGGTGACATCTTTTCCCTTTTTTTCAAATTTGTGACTGTGTTTGTGCAAAACGGCTCTTTCGGTAATAATTTTGATAAGATTAATGTTTTTCGTGATGAAGGTTGCTGTATGCTGGCCGATGACATTATAAAATTATTTCCAGAAGAGCCGTATTGTAGCAAAAAAACAATGTTGGCCGCATCAGTAGTAATTTGTTTGTGACTGTATATTTTTGCCTGCTAATATCTTTTGTTTGCACGTTTTTTGGGGGGGTTTGGTGGGGGTCAAAACGCCGCATATGCAGATTCTACTTTTTGGTAGCTCGATCACAGTTAACGGTGTACGGTGACATCGAAAAATTAGGGAATTACATAGGTAAAAATGGAGATGAAAATATGCAGGAAACGCCTATGAGCCTTCGCTTTACTCATTTATCACACATTCATAATGTTCGTGCCGTATCAGGGGCGCCAACCGGTTCGGGGAAGACGGTAGCGGCGGAACTGGCAATTTTCCACATGTTAAACCACCAACCGGGAAGCAAGGCTGTTTATGTTGCCCCACTGAAAGCTTTGGTTCGCGAACGGATGAAGGATTGGACGTCGCGGTTGGCGCCGAAGCTTGGCCTCAAGTAAGTTGATCAATTTGACTCAACTTGTCCATTGGGTCGGAAAATAATGTTGCCAACTTAATTTGTGATAAAAGTTTGTTCACAAAGGGCTGGTGTGTTTCAAAATCCTTGTTCAGAAAATACATAGATAAGACAAGACGTGTAAATAACTTGTTTCTAGTCAGCTTTATGGACAAAATGGTGTTTTCTTCACAATTTAAACATTAGAATAACCACACAAAGTACGAAAATTTGAATAATGAATAAAAAATAAAAAAAATATAAAATAATTAAAAGTTAAGCAAAAATATTTCATTGCAGCGGATAGTTGGGAGATAGACTACAGATTTATAATTTTAATTGTTAATTTGCCATTTTTGGTGTTTTCGCAGTTCACCAAACACGCATAGGTGCTGTATTGGAAAAAACACATTTCGAGATTTTTAAATTTTCATATATTAATAAATCATCTTTCACAGGTTGGTGGAACTTACTGGAGACATCGCCCCAGACATGCGCGCCGTTGCCAGGGCTGACGTCATAATTACTACTCCCGAGAAATGGGACGGAGTATCGAGAAGTTGGCACACGAGGGGATATGTCCGTCAGGTGGCGCTGCTCATTATTGACGAAATCCATCTGCTAGGTAAGTTTGTAAAAAGTGGCGATTGGCAACGTCGGTCGAGCTCCCGATCTATAAATCAAGAGCAAAACCTTATCGGAATTCGTGGCCAGGATAATCCCGGTGTGGTTAATACTATCTTTCAGGTCGCTCCAACTACCTAGCTATATGACAACTTAAGTAAGTTTGGTGCATAGGACAGTCCAACTTCCAAGTGCAGCGAATGTATACTGTAGTGACAATTGATGCGAAACACTTTTTGCGAAAGTGTTTCACCTACTAAACCGTGTTGAAATCTGATTGAAATTTATTGAAATGGTCAAAAGTTTAAATTACATCTTTAAGGTGATTTGTTCTGGCCTGTACAAAGTGAACATAATGCTAGCACCATTGAACTTGTCGATCGTTGAAACATTGTAAAGTAATGCTGACCGTATTTGGCATGCACTACACTGCTTCCAAAACTTTAAATACTTTCGGCAGGCAATTATTTCACCTGTTGTGAACTTTTCGTACTTTGATCTGCAGGACAAGATCGCGGGCCTGTTTTAGAAGTAATTGTTTCAAGAACCAACTTTATTTCGTCACAAACGGAAAAGCCAGTGAGAATTGTGGGACTCTCTACTGCCCTCGCTAATGCACGTGACCTCGCCGACTGGTTAAGCATTAAACAGGTATAGTTACAATATTATAACTTGTGAGTTGTAACGAAGTTAAGCATAGTTCTCGTTTCCTATTCTTTATGTCCCCTTTATTATTTAATTTGTTTTTTTGCTGAAAGTATAATATTTTATTTATTAGGTTTCTTCAAACAAAAAGCTTTTTTTTCAGAATCGAATAAGGCTTTAAAACGCCAAGACAAGATATTTTTGTCTTTTACTTTTGTGACTGTAAAGCGTATTTCCACGCCTAATAATTGTTACTTCACAGATGGGTTTGTTTAACTTCCGCCCCTCAGTTCGTCCAGTTCCCATGGAAGTTCACATCGAGGGTTTCCCAGGAAGACATTACTGCCCACGGATGGCCACCATGAACAAACCATGTTTTCAGGGTAGATTGATATAAATGTTATTATTTGTTTAGCTGTTTGTTAATTGAGGAGATTTTGTTGTTGCGTTACAGCCATAAGAACGCACTCTCCCGCCAAACCGGTGTTGATTTTCGTGGCGTCAAGACGACAGACACGCATCACCGCGCTTGATCTAATAGCACACTTGGCTGGCGAAGCTGATCCAAAACAGTGGATGAACATGGACGAACGGGAGGTAATACACAACAATTGTAACTACACAGTATACACAATACGTTATATGATGTGCATACAAAGTAATTTGCGCCACACATCCAGTAAGTTATTGCATTGTAACAGTTTCGTAACAATTGTTCCTTATGAAACATTACAAAATATAAGGAATGCGATTACAGTACAAAGGCCCTTTTCTTGCTTTTGTTGGATGTTGCGAAATTACTGTACGTGATTGTTTCTTTACCAGTAAGACCTAGCAACACCAATTTACAGTTGCTAACTGTTAAAAAATACTGCATGACGCAAAAAAGAAATTTCAAAACCTTTCATTCTGAATTTTTAAAGCAACATTGGCTAACAAAAGTAACTATTATTGTATTCAGGCAGACGTTACATGCCACTCTTGAGTACATGTAAATATTATGTTTGATGAAATAACTTTTCTATACATTCGAATACACGTCCTGTACCTCGCAAACCATTTCAAAATAATATGTTTCCTGCAGATGGAAGACCTCCTGCATTTAGTTCAAGACTCCAATCTTCGCCTTACGCTGGCGTTCGGTATAGGGCTCCACCATGCGGGCCTGGTGGAACGCGATCGCACCCTAGTGGAGAAACTGTTTGCCGAGCAAAAGATTCAAACCCTCATCGCTACTTCGACCTTAGCATGGGGAGTAAACTTGCCCGCTCATCTTGTCATTGTCAAGGGAACGGAGTATTTTGATGGAAAACACGGACGTTACTGTGATTTTCCTATAACTGGTAAGTGGCTTGCAGATTGTTTTGATATACTGTTGCAACCCTCTTTCTTATAGCGGTTGGTTCGCCTTTTTTGGCAGTATTAAATTATTTTACTTTTATCTTTTAGGTGTGAAAATACCACGTTAATCTTTATCTGTAAGGTTAATACAAATACTGGACTTTTTAATATACGGTTAGGCAAACCTTGGTATGCCTACTTGTATTGCAATGAAAGTATATATGTTTGCTGTGTATATTGCGTTTCATCAAAATTCGACAACTTGCTGCAAAAATAACCCAAAAAGTAATGCTCATTTGTATATGATTTGTTAAAATGTATTGGAAAGTTTAAATGCATGTTTCAGATGTTCTTCAAATGATGGGGAGGGCGGGGCGTCCCCAGTATGACGACAAAGCTGTGGCTGTGATTTTGGTTCATGACGTCAAAAAAGCTTTTTACAAAAAATTCCTTTACGAACCCTTTCCTGTCGAGTCAAGTCTACTCGAGGTAAAAACTATATCGTTTCTTTATTTTACCATTTACACTTTTAAAGCTCTGCCCCTTTCCGAGGAAAATATATTGTAGAAGTCCAGTAGCCAAAAGGATTGCAAAAGTTTGTTGCATACACTAAATTTTTTTCTATGAGCTGCAGACTAAAGTCTCATCGGTGCAGCTTGGTGTGACTCTTCTAGACGACTTTGCCGACAATACTGTTATGAGACCTTATAGGTCGAAACAGTGGCCATCTTTCTGCAGCTCACTGAAATTATTTTATTGTCTCAACTTTGTATATATGACTAAAAACCTGACAAAATCCAAAAACTGATCATCCCTTAATTAAAATATTTCAATCTACACAAGTTGGGTGCTTGTTTGGTGGTTATCACGTTTACGGCAAGAAAAATATATATTTAATTATTACTGTTTGGTTAACACGAATAAGCTGTTTTGTTGCCCCGAATTTAACAATTTTGATAGTTGTTACTCACCAAGAAACTAATGCAAAAATATCACCGAACTGTTTCTGTGCAGGTGCTTCAAGATCATCTCAACGCCGAGATTGTCGCCGGAACAATCGCTAACAAGCAGGAAGCCATGGATTACTTGACATGGACTTACTTCTTTCGCCGTCTGCTCATGAACCCAACATATTATGAACTTCAGGACACGGGTCAGCATTTTAACGTGCTTTTGGAACAGTGATGCGACCAAAATGCAGAAAAAAATTATTCTCTAATTTTTAGTAACTTTGATTTGATTCAAAGAATGTCTCGAACTGTCGGTTAGTATCGTTTTATTTAATGCAGTTTTTTTGTGTTTCAGTAATCAAAACCCAGCATAGGTTATCATTAACTTATTCCAGGACTGGCCAATTCATGGCGCACGTGCCAAAAGTGGCACATTGCATGATTACAAGCAGGGCCATATACCTCACAGATTGGAAAAGGCATTGCAAAGCAGGCCTGTACATAACAAAATTGTGATAACTGATTGCCAGAAAAAAATGTCAGAAATTTGGGAAACTTTTTACTGAAATTAAGTCTAATCTAAAATAAACATACGTTGAAAGATTAAATGGGGGTGGATGTGGCGCATCGTCTAAAATAAAAGTTAAAAATGACATGTGAGAAGGAAAAGGTTGGTCACCGCCTACTTTATCCGTAGCGGAGTCAAATCAAACTCTAGTGTACTTGAAAAACACAAGTGCACAGCATTGCAGCTGTTTAAAAGTCCAACCATGATACTAAATTATCTTATTGCTTTATTTATATAAGTCTCGCAAACCTTTCTGCTTTTACAACGCAGCAATGTTTCATGCAAAGCATGATCGCCCAACTGCGAAGCCGGTCTTTACTTGACGATCACAGCTATCGTATCAAGATTAGTGATGCACCGAAACAGCTCTTTTTATATTCGGCCGAAACCGAATATTCGGCAAAAGTTGCCGAATTAATTCGGCCGAATAAACCGAAACTAATTTTGGTATCCATCTCTTCATACGCAATAAATTTAAACAAAACATATACTGGATTAGATCTTATCCTATCATACAGCCTTTTTGGCGCTTGAAGAATAACCTCGTCTTCTGTACCAACTGCTTAAAGTTGATTTTTATCATTTCTGTGTAAGTGAACAAATGAAACGAACATATTCGTACAATTTAAACAAATATTTTAACCTTTTCTAAACTTTGCGTATCAGCGTTACATGCAGTAAAAAAGTTTCGGTTTCGGCCGAATTTTGCAGAAATATTCGGCCGAAACCGAATAATTGCGAACACCTTAGTTTCGGTCGAATAAATTAGGCAAACCGAACTTTCGGTGCATACCTAATCAAGATCATTAACGTTTACAGGCTTCGCAAACCTTTCTGCTTTTACAGAAATGTTTGTATAAAGCGTAGATCTCCCGCTGACAACTATGATTCGTCTTAGGATCGTGGCACTACAAACACTTTCTGCTTTTTCAGTACCCTTCATTGCGATTTGAATGTAATTAATACTAAAATTTTTGTAGATCACGACTCGGTGAACATTTTCCTCTCCCAGTTGCTGGAGAAGGCTGTGGTGGATTTGCGAACCTCCGGATGTTTGAAGGAACTCGATTATGAAGATGAGAGCTTGTTGGAGGCGACGGGAGGTGGAAGAATCGCATCTTTCTACTACCTCAGTCACTTGACCATTAGGTAAGCTTTTAGATTTCTAATTGAAAATACGTTGAAGATTAGATCAGCAAGATTTAATATTAGGATTTTGATTCACTTATTAGGATTTTTTGAGATCAGTCCTTGCTTTGCAATGAAAGTTAAATGGACAACCCAAATAAAACCATTTACCCAATAATTCGTGGATGTTTTTCCAAACGTCAATATGTTGAAATTCACGAGTTTACCTATTCTTATTCCAAAGGGGCCTCAAGTAGGACTTAAACGGGAAAACGAACCTATTTTTCCTGCACTGGCTTATTTTAATAAAATCAAGTGAATACCACAAGACTGAATTATTTCATTTTCCAGAATGCTTGGCGAAAAAATGAAGCCCGACTCTTCGATTGAAGACATCCTTCAACTTCTTTCCGACGCTCAGGAATTTCATGAACTTCCGGTGCGCCACAACGAAGACGCCGTCAACAGGTACTTCCCCGTGAATTGTGTACGTCACACTTCCCATTATGACGTCATTATTTCGTGTGCAGCGAACTTGCCAATGACCTACCGGTGAAAGTGGACGCAGTTACTTACGACTCGCCACACACCAAAACACTTCTGCTCCTTTACGCCCACTTGTGTCGGACTCCACTGCCTTCTACTGATTACGTCACTGATCTCAAATCTGTTCTCGACCAGGCGATTCGAGTCTTGCAGGTTCGCTGTTTCTGTTATGTGATCTTATTATACTTTGTGTTGGTCGATTTATAGCTTATTACCACTAATATATGTTTGAATTACATTTTTATGTGGTAGCATAACTCACCAGTTTTTTTTATTAGAATGGTTATGTCATTTTTATCAAGTTTGTCCTCCGTACTGAAAGATGGTTTCAGACAAGAGTTTCAATTTATTGGTATTGGTTTCGTCCTATTTAATGGAAAAAAGGCTACATGTAGTCATAGTTAATTGGGAATAAAGTCTTGGAACTTTAAGTGGTCATGGAATACATAGGCTTATAGGCTGTGAAGGCGCAAAAAGGATTGCAAAAGTTTGTCACTAAAAACTTTAAAACCCATCGACGGCAACCATAAATCATTTTTTAGGCTTTTGTTGACGCAAGCGCCGAACGAGGATGGATTGTGACGTCATTAAGGTGTATGCACGTGATCCAGATGGTGACGCAAGCAAGTTGGTTTCAGGAAAGCAGTTTTCTGATTCTTCCACACGTAGAAAGAAGTGGACTTTACGTTTTCGAGTAAACTTCTTTATTCTATGGAGACATTCCGGAAAAATAATTTCGCCTGTTGGCATCAAAGAATGAAAAAATTAAAAACTTGTTGATGCTGATGATGTCAATAGGCCAAATTATTATTTCTGTTTAATAAAATGTAATCCTGACAGGCTGAATCCTGTAGTCATTTCATGACATTTTTTCTTGTTATATGACAACATTAGCTACATTATTTATGACATAGTATTGGTATTTACCAAAATAGAAGATAATATTACAGCAGTGTTGTCCTTACATACATTTCATAAAAGTGTTTTGTTTAATGCGTGGTACTGCCAGCGACGAATGCGTTTTAGGATGTAACTCTTCTTGTATGTCCTAAAAAATGGCAAATTTATAAAAAAAAATTTGGCAACTCTGTTAAAGCGACCAGATAACTCAACGCAAAAAAAAATAATATTTTGTTTTTGCAGCGAAATCCGTTTTGGAAAACGAGTCGTCGAGCAACTTCCAGAGCTGATGACTGTTTATAGAAAACAACCGAATGTTGTGCAAAAGATTCTTTGTCGCAAATTTCCTGAAAGAGAAGCAAAGAAGGTAGGAAGTACACTCACGTTTTGCATCAATATTGTATTTTTATTAACCATGTTTGTTTATTGTATAAATGTTTCCATGTCATTCCAATTTACTGGCAGCATAAACTTTTAAATGATTTTTGACATTTTGGTGAAATAGATTCTATTGTTGCTGCTATATTTCCTTGCTCTTATGTTAGTCCATTGGAATCGTGTTTAATATCGTGCATGTAGCATTCGTTGGCGCATTTGTGTAGTTTACAAAGACTACACTGTGCAGCGTTACCCTATTTAAAACCAATTATTTAAAACACTGGTTGACAATTTAATGTTTTGTAGAAGAATATGTAGCGTGAGTTTATTTGCAAATATCCCTTTTTTCAGATTTGCGACCACCTTAACCGTTTACCTGCTGTGGACGTATCGTTGAGCGTGAGGGGTTGGTGGGCATCGAACACGGTAAACGAGGATCGAAGGAGAGTTCCTCCAAACTACGGTAAAATGACACTATACAAAAGCTTTACCTCGATTTTAGATATCAAACGTCGTTGAATCAAAAGTTTTGTTCATGGCGATGAAAGTATGAACCACATGTACCACTATTCTCAAAATTAAAAGTTTTTTAGCCGTTTATGATTTAATGCATATTTTAGTCTAATGAGTTTGTCTTTATAGAACGGGACATCCGGGACCCCTCGTCATGGTTGAGTGTGCACGCTGATCAGGAATATTTCCTAACTGTGGATCTGCGACGTCGTGGCGTTAAATACTCAGTAAGTCGCTCAAAACAGTTTATAACGCAGCAATATTTCATGCAGTCGCATGATTGGCAGGATCGCCCCACTGCACAGGTCCTTACTTGGCGATCACAGCTATCGTATCGAGATTACGATAGAATTTAAAAAAATATTGCTTCGACTAGTCAGGAAAAAGTGACTGATCCAGCTAGGCTGCAAAGCCTGTGTAAACCAAAAAAAAGTTACGTTACGTTTATATTAGGTACTATACTATGACAGTGTCTTGTTATGTTTTGTTAAGATTTTTGGAAGCTTGGAAATATAATGATCACATTTATCTTAGAACAATTAATCACAAACACGACATGCGCACACATGTCAATACAGAAACGCACCCTATCTACAACGTATAAGGTCTATAATATAATAACAAAGACTCGATTCTGGACAAACAGTTATTTGTGACTATAACGTCTGTACGTTATGTGTTTAGTTCCAATATAGCGTGGTTCGTAACATCTTGGCCTTTTTTCGACATTTGAATAAATCTACACTTTCTTCCACATTATACAGAGGTCAGACGACAAATCCCTTTCTCCTCGTTTTCCAAAACCTAAACTGGAAGGTTGGTTTCTTGTTCTTGGCGACCGTGAACGTCGCGAACTTATAGCACTGAAGCGTATCAGCACATTGAAAAGTCACTCAAGCGAGAGAATGTCCTTTTGCACACCAAAGTTCGTTGGAAGGTAAAATTAATTTTTTCTGACCAAGCTTGTTGTTACGCATTAGCAGTGGTTTTTAGGCGGTAGAATATGTAGGTAGCCATCATGCCCCACTCTGGTGATGAACGAAAATACATCTTAACTCAACTCCGTTGTCTTTGGCAATGTAGCATTTTGTATCACATTTAAAGGCGGGTGATTATCTCATTCGCCCTCACCTAAATCAATTCCTTCACCATTGTTCGATGGAACAAGTTGTTTGGTTATTGTGGTCAATTGTGTCTTCTGGAAAAAGCTGATTAGTTGGCTGACAGCCTAATGTTTTCAATAAAACTTAGCTTGCACTTTCTCTAATCTTTCATGTTAAACGATTGGTTTTCACTTACAGTTAGTTGGGCAAGTTTTAATATTGTGCGCTTTACGTCATTTCCGAAAGTCGCATATTTTTTTAC
Organism: Ascidia mentula; assembly: GCF_947561715.1. NCBI lineage: Eukaryota > Metazoa > Chordata > Ascidiacea > Phlebobranchia > Ascidiidae > Ascidia > Ascidia mentula. Next base: position 16,101,157 of record NC_138568.1, on the reverse strand, counting down.
CATCCACAGAACGGTTCTAACCCTCTGGCTTGTCTCCGATTCCTACCTCGGTTTGGACCAGCTGTATGACGTCAGACTTGACGTCATCGAATCGGATATTGCGTCCCAAATGAACCAGGAAGTTTTGGCGCGCGGAGAGGAATTCTAAAGATATTCTACGTGAATTGATACGTTTACTTAATGCTTAATTGTGGTGCAATGTTGTAAGCGTTGTGCGGAGTCGTGGCTTTGGAACAGATAATTTCGAGTAGCACTGCAAAAAGGGAATTTTTCGGCATTAAACCGTCAAGTTTTTTTACTAGTTTTTGGTTTAGCTGCTAACAGTTTTCCATATGAAGCTGTTCCAATGTCTCAAGTTGTTGTATACATAGGGCGTACATGTCTAATATTTAACATTTTTGGTTAAATTAGGAGACGCGCTCATATTGTTGCATATGCAGAACAGATCACTAAACGTTGGTAGGAATCACTTTCTTAAATCAGTTTATTTTCGGTAAAAAATCGATTTCGAAAAGTTTTGTATTTCTGAAATGTTGTTAATTTGGTTTTGACGAAAGGTTTAAAATCATCGGGTTGAAATTCAAACATACTAAACTTCACGCTTGAATGATTTTGCAATTTTATAGTTGGTTGGAGGGTTTGCGCGAATCAGTAAAACAACATACAGCATTTTGTTACGAAACGAAAATTAAGTTCCATCGAATATTTATGTTCCGATCGGTATTTTGTCCCGAATGTTTGTGGTGTATTTCATGTTTATTCAAAATATAATTCCAGCTGCGAGACGTCTTGCTTTTCAGTATTCGCCCAAATCGCCTGGATATCTTGAAAATAATGAACACTTGTGCAGGTCCAAGTTTGATTCATTCGATAGCAGGGGTGTGTAATTCCATTCGCAAAAACGTTTTTCCAAAAAGTTATGACTAGGTATTACGTTTTTCCAAAAAGTCATGACTAGGTATTATTATCACAGTCATATGTGAATTTTAATACAGTTGATCTCATTAGAAAGTGTGCAAACGTCATAAAATTGGTGTTGCTGGTCTATAAACTATATTGTGTGGAAATATCATGCCGCTACCTCATAGAACAGGTTCAAATTTTGTTACGTGGTGTTTTTTGTCGTTGGATACTCAAACCACCTCACGGACGACCAAAAGGATTTTCGCGATTGATGCATAGCTTGTTAACTTGCGTTTCCGCGAAGAAAGTAATAGTATAACTTTTATGTGCAAATGAGTCATAACAACCAATGAGAGCTGCAGACAGATTTCCACTTATGGTAGCCTACCTTCCGCGGTCACTACTGTCATTTTTTTTAAATGATGTATATTTCACGCAGAAATGAACACAACTTCAAACGATGTAGGCTATCAAAAACAAAACACCAGCATACAAATTTAAAAAAAATTTAAATGTAAAGTAAAACACAATAACTACCTAAAAATATCAAATATAACCTTGTCACAACTATGTTTTAACGATAATTTTTGCTAGGTATGTTGAGGCAGAAATACCTGCAATTTTGGTTGCGAGCATCTAAAAAGGCAGATAGTGCTGAAGTCTCCTAATGTAGGCGAACCGTGGGTTTCCGGTCAAGCCAATCACCGATCGGTTGGGAACTTCTGTGTAGCATAGAAATCTGTACGAATACTTACGGTAGTGTAGTATTTCAATGCAAATACACAACTAAAAATAGCAGGAGCTGTGTTTTGAGATTCTCACAGATGTTTATATTACAAAGACTTCTTTGTGGTTCAAGTTTACCGATAAGATGGGTGCCCTTTTTGTCAATCACTTGGTTCGATGAAGCATATCGTGAAAGATCCAGTGTTTCATGACAACAACAAAGCAGTAAACCATGACTCAGCATTAGGGTGCTGATGTTTTGACATTCTCAATTCGCTTGTAAGTCCAATTGTTTGTGCTGAAAACGTACAGAGCTTCGAACGCTTCTTTCTGCAATCAAATCACGATTCGCGCGTTTAGCAGAATGCGGAAGTTTTTATAAACACAGAACATTTCAAACATTGGCACCAATGGCACGTCACATGTGCTTCTAAAATCACCAAAGAGACGATCCTCGTCAAAACTTTTTTGTGGTGGTCAAAAATTAAATGGCTTTAAGTGGCTTAACTTTGATGTACAGAAGAAATACATTTTAGAAATACTATTACCCTGTACAGAAGAAATACTTTTTTGCTAACAAAATTCCTACAGAAATTTAACAAAGTCAGGATTTTTTCTAGCAAGGGTGTTGTAAACCTGTTATTATGCCTTATCTAAAAGGAAAAGTTTGCTTGGTAACTGGAGCTTCTCGAGGCATTGGAAAAGGAATTGCTCTTCAACTGGCATTGAATGGTGCAACATGTTATATAACCGGAAGAAGTTTGGAGAAACTTAACCTTGTTAAAGAAGAGGTTTATACATTATGTATAATACATATAAAAAAGTTTGAAATAGAAATATAACCTAACATATCGACATCAACTGCAAATTCACCGCAAAATGAAATAGTCTTTGTCCTGCTAGATACAGCCTACAAGATTGTTTTCAGTCACCAGCTGCACTGATGAGAAGGAATGCTTACAGCTCTATGCAGCACAGTTACATTTATTTTATGTGACTTTTTGCTAGGCTGAGGAAAGAGATGCATGTGGAAGATGTATCCCCATTCAATGTGATCACAGTGATGATGCTCAAGTTAAACAACTATTTGAACAGATTGCAAATGAGAATGATGGACAGCTGGACTTGCTTGTAAACAATGCCTACTCTGCTGTCAATGTAAGTTGCAGTTGTGCTTACTGGTGCTCATTGGTTATCTGTTAGCTCTGTTGAATTAGACACATTCTAAAGATGCAAAAAAGTATTTACACAGCACATTGGTTTGCCCATTTATTTATATATATACTGGAAATTCAAAACTAATTACATAAAAGAAGCGGTAAAAAAACAAATGAAGATTTGTAATATTGTTCTTTTTTTGCCACACAATAATTTTTTGTATTTGTGTGGTCAAAACTATTGTTTTTATACTACTTTTTTTAATATTGTTGTGCGACTACGTGATGTCTGATGGAGCATATTAAGTGGTATATATTTTCCAGTGGCTGATAGAACATGCAAAAGAAAACTTTTGGGATCAGCCAGATGATGGATGGGATGTACACAACATTGTTGGTTTGAGGTATTGATGTTGCAATCACACTAACTTCAGTTATTCATTTTTTTGTGGGCAGAAAACTTTTGACACTGGTGTCTCAAACTTAATGTGATACAAATCATTTGTGTTTTTATAGGAATAATTACATTTGTGCTGTGCAAGCTTCACGACTTATGGTGAAACGAAGAAAAGGACTTATTGTAAATATTTCTTCAATGGGTAGTGTTATGTATGTTCAAACACCTCCATATTCCATTGGCAAAGCTGGAGTAAGAAACTGTTACTATAACACGTTTGAACATAAAAATATCCAAACCCAAATTCCACAGAAAGATAAAATGACCAGGGATTGTGGAATTGATTTGGAACCATTTAATGTTGCTTTTGTATCTTTGTGGCCGGGGGTGGTTCGAACTGAAACGGTCCTGAGTGCAAAAGAGAGAATAGGATTGGAACCAGATTCACCCGTTGAGTATTGTCATATTATTTATCCATATTGTACCTGTTTGCAAGACAACCAACTTTTTTATGTACATATGCATAAAATTATATGAAATGCCTATTGGCCAGTGCAAATATTTTGTGTAAAATGAACCCAGTCAAATGCATGCACTGAAAAAAGAACTAAATTACAAACAAATATCTTTTTAGAAAATTTAAGTTGTTGCTACAACAGCTGTCATTATAGCTAAATCTGTTTGTCAAGATTGACAGTCGAATGACTTTTAAATTTTCCATGTGGATATTTGTGATCATATTATTCTATTTAAAGCACTGTGTCGTCCGTTTTGAATTACTGTTGTTAAATTGTAATTGAAACTGCATGTTTTGTTTTTACAGCTTGCTTGGCTGCTGGAAAATGGAGAATCAACAGAATTTACTGGAAAATGTATTGCCAGTCTATTAGCAGGTGCATGTTAAGTACTTAAATTTGTGTCCTTGAATATTCTTTTTTGTCTGAGATTTTCAGAGACAAAACTAGAGGTATATTGTACTAACCTAACAAGTGCTTCTCAGCCCTTTTTCCAAAGCAAAACCTGAAGTTTGCAAGACGCTGCATAAGCAAATAGCTGTTGTGATTTAAATTAACTTTCTTAGGTTGGTGTTTTTGTACATCAAATGCACATTTGCAACAGGTTTACAAATGCAGTGTTTATTTTCCAGATCAGAATATAATGAAAAGAACTGGACAGGCTTTTTTCTCTTCAGATATTGCTGCTGAATTTGACATCAAAGATATTGATGGTAATTTACTATGACTGTTTAATATTTCAGAATACTTCCCTATGTTACTAACTACATTTTGTTGGATAAAAGCTTTGTGATTTAAACATGCCCCTCAACCAGCTAAACAACAAAACAAATTGATTTTCTTCATCGGGATAATATAATTGTAACAGACAAGGCTGATTCAACAACACCAGTTTCTCAATGTTTAATTTAAACCCAAACAGATTGCGTAATTTCTCAATGTTTAATTTAAACCCAAACAATGTTTAAATTTTTTAGATTGCGTAACAGTTGTTGCCCACAAATGCCCAAATTGCCCATTTTTTCTCAGAGCCACCTAATATTCTCCACTACCCCCTTATAATTTGTCCCTCAGGGGCGCTGGCGTCCACTAGGAGAGCCACAGATCTGAGCAAACATTATTTTAAACTTACCCAGAGTAAGCAGTATAATGTAACATATTATTGTGATCAGGTCAAATCCCTGCAAACATGAGAAGCATCAAGAGCATGGCAGCTGTTTCTGGAGCAGCGTGGCTCAGTAAATACATACCTTCCTTTATTAAAGTGCCTTTTGGTGTCCTTACAACCTTAGTTTCTTATAACAAACATAATGAAAAAAAGGAACCAACCAAATATGCATGATATGACTTGAGTTCTTAAAATGATAAAGTGCCATGGTATTTTTGGGCCATACTATACGAAGTTAATCGTGCAGTATTTGGCACAATGCACACCTTTTTTTTTACCTGTTGAATGAGACCTCTTATGTCTAAACAACATGCATTTCGCTGCACTGTCTGCAGCTCAGTGATTATTTTATGGCTCTTTTGCTTGTATATGTTGTCAACATTTCTTTAATATTTTCCGTTAATTTGGACTCCTGATGAGCATTCTTTTTTTGATCATTTGTATTTTAACTGTATGCAGCATTGTGGAAGTTGTACTAATTCCCCCATTAAACTATACACGAGTGTGATATAAACTGCCTTTTATTTTGTGTTACTTAAAAGCGACATTCTCTATCTTTATGTTTTTTTGCATTATTCAGTCAAAGACCAGTAGGTTCCATTACATTTTTCCCAATGCATCATTTCTTTTGTTTGAATTACAAAAGTGTAAAGATTTTCAGGTTTACTTATAAAATTGTGTCAACAGCAAATAGTGTTTTATGTCAAAATAATTGTTTAGTATTCAAAAATATCCCACTACGTGTGGCAGACGATTTTTGAATATGAAAGTTTCTGTACAAAAAAGAATAACAACGAAAAACAAAGCAAAGCTAAGCCTAAAGTTCTGGGTAAATTTTCATTACCCTAAACCACATGAAGACGATTATAACATCTCCAACTGGGAGATACCCTTTAACAACGCGAACTGCTAGAAATGAAGTAGAGAAGAAATTCTTTATGACAAAAGCTCGTATGCCGGATGGTGATCGTCAACCACTCTTTGTGCGTAATTTGAATGCAGACCCGTCAGTACTACCAAACAGAACAGACTGATTTCTGTGGTCTTTGTGACATTCTCCATCGGTTTGTATCGAGAATTCCACTAAACCGGAGAATTTGAGCAACATTGAGATAGTAACGATGGCCAGAAATCACCCCCCCCCTCCCCCCCCCCTATTTGTGGGTGCGTCCTTATTGGTCACAATCAAGAAAAAATTTTGTGAGACATACTTGGAATGTGAACTGAGGAATAAAACCTGTATTTGCTTTGGAGACGGAGGCACCGCGGAGTTTGTGCTGACATGCATTTGCAAATACGTACGCTTGAAGGATATATTTAGTTCGACCGAGTGTTAACATTCAGGGGATTAGCAAGGGTGGGTGCAAAACCCTTCTCGGAATTTGCAAACCAGTATCGATAATCCTGACAACCCCGCTATTATCAGCTCCTCATTTTTCTGATATTAGTTTTAGTGATATTCTGTTTGCTGAACAGCAAATATTCAAGTAAATAACAGGGTTATTTTTAACACCTGCTTGGTAAACACCACTGTAGTCAGGATGTGCTTGGGAAGCCTGCAGTGTAAATATACCTCGTTTTGATTGAAAGGTCAACGGTTTTACGGCGCGGTTTTAATTCGAAAAGTCCTTTTATCTACACAAGTTTGGTTTAATGTTTAACCGGTTAACCTCCTCAATTGCTGCATGTGTGGTGAACAACAAATGTGCAGCAAAACACCAAGTCCACATTCCAGTACTCACTTAATTTCTTTTTTGTTAAAATTGAAACGAGTTCTGCTTTTTTTTATTACATCGAACTACACACAACAATTCAACGTGCTGGCGCTGAAACCATCTTTAGAATGGCTTCTTAATATAGTTCGACCCCCAACCCTTACTGGTGAACAAGAACATTGCAGATGTCCAAACTAATATAAAATGCTTTAGTAGATTATGGAAGCCTTAATGCAAAAACAAATATACGTACAACGAATTGGCAGTGAATAAAAATTAATTCAAGCTCATTTTTTTAGTGTGAAATATTTCAAACAAGGCAGCGCAATCACTTATAATACATCGATCAGAAAATAAATTGTTCAGAATTCGTCAGACGCTTTGAATGGTCGTAGGCACCGTGGCTTGTGTTAAGACTGTGGCGGGAATGTATATAGTACGTTGGTGATTCAGGGTTTGTTTCATTTCCTTTCTGCCTTTGTCTGAAAATCACAAAAGTTTTGTACATCCTGCAATTTGGCAAAAAACGCTATTGTCACGCCGTGGGTGTATTTCAAGTTCCTTTATTGGCCATTAACACTATTTGAGTTGGTTTCCCCAAGTTTTCAATTGATATATTTATGTATATTTGCTATGCTGGTATTCATCATGAGCATGGAACAAAGCATATAAATCCAACAAAAATATGTAAATGTAAAACGAAACAACATGGGGACACAATTCTACGTTTACTCAAAATCTACATCATCTCAATATTATGTGATTACGTATAATGTATACATTATAATGTTTTGAGATAGCAAAGAAAGCGTTCTGTATATTGCCTGATGGACCTACTTGATGCAAGTATTATACCATGACTCCACACCAAGGACCACCAACAACCGAGGCATAAAATCCAAACTGTGAGCATTTGAGTTATTCCAACACACAAGTTGACGAAAATCGCCTTGCCAACGTTAATATCCGGTCTTTGCGTTCGTGCTCCACAGAAAAGGAAGCACAAAGAAGAAAACATGGTTCCTGCAACACGAAAGTTACAACTTCGATAAAAAAAAACATGTCAAGGTTTTGATACCATGGTATCAATGCAGACAATGCATTGTCTGCTCATTGCTGAAAACCAGCAGTTTGAGCTAGGAAAGTTTCGTTTCAAATTATATTCACCAAAACATTTCATCATTCGACCAAAGCCAAATAATTGGTCACAGCCTTTATGAAAAGCATGTATGTCGTTGAAGTTATCGACGTTTGTACAGAAACTGGAAAGATAGTGGTGAAAAGGAAAATAGCATGCAATTTTTTTGTTTCTTTGACAAAAGGCGATATTTCCCTTTGTCAGTAATTTACCCTGCAATGGCGCCAATCCTATTGATATATCTGTCATCAGTATTCGTATTGCTTTATGCGATTGGCTATCCTCAAATTCACTTCGTTTGACGTTGTACAAAGACGAGTAATTGGAAAATGCGTGTACACTCACCCAGACCAGGAGCGGAATTCAAGCATACGAGCATGCGAGCTGACCAACGATTCACTATTGGAATGTAAGAATACAAGTCATTTTCAGTAGATGGGCTTACAACGTGTTGTATTTTTGTTGTTGATGATGCGGTTTGAAGGCTTTCTCCCAACGGACCCGGCTGTGTAATAACAACTGGCTCTGTATGGTCTTGGACCTATAGAATAACAAAAAAGTTGCTAGTAATTACTCTCATAGTCATAAACTATAATAGATCCATGCAATACCTTTATGGAGACCGAATCCTGCTCTTCCATCTCGCATTGACTTTGAGTGCAGCAATAGCAGAAAAACCTACCTATTGTACTTTCTCCTTTGTACTGTTTACGACTACAACATAAGAACAGTCAACGGATATATCTCGGTGGTATCAGCATGCTGCCCTAGTCCTGCGGCACAGTGGGTTATCGCTTACCTAAAAATTTTCTTATCTTATATATGCAAACATTTACGGACGCATTAAGCCACTAATAGAGGAAAAATTCCGCAAAACTTCAACGGATAAACCTTGCTGTAATTTATTAACCGAGGGTTTTCACCCACGTGGCCGATCGTCGTACAATGGACCTGAAGTTTACCAAGCCACAGGATCATCGTCGTAAACCTGCCTATATGCAAATATAACGCGTGTTCAAACAAAAGGTTTACGGCTGCACGATCTCCTCTTTTCCCTTTGTTGACACGGCGGTAAATCGGCCTTCCATCTTGCAAAGTGGAAATAACGTTTGAGCGAAGTGGTTGTGATTTCCAAGTCAAACACGAGTTTAACAGAATGCAGTAGTTTAAAATCAAGGATAGAAGTTTTGATAAAGTCTAAAAACTAAATGGGCAACAGCAGTAGGGTTTTGCCCACGCGTTGATAAAAGCAGTTTTATTTCCTGCAGATACAATGAAGTTAAGTCGTAAATGATAGAAATCTGAAAAAATGCAAACAATTCCTGAGGGTGAAGTTGCTCCAGGACCATCTAACTATGTAAGCGAAGCGAATTTGTGGTCGCTATTTATAAATCAAATTGTTTTTTTTTGCCTGTTTACATACATTGTATAACAGATAATTGTCATTAATACATAAGGAAGTTTTTCGTACGTATTATGTGTGCCTCAAAAACGCGTTCGGTTGTCAAATCTACAAAACAGAGCGTATTTTATCAGTAGACTATGGACTACCTTATAGCCTGTTGGTTGACACGCAGTGTAAGGGGGCATTTGCACCACGCTGCTGCCAGAGGTTGGAGGTATAACAGAAAAAAAACAGCAGTCCATATACAATGATAGCCGTGCGGTCAAATTTACCTCCAGTTGTTAGTATTTAGTTGTTCATATTCATCAAATTTCCCACTTTCTCGATTGCTTTTTTTTTAATACGGAATCCGAATATTGATCGCAAACCCTCCATGCAACGTGTTAGACTTAAATTAAAACAACGCTGTTTAAATTCGCGCTTTGCCGTTGGGGTTAATGCACGAGAATAGGATTGTACAAAGCAAACTCTAACGCTATAAAAGAATGATTTATTAAATATATCGCTACATCGAAATTCTAAACGGGTTGACTGACTTTTCACGACTAATTGCCCACGTAAATTTATAACGTCACTGAATATTCGGATTCGGATTCGGAATGAACCGAACATTGGCTGCAAGTATTCGGATTTGTTTGTCTGTTTGCAAAGTGCAGAAATGTCGTTTTTTTCACTTATCTTTTACTTTGATTTTACTTCAGCCAACGACAACCGGTCAGCCGGGAGTTCCCCTTAACATTGTACACGTCATCCAGCAGCCTCAAGTTGTAAAACCAAAAAGACGTTCCTTGATTGCTCGGAGTTTGACATCGGTTCCAATACTGCCACTATGGGTGGCCCTTGTTCTTTGCGCCATCAACGCTCTACTGCCTGGAATAGGTACGAGTTTTCCTATGCATATAACTCTCCAGCCTGGGAATACTACAAACATATACGTACCAGATCAAAACCACTATATTCTACCAGCCATTTCACTGCAGTTTATGTTAGGCCCGCATATCAAAATTTTCGAAACCTTTGTTTTCTAGGTACGATGTTGGCTTCACTTTTGCTGTTTTGCATTGGCGACAAATCGGATTCCTGGCAGAAAAAAATAGCTTCTTTTTGGACTGTTTTCGTAATTGGCCTGATGCAATTGTGCTTCATACCAATCTGTTATTTTGGGTTGTACTGGAGTGTCATATGGGGCATCAAGCTGGTTTCAAAGGCCTCAAGTAAGTCTATCTGACAACTTCGGTTGCATGAATGGCAACGGCAAAAGTTAGCATGGAATTCCAGTTTAGGTTTAACTTCACAAACTCACGAAAATTGCTTTGATGATCTCCTTCCAGAAAAATTTTAAATACTTGTCCAGGACCTGAAGGCCTAAAAATGGAAAATTTCCCACAGTCTACGATAAGGCTTCCTGGTGATGATAAGGTATCCAATCAACCAAACCAACAAGTCGTTCAAACCACAACATCCATCATGTACCAAGAATTTTACGCCTGTATCCCGATCCTTCCACTATGGTGTGCTGTAATATTATGCGTATGCAATTGCATCGTCCCTGGATTCGGTAGGAAACTTTAATAGGCGGTTTCGGTTTCTCCTAGTAAGGCTTTTATGTTGCTTTAAACCGTGCTGTTTGCTTGTGTAGGTGCAGTATACGACTGAACTTTAGGAATTGAAATATATAATTTGTACATTCCAAATAGTTTTGCATGTTATTTGTTTGGTTTCGTTGCTGGCTCTATGTAGAATTCATTTCGTAATAAATAAATAGTTTAAATGGGAGAAAACGTATTTTTTTGAGTTGGGCTATGTTTTGTTGTTCTATTTCATAAATCGTTTTCTTAGGTACCTTGGTCGCATCGTTCAGTCTCTTCTACTGTGGTACGACTAACCATCCATCTGCCAGCAAACTTCAGGCATTTTTAGTGCTATTTATCAGTGCCTGGCTTCAACTGGTCTCTTTTCTAACTGTCGGCTACATATGGAGTGTAGTCTGGGGATATGCATTTGTCACAAAAGCAGGTATACTCATTAATGTTCATTGTTTGTTTTTTAAATATTCATTAGAACGCATGTGGTTGCAATTCCATATTATCCACAGTTATATCTGAGGGATGCTCTAAGTCAGTTGGCACTGTTAAAACGATTGTCAACAAGTAGTCATTTTGGGCGCCGATGTAACTATCGTTAAAATTTGTAAACTGCTAATAATTAAATTAACATTTCACCTGAAATTCTGTAAACTTTAAGCGCACTTTAGTGCAAAATGTTTTGAAATGTATGCCGAAAACCCAAATATAGAGCGATACTGCCTGACGACCTTCGCATTAAAGAAACTAAAACTCGTACGAACAATAACTGATTTTTCGAATGAAATTGTATGTGGCATACTTAATGTTTCAATAGCTTTATTTCGTGAAGCGCAATTCGTTTTTTTTTTCAGTTCTTTACGCCCAGGGACAGCAAGTGATTACCACAACCACCATATTTCGCACACAAGATGGCGTATCTGAGCTTTCAAACGACATAAACAACGTTTAAATTGTTTTTCGAGGCAAAATCCGTCTTTTTCTGTGTTCATAATAATTGCTGCTAACATTTAATTGCTGCTCATGCACGTTTTTATTTTCCATTGCATTCTTTTTCCTCTCTTTTAAATATCCACTTGTCCTTGTGTATACGTCAACAATATGTATGTAAAGTTACAGATGAGCTTTTCCTTTTTGTAACACTATAAACAGATCAAAGTTTTGTCCAGAGGTCATCAATTTTTCAAAATTCGACAGATTGCAGTCAATGAACTATAGATGATAAAACAGAAACGAGATATATTGACTTACCACAGTTTTGGCACGAAGTAGCTAATTACTTGTTCATAATAATTTAGGAACTAATGCCGATGCTGAATTGTCTCACCTCCAGCGAAGGCTTTTGCTAACCCAGTTATCTTGTACGGTAAATCCTATTGATCATAATGACCACTGGTAGCAGTCAAGCTACAAAAATAAACCCATATCATAGGCGTCTGGAAAAACTGACACATGCTTATCAGGGTTGCAAATTGGAACCACAAATTACAACAAAATATTTACCACCCCCCAGGAATCTGCGGGCGCCCATGACTCATATGATTACACTATAAAAACTTACGGAAACCCATGTGGCGGAGTTGTATATTCTTGGGATTGTAAACATTTGTTGGAAGATATTTGGCTAATGCATTTCAACCAAAAACACTTTTTGTTTGTTGAAATTATTACGAGACGCCACTGGAAATTTAACGACGAAAAGTTTGAAAACCACTGGTGTACTTCCCCCTATCTACCTCCTGGTCTGTACAGAAAGACGAAATTCTTGTTTCTAGAAACTACAAGCCGTCAGTCACCAACACCGTCATGTCTTATGCTTAGTTGGCATAAACGTCATCTTTTCATCAAAGATATATTGCTTCACAAACTTGATTTCGAAAAGCTAATTGACGATTTCGCTCTTTAGTGTTTAACCATACTGTACCATGGTATCATACTTGGTAAACGCAATATTTGTACATTTTGAGAGAACTTACAACTTTCGTTGGGTCCAGCAGAATCTTTAACCCAGCACTTGTGTCCGGTAGAGAACGCGTATGCGTATAAAACATTCTTCTAAAGTATTTCAAGTCAAAACCTTCCGGCGGAAAACTAAAAAAACGTGTCTAAATGTGCAGTTGCTACATTTTACTCAAGTAGGACAGAAATTGACTCTCGCATATAAAACATTCGAATATCGAATACAAAAGCTTATGTATTACCTTTGTAGGCAGAAATGCAATCAGTATCTTGTTTGGTGATAAGCTCAATCAATGCTTGTTCTTTCATTAACGACCATGATGTTTATTTCAGAATAGTCAGCTTTTTTCGGTGTTTGTTAAAAACTTTTAAAGATGGACATCCGGTCACCATGTGGTGTAGTTGGCGATTACGTTGAAGTTTTTCAGGACGGCAGCAGGAAAATTACAATTAATGACAACAACGCAGTAATATTCCATGCAATGGTATGATTGGCAGGATCGCCCCACTGCGCAGGTCCTTGCTATCGTATCGCGATCATTAGGTTTGCAGGCTTGGTAGCCCAGGCATTGCAGCCTATAGCTGGATCAGCCAATTACAACAATATATCATATTGCAAAAGTCGGTTTTCACAGTTACCACAGACAACACAACTTTTAAATTTAGAGAGGATAAATAAAGTGCTATCGTTCAGAATTGTAAATATGTTGGTGAAGCTGTACCTTTGGTTAGTTGTATAAAATTCCTGACAGGTCTGGTTAATTTGATTTAAACGTATACATATAATTTATTTCTAATGTACCATGTGTCGCTTCTTCGGCGCATGTGCGGCGAGTGACATAATGTTTTATGTTGACCTATAACATTACCCCCACCTTTATGGAAAATACTACTACACGGGTTTTTTCCAAACTTGATCCACATATAAGTATGTATAAATCAGAAATCTGTTCGAATTTTAATGATTATAGGCGTAAACAGGGCCACCGCCTCTTATTTTTGTTTATAAATTTGAGTTGAAATACTTCACGAAATCGTTATATTCGCACATATTTCTATGTTACATGACGTAATTTGGGGTTTCCCCAATTTTCTGATCCTATGAAGGCACATTTGTTAACGAACAATTGTGGGGCTTGACTAAAATCCTGACTGCCTGACTCGCCTGACTTGCCTGACTTTAGCACCAGTGTTTCCAAAAAAAATTCAGGAAAAATAGCCATGTAATCTGTGCGTTGCAATTGCCTGACTTTCGTGAATGTGTGTTGGAATTGCCTGACTTTCGTGAATGTGTTTTGGAATTGCTTGACTTTCGTGAATGTGTGTTGGAATTGCCTGACTTTGTGATTGTGTGTTGGAATTGCCTGACTTTCGTGAATGTGTGTTGGAATTGCCTGACTTTCGTGATTGTGCGTTGCAATTGCCTGACTTTGTGATTGTGTGTTGGAATTGCCTGACTTTCGTGAATGTGTGTTGCAATTGCCTGACTTTCGTGAATGTGTGTTGGAATTGCCTGACTTTCGTGATTGTGTGTTGCAATTGCCTGACTTTCGTGAATGTGTGTTGCAATTGCCTGACTTTCGTGAATGTGTGTTGGAATTGCCTGACTTTCGTGATTGTGCGTTGCAATTGCCTGACTTCTGTGTTTTGGAATTGCCTGACTTTGACTTTCGTGAATGTGTGTTAGAATTGCCTGACTTTCGTGATTGTGCGCTGTCATTGCCTGACTTTCGTGAATGCGTATTGGAATTGCCTGACTTCTGTGTTTTGGAATTGCCTGACTTTCGTGATTGTGTGTTGGATTCGCAGAACATTCTCATCTTCAGACTTTCTATAGGTCTTTCAAGGGTCTAAGTAACAGCGCAAATACTCCCAATCACACAAAAGCTGCGCAATTCCTGCGCCCATACTAAAACAAAAGTCATGCATTTAAAATACAAACATATGCAAGTCAGGCAATTGCAACGCACATTCACGAAAACCAGGCAATTACAACACATAATCACGAAAGTCAGGCAATCAGGCGACTTTTCCTAAAAATAGTTTTGGAAACACTGCTGTTGAAGTCAGGCAAGTCAGGCGGGTCAGGCAGTCAGGATTTTAGTCAAACCGCAATTGTGCACTAGACCCGAACAGGGGTTTGGAAGACGCAATTCTAGTTTGGGAAATATGGATAATAGGGAAGAAATTACTTATGAAAATTCAAATTGTCTAGTGCCTGCTTTAGATCAACCCCTAGAGACTCTATCGAGGGAAATAAATTTGGTAAGAAACATTAACTTCATAAAAAATACTAGTTTTATAATCAATGTTGACTATGCAGGTTTCAGGTAGCGAACAGCCACCACATATTGGAGACACAAATATCCACACAACTGGACCTGTGTATAATGCACCAGTGCAGATCACTGTCCATCAAACTGTGTCACTTCAGCGGACAGTGGAACAACCCCACTCTTCAACACAGTCGAGACCTGCAAATGAAGAAACCGTTTTGCGTATGACATTTTATTGCAATTTCTAGCAATGCTCAAGTATTATTTAGTTGTGCTTGTTGTTCCATGATTTTGACATTAATTTTCAGATAATCATATAAAGTCCCTTCTGAGAGAAAAGGTAGAAGAGATTGCCTGTGGAGAATCTTCTTTGGCTGAAATCAGCAAATCACCAATATCGCCTGTAAATCTTGCCATGGTCAGCAACCCAGTGCAAATTGCTAATGAATTTGAAGCAGAAGGCTATAACAGTGAACTATTTTTTAAACAACCAGTGGGTGATATCTCTGTTGACCAATTGTTTAATTGTGCAAAAGAAAGAGCACAGCAGGATGCAGATCGGAAATTTAAATCCACACAAGTGAGAGCTAAAACCGCTCATGTAGAGAAGCATGCAAATGTAGTTGGTATAGTTGGACAGGCTGGTATTGGGAAAACAACCTCAGCAAAAAAGTGGGCACTCCAGGCATTGGCAGGGGAGTTGTTCCAAAACATATCTTTCTTTTTTTACATTGTTATTAGATTTATGGATTTCGAGAAAGAATTGACACTTTTTGAATTTCTTTTCTCCACTATGCTATCTTCCTTTTCATTCACTCAAAAACAAATTAAGAGTGTAATTAAATTGATTTTACATGATCATCAAGTGCTACTTTTGTTCGATGGCTTGGATGAAGCAGCATTTGATTTTTTTTCTTCAGAAGTCCCTATTCCCAGTTTGCATTCAAGAGCCAAAGCAGAGTATTTTCTTAAGCATTTAGCAGGTGGTAACTTACTGCCACACTCCAGAAAGATTTTTACATCACGACCAGTGCAACTATACCAACTTCATGCATCATACCGCCCAAGTTTTGTTGTTGAAATACTTGGTCTTAATCCAAGATCACAAGATGAACTTGGACGACAGATATGTGGCAGAAGTTACCGAGAAGTCCAACAAAAACTGACCCAGAAGTACAACCTGTTTGCTTATTGTTATGTTCCTGTTAATTTTGTTCTGACCTGCAACTTTTTGATGAGTTACACAGGAGATATTCAAATGATTTCTATGAGTAGGGTACTTGCTTATACAAGTTCTCAGTATGCAGTAACAAATCACTTAAAGCGCACAGAGCGTGTGCTAATAAATAAACTTGCCAAATTAGCATGGAACGGAATGAAAAAGAAAAAGATTGTTTTCAGTGCAGATGACTTGCTTGATACTGAAATAGACGTGTCCCTAGCTGAAGCCTTTCTTCATACTTCTGTGACCAAGAGAGGAAACCTTAAGTTAACCATTTTAAACGGTCACAAGCGCAAATATTTTTCTCACCTTATTTGGCAAGAGTTTTTTGCCGCAATTTACTTAATGATGGTTATGCCTCTGCCAGAGTTTAGACAACACTACAAGAAGTTGTTGGAAGACAGATGGGATGTAGTTTCATGGTTTGCCTTTGGGGTTTGTGACAACTTTGTTTCTGAACATGTCCAGCCCCTGATTTCTGGTTGGTCACAGACAGACACAAAGACTAAAATAAACTTGCTCAAAACCCTCATTGAGTTGCCCAGAGTGGTGGAAACAGGTGCTAGAGGAAATGATAAAGTGCAGACAACTTGTCGTTGGGCTCATGAAGCAAACAGTCCTGAAATAACAACCCTAGTCCACACCTCTCTACCCTCCCAACTTGGCCTGAGTTCCAGATCATTTGCAGATCTGGAAAATCTATGTTTTGTTCTTCGAGACCAGAGAGAGCACAAGGTATTTGTTTAGTTTTTTTTAGATGTTGCTATACCACTAATATTTAGTAAATATGGTTGATTACCGATAAAATTCTGATTTAAAGGATTGCCAAAAGTTGACTTTCAAACGTGATAAGTAAATGCAGTAAAGTCCAACCTAAGTTTATTCCAAACCTAAGTTGTTGTAAAATATTCTGTGCACAATACTTTTAACAAGGTAATTTTTGTAGCTTGACAGTTTCTCCATTACCAACGTCAACTTGGGTATTGCGGATATCAGACATGTTTCCCTTGGCCTGCACAATTTTTCTCTCGTTACTTTAATCAAATGTGGAATTGATGAAATTGGAGCAGCAATGCTCTGTGAAGCACTGGAAAACTCTCAAACACCTGTAAGAAAATAAATAAAATGTTTTTGGACAGCTAATATGAGTTTTTTACTTAACAATGTTGATGTTTGTGCAGTTGGACACATTGTTCCTCTGTGAAAACGACATTGGAAATTCAGGGGCAACATCTTTATCTCGCTGTGTGAAGTACGTGAAGGAGTTGTATGTGCGCAATTGTGGAATTGGTCCCAGAGGAATAGAAGAACTGTCTCAACAGATCCTTGAAAATCCAGTAAGTTTTAAATAATATTTTGATTCACATTGTGCCAGTTTAAGCCTCATCCCGTAGCTGAATGTCATTGAAACTTTTTAGCTGCAAGGCAAAGTTTTCTTTGTAAATGATTTTGCATGCAACTTGACATGGAATTTATGTCCTTGTTATTAAAACACGATGGAACCAATACAGACAAAGTCATCCCTTTGTAGTTGTCACTGCTGTAGTTTTCTATGTATTGTCTTGTGTTTTCCTTGCAGTATTGTGGCATGTAACATGCAAAAAACATTGTCCTTTACAAATTTAAACACCAAACTTAAAAAATTGTGTGTTTTTTGTAGTTAAAAATGCTCAATATCCATGGGAATAATATTGAAGATGCTGGGGCTGTTTCTATTTCTCGTTGTGTTCACAACATAAGCACCTTGGATGTGAGCGGTTGTGGAATAAAAGATTATGGGATGAGCACGCTGTGTGGAAAAATAGCTGAATCCCCAAAACCAGTAAGTACTGTTGCTGACTAATGTTGATGCTGTACACGTTTTGTTTGCAGGGCTCATTGTACATAATTGAACCATACTAAATGTTTGTTTACTGTGTAAATAGGCGTGCTGTAAAAGTGGACAATTCAACTGTGTTAGAGGTTGTTGAATGCACGGAATGGTGAATGTACCTTACTATCATGATGATAATTTATGTTGAGAGTGGTCTAATGCAATGAACAAACCAATGTATAACTTCTTTTTCGTATTGTGTTTTCCTTACTAGATGACAAGACTGGTTGTTTCCGGAAATGGATTGACTTCCAAAAGTGCCCAATGTTTGGAGGCATGTGCTCACAACATCAAAATCTTGTATGTGACCAAGTGTTCGTTCACAGAGACGGAAAAGTGTAGAATTGAAGCGAAAGTGCAAAACAGCGCTTGTTTATGAAAATCATGTTTTTATGAGGATAATACAAACCTCATTAATAACTTTATTGTAATTCTGTATTTATTATGCTTTCCCCGGAAAGTCTGTCATGAAAAATTTGGTATTGTTTGTAAAGTATGCTCATTACTTACATGCTAAATGATTTTGCATACTATATTGTCATATATAAGTCATATATTTTTTATTGCCCAATGTTTTATGCTGCAGTCACCCGAATTTTATTTTCAACTGTATTTGATTCTAAGTGTTGTTATGCCTACCTGCCAAACATTAATCAATAAAATTCTAAGTATTTTCATGCATGTTTGCTGGCGTTTTGAGTGCCAAATATTTTTCCCTTGTGTCAAGATTTGGATAATCATTTGCTTTTTTTGTCAAATTAAGTTGCTTGAACTTATTTGTTTTGCATAAGGCTCCCTTACAAGTGTATTTTGGGCCAGTCGTTCACATTTCTGCCATCTCAATCATGCAAAATTTAATCTAATTGCAACTTATTTTTGCCATACTAAAAACTCACTCGAGCTCATCTGTCATGTTACCGAGCATGGAACCTGTTACAATGTGTGTTTTTCTCATTATTCTAAGCAAAACATTTCACTTTTGTTAGTTTTGCGATACCCCTGGGTATATTGTTTACGTTGCGGAAGTGTAACATTCTTATATTGTCCCTTGTTTCTTCTGTTTTTGGTGTTAACATTTTAAAGACGTGATTTTCCCACATCAGTATATGGCGCTGTGGGGAGTTTCAGTAATACGTGCGTTGTGATATTTTGTTTGAAAACTGTTGGTGTGGAACGCTATGATTATTGATTGAACGCAGTTATAATGAATTTTGCAACTGTTGTGAACATTATTTTAATCAATTACGCCCTTTTGGGGATTTTTATACTTTTCAGCGTCTTTCTTTGCAATAATAAAATACAATTCAGCAACCGCCGTTGTCGCATGGCTTCCAGCTCTGGTTTTTTATTGTAGGTCCAAAATGAATTGTTTAAATAGTGAAAAGCACGTATGGCTCTTTATGTACTGGGTCAGTAAAGAAGGTATGTGCGTCCCAGCCATGGTCAGTGCACGACTTAGAGCACATTTGCATTTCAACCACGCTTGCTTACAGGAAATGGGTCTTACCTTCGAGTTTTCGCTGTCGAATTCCACTGCAATCTTGGTAGGGTAGAAATATAATGCGCAGGGTTGGTTTTGAAGTGAATAAAATCCCCACCCAGCGATCAAACAGAACGCAAAGCATATGACGTAATTACACACGGACATGTGAAGAACTCTGCGAGAAGATATGTGAATATAGATAAAATAGCTTCTGAGGTCGGTTGTTTGACTGAGCAACAAGGCGAGGAATAAAGGTTTATTGAAGTTAGCGGCATTGTCCAAGAAAGAATCCACCCACCAAAGGCCCAAGGCGGAAAGCACGAAGTGCATTGTTAAAAAAGTTTGGTAGTGATTGGTGGGTAGTTGATGAATCACCCCCCCCCCCAAAAAAAAGTATGTAACTTACGCATTTACCCAATTTGGTTGGGTATATATCAGATTACCCAACCAAAAACTTCGGGTAAGCATGTGATAACCCAACACGGAGGGTAGAATTAATATTACCCAAATATCAACTTTGGGTTGAGTGGGTTATGAATCTTTCTTTCTCACGTCCTATCCCTATGGTTAAACTATGCTATGGGTCACACTGCTTCTATCCAATTCTAAGCCGCCACTGCTCTGCGTTTAGAGTTTCGCCTTTACCCCGAACTATACGTATGACCGACGTTAAACGTCAAAAGACTTTGTGACAATACTTACACTTGCACACAAATCGTTTATCATTTAAATGTGGCGTGTAGCTTATACATTTAAGACTTCTTAATTTTACTTTGCCTATATTATAGGCATATATAACCCGTAGTTAATCGGTCGTTGATTTGTGCAGCCAGCTACTGGTCATAATATCTCAACAACTAACTTCCACAAATTCTGTAAGTTTGCATGCATGCACATTCGACCCCACTCCATGCGTGTGGCTCACTGAAGCGCGCCTTCGCAAAAACTTCACAAACAATCTGCGCACCCTTTGTTGCACATATTCTCACGCAAAAAATGTGTTAAGCCGGCTCAGCTTTTTGTGCTACGTAGCAATGATTCAGGCAGCTACGCCTGTGAAAGGTACGTTTTGTGCGGGTACCGTGGCAACTGAAAACCTTACAACAAAACATGGAAAACATGCTGATATCAAATCGAGGCTTGTTGCTTTATGGAAATATATATTGTAATAACAATTTGCAGAAACGAAATGAATTGATTCGTAGTTGTGTTAACTGCATTATAACTTAGGATTGGGAACATCACCACAGTTAACGATATTCTATTATCTTAGTCAGTTTTAGGGCCATTTCGAAAAACTACACGACTCACTGTCGGATTTAGTCACTGATGCTGAAACTTTTGTAGTTGCGGTTCACCACACCGTTTCACGTCTGCGCATTTTAGAAACTGCAGTAGACCTCGAAGTTTTGTCTGGTCGCTGTTTAAAACGCAGCCAATTTTCGTGAAAGTTTTTAATGAAAGGAATCGTACTTAAAAAATAGGACAATTTTCCAAAAAATGTATATAAGAGTGTAGCAGCAGGAAATGTTTGACATCATAGATAGAGACACATTGTTGGCTCCACTTTTGCTTATCATAAGCATATAAGTAATATCAACAGTTCATTATTTAACTACGCACGTTAAGGAAATTTAGGAATTCTGATCGGATTGGTATAGGCAGTTGTTGCACTCTCTTTTAAATAGTCGGGAAATTTATTTTTAAAGTACGTCATCTGATGATGTGCTGGCAGATATAAAATGCATTTAAGATCAACTTGTGTTATCCGCATTCCAATTATTAGAGTTTACCTAAATTATTTTAGGTATCTCACTGAAGCAGGATCGAAAGTTTCAAACGCAATGTTCTGAGAGGCAGAAAGCCGAGTGAGAAAAGAAACCTTATACATTCAGTGGTGAGATTCAGCCGGTTTGCACCGGTTGTTGGCCTCTGTTTCATTTCGAGCATTGTATTTCCGCGGTTCCTATGACATGCTGGTAGTGTGAGAACCAGATGTTAAAATATTACATGCCAGTACTGCAACATTAGAGGTTCTCTACTGTATGAAAAAGTTTCTTATACTTTGGTATGACATAATATTAACAGTCCCTAAAACCTGAGTTTTCAAGGCGGTGCTGCAACGAATTTATAATTACCAAGTTAAATTGATGCAAAAAGGCCAGATTGCTACCTCGTCGCCACAAAGGCAACCGCTGAGTTGCAATATTTTTAAAGGATGTGTGCGCTAAGGAAATCCTGTTAAATAATAGTCCAATCGTAAATCGTTTCACTGCTCTGGGCCGCATGTGTTGCAGTCTGGTAGTCAATTGGCACTTGGTAAAAATATACTTGCACGAAATATTTGAAAGATTGAAAAATTTCAAAACAAGAAGAAAGGAGATTGATAATTATCAGCCAAAGGCTTTTGCCTTTATGGGTCAGCAGCACCCAGGGGGCCCAGAAAGCCCAGAGTATGAAAGACTTTTGTGTTAATTGTGATTAATTAAATTTTATAGGTTTGCCAATTTGGAGCTTCATTAACTTGTAATAGAAAAACAATTAAATCTTTGACAATGTATGAAATTGTGCAAAATCAGATAGCTTCGGTCCGTGTAACTGACGCTGATGTTGAAAATGCAGTCGATCACGCAATCTCCGAGGGTGTTCTATATACGATAACGCCAAAAAATCAGGAAGCAAAAGTAAGCGATCAGAAGCACATTCTCGAGAAGAAGGACTTAAAATTATTTGCAATATTGTGCTGCTGTTGCTCCAGGAATTTTGTAATTTCAAAGAATCTGATCTTTTGGCACAATTTGACGTTGATTTTTTTCACTGACCTTTCGCTTGTCATTCATCTAGGTTTCGTCAAGATATTGATGCGTTTTTGGTAATACAAGTTTGTTTGCCGTATCACTATTACTCTGTTGAAGCAGGCGTGCCGACGGTAAATGAAAATCAACATTTAATTGTGCCAGAAGATCAAATTAATCGCATGTGGTTCGGAGATAAATCTCTCATGTGCGCTATGGAAATGAATACACACAGACCTGCAGAAACTATGTGTATTAAAGTAAAATTGTACTCTTTCCAACAATCCACGAAAGAAACTTTTTTGTTCCAGGATGTAATCCATATTCCATTTACTTTATTCCCGACACCAATAAGCAAAGAAGCTCTGCAATATCTCAAGGAGGTTCAAGTTGATATCCAAAAACTTATGCATCTTGTTGTCGAAGACAAACAATTTATGGTCGATTGTTTTGAGAGGTAAAAACTTTATTCCACCAACATACATAAATGTTTGAACGTTTAATTCAAATTTCTTTGCAGAGTCCACGACGAATTTATTCAAAGACTCCTGGCAATATATAAACTGGCGTCCTCTAACCCAAGAAAGGTAACATAAAAATATTTATAAAAAAAAACAACAACAGGCATCAGCCTTAATAAAAAGTAATATGTGTCCCTTTACAACAAATTGGCCGACAAAAAACGCACTGCAGTGCATTTCGAAGCATATGTTCACTATTTCAGATTCTGCAGCTCGCCTTCACGCGAATAGATTATATGTTCGAATGTGATGGTTTGACAATGAAGGCAATTCCGAAACATGTTGAAACGAATACGATGGGAGTGAGTTTCGCCGGAATTGGTACAGAGAGTATGAGGTGTATTCACAGAAGAGTGGTAAATCGGTTCAACTTAAACCAATATGCTGAACAACTGCCTGAAAACGAAGCTGCAAAATCAGCAGCGCGATGCTTGGTGAATGCATGGGAGTACTATGGAAATCCGAAGGCAGTGATTGTATTTTTGTTGATGGAACGCGAAATTAACTACTTTGGTGACCAAAATTCACTGATGTTTGAAATACAGGCCCTGAATCCTGAAATCGCATGTAGAATGTTTCAATTGAATGATTTAAATGGCAAAACGCAAGTGCGCAGCGATGGAACACTGTTGATGTAAGGCTTATAAATAACGTTGCTTGTTCATTTATATTGTTAATATGTAGTGTTTACGCTACAGACATAACGAGGAGGTTGCCATGCTCTACTACCTTACTGGTTATCACCCTGACCAGTACGATTCCGATGAGGTTTGATGGAAAGGAAATGTCAACAATATGGAACCTAACTAATAAGATTTAACTGATACATTGTACACAGATTTGGAAGTTGCGCAGAGACTTTGAACTTAGTCGTGCAATTAAATGTCCGTCAGTTGGACAACAGTTGTTTGGAACGAAAACAATGCAAGAAGTGTTGGCAAGACCCAAGGTTTTGGAACGTTTCCTTGACATTAAGGCAGCAGCAAAAATGAGGAAAACCTTTTGCAGATTGCACTGCTTTGAAATGGTTTGTATGTCATTTTGAATTAAAGCTATATTACTTATTACATCAAATACCCAGCGACATTCTAATGACTGGTAATTGACCAAACAATATGAACCCATGTTTGTCCACATAGATTGTGTTGGACTGCTTCAAAACATGTTTTCTAACATAAAACTTATAGTTTACTTGGAACAGGGCGACGAAGGAGATTCAACTGTTAAATTAGCAATGGATCAACCAGATATGTATGTGATGAAACCACAACGAGAAGGCGGAGGTAATGCGTTTGGTTTGACATTAAACAGGTCTTATTCTCGTTTCGTCCGCATTATAAATAAAAAATTTTTTTTTTATTTTGACTCGCCGAATAATTTAACAGAATAGCCTGCATTAGACTATAGACCAGTTCCCTTAACTTTTAATAGATTCCAGAATTAGAATCCTGTGGAAGCGTAACCCTTCCTTCTCCAAGAGGCTCGTTGTTTTCATGACATCAATATCAATATATTTTGCATTTAGGTAACAATGTTTTTGGCGATGACATGATACAATTACTAAAAGAGATTGGTCATGACGAGCGAAGAAGTGGTTACATTTTGATGGAGATTATTAAACCATATTCTACTTTAAACTACCTTGTGAAAAATGGAAAGGTCACCAAGGAGGAAGTCGTTTCTGAGTTGGGAATTTTCGGGATTTCTTTCGAGTATGTTTTGTTAACGATACGCCTACTTGCTACGATTGTAGAAAATATACCAATATCAACTAAATTACAAGTTGGCCAACGTCGGCATGCGATGTGAATATTGATGGCATGTCTTTGCCACACGACTGAGATTGCGTTCGTGGAGAAGAAAGGGTTAAAGTGTATGCCTGGGAACATAAATTTTATGTCCGGGAACATAAATTTACTGATAAAAAATTTGGGAGAGGCGTAACCCGGCCGCTCACCAGGGCCCATGCCAGTCTAAGGGGCCATGAACAGCAAACGTGTACCAACGAGCACCATTGTTTGCTTTGAAACAATTGGATTTTTATCGTAAATACTTTCACCTTAATTTCACGTAATCTCCCAAAATGCTTCTCGCATTGGCGTATTTTTCTTTATTATGATCCCTTAGTATAGGATTGCATGAAATATGGTGGTGAATACTGTTCAGCAAGTGGGTCGGAAATATATACGTAAATTTTCAATCTATTCCTTATATCCAAGGATAAAATTGTTGATGGCACGATAGAATGTTTAGGGGTATTTATGATTATTTCAACTATATTCAGGTCAGAGAAGGGTTTGATGGAAAATTACGTCAATGGTCACTTGCTTCGTTCAAAGGCCAAACATCTCAAAGACGGCGGAGTTGAGAATGGAACACATGTTCTTGATTCCGTGTTGCTCATGCAATAATGTTTAAGTTGTGGCTTTTGACTAATTTTAACCAAAATTTTATACATACACCTCTTAACCATACACACCTCTTAAAAAATCTTTTTCCAGCATATAATTAACACAAAGTGATGTTTCAGCACACCACCACAATTTTGTACATGTGTGAAATGCTTGTATATACGCTTTAGGCAACTATCATGAATGGTAATGATACAAACAGAAAAGAAAATGGAATTAATTGAATTTACTGTAGAAACACTACTTTGGTTGAATCAAGATGGCACAAGGCACCACGACAGGAGCATGTTAACTGACAGTTAACAGCATGTAGTATTGGTATAGTGTTGTGCCAAGTTAAGATTCGTACGCGGTTTAAGGCTAGATTTTCCCATTGCCTGTGGTTTTATTGCATCAGTGCACATTTGAAGGTCACGCTCAAACGCGCAAATACAATTGTCGCCATTAACCTGTTTTTTTTGGTTCTCGAATTTCAACGTTTACACAACTTCGTGGATCCAACACTTTCTGGCGCGTTTTACGAGAAATAAACATGAAACATTTTATCCCACATTTTACTGTGTCGTATACAGTGTTATTAAACAAGTTTATTAACGGGGGTTAAATGTTTGTGCACTTTATACTTTTGGCAAACTATATATCAAAAAAGAAACAATAACATGTCAGTTAACTCTAATATTATGGGTAACTCACATCGCAGCCATGCTGAATCAAAAGTCAGTCGACAAACTAAAAAATGCTCGAACCCGAAGCCGTGCAGAGTCAGCGCGAGCAACCGCGAACATCACACGGCGCCAAAAACCACTAGGTAGTTTTTAGCTGACCTATCTGCAGGAAGCAAGCATGCGGAACCCGAGAGAAAGGTGTTCTATTTTGCTCACCGCAATTTTGTTGTCGAAATAATGAAATACGTGCTGTGTTTCGATACTAGTGGTCACCAAACTGTAAACCACTATTGGTCCGCGAAGGTCTTGCAGGTAATAAGCTTGCAAGATTGTGGATAAAATAATAAAATTACTTTTAATGTAATGTACACATTACTTTATTCGGGTTTCACATTTCAATGATATGATGTTAATGATATGAACTCGAATAAAAACTGGTTTCAAACAATTTCACAATTGTTGGAGAAACATTACAGAGCTAGCTCACGGAATTTTTCGATTGTTAGATGTCGTAGTCCATCGGTGCCTTGCGACAGGGATTCTCCATCAGTTCTGCGTCCAGATTTTTTTTGACCACACCGGGATTTGAACCTAGGATATCCTGGCCACAAATCCCGATCAGGTTTTCTTCTTGGTATGGGCGCTTGACCAATGCTAGACCTCGAAGTTTTGTCTGGTCGCTGTTGAAAACCTTGCCAATTTTCGTGCAAGTTTTTAATGAAAGGAATCGTATTTAAAAATAGGACAATTTTCCAAAAAATGTATATAAGAGTGTAGCAGCAGGAAATGTTTGACATCATAGATAGAGACATATTATTGGCTCCACTTTTGCTTATCATAAGCATATAAGTAATATCAACAGTTCATTATGTAGCTACATACTTTTAGGAAATTTAAGATTTTGATCGTATTGGTAGAGGCAGTTGTTGCACTCTCTTTTAAACAATCGGGAAATTTATTTTTTAAAGTAAGTCATCTAAAGATGTGCTAACAGATATAAAATGCATTTAAGATCAACTTGTGTTATCCGCATTCCAATTATTAGAGTTTACCTAAATTATTTTAGGTATCTCACTGAAGCAGGATCGAAAGTTTCAAACGCAATGTTCTGAGAGGCAGAAAGCCGTGTGAGAAAAGAAACCTTATACATTCAGTGGTGAGATTCAGCCGGTTTGCACCGGTTGTTGGCCTCTGTTTCACTTCGAGCATTGTATTTCCGCGGTTCCTATGACATGCTGCTAGTGTGAGAACCAGATCTTAAAATATTCCATCCCAGTACTGCAACATTAGAGGTTCTCTACTGTATGAAAAAATTCCTTATACTTTGGTATGACATAATATTAACAGTCCCTAAAACCTGAGTTTTTAAGGCGGTACTGCAGCGAGAAGAAAGGAGATTGATAATTTTCCGGCAAAGACTTTTGCCTTGATGGGTCAGCACCTAGGGGACCCAGAAAGCCCAGAGTATGAAAGGTTGCCTTTTTGTTAAGCACCTTTTCAGTTCTGTATCTTCGCAAAGATTTTTGTGTTAATTGAAATTAATTAAATTTTATAGGTTTGCCAATTTGGAGCTTCATTAACTTGTAATAGAAAAACAATTAAATCTTTGACAATGTACGAAATTGTGCAAAATCAGATTGCTTCGCTCCGTGTAACTGTCGCTGATGTTGAAAATGCAGTCGATCACGCAATCTCCGAAGGTGTTCTCTATACGATAACGCCAAAAAATCAGGAGGCAAATGTAAGTGACCAGAAGCACATTCTCGAGAAGAAGGACTTAACATTAATCGCAATATTGTGTTGCTGTTGCTCCAGGAATTTTGTAATTTCAAAGAATATGACCTTCTGGCACAATTTGACGTTGATTTTTATTTACTGATGTTTCGCTTGCCATTCATCCAGGTTTCATCAAGATATTGATGCGTTTTTTGGTAATACAAGTTTGTTTGCCGTATCACTATTACTCTGTTAAAGCAGGCGTGCCGACGGTAAATGAAAATCAACATTTAATTGTGCCAGAAGATCAAATTAATCGCATGTGGTTCGGAGATAAATCTCCCATGTGCGCTTTCCAACAATCCACGAAAGAAACTTTTTTGTTCCAGGATGTAATCCATATTCCATTTACTATATTCCCGACACCAAAAAGCAAAGAAGCTCTGCAATATCTTAAGGAGGTTCAAGTTGATATCCAAAAACTTATGCACCTTGTTGTCGAAGACAAACAATTTATGGTCGATTGTTTTGAGAGGTGAAAACTTTATTTCGCCAACAGAAGTGTTTCAACGTTTAATTCAAACTTATTTGCAGAGTCCACGACGAATTTATTCAAAGACTCCTGGCAATATATAAACTGGCGTCTTCCAACCCACGAAAGGTAACAGAAAATATTCTTGAAAAAAAAAACAGACATCAGCCTTAATAAAAAGTAATGTCGCCCCCTCTACAACAAATTGGCCGACAAAAAACGCACTGCAGTGCATTTCGAAGCATATGTTCACTATTTCAGATTCTGCAGCTCGCCTTCACGCGAATAGATTATATGTTCGAATGTGATGGTTTGACAATGAAGGCAATTCCGAAACATGTTGAAACGAATACGATGGGTGTGAGTTTCGCCGGAATTGGTACAGAGAGTATGAGAGATATTCACAGAAGAGTGGTAAATAGATTCAACTTAAACCAATATGCTGAACAACTGCCTGAAAACGAAGCTGCAAAATCAGCAGCGCGATGCTTGGTGAATGCATGGGAGTACTATGGAAATCCGAAGGCAGTGATTGCATTTTTGTTAATGGAACGCGAAATTAACTACTTTGGTGACCAAAATTCACAGATGTTTGAAATACAGGCCCTGAATCCTGATATCGCATGTAAAATGTTTCAATTTAATGATTTAAATGGCAAAACGCAAGTGCGCAGCGATGGAACATTGTTGATGTAAGGCTTATAAATAATGTTGATTGTTCATTTATATTGTTAATATGTAGTGTTTACGCTACAGACATAACGAGGAGGTTGCCATGCTCTACTACCTTACTGGTTATCACCCTGACCAATACGATTCCGATGAGGTTTGATTGAAAGGAAATGTCAACAATATGGCACCTAACTAATAAGATTTAATTGATACATTGTACACAGATTTGGAAGTTGCGAAGAGACTTTGAACTTAGTCGTGCAATTAAATGTCCGTCAGTTGGACAACAGTTGTTTGGAACGAAAACAATGCAAGAAGTGTTGGCAAGACCCAAGGTTTTGGAACGTTTCCTTGACATTAAGGCAGCAGCAAAAATGAGGAAAACTTTTTGCAGATTGCACTGCTTTGAAATGGTTTGTATGTCATTTTGAATTAAAGCTATGTTACTTTTTACATCAAATACCCAGCGACATTCTAATGACTGGTAATTGATCAAACAATATGAACCCATGTTTGTCCACATAGATTGTGTTGGACTGCTTCAAAACATGTTTTCTAACATAAAACTTATAGTTTACTTTGAACAGGGTGACGAAGGAGATTCAACTGTTAAATTAGCAATGGATCAACCAGATATGTATGTGATGAAACCACAACGAGAAGGCGGAGGTAACGCGTTTGGTTTGACATGAAACATTTCTCGGTCTTATTCTCGTTTCGTCCGCATTATAAATAAAAAAAATTTTTTTATTTTGACTCGCCTAATAATTCAACAGAATAGCCTGCATTAGACTATGGACCAGTTCCCTTAACTTTTAATAGATTCCAGGATTAGAATCCCGTGGAAGCGTAACCCTTCCTTCTCCGAGAGGCACGTTGTTTTCATGACATCAATATCAATGTATTTTGCATTTAGGTAACAATGTTTTTGGCGATGACATGGTACAATTACTAAAAGAGATTGGTCATGACGAGCGAAGAAGTGGTTACATTTTGATGGAGATTATTAATCCATATTCTACTTTAAACTACCTTGTGAAAAATGGAAAGGTCAATAATGAGGAAGTCGTTTCTGAGTTGGGAATTTTTGGGATTTCTTTCGAGTATGTTTTGTTAACGATAAGCCTACTTGCTACGATTGTAGAAAATATACCAATATCAACTACATTATGAGTTGGCCAACGTCGGCATGCGATGTGAATATTGATGGCACGTCTTTCCCACACGACTTGGATTGCGTTCGTGGAGAAGAAAGGGTTAAAGTGTATGCCTGGGAACATGAATTTTATGTCCGGGAACATGAATTTACTGATAAAAAATCAAAGTCCATACAGGCTCAACCGGGCCGCTCACCAGGGCCCATGCCATTCTGAGGGGCCATGAACAGCAACCGTGAACCCACGAGCACCATTGTTTGCTTTGAAACAATTGGATTCATATCGTAAATAGTTTCACCTTAATTTCACGTAATCTCCCAAAAAGCTTCTCGCAATGGCGTATTTTTCTTTATTATGATCCCTTAGTATAGGATTGCATGAAATATGGTGGTAAATACTGTATTGTAGGGGTATTTATGATTATTTCAACTATATTCAGGTCAGAGAAGGGTTTGATGGAAAATTACGTCAATGGTCACTTGCTTCGTTCAAAGGCCAAACATCTCAAAGACGGCGGAGTTGAGAATGGAACACATGTTCTGGATTCCGTGTTGCTCATGCAATAATGTTTAAGTTGTGGCTTTTGACTGATTTTAACCAAAATTTTATACATACACCTCTTAACCATACACACCTCTTAAAAAATCTTTTCCCAGCATATTATTAACACAAAGTGATGTTTCAGCACACCACCACAATTTTGTACATGTGTGAAATGCTTGTATATACGCTTTAGGCAACTATCATGAATAGTAATGATACAAACAGAAAAGAAAATGGAATTAATTGAATTTACTGTAAAAACACTACTTTGGTTGAATCAAGATGGCACAAGGCACCACGACAGGAGCATGTTAACTTGCCTGTGGTTTTATTGCATCAGTGCACATTTGAAGGTCACGCTCAAACGCGCAAATACAATTGTCGCCATTAACCTGTTTTTTTTGGTTCTCGAATTTCAACGTTTACACAACTTCGTGGATCCAACACTTTCTGGCGCGTTTTACGAGAAATAAACATGAAACATTTTATCCCACATTTTACTGTGTCGTATACAGTGTTATTAAACAAGTTTATTAACGGGGGTTAAATGTTTGTGCACTTTATACTTTTGGCAAACTATATATCAAAAAAGAAACAATAACATGTCAGTTAACTCTAATATTATGGGTAACTCACATCGCAGCCATGCTGAATCAAAAGTCAGTCGACAAACTAAAAAATGCTCGAACCCGAAGCCGTGCAGAGTCAGCGCGAGCAATCGCGAACATCACACGGCGCCTAAAACCACTAGGTAGTTTTTAGCTGACCTATCTGCAGGAAGCAATCATGCGGAACCCGAGGAAAAGGTGATCAACTTTGCTCACCGCAATTTTGTTGTCGAAATAATGAAATACGTGCTGTGTTTCGATACTAGTGGTCACCAAACTGTAAACCACTATTGGTCCGCGAAGGTCTTGCAGGTAATAAGCTTACAAGATTGTGGACAAAATAATAAAATTACTTTTTATGTAATGTACACATTACTTTATTCGGGTTTCACATTTCAATGATATGATGTTAATGATATGAACTCGAATAAAAACTGGTTTCAAACAATTTCACAATTGTTGGAGAAACATTACAGAGCTAGCTAACGGAATTTTTCGATTGTTAGATGTCGTAGTCCATCGGTGCCTTGCGACAGGCATTCTCCATCAGTTCTGCGTCCTGATTTTTTTTGACCACACCGGGATTTGAACCTAGGATATCCTGGCCACAAATCCCGATCAGGTTTTCTTCTTGGTATGGGCGCTTGACCAATGCTAGACCTCGAAGTTTTGTCTGGTCGCTGTTGAAAACCTTGCCAATTTTCGTGCAAGTTTTTAATGAAGGGAATCGTACTTAAAAAATAGGACAATTTTCCAAAAAATGTATATAAGAGTGTAGCAGCAGGAAATGTTTGACATCATAGATAGAGACATATTATTGGCTCCACTTTTGCTTATCATAAGCATATAAGTAATATCAACAGTTCATTATGTAGCTACATACTTTTAGGAAATTTAAGATTTTGATCGTATTGGTAGAGGCAGTTGTTGCACTCTCTTTTAAATAATCGGGAAATTTATTTTTTAAAGTAAGTCATCTAAAGATGTGCTAACAGATATAAAATGCATTTAAGATCAACTTGTGTTATCCGCATTCCAATTATTAGAGTTTACCTAAATTATTTTAGGTATCTCACTGAAGCAGGATCGAAAGTTTCAAACGCAATGTTCTGAGAGGCAGAAAGCCGTGTGAGAAAAGAAACCTTATACATTCAGTGGTGAGATTCAGCCGGTTTGCACCGGTTGTTGGCCTCTGTTTCATTTCGAGCATTGTATTTCCGCGGTTCCTATGACATGCTGCTAGTGTGAGAACCAGATGTTAAAATATTCCATCCCAGTACTGCAACATTAGAGGTTCTCTACTGTATGAAAAAATTCCTTATACTTTGGTATGACATAATATTAACAGTCCCTAAAACCTGAGTTTTTAAGGCGGTACTGCAGCTAATTTATAATTACCAAGTTAAATAAGTGTAAAAAGGCCAGATTGCTACGCCACAAAGGCAACCGCTGAGTTGCAATATTTTTAAAGGATGTGTGCGCTAAGGAAATCCTGTTAAATAATAATCGAATCGAAATCGTTTCACTGCTCTGGGCTGCATGTGCTGCAGTCTGGTAGTCAATTGGCACTTGGTAAAAATATACTTGTACGAAATATTTGAAAGATTGAAAAATTTCAAAACGAGAAGAAAGGAGATTGATAATTATAAGCCAAAGGCTTTTGCCTTTAAGGGTCAGCAGCACCCAGGGGGCCCAGAAAGCCCAGAGTATGAAGACTTTTGTGTTAATAGTGATTAATTAAATTTTATAGGTTTGCCAATTTGGAGCTTCATTAACTTGTAATAGAAAAACAATTAAATCTTTGACAATGTATGAAATTGTGCAAAATCAGATTGCTTCGCTCCGGGTAACTGACGCTGATGTTGAAAATGCAGTCGATCACGCAATCTCTGAAGGTGTTCTATATACGATAACGCCAAAAAATCAGGAAGCAAATGTAAGTGATCAGAAGCACATTCTCGAGAAGAAGGACTTAAAATTATTTGCAATATTGTGCTGCTGTTGCTCCAGGAATTTTGTAATTTCAAAGAATCTGATCTTTTGGCACAATTTGACGTTGATTTTTTTCACTGACCTTTCGCTTGTCATTCATTTAGGTTTCGTCAAGATATTGATGCGTTTTTGGTAATACAAGTTTGTTTGGCGTATCACTATTACTCTGTTGAAGCAGGCGTGCCGACGGTAAATGAAAATCAACATTTAACTGTGCCAGAAGATCAAATTAATCGCATGTAGTTCGGAGATAAATCTCTCATGTGCGCTATGGAAATGAATACACATAGGCCTGCAGAAACTATGTGTATTAAAGTAAAATTGTACTCTTTCCAACAGTCCACGAAAGAAACTTTTTTGTTCCAGGATGTAATCCATATTCCATTTACTTTATTCCCGACACCAATAAGCAAAGAAGCTCTGCAATATCTCAAGGAGGTTCAAGTTGATATCCAAAAACTTATGCATCTTGTTGTCGAAGACAAACAATTTATGGTCGATTGTTTTGAGAGGTAAAAACTTTATTCCACCAACATACATAAATGTTTGAACGTTTAATTCAAATTTCTTTGCAGAGTCCACGACGAATTTATTCAAAGACTCCTGGCAATATATAAACTGGCGTCCTCTAACCCAAGAAAGGTAACATAAAAATATTTATAAAAAACAACAACAGGCATCACCCTTAATAAAAAGTAATATTTGTCCCTTTACAACAAATTGGCCGACAAAAAACGCACTGCAGTGCATTTCGAAGCATATGTTCACTATTTCAGATTCTGCAGCTCGCCTTCACGCGAATAGATTATATGTTCGAATGTGATGGTTTGACAATGAAGGCAATTCCGAAACATGTTGAAACGAATACGATGGGAGTGAGTTTCGCCGGAATTGGTACAGAGAGTATGAGGTGTATTCACAGAAGAGTGGTAAATCGGTTCAACTTAAACCAATATGCTGAACAACTGCCTGAAAACGAAGCTGCAAAATCAGCAGCGCGATGCTTGGTGAATGCATGGGAGTACTATGGAAATCCGAAGGCAGTGATTGTATTTTTGTTGATGGAACGCGAAATTAACTACTTTGGTGACCAAAATTCACTGATGTTTGAAATACAGGCCCTGAATCCTGAAATCGCATGTAGAATGTTTCAATTGAATGATTTAAATGGCAAAACGCAAGTGCGCAGCGATGGAACACTGTTGATGTAAGGCTTATAAATAACGTTGCTTGTTCATTTATATTGTTAATATGTAGTGTTTACGCTACAGACATAACGAGGAGGTTGCCATGCTCTACTACCTTACTGGTTATCACCCTGACCAGTACGATTCCGATGAGGTTTGATGGAAAGGAAATGTCAACAATATGGAACCTAACTAATAAGATTTAACTGATACATTGTACACAGATTTGGAAGTTGCGCAGAGACTTATAGTCGTGCAATTAAATGTCCGTCAGCTGGACAACAGTTGTTTGGAACGAAAACAATGCAAGAAGTGTTGGCAAGACCCAAGGTTTTGGAACGTTTCCTTGACATTAAGGCAGCAGCAAAAATGAGGAAAACCTTTTGCAGATTGCACTGCTTTGAAATGGTTTGTATGTCATTTTGAATTAAAGCTATATTACTTATTACATCAAATACCCAGCGACATTCTAATGACTGGTAATTGACCAAACAATATGAACCCATGTTTGTCCACATAGATTGTGTTGGACTGCTTCAAAACATGTTTTCTAACATAAAACTTATAGTTTACTTGGAACAGGGCGACGAAGGAGATTCAACTGTTAAATTAGCAATGGATCAACCAGATATGTATGTGATGAAACCACAACGAGAAGGCGGAGGTAATGCGTTTGGTTTGACATGAAACAGGTCTTATTCTCGTTTCGTCCGCATTATAAATAAAAAATTTTTTTTTTATTTTGACTCGCCGAATAATTTAACAGAATAGCCTGCATTAGACTATAGACCAGTTCCCTTAACTTTTAATAGATTCCAGAATTAGAATCCTGTGGAAGCGTAACCCTTCCTTCTCCAAGAGGCTCGTTGATGACATCAGACATCAATATCAATATATTTTGCATTTAGGTAACAATGTTTTTGGCGATGACATGGTACAATTACTAAAAGAGATTGGTCATGACGAGCGAAGAAGTGGTTACATTTTGATGGAGATTATTAAACCATATTCTACTTTAAACTACCTTGTGAAAAATGGAAAGGTCACCAAGGAGGAAGTCGTTTCTGAGTTGGGAATTTTCGGGATTTCTTTCGAGTATGTTTTGTTAACGATACGCCTACTTGCTACGATTGTAGAAAATATACCAATATCAACTAAATTACAAGTTGGCCAACGTCGGCATGCGATGTGAATATTGATGGCATGTCTTTGCCACACGACTGAGATTGCGTTCGTGGAGAAGAAAGGGTTAAAGTGTATGCCTGGGAACATAAATTTTATGTCCGGGAACATAAATTTACTGATAAAAAATTTGGGAGAGGCGTAACCCGGCCGCTCACCAGGGCCCATGCCAGTCTAAGGGGCCATGAACAGCAAACGTGTACCAACGAGCACCATTGTTTGCTTTGAAACAATTGGATTCATATCGTAAATACTTTCACCTTAATTTCACGTAATCTCCCAAAATGCTTCTCGCATTGGCGTATTTTTCTTTATTATGATCCCTTAGTATAGGATTGCATGAAATATGGTGGTGAATACTGTTCAGCAAGTGGGTCGGAAATATATACGTAAATTTTCAATCTATTCCTTATATCCAAGGATAAAATTGTTGATGGCACGATAGAATGTTTAGGGGTATTTATGATTATTTCAACTATATTCAGGTCAGAGAAGGGTTTGATGGAAAATTACGTCAATGGTCACTTGCTTCGTTCAAAGGCCAAACATCTCAAAGACGGCGGAGTTGAGAATGGAACACATGTTCTTGATTCCGTGTTGCTCATGCAATAATGTTTAAGTTGTGGCTTTTGACTAATTTTAACCAAAATTTTATACATACACCTCTTAACCATACACACCTCTTAAAAAATCTTTTTCCAGCATATAATTAACACAAAGTGATGTTTCAGCACACCACCACAATTTTGTACATGTGTGAAATGCTTGTATATACGCTTTAGGCAACTATCATGAATGGTAATGATACAAACAGAAAAGAAAATGGAATTAATTGAATTTACTGTAGAAACACTACTTTGGTTGAATCAAGATGGCACAAGGCACCACGACAGGAGCATGTTAACTGACAGTTAACAGCATGTAGTATTGGTATAGTGTTGTGCCAAGTTAAGATTCGTACGCGGTTTAAGGCTAGATTTTCCCATTGCCTGTGGTTTTATTGCATCAGTGCACATTTGAAGGTCACGCTCAAACGCGCAAATACAATTGTCGCCATTAACCTGTTTTTTTTGGTTCTCGAATTTCAACGTTTACACAACTTCGTGGATCCAACACTTTCTGGCGCGTTTTACGAGAAATAAACATGAAACATTTTATCCCACATTTTACTGTGTCGTATACAGTGTTATTAAACAAGTTTATTAACGGGGGTTAAATGTTTGTGCACTTTATACTTTTGGCAAACTATATATCAAAAAAGAAACAATAACATGTCAGTTAACTCTAATATTATGGGTAACTCACATCGCAGCCATGCTGAATCAAAAGTCAGTCGACAAACTAAAAAATGCTCGAACCCGAAGCCGTGCAGAGTCAGCGCGAGCAACCGCGAACATCACACGGCGCCAAAAACCACTAGGTAGTTTTTAGCTGACCTATCTGCAGGAAGCAAGCATGCGGAACCCGAGAGAAAGGTGTTCTATTTTGCTCATCGCAATTTTGTTGTCGAAATAATGAAATACGTGCTGTGTTTCGATACTAGTGGTCACCAAACTGTAAACCACTATTGGTCCGCGAAGGTCTTGCAGGTAATAAGCTTGCAAGATTGTGGATAAAATAATAAAATTACTTTTAATGTAATGTACACATTACTTTATTCGGGTTTCACATTTCAATGATATGATGTTAATGGTATGAACTCGAATAAAAACCGGTTTCAAACAATTTCACAATTGTTGGAGAAACATTACAGGGCTAGCTAACGGAATTTTTCGATTGTTAGATGTCGTAGTCCATCGGTGCCTTGCGACAGGCATTCTCCATCAGTTCTGCGACCCGATTTTTTTTTGACCACACCGGGATTTGAACCTAGGATATCCTGGGCACAAATCCTGATCAGGTTTTCTTCTTGGTATACGGGTTGGGCACTTGACCAATGCTGCCAATCACCCGCCCCTGCGCCCCGGTTTTATCATTTTGCGCAGGTACTGTTGAATTGCGCCACCTATGAGGAGTGACCACGTAGTTTCTACCCCGTAAGGTGACGCAAATATTTTTGATTGGTCAAAAGCTACGATTGGCAACATCAATCAAGAGATAGACCTTCCAATTCGCCCAATAATGCGGTTGATTAGCACTGAAAA
Source organism: Ascidia mentula (assembly GCF_947561715.1). Lineage (NCBI taxonomy): Eukaryota > Metazoa > Chordata > Ascidiacea > Phlebobranchia > Ascidiidae > Ascidia > Ascidia mentula. The sequence goes on along the minus strand of NC_138568.1, from coordinate 16,063,512 downwards.
GCAAATACCTCAACGCTTGCGCTACCAAGCAGTTTTTCCGTAAGGATCTCGGTCGAAAATAAAAATGTTGATGTTTTTTCTCATACTTTCAAAAAAGTAGCAATAATCTTCGCACATTAATAAATGTTGCTGCGAAATCGCGTTTCTTCATTACCACGATGACAGAGTATCGCGGCGCGGGAGAGCCATGTGTTTCTGCCATTTTTTACCGATTCATGGAAAATTATTTTGGCGCTGATTCTACTTTTTTCTACAGGTGTGAAAATTATCAAATAAACTTGTACAAGAAAATATGACACTTTTGTTATGGTTGCTTTGGACTATAGTCATTCGATCTTCTCTTGTCCACAGTTGGAACGCTATTTATTGCAGTTGTCTCAGTCAAACTGTCTTGCATGGTTGCTTATTGTGGGTCTCGCAAGTTCATGGTTTCTTGAGATTGTAAAACGTGGGTAAAATCGCGCTTGACTGAATCTGATGAAACGTCTGCTTTTACCTCAAGCAAAGTTCCATAATTTCCACTTTGTGGTACCTTTCGCTCCACGTCGATCCGTTGGGTACCCTATACTGCTGCAGTCTGCAGCGCTCAATTGTTATGGCGTTTTTGCACATATATGAATTAGGATTACCCGAGTCGGTAGCACTATCGGTTACCAAGCAGTTCGTTTAGCAATTTCAGGGGACGGTTTGCAAAATTCTTCTCGTTAATCTCTCCGCATGGCTGCGCTGCCCTATGACTGTGGTTTGCAGCGGAGACGACCTTTTTTGTAGTGAGACTTGCAAGCGCATTCTAGTTCAATGGATAATCACAGCCATTTTTGCTATGTTTACCGTGGCCATCACTAAAAGCATGACAAGCTTGATTCCATCAATCTTTCATACTGAACTAAAACAACCACAAAGAACAAGCGACGCGGAAATTAATGTTCGTTCGTATGTTGAATGTTTGTCAGTCACCTCGCCGTGTTCAGCTTTGCAGTATTTACACCAGCGACATCTTCAGAGAAAGCATTAATCATCATACAGATCTGTGTCCTTGTTAGAATATCTGGCATGGTTGATATCTTGACGTCTTCCAAGTTCAACGCTTCTAAGCGTGTTAAATTACAATTGATTGAAGCTGAAGAAGAACGCCAAGACCATGCACGTGATATTCCAACCAATGAAAATTAATTCAAACTGTAGTTGAAAACTCTTACCGAAACGACATCTTGTATGCAGTAACCACTTGATAAACTATTTAATATTTTCGTCCCATTCTTAAACATAAGTTGAGGAAGCAGCACCGTCATATTTTTTCCTATTGATATCTCTCCATAATAATATAGCTGGAAAGAAGACTCACTTGTTTAATCCGCTTAAAAGCATGTAAACCAACAATAATATCATTTAATTACATCTTCGTCGTTGAAGAGTGGCTCGGGGGCAATTCCATCAGCAGCAGATGGAAACTGAAAACTGAAAATAGGTTTTGGCCACCAGGTATCATAATGAAATACAAACCTGACGTTCTTCTGGTAAAAAACAACAAATATACACCTTTTGTTTAAAAAAGATTGTGTTTTCTAACGTTTCGCCGTACGAACGACTAGGCTTCTTCAGAGAATAAAACAAACACAGTAGCGAACCCACGGGCAAAGAATTCAAGCGACGAAAAAGTACAAAATGACGCAACAGCTAAAACACAGCGGGACATAAATAAATGGACAACATCAATCACGGGTCAAACGACCAAACATGGGGAACAAAAGTCAAGAATGGTCGCGGGCGAAATTGCTGAACACGGGAGAAAGTACTTTTCCATCATTACGATTTATCACATTAGGTAGCAAATTGTGATTAGTAAATCAAAACTGGATCAAAAAACCAAAGGCCCCTGGCAGGCTGTCGATCGCACACCGTATCAATAATAATGTATTGAAATCCCAACACAGCGATCTTTAGACAGCTCAGATCAATTTATTGAGAGAAAAATATATTTCGCCTAAAACGGCATCATCAGTTTCTCCATTTACCATGGATATAATAATTTTCCACAACCAACCGTTTTGCCAAAATTGTTTCTTGTTGCAATACTTTTGCTTCCTTCCAATTAATACGGTGGTCGGTGTCAAGCATGTGGGCACATAGAGCAGATTTATTGGGTTCCATATCGCGTATGGCTGCCTTGTGTTCTTTAATACGGGACGATAAATTGCGCTTAGTCTTGCCAATATACACTGTGTAACGATCAAGGCAAGGTATTAAGAAAACTACACAAGTCATTTGAAGCATGGAAATATGGTTTTTAGGTTTGGGAAACATGTTTTTAAGACTGATACGGCACGTTTCATAATTTGACCTAGTCCGCGCGAAAATGTTATGATCAATAAAGTAATTTGGAATTTAACTTTTTTCTAGGTACAGGGTCACCAGTTCTTAATTGATTTGTCAACATCTTGACGCTCACACTGTCGCATAATTGAAGTACGTTTTTTTAGTACTGATGGCGTTCTTGCATGCAGAGAAAAACCGTGCGTAACTGATTACCTTATTTATCCGGGAGGACACATTCATCTTAAGCTGCGAAACCTTTCACGTTTCCTAGGATTGTGTGATGGGCACGAAACAATCAACAACTTCATAAACAGGATTGTCGGCATTAAATGCACGGAAATCGTTTCAGAAGTTGCTGAGCTAGGAAGAAGGAAAATCCATTGTCTAGGTTTCTGTTTGCTCTCGCGTTGATATTGTTGATAGAAACCAGTGAGCTTTTAAGTACCTTTTCTGATAATTATTCTGAAACCGCATTTGAAAATTTGCTTTTCTTGAACAAGGTTCGGTTGCAATACCGGTCATTCGCGTCTCTCACATATTTTATTGTGTATAGCTACATTCGGTAATTGCAATTTATAAATTACAAATGAAATGAAATCATGTGTATTTTGCACGCAAAAAAACAACCGCACAGATGAACGATACATAAAAGAAATTAGCCAAAAATCACAAGGATACGGATAAAACCATCAAGGTTATTAAGCCAGGCGCCCATCTGCAAATATGTGTAAATTGTAATGTTGAACCTTTCTATGGAGATACTAAACCTTAACAGATGCATTTAATTCACCACACGACGCTCTATAGATACTTTTTTTCTGCCAATCAGTTGCTGCGACCGCTAAGTGTGTAAAAATGAAACAACACGATCGGTTTTTGTTCTTACTTTAACTATAAAACCCTATCCAGTAATTTGACATCAGTTTTGAAATTCAAATGTTGAAATACTTTGTCCTGAAAAGCTTCTGAGGAATCTGAAGCCGTCGACTAATATACATTTATTCCCTGGAACGCACTACACAACACTAATATACAGTGCTAGACAAAACAGTGCAATAATTTTATGACGAAATTACTTACAAACTATTTTGAACTAGTTTGGGGTTTCACTTTTCAATTTAAAAACAACACTAGTTTTCAGAAACAACACAAGATTCGTCATAATGTTCATCATATCCGATGATCGGGGTGTTTACTGGTCCGTGGCTTGAGTGATGCGAATCCCACACGGTCATTGGCAAAATCAAACGTAGTGTAGTAATTGGCCATGAAGTAATGACCAAGTATCCAAAACGGACCTCCAATATGTTTGGGTACATCATATGCACCGAATGCTGAGTAGCAGAAATTTTCATACTGTGGCAAAGCGCATGTGTTAACTTATCACTAACATATACTTAACAATGAGTTTCACAGGCGTTGCAGCTAAGCTAGATCAAATACTTTGTTCCGACAAGTCGGAGCAAGATCTGAAAAACCAAGCTCCCGTTTAGGTTTGAACTCACGACCCTGGGCTGACCTATAGCCCAACGCGTTTCACGGGGAATATTGTGGTCGTGATAGTCAGGTGCGCATGCAATTTACGTGGGGGATCTCTACCATCGTAAAAATATTTCTACAACAATAAATGATAAACACTCTAATGTTACTCGTCGGACCTGAAAAATGTAATGCTCCGGTGTAAGTTTGTATTTAATTCCAGAAAGAGTGATTGTGATGTTCGGCAATTTCGATAAATTTGTACAAGATGCTACGCACTGCAAGACAAAATATTTCTGTTTAATTTTTAGCTAACGTTGAATAATTGATATTTCTGACCGCCAAAGATTCGTCATCCGGTTGTGAGCAGCCAATAATCTTGTTGACCTTCAAGATTTCAACTGTTGGTCCAGTGATAACATTGCAAAAAGATCCAACAACAGCCTGGCAGCCTCCAACGCAAAATTTGGTTCCAGTGCTATCGTCAATTGTCAAACCGTCCATTGCTATCTGCCAATATCCCTGAATTGTTAATCTAATTGTTAATCGTTTATCTAAATACATCTTTCATTTCATACATAGATCATAATTTGTGGCTTGCCTTTTTCACGACTTTGTGGTAATTAAACTTGCCGGTGAATCTTGAAGGATTCACACCACCCAAGTACAACTCCCCACCATCTGACTGGAATGGATTCCTAAATGTTTGACCGTTATAAATGTTAAAAATGATTTTTCTAATCTGGCTTACCTGTTTAGATAAAACGAAAACTGATTTTTTTCCACTGCTCCCTGCTTGAACATTTGGTTGAACACCGGTGTGATGCCGTTCTTTGCTATTTGTGGATATCCCAATCCCAAAATCCCATCAAATGGCACAGCATGTTTAAAACGGTCAGGATCCCTGATAACTTCAGCGAACGTCTGATTGAAACTCTTCAAACCACCAATCTAACCCAAAAGTTATTCATTAATTTTGTCGACAGATCACTAGTAAAAAGTAGTGATGAACTAAAAGTAAACTTAACATTTCGCCTATCTGTGCTATTTCCTGCTTCTCAGAAAAAAAAGTCACAAACATAATGTATAGCTCACCGTCACTTAATATTCTGATTAATATTTAACATTTCAAAAATTATGCGAAAATATTCCGAACATGATAAACATAAGGGAGCAAGTGGCTAATATTCTCCATAGCAACTTGGCCTGGTGGTATATTGCATGTTAGGCGGCTCGAAGTGCGGCGTCAACGAACGATTCTATCGAATGGAATCACGCAGGTATTTGGACTCCACTATGCAAAGCTTACATTATTTATGACGTTTTGGTACAAACTCAAGTGCAACAAAATAAAGTTTCCAAGTTCAAGACTTAATATTTTACTTTGCCTATTGCTGCTTGTGTATTAGGACCATGTACGTGATATTCCAACCAATGAAAATTAATTCAAACTGTAGTTGTGAACTCTTACCGAGACGACATCTTGGCTGCAGTAACCACTTGAAAAATAATTAAATATTTTCGTCCCATTCTTAACATACGTGGAGGAAGCAGTACTGTCATATTTACGATGGTTCACTGAAAAAAATCAAAAACAATCCCAAAAAATGTGCCTAAAGTTTAAACAGGATAATTTTTTTTACCACATGACTTGTCAATTTTGTTGCAGTGAATCGACGGAACCCATAAATTTGATGACATCGTATCAAAAACAATTGTAAATGTTTGCGGGGGAGTTCCTATTGATATCTCCCCATAATAAAGGAACTGGCATAAAAGATACACTTGTTTAATCCGCTTGAAAGCATGTAAATCAACAATATTATCATTTAATTACATTTTCGTCGTTGATGAGTGGTTCGCTACCAATTCCACCAGCAGCAGATAGGAACTTGGCGTATTTAGTGTTGTCTGATTCTTGAGGTGAAACTACCCATCGACGTCGCAGCTTGATACTAAAAACATATCAGAACTTTACATCAACGTAAAAAAATTACATAAACGTAAAACGTCAGACATCAGAAATCAATAATATACAATGCCTTGAGGTAGCTTTACTTGAAAACAAATAGTAAACAAGCATTCCACAGAGTCAGATCTGTTTGCAACACTTACCTGTAACCTTTGCTCAGTGTTCCAAACACAAGAAGAAAAAAAATTACTTTCATCATCCTGATAATAAGACAGCGATAACAGGTAAACGTATGATATCAAAGAACTAAAGTAGTTTGTTGTTCAATGATATAAGCCGTTGACGCCTGCAAAGAAAACCATGAACTATTGATGTTGGCGAAAGAACTACGCGTCCCTTCCTGTAGTTTGAATGGATCCGAAACTTAAATTGATCAGCATCTAGTTTCATACAAGAAAGAATTTTTAAAAGTTGTTGTGAAAAAGGGTTTAAATTTATCTTGATTTTGTGGCAGCATTCGCACAACGACATTCATTTGCTGTAGTTGACCAACACATGGTTCTGGTTGTTAGTGGGTGTAGCCAACAACGTATTCCTAAATGGGAGATGGATGATTTTAATGGTAAATAAAATGGCCGTATTTCAAACTTCCATGTACTTTTTAGTCTGTGAAACTATAATAAGTTTCCATGCCATTAGGAAATCTTCTGCGTGTGGGAATTCCAACGACAAATCGGGGAAGTTTTGTTGTTTCGGCCAATCACATCTTAGCTAGTAAAAACGATGCACTGTGAGCAGGTCAGTGGTCGAAGTAGGGTTGTTTGTTATTGATTGTCTCGTGTACGCCCAACTCCTTTACCAAAATGTCGTAGCAGTTTTGACGTTGCATTTGATCGAGACATACCTCCAAGGCTAATGGCAATTCAACGCATAACCCCCAAAAACAAATCAACACCAACTATTTCATTACGACAAAGAGTCTTCTTGGCACACAAATAATGATTTCCGCAATAAAATCGATACAAACACGACCATTTTTTTTATCACACCGGGATTTGAACCCAAGCCATCCTGGGCACGAATCCCGATCAGGTTTTCTTTATGGCTAATGGGTAGGGCGTTTGACCGATTTTACAATTTAACGCAGGTACTGTTGAACTGCGCCAACTATGAGGTACGTTGAGGAAGCAGCACCGTCATATTTTTCCTATTGATATCTCTCCATAATAATATAGCTGGAAAGAAGACTCACTTGTTTAATCCGTTTAAAAGCATGTAAACCAACAATAATATTATTTAATTACATCTTCGTCGTTGAAGAGTGGCTCGGGGACAATTCCACCAGCAGCAGATGGAAACTGAAAACTGAAAATAGGTTTTGGCCACCAGATATCATAATGAAATACAAACCTGACGTTCTTCTGGTGAAAACAACAAATATACACCTTTTGTGTAAAAAAGATTGTGTTTTCTGACGTTTCGCCGTACGAACGACTAGGCTTCTTCAGAGAATAAAACAAACACAGTAGCGAACCCAACGGCAAAGAATTCAAGCGACGAAAAAGTACAAAATGACGCAACAGCTAAAACACAGCGGGACATAAATCAATGGACAACATCAATCACGGGTCCAACGACCAAACATGGGAAACAAAAGTCAAGAATGGTCACGGGCGAAATTGCTGAACACGGGAGAAAGTACTTTTCCATTATTACGATTTAACACATTAGGTAGCAAATTAATTTAATAATTTTCCACAACCAACCGTTTTGCCAAAATTGTTTCTTGTTGCAATACTTTTGCTTCCTTCCAATTAATACGGTGGTCGGTGTCAAGCATTTGTGGGCACATAGAGCAGATTTATTGGGTTCCATATCGCGTATGGCTGCCTTGTGTTCTTTAATACGGGACGATAAATTGCGCTTAATCTTGCCAATATACACTGTGTAACGATCAAGGCAAGGTATTAAGAAAACTACACAAGTCATTTGAAGCATGGAAATATGGTTTTTAGGTTTGGGAAACATGTTTTCTACAGTGCACACCGGTTTCATGGCAACTTTCGCACCAATGGCGTAGAGTATTCTTGATATCTGCTCAGAAACTTCCTGTACATATGGTATGGAAGTGAATGCTGTGTATGTTTGTGTGGGTTTGTTGTGTATGTGGGGCGACAATTTTTTTATTTACACCTGATGAAGTGAGGGTTACTCGCCAAAGCTCGTGTACTTAATAATAATATGAAAGTATGACTTCTAAAAAGTGCCAGACCAAACCAGGACAATTCAGTTGCAGATATAAGACTGATACGGCACGTTTCATAATTTGACCTAGTCCGCACGAAAATGTTATGATCAATAAAGTAATTTGGAATTTAACTTTTTTGTAGGTACAGGGTCACCAGTTCTTAATTGATTTGTCAACATCTTGACGCTCACACTTTCGCATAATTGAAGTACGTTTTTTTTAGTACTGATGGCGTTCTTGCATGCAGAGAAAAACCGTGCGTCACTGATTACCTTATTTACCCGGGAGGACACATTCATCTTAAGCTGCGAAACCTTTCACGTTTCCTAGGATTGTGTGATGGGCACGAAACAATCAACAACTTCATAAACAGGATTGTCGGCATTAAATGCACGGAAATCGTTTTAGAAGTTGCTGAGCTAGGAAGAAGGAAAATCCATTGTCTAGGTTTCTGTTTGCTCTCGCGTTGATATTGTTGATAGAAACCAGTGAGCTTTCAAGTACCTTTTCTGATCATTATTCTGAAACCGCATTTGAAAATTTGCTTCGGTTGCAATACCGGTCATTCGCGTCTCTCACATATTTTATTGTGTATAGCTACATTCGGTAATTGCAATTTATAAATTACAAATGAAATGAAATCATGTGTATTTTGTACGCAAAAAAACAACCGCACAGATGAACGATACATAAAAGAAATTAGCCAAAAATCACAAGGATACGGATAAAACCATCAAGGTTATTAAGCCAGGCGCCCATCTGCAAATATGTGTAAATTGTAATGTTGAACCTTTCTATGGAGATACTAAACCTTGACAGATGCATTTAATTCACCACACGACGCTCTATATATACTTTATTTCTGCCAATCAGTTACTGCGACTGCTAAGTGTGAAAAAATGAAACAACACGATCGGTTTTTGTTCTTTCCTTAACTATAAAGCGCTATCCAGTAATTTGACATCAGTTTTGAAACTCAAATGTTGAAATACTTTGTCCTGAAAAGCTTCTAAAGGAATCTGGGGCCGTCGACTAATATATATTTATTCCTGGAACACACTACACAACACTAATATACAGTGCTAGACAAAACGGTGCAATAATCATATGACGAAATTACTTACAAACTATTTTGAACTAGTTTGGGATTTCACTTTTCAATTTAAAAACGACACTAGTTTTCAGAAACAACACAAGTTTCGTCATAATGTTCATCAGATCCGATGATCGCGATGTTTTCTGGTCCGTGGCTTGAGTGATGCGAATCCCACACGGTCATTGGCAAAATCAAACGTAGTGTAGTAGTTGGCCATGAAGCATTGACCAAGTTTCCAAAATGGACCTCCATTGTGTTTGGGCACATCATTACTCCAGAATGCAGAGAAGCAGAAATCTTCATGCTGTGGAAAAGCTCATATGTTTGTCAACTTATCACTAACATATACTTAACAATTAGTTTCACTGGCATTGCTACTAAGCTAGATCAAATACTTTGTTCCGACAAGTCGGAGCAAGATCTGAAAAATCAAGCTCCCGTTTAGGTTTGAACTCACGACCCTGGGCTGACCTGGACAACGCGTTTCACGGGGTATATTGTGGCCATAATACTCAGGTGCGCATGCGCATTTACGTATCTCTACCATCGTAAAAATATTCCTGAAAAATTAACAATTAGCAATAAATTATAAACACTCTGTTACTCGTCGGACCTGAAAAATGTAATGCTCTGGTGTAAGTTTGTATTTAATTCCAGATAGAGTGATGGTGATGTTCGGCAATTTCGATAAATTTGTACAAGATGCTATGCACTGCAAGACAAAATATTCCAGTTAAATTTTTAGTTAACAACGTTGAATAATTGATATTTCTGACCCCCGAAGATTCGTCAGTCGGCTGCTGGCAGCCAATAACCTTGTTGATCTTCCTGATTTCAACCGTTGGTCCACCGATAAAATTTTCAAAAGATCCAACAACAGCCTGGCAACCTCCAACGCAACATTTGGTTCCAGTGCTATCGTCAACTGTCAAACCGTCCATTGCTACTTGCCAATATCCCTAAGAATAATTAATTGTTAATCTAAATACATCTTTCATTCCATACATAGATTTTTATTTGCGACTTGCCTTTTTCACAACTTTGTGGTAATTAAACTTGCCAGTGAATCTTGAAGGGTTCACACCACCCAAGTATAATTCCCCACCATCTGACTGGAATTGATTCCTAAATATTTGACCGTTGTTAATGTAAAAAATGATTTTTCTAATCTGGCTTACCTGTTTAGATAAAACGAAAACTGATTTTTTTCCACTGCTCCCTGCTTGAACATTTGGTTGAACACTGGTGTGATGCCATTCTTTGCTATTTGTGGATATCCCATTCCCAAAATCCCATCATATGGCATAGCATATCCAAAACGGTCAGGATCCCTGATAAATTCAGCGAACGTTTGATTGAAACTCTACAAACCACCAATCTAACCCAAAAATTATTCATTAATTTTGTCGACAGATCACTAGTAAAAAGTAGTGATGAACTAAAAGTAAACTTAACATTTCGCCTATCTGTGCTATTTCCTGCTTCTCAGAAAAAAAAGTCAAAAACTTAATGTATAGCTCACCGTCACTTAATATTCTGATTAATATTTAACATTCCAAAAATTATGCGAAAATATTCCGAACATGATAAACATAAGGGAGCAAGTGGCTAATATTCTTCATTGCTACTTGGCCTGGTGGTATATTGCTTGTTAGGCGGCTCGAGGTGCGGCGTCAACGAACGATTCTATCGAATGGAATCACGCAGGTATTTGGACTCCACTATGCAAAGCTTACATTATTTATGACGTTTTGGTACAAAATCAATGCAAGTGCAACAAAATAAAGTTTGCAAGTTCAAGACCCAATTCTTTACTTTGCCTATTGCTGCTTGTGTATTAGGACCATGTACGTGATATTCCAACCAATGAAAACTAATCAAAACTGTAGTTGAAAACTCTTACCGAGACGACATCTTGGCTGCAGTAACCACTCGATATACTGTTAAATATTTTCGTCCCATTCTTAACATAGGTTGAGGAAGCAGCACTGTCATATTTACGATGGTTCACTGAAAATAATCAAAACCAATTCCAAAAAATGTGCCTAAAGTTTAAAACAGGATAATTTTTTTTTACCACATAACTTGTCAATTTTGTTGCAGTGAATCGACGGAACCCATAAATTTGATGACATCGTATCAAAAACAATTGTAAATGTTTGCGGGGGAGTTCCTATTGATATCTCCCCATAATAAAGGAACTGGCATAAAAGATACACTTGTTTAATTCGCTTGAAAGCATGTAAATCAACAATATTATCATTTAATTACATTTTCGTCGTTGATGAGTGGCTCGCTACCAATTCCACCAGCAGCAGATAGGAACTTGGCGTATTTAGTGTTGTCTGATTGTTTTTCTTGAGGTGCAACTACCCATCGACGTCGCAGCTTGATACTAAAAACATATCAGAACTTTACATCAACGTAAAACGTCAGACAAAAAAAATATGCAATGCCTTGAGGTAGCTTTACTTGAAAACAAATAGTAAACAAGCATTCCACAGAGTCAGATCTGTTTGCAAAACTTACCTGTAACCTTTGCTTAGTGTTCCAAACACAAGAAGAAAAAAAATTACTTTCATCATCCTGATAATAAGACAGCGATAACAGGTAAACGTATGATATCAAAGAACTGAAGTAGTTTGTTGTAAACGATATAAGCCGTTGACGCCTGCAAAAAAAACCATAAACTATTGATGTTGGCGAAAGAACTATGCGTCCCTTCGTGTAGTTTGAATAGATCCGAAACTTAAATTGATAAGCGTCCAGTTTTATACAAGAGAGGATTTTTGAAAATTGTTGTGAAAAAGGGTTTGAATTTATCTTGATTTTGTGTCAGCATTCGCACAACGATAATCATTTGCTGCAGTTCACCAACACATGGTTTTGGTTGTTGGTGGGTGTAGCCAACAACGTATTCTTAAATGGGAGATAGATGATTTTAATGGTAAGTAAAATGGCCGTATTTCAAACTTCCATGTACTTTTTAGTCTGTGAAACTTTAATAAGTTTCCATGCCATTAGGAAATCTTGTACGTGTGGGAATTCCAACGACAAGTGGCCACATCACTAACATTTCGTACAAACCTTGATTGCTACAACATGCTTTAATGCTCCAATGCTGATATTACGTAGATTTTGACTTCGGTTAGTCGTCAGGAGAGCATGGGCAAAAAACATCACCGGAGATAACACTGTCATAAGTGACCAAGCAGAGTTTTTTTAGTTTGCCGAAACTTTTTTCTGGTTGTTTATACAATAGGGAATTTTGGTTTGCCCTGTTATGTTGTAATGTCTGTTTGTCTTGGCATCGATTTACGGCTTACAAAAAAACGGAAGCAATTTTCGAAAAGGATGTTTCAATAACCCCAACCACAAATTGAGAACTTATTTCTTATATAAATATAGGCCTACTAGTTCATTACGGAAACATTACCATGTAAAAATAATGTTCTTTTTTCTGTACCATATCGTGTTAGGCCACTACTATGTGCATAGGGGAATTGTAGAGGAAACTTACCAGGTTTAAGAACAAAAATGCAGGCCTATATTGCAGAAAACACACTCGCTTATATTAAACCACTAGATCCTGTTCGCTGAGTGATTTTTCGCCAAACAACCAAACGCAGCATATTACTCACATTTCTTTAATTTGAAACGCACGAAGCAAATCACCCGATATCCTACCGTTCTGTTGACGACAATAAATCTTACACTTTTTGTAAAATTTGTAAACACAAGAAGGCAATTAATGAAGATGAAAATTCACGAATCTCTAACCACATTTATTCGAGAACGTTTCCACCTCAAACTTTGCTAAAATCACAATATTCTCAGCAGGCTTTCACTGCATAAAATGTTGTGAATTTCAATGGGGGAAGTGGAAGTATTGTTGTTTCGGCCAATCACATCTTAGCTAGTAAAAACGATGCACTGTGAGCTGGTCAGTGGTCGAAGTTGTTTGTAATTGATTGTCTCGTGTACGACCAACTCCTTTACCAAAATGTCGTAGCAGTCTTGACGTTGCATTCGATCGAGACATACCTCCAAGGTTAACGGCAGTTCACTGCACAACCCCCAAAAAACAAATTAATACCAACTATTTCACTACGACAAAGAGATTCTATTTGAATAAGTTTTGGTAAATGGAGAAACTGATGATGCCGTTTTAGGCGAAATATATTTTTCTCTCAATAAATCGATCTGAGCTGTCTAAAGATCGCTGTGTTGGGATTTTAATACATTATTATTGATACGGTGTGCGATCGACAGCCTGCCAGGGACCTTTGGTTTTTTGATCCAGTTTTGATTTACTAATCACACGTCTAATTATGCTTGAGATCTGCTGGTTTTGTTTAATTTTGCGTAATACAAAATAAAACCTTAGCTGGCAATGTCAGTAATCTTGGGTACTAAGATATCATATTGCAATAACCATCGACCATGGATCCGCCCCTGCAAGACGTAGCGTGTATATATATTCTACAGTAAACATATACGTGTCAACAGAAACAATAAAAGTGGATTTCACTTCACGGCATCACAGATGTTTGGGACGTTTTATACACAGAGAACTTTGCCAAGCTTAATTTAGAAAAACGACATGTCGCCAAAAAACTATTTCTGTCAGTTAACACTAATATTATAGGTTAACTAACATCAGCCATTCTGGATCAACAATCAGTCAACAAAACTAAAAAATGCCGTCTTAAACCCGAATCCGTGCACAGTCAGAGCGAACAACCGCCAACATCAAACGCCTCCAAAACCACTAGGTAGTTTTTAGCTGACCTATATGCAAGAAGCAAGAATACGGAACCCGAGAAAAAGGTATTCTATTTTGCTCAATGCAATTTTGTTTTCGAAATAATGAAATACGTGCTGTGTGTATGTGTGTATGTGTTTTTTATACCAGTGGTTACCAAACTGTGAACCACTATTGGTCCGCGAAGGTCTTGCAAGGTAATAAGCTGACAAGATTGTGGACAAAATAATAAAATTACTTTTTATGTAATGTACACATTACTTTATTCGGGTTTCACATTTCAATGATATGATGTTAATGATATGAACACGAATAAAAACTGGTTTTAAACAATTTCACAGTTGTTGGAGAAACATGACAGGGCTAGGAATATTTCGATTGTTATTAGATGTCGTAGTCCATCGGTGCCTCGCGACAGGCATTTTCCATTAGTTCTGCGACCCGATTTTATCATTTAGCGCAGGTACTGTTGAACTGCGCCACCTATGAGGAGTGAACATGTAGTTTCTACCCCGTATGGTGGCGCAAATATTTTTGATTGGGCAAAGGCAACTCTACGATCTGCCGATCGCAACATCAGTTCAAGAGATCGGCCTATCAATTAAAGAAACGATTTGAATCCAAATTTCGGTGTGGAAGAAAGAACAGGAAACGTGGTGACAATCCAACTTTTGGCAAACACATCACGTGTGACGCAATTTGAAAGCACAACCGCAGACGGCACTTGAGACGCTCCAGTCTGAAGGTACTTTGCCAACCTACGAAGGATGCTGAGTAGAAATGCAATTTTACACAGATGATAATTTCTTCCCATATCGAAACCGATCATTCGCATAACTGTAGCACAATAGCATGGCGGAATAGACTTAATGTGCGGTTTATCATTGGCGTATTAACTTCAATACGTCGTCAATTTGATTGGCGTTTGCATTTGTAAATTGTTTGTTTACATCAGCGGACAATGTTGATAATGTTATTATTATTTTCAAGTGTACCAAACGACAATTGTGCGGGCAAACAAGAATCAAAAGTTGCGAAGATTATTGCTACTTTTTCGAAAGTATGATAAAAAAACATCAACATTTTTTTTTTCGACCGAGATCCTTGAGGAAAAACTGCTTGGTGGAGCAAGCGTTTACATATTTGCTTTCTGTGATAATCAACCTCATTATTAGGCGTTTTGGGGATTTATGTGCGAGATAGCAAGAGTTCGAGGCCTAGTGCGGAAAAAAATAAGAAATTTCTCGAGTCACAACCACATTTGTTTGTGATAATTTTTCAGCTTTTTTTGTTTATCGGTGTGAGTCTCAGTCAAACTTTCTTGCATGGTTGCTTATTGTGGGTTTCGCAAGTTCATGGTTTTTCTTGGGTTTGTACAACGTGGGTAAAATCGCGCTTGACTGAATCTGATGAAACGTCTGCTTTTACCTCAAGCAAAGTTCCACAATTTCCACTTTGTGGTACCTTACGATCAACGTCGATCCGTTGGGTACCTATACCGCTGCAGTCTGCAGCTCTCAATCATTATGGCTTTTGTTGCACATACAAGAATTTGGATTACCCGAGCCGGTAGCACTATCGGTTACCAGGCAGTTCGTTTAGCAATTTCAATGGACGGTTTGCAAAATTCTTCTCGTTAACCTCTCTGCATAGCTGCGCTGCCCTATGTGTGGTTTGCAGCGGAAACGTCTATTTTTGTAGTAAGACTTGCAAGCGCATTCTACTTCAATGGATAATCACAGCCATTTTTGCTATGTCTGTCGTACTTATCACAAAAATCATGACAAGCTTGATTTCATCAGTCATTCTTAATAAATAAAACAACCACAAAAAACAGGCAACGCGGAAATTAATATTCGTGCTGATGTTGGACTTGAATGTTTGTCAGTCACCTCGCCGTGTTTAGCTTTGCAGTATTTACACCAGCGTCATCTTCAGGATTCAAAGAGAAATCATTAGTCATCATACTTCTGTGTCTTTGTTAGAGGGTCTGGTATGGTTGATATCTTGACGTCTTCCAAGTTCGATGCTTCTATGCGTGTTAGATTTCAATTGATTAAAGCTGAAGAAGAACGCCAAGACCATGCACGTGATATACCCACCAATGAAAATTAATTCAAACTGTAGTTGAAAACTCTTACCGAGACGACATCTTGGCTGTAGTAACCACTCGATAAACGATTAAATATATTCGTTACATTCTTAACATAGGTTGAGGAAGCAGCACTGTCATATTTAATGAATTTATTAAACTTGCCGTATCAGTCTATATGTGATAAATTCTTTCTCTGATAGGCACTCTTTTGCAAAAGACTGACTTTTGTATTGTAAATGGTACACAAGCTTTCGCGATTTTCCTTCGCTTCGTCAGGTGTAAATGAACACAATGCGATACAAAAAAACAAGCGCAAGGCGGTCGAAGAAAAAAGGCACTGTAAATGATAAGCTGCCGTTAGTTGGCGTCGTCGTGTTACTGCATCGTTCCTGCGGCATCGTTGTGTTGATAATGGCTCAGGAATCCCCAATCTCTGTTGAGCCCATCTTTGATGGCGTTGAAGCGGTTAATGTGGTGTTGCTCGGCCGTCTCCCTTGCTGATCTTGATTTCCCTTTAACTTTTTGCAAGACCATTACCCGCATGTCGTCGACGCTATGCTTAGGCTCGTTGAAGTGTTTTTTTGTATCGCATTGTGTTCATTTACACCTGACGAAGCGAAGGAAAATCGCGAAAGCTTGTGTACCATTTACAATACAAAAGTCTGTCTTTTGCAAAAGAGTGCCAATCAGAGAAAAAATATTTGCGAAATAATTCGGAAAAAATGTGCCCAAAGTTCAAACAGGAAAATTTTTTTTACCACATAACTTGTTAATTTTTTTGCAGTGAATCGACGGAATCCCCAAATTTGATGGCATCCCCTGCTTCATCAGGTCAAATATATGACAATTTTTTTTGGTTTACACCTGATGAAGCGAGGGTCACCGCCTATGCTCGTGTACTTCATAATATACGAGTCAGTTTCTTCAAAGAGTGCCAAGCCATGACAATTTAGTTGCAGATATTAGACTGATACGGCACGTTTCATAATTTGACCTAGTCAAGCACGCGAAAATGTCATGATCAATAAAGTAATTTGGAATTTACTTTTGTTTGTAGGTACAGGGTCACCAGTTCTTAATTGATTTGTCAACATCTTGACGCTCACACTGTCGCATAATTGAAGTAGGTTTTTTTTTAAAGTACTGATGGCGTTCTTGCATGCAGAGAGAAACCGTGCGTCACTGATTACCTTATTTATCAGGGAAGACACATTCATCTTAAGCTGCGAAACCTTTCATATTTCCTAGGATTGTGTGATGGGCTCGAAACAATCAACAACTTCATAAACAGGATTGTCGGCATTAAATGCACGGAAATCGTTTTAGAAGTTGCTGAGCTAGGAAGAAGTAAAATCCATTGTCTAGGTTTCTGTTTGCTCTCGCGTTGGTATTGTTGATAGAAACTAGTGAGTTTCCAAGTATCTTTTCTGATCATTATTATGAAACCGCATTTGAAAATTCGCTTTTCTTGAACAAGGTTCGGTTGCAATACGGTCATTCGCGTCTCTCACATATTTTGTTGTGTATAACTACATTCGGTAACTGCAATTTATAAATTACAAATGAAATGAAATCATGTGTATTTTGCACGCAAAAAAACAACCGCACAGATGAACGATACATAAAAGAAATAGGCCAAAAATCACAAGGATACGGATAAAACCATCAAGGTTACTAAGCCAGGCGCCCATCTGCAAATATGTGTAAATTGTAATGTTGAACCTTTCTATGGAGATACTAAACCTTAACAGATACATTTAATTCACCACACGGTTCATACCGTCTTTCGAAATAAAACGATCTATAGAAACTTTATTTCTGCCAATCAGTTGCTGCGACTGCTAAGTGAGTAAAAATGAAACAACACGATCGATTTTTGTTCTTTCTTTAACTATAAAACCCTATCCAGTAATTTGACATCAGTTTTGAAACTCAAATGTTGAAATACTTTGTCCTGAAAAGCTTCTAAAGGAATCTGAAGCCGTCGACTAATATATATTTATTCCTGGAACGCGCTACACAACACTAATATACAGTGCTAGACAAAACGGTGCAATAATCATATGACGAAATTACTTACAAACTATTTTGAACTAGTTTGGGATTTTACTTTTCAATTTAAAAACGACACTAGTTTTCAGAAACAACACAAGTTTCGTCATAATGTTCATCAGATCCGATGATCGCGATGTTTTCTGGTCCGTGGCTTGAGTGATGCGAATCCCACACGGTCATTGGCAAAATCAAACGTAGTGTAGTAGTTGGCCATGAAGCATTGACCAAGTTTCCAAAATGGACCTCCATCGTGTTTGGGCACATCATTACTCCAGAATGCAGAGAAGCAGAAATTTTCATGCTGTGGAAAAGCTCATATGTTTGTCAACTTATCACTAACATATACTTAACAATTAGTTTCACTGGCATTGCTACTAAGCTAGATCAAATACTTTGTTCCGACAAGTCGGAGCAAGATCTGAAAAATCAAGCTCCCGTTTAGGTTTGAACTCACGACCCTGGGCTGACCTGGACAACGCGTTTCACGGGGTATATTGTGGCCATAATACTCAGGTGCGCATGCGCATTTACGTATCTCTACCATCGTAAAAATATTCCTGAAAAATTAACAATTAGCAATAAATTATAAACACTCTGTTACTCGCCGGACCTGAAAAATGTAATGCTCTGGTGTAAGTTTGTATTTAATTCCAGATAGAGTGATGGTGATGTTCGGCAATTTCGATAAATTTGTACAAGATGCTACGCACTGCAAGACAAAATATTCCAGTTAAATTTTTAGTTAACAACGTTGAATAATTGATATTTCTGACCGCCAAAGATTCGTCAGTCGGCTGCTGGCAGCCAATAACCTTGTTGATCTTCCTGATTTCAACCGTTGGTCCACCGATACTATTGCCAAAAGATCCAACAACAGCCTGGCAACCTCCAACGCAACATTTGGTTCCAGTGCTATCGTCAACTGTCAAACCGTCCATTGCTACTTGCCAATATCCCTAAGAATAATTAATTGTTAATCTAAATACATCTTTCATTCCATACATAGATTTTTATTTGCGACTTGCCTTTTTCACAACTTTGTGGTAATTAAACTTGCCAGTGAATCTTGAAGGGTTCACACCACCCAAGTATAATTCCCCACCATCTGACTGGAATTGATTCCTAAATATTTGACCGTTGTTAATGTAAAAAATGATTTTTCTAATCTGGCTTACCTGTTTAGATAAAACGAAAACTGATTTTTTTCCACTGCTCCCTGCTTGAACATTTGGTTGAACACTGGTGTGATGCCATTCTTTGCTATTTGTGGATATCCCATTCCCAAAATCCCATCATATGGCATAGCAAATCCAAAACGGTCAGGATCCCTGATAAATTCAGCGAACGTCTGATTGAAACTCTTCAAACCACCAATCTAACCCAAAAGTTATTCATTAATTTTTTCGACAGATCACTAGTAAAAAGTAGTGATGAACTCAAAGTAAACTTAACATTTCGCCTATCTGTGCTATTTCCTGCTTCTCAGAAAAAAAAGTGATATTCCAACCAATGAAAACTAATTAAAACTGTAGTTGAAAACTCTTACCGAGACGACATCTTGGCTGCAGTAACCACTCGATATACTGTTAAATATTTTCGTCCCGTTCTTAACATAGGTTGAGGAAGCAGCACTGTCATATTTACGATGGTTCACTGAAAAAAATCAAAAACAATCCCCAAAAATGTGCCTAAAGTTTAAAACAGGATAATTTTTTTTTACCACATAACTTGTCAATTTTGTTGCAGTGAATCGACGGAACCCATAAATTTGATGACATCGTATCAAAAACAATTGTAAATGTTTGCGGGGGAGTTCCTATTGATATCTCCCCATAATAAAGGAACTGGCATAAAAGATACACTTGTTTAATTCGCTTGAAAGCATGTAAACCAACAATATTATCATTTAATTACATTTTCGTCGTTGATGAGTGGCTCGCTACCAATTCCACCAGCAGCAGATAGGAACTTGGCGTATTTAGTGTTGTCTGATTGTTTTTCTTGAGGTGAAACTACCCATCGACGTCGCAGCTTGATACTAAAAACATATCAGAACTTTACATCAACGTAAAAAAATTACATAAACGTAAAACGTCAGACATCAGAAATCAATAATATACAATGCCTTGAGGTAGCTTTACTTGAAAACAAATAGTAAACAAGCATTCCACAGAGTCAGATCTGTTTGCAACACTTACCTGTAACCTTTGCTCAGTGTTCCAAACACAAGAAGAAAAAAAGTTACTTTCATCATCCTGATAATAAGACAGCGATAACAGGTAAACGTATGATATCAAAGAACTAAAGTAGTTTGTTGTTCAACGATATAAGCCGTTGACGCCTGCAAAGAAAACCATGAACTATTGATGTTGGCGAAAGAACTACGCGTCCCTTCCTGTAGTTTGAATGGATCCGAAACTTAAATTGATCAGCATCTAGTTTCATACAAGAAAGAATTTTTGAAAGTTGTTGTGAAAAAGGGTTTAAATTTATCTTGATTTTGTGTCAGCATTCGCACAACGACATTCATTTGCTGCAGTTGACCAACACATGGTTCTGGTTGTTAGTGGGTGTAGCCAACAACGTATTCTTAAATGGAAGATAGATGATTTTAATGGTAAATAAAATGGCCGTATTTCAAACTTCCATGTACATTTTAGACTGTGAAACTTTAATAAGTTTAAATGTCATTAAGAAATCTTGTACTTGTGGGAATTCCACTGGAAAGTGGCCACATCACTAACATTTTGTTCAAACCTTGATTGCTACAACATGCTGTAATGCTCCAATGCTGATATTACGTAGATTTTGACTTCGGTTAGTCGTCAGGAGAGCATGGGCAAAAAACATCACCGAAGATAACACTGTCATAAGTGACCAAGCAGAGTTTTTTTAGTTTGCCGAAACTTTTTTCTGGTTGTTTATACAATAGGGAATTTTGGTTTGCCCTGTTATGTAGTAATGTCTGTTTGTCTTGACATCGATTTACGGCTTACAAAAAAATAGAAGCAGTTTTCGAAAAAGATATTTCAAGAACCCCAACCACAAATTGACAACTTATTTCTCATATAAATATAGGCCTACTAGTTCATGACGGAAACATTACCATGTAAAAATAATGTTCTTTTTTCTGTACTATATCGTGTTCGGCCACTACTATGTGCATAGGGGAATTATAGAGGAAACTTATCAGGTTTAAGAACAAAAATGCAGGCCTATATTGCAGAAAACACACACTTGCTTATATTAAACCACTAGATCCTGTTCGCTGAGTGATTTTTCGCCATAACAAATCTGCCAAACAACGAAACGCAACATATTACTCACATTTCTTTAATTTGAAACGCACGAAGCAAACGTCCCGATATCCCTGTTGACGACTATAAGTATTACACTTGTAACATTCCATTCAGGAATTTGTAAACACAAGAAGGCAATTGATGAAGATGAAAATTCACGAATCTCTAACCACATTTATTCGAGAACGTTTCCACCTCAAACTTTGCTAAAATCACAATATTCTCAGCAGGCTTTCACTGCATAAAATGTTGTGAATTTCAATGGGGGAAGTGGAAGTATTGTTGTTTCGGCCAATCACATCTTAGCTAGTAAAAACGATGCACTGTGAGCAGGTCAGTGGTCGAAGTAGGGTTGTTTGTTATTGATTGTCTCGTGTACGCCCAACTCCTTTACCAAAATGTCGTAGCAGTCTTGACGTTGCATTCGATCGAGACATACCTCCAAGGCTAACGGCAGTTCAACGCATAACCCCAAAAAACAAATCAATACCCACTATTTCATTACGACAAAGAGTCTTCTTGGCACACAAATAATGATTTCCGCAATAATATCGATACAAACTCGACCATTTTTTTTATCACACCGGGATTTGAACCCAAGCCATCCTGGGCACGAAATACAACAGTCGTGTTTGTATATTAAGGTGTTCTTTACAACAACATTGTTCACTACGACATCCAATGGTGGCATTTAAAAGGGAATCGGTCAAATAAATATGGAACTATTGGCGCAACGAAACTTTTAACCAGGGTTTCTGAAGACCCCCGAATGTAATCACTGCATGCTTCGTAGTGCGTTCGGTGCGAATATCTATGGAAGCACAACACAATAATCCATGTAAGGATAGTAGTTGATAACATGTCGGGGTGGTATGAGTGGATGACGTAACTGGAAGTAAAAAAGTTACATGAAGTCATCAAAGTCGTTGTACCGTTAAACCGTCATGGCGTCGTGACGGGTCACTTTTAGGTTTCCGCCAAGTTTCGCTTTTGTTGATGTTTTACCGCCTTTCCGCCAAAACCATCCTTTAAATGTTGAAATCAGGGGTTCTCGAACTGACAGTCACAGCCCAAGTTGCTTGGGATCAAAAAACCAAAATATCTCCGAATTATGATGTAACAATTATTGTTTTAATTTAATTGCAGTGTGACAGTTCCCTGCACTTGCACATTAAAATCAGACTCATTCATGTGTATTCCTTGGCGTTGATGTGGATTATTGGGATCTATAATTTTGAAGACGACAAATAACAAAATATACTATTTCAAAATTGAACTGGAAATCAAAGTGGATAAGTTACAAGTTATAACAATAAAACAGTATTGATTACCCGTGTATTGCCTTGCAATTTACTCCTACTGCACTTCATTCACAGAAAGGCATAATTTCAAAATACACACTTGCTTTCAATGCAGAACACAAGCTAAAAATTAACAACAGGCCGAGGGCTTTTGCCAATATTGACTGTTGGGCATTCAAGCGTGACCATTGAAAATGCAGAGAAGTGATGAATTTCTCGTTTCAATCATTTCAACGTTATTGTTATCAAAACCTAAACATGAACGCGACATGCTTTTAGCAACCACATTGCCGCCGTTTTTTTTATCAACACGTCTAACTATGATTGAGATCTGCTGGTTTCGTTTAATTTTGCGTAATACGAAATAAAAACCTTAGCTGGCAATGTCAATAATCTTGGGTACTAAGATATCATAATGCAATAACCATCGACCATGGATCCGCCCCTGCAAGACGTGACGTGTATATATATTCTACAGAAAACATAGACGTGTCAACAGAAACAATAAAAGTGGATTTCACTTCACGGCATCACAGATGTTTGGGACGTTTTATACACAGAGAGCTTTGTCAAGCTGAATTTAGAAAAACGACATGTCGCCAAAAAACTATTTCTGTCAGTTAACACTAATATTATAGGTTAACTAACATCAGCCATTCTGGATCAACAATCAGTCAACAAACTAAAAAATGCCGTCTCGAACCCGAATCCGTGCACAGTCAGAGCGAGCAACCGCCAACATCAAACGCCTCCAAAACCACTAGGTAGTTTTTAGCTGACCTATATGCAAGAAGCAAGAATACGGAACCCGAGAAAAAGGTATTCTATTTTGCTCAATGCAATTTTGTTTTCGAAATAATGAAATACGTGCTGTGTGTATGTGTTTTTTATACCAGTGGTTACCAAACTGTGAACCATTATTGGTCCGCGAAGGTCTTGCAAGGTAATAAGCTTACAAGATTGTGGACAAAATAATAAAATTACTTTTTATGTAATGTACACATTACTTTATTCGGGTTTCACATTTCAATGATATGATGTTAATGATATGAACTCGAACAAAAACTGGTTTTAAACAATTTCACAGTTTTTGGAGAAACATGACAGGGCTAGGAATATTTCGATTGTTATTAGATGTCGTAGTCCATCGGTGCCTCGCGACAGGCATTTTCCATTAGTTCTGCGACCCGATTTTATTATTTAGCGCAGGTACTGTTGAACTGCGCCACCTATGAGGAGTGAACATGTAGTTTCTACCCCGTATGGTGGCGCAAATATTTTTGATTGGGCAAAGGCAACTCTACGATCTGCCGATCGCAACATCAATTCAAGAAACGATTTGAATCCAAATTTTGGTGTGGAAGAAAGAACAGGAAACGTGGTGACAATCCAACTTTTGGTAAACACATCACGTGTGACGCAATTTGAAAGCACAACCGCAGACGGCACTTGAGACGCTCCAGTCTGAAGGTACTTTGCCAACCTACGAAGGATGCTGAGTAGAAATGCAATTTTTGCACAGATGATAATTTCTTCCCATATCGAAACCGATCATTCGCATAACTGTAGCACAATAGCATGGCGGAATAGACTTAATGTGCGGTTTATCATTGGCGTATTACTTCAATACGTCGTCAATTTGATTGGCGTTTGCATTTGTAAATTGTTTTTTTACATCAGCGGACAATGCTGATAATATTATTATTATTTTCAAGTGTACCAAACGACAACTGTGGGGGCAAACAGGAATCAAAGGTTGCGAAGATTATTGCTTCTTTTTCGAAAGTATGATAAAAAAACATCAACATTTTTTTTTCGACCGAGATCCTTGAGGAAAGACTGCTTGGTGGAGCAAGCGTTTACATATTTGCTTTCTGTGATAATCAACCTCATTATTAGGCGTTTTGGGGATTTATGTGCGAGAGAGCAAGAGCTCGAAGCCTAGAAATCAGAAAATTTTTTGATTGTTGGTTTCGCAAGTTTATGGTTTCTTGAGTTTATACAACGTGGGTGAAATCGCGCTTGACTGAATCTGATGAAACGTCTGCTTTTACCTCAAGCAAAGTTCCACAATTTCCACTTTGTGGTACCTTACGATCAACGTCGATCCGTTGGGTACCTATACCGCTGCAGTCTGCAGCTCTCAATCATTATGGCTTTTGTTGCACATACAAGAATTTGGATTACCCGAGCCGGTAGCACTATCGGTTACCAGGCAGTTCGTTTAGCAATTTCAGGGGACGGTTTGCAAAATTCTTCTCGTTAACCTCTCTGCATAGCTGCGCTGCCCTATGTGTGGTTTGCAGCGGAAACGTCTATTTTTGTAGTAAGACTTTCTACTTCAATGGATAATCACAGCCATTTTTGCTATGTCTGTCGTACTTATCACAAAAATCATGACAAGCTTGATTTCATCAGTCATTCTTAATAAATAAAACAACCACAAAAAACAGGCAACGCGGAAATTAATATTCGTGCTGATGTTGGACTTGAATGTTTGTCAGTCACCTCGCCGTGTTTAGCTTTGCAGTATTTACACCAGCGTCATCTTCAGGATTCAAAGAGAAATCATTAGTCATCATACTTCTGTGTCTTTGTTAGAGGGTCTGGTATGGTTGATATCTTGACGTCTTCCAAGTTCGATGCTTCTATGCGTGTTAGATTACAATTGATTGAAGCTGAAGAAGAACGCCAAGACCATGCACGTGATATACCCACCAATGAAAATTAATTCAAACTGTAGTTGGAAACTCTTACCGAGACGACATCTTGGCTGTAGTAACCACTCGATAAACGATTAAATATATTCGTTACATTCTTAACATAGGTTGAGGAAGCAGCACTGTCATATTTAATGAATTTATTAAACTTGCCGTATCAGTCTATATGTGATAAATTCTTTCTCTGATAGGCACTCTTTTGCAAAAGACTGACTTTTGTATTGTAAATGGTACACAAGCTTTCGCGATTTTCCTTCGCTTCGTCAGGTGTAAATGAACACAATGCGATACAAAAAAAACAAGCGCAAGGCGGTCGAAGAAAAAAGGCACTGTAAATGATAAGCTGCCGTTAGTTGGCGTCGTCGTGTTACTGCATCGTTCCTGCGGCATCGTCGTGTTGATAATGGCTCAGGAATCCCCAATCTCTGTTGAGCCCATCTTTGATGGCGTTGAAGCGGTTAATGTGGTGTTGCTCGGCCGTCTCCCTTGCACCGTTTGCTCGGCCGTCTCCCTTGCAATGTGGTGTTGCTCGGCCGTCTCCCTTGCACTTCGTTGAAGTGTTTTTTTGTATCGCATTGTGTTCATTTACACCTGACGAAGCGAAGGAAAATCGCGAAAGCTTGTGTACCATTTACAATACAAAAGTCTGTCTTTTGCAAAAGAGTGCCAATCAGAGAAAAAATATTTAATGAAAAAAATGCGAAATAATTCGGAAAAAATGTGCCCAAAGTTCAAACAGGAAAATTTTTTTTACCACATAACTTGTTAATTTTTTTGCAGTGAATCGACGGAATCCCCAAATTTGATGACATCCCCTGCTTCATCAGGTCAAATATATGACAATTTTTTTTGGTTTACACCTGATGAAGCGAGGGTTACCGCCTATACTCGTGTACTTCATAATATACGAGTCAGTTTCTTCAAAGAGTGCCAAGCCATGACAATTTAGTTGCAGATATTAGACTGATACGGCACGTTTCATAATTTGACCTAGTCAAGCACGCGAAAATGTCATGATCAATAAAGTAATTTGGAATTTACTTTTGTTTGTAGGTACAGGGTCACCAGTTCTTAATTGATTTGTCAACATCTTGACGCTCACACTGTCGCATAATTGAAGTACGTTTTTTTTTTAAAGTACTGATGGCGTTCTTGCATGCAGAGAGAAACCGTCCGTCACTGATTACCTTATTTACCCGGGAGGACACATTCATCTTAAGCTGCGAAACCTTTCATATTTCCTAGGATTGTGTGATGGGCTCGAAACAATCAACAACTTCATAAACAGGATTGTCGGCATTAAATGCACGGAAATCGTTTTAGAAGTTGCTGAGCTAGGAAGAAGTAAAATCCATTGTCTAGGTTTCTGTTTGCTCTCGCGTTGGTATTGTTGATAGAAACCAGTGAGTTTCCAAGTATCTTTTCTGATCATTATTATGAAACCGCATTTGAAAATTCGCTTTTCTTGAACAAGGTTCGGTTGCAATACGGTCATTCGCGTCTCTCACATATTTTGTTGTGTATAGCTACATTCGGTAACTGCAATTTATAAATTACAAATGTAATGAAATCATGTGTATTTTGCACGCAAAAAAACAACCGCACAGATGAACGATACATAAAAGAAATTAGCCAAAAATCACAAGGATACGGATAAAACCATCAAGGTTACTAAGCCAGGCGCCCATCTGCAAATATGTGTAAATTGTAATGTTGAACCTTTCTATGGAGATACTAAACCTTAACAGATACATTTAATTCACCACACGGTTCATACCGTCTTTCGAAATAAAACGATCTATAGAAACTTTATTTCTGCCAATCAGTTGCTGCGACTGCTAAGTGAGTAAAAATGAAACAACACGATCGATTTTGGTTCTTTCTTTAACTATAAAACCCTATCCAGTAATTTGACATCAGTTTTGAAACTCAAATGTTGAAATACTTTGTCCTGAAAAGCTTCTAAAGGAATCTGAAGCCGTCGACTAATATATATTTATTCCCTGGAACGCACTACACAACACTAATATACAGTGCTAGACAAAACGGTGCAATAATCATATGACGAAATTACTTACAAACTATTTTGAACTAGTTTGGGATTTTACTTTTCAATTTAAAAACGACACTAGTTTTCAGAAACAACACAAGTTTCGTCATAATGTTCATCAGATCCGATGATCGCGATGTTTTCTGGTCCGTGGCTTGAGTGATGCGAATCCCACACGGTCATTGGCAAAATCAAACGTAGTGTAGTAGTTGGCCATGAAGCATTGACCAAGTTTCCAAAATGGACCTCCATTGTGTTTGGGCACATCATTACTCCAGAATGCAGAGAAGCAGAAATCTTCATGCTGTGGAAAAGCTCATATGTTTGTCAACTTATCACTAACATATACTTAACAATTAGTTTCACTGGCATTGCTACTAAGCTAGATCAAATACTTTGTTCCGACAAGTCGGAGCAAGATCTGAAAAATCAAGCTCCCGTTTAGGTTTGAACTCACGACCCTGGGCTGACCAGGACAACGCGTTTCACGGGGTGTATTGTGGCCATAATACTCAGGTGCGCATGCGCATTTACGTATCTCTACCATCGTAAAAATATTCCTGAAAAATTAACAATTAGCAATAAATTATAAACACTCTGTTACTCGTCGGACCTGAAAAATGTAATGCTCTGGTGTAAGTTTGTATTTAATTCCAGATAGAGTGATGGTGATGTTCGGCAATTTCGATAAATTTGTACAAGATGCTATGCACTGCAAGACAAAATATTCCAGTTAAATTTTTAGT
This sequence comes from Ascidia mentula, assembly GCF_947561715.1. Lineage (NCBI taxonomy): Eukaryota > Metazoa > Chordata > Ascidiacea > Phlebobranchia > Ascidiidae > Ascidia > Ascidia mentula. The sequence continues at coordinate 16,035,430 of NC_138568.1, read as the reverse complement.
TAACAACGTTGAATAATTGATATTTCTGACCGCCAAAGATTCGTCAGTCGGCTGCTGGCAGCCAATAACCTTGTTGATCTTCCTGATTTCAACCGTTGGTCCATCGATACTATTGCCAAAAGATCCAACAACAGCCTGGCAACCTCCAACGCAACATTTGGTTCCAGTGCTATCGTCAACTGTCAAACCGTCCATTGCTACTTGCCAATATCCCTAAGAATAATTAATTGTTAATCTAAATACATCTTTCATTCCATACATAGATTTTTATTTGCGACTTGCCTTTTTCACAACTTTGTGGTAATTAAACTTGCCAGTGAATCTTGAAGGGTTCACACCACCCAAGTATAATTCCCCACCATCTGACTGGAATTGATTCCTAAATATTTGACCGTTGTTAATGTAAAAAATGATTTTTCTAATCTGGCTTACCTGTTTAGATAAAACGAAAACTGATTTTTTTCCACTGCTCCCTGCTTGAACATTTGGTTGAACACTGGTGTGATGCCATTCTTTGCTATTTGTGGATATCCCATTCCCAAAATCCCATCATATGGCATAGCAAATCCAAAACGGTCAGGATCCCTGATAAATTCAGCGAACGTCTGATTGAAACTCTTCAAACCACCAATCTAACCCAAAAGTTATTCATTAATTTTTTCGACAGATCACTAGTAAAAAGTAGTGATGAACTAAAAGTAAACTTAACATTTCGCCTATCTGTGCTATTTCCTGCTTCTCAGAAAAAAAAGTGATATTCCAACCAATGAAAACTAATTAAAACTGTAGTTGAAAACTCTTACCGAGACGACATCTTGGCTGCAGTAACCACTCGATATACTGTTAAATATTTTCGTCCCGTTCTTAACATAGGTTGAGGAAGCAGCACTGTCATATTTACGATGGTTCACTGAAAAAAATCAAAAACAATCCCCAAAAATGTGCCTAAAGTTTAAAACAGGATAATTTTTTTTTACCACATAACTTGTCAATTTTGTTGCAGTGAATCGACGGAACCCATAAATTTGATGACATCGTATCAAAAACAATTGTAAATGTTTGCGGGGGAGTTCCTATTGATATCTCCCCATAATAAAGGAACTGGCATAAAAGATACACTTGTTTAATTCGCTTGAAAGCATGTAAACCAACAATATTATCATTTAATTACATTTTCGTCGTTGATGAGTGGCTCGCTACCAATTCCACCAGCAGCAGCAGATAGGAACTTGGCGTATTTAGTGTTGTCTGATTGTTTTTCTTGAGGTGAAACTACCCATCGACGTCGCAGCTTGATACTAAAAACATATCAGAACTTTATATCAACGTAAAAAAATTACATAAACGTAAAACGTCAGACATCAGAAATCAATAATATACAATACCTTGAGGTAGCTTTACTTGAAAACAAATAGTAAACAAGCATTCCACAGAGTCAGATCTGTTTGCAACACTTACCTGTAACCTTTGCTCAGTGTTCCAAACACAAGAAGAAAAAAAGTTACTTTCATCATCCTGATAATAAGACAGCGATAACAGGTAAACGTATGATATCAAAGAACTAAAGTAGTTTGTTGTTCAACGATATAAGCCGTTGACGCCTGCAAAGAAAACCATGAACTATTGATGTTGGCAAAAGAACTACGCGTCCCTTCCTGTAGTTTGAATGGATCCGAAACTTAAATTGATCAGCATCTAGTTTCATACAAGAAAGGATTTTTGAAAGTTGTTGTGAAAAAGGGTTTAAATTTATCTTGATTTTGTGTCAGCATTCGCACAACGACATTCATTTGCTGTAGTTGACCAACACATGGTTCTGGTTGTTAGTGGGTGTAGCCAACAACGTATTCCTAAATGGGAGATGGATGATTTTAATGGTAAATAAAATGGCTGTATTTCAAACTTCCATGTACTTTTTAGTCTGTGAAACTTTGATAAGTTTCCATGCCATTAGGAATACTTGTACGTGTGGGAATTCCAACGACAAATGGGGAAAGAATTGTTGTTTCGGCAAATCACATCTTAGCTAGTAAAAACTCTGAGCAGGTCAGTGGTCGAAGTAGGGTTGTTTGTTATTGATTGTCTCGTGTACGCCCAACTCCTTTACTAAAATGTCGTAACAGTCTTGACGTTGCATTCGATCGAGACATACTTCCAAGGCTAACGGCAATTCAACGCATAACTCCCATAAACAAATCAATCCAACTATTTCATTACGACAAAGAGTCTTCTTGGCGCACAAATAATGATTTCCGCAATAAAATCGATACAAACACGACCATTTTTTTTATCACACCGGGATTTGAACCCAAGCCATCCTGGGCACGAATCCCGATCAGGTTTCCAATCACCCGCCCTATGCAAATACAATGGTCGTATACAAATACGACCGAATGTACACATTATGTAACTGTGCGAGCACTTCTTCATTTTGCAGTGTTTGACTTTTCGATAAAACATATTTGCTTCGGTAGAAGTTTTGTTATACAGTGTAAACATCCATACCCCAGTATTTTTCATCAGTTCTGCGTCCGAATTTTTTTTTTTTTTTTTTGACCACACCGGGATTTGAACCCAGGATGTCCTGGGCACGAAACCCGATCAGGTTTTTTTATTCTTGGTATACGGGTCGGGCGCTTGGTTAATGCTGCCAATCACCCGCCCCTGCGGGCCGATTTTACAATTTAACGCAGGTACTGTTGAACTGCGCCACCTATGAGGTGTGACCACGTAGTTTCTACCCCGTAAGGTAGCGCAAATATTTTTTATTGGGCAAAGACAACTCTACAATCGGCAACAACAGTCAAGAGATAAACCTACCAATTAAAATTAATAATTGGAATGCAAAACCTGGTGATGTGACGAAAAAAATTTACTTCAGACGGAACTGTGATCTGGTGTTTCATATTTTGGTACATATGAAGGTTATTCCATCAAGCATTCGATGCCATTTGGTTATTTATGGAAAGCACGTTTGAAAAGCTGGACTGAACATGGAGGTTGGCATAGACTTTGCTTTGTGTGGGTTGGGATGTTTAATGCAAGAGTGTCTAATTGCCTGTGTACAAACATAAGAGATTTACAGCAGGAAACTCATGTTAGGCGATGCAATCAGATGTACACAAACAGTTATTAATATTACAATGGGCATCCTTGCAACGGAAGAGGATGCTTGCTCAATGTGCATTGTTCCAGTTTTCAGCGGTTCAAGCAAACATGTTTTCCAGTTGAGTATAGGCTAGTTGTGGTATGTGGGCTAGTTCCAACGTTTGCTGATTGTGTTTGAACATACGGCGTTCGTGAATTTCAACAGAAACAACGCAAAGGTAAAACATTTTTTGTTTATGGCCTTATGGGAGTAAAATTCACCTGTTCCAACATGTTATGGCAATCAAACTTTCATATGTGGATGTCATTATATGACCTAAAATTGACACAAATTCGTGCTAATTTTTTTGTGCCTTTTTGCCGGTTTTAGACTTTAATCTTATACTCAAAATTTTTGTGGTTGTAAATATGCCTTTCATCGATAATTGCGCCATTGTTTGGTGTGTGTTGGTGGTTTGCTGCTTTGAGACGGAATCAGCTGTGAGAACTTGTGCTGTATCGTATGCAAGAAGACAAGCTTGCGGGAGTAGCGTTATCACGCGCACACAGTGTGAAAGAAGGTGGGAATATATAATTACATGTATATCCTTATAAGGTTGTAGGGGTTTGTGGAAATTTAGCCAATAAAACTGTTACGTCCATTTACAGAGATTGTTGCTTTGACGAGGAGCCGGCAGATGAATCTATGAAGTGTTATCGAAAGGGTAGGAAATTTTTTTGATCGATGCTAAACTTGTAGTCGTTTCAACACTGGCACAGCTGTTTCAAATTTATATTTACTTTCAATTTAGTGGAAAGATTTATAACCATGATTCGAATGAAATAACTTTATAACTTTATTTCTGCGCAAACGGCTACAACGTTAATAAACAGCTTGTGCAGGGGTGTTTATAAAATGCACATGGACGCTAACGGCGCTATTGCGGGTGAAGACCACTGTCGCTGCAATGTTTTGTTTTTGATGCTTGGCACTTACATTCTTCGACAATTACTTGTTTGCAAAGAAGTAAACAAAAAAAAATTTCAACAAAATTATTTACCGTAGCGTTACACGCGTTTTGTTGAAGAACCACTGTCAAAACCAATGCATTTTCCGCTAAATTTTTACCTGCAGCATTGTGACGTCAAATCAATTGTTGACTCTTAAGTCGGAACCATGAATAGATAGCACAAAAGTATGGCACATGTGTTAGCAACATGTAATATTTTTTTGCTGAATTTAATTGCTTAAATGTTGTCACGTATGGAGTGTTTTCCTAAAATTGTGGTGTTTAGATTCAATTTCATTGCAATGCCAAGAAACTCGTCTACGGTGTGGTTTCTTTTTCTGTCCAACAAGGTAACTTGAAAATGGTTGTTTTATGGATCGAAATATAGTGTATTGTTTTCAAGGGAATTGTGTGAGCTTTGGGGCTGTTGTTGGAATGATGATAAGGCAGCTTGTTTTTACCCTTCCATCTACAGTAAGATTGTGTTTCACAATTTTATAGCATGTTTTTCATTTGTGTTGATAATTTCTAACAGAATGTGCTTCCCCACCAACCACTGAAGCAGGAATTTATTCACCAGTAAAAACTTACTATGACCCAGCAGAAACTGTTACCTACTCATGTCCATATCAAATCCAGGATGATCCAGTACTAACTTGCCTTAATGATGGAACATGGAGTAGAGAAGCTGCACCAACCTGCAATAATACAAATGGTAAACTTTTGTGGAGTTTACTTGGCTTGTTGCATGCTCGGTAAACGCAGATACCGTCAATATGCAAATGAAAAGGAATACGATTTGCCTTCAATGATGTTACACCTTATAGAAATTTAAACATGATGACACCTTAATTAACAATTTGCATCGCTAAAACTGCCCAAAATAACTGCAGAAAAGATGCCTGGGCAATATGGCAGCTTTGTAACTTTTAAATAACCACTTCTGGTCCTGAACTGGTAACTTTCTTTACACTTTTAGTTTATGTTGTATTATTGCTTGTTGCGAAGACAAGGAAGTTAATTAGTGATATGATAAAAAAATGGGATTGAAATAATTTTTTTAAGTTAAATTTAAAAAAAACTGTATCAATGTTTGTTTTACAATAAATTGATAAGTTTTCGTTTTTTAGTTTGTCCAGTCCCTCCAACTGTTCCTAATATGGAAGGTTTTACACCAAGCGATGGGCCTTACACACCTAACTCAAACAATGTTGTCACATACACTTGTTCCAATGGATATCAGTTAATTGGATCAGGAACAATAATTTGTGAGAATAATGGTGCATGGACAGCAAACCCACAATGTAATTTAGTAGGTAAGTTGATATGGGTAATTATCCATGTACACTACCAAAAAAGCAAATGTGAAACATTTATCGAAAAGGGAGTTCCCCACAAAAATTACTGTCAAGTGACACTGTTTTGTGCCCCTGGTTATACTTCGGTAGGAATACCTCCAATTTCTTTTCAAAGTACTGAAATTTACTTTCCAAAGTACTGCAGTGGACTAAAAACCCACAATGCAAAGAAAGTGGTGACCTTTTCCAACAATTATTCAACAAAATTCTAAATTTTTAGCCTCAAAATTAAAAAAAAATGCTTTTGAACCAATTTTTTATTTACGATTCAACATAAATTTTGGGGCACATTTTTTTATTTGGCGGCTAATCAATTTATTTTGGTCGTTTGCTTTTAGAGTGTTGTCCACCTCCATCAATTGATCGTGGTTCGTTTACACCTGTGAATGATGCTTATTCAAGAACTTCACAGGTTACTTACTCATGTGATGATGGTTCAACACCGACTGGTACAATTATCAATACTTGCCAGAATGATGGTTCATGGTCTTTAACTGGTGCTTCTTTGCCATCATGTCCATCATGTACGTATATCATAAATTGACATAAACTAGCCACAATGTTTCGAGAAACCTTTTCATGGTTTTTATTGAAGTGCCTTTGATGAATCTTATCTATTGAGCAAAATTTCTGCTTTTTTAATGATATCCTTAGATAACGCAGTAATGTTTCATTTAATGGCATGATTGGCAGGATCGCCCCACTGTACAGGTCCTTACTTGGCAATCACAGCTATCATATCAAGATCATGAGGTTTACAGGCTTTGCGGCCCAGAAATTGCAGCCCGGCAGGATTAGCCACTTTTTGCCAACCGGTCGGAGTGAGATGTCGAGCCTGTAAAGCTTCTTCCTTAGATATGGAGTAACTCACACAAATAACATTTGAAGATCAGAAACTGACTGTGCAGCTCAACAAGATTGTTTTCAGCATGTTTAATTATATGTAATATCTTGGTAGATTTCCCCAAGACATGCAATGACAGCAATCTATTGCGTACTGGAACGTACCTCATCTCACCCCAACCTGACCTTTTGCAGCCATTTTATGTTTATTGCAACTTCAGTACTGGTGAAGGTAAACCTTTTATTGTGGCATCACCATTAATAACATATCCAGATAATACATTTACATTGTGCTTAAATCCTGAAAGTTGGAATGAAACCATGCTCAGAGTTGACTAGTGTAGTTAAGTTTCAGTTACAGAAGGCACAAAGTTTAATTAAAAATAAAATGTAAAAGTTACTGTAAACTTTCAGGGCAAATGGAAATGCCTTTTAGATTCTCTGCCACCAATATAAACGAAACACTTCCATGGTACTTATTTGTATTAAATGCAGCTCAATGATTACATTTTGTATTTCAGCCATCACAACAATCGAACACGACGTCATAGGGGAAGAGTCGGTTTCAAAATGCGAACCAGCATACTGCCACAAACGTCGAGTAAATTATGACGCAAGCATCAACCAGATCGTCGCTCTTATAAATGCTTCAGACCACTGTAGGCAGTTTATCAAGGTGGGAAAAAGTGAATACGGAATCGGGGCCATATTTAATCCATATAAATTCCTCAAACAACGTTATATGGTGTAAGGCGATCTGCCTTCAATAAGTTAACCCACGTGTCCTGTGTTGTCAACGTATACCAAGATGGCAAGAACTCAATCGGTTAAAATACTTCGTTAAATGATTCATTTTCGTGTGGGGTTTACTGTTATTGTTGTAAAGTTTTCAATGAAAAAGAGTTGATGGGAAATACATATTGCGATTGTTGTGCAAAATTATTATACTGAAGCACATACACAGCCCAAATATTAAATCCGCAGTTTAATTAAAAAACGATCAATTACATTTTGCTGAGCTTTAGGTTTCCTTAAATAACAATCTGAACTTTCAGTATCGTTGCGACAGCAGCATCATGCTCAACAACGGCAGTGGATACGCCGCATGGGTGTCACGTGATAACGAAACAATGTTATATTGGGGAGGTGCAACGTCACAAAGGAACGGCTACTGCGCTTGTGGCGAGACAGGTAAAACTACATCGTACAATAAACTGAATTGTGGTTTCTTTCCTTTCGCCTCCTGAGAGTTTTTCGGTCATTTAACAAGAATAAACTGATGTTGCAATAAAATATTTAAATATTGCTGCCGAACTGAGAGGCCGCGGAAAATTTTCTCCAAATACAACGAGTCGCTTGCGATTTAGTTTGAAAAGCATTGCTTTTATAAATTATAGTAATATTCTCACATACAAGTATTCCATGCTGATCCAGTTTGGCTGCTATGCCCACAAACCTAATAGTTACATACAGCATTTCGTTTTTGTCTCGTTTTTACCAATTTTCGTTCGTTTAATCTAATAACTTTAAACTCAAATGAACAACGATATTCATAGTAAATAACGTACTTGGATTGATCCAATTAACATGTTGTTTTCGCAACTACAGTTTGTTCTGAGTGAAAACAAACTAACAAAACCATTTTGCAGCATCGTGCGACCACCCAGGCACCCTGTGCAACTGCGATAAAAACACTGGACGGTTAACTGTTGATGAAGGATATTTGACCGATAAAACCAAGCTCCCAGTGACGCAAGTAATGTTCGGTGATGCGAGAGATTCTGGTGAATTTGGTTGGTACAGTCTCGGTCCACTGGAATGCATGGGCGGTGCCTAATATATTTTCAAAAACCACAGATACAACCATGCGTCGCGCAGTAACATTTTACGTGTAAATATGCTTAACATTTCGAAAATGGTTCATAACCTTTGCGAGTAATAAAGGTTGTGTAATAATTGATTTTGTTCATGCGTGTAATTGTATTCGTCCTTACACATGTGTGTTCAATCAAGTGTAACGACTAGTTAGAACTGTTTTTCGTGCGTTCATCGGACGTTGACCGATTTTTTTGAGAAATGTCAATGAAAATTTAAGCCGTTTCGTACATAATGCTCTTGCTTGTAATGCTTGGTACGTCGTTATCGCGATTAGTGTCGCTTTGTTTTTGAGAACTCGCACCTACATTATGGATGTTAATATAGAAAGTGTTTGTTCGGTTGTCAATGTTTGTCCCACGTCGAATTTATTGCTGCGAAAATTTCCCAAATATTACATAGGATATTTTTTTCTGTGCGTTTATGTGTCCATGCACACTTACAGCGACTTACTCGTTTTACACAATACTAAAATATAAATAATTATTATACTTGCTGTTGTCTGCGGTTTGAGGTTGAGAAAAATGTTGAACTGCTGGCGTTAGTCGAGCTGAAAGCTTTATGACGTAACCTCTCGGTCAAAATTGTATTGCATTATAATTGTGTGTAATTGTTCTTTTTATTTCAAAGCTAGCACTTATCGCATATATCGGGTAGGTAATTGCATTTAACACAGCACACACACGAAAGTATAGTTTGCGACACGTTCCACAAATCACGCGGCTGAGGCGTGCAAGCGCACATGACCACCAAAAATAGAAATCCATCTCATCGGGTTAACAGAAATAAGCTTTGGAGGTTTGCGCAATCGCTTGGTTTGTCGCGGAGCGCTGTGACCCAACGCAGGAGTGCTAATATTGCCTGAACGTGAATTTCTGGACATAGATGCGGTTTTAAAGCTTCATCGGAAGCGTGTCGACGGCCTAATTGGTCTATATGACGTCATCAGATTGGACTTGGGGAAACACTTTAACATGAAACGTTCCGACTGCCAAAACAATACTCAATAGTGGCAGAAACCAAGCGACCATCCTTGCTGTGTCTCGGACCCATGTTTAACGTATAGCGTGGATATCCAGCTTTAAAAAATAATATCTTGGATTTTCGTGTCGGCGTTACTAGTTTACGTTGCATCACGAGTGTTGGTAAAGGCAACAAAGAATCAAATTTTAAGCGCGTGGTTTTCGATAGGACCGGATCTTTTCCACTTTTCTTTCGAAGTAATGCCGAAGCGATTGGTTGCACTTGTAAACTCAGACTGGTGAGTGGTGATTGAACTGAAATTGACAAATTGAAAAGTGCCCATCACCTTTCCAGTCGGTTTGCTGCTAAAGCAGGTGTCGCTTTAGTTCGACTGAACTAAGCAATTAGTTTCGTTAATGGTCGGCCAGCAAAATAAATTTCATGCCAAAAAGACACTTTTACACATTTCCAGTGCGAAAATTATACCAGAAGCCTCTTTCTGGATTTTGGCTGTAGTTGCGTTGACATTTTTGTCAGTGATTTTGACACTTTCGTAATGGCGTTCGTAAAAAATTCCAATTGGCAAAGAAGGATCGAAATGATTCAGAACTGTGTCAGCTGACAACCATTCCTTAAGGTTGCAAACTGCAGCATCTTCGTGCCTGCCGCAGTTCCACGTAACCTTTTACCTGGTAAATCAACACAGGTTCCGCAACACCAATTTCGATGACAAGCGAATTTCGGCTTGCTGTAGAATTGCACTCAACCAAGAAATGGACCTGAAATGGCACATTTTTCGGTTGCGATATATTGACAACCGCATCCAATTTGGAACCATTGAAAATACCTTCCCTGGACAAAATGTGGCCAAAGTATTCCACTTGTGATAATGCAAATTCTCTAAACCAGTGCTTTTTACAGACTGTCCCACTTTTTTGTAGAAAGCTTCACCAATAAGAGCTGTATAACCCGTATTCTATGCTGCAGTATCACAAAAGGAATTTCAGTAACGCAGGAGTGTTTCGTGAGAAATCTTTATAATAAAAAGCAAACCGCTCTACAGAGTGAGTTGCAATCAAGTCAAACATTGTACGCTCGAACGTTTTTGTAAAGCTCAAACCAGGCCCGGAAGGACTTATTCAACCATGACACACGAACCTGACCCAAGAAGCCACAAGTACGAAATAGGCTTAAAACTGTTTACCGCTCAGTGCAAAAGTGCATCATTATGCTTCAACTAAGTGGGCTAAGCGTCAGAGGAAAATACGACCCAGATTATAATTTTGTACGGTCTGCAACGTAAAGGCGTCAATACGATTGGCCTTTATGCTATAGTCGGGTCTCCTATAGTCTGGTTTGGTTAAAGGAAAATTATATGCGCTGATTTAGACATATAACTATATAACAACATTATCCAAAATGCATGACAATTCCAAACTTTTGAGAATCGGTGACGTACTCGACAAAATTGGGACGATGTGCACAAATAGTGTTGATTTGCTTTGTCTTTTACAACATTTCCATGACCACGTTTCAGGCGCAGTACCGTGACGTAGTAAAACGTTATCTGTCAAACGTTCTAGGGATTACCTAAGGCGACGCGTACAAGGGTCGAACGATTTGGGATTTGCTGATGTTGCAGGTGTGCAGGTCCTGTGGTGATGAGAATTAGTCTACGTCTACTAACGGTGCCGGTGCTTAGTTGTCTGCGCAGTCACATTTTATGAAAAATTGATGGCCCTGCAGGGTGACGAAAATGTGATTTGCAATTTGCCTATTCGTTTACATGGCCATGAAAACATAGTATTTAAGTACCGGAACGTTATAGAGAACATTGTTAAATTGGCTTGAACAACATGACGAGGGACGCATGTTCCAGTAGACTTAAAAAAAATTGGTTCAGTTCTTGCAGTTCTCAAGGTTTATGCGACATTTGGTTGCATGAAACAACACCGCATACACACAAATATCGGCTTTTACGCGTTATAAATGAATAGCCAACACTGTTAAATGTTTTGGCACCCCTAAAATATGTAATGCTACCATTGTGCTAGACAATTTTGTGAGTGTTTATGTAACCACATATAAACAAATGTCGTAAACCAGGAAGACTATTTATCGTGCGATTGTCATTCGAACCATAACATGTTACCCATCCGCACAACAGATTTTCATATCCACACTGGTGGTTCTACAGGTTGAAAAGCACCAATAAAACCGTTTCGAAATTCCTCTAAAACAAATCTTTTGGTGGATATACGTGGTAACCTTTCACACACATCGCAGAAATCTGTGTGAGCCCACGAACTGGAACTTTCCACATGATTAAACACTATATATGCGCCTAGGCTTCTTGTTACCGCTTTACAACTGTGTAGTTGTCTGGACCAGAGGCAACAACTCGAAGGAAACAAACGGAATATTCTTGGTTAAATTAAGCAAAAAATAGTGAAGGACTTATTTCACCTTAGAGGTCTGCGCAAAGTTTGGGGCGTGTACAATCTAACTTCTATAAATTGTGTTTTATTTGAGACAATTAGTCGTAGGATCAACATGTATTCGCTGTTGCTTGTTTCTGCGTGTATGGCTATTGGATGTCAAGCTCAGACACCGAGTCAAACTTATTCCCATTCAAGCCAACTTGATATTGCAGGAAATATTTTTCTCTACTGGAATTTCAACACAAGCTTCATCACATTGGAGGTTAGTTCGATTTTCAAGTTCTATTAAACACAAATGCTGGCCAACAGGGGAAATCTTGTAGCCCGTAGAGTATATCAAAATGTTCATCATCCATCATCGTTTCGATTATAATTTTGTGTAAAATTTTGATACACATTGTTTGGTAGCAGTTTGTAGTCAAATTGTCATACTTTCGGTACGTCATGTTATGTAAAGTGCAGACTGGGATGTTCGCAATCTCAAAAAAAAATACTCTTTCAAGCAATGCTATCGCAAATGATCCGAAAACGATGTAATTTTACAGCTTCATGGACAAACTACTGGATGGATCGGTGTGGGGTTTTCCCCAAGTGGAAGCATGATTGGAGCCGACATGATCGTGGGTTGGGTGAAAAGCGGAGTCACCACAATTACCGTGCGTGTCTCCATCTTGCAAATACATTGAACAAGTTAGTAAAATTGTGTAAATTTTCGTCGTAGGATCGGCACGCCACTGCCAACACCTTTCCGCCAATGGACAGTGAACAAAACATCGATGTCTTGTCGGGCGGCGAAAGCAACGGATGGACATGGATTAAATTTACGAGACAACTTGCAGCTTGCGAAACTCCCCAAGACGTTGCCATCACAGTAGGTTTTGAAGTATAATAGGACATAATGGCTAGCACTGATTAACCGGGATCATTGGACAACTTTGTCTCTCCAAAAATATTGTAACTTGTCACTGAAAACATATGAGATCTTAATAGTTTTCTTGTATTGTTGAAGAGATATAGAGAGTGAAAGTTGACACTGCAGACATACGAGTTTTTTTTGTACTGTAGCGGGAATTTTTCTGTCTTACAATAATTACTCTTCTTCATTTTACACGATCCATAGCAAGTAACTTTACCATCGAAATATCAAACATGGCTTGCGTTTTTCTGTCGAAACAATGTATTTTTGTGTCGTAGCCAGAGTTAATTATTTTCATGTGTTAGAAAATAAAAAAATGTTCGTCATATTCTCATGTATCAATGGGTCGAATCACTACCAATGAAAAAACGAAATCACAAAATTTTAATTTTCGGTGACAATCGTCATGTGTTTAAAGTGGGTCCACAGGCGAATGTTACACAGCGAGTCCAGTTACGGTATAGACCAAACGCAAAAAAATCAGTTGTTCAGTGTGAATATACTTTCTTTTTACCTGCGGTAAATTTGACAGACGCCGGGCCACAGTTCGGAAACCCTCATTTAAATAAATGCCACAATAACTGTGCATCAAACATTTTTTGGACGAGGCAACTGAACTGTAGCTGAAACCGAAAAACAATTGTTTTGGTATTTTTTTAGTATCTCGGTTTTCGAATTAAGGTTTCACAAAAACGATCGGCATTGACGTACGCAAATAGTTTTGGATGAAGATTCAAGTGTTTGTGGCGCAATAAATATCAATTGTCGGGAATATACTTTTATAAGACGATATTATTTGCAGAGCGACACCATAAAAGTAATCTACGCCTATGGAGCAAGTGACCCTACTGGTAACGACATTGTGGGAGCCAATTATCACGGAACCAATAGAGGTACAATCCTAACGTTAACATAGTGCAACGAAATCGTTAAAGGAAGACATTTGCAGGAACAAAAAACGTAATTTTTACGGAATCCGCGGATGCGAACTCAGTGGCGCCACCTTCCGGTGAAACTACCGAGACCTTTGCAGTGCGAACTGGTGGCGTGACTATCCCAACCGCACGGACCTATTACAGTTGCCATCTTGTGGCATTTCCAACTGTTCCATCGAAACGACATATTGTGAAGGTAAGAAAAAGGAAAAAAAACATCGTATGAGATAGAATAAATCCTTAAAGGTCTTATAAAAACAATCACGTATCCATTGCCACAATCGTACGATGCTCAAAGAGATAAAAGTCCTGGGCACACAATTCAAAAACATTATTACTTGTTCGGCCTCTGCTTGCTATTGTGTTTCCACCGCATTCTTTTCTTCATTTCTACCAGATTTCCCCACTTGTGCAAAGCGGCAATGAGTTGTACGTTCATCACATTGTCATATATCAATGCGTCGACCCACTACCGGTGAGAAAACAGAAACACTAAATTTGAATTTTTTTTCACCAACATTATGTGTTTAGAACGGAACCACAGTAGGATCTGAAGGCGAATGTTACACACGCAACGCCCCAATACCTACGTCAATGTGTCGACATGTTATATTCGCATGGGCTATTGGTGGAGAGGTGATTCCATCATATATGCATGCCGGAGAAATTTGTCTTGCGTTAAATACATCTGAGATTTTATCTAGTCAAATCAACACATGTATTTCTGGTATAAATTTCTATTGAACATACGATAATTTACTATGGATAAGTTTTGCATCCATTTTACACGTCTTCGTTTTACTTGAAGGAATTTGCATTTCCGACTGACGTTGGATTTCCATTTGGCGAGGCAGGCGACCCCAAAAACGTTGTGATTGAAATGCATTACGATAACCCCAATCTTACACCAGGTATGTTTGCAACAAAACGCATAATGCAAAGCTAATAATTCATGCTTGTTACTGATAGGTGTTGTGGACAATTCTGGTTTGACGTTTCACTACACAAGTCAACTCCGAACACATGATGCTGGTGTCATTCAGACAGGTCAGGCGGTAAATCCGATTGCTCACGTGATACCGCCAAATGCGACGTCGTTTCTGACGTATGGAGATTGCTCTGGGAATTGTCTACAAAGTGTAAGTGCAAAAAATTAAATCACATGTTTTTCCGAGAGAGAAGCTCGTGAGTTTTCTCCATTCACTCAGCGTTGTAATGTCTCATACCATAATTTGATTTTTACAAACGTAAAAGCTTCGATTCATTCATTTGGGGTCTCCACGAAGTAATGTTTGGCCGTTTTTATTTATTTTATTTAAATATTACGCGAAAAGAATAAAAATGATGAGAATTATGACAACAAAGAGACTGGCCCATACTTTTGAAAACATTGACATGTTTTATTTATTTAAAATGTTTCGGCAAGAGCTTATGACATCATCAGCTGAAAATGATCCCCGCCGCGAGCCTTATCTATGATTTATGACGTCAGTCAGGTCAGCAAATAACCTTGGAGCGAAACCAACCTCGCAAACCAAACTAATGGTGGCATATGCTCTTGCCGCTTAGTCTGGCCAGTATACACTGTGTTACAATCATACGTCAGATTCATATTTCGTTAAGATACCTGGTGGTCAAAACCTATTTTCAGTTTTCATTATGAGTAACTCCGTAACAAGCGTTCCTAAGATAAGAATTATATTTTGATTTAATAAATAGGCGATGACGGCAGCGGGAGAATCCAGCATTAAAATTTTCGCATCAATGTTGCATACGCACTTGTTGGGCAGAAAGGTTACTTTAAGACAAGTCAGGTAAAGTTATGACAAAAAATACTGTGTTTTGTTGAAAAATGTCAAAGATTAACTTCAATGCTACAAAAATGGAGTGGAACAACCATACATAACCAAAGATGACAGTTATGACTTTGACTTTCAAACGTCCCGATATGTTTCACCGCAAAGAACAATTCTACCAGGAGATGACCTCCAAGTTCTTTGTGATTACGACAGTTCATCCAGAACCACTTTAACATACGTAAGTAATTTATTTCTGTGAGAGAAAAATTTATTGTACTGTAAGAATGTTTTTACAGGGAGGACTTGATACTACAAGAGAAATGTGTCTGGCATTCATTATGTATTATCCAAAGTTACCTATCAGCGTTTGTGTTACAACTCCAACTGTAAATTCTGGCTTGTATCAAGCCGTGGGTCTAACTGCTGCCCAGATTGCTGATTTAACGTAAGAATACACAGCTAACTTTCACTTTCATCACAAAATATTTTTGTATTGCAGTTTTACTGGAACTCCATCCTTTACCGCTTCACTGGCAAACTTTACTTTTCAAAGTACTGGACAGACTCTTGAGGAATACTTGAATGCCGTACGCTTTAAATACTTCAATAAAAATTACTGTACAATAGACTAATTCACTAATAATTAATAAAGGAATATAAATAACGTTTTGAAAGCCCACGACATTGTCTCAACGACATTAACATTTCACACGAATTTTAGACTTGTTTCTAACTAACTTGTTATTGCTATTGGTAAAAGACTAATTTAAAGCAAAATACATGATAAAAACCCACGCAATCAGTAACACGTATTTTGTGTTTTAATAATAACACCCAGTACCAAAATGCACAAGAAAACATTACTTTTTTTTATCTAGTTTAATTGGGATCAAAATCTTGCCACCGAGTTCAGTTTAAAAATGAATTTGAGACCAAAACAACAAATATGTAACAGCAACATTTTCGTGCCTCCTGGGGTAAGTAGGTTTTACATAATTTGCATTTTGTTTATATTTTTCACCACAACAAAATTCATTTATGGGGGCAAAGTTGGTCCGTGGCGCTTAACGGTTTTGGTTCAATGGCATCGCGACAAAGACATGCCATGCGATAACTTGTTTTATTTTAAATTAAAAAGTGACAAAAATCCGACTTCTGGGGTTAATGTGCAGCAGGGACAAACTTTTAAACAAGCACCGACATTTATTTAAACTTTGTTTGCGCTTTACCAAGCTTTATCAAAAGCAACGACTGTGTTATTGATAATGCAATTTGCTGATATGCTGAACCAAAAGCAAGATTACACCGAAAGTTTGCATCTACGGTTTATTAATAAAAAATAGGAAACGGATGAGTTGCTTTTCGAAGTTTCTTCTCACACGTAGTAACTATGCAATGGCATTTGTACATAAACAAACCAAACTTGGGAGTAAAATAACAACTAAATCACCATTTTGTTGTAAGGTTAAAACCTCTGTGTTGCCTTTGAATATCACCCAACCATACAATGAACCAGTACAAACCTGCTTTGTGCAAACAACAACTACATCAACAACTGCAACAACAACATCAGGAAAAGACAGTCCAAAATCAACAACTGGAATTTTTGTTTGTGCATCACTGCTTTTTAGTCTGGTGTGGTGTCAGTGAAGGTTGAAATTGTCGTAAAGTTTATTTTTGCACATAATATTTGAAGCACAATATCAGTAGCCTTGTATGTCGTATACTTCCATTACTTCTTCACCACACTTGTACGTCACGTATAAATTGTGTAAATTTTCTCCTAGGCATGCCTAGTAATTGATCTTTACAAGTTTTAAGTTTTTTTGGCGTGAACTGCAATTATGTGTTTCCAACAAAAAGTTTTGCTGGATAAAAGGATTACGACTTTAGTTTCGTATCTCTGAGAAACATACAAACAGAAGTAGGACAAACAAGAGAGCAAAACCACTAATTTCATTGGAAATTAGGCCTACATTGGAATTTTAAACATGATATTTTCATAGATTATGTTTTTCTTATGGGTTTGTGCCAATCTTAAAAGTAAAGTCAACTACCACATATGACGCAATAATTATGTAATTATTCGTTGATTTTGAATAGCTCTGTTTTTTGCTTTTTGGTGCAACAAGGGAATAAAACTAGATGTGCATTTCCTTAAGAGACATATAAATGCAATTCATGCGATAATACCATATCCTTTCCAGTTTTTCAATCAATGACTGGGTAACGGTATGCTCATTACCACTCATTGAAAGAGAAAATAGGTTGTTCATTTCCCGATCTTTTTTTATTGCAGTTTGTATGGATGAATGCCGTGTTCCGCTTTTTTGGAGCTTGGCAGTGAAACGAATTCATTATTATTAAAACCATTTGTTGCCTACAGGTCATATAGCATGTGTTGCGTTTAACGCGTGTTCTTGTTACAACAGTTTAGAGTCGTCAGGGCGGTCGTTTGTAATTACTTGCACACGTTTGTGTTGTCCTTTTGTACGCGGGAAACCCGTCACAAATATAAACAATGCCAATATTACATTTTTCATATTATTATTCGCTGTATTCGCTACACATGTCACTGTCGCAAAGCTTGACGTTGTGCTGTGCGTAATTTTCAGCTAGCAGTGCACTTATCAAGCGAACAAAATAGAATGAAATCACCAAGCACCAGAGTGCAAACACAGGATGCCCAGAGCAGAGGAAACGATTTACGATGTTACATGCTGGACTAGGGCTATATATAGAACTCAACTGTTTACGTGGAAAAACAAAAGTTGCTTAACTCCAACATACACTAAACAATTTCCACAACTTAGCGTTGCCTTTGTGGTGATGGCGTAACAGTTTAACATTATTGCACTAAGTTACCTTCGTTGCAGTAGCTCTCAGACGATTGTATGACGTAACAATAGAACAAAGTTGCATAATTATTTGGCAGGAAGTGGTTTATCTTTTTTTTTGTCACAACAGTTCATTGTGAGCGCATATTATTATTCACTTGCTGTTAATGTTTTGAGACAGATTTGTTTGTGCAACAACAGTAGTTAAAGTGCATGTGACAAGGAAAACTAAAACATATTAATAATTAAACCAAAAAATAGTCATAATTTTAAAACATGTTTTGTGAAAAAAGTAGCTTGCTACGGCGACTGTTTTTTGAAGTACAGCTGATTCAAGTCACGTTTTTAAACCGTTGCGAACGAAATCGTGCAAAAGCGAGATTATTTTTGCGTGACATCAAGGCGCCCTAATTGCTGAAGCAAGTGCTGAAAGCAAGCTTTACGTGTAGGAATGGAAAACATTGAAAAACTGGTTTAATATAGTTTTGCATTAAATAGGTCACAAATAGTGAACAAGTGCAACAAACGGAGTTTGATGTTAATTTGAGCTGCAGACAGATGGCCGCTGTTTAGACCTTTGAAGTCTCTTTTGGTTGCGTAATGATGAAACAGTTACTGAGACAGGGTGTTCTTGTGGTTAAGGAATGTATTATCGGTAACGTGATGCATGAACTTTTGAAAACACGACAGAGACAAACTGTCAATTAGGCATTTTCGTTTTGTCCACCCACAGCAAAAGATAAAAGTAATTTAATGTTGAGGCTTGCAAAAAAACGCTGAGAAACGCCGACATAATTAGCTGATTATGCAACGTACGGTTCTTCTGTCATCGTCACTTTTTGGGGGCTGTAGGGTTCCCTACGAGTTCGCGTCATAATTGATTTTATAAATTTACTACAATCAACCACTAATGTATTTTTCGCAATGTAGTTTGTAACTAGAAATGTTGGAATCATCAAATTAAAGTTAACACATGGGTAAAGTTAAATTTATGACATCACACCCAAAATGACGTCATGTAATGTCACTGAGCAAATAAACGCACCATCCCTGTCTTATCAAAGTACAGAGTAATATCGTTGCTGCTATACCGTTTCGTGTACTGATCATCAGAGGGAAAATTAGCTTTTTGTTTGTGACCTCACAGTGACATATTTTTGTGTAATATAAAACCTTGTCCTGACCTTTGAGGTAACGTAATCTGTGGATTCTCCTATGTTTAAAACTATTGGATATCTGCAATATAAGGCGCCTATGTAAACAATGTATTTTTTGACTCGGTCGCCTTGTGTGGCGTCAAATTCGCTTTGAAGGAAAGGTTTACGATTTTTCGTCTCCACTTTTCGTGTAATTTTTTAGTTGACGTAGAACTAAAAAACAATGGAAATTTGTTTGTTGTAGATGTACCTTTAGTTTTACGCAAAGTTGCAATTATGCAAGATTTGATTTTTTTAAGCAAACCAACCTTTTAATAGCAACAAGTGACAATTTGAATGTCTTCGTTTCGCCCATTTGAGATACAGCTGATTCAAGTCACGTTTAAACCCTTGCGAACGAAATCGTGCAAAAGCGAGATTATTTTTGCGTGACATCAAGGCGACTTAATTATGCGAGTGCTGGCAGCAAGTTTTACGCGTAGGAATGAAAAACATTGGAAAACTGGTTTAGTATAGTTTTGCATTAAACAGGGCAGCAACAAATGACAATTTCAATGTCTTTGTTTCGCCCAATCACAAGTCTACACAGTGCGGCCGTGAACAGTAGCACCATCATAGAATCTCAGCAAGCTTACAATCTCTGGAGCAGAAATTACGACTAGGATGTGAAAACCTATTCGTACGTCATGCCCAAAGTAGTGGCAGAAGTTTGTGGCAATTTCATCACAAATAAACGGGAAACTGCGATACTGGATCTTGGCGCTGGTAAGTGCAGCTATAAACTGTAAGTTGTTTGTATAATGTCACTAATCTCGTATTCTTAGTTAGAACATGTTTTGATATCTTCGATCATAAAATTCGTCATCGGGTGTTCTTACTTTTACCGCGCTACAGAATAGACTAAGGGCTGAACCAGTGTATATTATGCGGTACTATTTACGTGAATATGTTAAATAGGAACCGGATTATTTGGATATTATTTACGCAATAATGAAGGTTATGTTGGCAATATTGACATCTTGGATGCCAACAAGGAAATGTTATACGTTGCTTCAAAAAAGGGCTTAAATTTCAGGTGAGTAAGAAGCCTCGTAAACAGGGTTGAGAGAGTTTTAAACTTTGTGCTAGAACACAATCTGTCGTTTTTGGAGAAAAAACTTCTTGTACGTTGTTGTACATTTGTGCTAAGCGCAGGTCCGTCATTTGCCATCAGGTTAATGGTCCATTGCCCATGCGTGACGAAACGTATGATGGTGTAGTTTGCTTGGGATCAATACTTCCTCAACATTGCCCACCGTCCACCATCGAGGTCAATATTATTTGATTTATAACTGGACGGTTGACTAATTTTTGTTTGTAATATAAATTTGTTTTCATACAACTATAACTATCTAATTTTTGACATAGCTATCTAGTCGCTGACAAAATATGATCTTCAGTTTGATTTGTTTCACAATTTCTTTGTAAATTTAACGTAGTACTTTTTTTATTTCTATGATCGAATTGGACTTTTCCGCCAAAATAGAAATGAAACATGTATTGTCCATTACCCCTATGTAATTCGTATAAATCCTTTTGCAGACTGCACTGCTTTGAAATGGTTTGTATGTCATTTTGAATTAACGCTATGTTAATTTTTACGTCTGTTACCCAGCGACATTCTTATGGGAGGCAATAGACCAAACCAATATGAACACACTAGATTGTGTTGGACTGCTTCCAAATATGTATTTTAACATAAAACTTATCATTTACTTTAAACAGGGTGACAAAGGAAATTTGACTGTTAAATTAGCAATGGAACAACCAGATATGTATGTGATGAAACCACAACGAGAAGGCGGAGGTAACGCGTTTGGTTCAACATGAAAAACATTTTAATCCCGTTTCGTCCGTATTCAAAATAAAAAACGATTGAAAATAAAATTTTGACTCGACTAATTATTTAACATTAGACTATGAACCACTTTTAATAGATTACAGGATTCGATTTTGGAAATTCCCTTCTCCTGAAAGGCACGTTGTTTCCATGACATCAATATCAATGTATTTTACATTTAGGTAACAATGTTTTTGGCGATGACATCGTACAGTTATTAAAAGAGATTGGTCATGACGAGCGAAGAAGTGGTTACATTTTGATGGAGATTATTAAACCATACTCTACATTAAATTACATTGTTAGGAATGGAAAGGTCACCAAGGAGGAAATCGTTTCTGAGTTGGGCATTTTTGGAATTTCTTTCGAGTAATTTTTGTTTACGATTATAGAAAATATAACAATATCAACTACATTATAAGTTGGCCAACTTTAACATGCGATGTGGCACGTTTTTAGTGGAAGGGTTAAAAATGCCTATATGTCCGGGAGCATGAATTTACTGATAAATCAAAGTTCAGATAAGGCGTCGTTCGCGATGGAGTTGTGCATTCACCCTGACACGCCAGGACATAATATTTTGACATAATTTGTAACCTTTTTGGTCGTGGTCGAATCCATTTTGCTTCTTGGAATTCTACCACATTATTATATGTCATTGAGAGGCGCAACAGGGCGGCTCACCAGGGCGGATCACCAGGGCCCATGTCAGCCTGAGGGGCCCATAGATAGCAAAAGTGAACCCACGAGCACCATAGTTTGCTTTGAAACTGAGGGATTTATATCGTAAATACTGAGTTTCACCTTAATTTCACGTAATCTCCCAAAAAGCTATTTTATTATTTTTATTATTAGGGCCGTAGTAGAGGATTGTATGAAATATTGTGGTAAATACAGCAAATGGGTCGGCAATATAAAGATAAATTTTCAATTGATTCCTTAAAATAAAATAGTTGATGGCAATTTTAGGGGCATTTATGATTATTTTGACTTTATTCAGGTCAGAGAAGGGTTTGATGGAAAATTACGTCAATGGTCACCTGCTTCGTTCAAAGGCCAAACATCTGAAAGACGGCGGAATTGTGAATGGAACAGCTGTCTTGGATTCCGTGTTGCTCATGCAATAATGTTTTACAAGTTGTTGCTTTTGACTAAATAAACAAAATTTTATACATACACCTTTTAACCATACACCTCTTAAAAAATCTTTTTCGGAGTATTATTGCCACAACATGATGATCTTTAAGCAAACCAATACATTTTTGTACATGTTTAATAAATGCTTGCATGTACGCTTTAGATAACTAACATGAATGAAAATAATACAAACAGCAAAGAAAATTAAACAAATTAAATTCACAGTAAAAACACTGCAGTTAGATCAAGGTACTGTGAGGTTTTGTATACATGACATGAAGTCAAAAGTTTGTAGAACTGAAAAACACCGCAGTTAACTGCATATAGTATTGTTCGAAATTAAGGTCACGCGCGCTTTTCAGGCTAGTTTATGTCATTACATGTGGTTTTATTGCATCAGTGTAAATTTGAAGGTCACGCTCAAATGCACAAATACAATTGTCGGCGTTAACCTGTTTTTGGTTTCTCAAATTTTAACGTTTGCACAACTTCGTCGACCAAACGCTTTCTGGCGCGTGTTATACGAGAAAGAAATATGAAACTTTTCATCCCATACTTTATCGTATCACAATGTTATTAAACAAGTATAATGACGGGGGGTAAATGTTTGTGCACTTTACACTATTGGCAAACTATAGAACAAAAAAAACAATTATACGTCGGTTAACTCTAATATTATTGGTTAACGGACCTTGCAGTCATTCTGGATCAAAAGTCAGTCGACTAACCAGAAAATGTCGTCCCGAACCCGAAGCCCTGCAGAGTCAGCGCGAGCAACCGCGAACATCACACGGCGCCGAAAACCACTAGGTAGTTTTTAGCTGACCTATCTGCAGGAAGCAATCATGCGGAACCCGAGACAAGGGTGATCAACTTTGCTCACCGCAATTTTGTTGTCGAAATAATGAAATACGTGCTGTGTTTCGATACTAGTGGTCACCAAACTGTGAACCACTGTTGGTCCGCGAAGGTCTTGCAGGTAATAAGCTTACAAGATTGTGGACAAAATAACAAAATTACTTTTAATGTAATGTACACATTACTTTATTCGGGTTTCACATTTCAATGATATGATGTTAATGATATGAACTCGAATAAAAACTGGTTTCAAACAATTTCACAATTGTTGGATAAACATTACAGGGCTAGCTAACGGAATTTTTCGATTGTTAGATGTCGTAGTCCATCGGTGCCTTGCGACAGGCATTCTTCATCAGTTCTGCGACCCGATTTTTTTTTGACCACACCGGGATTTGAACCTAGGATATCCTGGCCACAAATCCCGATCAGGTTTTCTTCTTGGTATACGGGTTGGGCGCTTGACCAATGCTGCCAATCACCCGCCCCTGCGCCCCGGTTTTATCATTTTGCGCAGGTACTGTTGAATTGCGCCACCTATGAGAAGTGACCACGTAGTTTCTACCCCGTAAGGTGGCGCAAATATTTTTGATTGGGCAAAAGCTACGATTGGCAACATCAATCAAGAGATAGACCTTCCAATTCGCCCAATAATGCTGTTGATTAGCACTGAAAAGCAAATACCCGAACGCTTGCGCTACCAAGCAGTTTTTCCGCAAGGATCTCGGTCGAAAATAAAAATGTTGATGTTTTTTCTCACAAATTCAAAAAAGTAGCAATAATCTTCGCACATTAATAAATGTTGCTGCGAAATCGCATTTCTTCATTACCACGATGACAGACTATCGCGGCGCGGGAGAGCCATGTGTTTCTGCCATTTTTTACTGATTCATGGGAAATTATTTTGGCGCTGATTCTACTTTTTTCTACAGGTGTGAAAATTATCAAATAAACTTGTACAAGAAAATACGACACTTTTGTTATGGTTGCTTTGGACTATAGTCATTCGATCTTCTCTTGTCCACAGTTGGAACGCTATTTATTGCAGGTATCTCAGTCAAACTGTCTTGCATGGTTGTTTATTGTGGGTCTCGCAAGTTCATGGTTTCTTGAGATTGTAAAACGTGGGTAAAATCGCGCTTGACTGAATCTGATGAAACGTCTGCTTTTACCTCAAGCACAGTTCCATAATTTCCACTTTGTGGTACCTTTCGCTCCACGTCGATCCGTTGGGTACCCTATACTGCTGCAGTCTGCAGCGCTCAATTGTTATGGCGTTTTTGCACATATATGAATTGGGATTACCCGAGTCGGTAGCACTATCAGTTACCAAGCAGTTCGTTTAGCTATTTCAGGGGACGGTTTGCAAAATTCTTCTCGTTAATCTCTCCGCATGGCTGCGCTGCCCTATGACTGTGGTTTGCAGCGGAGACGACCTTTTTTGTAGTAAGACTTGCAAGCGCATTCTAGTTCAATGGATAATCACAGCCATTTTTGCTATGTTTACCGTGGCCATCACTAAAAGCATGACAAGCTTGATTCCATCAATATTTCATACTGAACTAAAACAACCACAAAGAACAGGCGACGCGGAAATTAATGTTCGTTCTTATGTTGAATGTTTGTCAGTCACCTCGCCGTGTTCAGCTTTGCAGTATTTACACCAGCGACATCTTCAGGATTCAAACTGTAGTTGAAAACTCTTACCGAAACCACATCTTGTCTGCAGTAACCACTCGATAAACTATGTAATATTTTCGTCCCATTCATACGTTGAGGAAGCAGCACCGTCATATTTTTTCCTATTGATATCTCTCCATAATAATATAGCTGGAAAGAAGACTCACTTGTTTAATCCGCTTAAAAGCATGTAAACCAACAATAATATCATTTAATTACATCTTCGTCGTTGAAGAGTGGCCCGGGGACAATTCCACCAGCAGCAGATGGAAACTGAAAATACTTTTGCTTCCTTCCAATTAATACGTTGGTCGGTGTCAAGCATGTGGGCACATAGAGCAGATTTATTGGGTTCCATATCGCGTATGGCTGCCTTGTGTTCTATTAAAATACGGGACGATAAATTGCGCTTAGTCTTGCCAATATACACTGTGTAACGATCAAGGCAAGGTATTAAGAAAACTAGTCATTTGAAGCATGGAAATATGGTTTTTAGGTTTGGGAAACATGTTTTCTACAGTGCACACCGGTTTCATGGCAACTTTCGCACCAATGGCGTAGAGTATTCTTGATATCTGCTCAGAAACTTCCTGTACATATGGTATGGAAGTGTATGCTGTGTATGTTTGTGTGGGTTTGTTGTGTATGTGGGGCGACAATTTTTTTTATTTACACCTGATGAAGTGAGGGTTACTCGCCAAAGCTCGTGTACTTAATAATAATATGAAAGTATGACTTCTAAAAAGTGCCAGACCAAACCAGGACAATTCAGTTGCAGATATAAGACTGATACGGCACGTTTCATAATTTGACCTAGTCCGCGCGAAAATGTTATGATCAATAAAGTAATTTGGAATTTAACTTTTTTGTAGGTACAGGGTCACCAGTTCTTAATTGATTTGTCAACATCTTGACGCTCACACTGTCGCATAATTGAAGTACGTTTTTTTTAGTACTGATGGCGTTCTTGCATGCAGAGAAAAACCGTGCGTCACTGATTACCTTATTTACCCGGGAGGACACATTCATCTTAAGCTGCGAAACCTTTCACGTTTCCTAGGATTGTGTGATGGGCTCGAAACAATCAACAACTTCATAAACAGGATTGTCGGCATTAAATGCACGGAAATCGTTTTAGAAGTTGCTGAGCTAGGAAGAAGGAAAATCCATTGTCTAGGTTTCTGTTTGCTCTCGCGTTGATATTGTTGATAGAAACCAGTGAGCTTTCAAGTACCTTTTC
This sequence comes from Ascidia mentula, assembly GCF_947561715.1. Taxonomy (NCBI): domain Eukaryota; kingdom Metazoa; phylum Chordata; class Ascidiacea; order Phlebobranchia; family Ascidiidae; genus Ascidia; species Ascidia mentula. The sequence goes on along the minus strand of NC_138568.1, from coordinate 16,009,415 downwards.
TGATCATTATTCTGAAACCGCATTTGAAAATTTGCTTTTCTTGAACAAGGTTCGGTTGCAATACCGGTCATTCGCGTCTCTCACATATTTTATTGTGTATAGCTACATTCGGTAATTGCAATTTATAAATTACAAATGAAATGAAATCATGTGTATTTTGTACGCAAAAAAACAACCGCAAAGATGAACGATACATAAAAGAAATTAGCCAAAAATCACAAGGATACGGATAAAACCATCAAGGTTACTAAGCCAGGCGCCCATCTGCAAATATGTGTAAATTGTAATGTTGAACCTTTCTATGGAGATACTAAACCTCAACAGATACATTTAATTCACCACACGGTTCATACCGTCTTTCGAAATAAAACGATCTATAGAAACTTTATTTCTGCCAATCAGTTGCTGCGACCGCTAAGTGTGTAAAAATGAAACAACACGATCGATTTTTGTTCTTTCTTTAACTACAAAAACCCTATCCAGTAATTTGACGTCAGTTTTGAAATTCAAATGTTGAAATACTTTGTCCTGAAAAGCTTCTGAGGAATCTGAAGCCGTCGACTAATATATATTTATTCCCTGGAACGCACTACACAACACTAATATACAGTGCTAGACAAAACAGTGCAATAATCATATGACGAAATTACTTACAAACTATTTTGAACTAGTTTGGGGTTTCACTTTTCAATTCAAAAACAACACTAGGTTTCAGAAACAACACAAGATTCGTCATATTGTTCATCAGATCCGATGATGTTTACTGGTCCGTGGCTTGAGTGATGCGAATCCCACACGGTCATTGGCAAAATCAAACGTAGTGTAGTAATTGGCCATGAAGCATTGACCAAGTATCCAAAATGGACCTCCTTTGTGTTTGGGCACATCATAATTCCCGAATGCAGAGAAGCAGAAATTTTCATCCTGTGGCAAAGCTCATATGTTTGTCAACTTATCACTAACATATACTTAACAATTAGTTTCACTGCCATTGCTACAAAGCTAGATCAAATACTTTGTTCCGACAAGTCGGAGCAAGATCTGAAAAATCAAGCTCCCGATTAGGTTTGAACTCACGACCCTGGGCTGACCTGGCCCAACGCGTTTCACGGGGAATATTGTGGTCGTGATACTCAGGTGCCCATGCGCATTTACGTATCTCTACCATCGTAAAAATATTCCTGAAAACTTAACAATTAGCAATAAATTATAAACACTCTGTTACTCGTCGGACCTGAAAAATGTAATGCTCTGGTGTAAGTTTGTATTTAATTCCAGATAGAGTGATGGTGATGTTTGGCAATTTCGCTAAATTTGTACAAGATGCTATGCACTGCAAGATAAAATATTCCAGTTAAATTCTTAGTTAACAACGTTAAATAATTGATATTTCTGACCAGCGAAGATTCGTCAGTCGGCTGCTGGCAGCCAATAACCTTGTTGACCTTCCTGATTTCAACCGTTGGTCCACCGATAAAATTGCCAAAAGATCCAACAACAGCCTGGCAACCTCCAACGCAACATTTGGTTCCAGTGCTATCGTCAACTGTCAAACCGTCCATTGCTACTTGCCAATATCCCTAAGAAAAATTAATTGTTAATCTAAATACATCTTTCATTCCATACATAGATTTTTATTTGCGACTTGCCTTTTTCACAACTTTGTGGTAATTAAACTTGCCAGTGAATCTTGAAGGGTTCACACCACCCAAGTATAATTCCCCACCATCTGACTGGAATTGATTCCTAAATATTTGACCGTTGTTAATGTAAAAAATGATTTTTCTAATCTGGCTTACCTGTTTAGATAAAACGAAAACTGATTTTTTTCCACTGCTCCCTGCTTGAACATTTGGTTGAACACCGGTGTGATGCCGTTCTTTGCTATTTGTGGATATCCCATTCCCAAAAACCCATCATATGGCATAGCATATCCAAAACGGTCAGGATCCCTGATAACTTCAGCGAACGTCTGATTGAAACTCTTCAAACCACCAATCTAACCCAAAAGTTATTCATTAATTTTGTCGACAGATCACTAGTAAAAAGTAGTGATGAACTAAAAGTAAACTTAACATTTCGCCTATCTGTGCTATTTCCTGCTTCTCAGAAAAAAAAGTCACAAACATAATGTATAGCTCACCGTCACTTAATATTCTGATTAATATTTAACATTCCAAAAATTATGCGAAAATATTCCGAACATGATAAACATAAGGGAGCAAGTGGCTAATATTCTCCATAGCAACTTGGCCTGGTGGTATATTGCTTGTTATGCGGCTCGAGGTGCGGCGTCAACGAACGATTCTATCAAATGGAATCACGCAGGTATTTGGACTCCACTATGCAAAGCTTACATTATTTATGACGTTTTGGTACAAACTCAAGTGCAACAAAATAAAGTTTCCAAGTTCAAGACCCAATATTTTACTTTGCCTATTGCTGCTTGTGTATTAGGACCATGTACGTGATATTCCAACCAATGAAAATTAATTCAAACTGTAGTTGTAAACTCTTACCGAGACGACATCTTGGCTGCAGTAACCACTTGAAAAATAATTAAATATTTTCGTCCCATTCTTAACATAGGTTGAGGAAGCAGCACTGTCATATTTACGATGGTTCACTGAAAAAAATCAAAAACAATTCCAAAAAATGTGCCTAAAGTTTAAACAGGATAATTTTTTTTTACCACATAACTTGTCAATTTTGTTGCAGTGAATCGACGGAACCCATAAATTTGATGACATCGTATCAAAAACAATTGTAAATGTTTGCGGGGGAGTTCCTATTGATATCTCCCCATAATAAACGAACTGGCATAAAAGATACACTTGTTTAATCCGCTTGAAAGCATGTAAATCAACAATATTATCATTTAATTACATTTTCGTCGTTGATGAGTGGTTCGCTACCAATTCCACCAGCAGCAGATAGGAACTTGGCGTATTTAGTGTTGTCTGATTGTTTTTCTTGAGGTGCAACTACCCATCGACGTCGCAGCTTGATACTAAAAACATATCAGAACTTTACATCAACGTAAAAAAATTACATAAACGTAAAACGTCAGACATCAGAAATCAATAATATACAATGCCTTGAGGTAGCTTTACTTGAAAACAAATAGTAAACAAGCATTCCACAGAGTCAGATCTGTTTGCAACACTTACCTGTAACCTTTGCTCAGTGTTCGAAACACAAGAAGAAAAAAAATTACTTTCATCATCCTGATAATAAGACAGCGATAACAGGTAAACGTATGATATCAAAGAACTAAAGTAGTTTGTTGTTCAACGATATAAGCCGTTGACGCCTGCAAAGAAAACCATGAACTATTGATGTTGGCGAAAGAACTACGCGTCCCTTCCTGTAGTTTGAATGGATCCGAAACTTAAATTGATCAGCATTTAGTTTCATACAAGAAAGAATTTTTGAAAGTTGTTGTGAAAAAGGGTTTAAATTTATCTTGATTTTGTGTCAGCATTCGCACAACGACATTCATTTGCTGTAGTTGACCAACACATGGTTCTGGTTGTTAGTGGGTGTAGCCAACAACGTATTCCTAAATGGGAGATGGATGATTTTAATGGTAAATAAAATGGCTGTATTTCAAACTTCCATGTACTTTTTAGTCTGTGAAACTTTGATAAGTTTCCATGCCATTAGGAATACTTGTACGTGTGGGAATTCCAACGACAAATGGGGAAAGAATTGTTGTTTCGGCAAATCACATCTTAGCTAGTAAAAACTCTGAGCAGGTCAGTGGTCGAAGTAGGGTTGTTTGTTATTGATTGTCTCGTGTACGCCCAACTCCTTTACCAAAATGTCGTAACAGTCTTGACGTTGCATTCGATCGAGACATACTTCCAAGGCTAACGGCAATTCAACGCATAACTCCCAAAAACAAATCAATCCAACTATTTCATTACGACAAAGAGTCTTCTTGGCGCACAAATAATGATTTCCGCAATAAAATCGATACAAACATGACCATTTTTTTTATCACACCGGGATTTGAACCCAAGCCATCCTGGGCACGAATCCCGATCAGGTTTTCTTTATGGTATATGGGTAGGGCGTTTGACCAATGCTGCCAACCACCCGCCCTATGCAAATACAACGGTCGTATACAAATACGACCGAATGTACACATTATGTAACTGTGCGAGCACTTCTTCATTTTGCAGTGTTTGACTTTTCGATAAAACATATTTGCTTCGGTAGAAGTTTTGTTATACAGTGGAAACATCCATACCCCAGTATTTTTCATCAGTTCTGCGTCCGGATTTTATTTTTTTTTTGACCACACCGGGATTTGAACCCAGGACATCCTGGGCACGAAACCCGATCAGGTTTTTTATTCTTGGTATACGGGTCGGGCGCTTGGTTAATGCTGCCAATCACCCGCCCCTGCGGGCCGATTTTACAATTTAGCGCAGGTACTGTTGAACTGCGCCACCTATGAGGTGTGACCACGTAGTTTCTACCCCGTAAGGTAGCGCAAATATTTTTTATTGGGCAAAGACAACTCTACAATCGCCAACAACAGTCAAGAGATAAACCTACCAATTAAAAATAAATAATGGGAATGCAAAACTTAGTGATGTGACGAAAAAAATTTACTTCAGACGGAACTGTGATCTGGTGTTTCATATTTTGGTACATATGAAGGTTATTCCATCAAGCCTTCGATGCCATTTGGTTATTTATGGAAAGCACGTTTGAAAAGCTGGACTGAACATGGAGGTTGGCATAGACTTTGCTTTGTGTGGGTTGGGATGTTTAATGCAAGAGTGTCTAATTGCCTGTGCACAAACATAAGAGATTTACAGCAGGAAACTCATGTTAGGTGATGCAATCAGATGTACACAAACAATTATTAATATTACAATGGGCATCCTTGCAACGGAAGAGGATGCTTGCTCAATGTGCATTGTTCCAGTTTTCAGCGGTTCAAGCAAACATGTTTTCCAGTTGAGTATAGGCTAGTTGTGGTATGTGGGCTAGTTCCAACGTTTGCTGATTGTGTTTGAACATACGGCGTTCGTGAATTTCAACAGAAACAACGCAAAGGTAAAACATGTTTTGTTTATGGGCTTATGGGAGTAAAATTCACCCGTTTCAACATGTTATGGCAATCAAACTTTCATATGTGGATGTCATTATATGACCTAACATTGACACAAATTCGTGCTAATTTTTTAAAAACTTTTTTGTGCCTTTTTGCCGGTTTTAGACTTTAATCTTATACTCAAAAGTTTTGTGGTTGTAAATATGCCTTTCATCGATAATTGCGCCATTGTTTGGTGTGTGTTGGTGGTTTGCTGCTTTGAGACGGAAGCAGCTGTGAGGACTTGTGCTGTATCGTATGCAATAAGACAAGCTTGCGGGAGTAGCGTTATCACGCGCACGCAGTGTGAAAGAAGGTGGGAATATATAATTACATGTATATCCTTATAAGGTTGTAGGGGTTTGTGCAAATTTAGCCAATAAAACTGTTACGTCCATTTACAGAGATTGTTGCTTTGACGAGGAGCCGGCAGATGAATCTATGAAGTGTTATCGAAAGGGTAGGAAATTTTTTCGATCAATGCTAAACTTGTAGTCGTTTCAACACTGGCACAGCTGTTTCAAATTTATATTTACTTTCAATTTAGTGGAAAGATTTATAACCATGATTCGAATGAAATAACTTTATAACTTTATTTCTGCGCAAACGGCTACAACGTTAATAAACAGCTTGTGCAGGGGTGTTTATAAAATGCACATGGACGCTAACGGCGCTATTGCGGGTGAAGACCACTGTCGCTGCTATAGTTTTGTTTTTGATGCTTGGCACTTACATTCTTCGTCAATTACTTTTCAACAAAAAATAACAAAATTAAAAAAAAATTTCAACAAAATTATTTACCGCAGCGTTACACGCGTTTTGTTGAAGAACTACTGTCAAAACCAATGCATTTTCCGCTAATTTTTACCTGCAGCATTGTGACGTCAAATCAATGGTTGACTCGAAGTCGGAACCATGAATAGATAGCATAAAAGTATGGCACATGTGTTAGCTACATTTAATATTTTTTTGCTGAATTAAATTGCTTAAATGTTGTCACGTATGGAGTGTTTTCCTAAAATTGTGCTATTTAGATTCAACTTCATTGCAATGCCAAGAAACTCGTCTACGGTGTGGTTTCTTTTTCTGTCCAACAAGGTAACTTGAAAATGGTTGTTTTATGGATCGAAATATAGTATATTGTTTTCAAGGGAATTGTGTGAGCTTTGGGGCTGTTGTTGGAATGATGATCAGGCAGCTTGTTTTTACCCTTCCATCTACAGTAAGATTGTGTTTCAAGATTTTATTGCATGTTTTTCATTTGTGTTGATAATGTCTAACAGAATGTGCTTCCCCACCAACCACTGAAGCAGGAATTTATTCACCAGTAAAAACTTACTATGACCCAGCAGAAACTGTTACCTACTCATGTCCATATCAAATCCAGGATGATCCAGTACTAACTTGCCTTAATGATGGAACATGGAGTAGAGAAGCTGCACCAACCTGCAATAATACAAATGGTAAACTTTTGTGGAGTTTACTTGGCTTGTTGCATGCTCGATAAATGCAGATACCGTCAATATGCAAATGAAAAGGAATACGATTTGCCTTCAATGATGTTACACCTTATAGAAATTTAAACATGATGACACCTTAATTAACGATTTACATCGCTAAAACTGCTCAAAATAACTGCAGAAAAGATGCCTGGGCAATATGGCAGCTTTGTAACTTTTAAATAACCACTTCTGGTCCTGAACTGGTAACTTTCTTTACACTTTTAGTTTATGTTGTATTATTGCTTGTTGCGAAGACAAGGAAGTTAATTAGTGATATGATAAAAAAATGGGATTAAAATAATTTTTTTAAGTTAAATTAAAAAAAAACTGTATCAATGTCTGTTTTACAATAAATTGATAAGTTTTCGTTTTTTAGTTTGTCCAGTCCCTCCAACTGTTCCTAATATGGAAGGTTTTACACCAAGCGACGGACCTTACACACCTAACTCAAACAATGTTGTCACATACACTTGTTCCAATGGATATCAGTTAATTGGATCAGGAACAATAATTTGTGAGAATAATGGTGCATGGACAGCAAACCCACAATGTAATTTAGTAGGTAAGTTGATATGGGTAATTATCCATTTACACTACCATAAAAGCAAATGTGAAACATTTATCGAAAAGGGAGTTCCCCATAAAAATTACTGTCAAGTGACACTGTTTTGTGCCCCTGGTTATACTTCGGTAGGAATACCTCCAATTTCTTTTCAAAGTACTGAAATTTACTTTCCAAAGTACTGCAGTGGACTAAAAACCCACAATGCAAAGAAAGTGGTGACCTATTCCAACAATTATTCAACAAAATTTTAAATTTTTAGCCTCAAAATTAAAAAAAAATGCTTTTGAACCAATTTTTTTATTTACGATTCTACATAAATTTTGGGGCACATTTTTTTATTTGGCGGCTAATTAATTTATTTTGGTCGTTTGCTTTTAGAGTGTTGTCCACCTCCATCAATTGATCGTGGTTCGTTTACACCTGTGAATGATGCTTATTCAAGAACTTCACAGGTTACTTACTCATGTGATGATGGTTCAACACCGACTGGTACAATTATCAATAGTTGCCAGAATGATGGTTCATGGTCTTTAACTGATGCTTCTTTGCCATCATGTCCATCATGTACGTATATCAGAAGTTAACTTAAACTAGCCACAACGTTTCGAGAAACCTTTTCATTATTTTTATTGAAGTGCCTTTGATGAATCTTATCTATTGAGCAAAATTTCTGCTTTTTTAATGATATCCTTAGATAACGCAGTAATGTTTCATTCAATAGCGTGTTGGCAGGATCGCCTCACTGTGCAGGTCCTTACTTGGCAATCACAGCTATTATATCAAGATCATGAGATTTACAGGCTTTGCGGCCCAGAAATTGCAGCCCAGCAGGATTAGCCACTTTTTCCCAACCGGTCGGAGTGAGATCTCGAGCCTGTAAACCTTATTCCTTAGATATAGAGTAACTCACATAAAAAACAAGATCAAAACTGACTGTGCAGCTCAACAAGATTGTTTTCAGCATGTTTAATTATATGTAATATCTCGGCAGATTTTCCTGAGACATGCAATGACAGCAATCTACTGCGTTCTGGAAACTACCTCATATCACCCCAACCTGACCTTTTGCAGCCATTTTATGTTTATTGCAACTTCAGTACTGGTGAAGGTAAACCTTTTATTGTGTTAATAACATAACCAGATAATACATTTACATTGTGCTTAAATCCTGAAAGTTGGAATGAAACAATGCTCAGAGTTGACATAGTGTAGTTAAGTTTCAGTTACAGAAGGCACAAAGTTTAATTAAAAAAAAATGTAGAAGTTACTGTAAACTTTCAGGGCAAATGGAAATGCCTTTTAGATTCTCTGCCACCAATATAAACGAAACACTTCCATGGTACTTATTTGTATTAAATGCAGCTCAATGATTACATTTTGTATTTCAGCCATCACAACAATCGAACACGACGTCATAGGGGAAGAGTCGGTTTCAAAATGCGAACCACCATACTGCCACAAACGTCCAGTAAATTATGACGCAAGCATCAGCCAGATCGTCGCTCTTATAAATGCTTCAGACCACTGTAGGCAGTTTATCAAGGTGGGAAAAAGTGAATACGGAATCGGGGCCATATTTTAATCCACATATATTCCTTAAACCACGTTATATGGTATAAGGCGATCTGCCTTCAAAAAATAAACCCACGTGTCCTGTGTTGTCAACGTATACCAAGATGGCAAGAACTCAAGCGGTTAAAATACTTCGTTAAATGATGCATTTTCGTGTGGGGTTTACTGTTATTGTTGTAAAGTTTTCAATGAAAAAGAGTTAATGGGAAATACATATTGCGATTGTTGTGCAAAATTATTATACTGAAGCACATACACAGCCCAAATATTAAATCCGCAGTTTAATTAAAGAACGATCAATTACATTTTGCTCAGCTTTAGTTTTTCTTAAATAACAGTCCTGAACTTTCAGTATCGTTGCGATAGCAGCATCATGCTCTACAACGGAAGTGGATACGCCGCATGGGTGTCACGTGACAACGAAACAATGTTATATTGGGGAGGTGCAACGTCACAAAGGAACGGCTACTGCGCTTGTGGCGAGACAGGTAAAACTACATCGTACAATAAACTGAATTGTAGTTTCTTTCCTTTCGCCTCCTGAGAGTTTTTCGGTCATTTAATTACAATTAACTGATGTTGCAATAAAATATTTAAATATTGCTGCCGAACTGAGAGGCCGCAGAAATTTTTCTCCAGATAAAACGAGTCGCTTGCGATTTAGTTTGAAAAGCATTGCTTTTATAAATTATAGTAATATTCTCACATACAAGTATTCCATGCTGATCCAGATTGGCTGCTATGCCCACAAACCTAATATTTACATACAGCATTTCGTTTTTGTCTCGTTTTTACCAATATTCGTTCGTTTAATCTAAAAACTTGAAACTCAAATGAACAACGATATTCATAGAAAATAATGTACTTGGATTGATCCAATTAACATGTTGTTTTCGCAACTACAGTTTGTTCTGAGTGAAAACAAACTAACAAAACCATTTTACAGCATCGTGCGACCACCCAGGCACCCTGTGCAACTGCGACAAAAACACTGGACGGTTAACTGTTGATGAAGGATATTTGACCGATAAAACCAAGCTCCCAGTGACGCAAGTAATGTTCGGTGATGCGGGAGATTCTGGTGAATTTGGTTGGTACAGTCTCGGTCCACTGGAATGCATGGGCGGTGCCTAATATATTCCCAAAAACCACAAGATACAACCATGCGTCGCGCAGTAACATTATACGTGTAAATATGGTTAACATTTCGAAAATGGTTCATAACCTTTGCGAGTAATAAAGGATGTGCAATAAATGTATTTGTTCATGCGTGTAATTGTATTCGTGCTTACACATGTGTGTTCAATCAAGTGTAACGACTAGTTAGAACTGTTTTTTTGTGCGTTCATCGGACGTTGACCGATTTTTTTGAGTTATGTGAATGAAAATTTAAGCCGTTTCGTACATAATGCTCTTGCTTGTAATGCTTCGTTTGTCGTTATCGCGATTAGTGTCGCTTTGTTTTTGAGAACTCGCACCTACATTATGGATGTTAATATGGAAAGAGTTTGTTCGGTTGTCAATGTTTGTCCCACGTCGGAATTTATTGCTGCGAAAATTTCCCAAATATTACATAGGATATTTTTTTCTGTGCGTTTATGTGTCCATGCACACTTACAGCGACTTACTCGTTTTACATAATACTAAAATATAAATAATTATTATACTTGCTGTTGTCTGCGGTTTGAGGTTGAGAAAAATGTTGAACTGCTGGCGTTAGTCGAGCTGAAAGCTTTATGACGTAACCTCTCGGTCAAAATTGTATTGCATTATAATTGTTTGTAATTGTTCTTTTTATTTCAAAGCTAGCACTTATCGCATATATCGGGTAGGTAATTGCATTTAACACAGCACACACACGAAAGTATAGTTTGCGACACGTTCCACAAATCACGCGGCTGAGGCGTGCAAGCGCACATGACCACCAAAAATAGAAATCCATCTCATCGGGTTAACAGAAATAAGCTTTGGAGGTTTGCGCAATCGCTTGGTTTGTCGCGGAGCGCTGTGACCCAACGCAGGAGTGCTCATATTGGCTGGAACGTGAATTTCTGGACATTGATGTGGTTCTATACAGCTTCATCGGAAGCGTGTCGACGGCCTAATTGGTCGATATGACGTCATCAGATTGGACTTGGGGAAACACTTTACCATGAAACGTTCCGACTGCCAAAACAATACTCAATAGTGGCAGAAACCATCCGCGTCCATCCTGGTTGTGTCTCGGGCCCATGTATAAAGTATAGCGTGGATATCCAGCTTTAAAAAATGATATCTTGGATTTTCGTGTCGGCGTTACTAGCTTACGTTGCATCACGACTGTTGGTAAAGGCAACAAACAATCAAATTTTAAGCGCGTGGTTTTCGATGAGACCGGATCTTTTCCACTTTTCTTTCGAAGTAATGCCGAAGCGATTTGTTGCACTTGTAAACTCAGACTGGTGAGTGGTGATTGAACTGAAATTGACAAATTGAAAAGTGCCCATCACCTTTCCAGTCGGTTTGCTGCTAAAGCAGGTGTCGCTTTAGTTCGACTGAACTAAGCAATTAGTATAATTAATGGTCGGCCAGCAAAATAAATTTCATGCCAAAAAGACACTTTTACACATTTCCAGTGCGAAAATTATAGCAGAAGCCTCTTTCTGGATTTTGGCTGTAGTTGCGTTGACAATTTTGTCAGTGATTTTGACACTTTCGTAATGGCGTTCGTAAAAAATTCCAATTGGCAAAGAAGGATCGAAATGATTCAGAACTGTGTCAGCTGACAACCATTCCTTAAGGTTGCAAACTGCAGCATCTTCGTGCCTGCCGCAGTTCCACGTAACCTTTTACCTGGTAAATCAACACAGGTTCTGCAACACCAATTTCGATGACAAGCGAATTTCGGCTTGCTGTAGAATTGCACTCAACCAAGAAATGGACCTGAAATGGCACATTTTTCGGTTGCGATATATTGACAACCGTATCCAATTTGGAACCATTGAAAATACCTTCCCTGGACAAAATGTGGCCAAAGTATTCCACTTGTGATAATGCAAATTCTCTAAACCAGTGCTTTTTACAGACTGTCACACTTTTTTGTAGAAAGCTTCACCAATAAAAGCTGTATAACCCGTATTCTATGCTGCAGTATCACAAAAGGAATTTCAGTAACGCAGGAGTGTTTCGTGAGAAATCTTTATAATTATAAAGCAAACCGCTCTACAGAGTGAGTTGCAATCAAGTCAAACATTGTACGCTCGAACGTTTTTGTAAAGCTCAAACCAGGCCCGGAAGGACTTATTCAACCATGACACACGAACCTGACCCAATAAGCCACAAGTACGAAATAAGCTTAAAACTGTTTACCGCTCAGTGCAAAAATGCATCATTATGCTTCAACTAAGTGGGCTAAGCGTCAGAGGAAAATACGACCCAGATTATAATTTTGTGCGGTCTGCAACGTAAAGGCGTCAATACGATTGGCCTTTATGCTATAGTCGGGTCTCCTATAGTCTGGTTTGGTTAAAGGAAAATTATATGCGCTGATTTAGACATATAACTATTTAACAACATTATCCAAAATGCACAACAATTCCAAACTTTCGAGAACCGGTGACGTACTCGACAAAATTGGGACGATGTGCACAAATAGTGTTGATTTGCTTTGTCTTTTACAACATTTCCATGACAACGTTTCAGGCGCAGTACCGTGACGTTGTAAAACGTTATCTGTCAGACGTTCTGGGGATTGGCTAAGGCGACGCGTACAAGGGTCGAGCGATTTGGGATTTGCTGATGGTGCAGGTGTGCAGGTCCTGTGGTGATGAGAATTAGTCTACGTCTACTAACGGTGCCGGTGCTTAGTTGTCTGCGCAGTAACATTTTATGAAAAATTGATGGCCCTGCTGGGTGACGAAAATGTGATTTGCAATTTACAGGCATGCAATAAAACTGAATGTGTTAGACATGTGATGCAACAGGTAGCTGGTAAGATTAGAAAGTGCTCAGTTTTGATATATGTGACTAATGTAATAATGTAAACCTTTTGTTGAAGTTGTGGGTATAATTTCCATGTAGCAATTGGCTTGAAAGTTTCGAAACCAAGTTGTTGATAGTATTTAATGTGCCAAGAGAGTCCTTATTTGGAGTTTTTTTTAGGTCCAATACGCAACCAGACAGTTTTTCGTATTTACCACAACATGCATATGACTGTCTGGTCACAAAACGGACATGGAAACGCGAGAGGTTTTGTGCCTATTCGTTTACATGGCCATGAAATCATAGTATTTGAGTACCGGAACGTTATAGAGAATATTGTTAAATTAGCTTGAACAACAAGACGAGGGTCGCATGTTCCAGCAGCCTTAAAAATAATTGGTTCAGTTCTTGCAGTTCTCAAGGTTTATGCGATATTTGGTTTCATGAAACAACACCGCATACACACAAATATCGGCTTTTACGCGTTATAAATGAATAGCCCACACCGTTAAAACTTTTGGCACTAAAAAAAATATGTATTCTAAAATATGTAATGCTACCATTGTGCTGGACAATTTTGTGAGTGTTTGTGAAACCAAATATAAAAAAATGTCGTAAACAAAAAAGACTCTTTATCGTGCGATTGTCATTCGAACCATAACATGTTACCCATCTGCACAACAGATTTTCATATCCACACTGGTGGTTCTACAGGTTGAAAAGCACGAATAAAACCGTTTCGAAATTCCTCCAAAACAAATCTTTTGGTGGATATACGCGGTAACTTTTCACACACATCGCAGAAATCTGTGTGAGCGCACGAACTGAAACTTTCCACATGATTGAACACTAAGCGCCAAGGCATCTTGTTACCGCTTTAACAATCGTGTAGTTTTCTGAACTACAGGCAACAACTCGAAGGAAACAAACGAAATATCTTTGGCAAAATTGAGCAAAAAAAGTGAAGGACTTATTTCACCTTAGAGGTCTGCGCAAAGTTTGGGGCGTGTACAATCTAACTTCTATAAATTGTGTTTTATTTGAGACAATTAGTCGTAGGATCAACATGTATTCACTGTTACTTGTTTCTGCGTGTATGGCTATTGCATGTCAAGCTCAGACACCGAGTCAAACTTATTCCCATTCAAACCAACTTGATAATGCAGGAAATATGTTTCTCTATTGGAATTTCAACACAAGCTTCATCACATTGGAGGTGAGTTCGATTTACAAGTTCTATTAAACACAAGGCCTTTGAGAGGAATACGAATTGTTTGTGCGGTCTAAATGCTGGCTCAGAGGGGAAATCTTGTGGCCCGTAGAGAATATCAGAATGTTCATCATCCATCATCGTTTCGATTATAATTTTATGTAATATTTTAATACACATTGTTTGGTAGCAATTTGTAGTCAAATTGTCATACTTTCGGTATACACCATATTATGTGAAGTGCACACTGCGATGTTGGCAATCTAAAAAAAAAAAAAATACTCCTTCAAGCAATGCTATCGTAAATGATCCGAAAACGATGTAATTTTACAGCTTCATGGACAAACTACTGGATGGATCGGTGTGGGGTTTTCCCCAAGTGGAAGCATGATTGGAGCCGACATGATCGTGGGTTGGGTGAAAAGTGGAGTCACCACAATTACCGTGAGTGCCTCTATGTTGCAAATACATTGGACAAGTTAGGAAAATTGTGTAAATTTTCGTCGTAGGATCGGCACGCCACTGCCAACACATTTCCGCCAATGGACAGTAAACAAAACATCGATGTCTTGTCGGGCGGCGAAAGCAACGGATGGACATGGATTAAGTTCACGAGACAACTTGCAGCTTGCGAAACTCCCCAAGACGTTGCCATCACAGTAGGTTTTGAAGTATAATAGGACATAATGGCTAGCACTGATTAACCGGGATCATTGGACAACTTTGTCTCTTCAAAAATATTGTAACTCGACACTGAAAACATATGAGATCTTAATAGTTTTCTTGTATTGTTGAGGAGATATAGAGAGTGAAAGTTGACACTGCAGACAAACGAGATCCTGATAGTTTACTTGGACTGTAGCAGGAATTTTTTGGTCTTACAATAATTTCTCCTCTTCATTTTACACGATCCATAGCAAGTAACTTTACAATCAAAATATCAAACATGACTTGCGTTCATCTGTCGAAGCAATGTAATTTTGTGTCGTAGCCAGAGTTACTTGTTTTTATGTGTTGGAAAATAAAAAATTTTCGTCATATTCTCATGTATCAATGGGTCGAACCACTACCAATGAAAAAACGAAATCACAAAATTTTAATTTTCGGTGACAATCGTCATGTGTTTAAAGTGGGTCCACAGGCGAATGTTACACAGCGAGTCCAGTTACGGTATAGACCAAACGCAAAAAAATCAGTTGCTCATTGTGAATATACTTTCTTTTTACCTGCGGTAAATTTGACAGACGCAGGGCCACAGTTTGGAAACCCTCATTCAAATAAATGCCACAATAACTGTGCATCAAACATTTTTGGGACGGATAACTGAACAGTAGCTGAAACCGAAAAACAATTGTTTTGGTATTTTTTAGTATCTCGGTTTTCGAATTAAGGTTTCACAAAAACGATCGGCATTGACGTATACAAATAGTTTTGGATGAAGATTCAAGTGTTTGTGGCGCAATAAATATCAATTGTCGGGAATATACTTTTATAAGACGATATTATTTGCAGAGCGACACCATAAAAGTAATCTACGCCTATGGAGCCAGCGACCCTACTGGTAACGACATTGTGGGAGCCAATTATCACGGAACCAATAGAGGTACAATCCTAACGTTAACATAGTGCAACCAAATCGTTAAAGGAAGACATTTGCAGGAACAAAAAACGTAATTTTTACGGAATCCGCCGATGCGAACTCAGTGGCGCCACCTTCCGGTGAAACTACCGAGACCTTTACAGTGCGAACTGGTGGCGTGACTATCCCAACCGCACGGACCTATTACAGTTGCCATCTTGTGGCATTTCCAACTGTTCCATCGAAACGACATATTGTGAAGGTAAGAAAAACGAAAAAAAAACATCGTATGAGATAGAATAAATCCTTAAAGGTCTTATAAAAACAATCACGTATCCATTGTCACAATCGTACGATGCACAAAGAGCTATAAGTCCTGGGCACACAATTTGAAAACATTATTACTTGTGCGGCCTATGCTTGCTGTTGTGTTTTCATCGAACTCTTTACTTCGTTTCTACCAGATTTCCCCACTTGTGCAAAGCGGCAATGAGTTGTACGTTCATCACCTCCTCATATATCAATGCGTCGACCCACTACCGGTGAGAAAACAGAAACACTAAATTTGAATTTTTGTTCACCAACATTATGTGTTTAGAACGGAACCATCGTAGGATCTGAAGGCGAATGTTATACAGCCAACGCCCCAATACATGACTCAATGTGTCGACATGTTATATTCGGATGGGCTATTGGTGGAGAGGTGATTCCATCATATATGCATGCCGGAGAAATTTATCTTGTGTTAAATACATCTGAGATTTTATCTAGTCAAATCAACACATGTATTTCTGGTATAAATTTCTATTGAACATACGATAATTTACTATGGATAAGTTTTGCATCCATTTTACACGTCTTCGTTTTACTTGAAGGAATTTGCATTTCCTACTGACGTTGGATTTCCATTTGGCGAGGCAGGCGACCCCAAAAACGTTGTGATTGAAATGCATTACGATAACCCCAATCTTACACCAGGTATATTTGCAGCAAAACGCTTCATGCACTGCTAAAAATTCATGCTTGTGACTAACAGGTGTTGTGGACAACTCTGGTTTGACGTTTCACTACACAAGCCAACTCCGAACACATGATGCTGGTGTCATTGAGGCAGGTCAGGCGGTAAATCCGATTGCTCACGTGATACCGCCAAATGCGACGTCGTTTCTGACGTATGGAGATTGCTCTGGGAATTGTCTACAAAGTGTAAGTGCAATTTATCAAATCACATATTTTTCCGAGAGAAAAGCGCGTGAATTTTCTCCATTCCCACAGCGTTGTATTGTCTCATGCCATAGTTTGTTTTTACAAACGTAAAAGCTTTGATTCATTCATTTGGCGTCTCCACGAAGTAATGTTGGGCCGTTTTTATTTATTTTATCTAAATATTACGCGAAAGTGATAAAAATGATGAGAATTATGACAACAAAGAGACTGGCCCATACTGTTGAAAACATTGACATGTTTTAAAATATTTCGGCAAGAGCTTATGACATCATCAGCTAAAAATAATCCACGCCGCTAACCTCATCTATGATTTATGACGTCAGTCAGGTCAGCAAATAATCTTGGAGCGAAACCAACCTCGCAAACCAAATCAACTGATGGTGGCGTACGCTTTTGTCGCTTAGTCTGGCCAATATACACTGTGTTACAATCATACGTCAGATTCATATTTCGTTTTGATACCTGGTGGTCAAAACCTATTTTCAGTTTTCATTATGAGTAACTCCGTAACAAGCGTTCCTAAGATAAGAATTATATTTTGATTTGGTAAATAGGCGATGACGGCAGCGGGAGAATCCAGCATTAAAATTTTCGCATCAATGTTGCATACGCACTTGTTGGGCAGAAAGGTTACTTTAAGACAAGTCAGGTAACGTTATGATAAAAAATACTGTGTTTTGTTGAAAAATGTCAAAGATCAACTTCAATGCTACAGAAATGGAGTGGAACAACCATACATAACCAAAGATGACACTTATGACTTTGACTTTCAAACGACCCGATATGTTTCACCGGAAAGAACAATTCTACCTGGAGATAACCTCCAAGTTCTTTGTGATTACGACAGTTCATCCAGAACCACTTTAACATACGTCAGTAATTTCGTTTTGTGAGAGAAAAGTTTATTGTACAATCAGAATGTTTTTACAGGGAGGACTTGATACTACAAGAGAAATGTGCCTGGCATTCATCCTGTATTATCCAAAGTTGCCTATCAGCTTTTGTCTTACAACTCCAACAGTAAATCCTGGCTTGTTTCAAGCCGTGGGTCTAACTGATGCCCAGATTGCCGACCTAATGTAAGAATACACAGCTAACTTTCACTTTCATCACAAAATATTTTTGTATTGCAGTTTTACTGGAACTCCATCCTTTACCGGTTCACTGGAAAACTTTACTTTTCAAAGTACTGGACAGACTCTTGAGGAATACTTAAATGCCGTACGCTTTCAATACTTCAATAAAAATTACTGTACAATAAAATAGACTAAATCACTAATAATTAAAAAAGGAATATAAATAACGTTTTGAAAGCCCACGACATTGTCTCAACGACATTAACATTTCAAACGAATTTTAGACTTGTTTCTAACTAACTTCTTATTGCAATTGGTAAAAGACTAATTTAAAGCAAAATACATGACAAAAACACACGCAATCAGTAACACGTATTTTGTGTTTTAATAATAACACCCAGTACCAAAATGCACCAGAAAACATTACTTTTTTTTATCTAGTTTAATTGGGATCAAAATCTTGCCACCGAGTTCAGTTTAAAAATGAATTTGAGACCAAAACGACAAATATGTAACAGCAACGTTTACGTGCTTCCTGGGGTAAGTAGGTTTTACATAATTTGCATTTTGTTTATATTTTTCACCATAACAAAATTCATTTATGGGGGCAAAGTTGGTCCGTGGCGCTTAACGGTTTTGGTTCAATGGCATCGCGACAAAGGCATGCCATGCGATAACTTGTTCTATTTTTAAATTGAAAAGTGACAAAAATCCGACTTCTGGGGTTAATGTGCAGCAGGGACAAACTTTAAACAAGAACCGACATTTATTTAAACTTTGTTGCGCTTTACCAAGCTTTATTAAAAGCAACGACTGTGTTATTAATAATGCAATTTGCTGATATGCTGAACCAAAAGCAAGATTACACCGAAAGTTTGCATCTACGGTTTATAAATAAAAAATAGGAAACGGATGAGTTGCTTTTCGAAGTTTCTTCTCACACGTAGTAACTATGCAATGGCATTTGAACATAAACAAACTAAACTTGGGAGTAAAATAACAACTAAATCACCATTTTGTTGTAAGGTTAAAACCTCTGTGTTGCCTTTGAATATCACCCAACCATACCATGAACCAGTACAAACCTGCTTTGTGCAAACAACAACTACATCAACAACTGCAACAACAACATCAGGAAAAGACAGTCCAAAATCAACAACTGGAATTTTTGTTTGTGCATCACTGCTTTTTAGTCTGGTGTGGTGTCAGTGAAGGTTGAAATTGTCGTAAAGTTTATTTTTGCACATAATATTTGAAGCACAATATCAGTAGCCTTGTATGTCGTATACTTCCATTACTTCTTCACCACACTTGTACGTCACGTATAAATTGTGTAAATTTTCTCCTAGGCATGCCTAGTAATTGATCTTTACAAGTTTTAAGTTTTTTTGGCGTGAACTGCAATTATGTGTTTCCAACAAAAAGTTTTGCTGGATAAAAGGGTTACGACTTTAGTTTCGTATCTCTGAGAAACATACAAACAGAAGTAGGACAAACAAGAGAGCAAAACCACTAATTTCATTGGAAATTAGGCCTACATTGGAATTTTAAACATGATATTTTCATAGATTATGTTTTTCTTATGGGTTTGTGCCAATCTTAAAAGTAAAGTCAACTACCACATATGACGCAATAATTATGTAATTATTCGTTGATTTTGAATAGCTCTGTTTTTTGCTTTTTGGTGCAACAAGGGAATAAAACTAGATATGCATTTCCTTAAGAGACATATAAATGCAATTCATGCGATAATACCATATCCTTTCCAGTTTTTCAATCAATGACTGGGTAACGGTATGCTCATTACCACTCATTGAAAGAGAAAATAGGTTGTTCATTTCCCGATCTTTTTTTATTGCAGTTTGTATGGATGAATGCCGTGTTCCGCTTTTTTGGAGCTTGGCAGTGAAACGAATTCATTATTATTAAAACCAAATGCATTTGTTGCCTACAGGTCATATAGCATGTGTTGCGTTTAACGCGTGTTCTTGTTACAACAGTTTAGAGTCGTCAGGGCGGTCGTTTGTAATTACTTGCACACGTTTGTGTTGTCCTTTTGTACGCGGGAAACCCGTCACAAATATAAACAATGCCAATATTACATTTTTCATATTAATATTCGCTGTATTCGCTACACATGTCACTGTCGCAAAGCTTGACGTTGTGCTGTGCGTAATTTTCAGCTACCAGTGCACTTATCAAGCGAACAAAATAGAATGAAATCACCAAGCACCAGAGTGCAAACACAGGATGCCCAGAGCAGAGGAAACGATTTACGAAGTTACATGCTGGACTAGGGCTATATATAGAACTCAACTGTTTATGTGGAAAAACAAAAGTTGCTTAACTCCAACATACACTAAACAATTTCCACAACTTTGCCTTTGTGGTGATGGCGTAACAGTTTAACATTATTGCACTAAGTTACCTTCGTTGCAGTAGCTCCCAGACGATTGTATGACGTAACAATAGAACAAAGTTGCATAATTATTTGGCAGGAAGTGGTTTATCTTTTTTTTTTGTCACAACAGTTCATTGTGAGCGCATATTATTATTCACTTGCTGTTAATGTTTTGAGACAGATTTGTTTGTGCAACAACAGTAGTTAAAGTGCATGTGACAAGGAAAACTAAAACATATTAATAATTAAACCAAAAAATAGTCATAATTTTAAAACATGTTTTGTGAAAAAAGTAGCTTGCTACGGCGACTGTTTTTTGAAGTACAGCTGATTCAAGTCACGTTTTTAAACCGTTGCGAACGAATTCGTGCAAAAGCGAGATTATTTTTGCGTGACATCAAGGCGCCCTAATTGTGCGAGTGCTGGCAGCAAGCTTTACGCGTGAATGGAAAACATTGTAAAACTGGTTTGGTATAGTATTGCATTAAACAAGGCGCAACAAGTGAACAAGTGCAACAAACGGATTTTGATATTAATTTGATCTGCAGACAGATGGTCGCTGTTTAGACCTATTAAGTCTTATTTAGTTGCGTAATGATTAAACAGTTACTGAGACAGGGTGTTCTTGTGGTTAAGGAATGTATTATCGGTAACGTGATGCATGAACTTTTGAAAACACGACAGAGACAAACTGTCAATTAGGCATTTTCGTTTTGTCCACTCACAGCAAAAGATAGAAGTAATTTAATGTTGAGGCTTGCAAAAATCGCCGAGAATCGTCGACCTGATTAGCTGATTATGCAGCGTATAGTTATTCTGTCATCGTCACTTTTTTGGGGGCTGTAGGGTACAGAGTAATATCGTTGCTGCTATACCGTTTCGTGTACTGATCATCAGGGGGAAAATAAGCCTTTTGTTTGTGACCTCACAGTGACATATTTTTGTGTAATATAAAACCTTGTCCTGACCTTTGAGGTAACGTAATCTGTGGATTCTCCTATGTTTAAAACTATTGGATATCTGCAATATAAGGCGCCTATGTAAACAATGCATTATTTGACTCGATCGCCATGTGTGGCGTCAAATTCGCTTCAAAGAAAAGGTTTACGATTTTTCGTCTCCACTTATCGTGTAATTTTTTAGTTGACGTAGAACTAAAAAATAATGGAAACATTTTTGTGTATAAGCTGCAGACAGATGGACACTGTTTCGACCTAAAAGTTCTCATCAGTGCAGCTGGTGTGACTATAAGACGACTTTGCTGACCAAACGGCCAAGCAAAGACTTCCACTTTGTGGTGATTATACAATCACCGTCATCCGCTGGGCACCAAACTAGGTGCAACCTTACGGAGAAAACAAGGTGGAAACACTACGGCCAAACAAGCTCAACCAATAGTGCCGTCAGGCCCCGTGTCACAATAATCATATATGATTGAGGAAATATGTTTGTTGTAGATGTACCTTTAGTTTTACGCAAAGTTGCAATTATGCAAGATTTTAATTTTTTTTAGCAAACCACCCTTTTACTAGCAACAAGTGACAATTTCAATGTCTTCCTTTCGCCCAATCACAAGTCTACACAGTGCGGTCGTGAACAGTGGCACCATCAAAGAATCTCAGCAAGCTTACAATCTCTGGAGCAGAAATTACGACGAGGATGTGAAAACCTATTCTTACGTCATGCCCAAAGTAGTGGCAGAAGTTTGTGGCAATTTCATCTCAAATAAACGGGAAACTGCGATACTGGATCTTGGCGCTGGTAAGTGCATCTATAAACTGTTACACGTTTGTATATGGTTCATAGGCTTCGCAGCCAAGGCATTGCAGCCAAGCTGGATCAGCCACTTTTCCCGATAAGTCGGAGCGAGATCTGAAAAATCAAGCTCCCGGTGAGGTTTGAACTCACGACCCTGGGCTAACCACGTTTTGTATATGTCGCTAATCTCGTATTCTAAATTGTGTTGATTCAAAATTCGTCATCGGGTGTTAATGCTTTTACCGTGCAACAGAATAGATTGAAAGCTGAACCAGTTTGTATTCTGCGGTGCTATTTACGTGAATATGTTAAATAGGAACCGGATTATTTGGATATTATTTACGCAACAATGAAGGTTATGTTGGCAATATTGACATCTTGGATGCCAACATGGAAATGTTATACGTTGCATCCAAAAAGGGCTTAAACTTCAGGTGAGTAAAAAGCTTCGAAAACAAATCCTTTCTTGTACTTTGTGGTAAATATTTGTCCTCAGGTCCATCATTTGCCATCTAGTTAATGGTCCATTACCCATGCGTGAGGAAACGTATGATGCTGTTGTTTGCTTGGGTTCAATACTTCCTCAACATTGCCCACCGTCCACTATCGAGGTGAAATATTATTTGATTTCTAACTGCACGGTTGACTAACTTTTGTTTGTATTATAAATTTGTTTTCATACATATTTTGTTGCTAACGCTGCCAGGCATACTATTTGTAATTAAAAGCTCTTCTGGCAAAATAAAAACTTGTTTGTTTGTTCAAATAGTATGCCTGGCAGCGTTAGCAACAAACTATTGTTTTCATACAACTATAACTATTTAATTTTTGACATAGCTGTCTAGTCGCTGACAAAATATGATCTTCAGTTCGATTTGTTTCACAATTTCTTTGTACATTTAAACGCAGTATACTTTGTTATTTCTATGATCGAATTGGACTTTTCAGCCAAAATAGAAATGAAACATGTATTGTCCATTACCCCTATGTAATTCGTTGAAATTCGTATTTCCCGAACCTTTTGTGGTTGCGTAGCATTTCGAGGCAAAACAATGATGACACTTACCACCTAGTTGAGTGTTACAAAGTAACCTAGAGGATGAAGTATCGAACATTATGATGTCAC
Source organism: Ascidia mentula (assembly GCF_947561715.1). Taxonomy (NCBI): domain Eukaryota; kingdom Metazoa; phylum Chordata; class Ascidiacea; order Phlebobranchia; family Ascidiidae; genus Ascidia; species Ascidia mentula. Next base: position 15,986,329 of record NC_138568.1, on the reverse strand, counting down.
ATACGACATTTTAAAATTTAACTATATCTGCGAAATGCGGAAAGGTGCCCAAGTAATCCCAGGAATAAATCTTAAATTTTTATCCACTCCTGTCAACAGGCCATGCTGGATGTAATTAAACCGGACGGTTTCCTCATCTTTAACTTTCGACAATCCAATGATGAGAAATTCAATATTGCTGTTAGTGACACAATGCAACGACTCATTGACCAAAAGAAAATGGTGATTGTGGAGAAAAGCACACACGAAGTTTACAAAGACCACGGCGAGGTTGTTTTGTATGTTTGTAAGAAGTTGTAATACACAAGGTCTTGAAACAGCTGTCGGTATATGTATGGCTGCTCTGTGTGTTAAATAAATGGCAAATGTGTAATCAAATGTATTTTTTATTTGCAAATAAAAGAGTTATTTCGGAATTAATGTAAAAACTCCACCTAAATTGTGGATGTTAACATGATAAGAATTTGTTCGGTTGTCAATGTTTGTCCCACGTCCGAATTTGTGGTTGAGACAATTTCCCAAACATAACATAGGATATGGTATTATCCTTATCTACCCATGGTAGTAACTGCTATCGCCAAGTAATGGCTGGCTGTATTACTAAAATTTGATTGCCAAATAACAAATATATTTAACACTGAAAAAAAACAGTGTGCGGGCAAAGAAAGAAGCCCTTTTTGCGAACATGAAAATTGTTATTAGCGTTCAACTTTGTTTGCGGAAGTTTGTGTCGATTTTTTCTTGTGTGTTTAAGTAAAACTTTAAAATGTAAAGGTGTTTTAATGATACTACAGTGACATTCCACTTATTCGTACTTCAACTATAAATTCTGAGACAACATACGAACTAAAGCAACTCATGTTCATCACCTACAGATAATTGCTGTCCTCAATACTGCTGATCTAAGACAAAATAAGGCAGACAAGTTGCAAAAAGTCGATAATAAGTATTAATGTTAGTCGTTGGCCCAAATCTAAACGATGAACAAATTAAATGCCTACCTTATTTTCGATGTAACATTCAAGTTAGATATTTAACGAGCAAATCGAAACGAGCAAGCTCATCCAAACATATTTTTCCAATATAGACACCAGCAGAATATCAATATGTAGTTATCAGGCCACAAATGAGTGCATAGCATTCCGCATTGCAATTACACAAACAACATGTATTGTCCATGCACATTTAGAGCGACCTACTCAACCTCCTGGTTTTAAATAACACTCTACTTGGCTGTTGTGTGTGGTTTGAGTTGGGAAAGCGTTGAACTACTGGCGTTAGTCCAGTAAAACCTTGAAGACCTATTTTCTTGTTTCATTTGATGCTTTTTTTAGGCGCCATTAGTTACTTCCATGGGTAGATAAAGATAATACCAGAACCTTTCCAGTTTTTCAATCTTTTACCCCAATGACCACTGATGGGGTAACGGTATCGTCATTACCACAAATTTAGGTATTTCGTTGAAAGAGACAGGTTGTTCATTTCACGACCGCAAATTTTAATAAAAAAAAAATAAACGATTTTATTTATAATTGTTTATTGACCCAGCTTTGGTAGAAGCTCGAATGCTTTCTTCAGAATTGCTCCGATAGAAATTCGACTGGGACGGGAAAAGCGATTGAGCAATAAACTATTTGCGTGACTAAAAATTAAAATTTTAGATTTGTTGCGAAATATTAAACTAATCTGGATCTGTTGGAACCAAACCGTATCACGATATGTATTTCTATGTAAGTTCGACGATCATACACACAGCTCATTGATGCTCAATTCCGAAAAATATATTTCGCCTAACAAAGCATCACCAGTTTTTGCAGCTGTCGCAGGTGGAAAACAGAAACAAAGAAGTTAAGGTACGTAACGCAGTCTGAACAAATAAAACATTAAAAAAATGCCTTTCGTCGAAATATAAAACTAAATAAAATAAATTAAACCAAGTAGGTTTGCCTGTAAATGTTCTGCTAAATTGAATCCCGAGTCCTGTCAAAACTCTATGGCGATTAGGCAACAATTTTGCTGGAAAGCTTAGCTGTGATGGTTTAAATAGCAGTTTTCCCAGTGCCCCGAGAACGCTGACCAGCGGGCAAACTTATTCCAGGTAACTCTGTCTATATTCCAGCGACCTATTTTTTGTCTGTCCAACATACTGGGGTCCATGAAGCCACTTATATCCTATAATTGAGACATGTTAGTCGCTGACGCAACTTGATTGTGCCACTGGGGGTACGTATGATGGTGTTCGCGTGAATCATGAACTTGTGGTTACCATTTCTTTGATTTTTTGTTAACTATAAAATATATTCAGAATTTGATTAGCCAAATTTCGGTTCTTATAGCATATCACCATTTTTTCCTACGTGTTTAACGCTGGCAAATACGTTTTTAACAACGTACACAATTCGAAATATTGAAATTAGTAAGGAATGTTGTATGAAATTGAGTTTTAATGTATGAATAAATTCGAAGAAGGTTGACTATTTAAAATTTCATTTAAATTTATTTTTGCTGCGACTAAACCTTTGCACAATAGAAAGAAATATTAAAAAACATAACATTTAGGCTAAGGTAAAAATGCACATTTAAATGTTACGGTCAAGTGCTCAACTACAACTGTCGAAGATAACTTGTTTCGTTTCCCGATTTTAGCTTTTTGACGCGCGTTATTCGAGAAAGAAAAATGAAACTTCACTTTCACAATCACAAACCAATAACGCATGACCTAAAATTTTGTAAGGAAGCACTCAAAACTTAAACATTTGTTTAAAGACATCAGACCTAGTTTTTGTTTATTGTTGACCACTTTCAGACCAATGTTTTTCTTGCAATACAAAATAGGCCAGGCGGATGGACAGAAAATACAAATCACAGGTTCATTCACGACGCCCCGAAGCATTAAAAGCGGCGCACAGAACCCCATGCTACGTACGGCATCTCACAATGTCTGGCGGATGAATAAAAATTTCCACAAGATTTGATTGCCAAAAGTATTTTTTTAGCAAATCACTATTTAAGCGAAAAGTGACAATTTCAATGTCTTCGTTTCGCCCAGCCTCAAGTCTACACAGTGCGGTCACAAACAGTAGCACCATCAAAGAATCTCAGCAAGCTTAGAATCTCTGGAGCAGAAATTACGACGAGGATGTGAAATCATCTTCGTACGTCATGCCCAAAGTAGTGGCAGAAATTTGTGGCAATTTCATCACAAATACACGGGAAACTGCGATATTGGATCTAGGCGCTGGTAAGTGCAGCTATAAACTGTAAGTCGTTTGTATATGATGTCATCTTTTCACCCGCGAGCAAACCGCTGACGCAACAATTTTCGTTGCTACAGTTTAACTGCTGCTGTGCTTCTGTGTTTTTATTTGGTTTGGCACAGGATGGCGGTCTGGAGGTTAAATGTGTACATGCTAGTCTTGATGTGTGCCATGGATGCTAATCACTACGATTACTCTTGTTGTTTTTAGAATACTGAGGATGCCGCATAGGCGAAAAATATATGTTTAAAAATACATCTTGGTTGGTTGATTAAGTAGAAATCTGGGCCAGTCCTAGTTATCACTTTTTGAAAGAATTTAAACGCTTTAATCCCAAAACCAATCCAAGTCGGCAGTGGGAGATCCACGCTTTTTTATCAACGTTTTTATATGACGCTAATCTCGTCTTCTTTGTTAGAAATTGTCTTGATTCTTCCGATTATAAAACTACGCATGGGGTGATTATACTTTTACCGTGCAACAAAATACACCAAAGGCTGAACCTAGTGTGTATTCTGCGGTACTATTTACGTGAATATGTTAAATAGGAACCGGATTACTTGGATATTATTTACGCAACAATGAAGGATATGTTGGCAATATTGACATCTTGGATGCCAACATGGAAATGTTATACGTTGCTCCCAAAAAGGGCCTAAACTTCAGGTGAGTAAAAAGCTTCGAAAACAGGGTTGGGAGAGTTTTCTGTCTCCAAAAACGACAATCTGTCGTTTTTGGAGATAAAACTTCTTGTACTTTGTGGTAAATATTTGTGCTTAACCGTAGGTCCGTCATTTGCCATCAGGTTAACGGTCCATTGCCCATGCGTGACGAAACGTATGATGGTGTAGTTTGTTTGGGATCAATACTTCCTCAACATTGCCCACCGTCCACCATCGAGGTGAATATTATTTGATTTATTACTGCAAGGTTGACTGCTTGTGATTGTATTTATATTTTTGTTTATACAACTATAACTATCTAATTTTTGAAAAAGCTATCTAGTTACTGACAAAATATGAACTTTTATAATGTTTTTGTATATTTTACGCAGTGTTTGACCGAGTTTGTCTTTTCAGCTAAAATGCTCAAGATCCCCAGAAATCAAACATGCATTTTAATTGTCCATTACTCCCCATGTAATTCGTATAAATCTGCTGTAATTTTTCTTCCACTCTTGTCAACAGGCCATGCTGGATGTAATTAAACCGGGCGGTTTCCTCATTTTTAACCTTCGACAAACCAGTGATGAGAAATTCGATATTGCTGTTAGTGACACAATGCAACGACTCAGTGATCAAAATAAAATGATTGTTTTGGAGAAAAGTACGCATGCAACTCACAAGGACTCCAGTGAAACTGTCCTGCACGTTTCGATAAAGAAGTAACTCGCAAGATGTCGATACTTGTTGAAAACTGTTCACGTTGTTCTTGTAGCGTGTTTTGCATGATTGATTGTAGAACGTGGTAAAAACCCTTGTTAAAGTGATACTCTGTGTGGTAAAGGACGTGTTATTGTTTGTTTGCACTGTTATTCCGTTCTGTTTATGTTGGGTAAGTAATTACAAGAATACATGGTGTCAGAAGTGGGATTTGAGCCCACACATCAATTCGGTGACCAGAACAGTACGGTACGGCAAAATACAGATAAATGTATTTTTCAGCAAAACGAATCGGTTTCTTAAGTCATATTATTAATGAAAATCCAAATCCTTCAAAAACAGAATCAGTAGTGTCCATGAAACCTCCTCGAACTAAATTGCGCAGGTTTTTGGGTTGAGAAAATCAACTCGCTAAATTTGTTCCCCGTTTGGCAGACATATAATCGACCTATTTTTTGTCTGTCCAACATACTGGGCTCCATGAAGCCACCTAAATCCTACAATCTCAACTTGATTGTGCCGCTGGGGGTACGTATGACGGTGGTCGCGTGAATCATGAACTCGTGGTTTCCATTTCTTTGATTTTTTATTAATTATAAAATATATTCAGAATTTGATTAGCAAAATTTCTGTTCTTTTAGCATACCATTATTTTTTGATATGCGTTCAACGCTTGCAAACACGTTTATAACAACTTACGGAATTCGAAAAATACAATTAGTAAGGAATATTGAATAAAATTGAATTTAAATGTATAAATAACTTGGAATAAAAAAGGATGACTATTTTAAATTTCCTTTAAATTTATTGTTGCTGTGACTTAACCTTTGCAAAATAGAAAGAAATATTAAAAACACAACATTCAGGCTAATTTATTACATGTTTTTTTTGCTTTAATGCACATTTAAATGTTACGGTCAAAGTGCTCAACTACAACTGTCGAAGATAACTTGTTTCGTTTCCCGATTTTAGCTTTCTGACGCGCGTTATTCGAGAAAGAAATATGAAACTTCGCTTCCAACTATCACATAACAATAACGCGTGTCCTAAAATTTTGTAAGGACGTACTCAAAAGTGTAAACCTTTGTTTAAATTCATCGGACCAACGTTTTTGTTTTTTGTTGACTACTTTTAAACCATTTTTTATTGCAATAAAACATAGGCCTGGCAAAATAAACGAAGGACAAAAATAAAAATCACATGTTCATTCATGACGCCTCGAAGCATCAAAGTGCATGTGACTCGAAAAAATGAAACATGTTAATAATTAAACGAAGAGATAGTCATAACTTTAAAATATTTTTGGCGGAAAAAGTTGCTTGATACGACGACTGGTTACTGAGATACAACTGATCAAAGTCGCATTTTCACCGCTGCCAACGAAATCGTGCGAAAGCGAGATTATTGTTCCGTAACGTCATAGAAGGCGCTTTGGTCATGCGAGTGTTGGCAGCAAACCTTATGCGTAGGAATGGAATACATTGTAAAACTGGTTTTATATAGTATTGCATTAAACAGGGGACAACAAGTGTAACGAAATGAAACGAAGAGATAGTCATAATTTTAAAACATTTTCTGCGAAAAAAGTAGCTTGATACGGCGACTTGTTTCTGAGATACAGCTGATTCAAGTCACGTTTAAACCGTTGCGAACGAAATCGTGCAAAAGCAAGATTATTTTTGCGTGACATCAAGGCGCCCTAATTGTGCAAGTGCTGGAAGTAAGCTTTACGCGTAGGAATGGAAAGCATTGTAAAACTGGTTTATTATAGTTTCGCATTAAACAGGGCACAACAAGTGAATAAGTTCAACAAACGGAGTTTGATGTTAATTTGAGCTGCAGACAGATGGCTGCTGCTTCGACCTATGAAGTCTTAATTAGTTAAGTTATGATGAAACAGTTACTGAGACAGGGTGTTATTGTGGTTAAGGAATGTATTATCGGTAACGTGATGCATGAAATTTTGAAATACGACAGAGACAAACCGTCAATTAGGCATTGTCAAAAGATATAAGTAATTTAATTTTAGAGCTGGCAAAGACCGCTGAGAAACGCCGACATAATTAGCTGATTATGCAACACAGTTGTTCTGTCATGATCATTTTTTTGGCTGTAGCGTTGCCTACGAGTGTGCGTCATAATTGAATTGATTAATTTACCACAATCAACCACTAATGTATTTTTCGCAATATAGTTTGTAACTAGAAATGTTGGAATCATCAAATTAAAGTTAACACATGGGTGAGGTTTTTTTGTATCTGCATGTATTTGCAGTTCACTCGAACAATAATTCCGTGTGTGTTTCAGTTGATCTTACAATGTCCGGCAGATAAATAACAATTATGCAAGATTTGACTGCCAAATGTCTTTTTTTCAAGCAAACCACACTTTTAATAGCAGCAAATGACAATTTCAATGTCTTCGTTTCGCCCAATCACAAATCTACACAGTGCGGCCGTGAACAGTAGCACCATCAAAGAATCTCAGCAAGCTTACAATCTCTGGAGCAGAACTTACGACGAGGACGTGAAAATCTCTTCATACGTCTTGCCAAAAGTAGTGGCAGAAGTTTGTGGCGATTTCATCCCAAATAAAGAGGAAACTGCGATACTGGATCTTGGCGCAGGTAAGTGCAGCTGTAAACTGTAAGACGTTTTGTATATGTCGCTAATCTCGTATTCTTAGTTAGAAATTGTGTTGATTCAACATTCGTCATCGGGTGTTTATACTTTTACCGTGCAACAGAATAGATTGAAAGCTGAACCAGTTTGTATTCTGCGGTGCTATTTACATGAATATGTTAAATAGGAACCGGATTATTTGGATATTATTTACGCAACAATGAAGGTTATGTTGGCAATATTGACATCTTGGATGCCAACATGGAAATGTTATACGTTGCTTCCAAAAAGGGCTTAAATTTCAGGTTAGTAAAAATCTTCGAAAAAAAATCCAGAAGTCTTATTGGTGCTAGAACACAATCTGTCGTTTATGGAGATAAAACTTCTTGTACTTTGTGGTAAATATTTGTGCGTAACCGCAGGTCCGTCTTTTGCCATCAGGTTAATGGTCCATTACCCATGCGTGACGAAACGTATGATGCTGTTGTTTGCTTGGGTTCAATACTTCCTCAACATTGCCCACCGTCCACTATCGAGGTGAAATATTATTTGATTTATAACTGCACGGTTGACTAACTTTTGTTTGTATTATAAATTTGTTTTCATACAACTATAACTATCTAATTTTTGACATAGCTAACAAAGTATGATCTTCAGTTTGATTTGTTTCTTTGTAAATTTAACGTAGTACTTTTTTTATTTCTATGATCGAATTGGACTTTTCAGCCAAAATAGAAATGAAACATGTATTGTCCATTACCCCTATGTAATTCGTATAAATCCGTAATTCCCGAACTTTTTGTGGTTGCGTAGCATTTCGAGGCAAACAATTTCGACGCGTACCACCTAAGTATTGAACATTTTGATGTCACATACGATTTTTTAAAATTTAACTATATCTGCATATTGCGGAAAGGTGCTCAAGTAATTCCAGGAGTAAATCTTAAATTTTTATCCACTTTTGTCAACAGGCCATGCTGGATGCAATTAAACCGGACGGTTTTCTCATTTTTAACTTTCGACAATCCAAGGATGAGAAATTCAATATAGCTGTTAGTAACACAGTGCAACGACTCATTGATCAAAAGGAAATGGTGATTGCGGAGAAAAGCATACACGAAGTTTACAAAGACCACGGCGAGACTGTTGTGTATGTCTGTAAAAAGTTGTAATACACAAGGTCTTAAAACAACTGTCGGTATAATATAGATCTCCTGTTGCATTGTTGCTGCCTCAGTGTGTTAAATTAATAGCAAGTGTGCAATCAAATGTATTTTGGAAATTGTCTGTTAAATTGCCCAAATTTTGCCAACAAAAGAGTTATTACGGAATTAATGAAAAAGGCACCTTTATTGTAGATGTTATCGTGAAAAGAGTGTGTTCGGTTGTCAATGTTTGTCCCACGTCTTAATTTGTGGTTGAGACAGTTTCCCAAACATCACATAGGGTATGGTATTATCTTTATCTACCCATGGTAGTAACTGCTATCGCCAAGTAATGGCTGGCTGTATTACTAAAATTTAATTGCCAAACAACAAATATATTTAACACTGATAAAAAAACAGTGCACGGGCAAAGGAAGAAGCCCTTTTGCAAACATGAAAATTGTTATTAGCGTTCAACTTTGTTTGCGGAGGTTTGTGTCAAAAAGCCAAATGAAATGAAATTGCATGTTGCACATAAAGTTTGAATTGCATTTATATGTCTCTTAAGGAAATGCATATCTAGTTATATTCCCTTGTTGCACCAAAAAGCAAAAACAGAGCTATTCACAATCAACGAATAATTACATGACAATAGCGTCATATGTGGGAGTTGACTTTACTTTTAAAATTGGCTTAAACCCATCAGAAAAACATAATCTATGAGAATATTTTGTTTAAAATTCAAATGTAGGAGAAATGAAAAAAACCAATGCTTTTAATCTCTTTACATAACATCCGCTGTCAAGCAGATCCCACGATTTTTTTCTTATGTGTTCGTGGTAAACTTAAAAGTAAAGAAAAAAAGTTAAAATGTATGTCGTGTTTTTGTTTTGCAAAGACTTCATTGACACCTTGACATGAACGCAAAGATAATGTTCGACCAGGTCACGAAACAATATTGTAGAGCTTAAACTGGACTTGTTTATTTCACATATCGTTTCTATCGTACCATATACGAAGACCTTCCTAGTAACAACTTTTAACCAACTCATTTGCAACAAAAAAAGAAAGGTTTTCGGCACATGTTAGGTAACATCTATCCACTAATCTCACCTAAAAGCAGGGCATTGCTTCCCGGTGGGTGCAAGTTTTAGTCCCAGATCTTTGTATTGTGTATTTCTCTAAACTCTCTATCGTTTTAATGTTCATGACAGGTTTTTAGTGGCCCCGGATGTCCTACTAAAGGTGTAGTGGTTTATTTGTTTTAGTTTAAAGTATTTCAAGTTTATTTGTTGTTTAGTGAAGAATTGATAATTTTTTTCATAGAGAAATATGATGCCTCTAAGTGAACTGACAGATTTTAAACTGTTAACAAACGTTTCCATTTGTAACTAATACTGACAGGCATATTTATAATAAAAAAACATTCTCCTGTCCATCGAAACGCCTATAGGGATTAATATTATTGCCAGAAGATCCTCTTGTACTATCATAAACGTTTTCGTGTTTAACATATAAGCTGTTGACAACCTCTTTAGCACTCCTTTCTTATATCTTTTGAAATTAGTGGTTTTGCTCTCTTGTTTGTCCTACTTCTGTTCGTATGTTTCTCAGAGATACGAAACTAAAGTCGTAACCCTTTTCTACAGTAAAACTTTTTTTGCAGTTCACACCCAAAAAGTTATAACCTCTAAAGATCAATTACCAGGCATGTTTAGGAAAAAAAATTACACAATTTATACGTGACGTACAAGTGAGGTGAAGATGTAATAGAGATATACGACATACAAGGCTACTGATATTGTGCTTCAAATATTATGTGCAAAATAAACTTTACGACAATTTCCACCTTCACTGACACCACATCAGACTAAAAAGCAGTGGTGTACAAATAAATATTCCAGTTGTTGATTTTGGACTGTCTTTTCCTGATGTTGTTGTTGCAGTTGTTGATGTAGTTGTTGTTTGCACAAAGCAGGTTTGTACTGGTTCATTGTATGGTTGGGTGATGTTCAAAGGCAACACAAAGGTTTCAACCTTCCAACAAAATGGTGATTTAGTTGTTATTTTACTCCCAAGTTTCGTTTGTTTATGCACAAATGCCATTGCATGTTTACTACGTGTGTGAAAAACTTCGTGGAGCAACTCATCCGTTTCCTATTTTTCATAAAAAACATGCAGAGGCAAACTTTCGGTGCAATCTTGCTTTTGGTGCAGCATATCAGCGATAAATAACACAGTCATTGCCTTGAATAAAGCTCAGTAAATCGTGAAAAAAGTTTAAATAAATGTCGGTGCTTGTTTGAAGTTTGTCCCTGCTGCACATTAACCCCAGAAGTCGGATTTCGTCATTTTTCAATTTAAAAATAGAACATGTTTTTATCGCACGGCATGATGCCTTTGTTGCGATGCCATGTAACCACAAACCGTTAAGCGCCACGGACCAAATTTTGCCCCGAAAAATGGCATTTTGTTATGGTTAAAAATATAAACAACATGTGAAATATGTGATGCACTTACCCCAGGAGGCACGAAAATGTTGTTGCTACAGGTTTGTAGTTTTGGTCTCGAATTCATTTTTAAACTGAACTCGGTGGCAAGATTTTGATCCCAATTAAACTAGATAAAAAAAGTTTTGATTTCTTGTGCATTTTGGTACTGGGTGTTATTATTAAAACACAAAATACGTGTTACTGATTGCGTGGGTTTTTATCATGTATTTTGCTTTAAATTAGTCTTTTATCAATAGCAATAACAAGTTACTTAGAAACAAGTCTAAAATTCGTTTGAAATGTTAATGTCGTTGAGACAATGTCGTTGGCTTTTAAAGCTTTATTTTTATTCCTTTATTGATTATTAGTAAATCAATCTATTTTGTTGTACGGTAAATTTTGATGAAGTATTTAATGCTTACGGCATTCAAGTATTCCTCAAGAGTCTGTCCAGTACTTTGAAAAGAGAAGTTTGCCAGTGTAGCGGTAATGTCAAAATTTCCAGTAAACCTGGAACACAAAAACATTGTTGATGAAAGTGAAAGTTAGCTATGCATGAAAGTTAGCTATGCATTCCTACGTTAAGTCAGCAATCTGGGCATCAGTTAGACCCACGGCTTGATACCAGCCTGGATTTCGAATAGGAGTTGTAACACAAACGCTGATAGGTAACTTTGGATAATACAGGATGAATGCCAGGCACATTTCTCTTGTGGTATCCAGTCCTCCCTGTAAAAACATTCTGATTGTACAATAAACTTTTCTCTCACAGAACTAAATTACTTACGTATGTTAAAGTGGTTTTCGATGAACTGTCGTAATCACAAAGAACTTGGAGGCTATCTCCAGGTAAAATTGTTCTTTCCGGTGAAACATATCGGGACGTTTGAAAGTCAAAGTCATAACTGTCATCTTTGGTTATGTATGGTTGTTCCACTCCATTTCTGTAGCATTGAGGGAAATCTTTGACATTTAACAAAACACAAAATTTTTTGTCATAACGTTACCTGACTTGTCTTAGAGTAACCTTTCTGCCCAACAAGTGTGTGTGGAATATTGATGCGAAAATTTTAATGCTGGATACTCCCGCTACCGTCATCGCCTATTTACCGAATAAAAATATTTTTACTCATAATTCGGAGTTACTCATAATTCGGAGATTAAAGAGACTGGCCCTTAATTATTGTTAAAAACATTGACATGTTTTATTTATTTAAAATGTTTCGGCAAGAGCATATGCCACCATTAGTTGATTTGATTTGCGAGGTTGGTTTCGCTCCAAGATTATTTGCTGACCTGACTGACGTCATAAATCATAGATGAGGCCAGCAGCGTGGATCATTTTCAGCTGATGATGTCATAAGCTCTTGCCGAAACATTTTAAATAAATATAACATGTCAATATTTTCAACAGTATGGGCCAGTCTCTTTATTCTCATAATGATGATTACCTCCGTAAAAGTGTTGTTGAGAATTATTTTTTATTTATAATTATTATCACTTTCAATTAATATTTAGATAAAATAAACAAAAACGGCCCAACAATACTTCGTGGAGTCACCAAATGAATGGATCGAAGTTTTTAAGTTTGTAAAAATCAAACTATTGTATGAGACAATACAACGCTGAGAGAATGGAGGAAATTGACGCGCTTCTCTCTCGGGGAGACGGTAAAAACATGATATCCACAAACCTTTTTTTTACTAGCCGAAGCTTTCAAATAAAATAAAAAAAAAAGACGCGGAAAAACATGTGATTTTAGAAATTACACTTACACTTTGTAGACAATTCCCGGAGCAATCTCCATACGTCAGAAATGACGTCGCCTTTGGCGGTATCACGTGAGAAAACGAGTTTACCGCCTGACCTGCCTGAATGACACCAGCATCATGTGTTCGGAGTTGGCTTGTGTAGTGAAACGTCAAACCAGAGTTGTCCACAACACCTATCAGTCGCATGAATTATTAGTATTGCATGAAGCGTTTTGCTGCAAACATACCTGGTGTAAGGTTAGGGTTGTCGTAATGCATTTCGATCACAACGTTTTTCGGGTCGCCTGCCTCGCCAAATGGAAATCCAACGTCAGTCGGAAATGCAAATTCCTTCAAGTAAAACGAAGACGTGTAAAATGGATGCAAAACTTAAGCATGGTAAATTATCATAAATTCAATAGAAAATCAAACCAGAAATACAAGTTTTGATTTGATTAGAAAAAATCTTAGATGTATTCAACACAGAATAAATTTCTACGACATACATATATGATGGAATTACCTCTCCGCCATTAGCCCATGCGAATATAACATGTCGACACATTGAGTCATGTATTGGGGCGTTGGTTGTATAACATTCGCCTTCAGATCCTACTGTGGTTCCGTTCTAAACACATAATGTTGGTGAACAAAAATTCAAATTTAGTGTTTCTGTTTTCTCACCGGTAGTGGGTCGACGCATTGATATATGACAATGTGATGAACGTACAACTCATTGCCGCTTTGCACAAGTGGGGAAATCTGGTAGAAACGAAAAAAAGAGTGCCGTGAAAACACAACAGCAAGCATAGGCCGTACAAGTAATAATGTTTTTGAATTGTACGCCCAGGACTTATATTGGGCATCTTACACTTGTGACAATGGTTATGTGATTGTTTTTATAACACCTTTTAGCATCCCATCGTGCGATATTTTTTTTGCATTTCCTAACCTTCACAATGTGTCGTTTCGATGGAACAGTTGGAAATGCCACAAGATGGCAACTGTAATAGGTCCGTGCGGTAGGAATAGTCACGCCACCAGTTCGCACTGTAAAAGTTTCGGTAGTTTCAGCGGAAGGAGGCGCCACTGAGTTCGCATCGGCTGATTCCGTAAAAATGACGCTTTTTGTTCCTGCAAATGTCTTCCTTTTACGATTTCGTTGCATTGTGTTGACGTTACTATTGTACCTCTATTGGTTCCGTGATAATTATCTCCCACAATGTCGTCACCAGTAGGGTCGCTTGCTCCATAGGCGTAGATTACTTTTAAGGTGTTACCCTGCAAATAATATCGTTTTACAAAAGCATATTCCCGACAAAAGCGCCATAAAACACTTGACTCTTCATCCATAATCATTTTTATGTTAAATGCAATCGTTTTTATAAAACCTTAATCCGAAAACCGAGATACATTCGCCTTTAGATCCTATACTGTGGACCCACTTTAAACACATGAAGATTGTCACCGAAAATTCACATTTTGAGATTTCGTTTTTTCATTGATAGTGGTTCGACCCAATGATATATGAAAGTATGACGAACATTTCTATTTTTAATACATAAAAACAAGTAACTCTGGCTACGACACAAAAATACCTTGTTTGGACAGAAAAACCAAAGTCATGGTTATGTTTTGATGTTAAAGTTACATGCTGTGGATCGTGTAAAATGAAGAAGAGTAATTAATAATTTGTAAGACCGAAATATCCCCGCCACAGTACAAGAAAACTATTAAGATCTCACATGTTTTCAGTGTCAAGTTACAATATTTTTGGAGAGGCAAAGTTGTCCAATCATCCCGATTAATCAGTGCTGGCCATTATGTCCTATTATACTTCAAAACCTACTGTGATAGCAACGTCTTGGGGAGTTTCGCAAGCTGCAAGTTGTCTCGTGAATTTAATCCATGTCCATCCGTTGCTTTCGCCGCCCGACAAGACATCGATGTTTTGTTCACTGTCCATTGGCGGAAAGGTGTTGGCAGTGGCGTGCCGATCCTACGACGAAAATTTACACAATTTTCCTAACTTGTCCAATGTATTTGCAACATAGAGACACTCACGGTAATTGTGGTGACTCCACTTTTCACCCAACCCACGATCATGTCGGCTCCAATCATGCTTCCACTTGGGGAAAACCCCACACCGATCCATCCAGTAGTTTGTCCATGAAGCTGTAAAATTACATCGTTTTCGGATCATTTACGATAGCATTGCTTGAAAGAGTATTTTCTTTGGGTTTGTTTGAGATTGCGAACATCCCAGTCTGCACTTCACATAATATGGCACACCGAAAGTAGAAAATTTGACTACAAATTGCTACCAAACAATGCGTATTAAAATATTACACAAGATTATAATCGAAACGATGATGGATGATGAATAATTCTGATATTCTCTACAAGCCACAAGATTTCTTCTGTGGGCCAGCATTTAGACCGCACAAACAATTCGTATTCTTCTCAAAGGCGTTGTGTTTAATTGAACTTGAAAATCGAACTAACCTCCAATGTGATGAAGCTTGTGTTGAAATTCCAGTAGAGAAAAACATTTCCTGCAATATCAAGTTGGTTTGAATGGGAATAAGTTTGACTCGGTGTCTGAGCTTGACATCCAATAGCCATACACGCAGAAACAAGCAACAGCGAATGCATGTTGATCCTACGACTAATACCCTTCGATAAAACGCAATTTTATAATACACGCCCGAAACTTTACGCAAACCTTTGAGGTGAAAAGTTTACTTTTGCGCAATTGAACTTTCGAAGATATTCCGTTTGCTTTATTCGAGTTGTTGCGCGCAAGTCGCAGTCCAGACAACGAAACAATTGTGAAGCGTCAACCGGGTGTCTTTGGGCTTAGAATTAATTGATGTGGAAAGTCCCATTTCGTGTGCTGACAATGATTCCTACGATGTATGTGAAAGGTTATCACGTGTATCCCCCAAAAGAATCATTTGGTTTGATAAATTTCGCTACGTTTACATCAGTGCTTTTCAACAAGTGATATACTATGCGCACTAGTGCGGATATGAATATTTGTTGTGCGGATGGGTGACATGGTGCGCCCGATAAATAGTCTTTCTAGTTTACGACATTTTTCATATTTGGTTACATAAACACTCAAAAAAATTGTCTAGCACAATGGTAGTACTACGTATTCTAGGGGTTTCCAAATGTTTTTATAGTGTGAGCTGCAATTCAGAATTTTATTTGCGCGTTCCACAATTATTTTGGTTCGCGTGAAAGCCGATATTTTTCTGTATGCGGTGTTGTTGATGTAACCAAATGTCACATAAACCTTGAGAACTGTAAGAACCGAAGCAATTATTTTTCAGTCTACTGGAACGTGCGACCCTCATGTTGTTCAAACTAATTTAAAAAAACTGTAACGTTCCGGTTCCCAAACACTATGTTTCCGTGGCCTGCGAACAAATAGGCGCAAAACTGCCCGCTTTTCCAAGTCCGTTTCGTGACTCGCCACGCGTATAAATGTTGTGGTAAATACGAAAAGCTGTCTTGTTGCGTATTGGACCTGAAAACACCAACTAAGGACTCCCGGGCACATTAAATACAACTAACAACTTGGTTTCGGAACTTTTAGGCCAATAGCTACATGGCAATTAAACCCACAACTTCGACAAAAGATTTATATCAAAATTAATTAATCACACAAGTCAAAACTGATCCCTTTCTAATCTTGTCAGCTACCTGTTGCATCACATGTCTACCACATTCAGTTTTTTTTGCATGTCTGTAAATTGCAAATCACATTTTTGTCTCCCTGCAGAGCCATCAATTTTTCATAAAAGGTTACCAGGCAGACCACTAAGCACCGCCCACATTAATAGACGTAGACTAATTATCATCACCACTGGACCTGCACACCTGCACCATCAGCAAATCCCAAATCGTTCGACTCTTGTAAGCGACGCCTTAGGCAATTTCTGGACCGCCTGACCGATAACGTTTTTCTTCGTCATAATACTGCGCCTGAAACGTGGTCATGTAAATGTTGTATAAAGACAAAGCAAATCAACAATATTTGTGCACATCGTTACAAAATTTTGTCCAGTACGCCACCGGTTCTCGAAAGTTTGGAATTGTCATGCATTTGGGTAGTATGATGTAATGTAGTTATATGTCTAAATCAGCTCATATAATTTTGCTTTACCCAAACTGGTAGACCTGACTAGCATAAACGTCAATGGAATTGACGCCTTTACGTTGCAAACCGCACGAAATCATAATCCGGGTCGTACTTCAGGTACTACTGACGCTTAACCCACTTAGTTGAAGCATGATGTTGCATTCTTTGTACTGAGTGGTAGAGAGTTTTAGGCCTATGTCGTGGTTGCCTTATTTGGTCAGGTTCGTGCGTCATGGTTGAATAAATCTTTTCCGGACCTGGTTTGGGCTTTACAAGAACTTTTGGGTTCGAGCGCATACTGTTGTGTCCGTTTTTAACTCACTCTATAGATCGGAAGTTAGAAACATCCAACGTTCTATGCACCCCCACAGGTACAATCAAGTTACATCAGCGGCTAACCTGTCGCGACTTCGGTATTTTCGTGGCGTCATGTAAAGAATGTGGGGCTTAGTACGTTGGTCAGACAAAAAAACCGCTTCTCCACACGATGGAATATGCACAGATCCACGTGGAATATAAGTTTCAATGCCTACCGGATAATGATGCCACAGCATTAGGCAACCACTTCAAAACAAAGCATACTCAACTTTTCCACCAGAAACTCTCATTATCACGCTGTTACAGTGTGACATTCGTACACAAACCGTCTGCAGAGAATTTGGATATAGCCTATATGAGGACATGTGGTTGCATAGGACACGGGCACAGATCAACGTGTAGAGTATGATCACACCTGTGTGCAAATAGTACATTTACAATGTGCCTTGTTTAGTGTCAATTGCTCTTGTTGTTTTGCTGTAGCGTTTTATGTCGTCACGATTGTGTGGCACTGCCATCAATCATTGTGCGCCTAAAGGCTCAAAAGTTCGAACCTCGTGTTCCCTTCTTTGTGGTGTTTTTTCGTTGCATTTGTTGCATTTTTGGCGTCGCGTATCGTGTGACGTATACATTCAGATATTAGACTTGCTCGCGAGTTTTGTCAGGCTTTGTGCGACATATTTTTTGTTGGAATTGTACTGGCAGTCAGTTACTAGTTCTTTTCTTACATATCCAGGTTTTTATTTGCATTCTTTAAGTTTTAATTTTTTTAAAAATTTTTGAATTTTTATTTAGGTACTTTCCTTTATGTGGCAGACCTTCGCTTCTACTTAGTAATTTTACGTTGTTTTGTACACTTTGCAGAAACTGATGATGCCCTTTTCAGGGCGAAATATATTTTTCTGATAAAAATAAAAACATCTTTCAAAGAGGTGTCTAACAGATTGATTTAAAAAGGCCTTACTTAGCTACTACAGAGCGGAAGAATACAGTTTTGTAATTTAAGGTATTATTTCTTTAAAATTAAATTTCCCATGAAACAATCTGCGTTACTAAAGTTTCCTTTGTGATATTGCAGCAAAGTGTACGGGTTATACAGCTCTTATTTGTGAAGCTTTCGGCTACAAAAAATGCGCAAAGCACTGGTTTGAAGAAATGTAAATGTGCATTACCACAAGTGAAATACGCACATTTGTTTTAAAGAAGGTATTTCAAAAGGTTCCAAATTGGATGCAGTTGTAAATATGTCACCACCGAAAAGCAAGTCGAAATTGGTTTTGTGGAACCTGTGTTGACTTACCAGGTGAAGGTTGCGTGGAACTGCGGCAGGCACAAAGATGCTGCAGTTTGCAAGTTAAAGGAATGGTTGTCAGCTGACACAGTTCTGACTCATTTCGACCCTTCTTTGCCTATTAGAATTTTCTGCCATAACAAACGTGTCAAAATCACTGACAAAAAGCCAACGGAACTACAGCCAAATTCAGAAAGAGGCTTCTGCTATAATTTTTCGTCTTTTTAGCATGAAATTTATTTTGCTGGCCGACCATTAACTTTACTAATTGCTTAGTTCAGTCGAACTAAAGCGACACCTGCTTTAGCAGCAAACCGACTGGAAAGGTGATGGGCACTTTTCAATTTGTAAATTTCAGTACAATCACCACTCACCAGTCTGAGTTTACAAGTGCAACCAATCGCTTCGGCATTACTTCGAAAGGAAAGTGGAAAAGATCCGGTCCTATCGAAAACCACGCGCTTAAAATTTGATTCTTTGTTGCCTTTACCAACACTCGTGATGCAACTTAAACTAGTAACGCCGACACGAAAATCCAAGATATTATTTTTTAAAGCTGGATATTCACGTTTTACTTTACACATGGGTCTAAGACACAACCAGGATGGTCGCTTGGTTTCTGCCACTATTGAGTATTGTTTTCCAATCTGATAACGTCACATTTCCAATCTGATAACGTCACATTGAGCATCAACTCGACTAACGCCAGCAGTTCAACGTTTTTTCTCAACCTCCAACCGCAGTCAACAGCAAGGACTATTATTATTTGTTATTAAGTATAATTTTAAACCACAAAAGGTTGAGGAATACGCTGTAAGTGTGCATGGACATATAAACACAGAGAAAAAATCCTACGTAATATTTGGGAAATTTTAGCAGCAATAAATCCTGACGTGGGACAAACATTGACAACCGAACAAACTCTTTCCATGCTAACATCCATAATATTTCTAACATACATTTGATTGCACACTTGCAATTTATTTAATACACTAAGGTATAGCAACAATACATACGATATCTATGTTATACCGACATTTGTTTTAAGACCTTGTGTATTAGAACTTCTTACAAACATACACAACAACCTCGCCGTGATCTTTGTAAACTTCGTGTGTGCTTTTCTCCTACTGAATGAAACATAAATAAATTTTATCTCTAAATTAAGAAATCTTTTAACGCAAAAAATATGCAAAGGAAATAAATTTCGCCACGCCATCATAACTTCAACCAACAAAATGGAAACCTTTTCCACATGGCCGACTATTTATCCGAATAACTGATCTTATATTTACGGAAGTACAAATTTCGTCATTGAAAGTCTGACGAGATTTTTGTTGGAAAATTTTTATCAGAAATGAAATATTGTCAGCTACAAAATATATTTATTTCACATTTTTGTCACTCAGCCTTTCAGCCGTTCTGCAATAAATGTCTGCCTTCTTATAGAATAAGAGCAAATAATTGAAATTTAAAAATATGTTGGCAGGTGTTTATTTCCACCCTGTCCAAATAAGGCGATTCTCTGTTCAAATGTATTTTCCGCCATGTTTAAATTATTATCAGTAGCTCATCAAGCGTGCATAAAAGTTTGGTAATTGGCGCCTGTAGCAGCACAGAGGCAAACTGTTTCCGTTACGTCAGCGCGGATTGAGACGCGCAGCCCAGCTTCCAGGTGTAGAGAAACAACAACGAATCGGCATTTACAAGCTGGCTTGTGCAAAATTCTGCCTGTTATCGACAAATAATATCAACTGGTTCGCTGACGAGGTCCTTTGAACCATCTTCAGATAAAGTTTTGAATACTTGCCGCATAAAGGATAATTCAGGTATATACGTTTGTTTTCGGTTTGGGTGGAAATGCTGAAGAAAGGTTTAATAAGTGTTGTTGTGTGTCAGAATTACTTTTGCACAAGAACTCTTTAACGCACGAAGGTTTATAGAAACACTCTGAGTTTTGTCTGAAATCGACAATTTGACGAAAAATTTCAGTGAAGCCATCTTGGACGAATATTTTAAACGGCCCTATTTTTAAAATTTTCTACCAACTACTGTTCTTACACATTCAACGACTTGTCTACGGATGATAACGTTTGAAATACATATTACCCCATGACAAGTATTACTTGAAACGAAATTTTCAATAAAGTTGGTTGACACATTTATTCGCAAATCTCGCTTGTACCGAATTTGATCTCACTTTCTACGAACACAAAAAAAGTTGGTTTGTTGTTAATCTTCAATAATTTCGATTTGTTGGCAAAAAAGTTCAGGTAAAAACAAAGTTTTTTTTCAATTAGAAACGTAAACTGTAGCATGAAAAAATATATTTAGGAAGAATTCTCGTCTTCATTCAAACAGCGGTTCATGTATTCAGGATTTAATTTTTGTTACTAAACCGGGATTTGAACGCAGGACATCCTTTACGAAGTCTATGTTTCAAAGTTTAGGCGTGTTGTGTTGGTTTGATGCTTTTTGCCATGACAATGCTGGGTTGCAGGATGCACAGCCTGTAGTGCTGCATATTTGATGCCCAAACAACGTTCAACGTGTAAGCGGCCCGTATGAACGGGCTGTGGTTGCGTCACTTCCTTTGTACAGCAGTACAGCGAAAATGACATGGCGGCATTTCCGCACCAGTATTGGGTGTGGCGCACACACTAACTACAAGTTGGTGCCACGATAACAATGGGAATTAAACGTTTGATGGAAGAGGATTCAAAAGTTTTAGACTGGCTATTATTTGATGACTTCGGCATTTGCTGTATTGATTCTCTGGCCAGGAGTCAAGTTTGTTCAGTGAAAAGCAATTGTAATGTGGCAGTAGTAATGCCAGGCTGGTAGCCCCCAGGGCAGGAAATGCATGCAAAATGTGATTGACAGACGAAGCGTTTGCTAGCCTTGTGGGTGGCACAGGAAAGCAGAGCCTCGCGCAACCATATGCGAAATATTTATCGTTTGTGCGCGACTGTAATCAACAAGCCGGTTGAACATATAGACCCTACTAAGCACTGATCTAATGTAAACAAAGGTAATAGGTTAGAATGCAGCGTTTGTATGGAGATATTATGATGTAACAATACAAACGTTTGTTTACTGTTGCTTGTGGCGAAACAGTACAGGTCACTGAATAATGGTTTCGATGAAGCAAAATCAAAAAACAAGGACTTTTTGTTACGTTTAAGACCGCCAGACACAGTAAATGCAAGCGTATGTAACATCTGTTGAACATTGTTTACAAGCTTCTGTCAACTCGCTATAGTAAAACCTGATGTACAGTGACAGTCCCAGTACACACGAGCCATGCAGTTAAGTAGAAAACAAACACAATTCTACATAAATAACTATGGTGACGACATAATCACCTTTACAAGTTCACTATTTAACGAAAAGTTGTTTTTGTTTTAGGCATAATTTGTAAAACAAGTTTTGTAACTTGGTTAAATCTTTGGCGACTGATACCGGATTTGATTGTTACGTCACAACAGGTCAAGGTGAGTAAACAAAACAATAGAACAAGCCAATTGCGTTGGGCACATAAAACTTGTTGTATTTTAATTGTATTTTTGCAAATGTAAGCTTGATTTGTATGCCTTGACACAAAGCAGACAACTGTTATAACAATGTGAGCAACTTACCTACCTGATATAAAAGTTAGTTCAAAATTTCGAGGCAGGAACAAATTTTTCAGTAAAAATGATTAAAAATCTTTCTATTTGTAACAGAAAAACATCATTTTAAAGCGTTACCATGACAGAAAACAAAACAATCCGTGACTTGGAGAAGCAGTTGGAGCAACTCCGCCGAGAGGCGCGGACCGATCGGTTTCCGGTATCGCAATCTTGCAAGGAGTTACTTAATTACTGCGACACACACATGAACGACGATTTCTTTCTCTGCAAAACAGAGAAAACCGACCCATTCATGCTTAGAACACAAGGCGTAAATCTTTTTTACCTTGCCATACTAGCTGTATGTTATGTTTGTCCGAAATGTCTAAAATGTTAAATTAACACCCAAATTTGAAAGTGCATCGGACATGGTCTTGGCAACATTGCGTAAAACAAAAAGTATATCTACAGCAAACGTATATCCAAAGTTTTACGGTTCTACGTCAACTAAAAAATGTAGAAAACTTTTGAAAAGTAGCGGCGACCAAAAATCGTAAAACTTTTTCGCTGTGGCGAAATTAACATCACACAAGGCGTTCGCGAAAAAAAGTACTTTTTTGATAGGAGAAGGCGCCTTATATTGCAGATATCGAATAGTTTCAAACACAGGAGAATCCACTGTAATCAGCTAATTTGGTCGTTTTTCTCGGCGGTCATTGCCATCCTCAAAATTCAATTAACCTACTTCTATCTTTTGCTGCGAGTGGACAAAACGACAATGCTAAATTGACGGTTTGTCTTTGTCGTGTTTTCAAAAGGTTATGTATCACGTTAGCGATCATAACTGCTGTAACAACAAAAACACCATGTCCCAGTAACTGTTGTATTATTACACAATTAAATAAGACATAATAGGTCGAAACAGCGGTCACCTGCCTGCAGCTCAAATTAACATCAAAATCCGTTTGTTGCACTTGTTTACTTGTTGTCCCCTGTTTAATGCAATACTACACTAAACCAGTTTTACAATGTTTTCCATTCCTACGCATAAGGCTTGCTGCCAGCACTCGCACGACCAAAGCGCCTTCTATGACGTCACGCAACAATAATCTCGCTTTCGCACGATTTCGTTCGAAGCGGTGAAAATGCGACTTTGATCAGCTGTATCTCAGTAACCAGTCGCCGTATCAAGCTACTTTTTTCGCAAAAAATATTTCAAAGTTATGAACATCTCTTAGTTTTAATATTAACATGTTTTATTTCTACGTGTCACGTGCACTTTTAGTCCACTGGTGGCAGAATATTTTACGCATGACTAAGCCAATTTTAGCCTTTTTTTGTTTGAGGACTTCTTTTCGAAATTTGCAATTACGTTACGAAAAGTGCTTCTTGGCCGTAAATTCGAATATTGTATTGTAACTTTTCGGTCCAACTTTATTGTAAAAATACCGCTTATACAAGCACACATATATATAAAGAGTACAAGTATATAATTATCTTTCAACCACGTTTTCATTCGTAGCCTTTCGACCTCGGCCCTTAAAACGGCAACTTCTTGCGCTTGTGCCTTTGCAGATCAACAAGTTTCCTACGTTGAACAATTCCCTTCAATATCTTGTCAGAAGTACTTTTCGCTCTTTCGGTCTCTGTGAAAATACGTCATTATCGCTTAACATTTTTATGGATAATAAATATTCTCACCCCTTAAAGTTCACCCATTTCCCGGAAACCGACTTTCTTGTAATGGTTAATCCCATATGTGATATATCATACATACAAATATATGCAACTTTGCAAACACCACGCAAATATGGGCGTATCTGACAGCCCTTACCATTTGTCACAAATTACGTGGTTACAAGTCAAGTTGCGTTGTATTGTGACGTCATAGTTTGATTGTGATGTGTGAAATACTGTACAGTGGTAACGGAATTATCATTAAAAAAGTGAGCAGAGTGTCAACAGCTTATTCTGCAGCAGTTAAGCCAGTTTCAAAAACACGCCAATTAAACTAACCCGACAGCGTCGCCCAAGAAAAACAGTCTAGGGTCAGTCGCGACATCTGGGGGCTCGTCCGGGAACACTTATTTTTTGAACTGAAGTCTTTGTGCAAATGCACAATGGACAGGCTGGCGGAGTTGGGAAAGCAAATGGGGCTTACTGGAGACACGTTAATCAAGTTTGTCAACGAACAGCAAGCGCTTGAGCGTGAAGAACGACGTCTGGCGCGTGAAGAAGAACAACGTCGATAGAGGCTGAACTGGCATAAAAACGTCTGACGCGGGAAGAAGAACAACGTCGAATAGAGGCTGAACTGGAATTAAAACGACTTGAATTGCAACTTGCCCAAACCAGAAACGGTGGTCTGGACGTTGCTGCAAGCCGGACGAAAACACCAAAGTTGCCTTCGTTTGTTGATGGAAAAGACGAGCTCGATAGTTATTTATTGCGCTTTGAACGGTTTGCGGCTAACAGCAAGTGGGACAAATCAGAGTGGGCGACTTCGCTGAGTGCGTTGCTAACCGGAAGGGCGTTGGAGGTATACTCGAGATTGTCTGATCAAGACGCCGTGGATTACGATCAACTTAAACGGGCACTTTTGCTTCGTTACGATCTAACGGAGGAGGGTTATCGGGTCAAGTTTCGCTAGTCAAAACCAGAGTCTAGAGAAAGCCCTGTACAGTTCGTCGTTCGTTTGGAGGCTACCTTGACAAGTGGGTGAAAAGTTCAAACCACACAACTGAATGGGAAAGTGCCAGGCAGTTGTTTATCAAAGAACAGTTTCTTAAAGCTTGTTCCAAGGAAACAGCGACTTACCTTAAAGAGCAGGCGCCTAAGTCTTTGGATGATTTAACGGCCTTAGCAGAGCATTTTTTTGTCTGCACACGGAAAAGAAATGTCAAACGATGGCAAAAACTTCATGCGAGAGGGCGATCGAGACATGCGTGATTTCTGCACGCATTGCAAACGCCAAGGTCACAAGGTAAAGGACTGTCCGCGTAAGCAAGTTGATAGCAGAACGCCTAGGCGGTGTTTCATATGTGACAAGTAGTGATGTTCCCAGTTCCAAATTATCCGGCCCGGCCGGATCCGGATAGTTATTAATCAAATCCGGCCGGATAATTTGGATCCGGCAGTTTGTTAACACTGATTCGTGTATTATGGCAAAAATGCTATATTAAGGTTAGCCTGTCATAAGTGGAAAAAATCAACTTGGGCATTTATTAATATGGTATAACACGTCACGAAAAACCTTAATAACAAATAACAAAAAAATCTTACGTCGGCGAGTATAACAGACTGGGTCCCAAAAACGAGTAATTTGCGAATTGTTTGTACGCTTTTAGGACAAAAATGCTTTCCAGACTATCCGGTAAAATTAAGTGTATTATCCGGCCGGGTCCGGGTATTGAAAATTCGTCAATATCCGGCCGGGTCCGGGTACCCGGATCCGGCGCAACCCATCACTAGTGACAAGACAGGTCACGAACTGTACGTCGCAGCCAACGAATGTTTCAGGGTCTTTGGCTGTGGAGGCGAAAGCAGCGTCTCTGCCAATCACAAAAGGATTTGTGGGAAAGCACCCTGTTATGGTTTTGACACTGGATGCACTGGTGTGCTGGTAAATAAAAGGTTTATCGACCCCAAGGATATCGTCGAAAGGTAAGGATCTGTTATGCTTGCTGATGGACAAGTGGTGCAAACCGAAGTAACAAAAATATTTATTGATACGCCATATTACACGGGAACTGTGGAGGCGTTGTGCTTGCCAAGGGCACCGAATGATTTGTGTCTTGGAAATATCGAGGGTGTACGGAATGCAGATAATCCTAACCAATTCTGGTGCGAAGCAAATGCTGCTACAACTCGATCAGGAGGCAAAAATAAGGCATTGGTTCCGTTGGTTGTTGCTGATGATAGCAAATGGTCTGTTTGTGATAGACAAGCATTTCTAAAAGCTCAAAAGAAGGACACTGCGCTTGCCAAGCTGTGGGACAGTACGGAGGAACTGGTGCGAGGTGACCGGGTGACTAAGTTTAAAGTCAAAGAAGGCCTTCTTTATAGAATGTACAAGCGTCCGAAAGTTAACAACGGTGAGTGGCTAAAGCAGCTTGTTGTACCTACGACACTAAGGGAAAGAGTAATGGCAGTTGCCCATGACTCCATTATGGGAGGTCATATGGGAATAAAGAAAACGTATGATAAGATCAATACTAACTTTTATTGGCCTGGAATTGCCGGTGACGTAAGGAGGTATTGTAAGTCATGTGACATTTGTCAGAGAACTGTAAACAAGGGGAGTGCCATGAAAGCACCCCTGCAAGCGACACCATTGATAGACACGCCCTTGCAGGAGAGTTGCGGTGAATATTATCGGTCCAATTTCCCCAGTAAGCGACGATGGACATCGATATATACTCACGTTAGTGGATTATGCGACCAGACATCCCGAAGCCGTAGCGTTGAAATTAATAACAACGGAGTCCGTCGCAGAAGCCCTTGTAGACATGTATAGTCGTCTTGGCATACCTGATGAGGTTCTTAGCGACCTCGGTACACAGTTTGTATCTGAGTGCATGAAAGAGGTGGAACGACTCCTTATGGTCAAACACTTGGCTACGACCCCATACCACTCAATGTGTAATGGTCTGGTCAATGGTACCTTGAAACGGATGTTGAAAAGGCTTTGTTGTGATCAGCCAAAACAGTGGAACCGTTTCATTAATCCACTGCTTTTCGCCTACCGCGAAGTACCACAGGAGGCGACGTGGTTTTCCCCATTCGAGTTACTCTATAGAAGAACGGTTCGGGGTCCAATGGCAATCATGAGGGAGATATGGACAAACCCAAACACGCCGTCCGATATTAAGTCGAGCTACCAGTACGTGGTCGACTTAAGGAATCGGATCGCAAACACCTTGCAGTTAGCCAAAGAAGAGCTGTCAAAATCACACAGTCGATACAGTACTTTGACAGAAAAACCGCGGAGATTTAAAGAAGGCAATAAAGTTCTTCTATTGCTCCCAACCGACCACAACAAACTGTTAATGCGCTGGAAAGGTCCATTTACCGGTCTCGAAAGATTTGGTACCAACGACTACGTGCTTGACATTAATGGTAAGGTAAAGACGTTTCACATAAATTTGTTAAAACAGTACATACAGAGACATGTCTCGGGTACGGAAGGTCCAGCTGAGGAAGAAAGCTGCGGACAGGATTCCCATTCATGTGCGACCGCTCTCGTTGCAAGTGGTTCGGACCAGGTGACCTATGGGGAACAACTTGACAAGGCGCAGTGCAAGCAAGCGGAACAACTCGTTCGACAGAACGGATCTGTGTTCAGCGACGATCCAGGAAGTGTAGAGTTCATTGAGCATCGAATTGAGTTGACTGACGATCAACCTGTGCGCTCCAAGGCTTATCCCGTGCCTTACCACATGCGACAGGAGCTCGAAAACGACATTGAGGAAATGATGCGACTGGGCATAATACAGCGTTCGCGTTCCGCTTGTGTTTCGCCGGTGGTCATCGTGAAGAAAAGGGATGGGACCAACAGAATTTGTATCGCAAGTTAATCAAGCTGTCAATATTCGATCCAGAGCCGATGCCCACGGCGGAAGAGATTTTTCAGAAGCTTTCTAGGAGTAAATATTTTACGAAGATTGACCTTTCCAAAGGATACTGGTAGGTGTCAGTAGCAGCCGAAGACGTCCCCAAAACGGCGTTTGTCACCAGCGGAGGTACGTACGAGTTTCTTAAAATGGATCACCTTGTCTCGCTAAAAGCTCTTTTCGGTCGCTTAAAACATAAAGGTCACCATTTAGCCATCAAAATGTGTAGTGAGGACTCATACTGTCGAGTTCGTGGGGCACAGTGTGTGTGGTGACAGTCTTGGATTAAACGACCGAAATGTTGAGAAAATCAAAGGAGCGAAACGGCCGGGGACGAAGAAGGAAGTTCGCTCATTTATTGGTCTTACAGGTTACTACAGAGATTTTATCCCCAACTACGCGGCTTTTGCGTCACCGTTTACGGACTAAACGAAGAAAGGACAGCCGAACGCAGTTGTTTGGGGTGATGCACAGGAACGTGCGTTTGGAACCTTAAAGTGCATGTTGACAAGTCAGCCGATATTGCGCTTGCCTGATGTTCACAGAGGGTTTGTTCTGCGAACCGATGCGTCCCAAACCGGAATAGGATGTGTTCTACCGCAACAACATGACGGAAGACTCTACCCCGTGAGCTACGCAAGTAGGAAGTTGTCTCCGGCGGAGGCAGCATATTCGACTATTGAGAAGGAGTGCCTTGCAATCATATGGGCAGTTAAAAGGTACAGGATTTACCTTTACGGCTGCGAAATCGTGTTGCAAACGGATCACCGTTCCCTGAAGTACCTATCCTCAGCAAAATATGACAATGACCGTGTGATGCGCTGGGCGATGTATTTGCAGAGTTATCGCATTCGCTTTAAGTATATTAAGGGTTCGGAGAATGTTGGTGCCGATTTTCTTAGTAGGTCGTAACAACAACGTTGGTAAAAGTTGTACGGCATTTTTACATATATCGCTGTGTGATTTTTCTTTGTGTTTCGTAATTTGTTTTGTGTTGCTTCTCGAAAAAACGATGTTTTCTCTTAAATAGGGGGTGATGTCACAAATTACGTGGTTACACGTCAAGTTACGTTGTATTGTGACGTCATAGTTTGATTGTGATGTGTGAAATACTGTACAGTGGTAACGGAATCATTATTAAAAAAGCAAGCAGAGTGTCAACAGCTTATTCTGCAGCAGTAAAGCCAGTTTCAAAAACACGTCAATTAAACTAACCCGACAGCGTCGCCCAAGAAAAACAGTCTAGGGTCAGACGCGACACCATTGGGGTTGGCGATTTTCATGCGTTCCGATACTCTCACATGCAATCCTTCAAGTACTTTGTCAAGTTCAATAATCTCGTGTTCCTTAGAACGGATTGTGCGAGACAATTTCTGTGTCTGATACAAATCGGAATTTAAAAGACTGTAAACGGAATAAAAATTCAATTCCAACCATTTCACGTTTCTGCGCGACATTCTTCTCAAGTTATTTTGTTCTGGAGAGCGAGAGTTTGTTCTAAAACCTCTATTTGTTTCGATTGTTTGCTTGTGTGATTCTCTTCGTCCAAAAACTAAAAAACAATTGATAACATTTGTTGTACTTGGCCTGTTAGGTTTGAACCATAAACCTCTGGTGTATACGCTACTGTTGTCAAACCTTTGGATCGCTCCCCGTCAAAAATTCATAATTTAATAGAAACATAGTGACATGGAAATCTGACATTATCACAAATAGGATTTAATATAATTCGCCAGCATGGGAAGGTTTGTTACTTTTAATAATTCGGGCTGAAACAGAATCCAAGGAAAGTGAAATTTATTTGTTTTATTTAAAAGTTTTCGAAAGTCTGGTCATCACTCGAGCTCACTTGGATACCAGTTACTAAACTGCAAAGGTGGGGATTCGAACCATCATCCTTCTTACTTATAGCTTGTAGATCCTTGGTTAGTTTCAGCATCTGTATGTGTCTTGCTTTGTTGTGTAGATCCTCCATGTGCATCATCATCCTCTTCCGGTCCCACTCAAGTTGGTGGATTCCCAAGTCCTTGCTTTCATTCATCGCTGCAACTTTGCTCTCACCAAGACCATGTACACACGGGGGATCACCTAACGGAGCATTCCCGCGTTTTATGAATAGACAACTTACCCTTATCGTTCCATTAAGATCCTCGAAAACTTCCCTATGAATGAGAATGCTGTCTGAGTAATCAGCGATAAAAGGCCCGCATGTGATTTCCACCCTTCCTTGCTTGAGGAGAAACTGAGCCTCCAGATTCAAATTATTTTTCATCGCGTCTTCGTACAATCTATAACCGAACAACCATAAATAAAACTTTCATTATCAAACATTCTGCAGTTACTTTGTCTGCTGTTTCATGACGTCATCGTGCCAGTAATTCGTCTTCCTCCTGTCTCCGTTGAAGGTATTGCGTCATTTCCGCCAACGTCACTGCGCTACGCTTCACCCGGATCTCGCTCTCCATTTTAACACGCCTGAGTGCACAACACTGCGTCACAAAGGATTTACGTCATAATTGGCCATGGCAACCTTGATTGACAGAGTCTTGACCAAAGATATTGATCGCATCCCTCAGACACGTCTCCATCCGCATCCAATTCATCCAGCGCCGATAAATTGCTCTCGCTTCCAACAATGCTCTCTCCAGTGTCCAAAGTGCCACGTTGTCGCTGGATTCTGAACCGCATCAAGTTTATGGAAATGACTAAAACTATTCGGTGATAATGATATTATCAATGCAAGACTCCATTTAAACAGCTTGCACAACTGATCAGCGAGAGAAAGAGGAACGTGGGAAAAGTCGCGCTTTCAACCCGCGGTCCAACATTTTGTCTTCCGCCACCACTCTGTCATAAACCTTACGATATTCATCCACCAAGCGGCGCACTTCTGCCTTACGATCGACCGCGGAAGTCTGCCATCCAACATAAGCATGAGTTTCTCCATATAAGTTTCTACACAGGTCGCCAAAATCTAATGAAGCCACCTTTAAATCAGTTTTCATTAATTACCATTTCTATGGTGGCTTATAGCGTGGGGATTTCCCTACCAACCTTTGCCCGGGAATTGACCTAAAACGTGACTTGAATCAGCTGTATCTCAGAATCCAGTCGTTTTAGCAAGCTACTTTTTTAACGAAAAATGTTTTTAAATTATGTCTATTTTTTGGTTTAATTATTAATATGTTTTAGTTTTTCGTGTCACATGCACTTTAACTACTGTTGTTGCACAAACAAATCTGTCTCGAAACATTAACAGCAAGCATATAATAATATGCGCTCACAATGAACTGTTGTGACAACTTGCAGATAAACCACTTCTTGCCTCTAAACTGTTGTAACTTGTGGGTCTGGCCTGACATGCCTCGCGGGCGCCTTTGAGCAGTGCTACTATTTAATGAATTGCATTTGCCTGCGTTGTCAGTGGGGGGACGTGAAGGTGAATCCACCCTTTTTGTGGTGATTCCACACGATTCCATTTTACTTGTGGTTTCATTTGGATTGCTGCTGTACGTTTCATCCATCTTAAAGATTGTTTGGTGTTGGATATACGGAGTCTTTAGAAGAACACGCGTTAAGCTAGTTGGCCGAAACCGCATCCGAAGTAGATTGGGTCGTGATGCGTAACGCTATTTCCGATAATGGCGGAAAGCGGGTTAAGGCTCCTTCCCAATGGCTAACGATACGACAACGATTGGGAAATACCCGCGCCTCGCCCGATTTCGCAAACCGTCTCTGATACGACGCTGCGACAGCCCATGCACACTGGTACGATCGTACGCTACGCAAGTGCTTCGGCGTGTTTTATGTATAGTTCCAGTAACGCTAAACGTTCGCGTGCAAACCTACTTCAAAGCATAGAGAAATATTTGATAAAGCTCCACAACCACAATGTTGATGCATTCAAAATTTATTCATCTTATCAAACCGTCGTATTGTAAGGCCCTTACGACGCGTTTACGACGGCAGTGGGCATCAGTCTTAAGGATCGTGCCGCGATGTCGTACGTAGCAGGAGGTTCTGTTCGCCTCTTTAAATGCTTTGAGGCGTCGTGAATGAACCTGTGAATTTTGTTTTCTATCTATCCCGCTGGCCATTATTTTATTGCAATAAAAACATTGGTCTGAAAGTAGTCAACAATAAACAAAAACGTAGGTCTGATGTCTTTCATACCATCGTTTGTACATGTTTATTGAACCAAGCTTTCCAAGGTGCACTGCTGTGCAAGAATTTAGCGTGCGTTCGTCCATTTTGCGTGCACAGATGCGTGTATGTTTATTTTAATGTTATCTTCTGCAATTTCGAAAATTTGATATAAGCGTTGGCATAATAATAATCTTGTCGTTCACTATAATTCCTTGCTGGGCATTTTTGATTCTCGCACTTTGTTACTGAATTTGCACTAAAATGAAAGGTTGCCTATAACCTTACCCACGCACTCTTTCTGTTGGTACTAAAGCCACACACAAATAATTTTTATCTGGAGTAATTTTAATTTACAACTAACATTGTAGTAGACCAAAATTTGTGGTTATCTACGTATAGGTCTTTAGGTAGATTATTTTGTTATAAACATGCGCTATTAAGAATTGTAAGGTAAACAAGTCATAGAAATTTACGTAACGTGTGCAGATAAGCGCTAAAACGTGCATACTGGACAAACGGTTTGTAAGACAGGCACGGATTATGTTAAATTCTACGCGTTGGGTCGGAATGACATTAAAAACCATAATACAATAGTTTACATCTAACAATCAATTTAATGCACACATAGAAAAATATACAATGAGAAATATACACTTAAAAAGAGGAGTTATTCCCGACTTTCGGTGGGGTCGGGTTCAGTCCCAGCTTATGTCCCAGATACATGTAACGACTTTTGACGTCATCAATATTCGCATAGCATCCCTAGAAAATTAGAGATATGATGTTTAAAAGATAAATAAAATATATAAAGTTGTTGCAAGGCATTCAAACAGTTACTCGTATACAGGCAAGCAATGAAAAAATCATTGTTTTTACTGGCTCAGAGAGCATAGATTTAATTGCGGAAAAACATCATTAGATTTGTTTTAGGCTGTAACACTATTTATTTAGATAATTAGACTGGTTAAATTTTGCATAATAGGCTTGCAACGTATAAAGATGTTGCATGGCTTCTGACGAAATGTGTTTAACCTGGAGATGGCGTACGCCATCCATGTTCTCAATTTGGGTTCGCGCATGCGCACATCGTCGGTTGTTCACCGTGAGCACGTCACCAGCCTCCAAACGAAACACCACCTTTATACGGATGCAATTAAATCTTTTTCAACACTCAAACATTAAAATAGTAAATGCTCATCGGGTTTAATGGTTGTTCATTGAACCTTATAAAACAGTAAAACTGCGGTAAACATATGCGGCCTAATAAGGTTAGAGAACTCCGGCACCTGAGTTTCCTCACGA
The DNA here is from genome assembly GCF_947561715.1 of Ascidia mentula. Taxonomy (NCBI): domain Eukaryota; kingdom Metazoa; phylum Chordata; class Ascidiacea; order Phlebobranchia; family Ascidiidae; genus Ascidia; species Ascidia mentula. The sequence continues at coordinate 15,953,251 of NC_138568.1, read as the reverse complement.
TCGAGTATCTCACAAAACTTTTTGTTTGCCTTGAAATATCGCATGACATCTTTTTCCCTGACTCGAATAGAGGAAGATAGATCGAGGTTCCAGTTTACACCAACAATCTAGACATGCGAACAATACAGCCTGTCAATATTTCACAATAAAACAATTATTTAATGAAAAACATATTAAACGGCAGAATTCGTCAAATACCAGTGTTGATCTTCATATAACACTGACCTTGCCGAAGTAATCAAGGTTAATGTGGCATTTTTGATGTTCTTGGTGGTTGGGGTGTTCAATGTCGTAATTGATTGTGTCCCATGAGCCCGGGACTTCTGTTAGACTCTTGAAATCTTCCGGTGACTCTTTTCGCAATGTTTCAGCAGCCACAAAGAAGTCGGTGAGTTTTGATTTTCCTCCTCTGATGTGTTCGTCGAACCTTGGAATAATCATTCTTGAGTAACTATATGAATCTCAGTGACCATTTGCAGATGTCTCCCATCTTTATGAAGCATACAGACGAGCAATACCCTATTTAAATTGGCAGTAAATATTTGCTGGGTTTACGCACAGGCATTGATAACTAAATTAAGTTCTACATTAATAACATTCAGTTAGTGTTCGAAACGTCTATTCCACTTAAGATTATTAATGGTATCTTAGCTTTTGCTTTCCTATTCTAAGTAATCAACTCTAAGTATTTTGCACCCAAATAATATTCAGTTTATAATGAACAGGACAAATATACGCAATGTATTTGATTAGGTTTGGATGTAAAAAAATTTGATGTTTTTTACCTGAGGCAATGCAAAATCAAGGCACCCATTGGTACTTCGTATGTTGGTTGATCCATGTGAAAAGGCAAACGGACGTCGTTGTTATTTCCATGACCCTCATTACTAAAATCCAATTCGAACATCTGTAAAAAAATGGACTGATCAAATTTTATAAATGCGTTTCTCTGCCTCAGCCTATAAGTAAGCGTGTGATTAAGAATTGATTTAAAATATTCTTATTAATGTGTACGTTTTCAAGATGCCAGCTCCTTACCTTGCCATAACTCGTCTCCAGCAATGTCTCTGCCATCATTCTCGAAATCTGAAAGATAGACAACGTTAAAATCCCCATAATAGGTCGATCTATTTCATGCTCTGCAGGTAGCAAGTTGTCATACACTTACTTCCAAAACCAAGTTTTCTTTGATAGGAGCGTTTTTAATTAGGCAATATCCCTGTGTCATCACGTGCGCCAACCACCTATATACAAACAAAGAGGGTCTGAAGGTAAATTTTTTACTTATATTATAATGTTGTCATGTAATAGTTGTCACACCGAATATGCGATGTTCACTTCTTGGCAAAATGTTTTTAAGACGTCCATTAAAGTTGATATGTGAAGTAGGGATAATATATCTGCAGCCCCGATCATGAATTATGCAGAGATAAACAATCGGTCTTACTTAAAAGTAGTTCGATCCGGATCATCTAAAATATCCTGATATTTTACAGTGGGCAACATCATGTTTCCAACCGCAATTCCATTCGTACTGATGACGTCACTTTTATTGATGGCGTCATCCAAACACTGATCGCAGTAACACCTTTCGCGGAGCCACTGCGACTGTTGCCAACACACGTGACCTTCCACGATTTCACCTGCGATTTCTATGGCAACTCCAGCGCCTTGATGAGAACAGAAAGAAAATATCATGCAAAGTATATGTTTATAAATACAGCTTGTGCAACACAGTAAATGGATGGAAATAGTTTCACGTCCGCGAAAATGCTAATTTTGGCATTCACGTGACAAAGCATGATTTTCATTTTTACGGCAACTTTGTTGTTCTGCAGTCTGCACAGACCGTGCAGCCGAGAAGTGCTGAGTCACTCTTGCTGCGTCAGCGCCAGATAATATTACCACAAGGAAATAGTTCTAAACGCATGGTTGCACACACATTCTGAACAATCGGGGAAAAGTCACGTATTCACTGCTGTGAAATACTTTGTTTCGCGCCTTTTTTAAGGCTTTTAGCGAAAATTTTCTGTTTGGGGAATCATGTGTTTGATATTCAGTATCTTCTGGTCATCATTTAAGTTTCGTAAGAGGGGACCAACCTTTTTCGTCCACGTCTATTTTATTTGCTGTGAGATGTATTTGCAGAGTTATCGCATTCACTTTGAGTATATTAAGGGTTCGGAGAATGTTGGTGCCGATTTTCAATTCCAACCATTTCACGTTTCTGCGCGACATTCTTCTCAAGTTGTTTTGTTCTGGAGAGCGAAAGTTTGTTCTAAAACCTCTATTTGTTTCGATTGTTTGCTTGTGTGATTCTCTTCGTTCATAAACTAAAAAACAATTGATAACATTTGTTGTACTTGGCCTGTTAGGTTTGAACCATAAACCTCTGGTGTACGCTACTGTTGTCAAACCTTTGGATCGCTCCCCGTCAAAAATTCATAATTTAATAGAAACATAATGACATGGAAATCTGACATTATCACAAATAGGATTTAATATAATTCGCCAGCATCGGAGGTTTGTTACTTTTAATAATTCGGGCTGAAACAGAATCCAAGGAAAGTGAAATTTATTTGTTTTATTTGAAAGTTTTCGAAAGTCTGGTCAACACTCGAGCTCACTTGGATACTAAGCTGCAAAGGTGGGGATTCGAACCATCATCCTTCTTACTTATAGCTTGTAGATCCGTGGTTAGTTTCAGCATCTGTATGTGTCTTGCTTTGTTGTGTTGATCCTCCATGTGCATCATCATCCTCTTCCGGTCCCACTCAAGCTGGTGGATCCCCAAGTCCTTGCTTTCATTCATCGCTGCAACTTTGCTCTCACCAAGACCCTGTACACACGGGGGATCACCTAACGGGGCATTCCCGCGTTTTATGAATAGACAACTTACCCTTATCGTTCCATTAAGATCCTCGACAACTTCCCTATGAATGAGAATACTGTCTGAGTAATCAGCGATAAAAGGCCCGCATGTAATTTCCACGCTTCCTTGCTTGAGGAGAAACTGAGCCTCCAGATTCAAAGTATTTTTCATCATGTCTTCGTACAGTCTATAACCTAATAACCATAAATAAAACCTTCATTATCAAACATTCTGCAGTTACTTTGTCTGATGTTTTATGACGTCATCAATTTCACGTGCCAGTAATTCGTCTTCCTCCTGTCTCCGTTGAAGGTATTGCGTCATTTCCGCCAACGTCACTGCGCTACGCTTCACCCGGATCTCGCTCTCCATTTTAACACGCCTGAGTGCACAACACTGGGTCACAAAGGATTTACGTAATATTTTGCCATGGCAACCTTGATTGACATAGTCTTGACCCAAAATGTTGATCGCATCCCTCAGGCACGTTTACATCCGCATCCAATTCATCCAGCGCCGATAAATTGCTCTCGCTTCCAACAATGCTCCCTCCAGTGTCCAAAGTGCCACGTTGTCGCTGGATTCTGAACCGCATCAAGTTTATGGAAATGACTAAAACTATTCGGCGATATTATATCATCAATGCAAGACTGGGCCTCCATTAAAACAGTTGATCAGCGAGAGAAAGAGGAACGTCGGAAAAGTCGCGTTTAAACCCGCAGTCCAACATTTTGTCTTCCGCCACCACGCTGTCATAAGCCTTACGATATTCATCCACCAAGCGGCGCACTTCTGCCTTACGATCGACCGCGGAAGTCTGCCATCCAACATAAGCATGAGTTTCTCCATATAAGTTTCTACACAGGTCGCCAAAATCTAATGAAGCCACCTTTAAATCAGTTTTCATTAATTACCATTTCTATGGTGGCTTATAGCGTGGGGATTTCCCTACCAACCTTTGCCCGGGAATTGACCTAAAACGTGACTTGAATCAGCTGTATCTCAGAATCCAGTCGTTTTAGCAAGCTACTTTTTTAACGAAAAATGTTTTTAAATTATGTCTATTTTTTGGTTTAATTATTAATATGTTTTAGTTTTTCGTGTCACATGCACTTTAACTACTGTTGTTGCACAAACAAATCTGTCTCGAAACATTAACAGCAAGCATATAATAATATGCGCTCACAATGAACTGTTGTGACAACTTGCAGATAAACCACTTCTTGCCTCTAAACTGTTGTAACTTGTGGGTCTGGCCTGACATGCCTCGCGGGCGCCTTTGAGCAGTGCTACTATTTAATGAATTGCATTTGCCTGCGTTGTCAGTGGGGGGACGTGAAGGTGAATCCACCCTTTTTGTGGTGATTCCACACGATTCCATTTTACTTGTGGTTTCATTTGGATTGCTGCTGTACGTTTCATCCATCTTAAAGATTGTTTGGTGTTGGATATACGGAGTCTTTAGAAGAACACGCGTTAAGCTAGTTGGCCGAAACCGCATCCGAAGTAGATTGGGTCGTGATGCGTAACGCTATTTCCGATAATGGCGGAAAGCGGGTTAAGGCTCCTTCCCAATGGCTAACGATACGACAACGATTGGGAAATACCCGCGCCTCGCCCGATTTCGCAAACCGTCTCTGATACGACGCTGCGACAGCCCATGCACACTGGTACGATCGTACGCTACGCAAGTGCTTCGGCGTGTTTTATGTATAGTTCCAGTAACGCTAAAAGTTCGCGTGCAAACCTACTTCAAAGCATAGAGAAATATTTGATAAAGCTCCACAACCACAATGTTGCTGCATTCAAAATTTATTCATCTTATCAAACCGTCGTATTGTAAGGCCCTTACGACGCGTTTACGACGGCAGTGGGCATCAGTCTTAAGGATCGTGCCGCGATGTCGTACGTAGCAGGAGGTTCTGTTCGCCTCTTTAAATGCTTTGAGGCGTCGTGAATGAACCTGTGAATTTTGTTTTCTATCTATCCCGCTGGCCATTATTTTATTGCAATAAAAACATTGGTCTGAAAGTAGTCAACAATAAACAAAAACGTAGGTCTGATGTCTTTCATACCATCGTTTGTACATGTTTATTGAACCAAGCTTTCCAAGGTGCACTGCTGTGCAAGAATTTAGCGTGCGTTCGTCCATTTTGCGTGCACAGATGTCTGTATGTTTATTTTAATGTTATCTTCTGCAATTTCGAAAATTTGATATAAGCGTTGGCATAATAATAATCTTGTCGTTCACTATAATTCCTTGCTGGGCATTTTTGATTCTCGCACTTTGTTACTGAATTTGCACTAAAATGAAAGGTTGCCTATAACCTTACCCACGCACGCTTTCTGTTGGTACTAAAGCCACACACAAATAATTTTTATCTGGTGTAATTTTAATTTACAACTAACATTGTAGTAGACCAAAATTTGTGGTTATCTACGTATAGGTCTTTAGGTAGATTATTTTGTTATAAACATGCGCTATTAAGAATTGTAAGGTAAACAAGTCATAGAAATTTACGTAACGTGTGCAGATAAGCGCTAAAACGTGCATACTGGACAAACGGTTTGTAAGACAGGCACGGATTATGTTAAATTCTACGCGTTGGGTCGGAATGACATTAAAAACCATAATACAATAGTTTACATCTAACAATCAATTTAATGCACACATAGAAAAATATACAATGAGAAATATACACTTAAAAAGAGGAGTTATTCCCGACTTTCGGTGGGGTCGGGTTCAGTCCCAGCTTATGTCCCAGATACATGTAACGACTTTTGACGTCATCAATATTCGCATAGCATCCCTAGAAAATTAGAGATATGATGTTTAAAAGATAAATAAAATATATAAAGTTGTTGCAAGGGATTCAAACAGTTACTCGTATACAGGCAAGCAATGACAAAATCAATGTTTTTACTGGCTCGGAGGGCATAGATTTAATTGCGGAAAAACATCATTAGATTTGTTTTAGGCTGTAACACAATTTATTTAGATAATTAGACTGGTCAAATTTTGCATAATAGACTTGCAACGTATAAACATGTTGCATGGCTTCTGACGAAATGTGTTCAACCTGGAGATGGCGTACGCCATCCATGTTCTCAATTTGGGTTCGCGCATGCGCACATCGTCGGTTGTTCACCGTGAGCACGTCACCAGCCTCCAATCGAAACACCACCTTTATACGGATGCAATTAAATCTTTTTTAACAATCAAACATTAAAATAGTAAATGCTCAACGGGTTTAATGGTTGTTCATTGAACCTTATAAAACAGTAAAACTGCGGTAAACATATGCGGCTTAATAAGGTTAGAGAACTCCGGCACCTGAGTTTCCTCACGATCGAGTATCTCACAAAACTTCTTGCTTGCCTTGAAATATCGCATGACATCTTTATCCCTGACTCGAATAGAGGAAGATAGATCGAGGTTCCAGTTTACACCAACAATCTAGACATGCGAACAATACAGCCTGTCAATATTTCACAATAAAACAATTATTTAGTGAAAAACATATTAAACGGCAGAATTCGTCAAACACCAGTGTTGATCTTCATATAACACTGACCTTGCCGAAGTAATCAAGGTTAATGTGGCATTTTTGATGTTCTTGGTGGTTGGGGTGTTCAATGTCGTAATTGATTGTGTCCCATGAGCCCGGGACTTCTGTTAGAGTCTTGAAATCTTCCGGTGACTCTTTTCGCAATGTTTCAGCAGCCACAAAGAAGTCGGTGAGTTTTGATTTTCCTCCTCTGATGTGTTCGTCGAACCTTGGAATAATCATTCTTGAGTAACTATATGAATCTCAGTGACCATTTGCAGATGTCTCCCATCTTTATGAAGCATACAGACGAGCAATACCCTACTTAAATTGGCAGTAAATATTTGCTGGGTTTGCACACAGGCATTGATAACTAAATTAAGTGCTACATTAATAACATTCAGTTAGTGTTCGAAACTTCTATTGTACTTAAGATGATTAATGGTATATTAGCATTTGTTTCCTATTCTAAGTAATCAACTCTAAGTATTTTGCACCCAAATAATATTCAGTTTATAATGAGTACACAGGACAAATATACGCAATGTATTTGATTAGGTTTGGATGTAAAAAAAATTGATGTTTTTTACCTGAGACAATGCAAAATCAAGGCACCCATTGGTACTTCGTATGTTGGTTGGTCCATGTGAAAAGGCAAACGGACGTCGTTGTTATTTCCATGACCCTCATTACTAAAATCCAATTCGAACATCTGTAAAAAAATGGACTGATCAAATTTTATAAATGCGTTTCTCTGCCTCAGCCTATAAGTAAGCGTGTGATTAAGAATTGATTTAAAATATTCTTATTAATGTGTACGTTTTCAAGATGCCAGCTCCTTACCTTGCCATAACTTGTCTCCAGCAATGTCCCTGCCATCATTCTCGAAATCTGAAAGATAGACAAGTTTAAAATCCCCATAATAGGTCGATCTATTTTATGCTCTGCAGGTAGCAAGTTGTCATACACTTACTTCCAAAACCAAGTTTTCTTTGATAGGAGCGTTTTTAATTAGGCAATATCCCTGTGTCATCACGTGCGCCAACCACCTATATACAAACAAAGAGGGTCTGAAGGTAAATTTTTTACTTATATTATAATGTTGTCATGTAATAGTTGTCACACCGAATATGCGATGTTCACTTCTTGGCAAAATGTTTTTAAGACGTCCATTAAAGTTGATATGTGAAGTAGGGATAATATATCTGCCGCCCGATCATGAATTATGTAGAAATAAACAATCGGTCTTACTTAAAAGTAGTTCGATCCGGATCATCTAAAATATCCTGATATTTTACAGTGGGCAACATCATGTTTCCAACCGCAATTCCATTCGTACTGATGACGTCACTTTTGTTGATGGCGTCATCCAAACACTGATCGCAGTAACACCTTTCGCGGAGCCACTGCGACTGTTGCCAACACACGTGACCTTCCACGATTTCACCTGCGATTTCTATGGCAACTCCAGCGCCTTGATGAGAACAGAAAGAAAATATCATGCAAAGTATATGTTTATAAATACAGCTTGTGCAACACAGCAAATGGATGGAAATAGTTTCACGTCCGCGAAAATGCTAATTTTGGCATTCACGTGACAAAGCATGATTTTCATTTTTACGGCAACTTTGTTGTTCTGCAGTCTGCACAGACCGTGCAGCCGAGAAGTGCTGAGTCACTTTTGCTGCGTCAGCGCCAGATAATATTACCACAAGGAAATAGTTCTAAACGCATGGTTGCACACACATTCTGAACAATCGGCGAAAAGTCACGTATTCACTGCTGTGAAATACTTTGTTTCGTCACCTTTTTAGCGAAAATTTTCTATTAGGGGAATCATGTGTTTGATATTCAGTATCTTCTGGTCATCATTTAAGTTTCGTAAGAGGGGACCAACCTTTTTCGTCCACGTCTATTTTATTTGCTGTGAGTACATCAGGAAAAGCTGGAGTGTCAACCAGGTAGGTTCCCTTGTACTTCGGTCGACAAGCCTTACATCCGCAATAAAATCGAAGCCACTTCACATGAAATCTAAACAACGAGGTCCGTTTCGACAATCCGATTTACAATAAAATTTGAAAAAAAATTAACAATGGAGTGTTTTATGTTAAATTTGATATAGAAACACTACGATAAAAAATGCGATATGTAAAAGACAAACCGAATCGTTTTTTTGGCAGAACATTTTGTCCGCAAGACAGTTTTTAAACTCAACTCCAAATTTATGTGTATTAATATCCTTTTAATGCAATATGTGCACACGTTGCGTTTGAAAACCTTGTACCTGCTCCTATGTCCATCGTTCCATTCTATTTTCACTATCTCCCTATCTTCGTTTGGGTACGCCGAAACAATTGTAAACTGCATTGCTACAGCTTTAAACGTCTAAAAAGTCTTATTTTGTGAGGTTAGTGCTGCCTTCTGAAAGAGCAACCTTCTGTAAGCACTGTGCCACCAAATCTTTGCTATTGTGCCAAAGCTCGACGCTAGCCAAGACAAGACCTTTTTTTCAAAAAAAGGCAAATGTAAACGTTTATAAACGTAAAAACAAAGTTAAAGACTGCCACATTTGATGTTCATTGCAACTTGTTTTGACTTCACGTGGAACTTAGCATCATGCTACGAAATGTGATTTATATTTAATCTAGTGGTATATCTCACTTTTGTTGACTGTTTTAAGGGCCAATATTGCCCAGGGCAAACATCCCGGCTTACTGTTACCTTCTTCAGTAATATAATTTTCTCAGTCGTTCCCTCTGATTAATATATGTTTATTTATTTAAGACAATGGTTTACACTTTTTCTGTATTTACAGTCGCTGCAGTAACGAAGTAGGAATAGGATTTTGCAGTTTTTTGTCACGCATTTAAGGCTTACGTTAACACAAATTTTGATGAAGTGTACGCCCATCATAAACACGCACAAACGACTCCATATAGCACAACTTTATAAACCAACAAAGCAAATTAGGAAAAGACTTAAAAATTACACAAACACCGATACAAGTGACATTGGTGGTTTACTCATTGCAAATTGGCCTTTTCGCTTGTATATCCAACTGCTGGGTAAACAGGTGCAGCCTGCTGTGCATACTGTTGGCCAGGGTGGGGCGGATTGTTTCCCGGATTTACGACGGTTGTCGTGGTAACCACTGTGTTTTCAGTGTAGTTCTTCACCCCTGTTTCAAATTGAAACTAAATTTATTGGTCCATAAAGTCTCGATTGAAGAAACATAACATATGCCTCATGGCATAACGTCCATGGCTGTTACCAAGATGCATAAATTACACACAGAATCAAAACTTATGCACTTCTCCCTAATCTACCAAACTGCAAGATGTTGTTGCAATAATATTGAAGTTATTACACATATCATAAAGTTCATGAATACTCTGTTAATGATGGCTTACTCTTGTATAAGACACCTAAACAACGCTACTATGCACAAAAGCAGTACTTTGCATAAGTTTTATAACCTACCTGCTGCAGAAACGAATGCGATTCCCCACATAATGCTCCACACCCACCCAATGAGAAATATCCACACTGTAAACAGTTGGAGCCATCCAATCCAGAAGTTAAGGCAAAAAGTTCCAAATTTTCCACCGCCTGACTGGCCGACGTTGGCACAGCAAAACACGGTAAACGAGGCTATTACCGTACCTGTACATAAAAAAGCTTTCTTGTGAATCTAACTATTACAAAAAATTCCACATTTGAATGCAATTTACGTGTGAAAGGAATCTCATTACTAATGCAACACTCCAGTAATTTCACAATTTTATCTAAAACAGGTGTTTCAGACATATATGATTTTTACTAAAACTAAAAGCTTCATATTTTGTTACATTCAAAGCTCCTCGAAACCCACTTTGTGAATCGCTTCTAAGTTAAGATTACTTACCGATACCAGGCAAAAGGATGTTAACAATGCAGAGTGTGATAGCACAGGCCATGGGCATTACAGGTATAGCGGACTGCATACTCTGGTAGGTCCCTGGACTGGTGGAAGTTGTCTGCGTCACGTAAGCCACTTGTTGAGGTTGAGCAGGTGGAGGCCCTTGTCCATAATATACTTGGGTCGCTGGTTGATGATATGAGGGCCCCGGAACCGATTGGGGCATTTGTCCCGTTACTGGCATCTGGGATAAGGTTTATTATTACCATGATGTCGTACATTTGTTGTACATTTAATTAGCAATTGGAAAAATTTGTAAAAGTTTATCTGTTTTCTGATGTTGTCTGCTAATTAGGCTCTGATTTTGACAACGACACAATCGAGCATTACACAAACAACTAAATTTATATTGCTTCGCGACAATTTGTACAGAATTGACAGATGCAAAATCTTGATATGTTTACATTTTGACGATTGTCACCACATACACACAAAATGCATTATTAATAATTTCTTAATGTTACGCATTCATAAACCGTTGCTGAAAAAGTACGAAATACTTTTCTTGAAGTATAGCTGAATATTTGTTGCAGGTTTGTCTGCTAAACTTTTGACAATATAACTTCACAGTTAGCCACAACCATGCAGTTATTTCATGTTCCAAACATTCATACAGGTTTACTTTGCCAAGTACCTATTTTACATTCTTAACATACCCCTGTTGGTGCCGTGGCATAGGGTGCTGATGCTGCTGCTGGTGTGCTATACGGTGGCGGTTCCATACTTTTTATTTGCGAATCCATTTCGTCGTTGTATCTGTGGACCAGCGTACGTTTCTACTCTACAGATCTGCTAATGCACAAAATATCAATACCAACATAATCATCGCTTGTAAAAATGTGAAGCATTAGCTCGTATATGTTTCCCCATCAAAACGCAATGACAAAAATACTTCATGTGGGTGATTTTTTAATCGCATTATATTTAAAACGACGTCCCTCTCAACCTAGCAACGATTGATTTCGTTCAGTATACTTGCCAATAACAGATATGTACCTGCCCAAACCCAGAGCGAAACATAATATCGATCCCATAGCTGGACACTGGCAAATATTAACTAGCTGAGTTACGCTCTTGTTTTAAAGCTGACGAGCAGTCACGCTCAGCATGTGATGGCGACGATGCTTACTTGGTAAATATTGTTCCTTTCGAGGAGGATAGAGCAAATGCTAAGCGATTAACACTGCTGAATATATGGAGAAAATACTGGACTCATTCGTACGCTCACTCGTAAATTTCTCTATTTTGATTAGGGCAGCAGCATAATGAACTTTTACGATCTGTTATTTTGTTGTATTCAGGCGTGTTGTTTATGCGACGGAAATTGCGCCGGTTATCTAAAGGAAGAAATTGTTGCCCTAACAGTGTTTGCTTAGATAGAATACACACCAGGGAAACAACATTCTTTGACGACAACAACTTCCTTGAACTTGTAACCAACGCTACGCAGTTCATACCCCACACAACGTATGTAACAAAACTCCACTTCACATCCAAGTGATGTTTACTGGCGGTCTTCTATCAAAAGTAAACAGTGGTTTTAATCTGAAGGCATGTTGTAAAATCATCACCACTATGTGAATTGAACTGTTCGTCCTTTGCTTAAAACTTAATTTCCTGCCAAGGAATTAATCGTTTACTTATCCGTGGTGCTTATTCTTGTTTGTGTTGGTGTACAGAATAGGGATTTGCTGGATCGAATCCGGAATAGGCCAAATAACCATAATATTTCAAAAATAGGTCGCTGATATGTCTGCCAAACGGAAAACGAATTTAGCGAGTTGATTTGCTCAACCCCAAAACCTGTGCAATTCAGTTAGGTCGCGAGGAGGATTCGTGGAAATTACTGCTTCTATTTTTGAAGGATATGGATAAATACCATATTCATTAAAATATGACTTGATGAAATCGTTTGCGCTTTTAACGTTACTGCAGCCTGGTGGTCTTGTCACCTAATGAAGTCAAGGGTTGAAATCCTACTGCTGACACAATGAATTCTTGTAGTTTATTACCCAACAACAACCGAACAGAACAACAGTGCACATCACAAACATGAGTTACAATAAAATGTCCTTTACCACACAGAGTATCACTTTTATAGGATGGATCACGTGACACTGCCACGTTCTACAAAACATACTAGAAAAACAACGTATCTTTGAACAGTTTTCAAAAAGTATTGACATCTTGCGATCTAGGTCTTCTTCCAAACGTACAGGACAGTCTCGCCGGTGTCCTTATGAGCTGCATGCGTACTTTTCTCCAAAATCACCATTTGATTTTGATCATTGAGTCGTTGCATTGTGTCACTAACATCAATATTGAATTTCTCATCAGTGGATTGTCGAAAGTTAAAAATGAGGAAACCGCCCGATTTAATTACATCCAGCATGGCCTGTGGACAAGAGTGGATAAAAATTACGAAAGATTTATACGAATTACATGGTAACGGACTATGCATGTTTCATTTCTCGGGATCATGTGTATATTGGCTAAAAAGACCAACTCGCTCAAACGAACACAACATGTATACAGCGTTGAAATACACAAAAAATTATGAAACAAATCAAACTGCAATTTGTATTCTATCAACATCTAAATAACTGTATGTCAAGAAATAAATATTTATCACGAAACCACGAGTAGTCAACAGTCCAGTTATAAATCAAATAATATTGACCTCGATGGTGGACGGTGGGCAATGTTGAGGAAATATTGAACCCAAGCAAACTACAGCATCGTACATTTCGTCACGCATGGGTAATAGACCGTTAACTAGATGGCAAATGACCGACCTGCGGTTAAGCACAAATATTTACCACAAAGTACAAGAAGGGATTTGTTAACGAAGTTTTTTACTCACCTGAAGTTTAAGCCCTTTTTGGAAGCAACGTACAACATTTCCATGTTGGCATCCAAGATGTCAATATTGCCAACATAACCTTCATTGTTGCGTAAATAATATCCAAGTAATCCAGTTCCTATTTAACATATTCACGTAAATAGTACCCCAGAATACAAACTGGTTTAGTCTTCAGACTATTTTGTTGCACGGTAAAAGTATAAAAACCCGATGCGGAGTTTTGTAATCGAAGGAATCAAGACAATTTTCTAACTAAGAATACGTGATTAGCGACATATACAAACGTCTAACAGTTTACAGCTGCACTTACCAGCGCCAAGATCCAGTATCGCAGTTTCCCGTTTATTTGGGATGAAATTGCCACAAACTTCTGCCACTACTTTGGGCATGACGTAAGAATAGGTTTTCACATCCTCGTCGTAATTTCTGCTCCAGAGATTGTAAGCTTGCTGAGATTCTTTGATGGTGCTACTGTTTGTGACCGCACTGTGTAGACTTGTGGCTGGGCGAAACGAAGACATTGAAACTTTTTGCTATTAAAATGGTGATTTGCTAAAAGAACAGGACTTTAAAATGTTGCATAATTATTATTCATCTGTCGGACATTGTAAGACACACACGCGAAATTATAGTTCAAGTAAACTACGAATACATATAAAATATGCACGACTGTACAACATGTTTGTTTGACCTGAAACAGCGCTCAAGTAATACTAACTACCTACGAAGACTTTCGGATCAAAGCCAAATTATTCCTGCAGTGAAACACTACCCAAATTGGCAGATGTCATTTTCTTCGTGAAAAAAGATAAAAGAGAATGAACATTGGTGCTGTTTTTCACAAACAAATTTGTGTCAAGTATTATGCGCTCACAATAAACTATTGAGACACCTGCACTGTTCTCACAAACACCAGTGCAACATTCGATCGTTGCAACAGTTATTCAACTTATATCACAATTTCATAAACCATTAGTTGATAAGTAGCGAGAAAGCACTGAAAAGTTAAGTTTAAGAATGTTAAAAGCAATAAACGCAACCTCACACGACTAATATACCTTCTGCAACGCACAACTTACAGAAAAAGTTAACTTAGTGCAATAATGTTAAACTGTTACGCCACCACCACAAAGGCAACGCTGCAATATATTCAATGTATGTGGGAGTTCAGCAAATTCTGTTTCCCAAGTAAACAGTTGATTTTCGTACCACTATATAACAGCGTAAAATAGTTTCCTCTTCTCTGGACTTCCTCTGTTTGCAATCTGGTGCTTGTACATTCCATTCTGTTCGATTCCATTCTATTTTGTTTGCTTGATACTGCTAGTTGGAAATTACGCACAACACAATTGTAGGCTTAGCGCCAGATACATGTAATATGACCGTTATGTTATAATTGTTAATTGTAATTGTAAATTCGTTGCACTGCCAAACTCCAAAAGGAAGCGGAACACGACATACATCCATACGAACTGTTTTATTAGTAAGAACATTTCCGCTTGCATGCTTACAACAGATAAGTCAGTTAAAATCCTGCGCAAAAACCAAATCTATTACGTTGTCATTGCCATACTTGGCCGGGGTTCTGTGTGCCGTTTTTAATTGTGGCACCGTTTTTGGCGATATCTCGTTGATTACTTTTCTCGGTCTGCCAAGTGCAGAGACCCTTTTTCTAAGCGTTAGGGTCAATTTGAAAACGTGACAAGAACAAGCCAAGACATCACAGCAGCTCTAACAGAAAAATCAACCAACAGCAAGGCTCTCAAGATAATTTAAGTTGCAGCAATGCAGTTTTCATTTGTTTCGGCTTACTGGCGGCCAGGTTAACTTATACCAACATATATCTCAACGTATACAGTCTATATAGCGATATGGGTGGTCATTGGTTTCAAATTGATGATCTGATGGATTTTGGCGCCCAATGTATGTGCGGGATTTTATCGACCTGTATGCAAAAGTAAAGGCAGTGTGCTAGTTATTGTTTGGTTATTTCAACTTCGATCCCTTACGACACTGACGAACGATTAATTTTATTACACATAGCAGGACATTGAGTGGATTCATATAAGTCCTTACCATATAGGTTCTCACTGCGGCTCGAAACATGTGTAATGACGACGCCACAGACGAGATCTAGTGCATTCGCTGTCATGTGATTTGCCCTTGGCATGTTTTTCTGCTCGTTCAGTTTCCTGCCCTTCTCAGTGCTTTGTTGTTGTAGCTCCTTTCTAATATGTACTGATGATAAACGCATCAGTGTTCGAAACGTCTACTATGGATGATTAACATCACCCAATCAATAGATTGTTTTAACAATTTTACTGGCGAAATTGTGCATGTTTGACCATTTGTATGGTTGTGGTCTGAGAGGTTGAGAATTTGGTACCATAAAATAATAAAACCCATGAAAGTCTCACCAGAGTTTCTTCTGGTCGCCCGCAGAAAACGTGTTTAAATTTTGTCGGGACGGAAATTGATCATGTATTGAGTCATTGTGTGTAAAGAGCAGCATACGCTTGGTAAAGTGCCACCTAACATTACCGATCCAAAATAGTTCACAAACTGTGATGGACGATTAGCGTTCCTTTAAGTAAATGATTGAAAAAGTTTTGGCATTGGGTAAAATTCTGAAATATTTATAAAAAGTAATTTTAATTGTTTAGGGTTTTGTCACATATCGTTTATTATGCCTAACCTGCAAGGAAAAGTTTGCTTGGTAACTGGAGCTTCCAGAGGCGTTGGAAAGGGTATTGCTCTTCAGCTGGCAATAAATGGTGCAACATGTTACATAACTGGGAGAAGTTTGGAGAAACTTAACCTTGTGTCAAAGGAGGTATGGGAAATTATGAAGTAAACTAAAAAAAGCAGATAAATTTTGAACAAAATTAGTGCGTCTATATGTTTTGATGTTAAAATTGAGATGAGGTTGGCCATTAGCTGCAGAAAAATAGCAATGTTTTAACAATGTATTCGTGGTTACGACTTCGCGTCATCAATAGGTCTGACGTCACAATGTTACAGTTGAGGATTGGCTGAAAAGCCTTGGCTTAGATAGGAGTTCTTCAGTTAAATGCGTGTAGAGCAGCGGTAAATCCATTTTGGAGGAAATGTCATGTTTAGGCGAAGTAGAAGTTGTCGAGGAATATATGTATCAAGCACCAAAAACGAAAAATTAGGTTTAGACAAAGAAAAACGTCTGGAATTAACAGCAACTGACGAGTTTGGTAGTCACTTGGCCATGGAAGTCGTGATCACTCAACTGTTTACACTTCGTGTTTCCTCTATAAAGTAACGCTTGAGCCCAGTGGCTCCCCTGCACATCCATAAAACAATCACCCTTCGTGTACCTCTTTGAAATGCCTTAAGCACCGTTGTACAACCGTGATTTAGTGTCTTTTTTGCGATTTTTCATGCTGACGAGGCAGTAAAAACCCGCACCAAAGCCAAATAAATGAATATCGCGCAAGCTGCAGTTAATTCCAGACGTTTCGTTTCTGATGCTTGGCACATACTAGTGCAAGTTCTCGACCATTTCTGCTTTGTCGAAACGAAAATTTAACGATTTACCGCTGTGCTACCCGCGTTTTTGTCAAAAACTCCTGATGCATTTTCAGCCAATCTTTGCGTGTATAGCATTACTCATACCGATTGATGACACAAAGTCAGAACTATAAATCGCCATGTATTGTCTTTCTCAGTGTTTCTGAAACTTTTTTGCCGGTACTACCCACCTCGTCTTTTTGAAAACGCCCATACAATTGGCAAAAAATTATGACAAATTTATTTTTATCATGACAACATCAATGTAATAGACAGACTAGATTGATGCAACATCACCAGTTTTTTAAACATTTACAATCATAACGTAAATTTTAACGTCAATACAACATGAAACAGTTAAGACTATTAAATGCATGAAATTTATCGAACCGTGAGAAGCGTCAATTGCCTTTTTCTGCATGTCTCTCGATTATGCTGCTCGTTGAAGTACCCGTCAGTCTGATTTGTTGGCTCCTTAATAAACATCGCTTCATTGGTGACCCCGACGTGATTTTCCTCAGCGCCCGCAAGCGTCCATTTATTCCCCATCACCCCATTTAAAATAACAAACCCCAAGGGAGCACTGGCGCCCACTGTTGTAACAAGTAAAGTTTTCAACTTTTTGCCACCTGAAGCATCTCAGCTGAGGGCTTAATTTTAATTGCAAGGTTTGGTAACAAGCTGGATCAGCCACTTCTACCGACAAGTTGGAGCGAGATCTGAAAAGTCAAGCTCGAAGCGAGCTTTGAACTCATGACCCTGGGATAACCAAATTTATCATTTAGTTGGTTTTGCTGTCAGTTGGATTGCCATCAATTAACATATCCATTACAAACAAAATATCTTTAACATTGTTGTGTTTATTTTTTTGGTCAGGCTGAGACGAGAGAAGCATGTGGAAAGTGTATTCCCATACAATGTGATCACAGCGATGATGCTCAAGTGAAGCAAGTATTTGAACAGATTGCAAATAAGAATGATGGACAGCTGGACTTGCTTGTAAACAATGCCTACTCTGCTGTCAATGTATGTTGCTTTCTATGTTGATTTAGCACTACATAATATATTTTATTTAAACTAAAATGCACATATGAATTATAACTACATTGTTGCTATTTCGGTTCTTTCAGAAAGATTTAAACGTTAAAACTATTTTCCAGTGGGTAATAGAAAATGGACAATATACTTTTTGGGACCAACCTGAAGATGGATGGGACATAATAAATAATGTTGGACTGAGGTAATATCAATTGAATGTGAGAAATAGAACCTGTGCCATTCATTTAAAAAACTTGAAATTTTGTTTGACCTAAAAGCAATATTTTAGCGCATTTCTGTCCTTTCATGCACTTTGCCAGTAATAAGGTGACTTGGGAAAATGAGCAAATTTCAGTAATAGTTTAATATTTCATCCAACAATATTGCATATAAAGGTCAAACCCAGTAAACAGTTTTTTTTTCTGTAAGGGCACAAAATTTAGTCTGCCAAAAAAAACTGTGTTTAAATAATTGGAAAAATATTGCTGCAGCTACAAATCAGGTTTAATTGGCCTAGAATTTAGGGTTCCTAAACTAGGGGGTCCAACCCCTGCTGCAGTTTGCACGATCAATTAAGTGGGTCACAAAGAGTACAATATTGTCGCACAAAACACGGAATTTAACAGTGATATTTAAACACAAACTACATACCAAGGCCTGTGCAGTATAAAGAGACAACCTAGCTAAAATATTTCATAAATAGGGGTTTGTATATAATTGACTTCCAACAGATAAAATTGACTTCCTAAATGAATCCTTTAGTTGTTTGCTCACAAGGTAAACATTCACTTACATACAAATACAGACTATATTGGTTTAAAATTTTGTTGTTTTTGGTAATACTAATAATGATGTTTCCAAGCATAGGCAGAATATATGTATATCAATTGTAAACTTGCAAAACAAACAACTTAAGGATCATTTCATACATTTTATGATATATTGTTGGCTTGTATTTTTAACAGAAATCATTACAAGTGTGCTGTGCATGCCTCCCGCCTTATGATTAAACAAAGAAAAGGTCTGATTGTTAATATAAGCTCCATTGGCGGTGTAAGATATTTTCAAACACCTTGTTATGGTATTGGTAAAACTGGGGTAAGTTACACTGTATTATTATTGTGTTACAGTGTTAACATTTTGATTTCTATTTTATAGAAAGACAGAATGGCACGAGATTGTGCAGTGGACTTGGCACCATACAATGTTGCCTTTGTATCTCTATGGCCTGGCCCAGTGAGAACTGAAGCAGTCGATGCAGCAATAAAAACTGATGCAGCAAGAGCTCAAACTGTTGAGTAGCTTCGATACTTTATTAATTATACCATTCTATATCCGCCACTTGTATTTGGGACAGCTGTCAAAATAACCAGTATATTT
The DNA here is from genome assembly GCF_947561715.1 of Ascidia mentula. NCBI lineage: Eukaryota > Metazoa > Chordata > Ascidiacea > Phlebobranchia > Ascidiidae > Ascidia > Ascidia mentula. Next base: position 15,934,052 of record NC_138568.1, on the reverse strand, counting down.
TGTGGTTGCTATTGATACTTAGTTGTTTATGCACAATAGAATATTTTATCTGTCATGGCTAACAGATTTTGTGACAATGAATACAATATGTTTTTCTAGTTTGAATGGCTCTTTGAAAATGGAGAATCCGCAGAATTTTCTGGAAAGTGCATTGCAAGTCTTTTAGTGGGTAATGCATTATAAAAATCAAAAATATTTTATTATATTTTCTTGCAGTAAAAAGAATTATCCTATGATGGGATCTCCTTGTGTGTTCACTGAATGTTATTTGTTAGATTTGATTACTCTGTATCACCAAATATCATTTCATCCAGACCATTTACTCAAATATATTCGGTCATTTATGTAAGTTGAACACATGATCGAAATTAAACAACAATTTAGCTTTTTTGTTCCTTTCAAGGTGATATCTTTTTTGTCCTTTGTTTATCAATTTTATGTTTCTACAGACCAAGACATAATGAAAAGAACTGGACAAATTGTTCTTTCAACTGATATTGCAGCTGAATTCAACATTTTGGATGTTGATGGTAAATTGCTTTCTAGTGTGTTTTTTCTGTTTTTATTTTCAATTTTGCAAAAAATAATGTTAGTAGTTGGCATAAATATCACATGGAAGAGTGTGATTCTTTTCACCATATGGGCAATCATCACCATCTGGGCACCTGACTCTAACAAGATTTGTCAGTGTCCAATGATATATTTTAACATTTACTTGTAAAGTTCTTTTTTGAAAAATTAGTATGTTAAAACAGGGGGGTATAAATTAATCTTCAAATGCCTCTGGGGGGTAAATTGGAGATAAAGGGTTTAGAACCTATGCCTTACTTGATTCGGTGCTTGTTTTGGTTAAAAAAAACATGGAAAAATCTGCAAAAATATTTTACCTTTTTTTAACAGGTCGCTTTCCAGTAAGCATAAGAAGCCTTAAATCAATGGTTGTTTCATCTGGGGCCCTGTGGCTTGCACCGTACATTCCAAGTTTTATTAGGGTTCCATTGACTGTTTTCACCTTCCTTGCAGCTAGCAGAAGTGTATCAAATGTAACAAAGATCCCAAGCAAATATTCTTAATGTGTGTAAAGCGCTCACAACCAACTACCTTATTACATGTGCAAACTGAAATCAACTTATAATTTGTTATTATAATTTTGTGTGCGATAATACTTGGAAGCAATCAGTATATTAATACCTTTTACATGCAACTTTCCTGAATTTTGCAATTTGATCTTCTGTGTTTCACATTCTGATTGTTATTTAAACTATGTTTTGTGTTGTTTATCTGGTGTAGCTTTTTGTTTGATATTTAAAATTTATTTTTTGTCAGCAGTAAACCATCATTTAACCCATTATTAATGCCTAATAAGTTCTCTTGTTGAGTAGGTCTTTTTTTGCATTGCCGGGGCTACATCGGGCAATTATTGTATTTTGATTTATTGTACCTGGTTTATAACATAATAAATTACTGTTCTAATAAATTAACCTTTTCATTATAATTTTCTCAAACATATTTGATTTAGTTAAATCAAATTAATTCAAATCAAACCATTTTTATTTTGCACTAAAAACGGTTGGCAGATAATTTAAGTTTTTACTGTCCAACTATTACCCCATCAATTGGGGTAATTATTGGACACATGTGGGGTAATTGTTGGACAGTGTACTACACTTGTCAAGTCCATGCTGTTTCAGGTGAATTTAAAACAGGTTTACAACCTTACGTTCTATGAGATGTGGAAATAAAGTGCAGACACTGATATATTACATATTGTGTGGGTTTACTTGCTAATTTGCTAATATTCTTATTACTGCTAATTTCTTGACACTGCTGATTTGTTAATGTCTATGCACATCATAAATTCCTGCTATTCCATAGTTTTGTTTGTTTTTGTATGTATTTCTAGGCATTCTTATTGGGGTTATTGCATTTACATACAGAAAGGGGATTTATAGAATAACACACTATTCTAGAATAGTTGAATCGAATCCAAAATACTGCATTATATTCTGATTTTGCCGGTTGCATAATAATGTAATTGACTGTTTTCGAAGGTCTGCATGAGTGTAATAATCTCTTAATTGTTACATGCCATTGATGCCATGTTTATGAAAAGAAAATAGGTGAAAAATTAATGTGATGAAATTTATGGAAAAGTTATAAAACTAAATCCTATTATTCGATTTAAAATTAGAATTTGAATTCGAATAGCTTAGAATTCGTATCATCCAAAGTTGTTATTCTGAATTGGCCACATCCCACATTCCTATATTACATATAATCCTGGTTATAACCACTCAAAACAGTTGGTACTATGATATTTATACGTAATGTCAGTGTCCAATAATTACCCCTGAATGCAAAAATGTGCATGGGGTAATTATTGGACACATTTTTCTAAGAGGGCAGACTAGGTAGAGGTTTGAGTTAACCTTCATTGAAAACAGACTATAGGTAGAGGTTTAAGTTAACCTTCATTGAAAACTTCAGGGCTTGACCTGCCAGTATTTCCTAAATGAAATTTCAAATCATTAAAACACTGTTAAATTTTAACAAATTACTACATGCACTTGTGTGAAAAAGTTCGTGAAATAAACCACCCTTAAAAAAAATTTTTTCAGTGTTTCACAGAGGAATCAACACATGGTATTTTTAACCATGGGAGGCTTCCAGGTTACCACATGTACAAGATAAAGTTTAAGGGAACCATAGTTTTTTTCTATGGTGGCATCCGCTAATTACCCCATAACTTTAACTGTCCGATAATTACCCCAACTGACATGTGCAGTTGATTTGTTAATTCCACATTACAGGCTGAAGAAAGGGAAGCACATGGAAGATGTATTCCCATCCAATGTGATCACAGTGATGATGCTCAAGTGAAGAAACTATTTGAACAGATTGCAAATGAGAATGGCGGGCAGCTGGACTTGTTTGTAGACAATGCCTACTCTGCTCTCAATGTAAGTTGCTTTCCAATGTAACTTTATTACCACATAATTCGTGACTAGGAAAAATGTATACCACAACAATGAAACATTTATTTCCAAGTTAAAATCTGTCAGCTTTCTTATGAAAGACAAAAATATTTCACTTTAAAAATCATCAGCACTACGTAAAAGGTGGAAATCCTCACAATTGTAATTTGCAATAAAATGGGAAATCCTTGATAAACAAAAGAAATGAATGCATTGTCATATTTAAATTGTATTTTGAACAAAACACACACATCAGCCAAGAATAAACTGTTGTTGCATGCTTATATTTTGGGTATAAAATGCTTCAAGTCTTAATTAATTTTCTAGTGGATAATGGAGCATACAAAAGAAGAATTTTGGGACCAGCCTGTGGATGGATGGGACAGAATTAATGATGCTGGTCTGAGGTAATCATTATATATGCACAAACTGTCTCACCATGGGCATATATTTTTTTCTGGTTAAAAAGAAATCATTACAAGTGTGCTGTGCATGCCTCCCGCCTTATGATTAAACGAAGAAAAGGTCCAATTGTTAATATAAGCTCCATTGGTGGTGTAAGATACTTTTTAACACCCTGTTATGGTATCTGTAAAGCTGCAGTAAGTTGCACTGTATCATAGTCATGAATGCCAGGGTTAATTTTTATTTGTACTTTGCAGATAGACAGAATGACAGGAGATTGTTCTGTGGACTTGGCACCATACAATGTCGCCTTCATGTCTCTATGGCCTAGCCTAGTGAGAACTGAAGCAGTCATTAGTGCAAGAGAGTCTGTAGTTTCAAAATCAAAAAATGTTGAGCAGCTTGTATAGCATATTATTTGGTTTAATTTAATTTGAAGATTTTATCCCACAAAACTACCACAAGGAAATGCTATAAAAGAAACAACAAGAAAAAATAGATTTTGCGGTTGTTAACCATTTAATATATTTTTCAGTAAATTATACTTTTCTGAGCAAGTGGTCACAGCAGTTTCGGAAACATTTGTTTGCTATGGAACTTATACTTTGTGATAACAAATATAAAATATTTTTAGTTACAATGGCTGTTTGATAATGAAGAAACACCAGAGTTTTCAGGAAAATGCATTGCAAGTCTTTTAGCAGGTTGGTAATGTAGCGTAACAATAAAAATAATATTGTATTTATCTAAAGAACCTATAGTACTTGTGAGTGTACAATGATTTTATTTAGATTTCAGTGCATGTATGTAAACATACACAACATCATTAGAGTCACTTACAAACACATGGAGCCATATGCATTGGCGCCAGGTGTGTTAAATTCTTAGGGGTGCCGGAAAACTATGCCGTCACATAAAATGACGCCATAAGCGTTTTCAGGACTATTTAAAGTGGGTCCAAATGTTTTTAACCGTTTATACGCTTTTAGATTACTTTTCGTTTGCTTGTGGTCGAGCTTTACAAATAGCGAGGTAATTTTTCAGTGGGCGCCCAATGTCATACACCATGTTTAGATTTTAATTTACCACAACGTCTGTTTTAAAATAATGTATATCTGCTTTGTATTTTAAAAAAGATATTTTTGATCTCTGTGTTATTGAATTTATGTTTCTACAGACCAAGACATAATGAAAAGAGCTGGAAAAGTTGTTCTTTCAACTGATATTGCAGCTGAATTTAACATATTGGATGTTGATGGTAAATTGTTTTTAAGTGCGCTGTTTTTCGCCTGCTTATTAAAAATTGTGCTGACTAGCATTCATTTTTGTAAATTGCAATGAATAGTTGTAGTAGTAGTTAGCAACAAACACCATCCATCTTCAAATTATTTTGATCGAAATAAAATCAAACATTAATTTATTATCAATCTGAACATCCCTCACAAAAAAAGCAATCAATTGCCACATTTCGTCATGGTGCAGTGCAGTGCAGTGTGGAATCGTGAATAGCTTTCACTATCCAAAATTACTCACAAACGGTGATTGACGATCAGCGTCAGTGTCTTTCATTTTGACATCTTACAGAAATAATAAATTTTAAGTGTTATAACTTCTTTCTTCTATGTTTCTTTCAGGTCGTTTTCCGGCAAGCATGAGGGGTCTAAAAACAATAGCTGTTGTATCAGGGGCTGTGTGGCTTGCAACGTACATTCCAAGTTTTATTAGGATTCCGTTTTCTATTTTCACCTTTCTTGCAGCAAGCAGCACCAAAAGACGGAAAGAATCCAAGCAAATATTCCTAATGTGTAGAAGCTATGGTCAATTGTGTGTTCCGTAAACCAAACTGCATTTTTATGTTATGTAATATGTAAATCAATTTTGCTACTCATTTTAAACCTCAAATTTGTTATTAAAAATGTTGTGTGCTTTAATTATGTTTAGTAGCAATTGATTTTATGGCTATTTTCTTGTAGGGATATAAAAGACTTTAATTTTGTACTGTTTTTTGATGGACTTTTTTAAATCTTTAAGTATTATTTCTGATGTGCAAATTTACCCATTAATTTTATGCACTCCGCAAGTTTCAATGTCGATTTGTGGCAAAATGTATAATAAACAGAAAATGACAATTGTCACTTACTCAAGATATAATCACAGAAGGCTTGTCTAACATTGTGGTTTAGTATGCGTTACGGAATCAACTTTAAGGGAAGAGAGAGTGCTCTGAATGAAGGTTATTATTCCTCCCATATTTGTTGACCTCTATATGTTAGCACATGTAACATCGAGGTGGCGTTAACCCGAAATATGTTCTTTCCAATGTATTTCCTTGTGTAATTGTCGTAAACTGTCGCTATGGGAACAAATAAGAAATTGTATGAGGTTAGTGGAGTATTTCAATGCATGACACAATTTTCGCACATGTAGCAACCTGAAAGGCTACAACAACTCAAGCGAATACGAAAAAACGTTCGAGTACACAACTTTCTCCAATGCATTTTGATTGAAACTGTCGCGTAGTTACCAGGTGCATTCAAGCGGAACTAATCTTAATATTTTCTCAAACACTTTTATTTATTTAAAAGAAGAAGATTAATTTTATATCTGATTTAAATTTTAAAAAATCAAGTTTATTATTAACATTTTTGCAAAGTTATAATTTTATATGTTGTGTATTGCCAGAGCAATAAGACTATTTGTGTCGTTGGTACGTGCGCAGTGTTCAGCAGGCTCTACTGAGTAGTCTCTGGTAAGATCAACCCAAACAAGTGAGCTTTCAAGGCGACAATTTTGACAACACATTTGAAAATGTTTCAAAACGAGGATTTTTTTTAAACTCTTCTTAAATATAGCCAAAAGCATATGAAACAACATATTGGTGCTTATTTTTTACACCGGTAGCTCGTATGCCGACGAAATAACTTTCAGTCCGACAAGGGGCCATGTGGCATGCAGCGTAAGATTAACCCAATCAAGTGCGTATTCAAGGCGAAAAGTTTGACAACATATTTAAAAATGTTCCGAACCGAGGAATTTTTTTAAACTCGCTTCAAATGTAGCCAAGAGCATAAGGAACAACATGTTAGTGCTTATTTTTTACACCGGTTACTCGTATCCCAACGAAATGACTTTTAGTTCGACAAGGCGGCATTGGTAATACCTAGTCACCAGCGAGAATCTTGGGCTCTCCGTCTACGCTTTTACATCCCCTGATGTCCAACATGGCTACAAAGTTTTATTTCGCATAACTTTGGGAATGCCTTGCCATTGTTTGTCCTTTTTGCAACAGACCATGCAACGAATTAGATATGTCTGCCAAACATATATTACTTTGGTGTTTTTTGCAAACCATGCACTATCGGTTGCCAAGCAGATCCGTTTGGACATAGTGCGCTCCACAGTGGTTCGTCGTCTCTGTTGTTCGGTACTCAGTATAGGGTACCCTGCAGATCGACGTTGACCGAAAGGTACCACAAAGTTGAGACTAGTGTGCCTGCTAGTGCAAAAGCTAGCACAGTGCCACTAAACAGCTGCACTTATGATACCTTACAGGTCGAAACAGTGCGTGTACACACTCTCTCTGCAGCTTTCCAATAATATGGGTTTTTTGTTCAAACCTATTTCCCTTTCAACGAAAAACCTAAATTTGTGGTAATTAGCATACCGTTCCCCAGTCAGTGGTAATTTGGGTAATGGATTGAAAAACTGGAAAGGTATGGTATTATCCTTATCTACCCATGGTAGTAATTAATATCGCCACTTAATGATTGGCTGTATTAGTAAAATTTAATTGTTCAAATACGAAATTATTTAACACTTAAAGAACACAATGTACAGGCAAAAAAGAAGCCTTTTTGCAAACATGAAAAACATTCATAGCGTAGCGTTCAACTTGTTTTGCTGGCGGTAAGTGTCAGAAATATAAATAAAATCAAACAATAAGTTGCACACAATGCATGAATTGTATTTATATATTTTTAAGGTATGCATATGTGGTTTAATTCCCTTGTTGCACCAAAAAGCAAAAAACACGACACTCCCATCGTATTGATGTATAAGGCAGTTTTTCTGTTGCGCGGAGGAGCTACTCAAAGTGAAATGGTAAATATTTCAAATTAATGTGTTGCTTAGTGGACGTCGATGATTTCTTTCATTGGGAAATAAAGAAGTGACAAATTTTAAACTGTTAACAAACGCTTCCAATAGTAAGTAATATAGACATATTTATAAAAAGAAAGAAAGAAATTAATATTATTGCCCGAAGATCAACTGGTATTATCATAAACGTTTTCGTGTTTCGTGTGTAACGTATAAGCTGTTGACATCCCCTTTAGTGCACCTTTTTATATTTTTTGACGAAATTAGTGATTTTACGTTCTTGTTTGTCCTACTTCTGTTTGTACGTTTCACAGATACGACACAAAAGATCTTAACCCTTTTCTATAGCAAACCTGTGTCAGAAACACACACTTGCAGTTAACACCAAAAACATTCAAAAATAGAACTTCTAAAAAAAATTACTAGGCATGGTTAGGAGAAAATTTATTTTTACACTGAACTGTAATTGTAACATACATCACATACCATGCTGTTGAAATTGTGCTTTAAACAATATGTTCAAAAATAAACTCTTCACCGTAACTAATACCACATGAGAATAAAAAGCAGTGATGCATAAACAAAAATTCCAGTTGTTGATTTTGGGCTGTCTTTTCCGGATGTTGTTGTTGCAGTTGTTGTTGGCACAAAGCAGGTTTGTACTGGTTCATTGTATGGTTGAGTGATGTTCAAAGGCAACACAGAGGTTTTAACCTTACAACAAAATGGTGATTTAGTTGGTATTTTACTCCCAAGTTTAGTTTGTTTCTGTACAAATGCCATTGCATAGTTATTACAAAACTTCGAAGGGCAACTCATCTGTTTCTTATTTTTAATAAAAACAACATGTAGTTCCAAACTTTTGGAGTAATCTTGCTTTTGGTTCAGAATATCAGCGAATGTCATGATAAATAACAAAGTCGTTGCCTTAACTAAAGACTGGTAAAGTGCGAACAAAGTTTAAATAAATTTTGGTGCTTGTTTGTCCCTGCTGCACATTAACCCCAGAAGTCGGATTTTCGTCACTTTTCAATTTAAAAATAGAACATGTTTTTATCGCATGGCATGATGCCTTTGCTGCGATGCCATTGAACCATACACCGTTAAGCGCCACGGACCAACTTTGCCCCAAAGAGGTGCATTTTGCTATGGTTAAGAAATATAAACAAAATATGAATTATGTGGAATCCACTTACCCCAGGAGGCACGACACTGTTGCTGATACATATTTGTAGTTTTGGTCTCAAATTCATTTTTAAACCGAATTCGGTGGCCAGATTTTGATCCCAATTAAACTAAATAAAAAAAATTGTTTTCTTGTGCATTGTGGTACTGGGTACTACGGTTAAAACACAAAATACTTGCTGCCGATTGCGTGTGCTTTGATCATGTGTCATGCTTAATACTAATTTTACCAACAGGTAAAACAAGTTAGTTAGAAACATGTCTAAAATTCGTGTGAAATGTTAATGTCGTGGGCTTTCAAAACTTTATTTTTATCCCCTAATTAATTATTAGTTAATTAGTCTATTTTATTGTACAGTAATTTTGATTAAAGTATTTAAAGCTTACGGTATTCAAGTATTCCTCAAGAGTCTGTCCAGTACTTTGAAAAGTAAAGCTTGCCAGTGAAGCGGTAAAGTCTCGAGTTCCAGTAAAACTGCAATACAAAAATATTTTGTGATGAAAGTGAAAGTTAGCTATGCATGAAAGTTAGCAATGCATTCTTACGTTAAGTCACCAATCTGGGGATCAGTTAGACCCACGGCTTGATACAAGCTAGAATTTAGAGCTGGAGTTGTAACACAAACGCTGATAGGCAACTTTGGATAATACATAACGAATGCCAGGCACATTTCTCTTGTAGTTTCGAGTCCTCCCTGTAACAACATTCTGATTGTACAATAAACTTTTTTCTCACAGAATTAAATTACTTACGTATGTTAAAGTGGTTCTGGTTGAACTGTCGTAATCACAAACAACTTGGAGGCTATCTCCTGGTAGAATTGTTCTTTGCGGTGAAACATATCGGTACGTTTGAAAGTTGAAATCATATGTGTCATCTTTGGTTATGTATGGTTGTTCCACTCCATTTCTGTAGCATTGAAGTTAATCTTTGACATTTTTTGTACAAAACACAGTATTTTTTATCATAACGTTACCTGACTTGTCTTAAAGTAACCTTTCTGCCCAACAAGTGCGTGTGCAACATTGATGCGAAAATTTTAATGCTCGATTCTCCCGCTGCCGTCATCGCCTATTTATCAAATCAAAATATAATTCTTATTAACACTTTGCGGACTTACTCATCATTCTGAAAATAGAGAAACTGGCCCATACTGTTGGAAACATTGACATGTTTTATTTATTTAAAAAGTTTCGGCAAGAGCTTATGCAATCATCAGTTGAAAAAACTTTTTAAATAAATAAAACATGTCAATGTTTTCAACAGTATGGGCCAGTTTCTTGATTCTCATAAATCTTGTCATTTTTACTACTTTAAAGTAATACTTTAGTGATTTTAGAAAAAACTGATTTGATAAATTAAACTTACACTTTGTAGACAATTCCCGGAACAATCACCATACGTCAGAAACGACGTCGCATTTGGCGGTATCACGTGAGCAATCGGATTTACCGCCTGACCTGTCTGAATGACACCAGCATCATGTGTTCGGAGTTGGCTTGTGTAGTGAAACGTCAAACCAGAGTTGTCCACTACACCTGTTAGTCACAAGCATGAATTTTTAGCAGTGCATGATGCGTTTTGCTGCAAACATACCTGGTGTAAGATTGGGGTTATCGTAATGCATTTGAATCACAACGTTTTTGGGGTCGCCTGCCTCGCCAAATGGAAATCCAACGTCAGTCGGAAGTGCAAATTCCTTCAAGAAAAACGAAGACGTGTAAAATGGATGCAAAACTTATGCATAGTAAATTATCATCATATGTTCAATAGAAAATATACAAGTTTTGTTTTAATTAGGAAAAATCTTAGGTGTATTTAACACAAGATAAATTTCTACGGCATACGTATATCATGGAATTACCTCTCCGCCAATAGCCCATGCGAATATAACATGTCGACAAATTGAGTGATCTATTGGGGCGTTGGCTGTGTGACATTCGCCAACAGATCCTACTGTGGTTCCGTTCTAAACACATAATGTTGGTGAAAAAAAATTCAAATTTAGTGTTTCTGTTTTCTCACCGGCAGTGGGTCGACACATTGAAATATGAGGACGTGGTGAACGTACAACTCATTGCCGCTTTGCACAAGTGGGGAAATCTGGTAGAAACGAAGTAAAGAGTTCGATGAAAACACAACAGCAAGCATAGACCGCACAAGTAATAATGTTTTCGAATTGTGTGCCCAGGACTTTACTTTTTTGTGCATCGTATATTTGTGGCAATGCACACACAATTGTTTTTGAGACCTTTTAGGTTGTTTTCCAGCGTAAGATTTTTTTGCATTTCCTAACCTTTACAATGTGGCGTTTCGCTGGAACAGTTGGAAATGCTACAAGATAACAACTGTAATAGGTCCGTGCGGTTGGAATAGTCACGCCACCAGTTCGCAATGTAAAGGTCTCGGTAGTTTCACCGAAAGGTGGCGCCACTGAGTTCGCATCGGCGGATTCCGTAAAAATGACGTTTTTTGTTCCTGCAAATGTCTTCCTTTTACGATTTCGTTGCATTGTTTTGACGTTACTATTGTACCTCTATTGGTTCCGTGATAATTTCCTCCCACAATGTCGTCACCAGTAGGGTCGCTGGCTCCATAGGCGTAGATTACTTTCATGGTGTCGCTCTGCAAATTAAATCGTTTCACAAAAGTATATTCCCGACAATTTCAATTTATCGCGCCATAAAACACTTGAATCTCTATCCAAAGTCATTTGTGTGCGTCAATGCCAATCGTTTATGTAAAACCTTAATCCGAAAAAACGGATACTAAAAAAATACTAAAACATTGGTTTTTCGGTTTCAGCTACTGTTCAGTTGCCTCGTTCCAAAATTGTTTGGTGCAAAGTTATTGTGGCATTTATTTAAATGAGGTTTTTTAAACTATGGGTCCGCTTCTGTCAAATAAATATATTCACAATGAGCAACTGATTTTTTTGCGTTTGATCTGCACCGTTACTGGACTCGCTGCGCAAGATTTGCCTTTAGATCATGTACTGTGGATCCGGTTTGATATAACGTTTGTCACAGAAAAAGTTTTGTGTTTTCGTTATTTCATCAGTAGTGGTTCGACACATTGATATGTGACATTATGACGAACATTTCTATTTTTTTAAACACTGCTTGCAAAAAACAAGTAACCCTGGCCACGACACAAACATACCTTGTATAAAGAATAAAAAAAGAAAAACACAAGTCATGTTGATGTTTTGCTAGTAAAGTTACATGCCGTGGATCGTGTAAAATGAAGAAAAGTAATGCGTTATTATAAGACCGAAATATCCCCGCTACAGTACAAGAAAACTATCAAGATCTCGTATATTTGCGAAGTCAAGTTACACCCTATTGGCTGATGTTGTCCAGTCCCAATTTCTGGGTACTTGCCATTCTGTCCTGTTATACTTCAAAACCTACTGTGATGGCAACGTCTTGAGAGATATCGCAAGCTGCAAGTTGTCTCGTAAATTTAATCCATGTCCATCCGTTGCTTTCGCCGCCCGACAAGACATCGATGTTTTGTTCACTGTCCATTGGTGGAAAGGTGTTGGCAGTGGCGTGCCGATCCTACGACGAAAATTTATCATTTTTACTAACTTGTTCAATGTTTGCAATATAAAAACACCCACGGTAATTGTGGTGACTCCGCTTTTCACCCAACCCACGATCACGTCGGCTCCAATCATGCTTCCACTTGGGGAAAACCCCACACCGATCCATCCAGTAGTTTGTCCATGAAGCTATAAAATTACATCGTTTTCGGATCATTTACGATAGCATTGCTAGAAGGAGTATTTTTGTCAGGGTTTTGTGAGTTTGCGAACATTCCAGTCTGCACTTCACGTAATATGGTGTATACCGAAAGTATAAAAAATTGACCACAAATTGCTTCCAAACAATGAGTATTAAAATATTACATAAAGTTATAATCGAAATGATGATGGATGATGAACATTCTGATATTCTCTACGGGCCACAAGATTTCCCCTGTGGGCCAGCATTTAGACCGCACAAACAATTCGTATTCTTCTCAAAGGCCTTAATTGTGTTCAATAGAACTTGAACGTAAATCGAACTAACCTCCAATGTGATGAAGCTTGTGTTAAAGTTCCAGTAGAGAAAAATATTTCCTGCACTGTCAAGTTGGTTTGAATGGGAATAAGTTTGACTCGGTGTCTGAGCTTGACATGCAATAACCATACACGCAGAAACAATAAGCAACAGCGAATGCATGTTGATCCTACGACTAATTGTCTTCGATAAAACACAATTTATAGGAAGTTAGATTGTACACGCCCCAAACTTTGCGCAGACCTTTAAGGTGAAATAAGTTTTTCACTTTTCTGCTTAATTTAACCAAGGATATTCCGTTTGTTTCCTTCGAGTTGTTGCCTCTGGTCCAGACAACTACACAATTGTTAAGCGGTAACAAGAAGCCATGTCGCTTAGTGTTCAATCATGTCGAAAGTCCCAGTTCGTGGGCTCACCCAGATTCCAGCGATTTGTGTGAAAGGTTACCACATATATCCCCCGAAAGCTGATTTCGAGACGGTTTTATTGTTTACATCTGTGCTTTTCAACCTGTGGGACCATCAGCACCATTGCGGACATGAAATTCTGTTGTGCGGATGGCTAACATGGTGTTGATGACAATCGCACAATAAATATATTTTTTAGGTTACGACTTTAACAATATTCTCTATAACATACTCAAATATTATTCTGATACTCAAATATTATGTTTTCATGGCCATGTGAAATAGCGTGCGTTTCCATGTCCGGACAGGCATTATACATGTCGTGGTAAATACGAAAAGCTGTCTTGTTGCGTATTGGACCTAAGAAACTACAAATAATGACTCCCGTGGCACATTAAATACAACTAACAACTTGGTTTCGAAACTTTTAAGCCAATTGCTACATGGCAATTAAACCCACAACTTCGACAAAAGATTTACATCATAAATAATTAGTCACACATGTCAAAACTGATCCCTTTCTAATCTTGTTACCTGCCTGTTGCATCGCATGTCTACCACATTCAGTTTTATTGCATGTCTGTAAATTGCAAATCACATTTTTGTCACCCTGCACAGGCATCACTTTCTCATAAAATCTTACTGCGCAGACTACTAAGCACTGACACCATTCGTGGACGTAGACTAATTCTCAACTGGGAGGCCTAAGTAACATAAAGGCCAATCGACGCCTCTATGTTGCAGACCGCACAAAATCATAATCCGAGTCGTACTTTGTGTACTTCTGACGCTTAACCCACTTATTTGAAGCATGATGTTGCATTTTTGTACTGACCTGTAAAGAGTTTCAGGCCTATGTCGCGTCTGCCTTATTGGGTCCTGTTCGTGCGTCATGGTTGAATGAATTTTTACCGGACCTGGTTTGGGCTTTACTAAAATTTTGGGTTTGAGCATACAATGTTTGGCCCGATTACAACTCACTATATAGAGCGGTTTGCTTTAAAATTATTGTTGAGAAAAACGGTTATAATTTCTGTAGAATTAAATTTTCCATGAAACACTCCTGCGTTATTGAATTTTGTTCTGATATTGCAGAAAAGTGTACGGTTATACAGCTCTTATTGGTGAAGCTTTCTACAAAAATGTGGCACATTCTGTAAAAGCTACTGGTTTAGAGAATTTGCATTACCTCAAGTGGAATACTCTCAAATGGAATACCCACATTTTGTCCAAAGAATGTATTTCGAAATGTTCCATATTGGATGTGATTGTCAACATGTCACCACCGAAAATTTTTCGTCCATTGCTTGGTTTAGCTCATTTCTGCAGCAAATCGAAATTCGTGTTACGGAACGGACTGACCAGATCAAACGTTGCGTGGAAATGTGGCAAGAACGATGATGCTGCGTTTTGAAATGGTTGTCAGCTGATACATTAACTCATTTCAAACTTTCATTAGAATTTTCTGCCATTACGTGTTAAAATCATTGTCAAAAATCAAGCGCCACTACAGCCAAATTCGAAAAGAGACTCTTGCAATAATCTTCGCACTGGAAATATTTTACCAGTATCTTTTTGGCAGGAATTTTATTTTGCTGACCGACCATAAACTATACTGATTGCTTTGTTCAGTCTAACTAAAGCGACCCCTGCTTTAGCAACAAACTGCCTACTTTTTGTTGGACAATATCGGTACGAGATTGAATACCAAGTCAACGGAACATCAAAATGCACTTGGTCGTTTTCCGGTCAAGGAAGACACAGACGTTAAAAGAGAAGACGCAGGACACCGATACAGTTTGTGTAATCTCCGGTCTGAGTTTACAAGTGCAACCCTAAAGGAAATTAGAAAAGACCCGGCCTTACCCAGGTCTTTTCTAATTTCATTTAGGGTTAAATCAAATTTTTAGCCCCAAGTCACGGGCTAAAAATATGATATTCTGTTGCCTTCACCAGCACACGTGATACAACTTAAACAAGTGACGCCACCACGAAAATCCAAGATACAAGTTTTTTAGCTGGAGATCTATATGCTTTGTACATTGGTCATAGACACAGCAAGGATGGTCGCTGGGTTCCTACTATTGTTAAATGTTTTGGCATCCGCATGTTTTATGTTAAAGTGTTTCCCCGAGGTAGAATATGGTGACGCCACATCCACCAATTAGGCAACCACTGTCTCCAGAAACTCACGTTCCAACCAATTTGAGCACTAACCAAGCGATTTGCGCAATCCTCCAGAACTTTTTTTCTGCTAACCTGATGAGCTGTATTTCTATTTTCGGTGGTTATATGCTATGTTCATGCCCGCACGACTGCAACGGTGCGCTTGCACGCTACAAGCAGCCGCGTGATTTGTGGAACGTGCCGCTAACTATCTAGCGTTATTACTAACTTTCGTGTGTATGTGCCGTGTTAAATGCAATTACCTACCCCACATAGTGCTAGCTTTGAAATACAAAGAAAAATTATAATAATTACACAACAAATTATAACGCAACACAATTTTGATCGAGAGTTTACGTCTTAAAGCTTTTAACTGGACGAACGACAGCAGTTGAACATTTTTCTCAACCTCAAACCACAGACAACAGCAAGGATTATTATTATTATTTATTGTTAAGTATTATTTAAAACCACAAAAACTCGAGGAAGTCTCTGTAAGTGTGCATGGACATACAAACACACAGGAAAAAAAAGTAAAACATAACCTGTATGAAATATCTAGTTTGTCTCCATCAATTTTGTGTGTGGCATAATTTGGTTTGCTAAAAAGTGCATTTTGCTATGATTAGATAAAAGGGACCATATGTCCTCTTAAACACAAACTGAAAGATATAAACGTATAATTTTAATTTTATTAAATCAGTTTTTACATAAATACACACCCACGTTTTAATATGTAATACTTTTAAAGAATATCAAATCAAATTATACCCAGCCATTACAAAAAACTTCAAATAAATTCAAACAATAGCATTATGACGTCATAAACGTATCTTGGGAAGCCAAGTTGTTGGTTGCTGTGGGAGAAAATATATTACATTCGTTTTGCATTCTAGTGTGCGGTTGTACATTACAAATTGTTGCAAAATCTCATCTGTGTAGAACAGAAAACAATGGATCGTCGTTTCCAAAGTCGATTGCTGAAGAAGGAAAAAGCTGCGTGTCATAGTAAAGGCTATGACATGACAGAGAGCAAGTTTCTTGGTGGTGGGGCAGTTGGCCGGGTATTCTCGGCAAATGTGATGGCAGATACAATTGCCAACAAGGAAAAATTGAGAGCTATCAATGAAACTGGGAAGCAACTAAAGGTTAAACAAATATATGTCGTACAATACTAACTTATTAACATTGGCATATAAAATATATGAAACGTCCTTTGTTTAATGGTTTTAATGATTATACTAGGTTGCAATTAAGATTATTTATGCTGATCTTGGTGCTGCAAGACTGAGCAAGTTGGCCGAGTGCGTACCCAACGAAATCAGCATTTTGAACAAAGTGTTTGGGCATCCTAACATTGTACGTATCTTTTATCGTTAGTGATAAACTGTTTGTTTTAATAAATTATTTTTAGATAATGTTACTGGATGTTTTTGTTTCTGACAAGCGGGTTTATCTGGTCACGGAGTATGCCGCAAAAGGCAATTTGAAGCAGGTTTTGCATTCTTTGGCTCATAAGAACAAAAGTGTACCGTATTTGTCAGAAACAACTGCCAAATTTTACTTTAAAAAAATACTCTGTGGAGTGCAGAAGTTGCACGAAAACAACATCGCTCATCGGTAGGATTTAAATTTGCAAATAAATAATCAAACATTTTTAATACAAAATATCCATCACTCCAAAGGGATTTGAAGCTAGAAAACATTTTTGTATCGGAGGACGAAGAGATAAAATTGGGAGACTTTGGCTATGCCACTGAGATTCCAATGTTGGATCCAAACAGCAACAAAAATATTCAAGAAAGGCTCCTGGCCATGCTAACTAGGCCTATTAACCAATGTGGGACAGCACCATACATGGCTCCGGAGGTATTGATGAAATTTTGCGGATACAACGCTATCTTTGCAGATCTTTGGTCAATGTAAGTCGTCTCATAACATCCACTTTATTCAGTCCACTAACTATAGCTTATCGTTTAGTGGAATTCTACTTTTTGTTCTGGTTAATGGATTTTTTCCGTTTCCCGGGAAAACCGTTGAAGCGGTCTTGGACCAATTTAAGAGGTCTAAAAATAAACAGCTTCCATTTCGTAAAAGCGCATCTAATGGTTGGTTATTGTCCTTAGTTTTATCTTCAGCATTTCAAACAATATTCTGTATTTCCTATACACAGAGTACAAGGATTTGGTTAATCAATTACTGAATTCTAAATCCTGGAAAAGGCCCGATGTTGGCACGATATTACGTCATCCTTGGATGGTGGGTTTGGATTTAACTACTTTCTGTGTTCCGAGATATGTAAGTATTTATAGCAACAGTGCATTGCAATCAACGCATTTATTGTATTCAAACCCCTTCATCATTTTCAGCCATTGTTACTCAATGAACTGAAGGCAATTGGGGAAAATCCATGTAAGTTTCACAAAGTTATTAAAATATGGAGACATTGTAATGTTGTTGTTTTTTTTGTTCGCAGTGTACAAATATCAATCTAATTACGTCTCAAACTATCTCCTCCAGAGAAGAGATCTAATTAAAGAGCGTCGTGTGTTCTTTAAATCAAAAAGAATCTCCGGTCATCACACTGCTGACGAGTTTGGTATTCAAATACGCCTTCCTCGTCAAGATACAAATGGTACAAGTGGGTACGAGATATGGCGCTTTACAACCCATCCCAAGGAACTTGGTTGTAAAGAAATTGAGAACGACGAAAATACTTCACTTGGTTTTTCGCCGATCTTTGCCAGTGACGATGAAGAAGCAACTCTTGGGATGCCGAAAGTTACGAAAACCCTCAACGAGTTACCGCTTTTGCAAGTATGGCAAAAAATCCGAGATGACAATTTGCCGCCGTTTTCCAGAATTGAAAAATGCGTCCAATTTTGTAATACAGTTGATTTAGACGCAAACCAAAGCTGGCCATTAAGTTTAAATATTCCTCGCCCTGAGCAAGAGTGGGTTTCAGATGTTGGTTTTCCTGACAACTTTAGTTTAAATTTCACAACTAAAGTAAATGAGGATGACATCCATATGGTTTTGTCCCATGTTGGAAAATGCAGCATCGCACCTAAAGACGTCCTTGCAATTCCACTTCCAGTGGATGTGAATAACAATAGTGTTACAAAAAAGGATGCTGAAATAATAAAGAAACACAAACTGGTCAGTGATATAAGTTCACTCAAAAATTTATCACAAAACCATAAACTTATGTTTGTTTCTTGTTACGAAGATTCCAAATCAAAACCAACACCAATTGGGAGAACAGGAGAAATGCAAGAGAGCTGAAATAATTGAAAATCTTCCAATTTGTTCCGCATACATTCCAAATGGTGAACAGGATAATTTAGTTTCTAAATTGCCTTTAACCGGCCACTGTGCATTTTGTAGGTGTTGCGCCGGAAAAACCTGGTAACGTTTCTTCTTCTGATTTGTCGCAAGTTCTACATCGAACTAACAATGAAATTTCTCAAACTCCGACATTGAAGAAAACAGGAGAATCCCTTATTCCGTATCACAGCAGTCGAAAAATTGTCGACTATTTTAGAAAGCGGCAGAAGAAGGAAAAAATAAGGAGAAAAACACTTCCAGCATGCGCCTTTCACAAAGTCCGCGGTACATAAATATTTTTTTAACAATTTGATCGAATGTTTGGTGTTAAATCACGTAAAAACTGCTTCCTTTTTAGGAAAAAAACAAACGCATTCAAAAACCATCAAACTAAGGAATCTGAATCTCGAAAAGATTCTTTTGAGGCCCGAAAACGGCCCTACAAAAATACCAGTACCAGTCTGTATTAATGAAGCCATTAAAAGTTTTGAAATTCTTCGCCAAAAGGGGGGGGTCCTCCCAGGTCAGTTCATGTCTTATATTTTGTTTAAGGCATTAAAACTGTTGTTTTGTGAACCAATATTTTCTTCAGAACGCCTGGATCAAAAAAGAGTAAAACCGACAGTTAACAAAAAAACTGGAGGTTTGTTAAAATGGTTTAAGAACAGAATTTTTGGTGATAAACAGAAACCTTCCGACTCAGAAGTTCCCGGTACATTTGCTAGTAGCACGGATATTGGAAAAGTAAGTTTAATTCACGTTGTAAATAAGGAAGCGTTGAAAGTGTAAAACAAACGATACTACTATTTTACCAGCAGCCAAAACCTGCAGTCGACACAAAAAACAACGTGCTACAGTCGACAAACATAAAAGATGAAGACAAAACAATATTTAAGGTAACTTTTTATATGGACTTAGTATTCCAACCGTAAATAATAATTTGTTTAACTGTTTGAAGCAACTGAAAACCAGTGACATTCAGAAGTTAAAAGACATAAAGTCCCGACCTGATTTCACAAATATAAGAGGTAATATCCAACATTTAACAAATGTGTTATCGACGTTTACATGTGTGGAATATTGCTAGGTATGTTGAAAGGGAAATCATCGACAAAGTGCATCAAAGTCAAGCACAGTGACAAGTTACACAACAGTACTGGAATTCCGGGTAAATAATTTATTACTTACAATTCGCAAGGTTTTTAAAGTTTACACGATCATTATGAAAAATCTCCTCGCCGAGCCCAAAGAAACAAAAACTATTTATTCAATTTGCTTGAAATCATATATGGACAAATCTCACATACATGCTGAGCAGGGCTTACATCGATCTGGACGCAAAAATAATGACTGAAAATAGAATAGAAACGTAATTTTCCAACGCAAAATCAAAGATTTTTTGGGAAAAAATCTTTCTTCTTTTCCACACGTCAAATAAATAAAATCAGGAAAACTTATAGCAGAAAGTGCCATGTGGCGACTCCCGATGCGAGATTGAACCGCATTGTTAGCAAATAATTTACATTACTTAACCTTTCAATAAAAAATTAATAATTTTTTTACTGTTTTGTTTAGGTGATGAAAAGCAAATTTCTCCACCGGTCTTTGATGATGTCGAAGTACCGAATATAGTCGCTAGCAAAGGTACTGAAATGCATAACTAAAAAATTCTTTTACACAAGGTTCACAGGCCTTGCAGCCAAGGCACTATTTTTACTTCTTTTACACAATCAATTTTTACACAATCAATATTTTTTTTAAATTTCAGGATCTTGTGGCTCAAAAGGATTGGACTTGGCACAACTGTACGACCAGGCTTTAAACATCGAAAATTTGACCAAGGAATCAAAGAATATGTCGATTCCAGAAAAGTCGTCAGTATTTTCAATCTCTCGAAGTGCTTCTTGTTTGAAGAGCTCTGTATCGTCTTCCCATTCGTCGGCAAACTTAGCATCACCCAATTATTCAGATATTCTCGAATTGCGTGAACCCCTACTTCAAGCGTCAGTCTCTGACTCAGCCACTAACACCGCTGATTCCGAAGTTTATTGTACTTCTGCTAGCATCACGGATATTGGAAATGTAAGTCTAATTCACGTTGTAAATACTGAAGCGTTGAAAGTGTAACACAAACGATACTACTATTTACCAGCCAAAACCTGCAGTCGACACAAAAGAAAATGTGCTACAGTCGATGGACAGAAAAGATGAAGACAAAATAATATTTAAGGTAACTTTTTATATGGACTTAGTATTCCAACCGTAAATAACAATTTGTTAAACTGTTTGAAGCAACTGAAAACCATTGACATTCACAAGTTAAAAGACATAAAGTCCCGACCTGATTTCACAAATATAAGAGGTAATATTCCACGTTTATCAAATGTGTTATCGACGTTTACATGTGTGGAATATTGCTAGGTATGTTGAAAGGGAAATCATCGAAAAAATTGTGTTAAAGTCAAACACAGTGACCAGTTACACAACAGTACTGAAATTGCAAGTCCTGAAATACCGGGTAAATAATTTATTACTTACGTTTCATAAGATTTGTAAACCTTATTGTAATACGATCAAAAAATCTCCTCGCCGAGCCCAAAGAAACAAAACTATTTATTCAGTTTGGATGAAATCATATATGGACCAATCTCACATGCATGGTAAGCAGGGCAGACAACGATCTGGATCAAAAATAAGGACTAAAAATAGAACATAATGGTAACTTTAGAACACAAAAACAAACATTTTTTTGGAAAAAAACTTTTCTTCTTTTCCATACGTCAAGTAACAGATTGATGACATAATTACGTTTTAAAACCACACTGTTTATGGCATGCACAACGTGCCAACATAATTCATTGGTGAAATATTTTCCTAACACATGATGAATATATACATGTACGATGGTTTGGAAAAAGCTGGCATTTGCCCTAGAGTTATGACCAACTTATGAACGTCACATACACAAAATAATGAACGTCACATACACAATAATTTTCTACAAATAAAATCAAGCGCAGTTTTTGCGGCGATTTTCATTAAAAACAGGAAACCTTGATGTAGAAATTGCGATGTGGCGCCTCCAGATGCGAGATTGAATCGCATTGTTAGCAAATGAATTACATGAATTTATGTGTTTTGGTTGTTTTGTGCAGGCGATGAGAAGCAAACTTTGCCACCGGTCTCTGATGCGGTCGAGGTACCGAACGTAGTCGCTAGCATGGGTACAGAATCTACACCAGCTCTTTGCAAACTTACATTCGCAACCTTCCTGAGCAAGTATTGTCTTCGATGGGCAACAAAACACCGAAAGATGCCGTGGAAAATAATAACAGCACTGGTAGCACAGCCATCAAAACAGATCAAAACCTTTCGTCAGATTTCACAATTTATAGATCGTTGAATGAAAACCAAGCTGCGTGGGAAGCACAAATATTAAAGAAACGAAAACTGGTCAGTGATTAATTTTACCCATTAAATATGCCCCAAATTCATGTACCAAGTTTGTTTTGAAAATTTTAAAGATTTCAAATCGAAACCCACTACAGTTGTGCGAACCGGAGAAACATGAGGTGGTTGAAAGAAATGGAAGTCTTCCATCTTGCTTCACTTACATTCCAGCAGGTGGAGTTGACAATATATATGCTGTATTAGATACGATATAAAAGCCGCCAAGGAATATTAAACTTAAGAATCTAGATGTTGAAAAGATTCTCTTTAAGGCCTATCAATGGCCTTACTAAAATACCTGCGCCCGTTTGCATTAGTGAGGCATCTGAAAGAGTTAACAGTAATCGTCAGATGGAGTATGTTTTATCGGATTTGTTTAGGTCGTGTTTTTTAAACTGGGCGAGATTGAGATTTATTTAAACAGGTTTTTTTTTGCAGAACTCCTGATAAGAAAGAAGGTTACACCCGCAATTGACAAAAAATCAGGACTCTTCACATTCTTTAAGAGCCAATTGGAGAAAATGGAACTTGATAGTTACGTATACTAGGCGTAAAAATAAATATCCTTGATACAATGCTGGAGGAAGGAAGAAAGAGTGACAGAGAAGGGACGAAAAAACAAAAATAAATAATGACGAAGCAAACGAGGCGGATAGGAGTACAGACAAGCAACATAACAACAAGTAAAGACATGGGGTGCCAAACATCTGGCATTATAGAAACTTCCCAGCATTGGTTCCAGGATATTTTACCACTGTCGGGACCAAATCATGAAGAATAAAACCCGGTAAGTGGCGAAGACAACTTGGACGGATTTTGCAAACCACCTCAAAGCACAAGAAAAATGCTTGAATTTATTCAAGATGTAAAAAGATTTCGCAAATATTGCAATCAAAAATACTCAGCGGGAAGGAGGAATTCTATAATTCAAATTTAAACTGTTCAATTCCTATGGCTATAAAATGTTTTTATGTGGCCATAAATACTTTTTTGTAGTATGTTTGAAAGACTTTTTTTCTAAAGCTTTATGCACTGTTTCTTATGTGCAAATTTACCCAATAATTCTATGCACCCACAAGTTTCAATGTCGATTGTGGCAAATATATCTGAAACATAAAATGACAATTGTGACTTGCTCAGGTTATAATTACAGGCTTGCTTAACATTGTGGTTTTGTCTGACTTACGGATTTGTCTTTAAAAGGGAAAAGATACTTGAATGAAGGTTATTTTTCCTTCCATATTTGTGGACCGCTATATTTTTATGTAAGATCGTGGTGTCGTCTACCCTTAAAATAAGTTCTTTTTATTGTGATTCTTATGTAATGACCATGCAATGTCGCTATGGGCACAAATAAGGCGTTGTATGAGGTTAGTGGAGTATTTTAACACACGACACGATTTTTACCACTTATTGCAAATTCGTAAATTTAAATCAAAGAACTTTTAAGTTTTTACCACTTTGGTTCAAGGGGAAACCCCGACCGGCATTTAGCGACATTAGCGGCATCAGCGACATTGTGCATTTTAGAAACACCGGACTTTGGTGCAGAAGGCAATGAGTCAGCAAAATGTTTGCATTATTGTGTGCGTTGAAGAAAGTTAAGTTAAAGATGTTAGAAAAAAATATTTTCTTTGCTTTTTAGTTAGTTTGTTTTTTGCAAAACTATTATTATGCCTTACCTAAAAGGAAGAGTTTGCTTGGTAACTGGAGCTTCCAGAGGCATTGGAAAAGGAATTGCTCTTCAGCTGGCAATAAATGGTGCAACATGTTACATAACTGGAAGAAGTTTGGAGAAACTTAACCTTGTCAAAAAGGAGGTATGGAATTTTTGTTTTGATACTGCATATGAAATGTTTGCTGAATAAACCAAAATATCTAAAAACAATAATAATTTCATGATAATGATAATTATTAGTTCAAAAATGTTTTGATATTCTGATGTTAAGTGTATTTTAGTGTTGTGATTTGAGCTTCAGACAGATGGCCACATTTTATTGTTGTTTATAGTAAGCCATTAGTTTCAGTGTCTTAACAATAAAGTAGGTCTGCTGTGTGTCTCAACACGTAAATTTTATAATTTTAGGAGAATTGTCAAAAAAGTCTTGAAGGTGCTATATATATATTCATGTTCCTGTGTTTGGATTACAATCATTAGGTGTCAAAAAACGTAAACCAGATTGGAAGGTTTGTTTTTTTGCACGAAGGATTTTAGGCAATCGTTAATTGCGCAGATGATCGCAACGGTTTTTCGTATGTTAATGCATTACCTCATTAATATTGTGCAGATTATCGTTAAATTTTTGTAAAAGTTGGATACATCCTCTTGAGCACGACATTTTTTTCCAATCTGGTGTGTAAATATGTTATTGAAAACATATTACAGTCTCACCACTATCCTAATTCAACTAGGTACATTATGATCTTGGACTTAATTCCACTTTATAGACTGAGACGAGAGATGCATGTGGAAGATGTATTCCCATTCAATGTGATCACAGTGATGATGCTCAAGTGAAGCAAGTATTTGAACAGATTGCAAATGAGAATGACGGACAATTGGACTTGCTTGTAAACAATGCCTACTCTGCTGTCAATGTATGTTGCCTTCCAGTGTAACTTTATTACCACATAATTTGCGACTGGGAAAAATGTAAATCACAAGACGAAACATTTATTTCCAAGTTAAAATCTGTCAACTTTCTTATGAAAGACAAATATATTTCACTTTAAAAATTATTGGCAGGACAGGATATATGTGGTGGAAATGTTTACAATTGTAATTTGCAATAGAATTGGAAATCCCCAATTAACAAGAGAAATGAATACATTGGCATTTTCGAATTGTATTTAGTTGATACAAAATGCATATATCAACCAAAAAGAACTGTTGTTGCATGGTTATAACTGCTCTGCAATGTCTATTTATTTTTTAGTGGATAATAGAGAATGCGAAAGAAGCATTTTGGGATCAACCTGAGGATGGATGGGACACAATTAATAATGTTGGCCTGAGGTGAGCACAATATATACACAAATTATAAAAAATTGAAATGATTAAAATCTGCACTATTTATATGAAAAAACTTCACTATTTTCAGCTTCTTTTTGATATATTTAGACTAACAACGATTTGATATATTTATATTGTGTCATGTACGTTGTCAGTGTTTTTATGACTCAGTAAAGATAATAAGTAATCTGCATTCATTTCTTTCAGGAATCATTACAAGTGTGCTGTGCATGCCTCCCGCCTTATGATCAAACGAAGAAAAGGTCTGATTGTTAATATAAGCTCCATTGGCGGTGTAAGATATTTTCAAACACCGGCTTATGGTATTGGTAAAACTGGGGTAAGTTGCACTGTGTCATTGTAATGCATGACATGGCTCATTTTTATTTTTACTTTACAGAAAGACAGAATGGCACGAGATTGTGCAGTGGACTTGGCACCATATAATGTTGCATTTGTGTCTCTATGGCCTGGCCCAGTGAGAACTGAGGCAGTCATTTCACTAAAGGAAACTCTATCATCTAGATCTAAAAATGTTGAGTAGCTTTGATATCAAATTAACTCTACCATTTTATTTATGGTGATTTGAAGATTTTGTTCCACAAAACTACTACGCTTGGTCAGGTGTTTTGCAGTTTTGCTCTACTGTTGAAGAAAATGCTATGAAAAACAACTAATAGTTAACAGTTTTTATTTTTCAGTATATGTATAATGAGACTGTTTACAGCTGTTTGGAAATAATTTGTTTGCTATGGAACTTATACTTTGTGATAACAAATATAACATATTTTCAGTTACAATGGCTGTTTGATAATGGAGAAACACCAGAGTTTTCAGGAAAATGCATTGCAAGTCTTTTAGCAGGTTGGTAATGTAGTGTAACAAAAAAAATATTATTGTATTTATCCAAAGAAGCCATTCCATAAACAGAGAGGCAAACAATGAGTTCATTGTTCCGACAAAGTCGACTTATAAAATTTGGGGGAATAAATCACCAAAAATCAAAAGTTTTAGATTTTGGGGGAATCATAATATGTCCCCCAGAAAAGAAAATATTGGGGGGACTAGACCTCATTGCCCATGGGATTTCTGCCCATGAATGTACATAAAATAAGATCGATAGAAATTGTCAAGGTTTTACCAACTTTACCAAAAAGGTATTAGGTCTGACACTTGTCTTTACTCACGTTTAACTACTACAAATTGCGACCCTTTCATTTAAATATCTTAGATAAGACTTTGACAATGCAAATTTAAATTGACTGATTGGTATTTGCATTCATTTTATTTGCTTGGTGTGTAAATTTTTTAGGCCTCCACAAATTTGCCCCCAGAAAAAATAGTGGTACGGCACTCCCAGCTAATTTTTCATGGTGTGCAGTACACCCTAATATGGTGTGAACACATTCATATTTTAAGTTACGACAACTTTATTTCACAATGGAGATTATATCTGTTTCGTATTTTCAAGAAGACAGTTTTTTACTCCCTGTGTTCTTGAATTTGTGTTTCTACAGACCAAGACATAATGAAAAGAAGTGGAAAAGTTGTTCTTTCAACAGACATTGCAGCTGAATTCAACATTTTGGATGTTGATGGTAAATTATGCTTAAGTGCGCCGCTTGCCTGCTTTTAAAACTTGTGGTGAAAACCAGTTAATTTGGTAAATTGCAATAGATGGCAGTAAAACATTGTCCAAAAACTGTTTTGTTTGTTGTGTTGGCGAAGTTAAACATGTAATTTATTATCAATATGAGCATCCTCTACTAGAAAAGCAATCAATTACTACATAATGCAGTGCAGTGAGGTAATATAATCATAAATAGCTTCAGTAATTACTTTGTAATATGATTTGTGTAAAAAAACTGTGAGCTAAAACTATTCTAAGACCATTAAAAGAAAATAACATGCCAAGATATTTGTGAATGGTTGAAAACTAATGTTTTCAGCCACTCTCAGTAATTTTATGCAAGCTGTTAATACAGGCAAAGTAAAATAAAGAGAAGTGTTAAACTTGTTCCTTCCACATTTCATTCAGGTCGCTTTCCGGCAAGCATGAGAAGTCTGAAATCAATGGCTGTTGGAATTGGGGCGGTGTGGCTTGCAACATACATTCCAGGTTTTATTAGGATTCCATTGCCCGTTTTAACCTTCCTTGCAGCAAACAGTGCAACAAATGAAAGAAAGAATCCAAGCAAATATTCTTAATGTGTGAAAGCTATTGCTAGTTGTTTGTTCTGTCACCAAACTGCATTATTAAATTACGTAAATCAATTTTGTTATTGATTTCAAACCTAATTGGCATAAATTGGTCCTTAAAATATGTTGTGTGCAATTGGTTGCAATTAGACAGTTTGTATTGTTGTATGTTTTGACGGTAATCTTTATTTAAACTTGATTTTTTCGCCATGTTCATGTGTAGTTACAGAAGATTTTCTTGCAATTTGTGATTTCTGTATTATTTTTGACATATTCTTTCTATTTAATGCTAAGCACTGTTTCTCATCTGCAAATTCACTCAATAATTCTATGCACTCCGCAATAAAGCTTCAATGTCGATTAGTGGAAAAATGTATATGAAACATAAAATAAAAACTGTGACTCAAGATATAATCAGAGACTTGTTTGATCTGGACATAGGGAATTTCAGGCCAAAGTTTGTCAATTTGTTGTTCATGTACAAGGTGTTGTCAAAAGAGTGGATTGGAGCAACATTTTGATCCCTGCTTCATTGTTGAACAATTTGTTTTTTCTCTGGTGTGTTTAGTTTGTATGACTGCAGAGTTTATTGTTTTTAAATTGTGATTGACGAATAATGCACTTGAAAGATAATATTTTAAAGCACACTTGCGAATGGAATACACTATATCATACAAATGCATATTACCAAATCAACAGTGTCAAAGTAGAAAAAAACAATAAAGTTTTAAAATATGCATTGACAAAAACGCTGTGAACATGGAATAGTAGTGGTACAGTGGGATGAAAATGGTACACAATGAATTAATTTTTTGTTTGCTGCCATCAAAACCTTTCCTTTCAGTTGGTAATAAGTTGTGTTGTAGATATGGTTCGAGCAGCTGCTGGTTTGGGAGCTTTACAAAAAGAAATTCCACTACTTTTCTTAGTTTAACATCATGTTTTTTCATACTTACTTTTGTGTGATTTGTCCAATGAATGTTCACTTACTTTCTCCTGCAACTACGCAATTACAAGTCAGTAAAAAGGATCAACATTCCCTAAAATACTACATTTATTTATCACCATATAAGCACCTTCTGTTTTCGCTTGGCGTGCAGTTGGTAGCCTATTCCCCATCCTAAAAGAAAAACACCAACAACAATGGAAATTATTTCAATTGCCAACATCAATTCATCTATCCGATACAGTAACCTGAAAAATACAGTTTCCAACATTAAATGATTTGTGGAAAATGTTGACACAAAAACTCACATGTACAACCAAGATGCATCACTTTCTCTTAAAGTTGCTCCTTCTCTTAGCCAAAGCATTGGAAATGCAAACTGTTCTTGTATTTTATTCAAAATTCTGCATAATCAGGTGTTTGGGCTTAGTACTTATAAAGAGCATTAGGATATACAAAAACATACGGCACTCGTGGGTTGGGTTCAAGAAAGAAGTTTAGTTGAAGTCGACTTTGTGTATCAATAACCACACCAGTTGTCTACAAATATTGTCAAAAAGTAACACATGCTTGTTTTAAAATATTTAAAAGGGAAGGAAAAGTTTTTACAAAAACTACGAAATCTGAGACCTTGGTGTAAAATATTGGTTGGTTTTAAATATGTGAGGATGGTCATTTTATGCAAAAAGAATTTTTACGTCACAAAAGTTTATACTTACTGGTTCATAAACAATAAACATCTCATGCTTTTCCACGTCAGGGTGCATGCCAACCACTTTGCTCGAATAATATTCACTCGCAAAAAGGAAGTGTGGGAAAGTTACAAATAGTGGGACACCTAATAAAATAACAATGGATAAGGATAAATTCTGTAAAGTTTTGCCAGATGTGTTGCTAATACTTTTCTTAAATCATGGCATTTGTTTGCACACACATGTATGGTTAAATTTATTATTGCGTTGCAAATTACTTAAAAGATCTACTAAATAGGCTATGCATGACCCATGAAAGGTAAAGATTTAATAAACTCACCAAACAGACAAGTGCTCACTAAGTTGCCTCCATCATACTGACATGTAATGTGATCTGGGTCAACACAGAAGCAACTGTTTTCCTCATTGTTTAAACGGGACATGAAAACATCTGGTGGAACAACATATCTCCAGCCCTTGATATTGTGGACCACCGTATCACGTTCATAGATAGAATACATCGATCTGCATGCAGATTTAATGTCAAACTAATATTTTGTCATTCTGAATTTGCCTGAAGTTGGTTATACTGTAAAGGGGATTGAAGAGATATTGCAAACCAGATCAGACAACCTAAGAATGAAGAATAACTTGTAGTACTGCAAATGACAAACCTGCATATTTCATCAACATAAAAGTACACACGATCCTCTTTGTTCATAAAAGGAGCTGTCATTGTTCCATCTAAGTATCAATAAATGCTTTCAATATATGTGTTTATCATTTTTAATTAGAACTGTGGGTATAAAATAAATTTGTAAAGTAATTTAATACCATATTTTACCGCACCAAAAGTATCAAGTATGGTGTTAATAAGAAATTTGCAACATAGAGGGTCAACTAATGTGTTACCTGTTCCATTAATTTGGTTACAAGTGTCATTGCCCCAGTAAGGAAGAATGCTACAAAAACAAACAAATTAAAAGAACAAAAAATTTGCTAAACAAAGGTGCCTGACCTCATGTTCTGGAACTTGGTTATTTGGTTTGTGAGTCTGTAATCACCTTTTCCAGTGTAAACCTGATAATCTCGCCAACCAATTGACATATTGGTCTGCAAAAATGTATCAAAAACTCAACATAAATTTTGAGTATGAATGACTAATCAAATCAATATAACACATATCTACAATTTTATTTTATTGAGGCTTCCATTAGACCAGTGGTGCCTAACTGGGATTCACAGACCCAAAGTATGTGCAAATGTTTTCATGGGGGCTGTAATTGCAAACACTTTTAGGCAATTTTAAGTTTGTTCCTAAAATTTTCCTTTTGTGTCATGTCACATCCAAATTTTAATTGAAGAAATGCTCACTTAGTTTGTGATAGGAAGTCATGATAAATTTATGTGGGGATCTGCAGATTTGATATTTTTTAAAAATGGTCTGTGCCTATAAAAGTCTGAAGTATACTGATAAATAGTGGCTCATTGCTTGTATATGTTAACATTATTGCCCCAAGAGCCATCACAGAGTAACAAAAATAGCCCAAGCAATACACCATAAGTTACAAAAATAAACCAACAAATCATGGTTCGTCTTACGAGCATAAAAACTCCAAACACGTCAGACTCAGCATCAGGAAACAAAAGATCAAGGAGTATTGACAGGAGAGGATCTTGAAAGCCCCATAAATATTCTCCAACCGTCATTGTAAACAACAGACTGGAATTGGTGTCCCTTACCAATTTATTGTAAGTCGCATAGGCAGCAGTAAGAGCGGGGCCATCAAGAAAATTGTCAAGCAACGGAGGAATTAACTGAAAGAAATACAAACAGACCAATAAATCAATGATATAGTTATTGTTTTCATGCATGTGGTTTCATTCACAAGCCCCTTTGTTTAAACTTTTGTAAACCATTGTATGGGTGACAAATTTAACTTGTATTTACAAAAGCCTGTTAATTGTTAATCGACTGTAACATGTTTTGTAAACATTACCATGTGATTTGTGAAGAAGAATGTGTGAAACACGTTTATAATTTCACAAATCAGAACTTAGCTCATCAAAACAAAACACTACAAACTTGTGTGCAATTATAAAAAATGCAAAAGAATTTTCAATAAATTGTTGAAATGTGGAGATTTGATGATTTATGTTTCATTTTTTCATATAAATTCTAAACACTAGAATTTTCAAAAAGATTTAATCTTTAAACAAAGATTCACAGCAATATAATTTGCATTCATAAACAACAACAGCTACTATTTTACATATTGCTAACATTAGAAATCCATGCAGTTATTAACATCTAGCTAAAACATTTGTAGCAAGAAAATACTCTTACTGTTACAATAATGTTTAGTGCTGTTAAAACATCATCTTCTGTTCCATTTGAAAGTTCTGGCTCAAAGAAAAATGTGGCAGTTTGTTGAAACGAAACTTGTTGCCGAGTTGTTTTGTTGTAGTCACGATAATCAATGTTTTCCTTTTTTAAATATTCCCTGAAAGTTTGTTTAACAGAGATATGTGCAAGACCAACAAATTTTATCAGCAAACAAATTAGGCATTTTTTTATATTACATGCAACAAGACTAGCAAAATTTCAAAAAGGAAAAGTTTAGCAAAAATGCTCATTTAGATAATTTGGATTACCTAATTAAATGTAACAAACCTATACACATAAGGTCCAATTTCCTGCAGTATCGGCTTTACATAATTTCCAGAAGTTTGGGAAAGAAATTGTTCTTTGTTTGTGACATTGAATAAATAAAAACTTCGGTACACTGGCGTCTCCACCTCTGCCCAATTGAGTTTGTACATTACAGTTCCAGGCACCACTTGTGTTTGCTGCAATATATTGCAATCTTTAAATAAGTATATATATATACGCAAAAAATAATATATATGGAGTTTTGGAAAGTGATTAATATTATCCCTGCTGTAAGTTGACAATTTATCATTCTGGGTCTGCAAGGTAAACATTGTAATGTGATACATAATATTGACATTACATACATACGCCTCAGGTAGACAAACAACCATACAGCAAGCTGCAATGCATAAAAAATATACTACAGATGCAGAATCGAACAGATGCCAGAACAATAATACATTTGAGGTAAACATGTATAAATGCAAAGGACGTTGTTCCTTTTATTTTACATGATGTTATGCATTACTGTACTTTAAGTACTTACGTTTTTTATAATGGTGTTGTAGAGCATATCAAAAATGCATATGAGGACAATTCCAAGTACCAACAAAAGTGTGCCTATCACTCCACTAGCTATAAGACAGCCCTTGGATTTGCAACAATCCTTGACACTTCCCATTTTACTATTTCTGTCCTAACTTTCTTGAAAATAATGATATAAATTGCTGCAAATATCACAAACTAACAATTTGCTTCCCACCTTCTACTTTATTTTAAAAAGACAAAATCCCTGCTGGGACAAACAGTTTTTCATACAAGCTATAAAGTACATCTGTAATCCAACATCCTTGGTTGGAAGAGTAGAAAAATCATGCAACTACATCTGAGTCAATCATTGCAGGTGTTCCCAGAAGTATCCAGTTGTTTGTTCGTTGGGGGTGACATTAAAACAATAGCCGTCATACACTGAAAAGTTAATCATTTTCCTGATCAAAAGCACAAGCGTGCTTATGATAAGTTTCATATAGGAAAGATCGATAAAAGCATGACTTTTACACCTTGCTGCTTTTTTAAAGAGTTTCTTTTGTACGATATGTTAAGATGCCAAAATTTTTTGTGGTGAAATATATAAAAAAAACACTACATTATCATGAAAATAATCTGTGCTGTTATTTTTAATGTCCTCTCATTTTTTTCTTGAAAATAACAAAGAAAAAAGGTTTACATCTATTAGACTTTATTGGAGAAGTAGCAATGAAATAAGAAAAAACATCTCAAAATCTTAGAAGGTCATTCTCAATCTTCTGTCTTTTCTCAATTTCAAGTTTCCTCTTCTTGGCATGTCGTTCATGCTTCTCTGCCTCCATCATGCTCTGTATTTCCATGTACTCTTTGCTAGTTGGATCTTTAGACTGCAACATAAAATCATATATCACTAATTTTACAATTGCATCTAACATGTTTTGTAGCAACAAATAGATTTCATAAAAAGTATTTTCATGAATCGGTTTAACTTTAAAGACTTTTTAATAGTTTGCCATAACAACATGACAAGCTTCATTTAAAATAATCACATCTGTATGCAATTTTTGGATAAAACACTTTAAAATAGAAAAGATAAAGTTAACATGCTGATCATCATTAAGCAAACCTTTTGAACATTGCTGTGACAATCATCTGTGCTATGAACTGGACTGTTTTTACATAAAAAAAAACCAATAAAAAGCAAAGCAAGTAAATCAAATTTTTCAACAAATTTTGGGATTAGTTTCAAGTTAAATTAGTTTGGTGAAGATTTTTACTCGTCGCCATACACTACAAATTATAATTAAATTAGGCTCCTTGCTATGCTATGTTAAATTGGTCATTTATTTTTTGTGTCCATACCTTGTCATAACATCTCTCCAGCTTCTGTTTCAAAATTTCGATTTCCTCTGTTGGTGTTTTTGTTCCCTTAGCACTTTTCACAA
The DNA here is from genome assembly GCF_947561715.1 of Ascidia mentula. Classification (NCBI taxonomy): domain Eukaryota; kingdom Metazoa; phylum Chordata; class Ascidiacea; order Phlebobranchia; family Ascidiidae; genus Ascidia; species Ascidia mentula. The sequence goes on along the minus strand of NC_138568.1, from coordinate 15,900,495 downwards.
TAGTTCGAATTTTTTTTATCCGCTGAACTGTTTCCTTCAAGACTTCTTGTGGTTGGCCGCTAAGAAGAATCTCCGTCACATATCTGAAAAACAAAACTTGTTTCACAAAATTCCTCCGATCACTGCAGCAAGTAAGATGGAATATTTAGCAAGGCAACCAACAAACTTAACCACATGAGCATTTACAGACAAATACAAGGATGAATTAACAGTTACAGGGTTCATACCTGTCAATGTTTTTGTTTCTTTTCGATGCAGCTGACAGAAGAGCAGCAAGAGAAATTTGAGAGGGAGCAAACAGTAAAGTGACATCTGTGTTTAGCCCTTTAATGAGGAAATCTTTTGCCTACAAAATAACTCATTTGTTGTTCTGTTAAAACTGCAATTACATTACTGTAACTGAAATGTTTGTTGCTCTGAAAAAAATATTTTATAATATTTTAAAAATAAAAATGGCTTTGAAATACAAATTTACTGAACAGCAAAGCACAACCATAAACTTAAACTAACTTTCAACTTACATATTCTCTGAGTTGTTCTGGGTTTGGAAATGCTGGTAATCTTGTTTTCAGATCAATGAAAAATCCTTCAAGTGGCCGGAATGGGTTGTGTATTGTGAGGTGGAAATTAAGTAGCTACCAGTTGCAAAACATATATATTGTTATCGAATACAGTCAATAAGATTTATTGAACTGGTTTACCTGGATCAGCAGTAACTCCATTGTTAAAATGGCATCACGGATCAATTCATTTTCCTCGCATATACTTTTGGCAAACTGTTCCATGGAAATGTTGAATTCTTCAGTCTACAAAAGCATTAAACATCTATTTAACTGATGCCAAAGATTTTCGAATATGCTGTGCGCCAATTTACCCGATTTACTATTTATCTATGTGGCTTTTCATGGTGCATATTAAACTGACTGACTAACCATGCACACAGTACACAAAAAATTCAGCAATTTTTCAATTACCACATTATGAATACCCAATGTGACAGATGAGAAATTTTCTGCAATTAGCCAGTTATGTAAAGAAACATTCATATGTTCAAAACAGTATATCACCTTACAAGCTAGCCAAATGCAAACTAAGTACATAAGCTTGGGGTGATAATTCATGACAGAAATTCGCAGGTACAGCCTTCGCATATAAGCACAAGCAGTTCCAATCGCATTAAGCGGCATTGGTGGATTGAATTTCCAACAGAAGCTTTTGAGTTCTTCTTCATAATGTCGAACCAATAAACAATGCTCTTTTACAGTAATAAAGAAATTGTCGTCATCTAAAATAAACATAAGTTGTAACCCTACTGTCTCATTGGAAAGAAATTTTCACAATATTATTTGCAATCCTTACAACAAAATATGCAAAAACCTCCAATTTGGCCATGCAATCTTTTGCACAAATTACATCTTTTGGAATAAGTTTTTTGGAATAGTATAACACTTTTCAGGATAAGGGGGAATTAATGTTATTAAACCTTTTTCCTCAAACTGATTCAGTTCAAAAACACCGTGATTACATTTGGAATAAAAAAATTGCAAAAAAAAAACTGATTTCTAAAATTACCTTACCACATAGAATGTCAGATTTACCTGGAGAAACATTCCTGTTCTTAGAGCAAAACTTCTGCCGATACGCAATATTTGAATTTTGTCGCAATTTTGCTATTTCATCTTCAGTAGAAAACGTCCAAAACTTTCTTTGGGTGCTGTTGTGAAACATGTGTTGCCCTTGGCGGAGTTAATGATACAATTATGCACCGAGAACCGCAAAACAACCCAAACCGAACAACCCAAGAGTTGCAACACCAAACGTGCTTTTTTGTTTACAACTTTTGATTGACAGGTACCATTTCCACTTAAATCCCATGATATGAATGTATTTACAAAATTATTTCTGCATAGAATACTAATCCTAAAATCGAATTTCCGCTGTATTAGTTATTCCATTCGTTAATATTTTTTTTATTCAAATATGAGGAACTGACGACAAACCTGATCTTGTGATTGTTTCAGAACATTCTGACAACTTTCTAACTTACTCTATTTACAGTAAAATAAAGGAAAAAGTTGGCAATACGCTATGTTGCACAGTGTGTCTGTATTTGGCTTGAAGCAGTGATTACAACCTGGAAATCCACTCTCTAAATACCATGTCACATTTCCATTTTTTATATCCAGGTTCGGGGTTAATGGTTGTGTAAAACATAATGGTTTGTGTGAAGTCAAAACCTACACATACTCCTTGCTGGTATAAGAAAGTGAAATAAGCTATGCTTAACACGACTTGGTACACAACCTTGTATTCTGCAAAGACGCGCGAAAAGTTTGCTTCGGCAAAAACGGATTTGCTAGGCTGAAGATGTGCAACCAGTTTATGTGTAATAGTGTTTCCAATTACTCAAACACCCTTTGAGGTCAAAGAGGGGGAATTTCACCAGGTCGTTTTGTTGCTTCACCTGAAAATTTAATAGCTGTCATTGTGTTGGCAATTTTGTTTACAGCATGTGAATGCGTAATTTCTCTCCATTCTTTTTCCTGTGGAGTCGCGACCGAACAATACCGAACGGCATTTTCGTACGTCGAAAGCACCCGGGATTAAGATTGAGTTTCTTTTCATGTGTACCGCCGAGGCAACCGGTGCGGGCGACAACATATACGTGCTGGCAAGGTAGACGCGCCCAGCGACATAACTGTAATAATAGATGAATAATCGCGGCTAAACGTCCAAGTCAGACGTTCACTGACTGACGGGCGACCGATGCCGAATCTCCATACCCCATGCTGAGCGCTCGGCTCCTCTTCAAAGATGCGACCTGACGCCGTCCGGGCACTTGTCAGTCGTCCTGGTGGCGCGGCCCGAAGTCGAAACACCAAACGAGGGACTTAATTTGGCCCGGCCTTACGTCCGCCGGACGTGACGTGCCGACCCGGGTCCTGCTTCACGGAGCAAGGGATTTGGGCTTTGAAGGTTGGCCGGGCCACCCGCCTAGAAAAGGTGCTTAGTCGGAGGCAGGTATTGAGGGAAAGGGCGGGCGTTTAAAAAGGCCAGCGGTGCTACGATATTGCACATCGAATGTCTGTAGCTTGATACGAGAGCAGGTGCGGAGGTGGCATGGTAAATTCATACGGTTTGAGCTCAATTAGCCGCCTTTGCCTGCTGGTCTTCAGTTTTGTAAGCAAATTGTCATCTAATCTTTAAATCTCGGCTGACATTTTATATTCTTTCTTTTTGAAAAAAGCTTACCTTTGTTGAATGAATTTTATGCAGGTAAAATATATTTTATTCTGCCTCTGTAATTATTTCATGAAATTATTTTTGTTTGAAAAGTTATTCAAGGGATATCATCCCTGTATGCGGAATCCACATTAAAATGCTTGAAAGCAAAAATAAGTTTTGCAAATTGTGACCACAATTTTGCAAAGTCAATCTTGAGTGAACAAAAAATGCTTGGTTGAACTGTTCAAACTTCTGCTTTGTTTCATCACTTAAACATCTAGCTATGAGAGCGTGTAATAATAAAGCGTGGCCATTTTATGCATGCAGCAGACCTCAAGGTGTTTATTGAGCTGTCATTCCTTCAGATGGTTTCCTACTTAAATATAAACTTGTGGAAAGAGTAATTTTGCTTTAATGTTAGTCTTGTTAAAATATATATTCAACTTAAATAGACAAATAAGCTTCATATTTAAGGATTCTAAAGATGACAGTTCAACTTTTATTTCTTATATGCGTTTAACATACCGAAATTAACAAGTCGCCATCCTTCCTTTGAACAAATTACGTCAACACCTCTCTGTAGAATCTATGTTCAACGCGATTGTGACGTAGGACGAAGGTCATTGTGTGACGTAACAACGTGCAGCGCACAGCTCAGTTCCTATGTGAGACGCCAGAGCAAGTGCTGTCCGCTTTTGATAAGTTGGCGGATTAAGTAGCATTGAGGATAATTTCGGGGATTAAAGGCACAAAACGTAGAGTCAGCTATTGTAAAGTGTGATATCTAATCGAGACATCGGATTTAGGTAAGCGTTCGTGTTATCTCAGTTTCCATTGCAGGCATCTTATGGCGATATTTGATAGCGTGCTAATTGCCAAAAGTAGCTACCAATCCAGATTTGACAAATAGCGACGTGCACCAACTTCCTACAAAATGTATGGACGCTTTAGATTGCATTAAATCTAGAACTATTTTAAATGTACATTTAAAGTAATATTCTTGTTTGATTGTTGCGCAATAATCGCGCGTTTTGGATTGAATTCTTTTCGTTTTAGCCTTGGTTTGGTTTCGCGGCTCAATGCTCAGTCCGCCATTTTAATTTCGGTCTGATATGGTTATGTTGGCACAAAAGCAAAATCCTTTTAAAATCTTGGGGCGAATTGGCAACGTTTCTTTGTCCGAGAAGCAGATAAAATATTTCTCAAACCACAACCGATTTAATGCAATGGATTTAATATTTTTGCAACCTTCGGTTTTAGTTGCGTGCGTGATGGAAAAGATATATAAAATGTTGACAAAACATTGGCATTTTGACCACTTAAAATTTAAGATCATTACATGGGGATATGTTTGCGATAATTAAACAGTGGAGCAAAGCTGTAAACAATACTTGTAAGAAGGTTACAGTGTTTAAGGCAGTGATAGTCTTACAAGCCTTCGCAGTGACGTCACACAGAGGTTAAAATTTTTTAGGATTAGTTTACAATGAGGTTTGTTTTCAAACTTACATTGTTTCCGTTACATTGGTTTCAGACCCAATATGATCTTTGAATAAATAATGGAAACAACATTGACCGATTCTAGTATACTGAATTATCAAAGCGAAACACAAACAACATCGTCGGCCCGTCAAAATCTCACGGCAGAACAGAGCACGTCTCATCTAGACAACAATTACTACGTAACGAGCCATTGTGAGGTCACAAGCGAACAAGAAGAGGAGTCCTTTACCACTCTCCAGACCCCGAAACTTGAGCACTTGAACGTGCAAAAACCACATCAACAACAGCAAAGATCCGACTTACAGGATCAACCAGATTTTTTCGAGTTTCAAGGAACACATCATCCACAGCAACCGCCTCTACCGCACCAGCAACCGCCTATCAATCACTCAGTAAACTTTTTACATCAACATACGATCCATATTAAACAGGAGGTAACCCTTCAACCAAAAGTGATGCAATCTTTTCCCGCTGGTCAGCAAATGTTTGAGCCAAGCACGAGCAGCTACGCACATCAGCACCAAACCGCCGAATCCGGAGTCCATCCAATGTCCTCAGCGGGCTTTTCCAGCTCTTCCCCGGCTTCTGCTAATCCATACTACTTCCAATTCCCCACTCAACAACAGCAGCCGAGTCAACCAGGTTCATCTTCCGAATACAACGGCGGCGGTGCATCCATGGTTCATTCCGTCAACGTCGAAGCAAAGACAAATGGTTGGTACAATTTTTGTTTAGTGAAATTTTAAAGGTTGCGGGTCTTATTTGAAAACAAGTTTTTTTCAAAACTGGTTGAATTTTTTATAAGTTTCTCAATGGACAGCACTCGTGACATAAGACTCAGAATGTTTATCACCAAAAGCTTCATGATGGCACGATAGTTTGATCGGAGTGCCAAAATCAGAAATGCAGTCAAATTTTCTCGCTGTGTCCAAATTTTCTCTCTGTCAAACGGCAAATTTCGAGAAAAAACACTTGAATTAAGCAAGAAAACATCGTAACCTAAAACCATATTCAGCAAAAAAGGCTGAAGTGGAATCCGCACATATTACTGTGATACACTCTATATCACTACTTCTGGTTTAAGTTAAACACTTTTGATCTGCAATACGTCAATTATCTTTGCCTCTTTTGTCGGTCTTTTGGTGTCAGAGTTTCCAGCCCTGTTGTGAATCAAATTTCTTTACGCTTTCTTCGTCATCTATTAAACATGAAATGCGGTTGAAATATTCAACTTGGCCGTGTTTGCAAAAGGATAAAAAAAACTCCTGCAAAGTGTGTTCTGGAATCGGAACACAAACTTTGTTTTGCTGTTGTTTCCATTTCATTATCAATTACATCAGCTTTTATTGAAATGCTAAATTTTAATTGAGCTAAATTGTAATTTAGTTCAGACGCCTGATATTTTCGCGATTATTTTTTGTATGAACCAGAGTCAACATTTTTACAGATTGGTAGGAATATTTTTGATTTCTTTCGGGATTTTCGATTAGATTTTGGGTAATTTCCTGACCTACTGCCAAGATTTTGCTCTTTGGAGTTTGTGGTTTCGACACTGTGAGATAGTTCTAGGATACAACTTATGTTCGGATGCCATTCATTTGTGAGTTTTGATTTGGGAATGTGCCCACGACCAACACGAAAGTATAAAATATCATTGGTATTTTACTGACAAAATCTTGATTGACTGTCGATTTTGGCGTTGCTGAATTGAATGTAACCATCTTTGTTGCACCCCAGTCCCCAAATCGCCCCCGCCATTTTGTACGCGTTGAGCGCCACAGGCTCCCCCCGACAATTTTCGACCGTTTTCCAATAATTTGGAAACTCCTTATTGGCGACAGACAGTTATCGCATTAAACCTTCTCCCAGTCCTCAGGTTTGTCATGTCGATTCATAAATTGATGTGTCCTTGTACAGGACATCGCGCACTGCCTTCAAGTGTTTGTTGGTCGGCTAAGACACCTCTCCGCCGACACTTGACCATTTCTTTGACGGCGTCTTGTTATCTGTCACTCGAGTCATCATATTTCGTGATCAGTTTAAAGTGTTTACAAATATATTTTGGGAAGAACGATTACGGGGAACTTGATATTGTACGTTGTGTGGTCTGCGGTTATTATGTCGCCCTAAATGGGATTTTGAGTCACTGGGCGCATGTGTGGGTGGAGATACATATACTGATGGTGGTTATGTCTTGCGCTACAAGTCGCGAAGGTGAAATACTATATTTCCTGTTCGACCACAACGGTTTGTCAAATTTTTGTAAATATATTTGGCGAAACAAAATGCTGTTTTATGTTTTATGGATACATGAGGAACTACCATAACCACTAAAGTAAAATATACATGAAAGGATGTTTGAGCTGCATTGCTAATATTGTTTTACAGATTTTTTGACATGAAAAATATGCGTGGCATAGTCTGTAGCTAAGGTCTAGATTCTTGTTGTTTTATGTCGCTGTGCTTATATCTTAGTTGGCGAATTCAAGTTCGAGGTGCCAATGTGAGTGCAACCCATACAAAGATCAAATAGTTTTCGGATCAATTATCTTGGCCCACGCCTTTCGGATCACAAGTATAGGGACGAAAGTGACGCCCTCCATTCCAACACATCAGAGTACTTGGGCCTTCATTAAAAAGCAAAAAAATAAAATATTTATGTCTCCGGCGTTTCACGGTTGATCGGTTCGGGCCGCGCAGCACCACAGACGCCGCGCCGCCTAAATTACTGGCTCCACAAAGCCCCAACGAACCGCCTAGCGAACTCCCTGTGAGAACAATGCGAGCTTTTGGCGGCAAATAACCCAGTGCTGGTTTTCATAAATAAACCAGTGAGCTGGCTTGGATGACTACGAATAGGCGGCCTGAGCTGGTATTAAAGCGTTCAACGAAGCGGTGTACGGAATTTGGGCTAAAAAGCCTCCCCCATTCGCCAATCGTGAGGTCGATATTTTAACCCCTGCTGACGTCATGCGCTGACGTTGCTAGGTCGTCGTTGCATATTTCGTTGACAGTTCGACTGAATCTTTGAAACTGCAGCCTGGTATTTTGTTGTTTGTTGACCAAGATTCGGATACTTTTCATCGATCGTTTTCAGGATTTTGTGATTTTACTTTTTTTCACCGGAAAAATGTTTTTTTTATCTTTCGTTAATGCACACAGCACACTTGATGAGAAAAAAATTTCTAAATTCTCGCATAAACTGTGCAATTGAACATTTCTAACCTGCCAAAAATGTTTCCAAAACGTGAGTGATATTTTGGAAAGGAATGCAATGTAGCAGCGGATATCCTGTGCTTATACGTTCACTGAGTTTATGTTGTTGTGGGTGATTGCTCGTTTGTAACAGCAAAAATCGTAGCTGTTTTCCGGATGTTTCGTGTAGAGCGTGTAATACTTTCTATTTACGAAAAAATGCACGCATTCTGATGCACGGATTGAGTTGAACAATATTTTAAACAACGCAATCGTGTTTCGTTTTAAGCACACGTTGCTAATACCGTTCAAGGTCATTCCTTACAAAAGAATGTCAAAGAATAGCTTTGAGTATCGATTCGATCTAAATTCGCCCTACAGAAGTACGAAAAGTGGCGTGTCAACTGAGAGAAATGAAGACAAATACCCACTAAACTGTTAGCTTTTATTATTTCCAAAATACTTGAAACCGTTAAAACAGTAAATATCGCACATGTTTCTCTGAAGCCTCTGCAGGTTGGTTTTTACGTCCAACGGTTTTGATTGTCGGAAAACTCACTTCACCTTTGTAGCTATTGTCGATATCCAAAATGCGCACAAGATTTTTTTTTGCGAACTCGAGGCATTCCCACCCCTTTATCACCTTTAGAAATGTGATGATTTTACTGAAATGGTCCTACTACTTGTAAAACCATCCTTTTATAGTTGCAATTTTAACAAACCACGAGCATACCAGCTGGCACTTTATTAGTTTGTGGCGCTCAAATACTGGTACAAGCACAATTTGGTTGTCCCTCAAGAATAAGTCACCACTAGGTGGCCAACAATCTACAATAGATAGTCGATACAATTCATCGAATTTTACCTCAATCCACGTTTAAAAAGCAAATTTTTATGTAACACAGTTAAAGGAAAAGGAAGTGGTATAATTTGTTAAAAATTGTTATGTGTCTATTATCCCCAAAATTGTTGATGAGTTGCATGTAATCGAAGGTGGGCTTACGTTTAGAGATGGGCGAATACGCATTACGTTGTGGCCATGTACAGAATTTCGTATAAAATTTGCTGTTTTCAAAAAATTTTAGCGAAACATGAACGAAAGAATACAAATTTTGCTTAGTTTTTATACCTTTGTACTGAAATGCGCGGGAGGCGAATTGTGAGCAGTCCACTCTTTTTTGAAAACGTGGGAGACGCATAAAGTCAACTGAAAGGCTCATTTCTTGAATATATGTCGCCCTGCCAGATTAGTTTTCGTTCCCACCTAACCACAAATAAGACACAATACAAGTCAAGACGTCACAATCGTTTGTTGGATTTCTCTTTGATCTTTCGACCTCCAACTGTTTGCAATCGATTGACCATTATGGCGTCACACAATAAATACACAATTACCATTGCTGCAAAGATGACTAGCGATTTTCACATGCGTTTCTAAACACGGGCTAAATCTTCCCTATTTAAATTTACTGGTAACTTCGGTATTTATAATTCTATTTTGGCAACGAAAAGGTTTGAAATAATTGAAAATACTAAAAAAAATTATTGTTGTACGCTGCAATGTCTGTTATTGTGTGGCAGCACTTGTCCTATATAGTTTAAAAATAATTGTACATATATGAGAAGTGCAAATGCCGAATTTAACACTGTATTTAGGGGACATTTTAGTTAGAATGTTGGGTCAGCCGCTTTGCCTTGTAGACTATTTTCTTCAAACAATTTCATTATCAACTTAAACGCACAAAACAGTCAATGTCCACCTCGTCCTAATGGGTGCAATGCAACAATGCAATGGAGTAGGCTCGGACAAGCTATTACAAACCTTCAAGGCTCAACGGCACACTTGGATCCTCTTCATTCGTTTGCGGCGCACCAAACTTTTAAATCTGTTCAAGTTATAAAACGAAACAGAAAAAGATGACCAGTTTAGGAGTTGCTTTAAAGCGGTACTACTTTTGGTTTCTGACGTTGTTTGTTCTTACTTTACGTCATGAAGGAAAGCGACGATTGCAGTCTATAACATTGTAAATATATCGCGGCACGCCTAAACCCACTTTACGGCACATCAGTGTACCGCGGAAAACAGTTTGAAGAACCCTAGAAGAAACTCCAGCGGGTGTGGATTTTATTGCAAACTAGCACGGTTTGGCAACGCGCCAATCGCCACACTATATCTTGACCGTCGTGCAGCGTGACATTACGACCACGAATACCCCCAAAAGTTAAAAAAAGATAGCTTTGATGATTTTAAAATGAAAAGTACTTTCAAAATAGGCATTGCAAAAAGTCTATGCAGGGAGAAAGTTAATCACGCAAGCAAAAACATTCACGCAATTATTTCGTGCTTGACCACCAATTTCAAAAACTGCCACTTACCAACGAAGTCCGCCCAGCACCAAAGTAGTCAACAAATAACCCATAAAGGCGACAGCGCATGGATATTGCTCACAATTTCTTTGTATATTTACTGCGATATAACGATTGAACGTTGAATGCGTCGATGTAATGTTTAATTGTATTGAATTTGTGTCAAAACCTTGTGTTACATCTTTACTAATTTTATTCGTCTGTGCTTTTTACTGTTAATACTCCGTTGTTTGATAAACACTTTATTCAAATTGTAGTAATATAGTTAGCCACTAGATGGCGATAACGGTATCCGCTGGGCGAGTAACACAAAAGTCAGAGAAAGATAAATTCCCTTTCTGGTACAACCTCCACCACGTATTAGGACAATAACCATCAACATGGTAGCGTCTATTTCAGTCTATCACAAGGGGCAGTTTCGTCAATAATTGTCGTTGGTATTTATTGCAAAGAGGCGTATTTTTTCTCGTATGTTAATTTCAATTATTTCGGAGCAATTGTTAAAAAACATTTCATAAAAGACATAAAAAAGTTTATATGTTATAAAAACTAATAAACATAGTTTTACTTGATTTAAAATTTTGTGGCCAATTTTTAAAAGCATCAAATATTGATGTGATGCTTAATATTTAAATGTATCGCGTTTTTGCGTGAATACTTAATAATGTCACAATCATTTTCCAAACAAAGCACTTATTAGAGACATGATACATCGAAGCACAAAAACACCGCACCATAAAACAGGTCGCTGCCAAGCTTCAGATAATCCCTTTCCGTCGGCGTATGTTATTTCGCTCAAGTTTCTGCTGCTTCTTTTGCCTTCGGGCATGTTCTACACGAAAATTTATGATGTGAATTTTCTGCACCAATGCATAGAATAACTGCAGGTTATCTTTTCAATGAAGCTGCTGTTTGGTTTCAGGCATTTTGTCCTGAAATTTTTTAAAAATAATATTTTTCGATAGTTAAAAAGATTGGCAACGGAATATTTGGGATTTTTTTAACAAAACTCTTAATAAAAACGTTCAAATTTTAATGTTGTTTCTAATTTTTTATCTGCCTAATTTTGCATCGTGAAATTCTTGTGCATAAAGTTGTAAATGAATCGCACTTCTGTTTCAAAATTGCTCGCCAAAAAAAGATAAATTTACTCTTGTAATTACAAACACGACAAAACTTTTGGCTTATTAGTGTATTTGCAGTTTAAAATAAAATGTGGTCACTTAGTGTTTCACAGCGGCATGCGTTCCATTTAGGTAAAAAGAAAAACTTGAATCAAATCATTTCGCAATAACATTAACTAAAAATATTTTTTTGAAACCTCGACCAACGGAATAGCAAAATGGCGCTCAAGTATTTTTTTTTCACCAAATGTTCAACCGAAAAAAGTTCATCTGATAGGAATGCAGTCTGTGGGATGGTGGATGGAAGTGGAACAGATAGTGCGTCACATATTCGCTCCGACGGACAACTAAACCCGGGTGGATTTGGCGCGCACATCTTTTAAACAACATCATTCTGCCTCGGTGGACACGTTTACACTCGCCTGTCGAAAAGTATTCGTAATTATCTCACTCCCCTGCACCTTTCCTCGGTTGAGAACAATCTCAGTTCCCTTTAAGGTTTCGCTTTGGAGTCTTTGGAAGGTAATTTGGGGCTGCTGCATTTACCCCCCAAGCGGTATTTCCACAGGGGCAATATTTACGGAAGAAAGCTGTTTAGGTCACTTTAAAGTCTTGTTTCTTTGAATTATCCTTTTTGCTTGTCTAAGCTTGTTGTGTAATTCTATTATCGACAAATGAACTGAACAAGGATTAAGGAAATATTTGGACTCGTTTTTGAATCTACTCAAATTTTATCGCAAACTCAATTAATTGCCTCTGTTTGTAACATATTTGCAACTTGTACATCCCTTTAAATTCAGAATGATTTTAATAGGATAAAAAGTCCTGATAATTAAAACAGAAAGGCTGCGCAGTTAAGATTTAATTCGCAGGCGATGTTATTAGGTTTGGGAACACTTGGAATCCACATGCGGGTGCCACGTGTGTTCTATCGTGTTGATAAATGTTCTTTGCCTCTTGTAACTCACCCATTACATGTTAATCTCATTGGTTTCTGACAAATCAATCGGTAAGGTGTCAGAGCAAATTCCATTGCTCTGCATTTTTGCAGTTTTTCGAAATTATCGTTTCCTAAAACACAGGTCATTAGAGACAAAAATGCGTGGAAACCTTCTGAAAAAAATGAAACGATTTTACCGTTCCTTGTGGTAAATCGACAACATGTACTCACTAATACAACGTCCCAGCGCTTGCGATATAATCACTAGGCAAAAAAACTGGTCTAGTAGGTGAGATCGTTCGAATCTCATGCTGAGCATAGAAGCTTGTCACTCTGTGGGTCAGAAATTGTCCGCAACACGAAAGCTTAGTTGTTAAAGCGAATTTCATATCCTTTGTGGTTTGTAAAATTTAGGTAAATATACTCAGCGTTGTGCTTCTGATAAACCTCTTTATTGCAAAGAAAATGCATTGGCAACCAAAACGTGTCTCACTTCGCCTGGCGGATTTATTTGCTTTAAAATTGAAACCGCACGCGGTCGCTACAGAGCAGCGTTTCCCAAACTTTTCTTCTGCACCGCCCCCCAAACACCTTAGTCATTTAACAACGCCCAACAAAACAGACAAAAAAAAACACAAAGAATTTATTTGTTGCTTGTCAATTAACGCGATGGGCGAGGTTGGTGCAATGACACCAATTTCTTAATATTAGGTTTCATGTCGGACAAAAACCATCGTAATTGTCTCCTCAATTGTCGATATCAAGACGTTTCTTTTTGAATCCGCTGAACGCAGGTTCCACCAAGTATAAGCTAAGAAAATTACGGAAAGGTACACGCGTACCACCTGGAATGCGGTCGCATATCACTAGTGGTAAACGTACTACTTGCGCCCACTTTGGGAACCACTGCTATAGAGCAACTTTAATCGTTCGAGCATCGAGCAAGGAAATGTATAATGTGAGATGAGTCACGGCGTTTGCCTACAAACTGAACACTAAGTTGATTTAAAACAACTGCATTACGTACGTTAATCGGCAATTTTCGAGCTATATTTGCAATGTAAGTGTTTAAATATTTATACCTTGGGCCTATCATTTGATCTGTCATTGTCTGTGACATCTCATTTTACATTTGTATTTGCATTTTTTGTGAAAAATATTCTGCATGCTACATGTAATTACGTGAAAATATGTGAAATGCTGATATAGGAACATACTTCGGGCATATTGCCGACGCTTAATATCTGTACAATGCTTAACGCTAGACGGCGCTGTTGGATGGATGCAACAACTGTAAACGCTCGAGGGCGCTCGAGTTACACTTTTATATTTGACTTTGCGAGAGAGTTGCACGCTACATAAAAGAATTCTTGAGCGGCTCGGAGTGGCTCTCTACAACTTACAGACTGCGTACAGTCAAACGTTCTGCACGCACCGACGAACATGTTGCGTGCGTTTGATTGTGTTCGCTTAAACAATTGCAGGCGCCAGTTGAGGCATAGATTGCACTTAGGGCAAGAAAATAGTTAAAGCTAATGTTGATTTAGTGTTGCGGTGAGAAAGCAGTTGAAATTCATAACAGGGCGATAATGAATTATTGCGGTGATGTCTTTCTTTTCTCACTGCTGGTATTGCAAGATTGGTGCTTGATGTGGATTGTGGTTCACTGCAGACTTGGACTTTGTCGCCACGCACGTTACCGCAATACTGACTTATCGGCGCATCTCTAACCTGATTAACACGCAGCGTAGATCCAGCCTTGGTCGTTGACTCCTCTGGCGCTGCTGTGGGCTTACGACCGACATTCACATCAGCCCTGTGCCTTGTTATACGGCGGTTAACCTGGCCCGCTGTCTAGAGATTCTATCTCCGAGCTGCTTGCTGCAGCTTTACGTAGGCAGTTGGTCGCGTGCTTGCCATTTGCCTGTGCGTTTATATTAGATCGTTTGTAGTTTATGTCGAGTTTCTGCGACATTCCTTGCTGTGTGTCGTAGCCTGTGGCACGTTGAAGCGCGGCTTTGTGTCAACGTTGTGTTATTGTTCATTGTATTCTATAACTCGAGTACGGTTTATGGAGTGGTTTGTACGTACAAAGAAGAAAGGGAGTAATTTGTGAGTATTTTAAACGTCATTATTCCGAAAAACTGGGTTCATTGGAGCTGAAAACTCGTTTTTGAATTACCATTTTCAAGAAAATGGGGTTTTAATACAGTTTTAACAGAAAAATGAAATACATCTTAGGATTGGACGCAATGTAAAGTCTTGGGTAAAAGAAAATGCTTTGTCGCTGTCAAACTTGTTTTAGGCCTGCTGGAAGTTCACAACTAGTCCTTGGTGCGTCGAGGGCCGTTGGCTTCGCTCTTTAGACGGCTGCGGGTCAATTGTTAGCCTGTTGAGGCGTCCTATTAGAATGCACGCATAGTATGGGAGTTTGTTTTGCTGTGCTTTTGTGCTTCGTCCATTGGCAGCCAGACGTACTTTTTGGCTCGTAAGCCAACGCTTTGGACGAACGGAGAAAGTTAGACAAGTTGGGGATTTATTTTTGGCGTTTAGGCTGACCGCTAAACTATTTCAATCACTGTATTATTTCGACCAGCAAAAATGCTAAACTTCCATTCAACAAACTGAAAATAAGTGTAAAATAATTTTCCACGTCGGTCGTCATTAAAAGATTGTAATATTTTTAAAACGCATATTTCTGAGGTATTTTGAAATTTGTTGCATCAAATGAGTAGGTTCTTAATTTGCAAAGCTCCTATTTCCACACTATCTTGGCATGAACGCGTCCAATCGCTATTAGCAATTACATTTCAGAACGTTATATTTAGGAAATGATGAAAGCAAGGAATTAGCGTCGTAAAACGCTTTCCTCTTTAGTTGGACATATTGTCTTTGAAATTAACATAAAAATTATTCCATCAGAGAGATTTTAAAGCCGAGCGCGTTAATGCGCAAATGAAAACGGCGCCTTGATTAATCAGGAAAAATTATGACGCCCTAATACTTAATGCAATAGTTGCAATCGCATGACGCGGTGCAATCATCGATGATGAAAAATGAAGTCTTAAGCCAAAGGGGTTACGATGATTTGGTGATGGCGATATTAATTGTCGGTGCGCTTTGGGGCTGAGAAATTGGTCGTGAAAGAGAGAGAGAGAGGGAGAGAGAGAGAGAGAGAGAGAGAGAGAGAATTGTTTGAGATACGCCGCTTAGGAAAAAAGGCAATTGTGTACTGGACGTGTAAAGGTGAGAATGTCCTGCAAGAGGCTAGAGGTGGTTGCATGCAGTGTCAGGTTACAACGCAAGGCTGAGGACAATCTTCGGGCTCGCTTCTATCAGTTGTATAGAGTTGGACATTGGTTGAGTTGCATTGTCCAGGTTTGGCTGCTAGGGTTTAGATGAAATTCGTGTTAGTTTCGCGGACAAGTGTTTATATTGGTTTACGCATGTACAAAATTTCGGATTAGTCGAAGAGATGTTTGTTACTAATAATGTGTGTTCAGTGGGAGCTAAGGGTAACAATATCTTGTCCTCATATGCTTTTATATACTTGCAAGTTTGGCAGAAAACAAAACAACAAAAAAGCATTTTTAATTTTACCACTAACAAATATATTGCAGTTTTGAACAATATTTATATCGAAAAAAGTAATTTTCGGTGATTTTAGCAAAATATCGGTTATTCTTACTGTTGCATCGGCTTCATCTGTACAACGCGATCTGAAAAACACTTTTCTCGTGCTCTTGATATCCGGATGCAAAGGCAGTTCGCTTTATGAAGGCGCCCTATATCTCCTACACCCCAACGTCTTTCGAAAAGACACAGAACTGTGGTTTGAAAACTGCTCTTTCGAACGAAGGGCTTGTCATGGACTACAGGACCGACATATTTTCATCACCAGCCGCTGCTGCAGCCGCGGTGGCCGCGCATCAACCCTATTACCTGAACCAGCAGCCGACGAACTACAATTACTACGCATACCACAACAACGGCTACATTAACGGCTTCTCGAGTGGTTCGCCGTCGTCTTCGCCAAATTCTAACCCGCCTTCACTGTTCGGGTCTTCGACGAGCGGCCAGTACGGGTTGCCGCAGACGAACGGTGCCACTTCCCCGTTTGGGACGAACAACCTCTCGCGCTACGCAGGAAAATTTTCAGCGGGCTTCAAGCTTAATAACACCAGCGTTGCCGCAACCACTGTGTCCCCTCTACACCCGGGAAGCGGCCTAGCTTCGCTCGTAGCATCTGGGTCGACATACGCTACTGCGGCCAGAGACAACACCGATACGAGTAACAACCGTACGCGCCAATCTGAGCCATCTTGCGACGAAGGCAAGGCTTTCTTTGACGAATCTTGCGCAAAAGACAAAGACACGTTCTGTTCCAAGTCCAAGGAGGGCCATCATACAACACCGTCGCCTTCAAAAAGTGTTGAATCTACAGAGTCTTCGATAATGGAAGGTAACGAATTATTCGATCGCGACGGCGATTCGGGCCGCGAAATACGGCGCGAATTCTTGAGGTTTCTGGGCCTGCCAGACGAAAACCAAAATGGCGTCAATGCGCTATTGCTTAAACCACGCAACAATGGGCAATATGTTCAGTTGAATAGCTTTTAGTAACAAATTAACGCAAGTTATATTTATCCCTAATGCAAAAATCGTCTGATATCGTGATTTTAGGGAAAAAAAGACTGGCCCATACTGTTGTTAACATTGTCATGTTTCATACGAAAAAACGTTTCGGCAAGAACTTACGTCATTATCAGTTTGAAACATGACGATGTTAACAAGAGCATGGTTCAGTCTTTTTATTCTCAAAATTACGAGTAAATCCGTGAGTTGTGATAGTGAATTTACTTGTCCGAAAACGTTGACTGCAACTTGAAGACCATCAAAGTTAGAAGCAAAACGAGAGGATTGTAATGTTGAACTGACCATGTCATTTTGACCCTCTACGTTTCTTGAAACCCCGAGGCACTTCCGATATCTCTCAAAATCAATAACAGGCAAACATGTATTTACTTAGAGTAATATCACAAAAGCTGTTGTGAGCGAAATAAGGCCGTACAGAGACCCTTCAAATCTCCATAAGTCGCGCGCACTGTAGCGTTGCTACCAGCTGATCGCCACTTAAGCAGCGAAAATCTGCTTCCGAGCGCAAATATTATCTTTCATTAGGCGTAAATTGCAGCAGCGCAATCTGCCGCCGGCCGAACAGGAAGAGATCATCGCTGCTAAGGGAAGGATAATGCTCGGGGAATATCGCTCGCTGTTCGGTGAAAGTGGCGCATTTCACACCGTACGACCGAAGGCGTGTGCGGCGAGTAGATAACATTTGCGCCGTGTTTCAGTCCTGTAAGCACTCAAATTGGGAAAAATTGAGAAATGTGGAAGTCTGGTGATTACGAAGGTTTTTGCCGATAAATATAAAAACTGTTTAGAATTGCGAATTGTCTTTTAAATTGGTTTTGATTCCTTCGAACACATTTCAACCCATAGGCTTTTTTTCCCCCTATATACAACCTTGTCCATTTTGGGCTGCTTAAAAAGTGTTTACGCTGTGGTAAAACAACGCGTTAACGACAAAAAATATCCACGAATCTTAACAGGGCTTACCTAATGGACCACCGCCTAATACAGGACAGTCTTAACCCACCACGCAAACCTACACTAAAGGCCATTACCTCGGGAAGAATCCACACGGGCCCAGTCCTTTAATCCAGCTGCCCTACTAAATGCATCATGTCTGTTAGGCCAGACCATGTCGCCTTGCCGGGGCTTACAGGAGTGTTGGAAGCGTGGGGAGTTTCGGTCGGTATGGCGTAAGTGGACGCCGTTAGGAACGGGGAAAATCCTACGTCTTACCCCGTCGCCGTTATCATTGATCCGTCGGATTTTGGACCCGCCCTCCCATGATTAGTGACGTCACATCAGGTCCATGACGCGCAAAGAGAGTTTTATGGTCAAATTCGGCAACAACAGGTTACAGTTTGAATACACTTGCAGACTTAAATATACCCCAACGATGCTCTAAAAATCCCACCGTAAAGCTCTGGAGCCAAAAATTGCCAGGAATTTGTTTGATCACAGCACAGCCTTTTACCATAACCATAGAGCTGGCAGCAACTCGGTAAATTTACACTCAGAAGGCTCAGTCTGAAAAGTTGTTCTTCTGGCAGTGACGAGTTCAACCATATTCAGTGTCCATAGGACCACCTATATTGATAATCTCAAGGGTTCGATCGAATATGGCTTTTCGCTTGCGTCCGATAAGTAATGTTTGGGGAATAGCAGCGACCGCCGCCGCGCCGCCACTGGCCTTAGTCCAGTTTCCCGCTTTAATAAGCGAGCGTTCGTCCCTGAAAAGCAAAGCAAGGGTTCGAGAAAATGTCAGCGAGCCGCTAATTCGGATAAAACAGTGCTTTGCGCTGGACAAATTCCAAGGCTTTTGTCGCTAATATTTCTCAGTGGAATTTAAGTGTACGGTGGTGACGTTATGTAGAAACGCGTTGTGTGGTTGGCTCTGAATGATGAGTGAATTGAAAAACAGACCTTTCGGATTCGTCTTGGCGAGGTTCGTTTTACAGTTGGATAAATCGTCCTAAATTGGGAGTATTCTCGTGCCATAATATCCTTCAATCTCTTCTTACAACTGACCCGTTTTGGGAGAGAGGATTCCACCTTCTTTCTTCCGTGCCATACGTAAAGTCATGAAAATATCTCTTCACCTGCCATATACCGCGAACATTATCCGTTTGTCCAAAGCCACGCATCCTCCTAAATCCGATCAGGACTTGGCGAAATTGGATGGGACGAACCGACAAATTGCTCTGCGAAAGGCAACGACGACCCCGCAACACTATATCATTAAGCCGCTTACACAGATGATATTTCCACATTTCGACGGCTTGGTGGATAACGCTTCGAAGGACTGTTGCGCCAATTCGAGGGCCGCGGGCGCGTTCATTAGTACTTCGATAAACAAATTCACCGTTTACCGGCGTGGTCCTATCCAAGACTGAAATCTTGTTCTCGAATTTCGCTGAATATCGTTAAGCTACGAACTTGTTATCGCGCGTGGGGTCTTTGTAGGCCTTTCTCGTTTTGTTTTGCTGTCGGTTCTTCAAAGCTAAGGCCTATCTTCCTCATGTAGGCTAGGGATTTGGCGGTTTAAAAACAGGTGATAAGCCAAGTATTTGGAGAATTCTAGCTGTACGTTTTTGCACGTCTCTGCGTGGTTTTAGTGTCTGGAGTCTCTAGATCAATTTGTAATTTTATTTTTTGAACACGGTGAAATCTGCCTCTGTTGAAGTGACGATCTTAATGGTCTGAGAGACATAAGGTTTTCTGTGCAATCCGGACCAAAAACTTGTGTTAAGTGACTTCGAAACAGAATTTCTGTTTGTCATCAGTTTCACGTCTGTTGTATTTGCTTCGATGGCTGACCATAAATGGCGACCGAATAGTTTATTTTTTATGCCCGCCAAGAAAGTGGATTTTGTTGGTGTGTATGAGTTGAACGTCGACAAAGCACACAAACACCATCGCACGACAACCAATGTTTCAAAAGCGCTTACAACCAAGTTTCAATATTGTCTTTTTTGTGCAGAAGACATGGTGGAAAAGCAGCAAGGTGAATACGGCGGTGCATCCAGTCCTGGAGAGGAGAAAAAGAAAGCTGGAGGTACCGCGGACGCTGACAAGAGTAACACCGATAACGCTTGCAGCGACACAGAGTGTGCCGAGGGAGGGGACAATAACAGGAGAAGGCAACGACGTCAGCGGACCCACTTTACATCCCAACAACTACAAGAGCTAGAGTCTGTGTTTGCCAGAAATCGGTGAGTAGGCGCGCCGATAAGATGCAATCAATTCCGTGAGTTGTAAATCAATCGCGAAACTTATACACTTCTGCGAAATAACACATTGTTACAATCGAAACGTTAAAGGCTGAAAACTCACACGGGCATTTTCTTGACCTTAAATGCCGTGTTTTTCACACTCACATAAACAAGTTCAAGTGTTTTGTGTTTGATTTGGGAAACAATGATTGTGCTTTGTTTTGTGAAGCACCTCCTGTGGAAATAGTTCATGTGCAAAGTACTTTTTCAGTCCGTGTAACCACGTTTTGTTTACAGATACCCAGATATGACCACGCGTGAGGATATTGCTCGCTGGACGAACTTAAACGAAGCCAGAGTTAGGGTAAGTGTTAAAAGTGTTCTCTTAACTTGTATGTTTTTCCATAGGCAACCAATTTCGCAAAATATGTTACATTGTAAATCACAAATGAAAAATTACACGGGGAATGGTTTCCAGTGACAATAAGTTTTCATGAAAAAATGTTTTTGTGCAAAATACAGTAACGTAAAATACTTAAACTGCGTTGCAAAATTGAAACAAAATATTTATCTTTATCAAACGCGGGGTAACGCAGCTCGGAGTCGAAATTTTGAAACGCGCCCAGCCGATGGACGTAATGGTGTCGCACGCGCGATAACGGCCAGCTACGTCATCAAACCAACACGTCACAGGTGTGCGACTGTTTATTTGTAAACGATCGTTCGTTTGGCCCGTCTCCAATACACATAGCAGTCGCTGTGGCCGCGTAGTGGGTCAAGACGCTCGTTGGCGAACTCGTCAAGAGAACTTGTGACCTGCGACAGACCGAGGTCGGGTTGTGGGATCGATGTCGTTGCTTCTCACTCGCTTACGTGCGAAATCGTTTATGGCCATCGATATAGGGTTAGACGCCGGACGGCCGAATGCTAGGGGCGATTTTGGTAACATCTGCTAAACTAACCGCTTGAGGACAATAGTTGTTTTTTTTGCATCTCCGCAACTGTGTAATTGTAAATGTTTTATCTTAAAACGATACTGACTTTTCATCTTAAAACGATACTGACTTTTCACAAAGAAGATAATGAATGTTCGAATAGACAGATAATTTTTTCTAATGCAGCTTATGTCAATCAACTATAAACCACTATATACACCCCATTTTGTAAAAATATATCGGGCTGTTTACGAGTCATCAGTTCAGTTTTTAAAGTATGTGTTTCAACACATGGTAGATACGCATTGAAATAGAGAATACATGCTAGTGTAAAATAACATCATAATGCAATATCCAATAACTCTGAACTTATGCAGGTCTGGTTCAAGAACAGACGGGCAAAATGGCGCAAGCGTGAACGGAACCAACTAAACGAGTTCAAAGGATTTGGACCCTTTATCCCCTACGACAGCGACTCCCTCTACCACGGCTACAACTGGGCGAGCAAAATGAGCGCTGCAAGTGGAAGTCTTGGAACCAAAACCTTCCCTTGGGGTTTCAACTCACACATCAACCCCTTGACAACCCAGGCATTGGGATTTCACAATCCAAGTCCAATGAGCACGAGTATTGCTGCAAACCCAGTGATGCCTAATATGAATATGGGAAACGGACTGTCCGGATTAGGCACCGCTGGCTCCACCAATACCAACCCGGCGTGCCATTACAATCCCGGCGTTTCGCCTTACATGTACCGCAATGGCGCCGATCCATGTACGTCATCGATTACGTCACTGCGCATGAAGGCTAAGCAGCATTCGACGCCATATTTCGGTTACCCGTCGTGCGATTATGCACCTTGATGCAGCTCCTGTATTTTGCTGGTCAAAGTCTTGACAATATTGCCGTAGTAGTTGCTCGTTAATTCCGTTTATGTGAGAAAGACGACTTATTTAAAAGCATAGAAACTTTTTTTCACTGGCGCGTTTATGTTTGATCGTAACTTAAACTCCTTTTTTGAATGCAAAAATTAAACGGTTCCAAGTTTAAATAAATAAATATATATTTAAACTGTATCCAAATAATGGACAAAACAGTCGCATACGTCGGCCATATTCATTGATTTATGATTTTGCCATGAACCGTTTTTTACACAATAATATCAATACAAGGTGAACGTGCGGCTCGGCGACAATCACCCGAATGTTGCAAGTTCCAATCCCGTCGCCGCCGAATCACATGCCAGAAAAACAAAACCTAATACTTTAACGCGCCGGCCCCTGTCAGAAGCGCGTGCGATGCTGTTCACGCAGGTATGCAGTTTTCTCAATGTTCCTTCGTTGTCGTTTCATTTCGCGATGTACATACGCAATGTTTTACCAAGAGAAGCAAATAAGACAGGAAACGTCACCTCGAATCGTGTATTTCTTTATATTCATTTTCGTTGTTCTCCCTCGTTTCGATTTTTCGGCTATTTCTATTCATGGCATGTGCAGAGAAAAGCGGCCCCTCTGCAACAAACGATCTTATCGTGTTTTGTACCGATTTCACGGACGTCCAACACTTTTTCTTCAAACCATCGCGGTGCGCGTGTGCTATGTATCCATATATGTGTGCACACATACTTTAACCCCTAAAAACCCAGCAAACTGCATGTGTTTCTGGGTCCTAAACACAGCGCAGGCAAAATTGTTATCATTAAGTCACAACATGTATTTGTTTCGTCTCCAGTGCTACGAATACAAACTGACTCATGAAAGTCCGTTGTATTAAACCAAATTTCCATTGACCGCCCAATGCTGATTCACTCGCGGACGTGCGCCAGACCGTTGCGCGTTACGTCATCATTAGACGTGACGTCATACCTGCATGGGTTTCAAGAGTGTGTTTTTGTTGCTTCGTGTTTTTTTGCGGACCGCCGATCGCTATTATACTTGCTGCAGGCGAATAAAACGGTTTCAATTCAACTAACTGTTGTCGTTTATTGAGGTTGGGTCTGTGACGCTAAAGACGTTTGTGCATTGGTTTCTTCATGACATTAAACTTCAACTTGATGTCATTTTTTTTTGACGTTTTTTAATTATACTTAATGGTAAAATTTTAATAATTTTATGTGCTTCTATTGCTTTCAACAAAAAAGCCCTAATTTTGCCGTATTATTGCACCTGTTAATCGAATCATATGTGTTTATCTTATGTGATAATGTACTTTTTTCCTGTGCGAACAAGTTATAATTTTATCATACATTTCACTTTACTAACAAAAGAACAAAACGGTTCCAGATCCAACGCTCAGAAGCCCTTATAGCCCAGGAAGCTTTCCGGCCCTCTGAAATAACACTTTGGTCTCGAAGGGACGCTTTGGCGCGAACAGTTTATAATCAGACAGCGCGCGATTATAAACAAACACTAAAAAACAAGGGACCTGGTCCCCAGAGGCAACTATGGCGAAGCGCGATGGAAAGCTATTGGCGCACGCTTATGTCGTATAAGAGAATTCATTGGTGGAGGAACTTTTAACACAGCTAAGTAGACAGGGAACCCTTTGTGTGATTTGTTGCTTTGGCAAGTGGTTTTTAAGCTAGTAGGTGTTTCTTTTTAACAAGCAAATTAAAATTTAATTGTGGTCAATTACTTCGTTGTACGGAAAAAGGCTTAGTTAGTTTTAATTTACCGCATTGTGTACAAAAATATAGGAAATAGTCTGTGCAAGCATTGTTTCTACTGTATTAATTCAATTACTGGAATTGTAATCGCAGTATGCGTTGCGGGCTTTGGCTCCTCGTACCGCGCGCATTCAGATGGAGTATTTCAGGCGTAAATAAACGCCGTTTAGTGACGTGTCAATGGCTGCGTTCGAATATACAATCGCGTCTGGGCAAACGCGGCGTAAATGGCGCGACGTCCATTCGCCGTTAATTTCATCGCCGATATTTCCCATTCCACGCATCACAGTCTCATAAATTTTTTTCAACATCTGGACTAACTATTGACCGGTGATTGAAGGCCACACTTGGTAATTAAATTAGAGTAACATTATTCACAATTAAGGTCATATGCGTCTTTATGTCATTACTTGGGCGAACAAAATCACTTTACTAATAATCTTTTCATAAGTTGCATAGTAGCCAGGTCGTCGATGATGCCAAAAATAACATTCAGTTACGCCGTTAAACACTTTTAACGGTTCCGCAGTCCAAAATTGCATTATCAACGTAAGCAAGTCAAGTGAAAGAGAGAGTTCTGGATTGTACTCGAAATTGCTCTGACCAAGGGGGGGAAGCGCGCTTTGCCAAACCCACGGATTAACAAAAATACAATGGGGCATTATCTGATAATTGCACCAGACGTGAAAAGTAACAAGAAAATATATAATACCTCATTACTCATCGCTTTTAAACTATAATGTTTGTTTAAAAATTACCTGATAATTTTGGTCTTAATCATAAAGATATGTGGTCACAATGTGATTTTGTTGTGAGAAAGGTAATGTCCTATCACAATTTTGTGTCGTGAAATATGAGTGCACCTGGCCAGTGGTTTGAAACCAGCAGCTAAGCAAGGTCAATTGTTTCCTAAGACCTGCTATTGAGAAAAAATCCAAATCGGCTTACTGACAAACCACGACTTGATCTTAATTCCAGCTCAGAAACTGACCGAAAACGCAGTGTCTATCATGAGTACCAGCCTTGGATTAGATCACAGATAGTCTCCTTAATGCCAAGGTAATTTCACGCGAGGTTTAGATAATTTCCTTGCGGCCGTTTGTAAAAATAAAACCACAGCATTTCCATTCCTTAACCAAACTCAACCCACCCGCCTAGTTTCAAATGACGCGCGCGTTTGCCTGCCTTGGCTCGCCTCAGGCAGCATGAAAAGAAACTGCTCGTCTAATAGAATAATACACGTACTTCCTTAAAAGGGATAACAAAATGTACAATTGGATTGTATGCTAACATTTCACTACCTGCTGATACAATTTTGTAACACTACAAGATTAAAACGAAACACGATTAGTGATACAGTTGTAATAATTGAATTAGAATTTCAACATCTAAAGTAATCATTGTGATGTCACAAACAAAATGGCGAGCATTGTTCAGTCTCGCTTGGTTAGTTCTGAGGCTGGGCAGTGGGATGCTGATCAAGTCAAAAGTAGAATGATTTCTTTTGTTTAAGTATTATTAGGTTAGTGCAAACTTATTTCTTTGATAAAACATGGAGAAAAGACGATTAAACAAAACACGTGATTTAGGCTTTTATCTTAATGAGCAGTTTATCAAAATTGTGCATTTTTATAACATTGACCTGTCGAGGTAATGTGCATATGAGCAAGTTTTACAACGAGTCGTAAAAAACAGACATGTTTGTAACCAGTTAATTTACAGCACATTTTAAAAACACTAAGAAAACGTTAACTAGGCCACTGCACTTCATATTTTATACTTGGTGCTTGATAACTATAAAACAAGTTGGTCCGACATTTATGTTAACCGCAGACACCGTCAGTAAGTGTCAGTGAGTTCATCTGAGTGCCAAAACGATTTGTTCGGATGTTAAAGCCAGCCAGCCAATTTTGTGTATTCGTTTGCCATGTTGAAATCATGTAACCTAACAGGACACGAGCCTGCGCCGTCGGCACGTCCTATTGACATTTGCTCTTATCAGCGCCCAGCCATGCTTCTGCAGCAAGGTTTTGGCAGCTTTCGAGTGTTGGACGTTGTTTGTCAGATAATATTTACTGTCCTGGACAAGTGTTTGTGTTAAATATTGGTATAGAAAGTTGTTTTTTACCCGATTCCTTGCTGTATAAGCAGGTGCTCGAACAGGTGCACATTACTGGTAGTGTTCCTGTTTTATAGTCCAAACTGAATGCTTGAGAAAATGTAATAATGATATGTTTTAGGAACATCTGGCCTCATTGAAATATGTAAGAATTTCTGCAATTGTTTGAGAAATTTATTTAATTTGCTGTCATGTGCACGCAAAAAGTTTCATGCGAGAAAAACACAAAATATGGATATACTGGTTAACACTGTCAACGTTATGACGGTGTTTTCTTCAACTTTCAAGTTTACAAAGAAGAACTGTATCGTGGTCATCAGGTAACCTATAATTTCTTAGTTTAGTTTCATCTGTATTGTAGAAAAGCCTTATATTAATTATATCAATTTGGTTATGTTTTCCTGCAAAGGTAACTTTCGCATTTTGCCTTTTATATTGATGGAAGTCAAAAATTGGCGTGTTTTTGTGCATTGTGTTGACAATTGTTTTTTACATTTTTGTTTAGATGTGACTGTAAATTAGACATTTATTTAAAAATCGTGTTAATATGATTTGAGTATACCAGCTGCATGAAAAATTCTTTTTGTTGTTAAAAGTATTTGACAATCTTCTGTCCAGTAGGATTTACAATACTGGCCGTAGGAATTAACGCAATAATTCCCAACTTTCAATTTGTCCCAATTTTGGATTACCACAAATCACAAAATGTTTTGGGCAAATAACTGGGCGTGCTTGGTTGAAGTGGTTTTGTGTTTCAGACTATTGTTTTTTCGGTGTATAAATACTGGTCAAACTAACTTATTCAAGTAACTTCTCGTGTTATAAAACAGATGAATTGTTTATCGTTTCATTGTCGGTGCAGTCAGCGAATTCCAATATCTTGTTCATTGCTTCAACTAAGTGATGCCTTTTGAGTGAAACAAAATCAATTGATTTGCGGGGTAGGACCAGAGCGGGACATTTTGGAAACAGAACAGCCCTCCAGTTAATCCCTGTGGCGTCGTTACGATAATATCGCATGGGCATGGGTTCATCGTTTCTTCCATTTGGGTATGCACTGCTGTTTATTTGTGTAAGAACACGAAACTTCTGGACAAACCAGTAGTGGGCCTATTGCGTTGAAACTTACATTGCTTTATGTAAAGTGACTGGAGGTGACAGTATGGTCTTGTAAACTGTAAGAGGTTGATTTGTTCGTGGTTTGGGGTGTTTGTGTAAGCCGGCTGATTTCTGTAAAGCAATTACAGGCAGTTGTCAACAAGTAATTGTACCTTGCTGTTCTACACAACAAACTTGCAAAGTTAGAACAAACAAAACTGCATTAAACAAAAGTGTTAGGTGAACAAAAAGGCAAAGATCCAGCTTGAAATGTATTGCCAATATTAGGTTATCAAAACGTATATGATCAGTGCACTGTAAACTATTGTTTATCTTGCATCATGAGAGGTTTAAAATTCCGGATGTTTGAGCTTTATGAGTGCTTGAAATTAAAATTGTTTAATTTAATGGTAATGCTAATTAATAAATACTTTTAAACGCGGAGCTTTGTCAGTTTACGGTATTGAAGAGGAAATTAATTTACACGATGAAAAAATTAAGCTGATTATCATGTATACCTTTTTTTCCTTTTGTGGGTTGTGTTTGGCTGTGAGTATGATGGGATAATTCAAAACAACATGTTTTTCCTTTTACCTCCACACAGAAGAAAAAATGGGAGTAAGGTCTATGAAAAACAACATGTCGTGGCTTAAAGCTAATGTGCGGTTAAATCCGAGCCACACTTCCGAATTTAACATGTGCTCCCGCAGCGAGGCCAAGCTAAGCGTGCGAACTCTTTGCTTGGCATCCGGGACCATTGTCTTGCTTCCTATGTGGTAACCAGCGTGGTGCCCGATTATGATGTCACAGTGGCCAACTTCTGTTTCGTAATCCCAGCATATGTCATAAAGTTAACGGGGCTTAGGTGGGCTTAACGAGCGTCGTCAAATCGCGCGTAAACTGTTACCGCACCATATGTTTGACAGGGGAGCAAAAAAACTTGTTGTGTATTCTAATACAGTTTGTTTCAACCGTCACATATTTACAAACTTTATTGCAAAGCAATTATCTTGCGAACCGTCAAATACTCCAAACCAATAAAGGTAAACCTCAGATGTATTAGGGATTTAGAAGACTCTTGAAATGATTGGTACATCCACAACTTTTCTACCTTGTCAAGTATTCGTTTAACGTATCTTTGAAACAAAATTGCGCAGAAGTTGTTCACTGGCCTATGAGGCATTTAAAACGTTTGTTTCCAAAAAATTGTATTACTGTTTGTTTTCGGCCTGGAAATGTACTTTTTTTTAATTTTTATAAAATTTATATTTGTGCTTAAGAAACTGTGAATTTTGCAATTCCTGAATTAAACTACTTTAAGCTTTCGAGGGATTTTTGCGTTATTCAATATTTTTCAACATGCACAACATTCGTTCCTTAGCAACTTGTGCATACGATAAACAGCAGTTCTACAGTAACATGGCGGGGTACTCGACTGTGCCACTGTGTAAAGGAAAACCAAACGTTGGCGCGCACCTTTGCTAAGTCAGTTAGAGACCTCGCGCCGAAAACCACGCAGTCGGAACGAGTGTGATTCTAACTAAAGCATAAAGAGCAAGAGAAAGCCAAGCAAGCCTACGCCTTTGTGTAAGATTCTCCTTTTACGCAAGAATGCCGGGGCGACCGACTTCTTTTGGCTGCGCGGTTGTGTACGGCAAAGTACCGTGGCCAACGTGATAAAGTTTGGATGGTCCCACAAGATGGACATATGTCATTTACGGGATGTTTGCTGGTGACGAGTAAAGCTTGGGATTAAGGAAATTACGCGACAAAAAAATGCGAATGTCTCGCCTAATCTCATAATACCATAATGGACAATTTGTTTTATTTTCGGGATGGTTTGTGTGATTTTGCCACGCGTCAATTAACCATCAGTGGTCCTTACTAATGCAGCGTATTAAATGATCACAGAAAAACATCCATTAACGATCAAAGTGCTTTTACTTTTGATGATGTCATTTCAAAAGGCTGCGGCAAAAGCTCCAATCGCTGGTTATGTAAATCCGACTTCAAATTGTGTGTGACAGTTTATTTTTTTTCATTAGGGGAATTAGTAGTGAAGGGAATGAACTGATCGACTGATTTGCTAAACCTAATGTGAAAAATTTGTTCCGACTTTTTTGACGTTGCAAAAAAAGAATTTGGTCCAAACTTAACCCAGTTGATTCAAAAAGTAATTTTTCCCCTCGAGTAAAGCATTACTATTTTCAAAAGAAATGCTGTTTTTTGGAACGCATTCTTACGTTTACGTTGTGTAACTACATTTCCCAAATAATTATTTTTTACCAACCATTAAACGCAAAATGTTTCTTGCCAAACGCCAACTTTTTGACCGACATCAATTTGTTTTCACACAAAATTTCAGCAACGATCTTCAACCCGCGGTCAGAACAGCACGGGGTAATTTGAACGTTTAGGAAATTTGTCGGCATCCAATTTTCCAGATCTGACCGCAGCGAAGAGTTTGATAACAGGCATTTTTTAGACCGCCAGACGACATTCGGTTTGACAGCGGGATTACGATCCCAATCTTTAAATAATTCGTAACCCCGGTGGTCCGAGTTTACCAGGCGGTCAGAATGTATCTGGCACACGGCTATCACGTATCAAATTTTTTGTTTTGGGTTAAATTTCTTTGTGAGCATTCGTATTTAAAAAGATTGAAGTTCAATGAAGTCTAAAATTTAAATTATCGATTAAATTAAGTCAACGATTAAAAATGGGTTGATAATGTTGGTTTTGGGTTTAACTCTTCAAGTGGACTAATTGTCGTTTTCTGAAATGTCTTGAAATAATCATCAGGAATTTCAGGACATCCTTACATTTAATTGAATGTACGTTTATGCGTTTTGCTAACTTATGTCATCAATGTGTTCGTGGTGTTTGTCACTAAACTTTGTATGATGAATACCTTAACTTGAAACGAATTATTTATTAGCTAAGAGCTATTGTGGATGTTTGTGTTTAGTTGAACATACTCCATCGACCCTTTCTCGTCTTCCCGTCGAGTTTGCTTGTTTCATTATTGCAAAGCAAATCGAAGGTAGTTAAAAATCGATGCAAACCTTTCCTGTCCAGCAAGTTTAATTAACAACCACCTCAACAGTGCCTACGGTTTCTCTGCTGCGCTCATGGTTCAGCAAATAATCCAAACACGGTCTCAAGGTCTACGAACCTTAACATAACTTGTGATCCGTGTTGCGTTAACTTAGCTTCGGAGCCTCGGTTTAGGGTCAACGAATATACACAGTAGCGTTAGCCAGGCGCCCAGATATCGTGTATACATTACCCAGGCCTTGCAACCCCAACGCTGCGGTAATACAATTAACGGATTATGTTGGAAACGAAAGGCCGAAGAAATTCCTCTCTTTCGTTGTTTTCTGGGTCGTTATAGGGAAAGTGGGATTAGGAAAATTAATTGATCGCCGTTGACCTGGCTTTCGTTGAGGTGATATACCCCTGGAGCAGCTGAACATACTTTAAACTGACCTTTGCCTTAGCCTTGCTCCAAGGCTGATTTCAAACAAAATTTTCTTTGTGCAAAACTGGTTCATGGCTGACCATTTCCCACGGACTGCAAACTTGAAGGTGGAAGCAGGTTTTTGAATTGTGCTACTTTTTATTAACTGCGTGAATATGTTTGCATTGCTATATATGTGTGTCAAAACATAAAAGAATGACCCATATTGAATATATGCTTCAAAATACGTGCAAACTACATATTCAGATTATACAATCAAAAATAACATACAATGCAAATTGGAGGTGGACTTATTCTAAACAGAAAAAAAGTTATTTTCAATAGGTACAATGTGTATATTATACTTAATGCTTTTTTTCAATAAAAAACAAGCTGTTTTATCTGCTATTTTAATGATAATTTGCCAACGTATCATGCACTTTTATACTTTATTGGAATGTGGTGGGCTTAAGTTGAGTTAAACAAAGAATTACCCTAATAAATATCAATGTGTCATAAATTGCTGGTGTGAACCGGCTGTATAACCAGCAGCCAAAACACTAACAACCGTTGTCTACTGTTTTGAGAACGCCTGCGATTCACGCGGTCGAATTTAAATAGAAATTGACGTGACTCTAATTGAATGTGATCCTAAACGTTGACAAGAACAGTAACTCGCGCCACCAAAGCACCTTCCATCCCTCTGCGCGCTAATTTAGCCGACTGGTGCGTCTACTGTGGTCCAAGCGGCTCATAGGCGCTTTATCACCAACGCAGTTGGGCCGCTAAATATAACCCAACGTTTTAGCTGGACTGTAAACTACAGCCGAGGCGCAAATCGGGTGTCAAACTTCATTTTCGGATCTGGGTAAGCGCCCAGACCTTTGCTTAATGTGTGGAAAAGAGAGGATAAACAATTGCGTTTCGACGTGCTTGTGTGGTCCGCGGGCCCGAGTGAAACCTCTTAAACGCCCTGAAATTCGCCCCGCGCGCGTTTAGCTGCCCTGGTGTCAGTGGCCAAACTTGGAGAGATGGAATGAGTTGTTTTGACCCCAGCTTGCCTCCATGTTGTGGTACGTTAGTCGTGCCCAATTGCCGGAGAAATTCAAATTTTATACATCCAGGCGTACAGGAAGTCAGTCTGTGATTCCTGGTGGTCATAGTCGGCACTGAAATATGTGGATACTGGTATAGGTGTTGTCCTTTGATGCATTTTATCCTTTTAATTCTTGTAGAAAACATTTACTTGCACTTTTACAACATGTCCACCTTATTATAGAGATAAATGATTGGAATTGTCTTGTGATTTCTGCGTGGGAAAGTGTAACTTTAATTTGATTTAAATGCTAGTTTTTAATTTGGATGAGAATCATGGCCATATTAGATACAAACAAAACCCATTTACGTGACTACATAAAATTAAGTCCAGAATAACGGAAAATTATCTATTTCCTTGATTACTGCGCGAATTTTTTCGAATGTCTATATATATTTTCTTTTTACTTTTCTAAATCAGATCAGACAAACAACAATGAATTCTAAACAACATCATTCGATGGCAACTGACTCACCTCAGATCCACAGACACTTACATGAGGTAAGCCCAGACGCATTTGTTGATTCCGCCATTTTGTTTACGCCTCGTCAAGCGCTCGACGACAAGCAGTTCACTGTGGTTGATTATGTCGTCACTGTTGCACAACAATGGAGTAGCGAATTTGCGGAAACGGATTATGGCCGCGCGGCGACGCTTTGAAGACATCGTTTGTGACGTCACAATTTCGCCTCTTATGTGGCGAACTATTGTTGAATTTAACTTTCGCGTTTTTTGTCAGCAGAATTACAAAATTTTGCGCACTTCTTGAAAATATTGGCTGTAAGTTGTCGTTGAAAAATATTTTTGAAATAACTGAATTAAGTTGGGGTAAAAATTTATTTATTAGTTGTTTAAAGTGATCTTGTTTCTACTGACTAGTGGATTAATACACAATATTAAACTAACTTGAAAACTATGTTTCTTGAACTAGCAACGTAACTGGTGTGTCGTGTGCTCGGGGCTTGTTTTTGTCCATACACATTATACTGCTTGACGTAACAGTTACTCTTGTGCGCCGCCAAGCGGTTGTTCGGTCTTAATGTCTCCAATTCCATTGAACACATAACTAAGTTTCCCTTTAAATTTGCTAGGTGTGATAAATTTGTAAAAGTTAATTATTGAATTGTTGTGTTGTGTCTAACAATGGGTTTGTATCAGTGTGGACTATAAATTTATCCAAGCTGAGCTGCTGTTACTCGGAAAAGTGGTTAATCAACATGTATATCATCAGCAAAGGCTTAAAACAACAAATTACCTGATAAACACAACTGCCGAGCAGAATGCGGCCAATCTTTTAAACAAGCGCTATCTATTACGTTTAGGCAACAAACAGATGAAAGATTCGAGGTAAATGTTTGGATTTAGGCGGACCAAGCGAGACACGTGTATTTGTTGAACGAAATAACATAAACGTT
Organism: Ascidia mentula; assembly: GCF_947561715.1. NCBI lineage: Eukaryota > Metazoa > Chordata > Ascidiacea > Phlebobranchia > Ascidiidae > Ascidia > Ascidia mentula. Next base: position 15,867,509 of record NC_138568.1, on the reverse strand, counting down.
GTTTTTCAGAAACGTTATTGACAGCAATCGGGTGTTGCTAGATGAATAACACAAACACTTATCACTAGTGGACTTTGAGGTTGTATGTCTGAAATCAAAACGTTATTCTTGAAAAAGGTTTAGTCCACAAGGAAAATTCGTTTGACTCTTTTTATTAAGATGCTAATCAGGCAATATATGCGATGTGTCTGGAACTTTCAACCAAGCCCTTTTTTATATATTTTCAAAACAGTACTGAGTGATTTGTATGCAAATTAGATGGGACACCTTTTTATGCTGTTCGGTGTACGGTGTTGGTAAATAACTTGCTTAACACACTTACTCGCAATAACTTCCGTTCCTTCTTACGACCGAACCGCTGAACTCTTGCGGCCTCAGCCAAGTGCTTTTTTGTAGTTGTTTTTGGTCGTAGGCGAGAGAGCGAAAAGTAACAACGCATTACGTTCGTTTTGTGAGTCACCGCCTACGAAGTTGGAACGCAACATTCGTCTACTGACAGATGATGGTGTGGTCGATAGGATGACCACAATTGATGTGTGGCCGCGTGTTTTGCACTTCGAGGTGTGTTTGTCAGGCGTGCCTCGGTTTCAAAGCCGACCATAGCGTTGTTTAGATGTCAGTGGGAACACGGGATTCAAAGATTCCACCGAGGTTGTTTTAATGTGTTTTTTCCTGCCATTCTGCAGAACTTTTGTTGAAAACTTGTTTTCAGAGTGACAATTGTAAAAAAGTATAGGTCACAATTGTTTTATGAAAAATAATTTATTGTTAAAATCATAAGCCGATTTTGTACGCGGTTTCCGTCGACAAACTGCACAAAAACGTGGAAGATCATTAAAGATGTTCACATGTCATATAACGATTCCTCAAACTTTCATTCCTTCATCTTCGTCGAACACCCGCGCGTGTACATGGCTTCCCACAAGATGCCGAAACCATTTAAAACAGGAAGTGAAAATATTGAAATGCACTGACCGCAATCCGTAAACGCGCTTGGTCCTCATTGCCACCTCCGCTTGTGTCTATCCGCATAAGCTTAAACGCTCCTCGCCAATAACTTTACGCATACTCTGGACCATGTCCCTGACAATCTATCCGTGTGTCTGGGAGTTAATCCCCCGTATCAGGACGCCCCATTTCACCAGATAGACTCATTGCTTGGCTGGCTGTTCCAGGAGGCTCTCCCTTACAAGCGAACGACAAATTCGTTGCTTTAATGCGGTTTGTTGCGCGATTTTCAGTCACTCTTAACACGACAAGGACTTTGAGTTCAAGGACTTGTGATGCTCGATGAGCGAATGATGAAAATATTCGCCTTATGTGCTTCGACTTTTATTTTTGAGCTAAAGGGACATATTATCTTTGTAGTATGGTAGTTGGATGCCAAGTAAAGATAATTTCTAATATATCGCAAATTGAAAAAATGTATTAAATCTTTAAACAGATGGTCGAAACTGTGCAGTATTGATTATTATGGCTCTTTTGATTCTTTGAAATTCTGTATCGCTACAGAAATATATAAATCAGCTTTACTTGTAAACAGTAACTTCATTATGCATTGTAAGTTGTAAGAAACATACACATTATACACTAGAGGTCACTGTTGCAGTTGTAGCGTTTTGTTGATGTAACCGTGACAAATATTGAGTGGCAAAATCTATTGGAACAAATTAAATAGTTGTTATCCATGCCAAGCATATTTAAAAAAAAATTAAGTCACAACGTTAACCATTCAATGTCAAGCTAGAGGAAATGCTGTCAAACATACGGGCAGTAGTTTCAATCCGTTTTCACATGATAAATCATAGCATTATACCAGCTTAAACCGACTCATCTCGATCGCCGATATACCACCAGTGTTGTCAAAACCACGGCTTTTGGCTTTAGGCTAATCACATCTAAACACAGGCGGTGGACGCGAAATATCGCGATAAAGCCAAAGGCAATGTCTCGATACTCAAGCTGATGGGTTTACAGTCAGCAGTGTGCGATTTGTACTTGGATTAAGTCTGTTTTATTGGGATGCTAAACAGACTTTTAGTGTTGCTAGTAAACCTGATTGTGTAAATTTAAACACGAAAGCTTTGCCGCCGCAAAGCAGAAGTTCTGACTTGGTAGTTGAAAGTCTTCTTCTTAACTTATGAGGTGACAAACACAATATGTACATTTTAATGTATTTTTATACGAACAGTATTTTAAAGTTTTTATTTAGCGACACATCACAGCTTTAATCATAACTGTGTAATAATTTTGTGGCTGCTAACCACCTTTTTGTAATTGTTCAGTTACGGGTTTTGGATAAACATTTAAATTAAAGTCAAAAAGTTTTACGCTCAGGTTCATTTATTTATTCTCAAAACCGTGTCTTGCAAGCAACAGCTTCAAACCGTCTTAGTTTGAAACAAATGCTAATACAGCAAAGCGTTTTGATTTTTGGTTTAACTTTTTCAGAATTGTGTATCTACCCCGCAAGCGTTCATTTTGGTTACGCTTTGTATTGTATGTTTACAAGTGTATCACTCACAAGCTCAAATATTCATGCAATAATCCCCACTCACTCTCGGCGCTATTATTCCCACTTTAGTTGTTTTATAAAGCGACAAAGAAACACATGCGGCAACCGTTGAGTTGATCCCCTGTTTTACCTTCACCAATCTTTTGCTTCCATTGTTATTGTGCAACCGGAATTCGTAAACCCTTCAAGTAGCATGGTTATGGATGGGTAATCCTTTGCAACTGCTTGCTTATTGTGTCAGTGGAGACTTTCATTGTAGCAATTTGTGTAATGGAGCTATCATAATTGCAGCTGATTACCCAACAATAAACATATGCTTAGTCATCGAATCGAAGCCTTTTGTTCTATCGCTCCAATGTATTTTACGTCATCAAAACAATAATACAGTATGTACAGCATGCAATACATTTAAAATTTATGATTAAATAACCTTAAATAAATCTGGTACATGGGATGGATTTCACAAAAACGGTTATGTACCCTTTTGTAAAACTCTACAAACTTTCCTTTAAATTTTAAACACCAGGTGGCGACAAACATGTGTATATGGTCATAAATTTTCATTTGTAGTTTTAGTTTACATTGTATGTTTTTAAAAACATTGACAAACATACAATATGTTTGATCTTTAAAATCGTGGTTTGATGATGAAAATTGCAATTGGCGGTTTAAGTGTTCATAGTTCTATACTACCTGCGTGACATTAAATTTATTTTTTTTTAAATTAATGTTAGGTCCAAAATATCGTTCAACTGTTTGCCTAAGTTTACTTTACACACTTAAACATCAGCATTTATACTTGTGTATTTTGGGTGGCCGCCATTCGCAGACAGATGTCGCTGTTCAACAGTTGCACGTAAATGTCACATCAAAATACTACATATCAAAAGTCCGATATTTGCACGCCCTCTGGAAAAAAGCGCGTCTCCAAACACCTGGACTTGTTCGTGAGCATTCAAAATAGCTGCCGCAACTTGACACGATGCTTCTCTATGTCGTCACAATCACTCAACACGTCACACGCGCTCCCTTGACGCCTTTTAATATCTTGTCATGCGTTGTTGGGTCGTAGCTCTGGGTGTGAAGAGAGACGGCGAAATTATGTTGCTCTTCTGTCATCTTCCACGGTTTTTGTTACATTTGGGCATTGACGCCCTTTTTAATGTGTGCTTAGCGATGACATGTTGCCTCTGGACTGTTCGGGCTATTAGTTTTCAATGAATTTTGTTCGGTTTGATGGCTATGCAATATGGTGGTTCAACTTTTTTTGGTCGAAAAACAGCCTGCAGTGAATATTATACCTGTGTATGCATTTAACGAATTATCCTTAATGAAGCAAATCAAGTTTTAGGTTTTAGCATGGCTTATATAAACGACATTTAAAAAAAAGAATTACATTACAAAACTGACTTTCAACTGAACTGTGAGAACCGTTTGTCCAGCAAACACTTTTTGGAATTGCAGTCAACCAACTTTTAGTGTTGGGGACTAAATTAAAAAGTAGCAACCGAAATATTCAAATATTGTTCAACATTTGTTTTACATATAAATACCTAATTGAAGTTATAATTTTGTGATTTATAATACACTTTTTATCGTTTAGGTGCAATGATTTTGAATTGTTGTGGTCTGTCTTTGCTACATCGTATATATTAAAAACCACTGAGATACCTCATAGCAAATCTGTACACTTTGATACATTGTTATATTTTTTGTCCCAAAAAAATTTGTTCCATTTTTGTAACAGAATCCACAAACAACGTTTACAATTTGTTGTTCTACTGATAGGTGGCGCTGTTGCATTAGACTTTTGTACGCGGAAAATCTTTCTTGTACTTGTTTAAACGTTTTTAAAACTATTTTGCAAAAGTACTTGATTTTAGTTATGTAGTATCGTGTAACCAACCACACGACCATGCCAAATAATAACCAGGTGGAATAAATCCACCAAGCAACGCAGTTTCGTGTTAAATTGTTGTGACCAATCATCAGGTTAGCAATGTATTAATTTGATGCGGAAATATCAATAAGACTATATGTTTAAACCGTCTACTGTAATCAATTCAAGTAGTAGCTTTGCAAGTGGTAAGTGTCAGTGGGTTTTCCATGGTTGCTCGACGCTCCCAACAGTGACCCCCTGTGGCCACTTTCCCAAAGTACTTCAAGTGGCATTGTGCGAAGGTTGTTCCGTTCGTTTGGACACAGTAGAAAAGACTTCATATCCTTTTGTGGACCCGAGGGCCATTGAAAGCAAGCCCTAAATGCTCCGTAGGCCCGCGCACATATAACAACGCATTACGCAGCTCCGACTGTGGTGTTATTTTAATCCGTCAGCTCACTTTCGATTGTTTAGTGCTCGTCCCGACCTGTCTCTCTTAATCCATGGCACGGGGGTGCACCTATGGTATTAAAGACGGTCGGTTTTTAGTCTCGATTTGGACTTGAAACAACAACCGTTAGCGCGCAAATAAACGCGTGGATGTGCTTCGTTGACTTTGGTCAACACAAAAGTGTATGAAGTTTCCTTTCGTCTTCGCACTGCGGGATATTGTTCCCTTGACCTAATTGTTCACTTCAATGTCTTTGTGCTTCCATCGTAAACTTGTGGGCTCCTCTGATGTGATTTGTTCTTCCAAAAGATAGTTTTGTTCCTTGTTAAATGTGGATATGTGTGTATTTGAAGTTGGATGGCAGTTTGTATTTTAAGTGGCTCATTCGGTAGACCAACATTAAAAAATTACTTTCCGAAATTGTTCTTACTATGGTCAAGAGGTGTGATAAAACAAAATTATCAATTTCCAATATTTAATAAAACCATGTTTTGTTGAAAATTTTAAAGAAGATTGGGGTAAGATCAATTCAAAAAACTATAAAATGTACGGAATTTAATTTGTTTCAAGCGGTGTGAGAACATGTGTGATATCAAAAGCAATATTGAACACTGGTGGGGAATATGATCACATTATTACGAACCGCATCGCACTCAAAGTCCCAGAAACAATATCAACATAATCCACTGCGCCAAGAGGTCGAAACTGGTAGAAAGGATTCATATAACTAAACGTCATTAAACGTGCCGCAAAGTTTCATAAACACAATCCCCTTGTATCGAACACAGCATCATCTGCCAATCTATCCAGCACCCTTGGGCTGCTAGAAAGCCTTTAAGACCCAAAGGCTTGGTTCGGATCAGAAATAACTGCAAGCAAGCGGCCTCTTGGGGCGTCCTGGGCGCCGAAGGTTACTTTGATTTCAACGCTGAAGCAATTTGCTCTAAGCTCGTCGGCTTCTGTGTTAGTTCATCATGTTGGTGGTACTCAGTATCGACCGTCCCGTGTTGAGATTAATTGTTGATCCTTGTAGTTTCTCGTGTTGAATAGAACAGAGAAAGTTGTGACTTGACAAGTGACTGAACGGACACAAAACTAAAATTCGACTGACTTTATTTCAACCACATGTCTCCAACTTTCATTTTTAAATAGGTTTGCCACAATATCGTATAGTCTACAACTTGTTGTAATCATCTTTGTTACCCAGATTTTTGATTTTATTGTCATGGCTGCAGTTAAAGAAATCCCGACTTTTTATTCACATAAGTGTTATAATATATTAAATACTCTCATAATGTATACAGTGTTACATTTTATACAAAATTATTGTAATTTGTTTTTTAGAGAGCAGCAATGATTACAAACTCTTGATTAATACAAGCAACGAGACGCAAAAAGGTAAATAGTGGGTGCTTCGTAAATTCAAACAAAAACATCACACAAAAAAAAGAGTTTCTCCATATTAAATGTTCTGGGCGTGTTATGTATATTTCATTAATTGTAGATTTTTTGCACAATGTTATAATTGCTTACATTGCAATAATTTTATTTACAACGGTGACAATGTTTTAATTAAATATAAGTTAGAGATAAAAGGTCGGTTGTAATTAACTTAATGGTTCTTGGTTTGACTAATACCACAAGATCAATGCGACGATGGGCGCATACCTATTTATACTATTTATTTATACACTTAACGTAACATAACTAAATTGGTACTGCAGCCAACTGTATATAGTGTTACAAAATATTCCCATGTGGAAAATAACCTTTTAATCGTGTTGCAACGTTGTCATTTTTAACTTTTTGATAAGCAGAGTCCGCGACATAATGAGGCAAATTCAAATCAAATACAAAAATATCACGATGGTAAAATTTTAAATCTTTTTTCGTGCCAACTGTGCATCATGTATATATGTAAAGTACGAAGTAACGTAATTATCCCTTGTTCGAATTCCAACTTTGTTACGGTGAAATAATTCCTCTTTAAACCCAAACCCACCGCCAAATAAACTGTATGTTGTTTCAGGCAGGGGTCAGTTTGTCGAGCCCCCAGTGGGGTCAATGCCCCATGTTATTCACCGAAACAGGCTGACGACTCACGGCGATAACCAAATACTCATGACCGCCAACTAGAACTTAACCTATGTTTGAGGAAAAACACTACTTTTCTTTCGCCGAAGTTGTCCAATTCTTCACTGTTTAATATATCCTGACCCACAGGGTGTGCTCCCGTTTTTCTCTTGCTTATATCTCCGTTGTTTGCCAACTCAGCTCGGACCAGGTCGTGTGCCCACGACCCCGCTCCGGATTAATCGATCTTCGAGACGCACCCGAGACAAATCCCATCATTCAGCCCTCGCCCCTTACGCCCCGAATCTCGCTTCTTGCTGTATTTGTTTGCCGAGCAATCAAACCGCGCGAAGACGAACTTTGAAGGTTGGGAGCGCCGAAAGAAGTTTCGAAGGTATTAAAGGAATGGCACACCGATTAGTCAACCGAATTGTAAGGCGAATTGGTAGATGTATAACATTTTGGTCAACCACACCGCGTGCCTTTGGTGTGAGGTGTAAATAATGAAGGTCTCCTTATTTGTCGAAAACGGATTTTGGTTTAGGTGCCAGGATAAAAAATTATACTTCGCTACTTCTGTGTGGCTCGAATATTCTTCCAAATAGCCTACAATTCTCTAATACTGAACTATCATAAATAGAAAAATCAACACATCTGCCATATACGCAATTGTTTGAAAAACGCAGTAATATTTCATGCAATGGCATGATTGTTTGAAAAACGTGTTTTTAGTAAAGCAAAGACCTGTTAATTAGTTGACCGTCAATTTTAACAAAGGTTTCGAATAATAAATATCACGAAGATTCCAATTAACGACTTCACACTGACATTTGTAAGTAGTAAACCTTTCGGAAACACTGCGCGTCCCCGCACAAATCTTGCAATATAAGTTGCACCTTTCGAACTCCGTGCATCGAACAACACAGCGAACCTGACAGGAGTTTGTTTGCACAGCGAACGGTTTCCGGTGGAACACCCGCACATAGAACCCAGGAAAAAACGAAGTTAATCTATGTCAAGAAACCGCTGCATCACACGTTGTAATGCAAAGCAGGGCCGGGGTACGGGTCCTTGATTGTCGGACTGAGTCCCATTTCAAAAAAGCGCAACTTCCACCACAGAAAAACCTTGATGTTATGCTTTGGACATTTGCGATTCGTGCAAGTGTAAAAAACGTCTCGTGTCATATATGATGAACGAGCAAAGCGCTAATGCACGTAACGAGATACGTTATATGAACTATTAGTCCGAATTTTGGACTGTATCGCCTGTTTACCTCACAACATTCGCACACACGCCGATGGGGCAAATTCACGTCAAAATGTGACAACGATTTCACCGTTTAGATTTAAGAAACTAACCGAGTTTGGGTAAAAAGTTGGATGAGTGTCATATGAAGCGCTAAAATACCCTTTCTTGGTTGTGTTTAGACGCATTCTGACCTAGCTGGAAATGCCAGTTGTGACAGAAATGACTTCGTACCTCTGATGATGAATCATCTCTACCTTTAACGGGGGTTGAAGTTTGCCTTTCCATTTTTCCACCAACACATTTGGTAAGTGTGCTAATCTCTCATTTCTTAGCACGTTTTAGCTGCTCGTGACTTTTTGGACAGAAAGTTGCATAATATGTACCTAGCAAGGCTCGGCGAATTACGACTCTTTGGTAACTCGTAACACAAGGCCGCGCAAACGTGAAGTACTCAAGAAGTCACACTTGACATTGTATGCGAATCAGCACAACAGGACATACAGTGTAATAATTTTACCGCGTCAGGTTTTCCACTTAAAAACTAAATTGCGACCAACACACGAATAAACTGAGGGAGAATTTCTTGCACCGAATGAAAATTTGCTACCCAATATGGTTTATCTATAACCACAGAAGTTCTACGTTTAGCGACAAATGTTGGTATACCTTGTGGGTTGTATGAACTTCATAATTCATTCTCACGCCCGATATGCACAGCGTTGTGTGGCACTCAAAGGTATCCATAACCCAGCGGGGATGCTAATTTATTTGTCCAGCTCGTTATTTATACTTTACCGAGTATAATCTACTTCTGGCCGACAAGCGAAATTGGCTTTTCCTAAGACCCGAAGCGCGCCGAACGAGCGGTCGGGAATCTGGGCGGATTTGTTTTTCACACAACGCGGGCTGAGCAACCAGATCGGACCTCGCGTGAAGCTCCCGCCAAATTGCCGTTATTTTGACGCCAAACGCTGCGTGACTGTTTAAACAAGAGGCCGACTTGCTTCGTTGCAATCGCGGCCTTTCGCCCTTTTTTACGAGGCTGGACAATTTCGTCCCTTCCGCCTCATTTCTCACCGATTTTTCCGACTCCATTCACCTCGTCCTGTACAATAAAGGCGACAGGCCAATCTGTCGGCGTACCCTTACAATATCGCGAAGGAATTTGTCTCCATTCGCTACAAAATCGTCCCAGGACCCCACTACCCCCCGCACAGTGAAACCCACTTGAGCAAACACACAGTCCATATTCTTATTGACTCACCTTCCGCCGTTCGTTGAAAACGAGCACAGTCGTCAAGCGCTCGGCGCTGTGTATATTCGCCTCGGGGTTTCATTTTTCGCGCGGGGTCGAAGGTCAAGCGTTCGCTTTGCGCTTTTAGCACGAACACGCTGAAAGGTGAGATAATCCGCATGATTCCACAAACGTGGTGTTTTGAACGAAACAATACCGACCGAAGGTAAATACTTGAATGAGTAATTGTTCCACAATCACCCTCTTACTTTCTCATAACGTCGTAAAAACAAATTCTGGGAAATATGTTTGTCTCATGCAGTTTAAGCCCGAATTGTTGCACACAACCATTGCGCGAAAGTAAGAAAAAGTTGATCAATAAAAGAGCATAACCGCGACCGACGTTGCATAACAGCCAAAAAATACCCCAACAACACTTTCATCGATCAATAAGCTTTGCGACGTTGGCGTGTCACCAAAGAAAAAACGTGGACAAAAGCAAACGTTGCAAGCTCGTCCAGATGCATATCGTGATCGACCCTTCCATCTGTATCAATTTCTGTCATAAGTAATCGATTCTCAAATCACAATCTCGATTCAATCAAATCGCCGATATTGACACCTCATATTTTACGCCTCACGATATTTTCTTTCGGACGATATGCAGCAACAGAAAATCACGCGAAGTGACCGAAAAACTATTTCGCGCTTATTTTCAAAATATATCCTGTCCCATTAAAACACTTCACCGTTATTGTAATCTCCAATTTACTGTAATGTGGGTGGGCAATATAACAGGTCATGAATGGTTGTGTAAAAAAATCTTCAAAACAAAGTTTTTATTCAATCCTCTCTAAGATTTGTCCTCATCATTAATTTCCGCGTGGTCAATTAAGATCGTCTTAGAAAATGCGAGCGTCCTTGTTTCTAAGATTTGTCCGCTTGTTTCTGACTAGCTGTCCTTATATTTAGGCACTTTTAAGTTGGCCACATGCGTCATTATTTCCAGTGTATATTGTCTCACACAAAGTTCAATAAAGCCCGTGTTTGCCAACAAAATTTTTTCGACAAAAATATCTTGTTCAAATATTTGTAAAATGTTGTGGCATTTCAGGTAAATGTCATTACTTTTAGTTCTTATTTTCAGTTTCACATCAATGTCAGCAGCCCTGGTAACAATTCATGACATAATTCCCATGCATATTTAACTTACTATTTGAGTGTTTTTACATTTTAAAGACGCGTTAGACGCGCTTATTTTTAAAAAGTATCGTAAGTCATACCCCTTAACCGCAGCTTATACAGCTGTGTAAACTTCCAATTTCACAAAACTATTTACGGCAATTGACCGCCTCCATCCGTTATAATTTTTTCTTCACATGGGTGGCAAAGGTTGGTAAGATTGACTTTATGCTAACGACTGTAATTAAGGCAGACTGGGGACCACCCACAACCAAGGGGTCTCCTAAAAAAGTACCGACCCTTATGCAATTAGCCACACAGCAAGATGTCGCACTCATCCACGCATGATTCCTATACGTTTGGCCAGTATTTTCGGTGTTCGTGTTGTGCCCATTCTGCTCAGGAACGCGGTGTTGATACGGTTGTTGTGGTCAATTTGGCGCATAGAAAAACACCGGTATGTAAGTACAAGCGAACCTATTGTCCAGCGATGTCCAGAAACGCGCCCTAACTCAACTGTTTGTCCGGAAGCGGGTGCTGCGAAAACAAGACTACCGCTTGTCATCGCTCAGCAGCGCCTCTGGTGACCGAAAAGACATTGTTTTGTGACGCATACGTGATAGATGGCACACGTAGTCAGGCTACCACGAAATGCCTTGTTTTTACTGGTAAACAGCAAGATGCAAGGCAAGCACCGCAGTTCAAGTTCGTTGTTGGTAACCGCGGTGTAATTTGAAGCGCTCTTTCCGCGCCGTTGGCCTAACGAAATCAACGAGCTTTGGAAACACGCAGTTTGCCGGTACCCACGCTGCGCTGTTTGTTCTGTGACGAAACAATGGCCATTCTTTGCGCGCTGGCGTCTGGCCAAGGCCGTTCTACCTCATTAATCCTCGCGGCTCTTTTATTAGGGAAAGGCACGCATTAGCTGTTGAACTTAGAAGTTGATGCTGCATTGGCAGAAAACCGCTAGACCCGCTTTATACATTTTCGGTCCTCAAGAGCGGTTACTGCTGGCCATAATAAGGCACCTCTCTTCAACACAAATAACTCTATCCTAATTGCCTGTTAAGTGCCGACAATGCTGTGTTGACGGCTGTGCAGAGGCAAAAATAACCATACACCCATCGCCGCCACGCAAAGGATGATTTATCGCCTTTTTGCTTTTATGTGGCCGCCTCCATGCATGGGGTGTTGATTAATGCTCGGACTGAAATCACCCAAAGAAACCAATGAACGTCTTGGGCCTGTGTTCCCGCGCAAATAGCTGGAATGCTGACTGAACCTAAATTTCTAAAGGAGTGAATTTGTGAAATGCAAATACTGCATAGAAGTTAAAAAATTGCATTTAAGATTTCTTAAAACAACCTTTTAAATAAATGCCCGCTATATTATTATTGTTAACATCAAACACCAAATTTTGCTTTTGTCGTTAAGGTTTTCAAAGTTTATCAGCTAGTAATCGTAAGCGGCTCCAACAGCAAAACCATTTTTAACCGAACCCAATAATATGCTTTTTGCATGAAGGAAAACCCTTGAGGCAAATACATACCATCCTCAATAGCACGATGTTATCCTGCAAGTCGGCCAAAAACCAGTAGCTTTCACGACCAACGATTACCAGCCGCACACAAATCCTTTAATACCAGGTCCTCGATGAGCCAGATCATCTCCTCGGCCTGTTTGTATTGAGCAGCAACTTTAAACGAGCGCTTAATCTCACGCGGGCGCGCTGGATTAGTGCGCGCGCTGACCCGCGACCAACGTAACAAAGGATTGATTGCGACGTCACAATGCCGCGTTCGAAAACGTTCAATAGCTGTTGAACCGCAAGACCCTGGAGAAGGCGTTATAGCATGAGTTGATGGCACATATTTAGGCTGGCCGCGAGATTAAACAGGCTTAGCAGGACAGATAAATTGACTAGCTACGCAAGGCTACAAGCAAAGCCTGTCTGGAGTTGTCCTGGCAGTGCCGGGTCCGTTCCATTTGAGTGCTCTTAGTCGACTGCGCACTGCTAGCTATAGGAAATCCAGGATCTCTTCACAAAATCCGGGTCTTACTGGCGGCCCGCGAAAGTGCTTTACAGTGGATTTACTCAATCCGTAAATCTGATACTCGAGCAAGTGATTGTCAGTGCACTTTACACTAATTGCTACAAACCTGTCGACCTGAATTTGACGTATTTTTTATGTTTTTGCAAACAGCTAGTGCGTGATTCCATTCAACGAGCAAACGGCCCACCGGCATCGCGCACCTCAATTATATTGAACATGCGGAAAAATATTATTCCTCGATTTATTATCCAACGAAAAGTTTCCAAAACAACTGTCAATAGCATTTAAACCTGACGTTACGACACGTTTACCCAAACTTTAATCCAAGTAATTGCCAAACAGAAACCACAAAATATATAAATGAGTTCTTTCATATTAAGTTTCGTCCAAACCACTAACCATAGAACTTTCGAAAAATTTCAGATATGGCCGGTTTAAAAGCACACTCCTTAGTTTCTGGTTCCATGTCACTGTTCACAAAGGTCAAAGTTTGTATTTTGGTTTTTGCAAGCACGATGGTCGTGTTATGTTAAGACGGAGTTTACTTACCAAACAGCATATCCGGGGGCGCCGAAGGGCATTGTTTAAAGGGTAACGTGCGATAGTTTCATTCTATTTTCAATGCTTTTGGTTTAGATGTAACTCAAAAGGAGGTATAAGCCCCTCCCACAGTTTTTACCCTTTGCGGTGAAATCTTGTCTCCTTTCATATATGTTTTCAATCTCCAAATTCGTTTATCTTCAAAATATTTTGCATTAAAACACAAACAAACGGCGTTTGTGTGTTGGTGTGAACTGTCTCAACCACGACATAACTTTGGCCTTAACACTTAATCCCGTGGCTCAAGCAATTACCACAACAGGCGATAGAGACCGTGCCTTTCCACGATCAATTGTTTGTACAAGAGCTTTTGTTAAATCAGCAAAGTGCCCGCTTTCGTAATCTAGCAATGGCTTTAAGAGTCACCATATACAGAACACTATAACGAGGCCTGTTTTACTGGGAATTGTTTTTGAAGGTGATCACATGCAAGACGTAGAGCATGGGCATAGCTCATATATTATTTGGAACAATTCTTACACACGTATTTTTAAAAACTCATGTACTTTTTCTGAGCGACAATAAATCCTGTTACTCCATAAAAGTATTATTGTTCTTTATTTCTTCATTACTTGATAAACTTTTCCAATAGTTTCTTATTTATCCGAAACATTGGAACAAAATAAATACGATAATATTGAATTATACCAAGTTTGTTTCGTAAAAATAACAACTTCAAATTGTTGTCATGTGAGTTCGTATTTCTAACGCATGAGTTTTAGTAATATTTCGCATGTCCATGTAAGGCATCACTCCCCATGTACGTGTGGGTCAAAAACAACGATACAACCTGACGTAATCTCCTACACGGCGACAAACAATCCAATATATCAACACTAGAAACCGCATTCCGAACTTCTCAACCCCTCCGTCCGCCGCCCACATCTTGAGTCACCCCCCTCCCCACCGAAACGACCCTCCATCACCATAAGAGTGACGTCACTACATCGGCGCCCGGCACTGCGCGATATCGTTGCTATGACAACACGATGGGTGCCCGATAAGGGCCGGGGCGCCCTGGAGGTTCATCGTGAGGGTAACGCAAAGGGGTGGTCCAGGACGATTGATGAATTTCTGTAAAATCTCTTTGTGTTCTGGGGCTGGGTTCGATTCTCAAACCCGATGTTTCGTAAGATAGGCGGAGTGCGGCGACCCCTAAAAGAATTCTGACCGTTTGTTATCGCCCTTCGCGGCGCTTCTTGTATTTGTGCAGCTGAAGGGTTGCGTCGTCCAATTATGGTAAAGTTTCGATAACAAATGTGTGATGCATAACTTGTGATGTTTACACAAAACACCGTTGTTGTGTGACTTCAGTCGTACAAGGCAATGTCTGTACAAGTATTGAAAAAAACAGCGTAAAAGTGGATTTGGAATATGAATATGAATGCCAAAGCTATTATCCTTCTCATTGAGCAGACGTTTCGAACTCAACTGTGTTCATCATCAGTGCTAATTCGGAATGGATTTGAATGATTGAACACTTTCATGAATATGTTCTCCAGATTGGAAAAAATGTCGTGCGCGGAGGATATATCCTCTATATGTTCTGAGTACGTTTTTGCAATTAATAATCACAATCTGAAATGCTGACAATGCTCCTTTGTCCACAGCCCGGTTTCCCACCTATGCCCCCATACCCACTCGATCAGTCAGACCAGACGATGTTTGGACGTCCACCGTTGGATTACACCACGTCCCAATCATTATTCAATCCTCTTACACCTCAAGTCAGCCGCACGCCCCGTGCTCTCAGGCAGAAGCGCTGTCTCGTTTTGTCGACCAATTCGTGACTCATTCCCTTTCGCACTGCTTTGGATGAACCATTACCCGCCCTGTGAGTTTCTCTTCACTTCCACACCGACGTAAGCACCCGTAAAAGCACTTCGGTCCGGAGGCCAGCGTGGTTATGTTGGTACTCTTGCTGTGTTGTCGTATCGCGTCGTCGCGAAGTTATTTTTCGGCTCGATCGATCACCACGTGTATCTCACGCTCAAATCAAACGTTTCACTCCCGGTCATTCGTCTCTTTTCCACTTCAAGAAATAGGTCAGAGGGCGCCACCTGTCGGCTCGAAACCACGCATGCTTGCTTGTGTGAAACAACAGTTTGAGAGAAATTTTTAAAACAAATTGAGTTTAATATCGGTTGTGCCTTGCATTTTTTGACAGACCCCTTCAACTTTCCAGCCGCACAGGCAACATATTGACCTGATTTTAATGTAATTTTATGTCACAAAAGTAAAACAATTGTACAGCAGCGCCAATACATCAAATTTGAATCAATTTTAAACATGAAGTTTTAGTTTTAATGCTTGCACTGCGTGATTCAAAATGTTCTACTGTATATCGATATATGATAAATGTGTCGTTTTTAACAAGTCAAGTAACTTGTGTATTGATTTCTGACAAACTTTTGAAATCTAACCCAAGCCCGTTTTTGCATTTCGTAGACTTTACGAGCGACGACACTTTAAAAGTTGCGACCTTCACGCGTTCGTCAGCCAACTCGACCCGAAACCGACCTTGGACGTTGAATTCAATCAGCCACAGTTCAACCGATCAATGCTCAAGTCGGAAGGTCGATTGGGCCTCGGTCGGGTGTTTGAAATTACTTAATTTCCTATGAGGCCCGGCTTAATTGCTACCGCTCGGTAAGTGATTACGTCGATTTTTGACCTTTCACCTTCGGTCGCGCTTGGGCGCTTATCTGTGTCCACTTTTTGTGCAGTTACCCTGTAGGGGTCTTGTTGAATAGAAGTTTTTTTTAGTCAACAACACACAAAAAGCACTTGTTTTAAAAACAGGACAGTTTAAGCCTGGTATTCTAATCCTGTTTTAAAATATGTGCATGCTTACGGAAATGGCAGTGCTTTCCAGGCCTTCGTCTGCAGTTTATGATTTCGATCCTTCCTAATAAATGCCAGAACACAATTTTGTCAAAAACTATACGTGGGACAAATTTTCACTTGATATTTATCAATATTTCGTCCTTTGTTATGTACGAAATCAAAGTGTCTCACTTGATGATGATAAGAGAGCATGCAAACGGAAAACTACGCTCATCGGTCAAATCTATACAAGTAAATGAGTAACCAAACATCAACCGCCCCTGACCACAATGGCCCAGCACAAGTGGCGTCAATCACATACGGCCACTGCGTCGATGACCCATCACATGTAACCCAGTGTCCACTAATGGTCTTTTCAAGGACGATTTCAGTGACCTCACCATACATTTTGGTCAGTTAGTTTGTTAAACAACGCTCTCCATCAAAAAATTGCCTGGGCGGTCAACAACTCTTTACTAGATGCAAGTAATCCATCTTAATCGACCAGGCTTTTGTTAGTTTCGACGTATGGCGCTGTCGCTGCTTTGAGCGGGCAATTGAGTGCTCTCCACCAGGCAGGCAACGCGATCTGCGGTTTGTGCTTAAACGAGGCCATCATTTCTGCACGTAGCCACAATAGTAGAATCGCGGTCGGCAATTCGGAGCGAGTTGGACGAAATAACAAATCCCCATCCTGATGCAAACGACTCAATTCAGTTATTACGACACCACGTGGTGTCGCCACAAGTATAAACAAACCATTATCTGCATTCTTGAGTGTGTTTTCGTTAAAACGAAAGTGCTGTTAACAAAATTTTCGAATTGACCTAATTTCCGTTCTGTAAAACTTCTCCAATATTGTTTCCTGTATAGTCCTTCAGTTTCATTAAAACACAACGCGTACTTAAGTAGAATCATTTAAAATGATATGTTTTCATTCTAGGTTTTAGCAAGTATTGAACCAACTGATTGACAGCAAGGGGAGCTACGACAACACAACTATTCACCCAAGGTACGCGACCACCATATTTACACCTTACGTATGCAACATACTCATAGTGTACATTTAAAAAGTGTATCCATTTAAAGTGAACAGGAAACCATTGATTTTGATTGTAACGTCGCGCTAGCCAATCTGATACTCACATTCCTATCGGCAAAAATTTACGGTTGTTCGAGAAGTTTCGGTTGAAAATCTTGATTTGATCAGCTCAGTGGTCTGTGGCTCTCCGCAAGCACAATTGACTGAAACCTGAAACTTTAATCAGACCAACACAAAATTCAGTGCCACCAGCATCAAAGCCATCAGTTCCGGCGTGCAAGTCGAACCAATCACGTGATTTTCCTTCTTAACCACAACTTCATGCGAATATGTTTCTTGAATCCCACAGTGGAATATTACATTGACCATGCCAAATATCCATCTGGGCCAGTGCGTTCAAACCCAATCTCTCATGAGAGATTATCTCGTCCCGATAACGTGCAAATGTCTCACTGTAAAATCTTATGCATCAACCATAAGCTGATATTGCAAAAACGTGTACAAAACAGATGATGTAAAAGTTACGTACAAAATCCGCTCGAAATACAATAGAGAGTAGTGCAGTGACTAAATTTACAAAATTTCATGATATTACGTTTGCACGGAGACAAGTCACTTTATTAACTTTGAAGTTGTGAAAGAAGCTCTATGATCAGTATTGCTGAAATAGAATAAACCCGACGTTACTTTTATCACTTTAGCCAAAGAGTTCGTGTTCTAAACTTGTATCATGGCGGTCAACGGTGATTTTGGCGTGCTACAAACCTCGTTGGTAAAATTTGCAACTGTGTTTCGAAATTTGCTTAAAAATTAAGACAAACGTTCTCCACCCACCCATTGACCTTTTCTGCTTAAATCCGTGCACTAAAAAAGAATTGACCCCCATCACTGATAATTTGGACAACCCCAAACCCGTGCATGTAATTTCTAACCACCTATGGAGATCCCAGGCAGCCCCACCGCCAAAACTAATGTCAACCCCACCATTTTTCAACATTAGCACGTATCCAAACACCGAATCTGGAAATTTCATCAAGATTAATTGCCGGCCAGCTGTTGGCGCCACGGCCCTTGACCCAGACCCCTGACCTTTAACCCTCAAGGGCGCCAACTGAGAGGTCCTGCTGTCCAATGGTCTTTGTCAGGAATTTCGTCCCACTGGTGTACATCGCCTAGCACTTGAACGAGAGCGATAAGCGGTCGCCGATAGATGGCCAAGGGAAGTCGTTAGTCTTCGGTAGCTTACAGTGCATCGGTATGTTAACTCTAAACCACAGGAAATCGGTAAGGCGAAAGTGTACGCCGCTGCACTTTCTCTTTTAAGTCCAAACGTGGCGAAGTTTTGTTTTTGTGTGAAATGTGTTGAATGATTGGTTGCCGATAATCTGGATCATCAACATGGAAACGTGACCGCTTCTTGGGAATGCTGGTTTGTTCATTAAAACAAATGCAGCTTGGGATGCATTCGATCTCCATATTTACCCATAACTGTGCTTTAGATAACCCTGAAATATAAATTAGAATACAAAAAAGCGTTTATATAACCTGGATAATCACAGGTGTTTCTATAAGATTTGGGCATTTGACTCTGTTTTGTTTTTGTGAAAAATTGAACAGCCAAAGTTGACGGATTTATCCCGTTTTGGTTCACCATGATTACTTTTCAGAATGATTCTGAGAGAAAATATGTTTTCCCTTTGCATGTCCGTAGTTTCAAAATTGTGTGAAGATTCTAACATTACTATGGTATAAGTGTTCCATGTTTTCCACAAACCACGGCACTTGGCCTCCTTCTTTTTCCACGCCCTTACCTAATGGCCTGCTAATCTAAGCACGGAGGGGGGGGGGCGAAATCTTCAACCTTCTCGTTGTATCATTGTATCTTCCACCGGGTAGATGCGGGACGTCTATCTGCAGCAATCGAGAACTTGAAATTGACGTAAAACAGACCTCCGCGAGACGGTCTTGAGGGCTAATTGAACTTAACGAATGGGCCTTCCTCGGTTAACGACCTGCTTGCGGCCTACCGCGGGGTGGTGAACACTTTCTGTTGGCAGTCGAATCAATCACTGCCCGCACTTTGACGGGAGAATACAAATTGCAACACCGTAGGCGGTCCAGCAGGCCCGAATCCTGGGCGATGTTATGGAAAGACTCTGAAGTTGGCGGCTTTGAAGTCCTTATTTGCCAAATGTTATTCTTGGCTACGTGCGAGTTATTCGACTTCGCAGACTCCGTTTCGAGGTGTTGTGATGGGTTTCCATCTGCATATTTGAACCCAGAAACACTACTAACGGATTTACTCATGGTTCTAAGAATGAGGAGACTGCCCCATACTGCAAAAATCATTGACATGTTTCATTTATTCAAAAGACGTTTCGGCAAAATTTTTAAAACCTTTAAACTGATGATGCGCATGAGTTACGTCTTACGAAAAAATGAAATACGTCACAGTTTTCTTCAGTATGGGTCATATAAAAAAGTTTTTATTTCTTCCCATTGAAATAAACTAGTTAAGCTACCCGTTTATTTATAACAGTGGGACCAACAACCACAAGCGAGGAGCACTCCCTATTGCAATTTTTCACAAGTAATATTTTTAGTCATTAACCCGCTTCATTGATTTTGTTCCTACGCTACAACCCAGTTTTATCTCCGAAATTTCCGCCGTTTTATCGGGTTTTCTTGCACCGCACCCAGATACGCCGAGATCTGATCACCAAATTTTTATTTCCTTTCTTGACGACCGACTATAATCGAACGTTTTTTTGTCATTGACTGAGTACTCGTGCTACAAAAATTTCCTCATAATTCGCCCGGGATCGGACATTTTTAACAAGTCCGCGGCGTGATCGGCAAACAGGGTGCCTGCGTTATCGCTTTAATGTCAACAAGGTGCATTGGGCCTCTTTCATGGCCCGGCGCCAGGGCACAATGGCCCTCCTGACGTAGCTGGGCCATCGTTCTGTCTGGCTGTCATTTGGAAGTGCTTGTGGGCCCAGGTCGCTTTTAAGAAGCTGAGATCGGGAAACAATGGCTTCGATAACACGGCTGATATTTGTGACCACTGTTTTACGAATGTTTGGGCGCGGCCCAATGTCCTGGGAATGTGTGGGCATGGAAGTTCTTATCGGCCAGACACAATACGAGGCAGATATATATCAGAATTTGTTGGAACTGCTTTTATTCTCTTGTCGGTTGTCATGATAGTTAGAATCCACAGAAATTTCTCAAAAAAATTTGGCCGGTTTTTCATTCGCTTGAACTGTTGATACGATAGTGAAATGATAAATCGTGGTTGAAGTGGCAATGATTTTACCTTTCAACAAATACAATCGTGTCATTTATTGAATGATCATTTTTAACAGAGTTAACATCAGCCAGGACTGAAAAAGACTCGCTTTTGATGCCAAAATTAAATTTATTTGAGAGTTTGTATGATTTTGGAAGACATTGTATGATATAAATTAGATTACCATTTTCTTTGGAGGCGAATAGGGGCAGATTCTGTAAATTTGCTTTTTTTAAAACGGCTAGTTCATCCAAACACACAATATCACAGATAACCTGTATTTAATGTAAAAATAAGCCGGTTTAGATTACAAAACTGAGCAAGCAAGTCAAAAATAAACACGTTACCTCGAAATAAGCACATTTGTAAATTTGAAGTCATTGCTCGCAAAAACAAGCAATCTTAAAAATAAGCATAGTATGGTAACCCTTGCAATAAGCAAAGTCTGTTATTACTGCAAGCGCCAGTAAAAAGATCCAAATTTTGTGTTTTTGTTGCATTAATTTTCTGTCAAATTGGAATGTGTAATTGTTTTTTAATCGAGTTTATTTTTCTTTAAATTTTCTTTATCCGTGTCGGTACCGTTCATATGATCCTCGAGACCAGCAGGTCGATTTGCGACAGCTCGTCTATCAAACGCACACAACTGTCCGCACAATTGTAACATAATATTCACAACAACAACAACAATCCCCTTCTCCAAGAATGCGCGGTTACTTCCGTATGTTGACACCGAACTTTTATTCGCAGAAATTTGCCACAACCTGGAAAACAGCGGGTTCGGAGTCAGTCATGCGTGACACGCCAATCGGCGTCAGCAACATCACGCGTCAACTACGTCATCAGATAGAGCAAAGAGGCTGCAACAATCGCAGCACAAAAGATTTGTCTGTTTCAGGAATTGCAAGGAGCTGGAAGGTGTTTTTAACATGCAATTTGAGCTTAATTCACCCCGCCCATTTTTAAATTGTTGTGTAACTCGGGTGCGGACTCGCTGGGCCGTAAAAACGTGACGAAATTCTGCGGTTAAAAATAGGTAGTTACGTAAAATCAGTGCAAAGTTGTTGTTCAGTGGAAATCAACACACGAACCTTTGGCAAAACGTAATACACGTTCCACAAATTTGTGGCAAATATTGTCTCGTGTTTTATGGTGATGTTCATTGTTTGTATGTTTGAGAACGTATTTCGTTTCACCAATAAGAAACTCTTGCTGTTAATGTTAGTTTTTCAACTGATGTTCCAGTATATTTCCTTTTTGTTTTTATATATACCCACTAACCAATAAATTGCATAACGTGTGAAGAATAAAATTTCGCAAAAGTTATATAGAGGAAAGACGTTTATCAAACATTGTCTGTTTTGTTTATAAATTGTTTTTGTACGAATATCGTAAAATGGAATATAAAAAAACGAAGGCATCCAAAAAAACTGTCACCAGTTTCACCCATAACTGATCGTGTTTGGCGAAAAGTATCCATTTTCAAACGTTGAACGAGTCGTTTCCTGTGTGCACCATACTTTCTTGACACGCCCACACAGAGAGCGGCTGTCCACTCTTATTTGCTGACCATTAGCCGGACAAATACCTCCCTGTGTCAAGGCAAGTGATGATCTCTTGATCCAAAGGCGACATATCTCAATTCACTCAAAGGTGGATTTAGAATCATCGCACAATCGCCACCTCGTCCTAATCCCCAGACTATATCCTAACTGTTGTTGCAAACCCTGTTTACGCAACGTGATTTCATCCCAGTCACCTCGGCCTACGTCGAGACTTAATCGACGACGCGCCAGAAACCGTACATCAGCGCCTTGTGCTCCGTACAAAGTTGGCTTCTCGTGAGTCATTTTGCTTGTATCGAATCAAGAAAGGGGCGCGATATCAAAGCGACACGGCAGCCCAGGACCCCCATGGGCGCGCGACCGAAAGCACGTTCGACAAACAAGCCGCGAACCTTGCTGGGACCGAGGCGTAACGTTGGGGTCGCCTCCGTGTTTCGGGGTTGCCCTATGTTCGTGCGAACACAAGGTAAAGGCAGGAGTGCGCCGGCAAATTCTCCGTGATTTCCCACACAGTAAGGGAATGATCCTCTCTCGAGGAACACCTACTCTTGCTTCGTATCCACTTTGTATGGGTGGGGAAGATGTTGACCGAAGTCATTAAACGCAGAGGTAGCGCCTCTGATGTCGCGTTCCGTGTACGTGGATGTCCGAGGCGTGCAAGTATTAAATGTTACCCCGTGCTTGACAAATCCTTCTGAAGGAAAGGAAAAGATATATTTTAAATAACTTTCATTCAGGCCAGTAGATAAAACGACCTTTGTTACTTCCATGTAAGCTAACCATGTACAGACGAACTTAAGTGCAATCAACTCCGTGTTTCCATCAAGATACTTTACCACGCTCGCAAAGATGGTTGGATATGCTTAGTGGGTTGAATATACCACGTTTGCATATGCTTTAGCGTCTAACCTTACATTCGCTTTCAAGAAACAGTAGATGTTCAACACAAGATCTAATTTTTTGAAAAATGTCTGAAAAAATTATTCCACTTTCATTGGCAATTAAATGCCAATAAAAAGAGTGTCCATTGGAAAATATGCAAATTTATTCCAAAAGTAATAAATATATAAACTGATACGTTTCCCATTTAAATTTTCCGACAACGATTTTGATCAAACAATGCCCGCAATGAAACAAACATAGTAGGGAAATCAAAAGCGGAAGACTATTTTGATGTAACATGTTGACAACAACGTGTGGTACATGTCAGCACGTATCTTGCATATTCACAGAGGTATTACATCATCCTTTCCCGTGAAGTTCAAAGCGAAGTTTAAGGACAAGTCATGGCAGGTGCGGACGCCCGACTGGTATTCGATACGGCTCATTAGAAACATTTCGCCAGCACACCTAAAAATACATATTGTTTTTATGTGATAAAAGATCGGCCGAGTCATGGGTGTCATTAAATGTTTGCAGAAAGAGCCTTTACTATTTGTATTATGTCTGGCGGCGAACTACTTGTGGGTTAAATTTATGACATAGTTTTAACCTTTCAACATGGACATACAATTTGTCACATATTTCTGTATTACACAGACTGATATGTGGATAAAGTATGCCGGATAATCTGTGTCCGGTATATAAGTATTTTCCAAGTGTGCGATTTAAAAACTCGATAAAACTCTTGTTATTTGTGTTGTTTTATTTCTTTGAAAGGTTTATTTTGACATGGCATATTGAAAGAAAAAAAGTACTTGTTATATATTATTTTAGAGGAAATTACACCATCGGGACAGCCAACAAAAATCTGTAACGTTTCTGTGTTTCTATCATAAAGTTCAGTTGTATAGGAGGTCCCTGGAAATAGTAGAAGCAAAGCAAAGCAAAGCAAACCAAAACTAAACCTAAAAATATCCAAGAATCTTCGAAATACACTTTATCGGCAATACAGAGTTGTGAGTCGCGCAAGTTTGAAAATAGTCGGCTGCGGATTTACGTTCTGCCATATTTGTGACATAATTTGCCCACACATTTTTTACACGAATGTGCATGTGGCGACGTCAGGTAAGTTCACTCTTTTCACCAAGATAGCGACATGTTACATCACAACTGCCCGAAACACTTGAATCAACACTTATTCGTATTGTCATTTCAAAACAACCAGGTTTGGGTCTAAAACTTTGGGGCCGAAAAAAACGAGTCAAACATTTACCTTCATTGGTAAAAAGGTTAGTTTTGCCACTGGATTGAGATTTGTATTGAGTAACTGAGGAACTCACAGTCTTAATCCACCAGGTGTGTTTCAACTTCTACTACTGATGAAAACAAGTTGAAGTTTGTAGAACTAACGTTTCGGTGTATTTTTTCGAACAGTTGCGACTGTTTGGTATGTACTGTGTAACTTCTAACAAAAAAATTAAAGCAAGTCACGTACAGATATATGCACGCTAACTTGCAACTTGCCATTGAACAATAAAAGCAGTAGGTATTGAAGTCTCTCTATCGACACCAAGTGTATGGTCGTTAAAACATCGAAATTAGGTCTGGGTAGTTTCACTCTTTCCTAACCAACGTGACCACAGCCCAATGTTAAACTGTGTTGGATATACGCAAAGTTGTGTAGGCGATATTCTGAACAGCTGCAATGAAGCTGCAGCACTGGTTGTTACAGTGCACCCAATTGACCCGGAAGCACGTGACGACATTAATCAATCGTCAAACACGGGCCTGTTTTCGAGCTTAGACACTTAGGTTGTAAACAAGGGTTAATGTATATAACCGTTTTGTTATTTGTTGCAAGGCAAGTTCTAAGCAGTTCTTTTTTACTTGAACCAATAACGATAAAAATAAGTTGTGGTTTCTTGGGAAATCTTTGTACAAAACAATTTTGTTCTGAAAAGATGTGCAAACTGAAGGATCAGACTGTTGTTTCCAAATAGTAACGGTTTACCTGATAAGCTTTGGGTTGAGATAGTGGTTTTCACAACTAAACTAGTCTGCAATGCAATTACGGAAATGTGAGTTTTGTGTCATACTCAGGACTCGCCTTAGGATGAAAAGCAAATAAAGAAAATTGAAATTAAAGCTGAAAATTTTTAATGTACAAATAAGCTTAGTTATTGTCAAGTTAAATGCCAAAGTTTTCTGCAAATATTGTCAAAACATATTTCACTGTGTTAGAAATTGTGACAGGGCAAACTTTTACTCT
Organism: Ascidia mentula; assembly: GCF_947561715.1. Lineage (NCBI taxonomy): Eukaryota > Metazoa > Chordata > Ascidiacea > Phlebobranchia > Ascidiidae > Ascidia > Ascidia mentula. The sequence continues at coordinate 15,842,394 of NC_138568.1, read as the reverse complement.
ACGCACTTTATGCACACGATCATCTTGCAGCGAAACGTATAAAATCATATTGGGATAATATAGACATCAGCCTTTTCGCCTTTTTTCGCAAGAATTTGGATTGATTTCATTTTCTGTTGGTATGTAGACATTTAAATTGAACAGTGGCTTGCTATACATTGGACTTATTGGTCGAAAGTTCTTTGCTTGTGCAGCGACTGCCGAGTTTCCTGTTGCTGAGGAAAATAGGTGAGTCAAAATGGTTGGGTTTGCCTCGCACAAACGTTTTGTCTGCTACTTGGGTTTCAATCAATTTGTGATGTTATTGTGTACCGAGTTGCATGAAAACGGTTTTTAAGATTTACCAAATAATTCCGCAGAACAACTATTGAGTCTGCCCAAAAATTTCGAATAATCAAATAATGCAAAATTTTGCATCACTTATTACTTCTTGCGTGCAACTTTATTTTTTTTAATTTTAATAAAAAGCACGTTTGTGCTAAAACGGGTTGTTAGGAAAATGGTGTTCCATATTTAACAACAACGATTAACGATGCTGTGATGGCGAGGGAATTTTAAATTGCCGACATAAATTTGCTTTCAAGATTAATATTTTAATTTCAAATCTATCCCAACTGTTTTGAGTGGACATGAATATTGTTTAGAAAATACGTCAGTTTCGTTTAGAAAATACCTAGAAAGCATCGTATTTACAACAATGCTTTAATAGGAAGTATGGTAGTTGTTTGTTGAATGCTCACGTTGCGTATTCCCTTGGCCTCTCGGCAGTTTGCCTTTTTACGGCATACAAGGGATCGAATTCCTGGAAAGCTGGCTGGTCGACAAACGGAAAACTCGAGTCACATGACGTAAGTCACGTAAATGTTGGCGAAGGATCACATACGCGCTTTTCCAATGCCTCAACTGGCGCAGTACGTGGAAATTCTAACAAGGGTGACACCCAAAAAGGACAGCGAGGCAGCAGCAGCAGTTGGCAACGAACTAGAAATGACCGCTTGCGTCTCGTGCAGAAGTTTTTTTACTATTCATTTCACCGAAATAAACTTGCGCCTACGCGTTGGAAATCGGCCTGCGGCAGTTTGTTACGCAGTAATGGCCAGCCAACGCGTCAACTTGACGTTGTCGGCGCCGTAGTAAGTCTAGGCCCATTGAATAATCTGCCAATTCAGGCGCCTCAAAGGAAAGCACGTTTACCCACCCACCATTCCTTCCGCCCTTATGACGCCATAGTCAGCGTCGCAAATTTTCTTGAATGCACACAGAAAGGTGAAGAGTTTGCTTGATATATAGCACATGCATAAAGTGAGTTCGGGTTGAAAATCTATCCCTGCAATGGTGGTTGGGCCAAAAACTCAACGCTGAAAGCGTGGGTGCACATCTGTGTTTGGGTGGTAAGTAATTATTAAGATTAACTGTTTGGTCATGTGGCAATGAATGTAGGTTTAATCAAAACTTACACGTATTTGTTGATTTGTGTTGAACGTTGATCGTGTCGACGGTAGTTTGACAGATTAGCTAAACTAGCAAGAGAGTCAATACAATCTTTTCGCTTCAGAAAAGCTTTTGTGATTCAGCGAGTGTTTGTTTGGTCCATTTTTGAAGTTGGCATTTTTGCCTAAAAGGTTGAGTATAATATGTTAGAACCAAATAGGTAAAACAGAGTTGGGTAAACGAATGCTTCTGCATTAAACGTTTTTCTTTTCTTTTTCGGGATAACCATTAAAAGAGAAACAAACAAAAAGCTTATCAGTGAGCTGCAGAACGAAACAGCCTCTGAACCAATTGTGCTCGCACAGAGCTTGCTGCTTCCTGCTTATCAACGAGGCAGTATCGCAGACGAGGTCGCCAATCAGCTGTTTTTCTTTTTTCCTGGTTTGTTGGTTTCGTTGCTCGCTTGAGCTCACTGAGCTCCAAGGCTTTGTGTGACTTTGATCGGCAGGATGTAACAGTTTGTTGTGTAGCAAAGAAAGCTTTGAGGCTGTGTGGTTGTCGGCTGTACAACTAACTTTGACTGTTATTGCAATTTAAGGATCTTATCGTTGATTTGGTGGTTTACTTAAAGTTTAATAAGGCTAATAATAATCATAGTCTGGGTGCTTATGTAAATATAAAAGCTTTCGAAAAACATTTGCATGTTGATGTACAGAAAGTGGATAGGCTTGCACGAAATGTCGGGCATGAGTATGACGAACAGCACGTCTAATGTTTGAAACGCTCTACTTCCAAAAACTAACAAGAGCTGACAACCATTTTGGGGAAAACAAACCGCCTTCGTTTTGACGTGAGCGTTGCTTTTGCTTGCGTCAATAGTCCGTATTTAGTGTGTGTATTAGCTTCCCCCTTTAATGTTGTGCCCCGAAAATTGAAAATTTGATTATCAGAAAAATTTGTACTCGTACCTACAGTTGATGTTGTTTTTTTACCGATTGAACGATATCGTTTTTTATGTTATAAAACAATAGTGGGACTCTGCCCACAGGAAAAGTGTTGAGAATAAACTCTTCACTTCAACTACGTCTCTGATGTCATAACCTGTGCCGGTTGTGCGTGGTGGAAGTATTTTTTGTGTGGTTGATGAGAAACGTACCATTTGTTGTCTCTAAAGGCATTACGTATCTCGCGTGTTTGTTTTGGTTAGTAGACACTGTTTTCCTGCCAAACAGTCAGTATGATTAAAGACCCGAATAAAAGCGGTCTACGAACGTGATAGGTGGTTTGCTACATACAATGAAAGGTTAGTGCAAGCTCCACGAGCACTTATGTAAGATCTGCTCTTTTATATTTTGGCAGGAATTGTTTTTGAAAAGAAAGTTGTTAAGTCAACTGTTCCAGCAAGAAAGACATTTGTGATAACAAAACTGGTTGTCCTGTGAAAATTCATAAAAATGGATCACTGCAGCACCCAGAAGAAGGATGATATATATTGGAAGGCATTCATAGGCTTTGTATCTCCAAAAAAACAAATTCCGAAACCTGTAATTCGTCAACGAAGCTTTGAATACATGGAACTGTCGCATGAGTCCACTCAACAATCGCCCCATTCGAATTCGCATAGCGATTATGACGCAATAAAGGCCGATTACCTCACTGCGGAAATCGTCGAGGCCAAATCCTCAGAGAGCTGCTTGGTGCAAACTGACATTAGGTCATTGTTGGGCGACTGTGTCCTCAACGAGGACGCCGATCACGTTTCGGAAAATAACAACAATAACCTTCAAGCTCCCGAAACTTGCGGCTGCCAAAGCATAAACAACTACGAAAAACTAGAGTGAGTATTTGACCAGCTTGACTTTTAAACACGCCATCTACACGATAGTATTTCTTCCTCAGAATATATATTTGCATGTAATGTGGCATAGAGAATATTAAACAGCCTTTATTCGACAGACGGGAAGGACACATTTTATCCACCTCATCCTGCGAAGACGGTGATGAATTTAAGAACTCAGACAAACCGTTGAAGGACATTCCGGTTGAACAGTTAACACGAGGTTTGTGTGACCACTTACTTTTCATTGGGATAAGATAAGCTGTGATTCCACATTTCGAACGAAACCAAAACAAAAGGCGTTGCTTGGATTCCAGCGTCACGCGTCGACATTGATCAAAATGCTACAAGATAAATAGCCTTGCTGTCAAACGCACACGGGGGATATGACGTCACTATGATACATCGCGGTTTTCGCGTTGTTTTGTTCTCGCTAACGCTGTCGCAGACACGTGGCAACTGTAAAACCTGCTGATGGCGTATGTTAATAAATTCGTCATACAAACACAATTAAGTGTAGTTTTTTTGTCATATGAAATTAATGACTATTGCAAAATACCGTTTAGTTTGCATCCAAATACGCAACACTACAACTCGTCAACATTCAAGTAATTATCATGTGAAAACGAGACGGTTGTTGTTCGACTTTGGCCCGTTTGAATAACATTAAACAATAAACCAAAATAAAGAAATATTGTCGTTTTGAATTAGTAAACATTAATATACCACACGTCGGCTTCAAAACAGTGTACAGCTGTTTGGCAAATCTATTTCTGCCATGCTGAACGGAAGCGGCCCATATATACTAACCGTGGGACTGGCGGAAAAGACCTCGATTGAAATCCGATCCTGGAACGGGCACATTCTACTTTGGTCTTTGAACGCGTGTAAATCGTTTCCGAATCGGATGTTTTTACCAAAGGTCGATTTGCTTTGGCTCGTGTTGGCTTGTACATGCCGATTAATACTGTACTGCGATAGGTCGCTATCACTACATATATTTGGTTTGATATATATATAGTAGAAGTAACACCATGCTTTCGCATAGCAAGCCCCCATCCCCCCCCCCCCCCCCCCCCTGCACAGGCCCTTTATATTTGGCGATCTCAGATCTCTTATTTTAATCATCAGGTTCACAGGTTTCGCAGCCATGGTATTGCGGCCAAGCTTGGTCAGCCACTTTTCCCGACAAGTCGGAGCGAGATCTAAAATATCAAGCTCCCAGTGTGGTCCAGCTTAGCTGCAATGCCTTGGCTGCGAAGCCTGTGAACCTTATTTATAGTATATACCTTATGAAATATAACATGGCTGTTATGTGCCACAGATTCTCCTTTCGGTGAGCTGATCGAACATACAGCGGAAAGCTCAAACACAAATGCCGTTTCACCCACAATTTTTCAACAACCCTTTGTTGAGGAAGACAGCTTTGATGGGTGAGTCTTGAATGCTTGATGTTTATAACAAACAAACTGATTACAAAAGTTAAGAGGTAAAATCCTTGATGAACCCAGGAACAAAACATTATGTATAGAACTATATGAACTACATACACCTTTAATTGAATGCCACAGGGATTATGACAGGTTGGCTGTAGATAATCAAACCTTGTTTAGGTGATTTTTGATCGGTGAAACTAGATAGTTAACTGTAATATGTGTACACCGGATTGAATATTAATGTTTCGAAATTAATCCTTTTTTAATTCCTGGCGCGGGCCAGTATTGCATCAAATGTTTACATCATCGAACTTGCCTCAACTTCGTGTTTGGCCTAACGGATGCGTTTCACCGAAAAGGGCAGCGGCCATTGACGTCACAAAACGAGTCAAAAGTTGATTTCGGGGCAAAATACAATTGTGTGAATTTTGCAACCAGTTTCGTAATATATTAATTTATAAAATTTTAATATGTTAAACGCCTCTTTTTATGCAACAATACGAATTTATTGGAAGTACAGTATTCGAACTTGAACACAGCATGAAAAATGTTGAAAAGTATAGGATTAATTTCTTAATTGTAACAAGCTGGCCCGCGACACTCGTTTACTAAGATAGTTATTTAATTTTGTTGCACACAAGTAAATACGTTGAAAGCATTCATGCATCTCAAAACTTTTTTGTTTGCTAAAGAAACAAAAAAAAACGCATTTTCTTGTTCCCCGAACGTAACAACATCATAATTTTTCTTAAATTAAAACGATCGGTTCATAGTCAGGCAATCCAACCATTTTATTGGTGTTTTTTCCCGCAATGGGGCTACATATAAACCAAAGATCAAAAAGCATAGTTGCCATGAAAGGCCAACAGCAAATTATTGGCTGACATTGTGCAATTCATATTTGTCCGCCCTTTTAAGCCGCTGTCAATGTTATTTCAGCATGGTACAAGATTTGAGGACACTTTGGTCGTGTTTGTGTGGTCTATTTATACTACGCCTGATGGGAATTACTACGTGTAGTCATCGATTGCGCTTTTTTAGTCGTATTGTGATTTTGGTGACGTCCGAAATGAAGGGGTTTTTATGTCTGGCAACCCGGATTATTAGTTGTTTTTGCCAAATGGGGTCAAAATGTCAAAAATTTCAAAGGAAATTCGGTCTGCTCATAAATTAGGGAGGGATATTCATGGAAGCACGTTTTTCCTGTCTAGCAGTCGACCTCGAAAGCTATTTTCAGCCACAAAACGAATATGATGTGGTTTAGAGATCAAAACAACATTACATGCAAAACCTTAACCAATTTATCTAAATATTTTTAGACCCGAACTGCCGCAGTTTGTCCCAACTCTGTCAGTTATTGCTGAGGAAGATGAAGAAACAAGTCCATGTAGAACGTTTGGAGTTGATCTGCATCCACACAAATCCAACAACCATTTCGACGAGCATTTAGCATTAGAGTAAGTTGCATGTAATTTTAAACGAAATCATATTCGCGGACAATTAACCAAAATTTATAATATTAACGGCAACCCTGTGGTTCTTGAACTGTGCTTCGCGACGTCCCGGTGTTTTCTTTCGAATTTCAATGGGCGTCGCTATAAACAACCTCAAAAAATAGGATTTTGCGGGTAAAAATTTGTAGGCAAAAGCAAAGTAACAAGTCAAGTCAGCCTTCTACGACTGAAAGTATACTGAATAAACTGAAAGTATACTGATAGATTTATAAATGAACGAAATTTAATTAAATACAACACTTGGGCTGCTCTGTTGCTTTTCAGTACAGCCGTACAAACTGTGTAGCCGCAACACAGGAAACGCGTACTTACACACGAAATGTAAACACATTGTTGATGTATCGTGAGAGCCAAGCAGAGTGTGCAAACGAGACCATGTTGCCAACAATATTAGGGCTGCAGGTTCACGGGTAGAGATTGTTAACTGTCACCAACTCGTGTTTCTAAGTACTTTATTGCCACGGTATTTGAAAGGGCGAGAAAATATATATGGCTTTGTTATCTTATTTCGACATATATTTTAATTCCAACCGTTTGTAATTTATTTACAGTGATTGTGACGTAACAAGCACCGACGACGTCATGTCCACGCGATCGTTCGTCAGTTCGTTGCGACGATCGAGCACGATTGAGAACTTGGATGAGGAGGGCGGTGATGAGTTGCTATGGCAACCGCACGACTTTGGGGTGAAGGTTTTCTCCATATTTTTATGTGGGCGATGTGCAAAAAAATCCACTTACTTCTGTTACTTTGCATTTGTAAATATACCATAGCATTAAGGCTATAGGAAAAACGTATTCCTACATATTTTCGTCTTTAAATGTTGTTCATGTGAGGAATGTTAACTCTACAGATACATACTCTACCGGAAAAGGGCGAAAGCAAGTGTATGTCTTACGGTCATGACGACGAAAGTTCGCTTCCCCGATGCTCCAGCATTGAGACCAAGGAGGACGAAGATTGTGAAGAAGCCAAAAGACAAGAAACGTCGTAAGTGACTGTAGGCACTTTGTACACTGTTGTAATTATGTTGTTATGCGTGATTTTTACTGCGAAATAAGGTGCTTGGTGTGGTTCTCGAACTGTGCACCGGGTTACAATTTCAATAAAAACAGAAAAAAGTTTGGAAAAAAACCTGCTGAATCGTTCTGATAGATTTTTATTTAATTCCGTCGTAAGTTCTGCAATTCTTTCCAGTGCGTTGGAAAAGTTTGAGAAGCAGTGATCCAGTGGTATACGCTTCCAACTAAAGATATTTTGATTTTGTAGGCTGTCAAATCACTCGAGTTTGGTGGACAGCGCCTATTCCTCCCATGAAAAGCTAAACGTCCTTTCGAGAAGCACGCCAGACTTATGTGACAGGTAAGTGCAGGTTCAATATTCGTCGTCAAATTTACGTATTTGACAACAAACGTGAAACGCACATTTTTCCGTTAAAGATTTTTTCCTATTGGTTGAAGTGCCACAAAAAATGGTGTTGAAATGTACTGAATGAAAAATATACCTTCTAATTTAGGTTGTTTGTTGTTTTTCAGTATTGAGGATTTGCAATACATCCCTGTAAGTTACGCTGACTCTTCATTGAAGAGAAAGAAGAGAAGGTGGCCAACGTTCAGACTTGGTGACTCCAGAGAGAGTTTAAACGTAAGTTTCTTCTCAGATTAACTCGCCAAACCAAATCCACAGTTGAAAACATTACATGGTTTATGTACACCCAACTGTGAAAGTTTAAAAAATCTCGAAAACTTCAAATAAGACGCCTTCCTGTATACATGATTCAGTTAGTCTACTTACCTAAGCCAACTTAAGTTGTTTCTGTTTCCGCATACATGTTGGACATATATACACAGGTGTAACAGACATACAGTTTGTTGTTATACTGTAACCTACTTTTTTATTGCCGGAAAGATTTTTAATTAGCACAACGACAAAAAACAGATACAAGCAAGAACACAACGTACGCTAAAGTAACACGAACGATAATTTCGTACTGAAACCGACTACACTGTTTTATTTTTCGTTTTGCTCACGACCGACCTCTTGTGTTTAGGCAAAAGTCAGTGGCTCGTCTAAGTTTGGAAGTTTAAAGAGAAGAATAACGCGAAAACTCAGCAGAAAAGGTCAAAGACCGAAGCAAGATTTTTCAAATCAGGATAATTCGAAGGTACATGATGTTACTTAATCAGAATTGTTCTTCTGGCACTTAAGTTTCTAAAAAAATTTTTGAAACCAACGTTCCGTCTGCCAACCGGCGAGACTTCCTCAGGGTTATGTCATATAAGGAAAGGATGGCAGACGAAACGTTGGTTTCGAATAAAACTTTAGAAACTCCAGTGCCAGAAAAACAATTCTGATATATTAGTATGCCTGGCAGCAAAAATAAATGACAAAAAAAACAAAAAAATAGCAGTATACAAGATGTTACATTGCATAAAAAAAAACTGTAGTTCCCCAGATAATTTATAGATTTTACACTTGCTATGTTGACAACTACATTCAAAAATATAAAGAGTAAACATTTTTATAAGTCAACTATAACTTAATATGCAAATCTTATGATTTGACGCCAGAGAGTGCCTATTCATGTGACAATTCTGACTTTCTTAATTGCATCAGTGTACATCATTATAAACCGTTAATTGCAGACAAACTTCACACGCAAAAGTAAATAAACTTATTTTAAGTTTGTGTGTCATATCGTTAGGACACACAACATGCCCCAATGGCTATTTAAAAATTAAATGTCTAATGTTATCCTTATATGCACAGGATGACTACCCTTCCTCTACGCTACCGCGCCGCACCAGTTTCCGGAGAACAATCATGCGCGTTTTACGTTTTCGTACCTCCGACGCAGTCAACCGCTATCCGGGGGAGTCCCGGCCCCGTTCCTGGTCCCTCCCCACGCGTAACCGACACACCACCGCCATTGTCATGGAAACGGAGGACAGTGACGTAGTTGTCAGCGAGTTGGCGGTGATTTAGATTGGAAACGCTGTGAATGTCACTGATCTTTGTGCAGTTATAGCGTTGATGTGCTGTAAAGGCTGTAGGGATGTAGCAAATGGTTGTGGAACCAAAAACTTGCCGCGGGAAGCGGATTCTCTGCTCATATCTTTAATTTTTTTCCAGCATATTTTGTCACAAGCAGATTTATTGGTCTGGAATATAGGACCTACATTAATTTTTAATACTGTGTTGTTGTTTTTTGTCTGGTGAAAAAAAAATTTTTGATCTCTGCTGTGCGTTTTTAAGCGTAGTTTTTGAAATTTTGTTTTCCTTTATTTTTCTTCTGGGCGACTGATATTCCGAGAATAAATATTTATATTTATCAACCTTATGGCTGTTTTATTATTTATCTTCAGTGCTTGATATTAAGCAGCATACGCCAGCTTCGCTTTAATTGGCAAGTGCTGTGCGTGTCTGCTGTTTGGAACGGATCGTCGGTCAATTGTGACGTACCGAGTGAAAATGTCATCTACAGATGACATAATCACTTCCTTCTGTATGTTGCTCATAAACTAACAACAAAGTATCGAACCTTTTACAAGTTGACTAAATATTACATGACCCCATATAGTTGGAATAACCCTCCATTGGGTGATCAACGCCTATTTCTATCCATAGAGTGAACTAAACAAAAAACTTGAAATTGCACATCACCAGCAACGTAGTTCGTTTGTCTAATATCAATCTCCTATGCAATAGGCAGTATTTCTCAGTAACCTCTAAAGTTTTATCGGCGTCCATGTCATGTTACCTAGCCTCTCCAAATATATTAATTTTTGTTGTAGTGTCTAGCTCAGAAAAATGACTTGATTTCGATTTTTTATTTTATGACGCAAAAATGCGTGCGAGTTGAAGGTGCTTGATTCATCCAGATATAAATTGGAGTTTGTTGTTGGTGGTCTTTCATTGCGCTAGATGTGACCGAAACTAAACTTAACAACAAAGTGCTAGTGACTTCTTATTAACTGTGGTACCTCCCCAAAATCAAATAGGGTTTATGACACAGCTCAAATGTCATGGTATAAGTTACACACCTTCAACTCACTTGTATTAACATACCGTATATTTTTGTTTTGTTGTTGTGTCGTAAGTTTGCAAATATTTCAGTAAATGTGCTGCAACTGCAAGCACTATATGAACTGTAAATGCCTAATTGTTAACATACTATTTGTTCCATATCTATAAAACAAAGACTTTGGGTGTTTTTTTTGCATTTTGGGTAGTATGAGTGTGTCTCCGGAAGAGCAAAATGTGTAGCCTACTGTTTTGTATAAACACGTCCCCAAATTAGGTTTAAGACACAGCTCATTCGTCATGGTATAAGTTACTCACCTTCGAATAAACTGGCCGTTTGTTTGGTTGGTTGGTTCTTGGTTGTTGAGTTGTAAGTTTGCAAATATTTTAGTAAACATGCTGCAAGCACTATGAAACTGCAAATGCCTAATCCATGTTGTTTGTTAACATTTTCTTTGTTCTATATCTTTGAAACAGAGGGTGTTTTTTGTACTTCGGTCATCATGTGTACATAAAGAATTTCATGTTGGGCAAATAGCTGTGTTCAAAACACTTTGTTGGACTAACTCAAAAAATACAGCAAATGGACATGTGTTTTGAAGCATTATTGTAATGTTAATGTGCATGCTTTGCACGTCGCAAAGTGTGATGTCAACTATATAAAAAATAGCTTTTACACCAGATAAATCATATCATGTGTACAATATTTTGTTCTGTAAGGTTTTATCATCAGTGAACATGGCGGGTGTTGGAAAACTGGCCAGGTACAGATTTTTCCACTTGCCGGTACTTTGCAGTCCGTGTCAACTTAATAATGTAGAGATTTGTTATCAGTGAGATGCTAGTCGTCAAAATTTTTTTCTAGTCGACAAAACTTCAAATGCATTAGACTTTGCTGTTGGGAACGTGAGTGATCCGCCTCATTACCCGCTGACTCAAGCGGCCACGCATCTGATCGGAGGTGAAAATGCTCGAAGTTGTGAGGCAAGTTTTGCAATCAAAGTTAATCAACTATTTTAACAAATGCTATATAAACTTATGAGGCTCTAAGCATACCTGGAGGGTAAATCGACCACACGATTGTCAAGCTATCCAACACTCCCAACTCATTGGTGTTATAACCCTGTCATATTTCTTAAATTTAAGAGCATAATTTTTCTATTGGAATCAACATAACTTATTCAATCACCATTTGTAACTTATATTTTTGCTGCAGGTTGTTTGCATGCAAGAATGCTTGATATACAAATGTTGTTGAAATGAATGTGGATAGCAACACCACCAAACTGGTTCATTTTGCCAATCCCAAGTTGGAAGGTAATTATTTGTAGTTGGCTCTACATTCACCCCGTTTTTTTGCAACGATATAAAGGTAGCTGTTCAAAAAGGATTTTCATGGCTCTATGGCCCCTAAGCAATTGTGGCCTGGGCAGTGGTTCGTGCCAACTGGTTCTTAAGGTTTTATGGTCAATGCAAACTAGTTGTTAACAAGCACATGTGTTATCGTATGTGGGGTTATGTTTCACGTCAAGCATTGCATTCCTTAGGTTACAGTGACATGCTGCTGCTAAGAGATACGGATGATAAAGTATTTGAATCCCACCACTGGGTCTGGGGTGTCTCATTGGAACATTTTTACCTCTGGGTTTTGTTAATCTTTGAAAATTTAATAGCTTGCAACTTTTTTATCAAAAACTTTCTTATTTTGTTGTTAAAAATGTTTTAAATATTCCTTACTTCAATCTCTGTTTGATAAACAGCCATCTATTTATAAGAAATTACAACTAATGCTTTCATGTTTTGCTGGCAACTGATGAAAACTTACTTGAGCTAAACAAAGAAACATTTTACTAATCACTTTTTCTCAACAAAATTAATTTATTCCCATTCTCAAACAATTTCAAAGCAGTATTTATTATTTACAAATCATTGCAATAATTCATATTTGGTAGCACAATATTTACACAAACCACAAACATGTGTTTTTAATTTAAGTAAACCTGTGCAAAGTTTTCAATCATGTTTACTTTACACTGGTTATGTGATTTCTTAATGCCTACTGTTGTAACAATTCTGTAACTCGTTGAAAATTGTTTTCACTTCTTTCAATCCATCCCTTTCTTTCCTCTTCAGTTATGTCTTTTGCCATTCTGTAAGCTTCGATTGCTTTTTTATAAAATGCCACACTTTCATTAAGTCGCTTTGTTTCCATGCAAACATCACCAAGGTTGTTTAACAAAATTCCAAACATTTTATACTTTGCTGGGTTTTTACCAAACTGTTCCTTCATTAAATTAAGTCCAAGTTTAATTGTTGATTCCTTCGACGAATAATCTCCGATTAAATCTTGACTCACTTCAATCCAGTGCAAACTACTCACTTCACAGAGACATTTGTACTCTTCTTCCACGTTGTTAATTTTTTGTATTTTGTGTTTTATTGTTTCCATTAGTGGGATCACATGATCACAAATTATTCGTTTGTTCTCAAGTTTTTGTTTCGAATCCGATGTTTTCATCAAAACTCGGCATGTTAGACTCAAACCCAGAACACATTCCTTTAAACCCTCCGCCCCTCTCACGTTGTCCTGCTTTGAATAAAATTCAGCTCCAAGTTTGTGCAATAAAATCGATTCCAAACATTTTCCCGCTTCTCTCTTTTTATCTGCAGTTGTTCTCAAATCTTCTGCAGTTGCCCCTTGACGTTTAAGTGACCTTAAAAGTTGGTTTCTTGTTTCATTTGCTTCGGGGCATTTTTGCTTTTCGAACAAGTCCGCGTACTTTTTTATCAGGGCATTTAGGTCGATGTTTTTATCTGAAACCGAAACAATTTAATTAAGGAACGCATATTGGTATTCTATGAAAATAAGTTTCGGTGGCGGGAAATGCCCACCATGTAGATCTTTGTCACAATGGAAATGGCACGTCACAGAGCAAACCAGTGATCCAGAGGGCTCAATTTTTCGGTTGAATGAGCGCACATGCGTGTGCTGTTATCATGGCGAATTTTAGGGTGTTTGGGGCAGTTTTAGTGGGGTTTTGGGCTATTTCAATCAGGTAGTTACTTGCTGGTGGGTGCTGCTGAAAATTATGGTGAAAATGGAGCACAAAATTCAGGCTGTATTTGTGGAAAAATGAATTGTTCAAGTGGCCGATCATTCGTGATTTTATGAAAGATCCCAGATCAACAACTTTTGATCAAAATTAGTCACTAGAAAAATGGTTTGCCTTCCTGGTTAGTCAATATTTTGCAAAAATTATAACAAAAATTGGAACTGGATTTTGCACAAAAATGAATCGTTCAACTACCCACTCATTTGCATTTTTGTAAGTTCCAACTCTCTACGCTATGCAATGGCATCAAATTTAGTTGCTGAAAAACTGCCTAAGCATCAACCAGGGCTGTTTATACCCCCCAGTTGTCATGAGATCTTCCAGGAGGCCCAACAAGTCCTTGCTCTGTACAGTCTCATATAGGAGCAAATTTTTTTTTTAACTTTGGAGAATGCTAGGTCCCTATGTAAGTCACAAGACCCATCAACGGTCATTGCGAAACAAGCCGAACAGTCGCTAGCTGCATTACAGCAGAGGGCCTAGAAAACAGGATTTCTCCAATTTAATACCCATATAGGTCCTAAAGAACGCGAAACAATTTAATTCCCAATATGAAAATATTTTTTGCAAACGTTTTTCTGGCGTTCATTCAACTGGTAGATTCCTATCAATTACTGTGCCTGGCAACAAAAATAGCAGTATATGGTAGATTACTGTTTTCTTTGGAAACCATATTTGTTTCGCTAATGTACCATATAGATACATTACTTACGTAGGTTTACTAAATAACCTGCATCAGTAAACACTGATGGTTAAAAGTAAACACTGAAGTACTTAATTCATGTTGTTGCCGTATGTTTATTTTTATCAATGAAACGATGCTGCATAATCTGTAGCGTTACAAGGTAAAAGTGTTTCAAATGGAATCTAGCAAAAGGAGGGTTATGTTTTTGTCTTTGGTTTGTATTTAAAGTAATTGTTACAGAATTTTTCGGCAACGCAGGATTTAAAGGGATTCTGCAGTCAATCAAAACAGAAACGTTTTTTTTGTAGTACCAAAGGATTTGACAGGGACCTCTTGTCACCAAACACACCCCCCAAGCCTCAAATAAGATGAATCAATGGTGCGCCTCTGATCTTTGTGCGTTTTTGTATTAGATTGACAAATCGAAGCATTTGCACCACCTGTACCACTAGTATCTTCCAGCGACTTTCGAGAGGGTCTTCGCGATACCTAGATGCCAATCTTGAAGCGCGTCGTGTAGTCCAACCACAATCCCTCTTCCTAAACTTAGGAGTACTAAACTGAGAGGGAGTATTAAATTTCTCAATCCCCGAATCAGTTTCCACGCAGGAAACCTTTGCCTTAGGCGATGGAAGAGCGACTACCAATTATCGGATTGCTGGGGTGTAACACCGTATGGTTTGCAGTTTGGAGCACATACATTTTTTGAACAATCTATTTACACGCACTTTTCTTGATGCCACAATGTCCTCCAGGCTGTAGCCACAGACTTTCTTAAACTCCACCATCTACATCTCGGCCGTTTCTATCGTCAAATTGCATGGGCAGATTGGGTCTACGTCACTGGCGTGTACACGTGACAGCAAGTAGGCGTTTCAATGTTTTACTCTCGGCCTTTGTTGAATGTCAAAGTCAAACGCGGAAAGATGTTCCATCCGCATTGTTCGTAAAGTTCCTTTAACTGCCCTAACAAACGAAGGGAAGAATAATCTGTTCGCAGCGAAAACTCCCGACCTGGACCTTAAGACCGCATATCAGTATTTCTATTAAAAAAGTTTCGCCCGCGGGGAATGCCCGTCTTGTACTCCTCGGTCATAGAGAAACTCAGTGAGGTCACAAGGCAACCGGTGATGCAATGGGGTCAAATTTATGGTTGAATGAGCAGAAAGTCACGTGCCAGAGCGATTTTCAGCGTGTTTGGTGCAGTTTTAGTGCATTTTTGCCCTTCTCAGTCAGCTAGTCATTTTGTGCTGGGTGCTGTGAAAAAGTTAGTTGAAAAAGCACCAAAATGTTCAAGTGTTCACCAAAATGTTCAAGTGCTTTGGTTGACCCCTGGGGCTGTTTTTGCTATCCTATAGGACAGTGGTTCCCAAAGTGGGCGCCAGCGCCCCCCTGGGGGCGTTTGCAATCGTGCGGGGGGCGCTGGAGACCAACTGGGCAATTGGGGGGCGCTATACAAAATGAATGACCGATTGGTGGGCGCTTGGAGACCTGGCAAATTTTCTCTTACAGCGTAAGTCAATGTTTCCCAACCGGTGGTACGCGTATCACCAGTGTTACGCGACCGCATTCCAGGTGGTACGTGAGCACCTTTCCGTGATTTGCGGGTATAGTTCGAATTTAAAAAATCGTGACTGATTTCAAAATTTCCGATAGTTTCACCTTTTCACCCCCTAGGTTACTTTGTAACACTCAATAAGGTGGTACACGACGAAATTGTTTTACCTCCAAGTGGTACGCAACCACATAAAGGCGCTGCTATAGGACATAAGATCCTCCTGGAGGCTCCTCAGATCCTTGCTGTGTCTTGTCGGATGCAGCTGCAGTCAATTTTTTTTCTCTTTATATAGTACCAGTAGATCTTCATGGGTCACCGACCACAGAAATTGTTGTGAACAAACAAGCAAATTACTAAGTATAAGTCTTAATGTTGATGGCCTTCAAAACTTGAATTTGGGGATTTATTACTGACATGGGGCCTTAACATCACGGCATTCAACTCCATTCGCGCCGTGGAATAGTTTCTTTCTGCACGGCTTAAGGACCTACTCCCATAGGCAGTTACGCTCGCTATACCGTCCACGTTAGGTGACAATTTAACAACGGTATCGGACGCGTCTTTTTTTGATCACGGAAACTGTTCGATGCACGATATTCTCATTTGTAATACCACTAGATGGCCGAAGGTTAGTGACGTCGTGAGAGGTGGTTGCAAGCTCTTTAGTACCTCGAATTGCTTCAACAAGAAATTAAGTACCTATAAAAGGACTTGTAGCATCATATAATGTTATGCCATAGTTACAACACCATACCTAAAAATAGTAGGTGGCGTTTTGATAATAGGGAAAGACCGAGCTTTTACCACATTTACCTCAAGTGGTAAATGTAAGCATAGCCTTATCAATGGCTAGTTAGTAGTGACTATTGTATGTTGTATTACCTGTTGAGTAAAGATCTGTTTTCCTCACATATTTTTGCTGCCTGACTGTGACATCAGATGACAATGGACTTTTGGTGACATCATTAAGTGCTTCTGAGGGCTTCTGTCTGTTTGCACTCTGTATGGAATCTACCAACAAAATTAACATAAGATTATAAACACTTATTTTATTTTTTAATATTGGCATATCAGTTTCTAGCGTTAGACTTTGTTCAACATTTAATGGTTGTCGTGCTTGCAGATCATCCAGATCTCCTTTAAATATCTTAAATCAACCCCTGTGTATGCCGTTAAACATATCAACAAATTCTTGTGTCAAATTATCGGGCATGGAAATTACTGTAGAGTGTAAAGTGGGACTTAACAAATAAAACTTTACATGTGTTTGACAAAACCCCAGTTGGAATATATTTAAGGGTGTCAAAAACCTGAAAATTTCTGACCCCACATTGTTAACATAAATTATTCATGTACTGAAAGATAAATTAGTGAGTGAATATAAAATCTAAGGATTTAGTAATTCTTATCAATATGTAACAATAATTGCACTGACTTAACATTGCTTGAACTTGTCGCAAATTGATTTCTCTGTTCCTATTCAACTTCATTCTTTCCTCTTCAGTTACGTCTGTTGCCATACTGGAAGCTTGGATTGCTTCTTTATAAAAATCCACGCTTTCATTCAGTCGATTTGTTTCCTCGCAAACAACACCAAGGTTGTTTAATAAATGTCCGAACACTTTATACTTTGCTGAGTTTTTACCAAACTGTTTCCTCATCATTTCAACTCCAAGTTTAATTGTTGATTCTCTCGTCGCATAATCTCCGATTGAAAGTTGACACACTTCAATGGAGCGCAAACAATCAACCTTGCATAGACATTTTATTTCTTCTTCCTGGTTTTTATTATTTTGTATTTTGAGTCTCATCGTTTCCATGAATGGGATCACATGATCACGAATTATACGTTTGCTTTCAAATATTTGATTCAAATCTGATGTTTCCATCAAATCTTTGCATGCCAGTTTTAAACCCCGAACACAATCCCTCACACCCTCCATCCCTTTCGCGTTATCGTGTTTTGAATAAAATTCAGCTGCAAGTTCGTACAATAAAATGGATTCCAAACTTATTTTCTCTTCTCTTTTTTTATCTCCAGTTGTTTTCATATCTTTGGCGGTTGCACCAAGTGACCTTGAAAGTTGTTTTTGAGTTTTTTTTGCTTCAGAATATTTTTGTTTTTTTAACAAATCCCTGTAAGTTTTGATCAATAAGGTTCGGTCGATATTTTTATCTGAAATTAAAAAAATTCAAGGTTTGTCTGGGTCAAAGTTGTTAGATTTAACAAATTAGTAAGAAAAATTATCTGCAATGAATATATATACTTGCTGCAACATCTTCCTCAGAACTTAAAGGCACAGTTCTTGTCATAGAACTGGAGGAACATACATCTTTAAAAAGGCAAACCTGGTTAAGATTTATTAGAGAAGGTGCTGTTACATTTATTCACCTGTGGGGAGAACAAGCAGTTTGGTCTTATCTGGCAAATTTTCAGGCACATCAATGTCCTCCCAGTCCTGAAAGTCTTCGTTCCATTGTTGCAAACGAAATTTATCCACATCAAATGTGCATTTGATTTTTTGAAATATTTCACTTTTTTCACATTTCAAAACTTGTTTCCTATCATTGCAGCTAATATGGTATTGACAACTCATGTTCCTGTTAAATTCTTAAACAAAAAATTGTTAAATTCGAATTGAAACACGCAAAATACAGGTCAATTGACATGATCAATGAATATTATAGCAAAATCATACTCGTAATACAATTAACAATGTATGTACATAAATGCATGTGTCAGACCAGTCTATCAACAATGATTTCTAAGGTCAAAAATATTCTGTATTGTACCCGAAACCATCTGTTTATCATCACATTTATATAATATTTCTCTTTTCATTTCAAACAAAACTTTGCAAGTTTACATTCAAAATCCTGCCCAGGATTACCAGATTCAAACATTTCAAAATCCACAGATTGACACAACACTTGAGTACATTCTCCATTCGGTTCTTCAGTAATAAAAGAATCTAGATTGGAATGGTCTCTTTGCAAGTGCTTCTCATAACTTCTAATGCTTCGCTGTGACAGTTATTAATTTTGCACGTGTAAGAACTGCTTACTGTTTCCGGTAATGAAGAAATAAACCTTTTTTTACATTTAACCATTCAATTAGCAATTAGTATTTCCATTGTTTCTATACCTTCTATCTTGTATCTTGTATAAGCGACATATCTAAGAATATATTAAAATTTAACTAAATAGACCATCCAACTTGGAACACTATATTGGCACAAATACTATATTTCATCTCTCAACAAATCAAATCCTACTTTAAACAGAGGAGAATGCGGTCAATCACCAGACTAACGAGACAACTACTTTTTGAAACATTGTATATGCTGAAACTCAAAACTATGCCTATTGTTCGCTCATTATTGAATTATGACCTCCTTCCACAATCGACCAATCGGAGCGTCGTCTTAATTTTACGTTGTTGGCGCGCTTACTTCAAACGACCGAACAGCACAGTGGCATTGCGAGTGGGACAATAATGCCATTGCAATTTCAGTGGATTTGTTAGTTGTAACCGGTTTCCCGGTTTTAAAATTGACCGACATATGTTTAACATTTGTCCGCCAAATTCAATTTCTCGCTATGTAGCGACGTTTCATACGCACTAAACAGCACATAGACATCTTGACATTGAAATATTTCATTTGTGGTGATCAAATTCAAGACATGAATATCACTAATTTAAATATGAATGTCGTTTAAGTATGGGTGTTATTCTCCACGTTTAAATGGTGTGAAATTCCACGTTGAAAAAATCATGTTTTTGTGCCAGAGGGTGGAAACTTCCACTCTATGATTTTGGGGTGGGGTGGCTTTCTCCACGTTTTCAGGATGGAAATTTCCACGCCATAAATCTCATGCTATTGGTGTTGGTGGAAAATTTCACGCATAGGAAGTTTATTTCCACCTTTTTCCACAAGATGATTGAATTTACCACCACTTTTTTTACAAATTTCCACCCCAAGGTGGATTATTACAACCTCCAAATTTTACAGTGCAACAATCAAATATTCTCAGTCGTCCCTTGCAATCAAAATATGTTTATTCTTTTCAGCCTTGTGAATCCAAACACTATACGTTACAGAGTTAGCATTGTATGAGTCCCATGTTTTAATAAATTATAGCTTGGCGTTATTAGGATTTAAATGTTAATGTTTAACAAGTCATATTATGACGTATTATAGGTACGTTATTAAAGCGGAAAAACTTTGCTTGCGCGGAAAAATAAATAATGCAAGATTTAGGTAAGATACAAGCATTTCAATATTAACTAATCGTTACTTACATCTGAATGTAGTTTCATGATTATGTGAGTCGAGTAATCTGTTAAGAAATATGCTACTGTAACTTTCAGGCTTCTAAAACGACAGTAAACAGCACTTTGGCTAGACAAACTTCCTTTTGAAACTAACCGCTCTTCTCGTTGTTTTGCGCAGGTGGAGCACTGAGTCTTTCTCGCGCGCTTCCGTTCCCACTCGATAAACTCGCTTCGCACGTGTGGGAGCCAACATCCGAGTGAAGTCAGGACATTCCTTGTTAAAGTTCCAATAAATATTGTTCAGAAAAGGAAACAGCAACAACCCGGTAAATATACGAAAACGCAAAAAACACATCTCCAGAAGCACACGGGGTAATCAGAGTCGAGCTGATAAAGTGCCCGATTTTCTCTTAAGTGCTCATTGGTTTGCGATGCCCTCTTGGGTGGTGACCAATTGACTGGAGTTTCATAGTTTGTTCTGATTAAGGTCGATTGTACGACGGCCGAAACGTCAACCAAAGAAATATTTTCTTTCACAAGAAGAACCTGAAAAACGACTAAATATTGTCACTGGGAACGTCCACAGCCAGTTACTTTTACACAATTCCATTGAAATACCAACTGCAAAAATTTCTTGTGTTGTGTCACGGGAGAGGATTTCCAGTTGTACTTTGTAGCACGTATATTTCCTGACTTAATTCAATAATTCTGGAATCCGACTTGACCAAAGAACTTTTTTATCGCACCTAGTTATGAATACCTATTGTGTTTTCTGTTCGCAACACTCCAAAATGTGCCCGACATTAATTAAATAACCAGCTAGCGCAGAAGTTAAGCGCTGTTCGTACTTCATGATATTGCGCTCGGAAATTAGCTTGCTGACTTTATGTGCGTTGGAATTTTTGTCGACTGCAAAAAGTTCAAATAAGACGTCTTGTTGTATGCATTTAAAACTACCGCATCATGGTCATACCTAATGTTATCCCTTCATTTTCGAACCTCGGACGCACTCAACCGCTATTCGGAAGAATCCCGGCCTTGTTTCTGGTCCACACCAACGCGTAACCGACACACCACCGCCATTGTCATGGAAACGGAGGACATTGATGTTGTTGTCAGCGAATTGGTGGTGATTTTGAACGATGCGTTAAACTCACGATGTTCCATTATTTAGCTTCAGTGCTTGTTATTAAGCAGCATAAACCAGCTCCCCTTGGCATGTACTGTGCGAGTCTGCTGTTATGAACGGATCACACGTCTATTGTGACGTACTGAGTAAAAATCATCTAGAAGCGACTATCTACATTGCCTGTAAACAAAACACAAAATAACGAACATTTTGCCAGATGACTAAATTTCGCATAACCTCATATAGTTGGAATAACTCTCCATGTAGTGAAATCAACGCCTATTTTTAACCATAAGATGAACTAACGAAAAAACTTGTTATTGTCTATATACCTTTATTTATACGCTGGAAACATCCTGACTGACGTCGAAGTGCAATCGTCTGTATTCCTTAGTAACCTCTAATGGCTCTAAAGTTTTATCGGCGTTCTTGTCATGTTACCTAGCTTCTCCGAATATATTAAGTTTTGTTGTAGTGCCTGGTGCAGAAAAATGACTGGATTCGGATTTTTCAATTTATGATGTAAAAATGCGTGCGAGTTGAAGGTGCATAATTCATCCAGATATAAATTGGAGTTTGTTGTTGGTGGTCTCTAATTGCGCTAGATGTGACCGAAACTAAACCTAACAATTAAGTGCTAGTTACTTCTAATAAACTGTATTACCTCCTCAAAAGTAACATAGGTTTAAGCAGAGACTACTAAGTTAGTAGCCTCTGGTTTGAAACAGACTTTGGTTTGAAACACTGCTCAAACGTCATGGTATAAGTTACACACCTTCAACTCACATTCCAATAAACTGACCGTTTATTTGTTTGGTTCTTGGCTGTTGCGTTGTAAGTTTGCAAATATTTTAGTAAATATGCTGCAAGCACTATTAAACTGCAAATGCCTAGTACGTGATGTTTGTTAATATTTTCTTTGTTCTATATCTTTGAAACAGAGACTTTGAGCGTTTTTGTTTCTGCGTTTCGTGAAGCATGAGCTTGTCAGTTTTCGTGAAAGCAAAATGTGTTCATAAAGCATTTAATCTTTGGCAAATAGTTGTGTTCAAGACACTTTGTTAGACTAACTCAAAAATACACAGCAAACGGACATGTGTTTTTAAGCATTATTGTAATGTTAATATGCCTGGTCATGTCGCAAAGTGTGATTTCAATTTTATAAAAATTAGGTTTAACAAGATAAATCAAATTATGGAGCTGCAAACCGTCTACAATATTTTGACCTATAACATCTTATAAGTGGCGCTGAGGAATGCTGGTATACTAGCCAGGCACAGTTTTTTCACTTTGTGCCGGTGCTTTGCAGTCAACGTTGATCAATCAAACTTAACAATGTAGAGATTTATTTCATTGGTTTCTTTTAATTGATAGCCACCTCCTTCTCTAGACCTTTTGGCAATCTGTTTGAAAAAAAATAACTAATAGACGAATTTATGAAAAATGTTGGCTTGTTCCCACACAATCTGTGCAATCAATGTTTGCCGAAAAAATCCTTTCTGCAAACTCTAAACTGTCTGATCTAGGCTTTAGTGAACAGCAAGATAATGACCAGAGGGATGTTAGTTGACAAAAAAAAAATCGCCAGTTAACAAAACTTTGAACGCGCGTGACTCGGCCGCCTTACGAGGTAGCGACTTACTTTTTTCACACAAAGATAGATTACAGGCTGAACTTTCCAACGAAAGAAAAATCAAAAAAAAATTTTCATTAATATTCGAATATGAATATGATATGTTTGCTATGTCATAACCACAAGTAAACATCGATTCCCGCTGAAATCCTTAAGGGTAAAATTTAATGGGTATGAGAATCTCTTTTTGGTTTGTTTATGACAGTGATAGGTGTATTAACAGCCTGAAGAACCCAATTAGCATTACCTCTGATGTTAAACCAACAACAGATTTTAAACAGAGGATTTAAGATTGTTGTATATCTGCACTTTGCCTGCCTTTCGCAAAATACAATTTGCATTTTGTTAAATGTGGCTTAATGGTTTCGTGTTCAAAATTTCTGCACTGACAAAAATAGTTTCAAAATAACTTTTATAACATATTATGGTGGCTGGAAAAGAAGCTCAAAATATGTTTTTATTGCAGCTTGGTTTAAAAATGTAAAACACTGTGCAATAATTAACTTACTCTTGCCTGTTTGTTGTGCATAATATACTGGGAATCGTCATTGCAACACAGTTTCTAAAGAACTCGAAATATGGATGAACTAAAGAAATCTGACAACACCGTTGAACTGACTTCAACATCTGAAACATCCGATATGGCAACAGAGATGACCTCAAGTGTTGCTGGTGCTGCTTCGACTCCTTCGGATACAGAAAGCATCACTTCTTTCCCGGATTCCACCACAGATTCAACATCAAAAGGAAGCGGGATTGCTTTTCCATCAATATTTACTTCATCAATTAAGAATCTGAAGTCATTGACAAGGAAATCTGTGTCTAGCAAGGAATCTCCCACATCCACTGGTTGGTGTTTCTAAAACATCTTTTATTTTGTATATGTATTATATAAAATATGCTGATATTTGTCCTCAATTTAATTTTTGAAAAAATGATGTTGTTTAAAAATTTCCCATGTTGAAATAGAGGAATAGAGCTCAAATAAATTATGAATTATAGCAAAATTTTCTTATATGCAACCAGTCTGTTAAAAAAAAACAAAATTGGTATATATATAGTTAATTTGGGTGGTAATTTGGTAATTTGTCTTGAAACATTGTATGTACATAATTACTGGTAAGCAGGGTTCTATACTTTGCTGTTAAAAATGTTTTGAATAGCTGGTAGAGAGTGATTTGTTAAAGAAGGAAAAAGACATACTGCAGTAGCTATTGAAAAATGTGTTTTCAGAATCGTGTTTTTTTTTATTGTGAAACACGTTATGTTCTTGATAAGAGTGCCTGGATGATGTCATTGTGGGTTTGGATGCAGAGCAGACAGAGACAGTACAGTCTTGAATTATTCATATCAGTATTGATCCAGTTGAGAAAAAAGTGCTGCAAGTGCATTCGATTGGTGTTACTTGTATAAAGGCTATCTGTCCACAGGGTGTTGCCTGCTTTGTAGACAAGTTTGTTGAAGGCTGTGCTTAGCTCTATTTTTAGTGTGTTATTTTTTGATTTTAGAAATTTTTTGTTAATGTTGCACTGACTGTAGTTTAGCTTTTAAGTTGAACAAACTAGTTCAAAGTTTTAAGTTTCATTTTTCTGAGCTCCTTTCGTGCCATTTCACTGCTGGAAGCTATGCCTATAGTTAGAAAAAGTCCAACTTCTCATCACAAACACCATCCATACTTTTCGAAGCGGGAAATTGATGATGTCTATTGTAATCGTGGTCGAAATGACATCCGCATGGTTTCACGATCTATGCACAATATCTCTCGATCTTCTAGTGGTTGGCCAAGGTCTGACCATATTCCAAGATCTATGAGTGCCATTGATGAAAACGGTGAAGGCTGGAAACTCCCGTTTTGTGGAGTTTTGTCGTCTCACAATGCAAATGATCCAAGCTCCACATACAGCATAACCAGCTCTGAAGCTGAAAGCATTGGCAGACATCAGAGATCGTTGTATTTATGTGATGGAAAGCAAATTCCACGTTCTTGTAGTTATCAGCCAGCCAGCAATCAGGTCTTGAGTCCAATGAGCTCATCTCCAATCCCAGTGCCACGGAGAGGAGGTACAAAACGCAAGACCAGCTCACGCAGCAGTGGTGGCTACTTTTTTGATAAGTACATGAAGCGCTTTCGGGCCAAATATTCTTCCAGGTCGAGGAAGTCAAGTGTAACTGAAAGTGAAGCAAGTGAGGATGTGAAACCTGAGAAACCAATTGTTATCAACATGGTCAGTAACCG
This sequence comes from Ascidia mentula, assembly GCF_947561715.1. NCBI lineage: Eukaryota > Metazoa > Chordata > Ascidiacea > Phlebobranchia > Ascidiidae > Ascidia > Ascidia mentula. The sequence goes on along the minus strand of NC_138568.1, from coordinate 15,817,522 downwards.
GCAAGACATGGTGTTTGATGAAAATGTGGAGCGTGTTTTTCATGACACGATCCATCAGCATGAGGGTATCGATGAGCTGTACTCTTACAACCAGGACGATCTCTATCCACTGCGTTATGGTTCATCTGCAAAATGGGATTCACAAATTGCTAATGTACCACGTTCTGCGACAAAAGACAGTGGATGTGGTACGATTACTAACTCCGACATCAGTGAACTCCCACAGAGAGATGAATACCTGACATTGTCTTCTGTGTTTCCGGCCAGTCCACCTCGCTTCTGGGGTGATGCTACTTTTCATGATCTTGACGAAATGTATGCACAGCCGGTGTCACCTGTTCTAAGCGTCACAGGTGCTGTCGATGCATCTGCTCGGTATGGTGACAGCAATAGTGAAACTTTGAAAGCGATGGAAACGCTATACCTTTGTAACTTTAAAGTGGCAATTGAAGGTGATTGGTTGTGTCTGAAAGAAATTTGCGACGATGCAGTTGCTTCAAATGCTCTAATTGCCAGCACAATTTCAGGTGGCTTATATTGTCTGTTTGTTTAAACCTGTTTTTGTTGAGGACACTTAGTATTATAAAGTTGGCCAGATACTTTTTTGCACATAATGAAATATGTATAACCATGCCATGACCAGAATACCTTAAGTTTTGGTTCTCATAATATATCTGTGTATAACTTTACATTGCCATTCCTTGACATCAACATCTTTTAAACACATTTGGCTGTTCTGTTTATTCTCAGTCTGGGTCTTTGTTCTAGGTACCTCTGTTTATAGTTCATCACTGAAGCAAATGTTTGTGTATTCTCTTTAATATTTGTATTTAAAGTATTTTTATTTAAAAATATTCTAATTTCCATGTATTTGCTTATTTCAGATGAAGTTAGCAGTAATGGAATGGTTGAAGAAATCATAAAAGAAGGAAATTCGCAACAAATGAAAGTGGAAAGAAGAAATTTGCTCGGTAAATTTCACAAAATTTTAATCGATCTTTCTGGCTGGGAATTTGGGTGCTACCTTTTTCACCTGCTTGCGTTTTCAGATTTAATGCCATAAATAATTTATTATGTGCTCTTAAGAGATGTCACCTATGGTTAAAAATACACACCACTTTACACTTGAAGTTCAAAATAAACCAAACTATGTTTGCTGAGAAGGTTTCCAACACATTCACTTAAGTGTCCCAACAAAATAACCAGTCATCAAAAATTTAACAGGGATGGCCAAACTGAGTGTTAAAGGACTGATTGGTTCTTCCCTGTCAGCTGGTCATACTTTGGACAGTGATCATGTGCCCTTGCAACAATTCTTTGTTGTGATGGAATACATTTTGCGACAAGGGCTAAAAAGTAAGTGTGGCTGTGTGCATCAATACAATTTGCTTATCTGTGAAACTTTGAAAATACTTTTCTGTAGTCTAATACTGCAAATCTATCTCATTATGACTGTGGGTTTACTACTAAAGATGTTCAGTTGAACCATTTTTTTAGACCCAAAAAACTTTTTTGTGCAAAACAAACATTTCTGGCCAGCTCTTGAGTCAATTGAAAAGGTTTGTCCTGAAGCAAAAGAGATTGCTGACAGTGTCCGAAGCCTCCCTGGAGTTCGGTATAAAATCCTTTTTTTAAATAACCCTTTTATGTTATTTCGACTCATTTTGTTGTTTTTTCCATAGAACTAACCTAGGACGAGGTCGTGCTTGGCTGCGTCTTGCACTGATGCAGAAAAAACTATCAGATTATTTCAAAGTTTTAGTTGAAAACAAGGCCAGCCTAAGGTATATCTTGCCTTCACAGTTTTTTGTAAAGAAAATTTACCCTGTCCTTAATTCATGTAGGGAATGGTATGAAGATGGGGCGTTGGTGATGAATGACGAAGCAACTGTCCTTGCTGGCCACTTGGTGGGGCTCAACTGTATTGATGCTAATCTTTGTATGAAGGGAGATGATCTCGACAACCAGGTTGTTCACAAATGTGCCATTGCTACATAACTTGACAAACATAATGCAATGTTGCAAATCAAACAACAGCAAAGTGTAAATATGAAGTGTTCAGGGCAGCTTTCATCATGGCACTGATGGTTTGTTTGTTCAGTTGTGATTGTTTCCACAATGTATTTTGTCACAGTCCCCGTTTGCTTTGGCTTATAACATAACCATTGCTATTTTAAAGTTAAATTTGCATTCTCAGTGTATGAATATTGGCCAGAAAAATATTTCATTTGATTTCAAATGTTCATGGTTGTGCTAGGTAAAGTAAAATGCTGTCTGCATTTTTTTTCTTTGTTTTAGAGTTTAACCATTAGTAAAATTGGCGTTGTTTGAATTTTTAGATCACAGTCATAGATTACAGCATGTACATGGTTGATGGCAACAAATCCCTTTCATGTGATGAAGCAAATGAAAATGAGGAAAATGCGATGCAGAAACTTATGGACCAAAAGAACTACCTTGAGGAGAGAAACAGGTTTGTGGTGTTTCTGTTAAATTTTCGGTTTTGTACAATTGTTTGTTTATTAATAGTTGGCGATGTGTCAAACCTGTATGTAACAAATGCCTGAATGACAAGGGGTAAAATGTAATCAATTTGTTGCTTGTTGGTAAGTGTTTATAAATACAGGCCATAGTGCTATACCAAATAGCATTTTAATAGGTTGGTTATGTTTCAGACACTTGGAAACAATTACAAGTGAGTTGAAGGAGAGGAACGAGCATTTAGAAGAGGAAAATCAAACTCTACAGATTGAACTTGATGCGACAAAAATCTTGCTACATGAAACGCAAAGTGAGAAGCAACGAATGGTCAACGAAAAGCAGGATATGACAGCTTTTCACCAAAAAACTTTGGAGGTACATTGTACAGTTCCTATGGTATGGTTTCAATCACCATTCCACCTACCTCTGTCTGTATACTTTATGCAAATGCAACAACCACTTGCATAAAGTGGTGGGATTCAAACATGTAAGCATCCGCTCTCTTACTAGCAGCATGCCATAGTAACCGCAGGAATACAATGCTCAAAGTGAAACAAACGCCAACACATATACAGTTGCTAACAACCCAAGAACTGGTTCACGAACCGGTGGGAAGCAGCTGCGTCCCCCCACTGGCAACGACACTGACAAATGCCAGAGGGGCAATATGCCTGGCTACTGTCTTAATGTTAACAATTGAATCAAAACAATCTTGTTTTTTAGGATCGTGAAAAAGATTTGGACACTGAAAGGATGACTCTTCGAACGTCCAGGGCTGAACTTGATGAAATGTACACCCAGATACAGAAACAACTGCGACATGAAACACAAATGAGAATGGTAACTTGAGGTCACAATTTAAGTTTCTACAAAAGTGTTACATGCTCTTGTGACTCAGTTGGTTAGAGGGATGGGCCTGGTTAGCCCAGCAGGGTCATGAGTTCTGGTCGGGAAAAGTGGCTATTCCAGCTTGGCTGTGATGCCACTGAACCTTATGTTAGGTTTAGTTGTGATTACTGTTTCTATGATTTATTTGTAATTGGAATATGTGTAATGTTTAGCTGTAAGTTTTTGCCGATAACACTGATCATTAGGCATTGTTTTACAGGACGTTGAACGCGAATTGGAATTACAAATGTCACTAAAAAATGAACTTGAAGTTGCCATGCGACTTCTTGAGAAAGACATTTACGACAAGCAAGATGGTTTAATCACCTTGAGAGAACAACTGGACAACGTGAAAGCCATCAATATGGACATTTACAAAAAACTACAAGTAAGCTAAGTTTTTGGCAAAATAAACATCACTAGTTACCATAGAAACTACTGGGAAAATGCATGCTGCCTAATTGTGCAAAAATATTTAAAACATTTATCAAAGAAATATAAATTGTACTTGCGGTAGCTTGTTCGGAAGAACATGCACAGTTTGGTCATGGATGGAACCACTATAAATAAACTATAGTAAATGAGGATTGACCTTGAAAAATTTTTTTTTTTTTTGGAAACAATGTTTAATATATGCTTATGAATAGGCGAAGACTGAAATTGAAGAAGAAAAAAACAGAACAATTGGGAAATTTGAGCAGGACACCAAAGAACTTGCTCAACAGATAACAAAACTTCAAGAAAAGTAAGTGCAATTTAATCGTTCTGGTAATTATAATTTGAGTTTGCATTCTAACATCAATCATTTTGTTTTCTTTCATTTTGGTTTACAACCCGTTGCCCCATTTACCATTTTTTTTCTATTTTCCTGCTTTCTGTAACTCCAGGAACAGGTTTAAAGAGGCCAAAGTTGAACAGAACAGATTAGATTTGGTTTGGATTTAGGATGTTTATGTTCGTTGAAAACTCTGTCAATGCTTGCTTTGTTCTAAGCTCTTTTTGTCGCTTAATTACTAAAAGCTATATTTAAAATACTTATTCTGCATGTATGAAGTTATGATTGGTAAGAAAGATGGGTGATGTTTTTTCTGCTTAATGCTAAATTGCATGCCACTGCCCCCATATATAATTGTGGGTGTCATTGTTATAATTTCCATTTAATTTTCTTTGCAGTAAACAAAAGTAATGTTAAAAATGTGAACAATGTCCTTTAAAATTCATAAAAAATATTTCTTTTCTGTGTTCCAGTGTTTTTCAAACTTGCCGTGTAATTGCATGGTGGTTACTCAATCTGTTGCCTTGCTAAATTTATCCTGTTTTGGCATTTCTTTTTCCTTGAAAGCAGCTTGGTGACCGAAACTATTCATCTTTTTCTTCACATGTGTGTGTGCTCTAAAGTGCAGTTTCCTGTCTATTAAAAAAATTTTTAGTGTCTGACTGCATTGGCAACATTTGGCTCAGATTTGGGATTTACACAGTTACAAAAAACACTATTGTTATCTTAATTTAAAACAGAATCAAAGTTATTTTACTCATGTTTCTTATTATTTGATATATTTTTGTTCTTTTCCCAAACCCCCTTACCCCAGTTTTAGTTCAATCATAATTTTAAATCAATATTTTGATTTCGGTTTATTATTTTTTTTGTTTTACCCCAGTTTTATTTTGTTTTACCTTTACGTCACTTCCCAGGTTTGAGGAGGCGAGTCGACAGACAAGTGTGGCAAGAGAACAGGCAGATCGCTACAACCAACAACTTGACGACAATGAAAAAAAGCGGTAAACCTAAACTTGATCTTTCCTTCATTGAAATATGTTACAATTCCAACCATTATGTCCAATGAAGATAAAAGTAATGTGTTCACATACAAAGCAATGGTGCTTTTATTGGCCATGTCCACGTTCATGCATGTTTTCAATCTAAATATAAAACCAGTAACTGGTATCTAATGGGATTAAAAAACTACAAAAACCTTCAAAATTGAAAGAAATCCCTTTCACGAACTATTACAAATTAGATATAGCAACTAAACATAGATTGGCATGCAAGCCCATTTAGGCGACAGCAATATAAGGATTATCAAGACTTCATTATCTTCACTTCTCCACAGAGGCGTCCTTCTCACAAACCTCCAGGTGGAACATGAGTGGAGACAAGCCCTGGAAGCTCAAACGGAGAAGATGCAACAGGAGATTACTCTTCTTCAGGAGAAAGTTGCTCTCATGGAGTCTTTGCGTGAAGAGTTGCAACGCCAGAAGCTGGAGTACGCGGACCTTAAAGAAAATTGTTATGAGCAGGAATTGACCATCACAGATCTTGCCAGCCAGCTTGGAAAGTAGGTTTTGGGTGTTTGTTGTAAACAGTCATGTGATTGTGAAGATTGTTTTGGCCAAACGTGGGTAAAATGATTCTAAACGCTAATTTAAATCTTGTCGTTGAATTAGATTTGTACTTCATCTACACTTTTAATTTTTTGTCATCCAAGTATTTTATTTCTCAAGATTAAATAGATTATCCCTATTGGGGTAATTTTTGTTCCCAAATGTACAAAAAATAGACTAAAAATCTGCACCCAACAATAAGAAGTATAACCTTTTACACAAAGGAAAATTAACATGAAATTTGTTTGCAATAGTATTTCATTTGATAGCAGATATGTGTGTGTTTTCTTCAGGTCGAAACAAGATCTCGGTGATTTGCAAGAAGTCCACAAATCAGTAACTGGAAGTGTGTGGGAGGACGATAAAGAAGTGTCGACGTGTGCCCAATGTGAAAAACCTTTTAACTTGTCACGGAGAAAGGTACAGATTGCAATCAAATTACTTTTAGATTAAATAATGAGGTTTTTTTTTGTTTACAACTGACACACGTGGTGTTTTGTCAAAAATTTATTGATACAAAAATTGTTGTTAATTTCATTCTTTTTACGCTAATGTAAATTTTTTATCTTGGCAGCATCACTGTCGCAACTGTGGGCAAATCTACTGCAATGCTTGCAGTGACAACACCATGCCACTTGCCTCTTCTGCCAAACCTGTACGTGTCTGTGACACGTGTCACACAACCCTTCTTCAAAGGTTTTCGGCTGGAACATGAAAATGCTGCCAAATTTTTTCTCAAATTCTGAAGTGCAATCATCTCACATGTACTCAACAATCATCCACTGACCTCATCATTCGAATCAGTCGGCAGAGCAAGCCAATGAGAAGGGATGTCCGTGTCGATAGCCGGTAGTAGCAATTGATTTTGTCCAATTTCTGAAATATGTCTTTTGTATTAGCGGTGCATTTTTTTCACAAAAAAGAAAACTTTATTCAAAAGTGATCAAACATACAAAGGAACCTGAAATTATTCTTCTACGATGAACTAATCATTTTTCTTATTGAGCTTGTGTTTGTTCTTTTAAAGGTTACGAGGTGTTTTAAAAAGTTTATTGATTTTCACTTGTTGTTACGCATGGTTGTTCCTTAGATTAACAAACTCTATCTATTTCAATCTAACCAGGCTAGTCAATAAACGACACGTTTAGACCTAAGCAAAGAAGCATGTTTGTTTTCTGGCGTTACGTTATTGCAAGTGCAATACAGCGCATTGTTTTATTTCATAATAAACTAACACCGCCGAGCCAGTAGTTTGATCCTGCTCAAAAAAGAAACCAAACAACAGCATTCTCCAGTATTTCTGCTATAGTTTTAATCCTCAAGTTTCTGTCCCAACACAGCTATACACGGGTCTTAAAAAATATGAAATGAAACAAAACCTTCCACGGGGTAGGGCTACCCGAACGCTGTGCACTAAAAACAACAAACAAATATTTTTAGTGCCTTGAACGTCCACGCTTATCCCAATTGGAGCATTATTATTGTCTCGGGAATTATTCAAAAGTTCCTGTAAGTTTAAAGCACAGGTTTTGACTACACTCCACATATCTTAATTACTTTAGATTTTGTCAAGATTTCTTACTTTAAATCCAACCAATTTTGAAAACAACTACTGGTAATCATGAGGTTTTCAGGCTTGGCAGCCCAGGCAATGCAGCCTAGCTGGATCAGCCACTTTTTCCTGACAAGTTGTAGCAAGATTTGAAAAATCAAGCTCCCGGTGAGGTTTGAACTCACGACCCTTGGCTAACCAGGCCTAACGCTCTACCAACTGAGCTACAGGAGCTCTAACTACAGGAGTTCGAACCTCACCGGGAGCATGATTTTTCAAATCTTGCTCCGACTTGTCAGGAAAAAGTGGCTAATCCAGCTAGGCTGCATTGCCTGGGCTGCCAAGCCTGAAAACCCCTTGATCGCGATACGTTAGCTGTGATCGCCAAGCAAAGACCTGCGCAGTGGGGCGATCCTGCCTGGCATGCCATTGCATTTAATATTACTGCTTTATACCTGATACGGAGGCAGAGATCCCCTACGTATGTGTGAAGGTCGCCTGACAAGTTGTACGCTTGCGCACCAGTGTAACTTGGTCACAATATACCCCGTGAAACCACTGAGCTCCTGTAGCTCAGTTGGTAGAGCGTTGGGCCTGGTTATCCCAGGGTCGTGAGTTCAAACCTCACCGGGAGTTTGATTTTTCAAATCTTGCTACGACTTGTCAGGAAAAAGTGGCTGATCCAGCTTGGCTGCATTGCCTGGGCTGCCAAGCCTGAAAACCTCATTATCGCGATACGTTAGCTGTGATCGCTAAGCAAGGATCTGCGCAGTGGGGCGATCCTGCATCTCATGCCATTGCATGTAATATGTAATATTACTGCAACTCCTGATAACTTGCTAACAAACCTCTGCAGCTTTTGGCTAAATTAGGTTAAGAACCAAACACGAAGATCAAAAGTTGTCACAGGTTTAACAGAAAAGTGATGAAAATGTTGCATAACAAAATGGTTGTGCGCATAAAAGACGACAATATTGTTAAGTTGAATGCTTTTTGTAATTAAGTCTTGTGTTGCTCGCGGACCAGCCGCAAAATCTTTCATGGACTTGTTTGATTACAGGCCATTTTATTTAAATTTTGCCAAAAGCCTTTTTTTTGAAAAAAAAATTGCAGCAGCAAACCTACGGTACGTATATATAGTCGACTGTGAAAAATGGTAAAATCATAGTTTACTCATCTGAGTATAATTTAGTTTCGTATTTTAATTTCCATCTTTTCGAAACAATTTCATCTGATCAGCCTTTTTCTGAAAAAATATTTTTGTCTGGCAACCCTAGCGCTTTGTTGTGGAAAGTTTCGGTGTTCGTGGCAGGGGGTGGGGAGAGGGTGTGGCGCTACGGGGCCCGCTGGTTGCTTGGCGAATAAAACTGTCGGAGTTTTTCAGCTGCAGCTCAGTTATGGGCAAACGTGGAACCGTACACGTCAGGTCTTGTGACGGTGACCGGCTTAGTATTTTTAGTGTTTTTTAGTGGCTGCTCTGCTATATAAATGCTTTCCACCGGTGTGCAGGTTGCGACGTGTTGATACTGATATATCATATTATATATATACCAAATACAACCCGATTTTTAGTGAAACTGCAATGCTGCAGATTCTATTATGTTTATATTGTTTGTTCTACGATGGGAAGTCCCGTTATATGTAGTAGTGTGGTCTACATACATTGGCTTCATTTATTTTTTGTTCTCAGTTTTAAAATCTGTTCAACTGTTGTTCAAAATAAAATCTTCTATTTTTTTGTACCCAGTCAACTTGCTGTATCTTCAATATGTGTGGTAAGCTGAATACTGTTAATTTGTTGATACAACTGCTGAAATGCCAGTATAATCAATCAATAGCCATGATCCTTGGTTGTGGGTGGTATTACAATTATTTTTTACAAAAATCATTGCGATTGAAATAAGCGCCTGCTGCGAAGCCTGCAACTGGTAGTCTGCTGTACCACACTGTTGCAAAGTAAATGTGTTGCACAACAATGGCTGATTGCATATTGTTCACTAAAAAATTGCACATGTTTGTGCTTAATTTCGATTGTCACATTTTGCAACTTAACTAATTCTGTTTATTTCTATGCAGGTATTTTTGCCTACATCAACTATTGCACTCCTAGAGACAGAAAGTACATTCTTGAAACTTTGGTAAATGGCCTAAAAAGACTTGAGTATCGTGGATATGATTCAGCTGGTAAGTTGTATTTAAAACTTTTGTATAGTGATCAGTTTTATTTTTACCGTATGTATTTTTAAGGTATTGCATTTGACGGACACAACTCATCACCACAAGATACTGGCAAGAAACCAGTTACTTCATTGATCAAGCAAAGAGGAAAAGTAAAGTTTCTGGAAGAAAAGGTTTTTAGTAAGTACAGTGTTGTTTGTGCAGTGAAATTTTTGTTTATTTGTCCTTATAAGGTGGTATTGTTTGTAATTTCAATTGTAGTATTTGTATGACTTCCGTATTTGTATGGCTGAAGTAAGTTGACTAGTCAGACTAACAATATACTCATAGAGTGAATCAAACAAAAGATATTTTGAGTTTTGGTGTTTTCATAAACAGTGGTCTGCTTTGAAAGACTGGAATTACATTGTTCTATAAACTAGCTTTTCTATCGAGGGGTTTAATAAGTGCACACCATTTGGATGAACATATCCTGACAGTCAAAACTATAACTTGCAGAAGATGATCAGCTGAATATGGAAATTGAGTTTGATACCCATTGTGGCATTGCACACACAAGATGGGCAACGCATGGTGTTCCAAACTCTGTGAACAGCCATCCACAAAGATCTGACAATGACAATGGTGAGAATAGTGGAGTAAGATCATTAATTTAAAAAAAAAACTCGTAAATTATGTAGGAATCTACCAACAGTCTTATGGGCAACAAAGACTCAGTATCTGATTTTTTAACAAGTCATTTGTTGTTATGTTGTTTCTGATACAATTTGGCATCGTCAGTATCACTTAAAAATAAACAATATACATTTCATGCCGAGGACAAATTTCTATGTAAAATCTTTGAACTATTTATGTGAAAGCAAATATGCATTTTGATGCTTTACAGGATTTGTTGTCGTCCACAATGGAATTCTTACCAACTACAAAACAATCAAAACTTTTCTGGTAATATATAAAATTGTATAAAGCTGATTTGTTTTGTTGTGTTGTACTGAGTTTATGAAACTAAATTTTGGCGGATTTTGATAAAATTAACGCTTAATTGTTGTTGTAAAAGTGTCAGAAATTTTAATAAATTTTAACAAAAAAGTTGTTTCAATATAAGTAAAAATTTTGTAGGAAAGTCACAATTATCAGTTCGAGTCAGAAACAGACACAGAAGTGATTGCCAAACTTATCAAATACTTGTGGGACAACCGTGAAAATGAGGACATAAGATTTTCCACCCTGGTTGAAAGAGTTATAAAGCAACTGGTAACAACTTTAAACATACAACATAATACAATATCAAGCTTGTTGTGTGTTGCGATTTGATTTTAGTCATATATGCAAAATTGTTGCATGGTGCCTGTAAGATTTGTGCCTATTTACATTCAGTGTCTTGGCAGAAAGAAATTCCTACTTCTAAATAAACATATGGATGATTAGTGATTTGGCATGGTGCTGGAAATGTTAAGTTGAACCGGTGTGTCCAATACAACTCTGCATATATATGAAAGTAGTATAACTTATGATAACATTACATTATCCAAGGGGGTTTATCTCCCAAAGGCATGTTTTGCTACTTGAATACTAATTTTCTTTTGTAAAATAATAAACTTTGAGTATGGCACAAAATGCTCTGATATTAACATTGTTATGTTTGTTGTAGTCACATAATGATTGGGAAATTTAACTTACGTCACCGCGCACACTTCCCCTCTACGTCATTATTGGTATTTGCCTAGCAATCGTCATGCTGCTTGCTGTAGCAAATCTGATGACTCCAGCATGTCGCTGACGTAGTTTAAACTGTGTGTGTTTAAGTTTGTTTACAATTCATCTCACAAAAAATTCTGAAATGCTGTATTGGACTTAGCGAGTGGGCGTTTCCACCCAAGCAAACACTCATTGATAACTGTCATATTTTACCCCTTTGTTCTATGATATAAATGACAACAATGTTGAATTTATATTGTGTTTATTATTTAGTCTATACTTGACTCATGTTAAATAACAACAGAAATACATATAATACGTTTGGTACAAAAAATGAATATGGTTATATTTTCTAACTCTTTTGTTTTAGGAGGGAGCCTTTGCATTGGTCTTCAAAAGCATTTATTATCCTGGACAGTGTGTAGCAACCAGGTAATATTTTCCACAAAAGAAATGATGTGTGTCAATTATCACACATTGGGTTTCAGTCCCTTTTTTTTGAGTTTTGATTGATTGCATTGTAAACAAGGTCAAAGCAACCGAGCAGAGAGTTTTAAAAACGTTTACACAGATTCACCTGCTTATTTTTTATTGCAAGCAATGTATTATTTAACAGACGTGGCAGTCCTTTACTGATTGGAGTTCGTAGCAAATCAAAACTGTCCACTGACCACATTCCTATCCTTTACAGCTCAAGTAAGTTCAATTCTGCCTGATTAAGTTGTTGCCTCCAGTTAAGTTTAACACTAACCTAACAGTCATGTACTTTTTTGCATGCTTTCTCTAACCCTGTATGTATTGTTGTTGTCTTGTCTTGTACATCGTAATAGTTTATGTGAAAATGAAAGGAGGTCTACATGGGCCGTCGGCATGCGCCAGTAAAGGTTGCCCACATAACACCCAAACGTGAAAAATGTTGTGCACTATTTTTCTTTCGATAAAATTTTAGTTTAATGAACTAATATCATAGCATCAAGGATCTCAATGTCGTGAAACAAGAAACGTTGTTATGTTTTTAAGACAATGTTTACTTGTTGGAATACTAAACTCTTTCCCTTAAATGTCCTCAATCTTTGGGGGCTGCTAGGTAAAAAACATGCACGGTAAAACAACTTAAATTGTGATTGATTCAATAAAGCATGCCCACCTGTACAATGAAAATGAAGAAAGAAAATTTTTACATGAGAAATTCCTGGTTTTCCATAAACTTTCAAAACCTCAATAAGATTGTTTTGTAAGCTTTGGGTAATGCGAAGTTGTTGTATAGTTTTAGAAATTAACAGCTAGTTGAATTGTTAGATGCATGTTAAATGAAAATTAGTTGTAATGCAACAACAGATTACACATGAATTCACCTATATTAAGTTGAAACATTTGTTTTCTCACAAACTAACATAGAATTTTGTTTTAATTTAAATTACACAAATTGTTTGAAAGTATTAGACAAAAAACTGTCGCATTTACTGTCGCGATTTTGTTAAAAAAAAAAAATGTAAGAAATGTAATTGAAAAAGTGGATAATGACCAATTTTACGCTGAATTGTTGGATTATTACGTCAGACAGTGAACAACGTAGATCTAGTGCAACCGGGGGAATGCATCTGTTAAGTGAATATCTTAGAGCGTCCAAGGGCAAAACTGCGAAAAGGAACCATTTCGAAAACTGTGTTGACACCGATGCCTCTGGTAACTCGACAGTGCATGGCAGTAGTCATTTCAAAAAAGCGTTTCCTAAAATCTCTTTATATTGAGGTGGTAAGATTTGCGCCAATCAATTTTGTTCAATAATTTCACCAATTCAGGGGATTTTTTTTATGAGACTGCAGACCAAGGATTGTTTTAAGAAACTTTGCCACAAAATTTGCAATCTATAATTAAATCTAAATTTTTTTAATGCTAACGCACCATAATTTTAAAATAATATCAACCACCCATGCTATAAGTGGCATCAAAAAATTTTCCAATTATTTCACACTTTGAGGTGTAGTTTTGTAATTTCATTGACATTTTGAATTTTTTTTTTCACCACTCGTGCATGTGATTGTTCATTTAATCAAGCTAGAACTAAAATTATTCAAAATGTTTGCAGTGTGTTTTGTAGTATTGTAGTACTTTTGTAGTATAGAAAAATGTCTTTATCATCCTGTTAAAAGAGGCTTTGGATATTATTGTCCATCTTAGATAGACTGTTGTTCCATAAACTTAAAAGCAATACAAAAATATTGTTCTTTGTGAAATTCTAGTGGCCTTTTTTGAAACAAAATTGCCGTTTCTGCACTTCCTGTTAATTTGTGTTTTGCATGATATGTGTGTGTGATATAATGTTCTGGATTGTCACATGGATAAGTTAATTACCTTTTAGCACCAGTGTGCTACCAATACCCCTTGGCCCAAATTTAATTAATTACATCTTGAAGTTGTCACTTGTACCAGTCCTGCCTATACTGGAATGCCCAGCCTCAACCAAAGTTCTTGTTTCTCTCAAGCACAAAATGTGAATGTTCATAACCACACTATGGGGAGGTTGAACAGCACAACAGAACTTGTTTCTCAGAGTGAAGCAAATGGAGAAGGAATTGAATTTTATTTTGCCTCCGATGCCAGGTGAAACATATAACTGATAATTCTTTGAAGCGAAACAGAAATTTATTTAGGAATGTTGCCTAGTTGTATTGTTGGGTTTTATGTAAAACTGAACAAATAGTACAGGTGTATATTTTCCAACTTGAGGTAATTTATTGGAAGTAGTTTTTATGTGGTGTTGGGAAAGAAGATTGTTTTCACCTGAAGCCAAGTAATTTTTAAGAAAAAAAACAGTAAAAATTTTTGTTAAAGAAACAGCATGTGTATTTTAGTGCCATCATAGAACACACAAATCAAGTTATTTTTCTCGAGGATGATGATGTTGCTGCTTCTGTTGATGGAGGTTAGTTTTAACTTTGTTTTTACTCAGTTTAAAATTTTGTTTTAAATTAAAACTATACTTTAAAATGAAATTCCAAGAAAGTATTCTGTCTGCTCTGTGTACTTGAAAGCAGAGACAGTTTTGTTATTTATGTTTTTTTAATCCTGTTGTGCTTGCATTCCGTAAGTTTTTACAATGACAAATTTTGGGTTTAAAGAATGTTCTTACCTAATCACAAAAACTCCAAAAGAGGGCAGACTAAGCAAACAAAAGGGTCAACAGCAGATGTCAGGAAAATGTTTGAACGAACATTAATCACCTGTTGAGCCGATAAGCTGTAGTTTTTAACATATTAATCAAATGATATTGCAGAAAAAGCTGTTTGTTTGCAAAGTAAATCCAACGCTTCGACTAAAGTGTCTTAATAATAAAACATATAAAAACTGCAAAAACGTTTGATGATACTTAACATACATTCTCTTTATAATTTATTTAGAAAGAAAGAAATTACTAAACAAGGCCATTTTAAACCTTATAATGTGGTAACATTAATTTTGTCTTTACTAGAAAGCTTTTGTCATTCACAAAGAAAAATCATTAATTTTCTGCCGAAAATATTTTAAATTGTATTTATAACAGAAAAAAGCATTATTCCCTTTGTTGGTATCCAAAATAACTCACAAAGAGTGATGGACAATCAGTATCAGTGTGATCTTTTGTTTAAAATTTTCCAGAAATATTAATTTTGCCTTTATGGCATTGTCAGTTTCTGTGCTAAAGAAAGAATAAAAAGAAACAAAAGCAAAGTTCAAACTCTTAGAACTTGCCTTTTTTCAAGCTAATTGCAAATAGGTTCATTGTTATGTCAATCTGAATTTAGGAAATATTCTGTCTGAAAGCACCTGACTTCGGTTAATGTGTGACTGCAAACAGAATGTAAATTTAACTGCTTCCAGCTGCTGAAATTCGTGGTTGCTTCAAACGGTTGTAATCAGATGAACTACTCTGCAGCAAGATTGTAGAAATTATGTGAAATTATACGTCTAAAAGTGGTTCAAAATTCGCTTGTGCCGTGGTCAGAGTAGTAGAAGCAACTGCATTTTCAAAGCAAATTGTCAAGGCACTGATTTGTCTTTGTGAAACAATCAGATTGGTTGGAAACTATTCCGACAATTTCTTTATTCTTGAAAAAAAGCGCTGAGGATAATAAGGCCATATTCTGAACAGTTCTTAGTTTATATCTTTTTATAAATGCGTATTTTTGCATTTGACATGTTAGTTATGTCGCAAAATGATTACTTTAGTAGCAACTAAGGTGCGAACTTTTAAACATATGTTGTACCAATGCAGGTTTAACCATTCACCGGTTAAAACGAGGCAAAGAGGACGAAGCAACCTCGCGAGCTGTGATGTCGTTGCAGATGGAAATGCAGCAGATCATGAAAGGAAACTACTCCTCTTTCATGCAAAAGGTTGGGTCGGTTTCACATAACAGTGCATCAACAATAAGGTTGTTGCTAGCTATTATTGGGAATTGGATATAGACAATCAATGCAAAGCTGTTTGCAACGTTTGCCTTGTCAATGTATAGGTTTTAAGGGAAGAGCTTGGTAAAATATTTGGCTTTCTGTGAAATTATGTGCTTGACATTAAAGTGTTTTTCGTGGCGTATTTCAAGTGGTTTCGACAAACAAAACTAAGTAAGTGTAATGACCCAGTCCTCGCTCCTTGCATAATTCACCTTTTGGACTTTCCATTCTAATCAAGTAATGACAAAACAACCAAATGACGCAAGATGAGTAAACAATTCTTTGAACGAGCACAATCGACGCATTCTAAACTACCGGGTGCGGTTATGACGTAACAGTGTGACTGTGTTTTCGCACCTTTGGGAAGTGGGACGTGGCAGAGAAAAGATCTTTGTTGGTTTTATGTAATTTTGACACGTCACTACTTACCTATCGAGTGTTCATAACAAGTGTTTTGGCGTTTCGGTTTCGGTTTTGCTTGCTTCTATTTTACCTACCAAGTACCAACTGAACCCGTACTTATTACGTATTTAACGAAATTAGGAAGGCGTTCTGGTTTGAACATTTAATAGTGTATATATAACACATTGGTCCATCGTGGCGAAGAAATTGGTAACTTACAACGTTAAGATTATCAATCTAATCACTACAAGCTGACAAATCTTGTTGAAAATAAAATTTTAATCGAAATGTCAGTTGTACGGAATACTTATGTCCATTTTATTAAGTCCTAAACGACAAACACTTCGGACTTCTTCAGTATACAATAGGAATGACGTTGGGGCAAAAATTTCGCATGTCTCACGAAAACCCTTCTACAGGAAATTTTCGAACAACCGGAATCAGTTGTTAACACAATGAGGGGTCGCATGCTGTGGGAAGAAGGCCGAGTTGTTCTCGGTGGCCTCATGGATCACATCAACGAAATTAGGAGATGTAGACGTACAATTTTTATTGCCTGCGGAACGAGCTACCACTCTGCCATTGCGGTATACTGCATGTTGATAACATTTTAGCTAATTTTCATGATTTTTAAAACACTTAGTGCATAAGCAAGGAGTACTGTTGCAGGCAACTTGTTAAGCTACTTGTGGTTCTATTGAATTTTAAGACCATTTTATAGACATTCACGCCCCGATTACTATTTGTCACGTGTCCAACTGAATTAAACAAACACAAATTACTTCTTTGTGACGTCATAGACGAGACAATTGATCGAAGAGATGACGGAACTACCGGTCATGGTTGAGCTGGCATCGGACTTTTTGGATCGTCAGACGCCAATTTTCAGGGATGACGTGTGCTTCTTTATCAGGTAAGACTTTGTACTAAGATATTGTTTTGTCAACACGACATCATTGGGTTCGGTCTTCAGTTGCATTTTGTAAGAGTTGTTGTTGTTTTTTGTCGAAAAGCGGAAAACGTGAGCTTGGATGAAAAAATTTGATAAAAAACACTTTGTATGAAAACGTTTCTTTGTTGCTTTTCCAAACGATACCCAAATTTTGTCTGTATATGAAGGTGTGTTGTCAAACATTCACACAATAATCTTTTCGATAGAATACTTGTGACTATACATAGGAGTCGTAGACCATAGAAAAATAAACAATCGTAGCCTCGCACAATAGCTCTGTACGAGAAACCAGAGTACCATGAGTTTGCTGGTGGGCTGCGTGATATTTTGTGGAGGACGTCAAGTTTCATTGCACGTATGTTAAACAATTCCAATCAAAAGGATCCATAAATTGTGGCAAGGTTGTACGATGCAGGCTCGCAACTGACAGGTCATAACGGAAAATTCCATCCTCGTTGGTGTTAAACACTGTCAATAGCAAGGTCAATCATGTATGTTTTGCGCGGATAACAACTACGCTGATGAATGGTACACAACAGAAATAAAATGGCATGGGCACCGATAAAACCATAAAGGGTATCAAATCAGGCCGTTGCGTCGGGGCAACTTTGTAAAATTATGTAAATTGTGCTGGATTTGGTTAAATCTTACAAACTGCAAAAAAAACGGCGATACCATCAAGTGCATTATGAACACACAACGACACACGACATTCTTGCGACAACGACAACGGGTTACGTGTGTCGGTTTTGCAAAGTGGACCAACAATAAGAATGGCAGCTAGCGCAGAAGTACGTGCGACCACAATCCTCTAAAATATGGACGCGCCCAACGCGGACACAGAAACCGGATATTTTACATCCTTGAGGAAAATTGACAAAGAAAGCCGTTGCCACGTAGTCGTCTCGTTTCTGTCGAGTGCGTTTTATACGAGTGGGATTTTCTGCGTTATATGTCCGCGCGCAACTTGGTGTGCTGTTTGTCAGGTTTGAAGGACCTCGGTTGGCATTTGAAATTTGAAATGGAAAGGAATTATTTTGAATGCAACGTCCCGTGCATACTGGTGTTATTAAAAAGAATGTTTTAAACCAAGCGCGTAATCACCCATTTTTTCAAAAAATAACCATTTGACAATTTATTTCCATCAAACCGGTGCGCCACCATTGGTCGAAACTTCAAATCTCTTCGGCTTCACCCATTTTCACGTTTCAATTTAAGTCTCCATTGTGATATGTACAACCCTCAACCAAAACTAACTTTGCAGCCAGTCGGGCGAGACGGCGGACACTCTAATGGCCTTACAGTACTGCAAGAAGCGTGGAGCACTCACTGTTGGTATTACCAACACGGTTGGAAGTTCCATATCCAGACTCACCGACTGCGGAGTTCACATAAATGCCGGGCCCGAAATTGGCGTGGCCAGCACAAAGGTAGAAACGCTTGATGATTGTCACTAAACGACTGCCGAGATTTAGGTTCAAAATTATGATAATGTTGTCATGCTTTTATGTGAAAAATAAATACGTTTTTGGTCCAATATATATACCGGAAACTCGAAAGGTAGTAACAGACGATCAGCGCCAGTGTATGAACTTTTATTTGTTTAACAGAAATACTAACATCAACCGTTATTTTTTGGCCCAATGTATACTTTTCCCGTTAATTTTCTCCTTAAACTATTATACAATAACATAATGACTTGTGTAAAAACGCAGGCTTACACCAGTCAGTTTGTTGCCCTGGTCATGTTTGCTCTCATGATGTCAGAAGACCGACTATCCAAGCGAGATCGCTACAACGAAATAGTCAATGGACTCAAAGAGCTCCCAGGTGTGGACAAAAATCATGCGGACAAGTTTTTGAGTGTTTTTAAGTTGAAGTTTTTTACGTTTTGTGGTGACTTTTCTCAGACAAAATCAAGGAGGTGCTTGCTCTGGATGAAGAGATCAAAAAATTGTCCGAGAGTCTTTACAAGAAAAAGTCACTCCTGGTCATGGGCAGAGGTTTCAACTTTGCAACTTGCCTCGAGGGGGCGCTCGTGAGTCCGACTTGTTTGCTCCTGATGAAAAATTAAATTGTTTCTTATTTGTTTTCGGAACAAACTTGTTGTGAATTTAATAAAAACAATACACAGACACACATACATAGAATATGTACACTCCTATTCCACATCGGTGTTTTATAAGTCAATAAACGACCATGTATGCCCAATACACGTTCTGCGGTATAACTTGTTAATTATTATCCGTGTTATCAATCATTCCTCGGAAATCTCCCGGCCCGCTGCCAAGTTATATTTGCTGTTAAAATTCCCCATTGTGTGAAGAATGCTCTCCTGGCATTTGGAAACTAAGCACGGCAACGCCCCCTGAAATATGCACTTCAAAGCCTTTATATTACAACAAAATTATGTTTTTCTATATTTTTAACACTAATTGACCTCTTTTATCGGCGACTGTACATCAATAACGCCCAGGTAAAATCAGTCTTGTTAAAATTGTACTTTTGTGAAGCCAATACATCCATCATGTTCGCGATACGTTAGATGTGATCCCCAAGCAAGGACCTGCGCAGTGGGGCGATCTTGCCAATCATGCCATTGCATGTAATATTACTGCCAATACATCCATTGACCATTAAACCGCTCCCTGACTACGCCTAAATGTGACCACATTACGACACGCCTGTATTGCAGATTATTGTATTTGATTCTTGTTGTAGCTTTTATCTTTTATCATAAAAGTGAAAACCTGTAGCCCCATATGAGTGATGATATTTAAACCTTGCACACTTTCAGAAAATCAAGGAAATAACTTACATGCACAGTGAGGGAATATTAGCTGGTGAGTTGAAGCACGGTCCGCTTGCTCTCGTCGACGATGCGATGCCAGTACTTATGGTTGTGGTTAAAGATCACGTCTACAATAAAGTGCAAAACGCTCTCCAGCAAGTCGTGGCACGTCACGTAAGTGTGAAGGTTGAAGTGAGGGTTCTTCATAAGTATATGGCTCGGTGCGGACGTCTATACGGCTCGGATATTTTCTGTGTTTAATGTACTTTCCTATAAGGATAATGGCAACGCGAGATGTTTTTTGCCGCATTATTTACTGCATTCTCTGTCACGTATTTGTGATATGAAGCCCTATACATGCATTTGCTTTGTACTTAAACCATGTATATACATTTTATAAGCACGTCTAATCAACATGGGGATGCATAAAAGTTGTTTAGTTTTGCTGTGATATCACTGGAGTAACAAACCTTATTTACAGATAGCGCACCAGTGTACCTTGGTCACAATATACCCCGTGAAGCCACTGAGCTCCTGTAGCTCAGTTGGTAGAGCGTTGGGCCTGGTTAGCCCAGGGTCGTGAGTTCAAACCTCACTGGGAGCTTGATTTTTCAGATCTCGCTCCGACTTGTCGGGAAAAGTGGCTGATCCAGCTTGGCTGCAATGCCTTGGCTGCGAAGCCTGTGAACCTTATGATCAGAATATTAGAGCTGTGATCGCCAAATATAAAGGGCCTGCGCAGTGGGGCGATCCTGCCTTGCTATGCGAAAGCATGGCATTACTTCTGCGTTATTCACAGATATATACATTTACATAACTTTTTTGTATATACATCTCTGGTGTCGTTCGGAAGAATCATGGTTGCAAAGTATATGTTTACCAATTACAAATAGTGTACTTTGTGGCAATGAACCCTGTGGTATTTGGTCCGAAACAACATCCAGCTTTAAACTCTCTCCGTTTATTCAGGGTCGTCCGATAATTGTGTGTGAAAAGGAAGACACAGAATGTGAGAAATACGCATCCAACCTGCTCCGTATCCCCCACACTGTTGATTGTCTGCAAGGAATCCTCACAGTCATTCCCCTTCAACTCCTATCTTTCCACATTGCCGAACTGAAAGGACTTGACGTAAGTTGCAAAATTTAAAAAAACAAATTGCCTTGCATTTGATTCCCAACATTGGGTGCATTGCATACAATACTTAAATGCGTCAATGCTTTTTTTGAGAACTATAGTAGTTTTAATTTTGCCAGAACCCGGGTAAGCCCCTCTTTCGCAAGTAAATAAAACTTGAAATTTTGCTTTGCAGGTGGATTTTCCTCGTAATCTTGCCAAGTCTGTGACCGTCGAATAAAATCATGGTCGGCTTGTTCATATCAACTTCATGGTGCGAGCAACTATTTCAATGTACCTTCCGTGTGACTACGCTTGTTTTTAAAACCCCACACCTCCATATCCCATAAGAAGTACAAGTTTTGATTTGCATTTTGCGAAGCGTAGATTATTTTTTGGCCTCATGGTGCATTGTATGAAACGGCAGAATGCTTCTTTCATCATTTATGACGTTTTTCTAGGGTTTTTCTGAAAACAAAATCACAAATTCTGAGTGTAAAGAAAGCAAATCACAAAGAAATCAAAAAAACGCGTCGCCTAAACTTCTTACTTCTGTTGTATTGCGTAAACAGACAAAATATACTTGTAAAGTATTTGCCGCTTTAAACCGCTAGTGGGCGCAGCGCATTTAATTTTGTACAGGTTATTTCTTGGTTCTGCTGCGTAAGCCGACTTTAGACTAGGCCGTGTGCAATAACACTGTTTTACAGTCTTCAGACACAAGGGACTCGTGTACATATATAAATATATATAGAAGTATTTTGTGTTGTATTGTGGTAGTGTCGTTCATGCGTTCAAATCATTTGGTTTACGGCGCGTAGTTTAAATGCACATGTTTTGTAAATTGTTCATTTCTGTTTCAAAGTGTCGTCAAAACGGTGTCTTTTTGTTCAAATCTTCCTACCAGAGTCAACGTTTCTCGCTTGAAAATGTAACATTTTAGGTGTTCACATTAATTACATAACTCATTTAAACGTAAACATGCTTTATGTTATAAACCTTAGGTCAAGAATATGTGAGATTATCCCGATACCACTTGGTATGCCTCGTACAATCTACTGAACTTATAAGCAGTGTGATTTGTCGTAAGCATCAGCTGAAGACGTTGAAGTTCTGTGTGGTATGGGAAACATGTATTGCAAACCTGTGAACATTTGAAATTGGCGTTGGTGACTCAAAGTCGACCGACTCTCCCCACATTCCCAAACGATCAAACACAAACTATATCCCGAACTTATTTTGTAGTTTTTTGCGAGTATTTTTAATTATCGGAAGTCGAAATTTGAAACTATGCTTGCATTTGCAATCAAAGCAGCAAAACACATTTTTAACCCTGCGTAGCACAATTCTTTGTTTTATAGACGTTTTGTTTGGATGTGTAAGTATTATACCAACTAAATGCAGTGTCGATCACACAGTTTGTTAAACGTGTACAAGCTATCTTAATATTTGAAAATCGCTTTCACCCTTGCTTTTTTGACAGGACGTGGTTTACTGATTACAAACCCTTGTACAATCCTTACTTAAACGAAACCTTCAAATTCGGAATTCTTAACTAAAGATATTTCTTCATGGCGTTTCATGAATTGTCGTTGTAGTTCAAGACTTCTATGTTACCATTAGCTGTTCGTCTTGCTTTGCCGAATGTGCTATGATATACTGAGTGCAGTTAACGGCTTATACGCGAGATTTATAAATAAACTTTGTACCTTGCATTTTGAAATATTGTTTTTTCTCCATGGGTAAAATAGATCCAGAGGTCACAGCACGACCTTGTCAATATGCATTAATCTCCACGCAGAACGACAGCCAATTCTGGAATTTTCGAAACTTATTAATGTTTTTCCGAGCGTGCGCCCGTATATCTTTTACCGTTTGCCCATTTTGGAAATTGCATTAACACAATATAGTCAAATACAAAAAATTGATATATTATCTTATGTGTAATGTCTGTCGAAGGATAGACCTCTCATATGCCAGTACCCAATATATTTTACCGTCAGATTTACTCAAAATATATTTACCCTAAAAGTGATATCAGAGACCATTTTTAATGAAGGAAATGAGTCTATATTTTAGGATATTATGTAATAGGCAATCGCAAAAGTTGTAGAAAATTGGAAGAGGTCTGTTTTAGTGTAGCTATAAGTGACGCCATTTGAAAAAATGTTTCGGTATTAACATTTTTTGGTGTATATGAAAGTTCAACTCTATTCATCACCCCTTTGTCAGCCACGTTGAAAAATACGTGACCGACAACAATAATGATCAATGTTAACTCGCGTAAGTAATTTAGTAATTGGTAACAATATAAGCGATATGTAACACCACCGTTGTTGGTGTAAAACGTAGCAAGTATTCTGTTGCTTACACCGTATTTTGTTGCGGAAACATCAAACCAATGCCACCGATGGCAGTACCGTGGGCTTCTGCTTTGCTAGTGCTTCCTGCTAGATTGTTTAGTCGTGCCGAGCTTTTGTCATGATAAATTGCTTCCTCCCCTCCCGTTGCCCAACTTGCGCCAACTGCTCGCTTCATTGTCCCAAAGTTATAACAGAGGCGTCGCTGTGCTGTTTTGTGCGTGTTATGCTCATGGAAGTAAACAGCTTTATGTGCAGCTGGCTACAAGACAACATTAGCCTTATTCGTTTTGATTGAATCTATTGATGCAGGGCTTATTGAATCCATCGACTTTGTGATGTGACAAAAGTTTGTAATTTTTAAAAGAAGCTAGTGAAGTTACTGTAGAACCAGCAGTTCGTTTTTGGAAACCAAACTAGGAGTAGGGTTTTTACATGTGTATTGACAGCATATTTGAAAACTATCACTAAGTGTATGTGTATTTGCAACATACTGTAATCCGATAGGAAGGGAGGGGCATTTTAGTAGCGTGATATTATTTTTTGTTGCAGAGTAGTTAAGTTCAGTTAAATTCATTTGGCCGCTTTACAAGTACAGAGATCGTTTTAATGCAGCTGTAACTTTGACTGACATACAAACCATGCATCTTATCTCAAAATAGTAGAACACATAATAGTTTACCTCTTTATTTCAGATAAAATTAGTTTTTTAGTAGGCTATGTTTTCAAGTTTTTTGAAACAACCACACTAATTATCAAATGAGCGCATATATATTATGTTGTACTAGTATTAATCTATAGTTAGTCATAGAAAAATCTATTGATTGCTGGACCTGTTCAGTTTGCTTGATTGATACGTGACCGTCAGCCCCAAGACTTATTTAGACCACTTGCCGCACGAACACAGTGCTCTTGCAAAAACTAGAGGTTGTCTATAATACAGTCAGTCCTTTGCTAGAATGTCTTACCATATGCCATTTATAATATACATATGATACAATTTTTAAAGTATGAAGTATTCTGTGGGTTGTTTTAAGCGTTAGTATTGTTGGGAATACTAAACAACACATTCACGTTTGTATTTAGTATTATTAGGTTATTGATGTGATTTTGTGTTTACCATGAAGAGCAGGCGCTTACCTTGTCAGTTTGGGATTTTTGTGTGGATATTCCAGCTTCATTATGCCACGGTAAGCAATAAACCCATGTTGTGGACCGACGGACAACCTTTTTTGTACTGAATGTGTTTAACTTGTAGGATTACAAACGTTAATATTCCTGCTTTTTGCACCAAACAACCATTAAAAGTACCAAACAAAAAATGCATTATGTGTTTTTGTCTATATAGGCCGATGTTGTGTGTGATGCTGGATTTGGATACCCCCTGCGATACTGCTACGGTAAGTAATGAAGTATTTACATCACGAGGCCATGACTTCCTTTTGCTTGCATGGAATTATTTGTGCTTTCTGCAGTTACTGAATTCGGTTGAAGGGCTTTGTTTGCTGCTAATCATGCAAACAAAATAATTATTGTAGTGCCCGAAAGTGCAGAAAAAAAACTGTCATGTTCTCAGCCATCTAGTTTATTTACGGCTTTTTCTTACAATATCGAATTTTAACTAGCTTTTATTGTCACGTTTTCTCGTCCAACAACACGAGCCCTATTTCAATTCCTTTGTAGTTAGCACGTATTATTTCGTAACAAGGGTACAGTAGACTGTATGGCAAACCCAACCGGGTGTATCGTTGACTGCATATGCATATATCAAGGCGTGGTACTTTGTTGTTCGATTACGTAATGTATTACGTAGTTATTATCGGTGCTACATGCATAATGTTGCGGTGCTTAGCTTCCCGACCGTGAAATACCATTGAATGTTATGAACGATTGACAACCTCCCAGTAAACAAGGGATATCATTTGCTGCTGACTGCCGCGCGTGGGCATCCAAACGGACCAAAATGGGAAGTTTGATGAAAAATCTCCAGAAGGAAATCAATGGCTGAAAAAACGGCTGCAGAAATGTAGTATTTTGGTGCGGAAAGGAAAATATATTTTTATATTTATGCCTACAAAATAGGTGAACGACTGCACAAAATAGGAAAACAATAGCCGTGAATTAAACCTCTTTCCATAAAAGTGCATTGTTAAAGATTTAATTCCCCAACGGACAGTCATTGTCCCCGATTGGGTAAATAATCTTTAAGTGATCTCTTCCATGGAAGAACTTTGTTGTTGTTTGACTCCTAGAGCCAGAGGTCTGCCTACGCAGAATGTACGCGGAAACCGGGGAACTCTGTGGTAACTGGTATCCTCAAGACACTTCAAACTTTTTAAAAAACTGCTGATGTCACCCATGTCAACTTTTAGCGTATAACACAACCATTTTTCACATTTGTTTCACAACATAATTTAGAAAACTTTAAGAAGATAAGGGCATTTACTTTGGTTGTTTTTGTTTTTATTTGTTAATATTCATGTTATCCAGCTGTTTCCAAATTTTGACTAAAGTTACGAGAAGTCCATTGTAGCTGTTGCTATAGTTCTGCTCGTATAGTCAACTCCCAGTGTTTTTCCAATCTAGAATTTGGGTTTCTTGGTTGGAAGGAAAGTGTTGCGCAACTTAGACAACAGCTCTGTCGTATTACGCATTGACACAAGTGTCGATACGTCGGTATTTTCACAGGAAGTTGGCTATTATTCTTGAATTGGACGTGTATATATTTGCAGGTATTACAGCGTATTGTTGTGGAGAACACTATCAAAACTGCTGTTGGCAAGAAGTGTGGAAAGTTTGGTGTAAGTACAAGTTTGTTACATCCAGGATATGGCTAAAAACACAGAGGATTTGTCGCATTAAAATGACTGGACAATCAATCATGTGTCATGTGACTTTCAGCGCGTAACGATAACATTGTGCAAACAAAGAAATCCGATTTGAGGCGACATGTTACGCATTAGTTGCACTTAGTCCTCAGATAAAACTTATTGAAAATGACGCCATGGTTTGGATTACAGTGAAACATTTAATAAGAATACTTTGATCTGCTGTTAAAAAAATGTAACATTTTATACCTTTGCAGCTTTTTTTAGGTGACTACACCTAAACGGTCAATATACAAACCATAGTTAGACAAACCAGCAAACAAACATTCTGTTTAAATTGTCTTTTTTTTTACAAGCAAAGAAAAATACTATGATTTGTCACTGATCACAATTGGTTCATAACATTTGTTGTTCTCTGCAGGGTTTTGGGTTGTCGCGTTCGTTGTCATCACCGCCATTTTCTCGTGTTGCGGTTACTACTGCAGCAGCTCCAATGAGGGCTACAATAATTTTTTGAGAAGGAATTCATCTTTTAGTGTTTTCCGGAGGTTGCGAAGATATTCTTCGAGAAGGGATTCAGAAGAGGATAGCGTTTGGAAGGTTAGAAGCCCAATATTTGCATTAATAGTTGTCAGACAAACACAGACACCCCGGTTAAGAAACAGTGATCAATACTGTGCTATTGGCACCCTTGCATAAATATATATTCTATAATATGCACGTTTATTTCCACTTGAACTAGCACAGCTCAGTCATGTGGTCGCATCATACGCATAGTTCCAGTCGCAACCAGATTGCGGCCTTGTAACTGTGGGTGTGACGTCACAATGCTTGGTTACCACCTCTTCCCGCGTATTTCCTTGTAATATTTCGCTGTTCCTGCACAAGAGCGACAACGTGTGGAAAACTGACTGTGCAAATTATTTTGCTGCTTAGGAACACTAATAACGGATTTTCTCATAATTTTGCTGCTATTTTTGAAAACGTGCTAATTCGAGCATTATATGTCACGAATATGGCGACATTTTTGTTGCCAAATTAACACTGTTGTTGACTACTTGCAGTTGCTTGTCAGTAAGATCGGACACAAATAAGTTTGATTTTATGCTTTTATGTTTTCTGAGCGAATATCGCACAAACACGAAGTGATAAGACCACAAACTTGTCAGAAATAAGACCAACAAATTTATTTGCAACACACAGCCATACCGCCCTCAAGTGGCCCTACCTCCGTATTCTCCGTCCACCAGTGGCACTGCAGAGCAAACGGGAACGTCGGTGGATCCCAACCCTCCCCAAAACTTACCTTACTTGGTAAGTGCGTTTTGCCTAACCATAGTGTGTTCTTTTTGGCAAAAATGATAAACTTGTAACGTTATGTTTTTCAGGAACCGCCGCCACCCTACACTACAGTAATTTCACGACCGCAACCTGAATCCACCGAAAACGCTGGACTTCTTCCCGCGGCGCCGGCCGACGCGCAAACGTCCACGCACACGTACGAAGCTACTGCGCCTACGTCATCACAATGACGTCATAGCATTTAAATCTTTCCTTTTTTCCCTGCGTCGCTTATCTAACTATCTCTGCACCCTAAACTTTATACGTGGCGCAGTCATTATACATGTATAAATAGTTGCTGCCTGTGCAGCCTTTTGGTCCGTGGGTGCTGAAATTAAGTGAGAGTTCGGGCTCGGTACGAGATTATTACGTCACAATCAAGTGGAAGACAGGGCGTGATGTTTTTGCGAAGAGGGAGTATATTGATATACTTTTTCCTGCTTTTCACGGCGAAACTTTCTTGATCGTTGCATTGGTGTTAAATATATATTACTCTTCAGGGCCCAAACTGTGTAGATTAAAGCTTCATTTGTCTTGTTTTTTTTACGGTAAAAATACGTTTTGTTGTGTTATCTTCAAAGTAACAAGTGTAGAATTTCGCGCATAATTATAGTGTCGGTTACACGTACATACCAGTAATGGCTCTCCCCACCCATAAGACTGAAGGATCTTATTCTCTGATGACAATGCTCTTAGTTCTTGTTATATCAATGTGTTCCACCACAATGTTTTCATAGTACTTCGTCCTTTATGATAACCCAGTTGGAATTTAGTATAGTCTTAACTTTTCACGATGGTTTTGACACACTTCGTTTGACTGGTGATTCCAAAGTGCAATAAACCCACTATAAAGTGTTTCGTGCTATGCATTTTGCCAGAACATCCATCGTCTCGGAACTCGCCCCACGCTGTGCGTTTTGAGACTTGCTGTATGATGATCAAAAAACACAGCGGCCCAAAACTCATTTTTTGAGACATTTTCCTATTCTTTCGTCGCACTAGCGAAAATATCTTTGCAGAAATCTAATTACTCCCACAGACCACCACACATTATAAAAACGAAAACAAAATTATCCCTTATAGCAATCATGCAGATTGCCCTACTGCAGTGATTTTCAACCGGTGTTCCGAGGAACACCAGTGCTCCGTTAAAGATCATCAGGTGTTCCGCAAGAAATTTATTAGTTTAACTGATGTTCCGTGGAACAGGGGTCGAAAATCACCTTTTTTATGAAAATAATTATCCACTATCACCTGTTTGAATGTTCTATTGTTGTGAAACAATAAGATTCGTTTTGTAATTATAAGAATGTAATTGCGCGAGCCTGTTGCTGGTTAAGTACAATGTCGCAGTACTTCCAACAATTTGGTGTTCCGCACGATTATTTTGATAAAAATAGTGTTCCGTGGCTCAAAAAGGTTGGAAAATACTGCCCTACTGCACAGGCTTCGCAGCAAAGGCATTGTAGCCTCTGCCACTTTTCTCGACACGACGGACCGAGATTTAAAAAATCAAGCTCCCGGTGAGGTTTTAACTCACGACCCTGGGCTATATCATTCTCTGAGCTTGTTTTTATTCAAATGAACATTGACAACTTTTTTGCGCTAAACAAACATAAGATTTAAACCAAAGCGGGTATATTAAGTGCAGGGTAAACAGAAAACTGGATTGTCGAAATCATGTGCCAAGAAACGTTTGCGTTGATTGTAAATTGAGAGCAGGATAAAACAGAAACATTGTATACAAAAGAAAGTGATTCTGGACTTTTGTTGATTAATTTGATTGTCTTGTCAATGCAAGAAACGCGCATCCCACATCTAAAAACCACAGTCAAGAAGTGACGTATATGCTGCAGAAATTTAAAACTCGCTTTACAGAGCAACAACCATTCTACAACCATGTTAAAATGTATATTCACAGAAGCAGTTTCAATACAAAAAGAAATATATCTAAAGTTATGTAAAGTTACGGCTTTACAAGCCTATTCGAGGTCTTCAAGCAAAAGTTGTTTAATGCCTGGTAGGCTATTCGCACGAACAACAAACAAGAAATGTACATGATAAGAATTACATAGGGAAGTCACAAGTAGACGTCCATTCGCGCGGTGATACAACGTCGACAAAGAGGACAGGTGACAAGCATTCGTGAACATTCCGCACACACGCACAGGTGTCTGCACTCAAGCAGAACGACAGTCGCTTGATTATTCAGGCAAACTTTGCATCGGTGAATCTGCTCCAACTCTTCAATTCTTCCCGTGGATGTGGCTTGTGCTAAACACAAACTTTTTGACTACACTAATATACCTGAAGCAAGTAATGTTTCATGCAATGGCTGATCCAGCTAGGCTGCATTGCATGGGCTGCAAAGCCTGTAAACCTATTATAATAAGCAAGCTAATATGTGATGAAAAACAGGTGTTCGTCAGTTAAAAGGATATGTAACAAACGATATTAGGATCAAAATGCTTGGAGCGCATAGTTCTAAAGGCGAAAACCAAAGCTATAGGTCTGCTGGAGGCAAATGTTTGATACACAATATATACTGTGTGGCAGCATTTAGAACTGAAGATGAACACAGTATAGTGTTTCAAAACAATTGCGTTCAAAACGCGTCCATGTTTACCAGCAGATTTACAGCTTTGGCTTTCATCTTTGAAACAATTGATTTTTTCACAAAAACAATCTCTTGCGAGCGCTTTGCTGTTGTATATTAAGACGTACATTGGCGTATCATGTATAAAGAGACGTTTTTAAGGTGATTAAACATTAATATTTTGTAAGCCTTTTGTTTCTTTTTTTTAACAATTAATGTGAACTTTCAAGTATAAATGATTAAAATCATAATCTTTCTATAAACCAAAACACACACATCATGCATTCATTAAATTGGACGGCACGGCAAACTTTTATGGTGATTGTCCAACTGAAAATACACATTTCGTCAAAGAATATGTTTTTAATTTGAAATTTGGTAAAGCACAGGTTTAAACTACGCTGCCACACAACTGAATTAACACATTCAATGCAATGAGTTAATAATAAATATATATAAGTAGCCTGCTGAAATTTACAATTTGAGCTTTGGTTTCGATGTTAACATAGAATAGAGCCAAACTTACATGACGAAGGTAACCTGCTTTCGGAGAGTTCAACCACATCATCAGGTTCGGTCCGACTTGGAGCATACGAACCAATCACAGCATCGCACAATGCTTCGACGGAGTGATAATAACAGTTGTCACGTTGAATTTTTCTAAAACAAACGCGATGCTTTATTTACAAGCAATAGAGCCAATAGTGTTCTTATAGTGAGCTGCAGACAGGACAACTGTTTCGTCCCAATAAGTGTCATCTTTGACTAGGCATCTAATGGCACTGTTGGTTTTAACTTTCACTTGGTCACAGTGCTACCACCTTGGTTAGTTTCGGTGGGTTACACCTAGTTTGGTATACAATGGTTGACGTCCACTGTAGCCTATAGCTTTCACAAAAGATCTTTGTAAGCCACACCAAAGTTTCACCGATGTGACCTATTATTTGGAAACAGTGGCCCTGTCTGTATCTCACTGGAGCAATGCTGTGTCACTATACAACCCGTGACAAAACGAGATATTTGACAAAAGATTATGAATCAACAAAACTATTTACCACATCAAACAAAAGTGAAAAATTGAAAGATATTTGTATCCTTTAAATGAAAATCAAAACATTTCACATTGTATGGAGTCATGCCAGATGATGATAAAATATATTTTGTGACAACATTTCCACCGTCACACCAACGTGCGAAATTTTATCTCAGTATTACGCCGTCATTGTGAAACCAAACGCAGTCATACGACCTGTATTGATACGGAAGTAGAGTAAGTAGTAGGATGGGGCATTTAGTATTGACACATGCACGAATGCAAGCAAAAAACAGCGCGTTATTTTCACCCGAAAATAGTTCTAGTAGATGGTGTCGAGAAGGCTAACATAAACGGAAATCTTTCAAAGAGTTTAAAAGCGCATCTTGATCGTCAAACACACAAACACTCATTGTTAATTTCGCTGTACGTTGGACCACAGTGTTTAAGTTTTTTATCCTAGTGAGCACTTTAAGCTTGTAACGAGGTCATTTAGCGAACATGTCGCTATGCTATCAAATTTGCGTGGTGAATATGTGCGTTGTCTGGTTAATAATTACCCACATTCGTGATCTCCGATTTGCAATAATTAATGAAGGTGTTGCTAACAGAACTATAAATCTACAAACGAGAAAAGTCATATGCAAGTACATTTTAAAACCATATTGGTGTTGGCCATTAAGTTAATCTTGTACATAGTTGAAAATTCACCCACACCCACAAAAACTTGTCACTTTACATACAAGGGAGCATTCTGTGTTTTTCCATTGTCAGTGGAATGAGATACAGGCACAGCAGACAAACCCCGCGAAAGAGTCAATATCTACAACAATGGATGTCTGGCCTCATTCATTGTAACTTGAAACTAACACACACAAACGTTGTCAAACACAATTGCAGTGGTTCAGTTACTGGGGCTTTAGATTTTTTAAACACTCAAGTGTTGAAGAACATTTTTACCTTCTCATGACAGTAGCCACACGTTCAATGCCAAAAATTTCAATTGCTCTTCTGGTGTTATCCTGTTGCAAAGCAGATGCCAGCATCTCTTCCCTTGTTCTTTCATTCTGAACAATACCAAAAAGAGCTATAGTTTTTACAGCAGTAGGCAAAAGAACACAAAAACTGAAAACTCAAATCAGCCCTGACTCATATTTAATTGGTTTCGATGGAACTGGAAGCACTGCCAAATAGCCAATCAGCAAAAGGTCAAAATTTCCTGTTTGCCACTGAGGGATTTTCACTTCAAAGCAAGCACGAGTAATGAATCATGGGCCATATGACGCATGTAAGTTCTGTCAGACATGGCCATTTTAATTCACTACTAGTGACTTACAGCTGGAAGTAAAAATAACCTCTATTTCGAATGTTAATAATTATTTCATCGATGAGGGAAGCCACATTGACCAAACCAAATTTAATTATGATTGGTTCAAGGCAATTAACAAATCAGAAAATCAAATACCATGTGTGTATGAATCATTCCTTATTTACATGCAGTGACATTGCCAATAATGTCAGACAGGCTGTAATGTTGCACCACTTAGCATTCTATACACTGCACACCATCCCACACACTAAAATGGATGTAACAAGTTGTAACTGAAACTAGAAAACATGTGGGTAGTGCAAGTGTAATTCAACATGTCACAGATCATTCTATTGCATATGTTGCGCCATCCACCCCAATTTAAATTTACTAATTTGCAAAGTAACTTGTCACGCCCTATATGAGAACTCTTGTTACAATGACAACATGTTAACAACAATAATACAAACAGGAATATAGTTTATACCCAATTGTATTCGGTTACTATAACTGTAATAAGTGTAATGAAGAATGCTGATGCTGTTGACATTATGTTTCGGTTACTTTAGCTATGATTGCTCAGCTGATAATGTTTTCTATTGAAAAGATACCTAGTAATAATTCAATGAATCAGATGTCCTGCTAACATGTTTGAAAAGCACTAACAAAGGTAATAGGCGATGTTCAACAGAAAAGACTATTATAGTTATAAACCTTGCATCCAATTCTAGCTTTTTTTGGAATAAATGTTCCATATTGAAATTATTTTTTTGCCTCACAGGCCACACAAAAAGCTCTAGATGGCTGCATGTATGTATTGGAAGTCCCCGTCCTAAATTTAACTTATTACATACATTTAAGCAAAATCTTCAGTTTTTGCAAAACATGGCAAGTTGCAACTTAGGAGAAATGAAATAGGATTTGAATCCAACTTACAGGTGGTTCTGTGTTGGTGGGTGTAGGAATGCGGGTTGGGCCACTTTCAACATTTGGAAAATTTCTTTGTGGCATTTGGCTGGGAACTGAGGGTTGATGCTGCTGTTGAACCTGATGCACAAACTCAGATCCCCGTTTTACTCTTAAAAACTGACAGCTGTGAAAACAAGAGAAAAAAACATTGTGATTTAATAAAACACAACATTTCTGTTTAAAAAGTGATTCTAAATTGACTTTATTGCATGGTATCACAATTACAACAACAGAAATTGAAATTTTTGGTGCTGTCAAATATGCATTCAAATTTTAAGAACGTCATGCAAAAATGGAAACTTAAAAAACATCTTTGTTTATTTATTTAGCAAAAAAGAATATTAGCGCAATGAAAAAACACTTTCAACTCTTCACATTATTTCTGTACATTCATTTCCAAATTCTTACCCTGGAGACCATCGAGCATGTTCCACCCATGGGTCGTCACTGGCAA
This sequence comes from Ascidia mentula, assembly GCF_947561715.1. Taxonomy (NCBI): domain Eukaryota; kingdom Metazoa; phylum Chordata; class Ascidiacea; order Phlebobranchia; family Ascidiidae; genus Ascidia; species Ascidia mentula. The sequence goes on along the minus strand of NC_138568.1, from coordinate 15,783,758 downwards.
GAAAATTACTCAAAGATTTCCCGCAACACCAACAGATAACTCTGTCTCCAGTGCCTTTCATACAACAATTTTCAATAAACCAAGATAGACAATGTACAAGTGAGAATTTGGAATGGGCAATAATCAACACTTAGTTTCTTTTACGGTATAATATGTGGCCTTTAAATCGAGCAAGAATTATAAAACTGAAATTGTATTTGCTGTGTATATGGAAAGGGTAATTCAGAATGAAAACAATACTTGCCAGTAGCAAAAAAACCTGCATCACAAAATCTTTCAACAGTGAATTGAAGACTACGATTGGGGCGGAAGGCTACAAAAGTGTTGAGACGTCGTTGGTAATCCTGCATAGTAGCTGAGTAGGGTTCAAAATAAAACTCCTCTGCTGGTTCAGGTCTGGGTTCATGCTAAAAATTGCAAGAACCTTAACAATCTTTTATATTCAATAATCAGAAGCCAGTCATAAAAGGTCAAGCGTTCGAATTAAAAAAAGCATTTAGTTTTGACAAAAGGGCAGAAGTTGAAACCTAATTACTTTACACTTGCTAATAATAGAAGCATTATCGATGGTGACATTTTTAGCTCCTTAGCTGACTGATGTTACTTAATCTTAGAACTTTATTCTTGAACTATTTTAGACAATTTAAAATTAAATATTTTGTTCTGATGTGTGAAATGGTTTTGGCCACATATGACACAAACCTTTTTTGCCAGATTTTAACCTAACATGACTGTGCCAAAACAATCGTCAACCGTGCAGGTGCAAACTTGTTACCCAACTTTTGTATCAGTATAATATACTGTTAAATGGCTTTACAATGGTATTGACATGAAAAAAACTAACCAAAAGATCAGATCTTATAGAAACTCTGTTGTCTGTATCAAGCAGGGCCAAATGCCTGCAAAAAAAATTGTTCACATTTAAACATATATAAATAATATATAAAAATGGAGTATTTGGGGCAACTTTTGTGCCTTTATGCTTTGAAAAAACATTGCCAAATTGTGAAAATACACATTTTTTTTCATCATGAATGTCTTTAATTCGAGTCAACACACTGGAGAGGATATAAGCAAAACTAAAAACCTATACACAAAACTTTTACCAGGTACCTAATACTTGGTTAGTTGTTGCAATAAAGTGTAAACCTGTACCTGCAAGTAGGGTTGGCATTTCGATGCCTTAACATGGAATTTTGGCCGCTTGACCAGTTTCCAAGCATTGCAGTGCAAGCGTAACACTCAACCATATCTCCAACACCAGAGAAATAAAGTCCATTCCTGGCCATTTGCTCTTTCGCAATGGCTGCATTTGTTGTTGGCCAGTAACGAAATGTTGTTCTAAATATGTTGTACATTATAGGATAAGCAAATTTAAGTGCAGTTTTAAGTGATTTTTTTAAGAGACTAACTTGTAATATGTAACCATGTGACCCGCATGGCATAAGTTTTTTTTAAAATAAATTTTGACAAATGTCAGAAATGCCTGCAAAATTCCAGTCGTTTTCAAAAAGTTACTGACATTTAATCTTGAGATTTGTTCTTTGTCGTCCATTATTTCACGTAGCAATTTATGCTTGAGCAACAAACCATACTGAATTCATATTTGATATTTTCATTTCAACATGAAAATCCCATATTAAAAGAACACAACAAAATAAATGCCATTTTTGTGGGAGTTTGAAGACAAAAACTAATATACACAGCGAGTAAAAATATTGAGTAACATTTTCTGGTTGAATGCATGAATGCTTCAAACATAATCCAAACAGATTAAGCTGCTACTGTGTTTGCATAGCACACCACCCGCTTTTTTACCTGCGATCTGTCTCATCCTGTAGGTCCAGACGTGCTAAAATGTGTTTGTACTGAAATTAAAACAACAACTTTTAACTTATTACCTTTGGTAGCTGCTAATAAACCACCCTACACATGTTATGCATAGTGGTAACACATCCAGTACATGTTAAGGAATGTACAGTAACACTAACCTCAGTAATATTGCAACGCCCTCCAGAGCTGGTTGCTGGTGCTCGACCTACACAAGTAATATTGTAACTTTTAATCCATGCAATAAGAACATATATGAGAAATTTGGGTCAACAAGGTATTTAGCATTTTTTTGAAGATGAAAGCCAAAGCTAAAATGCTGTTATACATTAGTAATAGTAAACGTTTCGAACACTAACTGCGTTCATCATCAGTACTACAATGAGTGCATGCAAGAAAAGCGTCGTTGTTGTCACGCGACATGCCTCTGGCTTGTTGCGCGTTGTTGCTGCTGCTGTTTCCCTTCTGCCTGCTCAGTCCTTTATTACCCCGACGCTTTTCTTGCATGAACTCATTGTAGTACTGATGATGAACGCAGTTAGTGTTCGAAACCTTCACTATTACTAATGTATAACAGCATTTTAGCTTTGGCTTTCATCTTCAAAGTTATTAACTCCAAATATTTTGCACCCAAGTATTTAGCATTGATTCTCAATAATTAAAACTTTCAGAAATTGTGCAATTGTTTATTATTTAAAATATCAGTGGGGCTGGATCACTAAATTAAAGGAAACAACATATCAGATAACCATGGTTAGGACAGGTTATAATGAATAGGAGTTCTTTCAGGGTATGTGGAGTGTGCAATAACTGTGCTGCAACCAGTGTTGGCAGCGGGGCATAACAATGCACTATTTTAAAACATGAACAAATTCTGCAGACTGTAATACAGGAAAAGCTGTTCCAGCAATCATGACTCAGCAGCACTGCTAACAATGTATGCATACACAATGACTAATAATGAGCAGAAATAGATTGCATGTTGCAAGAGGCATTCTTCACAGTTATATTAACAACTATTGCAACACTGCATAAAAAATATGCAAGCAACAGCCAAAATTTATGTTGTAAATTAAAGCTAAATCCTAACTTTGCACAATAAATATTAATTAACTGCAAACTGCAATGTAATTTAGGTGATTTTCATTTGTCTAGCTTAAGGGTGCACAAATTAAACAGTTTGCATGTCCAGATGACATGTTTGCTGTCTGTTACATGCCAAACATTTGTATAACCTTTTTAGGGGTATTAACTTAAAATAAAACCAGTGGTGTTTGAACCACTAGTGGTGCATGAAAGACATCCAGGTTGTTCGAGAGGACATTTTGTCAAAAGATGCAAAACTGGTCTATAACATTAGTTGAAATTAATCGGAATTGCTCTTCTGGCACTTAGTTTCTAACGTGTTTATTGGAAACCAACCTTTCGTCTGCCATCCGGCGAGACTTCTTCAGGGTTAAAAATAACAGTATATTAGTTGAAATTGCTTAAAAAATCATGTGCTGTTAGGTCCTCGAACAATGCAAGGTTATAAGGTGGTACCTCACTTATGATGAGTCATGATTTTTTTTAATCAAACAGGTGGTTCACAGTGAAGGTGCTAGACTTTAAAATGGTATACATGATGTAATTAGGGCTGGGAACAACTGATCTACAGCAAAGAGCAAAAGGAAAACACTTGGAAAATATTTTCCGTGCTGTTGATAAAATCAGCCCCTTTTCCAACCAAATTTAACATGTATGCTCTGCGTTGTGAATTCGGCATAAGCAACCTCATTTATAACAAAGTAACCAAACTTAAGCTGATCAAATTGGTGGTAATGTATTAACCTTGTGGTTCGTCGTTCGTTTCTTCCAAGTTTATCAGTGGGGTACTGGCTCTGTCGTGGGAGTGTGCCTGTTCTCTTAAATGACTACACGGATCCTCAACTTGTCCCTGTAAAATGTCAACGATTTTAATACTTGCTGTGAAATGAAAGGTTGCTCTAGTTTTGAACTGATGTTAAATTTAACAGCACATTCATGAATAAAGTATTAAAATCTTACTGCTGAAGTGTAACTTGGATGACCTCTGGTTAAACTAAAAATGTCTTGTGAAACTCCAACACAAACTGGGCCTGGAAACAAAAGTTTAATGTGAGTTTTGTTTCACGGAGAGTGTAACTATGCATTTATAACCCTCAATTTCAAAAAAATTAAATTCTCTGTTGGTTATTGCAGATCACGAACATTGGGCACTTTTAAAAACAGATAACATTGCGTATATATAATTGTTTAGTAGTAAACAAGTAGTAATTTTACCAGGAGCAGATGATGGAGAAGTAAACATTGCTGAAAATAAGCTTGGCTTTACAAATCAATAACCCCACCACTGCAAAATTGTCCAGTGACACCAGATCAATCTTGCACCACTACATGTTGATCTATTAAGTAGCCTTATCACACAAAAACTCTGTAAGCAGTAGAAATAAATAAAATATCAAAATACCAAAAAGTGCTAACTTCCAGGAGAATGCATTAAGTTTGACAAGACAAATAATTGTCTGTTATAAAGTGAACAGACATGTCACCCAAAAACACATTCATTTAAGGTCGACATATACTTCTAAAAAAATTAGGCATTGTTCACAAATACAGAGATAACAGAGCAGTGGTAAAGGGATTTTAAAAGGGCTTTCCAACGGTGGTTGAATTATTTTTCCTGTCGGCCTATGAAAAAAGTTATAGCTGATTTATGACAATGCTTATCAATATGCATTACAAAAATCGTTCGAAATTGTTAATTTTTACATTTTCATAAATGTTGTGTCAATCTATGCATCTTCCCCAAAAATTATCGAAATCCCACGAGTAACGGCAGAGTTATGTGCGTTTGAAGTTTTGTCGACTGGAAAAAAAGTTTTGTCGACTAGCGTCTCTTTGGTGTTCTTAACCTGGTGTGTCAGTGTGTGAATCTGTCTCTAAATGAGTATTTTTTGTACTAATCATACACATGATTCCATTTAAAGGGCCACAGTATATTGTACATATTTTTAGCATGGCATGTTAGTTGCACATCTCAATTACCAGCAAGCAAATAAAAGCAACTAGTTAAAAGTACATAACAGTTAATCCTCACTCTGTTAACCACATATATAATATCCAATTAACTAAAAATAGGAGTTGATTAAATCACTAGTTTTGTTGAACATTGCAAAAGGTTGAACACTGAATCTTTCTGCAGCTCAATGAAATTGAAAAAGGAAATCATAGACTTTTACGCTAAGATTTGCTCAATGTCTTTTTGAATATAAAATAAACAACAAACAAACAAACATAATTTATGGCTCAAATAAATTACCGCGCAACAAGCGGAATACAATAACAATTTGTTAACAAACTCACAAATGCATTTCTGTTACTTTTACACATTTTATCGCTTGCATTTAATCATCACATGATAAAAATTATCGACCTTTGCCAGATCTTAGAACTGGCTGTAATACGGGAACTGAAACTTTGCTAAGAATGAGGAACCAACCAAAAACTATTATGAAAGAACTGCAGATGGGGGAAATCCCTACCAACGCTGATCAAATTATTATTTGGAAGATTTTATAGGTGATGTATTTAAGTTATTTTTAAATTAATTTGGCCAACAAAAAATAACACCAAATTAACAACGAAATAATCTTTGCTTTGAACTGTGTCTTTATTTTATATCAGCGGCAAACACGGAAAATGCCACACAAAAATGGAAGTTATTGTGACTTGATCAAAAACACAAGTGGAGTAAAATCCCATCAAAAGATTGGCACCAAGTTTAAGGGGACTTTTAAAATACAGAATTAGAAAAAAATAACACTGTTCTGTAATAAAATACGGCCTGCAATATTTCCCATATCTTATTAATTATTACCCGGATTAGTCCTCGTAGTAATTCACAATAGCCTTTGCACATCATGGTGTATTTTTACCCCAAAGTCACCGCCATGACAAAGCGATTCGCATAACAAACATACTTAACTTATTTTAATCTTCTCCTTCTGAGTTATATTAAGTGCATAATTCTTTCAAAAATAAATCGTATTTATGGGAAGTTAGCAACATGTCATGCAACACGTGCAACTGTTCCCAGACAAACTACGCTGTGACGTAGCTTTTTCCTTTACAGGTTTAGTAAGTTAAGTTATATTTGGAATCGATGTCACCGTCGCAAGTGACACCAAACGGTAGGCTATAACCGCTTATCGTGACAAATGAGAAATGTCTACATTGTCTCTGCCAGGTAAAGACAAACTAGAAACCACATACTATTTGTTTTAGGTTAGTGTAGGCTACTTATAGAGAAAATAAGGCGCTAATAGCCATGCGTGTGCACAATGTAGATCAATATCGGTTTTGGACCCAATTATGGCTTTTAGCGCAGTGGGTTTTAATACATTGGCACCCAAAAGAAAAAAATCGTATGGTATCATTCCCACATCCACCCCAACTACGTAAGTTTGCGAACACATGGGTCTACATTATATAAAGGGTAAAATAGCAATGAACTTTCAATTGTAATCTGTACAATTACCAACATGAAGGTGTTCATCGTACTATTCGCAGTGTTGGCGGCCACTGGTGCCAAAAGACTCTTTCATAAGTGAGTAAACCCCTTTGTTTTTTTTCTGTGTTGCTGTATGGTTTCAACCTTTCATTCATTCATTGATCAAATAATCATAATTTGGACTTTAAAGGTTATATTATATAGCATTCAATACGAATGTGTTGTTTGTCTCGGCACCATCTTTCGAAGAAATATAGATTTTGTATCCAGGAATTGATGTAGCTCATCATTACCTCCGTTATAAACCAACCAATAAAGAAGACATTTTGTTAACATTAATTGCCCAATTCCGGCTATTCTGACATATGTGTTCATCTTACAGTGATCAAGTGTTGAGAGCTTATCCCACCGAAGAGCAGAAGGATGTTCTCGCTAACGTTCTTCCCAAACAGTTCCCTGTGAGCATAAACCCAAACTAAAAATATGAAGCGCTCTTAGGTCATATTTTATCATTTCTTACCATAACAACTTAATCCAGTGACAAATGACACTTTTTATAGAGTTCTAACACAAAATCTTTTAAAGAAGATCGATTTTTGGACCGAGCCGAAAGGAATTTCTCCTGTTGATATTCATGTGCCTCGTACCTACGTGGGTGCCGTCAAAGTGTTTTTGACCCGCATGAGGTATAGTCACCTACAAACTTATGTACGCGCGTATCCGAGTACATTTTAGCGGTATTAGTAACACAGTTTGTGGCTTCACCTTTATCAATCCCAAACATGCCACTGGTAGTTGATATTAAATTTCAACAAAACATGAATGTTCAAACTTTATTAATATGAAGTTCAAAAGGTTTGAATGATTTCCAATAGACGAAACGCAATACATAGTTGGTCTAACAATGTAAATTGCCTTCATTCAGAATCAACCACGAGGTGTTCATAGAAGACGTGCAGGCAAACATTAACAACGAAAAATCTGACAGACCTGCTCAAATGAGTTTGGCTGGATTTGACTACAATGTTTACCACACTCTTGATGAGGTATGAAAAATTACCAAAGCCATACCTGAAAGTTGATTTTTAAAATCTTATTCTGGGCAATTCAAAATCGTTTTGACAAAACACCACACATCGCATCTCTTTAAGAAAACACTAAAAACAATTTAATTAATTATGTTTTTCATCAGCAAAATAAGGTTTAAATTTTATCTGCAAAAGTAATGCCATGTTTACGCATAGCAAGGCGGGATCGCCCCACTGCGTAAGCATGGAATTACTTCTGCGTTGTCTGATTACGGTGGTGGAGATCCTCTACGCATGTGAAGGTCGCCTGACAAGTTGTGCGCTTGCGCACCAGTGTACCTTGGCCACAATATACCCCGTGAAGCCACTGAGAGCTCAGTTGGTAGAACGTTGGGCCTGGTTAGCCCAGGGTCGTGAGTTCAAACCTCACCGGGAGTTTGATTTTTCAGATCTGGCTCCGACTTGTCAGGAAAAGTGGCTGATCCAGCTTGGCTGCAATGCCTTGGCTGCGAAGCCTGTGAACCGTACAAATTTTATCTGGATTTGATTAAAAAATCGCAAACTATTTCCATGTTTTTTTCGCACAGATTAATTCTTGGATTAACAACATTGCAAGCACCTATCCAGACGTCACAACAGTGGTGCCCGTCGGTGGATCATACGAAGGAAGAGCATTCGTCGCGCTCAAGGTGTCTCGACTTGTTTTGTAAAGAAATTACGTGTTTAATTGTTTTTTTTTATCAATGGTCATACTGTGATAATTCCAAGACGCACTAATTAGTTTAACGTCGATGGGTTCGTTTTTTTTATAGCATTCGCTTCTTAAAGCAAATAACAATAAAGCAGTAATCTTTTTAATCTATTATTTCCCTGATAGAATGACATTACTTAAAAAAAAAGGTTTAGTAGAATATTACAATTAAACAATTCGAATATAAGGAATATCTCAAACGGATATTGTTCAGTAAATTAGAATCACTAAAGCAAATGTGGTATGCAAACATTGCCAGGATATCATAAATGGGCAAAAAATGAAACAGTTCCAACATTGCAACAAAAGCGAGACTTATTGGCTTATCTTTGAGAATTTGACGTACTAAATTTAAATGTGTTGCAAACATTTTGTGACAAATTCTGCTGTTACTCTATTTATTTTATGCGCCAGCTTGGAAGTCCAGGTTTCAACAAACCTGCTTTCGTGATCAACTGTGGCCTTCACTCCAGGGAATGGGTCAGTCCCGCCTCATGTCTCTACGCTGTCAAATACGTGAGTGAAATACAAACAAACTTTGGCATTTAATTAAGTAAAATTGCACATATTTGTAGTTTGTTGAGGCAAAAACTGGCAGTGAGGAGAAGAAAATCCTTGATGGCATGGATGTTTACATTATTCCAATCTCCAACCCAGATGGCTACATTTACTCTTGGTCTGATGTAAGGTTTATTAGAACTATATCTTTCACTATACCTAGTAGTGCGAAACAAATGACTATGTAATTTAGAGTTATGAATTTTAATTTATTCGGCCATTTTTCATGTCACCGAAGTAAAAAGTGTCGCAAAAATAGTAATAAGTATTATAATTGGGATTAAAATAAACACGTTAATTATATGTACTAGAATTGCAATGATTTTAGAAAATATTAATTATCAGTAAATTATCAGAAAATAAGGTTAGAAACTAATTATTTGTGGATTCTTTTAAATTTTTATTTCTGTTAATATTATTGCATGGAATTTTTGCAATAGGAACTGAATTGTCTTTTGGTTGAAGATTAAGTTTTTTGCACACCGAAGCAGTTTAAATAAATGACAGAAAACATGTCATAGCAAAACATATTTTTTTGCCAAATTAAGTCATGGCTATGAAGGAAAGCATTGATTGCTGTCTGTGTAGGACCGCACGTGGAGGAAGACTAGGTCCGTAAACGCTGGAAATGTATGCGATGGTGTTGATCCGAACAGAAACTGGGATGCACAGTGGGGCGGTAGGAGATGGTTGTCGTATAATTACAACGTTAAAATAACTTGCTAGTATATAAACTTCGATTTGCAAGAATCGGATTGAAAGACTGAGACTTGGATTTAGTGTAGTTGTTTCCAACTTCAAATTACAAAACAAAAACTAAACTACAGGAATTTTTATTACCAAAAGCGTTTACCTGGCTTGCCTACATGAACGGGGCGGCCTTGATCACGCTTTTTAGTACAGCTGTCGTATCGTATATGTCATTTTTAGAGCGTTTAATCACAGCCTCAATGAATGGGTGTAAATATCTCAGAGTATTTAAAACATTTCCCGCCATTGCAGGAGAAGGTTCCAGCCCTATATCCTGCAACGATCTTTACTACGGTCCTTACATGTGGTCAGAGGTATGAGGTTTAAGTTAAAACTGTTTGGCAACTGCAAAAACTTGTTAAAAAAGGAAGTATATTAAACAAAAAAAAACGAATTACTTGTTAAGATGCAGTTTTGTTGATAAATTATTTTGTGATTATTAACCTTTTTTAGGTAAAAGTAATTTATCTGACTGTGTGCAGATAGAGGTTCGGGCACAACGAGATTTTGTGCAAAACATTCCCAATATCAAAGCTTTCATCGATATCCACGCCTACAGTCAATACTGGATGTACGCATATGGATACACCGCGACTCCCCCCGCTGACCTAACTTTATTGGTTTGAAAACATTTTATGCCATCACACTTGACACTGGTAAAGATAAATTTATGTTTTTGTAGAATGAAATTGGAACAGACAGCGTTGCAGCAATCCGAGCAGTTCATGGAAAGAGGTATCAGCAGGGATCCATCTCACAAGTTATCTGTAACTACTATTTGATATAATTTGTACTAAGTATGAGTACAAGACAGTGTTTACAATAAATTAGCATGACTATCTTTTTTTAGTTTCTTTAAAACGTCGATCAAATCTAGTTGCGGATAAATTTTAAGATATTGAAATTTGCCAAAAAACACAAATATATCGCATAAAACCTGGTCATTTGTTTAATTTTAGCTTGGTTACAAATATGTGTTTTTTTCATTTTTGTTCAACCAACAAATTTAAAAAATAACAGCAATTAAATGTCAATCTTTGTAACCTAATGATCGCCATTTTGCAGACGTTGCTTCCGGTAGTTCGGCAGATTATTTCTATGACAAAGGTATCAAGTGCAGTTTTGCGGCTGAGTTGAGAGACACCGGACGTTATGGATTCATTCTTCCAGAAGAGTATATAATTTAAACTAATTAAAGCAACATTAAGAAAAACATTAGTTTAAGCTTTACTCCAACTAAGGAAAACTCGCACGGAACAAATGTCCCGTCAGTAATTTTGTGGCACACATCTGAAATTATGTACCGTTATGTATATATCCTGATTCTGTCACTACAACAAACCTTTAATTCGAGCTGGAATAACTTGTCATAAAGGTGACTTTTTTGTCAGTATTTGATTCTGATACCACAGATTACAATCGATCCCATGGTATTCGCTGCCTATGCAGTGGTATAATACGTCCGAAGAACTTTATAGGCTACTTGAGGACGGGAACAGTGGCATTTTTCATTGAATATAACGTTTCCTTTTTTCAGCAGTATATTCTTGTTTGTTTGAACAACTTGTAACTAAACTGGCGATAACCCTAAAGCGAAATAAAATTTCCTGAAATGACCAGTCCTGTAATAGTAATAATTGTACAATGCTCTCAAATGTTGTTCAGTTTTAACAAAATTTTTTTTTTTCAGCCAAATCCAGCCAACCTCCGAGGAGTCCTTTGCTGGATTGAAGGTGATCGCAAGCTATGTGCTTGATGGTAGCTGTTAATCAACTACAAGCGACGTGTAAGTGGGTGACAACAAACGTCGTCCACTGCAGTGCTTTTTATTTTTTGAAAGATGCACGCTTTTGTGGCGCGAAAGTTTTATCCGCACAACACGACCAAATGCATAAACAGTTTGGATTGCTGACAGCCGCAGAAAGTACATAAAGAGAACAGACATGTCAAAACACAAGAAAGGATGGAGTATTTTCAGATGCGTAACGAGCATAACCACAAAGCTAAATTCGACTGCAATTTACGAAGGTTAGAAGGTTACGTTATTCGCTGTCCCAAAAGTGCATGTGACACTTTCATTGCAAATTTGCGTAAATTTAATGGTACATCTGCAACAAACAAAATTGCACGAAAAGTAATGCGGCGACCAAAAATCGTAAACCTTTTTCTCTGTAGTAAATTTGACGCAACACAAGGCGCTCACGTCAAAAGATGCATTGTTTACATAGGAGCAGATGCCCTATAATGCAGATATCGAATAGTTTCAAACATAGGAGAATCCACAGATTACTTTACCTCAAAGGTCAGGACAAGGTTTTACATCATACAAAAATATGTCACTGTGATGTCACAAACCAAAGGGTTTCTTGTTTCTGATTATCGGAAGAACAAAGGGTATAGCAGCAACGGCATTACTCTTCGATAAGACAGGGATGGTGCGTTTCTTTGCTCAATGACATTATATGACGTCATTTTGGGTGTGAAGTCAAAACTTTAACCTCACGTTTGTGTTGACTTTAATTTGATGATTCAAACATTTCTAGTTACAAACTATATTGCGAAAAATACATTAGTGGTTGATTGTGGGGAATTAAAGTGCATATGACACGGCCATGACAACTTTGCGTAAAACTAAAGGTACATCTACAACAAACATATATCCAAAGTTTTACGGTTCTACGTCAACTAAAAAATGTAGAAAACTGCACGAACAGTAACAGCGACCAAAAATCGTAAACCTTTTGCGCTAAGGAGAAAAGGACATCACATTAGGCGCTTGCGTCGAAAAAATGCATTGTTTAGATAGGAGAAGGCGCCTGTTTTAGCAGATATCGAATAGTTTCAAACATAGGAGAATCCACAGATTACGTTACCTCAAAGGATAGGAAAGGATTTTGCATCACACAAAAATTTGTCATTGTGACGTCACGAATCAAAGGCTTATTTGTCCTTAATTAACGGAAGACCATAGGGTAAAGCAGAAACGACATAACTGTGAGTGGACAAAACGACAATGCTAAACTAACGGTTTGTCTCTGTCGTGTTTCCAAGAGTTCATGTATCACGTTAGCGATCATAAATGCTGTAATAACAAGAACACCCTGTCCCAGTAACTGTTTTATTATTACACAACTAAATAAGACATAATAGGTCGAACAGCGGCCATCTGTCTTCAGCTTAAATTAACATCAAAATCCGTTTATTGCACTTGTTCACTTTAATTCCCCTGTTTATTGCAATATTATGCTTAAACTAGTTTTACAATGTTTTCCATTCCTACGCATAAGGCTTGCTGCCAGCATTCGCGCACGACCTAAGCGCCTTCTATGACGTCACGCAACAATATCTCGCTTTCGCACGATTTCGTTCGCAGCGGCAAAAATGCGACTTTAATCAGCTGTATCTCAGGAACCAGTCGTCGTATCAAGCTACTTTTTTCGCCAGAAATGTTCTAAAGTTATGAACATCTCTTAGTTTAATTATTAATATGTTTTATTTTTCCGTGTCACATGCACTTTATTAATAATAATGCTTGTTGTACTTCCCACGTGTTCCAAATTATGACCCGAATTAGACCACGGAGTAAATCGCCATAAACAGTCACCACCATGACAAAGCGTTTCACGTGTCAAACACACTTAACTTATTTTTAAAGTCTGGGCTCACGACCTCTATACTGAGTTCAACTTTTTAAAAAAAGGCCGCACTTGTGGGAAGTTAGCAACATGTCACACAACACGTGCAACTGTTCCCAGGCAAACAACACTGGGGCGTAGATTATTCTCCCACAGTTACGGTAACTTGTCATTAAGATATATTTGGGATCGATAACGCAATCGCATGCGACTCTCTCCGGTAATTCCTAAAGTGACAAATAGGTAATGTCTGCATTGTCATATCTACGTACAGACAAACAGGATAACACAAATCGTTTGTTGTGGGTCGCGCTACTTTTAGGGGAAATATGGCTTAAAAATAAGCATTGTTTCTTTTGCCTTATTTTTTCACATGCAGTCGCTGTCTGTAAACCAACAAAAGCCAGTTTTATCATTTCCGTAGAAGGCGTGCGCTAGCTTGTTAACATTCTACTGTCGTTTGTTTGGTTTGCTTTATGTTGCAATGGACATATACGTATGCAGCACTAAAACCACAACAGATGTTGTGGCTGCAAAGCGGCGTTGCGCACAAATAAATTTGTAGCGCACAAGAAAGTTTTAAATGCGGCAGCACAAACAAGAGGAAAGCCGTATGGCATCTTTCCCACAGCCACGCCAACTATGTCACGTTTACACACATGGGTCCACATTATATATAGCGTAAATTAGTAACGGATCTTCAATTGTAATCCGTACAATTTACCAACATGAAGGTGTTAATCTTACTTTTTGCAGTGTTGGCGGCCACTGGAGCCAAAAGACTTTTTCACAAGTAAGTAAACCGCAAGCTGTCTTTGACTTGTTGTTATCGGGTTACAGAAGTGTGTAATGCAATGTAGGAATGCCAGTAATGCGGTTTAATCTGTCTTCTACCTTGTTGCCAATGTAGGCTTTTTTAAGAATTCATTTAAATGTTTAGTGATAATCATCCAGATTGTAATGGCCATTATCTGCATTAAATACAAATGTTTATATGTTTTGGTTACGCGGGGAATCGAGGCCACCGTTTGCCCTTCTACCAACCAAGTCTTATAAAGTGTTGGTGCATTACGACTTTGAACGTCAACAAAGCCGTAAAATCAAACTTCCAAAAAAACAGTTGAATAAAAGTAGGTAACTTCGAACATTCTAACTTATGTGTTTACATCGCAGTGATCAGGTGTTGAGAGCTTATCCCACCCAAGAGCAGAAGGATGTTCTCACTAACGTTCTTCCCAAACAGTTCCCGGTAAGAATATTCATAAAACGTAATTCTGAAGCGCTGTAGGTCATATTTTACGATTTCCAATAACCATCTCAACTACAGTTTGGAATTAGAAACGTTATTTGTTAGGTTTTACCACGAAATACTTTTTAGAACATCGACTTTTGGACCAGCCCGAAAGGAAAGGCCCCTGTTGATATTCATGTGCCTCGTATCTACGTGGGCGCCGTCAAAGTGTTTTTGACTCGCATGAGGTAATTTGGACACCGGCACCCTTTTGGTGCCTCAAAGAGACAAAGTCATGACAACTTAAGCGTAAACTAACAGTTTAATATACTTCAATTAAAATATTATTTGTAGTTCACCTCAAATGCTCGTTTGTAAAGTTCAAAGCCAATACAGTTCAGAACATAATGCCAAGACCGTGAGGATGGCAAATAATGAAATGCAACGCATAAAACTTATCATGTAAATTAACTTTATTCAGAATCAACCACGAGGTGTTCATTGAAGACGTGCAGGCAAACATTGACAACGAAAGATCTGACAGACCTGCTCAAATGAGTGTGGCTGATTTTACCTACGATGTTTATCACACTTTTGACGAGGTACGAAGGAATTAAAAAAAATCAAAACCACTCAATAGCAAGGTTCACAGGCTTTAAAGCAAAGGCATTGAAGCCAAGCTGGATCAGCCGCTTTTCCTGTTGGTATGGTAATATTTTGCCACACAAAAAACACTTCGACGTTTAAAGATACATTTGTGTGTTGATCTTGACAATTTATCCCAAACAGTCGAACCAAACGTCGATTCAATGATTACAATTCACGTTGGGTTGTGGTGTCATAATATTTTTCTTACTCACTGATTTTTCTGCTACGTCCTGCTACCTGTTGCAAGCAATTATTGCTGCATTTTGAAAATATTAAATCTATTTTCATTTAAGATAAGCAAATGGAAGTTGTGCCGTAACTTCTCTTCACTGAAAAATGTATGGTTAAATGTTATTTTTGGTTTATGTTTGTTCTCAGATCCAAGCTTGGGTCGACAACATTGCGAGCGCTTACCCAGCAATCGCTTCTAAGGTAGAGGTCGGAAGTTCATTCGAAGGAAGAACTTTCAGTGGAATCAGGGTAATTTATGTAGTTAAACACAATGATTTTGATTTTCGCTGTTGCAAAATATCTTTGGTATCATAATTTTTGTGCACAATTTTGGCAATGCGTCTGCAATTATATATTAGGTGTGTCCGTGAAAAAAGTGTTCCATGATTTAACTTACATATTAGCTTCGATTAACTGGTGAAGAACTGAAATGATTATCTCAGGCCTAATAACGCCTATCGGGTTTTTGACTTGAAACGAAAACTCGATCTTCTTCGCCAAATATCACAGTAAATCCGCCTTTTTCCCACTCCAGCTCAGTACGTCAGACAGCAATCCAGCTTTCGTGATCAACTGTGGAATTCACGCCAGGGAATGGGTCAGTCCCGCCTCATGTCTCTATGCTGTCAAATACGTGAGTGTCGAACGTCCAAGATTTCCATCACCTTTGAGAAAATATTTATTTGATTATGTACATGTAGTTTGTTGAGGCACAACCCGGCAGTGAGGAGATGAACATCCTTAATGGCGTGGACGTTTACATCATTCCAAGCTCTAACCCAGACGGCTACGTTTACACTTGGACCGAGGTAAGTTTTGTTATAAAGACATCACAGCGGTGGGTCCTAACCAAGGGTTCTCGCAACCCCTGGTGGTGGAATTAAAAAATTTAAATTTAACAACTAAACATTTAAAAAACCTGATACATGAGATGCAACTTGTCATGGTAAAGCAATACTTGTTGTCTAATACACAGGACCGCATGTGGAGGAAAACAAGGTCGACAAATCAACCTTTCTGCGTCGGTGTTGATCCAAACAGGAATTGGGACGCTAAATGGTCAGGTATGTAAAATGCAACATACCCAGCAACATAAAACAAACAAAGATTGTGATATCTGGTCTATCATTTGGTAACTTGATGTCACAATAACGGCAAATTCCTAATACTGTGATAAAGTCCACAATAACGTCTAAAATTTTAAGCTTACATCATTTAAAAGATATCAAGTTTAAAAACATGTTTTGTAAATCTTCTATAAAAGATATCAAAACCGACGGTTTTGTAAATATTCAACTGCATTGGCCATTTTGTTTGTATATCAAGTTTGTGATTGATATTTTAAAAATTCAAACCAACCACCAATGAAGATGTGACCAATAAAACAAGTTGCTTGAAACTTATACTACGCTTACAGGCGAAGGTGCAAGTTCTAGTCCATGCAACGATGCCTACTACGGTCCATCTATGTGGTCCGAGGTATGAGTTTTAAACTTCGCAAACAGTAAACGGTTTGAGAAAACATGAAATTTAGCATGATGCAATCAAGTACTTTCAACTTAATCAGTCAGTCTGTTTCTTACGGAGTTGCAGATCTTTGACACTGTTAAATTTGGGGATTTCAAACTTTGTTTCAGGTAAAATTAATTTAACTCATTGTGCGCAGATAGAAGTTCGGGCACAACGAGATTTTGTGCTCAACATTCCCGATGTCAGAGCTTACATCGATATTCACGCCTACAGTCAATACTGGATGTACGCATATGGATACACCACAGATGCCCCCGCTGATCTAACTTTGCTGGTTTGAAAAAAAATTTGTGCCATGAAGCTTGACACCGGTAAAGATAAATTCATATTTATGTAGAATGAAATTGGATCGGCCAGCGTTGCTGCAATCCAGGCGGTTCATGGAAAGAGGTTTGATCAGGGATCCATCTCAAAAGTTATTTGTAAATACCCTTACAGAATTTGTACTTGGCACGAATGCTGTAGTGCTTCTATATCTCGTTAAAGACAGACAAACAACAGCAATTATATTTAAATCTTTGTAACCATATCGCCATTTTACAGACGTTGCTTCCGGTAGTACTGCAGACTTTTTCTACGACAATGTTGCCAAGTGCAGTTTTGCGGCTGAGTTGAGAGACACAGGACGTTATGGATTTAATCTCCCAGCAAGGTATGAAATTTAATCTCTTTAGATCAGTGATTTTCAACCGGTGGACCGCGGAACACCAGTGCTCCTTGAAAGATCCTCAGGTGTTCCGCAAGAAATTTATTAGTTTGATTGATGTTCCGTGGAACACGGGTCGAAAATCTTTTTTTTATGAAAGTAATCATCCATTATCACCAGTTTGAATGTTCCATTGTTGTGAAACAATAAGACTCGTTTTGTAATAATAAGAATGTAATTGCGCAAGCCTGTTGCTGGTTAAGTATAATGACGCAATACTTCCAACAATTTGGTGTTCCGCAAGATTATTTTGATAAAAATAGATTTCCGTGGCTCAAAAAGGTTGAAAAATACTGCTTTAGATCAACAATGAGCATAACATTAGTTTAAGATTTACAGCAGCGAAGGAAAACTCGCACGGAACAAATGTCCCGTCAGTAATTCAGCTAAAATGAGACGTTTGTGGTGCATCTAAAGTTGTGTACCGTTATGCATCGATCCTGATTCTGACACTGTAATACTACCTTCATTCAAATATCCTGATTTAGGTATTGCGACACGCTTGATTCAAATCTATCCCCTTATTTAGCTGCAAACTGCTAAATCGTATGAAAATATTCTAAATTTGATGAGAAAAAGTTAGGCTTCGTAATTTAGCCACTGAAGTTAAACTAAATAAACAAAGCTTTTGTGCTTTCGACTGTTATTCATTTTTGACACGGATTTTTTTAACAGCCAAATCGCGCCAGCCTCTGAGGAGTCCTTTGCTGGATTGAAGGTGATCGCCAGCTATGTGCTGAATGGTAGCTGTTGATGAAATACAAGCGACATGTAAATGGGTGACAACAAATGTCATCCACTGTGTTGTAATTTGCAAAAAACACGATCAATAGCAGCAAACCTGTTTTAAGGTGTCTTGAACAAATAGCATGTATCGTAGAACCAGTGATATGAAGTCGGGTAGATAGCCCTCAACGCTTTAGTTGTAACATAGGTTTTCACCAACAAGATTTCTTTAAATATGGTTGTAAACCAAAAAAACGTCTTTTTTAGCAACTGAGAAAGGCATAGAAATAGGCGATTCTGAGCAATGAGGGGAACTTTAGTGCAAATTTAAGAGGATTTTATTTCCCAATTAGTTTACTTTTTATTTCCCTCCACACAATCTGACAAATTCCTCAATTACTGGCCTACGTAACTCAAAAAATGCAAATTCGAAAAGTCGGTATTTTTGAAAATTCGTTTAAACATAAAGGAAAAGCATTTACCATTTAGTTAAATGGGGGGTTGCCAACCATTCACTGGTTGCGGGCCAAAGCCAAACTCTGCAATGTATCAGCGGGCCGTGTTATTTTTCCACTGACAATATCGGTTTCTTCACTGTTTGTAGTGAACTTTACAAATTAGGAGCATTTCAAATATCTTCCTAGTTTGTGTAATAATATAATAGCGCGAGGCGAGTCATATACTGTATACAGTCGAAATTTATGGCCGATTTATAATTGATCATGTGTGAACTCTTTTGGATTATTTTCGATTATCTTTGACAAAATATCTCTATGATAATAACTAAATAAACATAGGCTACTTGGATTTTCACCGAATATTAGATATGGTTTAGTCTTCCGGTTTCAAAGATAATGATCAAATAAATATACACTTTTGATTTCTGAACCTCGACCATCGCTTTATCCATGACACGGTTAAAAAATGAAAACTATGTTTCGTATTATTACCAGAAGTTCACAGATTAGGCTATTTAAAAGTTTGGGGTAAAGAAGAATTACTTTATCAAATAATTTTTGCTGACTGAAAAATATGTGTTCATTTCTATTGCACATTTTATAATCTTTAATGTTTGCAAACAATTGTGATACAAATCAATACTAACAATCTTTTTTACATAGTTGGTAGGTAGCGACAAAACGGCTCTGCGCCACCACTTTGCAAACGCGCACCCACTGGCAAGAGCATTTCAAGTTGGTTTTCGGTGGTATTCGTAGAACAACCAATGGCCGAAAAAGTTAGATGTGTGCAAAGCAAAATGGCTGAACCGCACTCAAGCCTCAATAAACATTCAAAAAATGATTCTCCCCCGAATTCGTTAGCAATTGCTGGTAGTTTTTTATGTTGTTGTGTGGTTTTATGGACAAGTACATTTTTTACCATTGCTTTTAGTGTTGTTCAACAGGATATGAACAACAGGCGACAGGATTTGCAGTGAGGTAAGACCTAATTTTTCGTGTTATATGTTAATGTTGATAATGTTGCCAGATGAAAACCATGTGTCTTCATCTTCAGCTGCTGTAGTTACAGTTACACACAATGGACAAGATGCAGTAAAGCAACCGTTAACAGTAACTGAAATAATTACTGAATGGGCTTCATCACATGTACATGTAGCTAAAGTTGCTGTAACTGCACTTTTGAAGTCACTACAACAGGTTCATAATGAACTTCCTTGTAGTTACAAAACGCTAATTCATCAGCCAAGTCTTGCCTATGAACACATGGTAGAAGGCAAGTATGTTCACATGCCTAATTGGATATTGTAACGTTATGCTATGATGTAATGTGTTTTTCATACGCATGAAACTTTTCCGTGAGGTAATTGAATGACTTGCAGTTTGTACCGCCCAGGAAATAACTCCCGTTCCTGGAACGGCACAGGAGAATCGTTCGTAACCTGCAAATATTGTACCGTAGTCTCACGCGACCGCAGGAACTCATGTGTATATATTTCTGTGGTTTTGTGGTGAAATCTATTCTACATTCTGACTTGCCTGTGTGGGATCAAATGTTTGTATTCCCGCGGATCTTCGTTCGTGTCTTGGTGTATTCTGAATAAACAAACTAACCCACGTTTGGTTTGTTACCGAAAGGAGTCAATGGTCAGGAAACAATTCAATCGCAGCTGAACACGTAATTACAATATCATCGTTAAAATCTTTGTTGGGTTAATCCTACAATATCATCGTTAAAATCTTTGTTGGGTTATTTTTTAGCACTGCAACTGTTGTATATGTGTACAGTATTGCTTAGTAATAAATATAGATAGTTTGCCTTTATTTGGACATTCACCTAATTTCAAGTTATACCCAATCTTGGTGTCAGTGCATAAAACAAAGATGCGGCCAATTTGTGCTGGTATCTATTGCTCAGAAAAATCTCGGAACCTGGAGATGCCAGATCCTAATACATTGCTGAACAGGTTTTTGACAGATCTAAAGGAAATCATTTTCAATCCCATTGTAATTAATGATGTTGTCTTCAATCTCAGCAAAAATTGCATTTTTTGTTTGTGATGCCCCAGCCAGGTCATCTTTAAAAAAATTAAGGCTCACACTCGGAAACTAACTGTCAGCCTAGAACTGATGAATTGTTTGCCTCATATTCATGCTCTTCTCACCACAGTGGGATTTCTGTACTAATCGAGTGTAGGATCCCAATGGTTTCAAGCTTTGTACTGGATTGCATGCACCTTGGCTGCCTTGGTGTTATGAAACGTTTCCTTTCCTTTTGGAATTGATCTACTCGGTAATAAACACATAATGTGCACAGTTTAGTTCATTTGCCAGACGACTGTGATCTTTATGGTTCTTTGGAACTAATTAACTGTTTTCCTTTTGAAAGTTATTTGGGGATGTTAAAACAATGCCTGCATTCAGGCTATAAACCATTTGAGCAAGTGGAAACACATGCATTTCATCAGAATGAAAGCATTTTGATTTCCATTAAAAAGGAACTTTTATTATCACCTCCAGGTTGTGTTTATAAACACAATTTTTCAGGGAATTTCATTGCCTAGTTTTGAAGGAAGTGATGTGCAGCATTACAAAAAACGCCCAGTTGCTAAATGGTTGTATTATTTCTGTAGCAAATATTGCAAATTCAACCATTAAAAGGGAATCAGTAATTGCTGAAGTAAATGATATTGTTTCAATTAATATATCCATCCCAGTTTTTTGTGGTTAAAAAATATTTAACAATGAAAGAACTGTTTAAAACACCAGTTTCATCTTTTGCTGTTGGCATTTATGTTGCTTCTTATTTAAATGATGATTATGATATTCTGCCATTTGACATGTCTGTTGTGAAATGTTTTTTAATGCCTTATGGTAAAAAGTTGGTCGCAATGGAGTTGCTTCATTGAGTGTATTGCCAATTTTATAAATTTCCTGTACATTACAGTATAAACTAGTTTAACAGTTGCATTAGGTTAAAATAAAATGAAAAGGCTCTCCACTACCTCACAACACGCCCTTTACGCAACTAAAAACCTGTCACATGCAACGGGTGAACTGTTGAGAAAACGCGGAAAAGATAAAGCTTGAAGATTATCTAAGGCATTTCATTTGATATAGATTCTTCTTATGTGCATTTTCCTCGTAAACTGTTGGCCTCGAAAACTTTGAATAGTTCTTTATGATTGTTGTTTTTGGAGGTGTCTCCATCAACCGACAAATTTTGGTAAACTCCATTTGGCGAAACTGCATCTGAGCCGCAAGGAAGTATTTAAATTATTTTTGCTTTTATTTAATGTTTGTGTGCGTGTAATATTTTGCGGCGTTGATAAAAGCTGCACTATTGGTCATATTTATAATTCCTATGAGCTAAATTATATTTCTGAAAACGGCAAGGACGTTTATACGACCAACACACAATAGTACACAACTGTTCAATGTTATCAACTCAAGATAATCAGTAAATGTCTATTTATCAACAGTCATTGCAAGGATCTCCATCATTAACACTCGAAAGTTTCCAACAAGATGTATTTGGACACTGGAAGTGGGAGGGGCATCCTCCGTCACAAGGTGTATTTCCAACACATTAGATTATTCCTTTGCAAAACTCCTTCACTCTTAGGGCGCATACTTTGTTTGAAGTTCTGTGGTCAAGCTTGTTGTCGCAACTGTAACAGAAGGAATGTAATACGTCACATATTAATAGTTTCGCGAGATTTGTGTTTGTAAATGTTTAAACATGAAGAGTCTTCATGGCTAATAACCTATAAATGTTCTGTTTGGTTTTAAATAAACTAGAATTATACCAACTAGTCATGCACGATTGAATATGCAAATGTGTGAATAACAATACAAAACCTACGACTTTACAATAATTTCGCGTAACATAGGCAAAAAAAAACTATTAGAAAGGAAATTGGAGCCAATAATATAAATTCTATGTACTGTAAACACTTGACCACTGTTTCGACCTAGGTGCATTCATACGGAGAGACAAGGTGGAAGAAAACTATTGTCATCAGGTAATTATATTCGCGTCTAAACCTCTGTCAAGCAATAGAAAATATATCAAGTCTCTCGCGAAGTTGTTTTCCAATTTACGTTTTCTTGTTTCCGCTTTCTCGTTTAATGAGATGTTCTGATGGACTTACTGATGCCATTGTGCAAAGCATTTATTTTGAGAGGAGAGGTGAAATGCCAGTGGCCAGCCCGTACGCATATTTGTAGAGTCGTACATGAACTACGTAAAGGCAGTCTTCCAGCTTAGTGTTTCGGCCGGTGGTGTGAAAGAGGTTAATACGTTTGCAACGGACGACAACGTTAATGACCACTTTAACCCTGCTAAAACAAAACACATTTTAAGCTGATGAAAGAAGAGAGTGGTAATAATGCAAGCATCAGTACTCGACCAAAACTCCATTCATGAGCTCTTGCGTCTTGGTAAAAAACGTTGAGGTCATGTTTGAAGGGCAACCGAGAAGATGTGATTTTGTGAGAAGAAAAACTTCCCAAGCTTTCAATAAATGTCAATGAACGACTGCAGCAGCATAGGCGGCAGCAGAGGCAGGCGCAAAACCACCGCAAACCGTAGAAAAGATTACGATCTGAGAGGTTGTTTCGCTCGTCCAAACGACAGACGCCCGACTCGTATCCCATCCTGGTTTCAAATCTCCGTGTGGTAAAAAGCAATATCGCCACAATTCCAGTGGTTCCTACTAAAGCACCCACGCAACCAGTTGCCACATTCACACCAAAGTCAACCGTGCGGGACGACGGCATTACCGAAATGCTGTCCCGCAAACGGTAGAAAACATCGTATTGCCATACTACATACGCAACATCGGGCAAGCATCTTAAATGTCTATGTGGCAAAATACATTCAAAATACCTCTGTGACGACTAGGCTCCGGATGAAGCTCATCTGGTTGTAACAACATAAACTGCCAGCGTTTATTGATTAGTTGAACACGTGGCACATGTTTTATTCTAATTTCCGGAGAGAAGGTTGTGTGTTACAAGGCATTCAACATAACCTGTTTCAACAAGCCAGTAACTTGTACTTAATTGTTCTTGACAACATACATGTGTGCATTTAGGACTTTCGGCCTCTATATTAGATCAAGAAACTCCAACCAGAAACTCTTTAACTTTACTGACTGGACCAAGATCCATAACCCTGCCCCAGATGGACGTTGACCGGAAGGTGTTTCTGGTTGGAGTTTGTTGATCTAATATAGAGGCCGAAAGTCCTAAATGATGCCATTGTGCTTCGACCTCACAGGTCGAAGCAGTGCCTGTATACACACCCTGTCTGCAGCTCGCCAATATTATTATGGATTTTTTGCACATGTTTGCATTGGTGTTTTGCCTTTAGCGCTATCAGTTACCAAGCAGATCCGTTTGGCCATAATGCGCTTCACAGTGGCTCGTCTCTGTTGTATGGCACTCAGTATAGGGTACCCAACACATCGATGATGACCGGAACGGTACCACAAAATGGAATTTAGTGTGCTTGCTAGTGTAGAAGGTAGCACAGTGCCACTTCAACAGCTGCACTGATGAGACCTTACAGGTCAAAACAGTGCGTGTACACACCCTGTTTGCAGCTCGCCAATATTATCATGGCCTTTATTGCACATATTTGCATCGGTGTTTTGCATTTAGCGCTATCGGTTACCAAGCAGATCCGTTCAACAGCTGCACACAGGTCGAAACAGTGCGTGTACACACCCTGTCTGCAGCTCGCCAATATTATGGCTTTTTTGGAAACTTGTGTTTGTTGTTTAATAGAAAGATTCCAACTGATCATTAAAAAATTTTTACTTATCTCACCGTGCGCTCCCATCATCGAACATATTGTAACGTTATGCTATGATGTAATGTGTTTTTCAAATTCATGAAACTCTCCATGAGGTAATTCGAATGACTTGCAGTTTGTACCGTCCGTGAAATTAACTTCCGTACTTAGAACGGGCAGGAGAATCAATCGTAACCATGTAATTATGTATCGCGGTTCTCACGCGGCCGCAGGAACTTAAGTGTATATATTCTGTGTTTTTTTTGGTGAAAACTATTCTACATTTTTGGTTCGCCTATGTGGGATCAAATGCCTGTATTCCTGCATACCTTCGTTCGTATTCTTGGTGATTCTCAATAAACAAACTAACCCACGTTTGGTTTGTTACCGAAAGGTGTCAAGGGTCAGGAAACAATCCAATCGCAGCTGAACACAATAAACAAACAACGACAACAACCCCCTAAATTCTACAATATCCACTAAGTCTTGAAAGGGGACAGCACTGTTGCTAGCGATAGTCTTGTCCACCTTTCAGCAGTATCGTGTTGAACTTGTTTCTTGCAGAATGGAGAAGGCGCGATACTTTTTCTTTTGAACTAATTTGTTGTAAACACATCAGCATCCACGTCGAACACATTGCTGTGAGGAACTCTTAAGATTCAACATCAACAATTTTTTTTTTCAATTTTCTCATGACGACTGCACTTCTTGTTAATCTTCAACAACATCATCAAGTATGGTTGGTATTTGTAACTCATATAAGAATTCAATCACAAGTTCAAGAATACGCAACTTTTACCCTCACCACACTACGTTTATTGACAACGACAACAAAAATATTCGCAGTCAGCGAGCTGCTGCAGTTGACAAATCAATTTTGGAAAAAAAAGTTTCAATGTTTATCTGGAAAAAAATTAATTGGCAATGAACTAGTCGCCACTGAGTGACTAGCAGCAATTGGTTGTTAGAAAAACAAGCTACAAAAAAAGTGTTGCCGCTGCATATTTAATGACGAAGAGAAAGGAATTATATTGATATTTACTCAGAAAAATTGGTCTCAAGAAGAATTTAAGAACATCTTGTTTGGAATAAAACATAACTATCCATAAAATCCATGATAACGCACAAAAACATAGTTTATGTACAAGGCGTGTGAGAGGGGATTTCGAGGAGGAATTTTAAGATTTTTTGGTGATTTTTTAAAGATTAAAGGATATATTTTTCTTAGTCCATAGATTTTTTCCATGCGTTGGTTACGTGGAATCTTTCCAACGACAATACAACATATTTACAAGTAAACGATCATCCAGAGACACCATTTTTTCATATCCGACAATAAATGCCCTGACTTCAACGCCGTTATGTTTCATCTTCATCTCATACAATGGCTGGCACTTTGGACGACAAAGACGCACTCGAATGTTTTCTGCAATTTGATGGATTGCAAAATGAAGTGAGGTCACTGGCACTAGTGGAGTCACCGCTATACTATAAGTTAATGCCATGCGTTCCAACACATGATAAGAGTGTCCATGTGTTGGATGGCGTGTGACGTGGACGACTAATTAACACAACTCATCACGTCACTCGTACATAAAGTCATGATACACAAATGCCGAAGAGCCTGACTAGTCATCAATATAGAAACAGGGAGAACACGAAGCGGAATGCGCACACGAACCAAATAGCGAGTTTTTTTGTTTGGTTTGGACAGCTCAGATCCGGCGTCAAAGATGTTACTTTGTTATATTTGTGAGATTTTTGTGAAGAAAGATGACATTACAAATATAAATTTTGTGTTTGATTCTATCTGCCATTGCACGTTAAACAGGGTATTAGAGTCGTCGAAACCAAATTGTTTTTTGAAAATGTCTGGAAAAGGCACTTTAAATTTTCCACATACTGAATGCAAGGTTTATTTACAGAGTGGTTTCTGTTTCAGTTACAAGAAGGATTTCATGGTTGGCAACCACAACCACATTTTCCTGTTGCTCTTCCTGTGGTTGGAGCCTGGAAACGACACGTAGGCCATCCCGGATTCTATCATAAAGCAGTTTCGGGGCGTTGGAGTAGATTAGGGGATTTAGGGAGCTGTTGATGGGGAGAAGAATGATAGCTGATACAGCATACATCACTGGAGGCATAGAGACTCCAGCCATGTTTACAAATGCCATGATGGAAATTGGAATCCAGCAAAAAAAATCCGTAATTATCAGTCGGAGGATTTTCTTTTGCATTTCTGCCGAAACAAACAGAATTAATGGTATATTATGTCTGCATGTACGAATGAGCTTACCTTTGTTTTGTTTTGCCGCCTTTCCATCTATAGGTCTCTCGTTCACTTGCCGGGCACTGGCAGTTGACTTCATGTATATCCAAACATACGTAATTACCACAAACATGAAGGCCAGGAAGTTGAGAGTAATAATGGCGATTGAAAATCCCCACGCCTTGTCGTTGGTTGTTACATAAAGTTTGCTGATGCAAACACTGCTGCTGCTGTAATATCTACACATAAACAGTCGTAAGGCAGTATTAAGATGGACATTTTTCGCGTCATAACAAACAAACAAACCCCAAATATCCAGAAATGTTAAATAGCTCAGTGTAATTGTAATCCTCAAGAATAGTCATAAAATCCATCCAGGATTTAGCACTATTCACTCGCATGAGGGCAATGTTGGGTGCTTGGGAATCGTTGCTTGTGAAGTTGTGTTGGAAAGTTACAAATCGATCCATGAAATTATCCATGCCTGTAAAAAAACGCAACTGTTATTTGAAACTGTAAGATCATCTACATCGAGGACAATATCTTACTGGAAAAGTCGACTGCAACATTATCAAAAAACGGGTTTTCATTCATCAAGGCTTTGGTTTCAAACAAATGTTGAACTTGAGTTGTGAGTGGAATAAAAGCAATTGTAAACGAGAATGCCCACGAGAGAATAATCGAAAGGATGACTGTTTTCAATTCCGGTTTCAAGGATGCATTGAATGGCTGAAACCCAAGAGGATATTCACATATTTTTTTTCAAAGCAATTGGTTTGCAAACTCGCCGGTCCCTTTAAATCAAGGGACGGAAAAATGTAGTTATTAGTTCGAATCCCATTGGACTGGAAATTGTTTAAACTATCTTTACTGAGAGGTTCAAAAAAGATGCGTCGTTTCAATATTGTTCGGGCATGCTAAGCTTGCAAACAAAGCAGAGCCTTCAATTTAATTTGCGGAAATGTCAATCTAACTATAAGCTGCGTACAGGGGAGAAAGATGTCCGAAATACGAGAAATCGTTTATTAAAGAAAATTAGTATAATTAGTATATATAACAAATCAATGTATTTGTGTGTACTTATAAAAGGTAAAGTGTGTCAGCGATTCAACAGTTGGTTGAACCAAGTACAACTGTTCCACTCACGTTTTTCACGGCATAGAGTCGGAATATGGCCAACAGAACCATTGTAAACACCGATGTTTCGCTTGAAAGCAAAACCATTACACCCATTGTGGTGCAACTTTCGCTTGATCTCCAAATAAGGTCATTGGCACAATAATTTCCGGAGTATCTGAAACCAGCGGCTCCCAGCATGATTAGATAAACTCCCATGAGTAGATCGGAAACCGATAGATTTAAAACGAGTAGGTGGTTTGTGCGAAATGCAGCAGATTGTGATTTTGTCGTCCCCAATACTCTGCTTTCCATCACCATGACAACCTCAAAATCCCATTATTGAAATATAATAACATCATCTGATCGTACAAAAAGGGCCAGAAGAAAGTAGGTTAATTTTACCAAATTTCCGGCAATGGCGAGCATCCCCATTATCCACACAATAGCTCGTAGAAATGGATTTGCAATCAACTCGTATCGTGATGAAAATATGTTTTCGTCGATCATTTTTGTTTTTGTAGGGCACTCGTCCGACCAATCAGAGCAGTCGCCGACTCCATTGAATTTCTGTATGGAATAAATTTAACATAACTTTGCAGCTAAGTCGGTCACACTGGCGTTCGCAAACAGCAGGTTGAGAAATTACTGTCTCGTATGAACTTGGTTAACAACGACAGTATGAATTTTCGACAAACTGCGGAATGCAAAAACGCGCTTTTTGGAGAGGATGCTGTCCACAAAAATGATAATCTATTGGTAAATTGGCATTTCTCTTCTGGTGGCAAGCGGTTGAGATGTGGCTGTTTGTTTGGAGTAAAGAAAGCCTAATTGTTTGTTTTACATGATTAGTGCAAGTTGTCGCACTGCAACTGAAGTGGTTTAATATATGTCTTTGTAATTTTGGCTTCATTAAATTTTAGACCCTTTTGTAAAGAACGTTTCGTTTTTAGTGAATTTGACCGATTCGCACATTTGGCCATGCGCTAAGAAAGGCACGCAGACCAAAGAGAAAACATTAGTGCCAAACAATTAGCGAAAGGGTCTTTCTATATCGGTCGTAACATTTTCAGAACAGCAGTTTTGAAAGATCTTGTCTCTCCGTCCTGCACGACTTAAACATGTTTGCCACAGAACATAAAATTTATGTGTTTACCTTTTCCTTTTTGACGAAAAGTGGTTGTTTGTTTTCGCAATAAAACCTTCCATCATTTGTGCAGTTTATTTCGTCACTTTGATCATCGCAGTTAATTGTGAAATCACAAACATCCGATTTGTTGATAGAAATCTAATTTCATAAAACGTTTTTATTTCTTGGTCGTCTAGTTTATTTTTATGCATGTATCTGTCACAAAAACAATAAAAACATGAAAAAATACAGTAAAAAGCTTTTACTGTATTTTTAGTGAGCTGCTGTGCATACGAATGATTATTGTATCATAACAGGGAGAAATATGACAATCTAGTTGCCCTTTGTAGTTAAAATTAAGATTTAAAGTGATTTTACTCCAACTAACTTCCGAATTAAATTCTTTTGAAATCTTTATTTACAAGAAATAATTTTACTTTGGCTCCATTATATACTGGGCAGTAGAACCTTCCTTCCTCATTGCAGATTTCTTCTGGATATTCGTCAGCTTGATCCTTGCAATCAATATAACCGTCGCAAATTTTTGAAATAGGAATAGTGAGAAGTCCGTCTTTTGTGTCGCAGGGTTTCCGATGTTTGCAAAGTTGAAGATCTTCATCGTGGCCGATGTTTCGACCTGTGTCAAGATTGTAGATCGAAGCACCGCAATCCAGCTTCCCATCGCACAGTAGTTTGTTGTCAAACCGATTCCGCTCCCAAGGAGACTGTATAAAACACATCACGTGGTTGAACTTCCTGGAATGTTTTGTGCAAACGATCATTTTGTCATTTTGTCAGGACTTCGTGGTTGTCTGTTACAGTTAGTTTTGTTGTTAGTGAATTTTTGAAACAGATATCATTCCAAGATGTTTGTTTCTCACATGTATCATTGTTACAATTTTGAATCAATCAGGTATCAATCACCATAATTTAATGACAAGTCATGGTCTTGTATAGTATTCATCGCTCCAATATATTGGCAGCGTTAGTTTTGCTCGTCTTGGCATCCCAGAGTTAGTTTCAAACAAAGGGGTAGAATTTTAGTCTCGGGGCTTTTGAGATTTAAGCACCTCGCGATAAAAGCATTCAAACGAATCTGTAACGATGTTAAGTGAATCTTTGTTCGCTAAGATGATGATCAACGGTATTGCGAAGTGATTCAACTTCATGAAACACCAGGATCGTTCATCGTTCATTAAGATGAGTGAGAAGCTAAAGTGAAAAGCAACTGAAGTTATATTTACCACAGAGTATCCGAATGGAACGCACTATGGGGGAACTAGTCGAAACCCTGTGTTTTGTAGCAACGAAGTTTAAGTGTAGTGTGGTTATTACGTATGATGTCACTGGATATTACTCAGCGGTATATAACAACGTCTGTGCTGCAAAGGGATCTTTCTGCATGCAAAAGTGCTGAAAGTGGTCGCAAAAAATGACAGTACAGACAGAAATATTTCAAATTGACTTATGTAAGTGCTCTTAGTACTGTGCCGTATCTATCACAAATACCATCGAGTAACCACACAAGTATTCATGTTGGGCTCATTCCCATGCGTTTAATATCTCATTCCCATCCATACGTTTAACCTACAGATTTACATCGGAAATACCTAAATAAATGACAACCAAAACTTATCAATGTTTTGTTTTCGCAACAGTTTCTTTTTAATTCTTTGCCGCGCTTGCAGAACGTCGAAGTCACGTGATTGGTGCAGTGTGACGCAAGTATCCGAGCGTAGGGTTTTCAATCATTGTGTTTCGTGTTTTCGTTCGCTTACAAACGAACAAGTAAAATGGAAAAAAACAACGTTGATTGTACTTTGCTTCATGTCACTAAATGCAGATTGGTTTCACAAAAGTTCAGCAAACTTCAGAAACCATACCAACAAACATTTCCGGTTTGGCCACAGTCTTTGTGAAATGGTGTAATAACTATGCTCGACTGAGTAAATAAAAGAGCCGACAAGTGAACGTAAACAACGACTGAGCATTGTTTTCATTCTGGTAAACTGATTCCCGTCTTAGCAATAAGTTAATGCATTCTTACTTACCCCACAATCAAACCTTCCCTGTATGTAGTTGGTTGTTGTTGAGCAGTCGATTTTCACTTCCTCATCCACACTGAAAATATTTGCTTGTTTGGCGTTTTATTTTTAAAAAATACTCAAATTCGGATTAGATGGGATTTACTTGCAATTCCTATAGCAATTAAACATACATAGCTCAAAACTGTCCAAATACAATAACAACAGACATTCGTGACGGGCGCGTCATTATTTAAATGCAGTACTTCTTAGTGTTCCTGGGTGAGTTAAGTTTTTCTTTAAGTTCCAACATTGAATGCAGCTTTGTGACGTTTGACCACATACTTTAGATAATATCCAAACCACAGTAAGTCATCAATATCAACTGTTCCTCTACATAACGCTCAGCTAGATTGATGGGTAACTTAACTAACCGACACTTTCAACTTGCATCATATGATGAACCACTGTGCTGAGATTGAACTTCATGTGCTGTGATTGTATTTAAACAATGCACTGCGTGACAAAGTTTCTTCGAAAAACCATGAGTCGTGCCAACATAAACAAGTAATGCGTCATTTACAGACAATCAATAGATCTTACACTATTGCAAAGTTTTAATTTTTAGGGGACCTTACGCCACATTGAACGTCATTCGTTTCAATCCAAGAAAAAAATCAATGTTTTATCACTTACTGATGAAACTTGCCACAATCTTTGGTTTTCCCAGATTGACAAAAACATTCGTCACTTTTATCGGGACAGTCGATGACGTCGTCACACACACTTGACCTTGAGATGATCATCGGGTCATTTATGCATTGGAAACACAACCGACGATTAAATGTGTATGAAATTTGAATGTCTCTGCAAATTATGCAAGTCAATAATGTCTTATCCTATCAGGAATTTTTTTAACAATTGTTTTTTAAGTACCCGACATATCCAGCACTCTCTAAAGTGTAACACAAATCAGATTTATCGTCGCAATCAGCAATGTCATCCCATAGAAACAACTGCGGAAGATTGCAATTCCTGCCATTCCGAACACATTTGAATCCATGTCCGTTGTTCCGGCGTTGGAAAGCTGGACAGTCATTGCAAGGGTCGCCATCACAAACAGTCGAACGTTCCCAACAACCTGAACTCGGACACTGGAAGTGGGAGGGGCAGAGGTACTCACACGGGGAATTTTCTTTACAATGTGAAAGCTTGTCGCAGATTTCAGCTTTTGAGCTACAAGAAATTTTGATTTGTCCCATTGTGTTGTGACAGACTCCATGATTATCGAAACAATCACAACGTTGCCTGGGACTAAATATAAACAACTAGTAAATTAATTCAACAAACAAATAAAAGACGTTTTTCACAAGAAATTACCCAAAATACGCTTTCTGGATATTCCTGCATTGCTGGGGGACTTTCCCTTTACATTTGCATTCATCACTCATATCAGGACAATCTATGACGTCATCACAAACACTTGACCTTGAGATGATCATGGGGTCATTTGTGCATTTGAAACACAATCTCTCGTTAAAGGATGATGGATTACGAATATCTCTGCAATGGAAAATTCGATTTGTTGTCAAGTCTTTGCCTTGTGTGAGGTGATAACCTATGCCAGATATGTTTGTTCTGTTTGTTGTTCAGTCATATCAGCTTGTTTTATGAGCTTATCACACCGTAAGTTGTGTTGCTAAGTATTTGACCAGTTAACAGTGGCCATGGAATATACGACAATTATGAAATACCTAACGTAACATAAATCAGATTTATCATCGCAATCAGCAATGCTGTCCCATAGAAACATTTGCGGAAGATTGCAATTCCTGCCATTCCGAACACACTTGAATCCATGTCCATTATTCCAGTGTTGAAAAGCTGGGCAGTCATTGCAAGGATCTCCATCACAAACAGTCGAACGTTTCCAACAAACCGAATTTGGACACCGGAAGTAGGAGGGACAGCCAAAGTCACAAAACGATTTTTTATAGCACATGATTTCCCCTTTGCAAAATTCCTTTAATCTTAGTGCGCAATCTTTCCTTTGACCGGTGTCAAACGAGTTGTCGCAACTGTAACAAAAGTACAAATATATTACCATTTTGTATTTGAACATGTTGAAACATGAAGAGCGTATATCTTGTGTATGTTAGTTTTAGTTTCAAATAAACCACATTAATACCAAAATTTGCTTGCTCGGCTGGATACACCGTGGTTGGAAGTATATGTGTGTATAACAAATACACAACCTACAACTTTGCTACCAAAGTAGATGACATCATGAGACGTGGCTAGCAGCGGAGCTATAACTTATTGTACTTGTTGGTTGTTGCGTAATTTGTGGTGAAGGTATAGTTTTCTAATTTTGTCGTTTATATGCACAGAAATCATTAGGTTCTCTGGCATCACAGCCAAGGTATTGTAGCCAACCAAGATTACCTACTTCGACCCAACACGCGAGATATGAAACACCAAGATCTCTGCGAGGTTTGGATACACTACTGTGAGCTAATGAGGTCTACTGCTGTGTCCACTTAGCTGCGGGAGCTCAGAAGTTAGAGCTTGTGGTTTAATGCCGTATTCGGAAAAGGTTAGAAATGCGTAAATCATGCTGTGATGGTGTTAGATCTTTCATTGAATGACAGACTTATGAAAGGATGTAGGCTTTGTTCCATCAAGTATTAGAACGTAATACTGTTAGATTTTTGTTGTGGCCAGGAGGCAGCTTGTCTAAAATGTTCACATCATATCGGATGAGAGTGCACTTGTTGGTGCTCTGTCGTCACCTAGCAACCTTTTGTTTGCGTCAGATTACAAAGGGATTGGGAAGTTTTATGAACCCAAGAAATCCAAAACTGTTGGGCACAAAATCTTTGTCGGTGGTTGAATATTGACTGCTGCAAATAATGCAGAAGATATTAAGGTGGCAAGGGATCTTCGCGAGCATCTGGCAAGGGCAAGCCTCAAACTTTCTAAATTGATCATTGGGCTGCCATCAAATCCATACTTTCGGCAGATAC
The DNA here is from genome assembly GCF_947561715.1 of Ascidia mentula. Classification (NCBI taxonomy): domain Eukaryota; kingdom Metazoa; phylum Chordata; class Ascidiacea; order Phlebobranchia; family Ascidiidae; genus Ascidia; species Ascidia mentula. Next base: position 15,749,781 of record NC_138568.1, on the reverse strand, counting down.
AGCGCAGCCAAGGCAAGATGCCAAGGAAGCATTTGGGTGTGCCTTAATATGAGTTTTATGCAATGTTCTTTGTCCGAAATCGAAGAATATTCGACAAACAGACAGAAACAAAAACGTTTTATGGTCATTACCCAAACACATAAAACTTTTTGGTGATTTGCTTTTACATTACGACTAAAAATGGACGGACTTGGTTTTTGTGTATAGCAAGACCAGCATTTAAGTTGACATTTGCTGCAAACAAACTTTATAGGCGAATGCCTAATGTTTGAAACGTATTCATACTACATCCAATATAAAAATACATTGGCTCTGCGCCAAACTTGTTTGTTTTGGAATAACGAAACCGGAGTTCTTTGTATTATCGAACAAAGCTACGTATTGAACAACAATAATAAGTAAAAGCAAGTGTTACTCAAGCGAACATTAATAACACTTTTGACTTTTGCCGTGAACGATATGTTTCATTGAACATTTCGTGAAGATAACACAAATCCAGATGGGATCGCCAAGTTAAGATTGAACGATCGACGTGTCGGCCAACCCTACTATAAAGTGTTCTTATCTTAGATTTATTCCCACTGGCCACTTTTTATCTCATAAGTGTATCGCAGTGTTCATGTCATTGTTTGAAATTCGTTAATTTTAACAAAAGTGAAATCCTGATAATATCGTCTACTTGTTGTTCAACATGAAACGACGAAACATATTTAAGCGACATTTACCTCATGTAAGGACTGGTGGGGTTTTCAGAAAACTTGACTGGTTTCTCGTCACTTCCGTCCCTGCAGTGTGGGTTACCACCATCGCAAAACAACTCAGCCCTCACCCTACTCCCATCATCGCAAGTGAACTCTGCACAAAACAACATCCAACACATGAAGGTAAATCGACCACGAAGTTTTTTTGTAGATTTTGGTGAGTCGCAAAAGAAGCGTTTTTACGTTTCGAAGAATTTTCCTGTAAAATCTAAATGCAGAATTTTCTCAATTTTGGAAACAAAAAAGTTTCCGCCATTATTTTTCTAAAGTTTTATTTGGGTAATTTGTATTGATTCATAATAACCAACCTTAGTAATGTTGTAAACAACTTGTTGGTTTTGTGTTTCAAACATTTTTTTTTATTTTTGTTTTCACCTCACTTATTTGTTCACTTTAACTCGCACGTTTTTCTTGTTTACTCCCTGACTCACCTTCAGCATATATCTGCATTTGTTTCACCTTCTCACATTGTAATTTTTTGCGTTTCGTCGTGCTTAGGTGGCAGTCGTGTGACGCGCTGATGGATTGGGATGCTGATGGCGGGATAATCAGTTCTCTTGTTGTGGCAGAAGAGCGATCACACAACTGCCACGCAAGTTCGACTGATCGTGCGTGCAAAATAAAATGTTAAAGCGACCCATATACCAAGTAGAAAACCTGAAGAGTAAAACAAATACAGGTGCATACTGAAGGTGCGTGAGAAGTAAAGAAAAATACTGCGCATCAAGGGCCTTGCAACTATGAGCTGTCCGTGCATTTCTGTTTGATTTCTTTTGAAATGTGTCGCTAGGTGGTTGTGACATTAAAAACTGACACTTCCCAATCCATTGTCTTGTTTACGTCAGAATAATATCCTGTCAAATTGAAAATATCGTTGTGTCATCATAGTCAAGGATTGTCTTACTACGACAAGCCAGCCTTAACTCAAAATAATCGTCCACGTTCATTTTACATGGTTGTTGAGACACATAGGGACGTCCTTTCCTAATATTTGATAATTCCATACTTTTGTACTGTTATTGGATCTTGCCACATTTAAGTTTGGCTTGTCTAAAACCACAGTTAGATAAATTAAGTTTTAAATGTGCGGCCATCTGCTTGGTGTGTATTTGTATGGTTGTGTTGTAGAAAATCCAAATGTTTTGTATGGTTAAGTATTTAGCTTTGAGGAATATGAAAAAGCTCTGTTCCATGAACTTGTAGTTTGCAATCCCTGCCCAGGGCGTGAATCATTTGGCTGACTTTAGTAAAAGTACAAAAGTTTCCAAGCCTTGTAATGTGTAGAAGAAAATGTATCTGGAGGATCAAAACAGAACTGAAAGCATCGTTAGACACAGGGACGGAATTCACATTTGTTTGAATAGAGAATCAAGGATGTGGGTTTTTAAGATCAGGTATTCCGTCTTATAAGCGACAGAGGTACGACCAAAAAATGACGCAGTTCGTTGTTCGGGATGCTGCTGAGCATGGAGTGTTAAACATGTCACCCACTAGGGTGCATGCACTCCACCAGATAATGGAATCCTTCGAACGGTATATTTTAATCTGTTTAACTTTTTTTCCCGTCGTCCCACGAACGATTTTGTTGAGGAAGGTCCGTCTCATGTGCAAGTAAATGTGTAAACGGTTGCAATATTCACAGTGTGTTTTCAATGCGTTACACCCTAGTGCTGTTGCCTGTATGGCAAACGTGTCATGTGCTAATTGGTCAGATTGCTCTTTGATATATTCCTATCGCAGGGTGGCCACATAATTGGTCACCATAAGCTCTTTGATATATTCCTATCGCAGGGTGGCCACATAAAGAACAACATTCAGGAAAGATTTTGCTTTCGGTGAAATTCATGCTGAAAATCTAAACCTTCTACGTCACAAACTACAACTATGAACAAGGTTTCTCCATATTTTCTTTCTAAGCAATATCTAAGCAATATACTTCTTTTCGTTGAAAGTTCATGAAGCTTAATTGTTTTTAAATGAAACATACGTTATTCACTACATTAGCACAATTCATTCAGAAACATTGTTTAAATTTGTAACAAAATACATACTTTCGTTATTATTATACTGAGCCGAAGCATGTGTGATGAAGGAAAGCAGGATTCCAACCACCGTCAACCCACATCTGATAAAACACAGCGCGTTTAAATTTCGTATTGTTATAATTCTGTAAGTTTTGTAACGCTCGGAGGTGGCATGACTTGCCATTGCTTTTAGCAATGTTTCCCAAACGTTTATTTGTCTGTGGAACACTGCGACAGAATTACGTCAATGGTTACTTAAACTGTAAGTTTTTTTTTCTTTTGGGGTTTGTTCTCAAACTGTTGTCCAAAACCTAAACTGCCGTATTCAGCAGTTTTTTCGTAAAGTCGAATCCAACTTTAGGAATATACGGTTGATTATTGTCTCCGCTTAAAATGTGTTCTATTTATTCATTGATATGTGACGTTATAACTGTACTTGGTAATTGGGAGGGTTTTACTTGTTTCGAAACAACCAAAGTTCATTTTTCAGCAATATTTACACTGGTTCAACTGCATTTCTGATGCAAGTACAAAAAATCAAACATAGTTATTTCGTGTTTTTTTTTCGCCATAAAATGTGGATATTATTTAATGCGAAGAGAACTAAAATTATTTACAAACCTTGGTCTCATTTTTATTTTGGAGACAAGAAAGCGGATCCAGTCTTGATCCGTCTTTAACCTCCTACTGATCAACCAACGATTACTGCAACAAAAACTATTGAAAGTTCTCTCGCTAAGTAAGCATCAGAACTCGCCGCCTTTACAATGTTTGTTGAGATAGATTTGTAACAGTCAATCTACTTATACCTGTAAAAGGTTAGACAAGTTTGTTTGCAAATGAGACAAAATACAGCATAATACTCTAACTCTGAAACAAAACATTAGCAAACTTTTTGTAGAAACTGGAATCTCTCTCTCTACCTTCCTATTTACATACATATTTAATAAAGTAAGAAGCCTGGCCTCTATTTAAGCAACTTTATTCCTGTTTCGTAAGGTTTTAATGCGTAGACCACATAGCATCGGCGGCAGTTAAACATAGTCACAGATTGCCGCACTAATTATATGGATATTTAGCATCCTGCTATTGCATTCTGACATTTAAAACTGACACTTCCTATTTCATTGTCTCACATCTAAACAACATCCTTTCAAAAATGAATCATCGTTGTGTAAAATTTAAACAACAAACACCCCAATATTTTTTATCCGTTGAAAAGGACTTCCTCATCAATCGCCGCTTTCAACTGACCGTTTTTACGGCGTATTGGATATACGATAGTCTTTATGAGAAGCTCCACCTCACACGTTTGCCTCGGTGTTACAATATTGATGTATTACCACCAAATATCCTTCGTTTTAACTGAACGAAATCTCCACTCTTCCCTGCGACAATTTTGGTTTAGAAGTCAAAATTGGGGATAGGACAATTAAAGTAAACAAAGTAAACAAAAATTATTTGTATGATCAACAGATTGCTTTGCGATGGCGCGGATTTTAAAGTGAATGTTTTGAGGTTGTGTTGACTTATCATTTTCAAAGAAACATGGTAATGTTGATGAAATTGTGCAGTGTGTAATATCAACCTTGCATAAGTTCTTGCCTCGTTTCCCTGCAGATTTATATTTCAGTACTCAGTCTTCGTCTTCAACAGTGTGACAATCGGCTTTTATGTTTGCTTTTCAGCATTCAAATACTTCCATCATCATGACGTTGGCCGCAAGTTGATTGACAGGTTCGTGCGGGGCGCTTCTTGCCTGCCAATCAAGTGGCGACGCGTGCCACACGTACGTTTCATGTAAATACGCAGGACCTGGAGTTTTTAGCGTCTGCAATTCTTATTTTTTCCGGCATTCATCAAACGAGAAAACGTGCGTTTCGACGGCCCAGAAGAAACAAATAATATCATTTATTTTGTAACTGCAAGAGTTTTGCTTTCAAACTCAGATATGGGTTGTGTAAAAAATAATTATCCCTCACTTAATATTCTGCAAAACCCGAACATTGTCCTGCTTTCGTAGCCATACTTTTACATCATTCCCTATTTTGTTCTGAATTACGCGCGAGGCGCTTCACGTCCCCCGTGACCTCACGTTTGCAAGGAGGAATATTATTTTCAGAGAGCTGAGAAATGAGTCCATCCAGTAGGACGACAGCATGATGCATCATGTCTTCTATCCTTTGATAACTTTACCTTCAATTAAAAGCTCTCTTGTCGAGAAGAAATGTATGTGAATAACAACATTACAATAGAATTATGTCGCTTTAATACGATTCACGTCATGATGATGGAAATATTTGAATATCGAGACGGAGTGGTAAAATAAAAAACTTCGGGAAAACAGAGCGGGAACTCCGGCAAGGTTAGAATTTAATTTTGCACAAATTCTTCGACATTACGCTGCATCGTTTTAAAGGGAAGAAGTCAACAAAACATTCACCGACTATTTAATCTGCGTCATTGTGTTCACAAATCCCTTAAATAATTTTCTTCATTTAATTTAAATTTCGACTTTCATACCGAAATCGCAAGGAAAGTTAAATCAATCCAACCAGAGAAAGTTTGGTAGTGGGTTGACCATAAATATCCCCACACAACCCTATTGGACACATTATTGTGATTAAATTTTGTAACGCATCAATACCCAGTTTTATGCATGGTACATATCTTGTTTTTTTAAGGTTTGTTGGATAGAACATGAGTGTTTTAAGTCAGTGCGTCTCAATATGCAAATATTACAGCACTCTGGTACACGAGCAATGTAGGCTTCACATGAAGAAAAACTAACAACTCATGTGACACAACGACGTCTTAATTTGCCAGGATGTTGACCAGCCGTGGGCAAGAAAATGGATTAGGAAATGTCAGTTATAAATGTCAGGTGGGAAAGAAAATCCATATCATTTGTATAAAAATGTCTGTCTTTGTTTGGCTGCTGCCGAGATTTTGGAAATCATATCCAAAACCTCAAATTTGGAAGGTTGCTTCTTTCCCATATGCCTTTAAAGGAGGCTAAGTATTTGACTACCACGGGCCAACCATGTTCACAAAACGAAATTATTGGCGAAGAAGTTGTGACGTCACGATTACTGGGGCGTTATAGTCAGTGAAGCATTACGCAACAGTAATCAGAGCACCTTTGCGCTTGGCAATAACCTTCGTGTTTTAATTTGCATACAGTGAAGTATTTCTGATCAGATATTGTGTTCTTATCAATACTCCTTTTCTGTGTACTTACAGATCAAGCAGACGTGGAAATAGCATCTCTTCCGACAGAGCATAAAATTGATACCGCTGAAGTGCCTGGTTGTAAAGTTTTACTTTGTCTTCCATCGTCCCAGGCTCGTTTATGATGTCCTTCATTTTCCGGTCCAGCGTGGTTAATGTGTTTTCAACAGGCGTCGTTTGTGAAGGTGTGTTTCCCTGCAGACTTTTCAAGATATGAGGGTCCACCAAAGCGAATTTTTGAACACTTTCCATTTCACTTCCCACCAGACAGAACATTAGTGACGGCGGGTATTATGCAGCCAATCAACGGAGCTAACAACGCTGATAAAAATCCTCCACGTTGTATAATCTGACGTTTTCTTTTAAACGAATTAAAAGTTAACTTCAGCGAGGTTAAAGTAAAGGGAGTTACACCCAAATGTCGTACACTTCATATACACTGGAAAGAGACGAGTTTTGACATCGTTGCTTACTTTTTCGATATTCTGCAATCTACTGGTGGATATTTCCATGAATGGCAGTATTATGGAACTAACCATCTCTTCAGGTATTTGTTTCTCAACCAATAGCTCAACCAATACTAACAACTCATTCACACACCCTTGTATCCCACTTACAGCATTCTGACGATTACGCAACTTTTCATAACACTTTAGTGCCACCATACTAAAAATAGCCGCGTCAGCATATTTTTCGTTTACTCACTCCTGCATTGAAAACTCCAATAAATGCTGGCAGGTGTGTTCTGTCACCTGATATTTTTCTGGGGGTTTTGTGTACTTGTCGTGCTTTTCTTTGGACTTACATATTTCTTTCGCCATGTAAGAGGTGATTTTTTCCGTAAAGGTTGTTTTTTGCAAGACCACGCTCTTTCTGTAGTTGCGAGAGTGAAATTTTTTATAAACCGGTTACTATTTGAAGTTAGTTAGTTCTTGGATCTGTGAGAACAGGAAGCTTAAAGGGGACATTTTGTGTGCGCAACCGTGTTCTTTTCTGCTGCTTGTACCAGGTTCAAGTTGCGTTGTTGAAGGTTTTGTCCGGTTAAGTGGTCGTCTGACAAACAAATTAATCTCTTACTTTTCAAAGCCGGTCTAAGTGCTTGTAGCAGTGTAACCAGATACCAACTACGTTACATTGCGAACACATGGGTCTACATTATATAAAGGGTAAAATAGCAATGAACTTCAAACTGTAATCTTCACAATAATCAACATGAAGGTTTTCATCGTACTATTCGCAGTGTTGAAAAGTTCATGCATCACGTTGGTCAAAGCATTGATGATCGCCAACGTGATACATGAACTTTTTAAAACACGACGGAGACAAACCGTCAATTAAGCATTGTCGTTTTGTCCACTCACAGAAAAAGATAGAAGTAATAGAATTTTGAGCCTGGCAACGAACGCCGAGAAAAACCGCCCAAATTAGCTGATTATACAACACAGTTATTCTGTCATAATACCGCTTTCTGTCTGGTAGTAGATGCCTACAATTTCTAGTTGCGTACGCGTCATAAATGATTTGATTAAATCGCCACAATCAACCACTAATGTCTATTTTTTGCAATATAGTTCGTAACTAGAAATGTTGGAATCATCAAATTAAAGTCAACACAAAGGTGAGGTTAAAGTTATGACATCACACCCCAGTAGTGCCGTTTCTGCTATACCTTTTGGTTTTCCGATAATCAGTGACACCCCAGTAGTGCCTTAGGTTTGTGACGTCACAGTAACATATTTTTGTACGATCTAAAACCTTGTCTTGACCATTTAGTTAACGTAATTTGTGGATTCTCCAACGTTTGAAACTATTCGATATCTGCAATATAAGGCGCTTTCTCCTATGTAAACAATGCATATTTTTGACGCGAGTGCCTTGCGTGGCGTCATATTTGCTGCAGCGAAAAACAATTTCGATTTTTGACCGCCGCTACTTTTCTTGCAGTTTTCTACATTTTTTAGTTGACGTAGAACCAAAAAACTTTGGATATATGTTTGTTGTAGATGTACCTTTAGTTTTACACAAATTTACCATGGCCGTGTCATATGCACTTTAATGATAATAGTGACTGTTGTACTTCCCACATGTTACAAATTGTGACCCGGTTTAGACCACGGAGTGCTTTAGAGAAATACTGTAATTTTTCTGCATTGAACAAGGCGCCGGGAATTGATACACAATACACATGAAACGTTAACACATATCTCGCACTTTCACCTATCGTCGCATGGATTGTTGTTTTCTGCAGTTTGTTCAAGGGTGAAAAATCCTCAAGGGGAAAATTTGTCTACGTCACCGCTCTGTTTCCATACGTGGTTTTGCATATTCTACTCATCTACTCATCATAGGAGCTGCGTTGGATGGAGTCCAATATTATATTGGCCACAATTCGAATTTGGAAAAGCTATTTAACCGCCATAAACAGCCACCATCATGACAAAGCGTTTCACTACCAAACACATTTAAATTATTTTTAAAGTCTGAGTTCACGACCTCTATACTGAGTTCAACGTTTCAAAAAAAGCCTCATTTGCAGGAAGTTAGCAACATGTTACACAACACGTGCAATTGTTCCCAGACAATAGGTGCAATTGTTTCCATACATAGTTTATTCTACCTCAGTTACGGTAACTTATCGTTGAGATGTATTTGGGATCGATGTAGCAATCGCGGTCAACTCTCTCCGGTTATTCCTAAAGTGACAAATAAGAAATGTCTGTGTAGTCATATCTACGAAAAGACAAACATGGTAACACAAATTGATTGTAGTGGATGGCTGTACTTCTAAGGGAAAAATAGGCATTGTATCACTGATAGTTGCTGTGTGTAAACCTGTAAAACCCAGCTTTATCATTTCCACAGAAAACGTGCGCGTTAAAAGCGCTTGCTTGTTACAATTGTTCTGTCGTCTTGTGTGGTTTGCTTTATGTTGCAATGGACATACGTATGTAGCACTAAAACCACAACAGATATTGTGGCTGCAAAGCGGTTTTGCGCTCGAATAAGTTTGTAGCGCACAAGATCAACAGGCGCTGTAATCAAGAAGTGGCACGGGCCACGTGTTGGTGCCACGTGGGACTGAATTGGTGCTATGCGTGCAATGTTGGCGCCACGTGGCCCGTGCCAATTTTTGGTTACCCGTCTCCACAAGGCAGTTTTAAATGTGTCAGCACAAACAAGGAATGTCATGTGGCATCTTTCCCACAGACACGCCAACTATATGTCACGTTGACACTCATGGGGTCCACATCATATATAGGGTATGTTAGCAACGTTTAGATATATTTGGGATCGATGTCGTAATCGCGGTAAACTCTCTCCGGTTATTCCTAAAGTGACAAATAAAAAATGTCTGTGTAGTCATATCTACGTAAAGACAAACATGGTAACACAAATTGATTGTAGTGGATGGCTGTACTTCTAAGGGAAAAATATCACTTATAGTTGCTGTGTATAAACCTGCAAAACCCAACTTTATCATTTCCATAGAAAACGTGCGCGTTAAAAACGCTTGCGCAACATGAGTGTCAACGTGACATATAGTTGGCGTGTCTGTGGGAAAGATGCCACACGACATTCCTTGTTTGTGCTGACGCATTTCAAACTGCCTTGTGGAGACAGGTAACCCAAAAGTGGCACGCATAGCACCACATTTGTCCCACGTGGCACCAACACGTGGCCAGTGCCACTTTTTGGTTACCCGTCGCCACAAGGCAGTTTTAAATGTGTCAGCACAAACAAGGAATGTCGTGTGACATCTTTCCCACAGACACGCCAGCTATATGTCACGTTGACACTCATGGGGTCCACATTATATATAGGGTATGTTAGCAACGGACCTTCAATTGTATTCCCTACAATTTACCAACATGAAGGTTTTTATCGTACTTTTTGCGGTGTTGGCAGCCACTGGGGCCAAAAGACTTTTTCACAAGTGAGTAAACCGCAAAGCTGGCTTTGACTTGTTGTTATAAGGTCACCCAAGTGTGTAATACAGTGTATGAATGTCAGTAATGTGCTTTAATCTGTATTTTGCATCAAGTTATGTCAATGTAGGCTTTTGTAAGAATCCATTTAAATGGTTAACGTCCAGATTGTAATGGCCGTTATCTGCATTAAATACAAATGTTTGTTTGTTTTGGTTACGCAGGGAATCGAGGCCACCTTTTGCCCTTCTACTAACCAAGTCTTATTAAGTGTTGGCGCATTACGACTTTGAACGTCAACAAAGCCTTAAAATCAAACTTCCAAAAAAACAGTTGGATAAAAGTAGGTAACTTCGAACATTCTAACTTATGTGTTTATCTCGCAGTGATCAGGTGTTGAGAGCTTATCCCACCCAAGAGCAGAAGGATGTTCTCGCTAACGTTCTTCCCAAACAGTTTCCGGTAAGAATACGCATGAAAACGTAATTCTGAAGCGCTGTCGGTCATACTTTACGATTTCCAATATGCATCTTAACTGCAATTTGGAATTGGAAATGTTTTTTGTTAAGTTATACAAAGAAATACTTCTTTAGAACCTCGACTTTTGGACCAGACCGAAAGGAATCGCCCCTGTTGATATTCATGTGTCTCGTACCTACGTGGGTGCCGTCAAAGTGTTTTTGACCCGCATGAGGTAATTTTGGACACCGGCACCCTTTCGGTGCCTCAAAGAGACAACGTCATGGCAACTTAAGCGCAAACTAACAGTTTAATCCAGCTGTATCAAAATATTATTTGCATTTCACCTCAAATGCTCGTTTATAAATTTTAAAATCAAAACTGCGTGAGCATGGCATAGGCCTTATAACGAAATGCAATGCATAAAATTTCTTACCATGTGAGTTGCCTTTATTCAGAATCAACCACGAGGTGTTCATAGAAGACGTCCAGGCACATGTTGACAACGAAAAATCTGACAGGCCAGCTCAAATGAGTTTGGCTGGATTTGACTACGATGTTTATCACACGTTTGACGAGGTTTGGAGGAAATAAACTTTTAAACCACACAATAACACCTCGACGTTTTAGGGCACATTTCTGTAATTATCTTTACACTTTATTCCAAACAATCGAACCTAACGTCGATTCATTGATTACAATTAACGTTGGGTTGCGTCATGGTATCTTCTTACTTACTGATATTTTTTCTGCTAGGTGCTGTTACGTGTTGCCAGCAATTATTGCTGCATTTTACAAATATTAGAATCCATTGTCATTTTAAATAAGCAAATGGAAGTTGGCGGTAACTTCTCTTCTTTGAACAAAGTATGGTTAAATGCTGTCTATATTTATTCGCAGATCCAAGCTTGGGTCGACAACATTGCGAGCGCTCACCCAGAAATCGCTTCTAAGGTAGAGGTCGGAGGTTCATTCGAAGGAAGAACTTTCAGTGGAATTAAGGTAACTTATATATCTGCAAAATGTTATTTTTTGCTAATGCATTTCTTGCTAAACACCTTGGTTTTATGATTTTTATGTAAAATTTTGGCAGTGCGTCTGCAATTATATGTTAGGTGTGTCCACAAAAAAAAAGGGTTCCATGATTCAACTTGAATAACAGGCTCGATAAATGGGTGAAGCAGTGAAATGATGACCTAAGGCTCAATAACGCCAATCGGGTTCTTGACACGAAACGCAAAATCGATCTCATATAAAAAACTTATTCTATGATCTTCGCCACATATCACTGCAAATTCGCTTTTTTTCATACCAGCTCAGCACGTCAGACAACAATCCAGCTTTCGTGATCAACTGTGGACTTCACACCAGGGAATGGGTCAGTCCCGCCTCGTGTCTCTACGCTGTCAAATACGTGAGTGTCGGACGTCCAAGATTTCCATCACCTTTGAGAAAATATATATTTGATTGTGTACAAGTAGTTTGTTGAGGCACAACCCGGCAGTGAGGAGATGAACATCCTTAATGGCGTGGACGTTTACATCATTCCAATCTCCAACCCAGACGGCTACGTTTACTCTTGGACCGATGTAAGTTTTGTTATAAAGACATCAAAGCAGTGGGTCCCAACCAAGAGTTCTAGCGACACCGGGTGTTGGAAATAAAAAATCAATTTAAAAACTACACATTTAAAAAACTTTATTTGTTCAATTTTTCACATAATTTTAATTTGGAAAATTTGTGAAATTACTTCGAAACATACATAGTAATAATATAATATGATAACTTTGACTGTGTATGTTAAAATGTCGATCTTCTCCTCGTGTAAATTTTATTCTTTATTGTCGTTTGAGTTCGAAAGATAAACAACGCAAATTCTTGAAAACCTTTCAGAATTTGTTTTGTTAATTTTGCAAAAAAAACAACAAAAAATTGATGCGTGAGTTGCAACTTGTCATGGTAAAGCAATACTTGTTGTCTAATACACAGGACCGCATGTGGAGGAAAACAAGGTCGACAAATCAACCTTCCTGCGTCGGTGTTGATCCAAACAGCAATTGGGATTCTCATTGGTCAGGTATGTAAAATGCAACATACACAGCAACATAAAACAAACAAAGATTGTGATATCTGGTATATCATTTGGCAACTTGACGCAAATGTCATGTCACAATAACGGCAAATTCCTTGTACTGTGATGAATTACACAATGACGTGTTTTGTAAATCTTCTATTATAGATATCAATACTGACGGTTTTGTAAATAGTCAACTGCATTGGCCATTTTGTTTGTATACCAAATATATGAATTATAGTCGCTTGAAATATACCAAAACGAAGATCATGGTTAAAATAAAGATTTGACAACATTACTTTAAACATACCATACGATTACAGGCGAAGGTTCAAGTTCTAGTCCATGCAACGATGCCTACTACGGTCCATCTGTGTGGTCCGAGGTATGATTTTTAAACTTTGCAAATACGGTTTGAGAAACATAAAAATTTGCATGATGCAATCAAGTACTTTTCACTTATTCAGTCAACTTGTTTTTTTACGGAGTTGCAGATCTTTGACATTGATAAATTCGGGGATTTCAAACTTTGTTTCAGGTAAATATAATTTATCTGATTGTGCGCAGGTAGAAATTGTAGCACAACGAGATTTTGTGCAAAGCATTCCCAATGTCAAAGCTTACATCGATATTCACTCCTACAATCAGCACTGGATGTACGCATATGGATACACCGTGGCTCCCCCCGCTGACATAACTTTGCTGGTTTGAAAACATTTTTGTGTCAGCACACTTGACACTGGTAAAGATAAATTCATATTTTCGTAGAATGAAATTGGATCGGCCAGCGTTGCAGCAATCCAGGCAGTCCATGGAAATAGCTTTGAGCAGGGATCCGTCTCACAAGTTATCAGTAAATACTATCACAGAATTTGTACCTAGCACGAGTTGACTGCTGTAGTGTGGTATTACACCGTATTTAATAAAAAAAGCTTCCGATCTCATTAAAGGCAGACAAATAACAGCAATTAAATTTAAATCTTTGTAACCATATCGCCATTTTACAGGCGTTGATTCCGGTACTACGGCAGACTATTTCTACGACAATGTTGTCAAGTGCTCTTTTGCAGCGGAGTTGAGAGACACAGGACGTTATGGATTCCTTCTCCCAGAAGTGTATGATACTTAAACTCTTTAGATTAACAATAAGAATGAGCTTTACGCAGCGAAGGCAAACTCGCACGGAACAAATGTCCCGTCATAATTCAGTTGAAACGCGATGTTTGTGGTGCATCTAAAATTATGTACCGCCGCGTGGTGCATCTATCTTGATTCTGACACTATAATACTCCCTTGATTCAAATATCCTGATTTAGGCATTGCTAAACACTTGATTCAAATCTGTCCCCTTATTCAACTGCAAACTGCTAAATCGTATACAAATATTCTAAATTTGATGAGATGACTTCATAATTATGCTCGAAAATTGAGTTCTAGCTTTTTCTTCATTCAATGTATGGCAAAACACATAAAGCACTTTATTTGGAACAGGACCAGACTGGTATCTTTTATTTGTACATTAACTTGCATGAATACAAATTTAAATAATTTATAACAGTATCTGACTATGGCAACAGGATAAAATGAGCTATCCAGATAATATCTGACTTATCCAGTAAATAAACAAAACATTTGTGCTTTCGACTGTTGTTCATTTTTGATTTTGTTACAGCGAAATTGCTCCAGCCTCCGAGGAATCTTTTGCTGGATTGAAGGTGATCGCCAGCTATGTTCTCGATAATCGCTGTTAATCGACTACAAGCAACCAGTAAATGGGTGACAACAAACGTCGTCCACTGTGTTGTAATTTGCAAAAACACGATCATTAGCAGCAAATCCATCAGGTGTCTTGAACAAATAGCATGTCTGGCAGAATCAGTAATTTAAAGTCGGACAGAGAGTTTTCACTAAGAATATTTTTCTAAGAATTAAGAATATATAAGTATGGTTGTAAACCGAAAACATCTGTTGTAGCGACTCAAAAAGACATAATAATGGGCGATTATCAGCAATGAGAGGAATTTTAGTGCAAATTTATAAGGTTTTTATTTGCCAGTCAGTTTACTTTTCCCCACTCGGGAAATCTAATAAATTCCTTTATTACTGGCCTACGTAACTTAAAAAATGCAAATTCGAAAGTGCAAATGTATTTAAAAACTCGATTAAACATGAAGAAAAGTATTCATCATTTAGTCGCCAAACTGTTGCTGGTTGCAGACCAACGCCAAACCCTGCAATCAGCGGGGCGTACTGTTTTTCAACTGACAATATGTTTTTTTTCACTGTATTTAGTGAACTTTGCAAATTAGGAGCGGACAAATTTGCAGACCCGAATATCGTAAAATATAACATAATGACAAAATACGTCAGCTAGCAAAAACAAGCAACGCAATGCATCGGAAGCAAAATACACTGTAACATTGACTGATTCAAATCCCGGTGTGGTCAAAAAAACGAACATTGACTGTCACTTTAAATGCATAATTGCCTCTAATTTTCAGTCAAAGTAACTAACGACTGCTGATTTTATTTTTGTGCGCACTGTTTGTACCGCACTCATGCGTTTATTGGTGCTGTGCTTTGATTATTGCCGTAAACCAAAGTACCATCTTCGGTAGCCAATTGTATGTAAATGGATGAAAAAACATCCATGTTCACTTTTACAAAATGTTAAGGAAAAAATTCATATTTTTATTTTTAAAGCTGTTTTCCATCGACCTATGGAGCAATTGCGCACTTAGCAAGCTTGGCAGTAAAACGTAAGAAATTGCATAAAGCAGTTTTTAATAAGTCGGAAGACTTTTTGCAACATTAATTTGTGATTCCGGAAAAAAATGCTTATGTAATGTTTGCGACCTATATGTCAGGTGTCAGCTTAAAACCGGGTCTTAAAAATATTAATTATCGTGTAAGCAGCAGACAGATAGCCACTGTTTCGACCTATAAAGTCTCATATTGTTGGCCACGTTGCTTATAATATTAATTATGTTAGCGATTGGTAAGAAAATTGTATTTGGTTGGTAGATTTGACATTAAGGTCGCACGTGATTTCTTTTGTTGTGTTCCTTAACCTGACTTTAATTGAAAACCTGATGTAAAACTACGACACTATTTATTATATTAAGATTTGTCAGTTGATGAATCATACACACTTTCAACACATGAGTATACGGAGCCAAAACGTGAAGCCAAGTAAAACGAAGTAAAAGTTAACTTCAGCGAGGTTAAAGTAAAGGGAGTTACACCCGAAAATCATGCACTTTACATGCACTGGAAAGAGACGGTTTGGAAGAAGAAAGGCAAACATTTAACAATAAATGACATGCAGTTACTCGAAAACAATGATGGGCTTTTTACACCGGAAAAGTGGTGCCATATGAAACGGCCAAAACAAACATTTAACTGATCAGGAAAGCGATCAAGTGGAAACGATAAACTAATAGTTTATAATGCCTTATTTCAAAGGAATGAGAACGTTAATAACGAATATAATATGTCAGTTTCTGTGACCAATGTTCATATTATCTTGAATGCCATGTTACGTAGGTGTACGTAACAATAATATTAAGTCCTTCCTTTGACTTCTATGTCTTTGTATGTTTCCCAAGGGGTTAATGTTTATGTTTTGCATGGAGACCCCACCTGTGGGTGGCCTCAAAATTCAGCATACAAGTCTTCTTCTAACACGGGACGATGTCGAATCAAATCCTGCATTTTTTCTTTGCACACTTTCTCCAAGTGAGCTTTTTCGATAGGTGATCGATCAACACATTTTTTGTACAATTCTATTGCCTTGTTAAAATGGAGCTCAGATTTTTGATAGAGAGCTTCGCGGTTATTGTAGACATCCTCGTGTCTGTAAATCACTAGATCTTGTAAATCACTACACCATTTACTTTGTAAATCCCCAAGCAATTCATGAGTCTTTGCGAGTATTGAGAGTTTCCCAACCCTGGGTGTGGCGTTGGTTGTAAGTTGACCAAGTGTCGCCTCTGCATTGACGAGGTCGCCCAAGATAAATTCAACGTGACCAATATAATAGAAGCACTCCAATTCCTCTAGAGTTTTCACATCGTTGCTTACTTTGTCGATATTCTGCAATCTACTGGTGGATCTTTTCATGAATGGCAATATTATGGAACTAACCATCTCTTCAGGCAGTTGGTTTTCAACCAATAGCTCCACCAATACTTCCAACTCATTCAAACACCCTTGTATCCCACTTACAGCATTCTTTCGATTACGCAACTTTTCATGACACTTTAGTGTTACCATAGTAAAAATAGCCGCGTCAGCATATTTTTCGTTCTTTCGCTCCTGCATTGAAAATTCCAACAAATGCTGGCAGGTTTGCTCTGTTACCTGATATTTTTCTTGTGGTATTTCGTATTTGTCGTGCTTTTCTTTGGACTTGCATATTTCTCTTGCCATATAAGAGGTAAATTTTTCCGTGTCTTGGAAGTTTTTTCCGTTAAAGCTGGTTTTTGCCCGACCACGTACTTTCTGTAGTTGCGAGAGTGAAGTGTACAAGCTGAAATCTGTGACAGCAATTGTACCTTTTTATTTGTTTTAGATGTAATAACCAATTGACAGCATTGTTAACCTTTAGTCAATCGTTTTTCGTCTGCTAATAATATTAGTGCCGTACCATATTCTTTAAAGAAGTGTTCCATTCTTTTTTTGTAGTTGCTATTTTGGTACGTCACACTTGGCTGAGCTGTAATATAACAAAAAATTAAAAAAATCCAATGTAGCCTTCAACCTTTTTGGAAAAATATCCGGAAGAGGCGTATATACATTAACTATTCGAGACGCTAAAAATATTCTACTTTAAACCGTGTCTTGCAATGTATACCTTTGTATACAGGCTTGTCGGTCATAATCTTTTCTGCAATGTGATCAAAAACCGCTTCTCCGACCCTGGGAGGCTTTTGTGCCTTTTCCCCTGCACAAAACAAACAAGAAAAAACGTTACTTGATTTTTCAAGATTTTTGTTTTATATGATTTAACAATGACATGTCTGAAATAATTAACTTCGTTCAACCTTCGCAACGAAAGCCAATTCTAACGTTTTAATTAACATTTTTGCTGCAGTCGCCCTGGCAGTTTAGAAAATTTGCGCATGTTTGGCCGAGAAAAGGTTTAACGAACGGATCGGTGACTACACCGAAGGCTTTCGATGATGAAAATTTGTTTTTGTTTTTATAAACCAGTTACTGTTTAAAGTTAGTTAGTTCATGTACCTGTGCGAACAGGCAGCTTCAGGGGGATATTTTTGTGTTCTTTTCCGCTGCTTGTACCAGGTTTAAGTTGCGTTGTTGAAGGTTTTGTCTTGTTAACTGGTCGCCTGACAAACAAATTAAACACTTACTATTCAATGTCGGTCTTAGTTCTTGTAGCATTATAACCAGAAATGTTTTAAAAGTTACTTTCCTATGTTTCATTAAAAATCAAAGAACAATTTTGCAACCGAATCTGTTACAATGCACAGAACTGTAATAACACAAATATCCCCAAACTATATATCTCCATAGTCTGTAACGTTGCATGCAGCCCATTAAAATATTTTTGACTTTTTGACACGGTAAAACGTAAATACTAGAACAATAAAAACCGTTTCGGTTTCGTTTCAATATTGTGACTTAGTTTTAATACAACATGTGCACTTACCTTGCTGGTTTCGGTGGAATTGGCGGGGGCCGTTGGTCTAAAATTGCATTGGTGTTAATCGTCACACAGTACCTTTCCTATACATTGCATAGTTCCGAAAAACTTACCTTCAAATAATTTTTTTTTCTCTTTCACGTCTCCCTCAAAGATGTCATATTGTTCAAACCTTTTAACCTTTGTCCTATTGGTACGATTAGGTTTCTCCGTGGATGGTGGCAATGGTGCCATGTTTAAGTATGCCCTGGGTTTTTGTGGTTTTGTCCTTTCATTTCGGATTTCGTCCGTTTCTGGAAAGTGAAGCACGGAAAACAATAGTGTATTATGTTTTTATGTATTTACTTTAATTGTCTCATGCAGTTATCTATAAATGATAATGGTAACTCCGTATGTGAATAAGCTGCGCTTCAGTTTTATAACTGATTTGCTGACTTCAAATTAAAAGTCAAGCAATCATAACACAAACATTCAGCATTACCTGCGATGAGTTGCTTGGGTTCCGTTACATTGTGATCTTTGTCCAAGTTGGGATCGGCGTTAAACTTTTGATTTTGATCTTAAACAGTATGTAAAGATTTTAAGTAACTTTACTTTCCAATGTAATTACTGACGTAAGTCTTACTGTTTTCTTGGTCGTTTATTAAGTTTATTTTATTGAACTAATTTTGCGGTCACCATAAATCTAAATGAGAAGTGAACAAATTCTTTGGAAATTCAAGTCTACCTGGATACGCCGTTACGGCATTTTCAATTGGCAGCTTTACTATCGTTTCCCAGGTGGAAGGACTTATGTTGCAGTCTTCATCTTCAGAAAGGTCTGAAGGCATTAAATACAATTTAAAGGCTATAGCGTTTACAAATTAATTAGGCTACATTAGAAATAATTTTGCAATCATCTTATTTATTCTTACTCCTATCGTAATTAATACCTAACTCACTTTGTTATAAAACAAATTACGCTCAAAAGGTTCGCATTCAAACTAGACTTTAATCCAGAAAGTCGGACTGAAACTGAACCCCAGCCCTCAAACAGGTTTTAGGGGTTTATTTTTGTAAACCGGAGCTGAATATATACTGGTAAAATTTTTAATATGAAAAAAACGAACCGGATAATTTGAACGGAAAAAATCTACGAAAGGAAGACATGACAGATACGACGAACCTCCAGCATTTCCTCCGATGAGTTGCTCGGGTTCCGTTACATTGTGATCTTTGTCCAAGGTGGGATCGGTATTTAACTGTTGATTTTGATCTTTAAACAGTAGGTAAAGATTTTATGTAAAGTTTCGTGCCAATGTAATTACTGACATAAGTGTTGTTGTGTTGTTGGTCGTTTATTAGGTTTATTTTACTGAACTAATTTTGCGGTCACCATAAATCTAAACTTAATCTTTTAAACCAAGCAACCAACAACTGTGACAAATCCTTGCTGACAAAATTAAACTCACCAACATCGTCATCTACATCGTCGTATTCGTTGCTGAAAAGACACAAGGAAATTTAAGATTGTAGAAACCCACGTGGCAAATGCATATTTATCCACTTTTTGTGGTAAAAGTCTATGTTTTGTAATATTTGTCGAAGGTTAGACAGACTAACGTTTTAATCGTTGTCGGATTAGAGGCCGGCCATGTTGTATCTGAAACACAGGACAAATGAGAAAAACATATTGAACGAGTATACGAAACTATTTTTATTTAAAGTGATTGCGACACGGCCACCGTAGCTTTCCGTGAAACTAAAAGTACATCCACAACAAACATATTTTAGTCTTATACCTTTTTCCCTGCAGCGAATTTGACATCATACAAGGCGTTCGCGTTCCTTGCTTATATTGCAGATATCGAATAAATTCAAACATATAAGAACCCACAAAGTACGATACCTCAAAGGTCAGGGCAAGCTATGACATCACATAAAATTATCTCACTGTGACGTCAGAAATTAAAGGCTTATTTACCTCTGATTATCGGTAAATTAAAAGTTATAGCAATAACGACAATACTCTGTACTTCAATAAAACTGGGATGGTGCGTTTCTTCGCTCAGTGACCTTACATGACGTCATTTTGGGTATGTTGTTATGAATTTAACCTCACCTTTATGGTGACTTTAAACTGGT
The DNA here is from genome assembly GCF_947561715.1 of Ascidia mentula. Lineage (NCBI taxonomy): Eukaryota > Metazoa > Chordata > Ascidiacea > Phlebobranchia > Ascidiidae > Ascidia > Ascidia mentula. Next base: position 15,729,517 of record NC_138568.1, on the reverse strand, counting down.
GACTCTAAGTTCATCCAAATTTGTCAAACGTATAATTTGTGATGTAACGCAAACCCGTTTCCATGTTACATACACTTTTGACACCTATACTGCTTTTGACATGCGCCCTTATTTTTGAGATAAACAAAACAATAGCAAGTGGTAATTAAACCTATGCTAGCAATAAATTATTCAAACTATATGATTAATTTACAAATGTGTTACAACCTGTTTTGGCTAAATCTTACGAAGTTGTTGCTTTAGGTAAAAGCAGAAATTAGTCAACAGAAAAAGTGAAAGTAAAATGCGGTAAAAGTAAATACCCCATCTAACAATCTCTTTTCTTTGGAGCTGAGATCGCTATTAAAAGACAGTTAAAGCATATAAAGTGAACGAGCTGGAGCAACAATGCGTAAGTCAACATTGTTACGAAAAAATTCAAACACGTCTTGACAAATCTCTTAATTTCGTTTTTACGACTCGTTTTAAACTTTCGTTTTGAGCCACGGGACCACTAACAATGCAGTGTATCCAACAAAATTATATCAGAATGTCAATCCATATATTTGCAAATACCTTCTTCCTTTTATTAATACTTGAAACAATATTTGGTACCTTGGTGTCGGTTTTCAAAACCCTCTTCTATTAAATCTTCTGTTGTTTCGTATGTATGTTCCTCTTCGCATTCTTGCAAACAAATATACATACCGTTAGGCTGGTTTTAAGTGATGTAATGCCATGTAAGAAGTTATACGATGTAATGAAATTGGAGCAAATGAATCAAGCAAAATATGTCAGGCCGTCACAAAATAAATGGAATAATAGAAACAAAGCATGTTGATAAACTCTACAATCAATCTCAACTTCTTACCAACTTGTGCTACATCCTTATCTACTTCGATGTATAAAGCGTCTCTGGAATCCCTGGAAATATGCAAGAATCAAAAATTGTAGAAACAGATGCGATTCACTCACATTTCATTCGTTGTTAGATCAATGTCGAGCTTCGTTATATCTAAAAAAGTGAAAAGTTAGGTAGTAGAAAACTAAATTAGGTTATACTTGTATATGTGCATAAAAAGCCATAATATTGGAAAGCTACAGAGAAATTAGTGTGCCCGCTAGTGTAAAAGCTAACACAGTGCCACTGTCAACAGCTACACTGATGAAACCTTACAGGTCTCCAGAACAGTGCGTGTACACACCCTGTCTGCAGCTCTCCAAGTTATACTTGATTGTCAATAGGAGATACTACGGACAAACTGCGCTCCTCTCATTAGGAAAGTCGCAATTAGACTTTCTCACTGGTTTTCATTTTCTATCTTATATATAGTCAACCAAAAAAATGTGTTGCTTCGTCTGTTTGCGTTTCTTTCGAGTCGTTAGCATCGTTTCATCTGCTCTGTTCTCGTAAAAATTAAAGCGGTAAAATGCATTAAGTAGGGGGTTGTGAGAAAGTGGGGAGAAATTGCCAACATTAGGAAATATATCAGCTACAAAAAACTTATATCGGGCAACAAAATCCTTAAATTTTTATAATTATGGAATCAGCTGGAAGTCAACATTACGAATAAATGGAGTGATCTCTGTGGTAAAGGTCATATTGTTTAAACCAATTGAAGTAGTTTTTGCACGCAACGAAATCAAACTTTACACGTGTATATTTTTAAAGCAAAGCAAACATTGATACATTCATGTCGAATAATTGCGCAAGATTTGTTATGAGATTAATGTTTAACAAAGTACTAGCCGTTGGATCCATTCTCGGTGCTGCCGACATCGTATATTATCCAATGGAAACCAACTTACATTAGGTTGGGGGGGCGATTAGGTTGACAACCTCGGTCAAGCGCCTGTCCTTTATACCAAGCAGAAAGCTTATCAGGAATCCTGGCCAAGGATATCCTGGGTTCGAATCCCGTTGTGGTCAAAAAGAGAAGAAAACTTACGTTAGGTTGTATTGGCAAATCAACTCCGAGGTAGGTAGTGCAGCCTTCTAGAACTTTTGCATTGCAAACGTCACATATGTGTTCATCCACTGCCTTCATATATGATAACTTGCAATAAACAGCGTGATTAGCACAAAGTAATTTTTTTTAAATATTGTTTATGAGACCGGAAAAAACGTTTTTAAAAGCAATGCAGATTAGACGAAATTGTCCGAACACCGAACCCCATAGCTAAAATTTCTTATTCCACTCTGTTCACTGCAACTAACAACAAGAGTTTGAGAAGTCATCCGTTATAATGCCACTTTGACCAATAACAGCAAATTTACCGCAAAACCATTTGTTCTGTCACGAAAGCAACAATTAAACTTTCACTCACCGTACATCCCAGTTCAAATGAACTTTGGAAGGCCGACGCAAGCAAGGTCAACGTGGCCAAAAAAACACGAAAAAGACGCAAAGGCATGTTGCGCCATCAAGTGGCAGTAAAGCAGTTTTTTTACAAACTCTTTGGGTCATGGAGCCCTATGTGAATATGTGAAATTGTTGTTTCAAATTTACACTTTATTAATGTCACACTAAACACCACTGCTTTTTAATGGGCTAATTCCATGTTGACCACGTGCATCTAGTAAATTGTTCTTTGTAAAATTAAAAAGTTCAGATAAGTCCACTCCAACTCTCCAGGAAATAGACAAAACCTTCAACCTTATTTGTTGTGGGGCGCAATGTAGCAAACGCCGCAAGGTGTCGCCCTCGAATCACCTACGAAAATGATTCAACTTTTTGGGTCAAAACTTGTCACTTAGACTCACGATAAGTTATAATCAATATTTATCAATATTGATCAGTGAAAATCGGAATTAACTGATCTGATCCACCCCCAGTGAATCGTGTAACTCAGGAAGAAAAAAGCATCGCATGCAAATCACAAGGACTCAGATCACTAGATTTACATTGGCGCAATATACTATCCAGAAATTTGCAGACTTATCCTGTTTTTAAACAAAACTTTTGCGCTTTCATTGTACCTAGAATTTAGAGGACCTGTCCTAGTATTAAGACAATGATATCAATGTGCTTCAGGAACGCTGTTAATCGACTACCGGCGACCAATAAATGGGAGGCAGCAATTGTCGTCCACTGTGTTGTAATTTGCGAAAACACGATCATTAGCAGCAAACCGTCTTAAAGTGTTGAAGGCTATCTACCCGACTTCAAATCACTGGTTCTACAGTACATGTTATTTTCTTAACACACCTCAAGAGGTTTTTATTTACCTGTCAGTTTGGTTTTTATTCTCATCGGGACAATCGTATGAATTCCTTAATTACTGGCCTACGTAATTCAAAAAATAAAAATTCGTAAAGTCAGTTTATTTGAAAACTCGATTAAACATGAAGAAAACTTCTACTGAAATCCACGCAGTTTTCTTAAACACACAACGCTTGACCATTGGAGCAACGACAGGAAGTAGTCCCAGTGCAAACATTTCTCTTGCAACGAGCCATGCAACCTTGAGTGCCTGTACATTGAGGGGACCTGAAAAAAATAAACGTTTAAATTTGTGTCTGGATACAAATTGATTTATTTTTTACATTAGTCTTAAAGTAGTGATTTGAGCAGATTTTGTATTCATACAACAATCTTAAAAACGACTCCTAAAACATGACGTGTTGCCAACCTTTACTGGTTTCGGGCCAAAGTCAAACTCTGCAATGTATCAGCGTTCCGTACAATTTTTCCACTGACAATATCGGTTTCTTTACTGTTTACAAAAAACTTTCCAAACTAGGTGCTTTTCAATTATTTTACTATTTTGTGTCATAATAAAATAGCGCTAGGCGAGTCATATGGTTACTGTAATTTGTAAAGATGCTGCGGCGTGATGATTTTGCTGGACGGAAAAAATTGTCGACCCTTGACTTAAATATTCAACACAAGGTTTGTCCTAGGGACAATACAAGAAGTTGTCACTAGTCAATAGAATTGCAAAAAAACATTTTTCTCGAAAGTGTGCTTTCCAAAATAAATTCAGTGAAATTATTATTATTACCTCCCGGCCCCGCAAAGGCAGGTAGAAGATTGGCCGTAAGCAAGGCAGGCATCAGGGTAGGCGCAAGTTCGCTGAATGCAAGTACCTATAATACACCAGTACGTCTTATGAATACCTGAATCGTGAAAAAGTTGTAATCAAATATGTCGTTTAAAATATTGAGATAATACGTTTAAAATATTTGAGATAATTACAATTGTTGATACAGGCAATATAATACAATATGCAATCAGAATTCAAGCAACTCCTGCTAATGTTTACCAGAGGTAGGAGGCATCACATTTGCCAATATGGCGTTTCGGTAATTTCCACTCCATTTGTAATGTGCAACGACCCATGCTTGTACTTGACTGTTGGAGACTTTTGCACAACCGATTCTTTTTGTTTGTTGCCACAACAGTTGGGTGTAGTGGCCTGAACAAAAGTAAAACAATTGAGATTGGCAAAAGATGGCGATTTACAAAAATTCAGTTTCTGCATGTAACAATCAACGCAACAATTATTGTTTAAAACATATCTAGATGTATGTGGAGGGTAAAATGTTGTCGGATTTCTAGCGGTTGATTTATAAGACTAAATCACACATTAAAATAGGTTGACCCTTGATTGTGCACAAGAAAAGGTTACACGAAAATGTACATGTTTGGACAAGCATAGTGGGTATCAAAAAGCAGGGTTTCTACGACACTCAAATCGTGACTTCATTTGGATTGACCAATGTCGTTTGGGAACAAACATACCACCTTTTTTTTGCAAAAGGGGGTTGCATTATCATCAACGTGTATAAGGTATATAGATTACAGGCTAACCATGAGGGAGTCGCAAACAAAGGGTTTGAGAAGCTCTCCCCTAAAGTACATTTCTGTCATAAGCTACGACAAACTGTTCCATTCGATTAAACCAGCCAACACACTAAACCTTTCGATGTATTAACACTAACAGTTTTGTACCTACCAATCGGTTTGTTTGGATCCATTCTGGTCCCTGTCGCTTGATTGTAATCGAATATTTCCGAATACCAAAATTCCACTGTCTGGCGCTGTGAAGACCTTAGCGGTATCAGGGCTATATTTTCACCGACGTACTTTGGTCTGTACTGGGTATCAGTCTGTAAGAATTGTGCAAACATGTATCAAGTAATAAAGTAAAAGATAACAACATTTTTTAATATCAACTTCATAATAAAACCCGCTTGATATTAAGAATTTGTACATGTACGTAAATGGTTTGCCCCACTACTGTTTTGTTCTCATATTCTAAAAGAGTATTATTTGATGTTATATATAACGTTGATTTTTTTGGATTTGTCCAGTATTTAGTGCTCGTACCCATTCCACAAGCGGTGAGGTCACATCTACAAAAAAATCCAATTCGAAAGCGCAAAAATTATTGTACTTGAACATGGTCGGTAAATTTTGCAATTGAAAGTCGCGCAATCACATATTAGCGACAAAAGATGGGAAAAGTTATGCTGCATGTATAACCCACAAGCTTACGTATCAAATCAAACAAAAAAAACAAGCTACGTACAACAGAGTGCGGCCAATAGGGAGTCTTCGTATACCCTGGTCGTAACACGTTTTGATTTTCTGGTGCGGCCATACTGAGGTATCTGGCCCATGATGTAGCTGTCGCTGCAAGGCTGTTGTCCCAAATCAGTGCCGCAGTGTTGTGCTTGGCTCTGCAACGTAAAAATCGAAACCGTTGCAGGTGTTTTGTATCACTCCAACGAATTTCCACGTGCAGTTAATTTAAAACAGGTCAACAACTCATTAAATTTCAACTGCTAACGTTTGGGATAATTCATTAGCATTTTTTTCAATTTTTCCTTCCACAGAAGAATATAACGGGAGATTCTATACGTGATCTATATTTCTATTAATATATATTCTATGCTGGATCTGCTTATACCAAGCTACCCCGACAGGCTGTGGAGCGATTACCCTATGGAGTTTCTACGTAAAGCTAAAAATATCAATCAAACTTTACAGCTGTAAAGATGTTTCGTATCAGAAAAATATATTTCGCCCAAAGCAGCGTCCACTCACCTGAAATAATTATGCGCTTCCAAGCACTGCCTTTGGTCAGCACTCATTCCGGGTCGGGCTGGGGTCTGTGGTGGCCCCACGATAGCCGGTCTGGTTGTAAATATGGGCCTGGGTGTTGGTTGTGAAGTCACAGGTACTGGAGGGGGAGGTCCGACGGCCTCGTTTATCGCTTCAAACAAAACAGTCCGATATAGATTTTACAAGTAATGTGTTTTATGTTTCATAGTGTCTGTGCGAAACAAAAAAGTTTGGTATATCCCGCTATTCCATAATCCACAAACATGCACGGGAATCCAATGAGGTGAAACATGGTTGGCTCATCAACAAGTTTCAATTAAAAAACAAAAATTTCGAGGAATTGTTTTGTGATTTCTGTGGAAAACAATCAACGCTTTCTGTGGAAAACAATCAATTGTTGGTTTGATATAATTATTATTCCATCCACTTATATACTAACAAAAAAATGTATTCAATAAGGTGATTAAAATGCAGGGACCATATACAAGTTTTGATAAATAACGTGTCATACAAGTGGTTGTTGCTCTTATACAACTACTTGTTGGGATTACCAGGGATTAAAAAGAATCTTGATGGTGCGCCGGAAAAGCCACAACACGGCCTGCTTGCGCTCAATAACGTATGTTGACCTTGATTATAGATAAGAATCACCTTCAGATTCCTGGTGTAAGAGGTCATCCCGTATAAGACAAACCTCTGTCGCATCCCTACATGGACAACAGAGAATTCCGAGTAACGGAAAAGAAGACTGCCGGATACTGAATCCACAAATAGTTGTTTGCGTTACACACACACACATATGAAGTATTACATCATATCATAATTTGCAGTATATCGTCTTCGATAAACTTTGCGTTTTGGGCGATTAATTTTTTTTAAGTACTTGTTCGTTTACTCCTGTGGTATCCAGTCGGTATAAAGCGAAAACAAGTGCCAAATTTTGCAGCTTTTGATAACGGTTAGAAACCACATGTTTACGTGGTATAATACAATGTGATTTGAATTTAAAACGATTTGAATTGATTTGTTTTGATTCGTATACGTATGTTTGTACCTGACGGACACTGAGACAAGGAAACGTAATCTCCATTGTTTTCGGACCGGAAACAGAAGTAAATCGCTTTGGTGAAAGCACCGGTGGGTCTGAAAAATTATAACTGATCACTCAACAAATATATTTTTTTTTAATTTTTTTACACTGACGCTGATCGTTTTGTTACTCTTTTTGAGTTCTCGGAATATAGTTATACGTACGACACCAACTTGCACAGGCTGGTTGATGTATAGTCATTTTCTCAAAAATTTTTATCTTGTGACTCAACAAAAAAAATTTTTGTGACCAATGACAAAGAAAAAAGTAAAATTTTCGAGAAAGTGGACAGGAAAAAGGACCGACTTGGCTTAACGTAACATAGGATTATGAAAAAAAAAATATATTACATATGCACTTTCAACGTTACAGCCAACAAAACGTATTACCTGCTATACATGCTGATAGTTTTCAGATAGCTGTTGGTTCGTTGGAAACCACCACCAGGGGCCGGGCTTGAAGCAAGAAGGTACTTAAACTTATCAGGGCTTCCAGGCTTCTGGTAAATTATGACAATTTGCTTCAATGCCGCCGTGGTCACTGCAATGTAACAAATCGTTACATTTTGTCACAATAGTTTTTTTGTGAAAGCTGAAGCAACACCGCCACCAACATCGAAGGCAATACTTAATTGAAATCAATTGATTTTGTACAAAAGCAAACAGAAAAAATGTTCATATTTAAATGGTTCTTAATACAAAAAGTCCAAAAACATCACAAATTAGGGGTTCAAGTACAACAGAGAAATATTTTAAAACTAAACACTCTGCATTACCTGGAGGAACTTGTTGGCAAATTGAACACGACTTCGGGCAATTGTGAAGCATGAATCTGGGTGATAAAATTATGCAAATAAAGTAAAAAAATAGCAAAAGTTTGGTTAATCGGACTACTTACGCCGTATTGCAGAGTTGAGGTGCGCGGCTGAACAAAGTGTCGCAAAAGTTTTCGGCGTTGGCACAATCTGTTGACAAAAAATAATTTGAAAATCTTACCATGGTAAAAACTCCACTGCAATTTTGTCCGAAGACTACAACGTTAATATGAGCAGTTGGAAGTGGAAATGCACTTCATTTGCTTAAAATGGGGTCAAAGGCGAAACAAATGATAAACTTTCCAAACCTCTGCAGTAGTTAGTGCCGCACTGCGCTGCTTCGATCGACAAAATGCCGTTGACCGTTTTGGTTCTTGTCATGTAGTTCTTTCCATATCTGCAATGTATTCAACAATGTAGTTACAGTATTAGGGCTTTGTACATTATGTAGGTCTTATGTCTCATTGTTGTGGTGCCACTGCACACATATTTTTGTGATTAAAGTTTAACTTTTCCTTCATCTTTTTTTTGAGCATATAAGTGTACATTTATATAAATTAGTGGTGTTGTCAACAAAACAAATAAAGCAGAAGACTATTAAACATGTTTCATGTGAAGTGGAAACTCACTGCCGTCTTCCGCAGGTCCTTCTCACAAACAAAAAAAAACACGATTTGACCTCACCTGCAGCACGTGTAAGGTGAATAAGTAGGACCACTGGCGGCGCGCTTTAATCGTGCACCCTTGCCTCTAGGCGTCACTAAAGAGTAACCGCTGACATGTTTCAACGAAATATACAAGACTCCGTCCTTTTGGTAGCTCTTGTTCTGAACAAAAAAATTTAAAATAATTCATAATAAACTACCGAGGAAGATGCTTTTAAGCAGAACATACCTGCGTTGTAAACATGATTATTTCTTTAAGGTTGTAGCCTTCGAATCCGTTTTCTGAGGAAGTCACGTGATCGAGATCCGAGGACCGCCCGGCTTGGATAAAAACCTGCAATATCAAGTGCCGATGTTTGGACGGAATTTAAATCATTAGGAACTGTGGTTTAATTCAAATCAACTAAATGCATATGAACTGCCGTTATAATAACTCAATGCTTTACATAAGCAATAGACTCCAATAATGATGAGTGAGATGTAGAGAGTGCGTACTGAATCAACCTTAGATCTCACAAGCAAATTTCTGCCGGATTTCCCAAAGCGTGTACGTGAAATTTGCTTACACATGTTACACAACATGATAGCGGATAAGTTTATTTTCAATCCCCACTCGCAGCAAATTTCCCCACCCCACGATCGATGATAATATCGATCAGTCACGACGTTCAATTTCCCCTCCACAAAGTTGCCACACAATATTTCTCGTAAAGTCCAATTTATCGCTGGGGGCTGAAATTTAAGCCTTTACATCAGAATGTGTCACATTGCAGTTTTTTGAAAAGTGGTGTGCGGTTTTGTCGCATTTGCACGCGTGCAAATATGGGAATAAACTTACTTTTGCACTTAAGGGCAAGACTGAAATACATATGCCGAATTGACATCTGGGTCTGGCAGTTGAGGAATTTATTGCCCCGCCCCAAGGCTACTGAACTTCTGCTAATTTTCTACCCGACTGCCAATTTCGTTTGTGTTTAGTTGAGGCTTACGTTATGAAAATGGTTTTTGGCCACTGTCGACATTGGTTATTATCGCCGGCGTAAAACAGGTGTGATGCACTTTATGCGCTTAGATTGCCACAAATAAAGTGATTCATAAATTGCCCGGGGCGACGTTCTCAACAGTAATAATTTTATTGTGACGTCCTGGTTGGCAACTCAACCATCAACAGTGACGCGTAATTATGTGTGATCTGGTTCAGTGTCTTTCTATTTGCAAATTGATTAAGCATAAAAATGTTTAAACACGTTTTCTCCCTAACACATTCCCCCCAAAGATTGTTTTGATTTAAATTGTCTCAGAATTAAAGCAGCTTGCTTTTCATAAAACGGCTTTTCTACCAGAGCGCAAAGACAAAAAAACATTGGTTTCCGAGCATTTCGGGCCTTGTCATTTTAGCAACCATAAGTCAGTATCATATTATGACACTGAAACCACGGGAAAGTCCTTCCATTATATTACCTATATCTTGAAAGTTACGATAGTAATCGAATACGTTGTTAAAGAAGATTGCTTGTGCACGATCCCATTGTGGGAATTTTCACTCACGTGATAAAGGAAACTGTGAGGTTAGAAAACATCGAGTAAATGAAAGAGCTTAAATATTTGCAGATAAAAGATTGAATCTTTTTTACTGGTGTTTCCAAAATAAAAAACGTGCAACTAAAGTTAAAAAAAGATTTGTGAAATTGCCCGGTTACCAATTCGATAATATCTCATTACTAACTCAAAAATGCTAACGGTAAGCTATCTAAATATGTATTAATATTTCACGCGACAAACTGCACGAAGCTAAAGAACAAAATATGTCATAGCATGTTACTAATGTGAGCACATACCAAGAAAGCGCAGAAGATCCAAATTCCGGTGCGTTGAAGTTGCAACATGTTCGTATCTGTTAAAAAGTGAAGAAACATTTGTGATCATCACAAACAAAGAACTGTAAATACCAAGGCGTCGCATGGTTGTTATCCAAGTGATATAAATATACGGGTTAATAATAAAATAAAAATAAAATATTTAATGCTGAGTTACCTTTTTAAACCAAGCTACAATTTGCATTTGTTTTACATTCAACGTAAGCTACATTGCTACCAAATCACAATAATAACAAAATTGTGATTAACAAAAATTTAAATTGTCCAACATTGTTCCGCAATATCTTTACATTGTATTCGTTTGTAACAACAGTATCTTTCGTCGTTTTTTTGTTAAACATGTTTAACAAACAAACGCCACATATATCTAATGTCTGAGTAATTGCTGCATAAAACATCAAACCATGCACTTACCATGAAAGTGGTTTCGTACAGTCACCATTGACACTATGTCTTATACTCGCAACAGCGCGCTCTATATATACGCACGCATCAGCGTTAGACCGGTTTAAGTTACACCTTTGCACACACCGTTCGTCGGCAGGAACATGATTTCCATTCTAATGCCTGAGGTTGTTGAAAGCGCTCCTTGCATTTCGTGGCATAAGAAACAGAAGACTGAAACACTTTGTCTGTTTTCGGTCCCGAAATAGACATTTTCACGAAGGGCAAGGGCGACTAACGGGTCTTTTGGGCAAGCCGCAATACACGTGTAATTGGCACTTGATTAAATTCGACGTCGACGTCATGCCCTGCTGTTGCGAAGCTCGCACCGCCCGCATATCAATGTTCGATTGTATTTTAGACTATGTTTAACCTTTTGGAGTGCTTAAACGTGGGGTTGGGTGAAGTCAAGTGCGTTCGATTTCTAATATTATGTATCTGCGGTCAAACAGCTTGGTACTTGGCGGCAAATTCGTCAAAGGAATACTTTGGAAGGTGTGCTAGAAAGTGTTCCATAATTTCACGTATATAAATTTAGGATTTCGACGACGGGAAATTCTGTTTAGACTGTTTACTTATGAATTTTTGCAAATATAACTTCAAAACATGTTTCATCAAAACACAGTCAGACCAGATGAGAAATTTAAATGTTCCATGTTTTTCTTAAGAAAAAGTCACGTTATGAACTCAATGATTTAAGTTGTGACCCTTCCGTTCTCCACAAAAAGCCCCGTGGCTGTTTACAAATTGTTAGGTTTATTTCTGAACGCAGCGCGGTATATCACGATTAGAAAATTTTGCAGGCTTGAAGTTGCACGACCACAGTAATAGACATTTGTGCTCAAGTCATACGTCACTCTGTACTAAGAACATCTTTATTTTGAAATGCTACATCAGTGGTTCCCAATTGGGGTAACATTTGTAACCTTCAGGGATGCCGCAATCTTTTCCTACTTTTTCTCAGCTAATGTTTCAACAAAGGAATTACCGGTAATGCAATGCTATATAAAAAGAGCAGGTTAGGGGTTGGTATCAATCACCGCCACTACTTAGACGGAAATGCTGATTGCAGCATTCGTAGCAAACGCTCATCGATTTGCTGCTATTGAATGCCTTGGCAATTTCTGAGAAAACAATTTTGGACCGAGATTGGTTGGGATCCACTGTTCGCCTCCGACACCTCATCCACATCTGTATGTAGATCGGATTTTGCGTTCAGGTAATGTATCGTATTTCAAGCGTGTCAAATTTCAACACCGCGTATAGGCTTTATATCCCACTAGGATATCAGAAGAAGAAATACTTTCCATACAACAAGTACAGTGACGAGATGATACCGGTTTATGCACATCGACTATACGCACGACATGAGGAATAATGAAATAAAATAATATATTCGACAAATCACCGAAATACAAAAGATTGAAAAAGGGATTGTTAAACGTCTTCATTTCAACATGTCAAAGAGTTCAGTGTTAGTTGGTGTGCACTGGAAGATTACAGGTAATAAGAATATGGGGTAATAATTATATATCCATAAAACTAATGATAACATAAAAACGTTATGACTAGAATAATCACCACAATTAAAACATTTAGAAATCGTTGACAACAACATCCTTTAAGCAAGTTATTTCTAAAATTGGCAAAAATTCTGTGATAACGTTTTGTAAACTTTACTGTTGACATTGAGTTTTTTATACAAAGGTTCAGTGAAACCGATTACAACGGTAAAAACCTCGATAGTTTGCATTTACATTTCTGGATATTAATTTCGTTTGTTGATTATCTTATCTACTTGATCTTTTCCAACATCTAATAAAGATACAATATATTAGTTCGTTCTATGAAAAGAAAATACTGCATAGCTGCAGACAGGGTGTGTACACGCACTGTTTCGACCTGTAAGGTCTCATCAGTGCAGCTGTTGAGTGGCACTGTGCTAGCTGTCACACTAGCAGGCACACTAGTTTCCACTTTGTGGTACCTTTCGGTCAACGTCGATCTGTTGTTCGGTACCTAGTACAGGGTACCCTGCAGATCGACGTTGACCGATAGGTACCACAAAGTGGAAACTAGTGTGCCTGCTAGTGTGACAGCTAGCACAGTGCCACTCAACAGCTGCACAGATGAGACCTTACAGGTCGAAACAGTGCGTGTACACACCCTGTCTGCAGCTTTGCAATATTATGGCTTTTTTTGCACATATATTACATTGGTGTTTTTTTCATTTTGCACTATCGGTTACCAAGCAGTTCCGTTTGGCCATAGTGCGCTCCACAGTGGTTCGTCGTCTCTGTTGTTCGGTACCTAGTATAGGGTACCCTGCAGATCGACGTTGACCGAAAGGTACCACAAAGTGGAAACTAGTGTGCCTGCTAGTGTGACAGCTAGCACAGTGCCACTCAACAGCTGCACTGATGAGACCTTACAGGTCGAAACAGTGCGTGTACACACCCTGTCTGCAGCTTTGCAATATTATGGCTTTTTTGCACATAAAATACTGCAAGTTTTCGAAGTTTGCTACAAACATACACATCCGCTAGTTGGCGCTAAAACAGGGAACCCTGTCTAAAACAAAAAAATTAGTGCTGCCAATTCAAAACGTTTTAAGTTTTTACTGTTTAGAGTAAAAATTTATGCTGAACTCCAATGACGATAAACCACGATAACGTAATACCACAATGCAAACCAACCACCTTTAGAATCGAAATCGAAAAAAGTGTTTCCGAAACAGTTGAATTAACCACTAAACATAGTAGTTTTTTGTTAAAGAAACAACTGGACCTTGGGACATGTTTTCACCGCAGTTCTACCAACCTCTCTATGTCACAATTAACAACTTGCCGAATCCTCGAAGACCAAAAGTATCCACCTTTCCCCCTGTGTAAAGCTGATACCTCTAATAAGTAACTTATTGCTAAGTCGTAGCAGCGAGCGACGGTACACGCTTATCTTGTCCAAACACAACGTTGTTTTACTCCTCCACGCCATGAGACGAGCAAACAAGCGAGCTTGTAACTCATTCCAGCACCGTGGTCCAGTTCCCTGCATTGGGAAATAGTTGCTTGTCTGATGAGGACCTAAGAGAGGACTGGCTACAGTAGAAGCTAATTCGCGCCCACCCTGTGATTCGGATCCGAAATTCGGAGGTAAGTCGTGCAAGTGAGATTCGTTGCTGCTTCCGTAAATTACTCGCATATCTTTTGTTCGTTCTCCGCGTGGGGAGAGAATGTGTTTTTTTTACAGCAATCGATTTTCAATTTAGCCCCTTTTTCTTTGAAATCGTGCCAGATAAAATTCGCACAATCATATTTCCTAGCTCATAGAACTAGTATGTTTAATACTGTTGCCGGTCGTGAATTCAGTATACTAATCTTTTATGATTATACCGTAAGTCTACCCGCCGTTTCTTGCATAGTGGACAACTTTAAAAAAATAGGAATATACTGTAAGCATCCGTTTAGGTGGAGTATAAAACAAGCTGTACACGATGGTGCCATCGTAACTTTTACGTGACCTAAAACTTGCGTATTTGTTAATTACATATTTTACGTGGCCGCACTCGCTTAAAAATTCGCTTTCTTCTCTTCTCAACGATAACTTTAGATGTTACACTTTTGACCGCCACAAAGAACAGTATCGATGTTTTCACACTGTGCAAGTACAGGAACTACATGCACAAGCCATGCTTCTGATTTCAAAAGGAGTATTTTGGTATCAGCACCACATGAAACTAATTAGGCCTCTTCTTGTAACACGTGTTCGCTGGCTTGCAAAGCACATTTACGTGCCTAATTTTTAATCTTCATAAATGTATCGAAAACGTTTAGAATATAGAAATATAATACAACAAATATTTCCAGTACAGCTAATACTTTATTGCACATAGTAACCCAGTGTTCATGGGTTTACAATTGAAATACAATTGCACGTTCGCCATTGTACACAGTTTTAGCGCGGTGCACGAGTGAATGCAAAAAAAAGTTGGTGCGTTACACAAAATAACTTTTAACTGCGTGCACTCCTCTCAGCCAATGACCGACACGTGTTTGCTAAGTTTAACTACTTTTTGCGATGTGAAGGTGCGAGGGTTAAGAGCTTACGCCTCATGGGATAGATAACATAGGGACATTGGATTTTAATATTGCCACAAAAAGCAGTTTGTGATGAACGAAACACGATGCAAGTTTCATTTTAAATCAGTTTAATGTTGCATTGTTGTGTCTAATTAAAAGTCTTTAATAATTTTATCCACCAGATTTTTTGAAAACACGCAGGTTGTGCGAACGTTAATATTAAATCATAATATTCATGCCTTACTGAACCCATACCTTACTGCAAGAATTCAATGAAGAAGTAGAAAAGCAAATTTGTCACTTTGACAATCGCATGAACGCCATAATGTTGATATAATGACGTTAACACCACAGGCGTGCGAAAGTGTTTCGCAAAACTTCAGCAAATATGAAATTTTCCGCGTTTGTTTGTAGAAACACCACACTTAACTTCCACAATTCCCTTCACGTTCTTCTGGAATTGCTGCTCATTTTTACACACCGGAAAAAATAGGTTAGCAGAAGTGATACACTTCAATACTATAAGCGCCATGTATACTCTGTGTTTACGGTTTATTGGATATCTAGATTTTTCAGGCTGAGGCAGAAAAAAACTGGTATGCTTAAATCGGAACCAAACATTTTACTTGAATACCGACGAGCAGAAGTAATCTCTCAAAAGGCAAATGAACGTTTTCAAACGCTTGGCAGTCTGTAAACCGGATAGGTCCGCTGACGAGACCTCATAGGTCGAAACATTGGCCATCTGTCTGCAGCTCACAGAAAGATAAAAACCAACATGAAATGAAACCAAAAATTTGGAAGTTGTGTGTCAATGTTTGTCGCTGGCCAACGACTACTTTCGTTTCTCACGCCACGAAACCCAACGGAAAATTACTCTTTGTGAATTTATCCGCGTACAACGTTGGTGGGGAAGGATTTGATGCTTTGGGTACAAAAAACTTTTCAAACTTGTATCGCTGCTTCATTAAACCACAAGTTTCCTTCTTACTTTATTGGAGTTTGTCTTCAATCCTCCGGAATGCAAATATCTTATGGAGGCATAGCACCTGTTAGCCCGGATATAAGTTCAGTACATTTACCCAATCAAATCACTTTTAACACATATAGGATATAGGTACTGTTTACATTTGTTTTCTTTCACCCAGCAAAACACAGTTAATCTATACGTTATCTCGACTACAGCGCGTGAACAGAAAATTAGGCAAAGGAAATGGATCATTGACCCACCTGTGGCACCCGAGCGCATGGGCCATGCAAATAGATCTAACAATACATCTCAAGCAGTCCCAACTTTATGCCAGCCTATTAGGGTGACGCGCTGTTTACCAAGTGATGCTCTTATTTGCTTTTTCCCTAAAAACGTTCTGTACACTCTGCACGTATCTCGAGTCGCCAAGCAAGTAAGGATAACTGCTGACAAGTGAAAGAAGCAGGGATTCGGTTAATGTGCTTGTATGTAGCGCAATAGTGGTGTAGCGTAGTGTGAAGATTCAGCGCTGAGGTGATATTTACCGAAAGACGTGTTTATACTGCCATGTTGCACGCAACGTGTAACAGGTTGGCTCAAACCATGTCAACTTCGGTGTAGTGTTCCAGAGGACAACGTAGATCTAACAGAGATACTATACTTATTTGCAATGTTATAGATCACCGAGGATGCAACCATAAGTTTACTGCAACAACCCAAAGTGTTTTCTAAGATAATTACTGTCTCCGTTAATTCAAATTAATTTACGACAACTTTTTTCTCGCGTCAACAAATGAAGTCTGTCGCTGCAGAAGGTAAGTTGCTGTTCTTCTGTAGAAACAACCACAGTCATCTATACCGAAAACAGTCAGAGTTCTTGTCATTCTTCCAATGCTATATCATACAGCGGTAAAAATGGCAAACGGGTTCATTCGTTTGGAAAATGTTACGCAAATTCCACATGTGGGTGGAAACCATTTGCGGTTCACTTTAGACAACTACTCAAGCGTGTCCTGGGTCACGTGTATGTTGTGTGCCGGTGTAAACTTTGGTTCTGGTTCGACAATTACAGGCATGGGTGCGATACCAACGCCTTGTTGCGTTTCGCAAGAGCAGATTCGTTCATTATCGATTTGGTGATCAACATTTAAGGTAGCGATGGCAATCATAAGAAACCGCCACATGCCGTGTGTGGTAAATACCGAGCTGTAAATGAGTGCGTTGGCCGATTCAGTAGGTCAGTATTGGGATAGCTAGTACACCTTGCGTTGGAACGGGCACCGTGGTAGACGCCGATGTTTGCGCACTGCCGTGGCGTCGACTTCATTTATTTGAGGAGCCGGTGGTAACGCTATTCCCAGCGCACACACGTGTACTGTGCACGGGCGCACACACATTTCGGATTGGAAGCAAGTTAATTATTAAGACCCGATGTGGAAAATAACGAAGCTTTTCCCACTCCAAACAAACGCGCCGTCTCGCTTGTATCACGTGATGAAATCTCAAGCAAGTTCGAATTTCGTCGTTGGGTGACGTCAGAAAAAGCTGACTCTAAAGCAATTTATCATGCTTTCGTGGAAAAGTTATTAATGCGATAAGTATGACATTAAGCTTCGAAGAGTTTTGTTCCTTTACTACGATGTTTACAGATAGGGCGGATGCCAGGTTTTGGATGTCAAGCGATCAGAACGATTTCTCCGTAACTTTGAAAGCTCTGAAGCGTACAAATAATAGAGACATTTTGACTTTCAGTCAATGACACGTGCTTCTGTTAGTCACACATAACAGAAAACGAATAAAGTTGTTAGATGTATATGTAATGAAACTATTAGGCTGTTCGCAACGGACTAAATAGTTATTAATAAACTATTTCGAAACAATTTTGTGACATTCGTTTCACCACAACTGCGTACCTCATAGGTTTGTTAACGTGTGACACGTGCTTTAGTCTTTCAAATGCCATAGACTCATGGTTTTGAATAGCTAATGTGTTTTTGATTGTTTCAATTGCAGATTGTATTATAATTCCGAAGAGATTGACCAATCACCACCAGCAACCACCGAACTCAACACCGCCGCTAAGCAACCACTTTTCGTCAATCGGAGACCACTACTTACAGCCAAAACTAATGAATTCAGCCAATCAACAATCGCCGAGCGATCCTTCAACCAATCAGGAGCCACTGTGCAACAACCCGGCCAAAGAGGCCGTGCTTATAGAACTATGCAAAACTACTGGTTACACATTAAAACAGGCAAGTTTTATGGACCTTTAAGTTTATAAAGTCACGCTCCCTGTAAGACTCGAACTCGCGACCCTAGGCATCCTACACCTAGACCGCTACACACTATCGCCAGTCAGAATGAGGAAGGGATTGCGTCACAACGATCCCTTTGGCTTAGATGTCATCGTTACATGCATGTTTAAAATTACGTATTTTGCCTTTGAATACACAAGCACTTGAATAAATAGAACTAGCTGGGAAATTTCTGATAACCGATTCTTTGAATCACTCTCTATTCCCGACCCATGGTTGCAACGATTTCCTCCTTTTGCTTTAAGTTTTGACGACATTTATGAAAAAGTATGTTTCCGGGGTAAAAATTTGGTGACTTTCTAGCTGGGTAATGTGAGCTAATTAAATGTAGTAGTTTATTGTACGACAGGAAAACGGGCAAAGGAAATACGGGGGTCCACCCCCAGGATGGGACGACCCCATACCGGGTAAAGGGTGTGAGATTTTCGTCGGAAAACTTCCAAGAGATTTGTATGAAGACGAACTGGTGCCGGTGCTGGAAAAATGCGGGAGGTAAGAAGGAGAAAAAGTGATTGTTTCTGCGCTAGACTTCTTTACTGAAACTACATGCAGTTATTGGTAGAATTTCCAACGTCCCAAACGGTAACATATACTTTAATTTTAGTAAAATTGTGTTTTCTTTCGAAAACATTGACATTAATCTGTATCTTCAAAAGCAAGCAAGTGATTTTATTTCAGAACAACTGTTTTTTTTCTATTATAAAATCACTTGCTTTCTTATTAAGAGAGAAAAAAAAACATAATTTTACTGTTTACACAAATCTGGCACCGCATACGACAAAACACCAACCCAAATTGCACAAAGAGCACCTAACAAAATTGTTAGCCTGGTAACCCCTCACACACATATTAAGTTTAACTCTGCCAGCATGAAACTGCAAAAACACCTGGTGTGGAGAATTGTCAAATCTAAGTTCTGTGAGTCACAGTTCAAATATTAAGTATTTGTACTGTCAGCTTGCTCAGATTTTGGCGGCGAAATATTAAAAGGTTTTCGCAGGGAACAAAAAAAAAAGTTGAAAGATGTTTATTTTCGTTCGAGTTGTGTAGGCTGGTATATTTATAATTATGTCAGGGAATATCTTTTCAGATCATTTAGTAAAATAAATATCGTAATCATAAATTTTGCGAATAAGGTAAAAATAAGCTGCATTATTTTTCACGCAAACGTCGAATGTTTTCAATCCATATGTTCGCATGTTTGCATTTGATTGCATAGGTAAAAAACAAGCTTTCTTCCATCATATACCAGTGTTGGAATAATAATAATACAAAACCGCAAGCTAATGTGATTATAAGAACAAAAATGAGGACCGCTTCCAATTAGCGACCAATCAACGATCGAATCGCGTGTTTACCAAACGATTTTCCACTCGAAGGGCGATAAATCAAGTCGTCCTAATGTTTGTTCAGCCGAGGAGGTTTGTAATAACCGATTACGAGAGTTGGGTAATTATTTGCCAGTCACATGCACCAGCGATAAAACGCATGCGAAAACCTGTGGGGCCACAAACATATCGTGGTTGATTTACTAGCATGATTATCTGACCTTTGCACCTCACCTGCAGATATAGAATAACATAAAGCGGTGCAGTAATGTAGGCCTGTTTGCCGAGCGTTGCAAGCGTCTTTGCACAATAGGTTTGGGTTGCAGGGATCGCTTATCGAAGTCATTTACCGACTCTAAGAGGTTGATGATTGGCCCACTATGAGGGCAAATATTACCCCTGGCTGGACACCAATAAACTGCGGAGAGACCTGTTCAAAACACTCGAACCGCATATCAAAAGCAAACAAATCTCAAAACGTAGCAGGACTGGATTAAATTCGAAGTACTTTGGTTGATAAGCAAGGAAACAAACCACAACCCGTCAACTAAATCGAAGGAATAGGGGTACAGACCTATCAAGATTTCAAATTTGACGAAAATTTAGGGGAATATTAAACAAAAAAGAGCTATTTTTTAGTCATTGCCAACTAGTAATATTAGCAGTTTAACATTGCTTTGGGAAATAAATGCAGCGGTAGTTTCAGAGCAGTAACTTTGTTATGAAACGTGCTACCGATGGTGCTAACTGCAGAAAGTCAAACAAAATTAAACTGTTTTGCACGTTCCCCGTCAAGTATCTACACGTGTAGACAAACCCCAAAACATGCCATAAGTGTTATTGACATTCCTGCTGATGTAAACCAGCATCCCAACAGCAAAAGGGAACTCGATGCAAAAAAATGGAATACACTTTGCCATGACTAGGCAGGTTTCTAGTAGTTCCAAAAATCACGAAGGCAATTGTGTTCCCATTGGCGTGGGGGGTAAATCATTTACCATAAGGTCGTTGCCGCCGGCCTGCACACATATACCTTCTCAAACCACTGTATTTGCACCACCACGGTCGTAAAGTGATTAGGGATTCGCGCACGGCTGAGATAGGCCTATTTATGGCAATGCTTGGCCAATAAAATGCTGTGGAAACAAATGCAGCGGTCCTGTCAACTCTGGGTGCGCCTCATAAACGGCGACTATTATCAAATCATCAGCTTGCACGAAACAGTTCGTATCTCAACGTACATTTATACCTCGGAATGAAACTTAAAATACAGTGTATGACTGTTTACACCTAAATGTGAGTATTTGGAGAGGCAAACATTTTTCGCGGGTTTACTAAAAAAAATTTACTGTAAGTAAATATTAATCCTGGCTGATAAAATGGCACCGTCCGCCCTTTTCCGCAGCAAAGAGTAATTCCATATATTACCATTTCCAAAACTAAACTATTTGGTTACATTTCTGGAAATTCGAAGCCAATACTACATCGCTCCAGTGTTCAGCCTAATGTACCTCATATTTACCTTCATCTAACTTGTCTGATTACGTATTGTCCAATTGCCGAATGTAACTCCGTTTTTGTTTCGCCAGATTATACGAACTACGTTTGATGATGGACTTCAACGGCAACAACCGGGGATTCGCTTTCGTCAAATACTGCGCACAAGACGAGGCTAAACGCGCATTGAAAGAACTCAACAACTTTGAAATTCGCAAAGGAAGATTACTGGGAGTTTGCAAGAGCGTCGATAACTGCAGGTATGAATATATCTAAAGCACTAATTCCAGTGGTTACAACATGGGTAGCAAGTCTGTGACCAAAGAAAAAAAAATAGGCCTAAATACATAAGTGTATTTAAAATAAAGACTCGGTATTTTACACCATTGTGTAAAATTTTTAAAAGTGGTCGTGATAACCCCTAAAGTACAATTTGGCTCAAGGGCGCCCTCCGTAACAAATGAAATCTTTTATCCAATTGACTGATTTTTTTTGCATCACCACCAGCCGTATGTATCGTTTTTTATCAACCCAACACATGAGAAACAACGTATACGCAAATAGCCGATCTTATCAATTGCAGACTTTTCGTTGGTGGAATTCCGAAAACCAAACAAAAAGAGGAAATTCTTGTTGAAATGCAAAAAGTCACCGAAGGCGTTGTTGACGTCATTGTCTATCCTTCGGCTGCAGACAAAACCAAGAATCGGGGTTTTGCTTTTGTGGAATACCAGGACCACCACACTGCTGCTATGGCAAGAAGGTACTTAAAGCGACAGTCTGATTTGCGATCTTTTACTTGAAATATTTTGCTGTTTTTTAATACTTAGTATACCAGTCCATTTAGCTTAATTAACCGTGAAATGCTAGAGGTGTAGATTAACAACAAACATTCAGATATATCGAAAACCCGACAGCAACAACAATAGTTTAGGAAATTCATGCTTGAATTTGCTCCTATACACTCAATATCGTTAACAGCTTGCGCTAAAACACGAAGCGATTTTCACTTTTGCCACTTCCACAGAAAATTAATGCACACCCGACCACAAATCTGGGGTCATCCGATCGCCGTCGATTGGGCAGAACCGGAAGTGGAGGTTGATGACGACATAATGGCCACTGTCAAAATCCTTTACGTCAGAAACCTCATGCTTAACACAACGGAGGAACAACTGGAAAAGGTAACGTTTGGTAAAATGATGTTGGTAGCAGTGGTAAGTTGCCTCTGCTTGAAACTGAGAGTAACATAATTTTAGAGCAATTCTGGGTTTAAACAAACGTTAATAGAAATTGCCGCTATTTAAAATGATAGTTTAAGAGATATATTGAAGGCAACATAGGCTTTATCCAACCTACAACAAAAGATCATCTATTTTAGTGTTTCTCAACCACGGGTCCGCAATGATTTTGTTTTACTCGTCCGCAAGTGCAAAAAGGTTGAGAACTGATCTATTGCAACAATATAAACCCAATAAGGCATCAAGCATCAATCCCAATAAGGCATCAAGCTATGTTAACTGCTGACAACTCTACCAATTAATTAATTGTTTAACCAAACATTAACTTTTTTTTACCACACCAGGGTTTGAACCCAGGATATCCTTGGCACGAATCCCGATCAGGTTTTCGTTTTGGTATATATGTCGGGGGATTGACCAATACTGCCAATCACCCGCCTAACCAAACATTGTCTCCACAGGAGTTCACGGCCATCGTGCCCCCGAGCGCCATCGAGCGGGTGAAAAAAATTCGCGACTACGGTTTCATTCATTTTAACACGAGGGAGAACGCCATCAAGTGTATGAAAGCCCTGAATGGAAAACCGTTGGATGGCGCACCCATGGAAGTGACCCTCGCGAAACCTGTTGATCGGGAAACATACGTCAGGTCACCTTACGTTAAAATGAATACCTGATAATAGTTTAAAAAAACAACCATTTACGACTGTTTTTGGAAGGTATGGGAAATTTTACAAACATTGTCTGCAAACAAATGGAAAACATATCTTACACCAACCAAAATCTTGGTTAACTTAAAATAGAAAAAATGAAGTTTTGAGTCCTTCTCAACATATATTCCAATGACAAATCCGCAATAAGTAACAAGAACGACAACAGATTTGTTGACCACCTAATTATTTGTCCGTGCACTAAAAACTAATATCCGCAATACAATGTACAGATACACGCGCGCCGCAAACAGGGCAAGCATGGATCCGACTGAAAACCTAGCAGCCGCTTACCCAGGTCTTATTGCCACAACCTACGATCCAAGACTTGATCCGAATGCAGCAGCCGCCGCAGCTGTGTACTCGTATGCAGGTCAGTTTGGAACTTTCATCAATTTGAGAGACCCTTTGTTGGAGTTCGGAGCTAGCACAGGGATTCTTAAAAGAATACTCCTTGGTTTTTGCCTCCTTCCAGTGATCTCAGTGTTGTTGCTAATGCTGACAGGCATATTGCTCCTCTGGCAAGAACACTTGTTTGGACGACGTTCCGGTCGTTGTACAACATACCTACACAACAGTCTGTTGTATAATGACCGAAACGTCGTCCAAACAAGTTTTTTTGTCAGAGAAGCTTTAAATTATCTAAGTGTTGTTTTGAAAAAAGTGAACGATTCCATGGTAAATTTAACATGATTGTCTATGCCATGTTGTAAATAAAAATGTTTGCACAAAATATCTGTGTCAAATTGCTGAATAAAACTTCGTTGCTTTATACAGTGTTGACGCAAAATCTCGCCAATTTAATACTAAACGTGCATTTCTCCAGGCGCCCCACTCTACTACGGCTCAATGCCGTATGCAGCAACTGCAATTCCAACACTGCAGCCTGGTGCTAGATACGCCGTGCCATCAAATATCAGAGGAGGAATGGCCCAAATTCCAAACATCGGCCTCACGCAAATCGGTTCAGCGGGGGTGCCGTTGGGTATACCCGGCGCCAGCACCGGCGTCGCAGGTTCCCAGGGCCGTGGAGCCAGTCTTAGGGGCCGCAACCGCGGTTTCGGGGTCCGTGGGGTACCAGGACGCAATATCTTGAACGTCGGCCGAGGGTATGCTCCTACCGAGGTCTCCCTAATTGGTGGAGATCTGCAGGTGTGCAATTGAAAATCAATCTACTACTTTCTCTTTAACAATTAACCAATTATCTTTACACTGAATCGGAGGTTCCCAAACAATAGTTACGAACGTTTTACATTACACATTGTTGGATAGGAGCATTCTTCTTCTCATTTTAAACACAGAATATTATTAGCAACTGTTTAAAAGTGTTTCTGTTCGGGAATTTATACGTGAATTACGTAGCGTGAAAACGCAGGATGGTAAATTTAAAGTGAAGCTACGTTGATCACTAGTCTTCGAATCGCACTAAAAGGGTTATCCAAGTGTTGCTGTGATTCACTTAAATAAAGCTGTAATATCAATTTTTTTAAAAACATGAAGGGCGTTGTATTGCCCTGCAGTTTGGGAACCTCTCCTCTTACAGTGGTTATGCAAATGTGCACTTGCGTAAACTCTAACAATTCCTCTCCATAATTCCCGTATTCCCGCGTTGGACGTCACACCATTAAGGAAGAACATGTCAAAAGAAAATCCTTTAAACTATGGACTGCTGGTAAAATGCACTTTAGCACAAAATCGCTGATTTGGCTTTGAAGATTGACTCTTCACAAGCAAATAAAACACATAATCGTGGATATTTTGCGGTCATTCTAATTGGTTTGGTTTTCATTACATAATGTTTTGGGTCTGACAACTAAACGCACTACAAGAAACGTCAAAACTACGAAGAAAACCTTACATAAAAATACAACGAAATCTCAAAAATAACAAGCGATGTTTGGAAATAAGTTGGAACTCTTGTCACATTGTCATAAAATAGACCAAATCCGCTCGTTTAAACCTGTACTTCTTTATTCTAATTAACCAACTAATTCTGCAACTAACCGTAAAGAAAGCTACTAGCTGTTTGCGCTTTTAACGCGCACATACTGACAATTGTGTGGCCAAAGAAGAATGTACGCTTCCACAAACGAAAGTTTTACTCTTTTACAACCCTAATTTTTCACACGTGGTTTCCATGTTTGAATGTAGCTTACCGTAATTGTGACAGACTTCTCTTGAGATTTCACTGTTAATCCATGATTTGTATGAAACAGTAGGCACATAATTGCGTAGCTAATTTGACAAGTAAAATAATTTGGCTTTGCTGTTGTTGTTCCATTTTTTTTGACCGAGTGAACTGGTGCTTGTTTTTGTGTCGGGTTAATTTGAAGGATGCTAGCATTCGTCGTTTATAAAAAAAAAAAAAAGGTTAAATTCTTTATATGGTTCGGCAATATGTTTCGTGAAGGCTTTAAATGCAAAAATAATCCACAAGGGTTTTTCGTACGCAGGTTTCAGACGACATACTACAATCACTACAAACGTCCACTGTGGCAGGCTCCGTCGCAGGTAAAAAAGAAAACAAAATTTATCGTAAAAAAACACATTTCGCAATATTCTATGGCCCATTTTATTCAGTAAAACTATTCCGTGCAAAATAGTAAAACCGTTTCCATCAGAACGGGCTTATCCTAATTTATGACCGGGATCATCTCAAGAATGCGCCATGCAACATTGAAAAATTCAGGTAACATCGGTCCAACCGGCGCCGGTAGAGAGATACGACTTACTGCCAGGTATGGAACTCATCCCTATCAGCCCGCACTCACTCAAGCCCAGCCAACAACAGAAATCACCAACTCAGGTAACCACAATATCGATTATGTATTTCTGATGTAATTTATGCGACATACCCAACAGCGAACTACAACACACAGCTTTTTGTGGGTTTATCACCCTTAAAAACAAATTAGGCCTATAAATTTTGTTGTTGAGAGGCTGAATTCTCTTTATTATGTTAACTATGTGAGCTTTGTGTTAGTTGCTGGAGGAGTATTGCAAGAAAACGGGCATGGGGATCCCGGAATACAGACTGCATTCAACCGTTGGCCAGAATGGGCGCCAACTCTTCTTATACCGGGTACGTGAGATGCAAAACTTCCGAAAATACATATCAAAAATATTACTTCCTCTCTAACCTTCCATTATCCCAACTTTTGTTTGGAAATAAATTTTTCAGTTTAAATAAAAGTCATTATATTTGAGAAAAAATGCGTGGTATTAAGTTCAAAACATTTCGATATTCGGCAAAGTCTTGGAACTTGCTACAAATCTAGCAGAAAGCACTACAGCCACACAAGTGATTTAGTGCCTCTAAGGATTGGGATAATATCATCATGACATTTCATGGCATTATTTTTTCAGGTGGCACTGCCGGCCTCGGACAGCCCCCAAACGCCATCCCCGGAACAGCAGGAACAGTTCAGCCCGCAGTCCAACCAGCAGCAGCCCCAGGAGCCATCGTCACCCAGTCACAGCCTGTACACCCCTACCAAATTGTCTACTTCTCTTGAAATGGCCAAAGAAATAGCGGCCGAACATGTAATTACAGTTCTCAATATAGAAGACACAAGCAACAATAACTGCAATGGCCCTGACCTCGGCAGTGAAAACGAAACGACCATGTTCGTCACCAATGACGTCACGTCCAGTGTTGCCGCAATGAGTATCCGCAGCCCTGATGTTAATGGCTACACCACTGTTTATAATGGTAATGGCGTTGAAGCTACTCATGGGGCATACACGGCAGGCTATCCTGTTTTCAACGGTGTGGGGTATGCAGGTATCGCATCCCCCGCTAATGAAGTTTACCCACAATATTAAAGCCCCTATGTGTTTTTCGAGTTGTCTTGCTGCTTTGTGCGCCGTAAAGGCTGCATTGTTTTAGTGACATATCGGGTCGCATTAATACATAAACTTGTTCAAAAAAGCAATGAAAAAAATCTTACCGCTTTTGCTTCTTGTACAAACGCCGCATGCTTTTCTGTGACTATAATTCGTGATTTAACAGCAACGCGTTACTGTGCCATTCCATTTCATTTGGTTGAAACCTGTTTTTCTTCAGTAGAACACATGCATTCCAGCCTAACAGTGTTGCTGGCGTTTTCGCCACAATCCTCGCATTATCGAATCAAACAAAGGGACTTTGTGACGTATAAAGCTTTTTTGTGCAAGCTCCTGCGAGCGCAAAAGTTTTAAACAATAATTGGAAAATTCAGTTTATCAATTTATTTATTTTGTCAAACCAATTGGGTGCTAATAGTGACACCAATTCGATCAATTTTTGTTTTAGGGTAAGTTCCGCTATATTGCCACTTTTTCTAAAGTTTATTTCCTTACGTTTTAAAATTTCACATATATTAGCTTCTTTAAACATGTATGTACTGGTAAAATCCTCAATCCCATGTAATCTACAATCGACGTGGTGCAAACGCAGTCTGCCCTGCTAACGAATCGTACAATGATTGCTGTTAAATGACGTTGGTGATAGGTGTGCTATATCCTTTTGTAAGTATAGCGCAATGCAATTATGAACGTAATCATCTGTAAATTTGCTAATTAATAAACTTGAAAACGCTAACGACAAATTTGTTTTTTTACACATTTGCCTCCATTTGTGTAAGTTGGTTTTAAGAGTTTTTGTAAAAATGGAGGCGATTAGTCAACTTAAGAATGAATCGTCCTCCTACACTTACAAGTAATTTTTTGATCGCCTCGCATGCAAGAAGTGTATTTAATTGCTGAACAACAGGTTAAATATGTTGCAATAATAGACTTTCATGTTGAAATATTTTAACAGCCATGTAAACGTTGGTTAAAACCCTCTCAAGAAACACATCTCTTCATGTAATGCACATTTCTTTACTGAATGGTATAACGAACGAGAAGCGGGCCAAAAAATGAGCAGCAAGTGATTTTATTGGCAACTTGCAGCATCTATTTGTAGAAATCCATATCCTGGTTATCCTTCTTCATTTGTGTTTTGTACGCTTTTTCGAAATCTTTCGCCAGAACTATGTAGCGATTCTCCCGTACTGCCAACATGCCGGCTTCCTGGCAGATAGCGTTAATGTCGGCACCCGATATTTTGTCTGGTCTCGCGACATCTGCATGTACATGGATGCGTTAAAGAGGAAATAATTGACCATGTACTTTTATGCCTAAAAATTTTGACAGTTGAGATAATTTACATTGTTTTTTAGTTTTGTTACCCATTTTAAGAAACAAATATTCCAGCGACACATTTCAAATAACCATTTTTTGTTTAATTCCCAGTACACAAGCGCATGAAATATTGTATGGCCCCTACAAGTACTGATACCCAAATTACATCTGGGGACCCCAATTGGGGTTACGGCCCATAGTTTATGAGGCCCCATTTTAAGAGTCTAACCAATGAAACTGTATTCATTATGTAAATCTAAGAATGTAAAATTAATTAAAAACTTTACTGGTAACCAGCAAAACATCATAAACACTCACAGTCCTCAAGATCCACTTCATCACTGAGATTCATCTTTCCAGTAATGGTTGAAAACACAAGGCGTTTCTGTCTTCGATCGGGAAGAGGAAATTCAATCTTACGATCAAGTCTTCCTGGTCGGAGGAGCGCTGGATCCAAGGTGTCGGCTCGGTTTGTCGCCATAATAACCTTGGGTGGTTGAATATCAAAAATTGTAAGTAAACCAAGTGATGGATTCAGACAAAACAAAATAGGTTAAATGTGTGATTAGTTTCTGCCAGAAAAAGCAGTTTTGTTTGGGTTAAACTTAGCATAGAATTCATCTGGTCTGTTTATGACATGGCTTGTTTTAAAAAGTATCTGCAAATCTCTGCATGTATCGAAAAGTGCTCCATCTGCATGCGAGTATCTTTCGCAAACAAGAGGTAATTAAAAGGTATTCAAACAGTCTAAAAATCAAAAAGAATTTAATGCAGAAAATGCATATAACATATTCACTAACGTTAATTACAAAAGTGTTTGCAGATAATTTTACATTTAGTCAAAAATATCCCAACCATAATCAATAAAGTGAAAAACTTTGAACAAATTATTTTTGTAAGTTTAATTGGGGTTTAGATTGTTTGGAGGCCATAAGCATAATGGATGTTTGCCACAACTAACCTTAACATTAACAGTCTGATCAAAGCCATCCATTTGATTTAGCAACTCCAGTAAGATTCTTTGCACCTCTCTGTCAGCTAAAATAATTATTTTTTGTTAAAATTATGTAGGGATCTCTTCACAAAAATTGCCTATGGTCTTGGGATCGACGTTGCTAAAGGGCCGTTAAAAGCATTTCTTGGACCAAGCTATATGTACGCAAATCATCCACAACCTACTTCCAAGCATATAATATGTATATTTCACTTCCAAGATATCATATGCGTCCTTATTTAAACAGATTGTTACTGGACAAGTGATTTTAGCAAAACCACGAAAAGTTTTGATACTTTTTGAGTTGTAAAATTGTGCACTAGTACTCACAGCTAAGTATACATAAAAATATTTTGTGCTTATGAACAATTTTTACTCACCGCCAGTTTGGGCATCAAAACGTTTGGTGGCAATCGCATCAATTTCATCAATAAAAATGATTGAAGGTGAATTCTCCTTTGCTAATCTACAACAACAAAACAGATAAATCTATGTCATTTATCGTTATGATCAGGTTTTTTGCTGATATATGTATTTTGCTAACAATTAGGCATTGTCAGTATCACTTATTTAAATGATGCTTTATCGTGAGTAAAAATAGATCAGAGAAAATAACAGGAACACTTTCTTGTATAACTTGTCGAAAAATCAGATACCAATTTTGCCCACAGGACTGGGTGATTCTGATACTTTATTTAAGAGGTTTACCTGAATACGTCACGAACCATTCTTGGGCCTTCACCAAGGTATTTCTGCACAAATTCTGAGCCAACAACTCTGATAAATGAAGCTGTTGTGTGATGAGCAACTGCTTTAGCAAGCATGGTTTTACCACAGCCTGGTGGTCCAAACATGAGCACACCACGTGGAGGATCTATTCCAATCTAAAACAAAAAAGTTATGTTTTTGAAAATGACATTCTGCAGATTAACAAAATAAAATTTCTTATTTAAATGTGTTTGTATATAAGTATAGTATTTAAATATCAGGATATCATAGTTTTCAATATTGAACAAATGTTCCCAGCTACATTACTTCGTTTTTACACTTAATTTGAGTAATAGAGTTAGTATCAAACAAAAATGCTTTTTGACTACAAGTGATAACACCAACACAAATTCCAACGAAACTAGACAGCATTTAAACAGTATATATGTATAAAATATATATATACTAAGTAACAGGATAATTATTTACAGTCTGACCTAAAGTTGCAATCAGCTACTTCAAGTTGTAAACTTTACTTTCATAGAAGTTTTAGTTTATTAACTTTTGGATGGAAAATTTTACACGTGTTTTGTCATACAGTTTTGACTAACTTGTTTGTAAAGTTCGAAATGTGTGAGAGGAAGTTCAACGGCTTCTTTAACTTCTTGTTTTTGGATATCCATTCCACCAATATCTGAATAAGTCACATCGGGCTTTTCATCTGAAATCAGAAAATTAGTTGAGTCAAGTAACAGCTACAAATAAATATACCAGGTAACATATAAAAATTGTCAGTAGCAACCAAACAAAACTAGTTAAAAAATACATTTACAAGTAAAACATGATAATGCAATGCATACTAAGTAAATCAATTCAATTTCAATGAACAAAAATGTGGATAACATGCCTGCAGATAACATAGTAATGCTGCTGTCAGCTTCTGGAGGCAAGACATCCACTAGAGCATTGCTGTGTTTGTGTAATGCAACTGATGAATTCGGTTTCAGCAATTCTCTATAAAAGAGATTTTAATTAAACAGTTTGTAACCAAAGCAGAAAACACTAATGGTCCTATTAACTCAAACAACTTTATTCTTCCTATTATTGCATAATTTCAAAAGTAAAGTTTGTTGGAATAACTGTGCAGTTAGATATACACACATATATATATATGTATATACCTACATTTTCTGATTTTACTGCATGGCAATATTACAACGTTTTCAACTACTGTGCGTAATTGCTACTTATTACAATACAACACATTTTACCTGTCTATAGTACTCAAAATGCGGACATAATAGTTTGATCCCGTGGTGGATCCAACAATTGCATTGTTTTGATCCACTGCCTCCAAAAACTGACCAATGACAAGTGGAATACTCTGTATACGTTTAACTTCCTCCTGGGCATGCAAATATTCTTTTCTGAGGTTTTTCATTTCATCTGTAATGGAAACAGAGTCATATTTTATTTGTTTCAGAAAAATTCTTATGCAAAAACGTAAAGTATATTGTCATGCGAAAATGACATCATAAAAAAGTCTGCAAATAAAATCTCTGGAAGTTGGTCATGACATTTGTGTGATGAAAAGCAGCTTTAAATAATGTGTATCATATCAAACCGGATGATGAATAACATTAGTTTGTCATTCTATTTTCAGTGGTTGTACCATCTGTATAGTTAAACATAGGCATGGCATTTAAACAAAACTACTATGTGGAAAACAGTTATTCCCACAGCCCACATAACACCAAAAGTATTTGGATAAAAAGTAACCTTTGATATACTCTTCTTGCACTTCTAAAAATTCCAGCTGCTTTTGCAGTTTTTTGTATTTAGTGTAGAAGTCATCAATCTTGTCAATTTCAGTGGTACTCAGCATAGACTGAACAGTTCCAGGCCGTGACTGCTCAGGAGTTTGTGCAGTGGTCTACAGGAATGATATTATATTCAATTACGTGACATATTATGTAAAATAGGTGGTTTATTAGTGAACACAGATTGTATTCTTTATGCAATATACAAATACATATTCTGCGTTCACCACAATTCTATACATACCGGCTTAGTAAATATGCCAATTTCTTCCATCCTGTTTAGATTATTTGGCGACTGAACGAAGAAACGAAGGTGCTTCTCAATATTTTGTATCACGAACAACGGTAACCTGCATTTACGTAGACAAGTCAGGTAATACGGACCCGGACATTTTAAAAAGGAAGAAAGTCATGGCGTATAGTGGGCGCTATGTAAAAGAACATCCCTTTTTTTCTCCGCTCTCTTATTTACGCGGAAATTGGTTATTTTACGGTAATTTTACATGCACTGTGGATTTATTGCATGCATGCTGAAGCCTTTTTGATTTATTGCAGGTTCGCTTTACACTGCAGCGCAATATCCTACAGTCTGTTCCATCGCGTGCGTGAGCTGCTGAAATACTGTTAAGGAGAAGGCTTGAAAGGTACCGGTAAAACAGACGCAATTATAAATTTCGAATTTAAGTGGCAGCGTAACAATATGTGAGAAAGCGTGTGAATTTACTGCGGTGTTCCGAGCACAGAGTAGTACGTACTTTTATCTGCTAATAATTGCTGTTATAGGCTACGTAGTAAGAATGAAAAGTTTAATTTCTCTTTCAAAAAAGAGATTGTGGACTAATGTATTCCGAAGTATTCCGTATTCCAGCAGAGTTAACATCGTGTGTGTCGTGTCGAACTGGGTTCATCTGTGGGCCTAAACTGGACCAGGACCTAGATGAGAAAAAACGGTCAAATCGAATCTTTTGGGATTTTGTTAAAAAAAGGCTTTCGAAAGTTCTCCGACCTTTTCACCTACAAGATTACAGTTAAAAATATTAGAAATCAACCAGAAATTAATGAATTGCAACGATAAAAGAATATTTATTACGAAATATAATGAAAAACATCAAAATTGCGGCAAATTTTTTCGGTCAAACGATGTTGAATTCGGTACAATCCTAAATTTGTAAAACGATTAAATTGGCAAACCTGCACGGAACCGCTTATGTGAGAGAGGCGAGAAAAAGGGGAAGTTTTTCCCATTTTAAAATTTTCAGGGTTATGTTCCCAGACTTGTGTACGTTTTAGTGAATCAGTCTGAACAACGCTGAATCACGAAGCTTATATCCCATGAGATCAAATTACTTTTCTTGCCAAAATAACATTTTAGTGCTGTGTATCACAACGGCTGGTGCACTTAATTTTTTTACTGGTTCCCCAATATATTTTCTTATGCATTAAATTGGTTTCTTATGATGCGAGAGCATACTTTTGCCTTATTTATGTTTTAATAATGTGCTTAGTTCATCACATTTTAGTATAAATTTTCAAAATAGCCTGCCGTAATAGTCGTTTTGAAATTTTTGCCGGTCTGCAAGTGCGAAAAGGTTGAGAACCACTGTTTTAGTGACAAAGTATAGTTTGCAAAATAATTTATATATAATGTAATTTTATCGAGGTGTTTTGCTGCAAAACCAGCTAATGCTCGGAAACATTTAAAAAAAGAGTTTTGGTTTTCATCGGTTCTATTTTTTTTTTAAAGTGGTCATGATTTGGACTTCTTTCTTTTTTGGTTCCTGAACGAAAAGTCAAACATTATTTCCTTAGTCTGAATAGTTGACATTTCTGGAAGTGTTCCCAGCGACGGCCGTAACCTAAAATATGTACAAAACACTTGTCGGTCGCCCGCATCCACTGCCACCATTATAACAACTGCAACCACAAAAACCACCAATACGACTCTAACCACTTCGACACCATTTGGCATTCTAACTTTACATGGTTGGTTTCTTGATTGAGGATTGTTACGAAGTAGAGAGCTGTTGTGCTCTGTTAAGTGGTAGAAAACAAAACTAGCAAAAAATTTCAATTAAACATTGCAAAAAAAATAAAACAGGAGCGTTAGCGCGTGATGTGACAGAAGGTTAATAATCTTGAGTGCCAAAATAAAGTTTGCAATACTTATTTAGAATTCTTCATTGAAGAAAGCTTGTTTTCCAAGGGTATATGCCACACTCAACCATAAGGTGCATTACTGGAAAGTAAACAAAAGCGGTTATAGAATATTATGACCAAACAAGAAACAGCGTCTTATCTAATGCGATAACCCTGCAGCGAAAACAGATAAGTAGGCAGTGGGTTCGGTACATTATGCACACAAGCATGGTTTCTGCGGCTTCAACCTTATTTGCTGTGGTCTGTTTGACGTTCGGTTAATACGAGGAAAAGATATAGAACAGTTTGCCAAAGAGAAAAAATGCATCTCACTCCTGTGTCGATTGCATGAAGGGGAACGTGGGTAACAAAAGACGCAGTGCATATTATGCTAGTGCTGCTTGCACTGGGTTATATTCGAAGGAATTTAACGAGCTTTGTAAAACGTTTGCTTTACGAATTGATTAATGAAGCTGCCGGCAAAAATAAAAACCACTCGTTTGGAACAGTGAGTCGCAACCGTTGCACAACGGCATACTGATGTGCCACGAGGCGATCTTAAGAGTGCATCTTTAAATTTTACCAGCACAGTTGGACAATTCGCTTGTCTCAACTTTAGCCAGACTTCATATACCTATATATGAAACTACTATGCCAGCAATCTTCAAACGTTTATGGATGTTTCGTGTTATGCGTCATAAAGGGAAGTTGCGAGCACTGACCAAAATTATTCGCTTAGAAGAGGAAGGAAATTGTGCAGTAATAAATGCAACAACGCAAGTAAGCTTCAAATTCATCTCAAAATATCCTGCAACGAACAAAGATTTGAAACAGAGAAGTCGTTTAAACTGCCAAAGGCTTTGACCTGTAATATTGCAAGTAAGTCAGAAGGCAACAAAGACGCAGACTTGGTTTACGCAACTCCCGTAAAACACGTCGCGCGCTCTGGCACCACAGCAGTAAATCTTCGTTGATTGAGCGTTAACACATATTTGAAATGTGGATTTATTGCCAATACTAAAAGGAAAGTGACTCCGCGAGTCTGTTCTAGGCAGAGAGCGAGTCTCATGGCAACAAAAACGCAGAACAAGAATTTGTAGACAGTTTTTCTGCAGTTTTAATGTTTCCTGCACGAGCTTTGTTTAAATACTGTCTTCGCTGTTTTAAATCGTTTACCGCGTGTTAAATAGTTTCGGATTCACAAAACTTATGTAAGGTTTAAACATGTGAAATATGATTGAATTCTGTTGTAATGACTTCCTGGAAGAAGCAGAAAGCGAGCGATTTTTTTACCTTTTGTACTTTATTCTCTTATTCACCATTTGTGGTTCAATTTTAATGTCACCCGCTTATATTTCAGATTTTTAGTCACATTAGAAATTTGATCATTAGGCCACATTCTAAATCTCAGGCTTCCAAAATGCCCAGTTCGTTTGAATACGAAAGTGCAAATGGACAGAAATCCAAGGGATGCCCGGTGAGTATATCATCAGTGCAATAAAACTGCCCCCGTGTTTTGGAGATCGGATACGTGCAACACATGTTTTTCCTTAATTTCTGTCACTTTCTTTTTGTTGCGACAACATTGATGTTGATGGCGCGGTGTTATGTCGGGTTACCACAAACAAATACGTTCCATATGAGGATAACAAATATATTTGAAACACGCGCATTGCTCTCCGCAGTTTCGTTGTTGTCCAATTTAATTCTTACATTTTCGTGGACGTTAACCCAAACCTTCCCTATAAACAGGCCCTCTGAGAAGGGGGTGCAGTCGGTGAGGCGTATCAGGGCCCTTGCCCGTCTAGGGGACCCCTTGATTAGCAAATGGGGTTCCACGAACACCGTTTATTGTTTTAAAACTAATGGATTTCTATCGTAAAGGCTGGGTTCCTTTTATAATTTGATGTGTTGTCTCTTACAGAGAAGTCCTCGGACAAGCACGATTTTTTTTAAAGTGTTAGATCCCACCCTACCTTTAACCTCTACGTGTGTTTTTACTGTTTGTCCACAGTGTAAACACAGCAAGATAAACGTTTCACAGCAAGATACTAACACACTTTGTAATGCAACAGTCAACGATCAATCAAAGTTTATGCGTCTGTTAATGTCTGAAACGTTTTTAACAAGCTTATAATTGTTAGCATTACATACGCTCAGCGTACGTACTGATATTTATATATACACACACCCAACAGAAATCCTTGAATGGATTTCAAGTTTAAGACTTAAATGAACACACAATCAATGAAAATTGCTCTTCTTGCACTTAAGTTTCTAAAGTGTTTATTGAAACCGACGTTTCGTCCACCATCAGGCGAGACTTCCTCAAGGTTATGTCAACAAGGGTTGGAAGTCTTGCCGGGTGGTAGAAGAAACGTCAGTTTCAACAAACACTTTAAAAACTCAAGTGCCAGAAGAGCAATTTCTATAAATTACTATGCCTGGCAGCAAAAAAAAAAAACAGTAAACATACAATTGTTTTTATGTACAGAGGTGGCAAGTTTACGTGGCTTGTTCTCTTCTGATAGCGGTCGGACTTGGTGTGGGGCTTGGCGTGGGATTGTCCAATCAGAACAAAGCTGTGGCCACCCCAAGTACTGCTTTTTTCGTACAGTTAGCATGACAAGGCATTTATTAACACTTAACAGGAAAACAAAATATCAGGAGTAACTGCTGCAAAATAAGTCTCTGATACATATAACCGCTATGTGTTTGGAGGGTGTTATACCAAACCCTGTTGTATTACGGATGCACAAAAATATTCCCAGATCCAACGTCTACGACACCAGGGAAAACGACGACTGTCATCACAGCAACGACCACACAGTCAGGTAACTACGTTTCTTGGTTAGTTTTTTTAAACAAAAATATTTTGAAAGGTCAACACGTGGGGTTGTGCTTATTTTAGTCTACATTGCAATTCTTTTGAAAAAATTAAGTTGGTGAATTTCCATCCGATATTGAAATGCTTGTTGTCGGCAATACAACCGTTGAGTGCGGACGCAAACACTTAAATTGCATTTAAATCAACTTGAAATTAGATGTAGCTCTTTGTGTAGCGATCGTATTGTCCAAAAAGGGACGTCGTTAACGCAGTTACTCAAACAGATTTACGACTGTTGAACGATAAATAAAAAGGGAAACAAACGAATGTGTAATAAAAGAGCGATAAAAGGGTTGTTGGTACAATGCGGTGCATGTCGTCAAAAACTCGTTAAAACTTTGCGTAATACTTTACAGAGACCACTGCAGCCCCTGTTGAAACGACGACTCCAGAACCAGGTAACTCATATACGCTATTAGTTCTTTGTTGTCAGCGTATATTTACCACAATATGAAAGTTAATGTTCCCACTAAAGAATAAGACACGGCGCAGAGTGTGTAGTATTTAATTATACTAGAGTCCAATATCCTCTTTACAAATTCCATTATCATTAAGATTTGCTGGGTGCTATTTCATAATGCTACAACATAAGAAGATTTTCTGAATAAAACTTTCCTTATTCGCAAAGTTTAACTACATTATAAATAGTGTAAAGAACTTCAGTGAAAATATAGTACGCTGATAAATGGCCTTAGACCGCGATTTAGGAGAGGTTGCTGATCCCTTGTACGAACCATTCATGTTTTATCAAACACTGCTAACTTGGTGCTGAAACCGGCACATTCAGCAACAATCTATAATGCAACCTGTAAACATTATTTCTACTGAACGCTCGTGCGCTGTACTTTCAAAGGTAAAATAAAATATTATGCAAACATAGTTAGGTGACCTAATATTTGTCTGTGTTAGTGGGTGACGGGCCATGGACGAACTACCGGCTCCCAGACTACATCGTTCCATCCCACTACGACCTAACGCTGCACCCGAACATGTCGACTGATCTTTACACCGGAATAAATGCCATTACCTTAAACATTTCAATGGTAACTGATGATTGGAAATGTTGGATAATAGTAAAAGTAGTGTTGATATTTAAGTTTAGTATCGCTACACTGCTCACAATCACACAAGCTGCTAGACATTTTATTTGGAATATTTGTTGCATTTGCTGCCAAATAGTCCCAGGTCATGAAACCAATCTTCAAGCAAAATGCATGTAATTGAACAAACCTTATTACAGGCGACGAAATACATTCTTATCCACGCGGACGACGAACTGAATATAACCAATGTGATGCTGATGAAAGTAGCCGCAGATGGGACAAAAACGGTCGTTACTACTATAAGGGAATTTCGGTATCTCCCCAACGAATATTACGTCATAGAAGCACTACTTGAACTAAGCCCTGGTAAGCAAACAATGAGCAAAAGATTTTCGAATTTTGAGGCCTCAGGCAAATATTTTGGTCCTAGTTTCCCTCAGTTCAGAACGCAATCAAAATAGATAACACAGGATATTATTAATGTTTTGCAGGTGACTATATTTTGACCTTGGATTTTCAAGGGTGGCTGATCGGAAAGATTGTCGGTCTATACAAAGCGACATACACAGACCCTGACACAGGAGAAGATCTGTGAGTTTAATCTTCTGTGAAAAAGGGTCCCTGTTCAACAAAAATCAACTGTTTTTTGCGTAAAGTTTGTACCCTCACAGTGCAACAAGTGCATTTTAAAACGTAAAGTATTTAACATAAAATCTATGTAATTAAAAATGTCCAAGGTAATATTAAGCTTTACGCGGTCCATAAACTTTCATGTTTTGAAACATTCGGCGCCCTTGCCACGCACCAAGTCAATTGAGAAGGGACGTTTCCAATTTTGTTCATCACAGAAGCGAGTCAAGAACAGAAGCACAAAAGAAATTGTGTATTTTAATATAAGTGTTTCTAGATACAGGAATGTCACAATCACAACTTACCATACGCGATGTCCTGAAAACTTATAAACAACACACCATGCTTGGCGTCGCGTCGCAGTGTTTAGAAACCTAAGCAATATCGCAACCGACGTCGTTATAGACGCCTTACCTTTCTGCTTTTATACTAAGAGCTATGGTGGGGTCAGATATGGAGCCGACAGACGCCAGAAAAGCTTATCCATGTTTCGATGAACCTGCCATGAAGATTACCTACACCACCACCTTAATACACGAACAACGACACGTGGCCTTATCCAACATGGATGTAGACACGGTAAAGTATTTTTTTAAATCGTATCATGAGGTATCAAGAATTACTGCTTAGGTATATTTGTTAAAATTTTAAGAGAATAAAGAGTTACTATGCTATGTAAGAACTACAAATTGATAAAGATACATAGGTAATTGTGATACATATTACACAATTTGTAAGAAGTAAAAAACAACTTATTCTCATATATAACCAAGCTAATACATACACTGTAGTTAAATTATAAATTTGTGTTGCTAGACTGTAACCAGGGATGATGGACTCAACGCAACTACTTTCCACAAATCCGTTCCCATGCCAACCTATCTAGGCTGTTTCGCAATCGGGGACTTCACCTACATCGAGGACTTTAGTACTAACCGAAGTATCCCGGTAAGGTAGCTGCGAAAATAGTGATAATAATACACTGGCAATAGATGGGTTTATAGGCTTGCTAGCCCAGGCATTGCAGCCAAGCTGGATCAGCCAGTTTTTCCCGACGAGTCGGAGCGAAACTTGAAAAATCAAGCTCCCAGTGAGATATGGCCGGGAAAAAGTGCGTGATTCAGCTTGGCTGCAATGCCTGGGCTGCCAAGCCTGTAAACCGGATTTCAATACGTTAGCTGTATTTGATCGCCAAGTAAGGACGTGCGCAGTAGGACGATCCTGCCAATCCTCCGATTGCATGAAACATTGCTTTAGGTAATTGATAAAAGTTGTGTTTTGCATCGCAGCTGAGAGTTTACATCCCTCCATTCCAACTTTCCACGGGAAGAGCGAACTATTCGTTGGAAGCGATGAAGTCGTATTTTGATTTCTATGAGGAATACTATGCCTGGGACTATTCCCTTCCCAAATTGGGTAAATGCTATTGGTCGCAAAACGCTTTCTATGCACTTTACTACTATTATTGCAATATAGGATTATTTTGTGCAATACTATTTTGCAAGCAGACGGAAGTATATTTAGCATAGCTCACAGCCGAGTTTGTTTGAAATCATCAGCATATACAGGTTGCCATTGATTGAAGTATTGTTTGATTAGACATGATTTCGATTCCAAACTTTGGTACTGGCGCGATGGAAAACTGGGGACTGATCACTTACCGGGAAACGAATCTTCTGTGGGATCCGATGCAATCATCGACCTCAAACAAGCAGAGAGTGGCGGCTGTGGTTGCCCACGAGCTCGTCCACCAGGTAAAAAAATTTCCTCTGTACCTGGACGGTGTCATCATTTTTCTGAGTTACATGGCCTTCTTGAGTTGATAATAGCAGCACCAATAATGAAAACTTTCTCAAATGTATTTATTCCACTGTTAGCTAAACCAGGGTTTCCTAAACTTTGTGAGCCACCAGCTCTATATGTGGATCTGGTTTTTCTCAGACGTCTTATCATATTTCTAAACCCAAACTCAACAAATTCTTCACTCACTAATCGCCTCTGCACTTAAAATCTCTGTAAAGTTGTTTTGAGTCAAGTCAAATCATTATTTTTGCAAGAAAAACGTCAATGCAAAAAACCTTAGATTATCTTTCATTTAAATATTTGCCAATCCAGACTCGCAAATGTAGCAAATTGACATAATTCTTCAAATGGAACTTATATTTGTTCTTCAGTGGTTCGGTAACATTGTTACTATGAAATGGTGGGACAACATCTGGTTGAATGAAGGTTTCGCTTCGTTTTTCGAATACGTCGGTATGCAAAATTTTGAAAAGGATTGGAAATTGGTAAGTCAGATATAAAACCTATTATCCGTAATTGTGTAAAGCACTTCGAAAAATGCAGCAAATATAGAATCAAGGAGCGTTGTTTTAGATATCCCTATAGAAATTTGCATACAAACTGATTTTCTCTTTCAATATGAAACTGTGCACGAGCCCGCAAATATGAAACATAAGCATATAAACGCCGTAAGTTTCTACATGTAATGTATTGGTAAATTCAGTGGCAATGATCTCATTTGATTGAAATATAAATCTCCTTCAAAAACATCAAGTAAATTCTTCTACACAACAAAGGCCTCTTTTGTATAGGAAGGTCATTTTGTCATTGACGATCTTCAACCGGTCATGCGAATCGATTCCAGTGTGACGTCACATCCTGTGGTAGTTCCGGTTCAAAGTCCAAGCCAAATCACTTCAGTCTTCGACTCAATTTCGTATTCGAAGGTAAAAAATGGTGAACACAATATTGCTGTTCAAAAGTGCATTTCTTTCCATTATGACGTCACACTGCACTTTTGATTTCCAAAAACGATTCTATGAACAGAGTAAAACTTGTGCATACACTATACAGGGTTGGTAGGTAATTTTGTGAAGTATTTTACTTGCAGCCACGCTTCGACCTCCGTTCGCTAATAATGCTTCTATCGGCGATATACCAATATACAGTAATTTATGTGAAATTCATATATTGGCCACATCACATACATTTTGGCACCCCATGATCTTAAAACATCCAACCTGTTCCTTGTGACAAGGAGATTTTTTTGCTATTATGCAATAACTTACTGGTAATATCATTAAGCCCACAACGCCGAAAACTATTTTCCGACCGCTTGTCAGGGCTTCGCAAACACACGAGCACTTGAATAAATATTTGTCATACTCCTTACCATGCATTACAAACTTCCGCAATGCGTCACAAACAACAGGCAACCTGAGGTAGAGTCAATATTTGTCCATTAGTTCAACGAACCCAAATGCTTTCAGGTTTGTCGTCCGATTGCACAAGAAGCGATGACGTCACAATGGCGATGCATTGTTTACAAATGCTCCGACTCCGGTTAATGCTTGCCTAATTTTAATAAATAGTGTGAGGATTAAAAAATTGTCTCGATGCTTTTTAATGCCGATATTATAGACAAAATCGCATTTGTTAATTGGTTTAGGCGTACAACGATAATGTTTTTTAACCACACTGGTACAAGTAAAAACGCCTATCACTGTTCCACAAAATTAACTAAACGATTCCAATATAAAAATCAAGCAAATTTTGATTAGGAAACTGAACACGTGACTCCAAAATAATCACAAACTTTAGAAATAATCTCGGTATGGCAACCCTGACATCGGGGCCATAAAATCAGTAACGTGCCATAAAATCAATTAATATGGATTTTTATACTCAAAAAAACACTTGTCAGTGATCCAAACTTAATATTTAATCTGGTGCATAATCAACAGGGAGCTGTGGTGTTGAGAATGATGCGAGACATTCTTGGGGAAGAACATTTCATCGGAGGTATTCGTCAGTACTTGCGCAATCACATCTACGGCAACGCCGATGAAAAAGATCTTTGGGCTGGAATGCAACAGGTTTGCATGTATCGAAGTAGTATTGCAAAGGGTTGCAGATTCGCTCGACAAATTTGCCCTTCATGTTATGTCGCCTCAATAACCAGTAAAATATTAACTTGCTTTTTACTTCGTTGCACCAGGACAAACAAACTGCACTTTAATCTTGAGTGTTTTAGAAACAGGAAATTCAAAAATAAACTTTGCCAACCAGAAAAAAAATAAGCTTCAAATTGTCTGAAATTCAATTCCAGATTGTGTTTGAACAATACAAACACTAACATATGATTTATTTTGTAGTACATTGACGAGAACACAAGTAAAACTATTGACATCGCTGCAGTTATGGAACCATGGGTCCAGCAAATGGGATTCCCAGTGATTGAAGTGGCAGGCGACTTCACCGCGACTCAGGTAAGGGAATAACGCTTTTTTGTTTTCTGCATTTACAAAACAAAATTTTTTTTTTTCGATTTTTGTAGAAACATTTTCTGACTGATCCCAACGCCAACCTAACGACAAGACCTAATAGCCCGTACAACTACAATTGGAACGTTGATATAACGCACACCACCAGCGCCGACACATCTGTCATCAACAGGCAAACGATGACAATCAGCGACGCAAGTAAAAAAGCGAGCACAAAAAATGTTAAAACTGTTTTATTAATTCCTCAAATTTTTGACAAAAAATCTTTGATTAAATATATCCTAATTTCACAGCAAGACGTATTAGTCCCTTGTTTCTTAACTGCCTTTTTCTGTTGTCTTGGCATTTATCGAGACCGACTAATTTTTGCAAAAAAAGGCACGAGCATCACAGACAAATTACCACACCTGATGACGCGACGAGTGCCTCGCGAAAGTTTAGATTATTAAAGTTTAAAATCAATCTTTCTTGAAGTACCGAGACACTAGAAAAGAGCAGTCATATATGCATTCTATCAGTGGTTAAAGGTAGAAGAATTATTGTCGGTACGACATTTTGGTAAGAATTCAACGGCTGGTGTGTCCCAAATAGTTACAAGAACCTTGGATTTAGTAGCCTAAATTTATTCATCTATAAAGAAATCTCACCTTTGACGAAAACGCAGTCGTTTGCATTTTCGTGTAAATTAAATCATTTCTGTAAGAATTCATTTT
This sequence comes from Ascidia mentula, assembly GCF_947561715.1. NCBI lineage: Eukaryota > Metazoa > Chordata > Ascidiacea > Phlebobranchia > Ascidiidae > Ascidia > Ascidia mentula. The sequence continues at coordinate 15,686,051 of NC_138568.1, read as the reverse complement.
CACAACTCATTTCATACAAGTATTTATAATCCATTGATGAAAAAAAAACCTAAAATTGCGGAAAAAAATAAAATTATACATACCACACGAATTTTGTTAAGGCATCGCTCTCAATATCAACGTGGCCGACGGGGAATGGTTCAAGTTAAACCCGGGTGAAACCGGTTTTTACCGAGTCAACTACATCGGCGAAGTGTGGAATAATATATCTACACAACTTCAATCGAATCACTCGGAATACCCTGAAGTTGATCGCTCCAACCTTCTCGACGATGCTTTCAACCTGGCAGCGTAAGTTCGTAGCAACTTAGGTTAAAAAATTAAAATTTGAAATGTATGCTCTTTGTGAATTACGTGACGGTATTGAGCCGACTAAAATTCTGCTCCCCAAGCGTTGCTTGATCACAATGGGTTCTGTCGTTGTTTGTCTCTGGAATTTACCACCTACTTTGGTACCAAGATGATTGATAATGACTGCAGAGGCACCACAACGCGGAATCGTTTTCCTTTGAAAAGGCGTTAAGCCAAACCGTGTCAAAAGTCACACTGATGAAATCTGAGAGGTCAAAAAAGTTTGCATTGTCTCCAACTCTATTAACAGAACTTGGAAAATGTCAGAAAGTCGTTAGAGAAGTAAAATATTTATAATGAAAACATATTATTTTCGTTTAGAGCCCAATACCTGCAATATACCCAGGCTTTAAATATGACGATTTATCTGGACAAAGAAAAATCCTATTTTGTTTGGGATGCATTTTCCTCTGGCAGTTCCTACATCAGAATCATGTTGGAAAACACTCCATACTATAACGACTTTAAAGTAAGAACCTTTGTGAACTGCTGCTATGCTCATAATTTTGTCTGTAATGTGGCATAATTTTAGACAAGAGCTATTTGAACTTCACGAAAAATGTACCAATTTTTTTGTAATGTTGACGTTAAAAGCAAAAACTTTCGTGCACAACGCGCATTTTGAAAACAAGGATTTTAATTGTGTGTGACTTCATATGCATCCCGTATTGTGTATTAAAGCAATGTAGACATCTGTTAAAATTTCACTGTATACTTTGACAACGCACACGGTCAAGCTGCCTACAATTTGGTTCTTTTTATACTCTCAGTAACAATTTTCCCGCCACTGTCAATGAAAAAATGTTTTGCTGGAATTGTAGTTCCTGAATCAACATAAAAATTGGTTTTGATTGGCATTTTAAACCAACTGAGTGAACTGTGATATCGGTTTTAGACTTACTACGGAGGAAAAGTGAAGCCGATTGCAGATGATTTGGGATGGAATGTTACGACAGGATCGCACGAGGACAAGTGAGTTGTTGGAAACGTTGAAACTGGACAAAGCTTATCTGGATATCATGCAATAGCATCATGAAACCCCCCTAAGTTGAAAGCAACCGTCTCTAAACACTGTTTAAATTTTTCCTAGGTTGAACCGCTACACTGTTCTGGCGCTTGCACTTCGCTACGACGATGTTGATGCCCTGAACAACGCCACCAATCTCTTTTCGCAATGGATCGTCGATTCGACATTTTTGTAAGGATTATATGTTGCATTATATTTTCCTATCTCGCGAGCGCTTTCGTGAGCAATGGACGCATTGGTGTGCTACGCCATTTGTCGTAGTGTTATCTCTGCCACTTTTTTCAATTTAGCTTTGCTGCAAGTCTTATGGATTTATAAAAAGACAACAAAATCGGATTTATTTTTTAACCGGGAAAAACGATTAAGCTTACCCCCCATATAATCATCAACAGTTTCTGCGAAAAGATATTTTTCCAATTAATATATCTGGTAATATCGAACGGAGGTTTGTCGCATTATTGAAATACTGAATTCGTTTGGGTTTCACTTTAAATAAGAGAGCGAAAAATCACTTTCTTAAGTCTCGGTAAAAAAAGGAATGATTATTTATATTTCTGCAGCATCCATCCAGACATTCGGCAGCTGGTTTACAGATACGGACTCCCGAAGCAAAACGCATCGGGTGAGTGGAACACGATGCTTGAGAGATACAAAGTTGAGCAGGTGGCCTCCGAGAAGACCAACCTGCTGAGAGGGCTGGCATCGACCGAAGAAGTAGAATTGATTGACAGGTGATGCTTACTTTTGCCTTTCTGGTGAGGTTCGCATTTGTTGGTTTGTTGTATCATTGACTACGCACAAGGAATCGAGTGACGATAATTTATCAATCGTTTTCTCTGGGAAGTAAAAAGTGATTCTTAGGACTGGCCTGGACTGCTGCTTAATCATCCAACCGAGATATTGTTTTTTAAAATATATATATTTCGCATATACGGCATCATCAGTATTATTATTGAAATAGAGAATTTCAGTGCTTTTATCCCAAAACCAAGCAAATTGTCAGTGGGAGATCCATGCTTTTTATAAACATTTCTCTCTGAGAAGTAATTCACATTGATTTGCTTACAATAGAAATCTCTTACGAACAACCTGTGTTCACTTTACTGAACTTCATTGTAACTATACAAGCAGGCAGCCAGGAAGAACCCCTGGTTGGTCCAACGTATCCTTTAGTATGTTGAAAGTCGCCGTTTCATTACAATACGCGACTTAAAACCATTACAAATGTGTTTAGATTACTTGAATATTCCAAAGACGAAACCATAATATTGTCGCAAGATTTCTTCAACTGCATCACTTACATCTCGTACACACTGACTGGAAACCGCATGGCTTGGGCATGGGTTCAGCTCAATTGGGAGTACATGGTGAACAGGTAAACATTAACACATTTTTCTTCGAATTTCAGGCAACTTGTAACATTGATTTTGGTTTAAAGATTTGGAATTGAGGATCGCAATTTGGGAAGGTTGGTTCCGAACATCGTGTCCGACTACAACACCGAACTTCAACTGTGGGAGGTTGGTTTTTAACGACATGTTGTTGTTTAACTTGTGTTTGAATATAAGAAATTTATTAGAAAATTTTTTTGCCCATATATTTTTACTTTACAATCCATATTAAACTTTGTAAAGCCCAAAACGTTCTGAGCAAATATTTTTTTTTAGTTTTCAATAAAGTTATGCCACGAATTCGCTGATAGATTATAATTTGGTAAAATTTAAAAATTATAAAATATCCGGTTAATTACTTAAACTACCTAAAAGACAGAAACCTAAACTAAACCAAAGCAGAGAAAAATCCAGTTCTCTTTTTCAGCCTAAAACACTATGTGTATAGGCTTAGCTCTAATAACGTCAACTGGATTATTACTACTGCGTTTATGTTTTACTACTATAGTACGATGATTGTAAATTCAAATAAACGCGGATTGATTTCCATGTTTTCCAACAACTATTCTTACCACTTACTACTGCCACCTTAAGGTGGAGAGTTTCTTCGCACGCTATCCAGAAGCGGGCGCTGGTGAGAGCGGGAGGGCAAGCGCGTTGAACGAAATACGAACCAACATTAACTGGATGGCCAAGAATCAGGAGCTAATAGCCGCTTGGTTAAGCGACCAGCTCACCGCGTAGGCACAAGTCGTTGCTCACAGAACTGAAACCAACAATTTTCTACAATTATTTGTGCAACGGAAGATACATGCCCAAATTTTAATTATTTTTAATTTCTCGGTAATTAATTTCATTAAAAAATATGGCGCTTCTTACTGCTTTGTGCGGCTGTAAATATTTGTTTTCACAAACGAAAAGTTCCTTTGTATGTCGCTGTGACATGTTTCTTTGATGAAAGCAGTTGGACATATGTTGCTTGGTTTGTTGCTTGCTGTGAAACGATTTTGCATGAGTTGTTTCCTTTCGCTTATGATTGGAAATTTTGCAAATCGCCGAGCGTTTTTTATGCTGTGACTTTCTGTAGCGTTGTTCGAATTAAATAAAATTCAATCCAGAAGGACGCCATGTCCTATTGTACACATAGCACCTTCGTATTATGAACCCAACGCCGTCAGAGAAGTTCAAACCGGTTTGCTGCTGTTTAAACCTGTGGAGTGCAGTAATCACCAGCGCCTATCTTGTCAGTGAGGTTTGACACGGTGCAGCTATTTATGTTTAATGTTTTCAAAGTCACATGTGAGTCGCGATGCAGTCAAGCAACAAGGACAATCCGAATGACGACCAGTCGAAGTAACCAAGACAATCTGCATTGCAGTTTTCTATGTAGTTTGTTGGTAGTAGTAGTGCCTGATGTTGGTTCATTTTAAATTGAGTGTAAAGGAGCATAGGACCTTGTTCAGAATTTATCATACGGAGTTTTGAATCGATGGTGTTATTGTTCATTTACTAACGCAAGTTGTGTACAATATAGTTATGAAGTCCTAACATTTACATACAGAAACATTTTTTCTCCTGAGATTTGTTTTAGGGTTTTAAGGCTAGTTGTCTTGACTGTTGTCGTTTGCTGTTTGAACGAATATTCGACGGGTATTTATGGAAAGAAACGAAATATCTGCAAGTAAATACATTTCAATAACAGGTCTATTGCAAAATCAGTGTGCAGTAATATTCGCGTGGCCAGTTGGAGGCAAATGGTGCATCTCCCAGATTTATGAATAAAACACCATTAAGTTCGGGTTTTTCCAAATGTGGATTATGTACAAAAATAAATAAACTAGTCTTCCTTTGCTTCGTGAGAAGTTTGTTTCAATCTAGAAACATTAACTCACTTTTAAGCCATTGCATATTTGCCCACCAACATTTTGGATTCACTGCGTCACTGTGCAGTAAATAGCAAACGTCATGTTCCAGGTAATTAATCAGGGCTATTAAAGCTGCGCAGGGCAGATAATCGCGCTAAAAACTTATTGGCGCCATGATGGGGGAGCGGCTCTACCCACAGCATTTTCAGACGGTTGTGAGACTGGAACGTTCTTTGGCGCCAAGACAAAGACGCAGTATTCCATGTGCGTATGTTACGTCACAATGCAGTATAGCACTTTAGCACAAGCACTTGAAACTGCACGATAACACTATAGTGGTCCATACATCATGCTAACAAGTGACTGGCACTTTAGTTTGACTTTCTACGTGCCCATGTGTATTTGACTCTTACACCGCATAAAAAGCATCTTCTAGAGCTGTGTTTCCCAACCGGTGGTACGCGTACCACTAGTGGTACGAGATGGCATTCCAGGTAGTGCGCGAGCACCTTTCTGTAATTTGCGGATTAGTTCGAATTGAAAAAATCGTAAGTGATCCCAATGTTCGTTACTTCATCCCCTAGGTTACTTTGTAACACTTAACTAGGTGGTACACGTCGAAATTGTCTGCTTCCAACCACAAAAAGGTTGGGAATCACTGTTCTAGAGTTGTCCTGATGGCGCTATCCATGTGTAAGTCTGCCACGTTCTATATAAGACACTATACCAATCAAAGGTTTAATTTCTTTCGAGTAAAATAGACCAAATGTAACGAACGCACTTCCCTCAAAAAAGCATAGTTTTATCCAACACATCTGATGTAACAGGCCACTATTTACTGTTGCGATGCCACAAAGCATTCGGGATAGCGAAATGATATCGAATGTACGTCAGTCCCAGCATCAACTGGTGTATTTGCATGTCACCGATATTTCTACATTTGTTTGTGTGTCTTTTCACAAAACACCGTGACAGTTTTGCGTTACTTAGTTCAATCCGCAAACAATGTACTGATTGATTTGTGATTTTGTCGACTTTCATGATCACAAACCTCACAAATATTGTAATTTAAACAGGTTACCAGCACCAAGAATGGAAAGTGCAACCGGGATCTGTTTTTGATTATGATCCTCTTGAAAATGGATTTGAATCAAAAAGTCTGAGTAAGTCATATTTCAGCCTTACCTTCCTATAGCGTATCTACCGTAAAAAGTATTGAATATAGTTGCATAAGTCACAATATCTGAAGATGCCCTTTTACGCAAAATATTGTTTTAATACAAAACATCTATAGAGCTGTCTGTTTGATCGGTATGTTCAGCGTTACACAGAAAAACTATGATGGAACCCGTATAGATATATACAAAATCAAATGTTATATTTAAAGGTTACCTTCACAACCAAACCAACCAAACTGTGTACGAAGGTTACGGCAAACGGGACTTTTACGCTATGTGTTCTCGAAAAGTAAAAGGGGTCGAAGCCAAACCGGCAGTGTCTTGGGTCCATGGCGTCCGCGCGAGCGGCTCCAACGATACCCAAAGCAACAACGTCATTAATAAACAACCATGTTACGTTGCCCCGCAGTTTCAAATCCCAGCGGCAGATGTGTCGAACCGTAGGGAAGTATCAGCTCTTCGCATTAACGGGGTATCGATTGATGCTGAGGAACTTATGAACAAGTGCAGTGTGGACTATAGATTTCTGCAGGAAAACAAACATTCCACTCAAGAAAAAGTGGAGCCTCACCAGCACGAGAATAGAAGCGCCGTTGAAGTTTTCGACGCCCCAGACTTCGTTGAGTTGAAGCCACAACTGCCGCCCATGACAATTACTGATATTTACGCACCGCAACCTTACCAGCGTCCATCATCACCCTTGCTTCCTGGACCATTCAGGGTTGCGCAACCTTTGTATAAAAACTTTAACCGCACGCCGGCGCCCTTCAGCAAGCCACAGAATTAGCTTTAGTTCTATGTAATCTCGAACTTTTTCTTTCCAAACTTTTAAATCGAGTTGAAGAAATAGTTACTTAAGACAAACACCAGCAGGAGATTCACGGAAATTAAAATCGCCTGAGTTGATAGTTACCCCTGACACCACAGTGTTATAACAATGTACTTTATGAAAGATATTTATTCAAATTTAAACGTTTAATGGAATAAGATATTCGCTTCACATGCGCGCTTTACTTGCACATGTTTTTGATTGAGATCCTGGGTTGTAACTCAGAAGCACTGTACTATGCTTGTCGTTTTTGTATTTAAATAGCTGTTGTACCTTTTATTTATTATTGGTGTCGTGTGTGACGGATTGTTATAACATGAAAATTTTTTGACACAGAGTTTTCTGTCTGATTTCCTTTACACGAAACAGTGTCAATATAGATATATGTGTATTCACATCAACCAATCGTAAAATTAAAATGAGAAACACTGAACAGGAGACACGCGTAAAATAAGTTGACGATTTGATCATGCACAAAAGCACATGTACGCTGCACAAGTAGTTTTTATCCACAGATAAATGATACAGGAAAAGTTTCGATGTCGACATCATCACAAAACACACAGGGTACCTGGAGATATTGGACATTTTGTTTATTCAACAGATGCGAAAGTAATACACGGAGATGTTATGAGAATTTACAAGCAGCAACAAAGAGAGCCGAAGAAACGGTTAAGAGCCCTACGTAAGTTGGACATGTACTTAACCAACAACAACGGGCAGATAAGCGCGTACAAATGAACACTTACCATGGCGGGAATTTTAACCGCCGGCATTGAAAATTTTTCCACGCCCACGTCAATGAAAAATGCAATTGCGACAGGAATGGTGCATACAATAAAAACCGAGCTCAACAGCATCACCAAGCGGAGACGAGGGTTGGCAAATACATTCCGCTTGGTGATACCAGTGGGACTCTGCGCTTGAAAAACCTCGTCGTCTTTTGCCAAGGACTGGTTTTTGGGGCTCTTTTCGTCAAACACGACTGTCGAGTTGCTTTCATAAGTCTGCTTTGCGTCGAGTTTATCAAACTCGCGCGACCCGCTAACGCTGGTGATGATTTGGGAACGAGTTGTGAGTCGCGAACGTGAACTGGGTCGCGAGCCTGTGAAATCTTGGAAATTGCGAACGCCACTGATTGTAAACCCGATGAGACAGAAAACCTGCAGAAACACGGAAGTCCGATATTAGCATTCGTTCTGACAAAAAGTCAACGGATGTGAGTGTATAAAACAAAGCGGCGAAGAGCAAGTACCAAATTGTGATCGAAACATACGCATTACAATTTTTGCTTTGAAAAGACTACGGTTGATTTATCTAATTACTCAGCAGAGTAAAGCAGTCTGTACCTCCACAATCCACAATCCAATGTTGACTCCAATGAAAGAATTATTTAGAGGTGCCCAGACTCTTGAGCACCCCATGTGGCGGGGACAAATTTCTCCAACCGATCCTGGGTTGCAACGGCAGTAACCTGAACAGTTCCACGACAGGACTGCCACTATTGTAAGTGTGATTGGAAGAAACCAGGAGAAAGCTACTAGGAGGATCGCTTTGCGCTTCTTTATGTCCAAGGTTCTGAATGAAAAATAATAACTTATGTTGCAAACATCGCAGTGAGCCAAGTTAATAACGATATGGATCTGCAAAATATTTTAAATTTTAACCCTAATGTAAAAACAAAGCAAAGAAATCGTATTTTTTGACAATAGTGGATGTAAATAGTAGTTTTAAAGCAACTCTTCATAAATTTAGAATTGACGTCAAAGCAACCCGCATTTTGTAATAATCAATATTCAGCCAGATGTATAAGGACACCAATGACAACAAAAACCAAGAGACCGTTTGTTTACGAAACTTCCAGGCGATGTTTCTTATGTCACAATGCATTCTGGCTCAGCGGCGAATGACAATGCAGTTTGACGAAGATTGGCAGCGGGGTTGTCGGACTGCGCATGGTCTATGACGCGGACGGAAGCGATCCACTTCCGCAAACATTCGTACTTACTCACTATATGATGTAATTGGTATATTCACACGTTTACGATTTGTCTACGATTCCAACGCGACATTTCGAATTCGGATTTGCAACACGTGACTTCAACGCGGCTAAATCCACATTGATTGATGAATAACGTTGTATGAAATTTGGCGCGTTTGTGTTTTATTTTTTTGAAACACTCACGCCTTTACGTCACATCTATCATGTGAAAACGTTTCGAAATCTGTTTACGAAGTCCAACGCTTTATTTAATTAATCTGCAGTTGGGGGATATTCGAAAACCCGGCACGATTTTCCAGGAAACAAAACTCTTGGAACTTGTTTAGAGCCAAGTCCTGACGTTTTGCGTGACTTTTGTGAATTGTGAGGTTTCGATGCGCGTAAATGGCACGTGACTTGTCATTCCACGCCAGGCTTAAATGGAAAAAGCATTAACACCAGGGCAGGACCACATTCGGCCGAATGTACAGATCTTTTTTTTTCGACCAATCCTGATAAAAACAATTTGTAATCGAGAAAACCCAGGATACATACATAAGGAGGTTGTCAGAACAATGATTTTATTGGTAATGCAGTTTGTGGGTAAACGATTTACAAAATATACCGATAGTATGTACAATTCAACCCTTTCAAATGACATTTTTTCATTAGTACGATATATCTGCATGGTGATAAGCCTTTGACCAAATTCTAATGACGTCAATGTATAAAACGTATTGATTGGTTTATACCTCCGAGTAGACCTAGGCACGTGTGGATGACTGGAGGAGGTCGAGCGGCTTCTGCTGTGGACGCTCTTCTGGAAGAAGGTGCTGTCCAGCATGACGTAAATGAGGACGAGAAGATTTCCACACATAACAAAGAGCATTGAAACCGCGGCTGATTGACAGAGAGTCCACAGAATCTGTAAGGTATATCGAAAGTGGAGTTACAGCATGACTAAGACGTGAGTGTCACTTGGGTATGATTAAACTTCCTTTCGTGAGCACGGTTGCTAAAGTTTCGTTTGATGACGGAGGAAGGCATATTTGCATCAGCGTGGAGGACTGCTTGTGCATCACAACATGTGCAGAACAAAAACGCTTTTTTCCTGCACAAATGGGGGGCGACCACTAGTCTCGGCCTAGGTTAGATTTTGTTTTTTTCTTCATGTACAAGAGCGCGTACAAACTGGGCGCCATTTTTTTGTAATTTCTGACACGCGCAAAAGGGTTTATGTTTCATGATATGCAGCCACTTAACTACGCTGGTGTGTTGAAACGCGGGCTCCGGATTTCTTCGCGTAAAGGTGGATGACTGTTTTCACGTGTTTCATGGAATGTCGTATTTCTTCAGAGAAAATGATCACGCCGTAAAGCGCTTCGCAGCACACCCAAAATAAAGTTACAAGCTACCCGTAAAGTGACGTATATTTGAATAATTGATAAAGCTTGTGGCGTAATGCAAGGGAGACGAGCCACACGGCAACGGTAAAAATGTAAACAAGACTGGCATTGATGAACGACGTCCGTTTCATGACTGGCCCAAGTATAGGCTCCGCCATGAGTCCTCGTGCGTGTGTTCATGCTGCCATTGTCACCATATACTGCAAGTCACCGATTTTTCACGCTAGACGACCAGTTGACATAGATAGGCCACGATGTCGTGATATAGATTGGGGTGAAGGGGTAAGATTTGACTCCATAACGCGTAATTTTCAAGGCCTGATCGAGCGTACTTCCGGGATAACAAAAGACACAAAGACTTTGGCGCAAACAGTACTTGCGCACCCGGCAGATTTCGCTGCTATCTCCCAGTTGCACATAACAAATCATGATTTTCAAATTGGTAACATGCAGAAGCAAGTGTTGAGGTGGTAATTTGTCAATATCGACGCCTACTTTGCACTGGTTATAATGTACATGACTCTGATTTATATGTTAAAGGGTATTTTTCTAATTTGCTACAGTTTATCGTCATTGTTGCCATTTTACAGGTCATTGTACACTGTGTGCAAAAAGAAAGAATTTTCGACATCAAAAATTATCAAGTAAAAATAAGCAGCATGTCAAACCGCTGTGAAAATTTGGCACAAATCTCATGTTACAATTAAACCACATATCGTACCTTCATTTTATGGGAGGGCGACTTCACCGACACGTGAGCCGGCCTCTTGTAGCCGTCAATCTCATCCCACAGGTGAAAGGCAAGGAAAACTATGTTGCTCAGTATAGTGCTCGTGACGCTGATGTAGACGTAGTTTTGGCGCAAGAGCTTGCGACGGTAAATTGTAGCCGCCAGCCACACTGTGAAGTTGACAGTCAATGCAAGAATTGGAATCGGCATTAGCAGGACATATTGCCATTTGCTTTCTTCTGCTTTGCACTCGAATAGTTCTGTGTCGTTTAACGTTAGTGTCGGCATACTGCTTACTACTATAGATACAAGACCTGAAAGACAAGGCATACATTAACCAATCAACCAACCACAGTTTATACATTCAAAATATTGTAATGGAACAAAACACTCACACAAACTAGTCACCCATGGTTCAACAACGTGAAACAATGCAGCTTTAAATGCCATGTAGTGCTGTGAGCTACTGTTTTTCTCACATATCAGTCTACAGTACCTTCTAATAACTTCCTCGCGTCGCCACGTTCAATGACTTCCTTTTAATGCGCTGTTATTAATGTAAGGCACCCCCATGCGTACTACTGGTAAGCCGAATCGAATACCGCAAATTATACGTAAGCGACACGTACACGGCGAATCAAAGTTAACCTAACAAACATTTAAAAAACATACAACTCTGTAAATGGTCACAATCTGGCAACAAGTCATTTCGTCTTGATTTGGATGCTGAAAATTGCAATGTTCCTTTGATCCCCACCGCCTGTAAAGCTCGGCTTTAAATAGGATGGCAGAAAAAGTAAGTTTGAAAAACTTTCCCCGTGCGTGTACTCATAGCAAGCTACGTAGTCTAGCATGGCTTCAGTCCAAGTATGTTTACTTGGATCAACGTCCTATGTGACGCAATAAGAGGGCCAGACAAATTCTGAACGTTTTCTTTGTAACAATTTACGTATACTGTCGGTGGTGCGGTTTATAGACAGTCAAAAAAAGCTGTTTAGACAAAACAGATGTTTATAATAAAACCAGGCCTGTATGGAATCTAATTCTTTTCTTTTTGTTTCTACAGTAAAATTGCGAATGAATAAATATTTGTACGTTGAAACGCGAAGAAAATGTATATGAAAATGTTATATAGACAATGTGAAATGTGCACCGCAGAAACTTTTTTTCGCGCAACACCTTTTACATCATCTTTCTGCCAGCGAAGGTGTTTGTGACTGATCGTGATACTTCACCAGTCCAATGATCAACTTTGCCGTTTATTTACCATGCGAAAAAAACACAATTACGACGTGTTTAGTTAAATCTGAACTTTGCGGGTCGTTTACTTAGTTTAAAGCATGGACTTTAACAAGTAAAGATCAACAAAAGTCCAACCCTTTCCAAACCTCTCACACATTTATGAGCCATAACATGTGGCACACATTGTGACATTTAATCTCATGTAGTTGGGTCACATGGGTAAGAAAATCAACGTTCTTAGAAGCTGTCGAATTTACGATGTCGCAATACGGTATTTCAACATCTTGACTCTATTGTAAGCAACACACAGAGCGCTACTCTTTTTTTTTGTTAATAGGCCATGCCAACGAATATATACTGTAATACAGTTCACATAGGAGGTATTTTACTAAATCAACACATAAGTCCGAAAATGAATGCTGCTGAAAACCTTTGTCTTTCTGCTGGCTGTGCATTTAAATTTTGACCCATCGCCTCATTTTCGACTGGTGGTGCAACGCGCATGTTTTGCTGCATCATCCAAAAACTATCCTACTTGCTTCTGAACAACTTGGGTCACGACCAGGGTTAATTACATGGCGGACGTCATACTTAAAAAGGCTAGCTGGCCTCGCGACCCCACAGCCAAATTGGCAAGTTTCCTTCAACTTCCCTTTTATTTCTAAGGTCTATCGTGCTTACTCATTTCCTGAGTTTAGATCTGAGAATTCGCTGTCTTGCAATTTTGAACGCAAGGCTGGTTCTGGGAATAATAATGACCTTTGCTTCACGTCACCAGCACACCAGGCGTCCCAGTTCGAACGAAAATTGTGACGAAATAAAGGTACAATAACTTACTATCGGCATAAAGGCAAACAGAAACTGACGCTTTTTACTCCCCGCTGTGCAAATATAAATAGTTCATGTAAATAAAATGTACATTTATATGCAATGGATAAAAGCGTATATCACCCCACGCACCACTTATTTGTACAAATTTGAATAAAAACAAAATTCGCGGCATAGTATGTAAAAGAATTAAAAGTTGAACCTTTTAAGGCAGTCTGAAAGTGACGATAGATATCATATATGACACATCATAAAGATTCAAATGTCGAACTCTAGTGCTTCACGCAAGATAATGCGAAAAACAGTAACAGCAGAAGTTGCAAACTGGTCACGTGCCAAACGATCGGATCTCACGTTATTTGCGCACGTTCATGGAAGAGATCGAATGTTCTCGAAATAGCTTTATTTTCACACCCAAAATTTTGAAACCTACCACGTTATGACAAATAGCAGGTAAGGTAATCAACCTAATGGACACGTATTGGGATTGTTTGCTGCGCCAAAGAGCTTAATGTCATCGCCTCTGAGTAAAATGATGTAAAAGTACAAACATTTGAGCAAAAATTGCAAATATTCGCACTGCAGCGAGTGTAACTGACGAATTAATAAATAAATGAAATATGTGGATAATTTATGATTTTTGTTTGTGTGCAATGTAAAAGCTTTCATGCATCAAAGCTAAATCCTGCTTTCATTTTGGTCCCAGGTTGACGAATAAGTTTCCTTGTGTGTTTGCACATGGAACGAATACCGTGACTGCAATCAGAAACGGTTTACTGCTAAAAAAGAATGAACTTCGCTAAAGTTAAAATCGGGACGTTTCAACAAAAGGTTTATGTTTTTAAACTATCTTTTTCCGCTCGCCCCAACCTGACAAGTAATTCATTTTGCAAGTATTGATTGCAGCGCAGTTTCAACCCTCCGCAAAAAACACCCGTAAGCTTCACAGCACGTGCCAATTCTTACATAATAGCACGGACAACGATGCATCAGCAAAAATAGCCAATGTAACGCACATTTAGGAAAACCGACAGCAAAGTGTGGCATTACACACCAACAGTCTTTTACACACCACGCACGTATTTTCACTGCAAGCAACAATAGTTACCGGACACATGACGTTTGGAATAAACTCGAAAATACACACTAAGAATTCTTAGTGAGTAACTCCATGAAAGAATGTGAGACTTATGAAATGCGGTTGCCACAACAAATGAGTTATTTAAACCGTACAGGTCAATTTATTGCCAAAAGCTGCCTATTTAAACATATATTTAGATGATGTTTGACTTGCGCTATTTCAGTCAGAGTAAACGACTATAAACAACTAAATATCTGAACTTTTCTTGCAATAAGGCACTAGAAATAACATATTCTTTTACTCATACGATTTTATTTCTATACCTTTTGTTTTCTGATTACTATTAAGTATTATTTAACAATCGTATACATTACATCCAGCACTTCTGTACTGAAGCAAGGTACCGCTAATACTCAGTTGTTGCGTCACAAAGACTACTGAGTGATTGTAAGGAAGGATGTATAACAACTACATGGGCGTACACCGCCATTCTGCCGGTTGCACACGACAATGTTTGTAAACCATTATCTCGCGAATATGTAATTATCCAATCCCCTACCTAAAATGTACTGAAGGAGGATCTATATCGAAAGTGGGCGTCAAAGCGACATGTCGGGTGCCTATAACCCACAATTGTCCCACTTATGGCTAAATTAGTAGATTCAAGCGAGCGTTGGTGGGCTAATGTCATGTTTGGCACATGCCAATCATTTAGTCGCGCAACGTAGTGGCACAGATTAACAGGAAACAAATGCTGCTATGTAAGAGCTGTTTGCGAGGGATCGTTAAAAACTACTAAGCCTTTTTCACCGAAAGCAAAGTTTAATATTTGCAAAATACATTCTACTTACTATACGTTTGACTATCTTGTTCGAGTTGTGTATTGGTACCCGCAAAGCGCTCTTAATTGCAACTATGCCAGTTACCGCAACAGAATTTTATTTTTTAATCAACATAGACGAAGGCCGGAAAAACGCTTGGACGAATTCGAAAAACAAATTACTTTCATTTTGCCACCACAAATACTACGGTGTTTTATATGACCTGGTCCAGATAAACAACAAAGCTAATTAGTAAATACCCAATCGGGTGCCTGTGAAAAAGGTTTCCTCAAGGAGAATCACGACGTGTCGTTGATTTAACGCAATTCCAGAAATGGGGTATGCTGCAATAAAGGGACATATAAATTGGTCGAAATGCAGACACACCAGGATCATGTCCAAGTCAGCGAACTAAAGCTTCACAACCAGAGTACGCATCAGTAACTGGTCAAAAGTTTAGCCAGACCACTATAATGGTCTTGACCTAACAGACAGTCATAGCTTTGGGTGGGCAATTGACATCACCGTTTAAGTAACTCAGGTTTCATAATAGTTCCTACAATAAGTACTAACTTACTGACAGAATAATTATTATCCATCTAACCCAGTTCTTATGTGGCAAAAAATAGATTTATAAGAGTTTTTAGAGGCTACAGCTCTATCATACAATAACATAAAAAGCAACGAATTGGTTTGTTTGCAGAAAACATATAGTCCCAACACGGTCAAACACGTAGGGCTATCCATAGAGTTGTTATCTGCCATTTCGGGCACTAAATTTAGCCCCGAGCCCAAAAGTTTATTTATAGCCGAAATTAAACTCATTGCGACGCATAATTGGCAATGTGGATTCAATTGTTCAAGCAGTTGTGACGTAATAGGGCCCTGCCTTCTCCCTGCAATTAATTGTCATATTTGTCACCACGTTGTCCAAGCTTTTTTTTCTGCGAGAGGATCTTGTGCGCACTCATGCGGCAAAAGCAAAACTACAACGAAAATGTGGCAAATTGTGAAATCTGGCCCGATTTTTTTACGGCGGTCTCAGAATTTTACACATTACTATTCAGAAATTAAACAGGTGAGTTAAGCAAGTTTTGCACAAGCTGCTGTGAAAACAACAAAATATTACAGCTATTCAAACGATGTTTTATTTTGGTTGTGCTTGTAAAATAACAGTCAAACACAATTTACAAACAGTCATAATCAGTTATAATGTTTCTGTTGCTGCCAGGCATATTTTAATTTAATAATCTGTTCTTCTGGCACAATAAAAACGTAACTTTATTGACCGACGTTTCGCCTGTTATCCAACAAGGCTTCCTCAGGGTAATGATACTGTCATAATCAGCGTAATGTCTCAGAAACAACATAACAAATCGGTGAGCATCTGTACCACTGCAGTGCGCAAGTTAGAAAGGTAAGTTACAAGAAGGATCGGACATATTAGCGTGTATAAGTGAACCAACACCAACGCAGTTACTCTGGCAGCCGAAATTTCAAACGGAATTTGAGACAAGTCAAAGAAAAAGACAATTACAATGGGCAAGGTGCACAGCACAAAAATCAAACTCAACACAACGGCGCAACGAAGTCTTGGGTTTCTTCTAAACCAGCTCCATCTGCTCGCTTTCACAATAGGTAAAGGCTGAACAACAGCAATTTCTTCTACATCCTCCATACTTCCGGCTGATTCAGGCATGTTCCCGAGGTTTTGATTCGCCAAACTCCCATCCACCGTTTTCGGAAAGCCGTTGGTTCGCGTTTTACTGCCGCTGGTAAATTTTTGAAAGTTTCGTACGCCAATCGTTAATAGAATGGCGAGACCAGCGACCTGCGGCACATATAAAAACAGTTACGCCATGAAATCTAGAGATGGGCTAACGCAGAAAAAAATCCAAATTCGGCCGAATCCGAATATACCGGCATCCAATATTCGGCCGAATACGAATGCTAAATGGCGTCATACATTCATATACTGGAAATTACATTTTCGCTGTAGCGATATATGTCTATTTTAATGTCGTTATTCGTGAGCTACATTAGCCAGTGTTTGCGATCTAGAAATCAAATTTAGTCCATAAATCCTATAAAAAATGTGCGATTTCAAGCACCGTTGTTTAAATTTAAGTTGAACACATTAAATGTTAGATACGCGGTCACTATTCGAATTCGGTGTCGATATTCGGATTCGATTCGGCATATATTTAAAAGAGTACAAACCTCGCAAAACCAGAGAACTATGTTGATTGACATAAAGGAAATTGTCAGTGGCGCCCACACAGCAGAACATCCACTGTCTCGTGGACACGCTTCGCCACTTGCCCCGGGCGAGCAGCGACACCTATCGGCGCAATTTAACCACAAAACAGCGATAATTGTTAACACTAGAGGCAGCAGCCACGACAGAACTACCAACACCACAGCTTTGATTTTTTTCGCGTGCATAAACCTGGGAAAGAAGAAAAAAGCAATGAATGTCGTTTAGACGTCATAGGCAAATCCCTATTGTGGGAATTAGAATTGAACAAACATGTATGGTACATTGATAGTGTGTTTTTTGGCAAATATTTGGTCCAAAATAATGTTACAAATCCGTTTAACCCAAACTTACCCGGATTTTGTTTGGTTTTCAGGTAGATCGGACATTTTCGATGCGATTTGAAAATGGGAGCTGTCTATCATGACAAAAATTAAGGCTCCAAGGTTACAGCACATCCCGAAGAGCATTGCTACGGCACCAGACTGGCACAAAGACCACAGCACCTAAATAGATAAATGAGGAATAAACCAATGTATTTGTATTAGTTTTCAACTAAATTTAACTGTTGTGCGTGTTTAACTAAAAGGTTTGTGAGGCCAGTATACAGTTGTGCGTGCGGGCCTAAAGCAAAATGGGTGATTTAATCAATTTTTATTTCTTGGTGAGATCTAAACGGTTTCGTTTCTCATCGTGCCATGATCCATTTAAAACGTTTTAGTATGTGCCGTAAAAGCAAGGGGGACATCTGTCTCATGTAATGGCGTATTTGTTAAGTTGCGTTTGTTGTACTGTATTGGAGGCGGATACGTCTATATCGATTGCAATATATTTTAGTCTGCTTTTCATAAAACGAAACCGAAAGATTTTTTTTCTAGGCATCAGTCAGTGCGTATAGAAAGTAGTGAACAGGTTAACAAGTAACCCACGCTCATAGTGTATTTTAACACCGTGCAAAATTCTGGCGCTCACATTTCTTTTGCTTTTTCACTTTTAGGCCCAAACATTACTGAGACTCCATTCGGTAAATAAATGCATTTGACGTCATCACCATAGACGTATGTTATATAACGTTAGTATTTTGCTATGGCGATGTTGCTGTATCACGAATCAACAATGTTGGCGGTCATTCGGTGTTTGTTATACAGCATTATAATGGTGACCAAGCGTTATCAGCAAAAAACGTGTGTGTGATGATAATCGTCACTGCCTGTTTGGGTGTAAAAGATTGACTCTTACCTGTCACAATTTATAACATGCGCGCCTTGTCACATCCTTTTTGAGGCCTGTAGTTTTCTTTGAAACTAACACGCCGTTGGTGCAACGCATGTTTTGGTTATTATGCGCATGAGAGTTGTTTATCGTGACACAAAGCACCCAGTAAATGAAAAAAAAACTCGGTGAAGTACATGTAAAGATATAGGAGCACTGGTAGAGAAAATGTTTTTTTTCTTCTAAACCCATAGAGTTTGTTGCGTATATTGCTTACGGTTTAAAACATTTTTTCGTATAAATTGCTGTGGATATAATTAAGGTATTTTTACGTCGCTATACTTAAGTACCCCCAAAAAGGTTGCACAAATAATGACATCATAATGCCGTGTTCTTACTTCCTACATTATCGTGCAAGAAAAATAGTGGCTAAATTATATTCTGTTTCCAGTCGTTCTTATTTGAGGTCCCTGTCTACAACGGCTTTTCCAGTAGGCGAAATGTATGTTGGTTAATAGAACAGAGTACGACTACAATTATATTCATATACCACTATACACCTTGCCTTTGTCATTACCAGCCTACCCAACCCAAAAATTTCAGACAATATTTTTGGGGTTTTATCAAGAAGCTAAGATAGGAGTTATTGGGGATTTTGGAAGGCCGCACTCAGGGTACGTCATTTCGTGACATAACAATGTCAGTCCACACCTATCATATAACTAGGGCTGCCACCGATGTTAAACCTAAAATAGGACGCCTGAAATAAAGTTCAATACAGAAATTTCAAGATGACCTTATTTCATAGTCGTGATATGAATATGACGAACAATGAATGATAAACAAAGCAAGTCATGGCAACCCTGTTTACAACAGCTATATACCTTCATCCTACCAGCTGGCGGTGATGACGAGATTTTCGGGTTGATTCTGTAACTTGAAATTTCGTCCCAAAGGTGAAGTGCAAGAAACAACAGGTGACTAAACAGGGTGCTTGTGACGCAGAAATACACGTAATTGTGACGCAGTAGCTTGGATCGGTATATGCTGGCCGCCAAGAACACAATTACGTTTACAATGCCCGAAAGCAGCGGCAGAGGCATCAGTACAATGTAAAGCCATTTGCTGCCCTCCGCCTGGCACAAGGGTTCGGAAAGAAACACGTCATTGGTACTGTTTAGAATGTTCCCTGTCGTCGTAGTCATTGTGTTACTTCAGTTTAAAAAATTTAGATATACCAATCATCTGAAACCAAAAAGGAATTAAGATGCTGATCGACAACTGTCAAACCGCTTTAAGCTTACAGCTTTCATTTTGCTTTTATAGGCCACTTCATTACACATAACAGTTGCCAGGGAAACTTCATGATATAACATCGATATGTTGGTCTACAAAACATTCTACTATATTAAACACTTCGAATAACTCACCCACCCAAACCCACAAATTGCGTAACAAACCAAAAACAAGTCAGATCAAATGCTCAGTGTTACTGTAAATAAAACATTATGAGCCAACTAAAGTACTTTTTGCTGTCACAGTAAAGCTGTCTTCTCTAATGAATGATTTACTTCACTAAGTCAATGACTAAGAGTTGTACTCATTTAAGTTGCATATGCAATTAACGTAAGTTAAATGCACTGATCTCTATATGTAAATATAGCATGTTTGTTATGGCCCACAACTACTCAGAGCATCGTACGCTAGCACCACAAAGTAGGTATAAATAGTCGGGTCATCTATTAATTAAAATCTCTAAGACCGCCGCGTTTGCAGTCATGCACTAATGTTCTATTTCCTGTCGATGCATGTATTACTGCTAGGCAGTCCCGCACTGCTTACAACACCCATTTACAACTAGAATTGCGATTAGACTAAGGCGCCCTGACTTTTGTTACAATACTACTGTAGTTGTTATGCTCGGTCTAAATCACATCACCTCAAGACTTGGTGCGTCATGGTTTCTGGTGGCCTGTTTCAGTGCTGGATGTAACATACATACCACAGTAAAACACTGAACAACTCATTGAAGCTAAGTTGCCTTTAGTTGTGTTTGCTTCCTCAGTTTCTACACCTCACAAACCGAACTAGCGTCTTTAATGCATTTCGCCACACATCCTCTCCGCCTCAAAACACTTCAGTCTGTGTAGTAAATATGCTAAGTGTGTCTACCATCTTCATGTTGTGAAAAGTCTCTAATACATGCTCGTTCATGTACAAGCGCGTATACATTTGGTTGTTTACTTCTTCTCAAAACAATACCAACTCACGCAGTCATTTTGTTGACTTGTTCAAGAAAAAAAAATGGCACAAGAAGATCACCTTTATCTCATTTTTTTTTGCAAGGTCCGTCAGAAAAAAAACGCTGACAATCCGTTGCAAACCTGATACAGCGTATAGATGAGCGGCATGCATGCTTCAACGCACTTGACTCGTCTAGTATTTCGCGGTATATTGATCAAGAATTCTTCTACAATCTACTTAAGCGGCGTGTTTGCTGAGATGTAAACATTGGCAAACTAAATCTTTGGGAATTTTGGGCCATTGTAAATATTTAGCGGTAAAACACCGGAAAAAATAGTCGTATTTATGCGCTTGGGCCAACAACGTTTGCACTGGAGATACAAATAACACGTTCAGATCATTGACGCAGATGAAAATGAAAGCAACCAATTCCAAAAGCATATGGTTCTGAGTAACATTTATTTATCGCCACATCGTTTCCACGAAAAATATCACTTTACACAGTTTTGCACCAAGCACACGTCAATAAACGTTAGGCTATAATTTACATGTGTCGGCATTGCTTTTTCACTGGATAAAATGAACGGACATATATTATGACAAAAGCATAACCTATAGAAATCATCAAGTCAAGATTTTGATGCGACGTGTACCCCTTATTTCCATGGTAACTACTTACTGTGGGTTTGGTCTCGCGGGTAATTGCTCAGATTACAATTGACTGAATATTGGTAAGATTCAGTATTGAATCGTATAAACGTACATTATGGATTACCTAGTAATTCCGGACTTTGTCGAGCGTAAAGGATCGCTGTATCTGCGCTCTGATCACATGTTTTATAGTAGAGCAACTCTTAATTCTAATTGGTAAGTAGTATCTGCAATAATAAATAAGATGGTACCGTTGCAGATGCGTTGCTTGTGCAAAATTTTCGTGGTGTCATCCAACTTATACGTTACATTGCAACACATATAATTTAACCTAAAAATAATAAAAAAGCCTAATTGATGGCATCATAATTTAGGTGATAACTTTGCTCTTGTAAACTGGGGTATGTAGCTTTGAAATCTAACAATATCAACAAATGTAACCGTGTTTGTTAGGCTTTGTTTTAATAAAGTGTAAATTTTTCAGGCATCAAGCTCGTGAAGCAGAACCGAAGGAGTATGACATCAATAAGTATCCTGTACCACCTGGTAGAAACTTGCATAACACAACATATGAGAGAATTGGAAACAGCAAAGACGGGGTACAACTTTACTGCTTCCATAAAAATTTGTTGGGGATGCTATGAACAGTATCTTTACATAAACATTGAAATGTGTTTTGGGGAAAGTTTTATAGTTTGTTTTGTGGCATACAGCTTCCTCTCACCACAACACAAGATGCAATGCAACAAATCAAGCTCAAAGATGACTTCACAGAGCAAGACACCAGAAAAAGTATGGTCGATATTGGATCATTTGCACATGCAGACATAGACAGGTTTGTTTGAAGATATGGTAATGGATTTATTTTCTTTCTCTTATCATAATATTTTTGTAGAACCATTTCCACAGCTCCCTCTAGAGGATTTGGAGCAGTCTTGCCAAGGCACCATCCTGATCATGACAAATTGTAAGGTTATATGTCTGTTTAATATTGACGTATTGTATTAATATTCCTCTTCATCTTTTATAGACATTTGGAAACCACTCACAAAGCTGACTTCACTGCCCCATACCCATTTACTCCGGCACCTGTATGTAATTCAAATTAGGAGTGTTATATACACACAAAATAAACATAACTTCTATGTAGGAAAGACCAGCAGAATTTCCTGACAACTCTGCTGCATACCGCAAATGCCATTCCCAGTTCACAGACACAACTGACTACCGACACAATGGCATTTGCACTTGGGTAGATGAATCTGGACTTTACTCAAACACAAACGAAAAGCGAAAGGTATTTCCAAGAAGCAATCCTATACCTGAAAGACTTACTGAGGGTCTAATATAAAGACATTTGCGATACTGTTGCGGAATGCATATGCTATCTAATATTTTGTCGTATCAGTATTTGTTCATCCTCTATGTCTGCACTTTTTAATATGTATGTTTAGTTGCTTTCTACAATTGTTATTGTATAGCTCTACATCCTTTTATGTGACATTCATTAACCATACTGTTGCCTGGTGTCCTCAATCCTTCCGCTTCAACATGTGCTAAATATACTTGTATGTCATGACTATTTGTATGAAAATAATAGGAACCATATTCTAAAAAAATTAATGAGGAAGTTTTTTGTTTCTTCTACTGTTTAAGTCAGGCCATAAATCAACAAATTACAAGTGAGATATATAGTTTGTAATTCTCTTAACTCGACAAGTTGTAATAAATGCATGACAAGTTGAACAATAAAATAACTTTATCCCCCCAAAACAAACTAAAATGTAAACTGAATTGGGACTACAGAAGAAGCCAGAAATCTCGATGATTTTGACATACTTAAACACATTGCATCAGAATTGGTCATATTGCTAGCCACATTTAGGCATTCAAACAAAGTGTACCAAGCACACAAAAAAGACAGAAACTATCAAGTTAAAGCAGTTAAGTGGTATATTACATGTCATATCTTATATTCCGCTGGCATCGTATCATTTTTTAATCCAGAAATTAGGTTTTTTACTGCTAACAAAGACATAGCAATCCTGGTTGGTTTTGTTGCACTTCCAATGTGAGGAAGAATCACTTCAAAGCCGATCTTTCATTGTTATTTGAAATAATCATCATAAAATGAAATACCTACCACAGTTTGGCAGCTGAAACAAGGGATGGTTTGTAGGTAATGGCTCTGGTGTAGTAACATCAAGTCCAGCAGCCCTAATTTCTCCATTTTTAAGTGCGTTAAATAAATCATTCTGTTGAACAATTTCACCTCTGTAAGAAATTTTAAATATTGTACAACCTCCGTTCCTTTAAACTTTAACTTACTTACCTGGCAATATTAACAAAAATGGAGCTTGACTTCATTCGTTGGAAGGCATCAGCATTAAAAATTTCTTTAGTTTGGATGTCAACGTAGAGCAACAAATAGTAAAATCACTTGAAGTCAAAAGATTGTCAAATGGTACTGCAACAAACTCACAATTGTAGGATACTGGAACAAAAACCAACATTTGCCAGATCACATACCATATGTTACTTCATTTTTACTCTCGAACTCGGAAGTTTTTCGATTGAGGGAATGGTATTTAAAACAACTAACACCAAATGGTTTTAATCTTTGTACAATTGCTTGACCAATTCTTCCAAGGCCAAATATCCCAACTGTACTGCCCTCTAGTGACACACCGCACATCCATGTTGGCCACAGTCCCCTATAGACAATGTTAAGAAAACCAATAAAATCACAAATGACATTTTTGTTAACTTACATTTTAGCAGCACTGTTTGCTTCTAGTAACCTCCCAGAAGTTGCCAAGAGTAAAGATACTCCCAACTCTGCCTACATTAAAATACAATTGTCCAATCGCTGGTTTAACATCTAAGAAACAATTTGGCAGTGAACACAATCTGAAACCAGATCAATGTAATAAATATGATTCTATTTTTTTAACGTACTTGCAGATGTAGAAACATCAGGTGTGTATCCAACTTTAATCCCCCTTGCTTTGCATTCGTCAAGATCAATGTGATTTACACCAACAGACATAGTACTGACCACTTTAAGCTGGTCTCCTAAATTAGAGTCTTGGTCTGGTCCACTTTACATAAAACAATGCTTTTGTTACTAACCTGCTGCATCCAAAACTGTTTTATCTATTTTTGAACTTATTAGACACAGAAGTCCATGTTGATTTTGAATTTTGTTTAACAATACCTCACGAGAAATTGCATCATCGCTGTCCATCATGGTAACTGTAAACCTAAGATGTGAAGAAAAATTGAAGGAAAATTATCATGCAAAGTTTTCGAAAACGGCTTTCATTAATTTGGCTACCTGGCAGACAGCACATGCCAGATGGATTGTGTCATGCAAAATTTCATTTTCCAATAAACTTGGAAACTTTGGTTATAACCTTAATTGTTTCTGCTTATACCTTCAATTGAAATCATATTGTTTGCTGTTGCTCAACTTAAATCTTACGCTGCGATTTGCTGTCAAACACTCTTTATTCGCCGTTCGGACGTTTCGCGGATGATTCAGCCGGCTCTTGGAAATAAATCACCAACGCGAACCGGTTGCTGACAACAAACCAGCGCGTGCTTTCGGCATTTCGGGTAATGACAGATTCATCATTCGTCAACTGTTAACTGTGAAATTTGTTGACAGAACGAAAGGCGGTTAGAAACCAGACCCTGACTAGCCCTCTCAACGCACCAGAAATTGAAGTTTATTTCCAGGAAATAATCGCTTTCTCCAGAACATTACCGTAGTTTCAATCCCTACAACAGTGGTGTATTTGATTTTTCTCTGCTTTCCTGTTTGGTTGATTTTTGTTCATGTTTAAACGGTTTTTTACCATCTTCGAGTTTTCAGCAGTGGCCCACAGACCTAACCATAAGGGGGTACCTATGTGACAACAAAAAAGCTTGGGAACCATTGCTCTAGTCTAGAACTAAATTGGAACCATGGCTCTAGTCTGTATAGGCCTACACTTTAACTGGTGTTCCGCGGAACCCCATATAGAGTTCCAGGAAGCGCTCGCAGGGGCTTCGCCAACTCTAGGGTTCCATAAGTCATTAAATCATGACATTAACAACATTAAATACTGCGTTGCACTAAAATATTCTGTTGAACTAATTTACTTATTTATACCTATAATACTTGCTGGTGCACTGCTTTGATAGTAAACGACTTTATCAGCACGAGCTTGATCTCGCCTTATCAAGTGCAGCAAAAACCTATTCTATCAAAGCAGTGCACCAGCAAGTAGCCTATTATAAGTATAGACCACAGAGACTGACACGGCGAATTGAAGAAATTGGATTACATATTTATGCGTGTTTGTGGAAAATAGCCTATGCCTATATTCTTTCTGTGTGGCAAGGTTTTATAGTGTTTTTGGGGTGGTTCCGCAATATTTGTTGAATCATACTTTCAACAAAAGGGTTCCATAGGGCGGAAAATGTTGAAGAGCGCTGTTCCAGATTCAACCGAGTTCAGCTGCGAAAATACGACATTCCGTTTTCGTCAAACTTGATCCACATAGGCCTATAGGCTAAGTCTGTGTAACATAGAAATTTGTGCGAATGTTAACGGTTAGGTGGGAACACAGAAACCTTCTGTTATTTTCCATGTTTCACAGGCTTTATGTGGATCAAGTTTAGCGAGAACTGTTTGTCCCAGTGAGTACTTTTCGTTCAAATGAAGACCCGAAAGCAAAATAATCTACATCCCCAAAATCAATATCGTGGAAATCATACGCCACAACTCAATTACTATCGCAGTGACTTTCTAACGTGCAATCTTTTAATAACCCAACATTTACGTGCATTCGGTAAAACTACCAATTAATATATCTATATTAATCTATTTTTGCACTTAATCGCATTGAGGAATATAAATACATGGTTTAAGGCATTACAATTGCGGAACAGAAAACACAACCTTATGGAAGCCACGCAAGAGCCTGCAGGTATTTTTGTGAGCGTGCATGCCCGACAATATAGCCATTACCATGCAAGCTATTGGAACCGTTAAAGAATACGAACATGACTGATTTATGCTTACTTTTCTGTCAGTAAGTTTACTGCAGCATCAGGAAGTTGGGAGGACACAAAAACTTTCAACTTTGTTTTCACTTTTGTAGAGTGTGCTTGCGATGATTCACATACATCCATGTTGAAGCACAAACAGCAATTGTAGTGAATAAATATTGACTTCAATCAACTAGTAGTTTGGATATGACGACGTAGAAACGCCCCTGTGAGAACAGAAAAAAACCTTATGCAAATTTGAGTCGATGTGGCATTGTTAAGCCGTGTGTTTGGCCAGTCTTGTTATTGTTTTCGCCTTCTGCAGCACCATGGCCAACACGTCTTCAACACTGTGGTCGAACTCGTTGAAATTGCCCCTACCGCATTTTCGGTGATGTTGTGCCGAAAAAACGCAAAGACATTATCGAGACTGCCCGAAAAAGAGCTGAACATCACCACATAGACTGTTTCGAATCCATGATCCAAGGTCTTAAAAACTGGGGCTTTATGAGCCACTATGGCCTGCTTACCGAGTTACCACAACACAAAATGATCGCGTTTATTTCCTCTTCGAGTGTATTTAAAGTTTTTTCTAAGCAATAAGTCTGTCACAAACATTTTCACTTTGTATGAATTAATGTATTACAATTTTATCTCCCCCAAATGTCATTAAACGGACATAGACAGGCAACTTTAATCCATTCCATGTAACAGTTGACATGGCAAAAGCATGACATATAGAATAATTAAATACCAGTTTGCAAACACAGGAAATGAAAATTAAAGGAAGCAGCAGTATATGCAAAAAACGAGCATATGGGAAAACAGAATTTGTCAACATGCACATCAACACGATTAAATATTTTATGCAAAACAAATGTTGCCATGATGGTGATGACAATGCAATGTGATCTTTTTAGACTGAATTTAAAAATGCATTTCGTATGTAACTTATAGGACATAAGTTCTGTAGTTTGCTTTATTAAAGCAGCTTTATAAACAAGAGTTTGTAAATGCATCTGCAATGTAATATAGAGAACAACAGCCAAGCTGTAGTTTGGTTTTGATTAGCTCAACTCTGGACATTAGTTTTTATTACCATTACCGCGAAAACAATTATTTATGTCAACGATTCGTGTTTCAGCAAAACTCTCTTCCTGGTAAAACTACTGACATGTCACCCCTCACAAACAAACAGGGGTGACAATATGTGTATTGTCACCCCTGGATTTCGTTTAAATTAAAATTTATTGTCAGAAAAACGACATACATGCGTTAAGATAGATTCAGACGACCTGTATTATCACCGTCACAATCATGACAAACACAAGTGTCTCGTGGATTGTTATGCAGCGCAGCAATTGATGTAGTATAATGGTAAGAATCGGCATTGTTGCGTAACAGATTTGTATTTCACTTTATAATTACTAAATCTGCAATAGACCGAGTGAAACACAAATGTGCCGCTTTCCTTCAGTAAGAGTGTCCGTATAAAAGTGTTTAAAACTTACTGCTTACAACAACATGATTCGGTGTAAAAACAAAGTGACACGAAACGGAATTTTGGTCGTTTTGCCTATGTTTAGGCCGATACGATTGACGAAATGTTTTTTGCGTGTTTCTAAAACCTGGGAAAAGGTCACCCTTAATATTTTACGAACGTAAAAAAATCGACGCCTATGTGTACGAGTAATGTATACCTCATGTGAATTTATGTTGTTATAGTTTACTGTAGTAATACCCCCAACAACGTTCTAAACAGCGTGATTGTAATATCAATGTGATGGAAATAGTGAACATCAACTACACAAAACAAACGCCAAACTGAAAATGTGTAGCATGGTTTCGAAACTTCTGCTTTGCAATTTATTATCGCCATCCAAACAGAAGCTACTAACATTGGTTTGTGATTTTTGCCGTTGAACAAAGAAACTTTCAAAGCAACGTGTTGTTGTATTTGTACGGTGTCACGTAGTTTGTAGTAGCCTGCATGTTTCAATCACTGCGCCATAAATTTTCCAATACCAAGCATTAAATGCACTGCCTCATTCCACCGCCATTTTGACACCCGCATGCAGAGGACACAGTGTAAGAAGCGGATAATTTTTTCCACCGGCGAAACCTACACTTTTATAAAAAGTCACTATACGTTTACAGTAAAGTTGCAAAACCTACAGGGACAGCCAAGTGCCTTATAAGGTTAAAATGTTTCTTATTAATTTACATTATAAGTTATTTGTTTTTCCAAATGTGCTTGCTCTCTCTGTATGGAGCTATAAGAGAGCCACTTGCAGCTCACACACGATAGGTTGCCAACATCTGCTCCAAACTAAAATGACTTATCGAGTGAAAAGATCAACACAGGACAGTAAAATGTGTTACTGAAGTTTAGTGATTGATTAAATCATAACGTATATTCAGCCGGCATTCTACTGTTTTCCAAACCAGCGATTAGGTTGTTTGCTGCTAACACAGCCATAGCAGTCCTTGTTTGTTCTGTAGCACTTCCAATGTGGGGAAGAATCACTTTAAAAAACATTTACCTAATTACTTGAAACTATAAACATAAAAAAGAACAATGTTTCCTACCACAGTTTGGCAGCTGAAACAAGGGATGGTCTGTAGGTAGTGGTTCTGGTGTAGTAACATCAAGTCCAGCTGCCCTAATTTCTCCATTTTCTAGTGCATGGAATAAATCATTCTGTTGGACAACTTCACCTCTGTAAGAAATCTACATTTAATGCAGATCGAGGAAAAAATTTTGCCTTGTTAGAATCATTTTTCACCTAACCTGGCAATGTTTATGAAAATGGAGCTTGACTTCATTCGTTGAAAGGCATCAGCATTAAAAATTTCTTTAGTTTTGGATGTCAATGCAGAGCAACAAATAATAAAATCACTCGAAGTCAAAAGATCGTCAAATGTTGCTGCAACATTATCAGCAGACACGTCACAACAATCAAATTGTGCATCAACATTATATGATTTTGCAAAAATAAAAACAGGGTATAATTGTTTCCAAACAGTAGCATTACAAATGTTATTACACAAAAACAAAAGTAGATTCATTCAGGTACAAGATCATGGTTACATTTACATACCATATATTACTCCATTTTTACTCTCAAACTCAGAAGTTTTTCGATTGGGGGAATGGTATTTAAAACAACTAACACCAAACGGTTTTAATCTTTGTACAATTGCTTGACCAATTCTTCCAAGGCCAAATATTCCAATTGTACTGCCCTCTAGTGACACACCACACATCCACATTGGTTTCCATGTTGACCATTGTCCACTAAAAATGTCAAAAATACAATAAAATCACAAATGAATACTAAATAACTTACGTTTTGGCAGCGTTGTTTGCTTCTAGCAATCTCCTAGAAGTTGCCAAGAGCAAGGAAACTCCCAAGTCAGCCTGGACAAAAATACTAATGTTTGTTGTTCAGTAGCAGGTTTGCAAGTAAATACTGTCTCATAAAAACATGATCTTGCAACGAATATATAATTTTATTTCATTCTAGTTAAACAGCAACATACTGTGGCAGAAGTAAGAACATCAGGTGTGTATCCAACTTTAATCCCCCTTGCTTTGCATTCATTTAGATCAATGTGATTCACACCAACAGACATAGTACTGACCACTTTAAGCTGGTCTCCTAAATTAGAGTCTTGGTCTGGTCCACTTTACATAAAACAATGCTTTTGTTACTTACCTGCTGCATCCAAAACTGTTTTGTCAATTTTTGAAGTTAAAAGGCACAGAAGTCCATGTTGATTTTGAATCTTGTTTGTTAATATCTCATGTGAAATGGTATCATCACTGTCCATCATGGTAACAGCAAATCTATAGTTTAGGGTCAGGTTTAGGACGAAATGTGTTGTTTAAAACATAAATTAAGTGCGCGATTGCACATTTTGCTCCATCAAACAATATTGCACACATTTCACCAGCTGTAAAATCTAGTCCTGGGAATACTGGGAAACTTTTGCAAGAAAGCTATATTTTAGAGCATTATAACAAGTTAGCTCAAAATTGTAAAACTACAGCCATGTGGGCCCTAAATTAAACCTACTTGTTTTGGCTTGCAAATTTTCACATTATTAATGTGCTATGCTGATTCACAAAGTAGTTTATGATATGGCCCATAATTAAATAGAACACCCAGAGTAAGCTTAATATGAATGGGTAATTAGATGGCACTCTCACCTTTCCTTCAACAAACTGACAGCTGCATCAGGAAGCAACGAGGTAACAAACACCCTTAGTTTGGAAGACATTTTATAACCTACTTATTTAAACTGTTTATTCTGAAATATGAAAACAGAACATTAATGCACTGGATTTATTGCCAATTTCATTATTATCTGTTATTTAAGTACTAACAACATTTTGTATCGTTTAAAAGTTTGTTCAATTCTTGAAAGTAAAGTTTTTTTAGCAACTTTCAATACAGAGAAAATTGGCAAAAAAGATTGCACTCCACAAGTTACATGGCTTGCATAAAATAACATCACCATGACATATTTAAAAAAAAAATCCATTACTAAGTCTTGTCAGCAAGCTGAGTCAAAGCAATACAATGTTTTCTCAACAAATGACATTTTAACTAAGAATTTCTTGGATTGACTAAAACCACAAGAAATCTATCTCACCAAAACTACAATGCAATAAAACCAATTCCATAATAAAAAAAATTACTATAATAAACGTATATGTTATGCTACATATAAACACTCACAGGGTGTGAAACGCACACACATAAAATATTGGCTTTTACAACCAGATAAATTCCTGAATTGTAAAGAACATTCATTGACAACATTGAAAAAAAGGAAAAACATAAATTTAAATAGTTCAACTGGGTTACACAGGAAAGTTGCGCCAACAAATACTAAAAATCTTTCAAAATGCAATTTCAGTTAACTCCAGTGTGTCAATGCACATTGGTAACACCAAGAATGTCCAACAACAGAAGCAAGACAGTGCCTTTTGAAGAAAGATATCTTTGGACAGCTGCAATTCTTTCTAGGATTCATTCGGATAGTACATAGCTAGATATTCATCATGTTGCATCTAGAGTATGGAGATCTGGACATGCTGCTGGGGTGTCGAATTTAACGCCGTACACGCAAGTCTCTTTTTCAGACACATATTTTACTTTGTCCTCGGTCGCACATTTAAAATCAATCTACAAAAAATAAAAAAATAAGAAATTTGGAAATTGCAAAGTGTTGTTGATTAGAAGATGAATTTGCATGTTGTAAGGAAGCAAGCATATAAATAGAGCTGTTTGCTGTCATCACATGTTTTTTTTATGATGCTACTATGAATGCATGTGTTTACTGCAGTGACAGCATAGAAGTTGTTACTTAGAAATGTTGCTTGGCTCAATATAAATTATTAGGTAAAATATACACATTGCTTAGTCAAATGGCATTATTTTAACAAATCAACTTACAATAGTCGTCCTTTTCTTGCCTTCTGGACAATGGTCACCTTTTCCATTACCCATAACCAGTCTGAAGCCATTTTCAACATCACCTTCCAACTTTCCACCAGTTCCAATTAACCACACATCCTTGCCATTCTGAACATTAACCACAAAATGCTGTTTACTTAAATGGACAGGAGTTACTTACTTTGGCCTTGATGGCTCATAAGTCATTATAATGTTTTTTTTTTATTAATTTGTATGTAAAGTTATGTATTTTTTGACAACAACATAGAAAATTTCAAGTTCAGGGAAAAGGCTGTGTTTGGTGTCAAATATTTTTTTTTGCTATTTCCTAAAATGTCAAGAAAAATTACCCAGTACAGTACGCAACTTAATCTGGATAAGTGTCTGTGTTATTCAATTACCTGGGTAGCATTGAAATATGGGCAAATCTCATACATATATCCTGGTGACTTAAACATGTAGCACTCATTAGTCAGAAAGTAAAACACTCCATTGGGTCCATAGTTCTGCAAAAAAAAATCAAGTTGTAAGTACTGGTGCTTGCAATTACATAAAAACAAACTGATATATTTTACAACGGCTGTTGGATTAACATAGGCAGTGACCATATATACGTAGGCGTCTCACAAACAAACAGGGGTGACAAAGTATGCATTAAATTAAAAATTATTGTCAGAAAAACCACATACATTATACTATGTGTTAAGCTAGTTTCAAACGACCTTTATTATTACCGTCACAATCAGGACTAACACAAGTGTCTCGTGGATTGTTACGCAACAAAGTGACACGAAACGGAATTTGCGTCGTTTACCGATGTTTAGGGCGATAAGACTGACGAAATTTTTTTTGCGTGTTTCTAAAACCTGGAAATGTCACCCATAATATTTTACAAAACGTTTAAAAATCGACGCCTATGCATATATATGAGTTGTTTGTTTAAATATAATAGTACATGAGTTAATTAAAGTTTAGTTCAAACTGTGAATAGTTCGACTACACTTTCACATTTCTCGTATGGTTTTTATTTGTGGGTTGTCAGGGATAGAGCAGAGATGGCCAAACAATAGGTTTGCTTGCCAGAATTTGGCATGAAACGAAAACTGTTCATACTGCAGTTTTATGTAAATAAAATGCATGTATTTTGCTTTTACGCTGCAACTGTGAAACGTTAACTATTGCATGAAGGTTACTTATATACTTATGTACATGTTAGGTTAAAAGTGAACATGCTTTGTCCACTCTAATATCACATGGCCCATATGCTTGCCCACCACATATGGAAAACTACATTGTCAGCACAAAGTGGAAGTTTTGTTCGGCTGTTTAGCTGCAAAGATCATTGGAAGTCACACTAAAGCTGCATTGATGAGACCTATTAGGTCAAAACAGGGGCACTATCTGTAGCTCACTACAAAAAACATTATTGGCTCTGTTGCATATACTACCAACCTAGAACACATCAAATAGACCACAAATACATCCTTTTCTTCCTCAAACTAGCATAAATACAACTGATGAAAACAGTTTGTAAAACAAAATAAGTTGGTTGGCTCTCAAAAAAAATGTGTTTCAACCATTAACAAAGAACATACCACTTCAGCAGAATGCTCAAGACCCTTTGCAATGTACTGAGGTTTAAGGGAAGCCCCTTCTTTGAGAATGTTGAGTTCTCTTAATTTTTGGTGTTCATAATCCTGACATGTGTCAGAACAAGGTGCGCGCTGGACGTCCTCTGAAACTTAAAATATGTCCATGAAAATATTTACTAAAGGGTCTTAGGTTAAACGAATAATGTACACACAAAAATAAGGTCTTTAGATCAGGATTTAAGTGAAACCTATGTTGTTACAGTTCGTATTTTGCAGTATAAAAACTTTCCAATCTTTAGATTTTGTTATTGTGTTTATTTTAACTAAGGAACTGAAGATGCCCACAGGGCAAAATATATATTCCAAACAACTGATCCTGTTCTCAAAAGTGAGAGCTTTGTGTGCATATTGCCATTATGGAAGGTATACAGTGATCGCTAGGCCAGCATCTGCAGTATATGGTTCAGAACTAAATTTTTCACTATTTCAAGTCGTTAATTTATACAAAAGATGACCCCCCAACAATGCCCACCAAATTCTGTACATATACTGCTTCCTTTGCAGTGGAAATTACAGGACATTTGGGTCAGCATTTGTTCTATTAGGTGTACTGTACCTGGAAGTTCAAGGTCAGGGGCTACTGTTATCCCTTTCCATTCATCGCTACCATCACAACAATCACAAAGGCCATCATTTACTCTTGAAGATGGAAGAAACAGTCGTTCGGGTTCACAGTAAAACCTAAAAAGTAAATGCAGGTGACATAGTATTAAGAAGGTCAATGATCAATTACTGTTAAGAAAGATTAATACCTTCCATTGCTACAAGCAGATGTTCCAGGTTCATCACTCCCGTCAGAACAATCACAGTAGTCATTATTAACAGATGACCATTCAACAGTCTGGTTGCCAGATAAACAAGTAAAGGTTCCTTCCTTAGAAGGGACATAGTACTTCCTGCGTAACACAAAAGTACAAGTTCTTATTTTTTTGAATAAAAAGGACCTTTACTAAATGTGCTCCTTTATAGCTTAAACACACAGTGACAGAGTAAACAGCTCATACAAATCCCTAATCACTTGTTAATAACACACCTGTGTTCTTTTTTGACGCCTCTTAATAGTGTTCCATTTACTTTCATTCCAATCTCTTTCATGAGTTTCTGTGCAAACTTTGGATGTACAGATCGTGCTATCTCTGGAGGTGCCTAAAATACAAATAAACTTTGCCCATTATTATGTCATACAATGTTGTATGACGTCAGATGTTGTGCTCTAAAGTCCTCACAAAACGGAATTTCGCTGATCTAGTTGATGAATAGTCATGTTTTTTATACGGTTTATGTATATACAGGCCGAAGGACCTTGCTATAACAATTTGTCACATGGAATGGAATAAAACATACAAACTAGACCAATATGCATGCAAGAATTATATATTTGAATAATGTTATCATACATACTGTCCATCAAAGTGATTTTGTGTGCTACAGAAGAATTTTTTGCAAAACGAGCATATGGTTAAAAAAAACAAGGGCTGAACATATAGTGTGCTTATTTTCTGACAAAAATTAATGCAGCGAATAGCTTTTTTTTAGTGCAGGGTATCAACTAGTTTCTTTGGGTCAACGTAATACAAACTGTGTTTTGTATCATGGTATGTTGAATGTAGTACAGTATATACTACTTTATGAAATCTATATATATACTTTGGTTTTTGCTGCTTGTCTTTTGGACTACATATACTTTTCTTCTGTGCTAGGTCACTATCAACAATACAGTAATAACTGATATGATACTCGCAACCGACAAAAAAAAAACTTTTAATTTACCATGCACAATTTGGAAATACATATTTATGAACTGAAATAAGAAAATAAAGGACTTGCCATGGGTTGTTGTTTGTTATACATGCTTTAAAGATTTACTCCAGCAAATTTACACAAAAGTTTCATGTACAGTGGGAAGAACCTTTCAGATAAAATACGAGGTGGGGTGGCACCAAGCTAAAAAACTACGAATGCCCAGGAATTCAGCGCCCTGCTACCCTTAGTAAATTTGCATTTGCACCCAATATAATTAATTTTTACAATTATTCAAGCTAAACATAAGAAATAGTTTGTGTTTGCAATTGTTTCACAAACTTTTTAAAAATCAAAATTATTGGCACCTCTTAAAACTGATGCTGACATAAGATGTTAAGTATGCAACAAAAACAACTAAAGTAAATTCATTATTAATTTTTTTAAAAAACCTATTTACCTCTACAATCACAATGGGAAAGCAAACTCTTGCACAACCAACAAAGGCAAATGCATAAATAAGTTCCAAACAAGGCAGTAATAAAACTTAGATAAAATAATTAAACTTTCAACCAAATATATATTTACCACAGCAAGTTGACCAAGGTGAGTGTATTTTCCTTTGTTATGTGTTTCGCTACCAGAATTAATCAACATTTGTTGTTGGCGCTGGAGATTTTTCAAAATGCTTGCCTACAAAATAGCACATGTTAAAATATCTGTACACAGAAAAGATGCAGAGTCCATATTCTTTCTATGGATTACAATCAGAAAGGAAAGTTTCCGATTAACTAATTAGTTTTTTTGATTAGGATATGAGATACATACCTGGAAAAACATGAAAAACAATGCTGTGATAAATAAGGCAACAAGGGTTTGGAAGGGATTGCTCCTGCCTCCCATCAAACGTAGCTGTCTTTGAGTAGGCTCCATATTAACACCAAAAGAATAATATTAGTATACACCCTACCAAAAACACCCCTACCACCAGAACCCTGCAGCACAGTAACACATAATCAGTTAAACATTGCACAAAAATACAAAAGTATTGTTAATATTTAGAAGAAATTAATGTGGAAAACCAAATGTATTACTAGCATTTAAAGTTTATTCACAAAATATAATGCAAATTATTTTTAATCCAGCATTTTCAAAACTGTCTGCTTAGCACTGCACACCACATATAATAAGTAAAATTACATACACAATGGCAACAACTCTCTGTTTCTGGTAATTTCATGGCCAACATAAAAGTCAAATACCACACCATAATTTACGCATTGCATTTCTCCTATATCCAAAAATCAAAGACTGCTATTCCAAGTCCAACGCAAATCAATGCACCATCATTCGCATCAATGAACTTGTAAATCGTTCCATTTTCTTAACATCTTGTGCATGTTCTGTTGCATACTGGAATCGCACCAGATCGTCGGTGACAGTAAGAACTAATTTCTCGTCGCAGTGTCTGTATTTAATGTTGTACTTGACTTTGGTCGGGTCACTTTGGTACAAACGCTCTGCAGACTTTACAAACTCCTCCCAGGATTCAAAGAACGTCATCTTTGTTTATGTTACTATTTTGTATTAATCTGAAATATATTTTAATGAACAAACTGTCAAAATGGCGTGCAGTTTGTTTTCGGCAATTTTGTACTAAAATGATACTCAAGTATGATGTAAACTGGCAACGTAACAGCTGTTCAAACTCCAAAGACCATTTCGTTACTATGCGTGCGACGTAAAAATAACATTATCTCTAATGGAATAATTTAACACAACATATGTAAGACAAATTTACAAATACTAGTTTCTCACATAATTTAAAACTATTATTTTTTATTTATAAACTTTTAACGTTTTAAAAATTAAAATAGCATCATGAATTTTTCTAAATAATGCGTTGTAAATGGTGTGATAGAAATGAAAACATTTACACAGTTTACCCTACCTGATAAAGCTCAAAACCTGATCGATTTATGTCAGTTGCAGTGGTCATTGAACAGTTACAATGGTAATTATGCAAAAGTTATTTAATAATGTCTATATTTGATTGAAAGGAAATACTTCATTGCAAACGGATATATCTTCCTCTTAAACGCACGACAATACAACAACCAGTCGAAATACCTTTTTCGGCTATTCGATGACGCAAAAGTCGGATTACCCTAAATTGTTTGCCAATAAATCCAACAGAGTGACAGTTGGGCAGAAAATCAGTTAATAGGCTTTAGTTTCTTACAGATTGCGCCTGTGTCATCATTGTTATTGCAAGTATACTGGGTAAGGTTCAAGTATTGCACGCGGTAGCCTTGAACAATTTTTGAAGACGTCTCAGTGATGACCATTTTTTTTATCATGCGCATATGATAAGCTGTTGCAAGTGACCCTCGTGACAATATATGTTTCATGTACAAAATCCTTGGCGTTTGGGCGCTTTTTGCAATTGCTCCATCAGACAAATTTGAACACTTAAACCCCGAGAATGTCAGGGAAAAACCTGGCGAATGGAAACCCCAACAAAATTTATTTCGTTTTCATGAAGATTGTTTTTTTTTGGCACGCCCAGTGACTTACAAATGTTTTTTTCCATTTCGGTTGATTGAAATGAAAACTATAATTAAGCCTATTTCACGTTTTGCACACGAAATGCTGTCCGACGCGGAGGCACTTTAATATTATTTATATAACCTTGTTATGCGTCAATGATACAAACAGGAGTTTGCCTTTATACAGAATTTTGTGAATGAAATGTGCGACCAGGAATACTCGGTGTACCTTTTTCTCCAATACGATGTAGCCAGAACAGTTGGCTCTCGGCTGCGGAAGGAAAAACGTCACCGCGAACTACTTCATTCGAAGAATTATTCCTGTTCAAATGATTTGGTGATTGGAACGTTTGCCTTTCGTGTGCATTCCTCGTCGGTCAAATATTATTTGCTTCAGCCAGGGAGTGTCTTGTTCAAACCGATAGTTTTATTAGTATGTTCATTTCAGGCGCCCTTATTGATAGCTTGTTTTTGTGTAAGACGTTTAACTTGCGCAAATCAGTCTTGATGCAAATTGTTTTGAAGAATTGATTTTAAAAAGAAATTTCGGGACGGTTAGAATCGGTTTGCATAATATTCGTCGGTTGTACCACCCTAAAACGTTTGGCAAGTATGAAATATATAAAATTATTTAAGTGATGCATAATTTTGGCAGGAAATTTAGATGTATATCAAAAACGAAACGCATGCATGTTCTGAAAAAGGATGTTACAGTTGCCTCCTGAATAGTTTTGGCCTTATGTGGTGTTAAATGTTGGTTGTAAACATTTGCATACATCTCAATCATGAGCAAGCTGTTCCAAAACTATTCATAATAAGTAAAAAAAAGTTGTGTGAAAAATAGTGATTATTATATGTACGACATACAAGGCGCTTGTTCAATTGTGCTGTATACAAAGTAAGACATCTAATTAAAAAAAAAACGATATTTCCTTTGATATAATAATGTGGTTGTTCGTTACGTGGAATGTAACGCAGACTTGGTCACTAAATTATGTCAAAAACAGGAAGTTGTTTACCATTCCGCAATTGTGACACACTTTCATGACGTCACCAAGTTCTGCGTAATTTGGAATTTACCTGTAAACTTCTATTCAAACATAGTTGGATTAATTATTTATTAGTGTATGCGATGAGGTCATGATGACGCTGGGAATTATAATGTTAATTTGTTTGTTCGGGTTTTCCCAAGGTAAGTGTAATATTGTATGTTTCTTGGAACCGCCAACTTTTACAGGGTTGTGTGACGTAACGACCAAATAAAATCTGCGTACACAGTGCAATTGAACAGGGAAACATTCTATTTCAATATTATTTTTAACAGGCCTAAAATGCATGCAGCCGTCCGACGCCCGATACATCCAACCAATGTCACCACTTCCAAGTAACTGGCTTAATACTGGTTGGCACAGTGGTCAGAACCTAGCATTACCCAACGGTAAGAACAAGGTTATTTAAACACAACGGAGGTTGGTTGTTGCAGAAAGGTACTTTTTTCTTGTTTAAGAAAGCCACCATGACCCAACACATTCCAGAGGGGTCAGATTCGCCCAAAACGGAGCGCGAATGTGGTGGCTGCAAAACCGCGAGACACAAGCGTATTACTTGCTGACCGCAGATATGTCCAAGTACGGCTACAAAGTTCTATTATTGATAAGTTTCTTGCTAGCAGAGCTAGGTTTTACTTACGTTGCAGCTTTATTAATTTCAACAAAGTACTTGTATAAGGTGGCCTGTGGTTAACAATCACATTTTGAAATCACTGAGGCGACACTAATACGAACAGTTCTGTGTCAGCTGTACGTCATAATGCTCCCATTGTTGCGCCAGGTTTCTGTGTGTGCATTCGGAGGGCGGCCTAAAAGTCAACTGGTTTATAAACAATGAAGAAAACATGGTCGAGCGTTGGTGCCAGTGGCTGATTGAGACTGACCCTTCAAACTTAAACCTGTTTAGGCTGAAGAATTTTGCTTTCACAGATGTGGTAAATTTCCTAAAATTTTAGTTTATAATTATAAAATATTTTTGTAGTATTTTGTGCATCCCAAAGAGATGTACTTAATTAAGCTACAGTATGGTACCACACATTCTATCATGGTATGTATACACTCAACTGAATGGATTAATACATTAATTGAAACACGACAAATGAAAGTTTGTATCATCGGAATCTCCTGTCATCTTCATGTCCAACGAAGTAACAGCTTTGTTGAAAAACTTCTGTTAATAATCCTAATTCGTTTGTTGATTCTATTTGAATAAAGCGATACTGATGATGCATGCAAGCGCAGGTGAAATATACATATCGAACGGATTTGTTACAGGAGTATTATGACGTCACAAGGCCTCTTTACCAACAAATGCCTTTTTTTCAGTTGTAAACTAAACCTGAACACAAACTTTTTAACTATGAACTGACATGAATACAGTTGCAAATAACATATTTAAGAGCACATGCATCTTGCGTTTCCAGGTTAATTCTGTTGAACATGCTTACGTGGACCGCACCGGGCTGTACTTCGATTACGCTGAAAACGTCAGAAATGATGCGAGAAACCAAATAGCAGACGAGCTTAAGTGGTTTAGGTGGTCGAAGGTTGATCCCAGCCAGCGCAACATGGACAGCATTGAAGACCAATGCGAATTTGGTAGGAGAGAGCAAGACAATGAGACAATTACCGTTTCAATTCGTTTTCATACTATAACAAACTAACCATTACAGAAATTCCTTGAAGATGTAAAAGCAAATTCGCATGCCCTCGTTAAAAGAAACATTTGAAATTGAAACAGTCATCTCACAATAAAGACAAACTACAAGACGTGTTTTAACAAGTTAAATTCCTAAGTTTATATTTTTGAGAAAACGGATATGCTCCCATATGAGTCTGTTGTTGTGGTGTAAAGTAGCATTTTCATTAAAATCACTGTACGATCTAACATAGATTTTGTTGTAAAAGGTGAAAGTGGCGTACCAGTGTTTCTTGAAACAATTCAGACAATAGCTGTAAGAGGAGCAGTAAGAGGCCGAGGGAGAATTCGTTTGGTTAGAACAGGTGAGACGGAAAGGTTATTTTAATTTTCATTAGTGTTTACTATAATTACTGTAAATATGCAATTACATTACTTTGCGTAAGGATCAAAATCACTGCCTCTGAGCAGTAGCACGCCCACATAACTTTTTTTTTTAAAGGCAGTGAACATGTTCCTTGTTTGATTTTTACTGCTACAGTGCAGGGTTGTGTTTTTCTATTTAACCACAGTTCAGGAAATTATCGTAATATTTACGAAGGACGTAACTAGCATCATACATTTTTGCAGATGCATTCGCTCAATGCTCACCAGGCTGGTTTTTGCACGCAAATAGGTGCTATCGACTTTTTCGCTACATTATTGTGGACCACACACGAGCAACCAATATTTGCAAGTTTTTCAAAGGAGGTTTAGTTGTTCCGAAGTAAGTTTCGGAGGCATTTTAGCGATAAAGATCTATAAGATTTATTATGTCAGTAAAATTATTGTCTCCCTGTTCACGTGCGCGTGTTTGTATAGTTGTACAACTGCGGGTCTACTCTTCGGCACAATTAAATACTAACCACATCATACCTTAAACGCAAGTGTTTACTACACATAAATATATATCATCCCAATAGTTATATGCTTTTAAGTTTTGATGTGTTCTTCTGTTGCGATATAAAATAGTAACGTTTTATTTTCAAAGGAACCAGGCGGAACAGAGCTTCTTGGTTCGACTTGTCAGTCACTTTGACCCGGCCGGTGAGTACTGGCTTGGAATGAAAAGGAAGACGTCCGGCGGAAGATTTTTCGATACCGCTGGAGCCAGACTCACTTTTAGGCGTTGGAAAAGAGTTCGAAGCTCATTGTAAGCATAACGACACGTGACAATGCAACAAAAAACAAATGAAAATTAAAATCACTGTATGTGTCAGTGCATGGCTTGAACACAATATATGTCAGCTAAACAAGCTGAGCTCCTGCAAAAAAGCCCGGTATGCCCAGGTTTGTGTGTTCAAATCTCGCCGGGAAAAGAATTGTCTTTGATCCAGCAATGCCTTGACTGCGTTACTATCCCATGACAATAGACAGTATATATAGTCGCCCCTATGCCTATTCCCTTTGTGTTGGCGATCGCAGCTCCCGTATTTTGATTATAAGGCTTGCAGCCAAGCTGGATTATAGCCACGTTTTCCTACTGATCAGAGTGAGATCAGTTTCCTGTGAGGTTTGAACTCACGACCCTGGGTTAACCAGGCCTACCGCTTTACCGTATGAGCAACGAGGGCTTAGCGGTTTGCAGGGCTTTTACCGAAACGATTGAATTTGTACGAAAAAATATACTATTGTGTACTCGGTGAGATTTATAAATTTAGTGAATAAATTGGTGTTTAAATCCTATCGGAACGGCGTTCCGGACCTTTCCGACCTACTTTTACCGCTGGTCCCATTCGACATTGTACTTTAATGATATCTTGCATCTTTCATTTTGTGCAGTAAAAATGACCAGTGTTCATACTGGTACCAGAACCGATGGTTTAAGGGAAACTGCAAGCGAGGGACAAAAGTTTTGTGTTATAAAGGTAAGTGAAAACATTTAATACCTTTTTCCTTAAAATCCACCTTTTTCCAACGCCACTTGTGGTGCGTGACACAGGTGGAAACTTCACATCAAAATGTCCTTGTGTCAAACGCAGTTAAATTGCAGAGAATACATGTTTCGTTAAAGAAGCATCTTTAGTTCTTAATCAAATATTCAGTTCTTAATCTATTTAAATAAAAACTAAAGATGCTTCTTCAGCGAAATATGTATTCTCTGCAATAAACTGCCTTTGACACAAGGATATTTATACTTTATTTTTTTTATAAAGTTAAGTGTTTATCGTTTGGAGGTGATTCTGGTAATTGATTGTTATTCACTCCGACAACA
Organism: Ascidia mentula; assembly: GCF_947561715.1. Classification (NCBI taxonomy): domain Eukaryota; kingdom Metazoa; phylum Chordata; class Ascidiacea; order Phlebobranchia; family Ascidiidae; genus Ascidia; species Ascidia mentula. The sequence continues at coordinate 15,643,572 of NC_138568.1, read as the reverse complement.
GCTTTCTATTTCAGAATTCACGTTTCGGGAATTCGTTGACTGATATTCATATCTACCCTGTGTGCAACACGCTTCAAATAATGTACACCTAAATGCTCTTTGACTTTATTTTATTAATTTTTTAAGATTAGATTTAGAATTTTACATAGTCGTATTTTGGCAAGCCCTGTAACAAGAAGTTTGCTTAAAGCCCAATAAAAAACATGACAATTTTGATGTACAGAAGCCGACGTTACGAGTGATCAGTGCGGAAGCATAAAGATTAAAAACCTGGACGTAAGTATAACTACGTATACCTGTTTAATGGAGCAAGACGATATATGATGACGACAAAAAATTGGTTTTGGGTTTTCGTCCAAAAATATTTTTCTGGGTAAAAACATGTCTAAATACCGCATGTGTCAATAACCTAACATACAACAAAAGCTTGTTAACCCACATCAACCTATAAACACGAAGCAAATGTCCATTACTTACTCGCTGAAGCTAAAGAAATATTAGTCCCGGGCTTAAATAGAAACAAGTCCATAATGAACAAATGCTGTTACCCTCAAGTCACTGATGCAATACCAGAATAATAAACAAAATTGCGTCGTATCCTCTTGGTCGAAAGACAACGACAACACACAATTTTGAAAAGTCTTATTTCGCCATTTTGTTTTTTGGTATTTAGACCAGAATGCTGCGTGAATACAAACCTCCACCAGCGGATGGAAGGATTGTAAACGGAGAACCAGCTGAGGAGGGACAATTTCCTTGGCAGGTAAAAATGGATTTTGCTGTGTAAAAGGATATGAAAGTATAAACCGTGTATAGGTGTCAGTTTTGTATGTTTCACTTTCATGCAAAACCTTATCCATATTGTTAATCATAAAATTTCACAGAACAGCAATTTTTTTTCCGGCTTCAATTTTCAGTCGCAGGCTGGCTTCATTTTATAATTGTCTCCATTGTTCATAAAAAACTCCAACGATTGGTCGAACATATAAACACATGGACAAAAAACACAGCATGAAAAATTATTATAGTAAAGTTTTTGGCAGGGAGCGCTGTGCACTTTAATTTTTCACATACACCTAAATAGACAATCTGGCGACCCAAAATAGGAATGCGACCCATCCTTAGCGAACCCCTGCGCATTCTGATGAATTCATGTTACTTAGAAGATAAACAACATTGATTTAATGCAGGCGAGTATTAGATTCGTTACTCCAGTCCGACAAGATGGTTTGGACATTGTTCACAACTGCGGTGGAACACTGATTGATCATTGTTGGGTTCTTACGGCTGCCCACTGCGTAAACGACTGGTATGTTACAAAATTTATAAATCTTATATATGGTTTATCACAACACACAAAAAATTGTGCAAATTTTGTTGGCAAAATATCCTCAGTAACCATGTATGCAATTATTTAATTTTTAAATACCTTTTTTAAAGTTGTGATTTTGGCAAGTATGGGCAAGGACAAGTTTGGTATTTATTGCAGTATATCTCCAAATACTATATATTGGTTACGGTGTAGGTCAGCCAGTGACCTGCGCGTACGTGTGGGTGATCTCAATAACAAAATCCCTGATGGTACGGAACAAGAATTTGACATCGAAAGACTGATTGTACACGAGGAATATTCCTTGGTTCCTTCGCCGAGAAACGACATTGCTCTTATAAAACTCCATGCGAACGGAGGAAAGTGCGCAAGGTACAGAAAACCAGCAAATTAAAAAATGGGATATTTTTTTCCAATTATACATCATGACATTGCATATTTCCCTGTATGCTACACCACACAAGCATAAGCGCCATTCATACAGCATTGGCCAAAGAACTAAAAAAGTTAATAATTGTGGTAAACTTATTCGGGAAACAAATGCTTATTTGCTTGATTGTTTTCCTGGTTTTGCAGCTTTAACAATGCAGTTCAGCCAGCCTGTCTACCTGACGCATCATTTCCATTCCCCGACGGTGCAAGATGTCAAGTCAGTGGTTGGGGTGCAACGAACTACTCACGGGGCCAGTCATGTATGTATTCGCTTGTATTTTGGCATTTTGAAATCATTGAAATACAAATCACAGAAAACGTAATAAAGTAACACACGCTCAGTGTCTCCCATTATTGTTGCTGTCAAATTGTTAACTTATTTCCCCTAACATATAAGCAGTGGTGGGATTCGGCCTGGAAAATCTGTTCTTGAAATTTAATGACCTAAGCGAACCAGTTGTTAACAAGTGTATAGCCTATGTTTCCTGCGGTTATATTGGCATACTGCTAGTGAGAGAACCGGATGCTAAAATATTTGAATCCCACTACTGTATACTTATATATCAAAATTTTCCAACAATAAATTTAAGGCATATTAGCCTTACATCACAATGATGACAACCAATTGTTTGTCAGCGGCCTCTTCCAACTTAGAGTGGGCTACCCTGCCCAAGTTGAAGCACAGATATTGTGAGTCACGCTACGCAAGATACCCCGGCGTCTACACGGAAGGAATCATGTTCTGTGCTGGACTTAAGGTAAAGGGATTGTAAAAAATCATCGTATATCCTCTTACATATTGTTGGTTTTTTCCTTGAGGTTGGCAAACAGTTGCTTGCAATATTTAATTTAACATATTCTTTTGTGAAACTTCGCTTTGCAAAATTATGATTTTTTAGTCTGGCGGAAAAGACGCATGCACTGGTGATTCTGGTGGGCCATACGCTTGTCGAAACAAGGAAGGAAAATATGCTGTGACTGGAATTGTCAGTTTCGGTTAGTATAATCAACTAAACATTATGTATTTTTTCTTCTTTCTTTTACTACTGCGAAAAAAATGATAACCTTTCACATACAACTACTTTAGGATATTGTATGTCACAACAAAACGAGTATTGCGTTGTAGCTTGGTTAAAATGTACCTCAAACCTATAGACTGTTTTGTTTAATATTTTTACGGGGTCTTTTCAAGAGAGTAAAACTGATTAAAAAGAGTTTATTAATTGATAAAATTAAAAGGTTGATCGCACCCTCTTTATCCACTTCGTTTACAGTTCTGTGTTCCTGTTCAATATGTATGAATTGTTGCAGGTATTGGATGCGCTCGGCGCCGATATCCTGGAGTTTACACCAACGTAACAAACTACATTCCGTGGATTGGAAGCAAAATTAGGGCCAATGGAGGAGGGATTGTGGTGAAGACAGATTTGTAAACGTTTCAGTTTTCGTTGTACATCTCGAATTAACGCCATTTCAACGATAATTGTGTAAATACAACAAATCAATGCTTCTTGTTAATGCAGAAGTAATACCATGCTTTCGCATAGCAAGGCAGGATCGCCCACTGCGCAGGCCGTCTATATTTGGCGATCTCAGCTCTCGTATTCACATCATTAGGTTCACAGGCTTCGCAGCCAAGCTGGATCAGCCAATTTTCCCAAGAAGTCGGAGCGAGATCTAAAAAATCTTGTTTATATAATTAAACATCGGCTTCGTTCATTTATGGTTACTTGTTTACCAGAGTCTTAAAAAAGTCATATGCTTATGGAATCATTTTCCTCCAGTACAAATTTGATATAAAAATTTAGTTTAAACGACATGTAGGCTATTTAGTTGCGATATGTCAGGAAATAATAATATAGTTGAGACTTCATGGTTCGTTGGGCACGACTGTGTTTTGGTCTGGTAAATCCTACGCTTGAGTGGCCACCAGGCAGTGGAAATAAGCTTGTTCAAAGCAGTTCATTTCGCATGACAGTTGTTTTGAATTAGGGTTCCTTCCCGGGAATGTCTCGACGGGATATTCCCGGGATTTCTCGACAATATTCCGTTCCCGAATCCCGGGAATTTTGATTTCACTTCCCGGGAATATGGCAACAAAGCAAAATAGATTAAGAAGTGAATAAATTTTCCTTTTTTTGCTTTTTTGGATCCTATGAATCAAAATGATGACCCTGTTTTGTGTTTTTCAATCAGTTTTATGGCGGAAACTTACACTATAAACGACGTTGGTACGCATTTGTAAGCACAACGTAAAATTTTTTTAGGGCGCAACCTAGCGGTACAAAATTTCTGTTTATTTTTTTTACGTTTTCTTGCTTAACCTTGGCGAATGTGATATTACTTGACGGGAACTTGCTAAATTAAATGTTTGCGGGTGTAATAGACAAATTTTAGTCGTTTAAATAATGCAATCACGCACGAAAAAAATGCAAATTTTTTTGTCGGGATCCCGGGAATCCCGGGAAATTTTTTTTTCATTTCCCGAATCCCGGGAAGTAAAAAATCCGGGAAATAGAGGAACCCTATTTTGAATGCAGTAAGATTTGCTGTGCTTTTTTTTAAATGATGGGATTTGTCGAACTGGAAAGTAAAACTATATTACACTTAGAGTGTGACTGATTTGCAGTACTAAATCACTGTACGCTGTATTAAGTACGCTGTAGTACAATCACTGTGTTAAGAAATAGTTGTGAAAAGAACTTATGTTTTCAACCCATTATAATTGTTTACAAAATAGACTATAATAAATATATAATGCAGATTTCACTCTCATTGGGATAACTGTGTCATGGCCCTCATGATCGAATGATTAGCAATTAAACTATGAGATATCATTAGCTGAAACATAATTCAGGTAAAGATCAAATAACAAGACAGATTTCATCAAACATAAAAATAGACATAATTTGGAACAAACATGACAAAAATATTTATTTGCGCAATAAAAACAACTGCCAGATAAACAAGACATAAAATGGCATGGGGCAATTACAGCGTTAAATTGTAAATGTTTATTTGAAACCACTGCAATAAGTGATCAACATCTGTATTTTCATATTAGATTATAAATATTTGCAGGAAAAAATTTGAGCTCAAATAATCATTGTAAAGTTACAATCTTATTAGGTTGTTTGTGTCTAATTAAATAACTAAAAAAATAACTAATAGGCTACAGTGGGTATGATACAATATGTGATGTTTATGTTATCTTTGTTTATTGTTGGACATAGCTGGCCTGGTTGTTTTTTTAACTGATGAAAAAGGTCATTTGTTCGCGTACAAGGTATTGGTAAACTTTGTCACCTAAAAGAAAAGTGGACAAAAGAAAGTGAGGCCTATAGCCAGTTGGTTAAACTTTATATAATTCTGCTAAGCTTACTTGTATTTGTTACTTTTAGCTTCATGAGCTCAAGAAGTGGGAAATGTCATCAAAAAGTATAATTTTAATAGAATGTGTTAAATGGTGTTAAATAAGAGGCCGCAGAAGTCAGGTGCATAACTTACAGCCTTTTGTGAAGTTTGGTACAGTGGAAGTTATTTTAAATTGGCGCAACCGACTGGTCACATGAGCGCAGACCTCGAAATGAGGCCGCTTAAATTCCCAACCGTATGCTTTATTTTGGTTCAATTGCCAAGCAAGTTACATAGACTGTTGTTAAATATCTCATTTACTCCCTGAAGCATAGACTTGTCATAATATTGTGCTTGATTTGCTGGGTTTGACGTTTGGAAAAACAAAATCATGCCACGACAAAAGCACAAGGTAGTATCAATTTGTTATTAGTTTTGGTTTGGTAATTTGTCGCGTAATTCATCACATTGGTAGCTATTTTCGCACATCTTGAGAGCTTAACGCCCCTTAGTTTTTATTAATCATGAGCTCTGCCCGCGTTTTGTGCTTGTTAATAACATAAAACCCGTAAGTACAATGTGCTTGCGCCACGTGTCTATGATTAGTATACTATTGCACGTTTAATGCTTAGAAAACATTAACTTCAAATGGCTACGAGCCCGAAGCAAGTTTACTGGATCGTAAGTGGGAATTTAATTAAAAGATAACGTATTGTGATCAACTCAGATAACACATTACCGTCGGCGAAATTTCGTTTTGCGCCAAAAAAACTGAGTAACCATTTATTTTGTACAAGCCATAGATTCATAATTAGGACACGTTCCATTTGGTAAGTTTGTAGATTTTTTGACACGTAGCAGTTTGAAAATGGTACAAGCAATTTACCCAGACTGAAAGCAACAACAAGCACAGCCTGTCGTTTCTAATTTTCCAATTATATACAAGTTGTACATATGAATTGCGACGCAATCGCAAATATTGTTATGCAACCCAAGTAGTTTGTTGTGGGAAAAACTCCAGTTTACTAAGAAAATAACTCGAGTAATAACTTACAAAATTTTGGTTGCTAATCACATGTTTACGTCCACTATGTTAAAACAATTACCTGAAATTGCAGCTTTTGGAAGAGGAGGGTGACGTTCCCCCGCAGTTCGTCAGCGCGACTTCCATCATAATTCGCTTCCTGTTGGGGTTTTTGTTTCTTGTGTGTCTCGGAACAGCGTGCGCTTTACTCGGGTACTACTTCGGGTTCATAGACGCGTTTTCGAAAGGTAAAAACATGCTCATTTTTCTATCTAACGTTAGTCGATGTAGCAAATTGGAAATTAATTTGTTTGCCGTTTATATTTTTCGCTCAGAAATATTTTGTTGTTTAAGTTGAATGACAACAAAATTTAAATAAAGTTTGGCGATGTCGAACCTTTTGTTTACACAATTAAGCTCGAAGGTGCTTGAAAGGGCATGTGACCGTAATGCAATGCATTACGACATTGTTTAAGAAATCTTTCCTACAAAGCACTCAATACTATCATTTTTAAAAACGTATTTTTTAGTTTTGAAAAAATAGTTGTTTATCAATAAAATCGATGTTTTTTGCATAGTTGAACACACAGACAATGAGGCAGTCAGTACGACAGCTAGAACCCAATTCGTGGGTCGGGACCCAATCCCTCTCGCTGAACCAGTTCCTGGAGAATTTTTGGTTGGTGTTGGAAGGACTGATGTTACCGGGCCTATTGTTGAAGTTAACATGGTATGTTGGAATTCACTAGTGGCGGCGTGCTTTGTAAATCTTTAAGGATTAAAAAAAAAGTTACACACAGAAAAGTAATTTTGCATCATTTACATCAATTTTTTTCACTGGGAAGGCAATTTTTCGTACAACTTAAGCGTTTACAAAAAAGCTTGGAACATTTTTTTGTTTTTTACTTGATTTTGTCGTTTTAGTATTGTAAGTTATAGGGGGCAGTAAAACCTATTTATTTTTTGCTCATTGTTGCCGAAATTGTTTCCAAACAAATTTCGGCAGTAAACCCTATTTGCTGAAATCGAAATAATAAAATATCGTTTTATACTTTCAATATTTGTGGTCACGTTATATTGTCGTTCAGTAATTATTCCCTAACATTATTGAAACGAGCATTATGTGCCATTTTTTCCGATCAACGCGACTTTCTTGTCAGATGGGTTACGCTAACCCCGCACAAACCGCGTCTGGGCTTCACCTGCGTCTTTATTCGCGAGCGTTCGTCGTCGCTGATTCGTCGAATCGGTCACGTGTTGCCTTCGCCACAGTCGACAGTGGAATGGGATCCCAGATTATTAAACTCGAAGTGGTCAAACGCCTCAAAGTTATGTATGGGAATCAAACGTGAGTGTAAACTTAAAATGTTAGCAAGTTGTCAACATTTCAACGTTGGAGTATTACATCATGCTGGACAAGAGCCAGCAACAGTCCCATTTTCTGAGGCTTGTTTATAATAGTTTAAAATTCGTGTGACTAAAATGTCACCCGTTTGTTTATGCTGCTATATTCTCTGCATACGAAGGGTTCTCGCCAAACTTATTCAATAATTTTCTCCGTTTCCATCACTGTATGCGACTGACCTTAAACCTCATCTCAATTATTAGCTTTCCCTAAAATGTAAACTTTGAAATAGATTTAAAAATTAACCAATACCGACCAACCTGTTTTGGTTCAACCAATTTATTTTTCTGCAAAAGTTTTCGGCGATTTCTTGTTTTGGGAAATGGTTATAAAATAATATTCAAGATATAATTACTTTATTTCCCTGCATTTCAGTTACACGGAAAAGAATGTGGTGATATCAGGAACTCACAGCCACTCGGGACCTGCCGGATTTTTTCAGACACTCTTGCCGGAAGTGACGTCCCTGGGTGCCATCAAGGAAACGACCGACGCATTCATCGACGGAATCGTCAAAAGCATAGTTCAGGGTAAGGTCAAATTACGAAATTAAACCTGCTTTGTAACCCTTGGCAACTTGATAAATCCTAATTTTTTTAACTCGTTATTAGCTGTATGTGAAGTGTTACAATACTGTATATTTCAAATATTTGTCTTTAACATTTCAGGAAAAATATGTTTCCGAGGTTAAAATCTGTTGACTTTTATATTAGACAAATACGCTAAAAAGAATCGTCAGTGTCTGTAGAAACAACGTAAAAGGGAGTAAACACACATTTAGAAAGAGCTCACCTCTGTCGCAAGCACGCTTTGTGTGCAAATCTAGATTTTAACCTCGGAAACAGATGTAACATAGGTGTGGTCAAAATCAAAAAGGGGAAATCGTTACGATTATTGGGCCAGAATGGGGAGTGATTCCTGGAATCTCTTAAAAGGAATTTTAAAACAGTGTGAATTGTTTGTCTGCATTTTGTAGAATCTTGTATTGATTTCCATTTTTTTTTATCACGTCCTTATTCGTGAGTCTCCGATGGTGGTAACCCGCTGCATACTGGCCTGCATAAAGTGTATTTATATATAAATTAGCTAGGGAAAATTTTAAAAAAGTTCAGGAATCAGTCTGTGCAGGTCGTTGATCGACGGATCTGTGTTTACGTCACTATGTTTTGTATTCCTGAGACTCAAAAAGGAGTAAAGAACGATTAGCGCCCAAAATAAAGATCATGGAGTCGCAGTAATAAAATATACATACAAAGTAACTTTTTTGTTGAAGTTTAAGATAATTTAAGGTTTTTGCATTTTCAGCTCATACAACAATGAAAAAGGGAAGATTGCGAGTGGGAACAGATAACGTGGTTGAAGGAAACATTAACAGAAGTCCAAGCGCTTACCTCAAAAATCCACCAGAAGAAAGGGAACAGTTAGTACTCACAACCAGTTCTGTTTCATTTTTTTATTTTATGAAATTATTTTATTGTTGTTTCGTTTCATTGCCTTAGAATGTCCAGGGATACTTAGAGTTTAGACCTAATACTTGGTAGGTGCGATATCTTATAACAATTTTCCTCCCTTAGATACAACTTCAACACAGAACAGGAACTGACTTTGCTGAAGTTCGAGCATGAGAACGGTGCGTTGTCTTTTCAGAGTTATAAAACCCCCTATTAAACTCTTTTTTCTCTGTTTCCTCACGAAATAATGTACCGCATTTTCAGTGCTTGCGCCAAAACAAATCTAAACTTCACACGCCGAATTTCATTCGAATACTTCTGAGATTCGAATCTCAATAATTTTGCATGCATAGGTCAGCCAATCGGGATGTTTAACTGGTTCCCAGTCCACGGCACCAGCATGAACTTCAGCAACGAACTGATCAGTTCTGACAACAGAGGAAGGGCGTCTGCTCTCTTCGAGAAAATGATGAGAAAAGATGGTGAAGGAATCAGTGGAAACGTGAGGAAGTGAAAACGAGGCTAACTTATGTTAAATTTTTGTATTTTGAAGCAACAAACTTCTAATTAATTACACCAGATGTATTTTAAAAAACGATTTCGCTTATCTAAGCATCATCATTTTCTTGTTTAAATATATCTGCTGACTTTAAATTAGAGACTTTTTATTCTCATACACTTGATGAACGAGTTAGAAGTACCGTTGATTTTGAAATTCAAGTAGTAGGTTTTGGCATTCTGCTATTATGAAATTAGCGTTTAATCGTAATTAATATGGTGGTAGCTGTGGTCGGATAGCAATGTTTTTTCGTATAACAATGCAATTTTTGAAACGCACGAAACTATTTGGAAAACCTTGTTTCGTTTTAGGAATCTTTCGTCGGTGCGTTTGCATCAGCCAACCTAGGTGACGTTTCTCCACGGACGAAGGGACCTATATGTATTGATGGTGGTAAGATTTCTTCACTTAAACTGTAGAAAATGTTATTTACCAACAACTAAGACGTTTCATGTTAATTTAGCTTTCAGCTGCCAAACATATTATAAGAGGCTCCTAATTTAATATCAGAAAAACATTTAATTCACTGTTTAAAAATAATGTGAGAAACTTGTTGTGGTGTTTCGTTTTGTTGACCGCCACCCAATCGCCAATATTACAACGCAATCATTTGCTTGTTGACTTAAACCCGCATTTCTGATTCAAGCAGTTGGCAAATACTTTGTTATGCATTAGCTGCCTTGGACTTTGTCCCGCACGTGATGCCTTCGCTAAATTCCAAGATGACATTGCAATAACTGCTACATTACGATACATTTCAAACAGTTAAAATTCGTCCTTATTAGCACCAAATTCATAGACTAGACAGATCTGAAATGACATGTTTAAGTCGGGCTGACCGGATACTATTGTGACGTTCTCCATTGTGACGCAATTCAATTAGGGCGCAATATTTGCATTGCTGGAAGAATTGCAGCCATTAAAACGTTGTTGCAAGCAACTTGCGTCACACACTCGGTTTCAAATATTTTGCAACTTCACACTCATAACAAAGTTGCGGACAGGACGTGGCAAAAACTTGACATTTTTACCCCAAACTATGCAAACATCAAAAATAGATAAACAGTTACTGTGAAAGTGCGATGTTTTACTCAAACTTGCAAAATTATGGCCAAGCAATTGTTTTTTTATGTGTTTAAAAAAATGTTGCTGTTGATTGGTTGTTGTAGGAATGTCATGTGACTTCGAGAAGTCGACCTGTGGAATTCCGCCACGTGTACAAAACTGCGTGGCGTTGGGCCCGGGAGTGGATATGTTCGATTCAACAGACATTATCGCGAAGAAACAATTGGAAACTGCCTCACGCATATTTAACAAGTACGCAAGTTCAGCTGGATTTGAATCGGCCTGAATCTTTCACCGTCATTTTTTGTGGCAAAACATAGTTTGTAAATAACATTTTGATTGAATATTGAATCATGTTCGACTACACCAGTGATTCCCAACCTTTTTGTGGTTGCGTATTACTTGGAGGTAAATAATTTCGACGCGTACCACCTAATTGAATGTTGCAAAGTAACCTAGGGGATGAAGTAACGAACATTTTGGTATCACTAACGGTTTTTCCAATTCGAACTATATCCGTAAATTACGTAAAGGTGCTCATGTACCACCTTGAATGCCGTCGCGTACCATTAGTGTTACGCGTACCACCGGTTGGGAAACACTGGCCTACACGGTAACCCGACTTGGATGTTACTACATCCCATTTGCTGCTTGTGGGTGATGTTAGGCTGTACTTGGTGACCGAGCTTACTTTGTTGTTGTAGATCAGGCGAATTACTTGACGGTTCTGTTGGTTGGGTTCATCAATATGTGGACATGACCAAAGCACCTGTGAAAAAGGACGATGGTACGACTACATACACTTGCAAACCCGGCATGGGGTACAGGTAATACTTCAAACTCCATTTGAGTTTAATTTTTTTCATGTTTTAGAACAGTTTTTAATTTCAACTCAATTTTAATTTATCTTTGTTCTGAGTCATTCTGTTTTTTTTGTCTACTTTCTGTCAGATATTATCTGCAGCGTTACAACGTTTTTGTTGTTTTTGTTGTTTTTTTACGCGCGTTTTCTGTTTCCAATAGTCTTCAGCAACACTGCAGACACCCACGTGACCGCATTGTCCAATCACGTCTTCTCAACACGATTTAAAATTTCAGTTTTGCCGCCGGAACGACCGACGGAGCGGGAGCTTTTGATTTCGTTCAAAGTATGACGCAAGGCACGTTGCTATGGGATACGGTTCGTGACGAGGTTATTGTCAAGGTTGTTTGCTCTGAACCGCCCCCTAGCGAGTACTACGACTGTCATCACCCAAAACCCGTTCTTCTACCGACAGGCTGTAAGTATTTCCATGCGAGTCCTTTAGACATATTTGTGTCATCGAATACAGTATTCGGATTTTTGAAATTATGCCCACTACATTGTTTTAACGAAATATAAACGTGTTAAAAGTGTTTCATTCAGAAAAATATTTAACCACAAAACAAATCTATATACATATTTTCCAGTGGTTTTATTTACGTATTTGTGCATTGTCGCAACGGTCGTTCTTTAGCACTTTACAAGTTTCTTCATAGAAAAATGTATTAACCAAAAAGCGAACACCGTCACATTTTAAAACTGATGTGCAAAAATACTGCTTATTTGGGGAATACATCGCTATGATACGGTGGACGATCGACATCAGTCTTTAAGTTTTGAATGATTCAGTATTCGCGTTGTATAGTTGCTTAACTATATCTTAGTACGTTTTTAATTTGCTTTGAATCAAACAACTTTCATCGTTTGCAGACATGGACAAACCGTATGCTTGGCATCCCACTATTATTGACGTACAGATGTTGAAAATCGGTCAGTTGATAATATTAGCGGTTCCCGGGGAGTTTACCACCATGGCAGGCAGAAGGATAAAGGATGCGGTTAAGAAGGAAGCGGCGCAACACGGTCTTCGCAACGCCAAGGTTGGTTTATTCGTGGTGACAATTGATAACAAGCTTATGAACGAGAAAGGCATTGCCGCCTAATACGTTGGGCACTTTTTTAGACTGTTGCAGTATGCTGCTAAAAATTATTAATTATTTTTGTAAGAAATAAACGAGGAATTTGAACCCATGCTCTACAATACAAGTTTTTTGTTAATCGTAACAATGATCTTTTCAAACCGTAATGAATTTCAAAACAAGACATATGTGAGATACATTGGCTTTGTAGTGGGTTTCGAGCTACTCTATTTCAGAAACGCTGGCAAAACTCCAGGCTTCTAAAAATGTCGCGAAATAAAACGTATGGCATTTGGCTTCACAATTGCCATAATCATAAAGATTTCTTTGCTTTTTTCTTAACTAGAGAAAACTAATTCTTGTCATACAAGTACTAAATATGCTTCTACTGTTATCAACACTGGAACAATTTCCACCACGTTCAATTAACCTTTCATTGCATTTTAAACCGTATTGAATTCCTCGTAAACAGGTTGTTCTTGCCGGTCTCTCCAACGTCTACACTCATTATATCACCACACCTGAGGAATATACAGCACAGAGGTATGAAGGAGCGTCCACTATATACGGACCCAACACCTTCACTGCATATTATCAGAAATACACCAGCCTCGTGCAAGCAATGGTACAAGGAACACAAGGTATCCATCGACTAATGAAATGTTTGGTACAAGATTTCGAAAGGTTGTAAGATGCGAAATCAGTAATTTTGTGATTTATTTTATGTCCAAACTTTGTTTGATGCCTTTAGAAAGGTTTTGAATTGCGATTGTTTAAACCAAAAAGGCTAAACAAATAATTTTCACGTATTTTGTTAGTTCAATCACAACAAAAAACTATACTTTCCACAGCAAAAGTTGATCCCGGCCCGACGCCAGCCAATATTCTGAATAAACAAGTTGAGTTCCTGCCACCGCCCAGCAACGATAAACTGCCATCGGGAAAATGGTTTGGTGACGTCGTCACTGACGTCAGTGGGACGTATGCGCCCGGTGACGTGGCGACAGTGGTTTTTTACGGCTCCAACCCTCGTCATAACATGAAGGTGAAACTACATTTTGTGTCATCTGATGCCTATTCAAAAATTATTAAACCTGAATTCGTTTCTAAAGCTAGTCACAACTTTTGGGTGCGTCGTAATATTGGGTGTGAAATACACATAGAGATAAACTAACATACAGGAAAAAATGGTTTATTGTTGCGATACTATGAAGCAAGAAGCTATTCGAATCTTGTTGTTACGTTTAAAGTGAAAATCTAACGTGAGATGGCCATAGTCTCATCATGCAGCTGGTGTGATAGTCTTAAAAAAGTCTTTGCAAGTCTTTGCTTGGCCGTTTGGTCGGCAAAGTCGTATAATAGTCTCCCAGCTGCACTGATGAGACCTTACAGGTCGAAACAGTGGCCCGCTGTATGCAGCGTACACAATTCATAATATTCGCTCCACTTTGCAAAACAATTGTAGTTTTTCAGCGCACTATTGTCTTACTTTGTTGACTCATAATTGTTAAATCTCTACCATCAGATCGGTTCAACTTACTTGGCTGTGCAACAACTCATCAACGCCACCAAGTGGCAGACGATCCTCGTCGATACAGATTGGGAGACAACTTTTACATGGAAAGATGCGGCCCTGTCGACGTCACAAAAGACCGAGCGTAACGTCATCACCGCCCTATTTGACGTCATTGGACGAACGACCGGGTTCAGTTTCGATTACGAGGCCGCGATGCGACTTTACGAAGCGAACGGTTTGGAATTGACGCCTACATTACGTGACGTCATAGCACGGGCGGGTTCGAAGTAAGTTTAATGACGTCGGCAATACAATTAGGGCAGGTCCAAGGAAATGTGGGGCCCGATTAGAAAAACTCTGCGCCCCTGTATTTCACCTAAAAAGACTTAGTTTGATTAAACTTTTTTGCAATGAATTTTTTTTGTGGTCGAATGTGTCTTTGGACTGCCCCTGCGTACAATACTGTAATTTTGCGTATAATGCTACACTAGTTTTGGAGTGGATATATATATTCATTAAATTTATGTTTGCTTTTCAGGCACTTGTCCAATTCTGTTGATGTTGGACTTCTTCAATACAGACAAGAATCATTCCGAGCCAATGTTGTTTCCGTAGAGAGTCACGTGACCGTCACTTGGTACATTCCAAGCAATCAGCCAAGTGGAACGTACCGCTTCGCCTACTTCGGAGATTACAAAACCGGTGACGGCTCTCCTGTGCCCTTCAGCGGATATTCCAGTCAATTTAAAGTGTGACAGGTTAAGTGACATTGGTTGCGATTACTTCAAGCCATTCTTTCACCCCTTCCTAATTAAATATATTATATCGTGAGTATTCATTTTTTCTATTAATTAAAGTGCAGTTAAAAATCATTATCATACCTCGACCATGCAACATTGTATATTTAATCCTTTGCTGTTATATGAGGTAATTTCACTGTGTTATTTTCCTGATCCTACTTTGCTTGCATGAAGATATTTTTCTGCGATATTCCTGATTCACTTTCTGTTCAAACCTATACAATTTGCTTGACTGCTGTATCAAGGCGATATGTAACCGGTTGATT
This sequence comes from Ascidia mentula, assembly GCF_947561715.1. Classification (NCBI taxonomy): domain Eukaryota; kingdom Metazoa; phylum Chordata; class Ascidiacea; order Phlebobranchia; family Ascidiidae; genus Ascidia; species Ascidia mentula. The sequence goes on along the minus strand of NC_138568.1, from coordinate 15,628,429 downwards.
TAAACTCTGTCATTATATTATTTTATGATTTCCGGCTGAAATTCTTGTGTTTTCAATACAAGTACCTGGTTGTAAATTTGTTTTTGGTTCGGTTTAGGGCAGTGGTTCCCATACTTTTTTGTGTGCCCAGAATTTTTTTTTAATCACGGCCTGTGGCCCTCAACCGGGGTCTGACCTACAAATTCCCGTCAGTCACCTTCCATGGCCCATACGAGTCTGACGAATATAAAAAAGAGTTCTTTGAACAACAATTTTGGTATGTAAGTTAAAAATTTCTGCCGAAAAGGCTTGCTCCTACAAACTTTAGTGATTTCCCGATTTTTCCACTCAAGAGCCCTGAGATTCCTACAAAACATGCTCTAAAAAAAAACGATACGCACTAATTGGACACATTGAGTATTAGTTTTAGGTGTGTGATCGCTTTGTTTGTATTACATACACAGAGCGTAACGAAATCACAGACATGAATAAAAGCGTGAAAACAATTCAGGATTTAAACCCTGCAAGTATTTAACAGGTGCTTAATAGGTCAATACATGACTGCAGTTAAGTAACCATATATAGACACACACGACTTACTACAGAATTATGTGTTTAGAGTTTAAAACATCAACAGTTCGAAAAACAAACGAATCAAAATCAGCAAAGCACTAAATTACGCCACTTCTTAGTGAATAAAATAGGAAAACCAATGATTAGTGAACATGTTTCGGCAAAACGAATCTCATTGTACATTTACTTGTCATCAGGGACTGCAAATCACTGTGCGCGTTTCATTGCTATCAGTATTAACCCCAGCAAATGTAGCCTTCATGTATGCATTTGTATGCCGATGGATTCACTGTCGACACGATGTTAAAGGATGACATTTCTTATTCACCAGGCGTCGTGACTTTCACACTTGTTTCTTGCGACTGATCATGACTAGCTTGGACTTGGCCAACCACCACCTGTGCCGACTGAAATACCCGTCCTGAAGCATTTTCATCACGTGACGATTCAACTTTTTCTTCTTGTGTAGAGCAGGTCGTGGTTTCGTCGCCTTGCTGTGACAGCATAGATGTTGTAGACTCTCCTTTACATTTTAGCTTGAACTTTTCAACCATTTTGTTCTTCTTGGAATTTCGGCGACAGCAAAAATTTCTTCTCGCGCAATATAGCAGTGTGCAGACCCAAAGTACAGCAAAGAAGATAAGCAAGCATCTGTTGATGAGAACTTGAGTCTTCAGAGGTTCCACATAGTTCACTTTCATGTATTCAGTTGAGCACTTGTACTGACAGGTTGCTTCATCGCCATTCAGACAAAGTGAACTACAACTTTCACACTCTCCTGTATAGCCTAAATACATGCCTTTACGCAGACAGTCAATTTCTTGCTTCTCCTTTAAATAATTCTGTTGGCGAATAGAAGCTTCCATTTCTCTTTTTGGTAATTCGTCTTCTCGGGTCCGGCGAAAACTTTGAACGGCATCCTTGAACCCAACTCTATAAGTAAACTTTTGTCTATACTTCCCAAGGTGAATACACGAAAAAAATCCCCTTGGACAGATCCAGTAGGTTATACTTGCTGCGCCGTGGCGCAATGCAAATACGTCATAAGTTATTTCAGGCGCATTACGCCCCTCAACAAACATCGCGATCAACTTTATTTCATAATTAACGAAAGTTGTTTAGTAGTACTAAACTTACATCGTTTAGCCTTGTCTCTGGAAAACCTGCATTGAATTAACGAGTTTGTGTTCATGTGTGGTGGCTTGTTGTCTGTTTCATAAAGAGAAAGGAGGAGTCACAAAACAAACATAACTTTTATCGCTAACTCTTTGTGTGCTTTCGTTTTTGTCGACTCGATACCAACCCAGCTGTTTTTTGTCGATTACATGCGGAACACATTTATCACAAAATAACTTGATTCGTTGTAATCTTTACTTTATTCATTCTAAATCTGAAACTTTGGATGAAAAAAGAGTGTGTCATATCAACACGCTGCTGGCACGGATTAAGCAATACGCTATTTTAGTATGTTACATAATTTACTCTAGCAGTTTTGAGTAAACATATTGACAATCAAAAATACGTCGGCACGCATGTACCTCCGGGACGGACAATTGAATTCCACCAGACCGTAGGCTACTGCGGGTGTATTGTTGTGTGGGAAATGTTCTGGTTGTTACCCTGTATGTTGCCCCTTCAGGTGTACGGTGTTTAAATATAGTGTGAATACTTAACACGACAATTGTGACTTATTCGTGACCCTTTTTGTGGAATGAAGGGTGCGCAGGTGATACTTTATAAACCATACAAATTATCTTAGCAACGGGTTTTGCGAAATCAATGGTCGAAAAAACACTTAGGCTATTGGCATCACTTTGTCTAGAAAACGCTCCACGTTACCTTAAAATAAATTAGATACTAATTTTAAATTTTTTCAAGATAAACAGCCCTGCGTGCGAACTGCAATTGGTTGTTTGTAGAGCACCTTTCCGAAACAAGTCGTAAATTTATTTTATACCAAACTGGGATTGAAATCTAGGTTATCCTGTCAACGAATTCCGATCTGGTTTACTACTTGGTAAACGACCGGTTGTCTTGATCAATGTTGCCATTAAGTCTTTCATTCTTCTGCTATATCAGGACTGCAGCAACGTATTTCCACCACGCGACTATCTCAATATTTTCTCTCAAAAGCTAGGTAGCGCTAAAGAGTAGTTAGTTTTTGTTACGGAGTTGCAACATGGATTAAACCACGCGCCAAGGGGAAGAAAAATTTAAGATTGAATCTTGGATGTAATATATGATTGGGACGTAATATATGAATGACTTTTATCAGTTTTATTACCAAATGACAAAAGTTTAACGCATATATATTTGCTCCCCACGACAAACATATTTGTGAAAAATAATAGCTTGAACGACAAAATGTTGCCAGGATTTAATTGCAACAAGGTCGAAACACAAACATAGCGTAGAAGTCGACGAATTGCGTGCAGATGGTAGAAGTACCTCACCGATTTTGTGTGAAAAAATGGTATTGTTTGCAAAAGCTACCGTGCATGGCGGAGCCAAGGGCTTGTCACTATGATAACTTACCAAAGCTGCATTCAAATGATGTCGAAATAGTTTATCCAAGCCAAGGGTGTGCAAAGGGCAGGTAATGAACTACAACTGATATGTCAAGAGGTATCGAAAGTTTCAAAACTTGACAAACACATTAAGAGCCATACTAATCAATGAGAGGTGGGTACCACGTGGAGTGCACAATGGCTTAACGACGGATCCCAAACAATGCATGAGACATTGCATGTCGAAACAGTGTGTACACCTGTCTGCAGTTGACAAACATAGCTTTTGACTTTCGTTATAAAGTGTGTTAAACACTTTGGCGCCGATAATCTGATGTTTGTATTATGACAACTAATGTTTGCAACAACCTGTCTCAACAAAAAGCAAAGAGCTTGAACAACTTTGAACTTAAAGCATAAAAACGAATTCGTTTGGTCAAACTCTGAGGTATGTTTTTGAGTAATACATCTTCACCTTTTATTGACACGCCAAAGTTTATACCAACAACTTCAAACCATCGAACAAGTTTTGTTCGCATGAACATTTTGTTAACTTTGCTTTTGCCTATTGTAAATTGTAATTTTGCTGTATTTGTGGTTAAGGTGGCAAATTCGTTAACTTAATCAAAGCTATAATGTATGAATATGTGATGAGTGTAACTACAATAAATGTGATGGTTTTTGTGGATAAAATTTTCATGAGGCTAAGAAAACTTACTTCGCCAATAAAGGCGACGCTCTCTTTAATTATTTCGCCATTCAACCTTTTCCACTGTGTTGTCTGTTTGCCGGACAAACTATTTAGCATTGGGTAAATGTTGAGAAACGTCAAAGGGCTGCTTTCAATCCATTTATAAATCAATCCATAATATGATTACCATGCTTTTCAAAACTTTTTCAGTATGGTAAAGCCAGGGCCGATCCAAAAGTTTTCTGTATGGGGGCGGTTAATCTCTGATAAGCATCGTAACGCATAAAAAGTGACTTTGTCCGCTGGACGAGCAATGCAGACAAACAAAGCAAGCTTGTGATGAACGAAAATTCGATCTTAGACAACCTGTTTGTTTGTCATTGCAGCGTTCATTTCAGTAATATAACATATTTAGGTGGCAATCGCCCTACCCCCCCCATCTCGATTCGACACCGTGCTAAGCTGTGCATGCAGAAATGTACTCGTTTGGCTTTTTCGACATTCGATATGACGTAAGGCAGTGCCATGCTCGAATCGGGGGCGTGTTTGACAATCCGCGCTATTGCAATCATAAGCGAGTTTGGGTAATGATCAACTTACCGTGAGACAATCAGGAAATCACGAAACAATCCAAGCAAAACGCAAGCCTGCTGACAAAGTGTGCACAGAGCGAAAACAAGTTGTATTGCTTGTCTTTCCTTGTAACTTGGTGGTTGTATCGTAGATTCTGTAACAGTTTTTTCAACACAGTTTGTTTGGAATCGTTTGTTCATTTGTTAATTGATTGAAAAATTCAGGATGAGTTTATCAAGTAATGAGGACAACCCGGGTTTTGAAGACATTGAACTGCAGGTATTTCTTATAAATGCGCGACTAAAGCATATTGTGTTACGAATCTGTATGCGTTATCATCGATATGGGACAGAAAACGGACTTTTCTGATTTTATCAAATATAAACCTTTTAGGAAAGTCCAGTGTTAGTCACAAAACCTCCGATGGATCTGGAGAAAGAAAAATCCAGAGGAAAAACATTTATTGTCATTACGGGAATAACGGCGGCCCTTCTTGCTGTTGTCACTGCTGCTCTGGTGGGTTGCTATGTTGCTGAAGTCGGGGTTTTCGCACCACAAACGACAACACTTCCAAGTAATACAGCAGTTTACAGTATTTTTATAAGTAACATTACAATTATAACGTCTCTGCTATTTTTAGCAGCAGCTTCAAATCATAAGTTGAGAGCATACGTTTGCATGGTTGAGTTTCTAATAAGCATCATTTTAAACCATATGTGCAAAAAAGCCATAATATTGCAAAGCACAGTGCCACTCAACAGCTGCACTGATGAGACCTTACAGGTCGAAACAGTGCGTCTACACACCCTGTCTGCAGCTTTGCAATTTTAAACCATGTTACATTAAAAATGAGTATGTTTTTGTTAAAGCTTTGTACTTTTCGACAATTTTAGGACTTGAATGTTTTTACCCGAACTAAATTCTCTTGATTAGGCACTCTTTTGTAAAAGACGGACTTTTGTATTACAAGAACATTAGCTTTGGCGAGTTTCCCTCGCTTCATTAGGTGTAAAGTCTTTTACAAAAGAGTGCCTAATCAAGAGAATTTAGTTCGTATACATATAAAGACTGATACTACACGTTTATTAATTTGATAATTTTACCCTTCATTGACAACTGATTTACCAGATTATCCGGATAATGTTTACTACATCGGAACCTCAAGAAAAGACGTTACCGGCCCAATTGTCCAAGTGAATATGGTAAGGTCGGGGGAGGAACAGTGCCGGATTAAGGCTCTGCTGAAAATAGACATATATTGCGTTCACCAAAAAAAGGGCAACACTAAACATCACGAAAAACGCTTTTACCAATTTTTCGAAATCAATAAATTAATTTTTATTACAAAGAAGAGTGCCAAGATTTTGTTGATAGATTGACCTGTTACAACATGAAGTTATTTAGGTGGGCTGTATTTTGGATGGCCCTATAAGGCACTTGTACTGTTTACCTGATGGTTAATACGGCATTGGCGTGGAAAGATATGTGTTGGAACATCACATAAGAAATAGAGTCACTTTGACGTTTGTAATAACATGATATGCACAAAACTGAAAAAACGCAGCCCTATGATATAATTTTACACAGTTATGAGAGCTCATGCAGACAAGAATTAGCAAAACATGAACCGATTATAGCCACAGAAAAATATATTTCACCCAATATAACGTAGTGGACTTCTAATAACTTATAAAATTGTAACCAACCGGCTTTTTGTGCAGATGGGTTACGCTCACCCAGAGCAAGTTGCCAACGGCTTACACACAAGACTGTACAGCCGCGCTTACGTCATCGCCGATAACAAGTCCCGTGTCGCTTTCGTCGCGTTTGACGGCGGTATGACGTCACAGCTAATGAAACTCGAGGTTGTGAAACGGTTACAGGAAAAACATGGCGACTTGTGAGAATATTTGCAAAATTTACATTTTGTTTTTGCTCAATTTTTTGTGCTAAATAGTTCTTTTTAAAAGGTTTACCGAAAAAAATGTGGTATTGTCCGGATCGCACACCCATTCTGGTCCCGCTGGCTTTTTCCAGTATCTTCTATTCGAAGTAACCTCCTTTGGCCACATTGAACAATCGACCGAAGCGTTTGTCAATGGAATTGTGGCCAGCATTGAGGAAGGTATGACTTGTTTAAAAGAGTGTTTTGCGTAAGTTAGTCGACATGATGCAGCACATGCAGTGCCTGCAAACCGAGAAATTAGAAAAAAGTGTTGTTCATTTCGGTTTATCATCCAACAAGTTGGCGGGGAATAGTGGTATTCGGCGTATTTTTGATTGTTTTCGCTGTGTACATTGAAATGTATGACATATTTTTCAATATTATGCAAAGATAAACTGTTTGATTTGTTTCTATCAAAAGCCGAGGAATTTATCGAAGCGATTGAACCGATTGTGAAATCGTACAAGAATTGCCTTTTTAACAGAACTACTATTTTTCAGCAAATTCTAATTTGCAACCCGCCAAAATGAAGATGGGCTTTGGTAACGTCAATGAAGGCAACATCAACAGGAGTCCGACTTCGTACCTAGAAAATCCACTAGCTGAGAGAAATAGGTTAGTTATGATTTATTTACTCGCAATTTAAGTCTGAACAGAAATTGTGGCTCAACAGTAGAAATATTTAAGAAATAGTTCCAAATCCCAAGTGCTTTATCAGAATATGTGGAACTTTTTTCATCACTTTTTTCTCCCGAATATTCTGGAATCTCAATTCTATTTTTTGGGCAACAAAGCTTGTCGATTATTATGCTAGTTCTGCAAATGGTTTCAATTTTTTAGACTTAGCAAGAAAACGTTTCCATATTTTTACTCTCCTACTTGAAAATAAACCAATCAAGCTTTATTCAGGTATACTCACGACACTGAGCAAGAAATGGCCGTTCTGCGAATGGAGAATATGGATGGTAAGTTTCGTGAACATAATGGTGGGTTTTGATATCTGCATGCCTTTGTTTTATTAACACCCAGGTGAACCGTTCGGAATGGTGTCGTGGTACCCGGTTCACTTAACCAGTATGAACTTTTCAAACTATCTTATTAACTCCGACAACAAGGGGAGAGCGTCGGCTCTGTTTGAGAAGCAAATGAGAAAACCCGGCGAGAATATTGGAGGCCAGGTTGGTTTCATGCGAGGTTTCGGTAATATTTAAAACTTACAGTGGCATAGTAGTTTCCTCTTGGCCTTTTCAAAGAATTCTTGTTTTGAACATTAAACGTTCAACCGCGCAAAACCCATTTTAAAAATGTGTTTTAGTCGAATAAAAATCTTGTCACATATTGATTGATGCCTCATATCATAAACTAACTTTCATATAATGATGCAGGAAAGCTTTGTTGGAGTATTTGCCCAAGCCAACCTTGGAGATGTCAGTCCACGAACAAACGGCCCGATCTGCGTTGAAACCGGTGAGTTACAGCTCCTTAAATTTCAATGTTTTTTTTTTCTTCTAATGCTATAACATGACGAAATGCTTGCATGTGTGAATACCATTTAAAGTTACCAGTGAAATCTTGATCCTCATTTGATAAATTTAAATAGAGCATTTAAACTATAACAAACCAACAATGAAGCAGTTTCATTTGAGATTTGTGTTTGTTGTACATTCACTGTAGTCCCAAACGGTTACATATGCCATATAGTTGCCTTAAACCATACATTCCAGAGTAAACCGTTTTACAGATTTTATAGAAGTTTTAACTTTGTGTTACCTCTTTTTCAGGCTGGGAGTCTGTCGACACACCAGGTATATAACACAAAACAAGTTGTAAAAATGATATCTAACAGCAATGAAAATATGAACAATATGTTTTGAAAATACTGATAATATTACCAGTGTCCAATATTGTAACACATACCATGTAACAATTATTTTAACAAACGTGTGCAGGTGGACCGTGTGACTCCTACTCATCAACGTGTAGATCAAAGGTGCCCGGCATACCCGTCGGCATAAAACGTATAGATGATCCAACAAAATGTGTTGGTTTTGGTCCTGGAGTGGACATGTTTGATTCAACTGACATAATAGCACGGAGGCAACTTGCTACTGCAACCGACGTTTTTGCCTCGTAAGTTTGATAAAAAATGATTAGGTTGAAGCATTTTAAAAATCAGCAGTAATCTGAGTTAGGAAAGTGTTAACATAATAGACATTACAGGAATGCCAACAACAACTGAAAACACTCAGAATATAAAGGGCCTGCGCAGTAAGCATGGCATTACTTCTGCGGACTCAGAAATCAATTTACACTAATTTATTCCAAATGTTTGTACGGAAAAAATATTAAACCTTGTTTTGTGCCAATCATCCATTTGCATAGAACGTTTTGGGTTTAAGAGGCAAACTATTATTATATTATTCTTATGGCTTTAATAAACTTGGGATAAAAATCTGGTACAAAGTCTCTGTTGGCCGTAAACCAAATATTCCGACAACCCAAAAGTACCTTGTTTTAGCTTCTAGTTTTAACGATAATGTTTTGTGTTGTTTATTTGAGGGCGAGCGACGAGTTAACGGGATCAGTTGAATATATTCATCAATATGTGGATATGTCCAAGGAACTGGTTCAACTGGACGATGGTTCAACTGTTTCAACTTGCAAGGCTGGAATGGGATATAGGTTAGAAGCCTATCCAAGCCTATACATTTCATTTTTTTCTCATATTAGCTTCAGACAGGTGACAAATCTACCTGTTAATATTTCCCTCTATACATACCAAATTGTTAGCCTTTGATCTTGTTACACAATCAGGGGCCAAACTCTGAATACAGATTTAACCCCAAAGGGTATTGTATAGTGTATTTAGAAAAGCGCCAAATACAAATCCAAAATTTCCAATTTCAAATAATCTTTTTCCGTGTAAGTTTAAGCCTCCTTTTGTCCAGCTTTGGTGCCGGATGTACGGATGGAGCGGGAACCAGGGTTTTCAAACAAGGAATGATAAATGGAACAAAATTTTGGGATAATATTCGAAACGTTATTGCTTCGCTCGTGAGCACAGAAAATGCAACATCGGAATATTATGATTGTCATCTTCCGAAACCAGTTCTGTTGCCCACAGGATGTAAACTTTAGCAATTATAGAAATGCACTGAACAAATAGATTATTTTTTATAGTAACGAGTGTGCATATGTGATACTACTTAAATAAAATGCATGCAAACGCATCGTGAGAATCGTAAACCGACAGATGGTAGACATGCATTTCACAAGATCAAAAGCATTAATAAAAAAACAGTAAATTGACACAAAACACTTTTCTTGTATTTTTACTTATTTTCCCCTTTTTTTCTCCAGCATTATGTTAATAGTCATAGACCTGTTCGGTGTGTATGTAGACAATTGTTGGTATTGAGTATTGCAACTATACTGACAAACGTACTACGCGACTGCGTGAAAACGATAAAAGCAAAATATTACATTTCACTAGACATGGACAAACCCCGTCCTTGGCACCCGAACATAGTGGATGTCCAAATGTTAAAGATCGGTCAGTTGGTTATCGCCGCCGTTCCAGGAGAATTTACCACCATGGCCGGGAGAAGACTTCGCGAGACTATCACGAAAAAACTGATAGCAGAAGGCATGCCTCCTGATACTAAGGTAATCATTTATCGCTGTTGTTAACTTCCAAGTTCGAGGGAACCTGGCGGTGTTTAAAATAATTTTGTTAACGTTGAAATCATATACGTTACCCAAAGTTCATTTTTTGAGTATTTGTAATAAACTAGTTGACATTAATCAAACTATTTTGTTTCAAACCATTACATACCCTCCTTGATAAATTGTTTTTGATGTCGCTGGTTTCAAGACAATGCCTATAATCGAGGGCAAGGTTCTACAATTGAGCAACTGGAGTAGCAATTTCCTTTTATATTTGGTTTATAGTTTAAGAAATTTGTTAAGTGATAACAAGTGCGATACCGTGTACAATTTACACTTCATTTTTGTTAATTTTGGTAGCAGTTGACCAATTAAACATCCTACATCCGCCTTTTACCTCAGGTTGTAATAGCGGGGTTGGCCAACGTGTATTCCCACTATATGACCACGTTTGAGGAATACCAAGCACAGAGATATGAAGCGGCGTCGACGATATATGGTCCCCATACAACACGTGCTTATTTACAGAAGTTCGAGGAACTCGCAGGAGCTCTTGCAAGCGGGACTGTCGGTTCGTGAGTTGTAAAAATTTGTTTTAGACTTGTTTATATTTCATGCATGTGCCACATGATTAGAAAAATGTGGACTATTTATGTAAAAGGTGGACGTTTATGTGTTGGTAACATATTCCCATTGTTCTTCAGGTTCTGTTGATCCCGGCCCAAATCCTGATTATTTGCCTCAAAACCAATCATTAATTGCCCCCAAGCCCGCCTCGGACGCTCTTCCTGCAGATGTACAATTTGGTGACGTAGTTACTGAAGCTGACATGACGTATGAAGCGGGCCAAACGGTGGCTGTGAAGTTTTACGGCGCCAATCCTAGACACGACATGAAGGTATTAAAAGAGTATGTGGGGTAATTTTCAAAGACTCTGTTCTTTTTCGATAATCCATTTGCCGTGTCTGGTTGAAGCACAGTAAATGTGATGCTTTGTTGCAGTGAAAGAGTGTTTTTGTTGATTATAATATATTTAATCTTTATTTGATAAAGTGGGTCTGTATAGTTCTTACAGTAAAGCGATATTAACGTCGATCGCGATTTTTTTTAAAAACATATTGTCTAACCGACTTTCTTGAAACTTTTTGATTTATTCCTTTGTATGGGTGTCAGTAATTGGTCCCCATGCTAAAGTCGTTATTATCTTCTACGTAGAAGTTCATTATGCAAAACAAAACTTTGAATTGTATTTTATTTCGGTCAGCTTGGAGCAACGTACTTGGAAGTGCAAAGAAAAGGTGACGTCGGCACCGGTTGGGAGACAGTTTTTACCGACGCCGACTGGGAGACCAAGTTTACGTGGGAGGAGAAAAACGCGACAGCGGTAAAGGACGTCACGCTGCTTGACACGCTCTTTGACGTCATCGCTTACGTGTCCGAGAAACGATTTGACATCCGGTCGGCGATCGCGATGGAGGAGAAAGGGGAATTTCCGGCACCTGACACTATCGAGAGGGAAGGGTGAGATTTTTGCTTCAGTTGCTTCATTGTTTTAATATGATTTACACAAATGAAATCGGGCTGAGTTTCCCCTTACAAATCGGATAAAAAGCAATGTTTTCTTTTGTTGCCATAATTTCAAACCAAACATCGTTCTTTTTTAAGCATCAGTAATGCTCAATGCCGTCGCAGGTTACTTTTAACACTGCTTTTAAAGTTTCGGTCGCTAACCAATGGACTTTCAAAAGCATGTGTAATATTGTATTACCAATTCTGCAGCCTCTTGGAAACAATGGAAAGGGTCGGGTTATTGCGACACCAAGATCGCAAAGAAATGGAACGAGAAGTTCGTGTTGGACCGGTGGAAAGCTTCGTCACCATTGAGTGGGCGATACCTGAGAATGCGTTGGGTACTTACAGGATCCTATACCACGGAGATAGCAAGTCCACAGGAGGATCACCTACGCCATTTACCGGCACTTCGAAGGAATTTGAGGTATTGGAACCTCCCACGGGAAGTGGTATGAGGGAATTGGAAGTCGAAAACATGTCACAGAAACTTATTCACAAAAACGATCCGGAATCAATTTTTTAGAAAATTTGTGTATTGTGTAAATGTAATAGTAGTAATTCTTTGTCGGTTTTGTTATTGGAAGGTGGGAATTGTACCAACGAGACCTTCACTGTCCCTTTAAGTTCATTGAGCACAGTATTTAATTTCACTGAATTACTTTCCTTGTATTCCGTAAATTGTGTGATGAGAATATAAAGTTTGTTATGCATTGTTGAATTTGCTGTGGCATTTTGCATAATTATGAAATACTTAGATTCTAGCTTTCAAAAGTCTTATTCAAATAGAGTGGTTATAGGCTGCTTCTGTATTCGTTTATTAATTTCTGGAAGGCTTTGTATATTTCTGTCAAAGTAAATTAGTCGACGGAAAATACTCCTCCGTCGCAATTCTCCAGAGAACGTAATAAAGTAATCAGTGATATGGGGTCAAGTTTTCGGTTGAATGAGCACGGATGCATGGGCTGTTGCTGGGGCGAATTTAAATGCGCAGTGTGCTTTTAGTCAGCTATTGGACTTATTTGATGCTGGGTGTTGTTGAAAATTGAGTTAAAAACACCAGAAATATTAAGCCGTATTTTCACAAAAATGAATCGTGCCCAATGGTTTGTGTTTTCTGGACAAGGTCTAAATACTTTGGTTGTCCTCAGGTTGGACATTAGTTTGTTTAAAACAAGCGAAAAAATGCAGTTGGATTTTACGGACAGATGAATCGTTCAAGTGGCCGCTCTTTCGTGCTTTTACGTAAGAATACCTCTCCTCTGTGCAGTGCCATCAAAGTCGGTTGTTATTTTATTCTCAAGCTGCTCCATCCCCAGTGCTACTTATGTTTATTGCGTAACAAATCCTCCACATATATAATTGTTACGACATAATCAGCAATAATAGTAGATTGGGCTTAGTTCGTGTAGAAGTAATTCTGATCAGTTTGTTTACAAAGGGTACGAAAAACTATATTGGTAGTGTACCCTTCTGATACAAAACTATACAAACAACGCATTTTATTGTTTTATTGGCCAACAGCATATCCCGATTTACCAACAATTTCCAACACTTCAAACTCGACCGAAACTTTGACTAAAAAGAAATTGTTTTCCGTCAACTTTTCGCTTTGCCGCCATTGTTTTTGCTTCCTTTTGTCAGAGATTTGTAAAGCTTTTTCTTGGCTTCCTTGTGTCGGAATCTTTCCTGAACCTCAAGTTTTTGCATTTTCTTACGATGTTCGTTTGCCTTTTTTCGTTTTTCCTGAACTTTTCTGATTCGTTTGTCTTTGTGAATCGTATGGATGGCGTTCATTAGGGCGGCGACCTGCAGACGCACCACGGACATGGCGTTAGTTACAAAAACAGTGTTGCAAGTTTGAGATATAAGAATACTTGCAATGCAGAATACATTTTTTACATGAGCAAAATAGGCAATGAGCCTTAAAGCTTGGAACAACGGTACTTAACTTCAAAAAATATGTTGGGTTATTCTACTTCAACAAAACAAAAAATTATCGTTCGATTATGGTAAATGAAACAATATCAAATTTTATGCCTTCCAACCTGTAAATGTTTATTTCTATGATTGTAAAAATAGTATGTTGTCAATTGTAAAAACAGGCATTTCTGACCTGTCTGTCCTTGGGTTCTCGAACAACAGCGGTTTTCATCAGTTTGTCTTTCTTGCTTTCTTTCTTCGGTCTTTGAAGTTTGGGTTTCGATTTAAAGGGAAGTTCTTTTTGCAAAGATGCAGGAACGACAAGACCTTTAAAGTTGGTTGGTTTTCGCTCGACGGGCTGTGGAATAAGATAATACAGAAAACGCTTTCTTAAACAAGCGACTCTAAAACGTTACAGTGTGGAACAAGCAGACCAAAAAAATAGACATGAGAAAAATTCAATCACAAAACCGATTTTCCTTGGTTATATTGCCAGATTTAAAGAAGCGCTCATACCATGACGATAAAGAATGTTTTTGAAGTGTTAAACTATGATTTTTGTTCAACTTCACCAGAGAAAACTTTTTTGAGGCGAAAAAAGGAGAAATTATGATGAAAAAAGTGCTAGATGGTTACGTTATTATTTTTTGAAATTCAAGTTCTTTGTTATGGAAAATGAAGTTCAGTAAATAGAGAATGGAGTGTAGAACATTGACATACTTTGTAGAGGGAATCTTCTTGTACTGGTGGCTTCAGTTTCTTCTCAAACCGGAGTTGTCCCACTGTCTTCATTCCACACCACGAGTCTTTGGTTTTCAACAGTAGATTATCTACAGTTACTTGCACCTTTGGTATCTGAATTGATAAAATTTCACATTAGGAGTGTGGACACCACAGTATCTTAATTGTCTGATATTTGTAACTAATAACCGCTATTTGCACCAAATAAATTCATGTGCGTAACTTTAAACGAGAGTTTTTTGAAATAAACTTGAATAAAAAAAAATATATTGAATTTGGTTCCGACATAATTCGCTGCCTCAATACCCAATAAGAGTTATACTAACACGAAAACCCTCTGATTAGATGTTTTCCGATGTTTGCGAAATTGACAAACTTACAGGTACGGGATACCAGGTGCGGCAAAAAACAATGTCGCTGGTTCGGACTTTGTCCTCAAATGTGGCCCGGAATGCGCCCGCTGGTCCCAGGTTGCCTTCCTTGTTGGTTCCAGTGACCGCCTTTTTGACTTGACCTCGAATACCGCTTACTGTTCGTATAGCGGCTCCTTCAAATTTCGCAACTTCGAGCGCACTGTTGAACATGTCCTATGAAGTAAAAATTGATCGTTATTTAAATGACGTTTTTTCTTTTTTAAGGGTCAAAAACACACAGCTTTCTTTTAAGATTCTCAGTGAATGCTAACGCAAAATGAGCAATATTAACTTTAAATATTAACTTATAATATTTACCTCAAAAATATATCAATATATTATTTTATATATTTTAGACTAATATTGGTCAAAGATTGCGTAAATTCGAGCATTTTGTTCATGCTTTAAATTTTAAAGTAACATTGTATCTTTGATGTATCACTATAACTAATGTTATAAATGGTGGTTAAAGCACACATTCCAGTGCGAATCATGCTGCACAGTATCACATCTTACCAAAAGCACAACTTTAAACACGTGTATTAGTTTCTTGTGTACCTTAACGTAGCACGTATTCTTGTATATTTTGTAGGGGTAGCCAACCAGCTTTAGTTTCTTTACAAGCTGGGTACTGCAATCTGATTCAAGGATGGTTCCAGTGGCCGCTATGCGGAAGTCAGGCGTACTTCCAGCAATGGACTGCACTCCTATATACCCTGTACCCTATAGAGGAACAGCGTTTCACCAAAAAAGTGTTTCAAAAAAAATTATCATCAAAATGTTTTTTTTAAATATATATGCAAAAGAACATATAATAAATTTTTGCTTTTATTCGAAATTAACGATAGCACGATTCCTTTTGAAACACTGCTGATGATAATGACGTAATGCAAAAAAGTGATCGTTGCAAGTCGCCTAAGCCAAAACGATATTGGTTCTATTGCTTATGCTCAAAAAGTTAAATGCAAACTCTACCGCACGTTAGTTGATAAAATCCAGAATAACACCAGCAGCTTTATTTTCGAAGTAACGCAATAACCATTTTAAGGTAATATGGACTTTACAGCTGATATCACGTTGTTAGTACAAAACACACAAAAGGTTTTTAAAGCATTAATATTAAACCTTACTTGTGGGGTGATCGGGCCCCAGAAATGTGCCCAGCAGTGCATGTGTTCCGGGGTATATTTCAACATGCGCTGTCTCATATTGTGATCTTCCATGAAATACATGGGAAGGGTTTGGTATCGCCTCCATCCTATGGAAACGATAAGCGGATCGCGAGTCTGTGAAAACCCGTTCGTTTATTTCTAAGATGTTTTAAAGTTTTTCTACAAATGTTGAAAATTATTCATATGTCGTGAGACTTGCTGATAAAAATAACAGGTTTTTCACAAGGTATGAAATAGTGAAGGTTGGTAAAATTCCTTTGCGACCTATCGCATTTTTTGCTTTACTATTTAACAGAGTTTGTCTAGGCGATAACTTTTACAAATCACATATTCGACTCCTTACATGATTCAATACTTTTTGGCGCAAAACTTGTTCAGCAATTAAGTGCTAATTTAAAAAAAACAATCTGCCAAATTACTTTTGTATACAGTACATAGACGTTAGGGAACAATAAAAACATATTGACTGGTGAACGAGAAATCGTTTTCGTTACAAATACCTTTAGGATTCTTTTGTACCATCTGTGTCGCTTGATGCGTGTTTTTATATAACCCATGTTGCTCTCAGCGGCGAGCAAACCGCCGAGAATTAGGGGATAATTGGGATTGAAGTTGGAGACAAATTCACTAGGAACATCGTGGATCTCGGCGCGAACATACAAGCCCGGTCTGTAGAAACGAAAGTGTCAGTTGTGGCTTAAAACAAAGCATTGGAAACACTCACATTTTCAATTTTTTATATCCTAAAAACATATATACATATTTAATTTTGTGAAATCGAATCATGTTGGTCGTATTTAACAACTATCGGCTGAGTACCGAGGTATAAGGGCGTGTTACCCACAAATACAAACGAAACCACATCGAAGAAATACGGATTCCATTTATAGCAATTTTTCAAAAACAATAATAATTTCATAAATCTGGCACGATATAAACGCACAGGGAAATGTTGGTAAATATAAAAGTTACGTTTAATTGTGACAGAAGAACAGAACAATTAAAATACAATATGCCCGGCAGCAACATAAAAATAGTTTTACAGTGCACTAAGACCAGCCAGGACGTTTTACCGACCATAGCACAGGTTTTTTCCGAAACGATTATTTGATAAAACTGTTTCCTAAAGCATTTATATGCAGCAACCGCAAATAAAAAATGGATTAAAAAATCAAATACCACCTAAAGCTCAAACAAACATCGAAATAAACGTAAGATAAAACCCCGACCTGAATCCTTCATATTGAATCCTGTTCTCATCATCCATGTCTTCAAACTCCTCTCTGTTCATCCTTGCTTGTTCTTCCATCTCTCTCTTCACGTCATCAAATAAAGTCGTGTCCTCCTGCGGTACAACGAAGTTTGTAAAGCTTTTCGCAAGGTTATGGATCTATTGCACATCATAAATATTCCTCGCCGCAAGCAAGCTCCCGTATGTACAAAAACACCCTGTTTGCCTGGGCTGCGAAGCCTGTAAACCTAATGATCTTGATAGCTGTGATCACCAAGTAAGGACCTGCACAGTGGTGCGATCCTGTCAATCATTCGACTGCATGAAATATTTCTGCGTTGTTACAACGACTCACTTAAAAAATGTTGAAATATCTTTTGATGGTGTTCGTCGTGTTGACCGTTTTTTAAAGACGAATGCGCTTGCGTAGGAGTTTTAATAAAAATTCCTAAATTAAAAGTGGGAAGAAATAAAATATACCTTTGCGTTCTTGCCCGACGATTTGTCGACGTCATAATTTCGATCGAAAGCTTCTTTCAATTTTCTCTTTCGTTCCAACCTTTTTTCTTTTAATCTTGCTTCCCTCTCTCGTTTTGTCTGTGAAGCAAGGTAATATGTTACAGACACTGCAAAATGCGTCCTTTAAAGTTGGTTCATATTAACTATATGGCGTTAAACCAATTTTCCCGTAAGAAGTAAGTAAAACGTTGGCGCTACTATCGTTTCATAAGCAATTCAGTTCGTTGGACAGTGGTTCCCAACCTTAATCCTATCGCGTAACACTTCTACGTCCTGCACAGTTGCGGCGAACGACAAAAAATTGGTGCTGACGAGTTTTAAAACAATCTGATAACATTAGGTTTTTACACATTAATTGAACCCTTAAATAAACTGTTCATCAAAGGTTGGAGTACAAGTTTTCTTATTTAGCTTATTTTCATTATTTATATCTTTTAATTTGGAGGTCAAATTGACCGCACCAAACATTTTTGTATAACGTTCTCGAATAACACCTGAAAAGCTTTTGTGTGCCAACGGTTAAGAACTACTGGATCAAATTAGAAAAAGGCGATTATTTACTACATTTTGTGACAAACCTCTTTTTTATTATCCACCCTTATTTCTTCTTCTTCCTGGGCAACGTTTTTCTCCCCAGTTTCCAAATCCTCAAAATCACCGTAGAGTTCTTCATCCTGAAAAAAACACAAGCATTTATTTTACGTCGAATACAAGCAATGGGAAATTCCACTATATGCTTGTGAATGTAATACAATTTCCTGTCTTTTGCGGGACATTTCAAAACAATGAAGAGCTAACTTAATTTAAAAATGAAGCTACCTGATCCAGCAACGCTTCGGCATCTTCCCCTTCCTCCCACTTTCCAGTCACAAAACGATTTATCACAGTCGCCGTTGCCGCTGAATCTGCCGACCAATCACGAACTGTCGTTGTGTCACGTGAGCAGTCACGAGAGTTTTGCCTGTGACTGGCAATTACATAAAAACAAAAGAACACATCAGTTTAAAAAAAATGAAAAAAAAATTTAAATCCACATTTCAATTAAATTGAATCAATTTAATATCCATTACCTCGGAATTTATTACGCAAGACCAGTAATGTTTACAGGCAGGCAAAATACGTTTAATAAAAACAAATAAAAAAGGGGGCCTTGCGCATGTCAAATGACTTGGGAGTTTTACATGTCAAACTGCCGTTTTTATTAAACTTTTGTTTAATATTTGATGATATAGCTTACCTTATTTCTATGTCTTGTTCTTGCTTTGGAACTTTAAACAGTCCACCAGCAAGATCTTTGTCTTCGTCTCCGCTACTTAAACCATCTTCGGTTTTGGACTTTAGTTCTGTCGAACCATAAACCAACCGGCGAAGACTAGCAGAAGTGTTTTGCCTCTAGAAAACAATATTGAGTTGAAGACTCAGTTAGCTCAAAAAGTAGATTTTGCTGGGTTTCACGAAATATCGGTGGTAAACAAGGCATGCCAACACTGTTATGTTGGAGCAGTGGTTCTAGTTTTTCGTGTGTGATGCACTATAATGATATACATGGACCAACTTGGTACACCTGTCTGCAGATTCAACCAAAAAATTATTTTTTATTTAAATTGTCACGCGCAGCCCTTGGAAACGTAAAAGACTAACAATTAGAGAACTATTGTATTAGCAACTAAACTTTCTAAATTTCATATTGTTGTAAAAATCCTAACAACCAACCAAACTTTTATGGAGAAGCTTTTTTCTTCAGAAACATTTGTTGCTCAGAAACATTACCTCAAAAAATGCAAGTTCAGCTTTTTTCTTCAAGTTTGTTTTCCAGTTTAGTGATGAAGAGTTAATTTCACCAGGCGAAGATTTTTCAACATCAGTTTTTTTCTCATTTGTTTCCTCAACATCTGACTCCGATTCATCCCCATACTCATCCTCTTCCTCATCACTTTCCTCTTCCATCCCACTGTCACTTTCATCATCTGAAAGTTGAACACATTTTTACATCTGTGACGAGTGTTGGTCGCATTAAATTTTACAGAACAAGCATAAAAGTAATTTGTTTCAATAAAGTTGTCTAATTTTAATCCTACAATGCTAAACTGAAACAAACATTTTGCTCCTGCAAGTTAGTAATCGAAGCTGATTTTAATCCAAGCACATCCTAAGATTATTTTAAAGAGAATGGTCGTAACTCTAAATTTATGGTCTTAACTCTAAATTCAAAATTTTTTAGTGACGCAGTACAAAGACAAATCACACAGTACCGGAGTCCAATTCATCTTCATCATCAGCAAACACTGCCTTCCTCCGAACTCTTCCATCTTCAACAATTATATCTTCTTCTGGCATGTCAATATTTATAAACCTTCAGAAAAAATATTCATTTGTATTGTAATGTCACCACATCATTTTGCATCGAATACAGCTGGATAATCTACATGGATGCAATATTGTGAAATTGTTCGTATTGATCAAAGACTCTTTTTTCATCAAAACATTCATGTACTATGTTGTGTGAACAGTGTTAATTTGCAAACACCGAGAACTTCAAACAGTTCTTTCTTGAACTTGATATCCCAGTTAGTGTTAAACATTGGGTATGTGAATATCCAGGCTTGGTAATGGTGGATTAATCAGAAAATAACTATAGAATGTTTTACCAATGATATATACTGCATGTTCTAACAGAGTTTTAAAAAAAGCCTTTTACAAATTGTTTCATACTGGCTACCAACCTCTCTGCATCTTCAGTGGTAACAGTTTGGTGTCCCTTAAAAAGCGTGACACCACTGTCAGCCAACTTTGAATCAATGGTCTTTGAGGATTCAGCTAGCAATGACATCATAGGATTGGACATGCCATTGTCTTCCTGTGATTAAAGATATGAAGAATTGTTATAACATACAGGATTCAATGGAACAATCCAAGGCGTCTGATCAACAGACCACTGTGACATCAATTTGTACACAACTCTTTAAAAAGTTCACTGACACAAATTTTTTGTCAAATAACAAATGATTATACACTTACCAATTGTGTGTGCATAATTATTTTGCTACAAATAGCATGATTCAATATGGACTTAAAACTACCTATTTGCTTCAGTAAACAAACAGTGTAAGTTTATCTACCACAGCAATTAATTTCTTTGCAAAGTTCGCATAAAATCATCCATTGCTTTTTGACAATTGGTGATTTTACCTCCTCATCTTCGGCATGTTTCTCTCCACCATCAACATCAATATACACAGCATCTTTATCATAAACTATCCCACCTACTCCGGACATGGGGGCATACATTAATCTCTCTTGGATGTTTAGGGATCTTTAAGCAAAAACAAGAAATTGTTCATATTTCACCAGAGGAATAGCTGGTCTGGATAACAAAATGAAAACAATAGTTTAAGGTGTTAAGAACAATTTACATTTTATTGTTTTAACCTCAGATAATTGATAAAATATCCTTTTTCACAGAAATGTGGAAACATTAATTTTTCAAGGTTAAAGTCTGTTAACTTTCCTTTCAAGACAAATATTTCACCATAAACATCATCTCACTGTCTTGTTCAAATATATTTTTAATTTAAGTTAGATAGGATTGTTTAGCAATAAAATTAGAAAATGGTTGGGATTAATCAATGACAGTATAGCTTTCATAATTGTTTGTGAAATGCAAACCAACAACGACTTTCATAAAAAATATTTCAACCTTCTTTGTTTTTTATCCCCTCGGTCTGGTAATGGACATGGATCCGTAATTAAAGAAACATCAGCAAGCTTTTGATCTCCTAAACCTATGAATTATACAAAAATAAGTTTAGTTATTGACTTCTCTTAAATGCAGCACTGTTGGTCCAACCAAAAAATACCAAGGTATGTAAATAATACATTAAGTAAGAGTTTGATGAATGCAATATAACACCTAAAATTTTTTTCAATTAAGGTATTTTGTTAAAACAATAAAGTTTACCTTGCAGTCATTTTGACCCTAAACCCACAATTAATGACCAGGAAACATACAAAGAAACACAAACTTATGTGGGAATAATATATATATATAAAGATAAACAACTCAGTGATGAAGTATATAGCAGAGTCATAAATTTATGACTCCTATACCCAAAACAACAACAGAACTCTTAAAAATCTTTAAAACCTGGAATATGGACAGATGTGTTTGCTTTCAGGTGAGTTCCTCTTACAAAACCATAAAGAGAAATATTACGATTGCCCTCTGGATGGCAACGCAGTTGTTCAGGATCTGTGATATCTTCCATTCTGAAACAAAAGTTTTCAAGATTTGTCTAAAGAGGATTGTCCTAAGACATTGCCTTGCAAACAGCTATCTTCAAATAAAATACTGTTTATGCTTTTCTTATTGGAAGTAATTCAAGATATATAAAAATTGAAAGTTATGGTGTGATTTAGTCAGTTGTGTGTGCTGTACCTGTCAGATAATATGTATGGGTGAGTGGTTCTCCAAATTAAAGGACGGAATTTCATGACACTGATAAAGCGACATAGATTTCGGATTTCAGTTTTCTGGTATTCACCATACACCATGCCACTGAGGTAGAACAGCTTTGCGCCCTACAAAAAACAGACTTGGCACTTACACAATATAGCATTTTTATTTGGGAAAATAAGTTTAAAACTTGAAAAACAATTTACAATACAATTTCATGAGTTCTTACATTTCAAATTGAAACTGTTTAAATTTCAAGGAGAAATTTTTATTATAACTGAAAAAATTAACCTGGTACAATTCAGTCCAAAATCGATGCTTGAGTTGCTTCTTGGCTTTTTTGATAGCTTTGGCTTGTTTGAAGTTATCAAGATGTGTTAGGACACCCATTACCTTAGGAAAACCATGAACCTGAACAACATATAAATTTATATTCATACAACAATATTTTTTTTAATAATATTGTTTAATTACTTGACAAATGTTTAAAAACTCAAATGTTTCCATCTCGAATCCAAAGCTTGCATCAATCAGAAGTAAAATCTACAGAATATGAAAAAAGAATTTGTATCCCGTCACTACTTTTTATACCATACATGCTGAATCTATGTAATTGGTGGGCGCCATGGTAAATGTTGCATTCAATCACCACAGTCACAGTGTGTCACAAAAGAAAAGCATATATATTAGTGTTCAAATCTTTACATGTTAATTTCTTTTATTGTTATATTTGGAAGTTTTATATATATCTATTTCCCAAAATATCCTTGTTAATTCCACAAATATCTTAACTAATCTCTAATCCTAACAATTACCAGGTCAGCAACTTTTGCAAGATCAATCATTGAGGTTAGATCATTGTTACATTCTATTATTGTCAGCCTTCTTTTCTTTCCAGATACAACAGTTACCGGTCCCTGAAAATATAAAACAGTTGTCAAGTAATTTGCCTTTTAACTTTTATTTTAGGGTCATATACCTGAATATTAGACAGACGTTGTCTTGTGAAGTTTTTGATGATACATCTCATGAGAGTGGTTTTTCCAACTTTAGGAGGGCCCACGATTGCAACAACAACTGGTGGAGGTTCATTAGGTGCTCGATTAACAACGGGAATATGATGTTTCTTTGCTTTTAAATCCTGTGCACTTAAGAAAAACAAGAATTGGAAGTACAAAATATTTCCATAGGCATCTTAACATGCTGCATATACAAGGTGGCTTTAATTATATTCTAGATAGCATAATGTGTGTAATTTGTGCGGAGTATTTTATTTGCAAATGTTAATGATATGGAAAATGCATGGCAAATAAGCAAAATATACTAAAATTAATTTTTAGCAAGTGTACTTTTTTTCCAATCTGACATTTATTATAGCATTAAAATATATATACTGAGCATTTCTTACGATATTATAGCATAAAAATGAAGATAAACACTTACTGACGAAACGAACGATTTAACTTGTTGGTACTTTGGATAGCAAACGCTTTGGGGTTTCTTAATTTCGTGGCAGCTTCGTCGGAAATATTCTTTTGCTTTTTCTTTTCAGCTTTTCTTCCAGTCTTCCTAATCCGATGCGATTTGCCAGTTATCTCTGTTTCATCCATTTCAAAGTTAACGAATAAGCCTAATGTTTACAACATGTATTCAGTTCTAAATAATCGAACATAGCAGCCAGCTTCAAAACTGTTGTGTGTGACGTCACATTTGCAACACGTGTTTTGCTAAAAATGGTTGGAGGATTCCCATGGGCAGTGCTTTTTCCAAATAAAATTCTATTTTCGATTTCTAAAATCAATCGAAAAACGGAATATTCATTTCAATTGTATTTAGTTTTCCCTGTTATCGCATTTTAAAATTAAAACTACAACATTGTTCGGTCATTTTTAGTCATTATCTTTCAGGGAATTTACCGACTGGTACTGTTTGGATTTGGTTGGTGGAAACAAAATAAAATAAAGGGCATCTATACCGACAGGCAAAAATGGAAGAAAGACTTCAGCGTATGCGGGAAAAGCAAAAAAAGAGAAGGGAGCTTCTTGCACAGCAGGTTTGTTGGTTTACCCTTATTTGTGTTGACCTTCATATAACTTATTTGTGTTGACCTTCATATAACTTGACACTTTTTTTTACTGTGGCCATTTAAGCCTGAACTGGATATGTTTGTTTGTTGTTCTCCTTTTAGCTTGGGGTAGAAAGTGCAGACAAACTTGGTTTAGCATTATCAAGCAAACAAGAGTTTGAGCAGCGTGAAGCTGAAAAAAAGTCGAGCAGCAAGAGACAGCGAGAGAAACAAACACATCAATCATCAAAATCTTCACGGTTGGATAGTTCTATGACCGAAAAGGTGTTTTAATTTTACTTCATTGATCTAATTGTTCCACTGTCCCATTTAGCCTATATAGCAAGTAGTAACTTAAGCATTAAAGCTGTTTTGTCAAGTGCTACCCAGATTGGAAAAAATGTCATGCACGGAGGATTTACTGATAATCCATGCAATAAAAATCAGGTAATAGATTAGCACACAAAAAACATTGCGTCCGTGCAATTAACGATTGTCGAAAAAAATCCTCTGCGCAAATAGCAAACTTTCCAATCTGGAGTCCTACCCGTTCAGACAAACATGGCTATCAATTAAATAAATAGTTAGACTAATTTTATGTAAAGTGGTTTATCTTTGCCATTATCTGCAAAACTTGAGATTGTTAGATATTTGTTTTGTATTTAAAAGTTTTGTATTTAAATTGTTAATCTGTAGTTTTTTCATCAGAAGAAAACAATTGAGCACACTGAAGCTGTGTATAAAGATTCCAGCACATTTTTAAAAGGAACACAAAGTCTAAATCCCCACAATGATTATTGTCAAAACTATGTGGACACTGGACAAAGGCCTCAAAATTTCATCAGAGATGTTGGACTTGCTGAAAGATTCGGGGAATACCCCAAGTTAAAGGACCTTATTCACCTGAAAGATGAAGTAATCCGAAAGACGAATACCCCACCCACATATTTGAAGTGTGATCTCAAAACATACAACCTGCACAAACTAGGGTATTTTTGTTTTGTTATACCAAAAGTGACAACTGAAATTATGGTAAACTTTTTGTTTGTGCTTCTAGTTTCAGTTTAATGCAAAATTATTGACAGGAAATTTGTTTATATAGAATGAAACAAACAATTAAACAATACAGGCACTTGTTAAATTTAATTGCCAACAACAGTTACGTAACTTGCCAAATGTAAAATACTGTAGCACATTTCTTGTTTGATGACGGTATATGCAAAGTGTTCTTATTAATATAGGAACAAGTTTGATGTGATTGTGGTTGAGCCACCATTGGAAGAATACAAAAAGCAAGCAGGGCTGCCTTTGACAGGACAAGAAACATCTTGGCAAGATGTAAGTGAAACCATTTGATTATTTTATTGTTTTTGTGTAATGTAATACATTACATACTTTAAACCCTGTGTCTACAAGCCAATCATATCATGCAATCTAACTGCATTCCTAGCTTTCTTGTGCTAAAATGTGGATGGGTTGTTTTTTCTATCACGTCAGATTTACACAATATTCGTTCCTTTCATTAATTTGCATTCATCAAAAGTATAACGTGGTCAAGGTGTTAAACAGCAAATATTTCCACGTTTACTGTTATTATAAGTGGCTGATCCAGCTAGACTGCAATGCCTGGGCTGCCAAACCTGCAAACCAAAACAATCATGATACGCTGTGATCGCCAAGTTTGGGGCGATCCTGCCAATCATGCCATTGCATAAAATATTATTGTTATTATAATTACTGTATATATATTATATATAAAATGTAACAAGATCACAAAACTTATTTCCTCTCACTCAGGTATTTAATTTATGAACTTGATGATTTCTTATAACTCAGGTTATGGGATTGGAAATAGAGACAATTGCAGCTCAACGATCGTTTGTGTTTCTTTGGTGCGGTTCGTCTGATGGTTTGGATCACGGCAGAATGTGTCTTAAAAAGTGGGGTTTTCGAAGATGTGAAGATATCTGTTGGATCAAAACTAATTTAAAACAGACTACCAAGTCATTGATTGATGAGTCATTGTTTGTTCGAACAAAGGTAGTCTCACTCAGATACAAATTATGGAATGCAGAAAAGTGTAACTAACAACAGAACCAACCTAACAAGTAAAATTATAATAAATAAAGAAAGGATGTTTGAGTGACAAAGCCAAATATGAAACAAATATTGTAAAAATACTATTACGTTATCCATAAACTAAGTTATATTATTTATTTTTTTCGATAGGAACACTGCCTGATGGGTATAAGAGGGACGGTACGCAGAAGCACAGATGGAGATTTCATTCATGCTAATGTGGATATTGGTAAAATAAGCATATGCATAAATTCTTGAAACATTTAGTACAACTGAGATTTTTGTGTGCATAGCTGTTTGGTTAACACTCATTTGTTTATCCAAGATTTGATCATAGAAGAGGAAAAAGAACCCGGTAGCACTGAAAAACCAGAGGAATTGTTTCATATTGCTGAACATTTCTGTTTGGGAAGAAGAAGGCTTCATTTGTTTGGAAAGTAAAAACACATTACTCGTAACTTAGTATAGAGATATACAGATGCATATGCTGACAAGAATCTGTTAAAATCACTAAATAAACAATTGTGGATATTTGTTTTTCTGGTTTGTTTTAAGTTGAACTGTTTTAGGTTTTGTTTTGGTGCAGATTACATTTTTTTTACTGCCATGATACCAATAATATATTTTATTGCAGTGACACCACTATCCGACCTGGATGGCTTACGATCGGTCCAGACTTAATGAACAGTAATTTCGATCCCGAAACATATTCCAATCATTTCAGACCAACAGAAGAAAATCCTAATTCACACCTAACAGGTATATATATTTTATGCTATGAAACTTTTAGGCTGGTTATTCTGCAAAAATCGTCATTAAACTAACGAAAACATTTGCTTTAAAATATATGAAACATGATGAATGTTGCCGGTCTTCTTCTTGTAATTAACAACTGTAAACGGAAAAAATAAAAGCATGTTTCTATGCTAGTTACTGTAGCCGCAGCACCAAATACTTTCATGAATTGTTGACCTACTTACTTCTCACAAAATGTGATGGCGACGCAACCAAAAAATGTTGCCTTTTTCGGGGGATGCGACAAAACGTGTTGATGTTTTTCGAGACGAATTCCCTTTTTCGTAGAACGATAATTCGTTTATTTTGTTACTACAACAGCTAAAAGACCACGTTGTTCGATACTGGATAAAAACCAATTAAAATCCTCCAAAAAAAGTGTAGGATTGAGGCGCCTTAACAACACTAAATTAAAACGAAATATAACCTTTGGTAACCACTGACTTAAACTCATATTCTTTTTGTCAAGGATGTACAGAAGAAATCGAACGACTAAGACCCAAAACCCCACCACCAAGAGATAAGAAAAATGAACGTGGAGGTCACGCGAACTCCGGAGGGAGGGGTGGAAAGGGTCGTGGGGCCCCGCAAGCCCGTCTAAATGACGGTGTTGGAACGTCATCTGACGGCCCATACTCTGCATTTGGGGACCCCAGAGACGACGAGGGGAGGTCCTTTCGGGGTCTGTCACGAAGTGGGTCGTGGAAAAGGGACAGGGGATGGAGAGAAGGAGGTCGAGTGGATAACAGACGGAACAGCGACAGACAGGGATTTTGAGTCACAATGCGGGTTGAATTGATTGTATTGCGATGCTGCTGCGCTATTGCCACGGAATGTGGTTCTGGACTTTTTACCGACCTTGAAGGTCGCTAACTAACAAATTGAGTTACGTGTGAACATGCGTATATTGTATTGTTTTTCGCACGTTGAAACGCGATAAAAAAAGAACCGTCAACTTTTACCATTTAAGTACTTGTGACATGAAAAATCAAAATCAAAACAATTTAAACTATGAAATGGTCATAACTTTTACATATTTTTGGCGAAACAAGTAGCTTGACATGGCCACAGGTTTCTGAGATACAGCAGATGAAATATACATTTTAGACCGTTGCGTACGAAATCTTGCGAAAGCGAGTTTATTGTTAACGTCATAGAAGGGGCTTTAGTTACGCGTTCGAATGGAACACATTGTAAGACAATGGTTTTGTGGTTTTGCATCAACAAGAGCACAACAAACGGATTTTAATTGTTAGTTTAAGCTGCAAACAGATGGTCGATGATTTCACATATTAGGTCTTGTTTAGTTTCGTGATAATAAAACTGTTACTGGGAAAGGGTGCTTTTGTGGTCCAAGCATTTCGGATTTCATATTTTTACAGTCTTATGAAGTCAAGGCATTTTTGATTGATAACGTCAAACAAAAGCTTTTCAAAAACACGACAGAGTCGAACCGTTATTGGTTTACTTATGGCGTCAACTAGTACCTTTTTAAGCATTGTCGTTTTGTTCACTATACCGACAGAACATAAGTAATCAAACTTTAAGGATGGCAAAGATCGCCGAGAAAAAACGACAAAGATAAGAATATAATGGGACACAGCTATCCAGTCACTATCTAGTGTTCAAGTTCATGATCACAACAATCCGCCGCAACTAACCACTGTACATGTTTCGCAGATGAAAGTCACCACAAAGGTGAGGTTAAAGTTATAATATCACACCAAAAATGACGCCATGTAATGTCACTGAGCGAGGAAACGCACCATTTCCGTTTTAACAAAGTATAGAGTAATATCGTTGCTGATATACTTCTAATTTGCCAATAATCAGCAACAAATAAGCTTTTGATTTGTGACGTCACAGTCGCATAATATTTGTGTGACGTCACAGCTTGCGCCGAAGTTTCAGGTGACATAATTTATGGGTATTCGTCATCTACAATACAAGGCGCCTTCCCTATGCAAACAAGGCATTTTTTGACGCTATAACGCCTTGCATGACAATAATTTCGCTCCATCGAAAAAGGTACTTTTTGTTTTACGCATAGCTGCTGCCATGACCCTGTCACATGCACTTTAAAGCACACCTACATAGCGCAAACTCTCCCAATCATGAAATCCTGCACAGGATTGCGTTTCGAAACTGAAAACGGATAGCAATAAGTGGAATGGAAAGCCAAATGCTTACTGCTACAACCTATTTCCAGATAATCTGTGACGTTAGTATACTAAACTTGCTGCAATGACGTTGTCATTACAACTACCAAATAACACACCACACTCTTGAAATCATTTTCTTGCAGTAAATTTAAACCAATTTATCACCAGCACTGCAATTCAACAACACAAATTAGCGAGAATTCAATTTTTCCGTCTGCATTACTCGGTTGAACATCGGGAAATGCAACATCAATACCACACTGAGCATGGTTTACAACACAAAGCAAAGACGAACATGTACAAAGTCATTTATATTAAGTGGTAAGAGGGCTTCTGAGAAGAAACATTACACGCAACTTGTGAAACCGAATTCCTCTTTGTCTGAAGAAACTGTGACAGCCAATCCTCAACAAAACAGTAAAGGCGCAACCATTCCCAAACAAATTTGTACAGTTGTCGTTGACAGGGCATATGCTATATCTGCAAAAAACACCAAAATTGAATGTTTTTAAATAGACATTCTTGGTTCCACAATAAAATTACTTTTGAAATGATAAAAAAAAACATTATGATGTACATTACAAAATATATATTATTATTTGGAATATTAAAAGTGGTGACTTCTGATGATTCTCAACTGGGCTGGGGGGTGAAAGAGGTTAATGTAACATTTTAAAGAGATTAACAAGATTTTCTTATAAAACACAAGTTTTGTTGTGATTTGTGGACGAATAATGGATGATTTTAATTAGGGAATTGATATTATTGTGACAATCAGGGTGATAATTTTTTTCTGCGTGTCGAACATCTTGAGAAAAATTGTCGTGCGTGTCGAATAGTAAAAATGTCGTATCATGTAACTAACGCATGAAAACGACCAGGCTTATTTCGATTACAGAATTATTGTACTTACATAAGTTTAGAATACACGTTGAAATAACGACAAAACAATTAAAAACCTTGCATGTTGTAGGGTGCTATGAATCCTAAAATCGGATTAAACGAAAAATGCCACGTATTCGGTAACAATGCTCCTTGTTTGGAAACAATGGTTTGTTCAACGAGTTTATTCGCTGAACGTTAAAGCAAGTGCTATCTGTTTTTTTTTTTTGTTCAAAAATTTATTGCGGTTGCGTTTATTTATCAATCTAAACTGACAAATTTATTTTGGATTGGGATCTCAAACGGAAAGGCCATTAAGTTTACAACACTACGCAACCGTTCAGTTAAATGCTGTTTTTTGATAGAGACTCAAAATACAAATTTCTACCCAAAAAATTGTTTGTGAAATTAAACGACTTATACATGCACCAACGTCTTCGAATCACGTTTACCACCAGCATGTACTGCAAAAAAACTATATACATGTAAATAGGAAAATTGTTGCCGTCCAAACTTCAAAAAAAAACTAGTAAGATCGATGTGAATATTGCAAGATTGGCGATACGTTAGGCTAAATAGAGTAATTATAGTAATTCAATTTATGGACTTCGGTAGACAACAATAGCGTTGGTCTGTTCGAGGTACTGCATAGCGGTAACTTAACATTTATTCACGCCGCCCGTGTCCAACAGTGGCTTCGCGTGTCGAACACTTAGAATGGCGAAAAAGGCATAAATCGGCACCCTGGTGACAATATTTAGTTTAAACTTATTAGTAGAACTGTGTACCAAATGCCTTTGTAAAATTTTAAGCCTCTTAAAATTGGTTTTGACCTCTTTCAATTGAGTGAAAACCAATTTATAAAGGTAAAAAAACAAAAGAGTTTACTAAATTTAGCTTAAATCAGCTGAGAAAACATCATAAGGGTAAAACCTTACATCATCGATATCGATTCCTGTTTTTCCTTTCGAAGCTCCACCTTTTGTATGTGAAACGCTACTTTTATCATAAGTATATTCCTCGTCGGAACTCTCAATGTCAGATTCCTCCTCACTGTCACTAATTTCATCAGTGTTTTGTACAGGGGCAACACCACCATCAACATCGCCAAACTCAATGTCATGATCATCATCTTGCGCAAATGTGTCATTGATTTTGGCTGCAAAAACAAGAGTTTAAAGTTGTTGTTTCTTCACATCTGGAACGTTCACGCAAAACCAAATTTTTACAAGAAAACCACAAAATATTTATATTTGTGATTTAGCATTTTCTCTTGGTGCACAAAGAAAGTCAGTTGCAAGGAAAAAAACTAATATTGTGGCATTTGCCAAGCAAACTTACCGCTGTCTGGAAGTTCACCATACAGTTTCAAATTCCTCGCCTCATCAGCTGTGTATTTCATTATTACATCGGCCTTGTGATCCTGGTAGTCACGCAACCCAATCAAAATAATGTCAGACTGATTGATCCATACCTATCACAAAAAATGGGGAAGTACATTAGAAATGCTTCAGAACAGATATGTCGGTAAATTTTTCATCTTTAGGACCAAAAATGATCAAATATTTCATACATGGGCCAATGGGATAGAAGAATAAATACAGACAAAGGATGTTGCATCACAGTTCTAAACCTATTTACAATAATTAACATTTAAAAGCCATAACCAAACAGCAAAAACAAAACCTGCACTGAAATTGCAATAAATAGTGTGAACAGTTTTCTAGAGGCCAATTTTTTTCCGAAGTTTTCTAAAGGCCAAAGTTTACTTTTTTCCGAAGTTTTCCTCGTATGTGACACAGTCGTTTTGTTCCATCAAAACATAATGCTTCTAACCTTCCATTTCCAAGCATTTTCAGAACCTGCATGATCAAGAAATTTAAGAATGCAATTGTAATTTTCCAACATGAACCAAAACTAAAATAAACCAACCACACAAATCTGGTTCAAATAAATATTATCAATATAATTATTTTTGTCGTTTTAGAGTTGATGTGTTACTACAAGAACAATTGTTGCTGGTTTAAATTGTTTATTTTATAAATACACACTGTGCAAAAAATAACCTGGGCATATTCCTGTCCGTCTTCTTTAAAAACAAGCTCTCTTTTTTCGCGATCATTCTCATTCTTTCCACGTCTCCTATTTTTACCTCCCTTTCCTAAAGAAAAACACAAATATAAACATAGTTAAAATCACCTAAATGTTAAGAAACATCAAAACAAATACATTTACTTAAAGCTGCCTCATCTTATAAATCCAAGCAAACATCCTAAAATAGAAAACTTGGTTTCACTAATTAACATGCTCAGCAAAATTTTGCATATCCGCATATATCTCTGATTACTTTAGGTTAAAACAGTTTAAACATTGTTTGAATGCAGCACAGCAAATATTAGGGCAAAAATAAAAAAACTGATATACATGCAATAAATGCTGTATGGCCAAAATGTTTTAGCCTACCTTTATTCTTTGGCATTTTGCTTTTTTATGCTTGTAGTGTTGAGTACTCCTCTGGTAAAGTGCTTGGTTAACAGCAATAGGATAACAAGTTGTTCTAGACCATAACTAAACATAAAACACTGTTACTGAAGCTGCCATTTTCATAATATAAAAAACCAGAAGAGTCTATTTTTATCACAAACATAAACTTCTGTTCATAGGAATTAGTTTAGTCGGTAAGCTTGATATCCAGGTTTGTGGGTCTTTAGGCGACTATAACAAAGGCCCAAGCATAAAAAACATTACTTCTCATGCAGAAATTGCAAAATAAAGACATTGTATTGAAATACACCGATCATTTTAAAGTATTAAACATATTCCTTTTATTCATACATAGCCATCAACTAAGCAAAAAACACTCCAAAAATTAACAGCATCAGTTCCACAAAAATGCTTTTGTTGTTACAAGATTAATCATCTTTTTGGTACAAGTCCAAATTTTTTTGTCTCATTGGGGCCATCGGCCATACGGAACGGGAGAGACTTAAAAGATAGATCAAAACAATCGAATAAACAATTCTTACGTTGGGAGATACAGAATCAAATAAATACACTCCACAAATAAAAGCGCACGAAAGCGCACGTAATCATACCACCACAAGCCTAAAATTAAGGCTTGCTTCTTGTTTGGCTGATCTTGGTATTCTGGCGTCCATGTGAAAGCATGAAGATGCTTTTACACCGGGTCACAAAGTTTACTCCAAACTTGATCCACATATAAGCCTTATGTAACATAGACATCAGTGCGAATATTGAAGCTACGATTTCGTGTAGTGTTTTAACTCAAATGTATAACCAAAAATAACAGGTTGTTTTCCTGTTCACATTTAATCATTAAAATTCGCACAGATTTCTGTTTTACACATACTTAAATGTGGTTCAAGTTTGGAATATACTTTGTGACCCGATGTAGTAGTATCTTCTGACTAATAAGAGTGTCTGTGCCCGGTAGTCGTCAAAACGTACAATTTCAGATAGGTTTCTTTGCACGTTTTAACTATTTTATACCTTAATTAACACTTTCTGTACATATATTTTTTATGATTTACTTTTCATTTTAGATTTGACAAAAAGAATAGTTGGCACTGTAGAATAACTTCTTAGTCACAACACCGCTACACTACAACATATTTTTTTTGGTTCCTCTGTCCAACCATTTGTTATGTATTAACGATCATAACCTTCCATCACAAAGACAAAACCATGACAAAACTGTTACGTGCACTACTTGTCATATGGTGAATATGTATACAAAACGTCATATTTCTCATATGTTATGTGTTTTCGTGACATCAACTGTATTTTTATTAACGTCGGATAATAATGACGCCCTGAACCCGTATCGACTCATTTACGGCGAGCGTACTATTCGCTCGAAGACACGGAAGATATCTAAATATCCGGCAGACCTATTTTATTACTAACTTCCAGCAACAAGCTGTCTTTTCAAATGAGTCAATGATTAATCCGAACTCAAATGAACCTGATATGCATTTTTTATATATGCCACATATCTTTGGGTGAAAGACATTCAATGATTTGGGGATCCTGACATTAGAGGATTCGAACAGACAGAGACTTTAGTACACGTGGTTTGTAACGTTTTATTGTTAATACTCGTGTGATTGTTACTTATGTATTAAACTGATAGTTTGTCTTAGGGTTGGAGTGTAGCCTTTTTATCAGGAGTCAGATATACGGCTGTGTTATTATTTTGTGTAGACGCTTTAAATTATAACGCCCCTCAAATATTGCAACGTATGGTACAATAAGTAACGCTATTTGGGCGTAGAGTTCCAAAGTGATTTTCTGTTTTAAGGCAAATATGCCTTGGGTCAAATACAAGTTCAGATAAAAGTCGTTCTTTTTCCGTGTCGTAATCCTCGTAAATCATTTTTCTTCTTTAGTCGTGCATTCGTACGCTATAAAGTTCAGCAGTCAAATGTTTGCTCATAACAACTGCACACTGTAAATTAGCTGCCGTGTGCTTAAAGTTGCAACAATCGGCTTTTGAACTTTTCAGCTCGTTACCCATTGACCGTGTTATTTTGGGATTGTGAGATATTTCGGTAAATGTGATGACTATGAAATTTGTTTTTGTATAGATGGGCCTCACGAGCAACTATATTTGCATTGGCAATTATAGACTGGTACATTGATAAGGAAAAGGTTATTTCGATTACTATTAGGGCGCTCTTCTAAAAAAAGGTTGTAAGTTTCAACGTTTTGGTTGGTATGCAGCAGCCTTCATCCGAATGTGGTTATATCCTGTTTTTGAAAACGCATTTTAAAATCCTTTCCAGAATGTTCGAATCAAAGTTAAGCATTTTTACCAAATCCTATATTTTCAGCAAAGGTAGCGTAAAGATGTTAATTAACGCTTTTATTATTATTTCATACTCTAGAAACATACGCGCAATAAAAATCGACATGCTCAGACCACGGTGTTGCAGTAATTTGAGTCTATTTCGGTTTGAGTTGCTGGGATTTGCGACTCTTCGGTTGCCTCCCCATGTAAGTTGCTCATTTCGGCTCTCTCTCGCGAGTTGATTCGTCGAAAACTTGTCGCCTGGACGAGGCCATGTGTGGGCTCACCATGGTCGTTGTATTTCAGTCGGAGAAGCCCGACAGAAAGCTGCTGCTCTCCACTCTGCGAAAGATCAAATTTAATGTTGCGATTATTCGTATTTTTTGCGACATGTTGTCCACAACGGTAAACCGTTTCTTTTCTTATTTTTGTTATCACTGACGATTTGAAATGCTGCAGTGCGATGGGGTATAAAGAAAGAGAGCGATTTTTTGTCTGACATTAGGCAGCAGGGTTTTTAAACAAATTGAGTCCGTGGACCACCAGGCCAATGCAAACTCTGTTGACGCCCAAATGCCAAAGCAATACTTGGAAAAGCACAAAAATATTTTTTTATTTTTGCATTCATTTGTAGACCGCAGCCGTTAGGTCGTTGTGGAAAAGCTCATTAATCCCCAGATACAAGAGTCAACGTAAGACTCCCGCGAACAACAATTTGAAAAACATATCGTTTGCAATACCTCTTACTTTCTTGTGTAATTTGCTCTTTGATTTAACAGCAAATCGGTTCGTAGAGTGTAATTTACAAGCCACTCAATGATTATTTAATATACTTAAAAACTACATTAATAGAAAAATATGTTTTCGGAGTTAAAATCTATTGGCTTGTATATAAGACAGTTATATTCCGCTAAAAAGCAGCGTAAGTGTCTGTCAAAAACAACGTAAGCGGAGTAAGCACACCTATACAAAGAGCTCTCCTCTGTCTCAAGCACGCGTGCACCAAAAGCCCTTCGCATAACTGACTGCTCAATAGAATATTTTAAAACTATTAGAATAGTTTGGTAGTTTCAAATGCATATCCAGTAAAATATTAGAATTTATTTACCCGAGGACTCCACTTGGCACGCATCGGTAAGCTGTCTGTGTCCTGTACGCTACGGGTTCCCCCATTTGTCGACATTCCAATGGAAACTTGTGACGGAAACGACAGAGGTCTTTGTTGCAGGGTTGCTCGCTCAGCTTGCTGCCTTCCGCTTATATCTCTGTATTAAAAATAATTTCGTTTGTTTCAATTTCCTCATGCTCTTCAAAAAACATTTAAAATTGCTTGTTGACAACGTCCTGCTATCATTGTTTCACATGCAGTTTTTATTTTATCTTACAGGATAGCTTGGTTTCTTCTTGTTCTCGGCCACGATGATGACGATTCCATTTTTTTCGGTGCGTTCATTCTTCTTGCCATGCAAATTAATAATGCGAGAAAGACGAACAAAGTCAACACACCGCACGCGCCTAAATATAAGAAGATTTTAAAACAAAAGATAATAAATGCGGATGCTAAAACGTAGTGTTGCCTACATATCAGTAAAATGCTACAAACTTTTTCTTGCCTGCTATAAGTACAACCATCACTTGACTTTCCGATATTTCGCATCTCTCGCCCCTGAACCACCAGATGGCAGTAGACGGACACCTGCAAAATTGGTAATATCTGTCAAGCGCCCGACCCACATACCTGGAAGAAAACCTAATCGGGATTCGTGTCCGGGACATCCTGGGTTCAAATCCCGGTGTGGTAAAAAAAACCCGACCTTTCTTAATTGTGAATTTTTGTAAACAATGTACGTAATTTTAGGTTTTGCGTAGCAAAAACGAAAAGCATAAAGCTAAATGGTCGTGTACTGTATGAAGTATTTTGTTAGCCCATGTATTTTATTATGTCAGTTTTACTTTTTTCCTTCTGCTTTGCATCCCTTATTCGTGAAATGTGATTACGTATTGGTAATAACAAAAAAATAAATAAAAAACATAGGCGTCATTTGGCTGGTCGGTCATGTACCATGGTATCATGGTATGGGTTCGAATCCCAGTGTGGTAAACAAAACACCAATCAAGTCATTCGACCAATTTAGGCCCTATCCCAAGAAGAAAATCTGATCGGGGCTTGTAATCATGATAACCTGGGTGCGTTTCCTGGTGTGGCAAAAAATACTTTGTAAATCTGGTGACATCGGTCAGGGTATATTTTAATTTGATCAATATTTCAATTTGGAAAGCTGATTAAGATTTATAAGCACAATAACAATGGTTCCAATTCCGGTTAGAAAAAGTCATGCATAGTGTTTATGCATTCGTTTGGGACAAGGCAAGAAAAGCCCACATTTAAATCAACAAAAACAATTAGATTTGGGGTATTGTTGGGGTATACAAACTGGTTGGAATTTCGCGGAGATGAAGACATTGTGTTTCGCATTTTACAAAAGCTATAAATGGGAAGTGGCCAAAGTCGCGTTCATTTGCCTCAGTGACAAAACGGCGGGAATTTAAAACAACAAACTGCAACTAAATTATTTGAATCGAACGCACGTGTATTCGGAGTAATGGCAAGCCTGATTTTTAAATGTGATGGCGAGAAGAAAAGGAAAAACAAAACCGCTTTTAAAATTTAATGAGTGTTTCAACAACGAACCAGCACTGTTGGTTTCCGATGCTGTTATATCTGCATATTCCACCGTTCAAACAGTATGACGCGTTACGACATTCTGATGTACAAACTCCCCATCGTGCGTAGCGATCTTCCGCTAGGTGGCATCTCTGGTGTGAAGAGCAACGATTGCCGCAAAGAAACTTGGTGTCTGGAAAAACGATAGCTTTATGTCGGCCCCATTCTTACGATTTGTATTTATATCGTGATCAATTACAATCAGTGTCACATTTTGGGTTTCAAAATGTGTTTCATTTGGAAAACTGTGTTACATATGGATTGAATAGTTCATAACACTAGAGCTAAACGAATGGAGTTCATGCAAAAGTGTTTGCTGTGGCGTAGATTACAAGTCGGGCCGGGCACTTTCGGCTTGGTTTCGGACTTTGGTTCAAGACAAATTCGGGCTGAATTCGTTGCAGGTTGAATAGTAAAGTCCTATATTACTGCTTTGAACTACGTAGCCCGGCCCGACGGTTTCACTGTTTCGAAGTAATTGTTTCTATTTCTCACCAACTTGTTCCAAAGCCACCTGGACGCTATCCTGGAACATGTAGATTCCTCGTTTTCGAAGGTTTCTAAACGCACCCCTCGTATACGCACTTCTTAGTATCAAGCCTTTGTGTTTAAATCCTATGGAGTAATCGGTATTCAAGGTAATTAGAACCACTGTCATGTCTGCTTGAAACTCCAACGGTTTATCGTACTTTACAACGCCCACGATATGTGCCAAAGGTCCTTCGGACGATTCAAGGATCGATCGAGATAGTTCACAGTACGAAGGTGACCACATGTCCTGGAGGGAATCGTTTTTTGTCACTGTGATGTTCAGAGTGAAAGTGATAAACGCTTTCTGGGAAATCACCGGCCTGTGGACGTGCAAGAATTTTTGATCCAGAAGGTGTCGCACTTTGTCGCAGTTTTTTTCATCTGGGATGGACGCAGTCGTTGTGAGAGAATATGTCAACATCGTCGCATTTGTGGGTTGATTCGAAACCGACCCATTTGGAGCGTCGGTAGTTCCTTCAATCATTTCTGCCGAAGTTGTATAATCAAACTTGTTACTTGGTGTTGTAAAGAATTCAGTCGTTAAAGGGTTTGACAACGTTTTGTTGTTCTGGTCACGGTCAGGAAAAGTGGATAAATTTGGTTGCAAGGTGCCTTTTAGGACGATGGTTTTGAATTCTGTGCTATTATAATACTCATTTGCCTTACTGGTCAACTCGAGGCCACTCTGATTGGTTGAATACGCTTGGGTGAAGTCAAGGGCAGTGGTATTTACAGACATTGGCGTCGTTACTTTTATTTCAGCAGTGGTTGCATCATAATGGATTGCAGAAGTGGAATTGGCAAGTTCTTTCTTTATTGTGGTTGTTTCATAGTTGGTTGCAGAGGTACTTTTATCAGTGGAATTGGCAAATTCTTCTTTTATTGTGGTTGTTTCATAGTTAGTTGCGGAAGTACTTATAGCAGTTGATGTGGTCAATTCTTCTTCCATTGTGGTTGATTCATGGACCTCGGTGACTCCTGTAACAACTTCAAAATGCGTCGTTTGGATGGATGGATTTTGGTCCAAACCATCACCGCTGAAATACTGTGTTGGTTGTGTTGATGTTGGTGATACGACTTTAGTCGTGATGTGTTCGTTCGTGACAACCTCTGATGACGTTGGACTTTCCCGATCAGTAGACATAAACTTATTGGTTGAACTTGTTGTGATATGGCGAGATGATGGAGAAGAAAACGAGATATCTTGGTGCAAAACTAAAATAGATAAACGTCCTTAAAACCCAAGGTAGGTGACCACGAACTCTAACACAGACCGGAAAATTGCTTTTGTCATTATAATTTTTTGAGAACCATAGGCTATGACTTTCATGTATTTGACTCACCAATTCACCATGTGCCAAAATTACCCTATTGTATTTCCGTAATTTATACCTTGTGTAACTTCAGGTGTATCGGTCTGGTACGGGATTGTTACGGCATCCGATACATCCGGGTGTTCTCCTGATGAATATTCCGGCCACGTGGTGGTTTTTGTTTCTTCTACGGTATAAAAAAAAGGCGTTCACCCATTGATTGGTGTAAACGTGTTGAACTATCGCGGCGAAATAAATATTTACAGAACAAGACATACCTGGTCAATAATATATATATATATATATATGTTAATATGATCTATATCGAAGCGGAATCGATTCATGATCTGTTGAAACATTTCGTCTTACTCATCACCATTAAACTCAGGTATATTGGTAGTAGCATGTTGACTAAAGAAGTTTCTCACCTGACGTGTTTAAGGGGAAGATTTTGATTCCCGAAGATCCGCTGAAATTGGTTATGTATATCGGACCTACACTCGCAATACCCAAGTCTTGATTCGAATCTGCGTAAAAGAATTTACAGACTTGTTATTTCTGTGGCGGAACTAATAATTTCACGGTATTCAAAGATTTCATGACGTATTTTATAAAGCAAAAAATCTTGACATGTTCGTAGTTTCAAAAAGCGAATTACAACCAAGCTAATTATAATTATTTTTAGGGCCGACAAAATAACGCTAGAGGCAAGGCGGCAACCAACAACTTGATATTTAAACTTAATTCTTTGTGTTCCCGTCCCCGTTTTCGACGTGTTTTTTTTTATCGACGTGTTAGCGTTTCACTTTACTTTTCCGGATGAAGGTATGTTGTATAACGACTGAAACGTCGTCAAAAAAGTAGTTTTTTTTGCCAGAGGAGCTTTGAAATATTTGTTATTTAAGGCCAGCTGGTCCGTTAAAAACGCAACATGACTAATGATCCGTTATATCTTTAGATGAGGAAACCAAGCACATAAGTTCAATTTAAGCATGTTTCCTCGCAGTAAGCATATTTAAATTTTATAGGACACTGGTCGCGAAAATATGCACAACTTTTCAATATAAGAACGATATATGGTAATCCTGCCTACAACCTCTTTTACTTAATTTTGAAATTGAAAGTTCAAGCACTTTGTGTACAAACAGAAGCTTACCAGTGAAAGTAACCCAACTCAGAAGCAAACATATTCCAAATTCGATGATTTGTTGCCTTATGTTCATCCTGCTACACATTCCTGACAACGCTAATACTTGTTGTAACTGTAAGTGGAGACGCGAAACGATGGCAAATCGAGAACACTGGAATCTGCCTCCTTAATAAGGGAACAAGGGCCCTTCAAGTACTTCGAATTCTCTGCAGGACTTGGACAAGATGTCAGTCGTCGCGACTCAAATAACTGTTTCTTTGTTAAAATGCCTAATTGCCACTGATTAAAAGTCTTAATATTACTAACAATCATTTACAGACGATTTCAGCTTCTTTAAAGCAGGAACTGCTGTCAGGTCGAGTTGCATCGCAGGCGAATAATTAATATCGTCTTATAATAGTTGCTGATCTTCAAAGTCCCGTATCCGCGCGTAAGTCGGATCAGATATCGTACATACTTCCTTATCCCCACCGCTTCCATGTGTTGGACAATAAGTTTTATTTAGCGGGGATATCTTCTTTTGTAATAACTTGGAACAAATTGATAGCAAAATAGTTATAAAAACGGGTTTCACGGTCGATGATTTCTATTTTTCTATTTACATCCCTATGCCGTTACGGGGTTATAATTTACATGTGCTTTGGTTTACGCGCTTGCACACGAAATGCAGTGCCTTTAATCAAATGTGCACCTGTAGTTAAACAAGGCAAAGATAAGCAATGGGTATTAACATTTTCTCGGTTTTGAGCCTGGAATAAAAATTGCATGCAATATCAATGCAAATATGTATACATTCCATTAGTTAAAGCAAGCAATAAATAGAAAATATGTTTGTTTACCTCTTAACCGACGCATTACATTTTGAGATCTTTTTAGAAATCAGCTCCAATATTTTTGTGGGGAAAGAGAGGGCTTGGTACTGGAACACCGAGAAAATCGCACAGAAGTTAAAAACGTCCTAAAAAGTGTGCTGTACCTTCTTCACATAAGCAGACCAAAGAATACATCGCATAATAGCCGTTTCGTGAACGCAACACGGTTATACGTTGGCAATTATCCACTCTTTGCGATATGACCGAAAAAATGAGGTCCCACATAGAGGTAGATAAAAAATATGAATTTGAATCAGGTTATCCTGTGCTTAAAAATCCCAACGTGTTTTCTACTTCATATACGGCCTTAATAGAAGCAGGTAATCGCTCGTCGATATTTCCCTCATGTAAATTTAAGCGAATGTGGAGAGTCTTGTTTGTGGCAACTTATGGTAAATAGCAAAACACAGCTGTTGCAAATGACAAGTTTTTAAGTTTAAACGTGACAAGGAGCTAAAATGCAATCAAAAAATTCTGAAACTGTGAAAAAAATTGTCCGAACCAACCATACGCGACGAACGTTAGCACATTAGCTGACGCTTCGCGGCGAGCTGCAG
Source organism: Ascidia mentula (assembly GCF_947561715.1). Lineage (NCBI taxonomy): Eukaryota > Metazoa > Chordata > Ascidiacea > Phlebobranchia > Ascidiidae > Ascidia > Ascidia mentula. The sequence continues at coordinate 15,586,533 of NC_138568.1, read as the reverse complement.
CATTTTATATAATGTACGCGATGCGGCGCGAACCGCGTTTGTCTCATACCCGCTGAACAAGTAGTAGAGGTAATGGCCACATTGAATAACCCATATTGACTGGCTTTATTTTTAAGTCTACCACAAAAAAGCCAAAAATAGCTTCCCGTTTTTATGTATGTGTATTAGGCTTTCTAATTGTCGCGAGTAAATTGTCAAGTCAACTTTTAATGGCAATTATCACAGGTCCACACTGTAGCCACTCAAACATAGAATGAAAAAACCAACAATGAACGTTGAATCCTTTTGGCACTATTACGTCACAAGCTTAATTACTGTTCATGCGTCAATAATACATACACGTATGTACAAGATATAAAGGCAATGTATATCAGTATGCATATCTCCATATGTATGCGATCCCAAATCCACGCACTGGAAAATAATTAGGTAGTTTTGCAGCGCCATGATATTTGCCTATAGATACGTCTCCGCTAATGAACGAATAGGTGTTTGTTTTTGCTTAGCCACTGCGCGTTTGTGGTTTTTAAACACCATGTTATTATTCGCCCAAGGTTTGAATGATCTTCCGAATTAAGAAAAGAAAACCCTATCATGAAAAGGATTGAGATGGAATTCAAAATCTCTCTCCTATGCTTGGCCATTTTAACTGGACTGATTGCTTATAAAGTCGTTCAATTATTAACATAGTTACAGGTTTGAAAAGCTTGCATACTTAACTGTTTGCTACCCCTTCCGTGTTCTGTTACAGTGTAGTTTCTTGTTCTTATCCAAGCGTGATGTACATTTATGTTTTACAGTTGTTCCTAACTTACAGTGTCGTAAAGCCGCATGTGCGGTCAAATAAACGATTATTGTCATAACAAGTAAAGACAATCCACTTTAATGTATTTAAAACTAGCTATATATTTTGCGCTGGCGATATACCCGCTAGTTTTAATTGGAACATTAAAGTGGATATCGCAAAAGCAATTCAAAATTTAGTTTGAATTGTTGAACCTAATTTACCTGTAACAAAAGAGGAAACACTTATGTTGATTTGCAGAGTAAACTCTCGACAGATGTTACCTATGTTCAGACGCTAAAAACGTGAGTCGAAGGGGAAAACGTTTGCAATTAAGAATACAGTTAATGTTTTTCAGTTGCTGTCATGCATCCCGCATTGTATAATGTGTATGCTGGCAGCAGGAGGCCTCATAATCAGTCTTTGCAAACGAGCGCAAAGAAGAGCATCCTTATATCTGAAGTTAACAACTGAAAAGTAAATAGAACAACACATATTTTTGTGGTGTAAATAAGCGATCAGTTGTACTAGCATTGAATATGACAAATGCTGCATTATCTCAATGGGAGCGGATGGAGCAAGTCGGAGATAAAGTTGAAGATGAAGAATCAAACCCTGAATGGGGATTACTCCATGTATACCTGTCAAAACTGTGGCATATACACGTGGGAATTTCCCTTATTCGTTACTTTCCTTTCTGAGTTGTACATGTAATGATATAATACTTAAACTTGTGTGCGAACTGACAACTTTCGCAGATATGCCCATTGGTTTTACGCTAAACAAACAATTTCCAAGATCCTACGTTTGCTTGTTTGCCACAAAACGCATGCGCCACGTGTACGCACCTAACTGTTACTAACTCTGTGGATTAAGCATAAGATATTGTAATTCGGCTATAAACCATGGGATAAGACAAACACATACAACTTCAACCATAATAAACACAACAGCAACTGACATACAAATGGCTTCCACCAGTTCCAAGCATTGATTCTGTACACTTTAATGCAGCAAAATGGACTGTTACGTCATACAAGCTAAATCTTTGAATGGAATGACGTGAATAGCACAAAGGCAAAGGCAGACTAACGAAACCTGACGTGCTCTTAACGTAGGTGTAAAGTACAATATTATACAAATGCATATGTGTAACAAAGGTCTTTTAAACATATTCAAACAAACGGGCGAGAAAAATGGTAATACTAACGGCCAACCTTTTTGAAGAATTCTTTTGATTCGGTCTTACATTTCTAGCTTTAATAAATCCCTTTATTTTATAGAGCTATGCAGAAGATCCACACATAATAAGTGTGCTGTTTTATTTCTTGCTAGTGCGCTAGCTGAAAGTCTACATTTGCTCAACATGTATAGTTTATTCGTGACTGCAACGATCTCATGTGTGAGGTTCACCTAGGAACTCTATGCCTAAACTAAACGCTACCTATTGCGGCATACGTTTCATGGCCGTTCGTTACAAAAACTATTCCTCTATTTTGTAGAGTAATACAGAAGATACAGTAGTGCTCTGTTTTATTTCTTACAGAGTATTATTACCTACACATTTTATTTAATTCTGTCGGTTAAACGTTTCGGACATTTTTTGTCACCAACGAAGAAATAATCTGTCACCTTTGCATTAATTTTTGGGCGAAATATTGTGCCTACATTTCGTCAGGACTGCTTGGGAACATAAGCTCAATGATATTCAAGCTGACGACACTTTAAAGGCAATGCACAGGAATGTTCCCCAATAATTACTTTTATACTCTGCCAATACCCCAGTTGATCACATGAGTGAGCAGAGATTACCTGCGATGCCATATTTAAAATATGTTGCAGATATCGAATAGTTTCAAACATGGGAGAATCCACAGATTACGTTACCTCAAAGGTCAGGACAAGGTTTTACATCTCACAAAAATATGTCACTGTAGCGTCACAAACCAAAGGCTTATATGTCCCTGATTATCGAAAGACCAAAGGGTATAGCAGCAACGACATTACTCTGTACTTCGATAAGATGGGGATGGTGCGTTTCTTTGCTCAGTGACATTATACATGACGTCATTTTTAGTGTGATGTCATAACTTTAACCTCACCTTTGTGTTGACTTTAATTTGATGATTCCAACGTTTCTAGTGACAACTATGTAGCGAAAAATACATTAGTGGTTGATTGTGGCGAATTAAATAAATCATTAATGAGGACAAATAGTGGTACTATGACAGAATAACAAAAATATCCTGTCCTAGTAACTATTTTATTATTACACAACTAAATAAGATATAATAAGTCGAAACAGCTGCCATCTGTCTGCAGCTCAAATTAACATCAAAATCCGTTTGTTGCACTTGTTCACTTGTTGTCCCATGTTTAATGCAAAACTATACTAAACCAGTTTTACAATGTTTTACAATCCTACGCATAAGGCTTGCTGCCAGCACTCGCACGACTATAGCGCCTTCTATGACGCCACGCAACAATAATCTCGCTTTCGCACGATTTCATTCGCAGCGGTAAAAATGCGACTTTGATCAGCTGTATCTCAGAAACCAGTCACCGTATCAAGCTAATTTGTTCGCCAAATATGTTTTAAAATGATGAACAACGCTTAGTTTAATTATTAACATGTTTTATTTTTCCGTGTCACATGCACTTTAAGGGTTAAAACCCCAAGTCCTCGTTGTGAAGAGCTACAGAAATTAAATTTGCTTCAAAATGATATTGCAAGTTACGCTTGAGATTAAAAGAATTGTAGTGCACCACAAAAAAATACAAAAACTTTCATTTAGCCAACAATACGACGACACAAATGGTGATATGCAAGATTGGCAAGTAAACCTCTGCTTACTCATGTGAACAACTGGAGTATTGACAGTGTATAAAAGTAATTATTGGGGAATGTAACGTATGATATCCATGTTATAGAAATCTTGGGGTTGAGATTATTTTGCGGTTTTGGGTCTTGAAAAAACTGTCTTCTGATGTTGTCATTGTTATCAAGACTATCGTGATTAATCGACTGTTCCAAGTAAATAACCGTTCGTTTTCTGATTTGGTGGCGAGCCTTCTTGAGCAAAGCATTACAGGGAACATTCCTGTGAGTCGCCTTTGAAGTGTCGTGAGGCTGAATATCAAATAGATCTACTTGTTCCGCAGTCCTGACGAAATGTAGGCACAATATTTCACGTCCGAAAATTAATGCAAAAACTCAACTTAGAGTATTGCTAATTTTGTGACTAATTTTTTCTTTCTCAAATTGACGATATGGTGCTCGCTCTTGTAATAAGTTTTTTGACCCTCATACTAATATTCAAAGCCTTGAAGTAAACTTCGCTACGTTTATTAAATCAAGCCGGTGAGGTAGGCACGATGACGCCAAACCGAAAGGTTTTACCGACAAAAATATCTGACGTCATTTAGTGCACAATTATAATGGATAAGGAAAACAATGAAGCGAAACACAAAAGTTGCTGAAACTGGCGCACAGAAAACATAAAAAGAATTGGTAGTGAAAGCAAACAGTGAGAAAAATCACAATTAAACAGGTTTGTGAATTTTTTTTTTATTAAAACCAAGAAGTTAGAATTTTTTAAAAGGTATATAGACGACATAATTTGGATAGCAGGTGGAAAAGCTGTCAACCGCAGCATTCAATCATCTGTGGGGAAAGCACTGGCATAACATAATTTAAAATTACCTTTTCGCACCATTTGTACTGCGGATGCTGGAGAAGAATTGGAGTTTTTAGATGTGAAGCATGTCACAAGCTCAGACCATCCATTCGGGTTTGTTATTTAAGATTTCACGAAGGCAACTGCAGCACACCGGGAGTTCCTCCACGGTGCCTCACACCACCCCCTGTCGGTCTACAGGGCGATCGTAAAGGGTAAGGCTATCAGACTCCGTAGGACGAATGAACGCAAAGAGGATTTCCGCGACAGCCTACAAAGATTGCAACGTAAATGTATTCAATCACACTTCCCCTAACACGTTGTCGGACTGGGTATAACGAAGGCATTGCAGTGGATAGAAGATTAAACGAACCCAACTACCCGCACTGCACACAAAAAAAACGATACCTGCGTGTAGGCTACGTGGTTTCCTAAACTTATCAAGCTTACAGAAAAAGAAAGAACACTTAAGCATAGTGCCATGATCGCCTACAAAAGACCACCGACACTATCCTGTATATTAACAAACTACAAGCGAATTGCACTTTCTGAAGAACAAACTACTGTTCAAGGCAGTTCTGGCCCTTCTGGGCATTGCAGTTTATGTAGGTGCCACGGAAAAGGGAAAGACATGGTTCCAGCAATGTCCTATATCACCCTCCAGATCAGCACAACAAACCTCCTACAAAAGTTGACTTGCCAGAATTATGGCCGTGTGCACGATGTGTGGAAATAAATACGTGGGCCAAACTAAATATTGTTTCGCCGTCAGATGGCGTGGCCAGAGAGCAAAGTGGAGGAGCTTTTACATTGACAAAGGGGATGACAACGTAGCTTTGCTAAAGCCTTATGCAACCCAGTACAAGTCCACTTTCGTTAATCGACCGAACATTGCGGATTGTTTTTGTATAATTTTTGTAGAACAACCACATTTTCGGGATTTAGATTGTGCGAGGCAAAGTGGCTTCACCTTACCGGTACCACCATTATCATACAGAAAATGATATTGCCTAGGGTGCGTTAATGCTTTTTCAGATCCTCTTTTAATTGCTTTTAGTCGTTTCAATGGCTCTATGTTTTTCGTGTGTGCTTTCAAGGTGGTTTCACGCAGTTCGTCTTATCGGCGCGTTCCTTATCTTCACCCGCGTCTGATTTTGTTTCTCCACAGTGAGCGCAATTCTCTTGCCTTTTCATGCAAGGGTGGTAACTCAGTGTTTTGCCTTGGCACAGTAGCATTGCAAGAGGTCGAAGTTGTGGTTTTTCATTACTAGACCTTTCTTTACTGTTGTTGTTTTTCAGACGTTTTTAAAATCATTTATTATGTTTACTGCAGGAACTGAAGATGCCCATGGGGCGAAATATATATTCCTGATTATAAGCCAGACTGATCCTGTAGTAAAAAGCTACTGCTGCTGCTTTTTTTAGCATTATTAAATAAGTTACAGTGATCGCTAGGCCTGCATCTGCAGTTTTGGGTAGATCCCAATATTTCAACTTTAAATTTTGTACTTGTTATTGTTATTGTTATTGTTATTGTTATTGTTATTGTTATTGTTATTGTTATTGTTATTGTTATTGTTATTGTTATTGTTATTGTTATTGTTATTGTTATTGTTATTGTTATTGTTATTGTTATTGTTATTGTTATTGTTATTGTTATTGTTATTGTTATTGTTATTGTTATTGTTATTGTTATTGTTATTGTTATTGTTATTGTTATTGTTATTGTTATTGTTATTGTTATTGTTATTGTTATTGTTATTGTTATTGTTATTGTTATTGTTATATTAAATAAACATTACTGTATTGTTTATAAAAATGACAAAAAAAAGGGTTTGCGCATTAGCACAACTTAGATTTAATGACTAAACACAGAATTGTCAAAAAAGGGTAAATAGGAAAATAAAAAATCCACATGACGATTATGTCGAGAAGAGCGTACTGGAATTAAAACAATTTTTTCTTGATGCAATGATATCGTTTATTTACCCTACTTGTCCAAATACTATCATAGAAAACAGTTGCTAATTTTACGGAATACAAGTTAATGTGAATATATACCCTGAAAGAAAATACATTTACATTATTTAGGTAACTGTAACGTCACGAATCCCGATCAGGTTTTCTTCTTGGTATATGGGTCGGGCGCTTGACCTATTTCAGCTGTAAATCGCCGATGCAATCTTTAGCTTTTTAAGCTTTGAAATTACAAATTAATTTAGATAAACTGCTTCAGAATAATTGCTTGGTAATGCTGGGCTAAAGCTTGGTACACATCGCTAGGGAGTCAAACACCAATAGGTCATAGAAACATCTGTATTAGGCAAACAGAAACGAATTGTTAACGCACACAGTTCAAAGTATATAATAACCTATTCGTTGTTGCATTTATGGTTGGGTAACTGCGATGTTAAACCGGTAGTGCTTATAAAATAAAAATGTTTTAGCTTTGCGGTTGTGCATTTGACTGTAATCGAAACATGCGCTAACGGAACGGAAAACAAAAGAGAAAATGGAGTTAAGTTGTCTTTTCACAAGAAAATTTTTTGATATTTTTTAAATTGTATACATAAGATACGAATTGAACGAAAAAATGTGAAAGGTTACTAGGTGGCGCAAAAGGACAGTTAAGACCCGAATTCGTCCATTTATAAAGATCGTTTCGACGCCACACCTGTTCATTTTGCGAAGTTTGGATGAAAGGGCTTTTCTAGTAGACCTGTTGCAATTTGATCGAAAATGGAAAGCAAAGTCAACATAGCGTTAGTCATGTTGTTGTTGTGTGGATTATGGTTATGTTCCAATGGTGAAGACAGTAATGCAGAAAATCGCGGGCTTCTCGGTGGAATTAATGGTTACATAAAGAATCTCCAGAAAAGGAATGCCAAAAATCAAATGTTTTCTCCCAGTTCTGGATTCAAACATAATTTTGAAAATCGTCGTAAAAGGGATATGGAAAATAGAGTGCCTCCTATAGGTAAATTCACCAGTTATAATAAAAACTTATGTAAATTCACCAGTTATATTCAAAATGTAGGTAAATTAACCAGTAATTTACAAAATCTAGGTGGATTCACCAGTGATGCTGAAAATCGCCTAAAGAGAATGAAAAGACACCGGTCACCACCACCAGGATTTAAACAACATTTTGAAAGTCGTCGTAAAAGGGATATGAAAAATGGAGGGCCTCCTGTAGGTAAATTCACCAGTTATATTCAAAATGTAGGTAAATTAACCAGTAGTATTCAAAATGTAGGTAAATTAACCAGTAGTATTCAAAATGATGGCAAATTAACCGGTAATTTACAAAATCTAGCTGGATTCACCAGTAATGCTGAAAATCGCCTAAAGAGAATGAAAAGACACCGGTCACCACCACCAGGATTTAAACAACATTTTGAAAGTCGTCGTAAAAGGGATATGAAAAATGGAGGGCCTCCTGTAGGTAAATTCACCAGTTATATTCAAAATGTAGGTAAATTAACCAGTAGTATTCAAAATGTAGGTAAATTAACCAGTAGTATTCAAAATGTAGGTTAATTAACCAGTAGTATTCAAAATGTAGGTAAATTAACCAGTAGTATTCAAAATGTAGGTAAATTAACCAGTAGTATTCAAAATGTAGGTAAATTAACCAATAGTATTCAAAATGTAGGTAAATTAACCAGTAGTATTCAAATGAGGTAAATTAACCAGTAATTTACAAAATCTAGGTGGATTCACCAGTAATGCTGAAAATCGCCTAAAGAGAATGAAAAGACACCGGTCACCACCACCAGGATTTAAACAACATTTTAAAAATCGTCATAAAAGGGATATTGAAAATAGAGCGCCTCCTGGAGGTAAATTAACCAGTAGTATTCATAACCTATGTAAATTCACCAGTAATATTCAAAATGATGGCAAATTAACCAGTAATTTACAAAATCTAGGTGGATTCACCAGTAATGCTGAAAATCGCCTAAAGAGAATGAAAAGACACCAGTCACCACCACCAGGATTTAAACACTACGTGCAGAATCGTCAGAAAAGCAGTGTTGAAAAATAAAATGTTCGACCTGCTGTTCAAAAAGAATGGGAATAACCAATTTTTTTTGTACAAATGTGTAAATAGAATACTAACACCATTTTGCGGCTCACTCTTCAACAGAGAGTACAGTAAAAGTTTGTTTAGATGTTTTTCATGGCCACCATATTGATTTAAATAAATATTTTCTCATCTTACATAAAGCAAGTGCCAAGAAACCGCAACTAGTTTCGCATCGTGCAATGTAACCCAAATTTTATGAAAGCTTTAAATATTATAGCAATTTTCAAAACTTTGCAACTCTGTTGATAATGTTTGTTACTAATAAACAATTAATCGGATCAATATTTGTGTAAAACGTTTGCAGAGAGGTAATAAAATTATACCCTCTGTATGGGTTTTACAATTTCACCAACATGGATGTTTAAGAGAATTTCCCAGGAAATTGTTTCCACTACATGTGGGTGTATAAGACTGACTTAGAATGACACTAACGTTTTTACACATTAATAAGATCATAGTCAAATGCACAACTACATATGTGTGGACAAAACCAAAAATTCCGTGCTGCCAAAAGTACTGCGCGGTCAAACCTATGTCACCAACCACAGTTATAACACGCCACCATGCTTGAAAAAAGAGCATTCAAACGAAACGTTTCATCCTTAAACTGATTCCCGAGAAGTTTGTGCCCAAATTTTTGAGACAAAGTTTATCTGTAAATTGACGTCGTGATGGCCAACGACATTTTATTGATATGTAGGACATTATATGGCTATTAACTGCACTTCTATCTATGCCATTGGAGCATAACCACAGTCCACACAGTAACAGTAACGCGACTAATGCTTTGTTGGCTTTCATTTCCATTTTTGTCAACTTTGAGAAAACTCGAAACATTGGTGGGCAATCAACGTCAGTATAAAGTTTATTTAATGAAAGAAATATTAACTGTGCCTTGTAATACTCTCAATTTCTGTTTTGAAAGAATAACATTTAAAGTAAAAACCAAGCTTAAGAGTAAATATAGAATACATTTGTCCGACTGCGAGACCCACGAAAAAAACTTCAACAGAAACCAACACTAAAAGCTGCGAGAGGCGCGACAACACCTCGGTATCTCGTCTGGGGAGAGAAATGCACTCAAGGTTGTAGCCTTAAACATAAAAAAACACACAGTGATGTAATTAGCGATAGAGCGTGTTAACGTGCACATATAGAGGAAACCCCTGCATGACTAGTACCCCAAAATATATGACTAGTACCCCCCAAAAAATATCGATATACATCGATATCACAAAGGGTTGTGAGAACTATTTGTCCAAAAACTCTATGGTTCAATGCTTTTCTTGAGTAAAAATAAAAGTCGGAACCTATCTTAGGACCACATATACTGGTGCGACAGGCCCGTATCGTAATAGTTTGTGGTGGCGAAGATATTTTGTGGTTACTGCCTTGGCGTTGGCCCAACAGTCCTTGACACCAAATTTTTAGGTGTGTCAGCTCACGTTGGCAGTCGACCGTGACTTGAACGCGAGCTTAATGTGAACCAGAATTCTTTGAACACTCAAGCCATTTGTACTGTCGCACCGCTTCAGGATAAATAATGTTAACATAGAACGACACGAACCCTCTTTTTTTCTAACGTTATAGACTTAGCCAACCTTTTTGGCACAAAAGTTTAAAAATACGCAATGAAATGATTTTCAACACAAATAGATTTACTACTAGATTAGGTTTAATTGGTTTAATGACGTAGGGTTATCATAACATATTTATTGGTTTCAAGCCACCTGCCTAGATGTATTTATCGCCACATCCAGTATACCAGACGGAATAAAAGTACAAAAAATGAAACCAATAATGTTGTTGAAAGCTCCTTATTTTAAAGCCATAGATAAATTTGTCCAAACTAATCAAAAAAAAAATCCAGAGAAAATAGGGATTACAACCGCTACGTCAGTAGAAAATCACTAGTATCTGTAACAACCAATCAAGGAGGTTATAAAAGAAAAATGTACACATACAGACACACATCTTATCCGTTTTCTCTTGTCTTCATTTGCTGTGAAAAGTTGTTGAGGGGATTCAATTTTTTATAGCGCTAGTTTATTTTCAGCCCATGCTTACCCCTCTATTGTTCTGGTGCAGGGCGCATCGAGGTCATGGTCAAATGCACAACCACAAATACGAGCTGCCAAACCCGACTTCCTCACAAGCTGGGTCTTTAAGTACCATAATAATAGGCTATCCTACTTTGCGAAAAAATGCATTCTCTGCTTTGTGTCCGATTTACCAGGAAGCAACCAGGCAAAACTTTGTCATTTTTATTGATCAGCACTTCGCAAAAGCCTGACGAAATGTCAACAATTGCTTGTAGGAAACCACACATATCGTAGTTAATATTTTGCCCAGGTTAAAGCCTCTTAATTGAAGCAACATTGGTTCGAAATATTTTTCGTGGAATAATTCAATGGAAGGTAATTGCCCTTAGATTTAGCTATAAAAATCATATAGCATTATACAAAACCATGTCAAAGTCATGTAAAACGAAAAAAACAATCCGACAAAACAGGGATAGCAGAAGGTCACGGTCTTATCGGGACCAAACATTGAGTTTAACGCACCAGTAAGCGTGAAGACAGATTTGACAGACGGAATGTGACCCTACCTTCTGCGCGGACGAAAATTTTTGATCATGGAGTTTTCAAACGTCAAATCATTTCACGCAGAAAAATTTTGATTGTTTGTTTAAATTACTGTTGCCAGCAATATTTATCCCAATTTTACTCAAAAGAAATTTGTCTTGTTTCTAGCATATGTCTATCGATGTGAAACAGAAGGTATGCATGACAGATGCGGAATTCCGTTTACCTCCACAAACTTGTCCATATAATAATCCTTTGACCTGCTGTAAGAATTAGGAAAATTATTGTTGTCGAAAAGCAACAAAAAGCTTACATTTCACGTTGTTTGATACAAAACAGATCACATATATAGCATTGTGGCTAAAACAGCAACAAAATGCTGTTGCGTTATATAAATTTTGCCACAAATCAAATGATTTAGAGTAGACAACTTATCAGTAATTTATTGAAAATATGTGTTTCATTGCGGCAATGAAAATTTCAGTGATATTAGAGCATTTAGGTTTTACCTTATAACTTAAAAAAATGCACTTCTTCTGGTTCACATTCAGCTCGCGTTTTGGTCAAGGTCGACTGCCAACGTGAGCTGATAGGCTAAACCAAAAATATCGTGTCAAGTACTGCTGGATTGACCCCAAGCCAGCAGTAACAAAATCCCTTCGCTGCCACAAACTACTCTGCTACGGACATATTGGCGTCCAGTACAACTGTTCTAAGATACTATTAATTCTACCCGAGAAAATCATTGAATCTTAGCAGTTGTTTTCGTCAAATGGTTCTTGCAACCTTTTTGTTAAGATTGTAGTTTAGTATTTACAAAAAGCAAACAGATCCCGCACCACAACATATTAATGCAATTTGTATCATTAATGTGCACTAAGGTTACAGGGAATGTTTAATCTAATCACCAATGAAAATGTTTTTAATAGCGATTGTAACATTTTTCTTTGTTTTTTGTTGGATTCTACATTTCTCAAGAAAATTTTCAAGCAACTTTGCACATGGTTCGTTATTGTGATTGACAGTGACAAAAAAATACAAGAAAAGTGACAATTTACCGCTTGGAGGTAAAGGATGGTAACAAACTAAAATTATTTTGCTCGACCAATTTCACAACAAGACGGCACATATTGTGGCGATTTTGGATGAACGGAAATCTCTATCTGGAATTTCCGGTACTTTAACTTAGAAAATAGGCAATCAATTAACATACAGCAGATCTTTTTCACCACACAAGTAATTAGCTTCAAGGCCCCTTGAGTCGCCTTTTTGGGGTACTAGTCATGAGATAGTTTCCTCTATTTTTGCGCATCGACACGCCTTATCGCATGTTTACGTCAATGCCTTTTACCTTTTTTAATGTTTAAGACAAGAACCTTGTGTGCATTTCTCTCCCCAGGTGGGGTAGTGAGAGGTTGTCGCGCCTCTCGAAGTCTTTAGTGTTGAAGATAATTTTATCGTTTTGTAACGTCGATTTTTGGTCTAAAAGTCTGAAACTTGCGTCCCATACTTACCTTAAGCTTGGCATGTTATTATTTTATAACAGAAACTTTAAGTATTACAAGCCACTGTTATTATTTATTTCATTAAATAAACTTCATACTGACGTTGATTGCCCACCAATGTTTCGAGTTTTCTCAAAGTTGACAAAAATGGAAATGAAATCCAACAAAGCATAAGTCGTGTTACTGTTACTGTTGCTGTTGTGTGGACTGTGGTTATGTTCCAATGGCGAAGATAGCAGTGCAGCAGATAGTAGAAGATTTGAAACAGACAGCCTTCTTCTGGATTTTTCACTAATGTCAAAAATCGTCAGAAGCGGAATGCGAAGATCGCTCCGCCTCTAATGCCAGGATTTTTCAAGAATTATCAAAATCGCAAAAAAACGGAGCGAGGAAAATGCCGACCCTCCTATAGGAAACTGCTGGAAAGTACACACATTGCACCTTGTCATTCACGCAATGGTTGTTCTTGTGAATGTGGAGTCTAGAGATGGAGGAGGATCACACAAAACGTCTATTCCTGGAGACGCTCCGAATTCACAAGAACAACCATTGCGTGAATGACAAGGAGCAATGTGTGCACTTTCCAGCAGTTTACAACAACTTGTTGTAAGTGTTACGCCCCGCTACACACCTGGTCACGTGTTGACACAAGCGGTGCCAATGTTATCTATTCCCTTTTTTCTTGTGTTTCTTACGTTTTTTATTGAGTTTTTAGTGTTTATGCGCTTGATGCAGTATGTTGACATAACCCTGAGGAAGTCTCGCCGGATGGAAGACGAAACGTCGGTTTCGAATAAACAACTTCAGAAACTTAAGTACCAGGAGAACGCTTTTGGTTTGTAGATATTCGTTGTGTTAAATGTAAATGCACATATAACCCCAAAACCATTATCTGTTTCATTGACTTCAGGCGAAAATTTTGTGGTTTTCCGATAATGTGCCACACTTTACAACGATTTCAATGGTTCTGTTTCGTGAAAATGAGTAATTATTAACATAAATTATTGTAATATAAATAAGAGCAGCATAATGTTACCAGACAATCGAGATCTATGAACGTTCGCACAAAAATGTAAGAGTGGGTTGGGCACGTTATATAGGGTATTATGGTAAAATGCATGGCTACAGACTTTTGTAGACAACCACGAAAATACTGTGGTAAACGTACTGCGCGGTCAAATCCAAGTAAGCAACCTCCGTGTTTGCAAATATTAACGTATTTGGCTAAGTGGCCGCTTATCTGAAAGCAGCCAAGCAAAGCGTTCCTTCCTAAAACTGATCCACGGGGAATTTCTGCCCAAATTTCAGAAATAAAGTTTATCTGTGAATTGGCGTCGTGACGATCTTGAGGCATTAACAACAACAGGCTGTATATTGTTAAATGTCGACTTTTTTTTTTGACAAACATTACCAATTAAATGAATGTAATGTAATTAAGAATTGCATCAGAAATATTACAACATATTATCATTTAATTGCAACTCTAACTTCATTTGTCGACATTTTTGCAGGTGTTAATTCTTTCTTCATAAGTTCCACTCCAATAAATATTTTTTCATAAGTTCCACTCTAGTAGCGTACGCGTAGGTCATGGTCAAGTGATCAGTCTATAAAGTTCACAAATCCTATGAAAGACATAAAAACTATAAAAAAAGGATTCGGAAATGCTAAAAAAGGATTTGCCAACATATTGTTTTAGGAGTTTTGTTACAAAATGTGATCATGACGTAACCTTAATTAAGAAAATGGACGCGCATTCCATTAAAGGAGATTTGTTCAAAATTTGTCGAGGAAAAAACGTTTCACTCGAGAAAAGAATTGTGTGTAGGGTTATTTGGATAAAGTGCGAAATCATTGGTAAAATTTTTCATAGTGTGAAATCAACTGATGAAAAAAAATATAAATAGTAAAAATAAAAGGCTGCATATAAAGATAGTCCCATTTTCTAGATATATATTTGACTAGTTCAACGCCATACACAAATATATTCGACAACAATAATCTTAATTTAAGTTTCAGCCCATCCGACTCCATCCATCCTTTGCCGTGTATTGCATGGCGCATTGAGGTCGTGGTCAGAACGACAAACGCAACACAATTTCTAAAGACTACATTCAGAGTTTAAGATCAACTCTCTGAAAGCAACCAAACGAAACTTTATATTTTAAGTAGATATACGAAGATCATAACCGTATTGTTGCGACCTATTATGTTACGTTACATACGAAGATCATAACCGTATTGTTGCGACCTATTATGTTACGTTACACGTGTAATGTGGTTTTGGTCCACTTGGCAATTGAGGTCAAAATCTTTTTGCCAACACCACAAATAATAAATGGAACTGAACGATAATAAAGATAACAGCAGATTTTCCCCACCATCACACCCAAAGGCTGCTTCATTGATAAATTAGTTTTAGCTTGTACGTCAACTGCTAATTGACTAGGATTGGAATTTGAAACGCTTGCTGCATTTATTAATGAAAAAAACCTACGAAAACACGTTCATTTGTGTAGTGTTTGGTTACGTATAGACAAAAAGGAAGCTGCATGCGAGGATGTTGCGCTAAAGGACAGCAACGATCAAATTTTGTTTGCTGGAGTGATCGCGCAGTAGCACTTTTAGCAAGGCTTTTTTGTGTTTCTCTGCACATCTGTGTAGTTGTGCATTCATACTTATATATATCAATATCATAAATAATTAAAATGATACCTTCCGTCTGCTAATTGAGGTAGTTAACACGTAGTTAACTACGGGAGACGTGGTTACGGTGTGAAAAGTGGTTAGCTACTGGGAGACGTAGTTAAGCACTATTTAAAACGATGCAATCTGTCCTGAAGGGATCAGTTTTATTGATAAATTGATCATTTTACAGAAAATTATTCTTGCAAAACGTTTTGTTATCAACCAACTGCTATCCGAGACATCATCCATATCCGACGACCTCAGTATCCAATACATTTCTCAACAAACCACGACAGTCCTGTGTTTGACAACCAAAGATCGAATCTGCAATGGACCATGAGATGAAGAACGTCGCCCTATAAATATGAAGTTGAATTGTCCGGGAAGTAGACATGTTACCTCCGTGCTGAGGGGTCACCACTTCCTTCAGTGTTGTTGGTGACCGACAGCAACGGGAGGAACATTGCCTGCCCCCAGATGGTATCGGCGAAAAGTAAACTTTTTTACGTTAAATGTCATTTCTATTCCAGGGGGAAAACACTGAACCATGGAGCGGAGGAATTCATGTACGGAAAAGGTTCGAGTACGTTGATTTTATCATTCTGACTCTTGGTACGAACGACTTGGTTTCACGCCATGCTGATCACTATCATTACATGGTTGGGGACGATTTTCAACAGCTGCTCGAGGTGTGCCAACAAATGTACCCGCAGTCTCAGGTTGGTTTATTATTATGTAAGCAACGTCGTTACAATGGGTTTTTTAGAGGGACCGCATTCCTTTCCGAAAATCGCTGTTGGTTTTTCGGCACCGTTGATTTTGAACACATTTTATTCCCTTCTTTGAACGCATCAGGCGTGCAATTCAGCAAGTTACACACTTGTTAGTTATTTAGTTGACTGACTAAAATAATCTTTAAATCCTTTCATTTTAAACAGGGCAGTGGATTTTTTTTAACACAACAATGACGTAATCAAAACACCGAGATATGATTGGAAACCACACGAATTTAAACTTATTTCAGAAGCTCTGCTTTCTTGGGCTTATATCTTTGTGTGTCTCCGTGTTTTTAATTCGATCAGAACAATTCGTAGACTTGGTCCCCTACAATTGTCATTAGCCAGAATGGTAACCAACATCCACGAATTCCTTTTCATATTCGCACTTGTCGTGGTTGCTTTTGCTCTAAGTCTCAGTGGGTTGTATTGGTATTATGGCACAAATCCTGGCAGACAACTGCTTTGTGTTGCAAATAATTCTACTGCTTCAAATTGTAACAACAGTGTTCTGTTTACAGATATCGGCAGTTCACTAGGGTCACTGTATTGGACAATTTTTGGCTACCTAGACCTGTCTCTTATATCGCTTTCTGGAAAACACTTCGTAACTGAAGGGTTCGCTTGGTCGCTTGTGACTGTATATCACGTTGTTGTTCTCATTGTTTTGATTAACATGTTGATTGCCATGATGTCACAAAGTTACGAACAGACAAGCGCCAAAGCTGAAGTGGAATGGAAACTTCACCGGGAGGCAGTTTGGCTTCGATTTATTCGAATGGAAAACGTTCTTCCTCCACCAATGAACATTATTCCGAACATCTTTCAACTGGTAAAATGGATTAGGGGAAAGTACCGTAAAACCAAGAGAGTACACCAAGTAAACAATAATGCAAATGAAAATCACCAAGGGTCGAGAAAATACGTCATCAAGGTTATTCTGGAAAGATATAAATACAATAAAGGACTTGCAAAATAGGTGAATGTTTATTTCACCAACATTCGCTCAACGTGACAGCACAAAGTTTATCATAAATATTCGCCAAGCATGTTTTGAAATGTTTTCAAATTAAAGTTTATTTTGCTGAAATTTTGCTGGTGTGTTTGACCCTGCGTGACCGCCATGTGTGACATTTAACCTTATATGTTAATAAACCTCATTTCGTACAGAAACAAGTATTTATTTTTGTAACTGTTTCTGGTCATTCCAAGCAGTAATAATTAACTTTACTATGATTTGTGGTTCTGTTGACAATGCTTTCGCGTATTTGTGAATTTATGATGTTTTGATGTTGATGTCGCATGGTTGGCCATCAGTGTCGTCTTATTGTACGCGTACTTTAGATGACGTGCGAGTACCTTATTAACTAACGTGCACGTTATTTAAAGCCTGGCCAACAGTGTCAAATTCGGATTAAGAGCGACATCATGTGGAATAATAAAATACGCGCGCGTTAATAAGCAGCACGTTCAATATTAGTGTACATGCACCTTAATAGGATACATTTCAACCGTGTCATAAGTCTCATGTACGCGTACGTAATTAGCGAACATGCAATTTTTTAACGTAACTTAGTAACGTGCAGGCATGTTAAGTTGGCCGATAGTGTCATAATCATAGGTAAAACTACTTGTACAGTCATCGTACTTAATTTTTGTTAGTCGCGCCAAAAAATAATTCCGGACTGGTCTAGATTAACAACAAAGTAAACGGCGCGAACTACAGATGTCCACTAGATGGATACATGAGTGATATTTGCGTGAGTGAAAGCAGAAAACAAGAGCATGTCGACGCCCATAAGCAGTACAAGTAATTTTACCTAAGATTAGCACGTTAATAAATTGCAGGTTCGTAAATTAGGTACGCGTACATGAGTTTGACTTATGACACGGTTGGCCATGAAATGTATCCTATTAAGGTGCATGTACACTAATAGTAAACGTGCTGCTTATTGACGCACGCGTACCGTGTCATAAGTCAAACTCATGTACGCGTTATTATTCCACATGATGTCGCTCTTATTCGCAAAAAGCTGAAATTAAACTTGATAAACTTATCTACCCTCAAACTACGCTTGGTGTCGTTCGGGACTTGTATTGCAATTTACTTTTGGAGCAAGATTTTTAAATGAGGCATAAGCAGCTTGTTTTTCACTTTTAATGGTGATCTCCCAAACTTAAGAATTGACAAAAGTGATGTGTGTGGAATATCGGCTGCCGAAGCATGTCGAAGGAAAGGTACATTTCCCAAGCTCAACACATGTCGGAGATGTGACTAATATCAAGATTCTGTAATCACAACAAAAGAAACTGAAACTACGCAACAGTATTTGAGGAACACCAAAAGAAACAAATCAGGAACAGATACTCGCCCACTTGGAGTTGGTTTCGATGCATTTGCCTGACATAAGTATTTCGTTGTTGGTCTTCCCCGTACTAGCATCAGTATATTGCAAAATATAGATTTCGATTGAAGATGGCTGTACTTCTTATCAGAATCGAACCACACAGCTTCGACAACCAGAGTAACCTTGCACTTCCTTCAAGAGTTTTCCCAGTTTGTTCCCTTAAGCCCTGACGACACGTTCCTTCAGCAGTTACTTTGTCGCAGGGCCCATTGTCACCTTTACAGTGCATATGTCTGGTCGTCGGTGATTAGCAACATCGGTCAAACGCTCGACACATATACCTTACAGAAAACGTGATCGGGATTCGTG
The DNA here is from genome assembly GCF_947561715.1 of Ascidia mentula. NCBI lineage: Eukaryota > Metazoa > Chordata > Ascidiacea > Phlebobranchia > Ascidiidae > Ascidia > Ascidia mentula. Next base: position 15,567,711 of record NC_138568.1, on the reverse strand, counting down.
TATAGAATATCCTGGGTTCTATTCCCGTTGTGGTCAAAAAGTAAGACGACTTACCACTTACGAAAAAGCTCAATGCCTATTTGAATGCATCTGTTCAACATACATTCTAAAGCAATTTTTAAAATGTACAGCAGGTAAGTAAAGGTTTACGGCAATGGAAAATTTTTGTTCTGTATTACACACATTTCCACTCAGTAGTCTAAATAATACAAACAAATGTAATGTAATGCATGTGTTTATTTTGCAAACTATTTCCTCTACTTAGTCAGCGACGATAACTACAGCTCCCACGCAGCAACTTCCACAGCTCTACCTCCGGTAACTATACATATAACACCAACGCATCCTGCGTGCTCACTTGTTAAAAAAGCATGACTATTTCAAGCAAAAATACGCAGTAGAGTTGGAACTTGTAAGTAAAGATTACATACCAATAACATTTCAACTTTGTTGGATTAAAACTTGAAATTTGATGTTACATTATAAATTACGTCATAAGTGACAAACACCACTAATCTTATGTTTGTATGCTAGGGATACAACGTAAAAGAAGAGACCATGGTTTAATAAAGCTCACCACTGTGTTAGTGGGTGGGTACTATGTGTCATGTTTGTTGTGAGGGAATCGATAAAAAGACTACATGTGACAAGCTATTTTGCAACTTAGTACAGATGTATTGTCATGTTTTGATTTTACAGGTTGACGCACGGTGCGTTGGTGATATACATAGTCACCGGACGAGGAAATGTGGAGATTGCTGCGCGGAAGCTTTACTTATTAGTGCTGACAAAATGGAGAAAATAGCCCCAATTTGCAAAGTAACTCATTTTCAGATTACAAAAACAGCAAGTGTTCCAGACTTGTAAAAGAAATACAAGAATAGTCCAAGTTAGTTTTGCAGGTAAAATTTCCAAAGTAACATGGTTCCTATTTACGAAACTTCTGCAATTTCTGCCGAAATTCATGAACCGCCAAGAATAGCAAAACCAGGAAGGTCTCCGAAGTACAAAATTTCTGAACCGCAAATCCTGAGACCAGGTTCGAGCATTTCAGGTTTGTTGGTTTGATTAATTGGCAAATCACCATTTCAAAACCATGGATTTGGAAATAGAGCGTGTGTGCTTAATGCTTTGACCTAAACCACTTAACTACGTTTACTTGCCTGTTTTAAACACGAAGGGATTCGATCCCAGAGTATTTTGCCTTTACCGTATACTTTCGCCTGTCTTTACACCGGGAGACAACAAACGATATTTTTGTGAAAGTACAGCTTTTAGAGGGAACGAGGATCAAGACGATGAAACAACTAGAATGGAAAAGTAAGTGACAACATTATTCCACAACATAGCTTTTTTTTATTTTGCAAGAATTTTGCATCTTCAGGAAAAACAATCAATACATTGCGGATGTGAAAGCAGATCGCCTGAATGTTGCATCTACACAAGGAGAAATCAATTTTAGTTATCTACTGCCTGGGAAAAATATAATTCCCGATGTAAATTACACTGACCAAGAAGGACGGACAGCCCTTAGAATTGCCATCAACAACCGATCAGTCAAAGCTTGTAGACTACTTCTGGAAAAGGAGGTTTGAATTGGTCATAAGTTACATACATATAACTTACACACGCACACGCACACGCACACGCACACGCACACGCACACGCAAATTATGTACAATTCTGTGCCAAGTACAAACGTGTAAAGTTTTTTTGTCTTAAAACAGGCAAATTTAGAGTGGTCCCTGTTGCATGCGATCAAGCAAGATTTCGTGGAAGGCGTCGAACTAATTCTAGAATCTGAATACAAACGCGGTATTCAGACTCCCACACTTCCATCGAGCGACTACTACTTTCCTGGATTCGGCCCGGTTGTCCTTGCTGCACATTGTAACAAGTACTACATTCTAAAACTATTAATCGAGCATGGATATAAACTGGAGGTAGGAGCTGCGTTCCATACTAGTCTACTCAACAGATTATTCGTTAATCTTACATGAGTTGCGACATCGGCCAATCCAGTTCTGTTTCAAGATTATTTTTAACCTTGGGTGTGACTGAAAAAAAAATTAAAAATTACATCCATTATTTGGCACAGGAAAAGTACACATGTGACGAGGTTTTCTGGGAATCGGCAAATGATAGGAAAATAATGTGTCAAGCAAAATCAAGCCCAGCCTATATTACAGTACTCGCTGAGGTAATATAAAGTAATCGGAAAGACAGCATTAAATAAAGTTATGGTACTCTTTGTTGGCGATGCAATATGTTTACGGTTTTGGGTCCGGGTGTAGAGGTTTGGTATTGATCCATTTCAACATTCTATGGATTTGATAACAACAATACGAGAAAATGCCAAAATGGAACCAGCACACAGTCAGTTTTATGCCAAGTTAGAACGTGAAGTTGAAAGTTACATGTGCGCTCTTTTAGATGAGGTAATCTGCAATTAAGGTCCGTATTTAAATAAAACGCAGAAACAATGTTTGTACAGATTCGCTCGTCTGATGGTCTGCTCTGCCTTTTTCAATGTGAAGTCGCAAACCTGGACACATCAAGACCCATACAGCGATTGGGAAGAGTTGTTAAAGATTTCGACGACATTGAAATTCGCCAGGATGGAAGTGAACAAAATGATAATGCGAAGTCACGTAAAAAGATGCAACTTCTTGACCGTTCGGTCGACATGCGGTTATTACAGTTTGTAACTCATAGCAACACACAAGTTTGTAATCAATTCCATCCTAGGTCTATTTCTAGTGTAATTGCGAGCTTTTTTTCAGCAATGCATCGATTACATGAACTACAGGGGGGCAAGGTACATGCACCAAGGAAATATGATTAAATGGATTTTAATCAACTTTTTCGTCGGATTGCTTTTTCCTTTTCTGTCTCTGTTTTATTTGACCATCCCAAATGTTTGGATTGGAAGTAAGCAGTTCCCATTTTAGTCCCGATGTGAACAACTATATTTTGTAATACTCGATCCTTCTAAAAACTATTGCAGAGCTTATAAAGCAACCAGCAGTGGCATTTGCTTGTCACCTTATGTCGGATTTATCCTTTGTTGTTTTGATGATCATCAACGTTGCAACACGATCTGTTGAAAACGATTATCTGGGTATGCCGAGGAAATTGCACTGTTCCGCCATGTTGTCGCTTTGATAATTAATTTACACGTGGTAAGCATTTTAAGGATCTCCTCCTACTCCAGTTCAATGGTTGATGCTCTTGTGGGTAATCGGAAAATGGAGTCAAGAATTAGTTGAATTGAAAATCCACGGCCCTTCCAAATACTTCTCGAACTGGTGGAATCTAAATGATATCACACAACTTGCATTACTAAGCACTACCGCCATACTGAGGTAAGTTTGCTATAAATTTACTTACACCGAAGTGCGATGACAGAAGAGCACTGACAAACCATTTGCACTCAATTTAAGATATAAACCAGTTTTGACAAAATTACTGGTATACATATCATTTAATGCTATGCAGCATGATTGTGCATTTTCGGTTTTGAACCCAGTTTGAGTCTAGGCATTGTACGCATAGAGTCTAGGCATTGTAGGTATTGAGTCTTGGCATCGTAGGCATAGTAGACATTGTAGTAGTGCCTACGGTGCCTACGGTGCCTACGGTGCCTACGGTGCCTACGGTGCCTACGGTGCCTACGGTGCCTACGGTGCCTACGGTGCCTACGGTGCCTACGGTGCCTACGGTGCCTACGGTGCCTACAATGCCTAAAATGGGTTTTTAGAGGGACTGCATTCCTTTGCGAAAATCGCTGTTGGTTTTTCGGCACCGTTGATTTTGAATACATTTTATTCCCTTCTTTGAACGCATAAGGCGTGTAATTCAGCAAGTTGCACACTCTTTAGTTATTTAGTTGACTGTCCAAAATAATCTTTAAATCTTTTCGTTTAAACAGGGCAGTGGATGTTTTTCAACACAACAATGACGTAATCAAAACACCGAGATATGAATGGGAACCAAACGAACTTAAACTTATTTCAGAAGCTCTGCTTTCTTGGGCTTATATCTTTGTGTGTCTCCGTGTTTTTAATTCGATTAGAACAATTCGTAGACTTGGCCCCCTGCAATTGTCGTTAGCCAGAATGGTAACCAACATCCTCGAATTCCTTTTTATATTCGCACTAGTCGTGGTTGCTTTTGCTCTAAGTCTCAGTGAGTTGTATTGGTATTATGGCACAAATCCTGGAAGACAACTGCTTTGTGTTTCAAACAATTCTACTGCTCCCAACTGCAACAACAGTGTTCTGTTTACTGATATCGGCAGTTCACTACGGTCCCTGTATTGGACAATTTTTGGCTACCTAGACCTGTCTCTTATATCGCTTTCTGGTAAACACTTCGTAACTGAAGGGTTCGCTTGGTCGCTTGTGACTGTATATCACGTTGTTGTTCTCATTGTTTTGATCAACATGTTGATTGCCATGATGTCGCGAAGTTACGAACAGACGAGCGCCAACGCTGAAGTGGAATGGAAACTTCACCGGGCAGCAGTTTGGCTTCGATTTATTCGAAGGGAAAACGTTCTTCCTCCACCAATGAACATTATTCCGAACATTTTTAAACTGGTAAAATGGATCAGGGGAAAGTACCTTAAAACCAAGAGAGCACATCAAGTAAACAACGATGCAAATGAAAATCACCAAGGGTCGAGAAATTACGTCATCAAGGTTATTCTGGAAAGATATAAATACAACAAAGGACTTGCAAAATAGGTGAATGTTTATTTCACCAACATTCGCTCAACGTGACAGTACAAAGTAACAAATATTAGCCAAGCATGTTTTGAAATGTTTTCAAATTATTGTTTGTTTTGCTGAAATTTTGCTGGTGTGTATGACCCTGCGTGACCGCCATGTGTGACATTTAACCTTATATGTTAATAATCCTCATTTTGTACAGAAACAACTATTATCTCATTAATTTTTGTAACAGTTTCTGGTCATTCCAAGCAGTAATAATTAACTTTACTATGATTTGTGGTTCTGTTGAAAATGCTTTCGCGCATTTGTGAATTTACGATATTTTGATACCGCCGTCACGCTGCTTTCTGTCTGGATTGAGGAACTATCTTGTAGCTATCCGACAAATCTAGCGAAGATGTCTCAGTGAATCACGTCGAAAATCACGCCATTTGTAGACACAACTGCTTTGCGTCCGTTTAAGACGTGTGTCGCAAGTCGCGTGTGTCGCAAAGACGCTACAATACCCCCCACCAATCTTCAAGTCATGCACGATAACGTAAAGGCAAATTGACAATCCGACACAGCGGGTCGATGTCGTATGGTTGGCCATCAGTGTCATAATTCGTCTTATTGTACGCGTAACTTAGATAACGTCCGTGTACCTTATTAACTAACGTGCACGTTATTTAAAGCCCGGTCAACATTTGTTGAGGTGTTAGGTGTGCGCCGTTTCGAACAAAAACATGCGTGCAATTGCGCAATAGACCTTCCACCCTGTTGTGAGAATGTCGGTGCCAGGTTGTCGGAGTCGGTCGCAAGTCCCGCATTGAATCTCTTAATTTTGACAAAAACTACATTGGATCTTTGGGTTCGTTAGAAGACGTAGAAAACTCGCCTGGCAATTGTGGTGTAGCACCATACACCAACTCTGCGGCAGAAACACCCGATGTATTACTTTAAAGCTGATCTCATGCAGAGTAATACAACGGGAAGATGATCAAACCTATCCTTTGTTGTCAAGCGCGCTTTTAACGCGGCTTTAAGCTGGCGGTGCATTCTTTCTACAATACATTACACTGAGCGTGGTAGGACGTTGTTCGTTGCCGATGGGCATCTAGTAACTTGTTAAGATTGGACGCCCAGAGTGTTGATTCAAACTGGCGTCCCTCATCCGCCATGATGGTTTGTGGGGTTCCGAAGCGCGAAACCCATAAAAGGTTCTTGGCTCTTGCGAAATGTACCATTGAGTAAACCGATCGATGCACGCAAACAAATGGGATGTCAACATGAGTATTATCAAACCTTCTGGTCGGTGGTGCAAAGGAACTAAAAGCAGCAGCGGTATGTTGATAGATTTCAGCTTTCTGGCATTGTAAACAAGTGCGCAACCAATTACTAACACCGTTGTTCAAACCATGCCTTATGAAACGATAAGACACAAGAGTTGCGCGACAAATTGTGAACAGCGTCGTAAATTTGGCGACGGTAAGCATTGGGAACCACACAACGGGAATAGCCTTTAGAAACATCGCAAAAAATTGTCAGTTCGGTTCCAAACAAAAGTACATCGCAAAAACCTAAGTGACGTGATAAAGGTTCGTAATTCATGAATAATCTTGTTATTTCGTTGTGCGAGTGCCCTCTGAGTAAAATCAATCACAGATGTTGAAATGGCATTAAAACTGACCCTCGACAATGCATCAGCAGCCAAATTGTCAAACTGCTCCTGCGAAGCATCGGCTGCAAAGTCGGAAGCGTCAGTTGTGATTCGTGTAGGCGCGTCTGCCTTATAGGGTGAACAAGCAGCATGTTAGACGTAGTGAGTGCTCGTTTTGACGCAACAAATGCAGCTGCGCAATCCTCAGTCCATTTTAAATCCTTCTCTGTGCCTGCGAGCGCCTGGTGCAAAGAATGCAGCACCAGGGACAAAACTATTGTAGAAATTGAAAAGATAAAACAAGCCAATAAATCTTTTTGTAAAAACGTATAGGGAATTGCCTACGATTTAGGCGCATTTTTGTGGGTAAAGCTGCAGGCGTTACCAAATTATTTTATTAATCCTGATCAAACTTGGATACAAGAACCAACTGAAAGACTCCCCAATCCGCAGTGTTACCAATGATAAAATTTTTCCATCAATTTGTAATAAATTAACCACAAATTTAACCACAACATTGCAGGTTTTTACGCTTCTGCCGACTCTAAGTTTGTTTCAATGAACGTTCGTGTGTCGGTGTGTTCTGAGATATAGGATGTGAGCTTAAGTGTGATTGGGTGTACCCGCTGAGCACAAATTCTTACAAAGTTTGGTAAAATTTGACAAAAGGTGTCTGCACTCTTCTGCTGGATCTGGTTGAGTAAAAAAATTGACAAAAGTAAATACAAAATAGTCAAACCTACAAATGTGATAGTCTAAAGTTGGCAACAAAATAGTAGTTACAACTTTTCCATGTTTCTTGCATTTTCGCTGCTCACCTTCCTGTTATTGAACTAGCCTTGTGTCGGTACTTTCATAGAACTAGCCTACTATGAAGCATAAACTTCTTCATATGCAACTGTTATTAAACATTTCATTCCGATCTATTTTTAGCTTACAACTGCATTGTTCAACGCTATTTGTAGCTTAAACTATAAAACAATAGAATCCACTCACTACTGTTATCTATTGAATCTGTTATCTTCTGAAATACTGTTATCTACCGAAATCTACTGAATCTATCTACTGAGCAGACGATATCTATCAAGACTCTTGACTTGAAGATCGTAATGTACGAAACAACAGGGATAGTGACGTAACAATAAGAATAGGCTTCGTGAAAATTTTTTTTATTTTTTTTGAATCCAGGTTTTTGTGAAAAAAACGGAAGCCACTCTCGTACCACCTGAAAAACCTCCACGTACCACTAGTGGTACGCGTACCACAGGTTTGGAACCCCTGGTGTAAACAATCAAGTGGCCTGAAAATAAACAGATGTTGCGCTAATCATAAACTATTGAACCCTAAAGAACACGAAAGCAAATTCATTTATCAAGCTTGTGAAAGAATCAGCTTGCGAGAGTTCATTCGGTCGCTGAATTTTAGGCTGACCCAAAGGCATGTGCCTTGTTGATCCGCGACTTCTAAAGGCATCGCGAAGTAAGTTACATTGCAAGTTTAAAACATTTTATAGAGGAACGAAAAAAAGGGATTCACATACTTGGATGAAGTGAAAACATACTAACGCCTTTGACATCATAATACCTTGCCATAAAACAAAAACATTTCAGGACTCCTTCGATGCAGCAGTCCGGGTTGGTTAAAAGCGGGTTTTCATGCTGGTGTTTCTTCTCGGTTTCCGTTTAAAATTCGTCATGATTTACACGTAGGAAGGCAAACTGTGACAAGTAGCCTAAAAATACACATACAATGCGCTTAAACAAGAATAAAAAACAATGAAAAGCAAATTCGTTAATCAAGTCTTCTTTCGATGCAAGAAGTTGTTGTTGTTGTTGACGGCTTGATCTGATTACTCGGAACCCTATGTAATCTTAAAATCTTGGTTAGATCTTTTTGTTACCGAGCAATTGGAAGTAACGTGTAGAGTACGAATTTAAACCAATGACAGGTGTTTAAGAAACTCTTGCTATCAGTAAACGTATATATGTGGTGGCGGGTATGGAAAGATATACAGCGATAAGCAAAACATTTAGCATTTAGTTGCACAAATGTATCATTTGGCATCGCGATGGAAATACTTGATTGTAATTTTTGCACTACCAATTTTGTAGCAATATTTTTCGCCCAGTTTGTTTAAAACTGCTTACGTACGTGGAAAGTGGAGCCACAACTAAGACCTATTTTATTTTAACTCTGTGGAGCGAAAATTCATGATATATAAATAACTACTTTGGCTTATTCTTTCATTTTTCTTAGACAGAAAACAAATCTAGTTTGGCACCATGTGTATCAAGTGTCGCTTCTTTACTCTTTCGTGCCTTTATTTTGTTAATTAAATCAATCTAATATTGCTGCACAAAGAAGCAAAAAATACAAACGACATCCACAACAGAAAGGTGGAGAAAAATTTATAACCGTAAGTTTGTCTTCACTGAAGTTGAGAAAATTAAAAATACTCTTTTCTCCAGACATGTCCGTCAAACCAGGAACAAGTATTCGAGTGTATAGTCATCTTATAATCACTGAACCCTCAGGTCAACCAAGCAAAGTAACCCCGAAAATGCGCCAGGCAAAGTTAAACAAGCAAGAAAAAGGTATTTTCTTTAGGGCTCGTGGGGCTTGCTTTAAAGCAATAGGATGTATGGCTTCAGGAAAATCATTCAAGCCATAAAAAGTAAGCCTTTCACACAACAATTCCTTCGCGTCACCTCCACGCATGTGTTCTCTCATTTGGCCACACGCAAGAGCTGTCATAGAAACCACACATAAGCGTTAAAAGGCGATAAAGAGATACAACGACAATATTATGTGACAATGTTACTGAAAATGTAAGCATTATGGAAATAATTACCAGGCTGCTGGGTTGTTTATCAGTATAACATTTTGTTCAGATCGTAAAAAGCATACTGCCTATCAAATGTCACAAGCTACCACATTGTTTGTTTAAATATTGAAATTTCTCCTCTCTTGTAAGGGCGAAATTTAGGCTTTCAACAAATAAAGTACATGAATAGTATTAGAAAATTCTTTAAAGATCATGCTAGGAACATTTTTTAGAAGATTGATTAAAATTACATTTTCAACTTCAATTTCCTTAAAAAGTCGACTCCGTGCCAACGAAAGTTGCAAAACAGGAAACTTACATGGCGCAAATCGATACGCTGAAATTTTGCTAACGCTGTAGACAACGGAGAATTGTCGACTTGTCAACATTTGCTAGAATACGCAAAATTAGAACATTAAGAAGGGAAGTTGCATGACGGCCTTATAGTTACGGTACTGGTTTTTTTTATAAATTACACGACCCAAATGAAAAAAAAAACGGTGTGTACGCATGCGTTACCGAGCTGTGCGCAGTCAGTAACGATTTCATTAGCAAAACACAACCATCGCAGTTGTAACTTCCATTGTCCTTTTTCGCTGTAATTTAAAGGCAGAAAGAGTGAAACCATGTAATGAAGACTTGCGACATTTAAAAGCTTTCCAATGTGGGCTTTATATTGCTTATGTTAATTATATGCTTCAACAATCTCCTGAAGCTGATGTCACCCTGAAAAACCTCACCAACCACGCTCCTGCAAGAGTTAAGAGGCTACGTGTGTTTGCAGAAGGCTTCGAGTTGCTTGGAAGTGTTTACTTTGCTATGTATGCATCTGATCATCACACTGGGTCGTTGGAGGTTATGAGAAAATCAGCTGACAAATTTGATTCTGGTGTAAAAGCTGCCCTCGAACAACGGATTAAACAAGCAAGAGTGAGCTTCCAACAGACAATACAAGCATATGGAAGTTGTCTCGATGTCAGGGGTATTGAAAAGCCGTTGTTACGTAAGGCATGTCAGATAAAACTTGGAATGTTGGAATCTTCTTGGTCTGATATGGAAACCCAAGTAAAGAGTGAACAGGACCAGGAATATGATTGTTGATATTGAACTGTACATACTCAATCTTTCTTTGGCCGATTCTAGTTTGTGCCAACTGTTTTTTGAGATTCCATCGGTTTTGTTTTTGTGAACTAACGCTCATTGCTACATATCTAGGATTTGCAAATTGATCAAAGTGCTTGGTAACATATACGACCGACTGCGACATAATCTCTTTCGTGTGTGCGCGATTGCGATGACAAGAAGTGTCAATCTCTTTTTTGTGCACTTGGCCGTAAATTGATGCAAGAATGCCTGTAAATTTGTCATTTTTGCCTCTTGTAGAGACCTGTAGTAAATGTATACTTTAATCGGAAAGAATGACTGGAATTAATAATGTAGGCTACAAAATAAGTTATTGAGGGGCGCGCTCTACGAAGCAGTCCTATGTCCTATATTCACCTTTTTTCCAGGAAACACTCTTTCTACATTGCAAGTAGGCGCAATATCCAGTTTGCAAATAAACTTTTTTTTACAAGTTTTACAATTATATCCTTGGAAAAAAACTGCTTGTCATGAGCGCAAGAATCAATAGTTAACGAAAATTATATGACAATAAATAACGAGTAAATGCACGAATCAACTGTGGGAACTCCTTTTTACATCACCGTGATTCAAACCCAGGTTAATGGTATATGAGTCGAGCACTTTGTCCAAACTAGCGCCACTGCGATATGTTCGTTTCTCAAAAACTGTGGCGACGGCTTCCTGCACCAAACCAAACATTATTTTTTTCACTAGGTAGCGCGGCAGAGTGGGGTAAACCTTAAAGTGCATATGACACGTAAAAATAAAACATGCCACTAAGAAATGTTTTATAAATTTAGAACATTTTTGGCGAAAAAAGTAGCTTGATACGACGACTGGTTTTTGAGATACAGCTGATCAAAGTCGCACTTTTGCCGATGCGAACGAAATCGTGCGAAAGCGAGATATTGTTGCGTGACGTCATAGAAGGCGCTTCGGTCGTGCGCGAGTGCTGGCAGCAAGCCTTATGCGTAGGAATGGAAAACATTGTAAAACTGGTTTAAGCATAATATTGCATTAAACAGGGAACAAAAAGTGAACAAGTGCAATAAACGGATTTAGATGTTATTTTAAGCTGAAGACAGATGGCCGCTGTTCGACCAATTATGTCTTATTTAGTTGTGTAATGATAAAACAGTAACTGGGACAGGGTGTTCTTGTTGTTACAGCATTTATGATCGCTAACGTGATAGATGAACTTTTGAAAACACGACAGAGACAAACCGTTAGTTTAGCATTGTCGTTTCGTCCACTCACAGTTATGTCGTTTCTGCTATACCCTATAGTCTTCTGTTAATTAGGGACAAATAAGCATTTGATTCGTGACGTCACAATGACAAATTTTTGTGTGATGCAAAACCCTGTGCTGACCTTTAAGGTAACGTAATCTGTGGATTCTCCTACGTGTGGAACAATTCGATATATGCAAGAAAAGGCGCCTTCTCTTATCTAAACAATGCATTTTTTCGACGCAAGCGCCTTATTGATGTCCTTTTCTCCTTGGCGCAAAAGGTTTACGATTTTTGGTCGCCGTTACTTTTCGTGAAGTTTTCTACATTTTTTAGTTGACGTAGAACCGTTAAACTTTGGATATATGTTTGTTGTAGATGTACCTTTAGTTTTACGCAAAGTTGTCATGGCCGTGTCATATGCACTTTAAGCAGAGGAATACGACCAGACCGACGTCAAAACTGCTCTTGTTGGTCACTATATCCACAATCGTAAAGAAGCGATGAACGAGAAACCCACCGTAAATGAATGCTAGATACCGACAGCTTTGTCAAATAGTCTCTGCGCATTAAAGGGTTTGACGCCCAGTAACATACAATACGGGCAACATAAAAATTCCTGGAGAGCAAATATTACAATTTATTATATGACCTTTGGTTCGCTTTCCGTGCCACAGAATCGGGGAAAGCTGAATTGCTTGACTGCATCACCGAACAAACTTTAGTTTTTCCCCGTCGTTAAAGATTCAGGAATCGTAAAGACAAATCAAACAAATGTGTCGGCTGGAATTTGAATCAATATTTAAACTATAAATGGAATTTTTTTTGCAGCGGAACTCTAAATTGATATTACCACATTCAGTCCATGGAGTGTGAGCCATTCTAGTAAAGGCATTTAAAGCTGAATTAGCCTTGCGTTAGTATGTACTGCTTTAAAGCTAACGCTCATAAACCAAAGGTAGAAGCAGCTGGATCAAAGTGCCGCGTGAGTTTATATCCCGCTGTTTGACGCAATGTTTGTGATGAAACCTTTATGGATCATTACGAATGTTTCATCCGACAATGCGTTTGTTGCAAACCACCATAGTTGGATAAATTTATGCAATATAAATTGTAATTTGTCAGCATAGATAGGATTTACAAGTATCTTTACAACATATTTACAACACTGGATGAAAATGGAAAGAATGCACGAGGTAGACTTATGTTCTTAGTCGTGTGGAATCTTTTTGTCACTTCCATACAGGAAAAAAATGTGTTTCAGATAAAGCGATTCTGTGCCACCTCCATCTGGTGTGTTCCTGCCAACAAAACACCGCCACCATTAAAGACTCCTGATGATGTGAAGTTGTGTTTTCACCAATTGCACGATTACGTGGTTGTGAAAGATTTTACTTTACATGACCAAGAAGAAGAACAGGAGATTCAGAAAAACAAGTAATTTTTTGCTATTCTTTGCGACGTTCATAGATGAGACTTTTTATAACTTGCAGGTTGCTGAAGGACGTTGAAATCTTGCAGCAGGCCAGTCACGATCGCATTGTTCGGTTATACGGATACACAACATGGAGATTTTCACTTGGAGTTGTTATGGAGTATCTGCCCCGAGGAAACCTCCAGCAACTTGTTTTAAATAAAACGTTCAAAATGGACGACGTTTTGTTGTTGAGTTTTGCATCTGATGTTGCTGATGGACTTTCCTATCTTCACCATTCCACGAGTTACAAAATACTTACAAACAATAATCTCACACCAAGAAATGTTCTTGTAAGTGACGATTTTCGGTGTAAAATCAATTGTGTTCGTGGACTGATGAAAACGAGCGATAGAGACAATAGATTTTTGCCTGATGATGTCGTTTATGTCGCCCCGGAAACATTCAACAACGCCAACCTACCAGTCTCAAGAGAAGGAGATCTGTTCAGCTTTGGTGTGACTTTGTACACCATCACCAAACGTCAAACCCCTCATGTTGTAAACATACAATGGGATGAGTTTCCCGTTACTATAACGTGGCAACGGCCGTATTTAAGTTACAGGGAAACATCATCAGTGAAAAATGAGTTAAAATCTATAATGAGTCGATGTATGAACCAAGTGCCTTCAGATCGACCAAAAGCACTGGAAGTTAAACAATGTTTACAAGATCTTTTGAGTCAACATGGAAAGCTGGCAAGACAGAAAGTTCTGTACGAAGCCCAACAAAATTCAGTAGATATCGATTTGCCCTTCTATCCAGAGTCCTCGTGGTTGAATCTGGAAACATTGGCCATTCAAGGGAGTAAGTATTCTAATTTCTTCAGGGTCTATCATAACATTTTTCTTTCTAAAAGTACATATGTTGCAATTCCAACAACCAAAAAAACATTTCAGAATATTTTTTAAAAGCGACTGACTGTTTTTTCAGTTCAAAGACGTAATCAACCTTTAAAAAACACCAACCCACCAGTAGGAATTGCAACTGTCATTACTAGGCAAGCAGACTCTCTCCTTAGCGAAGGTATATATAATGCCACGTTAATACGGTGTTGTATAAAAAAAAAATAACTATGCTTGGTCGTTGAAGAGTATACAAGTCTAAGACATGTATTAACAAATCTGCCTCTTATTGTTTCAGATAACACTTCCCCCAAAACCGTGCATGGCGACGAAACTACAGCCTTGCCTTCAACATCAATCGTTGCCCAACCTGTTGCAGCTGGTTAGTTATTGTTATATTCTGTGTAAGTTAATAAACACCTAACGGATTACTGGTTTACAGATGAAACAGTACCAAACACTTCTGTGATCACTGATAGTTCAATGCAACACCCAAATACTAATGCTTTTGTTTCACAGATGAAACATCGCCAAATACTTCCGTGTTCACTTATAGTTCAACGCAACCCCCAAGCACAGGGTTCCTATCAAACGCAACATCAAACGTTTCACATGGTAACACTAAACCTTTATTTGATGACATATGTACAATGTGCATTGAAAGGCATCTAACTACTATTGCTTATGTTTTACAGATGAAACGTCGCAAAATACTTCTGTGTTCACTAATAGTTCAACGCAACCCCCAAGCACAGGGTTCCCATCAAATGCAACATCAACCGTTTCACATGGTTACACTTGGCCTCAATATGATGACACATGTGCAGAGTGTACTGAAACGCAACTAACTACTAATGCTTTTGTTTCACAGATGAAACATCGCCAAATACTTCCATGTTCACTGATAGTTCAACGCAACCCCCAAGCATAGTGCTTCCATCAAATGCAACATCAACCCTTTCACACGGTATACACTAGACCGCAATTTGATGATACATGTATAAAGTGTATTGAAACGTAAATAACTACTAATGGTTTTGTTTCACAGATGAAACATCACCAAATACTTCTGTGTTCACTGATAGTTCAACGCAGCCGACAAGCATTGAGTTCGCGTCAAATGAAACAGAAATGCCAGTACACGGTAATAACAAACCTCAATTACTTCTGCAAAATATACCATCTTAACGAAGTTATTTTGCAGATGAAACAGCGTCAAATACTTCCTTGCTCAGCGATATATCTCCACAACCTACAAGCACTGACTTCGCATCTAACCCAACATTGATGTTGACACGCGGTAGTAATAGTTTATTTGGGCCACAATGCACTGAATTTGTGAATGCATCGTGGGGGTTACTTACGTTTATGTTTTTATTAGGCAATTCTTATTTTTTGTTTGTTTTTGTTAATAACTGTTTAACCAGAAACATCAACGCACTCCAATGAAGGCTTCCCCCCTCCCAGCACAGGTTTTGACGCAAACAATCAATCGATTTCTTCACAAAGTACGTTTTATTTATGGTCAAATAAATTTTTTAAATAGCAAATGTAATATTTAAATTTACCTTTTGTGGCAATTATTCTTTGCAGTTAGTTGGAAGAATAATCATTCCACTGACACGAGTGCAAGCCATCCCGATTTTAGCTCAAATATCGACAATGAGTCAAAAGCAAACAATCTTTCAGATAAACCTTCGTTGCCACCCAGGACTGCAGAAATGTTTATGTTGAAAGGTACAGAAAATGTACAAACGTGCCAAATAATAATATCTGATAGCTAACTTTACGTCCCAAATGTTCTCGACATTCCTAGACTGATTTATTTTTAATCACTTGATCTTTTACGTCTCTTGTTTTCATGTAAGAAAGAGCAATTTATCAAAATGTGAACATTCGTGAAGAAGAATTGCAACCTTCAGATTCAGGTACTGCAACAATGTATTACATGTGCATAATACAATATGCTGAAATGCGGTTTCAAGGTAAGGCTATATAACTATAATGAACATTTCATATTTCCTCAGACGAAAGAATTTACGATTCACAGATTCCAAGAAAGTAAGTAAAAATCACATTTGACAAAAATTTAAAGATTACAACAAAAAATACCATTTTGTTCAATCTTCAGTCGTTCTTAGCCATAACATGCGAAACGCCGTGTTTATTTACAGCAACTCATAAAAAGTGTAAATATTAGCACAGCACGTTGATACCAATTTAGTGGTATGAGAAAAATACACCATTTACTAGTGCTTGCATCGCAATTACTTGTAAATTACATTGAAAATATACTGACAAGTTTCTTGTTTTTGTAAAATCAATATTTAATCCCAGGCAAGTGCAAAAATCGTTTGTTCCCCAGCCAGCAACAGCACAAGTAGGTTGTCCGCCTGCTTTACCTGCGCCAAGGGGTGTGCCAGAAACACAGAATAAGGTTGCGCAGAACCAAGGTATGCGATTTAATCATTTATTTGTTAAAATTGCGCATTTGATTCTAACCAATAACTTATTTATATACGTAAACTCCAATGGCTTTGCAGCCAAGCTGCAGCCTAGCTGCACCTATCATTAAGATGCTTACGCAAAGTATTTGCAGTACAGCGACTCCAAGCTTGACAAAGCGTTTTACTCACATATTTTCTGTACAAAAGTTCTCAAAAATGGCAGTCGAACTAACACAGCATGCTTTCAAGGCCCTTGCCAATACGAAGACCCATTAGAAATAAACGTGTACGAAGAAACCATCGAAGATGAAAATTATGACAATGTATACGAAGGTAAAAGTTCAGAGAGTAAAATGTTGTTGGCAACTCATCTTTTTACTGAAAAGTTATGTGCTAAAATGTGCTAAAATTCTTTTACGTACAACGCAACCTAAGATAAGAGCTTAGACTCACAAATACAGTTTTTTATTTTGTATTTAAATTGCTTTAAAGCCGTTGATCATACTGGAGAATCTATCGGTCAGAGCAATCCAAACCCAGGTAAAAGCATTAAAGTAACTTACCAGTAACGATGAAGACTTGCCTTAACGTGTAACTTTCACTTACTTCAGTAGGGCAAGAAATCAGGAAAACGGAAAATCAGTTTAAAGACACAGGAAACTTTAAACACTATGACTTAGAAGACGAACATGTTCAGAAAATAGTGGCAAAGTTTGAAGGTTGGTTACCAATACGAATAACGTGGCATGTTACTGTTTATCAGTTCCCAAGTGAACTCAATTTGTTTCTAGACAAAAGAAAAAAACAAACATTCACACAACAAAGGTAAGTTGCCTTCGGCATTACGTACAAAACGCTCATATTTAAGCTTCTACTAAAGATGCAATGCAGCAAAGAAATGATTTTATTTTGAAGTTACTCAGGATTAAAATAAAACTAATCTGCACAAACGGCACAGTCAGATGCAATTAATTGTCAAAAGCCTTAATTGTATTTGCATAATAAACTAAAAGTATTGCAGCACAGACATAAAAAAGTACAAACAACATTTACAAGAGGAAGATGGAGAAGAGTTTATACCAGTAAGTTGTTTGTTTGTTCTGTTAAAACATTTTAACTTCATATTAGTTTATTAAGACTGAAGAGGCGATTGTTTCCTCTACAAAGCAAGGTTTGTTATGTGATGTGAAATTAGGAAACACTGGAGTTAAAAATATATATCTTCTCTTCAGAAAGGCCGGTGAAACCGGGAACAAATATTCGAGTCTATGAACATCTTGTAAATAATGAATCTTCTGGACCGACAAGTGAAAAAAAAATTACAACATCGTCTAACAAAATTGGTAATGTGTTCACTGGCGTTTTTTTTTTATATATGATAGGCAACATGAAATTTGTAGGCAATTCCCTGAATGATTTATATGGACAAAAAGATAATTAAAAGTTTTGAAAATGAAAAATTCACCCAACAAGTACAAATTACTGTTTTCTCAGGTTAATTACAATAATATTCATTTTTTTCTACTTTAGGTCAACGAAAGATTCAACAGCCGAGATACTTGGACAGAGTACAAAAATACTTCAAATCTACTGGTAGGCACATAAATTTAACAGGAGTACCAAACTGAATCATATATTTATATCACGAACCTACATAGATGCCTGGGTGTACGCTTCTCTATCAACTAAAATTTCCTTGAAAAATCGATTCCGCGCCAAAGAAAGTTGCAAAACTGCAAACACAGACGAAGTGGATCGATACGCTGAAATCTTAGCAAACATCGTATACAATGGAAAAGGATCGACCTGTCAACATTTGCAGGAATTTGCAAAACTAGAACATGAAGAAGGGAAGTTGCATGACAGCTTGATATTCAGTATAATCGCATCGATCTGCTTCTATAAATTACACGATCCCAATGAAAAGCTAAATGGTGTGTACGCATGTGCTACCGAATTATACGCCCTGAGTAAAGACTTCATTGGCAAAAAACAAACATCAGTTGTAACTTCTATTGTCCTTGGATGGTTGGTTCGCTGTAAGTTAAAAATAGAAAGAGTGAGACCATGTAATGAAGACTTACGACAGTTAAAAGCTTTCCAATGTGGGCTTTATATTGCTCGTGTTAATTACATGCTTCAACAGTCTCCTGAAGCTGAGGTCACCCTGAAAAACCTCATTAACCACGCTCCTGCAAGAGTTAAGAGGCTACGTGTTTTTGCGGAAGGCCTTGAGTTGCTTGGAGATGTTTACTTTGCTATGTGTACTGACCACAACACTGAGTCCCCCAAAGCTGCCCTCGAACAACGGATTAAACAAGCCAGAGTGAGCTTCCAGCAGGCAATAGAAGCATATGGAATTTGTCTGGATGTCAAAGATATTAAAAAGCCATTCTTACGCAAGGAGTGTAAGATTAAGCTTGTAAAGTTGGAATCTTTGTGGCCTGATGAGGAAACCCAAGAAAAGAGTGAACAGGAGCACGAATATGATTGTTGATACTGAACTGTTGATACTGAACTACATACTCGTTACAACATAACGATTGCACACATAACTTAAATGTATACTTGGCAACGAACATGACTAACTACGACGCAATCGCTTTTATGTGTGAACATAAAGTAAAAGAAACATAGTTATTTCCTCGTTGTGTTACTTTATAATGGACTTGTTTATGAAACCCTTTTAACCTTCTACGATGTAGTATGCGCTGGTAGTTCCCAAGCAAAAACCTTCCATGTTGCAAGGATGTTTGTGTTGTGTGTTTTCCCCTTTTTGTGTTGTCGTATCACGTGCGGTTCGGTTATACAGTGAAATGTTTAGGCGCGAACCCTGTAAGTAATTTTCTAATATAACAAATCGAGCAGACTCTTCTTTAGTAAAAGCATGTCAACGTTTTTCTCCTTGTGTGTTAAGGAGTTGTTTCTTGTCATTCAATTTGAGTTCCCATTGCAAGGTACCCTACCTTTCTGCTGACTAGTGCTAAACAAAAAATGTACGGGGTTTGAGCAATGTTTGTCTTGCGTGAAATCCAACCGCACATAATATACTTCAATCTGAACGAGAGACAGGAGTTAATAATTTAACAGAATCAAGTCATGGGGAGGCACCAGTCCTCGCGATAAACTTCGCTGCTGTTTGATTGCACCACTGAGCAAAGTTTACTTTAGCCGATCGTCAAATTAATGATTGGCTTAACAAGCATTGTAGGGAGAAAATTAAACATCGACTGCGGTCTAGCTCAAAGACTTTTCAGCGATTTGCACCTAGTTTTATTGTTTCTAGTGTAAAAAAAAGCTGAGTAAACATTATATACCCTAGACAACTTCATGTTGCATGAGGTAAACTTATTAAATTTCTTGGTTTCTAGGTAAACTAGTGTGACTATGTAACAGCGAGTCGTAATAAAACAACTAGGTTTATTGCAAACATAATTCATCATTTTATTACCAGGAAAATCAAGTTACTTTTATAAGAACATAATTTGCTTCAGATCAGAACAAAAAGGCTACAGTGTGAACTCCATCCACCATTACAATCCCGTGATGATTTAAAATTGTGTTTTAACCAATCGTTCGAATACGTGGTTGTATAACCTTTCACGTTATATGCTGGAAAGGAGAGCACGAGAATAAGAGAAACACTTAATTTTCTGCCTTATGTGCAACGTTCATAACAATGGATTTATGCATGTGTAACGAATTTTATTGCCTCCACGTCACCTTACACTTTTGTTAGTTATTGTTTGTATTTCATTGTTTTCACCTTTCTTCCTGACACCTTATAATTTCACTGTTTTCTTTCGTTGTTACCACTTTATTTTTTGTATTGTTTTACCCACGTATATCGCTTTTAAGGCTCGCACTTCACTTTCACCACACTATTTTATTACCTTCGTCTCCCCTCCCTTTCCAATTATTTAATGCTCCACTTATTTTTTGTATGCCCCGGATGTGCCGCGTGTCGGGAAGGCGCATCCTGATTGGTTGGTGCTTTTAGTGTAACGAACGATTTCCCTAAAACGGGCGAGTCTTCTTCTGGGCGTCGCGTTAGTAACACCTCTAGTACAGTGTTGTGTGTGTGTAATCGAGATCTTGGCCAGTAACGTTTCGTATTGTTTTTATTCGCCTTAATTTAACACGACGTCCAATAAGTTAAATCAGCCTGGGTTACTTTGGCTTTGTGGTGAGCCGTTATTGCAGGGTTCTGGGTAGTATCAGAATTAGGGAGGCAGTTTTGTGCAAAGTACCGAATTAGGTAGAAGGGTTAAAATGTTTTAATGCAACCTCCGCCTTTACGGCCGGGAGATGACCTAGGACAGTATTTTAATGTATTTGAGTCCTATTGTACGAGCGTCGAGGCCTCAGAAGAAATGAAACGACACCTGTTCCTGGCAAGCATTGACAACGACTTGAAATGGACAACACAAGAAAAAGAGGCAAACTTGTTCGAGGTTTCCTACAAGGACCTCAAAGAACGCGCATTGCGCCAAAGGGCTACTGGTCAACACGCAGAGCGCCAACGCGCAGAGCTGATAAGGCGCGTGCAATTACCTGGCGAATCCGCACGTGAATTCGTTTAGGCACTGGGCGATGGTGCCTACAGCAACTCCGCTGAAGCTGCCCTTAAAAATGAGGTTCTGTACATTACCTTATTGCAAGGCTTGCAAGACCGGCGCCTCGCGGTACTATCCCAATCACCATCAAGTATGAGCGATCATTCAGAGCCGCAGCTCAAGTCGTTGTCAATACGCAAACACCGAGCTTTGTCCAAGTCGCTGCAGTAAACACCAAAGCATCAGAGATGGAATTAGTACTAAAAAAGTTAGAAGACATGGAGAAACGGTCCAAGGAAAACAACACACAACTCGAGGACACCTTAGCGGCGTTACAAGCTCAAGTGGATGCCATAAAGCGCTAACGACCACAATACAACAACGTGCGAGCACGGACTTGCTATGGTTGCGGTGGACTGGGCCATATGCGGCGCGACTGCCCGCATACGGGTATGCGCACAAGGGACGTCGACACGAGACTTCAAAACATGCCATGTACACCTGCGTTTTCCAGATCGATTCGTCGCGGACCGGAGATAAAATGTCACTTCGACTAAAAACGAATAGCTCGAGATGCACCCAAATGTTAGGCGCCAAAGTCGGTACAAAAACCCGCTACACCCGCAGCGCCGTTGCGGTTTGTCAACCTACTGGTCGGCCAGACGAGGATGTATGCGTTGTTGGACACCGGCTCCAGTGTCTGCTTGATTAATACCCTAAAGTGGCATTCCTTAAGCGCCGAGCAGCACGACCAGGTAAACAGGTGCTTAAAGAAGAACTTGGTCGGGGCCGGCGGACAGCAATTGGCGGTAAAAGGCTGCGTCGAACTTCCCCTTAAAGTGGGGGGATTGATGACTCGCGCGAGTTTTTACATTGTGGACAATCTTACGCACGACCTTATTCTAGGATTAGATTTCCTCTAGTCGAACAAATGCCAGATCTGCTACGAAGCCAACGTGCTAACGGCAGGGGATGCAAGCGTACCACTCTCGCATTCTCCGGTGCCGTTGCCACCACCTTCCGAGGTGTACGTCATCGACGATGTCACCATTCCCGCGTTTACCGAGGTATGTGTAACAGCAAACTTTTGCCAAAAGCCGCACACCAGGGAAACCTCTTTTCTAACTGAGAAGATAGACGGGTTTGTGGAAAAATATGGGTTGTTGACGGCTACGAGTATAACGATGGCGCAGAGTAACACTGTTGGGGTCTATGTCGCGAATTTGGGGGACGAAGCGGTAGAAATACCCAGCGGGTCAAGGATCGCCCAGGCATCGCCTGTGTATGCCTTTGGCAATGTCGAATGTCCAATTTCTGGCGCATGTGTTGTAGTCGATGGATCGTCGGCGAAATGTTAACACCCGGATTGTTTTGGCGGCTGTGCAGAAATTTGTTCGGTGTCGCCACACGAAACAGCGGATAACCGTGACCCGTTTAAGTGCATTATAGAGCAAGCTCAGATCGGAAACCACCTAACTGAAGAACAAAGAGAAGAGCTGTTTGCCCTTCTTCGCGCCAACCAGGACGCCTTCTCAACCTGTGACGTTGACCTTGGACGCACGGACGTGGTGCGTCACGTGATCGACACAGGAAATAACGATCCAGTGCGACAGCCACCCCGCCGCATGCCCCACCACAAGGCGAAAGTGGAAGAGATTTTGGCAGAAATGGACAAACAAGGACTGATTCGACCGTCCAAATCGCCGTGGAGCAGTCCGATCGTGTTGGTTCGGAAGAAATCCGGTGAGACTCGTTTTTGTGTCGATTACCGCAAACTAAACGAGCTAACTAAAAAGAACAGTTACCCGATCTCCTGGATAGACGACAGCCTTGACCAAATGTCGAACGCGGCGTATTTTTCTACGCTAGATCTGAAATCTGGCTATTGGCAGGTCGCTATGGATGCCTCTTCGCAAGAGAAAACTGCGTTTACCAGTCACGTCGGCCTGTTTGAATTTAACGTAATGCCTATGGATCTATGTAATTCGGCAGCGACCTTTCAACGCTTAATGCGCATGGTATTAAGCGGAATCGAGTGGCCTTAGCGTATTTGGATGACATTATTGTTTACTCCAATACTTTCGAGCAACACTTAAATCGACTAGCTGACGTCGTAGAGAGAATTCAAACCGCGGGGCTGACGTTAAAGCCGTCTAAGTGTTCGCTTTTCAAAGAAGAGGTGGCTTTTTTAGGTCACGTATTTTTCTAAGGACGGAACACGATGCGACCCCAACAAAGTACAGTCGGTTTCCGAATGGCCAACACCGCGTAATGTGAAGGAGATCCAGCAGTTTTTAGGCCTAACATCTTACTATCGCAAATTTATTCGTGACTATGCGAAGATCGCAGGTCCCCTCCACAGGCAGACAGAAAAAGGAAAGCGGTTCCAGTGGGACGACCAATGCCAGGAGGCCTTCGCTCAGTTGAAACGGTACCTTACGACCGCTCCGATCCTTTGCTGCCCTAACTAAAATAAGACATTCAGACACGGACGCATCCGATACTGCCGTGGGATGCGTCCTTTCCCAGGAAGTTGACGGTAAGGAGTGTGTTGTGGCTTATGGCAGCCGTACCCTAAATAGGTCAGAGCGCAACTACTCGACCACGCGAAAAGAGCTGCTCGCCGTAATATTTGCGACCAAGCTTTACCGTTGCTATCTCCTTGGTCAAAAATTTATGTTACGGACTGACCATTCCTCGTTGAGGTTGCTGTGGAAGTCAAAAGAATTGTACGGGCAATGCGCGCGCTGGGTCGAACATCTCTCCGCTTATGATTTTGATATACATCACAGGGAGGGAAGCAAACACCGTAACGCGGACGCACTTTCCCGTCTAGACTCCCTGGATGATGATCCAGAATGTCCATACAAGATAGCGGATGAAGGCCGAGGGATTGAACAGGTTAACGCCGTGGACTTGAAAGCAACCATCGGATATGAACAGAACGAGCTGCTGGAGCGGCAGAGTAACGACCCGGAGCTAGCTGCCGTAAGAGAATGGGTCAAGAGAGGTATACGCCCGAAATTTAAAGCGGTCAAGCGAGAATCCGCCGCGATTCGCCACTACTGGTCCCGCTATAGTGGCTTGTTACTGAAAGCGGACATTCTTTGTTGCCGCGGAAACTCCTCTTGGGAGGATGATTTAAAAATCGTTTTGCCGACAAGCCTTGTCGGGGAAGCGACGTCCAGCTTGCATGATGATGTACATGGAGGGGGACATTTAGGCATTGCCAAAACGTTAGCAAAAGTTTTCGAGCGGTTTTATTGGCATAAATGGCGCGAATCCGTCGAGACGTTTTGTCGCAACTGTATAACGCCCTAAAACGGGCGATTTCCCTAAAACGGGCGAGTCTTCTTCTGGGCGTCGCGTTGATGACACCTCTAGTACAGTGTTGTGTGTGTGTAATCGAGATTTTGGCCAGTAACGTTTCGTATTGTTTTTATTCGCCTTAATTTAATACGACGTCCAATAAGTTAAATCAGCCTAGGTTACTTTGGCTTTGTGGTGAGCCGTTATTGCAGGGTTCTGGGTAGTATCAGAATTAGGGAGGCAGTTTTGTGCAAAGTACCGAATTAGGTAGAAGGGTTAATTGGGGGATAACATCGCCACCCAAAAACCTTTAACCGCTTAATTGCAAAGCTGCCGAAATAATTCCGTAACACATGTTTAAGCCACCGTAAACCAAAAAGTGCGCATTCACAGGCCTGGGAATGCTAAAGTTCTACATTTCCTTTGATACAACTGAAAAAGTTTGAGGTGGAATCTCTGTGGCAGGTACTCCATAACAACTCCAATGAAGATCTCTATCTATGTGTATCCATATAACCCGACAATGCGATCATGACTGGCCTGCTGCAAGATTTTCTTGTCCTTTGGCAACCTTTAACAACCGTCTCGAACTCGTTTCCCGTCTTTCCCGGTTTTCTGTATTTCGACAAAAATGATGAAAAGCGCTATAATGTCGCCTTGGCATGATTTAAAACAAGTTAAAACGGCATAATAAACAAACAAAGCAACATTTCCCGTCTTTCCCGGTTTTCTTTATTTCGACAAAAACGATGAAAAGTGCAATAATGTCGCCTTGGCGTGATTTGTAGAAGTTAAAACGGCATAAAACACACATAAAGAAACATTTCCCGTCTTTCCTGCTTTTCTGTGTTTCGACATCTCAGTATTCAGACAGGTTGAAAAATTTCACGCTTTTCCCGTTTTTCTTGAAAGCTATATTTTCTCTTTTTTTGAAATGCGCAAATTTTCCCTTTTCCCGCTTTTCCAGTTTTTCCTGCGTTTATTGTTAATTTCCTGCTTTTCCCGATTTTCCGTTTTTCTGCTTTTAGTGTTACCCGCTAATGCAAGGTTAACGGTTTCAATTCATGATAGTATAAAACTAAATTTGATTGGTTTACTTTTTCCTCGTGCCTTTGTCACATACACAAATTTGGACATGATTCTTGTGCAATAATTTACATTATACACAAAAGGAAAGACGTGAATGGAGAGAAAGGAACAACTTCGACTCTTCCAAGAGCTGGAGGCGTAGGCTAAAGACGCCTGAAAGTTCAGACACAAAAACACCAAGACACTATCGCAGAATACAGTCTCATTCCGCACATTGCTGTTGGGTCAAGAAATGTAAAGTTTGCTATACTTCATGGTTATTTCAACCCCCGACATTTAGTGTGTAAACATCGACTGACCCATAACACTTACCAAATCAATACTCTTTACGTTCCCTAGGTACTTCCGCCGCTACAAAATCGTCAGTTCCCCTCCTCGGATTTTCGTGAGGGAATTCACCGATGAATGTTTAACCCCGGACCTTCTTACTGTCAGCATGCAACAGAAACCTGGTCCTCTACATTTCGCGTTAATGACGTCAGGGCAAAGCACGCCAGGCGTGAGCGATAACTCCGCCACAGAGACGCCGGTAGGTGGCAGTGGCGTTCGTCCGCTGGGCTCTCATCTTTTCTCGCCAATTCTTATTAATACGGATCTCAACAGAGCTTCCTGTAATGCCAAAGTGGTGGCACCCACAATATCGGTATTTACATATAGAAACGAGATGATACGGAGGGCTGTAATCGGCTAGTGGGAGGGCTGGCAACCTACACATTGCTTGGCCCTCAAAGCTACTTGATTCTTTAACCCATTCCAAAGAAATTTGAAGGCTAAGCCATTTCAAACAAATTTGAAGGCTAAGATTCTTCTTGTGCGAATGGGTGGGTGGGACAACTCATGAACTGCATCGAACACCTTCCTTTTGCCAGAACAGAGCTTTCCAACAGGATATATCACACAACAGCGTGTTTCCTGAATTGCCAATGGGGATATCTACAGATACAACCCGGTAATCGTTTGCGATAAGATTGTACTTCCTTGGTTTGTGGGGCGCATTCTAGAACCTCAAAATCAAGATCGAACAAAGGAACCAGCAGTAGGGCACACATGAAAGACCTGGAAAGTGCGTCTGCGACAGTATTCGACGCCACTAATTTGTAGTACATCGGTAGTGAACTCTGAAATAGAAGAGAGTTGACGTTGCTAACGAGCAGACTAAGGGTCGGCAACCTTCTTGAATGTGTGCGCAGTAAACTTGCGTGGCGAGCAGACCAAGGGTCGGCACCCTTCTTGAACGTGTGCGCAGTAAACTTGCGTGGCGAGCAGACCAAGGGTCGGCAACCTTCTTGAACGTGTGAGCAGTAAACTTGCGTAGCGATTTACATGGTCGTCAACCGCGAACCCTGCTGTCACTTTTCGCACCTCATCACAGCAGTGATCAACGTACGCCAGAAATGAATCAAGCCATCGGTCCGTTTGTGTATGCCTGCAACTACTCGTCTGGACCACAATGGCTACCTGGAAACATCATTGAAATACATGGCATTAAAAATTTCACTAGACAATACCCGGGACAATTTCAAAATTTTACAGCACAAGGTCAAAAAAAAACATGTTCGAGTCAAAATAAAAAGTCTGAGGCGAATGCATGAGAACTCTGATGCTGTAATGGATGTCCGATATTCAACTTTATTTAAGAAGTCTATACGTGTGGAGAGAATTTCCATTTTTTGAGGCGAAGGTCCAAAACATGTATCAGGAGGTTTTCAAACGGGGACTTTGAGACAAATCTATAGGAATGTTAACTCAATCATTCAACTTTCATTATCTCAAGTAATTAATGACACCTGTATTGGTTTTAACAGAATTATCCATAACTTACATCTTTGAGATGTGTTAATAAGCGGATATTGATTTTCTTTACCTTTGGAAATGCATCGAATATATAACGATTAGACGGAATATCAACTGCAACATCAACAGTCTCACATATCCGCATCATGTCCCCGATTTTAAAACCTTCCCCAACTTGCCTTTGTCAGTCGTTTCCGAGGTAATAAAAGTTTTCTATCCAGCCGTAAACATCGCATTCTAGCAATTTTGAAACTGACGTCATGGTTTTAGTACCGCCCACTGGCACTTGCGGCTTTGTGTGTGTCGACATGGTTGCTGACTAGTCGAAATCGCCGAGGCGAGACAAGTCAACAAGCAATTGAGGTTGGTTGAAATAGGGGATGTTTAATCAACACAATTCTGTTTCATGAATGTCGCAAGATGTCCTGTCACATTTTACTGTGAGGCAAAATTACCTTTTGAATTTTTTTAAACGAATACTGTGGTATGTAGTACGGTATTTGCATTCGAATTATATTAGTGAACAATTAAGACAACTTTAAACCCGTATTCGTAAAGCGGACATAACAGCTTTGAGAAACCTTACCAAATCGCCCAAAGCGCCAAATATTTGTTCAAATTAACAATTAGATAAAAACATGGATTCCGAAGCACCAGTTTTGCTGTATCGCCTACATAATAAAATTAGTATTTAAGCATAATGAAATTAAGAATTTAAAACCCACAGAAGAACATCCATCATCTTGTATGGATGTATAACTTAGCTTGACATCCGACAGATAAATATCACGTTTCTTGTTTTCAACTAGCAAGCCCACAAAGCTGACGTGAACTTGAAAATTCCTGGCCAGTCATGCGGAAACTGCCAGCATCAGACTCCTGGCAACATTTATTGCCAGTATTTGAATGCACTTTAGTCCGTTTACGGTAGCGTTAGCACGGTCGTCGTTGTGACGTAACTATCTTGTACAGATTTGTGGTAATAATTACCATGGAACAAAGTTTAATGAAATTGAGTTTATTTTCGTTAGACATGAATAGATAAATCTTATTCTGCTTTGTCAACCGTAGCCTCACATTTTGTTCACAAATATTTTTAAGCAAACTTGAGTTAAGCACCAAATACTTTGCATTTTAACTGCCATTAAATGGGTTTAGAAGTTAACACACTACCGGTAAGTTCTATTTAAAGTCGACAAAATGAAAGTTTTAGTTGCTGGTTTGCCAAAAACTGGAACTAAAACTATGGCTGCAGCTTTGAAAATCCTCGGTTATGAAGTGTATGATTGGATGGAGAATTTCTATTATCTCGGGACGAATGGCAGAAACAAATTCGAGAGGGTTTTAAAATTAAAGACATGAGACGAATGTATGAGAATGTTGATGCAGTTACGGATGGACCTTGCGATGTTTACTGGGAGGAAATATTTGATGCATTTCCTGATATTAAGGTGTGAAAATTTAAACTTGTCTTCTAAAAAGGGTACTGTATGTACATAACTGTGTGAGAGGCAAGCAGTATTGAAGTTGATGTCTCATCAGGCGAAATATGTTTTTTCCGTTTAAACATTAACTTGCGCAAAGGTGCTGATCCACCGGCTGTCAGGGCATCTTGTTACCAGCAGATCCATATTAGTTTTACTAATGTGCAATACATTTTCTATGTACAAATTTAAGTTGTATTTATGATGTCAGCAACGTCAAAATTATTTGTGCACCAACGTTATGCGATGACAACAAGCTGACAAAAATATATTTGTAGGTGTTTTTAACAACTCGTGAGAACAGAACTTGGGCGCAAAGCTACGTGAACCAAGTAAATATGTGGAGTAAAGATCGCCTTCTTCGACTCGCAATGGCGTTGGCGTACACAGGAGCAAAATTACATTTTTACAACGCATTGACCTGTAAATACCATTTTTATTTATTTATTTATTTCAATCACACCTTTATTGCATAAATTCACATGCAAGGAGAAGAATTAGCTATATTATGGTTGAGAATAGTTATGCCTAATTCTGTCCTGAAGGCCATCATATTGCAAGAAGTGGAATATGGCCAATTTGTTACCGAGCTGCACTCCACCAAGAAGCCTTGATGCGGTATAAAAGAAGACACGAAAGAAATATCAAGTTGGTTAGTTTAATTAACAGTTGCACACATTTGTAAACTTTGTGTAAACTTTGTGTAATTTTTTTTTATTAGGACGTTCATATGTTATCACTCTGTTAATTTTAAATCAACCTGAATAGAACAGTTTGACGAGGTATGTATCTGGGCAGTATATTTTGGATATTTTTCGAGCTCAGCTGATTAGTTGACATAACTTTCAGCATCTTAGGTTTGTTTTCCATTTTTGCAGATTGTACCGAAGATACAACTGTTGGTGTTGGAAGTAAAGGAAGGTTGGAAACCTCTGTGTGATTTTCTTGGTGTTCCAGTGAGAACAGACATACACCGTTAAGGCACAATTTATCTTAAGACTTTACAAAAGGCGATATTTTCAGTAAAAATTTTCTACTTAGTACATGCTACAGAACCACCCCACAGCTAGTTCGTCAATTGTGAACCGCACATAAGTCCAGGAAACATAGAAATATGTGCGAAGTTAACGTTGCAGCGTACCAATTGATTCCACCGGCACTTCTGCTGTGCTAAAGCTAAAGTATGCTTGCGTGTTCTTGCTGTATAGGTTACTAAGTTCGACTCCGTGGCAGACTTCTTTATTAATTGAAAGACACGATTGCAATACCAGGTGGCTTAAGTTTAATTTGTTTCAAGCGCGTGTAACACGTGACTGAATTGCAGCGAATTAACTATTAAAAGAAAAACGTTTACAGCGCGATGGCGAGAATAACAACAGGGCCGAGAGAGTACGAGCGACTAAGAGAGCGAACGATTACTACGAGGGCGTTTTATAACAAAGATTCAGGAAAAACGTGGTTGTTCAGCAGGGTATCAGCAGCTTGTTTTTAACTCTACAGGAAGGCTTAGCTCCGCCTGCATCCTTTCCGTCTAGTGTTCCAGTAATGAATTGCAGGAAACATGCAGCGTAGTCAGAACTAAGCCAGGGAAAACATGCGTGTTGCCACAACGTTCGGGTATTAACGCAACCACCTGTTATGGTTGGTCACATATTTGAATTATAATACTACACAAAATTGCACCTGGCTTATGCCGCTAACATTTACACGAATTTCTATGATCCGCACACATTTTTCTAACCACCCCATGGACGGGCGATTGGGATTGCCATGTTTTATGCGTGGCTATATTACTTGCATTTTCACGAAGTGTAAGCAATATTATAACTCCAACAATTAGTTTATTTCAGCAAAAACGTTGTTATGTACAAAGAGCATATTATATTTTTGCGGTATTTGCTTGAAGACCATGAATTTCGACATTTTAAGAGGTGTGCAGCATTGCCAAACCAGCTGGTGAAAGATATTACGGATCATAAAAAACAACGTCCTTGAAGACGAATGGCAAAAAATTGTTTGAAAACGTTTTAAAATGAATGGTATGAGACGAATGCATGAGAATTGTAATGTTGTAATGAAAAGCCAAGGTTTAGCTTTAGTGAAAGAAACATGCATTTCGTGACGTTAATACACTTACAAAATTTTGCAATACTTTTATTTCCAATTTTTTGAGGTCAAAATTTTCCTAACAAAATCATCGCAGTGTGTTGAAAAAGTGATTTGGTATACGTTTGTTTGTAAAAAAGGGGAGTCTCAATTTTTTTAAAGTTATAAGCAGACAGACCGCCGAAAACAATCATTTATGAAACTTCTAATTTGCCCCGATTTGCGAAAAACAGTGATTTCTAACTTTAATGAACCAGTGACGCACTCATCCAAAACAAAATGTTTTGAAAACGCACCCATACATTATTGACCTGATTTTGAGATATGAAAACCAGGGCGGTTCCTAGGAAATGCGGACCTGGTGAATACCTGCACTTCCTCTAAAAAGGGGCGTTATAATTTTCGATAGCCAAATGCAGGAAAATTACCGTTTTTATTTTCCTAGTTTGTGAATTTTAGTGACGGATTCACTACATATAACGGTAATTGTTACCTTTGTCAGCGCAACATCTAAAACAAAGCCTCCAAGTAGGCTTGCGATGCCCCTGAAACAAAACGACGCAATACTGCTACTCAGCGAGGCACAAATAGGAATCTCCTATTGTATAAGTTCAAACACACGTGTGGAATTTCTTGCGATTTTCTAAAAATAATATAAGGTCTTTAAAAGCTAGCCCAGTGTCACAGTCACCAGTTGCACTGATTAGAACTTAGGTAGAAACATCGGGTACACCTGTCTGCAGCTCTCTTTAGTTTTATTTGTTTTTTGATAGTTACTAATATCTGCAGAAAAAAACAACGCTACGTGAAATGAAAAAGTTCCCAAATTTATTTCAATTGCTCTACTTTGCAACATTATGGATACTCAGTCGTCGGTTTATTTGAGTACAATAAAGTTTAATATTTTTATGTCTCCATTCGCGTCAGGCCCGAATGCTCCACGGGTTAAGAATCTTCTCTTGGTCTCCTGACGTGTGATGTTCGTGCTAAAAAAAACGTTTTTATGAAGGCACAGTCATCAACATACGATGTAGCCTACGCCAATATATCTCTTTGCAAAATTGAGTAAAATTGATATGAAACGAAACTAAATTAGCAGTACAATGAAATTGCAAACCTGTTTCGTTAGTTCGTCACCACATGCCATTCGGATGGCTTCGGATGTTGCAGGCGAATCAAACCGAAACCATCCGGACAAACCAGAGTCGTTACGAGCATATCCGATCGCATCTTTTATCGCAAAGAAAACGGTCGACGATAGAAAAAGTGGAGGTTCCCCGATTGCCTATTGGACAGCAACAAAATTCTGAATGTTTTTATTTTTGAAAGAGGTCCCCAAACTTCTATGCACTACGGATGTGTGGGCACAGTTGTCAGATCAGCCTTCGTGTTATATTTGAAAACATATCATGTTCTGGTCGGAAAATGTCAAACCCTACATTGAGATTTGTTGGAAGTTGGTCTGAAAATACCGACACCAGTCTGTAGTCTGGTGGTTGTGGAGTGCTGACGTACAACACACCACATACATTTAACATTGCGTAGAAAAAAAAATTAATGAAAAACATCTAACACCTTTGAACAAACAACTATGTATTTAATATTGTTGTCTTTTACCTTTGATGAATAGATCGCTCGATCATTTTCCGAGTTCTTTAGCAGATGGACATTAAACTGTTTGGGGTAATCCCCGAAACCAGGAATCTTGTAAAAACCGGGACCCGTGTTCAAGGGTTGTCCAGTAGGAGTATGCAAAGTTTCTTCCATTGTAAACATGCCATAACCTTGAATGAATGCTCCTTCAATCTTTGGAACCAAAACACGCGTTGATTTTTGTTTTTCTGTTTGTAGAATCGCAAGAATGATTCGATTTCACCTGTCCAATGTCAATGGCCGGATTCAAACTTCTACCGACGTCCATAACAATGTCCGTCCTCAACACCACGTGATCACCAGTCAGGCAATCCACCTCAACTTCTGACACAGCTGCTCCGTACGAGAAATAACACGCAATGCGACCTTCCACTGTACCAGTTTTAATATTCCAATTTGAATACATTCCAGGAGTTCTGCAACGTACTTTTAAATAGGTTTGCACGAAACATGTTTTAACGTCAGCAAGTGATTGCATAGGACAAACAATCGTATTCGTCTCACATATATCGCATAATAAGTTCACATTTACTTGTGGTATCCGGTAGCTGAGAGACAGATCCGTTCCGAATGAGCTTTCACAATCAAATCGTTCCACTCCATATCTGGGAATTGCTTGCGAAGAGGTCGAAGCCGCTCCATAATCGTATCACAAGCATCCTTAAATACAACAACTGTGCCCCATGGCATTTTGATAGTTAATGATTAAAATAAAAATGATCCTAAATTCCAAGTTTTTTTTCCGAATTATTTATTAATATTTAAAAAGTTTAATCGTTTGGCCAATTTTTGGTTTCCAAAAGTTGTAAATCATCAACATGAAGCACACACTTTAACTGCCATTCCGTTAAGGTCGGTGCTGAAACTTGCTGCGGTTGCTCTCGTGTTCACAACAGTGTTTGTGCTGGTTTCGTGAATGTGAATACGGGATGTGGGAATTCCTAAACACCGCCCAGCAACCTGCATAACCACACAGTATGTTAAAACACAGCACTAATATTGCATTTTTCTTTTCCGAACATTAAACCTAGTTGGAATATTTTATAACGTCATGACCGATTGCACAATATGACTAGCCCAAATTTATTATGTATTTCATCAGCTGCACCTGTAGCATCTTGGTGTGCAGACCTTGTCCCATCTCAGTGCCGCCATGTGAGAGATGAACCGAGCCGTCGGTATAGATGTGAACCAACGCACCACCGTGACACCGCTCGAAAGAAACACCAATCACAAATTTAGTTGGTATGCAGGCGATTCCTCGTTTACGCCACCTAATTATAAAAAGTAAAATATATTAATAACAACACAAATTCGGTTTCTTATATATTTCGACCTAATTTAGAATAATATTTACCGGTTTTGCTGGTTAAATATTTCAATATTTTGCTTCCGTTCTTTCATTTTTGATTTTTCAATACATTCTTCCCAACATCTTCGTGCTTGAAATGACTCTAGTTTTTGGTTGAAATGTGTTACGTCGTTTTCTTGGTACATGTTGATATCTCTTATCTATAAAGTACTTAATAGTGTTAACTGGATTATGGTAATTCTCTCATTCAGCCGAACCTTTTCTTGTGAGAAATTTAGGAAGTC
This sequence comes from Ascidia mentula, assembly GCF_947561715.1. Taxonomy (NCBI): domain Eukaryota; kingdom Metazoa; phylum Chordata; class Ascidiacea; order Phlebobranchia; family Ascidiidae; genus Ascidia; species Ascidia mentula. The sequence goes on along the minus strand of NC_138568.1, from coordinate 15,533,805 downwards.
GGCAATCCTGGTCATCCAGCTCTCAACCACCAATAACCCTTGTGCGGCGCCAAAACCTCGAAATGCGGTGTTCGACGATATGTTGGTCTTACATACTTTCCCGCGTATTAAAACATTCGGTATTCTGTTGTAATATTAGAGTTTTTTCAATTTGAAAACTTGGTGTTCGTTGAATTCGATGGAAAACGTTTGTAAAAATTCGTTTATTTAAATGTAGAAGTGTAAACACTTCAAGGCCATAAGGCATAATAACGCAGTTTCGTTGTCTGCATAACATTATTTGAAAGCTGAAAATACTGTAGTCTTACTTGTAACAATTGTCGCTGTGCATAAATGCCTTGTTTAGAACAGCTGTGGAAAGGTCTTTTGTATTACCACCATTGCTGTAGATGTCTAATACCAATGCCACCAATTTTCCATTATTCATAAATCCCACCTGATAACGCCAAATGGTCACGTTATGTGCTGACCGGAAACACATGTTTGTTGGCAATATACAGTTCCACAAAATACATACTCCTTAGAAATAAGCTGTTAATTTTTTAAGACACTGCTCACAAAAACAAGAAGTTAGCACGGCAGTATGGCTACCATGGCTACCCTGTGTAAACTCGCACTTAATGCGCATTTCTTGTCATACATTTATAAATTGGAATATCTTGGTTGAAACAACCAAGATTAACCTAGAACGACAAAAATCCACCTGGTACTTCTCAAGAAATGGATGTCTTCCACCAGTGATAGTCATGTCTTCCTTTCTACTCAGAATACACCTCACCGCCCGACCGCACCTGTATTGGTTGTGTAATGAAATATCGTCCATAACCACATATCGTAACTTACTTGTGCGCAGCCACTGCAACCGGATTGCTGATTAAATGAAATCTTGTTTCTTTTCCACCGAATCCTCCTCCCAGTCTCTTTACACGTGCTATGATCTTGTTTCTCCCAACTCCAAGAACAGAGGCAGTCTTAAGAAAGAGTATCATTTAGACCAGTGGTTCTTAACCCTTTTTTATCTTATTTCCCACATTCGTTTTAAACGGAACCCTACTTTCCCATCAGTATTTAAATTTTTTATCTAAGAATTTCATCGGTGCATTCTCGCTATATCTGTTATCCTTTTTATGCTTCTGCGACCGCATGGCATGACCAATTGCCGAAAAGTATACGACACACAGTAAATACAGAACATAAAATTTCTTTGCCAACTAGTTTTGTATATTTTTGATTCAACTAATTATCCATCTACGACCCCATAATTTCCTGGTTTAGACAAAAAGATTTTCGCCGTTAATCGTACGTGCCGCATATATTGACTAATTATTACATACCACACTTTGAAGGGCAGTTGGATCCTGGCACGAACAGAACATTTCAGTTTCGCCATCTTCCCCTTTAGGAAGAGCAATGCAAGATTGTGTCTCCAAGTAAAAATGTTCCTGACCTCCTGTACTGTTTTGTAAAATAGGTTTTAGTTATACATTTATGGGACAATATGTTTTCTAAGTTAAAATCTATTGACTTTCGTGAGAGACAAATATATTTCACTGTAACGCATCGTCAGTATCTGTAAAAACAACGTAAAAAGAGTAAAAACACACCTACCAAAAACTCATCTCTGTCTTAAGGACTCTCTGTGTGCAACACACCAGACTAACTAGCAGGTTTGTAAGGACATTAATAGTAATATATAATATATATTAGTAATATATTGTAGATATGATCTTGTTTGTAGAAACTATGACGAAATTAGGTCACCTGACTTCTCCCCTGATAACATGGTCACACGAAGACAAAGCTGCTTCAGCATCACCGTACACAAGTTTCCTTGATGATTCAAAGAACGATTGATGTTTTATTGCATCCTGTATGCCAAAATTACATATTTATTCTGTTAATACCAAGGCATTAGGTGTTACCTCTATCGTAATGATCACCGGGGTTTTCTTCTCGTATTCCACTTTTACCAACTGTGCTGCTCTTTGAGCATGAGCTTGAGTGTCAGCCACAACTGCTCCAATCACTTGACCAACGCAGGTTACCTAAAACAATGGTTTAGAATGTCACAGCACAGAGAAAGTACAGCGAAAAGGACCTGTTTGGTCGCAAAAACTTCTGTTTGTGGATCAGATACGGACAGAACATTTGAGCCTGGTACATCACGATGGTCGATATACGTTTCAAATCCACTACAGGCCATTGCTTCTGTTATGTCAACGTTTTTTATGTCGGCATGTGGCTGCGTGCTTGTGACTAAGCACAAGTAAAGTTCATCTGCAGAAAAATCTAAGTTAATATTATAATTGTGAAAATAGTCCAAAACCTTACCACTAAATGTTGGCATATCATCTACGTAAACCGCCTCTACCGTCGTGTGTTTGTTCCCCGATAAATGTTGGATTGGTCGCCCAACGTCATCATACACACTTTGGTTGCCAGTGACCTGCCAGGAAAACAGACAATTACGACAAAGTCACAGTAATTCATCAGCAGGATATTGAGTGCACTTAAGATACCGTACTTTTGTCATGCCAATGGTTTACTTTCACACATTATAATTAAAGTAATGCTGCCAGCTTGTGCAGCGCAGTTACGTTATTAGTAGTAACGTATCGTTTTAGAAATCAAATATTGAATCAAAGCTGTTCAATAAAAACCCATACTCACATCTTGCCAAGTTCTAACGCTAATTCGCTTGTGCAACACAGTTGAAGATTCAGTTGCCGTTTTGTCTCTTGATTCAACTTCTTCCTGCCAAAAGTCAAACAAAAACCTAGAGATATTCGAACAAATTTTGTCACCAGTGCTTACTGTAATTATTCCTCTTTCCACAAGACACATCTTAACGTGAAGGAAAAACTTGAAGAAAAAACTTGCTGCGAGTGTTTCTCTGTATTTTACCATTCCTCCTGGAGCATCCAAGGCAAGAGGTAGGTCTTCTCTTAACCATGTTGTCACATCTTGCAAAAGTTGGTCATCCCAGTTTCTGGACAATAAAACTTTCACACAGTAGCCTACGTTTGTTCATACGTAACGCCTTCTCCAAACGAACAAAACCAACCTTTAATAAAAACTGTGTAATACAGAGAAGCAATACTAATAAACGACAGAAATTACTCAGTTTCATTGTCAAACAAGCAATACCAACCTTTCGATCATGTTCTGCATTGTTGTTTTCGGCATAACTGACGTTGCCGCCATTCCACCAAAAGCTGCCACAAATTTCTTCACTTTGTTCGTTCCCGGATGAAAGACGACACACATCGCTGCGTTCACGATAGCGATGTCATCTTCTCTGCGTTTTGATTGTTTGTATGCTTTCATGTATTCGTCCTAAAAACAGTTTAAACTAGTGTAACATTTTCTACAACAATCATGAAAGTGTTTAAAACGAGCAGCTGTACAAAGCTAAAGCCTAAAACCGATTTTTGTTTTTTAACCAAATACATTTTACCGTAAGTAACATTACCTTTCCATTAAACGGAAGATAAACAGAAAGTAGAACTTCATCCTTCTCCGCACAGGTTGTCCTGTACTTGGGGAAAAAGTTTTGATCGATTAAAACTTGTCGATCACCACGAGAATGTGATCTAAAAGTTGCAAGACTTTCGTTTGCCATCAGGATTGGATTAAGATCAGAGATTGGACTAGCAGTCATGATGTTGCCTCCGATTGCCTGTTGACAATTTACATTAGGTTTCCTTCAATTTCAGTAGTTTCATTTGACTTACTGCAACGTTTCTTATTTGATCTCCAGCAAACCAGTGAATCATTTCAACCATACATTTTAGACATTGGGTTTTATATTTTGCATAAGTTCCAGATGTAATCATGATTTTGAATTCTTCTTTGATTAGACTCATTGTACACGAAGGCCCAATCGTAATACCTAAATTATGTAACGTTGACAAGACAATTTGTGCCACTTCACAGTGAAAGTGAAATGAAATGCATCCATTTTGAATCACAATGTAGTGTTTACCTCTTTCGTCCATCTCAATTTGCCTCAACTCCTTTATATCTAACGGCGTAACAACGCGTTTTAAAACCCGCCCTTTTATGGCCGCGTCTACACCAATTTCAGTGTTTCCATTAACAAGCTGAGCCTCCGGGTAAATCCCCTTCATCTCGATCAGCTGATCAAGTGACGTCGGACGAAACCACGTGGTCCGCTCACCGATGAACTTCAGAGGTTTGGGACTTTGGTGTTTTGATTTGATCTGAAAAAGTAATTGTTTTTTGAAAGTTTTACTAAAGAGATGTCGATTGATATGGTTACCAGAAGTTCAGGGGGAAAGACGATATCTTGTGTTGGATCGTATTTTGAGAAACAAACAGATTGAGCAGTATCGGTTTCACCATTTTGTAAGCCTGTCGTAAAATACGCGGGTTTTTCTCTTCATTATGCAAATAATGCCAAACTGTAAACATGTAAATTACTATATGTGGTTTCTGGTCGCCGAACCTACAGCATTTTACAAACATACCGTTGCTAGTTTGTTTGTTTTGACAGCAGTTTGCTCCCATAGGACAACCTTCATCTTCGTTCATGAATGTGTTGAAAGCTACGAAACATAGAATAATTTTAAAGTAACCGCAAAGGGCAAGATTATGTACACTAGTATTACCGCTTAATATTGGTCTGTATCCTGTACAACGACACAGGTTTCCCTGCAAACATTCCTCTATGTCTTCGCCGTTCGGTACCACTTTGTTACGTAATAATGCGTACATTGACATCACAATACCAGGCGTACAGAAACCGCATTGAGATCCATGGAATTTTGCAAGACGTTCCTAAAGCACACCATATAACGAAACAGTTATATGTAAACTTTACGTCATGGTTAACAAGTAACCATCATCTAATACCTGCACTGCGTGAAGTTTGGTTTTTGTGCTTCCAATTCCTTCCACAGTGGTAACAGCACAACCGTGAACAGAAACCACTGGAGCCAAACATGCGTTTGCAGAGAAATGACTGAAAGGAAACAAAGTGAACGTTCAAATTAGAAACCAATCAACCATTTGTTTTGTTTATTCACATAATCTTGTTATAGAGTGAATCCCATTTGGAGATCATGACAGTACAAGCTCCACAACCTCCCTCCCCACATCCCAACTTCGACCCCGTTAAACGCACTGCATGGAAAATACCGTGTTGGAAAATTACTAAACAGTGAGTGAATAGTCGGCATAGGAAGATACGTAAATTGTAGGAGGAATAATGTCATGGTCTATAGACAAGGGGTGCACAACCCTCAATTTTATACTAGTTTACGTTCGCTTTATATTATACACACCAAACAAACCAATTATCAACCAACCCAACCAAACAAAAAAATAATTTAACGATTTGCGTTTAAGAATACTTCTCTTACACTTCTTTCGCAGGTATGTAAGTAACGTGACTTCAGGATCAGCCTCTGGTTCCGTAATCTGCAGTTAGAAGATATTTATAAGGGCTATTCGGTTTTAATTTGTGGATATAAGTGGATCCAAATGCACAGTCAGTCAATATGTAGCACACATGATGAACTTAGCGTTGTACTTGAAACGTTTGCCTCACCATGTGTACCAGCAGGCTTATAGCTTTGGCTTTTACCAGTGTATCTGACCTATGTTAAATTTAAGATCTGAAGGTAAAGTAAGGAAGCTCATTATTACCTTTTTTCCATTCACGTAAAATTCGAGCACGTTGCACGGCCCACCAGAACGATCATTACTTTGCTCCAGTTCTTTAGTCATGACGGAACTAACAACTTCCTTTAATGAAATTTCCTTCCTAATTGAGTAACTACTTCTTAAGCTAAAGTCGGTCCATGATTAGTGATATATTACAGTTCAGAACAAAAAATGCGCATTTTAACACACATAAAGTGCAGCGACTCCACCACCCTGCAAAATTTCTCGGATTGCTGAACTAATCACAGAACACGCCTAGCTGAAGTAAATGTAAATAATGCGGCTTCACGCAAGCCCACGAGCCAGCATAACGACATTCGATTGCAAGTTTCCTGTTGTATAACTAAAGTGACGAGTGTAAACAAAGCTTGTATGGCAAAGTTACCATGTGTTATTGTGGCCTTTGTGCTTTTCAAACAAACGACCTGGAAATGGAAAGCAATTAATATCATGTTTAGCGCAGCTATCCAGTTAAATTCCAAATGCACTCATCCGTCACACGCTTCCTAAATAGACGTTGGGTTGTGCCTCGCCCTTTGTTGATATGCAGCATTTTGCAATGCGATTTATTATTACGGTATTAACATGGTTTGCAGAAAAATTAACGCCAGAAGTGTAAAAACTTAGCTGATAGTTTGCTGATGGCATCAAAGGACATTTGGAACGATGTCGTAATGTTAAAACCTTATTTAATTCAATATATAATGCTGAGGAATAAGTATGACATCAGAAAACCATCCCCACTGATTTCCTGAATAACGGTTAGCGTTATTTCCGGAATAGTTCAAATTACAACAGATGTTAGAAGGAAAGCTGTTGGCATTTTTCCGAAATCTGACAGGACATGATATTTTTTTCTTTACGCACCTATAAGTTTTCTTTACGTAGCTACATATGGGCTATTCTGACAAAGCAGATATCTAACACACCAATAACATGACTTTATTTTTGTGGATAATATACGAAAAGAGTTTGTATCATTTAGATTTTTTCCATTTGGGTTTTTTCAAGTCAAAAAAGGCTACAAAAAATTCAACCAGGATGCTTGAAAACACACCGATAACATGACATTATTTCCGTTGATAATAGTATAGGCTAGCTTGGATATTCTCATCCGCACGTTTGTTATCAGCTGGAAAGATATTGGCTGTTTCCTGTAATTTCAACACAAATCAATTACTCTTGTAAATAAAAGTCAGAGCTGTTTGGAGTTAATTATAATTTTGTGGTATTTGCCAATATTTACAAACACTGTATGTATATTTTGGATATCAGTAATTGGTAATATTTAAAATATGTCTCTTTCGGCGGAATGCAAACAATATACCAGTGACTAGTCAATAACTTCTATACAAGCACTATTTTGACAAACTGAACACCACTCGTTACTACTCAACTAATTCCCAAATATACTTTCGATTCAATATAAGGTAACGGATCTAAATAATCAAACCCAGATAATAAGCTATGGGTGGTTTATCCATCGTTGAACCTTGTCAAAAAACGCATGCACATTTAAATAATGTACACATCGCTGTGACTAGTTGGCATTTCGCATGTAAACTCTTCATCTTGGCAAGGACAGATTCGATGTAAGAAACTTCACTCCCCGGATTCTTGTAGTTGCTTATGGTAAACGCAAACAAACCTCCAGGAACAAGAAGGTCAACCAGAATCTGCATTGATAATAATTATTTGTGAGTAAAGAAACAAGGCTGATTTCCCAAGAGCACTAAACGGCAAAACCAATGCATTTTCCAAGTAGCGCATCATATTGTATGCAAGGGTCCATGAAAAAAACCTTTAGTCAGTTTATGTTTCTAAATAAATCGTTATGTGGACATAATTTTGCAATGTACTTTTATCATTCAGCGGGTGATGCTGACTTGAGGATATGAAATCCTTAATTTACAGCCATGTAGCACTGATGTCAGGTAAGCAAAGAGATGCACTTCTAAACCGTTCTAATCCATCTGGTGTGGTGCCTGTAAATGTTATCTTTACACCCGCGAGCAAACCGCTGACGCAACAACGTTTGCGTTGCTACCGTTCAACTGCTGCTATGCTTATGTGTTTTTTATTTGGTTTGGTACAGGATGGCGGTCTGGAGGTTAAGTGTGTACATGTTAGTCTTGATGTGTGCTATTGATGCTAATCACTACGATTAGTCTTGTAGTTTTAAGAATACTGAGGATGCAGAATAGGCGAAATACATATATTCAAAAAAACACCTTGGTTGCATGATTAAGCAGAAATCTAGGCTAGTCCTAGTTATCACTTGTTTAGATATATATACGCTCTTCAGTGACAAGGCAGGGTCGCCCCACTGTGCAGACTGTTTACAGTTGGCGATCTCAGATATCGTATTTCGATCACAAGGTTCACTGGCATCGCAGCTAAGGCAATGCGGGCAATCTGGACTTCTTCTAAATAAGATCTGAAACATGGGGAGCTTCGTGTTGCAAATCTCACTTCGACTCTTTATGAAAAGTTGCTTTCCGGTTGGCTGCATTGTCTTGGTTGCTACGCCAGTCAACCTTTTGCCTTGGTGTGTGTGCTCTGAAATATATCAATGCATACTCGAAGTCATGCGGTACTTATATTACCTCCAAGCAATCGTGGGGAAGATGACCAAAACTCAATCCCCCCACACATAACACGAGGTCATAGCTTTTTGTCGGTACAAGAAGTTGAGAGTCGCCTTTGATCACTTGCTGGTACAAATTCCTGCATTTAAAACGTTTAGCATTGTCATGTGGTTAAAAGATTGTCAACTATAATATGCACACCGCCACAAAAACAACTAGTATTTATTTAATGCCGCTTGTTTTGAATTTGCTTTTATGTCAAAAACTTCAAGGGACATCGATAGTGCAAGCAGTTGAAAATGAAAAATATATGTGATAATTATAAACTAATCGTCCTGTAAATCAAGCATACCGGTATACGTTTTTTGTGCGCGCAACGTCTATCATTTTCTTGCACCCTTCGATGCAGTCAATGTTCCCTTTCCATCCAGCACTTCGGAGCATCACAGCGCATCGACCAGTACCTTAGGGTAAAAACATAAATATTGTGGTGATCTTCAATCGTTTTGAATGTTTTGAAAAACATCGCAGAAATGTGTCAAGTTATCACATAATAAGACAAAATCGCGCCATACTAGCAGGCCCCTACTCGATGATCTCAGCTATCCCATCTCAATCATAAGGTTCACTGGCATCGCAGCCAAGGCATAGCAGCCAAGCTGGTTCAACCGTTTTTTGCAGCCAAGCTGGTTCAACAAAATCAAATGTCTAAAATAACAGAATAAATGCAATATTAACTTTCATAAATGCTCATTATATTTCCAATTGCCCGCCCTTTTAATGTAAGTATGTGTGCTTTCCAGAGAATCCTACCCCCCTTACCGGCGCAGACATCCATTGCATTCAAGTCTTGTGTTGCAAGATTCGAATCTTTAAAAAACTCAATGATTTTCGGAGACATTTTTCTAGGTATTTTGTTGCCATGAGCATCAGACCCTTCATCATAGGCCTTAGCATATTTTTTATAGACGGCTTGATTTGCTTCAACTGAAGGCGTCAGCTCCTCTAACACAGCTTGTAGTATTTTAGATTTTCCATTTTCCCTTCATCAAGTTACCCAATGTGTGCAGGTTGGAAATTGGTAATATTGTTGAACTAGTGCGCTGGAATAGAAATCATATTTCCACGTTAATCAACATGTTGAAATTGTACTTGTTGCTTGAATACGTGTTGTTGTTATAAAAGTTTAGGCTATAATATCTTCAAAACTGTACAACAGTTCTCGTATTTTATAATTAACAACCAGCATATTGACTCATCTTAAGCCCGCATACGATTCGAAAAGTTGGCCACGCCCTAATTCGGTAAAACCAAAGAAATTATGTAGCCTAATCTCTGAGCATAACAACCCAAGTCCGCCAACACACAATTTCCCCTCAGTTCAAAGTGCCAGCTGCTACTTGCAATGCAAAAAAGGCGTGTTTCTTTTACTGTGCGTGCAAAGATTGTCGCTTCCCGAAACAAGCAAACAATGGGAATAAGGCAAAGTACAAGGATTGCATGGTGTCTAAAAACAGTTCTGCTATATGCATACAAAAATTTAAAGTTCCTCTTCAATTCCCCTTACCAGGAAAGGTCTGAACCCAAAGAGAGGCATCGTGTGTCAAAGTATAAAGTCACCTTTCCATGGTTTTATTATGGGTCGTTATGCGATACCACCGAGTTACGACGAGCTTGGACAAGCAACTGTGCAAAAAGATCCGGGGTTCCAATATTTACAAGGGTATGTTGCTAAGCTTATGACATAACTAATAAAGTGTGCAGGTTACATTTAACAAGTTTGCCAAAGTTTTCATGAATTTACAATGCTAACGTATGACATCAGACAACAACCGCCCATGATTTCCTGAATCGCGTTTAGCTTTATTTCCGGAATAGTTCAAATTACAACAGATGTTAGAAGGAAAGCTGTTGGCATTTTCCCTGAAAGTTGACAGAAGAAGATATTTTTTACATTATTTCACATTTAGTTACAACACAACCCAACCAATGAAGAGGGTGTAACTATCATTTCAATTGTCAAAATATCCAGAGTTTTCACTATAGTTATCAGTATAAAGGTATTATACGTAAATTGTCGCTTGTAGTGAAACGAATGAAAACGCCAAGAGGGCATACAATGACCCAACACACAACACTGGAAGCGTGGTTCGGAAAAAAGTGTAGGTATTGGTAGTATTTTGGATGACATTTGATGTAGCTTTTGCTAAAGGAAAACGTCGCATCTACAAGGATATGCTATTGAGATTATAACATAACTACTAACGTGTGGAGGTTATTTTTAATATGATTTGCAGCAAAATTAACGCCAGGAGAGTCCCAAGTTGTACTACTATTGGTGCCAGCCATATTACAATTTAAAATAGACTGATCTTCTGTCATAAAATTAACGTACTCTATTCTTCCCACGTTTCCTCCGCTAGCAAGACTTCATCAGGGTTTTGTAACTTCAAACGTCAACCACACAACAACATTTAGAAGCACAAAATGAAAAAGAGACACGTCAACACCGCTTATCAAATCACGTGACGAGAGCAAAACAAGAACACTGCGAGTGGCGAAACAATTACAACAAGTTGTTGTATACATACAGAAAATATACACACTGTTCTTTATCATTCAAGACGCGAAAAAAAGGACATCGCCGCGACATCGCATGTTTGAAACTGTGGTGGCTAAGGTTCGGCGGAATTAAGTAACTTTGACACTTGCCCGCGAGCAATTTGAAGATTTTAAAATGGAGCCACTTGAAATTTTACACACAAATACTAGATACCAGTGAAAAACGAATATTAAAAACCAAATTGGCGTATGTCCTTTAGTTTCTTATTTCTGTGCGAAAACGCGTGGTTGAAGCTGTGATGGCTCGGCGGAATTAACTAATTTTGACATTAGCCGCCTGCAATTTGAACATTTTTGAATAAAACGACTTGGAATTTTGCACACAAATACTAGATGCCAGTAAAAACGAGTTTTAAAAACCTAAATTAGCGTATGTCTTTTAGTTTCTTATTCGTGAATAAAAACGCATGTTTGAAACAATGGTGGCTAAGGTTGGGCAGAATGAATTAATTTTGACAATTGCCCGCCCGCAATTTGAACATTTTTTAATAAAGCTACTTGGAATTTTGCACACAAATACTAGATGCCAGTAAAAGCAAGTTTTAAAAACCAAAATGGCGTATGTCCTTTAGTTTCTTATTCATGAACAAAAACGCATGGTTGAAGCTATGGTGGCTAAGTTTCGGCGGATTTAACTAATTTTGACAATTGCCCGCCTGCAATTTAAACATTTTTGAATAAAGCGACTTGGAATTTTGCACACAAATACTATAGAAACGCCAGAGCAAGAAAAGCTTGAGAGTTTATCATGTAGAGAAACTGTTTCCTATTTCTATACACAGGAGCAACACCATGCATGTGAATGTTTTGACCCTTCAAATACAACAATCTTTCACTTTTATCGGAACTTATTGTCACTATTGGTGTCTTTGGGTTTTTGAAGTGTGACATTTTTCGTACTCTGTATCGTATGATTTCGCACCCTGTAAACATTCCAACGTTAATTGCACAGGAATGTGATTAGCCGCATTCCCTATATAACCACGGTTGCATTACCCAAATGATAGTGACTTTTGCAGTAATTGACTGAGTGGGGTGAATCACTGGATACTTCGAGTAGCTGTCAATCAAGACCAACCAATTATGACCCATAAAGTTGATTTCGTGGTCCATATGAATTCTGCTCCACGTCTTCTCTGGGAGTGCCCAGGGATGAAGAGCGCACTTCTGGCCAACATTCTGATGTGTTGCACATGACTCACATTTTCGACATAAATCAACTATGTCGCTGTCAATGTTCGGCCAATATACGGCGGTTCTTGCCAGCTGCTTCATTTTCTGCATACCGAAGTGTCCTTGGTAAAGTAACCCCAGAACCTTAGGTCGCAGTACCTCAGGAATGACAACGCGAGAACCGTACAACAAACACCCGTGACAAGAACTGAGTGATTGCGAAAACTTCTGAAATGGTTTAAGAGCCAAGTCTGTAATACTTCTTGGCCAACCATCCTTATTGTATCGCATGATCGTCGATAACACACGATCTTTTGCAGACTCTCTTTTCAGAGCCCATGAATCCGCTGGTTTCACTTGAAGACTAATTGACCGAATCTTGCAAACTGTATCCACGTCGTGACACCTCTCTTCCTCGTCAAAAGATTATCCGTCGCAGCTGGTAAACGACTCAAAACATCGGCGTTTTGGTGTTCCGTTGTTTTGCGATCCTCAATTGTGTACTCAAATTGGTTTAGGAATAAAGCCCTTCGGAGCCAATCGATTTACTCAGCAATTGTTTGTGATTCGTCACGTATAAACTTCCGACCGAACAAATATTGGTAGAACTTTTACAGTGCAAGCATAATGGCCAGGGCCTCCTTTTGAATCTGGCTGTAGTTTCTTTGACTCTCGGTAAGCGTTTTTGAAGCATTTGCAATAGGACGCTCGCTTCCGTCTGGGTACCGGTGAAATAGGACAGCTCCAATGCCGACATTTGAAGCGTCACAAGATAGACCAACAGGAAGCTTGGGGTATTGGTAGTATTTTGGATGACATTTGATGTAGCTTTTGCTAAAGGAAAACGTCGCATCTACAAGGATATGCTATTGAGATTATAACATAACTACTAACGTGTGGAGGTTATTTTTAATATGATTTGCAGCAAAATTAACGCCAGGAGAGTCCCAAGTTGTACTACTATTGGTGCCAGCCATATTACAATTTAAAATAGACTGATCTTCTGTCATAAAATTAACGTACTCTATTCTTCCCACGTTTCCTCCGCTAGCAAGACTTCATCAGGGTTTTGTAACTTCAAACGTCAACCACACAACAACATTTAGAAGCACAAAATGAAAAAGAGACACGTCAACACCGCTTATCAAATCACGTGACGAGAGCAAAACAAGAACACTGCGAGTGGCGAAACAATTACAACAAGTTGTTGTATACATACAGAAAATATACACACTGTTCTTTATCATTCAAGACGCGAAAAAAAGGACATCGCCGCGACATCGCATGTTTGAAACTGTGGTGGCTAAGGTTCGGCGGAATTAAGTAACTTTGACACTTGCCCGCGAGCAATTTGAAGATTTTAAAATGGAGCCACTTGAAATTTTACACACAAATACTAGATACCAGTGAAAAACGAATATTAAAAACCAAATTGGCGTATGTCCTTTAGTTTCTTATTTCTGTGCGAAAACGCGTGGTTGAAGCTGTGATGGCTCGGCGGAATTAACTAATTTTGACATTAGCCGCCTGCAATTTGAACATTTTTGAATAAAACGACTTGGAATTTTGCACACAAATACTAGATGCCAGTAAAAACGAGTTTTAAAAACCTAAATTAGCGTATGTCTTTTAGTTTCTTATTCGTGAATAAAAACGCATGTTTGAAACAATGGTGGCTAAGGTTGGGCAGAATGAATTAATTTTGACAATTGCCCGCCCGCAATTTGAACATTTTTTAATAAAGCTACTTGGAATTTTGCACACAAATACTAGATGCCAGTAAAAGCAAGTTTTAAAAACCAAAATGGCGTATGTCCTTTAGTTTCTTATTCATGAACAAAAACGCATGGTTGAAGCTATGGTGGCTAAGTTTCGGCGGATTTAACTAATTTTGACAATTGCCCGCCTGCAATTTAAACATTTTTGAATAAAGCGACTTGGAATTTTGCACACAAATACTATAGAAACGCCAGAGCAAGAAAAGCTTGAGAGTTTATCATGTAGAGAAACTGTTTCCTATTTCTATACACAGGAGCAACACCATGCATGTGAATGTTTTGACCCTTCAAATACAACAATCTTTCACTTTTATCGGAACTTATTGTCACTATTGGTGTCTTTGGGTTTTTGAAGTGTGACATTTTTCGTACTCTGTATCGTATGATTTCGCACCCTGTAAACATTCCAACGTTAATTGCACAGGAATGTGATTAGCCGCATTCCCTATATAACCACGGTTGCATTACCCAAATGATAGTGACTTTTGCAGTAATTGACTGAGTGGGGTGAATCACTGGATACTTCGAGTAGCTGTCAATCAAGACCAACCAATTATGACCCATAAAGTTGATTTCGTGGTCCATATGAATTCTGCTCCACGTCTTCTCTGGGAGTGCCCAGGGATGAAGAGCGCACTTCTGGCCAACATTCTGATGTGTTGCACATGACTCACATTTTCGACATAAATCAACTATGTCGCTGTCAATGTTCGGCCAATATACGGCGGTTCTTGCCAGCTGCTTCATTTTCTGCATACCGAAGTGTCCTTGGTAAAGTAACCCCAGAACCTTAGGTCGCAGTACCTCAGGAATGACAACGCGAGAACCGTACAACAAACACCCGTGACAAGAACTGAGTGATTGCGAAAACTTCTGAAATGGTTTAAGAGCCAAGTCTGTAATACTTCTTGGCCAACCATCCTTATTGTATCGCATGATCGTCGATAACACACGATCTTTTGCAGACTCTCTTTTCAGAGCCCATGAATCCGCTGGTTTCACTTGAAGACTAATTGACCGAATCTTGCAAACTGTATCCACGTCGTGACACCTCTCTTCCTCGTCAAAAGATTATCCGTCGCAGCTGGTAAACGACTCAAAACATCGGCGTTTTGGTGTTCCGTTGTTTTGCGATCCTCAATTGTGTACTCAAATTGGTTTAGGAATAAAGCCCTTCGGAGCCAATCGATTTACTCAGCAATTGTTTGTGATTCGTCACGTATAAACTTCCGACCGAACAAATATTGGTAGAACTTTTACAGTGCAAGCATAATGGCCAGGGCCTCCTTTTGAATCTGGCTGTAGTTTCTTTGACTCTCGGTAAGCGTTTTTGAAGCATTTGCAATAGGACGCTCGCTTCCGTCTGGGTACCGGTGAAATAGGACAGCTCCAATGCCGACATTTGAAGCGTCACAAGATAGACCAACAGGAAGCTTGGGGTCGAAGTGAGCTAAAACAGTATTGCTTGAAAGGAGCTTCTTCAGTTGGTTGAAGGCCTCCTGTTCTTCAGTTACCCAACTCCAATGTCTTCCTTTTCTCATTAATTGATAAAGAGGCTCAGTAATCTTCGAAAAATTTGGTGGCAGAAATTTCCCATAAAACTGTACTGCACCGAGAAACGATCGTAGTGAAGAGACGGCTTTTGGAGGAGGCATCTTTATCACCTCGTTCACCTTTTTCCCTTTCTCCACCCCATTTCGGGAAAGGGTGTGTCCCAAGTATTCCAATTATTCTCGGGCAAACAGGCATTTTTCTGATTGACACCGCAGACCCTTCTCGCTCAGACGTTGGAGCAAACGTCGAAGATTTCGCAGATGCTCTTGACCAAAATGTCATCCAGATACACGGCAACTCCGGATAGGTCACTTGTAAGATCATCCATAACGTTCTGGAAATATCCAGGTGCCGAAGAAATTCCAAAAAGCAAGACATTCTGCAGCAGAACTCCTCGGTGCGTGCTGAGAGCCAGTCTTTTCTGCTTTCAGGATTCAGTCGGATCTGATTGTAGGCGTCTGCCAGATTAATTTTCGTGAAACAGTGTCCACCTCCCAATATCCTCATCAGCTGCTCGAGGAGCGACAACGGGTGTCGATGGGCTTCTAGTTTGTGATTCACCGTGACAGAATAGTCACCACAAACTCACCACAAATGTTGGCCCTTGTTTGACCAGGTAACAAACCTTTACAAACCGGTACAACAGGTGTTCCCCATTCATTGAACTTGACCGGGGACCATATCTCTCTCGCAATCCCTGCATCGTGCTAGGCACGCGTGGGTTCGAATCCCATCCTCGTCTCCAATGTTGTATTCTTGTATCCGAAAGCATCAGGCAATAGCACGTACAAATTAAGACTGACCCTTGGGTAATGCAACCATGGTTGTATAGGAAATGCGGCTAATCATATTCCTGTGCAATTAACGTTGGAATGTTTACAGGGTGCGAAATCATACGATACAGAGTACGAAAAATGTCACACTTCAAAAACCCAAAGACACCAATAGTGACAATAAGTTCCGATAAAAGTGAAAGATTGTTGTATTTGAAGGGTCAAAACATTCACATGCATGGTGTTGCTCCTGTGTATAGAAATAAGAAACAGTTTCTCTACATGATAAACTCTCAAGCTTTTCTTGCTCTGGCGTTTCTGCAGTGTTACTACTTCCAGCTTTATGAATAAAGCTGCCTATTGTTTTATCCAATTTCTCGACAACTTCCACTTTTTTGGAAAGGGAATCATTTGCTTTTATGCAATGCGGAACGTATTCTCAAGAACTGTCCAAAATATAAAGAATGCTATCCACCAGGTATCCATGAAAAATAATTCTGGAGCGTCATCATCGCATTGGTTGTTAACAAACTTTTGTACCGCTACACCATTGAACACTTCCTACGTAAAATTTGCCGGTCCACAAACTAATATTTGGCCTGTGGTTTAATAGAAGAATAAAGCAGTCCAAATTCCCAAAACAGTTAGAGTAAATGATCGAAGTGATTCCCACCATGGCATCATATTAGTTACAGCAAGAAGATTTTTCCACACGAAAGGAACTTCAGGAAACATGACTTTTTCCAAACCGTTATTCTGAAATGATTTATTAAACTTTGCAACTATTTTCTTTACCTAGTCAGCACTTACAACTAAAGCTTAAATGCACCTTTACGTCAGGTAACTACGTATAACAACAACTTGTGAAATAAAACATGACCAGATTAGGTCGTAAAATAGTACGTTTTGAAACATTTTTTGACACGCTACATTTCTCAATGAAAAACAACAAACTTAACAATTCGAAAGGTAAATTATCACAATATACACCTGAATCAAAATATCAAGTTCAACAAGTTTAACACCAACACAACATGTCAATCACAACATCAGCGCAAACATGACGCCACAGTAAATCAGTTGCATGACAAACAGTTCGTCGCATGCACGATTTTTATCGACTCC
Organism: Ascidia mentula; assembly: GCF_947561715.1. Taxonomy (NCBI): domain Eukaryota; kingdom Metazoa; phylum Chordata; class Ascidiacea; order Phlebobranchia; family Ascidiidae; genus Ascidia; species Ascidia mentula. Next base: position 15,516,504 of record NC_138568.1, on the reverse strand, counting down.
CTCACAACAAACGCCGACACTTTAACGCTCACTTTACCGCATTTTAACGAAGCGGATTTATTGACTTTTTCGAAACCAAGTACTTTTACGTTGTGTCAGCTCTCGATCAGAACACAGCAAGTCGTTTGATTGATTTACTTGAACAACCGCCGCATGAAGACAAGTATGCAGCAATTATGGAGCGATTACTGACTTTTACTTTTACTTTAATACCATCACAGAGAGCTCAACAATTGCTCCACATGCCAACTTTGGGTGACCGGCTGCCAACTGCCTTAATGGACGATATGCTGGCGTTACTTGGGAGTGAGGAACCTTGTTTTTTGTTCAAAGAATTATTCCTGGAGAAAGATGCCCGCTGCCGTACGCACGGGTTTGGCTGGAAAGGATTTTCCTTGTGCCCGCAGGTTAGCGCAACAGGCGGATGCTCTGCTGTTGGCTAGTAGAAAGGGCGGGTGATTGGCAGCATTAACCAAGCGCCCGACCCGTATACCAAAAATAATACCTGATCGGGTTTCATGCCTAGGACATCCTGGGTTCAAAACCCGGTGTGGTCAAAAAATAAAAAATAAAAAAAAATAAAAAAAATAGACGAGGATTACGCAGTTTTAAAGGTGCGACGCTCGAGGTTCAGTCCTACTACACCACAACAAGTAAGAAACGCTCAAAAATTCTGCTTTTACCACCGTCGTTTCGGTAATAACGCACATCAGTGTTGTCCTCCATGTTCATTTCGGGGAAACGAGCAAGCCGACCGTCTTTAGCTGCTGCGACGGTCGGCAGAACGAGCAGCCTCTTTTTTTTAATGGACCGCATGTCTGGGCGTAATTTTCTTGTCGACACGGGGGCAGAAATCAGCGTTTTTCCACCGACTCGCTATGAGCACCACACAAACAGGCCCGGCAAAACCCTTGTGGCTGCAAACGGCAGCAGTATTCGGACGTACGGCTCACGTCTGATCTCCCTAGATTTGCCCGCTGGGAAGTTCAAATGGAATTTTGTTTTGGCGGATGTCTCTAGGCCATTGCTAGGCGCCGACATTTTAAGAGCACATTCTTCGTTAGTTGATCTTCAACGACAGCACTTGGTCAGCGCACAAACGTTTGTTAGTGTTCCTATTCGTAAAGCCGGGACTTCAGTTCAACGCATAAATGCTCTCACCTCGAACAAGAGTGATTACACGCGTTTGCTGGCCGCATTTCCCGCAGTTACAGCACCTCACTTCTCTGAATTGCTCTCCAGGCACGGAGTGCAGCATTTCATAACAACAAGTGGACCTCCAGTTCACGCGCGTGCTCGGCGCCTTCCTCCTGAGAAACTCACTTTGGCAAGAAATGAGTTCGCCAATATGTTAAAAACAGGGATTATCCGACACTCGTCAAGCCCCTGGGCTTCGCCGCTCCACATGGTTCCCAAGTCTACAGGCGGTTGGAAACCGTGTGGAGATTACAGGCGATTAAATGCTGCTACTCAGCCAGATCGTTATTCAATTCCTCACATTCAGGACTTTTCAGCAAGTTTGGCAGGATCTACCTTTTTTCCCCATTTTTTTCCTTCTTCACCTAAAATTTCTTTCTTCCTGCACCACAAATTTTTACCTTCTGCACCATCAATTTCTTTCTCCTGCACCATCAATTTCAACCCCCTGTATCATCAATTTCTTCCTCCTGCACCATCAATTTTTACCTCCTGCGCCATCAATTTTCTCCTCGTTCACCTTCAATTTCTTCCTTCTCGTACAAGAATTCACAAGTTCAAGAATGCACACACGTTTACCCTCTCAACACTGTGTTGATTGATAACAACAACAAGCAGCACAAAATATTTGCAGCAAACAAAACAATTGTCAACATTTTCAAAGTTAAGATTTCATAAAGAGCATTAACACTCCAACCAATTACAGACCATAGGAACTTACTTCAATTAAGGAAAGTAACGATGGTTGTTGGAAATAGTATTGAAATAACCACAAATATTTGGAACAACGTTAAAGATGACAGATTTTTGAAAGCGATTCTATAGCAAAGTGATGAAATTATCACTGAAGAGATTTTGGCTTTAGTAAAAGTTTGTATTATCTTGTCAACAATAACAGCTGCACACGCACAAAACACAAAGGGTGAGGTTTATGTACAAGACGTGTGAGAGGGGATTTTGAGGGGGTGTTTTTAAATTTTTTTATGAATTTTTGTAGGTGGTGTTTTTAAATTTCCCTCTGCCGATAGTTTGTATTCCATGAGTTGATTGCATGGAATGTTTCCAACATCATATTTACAAGTAAACGATCATCCAGCAACACGATAAGTTAATATCCATCGATAAATACACTGAATCTTACCCCACTATGTTCCCACTTCATCATATTTTATCTCATACGATGGTTGGTACTTTGCACGCCACAAATGCACTAAAATGTCTCTCCAATTCAATAGAAAGCAAGATAAAGTGGGAAAGTCACATAAAGCAAGGAGAATCACCGCATCATTGTAATGTCCAAAATGATTCTACCCAAGTTGATGTCAAGCGTTCCCACACTCACACATAATAAGAGTGTTCATGTGTTGGATGACGTGGGAGCTCATCACGTGATTTCCACTATGGTACATAAAATGATGACTCATAAAATACAACCAAAAAGCATGACTGGGCATTAATAGAGAGAAGGAAACAACAAAACAGAGTCAGTACACGAACGTATTTTTGTTTTATTATATTTTATTTTTATTTCTTCGGCAGCGCAGATCTGGCGTCAAAGATGTTACTTTGCCATACTTTTTTGCAAATAAAAATGTCATTTAATATATAAATTTTGTGTTCGCATCACTTTGCCATCACAAACTAAATAGGATTCTGCACATGGAAGGTACACGTGACGTCAAAAACAAGAGTAGGTTTTGAAAATTCGATCTCGGGAAAAAGTATATTTTCCACTAACTGAATGCAAAGTTTATTTACAGATCTGTTTCTGCTTCACCCACATGTAAGTATTGTCGGTTGGCAACCACAACCACATTTTCCTGTTGCTCTTCCTGTGGCTGACGTCTGAAAACGGCACGCAGGCCATCCCGGACTCTATCATAAAGCAGTTTCGGGACGTTGGAGTAGATGAGGGGATTTAGAGAGCTGTTGATGGGGAGCAGGATAATTGCTGACACAGCGTATATCACTGGAGGCATAGGGAATCCACCGAAGTTTACAAATACCATGATGGAAATTGGAACCCAGCAGAGAAAATCAGTAATTATCAGTCGGAGGATTTTCTTTTGCATTTCTGCCGAAACAAACAGCATTAATGGTATAATATGTCTGCAAATACGAATGTGCATACCTTTGTTTTGTTTTGCTGCCCTTCCACCTCTTGGTCTATTTTTTACTTGCCTGGCACTAGCAGTTGACTTTTTGTAAATCCATAAATACGTAATTGCCACAAACATGAAGGCCAGAAAGTTAAGAGTAATGATGGCGATTGAATATCTCCATGCCTTGTCGTTGGTCGTTACATACAGTTTGCTGATGCAAACACTGCTGCTGCTGTAATATCTACAACATAAACAATTTTGTAGCGATAAATTTCGCGCAAAGAAAAACAGAATTCGCGCGAAGAAAAACAAACCCCAAATATCCAGAAATATCAAATAGCTCAGTGTAATTATAATCCTTAAGAATATCCATAAAATCCATCCAGGAATTAGCATCATTTACTCGCATGAGGGCAGTGTTGAGTACTTGAGAATCGTTGCTTGTGAAGTTATGTTGGAAAGTTACAAATCGATCCATAAAGTTATTCATGCCTGTATACAGCGCTAGTGTCATTCGAAACATGGTTTCACCACCAACAACTACGACAATATCTTACTGAAAAAGTCGACTGCAACATTGTCAAAAAACGGATTCTCATTCATCCAAGCTTTGGTTTCAAATAAATGTTGAAGTTGAGTTGTGAGTGGAATCAAAGCAATTGTAAACGAGAATGCCCAGGAGAGGATGATGGAAAGGATGACAGTTTTAAATTCCGGTTTCAAGGATGCATCGAATGGCTGAAACACAAATATATGTTTTCATTTAAATGAATAAGTTAGGAAGCTCAGCGGTCCTTTCAAATAGAGGGACGGGGAATGAAGTTTGAGTCCCTCCAGACTGGCAAATATTCCCTCTTTCTTTACACTGCTGCTTCAAAATTGGGCAAAACTACTTCATTTCAACAATGCTGGGTTATCCGGTTCAACGAAGTTGGCAACAGCTGGCTTAACCAAACACAGCTGTTTCACTTACGTTTTTCACAGCATACAGTCGGAATATGGTCAACAGAACCATTGTAAACACCGATGTTTCGCTTGAAAGCAAAACCAATACCCCCATTGTGGTGCAACTTCCGCTTGATCTCCAAATAAGGTCATTGGCACAATATTTTCCGGAGTATCTGACACCCGCGGCGCCAAGCATGATCAGATAAACTCCCATGAGTAGATCGGAAACGGATAGATTCAAAACAAGCAGATGGTTTGTGCGAAATGCAGCAGATTGTGAATCTGTCGTCGACAAAGTTTTGCTTTCCATCACCATGACAACCTCAAAAACAATTTTTTGTTTTTTTTACACACATCATCTTATTGTACAACAAAGACAAAACAAACTTAGTTAAATTTACCAAATTTCCTGCAATGGCGAGCATCCCCATCATCCACACAATGGCTCGTAGGAATGGGTTTGCAATCAACTCGTATCGTGATGAAAATATGTTTTCGTTAATCACTTTTGTAGTTGTTGGGCACTCGTCTGACCAATCAGAGCAGTCACCGACTCCATTAAACTTCTGTAAATTTAAAAAAACTTCGTAAATTGAACAAAACTTTTTAATTCGGTATAAAAATCATGTTGCGAAATTACTGTTTGCTGTTTAATTGGTGAGCAGATTACAACAAACTTTCCATAAACTTAACGGGTGGCAAAAAGATTATAAAAAATCAAAGTAAATAAAATTATGTTAAATTATTAAGATGTGTTTACCTTCTCTTTCTCAACGAACAATGGATCTCTGTTTTCGCAATAAAACCTTCCGTCATTTGTGCAGTTTATTTCGTCACTTTGATTATCGCAGTTAATTGTGAGGTCACAAACATCCGATTCGTTGACAGAAATCTGTTTACGAAACGTTTTTTTGTTGTTCTTTCGCATCGACACAAATGAAATGGAATTGTGAAAGTTATTAGTAAACCATGTATTTAACTGACGTTGTTGACGTCATTGTGAATAAAGAATGGGTATTGTTGGCAACGATACATAATAGTAAGTAGATAATTAATGTTGGAAAACAAGTAATAAAAAATCCTTTTAGCTCTAATTAACAATGGAAATTATTTGTTATTAAACACTAGAACAGCAGTTATAAACTACAAAGGTTGTCAGCAACGGATATATTTTTACTTTAGTTCCGTCCAACGCTGGACAGTAGAATCTTCCTTCCTTTGTGCAGTTTTCTTCTGGATATTCGTCACTTTCATCCCAGCAATCGATGTAACCGTCGCATACTTTGGACATAGGAATATTGAGAAGTCCGTCTTTTGTGTCGCAGCGTTTCCGATGTGTGCAAAGTTGAGGATCTTCATCGTGGTCGAAATCTCTAGGTTTGTCAGGATTGTAGAACTGATTGTAGATCCGAACACCGCAATCCTGCCTCCCATCGCACAGTTGTTTGTTGTCGAGCCACACCAACCCAAATTCCTGTATAAAACACATCACGTGGTTCCCTTATGGCATTAAGTACATTCTACTGCCTGCTGGATGTGTGTGTTTGATTTTAATGTTTTCGTTTGTTGTTTTTTAGAATATTCACGATGTTTTAAGTACGAAATATATGTTTTCCCACAATTATGTGTCTTGGATGATTGCGCAATAATGTAGGTCATTCCTAGTAATAAGGTTCGCAGTCAAGGCATTGCAGCCATGCTGGATCAACCACTTTTCCCGACAAGTCGGAGCGAGATCTGAAATATCAAGCTCCCGGTGAGGTTTGAACTCACGACCCTGGGCTAACCAGGCACAACGCTCTACCAACTGAGCTACAGGACCTCAGTGGTTTCACGGGGTATATTGTGGCCAAGGTACACTGGTGCGTATACTTCTGCGTTGTCTCTGATAAACGTTCCTTCATTGTTTTATAGCGATCCTCTTGCGGCGGATTTTCCAGCATTTCGATTAAGCGAACGGAGGTTGGCGGATCTAAAGAAGCTACCACATGAAAATACTTTGTTGTGTCGCTCGAAATATTGCGAAGAACAAATTGTGCCTCTGCTTGCTGAAACCAAACCCTTGACTGCGCCGTCCAAAAAGTAGATAGCTTGACTGCCGCTGCATTCCGTGCTACTGTGGTTCATTATGCAAATCAAATAACTTAACGTTTTTGCTAGGTCGGGGTCACCACTAACGCAAGCTGCTCTATATTCTGCGAGCGTGTATGTAAAACCAACACAAAGCAGGAACACGTAACTCAAAACGAGAGAACGTAAGAAAGAAGACAACATATCCGCTGCGTTACACTCCGCCATAATACACTGCACTGATGGTTATCTTAGGAACGTAAACAACCGAGTCTTCATTATTTTATCAACTCACTTCCGAATAAACAATAAGTTATGTATTCTCACTTACCAAACATTTCCACCTCCCCTGTATGTAGTGGGTTGTTGTTGTTGAGCAGTCGTTCTTCACTTCCTCATCCACACTGAAAATATATGACATACAACTAGTGTCGTGCGCGTCATTATTTCACGCAGTGCTCGCAAGTGTTCTGAAATGTGTTAGTTTTGCTACAAGTGTAAGTTGCACTGAATGCAGCTTTGTGATGCACCCAACAACAGTTATGGGTTTAAGTTTTTTGAGTGATGTAAAACCTTTACTTTGGATAATGGCGGAAAAAGTGATTCAACGGAGGCAAAATTTCATCATTATGCGAACAATGAATAATCTCTGTCATTGGAATTTTCTTGTAGCAAAAGCAGTGAACCTGTAACTTTTCCCATTGCCTTTTTCAATTAATTTTGTTGCAGAACTTTCCGGTTGAATGCAATTATCCATATGCGTCAAAGGTAATCGCTCAAAAGACGTATGTTCAACATATTGAGTATAGGCAGCGTTCAAAAAAGGTTAAAGACTGACCAAGTCAACAAGACCTCAAATTCCTTGTCCAAGAATTATATTTACGTGACTCTCTGCACAAACTTGGATGCAATCTTAATCCTGCAACTCCTTGGCTCCACACCATACTCGTTAACATACGTACTTTTGATACCAACGCAAGCGTGATAAAGTGCTTTATGACTAACAGGTCTTCAAAAACTACGCCGGGAATTCCCCACATGTCAATAAAACGTAATTTATCGTGGCAGTTGTTGACCCCTTGGCACGCATTGCTTGTGTTGGTTGCGCAACACGAAGTTCCCACTAATTAAATGTCGATTTTCGCAACGCCACGATTAAACAAATCTTCCTTTACTTACTAATGAATCTTGCCACAATCGATTTTCCCAGATTGACAAAAACATTCGTCACTTTTATCAGGGCAATCAATGACGTCATCACAAACACTTGACTTTGAGATTATCATGGGGTCGTTTATACATTGGAAACATAACCGATGATTAAATGTGTGAGAACTACGAACATCCCTGTAAAAAAAAAAATTTCATGTCTGATAAAAATACAAGAGCGAAATTGTCATATTACTGCAGCAAAGCACAAACAAAATCGTACTATACATTTTTAAATTTACAATACTATGAAACAAATACATTCAAACACAAAGTTAACGCATCTGTGTACAAATGTTTTACCTGGCATTTCCATTCTCCGAGGTGTAACACAAATCAGATTTATCGTCACAATCGGCAATGCCGTCCCATAGAAACATTTGCGGAAGATTGCAATTCATGCCATTCCGAACACACTTGAATCCATGTCCATTATTCCAGTGTTGGAAAGCTGGACAGTCATTGCAAGGATCGCCATCACAAACAGACGAACGTTGCCAGCAAGCTGAATTCGGACACTGGAAGTGGGAGGGGCAGATGTACTCACATGGGGAATTCCCCAGACAATGAGCAAGCTTGTCGCAGATTTCATTTTTTGAGTTACAGAAAATCTTGGTTTGATCCAATGTATTGTAACAGACTCCATTATTGTCGAAACAATTACAACGTGGTTTTGAACTAAATAAAATTAATAGGTAATTTGCATCAATCAAATAAAAGGTCTTTTCATTACTACCCAAAATACTCTTTATTGGTATTCCTACACTGCTGAGGGATATTTCCATTACAACCGCATTCATCACTCATATCAGGGCAATCTATGACGTCATCACAAACACTTGACTTTGAGATGATCATGGGGTCATTTGTACATTGGAAACACATTTGTTCGTTCAAGGATGAATAAGCACGAATATCTCTGCAATAACAATTTTGTTTATGGATGCAATATTTTACCACAAGCAAACAGTTATCGCCTTTCTTATTAATATTTATAACATTATAATCTTTAATATTATCAACAAAGCTCATTTGACTAAAACTAAATTTATCTTTGCAAGCGTTTCAGTGTTTTTCGTTTTCACTGCAATAGGAACAGTGACGCCCGTAGACACACGAATCCAATAGCGTTGAAAAGAAAACGTGATATATAGTAAGATCAGGAGCACAGAGGGAAAGGGGAGTCTGGGTCAGTGCTTTCATGTACGCATATGCAAAAAAACAATCAAAAACTAAATACCTGACATCTCCATTCTCCGAGGTGTAACACAAATCAGATTTATCATCACAATCGGCAATGCCGTCCCATAGAAACATTTGCGGAAGATTGCAATTCATGCCATTCCGAACACACTTGAATCCATGTCCATTATTCCAGTGTTGGAAAGCTGGACAGTCATTGCAAGGATCGCCATCACAAACAGTCGAACGTTTCCAACAAGCTGAATTCGGACACTGGAAGTGGGAGGGCATCCACCGTCACAAAGTGTTTTTCCTATACATTGGATTATTCCTTTGCAAAACTCTTTCACTCTTAGGGCGCATACTTTGTTTGATTTGTGGACGTCAAACTTGTTATCGCAACTGTAACAATAGTAATGTATCACGTCACAATTCAATAGTTTCGGGAAATTTGTGTTTGTAAATGTTTAAAGTGCATGTGACACGTAAAAATAAAACATGTTAATAATCAAACTAAGAGATGTTCATCACTTTAGAACATTTTTGGCCAAAAAAGTAGCTTGATACGACGTCTGGTTTCTGTGATACAGCTGATCAAAGTCGCACTTTTCACTTTTGCCGCTGCGAACGAAACCGTGCGAAAGCAAGATATTGTTGCGTCATAGAAGGCGCTTCGGTCGTGCGCGAGTGCTGGTAGCAAGCCTTATGCTTAGGAATGGAAAACATTGTAAAACTCGTTTAGTATAGTATTGCATTAAACAGGGGACAGAAATTAAACAAGTGCAATAAACGGATTTTATGTTAATTTAAGCTGAAGACAGATGGCCGCTGTTCGACCTATTATGTCTTATTTAGTTGTGTAATGATGAAACAGTTACTGGGTGTGTTCTTGTTGTTACAGCATTTATGATCGATAACTTGATACAAGAACTTTTGAAAACACGACAGAGAAAAACCGTCAATTTAGCATTGTCGTTTTGTCCACTCACAGCAAAATATAGAAATAGGTTAATTGAATTTTGAGGCTGGCAAAGACCGCCGAGAAAAACCGACCAAATTAGCTGATTATGCAACACAGTTATTCTATCATAATACCACTTTTTGTCCGACAGTGGCATTGCCTACGAGTTCGCGTCATAAATGATTTATTTACTTCGCCACAATCAACCACTAATGTATTTTTCACAATATAGTTCGTAACTAGAAATGTTGGAATCATCAAATTAAAGTCAACACAAAGGGGAGGTTAAAGTTATGACATCACATCCAAAATGGCGTCATGTAATGTCACTTAGCAATGAAACGCACCATTCCCGTCTTATCGAACTATAGTGTAATGTCGTTTCTGATATACCCTATGGTCTTCCGTTAATTAGGGACAAATAAACCTTTGGTTTGTGACGTCACAATGACGTATTTTTAACATCTGAAAAAAAGGCGCCTTCTCCTATGTAAACAATGCATTTTTTCGACGCGAGTACCAAGTGCGATGTCCTTTTCTCCTCAGCGCAAAAGGTTTACGATTTTTGGTCGACGTTACTTTTCGTGCAGTTTTCTACATTTTTTAGTTGACGTAGAACCGTAAAACTTATATATATGTTTATGGGTGGATATATGTTTGTTGTAGATGTACCTTTAGTTTTACGCAAAGTTGTCATGGCCGTGTCATATGCACTTTAAACATGTAGAGTCGTCAAACCTGTTAGTGCTAGGTTTGGTTTTATATAAACCAGATTAACGGCAACTATCCATAAAAGGATATGTAAAGGTTGGAAGTTGATGTGTGAATAACAATACACAACCTAAAACCTAAAACTTTACAACAACAAAACATACAGAGGTTGGAAGTTGATGTGTGCATAACAATACACAACCTACAACCTAAAACTTTACAACAACAAAACATACAGAGGTTGGAAGTTGATGTGTGAATAACAATACACAACCTACAACCAAAAACTTTACAACAACAAAACATACAGAGGTTGGAAGTTGATGTGTGAATAACAATACACAACCCAAAACTTTACAAAAACAAAACATACAGATTAAAAATGTACTGATCTTCTGGCATAAACGTACTGTTGTAATTCCCTACGTCCCTGGCCTTACCGAAACATTACGGCATAAAAGTTTACACGAAGCCTCATACAACGCTTGGCAATCTAATTTCACGACCCATTGCTACGGAGGCTTTCGAGCCAAAGGGGGTGGTCTATTCGATACCATGCAAGGATTGCAGTGGTGTATACATCGGCGAAACCGGGAGGGCCTTCAAGACGCGACTGAAAGAGCATCGCCGTGATGTCGCATCGAAAGATGCCAGCAAGACTGCGTTGGCCAATCATGCGGTGACATTGCGACATAAAGTTGACTTCGGTAGAGCCCAAGTCCTGGAAATGGAGCTGAACCACGCCAAGCGGCTATTTCTTGAGTCGTTGCACATCCACAAAAATAGTGGTTGCGTCAATAACAAAGAACAATGTGTTTTCTTTCCGGCAGTTTACAATAATTTGTTGTAATTGTTGTGTCTTCTGCAATGTTTGGTGCCTCTACCTCTAGCACGTGAGTTGACAAGCGGTGTCAACGTTCCCCTTTTTTCTTTTTCTTTTGTGCCCCTGCGTGTTTCAGTGTGATTCAATTGTTGCGTTATACCTGATGACGTCTCGCCGCATGGCAGACGAAACGTCGTAAAATACAGTACGTTTATGCCAGAAGATCAGTACATTTTTAATTGCAATATGCCTGGCAGCAACAGAAATTTCAAAACATACTGAGGTTGGAAGTTGATGTGTGAATAACAATACACAACCTGCAACCTAAAACTTTACAATAACAAAACATACAGAGGTTGAAAGTTGATGTGTGAATAACAATACACAACCTGCAACCTAAAACTTTACAATAACAAAACATACAGAGGTTGGAAGTTGATGTGTGCATAACAATACACAACCTGCAACCTAAAACTTTAGAATAACAAAACATACAGAGGTTGAAAGTTGATGTGTGAATAACAATACACAACCTACAACCTAAAACTTTAGAATAACAAAACATACAGAGGTTGAAAGTTGATGTGTGAATAACAATACACAACCTACAACCTAAAACTTTACAATGACAAAACATACAGAGGTTGGAAGTTGATGTGTGAATAACAATACACAACCTGCAACCTAAAACTTTACAATAACAAAACATACAGAGGTGGGAAAAAACAGATAAGAGCAAAAGGTTGTTGTAGGGCAAAGGAACTCGCTATCACCTATTTGACCTTTTCCAAGCTTTTTCGTTTACATTCTTTTGCGTCACTTTTCTCACCTCCATTATTGATTTAATGTTTTTGTTAATTTAGATTTAAATTCATATAATCGTCTTGAACGCACCAATCACCGCACGTTGATTTCGTACCGCTAGCTCCATCTCATGTGACACCGTTGGGTGTTTCTAAAAGAGTGCCTTTCTTTGTTGGCTTTTAGCACGTGTGTTATTTTTAGCACGGGATTTGTATATTGGTATTTTGAAGTTGCATGTACAAGGTTTTATACAAGAAAGTGGTAAACGTCGTACGGGAACAGGCTTGTGGTTAACGCAGCGTCGTAAGGACATAGTAAAGCGTTGTTTCAAGAAGCGTAACACCAATATACGCAGCAAGTATTTGCCATTATAAGGCCTTGACCAACAAGCTTGTACTAAATGCTGCCAACTCGTCACTCCATTGCAACCACAGTGAGGGTTATGACGTCATAAGAAGTGGATAGCAACGTCGTTAACTGAAAGCACGTGTGTTATAGGCGTCACAACACGTCATGAACATTTCGAAGGAAGTTATTTTAAGCTTTCAGATATTTGTACATATGTATTTACCATAGTAACTGTTTATACAGCATAAGCCGTCGACTTCTAGCACGAACTTCACGGCTGTCAAGGGGAGAAGTTATGAGAGTATGAATTTGCGAAAGGAGCAGTCTGTGTTTTTGCACGGCAAAAAAAAAACTTGGCTTAGTTATTCTAACACGTACGTTATACTAATTTAGCTGACAGTATTGCCATATTTAATAAACTAATTATCAGGACTATTTCAAAAAAGCAATGAGGGACACTTGAGGAATTTGTCGGAAAGTATTAAACATCATTTTTCAAAGGGGACGAACTTAACGAATCCAAAATCCATTTGCACCAAATGTTGAAGAACAAATGCATGCAGAATTGGTGAAGATCTGGATTTTGTCACATTCGCTTAAAAGCGGACGGAATCAATAAAATGTTTCGTAATCTTTTTTAGGGAGGTTTTTTACCTTTCGGAAAATTCTGATAATTTAATATCTTAGCTCTTTTTTTGATCTTCAAGTTCCAAGCATTTCTGAACTATAGTCAATTATTGCGTTTATTTCCAAACTTAGGCCCGCGTTCCTTTGCAGTTTAATTCTTTTACATTTTAAATTTCCGTGTTTCATTAACTTTAGCAAAAGCTTAATCGGGCAATTACAAATACATCCATTCCAACAGTGTGAGGTAAACTGAATAAGAAACAATAAGTCAACTCATGCTGCTACGTCAGAATGATAACATTATAGGCGAGAACCTGAAAGGCCCAGGAGACTTTCACCTTTGTGTTATTTATGTTATTTTAAAAGGATTTTGCAGACTTCGTGACCAGCAACGACTATGAACGCATGCGTAGCCTAGGGAGCCTCCAGTGTTCCTTTATGTTAAATGTGTTTTTGTTGCAATGAACTTTTTTCCGAGTGGTCCTTCCGCTATCTTCATTTGTATTGAAATATTACAAGAAACAAGATATCTCAACGTGTGGGTTCTTAAAACTACTTGGGTGTTTTTCGCTCGTCCATTACTTCTTGGACAATTCAGCCAACACGAAGGCAGGGAACATATTTAACTGCTTTTACCTCATGTAAGGACTGGTTGAGTTTTCAGGATAAGTGGGAAAGTTGGCCGGTTTCTCATCACTTCCGTCATAGCAAGCGGAGCGACTACCATTATCACAAAACCACTGAGCGTCCACCTCCCACCTCCCATGATCGCAAGTGAACTCTGCACAATTCACATGAAAGTAAATCCATTTGAAATAATTCGTCATCACTTATAAACCCAAGTAAATGATATTAAAAATTTAAACTAAAGAAGCGAAAAACTGTAAAAACTCTTTGTCTTAGAACCCGAGGACTTTTCTTGCTCTTCACCTAATAATCGTAAAACAGTCCATGGATGTTTGTGATTAAAATGTTTTTCTGTAATAACAAACGTACCTATGGGACATCCCCAATACAAAGTGAAATAACAAGAAATATCGCTAGCTGAAGTGCGTCTGCAACCTATGTTCGTTGTTGCGTGAATGAAACGTGAGATATCCTTAAATTGTTTTTTTTTATGTGAATTAATCAAATATTCTCTTCTTCCCGCCCAAACTGATGACAAATGCCTCAAGGATCTGTGGAAATTCCTGGTTTAAAGCTGGTGGATTTTGCCCTCGTTCGGCAGATTTGTAACGCACGGTTATTCCCAAGAAATACGAGGCCATTTATGCATCATGATTATTGTTTGTGTCCGCGTGGAAATTCTCGTGGAAAATTTATTTGATTTTGCTGGTAGAGACCAGGGTCGCAGTCCAAAGCTGCAGGATTTAAAGTTTTTTCACCCGAACTATCTTTGAATAGATTGAAAGGGATTATCATTGGGTCACCCTAAACGGTAGCTACAAAAAGTAACAACAAAATGTATACTTTGAGCTGAAGTGAGTGAGATGAGGATTCCAACAACAACCACCTTCAACCAATACCTGATAAAACACAGAGTTTATATCTTACATTGTCATGTTCCTATATTGTCTTTGGTCTCACAAACCTTGCTCCCATGTTTAGTTTGAAGTCAACAAGACGGATCCAACCCTGTCTCAAATTCTCCCACTGATCAACCAATAATTGCAAAACAAAATGTTTTTATATTGCGTAATTATTCACAAAGTCAGCTTTAAATAAAATATTCTAACCCTACATCAAAAATATTTGTCAATCCCACGAATTTTTTTGGAAAAGATTTAAAACCACTTTCTGTGCGTAAGCAATCTTCCAAATGTAAGGTTTGGATTCGATTTCCCAAATATAAATCTCGGCAGCAACCAAACATAGACAGACATTTTTATACAAATGATTTCTATTTTTTGACCACCTGACATTTATAACTGGCATTTCCTAATCCATTTTCTTGCCTACGTCTGGTCAATATCCTGGCAAATTAAGACGTCGTTGTGTCAAATGAGTCATTAGATGCCTTAAAAATTCCCAATCATTACTAACGTTGAAAAGGTTTTCCTCATAATTTGTCAATTAAAGCATTTTTATGTTGGAAATACGAATATCTTAATGCCACCTCGCTCGTATGCCAGAGTGTTGTAATATTGACACATTGAGACGCACGCATCAAACGCTGCTAAAAACACTTTTGTTCTATCCAACAAAACACAATAATTTTAAAGAGAAAACTTCCGATTGAAGTCAGCTGGTTAACTGGAAAATTAAAGGAAGTCGACATCGGAAACGTTCTGTTTCAAATTATCAACTTCCTATCCTAATAAAATGGTGTCGGTGATTAAAAGACCATGTTCAGTTGAGGGCGGGATTCTAGCAAAACCATGGAATCAATCTTAAAGACAAGCAATGATAATGATGCGTGTGATGCTTGACACTAAAAGTTAACTATGAGTTGGTGATGTTTAAAACTAAGCCAGTTGGGAACGGACAACTTAGACAAAAGGGTTCAGTGTTAATTTCTGTGGTCTCACTCATTACTAAACTTATTGAATTTTCTTTGCTTGTTTGTGACGATTTGTGGTTGAATGGAAGTATGTGATTGTAAGAGGGAATGAAAACGCTGACGTCAAACAACAAACCCTTATGTCGTCATAGTAGGTGTCAATGCATGTAGACCTTAAGGGTTTGCCTCTTCATTGACAAAAAAAATGTGATGTAATAGCCGCGATTGTGGTCGCAAGGTGAGCCGTACATGCACCGGACAAAGCTCGCCAGTGACAAACATGATTATCAATCTTAATCATCGTTTTGTCGGCCACCGCAGCGTCTTGTCCGTATTATAACATTTCCCAAATATAGTACATGTTGGTTTGTGAAGCTGGTAAAACACATACAATCTCATACTCCTGTGTCTATAAGTGGAAAGATTATTTAGTACACACCATGACAAACCCAACAACGCATATATATGTTATATAGGAACATGTTTATTTAAAAGCATATGGAAAAGAAGCAACCTTCCAAATTAGGGTTTGGATATGTTTTCCAAAATCTAGGCAGCAGCCAAACATAGACAAACACATTTATGAAAATGGCATGGATATTTTAACAACCTGACATTAATAACTGACATTTCCTAATCAATTTCATTGCCCACGTCTGGTCAACATCCTGGCAAAGACGTCGTTGTGACAAATGAGATATCAGATGCAATAAAAATTCCCAATCATTACTAACGTTGAAAAGGTTTTCCTTAAATTTCTCAGTTTTTGTTTCGTGCAATCCCATTATCGAGCGTAAATCCCAACGACAATACGCGATTTCAAGCAGAGGGTTTGACACAATTAACGTGGGATTCCTGACACGATAACCCGTGGTTTTAGCAGTGCCAATGCCATTTATGCTTTTTATATTCGATTAAGTTCTTTACTGCAAAATTAAAATTCTGTCAACGTTCCTGTTTCCGATAGGTAAAGGCGTTTACTCGTGCGCGAAGAATTTTTTCTTAAAGTATTTCACCAACTTGCTATGATAATTAATTTACAACAACCTCACCATCAATTTCTTCCTCCTGCCGCTTCGAATTTCTTCCTCCAGCACCATCAATTTCTTCCTCCTGCACCATCAATTTCTTCTTCCTGCGCCATCAATTTCTTCCTTCTGCATCATCAATTTCAACCCCCTGCATCATCAATTTTCTCCTCGTTCGCCTTCCATTTCTTCCTCCTCGTATAAGAATTCACAAGTTCAAGAATACACACACGTTTACCCTCTCAACACTGTGTTTATTGATAACAACAACAAGTAGCACAAAATAGTTGCAGTTGCAGAAAACAAATCAAAAACAAAAGTTTTCATAAACAGCATTAACACTCCAACCAATTACTGACCATAGGAATTTACTTCAATTAAGGACAGCAACAATAGTTGTTGGGAATAATATTGAAATAACCACAAATATTTGATACAACGTCAAAAGAAGAAAGATTTTTGAAAGCGATTTTATAGCAAAGTGATGAAATGATCACTGCAGAGATTTGGCATCACAAAAAGTTTGTATTATCTTGACAACAATAAGCTGCACTTCTGCGTCGATGATAACGCACAAAATACAAAGGGCGAGGTTTATGTACAAGGCGCGTGGGAAGGGGTTTTGTTGGGGTGTTTTTAACTTTTTTCGTTGAACTTTGTAGTTGGTAGAATATATTTCCCTCTGTCGATAGTTTGTATTCCATGAGTTGGTTGCATGGAATGTTTCCCACATCATAATATCATATTTACAAGTGAATGTTGATCCAGAGACAAAATGTAGTAAGGAAGTCACTGGAAGCAAGGAGAACCACCGCATCATTATAAAGTCCAAAATGATTATACCCAAGTTGATGTTAGGCGTTCCAACACTCACACATGATAAGAGTATCCACCTGTGAACGTGGAAGGCGAGTCTGATCAACTCATCGCGTGACTCATGCTGTGGTACATAAAATTATGACTCATAAAATACAACCTAAAAGCGTGACTGGGCATTAATAGAGACAAGGAAACAACAAACTAGAGTGCGTTCACGAACCAAATTTCACGTATTTTTGTTCTTTAGTTTCGGCAGCGCAGATCTGGCGTCAAAGATGTTACTTTGTCCAAATTTTTCAAATACAGATTTTTTCAAATAAAAATGTCTTTGAAATGTTGTGTTCGCATTACTTTGCCATCACAAACTAAATAGGATTCTACACATGGAAGGCATGCGTGACGTCAAAAACAAGAGTAGTTTTCGAAAATTCGATCTCGGGAAAAAATACTTTGCACAAATTGAATACAAGGTTTATTTACGGGTCGGGTTATGCTTCAACCAAACATAAGTTTTGTCGGTTAACAACCACAATTTCCTGTTGCCCTTCCTGTGGTTGACGTCTGAAAACGGCACGTAGGCCATCCCGGACTCTATCATAAAGCAGTTTCGGGGCGTTGGAGTAGATGAGGGGATTTAGAGAGCTGTTGATGGGGAGCAGGATCATTCGTTGAACGATTTTTTTTAAATTATTTACAAAACAGTTTCTGGTTCGACCACAAAATAGGTTTTCTCTTTCAAAACCACACTTGTCTTTACTTATTTCGGTGACTGTGGTCTGTAATATTCACGCAAGCCATCCCTGACTCTATCGTAGAACAGTTTAGGGGCATTGGAGTAAATGAGGGGATTAAGAGAGCTGTTGATGGGGAGCAGAATAATTGCTGACACAGCGTACATTTCTCGAGGTAGAGGGATCCCACCAAAGTTCAAAAATGCCATGACAGATATTGGAACCCAGCACAGAAAATCGGTAAATATTAAACGAAGAATTTTCTTTTGCATGTCTAACATAACAACAAAGTAAATGAAAAAATACGTATTTAAATAGAAATGTTCTTGCCTTTGCTTTGCGTTGCCGCCCTTCCATCTTTAGATCTTTCGTTCACTTGCCTAGCACTGGCGATTGACTTCATGTATATCCAAGAATACGTAACCGCCAGAAACATGAAAGCCAAGAAGTTGAGAGTAATGATGGCGATTGAATATCCCCATGCCTTGTCTTGGGATGATACGTACAGCTTGCTTATGCAAACACTGCTACTACTGTAATATCTGCACAAAGTAATCTTGCAGTTAGAAAGTAAATGGTAAAATTTTACTGGTGAAAACTAACCCCAAGTATCCAGAAATCTTAAAATTATCACTGTAATCGTAATCCTCAAGGATATCCATGAAATCCATCCAGGAATGAGCATTTTTTACACGCAAGACGACACTCTTCTGTACTTGGTTGCCAGCAAAGTTGTGTTGGAAAGTTACAAATTGATCCATGAATTTGATCATGCCTGTATACAAGTCGCAAATGCACTTAAACTGTTTAAACATGAACACTATATATGTATTATAATATCTTACTAGAAAAATCGACTGCGACATTGTCGAAAAACGGATTTTCATTCATCCACGCTTTGGTTTCGAACAAATGTTGAAATTGTGTTAATAGAGGAATGAAAGCAATTACAAACGATAACACCCAGGACAGCAAAATGGTTAGTATGACCGTTTTCAACTTGGGTTTAACGGATGCAACAAAAGGCTGCAATAGAAATAACACATTAACTTATTGGTGCGAAAAGCAATAAAATGCGACCAGCATGACTTTTTGTTTTGTTACCCGGACTGACTGAACTTACATTGGCTTGCCTGGACGAAACGTTTTACCGATGTGCACGACGAGCTTGTTTGGCATAGAATAAAAAATCCATAGTCGTGAGTTCAAATTTCATTCTTTCTAGTACTCTTGAATACTCAATTTACTCACGTTTTTCACGGCATACAGTCGGAATATGGTCAAAAGAACCATAGTGAACACCGATGTTTCGCTTGAAAGGAAGACCAATACCCCCATTGTGGTGCAAGTTCCGCTTGATCTCCAAATAAGGTCATTGGCACAATAATTTCCGGAGTATCTGACACCAGCGGCCCCCAGCATGATCAGATAAACTCCCATGAGTAGATCGGAAACCGATAGATTTAAAACGAGCAGATGGTTTGCGCGAAATGCTGTTGTTTGTGATTTTGTGGCTACCAAAGTTTTGCTTTCTATTACTATGACAACCTTAAAACCAATGAAATAGCCATGAACGAACTCAAATATAACTAATATCTAACTTAAATTATTTAAAATTACCATATTTCCAAAAGTAGCAAGCATCCCCATTATCCACACTATGGCTCGTAGAAGTGGATTTGCAATCAACTCGTATCGTGATGAAAATATGTTTTCGTCAGACATTTTTGTGTTTGTAGGGCACTCGTCTGACCAATCAGAGCAGTCGCCGACTCCATTGAATTTCTGTTGAGAGTAAATGCACTTTGTAGTTTGCAAGAAAAGACAATGTGATGGCATATTTAACAGTATCCAATAAACGAGAATCTAACGGCGACACAATGCAAAAATTCTTTACGATACAAATTTTTGTTTATAAATATGAGTACGAATTACAAAATTTTTTTTAAGCTGCTGACGTGATTGGCGCAACACATTTTCTATCATGTATCTGGACTTACCTTATCTTTTTTGACATACAGTGGATCTTTGTTTTCGCAGTAAAACCTTCCATCATTTGCGCAGTTAATTTCATCTCTTTGATCATCGCAGTTGATTTTGAAATCACAAACGTCCGATTTGTTGACAGAGATCTAATATTTAATTTTAAACACATATATTTTCAGAGTGTTACGAAAAATTAAACAAAAACTCTTAACTGGAAAAAGCACCGGTAAAACACATTCTTCTGTATACATATACTTTTTCATTTCATAGGTAATTATGAGCGCGAAATGAAATGCTATAAATTAACAGACAAATACAGGTTTGACTAATTTAATACAGATTTAAATGTACTTAAAATTTAAGTGTCGTTAAATGAAAATTATTTCTCAAACAGTTAGAATATTTGAAAAGTACAGACGACTTTTAACAACGTGTATTTTTACTTTGGCTCCATTCAATGCTGGACAGTAGAATCTTTTTGAGCAGTTTTTTTCTGGATATTCGTCACTCTCGTCCTTGCAATCGATAAAACCGTCACAAAGTTTTGATTGAGGTATGTTTAAAAGTCCGTCTTTTGTGTCGCAGTGTTTCCGATGTTTGCAAAGTTCAGGAGATTCATCGTGGTCGAAATATTGACGAGTATTATAATTGTAGACCTGGTAATTCCAATCCACCTTTCCATTGCACAATAATTTTTTGTCGAAAATCAACGTCCATCCGTCCTGCGCAAATACATCCAGTGTATTGATTTTCTGGGTAATTTTTGTGAGAACGATTATTTACAGATCCAGGAAAGAAGTGTTATTTGATTGTATTTTAAACGAATACTTATATATGGTAATGTTTATTATCTCATCTTGCTGCTCTTTTTTAGTTATCGGTATTAACTTATAATTTTGTTAATTTTTTTTTATATCAAATACCCTCTACGTGGTGTTTATGTAAGCCTAGTACCGAACGTAAGCATCTACCTACTTTTAATTAATTCCGACAAACAGTGTTTTTGCCTATAAACTAATTTTGTTTTTTTTTACTTACGGCACACGCCCACTCCCCATCTGTGTAATTGGTTGTTGTTGATGTTGTTGTTGCTGTTGTTGTAGTTGTTGAACAGTTGATATGCACTCCTTCGTCAGCACTAAAAAATAGTTCAATTGGTTTCAAAATTATTTATTAATTGGACTTGAAATTGAGAATGTCAACCGGCTCCACGACTCAACCAATCAACGTGTTAAACGTCAAAACACTGGGAGGTCAAAATCACACAAACCTTACTGATTTGCAGATATCCAAACGATGTCATAACGTGAATCAAAAGACTTTGTTGCCTGTCAGTTTGAACCAATACTTTTTACTTACTTATGAAATTTGCCACAATCTCTGATTTTCTCAGATTGACAGAAACATTCGTCGCTTTGGTCGGGGCAGTCGATAACGTCATCACAAACACTTGATTTTGAGATGATCATGGGGTCATTGATACATTGGAAGCATAACCCATTATTGAATGTGTAAGAATTTCGAATGTCCCTGTAATAATATAAGCCGATGTTTCTTTGCATTTTTAAACAATTATCAAGAGTAAAGTTTACGCCTCCGGCCTCGTTTACGGGGGATTGAGCTATCTTTTTTAATTTTTTGGTAATTGCAGCTGCACAAAAGAACCTTGGCATTGTGTAGCATTTTCCTATGTATACGGGTCTTATTTAACTGAAAACTACTTGCAAAATACCTGACATCTTCATTTTCAATGGAATAACACAAATCAGATTTATCATCACAATCAGCAATGCCGTCCCATAGAAACAGTTGCGGAAGATTACAATTTCTACCATTACGAACACATTTGAATCCATGTCCGTTGTTCCATTTTTGGAAAGCTGGACAGTCATTGCATGGATCTCCATCACAAACAGTCGAACGTTTCCAACAAGTCGAATTTGGACACTGGAAATGTGAGTGGCAAAAATACTCACATGGAGAATTCCCCATGCATGGTGCAATTTTCCTGCAGACTTCATCTTTTATAGAGCTACAGGAAATGTTGGTACGCCCCATAGTGTTGTAACAGACTCCATTATTTTCAAAACAATCGCAAAGTTGCGTTGGACTAAACATACACAGAATAATTTTGCGTCAAATGACAAAAACATGAAGTTACCCCAAATCGGCTTTATTGTCTTTCTTGCATTGCTGAAGGGACTTTTTAGAGCAATTGCATTCATCACTCATGTCAGGGCAGTCTATGACATCATCACAAACACTTGACCTGGAAATGATCATGGGATCTTGTGTGCATTTGAAACACAAACGCTTGTCAAAGAATGAAGAATTACGAATATCACTGCAACAACAAAATCGTATATTGGGCACGAAATTTTAATTGAAGAACATTGCAGTTTCAAAAAATACCCGGCATCTCCATTTTCGATAGAGTAACACAAATCAGACTTATCATCGCAATCAGCTATCCCGTCCCATAAAAACATCTGCGGAAGATTACAATTTATGCCATTTCGAACACATTTGAAACCATGCACGTTATTCCATTTTCGGAAATCTGGACAGTCATTGCAAGGGTCGCCATCACAAACAGTCGAGCGTTTCCAACAAGTAGAATTCGGACATTGAAAGTGTGAGGGACAGCCTCCTTCACAAAATACTTCGATAACGCATTGGATTATCTCTTTACAAACTTCCCTTCGTCTGAGAGCGCATACTTTCGTTGTATCTCCCACGTCATACTTGTTGTCGCAACTGCAACAAGAAGCGTTTGCATCGTTTCTAAATTCCTAAACATAAATTGTTTCTCAAACGCCGAAGAAATAGCATTGTTTCTTGTCCGGAGTTCGTAGACCTAATAAAGATTTTGACTGAATTTTAAACTCAAAGGTTTGCTTTGATTAGCGCTTGATATGCACAGTTCTGTTGTTATATGTCTTCATTGTTGCGTGCTAATAATAACGCGAAATCAACACAAACTTATGGTTTTTCTCATTTTCTCATATTCGCTAATAGGTGTGCTTAATAGCTGTTCCTAATGTGCCAATAAATAAGGTGTTGGTGATAACCAAATTCGATTATTTTAATTCTTTTTAGCGTGACGATCAGCTGGGATCTCACCAGGGAAGAATTATGTATATTGAAATAGTAAATTCGGAAAAAAAGTCTTTGAGACAGCTTGTTTAACAAGATTTTTTATATACACTTTTCTAAAATATATTGATATTTTCGTAAAACTTTTTCACCTGATGTATGAACCGTTGAAGTTTTCAGGATAGATGGAAAAGTTAGCCGTTTTCTCATCACTTCCGTCAACGCAATCTACATCACCATCACAAAACCACGAGGCATAAACCTCGTCCCCATTATCGCAAGTGAATTCTGCACAAAACATAATTTAACACGTAATCGATAATAATGAAAGTGTTCTATGTCCACTGGAAACCTAATTCCTAACATGTAGCTGTTAAACCAAAAATCTATTCCCTTAATGATGTCTTTTTTTGCATCCCGCCCCAAGCGTTTTTGTAGAGTTCGTAATTCTTTTTCAGAGAAAAGCTATTTTTGTCTTGTAGTGACCTAATGCATATAATTCCTCAAGAAGCCCAGTTTCTATTCAAGTCGTGGTGACAAGTTTAAAACATGCCATGTGGTTTTAAGTGGCAACAAAAAATAATTCAGGTAACAAAGAGATTAATGCCATTGCCATGGAATGTCAACTAGGACATCTAAACTTTAATTAAAGAACGCAGAAGTAATGCCATGCTTACGCATAGCAAGGCGGGATCGCCGTCGTGAGTTCAAACCTCACCGGGAGCTTGATTTTTCAGATCTCGCTCCGACTTGTCGGGAAAAGTGGCTGATCCAACTTGGCTGTAATGCCTTGGCTGCGAAGCCTGTGAACCTTAATTAAAGAACTATGCACCGGTAAGGGGTGGCAGTTTGACGGACGATATCACAATATTTCTGTGTTCTTTTTGTTGTATATAAGCTTCCCAGGTGAAAAGCGTAAAATAACACTTATTTTAATATACATTGATTCACAATGAAAATTAACCAATATTTTTGCATTAAAAGTATGCAAAGCGAAATCATTTTGTTACTGAACAGAAACTATTTGCTATTTGCATTGGCGCTTATTTAATACACTCAAAACACAACGCTTACTCGGGATAGACTGTGTGGCATCGAGTTTGATGAACGAGAACAAACTTCCAGCGACAACCATCTCGAAGAGATATCTTGTAAAAAAGACACAACCAGTAAAAGTCTAATATCAATTATCTTTCTGCTGTAGTCATCGGCATCGTTATCTTTCAGCCGTAGTCACGATGGAAGTTGTAGGTAGCGTTTAGCTTAGGCGTTGAGTTCCTAAGGTGAAACTCACTTTAGTTTATTGTCTGTTTTAAAGCAAATTTCATAAAACATTTTTAGTCGTCCCTTCCAATCAAAATATGTTTATTCTTTAAGGCCTTGTGAATCCAAACAGTATACGTTACAGAGTTAGCATTACATGAGTCTCGTATCGAATTAAATCAGAATAGATTGAATGACCAATCGCTAGTTTGCAACGCAGGCAGCCCAGAGGAAACAATTTACGCTATCACATGAACTAGCACTTAACAGTTTACATGGGAAACAGGATTTACTTTATAATTTATCTTGGTAATTATATGGTCGTTGCATTGTCATTGTGCATATTTGACGTCGTAAAATCATGATTAGGAAACACTCGATAATTGGCAGAGAAAAGAGTTTATGCAAGTATACTATGATTGTGGTTTACCTTGTCCTCATTTTTTCTTATTTTAGTTCGCCTTAAGCATTGTCAACCAACCACCGGTTTCTGCATCACACAGTCAGACAAGTTTCCATAAAGCACTGTTCAACAAAATCCCCACTAAGTGAGCTGGGAAATTTATTCAACTCGTTTATTTTTTTATTTTTTAAGCTGTTAGCACACTTTTTTTACTTAAACACTTTCTACACCAATTCACAAAAAATGGTAAAATATACTAAAGGTATATTCAAAAATAACGGGCACGCAATACAGACTAAATATAAAAAAACTCACCGTTTGCTCCGTGTTGCTGCAATGTTAATTAATATGGATAAATACAACAATCTTTCGCTTAAAACACCTGCTTACCTAGTAGCAGCTCATTAACAAATAATTAAACTATATGCCTACCATATTAAACTCAAAGAGTTACTTTTGATGTGCAGCTGTGCGCACGTGAACAGTTTTTTGCAGAAGTTGCTGACCGTTGTGGGATGACGCGTGTCAAAAAAGTAATAGCTTTCATACCTGTCAATCATATTGCGACTAACCTTATGATGATGGAAGTACTTGAATGCGTGGAAGGAAGCATGGAAAAAGTTGTCACTCATGTTACAGTTGAGGAGGAAGACTGTTAGCCGAAATTTAAATCTTATGGAGAACGGAGAGAGTAATTTTTTAAGGTTTCAAGTGGAATCTTGCCGAGAGCGCTTCGCATTACGATGGATTTACCATTAATATATTGAAAACAAAGAAACAAATAAGTTATGGTTAGTAAGTAAAAAAATGCAATAACATTGACACTTGCATTTCAACTGTCGTTACAAGATTTTGCCACTGCTAAGTTCACATACGTTTTTGGTGTGATGTACAAATTACCTCAAGACACAAATGCCCGACATAATTGTGAGCGAACGCCTGATGAAGTTGTCAATGAAACTCAACAACATCCTGACTAATACACGCCTTCCAGAACCACAAGAAGGTTTGATACGTTAATTGCGAAATCCATTTATAGTCAGTAGATGTGTTGCCGTTTGAATAAACACAAATACATCCATAAAAAAACGATGTATTTTCAAACGATAAAACTTGTTTGGAAGAAGGTTTACAATTCATGACACCAAGTCGGTTTTGATTCAAGTGACCCCTTTGGGTTTACAAACCCCAGGTTTGTTATGGTTTCTTTTAAAAGTTTACAAACGACACATACCTATATATATATATATTTTTTTTTTACCACACCGGGATTTGAACCCAGGATGTCCAAAACGACACATACCTATATGTTTTGTATATAGGTAACAATGGCGACCGTTAGAGCCATCCAGCGGCGTAATAAAGAGTCACTTCCAATCGAACTGCAAAAACCGAAACATTCTTGTTCCAAATTGTTACAATGTACTTCGCCAACTTGTAGATCGTTTGGTGGCTTTGGCGAACAAGCTGCCATATGAGTCGTAAAGGCTTTGGCGCCGCAGATTGTGAAGAAAACTGGCAGGGACGCAGATTTCGTAGATCTTGTTGAATTTGTCGAAGAAGAATCTGCGGTAGTGAACACTTTACCTGGCCAGTTGTGTGTGTCCCGGAAAATTGAAGAAAAGAAACGTGCTGGTAAACCCGGTGGAAAAAGTGTTACCTGCGCCACTGTGACAACAAAACCAAATTCGTCGCCTGTCCCAATATTGAGTTGTCCATGCTGCAAACGTAATCACGGATTGGAAAGATGTGATGCGTTTGGTAAAAAATCCAAGGTTCAAAGAAGAGAGTTCCTAGGTTCAAAGAAGAGAGGGATAAATTTATGTGCTTTAACTGTTTTGGTTATCGACACACGTCGAAGTTTTGCACAAGGCCAAGTGCAACCCTTGCGCACCACACATTGCTGCACGAAGATATGCCAAATCCTGTACGTTGGAGGACATACGTGCCTGTGTCGGAAAATTATAATAGAATTCAGCACAGCGAGCCTCCCAGCAGCCAGACTAACAATTCCACAGCCAGGTGCAATACGATAAAGAACGGCCATTCATCGTAATTTTCGGTTATTCCGGTGAAAATTCGAGCCAATGGTCGAGAGATCAAGACGTACGCGTTTCTCGACCAGGGATCTGATACAAGTTTTTATGACAAAAGGTTAGCAGATCTACTTCCAGTAGACGGAAGTCCAAGACAAGTTACCATGTCCAGCGTCGGGAGAAGCCCCGCAAATTACAGTGGAATCAGCGCAAGTTTTCGCGTTTTGTCATTGAGTGAAGATGAAGAAATCAATGTGGACAATGCCTTGTCTATTGACGCTATTCCGGTCGAGCCTAATCCACCACTGAGAAATACGGAATTGGACAGTCTTCCACACCTTCAGGGATTGGAATTTCCTCAGTTGTGGAATGGTGAGGTGCTACTACTTATTGGCACAGACGTTCCGTATGCCCACAGAGTCTTGATGATGAGAACAGGAAACCGCAAAGAACCATTTGCTGCGAGAACACCGCTGGGGTGGTCTCTCGTCGGCCCGTCTATCTGTCATCCTGCCGTTGATAACATTTCAGTTAATTTCCTTAAATGTGAATCATGGAGAGAGGAATTCCAGCAAGAGCCTGGTGACATTCCATCCCAACGTCAGTTGAGGATAGTGTAACCGAAATTAGCTTGTCTCTAAACCGGCTAACGCCCAGGTTACTCCGCACTAACGGCCTATCGCCAAGACCTGGAGTCACACGACCAAGGTGGCTAGTTTTGTAATAAAATGGAAACGCTAATAGGTATAAAATAGTAAAAGTACGAATAAAACAACGGTTGTTCTTTCACAAAAAGGACTTTTCACCGCACATAGCGTTCTACAACAATTCTTCTCGCCACAATAAAAACAGTGCTTTCTACTCGCCACCACCAGAGAACTGCCTGGCTTTTCGCTTATTATTTCTGCCGCCAGCACTTACACCAATCATCACTGCCCACGTTTGCCACGCAAGCGTGACTGCTCGGGCGTATAAAAACGAGTAAAATAGATAATTACAAATATATTATAAAAGGTGAGTGTAAGTAAACAAAGAAGTTAGTAAAAGTGAAGGTGAAGTGAAAATACAAAAAGAAATAAAGCGTGTGAAAAACAAAACGAACAAAGACGTTTAAAATAGGAGCGTGCTCAACTCGATGGAGGACTCTATAAAACATACCGATGGACATTGGCGAAGTGATGTTAGTGTGCCACAGGACAGCCGTCCTATGGCTGAGCGACGGCTTTGGTCGGTGAAGAAACGCTTGTCGCGCGACCGCGTGTTAAAAGACAAGTATGTAGAGAATATTCAATGTTACATCGATAAGGGCTACGCAGAGGAGGTCAAAGAAGAAGTGGGTGCCCCTGGCAAGGTGCATTGGTACTTGCCGCACCACCCGGTTCGGCATCCACGAAAGCCCCATAAGGTACACATCGTTTTTGACTGCGCAGCGCGGCATAAGGGGCTGTCGCTTAACGACGCGTTGCTGCAAGGGCCCGATTTAGTAAACAGTTTAATCGGCGTTCTGGAAAGATTCCGTATGAATAGTATTGCTTTAGTGGCGGATGTGGAAGCAATGTTCCACCAGGTCCGCGTTCAAAGCCAGGACATTAATGCCTTGAGATTTTTGTGGTGGCCGGGGGGAGACTTATCTAAAACTCCTACAGTTCATCGAATGCTGGTGCATATTTTTGGCGCCACGTCGTCGCCTAGCTGTGCCACATTTTGCTTGCGGGAGACGGCCAAAAAATTCGGAGGCAGATTTGACAGAGACGTTGGGGACATCGTTCGCAACGATTTTTATGTTGACGACTGTTTGACTTTCACCGATACAGTCGAGCGCGCTGTTGGCATTGTAGCGCAGCTATGTGAATTGCTAAAAATGGGAGGATTTCGCCTCACTAAGTGGATGTCTAACAGTCAAAACGTCTTGGATCAAATTCCCGAGACAGAAAGGGCTAAATCGGTAACTGATGTAAATTTGGACGCCTCCGTGAAAGAGCGTGTGCTTGGCGTCTACTGACGTGTAAAGAATGATGAATTTGGGTTCAGCATAGCTGACACAATGCAAGGCAAGAAATTTACCCGTCGCAATATTTTATCTGCTGTTAATACGCTGTACGACCCATTGGGTTTTGCGGAACCCGTTACTTTGATTGCTAAGGTGCTGCAACAGGAAATAATCCGACAGAAATTTTCCATACGTCCGTTAAATACGTATAACACCAACGCATCGCGGTTTTAAATTGACAGATTCTGCTCAATAATATTTGTATCTGGGCATAGCACGTAAAAAAGGAGATCATGGTTCAATAAAGCTGACCACATTGATAGTGGGTGGGTGCAATGTGTCGGCGTTCGTTATGTGGGAGTGTGGGAGATAAAAATACTGCATGTGACGAGCTGTGATGCAACTTAGTACATTGTGGCGTCATGTTTGCGCTCATGTTATGAGTGGCATTCTGGACCTGTTAGAAAGATGTTGTGTTGGTGTTAAACTTGTTGTACTTAATTTTTTTGATTTAGGTGTATGTTGCAAAAATTTATCTTTTGCAATGTAAGGTTTGTTGTTTTTCATAGAGAAATGTAGCGTAAAATTAAAAGAAAATTATATGGTCATGTGATCCGTTGGTGTTATAAATAGTTGCTGGTTGTAGAGATGCGGAGGTTGCTGCATTTAAGCTTTAGTTATAAGTGCGGACGAAGTGGAGAAAATAGTATCAAGTTGCAAAGTTTAGTTAAAGCATTTCCAGATTGCAAACACAGCTAGTGTTTCAGATTTGGATTAGTGGAACAACGGTTTGGACAAAATCATGCTTCCTGAAACACCTTTCGTGTGGAAAAATCTTCTTGCTGTAAATAATATGATGCCATGGTGGGAATCGCTTCGATCTTTTACGTTAACTATGTTGGGAATTTGGACTGCTTTATTCTTCTATCGAACCACAGGCCACAGATTAGTTTGTGTACCAGCAAATTTTACATCCAAGGTAGCGTATGGTGGAGCAGAACAAAAGTTTGTTGACAACCAGTGCGATGATGACGCTCCAAAACTATTTTTCATGGATACCTGGTGGATAGCATTTTTGTTTTTGGTTGTTCTTTATATCTCTGACAGTTGTTGGGAATACGTTCCACAGTGCACTAAAGCAATCAATTCGTTCTCCAAAAAAATGAAAGTCCTCGAGAAATTGGATAAAACTATAGGCAGCATCATTCATAAAGCTGTAAGTCGTAACACTGCAGAAACGCCAGAGCAAGAAAAGCTTGAGCGTTTATCATGTAGAGAAACTGTTTCTTCCTTCTACGCACAGGAGCAACACTATTCATGTGAATGTTTATGGCCTTTAAATACAACAACCTTTTACTTTTATCGGAACTTATTTTCACTATTGGTGTCTTTGGGGTGGTGTGCAACTTCAATATTATCATTTGTGTTATACTACCACAGACTGGCCACATTCAACTGTGAAGTTATGGATCATCACTTTACTTGTGCTTACACATCACATAACCTTTTTCTGGTTTTCGCTTGGGTACAAATATTATCAACACTTCTTCATGCGATTGGAAATGCTTGGGGTGTTTGTAAGTGTTTCGATAGATGTTGTCGCTTTAAAACTGACGAGGAACTGTTTTTGGAGTTTTTGTCCGCTCTCGGAAAAAGAAAACAGGTTAAAAAGTATCTTGCCTATAAATTATCATCTCAAGAGAATCGGTACAAAAATGATTTATACAGGAATCTAAAAGTAAGCATTGATGTCGCTCGATTAGAAGGAGACGTGGGTTTCATAATGTTTTACGATGATGTTCATGACGAAAATTATATACATTGAATAATGAAGTAGATGATAGAATCGAACTTGACATTCACAGAAACAATCAGGTTGCTGCGATTCAAGGAAATAATCAGGCTGCTGCCGAACAGAATGTTTAAATAAAAATTTTTGGTTTACACAGTTTTGATGCCCGAAATACACATTATTTTGATTTTTGTTGTATTTGCGTATTTCTTTGACTTAGTGTTTTAATTGTAATTTTGCAAACCGGCTGTTTCGTAAAATGATTATATTATTGATATATACGAGTTGGCGTTTTTGTTTTTAATAGTATTTGCTTCGTATATATCAGTGCGATCAATAGATATCCTTCATATTGGTGACATTTTGTTGCGATAACCCTTTCATGTTTAAATTTGTTTAATTCTGAGACTATACATTGTAGAACGCTTAGAAAATTTGACCTCAAAGCTTTATCTAACATTCAAACCATTTCGTATATCTTACATTTACGTAACATTTTTACGTATCATGGACATTGGACATTTACACAT
Organism: Ascidia mentula; assembly: GCF_947561715.1. Lineage (NCBI taxonomy): Eukaryota > Metazoa > Chordata > Ascidiacea > Phlebobranchia > Ascidiidae > Ascidia > Ascidia mentula. Next base: position 15,485,348 of record NC_138568.1, on the reverse strand, counting down.
ATCATGAACATTGATCACAAATAGCCAATGTATACGTCATTAAAGTTCGGGACCTCTCAAATTCAGATTGTACTGCGGTAAATAGGGATGCGCATTCGTTGGTGACTTCTTATTCTGAAATTAGGAATTGTTGTAATGCATGACTTGTTCCGTTTTAGTTTTTCAAGTGCTTGTTTTGTCAAGAATGGGCTGCTGTCTATCAGATAAGATAAAAGATTTTGTTGAGGTATTTTCGAACCGATTTTCTTTCGTTGTGGTGACTTTTATCTTAGTGTATATATATGCATGCTTCCTCGCCTGACTCTGTATAACACTGTACGTCGAATTCAACCATGCTCTGCTTGTAATCAGTTTACTCAACCAATATAACCGCGTATCCTTAATCTAATAAATGGTAAAGTAACCTTTATATCGGGTTTGCAATTGAAATCAGGCCAGGAAACGCAAAGGTTAGAACTCACGTGTGGCCTTATGACAAATGAATTAGTTAAATAGGATTTCTTTAAATGGTTAATTAATATTGTTCCCAGTAAAGTTAACAACATTTGGTATATAGGTCGCAACAGTATATGTGGGAGGTGCGAGTACAGATCCGCGATCTCTATGATTTGAACTTACGATAAAAGTAACTCTTTGGAAACCATGAGGTTCACAGGCTTCGCAGCCAAGGCATTGCAGCCAAGCTGGATCAGCCACTTTTCCCGACAAGTCGGAGCGAGATCTGAAAAATCAAGCTCCCGGTGAGGTTTGAACTCTCGACCCTGGGCTAACCAGTCCCAACGCTCTACCAACTGAGCTACAGGATCTCAGTGGCTTCACGGGGTATATTGTGGCCAAGGTATACACTGGTGCGCAAGCGCACAACTTGTCAGGCGACCTTCACATGCTTGTCGGGAAAAGTGGCTGATCCAGCTTGGCTGCAATGCCTTGGCTGCGAAGCCTGTGAACCTTATGATCAGAATATTAGAGCTGTGATCGCCAAATATAAAGGGCCTGCGCAGTGGGGCGATCCCACCTTGCTATGCGTAAGCATTGCATTACTTCTTTGGAAACCATTAATGTTTTGCACCAAGTCGACATTTTTAATGTTTAAAACAATCTTGACAATTTTGCTGTCGGACGTGAACCGCATTTATTTCGTAAAACCTTATTAGATTTAATCCACTGTGCTTGACTGCATCTTTTTATACTGACAAAGTTCGAGGCCTACTATCGTTTAGTTGAAAAACACTGACTACATAGGCCCTAAGGATTAGAAGTTAGTGATCAAAACATTATGATTTTATTCTGGCGCACATTTTTTTATCACACCAGCAATCATGGATATCCTTTAAAACGAATGCCAAACACTTTACTTTGTGCAGCAATGGGTCTGTTTAGAACTTGATTTGTCAAATAATTGTACCAAGGAAGACACATAACCAAACTAAAGTTTGCTGTCGTTCAATCTTTGGAATACTAGATAGGGAAACAATTTTGGCCGAAGATTCACATATGCAGTTTGTAATAAAATTGGTGAGTCACTTGACAAGGAATTTGTATAAAAAGTAGCGGTGCGTTTTTCGCAGCCTAATTTTTGCAGTACAAGTAAGTTAGGATATTTAGGTTTCAGTTTATCCGGAATTTGGACTAATTCGTACAACCAGCATATTATAACTGATTGCTTCGGATAAACTGAATATTTTTTAACATCGCGTGATCCGAATTTTGATGGATTTCCATGATTTAATGTGACATTCGTACAACAAGCCTGATATGTTTATTCATAATTACTAATAACCACATTCTTGATTTTCCTTTATGGCCGTGGGCTAGAACCTATCTCTGCAAGGTCCCAAGGGACCGTAATATTTTGTTATGCTTATTTCCGTTTGAAATTTAAATGAAACAATGCAAATATGACTCATATTATTAATGTTTATCAGTTACCTACACCAGAGGTGGGCAAACTTAACCGAGGGCTTGAAGAACACCTCTTTCGCCAGCAAACCGTAGAATATGTTTGTGGTGGTTAGTCAGCAAGCACCACTGATTTTAATCGGTAGTTGGCGTACGGCGGACAGGGTAAGGCGGATGGTCAGTTAACGTTCAATTTTCCGTAGTACCGCAGACCCATTGAGTTAAAGTGGCGACCTCGTTGAACGTAACATAAACTGTGTACACAAACATGTATTAATCGCCTTTTAAAAACTGCTGCGCTCGTGCGGTTTTGGTCTCTTTTCTGAGATGCTCTAAATAAACTGCAAGTATGATGGTATTAGACTGCTTGCTAAAACGAAAAGATTGAGATATACTTAAAAATTATCGGCAAAAGTGTATGCCGGACGGTCTTTGTGTTTATAAACCGTTTTATAATCGGTTTTTAAATTTTACGTCTGCTTGGCTTACTCGGTCTCAATGCGTGAACACATTAAGCACATCTTATATTGCATACTCATTTAAAACACAAGCGTATCAAACTGGAGAGAAACCACACGAGCGTAACATGCAGGATCATAAATTCATTTCTTTGTTCTTTAAATCATGTCGCTTTTGAATTCATGCTGATGAGGAAGAAACGCTACCTTTGAACCCTTATTCGTCCAGAAAAAGAATAAACAATTGTTTGTTACAATTTTGTGCGACATGGTACGTATGCTAAACTCGAGAGAAAGAGACAGGAAAAATAAATCCGCTTCGGCACAGGCTACCGACAAAACACAAGCGCTCCAATATCAGCGATAACAAAACACTGGGGAAACGTTGGAGTTTTGAAATAAACAAAATTTGCTCCGTGGAAGAATTTTTTGTACCAGCTAAAAATATTAGGTTTCAAGTCAACTTCGACCCCATTTTCGCTACATGTTGTGAAAGCATTGTATCTATCTCGTGTTTGGCCACATCCAGCTAATGCTTCTTAAGCCTTGTTTTCGAAGCTTGATCACTTTTCTCAATGTAATTAAAACTGCCGTGGTCTTTTATGAGCTTTGGAATTTTGCAACTCTCTCTATGCACATTTGTGAAGTACACCCTATTGAAGGTTGAAATGCACTGCAAGAAAGAGTCTTATTTAAGTTGGCACTTTCTTATTTACTGCCATATCCCTCGACGTAAAATAAATCAAAAGTTTACCTATTCATGTAGTACTTTTACTTTCTCGGTATAATATTTTAGTGTGTGTTTTAAGTTTTGGAACAAATATTCTTAAATATTCTGGTAGTTAAAACGGCTCTTTCACAACATGCCACCGAAACAGGACATGGGTGGACTTCACAAGAACGATTATTTTGGAACGCGAGACCGATAGGTATAAGAGGATGTTTTTAGAGTCATTGAACATTAATACGCATGCGTCATCACTCAATGACAAAAGGCAAACTCTGTTTCCACCGGTGTACAGACACTTGCTAGAGAATTATGCCGATAGACATAGCGCACTCCAAAAACCTTGATAACCCGTGTGGTTAATGATAAGTATACAGTGCAGGTGTGTTTGCCCTTTCTTATCGTTTTTTCACTTCTTCTTTTCTTTTGTAGCGTTTTTTTGTTTATGTGCCTCAAATGTGTCCACTTTGCTAAACTTACATTCTTACCTCCTGATGAAGGCTGTTGCATAACAGCCGAAACGTTGAGAAACGTAAATAAAATAAAGTTTGCCAGAAGGGCAGTATTCAGCAATAAATATGTCTGGCAGCTTCAGTAACAATTTAAATAAGGTATAACCTTGCGCATTTAGGGGATCGTATTTAGATTATCTCATTGTTTTCTACCATAACACATAAGAAATCGCTGGGTCGTATAGTTTCTACAATTTGTAATGACGCTGCGGACCGAATGGTTTTGCTGAGTCCCGAGACTCCCTCATGGCTTATACCTTAAAAGAGGACTATGACCATCATGTCAATCCAACTTTCTAATGATGTTGAAAGGGAGTTTCGGGACCCCAAAAAAATTAACGATTGAAAATTAATAAAACACCATACGTCATATAACATGTGCAATTATACTAACTTCAAAAATTGAAATATTGGGATCTACCCAAAACTGCAGATGCAGGCCTAGCGATCACTGCAACTTATTTTATAATACTAAAAAAAGCAGTAGCTTTTTATACAGGATCAGCCTGGCTTATAAATCAGGAATATATATTTCGCCCCATGGGCATCTTCAGTTCCTTCAGTAAACACATTAAATGATATAAAAACGTCTGAAAAACAGCAACATTAGAGAAAGGGCTAGTGACAAAAAACAACAACAACTTCGACCTCTTGCAATGCTACTGTGCGAAGGCAAAACACTGAGTTACCCGCCTTGCATTAGAAGGTAAGAGATTTGCGTACACTGTGGAGAAACCGCATCAGACGCGGGTGGAGATAAGGAACGCGGCGATAAGTCGAACGGCGTAAAACCACCTTAAAAACACACACGAAAAACACGAAAAAACATGTAGCCATTAAAACGATTAAAAGCAATGAAAAAGAGAGAACGATTTTTAAGAAAACACATCAACGCACCCTAGGCAATATCATTTTTTGTATGTTAATGGTGGCACCTGTAAGGTGAAGCCACTTTGCCTCGCACATGTCTAAATCCCGAAAATGTGGTTGTTCCACAAAAATTACATAAAAACAATCCGCCATGTTCGGTTGATTTGCAAAAGTGGACTTGTGCTGGGTTGCGTAGTGCTTTAGCAGAGCTACGTTGTCATCCCCTTTGGCAATGGAAAAGCTCCTCCAATTTGCTCTGTGGCCACGCCACCTAACGGCGAAACTATTTTTAGTTTGGCCCACGTATTTGCTTTCACACAGCGTGCACACTGCTACGTATATGCCATAATTCTGGCAAGTCAACTTTTGTTGGAGGTTTGTTGTGCTGGTCTGGAGGGAGATATAGGACATAGCTGGAACCATGTCTTTCCCTTTTCCGTGGCAACCACATAAACTGCAATGTCCACAAGGGCCAGAACTACCTCGAACAGTAGTGTGATCTTAAGAAAGTGCAATACGTTTGTAGTTGGTTAGTATACAAGATAGTGTCGGTGGTCTTTTGTAGGCGACCATTGCACTATGCTTGAGTGATCTTTCTTTTTCTGTGAGCTTAATGAGTTTAGGAAACCCCGTGGCCCACACGCAGGGATCGTCCTTTTTGTGTGCAGTGCGGATGGTTGAGTTGCTGTCATCTTCTATCCACTGCAATGCCTTCGTTATACCCAGTCTGACAACGTTTTGGGGGAAGTGTGATTGAACACATTTACGTTGCAATTTTTGTAGGCTGTCGTGGAAATCCTGTTCTCGTTCATTTGTCCTGCGAAGTCTGATAGCCTCACCCTTTACGATCGCACTGTAGACCCACAAGGGGTGGTGAGAGGCACCGTGGAGGAACTCCAATTCAGAGTTCTTAGATGTGAAGCATGTTACAAGCACAAACCATCCATTCGGGTTTGTTATAAAAGACTTCACGAAAGCAACAGCAGCACACCGGAAGTTCCTCCACGGTGCCTCTCACCACCCCTTGTGGGTCTACAGTGCGATCGTAAAGGGTGAGGCTATCAGACTTCGCAGGACAAATGAACGAGAACAGGATTTCCACGACAGCCTACAAAAATTGCAACGTAAATGTGTTCAATCACACTTCCCCCAAAACGTTGTCAGACTGGGTATAACGAAGGCATTGCAGTGGATAGAAGATGACAGCAACTCAACCATCCGCACTGCACACAAAAAGGACGATCCCTGCGTGTGGGCCACGGGGTTTCCTAAACTCATTAAGCTCACAGAAAAAGAAAGATCACTCAAGCATAGTGCAATGGTCGCCTACAAAAGACCACCGACACTATCTTGTATACTAACCAACTACAAACGTATTGCACTTTCTTAAGATCACACTACTGTTCGAGGTAGTTCTGGCCCTTGTGGACATTGCAGTTTATGTGGTTGCCACGGAAAAGGGAAAGACATGGTTCCAGCTATGTCCTATATCTCCCTCCAGACCAGCACAACAAACCTCCAACAAAAGTTGACTTGCCAGAATTATGGCATATACGTAGCAGTGTGCACGCTGTGTGAAAGCAAATACGTGGGCCAAACTAAAAATAGTTTCGCCGTTAGGTGGCGTGGCCACAGAGCAAATTGGAGGAGCTTTTCCATTGCCAAAGGGGATGACAACGTAGCTCTGCTAAAGCACTACGCAACCCAGCACAAGTCCACTTTTGCAAATCAACCGAACATGGCGGATTGTTTTTATGTAATTTTTGTGGAACAACCACATTTTCGGGATTTAGACATGTGCGAGGCAAAGTGGCTTCACCTTACAGGTGCCACCATTAACATACAAAAAATGATATTGCCTAGGGTGCGTTGATGTGTTTTCTTAAAAATCGTTCTCTCTTTTTCATTGCTTTTAATCGTTTTAATGGCTACATGTTTTTTCGTGTTTTTCGTGTGTGTTTTTAAGGTGGTTTTACGCCGTTCGACTTATCGCCGCGTTCCTTATCTCCACCCGCGTCTGATGCGGTTTCTCCACAGTGTACGCAAATCTCTTACCTTCTAATGCAAGGCGGGTAACTCAGTGTTTTGCCTTCGCACAGTAGCATTGCAAGAGGTCGAAGTTGTTGTTGTTTTTTGTCACTAGCCCTTTCTCTAATGTTGCTGTTTTTCAGACGTTTTTATATCATTTAATGTGTTTACTGAAGGAACTGAAGATGCCCATGGGGCGAAATATATATTCCTGATTTATAAGCCAGGCTGATCCTGTATAAAAAGCTACTGCTTTTTTTAGTTTTACAATTATACTAATAAACGTTTCTCTCATTTTCAAGCATGTCCGCCACTTGCTCTAGTTGCATTAATGCTGAAAGAATATAAAATAAAAAAACTGTTTTACCTGGATGGGAACAAAGGTAAGTACTTGAAATATATAATTGTAAAAAAACACATTTAAGTTAATTGTAGAAAACACATGACGAATATTTAAGTTCACTATTACGAAACTATATTTAAATTTTGATTTTCCAGGCCCCGCGTAACTAAATGCAACGCGTCACCACTTTAAGCGTCGGGCACGAAGCTGTCAATCAACTTGCGACCAATGATGACATTATGCAAATATTTTAATGCTGACCGGGAAGTCAGTTGGCACGCTGTTGGAGAGGAAGACCGAGAGTTCAAATAAATATCTGCGAGAAAACAGAGCGGGGACCAGGCAAGATTAAGCAAGATTATTTTGCATGAATTTCTCAACTTTACGCTGCATCATTTAAAGAAAAGAAGTCAACACAAGATTCACCTACTATTAAATCCGCGCGATTCTACCACCAATTCCTGTGGATAGTTTTCTTCATTTGACTTAAATGTCTAATTTGAGTCGATATTTGATGCGTGCGTCTCAATATGCCAATATTACAGCACTGTATACGTGAAGATATTCATATTTTCAACATAACGTCGTACAAAATGTATTATTATGAGAAATTCAGTGTCAACGACATAGTAATGGTTATTTTTTTTTAATGTAGCCTACTTATATGCACTCGATCGACACAACGGCGTTTTATAATGCTAGGGTATTGTCCAAGCATTATGATGGTCAACAAATATTGGATCCGATTGCCGTCAAATATTTTGGATAGTTTTAGCAGCGTGCGTTGAGCTAACATATGTCCGTTGACATTGGAAGCAATTTATTTAACTACGCACAATAACAATAACCACAAAACACAAAATGTTATGTGTCGGTACTTACGGAATATGTCAAAACTGTCGCGGCGAAATGCAAGTTTAAATAAAGACTAGGCATCTATAATTAATAGCTAGCGAGGTTTAGAACAGTGCTAAGGTAAACCTAAAAAAAATAGAAAGGTTACATAAATATAGACTGGGCATCTACCTCGGTAACAATGGCAAAAGAAGAACATCCACATTATTTGCGTAACAATGGCTGTCTATATTTAATCACTGGCGATGTTTATTGCGAAGGTAAACCTAAGGACAACAGAAACGTTGCATTAAAATAGAAACTGGTTATTTTGCGAGGATTTTGTTAAACTTTAAGTTGCACAACTCAATGCACTTTGGGTTGTAGAAGTCGTTGGTTGATCAAAGACGCGCCAGGGCGGAATCCGACAGACTAAATATGGGAGCAAGGTTTGTGAGCTATTCAAATTCACTCCATGTTAAAAAATATCAACATTTTTGTCTTAAAAACAATATATAGACATATGTTTCGCGTGGGATAATATTGATCATAAATTTCTTCCGGCGTCGAACTAAGCGCGGAAATTTTTAACTAATGAATGTTGTTATTGACTTGCAACGTCTTTTCATGGTTTGGGTTAGGGTTTATAAAGTAGGTCTCATTAATTGCATTTTAATTGCACGCTTTGCCAGTCGCATTGTGGGACGAAATTGTGGTCCGTTATTGTCGAACAAATGCCATGCCACAATCTGACAGCTGGTTTAAACAGTGGCTTACAATATTTCCTGGGCCTTTGGAAGCGATGGAAACCCTAAGGATCGGCTGGAGGAAACTAAATGTGGTTTGAAGTATATCTGGTAGAACCAGTGTGGTGCCAATAAAACACTTTCACTATGAGTGTCATCAAAAAATATGAAGCTTTTCTTGAGCTTTCGAGAAATACTGAATATTTCCTCTAAGCTTTTGAGCAACAAGCCCACAAATTACTAGACATAAACTCGCTGTGTGTTTTATCAGGTATTGGTTAAAGGTTGGAGTCCTGGCCTCCATCATCACACTCACTTCAGCGCAGTATAAACTTGATGAAAGTAAGTATTTTGTTACACATCGTAACCTCTAAATTAATTCAATGTATTTGTTATATAGATTTACGTTCATGTCTTTTATGCAGTGTTCACTTGTGATAATGGGAGGAGTGTGCCTGCTAAGTGGTTTTGTAAAGGTCATCGCCGCACCAATTGCAGGGACAGAAGTGATGAGAAACCGGCCAACTTTTCCACTTACCCCAAAAACCTCACCAGTCCGTACATGAGGTGAAGGCCCTTATCTACATTCGAAGTATTGGTGTTGACGAAAGAAAAAACGATTTTATCAGGGTTTGACTTTAACTAAAAATGGACGAAAGCCTAATAAAACAGTCTCAAAAACTCATGCGTTCAAATTTTTTTTTTTGTAAAAAAAAACATTAGAGCATCACGGTCCGCGTCTGTCATGAAACGAAAGTTCCTCTAACTTCACAACAGCACAAATTAAACATTTTTCGGTTTTCTTGTGTTGGTCACTGAGCGTTACGGAAGATACTTTGCGTGCTTCCGGAATTTCCACAACTTTTTGAAAAAAGTCTCTTCTTGTCTCTGATATATTTTCCCGCTATATCGAATCGTTTAAAGAGACTGCTTTAGTCGTCTGAACAAATTGGATCACAACCAACCAGCTCTAACTGCCGAAATCTCTTCTATAGATCAGTCGGCAGAGCAATGGGGACTGAATAGCTAGGAGTATTGAGTTCAAACCCTATGATTTATTTTTAACCAAAACTAACATTTACTTATAATCAGATCTGACAACAATTATCTTTAAACTTTTACAAACACTACTCTCGCCAAATTATTGTGACGAAATGTGTTTATACTTTTTTCCAGCTGCGACAACAAGTTTAACATCGGCAAATCAAACAAAGAATGCGCCCTCAGAGTGAGGGAGTTTTGCAAAGGAATAATCCAATGTGTTGGAAAAACGCTTTGTGACGGTGGATGCCCCTCCCATTTCCAATGTCCGAATTCAGCTTGTTGGAAACGTTCGACTGTTTGTGATGGCAATCCTTGCAATGACTGTCCAGCTTTCCAACACTGGAATAATGGACATGGATTCAAATGTGTGCGAAATGGCAGGAATTGCAATCTTCCGCAGATGTTTCTATGGGACGACATTGCAGATTGTGATGATAAATCTGATTTGTGTTACACCTCTGAGAACGGAGACGTCAGGTATTTCCAAACCGTCTTGTATCGTAGTAACAAATCTGATCAAATGCTTTGCAAAACAACTTAAGGTGTTACAGATAAGCATCAAATCGTAAGTTATATAATTGAAGCAATATATTTATATCTGAGCAAACGATGGCATATCTGAGATCAACCATTTCTATTGCAACAAAAACACTGGAGCTGGTTGACAAAATGTTAAGCTAGGATAAAACTAGGAGGAGAAGGAACACTTTTGAAATGAGGAAAATTAAAACAAAATGTGCCTCAGTCTATGAACTATAAAGGGTGCGTTAGTCTTTTGTTGTTTTGGCAAAAATGAAGTAAAAGCTGACCACTTACACCATCTTACAACAGCTTGGTCACGGTAATGCTCCTCTATACTGCGCATATAAAATTTCGATGAAAGCTTTATTATGAATGTTGAGTTCTGCCAATCTTTAGGCAATAGCTTGGTTTATGCAAATAGCGTCGCTGCAGCCTAATGGAATAAGGATTCAAACCAATTATAGCATCACTTGCGTAACCTTATACTAGACCTTTTATACGTTTGCCTTATCCTCGACGCAACTAATCCCACCGCTTCGATTGATTTAAAAAACGTGTTTATGATCAAATGTATTGCATTGGGTGCTTATATGCATCGGCTTACAACAAATTTGGGAGACCAAACGTAAAGTAGGGTTGAAGGTGCACATGACCGCTCTGCTTCGCGAGTGCCAATATTAGAAGTTAAACCCCAAGCATAGGGGCAAGGATTTCGTAAAACTGACCATTTAAGCGGCTTGTTAGTAATAGAAGCAATAGTTATTAAAGATTGCCAACCGAATTCTTTGGTTCTTTGGAAGCATCGAGACTTGCAATATATAGCCATTCAGTTGTGTTTCTATTGCAAACGAAATGGTTGTTAAAATCAACGTTGAAGATATTTCAACGGAACAACATTAATTCCTTTTAGTTTTTAATAAAAATCAACGAAACAAATTTACTATTGCAGAGATATTCGTAACTTTTCATCCTTGAACGAGAGGCTTTGTTTCCAATGCCTAAATGACACCATGATTATCTCAAGGTCAAGTGTTTGTGATGACGTCATAGATTGCCCTGATATGAGTGATGAATGTAGTTGTAAAGGGAAAGCTTCTGAGCAAGGCATAGATGACAGCAAAGCGTATTTTGGGTAACTATATTTAAAAGCAGACATTTTAAACATATTATCCGTTATTTGTGTGTAGTCCCAAACAACCTTGTAATTGTTTCGACAATTATGGAGTCTGTTATAACACGAAGAATCGATCAAATACTTCCTGTGACCAAACGAAAGATGAAATCTGCGACGGACTTGTTAATTGTAAGGGGAATTTACCATGTGAGTACCTTTGCGCCTCCCACTTTCAGTGTCCGAATTCAACTTGTTGGAAACGTTCGACTGTTTGTGATGGCGATCCTTGCAATGACTGTCCAGCTTTTCAACACTGGAATAATGGACATGAGTTTAAATGTGTTCGGAATGGCAGGAATTGCAATCTTCCGCAAATGTTTTTATGGGACGACATTGCCGATTGCGATGACAAATCTGACTTATGTTACACCTTTGAAAATGAAGATGTTAGGTATTAAAAAACAGTTGTGGTTGGTTTAAAATACCGTTCAAGATAAGACAAAATTCACATGTGTCATTTACAGAGACATTCGAAGCTCTCAGACGTTTAATCATCGTTTATGTTTCCAATGTACAAATGACCCTATGATCATCCCACAGTCAAGTGTTTGTGATGACGTCATCGACTGTCCTGATAAAAGTGACGAATGTTTTTGTCAATCTGGGAAAACCAAAAATTGTGGCAAATTTCATTAGTAAGTGATTCAAAAGCTGTCTGTCCTCACTGTGGGAGCAAATAAATAAATCGATTCAACCGAAAAAGTTATATAACCATGAGCAAGTTGATATTCCATTGTGCAATCAATGTACAAAAAGTTTAAAATAACAACATATCTGGACACTGTATAACGTTGCACAATTTAACGCCGACGACATCCTGGAACAGTTCGGTATGAAACATAATCATATGGGTTGTTTCCAGCTCACTGCCACAAAAACATTTCCATTTACATAATTTTAGTTTTTCGCATGTTTTAACCGCCTGTAATTTACGTAGAGGATATTATACCAATGAAAGTGTAAACCCAAAAACTGTTAATGAACACTAAAATCATAAAATTAAATGATAAACGACATGAACATTAGTTGCTCTTGTGTTGTTGTGTAAAGCCGTTTTTTCCATTTCGATGAAACATCGCAAGTAAAATGGATTCGTTTCACGGCAGTTTGAAAATATCCATTTCGCTTTGGGACGCAACAATTATTAAATAAAAGTTGCCTTGTGTTTCTGAAATCATTACTAAACAAAACGTGAGTTTTTAATTACAAACAATTGAATATTTTTAGTGTTGATGAGGAAGTAAAGAACGACAGCTTAACAACAACCAGCGGCGCACAGGGGTGGTGGGAGTGTTACGTAAGTGGGAATATGTTACATTAATTACGGTTGCATCGCAAATTAGCTTACCAGGCTACAACACAACTGCTATTCAATGTAACAGCCACGAATTCCAGACGAGCCTTACAATAATCAACAAAAGAATTCGTTTAAATTAGAGAAAAACGTCAGAAATTGACCGCAGGAATCAGCCTTTGCAAGTCGGTGACCGGCGGATTTGTCTTTACAAATCAAGATAATATTCCTAGAACACCAAAGGAGTAAAAGACAATACCAGTATAAGGTCTTTAATTATTACAGAAATATTAATTTCGCCTGTTGGCATCTTCAGTTTCTGTCTTAAACAGAATAGCAATAAAAAATTAAAAACCACAACAGTGAGTCCACTTTCGGGGCTCTCCACAAAGGAAAAAACTCTCCACAAAGGAAAGAACTCTTAAACATGCAGCTTCCACCATTTGGCGCCATTTTGACAAACCACCGTGCCCTTGCACTTCGAAACACGGAGGTTGATGGGTATTCTCGGCCTTGCGGTAAATGCGCATTATGCGGCGGCCGAAAGAATTTTGAGTCAATGGTCCACTCTGCCACCTGTATCACCATCCATTTCCACCAAACCACTCCGACAAAAACTTACTTGCAAGAAATACGGAATTTACGTGGCAACCTGCACAACATGTAAAGAACAATTTGTTGGACAAATAAAAAATCGTTTTTGCACGAGGTGGAATTCACACCGTTCCACATGGCGAGTAGGTTGTTTTAAAGATGCCAAAGGGGACAGGATGGCGCTGGCAAAACACTACCTAAATAAACACCCCATCTTTTTTGAAAACAAACCAGGCATTGCACATTGTTTTACGGTAATTTTTGTCCAAGAACCTCCCATGGTTATTTTAGATATTTGTAAAGAAAAATGGCTAAACGACCTCAGGGCGTCAATAAACATTCAGCCAATGATTTTATCCCGTATAAAATGACTATCTTTGCACTCTCCCATGTTTTTGTCCTCATTTCCGTCACTGTTTTTGTATTCTGTGTGCGTTATCGCCTTTTCGCAGTTCCACGTCACGGCCCATGCTCCCTACACCTTTTTTTGCGTTTGGCTACTTTTTTTTGTGTTTTTTAATTTTTTATTGCTATTCTGTTTTAGACAGAAACTGAAGATGCCAACAGGCGAAATTAATATTTCTGTAATTATACCGGTACGGATCGTCTTTTACTCTTTTAGAGCTATAGGAATATTCGTTTAAAATAGTAACAAAAATATTCCTTCCAGTATATGTGTTTTACGTAGGATGGGGGATGGATGTCGTTCGAAAACGAACAGTTGTGCGACGGAAGTCGTGATTGCGGTGGTTGGATCTCCATTCATCACACAGGATTCTTCGACCACGATGAAGATCCCCAACTTTGCAAACTTCGGAAAAGCTGCGACACAAAAGACGGACTTCTCAATATTCCTACGTCGAAAATCTGCGACGGTTTTATCGATTGCAAGGATAAAAGTGACGAATATCCAGAAGAATTGTGCACAAAGGAAACAAGATTCTACTGTCCAGCATTACACGGAACCAAAGTAAAATTATTTTTCTCAACAATTGTTTAAAAAATTTAAACAGACCTAATTGCAAGACTTCATGTTTACCTCTTCAATGCTGTATTTTATGTATAAAAGGCAAAGGTATCGGTGTCTGTTGTTCAGTATTGTTTGGTGTTAACCACAAAGACGGTTTCAGTATTCTACAGATTTTTGTGATTTTCAGATTTCTATTAACCAATCGGATGTTTGTGACCTCACAATTAATTGCGATGATCAAAGTGACGAAATAAACTGCACAAAGGACGAAAGGTTTTATTGCGAAAACAAAGATCCATTGTTTGTTAAGAAGGAGAAGGTAAACATATGTTAATAATATTTAAAATTTTGTGTCCTGTTGCAAACAGGTTTTGACTACGTGCATGTTACTGTTGTCACGGAAATTAGTAAAAATCCCAAATTCGGCCAAAAGAGGCGGGTGTGTCTGAAGTATCAGTAGCGATTAAGAACGACCTTTTATCCACTCAGTTCACCCTGCATTAACGGGTCAACGTCAAGCCAAAAGTTCGAAGCCGAACGGCTTAGGGGGATACTTTAATCATTAAATAAAATGACAATATGAATGAAACTTTTGGAAGCGCCCAATGTTGAAAGGACGAATATCAAACAACACTAGTTTGAGTGCGACCCCACTGCACAAATCATGTTTCTTACACATTACCGGACAAGCACACCGCAAAAGGTTTAGCACCAGTTTATCAACCAATTATTGTTTTTTTCGCAACAATTGCAAAGAAGTCGGAAATTATATTGCCAACTTAACTTTAAAGTTTAATCCATGCAGAAATTCAATGGAGTCGGCGACTGCTCCGACTGGACAGACGAGTGTCCAACAAAAACAAAAATGTCTGACGAAAACATATTTTCATCACGATACGAGTTGATTGCAAACTCATTTCTACGAGCCATTGTGTGGATAATGGGGATGCTCGCCATTGTCGGAAATTTGGTAATTATTCCAAGTTTGTTTTGTCTTCGTTGCACAATAAGAACAAGTTTAAGTATTTCACTGATTTGTTTTGAGGTTGTCATGGTGATGGAAAGCAAAGCGTTGGCGACGACAGAATCACAATCTGCTGCATTTCGCACAAACCATCTTCTCGTTTTCAATCTATCCGTTTCAGATCTACTCATGGGAGTTTATCTGATTATGCTGGGGGTCGCCGGTCTCAGATACTCTGGAAATTATTGTGCTAATGACCTTTTTTGGAGATCAAGCGGAAGTTGCACCGTAATGGGTATCTTGGTTTTACTTTCAAGCGAAACATCGGTGTTTACAATGGTTCTGTTGACCATATTTCGACTGTATGCTGTGAAAAACGTGAGTGAAACAGTTGTATACAGAGTAACGAAAGAGGAAACAATTTTCAGTCCGATGTGATTCGAACTGACAACTGCATTCCCTACCACTCCATTTGAAATAAACACCGAGCTTGCAAACTTATTGCTTTTAATGAAAATAGGTCAATGTTCTCTTTTGTTTCAGCCACTCGATGCATTCTTGAAACCGGAATTGAAAACAGTCATCCTTTCCATTATTCTCTCCTGGGTATTCTCGTTTACAATTGCTTTTATTCCACTCACAACTCAACTTCAACATTTGTTCGAGCCCAAAGCTTGGATGAATGAGAACCCGTTTTTTGACAATGTTGCAGTCGACTTTTCTAGTAAGATATTGTCGTAGACATTGGTTATCAAATCAGCTTCGAATGGCAATAGCGTTATTTATGTAGGCATGAATAACTTCATGGATCGATTTGTTGCTTTCCAACACAACTTTACAAGCAACGATTCGCAAGTACTCAGCACTGCCCTCATGCGAGTGAAATATGCTAATTTCTGGATTGATTTTTTGGATATTCTTGAAGATTACAATTACACTGAGCTATTTGATATTTCTGGATATTTGGGGTTTGTTTTCATTGGCCCAAAATTTTTATTTTTTTAGGCATTTAATTGTTTATGTGTAGATATTACAGCAGCAGCAGTGTTTGCATCAGCAAACTGTATGTAACAACAAATGACAAGGCGTGGGGATATTCAATCGCCATTATTACTCTTAACTTCCTGGCCTTCATATTTGTGGCAATTGCGTATTTTTGGATGGGTAAGAAGTCAACTGCCAGTGCCAGGCAAGTGAATAAAAGACCAAGAGATGGAAGGGTAGCAACACAAAACAAAGGTAAAAACATCGATATTTGCAGACATTTGATAGCATTATTGCATTTTTTTTTTTCAGTAGAAATGCAAAAGAAAATCTACCGATTGATAATTACTGATTTTCTGTGCTGGGTTCCAATTTCCATCATGGCATTTGTAAACTTCAGTGGAGTTCCCTATGCCTCCAGTGATATACGCTGTGTCAGCAATTATCCTGCTTCCCATCAACAGCTCTCTAAATCCCCTCATCTACTCCAAAGCACCAAAACTGCTTTATGATACAGTTTGGGATGGCCTTCAGGCCGTTTTCATGCGCAAATCACAGAAAGAACTACAGGAAAATATGGTTGTGGTTGCTTTCAGAGAAAGTTTAGTTGTGATTGAAGCAGAAACTACTTTGTAAGTAAACCTTGCATTCAGTTTGTGTAAAAATATGAAGTGCTTTTTCATGACAATGAATGGACGGAAACGAATATTGTTTTTAACGTCCTGTGTACATTCCATGTGTATAATCCTATTTAGTTTGTGATGGCATAGTAATTTGAACATAAAATTCACATTTCTCATTATAATTCACAGTTTGTTGATTGCGAACATTTTGTGCCCATTTCTATCGTAACTAATAAACACGTTGTTGAGAGGTTAAATAATGTCCTATAGTTGTCAATTCTGATAAGTTACAAGTTCCAACCAAATTTTTTCAGGAAAAAAAAGGGTTTTACGTTTTGCACTGAGAAGCGTAATAGCGTTAAAGTAAAATTTGTGAAACGATTGAAAACGCCTAGAGCGCATAGATTGACCCAACATACAACACCGGAATCATGGTTCGGAAAATAGGAAAGTTATATGTTGTATTTTGAATGTCATTTGATTTAGCTTTTGCTATGCCATTTCCATGGAGCGCATAATATTGTATGCAAGGATCCATGACAAAAACGTTTAGTCAGTTTATATTTCTAAATAAATCGTTAAGTCGAAAATATTTTGCAATATACGTTTATCATTCAGCGGGTGATGCTGACTTGAGGACACAAAATCCTTAATTTACAGCCATGTAGCACTGATGACAGGGAAGCAAAGAGATGTCAAAATTTAAGCAATAAGCTCGATTTCCGAGCAACATTATAGGCAAAACCAATGCGGTTTTCAAGGGCGTGTTAATGTATGCAAGGGCTCTTCAGAAAAAAACAATGTGCCGGTCCAATAAAACCACTTTTTGAACATCACAAAAAATTGCAGGGGGACTAAACCGTGGAAATACTTCCAAAACTAACAATGGTATTCATAGATTTCCCCGATTCTTTCATATTTCCCTCAGACACAGACGGGATGTGGTGTCCCCCCTCCGTAGGGTTTGTTGTGTTGCTTGGCCAATATATGTATGTTTATATATATATACGCTCTTCAGTGACAAGGCAGGTTCGCCCCACTGTGCAGGCCATTTCTAGTTGGCAATCTCAAATATAATATTTCGATGGACAAAAGGTTCACTGGCATCGCAGCCAAGGCAATGCAGGCAAGCTGGACTGTTTTCAAACACGATCTGAAACATCAAGCTCACAGTGTGGTTTGAAGAGTGAGATCTGCAACACATAGCTTCCAGTAAGACCTTGGGCTTACCGGAGCCAACGATCAATCAACTGAGTTTGTATATCGTTGGTTCCGGTAAGCCCAAGGTCTCACTGGGAGCTTTGTGTTGCAGATCTCACTCCGACATTTCATGAAAACGTGGCTTTCCGGTGGGATGCATTGTCTTGGTTGCTACGCCAGTCAACCTCATGTCTGTATGTGTGTGCTTTGAAATATATTAATGCGTAATCGACGTCAGGCGGTACTTATTTTACCTCCAAGCAATCGTGGGGAAGATGACCAAAACTTAATCCCCCAACACATAACACGAGGTCATAGCTCTTTGTTGGTACAGGAAGTTGAGAGTCGCCTTTTATCACTTGCTGGTACAAGTTCCTACATTTAAAGCGTTTAGCATTGTCATGTGGTTAAAAGATTGTCAACTATAATATGCACACTGCCTCAAAAACAACTAATATTTGTTTATTTCTCTTTGTTTTGAATTTGCTTTGATGAATAAAACTTAAGATCAAGGGACACCGATAGTGCTAGCAGTTGAAAACGAAAAATACATGTGATAATTCTAAATCTAATCGACCCTGTAAATCAAGCATGCCGGTACACGTTTTTTGTGCGCGCAACGTCTATCATTTCCTTGCACCCTTCGATGCAGTCAATGTTCCCTTTCCATCCAGCACTTCGGAGCATCACAGCGCATCGACCAGTACCTTAGGGTAAAAACAAAAATGTTGTTTTGATCTTCATTCGTTTTAAATGTTTTAAATAACATCACAGATATGTGTCAAGTTATCGCATGATAAGACAAAATCGCGCCACATGAGCAGGATTTTGATGAGCTCAGCCATCCCATCTCAATCATTAGGTTCACTGGCATCGCAGCCAAGGCATTGCAGCCAAGCTGGTTCAACCCTTTTCAAAATCAAACGTCTAAAACAAAAGAATAAATGCAATATTTATTTTCATAAATGCTCCTACCTCCCCCCCCCCAATGCAAAAAAGGCGTGTTTCTTTTACTGTGCGTGCAAGTATTATCGCTTCCCGAAACAAGCAAACAAGAAGAAAAAGGCAAAGAACATTGATGGAATGATGTCTAAAAGCAGTCCTGCTATATATATACATTAATTTAAAGTTGCCTCTGAGAAGTCAATTCCCCTTTTCCACCAGCAAAGGCCTGACCCCCAGGAGAGGCATCGTGTGTCAAGGTAAAGTCACCTTTCCATGGCTTTATTATGGGTCGTTATGCGATACCACCGAGTTAGGGCGAGCTTGGGCAGGCAACTGTGTAAAAAGATCCGGGTTTCCAACATTTACAAGGGTATGTTGGTAAGCTTATGAAACAACTAATAAAGTGTGCAGGTTACATTTAACAGGTTTGCCGAAGTGTTCATGAATATACAATGCTAACGTTTGACATCAGACAACAACCGCCCATGATTTCCTGAATCGCGTTTAGCTTTATTTCCGGAATAGTTCAAATTACAACAGATGTTGGAAGGGAAGCTGTTGGCATTCTCCCTGAAAGTTGACAGGAGAAGATATTTTTTACATTATTTCACGTTTAGTTACTACACAACCCAACCAGTGAAGCGGGTGTAACTATCATTTCAATTGTCAAAATATCCAAAGTTTTCACCATATATTCTGTAAATACATCGCGCTGTTAATTGTCGCTGGATAACCAATCAATGGTTTATGGCGTTACGTTTTGCACTGAGAAGCGTAATACCGTTAAATTAAATTGCAGTGAAACGACTGAAAACGCCAAGAGGGCATAGAATGATCCAATACACAACACTGGAAGCGTGGTTCGGAAAAAAGTATACTTATAGGTTGTATTTTGGATGACATTTGATGTAGACTCTGCCACAGGAAAACGTCGCATTTTAATGATATGTTAGTGAGCTTATGACATAACTAATAACGTGTGTTTACTTTTAACATAGTTTGCAGGAAAATTAACGCCAGAAGAGCAAAAATTTAGCTGATGGTTTGCTCATGGCATCAAAGGACATTTGGAATGATGCCGTAATATTAGGACATCATTGAATTGAGTATATGATGCTCAGGAATAAGTTTGACATCAGACAACCACCACTGATTTCCTGTATCGCGGTTAGTGTAGTTCCGGAATAGTTCAAATTACAACAGATGTTAGAAGGAAGCTGTTGGCATTTTCCCGAAAGTTGACAGGAGATGATATGTTTTTTCTTTACGTAGCTATACGCTTTCTTTACATAGGTAAATATGGGCTATTTTGACAAAGCAGATATCCAGCACACCAATAACATGACTTTATTTTTGAGGATAATATACGAAAACAATTTGTATCTTTGAGATTTTTTCCATTTGGGTTTTTTCAAGTCAGAAAGGGTTTAAAAAATTCAACCAGGGTGCTGAAAAATACACCGATAACATGACATTATTTCCGTTGATAATAGTATAGGCTAGCTTGGAGATTCTCATCGGCACGTTTGTGATCAGCTGGAAAGATATTGGCTGTTTCCTGTAATTTCAACACAAATCAATTACTCTTATAACTGAAAGTCAGAGCTGTTTGGAGTTAATTATAATTTTGTGGTATTTGCCACTATTTACAAACACTTTATGTATATTTTGGATATTAGTAATTGGTAATATTTAAAATATGTCTCTTTCGGCGCAAAGCAAATAATATACCAGTGACTACGCAATAACTTCTATATTTGCTGAAGCACTTTTTTGACAAACTGAACACCACTCTACTGAACTAATTCCCAAATATACTTTCGATTCAATATAAGATAAAGGATCTAAATAATCAAACCCAGATAATAAGCTATGGTTTATCCATCGTTGAACCTTGTCAAAAAACGCATGCACATTTAAGTAATTTACACACCGCTGTGACTAGTTGACATTTCTCATGTAAACTCTTCATCTTGGCAAGTACAGATTCGATATAAGAAGCTTCACTCCCCGGATTCTTGTAGTTGCTTATGGCAAACGCAAACAAGCCTCCAGGAACAAGAAGGTCAACCAGAATCTGCATTGATAATAATTATTTGTGAGTAAAGAAACAAGACTGATTTCCCAAGAGCGCTAAACGGCAAAACCAATGCAGTTTCCAAGGAGCTCATAATATTGTTTGTACGGGCCCATGAAAAAAACACATTTAGGCAGTCTATGTTTCTGAATAAATCGTTATGTGGACTTAATTTTGCAATGTACTTTTATCATTCAGCGGGTGATGCTGACTTAAGGATATGGAATCCTTAATTTACAGCCAAGTAGCACTGGTGTCAGGAAAGCAAAGAGATGTCAAAAGTAAAGCAACAAGCTCGATTTCCAACCAATATTATAGGCAAAACCAATGCGGTTTCCAAGAGCGTGTTAATGTATGCTAGGGCTCCTGTGAAAAAAAACATGTGCCGGTCCAATAAAACCACTTTTTGAATATCATAAAAAATTGCAGGGGGACTAAACGTGGAAATACTTCCAAAACTAACAATGGTATTCATAGATTCCCCGATTCTTTCATATTTCCCTCAGACACAGACGGAATATGGTGTCCCCCTTCGTAGGGTTTGTTATGTTGCTTGGCTAATATATGTATGTTTAGATATATATACGCTCTTCAGTGACAGGGCAGGATCACCAAACTATGCAGGCCATTTCTAGTTGGCGATCTCAAATGTCATATTTCGATAACAAGGTTCACTGGCGTCGCAGCCAAGGGAATGCAGGCAAGCTGGACTGTTTTCAAACACGATCTGAAACATCAAGCTCACAGTGTGGTTTGAAGAGTGAGATCTGCAACACATAGCTTCCAGTGAGACCTTGGGCTTACCGGGGCCAACGATCTAACAACTGAGTTCGTACATCGTTGGCTCCGGTAAGCCCAAGGTCTCACTGGAAGCTTTGTGTTGCAAATCTCACTCCGACTTTTCATGAAAACGTGGCTTTCGGGTTGGCTGCATTGTCTTGGTTGCTACGCCAGTCAACCTTATGCCTTTGTGTGTGTGCTCTGAAATATATCAATGCATACTCGAAGGATTGCGGTACTTATATTACCTCCAAGCAATCGTGGGGAAGATGACCAAAACTCAATCCCCCCACACATAACACGAGGTCATAGCTGTTTGTTGGTACAGGAAGTTGAGAGTCGCCTTTGATCACTTGCTGGTACAAGTTCCTGCATTTAAAGCGTTTAGCATTGTTATGTGGTTAAAAGATTGTCAACTATAATGTGCACACTGCCACAAAAACAACTAATATTTGTTTCTTACTCTTTGTTTTGCATTGCTTTTGTGAATAAAACTTAAGATCAAGGGACATCGACAGTGGAAGCAGTTGAAAATGAAAAATATGTGATATGTGATAATGCTAAGTCTAATCGACCCTGTAAAGCAAGCATACCGGTACACGTTTTTTGTGCGCGCAACGTCTATCATTTCCTTGCACCCTTCGATGCAGTCAATGTTCCCTTTCCATCCAGCACTTCGGAGCATCACAGCGCATCGACCAGTACCTTAGGGTAAAAACATAAATGTTGTGGTGATCTTCAATCTTTTTATATGTTTTGAAAAACATCGCAGCAATGTGTCAAGTTATCGCATGATAAGACAAAATCGCGCCATATGAGCAGGCCCCTACTCGATGATCTCAGCTATCCAATCTCAATCATAAGGTTCACTGGCATCGCAGCCAAGGCATTGCAGCCAAGCTGGTTCAACCGTTTTTTGCAGCCAAGCTGGTTCAACAAAATCAAATGTCTAAAATAACAGAATAAATGCAATATTAATTTTCATAAATGCTCATTATATTTCCAATTGCCCGCCCTTATGATGTAAGTATGTGTGCTTTCCAGAGAATCCTACCCCCCTTACCGGCGCAGACATCTATTGCATTCAAGTCTTGTGTATCAAGATTCCAATCTTTAAAAAACTCAATGATTTTCGGAGACATTTTTCTAGGTATTTTGTTGCCATGAGCATCAGACCCTTCATCATAGGTTTTGGCATATTTTTTATAGACGGCTTGATTTGCTTCAACTGAGGGGGTCAGCTCCTCTAACACAGCTTGTAGTATTTTAGATTTTTCCATTTTCCCTTCTTCAAATCACCCAACTTGTGCAGGTTGGAAATTGGTAATATTGTTTAACTAGTGCGCTGGAATAGAAATCATATATCCACGTTAATCAACATGTTGAAATTGTCCTTGTTGCTTGAACACGTGTTGTCACTGTAAAAGTTTAGACTATAATATCTTCAAAACTGTACAACAATTCTCGTATTTTATAATTAACAACCAGCATATTGACTCATCTTAAGCGCGCATATAATTCTAAATCTTGGCCACGCCCTTATTCGGTAAAACCAAAGAAACTATGTAGCCTAATCTCTCAGTATTACAACTCAAGTCCGTTAACACACAATTTCCCCTCAGCTGCAAAATGCCAGCAGTCACATGTTGCTTGCAATGCAAAAAAGGCGTGTTTCTTTTACTGTGCGTGCAAGGATTATCGCTTCCTGAAACAAGGGGAAAAAGGGAAGAACATGGATTGAATGATGTCTAAAAGCAGTTCTGTTAAACAGTTCTGCTATATGCACATTAATTTAAAGTTGCCTCTGATAAGTCAATTCCCCTTACCAGCAAAGGCCTGACCCCAAAGGAAGGCTTCGTGTGTCAAAGTAAAGTCACCTTTCCATGGCTTTATTATGGGTCGTTATGCGATACCACCGAGTTACGACGAGCTTGGGCAGGCAAC
The DNA here is from genome assembly GCF_947561715.1 of Ascidia mentula. Taxonomy (NCBI): domain Eukaryota; kingdom Metazoa; phylum Chordata; class Ascidiacea; order Phlebobranchia; family Ascidiidae; genus Ascidia; species Ascidia mentula. The sequence goes on along the minus strand of NC_138568.1, from coordinate 15,461,816 downwards.
TGTGTAAAAAGATCCGGGTTTCCAACATTTACAAGGGTATGTTGGTAAGCTTATGACACAACTAATAAAGTGTGCAGGTTACATTTAACAGGTTTGCCGAAGTGTTCATGAATATACAATGCTAACGTTTGACATCAGACAACGACCGCCCATGATTTCCTGAATCGCGTTTAGCTTTAATTCCGGAATAGTTCAAATTACAACAGATGTTGGAAGGGAAGCTGTTGGCATTTTCCATGAAAGTTGACAGAGAAGATATTTTTACATTATTTAACATTTAGTTACAACACAACCCAACCAATGAAGAGGGTGTAACTATCATTTCCATTGTCAAAATATCCAGAGTTCTCACTATAGTCTGTAAATATATCGCCCTGCAAATTGTCGCTGGAAATCAGCGGTTTGTGTTGTTACGTTGTGCTCTGAAAAGCGTAACACCGTTAAATTAAATTGTAGTGAAACGACTGAAAACGCCAAGAGCGCATAGAATGACCCAACATACACCACTGCAGGCGTGGTTCAGAAAATAGTATAGTTATGTATTGTATTTTGGATAACATTTGACGTAGCCTCTGCCACACGAAAACGCATTTACAAGGATATGTTAGTGAGCTTATGACATAACTATAATAACGTGTGGAGGTTGCTTTTGCGCAAGAATTACAACAAGTTGTTGTAAACTGCCGGAAAATATGCACACTGTTCTTTATCATTTAGGACGCGACTAAAAGAACATCGCCGCGACATCTCATCGAAAGATGCCAGCAAGGCCGCGTTATCCAAGCATTCCGTGACACACACAAATACTAGATGCCACTACAAAACGAGCAGTAAAAACCAAATTGCCATCTGTCCTTTAGATTCTTATTCGTGAACGAAAACGTATGATTGAAACTGTGGTGGCTAAGGTTCGGCGGAAATAACTAATTTTGACATGGACCACGGCGAAAACTTTTCTCTGCCATGTTTTTGGCACACTCGGTCGTGGTGTGCCTGAGGATGTATCGCAAAGAGAAACTGCCGTGCGAAACGCTTATATTTCGGCGTCTTGTTGCGCAGTTGTAAACAATCTGTAGTCCATGTCAACAACAGGCAGTTGCATCTGCTTGATGGAAATACTGGAACGGGCATCTACAACGTGGTTACACTTTCCTTCGATGTGCCTCACATCCGCGGTGAAATACGAAATGGCACATAGCTAGCGCTGTTGCTGTGCGAATCACGGGGATGAGAGTTAAATGTTTGTGATCGAATGTTAAATGTTTGTGTTCGGTGATATAAGCAACGAACGCGCGGACTTCAATAAAACGGAAATGACTAATGGCCAAATGCAAAGCGAGTAGTTCTCGATCAAATACACTATATCTGACTTCAGCCGGACGGAGTCGCTTTCTAACGAAAGCCAACGGACCCCAATTTCCTTAAATTAGCTGTAGCAGATCTCCACCAATAGCCTTTAATAGTCTGTTGCACCCGTAGGCAAGACTGTAGGAGCTTAAGGTAGTGGATGTTATAGCAGAATTGCTTCGGCCAGAGCTACCTTGGCCTTCGGTAATGCTACCTCTAGGACGTCTGACATCTTTAAATTGCGGTTGTGGTCCTGTGTGGCCAGTAGCAGTTTGTCCGCCAACACACAATTACCCCTCAGTTGAATGTGCCAGCTGTTACTTGCAATGCAAAAAAGGCGTGTTTCTTTTACTGTGCGTGCAAGGATTATCGCTTCCTGAGACATGGAAACAAGAAGAAAAAGGCAGAGAACATGGATTGAATGATGTCTAAAAACAGTTCTGCTATATACATACATTAATTTTAAGTTGCCTCTGAGAAGTCAACTCCCCTTACCAGCAAAGGCCTGACCCCAAAGGAAGGCATCGTGTGTCAAAGTAAAGTCACCTTTTCATGGCTTCAATTTGGGTCGTTATGCGATGCCATCGAGTTACGACGAGCTTGGGCAGGCAACTGTGTAAAAAGATCCGTGGTTCCAACATTTACAAGGGTATGTTGGTAAGCTTATGACATAACGTGTGCAGGTTACATTTAACAAGTTTGCCAAAGTGTTCATGAATATACAATGCTAACGTTTAACACCAGACAACAACCGCCCATGATTTCCTGAATCGCGTTTAGGTTTATTTCCGGAATAGTTCAAATTACAACAGATGTTGGAAGGGAAGCTGTTGGCATTCTCCCTGAAATTTGACAGGAGAAGATATTTTTTACATTATTTCACATTTAGTTACTACACAACCCAACCAATGAAGAGGGTGTAATTATCATTTAAATTGTCAAAATATCCAGAGTTTTCACTATCGTTTGTAAATGTATCATACTGTAAATTGTCGCTGGATAACCAATCAGTGGTTTGTGTCGTTACGTTTTGCACTGAGAAGCGTAATTCCGTTAAATTAAATTATCGTGAAACGACTGAAAACGCCAAGAGCGCATAGAATGACCCAACACACAACACTGGAAGCGTGGTTCGGAAAAAAGTATAGTTATATGTTGTATTTTGGATGACATTTGATGTAGCTTTTGCTAAAGGAAAACGTCGCATTTACTAGAATATGTTAGTGAGCTTATAACATAACTACTAACGTGTGGAGGTTACTTTAAATATATAAGATTTGCAGCAAAATAACGCCAGGAGAGTTCCAAGTTGTACTATATTGGTGCCAGCCATATTACAATTTAAAATAGACTGATCTTCTGTCATAAAATTAACGTACTCTATTCTTCCCACGTTTCGTCCGCCAGCAAGACTTCATTAGGGTTTGGTAACTCATTTCAAACGTCAACCACACAACAACATTTAGAAGCGCAAAATGAAAAAGGGACATCGCACGTTTGAAACTATGGTGGCTAAGGTTCGGCGGAATTAACTAATTTTGACAATTGCCCGCCTGCAATTTGAACATTTTTGAATAAAGCGACTTGAAATTTTGCACACAAATACTAGATGCCAGTGAAAAATGAGCATTAAAAAAGGTAAATTGGCGTATGTCCTTTAGTTTCTTATTTCTGTGCGAAAACGCGTGGTTGAAACTATGGTGGCTAAGGTTCGGCGGCGGATTAACTAATTTTGACAATTGCCCGCCTGCAATTTGAACATTATTGAATCCCACGGTTTAATGAAAATGCATTTTTTAGACAATCCACGTAGTGAGCAAGACTTTTCACATTGCCAAGCATGTAATCAACAACATATATTCAATTTTAGATCAATCAACTCTGCAATTTCTTGGAACCCTGTTAAAGTTAAGTAAAAATAGTTTTGTCGACCAACGTCTCCTGGGTAATTTAATGTTATTGGTGAGAGTCAAAAAATTTATCAACGGACACGATATTGATGGATTGTTAAATTACTGAAAGTATTTACATAAAAAGATACCGTCGCATCTTGAACAGAGCCACATCGATTGTATTTAGTAACCTACAATATGACACAAATATCAAGAGGCAAATGCTCAAGGTCAACATGCAATGACACCTACTATGACGACATAAGGGTTGGTTGTTTTCATAAAGATCTCCAACATGAAAAAAAACTTCAATGGACAGATGATGTGGAAAACCTTTTCAACGTTAGTAATGATTAGGCATTTTTAATCATTTGACACAACGACGACTTTGCCAGGATGTTGACCAGACGTAGGCAAGAAAATGGCCAAGGAAATGTCAGTTATAATTGTCAACGGTAAAAAAACACAAAATTCCAAATATACCAATAATCATGTAGTAGGATGAAGAAAATTTTCACGTTAGTCCTGCTCTTGAGTAAGCGAAACACGTAGTTGTTTAATATAAACTAACATCATGTTTATGACAAGATCAGAATATGATCGTGGTGTCAACACCTTCTCACCTGAAGGAAGGATTTTCCAGGTTGAGTATGCTATTGAGGCAATTAAACTTGGATCAACAGCAATTGGAATACAAACATCTGAAGGTGTGGTTTTGGCAGTTGAAAAACGAATCACATCTCCTCTGATTGACGCTTCAAGTATTCAGATGATCTTTGAAATATTGATAACTTGAATACTTAGTGATGTGTAGCTTGGGGGGAGAGGGGAAGAGGGAGTAGAATGTTCGCCTTCGGATTGAAGCGCTTGTTTCCATTCCACGCGCCGGATATGCATGTGGGCGTTTAACCACTCTAGGTTTTCTGTGGCTGTCGACCATTTGGGGGTGGGGGCAAAGTTTAACCCCAGCCCAAGCAGCATTTTGTCGCAATCGTTTATATTTTTAGTGGACTTGTTCAGAATGTTGCTTTCAACTCTTTCAAGTAATTCTTGGTCACAAGCTTTCTTTTTTCTTTTCCTGTACCGTTTTCTGTCACGGATGTTTTTCCGGTGCTTATACGTGAGTCCTGGTGGATGTCGGTTCACATTTTGTTGTAAATGTTCCTGGCGGTTGCGTAGAAAGTTATACTTTGAGATGCACTTTCGTTTTAGTTTGAGGCTGACTCTTTCGAGTGCTGCTTGTTCTTGCTGGTTAAGTTCTCGCAGCTGAGTTTCAAACTTTGACCTTGCTCGTTTTAAGGTTAAAAGGTCTCTCAAAATCCTTCTGCGCAGTTGTATAAGCAAAAGATCTAAATCCACGCGTTTGCGGTGATTTGATGGCAAAAGTACGTTCGTACGTAAGCACCGCTTTAGCAGAGCGACTCTTTGTACAATGGCCGCATATTTGCAACGTTGTTTGTGCTCCATAAAGGGATACAGGGATTCTGTACCGAATACGACAAATGAGAGTTTGATTTCTATGAATCGCCTGTGTAGTCCTTATGGCTGACAGAGACTCAGTAACGGATCAATGAAGAAAATGATAAATAACCCTAAGTCGTCTGTCTGTTTCAAGTTTTTAGGAAATATATATTTCGCCTGTCTGTGTAGGCATCATCAGTATCGCTAAAAAACAACACAACAACGGAGTTAACCAACAGTAATGCAAATGTAAAAATACCTTACAAACTGACAATCAGATTTTACGATTAGGTAAGGTGCGACTGAACTGTCGGCTTTGGCTTGTTTGTGGGGACGCCCGATAAAACATAAAATAAAAGAAAAAAGGGGAGAACACAACAAGCTGCAAACGATAGCGGTAAAAAATGCCGGCGGTGATCTGGCTCTCCGTCATTGATAAGCTTGTCACAATGACAACACAGTTGGTGGACACTTCAACGGTAAGCGGAAGTAGAAACAAAAACAAAACCGACACTTACATTGTATTAGGCAATATAAGGGGGTTGATGTTAATTTTTGCCTTGATTTTGTGAAACCATTTGTCTTCACAAATATCCAATAAATGCACTGGGGGCTGTTCTACGAAGACGACTTTGAAGCATTTTGCAATGTCAACATGTCGGTGCTGCTTGTGTTGTGCGTGGTAGTGGTGGAGCAACGCAGCTCGGTCGGTATTTCCGTTGTCTTTTCCCGTTTTCCAAACAGCTCGATGTCCGTTCCATCGAGTGGAAAACTTGTTTTTCGTTTGGCCAACGTATTGGTCACCACATAAAAGGCAGGTAGCTATATAAATGCCATAGTTACGACATGTCAATGTCTGACGGAGTGGAATTGGCCCACTGGGTGTTAATAACTGGTTGGTACTCACAACCATTGATGTGTGGTTGCCGAAATTCCCACAGAGGGCGCAATGGCCGCAAGGTTGTGACAGTCCTGTTTTGTGCGGGTTTTGATCGTCACAATGAGCGATGCCTCTATACTTGGTGAGCATACAAGCGAGAGTGTGTGGGCGCTTGTAAACTACCATGGTATGTGGATTGAGGATCTTCTCTTTAGGACTTGGTCGGAGTAGGTTTACGAAACTTGTAGCCCATATGTCCAGTGCGGATGTACAGCGGGTGACACTGGGGCCAAACCTTTCCTTCCAGTCTTTCGCCAGGTTTAGGACGTCGTTAACCATGTTTTTTTGGAAAACGCGATCGTATGGCTTTAGCTTTGAGCTTTTCCAGGCTGCTATGGTAGTCCTCGTCGGATTCATTCAAGCGGCGCAATCTTTTTGCCTCTCCATGTAAAATACCTTTGAAAATCGTCGGATGGTGGTGAGAATACCCGTCAAGAAAGCAACGGTGCAAAGCAGTGGCCTTGGTGTGGTCAATGGTTCTGAATGAGAACGGAGATCGGGTGGAATAGACATGTTCTACGTCGAGAAATGGTACGCCTGGCATGTCTTGTTGTACGTGTGTTTTATTAAACGTGAGTTCCAAATTATTTTTGCGGAACACGTTGTCAAGCTCATTGCTGACGTGGTTGGCTGTTTCTTCAGCAAAACAAATGAAAATTATGTCATCAATGAAACGTTTGAAAACCTCGGTTTCTTTGACGAATTGGGCAGCTTGAATGACGACATAGTGAACGGAGACGTTTGCCAATGAGACCGAGTGGTTGTCACCGGTTACGATGCCAGTTTGTTGCGAGTAAAACTTTTGTTCGTTACGTAAGAATACGCCTTCAAGACACACAAATATTAAATTGATGAGATCTTGTGTAGTCTTGTGACTGTACTGCGTGTGTCGTTGCAGAGCATCCTGCAGGGCAGAGTGGAGCAGCGTGTGTGGGATGTTACTGTACAGAGATTTTACATCTGCTGTCACGATGCACAAGTCGGAAGTAATAGTCTTCTCCATATTCTGACACAATGGTCGGAAGTAATAGTTTCTCAATATTCTGCCACAATGGCTTGGCAGTATGACGCACTGATGGGTTGTAGTATGCTTTCTAAGAAAGCTGTGAACCGTGACATCAGAGTGTTAACTAGGGATTGCAACAGTCTCACTGGGATGTCCTGTATGTTCATAATTTCCAGTTGTGCGGCGGCAATTTTGTGCGTCTTAAACAAGGGATATGCGTATGCTGGGGTGTTGGAACTAAAGTATTTTGCTGCGGGACCGGGTACGTGATGATACATATTTCCTTTGTTCTTAATTCCAGCTGTATGAAACAGTATGCTGTCGCTGATAACACCATCCTTATGTAGAGAGATTAGGATTTTGTCACAAGTTGAGCGCAGAGTGGATACATGTTTATTGTATGAGGTGATGTCAAAAGGCAGTACTGTAAAGTCTTTTAGTTCGCGGATCATAATGTTGCGATAGTCATCGTTTTCAAGGATTAAAACTTTACCATCCCTGTCGGATTTACAAATCACTATTTGTTTTGAAGAAGTGAGGTTGCCTAGTTTGAAGAGACTTTGTTGAAGTTCTTTGCTGAGATTGTTTTTGTAAAAACATTGAGAGTTTACCTTATTGCCCAAGTTTCGCAGTTTTGTTAAGACCATTAAAGCATTTTTATGTTGGAAATACGAATATCTTCATGGTGAAGCCCACCTCGCTCGTATGCCAGAGTGTTGTACTATTGACACATTGGGACGCACGCATCAAACACAACAATTTAATACCGAACGTATCCGAATGAAGTCAGTTGTTCAACCAGAAAACTAAATTAAAAATTTAATTAAAATAATTTATCCTATAGGTTTGTGTGGGGATACTTACGGTCAACTCGCCACCAAACTTTCTCATGATGGAGAAAATTATTTACGAGATTTGTGAACACATGGCGCAGATTAAACAATCGGTGAGTAAGTGTTGACTTCTTCCCTTTAAAAGGATGCATCACAATCTTGAAGAAATCGTGCAAAATTCGATTTTACCTTTGCCGGAGTCTCAGCTCTGTTTTCACGCAGATTTTTGTTTCAATACTCGGTCTCCCTCATCAACAGCGTGGCAACTGAATTACTGCTCGACATTGAAATACTTTCATCATTATGACGTTGGTCGCGTGAAAGCGACATATTTCTATTCTAATGTTGCTATTCGCGTGTTAAATTTCTCAGTTTTTGTTTCGTGCAATCCCATTACCGAGCATAAATACCAACGACAATACACGATCTCAAGCAGAGGGTTTGACACAAATAACGTGGGATTCCATAACCCGTGGTTTTAGCAGTGCCGATGCCATTTATGCTTTTTATATTCGATTGAGTTCTTTAGTGCAAAATTAAAATTCTGTCCACGTTCCGGTTTCCGACAGTTAAATGGTAATTAATTTACAACAACCGCACCATGAATTTTCTCCTCCTGCGCCATCCAATTCTTCCTCTTGAACCTTCAACTACTTCCACCTTCACCACCAATTTCTTCCTCCTGCACCTTCAATTTCTTTCTTCCTGCACCATCAATTTCTTCCTCCTGCCCCATCAATTTTTACCTCGTGCACCATCACCTTCAATTTCTTCCTCCTCGTATAAGAATTCACAAGTTCAAGAATACACACACGTTTACCCTTTCAACACTGTGTTGATTGATAACAACAACAAGTAGCACACAATAGTTGCAGAAAACAAAACAATTGTCAACATTTTCAAAGTTATGTTTTCATAAACAGCATTAACACTTCAACCAATTACTGACCATAGGAATTTACTTCAATTAAGGACAGCAACAATGGTTGTTGGGAATAATATTGAAATAACCACAAATATTTTGTTTGAAGACAGATTTTGGAAGCGATTCTATAGCAAAGTGATGAAATTATCACTGAAGAGATTTTGGCTTTAGTAAAAGTTTGTATTATCTTGACAACAATAACAGCTGCACACGAACAAAACACAAAGGGTGAGGTTTATGTACAAGACGTGTGAGAGGGGATTTTGAGGGGGTGTTTTTAACTTTTTTTATGAATTTGTGTTGGTGGTAGAATATATTTCCCTCTGCCGATAGTTTGTATTCCATGAGTTGGTTGCATGGAATGTTTCCAACATCATATTTACAAGTAAACGATCATCCAGCAACACGATAGGTTCAAATACATCGATAAATACACTGATTCTATCCCCATTATGTTCCAACTTCATCATATTTCATCTCATATGATGGTTGGTACCTTGCACGCCACAAATACACTCAAATGTTTCTCCAAATCGACAGAAAGCAAAATAAAGTGGGAAAGTCACTGGAAGCAAGGAGAATCACCGCATCATTGTAATGTCCAAAATGATTCAACCCAAGTTGATATCAAGCGTTCCAACACTCACACATGATAAGAGTGTTCATGTGTTGGATGACGTGGGAACTCATCACGTGATTTCCACTATGGTACATAAAATGATGACTCACAAAATACAACAAAAAGGCACGACTGGGCATAAATAGAGAGAAGGAAACTACAAAACAGAGTCGGTACACGAACCAAGTTTCACGTATTTTTATTTTATAATATTTTATTTTTATTTCTTCGGCAGCGCAGATCTGGCGTCAAAGATGTTACTTTGTCATACTTGTGAGATTTTTGCAAATAAAATTGTCATTTGATATATAAATTTTGTGTTCGCATTACTTTGCCATCACAAACTAAATAGGATTCTGCACATGGACGGTACACGTGACGTCAAAAACAAGAGTAGTTTTTGAAAATTCGATCTCGGGAAAAAGTATATTTTCCACTAACTGAATGCAAAGTTTATTTACAGATCTGTTTCTGCTTCACCCACATGTAAGTATTGTCGGTTGGCAACCACAACCACATTTTCCTGTTGCTCTTCCTGTGGCTGACGTCTGAAAACGGCACGCAGGCCATCCCGGACTCTATCATAAAGCAGTTTCGGGACGTTGGAGTAGATGAGGGGATTTAGAGAGCTGTTGATGGGGAGCAGGATAATTGCTGACACAGCGTATATCACTGGAGGCATAGCAGAGAAAATCAGTAATTATCAGTCGGAGGATTTTCTTTTGCATTTCTGCCGAAACAAACAGCATTAATGGTATAATATGTCTGCAAATACGAATGTGCATACCTATGTTTTGTTTTGCTGCCCTTCCACCTCTCGGTCTATTGTTCACTTGCCTGACACTGGCAGTTGACTTTTTGTAAATCCATAAATACGTAATTGCCACGAACATGAAGGCCAGAAAGTTAAGAGTAATGATGGCGATTGAATATCTCCATGCCTTGTCGTTGGTCGTTACATACAGTTTGCTGATGCAAACACTGCTGCTGCTGTAATATCTACAACATAAACAATTTTGTAGCGATAAATTTCGCGCAAAGAAAAACAGAATTCGCGCGAAGAAAAACAAACCCCAAATATCCAGAAATATCAAATAGCTCAGTGTAATTATAATCCTCAAGAATATCCATAAAATCCATCCAGGAATTAGCATCATTTACCCGCATGAGGGCAGTGTTGAGTACTTGGGAATCGTTGCTTGTGAAGTTATGTTGGAAAGTTACAAATCGATCCATGAAGTTATTCATGCCTGTATACAGCGCTAGTGTCATTCGAAACTGGTTTCACCACCAACAACTACGACAATATCTTACTAGAAAAGTCGACTGCAACATTGTCAAAATACGGATTCTCATTCATCCAAGCTTTGGTTTCAAATAAATGTTGAAGTTGAATTGTGAGTGGAATCAAAGCAATTGTAAACGAGAATGCCCATGAGAGGATAATGGAAAGGATGACAGTTTTAAATTCCGGTTTCAAGGATGCATCGAATGGCTGAAACACAAACATATATGTTTTCATTTAAATGAATAAGTTAGGAAGCTCAGCGGTCCTTTCAAATAGAAGGACGGGGAATGTAGTTTGAATCCCGCCAGACTGGCAATTGTTCTCTCTTTCTTTACACTGCAGTTTCCAAATTGGGCAAAACTACTTCATTTCAACAATGCTGGGTTATCCGGTTCAACGAAGTTGGCAACAGCTGGCTTAACCAAACACAGCTGTTTCACTTACGTTTTTCACAGCATACAGTCGGAATATGGTCAACAGAACCATTGTAAACACCGATGTTTCGCTTGAAAGCAAAACCAATACCCCCATTGTGGTGCAACTTCCGCTTGATCTCCAAATATAGTCATTGGCACAATATTTTCCGGAGTATCTGACACCCGCTTCGCCCAGCATGATTAGATAAACTCCCATGAGTAGATCGGAAACGGATAGATTCAAAACGAGCAAATGGTTTGTGCGAAATGCAGCAGATTGTGATTCTGTCGTCGACAAAGTTTTGCTTTCCATCACCATGACAACCTCAAAAACAATTTTTTTTTTTTTTTTACATTTTTTTTTTACACACATCATCTTATTGTACAACAAAGACAAAACAAACTTAGTTTAATTTACCAAATTTCCGGCAATGGCGAGCATCCCCATCATCCACACAATGGCTCGTAGGAATGGGTTTGCAATCAACTCGTATCGTGATGAAAATATGTTTTCATTAACCACTTTTGTAGTTGTTGGGCACTCGTCTGACCAATCAGAGCAGTCACCGACTCCATTAAACTTCTGTGAATTTAAGAAAACTTCGTAAATTGAAGAAAACTTTTTAATTCGGTATAAAAATCATGTTGCGAAATTACTGTTTGATGTTTAATTGGTGAGCAGATTACAACAAACTTTCCATAAACTTAACAGGTGGCAAAAAGATTATAAAAAATCAAAGTAAATAAAATTATGTTAAATTATTAAGATGTGTTTACCTTCTCCTTCTTAACGAACAATGGATCTTTGTTTTCGCAATAAAACCTTCCGTCATTTGTGCAGTTTATTTCGTCACTTTGATTATCGCAGTTAATTGTGAGGTCACAAACATCCGATTCGTTGACAGAAATCTGTTTACGAAACGTTTTTTTTTGTTTCTGTCGCATCGACACAAATGAAATGGAATTGTAAAAGTTATTAGTAAACCATGTATTTAACTAACGTTGTTGACATCATTGTGAATAAAGAATGGGTATTGTGGGCAACGATACATAATAGTAAGTAGATAATTAATGTTGGAAAACAAGTAATAAAAAATCCTTTTAGCTCTAATTAACAATGGAAAATAGTTGTTACACTAGAACAGCAGTTATAAACTACAAAGTTGTCAGCAACGGATATATTTTTACTTTAGTTCCGTCCAACGCTGGACAGTAGAATCTTCCTTCCTTTGTGCAGTTTTCTTCTGGATATTCGTCACTTTCATCCCAGCAATCGATGTAACCGTCGCATACTTTGGACATAGGAATATTGAGAAGTCCGTCTTTTGTGGCGCAGTGTTTCCGATGTGTGCAAAGTTGAGGATCTTCATCGTGGTCGAAATCTCTAAGTTTGTCAGGATTGTAGAACTGATTGTATATCCGAACACCGCAATCCTGCCTCCCATCGCACAGTTGTTTGTTGTCGAGCCTCACCAACCCAAATTCCTGTATAAAACACATCACGTGGTTCCCTTATGGCATAAAGTACATTCTCCTGCCTGCTGGATGTGTGTGTTTGATTTTAATGTTTTCGTTTGTTGTTTTTTAGAATACTCATGATGTTTTAAGTACGAAATACATGTTTTCCCACAATTATGTGTCTTGGATGATTGCGCAATAATGTAGGTCATTCCTAGTAATAAGGTTCACAGGCTTCGCAGCCAAGGCATTGCAGCCAAGCTAGATCAACGACTTTTCCCGACAAGTCGGGCCGAGATCTGAAAATTCAAGCTTCTGGTGAGGTTTGAACTCACGACGCTGGGCTAACCAGGCCCAATGCTCTATCAACTGAGCTACATGAGCTCAGTGGTTTCACGGGGTATAAACGCACAACTTGTCAGGTGACCTTCACATACGTAGAGGATCTCCACCACCGTAATCAGACAACGCAGAAGTAATGCCATGCTTTCGCATAGCAAGGCAAGATCGCCCCACTGCGCAGGCCCTTTATATTTGGCGATCACAGCTCTAATATTCTGATCATTAGGTTCACAGGCTTCGCAGTCAAGGCATTGCAGCCATGCTGGATCAACCACTTTTCCCGACAAGTCGGAGCGAGATCTGAAATATCAAGCTCCCGGTGAGGTTTGAACTCACTTCCCTGGGCTAACCAGGCACAACGCTCTACAAACTGAGCTACAGGACCTCAGTGGTTTCACCGGGTATATTGTGGCCAAGGTACACTGGTGCGTATACTTCTGAGTTGTCTCTGATAAACGTTCCTTCATTGTTTTATAGCGATCCTCTTGCGGCGGATTTTCCAGCATTTCGATTAAGCGAAGGGAGGTTGGCGGATCTAAAGAAGCTACCACATGAAAATACTTTGTTGTGTCGCTCGAAATAATGCGAAGAACAAATTGTGCCTCTGCTTGCTGAAACCAAACCCTTGACTGCGCCGTCCAAAAAGTAGACAGCTTGACTGCCGCTGCATTCCGTGCTACTGTTGTTCATTATGCAAATCAAATAACTTAACGTTTTTGCTAGGTCGGGGTCACCACTAACGCAAGCTGCTCTATATTCTGCGAGCGTGTATGTAAAACCAACACAAAGCAGGAACACGTAACTCAAAGCGAGAGAACGTAAGGAAGAAGACAACATATCCGCTGCGTTACACTCCGCCATTATACACTGCATTGATGGATATCTTAGGAACGTAAACAACCGAGTCTTCATTATTTTATCAACTCACTTCCGAATAAACAATAAGTTATGTATTCTCACTTACCAAACAGTTCCACCTGCCCTGTATGTAGTTGGTTGTTGTTCTTGAGCAGTCGTTCTTCACTTCCTCATCCACACTGAAAATATATGACATACAACTAGTGTCGTGCGCGTCATTATTTCACGCAGTGCTCGCAAGTGTTCTGAAATGTGTTAGTTTTGCTACAAGTGTAAGTTGCACTGAATGCAGCTTTGTGATGTTTGCACCCAACAACAGTTATGGGTTTAAGTTTTTTGAATGATGTAAAACCTTTACTTTAGATAATGGCGGAAAAAGTGATTCAACGGAGGCAAAATTTCATCATTATGCGAACAATGAATAATCTCTGTCATTGGAATTTTCTTGTAGCAAAAGCAGTGAACCTGTAACTATTCCCATTGCCTTTTTCAATTAATTTTGTTGCAGAACTTTCCGGTTGAATGCATTTATCCATCTGCGACAAAGGTAATCGCTCAAAAGACGTATGTTCAACATATTGAATATAGGCAGCGTTCAAAAAAGATTATAGATTGACCAAGTCAACAAGACCTCAAATTCCTTGTCCAAGAATTATATTTACGTGACTCGCTGCACAAACTTGGATGCATTCTTAATCCTGCAACTCCTTGGCTCCATGCCATACTCGTTAACATACGTACTTTTGATACCAACGCAAGCGTGATAAAGTGCTTTATGACTAACAGGTCTTCAAAAACTACGCCGGGAATTCCCCACATGTCAATAAAACGTAATTTATCGTGGCAGTTGTTGACCCCTTGGCACGCATTGCTTGTGTTGGTTGCGCAACACGAAGTTCCCACCAATTAAATGTCGATTTTCGCAACGCCACGATTAAACAAATCTTTCTTTACTTACTAATGAATCTTGCCACAATCGATTTTCCCAGATTGACAAAAACATTCGTCACTTTTATCAGGGCAATCAATGACGTCATCACAAACACTTGACTTTGAGATTATCATGGGGTCGTTTGTACATTGGAAACATAACCGATGATTAAATGTGTGTGAACTACGAACATCCCTGTAAAAGAAAAATATTTCATGTCTGATAAAAATACAAGAGCGAAATTGTCATATTACTGCAGCAAAGTACAAACAAAATCGTACTATACATTTTTAAATTTACAATAGGCCTATACTATGAAACAAATACATTCAAACACAAAGTTAACGCATCTGTGTACAAATATTTTTACCTGGCATCTCCATTCTCCGAGGTGTAACACAAATCAGATTTATCATCACAATCGGCAATGCCGTCCCATAGAAACATTTGCGGAAGATTGCAATTCATGCCATTCCGAACACACTTGAATCCATGTCCATTATTCCAGTGTTGGAAAGCTGGACAGTCATTGCAAGGATCGCCATCACAAACAGTCGAACGTTGCCAGCAAGCTGAATTCGGACACTGGAAGTGGGAGGGGCAGATGTACTCACATGGGGAATTCCCCAGACAATGAGCAAGCTTGTCGCAGATTTCATTTTTTGAGTTACAGAAAATCTTGGTTTGATCCAATGTATTGTAACAGACTTCATTATTGTCGAAACAATTACAACGTGGTTTTGAACTAAATAAAATTAGTAGGTAATTTGCATCAATCAAATAAAAGGTCTTTTCATAACTACCCAAAATACTCTTTATTGTTATTCCTACACTTTCCTACACTGCTGAGGGATATTTCCATTACAACCGCATTCATCACTCATATCAGGGCAATCTATGACGTCATCACAAACACTTGACTTTGAGATGATCATGGGGTCATTTGTACATTGGAAACACAATTGTTCGTTCAAGGATGAAGAAGTACGAATATCTCTGCAATAACACTTTTGTTTATGGATGCAATATTTTACCACAAGCAAGCAGTTATCGCCTTTTTTATTAATATTTATAACATTATAATCTTTAATATAAACAACAAAGCTCATTTGACTAAAACTATATTCATCTTTGCAAGCGTTTCATTGTTTTTCGTTTTCACTGCAATAGGAAGAGTGACGCCCGTAGACACACGAATCCAATGGCGTTGAAAAGAAAACGTGATATATAGCAAGATCAGGAGCACAGAGGGAAAGGGGAGTCTGGGTCAGTGTTTGCATGTACGCATATGCAAAAAAACAATCAAAAACGAAATACCTGACATCTCCATTCTCCGAGGTGTAACACAAATCAGATTTATCATCACAATCGGCAATGCCGTCCCATACAAACATTTGCGGAAGATTGCAATTCATGCCATTCCGAACACACTTGAATCCATGTCCATTATTCCAGTGTTGGAAAGCTGGACAGTCATTGCAAGGATCGCCATCACAAACAGTCGAACGTTTCCAACAAGCTGAATTCGGACACTGGAAGTGGGAGGGGCATCCACCGTCACAAAGTGTTTTTCCTATACATTGGATTATTCCTTTGCAAAACTCTTTCACTCTTAGGGCGCATACTTTGTTTGATTTGTGGACGTCAAACTTGTTATCGCAACTGTAACAATAGTAATGTATCACGTCACAATTCAATAGTTTCGGGAAATTTGTGTTTGTAAATGTTTAAAGTGCATATGACACGTAAAAATAAAACATGTTAATAATCAAACTAAGAGATGTTCATCACTTTAGAACATATTTGGCCAAAAAAGTAGCTTGATACGACGTCTGGTTTCTGTGATACAGCTGATCAAAGTCGCACTTTTCACTTTTGCCGCTGCGAACGAAACCGTGCGAAAGCAAGATATTGTTGCGTGACATCATAGAAGGCGCTTCGGTCGTGCGCGAGTGCTGGTAGCAAGCCTTATGCTTAGGAATGGAAAACATTGTAAAACTCGTTTAGTATAGTATTGCATTAAACAGGGGACAGAAATTAAACAAGTGCAATAAACGGATTTTATGTTAATTTAAGCTGAAGACAGATGGCCGCTGTTCGACCTATTATGTCTTATTTAGTTGTGTAATAATGAAACAGTTACTGGGACAGTGTGTTCTTGTTGTTACAGCATTTATGATCGATAACTTGATACATGAACTTTTGAAAACACGACAGAGAAAAACCGTCAATTTAGCATTGTCGTTTTGTCCATTCACAGCAAAAGATAGAAGTAGGTTAATTGAATTTTGAGGCTGGCAAAGACCGCCGAGAAAAACCGACCAAATTAGCTGTTTATGCAACACAACATTGTTATTCTGTCATAATACCACTTTTTGTCCGACAGTGGCATTGCCTACGAGTTCGCGTCATAAATGATTTATTTACTTCGCCACAATCAACCACTAATGTATTTTTCACAATATAGTTCGTAACTAGAAATGTTGGAATCATCAAATTAAAGTCAACACAAAGGGGAGGTTAAAGTTATCACATCACATCCAAAATGGCGTCATGTAATGTCACTTAGCAATGAAATGCACCATTCCCGTCTTATCGAACTATAGTGTAATGTCGTTTCTGATATACCCTATGGTCTTCCGTTAACTAGGGACAAATAAACCTTTGGTTTGTGACGTCACAATGACGTATTTTTAACATCTGAAAAAAAGGCGCCCTTTAGAATAACAAAACATACAGAGGTTGAAAGTTGATGTGTGAATAACAATACACAACCTACAACCAAAAACTTTACAATAACAAAACATACAGAGGTTGAAAGTTGATGTGTGAATAACAATACACAACCTAAAACCTAAAACTTTACAATGACAAAACATACAGAGGTTGGAAAATACAGATAAGAGCAAAAGGTTGTTGTAGGGCAAAGGAACTCGCTATCACCTATTTGACCTTTTCCAAACTTTTACGTTTACATTCTTTTAAGTCACTTTTCTCACCTCCATTATTTCACCATTCACCCGCTCGATTTAATGTTTTTGTTAATTTAGATTTTAATTCATATAATCGTCTTGAACGCACCAATCACCGCACGTTGATTTCGTATCGCTAGCTCCATCTCATGTGACACCGTTGGGTGTTTCTAAAAGAGTGCCTTTCTTTATTGGCTTTTAGCACGTGTGTTATATTTAGCACGGGATTTGTATATTGGTATTTTGAAGTTGCATGTACAAGGATTTATACAAGAAAGTGGTAAACGTCGTACGGGAACAGGCTTGTGGTTAACGCAGCGTCCTGAGGACCTAGTGAAGCGTAACACCAATATACGCAGCAAGTATTTGCCATTATAAGGCCTTGACCCACAAACTTATACTAAATGCTGCCAACTCGTCACTCCATTGTAACCACAGTGAGTGTTTATGACGTCATAAGAAGTGGATAGCAACGGGGTTACCTGAAAGCACCTGTGTTAAAGGCGTCATGAGCATTTCGAAGGAAGTTATTTTAAGCTTTCAGATATTTGTACATATGTATTACCATAGTAACTGTTTATACAGCATAAGCCGTCGACTTCTAGCGCGAACTTCACGGCTGTCAAGGGGAGAAGTTATGAGAGTATGAATTTGCGAAAGGAGCAGTCTGTGTTTTTGCACGGCAAAAAAAAATTGGCTTAGTTATTCTAACACGTACGTTATGCTAATTTAGCTGACAGTATTGCCATATTTAATAAACTAATTATCAGGACTATTTCAAAAAAGCAATGAGGGACACTTGAGGAATTTGTCGGAAAGTATTAAACATCATTTTTCAAAGGGGACGAACTTAACGAATCCAAAATCCATTTGCACCAAATGTTGAAGAACAAATGCATGCAGAATTGGTGAAGATCTGGATTTTGTCACATTCGCTTAAATGCGGACGGAATCAATAAAATGTTTCGTAATCTTTTTTAGGGAGGTTTTTTACCTTTCGGAAAATCCTGATAATTTAATATCTTAGCTCTTTTTTTGATCTTCAAGTTCCAAGCATTTCTGAACTATAGTCAATTATTGCGTTTATTTCCAAACTTAGGCCCGCGTTCCTTTGCAGTTTAATTCTTTTACATTTTAAATTTCCGTGTTTCATTCACTTTAGCAAAAGCTTAATCGGGGAATTACAAATACATCCATTCCAACAGTGTGAGGTAAACTGAATAAGAAACAATAAGTCAACTCCTGCTGCTACGTCTGAATGATAACATTATAGGCGAGAACCTGAAAGGCCCAGGAGACTTTCACCTTTGTGTTATTTACGTTATTTTAAAAGGATTTTGCAGACTTCGTGACCAGCAACGACTATGAACGCATGCATAGCCTAGGGAGCCTCCAGTGTTCCTTTATGTTAAATGTGTTTTTGTTGCAATGAACTTTTTTCCGAGTGGTCATTCCGCTATCTTCATTTGTATTGAAATATTACAAGAAACAAGATATCTCAACGTGTGGGTTCTTAAAACTACTTGGGTGTTTTTCGCTCGTCCATTACTTCTTGGACAATTCAGCGAACACGAAGGCAGGGAACATATTTAACTGCTTTTACCTCATGTAAGGACTGGTTGAGTTTTCAGGATAAGTGGGAAAGTTGGCCGGTTTCTCATCACTTCCGTCATAGCAAGCGGAGCGACTACCATTATTACAAAACCACTGAGCGTCCACCTCCCACCTCCCATGATCGCAAGTGAACTCTGCACAAATCACATGAAAGTAAATCCATTTGAAATAATTAGTCATCACTTATAAACCCAAGTAAATGATATTAAAAATTTAAACTAAAGAAGCGAAAAACTAAAAAAACTCTTTGTCTTAGAACCCGAGGGCTTTTCTTGCTCTTCACCTAATAATCGTGAAACAGTCCAAGGATGTTTGTGATTTACTCATGTTTTTCTGTAATAACAAACCTACCTATGGGACATCCCCAATACAAAGTGAAATAACAAGAAATATCGCTAGCTGAAGTGCGTCTGCAACCTGTGTTCGTTGTTGCGTGAATGAAACGTGAGATATCCTTAAATTTTTTTTTTTTTTTTGAATTAATCGAATATTCTCTTCGTCCCGCCCAAACTGATGACAAATGCCTCAAGGATCGGTGGAAATTCCTGGTTTAAAGCTGGTGGATTTTGCCCTCGTTCGGCAGACTTGTAACGCACGGTTATTCCCAAGAAATACGAGTCCATTTATGCATCATGATTATTGTTCGTGTCCGCATAGAAATTCTCGTGGAAAATTTATTTGATTTTACTTGTAGAGACCAGGGTCGCAGACCAAAGCTGCAGGATTCAATATTTTTTCACCCGAATTATCTTTGAATAGATAGAGAGAGATTACCATTGGGTCACCCCATACGGTAGCTGAATAAAAAGTAACAACAAAATGCATACTTTGAGCTGATGTGAGTGAGATCAGGATTCCAGCAACAACTACCTTCAACCAATACCTGAAAAAACACAAAGAGTTTGTATCTTACATTGTCATGTTCCTATATTGTCTTTGGTCTCACAAACCTTGCTCCCATGTTTAGTCTGAAGTCAACAAGACGGATCCAACCCTGTCTCAAATTCTCCCACTGATCAACCAACAATTGCAAAACAAATTGTTTTTAATTTACGTAATTATTCACACAGTCAGCTTAAAATAAAATATTCTAACCCTACATCAAAAATATTTGTCAATCCCACAAATTTTTTATGAAAAGATTTAAAACCACTTTCTGTACGTAAGCAATCTTCCAAATGTAAGGTTTGGATTCGATTTCTCAAATATAAATCTCGGCAGCAACCAAACATAGACAGACATTTTTATACAAATTATTTCTATTTTTTGACCACCTGACATTTATAACTGGCATTTCCTAATCCATTTTCTTGCCTACGTCTGGTCAATATTCTGGCAAATTAAGACGTCGTTGTGTCAAATGAGTCATTAGATGCCTTAAAAATTCCCAATCATTACTAACGTTGAAAAGGTTTTCCTCATAATTTGTCAATTAAAGCATTTTTATGTTGGAAACCTCGCTCGTATGCCAGAGTGTTGTAATATTGACACATTGAGACGCACGCATCAAACGCTGCTAAAAACACTCTTGTTCTATCCAACAACTCAATAATTTAAAATAAAAACACAATAATTTTAAAGAGAAAACTTCCAATTGAAGTCAGCTGGTTAACTGGAAAATTAAAGGAAGTCGACATCGGAAACGTTCTGTTTCAAATTATCAACTTCCTATCCTAATAAAATGGTGTCGGTGATTAAAAGACCATGTTCAGTTGAGGGCGGGATTCTAGCAAAACCATGGAATCAATCTTAAAGACAAGCAATGATAATGATGCGTGTGATGCTTGACACTAAAAGTTAACTATGAGTTGGTGATGTTTAAAACTAAGCCAGTTGGGAATGGACAACTTAGACAAAAGGGTTCAGTGTTAATTTCTGTGGTCTCACTCATTACCAAACTTATTGAATTTTCTTTGCTTGTTTGTGACGATTTGTGGTTAAATGGAAGTATGTGATTGTAAGAGGGAATGAAAACGCTGACGTCAAACAACAAACCCTTATGTCGTCATAGTAGGTGTCAATGCATTAGACCTTAAGGGTTTGCCTCTTCATTTATAAAAAAAATGTGATGTAATAGCCGCGATTGTGGTCGCAAGGTGAGCCGTACAAGCGCCGGACAAAACACGCCAGTGACAAACATGATTATCAATTTTAATCATGGTTTTGTCCGGCATCGCAGCGTCTTGTCCGTATTATAACATATCCCAAATATAGTACATGTTGGTTTGTGAAGCTGGTAAAACACATACAATCTCATACCCCTGTGTCTATAAGTGGAAGGATTATTTAGTACACACCATGACAAACCCAACAACTCATATATATGTTATGTAGCAACATGTTCATTTAAAGGCATATGGAAAAGAAGCAACCTTCCAAATTAGGGTTTGGATATGTTTTCCAAAATCTAGGCAGCAGCCAAACATAGACAAACACATTTATAAAAATGGCATGGATATTTTAACCACCTGACATTAATAACTGACATTTCCTAATCCATTTCATTGCCCACGTCTGGTCAACATCCTGGCAAAGACGTCGTTGTGACAAATGAGATATCAGATGCAATAAAAATTCCCAATCATTACTAACGTTGAAAAGGTTTTCCTCATAATTTTCAATTAAAGCATTTTTGTGTTGGAAATACGAATATCTTAATGGTAATGGAAGCCCACCTCGCTCGTATGCCAGAGTGTTGTAATATTGACATATTGAGACGCACACATCAAACACTGATAAACACACTCGTGTTCTATCCAACAATTCTAAAACACAATAATTTAAAAGGGAACGTATCCGATTGAAGTCAGTTGTTCAACTAGAAAATTATATCAAAAATTTAATTAAAATAATTTATCCTATAGGTTTGTGTGGGCATATTTACGGTCAACTCACCACTAAATTTTCTCAGGATGGAGAAAATTATTTACGGGATTTGTGAACACAATGGCGCAGATTAAACAGTCGGTGAGTGAGTGTTGACTTCTTCCCTTTAAAAGGATGCATCATAATGTTGATAAAATCGTGCAAAATTCAATTTTAACTTTGCCGGAGTCTCAGCTCTGTTTTCACGCAGATTTTTGTTTCAATACTCGATCTCCCTCTTCAACAGCGTGGCAACTAAATTACTGCTCGACATTCAAATACTTCCATCATTATGACGTTGGTCGCGTGAAAGCGACGTATTTCTATTCTAATGTTGCTATTCGCGTGTTAAATTTCTCAGTTTTTGTTTCGTGCAATCCCATTATCGAGCATAAATCCCAACGACAATACGCGATCTCAAGCAGAGGGTTTGACACAATTAACGTGGGATTCCTGACACGATAACCCGTTGTTTTAGCAGTGCCGATGCCATTTATGCTTTTTATATTCGATTAAGTTCTTTAGTGCAAAATTAAAATTCTGTCAACGTTCCTGTTTCCGATAGGTAAAAGCGTTTACTCGTGCGCGAAGAATTGTTTCTCAAGGTATTTGACCAACTTGCCATGGTAATTAATTTACAACAACCGCACCATTAATTTCTTCCTCCTGCATCATCAATTTCTTTCTCCTGCATCATCAATTTCTACCTCCTGCACCATCAATTTCTTCCGTCTGCATCATCAATTTCTTCCTCCTGCGCCATCAATTTTCTCCTCGTTCACCTTCAATTTCTTCCTTGTATAAGAATTCACAAGTTCAAGAATACACACACTTTTCCCTCTCAACACTGTGTTTATTGATAACTACAACAAGTAGCACAAAATATTTGCAGTTGCAGAAAACAAAACAATTGTCAACATTTTCAAAGTTAAATTTTTATAAACAGCATTAACACTGCAACCAATTACTGACCATAGGAAGTTATTTCAATTAAGGACAGTAACAAGGGTTGTTGGGAATAATATTGAAACAACCACAAATATTTGATGCAACGTCAGCAAAGTGATGAAATTATCACTGCAGAGATTTTAGCGTTACTAAAAGTTTGTATTATCTTGACAACAATAAGCTGCACTTGTTCGTCGATGATAACGCACAAAATGCAAAGGGCGAGGTTTATGTACAAGGCGTGTGAGAGGGGGTTTTGAGGGTTGTTTTTTACTTTTTTCGGTGAATTTTGTAGTTGGCAGAATAAATTTCCCTCTGTCGAGAATTTGTATTCCATGAGTTGGTTGCATGGAATGTTTCCCACATCATAATATCATATTATGATTACAAGTAAACGTTGGTCCAGAGACAAAATGTAGTAAGGAAGTCACTGGAAGCAAGGAGAATCACAGCAACATTGTAATGTCCAAAATGATTCTACCCAAGTTGATGTTAGGCGTTCCCACACTCACACATATTAAGAGTGTCCATGTGTGAACGTGGAAGGCGAGTCTGATCAACTCATCGCGTAACTCATGCTATGGTACATAAAATTATGACTCATAAAATACAACATAAAAGCGTGACTGGGCATTAATAGAGACAAGGAAACAACAAACTAGAGTGCGTTCACAAACCAAATTTCACGTATTTTTATTCTTTAGTTTCGGCAGCGCAGATCTGGCGTCAAAGATGTTACTTTGTCCTACTTTTTCAAATACAGATTTTTTCAAATAAAAATGTCATTGAAAATTTGTGTTCACATTACTTTGCCATCACAAACTAAATAGGATTCTACACATGGAAGGTATGCGTGACGTTAAAAACAAGAGTAGTTTTCAAAAATTCGATCTCGGGAAAAAATACTTTGCACAAATTGAATGCAAGGTTTATTTACGGGTCGGTTTCTGCTTCAACCAAATAAAAGTTTTGTCAGTTAACAACCACAATTTCCTGTTGCCCTTCCTGTGGTTGACGTCCGAAAACGGCACGTAGGCCATTCCGGACTCTATCATAAAGCAGTTTCGGGGCGTTGGAGTAGATGAGGGGATTTAGAGAGCTGTTGATGGGGAGCAGGATCATTCGTTGAACGATTTTTTTTTAATTATTTACAAAACAGTTTCTGTTTCGACCACAAAATAGGTTTTCTCTTTCAAAACCACACTTGTCTTTACTTCTTTCGGTAACGGTGGTCTGTAATATTCACGCAAGCCATCCCTGACTCTATCGTAGAACAGTTTAGGGGCATTGGAGTAAATGAGGGGATTAAGAGAGCTGTTGATGGGGAGCAGAATAATTGCTGACACAGCGTACATTTCTCGAGGTAGAGGGATCCCACCAAAGTTCAAAAATGCCATGACAGATATTGGAACCCAGCACAGAAAATCGGTAAATATTAAACGAAGAATTTTCTTTTGCATGTCTAACATAACAACAAAGTAAATGAAAAAATACGTATTTAAATAGAAATGTTCTTGCCTTTGTTTTGCGTTGCCGCCCTTCCATCTTTAGATCTTTCGTTCACTTGCCTAGCACTGGCGATTGACTTCATGTATATCCAAGAATACGTAACCGCCACAAACATGAAAGCCAAGAAGTTGAGAGTAATGATGGCGATTGAATATCCCCATGCCTTGTCTTGGGATGATACGTAAAGCTTGCTTATGCAAACACTGCTACTACTGTAATATCTGCACAAAGTAATCTTGCACTTAGAAAGTAAATGGTAAAATTTTACTGGTGAAAACTAACCCCAAGTATCTAGAAATCTTAAAATTATCACTGTAATCGTAATCCTCAAGGATATCCATGAAATCCATCCAGGAATGAGCATTTTTTACACGCAAGAGGACACTCTTCTGTACTTGGTTGCCAGTAAGGTTGTGTTGGAAAGTTACAAATTGATCCATGAATTTGATCATGCCTGTATACAAGTCGCAAATGCACTTAAACTGTTTAAACATGAACACTATATATGTATTATAATATCTTACTAGAAAAATCGACTGCGACATTGTCGAAAAACGGATTTTCATTCATCCACGCTTTGGTTTCGAACAAATGTTGAAATTGTGTTAATAGAGGAATGAAAGCAATTACAAACGATAACACCCAGGACAGCAAAATGGTTAGTATGACCGTTTTCAACTTGGGTTTAACGGATGCAACAAAAGGCTGCAATAGAAATAACACATTAACTTATTGGCGCGAAAAGCAATAAAATGCGACCAGCATGACTTTTCGTTTTCTTACCCGGACTGACTGAACTTACATTGGCTTGCCTGGACGAAAGGTTTTACCGATGTGCACGACGAGCTTGTTTGGCACAGTTTAAAAAATCCATAGTCGTGAGTTCAAATTTCATTCTTTCTAGTACTCTTGAATACTCAATTTACTCACGTTTTTCACGGCATACAGTCGGAATATGGTCAAAAGAACCATAGTGAACACCGATGTTTCGCTTGAAAGGAAGACCAATACCCCCATTGTGGTGCAAGTTCCGCTTGATCTCCAAATAAGGTCATTGGCACAATAATTTCCGGAGTATCTGACACCAGCGGCCCCCAGCATGATCAGATAAACTCCCATGAGTAGATCGGAAACCGATAGATTTAAAACGAGCAGATGGTTTGCACGAAATGCTGTTGTTTGTGATTTTGTGGCTACGAAAGTTTTGCTTTCTATTACTATGACAACCTTAAAACCAATGAAATAGCCATGAACGAACTCAAATATAACTGATATCTAACTTAAATTATTTTAAATTACCATATTTCCAAAAATAGCAAGCATCCCCATTATCCACACTATGGCTCGTAGAAGTGGATTTGCAATCAACTCGTATCGTGATGAAAATATGTTTTCGTCAGACATTTTTGTGTTTGTAGGGCACTCGTCTGACCAATCAGAGCAGTCGCCGACTCCATTGAATTTCTGTTGAGAGTAAATGCACTTTGTAGTTTGCAAGAAAAGACAATGTGATGGCATACTTAGCAGTTTCCAATACACGAGAATCTAACGGCGACACAATGCAAAAATTCTTCACGATACAAATTTTTGTTTATAAATATGAGTACGAATTACAAAAATTTTGTTAAGCTGCTGACGTGATTGGCGCAACACATTTTCTATCATGTATCTGGACTTACCTTATCTTTTTTTACATACAGTGGATCTTTGTTTTCGCAATAAAACCATCCATCATTTGTGCAGTTAATTTCATCTCTTTGATCATCGCAGTTGATTTTGAAATCACAAACGTCCGATTTGTTCACAGAGATCTAATATTTAATTTTAAACACATATATTTTCAGAGTGCTACGAAAAATTAAACAAAAACTCTTAATTGGAAAAAGCACCGGTAAAACACATTCTTCTGTATACATATACTTTTTCATTTCATAGGTAATTATGAGCGCGAAATGAAATTCTATGAATTAACAGACAAATACAGATTTGACTAATTTAATACCGATTTAAATGTACTTAAAATTTAAGTGTCGTTAAATGAAAATTATTTCTCAAACAGTTAGAATATTTGAAAAGTACACACGACTTTTAACAACGTGTATTTTTACTTTGGCTCCATTCAATGCTGGACAGTAGAATCTTTTTGAGCAGTTTTTTTCTGGATATTCGTCACTCTCGTCCTTGCAATCGATAAAACCGTCGCAAAGTTTTGATTGAGGTATGTTTAAAAGTCCGTCTTTTGTGTCGCAGTGTTTCCGATGTTTGCAAAGTTCAGGAGATTCATCGTGGTCGAAATATTGACGAGTATTA
The DNA here is from genome assembly GCF_947561715.1 of Ascidia mentula. Classification (NCBI taxonomy): domain Eukaryota; kingdom Metazoa; phylum Chordata; class Ascidiacea; order Phlebobranchia; family Ascidiidae; genus Ascidia; species Ascidia mentula. Next base: position 15,435,282 of record NC_138568.1, on the reverse strand, counting down.
TAATTGTAGACCTGATAATTGCAATCCACCTTTCCATTGCACAATAATTTTTTGTCGAAAATCAACGTCCATCCGTCCTGCACAAACACATCAAGTGCATTGATTTTCTAGGTAATTTTTGTGAGAACGATTATTTACAGATCCAGGTAAGAAGTGTTATTTGATTGTATTTTAAACGAATACTTTTATATGGTAATGTTTATTATCTCATCTTGCTGCCCTTTTTTAGTTATCGGTATTAACTTATAATTTTGTTAATCTTTTTTTATATCAAATACTCTCTACGTGGTGTTTATGTAAGCCTACTACCGAACGTAAGCATCTACCTACTTTTAATTAATTCCGACAAACAGTGTTTTTGCCTATAAACTAATTTTGTTTTCTTTTTTACTTACGGCACACGCCCACTTCCCATCCGTGTAATTGGTTGTTGTTGTTGCTTTTGTTGTAGTTGTTGAACAGTTGATATGCACTCCTTCATCAACACTAAAAAATAGTTGAATTGGTTTCAAAATTATTTATTAATTGGACTTGAAATTGAGCCTAGAGGTGCTTTGTCCTTTCGTAAAAATTATAACGTGACTGTGTTGGATTTTACCCAAAACTGACTGCCAAAAAGTCCGAAAACGGCAATGTCAACCGGCTCCACGACTCAACCAATCAATGTGTTAAACGTCAAAACACTGGGAGGTCAAAATCACACAAACCTTACTGATTTGCAGATATCCAAACGATGTTATAGCTTAAATCAAAAGATTTTGTTGCCTATCAGTTTTAACCAATACCTTTTGCATTGGAAGCATAACCCATTATTGAATGTGTAAGAATTTCGAATGTCCCTGTTATCATACGAAGAGTAAAGTTTTACGCCTCGTTTAAGGGGGATTAATCTATCTTTTTTAATTTTTTGGTAATCGCAGCTGTACAAAAGAACGTTGGCATTGTGTAGCATTTTCTTATGTATACGGGTCCAATTTAACTGAAAACTACTTTTGTAAAATACCTGACATCTTCATTTTCAATGGAATAACACAAATCAGATTTATCATCACAATCAGCAATGCCGTCCCACAGAAACAGTTGCGGAAGATTGCAATTTCTACCATTACGATCACATTTGAATCCATGTCCGTTGTTCCATTTTTGGAAAGCTGGACAGTCATTGCATGGATCTCCATCACAAACAGTCGAACGTTTCCAACAAGTCGAATTCGGACACTGGAAATGTGAGTTGCAAAAATACTCACATGGAGAATTCCCCGTGCATGGTGCAATTTTCCTGCAGACTTCATCTTTTATAGAGCTACAGGAAATGTTGGTACGCCCCATAGTGTTGTAACAGACTCCATCATTTCCAAAACAATCGCAAAGCTGCGTTGGTCTAAACATACACAGAATAATTTTTGCGTCAAATGACAAAAACAAGAAGTTACCCCAAATCGGCTTTATTGTCTTTCTTGCATTGCTGAAAGGATTTTTTAGAGCAATTGCATTCATCACTCATGTCAGGGCAGTCTATGACATCATCACAAACACTTGACCTGGAAATGATCATGGTATCATGTGTGCATTTGAAACACAAACGCTTGTCAAAGAATGAAGAATTACGAATATCTCTGCAACAACGAAATCGTTTATTAGGCACGAAAATTTAATTGAAGAACATTGCAGTTTCAAAAAATACCCGGCATTTCCATTTTCGATAGAGTAACACAAATCAGACTTATCATCGCAATCAGCTATTCCGTCCCATAGAAACATCTGCGGAAGATCACAATTTATGCCATTTCGAACACATTTGAAACCATGCCCGTTATTCCATTTTCGGAAGTCTGGACAGTCATTGCAAGGATCGCCATCACAAACAGTCGAACGTTTCCAACAAGTAGAATTCGGACATTGAAAGTGTGAGGGACAGCCTCCTTCACAAAATACTTCGACAACGCATTGGATTATCCCTTTACAAACTTCCCTTCGTCTGAGAGCGCATACTTTCTTTGTATCTCCCACGTCATACTTGTTGTCGCAACTGCAACAAGAAGCGTTTGCATCGTTTCTAAATTCCTAAACATAAATTGTTTCTCAAACGCCGAAGAAATTGCATCTTTTCTTGTCCGGAGTTCGTAGACCCAATAAAGATTTTGACTGAAGTGGTGACGATCAAATATTTTAAACTCAAATGTTTGCTTTGATTAGCGCTTGGTATGCACAGTTCTGTTGTTATATGTCTTCATTGTTGCGTGCTAATAATAACGCGAAATCAACACAAACTTATGTTTTTTCTCATTTTCTCATATTCGCTAGTAGGTGTGCTTAATAGCTTTTTCTTATGTGCCAATAAATAAGGTGTTGGCCATCAAGTGATAACCAAATTCTGAGATTGTTTTAACTCTTTTTATCGTAACGAACAGCTGGGATCTCACCAGGGAAGAATTATGTATATTGAAATAGTAAATTCGGAAAAAAAGTCTTTGAGACAGCTTGTTTAACCAGATTTTTATATACACTTTTCAAAAATATGTTGATATTTTCGTAAAACTTTTTCACATTATGTATGAACCATTGAAGTTTTCAGGATAGGTGGAAAAGTTAGCCGGTTTCTCATCACTTCCGTCAACGCAATCTACATCACCATCACAAAACCACGAGGCATAAACCTCGTCCCCATTATCGCAAGTGAATTCTGCACAAAACATATTCTAACACGTAATCGATAATAATGAAAGTGTTCTATGTCCACTGGAAACCTAATTCCTAACATGTAGCTGTTAAACCAAAAATCTATTCCCTTAATGATGCCTTTTTTTGCATCCCGCCCCAAGCTTTTTTGTCGAGTTCGTAATTCTTTTTCAGAGAAAAGCTATTTTTGTCTTGTAGTGACCTAATGCATATAATTCCTCAAGAAGCCCAGTTTCTATTCAAGTCGTGGTGACAAGTTTAAAACATGCCATGTGGTTTTAAGTGGCAACAAAAAATAATTCAGGTAACAAAGAGATTAATGCCATTGCCATGGAATGTCAACTAGGACATCTAAACTTTAATTAAAGAACTATGCACCGGTAAGGGGTGGCAGTTTGGCGGACGATATCACAATATTTCTGTGTTCTTTTTGTTGTATGTAAGCTTCCCAGGTGAAAAGCGTAAAATAACACTTATTTTAATATACATTGATTCACAATGAAAATTAACCAATATTTTTGCATTAAAAGTATGCAAAGCGAAATTATTTTGTTAGTGAACAGAAACTATTTGCTATTTGCATTGGCGCTTATTCAATGCACTCAAAACACAACGCTTACTCGGGATAGACTGAGTGGCATCGAGTTTGATGAACGAGAACAAACTTCCAGCGACAACCATCTCGAAGAGATATCTTGTAAAAAAGACACAACCAGTATAAGTCTGATATCAATTATCTTTCCGCCGTAGTCATCGGCATCGTTATCTTTCAGCCGTAGTCACGATGGAAGTTGCAGGTAGCGTTTAGCTTAGGCGTTGAGTTCCTAAGATGAAACTAATTTTAGATGAAGTCTCGACGCATAGCAGACGAAACGTCGTAAAATACAGTACGTTTATGTCAGAAGAGCAGTACATTTTTAATTGCAATATGCCTGGCAGCAACAGGAATTTCACTTTAGTTTATTGTCTGTTTTAAAGCAAATTTCATCAAACATTTTTAGTCGTCCCTTCCAATCAAAATATGTTTATTCTTTAAGGCCTTGTGAATCAAACAGTATGCGTAACAGAGTTAGCATTACATGAGTCTCGTATAGAATTAAATCAGAATAGATTGAATGACCAATCGCTAGATTGCAACGCAGGCAGCCCCGAGGAAACAATTTACGCTATCACATGAACTAGCACTTAACAGTTTACATGGGAAACAGGATTTACTTTATAATTTATCTTGGTAATTATGTGGTCGTTGCATTGTCATTGTGCATTTTTGACGTCGTAAAATCATGATTAGGAAACACTCGATAATTGGCAGATAAAAGAGTTTATGCAAGTATACTATGATTGTGGTTTACCTTGTCCTCATTTCTTCTTTTTTTAGTTCGCCTTAAGCCTTGTTAACCAACCACCGGTTTCTGCATCACACAGGCAGACAAGTTTCCAAAAAGCACTGTTCAACAAAATCCCCACTAAGTTAGCTGGGAAATTTATTCAACTCGTCTCTTTTTTTATTTCTTATGCTGTTAGCACACATTTTTTACTTAAACACTCTCTAAATCAATTCACAGAAAATGGTAAAATATACTAAAGGTATATCCAAAAATAACGGGCACGCAATACAGACTTAATATAATAAAACACCTGCTTACCTAGTAGCAGCTCATTAACATATAATCAAACTATATGCCTACCATATTCAACTCAAAGAGTTACTTTTGATGTGCAGCTGTGCGCACGTGAACAGTTTTTTGCAGAAGTTGCTGACCGTTGTGGGATGTCGCGTGTCAAAAAAGTAATAGCTTTCATACCTGTCAATCATATTGCGACTAACCTTATGATGATGGAAGTACTTGAATGCGGGGAAGGAAGCATGGAAAAAGTTGTCACTCATGTTACAGTTGAGGAGGAAGACTGTTAGCTGAAATTTAAATCTTATGGAGAACGGAGAGACTGACGGTACAAGAGTTTGCCACTGCTAAGTTCACATACATTTTTGGTGTGATGTACAAATTACCTCAAGACACAAATGCCCGACATTGAGAAATGCCCGACATTGAGAAATGCCCGTCTGCATTGAGTGCTTCCGCGTAGTTATTTAAGGTATGTGTTGTCGTTTGTTTTTGCGCTAATTAAATGTTCGTAAAGGCAGTTCTTGGCAGATGTTTTTAATAGTCTTAGGAGTAAGATAAACGGCGCGTGTGTTCTCTTTGCAAACCCGGTCCCTGCAAACCTCACGTTGTTCAGGTAAAATTCTCAATCCGTTTTTCGATTTGATGTATGTGTCCTTTACATAACTAATTTTAAAACCAATCCTAATGAAATTTAGACATACAGGGATGACGTTTATTGACGGTTAACCAATACATCTAGACATAGCTCACCAACAGTCATGACATCATCAATTCACAACTGCGCCAAAGCATCCAACAGACCAACATATCATGGTAAAGTTAAATATTACTGCTTGGAACGACCAAAACTGTTACAAAAGTAAATGAGATAATAGTTTTCTCAGTACAATATAAGGATATTTAACATATAAGCTTAAATGTCACACATGACGGTCACGAATCAAACACACCAGCAAAATTTCAGCAAAATAAACATTAATTTGAAAACATTTCAAAACATGGGTGCAAAGTATCTGGAGTTAAATATTCTGAACAAAAAGGCCAAAGCTAAAATGCTGTTCATCATAATGCTGGTAAAATTTCAAAACATGCTTGGCGAATATTTATGATAAACTTTGCGCTGTCACGTTGAGCGAATGTTGGTGAAATAAACATTCACCTATTTTGCAAGTCCTTTGTTGTATTTATATCTTTCCAGAATAACCTTGATGACGTATTTTCTCGATCCTTGGTGAGCTTCATTTGAATCGTTGTTTACTTTATGTGCTCTCTTGGTTTTAAGGTACTTTCCCCTGATCCATTTGACCAGTTGACGAATGTTCGGAATAATGTTCATTGGTGGAGGAAGAACGTTTTCCCTTCGAATAAATCGAAGCCAAACTGCCGTACGGTGAAGTTTCCATTCCACTTCAGCGTTGGCGCTCGTCTGTTCGTAACTTCGCGACATCATGGCAATCAACATGTTGATCAAAACAATAAGAACAACAACGTGATATACAGTCACAAGCGACCAAGCGAACCCTTCAGTTACGAAGTGTTTACCAGAAAGCGATATAAGAGACAAGTCAAGGTAGCCAAAAATTGTCCAATACAGGGCCCGTAGTGAACTGCCGATATCAGTAAACACAACACTTTTGTTGCAATTCGAAGCAGTAGAATTATTTGCAACACAAAGCAGTTGTCTGCCAGGATTTGTGCCATAATACCAATACAACTCACTGAGACTTAGAGCAAAAGCAACCACGACAAGTGCGAATATGAAAAGGAATTCGAGGATATTGGTTACCATTCTGGCTAATGACAATTGTAGGGGGCCAAGTCTACGAATTGTTCTGATCGAATTAAAAACACGGAGACACACAAAGATATAAGCCCAAGAAAGCAGAGCTTCAGAAATAAGTATAAGTTCGTTTGGTTTCCATTCGTATCTCGGTGTTTTGATTACATTACTGTTGTGTTGAAAAAAATCCACTGCACTGTTTAAAATGAAAGGATTTAAAGATTATTTTGGACAGTCAACTAAATAACTAAAGAGTGTGCAACTTGCTGAATTACACGCCTTATGCGTTCAAAGAAGGGAATAAAATGTATTCGTAATCAACGGTGTCGAAAAACCAACAGCGATTTTCGCAAAGGAATTTAGGTTTAGAACCGAAAATGCACAATCTTGATGCATAGCAGTGGTAGTGAATCTCTTTGGTTTAGGAGAGTCATGAAAGCTAAATATTTTTAATTGTATTTCTGTGACAGGCATATAATATTTTTCAACATTTGTTAATTAACTTCAATCGACCGAAATAATGCTTGCAATTTCTTACCACGATTGTTTACGTTATAGAAAATTGTATAGCATTAAATGGCTGTGTACCAGTAATTATGTCATTGGTTTATATCTTGAATTGAGTGCAATGGTTTGTCATTGCTCTTCCTCCGTCGCGCTTGCTTCTGGGTGGGTAAAATCAAAGCAAACTAACCTCAATATGGCGCTGGTGCTTAGCAATGTAAGTTGTGTGATATCATTTATATTCCACCAGTCTGAGAAGTATTTGGAAGGGCCGTGTATTTTTAATTCAACGAATTCTTGACTCCATTTTCCGATTATCCACAAGAGCATCAACCATTGAACTGGAGTAGGAGGCGATCCTTAAAAAATAATTGTAAAAGCGACAACATGGCGGAACAGGGCAATTTCATCGGCATACCCAGATAATCGTTTTCAACAGATCGTGTTGCAACGTTGATGACCACCAAAACAACAAAGGATAAATCCGATATAAGGTGACAAGCAAATGCCACTGCTGGTTGTTTTATAAGCTCTGTAAAGGATCAAGTATTTTAAAGTATATTGGTTCACATCGGGACTAAAATGGGAACTGCTTACTTCCAATCCAAATATTTGGGACAGTCAAATAAAACAGAGACAGAAAAGGAAAAAGCAATCCGACAAAAAAGTTGATTAAAATCCATTTAATCATATTTCCTTGGTGCATATACCTTGCCCCCTTGTAGTTCATGTAATCGATGCATTGCTGGAAAAAAAGATTTGTAATTACATTGAAAGTGAATAGACGTAGGATGGAATTGATTACAAACCTGTGTGTTGCTATGAGTTACGAAAGTTAATATCCGCATGTCGACCGAACGGTCAAGAATTTGCATCTTTTTAATTGACTTCGCATTATCATTTTGTTCAATTCCATCCTGGCGAATTTCAATGTCGTCGAACTCTTTAACAACTCTTCCTAATCGTTGTATAGGTTTTGATGTGTCCAGGTTTGCGACCTCACATTGAAAAAGGCAGAGCAGGCCATCAGACGAGCGAATCTGTACAAGCATCGTTTTTTTGTTTCGTTTTTTTTTATACGGACCTAAACTGCAGATTACCTCATCTAAAAGAGCGCACATATAACTTTCAACATCACGTTCTAATTCGGCATAAAACTGACTGTGTGCTGGTTCCATTTTGGCATTTTCTCGTATTGTTGTTATCAAATCCATGGAATGTTGGAATGGATCAATACCAAATTTCTATCCAATCCAGCCAAAACAGTAAACGTATGTACGGTATTGTATCGCCAACAAAGTGTACCATAACTTTATATAATGCTTTCTTTTCAATTACTTTATGTTACCTCAGCAAGTACTGTAGTATAGGCTGGGCTTGATTTTGCTTGGCACATTATTTTCCTATCATTTGCTGACTCCCAGAAAACCCCGTCATATGTGCATTTTTCCTGTGTCAAATAATGGATGTAATTTGTAATGTTTTTTTAATAAAAGAAAGGTTAGAAACAATCTTGAAACAGAATTGGGTTTCGCAATGTCGCAACTCATGTAAACTTTACGAATAATCTATTGTGTAGACTGTATGGCACGCAGCTCCTACCTCCAGTTTATATCCATGCTCGATTAATAGTTTTAGAATGTCGTACTTGTTACAATGTGCAGCAAGGACAACCGGACCGAATCCAGGAAAGTAATAATCGCTCGATGGAAGTGTGGGAGTCTGAATACCGCGTTTGTATTCAGATTCTAGAATTAATTCAACGCCTTCCACGAAATCTTGCTTGATGGCATGCAAAAGGGACCACTCCAAATTTACCTATTTTTTGAGACAAAAATATTCTTTGCACCTTTGTACTTTTGTGTTTGTTTTTTTGTTGATAAAACTGCGCTTTTGGAGAGACGTTAAAAGGGTTATGGCGCAGCAGTTCTACATAAATTGTGTGTGTCTGTATGTGTGATCTATGTATGTAACTTATGCCCAATTCAAACCTCCATTTTCAGAAGAAGTTTACAAGCTTTGACTGATCGGTTGTTGATGGCAATTCTTAGGGCTGTCCGCCCTTCTTGATCAGTGTAATTTACATCGGGAATTAGATTCCTTCTAGGCAATAGATAACTAACAATGTTTTCTCCTCGCGTAGTGGTTTCAACATTCAAGCGATATGCTTTCACATCCGCAATGTATTGTTTGCTTATCCTGAAGATGCAAAACTCTTGCAAATTAAAAAGCTATGTTGTGGAATAATGTTGTCACTTACTTTTCCTTTCTAGTTGTTTCATCGTCTTGATCCTTGTTCTCACTAGAAGCTGTACATTCACAAAAATATCGTTTAAAGACACTTGTTGACTCCCAGTGTAAAGGAAAGCACACAGTAAAGGCAAAATATTCTGGGATCGAATCCCGTTGTCATTAAAAACAGAGTAAACGCAGTTAAGTGGTTTAGGTCAAAGCATTAGGCACGCATGCTCTATTTCCCAATCCTATGTTTTTGTGATGGTGATTTTCCAATTAATCAAACAAACAAACCTGAAATGCACGTACCTGGTCTCCCTGGTATTTCGGCTGGATTTGGAGAACTTTCGTACTTGGTGGTCCTTCTAGGGTGTACTGGGGATGGTGGTTGATAAATTTCCACAAAGCTTGAAGAACGTTCGTATTTAGGAAACATTCGCGGTCCTGCTGGTCTTGGTGGTTCATAAATTTCCACAAAGCTTGAAGAACGTTCATATTTAGGAAACATTCGCGGTCCTGCTGGTCTTGGTGGTTCATGAATTTCCACAAAGCTTGAAGAATGTTCGTATTTAGGAAACATTTGCGGTCCTGCTGGTCTTGGTGGTTCATGAATTTCCACAAAGCTTGAAGAACGTTCGTATTTAGGAAACATTTGCGGTCCTGCTGGTCTTGGTGGTTCATTAATTTCTGCAGAGCTTGAAAAACGTACGTTCTTGGGTATCCTTTCGTTTTTTTTCGAGGATAGCGGTATATCATGTTCGTCAGAACTTGGAGGACTTTCGTTCATGGGAGACATTCGTGGTCTTGTTGATCTTAGTAGTTCATAAATTTCGGCAGTACTTGGAAAACTTTCGTTTATGGGTATGCTTTCGGGGTTTTCCGGGGATAGCTGTATAAAATCTTCATCAGGACTTGGAGGACTTTCGTTCTTGGGAGACATTCGTGGTCTTGTTGATCTTGCTGATTCATGAATTTCAGCAGCGCTTGAAAAACGTTCGTTCATGGGTATCCTTTCGGTGTTTTCCTGGGATAGCGGTACAACATCTCCGTCAGGACTTGGAGGTCTTTCATACTTGGGAGGCATTCGCGGCCTTGCTGGTCTTGGCGGTTCATTAATTTCCGCAGAGCTTGAAAAACGTTCGTTCAAGGGTATCCTTTCGAGGTTTTCCTGGGATAGCGGTATATCATATTCGTCAGGAATCGGAGGTCTTTCATACTTGTGAGGCATTCGCGGCCTTGCTGGTCTTGGCGGTTCATTAATTTCCGCAGAGCTTGAAAAACGTTCGTTCAAGGGTATCCTTTCGAGGTTTTCCTGGGATAGCGGTACAAAATCTTCGTCAGGACTTGGAGGTCTTTCATACTTGGGAGGCATTCGCGGCCTTGCTGGTCTTGGCGGTTCATTAATTTCAGCAGAGCTTGAAAAACGTTCGTTCAAGGGTATCCTTTCGAGGTTTTCCTGGGATAGCGGTATATGATATTCGTCAGGAATCGGAGGTCTTTCATACTTGGGAGGCATTCGCAGCCTTGCTGGTCTTGGCGGTTCATTAATTTCCGCAGAGCTTGAAAAACGTTCGTTCAAGGGTATCCTTTCGAGGTTTTCCTGGGATAGCGGTACAAAATCTTCGTCAGGACTTGGAGGTCTTTCATACTTGGGAGGCATTCGCGGCCTTGCTGGTCTTGGCGGTTCAAAGCAAAAAAAAAAAGCAAAAATGAGTCATTTGCTGTACTTAAATGCACAGCACAAACTGTAGATACAAAGTATGTCTCATTCGGTACGTTTGATCGTACCGCAGTCGCACGCAAACTCTAATAACGTGTTTCCTCATGACGTCACAAGAATGTGTTGGATTTGAGAACATTGCGCAAAGCCTGTGAAAAAGTCTTCTCACTATATTTTTGCTTTCTAGTCCGGTTTGCTGGTAAAGAGTTTGAATGCGTGACAAACAAACACCTGCACCAAAATCCAAGAAGAATTATTGACAGAAATCTCGAATACGTCCCATACAGTACGTTAAACACTATCTTCAACAAACCTAAATATAGCTGCAAATGTTCACTAAAGGAAATTGTCTGCACGCAGCAGTTGTGTAAAATAATACCCAATTAAAAGTAAATTATGTGTATTTGTACCACTTAAACAACAGTAGTTTTGTTATGCGTAGCGATATATGAGATCTCTTGACGTTAGTTTCGACAGACATAACATGTTTTCCACACGTTGAATATTGGACATTGCTACACAAACGATTGCAATAAACTACCAATAAACCAGTGGCCCAAAGCAAAAAACAATAACATTCGTGACAACTACAGGATGTTCCACATTCCATAAATTGTTTACAACTGCAAATCCTGGTAAAAGATCGATTGTAGAGAAATCAAACAACAAAGAATGCCAAAAGTTAAGTCTCCACAAATACCAACAACAAAAGTGACGACAAACGAACCACTGAATTATGAATCTGACGTTCTTCTGGTGAAAAACAACAAATATACACCTTTTGTTTGAAAAAGATTGTATTTTCTGACGTTTCGCGTGTACATACGACTAGGCTTCTTCAAAGAATAAAACAAACACAGGAGCGAAGAGAACCCACGGGCAAAGAAATTAAGCGACGAAAAGAACGCCCTTTTTGTTGCCAGTGGGTTCGCTTCGCTACTGTGTTTGTTTTAGAAGCCTAGTCGTACGTACAGGCGAAACGTCAGAAAATACATACTTTTTTGAAAAAAGCTGTATATTTGCAGTTTTTCACCAGAAGAACGTCAGATTCATAATTCATTATGACACCTGGTACTCACAACCCATTTTCAGTTTTTAAACGAACCACTGACAACAACTGGGGTAACAACTACATTTAAAAATTACAACAATAACATCTAAAGTTTCAACAGTGTTAAGGGCAATGACTACAACCTAATTTTGATTTTCAACAGCAGCAAAGATAACACCCGAAGCTCTAACAACAAAACGATCATAACATAAAGCTCCAACAACTGAAATTCCAACAAAAATGAGAGCAATATTTTTGTAGAACTATAGCTGAAGCTCTAATTACAGAAAGAATAACTGTTACAACCAAAGCGTAATCACTAACAGCAACGAGTGTATTGACAACATAAAATTCCACTGCTGACCAACCAGAACTAAAACTCTGTGTTAGGAAAGCATGTTGTAATACTAAAAAGTTTTTATCTCATACACTTTAAGTTCCGCGTAAATAACGCACGCACGTCACGTTCGTCGCCGACTTCCGTTATGTCAGGTAACCATGAGACGTCGTGTGAAGAAAAACTTTCCACCATGTAAATCCCATCTGTTTACACTACGATTACAACGCGCTTGTGTTCCTTTAGCTTACAGTGACGTAATCGTTAGCAAAATAGCCACAGCCGGACTGCGAGCTGTCAATGAATTATCAAATTATAATTGAGAAGATGTATAAACGTCAAAAAGCATAAAAGCTGGCTACATATCATTTAAAACACACTGCTATCAAACATATTTCTTTGTTTGGGCATAGTAGTAAGTAGTTTAAGTTTTGTACTTTTACAAAAGTATGTGATCGGAGATAGCATACACCTGGTACTGTGTCCACGATAAGTAGCTTTAATAAACATTAAAGTATATAGCTATTACTTGCACTGTCTCCACGATAGGTTGTTTTTTTAAACGTGAGATTAGATTAATTATACCTTGACTGTGTCCACGATAGGTAGCTTTATTAAACGTTAAAGTATATTCACTATTACTTGCCCTGTGGCCACGATAGGTTGCTTTGATAAACGTTAGAGTAGATTAGATATACCTTGCACTGTGTCCACGATAGGTAGCTTTATTAAACGTTAAAGTATAATCGCTATTACTTGCACTATGTCCAAAATAGGTTGATTGTTAAACGTTAGAGTAGATTGGCTATTCCCTGCACTGTGTACACGATAGGTAGCTTTGTAAAACGTTTGAGTAGATTATTTATATCTTGCACTGTGTCCACGATAGGTAGCTTTGTTAAACGATAGAGTAGATTAATTATACCTTGTACTGTGTCCACGATACGTAGCTTTTTAATCACCTTTATGGTTTTATCCGTGTCCATGTGATGTTGTTTCATTAGTGAATCGTTCATCTGTCCAGTTGTTTTTTGAGGCAAAATACACATGATTTTGAATCATTTCATTTAAGTTTCGTCAGTGATTTATGTAAATTTGTGTTGTTACACGGGAGACATTCACACAAAGCAATAGCACTCTTTCCGGAAGCTTACAAATGGCGAATTTTAGTAAATGAATTACCTAATGTAGCTGGACAAGAAACCATGTTAGAGGCGCGAATGGCCGATATTGTAGCCTAACCTTGTTCATATGAAAAGCAAATTTCACTTGCGGTTTCAGGTTGATGATCAGCAAAGGTGCTTGAAGCTCACTGATTACCATCAATAATAAAAACTCGAGAGCAAACAGAAACTTAGACAATGGATTTTACTTCTTCCAATCTCAGCAATTTCAAAAACGACTTTCGAGGATTGAATGCCGAAGATCCTGTTTATGAAGTTCTTGATTGTTTCGTGTGAAAGTTTTCGCATCTTAACATGAATTTGTCTTCCCTGATCAAAAAGCTTGGTTAAAATTAAAAGGTTGTGTCACAGGATTAGTCAGTTATAATGTATATGATAACTCACTGTTTTTTGTATGTTGATACTAAGATAAAAGTTATTTTATTTCTTCTACTGTTGGAAACACTGAGGTGTGGTCACATGTAAGTGATGTGAATTATGATTTTTCCTTATTATAGTCACATTGTGTTTCGTATAAAACTTCAGAAGCACAGAAAAAAACACAGAGACGTAAAACAACGGGGGAGAGATAATGTCAGAGAGTACAGGCACTGTTTCGACCTGTAAGGTCACATCATTGCAGCTTGTCAGAACCTTTAGAGGGATTTTTATTGGTGAACAGAATCCAGGTTTTAATTCAGTTGAACTTTGACTGATAAACAATAACACCTGAAAAAGAAAAACAAAAGTTAAACTGCACACAGAGAAACGCCAGTAACAACTAAGGAACCGCAGGGCGCTGGTGGACATAATGATGCGTACATTTCTGAAGGCATGATTCATTACGCGCCCGTGTAAGCGTTGCGTTCGATCACCACACAGCTGGTGACAGTGGCACTGTGCTAACTGTTACACTAGCGGGCACCCCTGCGGTCGACGTCGATCTGTTGGGTACCCTATACTGAGTACCAAACAACAGAGACGAACCACTGTGGAGCGCACTATGGCCAAACGGATCTGCTTGGTAACCGATAATGCTAAAGGCTAAAACCCAATGCAATATATGTGAAAAAGAAGCCATAATATAGGAGATGTCTTTTTTTCACAGATAATATGAAATACACACACAGTAAATATGTGAAGTTCGCGTCTGCTGCTCTTGGAATTGGTCACGAACAGCTCAGCAATTACAACAATGTAGGCATATGGTCATTGTACGAATAAATGAAACTATCAAGTGCTTTTTCAAACCGTATATGTTGGAGAGATCGAAATCGGGACGCCCCTCAGTTGTTCCATGTGAGAATTGATACGTGGACTTCATTTTTTTGGGGTGCCATCAATTAAGTGCAGAAGATCTGATGTTGCTTACGGTAAGATCATCTGTTGTATTGATTCCAATAATCGTTTGCAATACAAAAAGTATATTAACACTAAACCATTTTAAATGTCTACACCTAATGCCTTGTGCAGCAGTACACCGCAAATACAACAGCAACAGCACATCTCTCACATATACTACAAATGGATTGAAATATCATCAAGGTGCAGTTAATGGTTTAGTTGGTCAGGACGTGCTAATGGTAAGATAATGAAGCGACTTTTTGTACACGAATGAAACAAAGTCAAATTAGATATTATCCGAAAGACATAACTTAATAATATTATGATAATTATCCTATAGCTGCAGGGTTACTTCCCGGATTGCCTTTTATGAACGGGACATTTCCTGGCTGATTCCGATATTTTATACATTTATTTGAGTCACTTTGTACACCAACAAAAATTTCGTTTGACGTCAAAATTTCAATATTTTAACTTGTGGCAACGATACACTTCTTTCCTTCTTAAAACGCGAAACTTAGTGCTGAAATCTATAGATCTGCATAAACTCAAACAAATATAACCCATTCCACATTGACAAAAGAAACTACGAAATATCCTGATGCATTGTAGATCGGTGGTTTGAAGAGTTTTAACCAAACATTAGTTGAAGCAATTAGGATTAATGGCGAAAGTTACTGTGAAGGTTACTTTGATGGTTTCCTGGAAATTGGATATCCAGAAACTTCGTTTGTTAGTGAAAATCAGCTAAATGTGTTGGGCGAAATGTATATACTGGGAGCACTGCCATGGAACCTATTTTCATTGTATTTAAACAGGTGAAGTTGCATATGTAGTTATTCTAATATTTTGAATGACGTTCGCTTTTAGGGCTCCGTTTAAACGTGATGGCGGGAAGTTAGAGTTCAACTATCATACTGTTTAAAATGTATGTTTGTCTATTATAACTCACAAGTATGATATGTGACCCATAACATTTCATCACAGTTGGGATGGGGGATTGCAGTGGACGGCATGAAGATTGGCGAAGGCGATGGCTCACAATTTGGTGTTGGTGGCTGCAACGCCAAAATCGATGCGGGGTCTCCATATATTTGTGTAAGGATTCGAAATATTTTTGGTGCTAATCAAAATGATGTGAATTCCTGCTAATTGATTCCCACACTGCCGAATGTAACCATCACGCTGTAAGGCATCGTCTACATACTCACTCCTGAGCAGTTCATATTTAAAGGTAAGTGGTTTTACTTTGGTGTTAAACCAACTGGAGTAGATATATCGGCTGAGAAGATTAAACCTAATAACGTGAGCAACCCTAAGTTTTTCTTGACGCCACTTGCCTCTGTTTGGAATAGGGTAGTTGTCAGGTTAGCGGAATTCATATTCTGTACTTCCTGTTTTCTTGCCCCACTGCACGACCAAGCTGTTTACATGTTGCTTTATGATATAAACTTGTATCCAAAAAGGGTTTTAAGGTTGGTTCTCCAATCAATAGGCCTGTAACAGCTTTGCGCCTTCGGAGTTTTTTTCTCAAACGCTTTTTGATTGTGTCTACACTGTCAAATATATTAAAATATGGCACATATGCTGGGATACGATTTATATTTTTTTTTCCACGTAGAGGCATTTTATAATGCTTAAGTTCATTGCGGGGTCTCCATATACTTGTGTAAGGATTCGAAATATTTTTGGTGCTAATCAAAATGATGTGAATTCCTGCTAATTGATTCCCACACTGCCGAATGTAACCATCACGCTGTAAGGCATCGTCTACATACTCACTCCTGAGCAGTACATATTTGAAGGTAAGTGGTTTTACTTTGGTGTCAAACCAACTGGAGTAGATATATCGACTGAAGAGACATTTTGTATTGAATACAAGGTTGACCAGAAACTGCTACAAAAGTAATAAGGATATTTAACATAGTAGGGTAAATGTCACACATGGAAAATTTCAACAAAATAAACTTGACAATTTGAAACATCTCAAAAAATGCTCGGCGAATGTTTTTGATATACTTTGTACTGTCACGTTAAGCGTATGTTGGTGAAATAAACATTCACCTATTTTGCAAATCCTTTGTTGTATTTATATCTTTCA
Source organism: Ascidia mentula (assembly GCF_947561715.1). NCBI lineage: Eukaryota > Metazoa > Chordata > Ascidiacea > Phlebobranchia > Ascidiidae > Ascidia > Ascidia mentula. The sequence goes on along the minus strand of NC_138568.1, from coordinate 15,418,740 downwards.
AGAATAACCTTGATGACGTATTTTCTCGATCCTTGGTGATTTACATTTGCATTGTTGTTTACTTTATGTGCTCTCTTGGTTTTAAGGTACTTTCCCCTGGTCCATTTGACCAGTTGACGAATGTTCGGAATAATGTTCATTGGTGGAGGAAGAACGTTTTCCCTTCGAATAAATCGAAGCCAAACTGCCGCCCGGTGAAGTTTCCATTCCACTTCAGCGTTGGCGCTCGTCTGTTCGTAACTTCGCGACATCATGGCAATCAACATGTTGATCAAAACAATGAGAACAACAACGTGATATACAGTCACAAACGACCAAGCGAACCCTTCAGTTACGAAGTGTTTACCAGAAAGCGATATAAGAGACAGGTCAAGGTAGCCAAAAATTGTCCAATACAGGGACCGTAGTGAACTGCCGATATCAGTAAACAGAACACTTTTGTTGCAATTCGAAGCAGTAGAATTATTTGCAACACAAAGCAGTTGTCTGCCAGGATTTGTGCCATAATACCAATACAACTCACTGAGACTTAGAGCAAAAGCAATAACGACAAGTGCGAATATAAAAAGGAATTCGAGGATGTTGGTTACCATTCTGGCTAACGACAATTGCAGGGGGCCAAGTCTACGAATTGTTCTGATCGAATTAAAAACACGGAGACACACAAAGATATAAGCCCAAGAAAGCAGAGCTTCAGAAATAAGTTTAAATTCGTTTGGTTTCCATTCGTATCTCGGTGTTTTGATTACATTATTGTTGTGTTGAAAAAAATCCACTGCCCTGTTTAAAATGAAAGGATTTAAAGGTTATTTTGGACAGTCAACTAAATAACTAAAAGGCGTGCAATTTGCTGAATTACACGCCTAATGCGTTCAAAGAAGGGAATAAATTGTATTCGTAATCAACTTTGTCAAAAAACCAACAGCGATTTTCGCAAAGGAATGTCGGTTTAAAACCGAAAATGCACATTTATGCTGTATAGCAGTGGTAGGAAACCTTTTTGGTTTAGGAGAGTCATGAAAGCTAAATATTTTTGATTGTATTTTCGTGAGAGCCATATAATATTTTTCAACATCTGGTTATTAAATTCAGAAGACCGAAATAACGCCTGCACTTTCTTAACACGATTGTTTACGTTGAAGAAAATTTTATAGCATTAAATGGCTGTGTACCAGTAATTATGTCACTGGTTTATATCTTGAATTAAGTGCAATGGTTTGTCATTGCTCTTCTGTCGTCGCACCTCGGTGTAAGTAAATTCATAGCAAACTTACCTTAGTATGGCGCTGGTGCTTAGTAATGCAAGTTGTGTGATATCATTTATATTCCACCAGTCCGAGAAGTATTTGGAAGGGCCATGGATTTTTAATTCAACAAATTCTTGACTCCATTTTCCGAATATCCACAAGAGCATCAACCATTCAACTGGTGTGGGAGGAGATCCTAAAAGTGTTAACCACGTTTAAACTAATCGTAAAGCGACAATTTGGAGGAATGTGCAGTTTCCTCGGCATACCCAGATAATCGTTTTCAACAGATCGTGTTGCGACGTTGATGACCACCAAAACAACAAAGGATAAATCCGATATAAGGTGACAAGCAAATGCTACTGCTGGTTGTTTTATAAGCTCTGTAATAGTTTCCAAAAGGATCGAGTATTACAAAATATATTTGTTCACATCGGGACTAAAATGGGAACTGCTTACTTCCCATCCAAATATTTGGGACAGTCAAATAAAACAGAGACAGAAAAGGAAAAAGCAATCCGACGAAAAAGTTGATTAAAATCCATTTAATCATATTTCCTTGGTGCATGTACCTTGCCCCCTTGTAGTTCATGTAATCGATGCATTGCTGGACAAATGATTTGCAATTACACTAAAAATAGACCTAGGATGGAATTGATTACAAACCTGTGTGTTGCTATGAGTTACGAAATTTAATAACCGCATGTCGACCGAACGGTCAAGAAGTTGCATCTTTTTACGTGACTTCGCATTATCATTTTGTTCACTTCCATCTTGGCGAATTTCAATATCGTCGAATTCTTTAACAACTCTTCCTAATCGTTGTATGGGTTTTGATGTGTCCAGGTTTGCGACCTCACATTGAAAAAGGCAGAGCAGACCATCAGACGAGCGAATCTGCAAAAGCATCTTTTTATGTTTCGTTTTTTTATACAGACCTTAATTGCAGATTACCTCATCTAAAAGAGCGCACATATAACTTACAACTTCAAGTTCTAACTCGACGTAAAACTGACTGTGTGCTGGTTCCATTTTGGCATTTTCTCGTATTGTTGTTATCAAATCCATGGAATGTTGGAATGGATCAATACCAAACTTCTATCAAATCCAGCCAAAAGAGTAAACGTATGTACGGTATTGTATCGCCAACAAAGTGTACCTAACTTAATTTAATGCTTTCTTTTCAATTACTTTATGTTACCTCAGCGAGTACTGTAATATAGGCTGGGCTTGATTTTGCTTGGCACATTATTTTCCTATCATTTGCTGACTCCCAGAAAACCCCGTCATATGTGCATTTTTCCTGTGCCAAATAATAGATGTAACTTGTAATGTTTTTTTTGTTACAACAAAGGTTAGCAATAATCTCGAAACAGAATTGGGTTGGTTGATGTCGCAACTCATGTAATCATTAAGATTAATATGTTGTGTTGACTTGTATGGTACCCAGCCCCTACCTCCAGTTTATATCCATGCTCGATTAATAGTTTCAGAATGTAGTACTTGTTACAATGTGCAGCAAGGACAACCGGGCCGAATCCAGGAAAGTAGTAGTCGCTCGATGGAAGTGTGGGAGTCTGAATACCGCGTTTGTATTCAGATTCCAGGATTAGTTCAACGCCTTCCACGAAATCTTGCTTGATCGCATGTAAAAAGGACCACTCTAAATTTACCTGTTTTAAGACAAAAATATTCTTTACACTTTTGTACTTTTGTGTTTGTTTTTTTGTTGATAAAATTGCGTTTCTAGGGGGACTTTATGGGGGTTATGGCGCAGCAATTCTACATAAACTGTGTTTATTTGTGTGTGTGATTTATGTATGTAACTTATGTCCAATTCAAACCTCCATTTCCAGAAGAAGTTTGCAAGCTTTCACTGATCGGTTGTTGATGGCAATTCTGAGGGCTGTCCGCCCTTCTTGATCAGTGTAATTTACATCGGGAATTAGATTCCTTCCAGGCAATAGATAACTAACACTGATTTCATCTCGCGTAGTGGTTGAAACCTTCAGGCGATCTGCTTTCACATCCGCAATGAATTGATTGTTTATCCTGAAGATGCAAAACTCTTGTAAAATAAAAAAAGAATGTTGTGGAATAATGTTGTCACTTACTTTTCATTTCCAGTTGTTTCATCGTCTTGGCCCTCGTTCTCACTAAAAACTGTACTTTCACAAAAATATCGTTTTAAGACTCTTGTTGTCTCACAGCATAAAGACAGGTACTTGTGGGTCCATCTAGGGTATACTGGGGATGGTGGTGAATTAATTTCGGCTGGACTTGGAGAACTTTCTTCCTTGTGGGTCCTACTAGGGTGTACTGGGGATGGTGGTTCATTAATTTTAGCTGGACTTGGAGAACTTCCGTACTTGGGAGTCCGTTCAGGATTTACTGGGGGTGGCGGTTCATGAATTTTGGCTGGGTTTGGAGAACTTCCGTACTTGTGATTCCTTCTAGGGTTTACTGGTCCCGGTGGTTGATTAATTTCAGCATTACTTGGAGAACTTACGTACTTGGGAGTCCGTTCGGGATTTACTGGGGGTGGCGGTTCATGAATTTTGGCTGGGTTTGGAGAACTTCCGTACTTGTGATTCCTTCTAGGGTTTACTGGTCTTGGTGGTTGATTAATTTCGGCAGTACTTGGAGAACTTACGTAGTTGGGAGTCCGTTCGGGATTTACTGGGGGGTGGCGGTTCATGAATTTCGGCTGGACTTGGGGAAATTTGGTAAATAGGGATCATGATTTTGTGGCAATTTTAACTGTAAAACTCATTGAGTTCGTTCATGTATTTTCTTTACTAACCTGTAAACACCATATCGTTAGGTGCAAAATTAACTCAAAAGGTTTTTTCTACTTGAAATTTAAGATTTTTTTTTCAACGAATTTACGACCTTCCAGATAGTTGAACAGCCTATCATTGAACACTAACGAAACAAGAACCACCAAAAAAACTAACATTTGCACAGTTAAACGACGAAGTGCAAATAATTACTGATCCTAGCAGAGAATCTTTAACTCGTCACATGTTTACAATATTAACATCCATATACATAGGTCGAATTTCTAAGACGACCAAAACGGATTCTCTGTTGCAGGCTTGCAAGGAATATTTCCAACATTACCGGTATTAAACGATAGAACTCAAACTGCATGCCACAAAATGCGACCTTTAGTAAAAGTAATTGACAAACATTGTTAAAAACGAACCAAATAACTTTTTTTGATGTTTGTGTTCCGCAATGGAAACTACAAATGCCCATACAGCCAATGTGTTTCCCTGTATCATTTACTACAAAATAACTTTTCCGGTGGGAAAAATCAGCATTGTGTTAAATGTCAATTTAATGCCGCGTTTCCACATCGCGGTTTGGAAAGCAAAAATGAGTCATTTGCCGTATTTAAATGCACAGCACAAACTGTAGATACAAAGTATGTCTCATTCGGTACGTTTGGTCGTACCGCAGTCGCACGCAAAGTCCAATAACGTGTTTCCCCATGACGTCACAAGAATGTGTTGGATTTGAGAGCATTGCGCAAAGCTTGTGGAAAAGGCTTCTCACTGTACTTTTACTTTCTAGTCCGATTTGCTGGTAAAGAGTTTGAATGCGTGACAAACAAAAGCCTGCACCAAAACCCAAGAAGAAGACATCGAAGTGGCTTTATTGGCAGAAATCTCGAATACATCCCATACAGAGGTTAAACACTATCTTCAACAAACCTAAATATAGCTGAAAACGTTCACAGAAGGAAATTGTCTGGACGAAGAAGTTATATAAAATAATACCCATTTAAAAGTAAATGATGTGTATTTGTACCACTTAAACAACAGTTGTTTTGCTATGCGTAGTGATACATGGATTACTCTTGATGTTAGTTTTGACAGACATAAAATGTTCTCAAGAAATTGAATATTGGACATTGCTACACAAACGATTGCAATAAACTACAAATAAACCAGTGGCCAAAAGCAAAAAACAATAACATTCTTGACAACCACAGGATGTTCCACATTCCATAAATTGTTTGCAACTACAAATCCTGGCAAAAAAACGATTGTAGACAAATCAAACAACAAAGAATGCTAAAAGTTAAGCCTCCAACACTACCAATAACAAAATTAACAACTACAAATAAGAACAACAACAGCCACAACTAATGACTATTACTAAAGCTCCAATAACTGAAAGAGTGACCACTTCAACCAAAGCTTGATAACCAACATCAACGAGAGTAATGACTAAATCTGGGGAACCAACAACATAAAATTCCACCAATTACCAACAAGAACTAAAACTCTGCGTTAAGAAGGCATGTTCCAATTTTAAAAAGTTGTTGTTACTCCCATACACTTTAAGTGCGTAAAAAACGCTCGCATGTCACGTTAATACTGACTTCCGTTATGTCAGTTAACCGTGAGACGTCGTACGAAGCAAAGCTTTACCCCCAGGCAATTCTATACTTTTTGCACTACGATTACCACGCGCTTGTGTTCCTTTAGCTTACAGTGACGTAATCGTCAGCAAAATTAACCACAGCCAGACTGCTAGGTGTCAATGAATTATCAAACTAAAATCTTAGAAGATTTATAAACGTGAAAAAGCATAGTAGCTGGCCACATATCATTTAAAACACACAGCTATCAAAAGTGTGTTGGTTGGGAATGTTCAAATACCAATGGCTAATTAAACTTGATGTTATCGTTTATTAACGTTTATTGACCCCCACTTCGTTTCAAATTTTTCTGGCTATACCTTGCACTGCGTTTGAGTAGATTAGCTATACCTTGCACTGTGTCCACGATAGGTAGCCTTGTTAAAGGTCAGATATAGTATATACCTTGCACTGCAACCACAATAGGTTACTTTGTTGAAGGGTTAGAGTAGATTAGCTATACCTTGCACAGCATCGACGATAGGTAACTTTGTTAAACGTTGGAGTATATTTACTACACCTTTCACTGTTCCACGATAGGTAGCTTTGTTAAACGTTAAAGTATATTCACTACACCTTTCACTGTTCCTCGATATGTAGCTTTCTTAAAGCGTTAGAGTCGATTGGCTATACCTTGCACAGCGTCCATGTTAGGTAGCTTTATTAAAGCGTTAGAGTGCATTAGCTATACCATGCACTGTGTCCACGGTAGGTAGCTTCAAAACTGAAATGCGAACTTGAGTAAACGTATTTGACCAAACATTGTTAAAAACGAACCAAATAACTTTTTTTGATGTTTGAGTTCCGGCAGTGGAACCTACAAATGCCCGTACAGTCAATTTGATTTCCTGTATCATTTACTACACAAACAATTTTCCGGTGGGTAAACTTATCTTATAATTGTGTTTAATTTCCATTTAATGCCGCGTTTTAATCTCGCATTTTGGAAAGCAGTCGCGAGTTATTTGCTGTTTTTAAATGCACAGCACAAACTGTGGATACGAAGCCTGTCTCATTCGTCACGCTTGTTCGTATCGCAGTCACCCAGAAATCACGACAACGTGTTTCCCCATGACGTCACAAGAATGTGTTGGATTTGAGAGCTTTGTGCAAAGCCTGTGAAAAAGTCTTCTCACTGTATTTTTGCTTTCTAGTCCGGTTTGCTGGTAAAAAGTTTGAATACATGACAAACAAACACCTGCACCAAAATCCAAGAAGAATTATTGACAGAAATCTCGAATACGTCCCATACAGTACGTTAAACACTATCTTCAACAAACCTAAATATAGCTGCAAATGTTCACTAAAGGAAATTGTCTGCACGCAGCAGTTGTGTAAAATAATACCCAATTAAAAGTAAATTATGTGTATTTGTACCACATAAACAACAGTAGTTTTGTTATGCGTAGCGATATATGAGATCTCTTGACGTTAGTTTCGTCAGACATAACATGTTTTCCACAAGTTAAATATTGGACATTGCTACACAAACGATTGCAATAAACTACCAATAAACCAGTGGCCCAAAGCAAAAAAACAATAACATTCTTGACAACTACAGGATGTTCCACATTCCATAAATTGTTTGCAACTACAAATCCTGGTGAAACAACGATTGTAAAGAAATCAAACAACAAAGAATGCCAAAAGTTAAGCCTCCAACATGAACGACAACAGAATCGACGATAAACGAACCACTGACAACAACTGGGGTGACAACTACATTGAAAAATGACAACAGTAACAACTATTGTTTCAACAGCATTACTGGTTATGACTACATCTAAATCTCAGTTTACAACAGCAGCAACGACTACATCTGAAGCTCCAACAACAAAACGACCACCACAAAAAGCTCTAACAACTGAAATTCCAACAATAATAAGAGTAATATTTAGAAATGAAACTCCAACAACAAAATATATAACGACTATCACTGAAGCTCCAATAACTGAATGAGTGACCACTTCAACCAAAGCTTGATCACCAACAGCAACGAGAGTAATGACTAAATCTGGGGAACCAACAACATAAAATTCCACCAATGACCAACAAGAACTAAAACTCTAGGTTAAGAAGGCATGTACCAATATTAAAAAGTTGTTGTTACTTCCATACACTTTAAGTGCGAAACAACGCTCCCACATCACGTTAATCACTGACTTCCGTTATGTCAGTCAACCGTGAGACGTCGAGCGAAGCAAAGCTTTGCCGCATGCAATTCTCTTCTGTTTACACTACGATTACCACGCACTTGTGTTCCTTTAGCTTACAGTGACGTAATCGTTAGCAAAATTAACCACTGCCAGACTGCTAGGTGTCAATGAATTATCTAACTAAAAATTTAGAAGATGTACAAACGTGAAAAATTGTAATAGCTGGCCACATATCATTTAAAACACACTGCTATCAAAAGTGTGTTGGTTGGGAATGTTTAAAACCCAATGGCTAATTAAACTTGATGTTATCGTTTATTAACGTTTATTGACCCCCACTTTGCTTCATATTTTTCTTGCTATACCTTGCACTGCAATAGAGTAGATTATCCATACCTTGCACTGTGTCCACGATAGGTAGCCTTGCTAAAGGTCTGATATAGTATATACCTTGAACTGTAACCACAATGGGTTACTTTGATAAAGCGATTGAGTAGACTAGCTATACCTTACACTGTGTCCTGAATAGGTAACTTTGTTAAAGATTGGAGTATATTCACTACACCACTCATTGTGTCCACAATAAGTAGCATTAAAACTGCATGCAACGAAATGCGACCTTGAGTAAACGTATTTGACCAAACATTGTTAAAAACTCACCAAATAACTTTTTTTATGTTTGAGTTCCGGCAATGGAACCTACAAATGCCCATACAGCCATTTTGTTTTCCTGTATCATTTATTACAAAAACAGTTTTTCGGGCGGGTAAACTTAACTTAAAATTGTGTTTAATTTCAATTTAATGCCGCGTTTCCATCTTGCATTTGGGAAAGCAGTCGCGAGTTATTTGCTGTATTTAAATGTACAGCACAAACTGTGGATACAAAGCCTGTCTCATTCGTTACGTTTGGTCGTATCGCATTCACCCAGAAACCCCGACAACGTGTTTCTTCATGACGTCAAAAGAATGCGTTGGATTCTGCAGCATTGCGCGAAGCCTGTGAAAAAGGCTTCTCACTGTATTTTTACTTTCTGGTCCGGTTTGCTGGTAAAGAGTTTGAATGCGTGACAGACAAACACCTGCACCAAAACCCAAGGAGAAGTACTGGCAGAAATCTCGAATGCGTCCCATACAATAGGTTAAACACTATCTTCAACAAACCTAAATATAACTACAAACGTTCACTGAAGGAAATTGTCTGCACGCAGCATTTGCGTAAAATAATACCCAGTTAAAAGTAAGTTATGTGTACTTGTAGCACTTAAAACAACAGTAGTTTTAAATAGTATGTTGCTAACGCTGCCAGGCATACTATTTAGTAATGAAAAGCTCGTCTGGCAAAAGAAAAACTTGTTTGTTCGACGTTTCGGTTGTTATACAACGAACCTTCATCAGGATAATGAAGTAAAAAAAAACGCCCACACGGCGATAAATAGTCACGCGCGCATAAAGCAAAAGGCAAAAAAGGCAAAAAAGGGGGCGAAAGAAACAACACAAGCTAAGAAGCGGGGAGGGGGAACACCATTAATAGAAAATGCGCGCCAACCGGACGATACCGAGGTCTAAAGCATAGCGCCTCGAGGTGCGCAAGACCATCACGTTCAACCAGGGGGCATGTCGTGCAGACCGTTTATCAAATTGCGATAAACGGGTGGAAAGAAGGTTTCCCTCTTATCATTAAGTGCGAACCCATGTGCGTTTATATGAACAGACTCGATGAACATTCTCTTGTACCTGTCCTTTTCCCGGTCCAAAATTACTGTGTCCTCAAAATTAACCGTGTGTCCTGTTGCTGCAACATGTTGCGACAATGCCGTCCCTGCCACCTTATTGGGTTTGCCAACATCCCGTTGATGTTCCTTTAGACGTGTTCGTAGGGCGCGACCCGTCTCACCAATGTACACCTTCTTACACCCTCCACATGGAATGCGGTATATTACCCCTCTAGCATCTAACGCACCACCAGCGCGATCTTTAGGATGCGATACCAAGGAGCGTAGTGTAACCGCAGGACGCTCGTACACCAGGATGGAAAAGTCCTCCAGCAGTCTCTTTAAGGTCTCTGAAAGTCCTGGAAAATATGGGAGAACAACCACACCCGCGGTGGGACTTTTATTGCACTTAGGCAGGGATGCAGGATTTTGGCGCAGAAAGGAGCTTGGGTAACCATTTCTTAAAAGAGCATCCCGCACACTACCCACCTCTTGTTCTCGGGCCTTTTTCTCTGTAACAAGATTGTCCGCTCTGGTGTATAGTGCACGCACTACAGCCCGCTTGTGGGATATAGGGTGCGCTGACCGGAAGGATAGATACCTGTCAGAATGTGTCGGTTTTCGGTAAACACTCGTGCGGAGCGACCCACGGTTTTCCCTTTGAACAGAAACATCTAAAAACGATAAAATCCCACCATGCTCAACCTCCATGGTGAACTTAATGCTCGCTTCGATCGAGTTGAGGTGCTCTAGCAGCGATTCTACGTAGTCGCGATGCACAACCACAAACGTATCGTCCACGTAACGTCGCCACAAGCGTGGGGGACTCAAAAACGTTGACAACAGTAGTTTTGCAATGCGTAGTGATATATGGATATATCTTGATGTTAGTTTCGACAGACATCACATGTTCTCAAGAAATTGAATATTGGACATTGCTACAAAAACGATTGCCATAAACTACCTATAAACCACTGGCCCAAAGCAAAAAAACAATAACATTCGTGACAACTACAGGATATTCCACATTCCATAAATTGTTTACAACTGCAAATCCTGGTGAAAGATCGATTGTAAAGAAATCAAACAACAAAGAATGCCAAAAGTTAAGCCTCCAACACTACCGACAACAGAATCGACGACAAACGAACTACTGACAACAACTGGGGTGACAACTACATTTAAAAATGACAACAGTAACAACTAAAGTTTCAACAGCATTAGTGGTTACGACTACATCAAAATCTCAATTTACAACAGCAGCAACGACCACAACAAAAAACAAAAATAAGAGTATTACCTAGAACTGAAACTCCAACAACAAAATATATAACGACTATCACTGAAGCTCCAATAACTGAAAGAGTGACCACTTCAACCAAAGCTTGATAACCAACAGCAACGTGAGTAATGACTAAATCTGGGGAACCAACAACATAAAATTCCACCAATGACCAACAAGAACTAAAACTCTGGGTTAGGAAGTAATGTTCGTAAATAACGCACGCACGTCGCCTTAATCGCTGACTTCTGTTATGTCAGTCAACTGTGAGACGTCGTGCGAAGGAAAACTTTATCCCACATAAATCCCCTCTGTTTACACAAAGATTACCACGCGCTTATGTTCCTTTAGCTTACAGTGACGCAATCGTTAGCAAAATTAACCACAGCCAGACTGCGAGGTGCCAATGAAGTATCAAATTATAATTTAGGAGATGCATAGTTTGTTCCTAACGCTGCCAGGCATACTATTTGTAATTAAAAGCTCTTCTGAGAAAAGAAAAACTTGTTTGTTCGACGTTTCGGTTGTTATACAACGAACCTTCATCAGGATAATGAAGTAAAAACGCCCACACAGCGATAAATATTCACGCGCGCATAAAGCAAAAAACGGCAAAAAAAGGCCTAGACTTGAAAAAGTTAGAAGATGCATAGACGTGAAAAAGTTTAATGGCTGGCCACATATCATTTAAAACACACTGCTATCAAAAATGTGATGGTTGGGAAAGTTTAAAAACCAACGGTTACTTAAACTTGATGTTATCGTTTATTAACGTTTATTGACCCACATCGCTTAATATTTTTCTTTAAGCGTTAGAGTACATTAGCTATACATTGCACTGTGTCCACGATAGGTGGCTTTTTTAAGCGTTACATTCAATTATCTATACTTTGCACTGTGTCACGATAGGTAGCTTTAGAATCAAATAGCTATACCTTGCCCTGTGTCCACGACAGTTAGCTTTGGAATAAAATAGCTATACCTTAGGCCATGTCCACTATAGGTAGCTTTGTTAAACGTTACAGTAAATTAGCTATACCTTTCATTGTGTCCACGATAGGTAGCTTTGTTAAGCGTTACTGTAAATTAGCTATACCTTTCATTGTGTCCACGATAGGTAGCTTTGTTAAGAGTTACAGTAAATTAGCTATACCTTTCACTGTGTCCACGATAGGTAGCTTTGTTAAGCGTTACAGTAAATTAGCTATACCTTTCACTGTGTCCACGATAGGTAGCTTTGTTAAGCGTTACAGCAAATTAGCTATACCTTTCTGTGTGTCCACGATAGGTAGCTTTGCTAAGCGTTACAGTGAATTAGGTATACCTTCACTGTGTCCAAGATAGGTAGCTTTGTTAGCGTTACAGTAAATTACCTATACCTTAAACTGTGTCCACGATAGGTAGATTTAGAATAAAATAACTGTACCTTACACTGTGCCCACGATATGTAGCTTTGTGGTTTTATCCATGTACCTGTGATTTTATTTCTTTTGTGCATCGTTCATCTGTACAATTGTTTTGGGGGGCAAAATACGCATGATTTCATTTCATTTGAGTTTTATCAGTGATTTAAGCAAATTTGTGTTGTTTTACGATGGACATTCACACAAAGCAAGAGCACTCTTTCTGGAAGCTTATACCAATGGCTAATTTTAGTAATTGCAAGTAGCTAGATAAGAAAACTTGTGAGAGGCGCGAATGACTGTTGTTGTAACCGAACCTTGTTCATGAAAAGCAAATTTTCACACGCGGTTTTCAGGATCAGAAAGGTACTTGAAGCTTACTAGTTTCTATCAACAATAACATCGCGAGAGCAAAGAGAACTAAAACGACTTCCGAGGATTTATTGCCGAAGATCCTGTTTATGAAGTTGTAGATTGTTTCGTGTAAAAGGTTTCGCATCTTAATTTAAATTTGTCCTCCCTGATCAAAACAGATTGGCTAAAATTTAAACGTTGTGTCAGAGGATTAGTTACTTATGATGTATACAAAAACTCACTGTTTTTTTATGTTGTCAATAAGATCAAAGTTGTTGTATTTCTTCTGCTGTTGGAAAAACTTTGCTGTGGTCGCATGTAAGTGATGCGAATTAAGATTTTTACTATGCATGTCCTAGCATCTTACCTTGTTGTTATACCTTGTGTTTAGAATAAAACTTCAGAAGCACAGACAAAGCACAGAGACGTGAAAGAACGGGAAAGGGAGAATATGAAATACACACACAGTAAATATGTGAAGTTGTTCCATGTGACAATTGATACAAGGACTTCATTTATTTAGGTGCCATCAATTAAGTGCAAAAGATCTGATGTTGCTTGTGGTAAGATCATCTGGGGTATTGATTCCAACAATCGTTGGCAATACAAAAAGTATATTAACACTAAATCATTCTTTAATTCCCACACCTAATGCTGCCTTCTGCAACAGTAGGCCTACATCGCAAATACAACAGCGCGGCAGCTTTAATCTATACTACAAATTGTACTTGGGCGGTGTGGATCCCACATGATTCACTGGAGAGCTCAACTATCATACTGTTCAAATGGTATGTTTGTCAATTATAACTCACGGAGTGGATCACAATTTTGTGTTGATGGCTGCAACGCCAAAATCGATGTAGGGTCTCCATATATTTGTGTATGTCGGGATGAATTCGAAAGGATTCGAAATATTCTTGGTGCTAATCAAAATGATGTGAATTCCAGCTAAATGATTTCCACACTCCCGAATGTAACCATCACGCTGTCAGGTATCGTCTACATACTCACTCCTGAGCAGTACATATTAAAGGTAAGTGGTTTTACTTTGATGTTAAACCAACTGGAGTAGACATATCGGGTGAGAAGACTAAACTTAACGTGCACAACAATAAGTTTCGGTTGACGTCACTTGCCTCTGTTTAGAATAGGGTAGTTGTCAGGTAAGTGGCATTCATATCTTATACTTTCTGTTTTCTTCTTCCACTGCACGACCAATCCATTTACGCGTTGCTTTATGGTGGAAGCTTGTCTTTGAAAAGGTTATAATGTTGGTTCTCCCGTCAATAGGCCTGTAGCAGCTTTGAACCTTTGGAGTTTTTTTCTCAAACGCCTTGTGATTCTGCTACACTAACCCCGTTTACATGACGGTTTAAGACGGCTTCGAAGCTGACTCGCCGATCCGACTCTCTCGTTTTCGGCGAAGAGAAAAAGGCAAGCGTCTTAAGCCGTCTCGGCCTTCGATCTAACGCGGAGAGTGGTTTACGGGACAGCTTAAGCGATTAAGTCAGCTTAAACCCAGTTGCGACAAGTGCCGCGAAGAAGTTAGGATTAGGTGATTTGTTTATGAGGTTGTGCGTTGAGGGTTTGCTGTTTACAATAAACCTTAAAAGTAATAAACTAGTTCTAGTACAACTACGTGAGTATGCTCTATGCTGCAGGGGCGAGAAGGATGTGCTTACTCGAGTTAATTTTGATAAATACTGCGCAAGTGTTAAATGAATTGTACAAGCATCAAGATACAAAAAAGCAACATTCGTTTTGAGGACCTAAGTTGCATTTTGGAGACCTGAAGGAAACAAATGCATTGCAGGAATGCTGACACTTGCTTGAAAGAAGAATGCACTTGTGTTAACTGTTTTCATTTGCTGCTGGATGTGCTATAATATAACAAGTCAATGCAAACTGGTTGTTTATTCATATTTAGGCTACTGCATCTTATTTAGGCTACTGCATCTTATTTATGCTTTTTTGTGAACAACAATCAACCATAAAATACAAAAGCAGGCTTATGTAAACCTTTTCTGTTCGTCAAAAAAAAAGAAAATATGACAAGAATGCCATGACACAAGTTTATGTTATGTAACTATCACATCTTCTGTATATTTGTTTCAAATTAATTAACATTGGGCTGGTATGAAACATTCCATTCAGTCTTTTCTGACACTCAATTGTACATGGGATTACGGGATTAGGCAGCTTCTGAAAAGGATCCTGTGAAGAAGGACAGAGATAATTAATACTACTAAACATGAAATTTTCACTTGAATACTCTTACCATGGTGTTGTTGTGAACACATTCCAGGAAAATGCAGCCTTTTAGTTTAATCAGAAATTAAAAATATGGGTTGCAGCAGGCTTTCTAGTTAAATCATCTATTATATCTGGCAAAGTAAACTCACACTATAATCAAGGACCAATTTACAGCAAGCATTTGCGTAAACTAACTGCCAATAACTTTTCTCTGCATGCTTAGATTAGAAATATTGATAATTTATTTAGTACAGAGTCTGAATTTACAGCCTGTCAGCCCGAGACAGCTTAACTTAAGCTGACTTAAAAGCCCCATGTAAATTCGTCGTTTTCGCGCGTCGAATTTGAAAATCACGTGACCCGGTCACGAGTCGACTTGATGCTCAAGTCGACTTGGCCATGTAAACAGGGTTACTGTCAATGATATTCAAGTAGGACACGTATGTTGGTATACCGTTTGTATTTTTTTTACTACGTGAACGTATTCTATAATGCTCAAGTTTATTACTAATGATGCTGCCAGGCATTTTAATGTTGAAGGAGGCTGATAAGTTATATATAAATATTGTTGCCAGAAGAGACTTTTTGTATTGAATACAAAGATTTACGATGAGGCGATGTGTTACAGGAACCGACAGCATGTTACATTGGTTTTGGGAAGCAGTAGATATGTTATGTTGGGTCATCGGCAATATCTGGAAATTACTACACCACGTGCGTCTACACCAACAAACGTGTGGGATTCGCACAATTGAATCACGATTTTCAAAATTACCCTGATTCCAAATGAAAGATATATGTTTGTATGTGGTTAATTAGAAAGTGGTGTATTCCTTGTACGGGAGACTGTGTATTATTTCAATGTAAATGTAACGCAAAAGAACTTGCGATGACTTGTTGGCGTTTTTTCCCAAGTTTATCGCTTTCATTGTGTCACGTATTCTTTTACGCCACGTTTATTTTCAGCTTTTGTTATTTCACCTTCCACCTGCTTAGTCAAATATTTTGTGTTGATTTTTATTTACCAAGTGTCTCCACCGCACGTTGATTTAATATCGCAGCGCTAGCTCCTTTCCTCTCACGTGACACGGGTAGGGCCAATGACTGGCAGGAGAAAACAGAAAAACTGGGCTGACACGAGACGCTAAGTGACATCGCGAGACAGACCGTTTTTGGCAGATTGTGATTCGTCTGTGGTATTTTTAGAGTTTTTATGAACAAGATATTATCAAAACGGTTGTGCTGGAACAGGCTTGTGGTTGGCCGTGAATGCAGCATCCTGAAAACCAAGGAGAGCGTTTATTTAAGCAGCGTACCGATGTTTCGTATAAATGTTTTCATTGAAGTTTCTTGCACTCAGATAAGTTGGTTGAAATAAACGTAGATTAAATGTCGACCTTACAAGTGAACTGATAGTTTAGTTGAGATGTATGTTGTGATGATTGAAGTAAAAGTTATATGTGCAAAAAAGCCATATAATTGCAAAACTGCAGACAGGGTGTGTACACGCACTGGGTAAAAGTTAGTTACGAAAAACCGTTATCATGTCCGGAGAGGTTTATATGATGACGTCACTATATTCTAATTTGGTCGATTATAGCATAAAATTGATGGAATTCAGGTTTGAATCAAGAGTAAAATTTGATTTGAATCAAGAGTTATAAGAAAACATGATTTTTTCCCGCCACCGGAACCATAACTGTAACTTCTGAAGCCACTGTTCCAGTCATTTTTATCCGACCATCCGGTGAGGTTGCTTGCAGACTCGCACGATGCTCGCCTGATACCGATACTGACCTCCGGTAATATCGCATACTCGTCTGAGGAACACTTTGTTGCAGTGGAGCCCCTTTGTAATTGCGAAGGCGTAGGATGCATCAAGAGTATATCCAATAGCACGGTCCGACACAAAAAAAAAATTTGAAAACGAAATTTTCGTTTTGAAATTTTGTTTTCAAATTTCCAATTTTTCGCATGGTGTCGCAAGAGGACTATGTAGATATGCGGTACAATTTGCCTTGATTTGGCGATTGATTCTTAGTTCTTAAACGATCTTATCATAGAAATACTGGATTACATCAACTGGCATTACAATCAAACCCAAATTGCGTGATTTAGCTGTAGGTGTAGCAAATGTTCGTCGGACACTTCGATTTAGGAAATATAAATTCTTGTTAATTGTCGCAATGGTGGACTAAATTAATTGATTTGCAATTTAGCAGACAAATACCACAGTCATGTAGCACACAATGCCGAAAAACTTCTCTTTATTTTGACGTATAGCGCGTAATAACCTTGTCTTTTACAGGTGATCGCATGTTAGTATTTACTTTTACATACAAGCGAATTGAAATTTAGCAGATATATACTGCAGCCACGTCAAGACGATCATTGAAAAACGTAATACGCTACATGTTTTATGTTTTTCTTGCCACACCAAAAAGCATTCATTAATTTGTTTTAGGAAGTAGCGGGGAATGAGAAAACGCTTGGTAGATGTTCGGTGTTGATTTTATGAAAACTTTTATAATGCACTATCAAAATGCCAAACAATCCTAGGTGAAAACTTTGGCGGAAACACGACGAACTACAATTTCTTTTGTAAACATCAAACGAAATCATAGTTTCCCTTTTGTAAACCAAATGTCAAGTTTGCAAACAAAATTTCCCTTTTGAGAACAAAATTTTGAGTTTGTAAATAAAATTTCACTTCTGTAAACAAAATTTTCTATTGCGAAAAAAATTAAAAAAAAAATTTCATATCGGAATAGTGTTGTTCAACTGATGGATAGACCCGTAAGAGCACTTTCATGAATGTTGCAGGTTTACTACTTCAGTGGATACAAGCTATATCAAATTCGAATCAACTGTTTTAAAGATAATCATCGAATATCTTACACATTTTTGTATGCATAGTGCTGAAATTCGCTGGGCTGTTTCATGTTCGTATCCACTATGAATTCTGCAAAGATGAATGCTGTATCTATCGTACTTTTAGAGTTGATAAGGGTCAAGGTGTTGAAAACGCGTCAAACCACCGTCATAGAATTTGCGCCCGTTTTAAGGCAAATCATCGAATATCCTACACATTTTTCGATGTACAGTGCTGAAATTCGCTGTAATGTTTAATGTTGGCATCCTCTAAGACTACTGCAAAGATTAATGTTGTGGCTTAAGTAGTTTTGGAGTTAATAAGGGTCAAGCTACTTGAAATTCTGGTTAGCGCCTGTTTCAACGATAATCATTCAATATCTAACACATTTTTGTATGCATAGTGCTAAAATTCGCTGGGCTGTTTCATGTTGATATCCACTATAAGTACTGCAAACATGAATGCTGTAGCTATCGTACTTTTAGAGTTGATAAGGGTCAAGATGTTTAAAACGCGTCAAACCACCGTCATAAAATTTGCGCCCGTTTTAAGGCAAATCATCGAATATTCTACACATTTTTCGATGTACAGTGCTGAAATTCGCTGTACTGTTTAATGTTGGCATCCTCTAATACTACTGCAAAGATTAATGTTGTGGCTTGAGTAGTTTTGGAGTTAATAAGGGTCAAGCTACTTGAAATTCTGATTAGCGCCTGTTTCAACGATAATCATTCAATATCTAACACATTGTTGTATGCATAGGACTGAAGTTCGCTGTGCTGTTTCATGTTGGTATCCACTATAAGTACTGCAAAGATTAATGTTGTGGCTTATGTAGTTTTGGAGTTAATAAGGGTCAAGCTACTTGAAATTCTGATTAGCGGCCTGTTTCAACGATAATCATTCAATATCTAACACATTGTTGTATGCATAGGACTGAAATTCGTAGTATTTGAGTTGATAATAAGGATCAAGCTGTTTAAAACGTCTATTCGTTTTCCAATTTAAAGTCAATGTAATTAAAAGCAAACGGTTTCCACAGTCCGATATCAAATGGACAGTAGTATCACGTTGCAAAATTTTATTAAAATTGAAGTTGAAACAAGCAAATAAACGGCTTGACGCGATTCAAAAAAGTTTGACCCATATTACATTTTAAAGTACGGAAGTTATAATAGTGATTTTTAAACTACACATGCAAGATACCAATAGCAAACAGCCCTGTGATTCTCAGCCTCATAAACAAAATAGTTTGTGAGTTATTGAATGATTTGCTCCAAAACGTGCGCCGTTCTAGGCGAATGACGCGTCTTAAAAAAGGTTGACCCTTATTTAATTTAAAAGTGCAAAAGCTACACTAGTCATTTTTGACCTACAGGTACAAGATACCAATAAGAAAAAGCCCAGCGATTCTCAGACTCATAAACAAAATAGTTTGTGATTTATTGAATGATTTGCTCCAAAACGTGCGCCGTTCTAGGTGATTGACACGTCTCAAAAAAGGTTGACCCTTATTCAATTCAAAACAAGTAGCAAGACTTTTCGAACCTAAGTATTCTCCATGGCGGTAACCTCGTTGGCCAGTGAACCAATCGGAAACGACATAAGTTTGCTGAGCAACACACATCACAACTGTCAAAAATCCCCAAAATTATGTAAATACATCAGAACTATTAAGCGTAAAGACTTTATTTGATGGAAAGTGAATAAAGAAAATTAATGTACAGCATAACACTCAGTACTAGCAAAATTATGAAAGCATTTGAAGGACTTTCTATAAAAGTGAACAAAGTCATTTACAGCAAACACTTGGTACCAGCAGAAATATTAAAGCATTTGAAGGCAATTTTTCTATAAGTGAACAAAGTCATTTACAGCGTACACTTGGTACCAGCAGAAACATTAAAGCATTTGAAGGCAATTTTAAGTGAACAAAGTCATTTACAGCAAACACTTGGTACCAGCAGAAAGATTAAAGCATTTGAAGGCAATTTTAAGTGAACAAAGTCATTTACAGCAAACACTTGGTACCAGCAGAAATATTAAAGCATTTGAAGGCAATTTTAAGTGAACAAAGTCATTTACAGCAAACACTTGGTATCAGCAGAAATATTAAAGCATTTGAAGGCAATTTTAAGTGAACAAAGTCATTTACAGCAAACACTTGGTACCAGCAGAAATATTAAAGCATTTGAAGGCAATTTTAAGTGAACAAAGTCATTTACAGCAAACACTTGGTACCAGCAGAAATATTAAAGCATTTGAAGGCAATTTTAAGTGTACAAAGTCATTTACAGCAAACACTTGGTACCAGCAGAAATATTAAAGCATTTGAAGGCAATTTTAAGTAAACTAAGTCATTTACAGCAAACACTTGGTACCAGCAGAAATATTAAAGCATTTGAAGGCAATTTTTCTATAAGTGAACAAAGTCATTTACAGCATACACTTGGTACTAGCAGAAACATTAAAGCATTTGAAGGCAATTTTAAGTGTACAAAGTCATTTACAGCAAACACTTGGTACCAGCAGAAATATTAAAGCATTTGAAGGCAATTTTAAGTGAACAAAGTCATTTACAGCAAACACTTGGTACCAGCAGAAATATTAAAGCATTTGAAGGCAATTTTAAGTGAACAAAGTCATTTACAGCAAACACTTGGTACCAGCAGAAATATTAAAGCATTTGAAGGCAATTTTAAGTAAACTAAGTCATTTACAGCAAACACTTGGTACCAGCAGAAATATTAAAGTATTTGAAGGCAATTTTAAGTAAACTAAGTCATTTACAGCAAACACTTGGTACCAGTAGAAATATTAAAGCATTTGAAGGCAATTTTTCTATAAGTGAACAAAGTCATTCACAGCGTACACTTGGTACCAGCAGAAATATTAAAGCATTTGAAGGCAATTTTAAGTAAACTAAGTCATTTACAGCATAACACTTGACAGAAATAATCAGACCATTCACACTCAAAAACGTTAATGTAAACTAACAACATTAATCAAAGGCTGAAATTGCATTTCATTGTTAGCTTTTTGGTTTTGATGGGGACATATTTGAGGCCTCTGAATCAGAATGTGTGCAGCTTGACCGACCTGTTCACAGAAAAAAAGCTTAAATTATGTACTGTTTCCCAGCATTCAAAAACAACTCATGATTCTATTATGCTTAACAAAATTAGAACTGATAATTCATTTTACCTTCATCTTTGGCAATTCTCCCTGCCTTGTAAAACAGTTTGTTTCCAGGCCAGCGAGCGAAGCACAAATCTTTCACCTTTATTTCTTCAAAGTGTTTTATTTTCTTTCGGCCTTCCGTTTTCAAATCTGTAATCCGGTAGATGTCAAGGCATTCACCATCATCCAAGAACACTACTCGAATAAACTTGACCTCTACAAAACAAAAAGCCAGACAAAGATAAACACTTTAACAATATTTTAGTAATTTGTTCGTATTCATTACCTTGCAAATCATCTTGTTGTTGTGATGGTGCTGGTTGAACATCTGTCAAAAACAATCAAAAGGTTAACCACATTTTATTTTGTCTTTAAACATTTAACTATACAGAGGCAATCAATAGTGCAAACCTTGCAAATCATCTTGTTGTTGTGATGGTGCTGGTTGAACATCTGTCAAAAACAATTGAAAGGTTAACCACATTTTATTTTGTCTTTAAACATTTAACTATACAGAGGCAATCAATAGTGCAAACCTTGCAAATCATCTTGTTGTTGTGATGGTGCTGGTTGAACATCTATCAAAAACAATCAAAAGGTTAACCACATTTTATTTTGTCTTTAAACATTTAACTATACAGAGGCAATCAATAGTGCAAACCTTGCAAATCATCTTGTTGTTGTGATGGTGCTGGTTGAACATCTGTCAAAAACAATTGAAAGGTTAACCACATTTTATTTTGTCTTTAAACATTTAACTATACAGAGGCAATCAATAGTGCAAACCTTGCAAATCATCTTGTTGTGATGGTGCTGGTTGAACATCTGTCAAAAACAATCAAAAGGTTAACCACATTTTATTTTGTCTTTAAACACTTAACTATGCAGAGGCAATCAATAGTGCAAACCTTGCAAATCATCTTGTTGTGATGGTGCTGGTTGAACATCTGTCAAAAACAATTGAAAGGTTAACCACATTTTATTTTGTCTTTAAACACTTAACTATGCAGAGGCAATCAATAGTGCAAACCTTGCAAATCATCTTGTTGTGATGGTGCTGGTTGAACATCTGTCAAAAACAATTGAAAGGTTAACCATATTTTATTTTGTCTTTAAACACTTAACTATGCAGAGGCAATCAATAGTGCAAACCTTGCAAATCATCTTGTTGTGATGGTGCTGGTTGAACATCTGTCAAAAACAATTGAAAGGTTAACCACATTTTATTTTGTCTTTAAACACTTAACTATGCAGAGGCAATCAATAGTGCAAACCTTGCAAATCATCTTGTTGTGATGGTGCTGGTTGAACATCTGTCAAAAACAATTGAAAGGTTAACCACATTTTATTTTGTCTTTAAACACTTAACTATGCAGAGGCAATCAATAGTGCAAACCTTGCAAATCATCTTGTTGTTGTGATGGTGCTGGTTGAACATCTGTCAAAAACAATTGAAAGGTTAACCATATTTTATTTTGTCTTTAAACATTTAACTATACAGAGGCAATCAATAGTGCAAACCTTGCAAATCATCTTGTTGTTGTGATGGTGCTGGTTGAACATCTGTCAAAAACAATTGAAAGGTTAACCATATTTTATTTTGTCTTTAAACATTTAACTATACAGAGGCAATCAATAGTGCAAACCTTGCAAATCATCTTGTTGTTGTGATGGTGCTGGTTGAACATCTGTCAAAAACAAATAAAAAGTTAACCATTCACTGAAGAAATATATTTAATATAATACAAATCACACACAACACTTACCAGATGTAGAGGCACGAGCCTCCAACAACAGTCGAGCCTTTTCAACCCTTCTGTGTGGGTGTTGTACATTATATACTTGGTCAGCAACAGCAAGTGAATGACCAGAGGCTTTTGCCACAGCAATTTGAACCTCTTTTGGCTCATCTGCCATCCATGTGTGTATGAGTTTTCGTACTTCAGTCGCCGTTAAAGATGTGTTTTCAAACACAAAAGGAATAACCTTTTTAAAAATTTTTGAAAATTCTGCATTTGTCATTTTAAATGAACCTGTTGCTGCTAAGTTTCTTGCTGACGTTGTTGGAAAAACTGGTGACTGCCCTGTAGGTTTTATCTTGTGATACATCCAAGCCAATTTACTGGTGGTTTCAATGTCTTGTAATTCAAGTGCATTTAAAACAATGCACGCCGGTTGCTTGTCCTTCTGGTCCACCACCAGAATTGAGTAATTGCCCTCGTCAGTTTTTTCATAGTCCTGGAGCTCTCTAATGAGGAGACCAATCATTACAGATGGTCTACAGCCTAGTCTGCATATCACCCTGCAGAAAATATCCCCATACAATAGTTGCAGGTTTTCGTTTCCAACTTGGGATTCAGACATGGCTCTAATTCTTGCAACTCTCTTGAATTCTTCGCTTTTTTCGTACTGTAGTATGGCATTATATGCATTTGATTTTATGTTGGACAACTTCTTTCTGGATTTTTCTTTAGTGTAAAATTCTCTTCTCTTTTTCTCTTTGTTTATGCGTGCATGCAGGTCCATTGTTTCCGAATGCACTAAATTTAAACATTTCTCGGAAATCAAATCAAACTGATTGTTTTTGTAAAATCTAAGGAAATTCAGTAATGTAGACAAATATGCAACTTTCGATGAAACTTGACCTTCACCTTTCAAATGTTGCTCTAAATTTTCAAAAATCTTTTGGGGGTTTTTAAATACTTCAATAGTTGGTATTAAAGTTCTTATTTGGTTGGCATTTGAGTGGGCCACTGCCTTGTCAACTCTTTTGCGTTTCCCTACTCCAAACTTTGATAAGTGCTCCTCATATTTAGTTATTACAGATTGCAAAGAACCAATCTGGGTCTTTGCAACAAGAGTTTGAAATTGCTTGGATTTGGTGTCGATTGTTTTATGTAAATTTTCATAATGCTTAGATAAATTCTTTACTGCCCTTCCGCAAATGGGACAGAAGTGTCCCTCAAAATTTTGATACTTTCCAATTCTGTTTTTCTTCGCCCTACTGGCATACAGGAATTCTGACTTGTCCATGTCTGGATGGTATGTTTTGTAGTGGTATGTGACATTTTTATACAGCTTATCACATGCATGGCATTCCCTCAAACCACTTGATGATTCTACAAAGTATATTAAACGTTACTGAAGGCATATCCAAAAATTTTACACGTATTTTACTTTAGTTTTTAATTGACTAACCTAGAATAAAATTTATGTAACTTATAAAGCATACTTTTTATGTTGCTTTCTGGGTTGAACATTTTTTTTGAGTGTTTGCGGTCTTTTCTCCTTTTATGGTGATATCGCTCAATTTTTTTTCTGCAAATTAGTGAAGTGGTAAAATCTTTGTTACATAACACAAGACATTAGCAAATTCTAACCTTTGGTCTTTTTTTGCTTTCCTGAAAAAAACAAAAACAACAGTATAAAATCTTGTAAACCTATTGATTCATTCAGACACTAATTATTCGCTGTTTCTCTATAGGAAGCAGGTTGCCAATTGTCTATTATTTAAAAATTTTAACAAACATTAATAGATAAAATATATTGCAAAACAAAAATGGCATGGTCGGGTATGTAACACAATTTTATCATAAGTCTGCTTAAAGTGTAAAAAAATGAAAGGTCAGGTAAAGTAATTTTGAGGTTTCCTCATGTTTGAAACTAATCAAATGATAAACACTCTAGCTTTTTTTTTATTTAGGATGTGAAGCTTTTCAACCTATTTAGGAGATTTAAAGACGTGTTAAATAGTTTTTAATGGAAACATGCAAACACAGTTGTTTGTGCAATTGTCACATAACTGGCATTTTAAAGTTTACACCATTGCATAAAGTTAGCAAAAATTTTTTTTCAGTTCTCATAAATGAATGAATGCAACTGTATTTTTTTTGTCTAAATCCTTAAACCAAAACCTCTTTTTAAATGTTGACCTAATCAACCTGACACAAAACAGATCAACTTAATAAAAATTTTTTACTGACGCAACTCTATTTTGTTATGTAACAGTAATGTCACAATGACTAGTTTTTGAAAAACGTTGAAGATTTTTTTTGGACACTTTTTGAAAATATGACATATTGTGCAGCATAGGACAATAAATTTACCACAAAAAATGGAAGTTTTGTTATAGAGCTTGTGTCCCCAATTAAAAATGGTTAAGTCCCCCCTCCCCCCGACTGATGTAAACAGCATGTAAAAAGTAACAAAACACTTACCATTTCAGAAATTGTTGGTATTGTTTATAGTCACTGCTACTGCTGCTGGAGGAACTACTGCTACTGCTTTCTTCAGTAGAGTCATCAGATGACGATGATAAACTTGAATAAAAAGAAAATACATGTTTACATCACCCAACGGTTTTCAGAAGTTAAAAGCACTAGTAATCATATATTTACCAATATAAGCTATCCTCATCACTGCTGCTATCAGAAAACTGTAGGGTTCTGTTAAAAAATTAAAATTATAAAGTAAACAACCCAATTTTCTTTTATTTCTGCAACACCAAGATTGTTAAAGAAGCCAAAAACCATTCTTAGATGAGGGAGTTAAAAACATTTTTTTTAAAGTTTTACCACTGATCAGAAGCCAAGACAACTGATAAGAAGCCAATAAACGTTGTATATACCTTTTATGTTTCTTTGAAGCTTTTTCATCCTTCTTATAGTCTCTAAAAATGATAATAAAATAAATTACACCACAAGAGTGAAAAATGCAATAAATTACACAGCAAGTAAAATAAAATAAAATAAATTACACAGCAAGAGCGAAAAATGCTATGAAAAAAAGTGCCCAAAACATAAAATTTTGTGAAAATATGAATGAAAAGGGCTTTAAACAACTTGTGTAAAATGCACATTAAATTCATTATCTAAACCAGGGGTTCTTAAAGTGGGGAGGGGGGTGTAGATGCTTGGCAAGGGGGAGCGCAAACATTTTCAAAAATGACCAATCAGCGTTCCATTTGTATTTAGTATTTCCATGCAAAGAAACCTTTGTTTAAATGTTTGAAAGATTATGATGTTTGTCCCTCTTTACATCAGTTTTGTTACAATGGTAACTGTGTACCAAAATTGATCATTATATTGTCGAAAATAGTTTTGCTACCTTTATCTGCGGCAAATATTTAAAGATATCGAAGTTTAGAAAAAAAGAGCAGTGCAGAGTATTTGCAGATTGTTTCGTTTCAAAAATGCAGTCACATCCCTCCCATTGACAAACGTTAAAAAAAGCTTGTTTTTGAATTGCGCATTTTTTAAGTTGTCGGACTAAGAGGGGGGCAAGATTTGACTAGTAAGGGGGCGCGACCAAAATAGTTTAAGAACCACTAATCTAATTACTACTTATAGTTACAGCCGCGGTTACGCTGTGTGAATCTCAAGATGTGCGTTCTGCGTTGTTACAGCGAACATTTGGGGCAGTGCATAAAAGTGACAAAATAATAATGTTCCGGGCCAGAGAATTTTTTAAATTGGTGTAGAACAAGCTTACAACATATAAATCACGTTATCATTGCATTTTTTTAAACACCTATGAAGTATAATCGCAACGCAATGGGTTTGACCGTGATCAAAATGAATAGTTACATAATGCGTAGATAGCGAGCATTTGGGCGCTGCATACAAGTGTCAATTTAATGATGTTCCGGGTCATAGAATGTTCAAAAAAATGGTGAAGAATAAGCACAGAACATGTACATTACATTATTGTTGAGTTTTTTAAACACCTATAAGTGTATCGCAACGAAATGTGTTTGACCGCGGTCACCAATCAACTGCATCGTAAATGCTACGACTTACATAAATAACTCGCATTCGTAATAGCTAATTGTTACGTCATGTGTGAAACACAATTATAGAAAAAAGATTTTTCGCACAAAAGACTGTGATCTTCATAGTATTAAAAATTTTTCATGCGGTCCACACGCTATTGTTGATAAAATTTTTTAAATAAATTCGGTTAACCGAAGCTTCGATACATCACTACCAAAACTTAACATCAACTTAAAACACACAAAAGTTAAAATTAAAGAACAAGCATTTTTTCAAAAAAAAAAAGTTAATTAAGCTTACTTGGCAAACAACTTTCTCCTTCTGAAATTGTCCATTTCGCCCTCCGCTGAACCACGTAACTTTGACAAAGAAAAACTGTGCCGAACAAAGATTTTGAAATCAATGTAGCCGAAAATAATTTGACATAAAACCTTCTTTCATTTGAGTGAATAACTATTGGTTACAGAATAAAGCGTCAATTTAAAAAAAAAAAAAAAAAAATAAACTGTTAAAAGATTTTTCATTCAAATATCTTCAGGGCTCAATCTACCCAGAAATAATAACAATTGCACTACTGCCGCGGCGCTGAATTATTCTTTTTCTGGTACGGCTTATTTGCTTGACTAACACTGATCTTTGGTGCGGTTTCGAAATGCGCTTCAGCTTTCGTTCTTATGCGTTTTATACAAAAAATTTTCATTTTTTTTAAACAGCTAACAGCTTTAAATAACTAACACCAACACTGTTACGACGCACTAGTTAAATTCCAACACAGTGGGGCAACGCAAAAACAACTTGCAATGTAGGTCGAGTCGCAGCTGGGCATCTAAGCCCAGGGACAACCAGACGCCTAATAAACTGCATAAACGATCGAAACCTGCACGGTTGAAGGGACGCCTGTTTACTTGTAATGAAAACAATCACAACTTTGCTTTACTTCAAAGTAAACATTAAATTTACGCAGATTTATCGTCGGCTGAGAAAATTGCAAACGTTATTCGAAAAGAAATTATAATTCGAAACCAAAATTTGCGTTTCCAACGCCCTGGTTGTTGGGAAACATGATTACTTGTAAATAACTGATGTTCGTGCGATCCATTTTGGAATTGTTTCGAAACACGCCTTAGTGTTCGTTGTTCTGTTAAATATTATAAAAACAATTACAATTTTACTTTACTTCAAAGTAAATATTCAATTTACGCATAATTAGCGTAAACTTGACATTAAAATAAACTGCTTTTCACACAAATAACAACTTTAAACTTTCGAATAGCAACATGCAGTTCGTGGATTGTTATTATTGTAAATCTATGACGTAATTATGTAACAATTTTATTGATAAACATAAGTGGTGTGATATTTTAGTAATTTATTGGCGGAACCCAAACCAACTTGCATTTCGTTGTTAAATCAAAACTAAATTTGGTTTGCATGCATTTTTCAAACGGGAATTCAAATGAGATCTACGTGCGGAACATTTTGGAACTGTTCGAAACAGGCTTTTATTGTTTTTTTTCTTTTGTTCACAAAACATGTTCAATATTGCATGACGTTTTTGTAAATTGAAATAGTGGCTAACAGCCTTGTAAAACCATCACCAACACTGTTACGACGCACTAGTTAATTTCCAACACAGTGGGGCAACGCAAAAATAACTTGCAATGTAGGTCGAGTCGCAGCTGGGCATCTAATGAGAAAAAAGCCCAGGGACAACCAGACGCCTAATAAACTGCATAAACGATCGAAACCTGCACGGTTGAAAGGACGCCTGACTACTTGTAATGAAAACAATCACAACTTTGCTTATCAAAGTAAACATTAAATTTACGCAGATTTTACGTTGGCTGAGAAAATTGCAGACGTTTCTCGAAAAGAAATTATAATTCGAAGTTATAAACCATTTCGTTTTCAAACCTAACACGAAAACAAAATTTCCTTTTGCAAACGTTATTCGAAACGAAATTTTGTTTTCGAAACCAAAAATTCGTTTCCAATTCCCCTTTGCGGCACACGGTCAGATTCGTATGTGAAACAAGATCTTTCACCATCTTTTGGCGTAAATAGTGCAGGATTCACTTTATCACGACGAACAATCACGATTTTCTTTACTTAGATGTAAAACCCGCGAAATTTCGCTTATGTAGTGCGTGGTGATAATGTTATCACTGAAATAAACAGTTTTCTACGTAAATAACATCATTACACATTACAGTCGCATAAAACAACTCGAGTATTTCGAAAATGTCACACAATTGTGTCGCAATTTCATTTAAGTCTAGTAATATTCAACTAATTTCTTAGGGGAACCCAAACCAACTTCTATTTCGTTTTCAAACCTAACACGAAAACGAAATTTCCTTTCGCAAACGTTATTCGAAACGAAATTTTGTTTTCGAAACCAAAATTTTGGTTTCCAATTCCCCTTTGCGGCACACAGTCAGATTCGTATGTGAAACAAGATCTTTCATCATCTTTTGGCGTAAATAGTGCAGGATTCACTTTATCACGACCAACAATCACGATTTTGCTTTACTTAGATGTAAAACCCGCGAAGTTTCGCATATTTAGTGTGTGGTGAGAATGTTATCATTGAAATAAACTGTTTTCTACGTAAATAACATCATTACACTTTACAGTCGCGAAAAACAACTCGAGTATTTCGAAAATGTCACACAATTGTGACGCAATTTCATTGAGGGCTTGTAATATTTAACTAATTTCTTGGGGGAACCCAAACAAACTTCTGTTTCGTTTTCAAACCTAACACGAAAACGAAATTTCCTTTTGCAAAGGTTATTCGAAACGAAATTTTGTTTCAAAAACCAAAATTTCGTTTCCAATTCCCCTTTGCGGCACACGGTCAGATTCGTATGTGAAACAAGATCTTTCATCATCTTTTGGCGTAAATAGTGCAGGATTCACTTTATCACGATGAACAATCACGATTTTGCTTTACTTAGATGTAAAACCCGCGAAGTTTCGCATATTTAGTGTGTGGTGAGAATGTTATCATTGAAATAAACTGTTTTCTACGTAAATAACATCATTACACATTGCAGACGCATAAAACAACTCGAGTATTTCGAAAATGTCACACAATTGTGTCGCAATTTCATTTAAGTCTAGTAATATTCAACTAATTTCTTAGGGGAACCCAAACCAACTTCTATTTCGTTTTCAAACCTAACACGAAAACGAAATTTCGTTTCGCAAACGTTATTCGAAACGAAATTTTGTTTTCGAAACCAAAATTTTCGTTTCCAATTCCCCTTTGCGGCACACGGTCAGATTCGTATGTGAAACAAGATCTTTCATCATCTTTTGGCGTAAATAGTGCAGGATTCACTTTATCACGACCAACAATCACGATTTTGCTTTACTTAGATGTAAAACCCGCGAAGTTTCGCATATTTAGTTTGTGGTGAGAATGTTATCATTGAAATAAACTGTTTTCTACGTAAATAACATCATTACACTTTACAGTCGCGTAAAACAACTCGAGTATTTCGAAAATGTCACACAATTGTGACGCAATTTCATTGAGGGCTTGTAATATTTAACTAATTTCTTCGGGGAACCCAAACCAACTTCTGTTTCGATTTCAAACCTAACACGAAAACGAAATTTCCTTTTGCAAAGGTTATTCGAAACGAACTTTTGTTTCAAAAACCAAAATTTCGTTTCCAATTCCCCTTTGCGGCACACGGTCAGATTCGTATGTGAAACAAGATCTTTCATCATCTTTTGGCGTAAATAGTGCAGGATTCACTTTATCACGATGATCAATCACGATTTTGCTTTACTTAGATGTAAAACCCGCGAAGTTTCGCTTATTTAGTGTGTGGTGAGAATGTTATCACTGAAATAAACTGTTTTCTACGTAAATAACATCATTACACATTGCAGTCGCATAAAACAACTCGAGTATTTCGAAAATGTCACACAATTGTGTCGCAATTTCATTTAAGTCTCGTAATATTCAACTAATTTCTTAGGGGAACCCAAACCAACTTCTATTTCGTTTTCAAACCTAACACGAAAACGAAATTTCGTTTCGCAAACGTTATTGGAAACGAAATTTTGTTTTCGAAACCAAAATTTTCGTTTCCAATTCCCCTTTGCGGCACACGGTCAGATTCGTATGTGAAACAAGATCTTTCATCATCTTTTGGCGTAAATAGTGCAGGATTCACTTTATCACGACGAACAATCACAATTTTCTTTACTTAGATGTAAAACCCGCGAAATTTCGCTTATGTAGTGCGTGGTGATAATGTTATCACTGAAATAAACTGTTTTCTACGTAAATAACATCATTACACATTACAGTCGCATAAAACAACTCGAGTATTTCGAAAATGTCACACAATTGTGTCGCAATTTCATTGATGGCTTGTAATATTTAACTAATTTCTTCGGGGGAACCCAAACCAACTTCTGTTTCGTTTTCAAACCTAACACGAAAACGAAATTTCCTTTTGCAAAGGTTTTTCGAAACGAAATTTTGTTTTAAAAACCAAAATTTCGTTTCCAATTCCCCTTTGCGGCACACGGTCAGATTCGTATGTGAAACAAGATCTTTCATCATCTTTTGGCGTAAATAGTGCAGGATTCACTTTATCACGATGAACAATCACGATTTTGCTTTACTTAGATGTAAAACCCGCGAAGTTTCGCATATTTAGTTTGTGGTGAGAATGTTATCATTGAAATAAACTGTTTTCTACGTAAATAACATCATTACACTTTACAGTCGCGTAAAACAACTCGAGTATTTCGAAAATGTCACACAATTGTGTCGCAATTTCATTGATGGCTTGTAATATTTAACTAATTTCTTGGGGGAACCCAAACCAACTTCTGTTTCGTTTTCAAACCTAACACGAAAACGAAATTTCCTTTTGCAAAGGTTTTTCGAAACGAAATTTTGCTTTAAAAACCAAAATTTCGTTTCCAATTCCCCTTTGCGGCACACGGTCAGATTCGTATGTGAAACAAGATCTTTCATCATCTTTTGGCGTAAATAGTGCAGGATTCACTTTATCACGATGAACAATCACGATTTTGCTTTACTTAGATGTAAAACCCGCGAAGTTTCGCTTATTTAGTGTGTGGTGAGAATGTTATCACTGAAATAAACTGTTTTCTACGTAAATAACATCATTACACATTACAGTCGCATAAAACAACTCGAGTATTTCGAAAATGTCACACAATTGTGTCGCAATTTCATTTAAGTCTAGGAATATTCAACTAATTTCTTAGGGGAACCCAAACCAACTTCTATTTCGTTTTCAAACCTAACACGAAAACGAAATTTCGTTTCGCAAACGTTATTCGAAACGAAATTTTGTTTTCGAAACCAAAATTTTCGTTTCCAATTCCCCTTTGCGGCACACGGTCAGATTCGTATGTGAAACGAGATCTTTCATCATCTTTTGGCGTAAATAGTGCAGGATTCAATTTATCACGACCAACAATCACGATTTTGCTTTACTTAGATGTAAAACCCGCGAAGTTTCGCATATTTAGTTTGTGGTGAGAATGTTATCATTGAAATAAACTGTTTTCTACGTAAATAACATAATTACACTTTACAGTCGCGTAAAACAACTCGAGTATTTCGAAAATGTCACACAATTGTGACGCAATTTCATTGAGGGCTTGTAATATTTAACTAATTTCTTAGGGGAAACCAAACCAACTTCTGTTTCGTTTTCAAACCTAACACGAAAACGAAATTTCCTTTTGCAAAGGTTATTCGAAACGAAATTTTGTTTCAAAAACCAAAATTTCGTTTCCAATTCCACTTTGCGGCACACGGTCAGATTCGTATGTGAAACAAGATCTTTCATCATCTGAAATAAACTGTTTTCTACGTAAATAACATCATTACACATTACAGTCGCATAAAACAACTCTAGTATTTCGAAAATGTCACACAATTGTGACGCAATTTCATTGAGGGCTTGTAATATTTAACTAATTTCCTCGGGGAACCCAAACCAACTTCTATTTCGTTTTCAAACCTAACACGAAAACGAAATTTCCTTTTGCAAAGGTTTTTCGAAACGAAATTTTGTTTTTAAAACCAAAATTTCGTTTCCAATTCCCCTTTGCGGCACACGGTCAGATTCGTATGTGAAACAAGATCTTTCATCATCTTTTGGCGTAAATAGTGCAGGATTCACTTTATCACGATGATCAATCACGATTTTGCTTTACTTAGATGTAAAACCCGCGAAATTTCGCTAATGTAGTGCGTGGTGATAATGTTATCACTGAAATAAACTGTTTTCTACGTAAATAACATCATTACACATTACAGTCGCATAAAACAACTCGAATATTTCGAAAATGTCACACAATTGTGACGCAATTTAATTGAGGGCTTGTAATATTTAACTAATTTCATGGGGGAACCCAAACCAACTTCTGTTTCGTTTTCAAACCTAACACGAAAACGAAATTTCCTTTTGCAAAGGTTATTCCAAACGAAATTTTGTTTCAAAAACCAAAATTTCGTTTCCAATTCCCCTTTGCGGCACACGGTCAGATTCGTATGTGAAACAAGATCTTTCATCATCTGAAATAAACTGTTTTCTACGTAAATAACATCATTACACATTACAGTCGCATAAAACAACTCTAGTATTTCGAAAATGTCACACAATTGTGACGCAATTTCATTGAGGGCTTGTAATATTTAACTAATTTCTTGGAGGAACCCAAACCAACTTCTATTTCGTTTTCAAACCTAACACGAAAACGAAATTTCCTTTTGCAAAGGTTTTTCGAAACGAAATTTTGTTTTTAAAACCAAAATTTCGTTTCCAATTCCCCTTTGCGGCACACGGTCAGATTCGTATGTGAAACAAGATCTTTCATCATCTTTTGGCGTAAATAGTGCAGGATTCACTTTATCACGATGATCAATCACGATTTTGCTTTACTTAGATGTAAAACCCGCGAAATTTCGCTTATGTAGTGCGTGGTGATAATGTTATCACTGAAATAAACTGTTTTCTACGTAAATAACATCATTACACATTACAGTCGCATAAAACAACTCGAATATTTCGAAAATGTCACACAATTGTGACGCAATTTAATTGAGGGCTTGTAATGTTTAACTAATTTCATGGGGGAACCCAAACCAACTTCTATTTCGTTTTCAAACCTAACACGAAAACGAAATTTCGTTTTGCAAACGTTATTCGAAACGAAATTTTGTTTTCGAAACCAAAAATTTCGTTTCCAATTCCCCTTTGCGGCACACGGTCAGATTCGTATGTGAAACAAGATCTTTCATCATCTTTTGGCGTAAATAGTGCAGGATTCACTTTATCACGACGAACAATCACAATTTTCTTTACTTAGATGTAAAACCCGCGAAATTTCGCTTATGTAGTGCGTGGTGATAATGTTATCACTGAAATAAACTGTTTTCTACGTAAATAACATCATTACACATTACAGTCGCATAAAACAACTCGAGTATTTCGAAAATGTCACACAATTGTGTCGCAATTTCATTGATGGCTTGTAATATTTAACTAATTTCTTGGGGGAACCCAAACCAACTTCTGTTTCGTTTTCAAACCTAACACGAAAACGAAATTTCCTTTTGCAAAGGTTTTTCGAAACGAAATTTTGTTTTAAAAACCAAAATTTCGTTTCCAATTCCCCTTTGCGGCACACGGTCAGATTCGTATGTGAAACAAGATCTTTCATTATCTTTTGGCGTAAATAGTGCAGGATTCACTTTATCACGATGAACAATCACGATTTTGCTTTACTTAGATTTAAAACCCGCGAAGTTTCGCTTATTTAGTGTGTGGTGAGAATGTTATCACTGAAATAAACTGTTTTCTACGTAAATAACATCATTACACATTACAGTCGCATAAAACAACTCGAGTAATTCGAAAATGTCACACAATTGTGACGCAATTTCATTGAGGGCTTGTAATATTTAACTAATTTCTTGGGGGAACCCAAACCAACTTCTGTTTCGTTTTCAAACCTAACACGAAAACGAAATTTCCTTTGGCAAAGGTTATTCGAAACGAAATTTTGTTTTAAAAACCAAAATTTCGTTTCCAATTCCCCTTTGCGGCACACGGTCAGATTCGTATGTGAAACAAGATCTTTCATCATCTTTTGGCGTAAATAGTGCAGGATTCACTTTATCACGATGAACAATCACGATTTTGCTTTACTTGGATGTAAAACCCGCGAAGTTTCGCTTATTTAGTGTGTGGTGAGAATGTTATCACTGAAATAAACTGTTTTCTACGTAAATAACATCATTACACATTACAGTCGCATAAAACAACTCGAGTAATTCGAAAATGTCACACAATTGTGACGCAATTTCATTGTGGGCTTGTAATATTTAACTAATTTCTTGGGGGAACCCAAACCAACTTCTGTTTCGTTTTCAAACCTAACACGAAAACGAAATTTCCTTTTGCAAAGGTTATTCGAAACGAATTTTTGTTTTAAAAACCAAAATTTCGTTTCCAATTCCCCTTTGCGGCACACGGTCAGATTCGTATGTGAAACAAGATCTTTCATCATCTTTTGGCGTAAATAGTGCAGGATTCACTTTATCACGATGAACAATCACGATTTTGCTTTACTTGGATGTAAAACCCGCGAAATTTCGCTTATTTAGTGCGTGGTGATAATGTTATCACTGAAATAAACTGTTTTCTACGTAAATAACATCATTACACTTTACAGTCGCGTAAAACAACTCGAGTATTTCGAAATGGCACGCAATTGTGTCTCAATTTCATTTAAGTTTTGTAATATTAAACTAATTTCTTGGGGGAACCCAAACCAACTTCTATTTCGCTTTCAAACCTAACACGAAAACGAAATTTCGATTCGCAAACGTTATTCGAAACGAAATTTTGTTTTTAAAACCAAAATTTCGTTTCCAATTCCCCTTTGCGGCACACGGTCAGATTCGTATGTGAAACAAGATCTTTCATCATCTTTTGGCGTAAATAGTGCAGGATTCACTTTATCACGATGATCAATCACGATTTTGCTTTACTTAGATGTAAAACCCGCGAAATTTCGCTTATGTAGTGCGTGGTGATAATGTTATCACTGAAATAAACTGTTTTCTACGTAAATAACATCATTACACATTACAGTCGCATAAAACAACTCGAATATTTCGAAAATGTCAGACAATTGTGACGCAATTTAATTGAGGGCTTGTAATATTTAACTAATTTCATGGGGGAACCCAAACCAACTTCTATTTCGTTTTCAAACCTAATACGAAAACGAAATTTCGTTTTGCAAACGTTATTCGAAACGAAATTTTGTTTTCGAAACCAAAAATTTCGTTTCCAATTCCCCTTTGCGGCACACGGTCAGATTCGTATGTGAAACAAGATCTTTCACCATCTTTTGGCGTAAATAGTGCAGGATTCACTTTATCACGACGAACAATCACAATTTTCTTTACTTAGATGTAAAACCCGCGAAATTTCGCTTATGTAGTGCGTGGTGATAATGTTATCACTGAAATAAACTGTTTTCTACGTAAATAACATCATTACACATTACAGTCGCATAGAACAACTCGAGTAATTCGAAATGTCACACAATTGTGACGCAATTTCATTGTGGGCTTGTAATATTTAACTAATTTCTTGGGGGAACCCAAACCAACTTCTGTTTCGTTTTCAAACCTAACACGAAAACGAAATTTCCTTTTGCAAAGGTTATTCGAAACGAATTTTTGTTTTAAAAACCAAAATTTCGTTTCCAATTCCCCTTTGCGGCACACGGTCAGATTCGTATGTGAAACAAGATCTTTCATCATCTTTTGGCGTAAATAGTGCAGGATTCACTTTATCACGATGAACAATCACGATTTTGCTTTACTTGGATGTAAAACCCGCGAAATTTCGCTTATTTAGTGCGTGGTGATAATGTTATCACTGAAATAAACTGTTTTCTACGTAAATAACATCATTACACTTTACAGTCGCGTAAAACAACTCGAGTATTTCGAAATGGCACGCAATTGTGTCTCAATTTCATTTAAGTTTTGTAATATTAAACTAATTTCTTGGGGGAACCCAAACCAACTTCTATTTCGCTTTCAAACCTAACACGAAAACGAAATTTCGTTTCGCAAACGTTATTCGAAACGAAATTTTGTTTTAAAACCAAAATTTCGTTTCCAATTCCCCTTTGCGGCACACGGTCAGATTCGTATGTGAAACAAGATCTTTCATCATCTTTTGGCGTAAATAGTGCAGGATTCACTTTATCACGATGATCAATCACGATTTTGCTTTACTTAGATTTAAAACCCGCGAAGTTTCGCTTATTTAGTGTGTGGTGAGAATGTTATCACTGAAATAAACTGTTTTCTACGTAAATAACATCATTACACATTACAGTCGCATAAAACAACTCGAGTAATTCGAAAATGTCACACAATTGTGACGCAATTTCATTGAGGGCTTGTAATATTTAACTAATTTCTTGGGGGAACCCAAACCAACTTCTGTTTCGTTTTCAAACCTAACACGAAAACGAAA
Organism: Ascidia mentula; assembly: GCF_947561715.1. Classification (NCBI taxonomy): domain Eukaryota; kingdom Metazoa; phylum Chordata; class Ascidiacea; order Phlebobranchia; family Ascidiidae; genus Ascidia; species Ascidia mentula. The sequence continues at coordinate 15,381,499 of NC_138568.1, read as the reverse complement.
TTTCCTTTGGCAAAGGTTATTCGAAACGAAATTTTGTTTTAAAAACCAAAATTTCGTTTCCAATTCCCCTTTGCGGCACACGGTCAGATTCGTATGTGAAACAAGATCTTTCATCATCTTTTGGCGTAAATAGTGCAGGATTCACTTTATCACGATGAACAATCACGATTTTGCTTTACTTGGATGTAAAACCCGCGAAGTTTCGCTTATTTAGTGTGTGGTGAGAATGTTATCACTGAAATAAACTGTTTTCTACGTAAATAACATCATTACACATTACAGTCGCATAAAACAACTCGAGTAATTCGAAAATGTCACACAATTGTGACGCAATTTCATTGTGGGCTTGTAATATTTAACTAATTTCTTGGGGGAACCCAAACCAACTTCTGTTTCGTTTTCAAACCAAACACGAAAACGAAATTTCCTTTTGCAAAGGTTATTCGAAACGAATTTTTGTTTTAAAAACCAAAATTTCGTTTCCAATTCCCCTTTGCGGCACACGGTCAGATTCGTATGTGAAACAAGATCTTTCATCATCTTTTGGCGTAAATAGTGCAGGATTCACTTTATCACGATGAACAATCACGATTTTGCTTTACTTGGATGTAAAACCCGCGAAATTTCGCTTATTTAGTGCGTGGTGATAATGTTATCACTGAAATAAACTGTTTTCTACGTAAATAACATCATTACACTTTACAGTCGCGTAAAACAACTCGAGTATTTCGAAATGGCACGCAATTGTGTCTCAATTTCATTTAAGTTTTGTAATATTAAACTAATTTCTTGGGGGAACCCAAACCAACTTCTATTTCGCTTTCAAACCTAACACGAAAACGAAATTTCGATTCGCAAACGTTATTCGAAACGAAATTTTGTTTTTAAAACCAAAATTTCGTTTCCAATTCCCCTTTGCGGCACACGGTCAGATTCGTATGTGAAACAAGATCTTTCATCATCTTTTGGCGTAAATAGTGCAGGATTCACTTTATCACGATGATCAATCACGATTTTGCTTTACTTAGATGTAAAACCCGCGAAATTTCGCTTATGTAGTGCGTGGTGATAATGTTATCACTGAAATAAACTGTTTTCTACGTAAATAACATCATTACACATTACAGTCGCATAAAACAACTCGAATATTTCGAAAATGTCAGACAATTGTGACGCAATTTAATTGAGGGCTTGTAATATTTAACTAATTTCATGGGGGAACCCAAACCAACTTCTATTTCGTTTTCAAACCTAATACGAAAACGAAATTTCGTTTTGCAAACGTTATTCGAAACGAAATTTTGTTTTCGAAACCAAAAATTTCGTTTCCAATTCCCCTTTGCGGCACACGGTCAGATTCGTATGTGAAACAAGATCTTTCACCATCTTTTGGCGTAAATAGTGCAGGATTCACTTTATCACGACGAACAATCACAATTTTCTTTACTTAGATGTAAAACCCGCGAAATTTCGCTTATGTAGTGCGTGGTGATAATGTTATCACTGAAATAAACTGTTTTCTACGTAAATAACATCATTACACATTACAGTCGCATAGAACAACTCGAGTAATTCGAAATGTCACACAATTGTGACGCAATTTCATTGTGGGCTTGTAATATTTAACTAATTTCTTGGGGGAACCCAAACCAACTTCTGTTTCGTTTTCAAACCTAACACGAAAACGAAATTTCCTTTTGCAAAGGTTATTCGAAACGAATTTTTGTTTTAAAAACCAAAATTTCGTTTCCAATTCCCCTTTGCGGCACACGGTCAGATTCGTATGTGAAACAAGATCTTTCATCATCTTTTGGCGTAAATAGTGCAGGATTCACTTTATCACGATGAACAATCACGATTTTGCTTTACTTGGATGTAAAACCCGCGAAATTTCGCTTATTTAGTGCGTGGTGATAATGTTATCACTGAAATAAACTGTTTTCTACGTAAATAACATCATTACACTTTACAGTCGCGTAAAACAACTCGAGTATTTCGAAATGGCACGCAATTGTGTCTCAATTTCATTTAAGTTTTGTAATATTAAACTAATTTCTTGGGGGAACCCAAACCAACTTCTATTTCGCTTTCAAACCTAACACGAAAACGAAATTTCGTTTCGCAAACGTTATTCGAAACGAAATTTTGTTTTAAAACCAAAATTTCGTTTCCAATTCCCCTTTGCGGCACACGGTCAGATTCGTATGTGAAACAAGATCTTTCATCATCTTTTGGCGTAAATAGTGCAGGATTCACTTTATCACGATGATCAATCACGATTTTGCTTTACTTAGATGTAAAACCCGCGAAATTTCGCTTATGTAGTGCGTGGTGATAATGTTATCACTGAAATAAACTGTTTTCTACGTAAATAACATCATTACACATTACAGTCGCATAAAACAACTCGAATATTTCGAAAATGTCACATAATTGTGACGCAATTTAATTGAGGGCTTGTAATATTTAACTAATTTCATGGGGGAACCCAAACCAACTTCTATTTCGTTTTCAAACCTAACACGAAAACGAAATTTCGTTTTGCAAACGTTATTCGAAACGAAATTTTGTTTTCGAAACCAAAAATTTCGTTTCCAATTCCCCTTTGCGGCACACGGTCAGATTCGTATGTGAAACAAGATCTTTCACCATCTTTTGGCGTAAATAGTGCAGGATTCACTTTATCACGACGAACAATCACAATTTTCTTTACTTAGATGTAAAACCCGCGAAATTTCGCTTATGTAGTGCGTGGTGATAATGTTATCACTGAAATAAACTGTTTTCTACGTAAATAACATCATTACACATTACAGTCGCATAAAACAACTCGAGTATTTCGAAAATGTCACACAATTGTGTCGCAATTTCATTGATGGCTTGTAATATTTAACTAATTTCTTGGGGGAACCCAAACCAACTTCTGTTTCATTTTCAAACCTAACACGAAAACGAAATTTCCTTTTGCAAAGGTTTTTCGAAACGAAATTTTGTTTTAAAAACCAAAATTTCGTTTCCAATTCCCCTTTGCGGCACACGGTCAGATTCGTATGTGAAACAAGATCTTTCATTATCTTTTGGCGTAAATAGTGCAGGATTCACTTTATCACGATGAACAATCACGATTTTGCTTTACTTAGATTTAAAACCCGCGAAGTTTCGCTTATTTAGTGTGTGGTGAGAATGTTATCACTGAAATAAACTGTTTTCTACGTAAATAACATCATTACACATTACAGTCGCATAAAACAACTCGAGTAATTCGAAAATGTCACACAATTGTGACGCAATTTCATTGAGGGCTTGTAATATTTAACTAATTTCTTGGGGGAACCCAAACCAACTTCTGTTTCGTTTTCAAACCTAACACGAAAACGAAATTTCCTTTGGCAAAGGTTATTCGAAACGAAATTTTGTTTTAAAAACCTAAATTTCGTTTCCAATTCCCCTTTGCGGCACACGGTCAGATTCGTATGTGAAACAAGATCTTTTATCATCTTTTGGCGTAAATAGTGCAGGATTCACTTTATCACGATGAACAATCACGATTTTGCTTTACTTGGATGTAAAACCCGCGAAGTTTCGCTTATTTAGTGTGTGGTGAGAATGTTATCACTGAAATAAACTGTTTTCTACGTAAATAACATCATTACACATTACAGTCGCATAAAACAACTCGAGTAATTCGAAAATGTCACACAATTGTGACGCAATTTCATTGTGGGCTTGTAATATTTAACTAATTTCTTGGGGGAACCCAAACCAACTTCTGTTTCGTTTTCAAACCTAACACGAAAACGAAATTTCCTTTTGCAAAGGTTATTCGAAACGAATTTTTGTTTTAAAAACCAAAATTTCGTTTCCAATTCCCCTTTGCGGCACACGGTCAGATTCGTATGTGAAACAAGATCTTTCATCATCTTTTGGCGTAAATAGTGCAGGATTCACTTTATCACGATGAACAATCACGATTTTGCTTTACTTGGATGTAAAACCCGCGAAATTTCGCTTATTTAGTGCGTGGTGATAATGTTATCACTGAAATAAACTGTTTTCTACGTAAATAACATCATTACACTTTACAGTCGCGTAAAACAACTCGAGTATTTCGAAATGGCACGCAATTGTGTCTCAATTTCATTTAAGTTTTGTAATATTAAACTAATTTCTTGGGGGAACCCAAACCAACTTCTATTTCGCTTTCAAACCTAACACGAAAACGAAATTTCGTTTCGCAAACGTTATTCGAAACGAAATTTTGTTTTTAAAACCAAAATTTCGTTTCCAATTCCCCTTTGCGGCACACGGTCAGATTCGTATGTGAAACAAGATCTTTCATCATCTTTTGGCGTAAATAGTGCAGGATTCACTTTATCACGATGAACAATCACGATTTTGCTTTACTTGGATGTAAAACCCGCGAAATTTCGCTTATTTAGTGCGTGGTGATAATGTTATCACTGAAATCAACTGTTTTCTACGTAAATAACATCATTACACTTTACAGTCGCATAAAACAACTCGAGTATTTCGAAATGGCACGCAATTGTGTCTCAATTTCATTTAAGTTTTGTAATATTAAACTAATTTCTTGGGGGAACCCAAACCAACTTCTATTTCGCTTTCAAACCTAACACGAAAACGAAATTTCGTTTCGCAAACGTTAATCGAAACGAAAAAAAAACAAAATTTTGATTTTAAAATGCAAGTGTGTTTTGATACAAAATTTCCTCCAAACCGACATGTTTCGCTCAAGGGCATCATCAAGTGCCCATTAAATTACAATTTTTTTTTGTTTTTTAGCATTATGTTTTTACCCAAAATTTCGTTTTTGTATATCGTTTCGAAACGAAAAAGTGTCATACGAAACGAAATTTCGTTTTTCAAAACGAAAGTCAAAACGAAATGAAGAAACTCCATGCATTTAGATAGGCTGACCATGCCCATTGTCTCGATCATGACAGGTGCTTGGATCACGGGCAAGTAGAATACTCCGTCTCGATTAATGAGGGATTGATCGAGAACGAAGAAGGACGTCGTAAAGTAGTTCAAAACAATCGCCTCAAACAAACACGAGGGGAATGGGCGGACCAGACAGAGAGACGAGTAGAAGCAGATGAAGAGGTTAAAACATTGATGTCAATTAAAAGTACTAGTCATCACACGTTGATTTTTTTATAATGCAGGATTCGAGACACTTTTTCGTGCTGTTGGTGTTTTTAAATATTCGAAGTTTCAAACAAGTAATGCAAAGTGGGGTAAACCGTAGTGCTGAAACAGACTCGTGGTTAGTCATTAGCGCAGCGTCTTGTGGACGTGGATGTAAGCGTTGTTTCGAGAAGTACAACACTTGCATCCACAAACCGAATAACCTTGACCTCCAAGTGAGGACCTGTGCAATGGTACGATCCTGCCATATCATGCGAATGCATTAAAAACTTTTGCGTTTTTTTGTAACAATAAAGTTTTTTTGTACGATAAAATTACGTAAAGTTTTTCACTGCATTTTTCCTATAGTAAGTATGTTAATGATTATAATTAAAAGACGAATATGACTTCGCTTGATAAGGCTTTTTTCGTGACCTGGGCTTCTATATTATTTTGGGCTGCGTTTTTTACATTTCAAAAACCAAGGCTTATTTTGCATAAAGTTGCTTTGCTTTCCAATAATTTCATTCTTAAAGTAGCCTGTCTTCGCGTGTCACCAAAATTTATTCTCCAAATACAAGTAATATTTATCAGCAATAATCCAGTTTTTTGAAATTATTTTTTTCCTAATCTTTGTTTTTTTCCTCTTCAATATCTTCTACTATAGTTGGTGTCTCATCAACTTGTTGTGCCTCCACAAGCTTATCTTTATACTTGCTGTTGAAGAATCCAATCTAAGCAACAGCATATATATACATTTTCAAGCCACCTTTATCTTATATTTGCCGAGAGAAGTTAAATATAAGATTACTTACAATGATTATCTAATTGTGTGTGACACTTGTACATATAATTTATTTATTAAATTTAATTCCAAATTTCATTAACTCACCTTCCAACACACCAACACTACTATTGACAGTAAGGCTACTCCCCCGAGAATTGCACCGAGAATCGCCAAAATATCCGAGGTATCCCTCGACTGTGGTAGAGCATCTGGTGACTTGTTTGCTTTTATTGTGGTCGAAGCCTGACGTCACAAATTCAATAACATTTAGCTGGAATTGACCACATTTAGATTTCTAACAAAAATAAGCGAAGTGCCTAACAGAGCTATGTCACATCTATGTTGCAGTGTTTTTGACACCAATAAGGAAAGTTAACAGGGCTTTGTTACCAGGGCAACGTAATTCTTCATAGGATAAACCGGTGATGACGAAATGTTTAGCATCACGCTAGAAGTCGGCGAACTTTCCACGTTGTTCTGCAAAAAAACACACCAAGAACGAAACAATACTAAAAAAAGCAGTAGCTTTTTATACAGGATCAGCCTGGCTTATAAATCAGGAATATATATTTCGCCCCATGGGCATCTTCAGTTCCTTCAGTAAACACATTAAATGATATAAAAACGTCTGAAAAACAGCAACATTAGGCTGATCCTGTATAAAAAGCTACTGCTTTTTTTAGTATTATAAAATAAGTTGCAGTGATCGCTAGGCCTGCATCTGCAGTTTTGGGTAGATCCCAATATTTCAATTTTTGAAGAACGAAACAAAAAATGTTTGTATATTATTTTGTGGCATTTCAGTTCTCACCCCGGTAAATGAAGGCGCCCAGACGACGAAGCGAGCTTCTACAACCACGGACGTAAATGCTGTAAGATCAGTCACGTGACACAGTATTGTTTGGCATTTAACATTGGTGCAGTTCTGTTGACATAAAAACAAACTACTGCTGTCTTGTAGCATTGCTTTCAGGAGGTTTGTAACGTTTCTTGCAAGTTGAACGAAACACCAACAAGCATAATGTTTTCGTGCTCAACATATTACCGGTTTGAGTGGGATCGGTTTGGCATCAATTGGAGGAAAGCGAAGCTGGTGACTGAACCTCGTGTCGTTGGTCAGGGGAATACCCAACTTGTTGACCGCTGTATTCAGGTTGCAAACGCATCTCGCCGCGGGCTTGCAATAAAACAGAAGTTAGAGCTGAGGAAATATGCCTTTGTACTGACATGACTCAACGACATCAACATACCAAACACGTGAAGTGGTACAGGTAGAGAAGTTGGAAGCCATCTAAAGTCATGTCGGTCCACTGGAATGTAAGACCACCCGATGAAAGCAGTTGCGATCCCTTGTTGTAGATCTACATCAGCGTGGATCAAAATAAAAAAATTATATCACTTGTAGATATGTTGTATTTTCTTGTACTCTTACGAACCCTAAACGTATGTATGATTGTTGCAGGGAACACCGGATCCATGATTGATTGAATTGTGTTTCGTGAAGTTAATTGATTTGATTGGAAAAAGACAGTGTAGCTCGGGCTTTGACTGAAAAAAATATCGTTTTTTTCACATTGTCTGCAAAACTCCACATTACATGATTGTGTTACATTTTTTTTTATTTTTAATGGTAAAATGCTAATAAAAGTTATTGTTGATTTACTCTTGAGAAATTTGGTAATTCCTCAATGATAACCAAAAAAAAATTATCAATGTTAAAATAAAAACCTACTAACCTGGTTACAGCAAGGTTAACATCGTATTTAATGCTTCTTTCGTAGTTAAAATCGTTGTTAAATTTGTTCATATCCGTATGTTTTTCATATCTGGAATACATTTTCAAACCCACATTTAACTTGCCATTTTCCCACCGGTTAAAAATATTGATAGCAATAACCTATGTAATCATTGATACGGAAATTACGCAAAACCATCTTGTTACAACATGTTGTGCTGTGCTTTACTGTTGGACTGTGGAAAAGTTAATGAAAATGTGTTGCAGTTTACCCTGACAGGAGTTTTCCATGAATCGCCAGTTTGTCAACCGTAGCCCTCCTCGTGAGCGATTGAAGAGCGTAAAGAATTTCGACCTTACACTGTTCGGAATCGCACATATTAAAATTTTTGTCATTAAACTTCACTTCTTTTTATTGCGAAATGGTAATTAAGTATTTTGAGAATAATACAAATGCAATTTTCTTTTGCAAAATTTGCCATAAAAATGTATTATGACTTTACCCATCGTCCGTGTTTCGTTACTTTCAAAAGTAGGAATAATGTCAGACAAAAGTTACCTGATCACCACTGGACAGAAGCGAGATGGGTGATTTTAAAACGATCACCGTCTTTCTGTTTCCACTTTCACTCGGAAAAATATCCGCACAAGTGGAAAGAATCTAAACAAATGAACATGCCTTGTTTAAACTAACAGTGGCGTTAACTTTATTTGAATTGTCGAAACTCGTTAAGAGGCTATTCTTGTGAGTTTCAACGAACAGTCAATATTCAGAGTTTGACAATCTGTTAATTATTGCGAATAAACAGTTTTTAATAGTATTGCAAACCCCACAAAAAATTTTATTAGCTTTAGACATATTACAGCCAAAGGTTTTGCTAACCTGACTGACTCCAATCGATAGAGATGTAATTTCAAGCCTAACGGAGAAAGCGGGATCAGGTCCGTGGTTACTAATGGTAACTGCCAATGAAAATACGCTTTCACTACTCTTGATTACGTACGCTTGGGTGCTTTGTGGAATCCTGAAATATCATTTGGTTTCTGTTGCCTTTTTGCGGTCATTCAGAAAAGTAAAACAAACAGCTTACGAGTAAGAAACTTTTAACGCAAGATCGCCTTTGCACGTGTAGTTGTTTCCCTGACAACCGTTGTAAATCGTCCAATCAGCGTACGCGAAATGCTTTCCAAGGGTATCTGTCACGGGGGACATAACTTGTGCTTTGTGTTGGGGTGAAAAATCATAGCTGTAGGTCACCCTGATTGGTGTAGTTAAGCCGCCGATCCGTAAAAACTCGGGTGCCTGTTTGTTTTAAAGAGAAGGAGAATTTATTGTTGGCACTTAATCACATATTTACGCAATAAATCAATTAATATTTATTTTTACTGTGATCAAAATTACTGTGACTGTTTACTGCAGTTTTTGAGTAATATATGTTGTTTTCTCATGGGAGGGAAATGTTAAGTAGGACTTGTCAAACCTTTTCCTACTGCTACCCATAGTGATCTGCCTCTTTAACTTACATTGATGTGGACGCTGTAGTTTCTGCATGTCTCAGTCGAGGTAACAAATTGGGGAGCGGAAATACTGGCGTTACCTATCAGCACTATTCTTGATCCATCGATGCTGTTAGAAAGACTGTCGAGGGTAAGAGTTGTAACCATATCTGCACAAAAAACATCCCGTTGTTTACTCGAAGTGATGTTCTGCCAACCAACTAAGAAAATAGTACTTGCCAAAACCATCAAAGGAGCTGTGATCCCTGGTACTTGCGTTTAGACAAGTCTGAAACGCGGCACAAGGCATGGTGGTGTTATTTATGCATGTGGTTACGTCAATGACCGGACGATGTACCCGTACTTTGCATGAAACGTCTATCACCGGTCTTGCATGTAGTATTACTACAGTATCGCTGGAAGCAGCCCCAATCCACAAGTCAGGATAGTGGTTGTTGTCTACGTCTGTTCCCTGGCTTGGTCCGATTCCCGAAGAATATCCAAAGTTGTCCAATGATGGCGCAACAGTGCTTCCTTCGATTCTCTGTATAAAATACGCCGATGTCGTAAGGCCGTAATGCATTAGTTTGACAAACGGATTTTCGAAAATATCGCGGTTTCACAAAACTCTCATTCAGGCATACATTACTGTTTTGGCCCCGTGGGTATTTTATTGTGTAGTTGCTAAAACAGGCTGAAACAATTTCGCTGTGAAGTGGACTCCCTTGCGGTATTCATTGCGGAAGGCAGTTCTGACTCATGTTACAAATCATTCAACGTCTCAAACCTGTTTATATGAATTGGACAAGCTTTGGGCGCTGGAATAGTAAACGTACACAGCTCCACTTCCTGAAGACGTCAGTGTTTCTCCCGGGGCACCCACAATGACGTCATCGTAACCATTACGATCAACATCCCCTGGAGTTGCCATGGATAGACCAAAACGTGCCGTGTTAACGTTATTACCGACCAACATCATCGGAACGTATATGGAATTAACCTGTGAAATTTTTTTTCTTATTTTTACAAACCGATAAATTTTAGTACGATAGTTTTGTGTGGCTTTTTTTGCTGTTGCGTCTAATATCAAGTAAATTTACCATTTTCATGTAAATAAATTAACATTTCACCACAATTTAAATAAACTTGCAATTGTTATTGGCTAAAATGTTATTGGCTCTATTCCTTATAAATGATTTATTTAGATTAATAATGGCTGTATAGTCAACACTAAGCAGAAGTCTTGTCGGCTATTTAGCTGATATTGTCACAGGTAATCTTATAAAATGACAAATGTTTTATTTGAATTTTGCAGTGAGTAAACTGTCAAGGAACCTACCCATTGTAAAGGGCCCGGATAATGTGGATTGTTCATGTAAACGAAAACCCGACCATGGTCGTAGCCGACTTTGCCAGAAATGTTGATGCAAAGTTGTTGTGACCTTGTTATATACACTTTGAGGCAAATTACCAACGTTTTGCATGGACACTATTAGGTTAATTTGCGCACAAAAAATCGAGACTACAGACCATGGCGACGTCCTATTTGGTTGCTCGCTAACTAAATTAAATGACCAAACTGTCGCCTGGTTGAAACATGGAAACTGTGACGCTTGTTTAAGCTTTGTTAAATTAGACAGTCTTCATAAGGACTGCGGACCCCTTCTTCATCTCTTTTGCAGAAGAATTAGCACTACTGTATTTGAAACCATTAATTTAAAAAGTGACATGTGATGAAATAAAGGTAGACTTTGTAACTGTAAGGTCAACATTTACCTTTGTATGCCAAGCTCATCATTGCTCGAAACAAATTGCAAAACATTTAAAAAGTTTGGCTTAGTTCTTTCAGTTCCATGCTTTTCCGTCGATTGCTACGACTTGACTAGAAACTGATCACAGCAAAACCATTTAAACTATTTAGTTTCATGACAAAATGATTATTTGCATAAGAGTTTAACGATAACCTAAGCGACTCCCCAGGTTGAGGAACGCTGATTTAGTATAATTCGTATCATATCATAATTCCTATAAATATGTCTGTCGTACTGAACGGGATTATCCTAGGTTATTGTGGTTATTACATATTGTAGTTTACACAGAAGTGTTAAGCCAGGCAGGATCGCCCCACTGCGCAGACACCATCTACTTGGTGCCTTATAATTTCCGTCATTATGTTCACTGGCATAGCTGGATCCGCCACTTTATATGTAAATAGGATCTGAAAAAAACAGTTTCGTTTGTATCGTAAACTGAAACAAAATATCGAATAAAATCATTACAATGATTGTTTGTGCACAAGTAGCTAGTTTTTGGCAATCCAGTGTAAAATGGCATACCAAGTCAATCCGGGAAGGCTATTGGGCACTTGGATTGTCCACCGCCACATGTTTTCCTACTTGACCACCATTCGCTTATGTAGACGGAGTCGGCTTGTTTGCTTTGCAAATAAATCGGTGGAATTATGTTGACATAGCACTATTTTAGTAGGACAGCGCAGCACTCAGGTGTGGTTTTAGTGAGGCGGCATTTCATGTGCAAACTTTTCGTTGCTTGCTGTTGCATTCGTCGAAGAACAATGTAGGTAATAGCACGAACGAGCAATGTACAGTTTGTACAGTCTGAGACATTCTTGGTCGACAACCTATTACGCTTCCGGCTAAAGTTTCATCACAATGATTGTGGCCTGGAAACAACTTTTTTGATGTTTTGTTTCGTTGTTTTTCTTGACTTACATCATGTACTTTATACGGACACTGCAATGTGGACGAAAGATGGTTGGTTAAAAACACGTTGTATTTCACGAGTTTGTTTCAAACAGACGGAGATATCCTGTTCGATGCGTTTGCTTGGAACTGAATATAAGATGGTTTTCTGCTTGATTTGACCTTGCTCCCATTTTGGTCTGGCGTCAACACGACGGATCCTGCCCTCATCAGTCTTAAATCCACCCTCTGATAAAACCACGACTTCTACAAGGCCAGCGACTTTATGATATAATGTTTGTTGACATAGATTTATTGCAGCCATCAATCTACACATATCAGATTGAAAAGTTTGTTTAAAAATAAGCTGGACTAAATCACAGCAAATTAACCTAACTCTGCAACAAACATATTTGCAGACGTTTTATAGAAATGGAAATCAAAGTGAATATATTTATTTATTATCAACCTTTCTACTTCCTATAGGTTTACATCCGCCACGGCAATTAAACATATCCACATATTGTCGCAATAATATATGGATTCTACGCATTCTTCCTTTATTTTCTGGCATTTAAAACTGAGAGTTTCTAATCCACTGTCTTTCACACGTCTCAAAGACATCCTGTGAAACAAACGTCATTGTGTGAAATTAAAAATTCGAAATTATGACAAACGTTAAAAAGGATTTCCTCGGTTCATGCCGTCTACCATTGCACTCGCTTGTTCTCGTTATTTTTTTTCGTTTGTTGCAAATGCAAACTATTTGACATCTATAGAATTCCTCCGTCCCTGGGAAAACAAAACGTGAATGTGTAAAATGAATATATTTATACATTTAAACATCCCAACCGCTATAAATCTCACTCATATGCTCCGGTGTTATAATATTTAACATATCAAGACGCAACAAGCAATAACTTAAAACACATGTATTTTTGTAACTAATTTTGAAAGAAAAGCAATGATAATTATGTCTGGGGATTTATATGGTCAACTCACCATCAAATTTCCTCGGTTTTGACGAAATAAAATCCTTTCACCACCCTGCGACAATTTAGGTTTAAAAGTTAAAACAGCAGATAATATTATGAAAGTTAATAAAGAATATTCACAGGATTGGCAAATTGTTTTGTGGTGGCACGGATTAAAAGTGGATGTTGTAAAATAACTGTGTTCACTTTTTCCGTTTCGAAAGATGCATCGTATGAAGATTTTTTCAGCTTGGAAACCCTTGTCTTGTTTCAATTCGCTCTCAATTGTTTTAAGTGTGCCATTTCAACCACGACACAGCAAATAATCTTTTACAATCGAATATAAATATCCAACCCCATTCGTCCGAGACATTTTAACTCTCATCACTAACATTAATTACCCAAGAGACGTTGGTCGACAAAACTATTTTTTCCAGTTTACAAAACGTCAAACCCACGAAGTAGGGCCAAAATGGAAGTCACACACAGACTTGTGAATCGCCTGAACCATAATCATGAAGCGGACCCACAAGCTACCAACCAAACATAGAACGAACGACACTCGACTTCCGTCTTCCTCTTACTTCTATTATCGTTAATCAATAACATTGGCTCCATTCAGCTGCATGACATCCACAAAATAGGTAATTTCACATCATGCAAATGAAGCTACTGCTAAAGCAAACCTGTTGGCGAGCCTCTGCTTGCAGTTACTTCGAAACAGCTTTTGTAAATTTGTCGTGCAATTGTAAACAATTTATACGCCTCGGTGAACAAACAACTTGACGACAGTTAAACCCTCCCTCTTCTGCAGTCGATCAAAGTCCGTGGTCATCTGCATATTAAACGTTACGGTCGTTTTAGATAGAGCTGGCAACGGAGCTCAATGTTGGAATAATAAGAGACGAACTGCGAGTTGAAACGGGCCCTGCGTCATGTTGTTGAGTGGAAAGTAAATAAAATAGTCAGGGACAGATATGATTTGAAAGTAAATAAAGATATGTGACTTTCGGGAAATTCACGAGCTTGGTTTCCCTTTCAAGCTCGTTTACAGACAATCTTGCTGAACGTGGCCAAGTTTTGAGCACCCGTGGTGAGGAAGGACGATAAAAGAGCTGTGTGTCCAAGAAGAGGTTGCGTTCGATGTGATTTCCTGTTCACTAATGTACTGGTGATGTTGGCCGCGAACGTAGCAGCAAAAAGATTACTAAACGACGGAACATTGGAACAACGTTGCTCGTTGCTGTCACACATTGTAGATGTCTTCTTTGGTTCTGTATGCCACCTACCTTTGTTTCAGAGGTAATGCTTATCAATAAGATTTTTGTCACAGCCATTTGGTCTCCACTTTCCGTTGTGGTTGCAAACTTTATAACGGAGATGAACACTGGACGACATTTCAAACAACAACCGACTTAAACAGATAAGAAATTCCTCAACAAACTCATGAAGTGTGGTTGGAACTTGTACCTTATCAGAATTCACAAGTTCAAGAATACACACACTTTTACCCTCTCAACACTGTGTTTATTGATAACAACAACAAGTAGCACAAAATATTCGCAATCAGCAAACATTTAACACAACGATCAAATTTTGGTGAAAGCCGCGAAAGAACCAGCCGATATTGGATGCCAAACAGTAATTGATTGTTAGAAAAAAAAACTTCAAACGAAAAATCTTGCTGCTGGATATTTAAAGCAATGTTATCGATGGAATGTGAATTATGATGCGATTTACACAGAGAGTTTGTCCTGCCAAGAATTTTACGAATTCTTACTTGCTTTAAAACATATTTATGTACGACATAAAAAATACACAGGGCGAGGTTTATGTACAAGGCGTGTGAGAGGGGTTTTGAGGGGGTGTTTTAAACTTTTTTGGGTGATAATTGAAGGTAGCAGATTATATTTTCATCTGTTGATGGTTTGTATTCCATGAGTAGATTGCATGGAAAGTTTCAAACATCGTAACATCAAATTTACAAATAGGCCTCAACGTTGATCCAGAAACAAAATGTAGTAAGGTAGTCACGGGAAGCAAAATGAATCACTGTATCATTATTTACAGAGCAGTTTCTGCTTCAACCACATGTAAGTTTTCCCGGTTAGCAACCACAACCACATTTTCTTGTTGCTCTTCCTGTGCTTGACGTCTGAAAACGGCGCGTAGGCCATCCCGGACTCTATCATAAAGTAGTTTCGGGGCATTGGAATAGATGAGGGGATTTAGAGAGCTGTTGATGGGGAGCAGGATGATTGCTGACACAGCGTACATCACTGGAGGCATAGGGAATCCACCGCAATTTACAAATGCCATGATGGAAATTGGAACCCAGCAGAGAAAATCAGTAATTATGAGGCGGGGGATTTTCTTTTGCATTTCTGCTGAAACAAACAGCATTAATGGTATAATATCTATGCAAACACGAATGTGTTTACCTTTGTTTTGTGTTGCAGCCCTTTCATCTCTTGGTCCTTCGTTCACTTGCCTGGCACTGGCAGTTGACTTCTTGTAAATCCAAAAATAAGTAACTGCCACAAACATGAAGGCCAGGAAGTTAAGAGTAATAATAGCGATTGAATATCCCCATGCCTTGTCGTTGGTCGTTACATACAGTTTGCTGATGCAAACACTGCTACTGCTGTAATATCTACTTATAAACAATTTTCAAGCGATAAAATTTAAGATTTTGCGCGAACAAAAAACAGACCCCAAATATCCAGAAATATCAAACAACTCAGTGTAATTGTAATCCTCTAGAATATCCATAAAATCCGTCCAGGAATTAGCATCATTTACTCGCATCAGGGCAGTGTTGAGTACTTGGGAATCGTTGCTTGTGAAATTGTGTTGAAAAGTTACAAATCGATCCATGAAGTTATTCATGCCTGTACACGCAACGATTTAATGTCATTTGTAACTAGTTTTACCATATCTTACTAGAAAAGTCGACTGCAACATTGTCAAAAAACGGATTGTCATTCATCCAAGCTTTGGTTTCGAACAAATGTTGTAGTTGAGTTGTGAGTGGAATAAAAGCAATTGTAAACGAGAATGCCCAGGAGAGGATAATGGAAAGGATGACTGTTTTCAATTCCGGTTTCAAGGATGCATTGAATGGCTGAAACAAAAGAAAACATTCAAGAGTTTTCATTACAAACAATAAATTTGCAAGCTTGGTAGTTATTTCAAATCGAGGGATGGGGAAAATTGTTCCTCTTTCTCTCTGTAGTTCCTAAATTAGGCAAAACTAAGTCATTTTAACAATATTCGTTACACTTTCGATTCTCATGTCAGGTTTAGAATCCAGAGATAGCTGTGAGTGTGATAATAAATAGGTTTCTGGAGATAAAAGATTTCCAGAGAGAAAGATATTATAAAATTCTGGAACAGACCCTCACCGGTTCAACGAAATTGGCAATAGCTGACTTAACCAAATACAATTGTTTCACTTACGTTTTTTACTGCATAGAGTCGGAATATGGTCAACAGAACCATTGTAAACGCCGATGTTTCGCTTGAAAGCAAAACCAAGACACCCATTGTGGTGCAACTTTCGCTTGATCTCCAAATAAGGTCATTGGCACAATAATTTCCGGAATATCTGACACCAGCTGCTCCCAGCATTATCAGATGAACTCCCATGAGTAGATCGGAAACGGATAGATTCAAAACGAGCAGATGGTTTGTGCGAAATGCAGCAGATTGTGATTCTGTCGTTGCCAACGTTTTGCCTTCCATCACAATGACAACCTCAAAACAAATTAAAGTAATATAACACGTGTTCTTTGAAAATGAAAGCCAAAGCTAAAATGCTGTTAATCATTAGTAAACGTTTCGAACACTAACTGCGTTCATCATCAGTACTACAATGAGTGCATGCAAGAAAAGCGTCGGGGTAATAAAGGACTGAGCAGGCAGAAGGGAAACAGCAGCAGCAACGCTTAATAGGTACCAATATAACATCTAGGTCCGTACTGCAGCATGACACATTGCTAATGATGACGTCGCTGCTGTGCTTCCATGTTGTTGTCACGTAACATGCCTTTGGCTTGTTGCGCGTTGTTGCTGCTGCTGTTTCCCTTCTGCCTGCTCAGTCCTTTATTACCCCGACGCTTTTCTTGCATGCACTCATTGTAGTACTGATGATGAACGCAGTTAGCGTTCGAAACGTTTGCTAATGATTAACAGCATTTTAGCTTTGGCTTTCATTTACACGTGTTCTTATTGTGCAACAAAGACAAAACAAACTTAGTTTAATTTACCAAATTTCCGGTAATGGCGAGCATCCCCATTATCCACACAATGGCTCGTAGAAATGGGTTTGCAATCAACTCGTATCGTGATGAAAATATGTTTTCGGTGATCACTTTTGTGTTTGTTGGGCACTCGTCTGACCAATCAGAGCAGTCGCCGATTCCATTGAATTTCTACATGGAGTAAATTAAAGAAAAATTTGTAGTTATATTGGTCACATTGGCGTCTGTATACAGCATATTGCGAAATTACTGTTTTCTGTGCAATTTCTGAATAACGGAACTATGGAAATTGGACTAAAAAAATGTGTACTGCAATATGTACGTGTAGTATTGTGTACGTGGAAGGCGTATGGCTCGCTAATTGGCCAGAAAGCTGACGACAAAAATAAGAATTAATTTTTAAACTGACAGTTCTCATCTGGTGCAAACGTTGAGTTGTGCTTGTGTGGTTAGGTGTAAAGAACATGATTTGTGCAGTGGGCACTTTGTTGTTTGGTATTCGTGCTTTTACCTTTGGGTGCTTCTAAAGATTTATTCACATTGACGTCATTTTAATTAATAATGAAAGTAGTCGCCTCCGTATTTCGGCTCCCAACTTTTGCTTTGACGCTGAATCGTTGATGCAGGGTGAACTGAGCGTTTACCATAGTTGGGGTTGGGAAATTAAGCGCCCAAAAACAGAGAAAGGGACTTTCTAAATCGGTCCTAAAACTTCCATACCCGCCCTCCCAGTAACTTTAGTCCGAATTCGGGTTCGTTGAATTAATTTCGGTCACAATAGTAACATGCACGGAATCAAAACATCTTTGCCACAGGACACAAAATTTTAGATATTGTTAACATGTGTTTACCTTCTCCTTCTTAACGAACAATGGATTTTTGTTTTCGCAATAAAACCTTTTGTCCTTTGTGCAGTTTATTTCGTCACTTTGATCATCGCAATTAATCGTGAGGTCACAAACATCCGATTTGTTTATAGAAATCTGTCACAGAAATCTGGGGAATACTTAAACCGTCTTTGTGGTTAACTGTGTGCGATTCTACAAAGGGCAAAAGATTCTACAAAGGGCATTATGACAAACAATACTGAACAACAGAAACCGATACCTTTGCCTTTTATAGTTAAAATACAGCTTTGGAGTTATTTTACTCTAACTCTTGCAATTAGGTTGTCTTCAATTTTTTCTGGTTTTGCTGACAAGCAATAACTTTACTTTGGCTCCATTTAACGTTGGACAGTAGAATCTTCCTTCCTTTGTGCAGTTTTGTTCTGGATATTCGTCACTTTCATCCTTGCAATCGATAAAACCGTCGCATACTTTAGACATAGGAATATTGAGAAGTCCGTCTTTTGTGTCGCAGTGTTTCCGATGTTTGCAAAGTTGAGGATCTTCATCGTGGTCGAAGTCGGCCATCGAACCATCGCAATCCTGTTTCCCATCGCACAGTAGTTTGTTGTCGAAGTTCCCCAACCTCAAACCCCCCCGCCACATCATTTCACCCTGTGCAAAACACATCACATGGTTCCTGGTATGTTTTTGTGCGAATGATTTGTTGCTCATGCTGGAAGGAATATTTTTGTTATTATTTTAAACGAATCTTTTTTTAGTTATTGTAAGGCTTGTCAGAATTTCGTGGCTTTTACATTAGGCTTTATCAATAGTAAGTTTTGAAACAGATTTCCCTGCTACAAAATCTGTGAATCCGGTGGCGACAAAGCAACAGTGATCGTAAACATTTTGCTTACAAATTCAATTTGTCAGGTAACAGTGGCCATGTGGGACACCTAGAAATGTCCAACGACACATCGACAGCATGACAGCAAACTGGTTCGAGACTTTTATACCTGGGATTGTCATTTACTACAAGATGTTTACTTTTTTAAGTTTAGTTGAAGTTTATTTCGTCAACCCTGGTAAAAAACAAAGAAAATAGCAAAATAAGCTTAACGAATAAATACAATTTGTGACGAAAGCGAGAATTAATTCTAAAACGTGTGGAATGTGACGTCGAAATTGACTTTTCACGCGACTCCTCTTCCCAACTCTCGCCGTGGTCGCAGTGCTTTGAGTACCCACAAAGGTCTGCCCTTTGATTTTATGCCAATTGTTAAAAATGTAGGTATCACAACTCAGTACTACATGCCGTGTTGGGTGGTTTAGTGCAATCCCAAATAACAAATAAGTTCCACGCATGTCAACCTTGCAAAGGAAACGTCTGGGGAACACGGTACAAGCAAGAGTTCCAACTGTTAACGACCTTAAAGGTATTTCTTTAGTTATGTAATAGGATTTTCTAAATAATTATTATCACGTATAAGTCTTGCTCCAAGTTTTGCAAAATAAAACATTTTTTTTAGTGTTTTAGAATGAGCAATCTTGCATGCGAAACTAGTTTTACTCGCCACCACATCCCATAGTCAGTTTTAAACAATGGAGTGGAATTCCAATCTTCGAGATTTTGAGATTTAAGTACATTACAAACAGTTAACAAATGTGCAATGTGTCAAAGAGAGCGAACAACCTTCCATGATGATAAGCAATGTGATTGAAACTACCTAAGAGGTAATATCTCGCGATAAAAGTATTCAAACCAATCCGTAACGATATTACGGGGATCTTTGTGAGATGCGGCAGAGGTCATATCCACCCTAGGGTACCCGAATGCAACGCGCTTTGGAGGAATTAGTTGAACCGTGTGTTTTGTAGCAACGGAGTATGTGTAATGTGTGATGTCACTGAACATTGCCCACCCGAATATAACAACGTCTGTACAACGTAATCTTCCTACATGCAAAAGTGCTTTGAAGTGATCGCAATGGCGTCACAGACAGAACAAATATTTACGTTTATACTGGACTTTGCAAGTGAGTAAGTACATTTTGTTGGTAAGAATCTACAAACGTACGTAAACATATAAACCACTTATTTCCGACAAAATAATAAGTTATGTATTGTCACTTACGAAACACCACCACACCCCCTGTATGTAGTTGGTTGTTGTTGTTGTTGTTGTTGTTGAGCAGTCGTTCTTCACTTCCTCATCAACGCTGAAAATATTTCACTGTTTCGCGTTTATTTTATAATTAAAAACTTATTTAAATGCAGATAATATTTACTTACGACTCCTGTAGTAATTAAACAAACGTTTTTACCACACATACATGGGAATTCAGCGTAGAACTGACCCAAAATTACGAAAAGAAGTTTAACCTCCAAACACCTGCTGCACTCGACTGAAGCAAAAATGCCTCACACTGGATTTGTTACAACATCTTGTCATAACATCAATAGTATGTCAAGAAATATAAACAATACCAAAGATTCGCTTTATCCCAATTGGTTTTAAAACACAGTAGCTGAAGAACAGACAAACATACTGAAAACACTTTAACCGAACAACTAAAACTATCAACTGAGCATTGAGCAAATTTCCAATGATTGGTCGCTCATTATTGAAACACTGTTACGTCATAAAGGTTGCCGGCTTTTAGTGCCCAGATATGGGATGACTTGCATTTAAGGTCTTTTTTCGACTTCAATACTTTGTAATCGGATCAAAAATTTCTTTGACAGTAACTTACACTATTACAAGTCATAGATTTCTGGTGACTCAATGGATGTCAGTGCTTTCAAACAAACGAATAAACTAATGCTTTATCACTTACTAATGAAACTTGCCACAATCTTTGGTTTTCCCAGGTTGACAAAAACATTCGTCACTTTTATCGGGACAGTCGATGGCGTCATCACACACACTTGACCTTGAGATGATCATGGGGTCATTTGTACATTGAAAACATGAACGATGATTAAATGTCTGAGAACTTCGAATGTCTCTGCAAATGACACAAGTCCATTCTGTCTTATCTTAACAGGTAGGTATTTTTAACCAACCACAACAATTCACAAATACCTGACATCTCCATTCTCCGAGGTGTAACACAAATCAGATTTATCATCACAATCGGCAATGCCGTCCCATAGAAACATCTGCGGAAGATTGCATTTTCTGCCATTCCGAACACATTTGAATCCATGTCCATTATTCCAGTGTTGGAAAGCTGGGCAGTCATTGCAAGGATCGCCATCACAAAGAGTCGAACGTTTCCAACAAGCTAAATTCGGACACTGGAAGTGGAAGGGGCAGAGGTACTCACATGGGGAATTCCCCGGACAATGAGCAAGCTTTTCACAGAATTCATTTTTCGAGTTACAGGAATTGTTGGTTTGATCCATTGTGTTGTAACAGACCTCATTATCGTCGAAACAATTACAACGTGGTTTTGAACTAAATAAAATTAATAGATAATTTGCATCAACGAAATAAAAGGTCTTTTCAAAACTACCCGAAATACCCTTTATTTTTATTGCTGCACTGCTGAGGGAATTTCCCATTACAACCGCATTCATCACTCATATCAGGGCAATCTATGACGTCATCACAAACACTTGACCTTGAGATGATCATGGGGTCATTTGTACATTGGAAACACAATTGTTCGTTCAGGGATGAATAAGCACGAATATCTCTGCAATAACAAATTTGTTTATTGATTCAATTTTTACCACAAGCAACCAGTTATCGCCGTTCTATTTACTATTTATAATCATTAATATAAATAGCAAAGCTCATTTGAATAAAACTATATTGATCATTGCAACCGTTTTAATTTTGCCGTTTTCACTGCAATAGGAAGCGTGACGCCCGTAGACACACATATCCAATGGCGTTGGGTCAGTGCTGGTATGTACGCATATACAAAAAAAATCATTCAAAAACGAAATACCTGACATCTCCATTCTCCGAGGTGTAACACAAATCAGATTTATCGTCACAATCGGCAATGACGTCCAATAGAAACAACTGCGGAAGATTGCAATTCCTGCCATTCCGAACACATTTGAATCCATGTCCATTATTCCAGTTTTGGAAAGCTGGGCAGTCATTGCAAGGATCGCCATCACAAACAGTCGAACGTTTCCAACAAGATGAATTCGGACACTGGAAGTGTGAGGGGCATCCACCGTCACAAAGCGTTTTTCTAACACATTGGATCATTCCTTTGCAAAACTCCTTTACTCTGAGGGCGCATACTTTGTTTGGACGATTTAAGTAATCGTCAAACTTGTTGTCGCAGCTGCAACAAAAGTAATGTATTACGTCATATAAAAATTGTTTCGCTGGATTTGTGTTAGCAAATGTTTAAACATGAAGAGTCGTCATGGCTGATAATCTGTAAATGTTAGGTTTGGTTTTAAATAAACCTGATTAATGCCAACTATTCATGCACGACTGGGTATGCAAAGGTTGAAAGCTGATGTGTGGATGACAAAACACAACCTACGACTTTCCAATAATTTTACGTAACATCTGCTGACAAAATAACTGATACAAAGCAAATCGGAGCCAATATTATAAATTCTATGAGCAGTAAACAGTTAACCAGTGTTTTGTCCTAAAAGATCGCATCAGTGGAGCTTGGTGCGACTGATGCTGACGATCATGCCGACCATCCGGTCAAGCAAATACTTCTACTTTGTAGTGATCATACAGCCACCGTCATTTGTTGGGCACCAAACTAGGTGCATCCATATAGAGAAAACAAGGTGGAAGAAAATTATTAGAATCAGGTAATTTTTGGTGTCTAGAACTCTGTCAAGCAATGAGAAATATATCAAGTCACCCAAGCCCTTGCCAGGACTGCTTATATTTAAGGTTGAGTGGTTAAATGCCAGTGGCCAGCCCGTGCGCTATTTGATCCGTTTGCAACGGACGACAACCTTTAAAGCCCACTTTAACCCTGCTAATATATAACATTTTAAGCTGATGAAAGAAGAGAGTGGTGTAACGAAGTTTATTTCCTCCACATCACCTTACACTTTTGTTAGTTGTTGTTATTGTTTGTATTTCATTGTTTTCACCTCTCTTCCTGGCACCTTGTAATTTCACTGTTTTCTTTCGTTGGTACCACTTTATTTATTATATTGTGTTACCCACGCATATTGCTTTTAAGTCACGCACTTTACTTACTTTCACCACACTATTTTATCACCTTTTTCTCCCCTCCCTTTCATATTATTTCACGCTCCGCTTATTTTTGTATGCCCCGGATATGCCGCGTGACGGGAAGGCGCATCCTGATTGGTTGGTGGTTTTTGCTCAACGAACGATTTCTCCAAAACCGGAGAGTCTTCTTCTGGGCGTCGCGTTGTTGACATCTCTGGTACAGTGTTGTGTGTGAGTTATCAGGATCTTTTTTTTTATTATTCTCTAAAAAATGAGGAACGCTTCACGATTGCCAGTAACGTTATTTCCGCTGTGACGACTCCAGTCGGGCGTGTGAAACAGCATTGTGCAACATACATTGAAAGCAAAGCAAATTGCGTTGACATTGTCATACTTGGGCCTACTCCAGAAAAGACAATATACTGGAAATTGCATACAAAACAACGACCATATTATGTAACATGGGTTTTCCGATTTTTGCCATCGTTTATATTATTTCTATTTCTATTGCTTTGTGCACCTTTTGGTGTGATATATATTTAACTTTCGTTCGGCGCCAAAAATGTTTTACAGAGGAAACTAGTAATAAAGGCACAGAATGTTGCTTCTTTGTATTACCGAATAATACCACATGTGCGGTAATAATGCCTCGTGTTACGTAACAATGTGCCACGTGTTTTGTAACAATGCTCAATTTAAAAGCAACGTATTAAACTGGCGAACATGAAACTTTTAGTTTTCATGGTAAATTTTGCAAAAAGATTGAAAATTACGTTTATTTGAAATTTCGTAAGTCAACGCAAACTGTGATGCGATCGACGTGTTGGCCATCCCTGATATAAACCTTTACTTATTTTAGACTTACTCTTTGCGCCACCCACTGGCCACTTCTTACCTCAACAACATTATTGTTACGTGTGAACGCAAACAATGATTCCCTTGAAATATTAAAGTAAAAACACTTTGGAACGCGTGGGGTTTTGAAACTGTCTTATTTAAACCGACTTTAATATAAACTGTTTTTTTTTTTTTTTTGTAATCGTAAATTCCGCTTTTTTCCGCACCTTTCCTTGCTCTCCTCCATTTCCTTCCTTTCCTATTCTTGTGCAATACCTGTCGTCTGCAAATTTTTTCTTTGGTACCGGTATTGTTTCGCCTCTTGCTTTTCCTCCATTCTAGTGTGATATTCGTGGTAGCCTTGTGCTCATCAGAATAAAAATATATATAGATAAACTGTTCAAAATTGGTAATTTCAAATTAATTCAAACCCTGATAACATCATCTATTGGTTGGTAAACACTAATATAACGAATGTAATTCTATTTAAAAACAGTAAGCATCACACCTGAGTTACTATAGCTATACAGCAATGTATTCGAGTCTATCTATCAGCAGTGATTTCAAGCAGTATCAAGTTTTCGCCCTTAGATTTCTGTTTTATGATCTGTTGTGACAGACTTATTGAAGCCACTGAGCAAAGCCAGCCCAGCCCTTGCAAGGGCTGCTTTTGTTTTGAGAGGAGAGGTGAGCTGCCAGTGGCCACCCCGTGCGTTATTTGTGGAGACGCACAAAAACATAATATGCTAAACTACGCCCAAGCAGTAGTTTCCCGGCCTGTTGTTTCGGCCGGAAATGTGCGAGCGGTCGATCCATTCGACACAGACTCTAACCTTGATGTTGAGGTCCGATTCAACCCTGGGCTTAAGAAGCAAGAGCTGTACAAACTTTTGAAGCAGCTTAAAGTGAGCATTCGGGCTTTGGAGGGCGTTATCCCCTACCCGAACGGAAAAGTCGTATTTAACTGCGCTTCCGCAGAAAAGGCCAAAGAGCTATTAGAGCCAGTGGCAAGGCAGTCTATGCCAATGCGCACTGTGATGATGAGATCCGGGTGTTTTTGTCCAAAGTTCACCCGCGTATTAAAATGTCGGCAATTTTAAACTTTATGTCGAAGTACGCCCCGGTCAAGAAAGGGTGGAAAGTCTATGACGACGAAAGCGTCTATTGTGGCAAGCGCGTCATCATTATGAAGAGCTCTGTGTTGGCCCAAAACCATATACCTGAGCGCCTGCGTCTGGGCAAGAAAGTTATCGAAGCAACTTACGAAGGACAGCCCAAGAAATGTGATTTTTGTCACGAAATGGGCCATGTTAAACGCGAGTGCCCAAGTTTCGCAAAACATGCAGAAGAGCGAAAAGCGGCTGCAGCTGCAGCCAAAGACGCAGGTGCGCAAAACAAGCAAGGACAAGATAAGAGCGAGTCGGCGGTGGCGGGCGCAGGTGCGCTCGTCGCAACGCTCGACGAGAAGGCGCCAGATGCGGCTGATAAGGCCGTCCCAACGCATGTTGAGAAGGCTCCAGAAACGGTAGATAAAACCGTCACAACACCAGGTGTGACATCCGACGTCACACCTGTGAACAAGCAAGGCGTGGCAGCTGTTGCCACTGAAGACGTGCCGCCAACCGTGACAGCTGACGTCACGGGAAGCGGCGCGAAGTCTACAGAGGCACTCACACCCTCTAGCGCCGCAACGCGTAATTTTGGATTTAACAAGAAGACACCAGAGGCGGTACACCACAGTAAGCAGCAGCCCGAGTTGGCTGACACCGCTACAACGTCAACCAACAACAACAAGTCTTCAGAGGCGCAAGCACCCTCTAGCGCCCCAACGTCCAAAGTCACTGACAACAAGAAGACACCAGAGGCGGTACGTCGCAGTATCCTGCAGCCCGTGTTGGCTGACACCGCTACTACAACAATGGTTTCCAGTGATGAACCTGTCTCTATGACGCAACCAATGGCGTCATCCACCCCGAAGCCAATGAAGCGGGTCGACGAGGGTTTTATCACCGTTGGATCCCGCAAACGCAAGACCAGCCCAACACCGTCACCGAAAAAGAAGACATCATGCTGCCACACCGCATACACAGGCGAGCACAATAAAAGTTTATGTGACACAGCACATTTAAAATGTCGCTGTGGTAACTGGGCTCCCGATGAAGCTTATACTAGCCCATCTCGTTGCACCAATAAACGGTGCAATCGTTTACTTATCAGCTGCACTTGCGGTGTGTGCTATAACCTTATGCCCGTGGAGAAGGTTGTTTGTAATTGCAAAGCCATAATTCCCGACGACTTTAATGCAACTTTTTTGTAAACCCACCACCGCCACCCACCCCTTTTGTTGTTATTTTTTTATGAATACAATGGCGTCGTATTTGCGTATATGTACCCTTAATGTCAACGGCCTAGGTCAGGCACCCAAGAGGAGGGCCCTGTTTCAATACCTTTCCTCTTTGAACTTTGACCTTTATTGCTTACAAGAAACTCATTCTACTCCCCAAACCGAATCCCTATGGAAGTCTGAATGGACTTCCGGGCCCAATCCTCTTAAACTCGGTACCTTTGAAGGGCTCTGCCCGAGGAGGTGTCGCAGTTCTTCTAAACTCCTCCAGTCTTCAAATTCTCACTTCTGTTTCTGATTCTGCCGGTAGCATTATTGCTGCCGACATCTCAACCCTCACCCACACCTTCCACCTGGTAAATATTTACGCCCCCTCCGCCAAGAAAAACCATACCAATAACAATAACTTTTTTGATTCCCTGTACCCGTACTTAACCTCAACCCACCCTTTAATTTTTGCCGGTGATTTTAACTGCGTCCAAACCCAGCCCTTGATAAACACCCTC
Organism: Ascidia mentula; assembly: GCF_947561715.1. NCBI lineage: Eukaryota > Metazoa > Chordata > Ascidiacea > Phlebobranchia > Ascidiidae > Ascidia > Ascidia mentula. The sequence goes on along the minus strand of NC_138568.1, from coordinate 15,354,698 downwards.
CCGTCCAAACAGACCTAGCCCCCCTTTAATTATTTTATTATCAACCTTTGACCTCAAAGACTCCTTCCGCACCCTTCATCCCTCCCTTTGCCAATTTTCTCGACGCGCCCCCGGCATCCAATCCCGCACAGATAGGATTTACATTGCCCCCCCATTAATCCCTAAACAACATTCCTTCACTTCATGCCCCTTTTCTGGCCACGACCTTGTCACTCTAACCCTTAACCTCATTTCTTCTCCCCCCAGGGGCAAAGGCTCCTGGAAGAACAATACCTCCACTTTCACCGACCCTCTCTTTCAACAAGACTTTTCCCTAGACTATTCCCTCTGGCAATCTCTGGCTCCCCTTCACCTCATCCCCATGGAATACTGGCTCACCCTCAAGTACAAATTTAAAACACTCCTACAAACCCACTCCAAACGCCTTTCCCAACAATACCGCACTGAATCCAAACACCTCCAGCAACAATTTGAAAACGCCAGAAAAATAGTCAATGATAATCCCACCCCACAAAACCTAGCTCATTTCCAGTCCCTCAAAAAGTCCCTCAATAACACCTACCTGTAAAGCCCGCTCTTCCCTCATCAAATCACTTTCCTCCGACCCACATTACAAAAACATAGCCGACAAATCCCTGTACACTCAGCTCCTCTCTACCCGCAAACATCCCCCAATTCTCGAATTACAAGACCCCCATGGACCCCCCTCTCAACCCCTAAGGAACTTCTATCCCACACTAGACAATTCTTCTCTTCCCTTTATTCCGATCAACAATTACCTCTTCCGCAACCTAATAATGAATTCCTTAAACACCCCTTAAAAACCATCCCTGACCAACTACGCGACACACTTTCAAAACCTATAACCCAACAAGAAGTCAAAAACACACTTCCCCTCATCCCCTCTGGCAGAACCCCCGGTCCCGATGGTCTCAGCATCGATTTCTACTCGCTCTGCTGGGACTTCATCGGGTCCGACTTAACCCTAGCCCTCAACTACGCCTATCTTAACGCATATACCCCCTTGGAATACAACCTCGGACACCTTACACTCATCCACAAAAAGAAAGACCCCACCCTCTTAAACAACTACAGACCCATCTCTCTCCTCAATACAGACCTCAAAATACTCCACAAGATCCTCAACCTCCGCATCAAACCCTTCATCTCTTCAATTCTCTCCCCCAACCAATTCTCCACACCCGGTAACAACATCTGACGCCACTTCCCTCCTTCGCGACCTTTACTATCACGCCTCCTTAATAAATTCGGACTCTTTCTTCATTTCACTTGATTTCCAAAAAGCTTTTGATTTTATTTCTTTCCCATGGCTTCTTCTCCAACAAAAACTTAGACACTTTCCCCCTCTCTTTACTGATTATCTTTCTGCCCTTCATTCTTCCGCCAATTCCCGGGCCTACGTCAATGGTTTCGCCACGATGGAGTTTCCGATCAGGAGAGGAGTCAGACAAGGTGACCCCCTTAGTTTGACCCTCTTCCTGATCGCCTTAGATCCACTTCTCGTTGCCATCCAAAACACCCCCGCTATCATGTCTACCCCCGTGCCATGCCGAAACACACCCAAGGCAATTGCTTACGCCGATGACGTCACCCTAGTGGTGGCAATCCCCGCCGATGATGTCACCCTAGTGGTGGCAATCCTTCATCCAATCCCTGGCATTAATTGACAACTTTAGTAAATTAACTGGTCTTAAATTGGTAAACCCCACCAAAACCGAAGCAATTGCCATCTTTCAACCTCCTATCGACGAACCCATTTTGAATCACATTAACTGGAATCGTAACTGTATAAACCCATTAAAAACACCCATCGGCGCACCCTCGGCTATAACAACGGCATGGCACACAAAAATTTCCTCTTTACAAACCCGCGCCACCTCTATAAGCAACCCCTTTCTAACTTTCGATTCGAAATGCATCCTTTCCAAAACTATGCTCTTACCCAAAATCTCTTACATGGCCAACACCTATCCCCTACCGTCCCGGCAACGCGAGTGGGTCGATGGCTTTGTCGTAGGCCGAAACAACCCTACTTTGCCCATTAACACCTTGGCAGCCCGCCGTGACTATGGCGGTTACGGCGCGGCCAACATCCCCCTCTATTCTGACCTTTATCTTCTCTCCCCTTTTAAAAAATATTATAAACATCGCATCCTGGACACCCCAACTACACCCCAACTTTCCCTCATTGAATACAACCTCGGACTCCAAATTTCTAAATTCTTCGACCTCCGGACACGTAACTTTCTCCCTCACGCAACAACACCCTCCCCTCATTATCAATACATTTACTCTTTAATAACCTCCATAAACCCCACAGAACAGGAACTCCTTTGCCCCAAATTGAAACCCCTCTACACTAGACCTACCAACACCTCTTCAAACCCCCTCAACCTGACAGATTGGACACAAATTCACAACCCTATTTTCCCTAACTATCTCAAAACCTTCAATTACCGCCTTACATACAAAATCCTCCCTCTTAAATGCCAACAAACCCTCCTTCCACTCGACAAAGACCCCCACTGTTATCTATGCACTTACCCCTCTGAAACCTTTTCACATCTCTTTCATAACTGCCGCACAATTCAACCCCTGTTAAATCTTGTTAGAAAAACCCTCAATTCCTTACTAAACTACACCGTTCCTTACTTTGACACCTCTTTACACCTTAATTTCCCAAAACTCCCCCAACACGATACCCCTTACGCGTCGACCCTAACAGCCCTTTTAAACTCCTCCTTAACCCACATCATTTGGAAAACACGTAACCGCATTAAACGCGACCCCCGCCCTTTGAACTCGACAAACCTCATCCGATCCTTTAAAACCTTTATATCTTTATGACTCACTTTACAGCGTTACAGGGAAAACCCCTCTCTCGAAGGCGTCCTGGCCGACGTCAAAAATTTCATCACCAAAAAATGGTAACCTTCTCTCCACCCCCCGCAGACAAACAACTACAGATCGATGTATTTGTTACAAGTATTATTTTTTGTGTATATTTTTTGCGTGTGCCTCCCCGTTTTTGTATTCTTATGCACTCTGTTCGCGTTATTGCTAACGTAACTGACCCATTCCCGCAATTTTCCTCTCTCCTCAAATTTTTCTATTTCTATTTTTGTGTAATACATGTCGTCTGCAAAATTCTTCTTCTTGTATCTTTATTATTCGCCTTTTTCCTTTTCTTGCTTGTAGTGTGATAATCGTGGTGGCCTTGTGCTCAACCGAATAAAAAAAAATGTTGCTTCTTTGTATTACCCAATAATACCACATGTGCGGTAATAATGCCACGTGTTACGTAACAATGTGCCACGTGCTTGGTAACAATGCTCAATTTAAAAGCAACGTAATAAACTGGCGAACATGAAACTTTTAGTTTTCATGGTAAATTTTGCAAAAAGATTGAAAATTACGTTTATTTGAAATTTCGTAAGTCAACGCAAACTGTGATGCGATCGACGTGTTGGCCATCCCTGATATAAACCTTTACTTATTTTAGACTTACTCTTTGCGCCACCCACTGGCCACTTCTTACCTCAACAACATTATTGTTACGTGTGAACGCAAACAATGATTCCCTTGAAATATTAAAGTAAAAACACTTTGGAACGCGTGGGGTTTTGAAACTGTCTTATTTAAACCGACTTTAATATAAACTGTTTTTTTTTTTTTTTTGTAATCGTAAGTTCCGCTTTTTTCCGCACCTTTCCTTGCTCTCCTCCATTTCCTTCCTTTTCTATTCTTGTGCAGTGCCTGTCGTCTGCAAAATTTTTCTTTGGTACCTGTATTGTTTCGCCTCTTTCTTTTCCTCCATTCTAGTGTGATATTCATGGTAGCCTTGTGCTCATCCGAATAAAAAAATATATATGTATATTGGTAATTTCAAATTAAGTCACACCCTGATAACATCATCTATTGGTTGGTAAACACTAATTTAAACGAATGTAGGGAACATATTCAAGTGCTTTCACCTCATGAAAGGACTGGTGAGGTTTTCAGGATAAGTGGAAAAGTTGGCCGGTTTCTCATCACTTCCGTCCCTGCAACCTATGTAAGGATGACCATCACAAAACCTCCAAGCCCCCACCTCCCTTCCATCATCGCAAGTGAACTCTGCACAAAACACATGAACGTAAATCGATACGAAATCAATCAAAATCTGAAAACCAACCAATATATTAAATTAATTGAGAGTTAATGATTTGCAATAAAATACTTACTTGCATCCCTTTTATACTGTGCTGAAGCAATTGTGATGAAGGAGAGCAGAATTCCAACCACCTTTAACCAATACCTGATAAAAACACAAAGAATTTATATCTTGGGGAATGACGTCATCATGGATTTTTGTGGAGTTTTACAACCTTTATGTTAAAGCAACGCTGCAAAGTTAAGTTAACTGGTAACCTTCAAAATGGCTTTTATATAAAATGTCGTCACTTTTTTATTTAAGGTTTTTATTCTCATCCGCTTGTTGCTCAATCGCTTAGAATAAATATTCAGTAGTTTTCGCTAAATCGACAGCTCAAGGAACTCTTCTTATTTTTTGATGAAACTTACATTGAAAGGGTTTTATTGTAATTTTTGGCAAAAACATATTTCTGATATAAATACAAATTGATTATTCACTTTGTTCGCATGCTAGGCCGAGTTTAACCTAACTCAACAAACCCTTGTCCCAGCCATGATAAGACTTTGCAGAGAAATAACAACATTAAATATTTAAAAAGTGTCCGCGCTTGGATTGACCGGGAGAATATTTATTTTCATTATTATGGCGCAAAATGTATGATTATTTATGGTTTTTCCGAAAAACGTTTAGGTATTTATTAAATTGGAGATAATTTAAACAGCTTACAAACCTTGCTCCCATTTTTAGTATGTGGTCAACAAGACGTATCCTGCCCTGATCCGTCTTAAATCCACCCTCTGATCAACCAACTACTTCTGCAACGACTTTATGATAAATTGTTTGTTAAAATAGATTTATTGCAGCCAAACTACCAACACCCGTATAAGATTGAAAAGTTTGTTTACAAATAAGCTGGCCTAGGTTTAAATCCGCACCCAATAGGCGGCAATTGAACATATCCACATGCTGCCGCACTAATATATGGATTTTACGCATTCTTCCTTTATATTCTGACATTTAAAACTGACAGTTTCTAATCCACTTTCTTCTCAAAGACTTCCCGTGAAACAAACGTCATGGTGTGAAATTAAAAAATCGAAATTATGACAAACGTTGAACATAGGATATCCTCGATTCATGCAGTCTACCATTGCACTCGCTTGTTCCGGGGTTGTAATACTAATGTGTTGAGATTCACGCAACTACCATTGACTCAAATATTTCTGTTCCTACTAACACTTCGTGAGGATTAGTAATAAGAACTATTCTTATCATAATTAACTGGTTCGTACACGTCAAGTCCTCACAATAAACTGCATTTCTTCTGCTTCTAATGAAATTGAAACATGTCTACATATCCTTGAGGTTGACTGTCAAACTAACCGTTGGCTGTTCGGTGAAACACATGTACCAAGGTGGTCTAACATGAATTTCTTACGTTGACTAATAGCAGGTATGCATTCATTTTGGTCTTTGGGAGACTGAATTCGGTACCATTACACATATTTATTACCCGTTTTAAATTTGGATTTTGCAGTGACAATGTTTAATTACATTACATACATATTTGTTGATACAACAGTTCTCATTGATCATTCAAGTTGTAATCGTACAAATTATTGTGTATATTTGATTGAATAAATCTCTTTTACAGTTAACGGATGTTTGTTTAAATCAACGCAGGCTGAACACGAGCCAATCCAAACTATTTGACATCTAAAGAATTCCTCCCGTCCCTGGAAAAACAAAACGTGGATGTGTAAAATGAATATATTTATACACTAAGGCATCCCAACCGCTGCAAACCTCACTTATATGCTCCGATGATATAATATTTAATATACTAAGACGCAACAAGCAAAACACAAGGTTTTCTTCCAACTAATTTAAAAAGAAAAGCAATGATAATTATGCGTGGGGATTTCTGTGGTCAACTCACCATCAAATTTCCTCGTTTTGACGAAATAAAATCCTTTCACCACCCTGCGACAATTTCGGTTTAAAAGTTAAAATAGCAGATAATATTGTAAAAGTTATTACAAAATATTCACAGGTTAGGCAAATTGTTTTGTGGTGGCGCGGATTAAAAGTGGATGTTGTAAAATAACTGTGTTGACTTCTTCTGTTTCGAAAAATGCATCGTAAAAAGTTGAAGAATTTGGGCAGTGTGCAATTTCAACGTTGGGGAAGATCTTACCTTGCATCCCGCAGGTTTTTATTTCAACACTCAGTGTTCCTCTTTAACAGCGTGTCATTGATTTCCTGCTCAGCATTCAAATATTTCCATCATCATGACATAGAAACCATCTAAACTATATGACGGCGATCTTTCTGGAATAATAAAACGTCGTGTCAAACAAATGCATGTATGCATATACTTTAAATGTACTGGAGCAGGAATAACGTGAAAATTGTCCTCATCCTACTACATGATTATTGGTGTATTCGGAATTCTGTGTTTTTTAACGCTGACAATTATAACTGACATTTCCTTGGCCATTTTCTTGCCTACGTCTGGTCAGCATCCTGGCAAAGACGTCGTTGTGTCAAATCAGTTATTAGATGCATGTTGAAAAGGTTTTTCTTATCATTTTCCAATTGAAGGTTTTATGTTACTAAAGATATCTTTTTATGCAAATACTTCCGGTAATTTAACAACCCATAAATATCGTGTCCCTTGCATGATAAATCCTTGAAGATGTTGAAGGGTTTTATCAGCTTGTAAACCCTTGTCTTGTTTCAATTCGCTCTCAAATGTTTTTTTTGTGTGCCATTTATACCACGGCATAGCAAATAATCTTTTACAATCGAATCTAAATATCCAACCCCATTCGTCCAAAACATTTTAACTCTCAGCAATAACATTAAATTACCCAGGAGACGTTGGTCGACAAAACTATTTTTACTTAACTTTAACAGGGTTCCAAAAAATTGCAGAGTTTGGTACGTAACCTATTTTCAAGAGATGTAAATTAATGAATATATGTTGTTGATTACCTACTTGGCAATGTGAAAATTCTTGCTCACTACGCGGATTGCCTAAAAAATCTATTTTTATCAAACCGTGGGATTGGTAACTTATATCACAACAAAAAGTTACGGTTATGAAAGGTTGTTAACATCAGAAGTTTACGTTCCAACCTTCCAAACATGTATGATATCAGTGATCATTCACATTCTTTCCAATCATCAAGAAACCTTTGTGAGGACAACACGGTAAAGTTGCTTTTCAATTATAAGAAAAAAGTCAATACCATAGAGCTTTCATCTATGTTCAAGGATGATTTGTGGTGCTGGATAGATGACAGCTCGAAACCTTTCTTCCTGTTCAACATTTAGGTCTTCACTGCAGTTTGACACATCCCGACTAATGAGGTCGCTGCTGTGTTGTTAAATTATGACATTACAACATAAATGTTGCGTAGATAAAATCATGCCGAACTTAACATTTATGTGCGGAGTGTGTGATTCTAAATTTTTTTTTTTAAGCCGAGTTATTTGTTTTAATAATTTAACTACTTTGAGGATACCATAGTGCCAAAGTTAAAAAGCACGAATCTACAAGAAAATCTTAAATACCGTTCTCGTGATGCAGTTGGATAGCTTTTTTGAATAAGTCCGTGCGATATTTTTAAAAGATCCGCGTGATAGAACTGGAAGAATCATCGCATTGTTATAATTTCCAATATGATATTTCTCAAGCTCACCACAATCCTACATGTGGGAGATGTGACTCATTTCAAGATTAAAATATAATCACAACAAAATGTAACTGAAACTATGCAACGGTATGTGAGGAACACCAGAAGAAACAAATCAGGAACAGATGCTCGGCTACTTGGAGTTATTTTCTCGTAGTTGTCTGACAAACGTGTTTATTTCGTTGTTAGCCTTCACCGTACTAGCATCAGTATATTGAAAAATAATAGATTTTGGTTCCAAATGGTCGTACTACTTTTTATTTGGATCAAACCACACAGCTTCGACAAGCAGAGTAACCTCACACACCCTTCAAGAGTTTGTTTCCTTATTGACATGTTCCTTCAACAGTTATTTTGTCGCAGTGTGCCCGGGTCCATTCCCAGCTAACACACAACGTAGTTTCGACATTTGCAACGTCGCAGCAAGGTCGTAAACACGTGTCACACTTAGATTTTATCAAAGTAAATGTTGCAAAACAGTTTTCAAGTTAACGTTGGAAAGCAACGTTTTGAAAAACTTTATTTCTACGTTGTGGATGCGTAAATTATAACGCAATGGCAACTTTGCCACGGAACGTTGGTAAATACCATTTTTTTACCAAAAAATTACGTAACAAATAACGTAATTCAAACGTTGTCTGTGTACGTTGGAAAAAAACCTATATGTCACTGCTTTACAACGTTGCAAGTGACGTAAACAAAACGTTGCTATTGTACGTTAGGAAAATACCTATATGTCGCTGCTTTACAACGTTGCAAGTGACGTAAACAAAACGTTGCCAGTGTACGTTAGGAAAATACCTATATGACACTGCTTTACAACGTTGCTAGTGACGTAAACAAAACGTTGGCAGTGTACGTTAGGAAAATACGTATATGTCACTGCCTCACAACGTTGCAAGTGACGTAAACAAAACGTTGCCAGTGTACGTTAGGAAAATACCTATATGACACTGCTTTACAACGTTGCTAGTGACGTAAACAAAACGTTGCCAGTGTACGTTAGGAAAATACGTATATGTCACTGCCTCACAACGTTGCAAGTGACGTAAACAAAACGTTGGCAGTGTACGTTAGGAATATACGTATATGTCACTGCCTCACAACGTTGCAAGTGACGTAAACAAAACGTTGCCAGTGTACGTTAGGAAAATACGTATATGTCACTGCCTCACAACGTTGCAAGTGACGTAAACAAAACGTTGCCAGTGTACGTTAGGAAAATACGTATATGTCACTGCCTCACAACGTTGCAAGTGACGTAAACAAAACGTTGCCAGTGTACGTTAGGAAAATACCTATATGACACTGCTTTACAACGTTGCTAGTGACGTAAACAAAACGTTGCCAGTGTACGTTAGGAAAATACGTATATGTCACTGCCTCACAACGTTGCAAGTGACGTAAACAAAACGTTGCCAGTGTACGTTAGGAATATACCTATATGTCACTGCCTCACAACGTTGCAAGTGACGTAAACAAAACGTTGCCAGTGTACGTTAGGAAAATACCTATATGAAACTGCTTTACAACGTTGCAAGTGACGTATACAAAACGTTGCCATTGTACGTTAGGAAAATACCTATATGACACTGCTTTACAACGTTGCAAGTGACGTAAACAAAACGTTGCCATTGTACGTTAGGAAAATACCTATATGACACTGCTTTACAACGTTGCAAGTGACGTAAACAAAACGTTGCCATTGTACGTTAGGAAAATACCTATATGACACTGCTTTACAACGTTGCAAGTGACGTAAACAAAACGTTGCCAGTGTACGTTAGGAAAATACCTATATGTCACTGCTTTACAACGTTGCTAGTGACGTTACCAAAACGTTGCCAGTGTACATTAGGAAAATACCTATATGTCACTGCTTTACAACGTTGCAAGTGATGTAAATAAAACGTTGCCGGTGTACGTTAGGAAAATACCTATATGTCACTGCTTTACAACGTTGCTAGTGACGTTACCAAAACGTTGCCAGTGTACATTAGGAAAATACCTATATGTCACTGCTTTACAACGTTGCAAGTGATGTAAATAAAACGTTGCCGGTGTACGTTAGGAAAATACCTATATGACACTGCTTTACAACGTTGCAAGTGACGTAAACAAAACGTTGCCATTGTACGTTAGGAAAATACCTATATGTCACTGCCTTACAACGTTGCAAGTGACGTAAACAAAACGTTGCCAGTGTACGTTAGAAAAATACCTATATGTCACTGCTTTACAACGTTGCTAGTGACGTTACCAAAACGTTGCCAGTGTACATTAGGAAAATACCTATATGTCACTGCTTTACAACGTTGCAAGTGATGTAAATAAAACGTTGCTGGTGTACGTTAGGAAAATACCTATATGACACTGCTTTACAACGTTGCTAGTGACGTTACCAAAACGTTGCCAGTGTACGTTAGGAAAATACCTATATGACACTGCTTTACAACGCACCAGTGTACCTTGGCCACAATATACCCCGTGAAGCCACTGAGCTCCTGTAGCTCAGTTGGTAGAGCGTTGAGCCTGGTTAGCCCAGGGTCGTGAGTTCAAACCTCACCGGGAGCTTGATTTTTCAGATCTCGCTCCGACTTGTCGGGAAAAGTTGCTGATCCAGCTTGGCTGCAATGCCTTGGGTACGAAGCCTGTGAACCTTATGATCAGAATATTAGAGCTGTGATCGCCAAATATAAAAGGCCTGCGCAGTGGGGCGATCCCGCCTTGCTATGCGTAAGCATTGCATTACTTCTGCGTTGTTTGATTACGGTGGTGGAGATCCTCTACGCATGTGAAGGTCGCCTGACAAGTTGTGCGCTTGCGCACCAGTGTACCTTGGCCACAATATACCCCGTGAAGCCACTGAGCTCCTGTAGCTCAGTTTGTAGAGCGTTGGGCCTGTTTAGCCCAGGTTCGTGAGTTCTGATCCAGCTTGGTTGCAATGCCTTGGCTGCGAAGCCTGTGAACCTTATGATCAGAATATTAGAGCTGTGATCGCCAAATATAAAGGGCCTGCGCAGTGGGGCGATCCTACTTCTTTGGAAACCATTAATTTTTTGCAACAAGTCGACATTAATGTTTAAAACAATCTTGACAGTTTTGCTGTCGGACGTGCACCGCATTTATTTCATAAAACCTTATTAGATTTAATCCACTGTGCTTGACTGCATCTTTTTATACTGACAAAGTTCGAGGCCTACTATCGTTTAGTTGAAAAACACTGACTATATAGGCCCTAAGGATTAGAAGTTTGTGATCAAAACATTATGATTTTATTCTGGCGCACATTTTTTGTCACACCAGCAATCATGGATATCCTTTAAAAACGAATGCCAAACACTTTACTTTGTGCAGCAATGGGTCTGTTTAGAACTTGATTTGTCAAATAATTGTACCAAGGAAGTCACATAACCAAACTAAAGTTTGCTGTCGTTCAATCTTTGGAATACTAGATAGGGAAACAATTTTGGCCGAAGATTCACATATGCAGTTTGTAATAAAATTGGTGAGTCACTTGACAAGGAGTTTGTATAAAAAGTAGCGGTGCGTTTTTCCCAGCCTAATTTGTGCATATTATAACTGATTGCTTCGGATAAACTGAATATTTTTTAACATCGCGTGATCCGAATTTTGATGGATTTCCATGATTTAATGTGACATTCGTACAACAACCCTGATATGTTTATTCATAACTACTAATAACCACGTTTTTGATTTTCCTTTATGGCCGTGGGCTAGAACCTATCTCTGCAAGGTCCCAAGGGACGGTAATATTTTGTTATGCTTATTTCCGTTTGAAATTTAAATGAAACAATGCAAATATGACTCATATTATTAATGTTTATCAGTTATCTACACCAGAGGTGGGCAAACGTAACCAAGGGCTTGAAGAACACCTCTTTCGCCAGCAAACCGTAGAATATGTTGGTGGTGGTTTGTCAGCAAGGTCCACTGATTTTAATCGGTAGTTGGCGTACGGCGGACAGGGTAAGGCGGATGGTTAGTTAACGTTCAATTTTCCGTAGCACCGCAGACCCACTGAGTTAAAGTGGCGACCCCGTTGAACGTGACATAAACTGTGTACACAAACATGTATTAATCGCCTTTTAAAAACTGCTGCGCTCGTGCGGTTTTGGTCTCTTTTCTGAGATGCTCTAAATAAACTGCAAGTATGATGGTATTAGACTGCTTGCTAAAACGAAAAGATTGAGATATACTTAAAAATTATCGGCAAAAGTGTATGCCGGACGGCCTTTGTGTTTATAAACCGTTTTATAATCGGTGTTTGAATTTTACGTCTGCTTGGCTTACTCGGTCTCAATGCGTGAACACATTAATCACATCTTATATTGCATACTCATTTAAAACACAAGCGTATCAAACTGGAGAGAAACCATACGAGCGTAACATGCAGGATCATAAATTCATTTCTTTGTTCTTTAAATCATGTCGCTTTTGAATTCATGCTGATGAGGAAGAAACGCTACCTTTGAATCCTTATTCCTCCAGAAAAAGAATAAACAATTGTTTGTTACAATTTTGTGCGACATGGTACGTATGCTAAACTCGAGAGAAAGAGGCAGGAAAAAGGCATAAATCCGCTTCGGCGCAGGCTACCGACAAAACACAAGCGCTCCAATATCAGCGATTACAAAACACTGGGGAAACGTTGGAGTTTTGAAATAAACAAAATTTGCTCCGTGGAAGAATTTTTTGTACCAGCAAAAACTATTAGGTTTCAAGTCAACTTCGACCCCATTTTCGCTACATGTTGTGAAAGCATTGTATCTATCTCGTGTTTGGCCACATCCACCTAATGCTTCTTAAGCCTTGTCTTCGAAGCTTGATCACTTTTCTCAATGTAATTAAAACTGCCGTGGTCTTTTATGAGCTTTGGAATTTTGCAACGCTCTATATGCACATTTGTGAAGTACACCGTATTGAAGGTTGAAATGCACTGCAAGAAAGAGTCTTATTTAAGTTTCTTTCTTATTTTAAGGCACTTTCTTATTTACAGCCATATCCCTCGACGTAAAATAAATCAAAAGTTTACCTATTCATGTAGTACTTTTACTTTCTCGGTATAATATTTTAGTGTGTGTTTTAAGTTTTGGAACAAATATTCTTAAATACTCTGGTAGTTAAAACGGCTCTTTCACAACATGCCACCGAAACAGGACATGGGTGGACTTCACAAGAACGATTATTTTGGAACGCGAGACCGATAGGTATAAGAGGATGTTTTTAGAGTCATTGAACATTAATACGCATGCGTCATCACTCAATGACAAAAGGCAAACTCTGTTTCCACCGGTGTACAGACACTTGCTAGAGAATTATGCCGATAAACATAGCGCACTCCAAAAACTTTGATAACCCGTGTGGTTAATGATAAGTATACAGTGCAGGTGTGTTCGCCCTTTCTTATCGTTTTTTCACTTCTTCTTTTCTTTTGTAGCGTTTTTTTGTTTATGTGCCTCAAATGTGTCCACTTTGCTAAACTTACATTCTTACCTCCTGATGAAGGCTGTTGCATAACAGCCGAAACGTTGAGAAACGTAAATAAAATAAAGTTTGCCAGAAGGGCAGTATTCAGCAATAAATATGCCTGGCAGCTTCAGTAACAATTTAAATAAGGTATAACCTTGCGCATTTAGTGGATCGTATTTAGATTATCTCGTTGTTTTCTACCATAACACATAAGAAATCGCTGGGTCGTATAGTTTCTACAATTTGTAATGACGCTGCGGACCGAATGGTTTTGCTGAGTCCCGAGACTCCCTCATGGCTTATACCTTAAAAGAGGACTATGACCATCATATCAATTCAACTTTCTAATGATGTTGAAAGGGAGTTTCGGGACCCCAAAAAAATTAACGATTGAAAATTAATAAAACACCATACGTCATATAACATGTGCAATTATACTAATAAACGTTTCTCTCATTTTCAAGCATGTCCGCCACTTGCTCTAGTTGCATTAATGCTGAAAGAATATAAAATAAAAAAACTGTTTTACCTGGATGGGAACAAAGGTAAGTACTTGAAATATATAATTGTAAAAAAACACATTTAAGTTAATTGTAGAAAACACATGACGAATATTTAAGTTCACTATTACGAAACTATATTTAAATTTTGATTTTCCAGGCCCCGCGTAACTAAATGCAACGCGTCACCACTTTAAGCGTCGGGCACGAAGCTGTCAATCAACTTGCGACCAATGATGACATTATGCAAATATTTCAATGCTGAGCGGGAAGTCAGTTGGCACGCTGTTGGAGAGGATGACCGAGAGTTCAAATAAATATCTGCGAGAAAACAGAGCGGGGACCAAGCAAGATTAAGCAAGATTATTTTGCATGAATTTCTCAACTTTACGCTGCATCATTTAAAGAAAAGAAGTCAACACAAGATTCACCTACTATTAAATCCGCGCGATTCTACCACCAATTCCTGTGGATAGTTTTCTTCATTTGACTTAAATGTCTAATTTGAGTCGATATTTGATGCGTGCGTCTCAATATGCCAATATTACAGCACTGTATACGTGAAGATATTCCTATTTTCAACATAACGTCGTACGAAATGTATTATTATGAGAAATTCCGTGTCAACGACATAGTAATGGTTAGTTTTTTTTAATGTAGCCTACTTATATGCACTCGATCGACACAACGGCGTTTTATAATGCCAGGGTATTGTCCAAGCATTATGATGGTCAACAAATATTGGATCCGATTGCCGTCAAATATTTTGGATAGTTTTAGCAGCGTGCGTTGAGCTAACATATGTCCGTTGACATTGGAAGCAATTTATTTAACTACGCACAATAACAATAACCACAAAACACAAAATGTTATGTGTCGGTACTTACGGAATATGTCAAAACTGTCGCGGCGAAATGCAAGTTTAAATAAAGACTAGGCATCTATAATTAATAGCTAGCGAGGTTTAGAACAGTGCTAAGGTAAACCTAAAAAAAATAGAAAGGTTACATAAATATAGACTGGACATCTACCTCGGTAACAATGGCAAAAGAAGAATATCCACATTATTTGCGTAACAATGGCTGTCTATATTTAATCACTGGCGATGTTTATTGCGAAGGTAAACCTAAGGACAACAGAAACGTTGCATTAAAATAGAAGCTGGTTATTTTGCGAGGATTTTGTTAAACTTTAAGTTGCACAACTCAATGCACTTTGGGTTGTAGAAGTCGTTGGTTGATCAAAGACGCGCCAGGGCGGAATCCGACAGACTAAATATGGGAGCAAGGTTTGTGAGCTATTCAAATTCACTCCATGTTAAAAAATATCAACATTTTTGTCTTAAAAACAATATATAGACATATGTTTCGCGTGGGATAATATTGATCATAAATTTCTTCCGGCGTCGAACTAAGCGCGGAAATTTTTAACTAATGAATGTTGTTATTGACTTGCAACGTCTTTTCATGGTTTGGGTTAGGGTTTATAAAGTAGGTCTCATTAATTGCATTTTAATTGCACGCTTTGCCAGTCGCATTGTGGAACGAAGTTGTGGTCCGTTATTGTCGAACAAATGCCATGCCACAATCTGACAGCTGGTTTAAACAGTGGCTTACAATATTTCCTGGGCCTTTGGAAGCGATGGAAACCCTAAGGATCGGCTGGAGGAAACTAAATGTGGTTTGAAGTATATCTGGTAGAACCAGTGTGGTGCCAATAAAACACTTTCACTATAAGTGTCATCAAAAAATATGAAGCTTTTCTTGAGCTTTCGAGAAATACTGAATATTTCCTCTAAGTTTTTGAGCAACAAGCCCACAAATTACTAGACATAAACTCGCTGTGTGTTTTATCAGGTATTGGTTAAAGGTTGGAGTCCTGGCCTCCATCATCACACTCACTTCAGCGCAGTATAAACTTGATGAAAGTAAGTATTTTGTTACACATCGTAACCTCTAAATTAATTCAATGTATTTGTTATATAGATTTACGTTCATGTCTTTTATGCAGTGTTCACTTGTGATAATGGGAGGAGTGTGCCTGCTAAGTGGTTTTGTAAAGGTCATCGCCGCACCAATTGCAGGGACAGAAGTGATGAGAAACGGGCCAACTTTTCCACTTACCCCAAAAACCTCACCAGTCCGTACATGAGGTGAAGGCCCATATCTACATTCGAAGTATTGGTGTTGACGAAAGAAAAAACGATTTTATCAGGGTTTGACTTTAACTAAAAATGGACGAAAGCCTTATAAAACAGTCTCAAAAACTCATGTGTTCAAATTTTTTTTTTTGTAAAAAAAAACATTAGAGCATCACGGTCCGCGTCTGTCATGAAACGAAAGTTCCTCAAACTTCACAACAGCACAAATTAAACATTTTTCGGTTTTCTTGTGTTGGTCACTGAGCGTTACGGAAGATACTTTGCGTGCTTCCGGAATTTCCACAACTTTTTGAAAATAGTCTCTTCTTGTCTCTGATATATTTTCCCGCTATATCGAATCGTTTAAAGAGACTGCTTTAGTCGTCTGAACAAATTGGATCACAACCAACCAGCTCTAACTGCCGAAATCTCTTCTATCGATCAGTCGGCAGAGCAATGGGGACTGAATAGCTAGGAGTATTGAGTTCAAACCCTATGATTTATTTTTAACCAAAACTAACATTTACTTATAATCAGATCTGACAACAATTATCTTTAAACTTTTACAAACACTACTCTCGCCAAATTATTGTGACGAAATGTGTTTTTACGTTTTTCCAGCTGCGACAACAAGTTTAACATCGGCAAATCAAACAAAGAATGCGCCCTCAGAGTGAGGGAGTTTTGCAAAGGAATAATCCAATGTGTTGGAAAAACGCTTTGTGACGGTGGATGCCCCTCCCATTTCCAATGTCCGAATTCAGCTTGTTGGAAACGTTCGACTGTTTGTGATGGCAATCCTTGCAATGACTGTCCAGCTTTCCAACACTGGAATAATGGACATGGATTCAAATGTGTGCGAAATGGCAGGAATTGCAATCTTCCGCAGATGTTTCTATGGGACGACATTGCAGATTGTGATGATAAATCTGATTTGTGTTACACCTCTGAGAACGGAGACGTCAGGTATTTTCAAACCGTCTTGTATCGTAGTAACAAATCTGATTAAATGCTTAGCAAAATTAAAACAAAATGTGCCTCAGTCTATGAACTATAAAGGGTGCGTTAGTCTTTTGTTGTTTTGGCAAAAATGAAGTAAAAGCTGACCACTTACACCATCTTACAACAGCTTGGTCACGGTAATGCTCCTCTATACTGTGCATATAAAATTTCGATGAAAGCTTTATTATGAATGTTGAGTTCTGCCAATCTTTAGGCAATAGCTTGGTTTATGCAAATAGCGTCGCTGCAGCCTAATGGAATAAGGATTCAAACCAATTATAGCATCACTTGCGTAACCTTATACTAGACCTTTTATACGTTTGCCTTATCCTCGACGCAACTAATCCCACCGCTTCGATTGATTTAAAAAACGTGTTTATGATCAAATGTATTGCATTGGGTGCTTATATGCATCGGCTTACAACAAATTTGGGAGACCAAATGTAAAGTAGGGTTGAAGGTGCACATGACCGCTCTGCTTCGCGAGTGCCAATATTAGGAGTTAAACCCCAAGCATAGGGGCAAGGATTTCGTAAAACTGACCATTTAAGCGGCTTGTTAGTAATAGAAGCAATAGTTATTAAAGATTGCCAACCGAATTCTTTGGTTCTTTGGAAACATCGAGACTTGCAATATATAGCCATTCAGTTGTGTTTCTATTGCAAACGAAATGGTTGTTAAAATCAACGTTGAAGATATTTCAACGGAACAACATTAATTCCTTTTAGTTTTTAATAAAAATCAACGAAACAAATTTACTATTGCAGAGATATTCGTAACTTTTCATCCTTGAACGAGAGGCTTTGTTTCCAATGCCTAAATGACACCATGATTATCTCAAGGTCAAGTGTTTGTGATGACGTCATAGATTGCCCTGATATGAGTGATGAATGTAGTTGTAAAGGGAAAGCTTCTGAGCAAGGCATAGATGACAGCAAAGCGTATTTTGGGTAACTATATTTAAAAGCAGACATTTTAAACATATTATCCGTTATTTGTGTGTAGTCCCAAACAACCTTGTAATTGTTTCGACAATTATGGAGTCTGTTATAACACGAAGAATCGATCAAATATTTCCTGTGACAAAACGAAAGATGAAATCTGCGACGGACTTGTTCATTGTGAGGGGAATTTACCATGTGAGTACCTTTGCGCCTCCCACTTTCAGTGTCCGAATTCAGCTTGTTGGAAACGTTCGACTGTTTGTGATGGCGATCCTTGCAATGACTGTCCAGCTTTTCAACACTGGAATAATGGACATGGGTTTAAATGTGTTCGGAATGGCAGGAATTGCAATCTTCCGCAAATGTTTTTATGGGACGACATTGCCGATTGCGATGACAAATCTGACTTATGTTACACCTTTGAAAATGAAGACGTTAGGTATTTAAAAACAGTTGTGGTTGGTTTAAAATACCGTTCAAGATAAGACAAAATTCACATGTGTCATTTACAGAGACATTCGAAGCTCTCAGACGTTTAATCATCGTTTATGTTTCCAATGTACAAATGACCCTATGATCATCCCACAGTCAAGTGTTTGTGATGACGTCATCGACTGTCCTGATAAAAGTGACGAATGTTTTTGTCAATCTGGGAAAACCAAAAATTGTGGCAAATTTCATTAGTAAGTGATTCAAAAGCTGTCTGTCCTCACTGTGGGAGCAAATAAATAAATCGATTCAACCGAAAAAGTTATATAACCATGAGCAAGTTGATATTCCATTGTGCAATCAATGTACAAAAAGTTTAAAATAACAACATATCTGGACACTGTATAACGTTGCACAATTTAACGCCGACGACATCCTGGAACAGTTCGGTATGAAACATAATCATATGGGTTGTTTCCAGCTCACTGCCACAAAAACATTTCCATTTACATAATTTTAGTTTTTCGCATGTTTTAACCGCCTGTAATTTACGTAGAGGATATTATACCAATGAAAGTGTAAACCCAAAAACTGTTAATGAACACTAAAATCATAAAATTAAATGATAAACGACATGAACATTAGTTGCTCTTGTGTTGTTGTGTAAAGCCGTTTTTTCCATTTCGATGAAACATCGCAAGTAAAATGGATTCGTTTCACGGCAGTTTGAAAATATCCATTTCGCTTTGGGACGCAACAATTATTAAATAAAAGTTGCCTTGTGTTTCTGAAATCATTACTAAACAAAACGTGAGTTTTTAATTACAAACAATTGAATATTTTTAGTGTTGATGAGGAAGTAAAGAACGACAGCTTAACAACAACCAGCGGCGCACAGGGGTGGTGGGAGTGTTACGTAAGTGGGAATATGTTACATTAATTACGGTTGCATCGCAAATTAGCTTACCAGGCTACAACACAACTGCTATTCAATGTAACAGCCACGAATTCCAGACGAGCCTTACAATAATCAACAAAAGAATTCGTTTAAATTAGAGAAAAACGTCAGAAATTGACCGCAGGAATCAGCCTTTGCAAGTCGGTGACCGGCGGATTTGTCTTTACAAATCAAGATAATATTCCTAGAACACCAAAGGAGTAAAAGACAATACCAGTATAAGGTCTTTAATTATTACAGAAATATTAATTTCGCCTGTTGGCATCTTCAGTTTCTGTCTTAAACAGAATAGCAATAAAAAATTAAAAACCACAACAGTGAGTCCACTTTCGGGGCTCTCCACAAAGGAAAAAACTCTCCACAAAGGAAAGAACTCTTAAACATGCAGCTTCCACCATTTGGCGCCATTTTGACAAACCACCGTGCCCTTGCACTTCGAAACACGGAGGTTGATGGGTATTCTCGGCCTTGCGGTAAATGCGCATTATGCGGCGGCCGAAAGAATTTTGAGTCAATGGTCCACTCTGCCACCTGTATCACCATCCATTTCCACCAAACCACTCCGACAAAAACTTACTTGCAAGAAATACGGAATTTACGTGGCAACCTGCACAACATGTAAAGAACAATTTGTTGGACAAATAAAAAATCGTTTTTGCACGAGGTGGAATTCACACCGTTCCACATGGCGAGTAGGTTGTTTTAAAGATGCCAAAGGGGACAGGATGGCGCTGGCAAAACACTACCTAAATAAACACCCCATCTTTTTTGAAAACAAACCAGGCATTGCACATTGTTTTACGGTAATTTTTGTCCAAGAACCTCCCATGGTTATTTTAGATATTTGTAAAGAAAAATGGCTAAACGACCTCAGGGCGTCAATAAACATTCAGCCAATGATTTTATCCCGTATAAAATGACTATCTTTGCACTCTCCCATGTTTTTGTCCTCATTTCCGTCACTGTTTTTGTATTCTGTGTGCGTTATCGCCTTTTCGCAGTTCCACGTCACGGCCCATGCTCCCTACACCTTTTTTTGCGTTTGGCTACTTTTTTTTGTGTTTTTTAATTTTTTATTGCTATTCTGTTTTAGACAGAAACTGAAGATGCCAACAGGCGAAATTAATATTTCTGTAATTATACCGGTACGGATCGTCTTTTACTCTTTTAGAGCTATAGGAATATTCGTTTAAAATAGTAACAAAAATATTCCTTCCAGTATATGTGTTTTACGTAGGATGGGGGATGGATGTCGTTCGAAAACGAACAGTTGTGCGACGGAAGTCGTGATTGCGGTGGTTGGATCTCCATTCATCACACAGGATTCTTCGACCACGATGAAGATCCCCAACTTTGCAAACTTCGGAAAAGCTGCGACACAAAAGACGGACTTCTCAATATTCCTACGTCGAAAATCTGCGACGGTTTTATCGATTGCAAGGATAAAAGTGACGAATATCCAGAAGAATTGTGCACAAAGGAAACAAGATTCTACTGTCCAGCATTACACGGAACCAAAGTAAAATTATTTTTCTCAACAATTGTTTAAAAAATTTAAACAGACCTAATTGCAAGACTTCATGTTTACCTCTTCAATGCTGTATTTTATGTATAAAAGGCAAAGGTATCGGTGTCTGTTGTTCAGTATTGTTTGGTGTTAACCACAAAGACGGTTTCAGTATTCTACAGATTTTTGTGATTTTCAGATTTCTATTAACCAATCGGATGTTTGTGACCTCACAATTAATTGCGATGATCAAAGTGACGAAATAAACTGCACAAAGGACGAAAGGTTTTATTGCGAAAACAAAGATCCATTGTTTGTTAAGAAGGAGAAGGTAAACATATGTTAATAATATTTAAAATTTTGTGTCCTGTTGCAAACAGGTTTTGACTACGTGCATGTTACTGTTGTCACGGAAATTAGTAAAAATCCCAAATTCGGCCAAAAGAGGCGGGTGTGTCTGAAGTATCAGTAGCGATTAAGAACGACCTTTTATCCACTCAGTTCACCCTGCATTAACGGGTCAACGTCAAGCCAAAAGTTCGAAGCCGAACGGCTTAGGGGGATACTTTAATCATTAAATAAAATGACAATATGAATGAAACTTTTGGAAGCGCCCAATGTTGAAAGGACGAATATCAAACAACACTAGTTTGAGTGCGACCCCACTGCACAAATCATGTTTCTTACACATTACCGGACAAGCACACCGCAAAAGGTTTAGCACCAGTTTATCAACCAATTATTGTTTTTTTCGCAACAATTGCAAAGAAGTCGGAAATTATATTGCCAACTTAACTTTAAAGTTTAATCCATGCAGAAATTCAATGGAGTCGGCGACTGCTCCGACTGGACAGACGAGTGTCCAACAAAAACAAAAATGTCTGACGAAAACATATTTTCATCACGATACGAGTTGATTGCAAACTCATTTCTACGAGCCATTGTGTGGATAATGGGGATGCTCGCCATTGTCGGAAATTTGGTAATTATTCCAAGTTTGTTTTGTCTTCGTTGCACAATAAGAACAAGTTTAAGTATTTCACTGATTTGTTTTGAGGTTGTCATGGTGATGGAAAGCAAAGCGTTGGCGACGACAGAATCACAATCTGCTGCATTTCGCACAAACCATCTTCTCGTTTTCAATCTATCCGTTTCAGATCTACTCATGGGAGTTTATCTGATTATGCTGGGGGTCGCCGGTCTCAGATACTCTGGAAATTATTGTGCTAATGACCTTTTTTGGAGATCAAGCGGAAGTTGCACCGTAATGGGTATCTTGGTTTTACTTTCAAGCGAAACATCGGTGTTTACAATGGTTCTGTTGACCATATTTCGACTGTATGCTGTGAAAAACGTGAGTGAAACAGTTGTATACAGAGTAACGAAAGAGGAAACAATTTTCAGTCCGATGTGATTCGAACTGACAACTGCATTCCCTACCACTCCATTTGAAATAAACACCGAGCTTGCAAACTTATTGCTTTTAATGAAAATAGGTCAATGTTCTCTTTTGTTTCAGCCACTCGATGCATTCTTGAAACCGGAATTGAAAACAGTCATCCTTTCCATTATTCTCTCCTGGGTATTCTCGTTTACAATTGCTTTTATTCCACTCACAACTCAACTTCAACATTTGTTCGAGCCCAAAGCTTGGATGAATGAGAACCCGTTTTTTGACAATGTTGCAGTCGACTTTTCTAGTAAGATATTGTCGTAGACATTGGTTATCAAATCAGCTTCGAATGGCAATAGCGTTATTTATGTAGGCATGAATAACTTCATGGATCGATTTGTTGCTTTCCAACACAACTTTACAAGCAACGATTCGCAAGTACTCAGCACTGCCCTCATGCGAGTGAAATATGCTAATTTCTGGATTGATTTTTTGGATATTCTTGAAGATTACAATTACACTGAGCTATTTGATATTTCTGGATATTTGGGGTTTGTTTTCATTGGCCCAAAATTTTTATTTTTTTAGGCATTTAATTGTTTATGTGTAGATATTACAGCAGCAGCAGTGTTTGCATCAGCAAACTGTATGTAACAACAAATGACAAGGCGTGGGGATATTCAATCGCCATTATTACTCTTAACTTCCTGGCCTTCATATTTGTGGCAATTGCGTATTTTTGGATGGGTAAGAAGTCAACTGCCAGTGCCAGGCAAGTGAATAAAAGACCAAGAGATGGAAGGGTAGCAACACAAAACAAAGGTAAAAACATCGATATTTGCAGACATTTGATAGCATTATTGCATTTTTTTTTTTCAGTAGAAATGCAAAAGAAAATCTACCGATTGATAATTACTGATTTTCTGTGCTGGGTTCCAATTTCCATCATGGCATTTGTAAACTTCAGTGGAGTTCCCTATGCCTCCAGTGATATACGCTGTGTCAGCAATTATCCTGCTTCCCATCAACAGCTCTCTAAATCCCCTCATCTACTCCAAAGCACCAAAACTGCTTTATGATACAGTTTGGGATGGCCTTCAGGCCGTTTTCATGCGCAAATCACAGAAAGAACTACAGGAAAATATGGTTGTGGTTGCTTTCAGAGAAAGTTTAGTTGTGATTGAAGCAGAAACTACTTTGTAAGTAAACCTTGCATTCAGTTTGTGTAAAAATATGAAGTGCTTTTTCATGACAATGAATGGACGGAAACGAATATTGTTTTTAACGTCCTGTGTACATTCCATGTGTATAATCCTATTTAGTTTGTGATGGCATAGTAATTTGAACATAAAATTCACATTTCTCATTATAATTCACAGTTTGTTGATTGCGAACATTTTGTGCCCATTTCTATCGTAACTAATAAACACGTTGTTGAGAGGTTAAATAATGTCCTATAGTTGTCAATTCTGATAAGTTACAAGTTCCAACCAAATTTTTTCAGGAAAAAAAAGGGTTTTACGTTTTGCACTGAGAAGCGTAATAGCGTTAAAGTAAAATTTGTGAAACGATTGAAAACGCCTAGAGCGCATAGATTGACCCAACATACAACACCGGAATCATGGTTCGGAAAATAGGAAAGTTATATGTTGTATTTTGAATGTCATTTGATTTAGCTTTTGCTATGCCATTTCCATGGAGCGCATAATATTGTATGCAAGGATCCATGACAAAAACGTTTAGTCAGTTTATATTTCTAAATAAATCGTTAAGTCGAAAATATTTTGCAATATACGTTTATCATTCAGCGGGTGATGCTGACTTGAGGACACAAAATCCTTAATTTACAGCCATGTAGCACTGATGACAGGGAAGCAAAGAGATGTCAAAATTTAAGCAATAAGCTCGATTTCCGAGCAACATTATAGGCAAAACCAATGCGGTTTTCAAGGGCGTGTTAATGTATGCAAGGGCTCTTCAGAAAAAAACAATGTGCCGGTCCAATAAAACCACTTTTTGAACATCACAAAAAATTGCAGGGGGACTAAACCGTGGAAATACTTCCAAAACTAACAATGGTATTCATAGATTTCCCCGATTCTTTCATATTTCCCTCAGACACAGACGGGATGTGGTGTCCCCCCTCCGTAGGGTTTGTTGTGTTGCTTGGCCAATATATGTATGTTTATATATATATACGCTCTTCAGTGACAAGGCAGGTTCGCCCCACTGTGCAGGCCATTTCTAGTTGGCAATCTCAAATATAATATTTCGATGGACAAAAGGTTCACTGGCATCGCAGCCAAGGCAATGCAGGCAAGCTGGACTGTTTTCAAACACGATCTGAAACATCAAGCTCACAGTGTGGTTTGAAGAGTGAGATCTGCAACACATAGCTTCCAGTAAGACCTTGGGCTTACCGGAGCCAACGATCAATCAACTGAGTTTGTATATCGTTGGTTCCGGTAAGCCCAAGGTCTCACTGGGAGCTTTGTGTTGCAGATCTCACTCCGACATTTCATGAAAACGTGGCTTTCCGGTGGGATGCATTGTCTTGGTTGCTACGCCAGTCAACCTCATGTCTGTATGTGTGTGCTTTGAAATATATTAATGCGTAATCGACGTCAGGCGGTACTTATTTTACCTCCAAGCAATCGTGGGGAAGATGACCAAAACTTAATCCCCCAACACATAACACGAGGTCATAGCTCTTTGTTGGTACAGGAAGTTGAGAGTCGCCTTTTATCACTTGCTGGTACAAGTTCCTACATTTAAAGCGTTTAGCATTGTCATGTGGTTAAAAGATTGTCAACTATAATATGCACACTGCCTCAAAAACAACTAATATTTGTTTATTTCTCTTTGTTTTGAATTTGCTTTGATGAATAAAACTTAAGATCAAGGGACACCGATAGTGCTAGCAGTTGAAAACGAAAAATACATGTGATAATTCTAAATCTAATCGACCCTGTAAATCAAGCATGCCGGTACACGTTTTTTGTGCGCGCAACGTCTATCATTTCCTTGCACCCTTCGATGCAGTCAATGTTCCCTTTCCATCCAGCACTTCGGAGCATCACAGCGCATCGACCAGTACCTTAGGGTAAAAACAAAAATGTTGTTTTGATCTTCATTCGTTTTAAATGTTTTAAATAACATCACAGATATGTGTCAAGTTATCGCATGATAAGACAAAATCGCGCCACATGAGCAGGATTTTGATGAGCTCAGCCATCCCATCTCAATCATTAGGTTCACTGGCATCGCAGCCAAGGCATTGCAGCCAAGCTGGTTCAACCCTTTTCAAAATCAAACGTCTAAAACAAAAGAATAAATGCAATATTTATTTTCATAAATGCTCCTACCTCCCCCCCCCCAATGCAAAAAAGGCGTGTTTCTTTTACTGTGCGTGCAAGTATTATCGCTTCCCGAAACAAGCAAACAAGAAGAAAAAGGCAAAGAACATTGATGGAATGATGTCTAAAAGCAGTCCTGCTATATATATACATTAATTTAAAGTTGCCTCTGAGAAGTCAATTCCCCTTTTCCACCAGCAAAGGCCTGACCCCCAGGAGAGGCATCGTGTGTCAAGGTAAAGTCACCTTTCCATGGCTTTATTATGGGTCGTTATGCGATACCACCGAGTTAGGGCGAGCTTGGGCAGGCAACTGTGTAAAAAGATCCGGGTTTCCAACATTTACAAGGGTATGTTGGTAAGCTTATGAAACAACTAATAAAGTGTGCAGGTTACATTTAACAGGTTTGCCGAAGTGTTCATGAATATACAATGCTAACGTTTGACATCAGACAACAACCGCCTATGATTTCCTGAATCGCGTTTAGCTTTATTTCCGGAATAGTTCAAATTACAACAGATGTTGGAAGGGAAGCTGTTGGCATTCTCCCTGAAAGTTGACAGGAGAAGATATTTTTTACATTATTTCACGTTTAGTTACTACACAACCCAACCAGTGAAGCGGGTGTAACTATCATTTCAATTGTCAAAATATCCAAAGTTTTCACCATATATTCTGTAAATACATCGCGCTGTTAATTGTCGCTGGATAACCAATCAATGGTTTATGGCGTTACGTTTTGCACTGAGAAGCGTAATACCGTTAAATTAAATTGCAGTGAAACGACTGAAAACGCCAAGAGGGCATAGAATGATCCAATACACAACACTGGAAGCGTGGTTCGGAAAAAAGTATACTTATAGGTTGTATTTTGGATGACATTTGATGTAGACTCTGCCACAGGAAAACGTCGCATTTTAATGATATGTTAGTGAGCTTATGACATAACTAATAACGTGTGTTTACTTTTAACATAGTTTGCAGGAAAATTAACGCCAGAAGAGCAAAAATTTAGCTGATGGTTTGCTCATGGCATCAAAGGACATTTGGAATGATGCCGTAATATTAGGACATCATTGAATTGAGTATATGATGCTCAGGAATAAGTTTGACATCAGACAACCACCACTGATTTCCTGTATCGCGGTTAGTGTAGTTCCGGAATAGTTCAAATTACAACAGATGTTAGAAGGAAGCTGTTGGCATTTTCCCGAAAGTTGACAGGAGATGATATGTTTTTTCTTTACGTAGCTATACGCTTTCTTTACATAGGTAAATATGGGCTATTTTGACAAAGCAGATATCCAGCACACCAATAACATGACTTTATTTTTGAGGATAATATACGAAAACAATTTGTATCTTTGAGATTTTTTCCATTTGGGTTTTTTCAAGTCAGAAAGGGTTTAAAAAATTCAACCAGGGTGCTGAAAAATACACCGATAACATGACATTATTTCCGTTGATAATAGTATAGGCTAGCTTGGAGATTCTCATCGGCACGTTTGTGATCAGCTGGAAAGATATTGGCTGTTTCCTGTAATTTCAACACAAATCAATTACTCTTATAACTGAAAGTCAGAGCTGTTTGGAGTTTATTATCATTTTGTGGTATTTGCCACTATTTACAAACACTTTATGTATATTTTGGATATTAGTAATTGGTAATATTTAAAATATGTCTCTTTCGGCGCAAAGCAAATAATATACCAGTGACTACGCAATAACTTCTATATTTGCTGAAGCACTTTTTTGACAAACTGAACACCACTCTACTGAACTAATTCCCAAATATACTTTCGATTCAATATAAGATAAAGGATCTAAATAATCAAACCCAGATAATAAGCTATGGTTTATCCATCGTTGAACCTTGTCAAAAAACGCATGCACATTTAAGTAATTTACACACCGCTGTGACTAGTTGACATTTCTCATGTAAACTCTTCATCTTGGCAAGTACAGATTCGATATAAGAAGCTTCACTCCCCGGATTCTTGTAGTTGCTTATGGCAAACGCAAACAAGCCTCCAGGAACAAGAAGGTCAACCAGAATCTGCATTGATAATAATTATTTGTGAGTAAAGAAACAAGACTGATTTCCCAAGAGCGCTAAACGGCAAAACCAATGCAGTTTCCAAGGAGCTCATAATATTGTTTGTACGGGCCCATGAAAAAAACACATTTAGGCAGTCTATGTTTCTGAATAAATCGTTATGTGGACTTAATTTTGCAATGTACTTTTATCATTCAGCGGGTGATGCTGACTTAAGGATATGGAATCCTTAATTTACAGCCAAGTAGCACTGGTGTCAGGAAAGCAAAGAGATGTCAAAAGTAAAGCAACAAGCTCGATTTCCAACCAATATTATAGGCAAAACCAATGCGGTTTCCAAGAGCGTGTTAATGTATGCTAGGGCTCCTGTGAAAAAAAACATGTGCCGGTCCAATAAAACCACTTTTTGAATATCATAAAAAATTGCAGGGGGACTAAACGTGGAAATACTTCCAAAACTAACAATGGTATTCATAGATTCCCCGATTCTTTCATATTTCCCTCAGACACAGACGGAATATGGTGTCCCCCTTCGTAGGGTTTGTTATGTTGCTTGGCTAATATATGTATGTTTAGATATATATACGCTCTTCAGTGACAGGGCAGGATCACCAAACTATGCAGGCCATTTCTAGTTGGCGATCTCAAATGTCATATTTCGATAACAAGGTTCACTGGCGTCGCAGCCAAGGGAATGCAGGCAAGCTGGACTGTTTTCAAACACGATCTGAAACATCAAGCTCACAGTGTGGTTTGAAGAGTGAGATCTGCAACACATAGCTTCCAGTGAGACCTTGGGCTTACCGGGGCCAACGATCTAACAACTGAGTTCGTACATCGTTGGCTCCGGTAAGCCCAAGGTCTCACTGGAAGCTTTGTGTTGCAAATCTCACTCCGACTTTTCATGAAAACGTGGCTTTCGGGTTGGCTGCATTGTCTTGGTTGCTACGCCAGTCAACCTTATGCCTTTGTGTGTGTGCTCTGAAATATATCAATGCATACTCGAAGGATTGCGGTACTTATATTACCTCCAAGCAATCGTGGGGAAGATGACCAAAACTCAATCCCCCCACACATAACACGAGGTCATAGCTGTTTGTTGGTACAGGAAGTTGAGAGTCGCCTTTGATCACTTGCTGGTACAAGTTCCTGCATTTAAAGCGTTTAGCATTGTTATGTGGTTAAAAGATTGTCAACTATAATGTGCACACTGCCACAAAAACAACTAATATTTGTTTCTTACTCTTTGTTTTGCATTGCTTTTGTGAATAAAACTTAAGATCAAGGGACATCGACAGTGGAAGCAGTTGAAAATGAAAAATATGTGATATGTGATAATGCTAAGTCTAATCGACCCTGTAAAGCAAGCATACCGGTACACGTTTTTTGTGCGCGCAACGTCTATCATTTCCTTGCACCCTTCGATGCAGTCAATGTTCCCTTTCCATCCAGCACTTCGGAGCATCACAGCGCATCGACCAGTACCTTAGGGTAAAAACATAAATGTTGTGGTGATCTTCAATCTTTTTATATGTTTTGAAAAACATCGCAGCAATGTGTCAAGTTATCGCATGATAAGACAAAATCGCGCCATATGAGCAGGCCCCTACTCGATGATCTCAGCTATCCAATCTCAATCATAAGGTTCACTGGCATCGCAGCCAAGGCATTGCAGCCAAGCTGGTTCAACCGTTTTTTGCAGCCAAGCTGGTTCAACAAAATCAAATGTCTAAAATAACAGAATAAATGCAATATTAATTTTCATAAATGCTCATTATATTTCCAATTGCCCGCCCTTATGATGTAAGTATGTGTGCTTTCCAGAGAATCCTACCCCCCTTACCGGCGCAGACATCTATTGCATTCAAGTCTTGTGTATCAAGATTCCAATCTTTAAAAAACTCAATGATTTTCGGAGACATTTTTCTAGGTATTTTGTTGCCATGAGCATCAGACCCTTCATCATAGGTTTTGGCATATTTTTTATAGACGGCTTGATTTGCTTCAACTGAGGGGGTCAGCTCCTCTAACACAGCTTGTAGTATTTTAGATTTTTCCATTTTCCCTTCTTCAAATCACCCAACTTGTGCAGGTTGGAAATTGGTAATATTGTTTAACTAGTGCGCTGGAATAGAAATCATATATCCACGTTAATCAACATGTTGAAATTGTCCTTGTTGCTTGAACACGTGTTGTCACTGTAAAAGTTTAGACTATAATATCTTCAAAACTGTACAACAATTCTCGTATTTTATAATTAACAACCAGCATATTGACTCATCTTAAGCGCGCATATAATTCTAAATCTTGGCCACGCCCTTATTCGGTAAAACCAAAGAAACTATGTAGCCTAATCTCTCAGTATTACAACTCAAGTCCGTTAACACACAATTTCCCCTCAGCTGCAAAATGCCAGCAGTCACATGTTGCTTGCAATGCAAAAAAGGCGTGTTTCTTTTACTGTGCGTGCAAGGATTATCGCTTCCTGAAACAAGGGGAAAAAGGGAAGAACATGGATTGAATGATGTCTAAAAGCAGTTCTGTTAAACAGTTCTGCTATATGCACATTAATTTAAAGTTGCCTCTGATAAGTCAATTCCCCTTACCAGCAAAGGCCTGACCCCAAAGGAAGGCTTCGTGTGTCAAAGTAAAGTCACCTTTCCATGGCTTTATTATGGGTCGTTATGCGATACCACCGAGTTACGACGAGCTTGGGCAGGCAACTGTGTAAAAAGATC
Source organism: Ascidia mentula (assembly GCF_947561715.1). NCBI lineage: Eukaryota > Metazoa > Chordata > Ascidiacea > Phlebobranchia > Ascidiidae > Ascidia > Ascidia mentula. Next base: position 15,324,325 of record NC_138568.1, on the reverse strand, counting down.
CGGGTTTCCAACATTTACAAGGGTATGTTGGTAAGCTTATGACACAACTAATAAAGTGTGCAGGTTACATTTAACAGGTTTGCCGAAGTGTTCATGAATATACAATGCTAACGTTTGACATCAGACAACGACCGCCCATGATTTCCTGAATCGCGTTTAGCTTTAATTCCGGAATAGTTCAAATTACAACAGATGTTGGAAGGGAAGCTGTTGGCATTTTCCATGAAAGTTGACAGAGAAGATATTTTTACATTATTTAACATTTAGTTACAACACAACCCAACCAATGAAGAGGGTGTAACTATCATTTCCATTGTCAAAATATCCAGAGTTCTCACTATAGTCTGTAAATATATCGCCCTGCAAATTGTCGCTGGAAATCAGCGGTTTGTGTTGTTACGTTGTGCTCTGAAAAGCGTAACACCGTTAAATTAAATTGTAGTGAAACGACTGAAAACGCCAAGAGCGCATAGAATGACCCAACATACACCACTGCAGGCGTGGTTCAGAAAATAGTATAGTTATGTATTGTATTTTGGATAACATTTGACGTAGCCTCTGCCACACGAAAACGCATTTACAAGGATATGTTAGTGAGCTTATGACATAACTATAATAACGTGTGGAGGTTGCTTTTGCGCAAGAATTACAACAAGTTGTTGTAAACTGCCGGAAAATATGCACACTGTTCTTTATCATTTAGGACGCGACTAAAAGAACATCGCCGCGACATCTCATCGAAAGATGCCAGCAAGGCCGCGTTATCCAAGCATTCCGTGACACACACAAATACTAGATGCCACTACAAAACGAGCAGTAAAAACCAAATTGCCATCTGTCCTTTAGATTCTTATTCGTGAACGAAAACGTATGATTGAAACTGTGGTGGCTAAGGTTCGGCGGAAATAACTAATTTTGACATGGACCACGGCGAAAACTTTTCTCTGCCATGTTTTTGGCACACTCGGTCGTGGTGTGCCTGAGGATGTATCGCAAAGAGAAACTGCCGTGCGAAACGCTTATATTTCGGCGTCTTGTTGCGCAGTTGTAAACAATCTGTAGTCCATGTCAACAACAGGCAGTTGCATCTGCTTGATGGAAATACTGGAACGGGCATCTACAACGTGGTTACACTTTCCTTCGATGTGCCTCACATCCGCGGTGAAATACGAAATGGCACATAGCTAGCGCTGTTGCTGTGCGAATCACGGGGATGAGAGTTAAATGTTTGTGATCGAATGTTAAATGTTTGTGTTCGGTGATATAAGCAACGAACGCGCGGACTTCAATAAAACGGAAATGACTAATGGCCAAATGCAAAGCGAGTAGTTCTCGATCAAATACACTATATCTGACTTCAGCCGGACGGAGTCGCTTTCTAACGAAAGCCAACGGACCCCAATTTCCTTAAATTAGCTGTAGCAGATCTCCACCAATAGCCTTTAATAGTCTGTTGCACCCGTAGGCAAGACTGTAGGAGCTTAAGGTAGTGGATGTTATAGCAGAATTGCTTCGGCCAGAGCTACCTTGGCCTTCGGTAATGCTACCTCTAGGACGTCTGACATCTTTAAATTGCGGTTGTGGTCCTGTGTGGCCAGTAGCAGTTTGTCCGCCAACACACAATTACCCCTCAGTTGAATGTGCCAGCTGTTACTTGCAATGCAAAAAAGGCGTGTTTCTTTTACTGTGCGTGCAAGGATTATCGCTTCCTGAGACATGGAAACAAGAAGAAAAAGGCAGAGAACATGGATTGAATGATGTCTAAAAACAGTTCTGCTATATACATACATTAATTTTAAGTTGCCTCTGAGAAGTCAACTCCCCTTACCAGCAAAGGCCTGACCCCAAAGGAAGGCATCGTGTGTCAAAGTAAAGTCACCTTTTCATGGCTTCAATTTGGGTCGTTATGCGATGCCATCGAGTTACGACGAGCTTGGGCAGGCAACTGTGTAAAAAGATCCGTGGTTCCAACATTTACAAGGGTATGTTGGTAAGCTTATGACATAACGTGTGCAGGTTACATTTAACAAGTTTGCCAAAGTGTTCATGAATATACAATGCTAACGTTTAACACCAGACAACAACCGCCCATGATTTCCTGAATCGCGTTTAGGTTTATTTCCGGAATAGTTCAAATTACAACAGATGTTGGAAGGGAAGCTGTTGGCATTCTCCCTGAAATTTGACAGGAGAAGATATTTTTTACATTATTTCACATTTAGTTACTACACAACCCAACCAATGAAGAGGGTGTAATTATCATTTAAATTGTCAAAATATCCAGAGTTTTCACTATCGTTTGTAAATGTATCATACTGTAAATTGTCGCTGGATAACCAATCAGTGGTTTGTGTCGTTACGTTTTGCACTGAGAAGCGTAATTCCGTTAAATTAAATTATCGTGAAACGACTGAAAACGCCAAGAGCGCATAGAATGACCCAACACACAACACTGGAAGCGTGGTTCGGAAAAAAGTATAGTTATATGTTGTATTTTGGATGACATTTGATGTAGCTTTTGCTAAAGGAAAACGTCGCATTTACTAGAATATGTTAGTGAGCTTATAACATAACTACTAACGTGTGGAGGTTACTTTAAATATATAAGATTTGCAGCAAAATAACGCCAGGAGAGTTCCAAGTTGTACTATATTGGTGCCAGCCATATTACAATTTAAAATAGACTGATCTTCTGTCATAAAATTAACGTACTCTATTCTTCCCACGTTTCGTCCGCCAGCAAGACTTCATTAGGGTTTGGTAACTCATTTCAAACGTCAACCACACAACAACATTTAGAAGCGCAAAATGAAAAAGGGACATCGCACGTTTGAAACTATGGTGGCTAAGGTTCGGCGGAATTAACTAATTTTGACAATTGCCCGCCTGCAATTTGAACATTTTTGAATAAAGCGACTTGAAATTTTGCACACAAATACTAGATGCCAGTGAAAAATGAGCATTAAAAAAGGTAAATTGGCGTATGTCCTTTAGTTTCTTATTTCTGTGCGAAAACGCGTGGTTGAAACTATGGTGGCTAAGGTTCGGCGGCGGATTAACTAATTTTGACAATTGCCCGCCTGCAATTTGAACATTATTGAATCCCACGGTTTAATGAAAATGCATTTTTTAGACAATCCACGTAGTGAGCAAGACTTTTCACATTGCCAAGCATGTAATCAACAACATATATTCAATTTTAGATCAATCAACTCTGCAATTTCTTGGAACCCTGTTAAAGTTAAGTAAAAATAGTTTTGTCGACCAACGTCTCCTGGGTAATTTAATGTTATTGGTGAGAGTCAAAAAATTTATCAACGGACACGATATTGATGGATTGTTAAATTACTGAAAGTATTTACATAAAAAGATACCGTCGCATCTTGAACAGAGCCACATCGATTGTATTTAGTAACCTACAATATGACACAAATATCAAGAGGCAAATGCTCAAGGTCAACATGCAATGACACCTACTATGACGACATAAGGGTTGGTTGTTTTCATAAAGATCTCCAACATGAAAAAAAACTTCAATGGACAGATGATGTGGAAAACCTTTTCAACGTTAGTAATGATTAGGCATTTTTAATCATTTGACACAACGACGACTTTGCCAGGATGTTGACCAGACGTAGGCAAGAAAATGGCCAAGGAAATGTCAGTTATAATTGTCAACGGTAAAAAAACACAAAATTCCAAATATACCAATAATCATGTAGTAGGATGAAGAAAATTTTCACGTTAGTCCTGCTCTTGAGTAAGCGAAACACGTAGTTGTTTAATATAAACTAACATCATGTTTATGACAAGATCAGAATATGATCGTGGTGTCAACACCTTCTCACCTGAAGGAAGGATTTTCCAGGTTGAGTATGCTATTGAGGCAATTAAACTTGGATCAACAGCAATTGGAATACAAACATCTGAAGGTGTGGTTTTGGCAGTTGAAAAACGAATCACATCTCCTCTGATTGACGCTTCAAGTATTCAGATGATCTTTGAAATATTGATAACTTGAATACTTAGTGATGTGTAGCTTGGGGGGAGAGGGGAAGAGGGAGTAGAATGTTCGCCTTCGGATTGAAGCGCTTGTTTCCATTCCACGCGCCGGATATGCATGTGGGCGTTTAACCACTCTAGGTTTTCTGTGGCTGTCGACCATTTGGGGGTGGGGGCAAAGTTTAACCCCAGCCCAAGCAGCATTTTGTCGCAATCGTTTATATTTTTAGTGGACTTGTTCAGAATGTTGCTTTCAACTCTTTCAAGTAATTCTTGGTCACAAGCTTTCTTTTTTCTTTTCCTGTACCGTTTTCTGTCACGGATGTTTTTCCGGTGCTTATACGTGAGTCCTGGTGGATGTCGGTTCACATTTTGTTGTAAATGTTCCTGGCGGTTGCGTAGAAAGTTATACTTTGAGATGCACTTTCGTTTTAGTTTGAGGCTGACTCTTTCGAGTGCTGCTTGTTCTTGCTGGTTAAGTTCTCGCAGCTGAGTTTCAAACTTTGACCTTGCTCGTTTTAAGGTTAAAAGGTCTCTCAAAATCCTTCTGCGCAGTTGTATAAGCAAAAGATCTAAATCCACGCGTTTGCGGTGATTTGATGGCAAAAGTACGTTCGTACGTAAGCACCGCTTTAGCAGAGCGACTCTTTGTACAATGGCCGCATATTTGCAACGTTGTTTGTGCTCCATAAAGGGATACAGGGATTCTGTACCGAATACGACAAATGAGAGTTTGATTTCTATGAATCGCCTGTGTAGTCCTTATGGCTGACAGAGACTCAGTAACGGATCAATGAAGAAAATGATAAATAATCCTACGTCGTCTGTCTGTTTCAAGTTTTTAGGAAATATATATTTCGCCTGTCTGTGTAGGCATCATCAGTATCGCTAAAAAACAACACAACAACGGAGTTAACCAACAGTAATGCAAATGTAAAAATACCTTACAAACTGACAATCAGATTTTACGATTAGGTAAGGTGCGACTGAACTGTCGGCTTTGGCTTGTTTGTGGGGACGCCCGATAAAACATAAAATAAAAGAAAAAAGGGGAGAACACAACAAGCTGCAAACGATAGCGGTAAAAAATGCCGGCGGTGATCTGGCTCTCCGTCATTGATAAGCTTGTCACAATGACAACACAGTTGGTGGACACTTCAACGGTAAGCGGAAGTAGAAACAAAAACAAAACCGACACTTACATTGTATTAGGCAATATAAGGGGGTTGATGTTAATTTTTGCCTTGATTTTGTGAAACCATTTGTCTTCACAAATATCCAATAAATGCACTGGGGGCTGTTCTACGAAGACGACTTTGAAGCATTTTGCAATGTCAACATGTCGGTGCTGCTTGTGTTGTGCGTGGTAGTGGTGGAGCAACGCAGCTCGGTCGGTATTTCCGTTGTCTTTTCCCGTTTTCCAAACAGCTCGATGTCCGTTCCATCGAGTGGAAAACTTGTTTTTCGTTTGGCCAACGTATTGGTCACCACATAAAAGGCAGGTAGCTATATAAATGCCATAGTTACGACATGTCAATGTCTGACGGAGTGGAATTGGCCCACTGGGTGTTAATAACTGGTTGGTACTCACAACCATTGATGTGTGGTTGCCGAAATTCCCACAGAGGGCGCAATGGCCGCAAGGTTGTGACAGTCCTGTTTTGTGCGGGTTTTGATCGTCACAATGAGCGATGCCTCTATACTTGGTGAGCATACAAGCGAGAGTGTGTGGGCGCTTGTAAACTACCATGGTATGTGGATTGAGGATCTTCTCTTTAGGACTTGGTCGGAGTAGGTTTACGAAACTTGTAGCCCATATGTCCAGTGCGGATGTACAGCGGGTGACACTGGGGCCAAACCTTTCCTTCCAGTCTTTCGCCAGGTTTAGGACGTCGTTAACCATGTTTTTTTGGAAAACGCGATCGTATGGCTTTAGCTTTGAGCTTTTCCAGGCTGCTATGGTAGTCCTCGTCGGATTCATTCAAGCGGCGCAATCTTTTTGCCTCTCCATGTAAAATACCTTTGAAAATCGTCGGATGGTGGTGAGAATACCCGTCAAGAAAGCAACGGTGCAAAGCAGTGGCCTTGGTGTGGTCAATGGTTCTGAATGAGAACGGAGATCGGGTGGAATAGACATGTTCTACGTCGAGAAATGGTACGCCTGGCATGTCTTGTTGTACGTGTGTTTTATTAAACGTGAGTTCCAAATTATTTTTGCGGAACACGTTGTCAAGCTCATTGCTGACGTGGTTGGCTGTTTCTTCAGCAAAACAAATGAAAATTATGTCATCAATGAAACGTTTGAAAACCTCGGTTTCTTTGACGAATTGGGCAGCTTGAATGACGACATAGTGAACGGAGACGTTTGCCAATGAGACCGAGTGGTTGTCACCGGTTACGATGCCAGTTTGTTGCGAGTAAAACTTTTGTTCGTTACGTAAGAATACGCCTTCAAGACACACAAATATTAAATTGATGAGATCTTGTGTAGTCTTGTGACTGTACTGCGTGTGTCGTTGCAGAGCATCCTGCAGGGCAGAGTGGAGCAGCGTGTGTGGGATGTTACTGTACAGAGATTTTACATCTGCTGTCACGATGCACAAGTCGGAAGTAATAGTCTTCTCCATATTCTGACACAATGGTCGGAAGTAATAGTTTCTCAATATTCTGCCACAATGGCTTGGCAGTATGACGCACTGATGGGTTGTAGTATGCTTTCTAAGAAAGCTGTGAACCGTGACATCAGAGTGTTAACTAGGGATTGCAACAGTCTCACTGGGATGTCCTGTATGTTCATAATTTCCAGTTGTGCGGCGGCAATTTTGTGCGTCTTAAACAAGGGATATGCGTATGCTGGGGTGTTGGAACTAAAGTATTTTGCTGCGGGACCGGGTACGTGATGATACATATTTCCTTTGTTCTTAATTCCAGCTGTATGAAACAGTATGCTGTCGCTGATAACACCATCCTTATGTAGAGAGATTAGGATTTTGTCACAAGTTGAGCGCAGAGTGGATACATGTTTATTGTATGAGGTGATGTCAAAAGGCAGTACTGTAAAGTCTTTTAGTTCGCGGATCATAATGTTGCGATAGTCATCGTTTTCAAGGATTAAAACTTTACCATCCCTGTCGGATTTACAAATCACTATTTGTTTTGAAGAAGTGAGGTTGCCTAGTTTGAAGAGACTTTGTTGAAGTTCTTTGCTGAGATTGTTTTTGTAAAAACATTGAGAGTTTACCTTATTGCCCAAGTTTCGCAGTTTTGTTAAGACCATTAAAGCATTTTTATGTTGGAAATACGAATATCTTCATGGTGAAGCCCACCTCGCTCGTATGCCAGAGTGTTGTACTATTGACACATTGGGACGCACGCATCAAACACAACAATTTAATACCGAACGTATCCGAATGAAGTCAGTTGTTCAACCAGAAAACTAAATTAAAAATTTAATTAAAATAATTTATCCTATAGGTTTGTGTGGGGATACTTACGGTCAACTCGCCACCAAACTTTCTCATGATGGAGAAAATTATTTACGAGATTTGTGAACACATGGCGCAGATTAAACAATCGGTGAGTAAGTGTTGACTTCTTCCCTTTAAAAGGATGCATCACAATCTTGAAGAAATCGTGCAAAATTCGATTTTACCTTTGCCGGAGTCTCAGCTCTGTTTTCACGCAGATTTTTGTTTCAATACTCGGTCTCCCTCATCAACAGCGTGGCAACTGAATTACTGCTCGACATTGAAATACTTTCATCATTATGACGTTGGTCGCGTGAAAGCGACATATTTCTATTCTAATGTTGCTATTCGCGTGTTAAATTTCTCAGTTTTTGTTTCGTGCAATCCCATTACCGAGCATAAATACCAACGACAATACACGATCTCAAGCAGAGGGTTTGACACAAATAACGTGGGATTCCATAACCCGTGGTTTTAGCAGTGCCGATGCCATTTATGCTTTTTATATTCGATTGAGTTCTTTAGTGCAAAATTAAAATTCTGTCCACGTTCCGGTTTCCGACAGTTAAATGGTAATTAATTTACAACAACCGCACCATGAATTTTCTCCTCCTGCGCCATCCAATTCTTCCTCTTGAACCTTCAACTACTTCCACCTTCACCACCAATTTCTTCCTCCTGCACCTTCAATTTCTTTCTTCCTGCACCATCAATTTCTTCCTCCTGCCCCATCAATTTTTACCTCGTGCACCATCACCTTCAATTTCTTCCTCCTCGTATAAGAATTCACAAGTTCAAGAATACACACACGTTTACCCTTTCAACACTGTGTTGATTGATAACAACAACAAGTAGCACACAATAGTTGCAGAAAACAAAACAATTGTCAACATTTTCAAAGTTATGTTTTCATAAACAGCATTAACACTTCAACCAATTACTGACCATAGGAATTTACTTCAATTAAGGACAGCAACAATGGTTGTTGGGAATAATATTGAAATAACCACAAATATTTTGTTTGAAGACAGATTTTGGAAGCGATTCTATAGCAAAGTGATGAAATTATCACTGAAGAGATTTTGGCTTTAGTAAAAGTTTGTATTATCTTGACAACAATAACAGCTGCACACGAACAAAACACAAAGGGTGAGGTTTATGTACAAGACGTGTGAGAGGGGATTTTGAGGGGGTGTTTTTAACTTTTTTTATGAATTTGTGTTGGTGGTAGAATATATTTCCCTCTGCCGATAGTTTGTATTCCATGAGTTGGTTGCATGGAATGTTTCCAACATCATATTTACAAGTAAACGATCATCCAGCAACACGATAGGTTCAAATACATCGATAAATACACTGATTCTATCCCCATTATGTTCCAACTTCATCATATTTCATCTCATATGATGGTTGGTACCTTGCACGCCACAAATACACTCAAATGTTTCTCCAAATCGACAGAAAGCAAAATAAAGTGGGAAAGTCACTGGAAGCAAGGAGAATCACCGCATCATTGTAATGTCCAAAATGATTCAACCCAAGTTGATATCAAGCGTTCCAACACTCACACATGATAAGAGTGTTCATGTGTTGGATGACGTGGGAACTCATCACGTGATTTCCACTATGGTACATAAAATGATGACTCACAAAATACAACAAAAAGGCACGACTGGGCATAAATAGAGAGAAGGAAACTACAAAACAGAGTCGGTACACGAACCAAGTTTCACGTATTTTTATTTTATAATATTTTATTTTTATTTCTTCGGCAGCGCAGATCTGGCGTCAAAGATGTTACTTTGTCATACTTGTGAGATTTTTGCAAATAAAATTGTCATTTGATATATAAATTTTGTGTTCGCATTACTTTGCCATCACAAACTAAATAGGATTCTGCACATGGACGGTACACGTGACGTCAAAAACAAGAGTAGTTTTTGAAAATTCGATCTCGGGAAAAAGTATATTTTCCACTAACTGAATGCAAAGTTTATTTACAGATCTGTTTCTGCTTCACCCACATGTAAGTATTGTCGGTTGGCAACCACAACCACATTTTCCTGTTGCTCTTCCTGTGGCTGACGTCTGAAAACGGCACGCAGGCCATCCCGGACTCTATCATAAAGCAGTTTCGGGACGTTGGAGTAGATGAGGGGATTTAGAGAGCTGTTGATGGGGAGCAGGATAATTGCTGACACAGCGTATATCACTGGAGGCATAGCAGAGAAAATCAGTAATTATCAGTCGGAGGATTTTCTTTTGCATTTCTGCCGAAACAAACAGCATTAATGGTATAATATGTCTGCAAATACGAATGTGCATACCTATGTTTTGTTTTGCTGCCCTTCCACCTCTCGGTCTATTGTTCACTTGCCTGACACTGGCAGTTGACTTTTTGTAAATCCATAAATACGTAATTGCCACGAACATGAAGGCCAGAAAGTTAAGAGTAATGATGGCGATTGAATATCTCCATGCCTTGTCGTTGGTCGTTACATACAGTTTGCTGATGCAAACACTGCTGCTGCTGTAATATCTACAACATAAACAATTTTGTAGCGATAAATTTCGCGCAAAGAAAAACAGAATTCGCGCGAAGAAAAACAAACCCCAAATATCCAGAAATATCAAATAGCTCAGTGTAATTATAATCCTCAAGAATATCCATAAAATCCATCCAGGAATTAGCATCATTTACCCGCATGAGGGCAGTGTTGAGTACTTGGGAATCGTTGCTTGTGAAGTTATGTTGGAAAGTTACAAATCGATCCATGAAGTTATTCATGCCTGTATACAGCGCTAGTGTCATTCGAAACTGGTTTCACCACCAACAACTACGACAATATCTTACTAGAAAAGTCGACTGCAACATTGTCAAAATACGGATTCTCATTCATCCAAGCTTTGGTTTCAAATAAATGTTGAAGTTGAATTGTGAGTGGAATCAAAGCAATTGTAAACGAGAATGCCCATGAGAGGATAATGGAAAGGATGACAGTTTTAAATTCCGGTTTCAAGGATGCATCGAATGGCTGAAACACAAACATATATGTTTTCATTTAAATGAATAAGTTAGGAAGCTCAGCGGTCCTTTCAAATAGAAGGACGGGGAATGTAGTTTGAATCCCGCCAGACTGGCAATTGTTCTCTCTTTCTTTACACTGCAGTTTCCAAATTGGGCAAAACTACTTCATTTCAACAATGCTGGGTTATCCGGTTCAACGAAGTTGGCAACAGCTGGCTTAACCAAACACAGCTGTTTCACTTACGTTTTTCACAGCATACAGTCGGAATATGGTCAACAGAACCATTGTAAACACCGATGTTTCGCTTGAAAGCAAAACCAATACCCCCATTGTGGTGCAACTTCCGCTTGATCTCCAAATATAGTCATTGGCACAATATTTTCCGGAGTATCTGACACCCGCTTCGCCCAGCATGATTAGATAAACTCCCATGAGTAGATCGGAAACGGATAGATTCAAAACGAGCAAATGGTTTGTGCGAAATGCAGCAGATTGTGATTCTGTCGTCGACAAAGTTTTGCTTTCCATCACCATGACAACCTCAAAAACAATTTTTTTTTTTTTTTTACATTTTTTTTTTACACACATCATCTTATTGTACAACAAAGACAAAACAAACTTAGTTTAATTTACCAAATTTCCGGCAATGGCGAGCATCCCCATCATCCACACAATGGCTCGTAGGAATGGGTTTGCAATCAACTCGTATCGTGATGAAAATATGTTTTCATTAACCACTTTTGTAGTTGTTGGGCACTCGTCTGACCAATCAGAGCAGTCACCGACTCCATTAAACTTCTGTGAATTTAAGAAAACTTCGTAAATTGAAGAAAACTTTTTAATTCGGTATAAAAATCATGTTGCGAAATTACTGTTTGATGTTTAATTGGTGAGCAGATTACAACAAACTTTCCATAAACTTAACAGGTGGCAAAAAGATTATAAAAAATCAAAGTAAATAAAATTATGTTAAATTATTAAGATGTGTTTACCTTCTCCTTCTTAACGAACAATGGATCTTTGTTTTCGCAATAAAACCTTCCGTCATTTGTGCAGTTTATTTCGTCACTTTGATTATCGCAGTTAATTGTGAGGTCACAAACATCCGATTCGTTGACAGAAATCTGTTTACGAAACGTTTTTTTTTGTTTCTGTCGCATCGACACAAATGAAATGGAATTGTAAAAGTTATTAGTAAACCATGTATTTAACTAACGTTGTTGACATCATTGTGAATAAAGAATGGGTATTGTGGGCAACGATACATAATAGTAAGTAGATAATTAATGTTGGAAAACAAGTAATAAAAAATCCTTTTAGCTCTAATTAACAATGGAAAATAGTTGTTACACTAGAACAGCAGTTATAAACTACAAAGTTGTCAGCAACGGATATATTTTTACTTTAGTTCCGTCCAACGCTGGACAGTAGAATCTTCCTTCCTTTGTGCAGTTTTCTTCTGGATATTCGTCACTTTCATCCCAGCAATCGATGTAACCGTCGCATACTTTGGACATAGGAATATTGAGAAGTCCGTCTTTTGTGGCGCAGTGTTTCCGATGTGTGCAAAGTTGAGGATCTTCATCGTGGTCGAAATCTCTAAGTTTGTCAGGATTGTAGAACTGATTGTATATCCGAACACCGCAATCCTGCCTCCCATCGCACAGTTGTTTGTTGTCGAGCCTCACCAACCCAAATTCCTGTATAAAACACATCACGTGGTTCCCTTATGGCATAAAGTACATTCTCCTGCCTGCTGGATGTGTGTGTTTGATTTTAATGTTTTCGTTTGTTGTTTTTTAGAATACTCATGATGTTTTAAGTACGAAATACATGTTTTCCCACAATTATGTGTCTTGGATGATTGCGCAATAATGTAGGTCATTCCTAGTAATAAGGTTCACAGGCTTCGCAGCCAAGGCATTGCAGCCAAGCTAGATCAACGACTTTTCCCGACAAGTCGGGCCGAGATCTGAAAATTCAAGCTTCTGGTGAGGTTTGAACTCACGACGCTGGGCTAACCAGGCCCAATGCTCTATCAACTGAGCTACATGAGCTCAGTGGTTTCACGGGGTATAAACGCACAACTTGTCAGGTGACCTTCACATACGTAGAGGATCTCCACCACCGTAATCAGACAACGCAGAAGTAATGCCATGCTTTCGCATAGCAAGGCAAGATCGCCCCACTGCGCAGGCCCTTTATATTTGGCGATCACAGCTCTAATATTCTGATCATTAGGTTCACAGGCTTCGCAGTCAAGGCATTGCAGCCATGCTGGATCAACCACTTTTCCCGACAAGTCGGAGCGAGATCTGAAATATCAAGCTCCCGGTGAGGTTTGAACTCACTTCCCTGGGCTAACCAGGCACAACGCTCTACAAACTGAGCTACAGGACCTCAGTGGTTTCACCGGGTATATTGTGGCCAAGGTACACTGGTGCGTATACTTCTGAGTTGTCTCTGATAAACGTTCCTTCATTGTTTTATAGCGATCCTCTTGCGGCGGATTTTCCAGCATTTCGATTAAGCGAAGGGAGGTTGGCGGATCTAAAGAAGCTACCACATGAAAATACTTTGTTGTGTCGCTCGAAATAATGCGAAGAACAAATTGTGCCTCTGCTTGCTGAAACCAAACCCTTGACTGCGCCGTCCAAAAAGTAGACAGCTTGACTGCCGCTGCATTCCGTGCTACTGTTGTTCATTATGCAAATCAAATAACTTAACGTTTTTGCTAGGTCGGGGTCACCACTAACGCAAGCTGCTCTATATTCTGCGAGCGTGTATGTAAAACCAACACAAAGCAGGAACACGTAACTCAAAGCGAGAGAACGTAAGGAAGAAGACAACATATCCGCTGCGTTACACTCCGCCATTATACACTGCATTGATGGATATCTTAGGAACGTAAACAACCGAGTCTTCATTATTTTATCAACTCACTTCCGAATAAACAATAAGTTATGTATTCTCACTTACCAAACAGTTCCACCTGCCCTGTATGTAGTTGGTTGTTGTTCTTGAGCAGTCGTTCTTCACTTCCTCATCCACACTGAAAATATATGACATACAACTAGTGTCGTGCGCGTCATTATTTCACGCAGTGCTCGCAAGTGTTCTGAAATGTGTTAGTTTTGCTACAAGTGTAAGTTGCACTGAATGCAGCTTTGTGATGTTTGCACCCAACAACAGTTATGGGTTTAAGTTTTTTGAATGATGTAAAACCTTTACTTTAGATAATGGCGGAAAAAGTGATTCAACGGAGGCAAAATTTCATCATTATGCGAACAATGAATAATCTCTGTCATTGGAATTTTCTTGTAGCAAAAGCAGTGAACCTGTAACTATTCCCATTGCCTTTTTCAATTAATTTTGTTGCAGAACTTTCCGGTTGAATGCATTTATCCATCTGCGACAAAGGTAATCGCTCAAAAGACGTATGTTCAACATATTGAATATAGGCAGCGTTCAAAAAAGATTATAGATTGACCAAGTCAACAAGACCTCAAATTCCTTGTCCAAGAATTATATTTACGTGACTCGCTGCACAAACTTGGATGCATTCTTAATCCTGCAACTCCTTGGCTCCATGCCATACTCGTTAACATACGTACTTTTGATACCAACGCAAGCGTGATAAAGTGCTTTATGACTAACAGGTCTTCAAAAACTACGCCGGGAATTCCCCACATGTCAATAAAACGTAATTTATCGTGGCAGTTGTTGACCCCTTGGCACGCATTGCTTGTGTTGGTTGCGCAACACGAAGTTCCCACCAATTAAATGTCGATTTTCGCAACGCCACGATTAAACAAATCTTTCTTTACTTACTAATGAATCTTGCCACAATCGATTTTCCCAGATTGACAAAAACATTCGTCACTTTTATCAGGGCAATCAATGACGTCATCACAAACACTTGACTTTGAGATTATCATGGGGTCGTTTGTACATTGGAAACATAACCGATGATTAAATGTGTGTGAACTACGAACATCCCTGTAAAAGAAAAATATTTCATGTCTGATAAAAATACAAGAGCGAAATTGTCATATTACTGCAGCAAAGTACAAACAAAATCGTACTATACATTTTTAAATTTACAATAGGCCTATACTATGAAACAAATACATTCAAACACAAAGTTAACGCATCTGTGTACAAATGTTTTTACCTGGCATCTCCATTCTCCGAGGTGTAACACAAATCAGATTTATCATCACAATCGGCAATGCCGTCCCATAGAAACATTTGCGGAAGATTGCAATTCATGCCATTCCGAACACACTTGAATCCATGTCCATTATTCCAGTGTTGGAAAGCTGGACAGTCATTGCAAGGATCGCCATCACAAACAGTCGAACGTTGCCAGCAAGCTGAATTCGGACACTGGAAGTGGGAGGGGCAGATGTACTCACATGGGGAATTCCCCAGACAATGAGCAAGCTTGTCGCAGATTTCATTTTTTGAGTTACAGAAAATCTTGGTTTGATCCAATGTATTGTAACAGACTTCATTATTGTCGAAACAATTACAACGTGGTTTTGAACTAAATAAAATTAGTAGGTAATTTGCATCAATCAAATAAAAGGTCTTTTCATAACTACCCAAAATACTCTTTATTGTTATTCCTACACTTTCCTACACTGCTGAGGGATATTTCCATTACAACCGCATTCATCACTCATATCAGGGCAATCTATGACGTCATCACAAACACTTGACTTTGAGATGATCATGGGGTCATTTGTACATTGGAAACACAATTGTTCGTTCAAGGATGAAGAAGTACGAATATCTCTGCAATAACACTTTTGTTTATGGATGCAATATTTTACCACAAGCAAGCAGTTATCGCCTTTTTTATTAATATTTATAACATTATAATCTTTAATATAAACAACAAAGCTCATTTGACTAAAACTATATTCATCTTTGCAAGCGTTTCATTGTTTTTCGTTTTCACTGCAATAGGAAGAGTGACGCCCGTAGACACACGAATCCAATGGCGTTGAAAAGAAAACGTGATATATAGCAAGATCAGGAGCACAGAGGGAAAGGGGAGTCTGGGTCAGTGTTTGCATGTACGCATATGCAAAAAAACAATCAAAAACGAAATACCTGACATCTCCATTCTCCGAGGTGTAACACAAATCAGATTTATCATCACAATCGGCAATGCCGTCCCATACAAACATTTGCGGAAGATTGCAATTCATGCCATTCCGAACACACTTGAATCCATGTCCATTATTCCAGTGTTGGAAAGCTGGACAGTCATTGCAAGGATCGCCATCACAAACAGTCGAACGTTTCCAACAAGCTGAATTCGGACACTGGAAGTGGGAGGGGCATCCACCGTCACAAAGTGTTTTTCCTATACATTGGATTATTCCTTTGCAAAACTCTTTCACTCTTAGGGCGCATACTTTGTTTGATTTGTGGACGTCAAACTTGTTATCGCAACTGTAACAATAGTAATGTATCACGTCACAATTCAATAGTTTCGGGAAATTTGTGTTTGTAAATGTTTAAAGTGCATATGACACGTAAAAATAAAACATGTTAATAATCAAACTAAGAGATGTTCATCACTTTAGAACATATTTGGCCAAAAAAGTAGCTTGATACGACGTCTGGTTTCTGTGATACAGCTGATCAAAGTCGCACTTTTCACTTTTGCCGCTGCGAACGAAACCGTGCGAAAGCAAGATATTGTTGCGTGACATCATAGAAGGCGCTTCGGTCGTGCGCGAGTGCTGGTAGCAAGCCTTATGCTTAGGAATGGAAAACATTGTAAAACTCGTTTAGTATAGTATTGCATTAAACAGGGGACAGAAATTAAACAAGTGCAATAAACGGATTTTATGTTAATTTAAGCTGAAGACAGATGGCCGCTGTTCGACCTATTATGTCTTATTTAGTTGTGTAATAATGAAACAGTTACTGGGACAGTGTGTTCTTGTTGTTACAGCATTTATGATCGATAACTTGATACATGAACTTTTGAAAACACGACAGAGAAAAACCGTCAATTTAGCATTGTCGTTTTGTCCATTCACAGCAAAAGATAGAAGTAGGTTAATTGAATTTTGAGGCTGGCAAAGACCGCCGAGAAAAACCGACCAAATTAGCTGTTTATGCAACACAACATTGTTATTCTGTCATAATACCACTTTTTGTCCGACAGTGGCATTGCCTACGAGTTCGCGTCATAAATGATTTATTTACTTCGCCACAATCAACCACTAATGTATTTTTCACAATATAGTTCGTAACTAGAAATGTTGGAATCATCAAATTAAAGTCAACACAAAGGGGAGGTTAAAGTTATCACATCACATCCAAAATGGCGTCATGTAATGTCACTTAGCAATGAAATGCACCATTCCCGTCTTATCGAACTATAGTGTAATGTCGTTTCTGATATACCCTATGGTCTTCCGTTAACTAGGGACAAATAAACCTTTGGTTTGTGACGTCACAATGACGTATTTTTAACATCTGAAAAAAAGGCGCCCTTTAGAATAACAAAACATACAGAGGTTGAAAGTTGATGTGTGAATAACAATACACAACCTACAACCAAAAACTTTACAATAACAAAACATACAGAGGTTGAAAGTTGATGTGTGAATAACAATACACAACCTAAAACCTAAAACTTTACAATGACAAAACATACAGAGGTTGGAAAATACAGATAAGAGCAAAAGGTTGTTGTAGGGCAAAGGAACTCGCTATCACCTATTTGACCTTTTCCAAACTTTTACGTTTACATTCTTTTAAGTCACTTTTCTCACCTCCATTATTTCACCATTCACCCGCTCGATTTAATGTTTTTGTTAATTTAGATTTTAATTCATATAATCGTCTTGAACGCACCAATCACCGCACGTTGATTTCGTATCGCTAGCTCCATCTCATGTGACACCGTTGGGTGTTTCTAAAAGAGTGCCTTTCTTTATTGGCTTTTAGCACGTGTGTTATATTTAGCACGGGATTTGTATATTGGTATTTTGAAGTTGCATGTACAAGGATTTATACAAGAAAGTGGTAAACGTCGTACGGGAACAGGCTTGTGGTTAACGCAGCGTCCTGAGGACCTAGTGAAGCGTAACACCAATATACGCAGCAAGTATTTGCCATTATAAGGCCTTGACCCACAAACTTATACTAAATGCTGCCAACTCGTCACTCCATTGTAACCACAGTGAGTGTTTATGACGTCATAAGAAGTGGATAGCAACGGGGTTACCTGAAAGCACCTGTGTTAAAGGCGTCATGAGCATTTCGAAGGAAGTTATTTTAAGCTTTCAGATATTTGTACATATGTATTACCATAGTAACTGTTTATACAGCATAAGCCGTCGACTTCTAGCGCGAACTTCACGGCTGTCAAGGGGAGAAGTTATGAGAGTATGAATTTGCGAAAGGAGCAGTCTGTGTTTTTGCACGGCAAAAAAAAATTGGCTTAGTTATTCTAACACGTACGTTATGCTAATTTAGCTGACAGTATTGCCATATTTAATAAACTAATTATCAGGACTATTTCAAAAAAGCAATGAGGGACACTTGAGGAATTTGTCGGAAAGTATTAAACATCATTTTTCAAAGGGGACGAACTTAACGAATCCAAAATCCATTTGCACCAAATGTTGAAGAACAAATGCATGCAGAATTGGTGAAGATCTGGATTTTGTCACATTCGCTTAAATGCGGACGGAATCAATAAAATGTTTCGTAATCTTTTTTAGGGAGGTTTTTTACCTTTCGGAAAATCCTGATAATTTAATATCTTAGCTCTTTTTTTGATCTTCAAGTTCCAAGCATTTCTGAACTATAGTCAATTATTGCGTTTATTTCCAAACTTAGGCCCGCGTTCCTTTGCAGTTTAATTCTTTTACATTTTAAATTTCCGTGTTTCATTCACTTTAGCAAAAGCTTAATCGGGGAATTACAAATACATCCATTCCAACAGTGTGAGGTAAACTGAATAAGAAACAATAAGTCAACTCCTGCTGCTACGTCTGAATGATAACATTATAGGCGAGAACCTGAAAGGCCCAGGAGACTTTCACCTTTGTGTTATTTACGTTATTTTAAAAGGATTTTGCAGACTTCGTGACCAGCAACGACTATGAACGCATGCATAGCCTAGGGAGCCTCCAGTGTTCCTTTATGTTAAATGTGTTTTTGTTGCAATGAACTTTTTTCCGAGTGGTCATTCCGCTATCTTCATTTGTATTGAAATATTACAAGAAACAAGATATCTCAACGTGTGGGTTCTTAAAACTACTTGGGTGTTTTTCGCTCGTCCATTACTTCTTGGACAATTCAGCGAACACGAAGGCAGGGAACATATTTAACTGCTTTTACCTCATGTAAGGACTGGTTGAGTTTTCAGGATAAGTGGGAAAGTTGGCCGGTTTCTCATCACTTCCGTCATAGCAAGCGGAGCGACTACCATTATTACAAAACCACTGAGCGTCCACCTCCCACCTCCCATGATCGCAAGTGAACTCTGCACAAATCACATGAAAGTAAATCCATTTGAAATAATTAGTCATCACTTATAAACCCAAGTAAATGATATTAAAAATTTAAACTAAAGAAGCGAAAAACTAAAAAAACTCTTTGTCTTAGAACCCGAGGGCTTTTCTTGCTCTTCACCTAATAATCGTGAAACAGTCCAAGGATGTTTGTGATTTACTCATGTTTTTCTGTAATAACAAACCTACCTATGGGACATCCCCAATACAAAGTGAAATAACAAGAAATATCGCTAGCTGAAGTGCGTCTGCAACCTGTGTTCGTTGTTGCGTGAATGAAACGTGAGATATCCTTAAATTTTTTTTTTTTTTTTGAATTAATCGAATATTCTCTTCGTCCCGCCCAAACTGATGACAAATGCCTCAAGGATCGGTGGAAATTCCTGGTTTAAAGCTGGTGGATTTTGCCCTCGTTCGGCAGACTTGTAACGCACGGTTATTCCCAAGAAATACGAGTCCATTTATGCATCATGATTATTGTTCGTGTCCGCATAGAAATTCTCGTGGAAAATTTATTTGATTTTACTTGTAGAGACCAGGGTCGCAGACCAAAGCTGCAGGATTCAATATTTTTTCACCCGAATTATCTTTGAATAGATAGAGAGAGATTACCATTGGGTCACCCCATACGGTAGCTGAATAAAAAGTAACAACAAAATGCATACTTTGAGCTGATGTGAGTGAGATCAGGATTCCAGCAACAACTACCTTCAACCAATACCTGAAAAAACACAAAGAGTTTGTATCTTACATTGTCATGTTCCTATATTGTCTTTGGTCTCACAAACCTTGCTCCCATGTTTAGTCTGAAGTCAACAAGACGGATCCAACCCTGTCTCAAATTCTCCCACTGATCAACCAACAATTGCAAAACAAATTGTTTTTAATTTACGTAATTATTCACACAGTCAGCTTAAAATAAAATATTCTAACCCTACATCAAAAATATTTGTCAATCCCACAAATTTTTTATGAAAAGATTTAAAACCACTTTCTGTACGTAAGCAATCTTCCAAATGTAAGGTTTGGATTCGATTTCTCAAATATAAATCTCGGCAGCAACCAAACATAGACAGACATTTTTATACAAATTATTTCTATTTTTTGACCACCTGACATTTATAACTGGCATTTCCTAATCCATTTTCTTGCCTACGTCTGGTCAATATTCTGGCAAATTAAGACGTCGTTGTGTCAAATGAGTCATTAGATGCCTTAAAAATTCCCAATCATTACTAACGTTGAAAAGGTTTTCCTCATAATTTGTCAATTAAAGCATTTTTATGTTGGAAACCTCGCTCGTATGCCAGAGTGTTGTAATATTGACACATTGAGACGCACGCATCAAACGCTGCTAAAAACACTCTTGTTCTATCCAACAACTCAATAATTTAAAATAAAAACACAATAATTTTAAAGAGAAAACTTCCGATTGAAGTCAGCTGGTTAACTGGAAAATTAAAGGAAGTCGACATCGGAAACGTTCTGTTTCAAATTATCAACTTCCTATCCTAATAAAATGGTGTCGGTGATTAAAAGACCATGTTCAGTTGAGGGCGGGATTCTAGCAAAACCATGGAATCAATCTTAAAGACAAGCAATGATAATGATGCGTGTGATGCTTGACACTAAAAGTTAACTATGAGTTGGTGATGTTTAAAACTAAGCCAGTTGGGAATGGACAACTTAGACAAAAGGGTTCAGTGTTAATTTCTGTGGTCTCACTCATTACCAAACTTATTGAATTTTCTTTGCTTGTTTGTGACGATTTGTGGTTAAATGGAAGTATGTGATTGTAAGAGGGAATGAAAACGCTGACGTCAAACAACAAACCCTTATGTCGTCATAGTAGGTGTCAATGCATTAGACCTTAAGGGTTTGCCTCTTCATTTATAAAAAAAATGTGATGTAATAGCCGCGATTGTGGTCGCAAGGTGAGCCGTACAAGCGCCGGACAAAACACGCCAGTGACAAACATGATTATCAATTTTAATCATGTTTTTGTACGGCATCGCAGCGTCTTGTCCGTATTATAACATATCCCAAATATAGTACATGTTGGTTTGTGAAGCTGGTAAAACACATACAATCTCATACCCCTGTGTCTATAAGTGGAAGGATTATTTAGTACACACCATGACAAACCCAACAACTCATATATATGTTATGTAGCAACATGTTCATTTAAAGGCATATGGAAAAGAAGCAACCTTCCAAATTAGGGTTTGGATATGTTTTCCAAAATCTAGGCAGCAGCCAAACATAGACAAACACATTTATAAAAATGGCATGGATATTTTAACCACCTGACATTAATAACTGACATTTCCTAATCCATTTCATTGCCCACGTCTGGTCAACATCCTGGCAAAGACGTCGTTGTGACAAATGAGATATCAGATGCAATAAAAATTCCCAATCATTACTAACGTTGAAAAGGTTTTCCTCATAATTTTCAATTAAAGCATTTTTATGTTGGAAATACGAATATCTTAATGGTAATGGAAGCCCACCTCGCTCGTATGCCAGAGTGTTGTAATATTGACATATTGAGACGCACACATCAAACACTGATAAACACACTCGTGTTCTATCCAACAATTCTAAAACACAATAATTTAAAAGGGAACGTATCCGATTGAAGTCAGTTGTTCAACTAGAAAATTATATCAAAAATTTAATTAAAATAATTTATCCTATAGGTTTGTGTGGGCATATTTACGGTCAACTCACCACTAAATTTTCTCAGGATGGAGAAAATTATTTACGGGATTTGTGAACACAATGGCGCAGATTAAACAGTCGGTGAGTGAGTGTTGACTTCTTCCCTTTAAAAGGATGCATCATAATGTTGATAAAATCGTGCAAAATTCAATTTTAACTTTGCCGGAGTCTCAGCTCTGTTTTCACGCAGATTTTTGTTTCAATACTCGATCTCCCTCTTCAACAGCGTGGCAACTAAATTACTGCTCGACATTCAAATACTTCCATCATTATGACGTTGGTCGCGTGAAAGCGACGTATTTCTATTCTAATGTTGCTATTCGCGTGTTAAATTTCTCAGTTTTTGTTTCGTGCAATCCCATTATCGAGCATAAATCCCAACGACAATACGCGATCTCAAGCAGAGGGTTTGACACAATTCACGTGGGATTCCTGACACGATAACCCGTTGTTTTAGCAGTGCCGATGCCATTTATGCTTTTTATATTCGATTAAGTTCTTTAGTGCAAAATTAAAATTCTGTCAACGTTCCTGTTTCCGATAGGTAAAAGCGTTTACTCGTGCGCGAAGAATTGTTTCTCAAGGTATTTGACCAACTTGCCATGGTAATTAATTTACAACAACCGCACCATTAATTTCTTCCTCCTGCATCATCAATTTCTTTCTCCTGCATCATCAATTTCTACCTCCTGCACCATCAATTTCTTCCGTCTGCATCATCAATTTCTTCCTCCTGCGCCATCAATTTTCTCCTCGTTCACCTTCAATTTCTTCCTTGTATAAGAATTCACAAGTTCAAGAATACACACACTTTTCCCTCTCAACACTGTGTTTATTGATAACTACAACAAGTAGCACAAAATATTTGCAGTTGCAGAAAACAAAACAATTGTCAACATTTTCAAAGTTAAATTTTTATAAACAGCATTAACACTGCAACCAATTACTGACCATAGGAAGTTATTTCAATTAAGGACAGTAACAAGGGTTGTTGGGAATAATATTGAAACAACCACAAATATTTGATGCAACGTCAGCAAAGTGATGAAATTATCACTGCAGAGATTTTAGCGTTACTAAAAGTTTGTATTATCTTGACAACAATAAGCTGCACTTGTTCGTCGATGATAACGCACAAAATGCAAAGGGCGAGGTTTATGTACAAGGCGTGTGAGAGGGGGTTTTGAGGGTTGTTTTTTACTTTTTTCGGTGAATTTTGTAGTTGGCAGAATAAATTTCCCTCTGTCGAGAATTTGTATTCCATGAGTTGGTTGCATGGAATGTTTCCCACATCATAATATCATATTATGATTACAAGTAAACGTTGGTCCAGAGACAAAATGTAGTAAGGAAGTCACTGGAAGCAAGGAGAATCACAGCAACATTGTAATGTCCAAAATGATTCTACCCAAGTTGATGTTAGGCGTTCCCACACTCACACATATTAAGAGTGTCCATGTGTGAACGTGGAAGGCGAGTCTGATCAACTCATCGCGTAACTCATGCTATGGTACATAAAATTATGACTCATAAAATACAACATAAAAGCGTGACTGGGCATTAATAGAGACAAGGAAACAACAAACTAGAGTGCGTTCACAAACCAAATTTCACGTATTTTTATTCTTTAGTTTCGGCAGCGCAGATCTGGCGTCAAAGATGTTACTTTGTCCTACTTTTTCAAATACAGATTTTTTCAAATAAAAATGTCATTGAAAATTTGTGTTCACATTACTTTGCCATCACAAACTAAATAGGATTCTACACATGGAAGGTATGCGTGACGTTAAAAACAAGAGTAGTTTTCAAAAATTCGATCTCGGGAAAAAATACTTTGCACAAATTGAATGCAAGGTTTATTTACGGGTCGGTTTCTGCTTCAACCAAATAAAAGTTTTGTCAGTTAACAACCACAATTTCCTGTTGCCCTTCCTGTGGTTGACGTCCGAAAACGGCACGTAGGCCATTCCGGACTCTATCATAAAGCAGTTTCGGGGCGTTGGAGTAGATGAGGGGATTTAGAGAGCTGTTGATGGGGAGCAGGATCATTCGTTGAACGATTTTTTTTTAATTATTTACAAAACAGTTTCTGTTTCGACCACAAAATAGGTTTTCTCTTTCAAAACCACACTTGTCTTTACTTCTTTCGGTAACGGTGGTCTGTAATATTCACGCAAGCCATCCCTGACTCTATCGTAGAACAGTTTAGGGGCATTGGAGTAAATGAGGGGATTAAGAGAGCTGTTGATGGGGAGCAGAATAATTGCTGACACAGCGTACATTTCTCGAGGTAGAGGGATCCCACCAAAGTTCAAAAATGCCATGACAGATATTGGAACCCAGCACAGAAAATCGGTAAATATTAAACGAAGAATTTTCTTTTGCATGTCTAACATAACAACAAAGTAAATGAAAAAATACGTATTTAAATAGAAATGTTCTTGCCTTTGTTTTGCGTTGCCGCCCTTCCATCTTTAGATCTTTCGTTCACTTGCCTAGCACTGGCGATTGACTTCATGTATATCCAAGAATACGTAACCGCCACAAACATGAAAGCCAAGAAGTTGAGAGTAATGATGGCGATTGAATATCCCCATGCCTTGTCTTGGGATGATACGTAAAGCTTGCTTATGCAAACACTGCTACTACTGTAATATCTGCACAAAGTAATCTTGCACTTAGAAAGTAAATGGTAAAATTTTACTGGTGAAAACTAACCCCAAGTATCTAGAAATCTTAAAATTATCACTGTAATCGTAATCCTCAAGGATATCCATGAAATCCATCCAGGAATGAGCATTTTTTACACGCAAGAGGACACTCTTCTGTACTTGGTTGCCAGTAAGGTTGTGTTGGAAAGTTACAAATTGATCCATGAATTTGATCATGCCTGTATACAAGTCGCAAATGCACTTAAACTGTTTAAACATGAACACTATATATGTATTATAATATCTTACTAGAAAAATCGACTGCGACATTGTCGAAAAACGGATTTTCATTCATCCACGCTTTGGTTTCGAACAAATGTTGAAATTGTGTTAATAGAGGAATGAAAGCAATTACAAACGATAACACCCAGGACAGCAAAATGGTTAGTATGACCGTTTTCAACTTGGGTTTAACGGATGCAACAAAAGGCTGCAATAGAAATAACACATTAACTTATTGGCGCGAAAAGCAATAAAATGCGACCAGCATGACTTTTCGTTTTCTTACCCGGACTGACTGAACTTACATTGGCTTGCCTGGACGAAAGGTTTTACCGATGTGCACGACGAGCTTGTTTGGCACAGTTTAAAAAATCCATAGTCGAGAGTTTAAATTACATTTTTGCTATTACCCTAAATACTCATTTTACTCACGTTTTTCACGGCATACAGTCGGAATATTGTCAAAAGAACCATAGTGAAGACAGATGTTTCGCTTGAAAGGAAGACCAATACCCCCATTGTGGTGCAAGTTCCGCTTGATCTCCAAATAAGGTCATTGGCACAATAATTTCCGGAGTATCTGACACCAGCGGCCCCCAGCATGAGCAGATAAACTCCCATGAGTAGATCGGATAGATTTAAAACGAGCAGATGGTTTGCGCGAAATGCTGTTGTTTGTGATTTTGTGGATACCAAAGTTTTGCTTTCTTTTACTATGACAACCTTAAAACCAATGAAATAGCCATGAACGAACTCAAATATAACTAATATCTAACTTAAATTATTTAAAATCACCATATTTCCAAAAATAGCAAGCATCCCCATTATCCACACTATGGCTCGTAGAAGTGGATTTGCAATCAACTCGTATCGTGATGAAAATATGTTTTCGTCAGACATTTTTGTGTTTGTAGGGCACTCGTCTGACCAATCAGAGCAGTCGCCGACTCCATTGAATTTCTGTTGAGAGTAAATGCACTTTGTAGTTTGCAAGAAAAGACAATGTGATGGCATATTTAACAGTATCCAATAAACGAGAATCTAACGGCGACACAATGCAAAAATTCTTTACGATACAAATTTTTGTTTATAAATATGAGTACGAATTACAAAAATTTTTTTAAGCTGCTGACGTGATTGGCGCAACACATTTTCTATCATGTATCTGGACTTACCTTATCTTTTTTGACATACAGTGGATCTTTGTTTTCGCAGTAAAACCTTCCATCATTTGCGCAGTTAATTTCATCTCTTTGATCATCGCAGTTGATTTTGAAATCACAAACGTCCGATTTGTTGACAGAGATCTAATATTTAATTTTAAACACATATATTTTCACAGAGTGTTACGAAAAATTAAACAAAAACTCGCAATTGCTAAAAGCGACGGTAAAACTCTTAATGTGCATTGAGTGTGCTTTTGGATCAATATGTGAGCAACGACAAACAACAGCTAAGATTTTACCGGTGCTCTTGCAAATGATTTTTTCTTTTCATATATATGCTTCATTTCCATGGTAATCATGAGCGCAAAATCAAATGCTATGAATTGATAAAAAAATACAGCTTTGAATAATTAAATACAGACTTAAATGAACTTAAATTTAAGTATTATAATTAAATAAAAGTTATTTCTCAATCAGTTACAATGTTTAAAACTACTCACGACTTTTAACAACGTGAATTTTTACTTTGGCTCCTTTCAATGCTGGACAGTAGAATCTTTTTGAGCAGTTTTCTTCTGGATATTCGTCACTCTCATCTTTGCAATCGATATAACCGTCACAAAGGTTTGATTGAGGTATGTTTAAAAGTCCGTCTTTTGTGTCGCAGTGTTTCCGATGTTTGCAAATTTCAGGAGATTCATCGTGGTCGAAATATTGACGAGCATTATAATTGTAGACCTGATAATTGCAATCGACCTTTCCATCGCACAATAATTTTTTGTCGAAAATCATCGTCCATCCGTCCTGCACAAACACATCAAGTGTAACACATCAACACGATTAGTTACAGATCCAGGAAAGAAGTCGCATTCGATTGTACTTTAAGCGAATACTTATACATGGTAATGTTTATTATACTGCTCTTTCTAGTAATCGGCATTATAACTTATAGCTTTGTTATAGATTTTTATGTCAAATATCCTTTATACTACGATGTGTTTGTGTAAACCTACCGCCGAACGTAAGATTAATTCTGACAAACTGCGTTTTTGCCCATAAACCAATATTTTTTTTACTTACCGCACACGCCCACTCCCCATCTGTGTAATTGGTTGCTGTTGATATTGTTGTTGCCGTTGTTGTTGAACAGTTAATATGCACTTCTTCATCCACACTAAAAAATATTTGAATTGGTTTTAAAATTATTCAATAATTGGACTTGAAATCGAGCCTGGGGGTGGTTTGTCCTTTCGTAAAAATTAAAACGTGACTGTGTTGGAATTTTAACCGAAACTGACTCCAAATTTTTCAAAAATCCAAAAACGGCAATGTCAACCGGCTCCACGATCCAACCAAACAACGTGTTAAACGTGAAAACCTTGGTAGGTGAAGATTTTCAGATATCCAAACAATATTATAACGTATATCAAAAGGCTTTATCGCCTGTCAGCTTAAACCAATACTTTTTACTTACTAATAAAATTTGCCACAATCTCTGATTTTCTCAGATTGACAGAAACATTCGTCGCTTTGGTCGGGGCAGTCGATGACGTCATCACAAACACTTGGTTTTGAGATGATCATGAGGTCATTGATGCATTGGAAGCATAACCCATTGTTGAATGTGTAAGACTTTCGAACGTCTCTGCAATATAATAAACCGATGTTTCTTTGCACTTTTAAACAATTATCATATTTACGCCTCCCGCCTCGTTTTACGGGGAATTAATCTATCTCTTTAAATTTTTGGGTAATCGCAGCTGTATAAAGGAGCCCTCGGCATTGTGTAGCATTTTCTTATGTAAAGGGTTCTTTTTCAACTGAAAACTACTTTTGCAAAATACCTGACATCTTCATTTTCCATGGAATAACACAAATCAGATTTATCGTCACAATCGGCAATGTCGTCCCATAGAAACATCTGCGGAAGATTGCAATTTCTACCATTCCGAACACATTTGAATCCATGTCCGTTGTTCCACTTTTGGAAAGCTGGACAGTCATTGCATGGATCTCTATCACAAACAGTCGAACGTTTCCAACAAGTCGAATTTGGACACTGGAAATGTGAGTTGCAAAAATACTCACATGGAGAATTCCCCGTGCATGGTGCAATTTTCAGGCAGACTTCATCTTTTATAGAGCTACAGGAAATGTTGGTACGCCCCATAGTGTTGTAACAGATTCCATTATTTTCCAACCAATTGCAAAGTTGCGTTGGACTAAACATACACAGAATAATTTTACGTCAAATGACAAAAACATGAAGTTACCCCAAATCAGCTTTATTGTCTTTCTTGCATTGCGGAAGGGATTTTTTAGAGCAATTGCATTCATCACTCATGTCAGGGCAGTCTATGACATCATCACAAACACTTGACCTGGAAATGATCATGGGATCATGTGTGCATTTGAAACACAAACGCTTGTCAAAGAATGAAGAATTACGAATATCTCTGCAACAACGAAATCGTATATTGGGAACGAAATTTTAATTGAAGAACATTGCAGTTTCAAAAAATACCCGGCATCTTCATTTTCGATAGAGTAACACAAATCAGACTTATCATCGCAATCAGCTATCCCGTCCCATAGAAACATCTGCGGAAGATCACAATTTATGCCATTCCGAACACATTTGAAACCATGCCCGTTATTCCATTTTCGGAAATCTGGACAGTCATTGCAAGGGTCGCCATCACAAACAGTCGAGCGTTTCCAACAAGTAGAATTCGGACATTGAAAGTGTGAGGGACAGCCTGCTTCACAAAATACTTCGACAACGCATTGGATTATCCCTTTACAAACTTCCCTTCGTCTGAGAGCGCATACTTTCTTTGTATCTCCCACGTCATGCTTATTGTAGCAACTGCAACAAGAAGCGTTTGCACCGTTTCTAATTTCCTAAACATAAATTGTTTCTCAAACGCCGAAGAAATTGCATTGTTTCTTGTCCGGAGTTCGTAGACCCAATAAAGATTTTGACTGAAGGGGTGACAATTAAACATTTTAAACTCAAATGTTTGCTTTGATTAGCGCTTGATATGCACAGTTCTGTTGTGATATGTCTTCATTGTTGCGTGCTAATAATAACGCGAAATCAACACAAACTTATGATTTTTCTCATTTCCTCATATTCGCTAATAGGTGTGATTAATAGCTGTTCCTAATGTGCCAATAAATAAGGTGTTGGCCACCAAGTGATAACCAAATTCTACGATTATTTTTACTCTTTTTAGCTTGACGAACAGCTGGGATCTAACCAGGGAAGAATTATGTATATTGAAATAGAAAATTCGGAAAAAAAGTCTTTGAGACAGCTTGTTTTACCAGATTTTTTACACACTTTTCATAAATATATTGATATTTTCGTAAAACTTTTACACCTTATGTATGAACCGTTGAAGTTTTCAGGATAGGTGGAAAAGTTAGCCGGTTTCTCATCACTTCCGTCAACGCAATCTACATCACCATCACAAAACCACGAGGCATAAACCTCCTCCCCATTATCGCAAGTGAATTCTGCACAAAACATAATTCAACACGTAATCGATTATGATTAAAGTGTTGTATGTCCACTGGAAACCTAATTCCTAACATGTAGCTGTTAAACCAAAAATCTATTCCCTCAATGATGTATTTTTTTGCATCCCGCCCCAAGCGTTTTTGTAGAGTTCGTAATTCTTTTTCAGAGAAAAGCTATTTTTGTCTTGTAGTGACCTAATGCATATAATTCCTCAAGAAGCCCAGTTTCTATTCAAGTCGTGGTGACAAGTTTAAAACATGCCATGTGGTTTTAAGTGGCAACAAAAAATAATTCAGGTAACAAAGAGATTAATGCCATTGCCATGGAATGTCAACTAGGACATCTAAACTTTAATTAAAGAACTATGCACCGGTAAGGGGTGGCAGTTTGACGGACGATATCACAATATTTCTGTGTTCTTTTTGTTGTATATAAGCTTCCCAGGTGAAAAGCGAAAAATAACACTTATTTTAATATACATTGATTCACAATGAAAATTAACCAATAATTTTGCATTAAAGTTATGCAAAGCGAAATTATTTTATTAGTCAACAGAAACTATTTGCTCTTTGCATTGGCGCTTATTCAATGCACTCAAAACACAACGCTTACTCGGGATAGACTGTGTGGCATCGAGTTTGATGAACAAGAACAAACTTCCAGTGACAACCATCTCAAAGAGATATCTTGTAAAAAAGACACAACCAGTATAAGTGTAATATCAATTATCTTTGAGTCTCGTATAGAATTAAATCAGAATAGAATGAATGACCAAACGCTAGATTGCAACGCAGGCAGCCCTAAGGAAACAGTTTACGCAATCACATGAAATAGCACTTAACAGTTCACATGGGAAACTGGATTTACTTTATAATTTATCTTGGTAATTATCTGGTCGTTGCATTGTTATTGTGCATTTTTCACCTCGTATATTCGTGATTAGGAAACACTCGATAATTGGCAGAGAAAAGAGTTCATACAAGTATACTATGATTGTGGTTTACCTTGTCCTCATTTTTTCTTTTTTTAGTTCGCCTTAAACCTTGTCAACCAACCACCGGTTTCTGCATCACACAGTCAAACAAATTTGCAAGCACTGTTTAACAAAATCCCCACTAAGTGAGCTGGGAAATTTATTCAACTCGTTTCTTTTTGTATTTTTTCAGCTGTTAGCACATTTTTTTCACTTAAACACTTTTTAAACCAATTCAAAAAAATGGTAAAATATACTAAAGGTATATCCAAAAATAACGGGCTCGCAATACAGACTAAATATAAAAAAACTCACCGTTTGCTCCGTGTTGCTGCAATGTTAATTAATATGGATAAATACAACAATCTTTCGCTTAAAACACCTGCTTACCTAGTAGCAGCTCATTAACAAATAATTAAACTATATGCCTATCATATTAAACTCAAAGAGTTACTTTTGATGTACAGCTGTGCGCACGTGAACAGTTTTTTGCAGAAGTTGCTGACCGTTGTGGGATGTCGCGTGTCAAAAAAGTAATAGCTTTCATACCTGTCAATCATATTGCGACTAACCTTATGATGATGGAAGTACATGAATGCGTGGAAGGAAGCATGGAAAAAGTTGTCACTCATGTTACAGTTGAGGAGGAAGACTGTTAGCCGAAATTTAAATCTTATGGAGAACGGAGAGAGTGATTTTTTTAAGGTTTCAAGTGGAATCTTGCCGAGAGCGCTTCGCATTACGATGGATTTACCATTAATATATTGAAAACAAAGAAACAATTAAGTTATGGTTAGTAAGTAAAAAAATGCAATAACATTAACACTTGCATTTCAACTGTCGTTGCCGCTGCTAAGTTCACATACGTTTTTGGTGTGATGTACAAATTACCTCAAAGACACAAGTGCCCGACACAATTGTGAGCAAACGCCTGATGAAGTTGTCAATCAAACTCAACAACATCCTGACTAATACACGCCTTCCAGAACCGCAATAAGGTTTGATACGTTAATTGCGAAATCCATTTATAGTCAGTAGATGTGTTGCCGTTTGAATAAACACAAATACATCCATAAAAAACGATGTACTTTTAAACGATGAAACTTGTTTGGAAGAAGGTTTGCAATTCATGACACCAAGTCGGTTTTGATTCAAGTGACCCCTTTGGGTTTACAAACCCCCTATTTTTTTTTTTTTTTTTTTTTTTTTTTTTTTTTTTTTTTTTTTGACCGCACCGGGATTTGAACTCAGGATATCCTGGGCACGAATCCCGATCAGGTTTTTTTTCTTGGTATATGGGTCGGGCGCTTGACCAATGCTGCCAATCACCCGCCACAAACAAACCCCCTATTTGTTTTGTATACAGGTAACCATGGCGACTGTTAGTGCCATCCAGCGGCGTATTAAAGAGTCACTTTCAATCGAACTGCAAAAACCGAAACATTCTTGTTCCAAATTGTTACAGTGTAACGTTTGTTTTTTTTGCAACACTTTGATTCGAACCTGCAGCAAAACTTTAAAATTAAATGTCATTTTGTGTTAAATTGTAAATTTTGATTACTTCACGTACGTGCGTGCGCATATGGTATTTTGAATTAATCACTTCGCTCTATCCGACATATGGGTTAATCTCTGAAATATGTGTAAATCGGCTTTGGGTTTTAATGTCACAACGACGTTTTTTAATAATCCGTCCATATTAGCATTTTTTCTCATTTCGATGATATTTTAATATAGCCATGGCCTTTAAGCTAAAAGAGAGATGGAGAAAGAATATAAAGAACGGATATAGAGAACTCACTGAGCGAAGAGGCCCAAGTTACGCGCACACTGTAAGAAAAATCGTGGGGAGAATGCTGCATTGAGTGCTTCCGCGTAGTTATTTAAGGTATGTGTTGTCGTTTGTTTTTGCGCTAATTAAAAGTTCGTAAAGGCAGTTCTCGGCAGATGTTTTTAATAGTCTTAGGAGTCAGATAAACGGCGAGTGTGTTCTCTATGCAAACCCGGTCCCTGCAAACCTCACGTTGTTCAGGTAAAAATCTCAGTCCGTTTTTCGATCTGATGTATGTGTCCTTTACATAACTAATTTTAAAAACAATCCTATTGAAATGTGGACATACAGGGATGAGGTTTATTGACGGTTAACCAATACATCTAGACATAGCCCACCAACAGTCATGACATCATAAATACACAACTGCGCAAAAGCATCCAACAGACCAACAAATAATGGTAAAGTTAAATATTACTGCTTGCAATGACCAAAAAAACAAAAGTAAATGCGATAATAGTTTTCTCAGTACAATATAAGGATATTTAACATATAAGCTTAAATGTCACACATGGCGGTCACGAATCAAACACACCAGCAAAATTTCAGCAAAATAAACATTAATTTGAAAACATTTCAAAACATGGGTGCAAAGTATCTGGAGTTAAATATTCTGAATAAAAAGGCCAAAGCTAAAATGCTGTTCATCATAATGCTGGTAAAATTTCAAAACATGCTTGGCGAATATTTATGATAAACTTTGCGCTGTCACGTTGAGCGAATGTTGGTGAAATAAACATTCACCTATTTTGCAAGTCCTTTGTTGTATTTATATCTTTCCAGAATAACCTTGATGACGTATTTTCTCGATCCTTGGTGAGCTTCATTTGCATTGTTGTTTACTTGTGCTCTCTTGGTTTTAAGGTACTTTCCCCTGATCCATTTGACCAGTTGACGAACGTTCGGAATAATGTTCATTGGTGGAGGAAGAACGTTTTCCCTCCGAATAAATCGAAGCCAAACTGCCGTCCGGTGAAGTTTCCATTCCACTTCAGCGTTGGCGCTCGTCTGTTCGTAACTTCGCGACATCATGGCAATCAACATGTTGATCAAAACAATGAGAACAACAACGTGATATACAGTCACAAGCGACCAAGCGAACCCTTCAGTTACAAAGTGTTTACCAGAAAGCGATATAAGAGACAGGTCAAGGTACCCAAAAATTGTCCAATACAGGGACCGTAGTGAGCTGCCGATATCAGTAAACAGAACACTGTTGTTACAATTCGAAGCAGTAGAATTATTTGCAACACAAAGCAGTTGTCTGCCAGGATTTGTGCCATAATACCAATACAACTCACTGAGACTTAGAGCAAAAGCAACCACGACAAGTGCGAATATGAAAAGGAATTCGAGGATATTGGTTACCATTCTGGCTAATGACAATTGTAGGGGGCCAAGTCTACGAATTGTTCTGATCGAATTAAAAACACGGAGACACACAAAGATATAAGCCCAAGAAAGCAGAGCTTCTGAAATAAGTATAAGTTCGTTTGGTTTCCATTTGTATCTCGGTGTTTTGATTATATTATTGTTGTGTTGAAAAAAATCCACTGCCCTGTTCAAAATGAAAGGATTTAAAGATTATTTTGGACAGTCAAATAAATAACTAAAAGGTGTGCAACTTGCTGAATTACACGCCTTATGCGTTCAAAGAAGGGAATAAATTGTATTCGTAATCAACGGTGTCAAAAAACCAACACCGATTTTCGCAAAGGAATCTCGGTACAAAACCGAAAATGCACAGTTATGCTGTATAGCAGTGGTAGGGAACCTTTTCGGTTTAGGAGAGTCATGAAAGATAAATATTTTTAATTGTATTTTTGTGAGAGCCATCTAATATTTTTCAACATTTGTTAATGAAGTTCAGGCGACCTAAATAACGCCTGCAATTTCTTAGCACGGTTGTTTACGTTGAAAAAAATTGTATAGCATTAAATGGCTGTGTACCAGTAATTATGTCACTGGTTTATATCTTGAATTAAATGCAATGGTTTGTCATTGCTCTTCAGTCGTTGCGCTTGCTTCTTGGTGGGTAAAATCAAAGCAACTTACCTCAATATGGCGCTGGTGCTTAGCAATGTAAGTTGTGTGATATCATTTATATTCCACCAGTCCGAGAAGTATTTGGAAGGGCCGTGGATTTTTAATTCAGCGAATTCTTGACTCCATTTTCCGATTATCCACAAGAGCATCAACCATTGAACTGGTGTAGGAGGAGATCCTAAAAGTATTAACCACCTTTAAACTAATCGTAAAAGCGGCAATTTGGAAGAATGTGCAGTTTCCTCGGCATACCCAGATAATCGTTTTCAACAGATCGTGTTGCAACGTTGATGACCACCAAAACAACAAAGTATAAATCCGACATAAGGTGACAAGCAAATGCCACTGCAGGTTGTTTTATTAGTTCTGTAATAGTTTTCAAAAGAATCGTGTATTACTAAATTTATTTGTTCACATCGGGAGTAGAATGGGAACTGCTTACTTCCAATCCAAATATTTGGGACAGTCAAATAAAACAGTGATAGAAAAGGAAAAAGCAATCCGATGAAAAAGTTGATTAAAATCCATTTTATCATATTTCCTTGATGCATGTACCTTGCCCCCTTGTAGTTCATGTAATCGATGCATTGCTGGAAAAAACATTTGCAATTACATTGAAAGTAAATAGACCTAGGATGGAATTGATTACAAACCTGTGTGTTGCTATGAGTTACGAAATTTAATAACCGCATGTCGACCGAACGGTCAATAATTTGCATCTTTTTACGTGATTTCGCATTATCATTTTTACTTCCATCCTGGCGAATTTCAATATCGTCGAACTCTTTGACAACTCTTCCCAATCGCTGTATGGGTTTTGATGTGTCCAGGTTTGCGACCTCACATTGAAAAAGGCAGAGCAGACCATCAGACGAGCGAATCTGTGCAAGCATCGGTTTTATGTTTTTTTTTTAAACGGACCTTAATTGCAGATTACCTCATCTAAAAGAGCGCACATATAACTTTCAACTTCACGTTCTAACTCGACGTAAAACTGACTGTGTGCTGGTTCCATTTTGGCATTTTCTCGTATTGTTGTTATCAAATCCATGGAATGTTGGAATGGATCAATACCAAACTTCTATAAATCCAGCAAAAACAGTAAACGTATGTACGGTATTATATCGCCAACAAAGTGTACCATAACTTTATATAATGCTTTCTTTTCAATTACTTTATGTTACCTCAGCAAGTACTGTAGTATAGGCTGGGCTTGATTTTGCTTGGCACATTATTTTCCTATCATTTGCTGACTCCCAGAAAACCCCGTCATATGTGCATTTTTCCTGTGTCAAATAATATATGTAATTTGTAATGTTTTTTTTTATGAAAGAAAGGTTAGAAACAATCTTGAAACAGAATTCGGTTTCGCGATGTCGCAACTCATGTAAGCTTATAAAATAATGTATTGTGTAGACTGTATGGCACGCAGCTCCTACCTCCAGTTTATATCCATGCTCGATTAATAGTTTCAGAATGTAATACTTGTTACAATGTGCAGCAAGGACAACCGGACCGAATCCAGGAAAGTAATAATCGCTCGATGGAAGTGTGGGAGTTTGAATACCGCGTTTGTATTCAGATTCTAGAATTAATTCAACGCCTTCCACGAAATCTTGCTTGACGGCATGCAAAAGGGACCACTCCAAATTTACCTATTTTTTGAGACAAAAATATTCATTGCACCTTTGTACTTTTGTGTTTGTTTTTTTGTTGATAAAACTGCGCTTTTGGAGAGACGTTAAAAGTGTTATGGCGCAGCAATTCTACATAAATTGTGTGTGTCTGTATGTGTGATCTGTGTATGTAACTTATGACCAATTCAAACCTCCATTTTCAGAAGAAGTTTGCAAGCTTTGACTGATCGGTTGTTGATGGCAATTCTTAGGGCTGTCCGTCCTTCTTGATCAGTGTAATTTACATCGGGAATTACATCGGGAATTAGATTCCTTCCAGGCAATAGATAACTAACACTGATTTCTCCTCGCGTAGTGGTTTCAACCTTTAAGCGATCTGCTTTCACATCCGCAATGTATTGTTTGTTTATCCTGAAGATGCAAACTCTTGCAAATTAAAAAGCTATGTTGTGGAATAATGTTGTCACTTACTTTTCCTTTCTAGTTGTTTCATCGTCTTGATCCTCGTTCTCACTAGAAGCTGTACATTCACAAAAATATCGTTGACTCCCAGTGTAAAGGAAAGCACACAGTAAAGGCAAAATATTCTGGGATCGAATTCCGTCGTCATTAAAAACAGAGTAAACGCAGTTAAGTGGTTTAGGTCAAAGCATTAAGCACGCATGCTCTATTTCCCAATCCTATGTTTTTGTGATGGTGATTTTCCAATTAATCAAACAAACAAACAAACCTGAAATGCACGTACCTGGTATTCCTGGTATTTCGGCTGGATTTGGAGAACTTTCGTACTTGGTGGTCCTTCTAGGGTGTACTGGGGATGGTGGTTGATAAATTTCCACAAAGCTTGAAGAACGTTCATATTTAGGAAACATTCGCGGTCCTGCTGGTCTTGGTGGTTCATAAATTTCCACAAAGCTTGAAGAACGTTCGTTCATGGGTATCCATTCGGGACTTTCCTGGGATAGCGGTATATCATATTCGTCAGGAATCGGAGGTCTTTCGTACTTGGGAGGCATTCGCGGTCTTGCTGGTCTTGGTGGTTCATTAATTTCAGCAGAGCTTGAAAAACGTTTGTTCATGGGTATCCATTCGGGACTTTCCTGGGATAGCGGTATATCATATTCGTCAGGAATCGGAGGTCTTTCGTACTTGGGAGGCATTCGCGGTCTTGCTGGTCTTGGCGGTTCATTAATTTCCGCAGAGCTTGAAAAACGTTCGTTCATGGGTATCCTTTCGGGGTTTTCCTGGGATAGCGGTACATCATATTCGCCAGGAATCGGAGGTCTTTTATCCTTGGGAGGCATTCGCGGCCTTGCTGGTCTTGGCGGTTCATTAATTTCAGCAGAGCTTGAAAAACGTTCGTTCATGGGTATCCTTTCGGGGCTTTCCTGGGATAGCGGTATATCATATTCGTCAGGAATCGGAGGACTGTCATACTTGGGAGGCATTCGCGGTCTTGCTGGTCTTGGCGGTTCATTAATTTTAGCAGAGCTTGAAAAACGTTCGTTTATGGGTATCCATTCGGGACTTTCCTGGGATAGCGGTATATCATATTCGTCAGGAATCGGAGGTCTTTCGTACTTGGGAGGCATTCGCGGTCTTGCTGGTCTTGGCGGTTCATTAATTTCAGCAGAGCTTGAAAAACGTTCGTTCATGGGTATCCTTTCGGGGTTTTCCTGGGATAGCGGTATATCATATTCGTCAGGAATCGGAGATCTTCGAAACTTGGGAGGCATTCGCGGCCTTGCTGGTCTTGGCGGTTCATTAATTTCAGCAGAGCTTGAAAAACGTTCGTTCATGGGTATCCTTTCGGGGTTTTCCTGGGATAGCGGTATATCATATTCGTCAGGAATCGGAGGTCTTTTATACTTGGGAGGCATTCGCGGCCTTGCTGGTCTTGGCGGTTCATTAATTTCAGCAGAGCTTGAAAAACGTTCGCTCATGGGCATCCTTTCGGGGTTTTCCTGGGATAGCGGTACAAAATCTTCGTCAGGACTTGGAAGACTTTCGTAGTTGGGAATCCTTCTAGGGTTTGCTGGTCTTGGTGGTTGATTAATTTCGGCAGTACTTGGAGAACTTACGTAATTGGGAGTCCGTTCGGGATTTACTGAGGGTGGCGGGTCATGAATTTCGGCTGGACTTGGAGAACTTTGGTAAATAGGGATCATGTTTTTGTGGCAATTTTATCTGCAAAACTCAATTAGTTCGTTCATGTATTTTCTTTACTAACCTGTAAACACAATATCGTTAGGTGTAAAATTAACTCAAAAGGTTTTTTCTACTTGAAATTTAAGATTCTTTTTTCAACGAATTGGCGACCTTCCAGATAGTTGAACAGCCTATCATTGAACACTAACGAAACAAGAACCACCAAAAAAACTAACATTTGCACAGTTAAACGACGAAGTGCAAATAATTACTGATCCTAGCGGATAATCTTTAACTCGTCACATGTTTGTAATATTAACATCCATATACATAGGTCGAATTTCTAAGACGACCAAAACGGATTCTCTGTTGCAGGCTTGCAAGGAATATTTCCAACATTATCGATATAAAACGATCAAATTCAAACTGCATGCCACGAAATGCGACCTTTAGCAAAAGTGATTGACAAAAATTGTAAAAAACGAACCAAATAACTTTTTTTCTGTTTGTGTTCCGCAATGGAATCTCCAAATGCCCATACAGCCAATTTGTTTCCCTGTATCATTTACTACAAAATAACTTTTCCGGTGGGTAAACTTAACATTGTGTTAAATGTCAATTTAATGCCGCGTTTCCACCTCGCGGTTTGGAAAGCAAAAATGAGTCATTTTCTGTATTTAAATGCACGGCACAAACAGTGGATACAAAGTATGTCTCATTCGGTACGTTTGGTCGTACCGCAGTCGCCCGCAAACTCTAATAACGTGTTTCCTCATGACGTCACAAGAATGTGTTGGATTTGAGAGCATTGCGCAAAGCCTGTGAAAAAGACTTCTCACTGTATTTTAACTTTCTAATCCGGTTTGCTGGTAAAGAGTTTGAATGCGTGACAAACACAAACCTGCACCAAAACCCAAGAAGAAGTATTGGCAGAAATCTCGAAGACGTCCCATATACAGTAGGTTAAACACTATCTTCAACAAACCTAAATATAGCTGGAAACGTTCACTGAAGGAAATTGTCTGCACGCAGCAGTTGTATAAAATAATGCCCTATTAAAAGTAAATTATGTGTATTTGCACCACTTAAACAACAGTTGTTTTGATATGCGTAGTGATATATCGATTACTCTTGATGTTAGTTTTGACAGACATTACATGTTCTCAAGAAATTGAATATCGGACATTGCTACACAAACGATTGCAATAAACTACACATAAACCAGTGGCCCAAAGCAAAAAACAATAACATTCTTGACAACTACAGGTTGTTCCACACACCACAAATTATTTACAACTACAAATTCTGGTGAAACAACGATTGTAGACAAATCAAACAACAAAGAATGATAAAAGTTAAGCCTCCAACCCTACCAATAACAAAAGCGACGACAAACGAACCACTGACAACAACTGGGGTAACAACTACAAATAAGAACAACAACAGCAAAAACTAATGACTATTACTAAAGCTCCAATAACTGAAAGAGTGACTACTTCAACCAAAGCTAGATCACCAACAGCAACGAGAGTAATGACTAAATCTGGGGAACCAACAACATAAAATTCCACCAATGACCAACAAGAACTAAAACTCTGCGTCAAGAAGGCATGTTACAATATTAAAAAAGTTGTTGTTACTCCCATACACTTTAAGTGCGTAAATAACGGTCGCATGTCACGTTAACACTGACTTCCGTTATGTCAGTTAACCGTGAGACGTCGAGCGAAGCAAAGCTTTACACTCAGGCAATTCTATTATTTTTGCACTACGATTACCACGCGCTTGTGTTCCTTTAGCTTACAGTGACGTAACCGTTAGCAAAATTAACCACAGCCAGACTGCGAGGTGTCAATGAATTATCAAATTATAATTTAGAAGATGTATAAACGTGAAAAACTACATATCATTCAAAACACACAGCTACCAAAAGTCGTAGCGAAGTCGTAGCATTTATACGTAGCGATATATGGATATATCTTGATGTTAGTTTCGACAGACATAAAATGTTCTTAAGAACTTAAATATTGGACATTGCTACACAAACGATTGCAATAAACTACCAATAAACCAGTGGCCCAAAGTAAAAAACAATAACATTCTTGACAACTACAGGATGTTCCACATTCCACAATTTATTTACAATTACAAATCCTGATGAAACAACGATGGTAGAGAAATCAAACAACAAAGAATGCTAAAAGTTAAGCCTCCAACACAACCGACAACAAAAGCAACGACAAACTAATCACTGACAACAAGTGGGGTAACAACTACATTCAAAATGACTACTGTAAACAACTAAAGTTTCAACAGCATTAAAGGTTATGACTGCATCTAAATCTCAATTCACAACAGCAGCAACGACTACAACTGTAGCTCCAACAACAAAACGACCGCAACAAAAAGCTCTAACAACTGAAATTCCAACAAAATAGGTGTAATATCTACAACTGGAACTCCAACAACAAAATATATAACGACTATCACTGAATCTCCAATAACTGAAAGAGTGACTACTTCAACCAAAGCATGATCACCAACAGCAACGAGAGTGATGACTAAATCTGGGGAACCAACAACATAAAATTCCACTAATGACCAACAAGAACTAAAACTCTGTGTTAAGAAGGCATGTTACAATATTAAAATGTTTTTTATTACTCCCACACACTTAAAGTGTGTAAATAACGCACGCACGTCACGTTAATCACTGACTTCCGTTATATCAGTCAACCGTGAGACGTCGTGCGAAGGAAAACTTTATCCCACATCAATCCCCTCTGTTTACACAACTATTACCACGCGCTTATGTTCCTTTAGCTTACAGTGACGCAATCGTTAGCAAAATAACCACAGCCAGACTGCAAGGTGTCAGTGAAGTATCAAATTATAATTTAGAAGTTGCATAGACGTGAAAAAGTTTACTGGCTGGCTATATATCATTTAAAACACACAGTTATCAAAAATATATTGGTTGGGAAGGTTCAAAACCCAATGGCTAATTAAATTTCATGTTAACGTTTATTAACGGTAATTGACCCCCACATCGCTTCATATTTTTCTTTGAGCGTTAGAGTACATTAGCTATACCTTGCAATGTGTCCACGATAGGTGGCTTTACAATAAAATAGCTACACCTTAGGCTGTGTCCACAATAGATGGCTTTAGAATAATATAGCTACACCTTAGGCTGTGTCCACGATAGGTAGCTTTTTTTAGCGTTACATTCAATTAGCCATACCTTGCGTTGTGTCCACGATAGGTAGCTTTGAAATAAAATAGCTATTACTTAGGCTGTGTCTACGATAGGTAGCTTTGTTAAGCGTTAGAGTAAATTAGCTGTACCTTACACTGTGTCCACGAAATGTGGCTTTATGGTTTTAT
Organism: Ascidia mentula; assembly: GCF_947561715.1. Lineage (NCBI taxonomy): Eukaryota > Metazoa > Chordata > Ascidiacea > Phlebobranchia > Ascidiidae > Ascidia > Ascidia mentula. Next base: position 15,282,904 of record NC_138568.1, on the reverse strand, counting down.
CCGTGTCCTTGTGATTTTGTTTCATTTGTGAATCGTTCATCTGTCCAGTTGTTTTTTGGGGAGCAAAATACACATTATTTCAATTCATTTCAGTTTTATCAGTGATTTAAGCAAATTTGTGTTGTTTTAGGAAAGACATTCACACAAAGCAAGAGAACTCTTTCCGGAAGCTTTTACCAAAGGCTAATTATAGTAATTGCAAGTAGCTAGATAAGAAAACTTGTGAGAGGTGCGAATGACCGTTATTGTAACCGAACCTTGTTTATGAAAAGCAAATTTTCACATGCGGTTTCAGGATGACGATCAGAAAAGGTACTTAAAAGCTCTCTAGTTTCTATCAACAATGACAACGCGAGAGCAAAGAGAACTGCAACGGCTTCCGAGGATTTAATGCCGAAGATCCTGTTTATGAAGTTGTTGATTGTTTCGTGTGAATGGTTTAGCATCTTAATATAAATTTGTCTTCCCTGATCAAAATAGCTTGGCTAAAATTCAAACGTTGTGTCACAGGATTAGATGAAAAGATGAAAGTTGTTGTATTTCTTCTGCTGTTGGAAAAAACCTTGCTGTGGTCACATGTAAGTGATGCCAATTAAGATTTTTTCCTATGCATGTCCTAGCATCTTACCTTGTTGTTATAGCTTGCGTTTAGTATAAAACCTCAAAAGCACAGACAAGTTGACGGTTGCAACGCCAAAATCGATGTAGGGTCTCCATATATTTATGTATGTCGGGATGAATTCAAAAGATTCGAAATATTATTGGTGCTATTGAATATAGTGTGATTTCCTACTCAATGATTCCCATATTGCCAAATGTAACCACCACGCTGTCAGGCATCGTCTACATACTCACTCCTGAGCAGTACATATTAAAGGTAAGTGGTTTTACTTTGATGTTAAACCAACTGGAGTAGATACATCGGCTGAGAAAATTAAACCTAACGTGCACAACAATAAGGTTCGGTTGACGTCACTTGCCTCTGTTTAGAATAGGGTAGTTGTCAGGTAAGTGGCATTCATATCTTATACTTTCTGTTTTCTTCTTCCACTGCACGACCAATCCATTTACGCGTTGCTTTATGGTGGAAACTTGTCTTTGAAAAGGTTGTAATGTTGGTTCTCCCGTCAATAGGCCTGTAGCAGCTTTGAGCCTTTGGAGTTTTTTTCTCAAACGCCTTGTGATTCTGCTACACTGTCAATGATATTCAAGTAGGACACGTATGTTGGTATACCGTTTGTATATTTTTTACTACGTAAAGGTATTCTATAATGCTCAAGTTTATTACTAATGATGCTGCCAGGCATTTTAATGTTGAAGGATGCTGATAAGTTATATATAAATATTGTTGCCAGAAGAGACTTTTTGTATTGAATACAAAGATTTACGATGAGGCGATGTGTTACAGGAACCGACAGCATGTTACATTGGTTTTGGGAAGCAGTAGATATGTTATGTTGGGTCATCGGCAATATCTGGAAACCACTACACCACGTGCGACTACACCAACAAACGTGTGTGATTCGCATAATTGAATCACGATTTCCAAAATTACCCTGATCCCAAATGAAAGATATACGTTTGTATGTGGTTAATTAGAAAGTGATGTATTTCTTGTACGGGAGACTGTGTATTATTTCAATGAAAATATAGCGCAAAAGAACTTGCGATGACTTGTTGGCGTTTTTTCCCAAGTTTATCACTTTCATTGTATCACGTATTCTTTTACGCCACGTTTATTTTCAGCTATTGTTATTTCACCTTCCACCTGCTTAGTCAAATATTTTGTGTTGATTTTTATTTACCAAGTGTCTCGAACGCACCAGTCACCGCACGTTGATTTTATATCGCAGCGCTAGCTCCTTTCCTCTCACGTGACACGGGTAGGGCCAATGACTGGCAGGAGAAAGGAGAAAAACTGGGCTGACATGAACAAGAGATTTTTAAAAGGGTTGTGCTGGAACAGGCTTGTGGTTGTCCGTGAATGCATGTTTTTATTGAAGTTTCTTGCACTCAGATAAGTTGGTTGAAATAAACGTAGATTAAATGGCGACCTTACAAGTAAACTGATAGTTTAGTTGAGATGTATGTTGTGATGATTGACAAAAAAGCCATATAATTGCAAAACTGCAGACAGGGTGTGTACACGCACTGGGTAAAAGTTATTTACGAAAAACCGTTGTCATGTCCGGAGAGGTTGTTATGATGACGTCACTATATTCTAATTTGGTCAATTATAGCATAAAATTGATGGAATTCAGGTTTGAATCAGGAGTAAATTTGGTTTGAATCAAGAGTTACAAGAAAACATGATTTTTCCGCCACCGCCACCGGAACCATAACTGTAACTTGTGAAGCCACTGTTCCAGTCATTTTTATCCGACCATCCGGTGAGGTTGCTTGCAGACTCGCACGATGCTCGCCTGATACCGATACTGACCTCCGGTAATATCGCATACTCGTCTGAGGAACACTTTGTTGCAGTGGAGCCCCTTTGTAATTGCGAAGGCGTAGGATGCATCAAGAGTATATCCATTGTCTCGATCATGACAGGTGCTTGGATCACGGGCAAGTAGAATACTCCGTCTCGATTAATGAGGGATTGATCGAGAACGAAGAAGGACGTCGTAAAGTAGTTCAAAACAATCGCCTCAAACAAACACGAGGGGAATGGGCGGACCAGACAGAGAGACGAGTAGAAGCAGATGAAGAGGTTAAAACATTGATGTCAATTAAAAGTACTAGTCATCACACGTTGATTTTTTTATAATGCAGGATTCGAGACACTTTTTCGTGCTGTTGGTGTTTTTAAATATTGGAAGTTTCAAACAAGTAATGCAAAGTGGGGTAAACCGTAGTGCTGAAACAGACTCGTGGTTAGCCATTAGCGCAGCGTCTTGTGGACGTGGATGTAAGCGTTGTTTCGAGAAGTACAACACTTGCATCCACAAACCGAATAACCTTGACCTCCAAGTGAGGACCTGTGCAATGGTACGATCCTGCCATATCATGCGAATGCATTAAAAACTTTTGTGTTTTTTTGTAACGTTTTTTTGTACGATAAAATTACGTAAAGTTTTTCACTGCATTTTTCCTATAGTAAGTATGTTAATGATTATAATTAAAAGACGAATATGACTTCGCTTGATAAGGCTTTTTTCGTGACCTGGGCTTCTATATTATTTTGGGCTGCGTTTTTTACATTTCAAAAACCAAGGCTTATTTTGCATAAAGTTGCTTTGATTTCCAATAATTTCATTCTTAAAGTAGCCTGTCTTCGCGTGTCACCAAAATTTATTCTCCAAATACAAGTAATATTTATCAGCAATAATCCAGTTTTTTGAAATTATTTTTTTCCTAATCTTTGTTTTTTTCCTCTTCAATATCTTCTACTATAGTTGGTGTCTCATCAACTTGTTGTGCCTCCACAAGCTTATCTTTATACTTGCTGTTGAAGAATCCAATCTAAGCAACAGCATATATATATATTTTCAAGCCACCTTTATCTTGTATTTGCCGAGAGAAGTTAAATATAAGATTACTTACAATGATTAGCTAATTGTGTGTGACACTTGTACATATAATTTATTTATTAAATTTAATTCAAAATTTCATTAACTCACCTTCCAACACACCAACACTACTATTGACAGTAAGGCTACTCCCCCGAGAATTGCACCGAGAATCGCCAAAATATCCGAGGTATCCCTCGACTGTGGTAGAGCATCTGGTGACTTGTTTGCTTTTATTGTGGTCGAAGCCTGGCGTCACACATTCAATAACATTTAGCTGGAATTGACCACATTTAAATTTCTAACAAAAATAAGCGAAGTGCCTAACAGAGCTATGTCACATCTATGTTGCAGTGTTTTTGACACCAACAAGGAAAGTTAACAGGGCTTTGTACCAGGGCAACGTAATTCTTCATAGGATAAACCGGTGATGACGAAATGTTTAGCATTACGCTAGAAGTCGGCGAACTTTCCACGTTGTTCTGCAAAAAGAACACCAAGAACGAAACAAAAAATGTTTGTATATTATTTTGTGGCATTTCAGTTCTCACCCCGGTAAATGAAGGCGCCCAGAGGACGAAGCGAGCTTCTACAACCACGGACGTAAATGCAGTAAGATCAGTCACGTGACACAGTATTGTTTGGCATTTAACATTGGTGCAGTTCTGTTGACATAAAAACAAACTACTGCTGTCTTGTAACATTGCTTTCAGGAGGTTTGTAACGTTTCTTGCAAGTTGAACGAAACACGAACAAGCATAATGTTTTCGTGCTCAACATATTACCGGTTTGAGTGGGATCGGTCTGGCATCAATTGGAGGAAAGCGAAGCTGGTGACTGAACCTCGTGTCGTTGGTCAGGGGAATACCCAACTTGTTGACCGCTGTATTCAGGTTGCAAACGCATTTCGCTGCGGGCTTGCAATAAAAGAGAAGTTAGAGCAGAGGAAATATGCCTTTGTACTGACATGACTCAACGACATCAACATACCAAACACGTGAAGTGGTACAGGTAGAGAAGTTGAAAGCCATCTAAAGTCATGTCGGTCCACTGGAATGTAAGACCACCCGATGAAAGCAGTTGCGATCCCTTGTTGTAGATCTGCATCAGCGTGGATCAAAATAATAAAATTATGTCACTTGTAGATATGTTGTATTTTCTTGTACTCTTACGAACCTGAAACGTATGTATGATTGGTGTAGGGAACACCGGATCCATGATTGATTGAATTGAGTTTCGTGAAGTTAATTGGTTTGATTGGAAAAAGACAGTGTAGCTCGGGCTTTGACTGAAAAAAATATCGTTTTTTCGACATTGTCTGCAAAACTCCACATTACATGATTGTGTTACATTTTTTTTATTTTTAATGGTAAAATGCTAATAAAAGTTATTGTTGATTTACTCTGAGAAATTTGGTAATTCCTTAATGATAACCAAAAAAAAATGAACAATGTTAAAATAAAAACCTACTAACCTGGTTACAGCAAGGTTAACATCGTATTTAATACTTCTTTCGTAGTTAAAATCGTTGTTAAATTTGTTCATATCCGTATGTTTTTCATATCTGGAATACATTTTCAAACCCACATTTAACTTGCCATTTTCCCACCGGTTAAAAATATTGATAGCAATAACCTATGTAATCATTGATACGGAAATTACGCAAAACCATCTTGTTACAACATGTTGCGCTGTGCTTTATTGTTGGACTGAGGAAAAGTTAATAAAAATGTGTTGCAGTTTACCCTGACAAGAGTTTTCCATGAATCGCCAGCTTGTCAACCGTAGCCCTCCTCGTGAGCGATTGAAGAGCGTAAAGAAATTCGTCCTTGCACTGTTCGGAATCGTACATATTTAAATTTTTGTCATTAAACTTCACTAACTGTTTTTGCGAAATACTTATGCGAAGTATTTTAAGAATAATACCAATACAATTTTGTTTTGCAAAATTTACCCACAGTCCGTGCTTTTCTAGTTTCAAAAGTAGGAATAATATCAGACAAAAGTTACCTGATCCCCACTGGGCAGAAGCGAGATGAGTGATTTTAAAACGATCACCGTCTTTCTGTTTCCACTTTCACTCGGAAAAATATCCGCACAAGTGGAAAGAATCTAAACAAAAAACAACATGCCTTGTTTAAAATAATAGTGTCGTTAACTTTATTTGAATCGTCGAAACTCGTTAAGTGGCTATTCTTGTGAGTTTAAACGAACAGTCAATATTCAGAGTTTGACAATCTGTTAATTATTGCGAATAAACAGTTTTTAATAGTCTTGCAAACCCCACAAAAATTTTTATTAGCTCTAGACATATTACAGCCAAAGATTTTGCTAACCTGACTGACTCCAATCGATAGAGATGTAATTTCAAGCCTAACGGAGAAAGCGGGATCAGGTCCGTGGTTACTAATGGTAACGGCCAATGAAAATACGTTTTCACTACTCTTGATTACGTACGCTTGGGTGCTTTGTGGAATCCTGAAAACATCATTTGGTTTCTGTTGCCTTTTTGCGGTCATTCAGAAAAGTAAAACAAACAGCTTACGAGTAGGAAACTTTTAAAGCAAGATCTCCATTGCACGTGGAGTTGTTTCCATGACAACCGTTGTAAATCGTCCAATCAGCGTACGCGAAATTCTTTCCTAGGGTGTCTGTCACGGGGGACATAACTTGTGCTTTGTGCTGGGGTGAAAAATCGTAGCTGTAGGTCACCCTGATTGGTGTAGTTAAGCCGCCGATCCGTAAAAACTCGGGTGCCTGTTTGTTTTAAAGAGAAGGAGAATTTACTGTTGGCACTTAATCACATATTTACGTAATAAATAAATTAATATTTATTTTTATTGTGATCAAAATTACTGTGACTGTTTACTGCAGTTTTTGAGTAATATATGTTGTTTTCCCATGGGAGGGAAATGTTAAGTAGATCTTAATTGTCAAACCTTTTCCTAATGTACCCATAGTGATCTGCCTCTTTAACTTACATTGATGCGGACGCTGTAGTTTCTGCATGTCTCAGTCGAGGTAACAAATTGGCGCGCGGAAATACTGGCGTTACCTATCAACACTATTCTTGATCCATCGATGTTGTTAGAAAGACTGTCGAGGGTAAGAGTTGTAACCATATCTGCACAAAAACATCCCGTTGTTTACTCGGAGTGATGTTCTGCCAACCAACTAACAAAATAGTACTTGCCGAAACCATCAAAGGAGCTGTGGTCCCTAGTACTTGCGTTTAGACAAGTTTGAAACGCCGCACAAGGCGTGGTGGTGTCATTTATGCACGTGGTTACGTCAATGACCGGGCGATGTACCCGTACTTTGCATGAAACGTCTATCACCCGTCTTGCACGTAGTATTACTACAGTATCGCTGGAAGCAGCCCCCATCCACAAGTCAGGATAGTGGTTGTTGTCTATTCCTTGGCTTGGTCCGATTCCCAAAGAATATCCAAAGTTGACCAATGATGGCGCAACAGAGCTTCCTTCGATTCTCTGTATAAAATACGCCGATGTCGTTAGGCCGTAATGCATTAGTTTAACAAACGGATTTTCGAAAATATTGCGGTTTCACAAAACTCTCATTCAGGCATACATTACTGTTTTGGCCTCGTGGGTATTTTATTGTGTTGTTGCTAAAACACGCTGAAACACTTTCGCTGTGAAGTGGACTCACTTGCGGTGTTTATTGCGGAAGGCAGTTTCAAGGTTCTTTCACGTCTCAAACCTGTTTATATGAATTGGACAAGCCTTGGGCGCTGGAATAGTAAACGTACACAGCTCCACTTCCTGAAGACGTCAGTGTTTCTCCCGGGGCACCCACAATGACGTCATCGTAACCATTACGATCAACATCCCCTGGAGTTGCCATAGATAGACCAAAACGTGCCGTGTTAACGTTATTACCGACCAACATCATCGGAACGTATATTAATTCGGAATTAACCTGGTGAAATTGTTTTTCTTATTTTTACAAACCGATAAATTTTAGTACGATAGTTTTGTGTGGCTTTTTTTTTTGCTATTGCGTCTAATATTAAGTAAATTTACCATTTTCATGTAAATAAATTAACATTTCACCACAATTTAAATAAACTTGCAATTGTTATTGGCTAAAATGTTATTGGCTCTGTTCCTTATAAATGATTTATTTAGTTTAATAATGGCTGTATAGTCAACACTAAGCAGAAGTCTTGTCGGCTATTTAGCCGATATTGTCACAGGTAATCTTATAAAATGACAAATGTTTTATTTGAATTTTGCAGTAAGTAAACTGTCAAGGAACCTACTCATTGTAAAGCGCCCGGATAATGTGGATTGTACATGTAAACGAAAACCCGACCATGGTCGTAGCCGACTTTGTTAGAAATGTTGATGCAAGGTTGTTGTGACCTTGTTATATACACTTTAAGGCAAATTGCTGACGTTTTGCATGGACACTATTAGGTTATTTTGCGCACAAAAAATCGAGACTACAGACCATGGCGACGTCCCATTTGGTTGCTCGCTTATTAAATTAAATAACCAAACAGTCGCCTGGTTGAAACATGGAAACTGTGACGCTTGTTTAAGCTTTGTTAAATTAGACAGTCCTCATGAGAACTGCGGACCCCTTGTTCATCTCTTTTGCAGAAGAATTAGCACTACTGTATTTGAAACCATTAATTTAAAAAGTGACATGTGATGAAATAAAGGTAGACTTTGTAACTGTAAGGTCAACATTTACCTTTGTATGCCAAGCTCATCATTGCTCGAAACAAATTGCAAAACATTCAAAAAGTTTGGCTTAGTTCTTTCAGTTCCATTGTTTTCCGTCGATTGCTACGACTTAACTACAAACTGATCACAGCAAAACCATTTAAACTATTTAGTTTCATGACAAAATGATTATTTGCATAAGAGTTTAATGATAACCTAAGCGACTCCTCAGGTTGAGGAACGCTGATTTAGTTCGTATCACATCATAATTCCTATAAATATGTCTATCGTACTGAACGGGATTATCCTATGTTATTGTGGTTGTTACGTATTGTAGTTTACACAGAAGTGTTAAGCCAGGCAGGATCGCCCCACTGCGCAGACACCATCTACTTGGTGCCTTATAATTTCCGTCATTATGTTCACTGGCATATCAACCAAGCTGAATCCGCCACTTTATTTGCAAATAGGAACTGAAAATAACAGTTTCGTTTGGATCGTAAACTGAAACAAAAAGCGGTGGAATTGTGTTGACAAAGCACTATTTTAGTAGGACAGTGCAGCGCTCAGGTGTAGTTTTAGTGAGGCGGCATGTGCAAACTTTTCGTTGCTTGCTCTTTCATTCGTCGAAGAACAATATAGGTAATAGCACGAACGAGCAATGTACAGTTCGTACAGTCTGATACATTCTTGGTCGACAACCTATTACGCTTCCGGCTAAAGTTTCATCAAAATCATTGTGGCCTGGAAACAACTTTTCGATGTTTTGTTTCGTTGTTTTTATTGACTTACATCATGTAGTTTATGCGGACACTGCAATGTGGACGAAAGATGGTTGGTTAAAAATACGTTATATTTCACGAGTTTGTTTCAAATAGACGGAGATATCCGGTTCAATGCGTTTGCTTGGAACTGAATATAAGATGGTTTTCTGCTTGATGTGACGCGCTTGTTTTTCTTATATCTTCGCACGAGAACGAACATAAACCTACCAAGAAATGGAAAATGTATTTTGATTATGGTATCATTTGCTTTTTGTCGTATCAATACTTTCCTAGGGCCTACAGATTGCTGCTGTGTATTGTGTCCTAAGATTCAATTGCTGCATCTTTCGTGTGAAGATGCTCTGCTATGTAAAAAGACTCTACAGTATTCAAAGGCAAAATCTTTACGGTCAAATTAATTGCGAATATTGATTTAAATGCAAACCCCTTTCAAACAACTGTTGAAAATGTCAGCAACTTACTGAATTGCTGCACATGAGAAATGTGGGCAACGTGACTTTGCAGTTTCAATATTTCCAATGTGTTTCAACTCGCTGGTTTGTGCAAAGTGTATCAGAAATGCAATTGTATCGATGCCTTTGATGAGTTTCCACTGATTTACGCCATCAGAACATTACGAAACTTTGGTATGTGACTTTTGTTTACAATCACAACATTAACTTGTTGTGGGTCGAGTTCTTCCATCAAAACGTTTTTCTACAATGTGTGCTTATGCTTCTGCAGGGCGAGAGACACCGCAGCAAAGTCACGTAATGTGGTTGTGTTTACAACCAAATCTCTAAATTTTGCAGTGTTATGGAGTTAGGTACCTGGTTTTCTGGTAACTTTTCCCGACTTCTCTGCATTGACAAGTAATAAAGCTCGAATATACCCCAAACCGGTGACAGATTAGAAGGTGATGATTCTGGTCTGATGAGAAGGAAATTTAATAGAAAGAAATTGTACTTGGAATCGTCATATCTAAAGAACAGGAGCAAAGTAATGGTCTGTCTGCTGCGCCGAGCGACCTGCTCGAATTTTACGTGAATGGAAAACGGGTAAATGCTTTCTGCAACCATTTATTTATACTTTTGTTACAATAGATAGTTTTGATTAATATCACAATTTGGTGTCAGCAGCCTGGTGTACGTTACCAAATTGAAACTGAAGCATTTCACATGCAATAGTTCTAAAGATTTATTTCGTATCTTCTAATTACAGATTACGGAAGCAGAAGCTGATCCTGAAGTCTCGCTACTAACATACCTGCGCAAAAAGTGCAGGAGGAATATGCTTACAACTACATGATACTTTTTATTTCAAAATGTCGTCACTTATTTCTTTTTTTGTGTTTATTCTTATCCGCTTGTTGCTCAAACGCTTAGAATAAATATTCAGTAGTTTTCGCCAAATCTCGACAACTCACGGAACTATTCATATATTTTGATGAAACTTACATTGAAAGGGTTTTATTGTAATTGAAGGCAAAAACAAAAGTTTGAAAATGATTATTCACTTTGATTCACATGCTGGGCCGAGTTTAACCTAACTTAACAAACCTTAGTCCCAGCCATGATAAGACTTTGCAGAGGAATAACAGCATTATATCTTTAGAAATATCCGCGCTTGGCTTGACCAGGGAGAATATTTATTTTCATTATCATCGCACAAAAATTATGCCTATTTTTGTTTTTTCCGAGAGAAATGTGGCTATTTATTAGCTTGGAGATAATTTAAATAGCTTACAAACCTTGCTCCCATTTTGGTCTGGCGTCAACACGACGGATCCTGCCCTCATCAGTCTTAAATCCACCCTCTGATAAAACCACGACTTCTACAAAGCCAGCGACATTATAATATAATGTTTGTTGACGTAGATTTATTGCAGCCAACCCACACATACCTGTATCAGATTGAAAAGTTTGTTTAAAAATAAGCTGGAGTAAATCACCGCAAATTAACCTAACTCTGAGATGTTCAAAGATTTTATCAGCTTTTAAACCCTTGTCTTGTTTCAATTCGCTCTCAATTGTTTTAAGTGTGCCATTTTAACCACGACGCAGCAAATAATCTTTTACAATCGAATCTAAATATCCAACCCCATTCGTCCGAGACATTATAACTCTCACCGCTAACATTAATTACCCAAGAGACGTTGGTCGACAAAACTATTTTTTTCCAGTTTACAAAACACCAAACGCACGAATTAGGGCTAAAATGGATTCCTCGTTTGTAGTTTATTTTTTGGTAAAACATTTTGTCCTGCGATAAATTTCACACAAACACTTGTGAATCGCCTGAACCATAATCATGAAGCGGACCCACAAGCTACCAACCAAACATAGAACGAACGACACTCGACTTCCGTCTTCCTCTTACTTCTATTATCGTTAATCAATAACATTGGCTCCATTCAGCTGCATGACATCCACAAAATAGGTAATTTCACATCATGCAAATGAAGCTACTGCTAAAGCAAACCTGTTGGCGAGCCTCTGCTTGCAGTAACTTCGAAACAGCTTTTGTAAATTTGTCGTGCAATTGTAAACAATTTATACGCCTCGGTGAACAAACAACTTGACGACAGTGAAACCCTCCCTCTTCTGCAGTCGATCAAAGTCCTTGGTCATCTGCATATTAAACGTTACGGTCGTTTTAGATAGAGCTGGCAACGGAGCTCAATGTTGGAATAATAAGAGACGAACTGCGAGTTGAAACGGCGTCATGTTGTTGAGTGGAAAGTAAATAATTTGTAATTAAAAGCTCTTCTGGCAAAAGAAAACTTGTTAGATCGACGTTTTGGTTGTCATACAACAACCTTCATCAGGATAATGAAGTAAAAAAAAAAAAAAAAAAAACGCCCACACGGTGATAAATATTCACGCGCGCATAAAGCAAAAAAGGCAAAAAAGGGCAAAAAAAGGCGAAGGAAACAACACAAGCTAGGAAGCGGGGATGGGGGGAAACACCAATAATAGAAAATGCGCGTCAACAGGACGAAACCGAGGTCTAAAGCATAGCGCCTCGAGGTGCGCAAGACCATAACGCTTCCTAGCTTGTGTTGTTTCCTTCGCCTTTTTTTGCCCTTTTTTGCCTTTTTTGCTTTATGCGCGCGTGAATATTTATCACCGTGTGGGCGTTTTTTTTTTTTTTTTTTTTTTTTTTTTTACTTCATTATCCTGATGAAGGTTGTTGTATGACAACCGAAACGTCGATCTAACAAGTTTTCTTTTGCCAGAAGAGCTTTTAATTACAAATAGTATGCCTGGCAGCGTTAGCAACAAACTATGGAAAGTAAATAAAATAGACAGGGACAGATATGATTTGAAAGTAAATAAAGATATGTGACTTTCGGGAAATTCACGAGCTTGGTTTCCCTATCAAGCTCGTTTACAGACAATCTTGCTGAACGTGGCCAAGTTTTGTTCACCCGTGGTGAGGAAGGACGATAAAAGAGCTGTGTGTCCAAGAAGATGTTGCGTTCGATGTGTTTTCCTGTTCACCAATGTACTGGTGATGTTGGCCGCGAACGTAGCAGCAAAAAGATTACTAAACGACGGAACATTGGAACAACGTTGCTCGTTGCTGTCACACATTGTAGATGTCTTCTTTGGTTCTGTATGCCACCTACCTTTGTTTCAGAGGTAATGCTTATCAATAAGATTTTTGTCACAGCCATTTGGTCTCCACTTTCCGTTGTGGTTGCAAACGTTATAACGGAGATGAACACTGGACGACATTTCAAACAACAACCGACTTAAACTGATAAGAAATTCCTCAACAAACTCATGAAGTGTGGTTGGAACTTGTACCTTATCAGAATTCACAAGTTCAAGAATACACACACTTTTACCCTCTCAACACTGTGTTTATTGATAACAACAACAAGTAGCACAAAATATTCGCAATCAGCAAACATTTAACACAACGATCAAATTTTGGTGAAAGCCGCGAAAGAACCAGCCGATATTGGATGCCAAACAGTAATTGATTGTTAGAAAAAAAAACTTCAAACGAAAAATCTTGCTGCTGGATATTTAAAGCAATGTTATCGATGGAATGTGAATTATGATGCGATTTACACAGAGAGTTTGTCCTGCCAAGAATTTTACGAATTCTTACTTGCTTTAAAACATATTTATGTACGACATAAAAAATACACAGGGCGAGGTTTATGTACAAGGCGTGTGAGAGGGGTTTTGAGGGGGTGTTTTAAACTTTTTTGGGTGATAATTAAAGGTAGCAGATTATATTTTCATCTGTCGAGGGTTTGTATTCCATGAGTAGATTGCATGGAAAGTTTCAAACATCGTAACATCAAATTTACAAATAGGCCTCAACGTTGATCCAGAAACAAAATGTAGTAAGGTAGTCACGGGAAGCAAAATGAATCACTGTATCATTATTTACAGAGCAGTTTCTGCTTCAACCACATGTAAGTTTTCCCGGTTAGCAACCACAACCACATTTTCTTGTTGCTCTTCCTGTGCTTGACGTCTGAAAACGGCGCGTAGGCCATCCCGGACTCTATCATAAAGTAGTTTCGGGGCATTGGAATAGATGAGGGGATTTAGAGAGCTGTTGATGGGGAGCAGGATGATTGCTGACACAGCGTACATCACTGGAGGCATAGGGAATCCACCGCAATTTACAAATGCCATGATGGAAATTGGAACCCAGCAGAGAAAATCAGTAATTATGAGGCGGAGGATTTTCTTTTGCATTTCTGCTGAAACAAACAGCATTAATGGTATAATATCTATGCAAACACGAATGTGTTTACCTTTGTTTTGTGTTGCAGCCCTTTCATCTCTTGGTCCTTCGTTCACTTGCCTGGCACTGGCAGTTGACTTCTTGTAAATCCAAAAATAAGTAACTGCCACAAACATGAAGGCCAGGAAGTTAAGAGTAATAATAGCGATTGAATATCCCCATGCCTTGTCGTTGGTCGTTACATACAGTTTGCTGATGCAAACACTGCTGCTGCTGTAATATCTACTTATAAACAATTTTCAAGCGATAAAATTTAAGATTTTGCGCGAACAAAAAAACAGACCCCAAATATCCAGAAATATCAAACAACTCAGTGTAATTGTAATCCTCTAGAATATCCATAAAATCCGTCCAGGAATTAGCATCATTTACTCGCATCAGGGCAGTGTTGAGTACTTGGGAATCGTTGCTTGTGAAATTGTGTTGAAAAGTTACAAATCGATCCATGAAGTTATTCATGCCTGTATACGCAACGATTTAATGTCACTTGTAACTAGTTTTACCATATCTTACTAGAAAAGTCGACTGCAACATTGTCAAAAAACGGATTGTCATTCATCCAAGCTTTGGTTTCGAACAAATGTTGTAGTTGAGTTGTGAGTGGAATAAAAGCAATTGTAAACGAGAATGCCCAGGAGAGGATAATGGAAAGGATGACTGTTTTCAATTCCGGTTTCAAGGATGCATTGAATGGCTGAAACAAAAGAAAACATTCAAGAGTTTTCATTACAAACAATAAATTTGCAAGCTTGGTGGTTATTTCAAATCGAGGGATGGGGAAAATTGTTCCTCTTTCTCTCTGTAGTTCCTAAATTAGGCAAAACTAAGTCATTTTAACAATATTCGTTACATTTTCGATTCTCATGTCAGGTTTAGAATCCAGAGATAGCTGTGAGTGTGATAATAAATAGGTTTCTGGAGATAAAAGATTTCCAGAGAGAAAGATATTATAAAATTCTGGAACAGACCCTCACCGGTTCAACGAAATTGGCAATAGCTGACTTAACCAAATACAATTGTTTCACTTACGTTTTTTACTGCATAGAGTCGGAATATGGTCAACAGAACCATTGTAAACGCCGATGATTCGCTTGAAAGCAAAACCAAGACACCTATTGTGGTGCAACTTTCGCTTGATCTCCAAATAAGGTCATTGGCACAATAATTTCCGGAATATCTGACACCAGCTGCTCCCAGTATTATCAGATAAACTCCCATGAGTAGATCGGAAACGGATAGATTCAAAACGAGCAGATGGTTTGTGCGAAATGCAGCAGATTGTGATTCTGTCGTTGCCAACGTTTTGCCTTCCATCACAATGACAACCTCAAAACAAATTAAAGTAATATAACACGTGTTCTTTGAAAATGAAAGCCAAAGCTAAAATGCTGTTAATCATTAGTAAACGTTTCGAACACTAACTGCGTTCATCATCAGTACTACAATGAGTGCATGCAAGAAAAGCGTCGGGGTAATAAAGGACTGAGCAGGCAGAAGGGAAACAGCAGCAGCAACGCTTAATAGGTACCAATATAACATCTAGGTCCGTACTGCAGCCTGACACATTGCTAATGATGACGTCGCTGCTGTGCTTCCATGTTGTTGTCACGTGACATGCCTTTGGCTTGTTGCGCGTTGTTGCTGCTGCTGTTTCCCTTCTGCCTGCTCAGTCCTTTATTACCCCGACGCTTTTCTTGCATGCACTCATTGTAGTACTGATGATGAACGCAGTTAGCGTTCGAAACGTTTGCTAATGATTAACAGCATTTTAGCTTTGGCTTTCATTTACACGTGTTCTTATTGTGCAACAAAGACAAAACAAACTTAGTTTAATTTACCAAATTTCCGGTAATAGCGAGCATCCCCATTATCCACACAATGGCTCGTAGAAATGGGTTTGCAATCAACTCGTATCGTGATGAAAATATGTTTTCGGTGATCACTTTTGTGTTTGTTGGGCACTCGTCTGACCAATCAGAGCAGTCGCCGATTCCATTGAATTTCTATATGGAGTAAATTAAAGAAAAATTTGTAGTTATATTGGTCACATTGGCGTCTGTATACAGCATATTGCGAAATTACTGTTTTCTGTGCAATTTGTGAATAACGGAACTATGGAAATTGGACTAAAAAAATGTGTACTGCAATATGTACGTGTAGTATTGTGTACGTGGAAGGCGTATGGCTCGCTAATTGGCCAGAAAGCTGACGACAAAAATAAGAATTAATTTTTAAACTGACAGTTCTCATCTGGTGCAAACGTTGAGTTGTGCTTGTGTGGTTAGGTGTAAAGAACATGATTTGTGCAGTGGGTTGTTGTTTGGTATTCGTGCTTTTACCTTTGGGTGCTTCTAAAGATTTATTCACATTGACGTCATTTTAATTAATAATGAAAGTAGTCGCCTCCGTATTTCGGCTCCCAACTTTTGCTTTGACGCTGAATCGTTGATGCAGGGTGAACTGAGCGTTTACCATAGTTGGGGTTGGGAAATTAAGCGCCCAAAAACAGAGAAAGGGTCTTTCTAAATCGGTATTAAAACTTCCATACCCGCCCTCCCAGTAACTTTAGTCCGAATTCGGGTTCGTTGAATTAATTTCGGTCACAATAGTAACATGCACGGAATCAAAACATCTTTGCCACAGGACACAAAATTTTAGATATTGTTAACATGTGTTTACCTTCTCCTTCTTAACGAACAATGGATTTTTGTTTTCGCAATAAAACCTTTTGTCCTTTGTGCAGTTTATTTCGTCACTTTGATCATCGCAATTAATTGTGAGGTCACAAACATCCGATTTGTTTATAGAAATCTGTCACAGAAATCTGGGGAATACTTAAACCGTCTTTGTGGTTAACTGTGTGCGATTCTACAAAGGGCAAAAGATTCTACAAAGGGCATTATGACAAACAATACTGAACAACAGAAACCGATACCTTTGCCTTTTATAGTTAAAATACAGCTTTGGAGTTATTTTACTCTAACTCTTGCAATTAGGTTGTCTTCAATTTTTTCTGGTTTTGCTGACAAGCAATAACTTTACTTTGGCTCCATTTAACGTTGGACAGTAGAATCTTCCTTCCTTTGTGCAGTTTTGTTCTGGATATTCGTCACTTTCATCCTTGCAATCGATAAAACCGTCGCATACTTTAGACATAGGAATATTGAGAAGTCCGTCTTTTGTGTCGCAGTGTTTCCGATGTTTGCAAAGTTGAGGATCTTCATCGTGGTCGAAGTCGGCCATCGAACCATCGCAATCCTGTTTCCCATCGCACAGTAGTTTGTTGTCGAAGTTCCTCAACCTCAAACCCCCCCGCCACATCATTTCACCCTGTGCAAAACACATCACGTGGTTCCTGGTATGTTTTTGTGCGAACGATTTGTTGCTCATGCTGGAAGGAATATTTTTGTTATTATTTTAAACGAATCTTTTTTTAGTTATTGTAAGGCTTGTCAGAATTTCGTGGCTTTTACATTAGCTTTTATCAATAGTAAGTTTTGAAACAGATTTCCCTGCTACAAAATCTGTGAATCCGGTGGCGACAAAGCAACAGTGATCGTAAACATTTTGCTTATAAATTCAATTTGTCAGGTAACAGTGGCCATGTGGGACACCTAGAAATGTCCAACGACACATCGACAGCATGACAGCAAACTGGTTCGAGACTTTTATACCTGGGATTGTCATTTACTACAAGATGTTTACTTTTTTAAGTTTAGTTGAAGTTTATTTCGTCAACCCTGGTAAAAAACAAAGAAAATAGCAAAATAAGCTTAACGAATAAATACAATTTGTGACGAAAGCGAGAATTAATTCTAAAACGTGTGGAATGTGACGTCGAAATTGACTTTTCACGCGACTCCTCTTCCCAACTCTCGCCGTGGTCGCAGTGCTTTGAGTACCCACAAAGGTCTGCCCTTTGATTTTATGCCAATTGTTAAAAATGTAGGTATCACAACTCAGTACTACATGCCGTGTTGGCTGGTTTAGTGCAATCCCAAATACCAAATAAGTTCCACGCATGTCAACCTTGCAAAGGAAACGTCTGGGGAACACGGTACAAGCAAGAGTTCCAACTGTTAACGACCTTAAAGGTATTTCTTTAGTTATGTAATAGGATTTTCTTAATAATTATTATCACGTATAATTGAAGTCTTGCTCCAAGTTTTGCAAAACAAAACATTTTTTTTTAGTGTTTTAGAATGAGCAATCTTGCATGCGAAACTAGTTTTACTCGCCACCACATCCCATAGTCAGTTTTAAACAATGGGATGGAATTCCAATCTTCGAGATTTTGAGATTTAAGTACATTACAAACAGTTAACAAATGTGCAATGTGTCAAAGAGAGCGAACAACCTTCCACGATGATAAGCAATGTGATTGAAACTATCTAAGAGGTAATATCTCGCGATAAAAGTATTCAAACCAATCCGTAACGATATTACGGGGATCTTTGTGAGATGCGGCAGAGGTCATATCCACCCTAGGGTACCCGAATGCAACGCGCTTTGGAGGAATTAGTTGAACCGTGTGTTTTGTAGCAACGGAGTATGTGTAATGTGTGATGTCACTGAACATTGCCCACCCGAATATAACAACGTCTGTACAACGTAATCTTCCTACATGCAAAAGTGCTTTGAAGTGATCGCAATGGCGCCACAGACGGAACAAATATTTACGTTTATACTGGACTTTGCAAGTGAGTAAGTACATTTTGTTGGTAAGAATATACAAACGTACGTAAACATATAAACCACTTATTTCCGACAAAATAATAAGTTATGTATTGTCACTTACGAAACACCACCACACCCCCTGTATGTAGTTGGTTGTTGTTGTTGTTGTTGTTGTTGAGCAGTCGTTCTTCACTTCCTCATCAACGCTGAAAATATTTCACTGTTTTGCGTTTATTTTATAATTAAAAACTTATTTAAATGCAGATAATATTTACTTACGACTCCTGTAGTAATTAAACAAACGTTTTTACCACACATACATGGGAATTCAGCGTAGAACTGACCCAAAATTACGAAAAGAAGTTTAACCTCCAAACACCTGCTGCACTCGACTGAAGCAAAAATGCCTCACACTGGATTTGTTACAACATCTTGTCATAACATCAATAGTATGTCAAGAAATATAAACAATACCAAAGATTCGCTTTATCCCAATTGGTTTTAAAACACAGTAGCTGAAGAACAGACAAACATACTGAAAACACTTTAACCGAACAACTAAAACTATCAACTGAGCATTCAGCAAATTTCCAATGATTGGTCGCTCATTATTAAAACACTGTTACGTCATAAAGGTTGCCGGCTTTTAGTGCCCAGATATGGGATGACTTGCATTTAAGGTCTTTTTTCGACTTCAATACTTTGTAATCGGATCAAAAATTTCTTTGACAGTAACTTACACTATTACAAGTCATAGATTTCTGGTGACTCAATGGATGTCAGTGCTTTCAAACAAACGAATAAACTAATGCTTTATCACTTACTAATGAAACTTGCCACAATCTTTGGTTTTCCCAGGTTGACAAAAACATTCGTCACTTTTATCGGGACAGTCGATGGCGTCATCACACACACTTGACCTTGAGATGATCATGGGGTCATTTGTACATTGAAAACATGAACGATGATTAAATGTCTGAGAACTTCGAATGTCTCTGCAAATGACACAAGTCCATTCTGTCTTATCTTAACAGGTAGGTATTTTTAACCAACCACAAAAATTCACAAATACCTCACATCTCCATTCTCCGAGGTGTAACACAAATCAGATTTATCATCACAATCGGCAATGCCGTCCCACAGAAACATCTGCGGAAGATTGCATTTTCTGCCATTCCGAACACATTTGAATCCATGTCCATTATTCCAGTGTTGGAAAGCTGGGCAGTCATTGCAAGGATCGCCATCACAAAGAGTCGAACGTTTCCAACAAGATGAATTCGGACACTGGAAGTGTGAGGGGCATCCAACGTCACAAAGCGTTTTTCTAACACATTGGATCATTCCTTTGCAAAACTCCTTTACTCTGAGGGCGCATACTTTGTTTGGACGATTTAAGTAATCGTCAAACTTGTTGTCGCAGCTGTAACAAAAGTAATGTATTACGTCATATAAAAATTGTTTCGCTAGATTTGTGTTAGCAAATGTTTATACATGAAGAGTCGTCATGGCTGATAATCTGTAAATGTTAGGTTTGGTTTTAAATAAACCTGATTAATGCCAACTATTCATGCACGACTGGGTATGCAAAGGTTGAAAGCTGATGTGTGGATGACAAAACACAACCTACGACTTTCCAATAATTTTACGTAACATCTGCTGACAAAATAACTGATACAAAGCAAATCGGAGCCAATATTATAAATTCTATGAGCAGTTAACCAGCGTTTCGTCCTAAAAGATCGCATCAGTGCAGCTTGGTGCGACTTATGCTGACGATCATGCCGACCATCCGGTCAGGCAAATACTTCTACTTTGTAGTGATCATATAGCCACCGTCATTTGTTGGCACCAAACTAGGTGCATCCATACAGAGAAAACAAGGTGGAAGAAAATGATTAGAATCAGGTAATTTTTGGTGTCTAGAACTCCAAACTCAGGTAAATTTTGGTGTCTGTCAAGCAATGAGAAATATATCAAGTCTCTCACGAAGTTGTGAAGATTTCCATTTCTTGTTTCAGCTTTCTCGTTTAATGAGCTGTTCTGATAGACTTACTGAAGATTTACTGTGCAAAGCCAGCCAAGCCCTTGCCAGGACTGCTTATATTTAAGGTTGAGAGGTAAAATGCCAGTGGCCAGCCCGTGCGCTATTTGATCCGTTTGCAACGGACGACAACCTTTAAAGTCCACTTTAACCCTGCTAATATATAACATTTTAAGCTGATGAAAGAAGAGAGTGGTGTAACGAAGGTAATTTCCTCGCTTCACGATTGCCAGTAACGTTTTGTATTGTTTTTAATCGCTTTGAGTTTAACTCGACGTCGAATAAGCTAAATCAGTTTGGGTAACTTTGGCTTTGTGGTGAGCCGTTTGTGCAGGGTTCTGGGCAGTATCAAAATTAGGGATGTAGCTTTGTGAAAAGTACGGAATTAGGTATAAGGATTAATTGGGGGTTAACATCGCCACCCAAAAACATTTAACCGCCGAATTGCAAAGCTGTCGAAATAATTCCGTAACAGTGGTGATAATGCAAGCATCAGTACTCGCTCAAAACATCATTCCTGGCGCTTGCATCTTGGTAAAAAACAGTTGAGGTCATGTATGAAGTGCAACCGAAAATGTGTGATTTTGTGAGAAGAAAGACTTCCTAAGCTTCGATAAATGTCAATGAACGAAAAGCGGTAGGAAACGAGGCAGCAGACGCCCACCTCACACCGTAGATAAGATTAAGACCTCAGAGGCGGGCGCAGCTTCGCTCGTCCAAACGACAGACGCCCGACTCGTATCCCATCCTGGGTTCAAATCCCGGTGTGGTAAAAAAAAGATACCGACATAATTCCAGTGGTTCCTACTGACCGAAAAAACAATATTCAAAATGCTGTCGTGTAATATTCCCTACCGATGAACATCTATACACATGCAAGTGCAAGCCAATCCACAGGAAGTGCCCCTGTAACAGATGGACACCACAAGCATCATACACTGGTAATCACTGTCCAATGCCAGAATGTGAGCGACATTCGCTGCAACTGCGGCCGTTTTTACGCGACTGCAAGAGTTGCCTGCCCTTGTGGGATCAAAATTCGTGAAGACTATAACACAACACTGTAATTTAACACAGTCGTTTATTCACGATGTATCGCAACTCCTTTAGTTTTATTCCTTTATTTTATACGCCGTCTCGCAACTTAGTTAGACCTCAACCCCTTTGTTGTTTACGCCTGTTGTTTTGATTCGTGGCCGTTGTATTTACGTTGCCCGAATAAAAAAAAAAAAAAAAAAAAAATTCCGCTGTGACGACTCCAGTCGGGCGTGTGAAACAGCTTTGTGCAACATACATTGAAAGCATACTTGGGCCTACTCCAGAAAAGACAACATACTGGAAATTGCATACAAAACAACGACCATATTATGTAACATGGGTTTTCCGATTTTGGCCATCGTTTATATTATTTCTATTTCTATTGCTTTGCGCACCTTTTGGTGTGATATATATTTAACTTTCGTTCGGCGCCAAAAATGTTTTACAGAGGAAACTAGTAATAAAGGCACAGAATGTTGCTTCTTTGTATTACCGAATAATACCATATGTGCGGTAATAATGCCTCGTGTTACGTAACAATGTGCCACGTGTTTTGTAACAATGCTCAATTTAAAAGCAACGTAATAAACTGGCGAACATGAAACTTTTAGTTTTCATGGTAAATTTTGCAAAAATATTGAAGATTACGTTTATTTGAAATGTCGTAGGTCAACGCAAACTATGATGCGATCGACGTGTTGGCCATCCCTGATATAAACCTTTACTTATTTTAGACTCACTCTTTGCGCCACCCACTGGCCACTTCTTGCCTCAGTTACATTATTGTTACGTGTGAACACAAACAATGATTCCCTTGAAATATTAAAGTAAAAACACTTTGGAACGTGTGGGGTTTTGAAACTGCCGTATTTGATCCGACTTTAATATAAACTGTTTTTTTTTTGGTTTTTTTGTAATCGTAAATTCCGCTTTTTTTCGCACCTTTCCTTGCTCTCCTCCATTTCCTTCCTTTTCTATTCTTGTGCAGTACCTGTCGTCTGCAAATTTTTTCTTTGGTACCTGTATTGTTTCGCCTCTTTCTTTTCCTCCATTCTTGTGTGATATTCGTGGTAGCCTTGTGCTCATCCGAATAAAATATATATATATATAAACTGTTCAAAATTGGTAATTTCAAATTAAGTCAAACCCTGATAACATCATCTATTGGTTGGTAAACACTAATATAACGAATGTAATTCTATTTAAAAACAGTAAGCATCACACCTGAGTTACTATAGCTATACAGAAATTTATTCGAGTCTATCTATCAGCAGTGATTTCAAGCAGTATCAAGTTTTCGTCCTTAGATTTCTGTTTTATGATCTGTTGTGACAGACTTATTGAGGCCACTGAGCAAAGCCAGCCCAGCCCTTGTGAGGGCTGCTTTTTTTTTGAGAGGAGAGGTAAGCTGCTAGTGGCCACCCCGTGCGTTATTTGTGGAGACGCACAAAAACATAATATGCTAAACTACGCCCAAGCAGTAGTTTCCCGGCCTGTTGTTTCGGCCGGAAATGTGCCAGCGGTCGATCCATTCGACACAGACCCTAACCTTGATGTTGAGGCCCGATTGAACCCTGGGCTTAAGAAGCAAGAGCTGTACAAAACTTTTGAAGCAGCTTAAAGTGAGCATTCGGGCTTTGGAGGGCGTTATCCCCTACCCGAACGGAAAAGTCGTATTTAACTGCGCTTCCGCAGAAAAGGCCAAAGAGCTTGCTGCCACTATTAGAGCCAGTGGCAAGGCAGTCTATGCTAATGCGCACTGTGATGATGAGATCCGGGTGTTTCTGTCCAAAGTTCACCCGCGTATTAAAATGTCGGCAATCTTAAACTTTATGTCGAAGTACGCCCCGGTCAAGAAAGGGTGGAAAGTCTATGACGACGAAAGCGTCTATTGTGGCAAGCGCGTCATCATTATGAAGAGCTCTGTGTTGGCCCAAAACCATATACCTGAGCGCCTGCGTCTGGGCAAGAATGTTATCGAAGCAACTTACGAAGGACAGCCCAAGAAATGTGATTTTTGTCACGAAATGGGCCATGTTAAACGCGAGTGCCCAAGTTTCGCAAAACATGCAGAAGAGCGAAAAGCGGCTGCAGCTGCAGCCAAAGACGCAGGTGCGCAAAACAAGCAAGGACAAGATAAGAGCGAGTCGGCGGTAGCGGGCGCAGATGCGCTCGTCGCAACGCTCGACAAGAAGGCGCCAGAGGCGGCTGATAAGGCCATCCCGACGCAAGTTGAGAAGGCTCCAGAAACGGTATATAAAACCGTTACAACACCAGGTGTGACATCCGACGTCACAGCTGTGAACAAGCAAGGCGTGGCAGCTGTTGCCACTGATGATGTGTCGCCAACCGTGACAGCTGACGTTACGGGAAGCGGCGCGAAGTCTACAGAGGCGCTCACACCCTCTAGCGCCGCAACACGTAATTTTGGATTTAACAAGAAGACACCAGAGGCGGTACACCACAGTAAGCATCAGCCCGAGTTGGCTGACACCGCTACAACGTCAACCAACAACAACAAGTCTTCAGAGGCGCAAGCACCCTCTAGCGCCCCAACGACCAATGTCGGCGACACCAACAAGACACCAGAGGCGGTACGTCGCAGTATCCTGCAGCCCGTGTTGGCTGACACCGCTACAACACAAATGGTTTCCAGTGACGCTCCCGTCCCAGTGACGCAACCAATGGCGTCATCAACCCCTAAACCAATGAAACGGGACAACGAAGGGTTCAACACAGTGAGATCCCGCAAACGCAAGAACAGTGCAACACCTTCGCCCAAGAAGAAGACGTCATGCTGCCACACAGCATATGCAGGCGAGCACATTAAATGTTTATGCGACACAGCACATTTAAAATGTCGCTGTGGAAATTGGGCTGCGGAAGAAGCCTACCTTAGCCCGTCTCGTTGTACCAATAAACGGTGCCAACGCCTACTTATTAGCTGCACTTGCGGTGTATGTTGTAACCTTTTGCCCGGGGAGAAGGTTGTGTGCAGTTGCAAAGCCACAATTCCCGACGATTTTAATGCAACGTTTTTGTAAAACCACCATTATCACCCACCACCTGCTTGTTTATTTTTATGTATACAATGACGTCGTATTTGCGAATATGTACTCTTAATGTTAACGGCCTAGGCCAGGCACCCAAGAGGAGGGCCCTGTTTCAATACCTTTCCTCTTTGAACTTTGACCTTTACTGCTTACAAGAAACTCACTCTACTCCCCAAACCGAATCCCTCTGGAAGTCTGAATGGACTTCCGGCCCCATCCTCTTATACTCGGCACCTCTGAAGGGCTATGCCCGAGGAGGTGTCGCAGTTCTTCTAAACTCCTCCACACTTCAAATTCTCAATTCCGTTTCTGATTCTGCCGGTAGCATTATGGCTGCCGACATCTCAACCCTAACCCACACCTTCCACCTGGTAAATATTTACGCCCCCTCCGGCAAGAAAAACCATACCAATAACAATAACTTTTTTGATTCCCTGTACCCGTACTTAACCTCAACCCACCCCTTAATTCTTGCCGGTGATTTTAACTGCGTCCTAAACCCAGCCCTTGATAAACACCCTCCCGTCCAAACACGTAGGAATAGCCCCCCTTTAATTAATTTATTATCAACCTTTGACCTCAAAGACTCCTTCCGCACTCTCCATCCCTCCCTTTGCCAGTTTTCTCGACGCGCTCCCGGCACCCAATCCCGCATAGATAGGATTTACATTGCCTCCCCATTAATCCCTAAACAACATTCCTTCACTCCATGCCCCTTTTCTGACCACGACCTTGTCACTCTTACACTTAACCTCATTTCTTCTCCCCCCAGGGGCAAAGGCTCCTGAAAGAACAATACCTCCACTTTCACCGACCCTCTCTTTCAACAAGACTTTTCCCTACACTATTCCCTCTGGCAAACTCTGGCTCCCCTTCACCCCAACCCCATGGAATACTGGCTCACACTCAAGTACAAATTTAAAGCATTCCTACAAACCCACTCCAAGCGTCTTTCCCAACAATACCGCACTGAAACCCAACACCTTCAACAACAATTTGAAAACGCCAGAAAAATAGTCAATGACAATCCCACTCCACAAAACCTAGCTCATTTCCAGTCTCTCAAAAAGTCCCTCAATAACACTTACCTCTCTTAAGCCCGCTCTTCCCTCATCAAATCACTTTCCTCCGACCCACATTACAAAAACATAGCCGACAAATCCCTGTACACTCAGCTCCTCCCTACCCGCAAACATCCCCAATTCTCGAATTACAAGACCCCCATGGACTCCCCCTCTCAACCCCTAAGGAACTTTTATCCCACACTAGACAATTCTTCTCTTCCCTTTATTCCGATCAACAAATACCTCTTCCGCACCCTAATAATAAATTCCTTAAACACCCCTTAAAAACCATCCCCGACCAACTCCACACTTTCAAACCTTATCACCCAACAAGAAGTCAAAAACACACTCCCCCTCATCCCCTCTGGCAGAACCCCCGGTCCCGATGGTCTCAGCATCGAGTTCTACTCGCTCTGCTGGGACTTCATCGGGGCCAACCTAACCCAAGCCCTCAACTACGCCTGTCTTAACGCATATACCCCCTTGGAATACAACCTCGGACACCTCACACTCATTCATAAAAAGAACGACCCGACCCTCTTAAACAAATACAAACCCATCTCTCTCCTCAATACAGACCTCAAAATACTCCACAAGATTCTAAACCTCCGCATCAGACCCTTCATCTCTTCAATTCTCTCCCCCAACCAATTCTCCACACCCGGTAACTCAACATCTGACGCCACTTCCCTCCTTCGCGACCTTTATTATCACGGGTTAATAAATTCGGACTCTTTCTTCATTTCAATTGATTTCCAAAAAGCTTTTGGTTCTATTTCTTTCCCATGGCTTCTTCTCCAACTAAAACTTAGACACTTCCCCCCTCTCTTTACTGATTACCTTTCTGCCCTTCATTCTTCCGCCCATTCCCGGGCCTACGTCAATGGTTTCGCCACGATGGAGTTTCCGATCAGGAGAGGAGTCAGACAAGGTGACCCCCTTAGTTTGACCCTCTTCCTGATCGCCTTAGATCCACTTCTCGTTGCCATCCAAAACACCCCCGCTATCATGTCTACCCCCGTGCCATGCCGAAACACACCCAAGGCAATTGCTTACGCCGATGACGTCACCCTAGTGGTGGCGCATCGGCAATCCCTCATCCAATCCCTGGCATTAATTGATAACTTTAGTAAATTAACTGGTCTTAAACTAAACCCCACCAAAACCGAAGCAATTGCCATCCTCCAACCTCCTACCGACGAACCCCTTTTGAATCATATTAACTGGAATCGTAACTGTATAAACCCATTAAAAACACCCATCGGCGCACCCTCGGCTATAACAACGGCATGGCACACAAAAATTTCCTCTTTACAAAGCCGCGCCACCTCTATAAGCAACCCCTTTCTAACTTTCGATTCGAAATGCATCCTTTCCAAAACTATGCTCTTACCCAAAATCTCTTACATGGCCAACACCTACCCCCTACCATCCCGGCAACGCGAGGCCGAAACAACCCCACCTAGCCTATTAACACCTTGGCAGCCCGCCGTGACCTTGGCGGTTACGGCGCTGCCAACATCCCCTCTATTCTGACCTTTATCTTCTCTCCCCTTTCAAAAAATATTATAAACATCGCATCCTGGACACCCCAACTACACTCCAACTTTCCCTCATTGAATACAACCTCGGACTCCAAATTTCTAAATTCTTCGACCTCCGGACACGTAACTTTCTCCCTCGCGCAACAACACCCTCCCCTCATTATCAATACATTTACTCTTTAATAACCTCCATAAACCCCACAGAACAGGAACTCCTTTGCCCCAAATTGAAACCCCTCTACACTAGACTTACCAACACCTCTTCAAACCCCCTCAATGTGACAGATTGGACACAAATTCACAACCCTATTTTCCCTAACTATCTCAAAACCTTCAATTACCGCCTTACATAAAAAAATCCCCCCTCTTAAATGCCAACAAACCTTCCTTCCACTCGACAAACACCCCCATTGTTATCTATGCACTTACCCCTCTGAAACTTTTTCACATCTCTTTCATAACTGCCCCACAATTCAACCCCTGTTAAACCTTGTTAGAAAAACCCTCAATTCATTACTAAACGACACCGTTCCTTACTTTGATACCCCTTTACACCTTAATTTCCCAAAACTCCCCCAACACGATACCCCCTACGCGTCGACACTAACAGCCCTTTTAAACTCCTCCTTAACCCACATCATTTGGAAAACACGTAACCGCATTAAACACGACCCCCGCCCTTTGAACAACATCCCAACACACCTCATCCGATCCTTTAAAACCTCTATATCCTTAAGACTCACTTTACAGCGTTACAGGGAAAACCCCTCTCTCGAAGGCGTCCTGGCCGACGTCAAAAATTTCATCACCCAAAACTGGGTTGGTAAACACTAATATAACGAATGTAGGGAACATATTCAAGTGCTTTCACCTCATGAAAGGACTGGTGAGGTTTTCAGGATAAGTGGAAAAGTTGGCCGGTTTCTCATCACTTCCGTCCCTGCAACCCATGTAAGGATGACCATCACAAAACCTCCAAGCCCCCACCTCCCTTCCATTATCGCAAGTGAACACTGCACAAAACACATGAACGTAAATCGATACGAAATCAATCAAAATCTGAAAAACTAACCAATATATTAAATTAATTGAGAGTTAATGATTTGCAATAAAATACTTACTTGCATCCCTTTTATACTGTGCTGAAGCAATTGTGATGAAGGAGAGCAGAATTCCAACCATCTTTAACCAATACCTGATAAAAACACAAAGAATTTATATCTTGGGGAATGACGTCATCATGGATTTTTGTGGAGTTTTACAACCTTTATGTTAAAGCAACGCTGCAAAGTTAAGTTAACTGGTAACCTTCAAAATGGCTTTTATATAAAATGTCGTCACTTTTTTATTTAAGGTTTTTATTCTCATCCGCTTGTTGCTCAATCGCTTAGAATAAATATTCAGTAGTTTTCGCTAAATCGACAGCTCAAGGAACTCTTCTTATTTTTTGATGAAACTTGCATTGAAAGGGTTTTATTGTAATTTTTGGCAAAAACATATTTCTGATATAAATACAAATTGATTATTCACTTTGTTCGCATGCTAGGCCGAGTTTAACCTAACTCAACAAACCCTTGTCCCAGCCATGATAAGACTTTGCAGAGAAATAACAACATTAAATATTTAAAAAGTGTCCGCGCTTGGATTGACCGGGAGAATATTTATTTTCATTATTATGGCGCAAAATGTATGATTATTTATGGTTTTTCCGAAAAACGTTTAGGTATTTATTAAATTGGAGATAATTTAAACAGCTTACAAACCTTGCTCCCATTTTTAGTATGTGGTCAACAAGACGTATCCTGCCCTGATCCGTCTTAAATCCACCCTCTGATCAACCAACTACTTCTGCAACGACTTTATGATATAATGTTTGTTAAAATAGATTTATTGCAGCCAAACTACCAACACCCGTATAAGATTGAAAAGTTTGTTTACAAATAAGCTGGCCTAGGTTTAAATCCGCACCCAATAGGCGGCAATTAAACATATCCACATGCTGCCGCACTAATATATGGATTTTACGCATTCTTCCTTTATATTCTGACATTTAAAACTGACAGTTTCTAATCCACTTTCTTCTCAAAGACTTCCCGTGAAACAAACGTCATGGTGTGAAATTAAAAAATCGAAATTATGACAAACGTTGAACATAGGATATCCTCGATTCATGCAGTCTACCATTGCACTCGCTTGTTCCGGGGTTGTAATACTAATGTGTTGAGATTCACGCAACTACCATTGACTCAAATATTTCTGTTCCTACTAACACTTCATGAGGATTAGTAATAAGAACTATTCTTATCATAATTAACTGGTTCGTACACGTCAAGTCCTCACAATAAACTGCATTTCTTCTGCTTCTAATGAAATTGAAACATGTCTACATATCCTTGAGGTTGACTGTCAAACTAACCGTTGGCTGTTCGGTGAAACACATGTACCAAGGTGGTCTAACATGAATTTCTTACGTTGACTAATAGCAGGTATGCATTCATTTTGGTCTTTGGGAGACTGAATTCGGTACCATTACACATATTTATTACCCGTTTTAAATTTGGATTTTGCAGTGACAACGTTTAATTACATTACATACATATTTGTTGATACAACAGTTCTCATTGGTCATTCAAGTTGTAATCGTACAAAATATTGTGTATATTTGATTGAATAAATCTCTTTTACAGTTAACGGATGTTTGTTTAAATCAACGCAGGCTGAACACGAGCCAATCCAAACTATTTGACATCTAAAGAATTCCTCCCGTCCCTGGAAAAACAAAACGTGGATGTGTAAAATGAATATATTTATACACTAAGGCATCCCAACCGCTGCAAACCTCACTTATATGCTCCGATGATATAATATTTAATATACTAAGACGCAACAAGCAAAACACAAGGTTTTCTTCCAACTAATTTAAAAAGAAAAGCAATGATAATTATGAATGGGATTTTCTGTGGTGAACTCACCATCAAATTTCCTCGTTTTGACGAAATAAAATCCTTTCACCACCCTGCGACAATTTCGGTTTAAAAGTTAAAATAGCAGATAATATTGTAAAAGTTATTACAAAATATTCACAGGTTAGGCAAATTGTTTTGTGGTGGCGCGGATTAAAAGTGGATGTTGTAAAATAACTGTGTTGACTTCTTCTGTTTCGAAAAATGCATCGTAAAAAGTTAAAGAATTTGGGCAGTGTACAATTTCAACGTTGGGGAAGATCTTACCTTGCATCCCGCAGGTTTTTATTTTAACGCTCAGTGTTCCTCTTTAACAGCGTGTCATTGATTTCCTGCTCAGCATTCAAATATTTCCATCATCATGACATAGAAACCATCTAAACTATATGACAGCGATCTTTCTGGCATAATAAAACGTCGTGTCAAACAAATGCATGTATGCATATACTTTAAATGTACTGAAGCAGGAATAACGTGAAAATTGTCCTCATCCTACTACATGATTATTGGTATATTCGGAATTCTGTGTTTTTTACCGCTGACAATTATAACTGACATTTCCTTGGCCATTTTCTTGCCTACGTCTGGTCAGCATCCTGGCAAAGACGTCGTTGTGTCAAATCAGTTATTAGATGCATGTTGAAAAGGTTTTTCTTATCATTTTCCTATTGAAGGTTTTATGTTACTAAAGATATCTTTTTATGCAAATACTTCCGGTAATTTAACAACCCATAAATATCGTGTCCCTTGCATGATAAATCCTTGGAGATGTTGAAGGGTTTTATCAGCTTGTAAACCCTTGTCTTGTTTCAATTCGCTCTCAAATGTTTTTTTTTGTGTGCCATTTATACCACGGCATAGCAAATAATCTTTTACAATCGAATCTAAATATCCAACCCCATTCGTCCAAAACATTTTAACTCTCACCAATAACATTAAATTATCCATGAGACGTTGGTCGACAAAACTATTTTTACTTAACTTTAACAGGGTTCCAAAAAATTGCAGAGTTTGGTACGTAACCTATTTTCAGGAGATGTAAATTAATGAATATATGTTGTTGATTACCTGCTTGGCAATGTGAAAATTCTTGCTCACTACGTGGATTGCCTAAAAAATCTATTTTATCAAACCGTGGGATTGGTAACTTATATCACAACAAAAAGTTACAGTTATGAAAGGTTGTTAACATGAGAAGTTTACGTTCCAACCTTCCAAACATGTATGATATCAGTGATCATTCACATTCTTTCCAATCATCAAGAAACCTTTGTGAGGACAACACGGTAAAGTTGCTTTTCAATTATAAGAAAAAAGTCAATACCATAGAGCTTTCATCTATATTCAAGGATGATTTGTGGTGCTGGATAGATGACAGCTCGAAACCTTTCTTCCTGTTCAACATTTAGGTCTTCACTGCAGTTTGACACATCCCGACTGATGAGGTCGCTGCTGTGTTGTTAAATTATGACATTACAACATAAATGTTGCGTAGATAAAATCATGACGAACTTAACATTTATGTGCGGAGTGTGTGATTCTAATTTTTTTTTTAAGCCGAGTGATTTGTTTTAATAATTTAACTACTTTGAGGATACCATAGTGCCAAAGTTAAAAAGCACTAATCTACAAGACAATCTTAAATAACGATCTCGTGATGCAGTTGGATAGCTTTTTTGAATAAGTCCGTGCGATGGAAATATAGTTTATTTTTAAAAGATCCGCGTGGTAGAACTGGAAGAATCATCGCATTGTTATAATTTCCAATATGATATTTCTCAAGCTCACCACAATCCTACATGTGGGAGATGTGACTCATTTCAAGATTAAAATATAATCACAACAAAATGTAACTGAAACTATGCAACGGTATGTGAGGAACACCAGAATAAACAAATCCGGAACAGATGCTCGCCTACTTGGAGTTGGTTTCTCGTAGTTGTCAGACAAACGTGTTTATTTCGTTGTTAGCCTTCACCGTACTAGCATCAGTATATTGAAAAATAATAGATTTTGGTTCCAGATGGTCGTATTATTTTTTATTTGGATCAAACCACACAGCTTCGACAAGCAGAGTAACCTCACACACCCTTCAAGAGTTTGTTTCCTTATTGACATGTTTCTTCAACAGTTATTTTGTCGCAGTGTGCCCGGGTCCATTGTCACTTACAGTCCATGTGTCTGGTCTTTTTTCTCTAAAGATCAGGAATTGTGAAAATTCACCCAATAACAATAGTGGGTTGCAGATGTATTTGAGGTTATTTTGAAGTTGAACATAGTGTTATTACATTTTACATGCAATAATTTAGATACAGTGCATACATAACAGCTTTATTACAGATATGCCCGCTAGGTTGCGATAATGCACCTTATACAAGCGGAAATTCCGTAAAGACATTGGTCAAGCGCTCGACCCATATACCAAGACCTGATCGGGATTCGTGCCCAGGATATCATGGGTTCAAATCCTGGTGTGGTCAAAAAAAGTCTGGCCATCGGGGAGCAGTTTGCAACATCGGTCAAACCCCGGGCCCATACACCTTACAGCAAACCTGATCGGGATTCGTGTGTAGGATATCCTGGGTTCAATTGCCGTTTTGGTCAAAAAGTTAGATGACTTACCACTTACGATAAAGCCCAAAGTTTGTTCAAATGCATCCATTAAGCATACATTCAAAAACTGTTTTTGCAAATCAACACTAGATTAGTAAAGTTGGTAACAATTCCATTGCGTAATTGGAACATGCGAGAATGGCGAACGAAAGGGCTTTAACGTTCATGTTCTGTGTTTAACACTTTGCCAGACAGTACAGTGCAAATATTCGAAAACAGTTTAATCGCAATGTACGCTGGCAACAAGAACGTACTTTGTAATGCATGTGTTTACTATGGAAACCACTTCCTCCACTTAGTCAGCGGTGATAACTATAGCTTCAATGCATCAGCCTCCACATCTCTACGTCCGGTAACTATACGTATAACACCAACGCATCGTGGTTATAAATTGACAGACTCAATCGAAATTCGATGAAAAATTACGACATAAGTGAAAAATGCCATTCAGTCATGTTTATATGCTTGGCATACAACGTAAAATAAGAAACCACGAAGCTCGTCATTGTGATAGTGGGTGGATGCTATGTGTCGGCGTTTGTTGTGAGGGAGCCGATAAAAATCCTGCATGTGACGAAATGTTTGTCATGCAACTGATATACTGTGGCGTCATGTTCGCGCTGATGTTCCGATTGGCATGGCGTTGGTATTAAACTTGTTGAACTTGATGTTTTGATTTAGGTGTATATTGTTACAACTCACCTTTCGCAATATTAAGTTTGTTGTTTTTCATTGAGAAATGTAGCGTGTTAAAAAAAATTTTGTGAACGTAATATTTTACAACTTTTAGATTTGTAGGCTTGGCAGCCCAGGCCTTTCTGGATTTTACAGCTTAATATGGTCATGTTTTTTTCACAAGTTTACGCGTTGATGTTGTACGTAGTTACTGGACGTACAGATGCGGAGGTTGCTGCATTTAAGCTTTAGTTATAAGCCAACTATAATAATTGTTTTTATTTTGTGGTTTTATATGCCTCCGCTGTGCCATTCGCCACGTGCTGCTGATAACACTTTTCGTCTGCAGCAACTAACAGAATGATATCGAATTATAAGCGAAATATATATATCAAAAACAACAAAAAGACCAAGGACTTGACTTGTTAAAAAATTAGATACCAAGTCTTTGTTGCCATAAGACTGTCGGGAGATTCCCATACATGTTTTAAAGAGTTCTATAATTCTACCAGGAAAGACACTTAACCAAACTAAATTTTACTGTTCAAATTAACATTGATTGAAATGTTGTAAGTTCTAAAAATTCTTACTGAAGAACCACATGTGCGGTTTGTAATAGATTTGGCGAGTCACTTGACAATGAATTTATGCTTTTGTTTTTACCGCATGCATATACAAAAACACAAAATCTTTACACTGAAATCACCAAAATATTTTCATCCCGATCTACGTTTATAGGATATGTTTAACTACCTAAAATCCACTAAATGACATATAGTTTATGGTCTCATTTTCTGATCGCAGATTTGTCGTCGTCATGAATATTAGGTGACTTGAAGTTTTGATAGAATTATTTCCTTCGTTCGAAAAAATTGATGCCTTTCACAAATATTTGGTTATGATTCTACTTCCCAAAAGGATTGCATTTTGCCTAAAGTTGATTTGGGCAAAAGCCAAACCGAAAACACAACGTAATAACAAAGCGTGAATGCTTTAACTGTAACATTCTTTTAAGCAACATATCAGTCTTCCTTTTTTCTCACCGTGCTAACAAATTTAATCAACATAAACATATGCAGTTTTTTTCACCTTAATTCTGGTACAGTCATTTTTACAATAAAGTTTATAGTTAAATATTAGTCAACAAAGCAAACAAATTTTTAAAATTAATATGATACAGTGTTTCATTAATCTCGACTGCGTGTTCAAACATTGGTTTACGATTATTACATCATAACAACATAAAAATTTCACACACAAACAATATCACACAAGTCGAAACATTACAACAACAAATTGACATGAGATACAGGTTGTTGTTTCGTTTTTTTTATATTATGTTAAGATTATTTTATTGAAGAATTTGTTGTCAAGTTTGTTGTTTGTACTTGAGTTTGTTCAGTAACATTTATTGTTATATTTTTAGTGGTATCAAATACATTTCGAGTGTTTTGAATAATTTCTGGGCGGTTGAACTCACCAAAGAGTGCCGCTATCCTGTCACTAAACTCTGCATGATGTTGTAATCTGTTAGGCCATGCCCTTACGAAATTATCCAACTCAGCAAGGTCACACACTCTCAAGAAGAAAAGAAAGAAACCAATGCCATTTGCAATTACACCTCCTTGAAAATTGTCGTGAAGTTTTTTAATTAACGTCGATTTCTTTCCTGGTATTTTTTGTTTGATTTCTTCGAACTTTTTCACTTGAGTGGTGTCACCATGTGCTGAGCAAACATCCAGGAAGAAATCCAAGTCAGTTTTGCCATAGCATTTGCACAATGCGCATACAAGACTGAATAAATGCAAACCTAAAGCAGTCAGCTGCACAAAAGTCAATATCAAGGGAACTTGCAGTGATGTGTAACGACAGGAGTAGTAAAATTTCCTATTGTACAATTAAATGTAGTACTGTTGAAATTGGTTACTATATAAAATGAACTCAGAATCACCCAAAGCAAACATACTAGAATTGGCAGCGTAATTCTTATGATATACAGATAACCTGTCTTTTTATGAAGTAATTCCCAAAGAGGGGAAGTTTCTTGATCAGTCTGATGGATGAAATTGCACACAATTTCTCTGCAGTGCAAACGTTCCTTGATTTCAAGTTCAGGTGTATCTGCTGAGTTTGAGGTTGCAGCTATGTCGATTAATTGATCTACGTTTTTGTCAAAACCTTCAAACAAATCGAACTTCTTTCGAAAATATTTGATAGCATTAGCACATTTTGGAACATATTCCCAGAAGTTATTGCAAACCAGCAGCAATACGAAAAACGACCATACTGACCACCAGTAATTATTTAACAATGTTGATGTTGATTTTGTCCAGCATTCACCATTAATATATAAGCCAACAACTGTTTCAAATTGATTGCCCACGTCCAAGTCACCTCCTATACAGTTTATTGGAAGTTGTTGTAAAGAACACCAGCAAAGAACTTCCTAAAAGTGCCAATGTAAACGAACACAAAGATTCCCAACATGGTTTCATTTCGAAGGTGGAAAGAATTTCTTTCCACAGCATTTGGTTCACCTTCTTTAGCTGTCCACACTAAACTTTGAAGCGACCTTTTTAAGTGACAACAAAACTTTCGAATGTAACTGGTTACAATCGGTCCGTCATAGTAGCTTTATATCAGAAGCGCCACCATGACGTACCGCAATATGTCACACTAAATCAATGTTCATCAGTGGTTGGAGTTTTATTCTTATTTAGACTGACGTGCACTAATGGCCCCCGTTCATGACATGTAGGTTTTTAGTAAAGCATCGCATAATAAAGTTTTTCTTAAGGATTTTTAATATAATCGAAACCTCACAGTCAGATCAGCATTCTTGACCCACATATAAGTCTATATATAACACAGAAATCCGTGCGAATGCGTGAACAAAGCAACTAACTGTTGCTTTCAGTTATAGAAGGAAATAAAACACCATACTAAATTATATGGTTAACTTTCGCATAGAATGGCGACCTGGCTGTAATGGGTTTCAGTATATTTCCGGAAACATATTCTATCAATATATACTGAGTATAAACTGGCAAGCACACAACCTCTCACGTTTCTATGTTCGTTTACAAACAGCCAGGTTTAAACGAAAGCTCTGTTGGTGTGTATTGAGCTTAAAATCTCGAGGGCAGACTGTGGCGAACAAGCATATAGGTTTGTTTGTTACACTGAACACAAATTGTGTTTGAAACTTATACATAATTACATAACATTAGTCACCAAAACTCTAGCTTCGGCATTTTTTAAGTAACACGATTCCGGAAATTATCAAATAATTGTGTTATTCATTACAAAAACCCTGGACATGTATTGTGCATAAACAAGGTCGCATAATAAACAGTTGGAAACCGACTACTAGGTAAACGAAACAAAAGGAGTTATAACGTGAACAACATTACTGTAGGATACAGATCCTTAATTGTCGTGTACTTTTTTATATGCGTGCAATTCTCAAACCTTTTATTCCAATTTGCAGTTTCACAGCAAACAGATAAATAAAACTAGAACAAACACGATTTAAAAATAAATGCCTACACGGCTCCACCTTATTCAAATAGAATGCAGGCAAAAAGGCATTAAAATAACGTACAAATAACTAGATCGCAATGGATACACTAACACAACATTACAAGTTTTCACGCATGAGTGCACCCATAGAAATCATACTTAGTTCTGTCCGTTACATTCCGACCCCTAAATAATAACCACATAAATATTTACAATCAATAAAACGGCAGAACACACAAGTCATGCTGCCTCCAGGAGACAAATCTTAAGTACATCGCGTTTGAATACAGCACGCGCAGTACGAACACACACTCTGCGAACAGATCCTTCCTTGTCGGGGAAGACCTCTTCAATCATTCCTTTTGGCTAATCTGGTTATCAGCAATCAAAACTAAATCTCCAACAGCAAGGTTTCGCGAAGGATGCATCCACTTCTGACGCACCTGGAGCAAAGGCTTGTATTCACGTATCCAGCGCTCCCAAAACCGATCAGCCAACATCTGCGCCATGCGCCATGCGCCAGGATCGACGATAACCATCTGTCTTGCAAAAAACTCCAGGAGAGAGGGAAGGATGAAGCGAATTGATCAACAACCCATTTGGTGTGAGAGCCTTTAAATCCTTGGCATCGTCACTAACTGATGTTAGCGGACGATTGTTCAGTATACGTTCTACCTCACTTAGTAAAGTCGTTAAGGTATCATCGGAAGTGCTCCGAAGCAAAGCGCACAGAATCCGTCGAACTGACCGGATGATTCTCTCCCATATTCCTCCCTGATGGCTGGCCGCTGGTGGGTTAAAATGCCAATTCGTCCCAACTTGCAGCAAACTTGAATGGACATGATGTTGATTCCATGGACTGATTCTTTCCCGAAGCTCCTGCTCTGCGCCAACAAAATTTGTTCCGTTGTCGCTAAACATATCAGTCGGGACACCACGGCGACAAGTGAAACGACGATATGCGTTAATAAACGCCAACGTATCCAGTAACGGAGACACTTCCAAATGCACTGCCCTTGTGCATAAACACGTAAAAACACAAACGTAGCGTTTAACTTGACTTCTTCCAAGCTTCACAAAGAGGGGCCCCATATAATCTACACCAGTACTTAAAAACGGAGGTTTTCCAATTGTAACTCGCTCCAGAGGCACCTGCCCCAATATCTGCGTCCCGGGTTTAGCGCTCCTTAATTTGCACAAAAGGCATTTCCGCAAAACACTTCTCACCGCGGAATGTCCTTTAATTATCCAGTACTTGAGTCTTAGAGAAGCAAGAACATGTAGCACCCCACAATGTCCTTCTCTAATGTGGCAGTCCATCCTTAATGCGACACGGGTTGAGAGGACACAAATTAGATTTGTAATTGGGTGTAGTAGTATGGTGTAAAGCTGCAAAACTCTCATAGTTCGATAAACATCTTACATTCTCCGGAAATGACTCACGTTGCACAAGTCGAACAATGCTCAGGGTCGCATTTGTTATCTCGTGGGTTGTAAGTCCCTCAACTTCAAATGTTGGTCTTCTATTCTCTCGGCGAGAGAATTTCCAAATTATCCACCGTTTAAAACGCAGCAACCACGCGACCGCCCTCTGTAGCCTTTTGAAACACGAATAGCGAAGCAGCAAAAGATGAAGCACATCGGGAGACGCAATCGTGACATACACACGCCGCTGCCTGAAGCAGCAAAAGATGAAGCACATCGGGAGACGCAATCGTGACATACACACGCCGCTGCCTCTTTATCTCCAAATCGTCCTGGAATAAACCAATTTCCAAATTCGGCCGGCTTGGCCAAAATTTCGCCTCCTACTGCAAGAACCAGTCCTTCAAACCACGTCCGTACATTACTGTATTTCTTCGGCATTACACCACGCGAAGCAATAACCGCCGGGTTATCCTTGGTACCAACGTGATGCCACTGTGAAGGCTTCGACAACTCATGAATCACAGCAAGACGGTTGGCGACAAATGTCTGAAATCTTGTTGAAGTGTTGTGGATATAGTGCAACATAGTCAACGAGTCGGTCCAAAACATCACGTTGTCGATGACGTAATCCAACTCGAGCACCACCATAGCACCGAGCTTCGCTGTAATAACAGCGGCTACAAACTCAAGCCGTGGAACGGTAACGGGCTTTAAGGGAGTGACTCGGCTTTTGCCGCAAACTAATGAAATACTGACATGACCAACCGAGTCAACAAATCGAAGGTAAATCGAACTTCTTTCGAAAATATTTGATTGCATTAGCACATTTTGGAACATATTCCCAGAAGTTATTGCAAACCAGCAGCAATACGAAAAACGACCATCCTGACCACCAGTAATTATTTAACAATGTTGATGTTGATTTTGTCCAGCATTCACCATTAATATATAAGCCAACAACTGTTTCAAATTGATTGCCCAAGTCACCAGCTATACAGTTTATTGGATTCGAAGTTGTTGTAGAGAACACCAGCAAAGTTGAACTTCCTAAAAGTGCCAATGTAAACGAACACAAAGATTCCCAACATGGTTTCATTTCGAAGGTGGAAAGAATTTCTTTCCACAGCATTTGGTTCACCTTCTTTAGCTGTCCACACTAAACTTTGAAGCGACCTTTTTAAGTGACAACAAAACTTTCGAATGTAACTGGTTACAATCGGCCTGTCATAGTAGCTTTATATCAGAAGTGCCACCATGACGTACCGCAATACGTCTCACTAAATCGATGTTCGTCAGTGGTTGGAGTTTTATTCTTGTTCAGACTGACGTGCACTAATGGCCCCC
Source organism: Ascidia mentula (assembly GCF_947561715.1). NCBI lineage: Eukaryota > Metazoa > Chordata > Ascidiacea > Phlebobranchia > Ascidiidae > Ascidia > Ascidia mentula. The sequence continues at coordinate 15,243,196 of NC_138568.1, read as the reverse complement.
GTATCTTCCCACTATATCAATGACTAATTACATACAACCACATGATCACACGTAGTGGCTGTGTAGTTTGCCTTTGTTGAAACACAGTTGTACTGCATATTACCTGTCAAGCGTACAAATACCTATTCAACATGTGTTAATAAAGTTTACATCAAAAAATACATATTTACTACCTTGCGTTTGACTTTGCAATATTAAGTAGTTGTTAATCACATTCATGGCATGTAGGTTTTAATAAAGCATCGCATAATAAAGTTTTTCTTAAGGATTTTTAATATAATCGAAACCTCACAGTCAGATCAGCATTCTTGACCCACATATAAGTCTATATATAACACAGAAATCCGTGCGAATGCCTGAACAAAGCAACTAACTGTTGCTTTCAGTTATAGAAGGAAATAAAACACCATACTAAATTATATGGTTAACTTTAGCATAGAATGGCGACCTGGCTGTAATGGGTTTCAGTATATTTCCGGAAACATATTCTATCAATATATACTGAGTATAAACTGGCAAGCACACAACCTCTCACGTTTCTATGTTCGTTTACAAACAGCCAGGTTTAAACGAAAGCTCTCTTGGTGTGTATTGAGCTTAAAATCTCGAGGGCAGACTGTGGCGAACAAGCATATAGGTTTGTTTGTTACACTGAACACAAATTGTGTTTGAAACTTATACATAATTACATAACATTAGTCACCAAAACTCTAGCTTCGGCATTTTTTAAGTAACACGATTCCGGAAATTATCAAATAATTGTGTTATTCATTACAAAAACCCTGGACATGTATTGTGCATAAACAAGGTCGCATAATAAACAGTTGGAAACCGACTACTAGGTAAACGAAACAAAAGGAATTATAACGTGAACAACATTACTGTAGGATACAGATCCTTAATTGTCGTGTACTTTTTTATATGCGTGCAATTCTCAAACCTTTTGTTCCAATTTGCAGTTTCACAGCAAACAGATAAATAAAACTAGAACAAACACGATTTAAAAATAAATGCCTACACGGCTCCACCTTTTTCAAATAGAATGCAACTTATCACAGCCAAGAAGGCATTAAAATAACGTACAAATAACTAGATCGCAATGGATACACTAACACAACATTACAAGCACGCGCACAACCCAAACACGAAATAAGTTTTCACGCATGAGTGCACCCACAGAAATCATACTTAGTTCTGTCCGTTACATTCCGACCCCTAAATAATAACCACATAAATATTTACAATCAATAAAACGGCAGAACACACAAGTCATGCTGCCTCCAGGAGACAAATCTCACGTACATCGCGTTTGAATACAGCACGCGCAGTACGAACACACACTGTGCGAACAGATCCTTCCTTGTCGGGGAAGACCTCTTCAATCATTCCTTTTGGCTAATCACCGCGTGGTGTCTGGTTATCAGCAATCAAAACTAAATCTCCAACAGCAAGGTTTCGCGAAGGATGCATCCACTTCTGACGCACCTGGAGCAAAGGCTTGTATTCACGTATCCAGCGCTCCCAAAACCGATCAGCCAACATCTGCGCCATGCGCCAGGATCGACGATAACCATCTGTCTTGCAAAAAACTCCAGGAGAGAGGGAAGGATGAAGCGAATTGATCAACAACCCATTTGGTGTGAGAGCCTTTAAATCCTTGGCATCGTCACTAACTGATGTTAGCGGACGATTGTTCAGTATACGTTCTACCTCACTTAGTAAAGTCGTTAAGGTATCATCGGAAGTGCTCCGAAGCAAAGCGCACAGAATCCGTCGAATTGACCGGATGATTCTCTCCCATATTCCTCCCTGATGGCTGGCCGCTGGTGGGTTAAAATGCCAATTCGTCCCAACTTGCAGCAAACTTGAATGGACATGATGTTGATTCCATTGACTGATTCTTTCCCGAAGCTCCTGCTCTGCGCCAACAAAATTTGTTCCGTTGTCGCTAAACATATCAGTCGGGACACCACGGCGACAAGTGAAACGACGATATGCGTTAATAAACGCCGACGTATCCAGTAACGGAGACACATCCAAATGCACTACCCTTTTGCATAAACACGTAAAAACACAAACGTAGCGTTTAACTTGACTTCTTCCAAGCTTCACAAAGAGGGGCCCCATATAATCTACACCAGTACTTAAAAACGGAGGTTTTCCAAATGTAACTCGCTCCAGAGGCACCTGCCCCAATATCTGCGTCCCGGGTTTAGCGCTCCTTAATTTGCACAAAAGGCATTTCCGCAAAACACTTCTCACCGCGGAATGTCCTTTAATTATCCAGTACTTGAGTCTTAGAGAAGCAAGAACATGTAGCACCCCACAATGTCCTTCTCTAATGTGGCAGTCCATCCTTAATGCGACACGGGTTGAGAGGACACAAATTAGATTTGTAATTGGGTGTAGTAGTATGGTGTAAAGCTGCAAAACTCTCATAGTTCGATAAACATCTTACATCCTCCGGAAATGACTCACGTTGCACAAGTCGAACAATGCTCAGGGTCGCATTTGTTATCTCGTGGGTTGTAAGTCCCTCAACTTCAAATGTTGGTCTTCTATTCTCTCGGCGAGAGAATTTCCAAATTATCCACCGTTTAAAACGCAGCAACCACGCGACCGCCCTCTGTAGCCTTTTGAAACACGAATAGCGAAGCAGCAAAAGATGAAGCACATCGGGAGACGCAATCGTGACATACACACGCCGCTGCCTGAAGCAGCAAAAGATGAAGCACATCGGGAGACGCAATCGTGACATACACACGCCGCTGCCTCTTTATCTCCAAATCGTCCTGGAATAAACCAATTTCCAAATTCGGCCGGCTTGGCCAAAATTTCGCCTCCTACTGCAAGAACCAGTCCTTCAAACCACGTCCGTACATTACTGTATTTCTTCGGCATTACACCACGCGAAGCAATAACCGCCGGGTTATCCTTGGTACCAACGTGATGCCACTGTGAAGGCTTCGACAACTCATGAATCACAGCAAGACGGTTGGCGACAAATGTCTGAAATCTTGTTGAAGTGTTGTGGATATAGTGCAACATAGTCAACGAGTCGGTCCAAAACATCACGTTGTCGATGACGTAATCCAACTCGAGCACCACCATAGCACCGAGCTTCGCTGTAATAACAGCGGCTACAAACTCAAGCCGTGGAACGGTAACGGGCTTTAAGGGAGTGACTCGGCTTTTGCCGCAAACTAATGAAATACTGACATGACCAACCGAGTCAACAAATCGAAGGTAAATCGAACTTCTTTCGAAAATATTTGATTGCATTAGCACATTTTGGAACATATTCCCAGAAGTTATTGCAAACCAGCAGCAATACGAAAAACGACCATCCTGACCACCAGTAATTATTTAACAATGTTGATGTTGATTTTGTCCAGCATTCACCATTAATATATAAGCCAACAACTGTTTCAAATTGATTGCCCACGTCCAAGTCACCTGCTATACAGTTTATTGGAAGTTGTTGTAAAGAACACCAGCAAAGAACTTCCTAAAAGTGCCAATGTAAACGAACACAAAGATTCCCAACATGGTTTCATTTCGAAGGTGGAAAGAATTTCTTTCCACAGCATTTGGTTCACCTTCTTTAGCTGTCCACACTAAACTTTGAAGCGACCTTTTTAAGTGACAACAAAACTTTCGAATGTAACTGGTTACAATCGGCCTGTCATAGTAGCTTTATATCAGAAGTGCCACCATGACGTACCGCAATACGTCTCACTAAATCGATGTTCGTCAGTGGTTGGAGTTTTATTCTTGTTCAGACTGACGTGCACTAATGGCCCCCGTATCTTCCCACTATATCAATGACTAATTACATACAACCACATGATCACACGTAGTGGCTGTGTAGTTTGCCTTTGTTGAAACACAGTTGTACTGCATATTACCTGTCAAGTGTACAAATACCTATTCAACATGTGTTAATAAAGTTTACATCAAAAAATACATATTTACTACCTTGCGTTTGACTTTGCAATATGAAGTAGTTGTTAATCACATTCATGGCATGTAGGTTTTTAGTAAAGCATCGCATAATAAAGTTTTTCTTAAGGATTTTTAATATAATCGAAACCTCACAGTCAGATCAGCATTCTTGACCCACATATAAGTCTATATATAACACAGAAATCCGTGCGAATGCGTGAACAAAGCAACTAACTGTTGCTTTCAGTTATAGAAGGAAATAAAACACCATACTAAATTATATGGTTAACTTTCGCATAGAATGGCGACCTGGCTGTAATGGGTTTCAGTATATTTCCGGAAACATATTCTATCAATATATACTGAGTATAAACTGACAAGCACACAACCTCTCACGTTTCTATGTTCGTTTACAAACAGCCAGGTTTAAACGAAAGCTCTCTTGGTGTGTATTGAGCTTAAAATCTCGAGGGCAGACTGTGGCGAACAAGCATATAGGTTTGTTTGTTACACTGAACACAAATTGTGTTTGAAACTTATACATAATTACATAACATTAGTCACCAAAACTCTAGCTTCGGCATTTTTTAAGTAACACGATTCCGGAAATTGTCAAATAATTGTGTTATTCATTACAAAAACCCTGGACATGTATTGTGCATAAACAAGGTCGCATAATAAACAGTTGGAAACCGACTACTAGGTAAACGAAACAAAAGGAATTATAACGTGAACAACGTTACTGTAGGATACAGATCCTTAATTGTCGTGTACTTTTTTATATGCGTGCAATTCTCAAACCTTTTATTCCAATTTGCAGTTTCACAGCAAACAGATAAATAAAACTAGAACAAACACGATTTAAAAATAAATGCCTACACGGCTCCACCTTATTCAAATAGAATGCAACTTATCACAGCCAAGAAGGCATTAAAATAACGTACAAACAACTAGATCGCAATGGATACACTAACACAACATTACAAGCACGCGCACAACCCAAACACGAAATAAGTTTTCACGCATGAGTGCACCCACAGAAATCATACTTAATTCTGTCCGTTACATTCCGACCCCTAAATAATAACCACATAAATATTTACAATCAATAAAACGGCAGAACACACAAGTCATGCTGCCTCCAGGAGACAAATCTCACGTACATCGCGTTTGAATACAGCACGCGCAGTACGAACACACACTCTGCGAACAGATCCTTCCTTGTCGGGGAAGACCTCTTCAATCATTCCTTTTGGCTAATCACCGCGTGGTGTCTGGTTATCAGCAATCAAAACTAAATCTCCAACAGCAAGGTTTCGCGAAGGATGCATCCACTTCTGACGCACCTGGAGCAAAGGCTTGTATTCACGTATCCAGCGCTCCCAAAATCGATCAGCCAACATCTGCGCCATGCGCCAGGATCGACGATAACCATCTGTCTTGCAAAAAACTCCAGGAGAGAGGGAAGGATGAAGCGAATTGATCAACAACCCATTTGGTGTGAGAGCCTTTAAATCCTTGGCATCGTCACTAACTGATGTTAGCGGACGATTGTTCAGTATACGTTCTACCTCACTTAGTAAAGTCGTTAAGGTATCATCGGAAGTGCTCCGAAGCAAAGCGCACAGAATCCGTCGAATTGACCGGATGATTCTCTCCCATATTCCTCCCTGATGGCTGGCCGCTGGTGGGTTAAAATGCCAATTCGTCCCAACTTGCAGCAAACTTGAATGGACATGATGTTGATTCCATTGACTGATTCTTTCCCGAAGCTCCTGCTCTGCGCCAACAAAATTTGTTCCGTTGTCGCTAAACATATCAGTCGGGACACCACGGCGACAAGTGAAACGACGATATGCGTTAATAAACGCCGACGTATCCAGTAACGGAGACACATCCAAATGCACTACCCTTTTGCATAAACACGTAAAAACACAAACGTAGCGTTTAACTTGACTTCTTCCAAGCTTCACAAAGAGGGGCCCCATATAATCTACACCAGTACTTAAAAACGGAGGTTTTCCAATTGTAACTCGCTCCAGAGGCACCTGCCCCAATATCTGCGTCCCGGGTTTAGCGCTCCTTAATTTGCACAAAAGGCATTTCCGCAAAACACTTCTCACCGCGGAATGTCCTTTAATTATCCAGTACTTGAGTCTTAGAGAAGCAAGAACATGTAGCACCCCACAATGTCCTTCTCTAATGTGGCAGTCCATCCTTAATGCGACACGGGTTGAGAGGACACAAATTAGATTTGTAATTGGGTGTAGTAGTATGGTGTAAAGCTGCAAAACTCTCATAGTTCGATAAACATCTTACATCCTCCGGAAATGACTCACGTTGCACAAGTCGAACAATGCTCAGGGTCGCATTTGTTATCTCGTGGGTTGTAAGTCCCTCAACTTCAAATGTTGGTCTTCTATTCTCTCGGCGAGAGAATTTCCAAATTATCCACCGTTTAAAACGCAGCAACCACGCGACCGCCCTCTGTAGCCTTTTGAAACACGAATAGCGAAGCAGCAAAAGATGAAGCACATCGGGAGACGCAATCGTGACATACACACGCCGCTGCCTGAAGCAGCAAAAGATGAAGCACATCGGGAGACGCAATCGTGACATACACACGCCGCTGCCTCTTTATCTCCAAATCGTCCTGGAATAAACCAATTTCCAAATTCGGCCGGCTTGGCCAAAATTTCGCCTCCTACTGCAAGAACCAGTCCTTCAAACCACGTCCGTACATTACTGTATTTCTTCGGCATTACACCACGCGAAGCAATAACCGCCGGGTTATCCTTGGTACCAACGTGATGCCACTGTGAAGGCTTCGACAACTCATGAATCACAGCAAGACGGTTGGCGACAAATGTCTGAAATCTTGTTGAAGTGTTGTGGATATAGTGCAACATAGTCAACGAGTCGGTCCAAAACATCACGTTGTCGATGACGTAATCCAACTCGAGCACCACCATAGCACCGAGCTTCGCTGTAATAACAGCGGCTACAAACTCAAGCCGTGGAACGGTAACGGGCTTTAAGGGAGTGACTCGGCTTTTGCCGCAAACTAATGAAATACTGACATGACCAACCGAGTCAACAAATCGAAGGTAAATCGAACTTCTTTCGAAAATATTTGATTGCATTAGCACATTTTGGAACATATTCCCAGAAGTTATTGCAAACCAGCAGCAATACGAAAAACGACCATCCTGACCACCAGTAATTATTTAACAATGTTGATGTTGATTTTGTCCAGCATTCACCATTAATATATAAGCCAACAACTGTTTCAAATTGATTGCCCACGTCCAAGTCACCTGCTATACAGTTTATTGGAAGTTGTTGTAAAGAACACCAGCAAAGAACTTCCTAAAAGTGCCAATGTAAACGAACACAAAGATTCCCAACATGGTTTCATTTCGAAGGTGGAAAGAATTTCTTTCCACAGCATTTGGTTCACCTTCTTTAGCTGTCCACACTAAACTTTGAAGCGACCTTTTTAAGTGACAACAAAACTTTCGAATGTAACTGGTTACAATCGGCCTGTCATAGTAGCTTTATATCAGAAGTGCCACCATGACGTACCGCAATACGTCTCACTAAATCGATGTTCGTCAGTGGTTGGAGTTTTATTCTTGTTCAGACTGACGTGCACTAATGGCCCCCGTATCTTCCCACTATATCAATGACTAATTACATACAACCACATGATCACACGTAGTGGCTGTGTAGTTTGCCTTTGTTGAAACACAGTTGTACTGCATATTACCTGTCAAGTGTACAAATACCTATTCAACATGTGTTAATAAAGTTTACATCAAAAAATACATATTTACTACCTTGCGTTTGACTTTGCAATATGAAGTAGTTGTTAATCACATTCATGGCATGTAGGTTTTTAGTAAAGCATCGCATAATAAAGTTTTTCTTAAGGATTTTTAATATAATCGAAACCTCACAGTCAGATCAGCATTCTTGACCCACATATAAGTCTATATATAACACAGAAATCCGTGCGAATGCGTGAACAAAGCAACTAACTGTTGCTTTCAGTTATAGAAGGAAATAAAACACCATACTAAATTATATGGTTAACTTTCGCATAGAATGGCGACCTGGCTGTAATGGGTTTCAGTATATTTCCGGAAACATATTCTATCAATATATACTGAGTATAAACTGACAAGCACACAACCTCTCACGTTTCTATGTTCGTTTACAAACAGCCAGGTTTAAACGAAAGCTCTCTTGGTGTGTATTGAGCTTAAAATCTCGAGGGCAGACTGTGGCGAACAAGCATATAGGTTTGTTTGTTACACTGAACACAAATTGTGTTTGAAACTTATACATAATTACATAACATTAGTCACCAAAACTCTAGCTTCGGCATTTTTTAAGTAACACGATTCCGGAAATTGTCAAATAATTGTGTTATTCATTACAAAAACCCTGGACATGTATTGTGCATAAACAAGGTCGCATAATAAACAGTTGGAAACCGACTACTAGGTAAACGAAACAAAAGGAATTATAACGTGAACAACGTTACTGTAGGATACAGATCCTTAATTGTCGTGTACTTTTTTATATGCGTGCAATTCTCAAACCTTTTATTCCAATTTGCAGTTTCACAGCAAACAGATAAATAAAACTAGAACAAACACGATTTAAAAATAAATGCCTACACGGCTCCACCTTATTCAAATAGAATGCAACTTATCACAGCCAAGAAGGCATTAAAATAACGTACAAACAACTAGATCGCAATGGATACACTAACACAACATTACAAGCACGCGCACAACCCAAACACGAAATAAGTTTTCACGCATGAGTGCACCCACAGAAATCATACTTAATTCTGTCCGTTACATTCCGACCCCTAAATAATAACCACATAAATATTTACAATCAATAAAACGGCAGAACACACAAGTCATGCTGCCTCCAGGAGACAAATCTCACGTACATCGCGTTTGAATACAGCACGCGCAGTACGAACACACACTCTGCGAACAGATCCTTCCTTGTCTGGGAAGACCTCTTCAATCATTCCTTTTGGCTAATCACCGCGTGGTGTCTGGTTATCAGCAATCAAAACTAAATCTCCAACAGCAAGGTTTCGCGAAGGATGCATCCACTTCTGACGCACCTGGAGCAAAGGCTTGTATTCACGTATCCAGCGCTCCCAAAATCGATCAGCCAACATCTGCGCCATGCGCCAGGATCGACGATAACCATCTGTCTTGCAAAAAACTCCAGGAGAGAGGGAAGGATGAAGCGAATTGATCAACAACCCATTTGGTGTGAGAGCCTTTAAATCCTTGGCATCGTCACTAACTGATGTTAGCGGACGATTGTTCAGTATACGTTCTACCTCACTTAGTAAAGTCGTTAAGGTATCATCGGAAGTGCTCCGAAGCAAAGCGCACAGAATCCGTCGAACTGACCGGATGATTCTCTCCCATATTCCTCCCTGATGGCTGGCCGCTGGTGGGTTAAAATGCCAATTCGTCCCAACTTGCAGCAAACTTGAATGGACATGATGTTGATTCCATTGACTGATTCTTTCCCGAAGCTCCTGCTCTGCGCCAACAAAATTTGTTCCGTTGTCGCTAAACATATCAGTCGGGACACCACGGCGACAAGTGAAACGACAATATGCGTTAATAAACGCCGACGTATCCAGTAACGGAGACACATCCAAATGCACTGCCCTTGTGCATAAACACGTAAAAACACAAACGTAGCGTTTAACTTGACTTCTTCCAAGCTTCACAAAGAGGGGCCCCATATAATCTACATCAGTACTTAAAAACGGAGGTTTTCCAATTGTAAATCGCTCCAGAGGCACCTGCCCCAATATCTGCGTCCCGGGTTTAGCGCTCCTTAATTTGCACAAAAGGCATTTCCGCAAAACACTTCTCACCGCGGAATGTCCTTTAATTGTCCAGTACTTGAGTCTTAGAGAAGCAAGAACATGTAGCACCCCACAATGTCCTTCTCTAATGTGGCAGTCCATCCTTAATGCGACACGGGTTGAGAGGACACAAATTAGATTTGTAATTGGGTGTAGTAGTATGGTGTAAAGCTGCAAAACTCTCATAGTTCGATAAACATCTTACATCCTCCGGAAATGACTCACGTTGCACAAGTCGAACAATGCTCAGGGTCGCATTTGTTATCTCGTGGGTTGTAAGTCCCTCAACTTCAAATGTTGGTCTTCTATCCTCTCGGCGAGAGAATTTCCAAATTATCCACCGTTTAAAACGCAGCAACCACGCGACCGCCCTCTGTAGCCTTTTGAAACATGAATAGCGAAGCAGCAAAAGATGAAGCACATCGGGAGACGCAATCGTGACATACACACGCCGCTGCCTCTTTATCTCCAAATCGTCCTGGAATAAACCAATTTCCAAATTCGGCCGGCTTGGCCAAAATTTCGCCTCCTACTGCAAGAACTCCGGTCCTTCAAACCACGTCCATACATTACTGTATTTCTTCGGCATTACACCACGCGAAGCAATAACCGCCGGGTTATCTTTGGTACCAACGTGATGCCACTGTGAAGGCTTCGACAACTCATGAATCACAGCAAGACGGATGGCGACAAATGTCTGAAATCTTGTTGAAGTGTTGTGGATATAGTGCAACATAGTCAACGAGTCGGTCCAAAACATCACGTTGTCGATGACGTAATCCAACTCGTGCACCACCATAGCACCGAGCTTCGCTGTAATAACAGCGGCTACAAACTCAAGCCGTGGAACGGTAACGGGCTTTAAGGGAGTGACTCGGCTTTTGCCGCAAACTAATGAAATACTGACATGACCAACCGAGTCAACAAATCGAAGGTAGCACACTGCACCATATCCTAAATTACTAGCATCCCCAAAGCAATGTAATTGTACAGAAGTAAACCCTAAATGTGGCCTTAAACAACGAGGAATGTGCAGATGCTCCAACAGAGGCAATTATCTAAGCCACTCTTCCCAGTGCACTAATGCATCTGAAGGAAGGGGGTCATCCCATCCTAAACTTAAGTTACAAAGACCCTGTAGAAGGCACCGCATGGGCAGAAGAAAAGGCTGAATGAAACCTAAGGGGTCGTACACTTGACTCATCATTCACAAAACCCCCCTACGGGTATATGGCTTGGGTAATATGTTTACTCTAAACCCAAAAGAATCCTTAAGTATGTCCCATCTGACACCCAGTGTACGACCAACTAACTGGTGTTCAAAGTCTAAATCAAGGAAGGAAATATTGTGGTTTGAGCCAGGAAGTGACTCAAGAACCTCTGAAGAATTGCTTACAAATTTAGTCAAATGAAAGCCCCCCATATCCAATATTGTGGTAACGTCCCTTACCAAGGTAAATGCTTGCTTCGTAGAAGCGACTGACACCAGCCAATCATCCACATAAAAATTTTTTGAAACAGTCTTTGCAGCATCTTCACCAACAAGATGCTGTTATCCGACACGGTCTTTTTCAATGCAAAACTTGCACAGCTGGGAGAACTTGTTGCTCCAAACAGGTGGACCATCATTTGATAATCAACTGGTGGCTTTGTGAAATCACCCGCAGGCCACCAAAGAAACCGCAAAGAGTCACAATCAACAGGCAGGACTCTAACCTGATGAAACATGGCTTTAATATCCGCTATAATTGCCACAGGGTCTTGGCGAAAGCGTAAAACCACACCAATAAGAGGGCCGTGAAACAGATTGTCATTAAGAGATGTTCCTTGGAACGTTGCTGCACAGTCAAATACAATGCGAAACTTCTTCCCAGTGGCATGATTAGGAATATACCACGTTTTATCAGAACGCTTCAGACATTCATCCGTAATCCGACAAGCAAATCCGTTTTCAATGTAATCGGCAATCTTCTTCTTATATTGCTCACAAAGCTTCTCGTCATTCTGTAAGCGACGCATAAGGTTCTTTAGTCTCCTCTCTGCCATATTTCTTTTGTACGGCAGCTTTAGGTTATCAGACTTCCAGGGCAGGCTCGTTTGGTAATGTCCATCCGTCAAAGTGGCCGTGCTTTCCATCATAGCAAGAGCCCGCTTGTCCTCCAATGAGTATGTGGGCTTATGACCTCCCTGATCCATGAAGTCTCGTCCAAATATTTCATCAAGTTGACCACACTGATCACAGCTAGTCTGTACAAAATTGACTGATGCTTGAGGCTTTCCCCTGGTGCGTTCTGTACCAAACAGACACCATTCCAGTGGTGTATGTAATGCATCAGGTTCTCCATGACCTCCACGGATAATCTCTGTATATTCATGAACTTCAGGCAGGTCAGCTGCAAGCAATAAATCAACCCCACCATCTCGAACCACAGGTAAGTCCAAATGGCTAATATGTGGGTATCTTAAACTGTCTTCGCCAACAGGAATGCTCCCAGCCAAGCTGGGTAATTTCGTAACAACCCTAACATCAGTTAGGTCATAGACGACATCAGCGTGTTGTCCCACACCATGAACAGAAAGAGTCACACAACAACTATCAATCTTATGCGTCCCCGCTATAGTTTCAATAGACAAAGGATTCAATCTGCCACTAAGCCCAAGCTTATCCATTAGACGAGAAGAGCACAGGGTCGTATTAGCACCATTATCCAAAAATGCATATGTAAGTACACATTTATCCGACGTAACAGTACGTACCTTGACGGGCACAACTTTCAATCGCACATTAAATGATCGAGCAGTAGACGTTGCAACAACACCGACCCCATTTACCGTATCTGGGTCAATGGCGGAACTTGAGCTTCGCCCCTTTCGTGACTGTCCCAATGCATTGTTAATCTTTCTCCAATGTAGCAGTGTATGATGCGACTTGCCACAACCTTTTACTTGGCATGTCTCTTCAGATGGACATGCATCAATGCATCAAATAGTGTCCAGCCCCAAGGCACTTAAAGCACAGTCTGCAACGACGGGCCAACTGGTATTTCTCCTTGAGGGACCGTCCTATAAATGACTTGCAATCCTTTAAGCTATGTCGTCCACCACAATCTCGACATTCCACCAACCCTTTACAATGATGTCCACCAGACTCCTTGTTCGCTACAACCGTATTAAACACACTTCGAGATTGTTTACCAAACTGGTTCCTAACCTTTGTCTTTTGAGTGTCCCGCACAAGGTATTTCAACATCGGCGACAGAATGTCTTCATACTTAACTTCCAAGAAATTAAGCAAAGTCTGGAACGTTGGAGATATTCCTTTGAGTCTAAGTTTCGAACACTTTGTAATGAACTGTGCAATATAATCCGGTGGCATTCTCTGAGCCACAGCCTCCAAATTCTGTGTCAAGTCCAGCGTGTAGCGGCAACTCCATCTTCCAAACAATTTGTAACTTTCGGCTGCCTGCGCACGATACATTTGCAAACCTAGAAAGTCATTTTCTCGCAGCTGGTTCCTTCCAATCAGTTTGTCCATATGTGCACGAACCACCAATTCAATTCGTCCATGACGATGGTGAAGTATTTTCAATGCTTCAGAATAGCCCATATCAGATGGCAAACTTTTGCATTCCACAATGTTAGACTTTGCACGTCCAGTGCAAAATTCACAAAGGTAACTAACTTTTTCAGAGTTACTTAGGTTCGTTTGATTGATCTGACGATCAAAGTCATTCAGGAATTTGTGATAGTTGTACGGGTCACCATCAAACTTCTCTATGGTCAAGCGTGGCAAATTAAAACTTTGTTTGATCATTTCAGCAAAAAACACCATATCTGAAGTCGGTCTAGTACCTGATACTGCAGGTCCAAGAGGTTGGTTCATAGAGCTTTGATCAAGAGTCCCATATTCCACGTCAGCGTTTCTCCCTTTGCCTGGAATATCAGTATCGGTTGGAGGCAAAATACCAGTTTTCCTCCGAGACGGCGGCAAATCTTTATGCGCCTCGTCCAATTCTAACAGTGGACCCAACGAGTTTGATGCAACAAGCGGTGATTCGTGATCAGCACGAACATTTATAGATGCTGCATTAACATGTGGTCTTCCTACTAGAAAAGGTGATGTTGGCGAAACATCATGAACCGGAACTTTTCCGCCACGCCACTCATCGAAAGCCTTAGTCAAGCACGTCAAACGATTCGTTGGCAACCTTTTTGCTGATGTACCATCTAACGCAATATCAGACAAAGATTCTGATGAAGAGCAACTCTCACTGACATGTTCAGCAGCCAGTGTGGCCTGTGCCACCTCTTCCCTGGCTTTAGCCATTTGCTTTTTCAATTCAAAGCTCTTTATTTTACCTTCAAGTTCTATACGTCGACGCTCAGATTCCATAGTTAAACGACGTTGTTCATCTCTCAACGTTAAACGACGTTGTTCATCATCCAACGTTAAACGACGTTGTTCAGCTTCAACAAGCAGTTTTTCTTCCTCAATGGCAACTTGTTCCTGAGCATACTTTAGTGCCAGTGATTTTTCATCAACAAGTCTACGTGCACGCGAGCTGTTGGAACGCAAACTTTTTCCAAAGGAACCACAGTTTGTTGAAGCGTTTGATCTCTCTACAGAACCATTTCCCGAGCGCACAACGTCCAGTATTTTAAACAGTTCCTTAGAAACATTGGGCTCCTCGCCTGCTTCATCCATTCCAATCAACTATGCACGTTGCGTATTACGTCACAATGTGAACAGATCACAGACGTAACTCAAAACAATGCAGTTTTGACTTTAGTTTTAAATTCAATGTAGGATACAGATCCTTAATTGCCGTGTACTTTTTTATATGCGTGCAATTCTCAACCTTTTATTCCAATTTGCAGTTTCACAGCAAACAGATAAATAAAACTAGAATAAACACGATTTAAAACTAAATGCCTACACGGCTCCACCTTATTCAAATAGAAATGCAACTGATCACAGCCAAGAAGGCATTAAAATAACGTACAAATAACTAGATTGCAATGGATACACTAACTCAACATTACAAGTGTAACAAGCACGCGCACAACCCAAACACAAAATAAGTTTCCGCGCATGAGTGCACCCACAGAAATCATACTCAGTTCTGTCCGTTACAGTATCTATTGGTCGTAGATTACTTCTCGAGGTTCATTGAGATGTCCCTACTCGCTCCAGACATAGTGATGTCGGATAACGGCCCACAATACAATTCCTATCTTTTTCAGTGTTTCGCCAACGAATATGGCTTCATTCACCAGACTAGCAGCCCACGGTATCCACAAAGCGATGGAGAAGCGGAAAGGGCTGTAAAGACGGTAAAAAGTCTTCTGAGCAAAGCCGAAGACCCTTATTTGGTGTTACTTTCTTACCGTGCTACAAAGCTGGCTTCCGGATACAGCCCAGCGGAGTTGTTGATGGGAAGACGGTTGAAGACGACAATTCCGTGTTGGACGTCGTCTCTTGTCCCTAACTGGTCTTATTTATCGAGTTTCAGAGCTAAAGATCTCGAAATCAAGAAAAATCAAAAGCAAAATTACGACAAGCAACATCGGGTACGGTCTCTACCTGAACTTTCCCCGGAAACGTACGCTTGGATCGGTGGAGAGGAAGGCATTGTACGTTCTCAAACGTCACTACCACGCTCTTACATCGTCGATACCCCAAACCGGTCATTGCGACGTAACCGTCGACACATACGGCCGATTCCAGAACAATGTGAACTACGTACGCGTTCCGGTCGGTTGGTAAAACCACCCGTTCGTCTGGACTTGTAATTCCGATTCCGAATTCGCATTTTGAGGAAAGGGGGATGTAATGTGTTTCGCCTGAAGGATTGCACAACGTGGTGGTGTCACGTGACCACCTCATATATAAGTGTTCCTCTGTGCCGTCAAGGGCATTCTATTGCAACCTATGTTACTGTGCACTGCTGTTTCGTTCCGTTTATGTTGTGTAACAAACTACAACAATACAGTTGAAAACGTATTCAGTTTCGTGCTTCCTATGGATCTCCAATTACATTGTTTTTCCGCGTCATCGATTTAATTGGGCAAGGAGTAGGCTAGGATCAAAGCGATATCCTTCAATCCAAACTAATTTTTGGAATGTAACCAATGGCTTCAGATTTGCATTGACTTAAACATTCAACATAACTACATTTAATTTTGTAAATTAGAAAAAAAGTAAGACCACGGAGGGACTCTAACCCTCAATCTTCGATTTCGAAGTCAGACGCGTTATCCATTAGGCCTAGCAGCAGCTGAGTGAATTACATTGTTTTAAAGCCATGTGAGTAAGAATATTGTTTAGTTGCATCCTGCCTGACGTGTTTTACATATATTCACGTGCGGCGCACACGAGATATTAGTGAAATTTGCTGGAATTAATTCAATTGTTGCAGATGATTATTCGCTTATGCCAGAATGGCGAATTTTGTCAAAAATAAATTTACAACCACATGATTATGAACTCGGACGAAACAGCTTTGGATTCGTGGCCTCTAACAGTTCTCCACCTCCCCAGTGTGCGAACAACCACCTGTCAAAAATCATTGAATTATTTCTCAGTTATTGTTTGGAATCACTTACCAGAACAAATTAAAAAGTATAGCTTACTTAGCTTCTTTACCTTTGGGAAGCTTCAAATTAGGTACTACCAACCACAAGGATGTGTACTCCAACATACGAAAAAATTTTAGCGGCTGGAGTTTTAAAAATTTAGAATTTAACGCGCTTTAGCGCCGTTGGCGGTAAACAAGTCACAAAATGTAGTGTAGATTCCCAAACCCAATTTTTTTAATTCTTTCACGTTATGTTTTCTATGTTTGGCACAACTCTCGTTATTATGTGACAAAGGCTGCGCAGTAGACATGCGCGTGCAGACCGCATGGTTATGTTTTTCATTGCTAGTTGTGTTGCCAGTTATTGTGGTACATATAATAATACTGATTCTATTTGAATAAGGTTTTAGTTGCAAAACGCGAAATAGTTTGTTGACTGCTTTGCAACAATTGAAAAGTTTACTGGATTACTAATGCAACTGAAAGATGTGTTGTCACTACTGATAATTTACGGAATAAGATCGGTCGCAAAACAGTTCGGTAAGTGCGATTGAATTTGCCATCGTGTGAATTTGTCTATATATTGAATGTACAATTGTGTTTCTTTAACTAGAAACCGTTCCATTCTGGCGCGTTGTTGTGCTGGTCGTTCCTGTATCGAATACAAGTGTCTGTTGTGTTTCGCGGGCTCGGCTACCTAGAAGATTGGATGGGACGCGTTTCGGCTAAAGGCCAAAAAACTGCTGTGTAGCGTGTAGCGCCGCCGATCCGCAGAAAAAGCACGTTACATGTAGAATTGTACGTAAGCATGAAGGAAACGTCGCAGAAACGCGAAATATCGCGAAAACAACCACAAGGGTGTCTATACCAACCTACAGAAAAACTTGTATTAGCTGTAGATGTATAACTTTCATGCAGTAAAAAATTGCCCTTCGTCATCGAAACCTTACAACTCAGTTTCTTTCAATTCCTCGCCAACGACAGAACTAGAGTGTCGTATTTTGCTTTTCTGTTAGTCACACGTAGGCTCAAAATCAATGCTAGCATGCTCTTGAATACCAATACCATTTCAAATTAACCTCAAACTATCTTTCTGGAATGTCCCAGAGCAAGTAACTACGTGTCAAGTGTCAAGAACAAAAAAACACTGCGCAAAGAAAAGAAGATTTTACTATACAGCATTAAAATGAGCCAGAGTGAAAATACACGTTCTTAAAAAGTCGTTTGTGCTTTCATTGTTCGAGTGCAAAAATGTAGGTTTGTTTTATCGAAAAATAAATCGCAATAAAAAAACAACAGTTTTGATTCTGCATTCTGACATTATTTTTTCCCGCAGGTTCAACGAAAAGTAAATAGCAATTATAAACTTGCAACTGAGAAAATGTACGTGGATGAAAACATCACAAAATTACAGATTGTACTCCACAGAAGACGCATCACAATACGGAGTCGCCCCGACATTATTCCCCTAATCAGGGCGAGATATGGAAAATCATGCTTAACGAGGTATATTGTGGTACGGATACACAAATGCGCAAATGCACAAAATGCCAGCGACCTATCTTTAAGTAGGGGGTCAAAAAAAAAAAACACTTTGTGTTCAGTTTCTATCCAGCGTATAGAACAGAATACAAGCTACAAGTAAAATACATTGACAGTATGGTTCCTATATTTCGCGTCTGACCCTAGACTGTTTTTCTAGGGCGGCGCTGTCGGGAAAGTTTAATTGGTGCGTTTTTAAAACTGGCTTTACTGCTGCAGAAAAGAAGCTGTGGACAATCTGCTTACTTTTTTAAAAATGATTCCGTTATCACTGTACAGTAATTCACACATCACAATCAAACAATGACGTCACAATGTAAGGAAACTTGACATGTAACCACACGTAATTTGTGACATCACCCCCTATCTAAGAGAAAACATCGTTTTCTCGAAAACCAGCACAAAACAAATTACGAAACGCAAAGAAAAGCCACACAGCGATTTATGCACAAAAGCCGTACAATTCTTTACCAACGTTGTTGTTACGACCTACTCAGAAAATCGGTACCAATATTCTCCGAACCCTTAATATACTCAAGGCGAATGCAATAACTTTGCAAATACATCGCCCAACGCATCACAGGGTCATTGTCATATTTTGCCGAGGATAGGTACTAAAAGGAATGGTGATCCGTTTGCAACACGAACGCAACCGCAAAGGTAAATCCTGTACCTTTTAACTGCCCATATGATTGCAAGGCACTCCTTCTCAATAGTCGAATAGTCCGCCTCCGCGGGAGACAACTTCCTACTTGCGTATAGTTCACGGGGTAGAGTCTTCCGTCATGCTGTTGCAGTAGAACATACCCGATTCCGGTTTGGGACGCATCAGTTCGCAGAACGAACTCTCTGTGAACATCAGGCAAGCGCAATATCGGCTGACTTGTCAACATGCACTTTAAGGTGCCCAATGCACGTTACTGTGATGTGCATCACCCCAGTAAACTTCATTGGGCTGCCCCTTTCTTCGTTAAGTGCGTTAACGGTGACGCAATGGCCGCGTAGTTGGAAATAAAATCTCTGTGAGTAACCTGTAAGACCAATAAATGAGCGAACATCCTTCTTCGTCCCTGGTCGTTTTACCTTTTTGATTTTCTCAACATTTCGGTAGTTCAATCCAAGACTGTCATCACACACACTGTGACCCAAAAACTCGACAGTATGAGTCCCCACTGCACTTTTTCACGGCTTAATGGCGATACCTTTTTGTTTTAAGCGGTCGAAAAGTGCTTTTAGCGAGACAAGGTGATCCTCCCACGTTTCCGTGTGTAGCAGTATATCATCGATGTAACAATCAACGTGGTCAAGGCCCCGAAGCAACATCCGCATTGCTCTCATGAACATTGCCCCCAAATTTACCATACCGAATAGCATTTTAAGAAACTCGTACGTACCTCCGCTGGTGACAAACGCCGTTTTGGGGACGTTTTCGGCTGCTACTGGCACCTGTCAGTATCCTTTGGAAAAGTCAATCCTCGTAAAATATTTACTCCTAGAAAGCTTCTGAAAAAATCTCTTCCGCCCTGGTCATCGGCTCTGGATCAAATATCGACAGCTTGTTTAACTTGCGATAATCGATACAAATTCTGTTGGTCCCATCCCTTTTCTTCACGATGACCACCGACGAAGCATAAGTAGAACGCGAACACCGAAACCATGCCCAGTCGCATCATTTCCTCAATGTCGTGTTCGAGCTCCTGTCGCATATGGTAAGGCACGGGATAAGCCGTAGAGCGCTCAGGTTGGTCGTCAGTCAACTCAATTCGATGCATAATGAACTCTACACTTCCTGGATCGTCACTGAACAAACGAAGGCAACTTTGGTGTTTTCGTACGACTTGCAGCAACGTCCAGACCACCGTTTCTGGTTTGGGCAAGTTGCAATTCATGTCATTTTTATTCCAGTTCAGCCTCTATTCGACGTTGTTCTTCTTCCCGCGTCAGACGTTTTAATTCCAGTTCGATAATCCAACGCCAAAAACATAAGTGTTCCCGGACGAGCCCCAAGATGTCGCGTCTGACCCTACTATTTCTCTTGGGCTACGCTGTCAGGTTAGTTTAATTGGCACGATTTTAAAATTGGCTTTGCAGAAAAAAAGCTGTTGACAGTCTACTTTTTTAATAATGATTCCGTTATCACTGTACAGTATTTCACACATCACAATCAAACTATGACGTCACAAAACAATGTAACTTGTCATGTAAACACGTAATTTTCTAGGATATTTTAATAAAGCGCAGTTTATTTTTTAACATGATTATTCGTTGAACGTTTTTTTTTTAAATTATTTACAAAACAGTTTCTGTTTCGACCACAAAAAACGTTTTCTCTTCCAAAACCACACTTGTCTTTATTTCTTTCGGTGACGGTGGTCTGTAATATTTACGAAAGCCATCCCTGACTCTATCGTAGAACAGTTTAGGGGCATTGGAGTAAATGAGGGGATTAAGAGAGCTGTTGATGGGGAGCAGAATGATTGCTGACACAGCGTACATTTCTCGAGGTAGAGAGATCCCACCAAAGTTCACAAATGCCATGACAGATATTGGAACCCAGCACAGAAAATCGGTAAATATCAAACGAAGAATTTTCTTTTGCATGTCTAACATAACAACAAAGTAAATGAAAAAATACGTATGAAAATAGAAATGTTCTTGCCTTTGCTTTGCGTTGCCGCCCTTCCATCTTTAGATCTTTCGTTCACTTGCCTAGCACTGGCAATTGACTTCATGTAAATCCAAGAATACGTAACCGCCACAAACATGAAAGCCAGGAAGTTGAGAGTAATGATGGCGATTGAATATCCCCATGACTTGTCTTGGGATGATACGTAAAGTTTGCTGATGCAAACACTGCTACTACTGTAATATCTGCACAAAGTAATCTTGCAGTTAGAAAGTAAATGGTAAAATTTTACTGCTGAAAACTAACCCCAAGTATCCAGAAATCTTAAAATTATCACTGTAATCGTAATCCTCAAGAATATCCATGAAATCCATCCAGGAATTAGCATTTTTTACACGCAAGAGGGCACTCTTCTGTACTTGGTTGCCAGTAAAGTTGCGTTGGAAATTTACAAATTGATTCATGAATTTGATCATGCCTGTATACAAGTCGCAAATGCACTTAAACTGTTTAAACATGAACACTATAGTGTATTATAATATCTTACTAGAAAAATCGACTGCGACATTGTCGAAAAACGGATTTTCATTCATCCATGCTTTGGTTTCGAACAAATGTTGAAATTGTGTTAATAGAGGAATGAAAGCAATTGCAAACGATAACACCCAGGATAGCAAAATGGTTAGTATAACCGTTTTCAATTTGGGTTTACCGGATGCAACAAAAGGCTGCAATAGAAATAACACATTAAGTTATTGGTGCGAAAAGCAATAAAATGCGACCAGCATGACTTTTCGTTTACTTACCCGGACTGACTGAACTTACATTGACTTGCCTGGACGAAAGTTTTTACCGATGTCCCGGACGAGCTTGTTTGGCACAGTTTAAAAAATCCATAGTCGTGAGTTCAAATTTCATTCTTTCTAGTACTCTTGAATACTCAATTTACTCACGTTTTTCACGGCATACAGTCGGAATATGGTCAAAAGAACCATAATGAACACCGATGTTTCGCTTGAAAGCAAGACCAATACCCCCATTGTGGTGCAAGTTCCGCTTGATCTCCAAATAAGGTCATTGGCACAATAATTTCCGGAGTATCTGACACCAGCGGCCCCCAGCATGATCAGATAAACTCCCATGAGTAGATCGGAAACCGATAGATTTAAAACGAGCAGATGGTTTGCGCGAAATGCTGTTGTTTGTGGTTTTGTGGTTACCAAACTTTTGCTTTCTATTACTATGACAACCTTTAAACAAATAAAATAGCCATGAACGAACTCAAACATAACTAATATCTAACTTAAATTATTTGAAATTACCATGTTTCCAAAAATAGCAAGCATCCCCATTATCCACACTATGGCTCGTAGAAGTGGATTTGCAATCAACTCGTATCGTGATGAAAATATGTTTTCGTCAGACATTTTTGTGTTTGTAGGGCACTCGTCTGACCAGTCAGAGCAGTCGCCGACTCCATTAAATTTCTGTTGAGAGTAAATGCACTTTGTAGTTTGCAAGAAAAGACAATGTGATGGCATACTTAGCAGTTTCCAATACACGAGAATCTAACGGCGACACAATGCAAAAATTCTTCACGATACAAATTTTTGTTTATAAATATGAGTACGAATTACAAAATTTTTTTTAAGCTGCTGACGTGATTGGCGCAACACATTGTCTATCATGTATCTGGACTTACCTTATCTTTTTTGACTTATAGTGGATCTTTGTTTTCGCAATAAAACCTTCCATCATTTGTGCAGTTAATTTCATCTCTTTGATCATCGCAGTTGATTTTGAAATCACAAACGTCCGATTTGTTGACAGAGATCTAATATTTAATTTTAAACACATATATTTTCAGAGTGTTACGAAAAATTAAACAAAAACTCTTAATTGGAAAAAGCACCGGTAAACACATTCTTCTGTATACATATACTTTTTCATTTCATAGGTAATTATGAGCGCGAAATGAAATGCTATGAATTAACAGACAAATACAGGTTTGACTAATTTAATACAGATTTAAATGTACCTAAAATTTAAGTGTCGTTAAATGAAAATTATTTCTCAAACAGTTAGAATATTTGAAAAGTACAGACGACTTTTAACAACGTGTATTTTTACTTTGGCTCCATTCAATGCTGGACAGTAGAATCTTTTTGAGCAGTTTTTTTTTTGGATATTCGTCTCTCTCGTCCTTGCAATCGATAAAACCGTCACAAAGTTTTGATTGAGGTATGTTTAAAAGTCCGTCTTTTGTGTCGCAGTGTTTCCGATGTTTGCAAAGTTCAGGAGATTCATCGTGGTCGAAATATTGACGAGTATTATAATTGTAGACCTGGTAATTGCAATCCACCTTTCCATTGCACAATAATTTTTACGAAAGGACAAAGCACCCCCAGGCTCATTTTCAAGTCCAATTAATAATAATTTTGAAACCAATTCAACTACTTTTTAGTGTTGATGAAGGAGTACATGTCAACTGTTCAACAACTACAACAACAACAGCAACAACAACATCAACAACAACCAATTACACAGATGGGGAGTGGGCGTGTGCTGTGAGTAAAAAACAAACAAAATTAGTTTATAGGCAAATACACTGTTTGTCGGAATTAATTTAAAGTAGGTAGATGCTTACGTTCGGTAGTAGGCTTACTTTACGTTCGGTAGTAGGCTTAATTCCAGTTCGATAATCCAACGCCAAAATATAAGTGTTCCCGGACGAGCCCCAAGATGTCGCGTCTGACCCTACTGTTTTTCTTGGGCGACGCTGTCGGGTTAGTTTAATTGGCACGATTTTAAAACTGGCTTTGCAGAAAAAAGCTGTTGACAGTCTACTTTTTTAATATTGATTCCGTTATCACTGTACAGTAATTCACACATCACAATCAAACAGTGACGTCACAATATAATGTAACTTGTCATGTAAACACGTAATTTGTGACAATTTACAATACACACAGTTCGATGTCCATGTGACATTTATAACATAGATTATTATCAAATATACTCGAACTGGTTTAGAGAACTGAATGTTCCACTAATTTATGAAAGAATCATATAAATGTTTTCTATATCGCCTTTTCAAGCATAATTTATTCCCTCTTTTTATCTCAAACCTTGATTTTGTAGAATATTTCAATAAAGCGCTGTTTATTTTTTAACATGATTATTTGTTGAACGGTTTTTTTTTAAATTATTTACAAAACAGTTTCTGTTTCGACCACAAAAAAGGTTTTCTCTTCCAAAACCACACTTGTCTTTACTTCTTTCGGTGACGGTGGTCTGTAATATTCACGCAAGCCATCCCTGACTCTATATCGTAGAACAGTTTAGGGGCATTGGAGTAAATGAGGGGATTAAGAGAGCTGTTGATGGGGAGCAGAATGATTGCTGACACAGCGTACATTTCTCGAGGTAGAGAGATCCCACCAAAATTCACAAATGCCATGACAGATATTGGATCCCAGCACAGAAAATCGGTAAATATCAAACGAAGAATTTTCTTTTGCATGTCTAACATAACAACAAAGTAAATAAAAAAATACGTATGCAAATACAAATGTTCTTGCCTTTGCTTTGCGTTGCCGCCCTTCCATCTTTAGATCTTTCGTTCACTTGCCTGGCACTGGCAATCGACTTCATGTAAATCCAAGAATACGTAACCGCCACAAACATGAAAGCCAAGAATGGCGATTGAATATCCCCATGCCTTGTCTTGGGATGTTACGTAAAGCTTGCTTATGCAAACACTGCTACTACTGTAATATCTGCACAAAGTAACCTTGCAGTTAGAAAGTAAATGATAATATTTAACTACTGAAAACTAACCCCAAGTATCCAGAAATCTTAAAATTATCACTGTAATTGTAATCCTCAAGAATATCTATGAAATCCGTCCAGGAATGAGCATTTTTTATACGCAAGAGGGCACTCTTCTGTACTTGGGATTCGTTGCCAGTAAAGTTGTGTTTGAAAGTTACAAATTGATCCATGAATTTGATCATGTCTGTATACATGACGCAAATGGAATTAAACTGATTTAACAAGTACAGTAATATCCTACTAGAAAAGTCGACTGCAACATTGTCAAAAAACGGATTGTCATTCATCCAAGCTTTGGTTTCGAACAAATGTTGAAATTGAGTTAATAGAGGAATGAAAGCAATTACAAACGATAACACCCAGGATAGCAAAATGGTTAGCATAACCGTTTTTAATTTGGGTTTAACGGATGCATCAAAAGGCTGCAATAGAAATAACACATTAAGTTATTGGTGCGAAAAGCAATAAAATGCGACCAGCATGGCTTTTTGTTTTGTTACCCGGACTGACTGAACCTATATCTTGGCTTACCTGGACGAAAGTTTTTACCGATGAGCACGACGAGCTTGTTTGGCACAGTTAAAAAAAATCCATAGTCGAGAGTTCAAATTTCATTCTTTCTAGTACCCTAAATACTCATTTTTACTCACGTTTTTCACGGCATACAGTCGGAATATGGTCAAAAGAACCATAGTGAACACAGATGTTTCGCTTGAAAGAAAGACCAATACCCCCATTGCGGTGCAACTTCCGCTTGATCTCCAAATAAGGTCATTGGCACAATAATTTCCTGAATAACTAATGCCAGCGACACCGAGCATGATCAGATAAACTCCCATAAGTAGATCGGAAACCGATAGATTTAAAACGAGAAGATGGTTTGCGCGAAATGCTGTTGTTTGTGATTTTGTGGCTACCAAAGTTTTGCTTTCCATTAATATGACAACCTTAAAACAAATAAAATAACAATGAACGAACTTAACATATAGCTAATATCTAACTTAAATTATTTTAAATTACCATATTTCCAAAAATACCAAGCATCCCCATTATCCACACAATGGCTCGTAGAAGTGGATTTGCAATCAACTCGTATCGTGATGAAAATATGTTTTCGTCAGACATTTTTGTGTTTGTAGGGCACTCGTCTGACCAATCACAGCAGTCGCCGACTCCATTGAATTTCTGTTGAGAGTAAATGCACTTTGTAGTTTGCAAGAAAAGATAATGTGATGGCATATTTAACAGTATCCAATAAACGAGAATCTAACGGCGACACAATGCAAAAATTCTTTACGATACAAATTTTTGTTTATAAATATTACGAATTACAACAATTTTTTTAAGCTGCTGACGTGATTGGCGCAACACATTTTCTATCATGTATCTGGACTTACCTTATCTTTTTTGACATACAGTGGATCTTTGTTTTCGCAGTAAAACCTTCCATCATTTGTGCAGTTAATTTCATCTCTTTGATCATCGCAGTTGATTTTGAAATCACAAACGTCCGATTAGTTGACAGAGATCTAATATTTAATTTTAAACACATATATTTTCAGAGTGTTACGAAAAATTAAACAAAAACTCTTAATTGGAAAAAGCACCGGTAAAACACATTCTTCTGTATACATATACTTTTTCATTTCATAGGTAATTATGAGCGCGAAATGAAATGCTATGAATTAACAGACAAATACAGGTTTGACTAATTTAATACAGATTTAAATGTACCTAAAATTTAAGTGTCGTTAAATGAAAATTATTTCTCAAACAGTTAGAATATTTGAAAACTACATACGACTTTTAACAACGTGTATTTTTACTTTGGCTCCATTCAATGCTGGACAGTAGAATCTTTTTGAGCAGTTTTTTTCTGGATATTCGTCACTCTCGTCCTTACAATCGATAAAACCGTCACAAAGTTTTGATTGAGGTATGTTTAAAAGTCCGTCTTTTGTGTCGCAGTGTTTCCGATGTTTGCAAAGTTCAGGAGATTCATCGTGGTCAAAATATTGACGAGTATTATAATTGTAGACCTGGTAATTGCAATCCACCTTTCCATCGCACAATAGTTTTTTGTCGAAAATCAACGTCCATCCATCCTGCACAAACACATCCAGTGTATTGATTTTCTAGGTAATTTTTGTGAGAACGATTATTTGCAGATCCAGGAAAGAAGTGTTATTTGATTGTATTTTAAACGAATACTTATATATGGTAATGTTTATTATCTCATCTTGCTGCTCTTTTTTAGTTATCGGTATTAACTTATAATTTTGTTAATTTTTTTTTATCAAATACCCTCTACGTGGTGTTTATGTAAGCCTACTGCCAAATGTAGTAGCATCTACCTACTTTTAATTAATTCCGACAAACAGTGTTTTTGCCTATAAACTAATTTTTTTTTTTTTACTTACGGCACACGCCCACTCCCCATCTGTGTAATTGGTTGTTTTTGATGTTGTTGTTGCTGTTGTTGTTGTAGTTGTTGAACAGTTGACATGTACTCCTTCATCAACACTAAAAAGTAGTTGAATTGGTTTCAAAATTATTATTAATTGGACATGAAAATGAGCCTGGGGGTGCTTTGTCCTTTCGTAAAAATCAAAACGTGACTGTGTTGGATTTTACCCAAAACTGACTCCCAAAATGTCTGAAAACGACAATGTCAACCGGCTCCACGACCCAACCAATCAACGTGTTAAACGTCAAAACACTGGGAGGTCAAAATCACACAAACCTTACTGATTTGCAGATATCCAAACGATGTTATAGCTTAAATCAAAAGACTTTGTTGCCTATCAGTTCGAACCAATACTTGTTACTTACAAATGAAACTTGCCACAATCTCTGATTTTCTCAGATTGACAGAAACATTCGTCGCTTTGGTCGGGGCAGTCGATAACGTCATCACAAACACTTGATTTTGAGATGATCATGGGGTCATTGATGCATTGGAAGCATAACCCATTATTGAATGTGTAAGAATTTCGAATGTCCCTGTTATCATACGAAGAGTAAAGTTTACGCCTCTGGCCTCGTTTACAGGGGATTAATCTGTCTTTTTTAATTTTTTGGTAATCGCAGCTGTACAAAAGAACGTTGGCATTGTGTAGCATTTTCTTATATATACGGGTCCTATTTAACTGAAAACTACTTTTGTAAAATACCTGACATCTTCATTTTCAATGGAATAACACAAATCAGATTTATCATCACAATCAGCAATGCCGTCCCATAGAAACAGTTGCGGAAGATTGCAATTTCTACCATTACGAACACATTTGAATCCATGTCCGTTGTTCCATTTTTGGAAAGCTGGACAGTCATTGCATGGATCTCCATCACAAACAGTCGAACGTTTCCAACAAGTCGAATTTGGACACTGGAAATGTGAGTTGCAAAAATACTCACATGGAGAATTCCCCATGCATGGTGCAATTTTCCTGCAGACTTCATCTTTTATAGAGCTACAGGAAATGTTGGTACGCCCCATAGTGTTGTAACAGACTCCATTTTTTTGAAAACAGTCGCAAAGTTGCGTTGGACTAAACATACACAGAATAATTTTGCGTCAAATGACAAAAACATGAAGTTACCCCAAATCAGCTTTATTGTCTTTCTTGCATTGCTGAAGGGATTTTTTAGAGCAATTGCATTCATCACTCATGTCAGGGCAGTCTATGACATCATCACAAACACTTGACCTGGAAATGATCATGGGATCATGTGTGCATTTGAAACACAAACGCTTGTCAAAGAATGAAGAATTACGAATATCTCTGCAACAACGAAATCGTATATTGGGAACGAAATTTTAATTGAAGAACATTGCAGTTTCAAAAAATACCCGGCATTTCCATTTTCGATAGAGTAACACAAATCAGACTTATCATCGCAATCAGCTATCCCGTCCCATAGAAACATCTGCGGAAGATTACAATTTATGCCATTTCGAACACATTTGAAACCATGCCCGTTATTCCATTTTCGGAAGTCTGGACAGTCATTGCAAGGGTCGCCATCACAAACAGTCGAGCGTTTCCAACAAGTAGAATTCGGACATTGAAAGTGTGAGGGACAGCCACCTTCACAAAATACTTCGACAACGCATTGGATTATTCCTTTACAAAATTCCCTTCGTCTGAGGGCGCATACTTTCTTTGTATCTCCCACGTCATACTTGTTGTCGCAACTGCAACAAGAAGCGTTTGCATCGTTTCTAAATTTCTAAACATAAATTGTTTCTCAAACGCCGAAGAAATTGCATTGTTCTTTGTCCGGAGTTCGAAGACCCAATAAAGATTTTGACTTAATTTCAAACTCAATTGTTTGCTTTGATTAGCGCTTGATATGAACAGTTCTGTTGTTTTATGTCTTCATTGTTGCGTGCTAATAATAACGCGAAATCAACACAAACTTATGGTTTTTCTCAATTTCTCAT
Source organism: Ascidia mentula (assembly GCF_947561715.1). Taxonomy (NCBI): domain Eukaryota; kingdom Metazoa; phylum Chordata; class Ascidiacea; order Phlebobranchia; family Ascidiidae; genus Ascidia; species Ascidia mentula. The sequence goes on along the minus strand of NC_138568.1, from coordinate 15,214,304 downwards.
ATAATAGCTGTTCCTAATGTGCCAATAAATAAGGTGTTGACCATCAAGTGATAACCAAATTCTAAGATTATTTTAACTCTTTTAGCGTGACGAACAGCTGGGATCTCACCAGGGAAGAATTATGTATATTGAAATAGTAAATTTGGAAAAAAAGTTTTTGAGACAGCTTGTTTAACCAGATTTTTATATACACTTTTCAAAAATATACTGATATTTTCGTAAAACTTTTTCACCTTATGTATGAACGGTTGAAGTTTTCAGGATAGGTGGAAAAGTTAGCCGGTTTCTCATCACTTTCGTCAACGCAATCTACATCACCATCACAAAACCACGAGGCATAAACCTCGTCCCCATTATCGCAAGTGAATTCTGCACAAAACATTATTTAACACGCAATCGATAATAATTAAAGTGTTATATGTCCACTGGAAACCTAATTCCTAACATGTAGCTGTTAAACCAAAAATCTATTCCCTCAATGATGTCTTTTTTTGCATCCCGCCCCAAGCTTTTTTGTCGAGTTCGTAATTCTTTTTCAGAGAAAAGCTATTTTTGTCTTGTAGTGACCTAATGCATATAATTCCTCAAGTAGCCCAGTTTCTATTCAAGTCGTGGTGACAAGTTTAAAACATGCCATGTGGTTTTAAGTGGCAACAAAAAATAATTCAGGTAACAAGGAGATTAATGCCATTGTCATGGAATGTCAACTAGGACATCTAAACTTTAATTAAAGAACTATCAACCGGTAAGGGGTGGCAGTTTGACAGACGATATCACAATATTTCTGTGTTCTTTTTGTTGTATATAAGCTTCCCAGGTGAAAAGCGTAAAATAACACTTATTTTAATATACATTGATTCACAATGAAAATTAACCAATAATTTTGCATTAAAGTTATGCAAAGCGAAATTATTTTATTAGTCAACAGAAACTATTTGCTCTTTGCATTGGCGCTTATTCAATGCACTCAAAACACAACGCTTACTCGGGATAGACTGTGTGGCATCGAGTTTGATGAACAAGAACAAACTTCCAGCGACAACCATCTCAAAGAGATATCTTGTAAAAAAGACACAACCAGTATAAGTGTAATATTAATTATCTTTTGAGTCCCGTATATAATTAAATCAGAATAGAATGAATGACCAAACGCTAGATTGCAACGCAGGCAGCCCTAAGGAAACAGTTTACGCAATCACATCAACTAGCACTTAACAGTTCACATGGGAAACTGGATTTACTTTATAATTTATCTTGGTAATTATCTGGTCGTTGCATTGTTATTGTGCATTTTTCACCTCGTATATTCGTGATTAGGAAACACTCGATAATTGGCAGAGAAAAGAGTTCATACAAGTATACTATGATTGTGGTTTACCTTGTCCTCATTTTTTCTTTTTTTAGTTCGCCTTGAGCCTTGTCAACCAACCACCGGTTTCTGCATCACACAGTCAAACAAGTTTGCAAAAAGCACTGTTCAACAAAATCCCCACTAAATAAGCTGGGAAATTTATTCAACTCGTTTCTTTTTTTCTTTTTTAAGCTTTCTAAACTAATTCACATAAAATGGTAAAATATACTAAAGGTATATCCAAAAATAACGGGCTCGCAATACAGACTATATAAAAAAACACCGTTTGCTCCGTGTTGCTGCGATGTTATTTAATATGGAGAAATGCAACAATCTTTCGCTTTAAAACACCTGCTTACCCTGTAGCAGCTCATTAACATATAATTAAACTATATGCCTACCATATTCAACTCAAAGAGTTACTTTTGATGTGCAGCTGTGCGCACGTGAACAGTTTTTTGCAGAAGTTGCTGACCGTTGTGGGATGTCGCGTGTCAAAAAAGAAATAGCTTTCATACCTGTCAATCATATTGTGACTAACCTTACGATGATGGAAATACTTGAATGCGGGGAAGGAAGCATGGAAAAAGTTGTCACTCATGTTACAGTTGAGGAGGAAGAGTGTTAGCCTAAATTTAAATCTTATGGAGAACGGAGAGAGTGATTTTTTTAAGGTTTCAAGTGGAATCTTGCCGAGAGCACTTCGCATTACGATGGATTTACCATTAACATATTGAAAACAAAGAAACAATTAAGTTATGGTTAGTAAGTTAAAAAAAATGCAATAACATTAACACTTGCATTTCAACTGTCGTTACAAGATTTTGCCACTGCTAAGTTCACATACGTTTTTGGTGTGATGTACAAATTACCTCAAGACACAAATGCCCGACACAATTGTGGGCAAACGCCTGATGAAGTTGTCAATCAAAATCAACAACATCCTGACTAATACACGCCTTCCAGAACCGCAATAAGGTTTGATACGTTAATTGCCAAATCCATTTATAGTCAGTAGATGTGTTGCCGTTTGAATAAACACAAATACATCCATAAAAAACGATGTACTTTCAAACGATGAAACTTGTTTGGAAGAAGGTTTACAATTCATGACACCAAGTCGGTTTTGATTCAAGTGACCCCTTTGGGTTTACAAACCCCCTATATGTTTTGTATACAGGTAACCATGGCGACTGTTAGTGCCATCCAGCGGCGTATTAAAGAGTCACTTTCAATCGAACTGCAAAAACCGAAACATTCTTGTTCCAAATTGTTACAGTGTAACGTTTGTTTTTTTGCAACACTTTGATTCGAACCGGCAGCAAAACTTTAAAATTAAATGTCATTTTGTGTTAAATTGTAAATTTTGATTACTTCACGTACGTGCGTGCGCATATGGTATTTTGAATTAATCACTTCGCTCTATCCGACATATGGGTTAATCTCTGAAATATGTGTAAATCGGCTTTGGGTTTTAATGTCACAACGACGTTTTTTAATAATCCGTCCATAGCATTTTTTCTCATTTCTATGATATTTTTAATATAGCCATGGCCTTTAAGCTAAAAGGGAGATGGAGAAAGAATATAAAGAACGGATATAGAGAACTCACTGAGCGAAGAGGCCCAAGTTACGCGCACACTGTAAGAAAAATCGTGGGGAGAATGCTGCATTGAGTGCTTCCGCGTAGTTATTTAAGGTATGTGTTGTCGTTTGTTTTTGCGCTAATTAAAAGTTCGCAAAGGCAGTTCTCGGCAGATGTTTTTAATAGTCTTAGGAGTCAGATAAACGGCGAGTATGTTCTCTATGCAAACCCGGTCCCTGCAAACCTCACGTTGTTCAGGTAAAAATCTCAGTCCGTTTTTCGATCTGATGTATGTGTCCTTTACATAACTAATTTTAAAAACAATCCTAATGAAATGTGGACATACAGGGATGAGGTTTATTGACGGTTAACCAATACATCTAGACATAGCCCACCAACAGTCATGACATCATAAATACACAACTGCGCAAAAGCATCCAACAGACCAACAAATAATGGTAAAGTTAAATATTACTGCTTGTAATGACCAAAACTGTTACAAAAGTAAATGCGATAATAGTTTTCTCAGTACAATACAAGGATATTTAACATATAAGTTTAAATGTCACACATGGCGGTCACGAATCAAACACACCAGCAAAATTTCAGCAAAATAAACATTAATTTGAAAACATTTCAAAACATGGGTGCAAAGTATCTGGAGTTAAATATTCTGAATAAAAAGGCCAAAGCTAAAATGCTGTTCATCATAATGCTGGTAAAATTTCAAAACATGCTTGGCGAATATTTATGATAAACTTTGCGCTGTCACGTTGAGCGAATGTTGGTGAAATAAACATTCACCTATTTTGCAAGTCCTTTGTTGTATTTATATCTTTCCAGAATAACCTTGATGGCGTATTTTCTCGATCCTTGGTGAGCTTCATTTGCATTGTTGTTTACTTTACGTGCTCTCTTGGTTTTAAGGTACTTTCCCCTGATCCATTTGACCAGTTGACGAATGTTCGGAATAATGTTCATTGGTGGAGGAAGAACGTTTTCCCTCCGAATAAATCGAAGCCAAACTGCCGTCCGGTGAAGTTTCCATTCCACTTCAGCGTTGGCGCTCGTCTGTTCGTAACTTCGCGACATCATGGCAATCAACATGTTGATCAAAACAATGAGAACAACAACGTGATATACAGTCACAAGCGACCAAGCGAACCCTTCAGTTACGAAGTGTTTACCAGAAAGCGATATAAGAGACAAGTCAAGGTACCCAAAAATTGTCCAATACAGTGACCATAGTGAACTGCCGATATCAGTAAACAGAACACTTTTGTTGCAATTCGAAGCAGTAGAATTATTTGCAACACAAAGCAGTTGTCTGCCAGGATTTGTGCCATAATACCAATACAACTCACTGAGACTTAGAGCAAAAGCAACCACGACAAGTGCGAATATGAAAAGGAATTCGAGGATATTGGTTACCATTCTGGCTAATGACAATTGTAGGGGGCCAAGTCTACGAATTGTTCTGATCGAATTAAAAACACGGAGACACACAAAGATATAAGCCCAAGAAAGCAGAGCTTCAGAAATAAGTATAAGTTCGTTTGGTTTCCATTCGTATCTCGGTGTTTTGATTACATTACTGTTGTGTTGAAAAAAATCCACTGCACTGTTTAAAATGAAAGGATTTAAAGATTATTTTGGACAGTCAACTAAATAACTAAAGAGTGTGCAACTTGCTGAATCACACGCCTTGTGCGTTCAAAGAAGGGAATAAAATGTATTCGTAATCAACGGTGTCGAAAAACCAACAGCGATTTTCGCAAAGGAATTTAGGTTTAGAACCGAAAATGCACAATCTTGATGCATAGCAGTGGTAGTGAATCTTTTTGGTTTAGGAGAGTCATGAAAGCTAAATATGTTTGTATTTCTGTGACAGCCATATAATATTTTTCAACATTTGTTAATTAACTTCAATCGACCGAAATAACGCTTGCAATTTCTTAGCACGATTGTTTACGTTATAGAAAATTGTATAGCATTAAATGGCTGTGTACCAGTAATTATGTCACTGGTTTATATCTTGAATTGAGTGCAATGGTTTGTCATTGCTCTTCCTCCGTCGCGCTTGCTTCTGGGTGGGTAAAATCAAAGCAAACTAACCTCAATATGGCGCTGGTGCTTAGCAATGTAAGTTGTGTGATATCATTTATATTCCACCAGTCTGAGAAGTATTTGGAAGGGCCGTGTATTTTTAATTCAACGAATTCTTGACTCCATTTTCCGATTATCCACAAGAGCATCAACCATTGAACTGGAGTAGGAGGCGATCCTTAAAAAATAATTGTAAAAGCGACAACATGGCGGAACAGGGCAATTTCATCGGCATACCCAGATAATCGTTTTCAACAGATCGTGTTGCAACGTTGATGACCACCAAAACAACAAAGGATAAATCCGATATAAGGTGACAAGCAAATGCCACTGCTGGTTGTTTTATAAGCTCTGTAAAGGATCAAGTATTTTAAAATATATTGGTTCACATCGGGACTGAAATGGGAACTGCTTACTTCCAATCCAAATATTTGGGACAGTCAAATAAAACAGAGACAGAAAAGGAAAAAGCAATCCGACAAAAAAGTTGATTAAAATCCATTTAATCATATTTCCTTGGTGCATATACCTTGCCCCCTTGTAGTTCATGTAATCGATGCATTGCTGGAAAAAAAGTTTTGTTATTACATTGATAATGAATAGACGTAGGATGGAATTGATTACAAACCTGTGTGTTGCTATGAGTTACGAAATTTAATAACCGCATGTCGACCGAACGGTCAAGAATTTGCATCTTTTTACGTGACTTCGCATTATCATTTTGTTTACTTCCATCCTGGCGAATTTCAATGTCGTCGAACTCTTTAACAACTCTTCCTAATCGCTGTATAGGTTTTGATGTGTCCAGGTTTGCGACTTCACATTGAAAAAGGCAGAGCAGGCCATCAGACGAGCGAATCTGTACAAGCATCGTTTTTATGTTTGGTTTTTTTTTATACGGACGTAAACTGCAGATTACCTCATCTAAAAGAGCGCACATATAACTTTCAACTTCACGTTCTAACTCGGCATAAAACTGACTGTGTGCTGGTTCCATTTTGGCATTTTCTCGTATTGTTGTTATCAAATCCATGGAATGTTGGAATGGATCAATACCAAATTTCTATCCAATTCAGCCAAAACAGTAAACGTATGTACGGTATTGTATCGCCAACAAAGTGTACCATAAATTAATTTAATGCTTTCTTTTCGATTACTTTATGTTACCTCAGCTAGCACTGTAATATAGGCTGCGCTTGATTTTGCTTGGCACATTATTTTCCTATCATTTGCTGACTCCCAGAAAACCCCGTCATATGTGCATTTTTCCTGTGTCAAATAATGGATGTAATTTGTAATGTTTTTTTAATAAAAGAAAGGTTAGAAACAATCTTGAAACAGAATTGGGTTTCGCGATGTCGCAACTCATGTAAGCTTATAAAATAATCTATTGTGTAGAATGTATGGCACGCAGCTCCTACCTCCAGTTTATATCCATGCTCGATCAATAGTTTCAGAATGTAATACTTGTTACAATGTGCAGCAAGGACAACCGGACCGAATCCAGGAAAGTAATAATCGCTCGATGGAAGTGTGGGAGTCTGAATACCGCGTTTGTATTCAGATTCTAGAATTAATTCAACGCCTTCCACGAAATCTTGCTTGATGGCATGTAAAAGGGACCACTCCAAATTTACCTATTTTTTGGGACAAAAATATTCTTTACACTTTGGCACTTTTGTGTTTGTTTTTTTGTTGAAAAAACTGCGCTTTTGGAGAGACGTTAAAAGGGTTATGGCGCAGCATTTCTGCATAAATTGTGTGTGTCTGTATGTGTGATCTACGTATGTAACTTATGCCCAATTCAAACCTCCATTTTCAGAAGAAGTTTGCAAGCTTTGACTGATCGGTTGTTGATGGCAATTCTTAGGGCTGTCCGTCCTTCTTGATCAGTGTAATTTACATCGGGAATTACATCGGGAATTAGATTCCTTCCAGGCAATAGATAACTAACACTGATTTCTCCTCGCGTAGTGGTTTCAACCTTCAAGCGATCTGCTTTCACATCCGCAATGTATTGTTTGCTTATCCTGAAGATGCAAGACTCTTGCAAAATAAAAAGCTATGTTGTTGAATAATGTTGTCACTTACTTTTCCTTTATAGTTGTTTCATCGTCTTGATCCTTGTTCTCACTAGAAGCTGTACAAAATATCGTTTAAAGACACTTGTTGACTCCCAGTGTAAAGGAAAGCACACAGTAAAGGCAAAATAATCTGGGATCGAATCCCGTTGTCATTAAAAACAGATAAGTAAACGCAGTTAAGTGGTTTAGGTCAAAGCATTAAAGCACGCATGCTCTATTTCCCAATCCTATGTTTTTGTGATGGTGATTTTCCAATTAATCAAACAAACAAACCTGAAATGAACGTACCTGGTCTTCCTGGTATTTCGGCTGGATTTGGAGAACTTTCGTACTTGGTGGTCCTTCTAGGGTGTACTGGGGATGGTGGTTGATAAATTTCCACAAAGCTTGAAGAACGTTCATATTTAGGAAACATTCGCGGTCCTGCTGGTTTTGGTGGTTCATAAATTTCCACAAAGCTTGAAGAACGTTCATATTTAGGAAACATTCGCGGTCCTGCTGGTCTTGGCGGTTCATAAATTTCCACAAAGCTTGAAGAACGTTGGTATTGAGGAAACATTTGCGGTCCTGCTGGTCTTGGTGGTTCATGAATTTCTGCAGAGCTTGTAAAACGTACGTTCTTGGGTATCCTTTCGTTTTTTTTCGAGGATAGCGGTATATCATGTTCGTCAGAACTTGGAGGACTTTCGTTCTTGGGAGACATTCGTGGTCTTGTTGATCTTAGTAGTTTATAAATTTCGGCAGTACTTGGATAACTTTCGTTTATGGGTATGCTTTCGGGGTTTTCCGGGGATAGCTGTATAAAATCTTCGTCAGGACTTGGAGGACTTTCGTACGTGGAAGACATTCGTGGTCTTTTTGGTCTTGGTGATTCATGAATTTCGGCAGTACTTGGAGAACTTACATACTTGGGAGTCCGTTCGGGATTTACTGTGGGTGGCGGTTCATGAATTTCGGCTGAGCTTGAAAAACGTTCGTTCATGGGTATCCTTTCGAGGATTTCCTGGGATAGCGGTATATCATATTCGTCAGGACTTGGAGGTCTTTCATACTTGGGAGGCATTCGCGGTATTGCTGGTCTTGGTGGTTCATTAATTTCCGCAGAGCTTGAAAAACGTTCGTTCATGGGTATCCTTTCGGGGTTTTCCTGGGATAGCGGTACAAAATCTTCTTCAGGACTTGGAGGATTATCATAAATGGGAGGCATTCGCGGCCTTTCTGGTCTTGGCGGTTCATTAATTTCGGCTGAGCTTGAAAAACGTTCGTTCATGGGTATCCTTTCGGGGTTTTCCGGGAATAGCGGTATATAATCTTCGTCAGGACTAGGAGGATTGTCATACTTGGGAGGCATTGGCGGCCTTTCTGGTCTTGGCGGTTCATTAATTTCAGCAGAGCTTGAAAAACGTTCGTTCAAGGGTACCCTTTCGAGGTTTTCCTGGGATATCGGTATATCATATTCGTCAGGAATCGGAAGTTTTTCATACTTGGGAGGCATTCGCGGTATTGCTGGTCTTGGCGGTTCATTAATTTCCGCAGAGCTTGAAAAACGTTCGTTCATGGGTATCCTTTCGGGGTTTTCGGGGGATAGCGGTATACAATCTTCGTCAGAACTTGGAGGACTTTCGTACTTGGGAAACCTTCTAGGGTTTACTGGTCTTGGTGGTTGATTAATTTCGGCAGTACTTGGAGAACTTACGTAATTGGGAGTCCGTTCGGGATTTACTGGGGGGTGGCGGTTCATGAATTTCGGCTGGACTTGGAGAACTTTGGTAAATAGGGATCATGTTTTTGTGGCAATTTTAACTGTAAAACTCATTGAGTTCGTTCATGTATTTTCTTTACTAACCTGTAAACACAATATCGTTAGGTGTAAAATTAACTCAAAAGGTTTTTTCTACTTGAAATTTGAGATCTTTGTTTTCAACGAATTTGCGACCTTCCAGATAGTTGAACAGCCTATCATTGAACACTAACGAAACAAGAACCACCAAAAAAACTAACATTTGCACAGTTAAACGACGAAGTGCAAATAATTGCTGATCCTAGCGGAGAATCTTTAACTCGTCACATGTTTATAATATTAACATCCATATACATAGGTCGAATTTCTAAGACGACCAAAACGGATTCTCTATTGCAGGCTTGCAAGGAGTATTTCTAACATTACCGGTATTAAACGATAGAACTCAAACTGCATGACAGAAAATGCGACCTTTAGTAAAAGTAATTGACAAACATAGTTAAAAACGAACCAAATAACTTTTTTTGATGTTTGTGTTCCGCAATGGAAGCTTCAAATGCCCATACAGCCAATGTGTTTCCCTGTATCATTTACTACAAAATAACTTTTCCGGTGGGTAAAATCAGCATTGTGTTAAATGTCAATTTAATGCCGCGTTTCCACCTCGCGGTTTGGAAAGCAAAAATGAGTCAGTTGCTGTATTTAAATGCACAGCACAAACTGTAGATACAAAGTATGTCTCATTCGGTACGTTTGATCGTACCGCAGTCGCACGCAAACTCTAATAACGTGTTTCCTCATGACGTCACAAGAATGTGTTGGATTTGAGAGCATTGCGCAAAGCCTGTGAAAAAGGCTTCTCACTGTATTTTTACTTTCTAGTCCGGTTTGCTGGTAAAGAGTTTGAATGCGTGACAAACAAAAGCCTGCACCAAAACCCAAGAAGAAGACATTGAATTAGCTTTATTGGCAGAAATCTCGAATACATCCCATGCAGAGGTTAAACACTATCTTCAACAAACCTAAATATAGCTGGAAACGTTCACAGAAGGAAATTGTCTGGACAAAGAAGTTATACAAAAAAATACCCATTTAAAAGTAAATTATGTGTATTTGTACCACTTAAACAACAGTTGTTTTGTTATGCGTAGTGATACATGGATTACTCTTGATGTTGGTTTTGACAGACATAAAATGTTCTCAAGAAATTGAATATTGGACATTGCTACACAAACGATTGCAATAAACAACAAATAAACCAGTGGCCAAAAGCAAAAAACAATAACATTCTTGACAACTACAGGATGTTCCACATTCTACAAAATATTTACAAATACAAATCCTGGTAAAACAACGATTGTAGACAAATCAAACAACAAAGAATGCTAAAAGTTAAGCCTCCAACACTACCAATAACAAAAGTAACAACTACAAATAAGAACAACAACAGCCACAACTAATGACTATTACTAAAGCTCCAATAACTGAAAGAGTGACCACTTCAACCAAAGCTAGATCACCAACATCAACGAGAGTAATGACTAAATCTGGGGAACCAACAACATAAAATTCCACCAATGACCAACAAGAACTAAAACTCCGCTTTAAGAAGGCATGTTCCAATATTAAAAAGTTGTTGTTACTCCCATACACTTTAAGTGCGTAAATAACGGTCGCATGTCACGTTAACACTGACTTCCGTTATGTCAGTTAACCGTGAGACGTCGTACGAAGCAAAGCTTTACCCCCAGGCAATTCTATACTTTTTGCACTACGATTACCACGCGCTTGTGTTCCTTTAGCTTACAGTGACGTAATCGTTAGCAAAATTAACCACAGCCAGACTGTGAGGTGTCAATGAATTATCGAACTAAAAATTTAGAAGATGTATAAACGTGGAAAAGTTTAATAGCTGGCTACACATCATTTAAAACACACAGCTATCAAAAGTGTGTTGGTTGGGAATGTTCAAAACCCAATGGCTAATTAAACTTGATGTTATCGTTTATTAACGTTTATTGACCCCCACTTCGTTTCAAATTTTTCTGGCTATACCTTGCACTGCGTTTGAGTAGATTAGCTATACCTTGCACTGTGTCCACGATAGGTAGCCTTGTTAAAGGTCAGATATAGTATATACCTTGCACTGTAACCACAATAGGTTACTTTGTTGAATGGTTAGAGTAGATTAGCTATACCTTGCACAGCATCGACGATAGGTAACTTTGTTAAACGTTGAAGTATATTCACTACACCTTTCACTCTTCCACGATAGGTAGCTTTCTTAAAACGTTAGAGTCGATTGGCTATACCTTGCATAGCGTCCATGTTAGGTAGCTTTATTAAAGCGTTAGAGTGCATTAGCTATACCTTGCACTTTGTCCACGGGAGGTAGCTTCAAAACTGCATGCAACGAAATGCGACCTTGAGTAAACGTATTTGACCAAACATTGTTAAAAACGAACAAAATAACTTTATTTGATGTTTGAGTTCCGGCAATGGAACCTACAAATGCCCATACAGTCAATTTGTTATCCTGTATCATTTACTACACAAACAATTTTCCGGTGGGTAAACTTATCTTATAATTGTGTTTAATTTCAATATAATGCCGCGATTCCATCTCACATTTTGGAAAGCAGTCGCGAGTTATTTGCTGTTTTTAAATGCACAGCACAAACTGTGGATACGAAGCCTGTCTCATTCGTCACGCTTGTTCGTATCGCAGTCACCCAGAAATCCCGACAACGTGTTTCCTCATGACGTCACAAGAATGTGTTGGATTCTAGAGCATTGCGCAAAGTCTGTGAAAAAGTCTTCTCACTGTATTTTTGCTTTCTAGTCCGGTTTGCTGGTAAACAGTTTGAATACATGACAAACAAACACCTGCACCAAAATCCAAGAAGAATTATTGACAGAAATCTCGAATACGTCCCATACAGTACGTTATAACACTATCTTCAACAAACCTAAATATAGCTGCAAATGTTCACTAAAGGAAATTGTCTGCACGCAGCAGTTGTGTAAAATAATACCCAATTAAAAGTAAATTATGCGTATTTGTACCACTTAAACAACAGTAGTTTTGTTATGCGTAGCGATATATGAGATCTCTTGACGTTAGTTTCGACAGACATAACATGTTTTCCACAAGTTGAATATTGGACATTGCTACACAAACGATTGCAATAAACTACCAATAAACCAGTGGCCCAAAGCAAAAAAACAATAACATTCTTGACAACTACAGGATGTTCCACACTCCATAAATTGTTTGCAACTACAAATCCTGGTGAAACAACGATTGTAAAGAAATCAAACAACAAAGAATACCAAAAGTTAAGCCTCCAACAATAACGACAACAGAATCGACGATAAACGAACCACTGACAACAACTGGGGTGACAACTACATTGAAAAATGACAACAGTAACAACTATTGTTTCAACAGCATTAATGGTTATGACTACATCTAAATCTCAGTTTACAACAGCAGCAACGACTACATCTGAAGCTCCAACAACAAAACGACCACCACAAAAAGCTCTAACATCTGAAATTCCAACAATAATCAGAGTAATATTTAGAAATGAAACTCCAACAACAAAATATATAACGACTATCACTGAAGCTCCAATAACTGAATGAGTGACCACTTCAACCAAAGCTTGATCACCAACAGCAACGAGAGTAATGACTAAATCTGGGGAACCAACAACATAAAATTCCACCAATGACCAACAAGAACTAAAACTCTAGGTTAAGAAGGCATGTTCCAATATTAAAAAGTTGTTGTTACTTCCATACACTTTAAGTGCGAAACAACGCTCCCGCGCAACGTTAATCACTGACTTCCGTTATGTCAGTTAACGGTGAGACGTCGAGCGAAGCAAAGCTTTGCCGCATGCAATTCTTTTCTGTTTACACTACGATTACCACGCGCTTGTGTTCCTTTAGATTACCGTGACGTAATCGTTCGCAAAATTAACCACAGCCAGACTGCTAGGTGTCAATGAATTATCAAACTAAAATCTTTGAAGATGTATAAACGTCAAAAAGCAAAATAGCTGGCTACATATCATTTAAAACACACTGCTATCAAAAGTGCATGTGTTGGTTGGGAAAGTTTAAAAACCAATGGCTAAATAGACTTGATTTTATCGTTCATTGACGTTTATTGACCCCCACTTCGATTCACATTTTCCTGGCTATACCTTGCACTTCGTTAGAGTTGATTAGCTATACCTTGCACTGTGTCCACGATAGGTAGCCTTTGTGAAGGTCAGAGGTATTATGTGCCTTGCACTGTAACCGCAATAGGTTACTTTGTTAAAGCGTTTGAGTAGACTAGCTATACCTTGCACTGTGTCCACGATAGGTAGCATTAAAACTGCATGCAACAAAATGCGACCTTGAGTAAACGTATTTGACCAAACATTGGTAAAAACGAACCAAATAACTTTTTGTGTTGTTTGAGTTCCGGCAATGGAACCTACAAATGCCCAAACAGTCAATTTGTTTTCCTGTATCATTTACCACAAAAACAATTTTCGGGTGGGTAAACTCAACTTAAAATTGTGTTTAATTTCAATTTAATGCCGCGTTTCCACCTCGCATTTTGGAAAGAAGTCGCGAGTTATTTGCTGTATTTAAATGCACAGCACAATCTCATTCGTTACGTTTGGTCGCATCGCAGTCACCCAGAAACCCCGACAGCGTGTTTCTTCATGACGTCACAAGAATGCGTTGGATTTGAGAGCATTGCGAAAAGCCTGTGAAAAAGTCTTCTCACTGTATTTTTGCTTTCTAGTCCGGTTTGCTGGTAAACAGTTTGAATACATGACAAACAAACACCTGCAACAAAATCCAAGAAGAATTATTGGCAGAAATCTCGAATACATCCCATACAGTACGTTAAACAGTATCTTCAACAAACCTAAATATAGCTGCAAATGTTCACTAAAGAAAATTTTCTGCCTGCAGCAGTTGTGTAAAATAATACCCAGCTAAAAGTAAATTATGTGTATTTGCCGATGAAAAAACAATAAACAACACCGGATCGGTGAACCAAGCCACCCTGGTGGGCTGTCGATCGATACCGTATCTGTAGTAGCTGAGTAAAACTTTTAAATCAATCTTTCAGACAGCTCTTTTAAAGATGTTTTTATTTTTGTCAGAAAAATATATTTCGCCCTGAAAAGGGCATCATCAGTTTCTGCAAAGTGTACAAAACAGCGTAAAATAACGAAGTAGAAGTCTGCCACATAAAGGAAAGTACCTTGATAAAAATTAAAAAAAATTAAAAAAATTAAAAATTAGATAATGCAAATAAAAACCTGGATATGTAAGAAAAGAACTAGTAACTGTAATGGAGAACTACAAAAAAAGTGTATACACAAGCCAAAATAAAGTTTTTAAGAAGATGCTTGCGGTGCAATTTGCTGCTTCCTTCGAACTATCGGAAGGGCATCGACTTAGACTTACTTTTGATACAACAATCCCGTAAAATTTCTAAGCAGTTACACTCTTATCACAATCAACGACGTGACAACTTTCGTCGCGATTGGCGGGATTTGCCAGAATACTCAAGAAGGTACCTTTCTAAATACAACATGACTGTCAAATACAAATTTATTGACCGGTACAATTGGCTTGCATTGAAACAAGCAAACCGCTATAATGTTGCACCCAGAAATTGTGGGAAATCAAATACCTCCAAGAACAAAAAGAGCAAAATAAGGTTCAAGCTACGCCAACAAAAACATTTCAATAAACAATTCAAAGATCGGGCAGACCGCATGATTCTGAACAAATCAAATTTTGCTTTGGAATCACATGACAAAACTCTTCTGATGCTTGGCCTAAATTTTGTACCTACGCCGAAGTGGAACGAAATCACACAACACACTGAATGGGTTAATGTCATCAGACATATCCGGCGAGTGGAGTGGCAAAGTTTGTACGAAGACGATGGGGAAATGGAAGACACAATTCCTACAAAACTTAAGATACCCAAGCTGAACCGACCTGAAAAAAGTGAACTAAGTGAAGAGGTTCAAACTTATGCAAGTTTGGTATTCGCAAAGGTTCGCAACATGGAAAGAGCTGCCAGGAGTCTATTTGTTAAACATAACAACCTACCTGAACACCTCAGGAAGAGCTTGCACAAATTAGTTAAACTGACCAGGGAAAATAAAATAACTATATGCAGAGCAGATAAAGATGGCAAAATTATCGTACTCAATTTCCAAGACTACATCACCGTAATGTCGAATCAATTCTCTTCTTTCGACATGTTGACGCTGACTCCTGCTAATGTAGGCGAGCGTATAAAGGCTATAAAACACACCTGCGATGACCTACTCATCAAGCTACACAAGCTTGGGGCACTGAGCGATAAAATGCTTTTCAATACGGCTGGAATTAAACAGCACGGGGCGGTCTATCGACATGTCTCCGGCCCCACAGCAAAGTTCTTTTCGTGTAGTGACCCTGGATACGCCTATCCCCTATTCAAGACACATAAACTTAGCCCCGAGGAATTGCTACACTGCAAAATTGAAGATATACCGGTAAGACTAGTCCAGGCTTCCAGTAACACCATAACCTCAAGAATTACTGCGTTTCTTGAAAGCATCCTGAATCCAGTTAGTGTGCTCTATTGCAAGGCGACCATCAATGAATATTGCAGAGACAGTAAGCAATATCTTGAGGAGCTCCATCACTGGAAGCAATCCAATGCCCAACACATCAACATTACTTCACGGCACCACGAACTGTATATTGTAGCGGGTGATGTGAAAGCTTTGTATCCGAATCTCCCCAGGGCCATTATATCTCAATCATTGAAAGCGGCATTGAAAGGACACTCTAACTTCAACACACAGGCAAGAAATACCCTAATTGAATTATCAATGTTTTGCATAAACAATGCCTTACTGCGTAATGCAGACCACTTTTACAAACAGAAAGAAGGCATCGTAACTGGTGAAAACAACTCTGTATCTATAGCCAACATTGCTGTACATTACATAGTCTGCGGAGCAGCCACTGAAATTGCAAAGGCCCAAATTTTTAGGCGATTTATTGATGATATTGTTTGGGTATCGTTTGGTGCTACAACTACTACTGCCATACGACATAAATTGGCTCAGTGTTTTGCACTAGCTGGGTTACAGCTAACTTTCCGACAGGCCACTACTGCTGAACAACCTTCCTGTGTGGAATTCCTTGATTTGTGCCATGTATCTGATCCGGCGTCAATGGCAGGTTTTAAAACCACTAACTACATAAAACCTACTGCCCTTGATCGGTGCTTCTTGAATGGACGTTCACATCATCCAGTGCACGTATTTAAATCCATCGTCTTCTCAGAAGCTATACGTATGCGCCGGTTAAATGAACATGACGAGGACTACATAGATGCATTAAAGTCGCTACACGACAAAGCACACAAATCAGGCTTCCCCGCCAAGATGACGCGAGATGTCTTAGCCACAGCCAGTAAATGGAAATCCAGATTTTTCTGTGAAAAAACGGTGGACAAGGCAACGAAGTCGCGCAAACTCATTTGGGCCACGGTTTTCCCAAACATTCTAAGACTGTCGCCCAAGGAAATGCATCTACAGAACAATGCAACTATTGTTTATAGAAGAGGGCAAACTATTTCACAGCAACTGTGCAAATACAGAAACATAGCGCATCAAACAAAACATTCAGAGAGTGGCCAATCTGCTCCGTGTGGTCATTGCGCTTTGTGTGGCCACTATGGCCAACACGAGTCAATGGTAAAAACATCCGACGTTCTGTGCACCCCCACAGGTACAATCAAGTTACATCAGCGGCTAACCTGTCGCGACTTCGGTATTTACGTGGCGTCATGTAAAGAATGTGGGGCTCAGTACGTTGGTCAGACAAAAAACCGCTTCTCCACACGATGGAATATGCACAGATCCACGTGGAATAAGTTTCAATGCCTACCGAATAATGACGCCACAGCATTAGGCAACCACTTCAAAACAAAGCATACTCATCTTTTCCACCAGAAACCCTCATTATCACGCTGTTACAGTGTGACATTCGTGCACAAACCGTCTGCAGAGAATTTGGATATATATGAGGATATGTGGTTGCATAGGACACGGGCACAGATCAACGTGCAGAGTATGATCACACCTGTATGCAAATAGTATATTTGCAATGTGCCTTGTTTGTTTTCAATTGCTCTTCGTGTTTTGCTGTAGCGTTTTATGTCGTCACGATTGTGTGGCACTGCCAACAATCATTGTCCGCCTAAAGGCTCAAAAGTTCGAACCTCGTGTTCCCTTCTTTGTAGTGTTTTTTCCTCTTTACGGTTCGTTGCATTTTTTGGCGTCGTATATCGTGTGACGTGTACATTCAGATGTTGGACTTGCTCGCGAGTTTTGTCAGGTTTTGGGCGACATATTTTTTGTTGGAATTATACTGGCAGTCAGTTACTAGTTCTTTTCTTACATATCCAGGTTTTTATTTGCATTATCTAATTTTTAATTTTTTTAATTTTTTTTAATTTTTATCAAGGTACTTTCCTTTATGTGGCAGACTTCTACTTCGTTATTTTACGCTGTTTTGTACACTTTGCAGAAACTGATGATGCCCTTTTCAGGGCGAAATATATTTTTCTGACAAAAATAAAAACATCTTTAAAAGAGCTGTCTGAAAGATTGATTTAAAAGTTTTACTCAGCTATTATGTGTATTTGTACCACTTAAACAACAGTAGTTTTGTTATGCGTAGTGATATATGGATTACTCTTGATGTTGCTTTTGACAGACATAAAATTTTCTCCAGAAATTGAATATTGGACATTTGCAACACAAACTGTTTTTCACCAGAAGAACGACAGATTCATAATTCATTATGACACCTGGTACTCACAACCCATTTTCAGTTTTTAAACGAACCACTGACAACAACTGGGGTAACAACTACATTTGAAAATGACAACAGTAACATCTAAAGTTTCAACAGTGTTAAGGGCAATGACTACAACTTAATTTTGATTTTCAACAGCAGCAAAGATAACACCCGAAGCTCTAACAACAAAACGATCATAACAAAAAGCTGCAACAAATAAAATTCCAACAAAAATGAGAGCAATATTTTTGTAGAACTATCACTAAAGCTCTAATTACAGAAAGAATAACTGTTACAACCAAAGCGTAATCACTAACAGCATTGAGTTTAATGACAACATAAAATGCCATTACTGACCAACCAGAACTAAAACTCTGTGTTAGGAAAGCATGTTCTAATACTAAAAAGTTTTGATCTCATACACTTTAAGTTCCGCGTAAACAACGCACGCACGTCACGTTCTTCTCCGACTTCCGTTATGTCAGTTAACCGTGAGACGTCGTGCGAAATAAAACTTTACCCCATGTAAATCCCATGTGTTTACACTACGATTACCACGCGCTTGTGTTACTTTAGCTTACAGTGACGTAATCGTTAGCAAAATATCCACAGCCGGACTGCGAGGTGTCAATGAATTATCAAATTATAATTTAGAAGATGTATAAACGTAAAAAAGCATAATAGCTGGCTACATATCATTTAAAACACACTGCTATGAAAAATGTGTTGGTTGGGAAAGTTCAAAACCCAATGGCTAATTAAATTTGCTAACGTTTATTAACGGTAATTGACTCCGACTTCGCTTCATATTTCTTTGTTTGGGCACAGTAGTAAGTAGTTTAAGTTTTGTACTTTTACAAACGTATGTGATCTGAGATAGCATACACCTGGCACTGTGTCCACGATATGTAGCTATATTAAACTTTAGAGAATATTAGCAATAACTGTGTCCCCGATAGGATAGCTTCATTAAACGTTAAAGTATATTCGCAATTACTTGCACTGTAGCCACGATACGTAGCTTTGTTGATAACCTTGATGGTTTTATCCGTGTCTATGTGATTTTGTTTCATTAGTGAATCGTTCATATGTCTAGTTGTTTTGGGGGACAAAATACACAGAATTTAAATTCATTTCATTTGAGTTTCGTCAGTGATTTATGCAAATTTGTGTTGTTACACGAGAGACATTCACACAAAGCAATAGCACTCTTTCCGGAAGTTTACCAATGGCGAATTTTAGTAAATGAATTACCTAATGTAGCTAAACAAGAAAACATGTTAGCAGCGCGAATGGCCGGTATTGTAACCGAACCTTGTTCATATGAAAAGCTAATTTTCACTTTCGGTTTCAGGTTGACGATCAGCGAAGTTACTTGAAGCTCACTGATTACTATCAACAATAAAAACTCGAGAGCAAGCAGAAACTTAGACAATGGATTTTACTTGTTCCCAGCTCAGCAATTTCAGAAACGACTTCCAAGGATTAAATGCCGAAGATCCTATTTATGAAGTTGATGATTGTTTCGTGTCCATCACACAATCCTCGGATATATGAAAGGTTTCGCAGCTTAATATAAATTTGTCTTCCCTGATCAGAATAGCTTGGCTAAAATTTAAACGCTGTGTCACAGGATTAGTTAGTTATAATGTATATAATATTACACTGTGCTGCGGTCACATGTGAGTTTCTTATGCAAGTCCTAGCATTTTACCTTTTTTTTAGTCACAGAGTCACTTGTGTTTAGTATCAAACTTCGGAAGCACAGAAAAAAACACAGAGACGTGAAAGAACGGGAGAGAGAGAATGTCAGAGAGTACGCGCACTGTTTCGACCTGCAAGGTCACATCAGTGCAGCCTTTAGAGGGATTTTTATTGGTAAACGGAATCAAGGTTTTAAAATAGTTGAAATTAAACTGATAAACAATAACACCTGTAAAAGAAAAACAAAAAGTTAAACTGCACACATATAAACGCCAGTATCAACTAGGGAACCAGAGGGCGGTGGTAGACACAAGGAAGCGTACATTTGTAAAGGCATGATTAATTACATGCGCCCGTGTAAGCGTTGCGTTCGATCACCACACAGCTGGTGACAGTGGCACTGTGCTAGCTGTTACAATAGCGGGCACACTAATTTCCACTTTGTGGTACCCTGCGGTCTGTTGGGTGCCCTATACTGATTTTTTGGTCACTTTGTAAACCAACAAAAACTTCGTTTGACGTTAAAATTTCAATATTTTAATTTGTGGCAACGATACATTTCTTTTCTTCTTAAAATGCGAAACTTAGTGCTGAAATCTGTAGATCTGCATAAACTCTAATCAAATTGATGTGAATTCCAGGTAAATGATTCCCACACTGCCGAATGTAACCATCACGCTGTAAGGCATCGTCTACATACTCACTCCTGAGCAGTACATATTGAAGTAGATACATCGGCTGAGAAGATTAAACCTAATAACGTTTTTTTCTCAAACGCTGTTTGAGTGTGTCTACACTGTCAAATATGTAAAAATAGGGCACATATGCTGGTATACCATTTATGTTGTTGTACTACGTAAAGGTATTTTATAAAGTTCATTACTAATGATGTTGCCAAGCACGTTTTCAATGAGAATAGTCTCTTCGACAATAACAATATTAAAGGATGTTGATAAGTTACATATAAATATTGTTGCCAGGAGAGAGATTTTGTATTGAATACAAGGTTGACCAGAAACTGTTACAAAAGTAATAAGGATATTTAACATAATAGGGTAAATGTCACACATGAAAAAAAATTTCAACAAAATGAACTTGACAATTTCAAACATCTCAAAAAATGCTCGGCGAATGTGTTTGATATAGTGTGTACGGTCACGTTGAGCGTATGTTGGTAATACAAACATTCACCTATTTTGCAAGTCCTTTGTTGTATTTATATCTTTCCAGAATAACCTTGATGACGTATTTTCTCGATCCTTGGTGATTTACATTTGCATTGTTGTTTACTTGATGTACTTTCTTGGTTTTAAGGTACTTTCCCCTGATCCATTTTACCAGTTGAAGAATGTTCGGAATCATGTTCATTGGTGGAGGAAGAACGTTTTCCCTTCGAATAAATCGAAGCCAAACTGCCGTCCGGTGAAGTTTCCATTCCACTTCAGCGTTGGCGCTCGTCTGTTCGTAACTTCGCGACATCATGGCAATCAACATGTTGATCAAAACAATGAGAACAACAACGTGATATACAGTCACAAGCGACCAAGCGAACCCTTCAGTTACGAAGTGTTTTCCAGAAAGCGATATAAGAGACAAGTCAAGGTAGCCAAAAATTGTCCAATACAGTGACCATAGTGAACTGCCGATATCAGTAAACAGAACACGGTTGTTACAATTCGAAGCAGTAGAATTATTTGAAACACAAAGCAGTTGTCTGCCAGGATTTGTGCCATAATACCAATACAACTCACTGAGACTTAGAGCAAAAGCAACCACGACAAGTGCGAATATAAAAAGGAATTCGAGGATGTTGGTTACCATTCTGGCTAACGACAATTGCAGGGGGCCAAGTCTACGAATTGTTCTGATCGAATTAAAAACACGGAGACACACAAAGATATAAGCCCAAGAAAGCAGAGCTTCTGAAATAAGTTTAAATTCGTTTGGTTTCCATTCGTATCTCGGTGTTTTGATTACATTATTGTTGTGTTGAAAAAAATCCACTGCCCTGTTTAAAATGAAAGGATTTAAAGATTATTTTGGACAGTCAACTAAATAACTAAAAGGTGTGCAACTTGCTGAATTACACGCCTTATGCGTTCATAGAAGGGAATAAATTGTATTCGTAATCAACTTTGTCAAAAAACCAACAGCGATTTTCGCAAAGGAATGTCGGTTTTAAACCGAAAATGCACAGTTATGCTGTATAGCAGTGGTAGGGAACCTTTTTGATTTAGGAGAGTCATGAAAGCTAAATATTTTTAATTGTATTTTCGTGAGAGCCATATAATATTTTTCAACATCTGGTAATTAAGTTCAGGCGACCGAAATAACGCCTGCAATTTCTTAACACGATTGTTTACGTTGAAGAAAATTGTATAGCATTAAATGGCTGTGTACCAGTAATTATGTCACTGGTTTATATCTTGAATTAAGTGCAATGGTTTGTCATTGCTCTTCTGTCGTCGCACTTCGGTGTAAGTAAATTCATAGCAAACTTACCTTAGTATGGCGCTGGTGCTTAGCAATGTAAGTTGTGTGATATCATTTATATTCCACCAGTCCGAGAAGTATTTGGAAGGCCCATGGATTTTTAATTCAACAAATTCTTGACTCCATTTTCCGAATATCCACAAGAGCATCAACCATTGAACTGGTGTAGGAGGAGATCCTAAAAGTTTTAACCACGTTCAAACTGATCGTAAAAGCGACAATTTGGAGGTGTGTGCAGTTTCCTCGGCATACCTAGATAATCGTTTTCAACAGATCGTCTTGCGACGTTGATGACCACCAAAACAACAAAGGATAAATCCGAAAAAAGGTGACAAGCAAATGCTACTGCTGGTTGTTTTATAAGCTCTGTAATAGTTTCCAAAAGGATCGAGTATTACAAAATATAGTTGTTCACATCGGGACTAAAATGGGAACTGCTTACTTCCAATCCAAATATTTGGGATGGTCAAATAAAACAGAGACAGAAAAGGAAAAAGCAATCCGACGAAAAAGTTGATTAAAATCCATTTAATCATATTTCCTTGGTGCATGTACCTTGCCCCCTTGTAGTTCATGTAATCGATGCATTGCTGGATAAATGATTTGCAATTACACTAAAAATAGACCTAGGATGGAATTGATTACAAACCTGTGTGTTGCTATGAGTTAGGAAATTTAATAACCGCATGTCGACGGAACGGTCAAGAATTTGCATCTTTTTACGTGACTTCGCATTATCATTTTGTTTACTTCCATCCTGGCGAATTTCAATATCGTCGAACTCTTTGACAACTCTTCCCAATCGTTGTATGGGTTTTGATGTGTCCAGGTTTGCGACCTCACATTGAAAAAGGCAGAGCAGACCATCAGACGAGCGAATCTGGGCAAACATCGGTTTTATGTTTTTTTTTATATACGGACCTTAATTGCAGATTACCTCATCTAAAAGAGCGCACATATAACTTTCAACTTCACGTTCTAACTCGGCATAAAACTGACTGTGTGCTGGTTCCATTTTGGCATTTTCTCGTATTGTTGTTATCAAATCCATGGAATGTTGGAATGGATCAATACCAAACTTCTATCAAATCCAGCCAAAACAGTAAACGTATGAACGGTATTGTATCGCCAACAAAGTGTACCATAACTTTGTTTAATGCTTTCTTTTCAATTACTTTATATTACCTCAGCGAGTACTGTAGTATAGGCTGGGCTTGATTTTGCTTGACACATTATTTTCCTATCATTTGCTGACTCCCAGAAAACCCCGTCATATGTGCATTTTTCCTGTGTCAAATAATAAATGTCATTTGTAATGTTTTTTTAATAAAAGAAAGGTTAGAAACAATCTCGAAACAGAATTGGGTTTCGCGATGTCGCAACTCATGTAAGCTTTACAAATAATCTATTGTGTAGACTGTATGGCACGCAGCTCCTACCTCCAGTTTATATCCATGCTCAATCAATAGTTTCAGAATGTCGTACTTGTTACAATGTGCAGCAAGGACAACCGGACCGAATCCAGGAAAGTAATAATCGCTCGATGGAAGTGTGGGAGTCTGAATACCGCGTTGGTATTCAGATTCCAGAATTAATTCAACGCCTTCCACGAAATCTTGCTTGATCGCATGTAAAAGTGACCACTCTAAATTTACCTGTTTAAGACAAAACAAATCTTTACGTTTGTACTTTTGTGTTTGTTTTTTTCGTTGTTGAAAAAAACGCACTCATTGAGAGACTTTTAGAGGGTTATGGCGCAGCAATTCTACATAAATTGTGTGTATTTTTGTGTGTGTGTGTGATTTATGTATGTAACTTATGTCCAATTCAAACCTGCATTTCCAGAAGAAGTTTGCAAGCTTTGACTGATCGGTTGTTGATGGCAATTCTAAGGGCCGTCCGTCCTTCTTGATCAGTGTAATTTATATCGGGAATTAGATTTCTTCCAGGCAATAGATAAATAAAATTATCTTCTCCTCGTGTATTGGTTACAACATTTAGTCGATCTGCTTTCACATCCGCAATGTATTGATTGTTTATTCTGAAGATGCAAAACTCTTCCAAATAAAAAAGCTATATTGTGGAATAATGTTTTCACTTACTCTTCCATTCTAGTTGTTTCTTCGTATTTTTCGTCGTTCTCACTGGAAGCTGCAGAGTAACAAAAAATAGTTTTAATACAATTGTTGCCTCCCAAAAACACTATAGGATCGAGTCTGGTTTTGATTAAAACAGACAAGTAAATGCATAGTTGGTTTAGGTCAAAGCATTAAGCACGCATGCTCTATTTCAAAATCCATGGTTTTTGTGATGATGATTTGCCAATTAATAAAACAAACAAACCCGAAATGCTCGTACCTGGTTTAAGGATTTGCGGTTCGTGAATTTCGAAAGGACTTGGAGAACTTTCGTTCTTGGGGATCCTTGTAGGGTGTACTGGGGATGGTGGTTTATGAATTTCCGCAGTGCTTGAAGAACGATCGTATATAAGAAACATTCGAGGTCCTGTTGGTATTGGCGGTTCATGAATTTCCGCAGTGCTTGAAGAACGTTCGTTCATGGGTATCCTTTCCGGGTTTTCCGGGGATAGCGGTAAATCATATTCGTCAGGAGGACTATCGTAATCGGAAGGCATTCGCGGTATTGCTCGTCTTGGCGGTTTTTCGGGGGATAGCGGTACAGAATCTTCGTCAGAGGATAGCGGTATAGACTCGTCGTCAGAGGATAGCTTTAAAGACTCGTCGTCCGAACCCAGAGGAATTAGATACTTCGGAGGAATTCGCGGTATTGCTCGTCTTGGCGGTTTTCCGGGGGATAGCGGTACAGAATCTTCGTCAGAGGATAGCGGTATAGACTCGTCGTCAGAGGATAGCTTTAAAGACTCGTCGTCCGAACCCAGAGGAATTAGATACTTCGGAGGAATTCGCGGTATTGCTGGTCTTGGCGGTTGATTAATTTCGACAGTACTTGGAGAAATCGCGTACTTGGGAGTCCGTTCGGAATTTTTTGGGGGTGACGATTCATGAATTTCGGTTGGATTTGGAGAGCATTGGTATAATGGGTTCATGTTTTTGTGGCAATTTTAACTGTAAAACTGATTTAGATCGTTCATGTATTTTTTTTACAAACCTGTAAACACAATATCGCTAGGTGTAAAATTAACTCAAAAGCTTTCGTCCACTTGAAATTTAAAATATTTGTTTTCCACGTTTTTACGACCTTCCAAATAGTTCAACAGCAATAATTTCTGAAGTGATCATTTATACCTTTTCTTTTTTAATCCGCTTTTCAAAAGAAGTTTGAGCGAAACGAATTTCTGTAGCTTATCATTCAACACTAACAAAACAGGAACCACCAAAACATTTTTTCTGCAATTGGCGGAAACTAACACTTGTACAACAACGTGCAAATAATTACTGATCCTAGGGGAGAAACTTTAATTCCTCACATGTTTACGATATTAACATCCCTATACATAGGTAGAATTTGTAAGGTGACCGAAACATATTCTCTGTTGCAAGGATTATTCCCAACATTACCGGTATGAACCGATAAAATTCAAACTGCATGCCACGAAATGCGACCTTGAGTAAAAGTAATTGACAAACATTCTTAAAAACGAACCAAATAACTTCTTTTTATGTGCGAGTTCCGGTAATGGAGCTTCAAATGCCCATACAGCCAATTTGTTTCCCTGTATCATTTACTACAAAAACAACTTTTTCGGTGTGTAAACTCAACATTGTGTTAAATGTCAATTCAATGCCGCAATGCCACCTCCCAGTTTGGAAAGCAAAAAAGTCATTTGCAGTTTTTAAATGCACAGCGAAAACTGGAGATACAAAGTATGTCTCATTCGGTACGTTGGTCGTATCGCAGTCACCCACAAACCCTGTAACGTGATTTCTCATGACGTCACAAGAATGTGGCGGATTTGAGAGCATTGCGCAAAGTCTGTGAAAAAGGCTTCTCACTGTATTTTTACTTTCTATTCCTGTTTGCTGGTAAAGAGTTTGAATGCGTGACAAACACAAACCTGCACCAAAATCCAAGAAGAAGACATTGAAGTGGCTTTATTGGCAGAAATCCCGAATACATCCCATACAGAGGTTAAACACTATCTTCAACAAACCTAAATATAGCTGGAAACGTTCACTGAAGGAAATTGTCTGAACGAAGCAGTTTTATAGAATAATACCCAATTAAAAGTAAATTATGTGTATTTGTACCACTTAAACAACATTAGATTTGTTATGCGTAGTGATATATGGATTACTCTTGATGTAAGTTTTGACTGACATAAAATGTTCTCAAGAAATTGAATATAGGACATTGCTACACAAACGATTGCAATAAACTACAAATAAACCAGTGGCCCAAAGCAAAGAACAGTAACATTTTTGACAACTGCAGGATGTTCCACATTCCACAAATTATTTACAATCCTGGTGAAACAACGATTGTAGACAAATCAAACAACAAAGAATGCTAAAATTAAGCTTCTAACTCTAGCATTAACAAAAGCGACGACAAACGAGCCACTGACAACAACTGGGGTAACATCTACAAATAAAAACAACAACAGCAACAACTAATGACTATTACTAAAGCTCCAATAACTGAAAGAGTGACCACTTCAAACAAAGCTAGATCACCAACAGCAACGACGAGAGTGATGACTAAATCTGGGGAACCAACAACAAAAAAATCCACCAATGGCCAACAAGAACTAAAACTCTGCGTTAAGAAGGCATGTTCCCATTTTAAAAAGTTGTTGTTACTTCCATACGCTTTAAGTGCGTAAATAACGCTCCCACGTCACGTGAATCACTGACTTCCGTTATGTCAGTTAACCGTGAGACGTCGTGCGAAGCAAAGCTTTACCCCCAGGCAATTCTATTCTTTTTACACTACGATTACCACGCGCTTGTGTTCTCACCATATTTTTGCTTTCTAGTCCGGTTTGCTGGTAAAGAGTTTGAATGCGTGACAAACACAAACCTGCACCAAAATCCAAGAAGAAGTATTAGCAGAAATCTCGAAACGTCCCATACAGTAGGTTAAACACTATCTTCAACAAACCTAAATATAGCTGCAAATGTTCACTAAACGAAATTGTCTGCACGCAGCATTTGTGTAAAATAATACCCAGTCATATGTAAATTATGTGTATTTGTATCACTTAAACAACAGTTGTTTTGTTATGCGTAGTGATATATGGATATATCTTGATGTTGGTTTTGACAGACATAAAATGTTCTCAAGAAATTGAATATTGGACATTGCTACACAAACGATTGCAATAAACTACCAATAAACCAGTGGCCCAAAGCAAAAAAACAATAACATCCGTGACAACTACAGGATGTTGCACATTCTATAAATTATATACAACTACAAATCCTGGTGAAACAACGATTGTAGAGAAATCAAACAACAAAGAATGCTAAACGTTAAGCCTCCAACACTACCAATAACAAAATCGACGACAAACGAACTACTGACAACAACTGGGGTAACAACTACAATAAAAAATAACTACAGTAACAACCAAAGTTTCAACAGCATTAGGGGTATGACTACATCTAAATCTCAATTCACAACAGCAACAACGACTACATCTGTAGCTCAAACAAAAAATCGACCACAACAAAAAGCTTAACAACAGAAATTCCAACAAAAATAGGAGTAATATCTACACCTGAAACTCCAACAACAAAATATATAACGACTATCACTGAAGCTCCAATAACTGAAAGAGTGACTACTTCAACCAAAGCTTGATAACCAACATCAACGAGAGTGATGACTAAATCTGGGAAACCAACAACATAAAATTCCACTATTGACTAACAAGAACTAAAACTCTGCGTTAAGAGCGCATGTTCCAATATTAAAAAGTTGTTATTACTTCCATACACTTTAAGTGCGTAAATAACGCTCCCACGTCGCGTTAATCACTGACTTCCGTTATGTCAGTTAACGGTGAGACGTCGAGCGAAGCAAAGCTTTACCCCATGCAATTACCCTCTGTTTACACTACGAATTCCACGCACTTGTGTTCCTTTAGCTTACAGTGCATAATCGTTAGCAAAATTAACCACAGCCAGACTGTGAGGTGTCAATGAATTATCAAAGAAAAATCTTAGAAGATGTATAAACGTGAAAAAGTTTAATAGCTGGCCACATATCATTTAAAACACACAGCTATCAAAAGTGCATGTGTTGGTTGGGAAAGTTTGAAAACCAATGGCTAATTAAACTTGATGTTATCGTTTATTAACGTTTATTGACCCCACATAGCTTCATATTTTTCTAGCTATACCTTGCCCTGCGATAGAGTAGATTATCTATACCTTGCACTGTGTCCACAATAGGTAGCCTCGTTAAAGGTCAGATATAATATATACCTTGCACTGTAACCACAATACGTAGCTTTGTTAAAGCGTTATAGTAGAATAGCTATGCCTTGCACAGTCTCGACGATAGGTAACTTTGTTAAACATTGGAGTATATTCACTACACCCTTCACTGTTCTACGATAGGTACCTTTGTGATCGTAAGAGTGCGTTAGCTATACCTTGCACTGTGTCCATGGAGGTAGCTTTAAAACTGCATGCAAAGAAATGCGACCTTGAGTAAACGTATTTGACCAAACATTGTTAAAAACGAACCAAAAGTATTAGCAGAAATCTCGAATACGTCCCATACAGTAGGTTATGCACTATCTTCAACAAACCTAAATATAGTTGGAAACGTTCACTAAAGAAAATTGTCTATATAGTTGGAAACGTTCACTAAAGAAAAGTAAATTATGCGTATTTGTACCACTTAAACAACAGTTGTTTTGTTATGCGTAGTGGTATATGGATTACTTTTGATGTTGGTTTTGACAGACATAAAATGTTCTCAAGAAATTGAATATTGGACATTGCTACACAAACGATTGCAATAAGCTACCAATAAACCAGTGGCCCAAAGCAAAAAAACAAAAACATTCTTGACAACTACAGGATGTTCCACATTCTACAAATTATATACAACTACAAATCCTGGTGAAACAACGATGGTAGAGAAATCAAACAACAAAGAATACTAATCGTTAAGCCTCTAACACTACCAACAACAAAAGCGACGACAAACGAACCACTGAAAACAACTGGGGTAACAACTACAATTAAAAATGACTACAGTAACAACTAAAGTTTCAACAGCATTAATGGTTATGACTACATATAAATATCAATTTTCAACAGCAGCAACGACTACAAAAAGCTCCAACAAAAAATCGACCACAACAAAAAGCTCTAACAACTGAAATTCCAACAAAAATTGGAGTAATATCTACAACTGAACCTAATGCAACAAAATATATAACGACTATCACTGAAGCTCCAATAACTGAAAGAGTGACTACTTCAACCAAAGCTTGATCACCAACAGCAACGAGTGCGTAAATAAGGCTCCCTCGTCACGTTAATCACTGACTTCCGTTATGTCATATTAAAGGATGCTGGTAAGTGATATATAAATATTGTTGCCAGAAGAGACTTTTTGTATTGAATACAAAGATTTACGATGAGGCGATGTGTTACAGGAACCGACAGCATGTTACATTGGTTTTGGGAAGCAGTAGATATATTATGTTGGGTCATCGGCAATATCTGGAAATTACTACACCACGTGCGTCTACACCAACAAACGTGTGGGATTCGCACAATTGAATCACGATTTCCAAAATTACCCTGATCCCAAATGAAAGATATACGTTTGTATGTGGTTAATTAGAAAGTGGTGTATTCCTTGTACGGGAGGCTGTGTATTATTTCAATGTAAATATAGCGCAAAAGAACTTGCGATCACTTGTTGGCGTTTTTTCCCAAGTTTATCGCTTTCATTGTATCACGTATTCTTTTACGCCACGTTTATTTTCACCTTTTGTTATTTCACCTTCCACCTGCTTAGTCAAATATTTTGTGTTGATTTTTGTTTACGAAGTGTCTCCACCGCACGTTGATTTTATATCGCAGCGCTAGCTCCTTTCCTCTCACGTGACACGGGTAGGGCCAATGACTGGCAGGAGAAAAGAGAAAAACTGGGCTGACGATTTTGGCAGATTATGATTCGTCTGTGGTATTTTTAGAGTTTATATGAACAAGATGTTATCAAAACGGTTGTGCTGGAACAGGCTTGTGGTTGGCCGTGAATGCAGCGTCCTGAGAACCAAGGAGAGCATTTATTTAAGAAGCGTACCGATGTTTCGTATAAATGTTTTCATTAAAGTATCTTGCACTCAGATAAGTTGGTTGAAATAAACGTAGATTAAATGTCGACCTTACAAGTGAACTGATAGTTTAGTTGAGATGTATGTTGTGATGATTGAAGGTGGGTAAAAGTTATATATGTACAAAAAAGCCATATTATTGCAAAACTGCAGACACGCACTGGGTAAAAGTTAGTTACGAAAAACCGTTGTCATTTCCGGAGAGGTTGTTATGATGACGTCACTATATTCTAATTTGATCGATTATAGCATAAAATTGATGGAATTCAGGTTTGAATCAAGAGTAAAATTTGGTTTCAGTCAAGAGTTTTAAGAAAACATAATTTTTCCGCCACAGGAACCATTACTGTAACTTCTGAAGCCACTGTTCCAGTCATTTTTATCCGACCATCCGGTGAGGTTGCTTGCAGACTCGCACGATGCTCGCCTGATACCGATACTGACCTCCGGTAATATCGCATACTCGTCTGAGGAACACTTTGTTGCAGTGGAGCCCCTTTGTAATTGCGAAGTCGTAGGTTACATCGAGAGTATATCCATTATCTCGATCATGACAGGTGCTTGGATCACGGGCAAGTAGAATACTCCGTCTCGATTAATGAGGGATTGATCGAGAACGAAGAAGGACGTCGTAAAGTAGTTCCTCAAACAAACACGAGGGGAATGGGCGGACCAGACAGAGAGACGAGTAGAAGCAGATGAAGAGGTAAAAACATTGATGTCAATTAAAAGTACTAGTCATCACATGTTGAGTTTTTTATAATGCAGGATTCGAGATATTTTTTCGTGCTGTTGGTGTTCTGAAGCTATATATTCGAAGTTTCAAACAAGTAATGCAAAGTGGGGTAAACCGTAGTGCTGAAACAGACTCGTGGTTAGCCATTAGCGCAGCGTCTTGTGGACGTGGATGTAAGCGTTGTTTCGAGAAGTACAACACTTGCATTCACAAACCGAATAACCTTGACCGCCAAGTGAGGACCTGTGCAATGGTACAATCCTGCCTTATCATGCAAATGCAATAAAAACCTTTCTTTTGTAACAATAAAGTTTTTTTGTACCATAAAATTACGTAAAGTGTTTCACTCCATTTTTCCTATAGTAAGTATGTTAATGATTATGATTAAAAGACGAATATGACTTCGCTTGATAAGGCTTTTTTCGTGACCTGGGCTTCTATATTATTTTCTGCTGCGTTTTTTACGTTTCAAAAACCAAGGCTTATTTTGCATAAAGTTGCTTTGCTTTCAAATAATTTCATTCTTAAAGTAGCCTGTCTTCGCGTATCACCAAAATTTATTCTCCAAATACAAGTAATATTTATCAGCAATAATCCAGTTTTTTTAAATTATTTTTTTCCTAATTTTGATTTTTTTCCTCTTCAATATCTTCTACTATAGTTGGTGTCTCATCAACTTGTTGTGCCTTCTGAAGCTTATCTTTATACTTGCTGTTGAAGAATCCAATCTAAGCAACAGCATTTATATATTTTCAAGCCACCGTTATCTTGTATTTGCCGAGAGAAGTTAAACATAAGATTACTTACAATGATTAGCTAATTGTGTGTGACACTTGTGCTTTAACAATAATTTATTTATGAAATTCAAATCCGTATTTCTTTCACTTTTGATTAACTCACCTTCCAACATACCAACATCACTATTGACAGTAACGCTACTCCCCCGAGAATTGCACCAAGGATCGCCAAAATATCCGAGGTATCCCTCGACTGTGGTAGAGCATCTGGTGACTTGTTTGCTTTTATTGTGGTCGAAGCCTGGCGTCACAAATTCAACAACATTTAGCTGGAATTGACCACATTTAGATTTCTAACAAAAATAAGCGGAGTGCCTAACAGAGATATGTCACAACTATGTTGCAATGTTTTTGACACCAACAAGGAAAGTTAACAGGGCTTTGTTACCAGGGCAACGTAATTCTTCATAGGATAAACCGGTGATGACGAAATGTTTAGCATTACGCTAGAAGTCGGCGAACTTTCCACGTTGTTCTGCAAAAAGAACACCAAGAACGAAACAAAAAATGTTTGTATATTATTTTGTAGCATTTCAGTTCTCACCCCGGTAAATGAAGGCGCCCAGAGGACGAAGCGAGCTTCTACAACCACGGACGTAAATGCAGTAAGATCAGTCACGTGACACAGTATTGTTTGGCATTTAACATTGGTGCAGTTCTGTTGACATAAAAACAAACTACTGCTGTCTTGTAGCATTGCTTTCAGGAGTTTTGTCACGTTTCTTGCAAGTTAAACGAAACACGAACAAGCATAATGTTTTCGTGCTCAACATATTACCGGTTTGAGTGGGATCGGTTTGGCTTCGATTGGAGGAAAACGAATCTGGTGACTGAACCTAGTGTCGTTGGTCAGGGGAATACCCAACTTGTTGACCGCTGTATTCAGGTTGCAAACGCATCTCGCCGCGGGCTTGCAATAAAACAGAAGTTGGAGCTAAGGAAACATGCCTTTGTACTGACATGACTCAACGACATCAACATACCAAACACGTGAAGTGGTACAGGTAGAGAAGTTGAAAGCCATCTAAAGTCATGTCGGTCCACAGGAATGTAAGACTACCCGATGAAAGCAGTTGCGATCCCTTGTTGTAGATCTACATCAGCGTGGATCAAAATAATAAAATTATGTCACTTGTAGATATGTTGTATTTTCTTGTACTCTTACGAACCCTAAACGTATGTATGATTGGTGCAGGGAACACCGGATCCATGATTGATTGAATTGTGTTTCGTGAAGTTAATTGATTTGATTGGAAAAAGACAGTGTAGCTCGGGCTTTGACTGAAAAAAATATCGTTTTTTCGACATTGTCTGCAAAACTCCACATTACATGATTGTGTTACATTTTTTTTATTTTTAATGGTAAAATGCTAATAAAAGATATTGTTGATTTACTCTGAGAAATTTGGTAATTCCTTAATGATAACCAAAAAAAAATTAACAATGTTAAAATAAAAACCTACTAACCTGGTTACAGCAAGGTTAACATCGTATTTAATGCTTCTTTCGTAGTTAAAATCGTTGTTAAATTTGTTCATATCCGTATGTTTTTCATATCTGGAATACATTTTCAAACCCACATTTAACTTGCCATTTTCCCACCGGTTAAAAATATTGATAGCAATAACCTATGTAATCATTGATGCGGAAATTACGCAAAACCATCTTGTTACAACATGTTGTGCTGTGCTTTACTGTTGGACTGTGGAAAAGTTAATGAAAATGTGTTGCAGTTTACCCTTACAGGAGTTTTCCATGAATCGCCAGTTTGTCAACCGTAGCCCTCCTCGTGAGCGATTGAAGAGCGTAAAGAATTTCGACCTTGCACTGTTCGGAATCGCACATATTAAAATTTTTGTCATTAAACTTCACTTCTTTTTATTGCGAAATGGTAAATAAGTATTTTGAGAATAATACAAATGCAATTTTCTTTTGCAAAATTTACCATAAAAATGTATTATGACTTTACCCATCGTCCGTGTTTCGTTACTTTCAAAAGTAGGAATAATGTCAGACAAAAGTTACCTGATCCCCACTGGACAGAAGCGAGATGGGTGATTTTAAAACGATCACCGTCTTTCTGTTTCCACTTTCACTCGGAAAAATATCCGCACAAGTGGAAAGAATTTAAACAAATGAACATGCCTTGTTTAAACTAACAGTGGCGTTAACTTTATTTGAATTGTCGAAACTCGTTAAGAGGCTATTCTTGTGAGTTTCAACGAACACTCAATATTCAGAGTTTGACAATCTGTTAATTATTGCGAATAAACAGTTTTTAATAGTATTGCAAACCCCACAAAAAATTTTATTAGCTTTAGACATATTACAGCCAAAGGTTTTGCTAACCTGACTGACTCCAATCGATAGAGATGTAATTTCAAGCCTAACGGAGAAAGCGGGATCAGGTCCGTGGTTACTAATGGTAACTGCCAATGAAAATACGCTTTCACTACTCTTGATTACGTACGCTTGGGTGCTTTGTGGAATCCTGAAATATCATTTGGTTTCTGTTGCCTTTTTGCTGTCATTCAGAAAAGTAAAACAAACAGCTTACGAGTAAGAAACTTTTAACGCAAGATCGCCTTTGCACGTGTAGTTGTTTCCCTGACAACCGTTGTAAATCGTCCAATCAGCGTACGCAAAATGCTTTCCAAGGGTATCTGTCACGGGGGACATAACTTGTGCTTTGTGTTGGGGTGAAAAATCATAGCTGTAGGTCACCCTGATTGGTGTAGTTAAGCCGCCGATCCGTAAAAACTCGGGTGCCTGTTTGTTTTAAAGAGAAGGAGAATTTATTGTTGGCACTTAATCACATATTTACGCAATAAATCAATTAATATTTATTTTTACTGTGATCAAAATTACTGTGACTGTTTACTGCAGTTTTTGAGTAATATATGTTGATTTCTCATGGGAGGGAAATGTTAAGTAGGACTTGTCAAACCTTTTCCTACTGCTACCCATAGTGATCTGCCTCTTTAACTTACATTGATGTGGACGCTGTAGTTTCTGCATGTCTCAGTCGAGGTAACAAATTGGGGAGCGGAAATACTGGCGTTACCTATCAGCACTATTCTTAATCCATCGATGCTGTTAGAAAGACTGTCGAGGGTAAGAGTTGTAACCATATCTGCACAAAAAACATCCCGTTGTTTACTCGGAGTGATGTTCTGCCAACCAACTAACAAAATAGTACTTGCCAAAACCATCAAAGGAGCTGTGATCCCTGGTACTTGCGTTTAGACAAGTCTGAAACGCGGCACAAGGCATGGTGGTGTTATTTATGCATGTGGTTACGTCAATGACCGGACGATGTACCCGTACTTTGCATGAAACGTCTATCACCGGTCTTGCATGTAGTATTACTACAGTATCGCTGGAAGCAGCCCCAATCCACAAGTCAGGATAGTGGTTGTTGTCTACGTCTGTTCCCTGGCTTGGTCCGATTCCCGAAGAATATCCAAAGTTGTCCAATGATGGCGCAACAGTGCTTCCTTCGATTCTCTGTATAAAATACGCCGATGTCGTAAGGCCGTAATGCATTAGTTTGACAAACGGATTTTCGAAAATATCGCGGTTTCACAAAACTCTCATTCAGGCATACATTACTGTTTTGGCCCCGTGGGTATTTTATTGTGTAGTTGCTAAAACAGGCTGAAACAATTTCGCTGTGAAGTGGACTCCCTTGCGGTATTCATTGCGGAAGGCAGTTCTGACTCATGTTACAAATCATTCAACGTCTCAAACCTGTTTATATGAATTGGACAAGCTTTGGGCGCTGGAATAGTAAACGTACACAGCTCCACTTCCTGAAGACGTCAGTGTTTCTCCCGGGGCACCCACAATGACGTCATCGTAACCATTACGATCAACATCCCCTGGAGTTGCCATGGATAGACCAAAACGTGCCGTGTTAACGTTATTACCGACCAACATCATCGGAACGTATATGGAATTAACCTGTGAAATTTTTTTTCTTATTTTTACAAACCGATAAATTTTAGTACGATAGTTTTGTGTGGCTTTTTTTGCTGTTGCGTCTAATATCAAGTAAATTTACCATTTTCATGTAAATAAATTAACATTTCACCACAATTTAAATAAACTTGCAATTGTTATTGGCTAAAATGTTATTGGCTCTATTCCTTATAAATGATTTATTTAGATTAATAATGGCTGTATAGTCAACACTAAGCAGAAGTCTTGTCGGCTATTTAGCTGATATTGTCACAGGTAATCTTATAAAATGACAAATGTTTTATTTGAATTTTGCAGTGAGTAAACTGTCAAGGAACCTACCCATTGTAAAGGGCCCGGATAATGTGGATTGTTCATGTAAACGAAAACCCGACCATGGTCGTAGCCGACTTTGCCAGAAATGTTGATGCAAAGTTGTTGTGACCTTGTTATATACACTTTGAGGCAAATTACCAACGTTTTGCATGGACACTATTAGGTTAATTTGCGCACAAAAAATCGAGACTACAGACCATGGCGACGTCCTATTTGGTTGCTCGCTAACTAAATTAAATGACCAAACTGTCGCCTGGTTGAAACATGGAAACTGTGACGCTTGTTTAAGCTTTGTTAAATTAGACAGTCTTCATAAGGACTGCGGACCCCTTCTTCATCTCTTTTGCAGAAGAATTAGCACTACTGTATTTGAAACCATTAATTTAAAAAGTGGCATGTGATGAAATAAAGGTAGACTTTGTAACTGTAAGGTCAACATTTACCTTTGTATGCCAAGCTCATCATTGCTCGAAACAAATTGCAAAACATTTAAAAAGTTTGGCTTAGTTCTTTCAGTTCCATGCTTTTCCGTCGATTGTTACGACTTGACTACAAACTGATCACAGCAAAACTATTTAAACTATTTAGTTTCATGACAAAATGATTATTTGCATAAGAGTTTAACGATAACCTAAGCGACTCCCCAGGTTGAGGAACGCTGATTTAGTATAATTCGTATCATATCATAATTCCTATAAATATGTCTGTCGTACTGAACGGGATTATCCCTAGGTTATTGTGGTTATTACATATTGTAGTTTACACAGAAGTGTTAAGCCAGACAGGATCGCCCCACTGCGCAGACACCATCTACTTGGTGCCTTATAATTTCCGTCATTATGTTCACTGGCATAGCTGGATCCGCCACTTTATATGTAAATAGGATCTGAAAATAACAGTTTCGTTTGTATCGTAAACTGAAACAAAATATCGAATAAAATCATTACAATGATTGTTTGTGCACAAGTAGCTAGTTTTTGGCAATCCAGTGTAAAATGGCATACCAAGTCAATCCGGGAAGGCTATTGGGCACTTGGATTGTCCACCGCCACATGTTTTCCTACTTGACCACCATTCGCTTATGTAGACGGAGTCGGCTTGTTTGCTTTGCAAATAAAGCGGTGGAATTATGTTGACATAGCACTATTTTAGTAGGACAGCGCAGCACTCAGGTGTGGTTTTAGTGAGGCGGCATTTCATGTGCAAACTTTTCGTTGCTTGCTGTTGCATTCGTCGAAGAACAATGTAGGTAATAGCACGAACGAGCAATGTACAGTTTGTACAGTCTGAGACATTCTTGGTCGACAACCTATTACGCTTCCGGCTAAAGTTTCATCACAATGATTGTGGCCTGGAAACAACTTTTCGATGTTTTGTTTCGTTGTTTTTCTTGACTTACATCATGTACTTTATACGGACACTGCAATGTGGACGAAAGATGGTTGGTTAAAAACACGTTGTATTTCACGAGTTTGTTTCAAACAGACGGAGATATCCTGTTCGATGCGTTTGCTTGGAACTGAATATAAGATGGTTTTCTGCTTGATTTGACCTTGCTCCCATTTTGGTCTGGCGTCAACACGACGGATCCTGCCCTCATCAGTCTTAAATCCACCCTCTGATAAAACCACGACTTCTACAAGGCCAGCGACTTTATGATATAATGTTTGTTGACATAGATTTATTGCAGCCATCAATCTACACATATCAGATTGAAAAGTTTGTTTAAAAATAAGCTGGACTAAATCACAGCAAATTAACCTAACTCTGCAACAAACATATTTGCAGACGTTTTATAGAAATGGAAATCAAAGTGAATATATTTATTTATTATCAACCTTTCTACTTCCTATAGGTTTACATCCGCCACGGCAATTAAACATATCCACATATTGTCGCAATAATATATGGATTCTACGCATTCTTCCTTTATTTTCTGGCATTTAAAACTGAGAGTTTCTAATCCACTGTCTTTCACACGTCTCAAAGACATCCTGTGAAACAAACGTCATTGTGTGAAATTAAAAATTCGAAATTATGACAAACGTTAAAAAGGATTTCCTCGGTTCATGCCGTCTACCATTGCACTCGCTTGTTCTCGTTATTTTTTTTCGTTTGTTGCAAATGCAAACTATTTGACATCTATAGAATTCCTCCGTCCCTGGGAAAACAAAACGTGAATGTGTAAAATGAATATATTTATACATTTAAACATCCCAACCGCTATAAATCTCACTCATATGCTCCGGTGTTATAATATTTAACATATCAAGACGCAACAAGCAATAACTTAAAACACATGTATTTTTGTAACTAATTTTGAAAGAAAAGCAATGATAATTTTGTCTGGGGATTTATATGGTCAACTCACCATCAAATTTCCTCGGTTTTGACGAAATAAAATCCTTTCACCACCCTGCGACAATTTAGGTTTAAAAGTTAAAACAGCAGATAATATTATGAAAGTTAATAAAGAATATTCACAGGATTGGCAAATTGTTTTGTGGTGGCACGGATTAAAAGTGGATGTTGTAAAATAACTGTGTTCACTTTTTCCGTTTCGAAAGATGCATCGTATGAGGATTTTTTCAGCTTGGAAACCCTTGTCTTGTTTCAATTCGCTCTCAATTGTTTTAAGTGTGC
Source organism: Ascidia mentula (assembly GCF_947561715.1). Lineage (NCBI taxonomy): Eukaryota > Metazoa > Chordata > Ascidiacea > Phlebobranchia > Ascidiidae > Ascidia > Ascidia mentula. The sequence goes on along the minus strand of NC_138568.1, from coordinate 15,175,589 downwards.
CATTTCAACCACGACACAGCAAATAATCTTTTACAATCGAATATAAATATCCAACCCCATTCGTCCGAGACATTTTAACTCTCATCACTAACATTAATTACCCAAGAGACGTTGGTCGACAAAACTATTTTTTCCAGTTTACAAAACGTCAAACCCACGAAGTAGGGCCAAAATGGAAGTCACACACAGACTTGTGAATCGCCTGAACCATAATCATGAAGCGGACCCACAAGCTACCAACCAAACATAGAACGAACGACACTCGACTTCCGTCTTCCTCTTACTTCTATTATCGTTAATCAATAACATTGGCTCCATTCAGCTGCATGACATCCACAAAATAGGTAATTTCACATCATGCAAATGAAGCTACTGCTAAAGCAAACCTGTTGGCGAGCCTCTGCTTGCAGTTACTTCGAAACAGCTTTTGTAAATTTGTCGTGCAATTGTAAACAATTTATACGCCTCGGTGAACAAACAACTTGACGACAGTTAAACCCTCCCTCTTCTGCAGTCGATCAAAGTCCTTGGTCATCTGCATATTAAACGTTACGGTCGTTTTAGATAGAGCTGGCAACGGAGCTCAATGTTGGAATAATAAGAGACGAACTGCGAGTTGAAACGGGCCCTGCGTCATGTTGTTGAGTGGAAAGTAAATAAAATAGTCAGGGACAGATATGATTTGAAAGTAAATAAAGATATGTGACTTTCGGGATATTCACGAGCTTGGTTTCCCTTTCAAGCTCGTTTACAGACAATCTTGCTGAACGTAGCCAAGTTTTGATCACCCGTGGTGAGGAAGGACGATAAAAGAGCTGTGTGTCCAAGAAGAGGTTGCGTTCGATGTGATTTCCTGTTCACTAATGTACTGGTGATGTTGGCCGCGAACGTAGCAGCAAAAAGATTACTAAACGACGGAACATTGGAACAACGTTGCTCGTTGCTGTCACACATTGTAGATGTCTTCTTTGGTTCTGTATGCCACCTACCTTTGTTTCAGAGGTAATGCTTATCAATAAGATTTTTGTCACAGCCATTTGGTCTCCACTTTCCGTTGTGGTTGCAAACTTTATAACGGAGATGAACACTGGACGACATTTCAAACAACAACCGACTTAAACAGATAAGAAATTCCTCAACAAACTCATGAAGTGTGGTTGGAACTTGTACCTTATCAGAATTCACAAGTTCAAGAATACACACACTTTTACCCTCTCAACACTGTGTTTATTGATAACAACAACAAGTAGCACAAAATATTCGCAATCAGCAAACATTTAACACAACGATCAAATTTTGGTGAAAGCCGCGAAAGAACCAGCCGATATTGGATGCCAAACAGTAATTGATTGTTAGAAAAAAAAAACTTCAAACGAAAAATCTTGCTTCTGGATATTTAAAGCACTGTTATCGATGGAATGTGAATAATAATGCGATTTACACAGAGAGTTTGTCCTGCCAAGAATTTTACGAATTCTTACTTGCTTTAAAACATATTTATGTACGACATAAAAAATACACAGGGCGAGGTTTATGTACAAGGCGTGTGAGAGGGGTTTTGAGGGGGTGTTTTAAACTTTTTTGGGTGATAATTGAAGGTAGCAGATTATATTTTCATCTGTCGATGGTTTGTATTCCATGAGTAGATTGCATGGAAAGTTTCAAACATCGTAACATCAATGTTACAAGTAGGCCTCAACGTTGATCCAGAAACAAAATGTAGTAAGGTAGTCACGGGAAGCAAAATGAATCACTGTATCATTATTTACAGAGCAGTTTCTGCTTCAACCACATGTAAGTTTTCCCGGTTAGCAACCACAACCACATTTTCTTGTTGCTCTTCCTGTGCTTGACGTCTGAAAACGGCGCCTAGGCCATCCCGGACTCTATCATAAAGTAGTTTCGGGGCATTGGAATAGATGAGGGGATTTAGAGAGCTGTTGATGGGGAGCAGGATGATTGCTGACACAGCGTACATCACTGGAGGCATAGGGAATCCACCGCAATTTACAAATGCCATGATGGAAATTGGAACCCAGCAGAGAAAATCAGTAATTATGAGGCGGAGGATTTTCTTTTGCATTTCTGCTGAAACAAACAGCATTAATGGTATAATATCTATGCAAACACGAATGTGTTTACCTTTGTTTTGTGTTGCAGCCCTTTCATCTCTTGGTCCTTCGTTCACTTGTCTGGCACTGGCAGTTGACTTCTTGTAAATCCAAAAATAAGTAACTGCCACAAACATGAAGGCCAGGAAGTTAAGAGTAATAAAAGCGATTGAATATCCCCATGCCTTGTCGTTGGTCGTTACATACAGTTTGCTGATGCAAACACTGCTGCTGCTGTAATATCTACTCATAAACAATTTTCAAGCGATAAAATTTAAGATTTTGCGCGAACAAAAAACAGACCCCAAATATCCAGAAATATCAAACAACTCAGTGTAATTGTAATCCTCTAGAATATCCATAAAATCCGTCCAGGAATTAGCATCATTTACTCGCATCAGGGCAGTGTTGAGTACTTGGGAATCGTTGCTTGTGAAATTGTGTTGAAAAGTTACAAATCGATCCATGAAGTTATTCATGCCTGTACACGCAACGATTTAATGTCATTTGTAACTAGTTTTACCATATCTTACTAGAAAAGTCGACTGCAACATTGTCAAAAAACGGATTGTCATTCATCCAAGCTTTGGTTTCGAACAAATGTTGTAGTTGAGTTGTGAGTGGAATAAAAGCAATTGTAAACGAGAATGCCCAGGAGAGGATAATGGAAAGGATGACTGTTTTCAATTCCGGTTTCAAGGATGCATTGAATGGCTGAAACAAAAGAAAACATTCAAGAGTTTTCATTACAAACAATAAATTTGCAAGCTTGGTGGTTATTTCAAATCGAGGGATGGGGAAAATTGTTCCTCTTTCTCTCTGTAGTTCCTAAATTAGGCAAAACTAAGTCATTTTAACAATATTCGTTACACTTTCGATTCTCATGTCAGGTTTAGAATCCAGAGATAGCTGTGAGTGTGATAATAAATAGGTTTCTGGAGATAAAAGATTTCCAGAGAGAAAGATATTATAAAATTCTGGAACATTGGCAATAGCTGACTTAACCAAATACAATTGTTTCACTTACGTTTTTTACTGCATAGAGTCGGAATATGGTCAACAGAACCATTGTAAACGCCGATGTTTCGCTTGAAAGCAAAACCAAGACACCCATTGTGGTGCAACTTTCGCTTGATCTCCAAATAAGGTCATTGGCACAATAATTTCCGGAATATTTGACACCAGCTGCTCCCAGCATTATCAGATAAACTCCCATGAGTAGATCGGAAACGGATAGATTCAAAACGAGCAGATGGTTTGTGCGAAATGCAGCAGATTGTGATTCTGTCGTTGCCAACGTTTTGCCTTCCATCACAATGACAACCTCAAAACAAATTAAAGTAATATAACACGTGATGAAAGCCAAAGCTATGAAAATGAAGCTATGAAAACTTTCTTTGAAAATGAAAGCCAAAGCTAAAATGCTGTTAATCATTAGTAAACGTTTCGAACACTAACTGCGTTCATCATCAGTACTACAATGAGTGCATGCAAGAAAAGCGTCGGGGTAATAAAGGACTGAGCAGGCAGAAGGGAAACAGCAGCAGCAACGCTTAATAGGTACCAATATAACATCTAGGTCCGTACTGCAGCATGACACATTGCTAATGATGACGTCGCTGCTGTGCTTCCATGTTGTTGTCACGTAACATGCCTTTGGCTTGTTGCGCGTTGTTGCTGCTGCTGTTTCCCTTCTGCCTGCTCAGTCCTTTATTACCCCGACGCTTTTCTTGCATGCACTCATTGTAGTACTGATGATGAACGCAGTTAGCGTTCGAAACGTTTGCTAATGATTAACAGCATTTTAGCTTTGGCTTTCATTTACACGTGTTCTTATTGTGCAACAAAGACAAAACAAACTTAGTTTAATTTACCAAATTTCCGGTAATGGCGAGCATCCCCATTATCCACACAATGGCTCGTAGAAATGGGTTTGCAATCAACTCGTATCGTGATGAAAATATGTTTTCGGTGATCACTTTTGTGTTTGTTGGGCACTCGTCTGACCAATCAGAGCAGTCGCCGATTCCATTGAATTTCTATATGGAGTAAATTAAAGAAAAATTTGTAGTTATATTGGTCACATTGGCGTCTGTATACAGCATATTGCGAAATTACTGTTTTCTGTGCAATTTCTGAATAACGGAACTATGGAAATTGGACTAAAAAAATGTGTACTGCAATATGTACGTGTAGTATTGTGTACGTGGAAGGCGTATGGCGCGCTAATTGGCCAGAAAGCTGACGACAAAAATAAGAATTAATTTTTAAACTGACAGTTCTCATCTGGTGCAAACGTTGAGTTGTGCTTGTGTGGTTAGGTGTAAAGAACATGATTTGTGCAGTGGGCACTTTGTTGTTTGGTATTCGTGCTTTTACCTTTGGGTGCTTCTAAAGATTTATTCACATTGACGTCATTTTAATTAATAATGAAAGTAGTCGCCTCCGTATTTCGGCTCCCAACTTTTGCTTTGACGCTGAATCGTTGATGCAGGGTGAACTGAGCGTTTACCATAGTTGGGGTTGGGAAATTAAGCGCCCAAAAACAGAGAAAGGGACTTTCTAAATCGGTCCTAAAACTTCCATACCCGCCCTCCCAGTAACTTTAGTCCGAATTCGGGTTCGTTGAATTAATTTCGGTCACAATAGTAACATGCACGGAATCAAAACATCTTTGCCACAGGACACAAAATTTTAGATATTGTTAACATGTGTTTACCTTCTCCTTCTTAACGAACAATGGATTTTTGTTTTCGCAATAAAACCTTTTGTCCTTTGTGCAGTTTATTTCGTCACTTTGATCATCGCAATTAATTGTGAGGTCACAAACATCCGATTTGTTTATAGAAATCTGTCACAGAAATCTGGGGAATACTTAAACCGTCTTTGTGGTTAACTGTGTGCGATTCTACAAAGGGCAAAAGATTCTACAAAGGGCATTATGACAAACAATACTGAACAACAGAAACCGATACCTTTGCCTTTTATAGTTAAAATACAGCTTTGGAGTTATTTTACTCTAACTCTTGCAATTAGGTTGTCTTCAATTTTTTCTGGTTTTGCTGACAAGCAATAACTTTACTTTGGCTCCATTTAACGTTGGACAGTAGAATCTTCCTTCCTTTGTGCAGTTTTGTTCTGGATATTCGTCACTTTCATCCTTGCAATCGATAAAACCGTCGCATACTTTAGACATAGGAATATTGAGAAGTCCGTCTTTTGTGTCGCAGTGTTTCCGATGTTTGCAAAGTTGAGGATCTTCATCGTGGTCGAAGTCGGCCATCGAACCATCGCAATCCTGTTTCCCATCGCACAGTAGTTTGTTGTCGAAGTTCCTCAACCACAAACCCCCCCGCCACATCATTTCACCCTGTGCAAAACACATCACATGGTTCCTGGTATGTTTTTGTGCGAACGATTTGTTGCTCATGCTGGAAGGAATATTTTTGTTATTATTTTAAACGAATCTTTTTTTAGTTATTGTAAGGCTTGTCAGAATTTCGTGGCTTTTACATTAGGTTTTATCAATAGTAAGTTTTGATGTGATTAGTAAATCAAAACTGGATCAAAAAACCAAAGGCCCCTGGCAGGCTGTCGATCGCACACCGTATCAATAATAATGTATTAAAATCCCAAAACAGCGATCTTTAGACAGCTCAGATCGATTTATTTAAAGAAAAATATATTTCGCCTAAAACGGCATCATCAGTTTCTCCATTTACCAAAACTTATAAATCGATCTGAGCTGTCTAAAGATCGCTGTTTTGGGATTTTAATACATTATTAGTAAGTTTTGAAACAGATTTCCCTGCTACAAAATCTGTGAATCCGGTGGCGACAAAGCAACAGTGATCGTAAACATTTTGCTTATAAATTCAATTTGTCAGGTAACAGTGGCCATGTGGGACACCTAGAAATGTCCAACGACACATCGACAGCATGACAGCAAACTGGTTCGAGACTTTTATACCTGGGATTGTCATTTACTACAAGATGTTTACTTTTTTAAGTTTAGTTGAAGTTTATTTCGTCAACCCTGGTAAAAAACAAAGAAAATAGCAAAATAAGCTTAACGAATAAATACAATTTGTGACGAAAGCGAGAATTAATTCTAAAACGTGTGGAATGTGACGTCGAAATTGACTTTTCACGCGACTCCTCTTCCCAACTCTCGCCGTGGTCGCAGTGCTTTGAGTACCCACAAAGGTCTGCCCTTTGATTTTATGCCAATTGTTAAAAATGTAGGTATCACAACTCAGTACTACATGCCGTGTTGGCTGGTTTAGTGCAATCCCAAATACCAAATAAGTTCCACGCATGTCAACCTTGCAAAGGAAACGTCTGGGGAACACGGTACAAGCAAGAGTTCCAACTGTTAACGACCTTAAAGGTATTTCTTTAGTTATGTAATAGGATTTTCTTAATAATTATTATCACGTATAATTGAAGTCTTGCTCCAAGTTTTGCAAAATAAAACATTTTTTTTTAGTGTTTTAGAATGAGCAATCTTGCATGCGAAACTAGTTTTACTCGCCACCACATCCCATAGTCAGTTTTAAACAATGGGATGGAATTCCAATCTTCGAGATTTTGAGATTTAAGTACATTACAAACAGTTAACAAATGTGCAATGTGTCAAAGAGAGCGAACAACCTTCCACGATGATAAGCAATGTGATTGAAACTATCTAAGAGGTAATATCTCGCGATAAAAGTATTCAAACCAATCCGTAACGATATTACGGGGATCTTTGTGAGATGCGGCAGAGGTCATATCCACCCTAGGGTACCCGAATGCAACGCGCTTTGGAGGAATTAGTTGAACCGTGTGTTTTGTAGCAACGGAGTATGTGTAATGTGTGATGTCACTGAACATTGCCCACCCGAATATAACAACGTCTGTACAACGTAATCTTCCTACATGCAAAAGTGCTTTGAAGTGATCGCAATGGCGCCACAGACGGAACAAATATTTACGTTTATACTGGACTTTGCAAGTGAGTAAGTACATTTTGTTGGTAAGAATATACAAACGTACGTAAACATATAAACCACTTATTTCCGACAAAATAATAAGTTATGTATTGTCACTTACGAAACACCACCACACCCCCTGTATGTAGTTGGTTGTTGTTGTTGTTGTTGTTGAGCAGTCGTTCTTCACTTCCTCATCAACGCTGAAAATATTTCACTGTTTCGCGTTTATTTTATAATTAAAAACTTATTTAAATGCAGATAATATTTACTTAAGACTCCTGTAGTAATTAAACAAACGTTTTTACCACACATACATGGGAATTCAGCGTAGAACTAACCCAAAATTACGAAAAGAAGTTTAACATCCAAACACCTGCTGCACTCGACTGAAGCAAAAATGCCTCACACTGGATTTGTTACAACATTTTGTCATAACATCAATAGTATGTCAAGAAATATAAACAATACCAAAGATTCGCTTTATCCCAATTGGTTTTAAAACACAGTAGCTGAAGAACAGACAAACATACTGAAAACACTTTAACCGAACAACTAAAACTATCAACTGAGCATTGAGCAAATTTCCAATGATTGGTCGCTCATTATTAAAACACTGTTACGTCATAAAGGTTGCCGGCTTTTAGTGCCCAGATATGGGATGACTTGCATTTAAGGTCTTTTTTCGACTTCAATACTTTGTAATCGGATCAAAAATTTCTTTGACAGTAACTTACACTATTACAAGTCATAGATTTCTGGTGACTCAATGGATGTCAGTGCTTTCAAACAAACGAATAAACTAATGCTTTATCACTTACTAATGAAACTTGCCACAATCTTTGGTTTTCCCAGGTTGACAAAAACATTCGTCACTTTTATCGGGACAGTCGATGGCGTCATCACACACACTTGACCTTGAGATGATCATGGGGTCATTTGTACATTGAAAACATGAACGATGATTAAATGTCTGAGAACTTCGAATGTCTCTGCAAATGACACAAGTCCATTCTGTCTTATCTTAACAGGTAGGTATTTTTAACCAACCACAACAATTCACAAATACCTCACATCTCCATTCTCCGAGGTGTAACACAAATCAGATTTATCATCACAATCGGCAATGCCGTCCCATAGAAACATCTGCGGAAGATTGCATTTTCTGCCATTCCGAACACATTTGAATCCATGTCCATTATTCCAATGTTGGAAAGCTGGGCAGTCATTGCAAGGATCGCCATCACAAAGAGTCGAACGTTTCCAACAAGCTAAATTCGGACACTGGAAGTGGAAGGGGCAGAGGTACTCACATGGGGAATTCCCCGGACAATGAGCAAGCTTTTCACAGAATTCATTTTTTGAGTTACAGGAATTGTTGGTTTGATCCATTGTGTTGTAACAGACCTCATTATCGTCGAAACAATTACAACGTGGTTTTGAACTAAATAAAATTAATAGATAATTTGCATCAACGAAATAAAAGGTCTTTTCAAAACTACCCGAAATACCCTTTATTTTTATTGCTGCACTGCTGAGGGAATTTCCCATTACAACCGCATTCATCACTCATATCAGGGCAATCTATGACGTCATCACAAACACTTGACCTTGAGATGATCATGGGGTCATTTGTACATTGGAAACACAATTGTTCGTTCAGGGATGAATAAGCACGAATATCTCTGCAATAACAAATTTGTTTATTGATTCAATTTTTACCACAAGCAACCAGTTATCGCCGTTCTTTTTACTATTTATAATCATTAATATAAATAGCAAAGCTCATTTGAATAAAACTATATTGATCATTGCAACCGTTTTAATTTTGCCGTTTTCACTGCAATAGGAAGAGTGACGCCCGTAGACACACATATCCAATGGCGTTGGGTCAGTGCTGGCATGTACGCATATACAAAAAAAATCATTCAAAAACGAAATACCTGACATCTCCATTCTTCGAGGTGTAACACAAATCAGATTTATCATCACAATCGGCAATGCCGTCCAATAGAAACATTTGCGGAAGATTGCAATTCATGCCATTCCGAACACACTTGAATCCATGTCCATTATTCCAGTTTTGGAAAGCTGGGCAGTCATTGCAAGGATCGCCATCACAAACAGTCGAACGTTTCCAACAAGATGAATTCGGACACTGGAAGTGTGAGGGGCATCCAACGTCACAAAGTGTTTTTCTAACACATTGGATCATTCCTTTGCAAAACTCCTTTACTCTGAGGGCGCATACTTTGTTTGGACGATTTAAGTAATCGTCAAACTTGTTGTCGCAGCTGTAACAAAAGTAATGTATTACGTCATATAAAAATTGTTTCGCTAGATTTGTGTTAGCAAATGTTTATACATGAAGAGTCGTCATGGCTGATAATCTGTAAATGTTAGGTTTGGTTTTAAATAAACCTGATTAATGCCAACTATTCATGCACGACTGGGTATGCAAAGGTTGAAAGCTGATGTGTGGATGACAAAACACAACCTACGACTTTCCAATAATTTTACGTAACATCTGCTGACAAAATAACTGATACAAAGCAAATCGGAGCCAATATTATAAATTCTATGAGCAGTAAACAGTTAACCAGCGTTTCGTCCTAAAAGATCGCATCAGTGCAGCTTGGTGCGACTTATGCTGACGATCATGCCGACCATCCGGTCAGGCAAATACTTCTACTTTGTAGTGATCATACAGCCACCGTCATTTGTTGGCACCAAACTAACAAGGTGGAAGAAAATTATTAGAATCAGGTAATTTTTGGTGTCTAGAACTCCAAACTCAGGTAAAGTGTGACATCCGACGTCACACCTGTGAACAAGCAAGGCGTGGCAGCTGTTGCCACTGATGATGTGCCGCCAACCGTGACAGCTGACGTTACGGGAAGCGGCGCGAAGTCTACAGAGGCGCTCACACCCTCTAGCGCCGCAACACGTAATTTTGGATTTAACAAGAAGACACCAGAGGCGGTACACCACAGTAAGCATCAGCCCGAGTTGGCTGACACCGCTACAACGTCAACCAACAACAACAAGTCTTCAGAGGCGCAAGCACCCTCTAGCGCCCCAACGACCAATGTCGGCGACACCAACAAGACACCAGAGGCGGTACGTCGCAGTATCCTGCAGCCCGTGTAGGCTGACACCGCTACAACACAAATGGTTTCCAGTGACGCTCCCGTCCCAGTGACGCAACCAATGGCGTCATCAACCCCTAAACCAATGAAACGGGACAACGAAGGGTTCAACACAGTGAGATCCCGCAAACGCAAGAACAGTGCAACACCTTCGCCCAAGAAGAAGACGTCATGCTGCCACACAGCATATGCAGGCGAGCACATTAAATGTTTATGCGACACAGCACATTTAAAATGTCGTTGTGGAAATTGGGATGCGGAAGAAGCCTACCTTAGCCCGTCTCGTTGTACCAATAAACGGTGCCAACGCCTACTTATTAGCTGCACTTGCGGTGTATGTTGTAACCTTTTGCCCGGGGAGAAGGTTGTGTGCAGTTGCAATGCCACAATTCCCGACGATTTTAATGCAACGTTTTTGTAAAACCACCATTATCACCCACCACCTGCTTGTTTATTTTTATGTATACAATGGCGTCGTATGTGCGAATATGTACTCTTAATGTTAACGGCCTAGGCCAGGCACCCAAGAGGAGGGCCCTGTTTCAATACCTTTCCTCTTTGAACTTTGACCTTTACTGCTTACAAGAAACTCACTCTACTCCCCAAACCGAATCCCTCTGGAAGTCTGAATGGACTTCCGGCCCCATCCTCTTATACTCGGCACCTCTGAAGGGCTATGCCCGAGGAGGTGTCGCAGTTCTTCTAAACTCCTCCACACTTCAAATTCTCAATTCCGTTTCTGATTCTGCCGGTAGCATTATGGCTGCCGACATCTCAACCCTAACCCACACCTTCCACCTGGTAAATATTTACGCCCCCTCCGGCAAGAAAAACCATACCAATAACAATAACTTTATTGATTCCCTGTACCCGTACTTAACCTCAACCCACCCCTTAATTCTTGCCGGTGATTTTAACTGCGTCCTAAACCCAGCCCTTGATAAACACCCTCCCGTCCAAACACGTAGGCCTAGCCCCCCTTTAATTAATTTATTATCAACCTTTGACCTCAAAGACTCCTTCCGCACTCTCCATCCCTCCCTTTGCCAATTTTCTCGACGCGCTCCCGGCACCCAATCCCGCATAGATAGGATTTACATTGCCTCCCCATTAATCCCTAAACAACATTCCATCACTCTATGCCCCTTTTCTGACCACGACCTTGTCACTCTTACACTTAACCTCATTTCTTCTCCCCCCAGGGGCAAAGGCTCCTGAAAGAACAATACCTCCACTTTCACCGACCCTCTCTTTCAACAAGACTTTTCCCTACACTATTCCCTCTGGCAACCTCTGGCTCCCCTTCACCCCAACCCCATGGAATACTGGCTCACACTCAAGTACAAATTTAAAGCATTCCTACAAACCCACTCCAAGCGTCTTTCCCAACAATACCGCACTGAAACCCAACACCTTCAACAACAATTTGAAAACGCCAGAAAAATAGTCAATGACAATCCCACTCCACAAAACCTAGCTCATTTCCAGTCTCTCAAAAAGTCCCTCAATAACACTTACCTCTCTAAAGCCCGCTCTTCCCTCATCAAATCACTTTCCTCCGACCCACATTACAAAAACATAGCCGACAAATCCCTGTACACTCAGCTCCTCCCTACCCCCAAACATCCCCAATTCTCGAATTACAAGACCCCCATGGACTCCCCCTCTCAACCCCTAAGGAACTTTTATCCCACACTAGACAATTCTTCTCTTCCCTTTATTCCGATCAACAAATACCTCTTCCGCACCCTAATAATAAATTCCTTAAACACCCCTTAAAAACCATCCCCGACCAACTCCGTGACACACTTTCAAACCCTATCACCCAACAAGAAGTCAAAAACACACTCCCCCTCATCCCCTCTGGCAGAACCCCCGGTCCCGATGGTCTCAGCATCGAGTTCTACTCGCTCTGCTGGGACTTCATCGGGGCCAACCTAACCCAAGCCCTCAATTACGCCTATCTTAACGCATATACCCCCTTGGAATACAACCTCGGACACCTCACACTCATTCATAAAAAGAACGACCCGACCCTCTTAAACAAATACAGACCCATCTCTCTCCTCAATACAGACCTCAAAATACTCCACAAGATCCTAAACCTCCGCATCAGACCCTTCATCTCTTCAATTCTCTCCCCCAACCAATTCTCCACACCCGGTAACTCAACATCTGACGCCACTTCCCCCCTTCGCGACCTTTATTATCACGCCTCCTTAATAAATTCGGACTCTTTCTTCATTTCACTTGATTTCCAAAAAGCTTTTGATTCTATTTCTTTCCCATGGCTTCTTCTCCAACTAAAACTTAGACACTTCCCCCCTCTCTTTACTGATTACCTTTCTGCCCTTCATTCTTCCGCCCATTCCCGGGCCTACGTCAATGGTTTCGCCACGATGGAGTTTCCGATCAGGAGAGGAGTCAGACAAGGTGACCCCCTTAGTTTGACCCTCTTCCTGATCGCCTTAGATCCACTTCTCGTTGCCATCCAAAACACCCCCGCTATCATGTCTACCCCCGTGCCATGCCGAAACACACCCAAGGCAATTGCTTACGCCGATGACGTCACCCTAGTGGTGGCGCATCGGCAATCCCTCATCCAATCCCTGGCATTAATTGATAACTTTAGTAAATTAACTGGTCTTAAACTAAACCCCACCAAAACCGAAGCAATTACCATCCTCCAACCTCCTACCGACGAACCCCTTTTGAATCATATTAACTGGAATCGTAACTGTATAAACCCATTAAAAACACCCATCGGCGCACCCTCGGCTATAACAACGGCATGGCACACAAAAATTTCCTCTTTACAAAGCCGCGCCACCTCTATAAGCAACCCCTTTCTAACTTTCGATTCGAAATGCATCCTTTCCAAAACTATGCTCTTACCCAAAATCTCTTACATGGCCAACACCTACCCCCTACCATCCCGGCAACGCGAGGCCGAAACAACCCCACCTTGCCTATTAACACCTTGGCAGCCCGCCGTGACCTTAGCGGTTACGGCGCGGCCAACATCCCCTCTATTCTGACCTTTATCTTCTCTCCCCTTTCAAAAAATATTATAAACATCGCATCCTGGACACCCCAACTACACTCCAACTTTCCCTCATTGAATACAACCTCGGACTCCAAATTTCTAAATTCTTCGACCTCCGGACACGTAACTTTCTCCCTCACGCAACAACACCCTCCCCTCATTATCAATACATTTACTCTTTAATAACCTCCATAAACCCCACAGAACAGGAACTCCTTTGCCCCAAATTGAAACCCCTTTACACTAGACTTACCAACACCTCTTCAACCCCCCTCAATGTGACAGATTGGACACAAATTCACAACCCTATTTTCCCTAACTATCTCAAAACCTTCAATTACCGCCTTACATACAAAATCCCCCCTCTTAAATGCCAACAAACCTTCCTTCCACTCGACAAACACCCCCATTGTTATCTATGCACTTACCCCTCTGAAACTTTTTCACATCTCTTTCATAACTGCCCCACAATTCAACCCCTGTTAAACCTTGTTAGAAAAACCCTAAATTCATTACTAAACGACACCGTTCCTTACTTTGATACCCCTTTACACCTTAATTTCCCAAAACTCCCCCAACACGATACCCCCTACGCGTCGACACTAACAGCCCTTTTAAACTCCTCCTTAACCCAGATCATTTGGAAAACACGTAACCGCATTAAACACGACCCCCGCCCTTTGAACAACATCCCAACACACTTCATCCGATCCTTTAAAACCTCTATATCATTAAGACTCACTTTACAGCGTTACAGGGAAAACCCCTCTCTCGAAGGCGTCCTGGCCGACGTCAAAAATTTCATCACCCAAAACTGGGTTGGTAAACACTAATATAACGAATGTAGGGAACATATTCAAGTGCTTTCACCTCATGAAAGAATTGGTGAGGTTTTCAGGATAAGTGGAAAAGTTGGCCGGTTTCTCATCACTTCCGTCCCTGCAACCCATGTAAGGATGACCATCACAAAACCTCCAAGCCCCCACCTCCCTTCCATCATCGCAAGTGAACACTGCACAAAACACATGAACGTAAATCGATACGAAATCAATCAAAATCTGAAAAACTAACCAATATATTAAATTAATTGAGAGTTAATGATTTGCAATAAAATACTTACTTGCATCCCTTTTATACTGTGCTGAAGCAATTGTAATGAAGGAGAGCAGAATTCCAACCACCTTTAACCAATACCTGATAAAAACACAAAGAATTTATATCTTGGGGAATGACGTCATCATGGATTTTTGTGGAGTTTTACAACCTTTATGTTAAAGCAACGCTGCAAAGTTAAGTTAACTGGTAACCTTCAAAATGACTTTTATATAAAATGTCGTAACTTTTTTATTTATGGTTTTTATTCTCATCCGCTTGTTGCTCAATCGCTTAGAATAAATATTCAGTAGTTTTCGCTAAATCTCGACAGCTCAAGGAACTCTTCTTATTTTTTGATGAAACTTACATTGAAAGGGTTTTATTGTAATTTTTGGCAAAAACATATTTCTGATATAAATACAAATTGATTATTCACTTTGTTCGCATGCTAGGCCGAGTTTAACCTAACTCAACAAACCCTTGTCCCAGCCATGATAAGACTTTGCAGAGAAATAACAACATTAAATATTTAAAAAGTGTCCGCGCTTGGATTGACCGGGAGAATATTTGTTTTCATTATTATGGCGCAAAATGTATGATTATTTATGGTTTTTCCGAAAAACATTTAGGTATTTATTAAATTGGAGATAATTTAAACAGCTTACAAACCTTGCTCCCATTTTTAGTATGTGGTCAACAAGACGTATCCTGCCCTGATCCGTCTTAAATCCACCCTCTGATCAACCAACTACTTCTGCAACGACTTTATGATATAATGTTTGTTAAAATAGATTTATTGCAGCCAAACTACCAACACCCGTATAAGATTGAAAAGTTTGTTTACAAATAAGCTGGCCTAGGTTTAAATCCGCACCCAATAGGCGGCAATTAAACATATCCACATGCTGCCGCACTAATATATGGATTTTACGCATTCTTCCTTTATATTCTGACATTTAAAACTGACAGTTTCTAATCCACTTTCTTCTCAAAGACTTCCCGTGAAACAAACGTCATGGTGTGAAATTAAAAAATCGAAATTATGACAAACGTTGAACATAGGATATCCTCGATTCATGCAGTCTACCATTGCACTCGCTTGTTCCGGGGTTGTAATACTAATGTGTTGAGATTCACGCAACTACCATTGACTCAAATATTTCTGTTCCTACTAACACTTCGTGAGGATTAGTAATAAGAACTATTCTTATCATAATTAACTGGTTCGTACACGTCAAGTCCTCACAATAAACTGCATTTCTTCTGCTTCTAATGAAATTGAAACATGTCTACATATCCTTGAGGTTGACTGTCAAACTAACCGTTGGCTGTTCGGTGAAACACATGTACCAAGGTGGTCTAACATGAATTTCTTACGTTGACTAATAGCAGGTATGCATTCATTTTGGTCTTTGGGAGACTGAATTCGGTACCATTACACATATTTATTACCCGTTTTAAATTTGGATTTTGCAGTGACAACGTTTAATTACATTACATACATATTTGTTGATACAACAGTTCTCATTGATCATTCAAGTTGTAATCGTACAAAATATTGTGTATATTTGATTGAATAAATCTCTTTTACAGTTAACGGATGTTTGTTTAAATCAACGCAGGCTGAACACGAGCCAATCCAAACCATTTGACATCTAAAGAATTCCTCCCGTCCCTGGAAAAACAAAACGTGGATGTGTAAAATGAATATATTTATACACTAAGGCATCCCAACCGCTGCAAACCTCACTTATATGCTCCGGTGATATAATATTTAATATACTAAGACGCAACAAGCAAAACACAAGGTTTTCTTCCAACTAATTTAAAAAGAAAAGCAATGATAATTATGAATGGGATTTTCTGTGGTGAACTCACCATCAAATTTCCTCGTTTTGACGAAATAAAATCCTTTCACCACCCTGCGACAATTTCGGTTTAAAAGTTAAAATAGCAGATAATATTGTAAAAGTTATTACAAAATATTCACAGGTTAGGCAAATTGTTTTGTGGTGGCGCGGATTAAAAGTGGATGTTGTAAAATAACTGTGTTGACTTCTTCTGTTTCGAAAAATGCATCGTAAAAAGTTAAAGAATTTGGGCAGTGTACAATTTCAACGTTGGGGAAGATCTTACCTTGCATCCCGCAGGTTTTTATTTTAACGCTCAGTGTTCCTCTTTAACAGCGTGTCATTGATTTCCTGCTCAGCATTCAAATATTTCCATCATCATGACATAGAAACCATCTAAACTATATGACGGCGATCTTTCTGGCATAATAAAACGTCGTGTCAAACAAATGCATGTATGCATATACTTTAAATGTACTGAAGCAGGAATAACGTGAAAATTGTCCTCATCCTACTACATGATTATTGGAATATTCGGAATTCTGTGTTTTTTACCGCTGACAATTATAACTGACATTTCCTTGGCCATTTTCTTGCCTACGTCTGGTCAGCATCCTGGCAAAGACGTCGTTGTGTCAAATCAGTTATTAGATGCATGTTGAAAAGGTTTTTCTTATCATTTTCCAATTGAAGGTTTTATGTTACTAAAGATATCTTTTTATGCAAATACTTCCGGTAATTTAACAACCCATAAATATCGTGTCCCTTGCATGATAAATCCTTGGAGATGTTGAAGGGTTTTATCAGCTTGTAAACCCTTGTCTTGTTTCAATTCGCTCTCAAATGTTTTTTTTGTGTGCCATTTATACCACGGCATAGCAAATAATCTTTTACAATCGAATCTAAATATCCAACCCCATTCGTCCAAAACATTTTAACTCTCACCAATAACATTAAATTACCCAGGAGACGTTGGTCGACAAAACTATTTTTACTTAACTTTAACAGGGTTCCAAAAAATTGCAGAGTTTGGTACGTAACCTATTTTCAAGAGATGTAAATTAATGAATATATGTTGTTGATTACCTACTTGGCAATGTGAAAACTCTTGCTCACTACGCGGATTGCCTAAAAAATCTATTTTTATCAAACCGTGGGATTGGTAACTTATATCACAACAAAAAGTTACAGTTATGAAAGGTTGTTAACATCAGAAGTTTACGTTCCAACCTTCCAAACACGTGATATCAGTGATCATTCACATTCTTTCCAATCATCAAGAAACCTTTGTGAGGACAACATGGTAAAGTTGCTTTTCAATTATAAGAAAAAAGTCAATACCATAGAGCTTTCATCTATGTTCAAGGATGATTTGTGGTGCTGGATAGATGACAGCTCGAAACCTTTAATCCTGTTCAACATTTAGGTCTTCACTGCAGTTTGACACATCCCGACTGATGAGGTCGCTGCTGTGTTGTTAAATTATGACATTACAACATAAATGTTGCGTAGATAAAATCATGACGAACTTAACATTTATGTGCGGAGTGTGTGATTCTAAATTTTTTTTTTAAGCCGAGTTATTTATTTTAATAATTTAACTACTTTGAGGATACCATAGTGCCAAAGTTAAAAAGCACTAATCTACAAGAAAATCTTAAATAACGTTCTCGTGATGCAGTTGGATAGCTTTTTTGAATAAGTCCGTGCGATGGAAATATAGTTTATTTTTAAAAGATCCGCGTGATAGAACTGGAAGAATCATCGCATTGTTATAATTTCCAATATGATATTTCTCAAGCTCACCACAATCCTACATGTGGGAGATGTGACTCATTTCAAGATTAAAATATAATCACAACAAAATGTAACTGAAACTATGCAACGGTATGTGAGGAACACCAGAAGAAACAAATCAGGAACGGATGCTCGCCCACTTGGAGTTGGTTTCTTGTAGTTGTCTGACAAACGTGTTTGTTTCGTTGTTGGTCTTCTCCGTACTAGCATCAGTATATTGCAAAATATAGATTTTGGTTCCAGATGGTCGTACTACTCCTTATTTGAATCAAACCACACAGCTTCGACAAGCAGAGTAACCTTTCACATCGTTCAAGAGTTCTCCCTGACGACACGTTCCTTCAGCAGTTACTATTGTCACCCTTGCCGTCCATACGGCAGGCTGTTTTCTCTCAAGACCAGGTTTGCAACATCAGCCAAACGCCGGGCCCATGCAACTTACAGAAAACCTGATCGCGATTCGTGTGTAGGATATTCTGGGTTCAATTACAGTTGTGGTCAAAAATAAGACGACTTACCACTTATGAAAAAGCCCAAAGTCTGTTCAAATGCATCCATTATGTATATAATCTAAAACTGTTTTTGCAAATCAACACCAGATTAGTATATTTTGCAACAATTCCGTTGCGTGATTGGAACATGCGAGAATGGCGAACGAAAGGGCATTGAAAGTCATGTTCTCTATTTCACACTTTGCCAGGCAGTCGTGCAAATATTACAAAACATTTTAATGGCATTATACGCTGGCGACGTATTTTGTAATGCATGTGTTTACTATGGAAACCACTTCCTCCACTTGGTCAGCAGTGATAACTACAGCTCCAACGCAGCCGCCTCCACATCCGGTAACTATACGTATAACACCAACGCATCATGGTTATAAATTGACAGACTCAATCGAAATTCGATGAAAAATTACGACATAAGTGACAAATGCCACTCAGTCATGTTTATATGCTTGGCATACAACGTAAAATAAGAAACCATGAAGCTCGTTATTGTGATAGTGGGTGGATGGTATGTGTCGGCGTTTGTTGTGAGGGAGCCGATAAAAATCGTGCATGTGACGAACTGTTTGTCATGCAACTGATATACTGTGGCGTCATGTTTGCGCTGATGTTCCGATTGGCATGTTGTGCTGGTGATAAACTTGTTGAACTTGATATTTCGCTCCAACCATTCAGAATTCTTCAGGGGGCTACGGTTTGACACCTCTGGTAAAAAGCGAACTTTCATTGGCTCTCACACAAACTTGTTAAAAACGCACCAAAAAAATATATAAGATGTGCTTGACGCCAAACCGCCTTTAAAATGTGTATTATGTCTGGTTTACTTACCCGTCTCCAATGCGTGAATGTATTAAGCACATATACACACTCCATTGTTATCACATAATTGTAATAAAAAATAATTCATTTTTTTCAGGACGAAGGGTGCAAAGTTAGCGTTTATCTCCACCATGAATTCGAAAGTGACTTGTTATGAAAATGACTGTGGTACAATAGTCTCATTTCTGAACGCAGATTTGTCGTCGTCATGAATATTAGGTGACTTGAAGTTTTGATAGAATTATTTCCTTCGTTCGTAAAACTCGATGCCTTTCACAAATATTTGGTTATGATTCTACTTCCCAAAAGGATTGTATTTTGCCTAAACTTGATGTGGGCAAACGCCTTAAAACTGAAAACACAACGTAATAACAAAGCGTCAATGTTTCAACAGTAACATTCGTTTAAGCAACATAGCAGTCTTCCTTTTTTCTCACCGTGCTAACAAATTTAATCAACATAAACATATGCAGTTTTATTTACCTTAAAACATTGGTTACGATTATTACATCATAACAACATAAAAATTTCACACACAAACAATATCACACAAGTCGAAACATTACAACAACAACTTGACACGAGATGTAGGTTGTTGTTTCGTTTTTTTTTGTATTATGTTAAGATTATTTTTTTGAAGAATTTGATTTCAAGTATGTTTTATTTACTTGAGTATTTTCAAAAACATTTATTGTTTTATTTTTAGTGGTATCAAATACATTTTGAGTGTTTTGAATAATTTCTGGGCGGTTGAACTGACCAACAAGTACCGCTATCCTGTCACTAAACTCTGCATGATGTTGTATTCTGTTAGGCCATGCCCTTACGAATTTATCCAACTCAACAAGGTCACCCACTCTCAAGAAGAATTAACGTCGGTTTCTTTCCTGGTAATATTTCTTTGATTTCTTCGAACTTTTTCACTTGAGTAGTGTCACCATGTGCTGAGCAAACATCCAGGAAGAAATCCAAGTCAGTTTTGCCATAGCATTTGCAAAATGCGCATACAAGACTGAATAAATGCAAACCTAAAGCAGTTAGTTGCACAAAAGTCAATATCAAGGGAACTTGCAGTGATGCGTAACGACAGGAGTAGTAAAAATTTCCTATTGTACAATTAAATGTAGTACTGTTGAAATTGGTTACTATATAAAATGAACTCAGAATCACCCAAAGCAAACATACTAGAATTGACAGCGTAATTCTTATGATATACAGATGACCTGTATTTTCACGAAGTAATTCCAAAAGAGGGGAATTTTCTTGATCAGTCCCATGGATAAAATTGCACACAATTTCTCTGCAGTGCAAACGTTCCTTGATTTCAAGTTCAGGTGTATCTGCTGAGTTTGAGGTTGCAGCTATGTCGATTAAGTCATCTACGTTTTTGTCAAAACCTTCAAACAAATCGAACTTCTTTCGAAAATATTTGATTGCATTAGCACATTTTGGAACATACTCCCAGAAGTTATTGCAAACCAGCAGCAATACGAAAAACGACCATCCTGACCACCAGTAATGATTTAGCAATGTTGATGTTGATTTTGTCCAGCATTCACCATTAATATATAAGCCAACAACTGTTCCAAATTGATTGCCCATGTCACCAGCTATACAGTTTATTGGATTCGAAGTTGTTGTGGAGAACACCAGCAAAGTTGAACTTCCTAAAAGTGCCAATGTAAACGAACGCAGAGATTCCCACCATGGTTTCATGTCGTAGGTGGAAAGAATTTCTCTCCACAGCATTTGGCTTGGCAACATTGCTGAATAAATTTTTCACCTTCTTTAGCTGTCCGCACTAAATTTTGGAGCGACCTTTTTAAGTGAAAACAAAACTTTCGAATGTAACTGGTTACAATCTACCCGTCATAGTGTAACCGATATTAGCTTCTCTCTAAACCGGCTAACGCCCAGGTTACTCCGCACTAACGGCCTATCGCCAAGACCTGGAGTCACACGACCAAGGTGACTAGTTTTGTAATAAAATGGAAGCGCTAATAGGTATAAAAGCGTAAAATGGTAAAAGTACGGATAAAACAACGGTTGTTTTTTTATACAAAAAGGACTTTCCACTGCACATATAGCGTTCACAACAATTACTTCTCGCCACAATAAAAACAGTGCTTTCTACTCGCCACCACCAGAGAACTGCCTGGCTTTTCGCTTATTATTTCTGCCGCCAGCACTTACACCAATTATCACTGTCCACGTTTGCCACGCAAGCGTGACTGCTCGGGCGTATAAAACGAGTAAAATAGAAATAATTACCAATATATTATAAAAGGTGAGTGTAAGTAAACAAAGAAAAACATGTGAGTAAAAGTGAAGGTGAAGTGAAAATACAAAAAGAAATAAAGCGTGTGAAAAACAAAACGAACAAAGACGTTTACACCCCCCACGTTAAAAATTGTCCTACTCCGTTAGGACTCTTGATAAAATTTGGTTTGTCGCCGATTTCGCTGTGGCCGGCTATCATTCATCGTCGCCGCAGCGTCATTTATGTCGGCGCCCAAACCGTGACCAACGTCCATCAATGGCCGCGTAGGCAACCCTGTATCCTGCGCAGTGGGTGCGTCCGTGCGTGTTTCGCTTTGTGGTGTGTAGATAACAAAATTGTCTGTGTCGTGCAGCCCGAGCTCATCCGGCTGCGTGTTTCGGCGTTCTTTTTCATGGTAAGGCATGTTTGCCTTTTTCAAGCGGTTAAAATGTACTTGCTGCTGTTTTCCATCCTCTCCTTCAATAAGGTAATTCACCATACCGTGTTGCTCAATAACTTTAAAAGGGCCTTTGTATGGTCTGATGAATTTTCGGCAGGGTTTCTCTGGCTACTTCCTCAGCAAGCCGCAACCGAGCTCGTAGCCAATCCAAATAAACCAGCGGAGTCGTTGCCACTTCGTTATCTGGAGAAATGAGATCGGCGGGTAGGCGCAGTTCGTGTCCTGTAAGTAGAAAGTGAGGGGATACCCCCGTGCTTTCATGCCGGCTTGCGTTGTACGAAGCCACCACCGCCGACAGTGCTTCATCCCATTGTTTATTATCGCGTTGGACGTAATTGCGGAGCATTGTTATGATGGTGCGGTTGTTGCGTTCGACTCCCCCATTGCTCGCGGGGTGATATGGCGTCGTTCGGGTCTTTTTACAACCCATCAACCTTACCAGTTCTGCAAATAATTTGCTTTCGAAATTCCCCCTTGATCGGAGTGAATTACCTCAGGTACCCCATGTACCGTTAGCCACCTGTGAAACAAAATGCTCGCTGTTTCATGTGCGGTTTGATGCCGCATAGGCCACGCTCTGACATATTTTGTGAATAAATCACAAGCGACTAGGATATACTGGTATCCTGTCCTAGTTAACGGAAGTGGACCAAGCACATCAATCTCAACGCGTTGCACCGGTCGCATTTCTTGTGATGGAACTAACGGTGCTCGGGTGGTAGTGGTTGGTTTCTTATTTCGTTGACAGTGTTCGCATTTACGGCAATAAGCCTCGGTCTCTTCTCTCCATTTTAGCCAGTAAAAACGCTGTGACAGTTTGCTCAGGGTTTTAGCCATTCCCAAGTGTCCCCCGCCATGTACCTGGTCGTGGCACGCGGACAGCACTTCGCTGCGCATGGCAAAGGGTACCAACACTTTCTGAACATCGTTTAAACCTGGCACCGCACCAGGGTCAGTAATGAATAGCACCCCACCGTGACATGAGAGCCGCTCGAAAAGGCTCCATAAGTGTTTTGTCTCTGCCGACAGGCGTTAAGTCCCCATACTGCGCTTCTGCTACATGGGTGGACTCATACCCGTACTCCGCCTTTAAATCAAGTGCAAGTACCTCTTCCAATGACTCATCCTCACGAACTGTGTAAGGGAATCCGTCATCTTCCGGTTGTCTCCGGCTGAGCGCGTCTGCGTTTGTGTGCTTCTTTCCGGGCCGGTGTTGAAGATCAAAATTGTAACTAGCCAGGTGTTCAACCCATCGAGCACATTGTCCATAGAGTTCCCTGGATCTCCACAGCCAGCGAAGGGATGAATGGTCTGTGCGCAACAAAAATTTCGATCCGAGCAAATAACTGCGATACAACTTATTCGCAAATATGACGGCCAGCAATTCCTTGCGAGTTGTGGAATAATGCTTTTCAGCTTTGCTCAATGATCTACTGCCGTAAGCGATCACATGCTCCTTACCGTCAATTTCCTGACCGAGAACACAACCTACGGCTGTGTCCGAGGCATCGGTGTCCAACACGAAGGGTCGGCTAAAGTCGGGATACTGTAGGACTGGAGCTGTTGTCAGAATTCTTTTCAGGCTGGCGAACGCCTGCTGGCAACTGTCCGTCCAGATAAAACGACGTCCCTTTTCTGTCAATTTGTGTAAGGGGGAGGCGATACGAGCGTAATCTTTAACAAACTTTCTGTAATACGATGTAAGACCCACAAATTGACGCACCTGTTTTACAGATTTTGGTACTGGCCAATCTTTAACTGATCGTACCTTATCGGGGTCGCATCGTATTCCATGTTTTGAAACTATGTGGCCAAGGAATCGCACTTCATCTTTGAACAGGTCGCACTTCGTGGGCTTTAGTGTAAGTCCAGCCGACTCCAGGCGTGAAAGAACATCTTCAAGACGCTGCATGTGTTCGTTGAAATTTCTACCATAAACAATCACATCGTCTAAGTATGCGAGTGTTCCTTGCCACTCTATACCCTGCAGCACAATACGCATTAGGTGTTGGAAGCTTGCCGCTGAGTTGCATAATCCCATAGGCATCACGGTGAATTCAAACAAACCCATGTGACTGGCAAAGGCTGTCTTCTCCCTTGATTGTTCGTCCATGGGGATCTGCCAGTAGCCAGATTTTAGATCAAGGGTGGAAAAGAAACGTGACCCAGACATTTCATCCAGGCTATCATCAACCCGGGGAATAGGGTAACTGTTTTTTTTGGTTGCTTCGTTTACTTGTCGATAGTCGACGCAAAATCGTAACTCACCAGACTTCTTTTTCACCAGAACAATCGAACTTGACCATGGCGAGGTTGAAGGTCTCACGAGTCCTTGGCTTCGCATTTCGTTGATGATCTTCTCAACCTCCGTTTTATGATGGACGGACATTCTTCGAGGATGTTGACGGATTGGCGCCGCATCCCCGGTGTCGATCGAATGTCGAACAAGATCAGTCCGGCCTAGGTCAAAGTTACATGTCGAAAATGCTTTTTGATGGCGACGAAGAAGTTTTAAAACATCCTCCCTCTGGGTTGCTGACAACCCATCTCCGATAGTCACGCCTTGGTGAATGCATTCCCAACTTTCTTCATTGGTCGGTGTCTGTGCATAGGAGATATTGCAAACTTCCTCTGTAGGTTGCACACTGCTATCTTCAACAACAACACACCATTCCGATAATGGACATGCAACGTTGCCAAAAGCGTGTGCTGGAATCGCGACAGCAACCCTAGTTGCTGATGGTACTAGGATTGGGTCATCGGTAAAATTGGCTATACGTATGTTTACCTCATTTTTCCGCACAGTTGAAACACAGTTCGCTGTACAGAGTCCAATCTTTTCTGTAAACCCCGGTCTTCGCGCAATATACACTTCAAAGTCAGGGATGTCTTCTCCGCAGACGTCAAGGTGGTAACGACATGTGGCCCACACCTCCGACATTGGAGGGACTTCTGTGGCATCGGTCACACAAATATCTCTGGTACGTTGTACGAAAGACGACGAGAGTAATGGCACCTTAGCACGGCCCGCTGTCAACAAATTTTGGTCGTAACACACACTGCAGCGGTTCTTCTGCAGAAAATCCAAACCCAAAATTAAGTGGTGAGCGACGCCCGACGCGACATATAAACACGTGGGAACATCTAGCCCTCCCAGTTTAACATTTACAGTGATTTTCCCAATAACTGAAACCAAACTACCGTTAATTCCAGAAAAACGTTCGTTTTGGCCCAGCGGGAAGATTTTGAGGCGATCATTGTTCAACGTCTCTAAACACTTTTGGCTAATCAAAGAGACACTTGCACCAGTATCAACTAAAGCACATACCGGCTCTGAAGCGATAGAAATGTTGACAAACCGTACTAATCGGGGTTTGGTGGGATTCTCGCTCGTGTTCTGATTATTGGTAGGATTCGAAGTTTTGGGTTCGGTGTCCTTCAAACATACACTTGCTTTTGCCTCTTGGGTCACAGGGGTACCAGGTCTTTTTTTGAAATTCCTGCGAGGCGTAAAACTGGTATGAAAGCCGCGCTTACCTTGCATTGGGCAAAATCTTTGCAAGTGTCCTGGTTTACCACAGGCATAACAGCGTCGATCCAACCTGTCTGCCATCTGATGTGGTGTTGGTTTCCCCAATCGCTGCACCTCGCGGCGTACAAGCTCAATGTCCTTCTGGAGCGCGGTCACAGTTTTTTTGAATTCTCGAACGCTGATGTCTGCATCCTTTTCCGGTTGTTTTGATACTGATGGACCTTGAACATCACGACGACACACGCCTAAAACCTGGGACATTTCCGGTACATGCGTGGACAAGACCATCTGAGCGGCCGTCCAAAAGTCCCGTTTATATTCCAACCGTTGCGGCAGGGATCTGGCCATGTGCTGGTCCAACATGCCAACAAAGAGTAATGAATATAACACCTCATTTTTAACAGCCTCCTCCGTAGGATAAGCCTTGTCGCCAAGAGCTTTCAAAGCATACACAAAGTCCTTAATGCTTTCCTGTGGCAACTGCCGCCGGCCAAACAACATTGCGCGTGTTTCATGGAGGCGCGAGTGATCAGAACCTTGCTTTAGGGCGCGGCTAATTAACTCATCGTACTTCAGTTGAAAAACATTATTGTCGTTTCCCTGAACTAGCCAGCGGAGGTCATCATCAATTGATGTCAAAAAAAGATGACGTTTAACTTCCTCACTAGCTTTCACACTCTCACTGTACGATTCAAATAAGGCAACAAACTGGCCAACATCTTGTCCCGGTACAAAGCGCGGTGGCGATAAAAACAAATTAAAAGACATTAAGTTCTCTGAAAGCCGTGTGACCCCTTATAAGCGATAGCAGAGTCCTGGCGTGCTCGCCAAATGTAACCGAAATTAGCTTGTCTTGGGCCTAGGCTACTCTGCACTAACGGCCTATCGCAGAGGCCTGGAGTCACACGACCAAGGTGGCTATTTTTGTAATACAATAGAAAAACGCTAATAGGTATAAAAAGAATAAAACGATAAAAGCGCGAATAAAACAACGTTTGTTCTAAGACTGGCACAAAATACACATTCCACTACGACTAGCGTTCATTCAACAATTACCACATAAGATCTCCCACCCAAAACAGTGTTTACCACACGCCACCACCAGAGAACTGTCTGGCTTTTCGCTCATTATTTCTCTCGCCAGCGCTTGACCAATCATTTCTGCCCGCGTTTGCCACGCGAGCATGATCACTCGGGCATATTAAAACGAGTAAATTGCAAAATAATTACAAATATATTATAAAGGTGAGTGTGAAAAGTAAACAAAGAAAAACATGTGAGTTAAAGTGAAGGTGAAGTGAAAATACTAAAAGAAATAAAGCGTGTGAAAAACAAAACGAACAAAGACGTTTACAAATCCGTTTTCAATGTAATCGGCAATCTTCTTCTTATATTGCTCACAAAGCTTCAAAACAATTTGTAACTTTCGGCTGCCTGCGCACGATACATTTGCAAACCTAGAAAGTCATTTTCTCGCAGCTGGTTCCTTCCAATCAGTTTGTCCATATGTGCACGAACCACCAATTCAATTCGGCCATGACGATGGTGAAGTATTTTCAATGCTTCAGAATAGCCCATATCAGATGGCAAACTTTTGCATTCCACAATGTTAGACTTTGCACGTCCAGTGCAAAATTCACAAAGGTAACTAACTTTTTCAGAGTTACTTAGGTTCGTTTGATTGATCTGACGATCAAAGTCATTCAGGAATTTGTGATAGTTGTACGGGTCACCATCAAACTTCTCTATGGTCAAGCGTGGCAAATTAAAACTTTGTTTGATCATTTCAGCAAAAAACACCATATCTGAAGTCGGTCTAGTACCTGATACTGCAGGTCCAAGAGGTTGGTTCATAGAGCTTTGATCAAGAGTCCCATATTCCACGTCAGCGTTTCTCCCTATGCCTGGAATATCAGTATCGGTTGGAGGCAAAATACCAGTTTTCCTCCGAGACGGCGGCAAATCTTTATGCGCCTCGTCCAATTCTAACAGTGGACCCAACGAGTTTGATGCAACAAGCGGTGATTCGTGATCAGCACGAACATTTATAGATGCTGCATTAACATGTGGTCTTCCTACTAGAAAAGGTGATGTTGGCGAAACATCATGAACCGGAACTTTTCCGCCACGCCACTCATCGAAAGCCTTAGTCAAGCACGTCAAACGATTCGTTGGCAACCTTTTTGCTGATGTACCATCTAACGCAATACCAGACAAAGATTCTGATGAAGAGCAACTCTCACTGACATGTTCAGCAGCCAGTGTGGCCTGTGCCACCTCTTCCCTGGCTTTAGCCATTTGCTTTTTCAATTCAAAGCTCTTTATTTTACCTTCAAGTTCTATACGTCGACGCTCAGATTCCATAGTTAAACGACGTTGTTCATCTCTCAACGTTAAACGACGTTGTTCATCATCCAACGTTAAACGACGTTGTTCAGCTTCAACAAGCAGTTTTTCTTCCTCAATGGCAACTTGTTCCTGAGCATACTTTAGTGCCAGTGATTTTTCATCAACAAGTCTACGTGCACGCGAGCTGTTGGAACGCAAACTTTTTCCAAAGGAACCACAGTTTGTTGAAGCGTTTGATCTCTCTACAGAACCATTTCCCGAGCGCACAACGTCCAGTATTTTAAACAGTTCCTTAGAAACATTGGGCTCCTCGCCTGCTTCATCCATTCCAATCAACTATGCACGTTGCGTATTACGTCACAATGTGAACAGATCACAGACGTAACTCAAAACAATGCAGTTTTGACTTTAGTTTTAAATTCAATGTAGGATACAGATCCTTAATTGCCGTGTACTTTTTTATATGCGTGCAATTCTCAACCTTTTATTCCAATTTGCAGTTTCACAGCAAACAGATAAATAAAACTAGAATAAACACGATTTAAAACTAAATGCCTACACGGCTCCACCTTATTCAAATAGAAATGCAACTGATCACAGCCAAGAAGGCATTAAAATAACGTACAAATAACTAGATTGCAATGGATACACTAACTCAACATTACAAGTGTAACAAGCACGCGCACAACCCAAACACAAAATAAGTTTCCGCGCATGAGTGCACCCACAGAAATCATACTCAGTTCTGTCCGTTACAGTATCTATTGGTCGTAGATTACTTCTCGAGGTTCATTGAGATGTCCCTACTCGCTCCAGACATAGTGATGTCGGATAACGGCCCACAATACAATTCCTATCTTTTTCAGTGTTTCGCCAACGAATATGGCTTCATTCACCAGACTAGCAGCCCACGGTATCCACAAAGCAATGGAGAAGCGGAAAGGGCTGTAAAGACGGTAAAAAGTCTTCTGAGCAAAGCCGAAGACCCTTATTTGGTGTTACTTTCTTACCGTGCTACAAAGCTGGCTTCCGGATACAGCCCAGCGGAGTTGTTGATGGGAAGACGGTTGAAGACGACAATTCCGTGTTGGACGTCGTCTCTTGTCCCTAACTGGTCTTATTTATCGAGTTTCAGAGCTAAAGATCTCGAAATCAAGAAAAATCAAAAGCAAAATTACGACAAGCAACATCGGGTACGGTCTCTACCTGAACTTTCCCCGGAAACGTACGCTTGGATCGGTGGAGAGGAAGGCATTGTACGTTCTCAAACTTCACTACCACGCTCTTACATCGTCGATACCCCAAACCGGTCATTGCGACGTAACCGCCGACACATACGGCCGATTCCAGAACAATGTGAACTACGTACGCGTTCCGGTCGGTTGGTAAAACCACCCGTTCGTCTGGACTTGTAATTCCGATTCCGAATTCGCATTTTGAGGAAAGGGGGATGTAATGTGTTTCGCCTGAAGGATTGCACAACGTGGTGGTGTCACGTGACCACCTCATATATAAGTGTTCCTCTGTGCCGTCAAGGGCATTCTATTGCAACCTATGTTACTGTGCACTGCTGTTTCGTTCCGTTTATGTTGTGTAACAAACTACAACAATACAGTTGAAAACGTATTTAGTTTCGTGCTTCCTATGGATCTCCAATTACATTGTTTTTCCGCGTCATCGATTTAATTGGGCAAGGAGTAGGCTAGGATCAAAGCGATATCCTTCAATCCAAACTAATTTTTGGAATGTAACCAATGGCTTCAGATTTGCATTGACTTAAACATTCAACATAACTACATTTAATTTTGTAAATTAGAAAAAAAGTAAGACCACGGAGGGACTCTAACCCTCAATCTTCGATTTCGAAGTCAGACGCGTTATCCATTAGGCCTAGCAGCAGCTGAGTGAATTACATTGTTTTAAAGCCATGTGAGTAAGAATATTGTTTAGTTGCATCCTGCCTGACGTGTTTTACATATATTCACGTGCGGCGCACACGAGATATTAGTGAAATTTGCTGGAATTAATTCAATTGTTGCAGATGATTATTCGCTTATGCCAGAATGGCGAATTTTGTCAAAAATAAATTTACAACCACATGATTATGAACTCGGACGAAACAGCTTTGGATTCGTGGCCTCTAACAGTTCTCCACCTCCCCAGTGTGCGAACAACCACCTGTCAAAAATCATTGATTTATTTCTCAGTTATTGTTTGGAATCACTTACCAGAACAAATTAAAAAGTATAGCTTACTTAGCTTCTTTACCTTTGGGAAGCTTCAAATTAGGTACTACCAACCACAAGGATGTGTAATCCAACATACGAAAAAAATTTAGCGGCTGGAGTTTTAAAAATTTAGAATTTAACGCGCTTTAGCGCCGTTGGCGGTAAACAAGTCACAAAATGTAGTGTAGATTCCCAAACCCAATTTCTTTAATTCTTTCACGTTATGTTTTCTATGTTTGGCACAACTCTCGTTATTATGTGACAAAGGCTGCGCAGTAGACATGCGCGTGCAGACCGCATGGTTATGTTTTTCATTGCTAGTTGTGTTGCCAGTTATTGTGGTACATATAATAATACTGATTCTATTTGAATAAGGTTTTAGTTGCAAAACGCGAAATAGTTTGTTGACTGCTTTGCAACAATTAAAAAGTTCACTGGATTACTAATGCAACTGAAAGATGTGTTGTCACTACTGATAATTTACGGAATAAGATCGGTCGCAAAACAGTTCGGTAAGTGCGATTGAATTTGCCATCGTGTGAATTTGTCTATATATTGAATGTACAATTGTGTTTCTTTAACTAGAAACCGTTCCATTCTGGCGCGTTGTTGTGCTGGTCGTTCCTGTATCGAATACAAGTGTCTGTTGTGTTTCGCGGGCTCGGCTACCTAGAAGATTGGATGGGACGCGTTTCGGCTAAAGGCCAAAAAACTGCTGTGTAGCGTGTAGCGCCGCCGATCCGCAGAAAAAGCACGTTACATGTAGAATTGTACGTAAGCATGAAGGAAACGTCGCTGAAACGCGAAATATAGCGCAAACAACCACAAGGGTGTCTATACCAACCTACTGAAAAACTTGTATTAGCTGTAGATGTATAACTTTCATGCAGTAAAAAATTGCCCTTCGTCATCGAAACCTTACAACTCAGTTTCTTTCAATTCCTCGCCAACGACAGAACTAGAGTGTCGTATTTTGCTTTTCTGTTAGTCACGCGTAGGCTCAAAATCAATGCTAGCATGCTCTTGAATACCAATACCATTTCAAATTAACCTCAAACTATCTTTCTGGAATGTCCCAGAGCAAGTAACTACGTGTCAAGTGTCAAGAACAAAAAAACACTGCGCAAAGAAAAGAAGATTTTACTGTACAGCATTAAAATGAGCCAGAGTGAAAATACACGTTCTTAAAAAGTCGTTTGTGCTTTCACTGTTCGAGTGCAAAAATGTAGGTTTGTTTTATCGAAAAATAAATCGCAATAAAAAAACAACAGTTTTGATTCTGCATTCTGACATTATTTTTTCCCGCAGGTTCAACGAAAAGTAAATAGCAATTATAAACTTGCAACTGAGAAAATGTACGTGGATGAAAACATCACAAAATTACAGATTGTACTCCACAGAAGACGCATCACAATACGGAGTCGCCCCGACATTATTCCCCAAATCAGGGCGAGATATGGAAAATCATGCTTAACGAGGTATATTGTGGTACGGATACACAAATGCGCAAATGCACAAAATGCCAGCGACCTATCTTTAAGTAGGGGGTCAAACCTTTTTAAAAACACAAAATAAGAATATGACGGCGCAGGTAATCAACCAACAAGACATAAAGCAAATTATAGCTTACTCAGAATAAGCTGCAATTACCGGGGTAGTATAAAAGATACAGGGTCTGTAAGACGAGTTTTGTTAAACAAAAAAAACACTTTGTGTTCAGTTTCTATCCAACGTATAGAACAGAATACAAGCTACAAGTAAAATACATTGACAGTATGGTTCCTATATTTCGCGTCTGACCCTAGACTGTTTTTCTAGGGCGACGCTGTCGGGAAAGTTTAATTGGCGCGTTTTTAAAACTGGCTTTACTGCTGCAGAAAAGAAGCTGTGGACAATCTGCTTACTTTTTTAAAAATGATTCCGTTATCACTGTACAGTAATTCACACATCACAATCAAACAATGACGTCACAGTGTAAGGAAACTTGACATGTAACCACACGTAATTTGTGACATCACCCCCTATCTAAGAGAAAACATCGTTTTCTCGAAAACCAGCACAAAACAAATTACGAAACGCAAAGAAAAGCCACACAGCGATTTATGCACAAAAGCCGTACAATTCTTTACCAACGTTGTTGTTACGACCTACTCAGAAAATCGGTACCAATATTCTCCGAACCCTTAATATACTCAAGGCGAATGCAATAACTTTGCAAATACATCGCCCAGCGCATCACAGGGTCATTGTCATATTTTGCCGAGGATAGGTACTAAAAGGAATGGTGATCCGTTTGCAACACGAACGCAACCGCAAAGGTAAATCCTGTACCTTTTAACTGCCCATATGATTGCAAGGCACTCCTTCTCAATAGTCGAATAGTCCGCCTCCGCGGGAGACAACTTCCTACTTGCGTATAGTTCACGGGGTAGAGTCTTCCGTCATGCTGTTGCAGTAGAACATACCCGATTCCGGTTTGGGACGCATCAGTTCGCAGAACGAACTCTCTGTGAACATCAGGCAAGCGCAATATCGGCTGACTTGTCAACATGCACTTTAAGGTGCCCAATGCACGTTACTGTGATGTGCATCACCCCAGTAAACTTCATTGGGCTGCCCCTTTCTTCGTTAAGTGCGTTAACGGTGACGCAATGGCCGCGTAGTTGGAAATAAAATCTCTGTGAGTAACCTGTAATACCAATAAATGAGCGAACATCCTTCTTCGTCCCTGGTCGTTTTACCTTTTTGATTTTCTCAACATTTCGGTAGTTCAATCCAAGACTGTCATCACACACACTGTGACCCAAAAACTCGACAGTATGAGTCCCCACTGCACTTTTTCACGGCTTAATGGCGATACATTTTTGTTTTAAGCGGTCGAAAAGTGCTTTTAGCGAGACAAGGTGATCCTCCCACGTTTCCGTGTGTAGCAGTATATCATCGATGAAACAATCAACGTGGTCAAGGCCCCGAAGCAACATCCGCATTGCTCTCATGAACATTGCCCCCAAATTTACCATACCGAATAGCATTTTAAGAAACTCGTACGTACCTCCGCTGGTGACAAACGCCGTTTTGGGGACGTTTTCGGCTGCTACTGGCACCTGTCAGTATCCTTTGGAAAAGTCAATCCTCGTAAAATATTTACTCCTAGAAAGCTTCTGAAAAAATCTCTTCCGCCCTGGTCATCGGCTCTGGATCAAATATCGACAGCTTGTTTAACTTGCGATAATCGATACAAATTCTGTTGGTCCCATCCCTTTCTTCACGATGACCACCGACGAAGCATAAGTAGAACGCGAACACCGAAACCATGCCCAGTCGCATCATTTCCTCAATGTCGTGTTCGAGCTCCTGTCGCATATGGTAAGGCACGGGATAAGCCGTAGAGCGCTCAGGTTGGTCGTCAGTCAACTCAATTCGATGCATAATGAACTCTACACTTCCTGGATCGTCACTGAACAAACGAAGGCAACTTTGGTGTTTTCGTACGACTTGCAGCAACGTCCAGACCGCCGTTTCTGGTTTGGGCAAGTTGCAATTCATGTCATTTTTATTCCAGTTCAGCCTCTATTCGACGTTGTTCTTCTTCCCGCGTCAGACGTTTTAATTCCAGTTCGATAATCCAACGCCAAAAACATAAGTGTTCCCGGACGAGCCCCAAGATGTCGCGTCTGACCCTACTATTTCTCTTGGGCTACGCTGTCGGGTTAGTTTAATTGGCACGATTTTAAAATTGGCTTTGCAGAAAAAAAGCTGTTGACAGTCTACTTTTTTAATAATGATTCCGTTATCACTGTACAGTATTTCACACATCACAATCAAACTATGACGTCACAAAACAATGTAACTTGTCATGTAACCACGTAATTTTCTAGGATATTTTAATAAAGCGCAGTTTATTTTTTAACATGATTATTCGTTGAACTTTTTTTTTTTTAATTATTTACAAAACAGTTTCTGTTTCGACCACAAAAAACGTTTTCTCTTCCAAAACCACACTTGTCTTTATTTCTTTCGGTGACGGTGGTCTGTAATATTTACGAAAGCCATCCCTGACTCTATCGTAGAACAGTTTAGGGGCATTAAATGAGGAGATTAAGAGAGCTGTTGATGGGGAGCACAATGATTGCTGACACAGCGTACATATCTCGAGGTAGAGAGATCCCACCAAAGTTCACAAATGCCATGACAGATATTGGAACCCAGCACAGAAAATCGGTAAATATCAAACGAAGAATTTTCTTTTGCATGTCTAACATAACAACAAAGTAAATGAAAAAATACGCATGAAAATAGAAATGTTCTTGCCTTTGCTTTGCGTTGCCGCCCTTCCATCTTTAGATCTTTCTTTCACTTGCCTAGCACTGGCAATTGACTTCATGTAAATCCAAGAATACGTAACCGCCACAAACATGAAAGCCAGGAAGTTGAGAGTAATGATGGCGATTGAATATCCCCATGACTTGTCTTGGGACGTAAAGTTTGCTGATGCAAACACTGCTACTACTGTAATATCTGCACAAAGTAATCTTGCAGTTAGAAAGTAAATGGTAAAATTTTACTGCTGAAAACTAACCCCAAGTATCCAGAAATCTTAAAATTATCACTGTAATCGTAATCCTCAAGAATATCCATTAAATCCATCCAGGAATTAGCCTTTTTTACACGCAAGAGGGCACTCTTCTGTACTTGGTTGCCAGTAAAGTTGCGTTGGAAATTTACAAATTGATTCATGAATTTGATCATGCCTGTATACAAGTCGCAAATGCACTTAAACTGTTTAAACATGAACACTATAGTGTATTATAATATCTTACTAGAAAAATCGACTGCGACATTGTCGAAAAACGGATTTTCATTCATCCACGCTTTGGTTTCGAACAAATGTTGAAATTGTGTTAATAGAGGAATGAAAGCAATTACAAACGATAACACCCAGGACAGCAAAATGGTTAGTATTACCGTTTTCAACTTGGATTTAACGGATGCAACAAAAGGCTGCAATAGAAATAACACATTAACTTATTGGTGCGAAAAGCAATAAAATGCGACCAGCATGACTTTTCGTTTTGTTACCCGGACTGACTGAACTTACATTGGCTTGCCTGGACGAAAGGTTTTACCGATGTGCACGACGAGCTTGTTTGGCACAGTTTAAAAAATCCATAGTCGCGAGTTCAAATTTCATTCTTTCTAGTACTCTTGAATACTCAATTTACTCACGTTTTTCACGGCATACAGTCGGAATATGGTCAAAAGAACCATAGTGAACACCGATGTTTCGCTTGAAACCAAGACCAATACCCCCATTGTGGTGCAAGTTCCGCTTGATCTCCAAATAAGGTCATTGGCACAATAATTTCCGGAGAATCTGACACCAGCGGCCCCCAGCATGATCAGATAAACTCCCAGTAGATCGGAAACCGATAGATTTAAAACGAGCAGATGGTTTGCGCGAAATGCTGTTGTTTGTGATTTTGTGGTTACCAAACTTTTGCTTTCTATTACTATGGCAACCTTAAAACCAATGAAATAGCCATGAACGAACTCAAATATAACTAATATCTAACTTAAATTATTTAAAATTACCATATTTCCAAAAATAGCAAGCATCCCCATTATCCACACTATGGCTCGTAGAAGTGGATTTGCAATCAACTCGTATCGTGATGAAAATATGTTTTCGTCAGACATTTTTGTGTTTGTAGGGCACTCGTCTGACCAGTCAGAGCAGTCGCCGACTCCATTAAATTTCTGTTGAGAGTAAATGCACTTTGTAGTTTGCAAGAAAAGACGATGTGATGGCATACTTAGCAGTATCCAATACACGAGAATCTAACGGCGACACAATGCAAAAATTCTTCACGATAAAAATTTTTGTTTATAAATATGAGTACGAATTACAAAAATTTTGTTAAGCTGCTGACGTGAACACATTTTCTATGTATATGGACTTACCTTAT
Organism: Ascidia mentula; assembly: GCF_947561715.1. Lineage (NCBI taxonomy): Eukaryota > Metazoa > Chordata > Ascidiacea > Phlebobranchia > Ascidiidae > Ascidia > Ascidia mentula. The sequence goes on along the minus strand of NC_138568.1, from coordinate 15,139,445 downwards.
CTTTTTTGACATACAGTGGATCTTTGTTTCCGCAATAAAACCTTCCATCATTTGCGCAGTTAATTTCATCTCTTTGTTCATCGCAGTTGATTTTGAAATCACAAACGTCCGATTTGTTGACAGAGATCTAATATTTAATTTTAAACACATATATTTTCAGAGTGCTACGAAAAATTAAACAAAGACTCTTAATTGGAAAAAGCAGCAAAACACATTCTTCTGTATACATATACTTTTTCATTTCATAGGTGATTATGAGCGCGAAATGAAATGCTATGAATTAACAGACAAATACAGATTTGACTAATTTAATACCGATTTAAATGTACTTAAAATTTAAGTGTCGTTAAATGAAAATTATTTCTCAAACAGTTAGAATATTTGAAACGTACACACGACTTGTAACAACGTGTATTTTTACTGCGGCTCTATTCAATGCTGGACAGTAGAATCTTTTTGAGCAGTTTTTTTCTGGATATTCGTCACTCTCGTCCTTGCAATCGATAAAACCGTCACAAAGTTTTGATTGAGGTATGTTTAAAAGTCCGTCTTTTGTGTCGCAGTGTTTCCGATGTTTGCAAAGTTCAGGAGATTCATCGTGGTCGAAATATTGACGAGTATTATAATTGTAGACCTGATAATTGCAATCCACCTTTCCATTGCACAATAATTTTTTGTCGAAAATCAACGTCCATCCGTCCTGCACAAACACATCAAGTGCATTGATTTTCTAGGTAATTTTTGTGAGAACGATTATTTACAGATCCAGGTAAGAAGTGTTATTTGATTGTATTTTAAACGAATACTTTTATATGGTAATGTTTATTATCTCATCTTGCTGCCCTTTTTTAGTTATCGGTATTAACTTATAATTTTCTTAATTTTTTTTTATATTAAATACTTTCTACGTGGTGCTTATGTAAGCCTACTACCGAACGTAAGCATCTACCTACTTTTAATTAATTCCGACAAACAGTGTTTTTGCCTATAAACTAATTTTGTTTTCTTTTTTACTTACGGCACACGCCCACTTCCCATCCGTGTAATTGGTTGTTGTTGTTGCTTTTGTTGTAGTTGTTGAACAGTTGATATGCACTCCTTCATCAACACTAAAAAATAGTTGAATTGGTTTCAAAATTATTTATTAATTGGACTTGAAATTGAGCCTAGAGGTGCTTTGTCCTTTCGTAAAAATTATAACGTGACTGTGTTGGATTTTACCCAAAACTGACTGCCAAAAAGTCCGAAAACGGCAATGTCAACCGGCTCTACGACTCAACCAATCAACGTGTTAAACGTCAAAACACTGGGAGGTCAAAATCACACAAGCCTTACTGATTTGCAGATATCCAAACGATATTATAGCTTAAATCAAAAGATTTTGTTGCCTATCAGTTTGAACCAATACTTTTTACTTACAAATGAAATTTGCCACAATCTCTGATTTTCTCAGATTGACAGAAACATTCGTCGCTTTGGTCGGGGCAGTCGATAACGTCATCACAAACACTTGATTTTGAGATGATCATGGGGTCATTGATGCATTGGAAGCATAACCCATTATTAAATGTGTAAGAATTTCGAATGTCCCTGTAATAATATAAGCCGATGTTTCTTTGCATTTTTAAACAATTATCATACGAAGAGTAAAGTTCACGCCTCCGGCATCGTTTACGGGGGATTAAGCTATCTTTTTTAATTTTTTGGTAATCGCAGCTGTACAAAAGAACCTTGGCATTGTGTAGCATTTTCCTTTGTATACGGGTCTTATTCAACTGAAAACTACTTTTGCAAAATACCTGACATCTTCATTTTCAATGGAATAACACAAATCAGATTTATCATCACAATCAGCAATGCCGTCCCATAGAAACAGTTGCGGAAGATTGCAATTTCTACCATTACGAACACATTTGAATCCATGTCCGTTGTTCCATTTTTGGAAAGCTGGACAGTCATTGCATGGATCTCCATCACAAACAGTCGAACGTTTCCAACAAGTCGAATTTGGACACTGGAAATGTGAGTGGCAAAAATACTCACATGGAGAATTCCCCATGCATGGTGCAATTTTCCTGCAGACTTCATCTTTTATAGAGCTACAGGAAATGTTGGTACGCCCCATAGTGTTGTAACAGATTCCATTATTTTCCAAACAATTGCAAAGTTGCGTTGGACTAAACATACACAGAATAATTTTGCGTCAAATGACAAAAACATGAAGTTACCCCAAATCGGCTTTATTGTCTTTCTTGCATTGCTGAAGGGATTTTTCAGAGCAATTGCATTCATCACTCATGTCAGGGCAGTCTATGACATCATCACAAACACTTGACCTGGAAATGATCATGGGATCTTGTGTGCATTTGAAACACAAACGCTTGTCAAAGAATGAAGAATTACGAATATCTCTGCAACAACGAAATCGTATATTGGGAACGAAATTTTAATTGAAGAACATTGCAGTTTCAAAAAATACCCGACATCTCCATTTTCGATAGAGTAACACAAATCAGACTTATCATCGCAATCAGCTATTCCGTCCCATAGAAACATCTGCGGAAGATCACAATTTATGCCATTTCGAACACATTTGAAACCATGCCCGTTATTCCATTTTCGGAAATCTGGACAGTCATTGCAAGGGTCGCCATCACAAACAGTCGAGCGTTTCCAACAAGTAGAATTCGGACATTGAAAGTGTGAGGGACAGCCTCCTTCACAAAATACTTCGACAACGCATTGGATTATTCCTTTACAAACTTCCCTTCGTCTGAGAGCGCATACTTTCTTTGTATCTCCCACGTCATACTTGTTGTCGCAACTGCAACAAGAAGCGTTTGCATCGTTTCTAAATTTCTAAACATAAATTGTTTCTCAAACGCCGAAGAAATAGCATTGTTTCTTGTCCGGAGTTCGTGGACCTAATACAGATTTTGACTGAATTTTAAACTCAAAGGTTTGCTTTGATTAGCGCTTGATATGCACAGTTCTGTTGTTATATCTTCATTGTTGCGTGCTAATAATAACGCGAAATCAACACAAACTTATGGTTTTTCTCATTTTCTCATATTCGCTAATAGGTGTGCTTAATAGCTGTTCCTTATGTGCCAATAAATAAGGTGTTGGTGATAACCAAATTCGATTATTTTAATTCTTTTTAGCGTGACGATCAGCTGGGATCTCACCAGGGAAGAATTATGTATATTGAAATAGTAAATTCGGAAAAAAAGTCTTTGAGACAGCTTGTTTAACAAGATTTTTATATACACTTTTCTAAAATATATTGATATTTTCGTAAAACTTTTTCACCTGATGTATGAACCGTTGAAGTTTTCAGGATAGATGGAAAAGTTAGCCGTTTTCTCATCACTTCCGTCAACGCAATCTACATCACCATCACAAAACCACGAGGCATAAACCTCGTCCCCATTATCGCAAGTGAATTCTGCACAAAACATAATTTAACACGTAATCGATAATAATGAAAGTGTTCTATGTCCACTGGAAACCTAATTCCTAACATGTAGCTGTTAAACCAAAAATCTATTCCCTTAATGATGTCTTTTTTTGCATCCCGCCCCAAGCTTTTTTGTCGAGTTCGTAATTCTTTTTCAGAGAAAAGCTATTTTTGTCTTGTAGTGACCTAATGTCTCTTTAAGAAGCCCAGTTTCTATCCAAGTCGTGGTGACAAGTTTAAAACATGCCATGTGGTTTTAAGTGGCAACAAAAAATAATTCAGGTAACAAAGAGATTAATGCCATTGCCATGGAATGTCAACTAGGACATCTAAACTTTAATTAAAGAACGCAGAAGTAATGCCATGCTTACGCATAGCAAGGCGGGATCGCCGTCGTGAGTTCAAACCTCACCGGGAGCTTGATTTTTTAGATCTCGCTCCGACTTGTCGGGAAAAGTGGCTGATCCAGCTTGGCTGCAATGCCTTGGCTGCGAAGCCTGTGAACCTTAATTAAAGAACTATGCACCGGTAAGGGGTGGCAGTTTGACGGACGATATCACAATATTTCTGTGTTCTTTTTGTTGTATATAAGCTTCCCAGGTGAAAAGCGTAAAATAACACTTATTTTAATATACATTGATTCACAATGAAAATTAACCAATATTTTTGCATTAAAAGTATGCAAAGCGAAATCATTTTGTTACTGAACAGAAACTATTTGCTATTTGCATTGGCGCTTATTCATTACACTCAAAACACAACGCTTACTCGGGATAGACTGTGTGGCATCGAGTTTGATGAACGAGAACAAACTTCCAGCGACAACCATCTCGAAGAGATATCTTGTAAAAAAGACACAACCAGTAAAAGTCTAATATCAATTATCTTTCTGCTGTAGTCATCGGCATCGTTATCTTTCAGCCGTAGTCACGATGGAAGTTGTAGGTAGCGTTTAGCTTAGGCGTTGAGTTCCTAAGGTGAAACTCACTTTAGTTTATTGTCTGTTTTAAAGCAAATTTCATAAAACATTTTTAGTCGTCCCTTCCAATCAAAATATGTTTATTCTTTAAGGCCTTGTGAATCCAAACAGTATACGTTACAGAGTTAGCATTACATGAGTCTCGTATCGAATTAAATCAGAATAGATTGAATGACCAATCGCTAGTTTGCAACGCAGGCAGCCCAGAGGAAACAATTTACGCTATCACATGAACTAGCACTTAACAGTTTACATGGGAAACAGGATTTACTTTATAATTTATCTTGGTAATTATATGGTCGTTGCATTGTCATTGTGCATATTTGACGTCGTAAAATCATGATTAGGAAACACTCGATAATTGGCAGAGAAAAGAGTTTATGCAAGTATACTATGATTGTGGTTTACCTTGTCCTCATTTTTTCTTATTTTAGTTCGCCTTAAGCCTTGTCAACCAACCACCGGTTTCTGCATCACACAGTCAGACAAGTTTCCAAAAAGCACTGTTCAACAAAATCCCCACTAAGTGAGCTGGGAAATTTATTCAACTCGTTTATTTTTTTATTTTTTAAGCTGTTAGCACACTTTTTTTACTTAAACACTTTCTACACCAATTCACAAAAAATGGTAAAATATACTAAAGGTATATTCAAAAATAACGGGCACGCAATACAGACTAAATATAAAAAAACACCGTTTGCTCCGTGTTGCTGCAATGTTAATTAATATGGATAAATACAACAATCTTTCGCTTAAAACACCTGCTTACCTAGTAGCAGCTCATTAACAAATAATTAAACTATATGCCTACCATATTAAACTCAAAGAGTTACTTTTGATGTGCAGCTGTGCGCACGTGAACAGTTTTTTGCAGAAGTTGCTGACCGTTGTGGGATGTCGCGTGTCAAAAAAGTAATAGCTTTCATACCTGTCAATCATATTGCGACTAACCTTATGATGATGGAAGTACTTGAATGCGTGGAAGGAAGCATGGAAAAAGTTGTCACTCATGTTACAGTTGAGGAGGATGACTGTTAGCCAAAATTTAAATCTTATGGAGAAGGAAAGAGAGTGATTTTTTAAGGTTTCAAGTGGAATCTTGCCGAGAACGCTTCGCATTACGATGGATTTACCATTAATATATTTAAAACAAAGAAACAATTAATTTATGGTTAAAAAAAAAAAAAAGAAGTAAAAAAAATGCAATAACATTAACATTTGCATTTTAACTGTCGTTACAAGATTTCGCCACTGCTAAGTTCACATACGTTTTTGGTGTGATGTACAAATTACCTCAAAGACACAAATGCCCGACACAATTGTGAGCAAACGCCTGATGAAGTTGTCAATCAAACTCAACAACATCCTGACTAATAAACGCCTTCCAGAACCGCAAGAAGGTTTGATACGTTAATTGCGAAATCCATTTATAGTCAGTAGATGTGTTGCCGTTTGAATAAACACAAATAATTCCATAAAAAACGATGTACTTTCAAACGATGAAACTTGTTTGGAAGAAGGTTTACAATTCATGACACCAAGTCGGTTTTGATTCAAGTGACCCCTTTGGGTTTACAAACCCCAGGTTTGTTACATGTTTTCTTTTAAAAGTTCACAAACGACACATGCCTATATGTTTTGTATATAGGTAACCATTTCGACTGTTAGTGCCATCCAGCGGCGTATTAAAGAGTCACTTTCAATCGAACTGCAAAAACCGAACTAATTAAAAGTTCGTAAAGGCAGTTCTTGGCAGATGTTTTTAATAGTCTTAGGAGTCAGATAAACGGCGAGTGTGTTCTCCTTGCAAACCCGGTCCCTGCAAACCTCACGTTGTTCATGTAAAAATCTCAGTCCGTTTTTCGATTTGATGTATGTGTCCTTTACATAACTAATTTTAAAACCAATCCTTATGAAATTTGGACATACAGGGATGAGGTTTATTGACGGTTAACCAATACATCTAGACATAGCCCACCAACAGTCATGACATCATAAATTTACAACTGCGCAAAAGCATCCAACAGACCAACAAATAATGGTAAAGTTAAATATTACTGCTTGTAATGACCAAAACTGTTACAAAAGTAAATGCGATAATAGTTTTCTCAGTACAATATAAGGATATTCAACATATAAGGTTAAATGTCACACATGGCGGTCACGCAGAATCAAACACACCAGCAAAATTTCAGCAAAATAGACATTAATTTGAAAACATTTCAAAACATGGGTGCAAAGTATCTGGAGTTAAATATTCTGAACAAAAAGGCCAAAGCTAGAATGCTGTTCATCATAATGCTGGTAAAATTTCAAAACATGCTTGGCGAATATTTATGATAAACTTCGCGCTGTCACGTTGAGCGAATGTTGGTGAAATAAACATTCACCTATTTTGCAAGTCCTTTGTTGTATTTATATCTTTCCAGAATAACCTTGATGACGTATTTTCTCGATCCTTGGTGAGCTTCATTTGCATTGTTGTTTACTTTATGTGCTTTCTTGGTTTTAAGGTACTTTCCCCTGATCCATTTGATTAGTTGACAAATGTTCGGAATAATGTTCATTGGTGGAGGAAGAACGTTTTCCCTTCGAATAAATCGAAGCCAAACTGCCGTACGGTGAAGTTTCCATTCCACTTCAGCGTTGGTGCTCGTCTGTTCGTAACTTCGCGACATCATGGCAATCAACATGTTGATCAAAACAATGAGAACAACAACGTGATATACAGTCACAAGCGACCAAGCGAACCCTTCAGTTACGAAGTGTTTACCAGAAAGCGATATAAGAGACAGGTCTAGGTACCCAAAAATTGTCCAATACAGGGCCCGTAGTGAACTGCCAATATCAGTAAACAGAACACTTTTGTTGCAATTCGAAGCAGTAGAATTATTTGCAACACAAAGCAGTTGTCTGCCAGGATTTGTGCCATAATACCAATACAACTCACTGAGACTTAGAGCAAAAGCAACCACGACAAGCGCGAATATGAAAAGGAATTCGAGGATATTGGTTACCATTCTGGCTAATGACAATTGTAGGGGGCCAAGTCTACGAATTGTTCTGATCGAATTAAAAACACGGAGACACACAAAGATATAAGCCCAAGAAAGCAGAGCTTCTGAAAAAAGTTTAAGTTCGTTTGGTTTCCATTCGTATCTCGGTGTTTTGATTACATTATTGTTGTGTTGAAAAAAATCCACTGCCCTGTTTAAAATGAAAAGATTTAAAGATTATTATGGACAGTCAACTAAATAACCAAAAGGTGTGCAACTTGCTGAATTACACGCCTTATGCGTTCAAAGAAGGGAATAAATTGTATTTGTAATCAACGATGTCAAAAAACCAACAGCGATTTTTGCAAAGGAATGTCGGTTTAAAACCGAAAATGCACAGTTATGCTGTATAGCAACGGTAGGGAACCTTTTTGGTTTAGGAGAGTCATGAAAGCTACATATTTATAATTGTATTTTTGTGAGAGCCATATAATATTTTTCTACATTTGTTAATTAAGTTCAGGCGACTGAAATAACGCCTGTAATTTCTTAGCACGATTGTTTACGTTGAAGAAAATTGTATAGCATTAAATGGCTGTGTACCAGTAATTATGTCACTGGTTTATATCTTGAATTAAGTGCAATGGTTTGTCATTGCTCTTCTGTCGTCGCACTTCGGTGTAAGTAAATTCATAGCAAACTTACCTTAGTATGGCGCTGGTGCTTAGCAATGTAAGTTGTGTGATATCATTTATATTCCACCAGTCCGAGATGTATTTGGAAGGGCCATGGATTTTTAATTCAACAAATTCTTGACTCCATTTTCCGAATATCCACAAGAGCATCAACCATTGAACTGGTGTGGGAGGAGATCCTAAAAGTATTAACCACGTTTAAACTAATCGTAAAAGCGACAATTTGGAGATATGTGCAGTTTCCTCGGCATACCCAGGTAATCGTTTTCAACAGATCGTGTTGCGACGTTGATGACCACCAAAACAACAAAGGATAAATCCGATATAAGGTGACAAGCAAATGCTACTGCTGGTTGTTTTATAAGCTCTGTAATAGTTTCCAAAAGGATCGAGTATTACAAAATATATTTGTTCACATCGGGACTAGAACGGGAACTGCTTACTTCCAATCCAAATATTTGGGACAGTCAAATAAAACAGAGACAGAAAAGGAAAAAGCAATCCGACGAAAAAGTTGATCAAAACCCATTTAATCATATTTCCTTGGTGCATGTACCTTGCCCCCTTGTAGTTCATGTAATCGATGCATTGCTGGATAAAAGATTTGCAATAACACTAAAAATAGACCTAGGATGGAATTGATTACAAACCTGTGTGTTGCTATGAGTTACGAAATTTAATAACCGCATGTCGACCGAACGGTCAAGAATTTGCATCTTTTTACGTGACTTCGCATTATCATTTTGTTTACTTCCATCCTGGCGAATTTCAATATCGTTGAACTCTTTGACAACTCTTCCCAATCGCTGTATGGGTTTTGATGTGTCGAGGTTTGCGACCTCACATTGAAAAAGGCAGAGCAGACCATCAGACGAGCGAATCTGTGCAAACATCGGTTTTATGTTTTTTTTTTATATACGGACCTTAATTGCAGATTACCTCATCTAAAAGAGCGCACATATAACTTTCAACTTCACATTCTAAATCGACGTAAAACTGACTGTGTGCTGGTTCCATTTTGGCATTTTCTCGTATTTTTGTTATCAAATCCATGGAATGTTGGAATGGATCAATACCAAACTTCTATCAAATCCAGCCAAAACAATAAACGTATGTACGGTATTGTATCGCCAACAAAGTGTACCATAAATTAATTTAATGCTTTCTTTTCGATTACTTTATGTTACCTCAGCAAGTACTGTAGTGTAGGCTGGGCTTGATTTTGCTTGGCACATTATTTTCCTATCATTTGCTGACTCCCAGAAAACCCCGTCATATGTGCATTTTTCCTGTGTCAAATAATGAATGTCATTTGTAATGTTTTTTTTTATGAAAGAAAGGTTAGAAACAATCTTGAAACAGAATTGGGTTTCGCGATGTCGCAACTCATGTAAGCTTATAAAATAATCTATTGTGTAGACTGTATGGCGCGCAGCTCCTACCTCCAGTTTATATCCATGCTCGATTAATAGTTTCAGAATGTAGTACTTGTTACAATGTGCAGCAAGGACAACCGGACCGAATCCAGGAAAGTAATAATCGCTCGATGGAAGTGTGGGAGTCTGAATACCGCGTTTGTTTTCAGATTCTAGAATTAATTCAACGCCTTCCACGAAATCTTGCTTGATGGCATGTAAAAGGGACCACTCCAAATTTACCTATTTTTTAGACAAAAATATTTTTTGCACCTTTGTTGTTTTGTGTTTGTCGCTTTTGGAGAGACGTTAAAAGGGTTATGGCGCAGCAGTTCTACATAAATTGTGTGTGTCTGTATGTGTAATCTATGTATGTAACTTATGCCCAATTCAAACCTCCATTTTCAGAAGAAGTTTGCAAGCTTTGACTGATCGGTTGTTGATGGCAATTCTTAAGGCTGTCCGCCCTTCTTGATCAGTGTAATTTACATCGGGAATTACATCGGGAATTAGATTCCTTCCAGGCAATAGATAACTAACAATGTTTTCACCTCGCGTAGTGGTTTCAACATTCAAGCGATCTGCTTTCACATCCGCAATGTGTTTTTTGCTTATCCTGAAGATGCAAAACTCTTGCAAATTAAAAAGCTATGTTGTGGAATAATGTTGTCACTTACTTTTCCTTTCTAGTTGTTTCATCGTCTTGATCCTTGTTCTCACTAGAAGCTGTACATTCACAAAAATTTCGTTTAAAGACACTTGTTGACTCCCAGTGTAAAGGAAAGCACACAGTAAAGGCAAAATATTCTGGGATCGAATCCCGTCGTCATTAAAAACAGAGTAAACGCAGTGGTTTAGGTCAAAGCATTAGGCACGCATGCTCTATTTCCCAATCCTATGTTTTTGTGATGGTGATTTTCCAATTAATCAAACAAACAAACCTGAAATGCACGTACCTGGTCTCCCTGGTATTTCGGCTGGATTTGGAGAACTTTCGTACTTGGTGGTCCTTCTAGGGTGTACTGGGGATGGTGGTTGATAAATTTCCACAAAGCTTGAAGAACGTTCGTATTTAGGAAACATTCGCGGTCCTGCTGGTCTTGGGGGTTCATAAATTTCCACAAAGCTTGAAGAACGTTCATATTTAGGAAACATTCGCGCTCCTGCTGGTCTTGGTGGTTCATGAATTTCCACAAAGCTTGAAGAACGTTCGTATTTAGGAAACATTCGCGGTTCTGCTGGTCTTGGTGGTTCATGAATTTCCACAAAGCTTGAAGAACGTTCGTATTTAGAAAACATTTGCGGTCCCGCTGGTCTTGGTGGTTCATTAATTTCTGCAGAGCTTGAAAAACGTACGTTCTTGGGTATCCTTTCGTTTTTTTTCGAGGATAGCGGTATATCATGTTCGTCAGAACTTGGAGGACTTTCGTTCTTGGGAGACATTCGTGGTCTTGTTGATCTTAGTAGTTTATAAATTTCGGCAGTACTTGCATAACTTTCGTTTATAGGTATGCTTTCGGGGTTTTCCGAGGATAGCTGTATAAAATCTTCGTCAGGACTTGGAGGACTTTCGTACGTGGAAGACATTCGTGGTCTTTTTGGTCTTGGTGATTCATGAATTTCGGTAGTACTTGGAGAACTTACATGCTTGGGAGTCCGTTCGGGATTTACTGTGGGTGGCGGTTCATGAATTTCGGCTGAGCTTGAAAAACGTTCGTTCATGGGTATCCTTTCGAGGTTTTCCTGGGATAGCGGTATATCATATTCGTCAGGACTTGGAGGTCTTTCATACTTGGGAGGCATTCGCGGTACTGCTGGTCTTTGCGGTTCATTAATTTCCGCAGAGCTTGAAAAACGTTCGTTCATGGGTATCCTTTCGAGGTTTTCCTGGGATAGCGGTATATCATATTCGTCAGGACTTGGAGGTCTTTCATACTTGGGAGGCATTCGCGGTATTGCTGGTCTTGGCGGTTCATTAATTTCAGCAGAGCTTGAAAAACGTTCGTTCATCGGTATCCTTTCGGGGTTTTCCTGGGGTAGCGGTACAACATCTCCGTCAGGACTTGGAGGACTTTCGTACTTGGGAATCCTTCTAGGGTTTGCTGGTCTTAGTGGTTGATTAATTTCGGCAGTACTTGGAGAACTTACGTAATTGGGAGTCCGTTCGGGATTTACTGAGGGTGGCGGTTCATGAATTTCGGCTGGACTTGGAGAACTTTGGTAAATAGGGATCATGTTTTTGTGGCAATTTTAACTGTAAAACTCATTTAGTTCGTTCATGTATTTTCTTTACTAACCTGTAAACACAATATCGTTAGGTGCATTTTCTACTTGAAATTTATAGTTTTTGTTTTCAACGAATTTGCGACCTTCCAGATAGTTGAACAGCCTATCATTGAACACTATCGAAACAAGAACCACCAAAAAAACTAACATTTTCACAGTTAAACGACGAAGTGCAAATAATTACTGATCCTAGCGGAGAATCTTTAACTCGTCACATGTTTATAATATTAACATCCATATGCATAGGTCGAATTTCTAAGACGACCAAAACGGATTCTCTATTGCAGGCTTGCAAGGAGTATTTCCAACATTACCGGTATTAAACGATAGAACTCAAACTGCATGCCACAAAATGCGACCTTTAGTAAAAGTAATTGACAAACATTGTTAAAAACGAACCAAATAACTGTTTTTGATGTTTGAGTTCCGCAATGGAAGCTTCAAATGCCCATACAGCCAATGTGTTTCCCTGTATCATTTACCACAAAAAACAACTTTTCCGGTGGGTAAAATCAGCATTGTGTTAAATGTCAATTTAATGCCGCGTTTCCACCTCGCGGTTTGGAAAGCAAAAATGAGTCATTTGCTGTATTTAAATGCACAGCACAAACTGTAGATACAAAGTCTGTCTCATTCGGAACGTTTGATCGTACCGCAGTCGCACGCAAACTCTAATAACGTGTTTCCTCATGACGTCACAAGAATGTGTTGGATTTGAGAGCATTGCGCAAAGCTCGTGAAAAAGGCTTCTCACTGTATTTTTACTTTCTAGTCCGGTTTGCTGGTAAAGAGTTTGAATGCGTGACAAACAAAAGCCTGCACCAAAACCCAAGAGGAAGACATTGAATTGGCTTTATTGGCAGAAATCTCGAATACATCCCATGCAGAGGTTAAACACTATCTTCAACAAACCTAAATATAGCTGAAAACGTTCACAGAAGGAAATTGTCTGGACGAAGAAGTTATATAAAAAAATACCCATTTAAAAGTAAATTATGTGTATTTGTACCACTTAAACAACAGTTGTTTTGTTATGCGTAGTGATACATGGATTACTCTTGATGTTGGTTTGACAGACATAAAATGTTCTCAAGAAATTGATTATTGGACATTGCTACACAAACGATTGCAATAAACTCCCAATAAACCAGTGGCCGAAAGCAAAAAACAATAACATTCTTGACAACTACAGGATGTTCCACATTCTACAAAATATTTACAAATACAAATCCTGGTAAAACAACGATTGTAAAGAAATCAAACAACAAAGAATGCTAAAAGTTAAGCCTCCAACACTATCAATAACAAAAGTAACAACTACAAATCAGAACAACAACAGCCATAACTAATGACTATTACTTAAGCTCCAATAACTGAAAGAGTGACCACTTCAACCAAAGCTAGATCACCAACATCAACGAGAGTAATGACTAAATCTGGGGAACCAACAACATAAAATTCCACCAATGACCAACAAGAACTAAAACTCCGCTTTAAGAAGGCATGTTCCAATATTAAAAAGTTTTTGTTACTCCCATACACTTTAAGTGCGTAAATAACGGTCGCATGTCACGTTAACACTGACTTTCGTTATGTCAGTTAACCGTGAGACGTCGTACGAAGCAAAGCTTTACCCCCAGGCAATTCTATACTTTTTGCACTACGATTACCACGCGCTTGTGTTCCTTTAGCTTACAGTGACGTAATCGTTAGCAAAATTAACCACAGCCAGACTGTGAGGTGTCAATGAATTATCGAAATAAAAATTTAGAAGATGTAGAAACGTGAAAAAGTTTAATAGCTGGCTACACATCATGTAAAACACACAACTATCAAAAATGTTTTGGTTGGGAATATTCAAAACCCAATGGCTAATTAAACTTGATGTTATCGTTTATTAACGTTTATTGACCCCCACTTCGTTTCAAATTTTTCTGGCTATACCTTGCACTGCGTTTGAGTAGATTAGCTATACCTTGCACTGTGTCCACGATAGGTAGCCTTGTTAAAGGTCAGATATAGTATATACCTTGCACTGTAACCACAATAGGTTACTTTGTTGAATGGTTAGAGTAGATTAGCTATACCTTGCACAGCATCGACGATAGGTAACTTTGTTAAACGTTGAAGTATATTCACTACACCTTTCACTCTTCCACGATAGGTAGCTTTGTTAAACGTTAAAGTATATTCACTACACCTTTCAATGTTCCTCGATATGTAGCTTTCTTAAAGCGATAGAGTCGATTGGCTATACCTTGCATAGCGTCCATGTTAGGTAGCTTTATTAAAGCGTTAGAGTGCATTAGCTATACCTTGCACTGTGTCCACAGGAGGTAGCTTCAAAACTGCATGCAACGAAATGCGACCTTGAGTAAACGTATTTGACCAAACATTGTTAAAAACGAACAAAATAACTTTTTTTGATGTTTCAGTTCCAGCAATGGAACCTACAAATGCCCATACAGTCAATTTGTTATCCTGTATCATTTACTACACACACAATTTTCCGGTGGGTAAACTTATCTTATAATTGTGTTTAATTTCAATATAATGCCGCGATTCCATCTCACATTTTGGAAAGCAGTCGCGAGTTGTTTGCTGATTTTAAATGCACAGCACAAACTGTGGATACGAAGCCTGTCTCATTCTTCACGCTTGTTCGTATCGCAGTCACCCAGAAATCCCGACAACGTGTTTCCTCATGACGTCACAAGAATGTGTTGGATTTGAGAGCTTTGCGCAAAGTCTGTGAAAAAGGCTTCTCACTGTATTTTTGCTTTCTAGTCCGGTTTGCTGGTAAACAGTTTGAATACATGACAAACAAACACCTGCACCAAAATCCAAGAAGAATTATTGACAGAAATCTCGAATACGTCCCATACAGTACGTTAAACACTATCTTCAACAAACCTAAATATAGCTGCAAATGTTCACTAAAGGAAACTGTCTGCACGCAGCAGTTGTGCAAAATAATACCCAATTAAAAGTAAATTATGTGTATTTGTACCACTTAAACAACAGTAGTTTTGTTATGCGTAGCGATATATGAGATCTCTTGACGCTAGTTTCGTCAGACATAACATGTTTTCCACAAGTTGAATATTGGACATGGCTACACAAACGATTGCAATAAACTAATGACCCAAAGCAAAAAAACAATAACATTCTTGACAACTACAGGATGTTCCACATTCCATAAATTGTTTGCAACTACAAATCCTGGTGAAACAACGATTGTAAAGAAATCAAACAACAAAGAATGACAAAAGTTAAGCCTCCAACAATAACGACAACAGAATCGACGATAAACGAACCACTGACAACAACTGGGGTGACAACTACATTGAAAAATGACAACAGTAACAACTATTGTTTCAACAGCATTACTGGTTATGACTACATCTAAATCTCAGTTTACAACAGCAGCAACGACTACATCTGAAGCTCCAACAACAAAACGACCACCACAAAAAGCTCTAACAACTGAAATTCCAATAATAATAAGAGTAACATTTAGAAATGAAACTCCAACAACAAAATATATAACGACTATCTCTGAAGCTCCAATAACTGAATGAGTGACCACTTCAACCAAAGCTTGATCACCAACAGCAACGAGAGTAATGACTAAATCTGGGGAACCAACAACATAAAATTCCACCAATGACCAACAAGAACTAAAACTCTAGGTTAAGAAGGCATGTTCCAATATTAAAAAGTTGTTATTACTTCCATACACTTCAAGTGCGTAAATAACGCTCCCACGTCCCGTTAATCACTGACTTCCGTTATGTCAGTTAACCGTGAGACGTCGAGCGAAGCAAAGCTTTACCCCATGCAATTCTCTTCTGTTTACACTACGATTACCACGCGCTTGTGTTCCTTTAGATTACAGTGACGTAATCGTTAGCAAAATTAACCACAGCCAGACTGCAAGGTGTCAATGAAGTATCAAAGAAAAATCTTAGAAGATGTGTAAACGTCAAAAAGCATAATACCGGCCACATAACATTTAAAACACACAGTCCCATACAGTAGGTTAAACACTATCTTCAACAAACCTAAATATATCTGCAAACGTTCACTAAAGGAAATTGTCTGCACGGAGCAGTTGTGTAAAATAATACCCAGTTAAAAGTAAATTATGTGTATTTGTACCACTTAAACAACAGTAGTTTTGCAATGCGTAGTGATATATGGATATATCTTGACGTTAGTTTCGACAGACATAAGACGTTTTCCACAAATTGAATATTGGACATTGCTACACAAACGATTGCAATAAACAACAAATATACCAGTGGCCCAAAGCAAAACACAATAACATTATTGACAACTACAGGATGTTCCACATTCTACAAATTATTTATAACTACAAATCCTGGTGAAACAACGATTATAGAGAAATCAAACAACAAAGAAATGCCAAAAGTTAAGTCTCCACAAATACCAACAACAAAAGTGACGACAAACGATCTACTGAATTGTGAATCTGGCGTTCTTCTGGTGAAAAACAACAAATATAAACCTTTGTTCAAAAAAGATTGTATTTTCTGACGTTTCGCGTGTACGTACGACTAGGCTTCTTCAGAGAATGAAACAAACACAGTAGCGAAGCGAACCCACGGGCAACAAAAAGGGCGTTCTTTTCGTCTCTTAATTTCTTTGCCCGTGGGTTCGCTTCGCTACTGTGTTTGTTTCATTATTATTATTATCTCATACACTTTAAGTTCCGCGTAAATAACGCAGCACGTCACGTTCTTCGCCGACTTCCGTTATGTCAGTTAACCGTGAGACGTCGTGTGAAGTAAAACTTTCCACCATGTAAATCCCATCTGTTTACACAACGACTACCACGCACTGGTGTTCCTTTAGCTTACAGTGACGTAATCGTTAGCAAAATATCCACAGCCGGACTGCGAGGTGTCAATGAATTGTCAAATTATAATTTAGAAGATGTATAAACGTCAAAAAGCATAATAGCTGGCTACATATCATTTAAAACACACTGCCATCAAAAATGTGTTGGTTGGGATAGTTCAAAACCCAATGGCTGATTAAATTTGATGCTAACCCTTTAACGCTGATAACGGTAATTGACTCCGACTTCGCTTTATATTTCTTTGTTTGGGCACAGTAGTAAGTAGTTTAAGTTTTGTACTTTTACAAACGTATGTGATCTGAGATAGCATACACTTGGCACTGTGTCCCCGATAGGATAGCTTTATTAAACGTTAAAGTATATTCGCTATTACTTGCACTGTGGCCACGATAGGTAGCTTTGTTAATAACCTTGATGGTTTTATCCGTGTCTATGTTATTTTGTTTCATTAGTGAATCGTTCATTTGTCTAGTTGTTTTGAGGTGCAAAATACACAGAACTTCAATTCATTTGATTTGAGTTTCGTCAGTGATTTATGCAAATTTGTGTTGTTACACGAGAGACATTCACACAAAGCAATATAGCACTCTTTCCGGAATCTTACCAATGGCGAATTTTAGTAAATGAATTACCTAATGTAGCTAAACAAGAAAACATGTTAGCGGCGCGAATGGCCGGTATTGTAAACGAACCTTGTTTATATGAAAAGCTAATTTTCACTTGCGGTTTCAGGTTGTCGATCAGCAAAGGTACTTGAAGCTCACTGATTACTATCAACAATAAAAACTCCTCGAGAGCAAACAGAAACTTAGACAATGGATTTTACTTCTTCCCAGCTCAGCAATTTCAGAAACAACTTCCAAGGATTGAATGCCGAGGATCCTGTTTATGAAGTTGTCGATTGTTTCGTGTGAAAGGTTTCGCAGCTTAATATAAATTTGTCTTCTCTGATCAAAATAGCTTGGCTAAAATTAAAACGTTGTGTCACAGGATTAGTTAGTTATAATGTATATAATAACTCACTGTTTTTTTTGTATGTTGAAACTATGATGAAAGTTATTGTATTTCTTTTGTTGTTGGAAATACTGAGCTGCGGTCACAATTGAGTTTCCTATGCATGTCCTAGCATTTTACCTTTTTGTTGTAGTCACAGAGTCACTTGTGTTTAGTATCAAACTTCGGAAGCATAGAAAAAAACACAGAGACGTGAAAGAACCGGGGGGAGATAATGTCAGAGAGTACACGCACTGTTTTTTATTTTTGTTATTTATTTTTTTTTTAAATGTACGGCCTTGGACAAGGCTGCCTCGAGGATAGGATCTGGCCTGTTCCGTATTAAACGAAGTTTCAAGTAAAGCGATTGGGAAAAGGAACGTGACAATTTATGAGGGAGGTAAATAATATATTTCAGGGGTAAAACTTGCAAAGTAAGTCGATAAATAAAGGTTTTCAAATAATTAGGTAAGGAACTGAAATGAACTAAAGACCAGTCAGTAAAATAAGAAGTTTCGGGTGGAGGGTTTGATAAACGTAAATATGATTGTTTCAACTTAGGAGAAAGTAATCCCAATTCCGTGGGGTTTAGATTTTAACTAATAAAAGAAGGTGTTGATAGAACGGAGAAGGTGTTGTGGAATGGGGTAAATTATTACGTATTCTAAAATTAAAAATTGTAGAAACTTGAAATCCAATATTGTATAAATGATCCTGTATCCTGTGTTTATAATAATCTTTGATAGGAAAGAGATAAAATAAGTCAGCATAGAGTGGTATGTTGCCGACGCCGTAACCACCGTGGTCGAAAGACGCCGCCAGGGTTTTAACGGGGAGGGTGGGGTTGTGGTGGCCTGCAACAAAGCTTTCCACAATGCCATCGACCGTTTCTCGCTGCCGGCGAGAGAGGGGGTAAGTTTTAGCTAAATAGGAGATTTGGGGTAGGAGTAGTGTTTTTGTAAGGATGCTTTTCGAATTGTAGGTGAGAAAGGGGTTGCTTATAGTGGAGGTGTAAGAGCGTAGCGAAGATATGGCTTTGCGCC
The DNA here is from genome assembly GCF_947561715.1 of Ascidia mentula. Taxonomy (NCBI): domain Eukaryota; kingdom Metazoa; phylum Chordata; class Ascidiacea; order Phlebobranchia; family Ascidiidae; genus Ascidia; species Ascidia mentula. Next base: position 15,120,693 of record NC_138568.1, on the reverse strand, counting down.
ATGCCGCGGTTATAGAGTTGGGATGTACTATTGGTATATTTAAAGGGCTTATGGCCTGTCGATTTCAAGTTATATTGTATTGGGTAATGTTGCAAGGGGATTTGATGGTGGCAATCGCCTGGGTCTTGATGGGGTTTACAGTTAGTCCATTTTAAATGTCTACACATAATGCCTTCTGCAGCAGTACACCGCAAATACAACAGCACGGCATCTCTAACCTATACTATAAATGGATTGAAATATCATCAAGGCGCAGTTAGTGGTTTAGTTGTTCAGGACGTGCTAATGGTAAGATAATGAAGCGACTTTTTGTACGCGATTGAAACAAAGTTAAATTAGTTATTATCCGAAAGACATAACTCAATAATATTATAATAATTATCCTACAGCTGCAAGGTTACTTCCCGGATTGCCTTTTATGATCGGGACATTTCCTGGCTGATTCCGGTATTTCATACATTTTTTTGAGTAACTTTGTAAACCAACAAAAATTTCGTTTGACGTTAAAATTTCAATATTTTAACTTGTGGCAACGATAAACTTCTTTCCTTCTTAAAACGCGAAACTTAGTGCTGAAATCTATAGATCTGCATAAACTCAAACAAATATAACCTATTCCACATTGACAAAAGAAACTACGAAATATCCTGATGCATTGTAGATCGGTGGCTTGAAGAGTTTTAACCAAACATTAGTTGAAGCAATCAGGATTTATGGCGAAAGTTACTCTGAAGGTTAATTTGATGGTTTCCTGGGAATTGGATATCCTGAAACTTCGTTTGCTAGTGAAAATCAGCTAAATTTGTTGGGCGAAATGTATATACAGCGAGCAGTGCCATGGAATCAATTTTCATTGTATTTAAACAGGTCAAGTTGCATATATACAATATGTAGTTATTGTAACATTTTGAGTGACGTTCGCTTTTAGTCATCCGTTTAAACGTGATGGCGGGGAGTTGTACTTGGGCGGTGTGGATACCACAAGATTCACTGGAGAGTTCAACTATCATACTGTCTAAAATGTATGTTTGTCTATTATAACTCACAAGTATGATTGTGACCCATAACATTTCATCACAGTTGGGATGGGGGATTGCAGTGGACGGCATGAAGATTGGCGAAGGCGATGGCTCACAATTTGGTGTTGGTGGCTGCAACGCCAAAATCGATGCGGGGTGTCCATATATTTGTGTAAGGATTCGAAATATTCTTGGTGCTAATCAAAATTACGCTGTAAAGGCATCATCTACATACTCACTTCTGAGCAGTACATATTAAACGTAAGTGGTTTTACTTTGGTGTCAAACCAACTGGAGTAGATATATCGACTGCAAAGATTAAACCTAATAACGTGAACAACCCTAAGTTTCGTTGACGCCACTTGCCTCTGTTTAGAATGTAGTTGTTGTCAGGTTAGCGGAATTCATAGTCTATATTTCCTGTTTTCTTGCCCCACTGCACGACCGGAAGAGACATTTTGTATTGAATACAAGGTTGACCAGAAACTGTTACAAAAGTAATAAGGATATTTAACATATTAGGGTAAATGTCACACATGGAAAAAATTTCAACAAAATAAACTTGACAATTTGAAACATCTCAAAAAATGCTTGGCGAATATTTATGATAAACTTTGCGCTGTAAAGTCGAGCGTATGTTGGTGAATTAAACATTCACCTATTTTGCAAGTCCTTTGTTGTATTTATATCTTTCCAGAATAACCTTGATGACGTATTTTCTCGACCCTTGGTTATTTTCATTTCCATAGTTGTTTACTTTATGTGCTTTCTTGGTTTTAAGGTACTTTCCCCTGATCCATTTGACCAGTTCACGAATGTTCGGAATAATGTTCATTGGTGGAGGAAGAACGTTTTCCCTTCGAATAAATCGAAGCCAAACTGCTGTCCGGTGAAGTTTCCATTCCACTTCAGCATTGGCGCTCGTCTGTTCGTAACTTCGCGACATCATGGCAATCAACATGTTGATCAAAACAATGAGAACAACAACGTGATATACAGTCACAAGCGACCAAGCGAACCCTTCAGTTACGAAGTGTTTACCAGAAAGCGATACAAGAGACAAGTCAAGATACCCAAAAATTGTCCAATACAGGGACCGTAGTGAACTGCCGATATCAGTAAACAGAACACTGTTGTTACAATTCGAAGCAGTAGAATTATTTGCCAAACATAGCAGTTGTCTTCCAGGATTTGTGCCATAATACCAATACAACTCACTGAGACTTAGAGCAAAAGCAACCACGACTAGTGCGAATATAAAGAGGAAGTCGAGTATGTTGGTAAGCATTCTGGCCAACGATAATTGCAGGGGGCCAAGTCTACGAATTGTTCTAATCAAATTAAAAACACGGAGACACACAAAGATATAAGCCCAAGCAAGCAGAGCTTCTGAAATAAGTTTAAATTCGTTTGGTTTCCAATCATATCTCGGTGTTTTGATTACATTATTGTTGTATTGAAAAAAATCCACTGCCCTGTTTAAAATGAAAGCATTTAAAGATTGTTTTAGTCAGTCAACTAAATAACCAAAATATATCAAACTTGCTGAATTACACGACATATGAGTTCAAAGAAGGGGAAAAAATGTTAAGGAATGTCGGTTTGAAACCGAAAATGCACAGTTATGCTGTATAGCAGTGGTAGGGAAGCTTTTTGGTTTAGGAGAGTCATGAAAGCTAAATATTTTTTAATTGTATTTCTGTGAGAGCCATATAATATTTTTCAACATTTGTTAATTAAATTAAATAACGCCTGCAATTTCTTAGCACGGTTGTTTGCGTCATAGAAAATTGTTTCGCATTAAATGACTGTGTACCAGTAATTATGTCACTGGTTTATATCTTGAATTGAGGGCAATGGTTTGTCATTGCTCTTCAGCCGTCGCGCTTGCTTCTTGGTGGGTAAAATCAAAGCAAACTAACCTCAATATGGCGCTGGTGCTTAGCAATGTAAGTTGTGTGATATCATTTATATTCCACCAGTCCGAGAAGTATTTGAAAGGGCCGTGGATTTTTAATTCAACGAATTCTTGACTCCATTTTCCGAATATCCACAAGAGCATCAACCATTCCACTGGTGTAGGAGGAGATCCTAAAAGTATTAACCACGTTTAAACTAATCGTAAAAGCGACAATTTGGAGGTATGTGCAGTTTCCTCGACATACCCAGATAATGGTTTTCAACAGATCGTGTTGCGACGTTGATGACCACCAAAACAACAAAGGATAAATCCGATATAAGGTGACAGGCAAATGTCACTGCTGGTTGTTTTATAAGCTCTGTAATAGTTTCCAGAAGGATCGAGTATTACAAAATATAGTTGTTCACATCGGGACTAAAATAAAAACTGCTTACTTCCAATCCAAATATTTGGGACAGTCAAATAAAACAGAGACAGAAAAGGAAAAAGCAATCCGACGAAAAAGTTGATTAAAATCCATTTAATCATATTTCCTTGGTGCATGTACCTTGCCCCCTTGTAATTCATGTAATCGATGCATTGCTGAATAAAAGCTTGGAATTACATTAAAAACGAATAGACCTAGGATGGAATTGATTACAAACCTGTGTGTTGCTATGAGTTACAAACTTTAATAACCGCATGTCGACCGAACGGTCAAGAAGTTGCAACTTTTTACGTGATTTCGCATTATCATTTTGTTCACTTCCATCCTGGCGAATTTCAATGTCGTCGAACTCTTTAACAACTCTTCCTAATCGCTGTATGGGTTTTGATGTGTCCAGGTTTGCGACCTCACATTGAAAAAGGCAGAGCAGACCACCAGACGAGCGAATCTGCAAAAGCATCCTTTTTATGTTTCGTTTTTTTATACAGACCTAATTGCAGATTACCTCATCTAAAAGAGCGCACATATAACTTTCAACTTCAAGTTCTAACTCGACGTAAAACTGACTGTGTGCTGGTTCCATTTTGGCATTTTCTCGTATTGTTGTTATCAAATCCATGGAATGTTGGAATGGATCAATACCAAACTTCTATCAAATCCAGCCAAAAGAGTAAACATATGTACGTATCACCAACAAAGTGTACCATAACTTAATTTAATGCTTTCTTTTCAATTACTTTATGTTACCTCAGCGAGTACTGTAATATAGGCTGGGCTTGATTTTGCCTGGCACATTATTTTCCTATCATTTGCTGACTCCCAGAAAACCCCGTCATATGTGCATTTTTCCTGTGCCAAATAATAGATGTATTTTGTAATGTTTTTTTTTGTTACAACAAAGGTTAGCAATAATCTCGAAACAGAATTGGGTTGGTTGATGTCGCAACTCATGTAATCATTAAGATTAATCTATTGTGTTGACTTGTATGGTACCCAGCCCCTACCTCCAGTTTATATCCATGCTCGATTAATAGTTTCAGAATGTAGTACTTGTTACAATGTGCAGCAAGGACAACCGGGCCGAATCCAGGAAAGTAGTAGTCGCTCGATGGAAGTGTGGGAGTCTGAATACCCCGTTTGTATTCAAATTCCAGGATTAGTTCAACGCCTTCCACGAAATCTTGCTTGATCGCATGTAAAAGGGACCACTCTAAATTTACCTGTTTTTAGACAAAAATATTCTTTACACTTTTGTACTTTTGTATTTGTTTTTTTGTTGATAAAAGTGCGTTTCTAGTGGGACATTATGAGGGTTATGGCGCAGCAGTTCTACATAAACTGTGTTTATTTGTGTGTGTGATTTATGTATGTAACTTATGTCCAATTCAAACCTCCATTTCCAGAAGAAGTTTGCAAGCTTTCACTGATCGGTTGTTGATGGCAATTCTAAGGGCTGTCCGTCCTTCTTGATCAGTGTAATTTACATCGGGAATAAGATTCCTTCCAGGCAATATATAACTAACACTGATTTCATCTCGCGTAGTGGTTGAAACCTTCAGGCGATCTGCTTTCACATCCGCAATGAATTGATTGTTTATCCTGAAGATGCAAAACTCTTGTAAAATAAAAAATCTATGTTGTGGAATAATGTTGTCACTTACTTTTCATTTCCAGATGTTTCATCGTCTTGGCCCTCGTTCTCACTAAAAGCTGTACTTTCACAAAAATATCGTTTTAAGACTCTTGTTGTCTCACAGCATAAAGACAGGTACTTGTGGGTCCATCTAGGGTATACTGGGGATGGTGGTGCATTAATTTCGGCTGGACTTGGAGAACTTTCGTCCTTGTGGGTCCTACTAGGGTGTACTGGGGATGGTGGTTCATTAATTTTAGCTGAACTTGGAGAACATCCGTACTTGGGAGTCCGTTCTGGATTTACTGGTCTTGGTGGTTGATTAATTTCAGCATTACTTGGAGAACTTACGTACTTGGGAGTCCGTTCGGGATTTACTGGGTGTTGCGGTTCATGAATTTCGGCGGGGTTTGGAGAACTTCCGTGCTTGGGATTCCTTCTAGGGTGTACTGGTCTTGGTGGTTGATTAATTTCGGCAGTTCTTGGAGAACTTACGTAGTTGGGAGTCCGTTCGGGATTTACTGGGGTGTGGCGGTTCATGAATTTCGGCTGGACTTGGGGAACTTTGGTAAATAGGGATCATGTTTTTGTGGCAATTTTAACTGTAAAACTCATTTAGTTCGTTCATGTATTTTCTTTACTAACCTGTAAACACAATATCATTAGGTGTAAAACTAACCCAAAAGGTTTCTTCTACTTGAAATTTAAGATTTTTGTTTTCAACGTTTTTACGACCTTCCAGATAGTTGAACAGCCTATCATTGAACACTAACGAAACAAGAACCACCAAAAAAACTAACATTTGCACAGTTAAACGACGAAGTGCAAATAATTACTGATCCTAGCGGATAATCTTTAACTCGTCACATGTTTATAATATTAACATCCATATACATAGGTCGAATTTCTAAGACGACCAAAACGGATTCTCTGTTGCAGGCTTGCAAGGAATATTTCCAACATTATCGATATAAAAAGATCAAATTCAAACTGCATGCCACGAAATGCGACCTTTAGTAAAAGTGATTGACAAAAATTGTCAAAAACGAACCAAATAACTTTTTTTCTATTTGTGTTCCGCAATGGAATCTCCAAATACCCATACAGCCAATTTGTTTCCCTGTATCATTTACCACAAAATAACTTTTCCGGTGGGTAAACTTAACATTGTGTTAAATGTCAATTTAATGCCGCGTTTCCACCTCGCGGTTTGGAAAGCAAAAAAGAGTCATTTTCTGTATTTCAATGCACGGCACAAACTGTAGATACAAAGTATGTCTCATTCGGTACGTTTGGTCGTACCGCAGTCGCTCGCAAACTCTAATAACGTGTTTCCTCATGACGTCACAAGAATGTGTTGGATTTGAGAGCATTGCGCAAAGCCTGTGAAAAAGTATTTTACTGTATTTTAACTTTCTAGTCCGGTTTGCTGGTAAAGAGTTTGAATGCGTGACAAACACAAACCTGCACCAAAACCCAAGAAGAAGTATTGGCAGAAATCTCGAAGACGTCCCATATACAATAGGTTAAACACTATCTTCAACAAACCTAAATATAGCTGGAAACGTTCACTGAAGGAAATTGTCTGCACGCAGCAGTTGTATAAAATAATGCCCAATTAAAAGTAAATTATGTGTATTTGCACCACTTAAACAACAGTTGTTTTGATATGCGTAGTGATATATCGATTACTCTTGATGTTAGTTTTGACAGACATTACATGTTCTCAAGAAATTGAATATTGGACATTGCTACACAAACGATTGCAATAAACTACACAGAAACCAGTGGCCCAAAGCAAAAAACAATAACATTCTTGACAACTACAGGATGTTCCACACTCCACAAATTATTTACAACTACAAATTCTGGTGAAACAACGATTGTAGACAAATCAAACAACAAAGAATGATCAAAGTTAAGCCTCCAACCCTACCAATAACAAAAGCGACGACAAACGAACCACTGACAACAACTGGGGTAACAACTACAAATAAGAACAACAACAGCAAAAACTAATGACTATTACTAAAGCTCCAATAACTGAAAGAGTGACTACTTCAACCAAAGCTAGATCACCAACAGCAACGAGAGTAATGACTAAATCTGTGGAACCAACAACATAAAATTCCACCAATGACCAACAAGAACTAAAACTCTAGGTTAAGAAGGCATGTTCCAATATTAAAAAGTTATTATTACTTCCATACACTTTAAGTGCGTAAATAACGGTCGCATGTCACGTTAACACTGACTTCCGTTATGTCAGTTAACCGTGAGACGTCGTACGCAGCAAAGCTTTACCCCCAGGCAATTCTATACTTTTTGCACTACGATTACCACGCGCTTGTGTTCCTTTAGCTCGCAGTGACGTAATCGTTAGCAAAATTACCCACAGCCAGACTGCAAGGTGTCAATGAATTATCAAACTAAAATCTTAGAAGATGCATAAACGTGAAAAGTTTAATAGCTGGCTACAAATCATTTAAAACACACAGCTATCAAAAGTGCATGTGTTGGTTGGGAATGTTCAAATACCAATGGCTAATTAAACTTGATGTTATCGTTTATTAACGTTTATTGACCCCCACTTCGTTTCAAATTTTTCTAGCTATACCTTGCACTGCGTTTGAGTACATTAGCTTTACCTTGCACTGTGTCCACGATAGGTAGCCTTGTTAAAGGTCAGATATAGTATATACCTTGAACTGTAACCACAATAGGTTAATTTGGTAAAGGGTTAGACTAGCTATACCTTGCACAGCATCGACGATAGGTAACTTTGTAAAAAATCCCGACAACGTGTTTCCTCATGACGGCACAAGAATGTGTTGGATTGGAGAGCTTTGCGCAAAGCCTGTGATAAAAGCTTCTCACTGTATTTTTGCTTTCTAGTACGGTTTGCTGGTAAAGAGTTTGAATAAGTGACAAACAAACACCTGCATCAAAATCCAAGAAGAAGTATTGGCAGAAATCTCGAATACGTCCCATACAGTAGGTTAAACACTATCTTCAACAAACCTAAATATAGCTGCAAATGTTCACTAAAGGAAATTGTCTGCACGCAGCATTTGTGTAAAATAATACCCAGTAAAAAGTAAATTATGTGTATTTGCATCACTTAAACAACAGCAGTTTTGTTATGCGTAGTGATATATGGATATCTCTTCATGCTAGTTTCGATAGACATAACATGTTCTCCAGAAATTGAAGAATACTAATCGTTAAGCCTCTAACACTACCACCAACAAATGCGACGACAAACGAACCACTGAAAACAACTGGACTAGCAACTACATTTAAAAATGACAATAGTAACAACTAAAGTTTCAACAGCATTAAGGGTTATGACTACATATAAATCTCAATTTACAACAGCAACAACGACTACATCTGTAGCTCCGACAACAAAATATATAACGACTAAAACTGAAGCTCCAATAACTGAAAGAGTGAGTACTTCAACCAAAGCTTGATCACCAACAGCAACGAGAGTAATGACTAAATCTGGGGAACCAACAACATAAAATTCCACTTATGACCAACAAGAACTAAAACTCTGCGTTAAGAAGGCATGTTACAATATTAAAAAGTTGTTATTACTTCCATACACTTTAAGTGCATTAATAACGCTCCCACGTCACGTTAATCACTGACTTCCGTTATGTCAGTTAACCGTGAGACGTCGAGCGAAGCAAAGCTTTACCCCATGCAATTCTCTTCTGTTTACGCTACGATTACCACGCGCTTGTGTTCCTTTAGATTACAGTGACGTAATCGTCAACAAAATTAACCACAGCCAGACTGCTAGGTGTCAATGAATTATCAAACTAAAATCTTAGAAGATGTATAAACGTGAAAAAGCATAATAGCTGGCTACATATCATTTAAAACACACAGCTATCAAAAGTGTGTTGGTTGGGAATGTTCAAATACCAATGGCTAATTAAACTTGATGTTATCGTTTATTAACGTTTATTGACCCCCACTTCGTTTCAAATTTTTCTAGCTATAACTTGCACTGCGTTTGAGTAGATTAGCTATACCTTGCACTGTGTCCACGATAGGTAGCCTTGTTAAAGGTCAGATACAGTATATACCTTGCACTGTAACCACAACAGGTTAGTGTGTTAAAGGGTTAGAGTAGATTAGCTATACCTTGCACAGTCTCGACGATAGGTAAATTTGTTGAACGCTGGAGTATATTCACTACAACTTTCACTGTTCCACAATAGGTAGCTTTGTTACACGTTAAAGTATATTCACTACACCTTTCACTGTTCCTCGATATGTAGCTTTGTTAAAGCGTTAGAGTCGATTGGCTATACCTTGCGCAGCGTCCATGTTAGGTAGCTTTATTAAAGCGTTAGAGTGCGTTAGCTATACCTTGCACTGTGTCCACGGTAGGTAGCTTCAAAACCGCATGCAACGAAATGCGACCTTGAGTAAACGTATTTGACCAAACTTTGTTAAAAACAAACAAAATAACTTTTTTTGATGTTTGAGTTTCGGCAATGGAACCTACAAATGCCCATACAGTCAATTTGATTTCCTGTATCATTTACTACAAAAACAATTTTCCGGTGGGTAAACTTATCTTAAAATTGTGTTTAATTTCAATTTAATGCCGCGTTTCCATCTCTAATTTTGGAAAGCAGTCGCGAGTAATTTGCTGTTTTTAAATGCACAGCACAAACAGTGGATACAAAGCCTGTCTCATTCGTCACGCTTGTTTGTATCGCAGTAACCCAGAAATCCCGACAACGTATTTCTTCATGACGTCATAAGATTGTGTTGGATTTGAGAGCTTTGCGGAAAGCCTGTGAAAAAGTCTTCTCACTATATTTTTGCTTTCTCGTCCGGTTTGCTGGTAAAGAGTTTGAATACGTGACAAACAAAAACCTGCACCAACACCCAAGAAGAATTATTGGCAGAAATCTCGAATACGTCCCATACAGTAGGTTGAACACTATCTTCAACAAACCTAAATATAGCTGCAAACGTTCACTGCAGGAAATTGTCTGCACGGAGCAGTTGTGTAAAATAATACCCAGTTAAAAGTAAATTATGTGTATTTGTACCACTTAAACAACAGTAGTTTTGCAATGCGTAGTGATATATGGATATATCTTGACGTTAGTGTCGACAGACATAAGACGTTTTCCACAAATTGAATATTGGACATTGCTGCACAAACGATTGCAATAAACAACAAATAAACCAGTGGCCCATAGCAAAACACAATAACATTATTGACAACTACAGGATGTTCCACATTCTACAAATTATTTATAACTACAAATCCTGGTGAAACAACGATTCTAGAGAAATCAAACAACAAAGAAATGCCAAAAGTTAAGTCTCCACAAATACCAACAACAAAAGTGACGATAAACGAACTACTGAATTGTGAATCTGGCGTTCTTCTGGTGAAAAACAACAAATATACACCTTTGTTCAAAAAAGATTGTATTTTCTGACGTTTCGCGTGTACGTACGACTAGGCTTCTTCAGAGAATGAAACAAACACAATAGCGAAGCGAACCCACGAGCAACAAAAAGGGCGTTCTTTTCGTCGCTTAATTTCTTTGCCCGTGGGTTCGCTTCGCTACTGTGTTTGTTTCATTCTCTGAAGAAGCCTAGTCGTACGTACACGCGAAACGTCAGAAAATACAATCTTTTTTATACAAAGGTGAATATTTGCTGTTTATCACCAGAAGAACGTCAGATTTATAATTCATTATGATACCTGGTACTAACAACCCATTTTCAGTTTTCAAACGAACCACTGACAACAACTGGGGTAACAACTACATTTAAAAATGACAACAGTAACATCTAAAGTTTCAACAGCATTAAGGGCAATAACTACAACTTAATTTTAATTTACAAAAGCAGCAAAGATAACACCCGAAGCTCTAACAACAAAACAATCATAACAAATAGCTTAAACACCTGAAATTCCACTGCTGACCAACAAGAACTAAAACTCTGTGTTAGGAAAGCATGTTCTAATACTAAAAAGTTTTTATCTCATACACTTTAAGTTCCGCGTAAATAACGCACGCACGTCACGTTCTTCGCCGACTTCCGTTATGTCAGTTAACCGTGAGACGTCGTGTGAAGTAAAACTTTCCACCATGTAAATCCCATCTGTTTACACAACGACTACCACGCGCTTGTGTTCCTTTAGCTTACAGTGACGTAATCGTTAGCAAAATAGCCACAGCCGGACTGCGAGCTGTCAATGAATTATCAAATTATAATTGAGAAGATGTATAAACGTCAAAAAGCATAACAGCTGGCTACATATCATGTAAAACACACAACTATCAAAAACTGTGTTGGTTGGGAAAGTTCAAAACCTAATGGCTAATTAAACTTGATGTTTACGTTTATTAACGGTAATTGACTCCGACTTCGCTTCATATTTCTTTGTTTGGGCACAGTAGTAAGTAGTTTAAGTTTTGTACCTTTACAAACGTATGTGATATGAGATAGCATACACCTGGCACTGTGTCCACGATAGGTAGCTTTATTAAACATTATAGTATATTCGCTATTTCTTGCACTGTGTCCACGATAGCTTGCTTTGTTAAACGTTAAAGTATATTCGCTATTACTTGCATTGTGTCCACGATAGGTTGCTTTGTTAAACGTGAGATTAGATTAATTATACCTTGCACTGAGTCCACGATAGGTAGCTTTGTTAAACGTTAGAGTAGATCAATTATACCTTGCACTGTGTCCACGATACGTAGCTTTGTTAACAACCTTTATGGTTTTATCCGTGTCCATGTGATGTTGTTTCATTAGTGAATCGTTCATCTGTCCAGTTGTATTTTGGGGCAAAATACACAGAATTTAAATTCATTTCATTTGAGTTTCGTCAGTGATTTATGCAAAATTGTGTTGTTACAGGAGAGCCATTCACACAAAGCACTCTTTCCGGAAGCTTACGAATGGCGAATTTTAGTAAATGAATTACCTAATGTAGCTAGACAAGAAAACATGTTAGAGGCGCGAATGGTCGGTATTGTAACCGAACCTTGTTCATATAAAAAGCAAATTTTCACTTGCGGTTTCAGGTTGACGAGCAGAAAAGGTACTTGAATCTCACTGATTACTATCAACAATAAAATCTCGAGAGCAAACAGAAATGGATTTTTCTTCTTCCAATCTCAGCAATTTCAGAAACGACTTCCAAGGATTTAATGCCGAAGATCCTGTTTATAAAGTTGTTGACTGTTTCCTGTGAATGTTACGCATCTAAATATAAATTTGTCCTTCTTCATCAAAATATCTTGGCTAAAATTAAAAGGTTGTGTCACAGGATTAGTTAGTTATAATGTATATAATAACTACGGTAACTGTTTTTTGTATGTTGATACTATGATGAACGTTATTGAATTTCTTCTGCTGTTGGAAACACTGAACTGCGGTCACATGTGAGTTTCTTATGCAAGTCCTACCCTTTTACCTTTTTGTTATAGTCACAGAATCACTTGTGTTTCGTATAAAACTTCAGAAGCCCTAAAAAAACACAGATACGTGAAAGAACGGGGGAGAGATAATGTCAGAGAGTACACGCACTGTAACGACCTGTAAGGTCACATCAGTGCAGCTTGTCAAAACCTTTAGAGAGATTTTTATTGGTGAACAGAATCCAGGTTTTAATTCAGTTGAACTTTGACTGATTAACAATAACACCTGAAAAAGAAAAACAAAAGTTAAACTGCACACAGAGAAACGCCAGTAACAACTAAGGAACCACAGGGCGCTGGTGGACACAAGGAAGCGTACATTTCTGAAGGCATGATTCATTACGCGCCCGTGTCAGCGTTGCGTTCGATCACCACACAGCTGGTGACAGTGGCACTGTGCTAACTGTTACACTAGCGGGCACCCCTGCGGTCGACGTCGATCTGTTGGGTACCCTATACTGAGTACCAAACAACAGAGACGAACCACTGTGGAGGGCACTATTGCCAAACGGGACTGCTTAGTAACCGATAATGCTAAAACCCAATGCAATATATGTGAAAAAGAAGCCATAATATAGGAGATGTCCTTTTAGCACAGATAATATGAAATACACACATTCGCGTCTGCTGCTCTTGGAATTGGTCGCGAACAGCTCGGAAATTACAACAATGTCTGCATATGGTCATTGTACGAATAAATATAACTATCAAGTGCTTTTTCAAACCGTATATGTTGTTGAGATCGAAATCGGGACGCCCCTCAGTTGTTCCATGTGAGAATTGATACGTGGACATTTTTTTGGGGTACCATAAATTAAGTGTGGAAGATCTGATGTTGCTTGCGGTAAGATCATCTGTTGTATTGATTCCAATAATCGTTTGCAATACAAAAAGTATATTAACACTAAACCATTTTTAATATCTACACCTAATGCCTTCTGCAGCAGTACACCGCAAATACAACAGCACGGCATCTCTAACATATACTACAAATGGATTGAAATATCATGAAGTTAGTGGTTTAGTTGGTCAGGACGTGCTAATGGCAAGATAATGAAGCGTCCTTTTGTACGCGATTGAAGCAAAGTTAAAATAGTTATTATCCGAAAGACATAGCTGCAGGGTTACTTCCCGTATTGCCTTTTATGATCGGGACATTTCCTGGCCGATTCCGATATTTCATTCATTTTTTTGAGTCACTTTGTAAACCAACAAAAATTTCGTTTCACGTTAAAATTTCAATATTTTAATTTGTAGCAACGATAAACTTCTTTCCTTCTTAAAACGCGAAAGTTAGTGCTGAAATCTATAGATCTGCATAAACTCAAACAAATATAACCTATTCCACATTGACAAAAGAAACTACGAAATATCCTGATGCATTGTAGATCGGTGGCTTAAAGAGTTTTAACCAAACAATAGTTGAAGCAATCAGGATTTATGGCGAAAGTTACTCTGAAGTTTACTTTGATGGTTTCCTGGGAATTGGATATCCTGAAACTTCGTTTGTTAGTGAAAATCAGCTAAATGTGTTGGGCGAAATGTATATACAGAGAGCAGTGCCATGGAACCTATTTTCATTGTATTTAAACAGGTCAAGTTGCATATGTACAATATGTAGTTATTCCAATATTTTGAATGACGTTCGCTTTTAGGGATCCGTTTGAACGTGATGGCGGGGAGTTGTAAACGTGATGGCGGTTTGGATACCACAAGATTCACTGGAGAGTTTAACTATTGTCGGTTTACCACTTGTCGGGGTATGTCCCCGCTGGGTGACCGAGGGGTGCGACTGCGTCTCGGGCCTCGCTTACGGATCCGACTGAGTCTCGATGGCAAGTCGGCCTCGTAGGCAACTTGCCTTCTCTATCTCAAGGTTTACTGTTGGAGTTAAAGAACTCCTTTACACAAGTCTGTGCGTCTTCTAAATAGTCTAACTCCCGACTAAACACATACATCCACCAAGCTTCAAGCCAGTCCAAACTTGTTCATAAATCCATTTATTGATATTATCCAACGAATAAATCCAAGTACAGTACCATTGGGGCTTCTGTACAGTGTAGTAAAGAAGAACCAACAGCCTAGACCCTTACACAGCAACAGTTAAAACACACTGATTTGGCAGGCACTATAGTTGCTCTGCTTATATAGTCTGCGGTTGGCCACACGTATTGATGCCTTATTTGGAGTTGTTGCGCAACTTGAAGGTGGCCGATTTGGTCGATTACGTCAGTTATCTATATAGCTTAATTAACTAAGTGCCCTAATAGGTTATTTATGTATAGGTAGACTTTGTTTTCAGAATAACTAAAAGTAGTTATGTTTATTTTAGCTTTATTTATCATTTGCGAAAGAAGTACTTGTGTTTAAATTAACCTTATTTATTATTTGCCAAAGAAATGCCTGTCATTATTTGAACTTGATTTACGTGGTTAGTTTGGTTGCCTAAGTTACCTATATGACTTCATTGCCCAAATTACATGGTTTACAAAACAAATATAATGTGGCTGCTTCTACCGGCTACAATTTTTTCACCTGCCACCAGCTTGGCAGGTTTTTCCTATTAAATTGTCCGGTCAGGAATTGACCTAAACCGGAAATGAGTTCTTCTTTTTTCCCATGTCGTTTTGTTGGACATCACAACTTGGACATGCGTTGAACGCGTGATTACAATGACTTTGGTCTTAACTCTCGGTCATATAAGATAGTTATACGCTTTGGGCCTTTTTTAGTATATACATGTGTTGTGCGGCGACACTATAATACTGTCTAAAATGTATGTTTGTCTATTATAACTCACAAGTATGATTGTGACCCATAACATTTCATCACAGTTGGGATGGGGGATTGCAGTGGACGGCATGAAGATTGGCGAAGGCAATGGCTCACAATTTGGTGTTGGTGGCTGCAACGCCAAAATCGATGCGGGGTGTCCATATATTTGTGCAAGGATTAGAAATATTCTTGGTGCTAATCAAAATGATGTGATTTCCAGCTAAATGATTCCCACACTGCCGAATGTAACCATCGCGCTGTCAGGTATCGTCTACATACTCACTCCTGAGCAGTACATATTAAAGGTGAGTGGTTTTACTTTGGTGTCAATCCAACTGGAGTAGGTATATCGGCTGAGAAGATTAAACCTATTTCATAATTCATAGCCTATACTTCCTTTTTTTCTTGTCCCACTGCACGACCAAGCTGTTTACACGTTGCTTTATGATGGAAACTTGTGTTTTAACAGGTTTTAACGTTGGTTCTCCCATCAATAGGCCTGTAGCAGCTTTGAGCCTTTGGAGTTTTCTTCTCAAACGCTTTTTGATTGTGTCTACACTGTCAAATATATCAAAATAGGGCACATATGCTGGTATACCATTTATATTGTTTTACTACGTAAAGGTATTTTATAAAGATCATTAGTAATGATGTTGCCAAGCACATTTTCAATGCGAATAGTCTCTTCGGCAATAATAATATTGAAGAAGGCTGATAAGTTATATAAAAATATTGTTGCCAGAAGAGACATTTTGTATTGAATACAAGGTTGACCAGAAACTGTTACAAAAGTAATAAGGATATTTAACATAGTAGGGTAAATGTTACACATGAAAAAAAAATTCAACAAAATAAACTTGACAATTTGAAACATCTCAAAAAATGCTCGGCGAATGTTTTTGATATACTTTGTACTGTCACGTTGAGCGTATGTTGGTAATATAAACATTTACCTATTTTGCAAGTCCTTTGTTGTATTTATATCTTTCCAGAATAACCTTGATGACGTATTTTCTCGATCCTTTTAGAGTTTCATTTGAATCGTTGTTTACTTTATGTGCTCTCTTGGTTTTAAGGTACTTTCCCCTGATCCATTTGACCAGTTGAAGAATGTTCGGAATAATGTTCATTGGAGGAGGAAGAACGTTTTCCCTTCGAATAAATCGCAGCCAAACTGCCGCCCGGTGAAGTTTCCATTCCACTTCAGCGTTGGCGCTCGTCTGTTCGTAACTTCGCGACATCATGGCAATCAACATGTTGATCAAAACAATGAGAACAACAACGTGATATACAGTCACAAGCGACCAAGCGAACCCTTCAGTTACGAAGTGGTTACCAGAAAGCGATATAAGAGACAGGTCGAGGTACCCAAAAATTGTCCAATACAGGGACCATAGTGAACTGCCGATATCAGTAAACAGAACACTTTTGTTGCAATTCGAAGCAGTAGAATTATTTGCAATACAAAGCAGTTGTCTGCCAGGATTTGTGCCATAATACCAATACAACTCACTGAGACTTAGAGCAAAAGCAACCACGACAAGTGCGAATATGAAAAGGAATTCGAGGATATTGGTTACCATTCTGGCTAATGACAGTTGTAGGGGGCCAAGTCTACGAATTGTTCTGATCGAATTAAAAACACGGAGACACACAAAGATATAAGCCCAAGAAAGCAGAGCTTCTGAAATAAGTATAAGTTCCTTTGGTTTCCATTCGTATCTTGGTGTTTTGATTACATTATTGTTGTGTTGAAAAAAATCCACTGCCCTGTTAAAAATGAAAGGATTTAAAGATTATTTTGGACAGTCAACTAAACAACTAAAGACTGCAAACCTTGCTGAATTACACGCCTTATACGTTCAAAGAAGGGAATAAAATGTATTCGTAATCAACGGCGCCGAAAAACCAACAGCGATTTTCGCAAAGGAATTTGGGTTTAGAACCGAAAATGCACAATCATGGTAGGAAACATTTTTAGTTTAGGAGAGTCATGAAAACTAAATATTTTTAATTGTATTTCTGTGACAGCCATATAATATTCCTGCAATTTCTTAGCACGATTGTTTACGTTATAGAAAATTGTATTGCATTAAATGGCTGTGTACCAGTAATTATGTCAGTGGTTTATATCTTGAATTGACTGCAATGGTTTGTCATTGCTCTTCGCTTGTCGCCATTCTGGGTGGGTAAAATCAAAGCAAACTTACCTCAATATGGCGCTGGTGCTTAGCAATGTAAGTTGTGTGATATCATTTATATTCCACCAGTCCGAGAAGTATTTGGAAGGGCCGTGTATTTTTAATTCAACGAATTCTTGACTCCATTTTCCGATTATCCACAAGAGCATCAACCATTCAACTGGAGTAGGAGGAGATCCTTAAAAAATCATTGTAAAAGCGACAACATGGCGGAACAGTGCAACTTCCACGGCATACCCAGATAATCGTTTTCAACAGATCGTGTTGCAACGTTGATGACCACCAAAACAACAAAGGATAAATCCGACATAAGGTGACAAGCAAATGCCACTGCAGGTTGTTTAATAAGCTCTGTAATAGTTTCCAAAATGATCGAGTATTACAAAATATATTTGTTCACATCGGGACTAGAACGGGAACTGCTTACTTCCAATCCAAATATTTGGGACAGTCAAATAAAACAGAGACAGAAAAGGAAAAAGCAATCCGACGAAAAAGTTGACTAAAATCCATTTAATCATATTTCCTTGATGCATGTACCTTGCCCCCTTGTAGTTCATGTAATCGATGCATTGCTGGAAAAAACATTTGCAATTACATTGAAAATATAGACCTAGGATGGAATTGATTACAAACCTGTGTGTTGCTATGAGTTACGAAATTTAATAACCGCATGTCGACCGAACGGTCAAGGAGTTGCAACTTTTTACGTGACTCCGCATTATCTTTTTGTTCACTTCCATCCTGGCGAATTTCAATGTCGTTGAATTCTTTAACAACTCTTCCTAATCGTTGTATGGGTTTTGATGTGTCCAGGTTTGCGACCTCACATTGAAAAAGGCAGAGCAGACCATCAGACGAGCGAATCTGCACAAGCATTCTTTTTATGTTTCGTTTCTTATACGGACCTTAATTGCAGATTACCTCATCTAAAAGAGCGCACATATAACTTTCAACTTCTCGTTCTAAATCGACGTAAAACTGACTGTGTGCTGGTTCCATTTTGGCATTTTCTCGTATTGTTGTTATCAAATCCATGGAATGTTGGAATGGATCAATACCAAACTTCTATCAAATCCAACCAAAACAGTAAACGTATGAACGGTATTGTATCGCCAACAAAGTGTACCATAACTTTGTTTAATGCTTTCTTTTCAATTACTTTATGTTACCTCAGCAAGTACTGTAGTATAGGCTGGGCTTGATTTTGCTTGGCACATTATTTTCCTATCATTTGCTGACTCCCAGAAAACCCCGTCATATGTGCATTTTTCCTGTGTCAAATAATAAATGTCATTTGTAATGTGTTTTTAATAAAAGAAAGGTTAGAAACAATCTCGAAACAGAATTGGGTTTCGCGATGTCGCAACTCATGTAAGCTTTACAAATAATCTATTGTGTAGACTGTATGGCACGCAGCTCCTACCTCCAGTTTATATCCATGCTCGATTAATAGTTTCAGAATGTAGTACTTGTTACAATGTGCAGCAAGGACAACCGGACCGAATCCAGGAAAGTAATAATCGCTCGATGGAAGTGTGGGAGTCTGAATACCGCGTTTGTATTCAGATTCTAGAATTAATTCAACGCCTTCCACGAAATCTTGCTTGATCGCATGTAAAAGTGACCACTCTAAATTTACCTGTTTAAGACAAAACAAATCTTTACGTTTGTACTTTTGTGTTTTTTTTTTTTGTTGTTGAAAAAACTGCACTTATTGATAGACTTTTAGAGGGTTATGGCGCAGCAATTCTACATAAATTGTGTGTGTTTTTGTGTGTGTGTGTGATTTATGTATGTAACTTATGTCCAATTCAAACCTGCATTTCCAGAAGAAGTTTGCAAGCTTTGACTGATCGGTTGTTGATGGCAATTCTAAGGGCGGTCCGTCCTTCTTGATCAGTGTAATTTATATCGGGAATTAGATTCCTTCCAGGCAATAGATAAATAAAATTATCTTCTCCTCGTGTATTGGTTACAACATTCAGGCGATCTGCTTTCACATCCGCAATGTATTGATTGTTTATTCTGAAGATGCAAAACTCTTCCAAATAAAAAAGCTATATTGTGGAATAATGTTTTTACTTACTCTTCCATTCCAGTTGTTTCTTCGTAATATTCCTCGTTCTCACTGGAATCTGCACAGCCACAAAAAATAGTTTTAATACAATTGTTGCCTCCCAAAAATACTATGGGATCGAGTCTGGTTTTGATTAAAACAGACAAGTAAATGCATAGTTGGTTTAGGTCAAAGCATTAAGCAAGCACGCTCTATTTCCAAATCCATGGTTTTTGTGATGATGATTTGCCAATTAATAAAACAAACAAACCCGAAATGCTCGTACCTGGTTTTAGGATTTGCGGTTCGTGAATTTCGAAAGGACTTGGAGAACTTTCGTGTTTGGGGATCCTTCTAGGGTGTACTGGGGATGGTGGTTTATGAATTTCCGCAGTGCTTGAAGAACGATCGTATATAGGAAACATTCGAGGTCCTGTTGGTCTTGGCGGTTCATGAATTTCCGCAGTGCTTGAAGAACGTTCGTATTTTGGAAACATTCGCGGTCCTGCAGGTCTTGGCGGTTCATGAATTTCCGCAGAGCTTGAAAAACGTTCGTTCATGGGTATCCTTTCCGGGTTTTCCGGGGATAGCGGTAAATCATATTCGTCAGGAGGACTATCGTAATCGGAAGGCATTCGCGGTATTGCTCGTCTTTGCGGTTTATGAATTTCCGCAGAGCTTGAAGAACTTTCCTTTATGGGTATCCTTTCGGGGATTTCCGGGGATAGCGGTATAGAATCTTCGTCAGAGGATAGCGGTATAGAATCGTCGTCAGAGGATAGAGGTATAGAATAGTCGTCAGAACCCGGAGGACTTACATACTTCGGAGGCAGTCGCGGTATTGCTCGTCTTGGCGGTTTATGAATTTCCGCAGAGCTTGAAGAACTTACCTTTATGGGTATCCTTTCGGGGATTTCCGGGGATAGCGGTATAGAATCTTCACACTAAAAAAAAATGAGCGAAATTTGAGCGAAAAATTCTGCGAGTGAAACAAAAGCTCGTTTGAAATGAGCGAACAACTTCGCTCACTGTTTTGAGTGATTGAATGACTAAAGTGCTGCGTTTTCGGCGATTGCTTCACTCATTCGTTTAAGCTATTGAATGATTCACTTTGCACCCAACATGCACATTTTTTCACATCCTGTTTTATTTTTCGTAAATATAAATGAACATACAGTTATTACACATCACATTATAACACTGAAAGAGTGGACTGCACCCTTAGCTTTCATATCAAGGCAATTAACCTCAAAAATGTTACAAAATGTGGTTAGTATTCAACATTAAAAAAACAAAACAGGGCTAAAAGTGTTTCAAACGCCAAGAGAATGTCACATCCAACTCCCACTGGTGTATGGTCCATTCATACAGCTCTTTGGACTTGTTCAAAGCATATTTGGCCATGTTGACGCCTGCCTTTTTCCTCAACCCCATACTTTGGCAGGATTGTTGGACCAACATTCTTAATTCTGTTCGCATGTGGCTTTTACCAATAATACTCTTTCAAGATCTGGTTGAACATAAAAAATGCATGGTTAGTAGCTTGATAAACAAGACATATACACCAATTCACCTTGATCAACATCAACAAATCCTGGGTATTTGAGCACAACAGATGATATGAAAGGGTGATCCTGTTAGATATCCATTCTTATGTAATCAAATGTTGCACTTATGGCACGGTACATAAGTGGAATGTTGTCGTCACAATAATGTTCCTGCATGTATGTTAAAATATATATAAGATAAAGAATAAGTTCAGCATTTATAGTACACTTACATAGCCCTTTGTATTCTTGACTTTGCCCATCAAAGCTGTAAAACTTCTTGCCATTGACTTTGCAGGTTCAATTTTAAGTAGTTTGGAAGGATAGCTGCAAACAAAATATTACAGCAAATAATAAATGATGACCATCTTTATTGAACTGATTAATTATAATTTATTAATACAAAATAACACATTAACTTACTTCTCAATTCCTTCTCCATAGTATCGTCAATTTACTGTTTATCCTTCAAAACGGTAGCAGCTCTTCAATACTAAATCGCAAAATCTCTGCCTTCGACGTTTCAAATGGACTAGCCTACGCTATCAACAGTCGTCCAACTTAGTGATAATGCTCGGGCCTTCAAAAATCATATCCCGCAGTTTTCGCGCAATAAATATGTGAATGGCGTAATTCAATTTCGATCTCCTCTTTTGCGCCAGCCAATCACGTTGCCGGCTGCGGAGCGCGCGATTTTAAAAAAGAGACAAAGGTTCTCCTATTTCGATGCGAGAAAAAAGGGTTGAGCGAAAGCTTCGCTTGTCCTGAAGCGAGTGGCGGGAATTTCGCTCGCTGCCTCCCGCCGGAGAGAAGAAATGAGCGAAGTTTTTTTAGAGTGTTCGTCAGAGGATAGCGGTATAGAATCGTCGTCCGAACCCGGAGGACTTGCATACTTCGGAGGCATTCGCGGTATTGCTGGTCTTGGCGGTCCATAAATTTCGGCAGTGCTTGGAGAACTTACATACTTGGGGGGCATTCGTGGTATTACTGGTCTTGGTGGTTGATTAATTTCGGCAGTACTTGGAGAACTCACGTACTTGGGAGTCCGTTCGGGATTTTTTGGTGGTGACGGTTCATGAATTTCGGCTGGATTTGGAGAACATTGGTATAATGGGTTCATGCTTTTGTGGCAATTTGTAAAACTGATTTAGTCCGTTCATGTATTTTCTTTACAAACCTTTAAACACAATATCGTTAGGTGTAAAATTAACTCAAAAGCTTTCGTCCACTTGAAATTTAAAATATTTGTTTTCCACGTTTTTACGACCTTCCAAATAGTTTAACAGCAATAATTTCTGAAGTGATCATTTATACCTTTTCATTTTTAATCCGCTTTTCAAAAGAAGTTTGAGCGAAACGAATTTCTGTAGCTTATCATTCAACACTAACAAAACAAGAACCACCAAAACAATTTTTCTGCAATTGGCGTAAACTAACACTTGCACAACAAGGTGCAAATAATTACTAATCCTAGGGGAAAAACTTTAATTCCTCACATGTTTACGATATTAACATCCCTATACATAGGTAGAATTTGTAAGGTGACCGAAACATATTCTCTGTTGCAAGGATTTTTCCCAACATTACCGGTATAAACCGATAAAATTCAAACTGCATGCCACGAAATGCGACCTTGAGTAAAAGTAATTGACAAACATTCTTAAAAACGAACCAAATAACTTCTTTTTGTGTTTGAGTTCCGGTAATGGAGCTACAAATGCCCATACAGCCAATTTGTTTCCCTGTATCATTTACTACAAAAACAACTTTTTCGGTGGGTAAACTCAACATTGTGTTAAATGTCAATTCAATGCCGCAATGCCACCTCCCAGTTTGGAAAGCAAAAGAGTCATTTGCAGATTTAAATGCACAGCGCAAACTGTAGATACAAAGTATGTCTCATTCGGTACGTTGGTCGTATCGCATTCACCCACAAACCCTGTAACGTGATTTCTCATGACGTCACAAGAATGTGGCGGATTTGAGAGCATTGCGCTGTGAAAAAGGCATTTCACTGTATTTTCACTTTCTATTCCGGCTTACTGGTAAAGAGTTTGAATGCGTGACAAACACAAACCTGCACCAAAATCCAAGAAGAAGACAATGAAGTGGCTTTATTGGCAGAAATCTCGAATACATCCCATACAGAGGTTAAACACTATCTTCATCAAACCTAAATATAGCTGGAAATGTTCACTGAAGGAAATTGTCTGAACGAAGCATTTGTATAAAATAATACCCAATTAAAAGTAAATTATGTGTATTTGTACCACTTAAACAACAGTAGTTTTGTTATGCGCAGTGATATATGGATATATCTTGATGTTAGTTTCGACAGACATAACATGTTCTCAAGAAATTGAATATTAGACATTGCTGCACAAACGATTGCAATAAACTACCAATAAACCAGTGGCCCAAATCAAAAATCAATAACATTCTTGACAACTACAGGATGTTGCACATTCTATAAATTATTTACAACTACAAATCCTGGTGAAACAACGATTGTAGAGAAATCAAACAACAAAGAATGCTAAACGTTAAGCCTCCAACACTACCAATAACAAAATCGACGACAAACGAACTACTGACAACAACTGGGGTAACAACTACAATTAAAAATAGCCACCGTAACAACCAAAGTTTCAACAGCATTAAGGGTATGACTACATCTAAATCTCAATTCACAACAGCAACAACAACTACATCTGTAGCTCCAACAACAAATCGACCACAACAAAAAGCTTTAACAACAGAAATTCCAAAAAAAATAGGAGTAATATCTACACCTAAAACTCCAACAACAAAATATATAACGACTATCACTGAAGCTCCAATAACTGAAAGAGTGACTACTTCAACCTAAGCTTGATCACCAACAGCAACGAGAGTAATGACTAAATCTGGGGAACCAACAACATAAAATTCCACCAATGACCAACAAGGACTAAAACTCTGCGTTAAGAGCGCAAGTTCCAAAATAAAAAAGTTGTTATTACTTCCATACACTTTCAGTGCGTAAATAACGCTCCCACGTGACGTTAATCACTGACTTCCGTTATGTCAGTTAACGGTGAGACGTCGAGCGAAGCAAAGCTTTGCCCCATGCAGTTCTCTTCTGTTTACGCTACGATTACCACGCGCTTGTGTTCCTTCAGATTACAGTTACGTAATCGTTAGCAAAATTAACCACTGCCAGACTGCAAGGTGTCAATGAAGTATCAAAGAAAAATCTTAGAAGATGTATAAACGTGAAAAAGTTTAATAGCTGGTCACATATCATTTAAAACACACAGCTATCAAAAGTGCATGTGTTGGTTGGGAAAGTTTGAAAACCAATGGCTAGATAAACTTGATGTTATCGTTTATTAACGTTTATTGACCCCCACATCGCTTCATATTTTTCTAGCTATACCTTGCACTGCGATAGAGTAGATTATCTATACCTTGCACTGTGTCCACGATAGGTAGCCTCGTTAAAGGTCAGATATTGTATATACCTTGCACTGTAACCACAATAGGTAGCTTTGTTAAAGCGTTATAGTAGAATAGCTATACCTTGCACAGTCTCGACGATAGGTAACTTTGTTAAGCATTGGAGTATATTCACTACACCCTTCACTGTTCTACGATAGGTACCTTTGTGATCGTAAGAGTGCGTTAGCTGTACCTTGCACTGTGTCCATGGAGGTAGCTTTAAAACTGCATGCAACGAAATGCGACCTTGAGTAAACGTATTTGACCAAACATTGTTAAAAACGAACCAAATAACTTTTTTTGATGTTTGAGTTCCGGCAATGGAACCTACAAATGCCCATACAGTCAATTTGGTTTCCTGTATCATTTACTACAAAAACAATTTTTCGGGTGGGGAAACTCAACATAAAATTGTGTTTAATTTCAATTTAATGCCGCGTTTCCTTCTCGCATTTTGGAAAGCAGTCGCGAGTTATTTCCTGCATTTGAACGCAGAGCACAAACTGTGGATACAAAGCATGTCTCACTTGTTACGATTAGTCGTATCGCAGTCACCCAGAAACCCCGACAACGTATTTCTTCATGACGTCACAAGAATGTGTTGGATTCTGCAGCATTGCGCAAAGCCTGTGAAAAAAGCTTCTCACTGTATGTTTGCTTTCTAGTCCGGTTTGCTGTTAAAGAGTTTGAATGCGTGTCAAATAAAAACCTGCACCAAAACACAAAAAGAAGTATTAGCAGAAATCTCGAATACGTCCCATACAGTAGGTCATACACTACCTTCAACAAACCTAAATATAGTTGGAAACGTTCACTAAAGAAAATTGTCTGCACGCAGCATTTGTGTAAAATAATACCCAGTTAAAAGTAAATTATGCGTATTTGTACCACTTAAACAACAGTAGTTTTGTTATGTGTAGTGATATATGGATATATCTTGATGTTAGTTTCGACAGACATAAAATGTTTTCAAGAACTTAAATATTGGACATTGCTACACAAACGATTGCAATAAACTACCAATAAACCAGTGGCCCAAAGCAAAAAAACAATAACATTCGTGACAACTACAGGATGTTGCTCATTCTATAAATTATTTACAACTACAAATCCTGGTGAAACAGCGATGGTAGGGAAATCAAACAACAAAGAATGCTAAACGTTACGCCTCCAACACAACTGACAACAAAAGCGACGACAAACGAACCACTGACAACAACTGGGGTAACAACTACATTCAAAATGACTACAGTAACGACTAAATTTTCAACAGCATTAAGGGATATGACTACATCTAAATCTCAATTCACAACAGCAGCAACGACTACATCTGTAGCTCCAACAGCAAAACGACCACAACAAAAAGCTCTAACAACAGAAATTCCATCAAAAATAAGAGTAATATCTACAACTGAAACTCCAACAACAAAATATATAACGACTATCACTGAAACTCCAATAACTGAAAGAGTGAGTACTTCAACCAAAGCTTGATAACCAACAGCAACGAGAGTAATGACTAAATCTGGGGAACCAACAACATAAAATTCCACCAATGACCAACAAGAACTAAAACTCCGCTTTAAGAAGGCATGTTCCAATATTAAAAAGTTGTTGTTACTTTCATACACTTTCAGTGCGTAAATAACGCTCCCACATCACGTTAATCACTGACTTCCGTTATGTCAGTTAACCGTGAGACGTCGAGCGAAGCAAAGCTTTGCCGCATGCAATTCTCTTCTGTTTACACTACGATTACCACGCGCTTGTGTTCCTTTAGCTTACAGTGACGTAATCGTTAGCAAAATTAACCACTGCCAGACTGCTAGGTGTCAATGAATTATCTAACTAAAAATTTAGAAGATGTATAAACGTGAAAAATTGTAATAGCTGGCCACATATCATTTAAAACACACTGCTATCAAAAGTGTGTTGGTTGGGAATGTTTAAAACCCAATGGCTAATTAAACTTGATGTTATCGTTTATTAACGTTTATTGACCCCCACTTTGCTTCATATTTGTCTAGCTATACCTTGCACTGCAATAGAATAGATTATCTATACCTTGCACTGTGTCCACGATAGGTAGCCTTGCTAAAGGTCTGACATAGTATATACCTTGAACTGTAACCACAATGGGTTACTTTGATAAAGCGTTTGAGTAGACTAGCTAAACCTTGCACTGTGTCCTGAATAGGTAACTTTGTTAAAGATTGGAGTATATTCACTACACCTTTCATTGTGTCCACAACAAGTAGCATTAAAACTGCATGCAACGAAATGCGACCTTGAGTAAACGTATTTGACCAAACATTGCTAAAAACGAACCAAATAACTTGTTTTGTGTTTGAGTTCCGGCAATCGAACCTACAAATGCCCATACAGTCAATTTGTTTTCCTGTATCATTTACTACAAAAACATTTTTCGGGCGGGTAAACTTAACTTAAAATTGTGTTTAATTTCAATTTAATGCCGCGTTTCCATCTTGCATTTGGGAAAGCAGTCGCGAGTTATTTGCTGTATTTAAATGCACAGCACAAACTGTGGATACAAAGCCTGTCTCATTCATTACGTTTGGTCGTATCGCATTCACCCAGAAACCCCGACAACGTGTTTCTTCATGACGTCAAAAGAATGCGTTGGATTCTGCAGCATTGCGCGAAGCCTGTGAAAAAGGCTTCTCACTGTATTTTTACTTTCTGGTCCGGTTTGCTGGTAAAGAGTTTGAATGCGTGACAGACAAACAGCTGCACCAAAACCCAAGGAGAAGTATTGGCAGAAATCTCGAATACGTCCCATACAATAGGTTAAACACTATCTTCAACAAACCTAAATATAACTGCAAACGTTCACTGAAGGAAATTGTCTGCACGCAGCATTTGCGTAAAATAATACCCAGTTAAAAGTAAGTTATGTGTACTTGTAGCACTTAAAACAACAGTAGTTTTGCAATGCGTAGTGATATATGGATATATATTGATGTTAGTTTCGACAGACATCACATGTTCTCAAGAAATTGAATATTGGACATTGCTACAAAAAAGATTGCAATAAACTACCAATAAACCAGTGGCCCAAAGCAAAAAAAACAATAACATTCTTGACAACTACAGGATGTTCCACATTCCATAAAGTGTTTACAACTGCAAATCCTGGTGTAAGATCGATTGTAAAGAAATCAAACAACAAATAATGCCAAACGTTAAGCCTCCAACACTACCGACAACAGAATCGACGACAAACGAACCATTGACAACAACTGGGGTGACAACTACATTTAAAAATGACAACTGTAACAACTAAAGTTTCAACAGCATTAGTGGTTACGACTACATCTAAATCTCAATTTACAACAGCAGCAACGACCACAACAAAAAACAAAAATAAGAGTATTACCTAGAACTGAAATTCCAACAACAAAATATATAACGACTATCACTGAAGCTCCAATAACTGAAAGAGTGACCACTTCAACCAAAGCTTGATAACCAACAGCAACGTGAGTAATGACTAAATCTGGGGAACCAACAACATAAAATTCCACCAATGACCAACAAGAACTAAAACTCTGGGTTAGGAAGGAATGTTCGTAAATAACGCACGCACGTCGCCTTAATCGCTGACTTCTGTTATGTCAGTCAACTGTGAAACGTTGTGCGAAGGAAAACTTTATCCCACACAAATCCCCTCTGTTTACACAAAGATTACCACGCGCTTATGTTCCTTTAGCTTACAGTGACGCAATCGTTAGCAAAATTAACCACAGCCAGACTGCGAGGTGCCAATGAAGTATCAAATTATAATTTAGAAGATGCATAGTTTGTTACTAACGCTGCCAGGCATACTATTTGTAATTAAAAGCTCTTCTGGCAAAAGAAAAACTTGTTTGTTCGACGTTTCGGTTGTTATACAACGAACCTTCATCAGGATAATGAAGTAAAAACGCCCACACAGCGATAAATATTCACGCGCGAAAAAAGCAAAAAAAAGGCAAGAAGGGAGAAAGAAGCACAACAAGTTAAGAAAACGGCGAGGGAGGAATACCATTAATAGAAAATGCGCACCAACAGGACAAAACCGGGGTTTAAAGCATAGTGGCTTTTCAAAGCGTTACATTCAATTATCTATACTTTGCACTGTGTCCACGATAGGTAGCTTTAGAATAAAATAGCTATACCTTGCCCTGTGTCCACGACAGTTAGCTTTGGAATAAAATAGCTATACCTTAGGCTTTGTCCACTATAGGTAGCTTTGTTAAACGTTACAGTAAATTAGCTATACCTTTCACTGTGTCCACGATAGGTGGATTTAGAATAAAATAGCTATAACCTGCACTCTGTCCACGATGGGTAGCTTTGTTTAGCGTTACAGTAAATTACCTATACCTTAAACTGTGTCCACGATAGGTAGATTTAGAATAAAATATCTATACCTTACACTGTGCCCACGATATGTAGGTTTTATCCATGTACCTGTGATTTTATTTCTTTTGTGCATCGTTCATCTGTACAATTGTTTTTGGGGGGCAAATCACGCATGATTTCATTTCATTTGAGTTTTATCAGTAATTTAAGCAAATTTGTGTTGTTTTACGATAAACATTCACACAAAGCAAGAGCACTCTTTCTGGAAGCTTATACCAAGGGCTAATTTTAGTAATTGCAAGTAGCTAGATAAGAAAACTTGTGAGAGGCGCGAATGACCGTTGTTGTAACCGAACCTTGTTAATGAAAAGAAAATTTTCACACGCGGTTTCAGGATGACGATCAGAAAAGGTACTTGAAGCTCACTAGTTTCTATCAACAATAACATCGCGAGAGCAAAGAGAACTAAAACGAGGATTTATAGCCGAAGATCCTGTTTATGAAGTTGTTGATTGTTTCGTGTAAAAGGTTTCGCATCTTAATTTAAATTTGTCCTCCCTGATCAAAATAGCTTGGCTAAAATTTAAACGTTGTGTCAGAGGATTAGTTAGTTATGATGTATACAAAAACTCACTGTTTTTTGTATGTTGTCACTAAGATGAAAGTTGTTGTATTTCTTCTGCTGTTGGAAAAACTTTGCTGTGGTCGCATGTAAGTGATGCGAATTAAGATTTTTCCTATGCATGTCCTTGCATCTTACCTTGTTGTTATACCTTGTGTTTAGAATAAAACTTCAGAAGCACAGACAAAGCACAGAGACGTGAAAGAACGGGAAAGGGAGAATATGAAATACACACACAGTAAATATGTGAAGTTCGCTTTTACTGCTATTGGAATTGGTCACGAACACTGAGCAATTACGACAATGTATGCATATGGTCATTGTAATAATAAATGAAACTATCAAGTGCATTTTATAAGTTCGAGATATCGAAATCTGGACGGCCCCTCAGTTGTTCCATGTGACAATTGATACAAGGACTTCATTTATTTAGGTGCCATCAATTAAGTGCAAAAGATCTGATGTTGCTTGTGGTAAGATCATCTGGGGTATTGATTCCAATAAACGTTGGCAATACAAAAAGTATATTAACACTAAATCATTCTTTAATTCCCACACCTAATGCTGCCTTCTGCAACAGTAGGCCTACATCGCAAATACAACAGCGCGGCATCTTTAATCTATACTACAAATTGTACTTGGGCGGTGTGGATCCCACATGATTCACTGGAGGGCTCAACTATCGTACTGTTCAAATGGTATGTTTGTCAATTATAACTCACGGAGTGGATCACAATTTTGTGTTGATGGCTGCAACGCCAAAATCGATGTAGGGTCTCCATATATTTGTGTATGTCGGGATGAATTCGAAAGGATTCGAAATATTCTTGGTGCCAATCAAAATGATGTGAATTCCTGCTAAATGATTTCCACACTCCCGAATGTAATCATCACGCTCTCAGGCATCGAGTACATACTCACTCCTGAGCAGTACATATTAAAGGTAAGTGGTTTTACTTTGGTGTCAAACCAACTGGAGTAGATATATCGGGTGAGAAGACTAAACCTAGCGTGCACAACAATAAGTTTCGGTTGACGTCACTTGCCTCTGTTTAGAATATGGTAGTTGTCAGGTAAGTGGCATTCATACCTTATACTTTCTTTTTTCTTGTTCCACTGCACGACCAATCCATTTACGCGTTGCTTCATGGTGGAAATTTGTCTTTGAAAAGGTTGTAATGTTGGTTCTCCCGTCAATAGGCCTGTAGCAGCTTTAAGCCTTTGGAATTTTTTTCTCAAACGCCTTGTGATTCTGCTACACTGTCAATGATATTCAAGTAGGACACGTATGTTGGTATACCGTCTGTATTTTTTTTACTACGTAAAGGTATTCTTTAATGCTCAAGTTTATTACTAATGATGCTGCCAGGCATTTTAATGTTGAAGGATGCTGATAAGTTATATATAAATATTGTTGCCAGAAGAGACTTTTTGTATTGAATACAAAGATATACGATGAGGCGATGTGTTACAGGAACCGACAGCATGTTACATTGGTTTTGGGAAGCAGTAGATATGTTATGTTGGGTCATCGGCAATATCTGGAAACTACTACACCACGTTCGACCACACCAACAAACGTGTGGGATTCGCACAATTGAATCACGATTTCCAAAATCACCCTGATCCCAAATGAAAGATATACGTTTGTATGTGGTTAATTAGAAAGTGGTGTATTTCTTGTACGGGAGACTGTGTATTATTTCAATGTAAATGTAGCGCAAAAGAACTTGCGATCACTTGTTGGCGTTTTTTCTCAAGTTTAATGCTTTCATTGTATCACGCGTATTCTTTTACGCCACGTTTATTTTCACCTTTTGTTATTTCACCTTCCACCTGCTTAGTCAAATATATTTACCAAGTGTCTCCACCGCACGTTGATTTTATATCGCAGCGCTAGCTCCTTTCCTCTCACGTGACACGGGTAGGGCCAATGACTGGCCGGAGAAAATAGAAAAACTGGGCTGACACGAGACGCTAAGTGACATCGCGAGACAGACCGTTTTTGGCAGATTGTGATTCGTCTGTGGTATTTTTAGAGTTTTTATGAACAAGATGTTATCAAAACGGTTGTGCTGGAACAGGCTTGTGGTTGGCCGTGAATGCAGCGTCCTGAGAACCAAGGAGAGCGTTTATTTAAGAAGCGTAACATAAATACCGATGTTTCGTATAAATGTTTTCATTGAAGTTTCTTACACTCAGATAAGTTGGTTGAAATAAACGTAGATTAAATGGCGACCTTACAAGTGAACTGAAAGTTTAGTTGAGATGTATGTTGTGATGATTGAAGGTGGGTAAAAGTTATATATGTACAAAAAACCCATATTATTGCAAAACTGCAGACAGGGTGTGTACACGCACTGAGTAAAAGTTAGTTAGTTACGAAAAATCGTTGTCATGTCCGGAGAGGTTGTTATGATGACGTCACTATATTCTAATTTGGTCGATTATAACATAAAATTGATGGAATTCAGGTTTGAATCAAGAGTAAAATTTGGTTTTAATCAAGAGTTATAAGAAACAATGATTTTTCCGCCACCGGAAACATAACTGTAACTTCTGAAGCCACTGTTCCAGTCATTTTTATCCGACCATCCGGTGAGGTTGCTTGCAGACTCGCACGATGCTCGCCTGATACCGACACTGACCTCCGGTAATATCGCATACTCGTCTGAGGAACACTTTGTTGCAGTGGAGCCCCTTTGTAATTGCGAAGGCGTAGGATGCATCAAGAGTATATCCATTGTCTCGATCATGACAGGTGCTTGGATCACGGGCAAGTAGAATACTCCGTCTCGATTAATGAGGGATTGATCGAGAACGAAGAAGGACGTCGTAAAGCAGTTGAAAACAATTGCCTCAAACAAACACGAGGGGAATGGGCGGACCAGACAGAGAGACGAGTAGAAGCAGATGCAGAGGTTAAAACATTGATGTCAAATAAAAGTACTAGTCATCACACGTTGATTTTTTTATCGCAGCGCCACCTAGATTTCTTTTACGCCTTCCTCTCGCTTTATTGGCTTTAGAGCGAAACTACGGATATAAACCGAACTAATGAAGGATTCGAGACACTTTTTCGTGCTGTTGGTGTTTTAAAGCTATATATTCGAAGTTTCAAACAAGTAATGCAAAGTGGGGTAAACCGTAGTGCTGAAACAGACTCGTGGTTAGCCATTAGCGCAGCGTCTTGTGGACGTGGATGTAAGCGTTGTTTCGAGAAGTACAATACTTGCATTCACAAACCGAATAACCTTGACCGCCCAGTGAGGACCTGTGCAATGGTACGATCCTGCCATATCATGCGAATGCATTAAAAACTTTTGCGTTTTTTTGTAACAATAAAGTTTTTTTGTACGATAAAATTACGTAAAGTTTTTCACTGCATTTTTCCTATAGTAAGTATGTTAATGATTATAATCAAAAGACGAATATGACTTCGCTTGATAAGGCTTTTTTCGTGACCTGGGCTTCTATATTATTTTCTGCTGCGTTTTTTACATTTCAAAAACCAAGGCTTATTTTGCATAAAGTTGCTTTGCTTTCCAATAATTTCATTCTTAAAGTAGCCTGTCTTCGCGTGTCACCAAAATTTATTCTCCAAATACAAGTAATATTTATCAGCAATAATCCAGTTTTTTGAAATTATTTTTTTCCTAATCTTTGTTTTTTTCCTCCTCAATATCTTCTACTATAGTTGGTGTCTCATCAACTTGTTGTGCCTCCACAAGCTTATCTTTATACTTGCTGTTGAAGAATCCAATCTAAGCAACAGCATATATATATATTTTCAAGCCACCGTTATCTTGTATTTGCCGAGAGAAGTTAAATATAAGATTACTTACAATGATTATCTAATTGTGTGTGACACTTGTACATAAAATTTATTTATTAAATTTAATTCAAAATTTCATTAACTCACCTTCCAACACACCAACACTACTATTGACAGTAAGGCTACTCCCCCGAGAATTGCACCGAGAATCGCCAAAATATCCGAGGTATCCCTCGACTGTGGTAGAGCATCTGGTGACTTGTTTGCTTTTATTGTGGTCGAAGCCTGACGTCACAAATTCAATAACATTTAGATTTCTAACAAAAATAAGCGAAGTGCCTAACAGAGCTATGTCACATCTATGTTGCAGTGTTTTTGACACCAATAAGGAAAGTTAACAGGGCTTTGTTACCAGGGCAACGTAATTCTTCATAGGATAAACCGGTGATGACGAAATGTTTAGCATCACGCTAGAAGTCGGCGAACTTTCCACGT
Organism: Ascidia mentula; assembly: GCF_947561715.1. Taxonomy (NCBI): domain Eukaryota; kingdom Metazoa; phylum Chordata; class Ascidiacea; order Phlebobranchia; family Ascidiidae; genus Ascidia; species Ascidia mentula. The sequence continues at coordinate 15,086,890 of NC_138568.1, read as the reverse complement.
TGTTCTGCAAAAAACACACCAAGAACGAAACAAAAAATGTTTGTATATTATTTTGTGGCATTTCAGTTCTCACCCCGGTAAATGAAGGCGCCCAGAGGACGAAGCGAGCTTCTACAACCACGGACGTAAATGCTGTAAGATCAGTCACGTGACACAGTATTGTTTGGCATTTAACATTGGTGCAGTTCTGTTGACATAAAAACAAACTACTGCTGTCTTGTAACATTGCTTTCAGGAGGTTTGTAACGTTTCTTGCAAGTTAAACGAAACACGAACAGGCATAATGTTTTCGTGCTCAACATATTACCGGTTTAAGTGGGATCGGTTTGGCTTCGATTGGAGGAAAGCGAAGCTGGTGACTGAACCTCGTGTCGTTGGTCAGGGGAATACCCAACTTGTTGACCGCTGTATTCAGGTTGCAAACGCATTTCGCCGCGGGCTTGCAATAAAACAGAAGTTGGAGCTAAGGAAATATGCCTTTGTACTGACATGACTCAACGACATCAACATACCAAACACGTGAAGTGGTACAGGTAGAGAAGTTGAAAGCCATCTAAAGTCATGTCGGTCCACTGGAATGTAAGACCACCCGATGAAAGCAGTTGCGATCCCTTGTTGTAGATCTGCATCAGCGTGGATCAAAATAATAAAATTATGTCACTTGTAGATATGTTGTATTTTCTTGTGCTCTTACGAACCCTAAACGTATGTATGATTGGTGCAGGGAACACCGGATCCATGATTGATTGAATTGTGTTTCGTGAAGTTAATTGATTTGATTGGAAAAAGACCGTGTAGCTCGGGCTTTGACTGAAAAAAATATCGTTTTTTCGACATTGTCTGCAAAACTCCACATTACATGATTGTGTTACATTTTTTTTATTTTTAATGGTAAAATGCTAATAAAAGATATTGTTGATTTACTCTGAGAAATTTGGTAATTCCTCAATGATAACCAAAAAAAAATTAACAATGTTGAAATAAAAACCTACTAACCTGGTTACAGCAAGGTTAACATCGTATTTAATGCTTCTTTCGTAGTTAAAATCGTTGTTAAATTTGTTCGTATCCGTATGTTTTTCATATCTGGAATACATTTTCAAACCCACATTTAACTTGCCATTTTCCCACCGGTTAAAAATATTGATTGCAATAACCTATGTAATCATTGATACGGAAATTACGCAAAACCATCTTGTTACAACATGTTGTGCTGTGCTTTACTGTTGGACTGTGGAAAAGTTAATGAAAATGTGTTGCAGTTTACCCTGACAGGAGTTCTCCATGAATCGCAAGTTTGTCAACCGTAGCCCTCCTCGTGAGCGATTGAAGAGCGTAAAGAATTTCGACCTTGCACTGTTCGGAATCGCACACATTAAAATTTTTGTCATTAAACTTCACTTCTTTTTATTGCGAAATGGTAATTAAGTATTTTGAGAATAATACAAATGCAATTTTCTTTTGCAAAATTTACCATAAAAATGTATTATGACTTTACCCATCGTCCGTGTTTCGTTACTTTCAAAAGTAGGAATAATATCAGACAAAAGTTACCTGATCACCACTGGACAGAAGCGAGATGGGTGATTTTAAAACGATCACCGTCTTTCTGTTTCCACTTTCACTCGGAAAAATATCCGCACAAGTGGAAAGAATCTAAACAAATGAACATGCCTTGTTTAAACTAACAGTGGCGTTAACTTTATTTGAATTGTCGAAACTCGTTAAGAGGCTATTCTTGTGAGTTTCAACGAACAGTCAATATTCAGAGTTTGACAATCTGTTAATTATTGCGAATAAACAGTTTTTAATAGTATTGCAAACCCCACAAAAATTTTTATTAGCTTTAGACATATTACAGCCAAAGGTTTTGCTAACCTGACTGACTCCAATCGATAGAGATGTAATTTCAAGCCTAACGGAGAAAGCGGGATCAGGTCCGTGGTTACTAATGGTAACGGCCAATGAAAATACGTTTTCACTACTCTTGATTACGTACGCTTGGCTGCTTTGTGGAATCCTGAAAACATCATTTGGTTTCTGTTGCCTTTTTGCGGTCATTCAGAAAAGTAAAACAAACAGCTTACGAGTAGGAAACTTTTAACGCAAGATCGCCTTTGCACGTGTAGTTGTTTCCCTGACAACCGTTGTAAATCGTCCAATCAGCGTACGCGAAATTCTTTCCTAGGGTGTCTGTCACGGGGGACATAACTTGTGCTTTGTGCTGGGATGAAAAATCATAGCTGTAGGTCACCCTGATTGGTGTAGTTAAGCCGCCGATCCGTAAAAACTCGGGTGCCTGTTTGTTTTAAAGAGAAGGAGAATTTACTGTTGGCACTTAATCACATATTTACGTAATAAATAAATTAATATTTATTTTTATTGTGATCAAAATTACTGTGACTGTTTACTGCAGTTTTTGAGTAGTATATGTTGTTTTCTCATGGGAGGGAAATGTTAAGTAGGACTTGTCAAACCTTTTCCTACTGCTACCCATAGTGATCTGCCTCTTTAACTTACATTGATGCGGACGCTGTAGTTTCTGCATGTCTCAGTCGAGGTAACAAATTGGCGCGCGGAAATACTGGCGTTACCTATCAGCACTATTCTTGATCCATCGATGCTGTTAGAAAGACTGTCGAGGGTAAGAGTCGTAACCATATCTGCACAAAAACATCCCGTTGTTTACTCGGAGTGATGTTCTGCCAACCAACTAACAAAATAGTACTTGCCGAAACCATCAAAGGAGCTGTGGTCCCTGGTATTTGCGTTTAGACAAGTCTGAAACGCCGCACAAGGCATGGTGATGTCATTTATGCACGTGGTTACGTCAATGACCGGGCGATGTACCCGTACTTTGCATGAAACGTCTATCACCGGTCTTGCACGTAGTATTACTACAGTATCGCTGGAAGCAGCCCCCATCCACAAGTCAGGATAGTGGTTGTTGTCTACGTCTGTTCCTTGGCTTGGTCCGATTCCAAAAGAATATCCAAAGTTGACCAATGATGGCGCAACAGAGCTTCCTTCGATTCTCTGTATAAAGTAGGCGGAAGTAGTTGGGCCGCATTGTATTAGTTGAAGAAAGAATTTCCAAAGATATGGAGGTTTCACAAAATTCGCATTCAGGCATACGTTACTGTTTTGGCCTCGTGGTTATTTTATTGTGTAGTTTCTAAAACCTCCACACTGAAACACATTCGCTGCGAAGTGGAATCACTTGCGGTAGTTATTGCGGAAGGCAGTTCCTGACTCATGTTACAAATCAATCAACGTCTCAAACCTGTTTATATGAATTGGACAAGCCTTGGGCGCTGGAATAGTAAACGTACACAGCTCCACTTCCTGAAGACGTCAATGATTCTCCCGGGGCGCCTATTATGACGTCATCGTAACCATTAAGATCAACATCCCCGGGTGTTGCCATGGATAGACCAAAACGTGCCGTGTTGACGTTGTTACCGACCAACATCATCGGAACGTATGTGGAATTAACCTGGTGAAAATTTTATTATTTATAAAAAAAAAACTAAATTTTAGTGCCGAATAGTACGACAGTTTTGTGTTGTTGTTGTTGTTTTTTTAAATTTTGCTGTTGCGTCGAATTTCCAATTGACATTTCACTACAATTTAAAAAAAAAATTACAATTTTGTTTTAAGCACTACTTATATGTATTGCTTATACATGATTTATTTAATTTGATGATGGCTGTAGAGTCAACACAAAGTAGAAGTCTTGTCTGCAATTGAGCTGACAAATCGTTTTAGTCACACCATGGCTGCATTGCTGGGACCCATTGGGTCGAAGCAGTAGCCTTGTCGACAGCTGAATATTTAAACAAGGTTATTGTCTAAGGTAATCTTATGAATTGGTAAAAGGTTTATTTTACTTTTGCGGTTAGTAAACTGTCAAGGAACCTACCCATTGTGAAGGGCCAGGATTTTTTGGGTTGTTCATGTAAACGAAAACCCGACCATGGTCGTAGCCGACGTTGTCAGAAAAAAGTGGTGCGGACACCAGCAAATCGTCGTAACTATCGCCATTCGTATCCATCGCTAACACAGACTGTCCGAAATACGCACCAAGTTGCCACAAGGGTCCATGAAGATGCAGGGAATAGTAGAAAGTGGAAGGTGACTGGGTCTCCGATGATACCATTATAAGAACCTAGATAAGTATGATTTACAACAGGTGTCTATGGGTTGGTTGACATCGAGACAAAAAGGCAAAATTCCGCTCATGTGGTCTCATACCTGTCCCCTAGAATGGTATCTTGGAGATCCACTAACTATGAACTCCGTTGACCCGTTAAGGAACCTTCCGCTTGTCGTGGAGTAACCTGCCAAAGTAATACGTGCTCGAATATCAATGTTAACCACTGAACATCAGTGGTTGATTCTTAATGCAAACTAAGTTGTTACATTTGAACTTGAGTCCGTTTGAAGACATTTCTATTAGCTGAAAGTCGCATTTCGTAACAAATCTCAAAACCCACTTACTCTCTTCGACTTGCATCAATATAGAATTGTGAATCATGGTATCTATATTACGTAATTTATATGCGTTTAATATTACGTAAATGCAAAAAAGAATTTTTCTTGGGAACACAAAAGGAAACGAGCTGCGCACTGTTTTGACCAATCTGGTCTGGTCAATAAAGTTGGTGAAGGATATGGTCTTGCCGGTTAATATACGAAGGCCCAGAATTTCCAACTTCGTGGTACTGACAAGTTAACGTCTACCCGTTGCTCTCTCCGGTTGAGCAGTAAGGCCCAACAAGAATATAAAAGTCGAGAAACATTGTACTGACCCAAGTAAGATTCTCTCAGGTGTGTTATGTTCTCTGGACTCATTATAACTTCTAGACCAGTCAAGCCAAGTAAACCAGCTGCAGAATCATCAGGTGAGTTGTAATTAGCAAAAGAACCTGCTCGGTCAAAAGCTCCCACTGCGCCCACAAACAAATGACCATTCTAGAAAAGCAAGCTGCAACATTAACGCAAAATCAACACACCCAATATTAAAAAGACAGGCTTCGTTTAAAACTTTTGGCGCATGCATTGAAGGTTAATTTATGTGCTCTTTGCAATAAAACTGCTGATTTTGCGTAAGCAACTACGTATTTGAGTGGTGTAGTCTGTAAAGTCATGGTCGATAAATGAAATGCGAACATCTTAATTGTGTGGAAGTCTTTGCTTGGCCGTTTGGTCAGCAAAGTCGTCTTATAGTCACACCAGCTGCACTGATGAGACCTTTTAGGTCGAAACAGTGGCCATCTGTCTGCAGCTTATACACATCTTAATTGTGTATTGAGAATATATACAAGCATCCTACCGTTAACCCCAGAACATTGCGATACACACCTGATTTGTGGAAGTGGAGAAACCAAGCATGCAGTTGCTGAACTCTGACGTTTCATTGCCGACAGAACCTTAGTTTAAACATGTCAGTCAGCGAATGCAAAAATATTCATACCTTTTCACGTTGTTAGTTGATACACCGGCCCACAGGATATTTATTTTCTTTTTTTAAGCTAGGAGAGATTTTGGAAAGTGGACCTTTTTAGTGGTCGAATAAAATTTCTCGTTTAAAATGGGTTCGCAGATCTAAAAGGTCAAACAAAATGTTGGTGTGTTCGGGTCAACGTCAATAAAAGCACATTTATGACCATAATGAGAGGCAGAACTCCAGCAGCAAAAATATTGTTTTTTCTCAATTATCAACCAAAAGCTTGAAATACATAGTTACCCCTGCAAAAGTTAATTAGTTTCTTCGCGACGTGAAAACACACGGAAAATGCCACCATAGTTAAAGAGAACCCAAACTTTACCAGAGACTTTAAACAGCGACTATACCCACTCTCTAATTGCACGGTCGCAGTTTCGTCGATAACTTGCGTCAAGGAATCCAATATATTGTTTAAACTGTCAAAGCCTGCTACTTCCAAAACGTGGTCTTCGTTCCCACCAGCAATTTCACGTAACTCATCTTTATTGACATTTCCACCGATGCCTACAGCAACCATGGTAATTCCTTCAGCTCTGTGTAGAAATACTGAAGTTGTCAAGGACCTTCGTATGCCTTTAAGTTTAACATTATCATGGCTGACTCATTAACATGATCCACACTGTTACCACCAAACTTACTTAGTTCGTAGACAATTTGGTTGCACATTATTTCGTAACGAATTTGATAAATGATTGCGTAATATTACATTTAGAATAAACCGTTGTATACAAACTTTGCAGCCATCGAAGACGACGGAATTTTTTCAGATTCATGCGCTTCTCCATCAGTCATCACAATCATCAGCCGGGGAATTTGGTCCGAGGATTCCGTTTTTGTGGTAAATTCTTGTACAGCTAAATTTATGGCATTTGCCGTATACGTTTTGCCCCCACCGAAGTCGATATTTTCAACTTGTGCTGCAGATTTAAAACAAATATAGGGTTTTCTCGGTGAGGATTGATCTTACTAGCTTGGACACCTCAGTGTTTGCTCTACCGGCTAACAACTTATTGTTCAAGTAATTGCTGGTACTTTTGCAACACCTTGTTTCGATACACTTTATAAAGCTTGAGACCATCACGCAGCAAAAGAATGTTCGCTAAAGATATAGTTCTACGCGTAAAGTTTTATCAGTCCCATTTGCCAATCTATCGCGTGCCTAATTTATCACGTCATGCAGGGTGTACGAGAATGTTGATCACACAACACAGAACAATGTTTCAACAAAAAACGCAGATATTTACTCTTAAGTTCTTCAAACGTCTTGTAGCCGATTGGTATTGCAACATATGCGGAAGTAGAAAACTTCACAACTCCAACTCTTACATCCCCAGCGTCAATCTGTTGCCTTTTAATAAAGAAAATATTCGTTTATCATCAAGTTTATAGTCATTACAGTAAGGACTGATAAACTTCAACTTTAAACTTGAAACAAGCTGTTATGAAAATAGAAAAAAGTGTAAATTCAGAATAGGAAATATATTTGGAACACCACATGCATTACCCATACGGTGAACAACACATATACCTAAATCTCTCCAGCACAACCGTTATCCAGTCGAGTCCTGCCTGAAAATTATTTATTCCCACACTTCCTGACTGATCCACAACGAAAATCATATCCACAAAAAACGGACAACTGCCTAAAACCAAGACAATATTTCACTGGTAAGTGATATGTTTTACCATCTAAACTTAATCGACGCCAAGTCGGTAGTTCCGTACAACTGCGTGGGTATTTTAGTTGCATCGACAACATCAAGAACAGCATAAGGAATTGACCACTTTGATGTGCCGATTTTTATCATGTGAACATATAAAATGCATTCATGACTCTTGTGCAGAGTAAGTATGGTGTGTGGTGTTAGTGATACTCACCGATCCACACTATATTTTATCCAAGGTTTATAGCAATTTTTGCACGTTTTGCATATCTCATTATGCTGTTTTTAAAGCTCCATATTTGCTATGGGAGCAAAAGCTTACCTGGCAGACATGGGTTGCTCAATTCTTGCGCCTCTGTACCTACTTTTAAGCAACTTCCCACCATCCATTGCTCATTACTGCACCGGCGTGAGTAGTTGTATTTTGGTGCGCAAGCCTGTAATTTGAAGTAACTTAGATATGTGCATTAGGTATTTTTACGTTCATTAAGGTGAAAAGTAACAAAAAGGTTCATTTGCTCGAATTTATATTTGTCTCACCACAACATCTTGAGAGTTTATTATGTTAGTCATCGATAATCCCAAAGCTCCGCTTTTACCTGTAAGACAAGAATTTCCAAGCGCTTGAAAACATAACTTTAAATGATCCAAAGCGAACATCAGTACAGTATAAAACAATATAACAATAAAGACTGGCCGTTAATGCAATGATTTGTTTCTGCACATTTCCTATTACCAGTCTCGATCTTGTTTCCGCAAAGTTTTTCTCCGGCGCTTGAGTCATCCAAAGGGCATCTGTACACAGCACCCGGACTGGATGACTTGGGAGTATATCCTGCTTTCGGTGCTCCGACGTAGAATAATATAGGGGGTCTATGGGTTAAACATGGTTTAAATTCATCGAAGTTAGGCTCATGGATTACAAGGTTCGATAGGCAAACAAAACACTTTGCATGAACAAGTATCAATGTTTGAAGTAATTTACCCGTCATTTGCCACCACAATTGATGCTCCGAAGTTTTGCTTCAGCGAATCTTGTGGTCTAACTAGCGTTGCAGATCTCGTCTCTATGTTTTGTGTTAGGCTTACCTTCACAAAGTTTACGCAGAGCAACACAAGACATTTTGCGAGACACATGCCTACAAGATTTCTAAGTGGAAACAACTGCGTCCAAAGTTGTGGTTACCAACGTTAGTCAACTATGAGGTGTAGCAAGTAAGTGTACACAAATTCCTTGTCAGGTAGAATGTCACCAGTCGTTGATTGATAAACGAGTTGAAATAATATTGCATTGCAATGTTATTTCAGGCGGTGGCTAAAATATAATTGATGTACATATCCAAAAAATGAATCACGAATTTAAAAATTAACCAGATTATACGACTGTGCATTCAAAATATTCGATGTCCTTTAAAGACTTTTTATCGGATAATTTTACGTTTTGCAGGTGATGTTCGCTTAATTCAATCGCACAAAATATAATGATTTGAAAATAGAAGAAACACTTTGTTGCGTACGAGATTAATCTGTTTTAACATTCCACCCATGCAAACTTGGCATGACTAAAGTAATCAAAGCATTACTAAAAGTTCACAAAATAAAACTGTGCACTGAACTATACCTACTGCGATAATAGCTTACAATTTCAAAATAGTAAACATTCTGATTCATTGATCCTAGCAGCTGCACATTGCATTTGATGTAGAGTTGGTGAAACCATTCAACCTGTTGAATAGACTTCCTTGCATTTAGTTCCTCTTGTTTATGGAGAAACCAAAATGAAGATTAATTATTCAACTTTACTACTGCCTTGTGAGGGAAGTATTTTGTACCTGCCATTGTCCGGATGTGGCGTATTATATTGAGTCGAATAGTGGATTGAAGGATTTGCTTTCATCGGAACCCATGCGACATGTTTTTATTACGGTTTTACAAGAAGAATGAGCCTGTGAAGGCTTGCTTTGCAGTTATGACGTATTGCGCGCCTGCATGGAACGCGCGACTCGCGTTTACACTTTAACAAACTCCGACGGTAGTTATTTGGTTCTGCATTTCGTATTCTGAATCAGAGGTTTTCAGCCGTTTTTAAATCGCAACATTTAAAGTACTTCAACCACATCAGCTACCTCCTTTCGAAAATTATAGCATGTTCTGTTCAAAAGTGTTTGACAAGCAATGCTGTAGGTCTATAAATTCACCCCAACAACTCAAACCAGACACTATTCTAATCAACTTTTTGAGTGGTCGCAAGGATGCGTCGTTAATTCACGAAAAACATTAATGCGCCACAAAGTCGTAAAAATGACTGAATTCGGTGCCATGTACTTTCTTTTGTAATACTGTCTCTGATTTTAATCGTTGGAAATAACTCACGGCTTTATAAATCTTCATCTAGCAAAAAAAAAACAAGCACAAGGTTAACTTTCAAAACCTGAGACTGGTTGGGGGAAAACGCCGCCTCTCGCAAAAAAATTATACTCGGCAATTCCAGCCGCTGCTAAATGCTTGATGGTGCGTCGGCTCCAATACGACTTATATTTTATACTGTTTCTTTTACACAGTACACATTTTACATGGATGTTATTTAAAATAGTAGCTTCATCACGCGGATGTTATTTGGAATAGTCTTCTAGCTCAGTGCTCATCAACGTTTGGAGACAGAAGTAGTTTAGCAATCTAGCTATTTTTATTAACATTCGCCTGGTGGAGCTAGAGGACTGTTTTATTAACATTTATGCGATGAAGCAAGTGAACGATTTTTAAATAACATCCGCATGGTGAAGCTGGAGAAAAAATATTTAAATAACATCTGCGAGATGGAGCTAGAGGACTATTTTTAGTCACATCCGCGAAAACGAGCTGGAAGACTATTTTCAAAAACATCCACGTGATGGTGCTAGAAGACTGTTTTAAATTACATCCGTCTGGTGGAGCTAGAGGACCATTTTTAATATCATCCGTGCGGTGTAGCTTGAAAACTGTTTTAAATTACATCCGTCTGGTGGAGCTAGAGGACCATTTTTAATATCTTCCGTGCGGTGTAGCTTGAAAACTGTTTTAAATTACATCCGTCTGGTGGAGCTAGAGGACTCTTTTTATTAACATTTATGCGGTGAAGCATGTGAACTATTTTTAAATAACATCCGCATGGTGAAGCTAGAGAAATAATATTTTAAATAAAATCCGCGTGATGGAGCTACAGGACTGTTTTAAATAACATTCGTGTGATGGAGTTGGAAGACTGTTTTAAATTACATCCGTCTGGTGGAGCTAGAAGACTGTTTTAAATTACATCGGTCTGGTGGAGCTAGAGGACTATTTTTAATAACATCCACGTGATGGAGCAAGAAGACTGTTTTAAATTACATCCGTGTGTAGGAGCTAGAGGACTATTTTTAATAACATCCACATGATGGAGCTGGAAGACTGTTTTAAATTACATCCGTCTGGTGGAGCTAGAGGACTATTTTTAATATCTTCCGTGCGGTGTAGCTTGAAAACTGTTTTAAATTACATCCGTCTGGTGGAGCTAGAGGACTCTTTTTATTAACATTTATGCGGTGAAGCATGTGAACTATTTTTAAATAACATCCGCATGGTGAAGCTAGAGAAATAATATTTTAAATAAAATCCGCGTGATGGAGCTACAGGACTGTTTTAAATAACATTCGTGTGATGGAGTTGGAAGACTGTTTTAAATTACATCCGTCTGGTGGAGCTAGAAGACTGTTTTAAATTACATCGGTCTGGTGGAGCTAGAGGACTATTTTTAATAACATCCACGTGATGGAGCTAGAAGACTGTTTTAAATTACATCCGTGTGTAGGAGCTAGAGGACTATTTTTAATAACATCCACATGATGGAGCTGGAAGACTGTTTTAAATTACATCCGTCTGGTGGAGCTAGAGGACTATTTTTAATAACATCCACGTGATGGAGCTAGAGGACTGTTTTAAATTACATCGGTCTGGTGGAGCTAGAGCACTATTTTTAATATCATCTGTGCGGTGGAGCTAGACAACTGTTTTAAATTACATCCGTCTGGTGGAGCTAGAGGACTGTTTTATTAACATTCATGTGGTGGAGCTAGATGACTATTTTTATTACATCCGCCAGAGGGAGGTAGAGGACTATTTTTAATATCATCTGTGCGGTGTAGCTAGAAAATTGTTTCAAATTATATCCGTCTGGTGGAGCTAGAGGACTATTTTTAATAACATCCACGTGATGGAGCTGGAAGACTGTTTTAAATTACATCCGTCTGGTAGAACTAGAGGACTACTTTTAATATCATCTGTGCGGTGTAGCTGGAAAACTGTTTGAAATTACATCTGTCTGGTGGAGCTAGAGGACTGTTTTATTAACATTCATGTGATGGAGATAAAAGACTGTTTTAATTACATCCGCCAGAGGGGGCTATAGGACTATTTTTAATATCATCTGTGCGGTGTAGCTAGAGGACTATTTTAAATTACATCTGCGAGAAGGAGCTAAATGACTATTTTGGATAACTACTGCATACCTTAATTTTAATGCAAAGTTGTTGTGTCCTTGTCATATACACTTTAAGGCAAATTGCCACCGTTTTGCATGGACACTGTTTTTGCTACGACTTAACTACAAACTGATCGCAGCAAAACCATTTAAACTATTTAGTTTTATGACAAAATGATTATTTGCATAAGGGTTTAACGATAACCAATGCGACTTTCCAGGTTGAGGAATGCTGATTTAGACTTCGTATAATTCGTACCTTATCATAATTCCCTATAAATATGTCTGTCAAACTGAACGGGATTATCCTAGGTTATTGTGGTTATTACATATTATAGTTTACACAGAAGTGTAAAGCTAGGCAGGATCATCCCACTGCGCAGACACCATTTACTTGGTGCCTTAGAATTTCCATCATTATGTTCACTGACAAAGCAACCAAGTTGAATCCGCCACTTTATGTGTAAATAGGATCTAAAAATAATAGTTTGGTTTCTGTTGTAAACTGAAACAAAATATCGAATAAAATCATTGCAATGATTGTGTGTGCACAAGTATACTTGCTATAGCTAGTTTTTGGCAATCTAGTATACAATGGCATACCAAGTCAATCCGGAAAGGTTTAGGGCACTTGGTTTGTCACATGTTTTCCTACTTAACCATCATTCGCTTGTGTGAGTACTGAGTCAGGATGCCGGTTTGTTTGCTTCGCAGATAAAGCGGTGGAATTGTGTTGACATAGCACTATTGTAGTAGGACAGCGCAGCGCTCAGGTGTGTTTTTAGTGAGGCGGCATTTGATGTGCAGACTTTTGCAGACAAGAAATGTGCTGACAAGACTTTTGCAGACATGCAGACAAGAAAAATGTAGGCGATAGCACGAACTTGCTTTGTACAGTTCGTTCAGTCTGACACATTCTTGGTCGACAACATTACGCTTCCGGCTAAACTTTCACCAAAGTCATTGTGGCCTGAAAACATCTTTTCGATCTTTCGATGACTTACGTCATGTAGTTTATACGGACACTGCACTGTGGACGAATGATGGTTGGTTAAAAATACGTTATCATTCACGAGTTAATGTCGAAATAACAGAGATATCATGTTCAATGCGTGAACATAATGTGGATTTCTGCTTGATGTGACCCGCTTATTTTTTGCATCTTCACAAGAGAACAAACATAAACCTTGTTTGCTACCAAGAAATGGAAGCTGTATTTTTATTATGTTATCGTTTGCTTTTTGTCGTATCTTTCCCAGCGCCTGTATATTGCTGTTGTGTATAGTGTGCTAAGGTTTAATTACAACATCTTTCGTGTGAAAATGCTGGGCCTAGTTAAAACACTTCAGAGTATCAAAGGCAAAATCTTTACGGACAAATTAATTGCCAATATTGATTTACATGCAAACCGGTTTCAAACAACTGTCGATAATGTCACCAACTTCCTCAATTGCAACACATGAGAAATGTTAGCAACGTGACACTGCAGTTCCAACATCTACAAGTGTTTCAACTCACTGGTTTTTGCAAAGTGTAGCAGAAACGGAACTGTATCGATGCGCTTGATGAGTTTTCACTGACTTACGAGACCGTGCGTTATTTGAGATGGCCATCAGAGCATTACAAAACTTTGGTATGTGACTGTGTTTACACCCACAACATGGACTTGTTGTGGTCGTGTTCTTTCATCAAAACGTTTTTCGGCAGTGTGCACTTATAGTTCAGCAGGGCGAGAGACACCACAGCAAAGTCGTGAGCTGTAATTATGTTCATAACAAAATTTATAATTTTTGCAGGGTTAAGGAGTTAGGTACCTGTTTCTCTGTTGACTTTTGTCGAAGTAATAAGGCTCGAATATACCCCAATCAAGTGTCAGATTAGAAAGTGATGATTCTAGTCTTATGAGAAGGAAATTTTAGTGAAGGAAATTGTGAAATCGTCATGGCAAAAGAACTGGGGCAAAGTAATGACCGTTCTGCTGGACCGTGCGACCTGCTCGAATTTTACGTGAATGGGAAAAAGGTAATGCTTTCTTTGACCATTAATTTATACTTATGTTATAATAGATTGTTTTTGGTTAATATCATAATTTGGTGTCAGCAGTCTGGTGTACGTTCGCAAATGGAAACTGAAACATTTTACATGGAATAGTTCTAAAGTTTTATTGCCTTTCTTCCAATTACAGATTACGGAACCAGAAGCTGATCCTGAAGTCACGTTACTTACGTACCTGCGCAAAAAGTGTAAGAGGGATATGTTTGCAACTACATGATACTTTATAGTTTATAATAAGCAGCGTAAGTAATATGATTAAGTATTAAAACGTATTTTAAAGTGCATTTAACCGGGTCGAAGTTGGGATGTGGGGAGGGAGGTTGTGGAGCTTGTACTGTCATGATCTCTAAATGGGATCCACTCTATAACAAGATTATGTGAGTAAACAAAACAAATGTTCGATTGGTTTGTAATTTGAACGTTAACTTTGTTTCCTTTCAGTCACTTTTCAGCAAACGCATGTTTGGCTCCAGTGGTTTCTGTTCACGGTTGTGCTGTTACTACTGTGGAAGGAATTGGAAGCACAAAAACCAAGTTACACGCAGTGCAGGTATTAGATAAACGACACTAATAAATCTGAACTTTATTCCTAAAGATTTTTCGTAACTGTTTTGATGTATGGTGCAATTTAGGAACGCCTCGCAAAATTTCATGGATCCCAATGCGGTTTCTGCACGCCTGGTATTGTGATGTCAATGTATGCATTATTACGAAACAAAGCGGTACCGAACGAGGAAGACATCGAGGCTTGTTTGCAGGGAAACCTGTGTCGTTGTACAGGATACAGACCTATACTAAGCGGTTGGCCACTATACCATAGAGTATATAAAAAATTGATTCACTTTAACCGCAATTGTGTTTCAGCTTTTCAAACTTTCACCGATCCAACGAAAGGATGCTGTATGGGAGCAGACTGCTGTAAAAACAAGCGTATTGAAAACGGTGGGTAAAGTGAAATAAGCAATATAGAAAGGCATAAATACAACGCTGTTGCATGTGCTAGTAATGATATTAACATTATATTATATTATCGCGAAAGGAGCGACATGATAAATGTCTATTTTAAAGATAGTACTTGCTGGTGCACGGTTTTGAAAATACTGCCTGTTACACAACTGTATTTGCACGATTGCAAGATTTTGCAGCAACTGATAAAGCGAGATTAAGCTTGGAAAAGCTATTGCGAATAAACTTGTTTGACAGTCAGTCTGCCCAAAACCATGCATACACCAGAGACAGACACGGCGCATTAGAAGTTATTGAGAAGTTATTTCAAAGATGGACGAATACGAATAAAACAAATACTTTCGCAGGGTCTCAAATATCGTTGCTTGAAAACGGGGACACCCATCTTGAACAGTCAGTGTGCTTCACTAAATACGATCCATCACAGGAAATTTTATTTCCTCCAGAACTACTAGTAAATGCCACTTTGATTTCCACACACTGACATATAACCAATAACCTCTCACAATACTTTCACAGATCAAGTCTAAAAACCAGGAACAAAAGTGTCTCAAATTCGTGGGTGAACGAGTCACGTGGTTTCGTCCCACGTCACTTGATCAGCTGATCGAGTTAAAGGGAACTTTCCCCGAAGCACAGTTGGTGAATGGAAACACAGAAATAGGTGTAGACGCAGCTTTAAAGGGCCACGTTTATAAGTGTATTGTGACACCACTGGACGTTCAAGAGTTGCGACAGATCAAAGTAAACAAAGCAGGTTTGTAAAACAAAGCAAGATGAGTAAATAGCACTATCTGTAAATAAATTTTTCCAAATAAATGGTCTCAGGTTATTGAATGTATTGCTCACAAACTAAATTTAGACCATGATATTTTGGACAGGAGTGACTATCGGATCATCTTGTACGATAAGTCAAATTCGTGAAGAACTGAAAACTATCATCACTTCTGGAAACTGCGCTAA
This sequence comes from Ascidia mentula, assembly GCF_947561715.1. Classification (NCBI taxonomy): domain Eukaryota; kingdom Metazoa; phylum Chordata; class Ascidiacea; order Phlebobranchia; family Ascidiidae; genus Ascidia; species Ascidia mentula. The sequence goes on along the minus strand of NC_138568.1, from coordinate 15,071,238 downwards.
ACAGCAAGTCCAATGTCTTGAATCTGTAGTAGAAATGATTCACTGGTTTGCAGGCGATCAGATAAGAAACGTTGCCGTAAGTGAATGAAAGCATTACTATGAATGGAATGTAATTTAAAATCGCCACAGGCAATTGGAGGCAACATCATGACTGCTAGTCCAATCTCTGATCTCAATCCAATCCTGATGACAAACGAAAGTCTTGCAACTTTTAGATCACATTCTCGTGGTGATCGACAAGTTTTAATCGATCAAAACTTTTTCCCCAAGTACAGGACAACGTGTGCTGCGAAGGATGAAGTTCTACTTTCTGTTCGAGTTCCTTTTAACGGGAAGGTATCATTGATTACCTATATACGGGTCAACCATTGTTCACAACAAAAAAAAATAAAACACTGAATTTTGGTGCCAAAATTGGATTCATTTTCGTGAACGTAACGATTTTCTAAAGGGAAACATCGTTAATTTCAAATTTATTCTTTGAGACCGGCTGGTCCGTTCAAATATGCAACATCAATAATAATCCGTTCAAAAAATACAAGTTCAGATACGAAATTTCAGCGAGAAAGTCCGAAATAAGCAGATTTTTGGGAAAAATGCGCATTTGTATTTTTTTAAAACACTGTTCACCAAAAAGTTTGGTGTGAAAACCCTGCCTATAAACTTTCGCTATTTTAAACCGCAATTTTTGCTTGTCAGGACGAGTATATGAAAGCATACAAACAATCAAAACGCAAAGAAGACGACATTGCTATCGTGAACGCAGCCATGCGTGTCGTCTTTCAGCCGGAAACGAACAAGGTGAAGAAATTTGTGGCAGCTTTTGGTGGAATGGCGGCAACGTCAGTTATGCCGAAAACAACAATGAAAAACATGATCGGAAGGTTTGTGTCGAATTGGTCGACCATCTAGTTTGTTGTGTTATTTCACTAAACTATTTTACATCGTTTTGGCAGAGTGTGGGATGATGAGTTGTTGCCAGATGTGATAACGTGGCTGAGAAAAGATCTTCCACTTAGTTTAGACGCTCCTGGAGGAATGGCGAAATACCGTGAAACACTGGTGGCCAGTTTCTTTTTCAAGTTCTTTCTTCATGTAAAAAGTGGTCTGGTAGATAAAGAAATATTGCAGGTAATTCCTACAGCACCACTACGTAATTTCGAACTAACATGTTAAGGTCATATGGTGGGCGTGTGCTTTAGAACAGCATTGGACTGCGGGAGAAAACAGCATATGAATATCCTGGAGCAACAACTATCCAACCCAGCACACGAGTTTGGCAAGACGTAAATTAAAAATACATACGCGAACCATTGGTTTATAACTTCCAGATTTTTTATTAAAAGATAACAGCAAGCCAGGCATTTGACGACAAAGTTGGGCGACCTATTCAACATTCGTCTGGTAATAAACATACGACGGGAGAAGCAGTTTATGTCGACGATATGCCAACATTTAGTGGTAACATTTACTTAAAACTACTGGAAGTATTATAAATTATCAGTGTATTATTTGTACAGATGAGCTCTACTTATGCTTGGTAACAAGTACGCGCTCTCATGCATACATAAAACGCATTGACGTTAAAGATGCGATGAATTGCACTGGTTTTGTAACCTACGTCGATCACAACGATGTCCCAGGGTCGAATATGATACAACTGCTAGCACCAGAGTTTGAAGTATTCGCAACCGAAAAGGTATCGATTGCTGCATGTTGTGATTGTAAATCATATGTCATTTTGTTCTGACGGTGAAGGTAACATGCATCGGACAAGTGATTGGGGCGGTCGTGGCTGACAGTCAAGCTCACGCACAAAGAGCTGCTCAGATGATACGAGTTGAATACGAAGATATTTTTCCGGCCATTTTTACTATTCAGGTACATAGCTGTTTCACCAAATCTGTTCCATGAATATTGCATTTACGTAATGCACAGGATGCCATCAGGGTACAATCGTTTTTTGATTTTCCCGTGAAACTCGTACACGGTAACGCGAACGACGCGATGTCCACCTGCGATCACGTGATTGAGGGAGAGTTAAAGTTTGTATTTTGTGTCAATTGTTCTGTGCAATCAATGCCGACCTCCGCTAACTTTTTAGAACCGGCGGTCAGGAGCATTTTTATCTCGAAACTCAAAGTTGCATCGCTCTTCCCAAGGGCGAAGACGGGGAGATGGAGATGTTTTGTTCCTGCCAAGATCCAACACGGCTTCAGAGCTTGGTATACGACCGTCGTGTGTAGTTTTGATATATGTTGGCAACCACAAAAATTATATCCGTTCGTTTTCAGACAGCGTCCGTTCTTGGCGTCGAAAACAATAAAATATTGGCACGGGTAAAACGGGTCGGGGGGGCCTTTGGAGGGAAAGAAACGAGATTTCATTTGATTAGCAATCCTCTTGCGGTGGCCGCCCACAAGTATTACTCATAACGTTGATCTAAATAAAACAGAAAAACAAACAATTATAGCATTTTAGGTTGGGTCGGCCGGTTAGGTGCATGTTATCCAGGAAAGAAGACATGTCAATCACGGGCGGACGCCATCCATTTTTTGCCAAGTACAAGGTAAAGTTGGAGTTCCTGTACAAGATTCAAACAGCGCTATGCATAAACTAACGACTTCAAACTAATTATTACGAAAGGTTGGTTTTATGAAGAACGGGAAAGTTGTTGCTTTGATTCTTGACATTTACAGCAATGGTGGAAACTCTTTTGATTTATCCGGACCTCTCCTGTGTAAAGCTGTCATGCACAGCGACAATTGCTATAAGTATGTATATTCATTCGAAATGGAATTACGCAGAATGGGTACATTCTGCCAGTTTTCGCAACAAACTTTTCAAGTGTCCCTACAGCTTCGCTGGTTTTATTGATTTATATTTACCCAATGGGTAGCCATCATCAGTAGTTAACGTCATATGCGGCTTGACTTCCCAGTGGGCTGCGATCCTATAAGGCAGACGGTCAATCTCCGTGAAGAAATTACCTTCACATGGGTGCCTAACTAGATAACCCCTTTGGTTTTATCGGTATCCATGCCTTTTTACGTTCCACGTGCGTAGCTTCGCTTTTTGAGGAGATTACGATCGCATAAACCTTCATGTGAAATAATTAATGATGGTTCAATCTTAGGATCCCAAATGTTTTGATACATGCCAAAGTGTGCAAGACGAACCTGCCGTCCAACAATGCCTTCAGAGGATTTGGAGCACCACAAGCAATGTGGTTTGCTGAAAATTGGCTGACAAGAGTAGCTGACTTTCTAAACATGCCACATGAAAAGGTGGAAATTTTTCTGCGCATCATGGATTTGACTAGTCTGCGTCTTGTTTGTAAATACGACCCATGTCTATAGATCATAATTTGTCCCGCATGTTTCCACGATATAGTTAGCTTGTTACGAAACGGGAAATAAATACTTTATTTATCAGGAAAGCTATTTCACCGGCGTTTTTAGTGTATATTTTGTCTTTGGATAAACTTCTGCATGTTTATTTCCGGACGCTGGTTATAAAGCCGACCTTTAGTATTTCATATTCTAGAAATACTTGGATGTTAAATTTGTTTCGATTCATTCAGATGAGGGACATCAACATGTATCAAGAAAATGACGTGACGCATTTCAATCAAAAACTTGAGTCGTTTCAAGCAAGAAGGTGTTGGGAGGAATGTATTGAAAATTCAAACATGCAGGAACGGAAAATATGCATTGAAAAATATAATCAAAATAATCGGTTTGTAAAACTTTAATTTGGTGAAAATATACAAATTTTCATCATGTAAAAGTTTTCTAATGACTGGGCAGAGTGTTTTCTGCTTTAATTGGCCTTGCATAGATATCTAGAATGCATTTGCTTTTAGGTTTCTTCCAGTTATTTAACCCCTATGCCACTTTAAAATCACCTTGCTACAGCAAATTAGTCGGCTTTGAGCACTTGTAAGATAGTTATTTGGAATCAATTAGGTATTTTAACCATTTCTAAAGGCGGACGTCCGAATAATGTTTTGTTTTGTTGGCTGCTAGGTGGCGCAAGCGAGGTATTTCATGCATACCAACTAAATTTGCGATTGGTTTTCCATACGAATGGTGTCACGGTGGTGCGTTGGTTCACATCTATACCGACGGCTCGGTTCATCTCTCACATGGCGGCACTGAGATGGGACAAGGTCTAAACACCAAGATGTTGCAGGTAAACATTTCTTGGTTTCAAAAAAAAGGAGAAGAAATTAAGGCCAGTTTTCTTTGTAGATCGCTTCACGTTGCTTGGGTATACCCATCTCACGAATTTACATTTCTGAGACCAACACTAGCACCGTTGTCAACACGAGACCCACTGCTGCCAGTTTTAGCACAGATCTTAACGGAATGGCTGTAAAGGTATCTTATATATGTCTAACCGAAATCACACAATTAATTTTGTGAAAAATGTTGGTGTTTCACTCTTAAGGATGCTTGTGATACGATTATGGAGAGGCTTCGACCTCTTCGCAAGCAATTCCCAGATATGGAGTGGAATGATTTGATCGTGAAAGCTCATTCGGAACGGATTTGTCTCTCAGCTACCGGATACCACAAGTAAATGAATACGTTTCGGTTCTTGTTCCTCGCTGGTCTATTGTGGTGAAATGGTCTGACGCCGAATATCCCTTCATCTCACTACAACCAGAAAACTGAAATTCGACAACAATTGTACTAATTTTACAGAACACCTGGAATGTATTCAAGTCATAATTTTCAAACTGGGATTGCCGAAGGTCGCGTTGCGTGTTATTTCTCGTACGGAGCAGCTGTGTCAGAAGTTGAGGTGGATTGCTTGACTGGTGATCACGTGGTGTTGAGGACGGACATTGTTATGGACGTCGGTAGAAGTTTGAATCCGGCTATTGACATTGGACAGGTAAATTCAAATTTTCTGGGAGTATTTTTTTATTTATTAGCATCCTTAACATATTTTGTTTGTAGATCGAAGGGGCATTTATTCAAGGATACGGATTATTTACAATGGAAGAGCCCTTGAACGCGCCAAATGGACAAGTCCTTACAACGGGACCAGGAGCATATAAAATTCCCAGTTTTGGAGATTGTCCACGAGAATTTAACGTACAAATGATGAAGAATTCAGAAAATGATCGAGCCATATATTCGTCAAAGGCAAGAAGATTAACAATTTGGAAAAATAAACTTGTATACAGATATGTTAATGTTACTGTTCTAAAGGCAATAGGGGAACCACCACTCTTTCTCTCTTCTTCCGTGTTTTTTGCAATAAAGGATGCGATCGGATATGCTCGGAAAGAGTCGGGTTTATTCGGATGGTTTCGGCTTGATTCGCCAGCGACGTCCGAAGCAATCCGAATGTCGTGCGGAGATGTTTTCACAAAACAGGTTTGGGTTTTGGTAATGCAATGTTTTGTTATGATCTTTTCTGTGTAATAGTTTGCACAAAATCATACGAAATTTTGAATTGGTCTGTGATGGTGACTTTAACAAAAGTCAGACCAAGACAGAGGTGTAACATAAAATGGTATGTTAATTTGGCATTTTCGATTCATGATGTTTTCTTACGATGCAGCACGAACAACACACTAAAGTGGAAGATGAAAAGCATCTTGTACCGTGGAGTATTCGAGTATAACATTTCAATCAATGGGTCTGTTATGTTTCCAAAACTGTCACATATTCCAGCAATGAATGCGTGTAAACCTGAAATGCGACTGTTGTAACTTGTTGTCGCGGTACAATTTAATACGTCTTACAACCATGTATACACCTCAAGCAAAACCTCAGAACTTACTTTTATGTGCTAGACGTGCTCTTGGTGTTGGTTTTGTGTACTTTGCGCTTGCATTGCATAATAAACCTCTGTAAGTACACACTTTGTATTTACGTGGCCTATATCGAGTTAAGCTATGTCTGCTGAACACAAACCGCATTGCAAAATGCTGCAAATCAAAAAGGGGCGTTGCACATCCAAACGGCCAATCAGGACGCGGCTTCTTCATCGCGTTCCAACAAAACGTCGTACCACTGGCGTTAGGAGTTTTCATTGTTTAAAAAGACAGTCTGTGTTGGCTAAAGACTAACACACTTACCGCGATTATGTCAATACCTGAACTCATATCGGCACTACACGAACCGCCGCAGACACAATGCACACATGCCTAAATTGGTAGCACACATATTGACTTTTTGATATAATACAAAAACGTTATGCCTATCATATTACTATCATTTATCGTCTGATCTCATTTATTTTTTAGATCCGGTTTGGAATTGTTACTGCATAAAGCTTTTGCGTGTACATTTATACATTATCAGCTAAAATGACAACTAATGTCATCTGTAAAAAGCAGAAGCTCAATAGGATTTAGTTTGAAAGTGCATGCATAAATGAATAAGTCTAATAGTTCCACAGCGCATGGCACGGTTTTGAATCAAACCGCTGTGGTAACTTTCGAGGAATTGTGGCGAAATGTATCAAATTGCCTCCGGCCGCAACCGGTATCCAGTTCACGTAGTAGCGTGTGGTCGTGTGTGACGGATGAGTGCACTTGGAATGTAACTGGATATCTGCGCTAAACAGGACTTTAATTGCCTTCCATTTCCAGGTCGTTTGTTCGAAAAGCACAGAGACCACAAGAACACATGGTAACTTTGCCACACAGGCTTTGTTTACGCTCGTGACGTCAGTTATACCACAGGAAACTTGCAATAGCTTATCGTTATGTGTGGTTCGTGGGCTTGCGTGAAGCCGCAATATTTACATATACGACAGATAGGCGTAAGACACCATCGCAAGTCTGTGTTGTGGTTTGTTCACCGAATCGACAATTTCTGCTGTGGATTCGCTGTTGCGTGTATTTGTGTCGAAGTGCAGCAAGACTCGACTTTTTTGTACTGAGCTGTGATTATGGCACTTATAATAGACCGACTATAGCTTAGAAGTAATGACTCTTCTAGGAAGGAAATTGTTGTGAAGGAAGTTGTTAGTTTCATCATGGCTAAAGAACTGGAGCAAAGTAATGATCGGTCTGGTTGGGCCTATACTGGAGCAGAGTAACCGACAAATTTTGCATCGTTGTGCAGTCGTCGTCCTGTGTATGTGTGTTTAACGGTGCGGAAAGACTCGACTTTTTTGTACCGAGTTGTAATATGGCAGTTATTATAAACCGACTTTAGCCTAGAAGTAATGACTCTTGTAGGAAGGAAATTGTTGTGAAGGAAGTTGTTAGTTTCATCATGGCTAAAGAACTGGAGCAAAGTAGTGATTGGTCTGGTGGGCCGTGCAACGTGCTCGAATTTTACGTGAATGGAAAAAAGGTAATGATGGGCTTAGCTTCCTCACTTAAGCTTTAGATTTTAAATACAATATGGGCCAATCACACAGATGAAATCCAAAACTACAAGCCTGCTGGTAAACATGGTTGAGCTAAACGTTTCAAACACAACGCTAAGTTCATCGTGAGTGCTAAACGTTGACTGACTGTGCATTTAGATCTAGTTATATCCAGAAATTAAAACCGACATTATCCTAAAGTGAATAAACTTCTAATCACAGATTACGGAACCAGAAGCTGATCCTGAAGTCACGTTGCTAACATACCTGCGGAGGAAGTGTAAGAGAAGTATTCTTAAACCCAAATTGTTTAAATCAGGTTTTTGTTTGAATGGGTGGTCTTAATTGGTTTGATTGATTTGTGTGGTTTATAGAGAACGTAAAATTAATATAAATTTTTGTATTTTCCACGCAGTGCATTTAACCGGGTCCAAGTTGGGATGTGGGGAGGGAGGTTGTGGAGCTTGTACTGTCATGATCTCTAAATGGGATCCACTCTATAACAAGATTATGTGAGTAAACAAAATAAATGGTTGATTGGTTTGTAATTTGAACGTTCACTTTGTTTCCTTTCAGTCATTTCTCTGCAAACGCATGTTTGGCTCCAGTGGTTTCTGTTCACGGATGTGCTGTTACTACTGTGGAAGGAATTGGAAGCACTAAAACCAAGTTACACGCAGTGCAGGTATTAGATGAAGATTACTTGTTAACCATGACGTAAAGTTTACACATAACTGTTTCGTTATATGGTGTGCTTTTAGGAACGTCTCGCAAAATTTCACGGTTCTCAATGCGGTTTCTGCACGCCTGGCATTGTGATGTCAATGTACGCATTATTACGAAACAAAGCGGTACCGAACGCCGAAGACATAGAGGAATGTTTGCAGGGAAACCTGTGTCGTTGTACAGGATACAGACCTATTCTAAGCGGTAATACCACCGTACAAAAATTTGTTGTTAGTGTTTGCTAAAATATTAATCTACCATTTTTTAGCTTTTAACACATTCGTGAACGAAGATGAAGGTTGTCCTATGGGAGCAAACTGCTGTCAAAACAAACAAATTAGCAACGGTATGTTTGTAAAATGCTGTAGGTTCGGCGACCAAAACCATATATAGCATATTTAGGCATTATTTGCATACTGAATAGAAAAACCCGCGTATTTTACGACAGGCTTCCAAAATGGTGAAACCGATACCGATCAATCTGTTTGTTTCTCAAAATACGATCCAACACAAGATATCGTCTTTCCCCCTGAACTTCTGGTAACCATATCAATCGACATCTTTTTAGCAAAAATTTCGAACAACAATTGCTCTTTGCAGATCAAATCAAAACACCAAAGTCCCAAACCTCTAAAGTTCATCGGTGAGCGGACCACGTGGTTTCGTCCGACGTCACTTGATCAGCTGATCGAGATGAAGGGGATTTACCCGGAGGCTCAGCTTGTTAATGGAAACACTGAAATTGGTGTAGACGCGGCCATAAAAGGGCGGGTTTTGAAACGCGTTGTTACGCCGTTAGAAATAAAGGAGTTGAGGCAAATTGAGGTGGATGAAAAAGGTAAACACTACATTGTGATTTAAAATGGATGCATTTCATTTTACTTACAATGCGAAATGGCAAAAATTTTCTTATCGACGTCATATAATTTAGGTGTTACGATTGGGTCTTCGTGTACAATGAGTCAAATCAAAGAAGAATTCAAAACCATGATTACATCTGGAACTTCCGCAAAATACCAAACTCAATGTCTTGAATCTATGGTTGAAATGATTCACTGGTTTGCTGGAGATCAAATAAGAAACGTTGCAGTAAGTCAAATGAAACTACTGCAATTGAAGGAAACCTAATGTAAATTGTCAACAGGCAATTGGAGGCAACATCATGACTGCCAGTCCAATCTCTGATCTCAATCCAATCCTGATGGCAAACGAAAGTCTTGCAACTTTTAGATCACATTCTCGTGGTGATCGACAAGTTTTAATCGATCAAAACTTTTTCCCTAAGTACAGGACGACGTGTGCGGAGAAGGATGAAGTTCTACTGTCTGTTTATCTTCCGTTTAATGGAAAGGTAATGTTACTTACGGTAAAATGTATTTGGTTAAAAAACAAAAATCTGTCTTAAGCTTTATCTTTGTTCAGCTGCTCGTTTTAAACACTTTCTTGATGGTTATAGAAAATGTTACACTAGTTTAAACTGTTTTTAGGACGAATACATGAAAGCATACAAACAATCAAAACGCAGAGAAGACGACATTGCTATCGTGAACGCAGCCATGCGCGTCGTCTTTCATCCGGGAACGAACAAAGTGAAGAAATTTGTGGCAGCTTTTGGTGGAATGGCGGCAACGTCAGTTATGCCGAAGACAACAATGCAGAACATGATCGGAAGGTTGGTATTGCTTGTTTGATAATAATACTATATAATTTATATTGCTTATTAGTATTCCTTCTTTAAATTAAACATTTTCTATTGAAGTTGGTATTGTTCATTTGATAAAGATACTGCGCATGAACAAACGTAGGCTATGTGTGAAGATTTTATTATCTAGGAACTGGGATGACCAACTTTTGCAAGATGTGACAACATGGTTAAGAGAAGACCTACCTCTTGCCTTGGATGCTCCAGGAGGAATGGTAAAATACAGAGAAACACTCGCAGCAAGTTTTTTCTTCAAGTTTTTCCTTCACGTTAAGATGTGTCTTGTGGAAAGAGGAATAACTACAGTAAGCACTGGTGACAAATTTTTTTCGAATTTCTCTGAGTTTTTGTTTGACTTTTGGCAGGAAGAAATTGAATCAAGAGACAAAACGGCAATTGAATCTTCAACTGTGTTGCACAAGGAACTTAGCGTTAGAACCTGGCAAGATGTGAGTAGAGATTTTTCCCATACGGGTTTGTACCGAATTGCTTTGATTTAATATTTCAGTTCCAAAACGATACGTTACTATACTAAAAACGTAACTGCATTGCGAAAACAGGCAACATTAACTTAATGATAATGTGTGAAGGGAAACCATACGCCAAGTGTATTCAATACCCTGTTAATGAGTTACTGAGACTTTTTTGTAAATGTGTTTTTACCTGACAGGTCACTAGCAACCAAAGTGTGTATGATGACGTTGGGCGACCAATCCAACATTTATCGGGGGACAAACACACGACGGGAGAGGCGGTTTACGTAGATGATATGCCAACATTTAGTGGTAAGGTTTTGGACTATTTTCACAATTCTAATATTAACTTAGATTTTTCTGCAGATGAACTTTACTTGTGCTTAGTCACAAGCACGCTGCCACATGCCGACATAAAAAACGTTGACATAACAAAAGCAATGGCCTGTAGTGGGTTTGAAACGTATATCGACCATCGTGATATACCAGGCTCAAATATTCTGTCGGTAGCTGATCCACAAACAGAAGTTTTTGCCACCAAACAGGTCCTTTTCGCTGTACTTTCTCTGTTCTGTGACATTCTAAAGCCATTGTTTTAGGTAACCTGCGTTGGTCAAGTGATTGGAGCAGTTGTGGCTGACACTCAAGCTCATGCTCAAAGAGCTGCTCAGTTGGTAAAAGTGGAATACGAGAAGAAAACCCCGGTGATCGTTACGATAGAGGTAACACCTAATGCCTTGGTATTAACATAATGAATATGTATTTTTGGCATACAGGATGCGATAGAACATCAATCGTTCTTTGAATCATCGAGGAAACTTGTATACGGTGATGCTGAAGCAGCTTTGTCGTCGTGTGACCATGTTATCAGTGGGGAAGTCAGGTGACCTAATTTTGCCATAGTTTTCACAAAAATGCTTTTTACAATCATAACTTGAACAAGAAAGCCAGACATTTCGAACGACGCTGTTACATCAAGGCCCTTTTTATGTTCAAATTACTTTACTCCAATTTTTTTGCACCCAAAACATGACTTAAATACAGTTTAAAAAAACAGGACAGGTGGCCAGGAACATTTTTACTTGGAGACACAATCTTGCATTGCTCTTCCCAAAGGGGAAGATGGCGAAACTGAAATGTTTGCTGCGTGTCAGGATCCAACCGCCCTTTAAAGTGTGGTATGTGGTAATTAGTCAATATATATGGCATGTACGATTAATGGCGAAAATCTCTTTGTCGGAATCGGTCAGGTCCTTAACCTTTTGTCTCCTCCTTTACCGCTTTCAGTTTAAAGGTAGTCTCTTCTCCCTCTAGTGTTTGAGTACTTAAACTTTTAATTTAATTATTGTATTTTGCTCCATCTGTTAAACTTTTATAACAAAGGCATTTCGTGGCAAATTGCCAATAAGTGTGCGCAATGCATACAGAATATAAACTTTTTTTTTTTAATAATTTGGTGCAGACTAATTACCCACCTACAACCCTATGATTTCCCACTATAGTGGAAAATTTCCCATCGGTTATGAACCACTGGTCTAAATGATACTCTTACTTAAGACCGCCTCTGTTCTGGGAGTTGGGAGAAACAAGATCATAGCACGTGTTAAGAGACTGGGAGGAGGATTCGGTGGAAAAGAAACAAGATTTCATTTAATCAGCAATCCGGTTGCAGTGGCTGCGCACAAGTAAGATATGATATGTGGTTATGGACGATATGTCTTTACACAACCAATACAGGTGCGGTCGGGCAGTGAGATGTATGCTGAGTAGAAAGGAAGACATGACTATCACTGGTGGGAGACATCCATTTCTTGCGAAGTACCAGGTGGATTTTTGTCGTTCTAGGTTAATCTTGGTTGTTGCAACCAAGATATCCAAATTTATGAATGTACATTTTCTGAATTTTAAGGCACATATTTCCACAGTTCCAATAAAACGCGCGGCACTATTCAGTATGATAACAATGGACCTTGTGATGAAAAGGGAATTAAGCATTAAGTGCAAGTTTAGCTATATATTACAGGGTAGTCATACTGCTGTGCTAATTTCTTGTTTTTGTAAGCATTGCCTAAGAAAATTCAAAAGTGCGTGTTTCTTATTAATCAGCTGATTTTCGACTTTCGTGCTTATTTTTTATTAAAACCTACTAATTTTTTCATTATATGCTGGTCAGTGATATTGCGTTTTTTGGCGCACCAAAGCATATCTATAAGTACTATCCGTGTGCCTTTATGAACGTTTCGTTATCGAAGTGCAACGTGTGTATTTCGTTTTTCTGACCAACTGTAACCATGGCAACAAACATATGTTTCCGGCCAGCACATCACGTGACCATTTGCCTTTATCAGGTGGGATTTATGAATAATGGAAAAGTGGTGGCATTGGTATTAGACATCTACAGCAATGGTGGTAATACTAAGGACCTTTCCACATCTGTTCTAAACAAGGCTTTTATGCACAGCGACAGTTGTTACAAGTAAGGCTACTCTATCTTAAGCCAACAAAATATGTTATGCAGACAACGAAACTGCGTAGATACCTTAGGAGCTTTTATGTTTTTGCATCCAACCTAACGGATTTTTGCTGACGTTTTCGTATTGAATTCAACAAACAACAAATTCTCCAAATTCGATAAAAAAAAACACTATTCTAATTAACAGAATACCGAATGTTTTAATACGCGGGAAAGTATGTAAGACCAACATATCTTCGAACACCGCATTTCGAGGTTTCGGCGCTCCGCAAGGGTTGATGGTGGTTGAGAGCTGGATGACCAGGATCGCCGACTTCCTGAATTTCTCACAAGAAAAGGTTCGGTTGAATGAGAGAACTACCATAATCCAGTTAACATCATTAGGTACTTCATAGATAAGAGATATCAACATGTACCAAGAAAACGACGTAACACATTTCAACCAAAAACTCGAGTCATTTCAAGCACGAAGATGTTGGGAAGAATGTATTGAAAAATCAAAAATGAAAGAACGGAAGCATAATATTGAAATATTTAACCAAGAAAACCGGTAAATCTTTATGGCTTGAAACTCGAGATTTAATTACGACGTCAGAAACTATAAATATTTGAAGCCGAATTTGTAATTGTTATTAATATTTGTTACATTTTGCATCTAGGTGGCGTAAGCGCGGAATTGCCTGCATACCAACTAAGTATGCAATTGGTTTTCCATACCAGTGTTGTCACGGTGGTGCGTTGGTTCACGTCTATACCGACGGCTCGGTTCATCTCTCACATGGCGGCACTGAGATGGGACAAGGTCTATACACCAAGATGTTGCAGGTGCAACTGATGAACTAGCTAATGTCTTTGTGCTGGTCATATTGTGCAAAATATGCGATATTTGTGACATCGCTCATGACGTCACAAAACCCTTCTGATTCGACTCAATATTCGCAAAAGACAAATGCAATATTAGTGCTGTGTTTTAACAAACTGTGTGGTTATGCAGGTTGCTGGGCGGTGTTTAGGAATTCCCACGTCCCGTATTCACATTCACGAAACCAGCACAAACACTGTTGTGAACACCAGAGCAACCGCAGCAAGTTTCAGCACCGACCTTAACGGAATGGCAGTTAAAGTGTGTGCTTCATGTTGGTGATCAACTTGGAATATAGGATCATTTTCATTTCAATCATTTACTTATCAAAATACAGTGGTGAAGATCGTTAAGCACTGTTGTTGTATTTAAGGATGCTTGTGATACGATCATGGAGCGGCTTCGACCTCTTCGCAAGCAATTCCCTGATATGGAGTGGAATGATTTGATTGTGAAAGCTCATTCGGAACGGATTTGTCTCTCAGCTACCGGATACCACAAGTAAATGCAAAATTACAATATGATATGCGTGAGACAAATGCATTTTTTGGTCTATGCAATCACTTGCTGTTGTGCACTTCAAAACATGCTTTGTACTAAGTTATTAAAATTATCTTGCAGAACTCCTGGAATGTATTCAAATTGGAATATTAAAACTGGTACAGTGGAAGGTCGCATTGCGTGTTATTTCTCGTACGGAGCAGCTGTGTCAGAAGTTGAGGTGGATTGCTTGACCGGTGATCACATAATGTTAAGGACGGACATTGTTATGGATGTCGGTAGAAGTTTGAATCCGGCTATTGACATTGGACAGGTGAAATCGATTCATTCTTGCGATTCTACAAACAGAAAAACATATATCAACGCGTGTTTTTATTCTTAAGATTGAAGGAGCATTCATTCAAGGTTATGGCATGTTTACAATGGAAGAAACTTTGCATACTCCTACTGGACAACCCTTGACCACTGGTCCCGGTTTTTACAAGATTCCTGGTTTCGGGGATTACCCCCGCCAGTTTAATGTCCATCTGCTAAAGAACTCGGAAAATGATCGTGCGATCTATTCATCAAAGGTAAAAGACAACAAAGTTAAATACATGTTTTTTATTAACTTAATTCTTCTTGATTTGGCACTCTTTTAAAAAAGACTGACTTTTGTGTTCAAAAATGCACACCAGCTTTCGCTAGAACCTCCCGCTTCATCAGGCTCGTAGACATAAAAGACTGATACGGCGCGTTTAATAATTTGATTTTTTATTGGAATTCGTTTCTTCTACACAATGTATGTGGTGGTGTTCATCAGCGGTCCCTAACCACCAGGCTGCGGACTGGTGTCGGTATTTTCAGACCGACTACAAACAATTCACAATGTAGGACATGGCGTTGTTCGAACAGAACAAGCTTTGATGTCGCTAGTCTGAAAATAATGCCTACATATCCTTAGTGCGAGAGTAGAAGGAGTTTTGGGACCTCTTTCTATAATAGAAACATTCAGAATTTTGTTGTTGTCGAATAGGCAATCGGGGAACCTCCACTTTTTCTATCATCGTCTGTGTTCTTTGCCATAAAAGATGCAATCGGATACGCTCGTAGCGACTCGGGTTTGTCCGGATGGTTTCGGTTTGATTCGCCTGCAACATCCGAAGCCATCCGAATGGCATGTGGTGACGAACTAACGAAACAGGTATATTTTTTTATTTTTACATATTTCAAGAGATATAAGCCACATTGTATTTTTTGCCTAAAAACGTTTTTTTCAGCACGAACTTCACACGTCAGGAGACCAAGAGAAGATTCTTAAACCGTGGAGCATTCGGGCCTGACGCGAATGAAGACAGAGAAATATTAAATTTAATTGTACTCAAACAAACTGACGACTGAGTATCCATAATGTTGCAAAGTAGGATAATCGAAATAAATCTGTTAACTTATTTTATGTTGTCACAAAGCGTTGTTTTCTTTCTGCTAATGCGAATTACTAAAAAAACTAAATCAAGCATTGGGAGCTGTAGACAGGCGTAATCGCTGTTTTGACCTAAGTTCTCATCAGTGCAGCGGGTAACTAAGGTACAGGGCTAGCTTTTAAAGACCTTATATTAGTTTTGAAAAATCCACACGTATGAACTTATACACCAGGGGTTACTGATTGTGCCTCGCAAAGCAGTATTAGTTCGTTGTTTTAATGTTTTAAAAGCGTCGTAGGCCTAAAGGTTGGCTTTATTTCAGCTGTTGCGCTGACAAAAGGATTGATTATTGTTGTGAATCCATCTCTAAAACTTGGGACAATATGCAAACTGTAACGCCTTTTAGCCTTGTGCTGTTAGACTTTCCAGTTGCCACTAAAAATATATTGAATCATAGACAATGAACGTTGAATGCTGTTAGAATGACTCGATTACGTCGTAAGCTCAATTACTGTTTCATGCATCAATAGGCAAGTATGTACAAGATTTAAAGACAATATATATCACAAATCAGGAAGAGCAAAAACGGTCATATACCTGATTTTAGCTATCGAAAATTATGACCCATTTCAGGGAAAGTGTAGGTCTTATCTCCAAAACAGGTCAATAATGTACGGGTGCGTATTCATAACATTTTGTTTTGAATGAGTGCGTCACAGCGTTCATGAAAGTGGGAAGCCGTTATTTTTCGCAATTTGGGACAAATTTGAAGCTTAAGACGGTAAACATGAAGTGCACAGATCTAAAGTAGGATATAGTTGCTACTATTTCGTTCCATCATTGCGCACGAATCAATTTGCAACATAAACAGTAATCAATGTCGTTAGCGACACAAAAAGAACAATAGTAAAAAGCGATATATGATGATGACTTTTAATTATCTTTGTAAATAAATACATCGAATTTCCAGCCGTGCTACAAAAAATCGGGTGTAACGCGAAAAGCATTCCATTATCTACAAGTTGGTTTACGATGATCTCTATGCGGTAATTGACCATGGAGATAACTTTCTTTCTTCGTCCTCGTTGGCATGGCGACGATGCTGCAAACACAACACTTGAAAAATGATAAGTTCATAGCATTCACAAACTTGTTGCTCAATCAAACTAAAAATTACTTGTTTGGAGAAGTTGTCACCACACGCCATTCGGATACGTTCGGCAGTTGCCGGAGCATCCATCCGAAACGGTCCGATGAGTCCCGAGTCTTTCCGAGCAGAACCAACAGCCGCTTTAATCGCGAACAAAACTGAACCGGATAGAGAGAACGGCGGCTCTCCAATGCCCTAAACCAAACAAACACACACAGTTTTGCAGGGCAACAAATGTTGTTTATTCCCACGTACTTTCGACGAATAAATGGCTTTGTCGTTTTCCGCATTTCTCAGTAAGTGTACGTTAAACTGACGAGGGCAATTTCCAAACCCAGGTATCTTGTAAGCACCCGGTCCGATAGTTAACATATGACCACTAGGGGTGTGCAATGGCTCTTCCAAAGTGAACATTCCATAACCTTGTACAAATCCACCCTCGATCTGCATTACAATGGTTGCAAAGTTAAAACTCTCAAATTCCATGCAAATAATTATAACCTGTCCAATGTCAATAGCCGGATTCAAACTTCTACCGACGTCCATTACAATGTCCGTCCTCAACACCACGTGATCACCAGTCAAGCAATCCACCTCAACTTCTGACACGGCAGCTCCGTATGTAAAGTAGTTCCCGATTCGACCTTTTATTTTACCGTTTTCGTCATCCCAGGTGTAGTCCATATTTGGAATGCTAACATGTTAACAAATTTATTTGAAATTTATTCCAAGCTTTTTCCAATGTGACTTAAAGTTGTTGAAACAAGGCAGACGTGTAAAAAATATTAGTCCATCCTGTTACCTGTAATAACCAGTTGCTGAAAGGCTAATGCGTTTTACGAAAGCTTTCATTATTAGATCCTTCCATTCCAGTTTCGGAAATTCTTTTCTCAATGGTGAAAGTCTCTCGATTAACTCATCGCAAGCAGCCTTGAACATGTAAATATTTATTGTGTTATAACTCATGCTATTAATGCAGCATTTACCAGCATTATGATGAACAGCATTCTGGCTTTTTTTTAACTCATGCTATTGTAAGCAAAAGTTATTTGCGTTTTATTTGGAGTGTTTGTAAATGTTGGTCGCCTGAATACAGCTAAAAATGCTATTTGAGAATCTATACATCATATACATATGTGCGGTACAGCACTCTTTTGGATAGACTGACACTTTTATAAGCCTATTTGCAGAACCTGATGAAGCTATAAGGGTCGCGAAAGCTCGTATGAAGTTTTTTCATAAGTTGTTCTGCCCAAAGGAGTTTACTAGCAATTATCAAAGTTATAGAACTGAGACCGAGACGACGTATTGAAAAAATTTATCTATTTATGTGTTATTATTTTGTTATTTACCTAGGATGATCTTGTTTTCCATTTGCAAATGTTGTAAATACTGAGGAATTTAAAACGGAGATTGGAAATGTTACCTTCACTGCCATGCCGTTCATATCTGAACTGATGCTGGCCACTGTGGCTATTGTGTTGGGAACAGTGTTAGTGCTTGTTTCTGAAATGTGAATTTCATCTATTGGTATTCCCAAGCAGCGACCAGCGATCTAAAATAAAAAAATAAAGTGTTTATTCAAGAGACTGCTATTTCGCGAACAGAATAAGAAATTATGCACATTAAAATCCATGTTGATTATATCTTTGTACACGGAGCTGAAAGTTGGAGAAACCTTTCTAGACAGTGCATAAAAAAATATTGGTTATCGAAAAAGCTTGGAGTGGAATTTTAATCCTGTGACTTGTTTTTGTAGAAATGAAAACTTTTTGTAAGGAATGAAATGCTGAACAATTGTCCTGTTATCATAGAGGCGCATATGGGGTCGATACCTAATTTACCATCAGACTACTTACGTCATTTGCGTCGAAATCACATTAAACAATCAACACCATATCGGAAATTATTGCAGCTATAAAACCTGAATCATTTTTGTGTGAAGTCCCTGACCCATTTCCGTTCCGCCGTGAGTCAGATACACTGAACCGTCCGTGTAGATGTGCACTAGCGCCCCCGCCTGGCAGCGAAATGCGGGAAATCCAATGCCAAATTTGATTGGGACACAAGATATACCCCTCTTGCGCCACCTATATGAATCAATAAAAAAAATAAAAAAAATTAAACATGATATGAAACATTGAATTTGACTTATTTTGAACACAATCGATGGAAAATAGTATTAATTATTAAAGCAAAAGAAAATGTAAAGTTGATAGCAGTTGATATCCAAAAAGTGTCCCACCGGTTTTGTTGGTTAAATTCGTCGACAACTTGTTTTCTTTCAGTAAAACCCGACTTTTCCATGCACTCGTCCCAGCACCGTCTCGCCGTGCAGGGATCTAAGTTTTGGCCGTAATGAGTGGTTTCCCCAAGTTCCTTGTACATGTTCTTCTCTCTTATCTAAAACCAAATCATTACGTTCAAACCTGATTAAAAATTTAAAACAAATGCTGAATACAATTCGCCACCAAAACTTTTACGATCAAACAATGGTGCAGAAAACATCTTACTGATTCTGGAAGCACACCGAGGTGTTCGGCCACCTTTGAAATCCATGACTCTGTGATGAACAATGCCTGGGGGCCTCCAAACCCTCTAAACGCGGTGTTCGAAGCGGTGTTGGTGCGACACGCTGATCCCCGAACATACATATTTGGCACGCTAAAAAAAAAAAAAATTATTGGTTTTCGGAAATTACAATGCCAATAACTACAAAAAATCGCTAAATAATAATGTAAACACTTTCAACAACTCATAAGTGTAATAATCAAAAACCACTTCTGGCAAAAAAAAACATTTGTTTGTTCGACGTTTCGGTCGGGTCTAAAGCACAAGCTCCCTGAGGTGCCGTGAGGTGCGCGCTATGCTTTAAACCCCGGTTTTGTCCTGCTGGCGCGCATTTTCTATTAATGGTGTTCCTCCCTCGCCGTTTTCTTAACTTGTTGTGCTTCTTTCGCCCTTCTTGCCTTTTTTTTTGCTTTTTGCGCGCGTGACTATTTATCGCCGTGTTGGCGTTTTACTTTGATTATCCTGATGAAGGTCTGTTGGATAACGACCGAAACGTCGAACAAACCAGTGTTTCTTTTTGCCAGAAGAGCTTTTAATTAGTAAGTAGTATGCCTGGCAGCATCAGCAACAAACTATCACAAGTGTAATGCTACACATTAATTTGAGAGTTTATTTTACCGGTAGCAATTATCGAAGTGGATTGTTGACCTCTCCACAACCGCCGGTGTATAATCCGATGTGTGTCCTCCATTGCCGTAAAGTTCAGCTTTGACTGCTTTAACTGTCCCATCACCCATAAAGCCAACCTGTATTGAAATGCAAACCTCTGCAGATTGGAGGGGACGAATTGAACTATCACTACCTTGTACTTGGCGTAAAAGGGATGCCTGCCTCCAGTCATAATCATATCATCTTTCCTTGACAGCATACAGCGAACAGGTCTTCCACACCTATGTGGAAAACATACATGTATAGTTCACCTAAGAACCTTACACAACATTCCATCTCACTTCTGTGCTGCAATGGCCACAGGATTGCTGACCAACCAGAATCGACTCTCTTTACCTCCAAATCCACCTCCCATTCGTTTTGTCCGAACCACAACTTTGTTCCGTTTCACCCCAAGACATCTTGCCACCTAACGCGTCGTATGAGACAACACACGTATTAATAATATCTTTATGCTGATGTTCACGGAAACAAAAATAGTTATGAAATAAAAAAAATGTATAGATCTCCCACTGAAAATAATATTTGTTAATGATATTGGAATTATTGCATAGTTTTAAAAATTTCTAGTCGATTCGTCCATTTTTGCATAAAATTAACAAACGCGATTTTTTTGGAAATACATGCGTATATACCAGATCTTGGAGTTTGGTCGGATCTTGGCTGGATGCAAAAACTTCCATTTCTCCGTCTTCCAACTTGGGTACCGCAAGACAAGCCTGTGTCTCCATGTAAAAATGCTCCTGTCCAGCGCTCCTTTAAAACAAACGATTCTGTCCACGAGTCCCTATTACAAAGGTCAAGTTTGACATCAATATTTTACCTAACTTCTCCCTCAATCACGTGATCACAATCTTCCATCGCCTTGTCTGGATCTCCACGAATTATTTTTTTGGGATCGCAAAGGAAAGACTCGTGTTTGATCGCATCCTGTTGTGATATGGACCGTGCCAGTAAGTTTTGATTTTCAGAAAAAGTAATTGACTCTTTTTTCCGCAGTTAAGGAATTTCAAACTATTTATACAGCACATATATTGCTCGCCATTTTATTGACCGCGAATATCCTTGTTAAACCAGATCCACAATTGCTCGTTACCATTATTTGTTAGTTCATGTATTTTGTTGTTAGATCAAAAGATTTTGACTTTTTTTAAGCGTTTTTTATAACCTCAATAGTAACTATGACGGGTGATATGTCCTCATACTCGATCTGCACCAACTGCGCAGCTCTTCGTGCGTGAGACTGAGTGTCAGCGATCACAGCACCAATAGTTTGACCAACGCAAGTAACCTGCAACAAACATATCCGATGTCCATTTGTTCTCAAATATATTCTTCACAAACGTAATCTTCAACCTTGTCAACTGCGAAAATAACATCGTCGTCTACCATAACCATAACGCTGTTAGATCCCTTGACGTCACTGTGATCGACATACGTCACAAAGCCTGGTGACGACATCGCTTTGCTTAAATCCACGTTGCGCACGTATGCATGGGCGTGTGTGCTCGTCACGAAACAAAGGTACAACTCGTCTGAAAAAATGTAAACGAATCCCATTCAGTTATCGTGGCATCGTTCGGTTACAGAATAGTTTCCTTATAAAACCTGTATATATCCATTTACCTTTATACATAGGCATGTCATCAATGTAAACAGCTTCACCGGTTGCATGTTTATCCCCTGACACGTGTTTGATCGGTTTTCCCACCAAATCCTCGACTGGTTGATCACCATCTGTCTAAAAGATATATTTTTTTTACAAGGTTTGTTTATTTAATTGCACATGAATAGTTGCTTACCCCCTGCCAACTTTGCGTTCCAAGTTTACCATTCACAGATAACTTGCTCAAAACGCTCGTATCGTAATCTTTGATAGAACCCTAGAACCAGACGGTTAACTCATTTGAAATAATTAATTACCAACTTGGGTTTATACCTCAATTATTCCATTTTCGATCAAACAGTTCTTGACATAAAGAAAGAACTTAAAGAAAAAGCTCGCTGTCAAAGCCTCCCTGTACTCCACCATTCCTCCTGGCGCATCTAGTTTCAGTGGAAGATCTTCGGCAATCCAAACCATGTAATCTTCAACAAGCTTGTCAGTCCAATCCCTAAATGTTTCAAGTAATACAAATTTAACACAAAACGTCCGTCGAAAATCAATTTGTTTCACCTACCTTCCGATCATGTTCTTCATTGTTTTCTTCGGCATAACTGACGTTGCCGCCATTCCACCAAAAGCTGCCACAAATTTCTTCACTTTGTTCGTTCCCGGATGAAAGACGACACGAATGGCTGCGTTTACGATAGCAATGTCGTCTTCTTTTCGTTTTGATTGTTTGTATGCTTTCATGTATTCGTCCTGTAAGTTTTTAAAGCTTTTTTTGTACAAAATGTCATCCGAACTAAATTTTAACATGAAATATTGTCTATCACGGGAAATTGGGACCAAAATACACATTTACTTTCCCACTGAATGCTTCTAACCGAAACATACAATATTCGAACAATCAATACCTCAGATTAAACTCAGTTACATGGGCCGCGAGCACTCTAATCACCTTTTCATTAAAAGGAACTCGAACAGAAAGTAGAACTTCATCCTTCGCAGCACACGTTGTCCTGTACTTGGGGAAAAAGTTTTGATCGATTAAAACTTGTCGATCACCACGAGAATGTGATCTAAAACTTGCAAGACTTTCGTTTGCCATCAGGATTGGATTGAGATCAGAGATTGGACTAGCAGTCATGATGTTGCCTCCGATTGCCTGCAACAAAAATTGTTGTGTATTCCTCACACTGTTGCTAGATACAGATGTATCTTTTTTACCAAACAGGAAACATACAATTGGTTTTGTTAGAATGCTTCAGGCTTAACGTAACTTACTGCAACGTTTCTTATTTGATCGCCTGCAAACCAGTGAAGCATGTCGAGAAACTCAGTCATCCATTGCGTGCGATACGCTTCGGTGCCCTTCATGATAATTTGAAACTTTTCACGAAGGTTCGTCAATGTACAAGACGCCCCGAAGGTAACTCCTATGTCAATAACTGCCTGTTATTTTGCAGATTATAATTTGCCCGTTTTCTAATACACGTGTACCAATGGAATATGTTTGAATACATACAACAAAACAATAAAGTAATATTAACACTAACAGGTTATTTACATCTGATGTAAACGAGTGTGTTAAGTAAGTTAAATACCATTTTTGTCAAAACTGACAGAAGAAAGTTCGCTAACATTGACCGGTGATATGATAACTGGAAATATTCTTCCTTTAACGTTGCACTCGACTCCAATTTCAGAATTCCCGTTTACCAGTTGCGCTTCTGGGTATTTCCCTTTCAGTGCGATCAGTTGATCCAGTGACGTAGGTCGAAACCACGTGACCCGTTCACCGACGAACATAAGTGGCGTCGCGTATTGTTGCGACTTGGATTTAATCTTAAAACATGGTATGTTTGGGTAACAGTTGAAAAACTTTACTTCAGTAAATATATTTACCTAACGCAGTAATATTTCATGCAATGGCATAAATTGGCAGAATCGCCCCACTGCGCAGGTCTTAGCTTGGCGATCACAGCTAAAGTATCGCGATCATTTGGTTTGCAGGCTTGGCAGCCCAGGCATTGCAGCCTAGCTGGATCGGTCACTTTTTCCTGAGAGAAGTTTTCAAATCTTGCTCCAACTTGTCGGGAAAAAGTAGCTGATCCAGCTAGGCTGCAATGCCTGTGCTGCCAAGCCTGCAAACCTATATTTACTTAATCAAGAAATCTCATCTACACGAAAACACTAGGTCTACAGTTAAGTACTGGTTCCATAATTATGCCAGAATCTATCCCTATATGAGCTTTGTCATTCTACCAGCGACACCAATTTATTACAATAGGAAATCAATAATGCGAAACATTTGAAAGTTTCAAATTATTGGTCTACAGTTAATTCTTTCTTGTAATTTTAATCGTTTCGATCAGGTTTTTTTTTGCTATCACCACTGATTTTCATGTAGCAATGAAGCAGTGAAGTACCTACCAACAACTCTGGTGGAAATATGATCTCTTGGGACGGATCGTATCTTGTAAAACACGCTTTGGATACCGAATGAGGATCATTACTTCCAGATACTGGATGTAAAAAAACTCCTTTGTTTAAACAAGTAGTGAACATATTTGGTTAAATGTTTCATTGCTTAAAATAAAGGAAGTAAATCTAACGATCTTAGAATAATCTAATGAAATTGTCGCTAAAAAAGGAAATCGGCCTGTATTGGTCTGTGGTAATAGCACAACTTACCACCGTTTAACTTGCAGCACTTTTCTTTCATTGGACAACCCGAATTTACATCAGAGAAAGTACTGAACGCTGGAAAATAAACTGTGTTGTTTTCATGTTGCGTTCCTTTAGTTGCACATTAGATAGAACGATAAATTACCGCTTAGTATAGGTCTGTATCCTGTACAACGACACAGGTTTCCCTGCAAACAAGCCTCGATGTCTTCCGCATTCGGTACTGCCTTGTTGCGTAATAATGCGTACATTGACATCACAATACCAGGCGTGCAGAAACCGCATTGTGATCCATGGAATTTTGCAAGACGTTCCTAAAGCACACCAAATATAGAAACAGTTATATGTAAACTTTACGTTATAGTTAAAAAGTAATCTTCATCTAATACCTGCACTGCGTGTAACTTGGTTTTAGTGCTTCCAATTCCTTCCACTGTAGTAACAGCACATCCGTGAACAGAAACCACTGGAGCCAAACATGCGTTGGCAGAGAAATGACTGGAAGGAAACAAAGTTAACAAAAAATTTCAAACCTACGAACTATTTATTTTGTTCACTCACATAATCTTGTTATAGAGTGGATCCCATTTAGAGATCATGACAGTACAAGCTCCACAACCTCCCTCCCCACATCCCAACTTCGACCCCGTGAAACGCACTGCGTGGAAAATACTGTGATGGAAAATTACTGAATAGTCGGCATAGGAAGATACGTAAAAGGGAGAATAATAGGGAGAATAATGCCATGCTCTGTATGCCCTTTGCTTGTGGGCTGAATGGAAATATGTCCTGCACTTGCTGCAAATCACCGACCTATTGCGTTTAAAGCAAGGACTTCACAAATCTTTTTTCGGAATTCACTAGAAAAAGGACCGAAAGAGAGCGAAATGCAAGTCTTGATATTTTTTCAATTCAACGAATCTAATCTCAATACAACAAGTTTAGACGAGAACATATTTGGACCAAGAGGCAAAATTGCTGTAATCATAAAAAAATGCATCCTAAATATATAAAAAAAAATAAAACACATTTGCCACTACCATTGTTGGACAATCACATGCATACGCATAAAGTGTCGTACCACAATGGCGTAGATGGCCTGGGGACGATGCTGGTTTTGAAATGACTTTTAATTGTATTTAAGAGTTAACGCGTTTTTGTTCGCGTTTTGGCGGCTTTCATGCCGGTCAACAAACGACCAATTTCTGGAGATTGCGACTTAGCTTTCATCAATACGACGTGTTAGCATCAATACGACAGGACATATGGATAAAAGCTGCGCTGTTCAGTGATGGCGTCAAATTAAATCATCAACAATAAACAGTATATAAATTGAAAAAGGGTCAAGACTTGAAAAACGATATTTGTTCTTATGATTGTAAAACGCTGTGTTCGTCAAATATGCCTAACAAATAAAAACCAAGGGGTAAAAAACGCCTTTTATCAAAACTTTTAACATTTAACACTTCTCGTGTTTTTGTTTATATATTTTAGCGTTTTTTTTTTGCCAGGGCTACAAACGAACAACTTCCGGTGATTGCGAACCAGCTGATCAACGCGACGTGTTAGCTAGAACTTGTATACAACTGACCATATGTATGGCCTCACTTGGGTGGCAAAGATTTGTTTACTTACATTCTCGTCTTATGTAGGTCAGTAAAGTGGTTTCGGGGTCCGCATTCTTCTCAACAACCTGTAACAAGATAACCCAGTTTATAAAAAACATTCGTTCAGTTTAGTGCTTTGGTATGTGCTAACAAACCTTTTCACCATTTACGTAGAACTCAAGTATATCCGGTTTCTTGCTCCGAATATCTTCAATACCCGAATCGCTGTTATCATTTAACAACACCATACTTAACTGTATATATATATGTATGTAAAATATGATAAGCAAAACGCTCTTTCATTCACATGTAGATATAGCAACCCTAATCTTTTTAAAACATCGCAGTCCAAGCATATGGTTTAAGGCATGCAATTCGTCTTTTTATGACCTCAAAATGTAAGTGATACATTGAACAATAAATTACTAAACAAAAATGCGACAATGCAAACATAAAAGTTGACAAAGAAACACCTTAGGAATTGATCTCAGGTGAAAACCACTGCTCTATATTATTAAAACTTTCAACATTTAACACTTATCGGGTTTTTGTTTATATTTTAGCCGCTTTTTTGCCAGGGCTACAAACGCACAACTTCCGGTGATTGCGAACCAGCTGATCAACGCGACGTGTTAGCTAGAACTTGTATGCAACTGACCATATGTATGGCCTCACTTGGGTGGCAAAGATTTGTTTACTTACATTCCCGTCTTATGTACGTCAGTAAAGTGATTTCGGGGTCCGCATTCTTCTCAACAACCTGTAACAAGATAACCCAGTTGTTAACATTCGTTCAGTTTAGTGCATTGGCATGAGCTAACAAACAAATTCACCATTCACGTAGAACTCAAGTATATCCGGCTTCTTGCTCCGAACATTTTCACTTCCCGAATCGCTGTTAACAAAACCATATTTAATTGTATATATATGTGTGGTAAGCAATACGAACTAAACTTTAAACGCAGATAATTCGACCGTCTTACAAGGTAGAATCGTGAATTTTACGTAACCCAATATTTGCATATGAATATGAAAAGTACGTTTGCTCGTTACTCTTGGCTAAAACCTTTGCGTAGGCAAAGCATTTTCTACACGCGCTTTCACACATCGCTGTTATCGAATAAAATCAAAGTTTGACGAAATATGGAACGCGAACCTTGACAAATTTGCCGAATATTGTCGTACAGATGCCTCCACTAGTGGTTGAAGTTATGCACAGTTGTCACGTTGGCATTTCTTAAAAAAAAGAAAATGAGACAAAACAAACATGAAACTTTCTGAACAAAAACCCTGGGATTGACCTCAGGTGAAAACCACTGCTCTATATTATTAAACAGGATCCTTTGTGGCCTGTTTGTTCAAACAAGTCATCTGCGTTCTTTCACGTGATGGGACAGGATGCAGTTGCGACTGATCAAACACAGAGAAACACAGAGACAAACTAAGACTGGCCATCCAACCTTTGTAAGTAATTCTGCCACAAACTCTTTTGAGTGTGTACATTATAGGTGTGTGAATTTTCGGCGACTTTGTCCATGAAACTCCTGTTGTATTGTTACGACGTTTCGTCTGCCATGCGGCGAGACTTCATCAGGTGTGTCAGGTATACCAGACGAACACATCGTAACAATACAGCACGTAAATTTTATGCTAGAAGAGCAATACATTTTAAATTGCAATATGCCTGGTAGCAACAGGAGTTTCATTGTCAATACATTTTAAATGTAAAACGCTGTGTTCATCAAAACTGCACAAGATTCAATTTTCGTCATCTTCCGCACTACATACAATACGCAAATGCAAAATCAATCAAATTGGGGCGGAGGGGACAAGAGCGTGAAAACACGTTGTATAGTAATGGTACTTTAAAACCTTCCATACTGTTTATGATATATGAATCGTTGTGTGCGTATGCCCACTTAAAAAGAATGGAATGTACCTCCGCAGTTGCAGCCTTTTTCATCGATTTGGTCGGCTGCACACTGGTTAACCAAAAGCAAACAGTTTTGGACTAAAGTGTACGGTCTTTTTATTTGCAGAACTTCGATAACAAGTTGTATTGCTTTCTTCTACTCAATGTTACTTGCTGTAGTGGAATTTGGCATACTTTAGTAAACTGACAAGAAATGTGGTTGCTTCTAGTTCGTGTTGCCTTGCTGTGCACAAGCATCGCGTGTTGATTTTGAAGAACGGGCGTGGGTTGGAACATAGTTTGCCGTTTTGTGGACAAAGTCATGTGCCAGAATTACTGCAGCGTTTTGCAATGTGTATATGCTAGTATTTTAGTGTATGCTTACGCATGTTTGTGTTTACTTTATATTCCAGTTTGTAATATTTCGGTGTCTCGGCATCTGCAAAAAAAATCTAAACAATGGTGCTGTTAAATATCAACGGTGAAGCTGGAAGTGTAAATGCGTGGAGTAAGAAACCGGATGCTCTTGAGTTCTACGTAAATGGAGAAAAGGTTTGTCAACTCATGCACCACGTTGTGACTGTTACCTAACAATCGTGTTTGTTGCTTGAAGCCTGAAAAGTATTTTATACCAATCATGGAAATGTGATGCGGTTCTTCTGCGGTGCAAACACCAAATTGGCATCTGTGTGAGCCAATTTTGTCCCACCTTCCTCTATACTTTGTGATCTGCGTCTTGTTAGTTTTGTGAATGTATCACGGAAAAATTATTACTTTTTTGCACATTATTACTTTTGTGGTCGAGATAGAAATAAATTAACACGTAAAATCCACATCAGTAAATCTAGCTTCCTCATGTGATGTGTATAACGATGTTAACACCAATTAGGGGGGTGTTGTATGCGTTATGCCAATGATTGTTTACAAGTTGAACGGATGTTAACAACCGGATTATCTTGTTACAGGTTGTTGAAAAGAATGCGGACCCGGAAACTACTTTACTGACTTACTTAAGGCGGGAATGTAAGTAAGCGAATCTTTGCCACCCAAGTGAGGCAATACATGTGTTCAGTTGTTGTACAATCTTCAGCTAACATGGCGTGTTAGTACGCTGGTTCGCACCCACTTTATCCTGAATTGGGCCTGCTGTGTTTTCCTATGTCTGTTTCACAGCCTCTAAAATGTAGGCCTAACCAACAACTAAGTATTGTCGTATCACCAACGAAGGCATTTGTCTATCCTGTTTAATAAGCATCACCGATAAAAGACTGCTTAGCATTAAGTGCAACACAATATTTTCCACGCAGTGCGTTTAACCGGGTCGAAGTTGGGATGTGGGGAGGGAGGTTGTGGAGCTTGTACAGTCATGATCTCTAAATGGGATTCAATCCATAACAAGATTATGTGAGGAAACAAAACAAATGGTTCAATGTTTTGAAACTTATACTTAATTTCTGTTCAGTCATTTTTCTGCCAACGCATGTTTGGCTCCAGTGGTTTCTGTTCACGGATGTGCTGTTACTACTGTGGAAGGAATTGGAAGCACTAAAACCAAGTTACACGCAGTGCAGGTATTAATTCCGTTATTAATAATCGACATCAACTAACTCGCTCCTTGTAGGAACGCCTCTCAAAGTTCCACGGTTCTCAATGCGGTTTCTGCACGCCTGGTATTGTGATGTCAATGTACGCATTATTGCGAAACAAAGCGGTACCGAACGCGGAAGACATAGAGGCTTGTTTGCAGGGAAACCTGTGTCGTTGTACAGGATACAGACCTATACTAAGCGGTAATTTATCGTTCTATCTAATGTGCAACTAAAGGCCATGAACACAACACACTGGTTTTTGGTTTTATTTTCTAGCTTTCAGCACTTTCTCTGATGCAAATTCGGGTTGCCCAATGAAAGAAAAGTGCTGCAAGTTAAACGGTGGTAAGTTGTGTTATTACCACAGACCAATACAGGCTGAATCCAACTTTTTGTGATAATTTTGTTAGATTGTTCCAAGGTCGTTTAATTCACTTTTATCCAAATATGTACACTATTTATTTAAAACTAAGGTGGTTTTTGTCATCCAGTATCTGGAAACAATGATCTTCATTCGGTATCCAACGCGTGTTTTGCAAGATACGATCCGTCCCAAGAATTTATATTTCCACCAGAGTTGTTGGTAGGTACTTCACTGC
This sequence comes from Ascidia mentula, assembly GCF_947561715.1. Lineage (NCBI taxonomy): Eukaryota > Metazoa > Chordata > Ascidiacea > Phlebobranchia > Ascidiidae > Ascidia > Ascidia mentula. The sequence goes on along the minus strand of NC_138568.1, from coordinate 15,041,366 downwards.
TTCTTTAACGTATACTTTCTTCGGACACAATTGTTGGTCCGGGCAAAAATCGGTCGGGGTTTTGTAGCCGCGAATGTTGTCGCATTTTTCCAGTGAGAAGCATTTGGAACTAAATCTCCCTTTTTGGCCGTCAGATTTTCAATCTATCAAAAAGATATTTGTGCGAGTTTGTGGTGTTTACCTAAGCATGGTAACTCCTGTTTAAGATTCAATCCAAGTCGCAACAATATGCGAAGCCCCTGATGTTCGTCGGTGAACGGGTCACGTGGTTTCGACCAACGTCACTGGATCAACTGATAGCACTGAAAGGGAAATACCCAGAAGCGCAACTGGTAAACGGGAATACTGAAATTGGAGTCGAGTGCAACGTAAAAGGAAGAATATTTCCAGTTATCATATCACCGGTCAATGTTAGCGAACTTTCTTCTGTCAGTTTTGACAATAAGGGTATGCAACTTCCTTTGTCCCCGGCAGATAAATTTTTAAAATAACGTCTGTATAACAAAGCTTATGATCAATCTTATTGGTAGTAAATGGTTTGGCATGTATACTTTTACCATGACAAAGTGTTGTATGAATCTATAGATATACGTCTGTTAATGTCGATAAGGAATGGGGGGAAATTAAATAACAGATTTTCTGTGTTGTTATTGCAAAACCACTCTTCTTCCTTTCATAATGGGAACATATCTCGCAAAAATAATGTTTTAATTGTGGCGTTTATGTTTTTTCAATTGTAAGCAACTTGATTGCACAACTTTAAGTTAAATAACAGGCAGTTATTGACATAGGAGTTACCTTCGGGGCGTCTTGTACATTGACGAATCTTCGTGAAAAGTTTCAAATTATCATGAAGGGCACCGAAGCGTATCGCACGCAATGGATGACTGAGTTTCTCGACATGCTTCACTGGTTTGCAGGCGATCAAATAAGAAACGTTGCAGTAAGTTACGTAATACCTAAAAGCATTTTCACCAAAACCAATTGTATGTTTCGTGTTTGGCAAAAAAGATACATCTGTATACAGCAACAGTGTGAGGAATACACAACAATTTTTGTTGCAGGCAATCGGAGGCAACATCATGACAGCTAGTCCAATCTCTGATCTTAATCCAATCCTGATGGCAAACGAAAGTCTTGCAACTTTTAGATCACATTCTCGTTGTGATCGACAAGTTTTAATCGATCAAAACTTTTTCCCCAAGTACAGGACGACGTGTGCTGCGAAGGATGAAGTTCTACTTTCTGTTCGAGTTCCTTTTAATGAAAAGGTGATTAGAGTGCTCGCGGCCCATGTAACTAAATTTCATCTGAGGTATTGATTGTTCGAATAATTCGTTAGAAGAATTATGTTGGAAAATAAACGTGTCTCTCAGACCCAATTCCCCATGACAGGAAATATTTCATGTTAAAATTTCTTTTGAATAACATTTTGTACACATGTTCCAAACACTCACAGGACGAGTATATGAAAGCATACAAACAAGCAAAACGGAAAGAAGACGACATTGCTATCGTGAACGCAGCCATGCGTGTCGTCTTTCATCCGGGAACGAACAAAGTTAAGAAATTTTTGGCAGCTTTTGGTGGAATGGCGGCAACTTCAGTTATGCCGAAGACAACAATGCAGAACATGATCGGAAGGTACTGAAAATGTTTCAATAATATTGCCTTGGACTTCTGCCAATGGTTCAAAAAAAAATTAAATATTTAGAGATTGGACTGACAAGCTTGTTGAAGATTACATGGTTTGGATTGCCGAAGATCTTCCACTGAAACTAGATGCGCCAGGAGGAATGGTGGAGTACAGGGAGGCCTTGACAGCGAGCTTTTTCTTTAAGTTCTTTCTTTATGTCAAGAACTGTTTGATAAACAAGGGAATAATTGAGGTATATATACATATCAGGAAAGTTTGTCAATTGATACATTCTTTCAACAATATGCGTTTAGGGCTCTATTAAGGATCACGACACTATCGCGTTGAATGAGTTATCTGTGAATGGTAAACTTGGAACGCAAACCTGGCAAGGGGTAAACATTTAAAAAAAAACAAAGCAAAATTCCAATACTAATCCATAAATTCCATTGTTAGACATACGACGATCAACCAGTCGAGGATTTGGTGGGAAAACCGATCAAACACGTGTCAGGGGATAAACATGCAACCGGTGAAGCTGTTTACATTGATGACATGCCTATGTATAAAGGTAAATGGATTTTTTTTACAGGTTTTTAGAAAAAACTATTATGTAACCGAACGATGCCACGATAACTGAATGGGATTCGTTTACATATTTTCAGACGAGTTGTACCTTTGTTTCGTGACAAGCACACACGCCCACGCATACGTGCGCAACGTGGATATAAGCAAAGCGATGCCGTCACCAGGTTTTGTGACGTATGTCGATCACCGTGACGTCAAGGGATCTAACAGCGTTAGGGTTATAGTAGACGACGATGTTATTTTCGCAGTTGACAAGGTTGAAGATTACGTTTGTGAAGAATATATTTGAGAACAAATGTACATTGGATATGTTTGTTGCAGGTTACTTGCGTTGGTCAAACTATTGGTGCTGTAATCGCCGACACTCAGTCTCACGCACGAAGAGCTGCGCAATTGGTGCAGATCGAGTATGAGGACATATCACCCGTCATCATTACTATTGAGGTTATAATTGAAAAAAGACAAAGCAAAAAATGTTTAATCAAACAACAATATATGCAAATTGACAACTTTTGTAGTTCAAAATTATTATACCACTAAAATAAAACGTTGCATCAAGAAATGTAATTGATGACCATCTATACAATCGTAAACATGTCACATTGTGTAAATATAAAGCAATTTATTGCATTTTGCATACTTTTGCAATGAACTAGTACCGGATCTATAATAAAAGATTACATTATTTTGTAAGTGCTCTGTGGTCATTTATTCAGCAAACACCGAATATTTGTTGAATTTTTTCGTGAAAATACCACAGGATGCGATCAAACACGGTTCTTTCATGGGTGATCGGAATAAAATAATTCGTGGAGATCCAGACAAGGCGATGGAAGATTGTGATCACGTGATTGAGGGAGAAGTTAGGTAAAATATTGATGTTAAACTTGACCTTCGGAATCGGGATTCGTGGACAGAATCGCTTGTTTTAAAGGAGCGCTGGACAGGAGCATTTTTACATGGAGACACAGGCTTGTCTTGCGGTACCGAAGTTGGAAGACGGAGAAATGGAAGTTTTTGCATCCAGCCAAGATCCGACCAAACTTCAAGATCAGGTAGATACGAATTTATTTTCGAAGAATTAGTTTGTTAAAAGATCAAGAACAAATACTGTTGACAGAGATCTATGCATTGTATCAATATTTCAATTCTCTGATCCAGCATAAGAAAATTATTAGTGCGTTTATTGTCTGATACAACGCGTTAGGTGGCAAGATGTCTTGGGGTGAAACGGAACAAAGTTGTAGTTCGGACAAAACGAATGGGAGGTGGATTTGGAGGTAAAGAGAGTCGATTCTGGTTGGTCAGCAATCCTGTGGCCATTGCAGCACAGAAGTGAGATGAAATGTTGTGTAAGGTTCTTAGGTGAACTATACATGTATGTTTTCCACATAGGTGTGGAAGACCTGTTCGCTGTATGCTGTCAAGGAAAGATGATATGATTATGACTGGAGGCAGGCATCCCTTTTACGCCAAGTACAAGGTATAGTGAATCTATTTGCTCTGTTCCTTCCACCAATACTGCTTCAATGTGCACTACCCTCATTTCCACGTAGGTTGGCTTTATGGATGATGGGACAGTTAAAGCAGTCAAAGCCGAACTATACGGCAATGGAGGACACACATCGGATTATACACCGGCGGTTGTTGAGAAGTCTGCAATCCACTTCGACAACTGCTACCGGTAAAATAAGTTCCACGCAACCAAAGTCATGATTTTTGTTGGCATTGCACTAATAAATACATTTGTATAGCGTGCCAAATTTGTACGTTCGTGGTACGGGTTGTCGTACCAACACAGCTTCTAGCACGGCATTTAGAGGATTTGGAGGCCCCCAGGCTATGTTCATCACAGAGTCATGGATTACAAAAGTGGCCGAACACCTCGGTGTGCTTCCAGAATCAGTAAGATGTTTTCTGCACCATTGTTTGATCGTAAAAGTTTTGGTGGCGAATTGTATTCAGCATTTGTTTTAAATTTTTAATCAGGTTTGAACGTAATGATTTGGTTTTAGATAAGAGAGAAGAACATGTACAAGGAACTTGGGGAAACAACTCATTATGGCCAAAACTTAGATCCCTGCACGGCGAGACGGTGCTGGGACGAGTGCATGGAAAAGTCGGGTTTTACTGAAAGAAAACAAGCTGTCGACGAATTTAACCAACAAAATCGGTGGGAACAATTAATTTGACTTAAAAACGCCAAATACCAGAAATCTTTTCTTACATGAATGTGTGGTCTGTAATACTTTTGTTGGGGTTAACATTGTTATTGAAAACACACAAACAAATCGGTTTTCACTTTTATTGGCTAGGTGGCGCAAAAGGGGTATATCTTGTGTTCCAACCAAATTTGCCATTGGATTCCCGGAAGCGCGCTGTCAGTCGGGGGCGCTGGTGCACATCTACACGGACGGTTCAGTGTATTTGACTCACGGCGGAACGGAAATGGGGCAGGGACTTCACACAAAAATGATACAGGTTTGCTAGGAGGCCAATGGTAACCACTTGTCGCCATAGTTTAATTTTTGCCACGAAATAAAACAATTGTTGCTTAAAATTCATGACTGTTTTTTCTACACAAAAAGCATGTTTGTTGTTGAATAAGTCTTGCTTGGTATGAAAGAAGTAATAGTAATTAGTTTTTCATAATTAAACTATTCAGCCAAAAAAGGGTTTATATGCTATCTCCTAAAACAGGCCCTACCGCGCGGTTCGGTTAGATATTTCTCCGCGTTTCATAATCCCAATTGTTTAAAAGCGAGGATAACCCATGTACAAACACTGGTAGGGTTTTGCCATGTGACCGTGGGTTGAATAATTCTAGTGTTTCTGTTTCAGATTGCTGGTCGCTGCTTGGGAATACCCATTGATGAAATTCATATTTCAGAAACAAGCACCAACACTGTTCCAAACACAGTAGCTACAGTGGCCAGCATCAGTTCAGATATGAACGGCATGGCAGTGAAGGTAACATTTCAAATTATATCTAGCCTTTACATAAAGCATCATCGTTGGTAATAAACCTAAAACAAAACCCAATTTACTTAAGTAAAAAGAACAATTTGTTTACATGAGGAAATTTGCCCACATTTTCCAGGCTGCTTGCGATGAGTTAATTGAGAGACTTACGCCATTAAGAAAAGAATTTCCGGAACTGGAATGGAAAGATCTAATAATGAAAGCTTTCGTAAAGCGCATTAGCCTTTCCGCAACTGGATATTACAGGTATCAAGAACAGTCAATGTTTTTGTACGTCATGCAGCGGTTACGTCACGTTTGAGTGCCAAATATGAACTAATTATTTACTTTCATGTGGTCGAGGTTTACTTTTGAACAAAAAGATTGCAGCAAACTGGTTGTCGATGAACCAAAATTATATAAACAAACTAAAACACGACTTCATATTAAACGAATTTGTTCAGGAGTTGTATGTGTTTTTTATGACAGTAAATAGACACAGTCATACAGAAGAAATTAACGCAATTTGAGTTTTCATTTGGATTTTACAATTTGTGCATTTGACGTCGTGTGATTTCTATGTTACGTTACGTTTGCACAAAAACTTTACTCCAACATGCTAACATATTAGAGTACCCAATATGCACTACACCTGGGATAAAGAGAATGGGATAATTGATGGACGTGTGGGAAACTACTTTACATACGGATCTGCTGTGTCAGAAGTTGAGGTGGATTGCTTGACCGGTGATCACGTGGTGTTGAGGACGGACATTGTAATGGACGTCGGTAGAAGTTTGAATCCGGCTATTGACATTGGACAGGTTATAATTATTTGCATTGAATTTTTTACATTCAAATTTGCATCCATTGTAATGCAGATCGAGGGTGGATTTGTACAAGGTTATGGAATGTTCACTTTGGAAGAGCCCTTGCACACTCCTAGTGGTCATATGTTAACTATCGGACCGGGTGCCTACAAGATACCTGGGTTTGGAAATTGCCCTCGTCAGTTTAACGTACATTTACTGAGGAATTCGGAAAACGACAAAGCCATTTACTCGTCGAAAGTAACGTGCGAATGACTGACATTTGTTGCCCTGCAAAACTCTGTGCTTTAAATTGGTTTAGGGCATTGGGGAGCCGCCGTTCTTTCTTTCTGCTTCGGCCTTGTTTGCTATTAAAGCGGCAGTTGGTTCTGCTCGGAAAGACTCGGGACTCATCGGACCGTTTCGGATGGATGCTCCCGCAACTGCCGAACGTATCCGAATGGCGTGTGGTGACAACTTCTCAAAACAAGTTTGTTATATTGTTGTAGTATATTTACTATATAAGCTTACCACGTGTCATGGGTTGTATTTACAGCATCGTCGCCATGCCAACGAGGAAGAAGAAAGAAAGTTATCTTCATGGTCAATTACCGCATAGAGATTTTCGGAAACAAAATCCAGAAAAATGTGTATTTAATATTTGCCAAGTGTTGTGCTTTGGCTGTAAATTTCAACTTGAATCATCTCTTATTTGTAAAGAATTTTATCAATCGAGCTGCCGCTTGCTTAATTGATCCCAGTAACAATAACAAATGTGTTAATGTTTTGCTTCAATCTTTTTTATGTTGTTGTTTCAATGTGCATAATATGCATTGGCGTAGCAAGCCAACAATTTTTGTAAATAAGACATAAGCTTTTCGGGAATTTTTTTTTTCTGCGAAAATCCGAATTTTCAATTTTGGGGTGGGGAAGGGGGAAAGGGAGAACGAGAAAATGTGTGGTGCCATCGTCTTTACCTCATCTATGAATTATGACTTTCGTGTTAACAAAGTTCAATGTTTCGCTGAGATTGGTGCAAACTGTCGGTGAACTAACTCTGTACAAACAAACTAACACACAACTACAAATGATTGGAATTTGTTCAGGAGCTTTTAAAACGTTTTCACGAAGGCATACAGAAACATATGCTGCTAACCGAAGGACGGAAAATTAAAAATGTTTTCTCCAATGAAGGATAAATGGCTTGTCTTGTTTTCTCTGCAAGAACTAAATGAGGCAACTTGTTTTTGCAATTTGTTTATTTCTCAAAAACAAAGTGGATGTCTTAGCTGAAAATATCGCACTAATGAGACTTATTAGGTCGAAACAGTGGTCCTGTATGCAGCTCACTATAAAAAAGTTTTAACTTTAACTATACCTAACGTCTATAAATGTAAATAAGATAGAAAAATAACAATTTCAATCCGCCTTCGCCTCAATGAGGTTTGGGAGACCTTGAAGTTGGAGACATACTTGTTTGGAGGTAGGTCGGGCAGTATATCGCTGTTTCCAACAGTTAAACATGACACCCGCAAGCACCCGGGCACTTTGCATTTCTGACTTGATAGCGTAAATTTTCGGCGTTTCCGGTCGTCTGCCTTTTAACACTTGTGACAGACAACCTTCCAGGCTACCGCGCCACGGAAAAACGCGATACAACAGCATATGGATCGTCATACCAAGACTGTAAATATCCGAACTTTCATGGGGTAGATATCGACCATTTTTACCTTTTTTCGCACAGGCTTCTGGTTTGCAGTCGATCAAATGATGGGTGATAGTGTGATACTGATGGTTGGCGTGATCAGCCTCGGTGAAAGGCAACAGATGGTGAAGCAACTTTTCAGGAGCCGCGTACAGTATACAAAATAACTCCTCTGGGCACCCGTCCACAAATCTTCCTGCGTTGTCATACCACATACTGCACCCGAAATCAGCGATTTTGCATCTCAAATCTGTAGTTAACAGGATATTGTCGGGTTTGATATCGTTGTGTATAATAAAGCCACCACATGGCAAATTGTGAAGGTGATCCAAGCCCAGAGCTATATCATAGCACATATTTTGTCGTTTCTGGTAGGTGAGATGCTTATCCTTGTCTAAAAGCAATCTTTGCAAATTGCCTCCCTGCATGTGTTCCATGGCGATTTCCAAACCTCCAAATGGACGGAGCAAACCATAAACCTTCACGATGTTTTCGTGCTCGGCAACCATCTGAAGTTCCGCCTCGCTCCTAATCCTATATACACATGATATAAAGCCTTTGGTATGTTCGTATTTTAAACAGCAAACCTAGTATTAAATCAACAATATGATTCAATAGTGCGCGGCACCAAGGCATTATATTGCAAAGAACGGAGGTACTAGAAATTGCAAGGAAGGGTACAGTCACTTACCACTGTTGTTTATATCTGTTTTTAGGTGCTTTTAAAGCCACTTTTCCGTGCTCGGGTAGTTCTACTAATCGCGCCTCCCCGAATGCTCCGGTTCCAAGCAAACTACTTCTCTGTTTAAAAGTAATAATGTTTTTAAATGACGCGTTTATTCACACTATTCGCTTCGTATATTGACCTAATGAACTTCATTTTTTAACCATTTCCCAAAGCTACATCAGTATTTCAAAAAAACGTCAGAGGTTTGCAACCTAATGATGTTAGCCTATGGCAATATAATGGGTAATGGAGGTAATACGTAGTATTATCAATATCAACACTTATTTAATGCACTGAATTTTTCGGGGCTGTCTATTATATCCAACAGCGCTCCCATAATTAGTTTAAAAATAGCCTACAGCAAATTGGCAAAATGTGTTTTGATTCAGTAAAATATTCGTCAATAGAAATCAAACCAACAGTAAAAACTTACAGACGTTCCATTCGTTCCTGTTGAAATTCGATTTCCCATAATAATGGGTTAATGTATAGCATAACAACGACAGCAATTCTTTCCGCTTCCTGCAAAACGTGCTAAGCGATAATTTCGACTTTTTTGCAGGTTTACATCACGTAGTGTTTTGTTAACTCGATTTCCTGCCATGTGTACAAACGCTTGTGGTAACGTAACGTGACAGCAAAAAGTTTTACATAATTTGTCATGTTATGATGACTAAGCATCTAAAGTGACTAACTATGTAAAAATTGCAAATAAAAACAATCCATCCAACCGCATTATCGGGGTTCGTATACCCGCACGTAATGCAATGTGTATGTTGTTTACACATCCCAAAGGATTATATGATGGTCTATTTTTGTGATGACACAAACACTTTACGCGTGCTACGCACTTTGAAAAGAGTCACCACACTTGTAACGAATCAATCATAAATGTATCAGGATAATTTGTTACAATGTTAAAAAAAGTCGCAGAAGGCTGTGACTTGACTTGTTAATTGCCTTCATTTTTCCGAAACAATTTTTCTTGATGTTAAACGCATAGCGACGAATTACATGATGCGGCAACAGAAGACTGCTGTGTCTTCAGTGTTGTTTATCAATTGCGCGTTGTTTCCACTATAAAAAGGTATTGGTGTTGTAAACACATTACCCTAATCAGTTGCACTGATTTATTAAGGCCATGTAAGCTAAAGCAATTGTTCAGCAACTAATTTTGACTAAAGGTGTGAACAACTGGCAAAGATCTGGAATACCTGCAGTCAATATCCAATGTTCAATAAACTTAAACCTTTACACATATTAGTGGTAAAAATATTACACGCAAAATTTGCATTTTCGCTGTAGCGACATAAATAATGCGCAAAAATGCGTTTTTGTATTTTTGTAAGAATTTGACGAAAAAATTACATTAAACAGCCTACAGACGACCCAAATTCAACATGGTAACAAGAACTTGGGAAGCCATAGTTAGCAGTTGCAAATGAAGTCAGTGGTACGGAAAAATCACGTGACACTACCTGATTCCTATTATAACAAGGTAGATAAAAGCTGCATGAATGTCTATTGTAAAGAACAAACGAACAACATAATTTTTGCAGTGCTCGGTTTTAACTCCAGCAATGTAGAAACGGCTTGTACGTGTCAAACAGTAACAGCGACGTCTGCCGTTTGAAGGTAAAAGTCGTCAAATTGAAACTATAGCTATGTGAAGATTGGTTTGCAACCAAACACAAATTATCTCAAATTAAAGCTATTTTTATTCGCTTTCTCGGAATTGTTTGTTGAGTTTCGGTGAAAGTTTCGGTTTGTAGAATTCCTTGGTTTCTTTCCAGGGTCTTTGGTTCTGGTTCTTGGTGGTTATCAAGCACGCCGTCCACGGTTAGAGCTTGCGAAAACTTTGACATAATCGCCTCTACATCCGAAATGCCCTCGTTCAAAACCTCCGGTGACGTCACGTGATAAGATATTTCCATTAAAGTGTTCGCCACCGCCAAGAATCTCTGGTGACTTTCCTGAATTGCTCGAACCTCATCTTCTCTTGTGTCCTCGTCGTTGGCTTCGATTGTCAAAGGACAAACAAACTCATCGGTTTCCGTGGTACGGATCTCCTCTTCGGCAGGGTAGAGTTCCAGTATAAATTCGTCCATGTTTTCAGTCGGTGTTGCGACCGTAGGTGGCAAAAACTCACTAGACTAAACAGATAAAATCATTGTAAACATATTGGTGGCGTTAAATACTTGATTCCATCGGTAATTGTATTAGCTTGTATCGCACTAGTACAGTGGATCCAAACTTTTTTTAATTCTGATATTCAAAGCTAAAATCCCTCACACCAGAAATTTAACTTTTTTGACTCCAATGATGAAAACGTGGAATTTTTATTTTAAACAAAATCCCCTAGTGGCGGATTTCGTGGGTTGAAAATCCCTGTCCTGGTCTATGGGCAGTCTTTTGGGTACATTAGGCAGCTTAAACAATGCTACAAATGAAGAATTAAATCTGGATTTATTCTACTTTTATTGTGAAAAAGAGTACAAATTTTGTGGTAAGTGCTGCTCTCACTAACTAATTGACGAATTAAAATTTTTAATTAGTTTTACAAAGTTGCAAAGAAACATATTTTTATTTTTAAAGTTCCACAAAGATCGACTTTATTTGCTATCTGTTTTACCCAACAAAGCATGAATGTACATACTTGCCCCATCACATGACCAGAGTGATCTTCATCTTTCGGAAAACAAATGCGACAAGCAAACTCTTTCACCAAATTTTCATTTTCCGTGTCAATTAGATTGCGAATTGCCCTGCTGTACTTTTTCAAACAATACTCTGAAGTACTTTTCCCAGTCTGCAAAATAACAGACATAGCAATTATCTTTTTTAACATAAATGAATAATGAGGAAAGTTGACAACTTTAAGCAATATATTCACAGCAACAATTTACTTTTAACCGACTCACCTGGAACTGAGGAAATTTCCACACTTCCTGGACAAACATTTTGGCATTACAATCCATTTTTTTCGTACTTCGAACTTTTCTAGTTTTGAGAGCTTTCGGAGTATCTGGCTGCTACAAAATTAACTTAAAAATGCAAAACTAAATTAGATTTTAGTAAACATATTTTGTGACCAACCCCGTCTGATATGGAAGTTTTATGCTTTGCACTGTTCGTCTTGTGGCGGTTTTTGCCATGTTCACATTCCAACCACAAACTGTGCTTAATAACATAGGGTATAATGGTTGTGTCATGACTTTTGTCCCACCGAACCAGACTCTTTGATATGTCTGTGCAACAAAAATGTAGTACATAAAATAGTTTTTCATAGTCAGGGTCATTTACATATATATTTCCAAAATTTTTAACAGCATTGTCTCAAAGTAATTAATTGTGTTTTTTTGTTAATAACAATCTGTGGCAGTCGCAATTGTTTTTAATTTTTGGCAATGAAGAATTTTGCAAGAAAATATAACATTTTGCATACCATATCCATTCTTGGCATATTGAACAAATTTGGCGCCGGTCACAAACTCAAAATTCTTTATTTCCGTTTTGCATTCATCCATGGAATCAACCCACTAAACGTGATGCAACTATTTATATAGAAATGAAATAGAAAAAAAACACCAAACCCTAATGTTTTGTTCTACGGAATTGTATTCTCGTGTCCCATTTACTTCAAGTGAATTTCTCTCAATCTGAGACAAAAATAAATTCTATTCTTTAGTAAATGATTGAAATAAATGTGAAAAACAAACCTTTGTGGTGGGTTTTTCCATCTTTTGCAAGAATTGCACACAAAATGTTGTATGCTGATCCTTTATTTTGTTTCCCGCAGCAAGTGTACTTCTAATCACCTTACTACTCCGCACTCGTGGCTTTTTTCGATTTTTCTAATAACAAAAATTAACAAATGAAAACAAAAATAACACGATGACAAATACATGTAATTTTTATTGATAGAATGTGGTCTTAATAAATCAGAGGTTTCCTAACTTTTATCAAATTAAGCTTTCCTATGTTTTAAAACACACATCGACTAAATAACTGTTAACAATTTCATTATTTTAAAATGTTTTTTATTGCCTTGAAATCAGGTTTACTGCTTAACAATGACAGGCATAACGCTAAAGTAATGGGTAGATGCTAAAGAACCGTCACCAGAATGAGTCGAGATATGCGATTCACATTTAAGTCAATGTAACATAGAAATCTATGCAAATGTTAATGGTCAGGTGTGAGCAAGGCAAACAACTGTTATTTTTGGTAATCAATTGAAATTAAAATACTACTTTAAATGGTAACTCTTTAAATTATTATACCATGCGCATAGATTTCTATGTTACATAGACCTTGATGTGAATCGCATATCTCGACTATCTACCAAAGTAATGACACTCTTCTGGCAAAAAAATGATATATTATTACTGATGTTTTGTTTGATATACATAACTCAAATTATGTAATTAAACAATGGTGTTAAGTTAAAATAACATGTAGAAAAAGTGCTTGCCTTGTGTGTAGGAAAGTTAAGCAATTCTAAAATGGTTACAACATAGTTGTTTTGCATATCACTCCCGCAGATTGATGGACCTTCATCTCTTAACCGGAAGTATTCCCATTTTTGTCTTTGCACAACAATGTAGGGTATACTTGTCATGTTGTTCCAAAAGACATGTTGCTTTTTTGTATCTGTATACACAATTATATAAAAGTATATATCAAAAATGATATACACATGTAAAATCAGATTATGCAACAAATATTTAATTCTTACCCATTTTGTTTACATGTTTATTTACAAGATCCAGTGAAAGTGAGCTTTTGAATCGTTCCATGCAATTTATGGCTTCTTGATATGATTTGAATTCCTGGTCAATAAAACATATTGATTAACACATAATGACCGGATTTGCAAAATAATTTGTTAGTTTGTGAACCAACCATTTTAACTGTATTGGCAGATGAAAAGTCAATATCCCACATTTCACTTGTTTGTGGCAGTCTAAAAAGCAAACACCATGAAATACGAACTGTTTGTTTGCAAGAATAAAGGTCTCAACGTACCCAGGGCCATTGACAATGTTGGACACGTCAAAACTTTCATTGGACGTATCCATGTTTCATGATATTCTTCTCAGTTTAATATATTTTTACAAGCCTTTCACGTAAGATTTTCGTAAAAATTAGAAAATGTTAAAGTAATAAAAGTGGTAGCCTTTACAAAATTCCCGCTCGGTGATTTTAGACTTGATTCTGCAAGTGAATTAACAGTCAAGACATAAACATGCAAGCGAGTCCAGTAACAAAAATTTGACCCCGTTTCACATGAGCAACTTGTATAGTTTATTGTTTCAATTTATTCGGTGGAATTAATAATTAACTTTGCGTTGTCATATGCAAACAACACTTTTTTCGAACTAAAGTGGTCATCGGAATCAATTGGTCAGTCAAGTCATATGTTAACAATCGATGAAAAACTGCGTTTGACTTTTAGATTTCGAAAGAACTGGCCCAATCATGCGTGAAACATTACATGCTTACGTTTGAACTAAAATAAATATATTTTAAGACCATGGATTCATTAAGATTGTATTCATTTTTATCTCACTCAATTCACATATCAAAATATAAATACTCAAACTTTTAACTTGGGGTAAAGAAACTACTGGGAGCAAATCCTGACACGGGACTTTCCCAGAAAACTTACTTGTCTTGGAGGATAAACAGACGGTGGTGAATGCAACATATTTTGCACTATTAATTCCAGGTAGCTTTTATTACTAAATTAATTTCCATTCACAATAAAACATATTGGCCTATTGAAGCAGGCCAAAAAGAGATTGACCAAAAAAACAAAACCATGAAATTGTGCGACGCACTTCCAAAACCTGCGGTAAGAACTTTGGTCCAAACGTGGCTGGCGGAAGACGCTCCTAATTTCGACTATGGAGGCATGGTTGTGGGGGAAACCAAACAAACAGCTCATCTGTTTATGAAAAGCAAAGGAGTTCTAGCTGGCGGCCCATTTTTTAATGCTGTGTTTGAAGAGCTCGGTTGCAATGTTACTTGGCTTGTTTCCGAAGGGAGTACATTTACACCCGAGGGCAAATTAAACGTAGCTGAAGTCAATGGACCCTGCAGACAAATATTGTTAGGGGAAAGAGCTGCATTAAACTGCTTGGCAAGATCAAGTGGGATTGCAACCAACGCCCAACTATATGTGAACACTGTAAGAAACACAGGTGAATTGCTCAAACCAAAGTTTCTATAATTTAATAAAGATGTACATGTATAAGTTCCTAATTTTGTGGTTATTTTGAGTCCATTGTGAATTTAGCCATTATTTTTCCTATGCACCACTTCATAAAATACTGTAAAATCAAATTTATTGCAGGTTGGAAAGGTTTTCTAGCTGGAACTCGGAAGACAACCCCTGGCTTTCGGTTGGTTGAGAAATATGCTTTGCTTGTTGCTGGTGTTGATACACACAGGTACAACCTGTCTTCTATGGTAAATTAATGATAAAGGACAATCATGTGAATGCTGCTGAGGGGATAGAGAAGGTAAAAACAATTACACTTTGGTAGGTACAAACACCAAAATGCTTTATATTTACTTGTGCATTACCAATGGTGTTGGTGATGTAGGAAAGAGCTTTTTTATTTCTGTACAGAATGGGTGTTCCTGTATCAAACACTTGTGTTTTAGGCTGTTAAAGAAGTACGCCTGGCTGCAGGTTTTAGTGTCAAAATAGAGGTGGAATGCCAAAGTTTGGAAGAAGGCAAGGAAGCAGCAAATGCTGGTGCAGATATTGTCATGTTTGACAACTTTACTGGAAAGGTAAATAAGTTCTGAATTATTGTTTACATTATTCATTGGTGTAAAATACTTGTACATTTAAAAAAAAAAAACAAGTAAAGCTTGAATGTGATGGCTAAAAGTTATGCCAATCAACAATATTCTAGATTTGGCTTTCATATTTAAAGTGTTACATTATTTCTGATGGAATTTGTTTTTTTAAGCAAATACATGAAGTATCCAAGTTATTTAAGAAAGAATTTCCCAATGTTCTTGTGGAAGCAAGTGGTGGAATTAATGAAGACAACGTTAAAGAGTATTGTAGCTCACATGTTGATATCATATCGTCATCAAAGCTGACGCAGGGTTATCCAGTAGTGGATTTTTCTTTAAAAATTTTATGACACTTTCAAAATTTTATAAAAGTGCATTTGTTGGCTTGAAAATAAATTACATTAAATAAAAGAAAACTATGTTTTGTATATGTTGCTATAAACAAGAATTTTGTTACCTATGTGCATTATATTGATATAGACTTTTCTTCACTTTGGACAAATTGGATTTATAAGCCTTCATGACTCAACACTATTTACACACAGAACAAGTGCATTTAGTTTTGTAAAATTGTGATTAGTTATAAAACAAGATCATTTCGCTCATAGAAAAATAAAGTTTTTAGAGAATAGGTCAATTAGTTAGAGAAGCAATGTACAAAATGAATTCACAGTTACACAAACACAAAATAAACTAGTACAGTTGTAAAGTACTGCTCAGTAACAGTGGCAGTCGGACATTCGCCAACTACAGTGAAGGCATAAAAAAGACTGCTTGGTTGAAGCATGAGATTTAACGTTTACCCTTACATGACCGCTGATGAACAATCAACCGATCAGGCAAAAAAGTTCTTCCACATAAATCACAAGGGACGAGTTGTTGCTGTGCTGCCTGCCATGCAGCTTCATTGGCAGCCTCAAAGTCATAGCTTCCACTAGCTGTGAATGGAGAAAAAAAGCAAACAAGAGTCAGAAAGGCTGTTTTTGAGGTGATTTAAATCATTCCAATGCAATGTTTAATTATTTTTTGCAAATGTTTGGAAAATAGTTTTACATGATTTTCAGCACATAAAGAAAAAAGTGATGTAAAAGCTACAGGCATAATGTATTATTTATTCATAATTTGCACACTGCCTATCAGCAGAGTAATCTTATGCTGAGGTAGTAAACCCTTCACACGAACCAAAATTTGTTTTACTTGTTTATTAATATTATAAAGCTTTGAAGTTGCATAGTGATGTAATCCAGACAAAAACGTAGAAAAAGAGCTAAAATAAACATTAGATACCTGAAATTGGACAAACTTCAGGTTTCTTTGGCTCAGGACGGCGTAGTCGCTTGGGAAGCTGGCTATTTTCTGATTTCCATTTTTCCAAGCATTGTGGTTCGTGAATTGAAATTGATTGTGTGCCGTACTTACGCCCACATATGTAGCAAATAACATATGGAGGTGGTCTAGAAACTCCCTTTGCTTCAGGAGGTGGCTGAGGCTAAAATGGTATTTAATTCATTAAAACAAAACATTGTAAAAAATTACATTAATGTGTAATGCCTTCATCATAGCCTGGGTTATGATGCTCAACTAATACAATTAGAATTAGTGTCAAAAATTTGTTGACATGACCGACATAAATTATTACTTTGTCTTTGTAAAGCAGTATGGATATATTTTGCTCTAGGCAGTGACATGGCCATAGATTATCCATGTTTACTTTTTTACCTTCAATTGCCTTTTTGTAAACATTTTCATGCTTGGAGTAACAGATTTCATTGGAAGTTTCTCCCTGCCAATCGTCCGCGCAGCCAGACGTGATTTGCTTAATTGCATGTTTGAGCGTATCTTGGGTGTGTGTGTCTACACAAAAAATTATTATATTTTTTAAGGAATTATGTTGGAAATAAATTACTGATACATTTAGAGATAATGCCATAAAACTACAGGTATGAGTCTGTTCTGTTTGGTGATTGTTAGATAGTCAAAAAAATACTTAGGAATGAGTGGCAGATGATCAGTAAAAGTGGCATCTATTATTAATAAAAAAACAACAGACATATTAATGTACCATAGTTTTTGAGCATTTCGGGACATCAACAGATTTTTCATCATTTGCTTCATGGCAATATTTCATGACTTTAGTCACATATGTATGATCAAAAGCTATTTTCTTTAAACACATCACATACACTTGATTTTTTAATCCTAGTTTATTACCATGGCTCTCAATGAAATATTGCTTTTGACCTCATCCACAGACTGTTGTGATTCATTAGTGCTGAAGTGCTGCAGGGAATTTTCCATTTCTTCCGCGCTAACATATAAATTGCAGAAAGTGTAATAACACAACTTTTAAGTATCTTCCCATTCTATCAAAACATCTCACTACAGCATTAAAGATTACAAGTGACAATGTTTGTGTCCTCACTACAGGTAAAATCTTGCAACATGAATGAACTGTAAGTTACTTGTAAGTTCCACGCCTTTGTAATTTGATTTTGTTGCATTCCAGTGGAGAAGAAGTTCTGCTATCAGATGGAGCCATTTGCTGTAAAGAAGAATCAGCTCTTTCTGCATTTTCTTGAGAGGGTGGCCTATATCCCATATGGCTTTCAGGGTGTGGAACTAAAGAAATGTTTTAATGTTATGCATGATGTTTCTAGACTTAAAACATGTTACAAATGAGAATAACACATAAGAGTTTGTTGGGTACATACTTGAATTCACATGGAGCGAAATTTAATTTTATAGTTAATCATCCAACTTTGATCTAAATTAAAAACCTACCTGAGTTGTAGGTGATTTTGTTCCTGCGAAAAGGAATAGACTGCCTTGTTCGACTTGGAGGATGTGGAGTAAATTGCCTTTCAGGAAGAGACTGGGTTTCCATCTGCCTGGACTTTAATCGGGATATAGATGGCTCAAACTTTGATGCCTGTGGAGCATGAGTTGCATCCTTTAATTTCGTCTGCATTTGCTTGGGATTTTCACCATCTCTATTTGTGACAGTGGCCTTAATTTCTTGCAACGGACCTGAAAAAAATCAAGAGTGTTTTTAATAAAACCAGTATATATTTTTTACTACCGGATAAGCAAATCACACCATTTCTCCTTGATGGTGGCCTTGTGGGTGTAGGCACTTGACCAGCTTTGCGCTTATGCTTGCTGCCATTTTTTAAAGGTGACAATCCAATAGAACCACTCCGAAAGGCATCCACTGATGCAAAAGTATTTTCAGAAGTAATGACTGGGTGTTGAAACTGCAGGAAAATTGAAATAAAATTGTCAAGAGAATGTTGGTGTTACTGTGTGTGTGATGTGTACCCGTGTAGCAATGTTTTGGGGTCGTTTGGACAAAGTGACTGTTTTAGGTCGATTTACACCCTTGCAACTGCACAAATGTATTTCCAAGCGGTCAGGCAAAAATGTCCTCCCACACCTAAGCACAAAATCTAATGCATTATAAATAATGGTACATAATCTATTTACCTTAAAGTAGAAAGAACATATTTTCAAAAATGACTGATGACTATGTTACATGAAAGCTGCACTTTTAACTCAAATATAGCAATTAAGAGACTTCTGTTTGATCACAATCACACATTTACAGTACAATCCTTAATTAAAAAAAACAAAGGTTGAACTTTCTGGAAAGTAACCTTGAACAGGGCAGGAGTTGTGCTTGAGCTGCTTTCCATGCATTTTCATTGTACTCGCTAACCATCTGTTTATTTGTTCTTGACTTCTCATTCCCAACAAGTGAAGGCAACAGTTCAGGTTTCTAAATGAATGATGTTGTATTTACAGGGCAGTTTGACACAATGTGTTTACATAGCATTCAAATCATTTGGCTGGCATTCAAGTATATATGACTGTTAAAAATCGCAACAGCAAAAACCAAAACAATTACAGTATATTTAACATACTTGTGGAGGCCTTCTTCGCATGCTTTTTGGAAGTTTTTGATTTTCTAATTTCCATTTTTCAAGACACTTTGGCTCATGAATGTCAATTGATCTGGAACCAAAATCTCGACCACATATATAACAAACACGAAAGCCAGGTGGATTCATTTCTTTGCCATGGTGTCAACTGAATATCTGCAATACTAAATAGTTTTATCAGACTGTAATTAAGTTGAAGTTAATATTAAGTGTTTTATTCAATGATTTAGAAAAGGTAATTTAGAAACGATGGTTCTTTTATATGGCGAACAAGTTTGTAAACCCAAACAGAAAATGAACTAATACTATATGGACTTCGCAGAAAGTAGCGCTTAACCAGGTTAGGTGTAGAAGAGTTCATGAGGCTCGGGTCAACAGACCCGGCTTCCTATTACTTTTTTCAGTGTTATAATATTCTTAGTCGTTCCTTCCAATCAAAATATGTTCATTCTTTTAAGCCTTGTGAATACATACAGCATACTTTATTATTAACATTGTATTGAGTCTGATACAATTACAATCAAAGAAAATGAATGACCAAACGTCAGACTGCAAACCAGGCAGTCCAGAGCAGAGGATTATCAAAAAGAACTTACGTGCAATAGTCGGGTTAACTTGAAACAACACATGAACATTTGTTGAGAATACTACATACCGTAACACAAAATAGTAACAGACAGGCAAAAGAGCGTTTATAGCAACCACAATAGCAAATATTAACTACGTTCACGCTTCACGGATTTTATCCTCTCACTGAAAATTTTATTCCCAATGCATGTTATTAAAAATGAGATTGGTGCAATAAAAGTATTTTGATATTTCGACTGAATACTGGTTGTACTGTCTATAATAAATTAATCACTGCTGCCTTTTGTTAATATTATTTAAAATTTGAAGGTATACCTCACAGCTTCATTTACGTGTAATTTTTCCACATGCGGCAGCAAGGGGAAGTTTGCAACGAAAAGTTCGAATCGGCAAAGCTTGTGTGGTAACGATGCTTCCAGTATCTAAAAAACTATAACTAGAATCTTTATGTTACCAGGTAGGTAAACATTGTTTTCTTTATTGTTCACAAACCTAAAAATTGTACTTTTCTGTTGTTTTGTATTGTCGTATTATTTGAAGTAGGCTAACGATAACAGGAATGACTAACCCTCGGCATAATTTTCAAGACCTGAATGCTATAGATGTTATGGTAATGTAATAAACTAAATTAACAATGTCTGAAGCTGAAGAATTATGTGATAGTCGTGAAGAATTGCTTTCTCGGCAAAAAAAAGAGAAAAAAGCTCTTCAAGCTGAAATTCAGGGAATCAAAAAAGGCGTACCAAAAGGTGATCGCAAACAAGCCAAGCAGTCTAAGATTCAAATTGCAGAAATGGAGAAAAAACTAGAACTGAAGCATGAACAAGAGTTGGAGTTGTTGGATATGAAAAAAACACTTGACAAAGAGCCTAATGATGTAATTTCAAATTTGGATGACCTATCATTAGAACAAACACCAGATATTGCGAATAAATCGCCAAAATTGACCAAAGCTCAGAAAAAAAGGGACAAAAAGGCTGCCAAAGCTAAAGATCGAGCAAGGTTGTGTGAAGAAGCTGCCTTGGATTACAAAAACACAGCTCGGCACAAAGAAGAAGAAGAAATCAAAACCATTCTCAAAGAAAAGTGTCTACAAATCAAACAGATCAGGTCTGATGGTGACTGTCTTTATTCTGCTATATCAGATCAACTTGAAACAAGTTTAGACGTTCCTCAATTGCGAGTAAGGGTTTCTGACTACATGGTGAACAACAAAAACGACTTCATGCCATTTTTAACAAATGATGCCGGCAATCCGTACTCAGTGGAAGAGTTTATGAATTATTGTGAAGATATAAAAAAGCAGGGAGTGTGGGGAGGCCATCTTGAACTTCGTGCATTGTCCCATGTTTTGCAACTGCCGATCCACGTTATTCAGTCCACTGCTCCAGTGATCATTTTGGGTGAGGAGTTTTCCTGCAAACCAGTTATTCTTACTTATCATCGCCATGAACTCGGCCTTGGAGAGCACTACAACTCTGTTGAGCAGCAATCTGTTGACGCAAACGATGAGTTAACTTAGCAGGTTCCTCTATTAAATTCTTCCTCATAAATCATGTTTGATCGTACCTGGTGGGTGCTTTTGCAATTAAACTGGAGATTCAACTACACAATTGTAGAGGTGTGGGCCAACATATTTATTTTTGCTTGGAACCTGTTATTCTACTTGGGAAATATGCTTGCTGCTTGTTGGATTTATCAAAATTGCAATTTTTTATGTTTGTTTGGAAAAGTTTTATTATGAGTAAACTTTGCACTACTTTATTAAGAAATTTATGAAAATATTAAGAAAGTGTGTTTGTGATCCATGTTGTATGTTTATCTCCATTAATCAAAACTACCTTGTCACTTTTATACTATTTACAAAAATTGATTGTGTTTTTGCAACCATTGATTGAAGGACACATACACATAAGCTAAGTAGACCTGGTTTAAAACCTAATGTGCAATTATAAAATGCCATAGTAAATGTCAAATCATTTTAGTTTTCTAGGAGGCCAATATGGCCGACACGTTACTTAAAGATAAGTTACGGGCCCGTAGACGGGCCATGAACATTACCAACACACAATCTGAGATTAAAGATGAAACTGCATCTTTCCCGGAAGACACTTTCACAGAGAATTTGGTGGAACAACTGGAGGAGCTTGAAACTGAGGAGGATGGAGATCAACTCCGATCACTTATGGAAAAGAGACGTGAAGCGTCAAAGAGAAAGCTTGATGCTGAGGAGAGAGATGAGGCACTTGGAAATGTTTATGAATCGGAAGTAATATATACGTTTTTTATCTATACATATGTGAGATTAAGTTTAAATTCTTTGGAGCCTATAAATTCTGTTTTTCTTCAAATCATTGTGTTTGACCTTTAGTCACCAAACCACAGCTCACGGGCCAGATCCGGTCCACAAAGCTAATGCCTTCAACTCACCAGTCTTGGTCCCAAAAGTAAAAGTTGTTTATACGACACTGTGTCCACTAAATCTAAATATTTCTGTGTATCATTTCATTTTAGGCACTTTTTTTAGATCCTGCTATTTTGACACTGAACTTATAAGCTATTGCTTTCAAGTTAGGAAACCCTGAACAAGGAGACCGTTTTAGTACAAATTATATGTTCTGCTTAGTTTACTACTTTTATGTACCATTGTGAAAAATGTTTGATGTCTCTTAATTTTGAACCACAGTATTTGTTTAGTTATAATAGTTCAGTTAATGCCAAACTTAAATTAGGCCTGTTAGGGCAGCATAAGTGAGACCTAATCTGTATAAAGGCAATAATTTTGATTTGCTGACCTATAAACTCCTTTCCAATGCCTTAAATATATGGTAAAGATATTCTTGGACCACCATGCCTGTTGGACCACAAATATTTTTCCAAAATTTTTAATTAAAACTTTTCACCAATCCAATGTTTTATTTATTTCAGGAATATGTTGATGACATTTTGTCCACACCAAGATCCCCCCTCCCAGCCCCTTCGTCAAGAGGTCCATCTCGTGGGCCCGCAAGGTGGGAGTGCATTCTCTCTGGGGCAGTGTAGTTTTCTATGTATATACCTTTCACTAATGACATTGTCTGACATATGACTTCTAGAGTAACAGTTTAATGTAAATGGTTGAAACATACCCAGGTTTTGCATTCACTGTGGTAGTATATTTTGTAGTGGTGCACAAAATTTATACAATTTGCAGTCCAAGAACGGACACTGAAAGTCGCAGCAGCACCCCATTCGGAAAATCCACACCTCGCTCGACTTTGCGAAGTCGCCTGCAGGCAAAAATTCAAAAAAACAAAATGGCGGGAACATCAACAAGCGAGGAATTCAAACCGAGAACGAGAAGACTTCGCGACAGAATGCATCTTTCCACTAGGTGTCAGTGTGTGATGTGTTTATTGGCAGATTGGAAGATTTCGAAACCAACTGCCATGTAGTGCTTGAAAATACCTGTTTGTTTCCGTGTTTAAATTTCAATATCAAGACAGTGGCCAACCCTTGCTTTTTTGCATAAAACTTAATTTTTAAATGTTTATGTTTCTTATCAAATTTACTTTCAGTCTATAGCACAACTAATATGCACGCGTACATGACCAATCCGTGTATACCTGACTACAAATTATCTCCAGAAGTTTATCGAATTGTGCATTGACTGCATTTTTTCTGAAACGGTTAGTTGTGTTTTTATGCCAGATTTGACGAATCTGTGAAGACTGAAACAATGATCAAGGAATCGCAACTTCTCGAACGAATCGAATCCAAGTTGAAATGGAAACACATAGCTGAGAAAGCGAGGTTGGACATTACAGTCATTACCTAAGACTAGTTCTACATGAAAAGAAACTCATGTTAGTCAATATCTGATGTGGCACAATGCTAGTAAATTGAGTATGTACCGCTGGTACATGTATGAGTTTATTAACCACTGCGGGTTTGTTGTTGACAGACAGAGAGTAAGTATCCTTGCGAGGTAAAAAAAAACACCCTTGAACAACTGAGTTATAATCTTTAAATACACCACACGATATTTCGCTGTTGTATCGTTGTGTCCGATACTGTGTATTGGCGTAAACAACTTAATGTTACTATGACCTAATTACTTCTTAGGCAAGATGCTGGTCAACCAACTGATGCCGATTGCTTCGACTTTTTCACCAAACAATACGAAGACATACCGGAGGTTGAAGCAGCACCTGTTGTCGCACCAGTTGAACCACCACAACCACCAACCTCCGCACCAGATGCAGTCGAGGAAGAAAGCCAGGAACCACCTCCGGAAGGTCAAGAACCAGAACCCGAGATAACTGAGCAAATTGGTACGTGTGTAACAAACTAATGCATCGTGTTTTGTTGGATTGAAAAAGAACATTATGTTTTTAAAATAGAAAAAAAATATTGCCATTACTTACTGCTGCGTGTTATATTACATTGCAATCTTAATTGCTTTTCGTAGAAATCGTTATATTTGGTAATCTTTGGCAGACCATGTTTTACATATTGGCGGGGTTCTCTCATCCTTAATACATTAACTGTCCTGTTTAAACGTAGAAGAAGCCCCTGCTGAAACCCCAGCTGCCCCGGAAGGTACTGAAGAGGCACCGGCTGGGGAAAGAAAACGATTGATCGAAGATATTGTTCCAAAAGAGCTGGATTACCGACTCTATGACGTATACGCGGCTGAGTACGGTGGATACCAAAACCAGGTGGACCGGGAACACCTCAATTACTTCATTCCTAGCATCTTACCGAGCGAACTGAGCAAAAAGGTGGAAGTCGGTTCCGTGCCCAGGTGAGATTGGGTACCACTAGTGAATTTGTGTTCAATCTGTACGCTGCATGCAGTTCTTATAATTTTGATATAAAAGTCATAAATTTTGTTTTTTTAACCCTAATTCGGAGTTTTTTTATTTTATAAATAAATTCTACATTGATAGCAATGTTCTAAATGAACGGAAGTGATCAAAGAAATCTTTAATTGTCTTCCATGTTCTCGTACTTAACCGCCTAAAGCTAATCTGGTATCTAACCATGGTGAACAATGCCGTAGAGTTGCTACCCTGGTTAAAGTAGTCGGCCTTGAATATGTTTACTGGTACGGCAGTATATATTTTTTTACGTTGAATGGATTTCTCCTGGTCCGATTTTGTATTTTTGCCTTGGTTAACATTCCTTTTCAACAATATCTTCTGTTCATTACATTTTAGTTTAGATTTTATAATCACCGGGCCGTAACGATTTTAATATTTTAATGGTCTTTAAGTGCGAATCACTGATTTTTTAACGTTATCTCAGCACATGTTCATCGCCAGGTATCTCCAAGATGAAGGTTTCTACGTTGGCCGCAAACCGGAAGTGACGTTGCAGAACAAGAACATTCTCGAAAACCGTTTGCTGCGACAACCGGACGGTGGGCGCGGTTGGTTCGGCCCAGACGGCGAAGTCGAAATTTTGCCCGATCCTACAAAGGAGGTTCCCACTAAACCGTGGGTAGAGGCAGTAGACGAGGTTGATCCTTACATAGAAACAGTTTATGTCAAGGCATACGAGCAGTCGTTGGAGAAGAAATACCTACAGGTGCTTAATTTCTTTCATTTTGAAATGATTGCTTGCTTATTTGATGTTTCACCGTGTTTTTGCTCCGTCTTGAGTGTTTGTGTTACGCCAGAAAACAAAATTTAGGAATATTCGGGTGAAAATTAACATTCACCATAACATTTTTGTTTTTTAATACTGCATACTTGGCCCGGTAACACCGCAGCAGTTTTGTTGCCTGTCAAAACTACCGACAAAACGTTGTATTTAGTATTAGCACTCCTACATAACATCTGCTTTTGGGTAATTGACTGATGGTTTGTAAATACTAGGCAATGATTGCGAACCACAAGAAACATTGTCTGTTGTTAATTTTCCTACCCCAACTTTGTTGTCTGCGGAAAACTGCAAGACACAAAATGTCAAATTTTCCTTTTGATTTTGTTTTTACCCTCGTTGCCCAAAGGCTTAACGAAACCTATTATTTTTTTTACGTAAAACTGTCTAAGGTAGTATTGATCCCCCCTACTCTGTAGTTCCACGGAACCCACTTTGAGAAACTCTACCTTATCCTGTATTTAACGTACACAGGGCTCAGAGGAAAACGAACTTCAAATTGACATTGGGACAGTCATCTACCATCACCACGCTCTAATGAGCAAAGAACACGTGATGGCATCGAACGTGAGTCAGTGGTATGACGAGTACATCCAAAAACGCCACAAGAACTACGTGAATTTCTACGTTGACAAACTGGCCGCTTTGCGGCGCGCAGTGGCCACTATTCAAACTATCCGCGACGATTCTCTCTCCACAGAAGGTCGGTTGCCATTGTTTTAGCACGTATAGTGTATTTTGATGTATAACTGAATAAATTTATAAATCTTCAAAACAAACAGTAAAGTCCAAAACTGCCAAGTTTCATGGGCTTTACTGTTTGTTTTTCAACTAAATACTGTAATTGTCAGCGATTAGTGCGACAATGTTTTGTTGGCTTGTAAGTTCGTCTACTATTAAAACAAAAAATTCTTTGAAATTTTGTAAAAGTAACAACTATGTGTATTTTTTTCGTCCACTCATAAGGGCATCGTATCGCTTAGAGTTTTTTCGTAGAAATGATGAAATCTAATACTCTTTTTCGACCATGAAACTGATTCAGCTATCTCAAACTTTCATTTGTAAATTGGTTTTTGCCTTTACCTTATATGGCATTAGCTGCTTTGCTTGATTTAACCACGAACGTCGGAAATACGTTGCACCTTTTTTTATAGTGGCGGCGAGCGTTCGGGAGTCGAGAGTTCACGATTTCATGTCGGAAATACGTCGCACTTCCCGCCAACTAAACGAAGCTGAGAAGACCGAGCGCGACCTCATGCGGCGGATTATCGAGGAATGGAGGGAAATTAAATCGATAAGAGATGTACAGGGATTTACGAATACAAGTGTGAAGCTCACTGTAAAGCGTGAAGAGGTTTGTGTGTGTTGGAGCTTATAACCCTATCATTGGAAATGCCCAAGCCAACATGGTGCTGATTGTCATGTCAAGCACACGCTTTAAACACACTTGTGTTCGTTATCAGTGGAAATATGAAATGACTGTGAAACTGCACCGGTTCAAGTAGTTCATACAACTGAGCCTATATCCCTTCACGAAATTAGATAGATTGTGGGTAAATTTAAGTGCAATTAAGGAGTATTCTCCTGGCAAAAATATTATAACAAAGGTTGTAAGTAGATGGTTGGTGTTTCGTTTTTCGTTTTGCCCGGCACTAGTTTACTCGCAGTATCTGTTCTGTGTAAGTCCTGTGTAAATCCAACACTAAAATTTACTGCATGGTTGACTGTTGTAATATCACTACTCAACCTATTTCATATCAATATGAACAACACATTATTATCACCGGCCAATAATTTACACGTCCTTTTTCAATATTACTAACTTTTTATTACAACTTACAATATACTCTGTTCGATTTTCGTTGTGGGTTTACTTCATTACGCAAGCTAGGAGACGTTGAACCTACTTGCTGAATAGTATATGTTCAACTGCTTTTTTGAAGGTGAATCAGCAGCAAGACACACAGAGGTGGGAAGAGGAAGTGGAAAACCAAGTAGACGAGAAGCGAGATGAATATGAGATTAGCGTCGTTAAACCTTACCAAGAATCCCTCCGCAAATACCAATCCCAACTGCAGGTTGGTTTTTCGCTGGAGGAATTTCTTTACCTCTTGTAATAGTCTGTAAACATTCGTACAGACAAGAATAATATGCATTTTTTTGCCTAAACTGATGGTTGTCACATTCGTACATAGTCCGCATGTTGTCGACAGTTTTTGTCGTGACATCCATTAGATTTAAGATATAAATCCCGCATTGGTTGCGGGTTTTTGAACGTAACAACGTATCAAAATATAACAAACACCAAAACAACTTTTTTTACGTACTGTTACAGGACTGGAAGAAAAGCAGAGCAAAACTTAAGCAGCAGAGAAGAAGATTACAACATGGATCAAAGGAAAACCTGTTAGACACCACGGCTGCTGAGGTTTGTGAAAGTTGCTACTAATGGCCATGGTTCGTTTTGGTATCAGCATGTATTCATAATATTGTCATAATTCGTTGTCACGGATATTTTGTCGTTTTTCTGCTGCTAAATTATTAAGTGGTAATAAAAGACCGGCACCAAATTGGTCTGCGCGAATTTATCCCATGGACAAAGATGCGCAGGAAGCTCAAAGGAGTGCAGACAAACGATATCAAAATGATGTTAATTTTAACACAGAAAAATTCATTTTGCCTATAACGACATCGTCAATTTCTGTCATGTTTGTTCAGACTCAAAGGCAAATGTGTTTTTATTTGTTTTTCTGTTATTTTTGTTAGACATCGCTTGCAAGTGTCAATGCAGACTTGTCAAATGCGTTAATCAGCGATCAAAAAACGTGGTGTTTTTATGTCGCTTGTTCAGTAACTATGACACTCAACCTCGAAATGTACAACGAAGAATTTTTTCCTGTGTTTTGTAAAACATTGTAACGTTTTACTTTAGACGGACGAGGAAGTGACGATCGCAGATAATGTTGACAAACCGCAAAAACCCGAGAAACCGCAAGCATTTAACGTTGAACTTGTGACAACGGAAGCAAAGAATTCCCTTCTTGAACACAGACGTAACCCAGGTAGGAGTTATATTTGCTCTTTTCAATAATTAAACTAACAAATATACTCTACAACAAGCGACATTCCATGATTTCGTAAATTCCGGGTACCTTCGCTGTTAAAAATCCAGTGTTGCTAAAACTAACAGACTAGTTCCATTTCCAATATTGCTGTCATTTTAAGATAGCGCTTGGCAATGATCCCGCTTATATACTGCAATGATACCGCCATTGTACAATTGTATGGAATTTGATCCACGGTAGGGCTACACTTAGGGGGAAGCTTGTTAAGTAGAATGATAGCTGAGAGATGGAGTTTGCAGGTATATAGTAAGGTAAGATAGAGTCATAAACTCAATTACTTTATATCAAGACCTACTATAAAGCGTCTAGCGTCACCAACACATGACTGATTATGGCACAAGTATTCATCAAAACGTTCTACCCCAAGTATTTTGGCTGTTTTAAGAGTTTGAGACTGTATTTGTTTTTACCTTTTCCGAAGCAAATTGTCATAATAACACCGCTGAATTCATAATATTGTAATTTCTGTCGCGTATTTTCAGGCGAGCCGAAGTTGTCCCTCGAACTATCCCACACTTCCTCCGTCTCGTCCGTGGCCACTGTAACCGCCTCCGAGGCTCTGAGGAGAAGAGCGATGCAGAAATGTTCGGTCATCCTCAAACTTCTCCTTAATGGAAAAGAGGTTTTCCAAACCGAACCGAAAACGCTCACTTCAGACTTCAAACTGCATTTCGGATCCATTTTTAGGATCCGGATAACTCAGTGGCCCGAAAGCTTAAAGGTGGCTACATTTAAGGAATAGTTTTATGCTTCAATAATACGGTTATTATTTTTCACTAGGAAGGATTTGCCAAAAAAATATTATTCTTGTCTGTCAAATGTATTTATTTGTGGAATGTATACATGGTTTCTCTCGACAAACTTCATATGCAATTGAGTAGTGAAGCGGTTTTAAACTTTCTTACTCCATGGACCCCGTAAGCCCTTATTCCAAGCTAAAATCCTCCCACTTGAAATTTAGTTCGTCAATTGTGTGTTTATATCAGTATATTAAAAACGACCAAAAACCTGCATTTACATTATCCTTATAATTACCCGAGTCTGTTCTGTCCTTGTACAGGATATGACTAAAGTTTGCATTGTCACGCAATGGACCGTACTTGCAACCAAATAAATAGCTTTCACCTTCCATTATCATACTTACGAAAAACACTACTTCAACCCCGTTGTCCTAGGTTCAATTTCTGGAGTCGGGTCTGGTCATGAAGACTCTGTTGAACGAGGTTTATCTCTCCGTTCCCGACACCAACGTACACGCGGGCAACGTTCAACTGGCCGCCAGCAACTTTACCAGCGAACGTGTTGAAGTATACGAACATGAAGCAGTTGGGAGCAACACACCTTTCAAGCTACATCAGAATGATACGTCACCCACTTCCTGTAACACCCGCGGTCAACTGATCAGCAGCGTGTCGTGGGGTTTGGACGAAAACGGCCGCGTGCTGGCGCCAAAGGGACTCGGCGCGCAAGCTTCGTCGGATCCACAATCTGTGTTGAATCCTATCGGTGAGGATACGATAACACGATAGGCTTGAATAAAGCTTGTTGAACAAATTTTTACATTATATCTAATTATTATTATTGTAACCTGTTGCCCCTGGGTTTCTGTTCACATAAAAATTTCGGATACCTTTCGGGACAAATGTCGGGTGCCTGCTTGTTTGAGCGTAAAAAGACGCAAGAACAAACCCTAGAGTGGAGATCACCTATCGAGGCCTCGAAAACAGTAAATCGTAACAATTTTTTCGAAGCGACACAAAGCGTAGTCGCGCGATATGTCGAAGTTTACGCTGGCCGCTCATTTTCGAACAATTTTTATTTCAGAAACTGCCAGCATTTTTTGGGGTATTTCTCCAAAACTTTGTTGGCTTACCGACAAATTGCACAAAAAACAGGTTTGCCGCGCAGTACAACTAACAAACGCAGAAGGACTACAGTATTGGTGACTTATTGGTGAATTATTGCACATAAACAATCACATGTTTATCGATAGGAAAAAACAACCCGGACCCCGTTCGTGCTTTGGGTGCCGATGGAATCCAAGACCCCGAATCATTGTCAAAATGGATGCGCGAATCGCGTTTGGACCCAAATGACCCGGAAAACGCAGCTTTTATTCCGTTTATGGGCGGTGAACAGGAAGGTCATGGTTTTCTCTATGCTCCGGACTACTTTCGACTTGAACAACTGCAGGTATTGGTGTTCGTGTAGTAATAGTAGATTTGTAGCATGTGGTGGTAAGGACGTTAAATGGTCTGCAAAGGTTAGTTGAACATCATTTTGCATGTTGATAACAGCAAACTGATTTAGATATAAACTGATTCAGTCAACAGCTGCACTAATGAGACCTTACAAGTCGAAACAGTGTGTACACCCTGTCTGCGACACTCAATTATTATGATTTAGATATAGTCGTATGAATTAATCTTGGACGCCGTACTTTAAACTAAAAAAATCCACTTCAAACCGTATTATTTTTAAACGGAATACAAAGCACGAATTTTAGTACAGCTGTGATTTACTGTTGACACTTTGACAGGATTTACGATATCTAAACACTTTTTCCTCGTGACAAATTTTAACCGATTTCGATTCCATGTTGTTATCTCGTAAATCTCACAAACGAACCAGTTTTGTGCATGATTTGTTCTATATACTGGTTGACGTTTTTGATGTGCGATCCAACAGGAAGAATTCAACTTTATCACCGATATCGACTTTGAGAGAATGAACCGAATCCGTCTCCTCCAACTTCGTGATAAAGAGGTTGCTGAATTTCGCAACATGGCCCTGGTTCCATCGCAAGAACACGAAGTAATGGATTCCGCATTCACTGTCTACGAGCGTCGTATAAAGGAGAAGCAATCTCTCCAAATCGCAACAGATCAACGGCCTGAAACCGGTAAAGATCGAATTGCTGTTCTCTTGTTATAATGTGTATCCGTCCTTTGATCCAAAGTAACCTAACGTTGACCCAAAGTCACCTTGACCTAAAGTAACCTCGAGGATTTGTTTTTTTCTTGCAAGGAATGTAATAAAAAAACTGCAGTGCCTGAATCCTTAGCTCTTTAGCTTCTATGTTTGTTTGTAGCTACTTTGAGCGCTCATCGTTTGGAAGTGCTCAGATACAGACAACTTGTGAAGGACGCAGTATTGCATCGATTCTACACAGCACGTCATCATTATACATTACAGGTTGATACAATTACAAGTTTTGTTTATATTGTTTCGAATTTCCGTTTTTAAAGCACATTTTTCACGGTCACTACAAATGGATGCATAAACCGAACTGCAACAAAATGTTACGGATCTTCACCATTCGTGCACGCATTATCGCAGCAAACGCCTACCTTTAATTTATTTGCTTTTATAAATTGTATGGCACGTTGCTAACTATTATTTCATTGTTTTAGGACATGGTGTACGAGCAACAAGTACCAGACATCAGCACTCTCGGCGCGAGCATCGCGAAAGCATTCGAACCTCGACGTCCCCTGAAACCGGTGAAGAAAGACCGGAAGAAAGCCACAGCTCAGGGTCTAGCCCAGGGTTCGGTCAGCGTGCTGGTGAATATCGTGCGCGGTTACAACCTCCCTGTTCGGGACACCTCCACACACACAACTACACAGAGTGAGCCAAGCAATCAACGGAGATACGCAGGTATGTTTGTGTCATTATTTCGTGTCATACGAAAGTTATTGTTGCTACTTTTCTGGCATAAGTTACACAGGGATTTTTTTGGTTCGTCGTCTTCCTGAAGTAGATTTCTTCAAGTTTATTCACAAAAGTTCGCGCAATATCACGTATAGATAAAAATAGCGACAATATAGAGCTAGTACCGGTTGCCGCGCCACATCATAACATAAAAAAGAAAAAAAAATCTTTACAGGATACTCGCCCGTCGCTCAAAATGGAAAGATTACGATGGTTTAGTGGTAAAAATACAATGACCACAAAGAAATGTTGAATTTGGTAAATCATAATTTTGCCAAGCCAGTGATTATTAACATTTTTTTTTACTTCTGTCCAACCGGTTCCCGCACCCCGCACCCCTTACTCATAAACTCATGTTATATATGTTTTTGTTGCCAACCCTAGTTCATCAACGCACCACATGAGAATAGACCAGCCCTGATTAAAAACCCCGTGCTGTTCTTACGTTCCAAAATATGTATCCGGTTTACGTTTTTGCCGAATTTATTTCCCAGTTCATTTTAGTTTCGACCACAAACTACCACAAACTACCACAAACTGTGTTTTAAATTGTACCATCTTGACCACCGCAGGCACCAACTCGATGATACAACTTGGTTCGGAACCGATAGCAAACACATTCCAAGTAAACCCGTTCGTCGCTATCTCGTTCCAAGATCAAGTAATCGCAACCAGCGTATCTGAGGGACGCAACCCGAGCTGGAACGAGGAGCTGAAAATACCTTTTTCGGCCCCGAACAATGATTACAGCAGTGGAAGTCTTCAGTCGGTGGACGACGTTATATTTGTCCACCTCTTTGACAGGTAGTTTTTGCTGTTTTGGGCATAAAAATTGTTTTATTGAACTATTGTTGATGCTTATGCGGAAAAACATAATTAATATCATTTGTGCACCACTGCATCTTAACCACTACTGATTCTTTGGGGAATTGGTTTTCAAGCTTTCAACTAGAAATAAAAAATGGCAATTTTATAAAATCTAAACCAAATTATGATAAATTTAAACGTTACGAACATTAATGATACTAATCAATACCAATTTTGCAGCAATTTACATGTATATGTGTTACTGTGATCAACGGTGAAATACTTCCCTTCCACATAACTTACCCCTATAGCAAGATCCAACCAAATAACCAATGTTATTTTGAACACAGAACAATCGAGGAAGCCAGAGGCCAACATTCTGATGACGATCCTTCACTCATTGTACAAAGGATCCAGAATCATTGGTTGGGAACATGGAGACTCCCCTTCTCTACCGTCTACCACCAGGGAAAAGTTGAAGGGACGTTCAGATTGAAAGTGCCACCCGTTTTGTTGGGTTACAGCAAGGATGTGAAGCAGGTTATTGATTGATTTATGAATTATTATAACCCGAAAAAATCCCTTGATTGCCAACATCGCTATATTAATCTGATGTTTTTTGACAACATCTGTGCTGAATCTGACGTTTTTTCGTACGAAAACAACAACAAACCGATTAAATGCTTCTGTATTTCATGCATTAAACCCATTAGGAAGCTTACAAGCAATTCATATTATATATGTAAATATGTTGTCAACACCAAATTAATTCTTAGAAAAAGTTTGGGTTCGTTTTATTAACAGCGCTAGTTTCCTGTTGGGGATATAGTTGGTTTTAGAACATTCACGTACCTTTTTTCCTGTGTAACTTTCGGATTTTGATTATTTGAAAATTATAACCAATGTGTTTATTTCCTGCAAAAAGCAAATATTTATGACTTTTCCTTTGTGCAGACTATGGACCAAGGTCAAAGTGACCCTCAGTTCAGTCAACAAAGCAGCGGAACCTTTCTTACTCTCTTCATAACCCTTGACCCGATACTGAAGCCAGCCGAAGCACCGCGACCCAAATTTGAGAGCCAGGAAGACGAGGCCACTCTTAAGATGTGTAGTACGTACCTGGATGAATGCATCGGTAAATTTCCGAACCGGAATGTCAAGGCGACTGTGGTTGACCTCAAGGGGGAAGCTGTGCTCATCACGAGGTATTTGCTTGTTTTCGGTGTAGTTTGATGTAGGCTTTAATTTAAACGGTTTTCTTGTTTTTGACAAGTTAAACAAAACGTACCCTGCTTTATAAACATAGTAAAAACGTACATTTTGCTGCCGACGCTTCCAGGCATACAGCTTATACTGAAAACAGCCAGGAGAGTCATTTTTGAGTAATGGAAAACAACATGTTTGTAAACCTTTTCTGCTCCTTCGAGGCTTACTTGGCAACAAAATGTTTACCTGTATACTGTAGATAGATGAAATGCAAATCACCCTGAATGGAGATGTTACCATAAAAAGTAATCACCATGTACATATACATCTTAAGTAGTTCCCAAAAAGGCCATGGCAAAGTTTTGGTGTGTCGCTGAAGTTTAAGATCTAATATACGAACCCTGTCTATCACTATCATAACATTTCATTTCGAATTGACTGAAAATCAGAACACAAATGTAAGTAGAATGGATTTTATTCTGGTGGGACCTGCAATAATAGAGAAGACAAAACTTGGTGTGGTCCAAAAATATTCAAGAACCTATAGAGTCCAGTCGTAGACATTTTTTTTCAAAACTATTTTATATTTTCATATATTGGATTAATTCCAATCTTTGTTTAGTCCACACCATCTCCAGGTCTCATGTAATGCGAAGTAAGCCCTTCTAGCAATAACCTCCAATTCGGCCTTTACCGCCCTATAGATATGTTCATCCAATTAAACCTCCGAGCGAACTCACGGACGGATCTGATCCCCAATCTATCGGCACAGCTGAGCGAGTAGCTCGGTATGTCTCACTCATTCCATTCGTATCAGACAATGTGACGTACGCCGGCATATGCGATCTCTGGAGTACTTGCGATCAGGTAAAAGTCGTCACTTTGCTTTAATAGGGATTATTAATGTACTCGTGCCGGATGCGTTTTTGTGCGCTTAAATTATAAGCGCTTTTTATTTAAATGGAAAGCTGTTGTATTGGTTTGTTATAGAAATAGAAACGTTTCAAGTGACATGAGTTGCTTTGCTTTTAAATCGTTGTTTATTACGTATTTTGAAGCCTCGCATCGTTAAACCACAGTGTATATGTTTTATACATTGGAAAAAAAATACTCCTATTTTACCATAATTTGTCACAATTCAAATCGGTGTTTGTGGAACAACATAACGAATAACATCCGTTCGTATCTTGTCTTTCAACTTGGTGACGTCATCCATGTGAACTTCTTACGTCACAGTTCGTCCACATGTTGTCTGGCGACGAGGAAGAGCACGCAGTCCTCCTCCTAAACTTCTTCCTTTCTCTTGGAAAGAGAGCTTACCTCCTACTTGGAAGCGCAGTGCCAGAGGGAAACACAGCTTACGTTCTAACGATCGACGACATGACCAGGGTAAGTTTGGGTTTGGCTGATTTTCCGTGTATCGCAATATGTTTAAATGCCGTGAGCATTTACCATGTAGTATCATAGGCATTTACCATGTCGTATCATAAGGCATTTACCATGTAGTATCGTGACCATTTAACATGTAGTATCGTGGCCATTCAACATGTAGTATCGTGGGCATTTAACATGTAGTATCGAGGCCATTCAACATGCAGTATCGTGGGCATTCAACATGTAGTATCGTGGGCATTTAACATGTAGTATCGTGGGCATTTACCATGTAGTATCGTGGGCATTTACCATGCGGTATCGTGGCCATTTAACATGTAGTATCGTGGGTCACGGTTTAAACAACATGTAATTTGCGTTAGCAAGACTTATGTAAAGAACGTATGCGTTGGAACAGACATAGACAAATTCCTACCCCGTTCGGTCATTTAATCGAACGTTGGTATAAATTGGTGTTGCTTGAGAAAACTGTGTACTACAGTTTAATTCAATTTCATCTTCACTTTTCAGATGCACCTTTTAAACTTACTGTTGTAGGTATATGTTATTTCGCAAAAATGCATTGTCCACTTTTTGTTCACACGCGTGACCATATTGGCCGCCTGTATAATGTTTGATGCATTTCTGTCCGGTCAGTAGAAAAGTTTGCCCGCGCCTACGTAAGAACCATGGTCCTAGCAGCAGCAGGCTTGTTTAAAAACAGAGAGGTCATGTTTCCGCGGTAAAGTTGATTCTTAAGAACAAAACTCTTCTTGTTCTTAGGTTTTATAAATCTTCAAAACAAACAGTAAAGCTCGTCATGTAACTGCGTAGCAGTTTTTTAAAGCTTATTCTGTTGTTTTTTAGGCAGTTACGTTCTGGAATGCGAGCACGGGTCAACATTACGACCACAGGGACAACTTTGCACCTCTGCAAAGCATTGGAGCTCTTGTAAATGACCAGAATATCTGGTTCAATTTGCAGCCATTGGAGAAACCGGCCCGAACTCGATTCAATGTAATATAACTTCCTCTTTACCACCGTCAACATAAAAATTTTCGCCATTTTTTTGTGGTGTTTGTTTCGATTTTTTCAAGTACTTTTTGGGCGTGTAAGTCTTGTAAAACATCACCTAGTTTATAGTGAATTGTTGAAATATCGACTGTCCCACTGTTATCTCAAGACTAATCGTATCTAAAAATAAAGTACTATGCCGTTGGTAAAGATTAAAAATAACAAAAAATATGTAAACCAAACACACACTTCTCATCATGCTAAAATTTAAATACGATATTGTGACTTTTTTAGATTACAAACACGAGCGATTGGAAACCGTTCTTCAGCTCCAAGTTCCCCAACCCTGGAACACTGACCACTGTTCAACCTGATGTTCTCAATTTTGTTCCGGTTGATCTTGCCTTCATCTCCAATCTCACCGACTCCATCGAAAGAACGCTCAAAGTACTTGATTTGACGGACTTTCAATTCAAAATTTACAGAACCAAAAAGCCTAAAAAATCTTTTGCACAAAAAGTCTATGTC
This sequence comes from Ascidia mentula, assembly GCF_947561715.1. Lineage (NCBI taxonomy): Eukaryota > Metazoa > Chordata > Ascidiacea > Phlebobranchia > Ascidiidae > Ascidia > Ascidia mentula. The sequence goes on along the minus strand of NC_138568.1, from coordinate 15,004,187 downwards.
TTTCTTAGGCCGGGTCCACACCCACGCTTTGCGCCGGCGGATTCTTTGTTTGTTTTAATGTCCCGAGCGTACGCCCGCACGCCGGCGTTTAATGAAACAAACAAAGAATCCGCCGGCGCAAAGCGTGAGTGTGGACCCGGCCTTATCAATTTTATCATTCAAACTATGCTATACTATCCGTCTTTTTACAGCAAAAAATTACTCAAGATTACTCTACGCTGGTAAATAATAATAAACTGAAACAACACACGTGTCGTTGTACAAAATATTTGTTCGGTCCAAATATCGTGTTATCTGTTAATTGTGATTCAACGGTGACTTGATATCTTTGCAGGAAAAAATATCGTCATGGCGACCACGTCACGTGACCAGGTGGAATCGACATTCGAACTCGGTGTTGTTCCAGATTTTGCGACATCTCGAATCTTCCGCGGCGAGAAGGACGGCAGGTATTTTGAAGACATTACGAGTATACCGAAGCTATGTAGTGATTTATAAGCATACATAATCCAACGTTTTAATAAGTGTAAGATTGCTTTTAAATAAAATTCACTGAGATCACACGTACATGTTGGGATTTTTCACAGTCTTTGCATGATAACGTAAAGACCAAATTTAAGTCATATTTAATGTGTTCAATAATTCAAATATTTAATCTGTCTCCTTCCTCGCCCTTTTTTTCACTCAAAGACTTCGATCATTTTATCTGGTGCTGTTTTTGAAGACGCTGAAAATGTCTAAAACCAAAATAAACCGACTAATTTTGACGTTGGAAATTCATGTTTCCGTAAATATTTACACAACAAAGCACTCGCTTTTAACGACTGGATCAGCTTGGTTGTTGTTTGGAATATATATATCGCCCTGTGGGCATCTTCAGTTCCTTAGTTACAGTAAACACAATAACAAAATGATTTAAAAAGCCTCTTATTGGAATGGAATCCTGTATTCCAAACAACAGCGCAGGTTGATCATGTTGTCAAAGCTAGTGTTTTGTGTGCATATTGCCCTTACGGAAGTTACACAGCGATCGCTAGGCCAGCATCTACAGTCCATGGTTTAGATCTAAATTTTTCATTACTTGAAGTCCGTAAATATGGTTATCTTTCTCAAAAATAGTATTAATCGAATCTCAATATTGTAAAGGCGACACGAATCAGCAGTTCGAGTTGATCAAGGAGCTGGGCGAAGTTCGATTCACCGGCTTCCCAATGGACATGCCTTACACCTCTGTCGAAAACGTGATATCGGCTGTTCGTAGTACTGAAGTACACAAGATCGTCGATCCCGACGTTGAATTTTCGCTTGCCGTCTACATCCACCCCTACCCTGGCTCTGTATTAGCCGTTTGGGTTTACGTGGCTGCTATTGTGAACAAACGAAAGCACAATTTGTAACGGGGGAGGTTTTTGTATGTGGTTCTTGTTGGATGGTGCCATGCGCTGCTTTTGTATCACCGATTTCGTAGTAGTTTTATTTTTATATAGTTTTATTATTCCGACAAGATCTTAAAATATTTTTTGGTGCGTCGCTTTTTTGGACTCGCAAGTTTCACTGTGAAGTTTTAACAACATATAATTATAAACCGCTTCTGTATTACTTAATTATAATTTTGTAAAAAGTTTCTACACAAAAGAAAACAATTTGTATGACCCACGTCCGTGTATGGCAATAAATGCGGACGCTGCATAACGTTGCTTCTTTGGTGTTTATTTTAGGGAACCAGTCACCAAGTCTACCAACATTGTACAAACAAAAAGTTCGCGTTATTGTTATACCTTAGAGGTACATATTTAATGACCGACAGACTGCATTGATAGAGAAAGTTGCAATCAGTGATGTATAACATACCCGAAAATTTTTGTCTAAGCGAGAAGGTTAAAAGCAACGGTACCGAGTAATTTCGGCTGGGATTTCGTATAGCTCAGTTGGCAATTGTAGTGGGGCTGTAGATGCCCACAGTCGTGAATTCAAACCTTCCTGGGAGCCTGATTTTTTAAATCTCGCTCCAATTTGTCGAAAAAGGGGACTTTGATCCGCACAAATTTCTTTAAAGTTCGATTGTTTTCGCAACGGTTCACTGACATATCCGACAAATCTTGCTTGTATTCCAATCCATTTATACGCGCCAAGCACCAGAAAATACGCCAATTACGTTCGTATGTTTGAAAATATGTTTCTGTTTTCCATGCGAGAAAACTGGCAAGTTATGAAACTTTAACTTGTCGATGTGGTTATTTGTAGATTATTGACTTGTGGTAAAAGTTGTGGATGTTCGCATAATTCTCGAAGCTCTTCACTGGAAATGTACAAACAATGATGATATTATTTGTTGCGACAGGGTTGCTTTGTGTCAAAAATATCTGTACGTACAACGTGTCTTGCTCGATGAAGAAGAATGCTTTGTAAGTGAACAAACCATTTACACCCACTGAAAGACAAGGTACATAGCCGCCTACCTCTGTATAAAAATATCCGTCAATATAAATTTTTATTTAATTTGTGCATGTGTATATCAGTGCCACATTTTTCTAATTTGTAGCAAGCGTTTAATGCTGTTCAAACATAGCTGATCCAGCTTGGCTGCAATGCCTTGGCTGTGAAGCCTGTGAACTTATGTTCAAGTATATTAACACATTAATCTGATAGTTGCCTGCAAATTAAACTTTATTGGATCCAACTGAATAGTTGTGACAGTGGTAATCTTCTGTGTGTATATCACTTGCCTTTAAATATCAGCCAGTCGCCCACATTTACATCAGGCAGATATGCATTTTCATTGACCATGTCCATTCCAGCCATTGACGAACCATAAATAACCACATTCCTTTTCTTGCTGCTCTCGTCATCAGACTTTATGACGTTTAAGTGCTTGAGTTACATAGTTATCCAATAAAACACATGTTTATGAAGTAGAAATCATTTTGTAACATCACTAAAATGTCCATTTTGTATAGCTAAATGCATAGGATAAAATATACTTACAACTAAAGCTTCAACTTCGTAATTGAAACTTCTGAACATTCCAGTTGAAAATGCACCGAATATGCTCTCCCCCACATAGTAAGCGGTTTCTTCTAGAAAGCCACAGCCACATTTCAAACAAAATTAACGTAAAATTTATTTCATTGGCAACTTGTTGTTTCAAAATTAAACTGAGCACATTTTCCCTTGTTAACTATACTAACCCGGGGTTTGCTTCTTTGCTATTACGTTGGCAATCAGCGAAAATGCCTTAGAGGGAAAAAATCTCCCAGGCTCCGCAATAATCTCTAGTTCGCTTTCGTCAGGAAAAAACTCGTCCAGAAAATCTCGAATACCTTTCGCCATCTGAGCAAAAAAACACTAATTTGTATTGAAAATGTAACTTCCGGTAACTACACACGTAGATTTGCGTAAAAATACCTTTCTAAACGGAATGACCGTATTTTCGATTGTGCTTCCAGGGTAACCCCCGCCGATGTCGAGCAAATAGAAGTTAAAACCGACGGTTTTGGCAAAATCGAAAAGAATCCTGGCGTCGTTCACCGCTTTTCGATACGGTGCAACACTCGCGGTACATCCCCCAACGTGGAAACTTCCTCACAACACATATAAGTGTATGTAACGACTCAATAAACATTAACTTTAAAAAAACTTTCCTACCTAATTCCTACCACGGAAAGTTGAAGTTCGGCAGCTTTTCGAATGAGCAGTTTCGAATATTCGACACTCGCTCCAAACTTGTTATAGAACTTGAGTTTAGCCTTGCTGTCATCCGTTCGAATTCGCAATAAGATCCTGGATTTAATGTTGAATTACATAATCTATAGAAGTCTTTGATAAATTATGCGACTTATGGACAAACAAACACATGGTGTCTGATGTTTCGACGTTATTTTATAAAAAAAAACCTTAGTTATTTCAATGTGGAAAATAGAATGCTCTAAACTATGGTTACGTTCAAGAGAAGATTTGCACAGGTTTGAAAAGTGTGTTAATTCACCGAACATCTGGCCACAGTTTCTTTAGCTTTACGAGTTCTTCCACATTGTCCGCCGTAGTCATGGTTACACCATTGCGCCGGGCGTCAACGATGTGTGACGAAAATTTGCAAGTGCTCGCAAAAATGATTTTGTCAGGATCCACATCACACTTCAACACGCTAGTGAGCTCGTTCTGTAAACGAAAAAGGCCTTTGTCGGTTGGGAGGTAGATTCTGACACGAATAACAATAATGTGTCACAATAATAGACGACTGTTGAGTAATACTTTAACATAAATGGCGATTAGACTTTTAAAACACATGCATGAACCATTACATAGGGGCAAACCATGGGCTATGCATGTTTCTTTCAAAATCTTTCATTGTTTTAACGAAATCTACCCATAATATTCGAGGAAGTTTAAACACAAAACAAAACAAAATATAGATTTTGGAAGGGACAATAAATCATATTGTGTCCCCACTAACCAAAATATTGGGGTAATTATTCCCCTGCGCCCTGTCAGGTTTTTCGGCATTTGTTGTGTAAAAATCCGCAACGGCACTCAAAATATGTGTTGGTTACTCTACCTTGCTGGCGCAGTCAAAACCCGCTCCCAGAGCTGCCATGGTCCGTATCACTGGCAGCAGCATGTTGGCTTTGACGGCGTAGAAAGGTTTAACACGTGGAAGTTCCTGTTTCCACAACTTAAATTGTGCAAAGATAGAACCGAGATCCCCAACGTAAAAAGATTCGTCAAAATCCTGCAAGAAAGTAATGTTTGTCAACTCTTTCTACGGGAGCAATAAAATGTTTTTACTTCATGAAATCTACCTAACCAGCAACACTTCTTTCACGTGACACAAGTTAACCTTCAATTCTATTTTAAATGTTACTAGAACAACTTTGTGTCCACGCTTCTTTCTCCGGGACTTAGACTTTATCAAAGGCAACTTCATGTCCAAGTGTGACGGAAGCTTCCATCACAATAGGGTGTGATATTAGGCTACCAACCGTTCTGTGAGGCTTTTTATAAACTTGAATGCCGTAATATTGCGACGGAGGCTTCCGACCCAAAGGAAGTTGTTTATCTGATACCCTTTATGGCAGTGCTTCCCAACCTTTTTTAGTTCGCGACCCACTTTTAATGCAAGTTTTATTGTGCGACCCACAATGAGATATGACCAAACGAATAAAAAACAATTATAATGCAATAATTTCGTGATTTATTAGAAAACTGTAACATTTGGAAAAGAAAAAAAGACACACCTGAAATAGCTTCGCGACCCACTGGTTGGGAAGCACTGCTTTAGGGCATCGTTTAGTTATACTTGGATACGAAGTTGCCTTTGACAAAGTCTATGTTTTCGTACTAAACCGGTGTTAATGATAAACAACAATGTTTCTATGTCCCCGCGGTATACAACAACTTGTTGTAACTGTTGTGCCTCCCGATGTGTGTTTTTTGTACCCGTCACGTGATTTTACAAGCGGTGTTAGCGTGTCCTTTTTTCTTTTTGGTGCTTAGCATGTTGTTTGGTATAACGTTTAAATTCTAATGAAGTCTCGCTGTACAGCAAACGAAACTACAGAGAAATAAACTACGCTCAGTTTGGCCAGAAGATCAGTTCTATTATAAATTGCGGCATACATTTGTCGTCACTGATTAGAAAGATAATTAGAGATTTCTCCGGGTAAAGCGTAGTAAAACATGCCTTTATTTAACTGCATGCCAAAACTGACCGTTTGGCTTGTTTGCCGTTTTGACAGTGTCCACACATTATCACTGTACAAACAGTGTCCATATGTAGCCAAACCATCAGGTTATTATCTCGGACAACACAATTATATCGTTAGCGTACAAACGACGATTTTTACTATACCAACCTCGGCACTTTTGACTGCACAAATAGTTCGCTTGGCGAAGCTGTCGATAGACGTTCCGCTGTCCACAACAAATAGTTTTTGTGGCCTCGGGCTGAACACTAACCCTGTTTACATGGCCAAGTCGACTTGAGCATCAAGTCGACTCGTGACCGGGTCACGTGATTTTCAAATTCGACGCGCGAAAACGACGAATTTACATGGGGCTTTTAAGTCAGCTTAAGTTAAGCTGTCTCGGGCTGACAGGCTGTAAATTCAGACTCTGTACTAAATAAATTATCAATATTTCTAACCTAGGCATGCAGAGAAAAGTTATTGGCAGTTAGTTTACGCAAATTGGTCCTTGATTATAATGTGAGTTTACTTTTCCAGATATAATAGATGATTTAACTAGAAAGCCTGCTGCAACCCATATTTTTTTAATTTCTGATTAAACTAAAAGGCTGCATTTTCCTGGAATGTGTTCACAACAACACCATGGTAAGAGTATTCAAGTGAAAATTTCATGTTTAGTAGTATTAATTATCTCTGTCCTTCTTCACAGGATCCTTTTCAGAAGCTGTCTAATCCCGTAATCCCATGTACAATTGAGTGTCAGAAAAGACTGAATGGAATGTTTCATACCAGCCCAATGTTAATTAATTTGAAACAAATATACAGAAGATGTGATAGTTACATAATATAAACTTGTGTCAAACAAAAAAGGTTTACATAAGCCTGCTTTTGTATTTTATGGTTGATTGTTGTTCACATAATCCTTGCATAAATAAGATGCAGTAGCCTAAATATGAATAAACAACCAGTTTGCATTGACTTGTTATATTATAGCACATCCAGCAGCAAATGAAAACAGTTAACACAAGTGCATTCTTCTTTCAAGCAAGTGTCAGCATTCCTGCAATGCATTTGTTTCCTTCAGGTCTCCAAAATGCAACTTAGGTCCTCAAAACGAATGTTGCTTTTTTGTATCTTGATGCTTGTACAATTTATTTAACACTTGCGCAGTATTTATCAAAATTAACTCGAGTAAGCACATCCTTCTCGCCCCTGCAGCATAGAGCATAGTTGTACTAGAACTAGTTTATTACTTTTAAGGTTTATTGTAAACAGCAAACCCTCAACGCACAACCTCATAAACAAATTACCTAATCCTAACTTCTTCGCGGCACTTGTCGCAACTGGGTTTAAGCTGACTTAATCGCTTAAGCTGTCCCGTAAACCACTCTCCGCGTTAGATCGAAGGCCGAGACGGCTTAAGACGCTTGCCTTTTTCTCTTCGCCGAAAACGAGAGAGTCGGATCGGGGAGTCAGCTTCGAAGCCATCTTAAACCGTCATGTAAACGGGGTTACTGGCTCGGCGAAGTGCGAACTTTCATCAACGTATTTCGAAGTCATGACTTAATCTTTACTCTCTAACCTTTCCTAAATATTCATTGATAGGTTGTCACTCCTTTGCTACACTATATGTTCAGAAATCACGTTGAAGGAAAGTGCTCCGCAATCGCATTGACGCAAGACTTCTGTTGTCCTGCTACCCAGAAACGAAAAAAGGGAGTCATGGAAAACGCGGACTTCGCTCAAAACCGTTTCTGGCGCATATTGGCGTGTCGCGTGTCGCTTCTCGCATCTACCTGTACGGTTCTTTTTGTTCAAATACGTTGTTGAGCAAAAAAAAATATGTGAAAAACATCTGACAGTCGATTTGAACATATATAACTGATTCCCGAACTCATATAAAGTTTCGCACTATGTAACATGCAGTAATTTAACTCGGCTTACATTTTCACATGACCAGTGCAGAGGAAATGATTCAGCGAAGCATTATGTGAATTATGATTACGTGCTGTTACCTGGTCATTTACACTGTATGCTAAAGTTCTCTTGCTTATTTAAATAAGTTCTGCTTTTAAATTAACACTAAGCCTTCAGTTTAACTAAATGACATTTGATTTTGAAGTGTCCAAATTTAAGATTTTTGCAAGCACTTCTCCTGTTTGAGGCCAGCTATACCCGCTGTTTGCTGCAACTTCCATGAGTTATTCCGTGAGCTACATACAGATAATCACTGTTTCGACCTAAAAGGTCACACCAAGCTGCACTAATGAGACCATGCAGGTCGAAACAGTGGCCATCTGTATGTTGCTCCCAGAATTTAAAATAATGGCGACTCGATGCCAATTTACATGAACAATGTAAATAAAACTGCTGAGAAGAAGAGAAGATCTTTGAAATAACAAAATATTGGTCACTTCTTTATGTTGATTGCTCTTCGTGAAAAATTAAAGAGAAAAATAAGCGCGATAACATTTCCATGGTGCACACAAAGAAAGTATGTAAGATGAACAAATAAGAGATACATGAAAGTAAAAGCGAGGCCGAAATCACTAATACAAGAGCGAATAACAAAAACAAAATAACAAAGTTCAATTTCTACAAGCACTCAAAACGTAACAGTAAATAGTTGCAGTAAATTCTACGCAACAGCGGAACCCGATTTGTAAACTACCACATGTAAGTGTTGAGTGCTGTAACGATGCAACTGATTACTGTGAATATTACTACCGATGTTGGCATCGTTGCATCTGAAACCAAAACAATTTTAGTGACAAGTTTGAATTGGGTCAAGTTTATGTTGAGTCAGTTAAGAAGAAAACCAAACAACATGAACCAGGCTGACTTCTGTACCAGAATATTTTACTTCACGCGCTTGTTTTATAACACAGTGTGTCAATCCTAATTTGGGCATGGAAATAAAAACTACACAGTAACCAGGTAAGATATTACAACAAAACGTATGAAGGTTTTGATGGTGTGTACATACCACAGGTCAATTCATCCGTCGGTAGTGAATTGCCATAAGCGCAGTAGCACTTGTAGTCGCTGCTAGTGCCAGTAACGTATCCCAGACCTTCGTATTGCTAAATAACAATTACAGCGTAATCGGGAGAAACAAGGTGCGGACTGCTGAAATAGAAGATGTATTTTATTCCGCAACAAAACTTACGAATGTGTCGAAGACTCCCTTAGCATTTAAATCATCATCTTCAATAACAGGGCAAGGCTCGCAAACAGATTGAGCATCGTAAGCTTTCAGGTAAATCTGTTGAAATTTAGTGTTGTTTTAGCATATTTTGAAGACCAATGTTATATGCGGCAGCCGTGAAAGTAAAAAAAATCTTACTATTAAATTTGTACTGTCAATGTTTTGAACAATATTGCACAGTCTCTTTATTACCAAAGTTAAAAAAAATGTAATGAAATTATGATGCACGCAATTGTTGGTGAAAAACATTCATTTTACCTTAACAGCGTTGCGGCTTACTTTAACACCTGTTCGCGCAATGAAATCCTAGCGCGTAAAGGTTATTTGAAATGCATTGATTCTTGAACTATATACACGTATATCTTTTGGGTATTTTAGCACAACTATTTAGTGCATATCGCTTTGCATGTTCATTGCTCATTTTAAATCAGACAACCTACGTCAATAGCTTGGTCAATGAAGTTGGCAACGTTTTGTTGCCGTGTCCTGTTGCTAAACGGGATGGATTTAGACGACATGAGTCTGCGAAAAAACGACATTCATAGACATACAAATTTCAAAAAACTAGACCAACATTCGTACTTGGATATTCTTTGCAGTCTGAACTGGTTGGTGTTGAGAACTTGGCCGTTTGGAATCGTTTGAACCCATGCGTCCCACGTCGATTTCCTGTGAAAAAACATTGCCGATTACAGAAAATTCGATTCTATTATGACTTCAAATATTAAAAACTTGAGATTTAAACCATAGACTGCAGATGCTGGCCTAGCAATACCTTCTGTAATGGCAATATGCACGCAAAAAGCACTATAGCTTTTATTTAGTGTTATTGTTTTTCCGAAGCTTTTTTAAATCTTTTTTTTATTAAAAATGCACTGATCTTCTGGCATAAACGTACTGTATTTTTACGACGTTTCGTCTGCCATGCGGCGAGACTTCATCAGGTATGACGCAACAAGTGAAACACACGCAGGGGCACGAAAGAAAAAGAAAAAAGGGAGAACGTTGACGCCGCTTGTCAACTCACGTGCTAGAGGCAGAGGCACCTCTACTGAAAATACTGTATTTTTACGCATGGCAGACGAAACGTCGTAAAAATACAGTACGTTTATGCCAGAAGATTAGTACATTTTTAGTTGCAATAAGCCTGGCAGCAACAGGAATTTCATTTTATTATTGTGTTTACTGTAAGGAACTGATGACGGCCACAAGGCAAACTAGGCTGATCCTGTTCAAAAGCTAGTGTTTTCTGTTCAAAAGCTAGTGATATTCTATAAAACTCCCCAAAAATTAAAAATCTGTTTGTGATGGTGCAAAATTATTGACAACAGTAAATCCTATATGATCCCAACTGCAATAATAATTCGTATTGTAAAGATCTTTCTCCCAAAGTTACTTTCAAACGCCCCAAAATAAGTTTACAATGTGTTTCTCAATTTGAAAACTCACGAAAATGAGAATTTAAGGTCGGATGCAGTGCTGATGCTTCCGCCGCGAACAAGAACAGATTTGTCAACTGCCTCATCTTGCAAGAAAGTTGTTGTCGTAGCTGAAACAAAAATATGACGTTTACAAAAAAGTCACTTTTAAAACGATTTTTTCTTGCTGATTATACTTGTTACACTAGGTGTCGTTAGAGAAGAGGTGTTGTGTGTGTGTGTGTGTGTGTGTGTGTGTGTGTGTGTGTGTGTGTGTGTGTGTGTGTGTGTGTGTGTGTGTGTGTGTGTGTGTGTGTGTGTGTGTGTGTGTGTGTGTGTGTGTGTGTGTGTGTGTGTGTGTGTGTGTGTGTGTGTGTGTGTGTGTGTGTGTGTGTGTGTGTGTGTGTGTGTGTGTGTGTGTGTGTGTGTGTGTGTGTGTGTGTGTGTGTGTACTCACTCGCCGTCTTTGATTGACAATTTGATGTAAACGAAGAGGTGTTGGGGCTCAGGTTGTAATAGAAACTTTGTCTCGTACAATCACCAAGGTTGGTTTGCCACGCCTGGCTGCTGTAATCTTTGTAAGTGTCACCATCGAGGAAACATCTGAAAAAGTAAAAGAGTCCAGGTTTGTTATGCAACTGAGAAATACCTTGTTTTCTCATCGGTGCGTATTTTTTCGGTGAATATTTGAGAGCTTAATGAAACAGATTACCACATTAGTATTTAACACATGTGGCACAAGTATTACACTGGGGGGAATTAATTTTTATATATATAGATATTGTAACTTGTGCCGAAATGATCACAATTGGTCTTAATTGCGCAAAGGTTGCTTGCAGTTACACTAAAGAGGACATTCACAAAAGCAAGCCTGGCACATTGAAATGACCGCGCAGTGGTTCTTAACATTTCTTGTATTTTTACAAATTATCGTTCTTTTCGAATCACCAACTAAATAATCTTTTTTTTATTATTTACCCTTTAGAGCTCAACGGGAAAAAAATAATGTAAAGCGTTTTGTTATATTTCAGGAAAATAATTTAAGATGTTTTACCGTTAAACCCTATTTCCTGGTGGGGTTCCCTGTGACCCATTGAGCTGTGGAGGATACACAAAGAAAAAATCTGTGACAATATTGATTGTGTTTCTAAGAAACAAGTATATACGTGATGGATCATGCATGCACTTGTCGGGAAGGTGCTTGGATACAACATCCCCATTACATCAAGAAAAACATAATCTCAATTAGTGACTGTCCACGAGGAACGGTACATAAGTATGTGGCGTATGTGCCAACGACTAATGGCTTTTTTACCTCGAGTAAATATATGCCTCTTGATATTCGCCTCCGAGTTTGCCCTCAGAGACGTAATGAGTTCCGTACTCTCTCACAAGTCCCATGTATTGTGAGTAGCTGAACTCGTTGTATGGAAGTTTCATCACTTGAGAAATGAAGGCAGTACTCAGTTCAATATCACTCGGATTTATGAGTGTAGCCTGAAACCATAACGAATAGAAATCGAAATAAAAATGAGCGTTTCATTTCCTCGCATTTGTATTCGCATGGATATAGCGATGGTATATTGTATGATGTAACGGCCGATGCCCCAGATAAGGTATTTGTGGATTCCAGGCAATGTTTTAGGCTCTATTTTCATTTAATCACTAGGAAATTGAAGTTACAGCTTTAAAGTGTTTTAAGGTACACTTCACATCTAATTTGATTCAACAAGTCTACATAGATGGGCGAACCACTTTTGAAGTTAGTTTAGATTTTCAAAGCTGTTGTTGCCACAACGATTAAAAAAAAAGTTACTGAACGGATTAGTGCAACTATAGTGAATCATATTTTAACAATATTCCTTGTATAAGAATTAAAATGCATTTTAACTCTCATTTTATTGCAGGTACTTTTCGTCACGTAACACAAAAGAATTCCCGATTCTATTTAAGGACGGTTTATTTATCCAGTCGTAAAAGTCATTCCCAATTCAGGCACGTAAACTTTTCCAACTACCAACTTTAAAGCCTAACGATGGTGTAAATCCTTGCTTAAGCATATTTGCTGTGTTTTTAACTAGTTTCTTTTTTTGAAAACATAGCACGTAATTTGTACACTTCTTACCTCTGCTGTGCTAACGAACGTCGTCTGTCTGGCGTAAGCTCGCTCGTTTGTGGTTGAGATTTCATATTTCACCATGGATTGAGTCAGCGAGCTTTGAGTGAGCCCGGTCAAGCCTGTAAGATCAAGCAGGCTTCCACCAAAGTTAAGATTGTACATCAGAGCATTTTGGGTGTAATTCAATACATCAGCAGAACTTCCCAGTACCTAGAAAGAAACACGGCACCATGAAAGTTTACAACCAGCTTTAGAAATGTGTTTAATATACTTGGGGGAAATAGAATAAGATTACTACTGCTTGTGAAGGCAATGTATCCACATATCACGGTTATTGGAAGCAAAATTTCAGTCACTTTAACCCAATTTAACACGCATAATTTTCCATTCTACTATATGACCATCTGATTTCAAATATATGGAATATATGCATTGGATACACTCTACATTGCCAATAACCAAAAAGATCTTACAAATCCAATCTTTACATTAACCTGGTATTTCCAGCTTTAGCAAGCGATGGGGAATTCTACTGTTTGCTAGACGTGTTACTGATTAATTACAAAGCACACACGCAACACCATATGGGGTGAGAGGAAACACAAAGCCAGGCTAAGTGAGTGCCCGGCAACCCTAAAAATGTTGCATCTAACATGGTTCATTTGAACATCAAACACTCTTGGTTATTTAGTTCAATGTCGTTTCCAAACCTATATATTTTTTGCCGGGGTATGCGCTAACGAAATGACTATCACGACCAAATAAGGCAGTGTTAAGTGGATTCTTGTGCTATGGTTTCAAATCCTCGTCGGTAACTATTTAGTTTTTGGACAAGTGCAAATTTAAACATGTAATTATACTCTACAAATGCTGGTGTTTTAGGTCAATGTTGTAAATTGTTTGTGGATTTGGTCTCAGCCCTTGACTCTATTTATGAGGTGACCCTGGTTACCCAACCTGTTAGCACCTTTAAAAATTGCCGGATAATTTTGTATTACAAATTTATAACCAGCACGCAAATTTTTTTTTATAGTTATAATCAAGTTTTTTGGTTTCCTTGGTTGGGCATTTTTCACGCAAACCAGAGATTGTCTTTTTTGCATTTTCAAAGTGCAGAGACCTCTGGTTTGACCCTTTAGATATCACGACTCGCGTTTTAAGGAGAAATGAGGCCTTACCGCAACTGGGCTCATCACAACATCATATATTTGTCGATATGAGGCGATGTTTTTTGGTATCCGGTAATAGGTGTCGGTCATGCCGCTGATGAGAGAACGGCGACAAGATCCGTGCGGAGACATTGAAAGTACGTCACTGCGGAATTCGCCTGGTAAAGTATTTTTTACTGTTATTTGATGTTAAACTTAGTCATTCAAGAAAGACAGCAAACACATGTTAATGCTCTCATATTTAACGATAGATGGAGTTTGTTTGCATTTCAACACAATTCTTCATGGGAAAAGTTCACTTGTATCCTTTCACTACACTACAGATTTGGGAATTATTTTCGAAGGATTCAACGTTTTGTATTTAAAGTTCAATTAATTGCATCAGTTTAAACTGTTGTGGCGTCATATCACATCTCGTTGCGTTAACAAAACCTCCTGTTAAAGCTAGTTTTCCACGAAATGTTTCAAGTCGAATCAACAGAAAGTCTGCTGTTGGTGAAGAAACGCGTTTGTCTGGAGAACGTCAAGCAGAACTTTAAACGAGGTATTCACCTGTCAAAATATCGAACCCGGCTCCATACTCCTCGATGCCAGGAATACCAGTCAAAAATCTTTCACCTATCGGGGTAGCACTACCGGTTCCGGGTTCTTGGTTTAAACCGCACACGTATTTACCCATCTGAAAGCACAAAACGCCTCTGTGAGACATATTACACATCTTGCCATGCGTCTATATATTAAAAACAGTTTAATGTCATCAAAGTGCTCAGTTTCAAGTTGCTGCGATCGAATACAGCAAGGCGTGATTTTCTTTAAAAATTTGATTGTGCAAGCACCAAAGAAAATCATTTGATCACAGCATCAACTTTAAAACGCCGATCATGCTGGTTCACAAGGTAGTTTAATTTTAACGTTTAAGAAATGACACTACTGGGCAAAATTTTTAACTTACGAGCCAGAAATTACCAAAAATTTGACAAGCAGTCACGTGAGTAAAAGTGAAAAAAGGGGTGTTTACATTAAATACTGTAACCGACAAGCAAAGTAATGTGAATTAAAATTACATTGAACTGCCTCATAACCAGTTTTTTGACAGCAGTTAAACTTAGCACTGAGTTTATTTCAAACCCTTGAGGGCCAAATTAGACCCGCGGTCGCCGTTTGCCCATGTCTGGTGCAACGTCTGAAACTGCAATTGGAACGTTTTTATACTCACGTTCAAAGCACACTCTGATCTAATCGGATATTCATCACTGGCATCTCCGCAATCATCGTCACCGTTGCATTTGTATAGTGGATTAATACACCTCCCGTTCGCACAGTGAAACATTCCCGAGCAATCTGACAAAAATGACGTTTAAGAAATGCAAGCTAACACTACCAACTTCTGTAATAAATCCTAGTGGTTTGTTTCGCAAGGTTTTAAATTGATATGTATATATATTTACTAGCGAAACACAAAGTTCTCCGGATTTATCTCAAAAGTTGTTAAAATTATGTGCTTCTTGGATATCAGGAGATTATGATAATGTAGACAAAAGATAACGTTTACCAGATAAGTTCATTGAAACCGATAAATCGGGTATAACGTCATCAGTATAATTGTTACACGGTTGTGTTTGGGTTTCCCAAACCGAATTCGTGACCGCACAGGAACAATTTGAATTCGCTGATGCCGGTGTCATGTTGAACACCCTTTCCTAGAAATAGCGAACAAAATGTTGCTTTCTGTGTCATATATCATTCATGCCGCCACAAGACCTACCATAAAACCAAGAGTGTCGGAACTTGTTCCGGGAAAACAAGCTGACCATTCAGTCCATTGACCAGTGCATGTTTCGTTACACTGCGCGGTTACTGTTGCAGAAGAAAAGAGTATGATTACAAAACGTATAGTGCTGCAAATTAATTTTTAACCAGCCAAAATGAGGATTGGCCAATTAAGTCACTTTTTTGCAAAACGTTTCAAAAAGATATGGGGCTAATGTATTGATAAGTGGGACAAAACTGGATTGCTTGCAAAACATTTGTGGGCAAACGAATGACTATAAAATCGTATTTAGATTTATCATCATGATTAAAAATCAGATACCTACCTGTGCCAATGAAGAGAGCGAGACAAAGAAACGAAATCTGTGAAAAATGTAGCAGTTAAAAACCGAGCACGCGTGAAAGAGTTTCTTATGGACAATCACAAACTTCTACCACACCCGTTTCGGCATAGACGCATTGTGACGTAATAACTACTATTCTTCCCACTAAAGCTGTATGTTTTCTGTTCTCTCGGATGCAAGGCTGACAATTGTCGCAGTTTGAGGTAAGTCAGCGAAATATGGGCATAATTTACTGCCAGGTATGTGCTGTTGCATTTGTACCCGGATCGTGATACTAGTTAACAATATTTTATTTGAATAAGGTTTATTTGAATAACCTTTAATAGTTTAGATCACAATAATGTTGAAATTGCTGGAATGTCTGCTCGATCATGCTTGTAAATAAAGTTCATGTTAAATTAAGACCGACCTCATTCTACCAGTTGGAGAACTGAAAGGTTGGCATGGCAATAGTGTTGCATTCTACAGTTATTATTCATGTATTGTTGAATGAAAACCGTCATATTTTGAAAGAATTTACAAATTGGAAAGTTATTGTGGGTACTTTCAATGACATTGGCTTGTGCTTAACACGTTTTCCACAACTGGAAAAACGAAAGTGTTCTTATTACATCGTCACGAATTTATGACAAAGAGATTCTCAGTTTGTCTGAGTTCGGTTCAATTCTATTGGATTCTCAGCACCGAAATGTAGCAACCGGCCACAGGGTCAATATTTACCAGCTTGCGACTGGCAAATATCACTTAGTCCTGCAGCGGCCCAAGCGACTTTTTTTCCGTGATAAATTGCAGCGTGGAATTTGGTTTGGTCAGCTTCGGCTACTGAAGGTTTTAAATATCTGATCATCGTCATCTTCCTATTTACTCCGCTCGCGTAACATTATCGAAGATTTCTGAACAAACTGACGTAGACAGGAGGCTGCGGGGTCCGCCCAACCGCAAACAATCGTGCCGAGGTTCCGTTTATGTTTTTAATGAGTCACGTTATAACAACCAGATGAACTTTGTCGCATGTTTACCTGTTTTTAACGTTCTTGTATTCGCATACTTTCGGTCGGAAATAGGTATGCACTTATAAGACACTTTGGGCTGTGTTAAAAAGACCAAATGCACGCAAGGTCATCTTGTCAACATACAAACTTTAAGCACGGCTCTGTTTCGTTGCGCAATATACCATCACCAATTCCGACATCAGGCAAAATACTGAACCAATACAGCAACGATAAGGCTAATGTGTTTGTAAGCAGAGATGATAAATTAAACGTTGCTTACCTTGGAAATCATGATTCCTGAACAAAATACAATTACGAACACAAAAATCTAACACTAAAGGAGAAACAAATGACATTATGACATTATTACAATATCACGGCAAAAGGGTTGTATTTATACAAATGAACGTCTTATCCGATGGAAGCAGTTATATCATATGTGTCGTAGCAAATGGGTGCTTGACTTGATAACCTCCAAGGTTATATTGCTGATGTCCAAGCCGTTTTAACTTTCACACATGTTTTCACATGTGTTACTTACGCAAAATACATGAATCTTTTTTATTTGCATGACACAAATAACAAACCTGAAGCTAAGTTCACTGCTAACTAAAGTATCGGTTGTACCATCAACCATTCTCGATAAATGAATCGTAATATTCATGTCAATTGCACCACAATTGCGACAAACCCAAAGTTTAACAGTAATGCCGAAAAATGATACTTTACCGTTTTGGGTTAACTGACAGAGAGTTGGTTTAACTGTATAGAATGGGCTGCTGCTGTTTCAACGCTACAACAAACAAAACTTTTTCATACACTCAATTACAAGGCTATTATCTGACCTTAACATATCCTGCTAAACCTTAACCCAAACTAATTCGGTTTCAGTGGATAATGTCTGTTGTCCCATGGTATTCCCTCCTATTGTCTTATGAACCCTCGAGCTTTCAGACAACCAGGCCGTCAGAATTTAATTAATGTTTTACCAAGCACGCGAAATATTGCGCAGCACTCCGTCGGGTAACGGTCGTTACGTCATTACCGCTTAGTTTGCTCTGCGACTTTTACGTGCGTCACACGTTTGCCCAAGAATGGTATTGACAAACTTGTCCGAAATAATGGTAAATCACACATAGCAAACAGGGGAATGAATGTCAATGTTAAAATGCTGGGGGCAGAAGACAGCTTCGTGGAAGTATAAGTTACCACCTTTTTGGACAAGTTTGTCAATACCATTCTTGGCCAAACGTGTGACGCACGTTTGTATTACCACCGTATATATAAACGTGCGTCACACGTTTGTCCAAGAATGGTATCATTATTATTCATTTTCTATTGTACAAGATTATTTTAAAGTTTGTACATTAATTTTACCCATTTCATAACGAGATAAAGTGCACACTCTTGATTGCGAAACACAACAAAATTTTCCCGGTAACATCTGTATGGCAATATATATTAAATCAAAAGTCGATTGAAGACACGTTAACTTTTGACCTAAGGACAATTTGCCTGTCCCAAAAAGTACACACTTACAATGTAGCCCAACCCCCACTTCAACAACGCATCATCTCATTCGAAAATCGAGTAAGACAACAAAATGTAACTGTCCTTACTTAGAGAAGGCACATGTTTGGTCAAACCGAGGTCACTTGGCTAAATAGAAGAAAATATAGGATTTTCTTCAAAAATTACAAGCATAAACGAAGCAATTTTGTAATATTCTAGGTTTTAATTTGTTCTTTTCGGTTATTAATTTGACGCAAAATCAAACAGTGGTATACAAAGCAAAGGTCCAAAATAAAGAATAGAGCTAAAGTCAAATAAAGTAAACTTTATTTAGAGTTATGCAATCATCGCTTTTAATAAAAATATGTCATATTAATAACTGTCTCAGCAAGACGTATATTTCGTAACATACAATCATGTAAAGTATGGAAGTGTATGTTAGCTCTCTGGCGCACTTGCGTGGCTGTTTGTATTTCCTCACCAAAAAATGGCGTAAGATGAAAGAATGGATTTCTTGTAAATCTTCAATCCATTGAATCGCTGTCGCTCGTAATGTGGTAGGTAAATACGTTTTTTTCACATATTTAGACGTCGATAAGTACAGAAATCACCAAACTTTCCGTATAGAAATCACCAATCTTTTGGATATAAGTTTTGTATTATATACCTATAGTTTGTTATGACATCGTAGTTAAACTTGAATATTTGAATAAGTGATACTGATGATGCCAAATTATAAGCGAATTATAGGCCATATATAAAAAACAACAAAGAGACGAAGGACTTAGGTTTTCTCTTATATAACTTGTTAAAAAATCAGATACCAAGTCTTTGTTGTCATAAAACTGTCGGGAGATTCCCATACATGTGAGTTCTATTAAACTTGAATACGAAGATTTTTAAACAAAATGGAGCCAATATTATGAATTGTGTAAGCTGCATGCAGATGGCCACTGTTTCGACCTAAAGGTCTCATATGATTATTGTTATACACGGACCGGACGGCACTGTTGGTTGAGCATTTCTTGGCCGTAGTGTTTCAATCTTCTTTGCTCCGTAAAGTTGCACCTAGTTTGGTGACCAACGGATGACGGTGACTGTATAGTCACCACAAAGTGGAAGTCTGTGCTTGGTCGTTTGGTCAGTAAAGTCGTCTGATGTCACGCCAGCTGCACTGATGAGACCCGAAACAGTGGCCATCTGCTGTATGCAGCTTACAATAAGATTTTTTTTTTTCCATTTTTACAGAAACAAAAAATGTCTTCAATTGCATTGCGTAACCACAAGCACCTATTGCGCAATTCACTTTAGATGCGCCAACACCATGTCAAGCCAAATGCACCGCGCCGCCTGTGCGCAACTCAAAACAGTTTGTGCAGCATAAACGGTCAACATAAGTCGGCTACATAAACTTTGAGTCCCGTGAAACACAATATTTGATGGAACGAGGGTGTGAACAACCCAATAGGACAACTTTGGTGTAGGATAATCTCCGCCCCAAACGTGCAACGCGAACATGTAAACCAACAATCTACAAGTTTCGCCTACAAGCTGTTCGAAATTCAGGCGCGTGTGGCTCCAGAGGCGCCCTGGGGGTCCGACAATCCCTTTGCCAAACGCTCGACGTCTTTTTCCTGTTCAGTGCGAGAAACAATGCGTTCGGGTGATCGTACTCCGGGCCTGATGATAGCTGATATAGCTAACAACACGAGACTATAACTAACGTGGAAAAGGGTTGCGAGTTTGTTTGTGAGGGCGGAATTAAGGCTGCTACAAAGTTAAGCTTGAAGCTAAAGTTTGGCGAAAATAAATTGCAGATGCAGGAATGTGAAACCCTATCATTTATTTCTTATAGCTAAACAGATATTCACGTTCAGTATTCTAAAGTTCTAGCGGCTTTTCTGTAGCTGTATGTTGTCAAAAGTGGTGCCGTGAAACATTGTTGCATTACATGCCTTAAGTTTGTCGCCAATTTAGGCTCTATTAAAACGCCAAAAAAAGGAAATATCGTGTTAACATTATATTTGTTTCCAAGGTAGTTTGATTTTAAAACGACAATTACGTCAAATTTATTGCCGAAGTGATTTGACTTCCAAATGCGGAGAGGAACTTTGCTTCAACTTTGTGTGTGGTTTGGAGTTATTTCTTGCGTCGTAGGGACTGAAGATTATCCTGTGAAAGGTAAGGCCCTTTTTTTCCAAAATATATTTTACAATAATTATTGCTGTTTTACTTCTTGTTTCACATGTTCTGGGAGTAAAAATGTAGGCACAATTAAATTTGTGTATGCTCAATAAAGTTTTAGCTGTGTTTATTTTACAATTGATGCATACGTTACGATTTACAAGTAATTAACCCGAATCTTTCAGATAACTGTATTGATTGTTTTTCAACACATGACCGTTTGTACATCCGAATGTACTTATCAGTAAAGGCTGTACCATTAAACATTACAAATATCACCTTTGTAAGTAAGCAAGGCCCATAGCATATGTCTCATTTAATCAACTAAAAATTTACCTCAGATTTTAGACGTTAAATAACTGGGTCAACTTCAGGTTTGAAAATATGTAGTATCACACATAATAACGTTCATACGTGTAACCAGAGCTGGTAAACAAGTCTATACGGAATTTCAATCAAAATGTAGAAGGTATTGTTGCTTGCAAGCATGTAGGGTCAGGAAACGTGTGACTTCCTATGTACAGAGGTATATGCTGTACTTATTGTTGTGATCATAGGACGTGGCATATTGCGTGTGCACGGTACAGGGGCTAGCTTCGTCACCAGAATTACACACATGCCTTGCCTTGAAGTTGTTTTCTTTTCCTAATGAGATGATGGCTGTGAATTTTTATTCCTTCTTGTTTGCATAAGAGTTTTCCAGAATTGTGTCGCAATTTTCGGGATTTGTTTTGTGATTAAAAATATCCTATTTGGTAAACGTGCAACCATGAAATGTGATAACCGTGATTATAAAATACTAAACAAAATGTTGATTTGTAATGTGTTTGGTTTAAGATATGAAGAAACGCTTCTATCTGCTTTCCAATGCACGCTCAAGGAAAAGTCGTCCCGCTGCAAACTAGCACATTTACAAGTCCAAATTTAAAACCAAGAAGTTGTAACTTAACCCCTCAAAAAAAACTTGATATTCACTTAACGCGAAGCTGCTTCAATAATCGTGCAGCCTTAACACAACCCCATTTTCAAGCAATCAGATGCGGCATATATATATAGCGGAGGCGTTGACTCGAAACAAGTCATTAAGGCTTCAAATTGCAATCGTCAACCGGACTGCGGGGTAAAGTTTTTCGCGCTCAAGCAGAAACCCGAGCGCTGAAGTCGACATTTTGCCGGCAGCCCGACAGCTTTGACAGCGCGTCGACGCGCGAGTTCCAACGGGGAGGGATCAAGTCTTCTTGTGGCCGCGCTCGCGTTGTGTATGAGGAACTTCAGAGCAATTAGGTCCTTAATGTTTCTATTGCATGTTAAATGTCGAAATAGCGACTCCGTGGGCAGGTCTGATTCCAACCTATAACCACTATTGCCCCCCCGCTGTCAAAACAAGCA
Organism: Ascidia mentula; assembly: GCF_947561715.1. Taxonomy (NCBI): domain Eukaryota; kingdom Metazoa; phylum Chordata; class Ascidiacea; order Phlebobranchia; family Ascidiidae; genus Ascidia; species Ascidia mentula. The sequence continues at coordinate 14,982,398 of NC_138568.1, read as the reverse complement.
GGGTAAGTGCACGTGATAGCTGCGGAAAACCATATGACCAATATGTAATATATGTACATCTTGTCATCAATTAGTTGATCGATTAAAAGACATTCAATGATCCGTGCAATAAATAGTTAGTAAAATTTGACTATGAAATTATCCAAGCTAAGCGTAATACTGGTTCCTTAAATCAGTTTCATACTACCTCAATCGTAACACGAAACAGAAAAGTTTCACCGTATTTGTTTCATTGCGGGAGGGCAATTTTTAGTATCGTTTGCACGCAACTTGGATTCGTTTCTCGGCTGGTTGGTACAACGTTTTGTGTGGTGTAAGGGTCATTGGGAAGAACGCACAACATTTCCAGCTGCATCACAACGAATGAGATAATGTGCTGCAAAGAACCGTGTTTATTCTTTTGGGTCATGCGATTATTTTTGTTATAGGACAATCCCCGCTCGAATTTCTTGGACTCTTCCAGAAAACTGCAGCTGTTCTTCATTGTTTGAAGCTGCCCTGTCAGAGCGTTAGTGTCGAGTACTGGTGGATTTTTCAGAACTCGAATCAATCAAGGGTAAGCTGGGCTGTATTCCAATCAAGGGCAGTAATTTATGCAAATTTCGTGGAAATGTAGCATTCTATACAACTTCCAACTAGTGTAATTGCGCGTATTGCTTCGAATTGTTCAGGACCGAAAATATCCATGCTAGAAAATATTTCTCAGGTTTATAGTGGTAGTTTTTCGACCAAGCGACATGTTGATTTATTGGATCTGTCCGGCTCTTGGAGCTCCGATGTGTTCCGAATCTGTTTCCGGCTGCAAGGCACCGCGCATAAATGTTACAGCGCGCAAAACGCTTCAACAGGTACGTCACAAAATAGTACATAGGATTCATTACAGAAGCTCAGGAAGATGTAAAAAATGGAGTTAGTTTTGCCACAATGCTGTTTTGGAAGTAAAATACAAATATACCAATAGAACCCAGCATCAGTCGGGACAATGTGACTTATCCAGCTTGGCTGCAATGCCTGGGCGTCAAAGCCTGTTAACCTAATAGTCTCGATACGATAGCTGTGATTGCTGAGTAAAAACCTGCGCAATGAAGTGATCCTGCCAATTGTTAAATACATCAAGCAAAGCAGGAGCAATGCAGGCCAAACGCCTATACTTGAAAGCTATATAGTTACGAAATAGCAAAACCCTTCTAATTTTTTACGACTGCAAACCAACCAAGTTGATAAGAGTTCAAACGATCACATTATTCTCTTTCTTCTTGCCTCAGGTATTCCCAGACCTCAGCAAGTAACTGCTGTTTCAAGTAACGTCAACCACACTGTATTTTGGGGTTCACCACAAGCCTTGGACGATCACTACTTTGAAGTCGAGTTAATGGAGTAAGGGTTATTCTCCTTGCTGTTGATGTTCAAACAAAATTTTAGTAGTTGCATGCGCCAATCGCTAGCCCCGTGTCATCAATTTTAATTCAGATTTTCAATAATTTACTATGTGCATTGTGAACTGCAGATAGTGTAATGCAAATTAGCCGGCAAACCCATGCTCGTCACCTTAGCCAAACTTGACGCTTGAATTTGACAGCTTGACGTTTGACTGGAGAATCTGGGAGCCAGTGGGTGGATGCCATCCAACAAAACGATCTTCCTGTCGAGTTTACGAACCAATACACGATCGATACGACAAGGAGTGTCCTGATTACACCAATATGGGGAAGTTCAACTTTCGAGTCCGGGATTGCCTGACTTACCACAAGAAAATGTGCAGCGATTGGGTTGAAACTGTCTCGCCACTTCGTCTTCCAGGTCAGTAATTTTTTTGTTATTTTCTACTGTATAAATAAAATTAAGTTGAACATTTTACCACTGGGCCTATTGCTTTCGGTGGTAATGTAATGACCCAGCAGTCGTTTTTTTTTCTTAAAAACCTTGTGTCACAAGCCCTTAGCCTCGTTATCGATACTTTGTTAGCTTTTGTACAGGCAAAACGTCTATTATGGCAAAAACCTTTGGCTAGATTTATGTTACTCTGTAGCATTTCAGTGAATATATTACATTAAATTTGACATATATTTCCATTCGATGTACACCAACCTGTCAAAAAGGAGTTATAAGTTATGTTGACTTCAATGCGGGGACCAATAAATCGTTTCGAAATGTAATTTTACTCTCCGTTTGTTGTGTATTGTAGATATTCCCTGTATAATAATTATTTGGATAATTGTTAGGTTTACTTCTCCCGCCATCTTTTGACGTCATCGGGGTGTTTTCGGAAACCCAGCTTCGCATTTTGAACAAGCCATACCTCGTAGCACCTTCCAACAAGTCCCTCGACTGCTACTACGATGAAAAACTCATGTACATGATCGAGTACTGGTCTCCGAACGATACCAGTCAGCCCACCAGAGTAAGAATACACATACAATAGATTTTTTCTTTTTTACAGCTAATTGTGATGTCACAATCCACAAAGACTTGCAACGCTTTCATTGTCATTAGGCTATTGTGGACTTATTAACCGAAGCGGGAAAGTGCAATTTTCTTGTTTTTTGAAAGTTTAATGAAAAAAATCCTTTTAACATGCATTAGAAATGCAAAATTTACCTCATTTGATGTACATGATGTGTGGTTTGTTCCCAGCTGAAGTAACAACAAAACACAGCTTTATGTTTATATTGTAGGAAAGGCGAGCTAGCTTCAACAGGACCTTGATAACTCTAAAGTTATTCGGCAAGCCAAAGCAAAATGCTTACATGTGTGTCAAAATGCGGTTGTTCGATGATGCCTCATACAAAAGCGACTGGAGAAGTGTTTGCAAAACCGTGCAGATGCCGGAAGGTAAACAACAAGACATATATAAACAATTACAGTGGGTTACACTCAAGTGCTAATACCGTTATAGCCATAGTTGAAGTTGCATTTAAGATCCATGACAATCGACATATTACCTGCCATCTCGCCCATATAGTTCTATTGTACAGTATACTATCGTAACTTATAACTGTAAAACAACAGAAGCCGTATACAAGCAGCAGTTGTATAGGAATTTCCGACAGGTAACCGTAAACAAAAGAAAGCTAAATTCACCGCCATGCTATAAGACGCGGATAAAATACAAACAACGTACAGATTGTTTGATTATATTTTTTGCCCGAGTTTTTAAAGAAACGGCTCCTTTACAGTTGTTTTTTATTGTCATTTTCATGACAGAGCTTGTTACCCTTTTCAGGGATAGGTTGTTAGCGGCATTTTACTCAAATGTGTCGGGCACTGCATTTAATTTTTTGTAAAAAAATTTATTCAGGCAAAATATAAAAAAGTGTTCGACCTTTTCTTACTATAGGCGCCTTACTATATACCATGACTTGCAGAAACCACCAGTCGTAAAATGTTGTTTGCGCTAAGACACAAATTACTTTATCACATAAACTTTATGTTTTTTTAGGCCTTGGTGACAATCGACCGAAGTTTATTATTATTCTTGGTGTTACGTTGACTATCGGTGTGCTGTTGCTTGGAGTCACAGTGTACAAGCTGAAAATGGCTTACGAGCGCTTCTTTAAACGGGATATGAAACTTCCGGACAAGCTGGTAAGGGCACGAGCATTTCTAACTTGGAACGCATTGGGAAACCTTCGGAAATTGTTTTAAAAAAACTTTTTTAAAAATATACTTGGAGCAAAAAAATTTAGTGAACAAACGAAACATGCCAAAAAATTTAACGCAAGGAAGATTTTGTCGGAGTGTTTGATGATGTGCTGTGAAGCATGACACTACATAAATAATATAATGCAGGATGCTGACATACAGTTAAATTTTTCACGTAGGAACATATTGTAAAAATAGTATAGAAGTACATGAAATGTTTTGCAAAGGTTGAAATATTGCGAGATTTGGAAAAAGCTTTTGAAGATACTTCAATGACCGGAACATCTCGCTTTGATGAGTTTCATTCTGACGAACCGGAATATGTTGATGCGTTTTCGCCATTATGCGCACATGCTTCACCGTCGTTCGTCCCCGCTGGTAAGTTTAACTAAGGGTATTTTCAAAATAATTGAAGATTGTACAGCGATGTATACGGACTGATTTGTTTGGTCATTTCGTTTCATGTTTCAATTGTAAAAACTATGTAAATCTGTTCTCACAGCTTATGTTTGTCATATATCCACAGATTACGAAGACGACGGTGACAGCGTTTTCGCGATTGCTTCGCTATTCAGCGATGGTCGGGAGAGTCCTTCAATCCCTATCGTTGTGAACGCTGATACAAGTTCCGAGAACGACTTTATGTATATTCGTAATGCGGCGAGCGCGAACATCAGTCACTACCCTGGACCACAGAACACACCTCCGGAAGACAATACGCCAGTCCATACGTGCAAAGTGGACGTCCATGGATCAAGTGGTTCACAGTGCTCAACATCTTCGTTGAAAAACAGCAACACCGAACCCTGCTGCAGCACCAACACCAGGCACAACTTCCAAAGTTTTGAATACACCACAGTGGAGCAGGAGCTATCGCGCAGTTTGCAAATGAGATCATGTAGAAACGGAGTCCTGGAAACCTGCTTAGAGGATAAAGTTTCAAATCTTCGAACAACTCCGGGTTCTTCTATGGATGATGTTTTTCTTGATGACCCCGGGACTGTGGCGATACAAAATACCGTCGGTAGAATCCGCACACGTCAATACGAAATGGAAAATCCAACATACATCACCGAGGTGCAATCTCCTCACGATGCCATCGGTTTTAATAGAAAGTTTGAGTTTCCTATTAATCGTTCCAGTTCAGTTGAAAGTGCGGACAATCACGTATCCGAACCAGGTCAGCAAAGTTGTGACTCCTCCAGGGTGATTTCACTGCGAAGAAACAGGGCCAGACCCAAACGATCTTCTCTTTATCAAAGACGCATCAACCGGCGCAAGCGAATGCACTCGTTTGGGTATTTGAGCATATTTGGTGCACATGATGAACACGGTCAACTGTCAACTGGTCATGGGCCTTCTCTGGTTGACGAAAGTGACGCGGAGGTTCACGTTTGCCACGGAAGAAGCCAGTGTTGTCCTCGATGCTGTACAAGAACAGAACAGGTGCGCAGTCGTTCCGATTCGTGCCGATCTGCTGACTCAGGATATCCTTTGGACTGGTCGTCATTCTCTGATGAGTCACCCCCGTCATCTCCAATGGAGTTGTTTGGCTTTGGTCACAACAGCCGTGTTTGGCTAGCGCATAGATGGCACAAGAGCACTGTGACGCCAAACAAAGCCAAATGTTCTCATCAGATTGAAGAACCACAACTAGTACACGAAGTACCCACAGCTACTACACATGGCATTCAAACAGAAAGTCCCAAATCCAAACACGATGTCCAAGTATTGCCAACGTGCGATAATACTCGTGAAGCAGAATCAGAGTTACCACCGTCCGATGAAAACGCATTTTTCCGACCGGGTTCCATGCGTGATTACGCCAGTTCCAATTACCTGGAGTTTACAGCTCTACAGAAAATGTTTCCCAAAATCAACACAAATGTTTAACTGAAGTCCATCACAAACGTATATACCTTGTAGTTGTTAACCTACGAATTGGTACATCAGCCTTTCGTGGAGTCGTTCCTAGACGAAATGCAGGACCTTCTTTGGCTTCAATGGTAAATTGCGCCTTTTAAAGCGCGCCCATTTCGGTTAATAATATCTAAGATCGGCCGTGCCCTTTCGTTTATGACACAGTGGCGCCGAACTCACTAATGGTGTGGGCTTTAAACTTTGCACACCCTGATTTAAGCGGGCCACAATTTTATACTTAATCGATATTTTTATTCACAGTTGTCATTTTGGACATCATAAGTTGTTTGAATCGCCAACAAGGTTTTTTCAACTTTTTTATGTATACGCAGTGTATTATTAAGTTTTTTTTTTGCGACAGTTAAGTTATTGAATGCCAGAACAAGTACAGTTATTTTTTTTATTAACTTGTTGGTGCTCGTTATACATGTTTTGTTAGTGTCTGTACATACAATTTTACGGCGGCAAATTATCATGCCAAATTCATTGTTTTGCATATAATAAATCTAAAAAAGCGGGAGCATGTTTTTTTGTTGAAGATGAAGCTACAGTAGTGGTTCCCTCCCGGGGCCGTTTTTGCGTTTGGGGGCCTTGGATAACTCCGAATAGGCTGTGTGATTGATAGACCACTAATTCTAAAACGTTTCTGGGCATTTTATAACATAAGCATGGGAACAAGTCAAACTACACAAGCACGTTACAGTTTGGTTTTCTGACAAACCAAGCGCATTATGAAGTCAATTGGTAAATTTTTCGCAAAACGTCATGGCTTTCGCGACTATTCTGACGTCATCAAAAAAGTGACACTTTTTTGGTGTTGGTAACAAAACCCTGGAGATGGGCGGTTATACAAGTTATTCTGTCACGTTGCTGTTTTCTATTGGCGCCACTAACGCCTAAAAGTAGTGATTTTTAATCTCGGCAATTTTTTCATGTAGTGCTCAATACCCTATGGCGAAAATCGTCAGCGCTTTTGTGCAAGACTGCCAAAAACTGCTGAGCAAACACAAGTTTTTTTTAAGTACAGCCAAACAACATGCTGATTATATCCAGAACATTTAGTGGTGTTTAGCGCACACACCAACAACACCACTGATGAGCTGGATGGTTTGAAATTGTTACACCAGAAATACCAGATTACCATTTAGTAATATTGGTCTTAACACGCATTTCAGCAGCAAGACAAAACCTCGAAGACTATTATTTCGAAGGTTAACCATATGTACAGGATAAATTCAAAATGCTGTCAGGGCTTGTGGAGTGGGTGAATTTTCATAATATTTAAACAGAGTTGGAGTTTGCAGTCACCAGGCCCATAACTTCAAAAACTGGTAACAATACAGTACAATCAAAGCTCATTTCAAGCGGTAAATATGAAAACTTGTAAAAGAGTATTGACTGCGTATTTGCGGTACAGTTGAGAACATAAAACAAATCTTCATAAAAGTGCATTGTACAAAAGCTGATGATTTTTAGTCTCGAAGACGAGCCAATCTCTGGGAAAGTTCGTCTTGTTCATTTGTGGTTGAACTGGCAGCAAGGGAGGTAGAACCAGCACCTGGCAGCTCCATATTCATTTCAATGCTAAACAGATGCACAAAGTATTATGAAAAGCATGTAAATCATATTTTCACACTTGAATTAGTCATGAATAAGCTGGAGTAAAGAACAATCTTTAACTCTCATACATACACTTACCCACAATTTCCAGTATAAATACAATCTGGCAACTTATACATATAAAGGATATCCACTGTATGTTACATTATACTGATCTTGCATAAAACTAATTTAGTGCAAAACAATTACATACATTCAAGTCAGGAACCTGACCTCACCTTGCGTGAATGCAAGGCATAACATAAAAATAATTTTGTTTGTGACATTATAACTCTTTTGTTTGTTGAAGTAACTGTGCTACACTTATAATAGGTTGTTAGTATGTACCCAGCTTCATCTGCAGTCTTCTGCATAAGGTTTCTAACTTCATCTTCAGGCGCAAATTGTTGAGTAGTTCCACTCATAGCATTCTCCATGTATTGGGATTGAATGTCCAAGTTTTCAAATTGTTTTTCGAACCGGTCCATCATTTGAGAAATCTGCAATAAAAATTATATCATGAAGAAGAAACTCATTTCACTCTAACTTTAGCTAATGTGTGCATAAATGTAAAATGTAATCATACAAATTTGAAAAGCTTAAAATAAGTTTAACCTTTTCCAGATTCATCGATCGCATCGTTGCCTCCATGTTCTTTGTCACGCTTGACATATTCTTTGTGACCTAAAACCCATAAAGTACAAAAGGTCAAAGTGTAATCCAAATTGAATCAAAGCCCAAGCATTACATGACCTTTATTGATTGGTACTTTGTCAAACAATTCATCTCTTATTAATATTTATATGTATTTCCTCTTACACAAAACGTTCAAAACATTTTTTGACACTTAATTTCACACAAATGAAAGAATAAATGGTCCTTTAATTCATCATCAGATTCTGTTATAAAAATAAAGAAAATATTTGATGCTTACACTTTTCATTTGAATAGCTGTTTGAACTCTGGACGTAATTGCATCCACTCTTGCACTCATTCGAAGAAAGTTAAGAGCTTGATTTTTTTGTCGAATGGCATTTTCCGCATGTATTTTTGCACCCTGCAACGATCATGAAATAATAATTTTTTTTACAGATTTCTTAACTAGTTCATTTTTAAGATTTTTAATGGCACTTGGTGTTTGTTTAAGGATTTTTCATGCTAAGTAAGTATAGCCACTATCAGGCTATACAAACAACATATCCTGAAACATACATATATATACATACAGGTATATATATATTGCAAGAAAACCTCTTGTGTTTATTTAGTTATTGATATTAAGATTTTAAGAAATAACTCGTAAAAAATTGTTTTTAAATTTCTGTGGTCCAGTGTGGAAGGGTTAAGAAACTCTGCACTAGACTCTACTCTACTGACTGTAGTATCACCTCCATGTTGTTTTTGGAGATAGCTTGTTTAAGCTTTAGTTTTTGTGCCTTTTCCTCTTTTTCACATCTTTTGCTTTCTCTTAGAAGACTTTTAGTTGCCATTTTCAGCTCAAACAAGCATGCTGCATGAAAAACACATTATAATGACAAAACGCTGATTTAAGAGAACTCAAGGGGCACACTTACATTCCATGTTCGGCATCTTGATGTGTTTATTGTTGAAAGACTTTTTTTAAAACAAACTAGGATTTTCTATAGTAAACAGACAAGGAATGACATTAGCATACAAGTTATCATAGGACTGCATTTAAAAGTTTTCTTATCATTACCTTGAATTGTTAGGTCTAGTGTACTGTTAGCACCACACCTAACATCTCAGCTATCCTAACACTACACTTCAGAGACACCAGAAACTGCAGAGATTTTAGGGGTGGTGCTAAAAGTAGCCTACACCTGATTCGTCTTTTTTGCTATCAGGCCAGACTTGCAGTTGTGTTGTAAACTAATATTTTGCTTTCGCAGGTTTTTCTGAACTGTCCCATCAGTACTTAACTACATTAACTTCAAACCTGGAATAGGTTTTCACCTTTGAAAAGGCTTATAGTAAAGACTTGACCAAGCCTCAGCTGACTCGTGACGCAAAATCATTTCTGTTTTGTGTTATCACATGACGTCATACGTCACGATATGTCACGTGAATACACTTGTTTGTGAGTTTTAGCTTTACTCAATAAATCCACGAACACGTTGTTATTGGTTTGCTGAGATTGAAACGAGCCAAAAACGTTTTTTTTTTATTGAAAGGCGTAGGATAAACGATTTAATTCATTGAAACTATTTATTATTCAATACTGTTGTGGTGCGCACTCTATGGTTGCAGCCTGCCACCTAGTAACGTAAAAAACTTTGTAAATATTGCTGAGTGTTAAATATCCAGACATTATGCAGTAGGATATTTCGAAATTATTTTGGCATCATTTTTAATGCATATTATTTTGGCCTTTTTTCAAACACATCATGTGTTTTTGCGGTGACGTTCACCTGTTGTACAATGGCATTTGTATATGTACTCTCTGGATACAGCAAGACACGAAAAAAGTTTCAGCAGTAATTTTGCCAGAATTCTCAAATGTCTGTCTTACTATGTAAGCCCAGATAAAACACGATAGGTATATTTCTGTTTTGCGCGCTCTTATGGTGACCATATGATTTTTCAGCCAAAGCACCAAATTTTAGTTTTGGTCAGCTGCGGCCTACAGACAACAAACAAGCCGCAAGACACAACATGCCCGGAGCTGTAGTAATCGGTTTACATGGATTTCCATGGCAGCCCTAAGCGTCGTAGCACGGAATCGATTACAACAAACTCGCTCGAACCAAAATTCAATAAACTCCAAAACGCTGATTGCGATCAGACAAATTCGTCGCGCACATTGGAGTCCGCCATTTAGCCAGAACCTGAGGCTTGCCGGTTTGATTGGCACCGAACGAGGACGAAAGAGCATCAGCGTTTAGGTATCGCATGTGATCCAATAAACTGATCTTGAGCAGCGGTTAATCGATTACATGCTAAAGGTGTTTGGGCTTCCCTTTCCGAAAACTTTTTGCTTGACGCCATTGGCCACTTGCATTTTGTGCACGTCATTTAATCGAATTATGTTCTGTTTCATATGATTTTAAAGCTGGATAATCTTTATTTTAGCGTGAGCGTGACTTGGCCATGTTTTTTATCAATTGAGACATGAAATCGGAAAATATACATCCGCTATGAGGCGATAAAGAGTTGCGCTGTTTTTAACCTAAATCATACGAATATTAACAAACTGCCATGGCACTTGTGAACATAAAATATACCGTGGCGAAGCGTTACGAGTTAACATTCGGTCTACAGTGCAGCTGACCCAAGAAGTCCAATAACTAAAAATGTCTTCAGCTGCTTTTGTTTGTGAACTTTGCAAACAGCGAAGATCCAATTCTCCATGCTACAATAAGTTTGGAATTCGATACTGTTCCGTCCCTTGCGCTTTTTCTTACAGCGTTCGCTATTATCTGATGGCAAATACGAAAATGTTAGCAGACCGCAAAATAACTGAGGCAAGGTTGCGGGGTACGGCTCCGTGAGGTAGCGGTTGCTGCTGGATCATGTCGATAAACCTGTCACAATAACATACATCCTTCGGTCCAGCGCTGAGTGAGGTCCATAGTGGAAAGTAGTTTTTTTCATCATGTAACAATTAGTTTGCAACGTATAATTGTGCACACCTCGTTCAAGTGATAATTATGTGATGGATTAGGTTGTCACAGTTAACTCTGGATCAGATTCCAATCATTTTGATACGCAGAAAAAAAAATTATTTTTGCATGCAATGATTAACAAACGGACCAATTTTGTGACTATAAATTGCCTCAAATCAGTTGGCTGAAATCCGGTTCAAAATCTACATGTTAAACATTTTGACCACGATTCCCTTTCGCTCCATTAGCGGCCGACTGTTTGGCATAAGATAACTAGTCATGATTCTGTGCTCACGACCTTCTGACAAGTGTTTGACACTGCGCGGCCTGCAAGCGATCGCCGAAGATCCATCACACCGTGTCCACCTGTGGTCAAGGGCATCAGCAGCCCCTTATCTGCAAACCCTTGTATCCGAATGTTGTTCATCACTTTCACGCGAAACGTCGCTCGATTGATTTGCAACGGCCGCAGACTTCGAATTTTTCTTTAATATTCGACCCTGTTGACATCAAAACTGGCGACCGCATCCACGCAGGTGGGTGACGTTTTGTTTAGGATTCGTTTTTCTGCGAAGACGACTTCGAGATTCGTCGCGGCATTGTGGTTTGTTCGCCTTCGGCCATAACGCCAGAGAATTTATGCAGCGTGCAATGGGACCTTCTAAACTGAAGATCAATCAACGGTTCGCACCTCGAAAGAACAGCAGTTTCTTCGACACGTTCGGGCAAAATAAATCTTCTTCCGTTTATCGCATATTGCATCGGTTGCTGTGAACTTCGCCCGCGGTCATGGTTCGCACCGTTATCGGCCAGAAGCCGAACGGATACAAATTGCAACAAATTTATGGCGGAATACCACATTCAAGGATTACACAAGCTTTTTGGTTCCTTTGTAATGTCTTTTGTATATGTTCTATACCAAATTATGTTTGAATTGGAAATCTCAATTGGTTAAGCTCAAATAATTGGAAAAGTTAAGTTTGCCAATTTCCAATGTAATAAACATTGCGATAAATTTTATTCAAGCGTGACGTTGAATAGAAAGTCGGAATTTTATTCCGAAATAAATCTCCAAGTAATGGGGGAGTGAATTTCATTTCATGCCAACACATTAATCAAATCCTACACTGAGATTATTGATGAGACATTTCCATCAAAGGCTGCTGTAGCCTTCTGTTCTGCATCTATTTCCGTCAAATACAATCCTTAAGCGACCGCGAAAGTTTGAAAGTTATGCTGTAACAAAGGTAGTATTGATCAATATAGCAAGGATCAATTGTATCGCAAAATATTTAACACAAAATATTAGCCTATGTGGGAAAAACGTGCTCGGGTTAAACGGAAAAAAACGACACACCTCCTGTTTTACACTCAGCTGCATGAAATTTACTCAAACCATCAACTAACCCAAGAGTAAAAAATCTTTGCCATGAGTCATTTATGGTTTTCAAGTAGATAAGATGGAAACGTCAAAGCTAACGCACTTCTGTACAATATCCGTCTGTGGGAATAGTCAAATGCACTTTTCGCGTCAGTGTCTAGATGATATTTTATTTTGAAATACAGATTAGTTTTGCCTAATGTATCTAACATATATACTTAATTTACGTGTAGGAAAGTTGGATAAAAAAAACTGCCAAGACCATCATTTTTCGGAATTAAGATTATTTTAGGAATATGACCCTAAGCGTAAGTTTTTTTACTTTTTCGGGAACGAATTATTGCGTCGATTTTTGTTTGTAGCCATGTTCAACAATAACAAATTTTTGATGACCCTGCCAGGCATAAAGTGAATTACCTCACAAACTCTTCAGGAAGTATAGTTTTTCGCCAGAAGATGTTGTGAGGTAATTGATTTCAACAATAACCTTTGGTTTGGTATCGCGCAAAGAATCTGGTGTGATTTGTTGAGCCAGCTTACTTACAACTATGTATAACACTCGGTGAAGGGAGAAGTATCTCGACAAAACTCGGCTTGCTATATTTTGACAACTATGAACATACCGTGCTTATTTCTCAAGTTTGTGATAATTTTAAGGGCAGTATCTTGGAAAATACAAATGTGTGTATTTGTAGGAAACGGATTGAAAACTGTATGACGCGTAGTGTTTAAAATTTTTCGAAATTGAGTCTAAAATTTAGACATTTTTTGGACATTGTTGTGAATACAACAATTTTAGTCTCTTGTGTCGTGAAATCAGTAGAGTGCTTATTTCTTGGCACAGACTGATGGCAACCCTGACTATTAAAAGCTTTTACTTCGAGCTTGTTGCACTTGAGCAGTCGGCCATGGTCGCGATTGGTTAACAGAAGTTGAGTTCAGCGGTCGTTTAGCCTTTAAACGTGAATGTCAATGTGACAAGGAACAGGACAAGCGCGGAACGCACGACAAGCCTATATCTGAAAAGCAGCGAGAGGACCGCCGAATAGCCAATAATTGTTCAGCCCACAGACCGTGTAATGTTTTGGCATTTCCGGATTAACGCGAGGAACATTTTCAGTCAAAGCGATGCCGAGAGCAAGCTTTGATGCTTGCAGTCCTGGGGTCGATAAAATCAAAGAGAACGCCCAAATATAGCCCCGATATCAATGGCGTCGCTTGGTTGGCGCATCTTTTTCGATCCTTGTCATTGTGGCAGTTCGTCGCGTGCAGATGCTTTGAAACGTCTCCTGCGAGGCATGAAGGTCCAAAATGACGTCACGTTGGTAGCAAATGACGCTGAGGCGGCATAGGATTTTTTTGTTCTTGTTTTTGTCGGGGATCAACGTCCAAGTGCATGTTTATCGCGTAAGAGTAAAGCAGGTATGAGATGATAATGTTTACGCCATGATTTTCACGCTTTTATTTTATTTGCAATTTAATCGATTCTATGTCAGGTCATTAAAAATGCCAACATGTACCCCAAGAAATCAATGGTTGTTGGTATTTAAAGTAATCGTTTAAAAGAATTCGTATTTAGCCGAACAATATTTAAAAGAAGTTTAAAGAAATGTTGAAATTAATTGCATCATAAAAAAACATTTTGGTTATTGAGCCTATTGATGTAACTTAAAATTTAGACTTTTATTTTATAAAACAAACAAATTTTGTTTTTTCATTAACTTTTATTCGGTCTTTTTTTCTGAAACAAACATAATTAACCAAAATAAAATACAAAACAGCAATAACAACGCACTTTTGCTTCACGCGTAGTGGTCGCAAAAACGCATTTAACATTGCATGCAAGATCAAGCCGAATTGACACGATGCACCTAAATCCCGCCAACCATCAGCTTTCGCAGCTGTTATCTCAATTCCGCGGTGATTCTTTTTACCATGTTCTGTATGTGTTTCACGTCTATCATACGCCGGGGTTCTGGCAGGGTCACCCACCCCGAATCAGATCTTGGATCGCGGCGCTATTGAGAAAGCGCGCACGTCCGTTGTCGCTGTGTGGACCAACAAACAGTTTACCTGCATTGCGGCCGCCCTCTATGCCTTGCCGAGCTCCAGCGCGACAGAGTATCGTCAAACAAACCTGCATTCCGATTGTGTAAGTCAAAGTCCTGCTGAAACTCGAACGACCGCAAAGATATAAAAAAGGTTGTCTGTGCCATTTGTGGTGTGTTGGGCGGTTTGTACTTGCGGAGAAATCCTAACCTTTTCTTAATTTGACGGGCTGGCCACACTAAACACGCACAAAAGGCAAAGTTTATTAACGCGAACAGTTTAAAGCCTGTTTTCTTCTTTACGCTTGCCTGGTAGAGTTCGAAAATAAATATACTTGGCTCTTTTCAGAAAGGAGGGAGAATTCTTATCGCTAACTTACGCAAGGCATCGTCTTTTTTCCCATCACCGCCGTTGGAAAAAAGACTCGGGGCCAGTGCGAACGCGACTGGCGACTGTGCACAATATATGGCCGCAGAGCAATTAGGAGCGCTCGGCAGAAAGAGCACCTGACCCTTGCGGAAGAGGTTGCAGATCGAGATCGCAATACAGCGGGCCTTCGCTTCGGGGAACGCGTTTTGTTTATCTGTCGATTAGGACTATGACGGCTTGGGTTTGGAATGCAATACCCAAGCCGGTTGAGCTTGATAAGCCTATGGCTCTCCTGGCTTCGAGCGCCAGCCCATCTAATTATTGCTTTAATTTGGCGCGAGTGCCTCTGCCAGCAGTTACAAGACCGCCTGGCCGCTGCCATGCTCGCGAGGCAAACAGGGTCGAATGCGGCTGTGTGTTATTGGCCTTTTACGCGCCGATTGTGTTGTGGAGCGATGGATTGACTACTTGCGATCGCGAATGCAGTGTGAAAGCGGGACGAGCGAGAGAGTGCGGATGTAGGTTAGCTCGAAGGAGAAATTGGTCACAATTCAAAACGTGAAACCGACGAGCATTGACTTCGCGTATGAAGATTGTAATTTGCGACAGAATGTAGTATGTAATAGCGAGTGCGATTGACGTAATGACAAGGTTTATTAATTGTGTTAGCGCCCTGGTAAGTGCGTCACGGTTTGAAACTTTGTCAGTCGTGTTCTGTGCGAAGGTTTAAGTTTTATTGTTGTCAATGCTACTCAAGTTTTAGATCATAGTAAGTGGACAGAAAAACGATGCTGAATGCACCTGAGTTGTCTCATTATCTTCTGTTGTTTAACAATTAGTGAACATTGTGTTTGTTTATTTACAAAACGCATGATTGTGAATTTCAATTACTACGTATTTTTGTTCAGAGCGGCTGTACTGCAAAACACGCAGTCTTTGACCAAGATCGTGTTAACATAAGTATTGCCAACTGGAATGTGAATGTCTAAATGACACCTATTTGTCACACTACACCGCATCAAGAACTTTAGTTTCCACAGCGCGCGCCATGTATTGCAGTTGCGTTCAGCTCTCAACCGTCGTTTTGCTGTTACTTGGTTTCTCTGCTGCAAGACCAACATTTCCGACACAACAGGTAAGAGAATGAGCGGGTTGAAGTGAGACCCACTTAAAACAGCGGTGGTCGATTTGTCGCGTACTGAACACAATATCGGTTTGTCGCTTAGGTTTGCACGGGAGTTTCTGCAAGCCGCGCTCTCTGCCCGAACGTTTCGGATTCTTGCTGCTGCTGGAGCGGTGATGCAACAAGTAGGTCGCTTGCATTGTGTGCTCAATTTCTTTGATGTATATGTATAGTTTTTCCCCAGGTATAGAGAATTTCATGCGTTTTTGTGTTTTTCCCGAAGTTTGCCAGTGGATATTTTACCTGCGTTAAATCTTACCATACATTTTACTTTTTAGTTTAGTGATTGTTTAATGTGGTGTAGTCGAATGCATTTAATTAAAATCATTCCTGCACTACAAACGCGAATTAGTGCCTTTCTCTATACTGTGTCGCATCTGAGGCACTATGAAGGCGGTGGAAATAAGCTATGTTACAAGCTGTATGCCGACCCTAAGTACATAATCCAAGCACTCCACTAAACCGTAACCAGCCCAATTTTACGCGAAACTGGTTTACCACTAACCCCACTTTTCGGAAACACTTTTAGTGGCAAACCACGCTCTTTGGCAGTAGGTAATTTAAGGTAGATTTTGCTGCAAATCTGCTTTAATGGATTCCCCGCAAATATCATAGGCTGACCTGCAAACCTATTGGAATAAGTGAACGAACTTTAAAATAAAAAAACTTGACTAATGGCGACGGCTTTCTGGAACCGATTACATTGTTGTATAATTAACAACCGTTTTAGTATTGAAAACATGCAAATGTATGCATTTTTTATAGTGTGTTGCAGACAGGGCCACTGTCGACCCAATAGATCAGTGCAGCTTTGGTGTGACTTGCAACGATCTTACAAGCTAAATAGCCAAGCAAGAATTTCGCTTTGTGGTGACTGTGCTTTTAACATGTGTATATTTTCGTTTTAGACAAAAATGTCAACGTGAAGTGTTTGGATGTCGTGGAACCGCCACAAGAACTTCCCGAAACAGTCGCACATCTGTAAGTACAAACACCAAACTAAACCCTGTGCCACCATATATCTTATCTGCAATGCAAATCATTTTAATGTCTTGCTCAATATAACGCCCACACACTCGCAATGATAATATATGCGCTGTAATTTCTATTTTTATTCGAAAATCTGCTCGATTAACGTCATATAATGCGCAAAGTCACAAGTTAGGGGTCGGATGTCAGCCACTGTTTAAGATAAGGTACCTTAGCGGCTCTATCTCGCAAAGCGTGTTTTGATCGCGATAAGCGACAACTGCCATTGCGCTTAGTAAGACTGATGTGATTGTAGAAGTAAACGAACCAGAAATTGAGGAAAAATGTGATAATCGCAGCGAAGATATCGATGTTTTGAGACAAATTTCAGCGCGATTTATGGTGCCGCAAATTTATCGTAATTCCGTGGTCTTAAATGGTACCTTTGAAAATTGCATCAACTGCTTTGTTTTGATGCCAACGTTTGCCTGTGTATGATGGATTTGGCACTTTTGAATCAGCGTAATGGGAATATTGGAAGTGAGCTCTGATGAACTTTTTCTCTAAATTAAAATTTCCCGCACTTTTTCTAATGGAATCTTATCTGATTAATAAGTTACCAGGACACCCAAAGTCGGTTCTCCCAAGTTAAATGTAAAAACAAATATAACTGCCAGACGTTCACACTTGCTTGTCCGCAACGAATCGAACAAGGTTTAGGTGACAAACGTTGCGTTGAAAAGGTGTAAAAAGTGAAGTCCATAGTTCGAATTCGGCATGACGCCAACATCTAAACTCCAATGCGTCGCAAACAAAAAGCGAAGAGAAATTAACCATGGTTGTTTGACAACAAGGAAGCGTCAATGAAGCCTTTGCAATACTAAGAAAAATAAAAACAAACCTGACATGTTTTTGGACATTCAGGTGTTGATCGGAGTTGGTAGCCATGCATGTGAATTTGGGAGAAAGCGCTCAGTTCGAAAGCGATTAAATCAACGACCAGTGTGACATTAAACAAAAAAAATTCAAACTTGACAATGTATCATATAATATAGTTTTGAAATACGTTCGCAATGTCGCAAATTACTCATTTTCGTGACTTTTTGCTGAGGTAATACTTTTAATTCGCCCATATTACCGATGATAAGCGCTTATGCACAATGACTTCCCAGAAATTACACTTTGCAACTGTTGCTATTTCTTAATGCGTTTGTTTATGCATCTCGGTGATATCGTGTGTACGTGCGCCCACTCGTCCTCCTCGCTGTGTAATGCGCTTCAGCCAAACAAAAATCCGCCGTGAAATTCAGGCTTAACGCCGTTTGAGCGATGCATGTTGAGTCTAAAAGCAGGGATTACTTCGCCACTTGGACGGTGAAGCAAATTCCAGGTCGGCTTGTAATTAGAAAAAAACTGGCAGGTTTGGGAGTTATTTCCGCTCAGCATACGCGACTTAAACCCAAATATGGCGACTTCCACTGCAGTCAACACAACCGACACAGGAGATACGGAAATCCCGGGAACTAATGGTACAATTTGCGAAATTGCATTAACGGACTGTATCGTATTAGTGACGTAGTCGATGTTGATTTCCTGTGATCACGCAAGTAATTGAAATTAATACCTGACTAATTGGTGACGTCACTATTAATCATCTATACTCCTTTGGGTGCAGCAAAAACCTGTCTGAGAAAATTTTGCAGGTGATCCACAGTGAACTTCGATCACTTCTTAATCGATATTTCTAATATGAGTTTACGTTCGGGGATAGAAACGTCAAAGCTCGGCTATTAATAATTAAACCTGACACAACTTGGTCATATTTCGCACACCGGAATGCCAGAGAAAATCTCATAACTTCTAAAGCTCACTTTGTGACGTAAATACGGCAACGATTTTACGCAAATGCACTTCGATTTCCTTGTGTCTCTGAGGCAATAGAAATCCCGTACATTTCTTACAAAAACATGTGTACGTGACTTAGCTTTCTAGTTTATCAATTATTACGGATTAGTTTTTATGGGTAATTGCTGGGCGAATTGTTTTTGTAGGGATCGCCGAAAATCGGCAATTGAAATTTATCAGTACAGTCAAAAGAACAGAGCGATAAGAAAACGCTGAGTATTGAATTCCTATAACCAGTGTACGAAAAATCAAGCCAAAACTTGCAAAAACTCGTAAATCAATTGCCGGGCAACAAACCAAATGCAGCAGCTGCCCTTTACCATATAACCGTACGCGGTTGTTTTAAAAAACACATTCTGTGCGCTAATGACTCGACCCATTCGAATTCAATTAACAACCAACTTACTTGCTGTTTTGTGCATTTTTAGGACCCTGGAGTACACGAAGATCATCAAGCTGGACGAAACGTCGCTGAATCGCACCCAGCTTGGCCTACTTCTTGACTTGTGAGTGTTTTTGTATTACTCCATTCGGCCGCACAACAACTTCCCAATACTCCAGACTTCAGAGGCATGCCGGAGCCTCTTTGCATATTGTAGGAAGGTCGCCCTCTGACACCGCGAAAAGGCCGGGCCCCTTTTGAAGTTTGACCTTTTGCATTTTCTACGTCATTGCGGACATTTTTTGGCCTTATAATGGCGCTTGTTGGTGAAGGAAAACAATTTCGAAAACTTCCGTATTGTGGCGATAAATAAGCAATGGTTTGTTGACCAAACTTACGTGCGATGAAGCATTTGACGGACATGTGTAGTGGTTACGTGACATTCTACAGGGCGGCACAACTGACTTAGATGCCTAAAAATTGCACTTCAATCACCTACACCAAAACCTCATGAAAACAGATCGTGGTATTAAGGCACACATTGGAAGCCATGCAGTTTATCAGCTTAACCCTAGCAAAATGCTGACGTACCAATTCGCATTTTATAAGGTTCATTGACCTTATTAAAAAATTCGTCAATACGGCAACCACTTCAAACAAATGTGACGATCAAATACTTGTAAATTTTCCGATATAAAGTATATTTGCCCGTTTAAAGATCGGAGCGAGGATTGCAACGTCACAAAATTGCCCAAATGCTGCAAGATGGTATTAGGTCAATCCAAAACAACCAACACATGAGAAGAAGCGAAATTGTTTTGCAGATATACTGTGCCACGCTACAACACGTTGTATTCTGTGAGATATTCAACCTCAAGACGAATCGCATACATATATTTTGTGATGGTATACAGCGGTTAAAATATATTCTGTGATCGTTTATGTTTATTAAAAATCGATTCAGGGGCGCTCAACATTCACGTCACTAAATCTCGATCATAAATTACTTACGGCAATCCTGCGAATCCCACCTTGGTCATATTCATTACAAAAAGAATTTGCCGCTAATTACAAAATTTTGTACCGATTCGGGGCACTTACTTTTCACAGCCACTAATTGCCTTGTAAATTTGCGGAAGGACGTTCGCTGGGCCGCGGCACTTTAAGCGCGCATAAAGTCGGGACGAATGTTCCCCACGTGGTTCTGCCGACTGGTCCCAGACAAATTATTATGTCTTGTCGTTTCGTTCGGGCCGCCGCTACATCAGTTGGTGTCATTTTGCCGCATGCGCTCGTTAGAAATGTCATGGCTGGGGAAACACGAATGATCTGCAAATCAGATAAATGTTTGCGGTTTCATTGAGGCGACGCTAGTATTATTTTCGGACAAGCGTCGTCGAGGAACGAGCAATTATGCAGATTTCCGAGAAAAGCTACCTTTTTCTTACGAAAATTACCCAAATCGTGTTCAGAGGCTCGCGCGACTTTCGCGTTATACACCTGTGGTCACCGCCCAGCACAAACAACGACGACACGTTTGCCAAGAAGAGATGAATTGTTGTGAACGCAAATCCTCTTGTCTAGAGTTTTAATAGGATGAAAGCCCATGCTCCTGGGTTGTTAACAAGCTTCGGGCATCGCAGAAGACTCTCAAGGGCTTTTTGTATCGTTTACAAACCCACATGCAGCATGAGTAGTCACGTCCCAGTGGCGGTCTTTAAATCTTCTCGGCAGGTAGCTAATGCTTCGCCTCAAGCCCTTTGTTTTTCGCGATCCGAGCTGCTTTGTTTTACGTCCGATCGATCTTGTTTGTTGGTGTTGTGCAAGAGATCGTATTTAGCCGTCACGTTTTATTAGAGCGCCGCCGTCTCAGCAAGCTCCACTCGCCGTGTGCGGTTTGCTCCCGCTCCCGAGCCGCGTTAATGCGATTTGGCCAATCCCGAGGCATTACTGTTAAAACATGCTCGACATGTGGATGTAAAATATCGGGTGATGCGTAGCCCGATTGAACGCCACCCGACGATTCCAGGAAAGCTCACAATTTAACTTCGAATGTTGTTTTGCTATTTTCAGTACGCTCGTAGAGGATCAAGTTCTTCAGAAGATCGGCGCAAGAACGTTTTCCGGATTCCTCAATCTCCAAATTGTGTAAGTGCACTTAAACATAACCGCAGCTATACCCACAATGTTTATTGTGTGTTTGGATTTCCACACTTTGGATTATAGTTTGACTGCATGAATCTATAATAAATCGTAACCGCAAGTAAAGGTAAACGCAGGTGTTGCAAACCTAAAAGCACGGGGACACGTTTATCAATCGAGTACACACGTCGAGATTAAATGGGTAAACCTTGTAACGAGGTTATTTCTGTCTTCCTGGCGGTTTTTCCACAAACGAAGTTAGTGTTGAGACGCAATTAACGACCGAAAATCGCCCCCATCTAGCCGCCAAGTTCACTGGGGTGAGAAGACTGAACTTTGCGTTGGCACGACTTCCAGCTCTGTGTAAACTTTATTGCATTATCGCCCCTGGCGCCAACAGCAGTTTGGCGGCTTTCGTAAGATAAACAAAAGGAGTCGGTGAATTACAAGCATATTTAATTCCCCAAAATTCCTTCGCTGATGGCGTGAGGGTTTGACGTTCATTTCGCAATTGACCTAACTGTATTACAAACCTTTCGAAATTCTAGGATAATAAGGTCATAGTTTGTTGCTGATGCTGCCAGGCATTAGTAATTAAAGGCTCTTCTGGCAAAAAAGAAAAGAAAATCCGAGCTGTGTCATGCGTTGTACTTCATTTGTCCTGATGAAGGTCAGTTGGATAACGACCGAAACGTCGTCCGAACTAGTTTTTCTTTTTTGCCAAAAGAACCTTTAATTTCTAAATAATAAGGTCATGCTGTAACGATACAATAACACTTGTTTCAATACAACTACAAGGACAGGCGTATCACAACTTAATTGCATCTTGCTGACGCAGGACTCACGCTTGTTGTTTGTTATCTGAAGCCACGCATCACGTTTAACTACCACATGATGCTGATGTTGACTAAAAATACCCCCAGCATAGAAACAATATGGTCCATCCTCAATGTTGGGTTTTACAACAAACCGCGCTGAGGATTTTGCTCTGGCAACGTAAATGCGGTTATGGCTGTCAATCAATCGATTATCGTGACAAGAAAGATGTCGGTGGTCGCCAAATTGAGTCACTGCCATATGAATGCTTACATGAGTAAAGGCACGTACAGCAATGCCTTAAAGTCTAGTAAGGGTGAAATAACGTAGTGGAATGCAGTGGATTTTGGTTGGGTCACGAGGCGGAACGAACGGGATTCTCTGCAGTTGATAGGATCATCACTAACGAAAAACAAGGATCCGCCGAACGATGAACTGGCTCACCATGATAAGATATGCTCTAACCGCAGCAATAACACAGTACATAAGCCAGATGCCGCGGTCTTAATGCGGAGATTGGTGAAATTGTAATTAGCGCGGTTGCAAGGAAGCATACAAGAAACAACAGAATTTGGCAAAATTAGATTCCTCACAAACCTAAAAACACACATACAGGTATAATTTTTAGATACTGGCACACGACTAGTATTTTGTATAGATTGCACATTTAGTAATTACCACTCTAGAGGTGTATAACTATTAGCATTCTCGCCTATCTGCAAAAATGACATTAGGCGCAGCGTTCTTAGTAGTTTTCCATAACTTTACGTTACAGACATAAAAAACGTTCGATGTTTAAATAAAACTTAAAATTGTTGACAGAAATCACCAGATTCATCACACGTTGTCATCGCGCAAAATTGCTAAATACAGAAGTTGTATTCAACCCTAAAACTGCAGTTATATAACACCATATATGACACGTTGTCGTGGCCCAAGTCGGCACTCAGCAAGTTCAAAATAAAGCGTTATGTTGTCTGGCGAGGTGCAAAATGGGATTAGGAGCGGTTAACAACCCTGAGAATCAATGTGTGGCATTGACGAGCACCGCAGCAAAAGTTTATGGTATCCTGGCATGATCTCATTAAGCCCGAAACACGATCGCGGGGAAATAGCTGGTTGACCCTATAGGGTCAGACCCCTCCTGTATGGAACACAATATCCAGTGTTGTTGTGGCTCTCGTGCACGCTTCTTGGCGTTAGCGGTGGCCCAAGGAGAACTGCTCACTGGCGAATAATCGCATTACGTGTTATTTTTCTCTCGTTGCCAACAGCCATATTGTTTGCGCACGCAGGCGCCGGTAACACGTCCTTAAAACTCGACTCTATTTTTATCCTCAAAGATTGGTTTTGCGATTAAGGACGACTTGGTCACAACTGTCCCGAGGTGATTAGAAGCGCAAATATGTGCGTTTTTATTGTGTAACCATGATTCGCACATCGTAAACCGCACAGAAATACCGGTGTGTCTCCAGAAGGCGGTTGTAGCGATGCCCTCGATGTTTTCGGTTCGAAAACGACAAACAACGGGTCCTCTTTAAAAGGTCGCAAACAAAACACCGCCTAATGATCCAATTCAAACCGCGCTGGGAAGGAAAATAATATCCCGAGGTTTTACTGAAGACGACCTGTTTTGAACCGGGTCTCTGTACGCTACTTGAATATTCTAAAGGTCTCGTGAACCTCTTGCAGTTCCGCGTAAGTGCACAAGATAAGTAATAACGTAATTGTTGAACTGTAGTTTTTTGAAGGTGGCGGTTGATTGCGCTCATATTATTTACCGTAGTTTTGTTATCCTTCGTAGTTCTTACGGCCTTTGGGTCGAGCTGCGGTTTTTCTCGGGTTCACGGGGTTCAAACGTTCCAACAGTGGCTCTTAAAATGATTTTGATTGTCTGGTGGGTGGAATTTGTTTTCCAAAATGCGGTTTTGAAGTTTGTTGTTTTCAAAGGCTGTGGAAAGTTCATCAAGAAATGTACGGGGATAATGTGTGAAGGGAACAAACATTTTTCAAAAAGAAGCGAAATAGTTGATTGAATTAAATCCACGGTATCTTAAGCCAAAAGGTCGGGAATTGAATGTTCTTTGCCTGAAAGCAAGTGCAGCAAACTATTTTGACACAACCCAACTTCAACCGGTCATGTTTCTCTTTCAAGCAAACTTGTGTCAAGTTAATTGAAGTATGACAACACGGCGCTATTTGGGTACCATTTGTAAGCCTTGAAGTCTAGGTTTATTCAGTACAAAGGTTATGGCCAACATTTCCGTGCAGTTTCGTGTTACGGTGTCGCGGTCGGGAAAACCAGACCTTCGCCCACTGTTCGTCCGATCAGCTTTAACGACCCACGCGTTACGATTCTTGATTTGTTTGCTGCATAAACTGTCAGTTCTGTGCACTTAGCTGTGCGAGGCAGCATAGAGTGCCGCAAACAAGCTCTGTGGAAACGATACTGGCAGATAATCCGCTTCGCCGCGCCTTCTATAGCATCCAGCAATCTCGAGAGTTAATTCCTTGTCTTGATGGACGATCGTCAGCGGCAAGTTTACGGCTTGAAACTCGCCATTTAAATGTTTTGTCATTCCGTTAAAAGAACGTTAAATTTCGTTGTGGTTGACGTTTGTCAGATGACCGCTTTACAGTTTGTTTGGACAAAAGCTAATCACTTATCTCATCCCGACATCTGCAGTTGCTTAACGGTGTTTTCCGTCATCTGTGTGTCGCTAAATTCCGATACCTTCTAGAACTGAAATCAATGTTTGGAAGGATCTGCTGGGAAGTGGTTTGAACCAGTTGTGATTCTCGGCCATCATTTGTGTCTCTCATTTAAATTTCTGTACGGTTAACATCATTAAAACAACCAAATTCAGCCCTAATTAATGTTATTCTTTGAAGTTTGCATTCGGCTTTTAAACTGAATGTTACAATAAGTAACAAATCAACATGTTTTGCTATGGGCAAATTAAAGCAAAAACGTTGGCCAAATCATTTTTTCATTACGCATCGGTACTAGAAAAACGCAAGAACAACAAATAATTTTTAACCGAAATGCGTGGAGATATGCGAACCACTTAGATCGTCCCCCTTATATCTTCTGTGAGTGGTCGGTCGGTTCGGATTCAAGCTTATTTGTTTTCTTTTCAGGACCATCGAGTTTGTACCCAGTCTGACGTACATTTCCGAAGCGGCTTTCCAGGGTGCACCAAATCTTCGCGCCGTGTAAGTTGCATTTGACACTTGGATCTGACAAATCCAAAGAACCTGTGTTTATTGTGTTTACACAACTGGGATTACTGCTGGCCCTTCCTCGTTTTCGTGTAGTTGTGGGAATTTCGGGAATTAAGGAACCGCGGGATCGATAAACTGTGCTTCGTGGCGCCTTGTCAGGAAACGAGGATCAGTTACAAGGAAGTCCTTAATCACAATCAAATTCAATAGTGTTGAAAATGCGCTGCGCATTTACGCAAATAGGTCTGTCAGCACAGCACACATTTTGCGCTTTCGGAAAAATGCACGTAAATGCAATTATCAATTCAAAAATGTGTTTTAATTTGATGTATTTTGTCTCTGAACCATTTGCATCACAATATTTGTATTAACTTTCCTATATTAATTTACGTTGTACTTATATAGAGCTTACAACACAATTTCATTTAATTCCTGTGTTGCAAATCACAATTCTGTTTTACGAGCTCAATTCCCAAGAAAACTCTGCAGCGCGTTATGTTTTTCGCATATATTTATACTTGCGTTGTGTGCGGTGACAAAATGCCTCGGATGTAACCCCACAGATTAGATGCATGTAACACATAATTTGCGTAGAAGTGTATAATAGAGGAATGTTGGATAAAAACTTTTAGATTAACCGCACACTGGTGACAGAACAATTATATTATTTTGTGTAAATAATAAAAATGGATCGTGGGCACGTATTTCCAAAGGAATATATCTGCAAAGTCTAACCAGAATGTTATTTCCTTGCAGAGTCCTTCGAGGAACTGGTATCACTAGAGTGCAAGGCTTTAACCAGCTGACGGGTCCCTTCATTCGACCGCTGCTGAAAATGTGAGTTTCGTAATAACCGATCTACACCGAGCACGTTATGTGTTTGCCAACGCCGCAGCCGTCTGTCGCATTATATCGTCACAGCTAACAGGAGAAAGTTAGTACCGGGGATGTTGGATTAACCCGCACATGCGGCGTGTATCTCATTGCGACCCCTGTACCGCGACATGCTGCTCCCAGGGGGCGGCTCTTGGGCCATGATTAAGCTAAGTCGTTTTGGCGCGAGATTGGGAAACTATAAAAGTCGACTACGCACAGTGAGAAACAACAACCGACGCTTACTCTGTGACGTACTGTTTTGCAGAACACTGTCCGAAAACCACCAACTGACGAGGGTCCACAGTCACTCGGTGGCGAACGTCACAGCGGTGGACTTGGACATGTAAGTATAAGGGCGACCCTGCTGCAGTATCGCCGTCCCGTCGCGGCGCGGTGATCGAATCATGCATATTAATGATGCGTTGTGATTTCCACTTTGCCGCTTGGGAATCGACTCAAGACATAAGGACCATACGCGATACGGTCGTTAACCATCGATACATTGTGACACTCACCGATATCGGGGTTCAGTGTGACGTGTGCTTTTTATAGCTGAGATTGACGTGCGAGACAACGCTGTAAATTGCCGATCTGCTGTCTAACTTTATCTCATCGGGTTTGTCACTCGATTCATGCGATCGATTCCGCTATGCGGCCAAACCTAGCATGCCCATCGCTAAGTGTATACACAAGGGTTATGTTTTGTCACAGCAGTTGGACATACATGGAGAAGTTACGATTACATTCGGCCGTTAGGCCTTTCAAACCCGCTAAACGTTGGTATAAATCAGTGGCGCTCATGACACACTGTTCATACTTCAGTTTAATTCGCATTAATTGAGTTTTCAGTTGCTGATTTTAAATATAAATTATTTTAAATAAGTTAGATCATAAAGAATAGTGAAAACACTCTTTGTCCTCATTTTACACACCACACGTATCACCCAATGGCACACATGACAAATTTGGATAATAATTTTTGAACTGTAACTCGCCACTGAAGTAGAACCTAATCCGTTTACAACCGAATGTAACGCAACTGAAAGGTTAGACATAGCTTGATAACCTGATGTTAACCGATGCCATGTTAGAAGCATGGATATGCCAGTTTGAAACATTCAAGCTTCCCACCATCGTTACACAAAACGTTTTAGGCTGTTTAAAATAACACTATTATTTTTACAGAAAAATTATTTCAAATCCGGGACTGACCGTAGTGGAGGATAATGCTTTCCGAGGTAGCCGAGTCACCAGCTTGTGAGTGAAATTAAATTTTTTTGTTTGTGTGAAGAATATTCTTCAATGCTTCTTTTCTTGTGAAAAGGGTGTTGGACTACAACGAGCATTTAAATGATTTGCGCGAAGATTCCCTGTTTGGAATCAACGGCCTCCACAAATTGTAAGTACATGTAGACCCTTTTTATAAGCCAGGGCATCCATGTTTTGTCATCCTGCTTTACCATGTCGGCCCTTCGTAACCCTAAGCACACAAAACTTTCTATATTTGGGAAATTCCTCTGTTTATATTTGTTGTTGTTGGAGCGCGAACAGAGCTGTATATGTAGAGAGCGGTGCAGTGGTGCATGAATCTATTTTCGTACAAAGACTTATCTGTTATGTTATGGCATGGGGGATTTGATAGCAAGGCGCGTCTTTCCCGCCGTCTTTCGGTTTATAAAGAGGTGGATTAAAAGAAAAGTAAAAACACAGGGCATTAGACTATTCAACTTCGTAAACATCAAGTTAGTCAGGTACCGGGCGATATTGTTTGTCTTGCTCGAATTCTGAAATGCCCATTTTTGGACTTATTAGTAATTAATGAGCATATCAAGGTAATGTTTGCCTTGGATTTAAATACAGCACCTTGGATTTAAAAATGTTATTCATTGAATCTGATAACTTTTTGATTGGTGCATGTTTTCATAATTGTGTTCAAAAATTTTTTTTTGTCCATCTTGATAATATGTAGGAAATTATGAACAAAATCAAACTACTTTTCTTTACAACAGATTACATTTCTCTGTTTTCAGGTCTTTAAAAGGCACCGCGATTTCCAATCTGCCCACCTCAGGCATGGACAAGCTGTCGACTCTGGACATTTCCGACACTTCAAACTTGATCAGTTTCAAAACAGATGACCTGCCCTCCCTGAAAGAAGCCATGGTGACCTACCCGGCCCATTGTTGTGCACTGAACAGAGAATATGGATTTGGGACGATTTTTCAATCAGAAACGGCCGAGGAGGAGCTTGTTCCATGTGACGAACCAACCCATTCACCAAAATCAGGCTGGGTGGTGGAGCCAGAAGAAGTGCTGGGATCCGAACTGCCTCCGTACGATTATATAAACTATCCCTCGGACAACGGTAAGCGCTGTTTTGTTGTTTGTTGTGTGGAATTTCTAGCGAGTTATTTGTGACATATTTTGACGAAAAAAATGACTTGTTACATGCTTAATAGAGGAAATGACAAAAGTGATTACAGGCGGTTTTATTTGAATAAGACAGAAACTGAGGATGCCAATAGGCGAAAGCAATATTTCTGTTTATAAATTAAGATCTTATAACGACGCGGATCGTCTTTCACTCTTTTTTGAGTTCTAGGAATAAAAGTATATTGTTACATGCTTATGTCCAAAAAGACACAAACAAGTTTGAACCAATGCTATTTTAGTTACCCCGTTTCATACATATATGATGGGATCAACGCTATTACAATTATCCTTTTTTTATTAGGATCAGCAATTGTCTTCACCGATTTCACCGACGATAATGCGGGTGAAGTAAGCGAATATAGCTTTGCGGACGCGGAAGAAGACCCGAGGTAACAACATATTGCGATGTTGACTGTAGTTGGAAACCTTGATTAGATCTCCTATCCGTAGTATACAAGAAAAGTGTTTCTCTATGAGTGTTTGCGCGGATATTTCAGTATGTTCACTCGTTCGGCAACGTTTTTTGGGAATATCAAACACGTGTTTTCCCCACTGGATTTATTATAACCCCCAGATGCTCGTTCGGGGTTTGTATAGATGTTGATCTTGGCAGATGAACGATATAATCGCAATGAGATATTTTAGGGGCCATAAGGCTGCAAAATGATGTTACAATTGCTCATGTTACGCTGTAGTATTTTGTAATATATCTAACCAGCAACATTTTCAAATGCATTTATTGTGAAATGGCGCACAATTCTAAACAATTATTAACTGAAATCCAATGCCAATAACGATTCAAAAACTGACTATACGAAAGGAATGCGTCGTAATCAAAGCTTTACCTACCCTTTGTTGGACGGTTGTGCGTGGGGGGAGGGAAAACGAAGACCACACGTGGAGTGCTGATGAACGCGTCCCGTTTAGCACCTTTCAAGGAAAATTGCATGGCTTCTATCGTCAAACCGATAAGGCGGTCGCCAGATTAATCAGCTGCGTTGTATATTGCAAGGGAAACCGAAGGCATCGAGATAATTAACAGCGGCTGCAACTTGCATGCGCGAGAGCTAAATCCACACACCGTCACTTGTTTTCCTGCTTAACTGACGACGCGTTCGAAGCGCGCGACGAACTGTAGATCCGAATCAACATTCCGGCCGCCGTTTCTGGCCTGCAGCGATTTGACGCGCTACATCGTGCCCTAATGACGTCTTGCAATCATCAAAGCGACGCGCAAGCTAACAACACGCGGTTGGTCGCAAACCAACACATGTTGCCAAATGTTACAAGCGCATCCGCTTTCCATGCAATTAAAGCACAAGCGTCGACACAGTTATTTTTTATGTGGTTAAATACGTTAGAAGCGCTATCCCTATAACAGCTGGCTAGCAGCATCGGATGTTGCGTTAATTAGTTTGGCACCAACGCGACGAAATTTTTCTTAATTGCATTATCGTGTTGTTTGGAACTATCCAAATATAGTACATATCATAGCGGGATAATTTCGGGTTTTCTAAACGACAAACTTTGTGCTTTCAAAGTTAAAAACGAACATCTACCGTACAGATAGAACTCATCTTTGAATATCCCAGCCACAAAATATCTTTCACATGCAAATTATCAATCTTTTTAGCTAAGAACATTACATATTATTCGCCATGCATTACCAACAAAGGTTACGCGTTTTGCACCGACACTTGCTTAGTTAATTAGACGGAGTTAAATTCAATCAGTATTTAACGAACTGTAGAAATTGTAACATGCATTTTGCTTTGCAGCGATGATCAGAACACAGCCTGGCGAGATGTGATAAGTGCAACTGCAAACACCTCAGTCTCTGTCACCAAGATGTGTATTCGTGATGCTGACGGCTCCCTGCGCCCCCACGTCTACAAGCATCCCATCACATGCTCACCCCCTCCAGATGTGTTTAACCCATGCGAGAACCTTTTGGGTCACCCGGGACTTGTTGTAGTTTCGTGGGGGGTCGCGCTCCTCGCCGTCCTGGGCAATTTTTTCGTCATATTTGTGTTATTGGCGGTCGCAGTGGACAAGTCGCGCACTCAGCAGCGCCATCTATCGGTTCC
Source organism: Ascidia mentula (assembly GCF_947561715.1). NCBI lineage: Eukaryota > Metazoa > Chordata > Ascidiacea > Phlebobranchia > Ascidiidae > Ascidia > Ascidia mentula. The sequence goes on along the minus strand of NC_138568.1, from coordinate 14,951,797 downwards.
GAAGTTCCTGATTTTAAACCTGGCTTTCGCCGATCTTTGTATGGGGATCTACGTTCTTGCGCTATCGGCAATGGACGGAAAGAGCACTGGAGAATATTACAAATTCGCTGTCGAGTGGCAAGCGTTCGGAGGATGCGACGTAATTGGATTCCTGTCAGTTTTCTCATCTCAATTGTCAGTTTTCACACTGAGCGTGATCTCACTCGAAAGATGGTAAGAGACTGACGATTAGTTAACGTAGTTGACGCTAATAGAGTTCAACACTTTGGATATAGTAAGGTTTCATGCAATCGCATGATTGGCAGGATCGCCCCACTGCGCTGGTCCTTACTGGGCGATCATAGCTAGCGTATCAAGATCATTAGGTTTACAGGCTTTGCAGCCCAGGCATTGAAACCTAGCTGGAATAGTCACTTTGAATATAGCGTGATAAATTAATGCAACGATAAATGTATGGTGTATAGTCTGGTTATACAAGCTTTTGGACGAATATGTCATTTTTTTGCACCGCCATTTTGATATTCCACCTACGTTTAGTTTATCTTCCTTTAATTATTACATCGTGAAACCTTTGTGCAGGTATGCTATACGATATGCGATCCAACTGGACAAGCGTATGACGCTTAAATGCGGTCGCATCATAATGTTGGTCGGTTGGATTCTTTCCCTTCTCTTCGCCATATTGCCGGTAGTGGGCGTTAACAGTTACAAGCGGACTGCTGTGTGCTTACCCATGGACGTGAGGACAAGATCAGGTAAGGATATATTGGTATAGATATTGTATAACTATTGTCAATCGGATGCCAAATGTTAACAATTTAGCTTCAAGACGTGGTATATTGTATAGGTTATTGTTTTCTTGTTTTTATTGGAAGCCATACACCATGCAAGTCGTTTGCCATCTAATGGACAATTAGTTATAAAGAGATTTATATAGAGATTCACATATTATGCATGCCAAAAACAAAATGTTTTGAAAACCATGGAAACGTAAATCAGTAAATGTAAACATTAAGGAATGCATTGGTAAATTCGATTTATTGATTCAAGCAATTTGGCTAAATTGGATAAATAAAACCTCACATTATTAGTCATTGTACGCGTCCAGATGGCAATTATGCTGAACCAGATGTCCTAATAGAATTAAGGTTTTGCGAAAAAACATGTTTTCTACATTCATTTGTTTCTTACATTGAATTTGCTGGATTAGGTCGATCAACCAGCTGCATGCTATAAACCAGAATATACAATATTTATTTGCCTTAAAATCTGTTTTCCGCTGAGGTTGATTTACAAGTATGCACATTCTTGGCCGGCTCATGTTTTTATATGTTTAGTATATATTTTTTGAACAGTTTTTACTTAATACGAAACAGTGCGGTAAACACAGTGTTTTGAATATTTTGAGCTTTAGTCAAGTTTTAGGAATTTAAAATTAACAAGTTTGTGTAACGAACAATTTTATTCCCAGGTACAGCGTATGTTGCCGCGATTCTTTCAATCGACATTGTGGCGTTCACGATTGTAATTGGAAGCTACTTGTCCATGTACGCTATCGTGAGATCGGCCAACGGACTTGAAAAAGGCATCAAGGATTTGTTCCGAATCCAGCAGAGAAAATCACATGACGAAAGCAAACCTAGAACGCTTAGGTTAGAATGTTTTTTTTTGTTTTTTTGTGTTTTGTTTGGTAGTAAAGCACACTGCGTAGATGCAATACAGTTAATACCGATTTGCAATAACCAATGAAAAATCGGGTAATTGTTTGCGTATTTCGACAATGTGTTTTTTACCGACTTTACTTTAAAGTTGACGTCTTGCTGTCGTTTTTATTTTATGAAGAAACGTACTTTATCCTGCAACCAACAATGAACTAAACAATTAACTAAAAAATGCTAATACTCAACTTCAAAACTCGAATAACTTTTTTAGTTTAAATTAGTTGCTTTTAATTCTTACAAGGATTGCATAGAAACAATAGCACGTCATTAACAGTAGAATCTTCTTGAAAGAGCTTTTTTAACAAAATAGTTATTTCTTAGTTCAAGCGACGGGTGTTATGGCACGATGAACAGCAGAAAGGCGGACGCGCGAGTCGCCAAGAGAATGGCGGTGTTGGTTTTCACCGACTTCGCTTGCTTTTTTCCTATTTGTTTCTTCTCGCTTTTCGCGCTTGCGGGACTTCCCCTCCTGTCGATGTCCACCGCCAAGATTCTGTTGGTCGCCTGTTTTCCGTTCAACGCGTGCTGCAATCCCTTTCTTTACGCTATCCTCACCAAGTAAGTAAACCCCAGCAGTTTGGAATACAGTTTTTTTTTATTTGTGTCTCGCCAAAAGGTGCTGCTGGTAAGGCAGAGAAACGATACTGATAATTAAGATTACTCAAACGGCAGTTCCTAATATTCCTGGCTAACATTGGGTATTTACGCGAAACGTTAAAAAAAAACTTTTGTCCTCATTAAACAAACAAACAAACAAATCTTCGCAGGTCATTCCGCAAAGACGCAAAGGCATTTTACAAGACACACCGTCACAGTTTGTACGGAGACGACCGACAGAAAGCCAGGCCAGCCGAAAAGCGCTCGGAGGGCGGCAGCAGGCAAGAGGAACGTCGCAAAACAATACAAGTGTACGTGGAGGGCGACCAACAAAACACCAACGGCGACGTGGCTCTGGTGTCCATTGAAAAATCCGGCAACGCGAAGAACGGCTCAATCGGAGGGCGGTCACCGGTGCGTAATTTGAATCATCACCAACAGAACGGCCACCCTACATGCAGTTTGACCACTGTTAAACTGGCCGACACCGTCGCTCGAACTTCTCCAGTCAAGTCGAAACCGCTGCCGAACCACAACCACAATAATAACAATGCGACGGGGAAGGAACGCTCGCATCGAGTACTGGGGATGAATATTTCTTCCACCAATAGCGGGGACGCAATCTCAAAACGTCTGGCAATGTTGGCCCTTTTGCGCAGCTTTCCTATGTTCAAGCGTAGAAAGCGCTTGGGCACAGACACTTCGCGCCAGACCTACGACACACAGGTGTCGGCCAACGGTGCTGTGGCCTTGTTTGAGACGAAAGAGGCCGAAAGCGACCCAAAGCAGACCAACGAAGGCACAATCGAGATGAAATGTATGGCAAACGCCACTGAAGTCGACTTGGAGCGCAAGGTTCCACACTGTGACGGGGAGAGTTGCATATAACGTCACACATGACTCTGAAACGTCAACATTTGCATTGAGCTGTATCACGAGGCCGTCGCATGTTCCAGCGAGTTTGAGAGCGTATATAATGATCGCATTTAGTTTCCATTTACCAACGCGTCTTTAATTCAGCATTGTGCCGCCTGACTCCGTTGTTCCTTTCCGTTTGTTCTATGCTTGACGCAACGCTTTATTTGCCGTTCCTTTAAAGATGTTGGCGTGTTTTAAACGCTGGTTTTAAGATGTTTGCCAATCGTTGACGACCTTTAAAAAGACTATAACCAATATGCTATATTTCTTCATGTGCCCGTTCCGAGTTCCTCTTATCATGGCTGAGAACAAATAGTTTTGACAAAAACGATTACTTTTTCTTCTATTTGCTGATGTTAAACAGAAGTGCAACCACAACAACAACAACAACAACAGTACAGACACATTACTATTGTTATTCGTTACGTGCTGGCATTTGAAACATTTGTCAAACCTGATAAACATAAATCTAGTTCGAAATTGTAGCGACGCTTAAACCAATTATTTTAACAGATAGCTAATCAATGTTAACGTAATTCTGAGGATAACTCTGAAAGCATTGATTTGATGGATGTGCGTTCTTTTTTATTGTTTTGTTTATTTCAATAACTAACCCTCTTTGTCTAATGGAATATTTTGCTACCAGTGACGGTTGCGATAATTCATACGGCATGTTTGCGTGTCTGCGTGTACAGTTAATTGAAAAAGCGCTTGGCGGCCAATCAATACGACATTTGCCTTCGGGGCATGCGCGTATATAGACACACAGGGCAATTGAGGGCACGCCATAAACTCGTTTTGCCATTTTGCCGATTCCGAATTTAACTCCACTCCTTCGCAAAGTTTATTAACGTTGTTTCCTTGGCCGTTGTAATAAATGAGCCCCAAACCTATTCGATCCATGGCGTTCAGATTTTTGATGCTTGCGTTCGTAACGTATCGGCGCAAGGGGAAAACAATAGTTTACGAGCTGACGACGTCACTCATTTTAAGGTTACAACGCCTGTGGGTCTTGTTTAGCAAGTTTAAACTATCCAGCTTATCGATGGTTACCACTAACCCGAACATAGTAGATTGTCCCGCACGCACCATTGCTCTTAGTTAGATGTGTGACGAGGTGAAAGAGAGGATGACGTATCGGCAAGTTGAAGGTTCAGCAATCAGGTGGATAATGAGATGAAAACCCTGTTCAATATGTTCCGTTTAAAATGAGGGAAAATGGACTATTAATGAATAGTTGAGTGGTTTGAAAATGCGGTGTTGGCAGGGTTGCACAAAACAACCGACGGATTTGAATTATTAACTGGCAATACTTCTTTTCGGGTTTGGACAACTGACGTGGTTGAAGTGCTCGTAAATTTCTGGTAACGGCGTTAATTGGTGCAGTAGAAGACACGGCAGAAGAGTGACATCTATCTGTGCGGCCACATGTTCTTTCCTTCATGAAATATTGAAGCGCGTCTCCTTTTATGGCATAGGTCACAAATTGGGTTTATCAAGGTTCGGCCATTAGTTAAGTGAGGACCGACTGCGAGACACAGTGAGATTATTTGCTTTGGTCTGGTTAGTGTTTTGATAAGCTGTAGCCCGAAAACCTCTGAAAACGTTTGTGTGAACGGGATTTTCCGTTGTAGGTCAAAACTGCAGCTGTTGTTGCTTCGTCAAGTATTCTGTACTGGAAGATACGTATTATGTTTGACATGAGAAAGATTAAAATTAAGATGCTGTCAAACTAGAAGTAAGTTAGGAAATAGGTTTGTAAAGGTGAGGTGTATGGGGGAATATGGCAACAAAGTGGCCACAGGCAGATACCGTTGAGTAAGGCTTAGTTGAGGAGTGAACGGTGCCGCTACATGAAATAAAACAGCTGTTCGGTAATTCGTTTGAAGCTGGTTATGTGGTAAATTGAACTTTGTGCTTGTATCAACTCACAGTTTCAATTTCCATATCTTGCTTAAGGTTTAAACGGGAGGATGCCACTAAACATTTGCAAAGCGAGCAGCTTATAATCTGGGTTGCCAACGTTGAAAAACAAATAATTAAGGGCTAGTAAATAACGTTTTCAGTCACGATGTGATTATGACCGGCAAATGATGTTTTTTAAAAAAACAGATAAGGCAAAAATAGATTGAAATTAAGGACGCCTATGTTTGAAACAACGAACTGTCACTATTGAGAACAATTCGCATTTTCCAAGAAGTCTCCTTTAAAACAAGCTCAAAGTTTACAAGTGTTAATGGTATGTTGGACGATGGTGCCGCTGAAACTAAAAATGCCACTACTGTGGAGGATTAAGGGAGAATAACAATATAGTAATAGACGTAATTCACGTAGTCTGTTGAGTGATTTGCGTGATAAGTTTTTTATATTAGTCGTCGCAAACTTAACGACCCTCATCGATTTTAGCGCATTGACCACGACTAGGTGGTTAATCAGCCGCGTGCTTGTAACCTCCGAAAATCCATTAATTGGCTTGTTCGCGTGCGACAGAAGACACGAGATTCGAGAATTGGGAAACACGACTTCGACCGCGCTACCCAGGGGAATTTTACCATTCTTCCCAACACCATGGCTTGGACTCTATCAATTTGCATTAGCACGTTGGTAGGTTTGTTGCTCACAACAAGAAACGCTGTTGTTGCTTGCTTGTGCACACTAGTTTTTGTCATGAATTTAAACCATTCTTGTTACTGAAGATAGGCAATAGATTATCACTGCAGAAACTATGCTAGTTGTGGATTGCATGTACGTCATACTGGTTTGATGAAAGTTGTTGTTTGGTGGTTATGCGCCGGATGAATTTTGTTGCTTGTGGTAGAATGAAAAAGCAAAACTTCTTCCCATGCATATCCAGGGTTAGGATAGTTCTGTACCAAGCTTGCTGCTTTTTAATACCGCAATGATAACATTTGAGATTATTTTAGTACTTTGCTGATTTTGAAGGCCGTTTTATTAATGACTTTCGAATGCAGACCAGAGCGATGATTTGTGGTTTGAAACAACATCTACCAAATTGTGCCATATAACTCACAATTCACATTTGATGAAAAATGGGCAGGTTTAGACAAGAACACTTTCAAATAAGCACGTTTCTTAGAAATTAGTATTTATACATTGATTGCTCTTGCAAATAAATCATGAACTTACAGAAAAGTACGGCATGGCGACCCTGTACGTGGCTTTGATTGCATAACAATAAGAATGGTGATTTCGCAATCTCGGCTGACGTCATAGTCTCCCGCTTGGGAATAGTGGGGTACATCATTGGTCTGTTGACATTTCCAATGCATTCATCAATTATTTACATAACAGCATTACTTTAAAGTACAAGCATAATGTACCAAATAAAGGTGGGTTCAATCCATACTATCATCACTATACGCGTAATTCCCGGGGTCACTTAAAGTTCAATCATCTATCAAGTCGGTGACATGTAACAGGGTTCATGACCAGTACCACGCTCGCTTAATGAGAGTCATCTGTTTGTAAATCAATACAGGTAGGGAGTTATGCTGTAGTAACGGACATCAGTAGGTGTTGCAATTGCTTTAATACCCACTGTGCTGTGATGTAACTTACCTAACGGAGCAGCGAAATGAGCTTAGCTGTCAGCAGAGAGGAATGGAAAGGATCATGAAAAAATCACTTTTTGGGATTTATTTTGCTGCAATGTTGGAAGTGGCGATTCTGTCTTCATCCTTTGGTCTCAATTTTACGCTTCCTCGTATTTCCAGTGCCAAGAACGCTACAGGCAAGTGTGATATACGCAGCTTTACGATATTTTGTTTTAGTCGAACGTAAGTGCAGAAATGTTTGCTTGAAATCAATATGAAGGTATTTTAAATTATGAAGTGTCAGTTTAGTGTGTATTTTAAACGTTAAATGTGGTTCCTTAAAAAAGATTTGATTGAAACCTTCCTGCGGTAAAATAATCAGTGGTTAAAAGTCGACCAAACATACCCGGTGTCAGATTTTCTACAGAGCAAATGTGGATAAAACGTTTTTCCCCCACTGGAGCAAAAAAACGAATTTGGACAGCGAAAGTAAAACTTAGTAATTTACCCATTTCCTAATTTTCGCAGCATCTCCTTCAACCGCAGGGGATCCACTCACACATTACATCTATGAGACGACGACCAGTTATCCACCCAGCTGCCCTCGGCTCTGCCTTTGTCCACCGAACAAAACCGAAGTAAAATGCGACGGAGGACGCTCGTTTCTTCCGCCAATACCTTCCGACATTTTCCTGCTAACCTACATAAACAACCGGTTGCCTGGCAACCGTTTGGCGTCCACAACGCTGCGCAATTGCACTCGACTTGTTGCGCTTGATCTGAGCCAAAATGGAATCAAGGCAGTTGACTCGGACGCTTTTTCCGGATTTTCAAATCTCGCATCTCTTCTGCTCGATGGTAACCCCATAGTACGTTCAGTATATTTACCTTTTCTATGGCCCTTGGCTTGGACATTACAAAGCTTAAGCGTACAAAACGTGATCGCTGATGGTGAAGACCCGTCATTCATCTGGCGTCTGTTTAAATCAAATTTACCACCAGCGATTAAGATTGGAGGTCTTTACCTGCCCAATAGAGGGGCGACCAGGTTTCCCAAGCTTCGCCAACTGCGCTTGGGTCAAAACCATTTGCGGTTTCTTGATGCAGAAATGCTGCAGGATATTGTGTTGAATTCACGCCTTGAGCTTTTGAGCTTGGCGCACAACAATCTATACAAAGAGGCCCCAGTAATTCTTTGGGGACTCTTTGAAAAGAAATTGGAATACACTCGGAACCTGAATCCTAGCAATGCGAGCTTCACGTACTCCGCAGCGCCCCTAAAGGAAGCTTCAACACGGACAAGCATCATCACACTCGATTTGACGTACAACAACATAACCGGTTTTAGCGACGAGATTTTACATCATTCACAGACGATTTGGACTAAACACAGAAACTGGGGGGCATTACAAGAAAATCGCAAGCAAAGCGACGATCCGTCGGTCAAGTTGCTGTTGCGTGGTAATCCGATAGACTGTAGTTGCTCCATCAAGACGGCAATGCATTTTCTATTTGAGGGTGGTGGCGTGGACATCATCGCTGATTGGGCGGCCCTTGAATGTCACAAACCCGACCCACTGAAAGGTGATATGTACAGCGATTTTCTACAGTATTAAATCCCTTTGTAGAGATATTCTTCAAAATAGCGTTAATGTTGATGTAAAAGAAAACACATCCAACCTTACGAACCCAGCAGTGTATTGTTTTGTTTGCATGTTAACAGCAAAATTGTCTCTTTAGCTTTTATTGTTTAGAGGTGCTTAACGGTATTGTGCATAATGCTTAATTTCAAACTGTGGCTTATGGAAGGCAAGAATAATTATGAACAGCTAAAGCTTACATAACTACATACTCGTGACCAGGAGGCAAACGAATACTTTGCAGGAAGAGTCATTCATTAAAGCCTTCATTATTCATACGGTCCTTTGTCGCTCGGTCGCGTAAAGACAAAATCAATAGAATGCATTATCATTCCGCGCGTTTGAATTTTAACGCACTTCCATGCTACAAACAGTACATTTATCCATTAGAGAGCCCCCTTTTGCTGACAAAGATTTGTGGCGCTGTAGTTACGTTGCGTGTACTCGTTCATTCCTGTTGCAGAAGTATTCATTATGACAGGAAACTTATACTCGCTCTACATGCAGTTGCAAAGTGTGGCGTTTTTCAAATTGTGCTCAGCCCAAAGTTCGTGTTATAGATTACATAACGGCCTTTGACGGGTTCTTGGCGAACCCCGTACTCAACAAACCTTCATTTGACCACAGGTTTGTCATTGGTGCAACTTGACGATCTACAGATCTACTACTGTCACAGTGATTGGGGAGAGAAAGAGTTTCATCTCACTGCCGCCCAGTTAGCCTTTATCGTTATATGTGGAACTGTACTTGCCCTTGTCAGTGTTATGGTGGGCTACCTGAACCGTTCCAAGTTCATCGTCTACTGGAATTTCCTTCGCAACTGCGGCAACGCCGAAGATCATCAGAATAACCAGAGGTAATTTTGATTGGTCGGATTTTCCAATGTATTATTTATAGTTGGGAGATTAGAACTAAGTCGGAAGGACTACCCGTTGTATTGTGTAACCATTGTTTGAAAACCAGTGAAACCTCTTCTTTCCATCTTTGTTTTTGCTTCGCCTAGGAGTAACTTGGAAGAAAGTGTGCCCTTACAAGTAAACATGAAAATAAAGTAATAATGTTTCCAGGTGGCACGGTACTTTGAACAAGTATTCCATCCCAAGTGACCACCGAGGAATTGGCCACAAAGGCTACTACTGCGACGAACGTGTCACCTTCGAAACACAGAAAGATGGAGAAAGTAGCATCAGAAGTTGACGTCATATCGTAACACTTCTTCTAGAAGACGAGCACACGAGAAATTTGTATCGATCAATGCTGTTTCGCCTGGTGTGATGGTTGGGCACTTTGACTGTGTAGCAAAATTCTGAATGTTTCTTACGCTAATAAACGAAATGACGTGGTTTTAAATGTGTATCAGGTTTTCGTGTTTGTTTTCTTACTTGAGCGATGGTTCTGTGCTGTTCGTACTAAAATGTTCAAACTTTTTGACTTAACGTACAGAAATTATATTAAAATTTTAACAAAGACGGTCAATGAGTGACAAACAATGTTCACAGTACAATCCAAAAACTAACCTATTCGTAATAGATAAAAGTTGCAATAGAAGCCAAAAAAGTGCACTAAAGTTAAATTTAACTGTAATGTGAAGAGTGTTCTTGAACAAAACTAATGAATACAAACCGCTGGTACCACAGCATGTCACCGCATTAAAGTGTTTTGGTCGCGGATCAAATTCCCCAGTTTGGGACGCTCTGGATAAAAAGATACTTAGAATGAATTTTCATTGCTTTGATGTTCTTGCTTGTTACAATGGATCATAAGGTTCACAGGCTTTGCAGCCAAGGCATTGCAGCCAAGCTGGATCAGCCACTTTCCCGAAGTCGGAGCGAGATCTGAAAAATCAAGCTCCCGGTGAGGTTTGAACTCACGACCCTGGGCTAACCAGGCCCAACGCTCTACCAACTGAGCTACAGGAGCTCAGTGGCTTCACGGGGTATATTGTAGCCAAGGTAAACTGGTGCGCCAGCGCACAACTTGTCAGGCGACCTTCACATGCGCAGAGGATCTCCACCACCGTAATCAGACAACGCAGAAGTAATGCCATGCTTTCGCATAGCAAGGCAGGATCGCCCCACTGCGCAGGCGCATTACTTCTGCGTTGTTACAATGGATTGATCAACATTTAGGCTACAAAACACAAGAAAAATATGCAAAAACTTAATTAATTATGGACTCTGTGTCTTTTTAATTCTTCTCACACAAATGTCAATCTGGAAAAATATGACAAGCCAATGGGACTAACTCTTACGGCACTGAATCCAACAGCACCCTTTTTAAGGAGTTTTGTGAATGAATCGTTTCGGGTAAGTTCTCTATCTGTAGTTTGCGAGCTTCAACAGATGATGGTTAATACTCGATTCAAGTAAGTTAGCAACATCGTGAAGCCACTCAACTGTGAATTAATTGACGGCACAAGGTCAGTGTTCCAGGGACGCAATAATAACGCAACATTTTTATATCTCTTGTGTGACATCAGTCTGCCTCTAGACCAGTGGTTCTTAACCGGTGGGAAAGTTCCCACTAGTGGGAAGCAATAGAGTTGTAGGTGGGTAATTAGTCGGCACCGATATATACAAAAGTAATTGGAAAAAATATGTTATGTTCTGTATTCACTGTGTGTCGTACACTCAATGGCATTTGGTAACGCAATGCGGTCAAAACACAATAATTAAATTCTGAAAGCAAAATAATCGTTAAAGGATGCTCGAAGTTAAAAACAAGGCAAAGCAACAACAAGCAGTAATGAAATAACTGTAAAGCCAAAGTAAAAACTATCACACTATAAAAGATGCTGGCAAAAATGTTCCAAACAATGACTGAAAATTAAAAAGTCATTTAAAGGTTAAAAACTGTCAGGTTTTGCCATTCGTAAAGTTTTCGTCTGTAACAACGGTTCGTTTTAGGCTTAAAAGGATTGCGGTCTGGAGGTTAAGTGCATGTTAGTCTTGATGTATGCTAATGATTCTAATCGTTACGGTTACTTTTGTTTTATTTCATGCTTTTACAACACTGGGGATGTCGTATAGGCGATATATATTTTTTCAAAAAAGCAATGTCTTGGTTTGATGATTAAGTAGCAATCTAGGCCAGTCCTAGGAATCACTTTTTGCAAGTTCAAAAGGATTTGTAAGAGTGCTAGCAAATGATGCTTTTAGCGACAAATACCCGCCGGATCGGTTAGTTTAATTTATACCGCGGCAAACCTGACCGTCTTGCGGCACAATTCTCCGCCTTCTAAGGTCTGCTGCATCTCTCTTTTTCTTAAAATAAATTTACAGTAAATGTCCGCATGTTGGTGGACTCTATGCAGTAGGTTTGTGACTGTTGAATCGTCGCCTATTTGTTCAACTAACGACATTTCGACACAATAACCGCGTGGAGAATATCCAACTACCTCGCAAGATTGATTTTAATTCAAAACAATATTGTTTTTAAGATAAACAAAGTGTTTCCACCTTGTTTTCTCCGTAAGGTTGCACCTAGTTTGGTCCCCAACAGATGACGGTGATTGTATAGTCACCACAAAGTGAAAGTCTCTGCTTGGACGTTTGGTCAGCAAAGTCGTCTGAAAGTCACACCAGCTGCACTGATGAGACCTTTTAGGTCGAAACAGTGGCCATCTGTCTGCAGCTTACACAAAATTGTTTTTGTTGGTAAATGCTGCAACAGTTCCGAAACGACAGACAAGACTGAAGATCGTTGCTGTGACAAATCCTGGTGTTTTTGTGCAGCTCCAACTTGCGATGCTGAGTTCATAAAAAAAATTGACAAGCCAGACATGACCCACAACCGCCGAAAGAACACCAAAACCACATTTACCAAAGTAAACCAAATTCGTTCGCTATAAAAACCATCCAATAACTCAACCAACGTTCTATTTATTAAGCAAGGAAAAGCTTGTTGAATGTTGCGATGAAATGTCGTCTCTCACGACCTTATGAAGCACAACGAAGAAGGCAACTAAGCTCCGTTTTTTCTGGATTTAAAAAAAATCGACGATCCGAGTGTTTTAATATTACAGCTCGGTTGCCATAGACCAACTAGAACAGGATCAGTCCCCAGCTGCATTGAGCAGACTTGATAAGCCGAAAGAGCGTGTACTGTCTGCAGCACTCTGGTGGTTGCCATATACTTGTATGTAAACTAGTCACAAGGAAAGGTGGAATTGTTTCTGCGACAAAAGAAAATTTGTTTGTAATCAGGTTTTTGGTGGTAAAACCCGATGTGTGATTAAAGTTGGTTTTGTTGTAACAAGACATTTTAACCAAACGCAACAGTAAACATAGAATTAATTTTACTTGATTCATCAGTAAAACCTGAGGTCCAAATATTGTCCTAAGAGTAGATGTTTCAGAAATCGATGGAAAAGTCGTCGTGTTTTTCTGTAGTTAATTTTTAGTAGACTGGTGCGGAGCTGAATATAAATATTTTGTTTTTGATCAAGAATTGTTGAGGGGCGAAAGTATTTTGACGTATACATGGAAAACAGTCATGTATATCGACCGTAGCCTTTTTTACGCCACGCATGGTAGCATCGAACGTTAACTCAGCAAGTACCTGCTTCCTTACTTTTGGCGACAACAAAACTAACACGCTGCAGATTCACCTTTTGCACTAATTACTCGCTTGGTCTAAAGCACCTGAGTCGAAGTATCGGCGTAAATAAAAATTTACGCCTTTTATTAATTTGTTACAAATGCGTATGCAGTAATCGTGGTTTATTTCACTGTTAACAAGCAACACTTAAAAAGTTAAAGTATCCTTTCTTTTGTCCCAACTTTCTATAACTTTGTGGCGCACATATTTGGCGCGATTTTGTTCAAATTGAATTTTGGAAAAGGGGGTGACGTCACACACTACCGCCTGCGGAACAGATTGAGAGTTTGCTTGAGGACGCATATTGGTATTTCTATGAAAATTAGTTTTGGTGCTGGGAAATGCCCACCGTGTAGACCTGTGTCACAATGGGAAGTCATGCATCACCAAGCAAAGCAGTGACGCAATTAAGTTAAATATACGGTTGAATGAGCGCACATGTGCGTGCTGTTGTCATGGCGAATTTTAGGGTGTTTGGGGCAGTTTTAGTGGGGTTTTGGGCTATTCCAATTAGGTAGTAACTTGCTGGTGTGCGCTGCTGAAAATTATGTTGAAAATGGAGCAAAAAAATCAGGCTGTATTTGTGGAAAAATGAATCGTTTAAGTGTCCAATCATTTGTGATTTTATGAAAGATCCATTTCATATCTACAAAGTTTGAACGAAATTAGTCTCCGAAAAAATGGTTTAGCCACCCCCCTGGGGCCATTTTCCCCCCTGGTTGCTCAGTATTTTGGTTAAAAGAGCAACAAAAAATGGAACTGGATTTTGCAGAGAAATGAATCGTTCAACTACCCACTCACTTGCATTTTTTTGTAAGTTCCAACTCTTCTCTATGCGATGGCATCAAATTTAGTTGCTGAAAAAGTGTCAAAGCCCTCCCCCAAGGGCTGGGTATAACCCCCTGTTGGTCATTTGATCTTCCAGGAGGCCCAACAAGTCCTTGCTCTGTACAGTCTCATTCAGGAGCAAATTTTTTTTTTTAACTTTGTAGAATTTGAAACCCCTATGTAAGTCACAAGACCCGTCAACGGTCATTGGGAAACAAGCGGAACAGTCGCTAGATGCATTACAGCCGAGGGCCTTGAACACAGGATTTCTCCAATCTAATACCCATATAGGTCCTTGAGGGAATGTGGCGATGCGCTGACGGTTATATCGTTAGCGAACAAAGGAATTGTTGCGCATTCGTTGGGAGGGCATTTTAATTCGGCCGCTAATGTCTGGGGCGATGGAAACTTTGCGCTAAATATGGCGACACCAAGGCTTGTAATGCACAATTGGTAATGCAATGAATTGTATACATTTTATTATTTTACAATGCCTTGAGTGCAGTACCCAAAGCGATAGACCTAAATATATTATATTGTCCAAACTCGAAGACCCATAAAATAAGAAAGAACATGGAATTAAATGTTTAGGAATTACCTAAATTCGTCATTACTCCAATGGAACAAATCCGAAAAAAGACAGTCAATACTATATATTACGAGATTTATCCCATATTTTTATCAGCTCACCCCAGGGCTTGTGATATAGTTTGGGAATAAATCACAAAAGATAGTTTACTTGTCATATGCGTGTCAACGTTATGATAAACTTCCAATCTTTATTACCGACAATCAGTGATAACGCTTTTTCATGACATCACATTATAAAAGATGCCAGCAAAAAAATGTTGTTGGATAAAATGTTCCAAACAATGACTGAAAATTAAAAAGTCATTTAAAAGTTAAAAACTGTCAAGTTTTGCCATTCGTAAAGTTTTCGTCTGTAACAAAGGTTAGTTTTATTTATACTGCGGTAAACCTGGCCGCCTTGCGTCACACAAGTGCACTGGCCCAGAAAATCAACGTCTAGAAAATTAATTTCCGCCATCTACGGTCTGCTGTATCTCCTCTACCCGCAAGATTCAATTAAATTCAAAACAAAATTGTTTTTGTTGGTATATGTTGCAAGAGTCCCGAAACGACAGACAAGACTGAAGATCGTTGCTGTGACAAATCCTGGTGTTTTTGTGCAGCTCCAACTTGCGATGCTAAGTTCATAAAAAAAAATTGACAAGCCAGACATGACCCACAACCGCCGGAAGAACACCAAAACCACATTTACCAAAGTAAACCAAATTCGTTCGCTATAAAAACCAGTTTGCTGACTTACGTTTAAAGCTGCAAGACCCAATAACTCATCAACGTTCCATTTATTAATCAAGGAAAAGCTTCTTGAAAGTTGCGATGAAATGTCGTCTCTCACGACCTTATGAAGCACAACGAAGAAGGCAACTATGCTCCGTTTTTTCTGGATTTAAAAAAAATCGACGATCCGAGTGTTTTAATGTTACAGCTCGGTTGCCATAGACCAACTAGAACAGGATCAGTCCCCAGCTGCATTGAGCAGACTTGATAAGCCGAAAGAGCGTGTACTGTCTGCAGCACTCTGGTGGTTGCCATATACTTGTATGTAAACTAGTCACAAGGAAAGGTGGAATTGTTTCTGCGACAAAAGAAAATTTGTTTGTAATCAGGTTTTTGGTGGTAAAACCAGACGTGCGATTAAACTTGGTTTTGTTGTAACACGACATTTTAACCAAACGCAACAGTAAACATAGAATTAATTTTACTTGATTCATCAGTAAAACCTGAGGTCCAAATATTGTCCTAAGAATAAATGTTTTGGAAATCGATGAAAAGTCTTCGTGTTTTCTGTACTTTATTTTTAGTAGACTGCTGGTGCAGTGCTGAAATAAACTTTTTGTTTTTAATCAAGAATTGTTGAGGGGCGAAAGTATTTTGACGTATACATGGAAAACAGTCATGTACATCGACCGTAGCCTTTATTATCTGACGTCACTGAAGTATTCATATGTTAAAACACAGCTATATATAGTTTCGATTAACCTCTGTTGGCGAATTGTCCAACTGTGACAACGTAAAAAGTTGCCAAAAACCAAACGTTTTTTAAATGAGATTTGAAACGTAAAAAAATGTCTGTTTATGTCACTTGAAAAAGTGTCGGGCTTTCTTTGCTGACAACGGTCGCAAATTTTAAACGTCACTTTAAGATTATTCTTTAGTTCTGGGGTCCTCAAACCTTTTCGGCCCAAGGCACACGTGGATCCTCTTAATTCGATTGCGGCACACCAAATGTTTAGGCAAAATCAAGATTTAAAAGGAAACAAAAGGTTGCCCTGGTTAGGTAAGAGAATTGCGTTGATCCGAGGCTGGTTCAAAACATTGTCTGTTCTTAGCTAGTGTCACGAAGGAAAACGACAATTGCAGAGGTAGATTATAACATTCAAAATAAAATATATCGCGGCACATAGAAACCCTGCTCGGGGGTGCATATTAGAGGTAGCGTTGAAGGATCCGCCATCTCCTCGGGCCTTTGCTGGAATATTCCTTGTCTCGGATTAAATTGCTTAGTTTGGGCACCCTTGATGAAACGATATGTAGAATGACGTTTTTTGTTCCTCGTTTTTTACAGTTTGATATTTAGGCTACAAAAAAACAAAAAAAATATGCAAAAACTTAATTCTGGCCTCTGTGTTTTTGTAATTGTTCTCACGCAAATGTCAATCTGGGTGCCAATGGGACTAACTCTTACGGCACTGAATCCAACGGCATCTGTTTTGAGGAGTTTTGTAAATGAATCGTTTCGGGTAAGTTCTCTATCTGTAGTTTGCGAGCTTCAACAGATGATGGTTAATTAACAAAATACCTTGATTAAGGTGAGGTATCATGTATCAGCTACTGATGAAACAATGTCATTGGTCATTACCCTCGGACAAGCATTTTTAATCGCTGGTTCAGCTATTGGAGCGATATCTGTTCGGTTTTGGCTAAATCGATTGAGGTGAGTTAGCAACATCGTGAAGTCATTCAACCGTGAATTAATTGATTCGGTAGATAATTGCATGAAAATCCTACACACACATAAGCAATGATTATGCAGAATGGATCACATTCTGCCAATTGCGCGACTGTGGCATGTAAGCGCACCGCTGCTGACTTGTGCATCTACTGGGGCGTGACCGCAAACATTCATTTTTCTGACACTTTGCAATACTTGAACCCTGCCAAATATTCGGAATCGTGAAAATATTCCACTGTCCAGCCTTATGAAACTTTTCAAACCTTTGGCAACAGATTTTCAAAAATTAGGTGGGTAATTAGTCGGCAGGGAAACACACAAAAGTGGTTTCAAGTGTTGAATGTACTCTGTTTTCACTGTTTGTCTCAAACTTATTGGCGTTGGTAATGTCATGCTGTAAAAATGCAATAATTAAATTCTAAGAGCAAAACTTATACAAACCTTTGGCCCCAGATTTTCAGAAATTTGGACCAAACCTGTCATTACTTCTGCAACAACACCTAGGTCCTAGAAACTTCAAACTACACCATTACCGAGTATAATTTGTATGTAGATGTAGATCTATATATTTTATAAACAAGCTTTCTAAAGTCACCATAAATAATCGATGAGAGCAAAAAATCACTATAGGATGCTCGAAGTCAAAATTAAGGCAAAACAACAACAAGCAGTAATTAAATAATTGTAAAGACAAGTAGGAGCTATCACACTATGAAATATGCTGGCCAAAAAGCGTAGTTGGATGAAGTGTTCCAAACATTGACATATGCAAACCCATGAACTTGAAAGTTTTGTTGCAGCCGACGAAGCGTAATGATCATCGTTCAATCAGCATCATTGCTCTCAGCCATCCTCATGTCGGCAGTGGCGTTTTTCTGTCACTCCTACGAAGCTTTGATCCTGGGTCGGTTTATTGGAGGACTTGCTCGAGGTTTGGGGTTCAATGTTGGTCCTTTGTTTGTCGCAGAAATCTGCAACAGAAAAACTCTTGCTTTGTACCAAAGCATGCCTGGTTTCATTCTGCTTGTTAGCGGTGCCCTGGGCAACGCATTGGGGCATCCGGCTGTGTTGGGAGGGTCCAACACATGGCCTGTAGTGCTAGGATTGCCTGGAGTTGTTTCCGTTGTGTATTTGCTATCTCTTCCGTGGATACCAAACACCTTGACGTGGTTGCTGAAGTCGGAGTGCCGTGAAAACAATCCAAATGAAAACGCACAGACTCCTTCCATGGACTTACTTAAAATATTGAGATGTGGTAGGGGACTGGAAATCACCAATGAACATGAAACCCTTAAAGCGGAAGTCAATGCGGATTTACACGTGGAAAAGGCATCGATCAAACAGATTGTGTCCATTGGAAAATATCGTCGACAGTTAGTAGCCGCTGTTTTCCTTCAGTTTTCATTCCAGGCTTGTGGAGAGCAGGTCGTTTTGCAATACACCAACGTGCTGTTCGAGGAAACCGGTGCCAACCCTGAGCACTCCACATTTTTCACGATAGGTGAGGTTGGGTTTGCATTACGCATTCAATAACGCTGTTAAAAAAAAGTGTAAAATTATTTTAAGGTATTTTTGGATTGATGGCAGTTGCAACCTTACTTGGAACTCCTTTACTGAGCAAGTATGGAGGTCGCAGAATGCTTATTTTCGGACTTTCTGTATGCTCCCTAGGAATTCTTCTGCTAATCCTGTCATCTATCACAAGCAAATACACACCAAACATGACATACGTTGGAATAGCTTCCATGGCAATCCTTATTATAGGAATAGCAGTTGGACCCCTTCTGACCCTTGCCTCTTTACCGTCCGAAGTCACAAGTCAGATTATACGCCCAAATGCAATGTGGCTAAGTGGAGCTATATTTTGGATATCTGGTGCCGGAATTGCTTTCATAATTCCCTATTCCATTGACGCTTGGGAAGGATACGCATATGTGCCTTTCTTAATTCTGGTAATTTTGGAGGTAAGTGAGCTGACTGTTTTTAAAGTTTATAGATGCATCTAATGTCATGTTTTAATATATTTATATTTTTATTATACGTTAGATGATTTTTGTGATCTTCTTTATTCCGGAGACATCCAACAAATCTGCTTTGGAGATTCAAAATTACTTCGAAAAAGGAAAACGCATTTTTAAAACTAAAAACATTTCAGTACCTGAAGTAACATGCTATGAGAATCCCGATGCAGTTGCCTGAACATAATCTGTCTCTTCTTAAACATACGCAGCTTCGTTGTACAATGCATGCTTGTTTATCTGCGGCTTCTTGTTAATTGTTTATTACCCAAATATCCTTTAAAAGCATGTGAGTTGAAGATATAATGTCGTTTGATACCAATTATTTTCCATTTACAAATCAAAAAGCCTGGAAAATGTCGTCTTTTTTTACATGTGTAAAACTTTTACGCCAATCGACAGTTGTAAACACGGAGGCATTTTTCGCATGGTCGAATATTGAAGTACGTCTGAAAAAGCAAATTCTTCGCCATCTTCGGTCTGCTGATTTTGTTACAACAGCAAATATTTATAGTGTATTGTTCAGTCCTAGATGAAATTTCTGATTTATCGTCACAATCATTGATTCCCATAGTTTGCTTATTAGGTTTTGCAAAAATACAAAATTACCACTCCACTTGTTATGTTTTTTGGTTTAAACTTTGTCAACGACTTATTTGACAATACTTTACATTGTAAACCTTGAGTTTATTCTTTAGTTTTTGGATCCGCAATGCCTTTTACTGCATACTGTTCAACCGATTGCTCGTGTCGCACTAAGTGTTTATAAACATATAAAGCGAGAAACGAAGTTTAAAACTGCAGCTGTAACTTAAAGGTTAACGTGCACATGGTAGCCTAACTGCGTGATCAGCGCTTCGCTGCAGCGAAAAAAAGAGTCCATCAGAACGCGGGACAGCTCGATACTGCAGACCCGCAGACACAGTTATTTCATCTTGCGGTATGCGGAATAAGTTATTGGTTCGTTGTTATACGATACATTGCCGCACACAGTACCTGAATATCTCCCGGTCTCAAACCTCACAGAAAGTGATTTATAACTACAGGTTCCTTTTTTGCCAACCAGTGGTGATTTAGTTATAACGCAGTCAGTATTTCAATTAAACGCAACAATACAAACTTTAGTCCAAATATTAATTAGGAATTTAATTTTTGGAAACCGCAAACGTGCCAGATTTGGTTTGCGCTACAGATTTCGCAACTCAAGTCATTTTTGAAGTCTCATGAAATAGTGAAGAAAATTCCAACAATAACATGTCGTAAATAACTGCAAAATATGATGTTTGGCTCAAAATGTATCACACTAAAGTGCCCCCGACCAGAAAAAAGCGAAGTGTCACCTTTGACCTGAGAAAAACTATCCGTTGCTAAGCGACCCAGGTGCTCAGTTGCTGAGCGTAGTTTGTAAAATAAGTGCAGTTCGTAGAGGTTGGTCAGGCATTTGCAGTTTTAAAGCGTTTTTGCTTGAGCTGAACAGGTGTTTAGCTTTTAACAAGTAGAGGTTCGTATGGTTCATGCGCGCAGGTCGCATATTTTTTTCGAGCTAAGGTAAGTATTTTCATTTTAAAATTCGCAAAAACAACAACAGGTCAGATGCCAGAGAAAAATGTCTTTCTTTGTTTATTGCTATAAGGAGATGTTATTTGGCCATACTTTACTACAAGAATTATTAAATTTGCTGCAGTTGGCAAGTGTAAATTTACTATTAGTGCATGTACACTGTTGCTGAAATTTGACAGAGTTACTGTTGGATATTACATCTTTTACATTTGTCGGCCAACCAGGTTGCCTACTTCAAAGTGGTGTTTTAGGATGGTATTATAACTGTAAATTATGCAAGCTTTTTTACACATCTTCAGTTTTAACTTTTTTTAGAAATTAGGCTTGTACTAATTTGGTACATAGGTGTGCCTTAAAAATGTCGTCTACTGCCTGTGAAAAGCAAAGTCGCTCGCAAGCATTTTCATTACGGTCTTACATGAAGAACTCAAAGGTATAATTTTTGATTTTGTTCAACCTATAAAAAATCATTTTATTAATATAGTGTTTCACACAGGTAAAAGGGCCTCCTGCAGCTAATGCATTCAAATGTCGCCCGGCAAAGCGCACAGCTTTCAGGAAATTTTATGAACGTGGTGATTTTCCAATTGCACTGGAACATGATACAAAAGGCAATAGAATAGCATGGAAAGTAAGTGATGCAAAATATTATGGAATTTGGGCAAATTATGTTGTGGATTAATTTATTGCCTTGTATGTGTTTAATTTCTGCTAAGTTCCTGTAAATGTTATAGTTTATTTATGTACCACATGTATTTCATATTTCCAGGTTGAGATTGAAAAGCTTGACTACCATCACTACCTCCCTTTGTTTTTTGATGGTCTGTGTGAAACTGTCCACCCATATGAGTTTTTTGCCCGTCAAGGGGTCCATGATATGCTTGAGCATGGTGGATCTAAAATCCTTCCAGTCATTCCCCAGCTAATTATTCCAATCAAAAGTAAGTGCTATATTATTTAACTCTAAAAATGTGTAATGTGAAAAATTGACTGGAATTGCTGTTTGGAAAGTATTTCGTATTTAAGAAACTGTTTGCATGTTAATAATTAGCTTTTGTGCTTAAGGTAGTTCAGTTGTTTGTAAAGTTTGTTGAATTTTGCCAACATCAACTGTAGTGATTCCTAGTTTTATTTTGCTAAGTTTACCAATTACTTTGTTTACGAGCTAAACAATTAATTTGTTGTAATGTTACAGATGCCTTAAACACCAGGAACCGACCAGTTATCTGCACCACGCTTAAGGTTTTACAGCATTTGGTGGTTTCGGCTGATATGGTGGGAGAGGCTTTGGTTCCTTACTACCGCCAAATTCTCCCCATACTGAATATCTTTAAGAATAACAACTGTAAGTTTTGGTGCAACCTGTATTTGCATGTGATCTTTGTAGTAATTCTGATGTATCTTACATAAAAAAGAAAATGAAATCATTTTATTTGGCGTAACAGACAACGAAGTAAATGAACAAAAATCTGAGGTGAATGGCGTGGCCACCATCAAAGTGATAGAGGTTGTTGAGTCTGTTGTCCAAGTACTGACACTGCTTTCTTTTATTACAGTAAATAGTGGTGATGGAATTGACTACAGTCAACAAAAACGTGAAAACATCGGCGACCTTATCCAAGAAACATTGGGTGCATTTGAGAGACATGGAGGGGAAGATGCCTTTATTAATATTAAGTACATGGTGCCCACATATGAGTCATGCATGCTTAACTAAATGACATACTTAATTTTACAAGCATTTTTTTACATGTGTTGTCCTTAGCAGTGTCAGAATACTGGTTTCTATAGCAAGACCTTACGTACAACTAAATGCTAAAATTTATGTGGGAAGTTAATTTTTTTTATTGTGAAATTCTGATTACAAGGCCTTTACTCACCGTGGGCCTTAAATTGCTTTGCGTTTAAGATAGTACATACATTGGCTTCATTCCATCAGTATGTATTGTTAGTGATACTTATATGCTGTTATTGTTGTTTTTGTATAAAACGTGATGGAATAAATAGTTTATCGTTTGAGTTGCCATTTGCAAACCTGTCTATTTCAAAGGTAGCTCAATGCTGTTTTGGATTTTTAATTTGTTTTGCTAAATAAACACTAATTGGTACTCGAAGATATTAGACAAAGACGCTAACTGTGGTGTTGAGACAATACATTACTGAGGTCACCAAAAAATAATTTTGTTTGAACTGTTTTGTGGTTGTTGCCAAGGATTTTGCTGTGAATAACATTGTATGAAAAAAATTAGGACAGTTTTTGTTCTCTGGGAGCAGAACACAGACATTTGTGGGAAACTCAAAGTACCAATCTGCAGGACAGTAATGTTTGAACAAGCCGCCACAACAATGGCAATTGAAAAACCACTTGCCAACTTTGGTGTTTCAAACAGAAAACAGGACAATAGAACCACCACTTCTTGCTACTACTGATGTGCTACTGCTATGGAGCCAAGGCAGCTTCGAAATCGTGTAACAAATGTTGGCAAACCAAAGTGTACACGCATTTTTATAGCAAACTAAGCCAGGAAAACTAATATGTAACAGAAGAACTTCGGGACTCAATGGGGCATTGTCTTGTTTGACCAGCGCCGTATAAAATGACAAACGATTATGTGTTGACGACTACTTCTAAAAAATTCAGGCATGGCCCTGATCAAACTATGACTGTTGTTTTTATATAGCTTGCACTGGAATTTCACAAAATGCACAAATAACGAAACATATTTTGCACGGGAAGAAGCAAATCTGAACAATTATACTGATTAAACCAAACCGGAAAAACTATTGAAATTATGGAGCGTAAATGATAAATAATTTATCACTAATTAGCGTTGCAATGGCCGACTGACAGGTTTGATTGTCAATCACCCGAGCTTGACAATAGCGACACGTTGTTTTAGAATTGACACATTATGGCTTGGCGATTTTAAACAAGTCAGTTATTCATATGTGATCCCATACAGACCACCCAACATGTATTAATGTTACATATACTAACTGAATTGCTACTAATGTGATGTATCATACTTAGTTGCCGTCATGCTAATTCATAGGCGTTACAGGAGTTTTTGTTGGTTGAATCAGACTATATCAACAGCATGAACCGAGTTAACGAAATACGATTTTGGATACTATGTGTACTATATTCGGTGTGTTCTACAGAAGCTGAAACTTTCTTTTCTGAAGACCTAAATATAAAGCCCAAAGCATGTAAGTCGAATCATTAGTTAATTTTGAGATAATTGCTTCTTGTAGTCAAGGTGGACATTCAAACGCAGGGTCAACGAAAGAAGATGTACGTTATGTTGTATACGACAAGAAAGCAGTAACCTTCAGGCAAGCAAGGCGTCTGTGTGATAAGAACGGCCAGAGGTTGGTAATCGTCACCAATGCTCAAGAAGACAAGCTATTGGAGGAAACCGTGGGAGAATATAATATGTGCGAGGTGGCGGAGGGTTTCTGGCTGGGTATTTCCGATGCTGTCTACGAAGGAGTGTGGACATCTGTATACAGTAACAAACCCATCACTTACTCATTATGGGATATCGGCCGGCCAACAAATCAAGATTCAAGAGGAAATAAAGACTGTGCTGTTGTTACGTATAGGGAGATAGCACATGAAGGCACTAAAGGTGTTTGGAGCGATGTTCCGTGCAATTCTAAAAGGAAAGTCATCTGTGAAATAAAAACGCCAAGTTCAGGTATAAGAGTAACTTCGTATTTATCTAGATAACTTTTTTTGCATGTTCCACCTCACAGTACCCTATACTTCAAAACAACTTTTAACAACTGAACCACATCGGGTTTTTAACCTTACCACTTCAACACCAATGGACGCCGAAACAGCTTTAATCCAGCAAACTACAACAACATATTTGGCACCTACAACAAACTTGCCGATGAGTTTAGAACAAGTAGAGGATAAGGTTGGCCAATTTTCGAACGATATGATCAAACTTTTCTTTAAATCTGTATTTGGACGAGTTTAACGACTACATGTGTTTACAGCTGCGCAATCAAACAGTTTTTGAATCAAAGTTTGTGGAGGAAATCACAAATGAAATTGAAGAGCTTTCAAAAGACTCGACGAAAATGACGGATATTTCAACAATCAGACGAATTGTTTCCGTGCTTACCACCATCTCGCCGATAGACCAGGTACAAACATATTTGAGAGGAAACGCATTTACTCTTCTTATAGAATATGACAACTAGTTTTTTAGAGTTTAGTTGGATTGGTTCGTGAACAAGATCCTTGAAAACTATATATTGAAGAATTTGAATAACACTATCAGATAATCTGACTCATATTGTTTCAACGAGAACCGCCTTCAATATTTCAGCAATATTTTTGATGAAGTGCAAATCAAAGTTTTCTGGGTTTCAGAAAGTTACGCCAAAGTCGCTGATGAACGTAGTACAAGTTGCAAACGTTATTCACGACAGAAGTATGGTTGACAACGTTTCACAGGCCAGCAAAACTGGACTGGTCAGGGCTCTTTCTTCCTTTGCCACAAACGTCGCACTGCCGAGGAACGAGAGAAGCCTAGTAACGGCATCGAGGAACGTTGCCATTCAGGTGACGATGCATAAATGCAGTATGCAAAAGTAATGAGTGCAAACTAATAGATATCACGACATTTTTCATGCAGTGGCGTGGTTAGCCCGAAATTTGTTGTTGGAATCCAAATATTAATGGGTTATTAAGTTTGATATATTGCCCCTCGGAACAGAGGTTATAGAAATGATCAAAGAAAAATTAATTTCCTAAAAAATGGGGCCCAAATTGGATCGAAACCCAAACTTACAAAACTTTAACCTAAATATTATGGGAAGGGTAATGGCCAAGTTGGCTTCTCCCTGGCGATACTTCAATGTTTTCGAGTCATGGCCAGGTTACCAAAGTACGAACTGGAGATAAAAAAATCGAATACAACAGTTCTTTGATCGCAAACACCAGCGCAGCCGACAGCGTGTCGATTCGCTTGCCAGTGCGCTATGTGTCATCGAATCAATCAACTTCCGACTTCAGAGTTTCGTTCATCAGCTATGAAGATGACGTGTTTTTTCCGTCAGAATATCGAGTCGAAAAGGTTTTTATAGATTTATAGAAGACCACTTTATAAAGTCGCAAGTGCTGTTTCGTTTGCACTACTTTTCGAGATTTTTACTACACTAAATGTGGTTATTTTCTTACAGGTGGTAAGTGCTGTCGTTTCGGGCAGTGACGTGTCTCACCTGCTACAGATCACACCTTTACAATACATTACACCACTTCGCGGGGCAAACTCTTCCAATGTATAGGAAAAAAATATATATTAAACCAAAAGTTTATGCGAAATAATATTTTGCCTTAGGAATATCGATTTCTCAGTTGCTCCTTTTGGGATTTTAATTTATCCTCCTGGTCATCCGAGGGTTGTTCTCTGGTTGTTGGCTCCTTGCCGCCGCAATGCGAATGCTCGCACTTGAGTAATTTCGCATTAATTGTGGTAAGTCAGTTAGTAAGCCATTTGCAGTAGTAAAGCATGTTAACAACAAATTTGTTGCGAGTAAAAATTCCCGGTAAGGTAAAGATATTAAATGACTCACTAAAAAACCTCTGCAATGCTTGATCAAAATATCGAAAACATGGAAGTTAACATATTGACAAATGTACCAGATAAAGCATATTTTTCCGCATGTATATGTTAAGGCTCACCAGACAATTACAAATGTTTTTTTTATTTTCGACACGAAAATTACACATTTCTGTCAGGTGCCCTTATTGTGCATATACAACATAATTTATACACTTTTTTAACGCATGCACTGAATAGAAATTTTGTTTTGCAGAGATTGTATTACATTCCCCCCGACCTTGGTTTGGATTTGATCGGGAAAATTGGTTGCTCACTGTCAGTCATTGGTTTTTTCCTAACCTCATACATTTACATTCATTTCGGGTAACTCGAATATTATGATTTATAGATTGCCAAATTAAATCAAAAACTGAACAATTTCTTCAAAGAAAGTTAAGAAATTCGAAACCCGGTCCAATTCACATTCACCTGTGCATGTGTCTGGGAGTTGCTTATTTAGTGTTTCTGATTGGTTCCGATCAAATATACGAAGGTACAGTTTGCATTGTAGTTGCGGCTGGCATGCACTATTTCTTACTCGCCGCATGGTTATGGATGTTTATCGAGGGCATTGCAATGTACAGGTAAAGTCTGCTTTGTCGTGAATATACAAATCAAGATCACGATATTAAATTGTATGAGCTAACGCAGTGACCCAAGTTCAACATAACGTATATACTTCTAAAAATAATACCCGGTCATTCCATAATTTATTTCGTATGAGGCAAAACCTTACTACAGTATATAGTAAGAAAAATCATAATACTGAAAAAATGATTCTGCTTCCAGCTTAGTAGAAAGTTTGTAAAAACATTGCAGAAATCTTGTGGTTAAGTTCGGTGCCGTTGGAGACAAATTCATCTTGAAATCAGCAGTAGCTTGTTACACCATTCCAGCCATTACGGTTGCTGTTACCTTGGGGATAACAGTTGGATTTTTTGACAATCAAACGTTTTGGTATTCCGATCCAGGTCAGTATTTCCCAGGGATTGTGGAAACAGCTACATCGCAATTTTTGCTCGTTAAGCCGTAAACGTGTAAACGGAAACCTAGAATACACCTTCCAAGGCAAAACCTGTTTACCGATTGATTATTTGTTCTTATTTTAGATAATGAGGCGATCGTGGATTCCACCTATGTTCACCAGAGCTTCTGCTGGCTACACGATTACACTCTAATCGCTGCCTTTCTTGGCGAAATAGGAATTATATTTATTGTTAACTGCGTCATATATGGAGCCGTGGTGCGATCGATCACTTGGGGACGACGAAGGGTAGAAGCACTTGAGCTTGTTTGTTTTGATACCTTAAAATACTTTTTGCGGTTAAAATGTCCTCGCTTGTATTTTGTTCGTTTTCTAGGTGCATTCAACGAAGGCAAAAGAAGGTTCGAGAGAACACGTCATCAAAGCCACGACAGTTTCGGCATTACTCGGTCTTACATGGATTTTCTCCTTACCTCTGTTTCTGTCATCACACCCGTTGCTCATCTCAGTATTCAGCTACATTTTCTCAATTTTAAACAGCTTGCAGGTATTCCACTTCTTATTAATCGATGCGCGTTTCAGATTAAAACGAAAACACCCATATAATAATAATAATAAAAACGACCTTCAGTTTTACAAGTGAAGCATCTTGTATAGATAATACGCTAACACAGTCGATATCACTGCGTCAATTGTACATACTCTTTCTATGGAGGTCAAGGTAAAATTTAGATTTGTTTTTTAATGTATTCAGTAATGCATATTTCGATTTTTTAATGACATGTACATCGGGTATCGCTGAACACCTGTGGTGTATAAGAAGTGTTTAGTTATAGATAACCATGAGCAAAAATAATCACAATGAAACCCATAAAACCCAAAATTGACGTCTTTATTGACTTGCTACACCTTATGTATCAAACGTCGAATCATAGGCCTTCACACATAATAGCAACGTGTGTGGGGAAAGATTTTGTTACTTAGTGGCAGACGTTCACCAGCCTGTTTCCTATTGTTACAGATTCTTTGTGTTCCCTAATTAGCAATTTGCGTTGCGACAATTGTTTTCACAACTGACATTAACTAAGGCGCTTTAAATAAAAAAGGCATATTTTCAGGGAGTCGTGATTTTCTACCTGTTCTGTGTTCGAAACCGCTCCACAAGGAACTTATGGTGGAAACCTATCAAGCGACTTTCGCAATGCTTTCGACCAAAACGCGTTACCATTTACGAGGTTACGCAAATTTAAGGGTGTTTTTCCGAAACGGCTGTTTTACCGGTTACGTAACCTTTAGTTGCAACTGCCTTGTTATTGTTTGGCTGTATTTTTTGTCCATTTTACACAAGACACATATGTACATTGCATGTAAATTATATCCTAAACAATAGAAATATATTATCTGTTGATCTAAAAACAGAAAGAAAGCAACAACTCGAGGCTCCAGGTTACGCCTCACACACACAGGCTGTGAAATCCAAGCCATTCTCATTAAACTGGCCTATGTGCCGTTCCGCTTTGTTGCACAAAGGTTAGCGAACTCCTGAGTCCTGACTGGGCCTGCCCCAGACCGTAAACACAAGGCTCGCGAGAACGAAGCGCTCCCAGTCCAGCAACACAATATATGTTTTGGAACTTCTGTTACACACTTCAATTATACCGATGTGGTCTGCTACATAAACTAAGTTACCGACGGTTTGTAATCAGAGATTTGGCGCGTCACAATAAACTTAGCGGCTCGTTCGATAACTATTGTTTCGTCACTACCCTTCTCCCTATTATGTTTTTTGGGCCAGGAATAGGTTACAGCAATTTGGTCAACAGCTATTGATCAATAAGAATAGTTACATTGTTGCTCGCGAAATTCTGTACACATGCAGTGCTCGCAGGCAATAGTAAAAAGTGTGTCATTTGGTTTTGCAAGATAGCAGTGTCAAGAAGTGAGCCACCAGTGAATAGGTTGCATAATTGTGATTGTTCTTTATTCAAGCTTAAGTGTGTTTACATTAAAAATTCCTCTGCTCGTTACGCGGTTAACTAGACTCATAACTCCAAAGCCACTTTGAAGAAGATTATTAAG
The DNA here is from genome assembly GCF_947561715.1 of Ascidia mentula. Lineage (NCBI taxonomy): Eukaryota > Metazoa > Chordata > Ascidiacea > Phlebobranchia > Ascidiidae > Ascidia > Ascidia mentula. The sequence goes on along the minus strand of NC_138568.1, from coordinate 14,922,637 downwards.
CTGCACAATTGTAACAAACTTCGTGTTGTAACACCCTGTGTTTAATATGGACCTAGTTGTTTAGAAGGCGCAGCGAACAGAAAGGAGTCGCAAATATACAGACGTGACGTTAAATACGGCCTGATGCTGTACAATGGAATAACAATGCCGCATTGTTTGCTCAAACTATATTTGGCCGATGGTCGGAATGTAATAAGAAAAGCTTTTAAAGGGGCAGCATCAGGCTGTTTGTCAATGTCTTATGGAAAGCTGAATTGTCAGTATTTTTTTGGGATTTTTACGGTTAAATACAGAATAACCACATATGGATATGGCTACATTTGAGACAGTGTTGCTGTTATCATTTGTGGTGATACGTGATGTTAACATAAGTACCATTGAACAATACTTGATTGCTAATAGTTGTATCTCATTGCGGCGTTTGAAATTTTAGGAGTACCCCACCCGTGCGGGCTGTTGTAAGACATGGCTGAAGGCAGCAGTGTGGACAGTGCTGACATTTCAATGGAAAACAACCATGACAATAAATTGTCTTCTAATGTGGGTTTAAACATCACTTCAGAGATTCTTGCCGAAGACAGTGAACATGAAACATCCTGGATAGGCAGTTTGGACGATTCAATTGGCCTTAGGGCGGCAAGAGCTTTGAAGATTGGCAGCGTTAAAGAATTACTGCAGCCCAGCTACTCGGAGACGTTTAAATCAGGTAAGAGTATTTGGTATTGAAGTCAAATTCTTGTGACTAAGTCAGCATGCTGTGCGCCTAAGTATTAAGTCACTTTTCGGCTGCAAAACTACGTCATACAGTCCTGCCAAAAGACATTTTACGATTTCTCTTGGTAAATGTTTTTTTGGGGGGTATTGGAACCTTTGTAGAAGTTTTGGTATATCACGTCTGTATTCCAGGTTTTCCTAAACCGGGGGTCATGACCTTTCAGTTGTTCCTTCGCAATTATCTGTTGTAATAAAATATCTAAATGTTATTGTCGAACATGAGAGGTCGTTAAATGGGCCACGAGCGAAAAGTTTGGGAAGTCCTGCCATAAAAATACAAACCGCGACGCGGAAATGTAACGTTTTGGTGTCACTAAACCCTTTGCATTTTATGCAGGGGCCGAATCACTGATTGGAGTGATGCTCAGCGCACTGACTACAGACATGAGAAGCGCTGCCTGTTCAGTCAGTCCAAGTGCCAGTAGGTGCAGCAGCAGGCAGTCGCTGCAAAGGAATTCGTCCATGAACTCAAGTAAGCGTTGTGCGCTTGTACAAACAATCTGTAGGGCGCCTGACGTTGATCTGTTCTGTGCTTGTGTATGTCAGTGTTTTCTGTACATGACCAATACATTAACGCATTCTTGACATGCATATTGATTCGCGCCCATTCTAATTTTACGCAAAACAAACCCCGTCTCGTTTAGTCACGTATTGCATTTGTATCGGTGTTATGTATACGTATCATTAGTGCCAATGTATGAGACACATTGTACTATTCTATTTAGCCTCCTTATACGACGTGATTAAAACACCTATTTTGCAGTTGCGTCACAAAAGACGAGCTCATTGGATCGCAGCAACCTGACATCCACACCGAGATATGACGTCAGTCCGTTGGAGGGTGTTAGCAAGGGTGGTAAATCTAAGTGTCGCTTGGATACAATTGAACAGCTTTATCAGATGGAGCTGATTCCAGATACCAATGAAGGTAAAATTGTTGGTAAAATATGTGCCTTTGTGCAACAATATATGTATAATTTGAACCAAAGAAAGTATGCCAGATTCAAAGCAGACGTTTCGAACAACGCTGTATTCATTGTCAGTGCTAAATGTATCTTGATACAGTGCTAATATTTGCATAAAACCTCAGAAACTGTGGAATTTTTAACTATTAATCTTAAAATGTTTCTGCAGACTCAGTTCTCTCCGAACCTGAACTGCAAGCTGTTTTCGGCTCCGAACAGAAACAAAACACAATGGATTTGCTCTCAGCAGCCGGCAAGCTTCAGGAACGACGCAATGCACACGGTGGATATGGTACTCCCAGCAGTTATGCGTCGGAAAATGAAATGAACATGTACTTCGACAATCAACACGACGTTTCTGCTTCATCTTCTGGCACGGAAGCAACGCCAACCAAAGGATTTGGGAGTGGTAATTCGACTGACACTGGAGTGGATAGCGAACTGAGCGAAAACGTGGACTGCGCTGAAAATGCTGGTGAGTATTTTGGGCGTACAAACATAATTTTGCGAGGATTGTTTATTCGGAAACGACAAAATATAAAATTGTACAAACTCACAGAAATGAGTAAGGTTTTGATTAAAAAACTTTACTTATTTCTGTGTATACATATGTAGAACGTTGTCGCCTTCGCATTGTCTAGTTAACTAAAACTTTATAACTGGTTATTCCTAATCTAATGACACCGTAATTAAGCACATCGAGCAATGGAAATGTTATTCAAGTGCATTTTCCAGGTATCCAGTTAATATCCTCCACGCCAATGCAAACCAAGGAACAATATCAGGGCAACGGCAACGGCAACAGTCACAACATGTTAATGTTGCTCCAAGCGGCGAACAAATGCGAAAGGAGCGTCGCACACCTCGAACTTTTCGCATCTATAACCGACTCAACACTGAATCGTCATGCCAGTGGCATTCGCAAAACGCCGGTGTTTTCCCAACGCAGAAACTCCTTCGAATCTCCCCTAACTCGAAACCACCATCAGAGGGAAGATTTAGGCTCTACTGGGAGGTTGAAACGAATGCTTAAAACCGCCTCGACCAATATGATTGACGAAGACATTAGCAAGGCGGTGCTCTTAAATCTAACCACGCCGGGTAGAACCTCCGTAAAACGGAATGTGCGACATGGAGAGAGTCTAGAGAAATTCACGGCTTTCCAGGACTGCTTGCACGAATTACTTGCTGACGAATCTTCGCCTGTGAAACGAAAACCTAACGATATTCTGAATCGTTCTCAGTCATTAGAAGACTGCTCGGATTTACCAGCACACAACGGGACCATATCAGATATGTGGAAGTCTTGCCCTGTTTTGCAAAGCAACGTTGAAATTTCTGAAGTAGTCTCAAATCGGGCTGTTTATAACGCCGAAGTCAATGACAACAACTCAGAAGTTGGGGAAAGTTTGTTTCCAGGCGTATCTTCTCCGCCAACATTGACTGAAATCACAGAGCCAGAAACAACTCAATCGCGTGTTCTAGTCGGGAATAAGGTTGGAGAAATATGCTGCGACTCCGAAGACACGCAGTCTGCGGACAGTCCAGCTTATACATCTCGAAACGCGGAAGACATTCTGAGGAACCAAAGAACCAACGACGTTTTTCAGCAAGACGAAGATGTTTTGGAAGAACAGAATTATTGCCCAAGCAAGAGCTCATCTCCAACAAACATTGCTAACTATAGCGAAAACGTTTGCCAAAAAAGCGGCGTGATAGTTTCAGACACGCACAAAAACGATGACGCTGTGGATGAGGAGAGAAGTGAGTTTTGCTGCCACCAAGTGTTTACAACTGAGGAATACTGCGAGAGCGAAACGGAAAGTGGGTACAGTACTACGACCTTTTCCGAACTCCGACCATCAAAAGCGTCTCTGAAAAAGAAAGAGTTCGCTGACGCAGAGCCGACTAAAGTAGTTTTTGTACATGAGGAAATTTCACCCACTGAACACGAAGTCATTACAGAAGGTACAGATCAATGGAGTGATCGAAAAGATGCGGAACTGCCGCAGGACATGTTTAACGAATGCTGTGATCGTATCAATGAGGTTGTAGAGCCTCCTGAACCTGAACCTCACTCGCATTTTGCAATGAAAGAAAATGATAGGGTACTTCCTGCTGCCGATGATGATGAAAGTGAAGGAGAAGGTGCGGGGCTGCTTCCGAACCAACGTAATATCGATTCAAATCATCTCAAAGCACAAAGACACAATGACGATTTTAAAGAGAGGAGCATCCAAGACGAGGATTCGCATTCGGATTCGTTTCCAACACAGCCTACGCACGGGTTTTCGCCGAGTAAGAAGTTGACACCAATCGTTGCTTTAACGCCGTTGCTTCAAGCTACAGACGACATAACAGAGAACTTTGCAAAGACTGAGAATAATGATGTTGCAAGTCGAAAAACTACCACTTCTCATCAACCAAACGAAACCAAACGCATTTACTCTAACACAGCCCGAACGCCGCACGATATCAACCCGCAAGACAATTTCAACACACCAACCTCTGTGTTCCAGACGAAGGTGGCTCCGCCGGCGGCGCCGAGAAAAAATTCTCTTTCCTTTCGCTTCGAAAATCGATACAAAGACCTAGACCGGAAAATCGAAGGAATTTTAAACTCTGTGACCTCGCCGGCTAAACATGTTGGTACGAGTGGATTAAGGTCGCAAGAAGGGAAGGTTGCCAAGCATGTTTCGGTTTGTGATAACACCTCAGTCAGCCATTCTACCGGCAACGGTGGACAAGGAACACGAAGAAACATATTTTCAGAAGTCTCATCTACAGAAGCTAAGAAAGGTAAATTTAGGATTTGAAAAAAATTTGATTACGTCAGTGGTTCCCAACCAGTGGGCCGTTAGTTCAGTTGTAAAGTACACTGGTCGCGTAAAGTCATCTTTTGAGTATATTACGGTTAACGTTATATTCCAGGGGTGGGTGAAGTTGCTTACTGTATATGCCATGTATAAAAAAACACAGGCATAGGATGGTATGTCTCCGTCAAAGAAGTTGACATTGAAAAGTAGGTCGCGTGCTGAAAAGGTCGGGAACTACTGGTTTACGTATCGACGCTTAGGTATTTTCACTGCCTTCAGGAAACATGTGGCGAAACAGTCAGTTTAATCAGTTTAAGCGATAATTGTGTTAGTAGGCATTATTATTCCGTTCCTTGAATTGTTTTTTTTTATAGACACTGAGGATGCTTGTTACAAAAGCGAAATATATTTGTCTTACATACCAAGACTGACAGATTTTAGCCTGAAATTAACGTATAATCATTGTGAAATAAATCAAGCTTTGCAGATAGATTGACAATTTTTGTACTGCTATTTCGTATGAATAGCCTAATGGTAACTGAGAACCATTTTTCCGGTATACTTTACCTGGCCCATATGTATCTGCAGAACTAGAACGTGGCAAGTTTGCAATCGACGTTGATGAGCTGGTGGATGACACTGCTGTGAAAATGGGAGAAAAATTCCTTTCATCCCTTTCCCCAGAAATGCCGAGAGCACATTCACAGGTGTTTGAAGTCAATGTTTCTATTTCCTTTTTAACGACACGCATTAAAAAACATCAGATAGTTTAGTGCTTGACCTGACATCAGGCTTTATGTTGGACATATGTACTCTGTTGAACAAACTAATAAAACTTGAAGGTTTGTTTTGGTTGTAGGTGAGTGGAAAGTGTTTTGAGGACGACGCGGTGAGAAGTGTTACGAAAGCTCTACAGTCGATTAAACTCAACCTTGAGCGGGAGAGGGAAAATGCAGAAAAACTCCAGGAAAACGTGACGAAAAGTCGACAGCGGATCGACGAACTCGATGAATCGATAACAGAGGACTCGGAAGATGTAAGTATAGTTCTGTAAGTTTGTCTTTGTGCTAAATATGATGATTTTAGCAATATTTGCTGCAGTATGTCAGGGTTCGGCCTACCTTTAAGTTCCGCACCATTGTTTGAAATTAATTCAAATGCGTCACACAAACCTGTTTATTCATACCCATGCATTGACAAAGTTTGTCATTATGGGCATACTTAGGATATGATAAAATGTACAGATGTGCAGTTTAGATTTGTTCGCATGCTTCATACGCCACGTAGGTTCTTTCAATGCTGCAGAGTTTGACTACGCATGATATCCGCCAGATCATGTGCTTTTGGAATGACATTTAAAGTGAAGTACTTCTGGCAACAACTTTAAGCAACCTATATACGCAATATGTTTTTAGGGCTATCGCGTGTGCCAGAAAAAACAAATGCGCTATATATAACTTACATGGGAATTAATTATTATTTGTTTTCTGTGTTTTGTAGCATTGAATTAGACACGGTAGTATAGTCTATAGACATATATCAACCTGATTGGCATCAAAACAATACACAGTCCGTGCGCTGGTCGACGATCTTAATTTAAATATTTGCGCCACTGTGCGGAAACTAATAGTAAAGTTTTTGCTCGCTCGATGGCGTTGTCACCTTATCGCACGCATAAATTTGCAGTTGCCTTTAAATTTTATTTAAAATTCATTTAGTTGATGGTTATTGCTTGTTGGCTGTAATCGAATCATCACTATTTATGCATTTTCATAGAGAGGCTTAACATCATGTCAAAATTATACTAATTCGATAAAAATGAAGTCACACATGATTGTGTGGTTATATTCGAAATAAATACAAAGGATATGCATTAACACCGTTGATTATAAAAGCGGACCTACAAAATTGCGCCAATCAAAACTACTTCTAAAACATACGGTATTTCTTCAATAAAAGGTACTTTCGCCAAAGCAAGATCACCGCATTTATTTACAAACCTACTTTTCGACCGCAGTTATTCTCATGTCCATAAAAGCAGCTGCTCGGTTTCGACCACATTTGCTTGCTCTAATCCACACACCACCCAAACCCAACAAGCACTTGACAGCGATATTGTTTCCATACGCGGTTGTGTGTCTGGGCATCTCAGGCAGCCACTACTCCGCTTATGGAAAGTTAAAACAACAACAACCCTTTCCATCTCTGTATCAATGAATCGGCCCAAATTCTTCCGTTTGAACCGGGGACCGTTAGCGTCGATTTAGCCAGCAAAAGCTTCGGGAGTTTAACAATTCGATTTAGTTGTTTTGATATGAGTTTTTGAATATCAATTCGCCGCGGTGTGTTAGCTGGAGAATTGTCAATCAGTTTCGAGGGACGTACAAGCTGGTTGATCAGGCTGAATTTTAATCAGGTAAAGTTAGCCGTGTTTAATGTTACTCTGGTTATATTTATCATCGCGTGAATTTTGAGACTATGGTGTGCCTTAGGGTGTTTTTAAAATGTAAGAAAAACACTAATTAAACTTCTTTCGACAAAAAAAGACAAAAATTTTATTTTAAAGCAGCTGCAGGACCAATGCAGACATTTATTTCGCGTGTATTTCAATTACTCTAAACAAGGTTAGGCCACGTTTAACTCAGCCTAATAAAGTAACCAAAGCAACGAGTCGCGCCGATCCACCGGTCGTAACTAACGCGTAAAACTTTTAAACAATAAATCAGCTCTCTAATTATTGTATACTGTGTCTTACTGGGATGTGCATCACGTTACAACGCATAATCGTACGGGAATAGTTGACACCAATTAGCTGGAAACTGTACCGCTGATGTATGGGAGTATAGACCAGGCACGGTAGACGAATTCAAACATTCCGCCAACGGCCTGAAGGCCTCTCAGCCAACCACTTTCGGCGCCGCCCTGGTTGCACAATAGTACTTTCAAACCTGCAGCGCCCGGTTGTACTCCCAGTCCAGGCACTACATAGATAACAAGCCAAGTTTGGCTGCTGGATTTGCTTATTGGCCTCCGGTATGCATTGTTAGGTGAAGGAATAATGTTAGATTGAGGAACAGTTATGATCTGTATTACCGTAAAATGGTGACGATTGAAGTTATTTAGAAATAGGTGAGTTGAAATGTCATTAATTTTGCCAGGGTATGACTTGCAACAAAAAATATGAAACTAATAGTTTAAATTTTTGTTACGATTTACCAATTTTTTTGTCAAATTTGTTTGAACGATTGTGTTTAAAACACATCGGTACACTTTAATAAATATATTACATGCTTTAACACATCAATTGGTGATGTACGTTGGCCTACAATTTAAAAGGGCAATAATAAATACTTTGTGTGCATGAAGCCATTGCACAGTACGCAATTACACAGTTGTGTAATTTTTTGGTTTTTTCATATCATTCTTTTGACTTATATGATCACGGCTGTTCCGTTAATTCAGAAAACAATGTCGTCATCGTCGGGGGTTAACAATAAAAGTGGATCAAAAGTACGGACACTGGAGGAAGTGGTGATCCTGTTGAAGAAACATGTCCAACAACGAGAATTAGAAATAGATGTGTTGGGAAAGCAACTCAACGAATCGAATTCCAGGATCAAGAAGTTGGAAAAGAGGTTAAATGATAAAAGTCTTGTAAGTAGCGCTTTTTCATTTTGGACTCTGTGTAAAATTATTTCTGGCTAAACACATGGCAAAAAAGTTAAACGCAGGAAAGTTAAAGTAAAAAGTCTTTATCATGTAAGCATAATTCATCACAAAGAAGGTTAATGCTTGTCATTTTTCCTGTTTAATCAATATAATTACAACATTACACAGGATGAATATAGAATGAAAGGATTGCAACAGGACAAAGACGATTTATACAAACGTTTAAATGGACTTCTTACAGACAGAGAACAACTGGAGGTATATCATTGAATTGGTTTCTTGTTTTTTAAGTTATAATAACGTGCCGATACATTCATTTAGATTAACACAAGTTCTTCTTTTTATTTATTCGTCTGTAAACATTAACTCAATAATTTTTCACAATCATCTGTGTAAATGTAGGGAAAAATCGGTAAAATTACGCGACAAAAGGAGGACGCAGAGATTGCAACGAGAAAAGCAAAAGAAGATTTACAGTTGGAAATCGACCGACGGCATATTCTATCAAAGTCCGCCAACCTGTACCCAGAAAATAATCGACTCCATGCTCGTAAGTAGTGAAATGTTGGCTGGTCGATTACTTAATTCATGTAAAAAAGTTGTAAATCACTGAGCTACAGACTGTGCACATGGTCTCTGGTGTCTGGCGACACTCTTGCCGACTAACTAGCCAGTTGCCAATCAATAGTTGTAAGAAGCCTTTGAACCGAAAACTGCCATCACGCGTTATCTCTCGAATAGGTTTCTGTTTCTGACAATTTCCTTTTCCCGGGTGGAAGTAGATTGTTTATTAAATAAAAGTGTTGTATTTGAGAAACACGTAAACAAGTGCATTCTGCAAGTCCAGTTTTAAGTATGTAGCTCATATCTGTAGAGGCACAATCCCTGCCCGATTTATGTCATTCACTTTCACCAATTATGGAGGCCCAAATATGTTTGTTATGATTTAAATTCAAGACACACGCACCGAAAATTTTGACCTGTTGTGAAAATGTAAGTGCATCGCAATGCTCTTATATTGGTGTACTGCAGAATTTCGTTAAAACAATTGCATTGTCATCAGCAATTATATGATGCAACACAAAGCAACATTCAAAATCCTTACCATTTAGGCATTTGTCTCCATTTCTTCCCAACGCAGATTTGAACACTAAACTCCCTGCATGTTATGGAAATCTTGACGTATGGCTACGCTAGTCTAGCAATGCAAGGGTATTTTTGTCTGGATTTAAGTGACGTATTTTAAATTTAGTAACGATTCACAGTTAACAGCTTAATCCACGTGTATCATCCCATCAGTTGAAACTATTTCCACTATTCCCCCAACACTGCGTAAAACACTTTCGCTCGCCTAATGTAAACAGCCACCACTTGACGTGTACTTAAAACACCGGACCGTAGTGTTTCAACCTGATTTCCTTGCCCGCACTGGATAAGACCGACGATTCACTCCAATGAAAGAACGTAACAGACACGAGTCCCATCCGAAAAACACGGGTACATTTACAAACGCAGCCAATGTGTTAGCAAGTCACTACACAACACACAGAACTTCCACGCAGGGGTAAAGCCTTTAAAACCACTTACGCGAACAAGCACTTACGGTTGAAGTGCCGGTACCAGCAGTTGTACTGTTACCTTCTCAGTGTGTGTCTTTTCACTTTTTAAATACAGTAGCTTTAGTTGGGCGAGGTAGGATTCTACTTTTGCCTCAGTCAGTTACGGAGCAACTTTGAAAAGAAAAGTCTTGAATTTTTTCGTACAGTTTAGCCTTGATGCCCAACCAGAAGGAACATCGTTTAATTCGACAACTGAGGCTTGTATGCATCTTCTTGCTATATTGCTGGTGTTTATTCGTTTGGTGATTTCCTGTGATTAGAGCAAGCCAAATTTCTCTTCAGGAATGCGTTTAAAAGAAATGCTAAACGTAATCTCTTGTTATAAAAAATAAAGAAAAGGGCATACATCATTTCGTACCAATATTATGTAAAATGCTTGGCGATGAAAATGTGCTTTGTCGATTTTTAGTGTTCGTTAAATCCGCATGTCGAGTCGATGGATTACGGCACAAAAAGGCATCGCTTACATGTTTAACATCACAGGGCGTTGCAATTCCAGAAACCTCCTTGGTTTCCATGTGTCGTCGTCAGTAGCAACAGTCACAGTCCTCTACCCGGTCAAAAAGTCAGTCAGTTTGTTTCTTTTTGCTTAATACGACGTTCAATGTTCAGGACTGCGCGCTGGCGTAACAAACGCCGGCGCATTGTGTCGTACGGGAACGTAACAATGGAGCAATGTTTTGCCGCCAACAAAACACAATGAGCGTGTTCTTTTTAGGCGAGAGTTCGGCCAATAGGAGGGATAACATAATGCCGGTTGAAACGCGTGAAACTTCATACGGTTGCTAGCTAGTGCCCAAAGTTGTATCACCACAGCTTGGTAAAGCGGGCCTGTGCGTTCCAGTGTTATTTATGTATCCCGTTTGACTTGCAGATTATAGGAAATTGGTTTGTAGACAGTTCATTTCGCTGTGGTTAAGTTATAAACTGTTATGCTTCGGCGTCTGATGGAGTAAAAGGTGTCCGGAAGGTACGTTAACTATTTTCAATTTCTGATCCTCATGTGAATATTTGTTCCATTAAAAAAGGGACTTGTTAAGTAGCATATTTAGAAAAACAGAAACTTAGTATAATTTACCTGCGTTATGGTTTTGTTAATACAATGTGGGGTCTTTGAGATGTTGGCTCGACGTCACATTGCCAAGCGACAGTGTAACATTTACTGCCGATTTACCACCATTAAATGCCTCCGAAATCCGTGTACATATTTGCCAAACAAGGCGTGACTGCATGGTTAACAACACGCCGGTAGTCGGTGTTCAAACAGGCAGACATGTAATCTTGTTACCAAACAATGGAATTCGTGTAACCGTCGCGGGTCGCTTTGTTTAAATTTAGGCACGGGGCTTTGTTGCGACAAAAGTAGGCGGATGGAAATTGAGTTAACGATCGAATGATTCCCTGTGTTGATTCATATGTTACTTGGCAAAGTTTGCTTCCGAAATTACTTTCTTTTTGGAGCATTATTTATAAGGTTTATACATTTTGTACGTGGTCGCGGTAAAGTCCATGATTTGAACATAACTAACTCACAAGTCATATCCTTTCGCTGGTTATCAAACAAATTTTTGGGTAAGTATAGTTGTATTTAGAAGTATGTGAAAATTGTCGCATTTTATATTTTAAAGTTTTTGTGCTGAAATCCTTCCATTACGTTGACTTTCAAGGGCGCCTTCGGTATTTGCTTATTGTGTGTGAGCAGCTGGATGACTTATTGACCTCACAGGGCTTGGATTTGTTTTATTGCAATAATTGTCAGGTGTATTCTGAAATGATTTACACACAAAAATGTCACAGAAGCAACTTAAAACGTAGAAGAGCACAAATACATTTTCTGCAATGAATCACGATTAATTCAGAATAGGTGGTGAAAGTACCTCTTTCTAAAAATAGTTCGGAAAACAATACCATACGACCTTCAAGACTAGCAAAATTGATAAGTTCGTTTGACAAAGGGTATTCTATTACAAGTCGGATTCAGGCGTAATAATCAACGGGTTCAACTCAAGTCACAGGCACAGGTGTTCATTCCAAAATAGCATTGCTTTTTTACATGTAACTCGAACCCCCGAACCCCCAAAACAGTAATCAGTTTCGAATGTGCGACCTCCATTGAACGTGGGCATCGGGTTTTGTTCCCAGCAACAACGCGCCGCAAAGGCGAATTTTAAGAGCGACACTGCCGGCCCTTCGCGTCGCCAGTTTGTTGACTTATGCGCCGACCGTTGGAAGGTCGGTTTATGTGAAGAAGCACGTGTTTAGACTTGTACCAATAATACGCCGCGACCAAAAGTTATGCCGGTGACGAGCATTGCGCGCTTTACTCCTTCCATCTCTGTTAACTGTACTGTTGTATCACAGGTATTCGCGAATGAAATAAGCAGTTTGCAGGGTAAACAGTGGCCAACAGAGGATTGGGATATTGTGGTGAAGGGAAACTTTCGAATGTTTTTCTTTCATTCTCGCCTCTACAGACTCTTTGTTTATAAGCCCAGTTGCACCACAGATCACCCGTTACAATTCCTTGATCATTTCCTGCCGCTATATCACTTTATGCTGTGCCACCCTTAAACTATAGTAGGATGCCATAACACAATATTTTGACCTTCAGTGAACGCATCAGTGATTGTGACGTCATCAATCGCAGGGCGCGTTACGACTCTTTGAAGAGCAACATGCGTCTCGATCACTACCCAGCAGATCTTTTATGTGTCATTTTTCGGCGGTCTAAGTGAATGGGTGTCCCGCGGCCAAAGATTTATTACCCGCTGTTCGTAGTGAATGATTAACCCAGTTTTTTTCTCCCTCCGCCGGCCGGTTCGAAGCTTATTTGTGTGTACATGCGTTTGGAATCGCAACTTTTGAATTCTGGAAGGCGGTGAAGATGCTCCCGCTCTAGAGATAAGCACAGACCAGTTACCACTTCTTGAAACAAGTCGAGGAATTTTCGGATTAGCTTCAAAATTGTAATTTGTGCTTTGTGAGATATGTGCAGTGAAATGGATTCTCTTGACTTTAGCGTGCATAGCTACAATGTGGACGATTTGGGTTAGTTGAGGTTTTGTTTGCTTGTACTTCATACGAGATAACTATAGCCGGCATGGTGTTACATACGCAAACACAGACATTGCTGTGTGGAGTACTATGTGTTTGAAGCAGATATGTCGGCACGTGTGTGTAAGTGTGCAAAGTAGTTGAAAAAGGGCCCTTGAACTTAACCTCTGACGCGCGCGTTCAAATAAGTGTATCAAAGTTTCGTGGGTGTGTCGTTGATAAACTGTACCGTTACTTTTTGGCAGACGAGCTAAAGGAGCGCGTGGACGACCTGGAAGTTTTGAACAAGTCTTCGGCGAGCGATCTCGAACGCACCGAGCGCGAACTGGAATCTCTGAAACGCGAAAACCGCTCGCTTCGAATGAGCAACGAACACGAATTGGTCGAGTTGAAAGCCGACCACGGAAACATGCGAGAAAAGGTTCGGTGATTTCAAGTCAGTTGGGATATAAGTTTTTTTACTCCATTGTGAAATTAACGTAAACCCATTTGCGCAGCATCACAAATTGTACGGTATTCCCTGTTGACGCAAGGGAAACCTGCGACAGTTTTTTTTCAAAAAATCTAACTTACTCAAGCTACCAATTATAATTGCCCCGGCGCCTGGTGCTTTGTCAACTATGATAAGAGTTGGCACAAGTGAAAAACACACATGTATGGGATTTATGACCACGCCAATAAAAATACACACATGGAATTACGCCGTGATTTGTCTTGAAACATATTTTCCAATCCTGTACAGCTTGACCGCATGCATGAGATATCGGCCGAGAACCTTTTACTGCACACTGATGTCGCGGATTACCAGAAAGAGCTGAGCGAGCTACGCGACGAAGCACGAGTTCTCAGGTCGAAATGTTACGATCTGTCAGAGGAAAACCGACAGTGCAAAGCCGAAATACGCGATCTGCGGAGGTACCTGGATCTTATGCGGGCAAATAAAGGCGGAGGTATGTAAAACTTTCAGTGTCTGGTGTTTACGGGAGGGTATGTTGTTACCAAGTCTTCATTTGCAACTAACACTCTACATATAATGCTTGCTGGGGCACTGTTTTTGTAAGAGACTGACTGGTAAATGACTCTACATATAGTTATTAGTTGTTACAATTTAACGCTTGAGTGATTTGCCATTGTGTTTCACTATATGCGACGATGAAATTTTTTGGACAAGTCTTCACAAGGAATTAGAGCGCTAGAAACACACAGACATGTTATGAAATAACTAATACTCCTTGCCATTTGTGTCATCAAAGTAAAATATAATCCAATACTTACTAAAACACAAAAACAAACGATTTTGAGGTCAGGAATTTCTTGTAAAATATGTGCAAAACATAAGATACAATGCCTGGGGTTTGGTATCTTAACTTTTAGTGGATTTTTAACGATATTTTTTATCCTTACGTCATTGCAGATACTCGCCAGGATCTCCTCAATAAGATCGAGTATTACCAGATGGAACACGACCGTCTACTTGACGAAGTACGTCACCTCAAGCAGCGTCTTGGTGACGTCAGTCCTCGCAGTCCTCGAATGAGATCAAGTTCACCTAAAGTCGGTTCGCGACACACGCACTCAAGTCCATCCAAGGTAGACTTATGACTTGAAACAAAATACGTGCAAAAAAACACTGAAAATAATTACATAATAGCGTGAATTTTTGGCGCAAATAGAGAGAATCTTCGATGTTAAAAATAAATACAATTAAACTACTTCTGTAGTTAAAGGTTTGAGTAAGGAGGAAAACAATACATTTTTTTCTGTGGTATATTGATGATGTATAGGCACATCAAACAGCAAAAAGATATAATTAATTTCTATAAACTGGACTACAAATCCCAGAAAGTAACGTTTTTAACTACAAAATCCACGTTCCCCCAAGTTGATTTAGCACAGTAAACCAATTACCCAACAACTTTAGACGATGCACAAAACAAACTTCTGTATGAACAAGATATTTTGAAATTTAACAATTTTACGTAAAAATATTTTTTTACAGCAAAGCGTTCGGTTTTCTGATTCCCTCGAACGTGGTCGCTCACCCGTGACCGATGCCATGGCAGCATCCAACGCGTCATCATACGCCGCAACGAGAGTCCGCAAAGACCGAAGTCTCTCACCGTCGGCAGCTCTCAACGTGCGTGACCTTACGATGGACAGATACGGCCGCCACATGGAAGGGCCAGAGACACGACAATATGACTGCGTCGACGGTAAGTTGTTTTTCTTACACAATAATATGTGTTTTAAGTATTAAGTTAGGCATTATATATCGTGAAGCTGCCAGATTTGGAAGACTTTTTTAGTTAAGAACTAGGTTTTTTTGTGTATAAAAATTAAAGGACATTTACTGCTAATATTTGCATTTAAAATTCTCACCTGTTTACCATCTATACACTAATGAAGCGTATATTATTTTCCGGGTTCTTTTTCCTTATCCTACACTCAAGACTCAAGTGCATGTAATGCTAATCTTATGTACACGAACAAATGGATAGTAAGGTTTTGTTGAATAATTTTACATTTTGTATCAGGCCATGAGTCTCCACATTCGGACGACAGCGAATGCACAGAAATGCTCCTTAAACCTCAACCGCAAATCAACGGTCGCCCCGCACCGCCACCTTGCGGCATTGATAGCGACGACGATGACGTGGAACTTCACATTTCGTCCCTTAGAAACGGAAAAGGCTCAAGTAGGAACTATTCTTTATAATCAGTGTTACTATTCAATCCATAAAGCCTACCAGTTCCTCTGTCGACATATTCAAAGAACACACCTTTGTAGGTTCTTCCAGTTCAACGCAAATCGGTTTAAGGTCGGGGAGTAACGACCGTCTTGGAACTTCCCCACATCGGAGGTCACGAAGCCCCGGCAGTCCGGTCGGATTTCGTTGCATCAGCCCCCGACTTACGTCATCACAGAAGTGCGTCAACGACTCGGCAAGAGAGTAAGTCGATATTAAGGGATTGGTTTTACTGAAGGAAATTTTGTTGTTGGTTTGCACAAAGTTATTTGGAAAGATACGAAAGTGTCTGTGGTTTGGAACAGTTTTCTTAGTCTATAAACCTAGTCGCAAATCTATGCTTAATATGAACCAGATAACACTGTTTTGTTGCAAGTTCGAAATGCCAAATCTGCAATGTTGCTATTAACTAAAACATCCGAACACTGTTGTGTTTATCATTATTGGAACTTGGAAGTTAATGAAATTCCTGTTGCTGCCAGGCATATTGGAAGTTAATATCTGAAATGTCGTTTCATAATGCAGATTTTTCTATTTCAATCAGTTTGAGGTCGAAAAATACCAAAACACATTAAAAGTCATGTACAGACCAATCTCAACCTCTTAGCATTGACACTAGCGTCTCACTATGGCTTTCTTCAATATACAGTCGGTATCCAACCCAAATGAAAAGGAGCCTCCCGCGTCGAGCGTTTGCGCCCCGAAACCCGTCCGACATCAAGTTGGGATATTGCATCAAGTTCACCCGACCAGGAGGGAAGTTGAGTCGTGGAACTGTTCGCTACATCGGTCATCTTCCAACCAGAAATGAGATTTTCGTCGGCGTGGAGCTGGACGGACACGGTATGGGTTTTATAAGTCCGTCTGTCCAAAACAGTGCACCAGCAGTTACTAAAGTTACAGACCTGAGACTGACACGGCGTGTTAATGAAATTTAATAGGCGTTGAAGATAAATTCTTTGTGACATAAAGTTGCCATATTTGGTATAGTTTATATATGTGAACTAAGACAATCTAAAATGCTGCAATGATCGCATGGCGGTAATACATCCTTACAATTTATTCTGATATCGGTTTTATGCTAAATGCTTATTTCGTCGCGTGAAATCGTTTAAACGTTTGATTTGACATTTATGCTTTATTGTATGGTCATTACACTCAATTTGCATTTGCAGATGGAAAGCATTCCGGTACTCATCAGGGAACTAAGTATTTTACATGGTAAGAATAGTTTTAATGGTAGATATATGGGTGGTTAGATAATCTAATGATTTGTTTTCTGCCAGCCCTCCAAACAAAGGTGTGTTCACACCCTTTAGTAAAGTGATCATGGCATGGGAATAAGTAGAGAATGAAAACATACAAGAAGAGTTCCGAAACCCAGCAAACCAAATCGCCGAGGCAACGGCAAGATTGCAACTTCGCCCGCCGACCCTATCTCTCCGCATGCACTGTTGTAAATAGCATTTATATATATTCGTATAAATACCTTAAGCAGATCTATTTACTTTTTTATACGCGTTTTTTAGTATTCTTTTTTTGTCACCAGCACTATTTCCGCGACTATTTCGCGTCACGTGACATTATTACGTCACACGTCTACCTCCGCGACGCAACTTCCATTTGTCACGTGCCACCTGATCGTGGCACACCGCATCAGCACACACGTTTGTACACCACAACACCACGTCAACGCACAAGTTCATGCTTCTGTATTTGCACACGAAAATGCGCAGCGTATCAAGACACGTGATTTGTGCTAATTGGACCGGAACCGGGGCAAAAACATTACAAAACCGTCACATTTCATAGTTTTCCGCCAAGTGCGAGGTTGCGCACCGTCTGTTATTGTTAATTTCCATCGTAGCGGCATCGACAAGGCACGTTTCTCACCCCCACTGTGACGGAATCGTAGTGTTAGTGTTTTGGCAACACCGAAACTTAGTTGAACCTTTGATCTGGCGTAGATGTTAGAGTTTTTTGCCAAAATCAAGCGCTTCGCAATCGGTTTATTAGATGAGTGACAATTTGTGGCGTGTGATAAGTAGAACTAACAAGTTACCGGTAGCCCAGAGCGAAACGCGACGATAGATTCTGTCCAGAAATCGATTTTTCGTTTATTTTTAATTTAATCAACCCTCACTTTTCTGCTCGAAAAATCGTGCCCTTAATTTGGATTAAAAAACATTTCTGTTTTGATGTTTTGTTGTATATGAAAGACTAAAAATAATTCCATCCGAAAGCCCAGTGTTTGCTGAATTCCCTAAAGCCGATAATAGTCTCACTACATCTCAATATAATCTCTCATCTCCACACTTCACCATCATCCCATGTGAACTTCCTCATCGCTTGCACATCGTCTTCCCGGCATGTTCACTGTAGCACGGCGCGTGCGTCTATGTTATGTCGCAACTCGCTTCCCACCCGCTTGTTTTTTGCGCTGATCGCAGACGACGGGCGACCCTGAAATCAGGTGAATCCCTTCTCCGTTACCGCAACGAGTGTTTTGATCAGTAGTTTGCTGTACGCCGATAATGTTCAAAAAATATGCCCGCTTTTATATGTCACGTACCACATGCCTACTGCATCAGTAACACTAGTCGCTGTTGTCATGACACTGACGATACGTCATACTTCAAACATTTCCGATAAAGCTTCGAAAAATACAATGGTTTAGTTTATGTTCCCGGAGATGCAAAAGTACTACGTAGATTTTTTACTTTGCTGTAAATACAATTGGCTTCCCTTGCAAAACGACCTTTCTTTGCTTTCGGCTGATATAGATTTGTAAGCGTGCATTGTCAGTATTTTCTATCAGTGCTTTGTACAGCTTGAATATGTTTCCACATTATATAGAACATTTGGAGTTTATTTTTTGCCGTCGGTGCCCCTGTTTTTCACATTACCCGTAATATTATCACAAAATGCACGTTTCTTTTGGCGTGACGACAATTAAAACTTATAGTATTGCAACTTCAATCTGATGTTTTTTTATTTTTGCTGTTGAAATGTACCAACGTAGTGGCGATATAATGCCCACTTTCAAGAAAATTGTCCGTTTTTTGACCACAACTGGATTTGAATCCGGATCAAGTTTTCTTCTTGGTTTATGGGACGGCCAATCCTTTGTGCACCAAAACAAACTAATACTCTGACAAATAGCGGAACTTGTATATAAGGCATGGGCGTTAAACCGTTTTGCGTTAAGAGCCACATGAGATTTGGAAATAATTTGCGGGCAAGTTGGACACCGCTGATATAAGGTTTACGCCAGCTATGACCACGATGCGGAAAAATGTTTGTTGTGAGCTCGTTCTATCTGCAAGTAACAGGCTCCTGTGACTAAAATAATATACGAAGGACAGATTGTACACTGTTCGCGTGGCATACAGATGAAACATTTAACACAAAAACATCAATACGCGAACTCCATTGGTTATGCGAGAAAATTTTTGCACGAATATCATAAGGAGACAAAACGAGCAACAATTGCAGCCAAGTGACAGAAATTTACATTCACACTAAAAACACAGCTTGAAATATACAGTCATGGCATAGTATCTTCGACTGAAGTTTCGAATTATTAAAATTCACTCTTTATGAGAATTTGGACAAAAAATGCTGCATGGGAACTGTATGACCTCAGTAATGCTTATTGGATTCCTTGTTAAACTCGATGCGAAATGTTCTGTATGTTTACTATGGAATTTTCTGTTCGAGCCAGGGAGCGGTCGATGTAGAACTGAGAAGATGTCGGTTCCTTTCTGGGAGTGAAGAAATTCATCGCACGTCTTTGCATGGGATCCCACCACAGTCGCCTGGCGTTGGCGTTTCGGACGCAGAAGAATGCAAACACGAAAATTCCCTGAAAACAGATTGGATTAAAAACTGTATGTGGTTAGATCAGTGGTTTCCAACCATCAGGTGGTTTTCAGGTGCGCCGCGAGATTTCTTCATATTCACTCTGGTAGTTTTTCACCATGCGGTTTACCGGTAATGTAATGCTATATCGAGGACACAACGACCATCCCGCCATTAAAAAGCATTTTGCTGAAGACAGCACCGACAAAAATTCATTTCTTTAGCTTACCTGTGCTGCTATCAGGGTTGAAAATGTGTATGCAAGTACTTGCAAAGTTAATTTGTCTGTGATCATGGCAGCCTGGCCTTCAATCGGTATTGCAAGAACCCAGACTATCCCGAAAATACTTGCCAGTGCCATTCCCCTACAGACCGATTCTTTTGGTGAGGTGGCTATTTTGCTAATTCCTTCCTGTAAATTACAAAATAATCAGGTCTTGCACAAGTAAACCACGGTGTTAAAGATATAGGTCTAAGTTCAGCGACGAAAACGAGAAATATGTAATTTCGGTGTTTCGTAATACAGTGGTCAGATTCTTGCTTAACTGCATTGTTTTTTTTTACATTCTACAACGTTATAACATTTCCACCGTGCATGACGTCACAATTAATTCGCCCAATGCTTTTTGTGGTGATCAGCGCTTATGGTTAGAAACACGTGTCGAAGGGGTTTTTGGATTTCGGCACATCCGGATAAATCCGGATTCTAGTTCACCTTTCTTCCACTCCAGGTGATGCTTAACAGGATCCTGATATACAAGATGGTGATAATGAGAAACAAAATCCCTCCTTCAGCGAGAAATCCAAAATAAAGAGAGTTTCCCCGCAGCCAGCAATACTTACTATGTGTGTAAATACCAAAGAGCTCTGAGAGAGAAAAAAGTAATTCTTGGTGAGACATTTCTCTGTATGAGGTAATGAGTCTACTTTGATGTCAGATGATTCTTTAGTCTAGAAAAATCGATTTCGCACACGTATTGTAGACATCACCAGTTTATTAAATATAATTTTACCGAAGGTTATATTCCACGAGCATTAAAGAACAAATCTTATTCAAGATGATAATCAAATTATTACAACACACAGTCGTCACCTAAATGATGAACACCTGAACGTTGTAAAAGGATTTGCATTCCAATCGTTCCACCGACGACCACAGCAGGAACCAAGTAAGCGAGAATGCTGACAACGTAAACCACAATGCAATTAAAGTTACGATCGCGTCGAACCAACAATCTACAAATAAAAATCGGCATTATCATTCTGCCTGCATTAAAGAATAAATACCAACAAATTTACAAGAACATGAACACAGCTTCAACAAGCATCCAACACCAGCTGGCAAGCAGGAAGTAATGAGTCAGAGCTGTTACAATCACACAAGTAAGTTTAGAACCGATCTTGTCTGAACCAACAATAAATATAAGATAAGCCATAAACAAGCAAAGACACAGGTTAATGTGGATGGGTCCGGGTTTGGTTGTGCGAAGTTTTCTGAAACGGAAAGCCGTTGTATTACAGTACAATCAACAAATAAACAAAAGAGCTTTTAAACTTACTTATGGTTTTAAACTTACTTGAAACAAAGATGGATAAGCGCCGTTAGCAAAAATCCGAGGCAAGACAATCCGCCCACTATTGTATTAACCAAGTCAAATACCTTGATCGAAACCATTGTTCGTGGCCTTTTTACCACCCTCTAAATATTAAAAAAAGTTAAAATAAATAAATTGAAACCAACGGAAATTGACTGTTACCACTAGAATTGCGAAATTAGTAAGATGGTTGCACCCGCATGTTGGTGGGTTGGTGTTTGAGATTAAAAAACAACCATCTTCTGACCACGATGACGTCGAGAAATTCCATGAAACGCATTTGAACTCTAGTGCTTGGTTCTGAACAGAATAATGAGATTTTCTATTTATGTTGTTAGCGGTGTACAAAAATAAATTTAAAGCTATTAACTTACCCCATTGAGACCCAAGTTTAACGGGTAGGTGAACGTAACTGGTTCTTTTAGGTCTTTTACAGACATTCCATTAAAATCAGCAGCAATCACCTAGAAATGAAAAAATGCAATAAAAATATCAGCCGGCAAGACGTCGTCGGTCACCAGCTGCAGTGATAAGAACTGATAGGTCGAAATAGTGTGCACAAATACCTGCTAATCACTGATAATTACTGGTTCATTGCTGACACATATTAAATAAAAATATATTTTGTATGTAGCGTTTTTTTACCTTGGTTGCAATAAAACCATCTTCAAGAACAGACATCCCGTTTGCCGATGTACATGGTCCTTTGTACGCATTTGTTGCATTTGGAATCGAACCATTGCAAGGACCGCTAAAAAAGGTGGTGTCGACATATTCGACGAACGACACTCGAGAAACATTATAAGTGTTGGTGGCATTACGATATTTTCTAAATATTTCCGAGGAAAGAGTTATCGACAACCTTTCATCACCTTCGAACGAAAATTCTTCTTTCCATGAACTGAAATTACTGAAGAGGATCTGTGAGATTTAACAAAAGTTTTTTAATTATTACTTTTAATTCCATTTTTTGAACAATCATGGAGGTTCATTTTCAATGTGATTTATTACCAACATTAAAACAATTTCGAATTTTACCAGGTTTTTATTACCCGCTTTACAAACCACACACAAAATGAAGTTGCAAAATACGTTATGCTTAAACGGAACATGTTTTACCTTTGCTTTAAAACTCGGTGTTGTGAAAGTAACAGCAGGTGATGAATCATTTGCTGGTTTCAATCGGTTGATGAAGTTCTCAACAGTTTTAACAATCGACTCTCTCTCATTAACTTGAATTGAGAACTCATTTGCTTTAATAAAACTGTAATATCTGTCAATAATTTCCACCACGTTGCTCATTGCGCTTTCTGTAATCTAAAAATCAGTTCCTCGTCACAAAATAACATGCGACACAAAACGTTTAATGTATAACCGCACAAATTTGTTCTATGTCCTTGGATTTGATCATGCAAACGAACGTTTTACAAGTGCTTAGCAATAATCACCACAATTTGCTTGGCTAATTAGATTGTTTTGGGAAAGTTTAAGAGTATCATTGCGTGTTTATTTTATCGTTCATTTAGTCACAAAGTGTACTATTCCAGAAACACAAACTCACAAATCTTTATCTCAAATATTTGCCATGCCAATGATCCACACACATGTGTTTTTGTCCTTTACCTGATAATTTATCCGGTCTTTCCTCAGCGTATCGAGTAGTTGGATACCCTGGGTTACAGTTTGAGTATTTACTTTACTCTCATTATTTCTCTGGTTGATTTGTCTGAGCCAATTTTCAACTTTGACTGTTGTTGGTGGCGCACCTTGAATCTTAAATAATCCATAGAAGGTTGTTTAATAAAATACTAGTGAGGATTTTGCAAAGCAAAAGTCATTTACCTCCGTTAAAATGTCGGAGATCAAATTTATGCGTCCTGAAAAAGAGCATGGAGTGTCGAATATGGGCTATTGTAAGTTGCATTTATTTGTATACTTTTTTTTCAGAAACAAATTTTCAGAAATATGCAGATGGTAAGGTTACAGTTTAAATTCTAAAATGACTTACTTTGACAAAGTGTGAAATGCGATGAGTTGTTGCAGCTACTCATATCGATTTCATTTCTTGAATTTTTCCAACCAAGCGTAGTGCACTGCAAAAAAGAACATGTGTTAACTAACCACACAAGAAATCTTGCTCAGGACTCAACGTTCAAACATATTCCGCACAAAACTTTTTACACCATCTTCATGTCCTCATACAGGCGAGCTCTTTAAAAGATTTTGTTAAATCTGGAAGTACCGTTCACATATATATATATATATCGTGTTTTTTGTTCATTCAACAACACGTGGTCTATTCTAAATTTATTACGATGTTGCTCGAAAGCTCATTTTTGTAAGTTACCTGCATCTAAAACACATCATAAATTTGGGCAATAAATTTTGGGCGTCAACAAATCCAACTGTTCACAAACCGTAAGCTATTTTTTGTTGGTTTAACATCATACCTTAGTAATATTTCCTATGGGGCCGCCGTCATCCAACCTCCATTTATAATTTTCGTAGATGAAATTAATCCAGTACCTTTTTGTTGTATTCAACGCCTGGAAAATTAATGAACGGCGACATTCAGCGAGACAAGAAATCCCACCGTTCAAATAATGGTTGTCATTAGTGATGCACCGAAACAGCTATTTTTATATTCGGCCGAAACCGAATATTCGGCAAAAGTTGCCGAATTAATTCGGCCGAATAAACCGAACTAATTTTGGTATCCATCTCTTTCAACGCAATAAATTTAAACAAAACATGATGTACTGGATTGGATCTAATCCTATCATACAGCCTTTTTGGCGCTTAAAGAATAACCTCGACTTGTTCCAACTGCTATAACTTGATTTTTATCATTTCTGTGAAAATAAACAAATGAAACGAACACAATCCTACAGTTTAAACAAGGATTCTAACCTTTTCTAAACTTTGCGTATCAGCGTTTTATGCAGTAAAAAAGTTTCGGTTTCGGCCGAATTTTGCAGAAATATTCGGCCGAAACCGAATAATTGCGAAAACCTTAGTTTCGGCCGAATAAATTCGGCAAACCGAACTTTCGGTGCATCCCTAGTTGTCATGACCACACTGTTTACGAATAATTTAAATCAGGACAGGAATTCTTTCGCACATTTACAGTTGATGCAAATGTGAATAAAGTTAATGTTGTGATCAATGAAGCGTAACATTTTTCGTACCCTGTGTTAAATCATTTTGCACCCTGTAAAACATTCCAACGTTGAATGCATGGAAATGGTGTTAGACGATTTCCGTATATAATCACGGTTGTCTTACCTTCCGCACAGTCTTAATTCGAACGAGCTGCTGGCTCATACTTTTGCAAATACACTAACACATCAACTTACATTAAAAATTTCCGTTGAATTTATCCCACTGATGGTGTAAATATGGTCGTATCCCGCTTGTTTACAGATCTCCCTTGCCGTGAGATAGGAAAATGTACGATTAAGCACCTCCCCAAAAGTTACATTCTGCAAGGTTACTTCTGTTGGTGTAAAAGTGACAACTTGTTATACCTCAGCCCACTTCTATCCTATGTTATGTTGCAACTCGAATCAAGATATAACAGCACTAACGGCGGTTTCAGTAATCACATCGACAAATATTTAAGACTTTCGGGAATCACATGCGTTTTGATGGTAAACAAGAAACAACTGCCATAACCCAAAGGAAATTTGCGGCACATATGTTGAGAAGCATAAAGTTTCGATAATAGTAGTATTTTGTACCTTTAATGGTATACTGCTGTAACACCGACCCAACCAACAAAGTAACAAGAAAGTTCATTGCTTTCCGGACAATTGTTGTTCCTGGAATAAAGTTACCACGAATATAGAGTAGTACAAAAACATAAAAAACTTTTGTTAGTTATAATAGTAAAGAAAAACATTAAAAGCATTGGAAAACACTAAAAATGCAATGAACGTCTTCTTCTGATATTATCTTGAATTCCTCATTTCTTTCAACATTGCTAATGTCTATAATAAGTTCTCTCTTGATGCTTTTAATCGAATCTAAATACGTGACTTTATAAGTTCTCCCAAATATTCGTTGCTTCCACAGCAATACCGAAGACAATAATGTCAAATATCAAAAAAACTCTATTGTTTTAAAGCAGTCCCAGTAGTTACGTATTTGCATACAATTAGTGTTTATCATGTTTATGAGACAGACTGCAAGTCGCCTTTACGTAAACCACTCAAATGACCCCGCAAAACGTCGAAAAATGTAAAACTCTATATCACGTCTATATCCCACCAGAAAACATTGTATTCAACATAAAACTGAAAATGACGAAGTTATCAATCAGTTTAATTATTTTCAAACAAACGTTGCGGCTGAAACAACAGCGTTCTGCAATTTAAATTTATTTATTTTTATTTTTAGTCTTAATATTCTTGCTGTAGAGGTCTTCTTTATATTCTACATATCCTACGTAGCCAATTCTCAAATTATGCAACATACTACGAATTACTCGTCTTATGTAAACGTCTTTGTTCGTTTTGTTTTTCACACGCTTTATTTCTTTTTGTATTTTCACTTCACCTTCACTTTTACTCACATGTTTTTCTTTGTTTACTTACACTCACCTTTTATAATATATTTGTAATTATTTCTATTTTACTCGTTTTTATACGCCCGAGCAGTCACGCTTGCGTGGCAAACGTGGACAGTGATAATTGGTGTAAGTGCTGGCGGCGAAAAGAATAAGCGAAAAGCCAGGCAGTTCTCTGGTGGTGGCGAGTAGAAAGCACTGTTTTTATTGTGGCGAAAAGTAATTGTTGTGAACGCTATATGTGCAGTGGAAAGTCCTTTTTGTATAAAAAACAACCGTTGTTTTATCCGTACTTTTACCATTTTACGCTTTTATACCTATTAGCGCTTCCATTTTATTACAAAACTAGCCACCTTGGTCGTGTGACTCCAGGTCTTGGCGATAGGCCGTTAGTGCGGAGTAACCTGGGCGTTAGCCGGTTTAGAGAGAAGCTAATTTCGGTTACACTTACACCTCTCATATGTCTCATGTCGCAGTACTATGCAGAGTGGTTTAAAAAATAATATCACTGTTTTCTTATTCTATTTTTCTGTGTTCTACCCAATAAAATTTCCTCATGTTACCATCTTACCGTCCATTACACCTTCATCGGATACCAAACACAATTGCAACAAAAAAGCACCTTTCTTGCAGTTGTTAAATTTTATTTTGTTAACGAGTCTTGAATTAACAGAAAACAGGATGGAGAAACACATGAAATTATAAAGAAAATCAAAGCCATCAGTTACAAAAAGATACAACTTATTGCTCAAATTTGTTTCAAGTTTGTTAAAGTTTTCATATGCCTTTTCCAAAGAAAGTGTCTGTTAATTTATTGTAAATATTCCTAATTCTATAACGTACATTTCACTCATGCTTTCCCTATTAAGACTACACCACAGTCTGTGGCAATTAAAGCTAAGTTTGAATAACCTCTATGTATTTTTACACTATAAAATCAACCAACGTTTTACGCTAACCAGCACGTTGTTTAGACACAACGCAGGCATTGAGAGAGGTATTTGGGTGTTGAGCGAAACAATAAGTTAATGATTCTACAACACATTTTGTAGCGAATTTTGTTGAACAGTCACAAAAGAGTTTTCAGTTCTCGTCAGAGTGTCTTGAATGTAGAAGTGTGATGACGTAGGTGCTTGCTTCGGTCTTAGGAAATTCATCGCACGTCTTAGCATGGGATCCCACCACAGTCGCCTGGCGTTGGCGTTTCGGACGCAGAAGAATGCAAACACGAAAATTCCCTAAAAGCCAAGTTAGATTTGTGAAGGGTTTGCAAGACAGACTCAATGTCCTAAAGGGTGTTTCTGTTACTTTTACCTGAGCAGCTATCAATACAGAAAATGAATACGTAAGGGCTGCGGTGGTTACTCTGTCGGTATTTAAGGCAGCCTGGCTTTCCAAAGGTATTGCAAGAATCCAGACTACCCCGAAAATACTCGCCAATGCCATTCCCCTGCAAATCGATTCTTTCGGCGTTGTAGAAATTTTGCTGATGCTTACCTATACAATAAAGCAACAATGAGCGTTAATTTTAAATACCTACTATATATAGGTCGTAACTGTATGACAACTCTGATTACGGTTAAATCTAACATAAAAAAGCTACATATTCTAAATCTAAATCTAAACTTTCAAACCATACTTTTCTTCTGTTCCATGTTATATTTTTTAAAATCCATGTGTACAACACCACAATGATAAGAAACATAATTCCCCCTTCAATCAAAAATCCGAAATACAACGAATTACCACGCAGCCAGCAGTATTGGTCGTGTGTGTATGAGCTCAAAATCGCTGAAAGAAATATTTCGTTAAGTTTACGTACTATACAGGTTGTAGTATTTTTATTGTTACCTAAATATGCAGAAACCGAGCTTTGTAAAGCCACTTGTATTCCAATCGTTGCTCCCACCACGAAGGCTGGAATTACATAGGAAAGAACAAACACAAGAGCAATAAGTTCCGAACTAAAACTTCGAACGCTTCTAACCAAGAGCCTAGAAACACAATAGAGTTGTTTTTTAGAAGAGGTAACCCATTCTAAACTGCTTAAACTTACAAGAACATGAACACAGCTTCAACAAGCATCCAACACCAGCTGGCAAGCAGAAAGTAATGTGTCAAAGCTGTCACAATTACACAAGTAACTTTAGAACCGATCTTGTCTGAGCCAAGAATAAAGATAAGATAAGCCATGAACAAGCAAAGACACAGGTTAATGTGGATGGGTCCTGGTTTGGTTGTACGAAGTTCCCTGAAATAACACAACCTCATTACATACACAATGCAATTTTGCACTGCATATTAACCTGTTTATGTTTGCATATTTAGGTTTATGAAACTGTTCGTAAGTCATCAAACTCACTTAAAAGCAATGTGGATTAGCGCTGTGCACAAAAAGCCAACGCAAGACAAGCAACCGATGATAGTGTTTACTATACCGAACACGTTGCTGAAACCCATAGGGGGCGGCCTTTGTACGACCCTCTGTGACGAAACAAATAATAAAATGAGTGTGGTTTTGAAGAATTTGTGTACAGGTATTGTACTCACCACTAAAATGGCAAAATTGGTAAGATGGTTGCATCCGCAGGTTGGTGGGTTGGTGTTTGAAATTAAAAAACAACCATCTTGTGACCATGATGACGTCGAGAAATTCCATGAAACGCATTGGAACTCGACTGTCTCATTCTTAAAAAAAGCATTGTTAGTTGTTGTTCTGTGATATTTTGACACAACATTTACCTCATTTAGAGTGTAATTAAATGGATGGGTGAACGTCACTGGGTTCTTCAAGTTGTTTATTGACATTCCATTTAATTCAGCCGACACCACCTGGTAAAATTTGTGTTAGTGCTGTTTTTAAACATATATAGAAACTTTCGTTGATTAAATTGCATGAACGTTTCATCCAAACACGCAATCAGAATAAAAAAAGTTATTCTATACGTGTGCCTAACCTTTGTCGCAATAAATCCATCCGTTATTACAGCACTTGTGTTTGCAGCGAGGCACGACCCGTTATTGTCGGTCTTATTTTCAAACGAGACATTGCAAGGAGCACCGAAAAAAGTTCTGTCCGAAAACTCCACGAAAGAGACGCGGGAAATATTACCCACACCTCTTGTTCCACTTAACTTATCGAATACCTCTGGTGGAAGGTTTAATGTCAAGTTGTCTCTGCCGGTGAACGTCAATCCTCGCTTTGACTTATTGAAAGCGTTATAGTGGATCTGTGCATGTACGATAACATATGAGGTGTTTGTACAGCAAGGAAACCAAGGTCGGCCATATAATACTGTAATATAGAGGTTCTTAAACTTTTCCGCGCACGAAGCACATGGGAAATATTCAGCAATGTTATGCGCAAGATGCATGCACCACTTAGTAATATATCAGAGGAATTTGTTCAGATGTTTAATTTTCGCATAAAGCCTTATATGTGTTGCAACGTTATATACCGATATACCTTTGCAACAAAACTCTGACTGGCAAACGAAGCAACACTTGTAGACAAATTTGTCGGTTTAAATCGATTGGAAAAATCTTCAACAGTTTTGACAATTGACTCTCTCTCGGAAAGTTGAATCGCGAACTCGTTTGATTTAATAAACGTATAAAACGTGTCAATGATTTCCAATACATTGCTCATTGCGTTTTCAGTAATCTGTAAGATAATTATCAAATGTCAGGTGCGGGACCCAGATGTGAATGGAAATATTACCTCATCCTATAAATATACATCACTATACACCAGTTACCCCTGTTGTGCCATTTGTAATTGTACAATTTGCAATATAGGGTTGCCACTTCTGGTTTAAGAAATTATTTCCGAAAATTGTTTTTTATGTTTATTTTACCTGAAAACTGCTGTTGCTTTGTCGAATTTTTTTCATCACATCAACACCATGGTGTACATCAAGGGATGTCAGATTCTTGCTCTGGGTTTCCAAATTCAAGCGTTTCAACCATTCCTCCACTTGGTCTGTTGTTAGAGGGGTTGTTTCAATCTAAAATCAAACGACAGTTGTGCGTTGCATCCCGGCAATTTTTTAATTTGTTTTTACCTCACTGCGAATGCCAATCAACTTGTTTTTAGATCCTGTAATATAAACGTCAATTAACGTTTTCAAGAATATGTTCATTTTTGCCAGCGTGTTTGTCGGTGGAAACTTTTATGCTTCGAGATATACACTTTATGATGTGCGATAGCACAATCAAGGCATTTTTAATGTAATTTGTACCATTAGATCAAAGTGTCATTTGAGCCGAATCGTGATCGAAGCCCCCCAACCCAAATAGACGTTCGTCAGCATACTATAGTTTAATGGTCAAAAATATATTTAATGACACTCTTTTATCTACAGCTGCAGTGAAATGACGTATGGGGAAGACTGGATGGGGGAAGAGGGCGGTTGCCCTATAGTTGCCCCAACTTGGACCCACCATTGCGTTTACGTTAGTATATCAAAAACGACTCTTTAACAAAAGTTGATCTTACTTTGACAGACAACTTGGTTGTTGTTGCTGCAAGGGATCCTGAACATTGGGCCTATTCGCAGAAGTATATCCAAATTTACTGCCGTGCACTGGATCAATGGAACCGTGTCGGGGATACCGAACGAATTATACCTTTGTCCATTTTCGTACATCCAGCCACGTACATACGCGTTATCGTAATACCGCAATCCATTCCAAATTATTTTGGAATTTACGCTAAAAAACTAAAATTTATGTAAGATGGAAGTTTTGTACTTTGTGTAATGAAAAATATGTACATCCTATTTATCTATGCAACAGGTTCAAATTTTCTATTAACCTTCGGTATTAACATTCTGTTCAAGCCTGTGCTATCATCTATAGGATTTTAATGTTACTTAAACCACAGAGAGTTACAATATTTCATACGTCAATTGGAGTAAAATCCGTGAAAATGGCGATATGGTCGTAGCCCGCTTGTTTGCAAGCGTCGTTTGCAGTGTCGTAAGGAAGAAAAAGATTTTCTATTATTCCCAATAACACATCTCCCCTTGTCCACTCTGAAAAGTAGGTTAATGTCACAAATAAAAACATAGATATGTATTTTTTGTAATAGAATGTTTTTGATTCGTTGAAACAAAACGCTTTTTTGCTAAAGAAAAGTGGTGAGATTGTTAAGACAACTAAACAAAAAAAAACATATTTGTTACAAAACTTTACATTACTTGGATTTTATAGTTATAAAGTACTGTGAAATACTCGCTTACCGACAAGCACATATTGCTGCCATACAGATCCAATCAATAACGTGACGTAGAACAACATATCTCTTCTTTATGGACCTTCACTTCATAAACCTATATGCTACAAGATAAATCTTAATACAAAAAGCTCGACAATTTTTTCTGAAAAGCGTAAAAAACATGAAGCTGAAAATCTCAAAAACAGTAACAAGGGCTCTTCTATAAGAAAAAAGAGCTTCTTCCGGTTGTATGTGGCAGGCTATTTGCAAAAGTCCTTATTCTTTGGGAATATATCACCTATATCTTCAGACTATTTACTCCATAGTCTAAGTTATATTTTGATGAGTCCACCTTACGGTATATAAACCTGTCTTCGTCGCTGAGCGTTTGTCACTTCCCTCTCGGCCCTTTTAGGCCCATTACAAAACTTAGACCAATAAGATGCTAATCTCCTCTGAATGGAAGTGATTAGGTTTAACAGACACGCTTCCCTGCATGAGGCATTTGCATGCATTACACAAATGCCTGCAAGAGTTACGTATCAGATATCCGGTTGTTGTCGCCTGTCGGGTTACGCACGCCACGTCTGCAGACCTTATAGACTGGAGACTGCAGCTTTGTACCTGTGACATACATGCAAATCGAGGCTCTAGTCTTTATGACGTAGAAGCAACATGCTCGTAATAGGGACGTTACAAATAAACTGATGATGTGGAAATCATGCCTATCACTTAAATTTAAAAGTTTGGGCACAATAACTAACACCAAGGTTGTAGAAACTTGAATCAGTCTCATTCAATGAGAAGCATAGGGAAACACCAATGGTTAATTGGGATCATGCACGAAAACAAAACCTTAATTTAATTCAAGTCCGTTTGTTCACATACTGGTAACTTTCCTCATTCCAAAGTTGTTGAATAAAAACATGGGTTCGTCTTTGAGCTAAAAATGGTCAAATAATAAAATAAAAATATTTGATAGCTTGTAGTTTGTAGCGTCCGCTTTAACATAGTGTTGTAACAATTCAAAAGGCCAGGTTTGTTGAGGTTTTGATTTCAAGCATCCGCTCTTTACCACCGTCACGCTAAGTCGTTTTACCTTCGCAGTGTCTGCGTATATTTTCGATTCTATTAAAACAAAATCCTGCTCTAACAGAGCAACTTGAACAGAAAAACATTCGCTGTACAGAATTTGCTGCATGTACCAGTATATGGAAGTCGTTTCCCATTACTTACGCTCAATGCATTTTAAAAAAAATGTAAGTAATCAAATAGCTTTGTGTGTTTCGCATCAACATCGAAACCTTGATGCTGATTTTTTTTTCGAATTAAATCGGAAGCAACTGATTTTTGTGACCCATATTGTGGAAAGCTCTGATACAACAATTCAGATAAATTTCAGGATACTTTGGAGCTATATGTGGAGAATGCTAAAAAAAGTTGGAAAAAATGATTTTTGTGCGTTGTATATTGTTTAGTTTTGATTTTTTTAATCAGTGTTTGGTTTTTTAACCAGTGTATAACGGTTAGTCGGCAACCAAACGTGAAATGCGGGCGGCCGTTATCCACTACGCGCATAATAGATTCGATTCCATTCGTGCGTTTCGCTTGTATTGCGTTTTTGCAGCAGTTGAAATTAATAGGCATCAAATTCTACTGGTTAAACAAGTCGGGTCGATTGTTGGAAATCAACGAAGCAGTTTTAGAATTTTCTATGGTTACAGGTTTCTCGAAATCCTCTTCCTTTCTGCAGCACCTGTGACGTAAGTAAAAGTGAAAGCAGCAACTTGGATTGTAGTTTACATATTTGTTATTAGGATTCGCGGTTAGTATAACCCAACTATATAAATATCCTGCTATTTTTTGTTGCCAGGCATACTAATTAATCGGAATTGCTCTTCTGGCACTTAGTTTCTAAAGTGTTTATTGGAAACCAACGTTTCGTCTGCCATCCGGCGAGACTTCTTTAGGGGTATATAAATATCGTTTGTCATTGTGAGAAGCAACGTAACAGGGATGTAAGAAAGATTATTTCTAAGGATTTACATGTATACTGGCTTTAGCGTGAAACTTTGATCATTTGTTCAGCACGCCCAGATGAAACACAAAAATGAATGGTAATATCGTACTTTAGTCGTCTGATCTTCACGGTGAGGACTACGGCCGTTGTCACGAGCAACGTGGTACCAACGAGTGTTCCAACCACTGTAAGCGCTGTCACGAGGCCCAAACCCGTTTCCTCGGGTGGCGCCACTGTTGTCACCTGCCAAGGTTTTTCCCCTCCAACTACTTCCCTTGTGGCGTTGGCTAAGTTCATAAAATATGTAGTATATGTATAGTAGAATCTAATCACGCTCAGTACCACAAAGATTTGCCTCGCAGATATCACCCGGGTCGCAGAAGGAGCAAGGTTGGCCAACGTAGTATGGCAAAAGTTCCGTCTCGATGGAACTGTAAAAAAGCAGCAGTGTTGTAAATGTCTATATATAATAACATGGTGGTTTTGGCTTTACATACTAAACTTGTTTTTAACGGAATGCACTGGTTCTAAAACTGGGATTCGCGGACCCCGCTATGGTATAAGAGCTGGTATATCTGGAGCAGCCTTCTATCTACACATATATATTGTTCCTTTCTCTTCATTTTTACAGAATTTTTGCTTCTTTATTTTTTCGCTTCATGCTAGCGCAT
Source organism: Ascidia mentula (assembly GCF_947561715.1). Taxonomy (NCBI): domain Eukaryota; kingdom Metazoa; phylum Chordata; class Ascidiacea; order Phlebobranchia; family Ascidiidae; genus Ascidia; species Ascidia mentula. The sequence continues at coordinate 14,889,061 of NC_138568.1, read as the reverse complement.
CTTTTTAATTGACCAAATTAAAGCAGGGTTCGCCAACTTTCGTTCACGATACAGTGGGTACAAATTAGGATGAAACCACATATACGAGGCATCAACTTTCTACACAACTATCTTCTCTACCTAGGGGTGTAGGAACAATCCAAGAATATTGCAATGTTGGCCACATGACCGTGGATTGTCATGTTTGGGCATTCCGTCCACGCACAGGCCATTTTTTCAACGTTGTGCCAAACCATTTGGACAAAGTTCTCACAAGGGGCGCCGATGCAAGTTCTTAGCGTTTGGTGAAAATGGTCCCTCTCCTCAAACCAAGAAGCAATCTGTAAAAAAAAAACAATCATGTAATATGAATCGTAATATAAGACCTACTCTAAGTTATGCTTAGATGCCAAATTAGCATCGCACTCTCAGGTACGAGTTTAGTAAATTTATTCAAGAAATGAAATTTTAACGAAAGCTCAACCGGAAAGGGGAAAATGTTTCGAATATAGAGTAGATATTTTTGTGGTTCCATCTAATATGAGGCATACGTTGAATATACACGAAACAAGATACTTTAAACTATTCAATCGGTTTATGGTCTGTCGTATCAATAATGCGAGATTTGCTTTGTTTGTTCTCACTTTCGATTTTTAAAGAAAAAAACTCATGATTTAACTCAATTCAGTTTAATTGTCGTCACATCCACAAAATTCACCATATAAATCCAACAATGAGATGTAGTATATATTGGACAGCGACGAGGGAATGGTTAAAACAACAATTGGTCATATGAAACCGAGAAACAAACTTCACAAAAATCTCTAAGCTTTGCTTCGACCACAAGGGAGACAAATTTATTTTTCACCGACAGCATACCGCTTCCGTGGGATCGAATTCAACAAGATTTCTTCCCCATCCAGCCCAGAGGTTGTCACCGAAAATCGTGTTTTGCGGCAAAACGTTGTCGAACTGGCAACTCTGCACACGCTCCCATGCATTTGCTTCAAGATCAAAATCCCACGACAGTTTGATCATTTGGTCGGCGGGGGGCTGCACATTACTGCGTATGTCGTTGTGCGCCCACAGCAGCGCATCCAACTTGTCTGGACTCATGTGTTCGGGACGAAGGTACTTATCGCTCTGCTGCAAAAACGACACAAATCACGTGATACAAATATAGTCATCTTTCGTTTTCAAATGTTATAGCGCAGGCTTTGTTATTACCATATACTGCTATTTTTGTTGCCAGGCATACTAATTAATCAGAATTGCTCTTCTGGCACTCAGTTTCGAAAGTGCCAGAAGAGCAATTCTGATTAATTTGTTGTTACCAGTTATGGATTGTGCATAAAACCGACCCGAATTGCTGTAACGATGAATGTGTATGCAAAGGTTTGAAAAAACGGCGTCAGTTCTGTCATGTCGGTCATTTGCGCGAGCATTACATTATAACTTTAAAGGCACTGGGTGTCGTAAGTCGTTAAAATGAGTAAATTTTCACAAAAAAAATCCTTCAATTACTCGTTTGGTTTGGCGCTATGTTCTTTACTGAATCGTGTTAATGTGCACACTTATTTTTGTGTCGAAAGATTTTTGCACAAAGCACTACAAGAAATACTACAAGAAGGTCAAGATGTTGTAAGAAAGTAAATTTTGTCCGCAACAGTCTACAGTATAGGTGTGCCTGCAATGTTCTTTTTGTTAAACTCTTACCTCAGAAATGTTTGCTATGTCTTGCACTAGTGGTTGGGGGCGAAAATACTGAAAATTCTTTTTTTTCCGTGGGGCTGTTGTCATAAACTCTCGATACAGTTGTTTGAAAAAAGCGGTTTCGTTGTTACCAGTGCTGCTGAACACTTCAACCAAGTAATCCTCGTCCCAAGACATTATTGCCATGCGTTCCTTACTGACAAGCGGGTAGAGGTCTGGGTCATCTTGTTGGTCTAACTTGGACCCGAAATATGCTGGTTTTGCCCTCTCGTAGGCAGATGTTCCATTCCAAGGTCCAGGCGCACATTTGTTTAATTTTATTAAAGCCGTAAGAAATAAAATAGAATTTAACACCCACATGTTGAGTAGATAACTTTTTACACATCAAACGGCCAACAACATAGCTATTGTGACGTAATACTGGCCACTGCATTTTGCCTTGTGTTTTTCCTTTAAGTCAATGAAACAATAAGTTGACATAAATTTAAGATTGTGTACGTACGTAAGCCCAACTGGGGATATAAAATATACAATCTATCAATGCACTGCCATGGCCTAAATATCTGTGGTTTCTCAGTGAACAAAGACTGATTGGACAACTATAGGAGTAAACCAGTTGTGTACATATTACGGGAGCAACATGGCTTCCCTGCCTTTGTGAGGGTTCCCTGCCTTTGTGAGTTTCAAGGTTAACTTATTGTGTCATTCAGCTCTTTGAACGAAGTAAACTTTTGTCAGCGACACCAAACTAAAAACTTGCGTATGTGTTTGGTACTTTTTTAAAATACTTTTTATGTAATGTTACAATATATTAAACCACGCACATACACTTTTTTTATTTCAATTAGTATTTTGCAAAGAACGGTTTATATCTCCTTATTGAAACGTAACGTATGCAGCTATTTTGTACCGACACCAGCAGTTGCTGTGCTTTAAACATCAAGTTTAGAAGTATACATTTAAGTTTTGTGATGCAACTGTGTGTTTTGAATGTTAGGTTGTTCTACAGTTTAGTCAAAAACCACTTGTAGAGTTAACGTTGTGAAACGCACAGGTATTTTGAGAGATTCCAGACATGTGTGTACATTTTAACCGGGTTTTGACCACATATTGGGGGAAAAAGGCAGAAAAGTGCCACAACATAGTTTTGGGCCAAACAACGTTTCGCAGGTTTGGGAAATCTGGTTCTCATAAGTGCGACCATGGTTCTTGACATTTAGTGGCAGCAAACAGGAAGCGGATGCCTCTATCGCAAAGTGTTTTAACATTGGTCATGCCGTTTTCATGTAGGGGAGAATTACCTGCGTTTTGTTGGCACTGCCAATTGTTTGAGTCTAGCCCTGGCGCCATTGAGCTGACTCGCGGCCTTTAAAGATACTTTGTTGTCTAGAAATCAAGTGTTGCTCTTCCAGAGTTGCGGATGTTGTTTCTAAGTTAGTGACGCATGAGCACTCTACTGTGTAAACACGTTAATGGACAAAGCTTTAAAGCATGGTACACAGCTGAACTTGCTTTCAAGTGTCAAAGAACCAAGTTTCTTTAAGCACTTACCTGTTGTTACAGGACTATCTGAAGTTAGATACAAACGTTCAGACTTGACAAAACATGCTTCAATCAAAGCTACCGCTACTTGTACGTCCGTGAAGAAAAAGTTTGATCCTTCATGATTACTTCAAATTACACTGATATATAAGAGGGTTACAGTAGTTCCAAGCCATACTAAAGCAGTTGGGAATTTACGGTATTTTTGACGCTACACATAATTAACGATGAACAGGGCAGTTGTAATTTTATGTGTTCTTCTTCTGAATGCATTGTGTGCCGTACAGGTGAGCTTAGTTAAACAAGTGCGACTGTATGTACGGTTTTACCGATGTCATTTCCGTGTTTTAGGCAAATCAAGAAAGCAAACATTCAAACTGCGCCAATTTCAACACCGAGTGCTTTTTGCCGAGTCATTGTATTTCCAAATCCACAGACACAGAAATTTGCGCCGAACTTCGATGTGATGTAACCATAAACAGGTGCGTATAAAGGTGGAGATGAATCTGTTATTGCGATTTCTTCAAATCATTATGTCATTATAGTTAACTCACAGAGACACCAGCCTCTGCCGCTAGGCGTTGACCGGTCTTTTTCAGTGTGTAGTAACATCAAGGACAACGGTCAAGCGCCTGATCCAAGTGCAGTTTCATGGCCATTATATCCCGGGTTTGAATCCCAGTGGGGGTCAAAAAATCAACTAGAATAGCAGATGATCAGCGTCAGGATTGTTTTTGGAATGGAAATATTAATTTAGTCTGTTCTTTTTTCTGACATTAATTTAGACATGTAATCTGTTTCTGTTCGATTCAAATAATTCCAGATCAAACTGACGCCGATCGCCAGCCACCCTCTTTGAGTTAACTAGACACCATAATACGTAAAACACAGATCCGAAGGTCAACATCTAACGACTGAGGCTGATTTCTGTAGTCTTATGTGACATTTCACTTGCACTTATATTACGATTTGAAATGTATTGCATTTTTGTTACAGGTGTACGTCCCCGAAGCCAATAACGGGTGTGAGGTATGAGTAAGAAATGGATTCAATGTTCGTAGTCGAGATCTGATGTAAACTGTGGTAGTTTTTGTGTGCTCATGTTAAAAGTGTGCAATTCTTTATGACACAATTTAATGAATGTGTATTTAGCATTGGACGTTACGTAGATTTAGTCACGTGTTATTTTGTGTTGCGTCATCAATCAGTAGCCTACATCGCCAAACATGATTCAAAAGTTGTATATGATAATACTTCGCTAATTTAAAATAAAAAACAGTTCATATTCAGTGCAATATTAATAAAAAGAATAATATCATAATATTTTTTTAGTATTGTTGTTCTCAACAAATAACTTAGTATCAGTAAATTTTGTTGCAATATCTGTGATTAAATTTTTATTAAGTTAGCTTTTTTCAGTTAACGTTTATTCTATGTAGCAAATAAACACATAGCAATGAAGTATAACGCGTTATAATACTGCGCTTTATAATTTATTCCTATAGAAAAATATATATATAGGCCGACGAAGGTTAAACTTTTGTACATATGGTAAAACCTTTCATGTAAAGTTCAAATAAAGCTTGTTGCGCGCGAGCATCGAGAGCTATCCGACTTATTATGTAACTTCAGTGAAACGGTTAATTTACGTTTTTTTTTCTTGGAAACTAAACACCAATAGTGTGTGGAAATTTAAGTGTGTGGAAATTTAAAATACTTGATTTGCTGTGATGTTACACCGTTATATTACACAACACTACGACTTGTGCACCTGTTTTACTTGATACTGCAGCAATAAGAAGAAGTACATACATATGTAATAAAAAGTTCACACAACTATCACGTTTTACCGACCGGAAAAGTGGGACAACTATTATCAACGTAGTAAGTGAGGGCACGTCTTGTTACGATTCTCCGTTTCTTGATGGAAATTATTGAAGTTAGGTATTTTTTATTGGGTGGGCAATGTTCGGACGGACTAATGAGTGCAGCTCGGTTACTGAATGCGGTTAGGTACCAACGAACAGCGAGGCAAAGACGTTCCACTTCGTAGTGTCTTTGCAGTTTCCGTCAATCCGTTGGGTTCCAAACAAGGTACAGTGTTGCTGAGAACCAACCATGGTAAAACATAGTACTATAGCAAATCGCTGTTGGCACTATCCCGCCTGCTACTCGTCATATGCAAGACCGTCTTAAGTCATCTAGCTAACTGTACTATACACGTACACTCACAAATCGTTAAATTATTGTTTCGTCAAATAATTTTATTGGGACTGGGTTCATCAAGCACTGGAACATCAAATTGAAGAAACGAATACAAATTGCACGAATCTTAAAGCAGACAACACAAAACACAAGTAAATAAAATTCGGGATCACATCGAAAAAAAGCAGTTCCAAAGCACATGGTTAAGAGTATGGCGTAAATGCGACGTTCGAGGCTAACTAAACGTGGGATCATCACTTGGTCGTTTATTACAGTTTATTCATTACAGTGGAAAGTTGAAACAGCGTTGGTTACCAGGTAGATTTGGCTCAAGCGAAAAATATCACAATTACTGTGTGCCTGTTTATACAGTTATCGTAGCGAATGCTATGCAGTAATTAAAACAAACACTTTAGAATGAGGGTTTAAAGCGAATCGTTTGTGGAAAATATTGGTACAAGAGGCGTGCAGGGCAAGGTATTTATGAAAGTTTCTCAAAATTTACATTTAAGTATTATACAGACAGCGTTGGAACGAGGAGGCAAAATTCACATAGTACGAAATTCCATTTTGTCATCAAGGTTTCAACTGCACAAAGTACGCGGTTCCATTGTTCAAGTATTTACAGAAAGTAAAATATTAATAACTATGCGAAGCATTTAACTAAATTTTTTAAGATTCTAATTCAGTGAAAAAAGTCACATAGCAGCTACATAACTAAACTATAACAAGTAATTAAAACAGGGAAAATTGTATGTAATCAACACTTTAAAAGTTGTCTAAAACTTAGGGGTAAGTTGGGGTAAAATATGTTACTGCAGCTTAAGATACACACTGTTACTACAGTTAGAAGAATATTGCACTGTTGGTTTGGGTCGTATCATACTGCTTTTGTAAAGTCATGTCATCAACGTAAAGATATAACGACTTGGAAACGAACACAATGATAACGACTTAAATCTGGCTTGAAGCTAGCTATAATGCAACGATTCGGTGAAAGTCATGTGTATAAATGGAAATATTGCACCGCAGAAAATTACAGTAGAGTTCTTCTAGGAGTACAAAACATACTCTAAACTTAAGATTTTTGCGGGCTTGAAGTATTGAATTCACTTTGTAAACACAATAATCTACATGCAAAAGATAAATACGCAAGATAAACACTGCGCTTGCGTTACTCAAACATTAAAAAAATGGTCTTTTTGAGTCACGTACGGGTTATGAATGAAAATATTACATATATCTGCGTATATGGTAGCTGGCTAGCATATCGTAAAAGTAACCAACTGCCATATCTGGATAAATTAAAAACTGCTCTTGGGTAAAATAAACGCAATAAATTGAAAGGAACTTTTTCGCTGAGCGTTCGCATTAGTACCGAAATCACTTGATAATCTCAGCCACACTTAAACCCAAAAGAAATATTAGAGTTTTGACACCAGACGCTTGCTTGTAAAACTCGGTCACTAAAACTCGGGTCACACAGGAGCGCCTGCGCCGACGTTTGGCCTCCATCCGTCTATGAAACGCCGCAGTTTGTGGCGATAGAGTTTACTTAATTCGAAATCTTCTTCCAGGATGTCGCTGCCGAGCTCGGTGAGCATCTGTCCGTCGATTCGTTCATTGTAGAAATACTGAACCACGTCTTCACTGAGTCCGATGTACCTGGAAACATGGCTGTTATGAGAAGTTGAATTTTGGTCAACGTGAATGTTGTCAATCGACATCGATAAAGATGCGTAATTTGAACAAGAAACGTACATGAAGCTTTGTTGTCGCTTCTATAGCGTAAGAGACAATGATGTTTTTTAAAGAGCTGTATGTGACGTCACTATTTGTTGTAAACCTACGTCACACGCGACGTCCAAATGACAACAAACCTTTTGCAAAAAACTAAAACAAAACTCAAAAAGAACTCTATTGAACAATCCACAAGAGAAGTTTCTGACACACTATAGGTAATAAAGCAAGTTATATCGTGCGTTATATTACGAGGTGGTAATGCGGGATTTTACACGGAAGCGAATATGGAGGGCACGCTTGAGGCTTGCGTTGCCGCAAAATGGCTTCCATCCAAAGGAAGAGAAGACAAGGGGTTATTAATCACACAACCAACAATAACTATATGTGGTCACAGGACAATCACAATGATCACAATTTGCATTCGTGACCAAACGAGGAAATGGGGTCATTTTCCTGAAGCAATTACGCCAGAATTACCTTAGAGAGTTGACGACGTCATCGACGCTCATTGACGTCACGCTTTCGGGAGGTTTCCAGCCGTTTGGCGACTGATAAAAACAAAAAAATCTTGTTACCATTGCTGGCGACCCGGTATTAAATATCAGAGTAAATGCATTAGGTTCACTGGCATTGCAGCCTAGCTGGATCACCTACTTTTTCCGACAAGTCGGAAAAAGATCTTAAAAATCAAGCTCCAAGTAAGATTTGAACTCAAACCATGCTTATCGCTCTACCAACTGAGGTATGTAGTCATGGTACACTGATGCGCAAGCGCACAACTTGCCAGACAACTTTCACATATACGAAGGGGATATCCACCAACGTAATCAGACAAAACCAAATAAATTGACGTGTATCTCTTACACGCACATAACTCTTCTGTGACATCTTGGATCGAACGGAGGTACTTTCCATGTCTTCACTCAGTCCGGATCGGGAAATGTCATCAAAAGGAGTCGATCCTTAATATGGAAAAAAGATTATTTTTCAACCGACAAATAGTAAAACAGTTTCAGGGTTCAGCAGCTACAAAGGTATAGGTTAGTTTATAAGCTGTCTCAATATATATTAAACTTTAATATTAGGGTAATCACCATATATGACAACGTCAACATTCACGTTAAGTTTATCTACGCAGTAATGTTCCAGGCAATTGCATTTTTGGCAGGATCGCCCTACTGCACAGGTCCTTACTGGGCGATGACAGCATCCTTTGACTTAAACTTATGGACTTAAATATTTCTACTATTGTTGTATAGTTATCAATAAAATTACATCGGATTCCATAAACTTTATACAAATTAATTGCTAAGATAACGACGATGCGGAAACACGAAAAGGTCAATAAATTACCATTGAAAGTATCAGGCGAAGCAACCGCATCCGTACTTGAAACCGTCAAGGTACCGTCATTAAGTCGCGTCGGTATCTGGAGCACGGCACAGGAGCGAGGCAGGTTAGGTGTTCTGTCTACCTCCTCTACCACGCTAGATGTCGCCACGGTGCTTCGTCGCTGTGCTTCTTCAGCGTTGCTGTAGATACAGTCATCTGATTGCGAATTTTTGGTCTCGACATGGAGGTCGAATGAAGGTGACTCGAGTCTTATTGGAGGAAGAGGTGGAGGTTCTTCTTCTTCGGAATTATGACGTGGAGCTACGTGATTGGTGAAAGCTGGAACAAGAGATATTTTGAACTTGGAATTCTTACCCTACGGTTTAATGCGATTTTTATTCGACGACAATTTACAAACTCCTTTGTTTGTTATAAACTAACGACAAACTGAACACGCAAGGCCATATATGGTATATGGTAAAGTTATAATGGAAGTCGCTAACACTGAAGTGAAGATATCAAACATTGTTCGCAAATAACAATAACTTTCTGTTTCGGTCGACGGCACGAATTGTTCGGTAGCAAGAAAACACATTCCAAGCGACCAATCCACCATTGTAGTTAGATATAAACGTGTTTAAGCACTACCACTGCGTACATGTGGCATACGCAGCCATTAAAACCGACCCAGAAATGCCTTCTCGGATACTTCCGCAAGGATGAGCAGCCCATACAGCTTGTGACGTATGTACAACCTAAAACAATTGCATCTAACCTTCGTCTGTTGGGCTTTCCGCGACATTATTGGGATGAAGTGTGTCTGACTTGTCTTTGGTCTGTGTCGGCTGCCAGACCTCCCATATGTCGTCCTCAACAGTCGGTTCGTTTTCTTTTCGACTGAAAACATCGAAAGGAAATTCGTCACAAGACGACTTTCATTATGACAGATAGTTGTGGTTTGAAACCAACTGTCGGTCTCCTATGTCGAGTGACGTAATACACATGACGGTGCTATCAAATACGAACTTACCAAATCCACTTAAAAATATAGTCCAGATGCAAAGTGTGACAAATCCATACACCAACTAGTTGTGGAGTCTTTACATATATATGTATTGTGCTGCACAAACAGTGTACAGCATAGTTGTTTAATAGAACGTTTTATCGAAAGTGAGTTTGACGCCAAATTGGCATACACTGTATTGATTGGACAAAATACATTAATTTTACAATGCTTTCTGCACACAAACCGTATTTCGTCAATAAATAAACGAAATCGACATATGGCATTAGAATCAGTGGAGTAGAATGACAACAAACCACAGTATTTCTTTATTGATACAAGCTGCTTGTTTCCTAGTAACGTCAACGAAAAACACATCGCCGAGCGGTGGAATGTATACGAAATTATTTCCATTTCTGATCAGTTATAACAATTCTTAAACACAAAAGGATTTTTGAAAAACTGCAACTTTGCCAAATCGTTTCGGGTCAATGGATAAAGACTTGCACTCACTTGGGCGTAAGGGTCGGCGGCAAGCTGCTGGGCGGCGAGGGGGCTTTCTCCGTCGCATGAGGGAGCGGAGCAGGTCGAATTGGCATGTCGGAAGGATAGACTTGCGACAGACGGTTCCTGGCCTTCGGGGGAACCGGGGGCACAGGGTTACGCATGCTCCTACGTGGGGACACAGGGGAATTCCCAGCGGGGTTCCGAGGGGGCAGGGGAGGTCCATCGGTACTAGGCGCCGGAATGTTGGGTGTGGGTAACGAGCGACGAGCCATTCTTGATGACGTCGACCCACGTGGCACGGATGTATCGGGAGTTTGTGTTGTGGCGAGAAGTTGGATGGCAGAAAGACCTGCATGGATGTGTTGGTACAAGTAAGGGCACCGCCTAAAGGTCGGAAACAGTGCGCACTTGTCTGCAGCTCTCAATGATTATTATAGCTCTTTTGAAATCAATGTGAAATTATCCGAGCGATTCGCAGATGTAAAAGGCAGCCATTTTGCGTTTAGATGAAGACAGTTTATTATTGACTTAGTTTTCGTTGGATTGTTTTTTTTTGGTTGTGAACGAGAGGCATCTGGCACATGTTAAGCAAACATGTGTTAAAACTATATGTGAAACTACTGCTAACAGCGATGTTGGTTGAGACTGGACTGAATGTGATCGCTTAAGTTTGAACTAGATTAGATAGTGCATGGTGAAGTCAGTTACACAAATATGAAAATCGGTAAAAAAAACTAACTTTGACAGTGATGATAATCATTATATACTAGACTAGTATTTCCTAACTGAGTGAATGGGTCACTAAAAGGAAATTAAAACTAAGATGGAGCAGTAAATGAAAAAAAGAAACTGTTTTGACTTGTCATCGGGCTGGCTGCCACGCCGCCTAATTTCTATGACTAAGACTTTTCCTTCAATGTATATATTCCAAAATCTACCTTTTTTTCCCAACGCCACTTGTGCGTGACACAGGTGGAAACTTCACGTTTGCAAAATTACAATATCAAATAGCCTTGTGTCAACGCATTTATTTTCAAGAATACATGTTTCGCTAAATAAGCATCTTCAGTGACGAAACATGTATTCTTGAAAATAAATGCGTTGACATCAGGCTATTTGGTATTGTAATTTTGTAAGACTTTTCCATTCTTAACTTCGTCAGTTGCTTAGTGTAATTTTTCACACCACCCCCAAGAATCGTCCCATGTCTATAGTGAATAAAAATTTTCCAAAAAACAGAATGCAGTTTACACCAATTGCGTGAAACAAAATGCCGCAAACTTGGGTAGAGTTTAACATACTGGAAAAAAAAAACTTAAGCAACGCCCTATCCTATTATTAAACGTATAGAGACGTCAATAGCGAAAGGGCTCTGGAACATACCTTTATGGTGCTTGCGTGCCGAGCTGGTCAATATATTTCTATGATGGTTTTGGCGAACGTTGGCATTCGCAGGCAGTGAAGTGGGATTGGTTGGGCGTAGGTGTCGGGGAATATGGAATCTTACCGACCTGAAAAATACAAACGACATTCCCACGTCATCTGTAATAAACTCGTATACCACATGTTAATACATCATGATAGTAAGGGAAATGTAAGGACCGCCAAACTGTTCCCTGACCGTTTTGAAACCATTCACGTTTCTAACAACACAGTTACAGGAAAGACGATGGTGTATGTGTTCATATATAACTGTAATCACTAACCTACTGTGGTCACACTTGCTTTAGCTTTTATGCAAGTTCAGAAAAATCCCGGTACTTTAAGGTGTACGTTCAGTTTATATTATGATTTTATTCCGAAAAAATGATGCTTGCTGTCGTCTTGCTTGTGCCATTGTTAGTTTTTGGCTACACTTTCGATTTTACAGAACAATTGCTTATCTGTAACAAACACTATAACGTGTGACAACAAGGGCAAACTAAGGTGCAAAAGTGAATTCGAAATCCAAGCAAAAAAACAGCAACACTGGAAACCAAACAACCAAACACAGTTGTACAACTATATTTGATAAAGTGGATCGTATTATCTCACCCTCGCCAAAACAAAAACTGTTACATGCTTCTTAATTACGGCAACCAAACGACAGTTGCAACAAATTGACAAATTTCTGTTTAAATAGTGTCAAAACTTGCCTGAATTCTGCCCCTAAACTTTTCTATTGTTTAGCCCTGAACGGAACCTGTTACAGACAAGCTATACTTAGCCATGATACCATCCTACACTAGCCACGCCAGGCTAAATATGCATAACTTACGTATACGTGTTTAACTGTCTCCGGTTTAACTGCCAAAAACGCTTTTCACCAGACAGGCTAACGAAATGCAAATATCTGATTAGAACTATCTGCTCGCCCGTCTAGACTCTTTCAACACTATCTAACACAACACAAGTTTTAAAATCCACCACACGAAACTTTGACCCAGAATTCATGCCAACATTATGTTAGGAGCTATTCATCAGTGCTATGCCCGGCTCTATGCCAGCAACACCAGCTTCCTGATTTTAAGCAGCGCCGAACAAATATAGTATGGCTCCTTCCGCCTCTGATACGCACAATGTTGTGCCAAATTTCGACGCGTTTGTTCGGCAGACTTGACTTTATAAAAAAAAACTGCTCAGTTATTACGATATATTAAACAAGGGACGTTTCAATGGCGCCAGAACTGTGCCTCCAACCAGAGTACAAATTTTTACAAAAATTACAAATTAAAGACTGACGCCGTGAGCGGTTAAACCATAAGGTTATCGAGTCTGTTTCGGAGGCAACCGATATCCAGATGTTCGATGCGGTTTGCACCTGATCACATAATGGGACGCCGCTATTTCCTTATTTCTATTCTCATAGTAAAGTGATTCATCGAGAGATATCACACTACGATTTGCTACGGAAAGTGAAAGCAGGAAATGCCAAAACATCTTTTCGTTTAAAATAAACAGGCATAACAACCACTGATATGTGTAGATAAATTCACCCAATTAGTTTTTTAACGAAATTTTTTATGCAAAACTGAATTGGAAGCAATAGTGCAATTTAAATCAGCCAGAGTAATTCTTTTGAAATAGCCCGATAAAGTGTTTCGAAACAACCTGGTAAATAGTTAAAAATTTGCGATACAAAACACCAAAATGGTTCCCACTAAACGTGAGTCCGAGAATGATGTTTTTGAAGTATCATAGCAGGCCTCATGTGAATCCACTTTCGCCGTCGCACTAAAGCAACCGACGTGAACAGCTCACTGACTTTGCATTAACACTACATTGTAAGACGGAACACAGTCATAATGCGAGTGCGGGAGGGAGGTAGTGCAGTGCTAATGATGATAAGACAGACATGGTTGAAGCTAAATATATCGACATTAGTCACTTACTTGCAGTAGTTGTCAATGTTGGTGACACTGCTTTGGAGTTGGGTTGCCATGTATGTACTTTGGAGGTAGGTCTGGTACTGCTTCTTGTCTTTATCGTTTCCCTGCCCACACATACCAATTAGGAAGGTAGTTCGTTCATATAACGTATACACACGGGGGAGGTAGATTTTTGCACAATTTCCTACCATTTCTATAGCGCGTGGCAACGAAGTTCAGGATTCCTTGTGGGACATTTCAACGCCACTAAACCTTACCACGCAAGTTTTTAGGAGTATTTCGCCAATTTCACAAACTTTTCAATAACATTGATGAAACAACCTGGCACAAAGTTTAACTGTTTTCAAACCAAGAACTTAGGTAAAATTCATTAAAACGGCAGAGTGCGAAACTTCTCCAACTGCATCTCGCTTTTCTGCCTCCACGTTTAAACGCATTTCCGCTCTGCGCCATCGTTTCACTGATTCAATGTTGCTCAAGAGGAAAAGGCCAGTTGGCGTCAGAGCTTAATGAACTCTTCAAGATTTACTAATGCGGAAAACCCAACAGCCCACTGTATGGTAACCAGGAAACGAAGGCCGGAGGTTCCACGAACTCGAAAGTATTGATCAGATGCTGGCAGCGACAATAACTGTAGCCGCACGTTCGTGGCAGCAGAACTGTGTTATATCGCGTTACTTCTTACGCATAAAACGTTTATTGGAATCAAACAATTTTCCACGAAAACGTTAAAAAAACGTCCTATGGAAAAGTTTGTTGTTTAAACCGCACTGAACACTAAAGCCGACATATACTGTAAGCTAAAAACAATCAACCCCCATTAGTCACTGAACAAACAAAGCAGAACTTTCTGTTTCATATAAATATGCACATAGGTTTGCATGGTTTAGAGAACGGTTTTATCAACCCTTTCAATCGTTAAAATTCCTCAACAATCTGGAGCAACGTTTTCTTACCTGTGGATTAACGACGGCCGAGGGAAGAGCAAATGTATCACCGGTCGCACTGAATTCAATGATTCGCTGAAAAGGGGTGACCGCCAATACAATGTCGTGCTCTTCGACCTGCACAACATGAAGTTTCAATGGGTTTTCCAATGCTGGCCGTTTTAGAGATACATTGCCTTTTTCTGCCCAAGTGCGTATGGAGTGACTTAGCAACTGGCGTTACATCAGCCATAGAACGACTGTACGGCAATTCCAGCAATGTCATACAACGTTTTTATGCATAATGGTGAATTATGGAGTATAGGGTGTTATACACGAGACACAAGGGGCACCGGGTTTAGCTGTGGGCATGGTAAAAGCAGTTGGGAAATTTCAGAGCCGAACCAAGCTTAATATACTTTGAACAATAGGACATTGAATGATATAATGAAGTGGTTAAGATGAACAATAGGGAGCACTTAGAATTCGAAACCGAAAATCAACGCCGCGCAAAGTAGTTGAAGGTTTATTGCTGAGTCGAAGTGTCCCCAAAAAAAACTTCTTTTTGACAAGATGGGGAAGAAAAATAGTTACTTGGACCAATATTGCTCGATTTAATCACGATTTAATTGAATGGAGATTTATTTAAATCGAGGGGTAATTAAAAGCAACTAACACGTTTGGATGGAGGACAAAGACCATAAAACTCAGCACCCAGCTGCAATGGTTCGGGCAAAACCCCAAAAGTGCACCAATCACATATTAAATTCTAACTAGAACCATAAAAAAAAATTCTGCCTGGTGTATTTTTAGGTTGGACTTGTAGAGAAACGTTTGATATATTTATTTTTGACACAAGTTCTGCACAGAATTCTATGGTTGGATATTGTAATAAAACAATTATTGAAAAGGAACATCCCTATACTGAATTAAGTGAGACCTGGTTCCAGACCAGTTTCCTCAACCTGTGGACATCATGCAGTTTTCAAGTAAACCACAGCACTAAAAGGAAACAAATTGATTTTTGGGCATCAAAAAAAAAACTAGGTAGTGGGGAGAAACGCTCTTGTGTCATTAAACTACTCTTTTCTGGTGTTTTGGCAATATTGACAAACTGATTAGTTAAATTTTTGCATGACATGCTTTGGAAAGTCGCCACGCTGACTAAATAGTAGGCCACGTAATTTTTTCCAAAAAAATTTCGCCACACAATAAAAAAACTAAGGAAAACTGATTTGGAGTCTTGGGCATTTTGTAACACTTCAGATGGACTTACACTCAATAGTTTCAGATGCATTCCAGATCTCAGAACAAATTCATCCTTCGGGGAGCGAGTACGATTTGAAGCCATAATCACAGTTATAGGAAAGTTTACTTGCCACACGAGGTCAGTCAGTAGCATGTCACGTGACCGGAATGCATGATCCACTTCAATGGGCGACCTTGTGGCAAATTTGCCTTTCAGACTCAGAGGAAGACTGAAAGATGATAAGGGTGCAGATTAAGGCACCAAAATATACAAAAAAAAATACATTTATTGCAACTTACAGGTTGAAAAAAAATACATTATGGTTCTGTCGATGACATAACATACATACACAGGTAATATATTTGGTAATCATGCTTACGTTAAACTTTCATTTAATCTTGTGTTGTGCACAATCAGTAATGCGTGCTGTGACGTCTTTGTCCGGACTTTTGTGATGAATCGACTGGCAGGCTGCACATGGAAAACGGATGTTTAAACAAAGATTACACAGGGACGTAAATACACCAACAACATTGAAAGATACAAAGAGAATCTGGTCGTTCGCTTCAAAACCAACAAGTGCAATGTTTGTGCAAACATTGGTAACTGTTGTATGAAGGAAGTGGACACTTACCACTCACATGTGGGAGAATTAATGCAACAAACACTTGCAAGGATAAGTTTTATACATTTTAATATTGTGATTACTGTAAGACTTTAAAATATTCCCAATATAAAATCTATGTATATGCTGTATGCTTATTTCAGAATGCCACAAGCATTTAACAATATCACCTTGTTAAAGTGAATGCAAGTCTAATTGACAAATTACACAAACTATAATCATGTATATTAGGTATAAATGTAGCAGTAGGAGTTATACGACTGTGTACGTTTATTTAAAAATGATAATTATTTACCTTATTTGGATTGCCGACTACAGGTTGGGCATCAGATCTGCTGATCAAAGTTAACTCGTCTCCATGTTCAAGATGAACATTATTTCCATCATTAGTAGGAACTGTAACAGCCTCTTGTACATAAATTTTTGATGGAAAGTAGTCAGCCACATCTTGCAATGTCTTGAAAGTCTATTGAATCATAAAGATTGACATAGCAGTGTTGCACAAGCAAGAAAAAAATCATGCAGCATACCTTTAAGGGATTATCATCTCGTTCAAAGTCACTGCTGATCCGAAAAAAACCAACAAACTCATCAGATATTTCGATCTGCTTTCCCATCACATAGTGTCCCTCCTCTACAGTTTGAGCTATAGTTCTTGAAGTAGAGTTGAAAAAATGAAAAAATCAAAACAGCACTAAACTGGGATTAATCAGGTTTTGATTGTATATACCTTAACAGGTGTCTTTTTCCATACAGCATTACAGGTTCATTTTCAGGTAGACCATACTTTTCTGAAGTTTCTGCAGTAACCTTGACAATCTTAACAGAAATGAGAATGACAACACAGCATTGTGAGATTGGGGAAAATAGTGTGCTCTTCAAAGAATGTGACCTATTGGCACAATCATCAGTTTTTATTTAATGACTTTTTGCCTTCCACCCAACTCGGTCCATTACCCAGTTGTAGCCTAGTTAGATAGCAGGCAAAACATCGGTGAATAGAAATCAAAGTTTAATTGTGGCTGAAGGTAAGATTCTTTGGAGTTACTATACGCCAGAAAATCAATAATATGCATAAATTGGATATGGAAAAAAATCCTGTTTAACCTGAGTAAAATTTTGTCTTACTTGAGGAAAGCCATACTTTTGCCCAATCTCTTCTATGTCCACACATTGTTTTGTCCATTGCACAGATGACCCAGCGGCGAGTATGTTGTCTATGCTATCCATGATGTATCCTTTACAGAATTATTTTCACATAAAAAAAATCAATTGCAATGTCATGCAATTTCATTACTTACCCAGCTTCTGTATAGTTGATAGGCTAGCAATGTGGACCAGCAGACATACCAGCAGATCTTTTTACATACCACCTACTAGGACAAACCAGCAAGCAATCTGTGTGACATGGAGGTAATGTGTGTGATTTGACAACCTGTAACTTATAACACAATACCACATCCGTACCAGTAACCTATTTATGGCCTAACACTACTTTTTACCCAAACGACAGTGAAGTACTATGTACAGGGCCTTCGGACTCGTCACTTCCGAAACGTTAACGAAGATTAAAATGACTCTCTCGTTGCGGCACGTACGCGTCATAACTTTACACATACAACTGTCAAGGACATAACAGACAGAAAGACAATTTCGCTATCGGTCTGACTGTTGAAGCTTTGGTTAATAATCTACACAAAAATCAAGATTTCTATTACCTGAACGAAAATGAAACACCATCATGTAGCACAGCATTTAAACAGACTGGGGATGTACTCAAAGTCCTTCAGCACATGCCCCTCCGGATGAGCCAACAACCGGCGCATTAAGTTTGTTTGTTTTCCCTCTCAAGATCTTACTTCCCGATTTCGTCCAGAGTTACGCATACTGTAAAACGTATGCCTCCGTAGTATTATCATAGTACACTCTTCTTAGTATACTATGGTATTATCATTGGGATTATATTCCATGCAGCCCTATGATGGCGCATTACAGAGAAGACCTTACTTAAAAACATACGTATGTGCAGGAAGTTGAAAAAATATGTTGTATTTTGAGGTGCCTTGTTTAAATTTGTATTATTTGTTCTGATTTTTGATAGCAGCGGGTTCATGAATCAGAACTTTCTAATTAAGGGAAATAGTAATACAACTTTATGATGAACTAGTTAAGAATTAGATATCGTAAGACGTGTAGACGAACAGGCCGAGAATTCGTTGGGCTTGCTTCAGAGGAGATTGTGGTGGTGCACAGGATAAGCCCTGTTACACTTCATTGCGCAGCAACGCAACTTGATACGGATCTTCAAACCACAAACGCTCAAATTTCTCTGCCCTTTGACAAAACAGTATTTACTTAAAGCCGCTAAAATTTGTGGAATTTCATTATTTTAACGCTGTTGAGTGTGTATTTTGCGTGAGACGCATCGAATTTTCCAAAACCATAATGATTCGTGAGGTGAAAACACTAATATTTGCCAAAAAACTCGCTATTTTTGTTCGTGCAGCAATCGTACACAAAACTTATATTTTATTCATTTCATCTTTGCTAGCCCCCATTTCAAAAACGTATCGATTAACATAAAAGCAAATAATTTATAAATACAATTTCGCAAAACATTACAATTAAACCTGGTGCTACCAAAACTTTTGCACGAAATTAGCAGCGTGCGGATATGCTTTATAACACCCAGCAAGCAAAAGCGCAGAAAATCCAATTGTAATAATTGTCATCTCAGTCTTGATTCTCTGAAACACTGGATGTTCTTTCATAATTTCCTGCAAAATATCCCCCCGCTTGTTTTTGTGTGGAAAAGGCTTCTTTGGTTCTTCCAAGCCAAGAAATTTACAGAGGGGCCCCCAGCCCTCCTTTACATCGTAGATCAACAACTTATCTTTGGGTGCGCTCTGCAAAGAAAAAGAAATATGTGCATACAATGTGTAAACGAAGTTAGTTAACAGCAGGCATAGAATTTGGCAAGTATTATCACAAAAATAAAAAGGGGATTTTGTACTTACGTGCAATACGTAAGCGTTGTGCCTACGATAAGTCCATAGCGCGGGATTGTCACGCCACGTTTGTTTTTCCCATGGCCACAAAGGAGGACTTCCAGACATAACCATTCCTAAAAACGATACCATATCCAAAGTATGTCATCTAAGCTTATAGGCCTAACACATGACCGAAAGGCCCATGTAGCAGAATCTTGGGTGTCAATTTGTAAAATAATGGTGCTACAGTTCGATCACACTTAAATTGAAAATGATACTCACCTAGCTGGTTCATAAAGCGATGCATTGCAAACCCGGTTGGACAGATAGAAAGTAGGCGAAAGATCAAGTTATTGTTGCTGACGTCCAGTTGGTTTTGAGTGCTCCTGAGCCATTCATTTTCATCTCGCATCATGAAAATGATCTGAAATGTAAATGAGGAAGATTTACTCTTCATTTCTTTTCTGTGAGGAAGGTGAGCATGCATTTATTTACTGGGATCTTCATAACATTTTATATTATCTGTAAAAGCCCAAGAACTACACATATCCATTGGCGGAATTCAAATATTCTAGCAATCTGCCATAGTAACCGCTGGGATGCAATACTCGAAATGAAACATAGCCCTATATACATACGCCTGTTATAGCAACTGGAACAAATGGTTCGCGTTGGTTATTAAATTACAATAACCGGTTCCCACGAATCGGATCGAACCGACTGCGTCTCACCACTCCACAGATCACACCAGTAGCCCACCTATGGGCATTTTTCTGGTGTTGTACCTTAGCATCTGGAAACAACTCATGAAGTACATCCCAGAAATAATGGGCAGGTGCGTCACAGACTGCATCAACAGATTCGTACACTTCTCTCAGTCCTTCTATTTCTCCCTTCTCCATGCATGCTTTCCACTCGTTTCCAGCATACCAGAAGTGCTCCATGAAATCGTATACGTTGTAACCGAGGGCTCGCAGCGCAGCGTTCATCGTTTTTGTACCGGTTTTTGAGAATCCGGCGACAATGACTTTCATGGCTGTGGTATAATGAGGTTACGGTTTTTGCAAAGTTAAAGCATACAACGCCTTCAGAATGCGAAAATCTGTGTGGAAGAAACTTTAATTATCTCTACAAATCTGTTGGTAATGGAGTATTTAAACTGATTATTATGGGTAAAACATTGTGTTTAAAATCAAAGGCAATGTTTACTGCAAACCACATCGTAATATACATGACCACTTAATACAGTTTATGCAACATGCATGATAGGTTTCCTTTGCTACATGAAATGCTTCAGTAAGTTTTTGTAGGTGAAACGCCTCTCACTGGCTGCAGTGTGCAGTACCTGTGCAATAAAGGTGCTGATATCAAACAAAAAACTGCGAAGGCGCAAAATTTGTTTACTCTCTTTAAATAACTTTGAACTTCCCCGTAAGCAATAAAACACGTTAAGTTAGCTTCATATTGACAACTTGAGAAAGGCCTAAGGCCTGATCAAATGCTGTGCTAATCAAACTTTCATACAATCGCAAATATCGTATAATGCTTTTCGGATTCAAGCTATACGCCTGTTGGCAAGGTAATCATTTACATAACTTGACAGTCAACAGAGAAAAGAGGGAACCTCACCGAAGGAGCAAACACTTGCTAAAGGTAGAAAAAGTCGAGATCCTGTTTCACGTGTGCCAGCCTAAGGTATTGCTATTCATATCATTGGATCAGTTTGGAAAACATTGAAGCGAATGTGCCATAATTTTGCTATGTTTCTTTCAGCTTGAAACTGAACCAGGGTTTATTCATAGAAATCTTTACATATTTGTTAATTGCTGCATAAGTTCATCTGACAAACCTAGAACTAGTACGAAAACATTTATTTCGATTCATGTTTATATAAATATAACTGATGAACATACATACATGACTAAATATTTCGGAAATCCTGTACACACATTGATCGTATGCTTGCCGATAATGCATAGAATGTATTTTCGCGTTCGGATAAGCCTAAAAAAATACGAGACAGTCAGAAAAAATGGTATCTCGCTGCTGCACTCACCGCAAGAGCAAACACATGGTATCATTGTAGTAATTCCTACTCTCGAAAACGTTTAGCGCCCACCGGCAAAAAAGTTAAGAATTCGTGCATTGCTGTGTATAGATATGGAGCGCACTATGGCCGAACGACTGCTTTGAATCCTATATAGTGCTACTGGCAAAATTATTATACTGCTATGATATTTTAGAAACCGTCGACCTAAAAGTTCTTGTTGCTTTTAGTGTTGTCCCAATGAAGTGTGGATTTTACAGGAAAGAACATTATAATCAACATTAGCAGGACGGAATTAAGGGATTGCTTGGGACTCGCTTTTCAGCTGGCGTGCAATATACACGACACAAAATACCACTATGGTTACATGTATGCATCTGGGATTACAAAGAGTCCCAATTATAAGTGAAATGTCAATACTGCAAGCCGAAAAATGTGTAATGCACAAACCTAACGTGGTTGCAACATATTTTTAACAAAACTGGCCGCGTGCGGATATGCCTTGTAACACCCAACTACCATAGCAGCAGAAAATCCAAAGGCAATAACTGCCATCTCTTTTTTAATTCTCTGGAATACCGGATGTTCTCTGATAACCTCTTCAACTATTTTCGCCCGCTTGTTCTTGTGTGGGAATGGAACTTTTGGATGCTCGACGCCAAGGAATTTACACAGAGGATCCCAACCTTCTTGCAAGTTGTAGACAAGCAACTGATCTTTTGGAGCTCTCTGTATGAACAGGATTCGTGTTTTGAAATCATCAAACAACAAAAGTTAAAGTCGATTAAAACAAAACCAGCATTAGCACTGGTTACTGGTTTTATAACATGTTCCAAGAAATAATATTCAGGTCAACACTGTCAACCATGTAGGAAACACTTTTAGTATATTGCCTTTGTCAGGAGTACGAAAATTTTCGGCGCAAGCAACTCAAAGTCGAGAAGGGATTTTATTCACCTGAAGTACATATGCATTGTGTCTTCTGTAAGTCCACCTTTCACGCCTCATGTAGTATTGAATGCTCTGCCAGGGCCACAAAGGAGCTACACCAGAGAAAACCAGACCTAAAAACGTGATATAAATATTTCAGCTTGCTCACAATGGATGGTCTTACCTATGCAGCTCAAAAATTGATGCAAAGCGTAGCCTGTTGGACAGATAGCAATGGATCTGAAAATGAAGTTACTGTTCTGGACATTTACTTGGTGCTCGACGCTCTTTAACCACTCGGCTTCGTCTCTTAATGTCAATATAATCTAAATCAACAACCAACATATATTCGCCTGACTCGTAAGTTTATTTTGAATTTTTTTGAAGACATACATGCCACTGATCATGGATTTGTTATTAGTCGAGTTTCCCTAGATGTCAGTAGAAACTTTCTATTTTAGTCAACACAGTTATGTTGCTTCAGGATTCCAAATTTAGGTTTGTTTTAAATTGTTTTCTAATTGTTGCTTGCGTTGTTTGTAATTAGAATTTGTCATCAAACTACAACTATAGTGACTTGCCGTACAACAAGCTTTATTTTTAGGTATTTTTTGTACCTTTGCGTCGGGAAATAATTCAAGAAGTTCCTCCCAATAGCAGTTTGCAGGTACATTCAGGACTGCATCCACAGTTTCGTAAATCTCCTTTAATCCATCTGTCTCCCCCGTCTTCATACATTTATGCCACTGGTTTCCAGCATACCAGAAATGTTCAAGGAAATCGTATACTTTGTAATCAAGCGCCGTAAGCGCAGCGTTCATAGTTTTGGTTCCAGTCTTGGGAAAACTTGCGACTATAACTTTCATTGTATTGTTATAATTCTATTCGGCAGTTTTATGAAGGTACGACACCTGGAAATAATAATAGAAGTTGTTTTACGTAACAATACCCAGTAAAGGCTGAACATGAGATCAGGTGAACATTTCACAACATCATTCACTGTAATTTTTTAGGCTGAAAAACGGTGGTCATGTTTGGGGCATTTTTGTTGTGTTTTGGGCTATATTTCAATTAGGTAGTTACTTGGTGGTGGCCACCACGGGTGCTGCTGAAAATTATGTTGAAAATGGAGCACAAAATTCAGGCTGTATTCGTGGAAAAATGAATCGTTAAAGTCGCCGATCATTCGTGACTATGGTCCATCCAAGATCAACAAACTTTGATCAAAATTAGTCTCTAGAAAAATTGTTTAGCCAGCCCCTGGGGGCATTTGCCCTCCTGGTTAGTCAATATTTTATAAAAAAAAATAAAATGGATTTTGCAGAATTCTTGCAAATTTTTGCAAATTTAGTTGCTGAAAAAGTGACGAAGCACAATCCTGATCGGACCAGATTAATTGAAAAATTTTGAACAATTATGCAATGAGAGTTAAAAAAAAAAAATTGTTCAAGCGTTGTATCGTTGTTTAACAAACATTATGTTACGCAAAAAGAGATTGTACAAACAAAAGGAAAAAATATATTCCCATAAGATTTTTATGTTTTGCCGCGTAAACTCGTTATTTGAAAAAAAAAAGACTCAAGAAGGTAGGTGGGTAATAATATTTTAATTATATTTTAGTTTTGAAACCCACGTTAAATTACATCGTTTTTTTGTGTTTTGAGCAAGCAATTGTGCTTCAAGTTACCAGCTGTGATGTCAATTAACTTGTATGCATTGCCAATGCAAAAAACGTTCGGTAGCAGTACAAATGGTAAATTAGTTAACAGTGCTCAAATAAGCTTAGTAAATTCAATGGTATGTCATATCATATATATTGGAAATATTTTCCCATTGTAACCAGTGACTGACATACTGTGCTGACCTATTTTGTTTTCAGTTCAGCTTCATTTCTTGTGTTCAACTCCTTCAGCGCACAAATATACCTTACTAGGCCACAGTCTGATGTGACGAACATGCAAGCAATTAAAATCATAGCAAAAAAAATTAACTGAAACGATTTGGATGATCATATGGTATTTATAAAAATGTCATTTATGACCGATTAACAGTTAATGGCACAGAAAAACATCTCAAGTGTTGCAGTTTTCTTCTGTTGTAAGTCATTTTATTATTCTTTGTTGTGTTTATATACTGACTTGTACATAGTTTATAAATATTTACACTTGGAAGCTAAAATGTTTCGGGACTTGTTATTGTCAATGTTATTACAATATTGATAAATCGTTACTTGACAGTCTGAAAAAGTTGCCTAACCAAAAGTATATTGTTCTTCAAGACAATTTTAATATATTACATAAGGTTTGCTCAACTTATAAGTCAGTATTTTGTAGAAGCTGTGTGGAATAATATGCCAATTGTCACTTTTGCTCCTTCATGCTTATTAACAGTGAGGTAAGTTAAAGCATATTTTTCGTGTTATTTTAATATGTTGTACATCAAAATTATGTTTCTCATTCTTTCCTTAAGCAACCCAAATTTGTTCAGAAAGCTGTGACAAAAAAAAACAGCAAAACGCTCCTGAGCAAAAATTACTACAAGCAAACTAAAGTGTGGTCCATTGTGAGCTATTTTGATTTTGT
Organism: Ascidia mentula; assembly: GCF_947561715.1. NCBI lineage: Eukaryota > Metazoa > Chordata > Ascidiacea > Phlebobranchia > Ascidiidae > Ascidia > Ascidia mentula. The sequence goes on along the minus strand of NC_138568.1, from coordinate 14,864,320 downwards.
CATTTTCTAACATTGTTATAATCTGCTTCCTTAGAAAATATTGTGTTGCACTTGCCTAACATAGTTTTTGTTAATGTTGGTGAAATAGACTAAGTGCCTGTTTATAAAAAATATTTGAAACTCCCACTATTTTCCTAAAATATTGCACTACACCCAACTTTTAACTGTATAGTTATGCTTCTTTGTCAGAGGTAAGGCTTTAAAGGTATATTTTTAGCAGATTGTTTCCAAATATTGTTAGTTCATATAAATCATGTTTAATTTTGCAGGTTAAACAAAAACAACAACACCTTATTGGACTATTGGGAAGTCATCATGTAATGCAAACACCTCCTTCAAAATGGAAATATTGTGTAAAGGTGACAACATTTGTGTTGTAAACTTGCTTGTGCTTTGGATGTGCTGATCACTGACATTTGTTTTCCTAAAATTTTACTGTCTTGCTGGTGCAACAGAAAAATATAGCAGTGGGTGGGTAAACGCAGGCAAGTGGTGGAAATAACCACCACTGGAGGTGTTAAACCTCAAGGGTGGAGTTTTCCACCTCAACTCTAGGGGTGACATTGTCCAACGTTGCTTGGAATTTTGGGACCACCCCTCGGGTTGGAAAACTCCACGTTTTTGATTTTTGAAACTTGGTTTGATTGCATTCTGCAAATTCTGTTCAGATCACTTGCATTTTAACCTCATATTAAACATGTATAGCAACTGCATTGGTTCAATTTGCACCACAACGTTCAGTTACACGAACACACGCATTCGTGACTGACTAACTAAATGCTAACGGGTGTCTTTTAGTTACTGTCTGTCTGTGGGCTAGGAATTTAAATTAGATATTTCAACATGCCTAAGTTTGTTGTTTCACGTACCGCGGGCAACCCATACCGGGAATTGCAGTACGGCGGCCGTATTTCTGGTTTAAATATCAACAACAGCTAGTTACTATCCACGACTACTTTGTTGTTTATACTTCAGGTTAATAATACTCAATGAATCAATGTAAATAGCACCGAAGTAGAGTTTATATAGATACAATTTTAGGTGTAGTGCGAAATCTTGCAAAATGTCGGCGCAAAGCACAACAGGAAGTAATTAATAAAACTATTGTTCGTAATATGAAAATAATTCTCCACACAATTAGCACCCACAAATTTTACGAAACGCAACTACCTGTTTATGTGCAAAATCATTTTTCGCGCGCAAAATGTCGAGTAGGAAATTTGCAGCTCGGAGCAGCAACAATAATTATACTACATTGTATCTTGTACCTCAATCTTGATTTTTAGAAAAATTGCGTTTTAAGGAATATTTTACACGGTTAAATGCGCATTAGTTTTTATTGTTTACTTCAAAATAAATATATGCCTGTCCATTTAGTTATGATTAAAGTGTATATTTAAAATATTGTATTTTATGATTTATTTGCAAATGGGAATTAATGAGAGTTTGATTTCTATGAATCGCCTGTGTAATCTCTATGGCTGACAGAGACTCAGTAACGGATCAACGCAGAAAATGATAAATATTCCTAAGTCGTCTGTCTGTTTCAAGTTTTTACGACATATATATATATATCGCTTATTCAAATGATTCTATTTATTTATCATTTTCTGCAAATGGGAATTAAGTATTTTATGGTTTGAATAAACACAGAAATCGATGTTTCCAATGGTTATCGTAGATGACTAATCACACACGTTTGTAATACTTCTAAAGTTTTGCATCATCACTCTTCTGCATTTAAATGGGCACGATGCCAAATCTTATTTATCTTTTTTTGACTATTGAAAGTCGAAGTGAAAACACCCAGTGAATCTACGGCCTGCGGCTGCATGGACTAAATGTGATAGTAACTTTTCTGCCTCCTTAACTATAATATGATTAATTTCTGCAAAATTTTTGAAGCCAAGCTTGTATTCATGATAGATAACACTTCAATCCGTCATTTCTGGCCTTCAACAAACTGTTATGCTACATAAGTTTAAAGGAAGCAAAACACACTGACATGATCATTTCATATAATTGATTTCGACAGAATATGATTATGTAGGATATATATCCAAGCCACCCTGTTATAACAATAATTTCTCAAACTTAACGAGGTTGCAACAAACTTTTAACAAAACTGGCGGCGTGCGGATATGCCTTGTAACATCCAACTACCATAGCAGCAGAAAATCCAAACGCAATAACTGCCATCTCTTTTTTAATTCTCTGGAATACCGGATGTTCTCTGATAACCTCTTCAACTATTTTCCCACGCTTGTTCTTGTGTGGAAATGGAACTTTTGGATGTTCCACGCCAAGGAATTTACACAGAGGATCCCAACCTTCTTGCACGTTGTAGATAAGCAACTGATCCTTTGGAGCTCTCTGCATGAACACGATTCGTGTTTCGAAATTAAGGAGTACTAAAAGTTATCGTCAAAGTCAATTAAACCAAAATCAGTATCAGAACTGTTTACTGGTTTTACAAAAAAAGTTTTTTTTATCTAAGAATTAATATTTGGGTCTATGGTGGGAACAATTCTAGTATTGTGCAGGTTGCACACAGATGGCCAATGTTTCAACCAATAAGATCTCATCAGTGCAGCTGGTGTGACTATCAGACGACTTTGCCGACCAAACGGCTAAGCAAACACTTCACTTTGTGGTGACTATACAATCACTGTCATCCGTTGGGCACCAAACAAGGTAGAAACACTATGGCCTAGCAATGCTCAAATGATTTTGCCGTCAGGCCCCGTTTCACAATAATCATACAATAAGAACAGTGGAGTTAAATTATATTATTGGCTCCACTTTACTTATAGTATTATATTGCCTTTTGCCAGGAAAACGAAAATTTTCAGCGCAAGCAACTCAAAGTCGAGAAGGGATTTTATTCACCTGAAGTACATACGCATTGTGTCTTCTGTAAGTCCACCTTGCAAACTTCATGTTGTATTGAATGCTCTGCCAGGGCCACAAAGGAGCTACACCGGAGAAAACCAGACCTAAAAAGTTGATTTAAATATTTCAGCTTCTTGCTCACAGTGGATAGTCTTACCTATGCAGCTCAAAAATTGATGCAAAGCGTAGCCTGTTGGACAGATAGCAATGGATCTGAAAATGAAGTTACTGTTCTGGACATTTACTTGGTGCTCGACGCTCTTTAACCACTCGGCTTCGTCTCTTAATGTCAATATAATCTAAATCAACAACCAACAAATGTTCGCCTAAAACGTAGGCTATTATTTCTTTTTTCGTGACATTGATGCCACTGATCGAATGTTTGGTCTGGAAATATTCTGAGTAATTCTGATAAAAAAAAATACCCTGAATGTCAATCAAAAGTTTGCATTTTGGTCAACACAATTCTGTTTAAGAATTCCAAATTGATAGTTTGTTTTCAAAACGTCGTTTGCGTTGTTTATAATTAGAATTTGTCATCAAACTACAGCTAGTGACTTGCCGTACAACAAGCTCTATTTTACGTATTTTTCGTAGACTACCTTTGCGTCGGGAAATAATTCAAGAAGTTCCTCCCAATAGCAGTTTGCAGGTACGTCCACGACTGCATCCACAGTGTCGTATATCTCCTTTAATCCATTTGTCTCCCCCGTCTTCATACATTTATGCCACTGGTTTCCAGCATACCAGAAATGTTCAAGGAAATCGTACACTTTGTAATCAAGCGCCGTAAGCGCCATATTCATAGTTTTGGTTCCAGTCTTCGAACAACCTGCGATTATGACTTTCATTGTATTGTTATAATTCTATTCGGCAGTTTAATGAAGATACTACATCTAAAAATAGAAGGTGTTTACGTAACAACACGCAGTAAAGACTAATCATAAATAGGCCTGTTGGATGGGTTGATCATTTAGGTACAACATCAGTTAACCTTGCTTAGATTGCATTCTGCAACTTTCTGTTCAGATCACTTGCATTTTGATCTCATATTAAACATGTATAGCAACTGGATAGGTTCAATTTGCACCACAACTTAAGTTACACGAACACGCATTCGTGACTGACTAACTACATGCTAACGGGTGTCTTTTAGTTATTGCCTGCCTGTAGGCTAAGAATTTGTATAAGTTCCGTCAACATGCCTAAGTTTGTGGTTTCACGCGCCGCGGGCAACCCATACCGGAAAATGCAGTACGACGGTCGTATTTCTGACTCCAACATCAACAGCAGCTAGTTACTATCTACGGCTAATTTGCTGTTTATACTTCAGGTTTATATTACTCACTGAATTAATGAGCACCGAAGCAGCGTTTACGTAGGTGTAGTTTTAGAAGTAGTGCGAAATCTTACGTAGCTATCTTCCTTATATCGGAGAATCCCAATAACGACACAATAATAATGACGTCAAAGCAAAATTACGGGACCGTGACGTCAATTACCGAAAAGACTCCTACTTCCACATACATCTCTACCATAATAACATGTTCGCCACACACACGCCCCAAGTGCAAAGTGTCGGCGCTAGGCACAACAGGAAGTAATTAACAAAACAATTATTCGAGAAATGAAAATAATGCTCCACACATTTAGTTTTCATAAACATTACGAAACGTAATTGTAGACATTATTAGCAAAATAATCCCAACACATTTCGCACGCAAAATGCTGCGTAGAAAGTTTGGATTTCGAAGAAGCAACAAATTTTGCACTTCCATTTGTCATGAATGTATCTTGTACCTAAATCTTGAATTTTGTTGAGGTGGCATTTTAAGGAATATTTTACACGGTTAAATGCACATTGGTTTTTAATGTTTACTTCAACCTAAATATATGCTTATCTATTTAGTTATAATTTTAAAGCGTATATTAAAAATATTATATTTTGTAATTTATTTGCAAATAGGAATTAGGCATTTCATGGTTTTAAATAATGACAGCAATCGATGTTCTTAATGGTTGTCGTAAAAAGGTTATTGCAAGCGTTTGAAATACTTTTGAAATTTTGCATTATCACTTGTCTGCATTGTAATGGCCACAATGCCAAATATCATTAATCTTTACTTGAAAAGTCAAAATGAAAACACCCAGTGAATCTACGGCCTGTGGCTGGACTGAATGTGACAAACCTTTCTGTTTCCGTAAATATAATAGGAATTATTTCTGCAAAACGTCTGAAACACCAAGCTTGTATTTATTACAGATAACACTGAGGTAGAACAATCTGCAAACTGTTATGCTATAAGTTTCTAGGAGGCAAAATACACCAATATGATTATTTGATTTCGACAGACTATGATTATATATGCTATATATCAAAACCGTCCACTCATAAAAGTAAAATGCTCAAAATTAACGTGGTTGCAACAAACTTTTGACAAAACTTGCGGCGTGCGGATATGCCTTGTAACATCCAACTACCAAAGCAGCAGAAAATCCAAACGCAACAACTGCCATCTCCTTTTTTATTCTTCTGAAGAGCGGATGTTCATCTACCATCTCTTCTATGATATTGCCCCGCTTGTTCTTGTGTGGAAATGGTATATTCGGGTGCTCCACGCCAAGGAATTTACACAGAGGATCCCAACCTTCTTGCACGTTGTAAACAAGCAAATGATCCTTTGGAGCTCGCTATATTGAAATACGATGTTATTAAACAAATTACAGATGTATGTTTATTTGAAAAAGTCTGCAGTATACTTTTAGTGGCATAGTATAATTTAGTTGTAATTGCTAATACGAATGAGCCTTCGCCAAAGTTTGAATTCTTATGATGTGAATACAACTTGTCAAAGGAATAATTTTTCATTGTACTCTGCTGTGAGTTCGACGAAGGTGTTTATCTATACCTGCATCACATTTGCGTTGTGTCTTCTGTACGACCACCTTGCACGTTTTTCGTAGTATTTCATGCCTTCCCAGGGCCACATAGGAGCTGAGCCAGCAAATACCATACCTATAAAATCTCGATAAAATGAAAATGTTCAAATTCGAAAAGACGATCTCACCTATGCAACTTAAAAACCTATGCAGAGCGTAGCCTGTTGGACACATAGCAATGGAGCTGAAAATGAAGTTACTGTTCTGGACATTGATTTGGTGCTCGATGCTCTTTAACCATAACTCGTCGTCTCGTATGGTCAATATAATCTAAAATACAAGGATTTGAGCAACTAAACTCTATTTTTCTTCTTTCTTTTTCAAATGGTTTTCTTGTTTTGGTCAGATAATATATAGTGATTTAAAACAATAAGGTCTATATTAAAGTTAAGTACATTATTTACTTTTGCGTCGGGAAATAATTCAAGAAGTTCCTCCCAATAGCAGTTTGCAGGTACATCCACGACTGCATCCACGGTTTCGTAAATCTCCTTCAAACCATTTACCTCCCCCGTCTTCATACAAGTATGCCATTGTTCACCAGCATACCAGAAGTGTTCAAGGAAATCGTATACTTTGTAATCAAGCGCCCTAAGCGCCGCATTCATAGTTTTGGTTCCAGTCTTCGAAAAACCCGCGACTATAACTTTCATTGTGACTACTTGTTTCTATCTATCGGTTACTTCAATATATGAATGCTGTATATGAAGGAAAAATGTAAGTTTAACCTACTTAAAAAAATGTAAATTTAACCTACTGCTTCGCAGCACATGTTGAGGCTAGAACAATCAAGTTTCACGAGTTGTCTAAATTTAAACTTGATTACATTCTGTGCTTTCTGTTCTAATCAAGTTTCTATCTGTTATAAAACACGGAAAAGCTGGCATTAATCATTCACTGATTGTCACAATGACAGTTGTTTCTGAACACATTAGTTGAAACAAATTTCATTTGCTAAACATATAGTTAAACATCTTTGTTATTAGAACCTGTCCATTATCCAGTTACTTTCCTCCTATTAGTCAAACAACAATTAACCACACTGACTTACATAAACGTGACTAGAATTACATTCTAGCCAGAGTGTTTGGTTGCTGGCTTGTCTGAATTAAGAAGTCGCGCCGGTTTATGTCAACATCCCTGCTTTTGTCATTTGTTTTGCCGCTGGCGACCTACTTTAGAAACAAATATTGTAACAATCGTTTAAAAATTACAAAATGAGAAGCTACTTGTCAGTAAATATTACACTCACTTGTGTCGTTATTTTAAAAAATTATTTTCTTTTTGAAGCTCTTAGTGCAAAAATGTAAATATTTCATACAAGAAAATAACCGCAACAACAATTTCTCCACGATATATTACAACATTTTAGTAGAGATTTTGTTTTGACAAGGAAAGTTCGCGGAATGCGTGTGGTTGAATGTATTTAAAACTAAATCTTAACCTGTCTTTAACACACATTTTATCTAAATGACAAACTTTTCCTTAATTTTTAGCACGCAGTTACACATAGTTCGCCCACAGAATTACATTTAGTCGCACAACTCTACAGATGTGTACAGAGCAGCACTTTATAGTTGTACATATAACAGTACCACAATGCTATTGCATAGTTGCACAAGCACTTTTTTACAACAACCGATCTAGGTACAAAAATTTGCATTATTCGCATTGCAAAACAGTTTAGTTGAGTCCAAATCTTTTTTGTCTAATATAAAGAAATACAAGCGATTAAATGCAAAAGTTATCGACTTTTTTCTAATAAAATATTACTTCTTTCTCTAAATCACACCTACATCTCTTATATTTATGGAAATGGTGTATCATGGAAGTTTGGTTTTAAAAAATGTACAAAATTAGACATTGTTTGTTCTATCAAGAAGTTGATAACGGTTTATTTAAACAAGGTGAATTTGAAATGTGTATTTAATGTCATTGGAACTATAAAACAGGTGATAATTGATAAATCTGTTAACATTGTTTTTCTAAGCAAAGTTGGAACATTTCAACAGCCGACCAACTTGAGCAACGCAATTATTTCGCAAGAAGCGACATTTTATTAAAAACGACACCAAGCTTGTATATACCACCATTAGTATTACATTTAAATGAAAATTCAGTATGTTAGATTCTTCAAAAAACGTGTTAAATGATGAGTTTATACAAAACAAAACACACAGTTATGGTTATTTACGCCATCAGCTGCAGTGATGTCGACAGCAGACTACGGTTATGGAAGAAATATATCACAGGTCAGTGAGAGAAGTCAAATGCTCAAACTTAACGAGATTGCATCAAACTTTTGACAAAACTGGCCGCGTGTGGATATGCCTTGTAGCATCCTACTACTAATGCAGCAGAAAATCCTAACCCACAGAGTGTCATCTCTATTTTTATTCTTCGAAAGAGCGGATTTATCTTAATCATCTTTTCTATGACATTTCCTTTTTTGTTCTTGTGTGGAAATGGAATATTCGGATGTTCCACGCCAAGAAATTTACACAGAGGATCCCAACCTTCTTGCACGTTGTAGACAAGCAACTGATCTTTTGGAGCTCTCTACATAGAAGTTTGATGTCAAACGAATTACAGTCACAGCAACCGAGTTTAGCTCAAAAGATTTATCTCTTGATTCCTAGATTGCAGAAATCGCTGTGGGTTGATCCGAAGGGTTTTTATTTTATTTACCTGCAGTACGCATGCGTTGTGTCTTCTGTACGACCACCTTGCACGTTTTTTGTAGAACTCCATGCCTTCCCAGGGCCACATTGGAGCGGAACCAGCGAATATCATAGCTGCAAAAAACTTGACAAAAATATACGACTTAAACTCCTAGAAGACAAGTTTACCTAAGCAGCTAAAAAATTGGTGCAGAGCGTAGCCTGTTGGACAGATAGCAATGGATCTGAAAATGAAGTTACTGTTCTGTACATTGATTTGGTGCTCGATGCTCTCTAACCATGATTCTTCGTCTCGTATGGTCAGTATTATCTAAATTACCATCAATTTGTTTTGAATTAGTAATTTAACCAAACTTTCATTCAAAAATGTTTTTCGTGTTGTTTTTTGTCTATGATACTGAATCGGTAAACAGCCGCCAAGCTTAGAAAGTATATATGGGGTGAAAATCCCTACATGCAAATGATAAAGAAAATAAATAAAGTCATGCATCAAGTTTTCTTAAATGTGTTTAGGCTAAACTTGGTGATTTTTTTGTGCAAATGACAACATAAGTTCACAGCAAGACGTCAGCGGGCTTTTGTGATTTATTTTAGCGTTTCATTTTTTCGTGGTGATACGTTTTCTTGGTGTTGGTTGTGTGCTGTACCAGTATCATTACCCTGAAGAAGCCTTGTTGAATAACAGGAAAAACGTCGGTCAATAATGTTACGTTTGTATTATGCCAGAAGAGCAGACTATTAAATTACAATATGCCTGGTAGCAACATAAACATAATATTTATTTGTTTTCGTTCAACAGAAGTGTCGTTTGCTATTCCCCTTAAATATGTCACCACACAGCAAATAATCACTGACCAGCAAGCTCCACATCTCAGTGTAACTTGTTTTGTCACTTGTGTTGTTGCTTACAATTAGAATTTATCGCTAAGCAATAACTGTAGTGACCTACCCGCATTATAAAGCTCTTCTTTTAGTAAATATTTTTTGTACCTTTGCGTCGGGAAATAATTCAAGAAGTTCCTCCCAATAGCAGTTCGCAGGTACGTCCACGAATGCATCCACGGTTTCGTAAATCTCTTTTAATCCATCTGTCTCCCCCGTCTTCATATATTTGTGCCATTGCTTTCCAGCATACCAGAAATGTTCAAGGAAATCGTATACTTTGTAATCAAGCGCCCTAAGCGCAGCGTTCATAGTTTTGGTTCCAGTTTTGGAAACACCCGCGACAATTACCTTCATTTTTTGGTAATGTTACTAAATTGAGTTTTCTCAAGATGTGAAAGCTGGATATGACAGAAGAGTGTTACAAACATACAAATGCTTACCAGTATGTTTATAATGGAAATAACAACTAACGAAGATATAATTGTTGCATTAAACCCTCTGCCTCTACACGATACACTGTATTTCGATCAAAATCTTTGTCTCATACAAAACATACGAAGCTGACATTTACGGAAAAAACGGAAAAAAAATGTTTCACAGTACTTATTGGTTTTAATTGCCACAACAGCAGTTGTACAAGCAACTCATTGCCTTAAGTCCTCGGCGGTGTTGTTTGAGTGCTTTGTCCGCAACATTTGAGAGGCGATTTTTTTTATTTTTTTCCCATGCGCGAAAATTCACTACACGAGCATGCACAAACGTGACTAGAATCAAATACGAACCAGGGGTGTTTTACTTCCGGTCTTCCTGTGAGAAGTCGATGCGCGTATAAAAAAAATTGGGACAAAGTGGCACAACTTTACTTGATAAGGGCTTACCTCAATTAACATAGCTTTGTAATTTGATCGCTAATCCATGCGCTATATAGGGATTCATGAATCAGTGCATATCATTTGAAATTATATCGTCTTTTGACCTACAGTAAATCCAACTTAAAGACCTTGTTCGCAGTGTGTTCAACGTGTCTTAGCTAGGTGGATTAAGCCTGCGGAATTACAGTGTACATCAGTATGTGTTAATTGCGCTTCTGGCGTTATTGGTGCGTTTGCGTTTGCCTATAACTAAAAAATGCGACAGCATATTTGCTTGAATGGTGTAAAAAAATTCGCTTCCTTCTATTCCAAGGTAGAATTTGTACGGCCGCCCAACATCGACAACGGTTTGAGGAATTCTTTTTCAAGAACCGACACTTCTTGGAAATATTTCGAACTGTGAGTGTTTGGAATCCCAATTTGCGTCAAAAGTTTTCATGATATTTCATCAAATTTATGATCCCAATAATAGGTAAAGCTAGAGAATAATCTGTAGCTGAGCAAAATGAATTGATGTTCATATGTGTACTGCTTCGCAAAAACCGCTATATCTAAAAGTAAACTACTTAGCCAAATAGTGTCTTCCATTCATATTGCTACAACATGTTCTTTATAGTATTTTTTAATCGAAACATAATACATCTTTTCCCATTGATAAACAAATATCTTTAATAAAACGGATGTTAGGATGTAGAAGAAAAAATGGAACCTCTTACATACAAACAAAAAAATCAACGCTATTTGCCCGATGAGCACACTATGTAATTATTTTATGACAAAAATATAGATAAGTCACATTTGTCAGAGCAAACATTTTATAAAAGCAGCAATGTGAGGATAAGCCATGTAACATCCAGTCAGGAATAGCGCAGAAAATCCGACTGAAATCAACGTGAGTTCAGTCTTAATTCTTTGAAACGCCGGGTGCTCCTTGATTTGCTCTTCAAGCATTCCTCCCCTCTTGTTTTTGTGTGGAAAAGGTGCATCGGGCACCTCGGCGCCAAGAAATTTACAAAGCGGTTCCCAGCCTTTCTTCACATCGTAAATAAGCAATTTGTCTTTTGGGGCTCTCTATAAAAATGTAATGATTGTTATCTTAAGTATTAAGTTATAGGACTGGACAACAGTTAAACATCTGGTGAGCGTCAAACCTTTTTGACAAGATTAGGTCGCATGATTTTAATTAAATGTTTGATATTTCCAATGATATATGCAGACCATCAGCAGCTCATAGATATGGTTGAAATAAAAAAAACAATAAAACCTTGTCGGCAACGATATTTTTTACCGTAGCGGGATTCGAACCCAGGTTATCCTGATCACGAATCCCGATCAGTTTTTCCCCGCATTCAAGATACTTACGTGCAGAACACTGGCGTTATGTCTTCGGTACGTCCACCTAGCATTCTTTTCGAACAAAGTCTGACTCTGCCCCGGCCACAATGGATCAGTTCCGAAAATAGCGGTTGCTTCATAAAAAAAAGTTCAATTCAAGGTAATTTCTTTGCATTGTTAAGTTAAAATCGTTTGGTTATGCAAACAAATTCAAAAATGCAGGAAACGCACACTAGTTCGCAGTTGTTGACCGAAAGGTGGCGCTGACGTGCAATAACTTACCTATGCAGTTCATGAAATGATGCAGGGCGAAACCCGTCGGACAAACGGGAATCAGACGGTGAATAAAGTTGCTGTTGGCGGTATCTATTTGGTTTGCAATGCTCTTCAGCCATGAATCTTCGTCTCGCACCATGAAAACAACCTGCAGTAGACCGGAGATCAGTCATGCGCAAAGGATATGTGCGGTAACCAAGCTTAGCAACAAACTGAAATTTGCGGGCCAGTGAACACAAAGTGCAACGACCAAAGCCGTCACTGTGATCAAGAGTGGCCGTAAGCCGAAACTGCCCCCTTGCTGTTTCGAGTAAGGTGTAATTTACAAACATTATAACGTTTCAGTTGCGTTTTACCCACATTTAATATCGCCGCTCTCACGTAACTTTTATTAAACAGCTTTTATTTTACAACAGGTATGGGCAAACTGCAGAGAGCGAACCAAGTTTGTCCAGTTGTGTCTTTCAATGTGGTCCCCACAACGTTGGTATAAACTTTCGGCGCTTAAAGATGCGAATTTAATACAATTTTGGTTCCTTGCTTTTCAGTTTTCAAACTGCTGTTTTAACACTCTTTGTACACTTTATACAAAGAACACACATACCCCGTCGACCCTCCAGCCAAATATTTAATAATTTGTGGGCAGTGAGTCGTATCATTCGCCCTCAACCGTTACAGAGAAACATACAGCGTTTCGTCACCTTTGAATCGGGAAACATTTCAAGCAGTTCTTCCCAGTAGTAGTGAGCGGGGGCGTCACAGACCGCATCGACAGACTCGTAAACTCTTTTTAACCCATCCACTTCTCCCTTCTTCATACAAGCGACCCACTCATTCCCGGCGTACCAAAAGTGTTCGAGAAAGTCGAACACGTTGTAACCAAGTATTCGCAGAGCCGCCGCCATGGTTTTTGTTCCAGTTTTGGAGAAGCCGGCTACAATTACTTTCATGGCATTTGTTACGTCGAAGTCTTTTTCAAAAAAAATTCTTACACAACCTTTGACTGAAATACATTTATTCAGCAATGCGGTTTTTCGTGATAAATATTAGCGCTTTGTTATCTCTTTCAAGTAAAATTAACCAGAAAACAATCAGATCCGTGCGTTTCTGCACTGCCTGCTGATCGCCGGCGTTTCGCGGACTCTATTTCTCGTTGAACGAACTGTTTCTACGTGAATAAACGTGCTAAATAGTTAGACGAAGAAATCCACACACATCACACACTGTTGCCGCCAACTGAATGATTCTTAACTGACCGTAACAACGGGAACAACGAGACGTCGAAAGTTTCTCAAGCCTTCACGGTTGAGCAGGATTGCAAAAAATTGCCCTTCCAAAAATGTGGCATTATAACCCTGGCCACGCAGCACGACCTCGTTAATGAATAACCGCCACGAAACAAGTCGACAAACATTAAAGTCTAATCTCGAAGTTCTGCTAATATTTGCTTGCCCTGTTCTGCACTTTATGTCGTATTTGGCGAATTTTGCATTATATATAGACGATACAAGTTTATTCAAGCGGGCGCACATTCAACCGTCTCAAAAAGGGATGCACAAATGCTGAGGTGAGGCATTTGCGTCGGCAGTAACGCAACGTGAGAGGCGTATCGCCTTCTGGCAAGATCACGGGTCGGTAAAACTGTTCGAATTGACACGGATAAACTTGGGGTACGAGGAACCAAGTGAAAACAGGCAGAACAAGAAAAAAAACAGGCAAAGTAATGTTTTCTGTACACATCTTTCGAAAAGTCCACGGTCGATCAACCACCGAACGGGTACTTTTTCGTGCCTGAAAGAATAAAAGGCTTGTTTAGATATTAATTAGCGAGACAAGATGACGTAATCGCATGTGTGCATTATGCATGTTAAAGTGTATTTGTTAACCAACAGTTCTAAAGTTTATTAAATGGGTAAAACGCCACAGCACGCTATATAGGAACATCCTATTATTCTCTGAACGCGGAATGTTACAGTTGGCCGATTGATTATTTACAGTTGTTACGCGACGTTGTACTCTGAGTTGCATATGACTTACAGTATTGGTTGTAGTCGGCACAGCAGCTCTTGTTATATTTACACTGAGTGTGACACTGACACGTCCATCCCTTGTTGTATCTTCCGCACCTGTTCTGGCATGTCTTTTTGGGCGCTGCAAAACATAATGAGCCAACTTAGATGTTTTCAGAATGACGCAACGCTGTAAATTACATCAGGAGAGGTATTGAAAACAACTTTTGGTAACTCCTTAGAAAATGGAAGCTTTAATATCATGGGGTGATTTTTAGAAACTGTTGACTATACGAAAAACGCAATGACATTACTTGTACCGTAATAAGGCCCAAGGCTCAACCGCTTTCCGGTTGCTTTTGCATCGCCAACAACAGAACATACGTAGTTCACAAAAATCCAAAAATATGTCTGAGGCGTAGGTAACAATGCGTTTTTATCCTTTGAGAATTTAATGTTCTTCAAACGATTGTTTACTTGAAAGGCATGTCGAGTTTCACATACACTGAGAAGAATTTTATTTGGTCACGCAAATGTAGGCTAATTTATAAACATATAAATACAAGGCAAATTGACCGGTCAGTCGTGCTTAATTATAGTTCCACTGTGCCGAGTGCCACTTCAAAGAGTTTCTGCGACGCTTGTGCTTAACTTCAATTGCATGTTTTCAGCCTTTGGCGTAAATGTGGCATATTTTGTTCTGCCGCAATGGCGCTCACAAACACGCTTGTACAGATCGACAGTAGTTCAAGAGCATTGTTTTTGTCCACTGAACCGAGTGGAATGCTGAATCAGACGCTCTGTCGCCAACAGAAGGCTGATCTCCTGTTACGTATCAGTGACACCCACCTGCACAATAGATTCCGTTGCCGTAGTAACCGGGCTTACAGCGACAAGAGTATCCCCAGAATAGGTTGGGCACGCAGACTGCATGCTCATGACAGCGGCTGTTGTAACAGCGGTCGACTGCAAAAGATAAGTATGTTGTTAAGTTAATCGGATTAAAGCTCAATTTGCTGCCCGAGCGCTCATGGGTGCAGACTTACCTGCACAGTATCCACCCTTGCCCTTGACGTAGCCAGGTTTGCAGCTGCAAACCGCCTTGCCGTCGGTGGAAGTGCAGATTGAGTTTGGTCCACAGCGTCCGTAATAGCAAGGGTTTGGTTCTGTTAAAAGACCTGTTATTCAACCGTGAATTTTACCGCAAAGGAAATATGGGCCCAGGATTCAGAGAACCATGAAACCAGGTGGCCCTAATTATTTGTTTCCCCTAGCGAGAAATAATTTTCTAGACAAGCTTTTGTTGCTCACATTATTATAATTATTTTTTTAAGCTCAAAAAAATATGTGAAACACCACAACTACGCACTCTGGCAGACTTTTCCGTAGCGGACGTATCCTTTGTTGCAGACGCATGTGGGTCGCTTGTATCCAGAACTTTTGCATGTCGAGTAGGCGCCGCACTTTACTCCGTAGCATGGGTCATTTGCTGTATGAGAGAGAAAAATGAATGTGCAGAAAACAAAGGTTGGGTTACGGGATTAGAATAAGTGTGAACTATCAAAGAAACCTACGTTGGCAATATTTTCCACTTCCCGAGTAGCCCTGTTTGCACACACAGCTGCCTCCCACGCACTTGGCATTCTTGTGGCATTGGACGTTGTAGCAAGGATCAACGGCTGAAAAACGGAAACTTTTTACACTCTCTCAGTTGCTAAACGAGTGCACTTCATTTCACATCGTGCGGAACTTATTTTTAAAGCAAACATAACAGCGTGTTGTTTGACTGATGTAGTAGGTGCTTTGTATATATTACAGCGCACTGACAGAAATTTAGGAAATTTCAGGTCACTCACGTTGGCATGATTTGCCGGATTTGACGTAACCTTCAATGCACACGCAGCTTCCTCCAACACATTTTGCATTCGCGTAACATTGGATGTTGTGGCACGGGTCGACGGCTGCAGATCGAAACATTTATATTTAAAGAAAAATAAATCCAAGTACATTAAGAAATAGGTTATGCTTTATTTAACACTGGGATTAATGCTGATTAAAACTTTACATTTTGTGCCTTGCTATCGTCAGGAATTGAATTCAAAATGCCATATAGTTGTCATGATTTTTTTCATACCTGTTTCCCGAAACTTACACAGAAGAAAATACGAACATAAACTTACGTTGGCAATATTTGCCGGATCCAGTGTAGCCATGATTGCAAACGCAGCTACCTCCAACACACTTGGCGTTTTTGTGACATTGGACGTTGTAGCACGGATCAATAGCTGCAGAACGCAATATTTATATCTCATGAATATAAATCCAAGTACATTAAAAAAGGTTTTGCTTGATGTAACACTGGCATTCATGGTGGTATGTCTAGGAGAGTATAACTTCCTCTAATATTTGTGGCTTGCTATCGCCATGAATAGAATTCAGGTTGCCATGCAGTTGTCATTTTTGCATTATTGTTCTCTTACACTAATACAGTATAAGCATAAACTTACGTTGGCAATATTTGCCGGAACCAGTGTAGCCCTGCTTGCAAACACAGCTGCCTCCAACGCACTTGGCGTTTTTGTGACATTGGACGTTGCGGCAAGGATCAATGGCTGCAAAGGAGTTGTATCATGATTACCGTGCACAGTTAACGATACCATTTCTAGACTCTAGATTAATGCTATTTGGACTTACGTGAGCAATATCTTCCGTTTCCTTCATAACCTGACTTGCATACGCACTGGTAGCTGTTCTTTGAGCTCTGGCATGTGGCATGTTGATGGCAATTATTGTTGGCACATGGGTCGGGGCCTAAAACAAAATCACAAGTCATTTGCCTATTCGGGATAATTTATATGTTAACTGTTCGGGATAATTCATATGTTAACTATTCGGGATAATTCATATGTTGACTATTCGGGATAATTCAAATAAGAAACAATTTCCACAATTATTCCACTTACGAGTGCAAATCTTTCCGTTTCCTTGGTAACCGTACTTGCAGACGCATTTGTAACCTCCCTTGGCTGCGGAGCAGGTAGCGTGTGAGCTGCAATCGTTGTTGGCGCATGGGTTTGGGCCTAATGCAAAAGAAAATTCACGATTAAATAATCACCTCATTCGTGATACAGTGCACGTTGCAAAACGTAAACAATCAACTCACGTCTACATCCGTATTTGGTCTTAACGTAGCCTTCATCGCATGCACACTGTCGAACTTTTCCGCTGTAGGTGCAGTGGGAGTAAGCCGGACACCTGTAGCTGGTGCAAGGGTTGTATGCTGAGGATGAAGCACAATATGGGTTAAGTTTATAGAGATGTCAGTGTTGCTTGTTTTGCTGGGACAGTTTTAGGGCTATTTATAGTCAAAGGAGATTGTGAGACAGAACCAGTGGTAATTTTCGTACAAATATCATTGAAAGCAAAATAACAGTAAAATTGTATATCAAGCTCTGCTTTTTTTCGGAAAATGAGAAACCGTAATGGCAAGTATGTGTTATTAATATATAATATAAGGTCTGTATTTAGTAGCACTTACCACGACAGCCCTTCAAATAACTAACAAAGCCCGTCTTGCAGATGCAGCGGTAGGTGTAGCCAATTTTGCCCCTCTGACACACACTGTTCTCCGGGCAATTGGCTCTGGCGCATGGATCACGAGCTAAATTCAAACAAAACGAACAATTTAATTTGAGCTCCTGCTGTTTCTTACGGTAGAGTGTAATGAATAATATGTTTTTCTTACGTCTACAACCATATCCTGATCTCACGTATCCCTTGTTGCAGACGCACTGGTAAGACTTGCCGTAAATTTTGCAAGTGGAGCCGGCCGGGCACTTCTTCCCAGAGCAGGGGTCGACACCTGCGAAAGGAAATTTGGTTAAAAACGATAAAGATGCTGGAAAACCGTCGAACGTCGTCGTGAGTAAACAAAAAGTAATTACAAGCAAATGATATTAAAAAAGTTAATACAGGTAACGAGAATATATAACAAAACAGCATTCTTATTGTACAGGGGCGGGCAACATACGACCCGCGGGCCAGATTCGGCCCGCGACGGAATTTTGAGCGCCCCGCAGACAGTTTCCGGTCATACATGATAATGTGGCCCGCGGCCACAGTCTGCCACAATCCCTTGCTTACTATGTCAAATTATAGTGATTCTTAGTTATTCTTTAGTTCTTTGTATTCTTTGGAATCCGGCCCGCCAAGTACTTAATTTCCCATATCAGGCCCGCCGACTGGAGAAGTTGCCCACTCTTTATAGTAGGTGAATACTTACGGACACAGCCAGTGGAGGAACGCCTGTAGCCGGGATTGCAAACGCATCTGTATTGCTTCCCGTGTGGTTTACACTGGCTGTACTGTCCGCAGTTCATTGTAGCACATGGATTTTTGGCTGCAGGAAAAACACAAATACATAACGTCAAGGAACGTGATGCTCGGCACTGAAGTAAACATGACTTACGTCTGCAGCCATATCCAGTCTGGGTGTAGCCATCCTTGCAGACACAGCTATATCCTTTGTTGGTTGATTGGCATACGCTGTTATCTGGGCACGTTACCTTAGCGCACTTGTCCCTTGCTGTGAAACATGGACATCATGTTACGTCACTTATTCTGAATATTGTGTAATTTTCCGCCCAACGATGTAATATCGGTGGTGGGAAAAGCTCAACACCACAGGAATAAATAATTTCTTTTTAACACATTCTTACGACTCCTTGTTTTTTTTTGTAAACGATGACATGCACATATGACTTTTCCAGAAGATTTTCTTACACAATTATTTTATGCTTGAGATACATTTTTCACTTCGCAAACATAACAAGAAACGTATTTTTGACACACAACCAAAGAGTGGGATTCTGATGATGGGCTAGGCGAATTATTTTTTATTTTTTCAATTTCAACTCACATTTGCAGCCTTCACTGGTCTGGTAATAGCCGTCCTTGCACACGCACGTGTGCGACTTGCCGTTAGCCTGACAGGTAGAGTGTTCTGGACAGGTGGCGCTCGCACATGGGTCCTTGGCTATATTAAAAAGTTGTGAATGAGATATCGCAAAGCTACTTCAAAAAAGTAAAACTGTGAAATTGTGACTCACGGACGCATTGGCCCTGGTTGTTAGCGACATAGTGCTCCTTGCACAGACAGATGTGACTTTTTCCGTTGGCTTGACAAACGGTGTTTTCGGGGCATAAAGCGGCCGCGCATGGGTTGGTTGCTGATAAGGAAAATTTCTACAATTATTTGTTTATACGGAGCGTGCAACTGCCTTGGTAGTATATAGGCAAAGAGCTTATTTGTTAAAAATATTCGGTATTACGCAGGTCCAAGCACACATTTTAACTTTTTTGATATTAAACTGCTTGCAAATACAAAAATATGTTTCAGGCAAATAGAGTAAAAAAAACAAATTCCTTCAAAAGAAAAAACAAATAAAAGCGGTAAACTCACGTTTGCAACTGCCGTCAGTTTCCGCGTAGCCTGGATTACATTGGCACACGTACGACTTTCCGGACTCAACGCACTGCGTGTTATCAGGGCAGGTCACTCCGTTGCAGGGATCGGCCGCTATGAAAAGAAAATCGGATTAACGACAAGTTGAGCCTCAACAGCGAAACCTGATTCGCCGTATTCACATCTCCTTACGTCGACACTCCATGCCGTTCCCCTGGAAACCAGGCTTGCAGACGCAACGTCTGATCGTACCGGACGAATAACACATCGCGTTGGCGTGACAGGAAGCGCATGGATCTGCCGTAATAAAAGTTGTTGCAAATTAGTCAATGTTTAAATTTAGCGATACTCTTACATGTTTTATTTCTTAACTTAAAGGGTCCACGTTCAGAAAAAAAAAATATTCGCTGCTTCTCGACTTTTTATTGGCAAAAACAGAGCGACGAATTGTGACGAATTGACTAAACAGCTTAAAACTACCATAAAAATGTTTACAAATTCGCGACCAACTTGACAAATCTGTCTCACTCACCTTCCTCGCAGTAAGTTCCGTTGCCGACGTATCCGTCATTGCAAGTGCAAGTGTGAGAGTCAATCTCAACAGCTTCGCAAATTGCTTCCGCATGACATGGTGAAGGGTCGCACGGGTTGCTCGGTGGAACCACTAAAATCGATGCAACGCGTTAACCAAGGAAAATTTAATGAAAGTTCAAATGCTCGAATACTTACTGGTACAGTCGACACCATTGCCTTGGTAACCCGGGTTGCAAATGCAAGCAGCATTGCCGTTTTCCAATCCGCAGGTTGCATGGAAATTGCAGGGGCTGGGGTTGCAAGGATCGTTCGGTGGAGTGGCTGAAAAAATAAAATAAATTTAAATGAAATCTCTGTCTCGTTGATTATCAAGAAAATCTTATAACTTACGCAGGAGACTGCAGGAGAGTCCGTCTCCTACGTAGCCTTGAGCGCATGTGCAAGTAAAACTCGCTCCGTTGCTGGAGCAAACGGCGTTGACATCACACGGGAAGTTGCTCTGAGTGCATGGATTTGGTGGATTGCCTGTATAACAATGTCATTCAATTCATTGTCCACCCATGCCACACAGTTATTGATATTTAGTGCTGCTTACCCCCTTTTTCGTGGCCGTACTGCGCGGTGGACAATTGCGCAAAGCAGATCACTGCAACAGACAAAGTAACAAACTTCGCTGCTCGCATCTTTTCGTTTCTCGTTGCTTGTCTCTGGTTGTGTCGTCGAATTCGATTGACGCTGAATGATTAGTCAGAGCCATAGCTTTGCTCTTTTATATCCTCCGTCCAACCGCTTAGCCCAAAGTCACGTGACTTCTTAATTGCCGACGCCCAAAGTGTCCACAAGAGACGCCAGTTCGCCTTAAGCTTCGGAGCCATTCTCGATGGAAAATAAAGAAAAAAAGGATTAAACAAAGGAGAAAAAGTATGCGCGCTCCCTTAGTTTTGAAGAAGTTGCATCAATTACGTCAAAAATTCGAGATTGAGCCTAATTAGCCTCGTGTTTACCCGAAACGCGGCCAGATTTTTGAGTAATTGTCAACTTAATTGCGCATCGCACGAGCATTCCCGCAACAAAGATTTGGAGCTCTTGAAATAACCGCGGCGTGGTGTGCTCGTATTCAATACAGACGCCCCCATGGTCCCAAAATGGATCCGTTGCATTTGGGTAGAAGGATTTGGCGCATTCTCGGTCGGGATATATGGTAATAACGACGGCGTCGCGATGCTAAAACAGTGAGCAATTAGAATGGCCGTTGGCTTGTTTCCAAGTGTTTCTCCGGCCTCTCTGGCTTGTTATGGATATATCGACCAACGAGAAGTTAAATTTAAAACGTAATTACAAAACTTTTGGACGCTTACTTAATAACGACAGCGAATAACATAAAGAAGTAGCAAAAGCGTTTCTTGGAAGAAAAGAAAAAAAGAGCCGCTTGACTTTAAGTTCTAAAAATGAGACATACTTAAAATGCTTTGAAAGTAAATTGCATTCGCATGAAGTCCCGACCAGAAAGACTTGCCTCCGGTCAGCGATGCAATTTCCGTGTTTAGTCATATGTTGTACAAACTTCTGCAGTAAACTGAAAAATGCTTGTCCCAAAAACGTTTTTTTTTTCACTAATTTGCAGTTTACATCCAAGCAAGTTTGTTTTCATTGAACCCCCCAAACATAAAATATTTGAATAAAAATAATAATTTCTGTAAATTTACTCCCCGTCAATTTTTACCTACACGATCATTTTGGACAAAAACAAATGCAAATTACTTAGCGGTCAAACGAACCCGCCAATCATGGTTCCCACCTAAATTCCACCTCAAGAAGTGGGTGTGCGCGGTTGCTTGTTTTGACCCTTGTCTCAGTGGCTTCGAAATTAGGCCAAATTATGTCGCGCCGAGAAGTTCCCTGTAATTAGTCGTGCGCCGCCAAAGTAAATTTGTTTGCGTTAGCGTAGGTGGTGCGCGTGGCCCCGGGCACTACACATTACCAGAATAGTCGGTCGGCATTTCAGTCGGGATTTACCACACTACACCGCCGCGAACAAACCGATTACACCATGTAGGCTGTTGATGAATTTACCATGCCTGTGATAAGGACTGTGGACGCCTTGTACGATCACGTGCGTCAATACAAACTTTAATAAAATACCGACGTAACCTGATGGTTAAGGTAGCCTTCGGCGAGAGTTGGACCTTGTGGAGCTATGGAGGTTAGTTACCGCGGTATGGCACAGGTACCGGTGGCTTGCGACTAGCAATCTTAAGCCGGTAGCGCCCAGATTAAAACAATCAGCTAACACCAAACGTAAGCAATTAATTGCGGGGAATTCTTCCGTTATGGCCTTCTTGTAGAGCATCTCAACAAATGTCGATGGCTAAACGGCGCAACCAGAATAGCGTTGGAGTCACAAAGACTAATGCTTGGTCTATATTTGCCTTCTGGAAAAGTCCGCGCATGCTTATGCCACATCCAACACTGCAGTGACTGCGAAGTTTCGCCTTCTAAATTTGGTGTTCCGGATTTTATAAGCGACCGATCGCCACAATGCAAGTCACCCTCCAACAAGGGTTGTGTTTTAAAAGAAACCATACGGAAATTTATTATCACGCATCCAATTCTTGAATAAAATGAACACATGAAGGCGTGTTTTGTCGACTCGATATTTGTTCTATACTAGGACGCAGATCTGAGAACGAAAAACTTTGTCACTGACCTTCGAATCACCATCGATAATTAAAATAACTCGATCCTAAATTCAATATTGAACGCTGCTGTATGGTGGCCAAAACGTTGACAGAATAAAATGAAAAGCCATATTCGCAGCAATGAAATATGCCTGGCAACATTAGTAGTAATATATGTAAATTCAAGGTATTTTGTTTTGTGGCTGGATTTTCCCAGTTTGGATTTTGTGGAATAGAATTACACCGGGGAATTCTCCCAAAGCAAATGCAGAACTTTGCGGTGCACCGCGAAGCAGTTGACCACAGGCCAATGTAATCGTCTTTGCCGCAAAATCTAATTACGGCACCTCTTAGTTAATGACACTACATGCGCCTTCATGTGGAATATCGGTCGGTGGCAACAATTACAATTTGCGACAATTAATCCGAATCATTACAACCGATGTTAATTAAGCGCTCTTATTTCTATTTTTTCTTTCAAATTTTATTTTAATTTGAAATTAAACCTGTTTCTTCGAACTGAATTGGTGATTTGCACATATACCACATAGGGAATGCAGTTTCAAAATGTGTCAGAAACGAAAATAACACATGAAAGGAAAAAAATTACTTGCGGGATAGGTCATCATCAATCAGTTTAATGAGACCATACCTGGTACACGGCAACACATCAGACAATTACTCAATTAAGTCAAATAGGGAATTCGTGTTTTTCAAAACAAATTTTCAATGACGTAATTTGCATCTGCAGTGCAGCCATTTCGTGCATGCCGCAATTCAAATCGTTACTAATTGCTGAAGAAAAGCACTGATCAAATTTCACTGCGTATAATTTATATTTAAAGTTACATGGTATGCGGGTATTTCCTCGCATAAACCGCCCGCAGTTGATTTGCATTCCTCCCTACAGTGTTTATTGATGACGGGTGCAGGCAATACAAGCACGGTTTCTTGGAACTGGTGCGCACAACTTATGAGATGCATATATAGATTTGCGTTTGTTCCCCAGACCAAGCAACATGCAATTAGTGCGTAGTTTGTGATCTTGGAAGGGCGCCAACTCGATGACGTCCATCATAAAACCAACAAACCGATTTCCCCTGTTAATATCACGAAATTATAAGTGAGTGTGGCTTGTTGGATTTTACGCCTTGTCAGACTTTGGTCGTAATTTGACTAACGCTGCGTATTGCCATGCTGGTTTTTAATTGTTTTGTCGTTATTTTAACGTGTATTCCAAACTTATGCAAGTACAGGAATCCTGTGATCAGACAATGTTCCACGTGTGAAGTTGGGCGTTTTAGAGTTGAGTTAACAAAACATAATCTTGAATTGAATAGAAATAAAATGTGCCTAATACGTTTCCTGGAATAACATATGGTGTAGATTTGACCGCAACAACAACGATCATAGCGCACAGTGAGTTAATTTTTGAGTTTAAATAGTTTGCAAACTCTTCGCAGCGGCATAGCATGAAATGTTTGGGGGATTTCCCTTGCCGCGTCGGGCAGTATCTCCAAGATATGACGCAACTTAAAGACCGAGAAAATTAGGTTTCTATTTAAAACAGTTTCAACATTTGACTAATGCGATTTTGAGAGACATGCAATTAACGGGGGTTTCATATTTGCGCGTTACACAAGTGGCATTTAACCATATGGCGACCGTATGCAGACTGCACTATTCTGAAGCGATCGCCCCAATCTTTTGAGTTAATTATGATTTACTAGATTCGAAAAAGGTTTGATTTTGTATTCAAAACTTCTACATTCCAAATTTACCTGAAACATAAATACTCTTGGTTTTTCAAAGTTTAAGTAGGGCTGTATTTGCCAGTGCTGAAAGTAAGCCGGAACGGTTCGGTACGCCGTTCCATTGAAAGAATTCTTGCCGGTACGCCGTTCTTGTGAATGGTGAAATCATTCAATTATTTAAGAAATTTCGCCTAGTATACGTAAACACAATGGTTTAGTTTTTTGTGTAAATTCAATCGATCCGAAATATAAGTTGATTAAGATTACTGGGAGGCTATTTTAACAACAATTAATACCCATAGTGGAACCCTTGTAGTTTTGGGGTAAGGCCCTCTTCACTTCGTGATAAAATTCAACAATATGACGTCAATTCTACCCTTTTAGAAACGTGACAGTGGCCGTCGGCACGCGATGGCGAAAGTCACAGTAATTATAGGCCATAAAATGAACCCTATTTAGGCTGCCCAGTTGGCAATCAACCATCAAAAACAGAGAAATTCGCGAAATTGGGTGACATACCTGTAGCGTACACTTACAAGCGTTTATCAAAGCCTCAACCCGCGAAGCACGCAAATAGGTGGGCAGACTAATTCGCGGTCAAGTGCATCGATCCCAACCACAAGCGCAGATTGAGTGATCCGCGATCCATATCAAGAAGCGCGTTGCCCTCAAGCCCGTTCAATGGACAATTTGCAGTATTTTATCGATTTTGACACAAGCGCGAAAAGAGATTTCCGCCTATATTTTTCCGCAATACATTTTAAGTTCCGGATAATTTCCGGAGTATTCATGTCGCGATTACATCAATGCGCTGGTTGTTTTTTATTACCTTTGAATGCCTTATTAACTTGAGGAACGCAGAAAAACGATCGGATACAGTTCATAACAAGGCAGCATAATATGTCGACGTGTGTAACGCAAGCCATTTGCGAATCAATTAGCGTGGACTGATGCGTTAGAGCAGAAAAGTTCACTGCACGAAAGGTTAATTTCGACATTCTGTTAAAAAAAATGAAAAAACCTTACGTAACATGCTCTGACTGGAATTATGGGCAAGTAAATGCAAATTGTGCACTAAAAATATACGCCCTTCAGGCCATAATTCCTACAGCTTAGGGCCTCTTATGTAATGCCGAGAACCGTGATCCGTGGCCTTTGAAAAATGCCAGATTTAATTCTCGAGGCATGACCTCAGCGGTTGGCACTTCCAGCCACACCAAGTCGCAAGTGAGCATGTATTTAGCAGGCCAAGAGGTTCCTCTTGTACAATGCGTTATTACGCTCTTCTGACGAGGTCATGGGACCGTTGTCGTGACAACGATGACATAGTCGACCTGCGACCGTGATTGGTGGAACCTCAATGGCGGCGTCAGTAAGTCTGAAACGCTTTTCGAGTTTGGCTCCTGTGCCTGTCCTGGGTGGTTACCATTTATCAACCAATTGACGACGTTCCGTTTATGGCAATTTTTCCCAAACGCAAGTTTTTCACACGATGTAAGCCGCAATTAACTCAGTCGGGTGGAAATTATTTGTTGTCTCGTGAGAAAACAAACAAATTTTCATTGCTTCTCATAACCTGCGGCGAACGGTTGTTAATAACGGGGCTCGCACAGGTAACAAAGCATATCTTCCGAAGGTCGAAAGGTGAGGTCACAACTGACCAACGAACTGTTGTGTTATTCACAATAACCTATGTACAAAGCAGAAATCGTGACAACTTCAATGCAATTCCAAATAGATGTACGACGAACTGGGTATTCCCGATTGAGAATATCGTGTTTACGTTCCTCAAACCATTAGCTGCTGAAACAGCATTTACGACAAAACAGAAATGCTAGTGAAGAAACCGCGTATAGATACACCACACTGAAAAAAAAATTCCAGGATCAAAGGAAATTAATCAGAGTTTTAATTATTTACATGCTTCAGAGCACAAAGAAGGTAACATATTTTTGCAAAGAAGCAACAATGCATTAAAAGTGGGTTCCTTCGAATAGAAGCGCTTCCAAATTACAATTTATATTTAGAACTTTATCGGGATCTTTGGGTGGAGGTAAAGTTTTTTAGTAAGCATGGACAGATAGCAGGGCATTTGTTTCTTTCCCAACATTCTGATGGAACCACCGTATATAACATCTCGTTGCGCCACCCTGCGGCTGACAGTTGTCAGAACGTCAATAAAGTCCACGTCCTGCCTTTGATCGTCTATGGTCAAAAACATCGATTTTTGTGAGTGTTTGAAAGTTAGTTTTATTTTGTGAAACAAAATAAACATAACAACATAAAAAATGCCAAATCATTACCTGTCGTTTCCAAGATTAGTGTTTCCATCACGTTAGTGAATTCGTCAATATACCACGACCCGAAAAACTTGTCTCGGAAAGAGAAAAAGCCTGTTAACAAACAGCATCGATATTCAGCCATCTTCAACAAATCAATGCCTAATGTATGCCGTGGGCTACCACCCAAAATCTCTTACCTTCAGCGACTGAGTAACAGAATAGGAAATCTGACCCGGATGGAATTGTAAGTTCCGGGCCACTGTCAACAGCTATTGCGTTTTCATCGCTTCCGAGATCTTCTGATATTCCATCGACCACGTCATGTGCAACAGAAACCCCAGTTTCGTATTCCTTTCCTCTGCAAGTCTAAAAGTGAAAAACTTGATAGACAGGGTTGCGACAGTGTAGGGTACATTTTTATTATTTGTGCTTATTTGATGCGGCTAATACAAATGTGTTTGTTGCCAAGAGAGGTGCCTACTTTTGACCTGTGTAATTAGTTTTCTCCACTATAAACGTGTTTACTTTTTCATTAAATTCGGATAGTTAGATATATATGAGAGCAATGATGAATGTTTTTAAAGTGCCTATGACGCGGTCACTTTTAAAGTTATGAACATCTTTTAGTGTAAATATTAACATGTTTTATTTTTCCGTGTTATATGCACTTTAAACCTACCATCAGTAGGGCAAAAATATATCGGCGTAATTTTTTTAAACATATGGTATTTTTTTTACAAATTTGATGATAAATAAAATTGGATCAATTCTTAAATTAAAAACTTCTATATCTCTATTATACCTGAAACATAAATATTTTTGGTTTGCCAGCTAAAGTAGGACATTGATCGCCACGAAAATTGTCCACAATCCTTTTGATTTTTACTGTGCCGTCTGTTCCGAAAACACAACCGTTGTCGCCGTGACTCAATATGGCAAGAACAAAACAATCTGAGTTTGAGTGATTTTCTTTAGCATACTTGTCTGTCAACTGGAAAACGTAAGTCACTGTCAACGTATTTAGATTTCAAAAAATATATACAGTGTACAAACAGATTGCAAGTACATATAAACGTGACTGGACTGGACTCGACAAGGAAAAATACGCGTAAGCAAAAATAGGGATACGACCTGCTTTTTGGTGTAAAATTCACGGCAAAATAGGGCCCTGATTTTTATGGGCGAGGCCTCTTTTCAAGCTTGGGCCCGAGTGTTTCAAATTGGTCAATTGTGCTTAGCTTATAGCCTGCAGGAAGCGCTTAAAAGATTTGCACCTCACCTCTTTGAGAGCGGCACTCGATATATTTTGTTGCAAATCAACTTGAAATCCAAGCTTTCTAAAAATCCTTTTTAAATTTCTGGCATCAACGTCACTCCCGAACCGCACATCTAACCCTGTACCATCAGGACGGATCGTTATCAGATATTCGAAGTATTCAATAATGGACTGTCAGGAATAATAAGCGAATGCTTTTTTAAGGCTGTTGTGAAATAAGATGCTACCGTAAACATCCTACAATTTCTTTCGACAACGTGCCGCAAAACTGCAAGAATGCCATTACATTTTCATGTATATATATATACATATACATATATGCCGGCATTTTAGTGGCACCGCAGCCAAATTTCCATTCAGCAAAAAACGTACTCCCGGTGAGGTTTGAACCCACGTCCTGTGGCATTCTAGGCATCGCTGAGTTACAGAATTTCTGTTGCCCGGATACGACGGTGGTGCTCTCAAACGCAAATATTAACTTTTGCATACCGGAGCACTTTGTCAGTTAGATACCGAAGCTCGTAGGATAAAGTGCAGACCCGATAGTCTTATAGTCGTGAGTTCAATAATATTTCACGCAATGGCATGATTGGCAGAATCGCCCCGTCAGGAAAAAGTGACTGATCCAGCTAGGCTGCTATGCCTGGGCTGCCAAGCCCGAAAACCTCATCATCGCGATACGTTAGCTATGATCGCCGAGCAAAGACCTGCGCAGTGGGGCGATCCTGCCTATCATGCCATTGCATAAAATTTTACTACAGTATAACATATCACAATAACGTATAGTCGTTTAAGATGCTGTTATGTGTAAATTTATGGGTGCTTTTGAAGTCTACGTAACATACTGTTCAAAATTAATCTATTAAACATCACCCGACAAGTGCCATGGTAGCGTTTACATAAATCTTTCTTACCAGTCTTCCGATGAAATGTTTCATTATTCACAATAACAGCATAACCGCGGTGTTTGAAGTTCATGTTGTAATGAACGATACGTGGTAGATTTGCTTTTCGTTTTCTCATTAGTCCCACAGGCCCTCCAACACCTTGTGCATCAACTTGGACTACACTCTCTTCCATGCAATTTCTGTTGTTGTTGTCGCTCGTTGACGAGTTTTGCCCAAGAACTTCACCTGCCTTCTTCTTTAACTCAATAGTTGTTTCGTTTTCCATGCCCAGAATTTTCACTTATACTTGACCGAAACTCACTTGCAGGGTATTGTTAGTCTGCTGGTAAGCTTATCACTTGATTAATTAAGACCGACTTTCGATATAGTTGCCTGCTGAGGGAAGTCAGACGTAGATAGCACTTGAAGTTGTAATCATTAACTTTTTGGCGACTGGCAAGTGGCTGCGATCGTTTGGCACAGTGTTGATTTGGTTAAATCGGGTTATTGTATGGATGACAGTTGATTTGTTATTTTTTTGCACTTGAATTAAGGCCAAACCCCAAAAAACGGGTAAAATATTTATGTTTTTTTCTGCAAAATAATTGTGCATTGCAATATTGTTGTTTGCAACAAAACTGAATTTTGAAACCACATCAGTGAGTGGCAAAGTATACAACCTCCATTATAAAACCACAAAAAAAACAATATGTTTGCATTCATGGGACCAGAAACATGGTATTGCGTATTGTCTTACTTCAAATTGATTGCAATAGTCAGTGAACTACATTCCCAGTGAACCAGTGGTTTTTAACAGGTGGGAAGTTATAGGGTTTTAGGTGGGTAATTATTAGGCACAAGCAGACAATAGTAGTTGGAAAAGAAACATTATGTTCTGTATTCACTGTGTGTCATCCACTTTTTGGTAATTGGTCATCCCATGCGGTCGAAAAAGTTACAACAGATATAGCAAAATAAAAATACCAGTATGGGAAATGAGGATTCCGTTCAAACTGTAGGTGGGAAATGAGATAAAAACGGTTAAAAACCACTGAAATAAACAAACACAGGGAAATTCATTGCCAGTCATTTTTCTCCGACAATCACACTGTATATGTGTGTGGACGCTCAACTACGTAACTAACGATCATAAATTCTGCGATGTTTGGACAAAATCTCGAGTAATCTGGATTAAGCGTCCATCTGAAACTAACATTCTTGTATTGCGAGGCGGTTTCACAATGTTGGAGATAATGCAACAATGTATGGGTAAAAAGTGGGGGCACAAATTTTAACTTTAAATTGTTAGAGTGATGAAACAAAACGACGAGACAACGTTCAAACAAATGCACCGAGAAACCAAATTTAACATAAAATAGAAATTGCACCGAATCGGATGAGAGATGCTGGAAAGTTGAACACTTCACCCCAAGTACAAAAGTCCAAAACGGACACATACTAAACAGGATTAAAAAACATCTTTTGATACGAAATTTCTGACCAAATCTATGCGGCAGTCCCAAACATATCAGGCAACATGCAATGAATAAACAGTTCGCACCAATTGGGTATTTACGCTCTTCATGATAGTTAAAACGACTTTTAAAAAACGTTTTTTTTTTCATCAACACAAAAACAAATCTGTTTTGAATCGTGCTAAGCACAAACTTGTTTGACACATTATACGAGATAGACCAGGCAATATAAGTAGAAATTCCGCTTTGCAATCTTACATTAAAGGGACAAATGGTTCGATAGTTGACAGTGGATTGATACGGTTAGTTTTGCTACGTTGTGATATGGGTAAATGCGATGGCACACCAGTTGCAACACAATACACAAATGTATTAACGGTTACAGGTTTATGTGTGTAATACTATGCGGATGATATGACTGATCATGTGTGTGTGTACTGACAAATGAAAAACATATGAATAAAAAGTCACTTAATACACAAGTACAATCGCATTATGGGAAAAACAGATGCTACAGTACAGAAATAACTGAGTCGCCACTCTGCCAAATCCTGTGAAGATAAAAAATCAAAACAACACTTATACAACAACGCGGTTGAGCGTCGCAGTAGGCAAATTAATACAGTTACTTTGCAGTTCGTACCCGCACAGTTTCAACTCGAACTCACGAAAATAACCTCCCCAGGAACATCAAACTTCCGTCGACTTTTTGGGACGTTTGTTCGCCTTCGGGAAAAGATAGAACTTTTTGGTGAGCATTGAAAGGTAGCAGGGCATCTGCTTCTTGCCGAACATCTGTCGGGAGTTGGTGCGGGTCACGTGACGTGACGCCACGTTCCGGTTGACCGCCGTCATGACGTCGATGAAGTCAACGTCCTCGCGTTGCTCTTCTGCAAGAAAAAATAAACGCCTGTCATTTTACTAATTTTGTGACAAACAATCGAAATTCTCAGGAAAAACGAGGTGGCTTGCTAGAAACGCAGATATATATTGTATGGATTTTATGTTTAACGAAGCTGAAACAAGTATACATGTTTACGGACGTGCATAAATTAATACGCAAACCTCCATTTCTCTAAACATAGACCAAAATAAGAGTTTGTTAACAGCAATTTCTACTTGGAAAAAACCCAAGAGTATAGAAGCATATTGTTACATAAAACCAACCATACAAGCAACACAAGCAAATGAGCGAATACAAACAACGGTAATAAACACACCAAAAATTTACCTTCGTATTGCACAGCAGTAAAGCCTTTAAAATGTTAAAACCCAGCATTGTGTACTACCAACAGCTAGATAAAGATTAGGTTAATACAGAACATCCTGAAAGTCCGCAACTGGTATGAACTTACCACAATTTTTCTAGCAAACTAGTTTATTGACAGTCTGTACATAGTGAAGAATTTCGATGAAGCAATACTGTTACCACAATGGCAAATGTTGTGCAATACAGAGCGATTAATCTCACTACAATGTTTAGATTACAATGAGGAAGGTTGAAGAAGCGGCGACAAGTTAGATCCAGACACAGCTTGTAACTACGAATCAGCAGCGTTTTAGCGCCAGCTAGCGGAAGCTATATTTGAAGAATAATAGTTCAACACGAGACGAAAATGACGAGTTTTAAAGATAGAATTCAGCAACATTTTGCAACTGACTGCATTAACAAGTGTTCAGAAAAAAACACATCATGATTGGCAAATTCCTATACTCAAAACATTTCCAATGCAATGTAAAATACCACAGCAATACATCGTGCAACTTAGAGACACCATAACATGACAATAACATTATAAAACGATTACAATTTTTTTGCTATTTAGAGTTAAATATACAGTGTGACAAAAACGGAACGCATGAAGTATTGGAATATGATTTTGTGTGGTTTATGGTTCTGTATGAAGATGGCAGGTTTAAGTTGTAAATTATAAAATACAATAGAATGCAGTGCGATGGTGAAATGAGTTATTTTGCTTGTAATAGCGCATGTATGCGAATATTTGAAAGTGCAAGGTCGTTAGTGTACGATGTATTGCAAGACAAACTACATGAAAATGGCAAGCAATAAAACTACCTTAATCCTGGGCAAGTGGGGTTTACATTTTTTAGGGCTCAACAATAATGTGCAGCTTGCATGTAAAGAAAAGGGGAATCTTATTCGTTCATTGGGAAATGAAACAAAATCCAAAAAAATATGGAAAAAAAACATTTGAGAATTGTGTTGGCATTACGAAAGAGCGCCCACTAACGGTCAACACAAAGCAGAACACGACCGGCTAAGAGAAAGGTCAGCACCAATTTTAACCACTAATTGGGCGGTTAGCAAGGGTGCTTTTGTTGCAGTTAAACAAACAAACCGCGAAAGCCATGTTTCTTTTTATCCCGCGATTTCGGCAACAGGTAAAGTTTCTTGGTAAGCATTGACAGGAAGCAGGGCATTTGCTTTTTGCCGCGCGCATGCGCAGAACTGGTGCGGGTCACGCGCCGCGACGCAACCTTCGCGTTGACGGTAGTCATGACGTCAATGAAGTCGATCGCCTCCCTTTTACTTTCTACGAAGCAAATTTGCAACGTTTGTTTTTGTGAAATTTTGGAGAATTTAACAACCTTGCATTTACTGTGTTTAAGGTTTTTTCATTCAACCAAAAATTTTGATGCATTTCGCTGTGTTAGGAACACACTTCTAGTTTGTTGTGTTTATAGATTGTTCGAACAACTCTATTTGGCAATTTTTGACGACAACCCATTTGTAACGTATTTAACGACCACACTATGACAAAACAACAAATTTAATAAGGCCATTTATACACTAGGCTTGTGAATTTTGTCATTTTAACTGGAGGTGTTTACCCATTAAATTCCAGACTATTTAAGTCAAGGATGAAATAGTTGTCCTAAAAACATATTGACAGATCCATACAACTGCACGTTTAGTGGCGGTGGAATTGGTGCGCCGAAACGTGTTGCAATCAACCGTTTACGGCAAAGACCAAGCCTTTCCACGCGAATTCACTCAACCGTCGACTATGGTTTACGAGAAACACAAATGGCGCAATAACATTTACGAGAAGTAGACGAACAAACACAAGCGCCTACCCTGTTATTGAGCTTACGGTAACGAGTAATTTGGCGAAAATGAACGACCAGACAATAACGGCGTAACAGAAAACATCACGTCAGAACATACGACTTATACGCGGAAGTTGAAACAACAAACATTTTACAACATACCAAACGTTGGCTGTATACTGGAAATCTTGCGGGATATACTGTGCTAAGCTTGAAAACAAGCATTATCAAAATGGCAGTGTCGCAACCGAAACGCATAATCGCACACTATGAGCTGAATTTGCACAAAACCGTGTGTCAATAACCTGCCTCCGGTGCCAATAAATTTAGAAGTCAATGGCAACATGGAACAAAGGCATTGGGCCGTTGCACCACTAAGCCTTTTCAGTTACTGCCATTGCATCATAAAGCCAACATCGAGTAGATCGTAAATTCAACCACAAAGAGAACCCCTGCCTCAGGACATTCTCTACACAAAGTTTTACTGACGGAAATAATTTTCGCTGAAAGCTTTTGTTGGTTCATCATTTAACTCTATTACAAACGCATTGCAGAATTTCCAGGATAAAGAGACCAGCAGATAGTTTGGATTTTCACATAACAACGGATTTTTTTGCAACCTTCATACTCACAGATTTTATGTATTTCTAGTATTGTTTATTGTGAAAGTTTTGCTTTAATTAGTTAGCAATCAGTATAGATACATATGTAATTTCAAATTAATATTTTGCAAATCAAAGTACATACCAGGGACATCCAGTATCAATGACTCCATGACATCTGTGAACTCTTGAATGTACCACGAACCAAACAGCGTGTCGCGAAAAGAATAGAACCCTGAAAACAAGACAATTTCTTTTTTCTGTAATATCTTAGAATCAAATTTTACCTTCTGTGACAGAATAACAAAAAAGAAAATCTGATCCTGATGGAAGGGTTGGGACGGGTCCACTATCTACAACAGTGAGATTGTCAGGTCCTTGGTCCACCACGTCTCCATCAATCACATCCTTTGTCGGTTCAACAGGCACTTCATACTCTGTTCCCCGACAAGCCTACACATTATAACACACATATATTTATCAGTTTACATGTATTAGTAAAGAATAGTAAAAACTATGCTGGCTGTTCTGGTACCCCAAATTACCCTGACAGGCTGTTGATCATGCAACGTATTGCAAACAGAAAAACTGTTTTTTATGTATTTACCTGAAACATAAAGATTTTGGGCTTGCCAGCCAAAGAAGGGCATTGTTCTCCCCGAAATTTGTCAACAATTTGCCTGATTCTGATTGTACCGTTTGTTCCATAAATACAACCATTATCACCATGACTTAAGATTGCCAGAACAAAACAATCTGAACCGGAATGGTCTGTACTGGCATACTTTTCCACCACCTGCAAAACAGAATGTATTTGCTTGTCATCATTGTAAACTTACGTATTTTTATGAAAGCATTGATCTAATAAGGATCAGTGAGCTGTATATATACAGTGTTTTAAACTATCAGGCCACACCAGTGCAGATGGTAACTGACAAGGTATTGTAATGGTTGCAAAAAAATGGGGTTATGAGTTTGCAATGCAGTCTAAACCTTGCCTCATGCAATGTAACACAGTCTATGTCCTTTCGCATGTCAACTTCAAATCCAAGCTTCCTAAAAATCTTCTCCAAGTTGTTTGCATCAATATCAGTTCCAACTCGTTTGTTCATTCCTTTGAAAAAATGCAGGGTTTCAACATATGGAGCTCAACAACACAAGTCTGCATTCCACTACCACAAAATCTTACCTGTGCACCAATGGAAGGATTCATTATTAATGATAACAGCATATCCGCGATTCTGGAAGTCCATGTTATAGTGACTTATGCATGATGGTGTTTGCTTTCTTTTAGAGAAAAATCCGCTGTCGCCAACACCACGGGCATCAACATGCACCTCACTCTCTTTTTCTGTGTTGTTGTTGTTTTGGTTTCCCTTCACTGGCAGACCTTGCATCAATACGTCACCAGCACTAACCCCAGCATCCACATCAACAGTATGCTCGCTTACATTTGAAGTTGACATTGCAAATTATCAAGCTTATTTATTTGTATGTATCTAAAACACAAAACCTATTACAATATTTTAACAAAACCAGTTGTTTGCAATTGGACATATAAATAACTAATTTCATTGTAGAAAGGATTTGTATTCCTTTGTGACTAAAATGTTTCATATCACATATTGTTTTCATATTTGGTCATATATTGTTTTGCACATTTGACATCATCCTACTACATCTCCAGAATTGGAAGAAACACTTTTCTCAGGAACTTTCTCAAACATCTTTTCAGTGTGAGGTCTACAGAGCTCTCGAAAGTTGAATTTTTTATGATGAGCATAGTTTTGAACCACAGACATCATGCACACAGCTTGAATAACGTCGATTAATAGAACAACTTTATCAGAACGACAATTATACTGCCAATCTGAAACCACAGCTTCAGCACTGTTACACACAGCTTCAGTCACCACATGCATTCCCAAGTGATCGTTGTTTCTTCCGCGATACAAGATAGCAAACTCCTTTTTAAATGCATTATCCTCAGCTTGATTTTTATATACTGTTGCGAAAGCATCAGGTAAGTAGGATTCAATTTCATTTTTAATATCAAGTAAGTGAGCTTTGCAACTGGTAGCAGCCGGGTGGACTCTGAGAATATGTCGAGGAAGAGGACAATCAGGCAACTTTGCTTCTGCTACATTTAAACTGATGACAATACGCTGAATAAGATCTGTTGGGTTTATATTGTGAGTTCTAATAAAGATGATGTTGTTGCATCCACTCTTTAATAGGGCAAATCTTCTCTTATTGTGTTTTTTGTTTGAAATTGCATCTTTAATATCTTTTACTTCTGCATTCAAAGCAGTATCAATGTCAACTTCTTCGTTATCACTTTCACTCTGTTCATTTTCACCCAGAGATTCTAGCTTTTGGTCTAACTCAGGTCCATGCCACAAGTTTGCAAAATAATTAAGTATGTTGAAAATGTCACTTGTACACGGTCTCTCTTTTCCCCTATCATGCGTAACTAAAATGCCACGAACACCAGCTGTCACTTTACCACATTCACCGTCCTTAAAACGCTTGTAATGTTGTTGCTTTGAACCCTTATAGAATTTTCGTTTTTTGCCCATTCTTTTTTTCAGGTTCGAGCAAACAGAAACTTTTACTGCTGTCATGTCAGAGAAATAATTTTATTTTCAACGAAATATATTTCATGCACGAGTGAACACAACTTAAAACGATTTTTTGAAAACAAATCACAAGTATGTACACAAGTTAGGACACAATGACTATCCAAATACATTAAATGTAAATTTAGCTCCTCTATGTTATAAATTCCGACTATTTTCGTTCGTACAAGGTATATTAAGACACCAAAACTTAAATTTGGTTGCGATCATGCATCAAGCAGATAAAGTGGTGTAGTTGCTAGATATAGGCGAACATTTGAAACCGTTCTGGTCCATAGGAATTCTTAAGTTTAACACAGATCTTGCCTGGAGCATGCTGATGAACATGGTATAAGTTATCTGTATGCAACTTACACAAAATACGAAAACATTCGAAACATATGGAGCACTTAACTGTTCCTATGCGTTTTGCGAATTCACTTAAAAAGTACATTGACGCTTATCCTTTTCTATGTTAAAGAGTCAATATAATTCCTGCAAACTTAATTTTTGCGGCTCCTAAGATGTATTTGTTTAGTGCAGTAGTAGTGCAACTGGGTCTTTGCATGCCAAAGGTTAGCGAACTCTGGTGGTTACAATATTCCCGAGTGTGTTTCGAAAACCTATGACGTCCGAACCGACCTATGTCCAGGGTAGTGGTCGAGTTCAAAACCCAACCGGAAGATTGATTTTTTATATCATGTCGAAAAAAGTGGCATTCATTCAGCTTTGTTACAATCCCATAGTTGAGATGGCAGTGAACCTTATGGTGTACGGCATACACCATAGCTGGGATTGGGTAACGGCGTTTAATTCGCAGTAGGGCGATCCTGCCTTTAATTGTCATGCGACAGCATGAAAAACTTCTGCGTTGTGACATACTCATGTGACAAATTTTCGACCAGCTCAATGTAAAATAAATGCCCTTGATCCTTGTTGTAAAAAAGGGTTTATTGAACAATACACGAAGATCCTACGTTTAATAATTACTCATGCGTATCCATAAACACATGTAGAAAAAAAAAAACAGTACCGCGTCGACATTTCGGCGAAATCAAAAAAAATTCATAAAAATTATTTTATGCACCAGTGAACACAACTTAGTCAATTCTTTTGTCGAATTATAATATGTTGCATGCGTGATTCAGAGAGGTAACTAACTAGTAACCAGCAAACAACAATACAATAGCAATGAATAAACAACAATTTGAAAGAATTACCTAAAATTATTACAAAGGAAATAAGGGCCATCCTGTTTCAACATTACATACGAAACGCAACTGTTAATGTAAGCCAAAACCTAATCAATTTCCGGGCCATAGAATTTCCAATAATTTTGCACAGGGCATGCTCAGATCATGCAGGTGAACGTGATTTAAGTTAAATACCAAACGGCTCCACAAATATAAAATATCAACAGGAAAACGAATAAATTATTGCAACTGCAATTTCTACACAGGGACCAACCATTTTTTTTTTAATCGCAGATGATGAGTGAGAACCGCTCTTATTAGGAGAGTATCTTCGTGAACGTGTTGGTGATTTATTGAAAACTTCCTTATGTTCACCACCGCCAAGATTAGAAGTTGAAGATTCTGGTAAAACATTAATGCTTGGCATTCCCCGTGTTAATAGATAGATCATGAGTGGTCAAAACATTTAAAAATAGGTATACAGTCTTCCAGTCCAGCTGGATCAGCCACTTTTTCCCGACAAGTCGAAGCAAGATTTGAAAAATCAAGCTCCCAGTGAGATTTGAACTCACGACCCTGGACTAACCAGGCTGCAATGCCTGGACTAACCAGAAAAGAGGCTGATCCAGCTAGGCTTCAATGCCGGGGCTACAAAGCCTGTAAAGCTAATATAAACCCGATACGTTAAATGTGATCGCCAAGTAAGGACCAGCGCAGTGAGGCGATCCTGCCAATCATGCGAATCGCGTCATTGTATGAAACATTACTGCGTTGATTCCTATCTGTTGTAAATTGTCGAGTCCGGGCTATAGCAAGACCTCATATCGCTATTTAAACCGGTTACTCTCCCACCGTGTAGGCGTGTGTAACCAAGCGCGTCACAATTGTTAATCGAATTACGTAATATTGTTTATGACATAACTCAGTAAAGGAACTATTCTATGGTAGGTACAGCAACAGTATAAACACATTTTTTTCTGCAGCTACAGATATATTCCGTCTTTGAGTTTTTAACTTGATTCTCGAATCGTCTGGCTTGCCACAAGATTTTTGCAAACGATTTAGTTGTGGAGAGTTATTTGATGACTAAAAGTAAGTAGTGTTAAATCCTTTACTGGATTACAGTCGGCCATTGTTGCTAAGTTGTAAAGTTTACTTTCCCAACAAGAAAACAACCAAACTCATATGCCTACTTTCCAATAACCAAACCCTGGTACAATAACCAAATCCAGCTACAATGACCAAACCCTGCTACAATAACCAAACCCTGGTACAATAACCAAATCCTACTACAATGAACAAACCCTGGTACAATGACCAAACCCAGCTGCAATAACCAAACCCTGCTACAATGACCGACCCTGCTACAATGACCAAACCCTGCTACAGTGACCAAACCCAGCTACAATAACCAAACCCAGCTACAATGACCAAACTCAGCTACAATAACCAAACCCTGCTACAATGACCAAACCCTGCTACAATGACCAAACCCTGCTACAATGACCAAACCCTGCTACACTGACTAAACCCTGCTTCAATGACCAAACCCTGCTACACTGACTAAACCCTGCTTCAATGACCAAACCCTGCTACACTGACTAAACCCTGCTACAATGACCAAACCCTGCTACAATGACCAAACCCTGCTACACTGACTAAACCCTGCTTCAATGACCAAACCCTGCTTCAATGACCAAACCCTGCTGCAATAACCAAACCCTGGTACAATAACCAAATCCAGCTACAATGACCAAACCCTGCTACAATAACCAAACCCTGGTACAATAACCAAATCCTGCTACAATGAACAAATCCTACTGCAATAACCAAACCCTGGTACAATAACCAAATCCAGCTACAATGACCAAACCCGGCTACAATAACCAAACCCTGGTACAATAACCAAATCCTGCTACAATGAACAAATCCTACTACAATGAACAAACCCTGGTACAATGACCAAACCCAGCTGCAATAACCAAACCCTGCTACAATGACCGACCCTGCTACAATGACCAAACCCTGCTACAGTGACCAAACCCAGCTACAATAACCAAACCCAGCTACAATGACCAAACTCAGCTACAATAACCAAACCCTGCTACAATGACCAAACCCTGCTACATTGACCAAACCCTGCTTCAATGACCAAACCCTGCTACACTGACTAAACCCTGCTACAATGACCAAACCCTGCTACAATAACCAAACCCAGCTACAATCGAACCATGTTATATGTGGAAATAGTTATTGGAGATAATTTGTAGTTGTTTTTTTTGCGATGTTTTCGATAAATTGGTAGAAGTCCAATTTTCATGTGCAACAATTTAAGCAGCTAATAGAACAAATGAGCACGTATTTCTCTAATCACAAATAACCCTACACGTAGAATTGTACGAGAACAATCAACTTCTTCGAGCACCCATGCAACATTTCATATTCTTTACCATTGTTAATGACAATAGAGCCTGCAGATTATGTTTGCTTTAACTTTTCACCGTCGGTTGAGGTAAATATGTCTCTGTATAAACTACAATGAAAACAATATTAACGATCGCGACATAATGTGATCAACTGATGTGTCAAAGTAAATTGATGACAGATACAGGGGAGTTTTCTGGGAGGTGGGTTTGGTGTAAGAGAAGGCGACTTATCTGTCAGATTGCAATGCTGTGTATAGTACAGATGATATCATTTGGTAGCTTCGTTGCGATGGCCAAAGTTTTCAATTTTCATGGGCGTGATTATATTGTGACGTCATAATTTGTTACTATACCGTCAAAAAGTAAAACTGTCTCTGAATTTGGCCGTACAGTGTTAACGATAATCACATAACAAGATAGGCGTATTACGAAAACGACAAATAGCGGGGCAGTATTTGACATAAAACATACTGCAAAGCTGACCTTGCAACTATACCTTGATTGTGGGTTTAAAATTAGGCAAATTATTCTTCGAAGTTACAAATGCGACGAGTTACGTGGCGCTGTTACCTACAGACGCGCGTATTAGCTTTACTTCATTTTTTTTTAGGGCGCCTCCCCTAGGCCTTCCAGGACTACGCGCACATTACTGAAATATTGACTCTACTCAAGATTGGTCTCAAACACTCTTTGATGCAACACTTGACCCAAAACCTCACCAAAATTACCCGAAACTGGCTCAAATTCGCCCAAGCAACAACACATGCATATGTATTCACTCGAACGTAAAATTAACCCACATGCATTACTGATTGCTTCCATTGGCGAAACCTATATTATAAGGGCTCCCGATACATGAATTTGTTTATTTCTACACGAATTAAATGTATGTACATGGATTACAGCGTTCGTCAAATCCAACTTCAACTTACACAGTTATTTACACAAAATGGGCGTTTTACATGTAGATGTTACTATTCATGTCAATAACCAGTAGATTGTTGACGTCACACAGAGTTGATTGTAATGCGCTACAAAATTCAAAAATGCAATACAGGATCAGAAAAGACAGAAATGAAACGAAAGATATGTTAAGTATCAGGATATATACAATGCATATCATAGGTTATAGTTTAACGAAGAAGTTCAGGGGGAATGTACAAACTATTTGGATCAAAAGCTGAACTTGTTGCTCCGTCCATTTCACCGGCGAGTTCGTTCCCTTCATCTAGCCTATGGGAAGTCCCCCCTACAACCAACCAGAAAATACATAAACATCATGACCATATCTATACCATACAAGTTTTCTGTATATCATCCCAAAAGTTTTAATGACAATATCTCATTCCTTAATCGTTGATCTTGTGTTTTTCTTCTTATTTTCCCGAAAGACAATGTCACTCGATTCATATTTTGGATTATCTAATACTGGGTTATAAATTGTCTGATAAAAAATTGATTTGTTTTTGCCTGTATTTACACGAAAAAAGCGCACTTACCCTTGTACAATCTTGGGTTTTAAATATTTTTCTTCTACGACTAACTTAACAACAGGTATACGTCAATGAAACAAACATATACAATTATCAACAAACCAATATTTTCGTTGCATTCAGGACAACGGCTTCGCTGTGACGCTCCACCACATTCCCCGATGGCGTACACGTGGCCATTCCTACACTTGTACCAGTGACCTTTGCTCAAATTCATCGCTTTTAAAACCATTTTCCGCTCATCTTCCGAAATCCCCAACCCCGAAAACAAGGACGGATTCTAAAACAAACCCAAATGACTTTTGAATTTTTGTTTAATTTTTTACTCGACCACCTTTGACTTCATTTCATCCAGAAGTTTTTTCACTTTTTCTTCCTTTAATTGTGAGTAGGGAGAAAGATCTTTCAATAAAACATTTTCAAGTTCTCCCACCTCCTCGCAATCCCTAGTTGTTTAGTACGAGTTGTTATGAGAACGTATTTGTGATAGACAAAAATTATTTTACAAACTTACTGCAAAATTAGACTCCGTTCAATCAAAGGTTTGATTCTGATCAAAATATTCCAATGTTTTAGTCTCGCAAATTCGCGCTCCAAGTCGTCAATTTCTTGTCCAGAAAAGTTGTTTCTTTTGTTTGTTAACCACCTGGAAATTTGGCGACAACCTGCTTCAAATTCTTTCTTCATTCCTGGAAAAATTAGATCCAGAAATGATGGCGGAAAGAACACTCTTGGTCACGTTTTATCACCTTGTAATGTGGAGTTTGTCGATGATAAATATATATTTTTCAGATTTTGCAATAAGCTTGACAAACGACTTAAACCATTGTATTTTACTTCCACCACGTGGACGTCGTTCATCGTTCGAATTCGTCTCTGGAAATTTGAGTTTGCATAAATTTCGTCTGTGATTCATTTGAAGAATGTTCGATACCTCGTTCATTTCGTCAAGGATCTCATCTGCTTGCATTTTGAAGTAAAGTTTGATATTCAAGTCTTTTTTTATTTGTCCTTTCAATTTTCCGACTTCGGAGTTGATATTTTTGTTGTTACCAGCAATTTTCATCTTACATGCGTTAGTTATTCTGTAATAAAAGAAAACTATACTAGAAAAGACTTTCAGCTGGTTAAATACCCGATTTTTGATAAAAAAGCAACAGTTAAAAAGTTCTTTCAGGAAGATATTAAAATTTAGGCAAATGCTCTATATTTACTCTAGTTGTTTGTTGATGACATTTTTGTATCTCCTCGATTTTTTTATGGGGGTTTTGCATAGTGGGCATTCCTTCGAAGCAATATTCATTTCGTCTGTTTCTTCGTCGTTCATCCATTTATCCAGTCCTTGATATGTGAAAATATGTCCGCACTCCTCAAGCTGTACAAACCTATACAGATAACACAAACAACTGTATGTTTCTACTGGTTTAAATAACAAGTTAAAGTTTGTACCGAACATCCTCTTCGTCCTCATCACCGAAAAATATTTCAGTGACCTTGTCCTTGTCACAAACTCGACAGAGGTCAGGACACGTTTCGCCGCACAAACCAATACAAGGATGACCACATTTCTTAGTTTTCTTCAAACATATCTTTTGTTACAACAGAGTGAGTACAACCTGTTAAAATACATACCTGGCATGGTTCGTTGCACGGAGGTCTATCACAAGGTCCTGAACACAGCTTTGAGCATGAATGATGTTTACACTTCCAACCGCAAATTTCTCTGCATTTTTTTTAAATATTTAGAGATTACCTTCTGACTTAGGTTCGGATCTCAGGTTTTGCAATTGTCTTCTTTATTTAAGTTAAAGCAGAACCGAAAACCATAAGAAAT
Source organism: Ascidia mentula (assembly GCF_947561715.1). Lineage (NCBI taxonomy): Eukaryota > Metazoa > Chordata > Ascidiacea > Phlebobranchia > Ascidiidae > Ascidia > Ascidia mentula. Next base: position 14,820,842 of record NC_138568.1, on the reverse strand, counting down.
ATGTTTGTCAAGTTTAACGTTTATACAAACTGCTATGTTGATGTCAGAACAAATTAAACTGTATTGACTACTATGTATCAATACTTACATGCAAGGTTTGCAAGGTTCTGAACATATTCTCTTACACTTGCTGTGCTCGCACAACATTGTGCATTTCCTGGTGCATGGCGGACAATTCTGTGAGCAAGTAACTTCACACGTATGCCCGCATATTAGAACCCTTCCACACTTCTGCTTGCATCTCTCGTGTAAACGACCCTTTAAATATATTTGAGAATGTTGTAGTAGGAATCACAATGAGTAATGGAAAGTTACACTTTGTGAAATCAATTGTTTGGTTTAAAACATACTTATCATTTATATTCCTTCAGTTTGTCGTGTCTGTCTCTGATCTATGACTATATGCTTGCTTGTGCACTGCTTTTATAAGAGACTGACTGTTAAACAACTTTATTGGCACGAGCTTTCGCGAGATTGATCTCGCTTCATCAGGTGCAGCAAATGACGTGTCAAATAAAATGCGGTAACAGCGCTAAAAACAAGGAAGAAAAAAGAAAAAAGAAAAAACGCACGAAGAGGTGATAATTGTTGGTCACTGAGTGCCCGTGGCATCTTGGTGCGTATAATGGCTCATAAAGCCCCAGTCTCTATTGAGACCGTGGTTGATAGAGTCAAATTTTTGGATGAGGCGTTGTTCTGCCGTCTCTCTCGCTAGTCTCGTTCTTCTTATAACCTTCTGTAGCACCATGACCCTCAAGTCTTCAACACTGTGGTCAGGCTCGTTGAAATGAGCACCTACCGGTTTCTCGAGACTAGCGAGACTAGCGAGAGAGACGGCAGAACAACGCCTCATCCAAAAATTTGACTCTATCAACCACGGTCTCAATAGAGACTGGGGCTTTATGAGCCATTATACGCACCAAGATGCCACGGGCACTCAGTGACCAACAATTATCACCTCTTCGTGCGTTTTTTCTTTTTTCTTCCTTGTTTTTAGGGCTGTTACCGCATTTTATTTGACACGTCATTTGCTGCACCTGATGAAGCGAGATCAATCTCGCGAAAGCTCGTGCCAATAAAGTTGTTTAACAGTCAGTCTCTTATAAAAGCAGTGCACAAGCAAGCATATTATCATTTATAGAAAGGAAAAAGCAAAACATTCGTAAGTATAGTGACGAAAATATTACTTGAAAGCATGACGAGCACGTTCCCTTGCACAGATGTTCACATTTCAACATCGCATTGCATTTCTTTTTGCAAAGGCTTGGGTCTGGACTTGCCGATGAATGACAGAAAACTTTTATTTTATGTCCACAAGGACTCTTCGCTGAAAAGAATTAAAAGAACTAGATTTTAACGTCTTTTGGATAAATTCGTTACTGAAACAGATATTGATGCAAACAAACCTTATTTATATGTACGACAAGTTTGAAGAAACAAATGTTGCTTCGACTGACTTTTACCACTGAGATAAAACTAATGATAATGTACAAATGCACGAAAAGTGGATAGAGTTACAATTGATTTTAGACAAGTTTGGGCTCAAATACCCAAGAATCGAAACTTTTATAAAGGAGTTACCCATGACTGAAACCATGCAGTTTGTGGTGCAAAATCTCCCACATGAACTCATGCAATTGTGGCCACATTCCAATGTTTTGGTGCAAGGAATTTTACAAAGGAATGTGTGTGGATCTTGATGACAAGGCACTTCCTGTTCATGTTTGCACCAGGGAATCACCTGCAATATAATCGAATAAATATTAAAAAATCCTCTGTGAATTATCAGAAATAAAATGTTTGTTTTTTTATTTCTTGCGCTTGGGAATCTTTAAATTGTTTTAAGTGCTTCGCAAATATTGTCGCAAAGATAAAAAAAAAACGATTTCAGTACCTTTATCACAGAAACTTTGCATTCTCCACAATCCTCGTGGCACTTTAAAGGACATATATGACCTTGAGGACACTTTTTAACACATGGTTTTCTGCACTTATGCTTGTAATGTTCCGCATCAAGAGGATGGCAACTCCTCGGACAACTATGTCCACACTGAAGTCTTACCCCACATACTTTGTCACATCCACCTGGAGAAGAAGCTCGGTAACAAAACCTGGTTTGTTTAAATTCACGTAACGACCTTCAGGTACTTTGTTGAAGTCTGTAACAACTGAGGCCTCAGTAATATGACCGGGATGGTTTCTACAACAAAGCGGGAGCGATTTTCCGAACTGTCCGTGTAGTTTTAAGTCATCCACTATGTGTCGCCAAAGAGCACTTTTTTCTTGGAGAATCTTATTCAAAAATCCATCCATAAAATTTGATACATAACATTTCTATGACAATTTACCGTGAAATTTCCAATGCAATACAAACCCATCTTTGCTCGCGAGAGAGCGACGCACACGCGGTTTTTAACCTTCAGGAATCCGATGTTTTGCTGAAGAAAACAATTTATTTGCTTCTTACCAAAACCTTTCAACAATTTCCAACCTCGTCGTTGCTTCGGACGAGAGAAAGAAGAATGACGTCATTTTCCTCCCCTTGAAAATTATCTACTGCAGTCACACGGACACCCTGGTAAAGTTTCTTCTCCATAACGCGCTTGAAAGCGAATAGTTGACCTGGAAAGTCATATTTGACGTCACCAATGTCTATATCACAATCACCGCTGTACCTGTGTAAGCCGTGAGTATCGTGATTTGCTCGGGTTTGTAACCTTGACATAAGAGGTACTGGCAAAGTGCAACCATGTAGTCTGCCTCGTGCTGGTTTGTCTGATAAAATATTTGTTATCGAATAAAAGATCCTTGTGAAGAAACAACCAACTCGGTTTACCTTGCTTTTTCCGTCAGAAACACTTTCCTCGGGTTGTTCGTGAGTTATGAAAAATACATTTTGGGAAATTCCCCGAATGTTTTCGTATTTTTCCACACTGCAGTGGTCAATCAAGTCTGAATAAATGTTAATTCGAAGCAAGTCAGCGATTCTTGGTCGCATTCTATGTTGAACCTTCAGTTTTGTGTACGGTAATCCATTTTTTATCTAAAAAATCACTGGTATTACATGTTGTGAAGTTCATAACATTAACTATGGTCACCATTCGTTCGAACAAGGAAATGTCCAAGTTAAATTTCACAGCAAGTTCGTGAACGGTCGGTGAAGGTCTGAGCTGTTGATGGTCGCCGATCAGTATCAGATGTTCGGTTGATTTGGGCATTGTTGTAACAATATGAGCTTCCAGAACCTCAGCAGCTTCTTCAACGATCACAATTTTCACCTAAATAACCGGTATTATTGGCGTAACTTCTGCAACACTTATGCTGCTGGCAAATTGCTTACGGGTAAGTTTCGAATAATATCACGGTACTTTGCTGCACCAGTTGTTGTCATTCCAATAACATCAGCTTCTTCCAGTATGGCTCGATCATCGCTTTTCTGGATTTCATGTAAACTTTTTGCAAGCCGGTTGTACTTGCAAGAGTGAACTTCAACTTTTTCCCTTATTGTGGTTCGAAAGTCAGCAACCCATCTCCTGCCATGAGGTTAAATCACATACTTAGTTTTCCGTACAATCAACTGCACTCAATGCTGGTCGTTATCACTGCGTTAAGTTCGAATACTCACCGATACAAATTCCATCTTTGATCTGCACGCAACGTGTTTATGTTTGTTAGGTTTCGGGCTGATTCACTTGTCATGGCATCAATTTTTCCGAGCTCGTTCATCACAGCCTGTTGTCGTTTTGTTTTCCCTCCCTTTTGCCTTCCACCATGAAGGTCACCTAGTTTCATCAAGGTCATGTAATTATTTAGAGTTAACAACAAGTTTTATCGATAGAAGTTTGTATGAAGACACCATGACTGGAAGTTTATATTATCATAAATTCCTGTTAGCATATTGCCAACAAAATCGTGGCAACAGAGTTTTTGACAGCTTTTACGTATGAACTTAACATGGGCGTTGTTTTGTGGAAATACTGATGATGCTTATAATATACATGCATTAACAGAATATCTTGTTGTACGACAAACGAACTAAGGTTTCATATAAAAATTGTTAAAATACCCTTAAATATGAATGCGGACATTTTTCTGATAAGTTTTTCCCTTTGTTTTTGTTTTTGCTTTTCTGTTTCTGTCAAGTTGCTACGTAAGAACTTGGCCAACATTTCATCATCTGTGATTGATTAATATAGAAAATATTTCAAGTAAATAATCTTGGCCTTGAAAGCTTTGACGAAAAAGTTGTAGTAAAAGTAATTTCCGTTATACGTGCAAGAAAGCCATAATAATTGAGAGTTGCAGACAGGGTGTACACGCACTGTTTCGACCTGTGAGGTCTCGGTGAGTTGTGCAGTTCAGTGCAGTTGTTGACTGCGGCACTGTGCTAGCTTTTACACTAGCAGGCACACTAATTGTATTGAATTGGGTTTTAGCCTTTAGCACTATCGGTTACCAAGCAGTTCCGTTTGGCCATAGAGCGCTCCACGGTGGTTCGTCTCTGTTATTTGGTACTCAGTATAGGGTACCCAACAGATCGACGTTGACCGAAAGGTGCCACAAAGCGGAAATAAGTGTGCTCGCTAGTGTAAAAGCTAACACAGTTCCGATGAGACCTCACAGGTCGAAACAGTGCGTGTACACACTGTCTGCAGCTCTCAATTTCCATTACTTTTACCAGGTTATACATTTTTCACATAAGATCCCGAAATGTGATTTAGTGACAAAGGTACTCACCTGGCATCCTTTGTTCTTGAAGTAAAGCAGCTTCTTCCTCAATTTCAAGTTCACTATTTTCATTTGTTTCATATGTGTAGTCTGTATTTGAAAACGAGAGTTGGAATTAATATGTCACAGGAACACTACTTACAGATTTTCTCATAATTCAGAGAATAAAAAGACTGGTCCATACCATTGTAAATAGTGTCATGTTTCATACAAAAAAACATGGCAATGTTTAAAATTTATAGACAAGTCTCTTTATTCTTAGAATATTCCACAGGTTATTTGATTCATCTCACTTCTTATTTGTGAATGTTCTTGTAACCACTGCAGAGCATTTTGGTTTTCTGAAACAAATTTTGAATATTAAACATTTGCAAGAAATTGTGTGAGCTGCATACAGATAGCCAACTGTTTCGACCTCTAAGGTCTCATCAGTGCAGCTGGCGTGACTATCATATGACTTTGCCGACCAAACGGTCAAGCAAAGCCTTGTGTTGACCAACATCCTTTGGGCACCAAACCAGGTGCAACCTTACGGAGAAAACAAGGGGGAAACACTATGGCCAAGCAATGCTCAACTGATACTGCCGTCAGGCAAGAAAGTGTGTCATTCCAAACTATTAATATTTGCACACTTTGAACATTTTAGTTACTCAGTTTAGTACTTTCACAGAGAAACTTGTAAAACAAAATTTGAAGTCTACAAACCTGAAACCATAATTGCACAGTTAATTTCCTCGTTGTTAAATCCAAGTTTTGTCAGTTGTTGACAGTTTGGTGGCAAAGCTATATGGTGTAATATTTCTAAAACTATATCTGCAAAGAAAAAGGTTGTTGCTATCCAGAAAAACAACTTATAAAACAAATGCCTGTCGGTGGAGGTTCGATTGATCTCATCTTAACAAACCGATGTTTGCGCATCCAATTAAACAATCTTTGGACATTGAAGGAACCTAAACAATATTGAAGAATATTAAGCAGACGAACTCTTAATTGCTTCGAAGAGATTTACTCACATGTGCGAACAATGGCATCATAGAAATGTTGTAGGTTAAAGTGTTTGGGATGAAGTGTTTGAAAAACATTAGTAATTCTGTTCAAAGCTTCTGCAAATATTTAAGGCACAAAATTTACATTGTTTGCGTGCACTTAAAAATACATACGACTTGCAACAAAATCCTTGTCAAGTTTAAAGTTTCCCATTGATTCCACACCTAGCCACTCCAGAAAAGATTCATTTGCTGAAACATATTTCATGTTGGTAAATTGATCATAAGTTTTATAACAAACAACTCACGGTCACGTGGGCAGCTATCGATTTGATTGTAGAGATGCACAGGAATGACTGGCCAGAGTGTTTCCAAGTTCAGAATTACTTTACTTGAAACTTCCAAAATCTCAATGTTTTCCATCATTTTTTCGATAAGAACTTGCCTTTCCCCTGCCCAATATTTAAGTTATATTCAAACACTTGTAACAAATCGGTATTTATTATTTTGCATATTTGTTGCCTTTTAATTTCCCAAAAGTGCTTTTGTTAAACTTTGTAGCATAGTTGTAACATCGTTTCTTGCTCATTAGTGTGCAATGTAGAAGGTTTTCGTTTTTACATCTTCCACCAACCCTCACGATTCCAGATGGATGGAATGGAACAATTCCTTCGAGAAACTGATCAAGCGCATGGTTTGTGTAACATACAACAAGGATCGGATTCTTCCGTCCCATGTCATTTTTTGTGAGGCTGAGAACGCCATATTTTTTGTTACAATGAATGGAAAAACAATAAAACTTTGAACCTACCCGTTTGTTAGCATCAGTTTCATGATAGTTAAACCAATGTATGTTTTCCCTGTTCCTGGTGGTCCTTGAATAATCGACAATTCATTTGTAAACGCATTGATTAAAGCTTCCCTCTGAGAATCATCAAGTGCTAATTTCTCAGCGGTAGGCCAATTGTTTTTGACCAAAATATCCACTAAGCCTGAAGGAGCTCCTGAAATTGACGTTTATTTTACGATTAAAAAAACAACTTTGTCATCCAAGCTTAACTATTTTTTAATGTTTAGCAATACATTTTTACCTTCAAACTCAGAAGAAAACGTAAAAAGTGCTTTGAATGGGTTGTTTCTAAAGTAAAGTGGTGAGTTTATCCTACTTTGGCATCTCACAAGATATCTCTCCAATGGAATCCTTTCAATTTCTACAGAAATATTATTCCATTAACAATTTGCTAAATAATCCTGAAAATAAGCAATACCTTGAAGACTAGCAAGTACATGACGATATGCCTCAAAGTAAGCTTCTGTTTCAATCATTGTGTACTCCTGCTGCATATCAATATCAGGCACTTTAAAGGTTTCATCAAAAAATGGGTCGAAATCCTTATCAGAAAAATACATCTCATCTAAAAGTAAAGTTTTTTTGTTTCAATCAACAAACTTATCATTGTTGCTGCTTTTGTTTAAAATCACCTTCGCTGCGAATTTTTCCTTCTTGATAAAAATCATCATCCACGGGCGCTGTTATTTCTAAGAGATTGGTGCTGTGAACAAATTCAACATTCAAGTATCCAAAACATAGGTCATTAGGATTTCGTTGTGAAATTGTGGCAAAAAGTAAGTTGTTCTGCAAAGGAAAAGAAGTCAGAAGAGCATTGGAAATGCTCAGAAATGTACCTGAAAGTTGTCAGATGAAAGGCAAATTAAATTCCCAAACATTAATCTTTTGCTACTTTGCCATCGAATGCTACGGAATGGTCTTGAGTCAAAATGTATACGATGCAACATTCCTGAAAACCATTTAATTTTTTATAAAATTGCAGTGATGTAGATTTGCCAGAAATTTACCTCGACCCCCAGGAAAGGAATATTCAACTTTTACTTTGTTGTAAACTTTAACACATTGTTTGTGTTTTCTCTCTCTACTCGCACCCAAATCTGCACAACAGAATTTTGTGAAAAGTTTACCTTTTTACTCCTTTAATCTATTACCAGAAGACAGATGTTCTTGTATTCCATCCCGCAGAGGTCGAACAAAATCTTCTCGCAAAAGTCTAAACTGGACATCCAAATAATGCTCCTGGCTGTTAAAAGTAATTTTTAAACAAACAAAGGACAGAGAAACGAAGAAAATGGTAAGTAAACGTATACTTCCAATGCAATGCCGTTCACACTAAATATTCTCTTTACCTTTGGTAAGCATTGGAAATCAGGTTGGTTCTTATAAAAAGATTTTTAGTTGAGTGAATATCAGACTGTGTAGGAAACACTGGGATTTCTCTAAAATCATCTGGTGGCTTTTCATTGTGCAATGCTCCAGGGTTTTCATAATGTTGTCTTTTAACATAAACGAAGGGATATAATTTTAACATAATCACAGTTAGCGTAGGGAAGAAAACAACAACACATACTTCTTCTGTTTGAGAGTTTCAACTTTGACCGGCGACGTTTCCTCGAACATTTCTTGAACTTCACCAAATATTTGAGAAACATTTTCATGTGATTGAAGATTCAAATTTTTAATTACATTTTCAACAATTAATTTAAGCATGGAAACCTGAAAAAGTAATTGAGCAAATAAGCTTATAATTTTGTTCAGATTATTTTTTAGATAATGCTTTATTTTGTAGACAGATAACACATTGTTTCTACCTGGGTCACATCTGTTGCTATTGCGTCTGTAATTTAGCGCTTTTTAGGGCCCCAGTGCTTCTACCCGAAGTTTAAATTTTAATTTAACTTTGTTGTTTACTTGCCTGCTTTTTTGAGGTCGTTGGCATTTTGTTCATCCATCCTTTCATCACTTGAAGGCAATTAACAACATGAGTGACATCAACATTTCTGAACATTTCAAAAAGTGTTAAAGCTTTAAAAACGGATTTTTGAAAATTTTAAACCTTCCACCACTGCTTATGCCATGCAAAAATGTGGAAGCCTTCTCATGAAAGTTGCAATCCAGCGCAGTTTTTAAAACAAAATTGACAGATTGATGATTTGGAACATCATCTCTGCATATTTTTGCCAATGCACCAAGAATCATTTGGATCATGCCTGTAAACGAGATACGAAGAACTCGATTTGTGGCAAATATAAGTTTGAAGTGTAACTGATTAATTTAAATATTTCATTATTTAATTACAAAAAACGTTTAACTAACACTGTGCAAAATTATTACAAGGGCAAAAAAATTGCTAAAACGTGACTTACCGTCCCTCAAGTTTTGTTTTAGTGTGAGGTAAAACCCTGATGATTCTGTTGATAAACGGATTGCCAAATCACCAGAGGTTATGTCCTCATTGTTAACCATCTCTTCAAGTGCTTTGTATGGAATTGGTTTTGGAATGCTGGAATCATAGCAACAGTGTAACCTCAGTTCTTCTAAAGCCGAATATAAACTAACCATTTCTCATGATTTGCAGATGATGAATAAGAACCTCTCTTATAAGGAGAATACCTTGGGGAGTTTATTGGTGAGTGGAAAACATCTTTTCGACGGCCAACATGAGAAGTTGAACATCCTGGCGAATTCCTATAATTTCAATATAAATATATCAGAAGGATATAGTATAAAGTAATGCAAGTGCAAATTCTACACAGACACCAACCATTTTTTATGATTAGCAGATGATGGGTGCGAACCGCTCTTATGAGGAGAGTATCTTCGTGAACGTGTTGGTGATCTTTTGAAAACTTCCTTATGTTCACGACCGCCAAGATTAGAAGTTGAACATTCTGGCGAATTCCTTTGGATTAATATATTTTGATTATTATATCAACAAACATTAATGCTTGGTATTCCTCTTGTTAATAGATAGATCATGAGTGGTCGAAAGCAACACCCACTTTCTAATAGTGATGAGGCAGTATGACGTATTCGTTCATTGAACTGCTCGTTGTTACAAATGTGTAACCATTGACAAATAATATAACTTTACTTGACGAAAGGATTTTGATAAACTCCACGCTTGATTTGAAAAAAAGTTGATCATCGCGCGGACATCTCGAATCAGGACTAAGTTTCACCTGGGTTGGGTGTAATGTTGGAAGTCTATCTGGGGTCCTGAGTAAATGGGTTCGGGTGAAGTTGGACGATATATATGACTGCCGCCGCTCGCTGTTGCAGTTGGCTTCACTGCTGAAGCAAATGAACGCGCTCCTGCAAATCATATTCAAAATGACTTCGACTCCTACGAATTTTCTCATTGTTTTTCATTCAGTCTTTCAGCAACGCAAAGATTACATATTTAACGAAAAACTGATACATTCCCGTAAAACAACCCTCGAATGATACACAACTTATTTAAAAACAACAAGCAACCCAAAAACATTGCATGAGGTCTTACTAGAAACATTTTCCTCAATCTCTCGTTGTATTCTCCTGCCACGAATTGGAGTCCTTTCATTTCTCTCTCTTGCATCAGACTTGATCTTTGACAGTGCGTTGACAGTTACACGTAAGTTTGTATCCCTTCCTGAAGATATTCTTCGACTCGGAGAAGCAATTCTATTAAATATTGGCCTCTCGACAGATTGACGACAAAGAGGTTTCAATTTCACTCGTCTTGTCATCTTAAATTTAATTCTGCGTAAAACGAAAAATCAACTTGTTAGAAACTGGCGCAGCAATTGCTGGTGACCAATTTAGAAAATAGATGGCTACATTTTGAGCCAAGTAGTTTGGAGGCGGAACTTTCCAGGACGCATGACGAATTGCACTGGAGGTTGGAGCAGTACAGGACATTAGGTGGCCTGCATGGTGTGTGGACCTAAGCAAATCTCATTATAACGAGTTTGCCATCGACTCACACACCAAGTTGCAAGCTGGGTTGGTATCCCGGTGTGGTGAAAAGAATGAAAGCTTAAACTCTGTCTGTACAAATGAAGGATGTCCACTTCTTTTGTCTTGTATTTTCAGTTTCTTTAGACACAAGCTTTAGTGAGTTCCTTTCTCTTTATCTGTACATAAACAATCGTACAGCGAAAAAATCTTTACTTTGCCAACTATATCTTCATATAAAACGATGCGCTGACTTTGTCTTAACTAATTTCACAACCTAGCTGTTGTAAATTGTCGATGCACGTATTACGCAAAGAAGCACATCCTCACAGCGCTATTTAAACCGGTTACTCAACCACCGTGTAGGCAGGTGGAACCAAGCGCGTCACAATTGTTACTCGCGTGACGTAATATTGTTTTTGACATTATTCAGTAAGGAACTATTTTACAGTAGGTACACACACAATATGTACACAATATTATCTGCATACACATTACGTGTTTGCATTTAAACTTGATTCTCGAGTTACTTGACTTACCAGAGAACATTTAGCAAACAATTTAGTTCTGGGAACTAATTTGTTGATTGAAAGTGAGTAGTGTTGAGTCCCTAACTGCATTTTAGTTGGTCATTGTTGTCGAGCTGTAAAGTTTGCTCTGCCAACAACAAACCAACCAAACTATAATGCCTACGTTACATCGATAAAAAACCTGCTATTCGACGAACAAACTTAGCTAAAATTAACTAAACCAGACTAACAGAGGAACTTGACGTGAATTTTCATTGTCTCGGGTAATGTAGAAAATGCACCAACACAATACTTTTGCAACAAGCGAAATAAGTTACCACTAGCCTAAGTGATTATCCGCAATCCACTGCTCCCAAGATTAAACAATCAAATCCACAACCCTTCTCTGCTCTTCTTGAAACTAAAACATTGATGCGTCAGTCGCCACTGACTCTCTCGCATAACGCTTTGACTGATGCGCCTGTTGCCTTTTCGAGACATGAAGAAAGTTGTTTTGATGCAGGAGAACCACCAGCGTGTTAACCAAGGTTTTCGATAAATAAATAAAAAGTACGTCATCCGTAGACATGTATTAAGTAAATATTGTTACTTGCGAACTAAGCTTTTACAAGTATGTACATGCTTGTTTTTGTTAAACTTCTTGCGATTGTTTGTGGAATGAGCAGAAGGCTTGTTGAACAATAGAATGGATAGCAAGGCTTTGTACAAAGACTTTCATAAGGCAGGTTGTTGAGCGTAACACTGGATACACAAGTATTGATTACACAGTGTTTGCTACACATACCATAAATAACGTAACTGTGACATGTATTGGCGTCATCGCTGCTGTGTGGAAATCACTTAACTGTGACCACAAGAGTTAAAGGTCTGGGATACTCAATCTTTTCAATTCGACCATGCGTAACGCGCACCTTTGCTTGTTACGTGACACTACCACGAGCATTGTAAAACAACACATGCAAGTGGTTATTCTGGAACTGAACAATTCGAGGGTGTATCAATGCATTTGGATGTGAATTGTACATACATGCACAATAAACAGACAATAATGATTAACGACTAACCGGTTACGACGTCATAGTGCAGGAAACTGGGACATGCGGTAAAATATAGGTGTGACCAGCGTGCCAAGATGATCCATGTATTCTAGAGTAGAGGTAGCTAGAAATAAATATAGGTTTTTAAGGCAAAACGAAACGTAACAACCCTTTTTGGAGTACGGACTATTCCGATTGTTACATTCGTCATTCACTCTGCTATATCTATGTTTACTATTGTCATTCTTTATGAGCACAATCCGCATATGTTTTTTTCTTAAAAAGCGTTCCGCATCAATTATGAGAGTTTCACAAGAAAGTTTCACAGACACATATGTGCTTGTACTGTGCCTAAAACACAGTGTGTCTCACAATTTACACAAACATGGTTGTGGACGGTTCATACACGCAAATTACTCACAGCAAACCACAGGTTTTCCATCAGAATGACTTCAAAGACTCGCGATTATGCATGTTTTGGTAGGGGGAGTACGTCACATTCAACCGCGTGTTAAAATACTTTCAGCCTACTACAATTTCTTTGAATCACTGTGTCTGTCAAGAATCTAGTGTTGATTTAAGGAAAAATGATTTAAAATGGTTACAAAATCTCAGGTTTTCCATCAGCATGACTTCAAACACGCGCAATTTTGCATCTCAATTTGAGAGCACGGTCCGAATGCAGGCACGCTGGCCAATTTGGGCCCTCAATGTAACTTTCGTTTACCCGCGAATCGTAACCTCACTTGGAAACACAACTTTGTATTTTCGCATGTCCTTAACTTAAACTCCCGTTTTAATACCGCAAAGATTGTTTTGTGTTATCAGTAATCCCATGTATGTCTAAGCAAGATTTTGCAGTAACACTTGCTCCCGGGATAAACTAATAAGGTTTGTTATGGCCAGGGACAAAATTTAGTTGGAACACACTGGTCTAAACCATGGTGTATTTATGTATTTTTTTGCGCACTAAAATTTAAGCATTATCGGTCGGCCCTACATATCGCATTGACTAAAAGCGTGGTGTTAAGTTTCCTTCTCTTGGACAAAAGTCAACAGCGAAACCCAGAGTTGTATGTGAATATCGAACCCATGTTGTATGTGGTCGGACATAATTTTTAGAGATCATTTGTACTTGTTTTTTAACGATAACTTGCAAGCAATGGGTCATCCTGTTTCAACATTACATAGGAAAAGCAACTGTTAATGTAAGCCAAAACTTAATCAATTTCCGGGCCATAGAATTTCCAATAATTTTGCACAGGGCATGCTCAGATCATGCAGGTGAACATTATTTAAGTTAAATACCAACCGGCTCCACAAATATAAAATATCAACAGGAAAGCGAATAAATTATCGCAACTGCAATTTCTACACAGGCACCAACCATTTTTTATGATTCGCAAATGATGAGTGAGTATAACGCTCTAATGAGGAAAGTATCCTCGTGAACGTGTTGATGATCTATTGAAAACGTCCTTATGTTCACGACCGCCAAGAGTAGAAGTTGAACATTCTGGTGAATTCCTATGGATTTGATTATGTCAAGAAACATTAATGGCATTCCCCGAGTTAATAGATAGATCATGAGTGGTCGAAACCTTTAGAAAATAGGTATACAGTCTTCGCAGTCCAGCTGGATCAGCCACTTTTTCCCGACAAGTCGAAGCAAGATTTGAAAAATCAAGCTCCCGGTGAGATTTGAACGCACGACCCTGGACTAACCAGGCTGCAATGCCTGGACAAACCAGAAAAGTGGCTGATCCAGCTAGGCTTCAATGCCTGGGCTACAAAGCCTGTAAAGCTAATATAAACCCGATACGTTAAATGTGATCGCCAAGTAAGGACCAGCGCAGTGAGGCGATCCTGCCAATCATGCGAATCACGTCATTGTATGAAACATTACTGCGTTGATTCCTATCTGTTGTAAATTGTCGAGTCCGGGCTAGCAAGACCTCATATCGCTATTTAAACCGGTTACTCTCCCACCGTGTAGGCGTGTGTAACCAAGCGCGTCACAATTGTTAATCGAGTTACGTAATATTGTTTTGACATAACTCAGTAGGAACTATTCTTCGGTAGGTATAACAGCAACAGTGTAAAGACGTTATTATCTGCAGCTACAGATATATTACGTCTTTGAGTTTAAACTTGATTCTCGAATTGTCTGGCTTGCCACAAGATTTTTGCAAACGATTTAGTTGTGGAGAGTTATTTGATGACTAAAAGTAAGTAGTGTTAAATCCTTTACTGGATTACAGTCGGCCATTGTTACTAAGTTGTAAAGTTTACTTTCCCAACAACAAAACAACCAAACTCATATGCCTACTTTCCAATGACCAAACCCTGGTACAATAACCAAATCCTACTACAATAACCAAAGCCTGCTACAATAACCAAACCCTGCTACAATAACCAAATCCTGCTACAATGACCAAACCCTGGTACAATAACCAAATCCTGCTACAATGACCAAACCCTGCTACAATAACCAAAGCCTGCTACAATAACCAAACCCTGCTACAATAACCAAAGCCTGCTGCAATGACCAAACCCTGCTACAATGACCAAACCCTGCCACAATAACCAAAGCCTGCTACAATAACCAAATCCTGCTACAATGACCAAACCCTGGTACAATAACCAAATCCTGCTATAATGACCAAACCCTGGTACAATAACCAAATCCTGCTACAATGACCAAACCCTGCTACAATAATCAAAGCCTGCTACAATAACCAAACCCTGCTACAATAACCAAATCCTGCTACAATAACCAAACCCTGCTACAATAACCAAAGCTTGCTACAATAACCAAACCCTGCTACAATAACCAAATCCTGCTACAATGACCAAACCCTGGTACAATAACCAAATCCTGCTACAATGACCAAACCCTGGCACAATAACCAAATCCTGCTACAATGACCAAACCCTGCTACAATAACCAAATCCTGCTACAATGACCAAACCCTGCTACAATAACCAAAGCCTGCTACAATAACCAAACCCTGCTACAATAACCAAATCCTGCTACAATGACCAAACCCTGGTACAATAACCAAATCCTGCTACAATGACCAAACCCTGCTACAATAACCAAAGCCTACTACAATGACCAAACCCTGCTACAATAACCAAAGCCTGCTACAATGACCAAACCCTGCTACAATAACCAAAGCCTGCTACAATAACCAAACCCTGCTACAATGAACAAACCCTGCTACAATGACCAAACCCAGCTACAATAACCAAACCCTGCTACAGTGACCAAACCCTGCTACAATGACCAAACCCAGATACAATAACTAAACCCAGCTACAATGAACAAATCCAGCTACATTAACTAAACCCAGCTACAATAACCAAACCCTGCTACAATGACCAAAGCCTGCTACAATGACCAAACCCTGCTAAAATGACCAAACCCAGCTACAATAACCAAACCCAGCTACAATCGAACCATGTTACATGTGGAAATAGTTATTGGAGATCATTTGTAGTTGATTTTTTTTGCGATGCTTTCGATAAATTAGTAGAAGTCCAATTTTCATGTGCAACAATTTAAGCAGCTAATAGAACAAATGAGCAAGAATTTCTCTTATCACAAATAAACGTATACGTAGAATTGTACGAGAACGAACAACTTCTTCGAGCACCCATGCAACATTTCATATTCTTTACCATTGTTAATGACAATATAGTCTGCAGATTATGTCGGCTTTAACTTTTCACCGTCGGTTGAGGTAAATATGTCGTTGTATAAACGACAATGAAAACAATCTTAACGATCGCGACATAATGTTATCAACTGAAGGGTCAAAGTAAATTGATGACAGATACAGGGGAGTTTTCTGGGAGGTGGGTTTGGTTTAAGAGGGCGACTTGTCTGTCAGATTGCAATGCTGTGTTTAGTACAGAAGAAGCTACTATTATTTAGTAGCTTCGTTGCTATGACTAAATTTTTCAAGTTTTGATACCGAGAAAGGCGTATCACGAAACCGATAAATTGCGGGGCAGTATTTGACATAATACATACTTTAAAGCTGATCTTGCAAATATACCTTGACTGTGGGTTTGAAATCAGGCAAATTAATCTTCGAAGTTACGAATGCGACGAGTTACGTGGGGCGGTTTCCTACAGACGCTCGTATTAGCTTTACTTTATCATTTTGAAAAATCTGGGGGCGACTGAAATATTAACTCTACTTAAGATTAGTTTCAAACACTCTTTGTGGCAACACCTGACTCAAAACCCAAATAAAATTACCTGAAACTTACTCAATTTCGCCCAGCAACAACACATGCATATGTACTCACTCAACCGTAAAATTAACCCCCATGCATTACTGATTGCTTCCATTGGCAAAACTTATTTTGGTTCTTGCTCTCCACACATATATTTATATATATTCTTCTGGCATTTAAGTTTCTAAAGTTTTATTCGAAACCAACGTTTTGTCTGCCATCCGGCAGACAATTCTTATCAATTAGTATGCCTGGCAGCAAAAATAGCAGTATATATTTATTTATTTCCACTCGGATTAAATGTATGTACATGGATAACTACGTTGGTCAAATCCAACTCACAATCAAATTAAACAATTATTTACACAAAATGGGCGTTTTACAAGTGGTTACTATAATCACTTTTATATGTGGATGTTACAAATCAAGCCAATAACCAGTACATTATTTACGTCACACAGAGTTGATTATGATGCGCTTCAAAATTCAAAAATGCTATACAAGATTAGAAAAGACAGCAATGGAAAGAAAGATATGTTTCTATGTTTTGGTAAAGATGTTAAGTATAAGGATATATACAATGTATATCATAGGTTTTAGTTTAACGAAGAAATTCAGGGGGAATGTACAAACTATTTGGATCAAAAGCTGATCTTGTTGCTCCGTCCATTTCACCTGCGAGTTCGTTCCCTTCATCTAGCCTATGGGAAGCCCCCCCTACAACCAACCAGAAAATACATAAACATCATGACCATATCTATACCATACAAGTTTTCTGTATATCATCCCAAAAGTTTTAACGACAATATCTCATTTCTTAATCGTTGATCTTGTGTTTTTCTCCTTTTTTTCCCGGAAGACAATGTCACTCGATTCATATTTTGGATTATCTAATACTGGGTTATAAATTGTCTGATAAAAAATTGGTTTGTTTTTGCCTGTATTTACACGAAAAAAGCGCACTTACCCTTGTACAATCTTGTGTTTTTTTTGAATATTTTTCTTCTACGACTAACTTAACAACAGGTATACGTCAATGAAACAAACATATACAATTATCAACAAACCAATATTTTCGTTGCATTCAGGACAACGGCTTCGCTGTGACGCTCCACCACATTCCCCGATGGCGTACACGTGGCCATTCCTACACTTGTACCAGTGACCTTTGCTGAATTTCATCGCTTTCAAAACCATTTTCCGCTCATCTTCCGAAATCCCCAACCCCGAAAAC
This sequence comes from Ascidia mentula, assembly GCF_947561715.1. Taxonomy (NCBI): domain Eukaryota; kingdom Metazoa; phylum Chordata; class Ascidiacea; order Phlebobranchia; family Ascidiidae; genus Ascidia; species Ascidia mentula. The sequence continues at coordinate 14,803,293 of NC_138568.1, read as the reverse complement.
AAGGATGGATTCTAAAGCAAAGAAAAATGACTTTTGAATTTTTGTTTAATTTTTTTACTCAACCACCTTTGACTTCATTTCATCCAAAAGTTTTTTCACTTTATCTTCCTTCAATTGCGAGTATGGAGAAAGATCTTTCAACAAAACATTTTCAATTTCTTCCACCTCGCAATCCCTATTTGTTTAGTACGAGTTGTTATGAGAACGTAGTTGTAACAGACAAAAATTATTTTACAAACTCACTTCAAAATTGGACTGCGTTCAATCGAAGATTTGATTTTGATTAAAACAATCCAATGTTTTAGTCTCGCAAATTCGCGCTGCAAGTCGTCAATTTCTTGTCCAGAAAAGTTGTTTCTTTTGTTTGTTAACCACCTGGAAATTTGGCGACAACCTGCTTCAAATTCTTTCTTCATTCCTGGAAAAATTAGATCCAGAAATGATGGCGGAAAGAACACTCTTGGTCACGTTTTATCACCTTGTAATGTGGAGTTTGTCGATGATAAATATATATTTTTCAGATTTTGCAATAAGCTTGACAAACGACTTAAACCATTGTATTTTACTTCCACCACGTGGACGTCGTTCATCGTTCGAATTCGTCTCTGGAAATTTGAGTTTGCATAAATTTCGTCTGTGATTCATTTGAAGAATGTTCGATACCTCGTTCATTTCGTCAAGGATCTCATCTGCTTGCATTTTGAAGTAAAGTTTGATATTCAAGTCTTTTTTTATTTGTCCTTTCAATTTTCCGACTTCGGAGTTGATATTTTTGTTGTTACCAGCAATTTTTATCTTACATGCGTTAGTTATTCTGTAACAAAAGAAAACTATACTAGAAAAGACTTTCAGCTGGTTTAATACCCGATTTTTGATAAAAAAAGCAACATTTAAAAATTCTTTCAGGAAGATATTAAAATTTAGGCAAATGCTCTATATTTACTCTAGTTGTTTGTTGATGACATTTTTGTATCTCCTCGATTTTTTTATGGGGGTTTTGCATAGTGGGCATTCCTTCAAAGCAATATTCATTTCGTCTGTTTCTTCGTCGTTCATCCATTTATCCAGTCCTTGATATGTGAAAATATGTCCGCACTCCTCAAGCTGTACAAACCTATACAGATAACACAAACAACTGTAAGTTTCTACTGGTTTAACAACAAGTTAAAGTTTGTACCGAACATCTTCTTCGTCCTCATCACCGAAAAATATTTCAGTGACCTTGTCCTTGTCACAAACTCGACAGAGGTCAGGACACGTTTCGCCGCACAAACCAATGCAAGGATGACCACATTTCTTAGTTTTCTTCAAACATATCCTTTGTTACAACAGAGTGAGTACAACCTGTTAAAATACAAACCTGGCATGGTTCGTTGCACGCAGGTCTATCACATGGTCCCGAACACAACTTTGAGCATGAATGATGTTTACACTTCCAACCGCAAACTTCTCTGCATTTTTTTCAAATATTTAGAGATTAACTTCTGACTTAGGTTTAGATCTCGGGTTTTGCAACTGTTGCAATTTATTTAAGTTAAAGCAGAACCGAAAAACATTAGAAACATGTTTGTTAAGTTTAACGTTTATACAAACTGCTATGTTGATGTCAGAACAAATTAAAACTGTATCGACTACTATGTATCAATACTTACATGCAAGGTTTGCAAGGTTCTGAACATATTCTCTTACAGTTGCTGTGCTCGCACAACGTTGTGCATTTTCTGGTGCATGGCGGACAATTCCGTGAGCAAGTAACTTCACAAGTATGCCCGCATATAAGAACCCTCCCACACTTCTGCTTGCATCTCTGGTGCAGACGCCCCTAAAATATATTTGAGAATGTTGTAGTAGGAATCACAATGAGTAATGGAAAGTTACACTTCGTTAAATCAATTGTTTGGTTTAAAACATACTTATCATTTATAGAAAGGAAAAAACAAAACATTCTTAAGTATAGTGACAAAAATATTACTTGAAAGCATGACGAGCACGTTCCCTTGCACTGATGTTCACATTTTAACATCGCTTTGCATTTCTCTTTGCAAAGTCTTGGGTCTGGACTTGACGATGAATGACAGGAAACTTTTATTTTATGTCCACAAGGACTCTCCGCTGAAAAGAATTAAAAGAACTAGATTTTAACGTCTTTTGGATAAATTCGTTACTGAAACAGATACGTCAAGTTTGAAGAAACAAATGTTGCTTCCACTGACTTTTGCCACTGAGATAAAACTAATGATAAAGTACAAATACACGAAAAGTGGATAGAGTTACAATTGATTTTAGACAAGTTTGGGCTCAAATACCCAAGAATCGAAACTTTTATCAGGGAGTTACCCATGACTGAAACCATGCAGTTTGTGGTGCAAAATCTCCCACATGAATTCATGCAATTGTGGCCACATTCCAATGTTTTGGTGCAAGGCATTTTACAAAGGAATGTGTGTGGATCTTGATGACAAGGCACTTCCTGTTCATGTTTGCACCAGGGAATCACCTGCAATATAATCGAATAAATATTAAAAAATCCTCTGTAAATTATCAAAGATGAAATATTTAGTTTTTTATTTCTTGCGCTTGGGAATCTTTAAATTGTTTCAAGTGCTTCGCAAATATTGTCGCAAAGAATTAAAAAAAACGATTTCAATACCTTTATCACAGAAACTTTGCACTCTCCACAATCCTCGTGACACTTTAAAGGACATATATGACCTTGAGGACACTTTTTAACACATGGTTTTCTGCACTTATGCTTGTAATGTTCCGCATCAACAGGATGACAACTCCTCGGACAACTATGTCCACACTGAAGTCTCACCCCACATACTTTGTCACATCCACCTGGAGTAGAAGCTCGGTAACAAAACCTAGTTTGTTTGAATTCACGTAACGACCTTCAGGTACTTTGTTGAAGTCTGTAGCAAATGAGGCCTTAGTAACATGACCAGGATGGTTTCTACAACAAAGCGGGAGCGATTTTCCGAACTGTCCGTGTACTTTTAAGGCATCCACTATTTTTCGCCAAAGAGGACTTTTTTCTCGGAGAATCTTTTCAAAAAATCCATCCATAAAATTTGATACATAACATTTCTATGACAATTTACCGTGAAATTTCCAATGCAATACAAACCCATCTTTGCTCGTGAGAGAGCGACGCACACGCGGTTTTTAACCTTCAGGAATCCGATGTTTTGCTGAAGGAAACAATTTATTTGCTTCTTACCAAAAACTTTCAACAATTTCCAACCTCGTCGTTGCTTCGGACGAGAGAAAGAAGAATGACGTCATTTTCCTCTCCTTGAAAATTATCTACTGCAGTCACACGGACACCCTGGTAAAGTTTCTTCTCCATAACGCGCTTGAAAGCGAATAGTTGACCTGGAAAGTCATATTTGACGTCACCAATGTCTATATCACAATCACCGCTGTACCCGTGTAAGCCGTGAGTATCGTGATTTGCTCTGGTTTGTAACCTTGACATAAAAGGTACTGACAAAGTGCAACCATGTAGTCTGCCTCGTGCTGGTTTGTCTGATAAAATATTTGTTATCGAATAAAAGATCCTTGTGAAGAAACAACCAACTCGGCTTACCTTGCTTTTGCTGTCAGAAACACTTTCCTCGGGTTGTTCGTGAGTTACGAAAAATACATTTTTGGAAATTCCCCGAATGTTTTCGTATTTTTCCACACTGCAGTGGTCAATCAAGTCTGAATAAATGTTAATTCGAAGCAAGTCAGCGATTCTTGGTCGCATTCTATGTTGAACCTTCAGTTTTGTGTACGGTAATCCATTTTTTATCTAAAAAATAATTGGCATTACATGTTGTGAAGTTCATAACATTAACTATGGTTACCATTCGTTCGAACAAGGAAACGTCCAAGTTGAATTTTACAGCAAGTTCGTGAACGGTCGGTGAAGGTCTGAGTTGTTGATGGTCGCCGATCAGTATCAGATGTTCGGTTGATTTGGGCATTGTTGTAACAATATGAGCTTCTAGAACCTCAGCAGCTTCTTCAACGATCACAATTTTTACCTGAATAACCGGTATTATTGGCGTAACATCTTCAACACTTACGCTGCTGCCAAATTGCTTACGGGTAAGTTTCGAATAATGTCACGGTACTTTGCTGCACCAGTTGTTGTCATTCCAATAACATCAGCTTCTTCCAGTATGGCGCGATCGTCGCTTTTCTGGATTTCATGTAAACTTTTTGCAAGCCGGTTGTACTTGCAAGAGTGAACTTCAACTTTTTCCCTTATTGTGGTTCGAAAGTCAGCAACCCATCTCCTGCCATGAGGTTAAATCACATACTTAGTTTTCCGTACAATCAACTGCACTCAATGCTTGTCGTTATCACTGCGTTAAGTTCGAATACTCACCGATACAAATTCCATCTTTGATCTGCACTCAACGTGTTTATGTTTGTTAGGTTTCGGGCTGATCCACTTGTCATGGCATCAATTTTTCCGAGCTCGTTCATCACAGCCTGTTGTCGTTTTGTTTTCCCGCCCTTTTGCCTTCCACCATGAAGGTCACCTAGTTTCATCAAGGTCATCTATTTATTTAGAGTTAACAACAAGTTTTGTCGATAGAAATTTGTATGAAGACACCATGACTGGAAGTTTATATTATCATAAATTCCTGTTAGCATATTGCCGACAAAATCGTGGCAACAGAGTTTTTGACAGCTTTTACGTATAAACTTAACATGGGCGTTGTTTTGTGAAAATACTGATGATGCTTATAATATACATGCATTTACAGAATATCTTGTTGTACGACAAACGATATTAGGTTTCATATGAAAATTGTTAAAATACCCTTAAATATGAACGCGGACATTTTTCTGATAAGTTTTTCTCTTCGTTTTTGCTTTTCTGTTTCTGTCAAGTCGCTACGTAAGAACTTGGCCAACATTTCATCATCTGTGATTGATTAATATAGAAAATATTTCAAGTAAGTAATCTTGGCCTTGAAAGCTTTGACGAAGAAGTTGTCGTAAAAGTAATTTCCGTTATATGTGCAAGAAAGCCACAATAATTGAGAGCTGCCGACCTGTGAGGTCTCATCAGTGCATGTTGTTGACTGTGACACTGTGTTAGCTTTTACACTAGCGGCACACTAATTGTATTGAATTGGGTTTTAGCCTTTAGCACTCTCGATTACCAAGCAGTTCCGTTTGGCCATAGTGCGCTCCACGGTGGTTCGTCTCTGTTGTTTGGTACTCAGTATAGGGTACCCAACGGATCGACGTTGACCGAAAGGTGCCACAAAGTGGAAATCAGTGTGCCCGCTAGTGTAAAAGCTAGCACAGTGCCACAGTCAACAGCTGCTCCGATGAGACCTCACAGGTCGAAACAGTGCGTGTACACACCCTGTCTGCAGCTCTCAATTTCCATTACTTTTACCAAGTTTTACATTTTTTACATAAGATCCTGAAATGCGATTTAGTGACAAAGATACTCACCTGGCATCCTTTGTTCTTGAAGTAAAGCAGCTTCTTCCTCAATTTCAAGTTCACTATTTTCATTTGTTTCGTATGTGTAGTCTGTATTTAAAAACGAAAGTTAAAATTAATATGTCACAGGAATACTACTTACGGATTTTCTCATAATTCTGAGAATAAAGAGACTGGTCCATACCATTGTAAATATTGTCATGTTTCATACAAAAAAAACATTTCGGCAAGAACTTATGCCATCATCTTGCCGAATTTCTTTTTTAGTATGAAACATGGCATTGTTTACAATGTATAGACAAGTCTCTTTATTCTTGGAATATTCCACAGTTTATTTGAATCATCTCACTTCTTATTTGTGAATGTTCTTGTAACCACTGCAGAGGACTTTGGTTTTCTGAAATTAATTTTGAATATTAAACATTTGCAAGAAATTGTGTAAGCTGCATAACGATAGCCAACTGTTTCGACCTCTAAGGTCTCATCAGTGCAGCTGGCGTGACTATCAGAGGACTTTGCCGAACAAACGGTCAAGCAAAGATTTTCACTTTGTGGTGACTATACAATCACCGTCATCCGTTGGGCACCAAACTAGGTGCAACCTTACGGAGAACACAAGGTGGAAACACTATGGCCAAGCAATGCCCAACTAATACCGTCGTCAGATTACAGGCAAGAAAGTTTGTCATTTCAAACTATTAACATTTACACACTTTGAACATTTTAGTTACTCAGTTTAGCACTTTCACAGAGAAACTTGTAAAACAAATTTTGAAGTCTACGAACCTGAAACCATAATTGCACAGTTAATTTCCTCTTTGTTAAATCCAAGTTTTGTCAGTTGTTGACAGTTTGGTGGTAAAGCTATATGGTGTAATATTTCTAAAACTATATCTGCAAAGAAAAAAGTTGTTGCTATCCAGAAATACAACTTATAAAACAAATGCCTGTCGGTGGAGGTTCGATTGATCTCATCTTAACAAACCGATGTTTGCGCATCCAATTAAACAATCTTTGGACATTGAAGGAACCTAAACAATATTGAAGAACAATAAGCGGACGAACCCTTAACTGCTTCGAAGAGATTTACTCACATGTGCGAACAATGGCATCATAGAAATGTTGTAGGTTAAAGTGTTTGGGATGAAGTGTTTGAAAAACATTTGTAATTCTGTTCAAAGCTTCTGAAAATATTTAGGGCAAAAAATTTACATTGTTTGCGTGCACTTAAAAATACATACGACTTGCAACAAAATCCTTGTTAAGTTTAAAGTTTCCCATTGATTCCACACCTAGCCACTCCAGAAAAGATTTATTTGCTGAAGCATATTTCACGTTGGTAAATTCATCTTAAGTTTTATAACGAACAACTCACGGTCACGTGGGCAGCAATCAATTTGATTGTAGAGATGCACAGGAATGACTGGCCAGAGTGTTTCCAAGTTCAGAATTACTTTACTTGAAACTTCCAAAATCTCAATGTTTTCCATCATTTTTTCGATAAGAACTTGCCTTTCCCCTGCCCAATATTTAAGTTATATTCAAACACTTGTAACAAATCGGTATTTATTATTTTGTATATTTGTTGCCTTTTAATTTCCCAAAAGTGCTTTTGTTAAACTTTGTAGCATAGTTGTAACATCTTTTCTTGCTCATTAGTGTGCAATGTAGAAGGTTTTCGTTTTTACATCTTCCACCAACCCTCACGATTCCAGATGGATGGAATGGAACGATTCCTTCGAGAAACTGATCTAGTGCATGGTTTGTGTAACATACAACAAGGATCGGATTCTTCCGTCCCATGTCATTTTTTGTGAGGCTGAGAACGCCATATTTTTTGTTACAAAGAATGGAAAAACAATAAAACTTTGAGCCTACCCGTTTGTTAGCATCAGTTTCATGATAGTTAAACCAATGTAGGTTTTCCCTGTTCCTGGTGGTCCTTGAATAATCGACAATTCATTTGTAAACGCATTGATTAAAGCTCTCCTCTGAGAATCATCAAGTGCTAATTCCTCAGCGGTAGGCCAATGGTTTTTAACCAAAATATCCACAAAGCCAGAAGGAGCTCCTGAAATTGACGTTTATTTTACGATTAAAAAAACAACTTGTCACCCAAACAGTAAGCTTAACTATTTTTTAATGTTTAGCAATACATTTTTACCTTCAAACTCAGAAGAAAACGTAAAAAGTGCTTTGAATGGGTTGTTTCTAAAGTAAAGTGGTGAGTTTATCCTTTTTTGGCATCTCACAAGATATCTCTCTAATGGAACCCTTTCAATTTCTGCAGAAATATTATTCCATAAACAATTTGCAAAATAGCACTATTGGGTCCCAAACAGTTGTTTTGGCCATAGTGCGCTCCACGTGGTTCGTCTGTGTTGATTGGTACCTAGTTTGGTACCCAACATATCGACGATTGACCGAAAGGTACCACAAAGTGGAAATCTGTGTGCCTGCTAGTCTACCAGCTAGCACAGTGCCACATCAACAGCTGCACTGATGAGACCTTACAGGTCGAAACAGTGCGTGTATACACCCTGTCTGCAGGTCTAATTTGCAAAATAATCCTGAAAGTAAGCAATACCTTGAAGACCAGCAAGTACGTGACGATATGCCTCAAAGTAGGCTTCGGTTTCAATCATTGTGTACTCCTGCTGCATATCAATATCAGGCACTTTAAAGGATTCGTCAAAAAATGGGTCGAAATCCTCGTCAGAAAAATACATCTCATCTAAAAGTTTTTTGTTTCAATCAACAAACTTTTCATGGTTGCTGCTATTGTTTAAAATCACCTTCGCTGCGAATTTTACCTTCTTGATAAAAATCATCATCCACGGGCGCTGTTATTTCTAAGAGATTGGTGCTGTGAACAAATTCAACATTCAAGTATCCAAAACATAGGTCATTAGGATTTCGTTGTGAAATTGTGGCAAAAAGTAAGTTGTTCTGCAAAGAAAAAGAAGTCAGAAGAGCATTGGAAATGCTCAGAAATGTACCTGAAAGTTGTCAGATGAAAGGCAAATTAAATTCCCAAACATTAGTCTTTTGCTACTTTGCCATCGAATGCTACGGAATGGTCTTGAGTCAAAATGTATACGATGCAACATTCCTGAAAACCATTTAAATTTTTATAAAATTGCAGTGATGTAGATTTGCCAGAAATTTACCTCGACCCCCAGGAAAGGAATATTCAACTTTTACTTTGTTGTAAACTTTAACACATTGTTTGTGTTTTCTCTCTCTACTCGCACCCAAATCTGCACAACAGAATTTTGTTAAAAACTTACCTTTTTACTCCTTTAATCTATTACCAGAAGACAGATGTTCTTGTATTCCATCCCGCAGAGGTCGAACAAAATCTTCTCGCAAAAGTCTAAACTGGACATCCAAATAATGCTCCTGGCTGTTAAAAGTAATTTTTGAACAAACAAAGGACAGAGAACCGAAGAAAATGGTAAGTAAACGTATACTTCCAATGCAATGACGTTCACACTAAATATTCTCTTTACCTTTGGTAAGCATTGGAAATCAGGTTGGTTCTTATAAAAAGATTTTTTGTTGAGTGAATATCAGACTGTGTAGGAAACACTGGGATTTCTCTAAAATCATCTGGTGGCTTTTCATTGTGCAATGCTCCAGGGTTTTCGTAATGTTGTCTTTTAACATAAACGAAGGGATATAATTTTAACATAATCACAGTTAGTGTAGGGAAGAAAACAACAAAACATACTTCTTCTGTTTGAGAGTTTCAACTTTGACCGGCGACGTTTCCTCGAACATTTCTTGAACTTCACCAAATATTTGAGAAACATTTTCTTGTGATTGGAGATTCAAATTTTTAATTACATTTTCAACAATTAATTTAAGCATGGAAACCTGAAAAAGTAATTGAGCAAATAAGCCCAGAATTTTGTTTAGATTATTTTTTAGATAATGCTTTATTTTGTAGACAGATAACACACTGTTTCTACCTGGGTCACATCTGTTGCTATTGCGTCTGTAATTTAGCGCTTTTTAGGGCCCCAGTACTTCCACCCGAAGTTTAAATTTTAATTTAACTTTGTTGTTTACTTGCCTGCTTTTTTGAAGTCGTTGGCATTTTGTTCATCCATCCTTTCATCACTTGAAGGCAATTAACAACATGAGTGACATCAACAATTCTGAACATTTCAAAAAGTGTTAAAGCTTTAAAAACGGATTTTTTGAAAACTTTATACCTTCCACCACTGCTTATGCCATGCAAAAATGTGGAAGCCTTCTCGTGAAAGTTGCAATCCAGTGCAGTTTTTAAAACAAAATTAACCGATTGATTTGGAACATCATCTCTGCATATTTTTGCCAAAGCACCAAGAATCATTTGGATCATGCCTAAACGAGATACGAAGAACTCACTTGTGGCAAATATAAGTTTAAAGTACAACTGTTTAATTTAAATATTTCATTATTTCATTACTAAAAACGTGTAACTACCACATGGCAAATTTGTTACAAGGACGAAAAAATGCCTAAAACATGACTTACCGTCGCTCAAGTTTTGTTTTAGTGTGAGGTAAATCCCTGATGATTCTGTTGATAAACGGATTGCCAAATCACTAGAGGTTATGTCCTCATTGTTAACCATCTCTTCAAGTGCTTCGTATGGAATTGGTTTTGGAATGCTGGAATCATAGCAACAGTATAACCTCAGTCCTTCTAAAGCCGAATATAAACTAACCATTTCTCATGATTTGCAGATGATGAGTAAGAACCTCTCTTATAAGGAGAATATCTTGGGGAGTGGAAAACTTCTTTTCGACGGCCAACATGAGAAGTTGAACATCCTGGTGAATTCCTATAATTTCAATATAAATATATCAGAAGGATATAGTATAAAGTAATGCAAGTGCAAATTCTACACAGACACCAACCATTTTTTATGATTAGCAGATGATGGGTGCGAACCGCTCTTATGAGGAGAGTATCTTCGTGAACGTGTTGGTGATTTGTTGAAAACTTCCTTATGTTCACGACTGCCAAGATTAGAAGTTGAACATTCTGGCGAATTCCTTCGGATTAAAATATTTTGATTATTATATCAACAAACATTAATGCTTGGTATTCCTCGTGTTAATAGATAGATCATGAGTGGTCGAAAGCAACACCCACTTTCTAATAGTGATGAGGCAGTATGACGTGATGTGGTGGTGAGGGGTCGCCACTTAAATTCTCACTGCACTCATCACATCACTTAAAAAGTTTTGTGGTAACTTGAATTACATAGAAATCAACCACGGACAACAAGAAAACGGCATACGAGTATGTTGGGTGCAAGTCCTATTGGAAAACACTGACGGACTCGTGTTCGTTCATTTAACTGCTCGTTGTTACAAATGTGTAACCATTGACAAATAATATAACTTTACTTGGCGAAAGGATTTTGATAAGCTCCACGCTTGATTTGAAAAAAAGTTGTTCATTTTGCATTTCGTAATCCGGATTTTCATGTACTTTTTTCACTTTAACTTTGCATTCGTTCACCAAATCGCACTTAAGTTACGTTTGTTTATGACAACTACTGATAGCTATATTCTTTCCTCACTATTGTTTCCTCTGTCACATGGGCAGCATCGGATCACTAAGCACTATTATTGTTCGGCACATGTGCTTGTGACCAATGGTTTTGGGTAAACATAAGGTTAGAAATACGCGATACAGAGCTTTCGCGGTCTTAGTGTTACAAAGATATCTTATCCGTGTTCAATCAGGGTAATTCTGCTTCCAACTAATTGCGAATGCTTATAGGCCTTGAAACAATCATCGCGCGGACATCTCGAATCAGGATTAAGTTTCACCTGGGTTGGGTGTAATGTTGGAAGTCTATCTGGGGTCCTGAGTAAACGGGTCCTGGTGAAGTTGGACGATATATATGACTGTCGCTGATCGCAGTTGCAGTTGGCTTCACTGCTGAAGCAAATGAGCGCGCTCCTGCAAATCATATTCAAAATGACTTCGACTCCTACGAATTTTATCATTGTTTTTCATTCAGTCTTTCAGCAACGCAAAGATTACATACTTAACAAAAAACTGATACAATCCTGTAAAACAACCCTCGAATGGTACACAACTTATTTAAAAACAACAAGCAACCCAAAAACATTGCATGAGGTCTTACTAGAAACATTTTCCTCAATCTCTCGTTGTATTCTCCTGCCACGAATTGGAGTCCTTTCATTTCTCTCTCTTGCATCAGACTTGATCTTTGACAGTGCGTTGACAGTTACACGTAAGTTTGTATCCCTTCCAGAAGATATTCTTCGACTCGGAGAAGCAACTCTATTAAAAATTGGCCTCTCGACAGATTGACGACGAAGAGGTTTCAATTTCACTCGTCTTGTCATCTTAAATTTAATTCTGCGTGAAACGAAAAATCAATTCTTAGAAACTGGCGCAGCAATTGCTGATGACCAATTTAGAAAATAGATGGCTACATATTGAGCCAAGTAGTTTGGAGGCGGAACTTTCCAGGACGCAGGACGAATTGCACTGGAGGTTGGAGCAGTACAGGACATTAGGTGGCCTGCATGGTGTGTAGACCTAAGCAATTCTCATTATAACGAGTTTGCCATCGACTCACACACCAAGTTGGAAGCTGGGCTCGTATCCCGGTGTGGTGAAAAGAATGAAAGCTTAAACTCTGTCTGTACAAATGAAGGATGTCCACTTCTTTTGTCTTGTGTTTTTAGTTTATTTTGACACAAGCTTTAGTGAGGTCCTTTCTCTTTATCAGTACATAAACAATCGTACAGCGTAAAAATCTTTACTTTGCCAACTATATCTTTATACAAAACGATGCGCTGACTTTGTCGTAACTAAATTCACCACCTCGCTGTTGTAAATTGTCGATGCACGTATTACGCAAAGAAGCACATCCTCACAGCGCTATTTAAACCGGTTACTCACCCACCGTGTAGGCAGGTGGAACCAAGCGCGTCACAATTGTTAGTCGCATGACGTAATATTGTTTTTGACATTATTCAGTAAGGAACTATTTTACGGTAGGTACACACACAATATGTACACAATATTATCTGCATGCACATTACGTGTTTGAATTTAAACTTGATTCTCGAATTACTTGGCTTACCAGAAAACATTTAGCAAACAATTTAGTTCTGGGAACTTATTTGTTGATTGAAAGTGAGTAGTGTTGAATCCCTAACTGCATTTTAGTTGGCCATTGTTGTAGAGCTGTAAAGTTTGCTCTGCCAACAACAAACCAACCAAACTATAATGCCTGCGTTACATCGACAAAAAAACCTGCTATTCAACGAACAAGCTTAGCTACAATTAACTAAACCAGACTAACAAAGGAACTTGACGTGAATTTTCATTGTCTCGGGTAATGTAGAAAATGCACCAACACAATACGTTTGCAACAAGCGAAATAAGGTAACACTAGCATAAGTGATTATCCGCAATCCATTGTCATCAAGATTAAACAATCAAATCCACAACCCATCTCTGCTCTTCTCTAAACTAAAACTTTGATGCGTCAGTCGCCACTGACTTTCTCACATGACGCTTTGACGTCACTGGTGCGTCTGTTGCCATACACAAAGAAAGTAGTTTTGATGCAGGGGAACCACCAGCGCGTTAACCAAGGTTTTCGATAAATACAAAAAAGTACGTCATCCGTAGACCTGTATTAAAGTAAATATTGTTATTTTCGAACTAGGCTTTCACAAGTATGTACATGTTTGTTATTAAACTTCTTGCGATTGTTTGTGGAATGGGCAGATTGGTTGTTAAACAATAGTATGGAAAGCAAGGCTTTGTATAAGGCAGGTGAATAAGCGTAACACTGCACACACAACTATTGATTACACAGATAAACACCTAGAGTTTGCTACACATACCATAAATCACATGACTGTAACATGAATGGGAGTCATCGCTGCTGTGCAGAAATCACTTAAGCGTGACCATAACAGTTAGGTCTGGGACACCCAATTGTTGCACACCACATGCAACTGGTTATTCTAGAACTGAGCAATTTGAGGGTGTAACCATGCATTCGGATGTGAATTGTACATACCTGCACAATAAACAGACAATATTGATTAACGACTAACTGGTTACGACGTCATAGTGCAGGAAACTGGGACATGCGGTAAAATAAAAGTGTGACCAGCGTTCCAAAATGATACATGCATTCCAAAACGATAGCTAGAAAAAAAAATACATTTTCAAGGCAAAACGAAACGTAACAACCCTTTTTGGAGTACAGACTATTCCGATTGTTACATTCGTCATTCACTCTGCTATATCTATGTTTACTATTGTCATTCTTTACAAGCAGAATCCAAATATGTTTTTTCTTAAAAAGCGTTCCGCATCAATTATCACAATTTCACAAGAAAGTTTCACACATACGTATGTGTTTGTATTGTGCCTAAAACACAGAGCGTCTCACAATTTACACAAACATTGTTGTGGAAGGTTCATTTCATACACGCAAATTACTCGCAGCAAACCACAGGTTTTCCATCAGAATGACTTCAAACACTCGCGATTATGCATGTTTTGGTAGGGGGGGTATGTCACATTCAACCACGTGCTAAAATACTTTCCGTCCACATCAATTTTTTTGAATCTATGTGTCTGTCAAGAATCTAGTGTTGATTTCCGGAAAAATGATTAAAAATGGTTACAAAATCTCAGGTTTTCCATCAGCATGACTTCAAACACGCGCAATTTTGCATCTCAATTTGAGAGCATGGTCCAAATGCAGACACGCTAGCCAATTTGGGCCCTCACTGTAACTTTCGTTTACCGGCGAATCGTTACCTCGCTTGGAAACATAACTTTTTATTTTCGCATGTCCTTAACTTAAACTCCCGTTTTAATACCGCAAAGATTGTTTTGTGTTATCGGTAATCCCATATGTATGCATGAGCAAGATTTTACAGTAACACTTGCTCCCGGGATAAACTAATACGGTTTGTTATGGCCAGCGGCAAAGTTTAGTTGGAACAAACTGGTCTAAACCATGGTGTATTTATGTATTTTTTTGCGCACTAAAATTTAAGCATTATCGGTCGGCCCTGCATATCGCATTGACTAAAAGCGAGGCTGGACTAACCAGGTTGCAATGCCTGGACTAACCAGAAAAGTGGCTGAACCAGCTAGGCTTCAATGCCTGGGCTACAAAGCCTGTAAAGCTAATATAAACCCGATACGTTGAATGTAATCGCCAAGTAAGGACCAGCGCAGTGAGGCGATTCTGCCAATCATGCGAATCACGTCATTGTATGAAACATTACTGCGTTGATTCCTATCTGTTGTAAATTGTCGAGTCCGGGCTATAGCAAGACCTCATATCGCTATTTAAACCGGTTACTCTCCCACCGTGTAGGCGTGTGTAACCAAGCGCGTCACAATTGTAAATCGAGTACAGCAACAGTATAAACACATTATTATCTGCAGCTACAGATATATTACGTCTTTGAGTTTAAATTTAAACCGCGAATCGTCTGGCTTGCCACAAGATTTTTGCAAACGATTTAGTTGTGGAGAGTTATTTGATGACTAAAAGTAAGTAGTGTTAAATCCTTTACTGGATTACAGTCGGCCATTGTTGCTAAGTTGTAAAGTTTACTTTCCCAACAAGAAAACAATCAAACTCATATGCTTACTTTCCAATGACCAAACCATGCTACAATAACCAAACCCTGCCACAATGACCAAACCATGCTACATTGACCAAACCCTGCTACATTGACCAAACCCTGCTACAATCGAACCATGTTATATGTGGAAATAGTTATTGGAGATCATTTGTAGTTGTTTTTTTGCGATGTTTTCGATAAATTGGTAGAAGTCCAATTTTCATGTGCAACAATTTAAGCAGCTAATAGAACAAATGAGCAAGTATTTCTCTTATCACAAATAACCGTATACGTAGGATTGTACGAGAACGAACAACTTCTTCGAGCACCCATGCAATATTTCATATTCTTTACCATTGTTAATGACAATATAGTCTGCAGATTATGTCGGCTTTAACTTTTAAACGTCAGTTGAGGTAAATATGTCGCTGTATAAACGACAATGAAAACAATCTTAACGATCGCGACATAATGTGATCAACTGATGTGTCAACGTAAATTGATGACAGATACAGGGGAGTTTTCTGGGTGGTGGGTTTGGTGTAAGAGAAGGCGACTGATCTGTCAGATTGCAATGCTGTGTATAGTACAGATGATATCATTTGGTATACCAAAGCTATAGCTTCGTTGCGATGGCTAAAGTTTTCAATTTTCATGGGCGTGATTATATTGTGACGTCATAATTTGTTACTATACCGCCAAAAAGTAAAACTGTCTCTGAATTTCAACGCTTGAGGCGTATTGGCCGTAAGGACAGTGCTAACGATAATAACGTAACAAGATAGGCGTATTACGAAAACGACAAATAGCGGGGCAGTATTTGACATAAAACATACTGCAAAGCTGACCTTGCAAATATACCTTGATTGTGGGTTTGAAATAAGGAAAATTAATCTTCGAAGTTACAAATGTGACGAGTTACGTGGCGCTGCTGTTACCTACAGACGCGCGTATTAGCTTTACTTTATTTTTTTAGGGCGCCTCCCCTTGGCCTTTTTTTTTAGGGCGCCTCCCCTTGGCCTTCCAGGACTACGCGCATATTACTGAAATATTGACTCTACTCAAGATTGGTCTCAAACACTCTTTGATGCAACACTTGACCCAAAACCTCACCAAAATTACCCGAAACTGGCTCAAATTCGCCCAAGCAACAACACATGCATAGGTATTCACTCGAACGTAAAATTAACCCACATGCATTACTGATTGCTTCCATTGGCGAAACCTATATTATAAGCGCTCCCGATACATGAATTTATTTATTTCTACACGAATTAAATGTATGTACATGGATTACAGCGTTCGTCAAATCCAACTTCAACTTACACAGTTGTTTACACAAAATGGGCGTTTTACATGTAGATGTTACTATTCATGTCAATAACCAGTAGATTGTTGACGTCACACAGAGTTGATTATAATGCGCTACAAAACTTAAAAAATGCAATACAGGATCAGAAAAGACAGAAATGAAAAGAAAGATATGTTAAGTATAAGGATATATACAATGCATATCATAGGTTATAGTTTAACGAAGAAGTTCAGGGGGAATGTACAAACTATTTGGATCAAAAGCTGAACTTGTTGCTCCGTCCATTTCACCGGCGAGTTCGTTCCCTTCATCTAGCCTATGGGAAGCCCCCCCTACAACCAACCAGAAAATACATAAACATCATGACCATATCTATACCATACAAGTTTTCTGTATATCATCCCAAAAGTTTTAATGACAATATCTCATTCCTTAATCGTTGATCTTGTGTTTTTCTTCTTATTTTCCCGATAGACAATGTCACTCGATTCATATTTTGGATTATCTAATACTGGGTTATAAGTTGTCTGATAAAAAATTGGTTTGTTTTAGCCTGTATTTACACGAAAAAAACGCACTTACCCTTGTACAATTTTGTGTTTTAAATATTTTTCTTCTACGACTAACTTAAGAACAGGTATACGTCAATGAAACAAACATATATAATTATCAACAAACCTATATTTTCGTTGCATTCAGGACAACGGCTTCGCTGTGACGCTCCACCACATTCCCCGATTGCGTACACGTGGCCATTCCTACACTTGTACCAGTGTCCTTTGCTGAATTTCATCGCTTTCAAAACCATTTTCCGCTCATCTTCCGAAATTCCCAACCCCGAAAACAAGGATGGATTCTAAAACAAAGAAAAATGACTTTTGAATTTTTGTTTAATTTTTTACTCCACCACCTTTGACTTGATTTCATCCAGAACTTTTTTGACTTTATCTTCCTTCAATTGCGAGTAGGGAAAAAGATCTTTCAACAAAACATTTTCAAGTTCTTCAACCTCCTTGCAATCCCTAGTTGTTTAGTACGAGTTGTTATGAGAACGTAGTTGTAACAGACCAAAATTATTTTACAAACTCACTTCAAAATTGGACTTCGTTCAATCGAAGATTTGACTTTGATCAAAACAATCCAATGTTTTAACCTCGCAAATTCGCGCTCCAAGTCGTCAATTTCTTGTCCAGAAAAGTTGTTTCTTTTGTTTGTTAACCACCTGGAAATTTGACGAGAACCTGCTTCAAATTCTTTCTTCATTCCTGGGAAAATTAGATCAAGTAATGATGGCGGAAAGATCACTCTTGGTCACGTTATATCACCTTGTAATGTGGAGTTTGTCGGTGATAAATATATATTTTTCAGATTTTGCAATAAGCTTGACAAACGACTTAAACCAGTGTATTTCACTTCCACCACGTGGACGTCGTTCATCGTTCGAATTCGTCTCTGGAAATTTGAGTTTGCATAAATTTCGACTGTGATTCATTTGCAGAATGTTCGATACCTCGTTGATTTCGTCAAGGATCTCTTCTGCTTGCATTTTGAAGTAAAGTTTGATATTTAAGTCTTTTTTTATTTGTCCTTTCAACTTTCCGATTTCGGAGCTGATATTTTTGTTGTTACCAACAATTTTCTTCTTACATGCGTTAGTTATTCTGTGATAAAAAAAACTTACAAAAGACTTTCAACTGATTTAACCCCCGATTTTAGGAACAAAGCAACATTTAAAAAGTTCTTTTGGGAAAAGAAAATTTTTTTTGGATAGGTAGAATTCTGTAAAACACAAGCATCCTCCATAATTGTAAATTTTAAAGCTAGTTTTTCATTTTCCACTAAAACCTGGTTAAAATTTAAGCAAATGCTCTCTATTTACCCTAGTTGTTTGTTGATGACATTTTTGTATCTCCTCGACTTTTTTATGGGGGTTTTGCATCGTGGACATTCCTTCGAAGCAATATTCATTTCGTCTGTTTCTTCGTCGTTCATCCATTTATCCAGTCCTTGATATGTGAAAATATGTCCGCACTCCTCAAGCTGTACAAACCTATACAGATAACACAAACAACTGTAAGTTTCTACTGGTTTAAATAACAAGTTAAAGTTTGTACCGAACATCTTCTTCGTCCTCATCACCGAAAAATATTTCAGTGACCTTGTCCTTGTCACAAACTCGACAGAGGTCAGGACACGTTTCGCCGCACAAACCAATACAAGGATGACCACATTGCTTAGTTTTCTTCAAACATTTCCTTTGTTACAACAGAGTGAGCACAACCTGTTAAAATACAAACCTGGCATGGTTCGTTGCACGGAGGTCTATCACATGGTCTCGAACACAGCTTTGAGCATGAATGATGTTCACACTTCCAACCGCAAACTTCTCTGCAATTTTTTTCAAATATTTAGAGATTAACTTCTGACTAGGTTCGGATCTCAGGTTTTGCAATTGTCTTCTTTATTTAAGTTAAAGCAGAACCGAAAAACATTAGAAATATGTTTGTTAAGTTTAACGTTTATACAAACTGCTATGTTGATGTCAGAACAAATTAAAACTGTATCGACTACTATGTATCAGTACTTACATGCAAGGTTTGCAAGGTTCTGAACATATTCTATCACATTTGCTGTGCTCGCACAACGTTGTGCATTTTCTGGTGCATGGCGGACAATTCTGTGAGCAAGTAACTTCACAAGTATGCCCGCATATAAGAACCCTTCCACACTTCTGCTTGCATCTCTGGTGCAGACGCCCCTAAAATATATTTGAGAATGTTGTAGTAGGAATCACAATGAGTAATGGAAAGTTACACTTCGTTAAATCAATTGTTTGGTTTAAAACATAATTATCATTTATAGAAAGGAAAAAGCAAAACATTCGTAAGGATAGTGACAAAAATATTACTTGAAAGCATGACGAGCACGTTCCCTTGCACAGATGTTCACATTTTAACATCGCTTTACATTTCTCTTTGCAAAATGTTGGGTCTGGACTTGACGAGGAATGACAGGAAACTTTTATTTTATGTCCACAAGGACTCTCCGCTGAAAAGAATTAGATTTTACTGTTTTTAGATAAATTCGTCACTGAAACAGATATTGATGCAAACAACCTTATTTATATGCACGACAAGTTTGAAGAAACAAATGTTGCTTGGACAGACTTTAAGATAAAACTAATGATAAAGTACAGTGGTACAAAACACGAAAAGCGAAAAGAGTTACAATTGATTTTAGACATGTTTGGGCTCAAATACCCAAGAATCGAAACTTTTATCAGGGAGTTACCCATGACTGAAACCATGCAGTTTGTGGTGCAAAAACTCGCACATGAACGCATGCAATTGTGGCCACATTCCAATGTTTTGGTGCAAGGCATTTTACAAAGGAATCTGTATGGATCTTGATGACAAGGCACTTTCTGTTCATGTTTGCACCAAGGAATCACCTGCAATATAACCGAATAAATATTAAAACCTCCTCTGCAAATATGAGAAATAAAATATTTAGTCTTCTATTTTCTTGCGCTTGGGAATCTTTAAATTGTTTTAAATGCTTCGCAAATATTGTCGCAAAGAATTAAAAAAAAACGATTTCAATACCTTTATCACAGAAACTTTGCACTCTCCACAATCCGAAGCAAGTCAGCGATTCTTGGTCGCATTCTATGTTGAACCTTTAGTTTTGTGTACGGTAATCCATTTTTTATCTAAAAAATCACTGGCATTACATGTTGTGAAGTTCATAACATTAACTATGGTCACCATTCGTTCGAACAACGAAATGTCCAAGTTAAATTTCACAGCAAGTTCGTGAACGGTCGGTGAAGGTCTGAGCTGTTGATGGTCGCCGATCAGTATCAGATGTTCGGTTGATTTGGGCATTGTTGTAACAATATGAGCTTCCAGAACCTCAGCAGCTTCTTCAACGATCACAATTTTCACCTAAATAACCGGTATTATTGGCGTAACTTCTGCAACACTTATGCTGCTGGCAAATTGCTTACGGGTAAGTTTCGAATAATATCACGGTACTTTGCTGCACCAGTTGTTGTCATTCCAATAACATCAGCTTCTTCCAGTATGGCTCGATCATCGCTTTTCTGGATTTCATGTAAACTTTTTGCAAGCCGGTTGTACTTGCAAGAGTGAACTTCAACTTTTTCCCTTAATGTGGTTCGAAAGTCAGCAACCCATCTCCTGCCATGAGGTTAAATCACATACTTAGTTTTCCGTACAATCAACTGCACTCAATGCTGGTCGTTATCACTGCGTTAAGTTCGAATACTCACCGATACAAATTCCATCTTTGATCTGCACTCAACGTGTTTATGTTTGTTAGGTTTCGGGCTGATTCACTTGTCATGGCATCAATTTTTCCGAGCTCGTTCATCACAGCCTGTTGTCGTTTTGTTTTCCCGCCCTTTTGCCTTCCACCATGAAGGTCACCTAGTTTCATCAAGGTCATCTAATTATTTAGAGTTAACAACAAGTTTTGTCGATAGAAATTTGTATGAAGACACCATGACTGGAAGTTTATATTATCATAAATTCCTGTTAGCATATTGCCGACAAAATCGTGGCAACAGAGTTTTTGACAGCTTTTACGTATAAATTTAACATGAGCGTTGTTTTGTGGAAATACTGATGATGCTTATATTATACATGCATTAACAGAATATCTTGTTGCACGACAAACGAACTAAGGCTTCATACGAAAATTGTTCACATACCCTTAAATATGATCGCGGACATTTTTCTGATAAGTTTTTCCCTTCGTTTTTGCTTTTCTGTTTCGGTCAACTCGCTACGTAAGAACTTGGCGAACATTTCATCATCTGTGATTGATTAATATAGAAAATATTTCATGTAAATAATCTTGGCCTTGAAAGCTTTGACGAAGAAGTTGTAGTAAAAGTAATTTCCGTTACATGTGCAAAAAAGCCATAATAATTGAAAGCTGCAGACAGGGTGTACACGCACTGTTTCGACCTGTGAGGTCTCATCAGTGCATGTTGTTGACTGTGACACTGTGATAGCTTTTACACTAGCGGGCACACTAATTGTATTGAATTGGGTTTTAGCCTTTAGCACTCTCGGTTAACAAGCAGTTCCGTTTGCCAAAACAGTTTGCCAAAAGCAGTTCCGTTTACCAAACTCTCGGTTACCAAGCAGTTCCGTTTGGCCATAGTGCGCTCCACGGTGGTTCGTCTCTGTTGTTTGGTACTCAGTATAGGGTACCCAACGGATCGACGTTGACCGAAAGGTGCCACAAAGTGGAAATCAGTGTGCCCGCTATTGTAAAAGCTAGCACAGTGCCACAGTCAACAGCTGCACTGATGAGACCTCACAGGTCGAAACAGTGCGTGTACACCCTGTCTGCAGCTCTCAATTTCCATTACTTTTACCAAGTTTTACATTTTTCACATAAGATCCTGAAATGCGATTTAGTGACAAAGGTACTCACCTGGCATCCTTTGTTCTAGAAGTAAAGCAGCTTCTTCCTCAATTTCAAGTTCACTATTTTCATTTGTTTCGTATGTGTAGTCTGTATTTGAAAACGAAAGTTAAAATTAATATGTCACAGGAATACTACTTACGGATTTTCTCATAATTCTGAGATTAAAGAGACTGGTCCATACCATTGTAAATATTGTCATGTTTGATACAAAAAAAACATTTCGGCAAGAACTTATGCCATCATCTTGCCTTTTTTAGTATGAAACATGGCATTGTTTACAATGTATAGACAAGTCTCTTTATTCTTAGAATATTCCACAGGTTATTTGAATCATCTCACTTCTTATTTGTGAATGTTCTTGTAACCACTGCAGAGGACTTTGGTTTTCTGAAATAAATTTTGAATATCAAACATTTGCAAGAAATTGTGTAAGCTACATACAGATAGCCAACTGTTTCGACCTCTAAGGTCTCATCAGTGCAGCTGGCGTGACTATCAGACGACTTTGCCGAACAAAACGGTCAATACCCAACTTATACCGTCGTCAGATGACAGGCAAGAAAGTTTGTCATTTCAAACTATTAACATTTGCACACTTTGAACATTTTAGTTACTCAGTTTAGCACTTTCACAGAGAAACTTTTGAAGTCTACGAACCTGAAACCATAATTGCACAGTTAATTTCCTCTTTGTTAAATCCAAGTTTTGTCAGTTGTTGACAGTTTGGTGGCAAAGCTATATGGTGTAATATTTCTAAAACTAGATCTGCAAAGAAAAAAGTTGTTGCTATCCAGAAAAACAACTTATAAAACAAATGCCTGTCGGTGGAGGTTCGATTGATCTCATCTTAACAAACCGATGTTTGCGCATCCAATTAAACAATCTTTGGACATTGAAGGAACCTAAACAATATTGAAGAACAATAAGCGGACGAACCCTTAATTGCTTCGAAGAGATTTACTCACATGTGCGAACAATGGCATCATAGAAATGTTGTAGGTTAAAGTGTTTGGGATGAAGTGTTTGAAAAACATTTGTAATTCTGTTCAAAGCTTCTGAAAATATTTAGGCCAAAAAATTTACATTGTTTGCGTGCACTTAAAAATACATACGACTTGCAACAAAATCCTTGTCAAGTTTAAAGTTTCCCATTGATTCCACACCTAGCCACTCCAGAAAAGATTCATTTGCTGAAACATATTTCATGTTGGTAAATTGATCATAAGTTTTATAACAAACAACTTACGGTCACGTGGGCAGCAATCGATTTGATTGTAGAGATGCACAGGAATGACTGGCCAGAGTGTTTCCAAGTTCAGAATTACTTTACTTGAAACTTCCAAAATCTCAATGTTTTCCATCATTTTTTCGATAAGAACTTGCCTTTCCCCTGCCCAATATTCAAGTTATATTCAAACACTTTTAACAAATCGGTGTTTATTATTTTGCATATTTGTTGCCTTTTAATTTCCCAAAAGTGCTTTTGTTAAACTTTGTAGCATAGTTGTAACATCTTTTCTTGCTCATTAGTGTGCAATGTAGAAGGTTTTCGTTTTTACATCTTCCACCAACCCTCACGATTCCAGATGGATGGAATGGAACAATTCCTTCGAGAAACTGATCAAGTGCATGGTTTGTGTAACAAACAACAAGGATCGGATTCTTCCGTCCCATGTCAATTTTTGTGAGACTGAGAACGACATATTTTTTGTCACCATGAATGGAAAAACAACAAAACTTTAAACCTACTAGTTTGTTAGCATCAGTTTCATGATAATTAAACCAATGTAGGTTTTCCCTGTTCCCGGTGGTCCTTGAATAATCGACAATTCATTTGTAAACGCATTGATTAAAGCTTCCCTCTGAGAATCATCAAGTGCTAATTCCTCAGCGGTAGGCCAATGGTTTTTAACCAAAAGATCCACAAAGCCTGAAGGAACTCCTGAAATTGACGTTTATTTTACGTAAAAAAACAACTTGTCACCCAAACAGTAAGCTTAACTATTTTTTAATGTTTAGCAATACATTTTTACCTTCAAACTCAGAAGAAAACGTGAAAAGTGCTTTGAATGGGTTGTTTCTAAAGTAAAGTGGTGAGTTTATCCTTGTTTGGCATTTCACAAGATATCTCTCCAATGGAATCCTTTCAATTTCTACAGAAATATTATTCCATTAACAATTTGCCAAATAATCCTGAAAATAAGCAATACCTTGAAGACCAGCAAGTACATGACGATATGCCTCAAAGTAAGCTTCTGTTTCAATCATTGTGTACTCCTGCTGCATATCAATATCAGGTACTTTAAAGGTTTCATCAAAAAATGGGTCGAAATCCTCATCAGAAAAATACATCTCATCTAAAAGTAAAGCTTTTTGTTTCAATCAACAAACTTTTCATGGTTGTTGGTATTGTTTAAAATCACCTTCGCTGCGAATTTTACCTTCTTGATAAAAATCATTATCCACGGGCGCTGTTATTTCTAAGAGATTGGTGCTGTGAACAAATTCAACATTCAAGTATCCAAAACATAGGTCATTAGGATTTCGTTGTGAAATTGTGGCAAAAAGTAAGTTGTTCTGCAAAGAAAAAGCTTTTTAAAGTCAGAAGAGCATGGAAATGCTCAGAAATGTACCTGAAAGTTGTCAGATGAAAGGCAAATTAAATTCCCAAACATTAGTCGTTTGCTACTTTGCCATCGAATGCTACGGAATGGTCTTGAATCAAAATGTATACGATGCAACATTCCTGAAAACCATTTAATTTTTTATAGAATTGCAGTGATGTAGATTTGCCAGAAATTTACCTCGACGCCCTGGGAAGGAATATTCAACTTTTACTTTGTTGTAAACTTTAACACATTGTTTGTGTTTGCTGTCTTTACACGCACCCAAATCTGCACAAAAAAATTTTACTAAAAGTTTACCTTTTTACTCCTTCAATCTATTACCAGAAGACAGATGTTCTTGTATTCCATCCCGCAGAGGTCGAACAAAATCTTCTCGCAAAAGTCTAAACTGGACATCCAAATAATGCTCCTGGCTGTTCAAAGTAATTTTTAAACAAACAAAGGACATAGAACCGAAGAAAATGGTAAGCAAACGTCTACTTCCAATGCAATGCCGTTCACACTAAATATTCTCTTTACCTTTGGTAAGCATTGGAAATCAGGTTGGTTCTTATGAAAATATTTTTCATTGAGTGAATATCAGACTGTGTAGGAAACACTGGGATTTCTCTAAAATCATCTGGTGGCTTTTCACTGTGCAATGCTCCAGAGTTTTCATGATGTTGTCTTTTAACATAAACGAAGGGATATAATTTTAACATAATCACAGTTAGTGCAGGGAAGAAAACAACAAAACATACTTCTTCTGTTTAAGAGTTTCAACTTTCACCGGCGACGTTTCCTCGAATATTTCTTGAACTTCACCAAATATTTGAGAAATATTTTCTTGTGATTGAAGATTCAAATTTTTAATTACATTTTCAACAATTAATTTAAGCATGGAAACCTGAAAAAGTAATTGAGCAAATAAGCTTATAATTTTGTTCAGATTATTTTTTAGATAATGCTTAATTTTGTAGACAGATTACACATTGTTTCTACCTGGGTCACATCTGTGGCTATTGCGTCTGCAGTTTAGCGCTTTTTAGGGCCCCAGTTTTTCTGTACCCTAAGTTTAATTTTTTAATTAACGTTGCCGTTTATTTGCCTGTTTTTTTGAAGTCGTTGGCATTTTGTTCATCCATCCTTTCATCACTTGAAGACAATTAACAACATCAACATTTCTCTGGTTAAGACTAAACATTTCAAAAAGTGTCAAAGCTTTAAAAACTTAGGATTTTTAAAAACTTTATACCTTCCACCACTGCTTATGCTATGCAAAAAGGTGGAGGCCTTCTCGTGAAAGTTGCAATCCAGTGCAGTTTTTAAAACAAAATTAACCGATTGATTTGGAACATCATCTCTGCATATTTTTGCCAAAGCACCAAGAATCATTTGGATCATGCCTAAACGAGATACGAAGAACTCACGTGTGGCAAATATAAGTTTAAAGTTCAACTGTTTAATTTAAATATTGCATTATTTAATTACTAAAAACGTGTAACTAACACATGGCAAATTTATTGCAAGGACGAAAAAAAGCCGAAAACGTTACTAACCGTCCCTCAAGTTTTGTTTTAGTGTGAGGTAAAACCCTGATGATTCTGTTGATAAACGGATTGCCAAATCACCAGAGGTTATTTCCTCATTGTTAACCATCTCTTCAAGTGCTTCGTATGGAATTGGTTTTGGAATGCTGGAATCATAGCAACAATGTAACCTCAGTTCTTCTAAAGCCGAATATAAACTAACCATTTCTCATGATTTGCAGACGATGAGTAAGAACCTCTCTTATAAGGAGAATATCTTGGTGAGTTTATTGGTGGGTTGAAAACATCTTTTCGACGGCCAACATGAGAAGTTGAACAACCTGGTGAATTCCTATCATTTCAATATAAAAAAAATCAACAGAAAAGCGAATAAAATATTGCAACTGCAAATTCTACACAGACACCAACCATTTTTTATGATTCGCAGATGGTGAGTGAAAACCGCTCGTATGAGGAGAGTATCTTCGTGAACGTGTTGGTGATTTATTGAAAACTTCCTTATGTTCACGACCGCCAAGATTAGAAGTTGAACATTCTGATGAATTCCTTCGGATTAAAATAGTTTGATTATTATATCAACAAACATTAATGCTTGGTATTCCCCGTGTTAATAGATCATGAGTGGTCGAAGGCAACACCCACTTTCTAATAGTGATGAGACAGTATGACGTAATGTGGTTGAGAGGGGTCGCCACTTAAAATCTCACTGGACTCATCACATCACTTCAAAAGTTTTGTAGTAACTTGCATTACATAAAATTATTAAACGTGCCGTATCAGTATATATGTGCACGAGCTAAATTCTCTTGATTGGCACTCTTTTGTAAAAGACTGACTTTTGTAATGCAAAAAGTACACTAGCTTTCGCGATTTTCCCTCGTCAGGTGTAGTCTCCACGCTTAATTCGAAAAAAGTTGTTCATTTTACATTTCGTAATCCGGATTTTCATGTACTTTTTTCACATAAACTTTGCATTCGTTTACCAAATCGCACTTAAGTTACGTTTGTTTATGACAACTACTGATAGCTATATTCTTTCCTCACTATTGTTTCCTCTGTCACATTGCAACATCGGATCACTAACCTTTATTATTGTTCGGCACATGTGCTTGTGACCAATGGTTTTGGGTAAACATAAGGTTAGAAATACGCGATACAGAGCTTTCGTGGTCTTAGTGTTACAAAGATATCTTATCCGTGTTCAATCAGGGTAATTCTGCTAACCTCCAACTAACTGCGAATGCTTATAGGCCTTGAAACAATCATCGCGCGGACATCTCGAATCAGGATTAAGTTTCACCTGGCTTGGGTGTAATGTTGGAAGTCTATCTGGTGTCCTGAGTAAATGGGTCCGGGTGAAGTTGGACGATATATATATGACTGTCGCCGCTCGCTGTTGCAGTTGGCTTCAATGCTGAAGACAATGAGCGCCCTCCTGCAAATCATATTCAAAATGACTTCGACTCCTACGAATTTTATCATTGTTTTTCATTCAGTCTTTCAGCAACGCAAAGATTACATACTTAACAAAAAACTGATACATTCCTGTAAAACAACCCTCGAATGATACACAATTTATTTAAAAACAACAAGCAACCCAAAAACATTGCATGAGGTCTTACTAGAAACATTTTCCTCAATCTCTCGTTGTATTCTCCTGCCACGAATTGGAGTCCTTTCATTTCTCTCTCTTGCATCAGACTTGATCTTTGACAGTGCGTTGACAGTTACACGTAAATTTGTATCCCTTCCTAAAGATATTCTTCGACTCGGAGAAGCAATTCTATTAAAAATTGGCCTCTCGACAGATTGACGACGAAGAGGTTTCAATTTCACTCGTCTTGTCATCTTAAATTTAATTCTGCGTGAAACGAAAAATCAACTTGTTAGAAACTGGCGCAGCAATTGCTGGTGACCAATTTAGAAAATAGATGGCTACATTTTGAGCCAAGTAGTTTGGAGGCGGAACTTTCCAGGACGCATGACGAATTGCACTGGAGGTTGGAGCAGTACAGGACATTAGGTGGCCTGCATGGTGTGTAGACCTAAGCAAATCTCATTATAACGAGTTTGCCATCGACTCGCACACCAAGTTGGAAGCTAGGTTCGTATCCCGGTGTGGTGAAAAGAATGAAAGCCTCAACTCTGTCTGTACAAATGAAGTATGTCCGCTTCTTTTGTCTTGTATTTTTAGTTTCTTTAGACACAAGCACACTTGTGTTGACACAAGGTCCTTTTTCTTTATCAGTACATAAACAATCGTACAGCGTAAAAATCTTCACTTTGCCAACTATATCTTTATATAAACCGATGCGCTGACTGTGTCGTAACTAGTTTCACAACCTCGCTGTTGTAAATGGTCGATGCACGTATTATGCAAAGAAGCACATTCTCACAGTGCTATTTAAACCGGTTACTCAACCACCGTGTAGGCAGGTAGAACCAAGCGCGTCACAATTGTCAATCGCGTGACGTAATATTGTTTTTGGCATTATTCAGTAAGGAACTATTGTACGGTAGGTACACACACAATATGTACACAATATTATCTGCATACACATTACGTGTTTGAATTTAAACTTGATTCTCGACTTACTTGGCTTACCAGAGAACATTTAGCAAACATTTTAGTTCTGGGAACTTATTTGTTGATTGAAAGTGAGTAGTGTTGAGTCCCTAACTGCATTTTAGTTGGTCATTGTTGTCGAGCTGTAAAGTTTGCTCTGCCAACAACAAACCAACCAAACTATAATGCCTACGTTACATCGATAAAAAAAACCTGCTATTCAACGAACAAACTTAGCTACAATTAACTAAACCAGGCTAACAGAGGAACTTGACGTGAATTTTCATTGTCTCGGGTAATGTAGAAAATGCACCAACACAATACTGCAACAAGCGAAATAAGGTAACACTAGCATAAGTGATTATCCGCAATCCATTGTCATCAAGATTAAACAATCAAATCCACAACCCATCTCTGCTCTTCTCTAAACTAAAACTTTGATGCGTCAGTCGCCACTGACTTTCTCACATGACGCTTTGACGTCACTGGGGCGTCTGTTGTCATACACAAAGAAAGTAGTTTTGATGCAGGGGAACCACCAGCGCGTTAACCAAGGTTTTCGATAAATACAAAAAAGTACGTCATCCGTAGACCTGTATTAAAGTAAATATTGTTATTTTCGAACTAAGCTTTCACAAGTATGTACATGTTTGTTATTAAACTTCTTGCGATTGTTTGTGGAATGGGCAGAAGGGTTGTTAAACAATAGTATGGAAAGCAAGGCTTTGTATAAGGCAGGTGATTAAGCGTAACACTGTACACACGACTATTGATTACACAGATAAACACCTTGTGTTTGCTACACATACCATAAATCACATGACTGTAACATGAATGGGAGTCATCGCTGCTGTGCAGAAATCACTTAAGCGTGACCATAACAGTTAGGTCTGGGACACCCAATTGTTGCACACCACATGCAACTGGTTATTCTAGAACTGAGCAATTCGAGGGTGTAACCATGCATTCGGATGTGAATTGTACATACCTGCACAATAAACAGACAATATTGATTAACGACTAACTGGTTACGACGTCATAGTGCAGGAAACTGGGACATGCGGTAAAATAAAAGTGTGACCAGCGTTCCAAGATGATACATGCATTCAAAACGATAGCTAGAAATAAAAATACGTTTTCAAGGCAAAACGAAACGTAACAACCCTTTTTGGAGTACAGACTATTCCGATTGTTACATTCGTCATTCACTCTGCTATATCTATGTTTACTATTGTCATTCTTTGAAAGCAGAATCCAAATATGTTTTTTCTTAAAAAGCGTTCCGCATTAATTATCACAATTTCACAAGAAAGTTTCACAGATACGTATGTGTTTGTACTGTGCCTAAAACACAGTGCGTCCCACAATTTACACAAACATTGTTGTGGAAGGTTCATTTCATACTCGCCAATTACTCGCAGCAAACCACAGGTTTTCCATCAGAATGACTTCAAACACTCGCGATTATGCATGTTTTGGTACGGGGGGTACGTCACATTCAACCACGTGCTAAAATACTTTTCGTCCACTACAATTTCTTTGAATCTCTGTGTCTGTCAAGAATCTAGTGTTGATTTCCGGAAAAATGATTAAAAATGGTTACAAATCTCAGGTTTTCCATCAGCATGACTTCAAACACACGCAATTTTGCATCTCAATTTGAAAGCATGGTCCAAATGCAGACACGCTAGCCAATTTGGGCCCTCACTGTAACTTTCGTTTACCGGCGAATCCTAACCTCGCTTGGAAACATAACTTTGTATTTTCGCATGTCCTTAACTTAAACTCCCGTTTTAATAATGCAAAGATTGTTTTGTGTTATCGGTAATCCCATATGTATGTCTAAGCAAGATTTTACAGTAACACTTAATCCCGGGATAAACTAATACGGTTTGTTATGGCCAGCGGCAAAATTTAGTTGGAACACTCTGGTCTAAACCATGGTGTATTTTTATGTATTTTTTTGCGCACTAAAATTTAAGCATTATCGGTCGGCCCTACATATCGCATAGACTAAAAGCGTGGTGTTAAGTTTCCTTCTCTTGGACAAATGTCAACAGCGAAACCCAAAGTTGTATGTGAATATCGAACCCATGTTGTATGTGGTCGGACATAATTTTTAGAGATCATTTGTACTTGTTTTTTTTACGATAACTTAAGTGAAAAAGTTCTTTTGAGTAGAAGTCCAATTTTCATGTGTTTTTGAGCAAAAATTTAAGCAGTTACAATTTTTTACGACGTCCATATTGACCCATGTCTAGTGTCGTGAGTTCAAACCCCACCGGGAGATTTTTGATACCATGTCGAATAAAAGTGACCTTCATGCAGCTTGATTACGATCCCGTAGTTGAGATGGTGGTGAACCTAATGGTGAACGGCATATACCATAGCTGGGACTGGGTAACGGCATTTCGCAGTAGGGCGATTCTGTAATGCGATAGCATGAAACACTTCTGCGTTGAGACATATTCATGTGACAAATTTTCGACGAATTCAATGTGAAAAGAATGTCCTTGATCCTTGTTGTAAAAAGGGTTTATTGAACAATACACGAAGACAATCTTGCGTTTAATAATTACTCATGCGCAGCCATAAAAACATGTTATAAAAACAAAACCGAGATTTTACACTGTCGTCATTTCGACTAATTAAAAAAAATCACGAAAATTATTTTATGCATCAGTGAACACAACTTAGTTTATTTTTTGTCGAATTATAATATGTTGCATGCGTGATTCAGAGAGGTAACTAATTAATAACAAGCAAACAACAATACAATAACAATGAATAAACAACAATTTAAACGAATTACCAAAAATTTTTACAAAGGAATGCAATAAGACCTATATCAACATTACATACGAAAAGCAACTATTAATACACGCCAAAAATTAATCACATTCCAGGCCATAGAATTTTCTATAATTTTTCACAGGGCTTGCTCATAGCGGAAAAAATACTTACGTAGACAAGTCAGGTAAGACTCGCCTTTTTCTCGTCTCTCTCTTTCTCTCACGTAGACAAGTCAGGTAAGACTTGCTTTTTTCTCGTCTTTCTCTCTCTAACATGTTTGGCGGAAACTTACATGTGTTTAACTCATTTTCTTGAAAGTAAACCAACACAAACAAATGTTTAGTAGTTTGCACGTCATACACAAAGGTTTATTTTTGCAACAAGAAACTTTTTGGTGTCCTACGACTAATACGTTCCCACCAAACCATACCCGACTTGTCTACGTAAGTCTAAGAGAGAAAGAGAGAGACAAGAAAAAGGCGAGTCTTACCTGACTTGTCTAATACCCGACTTCTCTACTAAGTCTGAGAGAGAGAGACGAGAAAAAGGCGAGTCTTACCTGACTTGTCTACGTAAGTATTTTTTCCGCTCATAGCATGCAAGTGAACGTTATCAAAATAAAAATGCCAACCGACTCAACAGTTCCCAGCGAAATGGGCTTAACCGCAGGTCATTGTTTTTGACGGCATAGAGGCCATTTGTAAGCGCAGTGGCTTTTATGGCCTCTTTCTGTCAAACGGCCTCTTTCTGTCAGAAAATTCTAATGCCTGGAAAGTGTTGGAATCTTAGCTTATATGTCAAGATGTCTCCACCGCCATTGCGCTTAAAATGACCTGCGGTTTAAGCTGTTTAGCTTGGAATTGTGGAGCCGGTTGGTAATTTAATTTATGTCACATTTACTTTGACGCTCTAAGCAAGCCCTGTGCAAAATCATTGGAAATTCTATGGCCTGGAAGGCGCTCGTATTATCGCTTTATTTTAACTCTTTCGTAATTTGATCGTGTTTAGCTTCTTTAGTTTTGTTGGTTTCATACATTCCTATGGTAGTGATGCCGACTCGTATATATTGTTATATTTTCGTATGTATGCAAGATTTGTGTCATGTCGGAAGGGTTTGATCTGAAATCGTGTTCAGTCATGTGTGAAATTTATATCCATAAAATAAAAGGTTTCGTCGAAATGACCTTAGTCAACTTTTCATTGAAATGTACGCACATATAGAGGGCGCTATGTATGCACGCGAAAAAAAAGTTTCAACGCAGATAACTTCACAAGGTAAAAACGAGTTGCCAATTATAATTCATGAGTCCCGAAACTTACATATTATTCACAAGAATTATTAAGTCGTTTATGTATTTTTATTATACCCATGAGGGGATTGTACAGGAACACATTTCTTGAAATTGAACCGCAGAACAGAGAACATTACAAAGTCGTGATAAATAAAGCAATCTATATAATGTTGCTCACACCAAATGTCGTTTGTCAACACAGCATTTTATTACGGGTTTTGGTTAGAAAAATTGTAACGAACATCAAAATTAACAACACACTCGTGTGACATGAATGATGTAGGCGTAAATGAAACATAATGTGCCATCCATCGTTTCATATCTGGTACCAAAAAAACATTCGTTCATCGAACAGAAATACTGGGATTTTTTTCATAATCAAAACTTACATGCGCATATTATAGAGAGCGTTAACATTTTAAAGTGTGGAGAGGACTTGCGAGAATTTTAGTGATCTGCAAAAGTTGGGGATCAAACACGCCAGGATTTCCAATGACCAAAAATCCTTAAAAAAACAAAAGAATTAAAAGATTTTATCATCGGAATCTGTTTATAACCAACAAATACTTTGTAACAGATTTTACAGGAGTTGTTCAAAAAAAGAAAAGGGTAAATTTGCTTTTTGAAATCTAAAAGATATCAGTGTACCGTAATTGCATTTTGCTTTCACGATAATAGCTTTTTCATATCTTGCATAGATAACTCCACTTTTTTAGTTCACAATTTTAGAGAACGTTTGGTTTCGGCAAGTAAACTCATTCGAAGTTTCATTGAAAAAATTTCCGTTGTTGATTTCCTGAAAACCACACAAAGATTTACATTGTAAGTTATCTTATAAATTTCGTTCTTACCTCTGGTGAACACGAATCAGAATATGATGGTGATTTGGCAATAATGGTGCCATTGATATCAAAGGACACACAAGATTGGAGTTTTGCAAAATAATGGTTGCGTGATCAGTCAAAGCACTTCCGTAACAGGAATAAACGAAGCAAACCAATAAGAATGTTGAAATCCTCCACATTGTAAATAAGACCAGAATACAAATACACAAACAAAATGTAGAAATTAAAAAGTCCTATCAAAAATAAATTGTAAAAGCGCCATCAATTCTCAATTATGACACATTACAAAAGTGCTGTGCCTTAGTTTTATCACATTTACTTTACACCTTCAGAGTCTCTGGGAAATTAACAAAATCAAACAAAATTACAACTTACATGCAGGAACCAATAGGACCAACGTCCAATTTGAAAACTGAACAAATAAAATCTTTTATATCAATTTCACTGAGGTTTTTCTTTGTTCAGCCCACCAACATTTTAAAGCTTACATGCGCACAACGGTCAATATTTGCAGCATCTACATAATGAGCGTAGTACGCACATCCTTCTTATACCCACAAACCTCTCACAAGAATTAACAAGTTGTTGTTGCTGACTACATTTATGGTAAGCACATTTTAAACAACGAACTTTACTCCCACATACGTGTCAGATTATCTCCATGCTGCGTCATAATTTATTGCTGTGCTGACGTTTGCGTTGCAAATAAACCGTTTATAACAAGTTGGGGAAATCAAATGACTTCGTTCGTTGTGTTATAACAAGAAAGGCTTTCCCTTGTCTAAACCAAGCACGGTCCAATTAACGTACTATATCCCATATGTCACAAAAAACACTTGTGCAATTGGTTGCGATCTTATTGCAGAAGGTTTCACATGTGCGCATGACTCGATAACATTCATAAGGATTTTTCGGTGCCCATGTCATTGTATTTTTTATATTTATTGTCCATACGCATTGTAATCCTTTGTGCAAAATGAAATTAAATTAACATTTGTTTTATGAGCATTGTTTGACATGTTAGTTAGGAGAGTGTGACAAAGTTAAAAATGATGGTTATCGAGAGGAAGCATTACACAAGTTTAAAAACGAGATTAAAGGAGGACGTTAATAACCCTCACAGCCTCGTCCCTCAACGAGTACAGTGGTCGTCACGAGAGGGCACCTGTGAGCGAACAGCGCTTAATTTCTATACTTAATTTTCCCAAAAACGAAATTAAACCTATTTAATTTATTTGTAATAAGCAAGTTGATTCTTGTATTTAGCAACGCAACAATATAAGCAATGTTACGTCACAGATAGTTCCTGTAAGATGATGGTGACGTCATCCCGGATTTATGACAGCCAAGTTGATACTTGCAGCACTATAAAGTATGGCTTTACATTGGGTTACTTATTCTAGGACGGATAGTTGTAATAATTGCTGGGGCCACCTATTCGTATTGGAAGGATAGCAAAGGGCATCTTAAAAGGTTCGCTTGATTGCTTGAAGTTTGGTTTCCTCTTGTAGATTAAGTCGATCTCCTTTTCATTTTCGTCTGAACGCTGTTGCAACATACACAAATTATGAGCAATATATTTTTCTTACACTATGGTCAACATACTAAGTATGAATGAAAGAATGAAATGCTTTGGGCAATGTCGTTTTTTCAACAACATTGTAGTAATATTTCTGGAAGTGTTTTTCAAGCAGATTCAAAGCAAAGCAGTTTAGATCGTTACCTTGATCTTGTCCATTAAGATCTTTGTTTTCGTAAATATGGGGTTGTCCATCCATCATAGCTTGGGTCTCACTGCTCCAGATATTCGCGTCTTTCTCTACCGCCGTGCGGAGTCGGAGGACGTGCTGCCTCTTGTAAATCACAATCTACCACAAGCCTGTATGTGTCTGTAGTGGAAGTAAAAGATGGCGTAACTTCTAGTACAGAAAGTATAGGATAGAATCGAAACTACAGCTGGCGGCAAATGTTCAGTAATATTTCACAAAAAATCACCTGCTGAAAGGGATCATCGTATAATTCCCTGTATTATAACAGACTGACCATGTTTAAACAAGTGTTTTTTGTGTGAGCAACATACATTTTATTAAATTTTATTTCATTCGGTTTATGACGCAAAAGTGTTATGTTTTTGTATGGTAAGGCGGAATCGTCCAACCATGCAGGTTCTTACAACGAGGTTCGTTTTAGTATATTAAATGTTCATCTTCGATAAACACATTTAAATCCTTTTTAACCAATGCTAACAGAAAATTCAGCGTCAACATTTATCCATAATTTAAATGCGAACGTTTTCTTTCCCTTTTACTGCTACACACACCAGGGACTAAAAAAGACGTTCTCGTCCGTGGAGGTGACGACATAGAGACTGTTGAGTCTCAACGACTCGATCTTCTGCGCATCGCAGTTGCTGTTCTTGAAATATTCAATCGCATTTGATTTCAGAACGAACCACCAACGTTGATGACCCACTTTCTGGTTTTGAGGAACCAACCTTGCTGCATGAAGGAATCTCGGCCATTTTGGAAGTTTTTTGAAACAAAATTAGAGATTGATGGCGACTATAGTGAGCAAGTGCAACAATCGTTTTTTTATGTTAATTTAAGCGGCAGACCTATGTACGCTGTTTCGACCTATTATGTCTTATATAGTTGTGCAACAATGAAAAAATTACTGGGACAGGGTTTTTTTGTTGTTACACGTGATACACGAACTTTTGAAAACACGACCGAGACAAATCGTCAATTTAGCATTGTCGTTTTGTCCATTCACAGGAAAAGATAGAAGTAGGTTAATTGAATTTTGTCAACACAAACATGAGGTTAAAGTTATGACATCACACCCAAAGTGACGTCATATAATGTTACTGAGCAAAGAAACGCACCATCCCCGTCTTATCGAAGTACAGAGTAATGTCGTTGCAGCTATACCCATGTTCTTCCGATAATCAGAGACAAATAGGCCTTTGGTTTGTGACGTCACAGTGACATATTTGTGTGTGATGGAAAACTTTGTCCTGCCCTTTGGGGTAACGTAATCTGTGGATTCTCCTATGTTTGAAACCTTTCGATATCTGCAATATAAGGCGCCTTCTCCTATGTAAACAATGCATTTTTTCGACGCGAGCGCCACAAAAGGTTCAGGATTTTTGGTCACCGCTACTTTTCGTGCAGTTTTCTACATGTTTTAGTTAACGTGGAACCAAACAGAGATGGCAGTTATTGCGTTAGGATTTTCTGCTGCTATGGTAGTTGGGTGTTACAAGGCATATCCGCACGTCGCCAGTTTTGTTAAAAGTTTGTTGCAGCCACGTTAAGTTTGTGCATTACAACATTCTCGCCTTGCGGTATTGAAATTTCATATATAGTTGGGACTCCTTGAAATCCCAGAAGCAACCATGCAACCATCGAAGTTATCGCAAAAACCAACTACAAATGATCTCCAGAAACTATGTCTGACCACATACAACACGGGTGGGATATTTACATACAACATGGATTCGAAATTCACATACAACATGGGTTCGAAATTCACATACAACATGGGAAGGATATTCACATACAACATGGGTTCGAAATTCACATACAACATGGGAAGGATATTCACATACAAAATGGGAAGGATATTCACATACAACATAGGTTCGATATTCACATTAACATGGGTTCGAAATTCACATACAACATGGGTGGGATATTCACATACAACATGGGTTCGAAATTCACATACAACATGGGTTCGAAATTCACATACAACATGGGTGGGATATTTACATACAACATGGGTTCGAAATTCACATACAACATGGGTTCGAAATTCACATACAACATGGGTGGGATATTCACATACAACATGGGTTCGAAATTCACATACAACATGGGTTCGAAATTCACATACAACATGGGTGGGATATTCACATACAACATGGGAAGGATATTCACATACAAAATGGGTGGGATATTCACATACAACATGGGTTCGAAATTCACATACAACATGGGAAGGATATTCACATACAACATGGGTTCGAAATTCACATACAACATGGGAAGGATATTCACATACAAAATGGGAAGGATATTCACATACAACATGGGTTCGAAATTCACATACAACATGGGTGGGATATTCACATACAACATGGGAAGGATATTCACATACAACATGGGTGGGATATTCACATACAACATGGGTTCGAAATTCACATACAACATGGGAAGGATATTCACATACAACATGGGTTCGAAATTCACATACAACATGGGTGGGATATTCACATACAACATGGGAAGGATATTCACATACAACATGGGTGGGATATTCACATACAACATGGGTTCGAAATTCACATACAACATGGGAAGGATATTCACATACAACATGGGTTCGAAATTCACATACAACATGGGAAGGATATTCACATACAAAATGGGAAGGATATTCACATACAACATGGGTTCGAAATTCACATACAACATGGGTTCGAAATTCACATACAACATGGGTTCGAAATTCACATACAACATGGGTTCGAAATTCACATACAACATGGGAAGGATATTCACATACAAAATGGGAAGGATATTCACATACAACATGGGTTCGAAATTCACATACAACAT
This sequence comes from Ascidia mentula, assembly GCF_947561715.1. NCBI lineage: Eukaryota > Metazoa > Chordata > Ascidiacea > Phlebobranchia > Ascidiidae > Ascidia > Ascidia mentula. The sequence continues at coordinate 14,765,134 of NC_138568.1, read as the reverse complement.
GGGTGGGATATTTACATACAACATGGGTGGGATATTCACAAACAACATGGGTTCGAAATTCACATACAACATGGGTTCGAAATTCACATACAACATGGGAAGGATATTCACATACAACATGGGTTCGAAATTCACATACAACATGGGAAGGATATTCACATACAAAATGGGAAGGATATTCACATACAACATGGGTTCGAAATTCACATACAACATGGGTTCGAAATTCACATACAACATGGGTTCGAAATTCACATACAACATGGGTTCGAAATTCACATACAACATGGGAAGGATATTCACATACAAAATGGGAAGGATATTCACATACAACATGGGTTCGAAATTCACATACAACATGGGTGGGATATTTACATACAACATGGGTGGGATATTCACAAACAACATGGGTTCGAAATTCACATACAACATGGGTGGGATATTCACATACAACTCTGGGTTTCGCTGTTGACGTTTGTCCAAGAGAAGGAAACTTAACACCACGCTTTTAGTTAATTCGATATCCTGCTTGCTCATGGGCCGACCGATAATGCTTAAATCCTAATGTGCAAAAAAATACATAAATACACCATGCTTTAGACCAGTGGTTCCCAACCTGGGGGTCGCGACCCCTAAGGGGGTCGCGGGAAGGCTATCTGTGGGTCGCGACATATATGTGATGTTTTTATAACTTGTTACAACACATAGGCTACAACTAGTTGGGCCTACTATCGCTTTGTCTTGTCAGGGACGATAAGAAGTAGGCTATATGTGCCACTAACATTGTGCTCAGGCATTGTGATTGAAACATCACAGCAATTATTGTCATCAACAATGAAAGTATCAAAAAGCAGTTTAGGGCGTTCAGTTGTAAGTAGCAGTGAGATATCAAGGTGCAGTGTTTTTCTTAAACTCTGGTCATGGAGAAGAACCGTAAATGTGTTGAAGAATATTTGAAGTTTGGATTTACCCGCATAATCTGCACTTGCACTGAAAAGCCTCCGTGTGTCTTGTGCAACGTGGGCAGTGCTTAATCAATCCGTCTAAATTAAACCGCCATTTACACACCATGCACCCCCAACACGTGAAAAAAAGATTAGGAATTCTTCAAACGTCATGAAGCCGGTTTGTAACGTCAGAGATTTGACTTGGGAGGTAGTTTTCAGATTTTAGCGTTGTCAAATACTCAACCAAGGATTTCAAACTTGGCTATGAAGTTGCAAGTCAGCCGTCTTATGGAGCAAAGTGATTGCCAATAAATGATATACTGTAAAATGCACTTTGATTAATATTGCTGTTGGGAAAAAAGTGGTGGGGGTCGCAAGTTAGTTTAAATCAATATAGGGGGTCACCAACCACAAAAGGTTGGGAACCACTGCTTTAGACCAATGTGTTCCAACTATATTTTGTCGCTGGCCATAACAAACCTTATTAGTTTATCGCGGGAGCAAGTGTTACTGTAAAATCTTGCTTAGACATACATATGGGATTACCGATAACACAAAACAATCTTTGTTCAATGCGACATTTGTGATCGAGCTGCTTCTTCAATGAAAGCGGTATCAAAACGGGAGTTTTTGTTAAGGCCATGCGAAAATACAAAGTTGTGCTTCCAAGTGAGGTTACGATTTGCGGGTAAACAATAGTTACATTGAGGGCCCAAATTGGCCAGCGTGCCTGCATTTGGACCATGCCCCCAAATTGAGAAGTAAAATTGCGCGTGTTTGAAGTCATGCTGATGGAAAACCTGAGATTTGTAACCATTTTAAATCATTTTTCCGTAAATCCGTAAATCGTACCGCACATTTGTTTTTTGATACACTGCGTACCACCGTATTACTATACCGTAACTGTTATGACATACCACCAATGAATAACAATTTAGCCAATATCACCAGTTGCTTGGATTTCTTTGTTGTGCATTTGTGACGCAGTAGTATCAACGTGAAACTGTTGCACAGTTGAATACACGATGTCAGAATTACTTCAACAGTGCAACAATTTCACGTTGATACTATTGCGTCACAAATACACAATAAAGAAAACCGACATCATGTATTTGCAGCGGTTTGGGCTTCTGCAAAGTGCGGCAAATTGTATAGAGTAGACTAAATCGCGTACCACTTGAAAAGCTCTCGCGTACCACTAGTGGTACGCGTACCACAGTTTGAGAACCACTGTGCTAGAATGACAACAGTAAACATAGATATAGCAGAGTGTCGCGTCTGACCCTAGACTGTTCTTCTTGGGCGACGCTGTCGGGTTAGTTTAATTGGCGTGTTTTCAAAACTGGCTTTACTACTGCAGAATAAGCTGTTGAGAGTCTGCTCACTTATTTAATAATCATTCCGTTACCACTGTACAGTATTTCACACATCACTATCAAACTATGACGTCACAATATAATGTAACTTGACGTGTAAACACGTAATTTGTGACATCACCCCCAATCTAAGAGAAAACATTGGTTTTTTTGAAAACCGACACAAAACAAATTACGAAACACAAAGAAACACCACACAGCCATTTATGAACAAAAGCCGTACAACTTTTACCAACGTTGTTGTTACGACCTACTAAGAAAATCGGCACCAACATTCTCCGAACCCTTAATATACTCAAAGCGAATGCGATAACTCTGCAAATACATTGCCCAGCGCATCAAACGGTCATTGTCATATTTTGCTGAGGATAGGTACTTCAGGGAATAGTGATCCGTTTGCGACACGAACTCGCAACCGTAAAGGTAAATCCTGTACCTTTTAACTGCCCATATGATTGCAAGGCACTCCTTCTCAATAGTCGAATATGCCACCTCAGCGGGAGACAACTTCCTACTTGCGTAGCTCACGGGGTAGAGTCTTCCGTCATGTTGTTGCAGTAGAACACATCCTATTCCGGTTTGGGACGCATCGGTTCGCAGAACAAACTCTCTGTGAACATCAGGCAAGCGCAATATCGGCTGACTTGCCAACATGCACTTTAAGGTTCCAAACGCACGTTCCTGTGCATCACCCAAACAACTTCGTTCGGCTGTCCTTTCTTCGTTAAGTCCGTTAACGGTGACGCAATAGCCGCGTAGTTAGGGATAAAATCTCTGTAGTACCCTGTAAGAGCAATAAATGAGCGAATTTCCTTCTTCGTCCCAGGCCGTTTCGCTCCTTTGATTTTCTCAACATTTCGGTCGTTTAATCCAAGACTGCCATCACACACACTGTGCCCCAAGAACTCGACAGTATGAGTCCCCACTACACATTTTGGTGGCTTAATGGTGACACCTTTTCGTTTTAAGCGATCGAAAAGAGATTTTAGCGAGACAAGGTGATCCTCCCACGTATCCGTGTGTAGCAGTATATCATCGATATAACAATCAACGTGGTCAAGGCCCCGAAGCAACATCCGCATTGCTCTCATGAACGTTGCCCCCGAGTTTACCATACCGAACGGCATTTTAAGAAACTCGTACGTACCTCCGCTGGTGACAAACGCCGTTTTGGGGACGTCTTCGGCTGCTACTGGCACCTGTCAGTATCCTTTGGAAAGGTCAATCTTCGTAAAATATTTGCTTGTAGAAAGCTTCTGAAAAATCTCTTCCGCCGTGGGCATCGGCTCTGGATCGAATATTGACAGCTTGTTTAACTTGCACGGGATAAGCCTTAGTCAGTCAACTCAATTCGATGCTCAATGAACTCCACACTTCCTGGATCATCGCTGAACACAGATTCGTTCTGTCGAACGAGTTGTTCCACTTGCTTGCACTGCGCCTCGTCAAGTTGTTCTCCATAGGTCACCTGGTTCGAACCACTTGCAACGAGAGCGGTCGCACATGAATGGGAATCCTGTCCGCACCTTTCTTCCTCAGCTGGACCTTCCTTACCCGAGACATGTCTCTGTATGTACTGTTTTAACAAATTTATGTGAAACATCTTTGTCTTTCCGTTAATGTCAAGCACGTAGTCGTTGGTACCAAATCTTTCGAGAACGGTAAATTGACCTTTCCAGTGCATTAACAGTTTGTTGTGGTCGGTTGGGAGCAATAGAAGAACTTTATCGCCTTTAAATCTCCGCGGTTTGGTTTTCCTGTCAAAGTACTGTTTGTACCTACTGTGTGACTTAGACAGGTCTTCTTTGGCTAACTGCAAGGTGTTTGCGATCCGATTCCTTAAGTCGACCACGTACTGATAGCTAGACTTAATATCGGACGACTTGTCGAGGTTTGTCCATATCTCCCTCATGATTGCCATTGGACCCCGAACCGTTCTTCCATAGAGTAACTCGAATGGGGAAAACCCCGTCGCCTCCTGTGGTACTTCGCGGTAGGCGAAAAGCAATGGATTAATGTAACGGTTCCACTGTTTTGGCTGATCACAACAAAGCCTTTTTAACATTCGTTTCAAGGTACCATTGAATTTTTCAACCAGACCATTACACATTGGGTGGTATGGGGTCGTAGCCAAATGTTTGACCATAAGGAGTCGTTCCACCTCTTTCATGCACTCAGATACAAACTGTGTACCGAGGTCGCTAAGAACCTCATCAGGTATGCCAAGACGACTACACATGTCTACAAGTGCTTCGGCGACGGACTCCGTTGCAATTGATGTCAACGCTACGGCTTCGGGATATCTGGTCGCATAATCCACTAACGTGAGTATGTATCGATGTCCATCGTCGCTTACTGGGTGAATTGGACCGATAATATCCACCGCGACTCTCCTGAAGGGCGTGTCTATCAATGGTGTCGCTTGCAGGGGTGCCTTCATGGCACTCCCCTTGTTTACAGTTATCTGACAAATGTCACATGACTTACAATACCTCCTTACGTCACCGGCAATTCCAGGCCACTAAACGTTAGTAGTGATCTTATCATACGTTTTCTTTATTCCCATATGACCTCCCATAATGGAGTCATGGGCAACTGCCATCACTCTTTCCCTTAGTGTCGTAGGTACAACAAGCTGCTTCAGCCACTCACCGTTGTTAACTTTCGGATGCTTGTACATTCTATGAAGAAGGCCTTCTTTAACTGTTAGTCACCCGGTCACCTCGCACCAGTTCCTCCGTACTGTCCCACAGCTTGGCAAGCGAAGTGTCCTTCTTTTGAGCTTTTAGAAATGCTTGTCTATCACAAACAGACCATTTGCTATCATCAGCAACAACCAACGGAACCAATGTCTTCTTTTTGTCTCCTGATCGAGTTGTAACAGCATTTGCTTCGCACCAGAATTGGTTAAGATTATCTGCATTCCGTACACCCTCGATATTTCCAAAACACAAATCATTCGGTGCCCTTGGCAAGCACAACGCCTCCACAGTTCCCGTGTAATATGGCGTATCAATAAATATTTTCGCTACTTCGGTTTGCACCACTTGTCCATCAGCAAGCGCAACAGATCCTTGACTTTCAACGATATCCTTGGGGTCGACAAACCTTTTATTTACCAGCACACCAGTGCATCCAGTGTCGCGCAAAACCATAACAGGGTGCTTTCCCACAAAACCTTTTGTGATTGGCAAAGACGCTGTTTTCGCCTCCATAGCCAAAGACCCTGAAACATTCGTTGGCCGCGACGTACAGTTCTTAGCAAAATGACCTGTCTTGTCACATATGAAACACCGCCTAGGCGTTCTGCTATCAACTTGCTTACGCGGACAGTCCTTTACCTTGTGACCTTGGCGTTTGCAATGCGTGCAAAAATCACGCATGTCTCGATCGCCCTCTCGCATGCAGTTTTTGCCATCATTGGACATTTCTTTTCCGTGTGCAGACAAAAAGTGCTCTGCTAAGGCCGTTAAATCATCCAGGGACTTGGGCGCCTGCTCTTTAAGGTAAATCGCTGTTTCCTTGGAACAAGCTTTAAGAAACTGTTCTTGGATAAACAACTGCCTGGCACTTTCCCATTCAGTTGTGTGGTTTGAACTTTTCACCCACTTGTCAAGGTAGCTTCCAAGACGAACGACGAACTGTACAGGGCTTTCTCCAGACTCTGGTTTTGACTCGCGAAACTTGACCCGATAACCCTCCTCCGTTAGATCGTAACGAAGCAAAAGTGCCCGTTTAAGTTGATCGTAATCCACGGCGTCTTGATCACACAATCTCGAGTATACCTCCAACGCCCTTCCGGTTAGCAACGCACTCAGCGTCGCCCACTCTGATTTGTCCCACTTGCTGTTAGCCGCAAACCGTTCAAAGCGCAATAAATAACTATCGAGCTCGTCTTTTCCATCAACAAACGAAGGCAACTTTGGTGTTTTCGTCCTACTTGCAGCAACGTCCAGACCACCGTTTCTGGTTTGGGCAAGTTGCAATTCAAGTCGTTTTAATTCCAGTTCAGCCTCTATTCGACGTTGTTCGTCTTCCCGCGTCAGACGTTTTAATTCCAGTTCAGCCAGACGTCGTTCTTCACGCTCAAACGCTTGTTGTTCGTTGACAAACTTGATTAACCTCTCTTCAGTAAGCCCCATTTGCCTTCCCAACTCCGCCAGCCTGTCCATTTTGCATTTGCACAAAGACTTCAGTTCGATAAACTAACGCCAAGAAAATAAATGATCCCGGACGAGCCCCCAGATGTCGCGTCTGACCCTAGACTGTACTTCTTGGGAGACGCTGTCGGGTTAGTTTAATTGGCGTGTTTTTGAAACTGGCTTTACTGCTGCAGAATAAGCTGTTGACAGTCTGCTCACTTTTTTAATAATCATACCGTTACCACTGTGCAGTAATTCACACATCACGATCAAACTATGATGTAACTTGACGTGTAAACACGTAATTTGTGACACAGAGTGAATGGCAAATGTAACAATCGGAATAGTCTGTACTCCAAAAAGGGTTGTTACGTTTCGTTTTGCCTTAAAAACGTAAATTTATTTCCAGCTACCTTTACTTTGGTAAAAACGAGTTGCCAATTATAATTCATGAGTCCCGAAACTTACATATCATTCACAAGAATTATTGAGTCGTATATGTATTTTTATTATACCCATGAGGGGATTGCACAGGAACACATTTCTTGAAACGCAATCGCAGAACAGAAAACATTACAAAGTCCTGATGTATAAAGCAATCTATATAATGTTGCTCACACCAAATGTCATCTGTCAACAAAGCATTTTATTACGGATTTTGGTTAGAAAAATTGTAGCGAACATTAAAATTAACAACACACTCGTGTGACATGAACATGATGTAAGCGTAAATGAAACATAATGTGCCATCCATCGTTTCCATACCTGGTACCTGAAAAACATTCGTTCATCGAACAGTAATACTGGGATTTCTTTCACAATCAAAACTTACATGCGTTTATTATAGAGAGTTAACATTTCAAATTGTGGAGAGGACTTGCGAGAATTTTAGCGATTTGTAAAAGTTGAGGGCTAAACATGCCAGGCTTTCCAATGACCAAAAATCCTTAAAAAAAGAGATTTAAAAGATTTTATCATCGGAATTTGTTTATGGCCAACAAATACATGTTTTACAGGAAAAAACATAAGGGTTTAAATTTGCTTTTTGAAATCTAAAAGATATCAGTGTACCGTAATTGCATTTTGCATTCACGATAATAGTTTTTCCATATCTTCCATACATAACTCCACTTTTTAGGTGTGGAATTTCAGAGAATGTTTGGTTTCGGCAAGTAAACACATTCGAAGTTTCATTGAAAAAATTTCCGTTGTTAATTTCCTGAAAACCACACAAAGATTTACACCATAATTTATAATATAAATTTCGTTCTTACCTCTGGTGAACACGAATCAGAATATGATGGTGATTTGGCAACAATGGTGCCATTGATATCAAAGGACACACAAGATTGGATTTTTGCAAAATTATAGTTGCAAACGTCATTCATGTGATCAGTCAAAGCACTTCCGTAACAGGAATAAACGAAGCAAACCATTAAGAATGTTGAAATCTTCCACATTGTAAATAAGACCAGAATACAAATACACAAACCAAATGAAGATATTAAAAAGTCCTATCAAAAATCAATTGTAAATGCGCCATCAATTCTCAATGAAACATTAAAAAAGTGCTGTGCCTTAGTTTCATCACATTTACTTTACAAGTTCAGAGTCTGTGGGAAATTAACAAAATCAAACAAAATTACAACTTACATGCAGGAACCAATAGGACCAAGGTCCAATTTTAAAACTGAACAAATAAAATCTTTTATATCAATTTCACTGAAGTTTTTCTTTATTCAGCCCACAAACATTTTAAAGCTTACATGCGCACAACGGTCAATATTTTCAGCATCTACATAATGAGCGTAGTACGCACATCCTTCTTATACCCACAAACCTCTCACAAGAATTAACAAGTTGTTGTTGCTGACTACATTCATGGCAAGCACATTTTAAACAACGAACTTTACTCCCACATACTTGTCAGATTATCCCCATGCTGCGTCATAGTTTATTGCTGTGCTGACGTTTGCGTTTGCAAATAAACTGTTTCAAGGGGGGCTTTCCTTTGTCTAAACCAAGCACGGTTAACCTCCTATATCCCATATGTCACAAAAATCACTTGTGCAATTGGTTGCGATCTTACGGCAGAAAGTATTCCTTTGTCAGTGGATCACTTTCACATGTGCGCATGACTCGATAACATTCATATGGGTTTTTCGGTGCCCATGTCATTTTATATTTCATATTTATTGTCCACACACATAGAAATCCTTTGTGCTAAATGAAATTGAATTAACATTTGTTTCATGAGCATTGTTTGACATGTTGGTAGCTAGCAGGGTGTGACAAAGTTAAAAATGATGGTTATAAGTTTAAAAACGAGTGATTTGGATTCTTACTTAATGTTCTGAAAACTTTGTCTTTCCATTGAAAGGAGGACGTTAATAACCCTCACAGCCTCGTCCCTCAACGTGTACAGTGGTCGCCACGAGAGGGAACCTGTGAGCGAACACGCTTGATTATGATTTCTATACTTAATAATTTATTTGTAATATGTAAGTTGATTCTTGTTATTAGCAACGCAACAATATGAGCAATGTTACGTCACAGATAGTTCCTGTAAGATGATGGTGACGTCATCCTGGATTTATGACAGCCAAGTTGATACTTGCAGCACTATAAAGTATGCCTTTATTTTGGGTTACTTATTCTGGGACGGATAGTTGTAATAATTGCTGGGGTCACCTATTAGTATGGGAGGGATAGCAAAGGGCATCTTAAAGGTTCGCTTGATTGCTTGAAGTTTGGGTTCCTCTTGTAGATTAAGTCGATCTCCTTTTCATTGTCGTCTGAACGCTGTTGCAACTAAGTATAAGTGAAAGAATAAAATTCTTTGGGCAATGTCGTTTTGTTAACAACATTGTAGTAGTATTCCTTGAAGTGGTTTTTATGCAGATTCGAAGCAACAAGCTTTTCACGTGGCAACTTGGATGGCAAGATCGTCACCAACCAATCCGACATATTAGATCGAATCAGTTTATTACAAGTAAGCAAATTACTCCAAGCAATAAGCTTAGCTGCAATACTACACTTCTGTTTAGATCGCTACCTTGATCTTGTCAATTATGATCTTTGTTTTTCTTAACAATATGGGGCTGTCTATCCATCATAGCTTGGGTCTCACTGCTCCAGATGTCCGCGTCTTCCTTTACCTCCGTGCTGAGTCGGAAGGTGTGCTTTCTCACGTAAACAACAATCTCTAACAAACCTGTTTGTTTTTGCGGTGGAAGTGAAAGATTTTGTCAACACAATGGCGAGGTTAAAGTGACATCACGCCCAAAATGACGTCATATAATGTTACTGAGCAAAGAAACGTACCATCCCCGTCTTAACGAAGTACAGAGTAATGTCGTTGCTGCTATACCCTTTGTTCTTCCAAAAATCAAGGACAAATAAGCCTTTGGTTTGTGACGTCACAGTGACATATTTTTGCATGATGTAAAAAAAGGATCAGTTGCTTGTCTACAACGTGCAAGAAGTTTGGGATCCTCTTTGTAAATTCCTTGGCGTGGAACATCCAAAAGTTCCATTTCCACACAAGAACAAGCGTGGGAAAATAGTAGAAGAGGTTATCATGCAGAGAACTTCCGGTATTCCAGAGAATTAAAAAAAAGATGGCAGTTAATGCGTTAGGATTTTCTGCTGCTATGGTAGTTGGGTGTTACAAGCCATTTCCGCATGATTTGGCCAGTGTTGTTGAAAGTTTGTTGCAACCACGTGAAGTTTGTGTTTTGCACCATTCTCGCCTTGCGGTATTGACATTTCATGTATAGTTGGGACTCGTTGAAATCCCAGAAGCAAACATGCCACCATAGTAGTATTTTTAATCGCGTATTTTTTTTCACTTTATTGATTTGAACAATAAATAAGCTAAAGCTTGCTTAGCTCCCTATACTTGCTTATCTTGTGACAGCGGTGAATAAACAAAATGTTTGTTCATATTACAAATTTTGTGCAAGAATAAGGCGTAGCACATTTTGCAAGCAAAAACGCCTGATCGATCCCCTTAATTTTGTCTTAGGCCTACTTAATTTGTCGTTTGATATAAACTGGGTGCGCTTTCACATAAAGTACCGTTTCAACGTTAGTAGTGCGTTTGCGCACCAGCGTGACTTGACCATGGTATTTCGCTCGTATCCGTTGTGCTTTCGTATAGTTAAATCGGTAAAGAGTAGCCCGGTGAGCCTGAGGGCGTTTGTTCAGACCCTTACGGAAGATCCAGCGTCACGCTTCGATAATTCAAAAAAAGTTATTCTGGCACGCCGGCTAAAAAAGAGCGTCCCATGTCATACCTTAATTGCCACTTGCTTGTGCTGCTTTTAATCACATACAGCCCTATACTTTAACTTTGAAAAGCAATAAGTATTTATATTTCAGGTAAACTTGGAATGCAGAAGTTTTGAATACAAAATCAAACCTTTTTCGAATCTAGTAAATCATAATTAACTCAAAAGATTGCGACGATCGCTTTAGAATAGTGCAGTCTGCATACGGTCGGCATATGGTTAAATGCCACTTGTGTAACGCGCAAATATGAAATCCCCCTTAATTGCATGTCTCTCGAAATCGCATTAGTCAAATGTTGAAACTGTTTTAAATAGAAACCTAATTTTCTCGGTCTTTAAGTTGCGTCACATTTTGGAGATACTGTCAGACGCGGCAAGGGAAATCCCCCAAACATTTCATGCTATGCCGCTGCGAAGAGTTTGCAAACAATTTAAACACAAAAATTAACTCACTGTGCGCTATGATCGTTGTTGTTGCAGTCAAATCTACACCATATGTTATTCCAGGAAACATATTAGGCACATTATACTTCTATTCAGTTTAAGATTATGTTTTGTTAACTTAACTCTAAAACGCCCAACTTCACACGTGGAACATTGTCTAAACATAAAGGAAAAAAGCTGTGCAATTTAGAAAAACTGCATCGTTCAGTCATGACCGGACTTTCCCAGGAAACGTTGTACGTCGCAGCTTCCTTCCACTTTTGTGTATTTTTTGGGGGGATTCACTTCGCCTCGATAAAAAAAAAATTCTTTTCTGGTGTAAAAAAAAACAAATTCAATAATAGCCATGGCAATACGCAGCGTTAGTCAAATTACGACCAACGTCTGACAAGGCGTAAAATCCCGCAAGCCACACTCACTTATAATTTCGTGATATTAACATGAAAAATCGGTGTGTTGGTTTGATGATGGACGTCATTGAGTTGGCGCCCTTCCAAGACGACGAACTACGCACCAATTGCATGTTGCTTGGTCTGGGGAACAAACGCAAATCTATATATGCATCTCATAATTTGTGCGCCCCAGTTCCAAGAAACCGTGCTTGGATTGCCTGTACCCGTCATCAGTAAACACTGTAGGGAGGAATGCAAATCAACTGCGGGCGGTTTACGCGAGGAAATACCCGCATGCCATGTAACTTTAAATATATATTATACGCAGTGAAATTTTGTCAGGGCTTTTCTTCAGCAATTAGTAACGATTTGAATTGCGGCATGCACGAAATGGCTGCACTGCAGATGCAAATTACGTCATAAAAAATTTGTTTTGAAAAACAATTTTTTTTCGAAATTCGCTTTTGACGAATTCCCTACTTGACTTAATTGAGTAATTGCCTGAAGTGTTGTCGTGTACCAGGTATTAAACTGAATGATGATGACGTAGCCACGAAGTATTTTTTTTCTTTTATGTGTTATTTTCACATGTCAAAACTGCATTACCTGTGTGGTATATGTGCAAATCACCAAATCACCAATTCAGTTCGAAGAAATAGGTTTAATTTCACATTGAAATTATTTTGGAAGAAAAAAGAAATGAGAGCGCTAAATTAACATCGTAAAATTGACTTCATGTGTTGACAAATGGTTGTAATGAATCGGATTAATTGTTCGCAAATTGTAATTGTTGCCACCGACCGATATTCCACATGAAGGCGCATGCAGTGTCATTAATTAAGAAGTGCCGTAATTAGGTTTTGCGGCAAAGACGATTACATTGGCCTGTGGTTTATTGTTTCGCGATGCACCGCAATGTTTTGCATTTGTGTTGCGAGAATTCCCCGGTGTAATTCCATTCCAAAAAAAAAGAAAACCGGGAAAATCCAGCCACAAAAACAAAATACCTTGAATTTACATAAATTACTACTGCCGCCAGGCACGTTTCATTGCTGCAATACGACTCTTCTGCCAATATTTATTATATCAACGTTTCGGCACCATATAGCAGCCTTCAACCTTGAACATAGGATTAAATTATTTTAATTATCGATCGTGATTTGACGCTCAGTGACAAAGTTTCTCATTCTTAGATCTGCGTTCCAGTAAAGAACAAATATGGAGTCGACAAAACACGCCTTCGTGTGTTCATAATATTTAAGATTTGTGTGCGTGACAAAAATTGTTTGCTTTCACTGGGGTTTCTCTTAAACTATAAGTCTTGTTCGAGGAGTGACTTGCAATATGGCGATCGGTCGAATACGATGTCCGGAACACCAAATTTAGTAGGCGAAACTTCGCCGTCACTGCAGTGTTGGATGTGGCATTAGCATACGCGGACTTTCCAAAAGGCAAATATAGACCAAGCATTAGTCTTTGTGATTCCTACGCTATTCTGGTTGCGCCGTTAAGTCATCGACATTTGTTGAGATGCTCCACAAGAAGGCCATCAAGGAAGAATTCCCCGCAATTATCTGCTCACGTTCTGCCTGTTTTAATCTGGGCGCTACCGGCTTAAGATTGCTAGACGCAAGCCACCGGTACCTGTGCCATACCGCGGTAACTAACCTCCATAGCTCCACAAGGTCCAACTCTCGCCGAAGGCTACTTTAACCATCAGGTTACGTCGGTATTTTATTAAAGTTTGTATTGACGCACATGATCGTACAAGGCGTCCACAGTCCTTATCACAGGCATTGTAAATTCATCAACAGCCTACATGGTGTAATCGGTTTGTTCGCGGCGGTGTAGTGTGGTAAATCCCGACTGAAATGCCGACCGACTATTCTGGTAATGTGTAATGCCCGGGGCCACTCGCGCCACCTACGCTAACGCAAACAAATTTACTCTGGCGGCGCCTGACTAATTACAGGGAATTTCTCGGTGTGATATAATTTGGCCTAATTTCGAAGCCACTGAGACAAGTGTCAAAACAAGCAACCCCCCCCCCCCCCCCCCCCCACTTTTTGAGGTGTTACTATATATCTCGATCGAGAATGCGCCAAATCCTTCTACCCAAATGCAACGGATCCATTTTGGGACTATGGGGGCGTCTGTATTGAATACGGGCACACCACGCCGCAGTTATTTCAAGAGCTCCAAATCTTTGTCGCGGGAATGCTCGTTCGATGTGCAATTAAGTCAGCCATCACTCAAAAATCTGGCACCGTTTCGGGTAAACACGAGGCTAATTAGACTCAATCTCGAATTTTTAACGTAATTGATGCAACTTCTTCGAAACTAAGGGAACGCGCGTACTTTTTCTCCTATGTTAAATCCTTTTTTCTTATTCTTCCATCGCAAAGCGTTCCCAAGCTTAAGGCGAACTGGCGTCTCTTGTGGACACTTTGGGCGTCGGCAATTAAGAAGTCACGTGACTTTGGCCTAAGCGGTTGCACGAAGGATATAAAAGAGCAAAGCTATGGCTCTGACTAATCATTCAGCGTCAATCGAATTCGACGACACAACCAGAGACAAGCAACAAGAAACGAGAAGATGCGAGCAGCGAAGTTTGTTACTTTGTCTGTTGCAGTGATCTACTTTGCGCAATTGGCCGCTGCGCAGTACGGGGGTAAGCAGCACTAAATATCAATAACTAATATTTCGCCTAGCCCATCATCAGAATCCCACTCTTTGGTTGTGTGTCAAAAATTCGTTTCTTGTTATGTTTGTATTTTATAATTTTCTTGCACCCTAAAATCCAATTTGCTTGAAATCACCTTTTTTCTCTCGACGACGTTTGAAGGTTTTCGAGCATCTTTAGCGTTTTTAACAAAGTTCCCTTACGCAGGTGTCGCCCCCTGTTCTGGAAAGAAGTGCCCGGCCGGCTCCACTTGCAGAATTTACGGCAAGTCTTACCAGTGCGTCTGCAACAAGGGATACGTGAGATCAGGATACGGTTGTAGACGTAAGAAAAACATGTTATTCAATACACTCTACCGTAAGAAACAGCAGGAACTCAAATTAAATTGTTCGTTTTATTTGAATTTAGCTCGTGATCCATGCGCCAGAGCCAATTGCCCGGAGAACAGTGTGTGTCAGCGGGGCAAAATCGGCTACACCTACCGCTGCATCTGCAAGACGGGCTATGTCAGTTATTTGAAGGGCTGTCGTGGTAAGTACTACTAAATACAGACTTTATATTATATTTAACGCATACTTTCCCCTACGGTTTCTTATTTTTCGAATGAAAGCATATACAACTACAATTTTACTGTTATTTTGCGTTCAATGATTTTTGTACAAAAATTACCACTGGTTCTGTCTCACAATTTTCTTTGACTATAAATAGCCCTAAAACTGTCCAAGCAAAACAAGCAACACTGGCATCTCTATAAATTTAACCTATATTGTGCTTCATCCTCAGCGTACAACCCTTGCAGCAGCTACAAGTGTCCGGCTTACTCCCACTGCACCTACAGCGGAAAAGTTCGACAGTGTGCATGCGATGAAGGCTACGTCAAGACCAAATACGGATGCAGACGTGAGTTGATTGTTTATGTTTTTCAACGTGCACTGTATCACGAATGAGGTAATTATTTAATCGTGAATTTTTTTTGCATTAGGCCCAGACCCATGCGCCAACAACGATTGCAGCTCACACGCTACCTGCTCCGCAGCCAAGGGAGGTTACAAATGCGTCTGCAAGTACGGTTACCAAGGAAACGGAAAAATTTGCACTCGTAAGTGGAATGATTGTGGAAATTGTTTCTAACATGAATTATCCCGAATAGTTAACATGCTTTAGGCCGCGACCCATATACATACCACCATTAATGCCAGGGTTATATGAAGCATAACCTTTTTCTTATTGTACTTGGATTTATTTTCATGAAACATAAATGTTACGTTCTGCAGCTATTGATCCATGCTACAACGTCCAATGTCACAAAAACGCCAAGTGCGTTGGAGGCAGCTGCGTTTGCAATCATGGCTACACTGGTTCCGGCAAATATTGCCAACGTAAGTTTATGCTCATACTATATTAGTGTATAGGAACAATAATGCAAAAAATGACAACTGCATGGCAATCTGAATTCTATTCATGGCGATAGCAAGCCACAAATATTAGAGGATGTCATATTCCCATAGACATACCACCATTAATGCCAATGTTACATGAAGCAAAACTTTTTTCTTAATGTACCTGGGTTTATATCCAAGAGATATGAATGTTATGTTCTGCAGCTATTGATCCGTGCTACAACGTCCAATGTCACGAAAACGCCAAGTGCGTTGGAGGAAGCTGTGTTTGCAATCATGGCTACACTGGATCCGGCAAATATTGCCAACGTAAGTTTATGTCCACATTTTCTTCCGTGTAAGTTTCAGGAAACAGGTATGAAAAATACCAACTGCATGTCAGTCTGAATTCAATTCCTGACGATAGCAAGCCACAAAATATAGAGTTTTAATCAGCATTAATGCCCATGTTAAATAAAGCATAGCCTACTTCTTAATGTACTTGGATTTATTTTCATGAAATACAAATGTTTCGATCTGCAGCCGTCGACCCGTGCCACAACATCCAATGTTACGCGAATGCCAAATGCGTTGGAGGTAGCTGCGTGTGCGTTGAAGGTTACGTCAAATCCGGCAAATCATGCCAACGTGAGTGACCTGAGATATCCTGAATTTCTGTCAGTGCGTTGTAATATATTAAAGCACCTACTACTTCAGTCAAACAACGCGCTGTTATGTTTGCTTAAAAATAAGTTCCGAACGATGTGAAATGAAGTGCACTCGTTTAGCAACTGAGAGAGTGTAAAAAGTTTCCGTTTTTCAGCCGTTGATCCTTGCTACAACGTCCAATGCCACAAGAATGCCAAGTGCGTGGGAGGCAGCTGTGTTTGCAAGCAGGGCTACACTGGTTCCGGCAAATATTGCCAACGTAAGTTTATGCTCATACTCTACTAGTGTATAAGAACAATAATGCAAAAAATGACAACTGCATGGCAACCTGAATTCTATTCATGGCGCTAGCAAGCCACAAATATTAGAGGGTTTCATACTCTCCTAGACATACCACCATTAATGCCAATGTTACATCAAGCAAAACTTTTTTTCTTGATGTACTTGCATTTATATTAATGACATATAAATGTTACGTTCTGCAGCCATTGATCCTTGCTACAACGTCCAATGCCACAAGAATGCCAAGTGCGTGGGAGGCAGCTGTGTGTGCAAACAGGGCTACTCGGGAAGTGGAAAATATTGCCAACGTAGGTTTCTTTGATAGTTCACACTTATTCTAATCCCGTAACCCAACCTCTGTTTTCTGCACATTCATTTTTCTCTCTCAGCAAATGACCCATGCTACGGAGTAAAGTGCGGCGCCTACTCGACATGCAAAAGTTCTGGATACAAGCGACCCACGTGCGTTTGCAACAAAGGATACGTCCGTTACGGAAAAGTCTGCCAGAGTGCGTAGTTGCAGTGTTTTACATATTTTATTGAGCTTAAAAAATAATTGAAATAATGTGAGCAACAAAAGCACACTCAGAAGATCAAATAATCAGACCCACCTGGTTTCATGGGTCTCTGAATCCTGGGCTAATATATTGCCTTTGCGGTAAACTTCAGAGTTAATAACAGGGTTTTTTAACAGAACCAAACCCCTGCTATTACGGACGCTGTGGACCAAACTCCATCTGCACTTCCACCGACGGCAAGGCGGTTTGCAGCTGCAAACCTGGCTACGTTAAGGGCAAGGGTGGATACTGTGCAAGTAAGTCTGCACCCATTAGCGCTCGGGCATCAAATTGAGTTTTAATCCGATTAACTTAACAACATTCTTATCTTTTGCAGTCGACCGCTGTTACAACAGCCGCTGTCATGAGTATGCAATCTGCGTGCCCAACTTATTCTGGGGATACTCTTGTCGCTGTAAACCCGGTTACTACGGCAACGGAATCTATTGTGCAGGTGGGTGCTGTCACTGATACGTAACAGGAGATCAGCCTTCTGTTGGCGACAGAGCGTCTGATTTAGCATTCCACTCAGTTCAGCGGGCAAAAACAATGCTATTTAGCTACTGTCGATCGGTACCAACATGCGTGTACGTGAGTGCCATTGCGGCAGAACAAAATATGCCACATTTACGCGGCACAGTGGAACTATAATTAAGCACGACTGACCGGTCAATTCGCCTTGTATTTACATGTTTATAAATTGGCCTACAATTGCGTGGCCAATTAAAATTCTTCTCAGTGTATGTGAAACCCGACATGCCTTCCAAGTAAACAATAGTTTGAAGAACATTAAATTCTCAAAGGATAAAAACACATTGTTACTTACGTCTCACACATATTTTTGGATTTTTTGCGGATTACATATGCTATGTTATTGGCGGAACAAAAGCAACCGGAATGCGGTTGAGCATTGGGCCTCATTACGGTACAAGTAATGTCCTTGTGTTTCTCGTGTAGGCAACAGTTTCTAAAATTCACCCTATGATATTAAATCCTCCATTTTTCAAGAAGTGTCCGAAAGATATTTTCAATACCTCTGCTGATGTAATTTACAGCGTTGCATCATCCTGAAAACATCTAAGTTGGCTCATTATGTTTTGCAGCGCCCAAACAGACATGCCAGAACAGGTGCGGAAGATACAACAAGGGATGGACGTGTCAGTGTCACACCCAGTGTAAATACAACAAGAGTTGCTGCGCTGACTACGACCAATACTGTAAGTAATTTGCAACTCAGAGTACAACGTCGCGTAACAACTGTAAATAATCAATCGGCCAACTGTCTTTATACATTACACGTTCAGAGAATAATAGGATGTTCCTATATAGAGCGTTGTGGCGTTTTAACCATTTAATAAACTTTAGCACTGTTGGTTAACAGATACACTTTAACATGGATAATGCACACATACGATTACGTCATCATTTGCCGCTAATTGATATGTGAACAAACCTTTTATTTTTTCAGGCACGAAGAAGTACAGTGGTTGATTGACTTTGTACTCTTCGAAAGATGTGTACAGAAAATAATGCTTCGCCTGTTTTTTTTTGAATAAACTTGTATCGTCTATATATGTTGCAAAATTGTATTCGCCAAAAAGGACATCAACTGCAGAACTGGGCAAGCAAATGTTAGCAGAACTTCGAGATATGACTTACTTGTTTCGCGGCGGTTACTCATTAATGAGGTCATGCTGCATGGCCAGGGTTATATTACCGCTTATTTGAAAGAGTGTTTTTGCTATCCTGCTCAACCGTGAAGGCTTGAGAAACTTTCGACGTTCCGTTTTCCCCGTTGTTGCGGTCAGTTAAGAAGCATTCAGTTGGCGGGAACAGGGTGTGATGTGTGTGTTTTTTCTTTGTCTAAATACATAGAACGTTTTTTTACGTAGAAACAGTTCAGCAGGCAAAAACCTTTTTTACACTGCGAACACAAACTGTGTGGAAAAAAATTCGACATGTGGAAATGAGATAATAAGATATAGTGATTTATTTAAATTCAGATAAATAGTAAATATTCAGCATCAGCTCATCATTAAATTCAATGTTTATCTACAAGCAAAAGATAAAAAAAATACTAACAAGGAAGTGGAGGTGCCCTAATTTGTCAAACAACCGCTTGTGGTAACTCATTTGACATTACAAAACACTGATGTAAACTCTACCGAATCATTTGTACTGTTTAAACACTGCAAAAGTAATTAAAACTCGGAATGGAAGCAATTTGAACCCATTCCAGTACTTAACACAACGGTCGTTATAAAATGTGTTTCTGCAGCATGTGCATTTATCCTTTCACAATGTAAAAGAAACACTACTGCATCAGTGAACCAAGGTACCCTGACATGCTGTCGATCGATAACCGTATTGAGAGTTCTCTTCATTAAACCGATTTATTTTTTGGATTGCGTAATATAAAATAAAATGAAGAAATTGCATGAAATGCCAGCGTAAAGGTAGCTGCCAAAGGAAAATAGTTTAAAAGTGGCCGCGCTCGGTCTTTTTGTAATTTTTATTCAACGATTGTTACATTGATTGTTTGTGAAAAGGTCGCTCACGGTCTTGTTGAGATATCTGATGAATGGTTCGACTTCTCACAGAAAGCCCGGAAGTGAAAAACTTCTGGTTCGTATTTGATTCTAGTCACGTTTGCGCATGCTCGTGTGGTGAATTTCCGAAACTAGGATGAAAAAGTTGCTTCTCAAATGTTGCTGACAAAGCAGTCAAAAAACACCGCCGCGAGGACTTAAAGTGCATATGACACGGCCATGACAACTTTGCGTAAAACTAAAGGTACATCTACAACAAATATATATCCAAAGTTTCACGGTTCTACGTCAACTAAAAAATGTAGAAAACTGCACGAAAAGTAACGGCGACCAAAAATCGTAAACCTTTTGCGCTAAGGAGAAAGGGACATCACATAAGGCGCTTGCGTCGAAAAAATGCATTGTTTAGATAGGAGAAGGCGCCTTTTTTGCAAATATCGAATAGTTTCAAACATAGGAGAATCCACAGATTACGTTACCGTAAAGGTGAGGACAGGGTTTTGCATCACACAACAATTTGTCATTGTGACGTCACGAATCAAAGGCTTATTTGTCCCTAATTAGCGGAAGACCATAGGGTATAGCAGAAACGACATAACTGTAAGTGGACAAAACGACAATGCTAAACTAACGGTTTGTCTCTGTCGTGTTTTCAAAAGTTCATGTATCACATTAGCGATCATAAATGCTGTAACAACAAGAACACCCTGACCAGTAACTGTTTTATTATTACACAACTAAATTAGACATAATAGGTCGAACAGCGGCCATCTGTCTTCAGCTTAAATTAACATCAAAATCCGTTTATTTCACTTGTTTCCTTTTTGTCCCCTGTTTAATGCAATATTATGCTTAAACCAGTTTTATAATGTTTTCCATTCCGACGCATAAAAAGGCTTGCAGCCAGCACGCGCGCACGACCGAAGCGCCTTCTATGACGTCACGCAACAACATCTCGCTTTCGCACGATTTCGTTCGTGCGACTTTGATCAGCTGTATCTCAGAAACCAGTCGTCGTATCAAGCTACTTTTTTTGCCTAAAATGTTCTAAAGTTATGAATATCTCATAGTTTGATTATTAACATGTTTTATTTTTACGTGTCATATGCACTTTAAGGGAATGAGTTGCTAGTATAACTGCTGTTGTGGAAATCAAGACCAATAAGTAGTGTGAAACATTTCTGAGTTTTACGATTTTTCGTAAATGTCAGCTTCGTATGTTTTGTATGTGACAAAAATTTTGATCAAAGTACAGTGTATTATTTAGGGTCAGAGGGTCTAATGCAACAAATATATCTTCGTTAGTAGTTTTTTCCTTGAACATTTCTGGTATGCTGGAAAGCAATGGAACAATTGTATGAAGACGGGGAAGACAAATGGATTAAAAGAGATTTACGAAACCGTGGATGCAGTCGTGGACGTACCTGCAAACAGCTATTGGGAGGATCTTCTCGAATTATTTCCCGACTTATCGAAACAAAAAATACGTATTAATAGAAGAGCTTTATGATGCGGGAAGGTCACTACAGTTATATTTTGGAGATTAATTTTAATTGTAAACAACAACACAAGTGACATTTAGAAAACAAATTGCACTGCTGAGACGTGGTGCTGGCTAGTCAGTCATTATATACTGTGTGATAGCATATTTGAAAGTTAGTTGCTGATGTCTTGCTGTGAACTTATGACACTTTTGTTACACCAAAACAAATAAATCACAAAAGGCTGCTGATGTCTTGCTGTGAACTTATGCTGTCATTTGCACAAAATATCACCAAGTTTAGCCTATAAATTTAAGACAATTTAATGCTTGATTTTGGTTTAATTTCTTGATCATTTGCAAGTAGGAATTTTCACATTTAATTTCCAAGCTTGGCGGCTGTTTACCAATTCAGTATTACAGACTTAAAATACCAAGAACGGTTCAAATACTCATTGAAAACATATTGATGGTAATTTAGATAATATTGACCATACGAGACGACGAATCATGGTTAAAGAGCATCGAGCACCATGTAAATGTCCAGAACAGTAACTTCATTTTCAGATCCATTGTTATCTGTCCAACAGGCTACGCTTTGCATCAATTTCTGAGCTGTGTAGGTAAATTCGTCTACCAGGAGTTTGAGACGTATAACTTTATCAATTTTTTACAGCTATGATATTCGCTGGTTCCGCTCCAATGTGGCCCTGGGAAGGCATGGAGTACTACAAAAAACGTGCAAGGTGGTCGTACAGACGACAAAATGCATGCGTACTCCAGGAAAATAAAAACCCTTTGGACCAACCCACGACGATATGTGAACTGTAGTGAGAGATAAATCTTTTTAACTGCACTAACCTGAAAAGAATAGAAATACTTCGGATCAAGTATTGAAGGTGAATTCCCCCAAAACGGAAAAGGCCTAAACTTGGTTGCTGTAACTGTAATTTGTTTGATAACATCAAACTTTTATGTAGAAAGCTCCAAAAGATCAGCTGCTTGTCTACAACGTGCAAGAAGGTTGGGATCCTCTGTGTAAATTTCTTGGCGTGGAACATCCAAATATTCCTTTTCCACACAAGAACAAAAAAGGAAATGTCATAGAAAAGATGATTAAGATAAATCCGCTCTTTCGAAGAATAAAAATGGAGATGGCATTCTGTGGGTTAGGATTTTCTGCTGCATTAGTAGTAGGATGCTACAAGGCATGTCCACACGCGGCCAGTTTTGTCAAAAGTTTGATGCAATCTCGTTAAGTTTGAGAACTTGACTTCTCTCACTGACCTGTGATAGATTTCTTTCATAACCGTAGTCTGCTGTCTACATCACTGTAGCTGATGGCGTAAATAACCATATCGGTGTGTTTTGTTTAGCACAAACTCATCATTTAACCTGTTTTGGGAAAGAAATAACGGACTGAATGTTCCATTGAACATAATAGTAATGGCAGACAAGTCTGGTGTCGTTTTTAATAAAGTTTCGATTCTAAAAAAAAAATTCCGTTTCGATTCTAAAAGTAAGATGTGAACTCATGTGTTTGATTGTCGGAAGAAACTCGAACCAACTCCGTAACCGAGCCGTCCGGTGAGGTTACTCCAGGTCACTTATGACGTACCACGAGGCATGCAAGAGTAAATCAGATAACAAAAATATAGGCCTACTTCACAAAAAAACCAAACTATTTTCAAAAGGAATCAGCTTATGTATGGGTGGTATGATATTAGTGACCTGTAGCAACCCCGATGGACTGTTCCGTTACGGAGGCGGTTTAAGTGTTTTGTGTTAATTGTCACGTGATTGGTGAGCACGCAAGTATCTACGCCACCAGGGGCATAAAGGAGTCAAGGCGCGAGTTACGGGCAAAGGTTTTTAGTATTTGTTGCCAGATATGTGAGATTTATATTTTCAAAACTCAACTGTTGGAAGTGTTAGATCCTCTATATTGGACAGCTCTACGAACAAAATGTTCGATGTGTGAGTGGACATTGAATGCTAAGAAACTGCACCGCGTTTTTTTCATTTTGTGATTCGGTTGTATTTTTTCTGGTATTAATTAAGTTGTAAGATATACTCTACAGGGCATTAATGCAGTCAGCAACTAGATAGCTGCACTGGTAATCAACAGGTGGCAATGATATGGCCACAAAGTGGCGATACGTAAAGATGGTTTACCTTGAGTAGTACCAACTTAACCTGAAGGTACGGTTGATTACCAACAAAACATTTGCACGAAAAAAGGAAATACTTTTCTTACAAAACCGCCAATATTTCTTTGTTTAAAGTACTATTTCAATTATTACTATTACAAATTTGTGTCAACCCTTCTAACAAAGAATTAAGTTTAACTTGAGTCACGCGAAAGCAGTGTAAGCAGGTTAGGTGGTTTCCGTATAGTCAAAACATTTTCACTGCTACTTTGTTTAAAGGAATACAAACTTTCTGAGTATAAGTGTCAGCTTTCACAATCTCATAAAGTGAGATATTTTCCTACTCTCTGCATCAAAACCTCAAAAAACATTTTGTTTTATTCCTTCCATTCATATTTCTTCCAAGTAGTGGAATCGTACTAGATACACGTTAGCTCCCAAACCAGAAACGAAATTGGTCATCATAGATGTATTTTTTTTCACAAACCATAGGGTTGATTAATTACGCTCCTTATGTAACTTGCGATTACCCATAGCATGTTGACGCAACGCTAATTTCTTACTGATAAAAAACTTATCAGAGCGAGGGCTGTCGCAATAATCAAACCCTGCAACACCAGCAAAATCTTCATTCTTCTCAGCTCTATTTTTGACACATTTTCATTCTCCGCGCGTTGCCGAGGTACTGATTATTGTTAAGTTTACAGACGTGCTTGTAGTTCGGTAATTTTAGCATCCGGCAAAGCCTTGCGCTATACGAGGTCTAGTATCTTTCTCTTTGCGATTATCATTGTAATATTTCCATTATTACGTAAACCAAGTGTTCTGCAACCCTTTTTACTAACGTCATAATTTCAGTATGCATCTAACCATGCACTTTTCCCAGAATATTGCAACATTATCACACACACAAAATGTATGATAAATTGCTTCTACTTCGTATCCTAAAACTTATATATACACTCGTATCCACCAGTCAGAAGCCAAATAGAGCGTAATTCATTGCCAAAGTCCCCAAATTTATACTGAATAGGTCTTAATTTGGCATTGGGCATATGTTAGGGCCGATTACGTGTAGGTTTCCCGTTTGTTTTGTTGCTTTCTTCGGGTTTTACCGATTTTTGACGCATAATATTCGTTAACTTGTTTTGTAGAAGGAAACTTGTTGCGATTAAGATATTCTCTGAGGCGGATTAAAATTGTTGATCTATCTATTTCTATGTCGAATTACAACAACGACATGATACGAGATATTTATTTGAACGAAAGCTATATGCTCCTTAACCGTTCACATGGGAAACAGGATTTACTTTAGCTTGGTTATTATAAGATCGTTTCACTCCCCTCGCAACAGTTAAACATTAACAATTGCTTACAAAAAACGCCACAAATTGGCTCAAGCTAGTGTTTACACCAACTAAACCGAACTGCAGTGAAACGAACAAAAGTTGAAAATCTTTCAAAATATTTGTCACATTTTATTACCATTTTAGTTACAACAAATTATTGGGTTTATGTTTACCAATGCGTGAAGACATGGTTTTCTCATCAAATACCTGAAAGGCATCCGATTAACGAACAGCAATAACGGGCAATTATTTCATGATGAAAACTTATAGGGTTTCGTTCACAATACGTTAAAGGGTTTTAGTTCTCTAATCGGTCGAGAAAATTTCTTGCTTTATCGGCTATTTCCATCAAGTCTTCTCCGGGCGCACCGGGTTTTCCAATGACCATGAAACCTTGGAGAAACACAATCGATTGACTTGGCTGATTGAAAGTTATTAGATCTGCTTACCTATATTTCCTTTTGTTGTCACAGCGATGCTTTTTCCAGCTCCGATGTAAAGTGTTGTGTTCCCAATGTTTTTCAGCATGGCATAGTTCTGATTTTCACAAGTAAATTCTGTGGCATTGCTGAATAACATTGCATTACCAATTTCCTGAAATAGACAAACAGATCACCACCAACAATTGATGTGTGAAAATCAAGGTATCTTACCATTTCCGAACAAGAATTTGAATCTGACGGTGTCTGACCATTTATAAAACCGTCAGAATAAAACGAAACACATGACTGTATTTGTTCTCTGTATGTGCGTGGAAAGCAAACTGTGACCACACGACCGACCCAGACCAAATCACTTTCAGAGAAGGAACAAATGCAACAAACCAATAACAAGACTGTACTTTTGAACATTGTGAATCAGACAGAAAAATGATAACCCAGACGTGAACAATTTTTCCTGAATATTTAACAGAAATAAAACCACACTGATCGAACGTGGAATTAAAACCCTAATTACCACCGAACCCAAGCTTTCTCTTTGCAGCTGACCGTTTCTCAACTCTTGCAATTCTCGTTATCTGCAGCATCTCACTACCGAATGTGAGAAGCCGACCCTTTTAATATCGAAGCTTGTTCACGTCTTTTTTCTTTCGCCATATGTGGCAGATTATCCCTATGCTGCGTCATAGTTGTAACTGTGCTGACGCTTAGGTTGCAAATAACAAAACATCGTTTTGTGTAAGTTGCACACAGATGGCCACTGTTTCGAACTAAAAGATTTCATCAGTGCAGCTGATGTGACTTTCAGACGACCTTGCTGACCAAACGGCCAAGCAAAGATTTCCACTTTGTGGTGACATTGTTTGTTTAGTTTTATTTCTGCAGCAAAAAACGTTTGTTAGACTTTATTTTTACATTTTTAGCACTTTTAATATATGAAGCATCCTCTAGTCTAAATTGTAATACAAGTTATCAGTTAATACTATCCCTGCCAAAAAATATATGTCCTATAGTGTTTATGACTGGCCCAATCCCAAAATTAAGGCTTATAACAGTAATATTAGTAGACTTTAACTGCACATGGTCAATGACACATAATAAACCACATGAAAAATACTGTTCTCACATTAGTTACAACAATCACGTGATATATGGGATGTTGCAATGAAAGTAGTTTTGTAGAGGTAGTTTGTAAAATGTGTATTTCTATTTTACAAAGTAAGTACATTTTTATGCTATATGCAAGGAGCCATAAGAATAATCGTTTAGAGCTGCAGACAGTAGTGCACACTATTTCGACCTACCAGCTTCTGAAAGAACCTGTTTTTTGACTTAGCAGGCACATATTTCATGCTGTTGCGAAACAAACTCTTCGCTTTGACAGCTTGGTATGAAACAGTTTATTTGCAACGCAAGTGTCAGCACAGCAATAAACTATGACGCAGCATGGGGATAATCTGACACGTATGTGTGAGTAAAGTTCGATGTTTAAAAATGTGCTTACCATTAACAACGTGGACAGCAGGCACGCGGTATTATTCGAACAAGGAATTTGCACCAAAACACTTCAGCGTAATGTGCATATTGGAGAATGGCACAAGCGTTTTTCTACTGCAATCGCCGTACAAGATTGTTTGAAGGGTGAGCAAACAATCGTCAAAGCACAGCAATTTAAATTTACTGAATTCAAAAAACGATATGAAATATCAGCCTTAAAACACTGATAAACTGTGACGCGGCAGGTGGGTGTTGCGGTAACTCAACAAGAAACTTTCCAAAGCTTGTTTTCGCATTTTGAATGACGCGAGTGAAGTTAGAACAACTATCCGTTACTCTCATCCACTTTAAGATCCAGGCAAACAACAAACTGCGTAACGAGAAGATAAAACTTTCCGTTTTGCCAAGTGTGTGTGTTGCTTTTTTTCACAAACTGCTTCCTTCTGGGTGTCGTGCAACATCCAAAACATCACGTGCGTGTTGTGACCATAGGGAACGAAGTATTTGATAGTTTGCTTTATATGTTCCCAGCCATTCTATACCCCGGTCTGATTAGTTTGTTTTGTTTGATGAAAAGACCCATCAAGCTATTGCCGACTCGGAAAACTTTGATAATAAACAATTTAATGACCTTTGTACAAGTATTACACAATTTGCCGATAGAGGTATTTCACGTACTCATGGTGCAAGTGCTATTGCTATTAGAGTATTTGCTAGTATTGGTAATCATCCAATCACTGCAATGTTTTATTTCGAACTTTTTATTCTAGTTTTTTAATATCACTTTATTTTTTAATGTGCGATTTCTATGTAAGCGGGTATTCTGCAACGGAAAAATGCCGAATAACGACATGTTTTATTTCTAATCACGCGAGTTAAATCTCAAACAAGTTGTCGTCTCTCTCATCCACTTTAAGACCCAGGTAAATAACGAACGCATGCCACAAGAAGATGAGACTTCCTTTTGGGCCAATAAAGGTAACGAATATCAATTAAAATGGAATATCCTGCAATGTAAACTTAAATTTATTGTATTGTGTTACATAGATGCTCAAAAATCACTGTGGTTTGTGTGTTGTATTTGTGATCCTGAAGCGGTTGTTTGTGTCGCTTTGTCTACTCTCTCAAAAGTGCATTTAACAAGGGTCATGGTAACTTTGCATGAATTGAAAGGTACATTTACAACAAACGTGTTTCCAAAGTAGAAAAGTGCACTAAAAGAATCGGCGATCAATAATCGTAAACATTTTTTTCCTGGAACTTTTTTTAAATTTAACGTCATACAAGGAACACCACACAAGGCATTCTTTCATGAAGATAGAAAAAGTGCCTTATATTGAAGATACCGATTAGTTTCAAATATTGGAGAATCCCGTTGTGACGTCAGAACTAAAGGCTTCTTTTACTGAGATTATCAGCAAATCAAAAGGTACAGCAGCATCGACATTATTCTCTACTGAGTATGGTGTGTTTCTTCGCTCAGTGACATCTCTTGACGTTGTTTGGGATGTGATGTCTTAACTTTATGGTGATGTAATCTGACGTTTCTACAATTCTTCACGAAATAAATTGCGAAAATATACCATAGTGGTTGATTGCGGCAGAATTGAAAGCAAAAATGAGCTTAAACAACATTGATTGAAGTTCCTCATTGTTTAAGCATGTTACGATCGAAACCGATTATTCGGCAGTTCAGCTGAAGAAATTCGAATGAATTATCGGATCATATGTGATGTAACGCGATCCATGGGTTACGCTACTACCGCAGAAAGTGGTTGTAAGGATAACTTTGTTCCGTTATATCTAAGTCCCTTATTGTCGGAAGACCAAAGGGTATAGCAGCAACGACATTACTCCGCACTTCGATAAGACGGGGATGGTACGTTTCTTTGCTCAGTGACATAACATGACGTCATTTTGGATTTGATGTCATAACTTTAACCTCACCCTTCTGTTTACTTTAATTTGATGATTCCAACATTTCTAGTTACGAACTATATTGCGAAAAATACATTAGTGGTTGATTGTGTCGAAGTAATCAAATCATTTATGACGCGAACTCGCAGGCAACACTTCTGCCAGACAAAAAGTGGTGCTACAGAATAAATGTTTTGCATAATTAACTAATTTGGTCGGCTTTCTCGGCGGTCTTTGCCAGCCTTAAAATTAAATTACTTGTATCCTTTGCTGTCAGAGGACAATCAACAATGCTTAATTGATTTGTCTCTGTCGTGTTTCCAAATTTCATGCATCAAGTTAGAGATCACAAAAGCTTTGACCACAACAAAACCCTGTCCCAGTAACTGTTTTATTATTACGCAACTAAATAAGACATAATAGGTCGAAACAGCGGCCATCTGTCTGCAGCTGAAATTAACAACAATAAGATTGTTGCACTTGTTCACTTGTTGCGCCTTAACTGAAGGAACATAACTGAAGGTTTTATATATCTTTAGTACAAACAAAATAGCCAATACAATGGTGGTTCAACATACATTGGCCAGACAAGACGAAGCCTTGTCACGAGACTCTTAGGAGCACATGACGAGCCCTTCTACGGACGTTTGTCAACATCTTGTGGCTAATCTAACACACAAGGTCGACTTTAAAAAACAAACAATCCTGGGACAGATTGAAAAAAAACGGCGCCTCTCGCTTTTGGAAAAAAAATACATTCAAAATTTTCAGCCGCTGTTAAATGCCGATACATCTTTGCGTCGCTACGACTTTTTAACATATCAACCTCCCTTAGTCGCCGTGTATTTTATAGTATTTTTAATATTTTTATCGTGCACAGTGCATTTAATTTGTTTTTTTTCCTTTATTTTTATCACTAGCACAGGCAACTCTGTTCGGCTTCTAGTCGACCCTCTGCTTGCAGTAACTTGGAAACAGCTTTCGTCAATTGTCACGCAATTGTAGACAATTTATAACAACTTGACGACAGTCAAACCTTCTCTCTTCTGCGGTCTATCACAGACCTTGGTCAGCTGCATAAAAACGTTACGGTCAACTTAGATAGAGCTGACAACGAAGCATGTTGGAATAATAAGAGACGAACTGCAAGTTGAAACGGAGCCAGCGTCATGTTGTTGAGTGGAAGCTAAAGAAAATAGTCAGGGACAGACATGGTTTGAAAGTAAATAAAGATATGTGACTTTCGGGAAATTCACGAGCTTGGCTTCACTTTCAAGCTCGTTTACAGACAAACTTTCTAAACGTGGCCAGGTTTTGGGCACTCGTAGTGAGAAAGGACGAATGAAACCGTCAAAAAGTTTTGCTGCGCAGATAAAAGAGCTCTGTGTGCAAGAAGAGGTAATGGTTTCGTTCGATGTGTTTCCTGTTTACCAACGTTTCGGTAAAGTTGACCGCGAACGCAGCCGCAGAAAGACTACGAAACGACGGAACATTGGAACAACGTTGCTCGTTGCCGACACACATGGTAGATGTCTTCGTTTGTTCCTGGATACCACACACATTTGTTTCAGAGGTAATTCTTATAAATGATTTTTGTTACGGCCACTTGGTGCCCACTTTCCCTTGTAGTTGCGAGCTTCATGATGGAGTCGCTTGAACACCGGACAACGTTAGTCATCCGTCAGTTTTGGGGACGTTATGTGGATGACTCATTCTTTGTCATGCAACGGGATGACGTGCAGTCGCTGCTCTCGTATCTTAACTCTGTAGAACCAAGTCCACAATAGGGTGCTAGCAATGTGGTGGACTGCCTTTTTTATACAAGAGAAGAGCGGGCGATCCTGACCACATTTTTGTTTTTACTACACCGGGATTCGAACCCTGGTTATCTCGGTCACGAAACTCGATCAGGTTTTCTTCTTTGTATAAACGGTCGCTCGCCTTGACCAATGCTACCAATCACCCGTCCAACCTTCACCACAATTGTATACAACAAAACTACTCATTCCTTGTATTTCGCCCTCAAGTGGGGGCTGTATGTAAACTCGAGCACACACTTGATAACGAAGAGCGACTACAAGAGGTGCTGGGTTATGTTAAAGAAGCACTACCAGGTATAGTTGTTTAACAGTTATACACGAGGGAAAACAGCTTTCTCGTAATTGCACAACACAACTGATAACTTGCTAAATGATTTAGAAGGTTTCCTTTGGGATTCACTTTAATTGATTATATTTTCGCCCACACGAAAATTAACAATGTAATTTAACGTAGAGGACGGCTTATGAAACCGGCCCAAGGAATGGTGCTGTAAAGCGACAGCAACAACACACCTGATTGCGTTTTTAACTTTGCCGTTTTTTTAACGGTTTGATTGGTAAGTTATTTTACAACAAAACGTTACAGCAGTGAGAGGGTGTTAACGTTCCAAATTAGGAAGTTTACGTTCCATCCTCCCAAACATATATGATATCAGTGATCCATTCACATTCCTTCCAATCATCAAAATACCTTAGTGAGCACAACCCGTTAAACTTGCTTTTGGCAAGTCAATACCAATGTCGCATTTAGTTGTCACGACGATGAGCTTTCTTAATGTCCTAAACATTTTTATTTTTCCATACATGGGGATTATCAGCATCTCGTAATTTTTGCGAGTAAATCCACTTGACGTTTCGTTAAAAAAGTTTCCGTCGTTAATTTCCTGCAAACTATAACATCACACAGTTACAACATTTGTTGCCTACATAAGCCCGCTCGCCTACCTCTGGTGAACACGAACTCGCATCCGATTATGGGGATTGGGCAATCACGGAATCATTTCGGCGATTCACAACACCACACAAGACAGGACTTTTCCTTATTGTGAATAAGAGTTTTTTTTTATCCATGGAAATACCCACACCATCTCCGCAAAAGAAATAAACGTAACAAACGAATAAGAAGATTGTAATCCTCAACATTGCCAGTCCAAGCAGGATGTGGTTATGTGGATAAAAATGCAATTGGTTAACCTTTGAAAATAAGGTATAGTGTAAAAGTGTTTTCAACAGAATTTCTTGAAACAAATTACAAAGAGAAAAAACCCCAAAACGCGACCAATCTCCTAATTAAACAAAATGTAAAAAAATGTTAACTATATCTTCAGTTTATCCAAATGCGACTGCAATCTAACAAGCGTACCACGGTCGCTATTCGTGGTGTGTAGTTTCCTAACACAATACGCAGATCCTTAAATCCTAACCTTGTCATACCAATTTGCCAATTCAATGCTGAAAGCTTTCGTAGGCCCATGTGACAAACAACGCACTAACTTTAACTGTCACAAGACTCAGCAAGTCATAGTTGATGCTGACAACGTTATGTCGATGGTAATCTTATTTTAAACTCAACTCACAATCATTTTACCACTGCATTGATTGGAAGGTTGGCTATTCTGACCCTGATGTCGCAGGATAAACCATGTGTTAAGTACTCTGTTCTCATTGGCTACAATAATCACGTGACAACTTTTAATGACCGACGTTTTTCCTGCTAGGCTTCCTCAGGGAAGTATTTTCTTGAATGTGTAGAAGACGTGGTATTGGTTTAATCGAGTTTATTTGTTTAATTCACAACGGATTGGAATGAGTAGATTGCAAGCAACTGTTTTCCCATCCATTACTCGGCAATTTCGTAAGAGTCTCCAGTTTGACGAACATCGTCAAACTTGTGACCTTGACTACAACGTTCCTCCTGAATTCGGGGGAAAAAAATTAAAAAAAATTACATGATCAGAATCCATCCAACGAGAATTTTGTTGTGATTTTTGATGTTGTGAAAGGACATTGAAGGCAGATACTGCTGGAACCCCCTTACACAAGGATATTGATTTTAAAACAGTATTTTTAGTGACATTGCACATTTTTGCCATCATTTATACATTTTCCCGGCAATCGCCTTTAATGAAAGAAGGTTTACATTGTCAAGGTTGTTATTGCCTTCGCTACAATGCTTTCTTTGTGATGCAATTAGAGGCTTTGATATTTATGGGATAGGACCTAATTTATAGCAAAGTTTAATGGGTAAACTTAAAAGGTTTTCATGTGAAGGTTGTGCTTTGTGCAGGAACTTTATAGCTTTTGAGACGACTGTAGATTTTTGCTACACTTCCACAGCCCCATATATAACTGTTACCAGGACACTGACATCTCTTTAACCAGTAAAATAGTCTCCATCAATGTGAAAGTCTTCGTCTGGTTTTACGGGCAAGTTACTCATCAGGCAGCTAGCTGAACGGGTGAGAATTAAATACGTCGCAACCGTGGCGTATCCGCAACTCACCCCAATCCAACACAAGCATGGGAACGTTTATGTTTCTCCAATTCGATAGAAAGCAAAATAAAGTAGGGAAGTCACTGGAAGCAAGGGGGAATTACCGCATCATTGTATGTCAAAAATGATTCTACCCAAGTTGATGTCAAGCGTTCCAACACTCACACATAATAAGAGTGTCCATGTGTTGGATGACCTGTGAACGTTGACGACGAGTCCGACCAACTCACCGCGTGACTCATACCATGGTACAGAAAATGATGACTCTCAAAATACAACCGAAAAGCATGACCGGAATGCAAGGTTTATTTACAGAGCGGTTTCTGCTTCAACCACATGTAAGTTTTGTCAGTTAGCAACCACAACCACATTTTCCTGTTGCTCTTCCTGTGGCTGACGCCTGAAAACGGCACGTAGGCCATCCCGGACCTTATCATAAAGCAGTTTTGGTGCGTTGGAGTAGATGAGGGGATTTAGAGAACTGTTGATGGGGAGTAGGATAATTGCTGACACAGCATACATCACTGGAGGCATAGGGACTCCGCCCAAGTTTACAAATGCCATGATGGAAATTGGAACCCAGCAGTGAAAATCAGTAACTATCAGTCGGAGGATTTTCTTTTGCATTTCTGCTGAAACAAACAGCATTAATGGAATAATATTTATGCAAATACAAATGTGCTTACCTTTGTTTTGTGTTGCCGCCCTTCCATCTCTTGGCCTCTCGTTCACTTGTCTGGCACTGGCAGTTGACTTCTTGTATATCCAACAATACGTAATTGCCACAAACACAAAGGCCAGAAAGTTAAGAGTAATAATAGCGATTGAATACCCCCATGCCTTGTCGTTGGTTGATACATACAGCTTGCTAATACAAACACTGCTGCTGCTGTAATATCTACACATAAACAATTTTGTGACGATAAAATTGACGATTTTGTGTGAATAAAAACAAACCCCAAATATCCAGCAATATCAAATAGCTCAGTGTAATTATAATCCTCAAGAATATCCATAAAATCCATCCAAGAATTAGCATCATTTACTCGCATGAGGGCAGAGTTGAGTACTTGGGAATCGTTGCTTGTGAAGTTGTGTTGGAAAGTTACAAATCGATCCATGAAGTTTTTCATGCCTGTATACGCAGCGCTAGTTTCATTAGAAACTGGTTTCACCACCAACATCAACGACAATATCTTACTAGAAACGTCGACTGCAACATTGTCAAAAAACGGATTCTCATTCATCCAAGCTTTGGTTTCGAACAAATGTTGCAGTTGAGTTGTGAGTGGAATAAATGCAATGGTAAACGAGAATGCCCACGATAGAATAATGGAAAGGATGACAGTTTTTAATTCCGGTTTGAAGGATGCATTGAGTGGCTGAAACAAAAGAGAACATTGACGTGTTTTCATTAAAAACAATAAGTTTGCAAGCTCTGTGGTTCTGTCAAATCGAGGGACGGGGAATTTAGTTGTCAGTTCGAATCCCACCGGACTGGAAATTGTTTCTTCTTTCTCTACACCTGCAGTTCCCAAGTAGGGCAAAACTTTGTCATTTCAACAATATTCGTTTCAGTTTCCTTTCTCATGTCAGGCATAGAATCTAGTGATAGCTGTGAGAGTGATAATAATTTGGTTTCCGGAGATAAGATTGTTGTCATAAACCTTTGAAACGATCCGTCACCGGTTCAACGAAGTTGGCAATAGATGACTTAACTAAATGCAAATGTTTCACTCACGTTTTTCACAGCATACAGTCGGAACATGGTCAACAGAACCATTGTAAACACCGATGTTTCGCTTGAAAGCAAAACCAATACCCCCATTGTGGTGCAACTTCCGCGTGATCTCCAAATAAGGTCATTGGTACAATAATTTCCGGAGTATCTGACACCAGCGGCGCCCAGCATGATCAGATAAACTCCCATAAGTAGATCGGAAACGGATAGATTCAAAACCAGCAGATGGTTTGTGCGAAATGCAGCAGATTGTGATTCTGTCGTCGCCAACGTTTTGCCTTCCATCACCATGACAACCTCAAAACAAATTGGCGGAATATAACACGTGTTCTTATTGTGCAACAAAGACAAAACAAACTTAGTTTAATTTACCAAATTTCCAGCAATGGCGAGCATCCCCATTATCCACACAATGGCTCTTAGAAATGGGTTTGCAATCAATTCGTATCGTGATGAAAATATGTTTTCGTTGATCACTTTTGTATTTGTTGGGCACTCGTCAGACCAATCAGAGCAGTCGCCGACTCCATTGAATTTCTGCGTGGAGTAAATTAAAGAAAACTTTGTAGTTAAATTGGTCATATTAGCTTCAGCAAACAGCATGATGTGAAATTACTGTTTTGTATGTAATTGGTGAACAACGGATCTATGGAAATTGGACAAAAAAAATATGTACAGCAATATGTATGTGTAGTTTTGGATACGTTTAAGGCGTGTGACGCGCTAATTGGCTTAAAAGCTGGTGACAAAAATAAGAAATAATTGGTAAACTGGCAGTTCTCATCTGGTGGTAAACGTTAAGGTGTGCTTGTGTGGTTAGGTGTAAAGAACATTATATGTGAAGTGGGTCGCACTTTGTTGTTTGGTATTCTTTCCATTAACATTGGGCGCTTCTTTAGTTTCATTCATATTGACGTCATTTTACTTAATAATAAAAGTATTCGCCTCTGTAGTTCGGCTCCCAACTTTTGTTTTGACGGTGAGCCGTTAGTGCAGGGTGAACTTAGCGTTTACCATATAAGGGGTTGGAAAATTAAGCGCTAAAAAACAGATAAAAATCTTTCTTAATCGGTCCTAAAACTTCCATACCCGCCGTCACAATAAACTTAGTCCGAATTCGGGATCGCTGAATTAATTTCGGTCACAATGGTAATATGCACTGAATCAAAACGTCTTTACCACAGGACACAAAACTTGTGTTTACCTTCTCCGTCTTAACGAACAATGGATCTTTGTTTTCACAATAAAACCTTCCGTCATTTGTGCAGTTTATTTCGTCACTTTGATCATCGCAGTTAATTGTGTGGTCACAAACATCTGATTCGTTGACAGAAATCTGTCACAAGAATCTGTAGAATACTTAAACCGTATTTGTGGTTAACTGTGTGCGAAAGATTCTACACAGGGGATTATGACAAACAATACTAAACAACAGACACCGATACCTATATTTCTTTTATAGCTCAAACACAGCTTTGAAGAGATTTTACTCTAACTATTGCAATTAAGCAGTAATATTTCATGCAATTGCATGATTGGCAGGATCGCCCCACTGCGCAGGTCCTTGCTTGGCGATCACAGCTATCGTATCGCGATCATCAGTTTCGCGATACGATATGCCTGGGCTGTCAAGCCTGCAAACCTAATGATCACGATACGATAGCTGTGATCCAGCCAGGCTGCAATGCCTGGGCTGCCAAGCCTGCAAACCTATTGTAATTAAAGTGTCTTGAATTTTTTGTGGTTTTGTTGACAAGAAATAACTTTACTTTGGCTCCATTTAACGCTGGACAGTAGAATCTTCCTTCCTTTGTGCAGTTTTGTTCTGGATATTCGTCACTTTCATCCTTGCAATCGATGAAACCGTCGCATACTTTGGACATAGGAATATTGAGAAGTCCGTCTTTTGTGTCGCAGTGTTTCCGATGTTTGCAAAGTTGAGGATCTTCATCGTGGGCGAATTGTTGACGTGTGTCAATATTCTTGATCTGACCACTGCAATCCTGCTTCCCATCGCACAGTAGTTTGTTGACGAACGTTATCCGAACAAACCACCTCCTCATCATTTCCTGTGTAAAACACATCACGTGGCTTCTGGTATGTTTGTGTGCGAACGATTTGTTGCTCATGCTGGAAGGAATACTTTTGTTATTACTTCAAATGAATCTTTCATTAGTTATTGTAGAGCTTGTCAGGATTTCCTGGCTGTTACATGAGGTTTTATCAATAGTAAGTTTTGAAACAGGTACGACACATCGACAGCAACAAACGTCATAACAACAAACTTGTTCGAGACTTTTATATCTGGGAAGGTGATCACCATGTGATTGTCATGCATTACAAGATGTTTGTTTTTAAGTTTTGTTAGTTTTTTAATCAACCAGGTAAAAAACAAAGAAAATAGCAAAATGAGCTTCACGAACAAATACAATTTGGGACGAAAGCGATAATTAATTCTAAAACGTGTGGACGGCGGAATTGACTTTTCACTCGACTCCTCTTCCAAGCTCGCGCCGTGGTCGCAGTACTTTGAGTATCAACAAAATAGATATATCTGCTGTTATTTTAGTGACAATTGTTAAAAATGTAGGTATCCCAAATCAGTTATACATGTCGTGCTGGGTGGTTTAGTGCAACCCAAATAACAGATAAATTCCACGCATGTCAACGTTGCACACGAAACGTCTGGGGAACTCGGTACAAGCACGAGCTCCAATTTCATTAGTAAGGTTATATGATTTTGTAACTAATTATTATCACGTACTATTGAAGTCTTGTTCTAGTTTTTGCAAAATGAAACTTTGGAATTTTTTTTTCAATGTTTTAGAATGAGCAATCTTGCATGCGAAGCTAGTTTTACTCGCCACAACATCCCATAGTTGGTGTCAAACAATGGGATGGAATTCCAATCTTCGAGCTTTTGAGATTTAAGTACATTACAAACAGTTAACAAATTTGCAATGTGTCAAAGAGAGCGAACAATCTTTCATGATGATAAGGAATCTGATTGAAAATATCTAAAAGGTTATAACTCGCGATAAAAGTTTTCAAACGAATCCGTAACGATCTTACGGGGATCTTTGTAGGCTACGACGATGAAGTTCAGTATTACGAAGTGGCTCAACCTCATGACAAAGTGAGATTCGGCGGAAGTCATAAGGATATTATGTATGATTTCAATAAATTATATATCGTACTGTCCACCAGTATATAACAACGTAATCCTTCTACATGGAACAGTGTTTGAAGTGGTCGCGATGGAGCCACAGACAGGAACATTTTGAATTGGAATAAATGGATGGTCTCGGTACTGTGACACTGCTGTATCTAACACAAACATCTTCGAGACACAGGTATTCACGTAATTGCGCAGTGTGACGTAAGTTACCGAGCGTAAACTTTTGCGCAGTGCGACGTTCTTTGATCATATAAGAATGAAGCATCGAATCAAAAATCTTTCCATTGTTCGTGGATTAGTTCGCTTTGAAACGAACAAGTGAAATGCAAAACCACAATATTGGCTGTAACTCGCTTCATATCTCTGAGTGTTGGTTTGTTACACAGTAGTTTAGAAAACTACAGAAACCAAACCATTGAGGTACGGAATATCTTTGTTAATCAATCTCTTTGTTAGTTCGTGTAATAATTACGTTCGACTGCGTAAACATTGTTGCAAACGTTTGTTTAAACTGGAGTTTGTCCTGCAAGTGACTAATATATGGTGTTGGTAAGCACCTGCAAATGTACGCAAACATCTAAGCCACTTATTTCCCACAAAGTTATGTATTCTCACTTACGTGACACTCCCACCTCCCCTGTATGTAGTTGGTTGTTGTTGTTGTTGTTGTTGTTGTTGTTGTTGAGCAGGCGTTCTTCACTTCCTCATCAACACTGAAAATATTTGAAAGTTTCGCGATTATTTTATAATTAAAAACTCAAATTAAATGCAGATGATATTTGCTTGTGACTCCTGTAGTAAATGAACAAACGTGTATAAAACCCATACATGGGAATTCAGCTCAGAACTGACCCAAAATTACGAAAAGAAGTTTAACCTCCAAACACCTGCTGCACTCCACTGAAGCAAAAATGCCTCACATTGGATTTGTTACAACACCTTGCCATAGCATCAGTAGTATGTCAAGAAATATAAACAATACCAAAGATTCGCTTTATCCTAATTGGCATTCAAAACACGGTAGCTGAAGAACACAAACATATTGAAACCACTTTAACCCAACAACTGAAAATTTAGTATCATGTAAATTTCCTCTGCTTGGTCGCCAATTATTGAAACACTGTTGCGTCAAACGCTGCTTGCTTGTAATGCCCAGATATGCTATAACTTGCATTTAAAGGCCTATTCGACAACAATACTTTGTAAACAAGGTCAAAAACATCTTCGACATTAAAGGAATGGGTATTTTCCTGCATCGGCGAAACACATCTTTGAAACCATGAAAACAAGTCATGTAGTATTTACAGACACTTAACGCACCTTTACATACACTTAACTACACACACATTGCATGTCAGTGGTTTCAATCCAAAGAATAAACTAATGCTTTATCACTTACTAGTGAAACTTGCCACAATCCTTGGTTTTCCCAGTTTGACAAAAACATTCGTCACTTTTATCGGGACAGTTAATGACGTTATCACACACACTTGACCTTGAGATGATCATGGGGTCATTTGTACATTGGAAACATGAACGATGATTGAATATCTGAGAACTTCGAACATCTCTGCAAATGACACAAGTCCATTCTGTCTTGTCTTAACTTTCAGGAATTTTTAACCAACCACAACAGTTCACAAATACCTGGCGTCTCCATTCTCCGAGGTGTAACACAAATCAGATTGATCATCACAATCAGAAATGCTGTCCCATAGAAACAACTGCGGAAGATTGCAATTCCTGCCATTCCGAACACATTTGAATCCATGTCTATTATTCCAGTGTTGGAAAGCTGGACAATCATTGCAAGGATCGCCATCACAAACAGTTGAACGTTTCCAATAAGCTGAATTCGGACACTGGAAGTGGGAGGAGCAGAGGTACTCACATGGGGAATTTCCCAAACAATGAGAAAGCTTGTCGCAGATTTCAATTTTTGAGTTACAGGAAACGTTGGCTGGATCCATTGTGTTGTAACAGACACCATTATTGTCAAAACAATTACAACGTGGTTTTGAACTAAATAAAATTAACAGATAATTTGCATTAACGAAATAAAAGGTCTTTTCCAAACTACCCAAAATACCCTTTATTGTTATTGATGAACTGCTTATAGAATTTCCCATTACAATTGCATTCATCACTCATATCAGGGCAATCTATGACGTCATCACAAACACTTGACCTTGAGATAATCATTGGGTCATTTGTACATTGGAAACACAATTGTGCGTTTAGGGATGAAGAAGTACGAATATCTCTACAACAACAAATTTGTTTATTGATGCAATTTTTACCACAAGCAAGTAGTTAACTCCGTTCTTTTTACTATATATGACCATTAATATAAATAGCAAAGTTCATTTGACTTTTTACTGCAATAGGAAGAGTGACGCCGAATAATAATCAGAACAGGAGCACAGAGGGTGAGGGGAGTCTGGGACAGTGCTGGTAAGTACACATATGCAAAAGATGCAACAAAAAACGAAATACCTGACATCTCCATTCTCCGAGGTGTAACACAAATCAGATTTATCGTCGCAATCAGAAATGCCGTCCCATAGAAACGTTTGCGGAAGAATGCAATTCCTGCCATTACGAACACATTTGAATCCATGTCCATTATTCCAGTGTTGGAAAGCTGGGCAGTCATTGCAAGGATCGCCATCACAAACAGTCGAACGTTTCCAACAAGATGAATGCGGACACTGGAAGCTAGAGGGGCAGATGTCACACAGCGTTTTTCCAACACATTGGATTATTCCTTTGCAAAACTCCTCCACTTTTAGGGCGCATACTTTGTTTGAAAAGTGGAAATCAAACTTGTTATCGCAACTGTAGAAAAAATATATTGTGTCACATATTAATTATTTCGCGAGATATTGTGTTTACGTATGTTTAAACATGAAGAGTCGTCATGGCTGATAATCTGTAAATGTTAGGTTTGGTTTGAAATAAATCAGATTAATGCCAACTAGTCATGCACTATTGTGTATGCAGATATGTGAATAACAATACACAACCTACGACTTTACAATAATTTCACATCTGCAAAAAAAACTAATAGAAAGCAAGTTGGAGCCAATATTTGAAATTCTGTTGGCAGTAAACAGTTGACCATTGTTTCGAACTATAAGGTCTCATCAGTGCAGCTTGGTGCGACTTCTGTAGACGATCATGCCGACCATCCGGTCATGCAAATACTTCTACTTTGTGGAGACTATACAGCCACTGTCATCACCAAACTAGGTACATCCATACGGAGAAAACAAGGTGGAAGAAAACTATTGGAATCGGGTAATTTTGGGTGTCTAGAACTCTGTCAAGCAATAGCAAATTTATCAAGTCTCTCGCGAAGTTGCGAAAATTTCCATTTTAGGGTTTCTTGTTTCCGCTTTCTCGTTCAAAGAGCTGTTCTGATAGACTTACTGAAACCACGCTGTGCAAAGCCAGTCCAGCTCTTGTCAGTGCTGCTTGTTTTTTGAGAGGAGAGTTGAAATGCCAGTGGCCAGCCCGTACGCATATTTGTAGAGTCGTACATGAACTACGTAAAGGCAGTTTTCCAGCTTAGTGTTTCGGCCAGTGGTGTGAAAGAGGCTAATTCGTTTGCAACGGACGACAACCTTGACATTAAAGCCCATTTCAACCCTGCCAAAAAATGAACATTTTAAGCTTATGGAAGATGGGAGTGTTGATAATGCAAACATCACTACTTGCCTAAAACGCTATTCCTGACGCCTGCGCCTTGGTAAAAACCAGTTGAGGTGATGTATGAAGGGAAACCGCAAAGGTGTGATTTTTTTTGAAAGGAATGACTTTACAATAAATGTCAATCAACGAAAAGAAGCAGCAAATGCGGCAGTAAACGCGGGCACAAATCCGCCGCGAACCGTAGATAAGAGCAAGACCTCAACTTCGTTCGCCCAATGGCAGGTTTGAAGGCTCCAACGATCTGGTGGTTTCAACTACAGGTGTGACAGCTGATGTGACACGTGCGGACAATGTAAGAGTAACAGGTGTTCTCGCTGATGGTGCGCCGCCAACCGTATCCCATCCTGGTTTCAAATCCAGGAGTGGTAAAAAGATACCGCCACAATTCCAGTGG
The DNA here is from genome assembly GCF_947561715.1 of Ascidia mentula. Classification (NCBI taxonomy): domain Eukaryota; kingdom Metazoa; phylum Chordata; class Ascidiacea; order Phlebobranchia; family Ascidiidae; genus Ascidia; species Ascidia mentula. Next base: position 14,723,248 of record NC_138568.1, on the reverse strand, counting down.
TTCCTACTGAAGCACCCACACAACCAGTTCCCACATCCACCCCAAAGTCAACCATGCGTGACGACGGCACACCGAAATGCGGTCCCACAAACGGAAGAAAACATCGTACTGCCACAGAACATACGCAACATCAGGCAAGCATCGTTAATGTCTATGCGGCACTGTACATTCAAAACAACGCTGTGATGACTGGGCTTCACCTTTACCACTTTTCGTGCGCTATAATAGTAAATTCCTTAACACAAAGTTTTAGAAGCAAATGCATTATGATTGTAACGTATTTATACCACCTACAATATCAAAAATATTTTAACTTTCGTTCTGCGCCAAAAATGTTTTATTGAGGAAACTAGTAATTAAGGCACAGATTGTTGTTTTATTGTTCAAATAATACCACATGTGTGGTAATAATGCCACGTGTTACGTAACAATGTGCCACGTATTTGGTAACAATGCTCAGTTTTGAAACAATGTGTTAAACTGTCGAAGATGAAACTTTTAGTTTTTTCGGTAAATTATGCAAAAAGATTGACAATTACGTTTATTTCAAATTTTGTAAAGTCAACGCAAACTGTGATGCGATCGACGTGTTCGTCACCCCTGATATAAACCTTTACTTATCTTGGATTCACTCTTTGCGCCTCCCACTGGACATTACCTCAACAACATTACTGTTAGGTGGAAGTGTTTCACAATCAATAATTCCCTTGAAATATAAAGCAAAAGCACGTCTAACCGCGTGGGGTTTTGAAACTGTCTTATTTGACCCGACTTTGATATAAATCGTTTAAAAATTGTTATTTCAAGTAAAGTCATACCCTGACAACATCGTCTATTGGTTGGTCAATACTACTACAACGAATGTTGGGAACATATTTAAGTGTTTTCACCTCAAGTAAGGACTGGTTGGGTTTTCAGGATAAGTTGGAAAGTTAGCCGGTTTCTCATCACTTCTGTCCCAGCAATTGAGAACAGCAATAAAATGCTCATCACAAAACGATGTAGCCCCAACCTCCATCCCATTATCGCAAGTGAACGCTGCACAAAACACATGAACGTAAATCGATTTAAAATTCATCAAAATCTGGAAAACTGACCATTAAATTAATTAAATTAATTGAGAGTTTATGATTTGTGACAAAATACTTACTTTCGCCAAGTTTATACCGTGCTGAAGTAATTGTGATGAAGGACAGCAGGATTCTAACCACCTTCAACCAATACCTGATAAAAACAGATCAGAGTTTATATGTTGCAATGATATATTTCTCTCAGGGGAATAACGTCATCATGGATTTTAGTGGAGTTTTTTAAACTTTATGTCCAAGGAGCACTGCAAGGTTATTCAAGATAAATGGTAACCAAAAATGGCTGTTATATCAACTGTCGTCACTTTTTTCATCCACTTGTTGCTCAAACGCTTAGAATAAATAATCAGTAGATTTCTTATTTTTTATTGTCATTTTTGGCAAAAAGAAAGTTTAATCATCACACTGGTTCAAGCATATGTCTGATATAAATACTTTAAACCACGCTTGGTTCGTTTCGGTCAATCTGGGTTTCTAGCGCTTACACAGACCCGGTAAATACTGTATGTGACCGTATATAAGCATATGTCAGATTGCGACTTGGCATAATTTTTGCGCGATATTAACGGACCAAAATTTCGTCCCGCATTCACAGTGCGACTGGCGAAGCGTGAGACACCGGGCAAGTTTATGAGACAAATTGATCATTCACTTTGATTCGCATGCTAGGCCGAGTTGAACCTAACTCAACAAACCCTAGTCCCAGCCATGATAAGACTTTGCAGAGAAATAACAACATTAAATAGTATTTATGATTTTTTCGAGAAAAAAGTGGCTATTTATTGACTTGGAGATAATTTAAATAGCTTACAAACCTTGCTTCCATTTTTAGTCTGTCGGAGCTTGCCCTGATCCGTCTTAAATCCTTCCTCTGGTGAACCAACGACTTTATGATATAATGTTTGTTGACACAGATTTATTGCAGCCAATCTATACACATACCTGTATAAGATTGAAAAGTTTCTTTGCAAATAAGCTGGCCTAAATCACAACAAAATACCCAAACTCTGCAACAAAAATATTTGTAGATGTTTTATAGAAACGGAAATCAAAATGAATATATTTATTTCACTGAAGAGAGAAGCCTAGTTTCTATTGAGGCAACATTTTTTCTACTTCCTATAAGTTTAAATCAGCACCCCATAGGCGGCAATTAAACATATCCACATATTGCCGCACTAATATATGGATTTTACGCTTTCTTCCTTTATATTCTGACATTTAAAACTGACAGTTTCTAGTCCACTGTCTTTCACACGTCTAAAAGACATCCCGTGAAACAAACGTCATTGTGTGAAATTAAAAAAATCCAAATAATAACAAACGTTGAAAAGGATTTCCTCGATTCATGCAGTCTACCATTGCATTCGCTTGTTCCGGGATTGTAATACTGATGCACTGAGACGCACGCAACCACCACAGACCCAAACATTTGTGTTCCTACAAACACTTCGTAAAGATTAGTATTAAGAACTATACTTATCATAATTAACTGGCTCGTTCACGCCAAGTCCTTACAGAAAAAACTTTTTCTGCTTTCCAATGAAATTCAAACTTAGCTTAAATATCGTTGAGGTTGGCTGTCAAACCAACCGTTGGTTGTTCGATAAAACACATGCATCAAGGTGGTCTAACAGAAATTTCGTACGTTTAGCGAACGATGCAAAAGTACTTGATGCTTGGAAAGGCAATTTAACTTAGCCTATTTGCGGTCCGGCAGCGTTTTGTGTTAAGCTTTGGCCCATTACCCACGCAGTGTTGACTAATAGCAGGTATGCAATCATTTTGGTCTTCGTGTGACTAAATTCGGTATCATTGCACATATTTATTACCCGCTATAAACTTGGATTTTGCAGTGACAACCTGTAATTATATTGTTCATATTTGTTAATACAACAGCTCTTATTGATCAGTTAAGTTGTATTCATACTAGATATTGTCTATATTTGATTGAATAAATGTCTTTAACAGTCAACGGACATCTGTTTATATCAACGCAGGTTGAACACGAGCCAATGCAAATTATTTGACATGTATAGAATTCCTCTCGTCCCTGGGAAAACAAAACATGGATGTGTAAAATGAATATATTTTTGCACTAAAACATCCCAACCGCAACAAACCTCACTCATATACTCCGGTGTTATAGTATTTAATATACTATGACGCAACAAGCAATAACTGAAAACACATGTGTTTTTTCCAAATATTTTTAAAAGAAAAGCCATGATAATTAAGCGTGGGGATTTCTGTGGTCAACTCACCATCTGAAATAAAATCCTTTCACCACCCTGCGACAAATTCACCCTGCGACAAATAGTCAAAATAGCAGATAATATTATAAAAGTTAAGAAACAGTATTCACTGGATAGGAAAATTGTTTTGTGGTGGCGCGGATTAAAAGTGAATGTTGTAAAATAACTGTGTTGACTTCTTCCGTTTGGAAAGATGCATCCTATAAAGTTAAAGAATTTGGGCAGTGTATAATTTCAACCTTGGGGAAGATCTTACCTTGCTTCACGCAGATTTTTATTTCAACACTCAGTGTTCCTCTTCAACAGCGTGACAACTGATTTCCTGCTCAGCATTTTCCATGATCAGATTGACAGCTTCTTGTTCTGCGCTTCTCGCGTGTCGATAAATTACTGACACGTTTTTTTGGAAATTTTATTTATTCGCATACGTCGAACGGGAAAACATAGCCATATTACCGTCCAGTCATCGACTTTTTGTGTGTATATTGCCCATAACCCAACAAAAGAACAGAATGTAATTAAGAAAGATATATATGCATTTTTTGGGCCCTTGTGGGACTGAACTTGGGGTTAGAATTCATGTTTATTTAACTACAGTTTAAACTTGGATTTTGCCGCGACAATTAGACTTATTCCGTAAATGGTTTCATGGACTCATGACATTTTATGTTCCATATTTGTTGTTAATTGGCGTAGGTAAAGTGCAAAATAATAATGATTTCATTTGTAAGCATTTCGTGATGATGTCATGATGCAGTTACATGATTTCATGATTCAGTTATATAGCTTGATTCACTTACATGTTCAGTTAAAATGACGTCGTTGTGTCCAATCAGTTATCAGATGCATTAAAAATTCCCAATCAGTACTAACGGTGAAAAGGTTTTTCTCATCATTTGTCAATTGAAGGCTTTTTTATATTGGAGGTCTTTGTGACAACCAACCCCCATGTGGTCATAATAGGAGTCATTGCATGTTGAACTTGAGCGTTTGCCTCTTCACATTTGTGTTATATTTTATGTCACTAAATACAATTGGAACAAATTGAACTACGCTTTCGTTACACATTGCATGTGGTTCTGTTCAAGTTGCGACAGTGTCTTTTTATCCAAATTCTTCCATTAATTTAACAACCCATCAATATCGTGTCCGTTGATAAATCCTTGGAGATGTTCAAGGATTTCTCAGCTTACTTGCGAGTTTACTCCAGCCGATCCGTCGGAATTCCAGCGCTTCCAAAGGCCTGGCAAATATAACCTAACCTACTGTCAGACTGTGACTTGGCATAATTTTTGCGCGATATAAACGGACCAAAATTTCGTCCCGGGCTTAAAAAGCGACTGGCGAAGCGTAACACCCCGTGCAAGTAATGTGACCTGTAGTTTAACTCTAAAAATCATAGCCCCAACCATGATATGAATTTGCATAGAAATAACAACCTTAAATAATTAAAAATGTTTGCGCCTAGTTAGACGCCGGGAGATATTGTGTTATTATCCCGCGCCAAAATTATGCATATTTATTGTTTTTCCGACAAAAATGTTGCTATTTTTCAGCATGTAGAAAATTTAAATAGCTCACAAACCTTGGTCCCATTTTTAGTCTTCTTGATATCGACAATTGAGGAGACTTATGATTGTTTTTGTCCGACATGAAACCTGATATTGAGAAATTTGTGTCATTGCACCAACCTCAACCATCGCATTAATTGACAGCAACAAATAAATTCGTTATGTTTTTTATCTGTTCTGTTGGGTGTTGTTAAATGACTAAGGTGTTTGGGGGGCGGTAGGGAAAAGAAGTTTGAGAAACACTGTTCTAGAGGCTAAGGCACAAGGGCCACGCGTTTCTAGGGGGTACCTGAATATCAACAGGGGTTCATGAACGCACTGGCTTGCTTTTTAGCTGATTTCTACACCTAAGTGGTAGCGCAATGGTAGCTTACTTGCGATCGTCCAGTGTGTTTTGCTTACTTGCGATCGTCCAATATGTTTTGCTTACTTTCGACCGTCCAATGTGTATTGCTTTATGTTTATTTACCCGCGGGTTAAACTTGGATTTCGCATGGACAATTTGGATTTATTCAATTAATGGTTTTATCGACCCATGACAATTTAAGTTTCATATTTGTTGTTCAACAGCGTAGTTAGCGTGAAAAATTAATATGATCGGATTTGTAAATATATAGTGATGCTGCAACTTAGATGATTCAGTTAAAAATGTAATCGTGCAAAAAATTGAAATAAATTCCTTGCAATGTCAACGGACGTATGTTTAACTCAATGCACGCTGGTAAAATACATCCAAATTATTTGACGGCAATCGGGTACAATTTTTCTTGTCCATTTTAATGACCACGTGTGGTCAATAACCCGATGGCGTAATAAAACATCGTTGTGTCAAACGAATGCATATATGTAGGCTGCATTAAACAAATCTAACCATTAATATATTGTTCAAACGGTATTCTTCATCGTAATACATTACGACGTTAATCATGACGTTGCAACAATGGTTGCAAGTTAATTGACAGCTTCGTATGCGACGCTCCTCGCCTGCCAGTCTGGCGCATTTAATGTTAGCTTCTTGACTGGATGGTTTTACCGGTGCCCATGTTATTTTTGCTTTTGTATATTTATTGTTTATGTTTAAGTACTTTTGTGCAAAATTAAAATCTATCGGTCAACATTCCGGTTTGGACGAATATTAAAACATTCGGCAAATCACGAACTTACAGAATACCCGAAAAACTTTGAGAGATAAACATGACATTTAACTAAGCACAGAAATAATGGCGATTAGTGAGGTATTTGATTATGATCTGACAAGGAATTAGACACAGAGCAGCGATCCACAGACTTATTTCAACTACGTCAAAATTACAAATTTTCTGATTTCCTACATGAATATTTGTGAAGCAAACCACCTAACAAACAACGCTTCTTATTAGCATTTCAAGCCAACGTCTTCTTTCGGATTTCAAACAAACGTCCAAACTGAATTTTTATCATCATTCGCAGCAGATAACCAAGAATAGATTGGTTGAAAGTAATAGAGGAAGGGCGGACTTTACCTACTTTCGAAAATACACGAACTTGACTTTCCTTTGACGCTCGTTTGGAAACAATCTTGCTCAACGTGGCCAAGTTTTGGGCACCCGTGGTGAGGAAGGACGAAAGAAATCGTCAAAAAGTTGTGCTGCGCAGATAAAAGAGCTGTGTGTGCAAGAAGGGGTAATGGTTTCGTTCGATGTGTTTTCCTGTTCACCAACGTACCGGTAATGTTGGCCGCGAACGTAGCAGCAGAAAGATTGCGAAACGACTTAAAATTGGAACAACATTACTCGTTGCTGTCACACATTGTAGATGTCTTTGTTGGGTCCTGGATGCCACCTACCTTTGTATCAGAGGTAATCCTCATAAAAAGATTTTTGTTACGGCCATTTGATCTACACTTTCCGTTGTGGTTGCCAACAACATGATGTAGTCAGTTGAACACCATACAACGCTAGTCAACCCTCCTCAGTTTTGGGGACGTTATGTTGATGACTCGTTCGTTGTCATGAAACGGGTTGACGTGCGGTCGCTGCTCTCGAATCTCAACTCTGTAGAACCCACAATGGAGTGCGAGCAAGGTAATAGATTGTCTTGTTTCGATTTTTTGTTAGAAGAGAAGAGCGGGCAACTGTTTCTACAAGAGTATACCAAAAATTTACTTATGCCGACAGATCTTTGTCGTTCGGCTCGGCGCACTCGATCGCTCACAGGCTTTTCTGCTGACCGAAGCCTTATGATTCTTTGTTATCCATATTTGTTTGACATTTTTACCCGGTCAACACGTCTGAATTTGAGTCTATATAAACTGTAAAGCCAGACAGTTTCTGAAATGTAACATTGAACATTTGTACTGCCTCATTACGAATCATTGGATTTACTCGAACTTCATCATTGAAATTACATCTTTTAATGTGAGTATTCGAATGCTTCACTAATTTTAATACAACCCAGTAATTACTAATTGCACAGTGTTGGAGTCTTTATGAGTCATAGTTAGGTTTTGTGTTATCACAGAATAAACATAACATAAATCCTACACTTGTACCTCATCAGAATTCACAAGTTCAAGAATACACACAGTTTTACCCTCTCAACACTGTGTTTATTGATAACGACCACAAGTACCACAAAATATTTGCAATCAGCAAACATTCCACAAAACGATTACATTTTGGTGAAAGTTTAAATTAGCCGCGAACGAACCAGCCGATATTAAATGCCAAACAGTAATTGATTGTTAGAAAAATAAACTTCAACCGAAAAATCTTGCTTCTGGGCATTTGATGCAATGTTAACGATGGAATGTGAATTATGATGCGATTTACACAGAGAGTTTGTCCTGCCAAGAATTTTACAACGTCTTGTTTGCAGTAAAATATAATTATCTATGATATACAAAATACACAGGGCGAGGTTTATGTGCAAAGCGTGTGTGAAGGGGTTTTGAGGGGGCGTTTTCAACTTTTTTTGGTGACATTTGAAGGTAGCAGATTATATTTTTATCTGTCGATAGTTTGTATTCTATAAGTTGATTGCATGGAATGTTTCGAACATCATAATATCATATTTACAAGTAAACGTTGATCCAGAGACAAAATGTGGTAAGGAAGTTATTTCTTTCTCCTGCACTTTCGTTTTCTTCTTCCTTCACTATCAATTTTTTTCTCCTGCACTATCATTTTCTTCTTCCTGCACTATCAATTTCTTTCTCCTGCACTTTCAATTTCTTCTTCCTGCACTATCATTTTCTTCTTCCTGCACTATCAATTTCTTTCTCCTGCACTTTCAATTTCTTCTTCCTGCACCATCAATTTCTTCCTCCTGCATTATCAATTTCTTCCTCCTGCACCATCCAAAATGATTCTACCCAAGTTGATGTGAAGCATAATAAGAGTGTCCATGTGTTGGATGACGTGTAACGTGGACGAAGAGTCCGATCAACTAATCACGTGACTCACACTATGGTACATAAAGAGATGACTCATAAAATACAATCAAAAAGCGTGACCAGGCATAAACAGAGACAAGGAAAAAAACCGAGTGCATACACGAACCAAATTTGACATATATTTATTTTTTCGTTTCGGCAGCGCAGATATGGCGTCAAAGATGTTACTTTGTCATACTTGTGAGATTTTTGCAAATAAAGATGTCATGTGATATATAAATTTTGTGTTCGCATTACTTTGCCATCACAAACTATATAGGATTCTACACATGGAAGATACGCGTGACGTCATGAACAAGAGTATAGTTTTCGAAAATTCGATCTCGGGAAAAAGTATATTTTCCACATACTGAATGCAAGGTTTATTTACAGATCTGTTTCCGCTTCAACCACATTCAAGTTTTTTTCGGTTGGCAACCACAACCACATTTTCCTGTTGCTCTTCCTGTGGTTGACGTCTGAAAACGCCACGTAGGCCATCCCGGACTTTATCAAAAAGCAGTTTTCAATTCCGGTTTATCATAAAACAGGAGAGGATAATGGACAGGATGACAGTTTTCAATTCCGGTTTCAAGGATGCATCGAATGGCTGAAACACAAGAGAAACATATGTTTTCATTCAAATGAATAAGTTAGCAAGCTTAGCGGTCCTTCCAAATAGAGGGACGGGGAATGTAGTTTAAATCCCGTCGGAATTGTTTCCTCTATCTTTACCCTGCAGTTCCCAAATTGGGCTAAACTGCATCATTTCAACAATGATGGGGCAGCCGGTTTAACGAAGTTGGCAATAGCTGACTTAACCAAATACAATTGTTTCACTTACGTTTTTCACAGCATACAGTCGGAAAATGGTCAACAGAACCATTGTAAACACCGATGTTTCGCTTGAAAGCAAAACCAATACCCCCATTGTGGTGCAACTTTCGCTTGATCTCCAAATAAGGTCATTGGCACAATAATTTCCGGAGTATCTGACACCAGCGACGCCCAGCATGATCAGATAAACTCCCATGAGTAGATCGGAAACGGATAGATTTAAAACGAGCAGATGGTTTGTGCGAAATGCAGCAGATTGAGATTCTGTCGTCGCCAACGTCTTGCTTTCCGTCACTATGACAACCTCAAAAACATTTTTTTGTACACACATCATCTTATTGTACAATGAGACCAGAAAATGCCTGGGTAATTTTACCAAATTTCCGGCAATGGCGAGCATCCCCATTATCCACACAATGGCTCGTAGAAATGGGTTTGCAATTAACTCGTATCGTGATGAAAATATGTTTTCGTTGGTCATTTTTGTATTTGTTGGGCACTCGTCTGACCAATCAGAGCAGTCGCCGACTCCATTAAACTTCTGTGAATTTAAGAAAAGTTTTTTAATTCGGTATAAAAATCATGTTTCGAAATTATTGTTTGACGTTTAATTGGTGAGCAGACTACAACAAACTTTCTATAAACGTAACGGATGGCAAAAAGATTAGAAAAAATCAAATTAAATGAAATTATGCTAAATTATTAACATGTGTTTACCTTCTCTTTCTTGACGAACAATGGATCTTTGTTTTCGCAATAAAACCTTCCGTCCTTTGTGCAATTTGTTTCGTCACTTTGATCATCGCAGTTAATTATTAGGTCACAAACATCCGATGCGTTGACAGAAATCTAATGTTTACGAAACGTTTTTTTGTTTCTGTCGCAGCGACACAAATGACATGGAATTGTGAAAGTTATTTTTAAAGCATGTATTTAACTGACGTTGTTGACATCATTGTGAATAAATAATGGGTATTGTGGGCAACAATACATAATAGTAAATAGATAACTAATAATGGCAGTGAAAATAAAAAAATAAAAAATCTTTTCAGCTTTAATTTACAATCGATTGGTTGTCATCAAAAAAACACTACAACAGCAGTTATCAACTACAAATGTTGTCAGCAACGGATATTTTTACTTTAGTTCCGTCCAACGCTGGACAGTAGAATCTTCCTTCCTTTGTGCACAATTCTTCTGGATATTCGTCACTTTTATTCTTGCAATCGATGAAACCGTCGCATACTTTGGACATAGGAATATTGAGAAGTCCGTCTTTTGTGACGCAGTATTTCCGATGTTTGCAAAGTTGGGGATCTTCATCGTGGTCGAATCGTCGACCTGTGTCAGCATTGTAGATCTGATAAGGGCAATCCCACCTCCCATCGCATAGTAGTTTGCTGTCGAACCTCCACGTCCTCCACCCCCATTCCTGCATAAAACACATCACGTGGTTCCTGGTATGTTTTTGTGCGGACGATTTGTTGGTCATGCTGGAAATAATATTTTGTTATTATTTCAAACGAATCTTTTTATTAGTATTGTAATTCTTGTCAGGATTTCGTGGTTGTTGCATGAGGTATCGTTAACAACGTCAACTGCTGCTCTGCTTCTGTTATTATTTCGTGCTGGAAATTAAGTACATTCTACTTCAGTTTATTATGTTAAAATGTTGCTACCGTCACATAAGTTCATTTACTGCATTCCACCTATTTATTCCGTTGTGTTTAGTGCTCTGTTAATTCTTGCAAACGTTTGTGCGCTGATAACTGCGGCGTGTTACATCAACCAGCAAACGTTAAGCGCGAAGAAAGTCATCTCCAAGAAGAGGCTTGGAAACGTCCGCCAGTACAAATTTCCATTTAAATTTGCCGGTGGGCAAGTGCATCAGAGCAAAACGTGTTCAGTACGTTCGAATTTTGCTTGCGTTAGCAACTACAAGGATTTTACCTTGCTCATTAATTCTGCGTTCCAGCTCCTGTATCAACAAAAAAATTCATTCCAGAGGTTTTATCCCAAAAGTACAAACTCATGCCGACCGCTGCAGCAGCTAAGGTGCGGTCGGTCGAATCGTTTACCTGAAAATCACAAAGTGGGCAACCCTGGCGATCTTTCTTTCCAAAACGCTCATGAAGGCACTTGTTAGTTCCACGTTTAGGCGATGAAACAGATCTAAAGAAGCTACCACATGAAAATACTTTGTTGTGTCGCTCGAAATATTGCGAAGAACAAATTGTCCCTCCTGCTTGCTGAAACCAAACTCTTGACTGCGCCGTCCAAAAAGTAAGCAGCTAGACTGCCGCTATGCATTCTGTGCTGCTGTTGTTCATTATGTAAATCAAATAATTTAACGTTTTTGATAGGTCGGGGTCACCACTAAGCCAAAGCTACTGTTTATTCTGCGAGCGTGTCTGTAAAACCAACGCAAAGTAGGAACGCATCACAAAAAGCGAGAGAACATAAGAAAGAAGGCAACATATCCGCTGCGTTACACTCCACCACAATACACTGCATTGATGGAGGTCAAGGGAACGTAAACAACCGAGTCTTCATTATTTTATATAACCTGACTTCCGACAAAACAATAAGTTATGTATTCGCACTTACCATACAATACCACTTCCCCTGCATATAGTTGGTTGCTGTTGTTGAGCTGTCGTTCTTTACATCTTGATCCACACTGAAAATATTTGACTGTTTCGTGTTTATTTTGTAATTTAATATTTCAGCTGAATACAACTATACATGGACTACTAATGTTGGTGTCGTGCGCGTCATTATTTCACGCAGTTCTCGTAAGTGTTCTGGAATGTGTTAGTTTTGCTACAAGTGTAAGTTGCATTGATTGCAGCTTTGTGATGTTTGCACCCAACAACAGTTATGGGGCGTTATGGGTTTAACTTTTTTGTGCGATGAAAAACCTTTACTTCGGTTAATGGCGGAAGAGATTCAACGGAGGAAAAATTTCATCATTATGCGAACAACGAATAATCTCTGTCATTGGAACTTTATTGTAGCAAAAGCAGTGAACTTGTAACTTTTCCAATTGCCTTTCTAAAATATATGCAAAACGAGACCTTATTTTCCGAGATTAAATTTCACAAAAAAGACGGGAAAAATAAAAGCGCGACCAAAGAAGGAATAATATCTGGCAAAGTTCCGTGAAACTCGGTTCTGCATCACAAGACGTTCCTAGACAAGGATTTCTCACTCTTTCGATGCTTCTGTATATTGTATAATTGCCCCACATTCAATTGATGTCCGACCAAATTTCGGTACCCGGAACCAGCCGGAAAATAAACTTAAACTTACCGGATAAGTACGATAGCATTCACGAGAAAAAACCCACCGACATGTTTAGGTTGTTTGTTACTCCGTCACTTGTGTCTTACACTGCACACACATTTGTGACACAATTATACAACATCAATACAAGCAGAGTCAAGATGAAGATGAACTGTATTTAGCTGCTTAATGCGCCTAAGGTTAGGAAAGGGTTTTGTAGCATCCAATCAATGAGTATTATACCGCAATGATGTTACAGGGAGGTTGAAGCGGCACAAACGGACTGATTTTGCAAATTTCCCATCCTGTTTTATCCGAATCATAATAAACTATCCTTAACTTAGCATTCTTTTAAGGTATCAAATATCTATGCCATATCGGTAAAACACAAGACTCTCTGCCCAAATTGTGGCTGCATTCTTAATCCAGCCCCATCGTTGACAGATGTACTTTTTATACCAACGGCAAGCTTGATAAAATACCTTATGACTAACAAGTCCTCACAATATATGCCGGGAATTCCACACATTTCGATAATTTATCGTGGCAGTTGTTGACCCCTTGGCACGCATTGCTTGCGTCGGTTGCGCAACACGAAGTTCCCACTAATTGAATGTCGATTTTCGCAACGCCAAGATTAAACAAATCTTTCTTCACTTACTAATGAAACTTGCCACACTTGATTTTCCCAGATTGACAAAAACATTCGTCACTTTTATCAGGGCAATCAATGACGTCATCACAAACATTTGACCTTGAGATGATCATGGGGTCGTTTGTACATTGGAAACATAACCGATAATTAAATGTGTGAGAACTACGAACATCCCTGTAAAAAAAACATATTCCATGTCTGATAAAAACACAAGAGCGGAATGGTCATATCACTGTAGCAAAGTGTAAATAAAATGGTACTATGTATTTGTAAATTCGTAATACTATGACAGAATTAACCGACAAATACAATAAAACACAAAGATAACGCATCTATGTAAAAATGTTTTTACCTGGCGTCTCCATTCTCCGAGGTGTAACACAAATCAAATTTATCATCACAATCAGCAATGCCGTCCCTTAGAAACATCTGCGGAAGATTGCAATTCCTGCCATTCCGAACACATTTGAATCCATGTCTATTATTCCAGTGTTGGAAAGCTGGACAATCATTGCAAGGATCGCCATCACAAATAGTCGAACGTTTCCAACAAGATGAATTCGGACACTGGAAGAGGGAGGGGCAGATGTCACAAAGCGTTTTTCCAACACATTGGATTTTTCCTTTGCAAAACTCCTTCACTCTTAGGGCGCATACTTTCTTTACACTGTAGGAGTCAAACTTGTTGTCGCAACTGTAACAAAAGTAATGTATTACGTCATATAACAATAGTTTCGTGAGATTTGTGTTTGTAAAAGTTTAAACATGCAGAGTCGTCAAAGCTGATAATCTGTAAATGTTATAGGTTTTATCGAGCGTCCCCACCCAAACGAAAAATCTTATTGTCAGTTTGCATTACTGTTGGTTAACTGCGTTGTTGTGTTGTTTTTTAGTGATAACGACGATGCCTGCACAGACACGCTAAATATATATGCCGTAAAAACTTGAAACAGACGGAGGTCGTAGCATTATTTATCATATTTTGTATTAGATTTGGTTTTAAATTAACCAGATTAATGGCAACTATTCGTATTTTTTTAGGCATTTCTGGACTATGTTTGATTATTGCGTTCCTTCCATGAAGTCACACTACTTTCCTGTCGATTTACACGATTAACCTTCATAACGATTCAGTTGTTTGTTAAGTATGTGGTCGTTTCAAACTAAATTTGTGTTTATTTATATGCATTTTAATTCTTTTACATTTTGAATTGATGTGAGGTAAGCTGGATAAGAAACATCAAGTGAACTCCTGTAGCTACGTTCCAGGAGACTGTCACCGTTGTGTTGTTTGCTCCATTTTTAAGGATTTTGCAGACTTCGTGACCAGCAACGACTGTGAACGCATGTGTAGCCTAGGGCGCCTCTGGTGTTCTTTTGTGTTAAATGTCTGTTTTGTTGCAATGAATTTTTCAGAGTGGTCATTCCGCTATCTTCATTTGTATTGAAATAATACAGGAAACAACATATCTCAACATGTGGGTTCTTAAAACTGCTTGGATGTTTTTCGCTCGTCCATTACTTCTTGGACAACTCAGCTAACACGAATATAGAGAATATATTTAAGTGCTTTAACCTCATGTAAGGACTGGCTGAGTTTTCAGGATAAGTGGAAAAGTTGGCCGGTTTCTCATCACTTCCGTCCTTGCATTGGGGACCACCCGGATCATCATCACAAAACCACAGAGACCACACCTCACTCCCATCATCACAAGTGAACCCTACACAAAACACATCAAAGTAAATCGATTTGAAATTATTCGTTAATATTTATAAACCAAATTAAATGATATTAAAAATTTAAATTTAGCGAAAAAAGTAAAAAAAACTCTTTGTCTTAATACCCGAGGACTTTTCTTGCTCTTCGCCTAATAATCGTAAAACAGTCCATGGTTGTTTGTGATTAACTCATGTTTGTCTGTCATGACCAACCTACCTACGGGATGTGGAATAACAACCCAATGCACAGTGGAATAACAACAAATATCGCTAGCTGAAGTGCGTCTGCAACCTGTGTTCGTTGTTGCGTGAATGAAACGTGAGAAATCAATAAATTGTTTTGTTTGATGTAAATTAATCGAATATTCTGTTCTTCCCGCACGAACCGATAACAAATTCCTCAAGGATTGAAATTCCTGGTTTAAACTGGTGGATTTTGCCCTCGTTCGCCAGACTCGGAACGCACGGTTATTCCACTAAACTGCGAGGCCATTTATTCCTCGTGATTATTTTTTGTGTTTGCATGGAAATTCTCGAGCAAAATTTATTTGATTTTACTGGTAGAGATCAGTCCCACAGTCCAAAGCTGCAGGATTATAAGTTTTTTCACCCGAACATTGTTTGAATAGATTGATAGAGATTACCATTGGGTCACCCCTAGACAGTAGCTGAATAAACTCAAGTTATAACAAAATACATACTTGGAATCTGAGCTGAAGTGAGTGAGATCAGGGTTCCAGCAACAACCACCATCAACCAATACCTGATAAAACACAAATAGTTTATATCTTACATTGTCATGTTCCTATATTGTCTTTGGTCTCACAAACCTTGCTCCCATGTTTAGTCTAAAGTCAACAAGACAAATCCAACCCTGTCTCAAAACCTCCGTCTGAACAACCAAAAATTTTAAATTTTAAGCGGAATATATTATCTCAAAAAAATCATAAATAAAGAATCCAACATTTCATTTTACTTTCGTACGTGCTCGAAGTTTGAAGATTCTTTTACAAAAAAAAAGTATAGCAAGCCTACATCAAAAATATTTGTCAATCTCACGAATGTTTTTCGGAAAGATTTAAAACCACTTTCTCTACATAAGCAATTATCCATATTTAAGGTTTGGATGCGATTTCCAAAATATAAATCTTTGCAGAAATCAAACATAGACAGACAATTTTATACAAATTATATTTGAAGGCAAACACAGCAAATGACAGTCGTGCAACCTCTTTGTACAGAGGGCACGAACAACGGGCTGACTGCACGCAAAATGCGTCACAGTATTAACTACGTGATTTAATGTTGAAAAACGACTAGACTTAAACAAAAACTGTGTGGACAGCTCAACTGCGTGTGCACTCTAGTTAAGTTTTTGAAAATTTCAAGTTATTTGAAGGCAAACACAGCAAATGATAGTCGTGCAACAACTTTTTACAGAGGTCACGACCAACGCGCCTATTGCGCGCAAAATGCGTCATATTCGAAATACAGGCAGATTTAAGCAAAAACTGTTTCGACTGCTCATCTCCATATGCATTCTAGTTAAATTTTTGAAAATTTCAAGTTATTTGAAGGCAAACACAGCAAATGACAGTCGTGCAACGATTTTGTACAGAGGTCACGACCAACGCGCCTACTGCGTGCATAATGCGTCATATCTGAAAAAACGGCTAGATTTAAAAAAAAACTGTTTTGACAGCTTATCTCCACATGCACTCTAGTTAACTTGTTGAAAATTTCAACTCACTTGAAGGCAAACACAGTAAATGACAGTCGTGCAACCACTTTTTACAGAGGTCACGACCAACGCGCCTACTGCGTGCATAATGCGTCATATTTGTAAAAACGGCTAGATTTAAACAAAAACTGTTTTGATAGCTCAACTGCATATGCACTCCAGTTAACTTGTTGAAAATTTCAACTCACTTGAAGGCAAACACAGTAAATGACAGTCGTGCAACCACTTTTTACAGAGGGTACAAACAACGCGCTTACTGCAGGCATTATGCGCCACGGTATTAAATACGTGGTTTAATATTCGAAAAATGACTAAACTTAAACAAAAACTGTTTTGACAGCTCAACTGCATATGTACTCTAGTTAACTTGTTGAAAATTTCAAGTCGTTCGAAGGCAAACACAGCAAATGACAGTCGTGCAACCACTTTTTACAGAGGGCACGACCAACGCGCCTACTGCACGCAAAATGCGTCATATTCGAAAAACAGCTAGACTTAAACAAAAACTGTTTCGACAGCTGATTTCCATGTGCACTCTAGTTAACTTGTTGAAAATTTCAAGTCGTTTAAAGGCAAACACAGCAAATGACAGTCGTGCAACAACTTTTTACAGAGGGCACGACCAACGCGCCTACTGCGCGCAACATGTGCCACGATATTAATTACGTGATGTAATAGTTGAAAAACCACTGGTCATAAACAAAAACTGTGTCGACAGTTCAACTGCATATGCACTCTAGTTAACTTGTTGAAAATTTCAAGTTATTTGAAGGTAAACACAACAAATGACAGTCGGGCAACCTCTTTGAACAGAGGTCACGAACAACGCGCTTACTGCACGCATCATGCGCCACGGTATCAAATACGTGGTTTAATATTCGAAAAACAGCTAGACTTAAACAAAAACTGTTTCGACAGCTCATTTCCTAATGCACTCTAGTTTCCATTCTGTCAAAGAAACAAATGATACTGAATTAAACATAAATTTCATTGCAACATCCGCTATGCCAACAGCAATGACAAAAGCTGACATACAAGAAGCCTTGCAAAAAGATGAGGTACTTCAGAAAGTTATTGAATTAACAATAAACAACAAATGGAAAGCAAATTTGGATGATCCAAACCTAAAACCATTTTTGTTGATCAGAAATGAACTGGTAGTAACAGAGGATGATCTCCTTCTAAAAGTTACAAAAATAGTTATTCCAAAAATGTTACAAAAGAAAGTCATTAAATTGGCACATGAAGGACACCAAGGAATTGTCAAAACCAAGAAACTCCTCTGAGAACACATATGGTTCCCTGGAATTGACAAAACAGTGGTAGAAACAGTCAAAGGTTGTATATACTGTCAAGCTGCTACAGTTACCAACAACTATGTGCAAATGTCAGAACTGCCAAAAAGTCCATGGAAAGAACTCAGTCTAGATTTTTCTGGTCCATTTCCATCAGGAGAATATCTTTTTGTATTAATTGATGAATATTCCAGATATCCAATTGTTGAAGTAATCAAGTCAACAAAAGCAACCTCAGTCATTCCAGTATGGAAAAGACATTTTCATGTTTTGGAATACCAGACATCCTAAAAACAGACAATGGTCCACCATTTACCAGCTATAAATTCAAGAATTTTGCAAAATAACTTGGATTTACTCATCGCAAAATCACTCTACATTGGCCAAAGGCAAATGCTGAAGCAGAAAGATTTATGAAAACTCTCAACAAAGCCGTAAGAATCATGAATGCTGAAACTAACTTGTGGAAAAGTAATCTACAGCAACTTCTGAGAAACTGCAGAGCTACACCTCATTTTCCTACACAAGTGAGCCCTGCAGAACTCCTAAAAATCACTATTCCTCATGTTGATGACATGAAACAAGACACACAACTTTGTGACAGAGATGAGAAAGCAAAACTGAAAATGTAGAAATATGCTGACAACCATTCACATGTAAAAGAATCACATTTTCAAATTGGCGATAAGGTTCTTTTGAAAGAAAAAAAAGAAGGCAAATTAATGCTTCCTGACAACCCAACACCATTCACTGTTACACACATAAAAGGCACAATGATCACAGTACAAAACAAACACAAAACAGTACATACAGATGATGAAAACATGTACGTACAGATCATGATCACCCATATTATACATATGACCATGATAACACAACAACTTGTGAAGGACACAGTGCACATGATTTTGTTGCGACCCAGTTCCTCGCTATCCTTCTCGAAATTGTAGACTCCCTCAATATCTGAGAGATGGTACTTGCATGTAAATGCTATTGTGCATGATTCATTCGCTTGTATATTGCAGTACTTCATTACCTATGCTGTATATTGCCATTCTTCACAATACGTACTTCAAACATCCTTTTATACTTTCATAAGAAGCCAGTGTACGATTGCCAAAGTACCTGTGTTATCCTGCCAATTTCTTGTCCGAATACCTCCCAGTATCTTCATATATTGAACCATGCCATTGTGTTACTTTGAAGCCAACCGCCATTGTGTATTATGTTAAATAACCTTGAACTTGTGATTTACCATCTATAACTTGGGGAGGAATGTACTGTTTACAAACTATCGAGTGTAACATGATCTCTATGTAAAGAATACGTCACGTGACCGGATAACCACATGCTAGGGATTCTATTCGAACGAGCAATAACGAAGTATCAAACTTACATCTGGTGTTATGTCTAGCCTTTAGTACAGAACTAGACAGAGGAACACTACAGGGGTGCACTGACCCGGACTGGGGCGTAGTACAAAATATAACACTGCCGTATATCTTACTCCTGCTCTACTGCATTATGTCTCTTCCTTTCTGAGACGTAATGGGAGACCTGAATCTTAAACTTGGCGGCAATTTTCGCTCCCTTAAACACGAATGGTTGAAGTGCAAATGTATCCGACGACAAAATGGAGACGTATTATTCTTTTGGCAAGACCTAAAGCTTTTGATCCGTATGAATCTCTTAATTTCACAAACATAATGTTCCTGTTGCCTAACTTTATTCCGACGTTTCGCCTGTTATCCAACAAGGATTCCCCAGGGTAATGATACAGCTAGAGCACACAGCTAACGCCAAAAAAACGTGCCTACACGAAAAAGGATAACGCTGACACCGCTTGTGAAATCACGTGATGTATAAACAATGGGCGGGAAACAACAGTCACAGTAAATTATTATAAAGCACCGGGAAGTAAACGCGCTGTCCCCTATCATTGACACAGTGATTGTTCTTGTGGATGTTGAGCGCTTCTAGGAAGAGGCGCTCTGTGTGATCCACCTCCTTTTCCAAAACCTTAGCCTTGTCGAAGGCGATCTGATGACCTTCTATGGCAGCATGCTTGGCCAACGCTGTCTTATTTGCGTCTTTCTATGCAACGTCGCGGCGGTGCTCCTTAATTCTGGTTTTCAAGGCTCTTCCGGTTTCCCCGATGTAGACACCCTCGCACTCTCCACATGGAATTGAATAAACCACTCCTTTTAGGTTCCGAGACCTCAATGACAATGGGGTGCGACACCAAACTGCGGAGAGTTGTATGGGGTCCAATGTATACTTTAATCCCATACTCTGTCAGCATCCGTTGAAAAGTCTCGGTGAGTGTCTAATACTGCCAGAAACTATCGTGTAGCCTTTTTTAACGCCCACCTGCAAGAATCTTGGGTGTAATTTATGTTTAGGTGTATAAAATCTGATACTGCCAGAAACTACAGTGCAGCCTTTTTTAACGTCCACCTGCAAGAATCTCCGGTGTAATTGATGGGTCAGGACGCGTCGTAATTACCTCTATTCACCCGAATGATCACAAGGTGACGTCAGTTGCGTCACCCCATGTAGAGTACAAAGTTACATCACAATTGCTTGTTACAATTTAAATTCGCTCCATTGCGTTTGCGAAGCAAATAACTTTCTGGCCTAAATGGGACTTAACAAAAATTTCGGGTACGGGCAGTTTACAAGTTTTTTTCTGAGAAAAGTAAGCGGTCGTTCCCATGTGCAACTCTGTGAAGTTATATGTAGGTTGTGGCAGCTAATGAACCTGTCCACATTTTCTTGCAACACAATATTATTGAAACGAAAAACCACAAAATTCTTTGTTTGGTTTGTAGGAACAGAATTCACGTCCACAAGTGATGTTGGGTTTTAAAACCAAGGGTTTCGTAGCCGACAAGCGAACGGAGAATATTATTCAATGGAAGATCACACCATCCCAAACATATATTCAAACCCAGTGTACATGGGGGGCTGTTATGATGCACCCCCTCATTGGAGAGCCGGAAGATTACCAGACAAGCCCCAAACGACTACAGAGGAAATGCGCTATGTCTGAATTCCCACCAAAAAGCACCAAAAGAATGATTGAAACTGCGAGAAATTGGGAGGAAAGGTTTTGGCCTGAGAACCAACAAGAAGAAACCAAAATTGCCGATCCATCGGTATATTGGGCTACATCCTTTCCCCGCATGGAGCCAAACGCCAAAGTGACATTTAAAAAGCCCCGGACACTACAGAGCTGGCTTACTGCTTTCAGGTCTATTGCAACCCGTTCCCACACAGGGCCAGGGTGTTCAAAACCATGCCGGAAATGTGGCCTATGCGGACATCTCAAAGGCTTTAACAGCATGGTAGACGAAGTTCACCAGGTTGAAACACCATCTGGTGCAATCAAGCTCCATTACCAATTGGATTGTGCAAGCTATAGAATAGATACGACGATTTGTAGTGTATGTCATGAAAAATACGAAGGACAAACAAAGAATAAGTTCACCACCAGGTGAAACAAGCACAGACAAATGAGGAGAACATTCAACATCGATAAAGCGGGAGACGAGAGTGCGCTACTCCGTCATTTTCAGGCACATCACCCAAGTTTTACCAAAGACCTGACTTGGCTACATGCTACTCTGTGGTGTTTCTTGAACAACCCCCTATGGAGCATTTGGTCATTTGTGAAAACAAATGTCAAAACGTTTTAAACGCATGAATTAATATACAAAAAATGGTACTACCTGCGATCCCGTGATACGTCCAACGTTTTTATCTACACATGCAACGCATGCTAGCGGCCGCGGTGCTACACCACGCAAGTAGGTCACCAGACATTGCTAGTCAGAGTGACTTGGAGGTTACCACCAGTAGCCTATTTGTTCGGCCAGTTTTTAGCATTCTTTTGAGCATTTTACTTTTGTTTTCCGTTTCATTTTAGAACTGAGAATGCTTTTAGCGAAACGTGTATTCTTTACAATCAATGCGTTTGACACAAAGTTATTTCATATTGTAACTTTACAAACGTGTAGTTTCCACCTGTGTCACGCACAACAAGTGGTGTTAGAAAAAGGTAGATTTAAGAACGTATGTATTGAATATTGTTTGTTCAAATTTTGTGCACAAATTTGGGGGCCAACAGTTTTGTGGCGCCACAAGTTAATGTGCCGGCGACAAGTTGAATGTTTATACTAATGACACAGAAGTTTGGTTCTGATCCATTCCAACATTGCATGGATTTGATAACAATTATTCGAAAAAATACCGAAATGGAACCAGCACACAGTCAGTTTTATCGCTCGTCTGATGGTCTGCTCTGCCTTTTTCATCGTGAGTTCGCAAACCTAGACACATCAAAACCCATACAGCGATTGGTAAGACTTATGAAAGAGTTTGATGACATTGAAACTTACTAGAATGGTTAAAGTGAACAGAGTGATAATGCGCACTCACGCAAAAAGATGCATCTTCCTTATCGTTCGGTCGACATGCGGTTATTACATTTTCTAACTCAGAGCATTACACAGGTTTGTAATAGAAAATTGTTTCTGCAAAGATGAAGATAATGTATTCATACAGAACGACAAATAAGTTTAACATTTTTATTTGTCGTCTTTAAACTTTTTTATGAGCTTGGCTAAAATATTGTTCAGCAAGTCAAAATTTCGGCCGAGAAAAAGATTCAAGCGCTTGACTGAGCACCGGTCATGCGTGGAGTGTTGTGCTGCAACAAAAACGACAACTTGTGGTCTTAATGTTGGTTTGATGGATTTTATTTTTGTAACATTGTAGGGAAGATTAACGTTTTAGTATAAACCACGTTTAACAAAATCACAAATTTCGGCATTGAATGTTGCGGAGCATTTAACGCATTTTTTGCATGTATTCTTTCGTGTCAAAATTTGGTGATAGTTTTTGTTGTTCATGATGTAATTGGTATTGTTGTATAAAAGTAACAGTCGATTATTCCCATGTTTACTAGATAGATATAGTTTGTTGCAGAGTGGTTCATCAATTAATAGTCGTCTTTGTTTGGTGTTGCACTTTATTCACCGTTGATCTATTGTTGTAACATCGCCACAAAAGTTTGTTTTCTTTGGCTGCAAACCAAACAAAGAATTTCGCGTTTTTTTGTTTTATAAATATTGTATTGCAAGAAAATGTGGGCATGTCTCATTGGCTGCCACAACCTACATAGCTTAACATAGTTGCACATGGGAACGACCGCTTGTAAACGCCGACCAGAAAAAAGGAAGAAAATCCCCTCTTCACATGCTAAACTTTCTCATTTCAGCAATTTTAGTATTTGGATTGTGGTCTTGGTGACAGCGAAACATACTAATGCATTACTTTTCTCAGACAAAATTTGTAAACCGCCCGCACCCGAACATTTTTGTTTAAGTCCCATTTAGGCCAGAAAGCTACGCAAAGGCAATGGAGCGAATATAAATTGTAACAAGCAGTTGCGATGTAACTACGTATTCGACATCGGGTGACGTAACTGACGTCGCCATGTGATCATTCGTGTGAATAAAATGTAATTACGACGTAAATGTATCCTAACCCATCAATTAAACCCGAGATTCTTGCAGGTGGGCGTTATATAAGGCTACACGATAGTTTTTCGCAGTATAAGATTTTATGCACCCAACCTATTGGATAAACAAAATGTTCATTGCACGCACAAAAGTAAAAGTTTGTATGTTATGTGGTTTTCGTTTACCGGCACACAACTTCAAATTTCTTTGTTGCTTGCTTGGCATGTGTTCGCGACGCGCGTTAGGTGACACGGTCCACTAAAAACCAAGCTAGCGGAAAAAAAATTCGGTAAAGCTGTAGGTGCACGCTAAACTTTTTTTTCGTATAACGCCACAGATACAGGGTGAAACCATTTTGATCGCTGTTCACTAGGAGTCGTACTATGTGCACCGTGACCATACGGTTGGTTTGTGCAAGGCAGGCAGCTCGAAGCAAAGTTTTATGTTTGGTCGTAATTTTTTCATATCTTTTTCATAATTTTCTTTTTTTAGTAGGTCTTTTGATGTTATTTAATTGTGCCAAGTGTAAAGTTTCACACAATTGCACATCACTATGTGATGCACAGTAAATGCATAGAAGTTACACGTATATATCGTATATGATGTACAATATTTGTTCATTGTTCAGATTTCGTGTCATCATGTCACAATGCTGCTGGTAACGATTGGCTGAAAGTGTATTGGTTTACCTAATAGTTTTTTAATAAATCGATTGTAGCGGTAAATCCTTTTTAAGGAAAGGCTATAAGAAGAAATAGCCTAGGAATATTAGTATCAAGCACCCAAAAACAAAAATGCATGATTAGGCGAAGAAAAACGCCTGAAACTAACTGTAACTAGCGCGTCTGTTTATCCGTCTACTAAGTCGTTCAGAATACCGTTTTTATGATACACTGACCCAATGATCACCGTATTGTGTTTGCAGATTAGCAAGAGAATTTTAAATTACTTTAGCAAACAAAGCGGGAAAGCCGAATGTCTTACCCAAAATCTCCCCCACGGGCACCAATCCGTATTTCAGGTTTGTTTTTTTCACAAAACAGCACAGTATATAACGTGCGTGGAATTAGGGATGTGACGACACAAAAAAGATTCGGAATCTGCCGAATACGTGTACTTTCTGCCAATATTTAGTCGAACCCTGACCGATTTCGAATCCAAATATTTAATGAAGTCGTGAATTCACATATTGATGTTCAAAATGCACACGAACTTTTTTAAATTTTCAGACATAGATATAATATAATGTCCTTGTTCGTGCGCTAAATTGACCATTGTTTGTTTCGTACTATTCAATTTTCGTGCACAAATTCTAACGGCGATGTGCAATTTCAAGTTTGGTTGTGCAGATTAGAGAAAAATTCATTGAATATAAAGTTTGTGGACAATATTTGGATTCGGTGCCAACATTCGTATTCAGTTGAATAATGAAAAATACTAAGTGTTCGTATATTCTGTTTCGGTCCGGCACATTCCTACCAACAATACGGTTAGTCTTTAGGAATGTGTTATATATTATTACTATTCGCCCATTGACTTACTTTATTTTAATTTACAAATCACGTTAGTACGTCAATTTTCCAAATATTGGAAGGGTGTCAAAACTTGTGGCGTTGATCAGTGACTTTTTTAGGATTTGACTATAGAGGGGGTCAGATAAGTATAAAAAGAAGGTAGCCATTTAAAATCACTTTGCAAGGAATCTTTCTTTACTAAGTCAATAGGCGTTGCCCAATGGCCTATGGTTGGTCATCGGTGTAATAATTCATCATATTGTACGCGTACCTTAGTTAGATAACGTGCGTGCGCCTTATTATAGAACATGTACGTTATTTGAAGCCTAGCCAGCAGTGTCAAATTCCGCATAAGAGCGACATCGTGAGGAATAATAAGGTACGCGCGCGTTAATAAGCAGCAGGTTCGCTATTAGTGTACATGCCCCTTAATAGGATACATTTCATGGACAATCGTGTCATAAGTCAAACTCATGTAACATGCTCGTAACTCAGTAACGTGCGCGCATTTTAAGTTGGCCGATAGTATCATAATCTTAGGTAAAATTCCTTGTACTGACATGCTCTTGTTTTCTGCTTTCACTTTTGCAAATATCACTCATGTATCCATCTAGTAGCAGCATCCTCAAATGTTACCGCAACTGCTTAAAAATATAAGTGTTTGATTACAGGCCCAAATGTACCATGGCCGCACACAAATTTGTAAGTACTAGAAACGTATTTTTCAAATATTTATCCTCTTTCAAAATTGTCCTCTTTTCAGCGCGTACTTTAATTCCAAATGATGTCGCTCTTATTTCGGATTTAGACACTGTTGGCCAGGCTTTAAATAAAGCACGCGTTCGTTAATAAGGCACACGCACGTTATCTAAGGTACGCGTACAATATGACGAATTATGACAATGATGGCCAACCATAATAGCCCTCACGAAAACGCTAATTGGTACTCCCTAATATAAATTCAAAGACCGATTTACTGCTACTTTTTTGCAAAGGTATAGATATAGAAAGTTGTTCCAGCCAAAATGAAGATGATGTATCCATTGTGGACGACAAGTGAGTTAAAAAAATGTTTCTCTTCTTCTTTACGAGCTTTGCTAAAATGTTGTTCATCAAGTCAAAATTTTGACCTCAAGCGCATGACTGATCACCGGTCATGCGTGGAGTGTTGTGCTGTAGAAAAAAATAACAAATTGTGGTCTTAGTGTTGTTTAGATTGATTTTATTTCCGTAAAATTACATTGAAGATTAACGTTTTAGCATAAACCACGTTTAACAAAATTAAAAATTTTGACATTGATTGTTGCGGAGCTTTCGAGTATTTTTACATGTATAGTCTATCGTGTCAAAATTTGGTGATAGTTTTTGTTGGTAATAATGTAATTGGTGTTGTTATATTGCGGTAACAGTCGATTATTCCCATGTTTACTGGATAAATATAGTTCGTTGCAGAGTGGTTCATCAATTAATAGTCGTCTTTGTTAGGTGTTGTACTTTATTCACCGTTGATCTATTTTTGCAACATTGCTACAAAACTGGATTCTGTTGTCACAAACCAAACAAAGAATTTCGCGGTTATTCGTTTCATTAATATTGTGTTACAAGAAAATGTGGACATGGCTTATTGGCTGCCACTACCTACATAGCTTCACAGAGTTGCAAATGGGAACGACCGCTTGTAAACGCCGACATAAAAAAAGGAGAAAATCTCCTCCTCACATGCTAAACTTTCTCATTTCAGCATTTTTATTATTTGTGTTGTGGTCTTGGTGACAGTGAATTTTCCATTTTGGGGGACAAGGTCTTGCGCATAATACAAAACAAACGATTCCATTCCGAAATAATAAATGGTAACGTGGTGATGCAAACCTTTCTCAGAGAAAATTTGTAAACTGCCCACACCCGAACAAGTCCCATTACGACCAGAAAGTGACTTGCTACGCAAACGCAATGAAGCGAATTTAAATTGTAACAAGCAGTTGTGATGTAATACGTAGTCTATCCTATCAAGTAAGCTTGAGAATCTTACAGATGGGCGTTATATAACGCTATATGATTGATAATGGCAGTATCAGATGCACCCAACCTATTAAACATAAACAAAATTCTCATTGCACGGACAAAAGTTTTCATTTTATGGTTTTCGTTTACCGGCAAACAACTTCTAATTTCTTTGTTGCTTGCTTGGCATGTGTTCGCGACGCGCGTTAGGTGATACGCTCCACTAACAACCAAGTGACCGGAAAAAATCCACTGTCCAAACATTTTACGCATAAACAAGCTTTGTGTGGACACTAAAACCTTTTGTCGTGTAACGCCACAGACACACTGTCTCAATTGCTATAATAATAATAATCCTAATATGTTTCGCGCGATATAAAATGAGAGGCAGACATTACGTTTTATGTTGTTGATCCATCAACAATGTCGCACAGGATACTGTTTTATTAATATATACCCATTTATTACCGTACTGTGTTTACATTTTTGCAAAAACAATTTAAATTTAAAACTATTTTTACCAATAAAGCGGACAAGGTCGAATGTCTTACCCAAATTCTCCTCCGACAAGAATCCAACCCCGAACACCGTCCATTTCAGGTTTGCTTGTTTGTTTCACAAAGTAGTACAGTGTATGACGTGTTAGGAATAAGGGTTGTGACGACACAGAAAATATTCACATTCTGCTGAATATGAATAAGGTACCTGCTGCTAGAAAGATCCACTTATAGCCATATTTCTTAATATATAAGAAAACTTTAGTTCCTTTTTGTCGCGATACATAATATATGCCTATTGTCGTTTACAACTTTGGGACAATTTCCTTCTTTAACAAAATTGTTATACAAGTAAACCCATTCATTTCCGGCATATTATAAATTCAGATAATTTTTCAATCACCAAAATTTAAAGTTTTTGTCAATAGAAACAACAAGTTTATTAGGATGATATAAGGGTATACGAACTGAATTCTCTTGATTTGGCACTCTTTTGTAGTCGTCGTGTTGCGGCATTGTTCCTGGGGCATCGTCGTGTTGATAATGACTTGTGAACATATCTGTTGAGACATTCTTTGATGGCGTTAAAGCGATTAAATCAGTTTTTTAGGCATAATCTCGGATGTAACATAGTGGCAAGTAGTTTCATCGGCTTGTTAAAACTTGGAAATCTTTCATACAAAACAACAAAATTTGGGGCCTTATTAACAACGTGAGCAGGTTTTAAGGCTGGAAAAAAATTTTGTTTTAAACGGACAATACATCAAAATTAAACAGAAAATCTATCTCACAGTTTTATAGATGTTTAATATCAACCTATTCAACGTTTGCTTAGTTATAGACTAACGTTGGTTAGGTGGACCTTGATACGTGCAGGTACCTCACCTGCTGCCAATATTCAGTCGAACACGGGACGAATCCGACTATTGGGTAACTTCATGAATTTAAATATTGGTCCAAAAACTGTTTCGCGGCGTCACCATTTGACCACTTTATCGCCACCAATCACAAATATGCTAATTGCAATTCCTTCAAATAAATTCAAAACCGTTTTACTGCGCTTATTTGCCAATTTGTAGATATAGAAAACAGTTTGAGCGAAGAAGATGAAGATCGTGAATCCATTCAGGACGAAAGGTTATTTTGAAATATTTACACTTTTTGGTCGTTGCGTACCTGGCATTGCAGCATAAACGATCGATACATTGCAGCTGTGACACAAGTGCTGAAACAAAGAAAAAACAAATTGTGGTCTTAGTGTTGTTCAGGTGGATTTTATTTTCGTAACATTAGATTGAAGATTAACGTTTTATTATCAACCAAGTTTAACAAAATTAAAAATTTTGCATTTATTGTTGCGGAGCCTAGTTTTTGTTGATGATGGTGATGTAATTGGTGTTGTTATATTACAGTAACAGTCGATTATTCTCATGTTTACTGGATAAATATAGTTCGTTTGAGAGTGGTTCACTAATAAATAGTCGTCTTTGATAGGTGTTGTACTTTATTCACCGTTGATCTGTTGTTGCAACATTGCTACAAAACTGGATTCTGTGGTTACAAACCAAACAAAGAATTTCGCGGTTATTCGTTTCATTAATATTGTGTTACAAGAAAATGTGGACATGCCTTATTGGCTGCCACTACCTACATAGCTTCACAGAGTTGCAAATGGGAACGACCGCTTGTAAACTCCGACATAAAAAAGGAGAAAATCTCCTCCCCACATGCTAAACTTTCTCATTTCAGCAATTTTTATTATTTGTGTTGTGGTCTTGGTGACAGCGAATTTTCCATTTTTGGGGACAAGGTTTTGCGCATAATACAAAACAAAAGATTCCAATTCGAAATAATAAATGGCAACGTAGTGATGCGTTACTTTTCTCAGAGAAAATTTGAAAGCTGCCCGCACCCGAACATTTTTGTCAAGTCCCATTAAGACCAGAAAGTGACATGTTACGCAAACGCAATGGAGCGAATTTAAATTGCAACAAGCAGTAGTGATGTATGCAGTCTATCCTATCAAGTACGCTTAAGAATCTTACAGATGGGCGTTATATAACGCTATATGATTGATAATGGCAGTATCAGATTTTATGCACCCAACCTATTAAACGTAAACAAAATTCTTATTGCACGGACAAAAGTTTTCATTTTATGGTTTTCGTTTACCGGCACACAACTTCTAATTTCTTTGTTGCTTGCTTGGCATGTTTTTGCGACGCGCGTTAGGTGATACGCTCCACTAACAACCAAGCGACCGGAAAAAATCCACTGTCCAAACATTCCACGCATAAACAAGCTATGTGTGGACACCAAAACCTTTTGTCGTGTAACGCCACAGACACACTGTCTTAATCGCTATAATAATAATCCTAATATGTTATGCGCGATATAAAATGAAAGGCAGACATTACGTTGTATATTGTTGATCATCAACAATGTCGCACAGGATACTGTTTTTTTAATACATACCCATTTATTACCGTACTGTGTTTACATATTTTCAAAACAAATTTAAATTTCAAACTATTTTTTACCAATAAAGCGGACAAGGTCGAATGTCTTACCCAAATTCTCCTCCGACAAGAATCCAACCCCGAACACCGTCCATTTCAGGTTTGCTTGTTTGTTTTACAAAGTAGTACAGTGTATGACGTGTTAGGATTAAGGATTGTGACGACACAAAAAAAAATTCACATTCTGCTGAATATGAATAAGGTCCCTGCTGGTAAAAAGATCCACTTAAGAAAACGTCATTTCCTTTTTGTCCCGTTACATAATATATGCCTATTGTCGTTTACAACTTTGGGACAATTTCCTTCTTTAACAAAATTGTTATGGTCAATACAAGTAAACCCATTCATTTCCGGCATATTATTTATTCAGATTATTTTTTAGTCACCGAAATTTTTAATTTTTGTCAATAGAAACAACAAGTTTATTAGGATGATATAAGGGTATACGAACTGAATTCTCTTGATTTGGCACTTTTGGCATCGTTCCTGGGGCATTGTCGTGTTGATAATGACTTGTGAACATCTATGTTAAGCCATTCTTTGATGGCGTTAAAGCGATTAAATCAGCTTCTTTAGGCATAATCTGGAATGTAACATAGTGGCAAGTAGTTTTATTGGCTTGTTGAAACTTGGAAAATGTTTATACAAAACAACAAAATTTGGGGCCTTATTAACAACGTGAGCAGGTTATAAGGCACGAAAAATGTTTTGTTTCAAGCGGACAATACATCAAAATTAAACAGAAAATCTATCTCACCGTTTGATAGATGTTTAATATCAACCTATTCAACGTTTGCTTAGTTATAGGCAAACGTTGGTTAGGTGGGTCTTGATACCTGCAGGTACCTCACCTGCTGCCAATATTCAGTCGAACATGGAACGAATCCGACTATTGGGTAACTTCATGAATTTAAATATTGGTCCAAAAACTGTTTTGTGGCGTCACCATTTGACCACTTTATCGCCATCAATCACAAATACGCTAATTGCAATTCCTTCAAATAAAATCAAAACTGTTTTACTGCGCTTATTTGCCAATTTGTAGATATAGAAAACAGTTTCAGCGAAGAAGAAGAAGATCGTGAATCCATTCAGGACAGAAGGTAATTTTGAAATATTTACACTTTTCGGTCTTTGCGTACTTCACATTTCAGCATAAACGATCGATACATTGCGGCTGTGACACAAGATCGTCTGAGGGTCAAAATTTTCTCACAACACGGGACCAATGTATCTTTCTTGTGCCCTGAAATGCGTGAGATTCCCAATGTAAACTGTACTGATGATGAAGGACGGACTGCCCTAAGAATTGCAATCAACAACCGATCAGTCAAAGCTTGCAAACTACTTCTAAATATGAAGGTTAGAACTGGACATATATGTGTAAACCACAATCACTGGTGTCTACATTTTGGGCTTAACACAGGTAAAATTAGGTTGCGCACTTTTCCATGCCATCAAGCAAGATTTCGTGCAAGGGGTCAGGGTAATTTTGGAACACGAAGCAAACCTCCAAGTTCAGTCTCCTACACTTCCATCCAGCGATTATTATTTTCCTGGATTCACCCCGGTTGTCCTTGCTGCGCATTGCAACAATTACAGCATTCTAAAACTTCTCCTCGACAATGGATACAACTTGGAGGTAGGAGCAAGTCCTAAATCTGTTTAGATTACAAGGCACTCAAAGTTATGGGCACTTCTGCTCCAGTACAGCCAAGCTGGCAATGTCGTCTGTTGGTTTCTAAAGTCTGTCCTTATTTTGGGTCTCTAAAAATGTGAACGTCTTTTCATCCATTTCATGTCCTCGTTTGTGATTTATTGTCCTTATTTTAGGCATTTCTAGGCTGCTTGGTTGCCATATTCTCAACACGTTTTAGCCCAAACCATGTTAAATGCAACCATTTTTCGTTTCCGTCGTCATTATTCTATGTTGGAGATCAAAACATTCCTATTTATGACACAACAGCACTGATTTCGGACTGGTTTGATCCGAACATTACAAGACGTCTTTTAACATGGGATTTTTGCTTGATCGTAGGAAATGTTCACATCTGACGGGGTGTTCTGGGAATCAGCAAATGAAAAAAAAATTATGTGCCAAGCAAAATCATGTCCAGCCTGTATTACAGTACTCGCTGAGGTAAGGTCAGTGATAAATCTTTTCAAGTAAAATTTTGGTAGTTTTACTTAAAGTTAATGTGCCAGCGACAAATTGACTCTTTATGCTACCAACACAGAAGTTTGGCTCTGATCCATTCCAACACTGCATGGATTTGATAACAACAATACGAAAAAATACCGAAATGGAACCCGCACACAGTCAGTTTTATGCCGATTTAGAACGTGAAGTTGAAAGTTACATGTGCGCTCTTTTAGATGAGGTAAGCTTCCGTTTGTTTGTAACGTAAAACTAATTTCAACTTCATGTAAAAATAATTTTACAACTGTTACGTTTACATGTTTATGTAACATGGACATTGAACATTTACACATATCATGAACATTGATCACAAATAACCAAATTACGTCATGAAAGTTCGCGACCTCTCAAATTCGACTTGTACTGCGGTAAACAGGGATGCGCATTCGTTGTTCACCTCATCTCTTAATTTATGCTAGAATTTTGTTTTTTGTACATCTCGCACGCCATGCGCACGCGATATATTATTAGTTAACCTCGTGATCTCATAACTTGCTGTTTCGATTCAATAAAATCGCGTTACCATAATCTAATAAATGATAAAGTAACTTTGTATCAGGTTTGCAATTGAAAGCAGGTAAGGAAACACAACGGTTAGAACTCACGCGTGGCCTTGTTTCAAATGAATTAGTCAATAGGATTTCGTTATTTATGGTTAATTAATATTGTTAATACACAGCGCTAAGTTAACAACATTTGGCATATAGGTCGCAACATTGAAAAGCATTTTGCGGTTTGAGAACTTTTCAGGAAAAGTTTTGGTCTTGTTCGTCTAGTGAGGGTGGGAGCGATTCTTTGCAGGAAAGACGTGACCAGGCGCAGAATTATGTTTCTGAAATCGAGCGTTTAAATAATGAATTGGCTTCTTTGAAAACTCATAATAATCAGCATTTACTCGCTTTGGAAAAAACTCGTTTGATGACGCGGGATATGGATGAACAGTTGCGCAATGATACTAAAGCGCATAAGGCGGCTCAAGTTGATAAGGATGCCTAGTTAAATGCAGTTCAAAATGTTGTTGTTATTTAAATGTTAAAGCGTCATTTAGATATTAAAATTGTAACCGGAACAAGTGCTTATCTCCGCAAGGAAATTCTTCTTGCACAGATTCGCTCGTCTAAAGGTCTGCTCTGCCTTTTTCAATATGAAGTCGCAAACCTGGACACATCAAAACCCATAGAAGAATTGGGAAAAGTTGTCAAAGTGTTTGATGACATTGAAAGTCACCAGAATGGCCAAAGTGAACAGAGTGATAATGCGCACTCACGCAAAAAGATGCAACTTCTTAATCGTTCGATCGACATGCGGTTATTAAATTTTGTAACTCATAGCAATACACAGGTCTGTAACCAATTCCATCCTAGCGTTTTAATTTATGAATCAAAACAAATGTTTTTTTCCAGCAATGCATCGATTACATGAACTACAAGGGGGCAAAGTATATGCACCAAGGAAATATGATTAAATGGGTTTTGATCAACTTTTTCGTCGGATTGCTATTTCCTATTCTATCTCTGTTTTATTTGACTGTCCCAAATATTTGGATTGGAAGTAAGCAGTTCATATTATTGTTAAGATACGGACAAATATATTTATTTTACTTGATCCTTCTGAAAACTATTACAGAGCTTATAAAACAACCAGCAGTGGCATTTGCTTGTCACCTTATGTCGGATTTATCCTTTGTTGTTTTGATGGTCATCAACGTCGCAACACGATCTGTTGAAAACGATTATCTGGGTATGCTGAGGAAATCGCACTTTTCCGCCATGTTGTCGCTTTTATAATTAGTTAACACGTGGTAAACATTTTTAGGATCTTCTCCTACTCTAGTTCAATGGTTGATGCTCTTGTGGATAATCGGAAAATGGAGTCAAGAATTTGTTGAATTAAAAATACACGGCCCTTCCAAATACTTTTCGGACTGGTGGAACATAAATGATATCACACAACTTACATTGCTAAGCACCAGCGCCATATTGAGGCAAGATTTTACTTACACAGATGCGCGACGACTGAAGAGCGCTGACAAACTATTTGCACTCAACTAAAGATATAAACCTATTTTTGGCATAATTACCGGCAGCCTATACACCAATTTAATGGTATATACTGCATAACAGTGCATTTTGAGTTTTTAACTCACCTTTTTGCCGTTAAGTTTCCCTATTGCGAACGCATCGTGTGTTTAATAATATAACAACATTTATATTAGGAACATAAATCACGGATTTACCCATAATTTTGAGAATAAAAAGACTGGTTCATGTTGTCATTAACATTGTTATGTTTGAAAAACGTTTCGACAAAAACTTATGCCATCATCAGTTTGAATGACGCGACTGGTGTAGCTCCATCATTATAAGGAGCTAACCTGACCGACGTCACAGATAAGGCTCGCGCGGGTGGTGACGTCATTTTGTTAACGGCCACACACCACTAGAGGCGGAAAATGCGCCTTGAACGACATAAAACGCTAAAAAAACACATTGAACATTAAAACAAAATAGTGGTGCAGAAGTGCCGTCCACATTAAGTTGTGGTTTTTGCTGTTGTATGAACAGCGACTTCATTAGCTGGAGACGATACCTGTCTCTCGCCAGAGAAAGGATTTGTGGCTCACTAAACCTAACCTTGTGAGTCGGGTGGTCAAGTAGGTGTTTGCACACTTCCGATTTTGGCGATCGTTTGTGTTCAGCGATCCGCGTGTACAAGTTTCGATATGTTTGTCCGATATAGGTTTGTCCACATGAACAGGTTAGCTTGTACACCACGGATGAGAGGTGCAGGGTCTTCTAGCGATCTTTAAATGGAAATTGCTGCGCAAGTTTGCATGTCTCAAGCATGAAACGCAAGATAGTTTACTTGTTGGTACAGCGGTCGACAAACCATGATAGTTCCCTACGAATTCGGTGGTTAGTAGGGCCTAGGTATGGTAACCTCATAACATAGAACTTGGTGCATCTCGAAACATGTACACGCGGATCGCAGAACACAAACGATCGCTAAAATCGGAGGTGTGCAAACACCTACTTGACCACCCAACTCGCAAGGTTGAGTTTAGTGAGCCACAAATCCTTGCTCTGGCGAGAGACAGGTATCGTCTCCTGCTGATGGAATCGATGTTCATACAACAGCAACAACCACAACTTAATGTGGAGGGCACTTCTGAACCACTATTTCTGTTTAATGTTTATTGTGTAATTTGCGTTTTACGTCGCTTACTGCGCATTTTCCGCCTCTATTGGTGTGTGGCCGATAACAAAATGACGTCACCAATCGTGGGAGCCTTATCTGTGACGTCGGTCAGGTTAGCTCCTTATAATGATGGAACTACACCAACCGCGTCATTCAAACTGATGATGGCATAAGTTTTTGCCGAAACGTTTTGCAAACATGACAATGTTAATAGCAATATGGGCCAGTCTTTTTGTTCTCAACAGTTATATTGTTAACTGCAATCCACAAATTCTTTTATATAAACAGGGCAGTGGATTTTTTTCAACACAACAATGATGTAAGCAAAACACCGAGATACGAGTGGAAACCAAACGAACTTAAACTTATTTCAGAGGCTCTGCTTTCTTGGGCTTATATCGTTGTGTGCCTTCGTGTTTTTAATTTGATCAGAACAATTCGTAGACTTGGTCCTCTGCAACTTTCGTTAGCCAGAATGGTAACCAACATCCTCGAATTCCTTTTTATATTCGCACTAGTCGTGGTTGCTTTTGCTCTAAGTCTCAGTGAGTTGTATTGGTATTATGGCACAAATCCTGGCAGACAACTGCTTTGTGTTGCAAATATTCTACTGCTTCGAATTGCAACAAAAGTGTTCTGTTTACTGATATCGGCAGTTCACTATGGTCACTGTATTGGACAATTTTTGGCTACCTTGACTTGTCTCTTATATCGCTTTCTGGTAAACACTTCGTAACTGAAGGGTTCGCTTGGTCGCTTGTGACTGTATATCACGTTGTTGTTCTCATTGTTTTGATCAACATGTTGATTGCCATGATGTCGCGAAGTTACGAACAGACGAGCGCCAACGCTGAAGTGGAATGGAAACTTCACCGGGCGGCAGTTTGGCTTCGATTTATTCGAAGGGAAAACGTTCTTCCTCCACCAATGAACATTATTCCGAACATTCGTGAACTGGTAAAATGGATAAGGGGAAAGTACCTTAAAACCAAGAGAGCACATAAAGTAAACAACGATGGAAATGAAAATCACCAAAGATCGAGAAATTACGTCATCAAAGTTATTCTGGAAAGATATAAATACAACAAAGGACTTGCAAAATAGACGATTGTACGCTTAAATGTAAAAATGCATATGATATCAAAAACATTTACCAAAAACAAGTATTTTTTTGAGTGTGACTACAACTTCTATTTAACAAGATTATTTTGTTAAAAATTTGCTAGCGTGTTTGACCCTGTGTAACCGCCGTGTGTAACTATTTTCCCTAACAAATTAAAAAATATATATAATCCATTTGGTTTTGGCTACTGGTCATTGTAACACAGTAATACTGGACTATCCCGTTAAACTATACGTTTGGGTTAAAACTCCAGTGTGTGTGGTAGCATCATATGATACAGATGGGATAATAGTCCAGCAAGTTGCATTATATTTCACTAGAGCAGTCTGTGCCGAGTGTTTGTTCAAATCTTTACATTCAGGACGGATTTTGTCAGCATTCATGAATTTCTTGGCGATTTTTGCAGTCTCGCGTTTTTCGTAGGTTACAATTGTCAAAATGTAAATAAGGAAATTCTGTTGATTCTACCTGGTATAATATTCAAACAAATCAGTGATTGTTATGCGCACAAAACATAACTCATTGATCTTTTGGTGAATGTATTAAGCATGGCAATATACAAAACACTCTTTTATCAACACCTTGCTCTGAAAATGTATTTACAGTAGCCCATTTAAATTCTTCCATGTAAAATTGCATTCATTGAAACACAATAAAAAACAGTTTAAAACGTTTGAATACAGCATTAATATCATTGAAAACGCAGTTATGATTTTGTCACCATATTTGAATGTTTGTGTGAAGCACACAAAATATGAGGTATCTGGTTCAATGGACAGATGTCTTATTCCTGTGGTTCTCAAACTTTTTCACTTACTTTTTGCATCTTTTATGTTTCAAAACTGCTTTTGCGACATAGGAGGTTTATTAAATCTAAGCTAAAATGCACCGAAAAGAACATTTAAAAAAAAATTGAAAAGTCAAAAATGCAAACCGCACCAGGAAAAATCCATTTCGTGTTAAAATAATATATATAGGAAAAACGGTAAAATATATCATTTAAATACACGCACAGTTATTTTGTTGATTTTAGAATGGGAGACTAGATCAGAGCTTATCTACCAGGGTTCCGCGGAAACGTAGTGTTTCGGGAAGCACTCCCTGGGGTTCCGTTTGAATCTCACAGACGGATGTTAGTTGTTAAAAACAACAATCAGCGCATCACACATCTGCCATGCAGGCACGACAACTCGAGCATACAAAATAAAAGGTGAAACAAATTCACATAAAAACATCGATCTATGTAGATTGCTCATTGTCTAGTTCATAGAATGAATGTGGAAT
Organism: Ascidia mentula; assembly: GCF_947561715.1. NCBI lineage: Eukaryota > Metazoa > Chordata > Ascidiacea > Phlebobranchia > Ascidiidae > Ascidia > Ascidia mentula. The sequence continues at coordinate 14,685,529 of NC_138568.1, read as the reverse complement.
AAAAATTCATTCTCGCATACATCGTCGCTATAGCCAAAAGAATTTCCAGCACCATTACACGGTGTTTCATAAATGACACCAACGCCTGAAAAATTGATCAGTGAAGGCATTTACATTGCAAACAGTGATAAGAAAAAGTTCTGAAATGGTTTCTGCGTAATGCTGAAAATATCAATCAACCAGACAGCTCCACAGATGTTTAATTGTAAAACGTTTTTTAGGACACATCAATGCGTCATTTATTTATTTAGGTCATTAGGGTAGTCCGTTTGTTCTCAATTATGGAAAAAAAATATTTTCCCCGATAATATCCACAAACAGACTCCGTTCAGTTTCAGGCTTGTGAGGGTTGGACGGGTGTAGATGGCATATTTCGAGTAAGATTTTTTATATTTTTGTTAAGATATGGAAAATAACAAAGGCACAACTATCCTTAAATACAAGAAAACTTGTTTATTCCCCCAAAACACTGGACTATGACTACCTAAACTAGTAAATTATAATTATGTAACTCACCTTTGGTAACATAACAAAGAATCTTGCAAGTCAATTCACTACACACGAAAAAAATATTTTTTTTGTAACTTTTGATACACCGCATCTTCGAAGTAGGTGCCCTGTTAAGTGAAAACACTGCACAGCCCATCCACCGACTGCCTGACAACTGCGATCAACAATTTCCAGCCAAATGCTGAAAACACTGCACAGCAATTTTAGGCTGAACTTAGATAAGCCGCGCTTAAAGTTAGCGCGTATTAAGTTAAGCAGGGTTCCCACCCTTAAACTTGCGTGCGATCTGCAAGTTTCATCTGAGAGATGTTAATGTTCAGATACTTCAATGCACATCGGTTCTACGCTAAACAGACAATTTCCAGGGTCCTTCGTTTGTTTGTTTGCCACAAAATACATGCACCACGTGTGCGCATCAAACAGTTACTATAACTCAGTGGGTTATGCGAAAGTCTTTCGGCTATAAACCATGAACAATGACAAACTTGTCACTTTAACCATAATAAATCTCCAAGATCGGTCGAACAAATCAATCACACAAAAGCGACTGGCACACAATTAAATGGCTTCCACGCTTTGATTTTGTACAAGTTGGTGCAACAACATGGACTGTTACGTCATACAAGCTAAAGCGGGGAAAAGCAACAACATGAGTAGCGCAAAGGCACAGGGAGATTAACAAAACCTGACGGGCACTACAGCTTGTTAGTTTAATTATCTTTGCTGAAGTCTATAATTGTGGCATTTGTGCGGTGACCACAGCCTGTTAGTTTAATTTTCTTGTTGGTATGTAGAAATATTAACTGTTATACGTTAAAGAAGAATCAGCGGGAAATATACAACGCGAAAAAGGTTGCTGTGTAGCGTGCGATTGCTTTGGGTGTTTTTCAGCGCATCCGTTTGTATCGAATGTCCTGCGCCGAATCTTGCACTTCTGACTAACTAAAACAATTGTTGTATGCAACAACAAGAATGAAAATTATGTAATGAAAAATGCAAAGCACTACATGATGCCAATGAATTAATAACTGTGTTTAACAAAAGTCTTTTAAACAGGTTCAAAGAAACCTGCCAAAACATGTTTGTAGAAGTATTTTAATATGCGCATAAACACCATAGTTTTATTTTTTTGAAGTTTTTTTGTTCAGGTATTATATATATATAAAAATGTGTACTTCGCAACATAGCAGTTAATTTGTATACTTATTAAATTTACAGAAAAGATTCCACTATCTCAGAAACTCAAGTTTCGGGCTGAAATCTGTCAGTCTTGTTAAGTTAGACAAATATATTTTGCTTTGGTAAAACCGTCATCAGTGTCTCTAAAAAAGCAAGGCAAGAATTAGGTTAAATCAACAAGGCTCTCCACTACCGCACACGACTACAAACCTGCCACATGCAACGGGTTGAAGCGTTAAGAAAACGCGGAAAAGATAAAACACTGGTGGAACACGCTGCCACACTCGGCCACCGAGTTAACTTTGACGAGGTCCGAGTCTTCGAGATGAAGGAGGATCACACATAACGTCTATTCCTGGAGACACTCCACATTCACATGAACAATCATTGCGTGAATGACAAGGAGCAATGTGTGTATTTTCCAGCAGTTTACAACAACTTGTTGTAATTGTTACGCCCCGTTACAGACCTGGTCACGTGACGATACAAGCGGTGCCATTGTTATCGACTCCCTTTTTCTTGCGTTTTTGGTGTTTTATGCGCTTGATGTATTATCGTTGTGACATAACCTCGAGGAAGTGTCGCCGTATGGTGGACGAAACGTCGGTTTCAATAAACACTTTCGAAAATTAAGTGCCAGAAGAGCAAATCCTAAAAATTACCATCAAGTTTACCTAATAGTTTACAAAAAATGCTAGACTGAAACCTCAATACATAACGCCACACTTATTTGATATAATTAATAAAAGAGGCTTAAATGCAAATCGTTTTCGATTCAAGCCCGAATGCAGGGGTGAGATATAGACGGGTCGCGCGAACCTTTTTTAGGGAATTGATGACCCAAGCGAACCCGTTGTTAACAACCGTATGTGTAGGCATGTGTTTCACTTCAAGCACCGTATTCCCGCGTGTAATGACATGCTGCTATTGAGAGAACCGGATGCTGAAAAATTTCAATCCCACCACTGCCTGTATACGCCCACGAATGTGCATGTAGTGACGTCAGACAGTTCATTGTACAGCATAAAACAATAAGTTACTTTCGGGCGTAATTTGGACGACAAAAATAGACGGGTTCGAGCCAATTACCAGTTTGCTTCCAGAAAGAACGAAAAGACTAAATCTTTCGTTGTATTTTATGCAAAACAAGAAACGTACTTGCAAATATTATAAATTTGTGGTTACCGCAACAATTTTTTAAACACTAAGATTGCGGAAAAAAATGCTTACTTTCTTCTGTTTGGCGTTTACAAGCGATGTGACGTGGTTGTTACACATTAGTCTGTTCTCGAAGTGGATTGAAAGCGAAACTAATTTAGACGGATAGAGCGCGAGAGCGGTTAAGCGCTCCGGCGCTCCTCCTGGAAAAGAATGTTCCAAACAATAACCGGAAAGATGTGATGCTGAAAAGAGCTGCGCCAACGCTTAAGAGACAGTACATTACAGGACTGACTATTCGACGAGCTAAGTTGCTATGTTTCGTTTCTTGGAAATTGATAGATTGCCAAGCAGCGGCATATATCTATCGCCGATACAGAAGTCAAAAGTGTTGTAACAAAGCAAAGAAAGTAAATTTTAATACTATGATTCAGTATAATTTTAACGTGTATATTTAGCAACCAGTAATTATTTTATTTTTAATCATTTCCTTCGAACTGTCGGTAGCGTGACGCGAGTTCTACATCACAGTACATATTATTATTATGTTTATAGAGCTATGAAATTTAAAGAAGCATTTTATATATCTGTCTCTATGCTTTGTCGCAGCAGGAAAATACCCTGATTCCTTGTGTCTATTTTGAAGTGATCAGTCTTTAACCCTCATTTACTATAAAACTGGAAAGTGAAAAGGAACATAATGAATATGGAAGGAGACGATTTAGGTAGGATGAATCGAAAATGATACACGTCACCCATTTCTGAGAATACAAACTAATAAATTATATTTGGCCAGGTGGTAATTTTTGCACTTGTACATGTATTTAAGATTCCCATGAACTGAAACTTGCACTAGAGTTGAAAGCCTCCTGTGGCGACGACGGAAAAGAAATCGAAATTGATCAATCAGCTTGCACTATACAAAAGCTGGGAGACCTTTATTTTGAGAAGTTCCAGAAAGCCTTTCGTAACCAACAAGTTCTACAATCGAGGTTTGATGCGTTGAAATGTGCTGCATTATACCAAGCTGCCATGAAAAGGTTTAACATACTACAAAAACATGATTGCATTACACAAGCACAAAGAAAGTTACAAAGTCTTTACAAAGCTTTATTTAAAAATTTCAAAATAATTGAAAATCCTTCAATATTGTATTCCATGATTGAAAAAACTAAACAACTTGTGCAAAACCTGAGAAATGAATCGCAGGCAGATTTTAATTTAATTAAAAATCCGTTTATTGCGGAAGGAAAAAATACTACGAAAAATGGTCAAACAACATTTTACAACCTGATGGAAAAGTATCAAATTTCATTGACAACTAAGTTCACAGATTTAGTGAGAAATATCTTTTTTGAATGTTCCGCAAAAGTTTTAAGTGGCGAACCACCCTGTTCATTTGCACTGATGGGTTTGGGATCTCTGGCTCGATTTGAAGTGACGCCCTACTCTGATTTTGAAAGTATTATAGTGCTAGAAAACCAAAGTGATTTAAACGAGTCAGATATGGAGTATTTTCGGAACTACGCAATGTTAGCCCAGCTTGTTGTAATCGGATTGGGGGAAACTATTCTTCCGTCAATGGCGATCAAGTCACTGAACGATTTTGAAGAAGAAGGAGGTGATTGGTTTGTGGATATGATCACAAAACGCGGGATTTCATTTGACGGCCTTATTCCACACGCTTGTAAAAATCCTCTTGGCAGAATGCCAACTGAAAAGAAACCGTGGAACACAGAACTTATTCAAACAGTTGATAATATGTTGCGTTTTGTCGATGAGGATCTCGAGCTCAAGGAAGGATATCACTTGGCTGAAATAATTGTTCAGTCAATTTTTGTCGCGGGTGGAAATAGGGAAGGACAACCAGATGGTAAAAGTGTGGGAACAAAATTTCAAGATCTTGTGTGGGAGAAGATTCGTAACAAAATGAGGTTGCAAAGCTGTAAACAAAAAGCAGTTGAAGGCCTATTGGAAGACATTAGGGCATACAGTTTTCTTTCGTTAGAGCATGGCAAAGCTGTCAACGTGAAAAAGGATTTATATCGTGGTATCACAATTTTGCTACCTAGGTTGGCGATGCTGATGTCAGACCGGCCTCTTAGATCTTTCTACGACATTGTTCGCCAGTTTGCGGACTTCCGTGCAATCGACCAAAGTTTTTATCATGATCTCATGACTGCAGTCGCGATTGCAAATTACGCTAGATCTAAAACCTACTTCCAGAAAGGTGCGCAATGGGACACAGTAGCAGGAGGAATTTCTCTCACACGTTCGGATAATCAAACCTCCATCCTGGACACTTTGTCCATGCCTGCAATTCAACATTTGTATCGTGTAGGATTTGAGTTTCACGAATCGATACGTAATTGCAATATAATGAGTGACAAAGAACATTTTATACTTGAACGAAGTGGCGAAGAGTTTTCACCGGGAAATTTACTATTTCGTTTTGAGCAGTATGATGAAGCGATTAGACATTTTCAAGAAGAACTAAAAAATGCAGCAGAAGAGGATTATAACGATCTGAAGAAAAAATCTCATACACACTTAATGCTTGGCAGATGCTACTATAGCTTGGGAACATTTGATAAAGCTTGCTTTCATATTGTAGTAGCTCAGCACTTTTGTCAAAGTGGAGGTTTTTCTCGAGGAAGAATATTGCTTTTTCGAGCTTTAGCTCAGAAAAAGTTAAAGGGAGTGGACACTGAACATTTATTGAAAGAAGCCGAACAATGTTTTCAAGTATTTGGTAATGACTCTGAAATTTACAGTGAATACTACATTCAATCGTTCGCTAGTATGCTGGAACTAGTGTGCCAGGAAGATTCAGATTTGGTTCCGGAATTGATTGAAGTTGTGGTTATGACCGGGGATCGTTTGTTAAAAGAAGCCAAGCTTCCGTTTGTTGCTCTTCAGCAATACCGAAACGCACTCTACCAGATGGACAAATATTACAAAGACGAAGGACACACAATACATTATTTTTATGTTATGGAATCTGTGGCCATATGCGAAGGAAAATTGGGTCATTTTGATACAGCTCTTGATTTGTGGTTGGAACTATTGAAGAGATTGAAAACAATGTCTATCGATGAAACAATACATATTTCTGTTCAAAGGGAATATAATCCATTATCATCAGTGAGGAAAAATATTTGTGAAATTAAGGCGGCTCTATATGGGGTAAAGAACCATGACACCAGGATTAGTGTTTGTGAGGAACTGGTTTGCTTCTTTGAATCATGGGATTTAAACGAAAAAAATCGTGTTCTGCGGGACAGAATTTTGGCAATTTTTTGTTCGATTTTGTGTAAGGTGTATGAGGAAGCCAACTTGTTTAGCAAGGCATACGTTACCTTTTTGAAAGAAAGGTATATTTATGATGAAATTTATCCCAACTCTTTAATGGTAAACAAAGACTGTAAACGACTGTGTCCAAAATTATTTTGTGACACAAATGGAATCGAAACTAATGACATTGACAAAGCTGCTGATGTAGTTTCCACCTTAAGACAATCAACGAAGTTTTGGGAGTTATTAACATCTGAAGATCTATTGGAACTCTTCATGAAAGTGTTGGAATTTTCAAACAAGCTTTACGACAGAATTGAGTTTCATGAAGTTCTCTTTAGTCTTTTAATGGAAACTCTGATGAAAAATGACAACAACATGTTTTCCATGTATGTTTCACAAATCATGTTGATGTCATTATGCAGGATCACATGTGTTCAAAATTACGACAAACTGCTCGAAGCAAGTTTATGTTTTGCTGTAAAACTCAGTGACCGTGATAACGATTCTGTATCAGACAGAAAACTTAATTTAGCTGGTTTGATGGAAACATGCGGAAGATTTTGGATAGAACAAAACGTAACGATTTACGCAAAACTTGCGTATGAACATGGTCTGGGCTACCTTGAAACCTTGCATGAAATTTCAGTAACAACCACGTTTAGTAAATATAGCTCAGTACTTTTGGGAATTGCATTTGGATTGGAATATTTTGATATTTCATACGATCTTCGGATTCAAAAAAACATTCTGGTAAACCATTCCAGTTTCGTTCTTCCGCTCAATATCCGTTACACATATGTTTTTCTCCGACTTATTAGTCCACCTTGCGATGATATAGCAGAATGCCTATCCAGGATTTTACTTCAAATAAGTTTGTCACCTGCACTTGAAAGTTGGATAAAAGACGAGAGTGACACCGCAATCACCAGAGACGTCATTACCTTACTAATCAAAATAATATTTATGTTTCCACAAGGAAGTGTACAAGAAATGGATTTTGTTTCTTTGGGTGCAGCCCTGCAGAATTTATGCCGACATCCTCTAATTTCGTTTGCAATTGTTCCGAAAGTTGAAATTGCATTGGTAAGTAACATTTGCAAACAAATTGTTTGTCACGCGAAATTACCTAATATATAAATGGCGCATTGTAATGTGTTGTGGGAGCAACTGAAATGCTGAATTTTATCCACTCTTTCTAAACAACCTTATTACAATTAAACATTCATAGAGCTGTCTGGTAGATCTATATTTTCAGCATTACGCAGAAACCATTTTAGAATTTTTCTTATCACTGTTTGCAATGTAAATGCCTTTGATCAAATTTTCAGGCGTTTGTGTCATTTCTGAAACACCATGTAATGGTGCTGGACATTCTTTTGGCTATAGCGACGATGTACGCGAGTATGAAATTTTATGCCGATGCTGAGAGTTGCCTGATTTTTGCTTTATGGCAAATAATAGACGAAGAAGAATCTGAGAAGTCAAACGTCAACTGGCAAGTATTTTTGGAACTGAACAAATTTGTAAGACTGGCTACGATTTTGGGCAACACGATGTAAAGGCTGTATACTAGTGAAAAATGCATTACAAAAATCCAAACAGTTGTGAAGGGTGTAACATTGGGCATGGTAAAGATGGAAAATTATTTTATTTTAGGTATAAAGCGAGCTGCTTAAAGAACCTCAGTGATTGCTGCATGATGCAGATGAAAACAGAGAAAGCCTGGCTCTATCTTGAACAAGCGATGGATTTTTGCCCCTACTTCGAACGATATCGAAAACTCATGCAAGAGTGCCAATCTCAACCTTGCAAGGAAGAAGCATGGGGTGACTTCTTGATAATTTTGACAGAATGCCTTGAACAAACGCTTAGAGCAATTACATGGAAAGAAAATCTTACTGATTACATTTACGATACACCTGAACGCATTTGCGATATCCATTATGAGGATAATCCTTACAATGAACCTTATAGTGGAATACCACATTCATTCTATGAAATAGACAATGAGGCAATCTACTCAGATTAATGTTTTTGTGTGAATTTGTTCGTTTTGTTTTTCGCATATTTCTTTGTTTTCACCTCACCTCTAAATCACTCACATATTTTTCTTGTTTAGCTCCCACCTACCTTTAGTATGTATATGTATTTGTTTCACCTTTTAATTTGTACGTTCGAGTTGTCGTGCCTGCGTGGCAGATGTGTGATGTGTGATCCATGCCTTCAAATATGGTGACAAAATCATAATTGCTTGCTTTCAATGATCATGCTGTATTTAAACGTTTTGAACTGTTTTTTATTGTGTTTGAATAAGTGCAAGTTTACATGGAAGAACTTAAATGGGTTACTCAATGATATATTGAAAGAACGTGTCCATAGCTCATCGTTTGCCTCTCTATAAATGATCATGTAAGCGCTTTCCATTCTGTCGCCTTTTCTGTCGTAGTATGACATCACAGTCGTGTATTTATGTGCAAAAAACAGAAAAGACTCAGATTTGACCGAATCCGAATATTTAATGTCGTCATAAGTTTACATCCAGGTCGTAAAAAATCACACGCGTCGTTTTTATTTACGCTAAAGCAAAATAAATTTGGTTCTGAGTTATTTATGCGATAAATTTGCCAGTCTTTATTTCGTATTTATACCATTATTTTGTATTAATCCCATCGAGAATGCGCGATCGTTGCTTGAATTTTGGGTAAAACACGATTCGAGTCAATATTCGGATTCGGCCGAATATTGAAAAACATTTTTTTCGGAATCGGTCCGACATATCCCTAGACACAAACAGCCGAATAATGTGATTTTTTTGTGTGCAAAGTTCTAAAGAAGTTATCTTGTTTTAATGTTACGTCATTTTCTTAAAAATACATTAACAAAAGAGAAAAGGTAAAATTATGTTTTTTGCGGTTTCGTATCTATTTCTAAGATTTCCCCTTTTTTCGCCCCACAATGCTTGGACTCTAGGCGGCGAATAATTCGATATTTGTAGATTTACGAAAAAATATCTTCGGAAAAACGAGCATACTTGTTTTCTTACGCACCAAAACCGAATGATCGTGAAATACGTCTTTCTTGCAGGCTGTGTAAGCAGACTAACCACTTCTCCCATTTTCGTAAGTCTTTAGCAGGCATCTCTTCGTCTCATTCAATTTCTTGCTTGCAACGAGCTCCCATAAATATGCCGGGCTCGCAACACGACATAGGTAACAAAACCCAATGGGTCGAATAGAGAATTCATAGTTGACAAGAGGCCTCGACGAGTGCGCGGCTTCATTGGCAATGAAACAGCAAACAGAAATGCGTCAGCATGAACATTCCACTGTATACCAAGCACACGCTCTTGTAATTCAGCGTCCAGTGGGCGCACCTGCAAAGCCATTGATAATTCATTTTCCGTAAGCGATCAAGAATCTCCTTGCAGTTTGACAACCACTTGGTCAAGTGAAATCCACCCTTCTCAAGCAAGGAGCGCAGACCATCGACAACCTGCAATCCAGTTTCAACATCTGTCGCCGATGTAAGGCAATTATCAACGTAGAAACTACGTTCAACCGTAGAAAAACAATGGGTTCAAATTCACTTCCAAAATCACTAGCGGTTTGACGTAAACAAAAGGTTGCGCAGCTTGGAGACAAAGTTGCCCCGAAGAGATGTACATTCATTCTGTGGGGTACAGGCTCGCGTGACAGGTTCCCACCAGGCCACCAAAGTTAACGCAAACTGTCACGATCACGAGGGGCAACTTGCACTTGGTAAAACATGGCCTCAATGTCAGCTACCAAGGCAATTGGCGACTTGCGGAAGCGCAACAAGACGCCAAGTAGACTGTTGACAAGATCAGGACCTTGCCGCAGTGGCAATTCATAATGTCCATCAATGTATTGGATGGAGTCCTTCATCAATTGGTACGTCCTCCGATCTTCCCTGAAGAGAGGACTTTCAAACAATTCGTCTTCTTCTTTGGGGATCGGGTCACTCTCATCGCTTAGAAACATGGTATGGGCGGTGTCCACGACACAAGCAAAGTTAGCATCTGCAGCAGTTTTGCAGGCAGCCTCGAGCGACCCAGCAAAGACCATCCAAGAGGTGTCTTCACGGCATCTGGGCATTCGTCGTTTCCAGGATGACTGTACTGCACGCGATGTGCCGCAGGTACACTGTTCAACCAGCATTGGAAGACAGTTACAGATTCCTTATCGATGGGTGTATTTTCAGAGTTTTCCTGGTAGGAGACTTATTCGGTTCACAGGTATTTGTTCAACAACTACTACCTCTGGCAAGTTTATTTGCTCGCCTCCATCAAGCGGTTCGACCGACACGGAAATTTCGATTGTGTCGAGTTTTTGCGGTGTCGTCAGTGTGTTCAACAAAATTTGTTTGGGTCGTCCAGACGCACCTAATTTGTCTATCAACTTACGTTCACAAAACGTTGTGGTAGAACCCTAATCCAGAAAAGCATCAATTTGTAGTGCGTCGACAAAACAACTTTGACTGGAATCACAGTCAATAGCACGGTGGCCAGCCTTTAAACACTTAAAATACAAACCCATTGAACGCACGAACCTGCGTCGATCAATCCACGACATTTTGTTAAGCTGGATACATGCATCAAGAGAATGGCTACCGTTGCACAGCAAACACTTCATTTGCACGTGTGTTTTGTCCTTACTTTTCGGCGCAAAAGTCGCCACAGTGCTGTGCGCAATTGATTTCGGCCGGCGGCTTCCTTTGTTGTCTTTCTTCGATGAATAAAGCGCCTTACCAAAAATCGAGTTTGCATCCTTGGTTTTTAGTGCTACAAACTCTGCAAGAGTCGCAAAGGTAGCTCGTTTTTCAGTGTCACGCTCAATCTGTGCGAACATCGAAACCCAGTCCTTTCGCATGCTGAACGGGAGTTTCCTAATAACAGCCAACATGACATCCATAGAATCAACACTAGAAACATGTCTTATATCACTATGTAGTGCCGTGCAGCATTTGTCCAACCGCACAGATAATTTCATGAGACCATCGGGGTCGTTATCCTTGACAACAGGAGCTGACATCAGCTGTTCTTCGCATCTTTGTGAGATAATGTGAGGTTGGCCATATTCGTTATGTAAGGTTTGCCAGGCCAGCCTGCGTTAAATCAGTAATTTTTTTCACGAATATGGGGCTTGCAGTGTTGTACCAAATACAACAGCCGCATCTCATCATTGTGGGCCTTCTTAGCAATGAAGGTATCAAACTGTCGTACGAATAGCCATCAAATTTGGCTACTTCAGGAATCGGCAAGTTATCATGGTATGCGTTCTGATACGTCTTATTTTTGGGGGACTAGGGCAACATCGCCCTACAGCACTTGACGGCAATTGTGATCTCGTATGTTGAAAAACATTTGACAGTAATTGTGGGCGAGGGTTAGAAATTGAACTACCTTTTGTAACAGACGCCAGGCTAGAATTACCGGTAGACTCTTCCTCCCATGCCTCCACTTCAGCTTCAGCGAGTTGCAAATCGCCTTTGCGCAGCGTGCTTCTCCGCTTCTTCACTGATGCGCCGGGCTTCATTCTCTGCCTCACGTCGAATTCGTTCTGCCTTCAGCTCGGCTGTACGACGTAATATATCTACTTCTTCTGAGGCCCTTCGTACATTTTCGGCCTTTTGGGCACTTGCGAATTACGCAAGCTTTAGTTTCACCTTACTGCGTCGAATTTCACATAGTATAGAACTCGAGGTTGAATTTCCACTCGAGTGAACGGACAACGCGTCGACTGGTGACACTGGTAGGTGTTGCGACCTATTATGTCAAATATGAGTCTCGAATTTGGTCTTAACAATATTATTTATGATCGATGGGAATCCTATTTGATTAGCGCATTTGACATTAGATCGCACGTGAGTTCTAATTGTTGTGTTTTCCTAACCTGACTTTACTTAACTCTCGATGCAAACACTACACCAATATTTATTTACCACGAACAATTTTGGATACGAAATTAACATGCGCAATTATACCAACGCCAAACTGAGTGAATTTACGCCCAAACGTCCAGATAGAATTGAACAAAACCGAATCACAAAATAGTAACCACTAACTCACTCACACTGCAAACCACGCACACTCATTATATGAAGCGAGAATACAAAAGACCAACGGTCAGCGGACAGTTTAACAAAGACAGTTCGTTTGAAAAACGATACAGGACAGTCACACAAGAAAAACGTCTAGCGTCTCTAAACGCCTTACGTCTCTTTGCTACCACACCAACACTTCAAACTGGCCAATCAAATCACTTGACAACGCAACAGTTGCTTTAAAACTACACATGTCTTAACATTGATATGACACCAAAACAGTTGAGAAACAGTTGGAAAGGACACATAGGACACAAATCACGTGAATACACAACCGCTAACGCTACAGTTTGAAATGAACACGCCTGGCAAGACAACCCTACTTATGACTTTACCCAACCCAATGATGAGAAATTCCGAACAATTACTACGTTTCCATGGCCACATTTGTACATAGCCCGAAAACATGGCCCGATCATATACTAGGCCCGAACGAACAGGCGCAAAACGGCTTGTGTTTCCATGTCCGTTCAGACTTGTGCATGTTGTGGAAAGTACGGCCAAATAATGCTGTCTTTCTGGTTATTAGACATAAAAGGGTGCCACAGAACATTGAATTCCCAAGAAAATTATAAAATACTGTAAAACACCACCAACCTTGTCTATTTCCACTTTTTGTGAAAATTAAGAAGTTTTGAACAGTTGTACACATTACAGATTCCATCATATAACTGTGCCCAGCATTAGACAGTAACATATTTTCTAGGGTGCAAAGTATCTGGAGTTAAATAGTCTAAATAAAAAAGCCAAAGCTAGAATGCTGTTCATCATAATGCTGGTAGACATATTTTCTATATCTTTGATTTTTTTAATCCACACAAAACTTTGTGATTTTATTTATTGAGTTGAAACAAAACATGGTACACAATTCATTCATAGGTGAGCATTCACAAGGCCCATTTGCTTTCAATGGTTAGGTCCATACACACATAATACTGTGCACCATGATCAAGCTCATGTGAAGTTTCAATGACTGACCATTTTCATATGTCTGCATGAGCTTTAAATGTTTACTGGATTAACTACCTAATGCATTGTTTACAAAACATTTGTATGTGATAACAAGTCATCAAAATGTATGTGATAACAAGGGAAGCATATGGTGATCCTTGTAGAATGGGAAGTTCCTTCAAATACAACTTGATTTCTGAACTTTCAAGCCAGTAGCTACCTGACAATTAATATCCATAAATTTACAAAAAAGAATTAAATTGCAAATAATTAGTCATAAATGGTGAAGCTGTGACCTTTCTAATTTCATCAGCAACCAGCTGTACAGTGAGTCTGCCACAATCCGGTTCATAGCATTTTTGCAAGGTGGCTATATAGTCACATTTTTGTCTCCCTGCAAGGATAATATTTTCAATAAATTGTTACTACTCAAGTTAACAACACTAACGCCATTCGCAGAACTATTTCTTATCACCACACGACTGCACAGTTACAACTTCAAAAAAACCGAAATCCGTCGGGCCGAGTATACTCCGCCTCAACTCGGTCAGGCAACCCCTTCTAGACCGCCCGACCGATCGCCAGTTCAGGCGCAGTAAAGCGCCTCGTTTTACTACGTCACTTCCGTTTTTCGGCCTTCGGGCCGAGTACTGCGCCTGAAAAGTGGCCATGGAAACGTAGTAAATGACATACTGGCCATGCAACCTACTTTCATAAATGCACATTGATATGTAACGTAAAATTACGTTACAGTAGGGAAACGGATCTAGGCTGCTGGTCATGCAGCTTTGATATCCACGTTGCGACCCATTCATGGAATTCTTGTTTCGCTTACGCGAGACTGTCTCAGGTAGTTTATCACTATCCAAAATATTTGTGTAAAGTTCAATTAGCTTATCAAAGTTTGCATTTACTTGGGGCAGGAACTCACGTAGCGCTGAAAGATCTTGCGGCTTTCTCATAAGACTCTCCGCGCAAGCGTAGCTATCTTGTAGAGCTTTTAAAGCCTCTACTATTTCGTTTTCTGAATCTTCCGTCATACGGTTTACTTGTAATGCAATTTCACGGCGTGGAAATGTTTGTCGTGACCAAATTAATCGTCGATCCTTCGCTTGTTGACGAATTTTAGTTTGTTAACGATGTAACACGGCTAACTTCGAATCGCATTCGGTTGCACCAGGTAAATATACGTTATTCATTCACTATTCAAGTTACCAACTTGAGGCAATTCACAACAGATATTTACACAGTTTACTGCACGCGGACAAGTTCAACACGTGGCAGATATTAAGACTGCTGGCAGTAGCCTTGCATCATACATTTGGAAGGGGCATTATGACGTTTCTATTGTTGTGAAATTTCTTCATGTGGAAAAGTACGCGCACAGAAATCTTACAGCAAAGCTGTGCTAAAACCTCCATTTGCGCTTGTACTTTTTGAGACAGACACCAAACGCACGGTCACAGTAGCATGCTTGAACGCCCAGCGACGTTTTTCCAGCTACAAAAAATTGAAACAATTCATCACCGTCAATGTTATGGTACAACTTTATTTTCAGCGGACTTACAACAAGTGATTTGGCGGTTTGTGCCGGTTGCCGTGTATTTTACGTTATACGACAAAGTGCTCGACCATTTCCTTTTGCCGTATCTTCTAGCGGCAGAAAGGAGACATCCATCGTGTGCATTGCAACACACACGGGACAAGCAAAGTTGTTGTATTGTATATTATGTATAAAGTGTGAATATGATATTACAGGAAATTACTTGTCGATTTTGTCAACAGTTCTACCAGATTCCCCAAAACCACACCAGCAACCGTACTTTCCGTATTTCGAGGAGTATTTTTAAAGCCTTACCAAGGTTGAGAGATTTTCCTGATAGCATGATATTGTCTATGCGAGGTTGTTTAAAGCTATCGCCTTGCTGCTATCTGTAAACATTGGCGTCAATGGAAACTCGTTTCTGTTTTCGCCTTGCAGCAAAACAGAGAAAAATCTATTTTGTGAAAATTATCCTGAATAAACATTGCCATGCTTTATACATATTAGCATATTTTCATCAAACGATCAAGTGAGTTGTGTTTTGTGCACATAACAATTACTGTTTCACCTGTATTCTATCGTATTTCATTTCCTTGTCCACATTTTGACCATTGCAACCTACGAAAAACGCGAGGCACGCAAAAATCGCCAAGAAACTCATGAATGCTGACAAAATCCGTCCTGTATGGAAGAATTTGAACACACACTCGGTACAGACTGCTCTTAGTGTAATATAATGCGACTTCATCAGAGTTATGTCCACAGCTTGTACTCATATAAGGCTGTAGATCGGAAGCAATTGCAATGCGTAACTGCATACGCCGTCTTGTTAGAATATTATCCCATCCCTATCATGTGGTGGTATTTCACCCACTGGCAGAGTTTTAAACCAAACGTATAGTTTAACGAGAAAGTGTGGTATTACTACATTGGAATAACCAGAAGCCAAAATCAATGGGAATATAGTTTTTTTAGTACAATGTTAGGATAAATGTTACACATGGCGGTTACACAGGGTCAAACACGCTAGCAAAATTTTAACTAAATAAACTTGTTAAATTCAAGTTGTTGTCACAACACAAAAAAATTGTTTTCGGCAAATTTTTTTGATATCATATGCATTTTCACATTAGGCGTATTTTGATGAAATAACCAGTCTTCTATTTCGCAAGCCCTTTGTTGTATTTATATCTTTCCAGAATAACCTTGATGACGTATTTTCTCGATCCTTGGTGATTTTCATTTGCATTGTTGTTCACTTGATGTGGTCTCCTGGTTTTACGGCACTTTCCCCTGATCCATTTTACCAGTTCACGAATGTTCGGAATAATGTTCATTGGTGGAGGAAGAACGTTTTCCCTTCGAATAAATCGAAGCCAAACTGCCGTCCGGTGAAGTTTCCATTCCACTTCAGCGTTGGCGCTCGTCTGTTCGTAACTTCGCGACATCATGGCAATCAACATGTTGATCAAAACAATGAGAACAACAACGTGATATACAGTCACAAGCGACCAAGCAAACCCTTCAGTTACGAAGTGTTTTCCAGAAAGCGATATAAGAGACAAGTCAAGGTAGCCAAAAATTGTCCAATACAGTGACCATAGTGAACTGCCGATATCAGTAAACAGAACACTGTTGTTACAATTCGAAGCAGTAGAATTATTTGAAACACAAAGCAGTTGTCTGCCAGGATTTGTGCCATAATACCAATACAACTCGCTGAGACTTAGAGCAAAAGCAACCACGACAAGTGTGAATATAAAAAGGAATTCGAGGATGTTGGTTACCATTCTGGCTAGCGAAAGTTGCAGAGGACCAAGTCTACGAATTGTTCTGATCAAATTAAAAACACGGAGACACACAAAGATATAAGCCCAAGAAAGCAGAGCTTCAGAAATAAGTTTAAGTTCGTTTGGTTCCCATTCGTATCTCGGTGTTTTGATTACATCATTGTTGTGTTGAAAAAAATCCACTGCCCTGTTTAAATGAAAGAATTTGTGGATTGCAGTTAACAATATAAACGTTGTTAAATTACACGCATGATGCGTTCGCGTAAGGGAAGAAAATAGATTCAAAATCAAGGGTTTTGAAAAAGCAACAGCTTTTTTGCAAGAAATGTGAGTTTAAAACTCAGAATCCATTGTTTTGCTGCATACCATTCAATCGGTGTATACCGGTAATTATGCCAAAAATAGGTTTTTATCTTGAATTGAGTGCAAATGGTTTGCCGGTGCTCTTCAGTCGTCGCGCCTCTGGGTAAGTAAAATCACAGCAAACTTACCTCAATATGGCGCTAGTGCTTAGCAATGTAAGTTGTGTGATATCATTTATATTCCACCAGTCCGAGAAGTATTTGGAAGGGCCGTGTATTTTTAATTCAACGAATTCTTGACTCCATTTTCCGATTATCCACAAGAGCATCAACCATTCAACTGAAGTAGGAGGAGATCCTAAAAGTGTTTACCACGTGTAAACTAATTATAAAAGCGACAACATGCTGGAATAGTGCAGTTTCGTCGGCATACCGAGATAATCGTTTTTAACAGATCGTGTTGCAACGTTGATGACCATCAAAACAACAAAGGATAAATCCGATATAAAATGACAAGCAAATGCCACTGCTGGTAGTTTTATAAGCTCTGAAATAGTTTTCAGAAGGATCAAGTAAAATAAAATATATTTGTTCGTATCTTGACTAAAATAAGAACTGCTCACTTCCAATCCAGATATTTGGTACAGTCAAATAAAACAGAGACAGAAAAGGAAAAAGCAATCCGACAAAAAAGTTAATGAAAATCCATTTAATCATATTTCCTTGGTGCATATATTTTGCCCCCTTGTAGTTCATGTAATCGATGCATTGCTGGAAAAAAAACTTTCGTTTTGCATCAAAAATTAATAGCGCTAGGATGGTATTCAGTACAAACCTGTGTATTGCTATGAGTTACAAAATTTAACAACCGCATGTCGACCGAACGATTAAGAAGTTGCATCTTTTTGCGTGACTGCGCATTATCATTTTGTTCACTTTGACCATTCGGGTGACTTTCAATGTCGTCGAACTCTTTCACAACTCTTCCCAATCGCTGTATGGGTTTTGATGTGTCCAGGTTTGCGACCTCACATTGAAATAGGCAGAGCAGACCATCAGACGAGCGAATCTGTGCAAGAAGAATTTCCTTGCTGAGATATGCACTTGCTCGCGTTGCAATTTTAATATCTAAATGTCGTTTAACATTTAAATAACAACAACATTTTGAACTGCGTGTTGTAAAATTAGTTTTTGGTTCCAAACAAGCGGAAGCCTACCTCATCCAAAAGAGCGCACATGTAACTTTCAACTTCACTTTCTACCTCGGCATAAAACTGACTGTGTGCGGGTTCCATTTCGGTATTTTTTCGTATTGTTGTTATCAAATCCATGCAGTGTTGGAATGGATCAGAGCCAAACTTCTGTGTTGGTAGCATAAAGAGTCAATTTGTCGCGAGCACAATAACTTTATGTAAAACTACCAAAATTTTACTTGAAAAGATTTATCACTGACTTTACCTCAGCGAGTACTGTAATATAGGCTGGACTTGATTTTGCTTTGCACATAATTTTTCTCTCATTTGCCGATTCCCAGAACACCCCGTCAGATGTGAACATTTCCTGCGATGTAATGTTCGGATCAAACCAGTCCGAAATCAGTGCTGTGTTATCATAAATAGGGATGTTTTGATCTCGAACATGGAATAATGACGACGGAAACGAAAAATGGTTGCATTTAACATGGTTTGGGCTAAAACGTGTTAAAAATAATGAAACCAAAGCAGCCTAGAAATGTCTAAAATAAGGACACTAAGTCACAAACAAGGACATGAAATGGATGAAAAGACACTCACACTTTTAAAGTCTTAAAATAAGGACAGATTTTAGAAAAAAACAGACGATATTGCAAGCTAGGCTATGCAGGAGCAGAAGTGCCCATCACTTTGAGTGCTTTGCAATCTAAACTGGTATAAACGTTTAAGACATGTAACTCCTACCTCCAATTTGTATTCATTATCGAGGAGCAGTTTAAGAATGCTGTAATTATTACAATGTGCAGCAAGGACAATCGGGGTGAATCCAGGAAAATAGTAGTCGCTCGGTGGAAGTGTAGGAGTCTGAACTTGGAGATTCGCTTCGTGTTCCAAAATTACCCTGACACCTTGCACGAAATCTTGCTTGATGGCATGAAAAAGTGCGCAACCTAAGTCTACCTGTGTTAAGCCCCAAATTTAGGCACCAGTGATTTACACACATATGTCCAGTTCTAACCTTCAATTTCAGAAGTAGTTTGCAAGCTTTGACTGATCGGTTGTTGATGGCAATTCTAAGGGCCGTCCGTCCTTCATCATCAGTACAGTTTACATTAGGAATCTCACGCATTTCAGGGTACAATAAAAATACAGTGATTCCGTTTCGTGAGACAATTCGGACCCTTAGACGATCTTGTGTCACAGCCTCAATGTATCGATTGTTTATGCTGAAATGAGAAGTACTAAAAGAGAGAGAAGTGTAAATTTTTTAAAATTACCTTTCGTCCTGAATATATTCATGGTCTTCTTCTTTGCTCGAACTATTTTCTATATCTACAAGTTGGTAAAAAAGAGCAGTAAAACGGTTTTGAATTTATTTTCGGGAATTGCAATTAGCGTATTTGTGATTGGTGGCGACAAAGTGATCACATGGTGGCGCTGAACAGAGTTCGACTGAATATTGGCAGCAGGTATTCAAATTCCGTAGAATCTGAATATTTTCTGTGTCGTCACAGGCCTTATTCTTATCACATATCCTATCATATACAACAAACCTGAAATGGACGGTGTACGGGGTTGGATTCTTTTCGGAGGAGATCTTGGATAAGACATTCGACTTTGTCCCCTTTATTTGCAAAAAAATAATTTGGAATTTAAAATTCATTTGCAAATCTATAAACACAGTAAGGTAATAAATGGGTATATAGTATTTAAACGCTTTCCTGTACGAATTTGTAGATGGATCAACAATATAAAACGTAATGTCTGTCTCTTCTTTTATACCAAACGGGAAACATATGGGATTATTAATATATAAGTTATATATCAGCCCCCTGGGCTATGTCCAATTTTGAAGATATGCACTTTTTTGATGTTTTTTTTTGCAATATGAACATAGCTCGTCTTGTTGCACTATATTTCATTTCTTTAGGTGGTCTAAATCAAAAGTTAGCATGAACATATGTTTTGTGTGAGAACACTTATGTAGAGCAAAACTGGCCTATGTCCACTAAATGGACATGACGCTGTTTGCTTCTATATGTCTAACTGGGTCTAAGTCCATGTTAATCCCTAATTTTTTGCTGTTTAATAAAATTATGAATAACTTATAAACAATTACAATGGAAAAAAAAGAAAAAAACAAGTCTTTATGGTGAGTAATACATGCATAAACAAAAATATGCAATTATCTACTAAAAAATTAAAAATATGTGTTGATGTATTTTTTGTAAATTGTGGTATTTTATGGTAAATTCTTTTTTTTGAATAAAACATGTGACTTTGGCATTCATTTAGAATTATATGCACTTATCCCCATACAATGGTTGTGCAAGAGTTGTTCTTCAGGTTTATTCTTCACAAGTGCAAAGTAAAGTGTCAGTACAAGTGTTTTTGTTGAAAATCGGGATTACATTACACGAATTAACAGAAAATTAGTTGCTATGCACACTGAATATTACAATGAGTAGAAGATTCAGTCCTGAGTTTCAACAGAAGCATGTCAGTTTGATGCTCCTAATGCCAAAGAAAAGGACAGGTGGTCATATTTAAAATTTGGTGAAGGTGTTCATATTTAAAATTTGGTGACAACTGGAGAGACTCTAGGGTTTCAGTAACTGTGTTACAAAATTCAGGTCAACAATGGTTAGTGCAGTGGGACATGGATGAAACAACGACAAGCATGGAAACAGATAAATTGTTCCTGGAGTCAATATACACACAATGCAATGCAACAGTTGACAACAGTGATAAAAGCTCAGATGATTGTGATTTTACAGACAGCGACTCTGATTATATTCCAGAACCACCAAGGAAGATGAGAAATATTTTAAACAGTGACACTGAAGAAGAAAACACAACCTAGGATTCTAAAAAATCAATTGGCAAACCAAAATTTAATTTTGCAGAAGGCGAAGAACTTTATTTATGACTTGAAAATAACAAAAAAATATTGAAAGAAACGCATTCAGTTACTAATGGTAGCCAAACAGGACATGGCCATAAAATTGGGCCAAATCGAGCCAGACTTTTTATTGTGAAAGTGTTGAAAAACTGTTTAAATTGGAGTGAGTTTGCTGAGGGTATCGATTGCATAGGGACTGCAATCTGTTGGCCTAAGGATAGTTTTATGTATGCAGGGAACTGAAGCATCCGCAATTGTTAGAAGACCGAAAACAAAAAAGAAATCCTACACAATGGGCAAAAAATGTTAAAAAAGAACAACTAAATGTCAGGAAAGATTCAAATTGGGAGTATCTTCCTCTCACAGTTGAGTCGCACTAGATGAGGCAAGAAATTTTAAAGCCGCAATGAAAGAATCAGGCAAAACATCACCAACAACTGCAGTTGTTGCTTTCGATTTTGAGAAGACATTACTGTCCTTGTGGCCAATCTTCTTCATTTTATTACTCACAAAGGCTAAGAAACTATAACTTTACCATTACAGATTAACTCAATGTAAATTTCCTGCTTTTTATGGAACGAAAGTCAGGCAAAAATGGATCTTGTGAAGTTGCAACAGCTGTGTTTAAGTATTTAATCAGTTTGGAAAAACTTGGCAAAAGAGTTGTTCATCTTTTTTGTGACAGATGTGGTGGTCAGAACAACAACAGAATCATTGTAATGCTGTCTTATGCTCCCTGGTTCTTGACATCAAGGAGATAACTCTAATTTTTTTGGTAACAGGTCATTCTCAGAATTAAAATGACAATGCTCATTCTCTAATTGAAGGTGCAACCAGAAAGAAAACCATATATTCTACTGAACAATGGGAAATGGCGTTCAAGAAACATATGTCAACAGTTGAGAGGTTTAGTTATAGCAGTGTTTATGATTTTAAATCTCCGTAAAGTTTTCCCCAGTTTGCACCAATCTGGAGGTCCACTTGTTTAATAAATGAAGGGAAAAATAAAAGCGAAAAGATTTATTGGTCCAAGGTAATGCAGTTGAAGTTACAAAAAG
Source organism: Ascidia mentula (assembly GCF_947561715.1). Lineage (NCBI taxonomy): Eukaryota > Metazoa > Chordata > Ascidiacea > Phlebobranchia > Ascidiidae > Ascidia > Ascidia mentula. Next base: position 14,663,523 of record NC_138568.1, on the reverse strand, counting down.
ATAAAACTGGATTGGTTTCATTTAAGTACAAATACTCGGATCAAGATTTTTAAAAAATAATTATTTCGAATGCAAAGCCCTTCACAAGAAAGTCCTTGAGCAATGAAGAACAACCCATCTCCAATTTGCCACAACTCTACAAGAAAGAACCTGGAATAACAACAGATCAATTTAATAGTTTAAAAAAATTGTACCACCACATTTTCTACAAATCTCTTTCTGTTAATCGTGATAAAAATAATGATACAGTGAGCGATTTGGTATAAAATATTTCAAATCAGCCAATTTTGTGTAATCTGCATGTTAGTTTTTCCAGTTGTGCTGTTGCTTTGCTTTTATTATTTGTTTGTTTTCTGTGTTGGTGTTGTCTTTCCCACCATGGGAATAAAACAAGAATATATTTTGTGTTACATTTGTTTCACTAAGCAATTTCGGGTTTTTTTCTTATTTAGATATTTATAAACAAATTTACTAAAATTAAATTCAAAAAGTCTGCAGAAAAAAAAGACCTTGCCATCCAGTTAGAAACAGTCAGAAGAACATAAATTTTATTTCCTGTAAGATGTTATAGAATAGCTACTTGGCAATGCAATACTGTTCATTGAAATCCTCATATATTTTCATAAGTTAATGTGGTAGTTGATTTGGCTATGTCCAATTTGTGTGTGCTTAGTGTGTAAAATAAAACCAAAAAGGGCTATGTCCATTAGGGAGGCCTAAAATGGACTCTGACGTCACGATGCAGCAAGTAAAGATTGGCTGAAAATACAGTTTTTTGGATAGGAGTTCTTCAACAAAACACGTGTAGCGCAGCGGTTAACATTTCTTGGGCAAATTTTACATTGAGGCAAAGAATAAATTGTTGAAGAATATAAGTACCAAGCACCAAAAACAGAAATTGAGGTTTAAGCTAAGAAAAATGTTTGCAATTAACGGCAACTAGCGCGTCAGGCAGCTACTTGCCTTTGGTGTGCGCTTTTACTGCCGCGATGAAATCTTGATCGTATGGGAAAGGACAGCGGATGGAACAAGTTTTTGTTGGTTCGTAAAACTAAGTTCGGGGAATTTCGTTTTCGTTACTTTGTACTTATATTCCTCGACAATTTCTATTTCAAATAAACGTAAAAGATTTACTGCTACAACCGTTTTATTAAAAACACTCTTTGGCTAAACTAATGCATTTTTATCCAATCTTTACCTGTAGCATTGTTACGTGATGACACGAAGTCGGTATCACAAATACACACTATACATTATATAACGCAGCAGTAATATTACATGCAATGGCATGTTAGGCAGGCCTCATGTATACATCATATATGAAGGATGTGCAGTTGTGTGCAGCTTCATAGTTGACACAAACAAATAACGTTAAAAGACAAACTAAAGCGTGAGAAAATCGCAACAAAACAAAAAACTGTTTTTCGTTGCAGTCTGTATTGCACAAACTAACTGCGCGGTCACAGAGCACATAATACTGACTCTTAGAGAACAGCGATTAAAATGGTTTCACCCTGTATCTATGGCGTTACACGAAAAAAATGTTTGGCGTGCACCCAAAGCTTATCGATACGTAGAGTGATTGAACAGAATTTTTTTCCGCTAGCTTGGTTTTTAGTGGACCGTATCGCCTAACGCGCGTTACGAACACATGACAAACAGGCAACTTCAAAGAAATTAGAAGTTGTGTGCCGGTTAACGAAAACCATAAAATGCAAACTTTAACTTTTGTCCGTGCAATGAACATTGTGTTCATGTTTAATAGGTTAGGTGTATAAAATCTGATACTGCCAGAAACTATCGTGTAGCGCCCACCATGCAAGATTATATAACGCCCACCTGCAAGAGAGTGTAATTGATTGGTTAGGACACATTTGCGTCGTAATTACATTTTATTCACCCGAATGATCACATGGTGACGTCAGTTACGTCACCCCATGTAGACTACATAGTTACATCACAATTGCTTGTTACAATTTAAATTCGCTTCATTGCGTTTGCGTAGCAAGTCACTTTCTGGCCTAATTGTGACTTGACAAAAATGTTTGCGCATCACTATGTTACCATTTATTGTTTTAAAATCAGAATCTTTTGTTTGCTTGTCCCCAAAAATGTAAAATTCGGAAGATACTTTAACCAGTGACTTAGTCGTGTCTGCTTTTACCACCTCACGGACGGGCGAAATGCAAAATTCTCTGTCATCAAGACGACAACACAAATACTAAAATGAGAAAGTTCAGCATGTGAGGAGGGGATTTTTTCCTTTATTGGTCGGCATTTATAAGCGGTCGTACATATGTGCAATTCTATGAAGCTATATGTAGGTTGTGACAACCAATGAGCCATGTCCACATTTTCTTGCAACACAATATTAATGAAACAAAAAACCGCAAAATTCTTTGTTTGATTTGTAGGAACAGAATCCACAGGTTTGCAGCAATGTTGCAACAACAGATTAACAGTGAATAAAGTACAATACCTAACAAAAACGACTATTTATTGATGAACCACTCTGCAACGAACTATATCTATCCAGTAAACATGGGAATAATCGACTCTTACCGCAATATAACAATACCAATTACATCATGACCAACTAAAACTATCACCGAATTTTGACACGATAGCCAACATGTGAAAATTACGCCAAGGCTCTGCAACAATCAATGTCAAAATTTGTGATTTTGTTAAACGTGGTTTATACTAAAAAGTTAGTTTTTACTGCAGTGTTAAGAAAATAAAATCCCCCTAATCAATATTAAGACTACAAGCTGCTATTTTTGTTAGAGCACAACACTCCACGCATGACCGGTGATCAGTCAAGCGCTTGAATCTTATTCTAGGTGGAAAGTTTGACTTGCTGAACAACATTTTAGCTAAGCTCACGAAAAAGAGAAATATTTTTTTAACTTACTTTTCGTCCACAATGGATACATCATCTTCATCTTGGCTGGAACAACTTTCTATATCTATACGTTGGCAAAAAAGTAGAAGTAAATCGGTCTTTCAAATTTTTTAGGGAGTATCCATTAGCGTATTTGTGAAAGCTATTGGGCCATGCCTATTGACATAGTAAAGAAAGTCAATTCCTTGAAGTACTAACGTGGTTTATCAATTGAGGAAAATAATAATAACATATAACACATTCTTAAAGACTAACCGTATTCTTAATAGCGATGTGCCGGATTGAAACCGAATATTCGGTTGTTGTTTTTTCATTATTTGACTGAATACGAACATTGTCACCAGATCCAAATATTGTCAGCAAACTTTACATTCAATGTGTTTCACTCGAATTAGTACAACTTAACTTGGAATTGCACACTGCCGTCAGAACTTGCACACGAAAATAGAATTGCACGAAACCAACACTGGATAATTTAGTTCACGAATAACGACATTAGAATTTAATTATCTCTCTACACGAAAATACAAACAGTGTGTGCGCTTTTTGGAGACCAATATTTAAATTCATGACGTTATCCAACATTCGGATTCGCCCCATGTTCGATTGAATATTGGCAGCAGGTATTCGTATTCGGCAGAATCCGAATTTTTTTCTGTGTCGTCACAACCCTTATTCCTAAAATGTCACATACTGTACTACTTTGTCAAACAAACAAGCAAACCTGAAATGGACGGTGTACGGGGTAGGATTCTTTTCGGAGGAGATCTTGGGTAAGACATTCGACTTTGTCCCTTTTATTTGTAAAAGTAATCAGGAATTTAAAAATCATTTGCAAATCTGTAAACGGTAATAAATGGGTATGTATTAAAAACGGTTTCCTTTGCGACTTTGTTGATGGATCAACAATATAAAACGTAATGTCTGTCTCTCCTTTTATATCAAGCGCAAAACATATGGGATTATTAATATATATTGTGACGTGATGACACGAAGTCGGTATCACACATACACATTGTACATCATATATGAGTGATGTGCAGTTGTGTGCAGCTTCATAGTTGACACAAACAAATAACGTTAAAAGATCAACTAAAGCGAAACATTTACAAAAAGTTTACAACTAAACGGAAAAACTGTGCTTCGATGCAGTCTGTATTGCGCAAACCTACTGCATGGTCACAGAGCACATAATACTGACTCTTAGTGAACAGCGATTAAAATGGTTTCACCCTGGTATCTGAAAAAAAGGTTGGCGTGCACCACTGCTTTGCCGTATTATTTCCGCTAGCTTGGGTTTTTTGTGGACCGTATCGCCTGACGCGCGTTACGAACACATGACAAGCAAGCAACTTTAAAGAAATTAGAAGTTGTGTGCGGGTTAACGAAAATCACAAAATGCAAACTTTAACTTTAGTCCGTGCAATGAACATTGTGTTTATGTTTAATAGGTTAAGTGTACAAAATCTGATACTGCCAAAAACTATCGTGCAGCCTTATATAACGCCCACCTGCAAGAATCTCGGGTGTTATTGATGGGTTAGGACATATTTGCGTCGTAATTACATTGTATTGTTATGTCACCCTATGTAGTCTACATGGGGTGACGTCAGTTATGTCACCCCATGTAGACTACATAGATACATCACAACTGCTTGTTACAATTTAAATTCGCTCCATTGCGTTTGGGTAGCAAGTCACTTTCTGGCTTAATTTGGACGACAAAAATGTTGAGGGTACGGGCAGTTTACAAGTTTTTTTTCTGAGAAAAGTTACGTATCACTATTTTGCCATTTATTATTTGAAAAATTGGAATCTTTTGTTTGCTCTTACCCTATAATGTGAAATTCGCTGTCATCAAGACTATAACACAAATACTAAAAATGCTGAAATGAGAAAGTGTAGCATGTGAGGAGGAGATTTTCTCCTTTTTTTCTGGTCGGCGTTTACTAGCGGTCGTTCCCAATTGCAACTCTGTGAAGCTATGTAGGTTGTGGCAGCCGCGGGTGGGAATTACTATATATATATATATATATATATGTATGTATATTTATTTATAATTCCGTATGTTTCCCGCTTGATATAAAAGGAGAGTCAGACATTACGTTTTATGTTGTTGATCCATTTGCAGTCGCACAGGATACCCTTTAAGTATTTAATAACAAATTACTTTTACAAAAAAAAGGGAAGTCGAATGTCTTATCTCCTCCGAAAAGAATCCAACTCCACACTCCGTCCATTTCAGGTTTGCTTATTTGTTTTACAAAGTAGTGCAGTACATGACGTGTTAGGAATAAGGGTTGTGACGACACACAAAATATTCGGATTCTGCCGAATACATATACTTGCTGCTAATATTTAGCCGAAGACGGATCGAATGCGAAATTTTGATGACGTCGTAAATTTGCATATTGGTCGCCAAAAAGCGCACAAACTGTTTGTATTTTCGTGTAGCGACATAAATATATTCTAATGTCGTTATTGTCGTTATTCGTGATCTAAAATATCCAGTGTTTGTAAACTTCGTGTACAAATTGTGACGGCATTTTGCAATTCCAAGTTCGGGGAACAGATAAACTGATTTGTGGCGCCACCATGGGATCACTTTATCCCCACCAATAACAAATACGCAAATTCCCTAAAATAAGTTTAAAACCGTTTAACTGCTCTACTTTGCCAATTTGTAGATATAAAAAATAGTTCGAGCAAAGAAGAAGACCATGAATCCATTCTGGACGAAAGGCAATTTTGAAATTTTTACATTTTTCAGTCTTTTAATACTTCGCATTTCGGCATAAACGATCGATACATTGCGGCTGTGACACAAGATCTTCTAAGTGTTGAAATTGTTTCACGAAACGGAACCACTGTATTTTTATTGTACCCTGAAATGCGTGAGATTCCCAATGTAAACTGTACTGATGATGAAGGATGGTCTGCCCTTAGAATTGCAATCAACAACCGATCAACCAAACCTTGCAAACTACTTCTGAAATTAAATGATAGAACTGGACACATATGAAAAAACCTCAATCACTCGTGCCTATAGTTGGGGCTAAACGCAGGTAGACTGGAAGGTGAGCACTTTTCCATGGCATCAAGCAAGATTTCATGGAAGGCGGTCATAGGGTAATTTTGGTTCAGACTCCAACACCGAAAAGTTCAGACTCCTGCACTTCCATCAAGCGACTACTATTTTCCTGGATTCGTCGCGATTATCCTTGCTGCGCATTGTAATAACTAAGAGCATTCTCATACAGCTCCTCGAGAATGATTGCAAATTAGAGGTAGGAGTTACAAGTCTTTATTAAGTTTATACCAGTTTAGATTGCAAAGCACTTAAAGGTATGGGCACTTCTGCTCATGTATAGCCAAGCTTGCAATGTCGTCTGTTTTTCCATAGTTTGTCCTTATTTTAAGTCTTTAACAAAAATGTGATCGTACTTTCATCCATTTCCTGTCCTTATTTGTGATTTGGTGTCCTTATTTTAGGCATTTCCGAGCTGGTTTGGTTTCCTTATTTTTAGCACGTTTCAGCCCATACCATGTTAAATGCAACCATTTTTCTGCCAGCATGAAAGTACAATGTATTCCGGCTCAGTTGTCATTGCTCTAGGTTCAAGATAAAAATACATCTCTATTTATAACACAACAGCACTGATTGGGACTGGTTTAATCCTTACTTTACAAAACGTAGTTTAACATGGGATTTATATTTGATCGCGAAAATGTTCACATCTGACGGTGTGTTCTGGGAATGGGCAAATGAGAGAAAAAATATGTGCAAAGAAAAATCAAGTCCAGCCTATATCGCAGTACTCACTGAGGTAAAGTCAATGACAAAGCTTTTTACGTAAATTTTGGTAGTTTTAAATAAAGTTAATGTGCCTGCGACAAGTTGACTGTTTATTCTACTAACACAGAAGTTTGGTTCTGATCCCTTTCAACATTGCATGGATTTGATAACAATAATACGAAAAAATGCCAAAATGGAACCAGCACACAGTCAGTTTTATGCCGAGTTAGAACGTGAAGTTGAAAGTTATATGTGCGCTCTTTTAGATCAGGTTAAGCTTTCGTTTGTTTGAAACCAGAAACTAAACATACAACATGCAGTTAAAATTTTTCATTTAGATATTAATATATTATTAAAGGGAAATTTTTCTTGCACATAATCGCTCTTCTGATGGTCTGCTCTGTCTTTTTCAATGTGCAGTCGCAAACCTGGACACATCAAAACCAATGCAGCGATTAGGAAGAGTTGTTAAAGAGTTCGACGACATTGAAATTCGCCAGGATGGAAGTAAACAAAATGATAATGCGAAGTCACGTAAAAAGATGCAACTTCTTGACCGTTCGGTCGACATGCGATTATTAAATTTCGTAACTCATACTAAAGTCCAAAAAATTAATTACTCCAAATTCATTAATTATTGTAATCCGGTAATATTTCATGCAATGGTATGATTGGGAGGATCGCCCCACTGCGCAGGTCCTTGCTTGGTGATCACAGCTATCGTATCGCGATCATTAGGATTGCAGGCTTGGCAGCCCAGGCATTGCAGCCTAGCTGGATCAGCCACTTATTGTAATCCATTAATTAATTTCTGATATTTTATCACCGAACACTCCATATGCAAATAGAATTACCTAAAACCACCTAAAATTAATCGCAACAAGTCAAAATCCCTGCGAAAACAAACTTCAGATCAACGCGGCTGACGAAAATGTTTAATCAGATTTAACTCCGCCGTCAGACGCTTCGAGCGAGAAAATCACGGCGTCACGGCATGACGCCAGCTGGTGTGAATGCCACGCCGCTTCGAAACGGAGCCGTCAGCCGTCAGCCGTCAACCGCGTCTGGTGTGAATCCCGCTTAACACACAGGTTTGTAATCAATTCCATCCTAGACCTGTTCATTTTAAATTAATTGCAAATCTTTTATCCAGCAATGCATTGAATACATCAACTACAAAGGGGCAGGTACATGCACCAAGGAAATATGACTAAATGGATTTTATATAACTGTTTGGTCGGATTTCTTATTTCCTTTCTGTCTCTGTTTTGTTTGACTGCTCAAATATTTGGATTGGAAGTAAGCACCCTAATTATGGTATCAGCGCATTGGGGGACAAGTAAGGCAAGTAACGACTAACGAAAATCCCCATGTGAATATGGTGCAGTTTCAAACAGGTATAAATGGGGCAATCCCCATTCAGGGCTTGTGACGTGGCTTTGTCCTGGTGTAGTAGCACCTACCTCGTTTATCTAGTCTTTACATGAGTAAATGTTTGATTATTTGGGTTTTGTAGTATACAAGGTATACTTATTTCAACCATACCTTGCCGTCAGTTTTTAATAACAAATATTTGCGTATCAAACAAGTCCATCACCACAACACACGTTCCGCTTCAACAACAGCTCTACACCTCCCCAGTGCGCGAACAACCACCTGTCAAAAATCATTAAATTATATCTCAGTTATTGTTTGGAATCACCTACCAGAACAAATTAAAAAGTACAGCTTAAATAGTTTCAAAAGAGGGGTTATTTCATCGTTGGCCAAGGATTGTAACAGCGAAAAGTTGCCCCTTAACGTTTATGTAATATTTTTTTTGCAAATAGAAATCTTGCATGTTTTAACACGAGATTTAAACGATCCGTTTGGCCCCTTGTATGTGTCAAACCAGTAACAGTTTGTATCTGCTTTAAGTAGCAACAATCCTCATTTTTTTCTATTTGAATTAAAGGAATTAAGAGTAATATAAACTGAACAATTTATAACACGCGGTGAAGTTTCTTAAAGTCACAAGTAGTCGGTGAGTGTTTGCAATGACGTCTCATTACTTCAGTGTGTTTTAGTTGGTAACTCTTTTTCTGTTTCTTTTATTTTTAGCAATTATTTTTTCGTTTAATTATTTAGCAATTATTTCTTGCACTTTTTTTCTGCGCCTCATTTTGGAATTATTGTGTTTCTTTCTTTTTGAAACTAGCGTAATATCTGCTTCCTAGAAATCAGTGGTGCTGGCGGTTGACAAAGGATTTTTGTGTCCTATAGTCAGCATCACCCGCTGTACACAAAATATGTACATTACTATATTTTATTTCAATTCGCGAAAATAAACTGACTTGACTGACTGACTACTACATGAAAAAAAAAGTATACTTTTTTATTCATGTATTTCCAACGACTTGCTGGCTCAACAAATTACCCTTACAGTTTGGTAACAAGTAACTTTATGTAAGTTTCAATTAATTGGAAAATGGAATGCTGAAAAAGTGCCCAAAGACGAAAGTTTTTGCTAAACATGTATGTTATTTCGCATCATAAATTAGTGATGCAGTAAATGTTGAATTAAAATTATTTTTTTCCACTCCTAACCATCAAATCTGCTGATGATGTATCACTAAATTATTTCTACACATGCGGATGGTGTGAATTTATAAACTGCATGTTATTTATTGCCTTATCCTGGAGTTAGGCCGGGTCCACACTCACGCTTTGCATCGGCGGATTCTTTGTTTGTTTCATTATACGCCGGCGTGCAGGCGTACGCTCGGGACATTAAAACAAACAAAGAATCCGCCGGCGCAAAGCGTGAGTGTGGACCCGACCTTAGCGACTCATTAATATGGCTTTAATACTATTTCATAGGCAAATTTGTGTAGTTGCAAAATATCTTAAAACGATCATACTGCATTGACTGTCAACAGTGCAAGCAAATATGAAGATATGCATTTGTAAAACAACCCAGTAAATGAACTTTGCACTTGAAGTTACAACATAAATTTTTTTGCAGGTGTAGATGTATTTATTTAAATTTTAAGGTTACTGTTTGTTGATGTATATTGCATTTGTTTAGATCCTGTTGTGTCCAACATATCGTGTTCTTGTGCAGGTTTTTTATTGTTGTCTTTCCAATCATTACTTTTTCTTCAACTTTTCTTCTGTTCCCTGTGTTGGGTTATGTATATTGTTTTTCTTAATGCAATGCATTGTAGCAAAGCAACAGGATTTTGTAGTTTCGTGTTATGAGGTCGTATACGATACGAAACTCTTTGGACAGAATCGCAGATTTTCACGGCCAAACAACACGCCAAGTGGTTAGTTGTAGAACACGGGCGAAACAACATGCTAGTTTTGGAACACGTGTTGCTACGATCACCGAACTGGCTTGTTGCAACAACACATTCAACTTTTCCAGTGTAATAAGACAAAAATTTTCACCTCAACTAGAAAGATTTTAAAATAGGGGAACAGACATAGGGTCGGTTAACAAGCGGTGGCGTCAAATTTCTTTTGTCTCAGTTTATAGTGATCTCACAGAACAACTGCGAACAGTAGTTTCAGCCAACTAACAATAGTTGGCTCAGCTGGAGAGAACGTTGGTCGGTTTATTTTAAGGCAGTCACAGGAGAACAAGTGAAGCTGAAGATTATATTAAAATTGATGCCTTCTTTTTTGATGAAAGACCGAAGTATTGCTTACGAAAGATTTAATTGACACTTTTGGTCAAAAAGATAAAACATTCAAGAACATTACTGTCAATGCTAAATGTGAGAAAACCGGTAAATCAGTACAGATGTCCCATTATTATTTTAACTGCCTACAAGAGAAGTGTCGTCTGAGTAAAAAAACAAATTGCTAACAACTTATGTGACATTAAGGCATAGAGGCAAGGTGTATGGCAATAATACTTGCAAGAAGCGTGGTTTCTTCGTGACTTTTAATTTGCAATGGAATTACCTGGTTAGATTGAAGCCAGGTTTGAAAGTAGATTGAAAGGAAACCGTAAACTTCGCAATCACATGTTCTGTAAAATCGTTGTGACAAAATAGCGGACGACGCAGACATAGGGTCAGTTAGCAAGGGAACAAGCAGTGGCGTCAAATTTTCTTTGTCTCTTTTAAACATTTACACGGGAAAGAATCCCGCAGACAAGTGGCGTTTCCAAGGTAATTGATCCCCAACTAGCAACTGTTACCTCAGTCGTTCACAAACGTTGGTCGATGTGTAGTTGATCTTTTCTTCTGGTGGCACAATTAAACTTAACTTTTACTCACCGACGTTTCACCTGTCCTTCAGCTAGGCTACCCCAGATTAATTAATATGCATTTAAATATGCCTGGCAGCGAAGGCAACATAGCAGTTGGTCGACATTGTCTAAAACATTCATACATTTATTTAAACACGATGTTCATTGCGCGAAAAAAAGTGAAAGTTCGCATTTTATAGTTTTTGTCAGCCGGCACACAACTTCTAATTTCTTTTAAGTTGCTTACTTGGCATGTGTCTGTGGCTCGCGTTGGGTGATACGGTCCACTAAACAACCGAAAAAAATCACTGTCCAAGCTATGTATCAACAAGCTTTGTGTGCACATCAAACCCTTTTGTCGTGTAACGCCACAGATTCTGGTAAAACCTTTTTTTATGTTTTATTGCGATTTTTTCACAAAAACTTTTTTGGAAGTTTTTCGCTTTGTTTAGTCTTTTGACGTTGTTTGTTTGTGTCAACTATGATGCTGCACACAACTGCACATCACTCATACATGATGTATAGTGCGCATGTGTGATACCGACTGCGCGTCATCACGGCACAACGCTACAGGTTAAGTTTGGCTAAAAATGCATGGGTTTAGTTTTTTTTTAATAAATCGAGTGTAGCAGTAAATCCTTTAGAAGGAAAAGAAGGTTTTATATTGTTAATCCATCTACAAATTCGCAGAGGACAGGTTAATTAATATATACCCATTTATTACCGTTTACAGATTTTTAAAAGAATTTTAAATTCCAAATCACTTTTGCAAATAAGGAGACAAAGTTAAATGTCTTACCGAAACTCTTTGCCGAAAGGAATGCAACCCTATAATATGTCCATTGCAGGTGTGCATGTTTGTTTGTCAAAGTAGTGCAGTATATGACGTGTTAGTAATAAGGGTTGTGACAACACAGAAAATATTCGGATTCTGCCGAACACGAATACTTGCTGCCAATATTTAGCCAAACACGGACCGAATCCAATTATTGGATGACGTCATGAATTTGCACATTGGTCGCCAAAAAGCGCACACACTGTTTGTATTTCGTGTAGCGACAGAAATATATTTATTGCTTAATACTGCTCTTCTGGCAAACTTTATTTTATTTACGTTTCTCAATGTTTCGGCTGTTATGCAACAGCCTTTATCAGGGGGAAGAATGTAAGTTTAACACCGTGGATACATTTGAGGCACATAAACAAAAAACGCTACAAAAGAAAGAAGAAGTGAAAAAAAACGAAAAAGCGATAAGGGCGGACACACTTGCACTGTATACTTATCATTAACCGCACGTTTTATCACGGTTTTTGGAGTGCGTGATGTCTATCGGCATAATTTTTCTCTAGCAAGTGTCGATACACCGGTGGAAACAGAGTTTGTTTCTTGTCATTGAGTGATGACGCATGCGTATTAATGTTCAACGACTCTAAAAACATCCTCTTGTACCTATCGGACTCGCGCTCCAAAATGATCATTCTTGTTAAGTCCACCGCATGTCCTGATTCGGCCGCATGTTGAGAAAGCCGAGGTAAAACAGGACCCATGTTATGCTATAGAGCGGAGGGTCAATGAGATAGTGCCCCTGGTGGGGAAGACGGATAAAACCGTTGAGAATTCTGCCAGTTTTGTTACGCAGATAAAAGAGCTGTGTGTGCATGAAGAAGAGGAAATGGTGTCTTAGATGTGGTTTCCTTGTTTACCAACGTACCGGTAAAGCTAGCGGTGGACGAAGCAGCGGAGAGTTTACGCATGGATGAGACATTGGAACAACGTTGCTCGTGACCGTTGTCGGACATTGTGCATTGCCTCAAGTTGTGCCTGAATGCAACCTACCTTGCCTTTAGAGGTAAATTTTACAAACAAATTTTTGGTACTGCCATGGGATCCCCCTATTTCCTTTGTGGTCGCGAACATTGCCATGGTATCGGTTTAGAACAGGACGTTGGCAACGTTTGTTAACCCTCCTAGTTTTTGGAGACGTTATGTGGACGACACATTCGTGGTCGTGCGACGGGATGACGTCCAATCACTGCTCACGCATCTTAACTCCATTGAACCGAGCATCGGGTTCACAATGGAGCGCGAGCGAGGGAGTGAGTTGTCATTTATAGACGCTCTGGTTCGAAGAGAAGATCAGGGAACTCTCTCTACAAGGGTGTACCGCAAGCCCACCCATTCCAACAGGTACCTGTCGTTTCGTTCGGCGCACACGATCGCACACAAGAGGGCGGTAGTACGCTCGTTACATAATTGTGCCGAATCATTGATAACTGATGACGCTGAACGAGAGCAAGAGGTGGGTTATGCTAATAAAGCCCTTCTTGCTAACGGTTATCCTCGTTTCTTTTTCCGGCATAAGTTTGACGCGGAGAAGTGATGAGGGGCAACCTGCGGGTGTAGTTGTACTACCGTTTGTTTCTGAACTTTCGGAAACTTTAAAACGCCTGCTTGGCGGCTTTAATATTCAGGTTTTTAAACGTCCGGCCGTCACCCTGCGTTCATTAATATCGCACCTAAAAGACCGCATGCACGATAAGCTCGACACGAGGGGTGTGGTCTACAGCATTCCCTGCGGTGGTTACAGCGGCGTAAAAACAAGGTTAAAAGAGCACCAAAGGGACGTAAAAAACCATGGGGATAAAACAGCTCTTTCTCAACATGCGGCCGAATCAGGACATACGGTGGACTTCACAAGAACGGTTATTTTGGAACGCGAGTCCGATAGGTATGAGACAATGTTTTAGAGTCATTGAACATTAATACGCATGCGTCATCACTCAATGACAAGAAACAAACTCTGTTTCCACCGGTGTACCGACACTTGCCAGAGAAAAATTATGCTGATAGACATCACGCACTTCAAAAATCGTGATAAAACGATGAAGTATACAGTGCAGGGTGTTCGCCCTTATCGCTTTTTCTTTTTTTCACTTCTTTTTTTTGTAGCGTTTTTTGTTTTTGTGCCTCAAATGTGTCCATTGTGTTAAACTTACATTCTACCTCCTGATAAAGCTGTTGCATAACAGCCGAAACGTTGAGAAACGTAAAAAAAATAAAGTTTGCCAGAAGAGCAGTATTAGGCAATAAAATATGCCTGGCAGCTTCAGTAACAATTTATTTAGAAATATATTCTTCCGGATTTGGGACAATTCAATTTCGTGTACAAATTGTAACGGCATTGTGCAATTCTATTTATTTTTGTTTTTTTATTGTGCAATTCTAAGTTCGGAGGAACAAATAAATTGGTTTGTAGCGCCACCATGTGACCACTTTATCGCCACCAATCACAAATACGCTAAATGTAATCCCAAAAATAAATTTAATGTCCCTTTTACCTCTCTTTTTTGCCAACTTGTAGCTAAAAAAAATAGTTGGAGTGAAGAAGAAGACCATCAATCTAATCTGCACAAAAGGTAATTTTGAAATATTTACATTTTTCTGTCTTTGAGTACTTTGCATTACAGCATAAACGATCAATACATTGCGGCTGTGAAGCAAGATCGTCTGAGTGTCGAAATTTCCTTACAACACGGAACCACTGCATGTTTATTGTACCCTGAAAAGCGTGAGATTCCTGATGTAAACTGTACTGATGATGAGGGACGGACGGCCCTTAGAATTGCCATCAACAACCGATCAGTCAAAGCTTGCAAACTTCTTCTAAATATGAAGGCTAGAACTGAATATATATGTGTAAAACACAATCACTGGTGCCTAAATTTGGGGCTTAACGCAGGTAGAACGAGATTACTCACTTTTCCATGCCATCAAGCAAGATTTCGTGCAAGGGGTCAGGTTAATTTTGGAACACGAAGCGAATCTCCAAGTTCAGACTCCTACACTTCCACCGAGCGACTACTATTTTCCTGGATTCACCCCGGTTGTCCTTGCAGCACATTATAACAATTACAGCATTCTAAAACTTCTCCTCGACAACGGATACAAGTTGGAGGTAGGATTTACAAGTCTTAAAAGTTTACACCATTTTAGATTGCGAAGCACTCACAGTTCTGTGGATTTTTTGTACTCCTGCACAACCAAGCTTGCAATATCGTCTGTTTTTTTTCTATCATTATTTTAAGCCTTTAAAAAAGTGTGTGTATATTCCTCCATTTCCTGTCCTTTTTTGTGATTTAGTGTCCTTATTTTGATCATTTCTAGGCTGCTTTGGTTTTATTATTTCTAAGACGTTTTAGCTCAAACCATGTTAAATGCAATCATTTTCAGTTTCCGTCGTGATTAATCCAGGTTCGAGACGTCATTTAACATGGGATTTATACTTGATCGCAGGAAATGTTGACATCTGACGGGGTGTTCTGGGAATCGGCAAATGAGAGAAAAATTTTGTGCAAAGCAAAATCAAGTCCAGCCTATATTACAGTAATCGCTGAGGTAAAGTGATAAAAGATTTTTAAATAAAAATTCGGTAGTTTTAATTATAGTTAATGTGCCTGCGATAAGTTGACTGTTTATTCTACTAACACAGAAGTTTGGTTCTGATCCCTTTCAACATTGCATGGATTTGATAACATTAATACGAAAAAATGCCAAAATGGAACCAGCACACAGTCAGTTTTATGCCGATTTAGAACGTGAAGTTGAAAGTTATATGTGCGCTCTTTTAGATCAGGTAAGCCTTCGTTTGTTTGGAACCAGAAACTAAACATACAACATGCTGTTAAAATTTTTTTCATTTAGATATTAATATTTTATTAAAGGGAAATTTTTCTTGCACAGATTCGCTCGTCTGGTAATCTGCTCTGTCTTTTTCAATGTGCAGTCGCAAACCCGGACATACCAAGACCCATACAACGATTAGGAAGAGTTGTTAAAGAGTTCGACGACATTGAAATTCGCCAGGATGGAAGTGAACAAATTGATATTGCGAAGTCACGTAAAAAGATGCAACTCCTTGACCGTTCGGTCGACATGCGGTTATTAAATTTCGTAACTCATAGCAACACACAGGTTTGTAATCAATTCCATCCTAGGCCTATTCATTTTTAATGTAATCACAAAGCTTTTATTCAGCAATGCATTGATTATATGAACTACAAGGGGGCAAGGTACATGCACCAAGAAAGTATGATTAAATGGATTTTAATCAACCTTTTTGTCGGATTGCTTTTTCCTTTTCTGTCTCTGTTTTATTTGACTGTCCCAAATAATTGGATAGGAAGTAAGCAGTTCTTATTTTAGTCCCGATGTGAACAACTATATTTTGTAATACTCGATTCTTTTGGAAACTACTACAGAACTTATTAAACAACCGGCAGTGGCATTTGCTTGTCACCTTATATCGGATTTATCCTTTGTTGTTTTGATGGTCATCAACGTCGCAACACGATCTGTTGAAAACGATTATTTGGGTATGCCGAGCAAATTGCACTGTTCCGCCATGTTGTCGCATTTACAATTACTTTTTAAGGATCTCCTCCTACTCTAGTTGAATGGTTGATGCTCTTGTGGATAATCGGAAAGTGGAATCAAGAATTCGTTGAATTGAAAATCCACGGTCCTTCCAAATACTTTTCGGACTGGTGGAATATAAATGATATCACACAACTTACATTACTAAGCACTACCGCCATATTGAGGTAAGTTTGCTATGGTTTTACTTCCACAGAGCTGAGAGCAATGACCATATTCGAGTTTTTTTGCCAGAATATCTGTTACACACCGTTTTAATGCTATGCGGCATAACAATGCATTTTCGGTTTTAAATTATTAAATCTTTGCGAAAAAAACGCTGTTGTTTTTGAAACTGTTTATTTGCATTTATTTTATTCCTTGGTTTAAACGCATCAGGCATGTAAGCACTATTCTTGCTGCCAGGCATAGTAATTAATAGGAATTTTTCTTCTGGAGCTTAATTGTAACTCACGTTTCGTCCACCATCCAGGGAGACTTCCTCAAGGTTGTGTCGCAACGGCTGTTACAACTTTCCAGCGGTTTGCAACAACTTGCTGTAATTGTTACGTCCCGTTACACACCTGGTCACGTGACAATACAAGCGTTGTCATTGTTATTGATTCCCTTTATCTTGCAAAATATCTCACCAGGTTGTAAAATATCAAATTAAAATAACTTTTATCTCCCCGGGTGGAGGACGAAACGTTGGTTTCAATAAACACTTTCCTAAGTTAAGTGCCAAAAGAGCAATGCATATTAATTAACAGGCGTGTAAGGTTTAGACCCTTTACATATTTTGTCAAATGGCCAACAATCCTAAATTCTTTCGTTAAACAGGGCAGTAGATTTTTTTCAACACGACAATGATGATGGAATCAAAACACAGAGATTCGAATGGAAACCAAACGAACTTAAACTTATTTCAGAAGCTCTGCTTTCTTGGGCTTATATCTTTGTGTGTCTTCGTGTTTTTAATTTAATCAGAACAGTTCGTACGCTTGGACCCCTGCAATTGTCGTTAGCCAGAATGGTAACCAACATCCTCGAATTCCTTTTCATATTCGCACTTGTCGTGGTTGCTTTTGCTCTAAGTCTCAGTGAGTTGTATTGGTATTATGGCACAAATCCTGGCAGACAACTGCTTTGTGTTTCAAACAATTCTACTGCTCCTAACTGCAACAACAGTGTTCTGTTTACTGATATCGGCAGTTCACTACGGTCCCTGTATTGGACAATTTTTGGGTACCTAGACCTGTCTCTTATATCGCTTTCTGGTAAACACTTCGTAACTGAAGGGTTCGCTTGGTCGCTTGTGACTGTATATCACGTAGTTGTTCTTACTGTTTTGATTAACATGTTGATTGCCATGATGTCGCAAAGTTACGAACGGACGAGCGCCAACGCTGAAGTGGAATGGAAACTTCACCGGGCGGCAGTTTGGCTTCGATTTATTCGAAGGGAAAACGTTCTTCCTCCACCAATGAACATTATTCCCAACATTCGTCACCTGGTAAAATGGATTAGGGGAAAGTGCCGTAACACCTATCACGTATACAAGCATGCAAATGAAAATTACCAAGGGTCGAGAAAATACGTCATCAAGATTATTCTGGAAAGATATAAATACAACAAAGGACTTGCAAAATAGGCGACTGTTTATTTCATCTAAACGCTTACAGTGACAGTACACTGTATACCAAAAACATTTTGAATTTTTTGTAGTTTTTTTTCATAAGTAATTTTTATTAGATGTTTTGATTGATTATTTTTTTGAAATTTGCAAGCATGTCCCTGCGTGACCACCGTGTGGGATTTCCCCTGATATTTTCAATGCTCTTATTTTTTTCTAAGAAAATTATTATCGCAAAGATTTTTGTAACAGTTTCTGGATATTCCTAGCATAATGACGCCGTATTTAGGCTTCGTCGTTAAACATCGTGGTGATTACTTCTATTGTAAATGCTTTTCAGTTTTTAAGTTATCATGGCATTACTGTTAAAGCGTTTTGTATTACTGTACCAACAGTATATGTTGACATTGTAGAGACTTGGCGAAGTCTAGGTGTTTTTGCTTCACTGTCAATAAACCCTTCAAGCTCAAAAGGCGTTAGGATTGGTTTGCAAAAATATAAACATATAAAGACCGCAGGTTCACTATTTCTTTAAATGTAAGTTTTGCCGGCGGTTTCCGTGGCCACAATGAAAGAAATATAAGTACCAAGCACCAAAAACTAAATTTTCCTAACTTAGTTTTACGAACTAACAAAAAACTTGGGTTATTATTGTCTCGTTTCTGTTTTCGCCCTGCAGCTGAAAGAGTAATTTCACAAAATAGATTATTCTCGAGAATAATATTCTCGAAAAAGATTATTCTCGAGTTTCCATCGACGCCAATGTTTACAGATAGCAGCTAGGCAATAGTTTCAAACAACCTCGCATTCTCAATATCATGCTATCAAGGAAAATCTCTTAACCTTGGTGAGGCTTTAAAATACAACTCAAAATACGGAAAGTGCGGTTGCTGGTGTGGTTTTGGGGGATCTGGTAGAACTGTTGACAAAATCGACATGTAACTTTCTACTTTTCTGTCATATTCACACTTTATACATAATATCAATTGCAACAACTTTGCTTGTAGGTGTTGCAAGGCACACGATGGATGTCTCCTTGTTGCCGATTAGAAGACACTGCAAAAGGAAATGGTCGAGCACTTTGTCGTATAACGTCAAATATACGACAACCTGCACAAACCACAAAATCACTTGTTGTTAGTCCGCTTGAAATAAAGTTGTAACATTATTTGCCCGGAGATGAATTGTTTTAATTTTTGTAGCTGGAAAAACATCGCTCGGCGTTTAAGCATGCTATTGTGACCGTGCGTTTGGTATCTGTCTCAATAAGTACAAGCGCAAAAAATACATGTGCATGTGTACATGGAAACAGAGAACTTTTTTCTCCGTGAGTTTAATAGCTAAGAATTTTCCTTTCAGCGAAAGTCGAACACCTTGAGGACCCCGCAACACTTCACTGCAAGGTAGTAATTCCGGGGAATCCAAAAAGTTATATAGTTGAACGGAAATGGCATTTACATCCGCACCTGTGTCTATACGGAAGTTGATTGTTTTGCCATTAACAGAAACAGAAAAGTTATTTTTCTATCTACCTGACATAGCGTTACAAATATATACCTGTCCCAAATACAAAGGCAACTTATTTTCTTCTATTAAATGAAGTGATTTGCTTTTACATACCGACATGTAGCATTGCGCGCTCGACAGAATTGCCTTGGGTGAGCCTTCGCGTTTCCACACCACTGGCATCTTCCCTCTGGCTTCATTCCAGTGTTTGATTGGTGCTTGCGTTGTACTCGCTCAACGTCGGCATAAGAATGAGATGTGCGACGCAGTTCCACATGCTGCTTTTTCACAATCTCAGTGTTTCTGGCCATATATTCACTGCTTCATTCAAAGTTAGATTAGGATCTAGTTGCAATCGCTCAGACAAACTTTTCAAGCAACCCAACCACAATACGAACTGTTATCATTTCTTCTTTTAGTTCGCCATAATTGCAGTTTTCAGCTAGTGAAAATAGTGAAGTTATAATTTCATCAATAGACTCTCCAGGTCTTTGCGCACGTGAATTAAACTGGCATCGTTCATAAATTACATTCTTACGAACATCAAAGTATTTGTCAAACTTTCTTTTTACAATGTCGTACGTTTTAACTTCTTCATCAGATAAACCAAAAGAGTTAAGAATATCATCGGCCTTATCGCCGAGAAGGTATATTAGTGTATCAGTTTGGTTTTTCTTTTGATTCGTCAGACAATTTAGACGCCGATATGTAGCGTTCAAACTTGCGAATCAATGTCCTCCAGCTTTCCGGCTTGTTGAAATCAAAGCATTCCGGCGGTGATATCTGGAAAGCCATACTCTTCTTTCTCTTAAATAGTGGACGAGGCAAATATGTTGAGGTCCATCTTCTGACACCATGTATTGTTGTAGTTTATTACACAACATAAACGGAACGGAACAGCGGTGCACACTAACGTAGGTTGCAATAGACGGCACGTTTTCTTCAATCCCATGTTGCAAAAGTTTACACATATATGTCCAGTTCTCACCTTCAATTTTAGAAGTTGTTTGCAAGCTTTAACTGATCGGTTGTTGATGGCAATTCTAAGGGCCGCCCGTCGTTCATCATCAGTACAGTTTGCATTAGGAGTCTCACGCATTTCAAGGTACATTAAAAATACAATTCGTGAGACAATAATAACCCTCAGACGATCTTGTGTGACACCCGCAATGTATCGATCGTTTATGCTGAAATGCGAAGTACTAAAAGACAGAAAAGTGTAAATTTTTAAAATTACCTATCGTCCTGAATGGTTTGCGAACTCACATTGAAAAAGGCAGATCAGACCATCAGACGAGCGACCCGGATCCGGCGCAAGACTTCACTAGAATCTGTGCAAGAAGAATTTCCTTGCGGAGATAAGCACTTGTTCGGGTTACAATTTTAATATCTAAATGAGGCTTCAACATTTAAACAACAACAACATTTTGAACTGCATGTTGTACAATTAGTTTTTGGTTCCAAACAAACGGAAGCTTACCTCATCTGAAGGAGCGCACATCGATTTGTAACTTTCCAACACACCTTTTTTTAAAAAACACACTATGAACTTTGCATCCATAAGCAATACTGTTAAACATACTAAACTGTGTTAATGTTGTAGATAATAAGCCAGGAATTTTTAGAAAATATGCAGAAGTATGTCAAATAATTTCACAGTTTCGGTGTTAACAAACTGCCGGATCCAAATTATCCGACCGGATTTGATTAATAACTATCCGGATCCGACCGGGCCGGATAATTTGGAACTGGGAACATCACTAATATCAAACTGGGTATTTCATAAACTGTTTGTTCATATAATTGCATTTAAAAGCAAACAGGCTAATTGGCAACCACACAAAGTGTTCAGGTACATCACAATGTAATGACCTAACGGTCAACCACATTCATACATAAGAGAATTTCAATTTTGTCATGAACCTCATCCTTGTGCAGAACATTGAACCTTTTCAGACTTATTTGGTTGATTGACCACACTTGTGTTCAATAGGCAATTGCCCTTACACAATAATTGATGTATTTATAAAAAAAAAATGTGTATTTACACTGGACAAACAAAGTATTTGTCGTCCTTCAGATATTCTGGTGAATAATCAACACACTTTATGTGAAACCATTGTTTGCATCGAGAGCATTCAATCCAAACAACTTCTGAAGAGTCCACACCTTCATCTTTGCATGATTTACTAATGTCTTTGTTGCATTATCAAGACATTTGCCAGCAATAAAGTTTAGAATTTGCAATCTGTACCTTTAAACAAAACCATTTTGTGGTAAGATCAATAGGTTGTAGAAATCCAGCAGCCTTAACATTAAAATGTTTGAACAAATTATCCCATTATTATTTAGTATTCCAAACTTGTACACACTTTCCCAATGAAATGACCTGAATCATCGCCATCCCTAGGAAAGCGAATGCTGCAAACCAGTTCTTTCACCAACCGTACATCTGTATCTGACGTCACATTTCTCGTATGTTATGTTGTGTTTACGTGGCATCTGTATTTTTGTTAACGTCGAATAATACGCCACGAACCCATTTCAACCCATACGGCGAATAACGCGCTGTTTATTGTATGCACGGAAGACAGCTAAATATCCGGCTAATCATATTCCGTGACACTTCCAGCAACACAGCTGTCTTTTAAAATGAGTCACGTATCAGTCCGAACCCAAACGACCCTGTATGCATTTTCTATATAAGCCATACATCTTGGGTAAAAGAATATATATAATTCAGTCTTTGAAGAGGGCGATATTTCAGTCTATAACTCTATTCTATGATTTCTTTATAGACTCACAGACAGAGACTTTAGTACGCGTGGTTTGTAACGTTTTGTTGTAATACTTGTGCGACTTTTATTTATGCATTAAACTGACAGATTGACTTTGGTTTAGATAGTAGCCTTTTTATCAGGAGTCAGATATAATATTTTGTGCAGACGTTTTGACGTCTTCGTCAGGACTTGTGTGCTTCAGTCATACATAAATTTGGTGACACCCTACGACGTGATATTTGAATGGGCATTTAAACCTTCTGATTAATAATCTGCGCAAGTTATAGAACTAACTGCAAATTTGGGTAATTTCTTGTGTCCAAAATTAACATTTGTACTAACCATAGATTTTTAACCATGTCAAACAAGTTTTACAGACATTTCTCGATGTTCTCCATCAAGGACAAAGATTGAAACAAACATTTCGAACAACAACAAGGTATGTCGTTTGTTTTTCTCTTGATTTTATGCGCCTGATTGAGTAAGAAAATGCCAAACTGCTTTTAAGCATGTTTTGTCAAATGTCAAACCGTTTTTATAGTTATAAGCATAAGCCTGACTGTAGTGGTTATGTCAATCTCATTTTCGTTGATATTATAATGTTGTAATAACGCTTGCATCTCAATAAGTTTACGTCACACGCGAATTCACTTTGAGAAGCGTTTTTTAGATTTAATTAAATCATGTCCGAAACGTTAGATTATTTTCTTTAACATACGTCACTGCTGGCAACTTAGGGTTGATTGTGGAAAAATGGTCATAACATTGTCTGCTTAGAAAGTCCTCACGGAGGCATGACGTCAGCTTAGGGACCTGACACGTTATTTCTTACATTGCGCAAACGAGGTCGCCCAGCCTGCATGCATTTTTTACACATTTTATTTTGTCCCTCATGCTGATTCGGTAAATGTTTTTGAATTAATTGAGATTTAAAAAACGCTACCAAATTAATTTGGCAGGTGTTTGTTTACTCTTTACCGAAACCGACCTGCCACATATTTGCACGATTTCTATGATCACAATTGCCGACCTAGCTGTGGGGTAGTTCTTTAGCATCTACCGATATTTCTAGATATTTGGGGTCTGTTTTTATTCGCGCAAAATCTTCAATTTTATCGCCTGAAAATTGTTTTTGTGTAGATATTACAGCAGCAGCAGTGTTTGCATCAGCAAACTGTATGTAACGACCAACGACAAGGCATGGGGATATTCAATCGCTATTATTAGTCTTAACTTCCTGGCTTTCATGTTTGTGGCAATTACGTATTTTTGGATTTACATAAAGTCCACTGCCTGTGCCAGGCAAGTGAACGAGAGACCAAGAGATGGAAGGGCGGCAACACAAAACAAAGGTAAGGGCATTCATATTTGCATAAATATTATACCATTAATGCTGTTTGTTTCGGCAGAAATGCAAAAGATTTTCTTTGCTGGATTCCAATTTCTATCGTGGCATTTGTAAACTGCGGTGGATTCCTTATGCGTCCAGTGATGTATGCTGTGTCAGCAATTATTCTGCTCCCCATCAACAGCTTTCCAAATCCCCTCATCTACTCCAACGTCCGGAAACTGCTTGATGATAGAGTCCGGGATGGCCTTCGCGCCGTTTTCAGTTGTCAACCACAGGAAGGGCAACAGGAAAATGTGGTTGTGGTTGCTAACCGAGAAAACTTACAGGTGGTTGATGCAGAAACCGATCTGTAATAAACCTTGCATTCAGTTTGTGGAAAATGTCCTTTTTCCTGGCATCGAATGGATAGAACCGAATCTTTTTTTGACGTCACGCGTATCTTCTTTGCGTAGAATAATATTTAGTTTGTGATGCAAAGTAATCACAACATTAAATTGATATATCAAGTTACAACTTTCCATTTAAAAATCTCACTAGTAGGACAAAGTAACATCTTTGACGTCTGACCCAAACAAATGAACAAAAATACTTGAATTTTGGTTGATGTACGCACTCCGTTTGCTTAGTTTTGCTTTTTGGTTGTATTTTGTGGGTCTTTATTTGATGTACTATAGTATGAAGGCAGTGACTCCCTCACTACATTTTGTCTCTGGATCAACGTTAACTTGTAAATATGATATTATGATGTTGGAAATATTCCATGAAATCAACTCATGGAAAACAAACTATTGACAGATGAAAATATAATCTGCTACCTTCAAATGTCACCAAAAAAACACACCCTTAAAACCCCCTCCCACACGCCTTGTATATAAACCTCGCCCTGTGTATTTTGTTTAACGAGGATAAGTATATTTTACTGCAAACATGATGTCGTAAAATTCTTAGCAGGACAAACTCTCGGTGTAAATCACATTATAATTCACATTCCATCGTTAACATTGCATCAAATGTCCAGCAGCAAAAATTTCCGTTTGAAGGTTTTTTTTACTTATAATCGATTACTGTTTGCATTCAATATCAACTGGTTCTTTCGCGACTAATTCAAGCTTCCTCCAAAATTTATTCGTTTTGTTGAATGCTTGCTGATTGCGAATATTTTGTGGTACTTGTTGTTGTAATCAATAAACACACTGAAAAGAGGGTGTGTGTATTCTTGAACTTGTGAATTCTGATGAGGTACAAGTTCCAACCACACTTCATGAGTTTGTTGAGGAATTCCTCACCTGTTTCAGTTGGTTCGTGTTTGAATTCTCGTCCGGTGTTCAACCGACTCCGTTATGATGTTCGCCACCACAACGGAAAGTGGAGACCAAATGGCCCCAACAAAAATCTTTTTGTAAGGATTACCTCTGAAACAAAGGTAGGTGGCATCCAAGATCAAACGAAGACATCTACAATGTGTGAGCAACGTTGTTCCAATGTTATGTCGTTTCGTAATACTTCTGCTGCTACGTTCGAGGCCAGTACGTTGGTGAACAGGAAAACACATCGAATTAAACCATTACCTCTTTTTGCACACACAGCTCTTTTATTAGCGCAGTAAAACTTTTTGACGGTTTTATTCGGCCTTTCTCACCACGGGTGCCCAAAACTTGGCCACATTCAGCAAGATTCTCTGTAAACGCGCTTCAAAGGGACACAAAGCTCGTGAATTTCCCGAAAGTCACATATCTTTATTTACTTTCAAATCATATCTGTCTCCGAACAGTTTCCAAGTTACAGCAAGCAGAGGGTCGCCAATAGGTTTGCTTTGGCAGGAGCTTCATTTGCATGATGTGAAATTACCTATTTTGTTGAAGTCATGCTGCTGAATGGAGCCAATGTTATTGATTAACGATAGTAGAAGTAAGAGGAAGACGGAAGTCGTGTGTCGTTTGTTTTATGCTTGGTTGGTAGCTTGTGGGTCCGCTTCATGATTATGGTTCAGGCGATTCACAAGTCTGTGTGTGAAATTTATCGCAGGACGAAATGTTTCATCAACAAATAAAGTGCAAAACGACTTTGTCCCTTTTTGTCATGTTGGACGTTACTAGTTGCAATTGCAGTTGAGACCAAATAACTAATAAATCGTTTGCCATACCCGAAAGTGCGATTGGGCATTGATAAAACCATAAGGGTTAATGAGTCAGGAATCCAACATTAATTATGCCTGACAACGTTGCTTGAGATCGTATTGTTGTTGGGATTTATGCTCGATAATTTGATTTTACGAAACAAACACTGAGAAATTTAACACGCGAATAACAACATTACAATAGAATTTTGTCGCTTTCACGCGACCAGCGTCAGAATTATGGAAATATTTGAATGTCGAGCAGGAATTCAGTTGCCATGCTGTTAAGAGGGAGACCGAGTGTTGAAACAAAAATCTGCAAGAAAACAGAGCTGAGGACCGGCCAGGTTAAATTTAAATTTAGAGCCGGCAAGGTTAATTTAATTAAGATTCCATTTTCCGAAAAGGTACAACTACATACAGCAGATAAGATGAGAAGGCATTAATATGACGTTTACCTTACCTGGGATTAACGCCAACGTACTTACGTGGGTACAGGAAGTTATCCATTAAACAAAGGAACTTCCTCCTAATTATGGAAGGTAAGATAATAAACCTACACAATGCTGATGTAAGGGTTTTTGTATACCGACAGGCCAAGACAAGCCAAAGGTAACTCAGACTGTTAATGTTCTGGTATGTGGGATGGGTCAAAATCATGAGAAAACTTAAGGATAGTAGAAAGGTTGCTTAACCCAGTGCATTGTACTTCACAAGCGTACGATGATATATTGATGTTTTCATAAGGAATCAACAAATATTTGCAGAGTTACAATATTTAATTTACTACAGTGATTTTTTGGCCCTTTCCACTTTTGCAGGCATTTGGGTTCTGATATTTAGAATTTAAAGAGTATTTCTTGAATCAGTTACACAACTCAAAACATTTTATCTTGTGAAAGTCCTTGGTTGATCAGAGGGAGGATTTAAGACGGATCAGGGCTGGATCCGACAGACTAAAAATGGGAGCAAGGTTTGAGAGCTATTTAAAATCACCTCATATAAAAAAAACAGCAGCAATTTTGTCGGAAAAACAATAAATAGGCATAAGCGCGGGATAATCATGAACATAAATATCTTCCCGCGTCTAACTAAGCGCAAACATCTTTTGTTGTTATTTCTGTGCAAAGTCGCATCATGGTTGGGACAAGCATTTTGATTAGGGTTTTGTCTAGACTGGAGCTATGTTAAACGCGTTCAACCTGTGAATCAAAGTAAGTGTTCTATATGACTTTTCTCGCGCTTCGCCATTCGCATTGTGGGCGCGACACAAAATTTTAGTCCGTTGATATAGCGCAAAAATTACTTTAAGCGTGGTTTAAAGTATTTATATTACACATATGGCTGAACCATGCAGTGTGGTGATTAAATTTTTGTTTCACAAAAAATAACAAAAAACCTTCAATGTAAGTTTCATCAAAAAATAAGGGTTCCGTGAGCTGTCGAGATTTGGCGAAAACTACTGAATATTTATTCTAAGCGTTTGAGCAACAAGCGGATGAGAATCAAAACCTTAAACAAAAAAGTGACGACATTTTATATAAAAGCCATTTTGGTGATTACCAGTTAACTTAAATAACCTTGCAGTGCTCCTTTGATATAAAGTTTGTAAAACTCCACTAAAATCCTTGATGACGTCATTCCCCTGAGTTAGAGAAATATATTATTGCAATATATAAACTCTTGGTGTTTTTATCAGGTATTGGTTAAAGGTGGTTGTAATCCTGCTCTCTTTCATCACAATTGCTTCAGCAGGGTATAAAATTGACGCAAGTAAGTATTTTGTTACAAATCATCAACTTTAAATTAATTTAATATATTGGTTGGTTTTCCAGATTTTGATGGATTTCAAATCGATTTACGTTCATGTGTTTTGTGCAGAGTTCACTTGCGATGATGGAAGGAAGGTGTGGGCTGCGTCGTTTTGTGATAATGATTCTCTTGGTCCCGATTGCAAGGACGGAAGTGATGAGAAACCGGCCAACTTTTCCACTTATCATGGAAACCTCAGGAGTCCTTACATGAGGTGAAAGCACTTAAATATGTTCCCTACATCCGTTGTATTAGTGTTGACCAACCAATAGACGATGTTATCAGAGTTTGACTTTAATTGAAATAAACAATTTTGAACAGTTTATAATAAAGTCGGGTCAAATAAGACAGTTTCAAAAACCCACGAAACACTCCCACGTAACAATAATGTTGTTGAGGTAAGAAGTGGCCAGAGGGTGGCGCAAAGAGTGAATCTAAGATAAGTAAAGGTTTATATCAGGGATGCCCAACACGTCGATCGCATCACAGTTTGCGCTGATTTTACAAAATTTTAAATGAACGTAATTGTCAATGTTTTTGCGTAGATTACGGAGTAAACTAAAAGATTCATGTTCGCCAGCTTAACACATTGTTTTGGGCATTTATTGTGGCATTATTACCACACGTGTGGTATTATTCGGCAATACAAAGAAACAACATTCTGTGCCTGTATTACTAGTTTCCTCAGTAAAACATTTTTGGCGCAGAACGAAAGTTAAACTATTTTTGATATTGTAGGTGGTATAAAAACGTTACAATCATAATGCATGTACTTCTTTGTGTACAGGAATTGACTATTATAGCGCAAAAGTGAATAACCACTTACAACAGGCACGTATTTAATGTTATTCTGATTTACTTTCTTATAAATTCAGTACCTGCACTTTAAATCAAACAGTATCGTAGTCACCACCCACAAGGGTGGTCCCATTAAAACACGCTTATGTTGGCGGCTTCCACCTCAACCGGAAACTAAGCGTGTGTGTTTCCACCCTGCTGAACGTCGACCATAATGCTTTTTTTTTTTTCATTTTTTGAAATGACCATACATGGATAGGGACTCTCTGGAAGCCACAAATCCTCCTTCTTCTGCAGGAAGTTTGTATGAAAGGGAAATGAAATATTTTCCAAGATATAGCAAGAAAATACAAACTATTTATAGACCATGTAATTTTCTGATTCTTCTTTAAATACTGTTGGAAGAAATAGTAGTGGCAAACTCTTTTCTGTTGAAGCAAATAAATTTTTAAATTAAATTTCATGGGGATAGGACAGTTTGCATTTATTAGCTAATCATGTTCCAAAATAACACAAAACATATACACATGCAAAAATTTGATGTTCCACAACAAGTGGGATTAGCCTAAACAAGCACCACGTCTCACTTGCACACATTGAAAACTTTCGTGTGTATTGCAAGCCGACGCACACCAATCGGTACCTGTCGTTTAAGTCGGCATATCCGATACGGCACAAGACAGCGGTAGTGCGGTCAGTGATGGATAGAGCCGAAGCTCTGGTTTCGAGAGATGAAGATCGCGACAAAGAGATAAGGTTCATCAAGAATGCACTGAGGAAAAATCTGTATCCGTCATGGATGTTTAGAAGAAAGCCCGCTGTCAAGCCACAAGAAACAGCGCCAACTACCGGTACGATCATTTTGTCATACGTTCCTGTTTTAAAAGACACGCTAAGGCGTATGATGTTAGACTATGGTATTACGGTATGCACAAAACCACTTAGAACACTGGTCAGGATGGTGTTACACCCTATCGAGAAGGGTACGGCCCAACCCAAAGGCGTTGTTTATTATATTCCGTGTGAGGACTGCGGTGGAGCATATATTGGTAAAACCGGAATAGCGTTGTTATGCTTGGAATCCGCACCGCTCCAAAAGAAGATCTCGGGACATCGTCAGCTGAGTTCGTTTACAGTTCACCGTTGGCTGTGTCTGGCGATTTCATTGGTTCACCACCCACCGAACCGTCACCGCGTCAAAATTTGCCCGCTTTGAGGTCGGCTGTTGGAAGGTTCCTGTCGATAACAATGTCGCGTCACTCACATCCAAATGAACATGTTCCGAAGTCATTAGACACAACAAGCGCTTATGCATTCCTGCGCACAGACAAACATCGCCAACCTTTGACACCTCCATATGAAGGGCCATACCTTGTCATAGCAAGGACAAACAAAATGTTCACATTGGACTTTGGCGGGCGTCAGCAGACAGTTTCTGTTGACCGTTTAAAGCCTGCCCACGTCGACCTGACACAACCGGTCCAAACGGTTCAAACACCGCGTCGAGAAAGACCTCGCAAGCAGAGTGGGTTTCCATTCACCCGGCAACCACCATTGCCACCCGAATCCTCTTTTCAACGCACACGCGCTCTGGTCGCAATACTCGGCCTCCGGCTCGTTTTTGTTTATAAATTTTGTTGTCCGCTTCTGGTGGGGGTTTATGTAGCGCTCACTTTATCGCATTTCAACGAAGCGGATTAATTGCCTTTTTTCGCCGCGTTTTTTGTCTGCTGTTGCGTGGGCTCGTGGAGTCAGTCTTAACTTTGCAACGCAATAAAGCACAACAACGCTTTACACTGATGGAACAAATTTTCTTTGAAGAGTGTCCAAATAGATATTGCAAAAAATACTGCTGTACACCTTCCATGCAGTCATGCATGATATCTGGTGGCAAAGATGTAACAGGAAAAAAAATAATTACTGATCACAACTTTCAAGTACACCATATACACAAGACAGTGTGCTGTCCATTTCAACACCGCTAACATGCTGTGCATGTGTGGTGGGATTTCTTAAAACAAAATCTTCTTCACATGTTTTTTGTTTTGTTTCGCTATGCAAGCGGCGTATTTAGGCGCTACTACAACATTTTCGAAATCCGCCAAGTTCATGAGCTCCAAGGTTATCAGCAGACAATGTTGCTATAGTACCATATAGTGTATGTGCATCATCACATCCCTTTCTCTTGCAAAAACTGTAAATCTTTTATAACAGGTTTAAGAGCAGTATGATAACCAATTGTTTTTTCAGCTTCTTAGATTCAATGAGAAGAGTCAAAAATATATTTTTTAAGCTCGCACTATGTTTTACACCAATGTTCCCCACATAATAATAAAACACAGTAAGCTTGTGCTTTGTTTTTGAAGAACCTAGTGGATTGCAAACTTCCAGTTCAACACAATAAAAATGGAGTCGCAACAAGTCTTGGTTGCCTCTGAAATATGATTTTGACAAAAATATTCACCGTCTGTAAAATCACAAAGAACATTTGTCTGTGATGCAAATGACCTATTATTCGACAAAACTGCCTGCAGCACATCTTGCTGGTTTAAATAATTCAACAAAGGTTTTACTATTGGTAGATATTGAAAAGTTTTGTTATTATCAGTCTTTACAGTTTCAGGCTGAACCAACCCTAGCGACTGAGAGCACTGCTTAAACATGGATTTGTTCTGTAATTACTTCCACAGGTCTGGTAAAAAGTTTGGATTTTCCAAATGCTTATTGAATCCAACCTCATGTGTGAAGTGCTTGAATAAATTTTGATGAAAATGGGAAAACAAGGCAGTCATGTCATTTATAATGGTTTCATATGCGTGTTGAGGCAAGATATAACGCTCTCGTAGTTACAAACAAAACTTAACAAAATTGCTTACAAACGTTTGCTCTTCCTCACAAACATGAACGTCAGATGAATTAGGTCCGTGACATTCCACACAATCAAAAACAACTCGCTCTTGCTGATTGAAAGATGAATAATTGGAATGCATTCTTAGGAGATGCTTTTCATAGCTCCGTACACTTGAATAAATTAAACCACACTTCGCTATTTTCTTTCCATGCTCAAAATCTAAAACGGTGAATTAACCTTGATTTGTCCATTGTTTCACAACATTCCTGATATGGGCAAGGTATTCCCTCCATGCCCATCTTGAATTACTTCCTAACAGCGGTTGCACTATACAAATTACAACGACACCAAACCAAACACGTTTGAAGTGTTCGATTACTTGCCTTAATATTATCAATGCGCTATCTGACTCAGAGTAACTCCAATACTATAGTAAAGCGACATAAACCGAGCCTTCATATCTAACAGTCTGATTCCAAATAAGGCGCAACAAAACAATCTTTTTTTCACGAAATTATTCTCTGTTTCTTACCAATTTAAATGTATGTAGATCTCTTGACAATGTATTTACCGGCTAACCTTTCTCTACGTCTCACCGATTAACGTAACTAAAAATCTGCGATGTTTTATTTGTGCAGTATAGGCTACAGAGTATTTTTGAACATGTCTGTTTCAACTCAACATATATATATCTCAACAACAATGTCTCCAAGATTGGGAATGTGACGGCTTATAAAGGACGAAGGTGAAAAAGAAGAAAGAAAGAATTATTAGAGGTTCCAAGCAGTGGTTGTTATCGGCGGTGCAGGCACGAGTTCGGTGATTATGAAACCAAAGGGAAGTGAAAGGGACGAGAAAAACGATACACAACGGGGTTTGGTGACAATGTGGCGACACAGTCTGACGGTTTGAATAAATTGGGGCGACTTTAAACAAAATGCTGTTACTACAAGGAATTTTTAACGACCAACACGAGATTCTATACGTTTCACAAAAACTGCTTGAAGTGGACGACGTAAATGCGCATGCGCAGTAAATTTTCCCACGACCACGCGTTAACACAAAAATAATAAATAAAATCAACATTTCAAAGCGACCAACTCTCTGTTTCACACTATACACTGTAAATGGTAGTGGTGGAAATAGCCACTAAAATTGGTGGTCCACGAACTCCACCGTAAGGTGGGATCGCTTCCCACCTCTAAAAAAATGAGGTGGTCAGTTCCACCATTGTAGATGTGAACTTGCCACCCTTGGTGGTAACTACCACTCAGCTCTCTGAACCACCCAAGGGTGTTTCTGCGGCTGTACTGACACTGCTGTTTAGCACAAAACAAGGTGTCAGAAATTTTATTCTTATGCACGCTTTTGACGATTGTACATGGCACAATTTGCACCTGTCGCCTGAAGCTTGTTTAAAACACGCTGTACACAAATATGGCCATTTTTCACTGGTAACAAAGTGGACACATTTGAGGCACATAAACAAAAAAGCTACTAAAGAAAGAAAGAAGTGAAAAAACGATAGGAAAGTTCGAACGCACCTGCACTGTATGCTTATCATTTACCGCACGGGTTATCACGATTTTTGGAGTGCGCGATGTCTATCGGCAAATTTTCTCGCAAGTGTCGGTACACCGGTGGAAACAGAGTTTGTTTCTTGTCATTGAGTGATATTAATGTTCACTGACTCTAAAAACATCCTCTTGTACCTGTCGGACTCGCGTCCCAAAATGATCGTTCTTGTGAAGTCAACCGCATGTCCTGTTTCGGCGGCATGTTGAGAAAGAGCTGTTTTATCTTCATGGTTTTCACGTCCCTTTGGTGCTCTTTTAACCTTGTTTTTAGTGCACGGCCAGTTTCCCCAAGTATACGCCGCTGCAACCACCGCAGGGAATGCTGTAGACCACATGAAAGGCAACTAATGGCAAGCACCAACATATGGGGTGGTAAATCACGCCATGAGAGCGATGCCCAATGCATGGACACTAAAAAACACTGCACATATGTTAAAACACAACCACAGGACTAGAATTGGAAAACGTTCTTTGACACCTTTCAGAATGTAACTAGTATGTTCAAGCATTTTAGCTATGACTAAATATCTTGTGACGCATTCGTACCAAAAGCTTTCCTTCAATGTTATACAGATCATTAGCATGATACATTATCTGAGATTTGCCTACAAACAATATATCATTATAGTCTCAAGTACTTCATAACTTTGAACATGTCTGTTGAAACATAGTGTTCGAAGAAATTCACAGCATAGCAAAAGATTTCCATTAACAAACAAAATTTCACTCACTTTAGCAAATACAGGTTCCTCATCAACATCTTCTACAATACATACATTGTTTACCACAAAATTAAACCCATTTAGTGAAACTGGTGAGGCTGTAAATATGTGTAAATAGTCCACATCATTCCACTGGGTTGCAATATATTCTTTTGTGTGGACTGGTAACATGCAGAAGGGAACGCTGCGCCTTCCAGCTGCATCTTTTCCTTCAAGCAAACCAACCACACTACTCTGCTCCAAGCATTTGAGCATTTGTATACGCTTTCAGGAAAGGTGTTGTCCCTGCTCCGTTGGATTGCGAGCTTAAGGTTTTTAGACTGTATAAGGGACTGGATGAGGTGTTGGGGATCTTGTTCAAAGGGCGAGTGTTATTGCGGATTCAGTTACGTTTTTCCAATTGGAATGCCAACATAGAGGTGTTCAGGAGGGCTGTAAGGGTTGTGGCGTAGGGTGTGTTAGGTTGTGGGAGTTTGGAAAAGTTAAGGAGAAGTGCGTTGAGGTTTTTTACCATGGTTTATAAGAGCTGGATGGATGGGCAGTCGTGAAATAGGTGTGCGAAGATTTCAAGGGTGTCAAAAGTGATAGTGAAGGTCTAATTCAAAGATCGAGTAATTTAGCTATGGGGATTGCAAGGTTGTATTCAATGAGTTGGGGTGTTGTGGGGGTTCCCAGTATGCGGGGTTTGTAATATTGTTTTAAAGGAGAGAGAAGTGAGAGGTCAGCAAAGAAGGGGATGTTGACGGCGTCGTAACAACCAATCCCTGCGCCGAGTTTAAGGTGATAGGTCCGGTCCGGATGTCATAAATGCACACGTATGTACGAAGTAGGCACCATTGTCAAAAACAATAACAAAAGTACAAGATATTGGCTGATTAAAAACAGATTGTGTTGAAGTCATTTAGTATTATTGCCTCATATAGTTACACACAACCTTCTTTCCGGGCATTAGAATGCAACATGTGCCACATGTACAACTAATCAATAAACACTGGCAGTCTGTCTTGTTACAACGGGATGGGCTTTATCCAGAGCCCAGTCGTTACAGCGGTATTTTGAATGTACAGTGTCACATAAACATTTAAGATGCTTGCCTGATGTTGCGTATGTAGTGTGGCAGTACGGTGTTTTCTTCCGTTTGCGGGAACGCATTTCGATAATGCCGTCGTCCCGCATGGTTGACTTTGGGGTGGATGTGGCAACTGGTTGCATGGGTACTTCAGTAGGAACCACTGGAGTTGTGGCGATATCTTTTTTTACCACACCGGGATTTGAACCCAGGATGGGATACGAGTCGGGCGTCTGTTGTTTGGACGAACGAAGTTGCGCCGCATTTGCTGCTGCTTTTCGTTCATTGACATTTACCACAAAGTAGAAGTGTTTGCATGACCGGATGGTCGACATGATTGTCAGCATCAGTCGCACCAAGCTGCACTGATGAGACCTTATAGTCCGAAACAGTGGTCAACTGTTTACAGTTTACAGAATTTATAATATTGGCTCCAACTTGCTTTCTATTAGTTCTTTTTTTCAGCAGATGTTACGCGAAACTATTGTGAAGTCGTTGGTTGTGTTTTGTTATTCACACACCTGTATACCCAATCGTGTATGACTAGTGGGCATTTATCTGGTTTATTTCAAACCAAACCTAACATTTACAGATTATCAGCCATGACGACTCTTCATGTTTCAACTTTTGCAAACACAAATCTCCCGAAACTATTGTCATATGACGTAATACATTACTTTTATTACAGTTGCGATAACAAGGACATCTTCAATGCAATCAAAGTATGCGCCCTAAGAGTAAAGGAGTTTTGCAAAGGAATAATCCAATGTGTTGGAAAAACACAGTGTGACATCTGCCCCTCCTATTTCCAGTGTCCGAATTCAGTTTGCTGGAAACATTCGACTGTTTGTGATGGCGATCCTTGCAATGACTGTCCAGCTTTCCAACACTGGAATAATGGACATGGATTTAAATGTGTTCGGAATGGCAGGAATTGCAATCTTCCGCAGATGTTTCTATGGGACGGCATTGCCGATTGTGATGATAAATCTGA
The DNA here is from genome assembly GCF_947561715.1 of Ascidia mentula. NCBI lineage: Eukaryota > Metazoa > Chordata > Ascidiacea > Phlebobranchia > Ascidiidae > Ascidia > Ascidia mentula. The sequence continues at coordinate 14,627,960 of NC_138568.1, read as the reverse complement.
TTTGTGTTACAACTCGGAGAATGGAGATGTCAGGTATTTCGTTTTTGATAGTGTTTTACATATGCGTACTTGCCAGCACTGACCAAGACACCCCTCTCCCTCTGTGCTCCTGATCTTACACTATATCACGTTTTCTTTTCAACGCCATTTGATAGGTGTGTCTACGGGCGTCACTCTTCCTATTGCGGTGAAAACGAAATAAACAAAAACGGTTGCAAGCATAAATATATTTTTAGACAAATGAACTTTGCTATTTATATCAATGATCATAAATAGTAAAAATAACGGCGTTAACTGCTTGCTTGTGGTAAAAATTGCATCAATAAACAAATTTGTTATTGCAGAGATATTAGTACTTCTTCATCCCTTAACGAACAACTGTGTTTCCAATGTACAAATGACCCCATGATCATCCCAAGGTCAAGTGTTTGTAATGACGTCATAGATTGCCCTGATATGAGTGATGAATGTGGTTGTAATGGGAAATTCTCTCAGCAGTGCAGCAATAACAATAAAGGGTATTTCGGGTAGTTTTGAAAAGCCCTTTTATTTCGTTGATGCAAACTATCTATTAATTTTATTTAGTTCAAAACCACGTTGTAATTGTTTCGACAATAATGGTGTCTGTTATAACACAATGGATCCAGCTAACACATCCTGTAGCTCAAACAATAAAATCTGCAACAAGCTTGCTCATTGTCTGGGAAATTCCCCATGTGAGTACATCTGCCCCTCCCACTTTCAGTGTCCGAATTCAGTTTGTTGGAAACGTTCGACTGTTTGTGATGGCGATCCTTGCAATGACTGCCCAGCTTTCCAACACTGGAATAATGGACATGGATTCAAATGTGTTCGGAATGGCAGGATTTGCAATCTTCCGCAAATGTTTCTATGGGACGGCATTTCTGATTGTGATGATAAATCTGATTTGTGTTACACCGCGGAGAATGGAGATGCCAGGTATTTGTGAACTGCTGTGGTTGGTTAAAAATTCCTACAGGTTAAGACAAGACAGAATGGACTTGTGTCATTTACAGAGACATTCGAAGTTCTCAGACATTTAATCATCATTCATGTTTCCAATGTACAAATGACCCCATGATCATCTCAAGGTCAAGTGTGTGTGATGACGTCATCGACTGTCCCGATAAAAGTGACGAATGCTTTTGTCAACCTGGGAAAACCAATGGGTGTGGCAGTTTCCATTTGTAAGTGATAATCCATTAGTATATTCTTTGGATTGAATCCACTGACATCCATTGCGTCACCAGAAATCTATGACTTGCAAGAGTGTAAGGTGTGTTCATTGTCTGTAAATACTACATGACTTGCAAGAGTGTAAGGTGTGTTAAGTGTCTATAAATACTACATGAATTGTTTTCATTGGCATGACTCATAAACTAATGCAGGTGTTAAAGATGTGTTTCGCCGCTGCAGGTAAATACCCATTCCTTTACTGTCGAAGACCCTGATTGCAAAGTATTGTAGTCGAAAAAGTATTTAAATGCAAGTGATCGCATATCTGGGCACTACAAGCCAGCAACCTTTGTGACGTAACAGTGTTTCAATAATGGGTGAACTAGCATAGAAAATTTGCTTTATACCAAGTTGACAGTTTTATTTATTGGGTTGAAGTGGTTTTGCAGGGACCGCGGTTTGCAGAACGAAACACGCCGTGTATCTGACTCCTAAGACTATTAAAAACATCTGCCAAGAACTATCTTTGCGACCTTTTAATCAAAAAATGAAACGATCAAGAAACATACCTTAGATCAGTGCTTTTCAACCTTTTTAAAGACTATCCTCACTTTTCTATGGCACGAAAGTTTCATCCGCACATGAGGCCAAACGCATAAAATGTAACCAGGGCGTCGTTTGTTTACTGCGTGTCGAACATCTTGAGAAAAATTGTCGTGCTTGTCGCAAAAATGTCGTATCTGGTAACTAACGCATGAGAAAGACCAGGCCTTTTTCGATTACAGGATTCTTGTGCTTACATAAGTTTAGAATACAAGTTGAAATAACGACAAAACAATTAAAAACCTTGCATGTGGTTGGGTGCTATGTCTCTTTTAAAGTCCGATTGAACGAAAAATGACACGTGTTCGGTAACAATTTTGAAAACATGGTAAGTTTAGCGCGCTTATTCACCGAACGTTAAAGTAAGTGTTGGGTGGTTTTTGCATAGATTTTGTCCTATAATTTATTGTAGTTGCGTTTATTCAGTTGTTTAAACAGACAAATTGTTTTGGGGTGGGGATCCCGAACGATAATGCCATTAAGTTTTTAACACTACGTAACCGTTCCAGTTAAATACTGTTGTTTGATAAAGACTCGAAATAAAATTTCTCTCCAAATAATTGTTTGCGGTTTGAAATTAAACGACTTATACTGGCACCAACGTCTTCGAACCACTTTCGCCACCAGCATGTACGGCAAAAAACATTGTGAATAAAACTACATGTGAATAAAAAAATTGAACTACATGTGAATAATTCAACTACATGTGAATAAAAAAATTGTCCAATCTTCTAAAAGATCGATGTGAATGTTGCAAGATTGACGTGACCGATACATTAGGCTTAATTAAGTTATTATAGTAATTCAATTTATGAACTTTTGCAGATAACAATAGCGTTGGTCTGTTCTTGGTACTGCATACCAGTAACTCAACATTTATTCACGCCGCCCGTGTGAACAGTGGCGTCGCGTGTCGAACACTTAGAATTGTGAAAAAGACATAAATCGACACCCTGCATTTAACTAATACTAACCTCCAGGCGGCATGATAAATTGCCCTATCTTAAACGTTTCTGCTGTGTCATTATATCGTTTTGTGTCCTACAGTTGACCTAACAAAGGGCGTTTTAGATTCACCGTGTAATCAACATGTGTTGCAATGTGACTTGCGCCTGTGGAATTACTGCGCGCCTCAGTAAGAGTTAATTGCGTTCCTGGCGTTATTTGCCTGTTTTGGCTATAAAACCTGCGCACCGTTTTGTACGAATACATTCCAACTGTTTTTTTGACTCAAGAATACAGCAGCTCAGTTTCGAAATATAAACGAATGGAAACCTACCGACGATTCAAGGGGAAGGATTAGCGTTGCTTCTTGAAGTGAGTGTACGTAATCAAATATTGTCATCCGCACCACAAATTTTCATATCCGCACCAGTGCAGATGGTCCCACAGGTTGAAAAGCACTCCCTTAGATCAATACACGTAAGCACTCAATGCAACTTTCTCCCAACGATGTTTCTTAGCATGCGTGTAACTTGGGCCCCTTCGCTCATCGAGTTCTCTATATTCGTTCTCCCCCTTAGCTTAAAGGCCGTGTGGCGGTATTTATAATATCATCGAAATGAGAAAAATGCGAATATGGACGGACTTTTCAAAAAACGTGGATGTGATTATTAAAATCAAAACCGATTAGCACATTTGTTGGAGATTAACCCATCTGTCGATGTAGATTCCCAAACCAAAATTGTTTATTCCTTTCGTTATTGTTGGTATTTCTATGTTTGACGCAACACTCATAACAAAGGCTGCGCAGTAGCTCTACGCGTGCAGACCGCGTGGTTAGGTTTGCTTGTACTTGTGTTGTCAGTTGTTTTTTTTGTCATGTGCTTTAACCTGATTCTATTTGAATAAGGATTCTACTTGATAAGGCGTAGATAATGTTTACGTCTGATAACTGTGTTTATCTCTAAAAACTGTGTGACCTTTGGAAGTTTTGCCGGCATCTGATTGATGCAGCTTGTGAATGTGATTTTACAACGGGCAACCTGTGCCTGCTGATAGATCGGTCGCAAAACAGTTTGGTGAGTGTACCAGAATGTTTGCAAACCGTATGTACAATTGTGTTTCTCTTTGTTTATACATAGAAACCGTTCCTGTTCCGTTGGTGTTGTGCTGGTCATTTTCGTTGTATTGAATACAAATGTATGTTGTGTTCTGCGGGCTTGGCCACTACCTATGAGAACTGGGCCGCGTTTTCAAACACATTTGGGATAAAGGCCAAAACTGCTGTGTAGCGTGTAACGCCGGCGATCCGTTGAAAAAGCACGTTACAGTCGAAGAGAATAAAATATCCAGCTGCGCATGTACGGAATTTAAATACACAAAATAAACACAAAGAATAATAAAAAGTTTTGCTGCAGTTTTAATATGTTTGTCTGTTCCTCAGCTACCGTGTTTTGAATGCCAATTAGGATAAAGCGAAACTTTGGTATTGTTTATATTTCTTGACATACTATTGATGTTATGACAAGATGTTGTAACAAATTGCTTCAGTGAAGTGCAGCAGGTCTTTGGAGGTTAAACTGCTTTCGTAATTTTGGGTCAGTTCTGAGCTGTATTTCCTTGTATGGGGTTTACAAACGTTTGTTTAATTAGTACATGAGACACAAGCAAATATCATCTGCATACAATTTGCGTTTTTAATTATAAAATAAACGCGAAACATTCAAATATTTTTAGTTTTGATGAGGAAGTGAAGAACGACTGCTCAACAATAACAACAACCAATTACATACAGGGGAGGTGGAATTGTTGGGTAAGTGAGAATACATAACTTATTGTATTGTCGGAAATAAGTGGTTTAGATGTTTGTGTGCATTTGTAGGTTCTTACCAATACAATGTACTTACTCACTTGCTGGACAAACTCCAGTTTAAACAAACGTTTGCAACAATGTTTACGCAGTCGAACGTAGTTATTACACGAACTTGCTTTTGACTTACTTCGCCAAACGTGAATATTTGTTACCTTAATGGTTTGTTTTCTGTAGTTTTCTGAACTACTGTTGAACAAACCAACACTAAGAGACATGAACGAGTTACAACCAATGTTGTGGTTTTGCATTTCACTTGTTCGTTTCAAAGCGAACTTATCCACGAATCACAATGGAAATATTTATAATACGATGCTTCATTCTTATATGATAAAAGAACGTCACAATGCGCAGAAATTTACGCTAGGTAACTTACGTCACACTGCGCAATTACATGAATACCTGTGTCTCGAAGATGTTTGTGTTAGATACGGCAATGTCACCATTTATTCCAATTCAAACTTTTCCTGTCTGTGGGGCTATCGCGACCACTTTAAACACTGTTGCATGTAGAAAGATTATGTTGTACAGACATTGTTATATACCGGTGGGCAACATTCAGTGACATCATACACAATAACCACGCTACACCTGTTTCGTTGCTACAAAACACAGGGTTTAACTAATTTATGTAAAGCGCATTGCATTCGGCTGCTCTAGGGTGGATATGGATTCCGCCGCATCATGTTCTTTACACCTAACCACACAAGCACACCTCAACGTTTGCCACCAGATGAGAACTGCCAGTTTCCAAATTAATTATTTTTTTTTGTCGCCAGCTTTCTGGCCTATTAGCGCGTCCCACACCTACCACGTATACAAAACTACACATGCATATTGCAGTACATATTTATTTAGTCCAATTTCCATAGTCCCGTTATTCACCAATTACAGCTGTTACAGAAGCCAATATGACCAACTTAACTACAAATTTTTCTTTAATTTACTCCACATAGAAATTTAATGGAGTCGGCGACTGCTCTAGATTGGTCCGACGAGTGCCCAACAAATACAAAAGTGATCAACGAAAACATATTTTCATCACGATACGAGTTGATTGCAAACCCATTTCTACGTGCCATTGTGTGGATAATGGGGATGCTCGCCATTGCAGGAAATTTGGTAAATTGAACTAAGTTTGTTTTGTCTTGTTTGCACAATAAGAGCACGTGTTACATTCCTCCAATTTGTTTTGAGGTTGTCATGGTGATGGAAGGCAAAACGTTGGTGACGTCGGAATCACAATCTGCTGCATTTCGCACAAACCATCTGCTCGTTTTGAATCTATCGGTCTCCGATCTACTCATGGGAGTTTATCTGATCATGCTGGGCGCCACTGGTGTCAGGTACTCCGGAAATTATTGTGCCAATGACCTTATTTGGAGATCAAGCGGAAGTTGCACCACAATGGGGTTTTTGGTTTTGCTTTCAAGCGAAACATCGGTGTTTACAATTGTTCTGTTGACCATATTCCGACTTTATGCTGTAAAAAACGTAAGTGAAACAATTGTATTTGGTTAAGTCAACTTCGTAGATTCCAAGTCTGACATGAGAAACGAAAGTGAAACGAATATTGTAAAAATGTCGCAGTTTTTAAAGAGGCAACAATTTCCAGTCCGATGGGATTCGAACTGAAAACTACATTCCCAGTCCCTCGATTTGAAATAAACACAGAGCTTGCAAACTTGTTGTTTTTAATGAAAAAACGTTAAAGTTCTCTTTTGTTTCAGCCACTCGATGCATCCTTGAAACCGGAATTGAAAACTGTCATCCTTTCCATTATTCTCTCCTGGGCATTCTCGTTTGCAATTGCTTTTATTCCACTCACAACTCAACTTCAACATTTGTTTGAAACCAAAGCTTGGATGAATGAGAATCCGTTTTTTGACAATGTTGCAGTCGACTTTTCTAGTAAGATATTGTCGTAAATGTTCGTGGTGAAACCAGTTTCGCATGACACTATTGTTGCGTATACAGGCATGAATAACTTCATGGATCGATTTGTAGCTTTCCAACACAACTTTGCTAGCAACGATTCCCAAGTACTCAACACTGCCCTCATGCGAGTAAATGATGCTAATTCCTGGATTGATTTTATGGATATTCTAGAGCAGCGGTGCACAACCTGCGGCCGTACGGCCGCATGCGGCCGCGGACGCTATTTTTTGCGGCCGTGCACATTTATATCAAAATGGTGACGTCATAAAACATCAATAGTATATCGGTGAATTGTTATGTACGCATGTACAGTTGTCGAAAAGCTAAACAGTGGAATCGCTCAGTCATGTCGCTGAAACGTAAAAGGTTGTTAAAACAAGAGAAATTGGCGTTTAATCCCAAATGGGAAGTGAATTATTTTATGATGGAGACGTGAACCTAGCGTGCAAGAACAAGGCAGTCATTGAATAATTCGACATTTCATTACATTGTAACATACGTAATTTGGCAAATGTAAATAATAAATAGTGCACATTTTTCAGGTATGGAATCATTTCCATTCCTTTCTTATATTGCTCACGTCAACTTGTCGTAATTATCAGGGGTATATCGTTGAAAAAGCAGTATATTCAGTGGCGGCCGTTAGCACACAGTGGTGTGTGTGTTGCGGCCGGCAATAGTAAAAAAGGTTGTGCACCCCTGTTCTAGAGGATTACAATTACACTGAGTTATTTGATATTTCTGGATATTTGGGGTCTGTTTTTTATTCGTGCAAAATCTTCAATTTTATCACTTGAAAATTGTTTATGAGTAGATATTACAGCAGCAGCAGTGTTTGCTTCAGCAAACTGTATGTAACAACCAACGACAAGGCATGGCGTTATTCAATCGCCATCATTACTCTTAACTTCTTGGCCTTCATGTTTGTGGCAATTACGTATTTTTGGATTTACAAGAAGACAACTTCCAGTGCCAGGCAAGTGAACGAAAGACCAAGAGATAGAAGGGCGGCAACACAAAACAAAGGTAAGCACATTCGCATTTCCAGGCATATTATTCCGTTAATGCTGTTTGTTTCGACAGAAATGCAAAAGAAAATCCTTCGACTGATAATTACTGATTTTCTCTGCTGGGTTCCAATTTCCATCATGGCATTTATAAACTTCGGTGGAGTCCCTATGCCTCCAGTGATATATGCTCTGTCAGCAATTATCCTACTCCCCATAAACAGCTCTCTAAATCCCCTCATCTACTCCAACGCACCGAAACTGCTTTATAATAATGTCCGGGATGGCCTACGTGCCGTTTTCAGGAGTCAACCACAGGAAGAGCAACAGGAAAATGTGGTTGCTAACCGAGAAAACTTACCTGTGGTTGATGCAGAAACTTCTCTGTAAATAAACCTTAAAAACATCCCCTCAAAACCCCCTCCCACACACCTTGTACATAAACCTGTGTATCATGGATAACATGGATAGGCATGTTTTAGTGCAAGCAAGATGTTGTAAAATTGTTGGCAGGACAAACTCTCTGTGTAAATCACATTATAATTCACATTCTATCGTTAACATTGCATCAAATGTCCAGCAGCAAGATTTTTCGTTTGAAGGTTTTTTTTCATAACAATCAATTACTGTTTGGCATTCAATATCAACTGGTTCTTTGGCGGCTAATTTTAATTTTTACGAAAATTTATTCGTTTTTTTTAATGTTTGCTGATTTGTTATCAATAAACACACTGAAAAGAGGGTAAAAGTGCGTGTATTCTTGAACTTGTGAATTCTGATGAGGTACAAGTTCCAACCACACTTCATGAGTTTGTTGGGGAATTCCTCACCTGTTTGAGTTGGTTCATGTTTGAATTCTCGTCTGGTGTTCAACCGACTCCGTTGTGATGTTCGCCACCACAACGGAAAGTGGAGACCAAATGGCCGTAACAAAAATCTTTTTATAAGGATTACCTCTGAAACAAAGGTAGGTGGCATCCAAGATCAAACGAAGACATCTACAATGTGTGACAGCAACGAGTAATGTTGTTCCAATTTTAAGTCGTTTCGCAATCTTTCTGCTGCTACGTTCGCGGCCAACATTACCGGTACGTTGGTGAACAGGAAAACACATCGAACGAAACCATTACCTCTTCTTGCACACACAGGTCTTTTATCTGCGCAGCAAAACTTTTTGACGGTTTCATTCGTCCTTCCTCACCACGGGTGCCCAAAACTTGGCCACGTTCAGCAAGATTTTCTGTAAATGTGCTTCAAAGGGACACCAAGCTCGTGAATTTCCCGAAAGTCACATATATATTTATTTACTTTCAAACTATATCTGTCCCTGACTATTTTATTTACTTTCAACTCAACAACATGTCGCAGGCCACGTTTCAACTCGCAGTTCGTCTCATCGTATTCCAACATTGAGCTCCGCTGCAGCTCTATCTTAGGCGTCCAAAAAGGTACAACTATATGCAGCAGATGAGATGGCATATGACGTTTACCTTACCTGGGTAGGGTACCACTTACGTGGGTACAGGTTGTTATCCATTAAATAAAGGAACTTCCCCTAATTATGGAAAAATGACAAAAAAACGCAAGTTTCATCCAAAAATATGAATGGTTCCGTGAGCTGTCAAGTTTTGGCGAAAACTACTGAATATTTATTCTAAGCGGTTGAGCAACAAGCGGATGAGAATCAAAACCTTAAACAAAAAAGTGACGACATTTTATGTAAAAAAACAACGAAAGCTTAAATAACCTTGCAGTGTTCCTTGGACATAAAGTTTGTAAAACTCCACTAAAATTCATGATGATGTCTTCCCCTGATTTAGAGAAACATATTAATGCAAGATATAATCTCTTTGTATCAGGTATTGGTTGAAGGTGGTTGGAATCCTGCTCTCCTTCATCACTTGCTTCAGCACAGTACAAACCTCGAATCCCGTTGTGGTAAAAAAAGTTTTTAATGGTGGGAGTAAAACCAGAAACCTGAAATGGTTGCTTTGATAGATGGCCAATTTGTCAAAATTTCCTTGTTGATAATTTTGATAGGATTTGCTTATCTTGCATGCAAGCAAAGTGGAGCGAAAAATATCAATTCTGTGAACTGCAGACAGATGGCCACTTTTTCTTTTTACGGGAAAACTAATCTGCCACTACCAATATCACACAAAAATTTACACAAAGCAATGGAAACAGAAGTAATATAAACGATGGCAAAAAACGGAAAACACATGTCACGTAATAGTAAATGGAAAGAAAACTGTGGGAGAAGACTAAAGAGGTTCGGAAAAAAAAAATTAACAAATTAAAGAAAAAAAAAACACTTTTCCATGCCATCAAGCAAGATTTCGTGCAAGGGGTCAGGGTAATTTTGGAACACGAAGCAAACCTCCAAGTTCAGTCTCCTACACTTCCATCCAGTGATTATTATTTTCCTGGATTCACCCCGGTTGTCCTTGCTGCGCATTGCAACAATTACAGCATTCTAAAACTTCTCCTCGACAATGGATACAACTTGGAGGTAGGAGCAAGTCCTAAATCTGTTTAGATTACAAAGCACTCAAAGTGATGGGCACTTCTGCTCCAGTACAGCCAAGCTTGCAATGTCGTCTGTTACATTCTAAAATCTGTCCTTATTTTGGGTCCCTAAAAATGTGAACGTCTTTTCATCCATTTCATGTCCTTGTTTGTGATTTATTGTCCTTATTTTAGGCATTTCTAGGCTGCTTGGTTGCCTTATTTCCAACACGTTTTAGCCCAAACCATGTTAAATGCAACCATTTTTCGTTTCCGTCGTCATTACTCTATGTTGGAAATCAAAACATCCCTATTTGTGACACAACAGCACTGATTTCGGACTGGTTTGAGCCGAACATTACAAGACGTCAATTAACATGGGATTTATGCTTGATCGCAGGAAATGCTGACATCTGACGGGGTGTTCTGGGAATCAGCAAATGAAAAAAAAATTATGTGCCAAGCAAAATCAAGTCCAGCCTATATTACTGCACTCGCTGAGGTAAAGTGATAAATCTTGTCAAGTAAAATTTTGGTAGTTTTACTTGAAGTTAATGTGACGGCGACAAATTGACTCTTTATGCTACTAACACAGAAGTTTGGCTCTGATCCATTCCAACACTGCATGGATTTGATAACAACAATACGAAAAAATACCGAAATGGAACCCGCACACAGTCAGTTTTATGCCGAGTTAGAACGTGAAGTTGAAAGGTATATATGCGCTCTTTTAGATGAGGTAAGCTTCCGTTTGTTTGTAACGTAAAACTAATTTCAACTTCATGTAAAAATAATTTTACAACTGTTACGTTTACATGTTTACGTAACATGGACAATAGACATTTACACATATCATGAACATTGATCACAAATAACCAATTTACGTCATGAAAGTTCGGGACCTCTCAAATTCGACTTGTACTGCGGTAAACAGGGATGCACATTCGTTGGTCACTTCATCTCTTAATTTATGCTAGAATTTTGTATTTTTGTACATCTCGCACGCCATGCGCACGCGATATACAATAAGTTTACCTCGTGATCTCATGACTTGCTGTTTCGATTCAATATAATCGCGTATCCTTAATCTAATAAATGATAAAGTAACTTGGTATCAGGTTAGCAATTGAAAGCAGGTAAGGAAACACAACGGTTAGAACCCACGCGTGGCCTTGTTTCAAATGAATTAGTCAATAGGATTTCGTTATTTATGGTTAATTAATATTGTTAATACACAGCGTTAAGTTAACAACATTTGGCATATAGGTCGCAACATTGAAAAGTTTTTTGCGGTTTGAGAACTTTCCAGGAAAAGTTTTGGTCTTGTTCGTCTAGTGAGGGTGGGAGCGATTCTTTGCAGGAAAGACGTGACCAGGCGCAGAATTATGTTTCTGAAATCGAGCGTTTAAATAATGAACTGGCTTCTTTGAAAACTCATAATAATCAGCATTTACTCGCTTTGGAAAAATCTCGTTTAATGACGCGGGATATGGATGAACAGTTGCGCAATGATACTAAAGCGCATAAGGCGGCTCAAGTTGCTATGGATGCCTAGTTAAATGCAGTTTAAAATGTTGTTGTTATTTAAATGTTAAAGCGTCATTTAGATATTAAAATTGTAACCGGAACAAGTGCTTATCTCCGCAAGGAAATTCTTCTTGTACAGATTCGCTCGTCTAAAGGTCTGCTCTGCCTTTTTCAATATGAAGTCGCAAACCTGGACACATCAAAACCCATAGAAGAATTGGGAAAAGTTGTCAAAGTGTTTGACGACTTTGAAAGTCACCAGAATGGCCAAAGTGAACAGAGTGATAATGCGCACTCACGCAAAAAGATGCAACTTCTTAATCGTTCGATCGACATGCGGTTATTAAATTTTGTAACTCATAGCAATACACAGGTCTGTAATCAATTCCATTCAAATTTCATTGACAACTAAGTTCACAGATTTAGTGAGAAGTATCTTTTCTGAATGTTCCGCAAAAGTTTTAAGTGGAGAACCACCTTGTTCATTTGCACTGATGGGTTTGGGATCTTTGGCTCGATTTGAAGTGACGCCCTACTCTGATTTTGAAAGTATTATAGTAGAAAACCAAAGTGATTTAAACGAGTCAGATATGGAGTATTTTCGGAACTACGCAATGTTAGCCCAGCTTGTTGTAATCGGATTGGGGTAAACTATTCTTCCGTCAATGGCGATCAAGTCATTAAACGATTTTGAAAGGGAAGGAGGTGATTGGTTTGTGGATATGATCACAAATGCGGTATTTCATTTGACGGCCTTATTCCACACGCTTGTAAAAATCCTCTTGGCAGAATGCCAACTGAAAAGAAACCGTGGAACACAGAACTCATTCAAACAGTTGATAATATGTTGCGTTTTGTCGATGAGGATCTCGAGCTAAAGGAAGGATATCACTTGGCTGAAATAATTGTTCAGTCAATTTTTGTCGCGGGTGGAAATAGGGAAGGACAACCAGATGGTAAAAGCGTGGGAACAAAATTTCAAGATATTGTGTGGGAGAAGATTCATACCAAAATGAGGTTGCAAAGCTGCAAACAAAAAGCAGTTGAAGGCCTATTGGAAGACATTAGGGCATACAGTTTTCTTTCGTTAGAGCACGGCAAAGCTGTCAACGTGAAAAAGGATTTATATCGAGGTATCACAATTTTGCTACGTAGGTTGGCCATGCTGATGTCAGACCGGCCTCTTAGATCTTCCTACGACATTGTTCGTCAGTTTGCGGATTTCCGTGCAATCGACCAAAGTTTTTATCATGATCTTATGACTGCAGTCGCGATTGCAAATTACGCTAGATCTAAAACCTACTTCCAGAAAGGTGCGCAATGGGACACAGTAGCAGGAGGAATTTCTCTCACACGTTCGGATAATCAAACCTCCATCCTGGACACTTTGTCCATGCCTGCAATTCAACATTTGTATCGTGTAGGATTTGAGTTTCACGAATCGATACGTAATTGCAATATAATGAATGAAAAAGAACATTTTATACTGGAACGAAGTGGCAAAGAGTTTTCAGCGGGAAATTTACTGTTTCGTTTTGAGCAGTATGATAAAGCGATTAGACATTTTCAAGAAGAACTAAAAAATGCAGCAGAAGAGGATTATAATGATCTAAAGAAAAAATCTCAGACACACTTAATGCTTGGCAGATGCTACTATAGCTTGGGAACATTAGATAAAGCTTGCTTTCATATTGCAGAAGCTCAGCACTTTTGTCAAAGTGAAGGTTTTTCTCGAGGAAGAATATTGCTTTTTCGAGCTTTAGCTGAGAGAAAGTTGAAAGGAGTGGACACTGAACATTTATTGAAACAAGCCCAACAATGTTTTCAAGCATCTGGCAATGACCCTGAAATTGACAATGAATACTACATTCAATCATTTGCTTGTATGCTGCAACTAGTGTGCCAGGAAGATTCAGATTTGGTTCCGGAATTGATTGAAGTTATGGTTATGACCGGGGATCATTCGTTGAAAGAAGCCAAGCTTCCGTTTGTTGCTCTTCAGCAATACCGAAACGCACTCTACCAGATGGACAAATATTACAAAGACGAAAGACAAATAATACATTTTTTTATGTTATGGAATCTGTGGCCTTATGCGAAGGAAAAATGGGTCATTTTGATACGGCTGTTGATTTGTGGTGGGAACTATTGCAGAGATTGAAAACAATGTCTATCGATGAAACAATACATATTTCTGTTCAAAGGGAATATAATCCGCTATCATCAGTAAGGAAAAATATTTGTGAAATTAAGGCGGCTGTATATGGGGTAAAGAACCTTCACACTAGGATTAGTATTTGTGAGAAACTGGTTTGCTTCTTTGAAACATGGAATTTAAACGAAAAAAATCGTGTTCTGCGGGATAGGATTTTGGCAAATTTTTGTTCGATTTTGGGTAAACTGTATGAAGAAGCCAACTTGTACAGCAAGGCATACGTTACTTTTTTGAAAGAAAGGTTTATTTATGGTAAAATTTATCACAACTCTTCAATGCTGAACAAAGACTGCAAACGTTGTTGTCCAAAATTATTTTGTGACACAAATGGAATCGAAATTAATGACATTGACAAAGCTGCTGATGTAGTTTCCACCTTAAGACAATCAACGAAGTTTTGTGAGTTATTAACATCTGAAGATCTATTGGAACTCTTCATGAAAGTGTTGGAATTTTCAAACAAACTCTACGACAGAATTGAGTTTCATGACGTTCTCTTTAGTCTTTTAATCGAAACTCTAATGAAAAATGACAACAACATGTTTTCCATGTATGTTTTACAAATCATGTTGATGTCATTATGCAGGATCACATGTGTTCAAAATTACGACAAACTGCTCGAAGCAAGTTTATGTTTTGCTGTAAAACTCAGTGACCGTGATAACGCTTCTGTATCAGACAGAAAACTCAATTTAGCTGGTTTGATGGAAACATGCGGAAGATTTTGGAGAGAGCAAAACGTAACGATTTACGCAAAACTTGCGTATCAACATGGTCTGGGCTACCTTGAAACCTTGCATGAAATTTCAGTAACAACCACGTTTAGTAAATATAGCTCAGTACTTTTGGGAATTGCATTTGGATTGGAATATTTTGATATTTCATATGATCTTCGGATTCAAAAGAACATTCTGGTAAACCATTCCAGTTTCGTTCTTCCGCTCAATATCCGTTACACATATGTTTTTCTCCAACTTATTAGTCCACCTTGCGATGATATAGCTGAATGCCTATCCAGGATTTTATTCCAAATAAGTTTGTCACCTGCACTTGAAAGTTGGATAAAAGACGAGAGTGACATCGCAATCACCAGAGATGTTATTACCTTACTGATCAAAATAATATTTATGTTTCCACAAGAAAATGTACAAGAAGTTGATTTTGTTCCTTTGGGTGCAGCCCTGCAGAATTTATGCCGAAATCCTCTAGTTTCGTTTGCAATTGTTCCGAAAGTTGAAATTGCATTGGTAAGTAACATTTGCAAACAAATTGTATGTCACTCGAAATTAACTAATGAATAAATGGTGCATTGTAATGTGTTGTGGGAGTCAACTGAAATGCTGAATTTTATCCACTCTTTCTAAACAACCTTTTCACAATTAAACATTCATAGAGCTGTCTGGTAGATCTATATTTTCAGCATTACGCAGAAACCATTTTGGAATTTTCCTTATCTCTGTTTGCAATGTAAATGCCTTTGATCATATTTTCAGGCGTTTGTGTCATTTATGAAACACCGTGTAATGGTGCTGGACATTCTTTTGGCTATAGCGACGATGTACGCGAGTATGAAATTTTATGCCGATGCTGAGAGTTGCCTGACTTTTGCTTTATGGCGAATAATAGACGAAGAAGAATCTGAGGAGTCAAACGTCAACTGGCAAGTATTTCTGAAACTGAGCAAATTTGTAAGATTGGCTACGATTTTGGGCAACACGATACAAATGCTGTATACTAGTAAAAAATACATTACAAAAATCCAAACAGTCGTGAAGGGTCTAACATTGGGTATAGTAAAGATGAAAAATTATTTTCATTTTAGGAATAAAGCCTGGTGCTTAAAGAACCTCAGTGATTGCTGCATGAGACAGATGAAAACAGAGAAAGCCTGGCTCTATCTTGAACAGGCGATGGATTTTTGCCCCCACTTCGAACGATATCGAAAACTCATGCAAGAGTGCCAATCTTAACCTTGCAAGGAAGAAGCATGGCGTGACTTCTTGATAATTTTGACAGAATGCCTTGAACAAACGCTGAGAGCAATTACATGGAAAGAAAATCTTAATGATCACATTTACGATATACCTGAACGCATTTGCGATATCCGTTGCGAGGAAAATCCTTACAATGTACTTTATTGTTAAACACCTCATTCATTCTATAAAGTAGACAATGAGCCAATCTACTCAGATTAATGTTTTTGTGTGAATTTGTTCGGTTTTTTTTCCTTATTTTCTATGTTTTCACCTTCTAAATCACACACATATTTTTCTTTTTAGTTCTTTTTCTTTTTGTATGCTTGAGTTGTCGTGCCTACGTGGCAGATGTGTGGTGCGCTAATTGGTTCATTTAAACAACTATTATAACATCCGTCTGTCCGTGAGTTTTAAATGGAACCCAAGGGAGTGCTTCCCGGAACACTACGTTTCCGCGGAACCCTGGTTGATGAGCTCTGATGTAGACTCCTATTCAATCAACAAAATAACCGTGTGTATATTTAAATGATTTTTTTGCCATTTTACCTAAATATATTATTTTAACACGAAACTGATTTCTCCTAGTGCGATGTGCATATTATCGACTTTTCCATTTTTTTTTTGTTTATAGGTTACTTTCAGCTCATTTTAGCTTAGATTTAATAAATCTCCTGGGCCGCAAAACTAATTTTGAAACAAGTGCACAAAGTTTGAGAACCACAGGAATAAGACATCTGTCCATTGATCTAGTTACCTTTGATGACATATTTTTGTGTCCATGCCTTGTAATATGGTGACAAAATCATAATTGCTTGCTTTCAACTCATGCTGTATTCCAACGTATTGAACTGGCTTGTTGAGAAAAGAGTGAAAAGCTGGCATTTCCTTTGTGTAAGATTTCTGTGCGCGTAACTTTCCATGTGAAGAAATTTCACAACAATAGAAACGTCATAATGCATCTACCAAATGTATGATGCAAGGCTACTGCCAGCAGTCTTAATGTCTGCCACGTGTTAAACTTATCTGCGTGCAGTAAACTGTTTTGGTGGTTAAATATCTGTTGTGAATTGCAGTGAATTGACTCAAGTTGAAAAACTTAAATAGTGACTGCCTAACGTAAATTTACCTGAGTGCGATTCGACGTCGGTCCTTGTGCATCTTGTATTGGTGAGTTAAATATTGTCTGTCACGTTACATGTGTCACTGTTCGCTAATATATGTGTTTGTTTTGTTTAGTGAACGTGCGGTCAAACCCCTGTGACAAGGTTAGCTGGCTGTGGGGCCTGTTAAGTTAGCCGTCTTACACTTTGTGTGTTTATGCTGTTTGCAAGACTTTTCCAATAATCTTAAATATTTTTACTTGCTACAATGTAATACCATGAAGTAGTGTAAGTGGAGATTAGCATCATTGATGATTGTTGCCTTGGAGTGACAAGGTTTCTATAACTCATTCTGTGACCATCATAGCTCATCGTTTACAACAAAGGATCATGTAAACGCTTTCCATTCTGTCGCCTTATCTGTCGTAGTATGACATCACAGTCTTATATTAATGTGCAAAAACAGACAAGACTCAAATTCGACCGAATCCGAATACCTACACCCAATATTCGGCCGAATCCTTAATGTCCTCATAAGTTTACATCCTGGTGGTAAAAAAATCACACGCGTCGTTTTTATTTTCGCTGGAGAAAAATAAATTTGGTTCTGAGATATTTATGCGTAAATTTGCCAGTCTTTGCTTTGTATTTATACCATTATTGTGTATAAATCCCAGCGTCAATGCGCGATCGTTGCTTGAATTTAGGGTAAACCACGATTCGAGCCAATATTCGGAATCGGTCCATGGCATTCCTAGACACAAACAGCAGAATAATGTGATTGTTTGTGTGCAAAGTTCTAAACGAGTTATCTTGTTTTAATGTTATGTCATTTTCTTAAAAATACATTGACAAAAGAGAAAAGGTAAAATTATGTTTTTTTTCGTATCTATTTCTAAGATTGCCCTTTTTTCGCCCCACAATGCTTGGGCTCTATGAGGCGAATAATTCGATATTTTGTAGGTTTACGAAAAAATATCTTCGAAAAAAAAGCACACTTGTTTTTTTATGGCGTGGAAACTGTTGACATAACAGGTTTTCCTAACGCACACAGTCGTTGAACATATCACACAACTCGACGAAGGGCACGTCACCAGTAACATGACAATATGACATTTTTTCATAATTTGTATCAGTAATTATCAACTCATTGCAGCTGTTACGCTTCTTAAACAAACGCTTTTCAAGGTCCTCAGGACGCTGCATTAACGGCTAACCACAAGCCTGTTCCAGCACAACGGTTGAACAATTAAATTCAATCTTGTTCATAAAACTTTAAAATAGCATCAGACGAATAACAATCTACAAAACAGTGTGTCAGTCCTCTCCTTTTTATAGTCCTGCGTTAGTCCCGTCTCTATATTTTATATCACCAGCCATTGTCCCAACGGTGCCACGTGAGAGGAAGGGAGCTAGCGCTGCGATATATAATCGAGACAATTACGTGAATAAAAATATAAATTAACACGAAACATTTAACTAAACAGGTGAAAGAATAAGAGGTGAAAAAGAACGTGGCGTAAAAGAATACGAGATACAATGAAAACGTGAAACTTGGAAAGAAAACGTGAACAAGCGATCGCAAGTTCTTTTGCGCTACACAGCTTACAGAAATATGGATAGAAAGTGCATTAACTTAAGTTTTATGGCTTGCAGCAAATTGAGTATGTTTTGGTATAAGTTTTGGGTTTCATCTAGTGTGAATGTACTTCATATGTTATGTAGCTGCCCCAACACACTACAAAGAACGGCTATGCTTGTATAATTTATTAATAACAACTACAGGCGAAGTGTATATAGACTTGGTATATAAATTTTGTAGCTCGATGAAGTTTGCGACGCCCCAACTAAATTATAACAACGCAATTATGACAGTTAAGATGATCAAAAAAGGATACTTTATCTCCGTGTTTGCCATACTGTAGCAACTAGCATTAAGTTATCTAATAGGTTATAGTTGAATAAAATCTAATAATGCCAGACTCAACCCCCCATATAGCCCGCTATAACGCCTGTCCTACATACTTCTTCGGATGATTGATGGATTTACGTTGGGATTTCGAGTCGGGTTCAGGTTTAGATTGACGTCGACAAATATTTAGAAATTAATAGCATGACACGGTGGACTACAAATCAACAATGAGCATCTGGTTTTATTAACTGTAATATGCGCAGGTGGTCCGAATGGCAAATTGATTGGGAGATACCGACTGACTTGAGGCGCTTATAAGTCCAACTTTTTCAGGCAATTTTTTTTATTTTATTTTTTAATAAAAAAAGTAATCACTTTAAGTGTTAAACTCTCGATGAAAAAAGTTCTCTGTCTCCATAAACACACATGCATATGTATTTTAATCCAACAATTTCTTCTCGCAAACGCCGGCCAGCTAACCTCGTCACAGGGGTTTGACCGCACCAACAGCAAAGAACAGTATCCTTTTATTCAGGTAAATGTACGTTATTCAGTCACTATTCAAGTTACCAATTTGAGACAATTCACTGCAATTCACAACAGATATTTACACAAAAAAAACAATTTACTGCACGCGGACAAGTTCAACACGTGGCAGATATTAAGACTGCTGGCACTAGCCTTGCATCATACATTTGGAAGGCATTATGACGTTTCTATTGTTGTGAAATTTTTTCATGTAGAAAAGCACGCACACAGAAATCTTACAGCCAAGCAGTGGTAAAACCTCCATTTTTGCTTGTACTTTTTGAGACAGGCACCAAACGCACGGTCACAGTAGCATGCTTGAACGCCCAGCGACGTTTTTCCAGCTACAAAAAATTGAAAAAAACAAAAACAATTCATCTCCGTCAAAGTAATGTTAACAATTTTTTTTCAAGCGGATTTACAACAAGTGACTTTGCGGTTTGTGCAGGTTGCCGTGTATTTCACGTTATACGACAAAGTTGCAATACGTAACTGCATACGCCGCCTTGTTAAAATATTATCTCATCCCTATCATGTGGTGGTATTTCACCCACTGGCGGAGTTTTAAACCAAACGTATAGTTTAACGGGAAATTGTATTAATACTGCATTCGAATGACCAGAAGCCAAAATCAATGGGAATATAGTTTTTTTTTAGTGAAATGTTAGGATGTTACACATGGCGGTTACACAGGTTGCTCATGTTTTCAAAATGTTGAACTGTTATATTCGGTATAGTTATCTTTTGCATCATCTACTGTTTAACTTTAAAAATGGCTTTATGTGATATGATGATACTATTTATTCCAATTTGCAGTTTATGAACACAGTAAGCAAACAAATAAACTCAAACAAAAACGATAAAAAACTAAATGCCTACGCGGCTCCACTTTATTCAAATAGAATAAGCTTATCTCAGCCAAGACGGCAATAACGTAAGATGAACCAGATTACAAAAGATACAATTACAAACTTTACAAGCTCGCACAACCCAAACACGAGAGAAGTTTACACCCATGAATTTGTAGGATTTATGCTACGTTTACTCAGTGATAACACAAAACCCAACTATAACTCCAAAAAGACTCCAATACTGTGCAATTAGTAATTACTGGGTTGTATTAAAATTAGTAAGGCATTCGAGTACTCACAATAAAAGATGCAATTTCAATGATGCAGTTCCAGTAAATCCAATGATGGCAATGAGACAGTACAAATGTTCAGTATTACGTTTCCAAAACTGTCTGGCTTTACAGCCCAAGCGGTCAATTATACCGACTAACTTTCAGGCGTGTTGACCGGGTAAAAATGTCATAAAACAAACGTAGATTACATAAAAATCATAAGGCCGGAAAAGTCCGGTGTTACGAAGCTGATCAAGATGAATTTCTCTCACGTGCGAGAGCGGCTTATCAGGTTAATAACGCACGAAAATCTTGACAAGGCGAATTAAAGAGTGACGTGCGTTAAAGAACGAATGTGGGTTAAACAAACAAAAGCGATAACATACAATTTTCGTTATTTTCTACAAATTCGCCAAGCAAACCCACATAAATCCTACTCTGTTCTGTCCGTTTCAGATACATTGAAGAAAAATACTTTTTGCGTCAAAAATTAATAACGCTAGGATGGTATTGATTAGAAACCTGTGTAATGCTATGTGTTAGAAAATGTAATAACCGCATGTCGATGCTATGCTAAATCCAACGATTACTTACTCCAACCCGACCGTCGCCCGTCACTCTTTTAAACCGCCAAGCCATATGCATGGGCGTCACGTACTTTCGCCGATAATATTCGCTATAGCTTCCACTGTGTCCGCGATAGGTAACTTTGTTAAACGTTTGGGTAGTCACGCTATACTTTGCACTGTGTCCGCGATAGGTAACTTGGTTAAACGTTAGGGTAGTTAACAGGAAAAAAGCTGTGTGTGCACGCTAAAAGTTTTTTTTGTGTAACGCCACAGATACAGGTTGAAACCATTTGATCGCTGTTTACTAGGAGTCAATATTATGTGCTCTGTGACTATACGTTCGGTTTGTGCAAGACAGGCTGCCTCGAAGCAAAGTGTTTATGTTTTGTTGCAACTTTTTCATAAATCTCTTTTTCTCTTTTTAGTAGGTCTTCTGATGTTATTTGTTTGTGTCAACTATAAGGTTTCACGCAATTGCACATCACTCGTGTGCCGTTACAGTAAATGCATATAAGTTACACATATATATATATTTGTCATATATGATGTAAAATATGTGTTTATGGTTTAGATTTCGTGTCATTACGTCACAATGCTGCTGGTAAAGATTGGCTAAAAATGTATTTGTTTAGCTAACAGTTTTTTAATAAAACAAGTGTAGCGGTAAATCCTTTTTTGGGAAAAGCTATGCGTTTAGGTAAAGGAGAAAAAGCCGAGGAATATTAGTATCAAGCACCCAAAAACAAAAATGCATAAATAGGCGAAAAAAAACGTCTGAAATTAACTGCAACTAGTGCGTCTGTTGATCCACCTACTAAGTCGTTCAGAATACCGTTTTAATAATACACTGACCCATTGATTACCGTATTGTGTTTGCAGATTAGCAAAAGAATTTCAAATTACTAAAATTCAAAAGACAAAGGGAGCAAAGTAGAATGTCTTACCCAAGTTCTCCCCCACAGATAGAAATCCATACACCGCCTATTTCAGGTTTGTTTGTTTGCTTGATAAAACAGTACAGTATATAACGTGCGAGGAATTCGGGATCTGCCGAATACGAGTACTTGCTGCCAATTTTCAGTCCAACCCTGACCGAATCCGAATCCAAATATTTGATGAAGTTGTAGTTCACACTTTACCGCATTTCAACGAAGCTATTTAATTGCCTTTTTTCGCCGCGTTTCTCTTTTGTTGGTGCCATGTGGACTTGTGGACTCGTGGAGTCATTCTTAACTTTGGCAATGCAATAAAGTAGTACAACGGTTTAAAGTCATGTATTTACATATTGGTCTTCAAAATGCACACGTACAGTTTCTATTTTCACGAACCGATATAAATATATTATAATGTCGATATTCGTGCGCTACTTTACCATGTTTTCGTTTGTTTCGTACTATTCAACTTTCGTGCGCAAATTCCAACGGCGAGGATGTCTTGTCAACAATAGAAGATCAAAGATAGACGATGGTTCCAAAGAGAATAGAATCGAGCCCAATTACCAGGCGCACATGACTATTTATACTTGGGCTATCGAAGGCTTATTGGTTGGCTTAGTCATGTGCCGCTATACATCACTTGGGTTATTATAATACAAGAACAAATGTGCAGTGTGACATGCATGGGCAAACATTTTATGTGGTTGAATGAATCACTTTAACTGAAGACAAATGGTTCACGAAGGCGATATTGCGTTATGTTGCGCAAGAGCAAGGTGCTGCTGCAAAGGGCATGGCATCACGATGTGTGAAGTTATTGCTGGGCCGATGTTATCACCGCATAACTTACTGCTTTAAAACTAGTGATGCACCGAAACAGCATTTTTTTTTTATTCTGCCGAAACCGAATATTCGGTAAAAGTTGCCGAAGGCAAACTCGGACCCGAATAGATTCGCCGAATATGAGCACTGATTTCAGATTCGTACGAACCCGAATGTTGCGCAAGATTCGTATGCGAATAAAGCATAATAGGCTATAGTTGTGTGATACAACCGCCAAAGTTTTTGTCTTTTTCGCATGACCAATAACGGTATCACACACCACTTATAATGCTACTAGAAAATAATGCTACTGGTGTAGTCGTTTTTGCTATTGGTTTGTCACAACGATTGAACAAAACGTGACGAAAATGCCGTTGCGATTGTAGCAAAATCCTGGTCTAACATCGTATTGCAGTTCTGGGCGCTGCTCGTATAGCACGGGTTTTCGTCACCAAAATACAGAAGCGCATTTGAAAACAAAAGAACGGAAGTCCTGTGTTGTTCAACATTATATTTGGTCAATCATGACATATCGGCTTTATTACGTTATGTCAATGAAAGTATCGTATTTCCTAAATACTAGACTGTTCGTCTGAGATATAGTATAGACTCGGTTGTTGGTTTCCAAAAGTTTATTAAACTTTGCAGAAAACAACTGTATGCAATTTATTTGTCGTATGATATCAAAACAATAGTTGGTGAAGCAACATACTTGCGCACGTGATGCAAACGACCAATTGGCGTCACACTTACACACGAATATATTTGGATTTGCGCGAACCCGAATCTTTGTCCATTTGGCACATCCCTATTCTCATCCTATCATACAACCTTTTATTGGCAGTTAAAGAATGCCATACCAACTTCTTAAAGTTGATTTCGATGACAATTACAAAATAAAACACACTATAGTACAGTTTCAACAATGATTCTAAACTTTGCGTATCAGTGTTGCGTGCAGTAAAAAAATTTTGGTTTCGGCCGAATTTTAAACAAATATTCGGCCGAAACCGAATAATTAAAAAACCTTGGTTTCGGCCGAATAAATTCGCCAAACCGAACTTTCGGTGCATCCCTATTTAAAACCTAAAAATAGCCTCCAAAACAAGTAGCACTCTACGTCGGGTTTTCTGACCTGGCTGGCTGTGTTCTTTAATCTTGTTTCATACCTAAAGAAGCTGTTAACACGTTATATACTTTCCACAACCACCGCACAACTCGCCGCTTTGAAAGCTGTCACTGCAACAGCAAGACTTTCAGCAAATATAACTAAACTAACAAGCTGCAGTTCACGTCAGGTTTTCCAACCTGGCTGTGTTCCGGTGTCACACCTAAAGAAGCTATTATTAACAGCTCACATATACTTTCCACAATCACCGCACAACTCGCCGCTTTAAGAGCTGTCACAGCCACAGCAAGACTTTTGGCAAACATAGTTAAAACAACAAGCTGCAGTTCACGTCAGGTTTTCCAACCTGGCTGTGTTCCGGTGTCACACCTAAAGAAGCTATTAACAGCTCACATATACTTTCCACAATCACCGCACAACTCGCCGCTTTAAGAGCTGTCACAGCCACAGCAAGCATAGTTAAACAAACCAGGTCAGAAATCTGTGTGCCTGCTAGTCTACCAGCTAGCACTGTGCCACATCAACAGCTGCACTGATGAGACCTTACAGGTCGAAACAGTGCATGTATACACCCTGTCTGCAGCTCTAATTGATTATTATGGCTCTTTTGCGCATATAATATGATTTGGGTGAAAGCCGAGATGATAGCGCTATTGGGTCCCAAACAGTTGTTTTGGCCATAGTGCGCTCCACGTGGTTCGTCTGTGTTGATTGGTACCTAGTTTGGTACCCAACATATCGACGATTGACCGAAAGGTACCACAAAGTGGAAATCTGTGTGTGATGCTCCACTGTTGACACAACCCTGAAGAAGTCTCGCCGGATAGCAGACGAAACGTTGGTTTCCAATAAACACTTTAGAAACTAAGTGCCAGAAGAGCAATTCTGATTAATTAGTATGCCTGGCAACAAAAATAGCAACAATTTTATTATTTGTGTTGTGGTCTTGATGACAGGGAATTTCACATTTTAGGGTACAAGCAAACAAAAGGTTCCAATTTTAAAATAGTAAATGGTAACATAGTGATACGTTACTTTTCTCAGAAAAAAACTTGTAAACTGCCCGTACCCCCAACATTTTTGGCGTCCCAATTAAGCCAGAAAGTGACTTGCTACGCAAACGCAATGGAGCGAATTTAAGTTGTAACAAGCAGTTGTGATGTATCTATGTAGTCTACATGGGGTGACATAACTAACGTCACCCCATGTAGACTACATAGGGTGTCATAACAATACAATGTAATTACGACGCAAATATGTCCTAACCCATCAATAACACCCGAGATTTTTGCAGGTGGGCGTTATATAAGGCTGCACGATAGTTTTTGACAGTATCAGATTTTGTACACTTAACCTATTAAACATAAACACAATGTTCATTGCACGGACTAAAGTTAAAGTTTGCATTTTGTGATTTTCGTTAACCCGCACACAACTTCTAAATTCTTTGAAGTTGCTTGCTTGTCATGTGTTCGTAACGCGCGTTGGGCGATGCGGTTCACTAAACACCAAGCTAGCGGAAATAATACGGTAAAGTAGTTGTGCCCGCCAAACATTTTTTCAGATACAGGGTGAAACCATTTAGATCTCTGTTCACTAAGAGTCAGTATTATGTGCTCTGTGATCATGCAGTAGGTTTGCGCAATATAGATTGCATCGAAGCACAGTTTTATTGTTTAGTTGTAAACTTTTTGTAAATATATCACTTTAGTTGGTATTTTAACGTTATTTGTTTGTGTGAACTATGAAGCCGCACACAACTGCACATCACTCATATATGATGTACAGTGTGTATTTGTGATACCGACTTCGCGTCATTACGTCACAATGCTACAGGTTAAAATTGGCTGAAAATGCATTTGGTTTAGCAGAGAGTTTTTTATAAAACGGGTGTAGCTGTAAAACGTTTAGAAGAAAAAAATGGAGGAATATAAGTACTAAGCACCCAAAATTAATCCTAATCCTAAGGTAGTTTTACGAACATTTAAAAAAACTTTCCTCAGTGTAATAAATCCCCAACAAACGTTAACCGCGGCGCTACATGCATTTATTTACGAACTCCTATCCAGAAAAATGTATATTCAGCCAATCTTTACTTGGAGCCTTGTGACGTCAGACACGTTGATGACGCGTGGTCGGAATAATAAGTACATACATACATATTACTAATCCCACATGTTTCGGGCTTGACATAAAATGAGAGACGGATACTACTTTTTATATTGTTGACCCATCTACAAATTCGTAATGGATACCGTTATAACAATATATACCCATTTATTACCGTACTGTGTTTACAGATTTGCAAATCAATTATAAATTCCTGATTACTTTTACAAATAAAGGGGACAAAGTCGAATGTCTTACCAAATATCTCCTCCGAAAAGAATCCCACCCCGAACACCGTCCATTTCAGGTTTGCTTGTTTGTTTGACAAAGTATACACCATATGACGTGTTAGGAAAAAGGGTTGTGACGACACAGAAAATATTCGGATTCTGCCAAACACGAATACTTGCTGCCAATATTTAGTCAAACACGGACCGAATCCGAATGTTGGATGACGTCATTGGTCTCCAAAAAGCGCACAGACTGTTTGTATTTTCGTGTATAGAGGTAGTTATATTCTAATGTCGTTATTCGTGAGGTAAATTATCCAGCGCTGGTTTCGTGCAATTCTATATTCGTGCGCAAGTTCTGAAAATTTCCAAGTTCAGTTGTAGTAATTTGAGTAAAAAATATTGAATTTAAAGTTTGCTGACAATATTTGGATCTAGTGACAATGTTCGTATTCAGTCACATAATGAAAAATACCAACCGAATATTCGGTTTCGGTCCGGCACATCGCTATTAAGAATATGGTTAGTCTTTAAGAATGTGTTATCCGTTATTACTATTTGCCCTATGAATTATTTATTCTCAATTGTTAAACCACGTTAGTATTTCAAGGAATTTACTTTCTTCACTAAGTCATTCGGCATGGCGCAATAGTCCTCACAAATACGCTAATTGATATTCCTTAAAAGAAATTGAAAGACCGTTTAACTTCTACTTTTTTTTGCCAACGTATAGATATAGAAAGTGGTTCCGGTCAAGATGAAGATGATGTACCCATTTTGGACGACAAGTAAGTTAAAAAAAATATTTCTTTTTCGTGAGCTTAGCTAAAATCTTGTTCAGCAGGTCAAACTTTCTACCGAGAATAAGATTTAAGCGCTTGACTGATCACCAGTCATGCGTGAAGTGTTGCGCAGTAACAAAAATAACAACTTGGGGTCTTTATGTTGATCAGGTGGATTTTATTTTCGTAACATTGCAGGAATAATTTACGTTTCATTAGCGGAACCTTGGCGTATTTTTGCATGTAGTATATCGTGTCAAAATTCGGAGATAGTTTTTGTTGGTCATGATGTAATTGGTATTGTTATATTACAGTAAAAGTCGATTATTCTCATGTTTACTAGATAGATATAGTTCGTTGCAGAGTGGTTCATCAATAAATAGTCGTTTTTTGTCTGGTATTCTACTTTATTTACTATTGTTCTGTTGTTGCAACATTGCTGCAAAACTGTGGATTCTGCTCCTACAAACCAAACAAAGAATTTAGCGGATTTTCGTTTCATTATATTGTGTTGCAAGAAAATGTGGACATGGCTTATTGGCTGCCACAACCTACAGAGCTTCACATAGTTGCAAATGGCAACGACCGCTTGTAAACGCCGACCAGAAAACAGGAAAAAATTCCCTTCTCACAAGCTAAACTTTCTCCTTTCAACAATTTTAGTATTTGTGTCTTGATGACAGAAATTCTTACATTTTTGGGGACAAGTAAACAAAAGATTCGAACTTTAAAATAATATTTGTGTATAAGCTGCAATCATTGTTTAAAATAATAAATGGTAACATAGTGATTCGTTACTTTTCTCAGAAAAAACTTGCCCGCACCCGAACATTTTTGTCAAGTTCCAATTAGACCAGAAAGTGCGATTTGCTACCCAAACGCAATGGAGCGAATTTAGATTGTAACAAGCAATTGTGATGTAACTATGTAGTCTACAAAGGGTTACGTAACTGACGTCACCATGTGATACTGACGTCACCATGTGGTCATTCGGGTGAATAAAATGTAATTATGACGCAAATATATTCTAATCCATTAATAACACCCGAGAATCTTGCAGGTGGGCGTTATATAAAGTAAAGCGATAATTCTTACAGTATCAGATTTTATGCACCTAACCTATTAAACATAAACATAATGTTCATTGCACGGACAAAAGTTAAAGTTTGCATTTTATGTTTTTTTTTAACCCGGACACAACTTCTAATTTCTTTGGTGTTGCTTGCTTGTCATGTGTTCGTAACGCGCGTTAGGCGATACGGTTCACTAAAAACCAAGCTAGCGGAATAAATACGGTAAAGCAGTTGTACCCGCCAAACATTTTTTCAGATACAGGGTGAAACCATTTTGATCTCTGTTCACTAAGAGTCAGTATTAAGTGCTCTGTGATCATGCAGTAGGTTTGCGCAATACCGACTGTATCGAAGCACAGCTTTTGTGTTTAGTTGTGAACTTTTGTAAATTTTTCGCTTTAGTTGGTATTTTAAGGTTATTTGTTTGTGTAAACTATGAAGCCGCACACAACTGCACATCTTTTATATATGATTTACAGTGTGTATTTGTGATACCGACTTCGCGTCATTACCTCACAATGCTGTAGGTAAAGATTGGCTGAAAATGCATTGGCTTAGCTGGAAGTTTTTTAATAAAACTAGTGTAAATGTAAAACTTTTAGGAGAAACAAATTTGCCTTTAGGTAAAGCAGAAATTGTGGAGGAATATAAGTACTAAGCACCCAAAATCAATCCTAATCCTAAGGTAGTTTTACGAACATTCAAAAGAACTTTCCTCAGTGTAGTAATTCCCCCAACAAAGGTTAACCGCTGCGCTACATGCATTTATTTACGAACTCCTATCCAGAACAATGTATATTCAGCCAATCTTTACTTGGAGCCTTGTGACGTCAGACACGTTGATGACGCGTGGTCGGAATAATAAGTACATACATACATATTACTAATCCCACATGTTTCGGGCATGACATAAAATGAGAGACGGATACTACGTTTTATATTGTTGACCCATCTACAAATTCGTAATGGATACCGTTTAAACAATATATACCCATTTATTACCGTACTGTGTTTACAGAGTGGCAAATCAATTATAAATTCCTGATTACTTTTACAAATAAAGGAGACAACGTCGAATGTCTTACCAAAGATCTCCCCCGAAAAGAATCCCACCCCGAACACCGTCCATTTCAGGTTTGCTTGTTTGTTTGACAAAGTATACACCATATGACGTGTTAGGAAAAAGGGTTGTGACGACACAGAAAATATTCGGATTCTGCCAAACACGAATACTTGCTGCCAATATTTAGTCAAACACGGACCGAATCCGAATGTTGGATGACGTCATTGGTCTCCAAAAAGCGCACAGACTGTTTGTATTTTCGTGTAAAGAGGTAGTTATATTCTAATGTCGTTATTCGTGAGGTAAATTATCCAGCACTGGTTTCGTGCAATTCTATATTCGTGCGCAAGTTATGAAAATTTCCAAGTTCAGTTGTAGTAATTTGAGTGAAAAATATTGAATTTAAAGTTTGCTGACAATATTTGGATCTAGTGACAATGTTCGTATTCAGTCACATAATGAAAAATACCAACCGAATATTCGGTTTCGGTCCGGCACATCGCTATTAAGAATATGGTTAGTCTTTAAGAATGTGTTATCCGTTATTACTATTTGCCCTATGAATTATTTATTCTCCATTGTTAAACCACGTTAGTATTTCAAGGAATTTACTTTCTTCACTAAGTCATTCGGCATGGCGCAATAGTCCTCACAAATACGCTAATTGATATTCCTTAAAAGAAATTGAAAGACCGTTTAACTTCTACTTTTTTTTGCCAACGTATAGATATAGAAAGTGGTTCCGGTCAAGATGAAGATGATGTACCCATTTTGGACGACAAGTAAGTTAAAAAAAATATTTATTTTTCGTGAGCTTAGCTAAAATCTTGTTCAGAAGGTCAAACTTTCTACCGAGAATAAGATTTAAGCGCTTGACTGATCACCAGTCATGCGTGAAGTGTTGCGCTGTAACATAAATAACAACTTGGGGTCTTTATGTTGATCTGGTGGATTTTATTTTCGTAACATTGCAGGAATAATTTACGTTTCATTAGCGGAGCCTTGGCGTATTTTTGCATGTAGTATATCGTGTCAAAATTCGGAGATAGTTTTTCTTGGTCATGATGTAATTGGTATTGTTATATTACAGTAAAAGTCGATTATTCTCATGTTGACTAGATAGATATAGTTCGTTGCAGAGTGGTTAATCAATAAATAATCGTTTTTTGTCTGGTATTCTACTTTATTTACTATTGTTCTATTGTTGCAACATTGCTGCAAAACTGTGGATTCTGTTCCTACAAACCAAACAAAGAATTTAGCGGATTTTCGTTTCATTATATTGTGTTGCAAGAAAATGTGGACATGGCTTATTGGCTGCCGCAACCTACAGAGCTTCACATAGTTGCAAATGGCAACGACCGCTTGTAAACGCCGACCAGAAAACAGGAAAAAATTCCCTTCTCACAAGCTAAACTTTCTCCTTTCAACAATTTTAGTATTTGTGTCTTGATGACAGAAATTCTTACATTTTTGGGGACAAGTAAACAAAAGATTCGAACTTTAAAATAATAAATGGTTACATAGTGATTCGTTACTTTTCTCAGAAAAAACTTGCCCGCACCCGAACATTTTTGTCAAGTTCCAATTAGACCAGAAAGTGATTTGCTACCCAAACGCAATGGAGCGAATTTAGATTGTAACAAGCAATTGTGATGTAACTATGTAGTCTACAAAGGGTTACGTAACTGACGTCACCATGTGATACTGACGTCACCATGTGGTCATTCGGGTGAATAAAATGTAATTATGACGCAAATATATCCTAATCCATTAATAACACCCGAGAATCTTGCAGGTGGGCGTTATATAAAGTAAGGCGATAATTCTGGCAGTATCAGATTTTATGCACCTAACCTATTAAACATAAACATAATGTTCATTGCACGGACAAAAGTTAAAGTTTGCATTTTATGTTTTTTTTAACCCGGACACAACTTCTAATTTCTTTGGTGTTGCTTGCTTGTCATGTGTTCGTAACACGCGTTAGGCGATACGGTTCACTAAAAACCAAGCTAGCGGAATAAATACGGTAAAGCAGTTGTGCCCGCCAAACATTTTTTCAGATACAGGGTGAAACCATTTTGATCTCTGTTCACTAAGAGTCAGTATTAAGTGCTCTGTGATCATGCAGTAGGTTTGCGCAATACCGACTGTATCGAAGCACAGCTTTTGTGTTTAGTTGTGAACTTTTGTAAATTTTTCGCTTTAGTTGGTATTTTAAGGTTATTTGTTTGTGTAAACTATGAAGCTGCACACAACTGCACATCTTTTATATATGATTTACAGTGTGTATTTGTGATACCGACTTTGCGTCATCACGTCACAATGCTGCAGGTAAAGATTGGCTGAAAATGCATTGGCTTAGCTGGAAGTTTTTTAATAAAACTAGTGTAAATGTAAAACTTTTAGGAGAAACAAATTTGCCTTTAGGTAAAGCAGAAATTGTGGAGGAATATAAGTACTAAGCACCCAAAATCAATCCTAATCCTAAGGTAGTTTTACGAACATTCAAAAGAACTTTCCTCAGTGTAGTAATTCCCCCAACAAAGGTTAACCGCTGCGCTACATGCATTTATTTAAGAACTCCTATCCAGAAAAATGTATATTCAGCCAATCTTTACTTGCAGCATTGTGACGTCAGACACGTTAATGACGCGTGGTCGGAATAATAAGTACATACATACATGCATACATATTAATAATCCCACATGTTTCGGGCTTGATACAAAATGAGAGACGGATACTACGTTTTATATTGTTGACCCATCTACAAATTCGTAATGGATACCGTTTTAACAATACCCATTTATTACCGTACTGTGTTTACAGATTTGCAAATCAATTATAAATTCCTGATTACTTTTACAAATAAAGGAGACAACGTCGAATGTCTTACCAAATATCTCCTCCGAAAAGAATCCCACCCTGTACACCGACAATTTCAGGTTTGCTTGTTTGTTTGACAAAGAAAAATATTCGGATTCTGCCGAACAGGAATACATGCTACCAATATTTAGTCAAACACGGACCGAATCCCAATGTTGGATGACGTCATGAATTTAAATATTGGTCTCCAAAAAGCGCACAGACTGTTTGTATTTTCGTGTAGAGAGATAATTATATTCTAATGTCGTTATTCGTGAGGTAAATTATCCGGTGTTGGTTTCGGACAATTCTATTTTTGTGCGCATGTTTTGACGGCAATGTACAATACCAAGTGTAGTTGTAGTAATTTGAGTGAAACACATTGAATTTAAAGTTTGCTGACAATATTTGGATCTAGTGACAATGTTCGTATTCAGTCAAATAATAAAAAATACCAACCGAATATTCGGTTTCGGTCCGGCACATCGCTACTAAGAATGTGGTTAGTCTTTAAGAATGTGTTATCCGTTATTACTATTTGCCCATTGAATTATTTATTCTCAATTGTTAAACCACGTTAGTGTTTCAAGGAATTAACTTTCTTCACTAAGTCAATAGACATCGCGTAATAGCCCTTAGAAATACGTTAATGGATACTCCCTAAAATAAATTGAAAGACCGTTTTTCTTTTTTACCTTTTTTGCCAACGTAATAGATATAGAAAGTGGTTCCAGTCAAGATGAAGATCATATATCCATTGTGGACGAAATGTGAGTAAAAAATATTTTTTTTTCGTGAGCTTGGCTAAAATGTTGTTCAGCAAGACAAATTTTCTACCGAGAGTAAGATTCATTTCGCTTGACTGATCACCGGTCATGCGAGGAGTGTTGTGCAGTAACAAAAATAATAACATGTGGTCTTAATGTTGATTAGGTGGATTTTATTTTCGTAACACTGCAGGAAAAATTTACGTTTCATTTGCGGAGCCTTGGCGTGTTTTTGCATGTAGTATATCGTGTCAAAATTTGGTTATAGTTTTTGTTGGTCATGATGTAATTGGTATTGTTATATTACAGTAAGAATCGATTATTCTCATGTTTACTAGATAGATATAGTTCGTTGCAGAGTGGTTCATCGATAAATAGTCGTTTGCATAGGTGCATAAAATCTGATACTGCCAGAATTATCGCCTTACTTTATATAACGCCCACCTGCAAGATTCTCGGGTGTTATTAATGGATTAGGATATATTTGCGTCATAATTACATTTTATTCACCCGAATGACCACATGGTGACGTCAGAAAATCCCCTCTTCAAATGCTAAACGGACAAAACTTGAAGTTTGTACTTTATAATTTTCGTTAACCGGCACATAACTTCTAATTTCTTTGAAGGTGCTTGCTTGTCATGTGTTCGTGACGCGCGTTAGGCGATATTCGGTCCACTTAACACCAAGCTAGCGGGAAAAAAGTCGGTTCAATCATACTATGTTTCGATAAGATGTTGGTGCATGCCAAACAGTTTTTTCGTGTAACACCACAGATACAGGGTGAAACCATTTTAGTCGCTGTTAACTGAGAGTCAGTATTATGTGCTCTGTGACCATGCAGTTGGTTTGTGTAATACAGACTGCAACGAAGCACAGTTTTTATGTTTTGTTGCGATTTTCTCACAAACAATTTTGTTAATTTTTCGCTTTAGTTGGTATTTTAAGGTTATTAGTATGTACAGTGTGTATTTGTGATACCGACTTCGCGTCATCACGTCACAATGCTGTAGGTTAAGATTGGATGAGAATGCAATGGTTTAGCCAAGAGTTTTTAAATAAAACAAGTGTAGCAGTAAATCTTTTAAAAGGAATATTTTACGTTCATTTTAAAGCAGAAATTGTGAAGGAATGCAAGTACAAAGAAACGCAAAGGAATTTTCCTGAACTTAGTTTTACGAACCAACAAAAACTTGTTCCATCCGTTGTCCTTTCCCATACGATCAATATTTCATCGCCGCAGTAAAAGCGCACACCAAAGCTACCTGACGCGCTAGTCGCTATTAATTGCAAACATTTTTCTTAAATTAAACCTCAAATTCTGTCCTTGGTGCTTGGTACTTATATTCTTCAACAATTTCTTGTTTGCCTCAATTCAAAATTTGCCCAAGAAATGTTAACCGCTGCGCTACTCGCGTTTTATTGAAGAACTCCTATCCCAAAAAATTATTTTCAGCCAATCTTTACTTGCAGCATCGTGATGTCAGACACGTTGATGACGCGGGGTCGGAATTATAAGTACATATCGTCCCCTAAACTGTGCCATGTCACAAAATACCAGACAAAGAAACGGGCAAAAACAAATTAGTCAAATATGCACCAGTCCTTCCCATTTTAGGGCCTGCTAATGGACATAGCCATTTTTTTTACACACACTAAGTACACACAAATTGGACATAGCCAAATCAACTACCACATTAACCTTTGAAAATGTACGAGGACTTCAATGAACAGTATTACATTGCCAAGTAGCTATTCTACATTATCTCACAGGAAATAAAATTTATGTTCTTCAGACTGTTTCTAACTGGATGGCAAGGTCCTTTTTTTCCGCAGACTTTTTGAATTTAAATTTAGTAAATTTGTTGGTAATAATGTAAATAAAGAAAAACACCCTGAAAAATTGCTTAGTGATACAAGTGTAACACAAAATATATTTTTGTTTTATTCCCATGGTGGTAAAGACAACACCAACATATAAAAACAAACAAATAACAAATGCAAAGCAACAGCACAATAAGAAAAATTAACACGCAGATTACACAAAATTGGCTGATTTCAAATATTTTGTATCAAATCGCTCACTGTGTCATAATTTCTATCTTGATTAACAGAAAGAAAGTAGGGGGAGACCGGGGATACCTCGGACCAGGTGTTTTACGTCACAATTAGGTATTGTTAAGACACTTTTACAAAAGCTTTATGTCTCCATCAAACGTTAACAGGAACTTTGGAATTAAATCATGTCTGCTTAAAAAGTTATAATCGAAAAAGTCAATTTATCAGTGAAACCAAGTTTTTCAATTTGTATGTGGAAGGATATATATCTGTCACAGTTAATCAAAATGCAGTAATTTTGGGTTGATTGCATAATCAAATATGTATTCTTGGATAAGCCAATGGTGATTTTGTGTAACCTTTAAAAATACGGCCATAGTTTAAGAATTTCTATCGTCACGTGGTCGGGGATACTTCGGACATCATCTCAAAAAGTCGCGAGAAGGCAACAATTTTGAGTTTTATGAAAAATTATCGGTCATAGTAGAGAATAAACAGAGGCTGGATGAAATGATTGAATTTTGGCAGTAAGAAAAAGTCCCAAAGATAAAAAATCGTTTGTTGACTCTAAAATCTATGATATCCGTGCTGCCGTTAAACGTACACGATTTACCCAAAGCATGAACGTGTGGAAGGGTCGAAACGATAAGTGGCCACGCCCCGATTCCTGAAAGCTTGAATGATATTTTATGCGCTAATGCCCCAATGCTGATATTGCGCCAAGTTTGATTTCAGTTATTTGTTAAATAAACAAAAAAGACTTCTGTTAAAACTTGCTGTCCGAAATACCCCCAGTCACACATTTGAGACCTGTTTAAAAAATGGGCTGAATAAACATTTTTAGTGAGCTAAAACGAACGAAAAACCTTTTGTTTTTTGAGTAATGCTTTACTACTTGCAACAAAATAAAATTTAAGAATGTGGTTCATAATTTAAAAACGAGCAATTTTCCCAAAACCGTCCGAGCTATCCCCGGTCTCCCCTAAGCATGGCATTACTTCTGCGTTAACAGAAAGAGGCTTGAAAAACTGAAAAAAATGTAGTGGTATTGGTTTTTATCAAACTATTAAATTTATCTGTTGTTATTCCAGGTTCTTTCTTGTAGAGTTGTGGCAAATTAGAAATGGGTTGTTCTTCATTGCTTTATGACTTTCTTGTTAGGGCTTTGGATTTAAAATAATTATTTTTTGAAAATCTTGATCAGAGCTTTGTTACGTAAATGAAACCAATCCGGGTTTATCTTTTTGTAACTTCAACTGCATTACCTTGGACCAATAAATCTTTTCGCCTTTATTTATTCCTTCATTTATTAAAAAGTGGACCTCCAGATAGATGCAAACTGGGGAAAACTTGACGGAGACCTAAAATCATAAACACCGGTATAACTAAACTCTCAACTGTAGGCATATGTTTCTTGAACCCTATTTTAGAGCCATTTCCCATTGGTCTGTAGAATATATGGTTTTCTTTCTGGTTGCACCTTCAATTAGAGAATGAGCATGTAATTTTCATTCTGAGAATGACCTGATACCAATAAAATTAGAGTTATCTCCTTGATGTCAAGAACCAAGATAGCATAAGACAACATTACAATGATAGTTGTGTTATTGTCCTGACCACCACATCTTTCACAAAAACAGATGAACAACACTTTTGCCAAGTTTTTTCAAACTTTAAATATACTTAAACACAGCTGTTGCAACTTCATAAGATCCTTTTTTTCCTGACTTACGTTTCATAAAAAGCAGGAAGTTTTCTTTGAGCTAATATCTGTAATGGTAGATTTATATTTTCTTAGCCTTTATGAGTAATAAAATGAAGAAGACTGGCCATAAGGACAGAATAATATCTTCTCAAAATCAAATGCAACAACTGCAGTTGTTGATGATGTTTTTTGTCGGATTCTTTAATTGCTGCTTTAAAATTTCTTGCCTCATCTGTGATTCAGATATTTTAAAGTTTGCTGCTCACTTTTGTTCTAAGAGGAGTGTTATTCTAACCAACACATAGGTAACAAGAATCTTTCTTTGGTTTATAAATTTTTAAGTTTATGACCTTTTTTGTGCACCATATTTTGTACATTTGTTGAACGGTCAGGTCATCACGAAAATACTTTCCTAACGCAGTGCCACTCAACTGTGACAAACTGCTGAATGTGTTTTTCGACAACACCTTCTCTTTGGCTGTCGATTTTGTTGTGGTTTTCCATCTTGCCTCGTTTATCTGGATGCATTGTCTCTGTTTCTGTAACTTTTGAAAGAGCTGTGGCGATTCTTTTTTTAATTATGTTTATAGTGTTTAAGAAAAAACTTTTGCCACATTTCAATACACTGCTTTAATTCTTGGTGTTAAAAGTAATATTTCGTTTCATGTTGTCTGACCCTTCTTTCTCCTGTTTTTGTTTCTTTCCTAATTCTGCATCTTTGTTTGGGGACCAATTTAACATATTTTGCAATGATTGATCGCTGCAAGTTTACATTTCTTCATCTTCAGATGCTGAACCATATTTTTTATCTGACACCCTTATTTAGTTGTTCTTTTTTAACATTTTCTTTTTTGTTTTCGGTCTTCTAACAATTGCGGAATCCTTGGTTCAGTTCCCTGCATACCTATCCTCAGGCCAAAAGATTGTAGTCCCTATGCAATGAATACCATCATCAAACTTACTACAATTTAAAGTCTTTCAACACTGAACAATAAAAAATCTGGCTCGATTTGGCCCATTTTCATGGCCATGTACTGTTTGGCTACCATTAGTAACTGAATACGTTGCTTTCAATATTTTTTTGTTGTTTTCAAACATAAATAAACTTCTTCGCCTTATGCAAGACTAAATTTTGGTTTGCCAATTGATTTTCAGACTCCTTGGTTGTGTTTTTTTCTAACTGTTTAAAATATTTCTCACCTTCCTTGGTGGTTCTGGAATATAATCAGAGTCGCTGTCTAGAAAAATCATCTAAGCTTTCATCACTGTTGTCAACTGTTACATTGCATTTTGTGTGTATTGACTCCAGGAACAATTTATCGGTTTTATCTATGCCCCACTGCATTATCCATTTTTGACCTGAAGTTTGTAACACAAATACCAAAATCCTAGGGTTTCCCCAGTTGTTATCAAATTTTAAATATGACCAACTGCATTATGAGCATAGAACTGTCATGCTTCTGTTGAAACTCTGGACTGAATCTTGATTCTACTCATTATAATATTTAGTGTACAAAGCGACTAATTTTCTGGTAATTAGTGTGATGTAAATCCGATTTTCAACAAAAACACTTGTACTGATACTTTTCTTTGCACTTAACGTTAGAAACAACTCTTGCACAATCTTTGTATGGTGATAAGTGCA
The DNA here is from genome assembly GCF_947561715.1 of Ascidia mentula. Lineage (NCBI taxonomy): Eukaryota > Metazoa > Chordata > Ascidiacea > Phlebobranchia > Ascidiidae > Ascidia > Ascidia mentula. The sequence goes on along the minus strand of NC_138568.1, from coordinate 14,589,759 downwards.
TATAAATCGAAATGAATGCCGAAATCACATGTTTCATTTAAAAAAAAAATTTACCTTAAAATACTCACAATTTACAAAAAAATACATTAACACATATTTTTATTTTTCAGTAGATACTTGCATATTTTTGTTTATGTATGTAATACTCAACATAAAGGTTTTTTCATTTCTTTCATTGTAATTGAAAGGTGAGGTGCAAGGGTAATCCCATCTTCTTCATCACGGGCTTCCAATGCAGCTTGAACTAATATTATCTGCAATTCTTCATGGTCGAGCTGTATTCCATTCCACTTGATATCTTTAGCTTCCGCCAGTATTTCCTCAATCACTTTAGTGGCTTCCTCTACCTTCCAAGGCCTAGTCTTCGTCGCCATCTTGCGGAATGCCTTTTTAATTTTTCTTGATTGGCGCCCAAATACTGCAGTCTGATATGCCCTCTTGGCCAACAACTCTGGGTAGGGGAAATCCTTCTTAAATAATTTTGCTTTGAAAGCATTCATTGATGGCTTCCCCTCGAATGTCTTCGCAACTTCTTCGGCAATCTCGGCGTAATGGCCCTTTTGCCCGTTGGCAAACTTTCCTTTCTTTGCTTCTTGCTGCAATTCTGGCGGAATTTCGTTTTGTACGTGTTTGTACATGTACTGTACGTAGGCAGCTAGATCCTTCACGCTCCCGACATAGCTCGTGCTGATGCCTAGCTCTTTTAATCTTTTCACCACAGTTTTTCTCGGGACAGGGTTCCCAGTTTTCGAATTCCCTGAGCTCTTGGATATGTAGAGCCCATGACAATGAATATTGTCGCTTCTGCCCTTCTCCTGGGAACCTATGTAAATCGTCGCACTTGGACTCTTCCATACTCCTGGACTCCCAGTGGTCGTTGTGAAGGCCCACTTTCGTCCTTTTGGCGGGTCGTTTACACTCTCGCGCAAAATCTCGTTTTTCTGAAGACTGGATATCTTGTTTAAACATTCTCCGCTTGAGCATGCTTTGGCATCTTGTGTCATTTTGGTCACTTTTAAAATAGTTATCAGTTACTAAATCTAAATCGACCTGTAACATCTACAAATAAAAAATCCATTTGGCACGGCACAACATATATTGATAATAAACACAACATCAAATCAACACAATGCGAATATAATAATGAACATAAGGCTGTGCCTAGCGGGGTAGTGACATCTCAATATCCACCTCCATAGTATATGGAATACTAATGAAATTATCGGTCTTGGCTGCATATCCAGTTGTGTTCTTGTTATAGGCTGTGGCTCTCAAATCCTTCTTTATTGATTCTTGATACACGTGCATTTGTGTCCACATCTGTTTGCAAATTGGAGCATGGGACAACTCGTGTAAATCAAACCACGGAGTTTCAAAATAGTTCTGAACAGTTGTTCCCGTGTTGTTGGTGTCGCTCTCGCTTATTCTGTGCTGGTCTCTCTGCAGGAACTGTATTGGGATTTTAGTGATGCTGTCTCCCAGTTGGTAACTAGTTGCGATGTGGTTGGACATCAACGGCATCTGATAGTTGAACTGCCCTGCCACCGAGTTTTTACCGTTGCCTCTGTCGAACCAAGAGTTAGACCTAGGTCCCTTAGATCCGCGATGCGAGTTGATTTTGCAATCCTTCCGAAGTCCTTCGGCGTAGTGGGCATCGAAGGGAATAGTTTCTCCTTGCCACTGAACACACCACGTACAAACCCAGCACTAGGCCCACTGATATCACGAATACGTCCAACCAAAGCAGCGTCAGCACTATTATATTTCCAGTACGCTTGGGGGCCAAGCTTGTCGTAAGCGATGTCGTGGTCTTTACAAGCAGCGTCGAGTTCATTGGGTGGTTCTCCAACTGAGTTCCCTGGTCCACAGTGAGGGTATCCTGGTATAGTTAATCCGCCTTGAGCCAACTTCTTCGTTGACTTCCACTTCATTTCTCACCTACTCTTCATTTGCACCTGCCTTATATACCTGGTCTTAGCACTGGCACAGCTCACTTTCTTCCCTCCTTACGCTGTGCCACCAACTTATACTATGCCAGGTCAATAATAAGGCTGTGCTGTGCCAATTCCATTTATTGTTTACTTCATAGTAGTTACTTTTACCCTACAAACTCCTTTATGTGCCTATGACGTCACAAATGCTAATCGCCTTCGGCAGCAATTTGTGTGTTTTTCATAGTTTTATTAAACGGCAAAAAATAAGGGATTAACATGGACATAGACCCAGCAAACAGCGTTAGGCCAGTTTTGCTCTACATGAAGTGTTCTTACACAAAACATATGTCCATTGCAGCTTACAAATAGAATTCCAAGTCTCTGCTATGACTGAAGCTAAGTCTGCTTGCGTGTTCTTGCTGTTATTACTACTGCATTTAAACTCCGTGGCAGACTTGTTTATTAATTGAAACACACGTTTGCAATGCCAGGCGGCGTAGAGTTTAATTTGTTTCAAGCGTGTTAGAGACTGAGCGAGTAACTTCTACCGCGTGCCAGTTGTTAATTAAGTGACCGAGACTAGTTGGGTGGCAGAGTTAATGACAGAGATTAAGTAGGGAAACATGCGTGTTGCTACACCATGCTAACTTTTGATTTGGACCACGCAAAAAATGAAATATAGTGCAACAAGAAGAGCTATGTCCATATAGCAAAAAGACATCAAAAACGCTTTGTATAAAAGGAAAGACAGACATTACGTTTTGTATTGTTGATACATCTGCAAATTTACAAAGGGAACCGTTTTAACAATATATACCCATTCATTACCTAACTGTGTTTACACATTTGCAAATGAATTTTAAATTCTAAATTATTTTTACAAATAAAGGAGACAACGTCGAATGTCTCATCCAACTCGTCCGAAAGGAACCCAATCTCGTACACCGTCCATTTCAGGTTTGTTATATATGATAGGATATGTGATAAGAATAAGGGCTGTGACGACACAGAAAATATTCGGATGCTGCCGAATTTGAATACCCGCTGCCAATATTTAGTCAAACTTCATTCAGCGCCACCATGTGACCACTTTATCGCCACTAATCACAAACACGCTAATTGCAATTCCCTAAAATAAATTCAAAACCGTTTTACTGGTCTTTTTTTTACCAACTTGTAGATATTGAAAATAGTTCGAGCGAAGAAGAAGACCACGAATTTAATCTGCACAACAGGTAATTTTGAAAAAAATATACTTTTCTGTCTTCTAGTAATTTGCATTTCAGCATAAACGATCGATACATTGCGGCTGTGACACAAGATCTTCTAAAGATCAAAATTGTCTCACGAAACGGAACCACTGTATCTTTATTGTACCCTGAAATGCGTGAGATTCCTAATGTAAACTGCACTGATGATGAAGGACGGACAGCCCTTAGAATTGCCATCAACAACCGATCAGTCAAAGCTTGCAAACTACTTCTGAAATTGAAGGTTAGAACTGGACATTACGTGTAAACCACAATCACTGGTGCCTAAATTTTGGGCTTAACGCAGGTGGACTTAGGTTGCGCACTTTTCCATGCCATCAAGCAAGATTTCGTACAAGGTGTCAGGTTAATTTTGGAACACGAAGCGAATCTCCAAGTTCAGACTCCTACACTTCCATCGAGCGACTACTATTTTCCTGGATTCACCCCGGTTGTCCTTGCTGCGCATTGTAATAATTACAGCATTCTTAAACTGCTCCTCGAGAATGAATACAAATTGGAGGTAAGAGTTGCAAGTCTTCAAAATTTATACCAGTTTATATTGTGAAGCTCTCAAAGTTATGAGCACTTTTGCTCCTGCATAGCCAATGTCGTCTGTTTTTTCTAAAATCTGTCTTTATTTTATATCTTTTTGGGTTTCATTAGTTTTAATACGTTTTCGCCCAAACCATGTTAAATGCAACCATTTTTTATTTCCGTCGTCATTATTCCATGTTCGAGATCAAAACATCTCCATTTATGACACCACAGCATTGATTTCGGACTGGTTTGATCCGAACATCACAAGACGTCGTTTAATTTGAGATTTATGGTTGATCGCAGGAAATGCTCACATCTGACGGGGTGTTCTGGGAATCGGCAAATGAAAGAAAAATTATGTGCAAAGCGAAATCAAGTCCAGCCTATATTACAGTACTCTCTGAGGTAAAGTGATAAATATTTTTAAATAAAATTTTGATAAAGTTAATGTGCCGGCGGCAAGTTGACTGTTTATTCTACTAACACAGAAGTTTGGCTCTGACCCATTCCAACACTGCATGGATTTGATAACAACATTACGAGAAAATGCCAAAATGGAACCAGCACACAGTCAGTTTTATGCCAAGTTAGAACTTGAAGTAGAAAGTTACATGTGCGCTCTTTTAGATGAGGTGAGCTTCAACTTGTTTGAAACCAAAAACTAATTTTACAACACGCACTTTAAAGTGTTGTTGTTATTTAAATTTGAAACGTCATTTAAATATTAAAATTGCAACGCGAGCAAATGCATATCTCAGCAAGGATTTTTTTTCTAATACAGATTCGCTCGTCTGATGGTCTGCTCTGCCTATTTGAATGTGAGATCGCAAACCTGGACACATCAAAACCCATACAGCGATTGGGAAGAGTGGTCAAAGAGTTCGACGACATTGAAAGTCACCAGAATGGTCAAAGTGAACAAAATAATAATGCGAATTCACGTAAAAAGTTGCAACTCCTTGACCGTTCGGTCGACATGCGGTTATTAAATTTTGTAACTCATAGCAACACACAGGTTTGTAATCAATTCCATCCTAGGCCTATTAATTTTTAATGTAATCAGAAACCTTTTATTCAGCAATGCATCGATTACATGAACTACAAGGGGGCAAGGTACATGCACCAAGGAAATATGATTAAATGGATTTTAATCAACTTTTTCGTCGGAATTCTTTTTCCTGTTCTGTCTCTGTTTTATTTGACTGTCCCAAATATTTGGATGGGAAGTAAGCAGTTCCCATTTTAGTCCCGATGTGAACAACTATATTTTGTAACACTCGATCCTTTTGAAAACTATTACAGAGCTTATAAAACAACCTGCAGTGGCATTTGCTTGTCACCTTATGTCGGATTTATCTTTTGTTGTTTTGGTGGTCATCAACGTTGCAACACGATCTGTTGAAAACGATTATCTGGGTATGCCGAGGAAATTGCACATTCCTTCATGTTGTTGCTTTTATAATTAGTTTACACGTCGTAAACATTATTAGGATCTCCTCCTACTCCAGTTCAATGGTTGATGCTTTTGTGGATAATCGGAAAATGGAGTCAAGAATTCGTTGAATTAAAAATCCACGGCCCTTCCAATTACTTCTCGGACTGGTGGAATATGAATGATATCACACAACTTATATTGCTAAGCACTAGCGCCATATTGAGGTAAGTTTTCTATGGTTTTACTTCCACAGAGGCGCTACGACTGAAGAGCACCAACAAACCATTTGCACTCAATTCAAGATATTAACCTTTTAATGGCATAATTACCGGCATATACCGATTGAATGGTATACAGCATAACAATGCATTTTGTGTTTTAAACTCACATTTCTTGCAAAAAAAAGCTCTTGCTTTTTCAAAACCGTTGATTCGGAATAATGCATGTAATTTAACAACGTTTATATTGTTAACTGCAATCCACAAATTCTTTCATTTTAAACAGGGCAGTGGATTTTTTTCAACACAAAAATGATGTGATCAAAACACCGAGATATGATTGGAAACCAAACGAACTTAAACTTATTTCAGAAGCTCTGCTTTCTTGGGCTTATATCTTTGTGTGTCTCCGTGTTTTTAATTCGATCAGAACAATTCGTAGACTTGGCCCCCTACAATTGTCATTAGCCAGAATGGTAACCAACATCCTCGAATTCCTTTTTATATTCGCACTAGTCGTGGTTGCTTTTGCTCTAAGTCTCAGTGAATTGTATTGGTATTATGGCACAAATCCTGGCAGACAACTGCTTTGTGTTTCAAATAATTCTACTGATTCGAATTGTAGCAACAGTGTTCTGTTTACTGATATCGGCAGTTCACTATGGTCACTGTATTGGACAATTTTTGGCTACCTTGACTTGTCTCTTATATCGCTTTCTGGAAAACACTTCGTAACTGAAGGGTTCGCTTGGTCGCTTGTGACTGTATATCACGTTGCTGTTCTCATTGTTTTGATCAACATGTTGATTGCCATGATGTCGCAAAGTTACGAACAGACGAGCGCCAACGCTGAAGTGGAATGGAAACTTCACCGGGCAGCAGTTTGGCTTCGATTTATTCGAAGGGAAAACGTTCTTCCTCCACCAATGAACATTATTCCGAACATCTTTCAACTGGTAAAATGGATCAGGGGAAAGTACCGGAAAACCACACATATATATCAAGTATACAAGCATGCAAATGAAAATCACCAAGGGTCGAGAAAATACGTCATCAAGGTTATTCTGGAAAGATATAAATACAACAAAGGGCTTGCAAAATAAGCGACTTTTTATTTCATCAAAATACGCATAATGTGAAAATGCATATGATACCAAAAACATTTGCCAAAAACAAGTATTTTTTTATGTTCCAACTAAAACTTCAATTTAGCAAGTTTATTTAGTTGAAATTTTGCTAGCGTGTTTAACCCTATGTTATGGTGTGACCAAAAACAAGCAACATTTTCTTACACTTGTTTATTGTTAGTGGATGCATGTTTATATACAAATGAAATATACTTTACTCTAAGATAGAAAACAGGATTGCCCATGGTAATTTAAATAAAACCACTTTGAGTACTGCTCCAAAAGATATTGAAATCATGTCATAAATTTCTATTAGTATATTATACAACAAAAAAGCTGTTTGGTTTTTAGGTGAATAGTCCAACCAGAGCACAAATTACATTATCTATTTGAACTTCTTTTTCATTTGTCAGAGCGACCTTAGACATCAGATGGAGTGCATGCAGTCCAATTTCGTAGTCAGGCGCTTAACGTGATAGTTAAGATACGCACTTTCTTCGCTTCGCATTGGTGACGTTCTATGATGACGCCGCTCCTTTGGGAGTTGTTAGTTCGGATAAGACGACCACACGCCTTTTTGCACTCTAGTGTGCCCCGAATTTTGATGCTGTTTATCACTTCCGATATCATGATTACGTCACAATTACCGGTTTGGAGTATCGACGATGTTAGAGCGTGGAAGTGAGGTTTGAGAACGTACAGTGCCTTCCTCTTCGGTTCTCCGTCTACACATTTCAATCCCCTGATGTCCAACATGGGTACTGCGCAAAATTTCATTTCGCTAAACTTCAGGAATGATAAGTCTGGAGCCTTTAGGAAGCAGTTCGTCAACAACAGTTATATCGTGGAAGCTTGAAAATATGACTACATCGAATCGTTATGCACTTGTTTAGATTAACGGCCATTAGTAAGTTGAAAAACTTTTTGCCTTAATACGTTGCACTTCGTTGCGTCACGGACTTGCTGTGGCCGTGTTTGAAATGCGGGAATGTTAGCAATTACCGCAACAACTTTTTCTTCAATTTCATGTTGCAAATTAACTTCAAATGCAAAGAGCGACTTTAGAGAAGACGATCTAGAGAGTACATCAGCAGCATTCAAAGACTTACCAGGTACCTGAACTATATCAAAGTGATACTATAACAAACGCATTCTTCTCGAGGGGACAACTCATCAATATTCTATTTTCCTGGAAGACTGATAAGGGGTTTTTGAACAGACAGCAAAATGTAGCCTGATCAAATATTCACGAAACTTTTCGCTCGACCAAGCCACTGCCAAAGCTTCTTTCTCAATGCTTTGGTAACTGGAGGAAAGTTACCGTTTCTTTGCTGTAATAAAACAGCTCTGAGTCCAAACGATTATGAATCAGCAGAAACGACAGTTTCCGCCTGAGGATCAGAATGTTGAACAATGTTAGTGCTCGTGAGAAGATCTTTTACTGCCTTAAAATTTTCTTCATGTGGACGAAGCCATTGCCATGGTTCATCCTTCTGCAACAGTCCACACAACGGTTTAGATATGTCTGCCAAACGGGGAACAAATTTAGCGAGTTGATTTGCTAAACCCAAAAACCTGCGCAATCCCTTTATATCGTTTGGAGGTTTCATGGACACTACTGCTTCTTTTTTTGAAGGATCTGGATAAATACCATTTTCATCAATGATATGACCTAAGAAACCGATTCGTTTTGCTGAAAAAATACACTTATCTGCATTTAACGTTACTCCAGCCTGCTGTAGGCGCGAAAAGACTTCCATCAAATGCTCTTCGTGCTGTGTCCGAGTGTTTCCAAAAACGAGAATGTCGTCCATGTGGCACAAAACTCCCTGAAGCGAGTCCAATATTTGTGACATTTGTCTTTGAAAATGTTTATGAGCAGATGTTAGGCCTATACCGAAAGGTAATCTATTAAAACAGAACCTCCCCACAGGTGTTACAAAAGTGGTAAGCAATCGAGATATTTTTGAGAGTAAAATTTGCCCAAATCCCGAATTAGCATCCAGTTTAGAAAAATATTTAGAACCGGATAGGCGAGCAAGTGTTGCATCTACAGTAGGCGGCATCAGTCGTTCACGACAAACATGTTTATTTAAGTGAGTATAGTCCACACATATTCTAACAGTTTTGTTTTTCTTTGGGACCACAACCATGCCGGCGCACCAATCAGTTGGTTTAAGTATACGGGAAATAACTCCAATTTCTTCCATTCTTTCCAGTTCGGTTATTACTTTATCATGTAAAGGAAGTGGCACCATGCGAGGTGAAGTGAGACAAAATGGTCTTGCTGAATTCATGAGTTTTATGTCATAAGTGGGTGTCTTTTCCAAATCACGAAAAAATCTTGGGGAATAAATCAGTAAACTTACTTTCAGATATTACTGCACAAAGAGACTTGTGAATATTGAGAGGCTCTATAGCCGGCCAACCAAGTAATGATTGTCGTAATCCTTTGACAACGTAAATATCTTGAACCGACGAAATACCTTCATGTTCCAATTTGGCTGAGAATTTTCCTTTCTGCGAAAGTTGAACACCTTGAGGACCCCGCAACACTTCACTGCAAGCTAGCAATTCCGGGGCATCCAAAAAGTTATGTAGTTGAACAGAAATAGCAGTCACATCCGCACCTGTGTCTATACGGAAGTTGATTGTTTTGCCATTAACAAAAACGGAAAAGTTATTTTTCTGTCTACCTGACATAGCTGTACAAATATACACCTGTCCCAAATACAAAGGCAACTTAATTTCTTCTATTAAATGAAGTGATTTGCTTTTACATGTCGACTGGAAATGACCGCGCTTGTTGCACGTGTGACATGTAGCATTGCGCGCTCGACAGAATTGGCTTGGGTGAGCCTTCGCGTTTCCACACCACTGGCATCTTCCCTCTGGCTTCATTCCAGTGTTTGATTGGTGCTTGCGTTGTACGCGCTCAACGTCGGCATAAGAATGAGATGTGCGCCGCAGCTCCACCTGCTGCTTTTTCACAATCTCAGTGTTTCTGGTCATATTCACTGCTTTATTCAAACTTAGATTAGGATCTAGTTGCAATCGCTCAGACAAACTTTTATCAAGCAAACCAACCACAATACAATCTCTTATCATTTCTTCCTTTAGTTCGCCATAATTGCAGCTTTCGGCTAGTGAAAATAGTGAAGTTATAAATTCATCAATGGACTCTCCAGGTCTTTGCGCACGTGATATAAACTGGCATCGTTCATAAATTACACTCTTACGAACATCAAAGTATTCATTAAACTTTCTTTTTACAATGTCGTACATTTTAACGTCTTCATCAGATAAACCAAAAGAGTTAAGAATACTATTCTTTCTCTTAAATAGCGGACGAGGCAAATATGTTGAGTTCCTTCTTCTGACACCATGTATTGTTGTAGTTTATTACACAACATAAACTGAACGGAACACCGGTGCACACTAACGTAGGTTAGAATAGAATGCCCTTGACGGCACAGGTGAACACTTATATGAGAGGGGGTCACGTGACACTACCACGTGGTACAATCACTCAGGCGAAACCAGGCGGGAACACTTCCTGGGGTTCCGTTTGATCTCACGGACGAAAGTTATAATAGTTCTTTAAAAAAACAATCAGCGTATAAAACATCTGCCACGCAGGCACGACAACTCGAGCATACAAAATAAAAGATGAAACAAATACAGATACATACTAAACGTATGTGGGAAATAAACAAGAGAAATATGTGGGTTAAAGTGATTACAGAGGTGAGGTGAAAACATAGAAAAAAGAAAATACGCGTGTAAGAAAACGAAAATAAATTCACACGAAATTTTCGTACATTGGCTCATTGTCTAGTTCATAGATTGAATGTTGTATTTCACTATAAGGTTCATTGTAAGGATTTTCCTCAAAACGGATATCGCATTCAGTAAGATTTTCTTTCCATGTAATTGCTCTCACCGTTTGTTCAAGACATTCTGTCAAAATTAACCAGAAGTCACGCCATGTTTCTTCATTGCAAGGTTGAGATTGGCACTCTTGCATGAGTTTTCGATATCGTTCGAAGTAGGGGCAAAAATCCATCGCTTGTTCAAGATAGAGCCAAGCTTTCTCTGAATTCATCTGCATCATGCAGCAATCACTAAGGCTCTTTAAACAGAGCGCCTTTTTCCTAAAATAAAAATAACTTTATTACCGTACCGTATCTGATGTTTGACCCTTCGCCAGTGTTTGGAATTTTGTAACACACTTTTAACTAGCAAGCACAAAATCGTAGCCAGTTTTACAAATTTTCATAGTTCCAAAAATACTTGCCAGTTGACTAATGACTCCTCAGATACTTCTTCGTCTATTATTTGCCACAATGCAACAATCAGGCAACTCTCAGCATCAGCATAAAAGTTCATCTTCGCGTACATCGTCGCTAAAGCCATCAGAATGTCCAGAACCATTACATGGTGTTTCATGAATGACGCAAACGCCTGAAAATATTATTGGTAGCATTTACGTTGCAAAAACTAACACGGGAAAAATAAAAGGGTTTCTGTGCAATTCTGAAAATATCAACCAAACATTCTATGCATGTTTAATCATAAAAGTGGTTGTTTAGAGGAAGTGGACAAAGTGCGGACCCATAACACATTGCAATGCTTAATTTATTTGTTTTATGCATTACTATGAGTGACAAATAATTTGTTGTGACTTACCAGTGCAACTTCAACTTCTGGAACAATTGCAAACGAAATTAGAGGATGTCGGGATATTTTCTGCAGGGTTGCACCCAAAGGTACTGGATCACTTTTTTGCGAAAACGTGAATATTCTTTTGATCAGTAAGGCAATAACATCTTTGGTGATTGCGGTGTCACTCTCGTCTTTTATCCAACTTTCAAGTGCAGGTGACAAACTTATTTGAAGTAAAATCCTGGATAGGCATTCTGCTATATCCTCGTGTGGTGGACTAATAAGTCGGAGAAGAGTATATATATACCGGATATTGTGCGGAACAACGAAACTAGGATGGTTTAACAGAATGTTTACTTTAATTCGCAGATCATATGGAAATTCAAAATATTCCAATCCAAATGCAATTCCCAAAAGTACTGAGCTATATTTACTAACGGTGGTTGTTGTTGAAATTTCATGCAAGGTTTCAAGGCAGCCCAGACCATGTTGATACGCAAGTTTAGCGTAAATCGTTACGTTTTGGTCTTTCCAAAATCTTCCGCATGTTTCCATCAAACCAGCTTCATTGAGTTTTCTGTCCGATACAGAAGCGTTATCACCAGCGCTAAAGTTTACAGCAAAACATAAGCTTGCTTCGAGCAGTTTATCGTAATTTTCAACACACGTGATCCTGCATAATGACATCAACATAATTTGTAAAGCAATCATGGAAAACATGTTGTTGTCATTTTTCTTTAGAGTTTCGATCAAAAGACTAAAGAGAAAGTCATGAAACTCACTTCTGTCGTAGAGTATTTTTGAATATTCCAAAACTTCCTTGAAAAGTTCCAATAGATCTTTAGATTTTAAAAACTCAAAAAACTTCGTAGACTTTTCTAAAGTGGAAACTACATCAGCAGCTTTGTCAATGTCATTAGTTTTGATCCCATTTGTGTCACAAAATAATTTTGGACAACAACGTTTACAGTCTTCGTTTGGCATTGAAGAGTTGTGATAAATTTCACCATTAATAAAACTTGCTTTCAAAAAAGTAACGTATGCCTTGCTGAACAAGTTGGCTTCTTCATACAATTTACCCAAAATCGAACAAAAATTTGCCAAAATTCTGTCCCGGAGAACACGATTTTTTTCGTTTAAATCCCATGATTCAAAGAAGCAAACCAGTTCCTCACAAATACTAATCCTGGTGTCAAGGTTCTTTACCCCATATACAGCCGCCTTAATTTCACAAATATTTTTCCTCACTGATGATAGTGGATTATATTCCCTTTGAACAGAAATATGTATTGTTTCATCGATAGACATCGTTTTCAATCTCTTCAATAGTTCCAACCACATATCAATAGCCGTATCAAAATGACCCATTTTTCCTTCGCATATGGCGACAGATTCCATAACATAAAAATAATGTATTGTGTGTCTTTCGTCTTTGTAATATTTGTCCATCTGGTAGAGTGCGTTTCGGTATTGCTGAAGAGCAACAAACGGAAGCTTGGCTTCTTTTAACAAACGATCCCCGGTCATAACCATAACTTCAATCAATTCCGGAACCAAATCTGAATCTTCCTGGCACACTTGTTGCAGTATACAAGCGAATGATTGAATATAGTATTCATCTTTATTCTCTAGGTCATTACCAGATACTTGAAAACATTGTTGGGCCTCTTTTTAATAAATGTTCAGTGTCCACTCCCTTTAACTTTTTCTCGGCTAAAGCTCGAAAAAGCAATATTCTTCCTCGAGAAAAACCTCCACTTTGACAAAAGCGCTGAGCTTCTGCAATATGAAAGCAAGCTTTATCAAATGTTCCCAAGCTATAGTAACATCTTCCAAGCATTAAGTGTGTCTGAGATTTTTTCTTCAGGTGACTGTCATCCTCTTCTGCTGCATTTTTCAGTTCTTCTTGAAAATGTCTAATCGCTTCATCATACTGCTCAAAACGAAACAGTAAATTTCCCGGTGAAAACTCTTTTCCACTTTGATCCAACATAAAATGTTCTTCGTCATTCATTATATTGCAATTACGTATCGATTCCTGAAACTCATATCCTACACGATACAAATGTTGAATTGCAGGCATGGACAAAGTGTCCAGGATGGAGGTTTGATTATCCGAACGTGTGAGAGAAATTCCTCCTGCTACTGTGTCCCATTGCGCACCTTTCTGGAAGTAGGTTGTAGATCTAGCGTAATTTGCAATCGCCACGGCAGTCATGAGATCATGATGAAAAAAAAAAATAGATTGCATTTGTATCCACTAACTGGCGAACAATGTCGTAGGAGGATCTAAGAGGCCGGTCTGACCTCAGCATCGCCAACCTAGGTAGCAAAATTGTGAGGCCACGATATAAATTCTTTTTCACGTTAACAGCTTTGCCGTGCTCTAACGAAAGAAAATGGTATGCCCTAATGTCTTCCAATAGGCCTTCAACTACTTTTTGTTTGCAGCTTTGCAACCTCATTTTGTTACGAATCTTCTCCCACACAAGATCTTGAAATTTTTTTCCCACGCTTTTAGCATCTGGTTGTCCTTCCCTATTTCCACCCGCGACAAAAATTGACTGAACAATTATTTCAGCCAAGTGATATCCCTCCTTGAGCTCGAGATCCTCATCGACAAAACGCAACATATTATCAACTGTTTGAATGAGTTCTGTGTTCCACGGTTTCTTTTCAGTTGGCATTCTACCAAGAGGATTTTTACAAGCGTGTGGAATAAGGCCGTCAAATGAAAGATCGCGTTTTGTGATCATATCCACAAACCAATCACCTCCTTCCCTTTCAAAATCGTTTAATGACTTGATCGCCATTGACGGAAGAATAGTTTCCCCCAATCCGATTACAACAAGCTGGGCTAACATTGCGTAGTTCCGAAAATACTCCATATCTGACTCGTTTAAATCACTATGGTTTTCTAGCACTAAAATACTTTCAAAATCAGAGTAGGGTGTCACTTCAAATCGAGCCAGAGATCCCAAACCCATCAGTGCAAATGAACAAGGTGGTTCGCCGCCTAAAACTTTTGCGGAACATTCAGTAAAGATATTTCTCACTAAATCTGTGAACTTAGTTGTCACTGAAATTTGATACTTTTCCATCAGGTTGTAAAATGTTGTTTGACCATTTTTCGTAGTATTTTCTCCTTCCGCAATAAACGGATTTTTAATTAAATTAAAATCTGTCTCAGTTTCATTCCTCAGGTTTTGCACAAGTTGTTTAGTTTTTTCAATCATGGAAAACAATATTGAAGGATTTTCAATTATTTTGAAATTTTTAAATAAAGCTTTGTAAAGACTTTGTAACTTTGTTTGTGCTTGTGTAATGCAATCATGTTTTTTCAGTATGTTAAACCTTTCCATGGCAGCTTGGTATAATGCAGCACATTTCAACGCATCAAACCTCGATTGTAGAACTTGTTGGTTACGAAAGGCTTTTTGGAACTTCTCAAAATAAATGTCTCCTAGTTTTTGTAAAGTGCAAGCTGATTGATCAATTTCGATTTCTCTTCCATCGTCGCCACAGGAAGCTTTCAATTCAAGTGCAAGTTTGAGTTCATGGGAATCTTAAATATATGTACAAGTGCAAAAATTACCACTTGGCCAAATTTGATTTATTAGTTCGTATTCTCACAAATAGGTAACGAGTATCATTTTCGATTCGTCTTACCTAAATCGTCCCCTTCCATTTTTATTGTGTTCCTTTTCACTTTTCAGTTTAATAGTAAATGTGGGTTTAAAGACCGATCACTTCAAAATAGTCACAAGGAATCGGATCATTTTCCTGCTGCGACAAAGTATAGCGACAGATATGTATGTGTACATTGGAACGCCTAATTAAACTTCATCGGTCGATAAACATAATAATAATAATATGTAATGTGATGCAGAACTCGCGTCACGCAAAGAAATTTCTAAGGAAAAATAATTACTGCTTGCAAAATATTCACGTTTAAAAGCACACTGAATCACAATACAAATTTTTTTTCTTGGCTTTGTTATAACACTTTTGACTGATCTGATTATCACTAAACATTAGTTAACTGGGGCCTTGAACTAAGAACGATGATAGATATGCCTTTGCTTGGCAATCTATCAATTACCAAGAAACTAAAAATAACAACTTAGCTCGTCGTATAGTCAGTCCTGTAATGCACTGTCTCTAAAGCGTTGGCGCAACTCTTTTCAGCATCATATCCTTCCTGTTATTGTTTGGAACTATTTTGCGTAGGAGGAGCGCTTAATCGCTCTCGCGCTCTATCCCACTAAATTAGCTTATCTTTCAATCCACTTCGAAAACAGACTAATGTGTATCAACCACGTCATATCGTTTGCAAGCGTCAACCAGAAAAAAGTATGAAGCTTTTTAAATAATTGTGGTGGTAACCACAAATTTAAAGTACGTTTTGTGTTGTGCTTTATACATAACGCTAACTTATACTTCGTTTCCATGGCCAATTTACACTCGGACAAAACACTCGGTCATTATTAAAAAGTCGAACAAATTGGAATGGCCAAAATAGCTTGCGTTTCCATGGCCCAAATTATCCAAGCGTGACGTAAACAACAACAACTATCGATTGACAGGTCGAACGACGACCTTGTTCAATGACATTTTATTTAGACTATATAGGGCAAAGAATGCCATCCAATGCATCAACAGTGTCACGAAAGCTAAAAAAGATAGTTTTAATAGTAACTGTAGTTTTAAAAAAAAATGTATTACAAAACTCGTTACTCATCGGAGGTTGCTGGGTGCAGTGCATGCCATTGTTGCAGCAAAGCACAATTTAAGGAAACATAAAAGAAGATGGATGTTAAGAAGGTAGACAGATACATTATAGCGTTTTCAAGTTTCAATTATGTGCAGTAAAATTTATATAGATCATCCGATTGGTGGGACAACGTTGTCAAAGATTTTAATGACAGTGATTGGGTGGCAAATTTTAGGATTAGGAAGGCTACATTCGACCGGTTGGTTGAATTATTAGCTAGAGACCTTCAACCAGGTGTGTAAATGTTAAAACCAAGTAAAATGTGTTTTTTTTGTTGTTGATAAAATGGCCTTTGTGTTTAGATGAACGATCAGTGAGAGCACCCATATCACTGGAGAAAAGAGTTGCTGTTGCTCTCTACAAATTAGCCTCAGCCCCGGAGTATAGAGTTGTTGCTGCCATGTTTGGAATTCACAAAACGTCAGTGCATCGGTGCCTGCACTCATAAGTTGAAATTTTGACGATATTTTGAACAGCTACAGTGAAAAGTGAACTCTACTGACATGTTTGTTTTTAGATTTTGTCATGGTATTTGTAACAAACGGGACTAGTTATCAAACTTCCAAGTACCCAGGAAGCAAAACACATCGCCTGTGAAAATCACCAAAAATCAGGATTTCCCCAAGTTTATGGAGCTATTGATGGGTGCCACATCCATATTACACCACCAAAGGATGGACTTAGTGATTTTTTAAACAGGAAGAGATTCCCATCACTTGTTCTCCAAGGAGTTGCAGTTGGATGTGCATCTGGAAGAAGCTCCCTTTGTTATTGGAGCTTGTTGTATCCTGCACAGTCTTTGTGAGGAAGCTCAAACCCCAGTCCCACTTGATGTGGAAAATCAGGAAAGTGTTGGGTCATCAGCTCAGCGAGACCCACCTATTGGCAACCATGTCCGTGATACAATTGCTGATTATATTTTTGAGCATGTTTGATTCGCCCTTATTTAATTTGACTATACCCACAATAAAGATATAACCTGAATATTTAAAAGATTTGGTTGTGTTTTTATTAGTGATGCACCGAAACAGCATTTTTTTTATTCGGCCGAAACCGAATATTCGGCAAAAGTTGCCGAACAAATTCGGCCGAATAAACCGAAACTAATTTTGGTATCCATCTCCTTAAAATCGCAAAAAATTTAAATAAAACATGTGCTAGAATGCATCTGATCCTATCATACAACCTTTTATTGGCACTTAAAGAATGCTGTACCAACTGCTTAAAGTTGATTTCGGTGACAATTAACAAATAAAACACACTAGTACAGTTTGAACAATGATTCTAAACTATACTAAACTTTGCGTACCAGTGTTGCATGCAGTAAAAAAGTTTCGATTTCGGCCGAATTTTGCAAAAATATTCGGCCGAAACCGAATAATTATAAAAACCCTGGTTTCGGCCGAATAAATTCGGCAAACCGAACTTTCGGTGCATCCCTAGTTTTTATAAACAACTGACACAAGTTAATATCTCTAGCAAATGGAAATATTTAGCTTGTCGAGTCATTTTCCAAGGTTCTTTGAATCAAGTTAATTAAATTTGTAACAGAATTGAGCAAGACATTCATTTGTTGTTGATGATTCTCATTACCCTGGTTCATAAGTTGAATTAAGCTGTCTGTTTGACCCTGTTGCCTTGTTTGAGCTGCTCTTCTTCTCATAGTTCTCCTAGATCTTCCTGTTGCAAATATATTAGTGACAACTGAAGTGTTTGTTTTTTGCCAAATAGAATTGCACATACCTGTGATGTTTCTTGAGGAGTCAAAGCTGGATGGCTGAGTTTCATCATTTTGTGTGCTGGCAGGTTGGGTGTGCTCTGGTGCTGGAGAACGTGGTTGTTCATTTTGTGTGGGAGTATTCTTGCGAAATGTGTGGTTCATCAAGTTGTGTGGTGTTTTGTTGGAACTCGTTTTGTGATGTTGTTGGTTCATTAGTGAGTGTAGTGTTTAAAAGTTTCACCAATAGAATTTAGAATAGCTGCTTCCAAATCCCCCTCGGGTGTTTCTGCTAAATACATATCATCAGAAAAGTTACATTTATGAAGCATTTAATAAATTACCACAATCCATTTGAAACTCATATTCATCCAGTGTCTGGGGTAAAGGTGACTTTAAGGATTCATATCCAAAACCAGGCCTTGCAGCCTTCAACAGTTAGGCAATGAATAGTGGCAAAAGAACTTATGTTTACCTTGGATCGAGGTCTTGACATAAGTATGTCTGACATTACAGTCAGATGACGCCACTTTAAATTTTTGGATGAGGCTTCGGAAAGATTAAGTTCACTATTAATTTCAAAACACTTGGTCTTCATAAATTTCCATTTTCTTCTGATTTGTTCTCTGTTTGTAAGCAACAGCAATAACACAAATTTGGTGGAAAACGCCCCTGACAAAAATATGACAACTTAATTAAAACTGACATAACCTACTCTGTAAAATCATGACCCCGTTTTCTCATTTCGCCAACAGCCTGCATCATGATATTTTTGTTTCTTCTTGCCTTACTGTCTGTTTGTTGGACTAAGTGTAGCTCTTTTGCTACAACAACCAAATCCTCCTCTTCACTATCACTCCATCTAAACTTCCTTTGGGCATTTTTGTGATATGTTACCTGCGACAAAAGGGAAAAGTAGGATGGCAATGCTTAACAAAACTTATAAAACAAACCTACTACTGCTAGAAATAGTTCCACTCTGATGCTTTGACTTTGTTTTTTGCTAACACCTGGAAAATTCATCCTTAATAATTTACAAAACGTTAAAAAATCGACGCCTATGATTACAATGATAATGCATCATGGGCATAAAACACCGATAATGCAAAAAAAACTCCAAAAAAGGGAATCGATAACAATGGCATCGCTTGTATCGTCACGTGACATTAACAACAATTTTTGTATACCGCTGGAAAGTAGACACATTGCTCCTTGTGAAAAGTATACACATTGGTCACTCTTGTGAATGTGGATCGTCAGGAATAGAAGTTTTGCGTGGTCCTACTCCATCTCCAGGACTCGGACCTCGTCAAAGGTAACTCGTTGGCCGAGTGTGGCAGCGTGTTTCGCCAGTGCTGTCCTCTGGCAATTTGTCGCGGCGATGCTCTTTTAACCGAGTCTGCAACGCTCATCCGGTTTCACCGATGTATGCTCCACCGCAGTCCTTGTACACGAAATATAATACACAACGCCTTTGGGTGAGCCGTACCCTTCTCGATAGGGTGCGACACCATCCCGCCAGTGTTCTATGTGGCTTCGTGTAGATTGCAACCATAGGCGTATCAAATTTTTTGGGGGAATTCCCCGATTTTCAGGTGTAAACTAAGGTTAATTGTCGTCGAGAATCGCAAAACACGAACGCCAGTGTTCGCGCCAATCGTCACATAAACCGTGGCTTTCTGGCTTGCGCAATTGTGTACCACTATGGATGCCAGTTTTTGCGGTAGAGCAAAGGCTTTATTACATTTGTAACCAAAAGGATCAAACGTGGGCCTACGTTTTCAAGAAAACATACAAATTCAAACTATTTTCCAAGCAGTAGCCATATATTCCTCTTTGCACCTTACCAGTATGCCACAACTGCTGCGCTACGTAACAATCAACGAGACACTTGTGTTTGTCATGATTGTGACGGTGAAAATACAGGTCTACTGCTATTTTTGTTGCCAGGCATACTAATAAATCGGAATTGCTCTTCTTGCACTTACACTTTGGAAACCAAGTGCCAGAAGAGCAATTCCGATCAATAAAATACAGGTCGTTTGAAACTACCTTAACGCATAGTATAATGTATGTGGTTTCTTTGACAATAATTTTTAATTTAAATGAAATCCAGCGTCACCCCTGTTTGTTTGTGAGGGGTGACATGTCACCCCTAAATCGACGCCTATGATTGTGATATAACCCCCGAGGAAGTCTCGCTTAAGTGCCAGAAGAGCAATTCTTATTAATTACCATCAAGTTTACCTAATAGTTTACAACAAATGCTATATTGAAACCTCAATACATAACGCCTGCCATGCACACTTCTCTGATATCATTGATAGAAGAGGCTTAAAGGCAAATCGTGCCTGATTCAAGCCCGAATGCAGGGGTGGGATTTAGCCGGTTCGCGTGAACCTGTTTTAGGAAATTTATGACCTAAGCGAACCCGTTGGAAATATATGACCTAAGCGAATTAATTTTGGTAATTATGAATTCGTTGCAGCACCATACGCAAGGTTTTCTTCTGCCAGTAATCCTTAAGATGCCTTTATTATGGGGTGACTTGGTACTTAGCCTATGCTTATTAAAGCCATATATGCCCATTGTTCAGCAAAACTCCAGACATATAACTAACCTAAATTATTTGCAGGTTTGTCATCTACCCCGAATGTAAAAAGTTGCACTCCGATGGTTTGTATCACTTGTTTTTTCCCTTCGGGGTGAAGCATGAATCGACAAGTTCATCCGAATCATTGTTATCCTGCAACAGAAATGTTACCCTGCAACAAAGCAAACTTCCAATTGGCTTTCAAATAAACAGTTGTAAACCTTGTATCACTTGTGCCTTTTGTATAAAGTATTTTGACATTGGTATGCTAGATTTAAAATAGAAAGCGAGGTTTGATTTGAGTAAACATTGACAAATCTAAATACTCTCCTTACAATTCACGAGAAGTACACAGTTTAAGAGAAAGTTGACGATTTTGCAGCAGAAGTTAAATGCAATAAAACTGGACAACACGTGGTAACACAGCAAAAATTTAGGTTCACGTATCGAAAATAACCTATGTACAGGGCTGTTTTTTAAGTAATGATAGTGCCTCTTCCACTTTAAACGTTCATAAAGAAAGTTAAGCGCCTTTAACATGTGATTAACCGGGTTTTTCTAGAAAATAACAGGACACAGTTTCAATCTATTTTTAGTTTAATTTTGACACAATGTTAGGGCAAATGCATACACAACTTGCGTCCTCAGCAAATTTAGTCATTGATTCAGACCCTGCAAACAGTGTCGTTTGTGAGGCAACACGCACGATAGTGACGCACAAATGTGACGTAAATCTGGAGTCGGTTTTAACACAGGGGCTGGGTTCTAGTGATTTCCATATATCTGATGATATAAATAAACAGCTCAAGCGGTACAACACGGTAATGTCTGTTATTCCCGGTGGATGCACAAAATACCTGCAACCACTTGACGTGTGTATCAACAAACCATTTAAGCAATACTTTTTTGGTTCCGTAAAGGCGAGTTTGACTACACATCAGGCGGTAAAATAAAGGCGCCCAGTCATTCACAACAAATTAAATGGGTAGTTTAAGCTCGGGACAAGGTTTCAACGGAAGTCAAAGTCAATTCTTTTGATGTTTGTGGAATAACAACTGATTTCACTGCTTAAAAAAGAATCATGTTGATGAGGATGCTGCAGTGGAAAGCGACCTGGATGATGTTAGTGATGTGGCGAGAGTGATCGTTTGGCAAATGCGTGAAAATTTGTTTGTTTGTTATAACCTAATATAATGCCTTGTGGAGTTTGATTTAGTTTGCTGTTCTCATTTCGTTAAGTATGCAAATATCTTTCAATTTTGTTACATGTTTGCACAATAATAAAAAACAAAGTGCACCCCATGTTTCAAGTCAGTTTGCAAAGCATAAGGTTTAGCCAAGCGATTTATGCACTTACCGCTGGGCTTTTTCTAAACAATCTTTTTTGACCTACCGTTGGTGCGGCTTACAATCGAGTAAATACGGTATTTAAGCCCATCGGATTAAATCTGGGTGAAATCGTCTTCCTTGTGGTTGCTTGTTTGTGTTCATGATTTGGTACGTAAAAAACATTTTGCCAGTCATTTAATTTTTTTTTTGTGAGTTAAATGCAGCCTATAAATAAAGTATTTTTATCTTTAGTGGAAATCAATATATATATAGTTAATATGAAATGATTTACAGCTCATACCATCACATCATCCTCTATACCTTCCTCAAACTGTACAAGTAACAAATCTGTTGTTTCGTTGCTGCCACCTGATTGTGTGTTACTGTCACAGTCACTGTCCAGCAAACAATGGTCACAAACGGGACACCCTTCCTTCAAAACTAAATGCCAAGTATGAATAATTAGTATTTTTTTTGTTTGTTTAGAAGGTAAAACAATTAAAATACCAATAACTTTACAATTTGGTGTTCTAAAAAGTGTTTTAATTGACATATTGTTTGAAGCATCTGTTGTAACAATAAGATGTTCTTTCATGTTGTTTGTTTTGTGTTGAGCCCCACCACATAGTGTAAAAAAAACACTGATTTGTCTATGAACTTCTTACTTAAAACTTCAGAAAGACTTCCATTTTGTGTGGTCAACTTTCCAACTTGAATAAAACAGTTCTTTTATTTGCGCTTCAGAATTAAATACTATTCTAATATAAAATTTTTGTCATCAATATTTCCAAAAAATCAATATTATATTCCCAACCTTATGCCAGGTGCTACTTCATTGTCCAATCGCAACTCGAACACCAATGTATCTCTTTGATAATAGTAAATCCATTTTTCTTTGTTAAGTTAGTTTCTAGTTATTACTTTGTTTAACGGTTATAAGCTATTGCATACCCTTTTGTTCAGTGGGCAATTTATATGCTAATTTATATAGTTGCATATGATTTTTGTGGCAGATTTTTAGTGGTAGGTCCTGTCGAGTTTTGGGTGTACCTCTTTCATTTTTTTTCCATAAAACACTACACTTCGGCATGTTTTGCATGGAATAGCACCAAGTTTCAGTCTCTTTCTCGATTTGATCACTAATATATCTTCATTTTTAAAGTGACCCTCACATATTGCAGCACTGTACACACATATGTTACTTTCAAACAAATGCAATACACACACATGTCATGCCATTATTTAATGAAAGTTATTTAATATTTATATCAAATGCAAAGCATTCATTTGATCTACCTTTCTTTTTGAAGCATACTTCTGATTTTATCTCCACTTAACTTCTCTCGATGCTGTCTTTCTTCCTCTGATTTTGCCAAATCGGGTCTTAGAATGTTAAACATTGCCCTTCTACCTTCTCTTTTTCCTTTTTTTGCAGACCAATTGCACAAAGGTACAACACAGTGTGACGCAGGCATGGTTTAATTAAATGGCTTCTGTGATTATAAAAAAAAAACAGATGTCATAAAACAGTAAATAATTAATTAATTTAGAACGTGGCATTGGTAAACAACAAAAATTGTTCATTGTTTGTTTTTCATTGAAATATTCCTACCGCACCCAGGAGGTAATTTAATGCGGTCGTTAGGTTTTTTGTTAATGCAGGGCCTTCGCCAAGAGCCTTATTTTACCTGCACAAAGGACTTCATTCATTTTTTTTTGATTTTTTTTGCAAATCCTTTCTCAATGCTAGAGTGGATCTTTCAGATTTTTTAGATAACTTTTGCAATAATTTGTTTGCAAAATTGTGGGAAACAGCTTTCACAAAGAGAGAAACCATATAGGCCTTTTCTAATTGCTTTACTAGTCTTTTCCATAAAATACTTCGTTCTCTTGTTCTAAATGCAACATAGAGCTTTTATGCAAGTCTATGACAAAAAATAAAAATTTTGCCTACATTGAAGAAGTAAAATAAATATTTTTAAAACTGATGTAGCATCATTACAGCTTCATGTTTAGATTGATACCACTAGTGAAGTAAAAAATGATCGAAATTGAGAAACAATTACCTGCAACTTTGTCACAAACAAGCATTAACAATTTAATAAAGGGGCTTGCAAACCTTTTGCACCACATTGCAATATTTAGTCCAAATCGTCAACAGACTTTTTACGACGGACACTAAAGTAAATTTTTCGACACAAATGAAAGCTAGGAATTATAGGAAATTTCCACATTTTACCTTCGAACTATGCCATCGGAAATCATCAAACGTCTCGGCATTAGTATGCAGTTCCTAAAATGGCGAGATTTCGGACATCCGATGATGTCGATTACTAAATTATAACTTCTTTCAAAAAAATTTCCATCTCTTATCACAAGATTTTCTCGAACTGCAAATAATAGCTGGAGATTAAACCGAATCTGCCAGAGATAGAATTGTTATACTTTTCATTTTAACTTTCATCGCTCTATCAGATGTATTATCTTTTATAATGAAGGGTCGCAGTTGGTTTGTCGAAAGGTGTAGACGGAATTGCATCACAGCGAACCCAACATCAAACCTGTCCAGAAAGTCCCGGTGAGACAACATGCTGCCTGCCAGAATAAAAGCGAGATCTGTGCTGGTCGATGATACCGAAAACCATGATGTGTTTATTTTTGGAAAGAGTCGCAAATATATAGGGCGATACCGAAGGCGAGGCCGAAACAAACAAATAAGTGCTGCGATTACGCAACTAAGGAGACTTAGAAGAAGTAACGCAAGTGAGATAACTAGCGATGGCGTCAGAAGGACGTGTAAATGTAAAAGAGTAGAAAGACCAACAAGACAAAAAATCAATAAATATTCCTATTACCACAAGCCAAAATCCTTGCAATAACAACAGGTACACAAAAGTGCAATAGCTTTTTTTTAACTGATGCTAGTCTCTGAGAGAATATGTTAGGTGTACCATGATCCTTTTACACCAGAACAAAGGACTATGGCATACCAACTATTCACTCAGCAAATTCACAAACTGTGACAGGCTGAATATTACCCAAATAGCATAGATTTTAGCTGCACTGTAGCGTCCCAGTTGAGCCACTGCACACTAACCATTAGTTTGACACATCTATACAAGAAAAAAAACTGAGTAAAAATGCAAAATCAATCAGGCAAACAGCACTAAAGATGACAGTGATTCAGTATAGTTTGTATTATTGTAGTATAGTTTGTATTTCATCTGCAACAACAAACATTTTATCAGTTTTCAATTTATTGTTCGGAAATATTCATAATGTAATTTCACAAGTAATTTTTCTTGGAAACCCAGTGTCCTGCTCCTCGCAACAGCCAGACATCACAAAGCAAGTGGCGGGAACAAACACCAAGAACTTACAAAGCCTCGCTGTAACACCGACAAAATATATCATTAGGTTTGACAAACAAGTTATTTGATTAATACTCAATAAAAAAGACAATGTTGATCTGTTCCACTCAAATGTATGGAGTAAACATTGACAGTAGAACAACTTACCCCCAAAAATTCGTTTTCACGTCTGTAGATCATGTCGGATCTAGTGTTGGACGATTCTGCAATACGCTGCAAACAATGCTTTATTATCTTTAGAGGTCGGTTCTTCAGGAAGTGTGTAACAAAATCTACGTAGCTTCCAATTTTTTAAATCGACCTCCAATTTTCTTGATGTTTCAAAAGGAGCCTTGTTTACAACAAATTTGTACAGATTTGCGGTACAGCGGTAGGGACTGTTGGTTATTGTTTTAGGGGCTCTATTTTGGAGGACTTGAAGAAGATGGAGATTTGTCTTATTGGCGAAACCCCATACGAGAAGGCCGCATGATATATGTGGATGAAGAAAGGCGTGATACACAGTTCCAATTGTTTGTTGATTGATTATGTTTTAGTTTTGTCGTGACACGAATGTTTCTGGCTACTTTGCTGCAAACCAATTCAGTGTGTGTTTTCCAGGTAAGATTTGGATCGATTATGATTCCAAGGTATTTCGTACCCTTTACTTGTTCCAGTACATAGCCATGCAGCCTAAGTTGAAAGGTAAATATAGATGATGATGCGTATGGGTTTTTAAACAACATATAATTTGTTTTTTTTGCAATTTAGAGAAAGTTTATTTGTGTTGAGCCATTTCTTAACTTCTTAGCATGTGTCATGCGCAAGTAGAAGGGACTGTAACACGAGGACAAAATACGTAGACAAGTCAGGTAAGACTCACTTTTTCTCACCTCTCTCGGTCGCCTGCTCTCTTACACATGTTTGGCGGGAACTTACAGCTTGCGGCGTTGTAAAAAGTAGACTTTCGTATTTGGTGTAGGACACCACTTTGTATGTGACGTGCACACTACTAAACATTTGTTTGTGTTGGTTTACTTATGTTGTAAAGAATAAGAGTTTCAATAATTGCTCAATAAACATAGACAAGCTGTTTTGCACAGCACCTGGGGCACCCCTGCCGCCACAGCCCCAAAATGGTGCCCCAGGTGCCAATTATCCTCTGGTCCGAAATCGACAAACTCAAGTAAGAGTGGAAATTTAACTGTTGAGGTGTTAGTTGAAATGTATTTTGTTTTGCAGAAAAGAAAAAGTATACCCAGAGTGTAATGTGGTGAAGTATACATATTGTTGTACACTTTTGCTTTGGACATGCTTTAGTAACTTTGTGTAATTTTACGCAGATACCTGACTAAAAACGAATTTCAAAAGCTACAAGAGTAAGTAAATGTGCATTTACACATACCAACTGTAAAAAAAATAACTAACTTGTTTTACTTTTTTAGTATGAACAAAATGCCAAAGAAAGCAAAGTAAGTAGCCTACTTATCATGAACATGCACTGGTAGTCATTAATGTCATTTGTTGGGTACCACCCCAATATTTTCAAGAAGATGTAAATTGTTCATGAAAACACAGGTTAAATAATTTTTAATGTTTTTATTATCTGTTTTTTATAAATCACATTACTCTTTTTGGTTCATGAAGTATTAAATCTTTAGTTATTTTTTGTGACGTACATCACTATTTTCAGTTTAAAAAGAGAAATGCAACTCCAGTGGTAAGTGGTGTGTAATGCTGGTTGCACAGTTGGTTCATTGCTAACATATTCAATCTGCTTCTTGACACTCAAACTACATTATTGTTAAACATCAACCTCATTGTAATATTATTAATTATGTGCAGACTGACAAACCCAGTGCCTTGCGAGTAACTTTTGTACAACATAAATTATATCTTTTTTCATAACATATGATGTTGTTTTGTGTAGGCAGACAGTTTCATGTAAGTTTTGAAATCTTTTCAAAATACCTTTTTGATCGATCTTCTTCGTAACCCACAATGGTGCTGACTTTGCCTGTCTCATCTTCTGTAGCGGTCGTGCCGGTAAATATTACAACAAAAAAAAACATTTACTGCGCTTTCGCAGACAGCTGCACCGAAAACCGTTTTTTAACATCTTTTTTTTGTCTGGCACATCCCTTCTACAGTTTTTGGTACCCGTACATGTTTATTAATACACAACCTGTACATGTACCAAACAACAAAACATGTACTGTACTATATAAGCCCGGCCTGTATGGCCGCTTCCAACATGATGTCTTCCTCTTCGATTCTTTTTTCTTGCTGGCATAGGCATTGTGCCGACACCCCTCTATGCTCACATATTCTACTGTCCCATGCATTGTCGTCCAGCAGACAATCTACTGCTGTGGTGGTCTTCGGACTTTTTCTTATTGGCTCTTCATCAGTGAGTGCTTCCCATTCTGGGAGGCGGCGCTTCAAGGGCGCGCCACCTTACCCTTTTGATGTTGTGGGTTGCTCTTTTTGGCTTTCTTCTTCCTCCTCCATTTCTACTTCTTTCTTGGGGTCGGACCATGTCACAATGTAGTCCAGGAGATTTTGCAGCAATCCCTCCCTCATTAAGTCTTCGATTAGGTAATCCACCAATTTGTAAGACATGTCAGGTGTAATGATTTTGTGTTCACCCAAACTAGGCGGTGTTGCTGCCTCTTCCCACTCCGCCATAACAAATCTTCTTAAGTGGGGCCTGATCTTGGAGACGAGACATTCTTCGGATCGGCTGATCCATGTTAGTAGTCACAAACGCCATGGTCGGCTTATTGTCTTGGCGATCGCCATGAGTTTTCGCCGACCAATGGCTGTGATACATGTACTTCACAGCTGATACAAGTTGGTCTGAACCGAAGAATGCCTCTCCGGCGTCGTCTATCTTTAGGACCTTGTGTTTGAATCTCAAGGCCATCTGCCCCACCCCGCTGCTATCATTAGTAAGTATGCTCGCCACCTCTGGCGGGAATAGCAGCTGTCCCAGCAAGGTCTTCCCCTTGCCGGCGGCTCCATGAAGCAGCACTTGAGGGGCCCGCAATATACTGTCGGTCACGGTCTATGGCATCATTGGGTTCAGGCAATTCCCAATTTTCAGCAGTGACGCTGCATAGAAATGCATATATTTGTTTAGCCTCAGTGGTGTGCTGGTTGACTTTGCTGGCTTCGTTGTTGGTCTGGACTTCTCTTCCATTTTTTTTACGCAAATTTTTTGCATGTCCATGCGGGGTCTTAGAAATTTCCTATTTCGCAGAAAATGTGATGTCATCGACTACACATGAAGCATTCTGCCATAGGTTTTCTGTTATCTGGCATTCGGCAATAGCAATACATTGGACTTTTCCAATGAAACAAAACTTATTTTGTTAAAACTTCTTTCTCCTTTATGTATTATTTTTAAAAACCATGAAATATCGCTGTCTTAAAGCTCTCTACCAATGCCATTCGCGTCTTTGTTTGAAAAAAACGTAGCGTGCTAGGGTCCCGTCCCTCACACAAGGAAACGGCTAATGCGATCGCATACAAGCCGCAGTCATTGCCACCGTTTTGCTGCTGTACGTCCAGTGGGTCTACATATCTCGAACATTGATTTTTCCATTTTAGGTGGATAACTAATATTTTTGCCTTTTTTTATGTCGTATATTGTGGCAACGCGTCGTATCGAATCATCATTATTTTCGTTGATATTGTTATCCAGTGATTATTTCGAATGTCGAAAACTCAAACGAAGCTTTGTTTGAGTTTTCGACATTCGAAATAATCACTGGATAACAATATCAACGAAAATAATGATGATTCGATACGACGCGTTGCCACAATATACGACATAAAAAAAGGCAAAAATATTAGTTATCCACTCTGCTACAAAGACGTCTTTCAATCCATTAAGAGTAGGACACCTTAATAACGTCATTGCGGCATTGACCATTTTTGTCGTCAAGCCAGTCTCTTGTCGTGATGGCGTTTTTATCTTTTTACTTTAAAAACAGATCTTTAATCCAGTATTAATCCAATAAATGTTCATCATTTTTAGCTGAACAGTGCAGTGCATAAATAATTGGCTTTCTGTTATTGTTTCTGGTGGCAACATATCTAATATAGGAGAGGTTAATACTGTATCACAGGAAACGTTTTTTTTTACTGTTGCTTTTTTCCTCGTCACCATTACGACCGTACTGCTTGAATCTCATTTTTTGAAAACTTTTGCAAGCTTTCAGGTTTGGCAGCATTTAACGTGTTATTGTGTAAGTCCATGTTCGACCGGAAAACATATGTATAATTAATCGCTTTCATTTGGTTTAAAAACCGTGTGTGCCTATGGGTGGAATGAAGTTGTTCGCTGGCTCGAGTGTTAACCATTCCACGCAATTCTTTTTAAGAAAGTTACTCTGCGTAATATTTCTGCTTCGCCTTTTGCGTTAGTGACAGGCATAAATAACAATATGACATAGATAGAGGGTGGTGTCTTGTGCCACTGCCATTTTTAACTTCAGATTTTCTAAACACGGGAAGGAAATTTGCAAAGAGCCTTCTTTTGCCTTTCTATACACTGTAAACCAGTTTGGGTCAAAAAAGCCCAAAAAAATTGGGTCTGTTCGTTGGGAAACCCAAAATATTTTTTGGGTTATTCAAACCCAAAAATTTTTGGGTTAAATATCTTCTTACCCTATAGATTTACCCAATAATCTTTGGGTAGAAACACATTCGACCCAATTTTATCTGGTCACTATTTTGGGTTTAAATTCACTATGCCCAGAATCTGTGTCATTTTTTGCCCATTAATCATAGACATTGCACAGCTTGTTTTTTTCGAAGAATCACATTTATTGTTTCTTGTCATTCTGTAGAAAGAACATGAACATTTAAAATAACTACAGTCAACACAAATAACCACAGGCTTAGTTTGTCAAGTTGAAGTTTTAACTCCCGCACTGAATCATACATTGAGTTTTCAGGAATATTAAGCAAATATGTTTGAAGAAATTGCAGTGTTTTGGTTATATGTGGGCAGTATTGATAATTGAGAATATAATACACAGCAAATAAAGCTATGATGCCTTTAGAAATGCTGTCCACACTGAGCACAGGGTTCTTCTCCGCAAAAAGTGCATTTTTTTGCGGCAAGAAAATGTCTCCATATACAAACAACACAGTTTGTTGCCGATCTCCAAAATCGGCCCTGATATCTTCAAATGCTGTGTTGATCTAAATAGTAAAACAATTTAGTTACATACTCGGTTACTATTGGCCTGTGCTAAATAATAAGGATGCTGCTTTCCAATACCTAAATTGTACTTTTTACACTATGCCCAATTTTAAATAATTATGCACAGAATAACTTTTTGGAAGCTAATAGCCTTGCTAGTCTTGTGGATATAAAATGAGTACATTAGGTCAATACAAAAACTGCCCTCACACTAATGACCTGGCCAATGACCCAAACAACAACAAAAATTTTCCATGAAAATATGAAATATGATTGCTTATACTTACAGGGCACAAATCTAGCAAATACCACTCCTGCCAACTTGCTGTTTTGTATTGGACTTCGATTAAGTACACAAAAGTAATCTTCTAACCATAAAGTGAACATCTACAAAAACAAAAATTTTGTAACCTTTTTAAGTGATAGTTTTTTCAGGCTTACCAGCAAAGCAATCATTCTCATCAAATGGCAAAAAGTCCAATATTTTTTTCATATAGGATGTTTTGTTTGGTTTTCCCGAAGAATATTTAATAATTGTTTGAAACAAGTTTTTGGCAATGCTGTTCAAAGCAGCTTCATCAGTAAAATTTTGTTTTCTTTTAAATTCACGAAGCAACTACAAGAAATAGAAATTACATTAAATTCAGTCCATAAATTTACAGTACCGCAGTCAAGCTATGGTTCAAAGCCGCTACAAATTGGCAAGTCAGACGAAGATTTAAAGAATCAGCAGTGGAGCTCTGACTTGTCAATATGTGGCTTTGATGTATATGTAACAAAAATACATTAAAATACAATTAACATACCTTGTTGTACATAGTTAAAGCTGGCCATTCTTTTATTAATGTCATAAGAGAAGGATTATTTTCCAAAACAAAGTTTTTGCGGACACAAAATGTTTCCTCCATTTTTTCTGCAATAAGTTTCTTATTGCGCAGCAAAGTTGTTTTTTTAAATTCATGCAGTAGGATCTAAAATAATCAAGTCAAAAATCCATCATAACAAAGCTTTAAAAAGTTTAAATCCATACTTCTTTTGCCTCCTCATACAAGTTTTCGCCCCGTGTATGTACTTCATTTGATTGATGAGAAACCTTTCTTCGCTTTAAAGAAGGGTTGTTATATGCTCTTTTGATTTAGGGGTACCCATGACACTTCCGCTGTTTTTTAGCATGCACATTTAATCGGTCTGATATATTTTTGTACCAAAATGCCTGTGAAATGTAAATAAATAAGCATGGTTATTGAATTACTTGGTAAGTTATACTTCACTCTAACCTTGCCATCTGTTGTACCTAGTCCAAGACGAGCTGATTTGTACTGCTCCAAGAAAGCATCTAAACGCCTCGTTCTTTAGATGTCGGCATGGTCTGCAAAATATATATATATATATATAGCTTATAGCCTACCTTTTCCAAGTTAAGTGTAATTTATCAAAGCTTTGGCAATTTTTTCACGTTTAAAGAAGTATATGTAAAACTTACTCTCAATTTCAGCATTTATTTGAAGAACTTCCCCTTGTGGGACATCTTCCAGAGTAGTCTTGACAAAATCAATTAAACCCTGGATGCTTAAATCCATACTAAGTCTTTTTCACTTTTTTTGATTAACTCACAAAATGATACACGAAACAGCTTACAACACTACCTGTAATTAAGAAAAAGGCGCGCCCAAACGTTCGGTAATCAAGTTCGCACAGGTAGAGACAAAGAAGTTCAAAGAACTAAGACTGGGGAGGCAAGTTAGTTTGGCGCCCTTTTCAGTGAGCAGTCAGGCGTGACGCGCACATTGTTTGAACTTTAAAAAAATAATTTTGAAACACAAGAATTGTTTTAAAAAAGTTTTTGTACTTCACACGGTTGAAGGATTGTAAATTAGAATTTTTTTTAAAGTTTTAATGGTAAATCTGTTTCGTCGAGCAGATTTCAATAAAATTCAGATAATTCAAGTGGTTTATTTTCACAAGATTGAGATTTATTATGAGCTCATTATGAGGATAATACACCATAGTAAGAGTATAATACAAATAAACTATTTTTAATTCTATCGCAGCATTACGTAATCAACCGGTGTCAAAAACATTTCGCAGCAGCGAGTGGTGCAAACAAAAGTTCTAACGGCGTAAAGCGATTTGTAGCTATGCCGTATGAATGAAATTTTTGTCATTCTTTCTTTATAAGCTAGCTAGACCTTAAACTGACATGTATGCAAACCATACCGACGATGTAAGGTTCAGACTTGTTTGCAAAATTGATAATGTATGGTAAAATAAAACAAAAAAAATAACCCAATTATTTTGGGTACAGTACAAGCATCACTTTACCCAAACACTTTTGGGTAAACAACAGTAAGCCCAATAATTTTGGGTATAATTATTTGGGTAACTTTCCTTTGGGTATAAATCATAAAGGTAAAGCAGCATTTTACCCAAAAACTTTGGGTATGTTAACATTGTACCCAAAGTTGCCTTTGTAATTTTACCCAAATTGGTTTACAGTGTATTTTCGGTTGTTGCTTCTGCAACCACCGCCCTTAATGTTTAACAAAGTTACTTATCATGGACACAGTGCAGGGCATAGCGCGACTACCCTAACGTTTATAATGGTACTTATTGGGTCACAATGCAAGGTATAAGTGAAAACTACCCTAACGTTCAAAGTTACCTATCGTGGACACAGTGCAAGGTTTAGGGTAATTGATCCCACCCCCTCCCCTGGATGAAATATGTACAAGCCCTGTTTGCCGCTGCGGTCACGTGTTTAGGTAACCGATTTTGTCAAGAATACTGATCTTTGACCCTTACCTATGTTGAGATATCTTGGAACTTCGATGGAGCTTCAGAGCTTTAGCAAAATCAAGAAAAATTGTGCCTGTTGTCATATTTTTATCTTTGGCTTCAACAATGTTTTCATGAATTGGGCCGTATTATAGAACAAGGCTTAAGCTCGACTGGAGTCTTACTTTTAAAATTGAGACTTAAGTTCGCTCGCTATCAACAGGCACACGGTATTATAAAAGGATATTGATCGACCTTGTAAATTGTAACAAACACAACGACTGCACTTCTTTAAACAAAAAAAGGAAAGCTTGATGTCCAAAAGTTTGGTTGGAATCAACTTAAAAAGTGTTGGGCTGTAGCGACATAATACGTTGTAAAGATGTACCGTCGCGGGTTTTGTTAGTTTCAGTGCATGTTGCCTTTTTCGTGCGATTCTCTCACGTGTCATGTGGCACGCCATGTTCGCATCATTCGATTTACTACGAATAAAGAGCAAGCACGCCACATTTTGGTGACCCCGATTGAAGGTCGAACGTTCACCGCGTACACTGATCACAAGCCTTTAACATTCGCTCTGAAGAAGCAGTCCCATTTAACTGCTATATCCGAATTTACAACGGATGTTAGACACATAGAGGGAAAACAAAGTGTTATTGCAGATGCATTGTCCCGGTCGTTCATTGCCTCTGCAGACCAAGCACATATTGACCTTGATTACAACGCCCTCGCTGCTGCTCAACAAAGCCAAGAAGTACAAGCATACCGCACAGCGCTTACCAAGTTAAAGCTTCAAGACATAAAGTTTGAACCCGGTTTAACGCTCTTATGTGACATGTCAACCGGTTCCCCTCGACCAATCATTCCACAACCATGGCAACGTCGTGTATTTGACGTGATTCACGGGTTGGCGCATCCTTCTGTTCGAACCACACAGAAGCTGGTATCAACTAAATTTGTCTGGCATGGCATGAATAAGCAAGTTCGCGCATGGGCTCAACAGTGCAATGCTTGCCAGAAGGCAAAAGTTGGCAGAAACACGCTTGCACCATTGAAGCATTATCCTACAGCTGCAAGCCGTTTCCAACACATCAACGTTGACATTGTTGGGCCACTTCCACAATGCCAAGGTAACAAATACTTATTTACAATCGTTGATCGGTTTACTAGGTGGCCTGAGGCTATACCTATGCCCGATGCTACCACAGAAACTTGCGCACGTGCTCTTATTCACCATTGGATAGCCCGATGATTTGGCGTTCCATCTCAAGTTACTTCCGATAGAGGATCGCAATTTACATCGCATCGGAGGGCGACTGTTACCAATGTTATTGGTATTAAGCGCAACTGCACAACAGCTTTCCGCCCTCAGGCAAATGGTCTGGTGGAACGTTTTCACCGACACTTCAAAAGTTCCCTAAATGGCCAGACTTAACTCGAATTGGATAGATGAGGTGCCATGGGTGTTGCTGGGAATCAGGGCCATGCCGAAAGATGATCTTCAATCCTCCAGCGCTGAGCTGGTATATGGCGAACCGATCGCTGTACCGGGTGATTGCATTCCGCACACCACCACTGACGTTGAACCCTCGCAATTTCTTAAAACGCTTCGCAGTTCCGTTTCCCGTGTTCTACCTGTACCAATGTCACGCCATCGAACTGATCGTACATTTGTTCCTGATTTGCTTTTTACTTGCGAGTATGTGTTTGTTCGAAAAGATGGATACCGTCCTCCTTTAAATTCACCATATCAGGGACCTTTTTATGTTGTAAAGCGCAACGACAAATATTTTGTGTTAGATATTTCTGGAACTCGGCAAACAGTCTCCATTGATCGCCTTAAGCCGGCCTTTGTTGATGCAACACAGTCAGTTCTTGCACCAAAGCCTAAAAAAGAGGCCGACCTCCAAAAAGTGCAAAACCCGCTTCTGGGGGGGGGAGTAATGTAGCGACATAATATGTTGTAAAGATGTACCGTCGCGGGTTTTGTTAGTTTCAATGCGTGTTGCCTTTTTCGTGCGATTCTCTCACGTGTCATGTGGCACGCCATGTTCGCATCATTCGATTTACTACGAATAAAGAGCAAGCACGCCACAGGGCCCGCTTAAAAGCCAGGTATGTAGACTATACTCCCTTTATGCAATGAAATGCCTTGTGGTTTTAATATCTTTCACTTTTAGATCCGAAAAAGACATTGCACATGAAAAAAGAGAGCTGATTCCATCACAATTTGACCCACTTCAAAATAATTTTGACGATGACGCAGACAGATTTTTTGCAATTGAAGTACCTGCAGATAGTTGCAACTCTGGTTAGTTGAGCTGAAA
Organism: Ascidia mentula; assembly: GCF_947561715.1. NCBI lineage: Eukaryota > Metazoa > Chordata > Ascidiacea > Phlebobranchia > Ascidiidae > Ascidia > Ascidia mentula. Next base: position 14,554,510 of record NC_138568.1, on the reverse strand, counting down.
ACATAAGATATTTGAATAAATTCCAATCAATTTTTTTTCTATTTGAAGATGTGCAGGTGATCAATGAGGCAGCTAATGATGCTGCCTTATTTGAACCCATTTCTGAACCTCTCACACCAACTTCAACCTACCTGTCCAACTCAACTCCATCTGCTAACATCAGTTTTCATAAACCCCCCAAAAAATCAAAAACGTCCCCAAAATGAATTTGAAAACTTTTTATTGGAGTCTCAAAAACTTGAACATGAATTGAGAGTTAAAAAGGTTAATTTGGAAATAGATTGTTTGCTAAAAGAGCATGAATTAAAAATAAAACTTATGTCAAAACAACTGCAAGAGGAAAATATTTAAGTCAGTTAGGTTTTTGTAACTCATTTAAAAAGTTTTCTGTATGTCTTGGTAAAGAAAAAAAAGCAGTTTTTCTTGTCAGTGCTGACACACTATTCCCAGCTGGACTAGACTGTTGTGTGATGTACTATTGTGTTGGACCTCCAGTACTTCTTCTTCAATGTACCTAGTCAAAGAATGACAAGAATTCATGAAACTCGAGTTGTAGCACAAATATTTCTTACAAATTCCATGACAATTTTGACAGGTTTACAAATGACCATATGAGATGAAATGCAACGTAGCTATATTTCATTGCAAAGTTGTAGAGCACTGCAATTGCAACACTAACAGACAAAGCTGTTTGAACATGGAGGGAAATATCCTTTTCCATACTCCAAACATTCTTTCAATGGTGTTTCGTGTTTTTACATGTTATATTTAATTTGGGCAGTTGAAAATGGTGCCATAGGGTAAGGTTTGCATGGGTAACCACCATCACCCAGAAGAATATTTTTGTATTGTCCGCTTTCAAATTTTTCGTACAATGTTGAATTTTCAAATATTCTGGAGTCATGTACAGACACTCTCCATCTGGCAACAATATTTGTAATAGACATGTCTGCAAACAGCCTGCACATATCCCTTTCTGTTTCTGAAAAGTTCAGCATCTGGACCTCCAGGAGACTGTATTTTTATATAGGTGTAATCGATAGCTCCTATACACCAGGAAACTCTGCTTTCTCATAAAAATTTCTTGATTGCCCAAGTACATCTTCTGGACTACTTGGAAAGCAAATAAATTGACTTATTTTTCTTGCAATAAGTTTGCTAATTTCTTTTACCAGTAAGCTTCACGCCTTTCAAATCTCCTGCAACTATTTGACAGCAGCCTGCGGCAAAAAAACTCAAAACTACAGTCAACTGTAAAAATGGGGGCAAAGGCAAGCCTCTGTTTATAAGTTCCCAAACCTTTAATATTGCCATTCTTGCAGAAATCTGGCCAATCCAATAGGATGCTTGCGGAACATTTGGATTTTAAGACCTGTATTCGTGAGATCTCGGTGTCAAAGTAATTAAATTATGTTTCTAAAAAAGCTTGCAGGACATCTTGGCTGTATGTTTTGAATCACATTTTCCTTTTGGGAGCAATCTCTTCTGCTAATGCAACAAAACCTTTGGTGGTAAAAAAAAATACAAATAGAGGTTGTGTTATAATTCATTTTGTTTTCACAACTTCATTCTGCATGTGTTTGGATTTGAAAGGTACAATTATTACAAATATACTCTTTCATACCCTCCATTCTAACATACATGTTAGGAATGTGCTGTTTGCCAAGAAATATGTTAGTCCGCTGTACTTTTTGCTTGGTTGCTACTCCCACAGTTTATAATTTTGAACCATCTATAAAAAGGGGTGCAAGTTTGAAGTTTTGGATTTGGCGAACAAACGCACGAACTTCGAATTTCCTATAGTTGAGGAGTTTAAAGATAAATTTTGTGTATCTCTTGCAAGACCAACCTTCATGTAAAAGAACTTAGTCATGTTTTGTATCAACCGTATACAAATATTACAACATACTTTGCTGTATGTTTTTAAAAAATATGTCTTGCTGTTGGTCTGCACTTTCTCAACAACAATGCTTTTTACTCATCATAAAAAAAATTGACAACAAGTGTAACGAGTAATACACACCGTTGGCAAGTGTAATGGAAGAATATTGTCTTTTACCAAATTTTTTTTTTTTGCTTATGTACTATTTGATATAGGTGTACCAGCGTTTTTAATCTCACCTGAAGTGTAGCATGTACATCGTCGTTTACTGTAACATCATCTTCATTAGCATAATTTAATTCCATGTTAAATTAAAGTATAAGAAACATTTGGAACAAAGTGGTGTCAATTTATACCTTGCTGAATGTTTGTTTCTATTTCAGAATATGTTGAGTTGCACTGTATACTCTTTCCAACTGGAAAATGATGTTTAATGTAGAAAAAACAATGTCTTATACAACACTATAATATGTCGTTGTTGTCTTGCTCTAAAGTATGAGCTAAACTTTCTTTACACATATTGGCCTAATCTTCCACTTTTGTACCCAGGATCAGACTGGTATTGATAAAATGCAGTCCACTTCCTTTATAGTATTAGGATATTGGTAATTCACTTTTTTTCTGTCGGACTCCATGAACAGGTTTCATCGCTGAGCAGCCATTGCTTGTAAATCGTCTGGTGTCGTGTTTTTCACAGAAGCCAGATCCTCAATACACTGCAAAAAAATGTCAAGCTACTTTAAACTGATGTTTACTGTTACTGAAATTCCTGCTACTGCCAGGCATATTGCAATTAAAAATGTACTGATCTTCTGGCATAAACGTACTGTATTTTTACGACGTTTCGTCTGCCATTCGGCGAGACTTTATCAGGTATAACGCAAAAGAAAAAAAGGGGAACGTTCACACCGCTTGTCGACTCACGTGTGAAGGGTCTGCATGGACGAAAACCCGACATCAAGCTTCCGACACCATGTTGGCAGCAGGTTCGCCACCGATGGTTTGGAGGAAGTTTGGTCTGAGACCAAACACCGTGACCTCAAAATTAAACCTTTCCAGAAAGTCCCGGTGAGACCATATGCTGCCTGCAGGTCCTGTCAGAACAAAACCGAGAAAAACCATGACCTGTGAGATCAAAAATCATGATCAAGGAGATCAAAAACTATGATCTGAGAGATTATATTGTGATCTGTTAGACCGAAAATAATGATCTGTGAAATCGAAAATCATGATCTGAGACCGAACACGTGATCCATGAGATCACATTGCGATCTGTTGGACCGAAAACCTTGATCTGTTTATTTGTGAAAAGAGTCGTAAATATATAGGGTACATCAAAGACGAGACAGAAACAAAGAGATAATTGCTGCGATTTTGCTGCAAAGACGCGACAAGGAGACTTAGAAGAAGTAGCGCAAGTTGAAAGACGTAACGCAAGTAAGATAACTAGCGATGGTGTCAGAAAGACGGATGTAAATGTAAAAGAGTAAAATGCCAAGTTTAAAACAAAATATTAATAAATTTTCGAATCTTGGGAAGCCAAAATTCCTACACGTGCTAGAGGCACCAAACAATGCAGAAGACACAACAATTACAACAAATTATTGTAAACTGCCGGAAAGAAAACATATTGTTCTTTGTCATTGACCCAACCACTATTTTTCTGGATGTGCAGCGACTCAAGAAATAACCCAAGTCCTGGAAATGGAGCTGGACCACGCCAAAAAAAGTTTTTAGTTTGTGTCATCAACATATCAACATTAACACATGCACAAACGAAGTGAGTGTGTTGCTTACCAGTTTTGGGTACGTACATATACGTTGGAAACAGTTTTAGAACATTCATTCTTATTTTCTCTCCTCACATTTGTGAAATTTCATCTGATCTTCTTTTCTTGGTTTCCCTTTCTTCCGCTTTTTTGTTGTTGTTAATTTTACTCCCAAGTTTCTGATTGGTCCTTAAATTAACATTGTTTGCCTTTTTTCTGAGGACTTCATCCAAAGCATTGACGTTGTCCACACTGCAATATTGGGTACTCTATGCCAAGATTTTTAGAAATTCTTCGTCGCTCTTTTTTACTAAGTTTTCGTTTCAGATATGTTAAAATGACCTCGTAAATTGTTTGAACAACTTTTTAAAAATGCAGGGTAATTTTCGGGACTGCAGAAGTCAACTCTTGCTTTTTTAAAAATATTGATGTATTTTTCTTCAAATGAAAAAGTAAAAGGTATCCCCCCAGGGTATGCAATGTTGCCCTTTAAAAACTCTTGTGGAGTTTCACAAAATCGTTTGAAGGATTTTGATTTATGCTGGCATCGTCATATGCGTCAAGTGTTGATACTTCAGTAGATGAAGAACAATCGATCTAAACAACAACAAAATTGGTAAACGTACAGTTCATATATGTGCAATCAAAATCGCTCCACTGTGCTTACACCATGGACGTTATTTTTGTGTAAAAGATATATGGGAATGAAGACTGCCCAATATTCCAGTAAAGAAGGCTTTATCAAAAATGTTTTCAACGGTAATATTTTATTATTTAAGCAAAGGATACCTAAAATTCACAAACAGGGCACGACAGATTCCTACTAAAGAGTGCTCGTGCAGCTTTGTAGAACCATGTGTATTAACCCCACCCTACCCAAAAGTGGTAAGCAACTCACTCAATTCGTTTGTGCATGTGTTAATGTTGATATGTTGCGTGAGTGGGGGTACCAAATGACAACAAACCAAAAACTTTTTTTGCGTGGTCCAGCTTAATTTCCGGGACTCAGGCTATTTCTCGAGTCGCTGCACATCCACAAAAATAGTGGTTGCGTCAATGACAAAGAACAATGCGTTTTTTTTTCCGGCAGTTTACAATAATTTGTTGTAATTGTTGTTGTCTTCTGCAATGTTTGGTGCCTCTGCCTCTAGCACGTGAGTTAACAAGCGGTGTCAACGTTTTCCTTTTTTTCTTTCGTGCCCCTGCGTGTTTCTGTGTTTTTCACTTGTTGCGTTATACCCGTTGTAGCCTCGCCGCATGGCAGACGAAACGTCGTAAAAATACAGTACGTTTATGCCGGAAGATCAGTGCATTTTTAATTGCAATATGCCTGGCAGCAACAGGAATTTCAGTAACAGTAAACATCAGTTTACAGTTAGCATTCAAACTAAGTAGCTTGACATTTTTTTGCAGTGTATTGAGGATCTGGATTTTGTGACATGACACCATTTAGAAGCAATGGCTGCTCGGCGATTGGGCCGACAGAAAAAAAAGTGAATTACCAATATCCTAATACCATGAAGGAAGTGGACTGCATTTTATGAAAAATTTATACCAACTCGATAGTTCAAAGCTATGTTATCAAAATTTGCAGTAGTGGACAAATATTTTCCGAGTGTTCCAACCACCCGTATCTTTTGTGTATTAACAACTATAATATCACAGAAACTGTTGTCTGATAAATTAGCTTTTGTAAATGTTCAACTTGTGACAAAACCATTTATTATGCTTTTCTATTGCTTTTGGCTTGTTACTATGTGATTAATCTGGCCTATCCCCAGCTTGCAGAAAACTGTTATAACGCTTTAGATTTCATACTTACTGAAAATGATGTACCTACAGATCAGAACTTTGAATTTTATCGTCATTGTTTAAAAAATGAATAACATACTTAGTACACACTAAATGTGTTTTGTTGTCGAGTTGGCAAGACGATGTTTTCTCTACATTAAACATCATTTTCCAGTTGGAAAGAGTACACAGTGCAACGCATGCTCAACATATTTTGAAAAAGATAGAAACATTCAGCAAGGTATAAATTAACACCACTTTGTTCCAAATGCTTATTCTACTTTATTTTAACAGGCAATTAAATTATGCTATTTCGAAATGCTAATGAAGATGATGTTACAGTAAACGACAATGTACATGCTACACTTCAGGTAAGATCAAAAACGCTGGCACACCTATTTTAAATAGTACATAAGCAAAAAATGTATTTTGTAAAAAGACAATATTCAACGAAAATTAGAATGACCGTAACTTCGATCCATCACACTTGCCAACGGTATGTAATTCACGATTTGTTTTGTTTCATACATACATTGATTATGACTTCACTAATTTACAGACTATTAGAAATTAGGAAGGGTCGAAAGGACATTATATGGACACTTGTTGTCAATTTGTTTATGATGAGTAAAAAGCATCGTTGTTGAGAAAGTGCAAACCAACAGCAAGACATATTTTTTCAATCCATACAGCAAAGTATGTTGTAATAATTGTATACGGTTGATACAAAACATGACTAACTTCTTTTACATGAAGGTTGGTCTTGCAAGAGATACACAAAATTTCTCTCTCTTCAAACTTTTCAACTATCGGAAATTAGGAGTTCGTGCGTTTGTTCGCCAAATCCAAATTATATTTTGGCTTCAAACTTGCACCTCTTTTTATAGATGGTTCAAAATTATAAACTAATCGAGTAGCAACAATAAAATGACACTGGCACAACATTATTATAAGATGTCGGCACAGCAGGAGGAAGGGAAAAAACAAGCTGTGTTTATGCCAAACAGGGTATATAAATAGGAGAAAGGAAATCAGTATGAAGTTTAGATCAACGAAGAAGGTAGCCACAGGAGGTATCACACTACCAGGATGCCCTTACTGTGGACCAGGAAATCAAGAAGGCGAACCAGTGAATGAATTGGACAAAGCCTGCAGAGACCACGACCACGCATACAGTAAACTCGGACCAAGCGCGTACTGGAAATATTATACTCCGGTTAGACATATCGGCGGCCCTTCTGTTGGGATTGTACGTGGCATTTTTGAAAGAAAGAAACAAATATTTCATTCAATGTTCCCTACCCCGAAGAACGACGCGAGGATTGCGAAGATCAATCAGAACAGCAAATCTAAGGGCGACCTTAGAGGAAGACCTGCACAGAACCCCTACACCACAGTACCGACAACCATGAGCAGAAAACGAACAAGCCCACCAGTCAGTCAAATGGACTTACTGTCTATGGAAGACGAATGGGCAGACAACTATGTCGACGATGAGGGAGGAGGAAGTGGAGAGCCATCCACAAAAAGAGCAAGGCTATCTGAAGGAGGAGGCAACAACAGTGGAGGGGGAACTCGAAACCCAACATTCGTCATCCAAAAATCAGTATTTACCACTAGAACAGCACACGTACATGCAACAAGAAAAGGCGACAGATGCACAACCTATAACAGCAACAGTGGCCAATCGGCACATGAACAATGCCTACTATCAAACCACAGCTGCGTTAGATACCAACTGGGAGATGACATCACAACCATACAACTTCAATTCTTACAAAGAGACCGGCACACAATGGCTGTAACAGCAGCAGACGTAGAAGACACAGGCACAAACATCCAAAACCAACATGCAGCACCATTGTTCGACATACATGCCCTAGACAATGTGGACGCAAATGCACGTATACCGAGAGAGCATCAAAAGGTTCAGCCTAAATGGCAACCAAGAGCAGGCCATGGAAAGTAGAAGAGGCAACTAAAGTCATAAAAGAAATCTTATCTCAAGCCAAGAACATTAGATGGAACGGGATTAATCTAAACCACAAAGAACTCACCATAATACTCATACAAGCAGCTCTTGAAGCACGCAATGAAGAAGAAGATGGCATCACACTAGCCCCACATATCGTTCTACATGGCGAAGCGGGCAAAGGGAAGACCCTCATTGGCAAATTCTTATTCCCACCTGAAGTGGCTTCTGTGATGACAAACGATAGTGCGGGTGTGGGTCAAATGGCACTCCGGTTCAAGCATAAAGTGCTAAAAATTGATGACGCTGGTTCAGCCCTATTTCAAGATGATAAGCTGATCAGCGCCATCAAGTTCATGTATCACAACAACTGGAGTGCTAAGACCCATGGGGACCGACAGGACAACAAGTTGTTTCATAACAACCAACTTGTCGGACCCAATCACCTGCCTATCCAACCTACAAGACAAGGCGCCAATGGAAAGAAGGTTTGTGGAAGCACATTGGCCAGAAGACTCTGAAACTCCAGCAACAGGTCCAGAAAAGAAGGTACTGGGAAGCGTAACTGATGACGTAGTCATTCAACTGGCAAAGGATATTGTATAAGAAATAGAAAACGGTCTACCAATGGATGAAGATCTGTGAAAGGGGGAGGGATAGGAAAGGTTTTTTTTTAGGTTTTGGTGACGCCATATACTAACTGCACACATTGTTTGGCACTGGCACAACTTTAATTATAACACAACACAACGAATATACATCACAGGCTGTGCCTGATTCCCGATTCTTTGATAATTTGTGCCAGGATGTCGTCATCTTCATCCATGCTTTTTTGCCGTTCTTCCATCTCCAGGTTGTTTAATTCACAGAGGCATTGTGCCTCCATTCCTTGGTGTTCGCACGTTCATCCATCTTGGATTCATTTTTTGTTTATCTGGTTGATATTTTGCATTCTTTTACACCAGGCGCTCGCAGTAACCGAGAAAGATTTCAGATGGACTTAGGATTGCGCAGCCGTCGCTGGAGCAGCGACACAACGGTCAATGGAAACCAATAGGTTTCTTTACTAAAGAAATCTTAAACCCCCAGAAACATTAATTGATCTCGCAGGATTAGCTGTTTTTTATTGTTTAGCAAAATGCCTTGCACCAGAAGCAATAGAAGTTTCAACAAACCTTTTCTACAAAAGAAAAAAAGTGGATAAAAAGACAATTAATAACAGAAGAATTCTTGAAACAAGTCGACAGGTTGATGGAGAAAGTGACACTGATTATTTTAACCTTGATCATTCAAGAGATCTAGTTACTAAACAAAGTGATTTGTCAGAGGGTGAAGAAGTGCATGATTTTTAACTAGATATTGCTAGACCAAACACCTATTTTACCTTCTCGTCCTGATGTACGTGCTGTTGTTAAAAACTGTGCTTTGTCAGAAGTGTATGTCCCAAAATTGACTGATCAAAAGACTTCAATGAAGATCTTCCATCTTCGAGTGGTTGAAAAATTGTGTTGCCTTGATGTAATGAAACGACTGCTGTCAAGATGGAAAGGAATACAAAATGTTTATTTCAGATGTTTTACAATTCCAAAAAAGGGAAATATGTGAACTTAAAAAGTAAGTGCATAAATTTTAAAACTTGAACAGAGCAATTAACGGAATTAGTTGGTACCATGCATTTCCAAGCAGGTAAATTACAGCTACAAAAAATTATGTGCAGGACTTTCTAACAGTTGCTGCAAGTAATACAATTCAGACAATTATACGACAATTTATGGAGTGGCCCTAAGCGCCTTCACACTAAAAAAAGCATTTAAATACACTAAGTTGTACTCAAAGTCTTTTAGACCAGTGGTTCTTTTGTTTGGGCCCCGTCATTATTCATCAAATCCATGGTTTAGTAGTCACAAGTGCAAAACATCTAGGCAGTAAGCTAAACTACTTCTCCCCCCAGTTTAAGAAGCCCTGCTTTAGATCATTAGTGCAACATGGGAAAATCAAGTTGTTACTGAACGTAACTGTGGGGAGGGTGGAAACATATTGAAGACATTGTTGCAATCCTTCAAACGAATAACTGCAGCTCTTCGATATGTAGAGCCCATGCTTGTGAATGTTGTTGCTTCTTCCCTTCTCCAGGGGGCCGATATAAATTGTAGCTCGTGGGCTGTGCCACACCCCTGGCTTGCCAGTTTCCGTGGTAAAGGCCCACTTTCTTCCTTTCGGTGGGTCGGCTACATTCTCTCGCAAAATTCCTTCGCTCTGCAGCTTCGATATCCCATTTGAATTGCATTCTTTTTCGCATACTATCGCAGCGGGTGTCATTTTGTTCGCACTTGAAATAATTATCTACTATCAGATCTAAGTCAATCTGTAACATCTGCAAATGAATACAATGTTTGGCACGGCACAACATATATTAATAATGTAACACACAACGAAATCAAAGCAAAAGCAACAATAAACATTAGGCTGTGCCTAGCGCGGTAGTGACATCTCGATGTCGACCTCCATAGTATATGGAATAGCAATAAAATTGTCTGTCTTGCTGGCATAGTTTTCGGTGTTCTTGTTGTATACTTCTGCTCTTCAGTCTTTTTTGATCGATTCTTGATAAACATGCATCTGTGTCCACATTTGCTTGCAGATAGGTGCGTGGGACAGTGAGGCGTCTCAAAGTAATTCTGAACTGTTGTGCCTGTGTTGTTGGTGTCACTCTCACTTATTCGATGCTGGTCTCTGTGCAGAAATTGGATTGGAATCTTTGTTATGCTGTCACCCAGCTGGTATCTCTGAGCTGAATGATTCGACATCAGTGGCATCTGGTAATCAAATTGACCGGCTACAGAGTTCTTGCTGTTGCCTCGTTCGAACCTTTCTCCCCCTCCGGTTATAGTATCCTTATCCCAAGCAATGTCAAGGTACAGTAGAGGTGTTGTCCTTCCTGAATCTTCTTGGCGGTTTATAGCTGCACATGGCCATAGATTGAGGTGCCAGTTTTTGAAACTAATCATTTCGTAGTTCGTGTAGTTGGTTTTCAGGTAGATAAGTCGGTGATGTCCGTATCCAATCCTCTGTCTGTATAGTATCTCCAATTGAGGTATGATGGTGCAATGGTTCTCAACAAGCTCATCTGTCGCATAATCATTTGACTGCTGACTATCATACTTGCTGGTTGAACTGGTAGTACGTATCCTTCGATCTCTCCCGTATTGTTCCATGGCACCCATGGGTGGAATGATAAGACTGAAGTAGAGGTAAGTGCTCCCACCTCTACGCCATAGTTGCCGAACATCATTATGCCTCGTCGCACACCCTTGATATGGGCTGTGCCGTGCGTGAATCTTGGTCGACCTACTGTTATTGTAGGATTTCTGCCTCCTCCACCTCCTGATCCTTGTGGAGTTTCGCTTGTTCTTGCTCGTTTTGGTGGAGGTTCACCTCCTCCTGCATCTTCTTCGTCGTCAAAGTTATCCATCCAGTCGTCGTCTTCTGACATATTTAACATGTCCAGTTGACTGGTTGGGGGTGTTATTCTTGGTGTTGTCCTTTTTCTACTCATAGTTGGTAATGTGGAGGTGCGTCCAGCGTTAGCCCTAGATCTCTGAGATCTTCGATTCTCGTTGATCTTGTTAATCCGTGCGAAGTTCTTTGGTGTACTGGGCATCTGAGGGAATATCTTTTCCTTGCTATTGAACACACCACGTATAATCCCAGCGCTAGGCCCGCTGATATCACTAATACGTCCAACCAAAGCACTGTCTGCACTATTAAACTTCCAATAGGCCTCTGGTCCGAGCTTTTCGTATGCGATGTCGTGGTCTCTACAGGCAGCGTCCAATTCATTTACTGGCTCTCCAATGCTATTTCCAGGTCCACAGTGCGGATATCCAGGTATGGTAATCCCTCCTTTAGCCAACTTCTGCGTTGACTTCAGTCTCATATCTACTCTACTCTTCATTTGCACCTGGCACAGCTTTTATTTCTCCCTCCTTACGCTGTGCCACCAACCCATACTGTGCCAGGTGAATAATAAGGCTGTGCTGTGCCAATTCCTTTTTATTGTTTACTTCATAGTAGTTATTTATACCCTACAAACTCCTTTATGTGCCTATGACGTCACAATTGCTGCCGAAGGCGATGCGGCTCCGCATTGTGACGTCATAGGCACGATTATACGTAGTGTGTTCAATAGCAAGGAAAAGATATTCCCTCAGATGCCCAGTACACCAAAGAACTTCGCACGGATTAACAAGATCAACGAGTCTGCGCTTATGGAATGGAGATCCCTGACTCCTCGATGATTGCTTCTAGCATATCATCGTCTTCTTGCATGTTCTTTTGCCACTCTTGCGTTTCCATGTCTTTTAATTCGCAGAGGCATTGAGCATCCATGCCTTGATGAATACATGTTCTTTTATATGCCACTTGTTCTGCTTGCAGAATCTTTGTTAGGAACGATGGTCTTTTTGGAATTATTAGATTGGGCACAGCTTCTGCTCTTCTTGGAGATTTTTTTTTTGGTTGTGCTTGTGCTTCCTCATCAACCGTTAGCTCCTCAAATATTGGTAGGCGGCGCTTCAAGGGCGCGCCACCTTTCCCTTTTCTTGGACTTTCAGGTTGGCTTTCTTCTTCCATTGTTGTTTCTAAGTCGATGTTATCGACGAAGTCTCCTATGTAGTCTGCTATTGGGCAGATGTCTTCGTTGATTGGCAGCCCGTCTTCGACCTCTTGTGCCAGTTCTAGGATTATATCATCCGTTCGGCTTCCAGTTACCTTTTTTTCGGATCCAGTTGCTGGATTTTTAGCTAATTCGTTCTATTGATCCTCGACAAATCTCCTCTCCATTGGTCCTCTATCTTGTAGGTTGCTTAACCTTGTGATCGGATCTTCAAGATTTATTGTTATGAAACAACATGTGGCTGTGTTGTCTTGCCTGTCGGCGTGTGTCTTTGCCGACCAATTATTGTGATACGTGAATTTGATTGCGGAGATTAATTTATCGCCTTGGAAGAGTGCTGTACCGGCGTCGTCTATTTTTAGCACCTTGTATTTAAAGCGTAAAGCCATTTGTCCCACCCCTGCGCTGTCGTTGGTCATAACACTGGCGACTTCATGTGGAAACAAGAATTTTCCTAATAGAGTCTCGCCCTTTCCTGCTTCTCCATGTAGTACTATGTGTGAAGCCAGTGTTATGCCATCCTCTTCTGGATTCCTAGCTTCTAGAGCTGCTTGTATCAGTATGATTAATAGTAGGGATGCACCGAAAGTTCGGTTGCCAAATTTATTTTCGCAACCGAAACTTTTTTACTGCATGTAACGCTGATACCCGAAGTTTAGAAAAGGTTAGAATCATTGTTCAAACTGTACGAATGTGTTCGTTTTATTTGTTTATTTTCACAGAAATGATGAAAATCAACTTTAAGCATTTGGCACAGAAGACCAAAAGAGGCTGTGTGATAGGATAAGATGTAATCCAGTATATTTTTTGTTTAAATTTATTGCGTTTAAAGAGATGGATACCAAAATTAGTTTCGGTTTATTCGGCCGAATTAATTCGGCAACTTTTGCCGAATATTCGGTTTCGGCCGAATATAAAAATAGCTGTTTCGGTGCATCACTAATTAATAGTTCCTTGTGGTTTAGTTCAATCCCGTTCCATTTGATATTGCTTGCTTCTTTGACAATTTCTTTTATGACTTTCTTTGCGTCTTCTTTCTCCCAAAGTTTGTTTTGTTTGCTCATGCAAATCTGAATGCTTCCTTCATCTTTCTTGATTGCTTTCCAAAGACTGCCGTTTGATAGGCTCTTTTTGCTATTAGTTCTGTATGTGAAAAATCAGCTTCCTTTGCCTTTTGAGGTCTCCTCGATTATCCCTGGCAAGATTTTTTTCTCTCTCCGCTGATGATGTCATCTTTGAATTGCTCATACTTTACTTGACTTTGCGCGACAGTGTCGTTAATGGCAGGTTCAAAATAATTTTGTGCTATTTTTAACACCCGAGCCTTATACATGTCTGTAAATAAGCACAAGTTATGGCACGGCACAACATATTTTATTAAATTTACCACAACATCAATTAACATAATATAAGTTGTGCCCAACGTGGCACTGCAATGTCTGCATCCATAGTATATGGTGTGGCTATGAAGTCGCCTGTTTTTGATTCGTATCCTGTTGTTTCACTGGTGTATTGTGCTGCTCAGGTCTTTTTTTGATGCTCTCGTGGTATACGTTCATTTGCGTCCACATATGCTTGCATATTGGTCCGTTGTTTATGTCATGGATGTCGAACCATGGTATTGCATGTTGGTTTTGGATGGTTGTGCGTGTGTCTTCTACGTCTGCTGCTGTTACAGCCATTGTGTGCCGATCTCTTTGTAAGAATTGAAGTGGTATGGTTGTGATGTCATCTCCCAGTTGGTATCTAACGCAGCTGTGGTTTGATAGTAGGCATTGTTCATGTGCCGATTGGCCACTGTTGCTGTTATAGGTTGTGCCTCTGTCGAATCTTTCCCCGGCGCTCATTGAATCTTTGCCCCATGCTACGTCTAAGTAGATTAGCGGTACTGTTCTTCCGCTGTCTTCTTGCCTGTTGATTGCTGCGCCTGGCCATAGATGTAGGTTCCAGTTTCTAAATCTTATCATCTCCTACTTTTGGTATTTGTTGGTCAGTGTTGTTAGATTGGTTATGCTGTTGTCTCTTCCTGGATGTGTAGTATTTCCAGTCTAGATCATCTTCTGCGAATTCTTTGCATAGTGACATTTGTCTCATTATTAGTTGGATTGATACTACCATGCTTGTAGGCTGTGTTGGCATAGCGAACCCTTTTATTTGTCCGCTGGAGTTCCATGGTAACCATGGACCGAAATTCAGTACTGAGGTTGATGTAGGTGCTCGTACTGGAGTTACGTAGTTGGCAAAGAACATGATGCCTTTTCTTGTTGCATGTACGTGTGCTGCTCCAGAGGTAAATACTGATTTTTGGATGACGAATGTTGAGTTTCGAGCTCCCCCTCCACTGTTGTTGCCGCCTCCTCCTTCAGATAGCCTTGCTCTTTTTGTGGATGGCTCTCCACTTCCTCCCTCATCGTCGTCACAGTTGTCTGCCCATTCGTCTTCTTCCATAGACAGTAAGTCCATTTGACTAATTGGTGGGCTTGTTCGTTTTCTGCTCATGGTTGTCGGTGTGACGTCTACTTCAGTGCTCCTGGTGGGCACAGAAGACTTTATATGCACAGCAATACAGGTTACTTAATATTTTAGGAACAACTTACTTAATTTTCCTGCAAAACAAACGACAGTAGTTTCCTGGACACACGAAACTAACTACAGCCGTTTTTAGCAAAGTTGTCGAACACGAGGCGCGAAATTATCCACATGAAGACGCTGTTAAAACTGAAATTTACAATTTGGGGAGACGGTAGACAAAAACAGTAATTGACGATGTAACAGTAACCTGCCACAATTTCGGCATTTATGTAGCCACCTGTCTTCATTCTGGTGCACCAAAAAGTTGGCCAAACAAAAACCAAGTTTTCCACGCAGGATCAAAATATGTTTACATTTGCACATAAAATATACGAATTAAATTTTTGATCAATACCCATGGTATCAAACAATTGCACCAACAAATAGGAACATTTCAATGTAGATACAACTGCTTTTACTCTTGCAAACACAGGCAAATCCAGTTCATTGTTAATAAGAACAAAGCAGTTTTCTTTGAACTTCAGAGTGTTGATAGCGATCCATGAGTGTTGCTAAATCTTGTTTTGATAAATGTTGGGTATCCCTATTTTAATGTGAAGTAAATCCATTATGTCCTGTCTACATTGATGCTTTGGGCAAATTGTATAGTCTTTGTGCAACAAGAAGTCAGGCTGCATAAATTCCATAGAGAAATATTGTTGATGCCACTTGAGCATTTGCTAACTTGTTTAAGTATGAGTGTTTGGCGTCGTACCTCATCGACCAGTAGTGAATGCTCGGTCCAAGTTGCAATATACTAGAAGGAAGATGTAGAACATAGTGTTGCTTAGGTATGATATTTTTATCTGGAAAACATGTTTTAAATGTGTGTAGATATTGTGCTATTGTCAACTTTATTGATCAAACTGCTTGTTCTGTAATGAATGCTGACATTAATGAGCTTCCAACAGGTATTCACAGCATTCCCACACAGGGTCAGTCATAGTCATGGATGAGCTTAGAAAAATCGGCAGTAGTCCGAACAAAGTCTGTTATAATTGGTGATGGTTTTGTAGGTCTATCCAGGTATGTATAATCAAAGTTTGTGATGCTTTCATTTAACTGGACCAATGTAATATCTTTGTGCTTCAAATAGTACAAGTTTGATTGTATAAGGGATGCATCCTTCTTCCAGAATGTGCATCAAGTCATGAGGCGAGGAGTGGAAAATGTTAAAATAATTTACACCCAAAAGTGCAGCCATTCTGTTGACTCCAGTTTCTACTGATGATTCAGATATGTTTTTACAGTGAACATGGTGCGAGTTTCTAAATCTCTCAGTGTAAACTGTGATTCTTGAAACTTTGAATTAATGTCATCAAATGTGCAAAGACAAGTTCTGCATTTCTGATGAGCTAACTGATGACATGCTAGGGTATCAGCCACTATCCCTGCTAGCCCTTCTCTTACAATTTCCCGCTTGCCCCCAATTTCAAATTGAAACCCAGTGGATGAAAATGTATTTAGTTCCTCAACCAATATTTTAATTACTACCGTGGTCCGAAAGCCGTTGGAAAAGCTGCTCGAGATGTTCCACATGTGGGCTGCATGTGTTGGACTTGCGACAAGAATGTCGACCAGGTAGACAAAGAAAATCCAAACTTTGACAAATGGAGTGTTTTTTTCTTTGTGTATGTGTCGGGATAAATCCCCCAGCAGTAATTTTGATGTAGCATAAATTCTACTCAAAATTATTTCTATTACACGTGCACAAAATGTTGGGTTGTAATTGATATTTTGACTGGTACTTGGATTGAACTTCTGGGACACATTTGACTTCAAGTAGGACTCCAGCTTGCTTCGATATCTGAGATAAAAAGGTGATTGACGTTCTTGCAGTTTATCTGAATGCTTGGATGTGTAAACAAAATCGGAACTAGAAACAGAACATTCGCCTTATTTCTGTCGCAGTTGGCTTGGTCAGAAAAGACCTTTTCTTTCAAACGCCTAAGGCAGCGTTTCTCAAACTTTTTTCCTGCACCGCCCCCCAAACACCTCAGGCTTTGTTAAACGCCTAACAGAACAGACAAAAACATAACAAATTTATTTGTTATTTGTCAATTAAGTTCGTTGTGACGTCAGAATCGACAACTTCTTGTTCAGCATGCGAAAAAAAACCTTTGTAAAGGAGCATAAATTATACAAAGACTAGACTGAACCTTTTTGTGGTTGGGTACCACTTGGAGGTAAAACAATTTCGTGGTGTTCCACCTAATTGAGTGTTTCAAAGTAACCTAGGGGATGATCGGAAATTTGGAAATCAGTTACGATTTCTTAAATTCGAACTTTTCACGCAAATTACGGAAAGGTGTGCTCACGTACCACCTGGAATGCGGTCGCGTACTACTAGTTGTGCACGTACCACCGGTTGGGAAACACTTGCTTACGCTACAAAATTTGCCCAGCGTCCACCAATTGCCCATTTGGTCTCTCTTTTTATTTTACACTTCAGCTGCTTTCATTTGCATGGCTATAGCAATTGTGCAGGAAAGTTTTTTGCATGTCATTCTCCAACGGAAGCTCATGTTGACACCAAATACCAACGTATTTGGACTCAAGCCATTGTTATTGATCAATGAGTTCATGGCACTCAATGCTCATGCCAGTGCAGTGTCCCAATCACATTTCATGTCTGATTTCACTTTGCACAAAATGTTACTCAATATCTTATTGTGTCTTTCTCACAACCCATTAGACCACGGAGAATAAGCACAGTAATTACAATATCAATGTTAAAATTAGCACACATATCATGAAACTCTGAGTTATTAATCTCAATACCATTATCACTTAAAACTTTATGCGGTGCAACAAATATACTAATCCAATACTTCATGACATTTTACAATTTTAGACGCATTTTTGTTACGAATCATTACTGCACTACTAAATCGACTAAGCATATGAACATTGTGAAAATTACCACAAACTTGGTTCCAGTTCGTGTAGATCCACAACATCAATAAATTTCTCTAACCATGAAAATGCAACAACAGATTTAGTATGTGGCATTTTGTGCAATTTACACACTTCACAGCTATCAATTACACTTTCTATTATGTGAGTGCATTCATCCTGCCAAGAATTAGCATTTTTCAAAAGTTTCTCCAAATTTCCTTTGGATGCATGACCAAACTGTTTGTGCAATTTCAAAATTGCTTTGGTGAGCTTCGACTTGGAAAGCTTATCTTCGAACAGTAAGATTCTTTCACATTGGCTATTTGTTGTTCATTCCTCAAGGAAAAATGTACAAACAATAATGTCCATTATTTTAAACCAATAGCTTTACCTTTACTTCGAACATTGTAGCAGTGTCAAGTTGTAAATCCATTGTAGTGTTTGCTTTCTTAAGTGATGTTTTGCTTAATAACAAGAGAATGTCATCTTGAACTATTGAGGTGTCAATGCTACAAGATTTCCCAGCTGTATGTGCAGGTATATTTGCTCGTTGATAAGATATCACTTGTCTACCATCCCCAAATTTGAAAATAGACTTTGCTTCAGCAACTTTTGTATAAGACTTCCAAGATAACTGTTGAACCATTTTTGCCCACAAACTGTTCTTGTGCAGGCTGTATCTAATATTGCACATCCAAACGAGTCAGCAACCAAAATCCCATTGGTCTTCGTTTCTGAGAGCAGAATGTAGTTGACATTTTATTAAAATTTTTCACTTAACTGTACAATTCACAATTCATTTTGTGATTTTCTGTTATACTGTGTGCAAATTACTTCGCGTACGTGCGCATATGTTATTTTGGGTCAATCGTTTCGCGTCTCTCCGACATATGGGTAAATCGGCTTTGAGTTTTAATTTCACATCGACGTTTTTAATAATCCGTCGATATTCGCAGTTTTTCTCTTTTCCAGACATCATAAATATCGCTATGGCCTAAAAACTAAAAGTGGAACGAGCACTAAGACAAAAACTCACTGATCGAAGAGGCCTAAGTTACGCGCACACTAAGAAAAATCGTGGAGAGAGGGCTACATTGAGTGCTTACGTGTATAGTGATCGGAGGTATGTGTTGTGGTTTGTTTTTGCGCTAATTAAAAGGTCGCAAAGATAGTTTATGGTAGATGTTTTTAAAAAATCATAGGAGTGAGATAAACGGTGTGTTTTCTTTTTGCAAACGCGATCCCTGCAC
The DNA here is from genome assembly GCF_947561715.1 of Ascidia mentula. Classification (NCBI taxonomy): domain Eukaryota; kingdom Metazoa; phylum Chordata; class Ascidiacea; order Phlebobranchia; family Ascidiidae; genus Ascidia; species Ascidia mentula. The sequence goes on along the minus strand of NC_138568.1, from coordinate 14,535,702 downwards.
ATATAACACGTCTGGAAATTTTGCCAAATTTGTCAAGACGATTTAACTTCTTCTCAGGTTTAACTTTATCATTGGATGGAAAAAAAACTTTCTTGGTCACAAATGCCTCTTCTTTGATCGAAATTGAATTGGAAGCAGTGGGACAAGCATTGCCGGTAAATATTCGTTTTCGAGCAGATTTCATTCTCTCAAAAGTCATGTGCTAAAGTTAAAGCCAATTGTCTTTGTGTTCCAAGACAGCATCTGGCAACTTCATTTCATGTGCACACATTTTCTGGTATCTATGTTCAAAATCAATAACAGTCTCAAATTGATAAACCTTTTTGTGAAAAGTTTATGAAGGCAGTGTAAGCACTATACGCATCATCAACCTTTTCAACTTGCATCCAATTTTGCCAGCAATTTCTCCATGCCTTCTGTAGATCATCCTTTTGTCAGCTCACAAACAGCCTTCAGATGTCCTTCTAAAGCACCTAATAGCACCACAATTGCTTGTACTAACTGTAGTTATGTGTTTTTCTATGAAATAGTCGTTAAATTTCAATACCACAAGATCATAATCGGTTGCTTGTTCTGCGTTTACCCAAACCGACGAAAATACATCCTATATTCCCAATAAGTAAAGCAAAAGGTTCACCTGTTTCTTTTTCGACTCCTCATGCAAATTGGAAGCTTGTCGATAGCATTCAAATCTTCTCATCCAACTGCTCCAACCATCAGGGTTTCCAAGATCAAACGCTTCCGGAGGCGTAAGTTGCGAACGAAACGCCACTCTAACACCATGAATGGCTGTAATTGGTACAAGGGGTAAGGCCTCACATTAGCCCTATTCGCGCTTATATAGTAGCCTACACGTGACGTCACGATTACTGGGGCGTTACAGCCAGTGAAGCATTACGCTACACCCATAAAATTCCCCCAGTGCTTTAATTGAATGTTGGACGTCGTCGTGCTTTCTTACATGGCAAAGCATTTCATAGATGTACCAATACTCCGTAATCTTGAGAGAGAGAGAGAGAGAGAGAGAGCGGTCTACTAGGGCTTTAACGGCATGAAAAAACATTTCGGTACATCTGCAAATGAAAATGTTAAATCATGCTTGCCGGATTTTCGTTGAAATTTTAAAGGCTTCGCGCACCTAAATATCGACGAGGTGCGATTTCCATTTATGCGACAAAGGAAACACAGGCAAACATAAAACAGTGTTCCAGAATTTGTTTCGCCCGATAATACCACAAGCAGTCTGCTAAAAAAGGGCTGGAACTTGCCAACCGTTGAAACAAAAGATGAAAAACACGCAAACTATACTACACAGAAAAATCTTCCAGTCCACCGAGGTGAGAACTAGCGGACGCTTTGGTCGCGGAGTCAGTGTCGTCGGAGGCAAGCAAATCGCTAAGCCAATTCGGTACTGTCTCGTACTGATTCAAGAAATTGTCGACGGCCACCTACCTTATTACCATCTTGTTGGACACAACGGCCTAAGCGACGGCGAACCTTGTGCGGTGGTTGACAATGTAAAACGATCAACATTTGCTTTGCGCTTGGGCGAAGACAGTATAAAATTAGCGGCCCTTGAACTCTTGAACGATTCCTGGACAACCAGATTTAGCTGATGACCTGGACGGTAACAATACAACATCTTGGGATGCAACTAAGCATACGAGCCTGTACTCCGCTTATTTTTCCACTCATATTGGCGGCTCTATCGTACGCCTGCCCTCTGCAACGGGAGATATCGAGACCGATGTTTTGGAGAAAAGAACTGATCAGTTCAACCAGAGTTGCCCCATCTATGTGACTAGTCTTTGCGAATCCAAGAAATTTTTCGTGTACACAAATACTGCCTTTCTTCAACTTTGAAATATCTGTAGTTTCGTCCACCATGATACTAAACCATAAACCTTCCTTAACAGAGGCAACAACCCTCTCAACAACTGCACTGTTTAGACACTCGAGCATTTCATTTTGTAAATCGTGTCCGAGCCATTTAAACTTTGATTTCCGTTAATGTCATGAACACACCACGTCTTGGTCGTAAATCCCCAACAGCTTCAGAGTTAAAAAAATATTGAAGTTGTGTTCATTGTGGCCACGTAAAACAAGCCCTTGCTTTCCAAAAAAATGCAATTGCGTTAAAAATTGCCAGAAGACAAAATGGCGATTTTTTTCCAAAGACTTCACGGACTTTTTTGTGAGCAAAAGAACCGAATTTTCGGGCTCGTTTTCTCCCAGCCTGAGTGCCACACACTCACCATGAATACAATGTCGTCGTGTTTTTAATGACATGTTCCCTTTCCTGTAATCGCTAAATCCTTTTACCCAAATACCCATCGGTCCCGGAAGAGAAGCTTGCGAGGCAGGGGGTAGACGGTTTTGTTCTAAAACCCATTTGCAGGGTATGCACACGGCGACATCCCGACCTGCATCGTACGACAGCCACGAATGTTTTGCCTCCCAGGAAACCAGATATTTTCGGCCTTTGTTTTTGTCCTGTAGCGTCGAAATTTGGTCTGGAAAAATTAGGGAAGATGTTTCCCCCGAAGCAACATCATTTTCCTCCCCGGTAGATGGCCTGGTGCATGATGTCTCTAGGCGACGCGATTTTTCTGTTGGCTTAAACAGCGCCATTATATCAATCGCGAGATTGACTTGTTTCACTGGAGTTGTTACTTGAAGCAAACCTTCTGGAAAAACTGACAATTATGTTGTGATGGAGACGATTATATCATTCGGATAAACCGGCTGATCAGAAGGCAAAAAGGCGCGATAAAGCTTGCTATGAACTACATTGTTGAACAATGGTTATAGTTACGGAATTTTATATCATTGATAAGTACAATACTAGACAGCAATTGAAACTTACTTACCATTTAAGCCGTTTGTTTTGGTACTTGAAACGTTGATCCACTTTCGCAGTTGGATATTGAACTAACTTAGAACCATTAGGATGAATGAAAGTACACAAGGAAAACCAACTGCTTATTAATCAGAATTGCTCTTCTGGCACTTAGTTTCTAAAGTGTTTATTGGAAACCAACGTTTCGTCTGCCATCCGGCGAGACTTCTTCAGGGTTATGTCAACAGTAAAGCATAGGAAAAACGCAGGAAAAACACAAGGAAAAAGGAATAGATAACACTGGCACCGCTTGCATCGTCACGTGAACCAGGTGTGTAGCGGGGCGTAACATTTACAACAAGTTGTTGTATACAGCAGGAAAATATACGCATTGCTCCTTATCGTTTATGCAATGGTCGTGTTTATGGATGTGGAGCGTCTCCAGGAACAGACGTTTTGTATGATCGTCCTCCATCTCTAGGATTTGCACGTCATCAAAGTTAACTCGGTGGCCGAGTGTGGCAGCGTGTTTTACCAGTGCTGTCCTCTGGCTGTTCTTCGCTGCAACGTCGCGGCGATGCTCTTTTAACCGAGTCTGTAACCTTCTCCCTGTCTCACCGATGTACGCTCCACCGCAGTCCTTGCACGGAATGTAATAGACAACGCCTTTTGGTTGGACCGTACCCTTCTCGATAGGATGAGACAACATCCTGCCCAGTGTTCTGTGTGGCTTAGTGTAGACCGCAATACCATAGTCCAACATCATACGCCTTAGCGTGTCTGTTAGAACCGGAATATATGGCAAAACGATCGTACCGGTAGTTGGCGCTGTTTCTTGTGTTTGACCGCAGGCTTTCTTCTAAACATCCATGACGGATACAGATGTTCCCGCAGTGGCGACGAAGAGTAGACCCTGGAAAGTGGATGAAGCGGTTAAAGAAATCAAGGCCATTCTATCTCAAGCCAAGAATATAAAGTGGAATGGAATCAACCTCAACCACAAGGAATTATCAATAATCCTGATCCAAGCAGCGTTGGAGGCTCGCAACGAGGAAGAGGACGGCATCACGCTAGCCCCCCCATATCGTCCTTCATGGGGAGGCTGGAAAAGGGAAGACCCTGATAGGGAAGTTTCTATTCCCTCCAGAAGTAGCGTCGGTTATGACGAATGATAGTGCGGGTGTGGGTCAAATGGCACTCCGGTTCAAGCACAAGGTGCTGAAGATAGATGACGCTGGTTCAGCCCTGTTTCAAGACGACAAGCTGATCAGCGCCATCAAATTCATGTACCATAATAACTGGAGTGCCAAGATCCACGGGGACAGACAGGACAACAAGTTGTTTTATTACAACCAACCTGTCTGACCCCATAACCCGCCTATCAAACTTGCAAGACAAAGCACCGATGGAGAAGAGGTTCGTTGAAGCTCACTGGCCTGAAGACGCGGAAACACCTGCAACGGGACCGGAAAAGAAAGTACTCGGCAGTGTCACGGATGACATAGTTATCCAACTGGCAAAGGACATTGTCGAGGAAATCGAGAACGGTTTACCCATGGACGAAGATCTCTGCGTTATAGCTGATTACATCAGAGACTTCGTCGAACAGTTATCCATCGACACCAGTGAGAGCGAGGAGGAAGAAATGCCTGAAGAAGAGAATGTTACAGTCGCCGACAGCGAAAGAAGTCAACCAATAGAAATACATTGTGACGTCATAGGCACAGGGGCACATAAAGGAGTTTGTAGGGTAAAACTAACTATTATGAAGTAAATAATAAAAAGGAATTGGCACAGCACAGCCTTATTATTCACCTGGCACAGTATGGGTTGGTGGCACAGCGTAAGGAGGGAGAAGTAGAAGCTGTGCCAGTGCCCAGACCAGGTATATAAGGCCGGTGCAAATGAAGAGTAGAGCAGATATGAAACTAAAGTCAACGAAGAAGTTGGCTCAAGGAGGAATAACTATACCTGGATATCCGCACTGTGGACCTGAAAATACTGTAGGAGAACCTGTAAATGAACTCGACGCTGCCTGCAGAGATCACGACATTGCCTACGACAATACGAGCTAAAACCAGAACAAAATCTAGGTTAGCTTTGGTTGAAGCAAATATTTGGGAAAGTTATTTCCTTCTTTTACAGACACCAACAAAAAAAGAAAATTTGAAGATCTAAAATTCCATCTATTAGAATTTTTTTTTTTTTTACAATAAGGAAGGAGCATGAATGGAAAAAACAAAGTCACGAACTTAAAATAAAATTGGAAATAATTAGTGTAATTATGTACTTTAATTTTTGTTTTCTTTTTAGCGCCTCGATATATTTGTTTGTGCTGCCGTTTCAAGTTAGGCTAGTTTTATTTATTTGCAGACCAATAAATCCAAATTTAGAAAGGTCTATTCCGCCAAGGAGATTGTTCGACTTGCAAAATCCTTTAACCAAATTTAACAATTCAGAGTTCAAAAAACGGTTTCGACTTAACAAGGAAACATTCCAAATACTTTACATTCTGTACCAAACTTTGTGCAACAACGGGCAATTTTCAGCGGGCTGATCGGCGCTGCACAATTATTGGCCGGGTTGGCAAAGTGCTAGCCCAGAAAGGGAAAGACTTTATTAAATTTCCTGCAACCTATGACAGTTAAACAGATAATGGTCTACTTAAATGAAATTTTGAAAGTGTTGCGTAACGCTATTTTGAAGGAAAAATATGTCTCAAAAATGGGACTATGCAGCAACAATGGTCTTTTTAAACTTGGCCAAAGAGGAACTCTGCAATAAACAAGACTCAATAAAAAGTTTTCGGAAATTTTTAAAGCAAGGGGCTTTGATTTTGCAAGGTTTGTGTGTAAACAAAATTTTTGTATAATACATGAACAAGTATTGCATTTGCAGCGAGCAACTTAAAACAAAATGGAAACGGATGAAATCATAGTATTACCCGGTAAAAACAACTTTGGCCCGTTTAGGGCAAAGTTCCAAAGGTTTCTTCAAAATCGGCCCCGGACACAAGTGAGTTTGCAGATCTAGTTTGTTTGCTGTTCGATAAATGGGAAATAATAATTTTGAGTTCGTTGCAGGCACAAACAAATTTAGGCATTGATTCCACCTGTATTCCAGAGAGCAGCAACCAAGAAATTATAGACGACGACCATGAAAGTATGGCTAATGTTTTGAACTGGTATATGTAAATTTGATAAAAATTTTTTTTTTTTGATAGCATTTTTCAGGCTGCAGCAATTAAGGTATTGTTTTGTATAATAGTATCATTTTTGTCTTGATACCTGAAATTTGTTTGCAGAACCATCCACTAACCACAACACACCAACTTCATTTGAGGGTGAAGTTGTTTGAATAACGTTTTTGTTAAATTTGTTTTAAACACAACAAAACAAAATTGGAAGAAAAAGAAGGTCTTTGCAAGGAGAGAAAGACTGAAAGGCATTGGAAAATTCAACAAATTCTGCCAATGCAACTTTTGTTTGAATGCTGTATATATTAAACTGTTTTGTTAATAATGGCAACTAGTTTTTTTATTGTTTGTTAAGCATATTATTTTCATAAATCATTTGTTTTATTTTCATGTAAACTTCTATTAATTAAATATGTATACTTTTTACTTAATGTGCTTGTGTATTGTTTTTTTTTACAGTACATTGAACCACCACATTTGTGAATTTTTGTCATTAGTTTATTTTTCCAAATGTAGCCTTTTTCCTCGGACAACTTTTGAAGCAATGAGTCCGATCTGTCCTGCTGCGTTTATCCTTTCTCAGGGGTTTTAGCAGCTAAATAATTACATAGCGTATTTCTTATGATTGTAGGATCTGTAGGACCAACTATGTCGTTGCTTCCCTGCAGCTGATAAGCATGTATGAAAATACCGTATTTACTCGATTGTAAGCCGCATGCAATGGTGTTCAAAAAATAATATTAGCCGCACGTTAATGTAAAGACAAACTTAGGTGCTCTACAACAATAATTGTCAACAAATCTGTCGTTTAAAATTGTCAAATACGCTGACAAACTTGGGCGATAAAATGTATTGGTGCGATGGAGCGAGTTGATGGTAAATTTCATTAAAAAACATAGCGCAGACAAAATATCGGCCTGACATGAAATAATGTAAGCCGCACAAACTGTAGGTTAAAAAACTTTATAAGCCGCGGCTTACAATTCAGTAAATACGGTAAGGAATACTAAATTTACTATTGACTGCAACATATCTTTACAACAAAATAATTTTGATTAGATGCTAAGTGTGAAAACACAAACAACAATCTGTCTTGGTGATTTGACACCATATCAGGATCGCCATCTTACAAATTCTCCTGTCATGAAACGAAAGCTTTTGGTTGATAGATGCTATCTATCACACAGGTGCATGAAAAAAAGTGTTGTTAAGCAGGACATGACTAATTATAGGCTTTACTTGAAGGACTTCCTATTAAGCGGCTACAATTGATATATAATTTTATTAAAATCAAGGCAGTAAGAATTTCTTACTGGAATTGTACCCCAACCAGTGTGGGAAGTCAAATAACTGGAAAAACATATCAAGAGTTTTATGCTGTAACTGATTTAATTAAATTATGCTTAGTGTTACAGCAGCAATATGTGCCTACCGAGTTAGACAGGCAGCTGAAGGATCCAACATGTAGCCAGGTTTTTAACAATTACTTTTATGCAGAAACTATGTCCAAAGAAAAGGCACATGTCAGTTCAGGAAGAATTATTTATGTGCTTGATAAGACTCAGAAGGGCTTGGAATATACAAAGTATCAGTCACATGTTTAGAATTTCAGAGTCAAATGCCAGCAAAATTTTCACTACTTGGATAAATTTTCTAACTAACGAGTTGAAGTTTTTGGTGCAGTGGCCATCAAAGAAGAGTTTCCGGTTAAACCTGCCTAATGCATTTAAATGTTTTCCACGTACCAGAGCAATAATAGATTGTACAGAAATTTTTGTCTAAAAACCTAGTTTGCCGTCCTCACAACGTCAAACTTGGAGTCACTACAAACATCACAATACCTACAAAATTTTAGTAGCTGTTACACCAAAGGGGACTTTTTCATTTATTTCAGAACTATGGTCTGGAAATAATTCTGATCGAGAAATAGTTATAAAACAGGCTTTTTAGATTTGATTTCAGCTGGGGTTGATGTTATGTCAGACAGAGGGTTTTTGATACGGGACCTGTTAGCAGTTCGTGGTGCCACACTTAATATACCACCATTTGCCAAAAGTAAGCAGTTATCAATGCCAGCAGTCACTAAAACCAGGCGGATTGCAAAGGCAAGAATTCACGTTGAGAGGGCTATCAGAATATGTAGTGAGAAAATCTGCATAAATTTAACGCAGGATTTTGACAACATTATTTTGATTTGCTGTTGTTTGTGCAACTTAAACTCTGCCTTAGTTCACCAGTAAAAGATAGTTTTGTTACGAAGTTGTTTTTTATGTGTAATTCTGTAAAGTGCAAACAATACAAAAGAGATGGATATGTTAAGTTTGTTTAAAAATAGCATGTGAGGTAAAGTATGGAAACAAATAGTGTGTCTGGAAATACACCAAGTCACCAACAAGCTCATCGAAATGTGTTTTTATCAAAAGGAACATCACTACCAATATACCTTTGGTCGTGTACACAATTAAATGTGAATGAAAAATACTAGTGACCCCTATTTGTCCCTGTACTTAGGCAAAGTATTTACTATTTTTTGTCAAACTCCAATGACCTTCAGAATAAACACAGCCAAGATTCTTGGCAGCAAGTTTGGCAGGTTTATATATAAAACTATATGGACACTTTATTTCAACCAACCATTTTTGTCGATGGTTAGCGCATTTGCATGTGGCAATACCATCAGCCAAACACCCTATTAAAACATTCTGCTCAAACAAGTGTAAGCCACATTGCTTAACTTTAAAACTGTGATGATGGTAGTTAGCTTACATTTTTTAAGAACTTAAATGCCCAAATCAATACCGCAGCGGTCCACTTTGGACACCCATACATTAAAAAAAGTGCATATGTCTCGATGATGACAATGTTATTGACTGAAACAAAAATCCATCCATTTATTGCGCATTTATGCAATGGTTCAAACTGTAAAAACAATGTACTTTATTTAGCCTTTTGACTCGACTTTGTCAATCTGTCCTGCTGTCCTACCTAATACATCACTTCTCAAGGTTTTTTTTGTTAAAGCAGGACAGAGGCCCTTCCTTGAGATCAATATTGGGATTATAGGACAAAAACAAACACTAAAATAAAAACAAAGTAAAGCAATGAACAAGCAGGCCCTCTTGTTCATTGTAATAAAGAAAGAAGAATGAAAACAAGAAAAAATAAAGTTCAATAAAATTTTTTTGTTAAAATATTTAAATTTAAAAAAATTTTGTGATCATTTTATTAACAATGATTGAGGAGGGAACAATTGGCCAAGTGATTAACCTTAGTGACAAAAGAACAAGAACAAACAATTGCACTAAGGTTAAATTACAAAAACATCAAATAGGTAAACGAACTGTTATATGCACATAATGTGAAAATGCATCAGAGTAATGTTTGTTAAACCTACATAAATAAAAAAAAATACAAATTAACTCTGCTACATCTTCATACAAGAATACATACAAAAATTCATAAACCTAGCTGGCGTTTAAGAAGCTGAACTTTAAGGTCATGTTCGATCTTTTCTCTTTCTTCCTTTCGCACCTCTCTCTCTTGGTTGCGGAGCCACTGATGTTGTTCGGCTCTCCGAACCATCTCCTTCTCTAACATCTCCCTGATCAGATTAGCATAGCTGCGCTGAGGGGCAGACCTTGCAGAACTGCAACACCCTTCAGCATTGCTTAGGGGTGCTGCAGCCTCCACAAGAAAGACGTCAGGATCCACCTCTGCATGACCACTTACAAGTTCTGCCACATAATAATTCTTGCATAAAAATCTCTGTGTCTACAGAAAACATTTTGTCTGTCATTTCCTTTTTTTCTTACACCTGTCTCTGAATACCCTGCCATAACTGTTTGATACTATTGTAGCGTCTCGTGTTGGTCGTTCAAAAATTCCTTGTAGTACCCGCATTTTGTTTAAAGTCATCGCCAATGTATTCAAACCGTCTTTAAATCTGTCATAAACTACTTTGATGATCTAAGCTTTAAGCCCTCAACACAAAAAACCTCACCAACTTCTACTTGACCAGAACCAAGTTCCGCGTCCTTGTCGAACAGGTTGCACAGCGGGTGTACCTGCCCGGTTATCATGGCTGCAAATGCAAGCAAAACAATTTTAGCAAATCATAACAAAAATTTGTCAAACGACATCTGTATACCTGAGACTCTGCTCGACAGAGCATCCAATGGCTCAGCTGGCTTGCCGCCTCCAGTTTGGAAAGTGGCTCTTCGCTGGGCGGTTGATCCCTTGCGAGCCTTGTCTTTGAGGTTTTTCCATAACCTCGGCAAGGCGGCCACATTCTTTGCCTGCGACGATGTGCAGGCATTAAACTTGTCAGCAACAAGCAACCATTTTTCCTGCTTGGTCTTCAAGCTTGCCCCATCTGTCCTTTTGTTTTCAATTATGGAGAAGAAATTATCTTCTCCAATAATGTCAACAAAGAGACACCGCTCAGTTTCAGTGAAGTTTTCACTGCGCGGTCTTTTCGCCTGTGAGGGTTGGATGGGGGTGGATGGCATATTCTGAGCCATTTTTAAATAGGATTTTTCAATATTTTTGTTAGGATGTAAAACAACAAAGGTACACCTATCTGCAAATACAAGAAAACTTGTTTATTTCCCCAAAAAACTGTACTACGACTACCAAAAGTAAATCATAATTTTGTAGTTCACCTTTGGTAAAATAATAAAAAAATCTTCAAATTCATTTCACTACAAACGTAAAAACCTCTATTTTTCACTTTTTTGCGGCGCATCTTCGAAAGAAGTGGCCTGTAATGTGAAAACACTGCACTGCCAATCCACCGAATGCCTGACAACCGGGATCTACAATTTCCCGCCAAAAGTTAAGCCGCGCTTAGCTGAGAAGGAGTTAAGCGGAGTTTCTGCATAGCAATTTTAAGCCGGGCTTAAAAGTTAAGCGCGGATTAAGTTAAGCGGGGTTTCTGCATTCCACCCTCAGTATCTGAGGCGGAAAAACAATGCATTGCTAGGGAGTAGCTTGCCAGACGTCCGCTCTGGCGACCCCAAGCGGATTATATTTGGAAAAAGGTCTATTAATAGTCATTACATGAAATTCTGGTCGACCACAGCTTGCAGAACTATTGACAGCCAACCCTTCCGATTACAGAAATCTCGGTAACCGTTATGTGGTGCAGTTATGGGAATGTGACACCCATCGATTGCTCCTAACACAAGGTTCACAGGCTTCGCAGCCAAGCTGGATCAGCCACTTTTCCCGACAAGTCGGAGCGAGATCTGAAAAATCAAGCTCCCGGTGAGGTTCGAACTCACGACCCTGGGCTAACCAGGCCCAACGCTCTACCAACTGAGCTACAGGAGCTCAGTGGTTTCACGGGGTATATTGTGGTCAAGGTACACTGGTGCGCAAGCGCACAACTTGTCAGGTGACCTTCACAACGTAGAGGATCTCCACCACCGTAATCAGACAACGCAGAAGTAATACCACGCTTTCGCATAGCATCAAGGCAGGATCGCCCCACTGCGCAGGCCCTTTATATTTGGCGATCACAGCTATAATATTATGATCATAAGGTTCACAGGCTTCGCAGCCAAGGCATTGCAGCCAAGCTGGATCAGCCACTTTTCCCGACAAGTCGGAGCGAGATCTGAAAGATCAAGCTCCCGGTGAGGTTTGAACTCTCGACCCTGGGCTAACCAGGCCCAACGCTCTACCAACTGAGCTACAGGAGCTCAGTGGTTTCACGGGGTATATTGTGGTCAAGGTACACTGGTGCGTTTATTTTCCTCAATTAACTGCAGGTACTTTAACTGCAAAAATGCTGTCTGCGTCATCGTCAAAATTGTTATGAAGTGAGTCTAATTGTGAAGGAATCGCTTGATAATTTTTTTGGGGAAATTTCCGGAGTATCAGCAGGGGGTGGACCTCCCCCTGTTTTCCTGCGCTCTCTTTTTTCATGTGCAATGTCCTTTTTGGATCTAATAGTAAAATATATGAAAACCTTTTTAAGTTGGCCCAACACTTTTTAAGTTGATTCCAACCAAAGTTTTAGACAAGCCTTCCTTTTTTTGTTTAAAGAAGTGCAGTCGTTGTGTTTATTTTCAAGTATGTGTATGTTACACTTTACAAGGTCTATCAACAACATTTTTTCGGTTTCAGTAAAACCACACCTTTTTTGCTGTCGTTAGCCGAGCATGCTGCCTTAAAAGGTCATCAGATCGCCTTCGACAAGGCTAAGGTTTTGGAAAAGGAGGTGGATCACCTCTTCCTAGAAGCGCTCCACATCCCCAAGAACAATCGCTGTGTTAATGATGGAGAACAGTGCGTTTACTTCCCGGTGCTCTATAATAACTTACTGTGACTGTAGTTTTCCCGCCCATTTTTATACATCATATGATTTCACAAGCGGTGCTAGCGTTATCCCCTTTTTCGTGTTGGCACGTTGTATGGCCTTAGTTGTGTGCTGTACCTGTCTCATTACCCTGAAGCCTTGTTGTATAACAGGCGAAACGTCGGGATAAAGTTACGTTTTTTATATATGCCAGAAGAACAGATGCAACAAAAACAAAACGTTAATATGTTTGCTAGGACGTAATTTGATAACTTGTCTCGCGACCCTAAGCGAACAATATGCGGCATTACTCAGCCAATCATTTTTGCTCGCGACAGTCTCGGCACCGTATAATGTGTTAGATATGTTGGGGGGCAAATTCGCCACACTAAAACGTTCACACTTCGAATTCCAACATCTTACAACAAATTCACTCAGTATTTATTTCTTCCGATTTTTCACAACAAATCACTCGTCGGAGTTGACTTATCCAGTGAGCAGATACAAGTAAAACAGAATGTATGTCTTCAAAAGTAGTAGCCGGTAAGCTTGCAGGCGTCCGCTACTTTTTCGTTATCAACCGGCGCCATTTTGGCAACTTTGGCATCACCAAATTTCGCTTCCATGTCTTCGGATCCAGATCTTTTGCTCCAGCGCCGGCTGAACACACGGAATCAAATAATGTGTTGATATTTGTGTGGGGTATTTTGTGTTCGAGTGTAATTATGATAACCTTAAACATCACTGACCTTAGACGCCCAAAAGAGGAAGTCATCCAAAAACCGAGTCTCTTTAGTTTGCATTGAATAAATTGACGAGTGTTTCTGCTTCGTCCCACATATAGCAAACATATGAAAAATCCTACGAAAAAGACCAAAATGTCCCATAAGTTTAAGATAAATAGTAACTTTCACAGTTGCAACCTAACCTTGAAGCGAGTTACACGTGGCAAACAGATATGCAAAAACAAGGCTTGTCTCAGGGCTGAGTTCTGTGTCTATGATACCGAAGCCGAACAACCAGGTAAGACCAAGCGTAAAGAATATAGTCATGGAGAACAAAATGTCCCGCTTTCGATGGGAATGCTGCATCTACAAATAAATCCTCCCTGCCAATTCACCCGAAAAAGCAAATTTTCACATCTTTACTTACTTCCCTTCCAACGAAACGAGTGCAGACGACTTTAAATATCAGCACAGCGTAAATCACGAAGTTAATGGACATCACCAGGAATGTTGGAATCATAACGTAAAAAGGTACCTTTTGAGGGGAAATCCAACACCTATTACCAACAAGCAGACTTTAAATGTGAAAAAAGTAGCAGACGGTAAGTGTTTGTAATGCGTCTTACAACTTGTTTTAAAGCCATAAATTTAACGCTTCATAAGAGTAATCCATTAACCAATGTTTGCCAAAAGCAAATTTAATACATAGAACGTAGATTTACAACCTTGCAACCAATTACTTGCTTTCAGCGCTTTAGTTTTCTGGTACTTACTCTTCGGTGTCGTAGCAATCTGGATCAATTGAAAACGTGCACACGGCAAATAAAGCAGGCAAAACCCAACCCCACAATGTTGAAAAGAAAAAGATTTGATAATTTCTGGAAACAGCCCGGAACCATAGTGTCTAAAGGATATGCAATAGATTATAAAAATATGGAGGCTACTGTCTCCCATGCATAAAAATATTTTTTCCTACAGAGTAATTAAACAAGGAATAAGGCGGACATGTCTGTTAATTGAAAACTTATTGACCTATTACAAAAAATTAAAGAAGTATGTGAGCGTACATCAAATGAGGTATTTCTTTTTTATTGTTGGTTTAAATGTAATAACAATTAAATAAACTCCTTTTCCACAAATTAAAAGTATACACTTCCCCTCACCAGCATTTGTAGGAAAAATACCTACTTCAGACTGAGGTTGTTATACATTGTTGTCTTATTTAGTGTAAATGGAGTCACGACCACTTTGTAAGCTAGTCGTGACCAACAATTAAAATCAACTTACAAACACAACCACAAGGTAAAGGTGAATCCCCTCCACATTCATCCACATGAGGGAGCTTAAGAGTGCAAAATGAAGCAGGGCAGCGATGGCTCGGCATGAAGATTCATTTTCTGTGATTACTTTTTGTTCACTTAAAATTATCAGAATGTTGAAAAACAAGAGCGCCACTGCGAGATTGACGAGCAGTACAGCGGGCCGGCGCTTGTTCCCGTCGCGATTTTGCCTGCAACAAAAGAGCAACCTTGTGGTTCACTGATTCGATGTTATTTTTCTCAAAAGAAAGAGCTCTCTGAACTCTACCAACTTCTTTAGGAATGATAAAAGTTATTGTCATTTTAAGTAACTGTTAAACTCGTTGGGGTCGAAAATGTACTCACGGAATAAAAATGAAGCATATGATGGTGACAACCAGACCAGCAATGGAAAGAGAGCATCCCACTATAGTAATTGTATCAAGAAGACACTGATCTTCAAAGGAGGTTTCACCGCGAGTCTGTAAAACACAACATTGAAAAACATCGCATTTGAAAAGGGGGCAAATTACAAATTCATACAAAAAGTGTTGCAAAGTTTGTAAGGTGATAAAACTCGCATTCAACACTCTCCGGCCATAAGGTTTTAACGTTTCCACCTTCGGTTGACCAACTTCTGTCGTTTTCATTCCAGAACACGCAGTAATTCTTTAAATCTGTTTCACTGACATTCTGAACAATACATACATGAATCACTAATCAAAATTCTGTGTTCATTTTACAACGAAAAATTTTAATTTAAACGAAATACATTATACCATGTGTTTCATCCCAACAAGTTCGTTTTTAAGCGGTTGCAATATGCCAAGACGTATACCTTTGTTTCAAACTGCATGCTTATTGGATCGCTAAGATGCGCTGTGTCCTGAATTGAATCAATTACTGTCGCCGCCAGAACCACGTGGGAAGAGACGTTTTGATGCTTATTGGTTTCATACTGACCAGCTTCGAACAACTTGGCACTGGAGAATGCGTTGAAATTCACCCTCGTTTCTACACAAGGTAAATTAAATAAGGAATGCCTGAATCTTAAAAGTTAAATTCTACGAAAGGCGCCAGGAAGCATTACCAGACGTGAAGATTTAATCAACTGAAACTAATACAGTCTGGTGCATGATCTCAACTTTTGAAACACTTAAAAACACACAAAAACAATACTGTGGTGCGTTACTTGTTTGCTCGTCGACTAAATTGCCAACCAGTGAATGAGGGACTTTGATGTACGCTGTCATGTTTTCGTCCGAAGCAAAAAATAATTTTAGTTGATCGGATCGGAATCCCTGTTCACGCGGAATGGGAAGGTCCCGCACACCAAAACCGAAATACAAAGTGTCTGGAAAAATGACAACGCTCTTTAACAACCACGTGGGCCTGCGTAATTTTAGACATTTGTTAGATATGAAACTGCATGTTATTATTTCTACGAAGTATAAATTGCCAAGAACCTTATGCAGAAGGCTGTATTTTGTCTTATTAGATACAAGATATTTGTGATTCACATATATAATGATGATGGATTTAAGTCATCCCCTAAAATACCCAGCGGAAAATTAGTTTTTTTTGACACTTATTACCACAAAATGACGCGGCAAGCACTGCAATGCCCAATGAATCGGTTGTTCCTTGATACGATATGTTGGTTATCACCACTTTTTCACCAAGGGCATCAATTGTTTCTAATATCCTGCAAGGTGTACACCGTTTGAAATAGGTCAACAAACGAACGGATACAGTGTTGTGATTAAAACCTTTGTGATTCATTGCTTGCGGCAAGTTGATCTGCTGGAATATTGATTAAATTTCCAACAGTGGACAAAACTGAAGTGGTTGTCTGAAAGTACAAATAAATTGCGCATACAGATACTATATGTAACCAACAGACAAGAGACATTAACAGAAAAACAAATAAATAATTTGGTTAAATACTTAATGTAAATTAACAGTCAGTCTCGAGGTCAAAGAGACATTGTTCTAAATTGTGCTTTAAAAATCTTAACTCATTTCAATCCCTTATGCTTGCTTAAAAAGATGAATATCTAAACCCACTTGTGTATCTAATTCATCCACTTCCATGACCGTGTCCAATACATTAAGGGTGTCCGAAACGTTTTCCGCAACGAGGTTTTCGCTTTCTGAGGTCAAAACTTCTAAACTGTTTGCGACTTCGATTCGTTCTTCAGGCGAGTTAATCTCGATTGCGGAAAAACCCTGAAATATGGTTAAATAAAACCGAAACTTTGATTCAGCCAACGATCGGCAACCTTTTGGTTCCGCACAGAAAAATCATCCGGCTCACAGCCTCTTTACAAATTGCAGTAGATTTTCCATTATATTACCGCACAAAATGTAAGGATAAAAAGACAATCTGAAGAAACGCCTCTACTAGCAAGGTTTAACTACATTATAAACAATGAAAAGAACAACGCTGTAAGTAGCAAATATAGTACAGAGAATGGCTTTAACCGCGCGCAGGAAAAGGTTGCTGACCCTTGGATTAAGCAATACCGTTCATAAATTTGCTTACCTGAATTCCAACATCGCATGACATAAGCCACACAGGATTTCCCCAATGCCCTTCCACATCGCATGAACGAGTCCCATACGGTAAACCCCCTGTTTGAAGAACTTGGTTACTAAATATATTTTTCTGGATTTGATCATTTAACGACCGTTAACCGAGTTCGGAGGACACCTCTTCTCAGATGAGGATTTAAATCCAGCCAAGGTTTCGGGAAAAACAACAAAAATTCCTTCAGGGTTACGTACTTCATCTCTTGGGCAGAACACTATAATATGAATGATTTCTTTCTATTAGCATAT
This sequence comes from Ascidia mentula, assembly GCF_947561715.1. Taxonomy (NCBI): domain Eukaryota; kingdom Metazoa; phylum Chordata; class Ascidiacea; order Phlebobranchia; family Ascidiidae; genus Ascidia; species Ascidia mentula. The sequence goes on along the minus strand of NC_138568.1, from coordinate 14,518,502 downwards.
ATATTGAAAGCTTTCAAGTACAACCTCGCCGATTATAAATAAGAATTTAATTTGCATTCCAAATCTGTGGTAAACACTTCGGCGTTAAATTTACAGGTAAAACATCTCACCGGGCTTGCAACCATTCGGTATTTGTTCGTATCCAACGATACAAGCGCACATGCACGTTCCTTCCTCTTCGATACATGGTCCAGAACACCCAACACATGAAGTGGAACAAGACTCTACAATAAAAGAGAAAAACATTTCATTTAAACAAAAATTCCACATTTTTCACTTGCTACTGGAATCGCAGTCGGACTTTTTCCGACTAGTCGGAAGAAAATATGGAATGTCCCTGGGTTAAACGAAACTATTGCTCTACTGACTGAGCTATACGGGATTTCAGCGGTTGGAGCGGGTTATTGTGGTCAAGATACACTGGTGCGCAAGTCCAGAACTTGTCAGAGGACCTTGTACGTAGGAAGGCTCTCTAAATTATCACAACTAACTTTTTTGTAAAAATTATACCTGATTCGCATTTCAGACCGTAAAATCCACTCGGACAGTCGCATTTAAAGAAAGGATCTTCGCTAAGTGAAACGCAAAGTCCTTTGTTAGAACACTCAACTTCGTCACACATTCCTGAAAACCACAACAGGATGATTTAGATGCCATGTTTGGCGTTTAAAATAAAAACCGTAAAAGAAATTTAAATCTTACTTTCGCTGCAGGTTTTTCCGAAGTACCCCGGGTCGCAAGAACAGTTGAAACTTCTATCAAACAATTGGCATGTGCCGTTCATTCCACAAGGTTGATTGGAACAATAATCTGTCCAAATAACATCAAAATTAAAAAACAAAAACACAAGTGGAGAATTTCTTACTTTTCGAGCAGTTTTTACCGTAGTACCCACTACCACATGTACATGTGTACAGCGACGTGGCGTTTACAACGCATGTACCTTGGTTTCCGCAAGGTTTCTGTAGGCAGTAATCTACAATACAGTGCCGTTATTACAATCTTTTTACTTGCAACTGAGCGTAACCTACTTTCGGAACAGTTCTTTCCGAAATAACCGGGATCACATTTACATTGGTGTTGATTTGTTGTGCTGTTCATTGAGCAACTTCCGTTTTCACCGCACGGGTTTTCGAAGCAAGGATGTGCTTAATAAGATTAAAACATATCAAGGACAAATCCATACTCATTTTGGCCTTCAGCCAAGGTAACTACGTCGGCAAATGTTGCTGCTTGTATTAGTTTTCAGAATGCATATAACGAAACAACAAATAGAAGTTCGCAGCCCGAACAGCTGTCATATCTTTGAACGCAGTCATAGACACAAAATGTACAGATAAGTTTATCACAACCAAAAAAAATATTTTCACCCAGTTCACAATCTTTCCCAGAATATTCGCCGGCATACGACATTCACATCATTTTTTTAAATTATGAAAATCGCTCGTTGCGAATTAAAAATATTGCAAAGTCATTATTTTACTTAGGTTGCAGTTTGGTCCGTAAAGGCCTGGTTGGCAGTTGCAATAATAACCCGACGAATTGAATGTGCAGTTGTTGCCCAGACCACATGGGTTTCTATAGCAAGAATCTTTTCAAAAGAAATATTAGTTTAAGTAGACCATTTCCGTAGTTCTTTTTATATGTAAACAAGTTAACAGAATTTAAACTAATTAGCAAAAACAAGGATTTGGAAATCACAAGGATAAAAAAAGTAAAAAGTGTCAACAAAATAAGCACTTTTAAAAAACAAGGATGTAGAAATCACAATCATGAAAAGATATGAAATTTATGCCACCAAATTTTAGCAAAAGATACACTTTTAATCAAAAGTTTGGTAACATCTTCGTTAACACTTTACACCAACCTTCAGAACAATTTCTTCCGGAGTATCCTTGGTAGCATTCACATTGATACAACTTAGTCTCATTGACAACGCATCTTCCATTAACGCATGGGTTGTGTTCGCAGTAATCTGTTAAATTTAAATGTCCAACATTAAGGTATATTGTTGCAACTTTATTCGCACACTCCGTTCCGGTCTCAAGGATTTGGCGTGCAAAAGTCCAGTGGATTAGACGAATATTATAGAAAGGATTTAATTCTGAAGTAATGCTCGTTCATAGAACAACTTGAAACGCAATGTGCAACTATTATTCCTGATTACAGTTCAAGAAAGAAACATATTCGAATGGACAGTATTTTAATGCTTATGCTTTACGTACAACTTGCTCCAAACTAGCCTCCGAAGCAAGTACACCTACAACCGGTTATCGAAACATGGCACTGACCGGTTATCGAAACATGGTTCATAACTGCAGTAACTTAACTCGTAGGGCAAAATTTTAAGTTTGGTACCTTAACTTAAAAAACTCTTTCTACTTTCCATTACCCAAATACAAACAAACAAATATAACTTATTACTTTCAGTGCAATTTGTTCCATAATAACCTCCAAAGCAAATGCAATAGTAACCGGTTTCATTAGACGAGCAGGTTCCGAAATCACCACAGGGTTCATCAGCGCAGTGATCTGCATTAACAAATTAACAGTTAAATTTTCGCAATATCTTTCTGATGTTTGAAGAAGAGAATTCGTAAATCCGTAGCAAATATATAAACACATATTACTCACTTCTAGAGCAGTTCCTTCCGAAATACCCTGGGTCACATTTACATTGATACAAATTAGTTTCGTCGATCACGCAGCTCCCATTATCACCACATGGGCCATAATCACAGTAATCTAATCGTAGCATTAAAAGTAAGTAGAATTTGTGTAAAATTGATCCAAAACTATTTTCAAAAATTAATCGTTGAACGTACTTTCCGCACAGTTTATGCCAAAGTATCCACCTTGACATGTACAATTGTAACCAGTGCTGTCAAACTCGCATGCTCCATTGAAACGACAGGGATTACCAGAGCAGTAATCTAACAGAGAGGACAAAATTTTAGGTTACGTATTTTTCCAAACAAAAAATCTTTATTTTGTCCAAGACCTAAGACACAAACAAAAATACAACTTGCGTAATACTTTCAGTGCAATTTGTTCCACTATAGCCTCCAAAGCAAGTGCAATTGTAACCGGTTGCAGTAAATGAGCAGTTACCGAAATTACCACATGGTTCACCAGTGCACGAATCTGAATTAAACAATACATTTACATTAATTACTTTCAATAGGATTTAGTTGCATTGAAAAAATTATACAGTAAAACTAATAAACCAGAAACGTACACTCATTTTCACCGCATGGACTGTGTTGGCAGTAATCTATATCGTAACATAGAAAACAAACCAAGCGTTACTTTCTATTATAAAATGAGTCGCAGTATAATTGGGGTTGCAAGTGCAGTAATCTAACAAACAATTGTATAATCTCCTATTCTACCACACAGGAATAAAATGCACAAAAAATATTCACAAATTGGGTATTACTTTTAGTGCAGTTTACTCCATAATAGCCTCCAAAACAGACACACTTGTGGTTGGTTACGTTGAACACACATTTGCCAAAATCGCCGCATGTATTGTTGGTGCAGTGATCTAAACAAAACTAGTTTAAGTATTTCAAACAAGACTTCTTCTGTTGCAATAAGCATCTAATTATTTATGTAGTGTTTACAAACTATTTAGTATTACTTGATATCTTTGTAAACAATATACCACACCCAGTATTCTGTTCGAAAGAGCAAAAGCATCAAAACACATATCTTGTGTCATGTCATGTCTTGTCTTTAGCATAGAATTGAAACACTATAATTTATTCTGAAAAATGCGATATCTGCGTCGATTTTTTCCTCACATCTCACATAGCGTAATTCTACACATGGGCATTATCCCAATGCAACCTCTAAACATTTACTTTCGGGTAGTTTTTTAACTGAATAATACCTGCCAAAGTAACCAATAGGTGTAATAATTGTTTGCAAGGAAATTGGTCAGCAAAACCGTGGAAACAATATTATAACACAGAAAGAGCGTTTAGAACTAATGAACCAATCTGCTCTCACCAAACTGACAGATATTCCCAAAGTGTCCTGGTTGACATTTGCACAAATATGAATCTGTAGTTAATTCGCAAAACCCGAATTCTCCGCACGGTTCGTCTGCACACGCTCCTAAAACCCAAAATATATGAACTTTCTTCTGTACATCACTATTGCGCTCGATATAGGTCAAGAAATCATTGAACATTAAAATTGCAAAGAGATGATTATGCACCATTTTATGCCTAATTATTAGCTGAACAACACAACGGTTATGTACAAAATACGATAACACGAACCATAGGTGCATCCGGTGGTCATCGTTTGATTACGACAGGTGCACTGATAGGTGCTGTCAGTTTCATTGAAATTGCAATACACGTCCGAACTGCACGTACTTTCAGAACAAAAATCTAAAACAAATGTAATGTAGCAATACATCTATGCTTCGACAATTCCATTTTTTTTTTTTTTTGGTTGCTTTAAAACGTTTCTAATGGATATTTTAGGATAGACTACGTATAATCATTATATCACCACTAATTTGAACGTTACAATACTGTTGTTTTGTATGCAACCAAATACGAGATTGTCCAAAGCTTTTCTCACGTTCTGTGCACAGCTTTCCAAAAGGGTTATCCCCACAAGAACAGTTAAAAATGGAATCCCCAAACCAACAGAAATCCAAACTCTTTTCGCCACAAGAAGTCCAACAGTAACCTAAAAAAAGTTACATCTTTTAATTCCAAAGTTTTTTCGACAGAACACACAAAAAATTTTCAAAAAAAAATCTGTTTCCTGCAAGTCTTTGACAGCTTTCGTTTTTAAGCGCATGTACGAAGCAGCTACACAACTTATACAGGGAACCTACTCTCTTGGCAGTTGTTTCCTCGAAATCCATCATCACAAGAACAATGATATCCAGAGCTATTAAAATTACAACTACCAGCATTAAGACAGGGGTCACTGGAACAGAAATCTGTTGGGAGAGTTTCAAAAATTAAATTTTAAAAGGCATTCCAAACAAACATTGCAGGTGACTCACTTTGTGAACAGCTGGTACCAAAATACCCACCGAAGCATGTGCAACTGTACCTAGTGTCGTTGAAAGAACAATTTCCGTGATCGCCACAAGGATTGTTTGTACAATGATCTGAAAGAGATAGATAACTTTCATCAGAAGAAATAAAAAAAAATAGCCTTTGCTTGTTACATTATATCTCCCAAGCAACAGAGATCAAAACAAGGTGTTATTTAAAGTTAAGATATTCATTGAAGCAATCTTTGGGCAAGCACTCTTTCAATCTAATATATTATCAACTTATTGGTTGTATGGAGATTATTTTGCTTAAAAACTGAACTGACTTTCAGAGCAGTTTCGACCAAAATAATCATCCTTGCATGAACAGGTGTAGGTTGTTGCGTTGAATAAACAATCTTCATGATCTCCACATGGGCCAATTGTGCAATGATCTGAAAACAATCATAGATAAAGTATATGAATGGTTGCACGTGTTTAGAACATCAGCAACAAAACCTTACCCAGTTCGCAATTCTTTCCCGAGCTTCCAGGACGACAATTGCAGAGATATGAATCGCTGGTAATTTCACAGATGCCATTTTCCCCGCATGGGTTGTGAACGCAACTTTCTGCGGATTTTTTAAAAAAAAGCTTGAAATTAAAATATGGTCTGGTCTATACCCTTACACTACGTTCATGTTTATGAATGATTCGTCAGGTTTTTATGTTCTAGGTTTTACTTTGTCCATACATTTTCGGTTAGCTGTGACTTTTACATCACCGAGATTTCTTTTTGGTGAATTGGTTTTACCTTGATTGCAGTTGGTGACCTCGGTGTGGTTTGCACATTCACAATGATAGAAATCCAACGTTTCATTAAAGTTGCAATGAACTTCATACTCACATTCTTCGTTTGAGCAAAATTCTGCAACGAAGTCCGAGTAATTTTTTGAAGCACACTTGAAAATAGCAACAAACGCCAGTCTACTTTATGAAAAGTATTTTTAGGTGGTCCAAAATGAATTTTGCTCACGTTCGGTGCAAAGCTTTGTAAAAGATGAATCCTCACATGTGCAATTTAAAGCAGTTTCGTTAAACCAACAATGATTCCACTCTTGGTCTTGACAGGATGCCCAACAAAAACCTATACAGGTAATACTAAGTAAAATCATTTGGATGCATCAACACTTTTACAACTTACTTTCTTCACAGTCACCACCAAAATAACCGTCGTGACAAATGCAGTAGTGGCCTGTGCTGTTGAAGTAACAAGTTCCTCCGTTAAGACAAGGACTGTCGCTGCAATAATCTAATGAAAAGGACAATACACAGATCACTTGGGCATTGGAATTATTTGTTTGAAACATTACATACTCAACTTGACTTTTTCTATAGTTTAGGTATCCATTTAGGTCACACTTACTTTCCGAGCAGTTGGCTCCCAAATATCCTCCGAAACATGTGCAGTTGTAATTGGTCGAGTTAAATGTGCAGTTGCCAAATTCTCCACAAGGTTCGGTTGTACAATGATCTGAATGTGCAATTCGCAGGTAAAAAAACAAGTCCCTACATCAACCGAAACAATTGACAAACAGGGTGTATTAAATATTTTACTCAATTAAGGATAGGGTATATTTGTTAATGGAATAAACGTATATTTTTTTCTGTAGATTTGATCAGTCTGTTGAAACTGACTTTCGGAACAATTTCTTCCAAAATAATCATCTTTGCATGAACAGGTATAAGTTGTTGCGTTGAATAAACAATCTCCATGATCTCCACATGGGCCAATTGTGCAATGATCTGAAAACAATCATAGATAAAGTATATGAATGGTTGCACGTGTTTAGAACATCAGCAACAAAACCTTACCCAGTTCGCAATTCTTTCCCGAGCTTCCAGGACGACAATTGCAGAGATATGAATCGCTGGTAATTTCACAGATGCCATTTTCCCCGCATGGGTTGTGAACGCAACTTTCTGCGGATTTTTTAAAAAAAAGCTTGAAATTAAAATATGGTCTGGTCTATACCCTTACACTACGTTCATGTTTATGAATGATTCGTCAGGTTTTTATGTTCTAGGTTTTACTTTGTCCATACATTTTCGGTTAGCTGTGACTTTTACATCACCGAGATTTCTTTTTGGTGAATTGGTTTTACCTTGATTGCAGTTGGTGACCTCGGTGTGGTTTGCACATTCACAATGATAGAAATCCAACGTTTCATTAAAGTTGCAATGAACTTCATACTCACATTCTTCGTTTGAGCAAAATTCTGCAACGAAGTCCGAGTAATTTTTTGAAGCACACTTGAAAATAGCAACAAACGCCAGTCTACTTTATGAAAAGTATTTTTAGGTGGTCCAAAATGAATTTTGCTCACGTTCGGTGCAAAGCTTTGTAAAAGATGAATCCTCACATGTGCAATTTAAAGCAGTTTCGTTAAACCAACAATGATTCCACTCTTGGTCTTGACAGGATGCCCAACAAAAACCTATACAGGTAATACTAAGTAAAATCATTTGGATGCATCAACACTTTTACAACTTACTTTCTTCACAGTCACCACCAAAATAACCGTCGTGACAAATGCAGTAGTGGCCTGTGCTGTTGAAGTAACAAGTTCCTCCGTTAAGACAAGGACTGTCGCTGCAATAATCTAATGAAAAGGACAATACACAGATCACTTGGGCATTGGAATTATTTGTTTGAAACATTACATACTCAACTTGACTTTTTCTATAGTTTAGGTATCCATTTAGGTCACACTTACTTTCCGAGCAGTTGGCTCCCAAATATCCTCCGAAACATGTGCAGTTGTAATTGGTCGAGTTAAATGTGCAGTTGCCAAATTCTCCACAAGGTTCGGTTGTACAATGATCTGAATGTGCAAATCACAAGTAAAAATACAAGTCCCTACATCAACCGAAACAACTGACAAGCAGGGTATGGGTATGTTAAATATTTTACTCAATTAAGGATAGTGTATATTTGTTGATGGAATAAACGTATATTTTTTTCTATAGATTTTATCAGTTTGTTGAAACTGACTTTCGGAACAATTTCGACCATAATAATCATCATTGCATGAACATGTGTAAGTTGTTGCGTTGAATGAACAATCTCCATGATCTCCACATGGACCAATTGTGCAATGATCTGACAAAATCATAGATAAAATAAATCAAAGGTTGCACGTGTTTAGAACAGCAGAAACAAAACCCTACCCAGTTCGCAATTCTTTCCGGAGCTTCCAGGACGACAATTGCAGACATATGAATCGCTGGTAATTTCACAGATGCCATTTTCCCCGCATGGGTTGTCAGCACAACTTTCTGCGAATTTTGTTGACAAAAAGTTTGGAATAAAAATATGGTCTGATCTATACCCTTTAACTACGTTCATGTTTATGAATGATTCGTCAGGTTTATATATTCTAGGTTTTACTTTTGCTCTATGTACATACATTTTCGGTTGATTTTGACTTTCACATTACCAGAGATTTCTGTTAGTAAGTTGGTTTTACCTCGATTGCAGTTGGCGACCTTGGTTTCGTTTGCACATTCACAATGATAGAAATCCAACGTTTCATTAAAGTTGCAATGAACTTCATACTCACATTCTTCGTTTGAGCAAAATTCTGCAACGAAGTCCGAGTAATTTTTTGAAGCACACTTGAAAATAGCAACAAACGCCAGTCTACTTTATGAAAAGTATTTTTAGGTGGTCCAAAATGAATTTTGCTCACGTTCGGTGCAAAGCTTTGTAAAAGATGAATCCTCACATGTGCAATTTAAAGCAGTTTCGTTAAACCAACAATGATTCCACTCTTGGTCTTGACAGGATGCCCAACAAAAACCTATACAGGTAATACTAAGTAAAATCATTTGGATGCATCAACACTTTTACAACTTACTTTCTTCACAGTCACCACCAAAATAACCGTCGTGACAAATGCAGTAGTGGCCTGTGCTGTTGAAGTAACAAGTTCCTCCGTTAAGACAAGGACTGTCGCTGCAATAATCTAATGAAAAGGACAATACACAGATCACTTGGGCATTGGAATTATTTGTTTGAAACATTACATAATCAACTTGACTTTTTCTATAGTTTAGGTATCCATTTAGGTCACACTTACTTTCCGAGCAGTTGGCTCCCAAATATCCTCCGAAACATGTGCAGTTATAATTGGTCGAGTTAAATGTGCAGTTGCCAAATTCTCCACAAGGTTCGGTTGTACAATGATCTGAATGTGCAAATCACAAGTAAAAATACAAGTCCCTACATCAACCGAAACAACTGACAAGCAGGGTATGGGTTTATTAAATATTTCACTCAATTAAGGATAGGGTATATTTGTTAATGGAATAAACGTATATTTTTTTCTATAGATTTGATCAGTCTGTTGAAACTGACTTTCGGAACAATTTCGACCATAATAATCATCATTGCATGAACATGTGTAAGTTGTTGCGTTGAATGAACAATCTCCATGATCTCCACATGGACCAATTGTGCAATGATCTGACAAAATCATAGATAAAATAAATCAAAGGTTGCACGTGTTTAGAACAGCAGAAACAAAACCCTACCCAGTTCGCAATTCTTTCCGGAGCTTCCAGGACGACAATTGCAGAGATATGAATCGCTGGTAATTTCACAGATGCCATTTTCCCCGCATGGGTTGTCAGCACAACTTTCTGCGAATTTTGTCAACAAAAAGTTTGGAATAAAAATATGGTCTGATCTATACCCTTTAACTACGTTCATGTTTATGAATGATTCGTCAGGTTTATATATTCTAGGTTTTACGTTTGCTCTATGTACATACATTTTCGGTTGATTTTGATTTTCACATTACTGTTAGTAAGTTGGTTTTACCTCGATTGCAGTTGGTGACCTCGGTGTGGTTTGCACATTCACAATGATAGAAATCCAACGTTTCATTAAAGTTGCAATGAACTTCATACTCACATTCTTCGTTTGAGCAAAATTCTGCAACGAAGTCAGAGTGATTTTATGAAGCACATTTGAAAATGGCAATAAACGCCAGTCTACTTTATGAAAAGTATTTTTAGGTGGTCCAAAATGAATTCTACTCACGTTCGGTGCAAAGCTTTGTAAAAGATGAATCCTCACATGTGCAATTTAAAGCAGTTTCGTTAAACCAACAATGATTCCACTCTTGTTCTTGACAGGATGCCCAACAAAAACCTATACAGGTAATACTAAGTAAAATCATTTGGATGCATCAACACTTTTACAACTTACTTTCTTCACAGTCACCACCAAAATAACCGTCGTGACAAATGCAGTAGTGGCCTGTGCTGTTGAAGTAACAAGTTCCTCCGTTAAGACAAGGACTGTCGCTGCAATAATCTAATGAAAAGGACAATACACAGATCACTTGGGCATTGGAATTATTTGTTTGAAACATTACATAATCAACTTGACTTTTTCTATAGTCTAGGTATCCATTTAGGTCACACTTACTTTCCGAGCAGTTGGCTCCCAAATATCCTCCGAAACATGTGCAGTTATAATTGTTCGAGTTAAATGTGCAGTTACCAAATTCTCCACAAGGTTCGGTTGTACAATGATCTGAATGTGCAAATCACAGGTAAAAAACAAGTCCCTACATCAACCGAAACAACTGACAAGCAGGATATGGGTTTATTAAATATTTTACTCAATTAAGGATAGGGTATATTTGTTAATTGAATAAACGTATATTTTTTTCTATAGATTTGATCAGTCTGTTGAAACTGACTTTCGGAACAATTTCGACCATAATAATCATCATTGCATGAACATGTGTAAGTTGTTGCGTTGAATGAACAATCTCCATGATCTCCACATGGACCAATTGTGCAATGATCTAACAACACAAATATGTCTTCTAAAATAATCCACACCTTAGTCCACATTCAAATAAATATTCAAATAAATGTAGTTATATAAAACACGAAGTTGTTATTCAAAGTCTTCCGTGTCTGACCTAGTGAGCAGTTGACACCGAAGTATCCTGGGTCGCAGTAACATATGTACGTTGACGCATTGAAACTACACGTACCGTTCATTCCACAAGGATCGTAACTGCAGTGGTCTAGAAAATAAAAAAAATAATAAAAAAATAAATTTTTTTTTAGGTTTGCAGTCCATAAATGTCGTAAAATACCCTTTGCAAAGTTTTTTTTTAATAAAATACCGTTTGACACAGAATAAACAATTTAAAATTAAATTCAGGTTAAAAAATCCTTCCCAAAACTACCATTCCTTAACTTTTCCTTTGTGAAAGACTTACTAACTGAACAGTTTTCTCCGCGGTAACCTTGATCGCAAGTACATTTATAACCATCAGACCTCACGTCGCAACTTCCATGGTCTCCACATGGATGGTCAGTACAAAAACCTGCAAAGTTACATTAGTCACATTCGAACTACTATTTCTACAGCGCTTCTGAGTATATTTACTTTGGGAACAGTTTTTGGAAAAGTAGCCCGGCGGGCATTCGCAGAAAAAGGTGGTCTCATTGAAGGAACAATTTCCGTTGTATTCGCAAGGATCGGAAGAACACAGATCTGTAAAAACACTACTTTTTGCATAGGATTTTGTTTATGCTTTTTTATCGATGAATAACAGATATTAGATATAGGGAAATTGTAACAACTGGTATTTGTGTATGAATGTACTTACTGAAAGAACAGTTTTGCCCAAAATATCCTCCGTTGCATTCACAAGAATACCCGGTTGTATTTGGTGTGCAAACTCCGTTTTCTCCACACGGTTGTGGAGTGCAGTGACCTAGAAAGCATCATTCGCAGTGTGTGCTCGCAGAAAATATGTTTTGCGGCCGATTTGCATGAGAGGTTTAAGGAGAAGGAACAAAACTAAAACCCCTGTATCGGAGCGTAAAAATGAAAGAGAAAAATACTTTTCTGTTGCTCGTAAGGCAAAAATACGTATCACCATTGGGATATTGTTTTCTTTGTGTGGATTTGTGAACAGAAATTACAACAAGATTGATAATAAAGTGTCTAAGTGTATATTAACAACAACAAAAAACGTATCGTCCCAAACGGATAGAAAGCAAATAGAAACTATATAAAGTATGTGGGTATTTATCTGCTATTTATGACTTAGAGTTTTCAGAGAAGATTTATTTTTATTGCAAACTTACTCAGACTGCAATTTTCACCAAAGAAAACCTCCTGACAACTGCAGCGATACGTTGAACCAACCATGGAACAGTTTGCGCCGTTTTTGCAATAACCGTCGTCGCATAAATCTTCATCAAACACAGAAACAATTTTACGATGATGTTGGTTACCGTAATTCAAAACACAAAAACAATCACATCGTTTGGCTAAAAACGTTTTCAATATATCCCATTTTATTATTCATCAGATTTCACCATCACCAGTAAAAGTATCGTCACGTTTACAGAATTACCCGAGAAAAAGGATCGTAACAATATTTTAGTCTTTGTCCAGCTGTTGTTTTCTCAGACATTAAAAACGAAATTAACCTTAGCACAGGAGGGTCGTTAAACCAAATCTCGTGTCAAGCAACCGAAACCCTTTGCCGCAAAACGAGAACGTTGACATAACTATGTTAGCGTTGCGGGTGTAATGACCGATTAACTGTTGTACCGGGTCGTGTTTGTGATAACAAAATCTGGTGTTATTTGTGGTTCTTCGATTACCTTGTTCTGCAAACGATTATTTCGATTTTTGTCGAATCGGTTTGTTGAACAAATACTTACCTCCTGTCGTTTTAAATATAATAGTCGCAGGTGTCGGGATTTAAATGGCAAATCGAAAAAATATTAAATTTAAAGCTTCACTACACTTCGCGTATGGACGACATTCTAATGACTTTCCAACAAGGCATTTTCTTCAACGTTTTGCTTGGGAATTGGGATTTTGTCGGTTTGAAACAAATGTTGTACACAAACACATGAATTGTTGTTTGCATTTTCATAGTGAATTAAATGCAACTATTCAGTTTGAGTATTTTTGTTTTCGTATTTTACAACTGCATTACACATCGAAAATTACAGAAAAACTACAACGCAAGCTGGAAATTAGTTTAACCGAATAGCTATGAAGGTTTAATTAGGCGTACAAACTAAATCAGATTCCACCTGATTCGCAGTTTTGACCTTTGTAGCCCTCTACACAGTGGCATTTATGCTTAGAACCAATCTCTTCACAAGTTCCGTTGTTTTCACATGGATTTTCATAGCAAGGTACTGAAAAACATTTCACGCTTTTACTCTATTTACAACTCACAGCAAGTTTCAATAAATATGGCATATCATGTTTTGTACATTTTTACCATTGATACTTTGACCAAAATACATGATATTTCTATACACAAAGCACACGTTACTTTTGAAAATCTTTGTTGTGAATGCATATTTGTTTATATGTTAGCTTCAGTCTATAAATTTAAAAAGAGCTTGCTGTGGGTGCAATTTTCACATAAAAGCTGACAGTTGCCAAAACTATCTTCTGTGTTTAAATTAAACACTTTGAAAACGCGAAAAAAAATACATACAATATACGATACGTTTCTACAGTTACCTGGTAACTCGCAAATGAACATCATTTCCGAAGTTTTTGGTTGTGGATACCACTTACCAGTCTGCTCATGTACATAATCTCCAATAGATCCCTTGTAATAATCATCAAATGCAAATAGTGTCAATCTATACATACAAGAGTTTTGCAAAACTGCGTTCAACTTTTTCACTAAACTTAAATTTCTGCACATCACCGACATTATATAACCTGTACACTGCATCGGGTTCTGGTAAATTATCCGGAATGCAGTCGCAAAAATTTGTGTCTCCATCATTAACGGCCGTGTCATCGCTCCAATACCAAGGTCCGGATTTGTATGAACCTGCCCAGTAAGCGTCCTCGTAATCGCTTGTAACCTGCGAAGAGTTCCACATCTGATAAAGTTGAATTCGTATCTCCTCCTGGACATCCGCGGTTTTCGGCATGACCAAAGTCGCGTTGTTTGCTTCACATTCGGCCAAGGCAGCGCTGTAGTTTAGTAACGAGTCGTTGAAAAAACTGTAGAGCTTGCGATCGTAGATAAGCTCAGCTCCTGGCACTGTGTCAACGAATAAACTTGATTAATCATCCAATTACAAGTAATTGCAATAAAAACAACAACGATTAGTGAATTAAGTATTAATGCCATTGTATAAACGAGAAAAAGTAAAATATGCTGCCGAATACTTCCACCAGAGTAATGGACACATAGCAAAAATTGTAGTTACACATTCATGTCGATAGAAACCTTTTTGAAAAACACCAAGAAAACTTTAATCACTTGACGTTTTTACCTTCTCGTGCGTGAAGTTGAAACATGGCACCAATCGTTGAATAAAATAAAACATAAATCCACTTCATGATGAAAATTTCGACCAACCTTTCCGACACTCGTTGGAGCTGCTACAGCTTTTGAATACCCTGTGTGTATTTTGAGGGAAAAAAGGAGATCGAAAAAAGCAAAACAAAAATGTTAAGGTAATAGGACAAGAGCATGCCATTTCCTTTCAGGGGAACATTAATCGATTTTTGATATAAGGTTTAATACGAAGTACCAAATTAAAAAAGTCAAAATAAGTTTGTGTATTCTACAACGGGGAAACATGCGTTTTTCAAACCACAGTTATTCCAACATCTTCATATTATCACATTACCACATACCATTGAAACAGTTTTTGGAAATTGAAAAAATGCTACGAACAAAACAAATTTGCTTTCAGTACAGGGCTTACCAAAACGTATATTCCGCAGCAAAGCAGTGGCAAACTGATTAAAGAACAAACCGTTTGAAACTTTAAAAAAGGAAAAGAAACTAAGAAAACAAAACTGTTTTTTTTTTGCAAAATCTCGTAATGACGGAATGCAATACTACGGGAACCCTGTAGTGATATTGTCTGAATGAAAATTATTTATTATTTAAATCGATACACAACAACCCTAAATCATCTGTCACATTAAGGACAGCCAGCCATTCAATAACTCAAGCAAACACTTGTGTGTGGTATCGCTGGTATTATTTTAAGAACATTTTACCTCGTTGCATTATTTTGGTTACCCCCAAAATCTGCCATTTGTCAAGTCCATGTAAATCCTTCGTGAATAAATGAGAAGTTAAACAAACAATAAATTAAAGATTACGCTAAATCAGAGTGTTTCCCTGTGGAAGGCACAGGAACGACAGCACTCGACTAATGGTATCCACTTATGTGTTATTTAGCTACTTGGACATGTATTAATAATTAACAGATTACTGGCGCCTGAAAAGAAAAACCGCGCAATGGCTCAGGACCGCAGCACGCAAATGGTGTTTTATCCTCGTTCCTATTAAATGTTTATTTTACGCTTACTTAAACAGGATTAATCCTCCATCTAGTCACCATGCGTAGATCAGCGTGTTTGTCGCATGGATTTTTACTAATCTCTATCAAAACGCAGGTAAAATAAGGTCAACCAGCATCACTGCTAAAGGCCACACAAAAATGTCAAGAAGGATTGCTGTGTTATGACTCCGTACATACGTGTTTATAAGATAGCCTTCATCGGTAAAAGTTGTTGCAATTTCACGCTACAGCGCTTTCCAGTGACCTGAATGTGCTTTTCAACCAATCCAGGCTTTAGAGACGGAAAGAAATCGCAAACATTTGTTTCACTCGGTTGTACCAAAGTTATTATCTTTTCTGTTACACGATTTTAGCGTTACTGCAGTTTAGCGAAGGGCAACTAATTATTAGTTTACTGTAGTTGGGTGTCGCGACAATGTAAATAGGTATATTTGATTGAGTTAATAGTCTATAGGACAAACGAACCACAACAACACTGTTTCTAGCAGAATTTGATCATCGATTTGTGTCTGTTTTAATGAAAAATCTGTCTGTCTATTAACACCATATTCTGATTTTACCATTGTCACATAGATATTTTATTTCTTATCAGAGAGAAACAAGTCACGCAAAACACCACAAAAATGGCCACATCAGATCGATTGGAAGACATCAAATTAGACGATATGTATTATGATTACGGCAAGGCAAGGTAACAAATTAGGATTCGTCTGTTTCACAGCAGTGACCCTGTAACCCACCCAACACTCAAAGAATTGGTCATTGTCGATCACTTTACGGGGTGTTTCCGCAAGAGATGCCATGACACGGAACTGCGGAATAAAAAACAAAAGTATGACATTCAGAAGGGCAAAATGACAAAAAAAATGACAAGTGAAAAACAGTTTACTGTCTAGGGTGAACAAAATAAATTTCAGTAAGCTTTTTCATTAGTCCACAATGGACACAAGAAAACTTTATCTTAACAGCAAAAGAACTAGTTCAAAAGTGATGGTGCCGTATTTCTACAGTATTGTGTACCTGGTTGCTGACAAATGAACATCATTTCCGAAGTTTTTGGTTGTGGATACCACTTACCAGTCTGCCCATGTACATAATCTCCAATAGATGCCTTGTAATAATCATCAAATGCAAATAGTGTCAATCTACAAATAAAAAGTTTTACAATTAAACCAGTGTTTAATTTCGCAATTTCTGCACAACACGAACATTATGTTACCTGTAATCTCCATCGGGTTCTGGTAAATTATCCGGAATGCAGTCGCAAAAATTTGTGTCTCCATCATTAACGGCCGTGTCATCGCTCCAATACCAAGGTCCGGATTTGTATGAACCTGCCCAATAAGCGTCTTCGTAATCGCTTGTAACCTGCGAAGAGTTCCACATCTGGTAAAGTTGATCTCGTATCGCATCCTGAACGTCCGCGGTTTTCGGCATGACCAAAGTCGCTTTGATGGCTTCGCATTCGGCCAAGGCAGCACTGTAGGTTAGTAACGAGTCGTCGAAGAAACTGTACAGCATGCCATTGTAAACAAGCTCAGCTGCCGGCACTGTGAGAAAAGATGTATTTGATCAAAGTAAATCAATAGAATACTAAAACAACCGTTTGTCTCTATCACCGACTGGAAATATTAAACTATGTTAAAAAAAGTCTTGTAACGTGTCTTTAACGCGAAACTGCATCACAGACGTAAAGGGAAAATTTACTTAACTTGGTCACTGCTTATTCAACAATGCAACCACTAAAAATACACAGTGTTCATTTTGCCATAAATGTCATACACGTTAAACAATTTAGGATCACCTGCTTGTGCGTAGAGGTGAGACATACTGCAAATTGCAATAAAAATGAGAACACATTTCCCCTTCATCGTTCAGCCTTTCACAAAATCTTGCTGCGTGAAACTTCACATAAGTATTTCATTGCTTGGAAATTTGTGCTTTTATTATGTGACCAAAAACTAACGGGAAAAAAGCAATTTGGGAAAGTGTGCAAATATACAAGCGAAAATAAATGGGAGTTTCCACTACCGTGCGAATATTTGTCAACATAAGCACCTGGTGCAGTGTTGCATAAACTGATCCACAGGCAAAGCAGATAAACGTTATACAGCATTTTTCTGATGGTGTACCCAGGACGAGCAAACAAACTAAAAATAGTACTTTTCCTCATAAAAATATTGACTACATTTCAACATAAAGACTTTCCTCTCAAATATTACTTTTTAAAACGTGCACAAGTAGGCCTATAGTTATACTTAGTTAAGTCATGGCGCTTTGGGTGCGACTATAATGCTTGTGATTTTGAAGGGTATATGCCCTATCAATACATTTATAGCAGGCCAAGATCAACATTTCAAAGTTTGTTTGTGTGGTAATATTGCTTCATAAAGCACATACCAAATTTTAACCAATTGTATTTTGAACATTAGCGCCTGGAGATTACGCAAGACCAGTAATTTACATGGCTAAGCGTGAGAACAACTGCACATTAACAATTATAACAGTTTATGGTTGTTTGACCGGTAGCGGGAGTTGCTCCCCCATAGGGTAAACTATATTTAGCTAGCGCAACAAGAAATCAACATACCAATTCCTTGTTATTGAGCGAAGGGTTGGCCTAGGCATACCCGACTGTTGACTGACCTAATTTATATTGTGTAATTTGTAACGCTTACACCAAGCATACAACCGCAATATATAAATTAGTTATTATTATAATGTTCAATCTGGATGTGTGCGTTTGATTTCAATCCTAATGTTGGCTCTTAATTGTTTTATGTTTGTTGTTTTCAGAATACGATGCCGTATACAGACGAAACGTATATATTCTCAATAGAGAAGCTTGGATTAGTGTGTAATGATGAAGGTCCGTCCCAGAAATCATTTTTTTGCAAGACAGGATCCCAAGCCCAGTTAAAGTTGTCAGTGGAAGAATTGTGCTTATAAATAAACATTACATTATAAGGTTTTATTTGATTATAATCATTATATTAATTGACAAAACCACATTAGGTTTAAACTAACTCATTTATGCGTTGAGTAATTAGGTAATGAACAGTTTCTTCATAAATTGGTGCTTTTTTCGATATGCACAAAATTTTACTTTGAAGAAACAGACAACAACCAAACTCTACCAAAGTGTAGGTTCGTTTATTGAACAAACAATTCAATTTAAGTCATACACGAGTACAAAAAACACAAATATTCGTCAACGCAGCACCTGCTTTATAAACTCGTTCACCAAAGCAAGAATGTTCTTGCCATCCACCTTGATCGAACCGGTTTGAACCGGTTGAGACGTGCTGGGACTAGACTGTGGGGAATAGGAGCTTGAAGAGTGACGTAGATGCCGACTTTCGCTACGAACACACGAGCTCTGCAAAGTAACCAGAATGTACATGATCTCCCTCTAGGTGTGCTTTTCTCTATTTACGTTGTTTTTTTACAGACACTGACGATGCTTTTTAGCCAAATACGAAAGTCAACAGTTTTAACCCCGGAAACAGATCTTTCTGTATAAAAATGTGGATAATTTTAAAGCTTTTTATACAAAGTCCGTTTTATAAGTTCTTCCACACAATACCGACAAAGATGGTTTTGTTATAGCTCGCACGCTACTTTAATCCAGAAGGCATATGTGAATTGCAGATTGCCACAAAATTCAACTAGTAATGCAAGTTTTACAATTTGTTCGTTTTGATTCGCTTCTCACCAATTCGTCTCCCAGCTCCCGACGCAAAAACTGTTTGCTTCTGTGCGATATACTGCTCTGCTTGAGAAACAATAGGCATTGTGACATCACTAGCACCAGCGATACGTCAGCGATGTAAGCAAGTGAATCTCTGTAACTTGATTGGCTCGTGGTATTTGAATCCGTCTGTAGCAAGTTATAACATTAAGAGACAACCACGTAGATTACAAAAAATTTATCATATAGCTCTCAAAGACTACGTTAAGAAGTAAAGCAACAACAAAAAAATTTTCTGTCATTTTTTATGATGTTGAGTCGACACAAGCTACATCATAAGATCCCTTTCCTGAACAACACAGTTTTAACTTATTCCGGATATGTGAACACAAGCAGGGAGAGGCGAACTTATTCTTGAGGCGAACAAATAGGGAACTGCAACGGTTTCTTCCATTACTTTAAAGGTTTCTTAACACATACTGATAGAAGCATCTGTAGGAGTTTTTAATAATTTAGAAAAATAATATTTTAGTTACCTTGCAATAAAAATGCATAAAAATGAAATTGAAATGCTTTGGAAGATTGTATAAGAATTAATACTGAACATGCCAACTTTGGTCTGGCGTAATAATAACTCAGATATTACCAAAGTGTAATTAACCTTATGAAGAGACGACAGAGCGAAGTTGGCTGCACTGATAATTCCACCAAACGACACAGGAACGTTTTGTTCCATACTGGGCGTTCCAAAGCTGATGGTCAGTAATTTGGGATATTCGTCTGCGCGTTTTAAAAATAACAAAATGAGAGAAATAGGAAGAATTTTTTCCCTTTTTTGAGTATTTTCACAAAAAAATATTTTTTCAAAACTAAAACCAAATTTTAAAAAAGCGATTTGAAACGGGAAATGCAATAGATATTCGATACATGTATTTGATAGTGCAGGCAAAACTGTATAAAAGCTCCCAATTGCAGAATAAAAAAGACAAAAACCTACCCGCCACGAAGTTAAAATCAAGCATCGCTTCGCACAATCCAGGCGAAAGTTGCTTCAAAAAAGAGAGACAATTTCCTAATATGGAAGTCAGGCGGATTTGGACAGGGGTGGTTTCCCTAGACTGAGAGTCGTCGTCTGATTTGTTTCCCATCAACTAAATGAATTTTGATCAGTCACCAATTGTCCCGAAATATAAAACCCTTGTCGTTAGGTCTTCAAAAACATGGTTACAAAATCTGGATAAGTTCTACAGAAAAACTCAAATAGAGCGGCATATGATCACTACAATCTTATATTTTAAAATACAGATTAGTTTCGCCTGAAGACATCATCAGTTTCTGTGTCTTACTTTGGCATTTCAAAATATAAGATCATACTGATGCTGACAACACTCTATTGGGTTTTCTGAACACTGATACTGTACATAAGTACAGTGGAAAGGTCTATCAGTCACCATTGAGCAGCACAAGCTGATTCCTGCAGCCTTCTGTGGTAATTTAGAACTGTAATGAAGTAACTTACTTTGCTGGAAGATCTGACAAGCAAAGGAGTGACGGTGGCGAGAGATGTATTTATGCTTCCTTGTCGGTGATGTTTACGCTCGCGTAACTGTAAAATACAGAAGTTACAATCTGGCTCAATTTGGAAAACACAATTTTGCAACAAAATGTTGTCTCTGTTTAACTGCTAACAATACATACTCAGCGTATTACATACTCGCGGTTATTCCATTTTACCGAATAAATAACGAAATTTACAACGGCCAAATGCTCTACCACAGAGCCCAGGGGCGGATCCAGACACTTTCTGATGGTGAACGGTTACTACCCGAAAGTCATTGTTGCGCATTAATGGCGATTTTTGTAGCTAGAGAATAGATAACAATGCATTCGTCAGAGAAAGTACGCCAGTGTTGAACAAAAATCAATCCCAGACAACAACCATTCTGTAAATCACCGATTATAGCATTATGATAGAGGAGTTATAGAGAATAGAGACTGAACATTTCCAATGGGAATCCATTCGCTCCCTCCTAGATTCCTTCTCTGGCTTAGCCAAAAATTACCAAAATTCAAGTTCACCTTTATAGTCTCTTGAAGCAATCTTGGATGCAGAAGCAGAGCGACCGAAGTTTGGCACGTGACCCCAATCAACTCGCTTATGACGTCATAGAGCTTCAGGAGTTTAAATTTCCACTGGCTGAGATATTGTCCGGCTGTAGCAGCGAGGAGAGCAGTGGTGAGGTCGGTTTCGTGTAAAAGGGTTAGGTTTTGGTTCGTGTGCACAGCGGACAAGCCCTGTGGATACAAGAATTCGTCGAATTCGACACAAGTTTCGAACTGCATGAGTTAGAGTTCAAAATATGAAACACATAGCCGACAATGCTGTGTGACTTATTTAATATGTGTGGAAATTATTACTGGAATTTACACGACATGATGGACGGATTACTATAGTAATAGTGCACGGCGCATAACAATGCCTTTTCTCACTGCCTGGAAAAATTAGAATCACTCAAATTTAGACCTGGTTTTAGAACAAAAGAAAACTAAACATTTATCTTACGAGTTTGTAAACAAACGACCCGTGTGACCACTGTGGACAAACCGTTTAGCGAAAAATCAATACACGCGTAATCTTATGTCCATATGGGAATTGGATGGAAATATGTCTGTTACTGCCCTATCTACTACCCTATATGGCCACAGCCCTATTTTTGGCACGGGACTAAAGTCGAAGTGGTGTGACGTCAATGGTATGGACAACGAAAATAGCCGCTGGGCACACATTGCTTGGAATATCTAGGTCAGTGTTTCTCATCAACCGCCGTCCGCCGGTCAGCGTTGCTTTTTGACCAGTCCCCAATATATATATTCTTTTCCTCTCGAATGGATTTTTTATGGTGCGGAGTGCATGCTTTGTCATATATGTATTTCCTTTCAACAATATGTTTTGTTCATTACATTTTAGTTAGATTTTATAAAATCGTTGGGCCGCAAAAGTTGTTTAAAGATTGACAGGTCCGCAGCAGCAAAAAGGTTGGAACCGTTGATCTAGGTCTCAATTTGCAAAGCATCGACATCAATAAATATTAAACTTACCTGCACTATGCGTTCCTGGTGTACACCGATGAAGTCAAGAGTATCGTCGGCAAATTCATATTTCAAGGAACCAATCATGCGTGAAACGAAGTGCAGCGATGCGTGGTAGACCTTTAGCCACTGAAAGAAAGCATGGATTAAGGTTTGACACTATTGCAATATAAATTGGCAATACTTTTTTGGATTTCGAGTTGTATGCTTCGGAGAGATTTAGTGAGAGGTGAGATATGTTGCGGGTCCGAGAGATTATTAGCGCCATCTCCTGGTTGGCTGAAATGTGCGAGAAAAGACGCAAGATGGCGATACAAAGCGATGCCGACTTTTCTGCAAATGTAAGGCAACATCGGTCAATCATCCGACTCATATTTCAAGCAGAAAACCTGATCGGGATTCGTGGCCAGGATATCAGGGGTTCGAATCCCGGTGTGGTTAAAAAAGTTAGTGGGTGTATCAAACAAGCTAACATGGACTAAAGGAATCCAAACACTATTTTATCTTTTGTTTGTTGTAATTTATTCAGCCTATTACTTGCTTACCGCAACGTTACTATAACTAAATTCGAAAACATATCAAAAACAGATGTGATTTAATTTACAAGATATCCCACCTGCATTTACTTCACAAGACTTGGTCAAGTTGACGAGAATCATCATAAGCAGGTAAATTGTCGACTCCCGTGACACGGACTCGCGCCATGATTGGTTAAACACGCCCTGCTCATCCTCACATAGCAACTCGAGGGTTTGAATCATAACAATTGCTGACTATCAATAAGGCAAAAACTTTTGAAATTGCCCCTTACAGCAACAGTAGAACCTTCTAGAAAACTAATATTTTACCTCAATAATAAACTGTGTCGGTTTTCCTTCAAGTTGCTTCAAGATGGATGAGAGGTGGAAGCAACTAACGTGAATTAAATCACAAGAAACTGGAAAAAACAAAATTAAAAAAAAAATATTTTTGAATAAAAATCTTTGTCTTCGTGTTGTTTGGTGCATCATCTCTGTCATTATTTGTCGCAGGAAAGCCGACTGGTTTTAGCGTTATAGATACAAAACGATTTCATAAAAGCGGTCAAAAACCTATTTTAACATTTACACAGCGGCACCATTTTCGATGATCAAAGCAAGGTAATAAACTAGTGCGTGTTTTTACCGTTCTTATCTTTGAGCTTGCATGATTTAACAAGGTGGAAGGCGGTTGTGTGAAGATGAAAAGCCGCTTTCCCGAAGCTTCCGGACTCTCGAAGTTTCTGCAGAGCTTCTACGGTTCTGCAAAGATAAAAAGGAACTCCTGAAATATGACTTCACATTCTGGAATAATTTAACGAACAGTAAAAACAAAACCACAAAGTCAAAAATGGGCATGGTGTTTGGTTTGCGTAAACGAACAAAACATTGACGCTCTTTGTAATTCACGACATTTATCAATTAACTTCAAAAATTTTTAAAACATGTGGATTTAAGAGGCTTATTCGGATTGGGTTGCAGCAGCCTAAAAGCCAAAGAGCAGTTACATGAGAAGGTGAATGCTATATTTTGTCAGTTCAGTTGAACAAAGGATCTGCATGCTGTAGGAATTTGACAGAACACTTACTTACCTTTTCAACCACTCCGGTGTGTGTTGCTGACACCTTTTGTTTTTTACCTGGTTGTACGTCTGTGTAAGGAGAAGATCGGTGCAAAGATTCAACAAAACATTCGTTTCCTTGCATGCGGAGGAAGGCTCGCCTTCAACCTGGAAACGTTTTATTGCCGTCAAAGAATCGCGGTAGGTGGTTGGACCATGCGTCGTCCATTGAACGCGAAACCGAATTTTTGAATTAGTAATTTCGCGCATGTAAATTT
Source organism: Ascidia mentula (assembly GCF_947561715.1). NCBI lineage: Eukaryota > Metazoa > Chordata > Ascidiacea > Phlebobranchia > Ascidiidae > Ascidia > Ascidia mentula. The sequence goes on along the minus strand of NC_138568.1, from coordinate 14,494,444 downwards.
CAAAATCAACTCAGATTTTAAATGAAGTTAACGAACCAGAACAATGATGGAAGTTATGACGTCATCGAGAACAGCTTTCATCAAGTTTTCATCTTTCAACTTGGAGGCGGTGATAAACGTTTGCCAAGCCGACGTGAACATTAGGTGGCGTTCCCGTTCAGCGGAAGGCACAATTGAAAGTGATTGGGAAACGCACAGTAGCACCTGAAACAATTAACTTAATGGTAATCCGATAATGTACGTATATAACATCTCATTGTATGTGGTAAAAAACAAAGGATAGACTGTTGTTTTTCTAAACCAATACCTTGGACCAGTGTTGATACAACTTCTTGTCCTTGAATTCCTTCACAATCACTTCGAAGTTTTTGTCAGGTTTGTTATGTGACATGTAGAAGGTCTCTAACGCCATCACGTTGAGAGAGTGGGCGCAAGTTTCCAACAGCTCGCTCTGTTGTTAAAAAAAACGATTGCGGATTTGCTTGCAAGGTCAAAAATATTTGTTTTCGAATGTATTTTTCGTTATAAACGCGACTAAAATGATGGATAAAGTAAGCAAAACAGAATCATTTGTTACGTTATAAACTGACCTGGGCAATGTCCTTTGGTGCGTTTTCGCTAAACAGGGGAAATAGTAACGAACTCCAAAACTGTTTTCCCATTGATTTCAAAGCCTAAATAGAGATATTATAATGCACATAGATGTAAACAGTGATTGCATAAACTCAAAATAAACCCGATTAAAAACTGTGAAATAAGTTTTTTTATAAATTAATAAAAAAATCTTCTACCAGAATTGGAGGAAAACTTGTTGTATTGTACATAAGGTTAAAGTATAAGCGAAACACTTTAATTTTTAGCAAAACAAATCGATCAAATCTAATCACAAATAAAAATATGACCTTCAACTGGCGAGAATCTCGCCAAACACATGTAACGTTTAAATCCACTTTATCAGATACAACATCTACCTCAAGTACGGGATGTCGTTTATCGACCCACAGAGCGTTAATAAACTTGATACAAGCTGAGTGAAGAAAGACAGGCAGTTTGTACGTTCCCTGTTTTTCCGGCAAAATCATTTCCAAAACGGCGTTTAGAAAGCTTGACTTGCCGAGTTGAAGGCCCTGTTATAAATAAACCCAAGCTGTTGTCAAATGTTTTGAAAAAAAATTAATCCTTAACGAAAACTAGTTAAAATTTTTTATTTGGTAAGCAATATTTACCCATAACTCAGAAGCAACAGATTTCTAATTTTTTCTAGAAGCAACAGATTTTTTAATTTTTGGGTAAAAACATTGTCAATAGCGTTTTAGACACAGGTCAAACAGTGCATATTTTGTGTTTGCTGGCTACTGACCTCTTCAGGTTTATTTTTGTCCTTGGCTTCAAGGTCAAGAAACAGCTCCAACAAACCGGGCTGAGTCTGCACCGAGACTACAAGGAACTCCAATATAGCGATCTTGAGGGGAATATGTTCAGTGCGAGATTGAAGTCTTGATAGTAAGATATCCCTAAAAGAAACAAACACGAAAAAGTCTTTCTCCCATTGCTTAAACGTGAAAGCATTGCTTTAGAATCCAAAGTTTTTGTCATGATGCTTTACATGTACGGAGTGGAAGTAACCAAGTTTAAGATATCATTAATTTTTAATTCTGTTTAGTTATTAATCTGCTAGCAGATAACGTCCGTGTAGAAGATAGACACCAATGGGTATTATGGACAGAAAACAAAAGAAAAATTAAAAAAAATACTCGCTATGCAACAAAATGAGAGTTTATATTATCAAACAGAGTGTTACATCGTCGTTTGTTTCACAAGGTTTTCAATTGTGAAACAAACGACCAAGTATTTATTACAGAAGTCGCTACATAATCACATAGAAACTTTAATCTTAAGTTAAGTTTACCAAAACAGCAACCACATAAAAATGACTTAGTGCGTGAAATTAAACAAACCTAAATCCGACCACGTCTTCGCCCAAGTTGGCGTGAAGAGACATAGGAGCAACAACAGACACATGCCGCAAAATGGCGAGCGAGAGTTGGGGTAGAGCAAGAGTGAAACGATGGTAGATGTACCCGGCTATGTTGGAAACCACACTGCTTTCTGAAAATCGTACCAAAATAAATTGGTTTTATTCAATTACTTTGCTGGTGTAAAAAGGTTGGGTTTTCTTCACGCATTGACCATATATTATATTCCTTAATTCTCGCCGCATGGCAAACGAAACGTTGGTTAAACACAAACTACAATAATTTTTGTGCCAGAAGGTCAGTTATTGGAGAATTATTGAATATTTGTTTGAGAAAAACAACGCTTTACACAACACAAATCAGCGTGTAACACAATGGTTCCAAATGTCAAAAACTGAATTATTTCTATTTTGGTCCGCAATGGCTTAAAACAAAGCAATGGGTGTTTTATCGGGCATACCTCCGACGTTAGGTGTCGCTAGCACTTGATGAAGGAAAGAGTCTTTGCCGGCAGCAGCTAGATCGGATGAGCGGAGTAGGTTATTTATTACCGAAAACGCCAAGCGGACAATTTCCGACATCTCATTGGCGTCCGGTGAAAATGGCTGAAATGAGTACTCAGGAAATGTAAATTGAGGCTTTGCAACTCGGTAATCGATTTAAAATACGAACTTGTGTTAAAAACACGGTCTGAATGAGATCGGCAGGAACCGAAGCTATCTTGAGCACAACTTCTGCGCCGTTCTGTTCCAGCAGAGAAGACACAACTGACTTCTGTAATTCCTTGCCAGGCTCGGTAAGCTCGTCAGCAGAAAGTCGTACGATGGAATGAAAGAGCTTGAGACACCTTACTCCTAAAATATTAAAACTCTTCTTATTTTTCACACAATGTCTACAGTGAATTCCACCATTTTAGCCCATTCACGGAAACGCAAAACATGAAGTCTTTGCAACTAGCTAGCAACCAGCCAAAAAACAACGACATCAGAAATTGCGGAATTTCACCTATTTTGTCCCACAAGTCGTCGTTTCGCTGCCACTTCATCAGACAACAAAACACTTCTTTCATGATGAAGTTTACGGAGGTTCCGAGCGATTTAGTTGTTTCTCCATCGGCGGTCATCGAATATTCCAACATGGCTGCGATCAGGTCCACCGTCGCCATGGTAACCGGGTACGTGTTGTTAACACGCTCCCACTAAAATGGAAAAAATATGAAACACATCTCCCAATGCCAGACATGAGACTTTAAAAACAAATTAATCAGCAAAGCAATAAATGCCAGACATGAGACTTTTACCAGTACAGTGGTCTCTAAACTTTTTTGACCAATTTTTCCCACTTACAACTCACCTCATGTTTTTCTGACAAACTAAGTGTGTATATTTCATTGAATGTAAAATCATGTGTGGGGCAACTATTGGGTAAGATAAAAAACTAAAATTTAATTGAAATCAACAAAAACACTAAACAGTATGTACTATAGGGACTAAAGTTTCAATGGCTGATTTTGCTTTTTCACGGACATCCTGAAACCATCCCACGGACCCTTTGGGAACCCAAGGTTGGGAACCGCACGGAGGGATATTATTAAGCATATGCTGCACTCACATCTGTCAGAAGCCGACCAAACACCCCAGTTTGTGCTGGGTTTCCCTCAGGATATTGAGGAAAGGAACCTTTATCCATGAGAGGAAAGTATTGTATCTGAGATAGATCTCCGAGAACTTTCTGTGTGTTTCGCTTAGCATCCATCTTGACTAGAGCAGTGTAGCATCGAACACAGGTCGCCACCAGATCGGTGGCTGGTTCAGTCATTTGCATTATCCTACATATATGTATACATGAAAAGTTGATGAAGCAAAATTGTATACATTTCGAAAAAAGTGATTCAATCATATTGCATTTTTTTGAACCAGTTAAGCATACCAAATAAACAAGTCTCATTTTAACAAAAAATTGAAAAATCTAAACTGCAGTATAAGAATATTTGGTTGCTTTGCACATTCAGGCAGTTTGTACATTTCATGTCATAATGTTAATAAACAAGCTACGCGAGGCAAATAGAAAACATTGTCTTACTTCTGAATGATTTCTGGAATTTTAGAAACAAACAGACTGATTGTGTCCAACACTGCCATGCAGTCAGTTTCAGTATCAGCTGTTGATTGCATTGAAGCTAAAATCTTTTCTACTAAGTTCATGATGAGTTGGGACTTTTCAATAAATCCTAGCAGGTGATAATTGGAGCTTGGGCCTTGATATTTCAACAAGTTCTGAAATATATGTACAAATTGTTTTTCAATGGATTGCTGAAAGGAGCATAAAATTTCAGATGAATAGCTTTGATGTACATATTTCTTTCTGTTTACTATTTGGGTTCCGCTGGTATGGATTGTGGTTGCATGGGGCCACTTGACCAATTAATTGAGTTACAATTGCTATAGAACCAAGGTCCATTGTTGTATACCTATGAGCTGCAGACAGATGTACACACTGTTTGACGTGTAAGATCTCATCAGTGCAGCTGGTGACTATGGCACCGGACTAGCTTTTAGAATAGCAGGCACACAGATTTCCACTTCAGGGAACCGAACAGCAGAGACGTCACCAGCTACACTGATGAGATCTTACACGTCGAAACAGTGTGTGTACATCTATCTGCAGCCCTCATTAATTATTTTGGCCCTTTTGCACATATAGTTACAATAAATCGTTTACTAGTTGTTACATAGTATATGACCAGCTCTTTTACAATGTTTGCCTATTCTTGTCATGAATCCAGCAGTACTGAGCATTTGTCCACTACGATAAAAACCACAATTTCAAGATGAGCTGTGGTAACAGAAACAAAAAAAAATAGTTTATACCCTTATTTCTGCGTCAAACACTTTCCAGCCATCAATCTGTTGTTGCCACTGAACCATGTCACCCTGTTGACTGTTGAATAATTGTCCTAATGTCCCAACTCTTAACTTCACTGTGTACATACCACCTAAAATGAAGAGCATTCAAAGCAGGAAATATTTTTATCCTAAAATACCGCCTCAAAAACAGTGTACAGTCATAATACTTTACTCAACTTGTTTGTGAAAGAAAAAATGAGATTCAGGTAATTTTCAGGCTTCGATTTACCTGCAATGCTGATGGGTTTGTGACACAACAATCTCCAACAAGAATCATCATCGAGACTTTCAACCTCATCCCGTGTACACGTTGTCAAATATTCCGCAAATGTTGGCAGGTTAGAAAGAAATGCGTGTATCTAGATGTAATATACTTTCTTCATGGCACATACTTTCCTTACTGGAATGTTGAAACTTCGACAAAACTCTAATATGAAGAAATCAACTTAGGTTTACTTACTTGTATTACAGCAGTTTCACTGCTAGCCATGGCAGCAAGAAGTTCCAGCATTGGAGCAATGTTTAAAGGAAAGTAACCTGCAGCTGATACGATGAGTGCATCCATGTCGTATCCTGCAAGACCCCTTCCCTGAGACAATAAGTTTTCAACATGATTAAAATAACACAATAACTGTGAGTGTAAAATTTTGTTTGTAATTTGACTTATTTCCAAATCACAAGAGAAACACAACAAAATTATTGGAATTTATTTCATATTTTAACAAAACTAGGAGAGGTTTGTCTTTTATGGTGGTCATTATTGTTCACATCCGGATATTTTTTATAAAGGAGAACAAAATGACTTTTCTGTGTAAAAAAAATCCTATAATCAATAGTAATAGTGGCCAACTTTTGGTATTTGTATTATTTTCAAAGAAAAGGTATTTATACCATATCAACCGGTTTTCCTTCAAGCAGTATAAAGGCCACAGTGATTATATCAGAATAATTGCCCAATGTGTCTTCATGAAATGATTTTGTGACACACGACAAAGTGCCACGCAACACACGTTTGCCAGTAGAAGATATGTTCTAAGAAAAAGATAATGCATTTTTAACATTAGGTAGTCATTAAAAGACACAAAGAATATAGACATGACTTAATGAATACAAATTATGCACAAAAACAATTCTGTAATCAGTTTTGAATAAAAGACAAACATTTACATCCACATACAACCAATCTTTAGTTTGAAAGCTATTTTTTATTGTTAAACGTATTTGAGCAACCCAACATTAGAACACTTACAGAGTCATGGTTAAAAGGGTGATTGGTCATAATTTGGGCAATTTCCCTCCAAGCGTTCATATCTATTGCTCTTTCACCAAATTTTTGTGTCATGATTCCACCATTATCTTCCATCAGCTGTAACAAAAAACAAAATATATGTCGAAAAGATGAACACAGGGAATGCAGGAAGCATAATCTTTGACTAATTTACAAAAAATCACAGTTATAACTTACGTCTGTTTTATTTTAGTATAGGAAATAAAAATTTTCAGAGGTATTTTAAATTAAAAAGTAGCAAGCAATAGCATACATACCACAAAACGAACTGTCGCCCAAGCTAACAACAACGGGGATAGGGAAGGGTCATCCATGCAAGTCTGCATGATTTTGTCAAGTTTCTCAAAACTTTTTTCATCTTTATTCAGCTGATGATCAGACACAGCATCAGTATCCTGAGCAATTTTGAACATAAGTTTTTTTAAAAATATAACAGAGTACAATAAATGAAACAAAATGTGATGTGGTTTAATTAGTTTTTATGCCTTTTTACTTTTGCTGTTCACAGTGTTGTCTTTTGTGCAGAACAAAATGATGTAATTTGGGAACAGATAAAATCCATGGTATTATTAACATAATCCATGTCACTGTTAAGCCCCCCTTACACATTCTTACCAGTGTTAACCTGTTTATCCAAATATACTTACTTGCAAAAACTCCAAATCAAAACCCTCAATAAGTAAAATTTGCATCAGGGAGCGCATGGATGTCAATATTGGGTTTAACAACCTGGGGTCAACAATTTCACACAATGGATGAGAGGAGCCAAAAGTATATTCTATTCGAAAAAAATACCACTTAGTTTTCAGCTCGAAATTAAAAACAACTGGGCAAATAGTACTTGTGAATATTGCTGCCAGATTTGCAAGAGTGTCGCAGGACATTTCAAAATGGGAGAAATACAAAATAAACACTTGCAAGATCTCGCACTGCTCTTTGATTTGTTGTGTGGCCAACTGTGTAAGGACCTTATTATGACCAAAAAATTAAGCAGGTTTAGTGCTGAAATATGCTAATTATAAAATATGAAACAACCTCTGGTGTGCAATCTGTGCCTCTGGTGGCAATGTTCAAGTTTGAACTCAAGAACAACTTCTCAAATTGTTTGGTTAAAGTTGTCACTAAGTCTGGGAGGTTGGAGAGAATATCTGCATACACATCCTACCACATACACAACAAAAAGTTAAAATGAGCCCCGTCTGTGACAATAATTCCTAACTGTAAACCATATTTTAAAAAATCTATTGGATGCAAAAATATTAAAAACTTTAGCCTGTCATAAAGTAGAATTGTACTAATTTTGGGTTGATTGCAAAGCAAAACAAACCTTGAATGGATGACTTTGGTCTTGGAAATATGCTATTAATGGAGTCAAACATCTAACGCAGTACAACCTGGAAAAATTACAATGTCCTGAGTAGATCAGGGTCAATGTTTACACAAATGCGTTGTTGTCACTTGTCATCCCACATAAATCAGATATATACTGAAATTACACTAACCACCTATAAAGTCATTATTGCATGACAAAGTGGACAGCTAAGTGGGCTACACAATAAATAGACAAATTTCTGTGCACATTTGCAATATATTTCAGGTGATGCCTTGGAATTTTTATGGACGGTCTTTCTGATGTTGTAAAAAGAGATTGACATGTTGGTTAAATATAACTGATGCAACATTGTTAAAATATCCCACAGAGATTGCTATGTATCATAACAGGGTACTAACCTTTCAGTAAAATAGTATTCTGCAACATTGCTGAGCAACTGATAAGAATTCTTATCATCAGACAACAACTGTTGCAACTTTGCCCTTGAACCACGAAAATGATGCCTTGCAAATTGTTTTATCATATCATGCATCTGAGAGCAGTCAGTGTTCTATAAGGAAAACAAAAAGTTTAAACAGCAGTAATGCAAGGTGTTAAATACCAGTAAAAGCTTACAAGCAACTTTGAGACTCTTTCAACAAACTTTCTCAGGTTACCAGACATTTTCCTTTTTTCCTTCATTTCTTTTACTGAGGAAACACTACAAAAGGAACAAAACTATTTTGTTTGCTTATACTTTGATTTCAAACATAACAAAACATGTTTACCTGAATGGTTTGAAAAAGTCAAGCCCAAGTTTTAATGTGTCAAGTGATTTAAAAAGATCTGTTTCGACAAGCTTGGCATCTTGAATTGATGATAAGCCAACTGCAACCCTCCATATCTCTTGAAATGATCTGAAAGTGGGGTAATTTATGACTTTATTCTTGCTTTGTAAGTTTAATGATAACAGTTACAGATCGCTAAAGTTACAGAAAAGTAAAATTATTTTGCAATGTGTTTAACAAAACATACGTTAGGCTTTGAGCCGCCATTGCAATTTCCTCTGCCACCCAATTTATAAAACATTAAGATAAACTCTCGATCCTTTGAAGTTGATAGTGATACCACACAATTCTTTTCGCGGCTTTACAGGGGAAATACCCCAATTTTAAAATGTAATATTGCACGCACAAAAAGTTTCGGCGTCGCCAATAAAGATACATGACCATCCAATGTGTGACTAAAGTTTTATTAAAATAACGTTATGAGGAAAATGTTTCAAACAGGATAGTTTCACTCGCTTATACCCATAGCATGCTTGCCCTCCACGTCCCACTAAAATTTCGGACAGTCTACACCACAGGTACAATCACGTGGAAATTGGCATATCAGCAATGACCAGTTGATTGTTCCGTTTTAGATATATTTAACCATCGTTTATTGATATATTAATAAAACAGGCGCGGTGTACCAAAACAGGTATATGCCAGCAGCAAAAATATTTTTATTACGTCTCGGCATATTGCCGAAATGTCAGTCGACATTGCCATTTAATTAGGTGATTGTTGTAAGAGGTTCTGTTGTGTTTGCAACTCAACATGACGAACCCATAGTCGTCACCAACTGCATTAACTATTGGTGTGCGTCAGCTCTTCCGAACATGTCAGTATGCTTGATCGGATAGTTGGGTTTCAGCTATGCTTGGCTAAAAGGCCGAACTTTATGCCACGAGAAGGCCAAACTCCAAGCTTGAGCATCGTTTCATACGTACACTTTTTGCGCCAAGGTGCCCTCCAAATACGTTGGCCTTTTCAGAGCCTATTGTATAAAAAATGGTGATTACAGAACGTAAGCCCTCAATACTTCTGGACACACTTAATTGTCTTTTTTTACTATAGTTGCGTTTGCTTCGAATATGAAATAATAATCAAAAAGATCTCGATGATGAGCAATTCAAGTTAGGTTACGTTTGGACGTTCTGGGGGTATTAAACCCCATCACAACCTCACAATTCAAAGACCGGTCGGACCAACACGCAGTTTACTTCCAGGCTTCGTGTGTTCTAAGTATGATTTTAAGAGTGGATTATATGACCAAAGTGACGAGGAAATAATCTACCACCACGCATGACTAAAAGCTCAGCTTTTCCTTTTCGGACGTGGAATCATGTGCCTACATTTTCTATCCTCGATCAATTCAGTCGACCTGTCATATCGGTGCGCTATAAGGTATATGCAAGTCGCGCATTAAAATTGAACTACATTCATTGTTGCATTTATAATATTCGATGCAGAAAGTCGCATCCATATATGATCTAAATTAATTCTCATGGAAGTTAGTGGTGCACGGCGATTGTGTGTTAGGAGGTGACCACAACCTTAATTACAAAAAGGTTTGGAAACCTGAGCATCAAGGCGACTTAGTCATGTAAACAGGAAGATTCTTTTACACTGGGTCACAAAGTTTTTTCCAAATTTGATCCACATATAAGCCTACATATTATAGAAATCTGTGCGAATGTAAACAGCGTAACTTCAAACAATGACATTGTGCACTTAAGCGGAACGGGGTATGTCATGCGTAATCCTAGTTACCAAACCATGACATTGTAAAAATCAACCGGCCGATCACAAGCTGCAGAGGTGAGGAGAAGTTGGAGAACATGTGCTTTTTACACAGGTCAAAGTCTATCTTTCCCCGGGTTTGATGAGTGCAAAGATTTTGTTGACTCAGCACGCAATAAAGTGAAGGTGTATCTTGTTGTTGTTCACAACTCAGGTCAAACTTCGTGTCTGCATTGCATAGCAATAACTTCTGTTGCCTAGTTGTAGTACAGGTTTATATTTACACCACACATTAAAGTTAATAACATGTCTTTTATTTCTTGTGGTAGTCCAATTGTGTTATAATACTTTGTTTAATTTTAAATAATTTTATTATTTTGCAATCTGCAGGTATTTTTTCAATTTGTGTAATTTCTGCTGTGAAGCAACATCGTCAACATGGGATTCAAAAACAATATGATTGTCCACATGTTGATGGCCTACATATACTTGTCAAGTGGGCTTGTTGTTAACCTAATGCAACTGATGTGCTTACCTCTGTGGTATCTTGGCTTCAAAAGGACCTATCGGCGTCTTATAGGAGCGCTTAACTATCTAAATTGGTGCTGTGAGTACTTCCCTTATGTAAAGACGATGTCATTAACATTAAAACATATGCTTCAATACTTCAGTACAAGATAATCCAACTAACGCATTCTCACATATACTGGCTAAAATATTAAGTTCTAAATTATATAAATTTGTCAAAAAACATTTTGTTAGTTACCCAATCAGTAGCAGCTACCACATATTGCTTCTTGCAAATACGTGTGCTGCATGGCTGATGCGCAAAAAATTTTTCTTACAACCAACAACTATTAAGTTTATCTTTTACTTCAAGTAGAAATATTGCGTTGTGATACAACTATAAACCAACTACTGTATATTACTTTGCAATATCAAACAGCCTTACATATGACTAATTTTTAGTGATACCCTGTGTGGCCCAGTGGTGGAGTGGAGTGGAGGTTTATCTCTATGCAAGGCCTGATGAGTATGAAAAGCTTGGAAAGGAGAGTGTTATTGCCATCCTTAATCACCGTGGCCAGTTAGACTGGGTGGTCAGTTGGGTGGTGGCGGAATTTTGCGATATCCTTGGTGTACGTACTTTTTCATATTTTTTATGACTGTTTACATTTAAAGGTTTTACTGACTGTGGTTACTTTTTTTAGATGGCAAAGTGCACAGCGAAAAATTCTATTCGCTATATTCCAGTGATGGGCTGGTCTTTTTGGATGGCTGAAAGTGTTTTTCTAAAACGAAATCTTGAAAAAGACAGAAATACGCTACAGAAAGGCTTTGAAGCATTATCCACTTTCAAACAACATTTTTGGGTTAGCATATTTTGTAACATCAGTGCTCTGATGTGTTTCAAATTAGGTTGGTAATGATAGAGACAACACCATGCAAGTGGGCACTTTTATTCTGCTGCAAATAAGCATATTTGGCAGTTTTTATTTGATTCAGTCAGTGGTTTTTGCTTGAATGGTAAATGTGTAAAAATTAGTGGCAATTGCTTTTACAGTAGATGCCGAAAGTTACAGTAGATTATGGCGAAATTAATATTTCTGTAAGACTTAAAAAAAAACACTGATGCTGATGGTCGATCACTCTTTGTGAGTAATTTTCGATACCTGACAAGAACAGGCTGATTCCTAAGTCTAAATGACATTTTTCTTTTGTTTTTACAGTTTTTGATTTTTTGCGAGGGCACTCGCTTCACACCTCAGCGCCACGAAAAAAGCGAGGAATTTGCCCGGCAGAACGGCCTAAAGCCGTTAAAGTATCTTCTACAACCCAAAACCAAGGGCTTTGTTCTCACCACGCAGGGCATGCGTAAGAGCGGTATGTAGGTTAAATGAGTTTATTTATGTTCGTCCTTGACCTTTTTATAGGTCGGTTGATCAGTTGCGCAACAATCCGTTGTTCTTGTTTTGCCGTTACCTGTGCTAAGCTGACATTGTCCTACTTATGTTGCCAACCGCTGTTTGCCCAGTTCCCAATACCTTGCCTCAAATGGCGGTTTCAATATTACCGTATGGGAAGAGGTGTACGGCTCATATAATATTTGTAAGCCAAAACAGGTGCTTCGTCAGATGTCTAAGTTTGGTTAATATTAAACGTGGGGAAAGTTAAACTTACGGAAAGTTGGTTTGTTTACCGCATTCGTCTCGTAAATCTTTAGTGGTTGGTTGACACGCGGTAAATCATTAAAATATGCGGGTCACAAACCTGTTGTAAGTTCATTGTTTTTAACTACACCTAATAAAATCAATTTGGTTCCCTAATTGAGACAGAATCTAGCTTTCCGTTAGATATTGTCATTAATCCAGCGACACAAATTTAAGAGAGGAATTTAATTGTTTGAAACAAAATTTCAAAAATTAAAACTTTTTCTTGAAGACTTTAGTGAGTTTTAGCATGAGGAGTTCTGTTAACATAGTAAAAATTTCAAAATCATGCAAAACATAATATCTACCAATAGAGCGCTTTAGTGGTAACAACGCTCCACGGTCTGCTTCATTTGTTTGTCTTGACCTTCAAATAATGGATCGATGCAATCCGATAAACCTAATTGCGGATTTGGGAAAGGAGTATTTGAGTCGCCCGACGTAATTGCGTTCACCACCACTTTACAAATCCAATGTGTCTCAATTACGTTGGACTTTGCCATTATTCGTTGGTGTCAATTGTCAATAATGCACCCTGTTCAAAGGGCAACTGCATGATTCATCGGTTGCACTTGATTTTAAACCGTATGTGTATGTGATAAAGCGTGTGAAAAAAACTCTAAATTGCAACGTTTTTTTGTTTCATCCCAGTTACTTACGTGTACGATGCAACCGTTTGTTTTCATGGAGAAAAGGAACCCACCCTAATGGACATGATTAATGGAAAACCTTGCGCTGCCGATTTTTTGGTGAATCGAATTCCGATCGAACAAGTTCCCGAAGACCAAGAGGAGTGTGCCGCTTATCTGCGACAAATTTATCAAGATAAGGTAACATAACATATTTATAACATTTGTGTGAACCGATACGCTACAAGAACGAAACTGCTTTTCGAGAAGGTGCCCTTAAGCATTAAATTAATGGAAATTCAGGCAAATGTAAGGAAAATTATAAAGGAAGGCAACGAATCATAGTCGCAATGGCAGTTTTAAACAGTTTTCTTGTCGCCTTACGAATTCCGTGCCTCTGTTATTGATGTCAGCATTATTCAGATGATAAATGGTGCTGGTGCGGAAGCAGTGAGCGCGCAGCTTCATGTAGCAATAATACAATAGCTGTGTAAATATGTCCTTATGTTGGCATCCAAAGGAAATGACGACACTTGGACCCGTTGAAAACAAATCACCCATAAAGATAATCATATAAAAAACACGTAGGACTATTGACTTGAAGCCGTTACACTCTCTTCACTTTTATAGTTATTACCATGCCAATGTTTCGGTGTTTTATTACGCTACTGTTGTGCGTGGGGTCATGACCACTTACCTTTACAACTATATCCTGAATTGTGATCGCCTGGTTTTCTCAAACTTGTTTTGACAGAAGTTCAAACATTATTACTTCGTCACAACAGGCATAGTTAGGGTTTATATTTTCAAAAATTATTAAAACATTAGGGGGAATATCAAAAAATGTTTTTTTTTTGTCTTTACCGTGAAAATTAACAAATCAACGTACTATCAATCATTGTAGGAAACTGACATTTGTTTACAAAAACTCATAGTCTGGAGTTTATTGTGAGTTTGCTTGTTTTCAGGACGAACTTTGTGATTATCACAAACAACATAACATCTTTCCTATTGATGGTCAAAACCCCAAGTACTCAGATTATGAGAGAAGAAAAATACCGAAAAACATTTTGTAAGTTGAAATTAAACTGTGTGAAATCCGCAGTAGGTAAAAAATTTCTTTTCTATTTTACTGCGTAGTCGATTTTTTTTCCACAAGCATTGAATTTTATTATACCTGTAGGAAATGTTGGTTTGCATTACGCTTATTTTCTTATCCGTTAGTGGGCGTTAAAGCATAAAGTGTTACTACATTTTTCGCGATGAGCATCATCGATCAAAGCGTTCATCCCCCCATATACTAAGAAGAAAACCATGGCACAATCTAAAGAGGCGGTTAATTACCGCCAGAAAAGGAAAAGTCAGTACGCAAAACACGAATAACCAAATAATATGATTAACACATCTACAGATTGATAGGGAATCCGGTTTTAATTTGACGCAATGTTTGTGGAAAAGCGATGTATACCAAAAACTAAGTCCACAAACGGCGCTGTTGTAACCCACTATTAGTATGGTGGTGTTGCATAAGCATTGCGTCATGCATATACTAAGTGTATGTAAATGTTACGTACCGTGTGGTCTCTAGAGGCCCCGGCTTGTATATATTTATTTGTGGAACGTCCAGACATGTTGATGAGCGGTTTCTGACGCCTGCGATGCCTGCTTTATTTCTCATTGTGTGGCGATAATGCGTTGGAGGGGCCGCAAGGTTTTACCAAAAATCAATCGACAATGAACATTTTTGACGCAGGTCACTTGTGATTGCGATCACGTGGGCCATCCTTCTGCTGGTTCCCCTTTTTTATTTTGCAACTACGACCTTCGTATGGGGAAGCACGTTTCAGAAGGGGATGTTTACACTGGCGGTGCTCACAGGTAAGTGGTCAGCTCATTAAAAAGAATTCGACAATGTTTTCGACATGACAGGACTTATTCCAAGCCTAAATTACGCCCGAAAGTAAAACTAGGACACCAATGCAAAATAATATATTGCGACGTAAGAAAGCTCTTGCTATGTTTGATGACTGACGTCACCGAATGTCCCTTGTGTAAAGAAATTGTAACTACGACTGAAATGTGAAAGAGTGCAAAGAGATTCTGTGTATTATACATTCGCGTATATAGTAGGTTTTGCGCGTTAAGGCCAAAATGGATTTTTTTGTTTTATCCATCTTTTGCTTCAAATGTATGTTGCATTTTTTTGTATTTTGCAGTTGGGATTGTGTTCCAAGTCATGCTCAAAGCTGGAAGACCGAAAGGTGACAAAAGGTGAATTCTTCACTCTCTGTACGTGCATTATGCTGTCATCCAATCTAAACTGTTGAAGCGTAATTTTTCTGTAGTTTTCACAATGATTTCGTTTTTATCGTGCTGCAATTTTCTCTAATTTCACCTCTGATCAATGCCATAAACAACAATTTTCATGTTTATTTATGTCGGTGTTGAACGGCGTCATGCGAAACTCGCTGCCAAGAGTTTTTTTGCGAAACTGTTGATTTTGACCTTATGTCCGCCGCATATAAAACTATAACTACAAGTTAATGTGTTGTTTTCGTCTTGAAATCAAAATATTTTGGTCTTTCGCAAAAGTTCAAAGTTTCAATACGTGCACATTAAAATGAATAAGTTACGGATTATTCAACAAAATATGAACCCCTGCAGTAGGCATATTGGAAAATAACTCAAAATGTTTTTGAGCCAGTACGAACATTGTATGTACTTGAAAACTCTGTGATGTTTTTTGTAAAACTAACACTGCGTTTGATATTCTGTTTGTATTATTTATTGTGTGCGATCATATTCGCTTATATGTTGCAGTGTGAGACATACGAACCTTTACTTAATATCCTGATTATCACATAATTACGTTTGTCGAAGCTTCTGATGCCAGAAATTGTCGCGACACTTTCTTCAAATCTGAGACCGAACGACTTTTGCAAACTGAATTTTTGTTGCAAACTCTCAAGCTTCAGCAAGTAATCTCAGCGCGCGTATGCACAACGTCCACCAGCACTTTTTCGAATCAAGTTTATGCAATTTGCTTTCTGGTTTCGCTTTCACGCGTTCGATAATTTAGTGTTTCTTTAAATCGCGTTTGCTTTTTTCGTGTGGATTTTGCTTGGTGACCTGACGTTGCGGAATTTAGATGCATCTACTTTGTACTTGATTTTCTTTGTGTACTTGAGTGTGAGATTTTATGTCAGGGATGACGAACCACTGACCAGCGGGTCACCATCATCAGGTGCACTTCAGCAAACCTGTCTTCTCAAAAATTTCAACAAAAATACAATCCTTTGTTTAGGAGGGGTTGTAGAGTCTTGAGTCGGATTCGCTAAAAATTACACGTCTCCGATTCCTTAACTAACTGCTGAAAGTACTGTCAGCGACTTAGGAAATGTCTACTAGGTAATTGTGCAGGGCGAAAGTACACTGATTCGAATCCAAATAACAGCACTAGGGTATTCGGCCAAATCCGAATATTCGTTACGTCCTAACCGTGACCAAATTACTCACGACATTTTTAAAAATAAATTAAGTCCAGTGTGAAGTAATGTCAAATGCATTAGCAAGAATTTTGCTTGGCATTTTAAACTTGAACACGATCCAAAACATTAATTATGCACACGTTGCCTATATTTGGTACCATGCACTCTTTAGCTGTGTTTGTGAACACTTAGTTCAACTTGATAATGGTTAATGAAATAACAAGCGACCCTATCGTGTCCAATTCGTTTAGTGCTTGCTGGCATACGCAGCTGTGATGCAACCTTTTGCATTTCTTTTGTCCCTAATGTGATTGGTTCAACGCCAGGAACACATTAGTCTACTGTGTTGGTTGTGACGTAATAAACGTGACTTGGAACTTGAACATCCAGGGCTCACGTGTGGTTGCAACTTTACTGCAATGTATTGTACTGCTTATGAACATGAAGCCAACCAGGCCAGCATTTGCCGGAAACATTTCATTGTGTATAATTTGGTAAGCTAAATACACAAAACCAGGTTTCACAAAATTGAGACCATAGAAATGTAAATACGTAACAGCATATTTTTAAATTTAGCTGATCAGGAACTGTCATGAAATATACAATGATTGTATCACGTTTATGTTTCGTATGACTGCAATTATCTTTATGAAAAGATGGGGAAAGAGAAACAATGTCGGCCTAAAAAGAATTTTCCTCAAACCACAAAAAGTATAATTAAAAAAAAACTCTCTGTATGTCAAAAAAGCATGCCTTCAAAATAACACGAGTCAAAATAATTATAAGCAGCGTGGAACTCGTTTGTGATTTGCGAGCAATACAACGCCAATAGCCATGCAGAGCTACAGAAACGCACGTCAACTGCCTTAAAGGAAACAGCAAATAACACATGCAAGCTGCGTCGAAATATCAATACCACTTTGCTTTACGGATAATAACACAACAAGTCGTGCGATGCGAACTTTTCAAGCGTAGTTTATACAGGAAACTCATATACAACCGCACAGTGCAAATGTTTCAGTCTTTCAAGGAAGATTGGCCGCACATTCTTCGCAATACGTCTCCTCTTGATGCATCGCGAAACCCTCACCCTCCAGGTGGCGCCCACACTCGAAGCAGGTGAAACACTCGACATGCCAGGCTAACTCCTCGAACGCGATCATCTTTGTTTCCTTGATTCCTTTAAAACAATTCAATTGGCTTAATTTTTGATACCTCGAAACAACTATTCAATGAATAAAAAGTTAAGAAATATGTGTAGCGTATGTAACGATGCTTATCAACCACATTGAAAGTGAAATAAATACAGTATTGTTGGCTACTGGAAATGATATGTTTTTGTGTTGAGACGTAACTGCATGTCGTTTGTTGAACAATAATATTACAAAAAATGTTCGAAAACTGTAAGCCTATAATCGCCAATCACAAAATGCAGAAGTTATTAAACCTGAAATCGGGTCCCCACACTTGTTACATTTCTTAGAAAATTTGTTCTTGTGGCAGTTCACGCAGAAAGGCTGCTCATCGTGCGTGATAAACTGTTCCCCCGATATACCCTTTTCGCATCCAGCACACAGAAAACAGGCGGCGTGAAATGTCTTGTCCTTGTAAGCCACACCCTTCGACTTGATGATCTGTGAAGTTAATTTAACAAGTTACACAAGTGCAGGGGCAATGTAAAAGGAAATGCAATAAGCAATACAAAAAGCAATGCAAAAGGCAAGAGGTTTTGAGAAATTCCAGTTGCCTGATAAAAAAAGCATTTTTATTTTGGCAGTTATATGAAAATATTTCATTTATTTGGAAAAACAAACTCAAACGTAAATTGCAGTTCTTCCGCATTCGTTACATGAACCGCATTTATAAGATAAACGTCACCTAACTGCCAGGAACAACCCACTTTATTGCAATTCATTATCATGTGAAGAAAGAAATCAATCGACGCCTGTTTATAGGCAAGCTTGCAGTCTGCAATGCAGCCCATGATTTGCAACAATCTGTCATTGAGAGGAATAGTTTTCCTGTGCTCTTAGCACGGGACATACCTTCGTGCGCGTGTGTGCCTATTGACTTAATTGCACTAACATCTTTAAAGGATGCAACGAATTAATTAGTTGTGAGCACGGGCAGCTGTCAGAGGAGAAACAGCGAGGCCGCGCGACCTTTGTGGGCGCATTCGGGAACGATGACGAATAATTGCCGTGGTAACCGCCCACGTCACGAACGTCATCAATTTTAACTTGAAGGGGAACGCGGGGTCTTTAACAGTGGATTGAACCAAGGGTATCAGATTTCAAACCGATTAAGAAAACCTTGGGTCAAACCTAATAAAACGATAAAGTGATCATCTGCATCTAATTTGCTGACCTGTGAATCGAGATTGAAGTCGAGCGTTCAAATCGTGCATTCAGAGCAATAAAATATCAGTGATTCTTTGTATAAAAAACATCACAGCTGAATACTTTTTGACGGCGTTACGTGCGAACCTTTTTGCAACTGTGGCATTTGTTTGCCAAACGAGATTCGAAGCAATCCTGGCAGAAATAACCGTCGCTCCTCTTCACGAAACTCTTTTTCCCAATCGATGCGTTGCAGGTGGTGCAGCAGAAACAATTCTCGTGATAACTTTTCCCTTCGTATTCCATTCTCTTTGATCCTGCGCAACGAGTAGGAAAGATTTGGGTCAACTTTGGTTTAAAATTGCCTAATTACACAAGTCCTTTTTCAACGCAAAACAGAAAATCTACACATTTGAAAGATTGAGATTGTTACTTGAAGTTAAATATTTTTGTTATATATTTTTTGTTTATTACATATAATTTGTTTTGTTTCTTTTGTGTATTGTAATTGTTTATTATATATTTTTAGGGGAGTAAGCCCACCACACTTTCTAGCTTTTATGAATTTAGCAAGTAGCAAGTTGGGCTTGTTATTCCACAGAAAAATATCCGCAATAACAGAACCAATATATTGGTTATGAAGCAATTTACGGCAATACATCATTTAGTTTTGAAATGACAAAATAATAAACCTCGTGCCTACAAAACACAGTTTATTTCATAAATCATGTCTCTTCAGTTCTCATTCAAATATAATCTAGTCTTTTTATATTGTAATTTTGAAAGAACAAGTAGCGGTGGAAAAAGGTGGATTTTAGGAAGAAAACCTTGATTATTGTCAGAATTGATTTAATCCCAGGTCAGATTAAGAACCTACAGTGGGGCCAAATCCCACGGGCCCGAGGTTCGATGAACTTAACCGCACAACTATATTTGCCGTTGATGCAAGTCGTTTATTAGCCACATCATATGCATCGACGTTTCTTCCTGAAAATGGTTTAAACGATTACCTGCTTTAAATGTCTTCCGGCAGGTGGTGCACTTGGGCATAAACTTGTCCTCATAGCAGCGCTCGCAAATAAACTTGTTGTCCTTGTAGATAAACTTTTGGTCGGTGAGACACCGATCACAACCGTTGCAGCTGAAGCAGCTGTCATGGAAGTGGAAGTCCTTGTATGAGATGTCCTGCAAGGGTGCGAAGCGAATTCAATTACGCTCGTGTTGACGTGAATAATTTGCCTTTTGGCAAAGTCACATAAATGATGTACGCACCCACAAGGACAACTTGGCGGATTTTGGCGCTGCCAAGTCTTTTCCTCGCTAAAGTTACGTCAATCATACCATGATCCACGAGTAATTGGGAAATATACTCGGTCTATTACTCTTTAGATTTTCATGCAATGACTTGTTGTATAATGTACTTTTTACATCAACCAGGGAATTTTTAATGAATATCAAACAGAATCTTTCCACGTATTCGCTACAACGACAAATATTTGTAGCAGTGTATAAATTAAGGGTTGCATTGACAGGAATTCACCCAACGGGCTTGTAATAGAACAAAAGTTGATCAATGCAAATCTAGGGTTGTTAATGTATCGACCTAAGACTAATCCAGACTGTACACTTCCAGCAGTGTTTAAAATATGCGTGCAGAGTTAAATCCAGGGTCGACAGGAAAGCAATTGGCTTCGCTCTATACATAGCTACCACCGCCAACGGGAGTCTCGAATGGTAATTCAATTCCTAGGCAGCATTATGCAGCCACATGCGCGGAAATTGTGCATGGCGCCGGCCGAAGGCAGACACCACGGCCTCTGCGTGCTCCGGACGGCCTAATCCGTCCGATTACGAGTCCAAGTGCCCCTGGGGCCAGGCGCGGGCGCTTCTTACCCTGCTATCGGTCGAGATGATCCGGAGGCATTTGTTGCACGAGTTGCAGTACAAGGTTTCGTAGCAGTTGACACAAAATTTGCTGGAATCCTACCAACAAAGAAAAACGCATTATTTTGGCGCGTCAAATATTGCACTCAGCTCGACCTCGCCTCCGCGCGCTGTCCGTGACGTAACGCCACCAAAATGACGAAAGATAAATACTGCGTCACACAAATGCTCTGCGCACTTCCGCCCGTATCGTTTTGTACAAACCCTTTGAAGTATATTAAAGCCACGTTGATGCAAAATACCCCAAAACAAAGTCCTCTTTATCATATTGTTGATTAAATTTATATGTCTCAATTGAACTATTAACTGCTAAATGACCTTGACTCCACTTTTGTACGGGCACAAATTCGTAATTACACATAAACCAAAGGACGCATCACAAATATTGCATAACTTTGTTTGACAACAAATAAGTTAATAGTACGATGGTGAAGCTGATGTTTACTAGCAAGTTTTGAAACGCTTAAAACAGAATAACAAACCTTCATCAAATATTGTTTTCCCATCAACGACTCCATGCACTTGCCGCAATTAGGCACACTTGCGCTTCGTTCCAATCTTACACTCATTTTTCTGTGTTGTGGGTCTCGTTGGTCGGCGTGCACCTCCACTAGTCGACAGAGCAATTGCCAAAGCTGAGTTGTCCCCACAGATGCTCTCGCAACACGCAAACCCCTCTCTTGAGCTTGCGTCACAGGCTAAAAATGTCGCGAACCTCAAGCTGGGGTCTTATCTTCAATGCAGCGAATGAGACGATGCAAGACTTAGGCGAAGCCAGCAGTTGAAGTTGTGCTCTAATTTAATCTATTTGCGGAAACCTATTTGACCAGGTTTTATACCAGGCACCACACTGCCTCCTCGAATGTCAGCTTCGTGAATAAACAAACGTGTGTTACTGAAACAACGCAATGTTTGCTTAACAACGCTGTACGAATATATGACCCCTGAAGTTAATAAACAGCTATTATCGGGGTAAATGATGGATAGGTCAACAAATTCCCCAAAACAATCCTTAATCCACAGCAATAGTGACGCAAAATACCGGTGAGGTTGTTTGTGCTGCAGTAAGTGCCAAACAGTGCGTTTTGTACAGCGCCGGATGATAGCAGATGTTCTACTAAATACAGTACAAACGTACAGTGGTTTCTCAGCATTCGGGAAAGGACATTATCAACCACTTGGTATCCAATATATAATCTTCGCAAGTGTGACTTCAAAAAAAGAGCGGGAGTTTAAATCGAATAGTGTCGCAAATATGAATGAAACAAACAGTTCCATCAAGCATTGTCACGGTGACATTCGTAATGGAGAAACGGTTTCCCAATGCAACGCGACATTCATACACCCTCACTAAACAAACAAGTCGATCTGAATCACCGACAAAGCTCTACTGTCTCACTTTGCAAAGTAAGGTTCAGTGCACACTTGGATTAACAAGCTCTAATACATCTTGTCTTCATGGCACGCCTTTATCTGAAGCCTTCCGTGAAAACACAGTCGGTTGTGTTGACAAAACACGCGCGAACCTCGTGTTCCTCTCCCACCACACCGGGACCAGCGACTTTGGAAACAGCGAAAGTCTGACATTTGACGTCACTGCATATCCGCTTACAGCTGAGGTCCGAGATTGCGCGTTGAGCACGTACAAGGATTTCTGCGTTTCGCTGCTACCCGGGTGGTGCAGTGACAACGCCAGGCAATGCTACATATGGTAACAACATAAAAAAGTCAGTATGGACTATTTGGTAAACCCACGCGGAAAATAAATCGCTATCAGCAATTTACGTGAGTGGGTTACTACTGCGTTGTTCTTTCTACTAAACTGTGTCAAATCGCCCACTTAACGATTACATGCAAAAAATTTCCAAATTCGTCGTGTTGGTGTTGTATGCAAAGGCAGTAAGGTATTACATTCCTCGCATAGCTGCTGCAACGCGCAGTTCAATTAAAACGCGGTTTTAATTCTGAATGATCGGCATATTATAGCCTATATTTAACAGTAAGGGTAAAAGTAAAATTAAAATGTAGAAAGTAAAAAAAACGAAATTATCACGATCCATTGCTCTACCCTCATGACGCATCCTGCGTTACTTCGCTTGTACTAAAGGTTCAACAAGATGTTATACTCATAATCGGCTTTATCGCGGTTTCATGTAAAAGTCTTCCGTTCCACGTGACCACGCGGTTTTGCGTTACGCATGACTGAACTCGACAACAGTCGTCGTGGAGACGAAAACTACGCCCAGCGGCCTGAATAGAGCAACTTACGGCATGTTTATCGAACCAACATTGGCGGCGTTCGAACAAGTTCCAAAGAGTGGTTGTAAAAGTACATGCGCTGCGAGGCACCGGTTCGTCGCCTACACGTACAGTTGTTTACTTTTATGATTCCTAAAGACCTTAATCGGATGTTTGTTTCTTGCAAGGACAAAAATCTTCAACGAACAGTTTGTCAAAATATCAATTGCGCACTTCTTGCATAAGTTCCAAACAATATTGCTGATATGGAATTGAAGCAACTAACCAATGTGACGTTTTTACCACATAACTGAAAACCTAACCGCGTAACCGGCAACGCCTGGTCACGTATTATTTATAGGAGAAGAGGTACACGGATTTGTGCTCACCTACTTTAAACATCGAGTCTATTGAGCCATGATCATGTCGAATAAATCAATAAATCAATACACTTGTCCTGGGCAACTCGTCAGGAAATCAAATATCTTTTGGTCGTATTATTTTACTGTAATAGCTTGTGATTCAATTTGGCCTTTCTCCAATTTTTCTTGACTTGTGCAAACTAGTTTCTGTAATTCCCTAGCCTACACTTTATGCATCTGACAGTTATCTGAAGTCAAACATTTTGTTGAAGTCAAACAACTTTTCAGCGCTTAACACTTCTTTACAGCCATTGTTCGTATAGCGCTGGCCCAAATCCACTGAACCCATAACCACACTCACACAGAAAGGCGACATGGCGTTAGTTGATCAATGTGTAAACATGCCCTTTTTCTAATACTCCGGGATTTCTTGGTGACTATTCATCAGCCGCTGACCTTTTACCAACGTTCTCGCTTCAGCGATAATAACCTGAAAGCGTTGAGACTCGCTGCAAAAATATTGTTTACAACAACAAGCACTTACGTTGCCAACCAAATACCACTTCTTATTCATGATTGTCCTGTGTTTATTATGTTTTGTCGGTGTTGCATTAAGTTCAACCTATTTGGTCCACAACATAATTCAACCACTTGGTGACTCCTTAGTGTGGAGCAAATTACTTTGTTTACCACTCAAAACCGTGGTTACTGTTTAATCAGTGGTAAGCAGTGGCACGGAGAATATACGTTTATGCTTTACGGAGTAAGCGAAACCTCACAGTTGATATATAAACACATCTAGTACCCAAAGAGACAACCTCGAACGAGGAAACATGAGGATTTCAATGCGTGGTAAGGCTCATGTCAAAATTACGTCAATTTCCTTTCGTCAGATTCGAGGGTTTCCTCTTGGTCTTGGCGTTTTGTTGAATGGCTTAAACTTGCGTTTCCTTATTTCCCAGTTGGGTTGTTCGACAAAGTTCCTATGATGCCAAAGCCCACGGGTTCTGACTTGTTTTTGTAAAATTTGCTAGCAATGGATTTGTATTCACGTCTGTAATTGGCAATTGTTGGCAAGTGGTAGGTCATCAACCCTGAAGGTTATCAAAGTTAAATTTTGTGAACCCATATAACTTCTTACATTACTAACAAATACATCGCATTGACCTTATTTTCTCATCAGACATATAACTTATTATTGCTACAAAATACGTAGACTAATGCATCCTACTAAAGCTTCATAAATCCATTTTATCTGTTCATTGTCTGATATTAACGGCTCAGTCTTATTGAATACATGAGTTCTGCGCTTAACAAGAACTATTATTCCATCAAACGCAGAAAACTATTTTCATTCAGACATCATCATCCCTCTCAGCGCATCGTTACGCTTAAAGTCGCCACAAAACCAACACTACATTCTCTTCTTAAAAATTCGCCGCTGCGACGCCTTATTTGGTTTCAAGCGGGCCCTCGGCGCTTTTTAGCGGATTACATCAGACCGCGCAGATCACGCTTTGCCGAAATACATTTGGGCCTTTTATCTGGAATCGGATTTGAACTTTACAGAAAAGATCTGCATTGTTAATTGTATGACTATTTTAGGGAAAAAACGTTGAACTCAAAAATTTGCAACAACTCACAAGTTTATGCATTTCATGCTTTCCTGACATAATGCATTACGGCAGTTTGTTTAATGTCTTTTTTAACCAATGTTCGTTATCATTAAAAAACAAAAGACTTTTACAATTCCACAACACTTGACGCAATGCGTTGTCTTCAATTACTCACCAATTTTAAACCATTTTATGTGATGTGTAATAATGGTTGCACTGTCATACATTTTTTGGGTCAAGTTTCATTCAATCGCACCAAAAACAAACCGGTTTTAATTTACCCATTCCGGGACTCGAACCCGTGCTGTCCGGTTTTTTAAGAAAGTTCGTTGTTTCCTTAGCGACATCTGCTGGTAAATAGTTTCCTTCATTATTGCCACTTGAGCATAACAAGAGTATCTAGGGCTGGCGCAGAAAACGTTGCCGACATATGCCAAGGCGTTCAACCTGTACCAGGTAGAAAACTTGATCGCGATTCTTGCCCAGAATAATATGTATTCAAAACCTTGTGTAATAAAAACATATTGCAACAATATTCGACAACCAAACAAAAAAAGGCAGAAACCGGACGCAAGCAATGCTCTTAACTAACCCAGACGTTGTAATGGCCATTGGTACAGGAAATGTAATCCAAATTCCCATATTTTGTTTTTGCAAAACCATTTACAATGACGAAGTTTACCCTCAGAAGAACAGCTTGTAAAACGCCTAGATTCTACAACAACCACTCTAACAACCACCGTTTGCAATTTGTTAAGTCAAAAACCGTTCTTTTGTTATTTTAAAAATACTCGTTTAGGTGAATCGGTTTAGGTTTCTTTCCCAGAGCTGAGCTGATAAAAGTTTGCGATACATCAATGGACAATCGTGATTAACCTCCCGGAACTTATCTTCCGGATGAAGGAGCCTTCCTGGTATTTGTAACGTGACACTTTTGTTTCCGGAAAAAAACACCAAGTCGACGAAAGGTTTGCCATTTATTGGTCGATATGGGGCTCCTGTGTTGAACCGGTCGTGTTTAGTGGCAGTTTTTGTGTTTTGCACTGCACAGTTTTGGCCAACTTTGGAAATTCAAAAAAAAGTTTGTTGGTGACGTCAAAAATATTTCATTTGAATTCTGATTTTTAAACAAATGGATGCAAAAATTAGTTTATTAGATACAAAAATATTGCGAACTACATTTTAATGTTTGAATTGTATTCATATATATACGTTGGTATTGAAACTTTTTGAAATACAGAAACTCAAGTGCCACTTCAAATCAAATACTTATTAGCGATAATGCTGACGCAGTGTTAACCGCCATATGGAGTAAACAACTCGTACATTGTAATAATGTTAATCACTGGCCACGCCGGTGTGATTTCTAGGATCGATGGGGTGCATTAAATATTCCATATTCCAAATCATGTGTGATTAGCGTAATTGCTTAAAACGTGTCATGACCAAATTATTAAAGAACAGTGGCTTTCGGTGGTACTAAAATAGACATATAGTGACATGTATATTTCTCTTATCCTTTCTCTATTACCTTCCTGCTGACTAGGCTTTTACGTCTTTGGTTTTGTCGATTAAGATTTGCAATTTAAAAGCCTTTGTGATGCGAATTATTCGTCTCAAATGATATTTTAAATAATTCCTGAAATGGTAAGGTTATAATGGTTTGTGATTTGCATTTTGTATTAATTTGACGTTTGCATCAATTCGTGTTGCGATGGCGCTGATGTCGCAGAATCAAGTTACCCTTCTCGGTTGAAACGTGTGAGCTCTTTATGTATATATGACTTGAACGTGTGTACGTGCCAAGGTCGTGGGTGTTGGCGCAGGAGGGAAACGTCGAATCAAATCACGTCTGGAGAAGAATACGCGACGAGTTGACATTTCCCACTTCTCTACTTGTCAACGTGCTGAAAGTTCCAAACGGCAGCAACACAATAACAAAACGAGCTGTGCCACAAATATCGACCAACCACAATTTTTTAACGACAAAGATGTTGAAATCACAAACCACTGTGACATTATACCAATTTAGTCATCATTTAACACGCGGCAACTTCTGTTGCTCTCAAACCAGGTTTTTAGTTGCAAAGCAATATGCTTTTGATAATTACCTTCTTGGGGGTTTTCAAGGCGTTTTTTTAAGTTCAAATGGGCAAATACATACTGTATCACAATACTGGCTTGAACAATGAAGAATAAAATTTCACCTTCACTTTGAAAATCAGACGGTCTACTGCCTTGTTTTAAATTGTACCATGCTATATAAAAGTTTCCTTGTGCAATACAGGAATAGCCAAACAGCAAACATAATCGTTAAGTGTGTTAAGTGTTCATTAACTGCATAAAATCAATATAGGAAAACAAAAAATTCGCTTTGCAGCTCTTCGTGTTTCGTTTTTTAGAGAGCTTTCAAATGGTTAATCACTTAACGGGAGTTCTGACTTGCGTCCAAAAACCAGCGCGCAGGAATTCTCCATTAATCACGAAGACACGTCACGTCCGGTAAGTTTCGAAATATCGCAAGACGCGCTGTGCTGAAGTTTTGATGACGTTGATGTGATTGATTGACACCCGTAGGTAGTCAGGTCATGTTTGGGTTATTCGTTACAACTTACTGAACAACGAGCTGTTGTCATAAGACGAACGCTTTTGCCTGGCGCACACGTTGATTGATGTTCGCCTGTTTGCGGCTTGCTGCATTAGCGAAGCGATCGTGGTGTGTTTTAACGGCCGGCGCTCTTGCGTCCTATAAAAAGCAAGACGACGCACGCTATGGTTTAAGTCTCGGCGAACCGGGTTTTTCATCATAGTCGCTGATACGTGATGCTGCCAATCAGCACGAATGGTGCCAAAAATACAAATCGCATCCCAGAAATAGGGATGATTGTAAGAAAACGACGGACCCGCTTGTCACGGCATTTTCTAGAAACGTCGAAATGTCATACATTTTTCTTCAGTTGAATTACAGGGATCATTTGTCACGCAATCCTAAAGGGACTTCTCAATCTTGATCAAGGCTCTGTCTCCATTTTCGCCATCTTACAGGAATCAACCCCATCTTCTAATCAAAATCGATCGTTTAACAATTGCATCAGGATCTGGGCTTCTTCCTTTTGGCTCTTCTCATGATTAATTTAAGATGTTTGTGTCCCAGACACGATCACGCAATCTTGAACTGAGTTCTGTTATATTTAAAGACATTTCTGTAAACGCCGATTTAAAAACCATTGTTCTATAGGGCTCTATAACGCTGCTTTTCACGTTATGCTATATTCATAAAAAAGCAGAAAGTTTTTAATTTGACAGCTTACTATAGTGTTATGGTAAGTTTGTTTCTTCAGGTGTGGCACGGCGCATTGTCCGTTGTCTTGCCTCACTGCAACGCAATCCCTGATGACAACTACACCACGTCAATTAGCTGAAAATTATCAAGCAAATATTATTTCCATATTTTATGTTTATCGCAATGCGTTGCAGACAAGCTGTAATCGTTTAGTGGAACAGTAGAGAGAGAGGCAGGGCGAGCAGACGAGAAAATGGCAATCGCGCGCATACATAATTTATGGGGCCCAAACGCTAATTCTCACGTACTTTGGGGTGCTTACAGACAGTTCAGCACGATTTGAAGCTGCCCAGGGGGGGCGTTATAATCGATACAGAGGAAAAGTTTGTTGGCACGAGTCTGCGGTTTCTCGAGCTGTTTTCGAACTTAATACACGCTTCCGTTTGTTCGGGAAGTTGGACTACAACACTTATGTTGACTCAATTCAGCTGGCAGTTGGTGAATGCGCAATTTTATTCTTGAATATCCTGTTTGTCCTTCCGTGCTGTTGATTCATACAAGTACATGTTGTTTTGCATTACAAAACGATGCATGCCACTGCGACAGACGTATGGACAGCACACATTTGCATGTGCATTATGTTTATAACGCCTTTCTATAATTCGTCCTCATCAGTCTCTGAAACCTTTGCTCCAATTCAAGAGATCGTGAAAATGGGATTATATTGCTGTAATACAGCTCTTCTGGCAATAATTTTGTTGTATCGACGTTTCAGCCACAATATGCAGCAGCCTACATCGGGATGCAAAAATGCGAATAATACATGGGATTATATGAGTCAACAGGCTAAACGGTTCAACAAGGCACCGTTTGGTAAAGTACATATATCCACATGTATGTTTGTGGCGTTTTCATAGAGCTTGATAGTAGTCAATGACGTTTTTAACAACAATAAAATCGCTTGAACGGTCATTTTCGGACACACGGTGCGTGAACAATTTTATCTCACATTTTTGCAATTACAAATGGTGACGCAGCGAATGTGACTCAAAGCAGGGTCGACTCGACATGTGATGTTTGACCTCTCGTTTCCGGCCCAAACAAGCCCAAAATAGTATCTATGAAGGGAATTTCCGCTTACGTCATTTTTGAATATGATTTCGAAAAGCTCAAGTAGATTTAATTAAATATACTTCTGCATGTGCGAAACATTAGCTTTGGTTTCGACATATATGCTGCATGTAACTTGGTTAGCCGAATCCCTGAACCATGTTATTATTTCATGTTGTATACCGAAGAATAATTAAAAGAAGCTGTCGAGGGTTTACGCCGTTTCGAACATTTTCCATCTGGGTGCGGCCAAGAACCTGATCAATCAAAGAATTATCATGTGGTCCTTGTGTTGTATTTTGCAATCCTGACGAACAGCTGAACTGTTTTCTAATTGCTCCCACTTTTGTTAGGGTTGTGGTTTTCCATCTAGGCTTTATTTAGAATGAGTATGTTAACTATACGCTATAAGGTTGCGGCTAAATTATTTTCCTGTGCCTTGCAGGCAAGAGAGGGGTAGACGATTATTCATGACCGGTTTCCCGGTCGTTAGCCCATAAATAGTTACCTCTGAAAATATTCAAGAAGGGATCAGGCCCCCGAGCTTCTGTGCGGAAAGCCTGTCGTATAGAGAAGCCAAATATGTCTTAATTCCAGCATGTAGCTGTGAACAATAAAAAAGGTGAGTTTGTTCAATTGAGATCTCGTACACGTATATGGTTTCGGAATAATAGTTACTTATTCAGATTTCTATTCTAGTTATTTTGGCAAGGAAAGAGTTTGTGTTATTCTTGCTGTCATAGGACTTGTCTTTTAGTTATTGTTTGGTCATGTAAACATAATAATACTTTTTGATCATGTTATACTAAAATGCGTAAATCAGTTGTATACTGTGTTCCAAAAGTGGATAATGGGAATGGCTGTTAACGCGGTCCTTCGTTTCTCACAGTTAGCAAGCTATCCACGCATGAGGACCTTCACAGAAATGTTGCTTACTGTAAGTAATGAAGAGGAGTTACCGCACAAAATTTGTCCGTTGACATAATGGGTCGGTGCAGAAGTCATATTGTTAGTCATACGGCTGTTACGATTGAAGTGTTTCATGTGACCATACTTGCCGTTCCGGTTCAGATCCCTTGTGCAAATTGTCACGTTTCCGCACGAAACATTGCCAGACTTTTTGCCAGTGAATCACCAAGTAGAATTGCGGTATTACGCACATTTGTAATCGCATGCAGGGCAGAGTTGAACACAGTTGATTTATGTTGTTCCAGTGATCTGTCAGTACTGCGCATGGAGAATAAAGCAGAGGGTAATTATTGGACAATGTTTGACGCAGGAAAGAAACAAGTGTGCAATAATTTACGAAAGTTACATACATTTGGCAGATGCAGATCGTGGCAAGTTTTTTTGCTGACTTAGTTAAGCTTTGTCAGTAATTACACAGTTATACGTGAGTACACACCGAGAACAACGCACTCATGTTATGTTAAAGCTATTCCCCCTACACCGGGTTGCGTGGAATCGCATCCATCGATCTGCCTGCAAAGGTTGTCGGAAATGAGGGGGCTCGTGTTATCACTCTTTCGCGTTCGGCAGTGCGAGAGGTAGTTTAGGGAACGGCGGTAGGCCCAACAAACATCGTTCGTGGGCGTTTTCGCCAAACGTTGTTACACATAAGGCATGCACAGTAACAAGGTGAGTGTCATATTCACTGCGTTATTAACTATTAACTTCATGTTAGGTCATTTAAAGGTATTTCAAGATGAGAGCTTATAGCAACGTAAATTGGTTACGTTATAGCAAAACTCCTGTAAGCTGCATCAATAAAGTTTTTAATGCCGTATGTTTTGGCTTGAAACCAAGTTTATTTACTAATAACAGTGTTGGTGCGACATTTGCAACTTCCTTCGATCGTAAAACAACACAGCAGAACAAAACGTTTGCCATTATAATAAGCTACTAGTTCATACGAGACGTTTCTATTACGACTTGGCAATGTGACCAGCAGTAGATCTTATGAGTAAACTGAGTTGTTAAGCCTATAATCCGTCTGATACGCCGTTATTAAAATGTTGCAAACTGATATGAACTATTGCGCTGATGTCATATCCTTTTTTTGCTTAAAATAGAAGCAACAGCCAATGTCTGGCAGCGATATTTGAACAAAAATTCATTTCATGCCCTTACAAGCAGTGATATATATTTGTACGCATATAACGTTTTACCAATTTTTCATGCGTGCGTTGATGTATTTTGACAAGAGTAAAAAATGATCGGTACGAAACTACTCAGGTTTTCTAAATTCAGCCCAATAAACTCAGTCTTAATAGCTGAGTGCTGTGTTAACTTCTACAGTTAAAGTTTTAATTTTTATAGTTTTGATTAAGTATAGTATCATGACTTTGAATAGTGAGAACATTGAGTATACACAGTTAAGACATTGAATTATTATGAAAAACATTTATGTCGAAGGGCTTCGCTTGATTCGTAATTAACGATTATTGCAAAAAAGTTTGCTTAGTAATAATGTATTGGAAATGTTTTCAATACCAACAATGGCGATTTGCGTTGGTCACATCTTGCTCATAGTGGTGTGCTCCACTCGTAGTCAGTTACGACTTTCACAAACCCATTAGCTTCTTAGTTGCTAAGTAGGGAACGTTTTCTGGTCACGGCGCGAAGTCGTCATTGCGTTGCATATCTGGATGAGATTGCAAAGTTTCCATTTTCTGTTGAACATTATCAGTCGAAAAAGTCGAGTTACAACAAGTCACAATACAGCAGCCGTGGTTGTAGGAGGTGTTGTTATAGGTTTTGCGCTCAAATTACTGTTTCGCTGTCGCAGGATTGCAGCATACTACAGGTCGCGTGATCTGCACCACCATTACGCATGTTTTCAAGGTTGGGCTTGAGGTGATATCGCAGTTCCTGACTATTCGCTGTGTTTACTTCCCGACTGATCAGCGGATAGACGTAAAATTGTACGTTCGCATTTACACTTCTGTTGAACAATCGCCGCAAACTTTCCTGTTGACAGCAGATGTTTTGTTCGCGCTCATGACTTCGACTGTTGGATGCTTGGCTGTCGCTCTGACGTGAACTCTCTGTGTCATGCAGATCTAGTTGTCGAATGTGCGCTCGATAAGTTACAGCCACTCGAAAGGAACTTGCGCAAACAAAAGGTAGATGTTGGGCGCGCGCGTGATTGACTTGACGTTTCTGGTTAAACCAGGGCCTTTCCTGCCAAGCTATCGCTTCAGTGTAATTTGCAACCTGCCATGCCCCAAAACAGTAGTTTGCAAGCACTTTGCGGACAGTTGTTCGATAAAAGGCGGGGACAAAAGCGAAACTGTTTGTAAGGTAGAGCCGCGCCCAGCACGAGTTCAGTAGTTGCGGTTGATGTAAGCGGTTAACCGGACGTTCTCATGTCTCCGGTTTTTTATCTTTTTCACAAACACAAATTAGTGGTGAAATTGTTGAGCGCTAGTTTGTTTATGGTAGAGGTAACAACATTGATGTGCAGTGCGTTAAACAGCAGAATATTTTTTTTATTATCAAGGAGAGACTGTAAGAATGTCTCGGTATGAGCGAGAAAAGTTTACTAATTAAACCTATGTTTCTCATCACCACGGCGGTGCAGACAGCAAAAAAGAAGTTTTACTCCGTTGGGAGACAATTATACTGCGACAAAGGGAAGGCCAGTGTAACGAGTGGTGGTGGGCATTTTAGAACTGCATCCTAACTTGTATTTGACTGTTGCACGCTCGTTGGAAGTAGTCTTTAGTGACGCAGCCATTGCAGGTTCCTCGTTTACAAAACGTAAACAATCCAGCGTCAGTACCGATGTAGTATGACAATCAGCTTTGACAAAAGAGCTGTGTTGTCGCCCTTGTTTGACATAGACTAACTGCTTGCCATACATTCGCGTTTTTTACTATGTTGTGCCTTTAGTTTCGCAGATGTTGTAATGGCCTTTGTAATAATCTGTTGAAGTCGACGGACGTTTCTCGGTTCATATCAGCACAAGATATTTCTTCCTCATGGAAATGATGAGCAATGGTCAAGCCATAGAAACTGTAAGTTCTTTAACTGTCATAGTTTTTGTTAACGTAAAAGTCGTTTTATTTATCAGTTAACAACCGTATTTACATTGCGTTACACTTACAATGGTTAGTCAGAGCCTAAACTACAAAGCTTATGTATAATTTTAGGCCGTGTTGTCCGGTTTGTTATAGTCAATAAAAATCGCGTTTTTAAAGAATCTTGCAACTTACAACCCCTAATTAGAGCGATTAAATGAGCCTGGACACACCGAATATCATGGCACGACAGAACGGTGCAATTGACCTAATAGCGCTTGACCCGAAAACTATACCACTTGAAACAAAAGGGAAACCACGCCGCTGGGTTCAGTAAACAGTTGGAAACCACCTAACAGTAATTTTATGAATGGAAGTTTCGTTGAGTAATGGTCTTTCTTTTCCATGGAACAATGCAATAACAGATAGATAAGAGGGTGTTTCGTGTCGGGACAAAGACGTCATTTGTGTCATTAATCATTTGATAAACAATAACATGTGATACACAGCCTAAAGTGTCACATAGGTTTAGTAGATGCGACAAATTCCATACGGCACTTTGAGCCACGCGGAAGCTCTATACGTGGTCCAAAGTTTTCCCAGTAAAATGGCATTCGTCTCCGCTGCGCTTACCTCTAATTTATGTATCTCTGAAACCAACCAACACGATATCAAGTAAGGACCGAGTTTCACAAATGCGAAAATGTGCACGTGTACATCTTTGTAAAGTGCCATCGGTTCTACTTTTTTTTGTTTAAATTAACATCAGTCGTAAAATAACATGTAAATCAGTTGAGAATTAAGGGCACTATTATTATGTTATGTTATTTTATTTAATAGCGACATGGAAACAATGCTTGCAACAACTTTCCAAATCGTATTAGCATTTTGCGTACAGATGGCCAATGACGACCAACCCGTATAAGTCCTTCATTGGCTCATTGGAATCTTTCTGCTGATCATTAGGAGTAAATTCAACAACACGTTTTCGCATGAACGTGTCGACTTTGTACGAAAGGAGTTCCCCCTCCTGTCGGAGCACACAAATTTGCATTTTAACTATCGTCGTGCGTTACAGAATCTGAATGTGGAGTACACCAGCGTAGCGAAAAAGAAAAGCAAGCAACGAATGATGGTTTCGAAGCGCTTGATCGTCTGCCTCGTGGTTGTTTTCTTTCTCTTCCTCGTAGCTCTGGTCGTCATCGCGGTCACTCTTCAACGTAAGTTCCACCTACCACTGAAACTCGTGATGATTTTCACCTGTTGTTTACGTACAGCTCGTCCGGGAGACGCAAGCGGAAGTACCTCAAGCAACAACCTCCTCTGTTCTGTTAACGAAACCGTGATTTTAGGTAGGTTTTCGCAAGTGCATGCTGATACAAATTGCATGCAAATTAGGGTGTGATATTATGCCTCCTTGAGGTTAAACCCGATTTTTCCAAATAGCATTGTACAAGTTTAAAAGTTTCTTTGTACCTTTATCTGAGACTATCGCATGTTGACATTAGGTGGGATGTTTCTGAATCAATGGCGTTGCCAATAACTACATCTGTTAAAGGTTTTGCTTGTTAATGGGAAATTGCACCCACAGCCTATAAATTTGTGACATACAAGGTTGAAAAGTGTTTTTACTTCATGCAATGCAAATATACACATTACAAAGAAGACAAGGGTGATGGGTTCTTTGAAAACTTGACAACCTGATGTATAGTTTCCCAACTTCAACACGACATCGGCATAATTACAACGCAGTGGTGTCCATACGAGCCGGAGTGTATTTTTTAATTTGTTATTGATTTATGTAGTCAGCATATTGGGGAGTTCAAACAAGTTCACAAGTTTCAGCTCAACTGTAATGTCATTGAATCAGCTTTTTTCTTTTACTATTGTTTAAAAGGCCAATTCAATCACTTTAAGATAACCAAATGCTTTCATGCGTTGCTTCTCAAAATAGTTGACCCCACATGTTGTGTGGTGTCTGCATGGTCATCTCATCTTCGGAAACTCGGTCGATCATTTGGCCACAACAGCAGCATTAAAAGCCAGTTGTTTGACTTCTGCCATTGTTCGCGGCTAATGACTGTGGCGATGATGACAAAGTAGCAATCGCATGTAATTGCGATTTCCATTTAAGGGAGGACTTGTGTTGCGCAATCCTGTGTGAAATAGGGTCGATAAGTTTTGTCTTTTTGTCTAATATTTGTCGATTTTTCCATTAGGGCAAAATAGGAAATGATGGAAATTCGATGGAAATTTAACATTTACAGCAGTTTACACATTTACATTTATGTCATTTACAAACAAAAACTAAAATCCTACCCTACGTTGTGTACAAAAAAAAACAATATGCAGACGAATTGAACGATTTATGACGCTATCCTGGCCCAAACACCATCAAGCAGAATGTAACACTACAACACTAAAAGTCTTGTCGCAATAACGTTACTATGCAGAGCACAGACGACAGATAAGGAAGACCACATCAAAAGGGTTAAATGTTGCGATGCCATTGTGTCAATCATTGCGTCTTTACAAATGTGTGTACACATGATTAAAGGTCACTTACATCACGACTTCTGTCTGACAGTTAGCGCGTGTGAACATTTTTGTCTGTATAGCTGTAAACTGTTTTTATTTCAAAATAACATAGTGCATTCCTTTAAGTGTGTAATAGTTTGTATTCAACGAGCTGCTGAGACTGTAAGAAATTAAGCACTTTGAATATTGTCTTTGTATTAAAGATCTAGTTCTAAATTTCGAGGCAAAATTGTATTTATTTTTTTCATTCTTTCAAATAGAAACTTCCTCTAACTTGCACAGTCCATGTTCAAATGCTGTGAGCGTGGTTGAAAACTGTGGTAGCAGCGGAACCCCAGCCTGGAGATTCTTCTCTTTTCAATCGCCAGGTAAATAAATGCACGTTGCAAAAGCGTCATAAAACATTACAATAAATATCTGCTATTTGTTTGAATTGTGGCCATAAAGGTAAAAATAAGCATCAACAGGAGTCAAGCAGATAGCAATTAAAAAAGCACATAAATTCTGCAAACTACAAAATACAAACAAAAATTTTTTATTGCACCAAAAGCAGAAAGCAAAATTATGGCCAAATCACTGAATTAATTGACAAACAGGTTTCATAGAAAAAGAACCATCTAAGAGCGATGCGTCATCCGAAAAACTTGACAATCTGATTTATTGCGATATAACTTTTCCCAGCCCGAGTACATTTTTTATTCGCGAACTGGACGCAGTGCGCGTGAATTACCTTGTATGTAGCAAGACCACTAAATCCCAATGGAATGACGGTAATAGTTTAATCAACCACGCTATCTTTGCCGCGCCAATGAACGATGTCCGTTCGACTTTCCATATGAAGCCAACCGAGTCAGCAAACCTCACGAGACGCGCACCTTGATGAGTGTATCGCGCCCCACTGACGTTTGGCCTTTAGTCGCGCCCCACGCTTGGGTTGTGTCATGCGTGGTGTCCTGAGCGCAAAAATCTTTACTTCAGTTTGATTCGTTACGGCGTCAAACAACTGACAAAGAGATATTTTGGACAATTTCAAACGTTCAGGTCACAAAAATTATTTCAGCGATGAAGAACTGAAAAGAGATTTTAGAAATTTAAAGTATTTTAAAAGCAAGGACAGTAAAACGGATGTTGCACAAATCCTCGACAGCAATTTTAACTAAAGTTGTACGGCGATAATGTATTTCGCAGATCTCTTCTGTCTGCCCTCTTATTGACCTTACATTCAAACGATCATCTAAATAGCAGCACAAAACTTACGGATGCGTGAGACTTTTTGCTGTTAAACATCCGCGATCTGATCCTTTAATTGAAAATAACTGATGCGATCTGCACTAATGCAATGTAGCAAACTTCCTCTTTACAAATCAACAACGAGTGGAAGTAAATAATTCTTGGTATCGCGCAGGATGCAAATGTATTAGCTCGCTTGGTTTTGCTGCTGTACGCTTTCTACCGAAATCGCTTAAAAGACCCCAAAATCTTTACTTCAAAAAAAAGATGAAAATTTATCTACATATAGATGAGATTAAAATACTTGTTAAAACGCAGGAAACTGCAATTAACAGATACATAGTTGTCAGCTATCTAATACGTTTTATTTTCAGATTGGAATATTGCATCAAAAATGGTGGAAAGCAACGCAAGTTTCACATCAATCGTTGTGTCGCCGTTTTTTACTCCCCGTCCAGGAGTTTGCAACTTTCACTTCACGTTTAACTTTCGAACTCAAGGTCTAATTCAAACGTTTGTCATCACATCATCTAGGGTACTACCGTTGAACGCATATCCCAATTCACCCGGTTGTATTTTTGAATTCGTCCCAACCAACGAAACGATACGCTTTGTTGTCGCTTCGACATCGCCGATTATAACAGAAAATGCCAGCGCCACTGTGACGTCACATGCCTGCGGCACCTTCGAGAATTTACGTCGGTTCGGTGACGCAACGCCGCCAACTCAGAAACGGCTTCTCCGCGGCACTCGCAGCGAATGCACGCTGGAAATCGTCAATCAAACCGCGATGCAATGTGATTGGCTGCGCTTGCGTGACGACAACACGGATGTTTTCAATCATGTGGACACGCACCCTTGTGTGCAAAGCGGGTTGAGGCAGCAGGAAAGTCACACTTGGTTTCTTGCGCTTTCGGCCAATGGAAAAGCCAGCAAGTCACGTGGAAGACTTGTTTCTCCTATCATCGAAGGAGGAGCGACTCACGTTCTCTTTTCGTTCTGGTATATGGTAAAATGCACCGGACCGTCAATTCGCGTTTTCTTGGCTCCTCACGACGACTTTGGGCCCAATGCAGGACCACATGAAGGCGTGATGGTGGCCCAAATACGTAATCCGTCGCAATCGAACGGATGGCATTACCAGTCTTACAAACTACCAGTACCAGCATCCTACAAATGGTTTCGGGTAAGTTTGGTAAATAGGCATCAACCGTTTTATTCTTTTTGAAGATTTCTTTGTCTCTTTTATCCATACAAAATGTTACAGGTTTTCCAGATAAATTTCCAATGCATAGTTAATTTTGCATCACGTAACGTTGAGTAATGCCTATTTATTAAATTTTAAAATGGAACATTTCCAACATTAATTTATCACACGCAGTATGCAAATGCTCGAGTCTCCGGCCACAACCGCCCACCTGCATTGCAAGGCCCTTTAATGGCAATGCTAAGACTATTCATAAATTTTTAATTCCGAACGTCAAGAAGTTACCTTGAGATCTTTGCTCATAAAATTGCGGCACGTTGTACAAAGTTGTACGCACGGAATAGGTCTCCATCTCACTAACTTGAAGGTTTCCCATTGAGTTCTGTTTTATGCCGTTGTTTAATCATTAGGACTTCTGTGAGAAAAATTTGCAAGTCAACGATACAACGCGACGCCATTAGCGAACAGACGATCTTCTCGCTTGGCATGCATGCCTGTTTATCGATTAAAACGTCTCTCTGTCGCAAAGCCCTTTGTGCCAACTGTGTGCAATTGGCTTGTAAGATTGGCCTAAACCCATTATAACGTTCTACTCTCCTCCAAAAATTTAACTGCAACAAAACTAATGACTTCATGACCTATTAGGACAAAAGCACGTGGGACTTGTCTGGAGCTTTATCCTATTGTAAAAGTTTGCTTTTGGTATGATGCTGTAAGTTCTTCCTCAACGCTTATAATGTTGAATAAGGTTTCTAACAAAATTACAGATTTGTTAAAATTTGTACACATTTCGTGCAAACTAGACCCCCCTAATTGTTTTCAACCAAAATTACTACAGGATTTCATATTCTTTATGTTCTGACAGAATTGCCTTTGGCTTTCATGTAGTGCATCGGTTCTAAACCTCGGGTCCGCATAGCGTTGTAAGGGCATCTAAGGCCACTTTTTAATACGCGTGCCACATGATTGATAAATTTCTGCTTTGAAAACATTTTTCCAATTGGCCTGGAAACATGTTTAATTACAGCAGTTCAATCGAGTCTGTTAAATTTTTGCGACAAGAGTCTACGAGTACTGTAACGTCATCATAGGGGGGTACGACAACACAAATTACAAACCACTGATAGAAAAGGCTCGTAAAATAAGCGTGAAGTTAGATGTTCATTGAATCTTTTGATCTCGGCGTTGCCGTGTTTGCTTGGTCGGCCCCTCTTAAAACAACGGAAGAATAAACACGCTACAGTAACAATTGAAGCACGACATCAACCACTTTCCAAAGCGGGAATTTCGTTGAAAAGATCCGTTTCGATCGCGGCCAGACTTGCGACTGCAAAATCGATCCTTCTCCAAGCGCTAATAAATTTTACATTTTTTTAAATGTTTTGCGTCAAGGAATATGCGAACTTATTTCGGCGCTCTTTGGCACAGTTACGTTGGTATTGATAGCAGAAAGAGAAATTTAAAAAACCCTATTGTGTAAAATAACATTTTAACGCGATTGTTTTACTATTTTTGTATTTTTACGCGAAAGGGCGCAACTTATGCATACGTTATATACGTATCACGTGCTTATTTGCCGGTTAAGCTTTATATAAGCATGTTCTATATGTATATCGTTTACCCGCCAAGGGCCCTGATATGTGTTTACAAAGACACGCCCTCAGCATCCAAAACAAATGGTTAGTGTGGGCTAACCTGACGCATGGTGTCACCGCACCGGTGTTTGTGTATTCAAAGCGGGAAAATCGGAAGAGAGAGCGATTTCCTTGCCATTGTCACGCGTCCGGTCATCAATCCCTTGTTACCTGGCGTTAGCACACCCAAAATTGAAAGCGCTGAACTCTGAATTTAAAAACGTTTGAAAACAATGCTTGAACTACTTTTTGCTGAAGGAGATTTCCTGCTTCTGTTTCTGGAACAGTAAATGCCTTTAACCGGGATTCTATAAAACGGCAGATAAGCTCATAATTTCCATATCCTGTTACGATTTTACTCTTAAGCTGACAATATCTTGGTCCGTATATCGAGATAGCTGGATTTAAAGGGGAAAATGATTTTAAATCGATTGAGAGTTCGCGCTTGTTTTTTTTAAGTTCAAGGAAATTGTGAAGTTTGACTTTTGACTGTTAGCAATCCAGTTGGTGGTTAATTGATACCAAACAAAACTGATGACATAATTTGTGAGTTCTGTTCGTATGAAATATGTTGGTTACGGAAATTAACACGTAACTTGGTAAATTTAAACCATCTACTGCAGAAAACGCACAACAACAAAAGCTATGCAAACATTCAGGAGTTTGGGATCGGGTTTACGCTGCAAATTGGAAACAATGCCAAATTGTAAACAACTTAGCGGGCTCCCAACTTAAGCAAGTCGGCACTTAATCTCTTAAAAATCATCACAAAATTTGCTCTTTTTTCTGTGAAAATGCAGTGCTATAAGTTTATTATTTATTGTTTGCGCAGGTCATGGTCGAAGGAATCTTACCAAACAACGGTACTTGCGCCAACCACCTTTGTTACATGCTACGTGGGACGTTACAAATCCCCGAAAACCCACTTGTGGTGCTCGACAATCTTGTTGTAGAATCGCTCAACGAACAGTGTACATTGACAAGTAAGAGCCGTTGCCTTCTTTGATTTTTTGAAAACTATTTTTCATTTCTTTACCCGTATTGAAAACACCTGTACAATTCGCTTAAATGAAATATATTACATCTCTGTGTGCTTCCATTTTATAGCAAGGTGCACCTTTCGCATCGTATTTGACTTTGACATCAGGCTTTGCAGCTAAAGCGTAAAAACCATCAAATTCTTTGAATACAGCAATGACTTTTTAGTAAAAACTTGCCAATACCTAAAAGCATGCGTTACATAAGAA
Organism: Ascidia mentula; assembly: GCF_947561715.1. Taxonomy (NCBI): domain Eukaryota; kingdom Metazoa; phylum Chordata; class Ascidiacea; order Phlebobranchia; family Ascidiidae; genus Ascidia; species Ascidia mentula. The sequence goes on along the minus strand of NC_138568.1, from coordinate 14,453,298 downwards.
TCACAGTGTTCACACTCAAACTGATGCACTTTAATGTCTTAAAACATTTTAGATGGCAAAGTTCCAGCGAATCTCGACTGCAAGTTTGAAACGAGCGAAAACAAGTCGACGTTTTGTAATTGGACTGCTTTCTGTGCGATTCGCCACTGTGAAACATTCGGAATGCAACCGTGGAAAATACATGAGGGAGATCTTTTCAACGGTATTTTTTAGCTTTTTGAATAAAGTCATTTTATGCAAATATGTTTAAGCAAAGAAATACTATACTATGGCTATTAAGAAAATGAAATGAATAATATAGGTTACTAACAATTGTCCGTTTACTATAGTCACACATAGTGGTGAAAAAATCGGACGCATTTAACGTCAGAACGAACTCTGGCGACCTTCGCAGGACAATTTTGTTAAATCCTGTCGTAGTATTGATGGCATGTACAACAACCTGAACAAAGTTTTTGTTTTTTAGTTGTAGAGACCTAATCCTAAGCACGTATTAGCAGGATTGTAACAAAAACAAAAACAAATTTAAAATTGTACTAGGTTTTAATTGCACGAAATATTAGCTGGTATTTAATTAAATCATTTTTCCTGTCAAACTGTTTCGAGTCATAACCTTTTTACAATTCATTCAATTTTTGTTGTTGTAGCAACTGGAAAACGACTTCACCTTTCCATTTCTGACACATCCATCACACACTTCAGAAGCCCACTTGTCGTGGCAAATAGTAACTGCTCATGCGATTTGTCGTTTAGTTACTACATCATGGGACCTTTGGTGAGTGACTAATACTTAATACAGTTAATGTTGATTTCTTCTGTTTTCAATGCCTTAAATCAGTGATTGCCAACCTTTTTGTGGCTGCGTACCAATTTAGTGTTACAAAGTAACCTAGGGGATGAAGTAACAAACATTTTGTGATCAATTACGATTTTTTTAAATTCGAACTATAGCCGCAAATTACGGAAAGGTGCTCGCGTATCACTTGGATTGCCGTTTCTTTCTTAGATGAACGCTTTGCATTCATTTCATTTTATATCACATTGTAGATTCCTCGATTGGAAATTAATTTAGTGTTGGGCGCCAACATAAAAGATCAGCAGCGCCCTCTGGTGAGACAGTGGTGGTTTCACGGACTTCACACCAACAAGTGGTTGACGTCAGAAATCGTGTTAAACCTGAACACAAAGCAACCGTTTCAAGTGGAAATGAGAGCTGGTTACCCGATCATCAACCCTGGTAGCGCGGTATATATCGATGACTTCCAGTTCAAGAATTGCGGTTAGTTCAAAAAACGTGTGGTTTCGCAATCACAGACTTGGTATTATATGATTGTCGCCATCTTAATTATGAAAAACTATTTTAAGACACACCAATGTGAGCGAAATATATTTATCTGAATATAGATTATCAGATAACAGAGAAGATCTTACACTTGCCACACTTTTGTACATTTTTAGGCTTGCCACAGTGTTTGTGCATTTAGACTGGTGCCATTGCACCAGAGTTCATTAAACGATATTGGAAAGAATATTACCAATAAATTATTACTTTCACCAACGCGTCCTCCAGCAAAAAAAATTCAACGGTTATCTTTTTTTAGACATTAGTCATCACTGAGGTTGTACGTCACCACCCAAATTATAAAGCCATACAGACAAGACGTCGGTGCAGTGTCTCAAATACTGGAAACCGGACAGAATCACTCACCTAAACATCCTGTACAAAGGCACGACCTAATGCAAGAGGTTTGCCATGATCACAAATCTATCGAGGTGATGTACAGAGTTGGCACCATATGTACAGAGAACAACATTACCTTCGCAAAGACTTAACGTACACTGTGATAACGATTTGGGAAAATGGACACGGCGAAAACACCTACCTTTCCCTAATGAAAAGATCACATACTCAACATTCCTTTATTTCCAAAGCTATTGTCACACATCCGTGTCAATCTTCGGAGGAGTTTTTCAACAGCCATGTCACTTCCAATAACACATGATGCACATTCATGATTTCATACTGATGTACCTATCACATTACAAACACCAGCTATCATCAAGCATACTCTTCTTTCCCTCCTACTACCTCATACCCAACGATACCGGGGATAGTACAGGTTGCTGATACGATACTTCATCACCAAAGACCTGTGCGGTTCGTTTGACACGCCTGTAGACTTGTGTACTGCTGTTGTGGTTTTCTCGCAACGTTCTTTACCTGTTGTTATGTGGGTGCAAATGTTGACTCCACCTGAAAACAAAATGGATAAATTACGGGAAATTAGCAAGGAACAAGATTTGATTTTGCATGCCGGTTCCCTATTTGATGAAAGTTAATATCTTGAAACTTTATCTAAAACTTACAGGTTACAATTTGCCTTGACTAGTAGTTATTTTGTTTTTTTCTCTATTTCAAACGAACAAAAGTGTCTTGCTTAATCTTTTACGAAAAAAGTCCTTCCTTTTTTTAGTCCTCTTCAAGAACTACAAACAAAGATCCAGTGAAACGTTTACTTGTCCCAAAGTAAACGTCTGCACGTGTTGTACATGCAAACACCAAACCAGTACAGCTACTACGCGGATCAAATTGCACATTGTAATTAGCATGCGGAAAAATTTCCTCTCGAAACTTTTACTCATCAAACTCGTTGAATAATAAATTTGCATATTATTGCCACCAGCCCCTCCTCGCTGCGAACAGTTTTTCCTTTTTTTCAAGCCATGCTTCTGCTTTGACGTTTTTTCGTTTGCTTCTGCCTCTGAAAGTTGTGGAGTTGTTTTTTTTAAGACAAAAACTACCTAGTAACTAAATCAAGAACACATCCTACAGTTTTTTTACTAACATCGTGGTTTTTATTTTTAGTGGAAGTGAAACAATTCATACTCGTTCGTGAAACTTGAAAAATAGAAATACGATTGAAGCTTAGTCAAACTTACTAAAAACAATATATTGAGAACCTAAAAAGCTTCCCACAGCACTTCGCCATGTGTTTTGTTTGTTTTCTACTGCGTCGGTACATTTTCTACAAGTTCCGTAATTAAGCTTTTTACTCGTTATGTGCAATTAAAAAGCCCGTTTTGTCCGAATCTCTGTTTTGTCTCGATCCAACATTCACAGCATACCTCTTAGTGGATCAAGTTACAATGGAATCGCATAGATCAGTACAGAGGTTATTAAATTTGTCCGGGGTCTCGTAAAAAGTGATGAACTGTGGGGAATGTTTAACGTTTTTTGTTAAAATGAGCAACAAAATGAAGCTACGTATAATCAGTTCAATAAACTTGAGGCGGTGTTGAAACATTTGCAAAGTAAATATACACCGCAAGTTATGTTCCTAACATTGCTTTTAACTGTCTCATTGAAACTAAGTGATGTAATGAAGTCATATGTACATATAGTAGACCAGAGCATGAATGTCCAACCTGTGAAACTGAGGTAAACTTAACGAATGGTGCATTCGTTACTTTGGATTCCGTGAAACTAGAAACTCATTTCAAAAGTATTTATTGTACTAAATTCATCAGTACCTGGACATGTAGTATGATTCACCACCGAACAGTAATGTAAACAAATCCCGCCACCCGATGGCGCACAGCGCAAGTTCCTTAGTATACCACAAGGTTGAATGGCACGCGATACGCAACAAAAATCATGCTTGCAATGTTGTTTCACGTTTATGACAGCGGAGTTACCCACGAACTAGGATGTAATTACTCACAGTGCTTTAAATAGTTCATGTCTCATTCAAACCAGTGGAGCAATTCGACAACTTGCGTTTGGCGAAGCAAAATAAGTGAACTGCATACAGTAACAATTGTTTTAACTTTAGGTCCTATCAGTACAGCTTTGGAGACTATACTACAATCTTGCCTGCCAAACGACCACGCAGTCTAAGACTTCCACTGTAAATATGTAGTTCCTGATACGTTGTTACCAAAAACATTATATTGCCTGCATTGCTTATATATGATATATTACACATGTTACTAAGCCACAGAACTCCGTTGCATTTAAAACCGTTCTTATTCCGTAACTAACGAAACTTTATTTTCCATTTCATTCCCCGTGTTATTGAAGCGACGCATTCAACCGCTTTGACACGGCCTTTTGAAATACATCACTTACATTTCGATATTGACCAACTCAATTCTGAAACGCAGACTTTAGCCAGGTTAACAGGATTGCTTGTCCCTGCCAAACTGACATTTAATTGTTAGTTATCAAAACCTTATCATCCGTAGTGGAATATCAGCTGTGTTATTATGGCATATCAATTTCCCAAATACAGGATTTGCAAGGGAATTTATTCATTTCATTTATAGACACTGGCTTATTTTTCTATTTTCTTCAGTTTAAATATAGTTATCCGCAATTGTAGTCCTACTTACCCGTTTTGCGCATCATTCGTGTAAAATATTTACTTGATTATGATATAAAAGCTCTTTATAGAATTAAGAGTTCGGACGAAGCACAAGGTATATATTTTATTTGAAAAAAGGCAGATTTATTGACCTTCGATCTCTTCGGTCCTTTAAGACGTAATATTAACTCCAACAGGCGAATTTGGGACAGAAAGGTTAGTGGGCTAATGGAGGTCAAAAGTGACGTAAAGGTTTCTACAAATTTAAAACACTTTGTGATCCATTGCTAAGCAAAGATGCCTTTCTCAAATCACAAACAATTTCGATTTCCAGTACCTTCGATTAGGGACGGTGGGTTGTCGATTGTGATTAATTGAGTCTCATTTGATGCAAACAGATGCGGATACGAGGCAACACGATGCGTCCGCGGGAGTTTGCCATCCATATCCCGGCCCTATCTGTTTGCATGCAACCCGGCCATATTCTATCGCGTGGCTTCCGCGAAAAAAGACTCCGATTAATCAGCTGTTTAGTCGAAACCGCCACGAAAACGAAAATCTTTGTCTGACGCAAGACCCTATATGTTGCTTGATGAAAGATAAAGCGTTTTCTTGCTTGTAACTGATATGAAAGCATTCTCAAACTATGGGACTTTATGACGTAATAGGACCCACAGACTTTTCGGCATTACGTTACGTCACTGAAGATCCGACATACGTCCCAGTTGCAGAGGCGTTTAACGTCAAAATCATTTATTGTTTCAACGGAATTTTCACACCTAAACATTGCTTTAAAAAGTTCATGTTAGCATTCACAATCGGAAACTTTTGACGAATGCCTGATGTGAGGTTAAAATGTCAGCACGTTTTGAAAGGGTTCTCCGACAAAAGGTCCTCCGACAAAACTCTCCATAAATAATTCTATCATAAAAATGTAGAATCATTTCAACCCTGAAGAAATCACGGTACAGCTGCGATGTGAATGGGACCAGATGGGAACAAGCGATTCTAGAAATAGATGTGTAACTGAATTGATTGTATTGTCGCATTCGGTGTTATCGGAGGCAATTGATAAGTTACTGGGCGACTTTGCAAAGGCCAAAGCAGCAAATCGATTCTTTTCGAAAAGAACACCTAAATACGAATCACGAAGTACACGATTTGATCTGCAAGGCCATATATTATGAAAACTAAGAACCACGTATGCTGCATGCTCGGCAGATGAAGCAGCGTTGCTGTAGTGTTAGCGGGTAAAGTTGGCATAGGGCACTAGCAAAGAGGAAATCGTGATTCCGCCAGTAATTCGCGTCATCAGCAGGCGAAACATTCACTTAGGGCTAGTGTAATGCCGCATTGTTCAGATGGAGCTCATGTTGGCCATTGTTTACTGTACCGTGGAAAAAGTCAACTTACAGGGAAGCGCCTCGAGACTGTGTTGAAATGTTTATAAATCGAGCAGTTACAAATACGTAATCGAGCAGTAACAAATACGTTACAATGTATTTTTAACCTACAGTGGTTGATGGCAGATGTGGACGTTATTGCTTGGTTTAACGAATAAACCGAAAGGGAAACCAAATTCTCAGGCATTCATTGAATAAATACACTACGAGATTATTTCTAATTGCGTGAAGTCAGCAGCAGTTTTGCAAGCAAAGTTGTTCCCGGAGCAGAATGCCTTGCTTGGTGAAAACCTATACTTGTTTCTTGCGGGGAGTGAGGCGGCAGAATGCGATTCATTTTGCAGCACCTTGCCTGACCTGAATGCTGCAAACGAGCGGATGTATAGAGCTTAGCTATACGCCGATTCAGAGCGGCAACATAACTCAGTTGAGCAACCACGGTCTCTACATTAATTATTGAGTCAACCAACAATCGTCGGCATGTTTTATTGATCGCATTCTTTGAAATGTTGTTCCCCACCCACAGCCAACGTGATACTGTTATTTTTCCTACCGATTTTATTTTCTAACGTTTTATCCCCGGTAATGAATTGCCTTTTATTCGATTGCAATTGATCGAGAGATTTCCCCACAGACAATTTTAGCTGGACAGAAATTCTTGCGTTTTAATTGAAAAAAAAACGGTTGATTGAATTTAATGACCAATAAACAATATGTTGTTTTTGTATCCAAACGTCGTCGAAGTACTGAAATTTGCCGTTTGTTGTTCTGAGCATTGGTGTCAAATGTTTGCTGGCAGTTAATTTCGGCACGATTTCTGCGGATGACGAAATGTGCCTAAGACTTCTAAGGCGATTCACGTTGGTGCAAAGTTTGATAAAAGCGTTCGGACAGCTGAATGCGACTTCTACATCCTGCGCACAATCGAAATAGTCCTGGAAAGGAAAACCGACTTAAACACTCGAATTGATTCAGATATGCAAAGGAAAAGCATAAAGCTTAAGATGTCGCAAATTGTTCCACCAAGTGTCTTCGGTCAAGACTGAAACAATGGACGCGATCCTGAATAACAAATCAAAATCCAGATGGCGACATCTTGCATCTGAGATAACAATTTGCTCCCAGCGCTTTTATTAATGTCACTGCCCCTTATGTAGCGTTAAATTACCAAAATCAGTCGTCACCTGGACGGGGATGTTCATATATTGGCCACAGATCAGACTTCTAAATCCTATATTTAAAAATGAATTAAAATCGTCCCCAACCAATGATATACAGTTTTAGTGTTGTGCGACTTCGTATGTCTGACTTTTGACTGGAAAAGTGCACCGTCTCTATTTATGCGGTGATGACAAGTTTTGCCTGACGTAAGAAGGCGCCTGCATGGACGTCGGAAATGCGACGAGCACTAAAAGTCAAGTCACGATCGCCTATTAGCCGTCGCATGCATATCAATATGTGACCACATGCACAGCTTTCTTTGTTTATTGGCTGGATAGTGGCGCATCATACAAGATACATCATTTTTGGCGCGAGAAAAGTGCGTTGAACTGCGTGTATGGGTCTGACACTTCTAACCCTTCTTCGTCGTTTGCTGACCGCACCAGCGGCACCGCGGCAGCGAACTGTTAGATTAAGGAAGTTATAAACGAGGCGAATGCCTTCAGGAAGCATGGTGTGATATACTATAGGTCTTAGCAGTACCAGGCTTGGGTTATTCGTAAGCAACCAATGTAAATCAAGCAGCCAATGTATTTAGTTTAGAAGCACTTGAAACGTATACAAGGTCTGTGAGAAATTGCAATATTTTTTGTGCGTACGATAGGTTTACGACTGTAGTTTATTTTGTAATGACCTGAGTTGAGTATGGCTGAAACAAATGGACATTCTCCGCAGCAGACAAGTGTTTTCATTGCGCAGCCTGGACATGAAAGTAGGTTGGGTGAGTTAATTGCATGGTTTGCCAAGACCTTATGCCAAAATTATATTACAAACTACCCATACTTATTGTTGCCTACTTACATTAAGTCGGCCGACAAATAGTTTAATAAATGACGCAGGTCTACAATAGTTGTGTTGTTATGTTATGCTGCTGTGCGTGTACAATATATACACAGACTATATGTCGTAACCGATCGTTCTAAGAACCCATAAGAAGTGCATAACAAAACGTGACACACAGTGTTTTTATTTGGCGGAAGTTGGAAAGTATTGCAATAAGGCGTGTATGTTTAAACCGGTCTACCAATCAGTAGATCACAAAACAAGCGACAACCTTCTGTCACCTTCACCCTCCACCAAATCACCAAGGACATTTCCAAGACCAAATGGAAACCGTAAAACGATCATCATCATTACAGCATGTATTCTTGCGATCTTAATCTTGTTGGTTGTGGTGCTGGCTGTAACTTTAAGCGCATCAGGTAAGTCCCCTAAATACACGGAACATGCCGCGTCGATTATAATTAGTGCGTTGCAGTTAAGCACGGGCTTTTTCGGTAATTATTTATCACCCCAGTAAACACGTCGCGTGTGTATAGACCTATAAGCTTGTCCACATCATGTTGAACTGGTTGCTTGGCGTGTGTTTTCTTGCTTAGCATCGCAGCATTGTTTGTAGTGCGACCCCAAATCTTCAACCCGCATATTACATTTATAAACACACATTACAAAATATGCTGAGTTGGGTTTTGAAAGCCTCGTGCACAACGTTGTTGACAAGCAATAAATTTGCGCACCACTGATTCCACAACAGAATTAACATTATAATGTAATTGTCAATAGACCAATGGCATATGTAAATCTAGATCGGTGATTCTTAACCAATTGGAAATTTCCCACCACTGGGAAAGTTGTTTGTAGTCTTAAGGAAAATGATGACTTGCTCTGTATTCACTGTGTGTCGTACAATTGCCAATTGGTCATGCAATGCGGTCAATAAATTGACGTGATAGTTGGCAAAACCTGATTATACTATAGTAGGAAATAAGGATTCAGTTTAAACTGAAAGTAGAAAATGAGAGTAAAAAGGTTAAGAACCACTGATCTCGACCTATTTTGTGAATATACTTTATCACGGGATCGCTTATTTTTTTCATTTCCAAATGTTAAAAGAATGTTCAATGAATTATTAAACAGTAATACCTAATTTTCCAACCCCGAATTGTACTTTTACATTCATCAAATACAGTTTACATTGCAAAAAAGGCTATTTTCAGGTCCGTCAGCAACTGTTGTGAAAGCTCCACCACCCGACAGGTTGTTGTCTTTCTGTCCAGGAACAAACGAGTCCGCTTATGTACCTATTGGTAAGGCTTTTGCATGTAGTCTTTGTTTACGTCTGCTCGTTCTTCTGACTCACGCCGCCAAATGCAAAAAACTGCAATAGCGTTTGGATTTGAAAATGCCCGATAATTGAAACTTGCCTAAACCTTACATAAAAGTATTTATATATTATTGAAAGTTCCCCACATATTCACAGCAGTAGCGCGTGATATAGAAAGTAAGTTCTCTATGTGGCCAGAGTGGGGAAATTCGTTTCGCCGAAAACGTTTCTTTTGTGTTTGGCATTCGAACTGCTTTGACCAAAACCATTTGCTCTGTCTCGTTTTAGACGTGATTTTTTGGTGAAAGCACGTTGTCCTTTCAGTCGAACGCATTTAAAAAAACATTCATGCTATGAGCACTCTTGGACACAGTGTCCTTTTGTTTTCTTCGTTAAATGAGTGTTTCTGACCCCAACTCGGAGAAAAACATTTACTTGAATGAGTCACGTGCTTTTAGTTACCCCACCAGGGTCGACTAACTAATGTAGTGCAACGCCATAAAAGCTCCATTATAGAATGTCGTGCCAGTCTTGAAAACAAAAGTCTTCTTAAAAAGTGCCAAACCAGGATAATTAAGTAACCTCATATTGATAAACTTTTACAATTTGTAGTAAGTTTCTTTTGAATTACCAAGTTCGCAAACAGAAACAGTGAATTGTGACAGTACCGTCCGAAAATGTATTTCTCCAAGTTTTCTAACGCGCCACGACGTTTTGTCGGGAATTTTGAGCACTTAGGAACGGTTTCTGGAAATCAAAACGTCTTGTTTATTGCTCATTAAATTCCCGCCACATTTAAAGACTGGCGAGAGGCGTAAATTTCCATGGGCGCTCACATGATGTGACGTCAACAAAAAGTCCCCAAACTTCTCTGGCAAAAAAACTTGTTTGTATGCTGCTTTAGAAGTCTCGATAGTCGCACGCTTGAATGGTTTCGTGCCTATAAATAGACGTTATTTTCCTCTTGGGAAAGGTAAGTCGATGCGTTATCGCACAAACGTTGTTCCCCTCAAGAGAAATGGTTTTCACCTCGCTTATATTGGGCCAGGTGTATTAGGTTGAATGAACACAGTCTGTTTTGCTGTGATGTAATTAAACATTTGTCAACTTATTGGGGAAGCACTCACTCTTTCGCGATTTATTCTGGCTTGTGGGAAGCTTACTTAATTTACAAGAACGTGGCGACAAAACGGCGGAAATTTCTCAAACACTTTCGGTTTTCAGTCATTTACCCACGAAGACTGACGTAATGACAACAAAAGTTTCATGACCTTATTAAATGGTTTCGTGTTTAGGATTTTCCCAAGAAAGCAGGAATCTTAATTTTAATTTCAGCAGTTAAATTTGTTAATGGCTGATCAATCGTTGCAACTTCTGGTAAATTTATTGTGCATCGCTATCTTTCAATACGTAACAAATAAACCATTAGATTTTTCATCAGCATCTAATTTTGTGTTGTCCTCTTCATAAAGGTATAACATATGGTCTCCACCATCGCTGTTCAACTAATATCAGCATTACGAGTAGCTGTTCAGAAAGTGCGCAAGATGCTTGGGAACTCTATAACGGCGAATCAGCAGGTAAAAATCTTTGCCTTCCATACAGTGTGTTGCAATTACAAAGTGATGGTGTTTGCGCACCTGGCACTGGATGTTGTTACATTATAGATAATTGCAATAATTGCGTTTTCCCCAAATCGGTGATCGACACCCTAAAACATTGTGTGGCTCAAGGCTACTTCTGCCGGTCTGGTGCCCGGGCACAATGGGTTTTGGATCATAATCACAACCCGAGAGAATATTTTTGGATCAGACCCTTTATTCAGCACACAAGATTCGCATTCACGCTCACGTAGAGACCACGGTTTCTAGATAAAATACATACATATATAATCCCAGTCAATGAGCCAGTGCGTCAGTGCTTGACGACTTACACCGCTTACCGGTTATTAAATAACTATTTCTTGGGATTGTCACCTTATTCGGAAACACTTTCTTTTAAGTGCTGCACAATGTAACTAAACAGAAAAGTAAATTACGTTGAAGGTTACAAACTATGTCTGCCAAAGTATTGTAGAAAATATACTTGCAATACGATTATACGACGTCATATGGGTGAACAGGTCATTGCATTGAAATTCAGTTACTTATAACATGACGTAGTAGTGTGCTTGTGCAAATTTCGATGTAACACAGCATGTGAACATTGCTACATGTATGGGTATGAATATAACCTGGGCTTTGCATGACGCAGGTGGCAAAAAGGCGCTGGAACTTGCAATGATTCCTGGCCTTAACTATTCATCGGTTGCTGTGTCGCCTCCATTTTACCAAGATCGAAAAACCTGCACCCTCCGCATTTCATACAATTTCGCGCCACTTTCATCCGTCTTCTACGTCACGTCCCACAATTCAACCCAGGTGACCACTACAACTTCCAATGGCTGCACCTATGGTCAGATCAACAGCAAACAGCCGGTTTACGTCAGCAACGCTTTTCGTGTGGTCGTCGTGTCCAAATCAACCATAACCCCTGACAAAAACGCGCGCTTTACAGTAACGTCACATGAGTGCGCGTCATTTGAGAGCATCGCACGGAGGCCTGTGAAAACCAATACCCCGGACTTTGCGAAAATTCCGACCAGCGATATCAATACTTGCTCGTTGGAGATCGTAAACCAGACCTCGGTGGCGTGTGATTGGTGGAACGTGGACGGCCTTGACAACGGCACCTACACGCGAGGCGACTCCCATCCATGTGTGGAAGTTGGTGTTGGGGTGGCCACTGGTAACTCGCACTTCCTCAGGTTCGAAGCCACCGGCCGGAAGTCACGTGCCCTTCTCGTGTCGCCCGTCATCGAAGGAGGCGGGAATCACGTGATCTTCTCGTTCTGGTACTTGCTGCAATGCGATTTGCTCTCATTGAGCGCGTACGTCGTGCCCTACGTGAGCAATGGCAGTAGCGTTGATATTTGGAGCGTGGACGCAGATCAGTTGGTGTTGCAACTTCGCGACATGAAACCTGCACGGAAGTGGACTTACGTTAAAGTCGATTTATTGCCACCGAAAGAATTCAAAAAAATTCAGGTAGGTGGAATAATCAAATTTTGTGTCAGTCGTTATGCATATAAACATTTGCCCACCTAGTTACTGTAGTCACGTGATTTTTCACATGTGAATCACTGGCAGTTAGGTATTTATGCTTTGCAGTAACGACATTTTATGAAGGTTTGCTGGAATTTGCAAGAATAAACGGGGTAACATAATATGTGAAAGAAATAGAGCAACGCAGGTCAGGAATACAGTTTGCGCGTAAATCACCACCAAGTTCCAAGAACTCGCGCTCCTTACAATACTTGCCAGGGCGCGGAAGGCTGGCGTCGAAGTTTCCAAGAAGCAACCAGCATATGCCGCCTCCGCCTCAATTAACGATCGCCCTTTGATTTGCACTAAGGTGCACACAATGCATATATGATACCACTCTGGTAGCACCTACACCTAATGATTCAGAGGGATAATGAGTTAAGGCTGTGGTATATTCGCAAGCGCCGGCATCGACTTTTTTCATGAATCACATTGGTTTGTATTTTACGCTGGAAATATTTTAAAACGTCCAGGTTTCTACGTAAGTTGAAGCTTTTGTTTATGATTTTTTATGGACATTTGCGTTGTTAACTGCAAGGTTGAGGTTTGGCGACAACGTGACTCGACAGGTTATTGATCGTTACGTTCTGCAGATCATTATCGACGGAAATGGAACCGTTAACTCGAGCTGCGCTCAACATTATTGCAGCAGTGTTGAAAACATAAATAACCTACGTCCAACTGTACCACTGATTGCACTGGACGACTTGGTTCTGGAGTCAGTTAAACCACAATGCAACATAACCGGTTAGTGTACATTTTACTCCAAGTAGTTTTGACGACTGTAATTCAAAACATTTTTATTTTGCACGAAAAACTGCTTCGCTCACGAACAATAAACATGAAATAATAAATTGGCATGGGCAACGATAAACCAATACAGAATAATGGGTATCCTCGCAGAGAATCCCCGACTGCCGTGGGATCGCAGGCATTCGCACCCAGGGACAGACAGGGCGATCGACACTCTAGAATTTGTTATAACACTGAAAAAAACGCCGAAGTGACAGACAAAAGGGTTGTCGAAGATTATTTTTTTATCACTAGCGTGCTTCGCCTGGCGCATGCATTTTAAATTATCATTAATGCGCAACAATGAGTTTGGGTAGTAACTGCCACTAGAGAAAACGTTTGGATCCGCCAATTAGTCGCACTGGAAGTTGATATTGGTTGGCGCATAAAACGTTAGGTAGTCATATATTTATTTCTTCTTTCAGAAACAACCAACATATCATCAAACCTAAGCTGCTCTTTCCAAAACAAGACAGGCAATGGGACCCTTTGTATGTGGTCGACAATTTCTCCGGGTATGGTTCCCATTTGGTACCGAGATTACCCTTTTTACGGTTATGAGTGGAAGCCAGCAAACGAGCCAGAAGGAGAAAACCTCACACACGGTCCAAACAAAAAGCATTTTGAAGGTGCAGCTTTCAGCTAAATCCATTTTATGTCGAATGATAATGTATGTTGTTCCCGTTTGTAGATCGAGGTCATGTGTTGCTGTTTGATGCAACTGGCATCCAAAATTCAAAATTCTGGTCCCCGCTTTTAGTTTCCAGTCAAAGCTGTTCTTGCAATATGTCTATGCTCTACTTGCTGCGCGGTATTCACGTAAGTATGCGACCGTGTTTAACAGCCTAGCATTTCATATCCTGTGACATATTCTCATGCCAGTCTTACCACACATACGTAAAATCATATCGCCCAGGCTCCGAGGCTTAAAGTCAACTTCGTATTCGGGAATCAACAGCCAGAAAGTGTAGGACCTGATAAGAGATTACCCAGGCAAACCAAGTGGTCTGCTCATGGCCACCAGAGCGAGGAATGGATTCCAGAAACGATTGTTCTCAATCTGGAACCCAACAAACCTTTCGTAATTGAAATAACCGTCGACAAACCTGGCGATAGTTTAGCAGATGCTGCCATCGATGACCTGTTTTTTCATGGATGTGGTAGGTGACATTTTTCATTATTATTCGGACAGTTTGTCGTCGATTTTCTTGTTCTAAAAATTCACCTCGTGTTGTTATGTTGAGCTGTAAACTTCGCCACAACAAAGCTGTGTTCGTTTTGAGTAATTGTAACCAACAAAAATGTTTTTGTATATAAAGATGACAGAAATATAAAACAATATATAATAGGATAGAAAAGATGCTGTTAGTAGTGAATGTAAGGGAATTATAGATGAAACTTTAGAGGTTGTAACAAACATTCGAAAACGCATAATTTACCGCTTAAATGTATTTTCCTTTGTTTGGAATACACCATGCCTTAGGAATTTTATATTTAACAATTGGAATTGACTCTAAAAAGAATGTAAAACATTTTTAGTATTAATATGTGGTTTTTAGATCTGCACCTCGCCACATGACAAGCTGAAAACTTCCAAGCGATGAACCACATTTAAGCTGTTGTCAGCCATCCACAACTTGATATTTGCACAGAAATTTTGTATTTCCTATGTCGATTTGTAACTCTCCGATCAACTTCCAATCTGCGAGTCCCGAACCTTCATATTGCATATGTGACAGTGACAATCGACTAATTCGTTGCAAATAATGATAATAAGGATTAGGAATTTGTAGGAGTTAAAACAAACAAGAGCAAATTCCGACACACGAGCTATCGACCCGAAAATTGGCGTAAACGAATATTTAAAGCAAACAATTACACAACTCGCTTTCGAAATCATTTGCAACTTATTTAAATCCGCGCTCAAATGAAGTTCATAATTTCGTGCACAAAGTACAATTGTTCTTTTCGCCTTCCAATCCATAACATGTTTGACGAAATATCGCCGTATTGTCACGTTTTGGGTGTCGGCCTACCTATTCCGGGATATGTCTGCTACTTCCAAACTATACTTGGTACAAGGAAGTAACATTCTACACTTACGGGTCCTTCTTCGATTTGTCAGAACATTTTTCTACTTCAAGTAACTGCATGTGTTGTAACACGCTGTTTAATATGTGCACGGGCCACTGTAATAGTACAATGTGATAAATTCACCTGCTGATATTGATGCCACACTGACTTTCGAATCCACGCTCGATACGGTTTGTTTAAATACTAGATACATCGGTTGAGGTTGCCAATCGGCCATCCAATAGTATATGCGTCCACTGTACGAACTCCAGAACAACGTCAACTGTACATGTCTCATTTACAACAATTGTAAGCATTTCTCTAGAAATTAGTCACGTTTACTTCTGATGAGGTTTTTGCTCATTCGAAATACGATTACTGAACTTTAAGTATTACAATTGTATATACTGAGTATATGGGGCGAATGAGTTGTTTAATGCTTCCATCCATTGAGCTGTTTTACATCCCCATAGCCACTAATATATCGTTTCGCTGTGTGTTTTGCGTACGTTCTTTCCAACTACCAACAGGCGTATATTCTGTCTTGCAATTATATAAACTGGTACAATAAAATAATACAAAATAGCAACAACCGCTTTTTGCATGTAGCTTGTATATACTGATGATGCATTTACAATACGCCGTAATCAATTGATGGTTATAATACAAGCACGGATGTTGTCGTTTATCAAGCTTAGCGATATATTGTTTTAGCATGCATTGTACTATATTTCTCAATTTTTGGTGTTTCTTTGTCTTTGACGCAATTTACAATAAACTCAAATGTTGTCTCTAGAGTTTTCAATATTGTGTACAGACCGTCATTGATGCTGAAAAGGTTAAAGAAATCAACCTTATCTTTCATACGTTTGGGACAAGCGATTATAGAATAGATAGTATGTTGCTAAGAAATGAAAGCTTAGTAATGAAAAGCTCGTCTGGCAAAAGAAAAACTTGTTTGTTGGACGTTTCGGTTGTTATACAACGAACCTTCATCAGGATAATGAAGTAAAAAACGCCCACACGGCGATAAATAGTCACGCGCGCATAAAGCAAAAGGCAAAAAGGGGGCGAAAGAAACAACACAAGCTAAGAAGCGGGGAGGGGGAAACACCATTAATAGAAAATGCGCGCCAACCGGACGATACCGAGGTCTAAAGCATAGCGCCTCGAGGTGCGCAAGACCATCACGTTCAACCAGGGGGCATGTCGTGCAGACCGTTTATCAAATTGCGATAAACGGGTGGAAAGAAGGTTTCCCTCTTATCATTAAGTGCGAACCCATGTGCGTTTTTTTACTTCATTATCCTGATGAAGGTTCGTTGTATAACAACCGAAACGTCGAACAAACAAGTTTTTCTTTTGCCAGACGAGCTTTTCATTACTAAATAGAATAGATGTATACGTCGAAATCAGTTAATTGTGTTATCGCATTGGGTGTTTAGAAGAGACTGAATTTACAACCGCCAAGAAAGCATATCGATTGTTTTCGACAAAAATGTAAATGCGAGTAACGAAATAAATCAAGTGAGTGGACAGTACATATATTTTACTGCACAAAAATGCGTTGTTTTTTGACTGTCATCAGTAGATGCGAATTTAAACGCTTGCTTAAATGACATTTATTTACGCTGAAATTTGAGTGGACGCAAGACATGTCGGGGGCGCTATCTTTTAAGTCGAACACATTTAACAGATATTCATGCTCTGACTGCTATTGGACGCAGTGTCCTTTTGTTTTGCTTCGCGAAAGTCGTTAAATGACTGTTGCTGACCCCCGGGTCGGAGAAAAACGTTTGCTTGTGAGACTCATTGGTTATTCAGGGTCGACTTTGACTAGAGACTATCATAGTAGTACAACGACCCGCTTAAAATAAGCATTTACATAGAAAAAATGTGCATGCCGTTGCATTAATAACTGACTGACAGCGTTAAATTTCACAGGAAATCATATACGGTGACGTCAATAAAAAGTCCCTTTGCGTACCCGACTGGTTGTGTTTTTAAGTAGGCACTGTGGTATATATTTTAACTGCACCATTAAAAGTAAAAGGTTAAATCTTCGCTCGTATTTTTAAACCGAACACAAACAAGTATTACTTGGTAAAAGAATGCAGTTGGATTACTTGGATCCAGTTGAACCACAATGCAATACAACCGGCTGGTTGATACCGGTTGATAGTTCGTATACAAATATAACAAAAACAAACATCACTTTCTTCTTTCAGGGACAACCAACTGAGAAATTTAAGCTGCATGTTCCAAAACTTTCTGTTTCTTTTTATTCTCGCTGGGTTTTGTTGTTGTCGCTTTTACGATTTTATGAACAACTCCAATGCGGACTCCACATACGTCGAAATGAAAAATTGACTGCCGTATGATCCATTATCATTTCAGACTTGGGAGCGCTGCACATGAATATGTCCACAATAACTATGGCAATACTGCCATACTCATCAAATGGCGATACTGTGTTTACCAGCGCAATGGCCCCCCGGATGTTCTGTTCTCGCTACCAAACTCTTTAGTATATACACAAACGACCAGTTAACCAGCATCGAACAACGTTTGCCGACTCATCTACAAGTGATCTCTGTCTGTCTTGCTACTCAGCCAACATCTCCGGGGTGGAAGATAATTTAACAAACGCTTTTTTAGAGTATTCTTTACATCATGAACAGTGGGACCTGAATGCAAATTCCACAAAGACACAGGTGATCACACCTTCAACCACAAGACTTACCAAAGGCCATATCCCGCTGCAAAAGCGATCGAATTATTGAAAATCTCCTTTAATAGAACCTGGCAAAAGACCCAATGTGCAAATGAAAAAAATTAGGACGATGGAACATATTTTAAATCGCTGCCCGCAAGGCCCAAGTCCTATCGCGCAGCCGTCACGTGATCTACAACGAAATAAGCCAGCAATTCTTAGGCATGCGTGTTGTCGATCAGGATCAAGGGATGTGTTCTTTGAACCGAGTTTACTTTCTCGTTATAATCGGTTTTGCTTTGGACACCAGCACGGCCGGGTGCCCGTATTAGGTCCTGTACGGACCCTTAAAGGCAGACAGTGATTCCCCGTTAGGGAAATCACCATCACATAGCCGCCTCACTCGATAACCTTTATGATTTTATCGCTGCCCGTGCCATTTTTTCATGTTTAGTTTTCATCTACTTAGCATTTTTCGCGTAAATAAAATTTATTTGAGTTTCGGCGCATTCCGTAGTTGCGCTTTGAATTAAGCGCAGGTAGTGCTTAAACATCGTAACCCCAAACGCCTTAGTTATGATAGCTTGCAGAGATAACGTTGCGAATGTTTCTTTAATGACGTCACAGAAAATATATCTAATAAGGACGCAGTTGCCTTTGTGCGGCTTTATAGCCGTTATTAGCGTTGCAGTTATAACTTTGATACAAAAAGGTACAAAAACGGCTAAGTGAAAATGTAATTTAATGATGAAATACAGGCAATGCATCCGTGCTACAGGAGAAGTGGAACTAAGTGGGAAGCAGAATGTTTAGTTTGCAAACCAGGAACATCCATATCGTTTCAATACAAAGGTAGGGCAGATTTAAAATTGCATATCAGTTCTGACAAATTTTTGGTCGCAATTGGGAGTAAAAACAGAAGGTGAATTCATTGCTTCCGAGAAAAACGTTTTCGGATCCCAATTTCACCAAAAAGTTTTTCTGCGACCGAACAAAGACCGAAGCAATTGTTAAATCGGTCCTTGACCCCAGGTCACACGAGAGGGGGTGCAGTCGGTGCCCATGAACCACAAATGGGACCCTTGAATTAAGGAATTTCTATCGTAAAAAGGCTGGGTTTTACCATCATTTGATCTAAATTAAAAAAGGTCCTCTCATCGACAATTTTTTTTCTCTCGAGGGCCCTGCTTGTCCCTTATACGATTGAAACATCCTTGAAAAGTTTAGAAGTTAATTAACGTGTAACACAGTAGTTAAGACGCCAAAATTCAATCAGGTTTCCTCTTCGTTATGTGTGTAGGGCGCCTAGACGATGTTAACCCACTGCGATGGACTGCCACCTTGCGGCAAACGTTATTCTCTGATAAACAACGCATGGTCTCGACTGCACCGAACGTTTTGTTTTTTGTCATTGTTTAAGGGGTCATGTTCTGTGTTTCATTGATTGAAGAATTGGTTGTTTTGTTCGAAAATAAATTAAATTGATAAATTTATAACTTCAAATGGAGCGATAACAATTAAGGTTTGATTTCTATGATTACAGCGCTGGGTGTATCCAGAAACAACGGGAGAAAGGCGGTTGGCGCATTAACGTTTATTTTTTACATTAAATTTGATTGTATTTGTTGTACAACAAATTTGTGACCGTTGTAATTGTGCTAAAAATTGTTTGTCATGTTTTGTGGATAAGCCTGCTGCCATGGACAGGTTGCTATCTTCCTTGTTATGTAGGCCTACTGTGTTGCGACAGTACTTAATCTGACGCTGACTTAACGGAAACGTGAAACAAGTGTAATTGTTACGCCCCTTTCTCAGTTACGGCTGTTGATGACTTGAAACATTCACAGTCGAAGGAGCATAACAATATGTTCGACCGTATTAAAGTGGAATAAATAATAATATTTTGAATTAGTGTATGTAGAAATGTTGTCATTCATTGCAAGGTGCTTTACATGCACTTTTTATGCACAACGGCTGACCATCTGCAGAGTAATTCATTATACATGATACTGATGTTTATGTTTCTTGAAATACATTCATTAATTATTATCTTGATTGCCAGAAAGTTGACATATTTTTACAAACATGTGACCATTAAGAAAATGTAGTTGAATAAAGTATTGCAAGAAAACATTAATATATCTATTACTGGCCTTTCTAATGAAGCAAATATTTTTCCATGGTAAAAATAAATATATGCTGTTACATTAACATTAACTAATCACTACCAATAAGCAACCAGTTTATATGTGCTGCAAAAGTTTATATTTGTTACAAGTATTTTTTGCCATTTAAATTGTCAATAATTATTATATTTTTTACAAATGTGCAAGCACATGCAATCATTTATGTCTGACCTGTTTTGGATACAGATAAATCAACTGGTTTCCACAACAGATTTGCAATTGACTTGATTGATATCAATACTCGAACAATCATTAGTTAGCTTCAGCTTGCAGTCTTGTCGGTTAAGATCCTTATAATGTATAGGATTTTCTGTTTGTACAATGCAGGAAAATTTGTCACCAAACGAATTTATTCCTTTTTGTAAATATTTAGGGATTAGGCAAAACTGTCAATTTGTGCAACTGCAATTTTTAAGGGAGCAAAGCTCCATTCTTTTTGTTTAAAAGTTGTTGGAATGGTTGTGGACTGTAGAATGTGACCATGCCCCTTGTGAAACGAAGCGTATCACCATCATCCCTATGCAGGGACACAATTCCAAACAACATCAAAAATGAATTGGAATGTGTCACCAATAACACCCTGTCAGGTAAAATAAAGATCTAAAACTATGAAAAACATATTAACAATAATTTATCTATTTATGCACCCTCACAGGTGTTTTCTGGTTATCTGTGGTTAGTTAACTGGTTTTTAATTATTGATATCCTTCCACGGTGCATATTGTTTTCTTGCCAGTTGCACAGACAGCAACAGAGAAAATGTTTGAGACAGAGTGAGAGCACATCTGTGCTCCAGAATCCATGTAGTTTTTTTTCCTGGTTAGAAAGCTGTTGGGAGAGTATATATGTGAATTACCTTGTGCAGCCTTTTATTATTCCAGTGGAGAATGATGGTTTGTTTTCTTTTCAGTGCATAATTTTTCCTTAGTATTGGATGAATGAAGTTAACCTTACAATTCATGTAGTTATACATATTTGTTTTTTTGGTTTTGTTAAGATATTTGCTTGTATATGACTAAAGATATTTTATTTAAAAAGGCAGTTAAAGCCAGTTGTGTTTATCAAAGAAGCAATAACATTTTTGTGTCCGATCCATCGCTGCATGTAAGTTTTAAAAAAGAAAGATTGTAGTAAGACATTAAGCATTACTGCATTGTTACCAAAAAACTACCATGTATATACAATATTTAAATTTTATCTTGAAGAAAAATGTTGGGTAATGGATAGGTAAACTTATGGTTTTCCGAAGATTTTCCCATGCCCATAAGTTTTATTTTTGTGACGAATTATTTATTTTTCCCAAACCCTTGATGTGCATGTGGAACAAAAGTTAGCTGGCACTTACAAATCGTAAACAGGGTTGAGTTTTTCCAGGTGCTATGAAATATTCATGGTGCTTAAATCCTAGTCCTTAAATATTTTATTAGACAACATTGTACTCTGATTAGGTTTAGCTTTGTTAGGCTTGTGCTCGAAACTTTCAATTTAATTCTTATTGAGTACTACTCCCTTTATACTTTAATGATCGGGTGCGCTGAATTCCCTCAATTTTTTGTAGAAAAGAAGTTATTGTGTTAGTTCTTCAATCCAAGGTTATCTTTTTTTATTTGTACAATACAATAGAAAGGAATTTAGCTGTGTATACATAAAACAAAACAGTTAAAACCTAAATTTATATTATCAGGTTGCGTAGCATCTTTAAAACTTCCACATAATATGTTTTCAGGTGTAATTTTTCAACTGTCATCATTATCAATGCATGCTGAAGATGTATTCGGAGAGCTTTTTACGGAGGCCAACTCCTTCTACTCAAGAGCAAGTAGATTACAAGACCGCATTGACAACCTATCTGTGAAGGTCACACAACTTGACTCAACAGTGGAAGAAGGTTGGTAAACATGTGCATGCAAATCTTGCCATTTTAGCCGTACCATTTATGTCGTAGCCAATTACCATTAAGTTGTTGTTATACATGTGGGTATGGTATCATGTATACTGTGACATTACCTTGTTCAATGGTTGGCTTTAGAAAATGCATCTTGTAATGTGATTGTGACCTATGCCAAAAATAATACCACTATATATATTTCCTATTTATGCTTCACCATGAGTTGTTGCATAGATTTGATACCTACAACAATATATATGAAGCTAATGAAGCTCAATCAGTGCACTGTATGATGAGTGCTAAATACGTAGGTGTGCTCCGATAGAGAATGTCTTGTGCAAACCCACAGTGTTTGCAGTGTAACTTTTCCAGCGCGCACTTCCCTGTATATATACATGTGTATGTTTGAACAAACAAGTTTCAAATCTAAGTGGATATGTGTCAACCCAATGTCTAAAAATGTAATCCCATACTATTATATCTGTGCAGTTGCCCTATCTATGTCATAAACTTATTCTGATTGATATTTAGTTTCATAATGTATATACATATATATTTATATATATGCGCCATGCAAGAGAATGTATTTTTGGATTTTGCGTTGAGAGGGGAAGAGTGCTATTCTCACACATGTGGGCGTGACTTAATGCCTGCATATATCTTTACTGCAGTTTTTTTTACATATGATACAAATATAATTCCTCTGTATACTACCAATACTATTGACATCCAATGCTACTAGTACCTAAAGAATATGTTTGTGTTGTGGCGAAAAATTCTGTAAAGTCATACAAAGTAATCATAGGATTCTGTGAATCATTATCCTACATGCCATTGTAAGTTTACAATAATTGTTTGATATTTTTGGTTCTCAGTCAGTGTTGCAATTTTTTGTGAACTTCTTCGGACAGTTTTGTTTAAAAATTAATGTATTTTACCTTTCTAACGTCAAGTTTTAACTGTCCAATGCCAAGATTATTTCAACCGTCAATTCATCTTCATCCCACTGCTGTGTTGTTGCAGTTTCCTTGCATGACATAAACATGAGGAAAGCTTTTCAGTCCAGTGGTATCACTGACCAGCAAGTTGTGTCACGGGAATCACTTCCTCAAACTCTTATATCCACTTATAACAGAGCAAACAAACCTCCCCCACTGCAAGAACTCAACCAGTTTAGGTATGTATGTATGTTGTGAGAGGCTATGATGATACTAAAATGTTGACTTTGCTGTGTATTACAACTTGTAAAATATATATTATTGCAAAGGGATGATGGACGAGATGCACTTAAAATTTACACCGATCCTGATTACTTTTTCAATTTGTGGCGTGATGCGATGCAAAAAGAAATGCGAGATGCTAAAGAAAAGCGAAGAGAGCAACGAAAAAAAGAGGCATGTGCAAAAACTGCATCTAATACATTTATGCACTTAAATTAATGACACCTTCAGTACATTCAATTATAAAATAAATACTTTGTAGTTCTGTGTTTGACATACACACCAGAAACTACCATACAAAATGTTTTTAATTGTTACACAACAATTTGTCAAAAGTTGTGATGGAATTGCTATTAGACACTTCATGTTATTTTACACTGGCAAATGCCAGAGTAACTGTTTGCTTTTGCTTCCTGGTCTGTTTCTCTGTGACTCATTATTCAGACCAAGCAAACTGACCTTTGTAGCGGGTCACAATCAGTCGTTTTTGTTGAGCCTTTCTTACTCATATTTTAAATTTTTGAAAACATACATTTTACTTAACGAAGATATATAGCAAGTTGGTTACATCCACTTTTTTTTAATTGGAAATAGCAGCTTAGACTAAAAGCTAGTCATGATGACTTTTGTTTCTCTACAACGACTTTTTCTTTGCAGAAGCGAGCGAACCCCAACTACAGGGAGAAAAACAAAGTAAAAATGGCAATCCCCAAATCTAAATTAAAAGCACAACAAATGAAAGGAGGAGTGGAATTTGCTGATACGACAAAACCTCAACCTGTGTCTCAACCCATGCCTGTATCTAATGACGTAACAAAGTATGCTGTCTGTTGTTTAGATAGTTACGTGTTCCGCGATAGGTTTGGTTTATAATATGTTCTTTCTTCAGTTCCCACTCACCAAGTCCCCAGTCAGATACACAGACGGACTACAATCATATGCCACCTCCACCCGATGTACCTTACCATGACATTCAGAGCACCATACCCCCACCCCCAGGGGTTGACTATGTTGCATCTGAGTACCCCACACCCCCTCCACCATCTGTCAACCACCTTCCAGCACCCCCTGCACCTCCAACAATGAATGGGGGAATACCCGATTACCCAGAACTAAACCTACCCCCACCTAATTCCAATATCCCACCTCCTCCGCCAGCCATGAATGGGATTGGGGTTCCACCTCCGCCGCCGGCACCTGTGGGAATTCCCCCTCCACCCCCGCCTGGAGCAGGTATTTTTAAAGCAAAATTAAAATTGTTTTTGTTTTAAATGACATGTTGTTGTAAATTTTATGGTATAGTTCACAGAGTTGCAAAATTAGATTTTCAGTTTTGCATTATTGAACATCACCATTTGCACAACATATTGGCCGTTGTAACAGCTATGTTCTGTATGGCCGTGAAAACTGCACACGAATACTAAAAAAAGTTTCAACATAAAATCAAACTGGGCTCAAGTTGCTTTCAAACGAATTATGGAAGGCATTACCAGTGGTTCGGTAATCAACGAGGCTTGTTGGCAATATGATTTGATTTCAATTAACTATCGGCGGAATTCATGGCGTCAGTGAATCATTGCGGTTGCTGGCCTTGAGTTTGACAGTCAACTGCAGCAGTTCACTTAGCTCATGACTTCCAACTGTATTTCAAATCGTACATCTATACGTTATTAACATTCAGTGGTTGCTGAAGTCACCGCACAACCAACAGAACAAAACGAAAGTTAGTTGGAAGTTAAATTTATTTGCCCGTTTTATTACAAAACGAAAGTTCCCTATTCTGTCATTTATTATTTGCGCAGGGAAAATGGGATTGTAGGAATGTGCTAGGAGTAAGTTGACTGCTTCATAAAGTGACCAACGTTTAAACTAAACCGATTCCTGGTGTGCCTTATTTTTCATACGCTGTACAGCACATTAGCGTAAACTCACAATGACTAACGCTTGGTCAGCCACGCAACAATAGCTGCAACGCCCTGCGGATATTTCTCAGAAATGGTATTTCGCAAGTCGGTTTTGCTTTTAGTCATATCGTGTTCCAATTTGTTTTATTGATAAGAGACACACCATGCGTTTACAGTTAGGTAAAAGCACAGTACTGACAATCACACTCAGCGTCAATGCACTGCATTTTAATTTACCTACATATCGTTAGTTGCGCAACTTGAGGTCAAATAGCTCTTTTCCGGTGTATTGGCACTATTGTTTTAAGAAACTTTTATGATGTTTGTGTTCTTTTCTGAATACTAGCACAGATTACATGTTTCTAAATTAGGTGAATTTCATTGTTTGTATCTGAAAATAATCAAACTCAATTTTTCATCTTTGTGTGTTGCCTACATACCACGTGATAAAAACACAGACACTTTTTCATGAGTTTAAGGATTACATCATGAAATTAATTTATTCCTCAGTCCCTCCACCTCCACCTAACGCACCTTCCCCGCCTGCATCCAGCGGCCTTGCGAACGCTCTGCAAAAGGTTACGCTCAAGCAAAGAGAAGAACCCGTGGCCCCCGTTCAAGACGACCGAAGCAATCTCCTATTGGCCATAAGAGATGGTACGTTACTTACCTGTTTTTTTAACGTGGTCACATTACGGTTGTGTGTTTATTTAACACGTGATGTAGTTGGGAGTCGGGCCTGTCTTTTCGGGTAGGATTAAAAAATTACTGAATTCACGCTCTGTCACATTTTCGTTGTAATTTCACACGACTACGCACAAGGTAACTTAGTTAACAAAGACAAAGCTATATTACATCTATGTATTTGAAACAATGGACTCCGCAAAAAAATCGTTTCTGAAGCTAAAATTTTGGACCCGATTACATTTCTGTCACGCGAATCTTTAAAATTTTTTGTCACATGGGGTATAATATCTACGAACGACAACTGTGTTACCTAATGGATCGTACATTTTCTCCTGAGAAAATGTCTGTGTTTAATATGAATTTTTTATTGGAACATATTGACGCATTTACTACGTCATCTTTCCGGTGTAAATGTGGCTACTGCGTCATTACTCTCCTGTCGTACGAAAGAAACACAATTTTTCGTGGAAGTTCCGTTCAAAAATGCGCAACAAGCTTGTTTTAGTTGCAATAGTGCTCGAACATGCCACATTACATAAAATTCCTAGCAACAGCCATGTGCGAATGTTAACATGCAGGGAGGAATGTCACATTGCTCACGATATTTATTCAAATTGTTTATGTGAACACAAACCTGGAAGTGTGAACAGAATTAACTGAGAATATATTCGTTAAGCTTACCGACTGCGTATTGTGCTGATTAGACAGAAAATTGTTTTGTTTTTTTTTTGTTTAAACTTGTAAAAACACCCCAGCTTTCGGACATCAACTGCGTTGCGTTCGGTTATGGTCGGATGAACAAATATTAAATAATTTTATGATTGTTCGCTGGTATGTGTCAATCTGTTTAAGATGCTTTAGACCAGTGCTTCCCAACCTTTTTCAGTTCGCGACCCACTTTTTTAATGCAAATTTTATTGTGCGTTTGCGACCCACAATGAGATATGACCAAACGTGATCTAATAGAAAACTGTAACATATAGAAATGTTTCGCGACCCACCTAAAACAGCTTCGCGACCCATTGGTTAGGAAGCACTGCTGTAGACACTCCTTATGCATCGGACATTGAACACGTGTCCGTCGTTTTACATGCATTACACGCCTTGTGGCGCTAGTGAACCCAAAGTCTCATTTGCTTTTACCGGTACGAGTGATTTATTGGCCAAGTTATGACTGTAGTACGCGTGCGTACCTCCAATTACCCTTAAGTGTGATTGCTGCACCGGCTTGTGACAGTCGTAAAATATGTTTTGTCTGAATTCGGAGTTTAGTGCCTGGTATGGGTTTGGACATGAGTTTTACCTTGACGTCTATTTTAATATAATGAGTTTATAGCGGTTAACACGTTTGTAGTTCACTTTCCGTGTTGTGCAAACTAGTGAGCATTAGTAGAGTTCTTATTTAATCTTCAGGTTCTAAATTTGAAGCAAACACATGCGATACAAAATAATACTTCGTTTATGTTACTGGATTTTACTAAAAAATGGAGTTATGGATGACTAATTTTAACGCTGTAGTATATAATAGGAGTATATGTTAAAGTGGCAAAACTTTAAATGCTTCCACATGATCATTTGCAGGCATTAATCTAAAGAAAGTGGAACAGCGCGAGAAGACGGCAGCAGCGACGTCTAGCGGCGGCGGTAACGACGTAGCATCGATCCTAGCCCGACGGATAGCAGTAGAATTTTCGGACTCAGAGTCTGACTCGTTTTCCGATGATGACGACAACGATTGGGACTGACGTATACCAGTACCCGACTTTCGTAGTAACGAGGTCAACGGGTCAACCACTATGACGTCACGGCGCTCGCGCAATGCAGTAAACGGGGCAGACGTAAGGTGTTGCCGCCAGTGTGCTGTGTACTTGCATACATGCACATACATATATACATGGACGTACACGTGTATTGTATTTAATTGTTCTGTGTACGCCAGTTAATTTCGATACAGTTTCCCAACATTTTTGACCGATTCAAGTGAAAACTGCCTTGTCACATGTTTATTATCATAATAAGACAAACACATCCAGAATAACATCAAACTTTTGCCGAAAAACAACGTGGTGTTGGGTATATGTTGATTTTTGTGTGAACATAAACCAACATTCAAAATATTACAAGTTAAATAATAACAAAAAAACTATTCCAGGCTTTCTTTACTTTATTTCATAATAAATAGCTCTCAAACTAGAAACATCAAAAGTCACGCGTCTTCAGCAAATCTGTAAATACTTACCGGTTCCTCTTCTACCGTTTGTTCTTTCACGTCGAATTTCTTCGCGCGCTTGCCGTGTATTACGTCATAATCGTGTATGTCGCTTGTCGAAGTGAAAAGGCACCACTGCATTGTGTAACTTTAAAGCAGCGAGACACAATCTCCCTCGAAAAGTTTCAAAGATATTTACAATTTTTTGGTTAGATTTTTTGTCTTGTTTCTTTTCAAATTATCGTTATGTGTCGAATTTTTGGCGCAACGCAATTGCTTCCGTCACTGAAAGAAAATACTTTTTTGCTTGAAAAACGAACAAAAAATACGCCCACTTGTGTGGTGGCAATATTATATTCTTAACGCTTTCTCACAAAAAAAGACTAATTTGCTGCTAAAATTAAAAAAAAAACTGTTAAAGTAAGTTTGAAAGTTTGACAGATCCAGTGCGTTTCGGGTGTAAATGGTGCTACCCCTGCCAACAGGAGCCACGTGTGTTCGCACTTATAAAAAGGCGATGGACGAAACTTTCTGTATTACCTTTTTATTATATCGAGAGTTGCCCATTATGCCAAGTACATTTGGATCGCACTAACCTTCTGCCCCTCGAATCGTTGCGTTGTTTCGCAATATCAACACGGACAGATTTGCTGCACGCTCCACCGTTCTTCTTTAACCCGTTGTTCGCTTTTATAATTGCGTAAGTATCGTTTGTTCGGTGATTAGCGAAATTATTTCGTTTCTTTTTTAATCGCCTTCCTGCGCTGCATTACTCGGACTGCTTTCATTATGTCACGCTGTACGCCGTGGTGAATAACACTCAATTATTAACAACGTGATTAATTGTTCCAAGGTATAATTGCAGCCAAAAATACTACAGGGAAGGTGCAGGTTGGAGCTGTATAATACCACCACGTTCATTACCTGAACGCTTCGTTAGGCTTGTGTCACATGGCAGTTCTAAAATTCATTGTTAACGCTGATTGGCTGATCGGTGCCACGTGTGCAAACAACATGATTACGTTAGTTAGGTTTCAATAGATGAATTAAATGGAATTGCGAAAGGTTGCGAGAAACAATAATGCAATTGTAATGCTGTTGTAGAAATCCGCTGTTACGAAATTCTGCATTTTTGTTAACTTGAATCAGTTACGTTTTGCAACATTGTCAGAATAATCCTTAACCTGCATAAATTAACAACAAATGCATCTTCGTGTTTTAAACAACTCATTTTTTTATTTTGTCGCGACTTGGGCAAGTCGTCTGGTTGACCATCGCCTGATGTCACAAACAAACTCCCATTGGAAAGTTTACTGGACGTAATTAAAAAAATACGCAATATTGGTAATAATTTCAAACGTTATTTGGCATAATTTGATCAACTCATTGTAGAACTTTCTGGAAACTAAAGAAAGTTCCTACAAAAATGTAGATGAAAACAAGTCGATCAAAGCGTCGTGTTTGGCGCCCGGCAATCCTTTATCGTATCGCAACACGACTAATCACATTCACCACCGTAACCTGTAATGTGCGGAAAGCAGTCGCTCAATCGCTTTAATTATGGTTTTGTTCTCGAACAACGCATTGTTTTCCCCTTCTTTTCTATACGGCTGTGTGTTTACACGACACATTAGCAGCTAAGAAAACATGCCAGAAAAAGTATATAAACCTTAACCCAAGCTAAGGTCGATGTTGTCCGTGTTTAGTTTTTCACAAAAGAAACGAAAGAAATCGGTGACAAGATGAAGTTCTTGGCCGTTATTTTTCTCGGTAAGTTAATCTGGTCATAGTTTCTGGCTTTGTGCTGACAGTTTTTTGCATTACAGGTTTGATATGCGGCCAATTTACAAAGTAAGTATCAGTAAATTATCATGCAGGCTATTTTGTTTTCAGTTGTGGTAATTTGTTTTTCTTCTTGCAGCGCCCAGAGGTTTTTCGACGACAGCGTCGAACAAGATCGTAAGTTTTCGCATATTGTGATGATAATTTTTGTTTTTTCTACCTAAACTGTATTATCGCGTTTCTGAAAGATATTCGCATAATGTCTGAAAATATTCAACAGCTTTTGAGGCATCTGGACTGGAAGTTGACGAACCCACAACATGTCCAACTGGAAAAATGGGCAAAAACTGTGCATATGGTGAGTGTATGTTTGTGTTTAACAAACTCACAAAACGTGTGTTAATCCTACGTATTTTTTGCTCAAAAAATGCTACGCAAATTAGCGATAACGGTGAAAAATAAAACGGAAAGGGCACTAAGCAAACTCCATTGTAACGCCAATGAATATTTTTCAGACCTTTACGACCTTAACCCCGAAATCCCATGGACGGAATTCGGCCAGGAATGGAGCGGAGAAGGACGTCTCTGCGCCTTGTATGGCCAGGCCGGTGTGTACACCTTCGATGGATTGGTGTACGAACACACAGGCAACTGCAAATACACCATGTATGAAGTCGATCCCAGACACGGGCCTGCTTTCTCCGTGAGTAAATTTTCCTCGCAAAAAATATGTAAAAAAGTTCATCATTTATCAGTTAAAAGTTTTTAAGTTCTTTTAAATAATGAAATTCAACAGATTTTTTTCTGACCTAAACAAACGTGTTTTTAACTGAAATAGCCGGTACCGCAATTTTCGCTTCTGCAGAATTGAAATGATTTTAAAAGTACTTTGCCTACGATGGTAGTAAGAAATACACATCAATAATCGGGAAAAATTACTTTATTTGGATATGTCAGGTGAAAGTTACGCGTGTGCCAGGCTGCAGCCACGGCAAGTGTATTTCGAGCGTCGAAATTATACATGAAAAGTGCACTGTTATACTGGAGGAAGACTTCGCCAGCATGATGATGGCTAACGGTGGCGGAGTTGCAGCTGCCGATCTGGAGTAAGTTAAACTATGTAGTTCATGCCTTGAAATTATACTGACTCCATTATGAATTTGTTATTAGCGGGACCTTGGAGATGGAAAACGTGTACGTCAGCAAGTTTAACGCTTGGCGTCACGTGGTTATTGATGATGGCAAGATCACAGTAAGTTGGGACGGTCGCTCTGACGTTATTGTCGTGGTGGATGGTGACGTTCCCTCAACAGGACTTTGCGGAAATGGTGATGGGGACCGAAACAACGACAAAAGTAAGTCTAAACACCAATGAAACTTTGCTGTAGTTTTTCGAAATGCCGGTAAACAAAATCTGTTTACGTAACAAATAAAACATTTGCTTTGAAATGGTAAAAGTAAGAATCTTGTAAAACGCCTAACCAGCAGAAATGCTCCTTTTAAATCTGCATTTCGTTAAAATAATGGCCAATAATTTAAACCAACTTTTAGCCGCCTATGGCACAAACTTCTAACCCTCAGATTTACTCTTGCAGATATCGTTGCTTTGGATTTCATGGATGACATGTGCATCGAAACCTTCGCCCTTCCATCACGAAACCGCGAGTGCATCATGTCAACGGTAAGATTGTGAAATTAAAAAAAATATCTTTTCAATGCATTTTTAAAAACTGATTCCTTCATTGTAGCACAATTTAGCGATTACGCATTGTCTAGAAACCACCGACACCATTTTATTTAGGATATGAATTTACTAAAACAAAATACTTTGATGTCAGCTAGTGTAATACAAATAACAGAAAAATCAATTTCGCCTGCATAGACATCACGAGTTTCCTAAATTTCTTGATAATTAAATTCCCATATTAAAAGTTTTTTTTATTTACAGCAGTTCGTGAAAGATAAATATAAGTGTGTACTTTGATTTACAGAACGTCCTCAGTGCCTGCATGATCATGGCCCACGGAACCTTCGCCCAGTGCAATTCCGTCTACAGTCCCGTGACTTTTATTGCTGAGTGCGTAGAGGAGATGTGTCTGTGCAATTACATGGAGAATGATCATTGTCTGTGTGATGTGGTTCAGCAATACGCACGTATCTGCTCTGACGTCGGAAAGGAGATTGAAATGTGGAGGACACCGCCTTGCTGTAAGTATTCATGAACAAACTATTTGTACCTTTTGGTCTCATCGATGTGTCGTAAATCGTACCAATTAATGTGTGGCATAAATAGACACGACCTATTATGTTACGGACGCTGCCAGGCATATTAACACGAAAAACAAAAAAAAAACAATACAAAAAACATGTCGTAACTTTTTAGTAGCATTATGCTTTGGTAGACGAAACAATGGCCATTTAAAAGATAAAATTATGATTTTGGAGCCTATTTATAATGTATAACCTACATTGAGAAAATTTTTCTTTGCAGCTGTCAGCTGTCGCGCAAACATGGAATGGACGGAATGTGGAAGAGGTGCCGTGTCCCGATGCAGCTCAGTCGGTGTATTGAACATGTACTGGACACCCTGTCAAGCAAGATGCGAATGCCCCAACAGTAAGTATAATATCCCTTGCCTTTGACAGTTTATATTACAGCTGTGTCCACTCAAGGGTCGGTAGGGCTTTTGTTAAAATACAGAGACTAGTCTCGCAAATAACAGTGTGGTTGAATAAAAAGTGCTAACGATCTTGATGCTGATGTTATTAAACTAAATTGCATGCTTGGTTTAGATTTTGTCTGGGACGAGAAATCGCAAACTTGCGTCGAGCCCGAGGTATGCGGTTGCACCCACCAAGGAATCACATATCAGAACGGCGAGAGTAGAATGGAAGGTTGCGTCAGCTGGTAAGAATACGTTATAATGGCCTCATAACAGTGCCTTTAATCGGCAACGCGAACCCTTTCACCTTAAAAAAACCTAAACCTTGCCTTAGTTATGTCTTTAAAACGAACCTTTTTTAGTACGTGTGACGGAGGCTGGTGGCAGTGCCCTATGGTCAGTTGCAACGCAACAGCCTGGGCGTACGGAGACTACCATTACAAGACCTTCGACGGCGAGTTCTTCACTGCACCAGAGGAATGTCAAGTTCTGCTTGCCGAGGACACCGACAACAACTTTCAAGTTTATGTCCAAAACTTTAAGGTAAACTCTCGTTGATCAATTTTCACAATGATGCTCATATATCCATTATAACCACCAGATCCAGCACGTGTTATGTAAAATCAACAGTCTGATCCTGACTTAACATGAGAAATTATGCTACCCTAGTCCTAAAAGACAAAGATAAAGCCAAATCGTGGGAATAAGGGCGATAGAGCAGCACGATAACAACCAAATTTTATGGGTTTAATCAAAACAAATAAAATTGATCTTTCTCACACACCCATCTTCTTCACCCTCTATAAGGAAAAGCACAAATTTAATCATTCTTATTCGTTAAAACACCAACTATATGGTCAGACAGAAGCTTGGTGACCGCAGTAAAAATAACAATAACATTATAAACAGCTATTAAACAGTTTTCCTAACATTTAAAGGGGGATTCGTCCCGCGCAGAGAAGGATGTTCATGTTTTTGTCCGCATGGGTACTCACGTGATGCATTACCTCTTGTCACGTGAGGGTTTGCTTTACTCACACGTGCACGGTGTCCTGGCAACACCAGATTTGGTACTCGAAGCAATGCCATACTTCAAGCGTAAGTTGTACACAAAGATTAAAGTTTTAGCTTCATTTCTTTGCCGGGTTTCTTACAAGACGTCACTTCTAAGGATACTAAAAATAGTAACAGTACGATGTAAACGCAAAACAAATCGTGTATCAAAAATACTTTCCTAATTAATACATGTAGTTCAGAATAAACATTTGTGTATATAAATAGAGGGAGTTGTGGACATCACTCGCTTCGGCGAACGAGGTTTCAGCATGCGACTTCTTCAGTTCAATGTTCACGTCCAATTTGATGGTCTTTACTTCGTGGTGGTGCATGTGCCCGCTAACTACGCCAACAGAATGCGTGGGATCGGAGGAAATTACAACGGTAGAATCAGTGACGACAAAAGCCTTCCTTCTGGTCAGCAGGCAGCTGTAAGCATTAAAATACGTCCTAAAATATAAATATATATCCTGGACTTTATCTCAATCAATAAAGAACATTAAAAAATAACCATTGTAAAGTGTCCAAATTGCAACATTGCAACAAGTAGATAAGATTGCGCGTGTTTTTGCAAAGTGTTATTTTTTACCCAACCACAAGCCGTTCTTGTCGTTCAGAGCTCCTCCGAACTCGTTCACGCTTGGAGGAAAGACGAGAAATGCGAAAGTGACCTCATTTACTGGCCGGCAATCTGCTTAAGTATGTCTTATCATTGTTTTGTTGCCGGAAAATAAAGCTATACGAAATACGGCTTCAAAACCAGGAAAATATATGTTTCTGTAGATTTTGAAATCGAGAATATATGCGGCCACATCTTGGAGCTCGCCGACACCACCTGCGGTACAAGAGTTGACCTTGAATATGTGAGACGACAGTGCGTCGAGGACGCTTGCAACGCCTACAGCTCTGACACCGAGACGACCTGCCTCTATCTGAAGTCAGTGGTCGGAATGTGTTCCATGTTCGGGGCAAAGAACAGCGAATTAAACAAAAACGTCACTGAAATGTGCCGTAAGTGCATTCGTTTTGATTTGGTTTGTGTAAGTTTTCTAAAAGTGAGCAAAAAACTTATTTCAAAGTCGACTGTTTAAATATCCGTACTCTGGCGGATGCCACCCCTGAATTTTTAAGCGTGTTGAGTTTTTCTTTTTGTATCTTGTGGCTTTTTTCTGCGCCTCTCTCGAAAAGGTACGAGATCATAAAGTGACAGCCAGTCAAAAAAATACACGCTATCAATCACCAGCTATAATTGGTGACCCCGGCGTGATTTAAGCACTCCTTCGGATACTAATTTTAAAAAGTAATTATATCTCCGCAAGCAGTTTTTTCGAATAGTGTTTTTCCATAACAAATTTTATCTACATATATTTCCGCAGCAATCAATTGTCCTGCCGACAAAGTGTACAGTGACTGTTCCAGCAGTTGCACCTCGTCGTGTCAATCTGTGGAGCTCTTCTGCGCCACCATGTGTTACCCAGGATGCTTCTGTCCCGAAGGAACGTACGAGAATTCGGACGGTGAGTAACGTATGACAATGTAACATGTTTGCACGGGCTAGAATGCTAGATTATCGTACAAATCTCACTGAAATAAGCAACGCATTATTACCAAGTCTTGGTGTTCAAACCAAACCCACAAAAACTATCAATCAAAAGGACTGACTGTCTGGTTACTTTGTTTACAATGCTAAGCATGTCTAAAGAACATAATCTTTTAGGCTCTTGCGTGTCGCGGGAGGATTGTGGATGTTTCTACGATGGAGACTGGTATGAATCTGGTTCAGTCAGCAAATTCATCAACGACACCAAAGTTTGGTAAGTACATGGCAATTGATAAACTGCCCAAATAAAAAAAGACATGTTTTGATTGCCCTTTCGAATAGACCACTCAAATAATACAAAGATAAATATTAGGAAACTTAGAAAACGTTTTATGGACCTTATTATTTACAGCTCTTGCAACGGAGGCATTATGAACTGCGAAATCATCGGTAAGTAAATAATATAAATATTAATATACAGATAAAATTTAACAATTTTAACAGGTAATTGTAAAATATTTTGATAAATAACAACTTTTGATTTTACATGCTACTTTCCATCAGATAACCTTTGTTATTGTTTGTGCTCAGATCCAGGCACTCTTTGTCCTGGTGACATGATATATTACGAGTGTGCGACTGCTGAACCAGGCTTCCCGGCCGCTGGTTGCATCATGTCGTGCGAACGCCCACACATGACGGGAGGAGCTATGATGGAATGTGTCGACGGTGAGTTTTACCAGTAGTTGCTTTCCACCAGGCTTTACCAGAGGGAAGTGCAGTCGGCATGCCAATCTAGAGGTCCACGAATAGCACAAGGGGCCCACTAACGCCTTTTTGTCTAACATTAAAACATATCTACCAGAACAAGGTCCTTGCTAATCACTGTGTATTGTTTTACTGCTGAAAGCACTTTTACACTCAAATCGGATACCATATTTACTCGATTGTAAGTCGCCCTCGGATGTAAGCCGTACAAACGGTGAATTGAAAACTTTCTAATCCGCGACCTACATTCGAGGAAATGAGTAATTTTTTGTTATCTTTAACGTTGCATTATTTGCTGACATCAGGCTGCTCGTGCTCCCCGGGACTGTACCTCACACCCGACAACAAATGCGTTCCTGTTAGCGAGTGCGGCTGTGTTGGTGCCAACTCCAAGTATTACGAGAATGGGGATTCCTACCAAGACGACTGCAACACCTGGTATATATGACAGCTGTCTTTCAACAATTTTACAAATCGTATATTGAACGAATAGGACATCTTCTGAATAATTTTCTCTTCAATGAATTCACTGTCTTCTTTGCGTTCCAATGCATGAAAAAACTGCATCAGCTGTAGTTGAGTTAAAAAAGCAAACACTTATTATTCAAATAAAATTTTCAGTTTCTGCGAAGGCGGTTCATTTATTTGCACCGACAACCTTTGTCCTAAGACTTGCTCCTCAGCCGGTGGTTCTCACTACCAAACATTCGACGGCCTCATGTACGATTTCCATGGCGAATGCGAATACGTCCTTGCGACGGTAAGTGATGAAATTGTAACGATTTGGCGTTTAGGCTTTGAGCATAGCAACAATATATAAGCCTTTACTCTTTTGACAACAGTATTTTTGCTTAAGGATTTCTGCCCTAACAATCCTGGCGGTGGAATTTTCAGCATTGTCACCAAGAACCACAGGTGCGGAACAACTGGAATGACATGCTCCAAATCTGTCGTTATCACCGTCAAGGTTGGTTTTATTGAGGTTTCGAAACCTTCAAATGGTCAGGATAAGCCAACTGCTTTTTCCTTCATTTAGCCAAATTTTTTTTTATTCCATCCTGCAAAGTTTCCGCGAACCACCTACATTTAGAAAAACTTATCAACACATATGGATTTCAAAAACATATAACGTACCAGAGGTTGGACACTATTATTTTATAACGATAGTACTTGCTGGTGGAATGTTTTGAACGGACTTACTGTTAAACAACTCTATTTGCAAGAGCTTTTGCGAGTTTAATCTCGCTTCATCAGTTGCTGCAAATGACGTGACAAACAACAGTCATTTTGTTCAAAACAGTGCACCAGCAAGTACTATATTTATATAACAGAGACTGACACATCGCATTGAAGAAATCGAACTATTGTTTTAATGCACCTGAAAACTCTCACGGAACTATTTTGCATGGTGTACTACCTACACGTTAAAGTGCATATGACACGGCCATGACAACTTTGCGTAAAACTAAAGGTACATCTACAACAAACATATATCCAAAGTTTTACGCTTCTACGTCAACGAAAAAATGTAGAAAACTGCACGAAAAGTAACGGCGACCAAAAATCGTAAACCTTTTGCGCTGAGGAGAAAAGGACATCACATAAGGCACTTGCGTCGAAAAAATGCATTGTTTAGATAGGAGAAGGCGCCTGTTTTTGAAGATATCGAATAGTTTCAAACATAGGAGAATCCACAGATTATGTTACCTTGAAGGTCAGGACAGGGTTTTGCATCACACAAAAATTTGTTATTGTGACGTCACGAATCAAAGGCTTATTTGTCCCTAATTAGCGGAAGACCATAGGGTATAGCGAAACGACATAACTGTGAGTGGACAAAACGACAATGCTAAACAAACGGTTTGTCTCTGTCGTGTTTTCAAAAGTTCATGTATCACGTTAGCGATCATAAATGCTGTAACAACAAGAACACCCTGTCCCAGTAACTGTTTTATTATTACACAACTAAATAATACATAATAGGTCGAAAAGCGGCCATCTGTCTTCCGCGTAAATTATCATCAAAATCCGTTTATTGCACTTGTTCACTTTTTGTCCTCTGTTTAATGCAATATTATGCTTAAACCTGTTTTACAATGTTTTCCATTCCTACGCATAAGGCTTGCTGCCAGCACTCGCGCACGACCGAAGCGCCTTCTATGA
This sequence comes from Ascidia mentula, assembly GCF_947561715.1. Taxonomy (NCBI): domain Eukaryota; kingdom Metazoa; phylum Chordata; class Ascidiacea; order Phlebobranchia; family Ascidiidae; genus Ascidia; species Ascidia mentula. Next base: position 14,415,419 of record NC_138568.1, on the reverse strand, counting down.
CGTCACGCAACAATACCTCGCTTTCGCACGATTTCGTTCGCAGCGGCGAAAGTGCGACTTTGATCAGCTGTATCTCAGAAACCAGTCGTCGTATCAAGCTACTTTTTTCGCCAAAAATGTTTTAAAGTTATGAACATCTCTTTGTTTGATTATTAACATGTTTTATTTTTACGTGTCATATGCACTTCAAACATACAAGTCTTAAATGAAAATTGCTTAATGCAACAAATAACCAGCTTTGTCTCCAACAAACAGAACAAGCAAATCACTTTGAAGCAAGGCGAACAAATTCCGCTCATAACAACCATCAGCAACACAAGATTCCGCAGAGCTGTTACCGGGTACACAGATCACGATACCTCCGAAATCTTCCTCATCAAACAGAAGGGACTCTTCACCGAAATCTCAACCTGCATTGGAATCACAGTGTTGTGGGATAATGGGACCAGACTCTACGTCAGACTTACCGCTGACTTCGCGGTGAGCCTCCTTTTATTAAATCTTCCTTGAAGGTCAAAAGTAAATACAGCTAAATATGTTTAATAAGGATTAATAATAATAATATTTCTGACAAAAAATTTCTGAAAACTGTTTGGACAATGAATGTATTGACTTATGTCAAATTATGCAGACAAAAGTTTGCGGTCTTTGTGGTAACTATGATGGAATCGACACCAACGATTTTACTACCAGCACCGGTATCGCAGCGGAACATATCGAGTTTGGCAACAGTTGGAAGGTAATGTAACTCGCTGCGGCCAGCACTTAAAAATGTAATTGCTTTATATTTTATTTTGGTAATCTTGTTCAAATAAATCAGAAAACGAACAAAAATTGGTTGAATAACTTGACTGAATACCAAAGCACTGCTAAGAAAGTTTAAGGAATGGGTTACATACATTCAAAAACAAACATTACCTTTGTCGCCCAGGTACCTGAAACCGCCTCAGGGTGCGTGGATGCCACCATTGCAAGTCAAGTGAACGACTCCTGCTCCTTGAGACCCGAGAGACGATCCTGGTCGGAAGAAAAATGCAACGTCATTCTTGACACAGAATTGTTCGGAGAGTGCCATGCCAAGGTAAACACGATTAAAAGTAAATGTGCACATGTTTGGTCATAAGGGCAGACAAAACATTCAGTTAGTTTATAGTATAATTAAATTTCCACCAGTCCTTAAACAAGTATGCAACAGTGTCCCGAAAAAATGCTTAAAGTAGGTCGTCAGTCCTTACATTGGAAATATCTGTGATGACGTCCTTTTAGTATTTTGATCTTGCATTCTGATTAACTAATTTGTGTATGGCTGTCACTTGTCAGAAATGATTTTACCACAAATTCCTCTAATATTTGCAAACAACTTACAATATGCAATGATGCGTGACATAGGTGAGTCCGCAAAAGTACTTTGACGCTTGCGTGTTGGACACATGTGGATGTGATGCCGGTGGTGATTGTGAGTGCATGTGCACTGCCATTGCCCACTACGCCCACCAGTGCGCCCAAAAGGGAGTCGTCGTTGAATGGAGAAACATGAAGCGATGCCGTAAGTTACTTAGATTTTTTACATTTAATTTTGGTACCTCATGCATTTTATCACTATAAGTTGAGCAGTTATTTGTCAACGAAATTTCAAAGTGAGTTTTCACAACAAAGCGCTGTTGTTTGCGCCCCAAACAGATAATTCTGTTCAAACAAATAGTTTTGAAATCAAGCAAATATTTTGCGTATCCTTTAAAGTCAAATTGTGACGTCACAACCATATGCACAACTGCCGTAGGGGTATAGGGTCATAAATAGGTTCGGAAATTTAAGCACTGACGAGTGTTTTTGATTCTTCCAGCTCTTATGTGCGAGATTTACAACAAGAACGAAGATGAATGTAGGTGGCATTACAGACCTTGTGCAAGTTGCATCACCGATACTTGCTGCCCCTGCCAGTCTTCAGATGACGCCAACTGGTGCGTGGAGGGCTGCTTCCCAAAATGTCCCGAGGTAAATTTGGTTCTAATGTTGCAATTTACTGAGTTTCTGCGCATGTATAGGGTGTGTATATTGAAAAGTATAAAAATCCGGCTAACAAAAGAATGTACAAAGTTAAGCATTATTGCCAGGGGCATGGGTGATTTCATCGTCAAAAGCTGTATTAAACGAGAAAGAGTTTGTTAACGTAGCAAGCATATACAACCATTTTGCTTTCACAATTCACAAACCTGCGTTGTTACCACACATATGTAAACTCATGATTGACAGCACATTCTTGCTATTGGTGTTAACGGAAATTGATCCTAAATTTAAGTCGTAAATTTAGGGATACATCTTGGATGAAATGACACAGAAGTGTGTGGCAATTCAAAACAGCGAAGACGGATGCACCCGTTATTCTGTCGAGAACAAGTGTCGTGTTTGCGGTAAGTGTGAACTCCAAATTGCTGCTCTTTATGTGTGCTTGACAAATGTGGTTTATTTTTTTCCTTGATTGCAGAAATCTGTGATGAGTGCAAGACCAAGTCTGGCGCCGTGCTCCGTATCAAGGTAGCATCTCAAGTTAATTAAAACGTGCTGTATATCCTGTGGTAAATGCTAAAAGCATTCAGTCGGCATTGGAGTCCAGCCATCAAATACATTACTTATCGTGGAGGAAACCTTCTAAAACCTTATTTGCCATTTTCCTTGCAACATAACTGCGGTTCCATCGCCAGTACTTGGTTTTCTAACTGTACAAAATGTCACTTTTTGCAGCCTGGCGAGACAAAGTACTTCCCCCTGGATACCGACACTTGCCAAGTTGAGTGGTGTGCCGCCACCACCGACGGTGATCTTTGCTACAACGGCACCAGCAACCTGTACAGTTGTGAAGAGGAATATGCCCCGATCCCAAAATACGACCCTTACTTCTACGAATTGACCTGCGTCAACTCAACTACCTCCGTATGCAAGAATTGCCGCGACTGCGAAAAGGGTTTGTTGTGATCTTCGTTATATTTGGTTTGGTATTTCCATTGAAAGTATGGTGATAGAAATAACGATTGTTTGAAAAAAAAGGGGTTGTTATGTTGGCATGTGCGTGAATGTTCCATTCGGTAAATTGTAAGGATTTGACTATGTACTTGTTTCAGAGTGCATTATCCGTGAGGACTCGTGCGACGAAGGAAAGGAGATCGGTGACTCGTGGTCAATCGTTTACGAGTAAGACTTTAATTAAAAATTTTTGATTTGAGTTTTTAAAAATATGAGTCCTTTAACAGCATCAACTCAATCCATTGTGATACAAACCAAACCATGTCCTCTGTTTTTCAAAATTTACCATTTGGTGTTATAACGTTATATTTAAAACGTGACAGAGGTTAAAGCTTTAAGTTGAATGGGTTAACCTTAATTAAGTTGTAAAAATATTTTGTTATTGGTGTGACTGGAGGCATAGCTGGTTAAATATTTCCGAATACTGAGACGTTTTTTGTTTAAGTTATGACCCCGTTCCTGCTATTGGACCGAAAACATATTGTAAGAACTACGAATGTGTACCCCATCCTGATGCGACAGAACCCATTTGTAACTTGCAGGTAAGATTATTTAAGTTCTGGCTAGCCTTCTGGGGCGTTTAAAACAGTTTGGATCAAAATTAAATTTTTACAAGAGATTTGTTTGCATTTTTCCACACTTTCCAAACCTACCGCGTATTAAATCGTTCAAAGTTCATGAACAACACGTTCGAAAATGATACACGTGCGTTTCGTGCAGGAGGTAATTGTCCAAGGATGCATGGACAGCGGAAAGGACAAAGTGTGCGAATGGTACGAAGTTCTCACCGAGTTTGAAACCGGAAACCCATGCTGCCCAGTCAAATACGAATGCGGTAACACACAGTTTGTTTTGTTGTAGTTGGGTTCGGTCTGCCAGTGTCTAATACACCCACAGTTACAATTTCGGTGTTGTTACCATGAAACAAAAACATTTTAAATAATATTTCTTTAAATTCTTACCTTGCAGTGTGTGTGACGTGCGAGCATGACACAGGAGAGAAGGATGCTTCAATCAAGGTGAATTATGCTCAGTACTATGTGTATATGATGTTAGGATCGAGAACTCTTTACTACAGCAACGAAATTTAGGATATTATAAACATGGTTTTGACTTCAATAAAAGTGAAGTACCATCAATTTGTGAAAAGTTTGAGAAGTAGTTGTTATTTATACCACTAGTTATGAAACATACTAATTGTTCTTTTTTTACCACACCGGGGATTCGAACCCAGGATGTCCTGGCCACGAATTTAGATCAAGTTTTCCTCTTGGTATATTAGTCGGGCGCTTGACCAATGCTGCCAATCACCCGCCAAAACACTTGTACATGTTTTCAGGTTGGAGAGTCGAACGTCTGGTGCCGCGATGAGACCGAATCCAACTGCTGTTACACCGATACCTGCTACAACAAAACCGCCATTCAATACTGTCCCAAGATCGACCGTGTACAGGACGCATGTCCCACTGGACCCACACCGACCTGCGCTACCGGTTACGCATGGGTGAACAAGACTCGCGAAGAGGATTGTTGTCCATGGGGAGAATGCGGTGAGTCGACGTAATTGTGACGTCATTCGAGACAAATAAAATTATTTGAATAATTGATGCAGACGATGTTGTAGGCGAAATATACTTATCGGAAGCAACAGGAAGACGAATGACTTGTGTTTTCTTTTATATAAATTGTTAAAAAATCAAATACCATGTATTTGTTGCCCATATTTTGAGAGTTTTTAACCCAGAGAGTAAATTTACATTGGTAAACTCTTCATTGACTGGTAGTATATGAGTAAAACGACTTCGGAAAAGTTTCCTCTGTTTTATTGCGATTGTATGCCGTATGAACTCCAAAACCTCCCTCAAAAGCTATTTTAAGTTTAAAGCAAATTAACAACTTCGTATCTAAGTGTTATACATTCCGCAGAGTGCGATTCTTGTGTGGATTACGACATGCAGAACAACAAAAGACTTATGCCGGTAAGTATTTTGTTTTTGGATCTAATGTTTCCGAACCAAAAATTCCAAACTATTAATGACGAAGGTAATACTTTACACTTAAAACATGTCATATTATTAAGAAAATCCGCTATTTGAAACAAAGGGTTTTTCATAAAATCCAAGCATTTCTATCAAATCAGTATTTTGTCAGATTGGATCTACGTGGAACAAGAAGTGTCTTGGCTTTAAATGTGTGCGAGGTGTGAAGGCTGATGGTGGATGCTACAAGGCGGTTAATTATCAAAACACAACCTGTGCCCCCGAGCCCGACTGCCCAGATCGTATGCACAGTGTCATCTACGGAAGAGATCAGTACGATTGTTGTGACCTGTACCGATGCGGTAAGACAAAAAACAAACAACTTTAGTTGCGAATTTAGATACAATAACGATTTCGTTTGTGCTTATAGAATGTGACAGGGTCTGCTTTGTCAACAACAATGGAACCCTCAATGCCTACCCGGTAAGTTCATTCCGAAAGAATTGCCGTAACCCAAGATATTTTCAATCAACTATCATTTAGTTATAAAGGCAACTTTTTCTGTTATTAACCATAACCTTTTTCGTCCATAGCCAAACTCTGAATGGATGATGGATGGTTGCTGGCATCACTGCACCGATCCACTAGATGGCGCTGAAACGGTGCGACTCAACCAGACAGACTGCCCATACCATCGTCAGATTTGCCAGAAACCAACCGAGTGCCCAACATGCCATGTTCCTGTTGGTTGGCAAGACGACCAGTGCGGTTGTCCTCAATACGTCTGTGGTAAACACAAACATTTTGTGTTCACTTAAAATCTTGTGTGTTGGAATAATAAACTTCTATTACTCATACAGAAGTAACATAAATTTCAATCGTCCAACACTTTGTATTAGAATTTCAATTGTTCTCAACGCAAAAATACTTGCCGTGTTTTAAAATATCATTTTCAAATGTGATGTTTTTGTACAGAGGAGATCCCAAGATGCCCGGTGATCACGTGCGATTATCCATTCTTGCGTGACGTCATCCCATCCGACCCGTGCCAGGAGCCATGTTACAATTGTACATGTGACCATGTCTGTTTTGATCAGTTTGATAACAGGACATACGTGGTTAGTTCATTCATACTTTGCCTGCATACCGGTACGTTTTGAGGTTTTACACCTTTAAGCAAATCAACACTTACTTACAAGAAAGATGACATTGATAGAATGGCATCACGCTGTCGTCATTTGTGTTTAAACACTTGTGTTTTTCAGCCTGGTGAGACATGGCGCCGAACATATCGCGAGACTGAGCGCAAGTGCGAGGATTGTAAGTGTACCAACGATCGTGATGCCAACGACAAGTGTCTGCTAGAGGTAATTTGTTGTAACAATTTTCACTATGTTGGGTTTCTGCATTCAAATGCACAATTTAACCCGGTACTGTCTTTCATTTAAATGTACAATAACGAATCGAATTGCACTCCTAAGTAAAATATTATTTGTTATTAATATTATGTTTAAAGGTTTTCAACTGTTCCAAGAAACAAAGACATGGTGTTCAAATCATCCAAACATTTTATTACGTTTCTAAAAGTTGCTTTTGATTTTGTCTTTAGACGTGTGAACCAGTGCCATGTCCAGATCCGCCTGCATGTGAATTCCCATACGTTGTGGCCATTACTGAAATCACTTCCTGTGGTTGCACCGACCTTATTGAGTGCCGTAAGTGTTACTATGAGTAAGAAAAGTTATAATTTGTCGATAGAAAGTATTTTATTGTGGCTAAGTTTGGGTGTTAGTGTCCGTAGACACGACAACCTAAATGTACCTCGAATCTGTCGGGAAACAATAATTAATATAATGTTTCCGCAATGTATTTGGTCAATTAACGACGCTAATCGTATAATTCTAACTGTTTGCAACAGAGTGTCCTTACTGCAAGTATGAGGATACAGTGTTGGTGGAGAAGGAAGTTGGCTCATCATGGACCAAAGGAGAAAAGATTTGCTACGACACATACACTTGTCTCCCAACCAAGGCAAGTTAATATATCCAAGACAAAAAGACTTTTTGCAGACTGTCCAGTTCGGTTTTAATTCTGATTTGAAGGAAAACTGATTAGCATACATAAAATTACCTCAAAGGCAGAATGCAGTAATGATGTCGAAGTATTTTTGTTTTGAGCAGGATCTTGGCAAGGATACCGAATGCCACAACGTGACCAAAACGCGTAATGAATGTCCGCCACCAACCGTCTGCAAAGAAAACTACAAGAGTGTCAAGGACGAAGAACGAAGCTGTTGCTATGACGACGGAGAGTGCTGTGACATTTTCAAATGCGGTAATATGGTTTTCTTTGACGGGAAAATCCCCCTTTGTTTAAAACCCGTTCTCGACATTACGGAGTAACCATTCATTTTTCAGTGTGCAACGTGTGTATGTTCGACGGTGAGCCGTACCAAATCGGTAACACGTGGACCAAGGATTGTCTTAACTACGTGTGCACATCAACAGTGGACGAACAAGATCCTGACAAGTGCCTCTTGGAAACGTGGGAGGTTGTTCCATGCAACGACACGAAACCGGAATGCCAGGATTGCTACGAGTAAATTACATTTCGTTCACGTTCTTATGTAAAAACAAATGTTTTGAAACAAAAAACAATGAAATGGGAATAGGTTTGGTTCTTTAAATTAATTCAAAATCTTTTTAAACTACCACAATTTGATCAATTTTTCAAAAGCCGAAAACAAATTTTTAGTACTGAACTGAACTGAACGGCGTAACTATTTCTAGGTGGGATACTCTGCACGAACGCCAAGTTCCCGAGTATTGCTGTCCAGTTTACCATTGCAAAGCAGAGCTTTACTGCGACAGAAACGGCGAAAAAGTCACGGTAATTTGCAAGTGTTGACATTTTGTCTGGAGCTACCGCAAAATTTGCTACAATTTATTCTTCATTTTCTGTTCTTTTTCGTACTTGGTTAACCTGAACTTATTTACATTAAGAATGGAACAGAGTGGGTCGCGTTGGACGAAGATCCTAACGGCTGCATCAAACGTCGTTGTTTCGTGTCAGAAAATGAATGGGAGGCCGGAGTCTGCCCAATAGCTGTGAAAATCAGCCCTTGCGAAGTCGACAACACGCAATGCCAGACTTGCGAAAACAAAACTATTGGCAAAGATATATGCGAATGTCCCGAAGTCGTCTGCTGTAAGTGTTGGGCGTAAATCTACATAAGCGTTTCAAAATATTTGGTGTCACTCTTAAAGCACTGTATGAAAATACCAACAAAATATTTCACTCCAATAATAAGCTTTTGGATTGAAATGAAAGCAAAACAACTTAACACATGACTTCTTTTCCATAGCCCCACTGAACCCACCAACACAATGTTATGACCCTGCTGCCAATCAGAAAGTCATCTCCTTGGGAACTGAAGACGAATGTTTCGCCAGCAAAAACTGCTGTGGTCAGTAGTGATTACTTATACACAAACTTTTACCATAAGTGTTCCTTATTGCTTTCATAAAATTAAAAATGTATCTTCTTTCTATGTAGTGTGTGACAGCACTTGTCTCTACAAGGGAGTCAGACGCACGGTACGTCTATTATTCCCGTTTCTGTGGTGATATAAGTTAAATATTAGTTAAATATATTTGTTTTAATATTATGTTACCTTTTCGTCTATACCAGGAAGGATTTTTGAATATAAAAATATTTTTTATTTAGTTGTACGAAACCTGGTGGGACGAGGAAACCTGCACACGTATGAGATGCGTTGTTCCCGAGGCGATGGTGGGAATTCTGCAAAAGGAAACTGACGACTGGGATGGAATCAAGCAATCTCTTGACTACCGGTAAAGCGACAAAAATATCAAACTTTTATTGTTTGTGTCTTCAGGATTTTTCATTGTTTAGCTGTAAAATCTAACATCAAAAATGAGGGTTTTATACTCGTACTCCTCTATGTTTTTTTGGCCAAAGCGAGTTATTCATGAATTATTGTATTTCCTTTGTTTTAGTGATCTAATGGATAAATCTGGAAAGGCTAGAGTAATCTACAGCGAGTGCCAGCAAGACCCGAGTCTCTGCCCAGTGGCACGTGACATCGGATGCCCCGATCCAATTCCATGCAAGGAATGCCAGACCACCACCCCTGGAAAAGATGAATGCGGCTGCGACATCAATATTTGCGGTAAATTAAAACACTATACGAAGATGCTGGAACTAAGTACAAAACCTTGAGGCATTCTCTTTTTTTAGTTGACTACGTCTGCCCACCAGCACCTTTCAACAGAACATCTTGTCCACCACCAAAGTCTAAACTCGTTGAAGTGTCGCTTAACGGTAAGAATCCCTGAAAACATGAGGACGTATATTTTGCAATAAACTGCGTTTTTAACACCCTTAGGACTCCACGACTACTTCCCCTGCTGCCCTGTGGGTAACGTGTGCGAGTGTCCCGATGGTTGCTATGACGGAAGCAACACTCTTCGTGCCGTCGGCGAACAATGGGAAGAAGATGTCCAGGTTGACTGCGGAAACAAGAGAAGGTTTACTATTTGTGATATAACCTTTTGAACTATTGTGAATTGGTAGAATGGCCGAAAAAAGAATTTACTTTTTTAAGTAATACTGAAAGTGTGTGATTTCAGATCTAAAATCGACATACATTTTCTTCAAACTGAATAAATAATTATATGTTACGTTTTTGTTTTGTCCTTCCATAAAATTTCAGAAATATCGCCTGACACAAACGCACTTGAACAAAAAAATTTTCAATGATGCTTTTCTGTTAGATACACATGTCGTGCCTCGAAGGAGGGAGATCCAAGCGAATGTCCACAGGTGGAAGAAATCCCCTGCATCTCCCCGGATCCCTGCCCCAACTGCTTCGATTCGGTAGAGAGGATTGACGACTACTGCTGCTTGCAACTCGACTGCGGTAGGTTCACATTCCTGTTGGAAAATTACATTGACTTCTTGTTGGTGTTTACACGTGGAGTCTGTAATCTGTTTTTATTGCAGTTCCTGTACCAGAACCAACGGAATGTGTTGAACCAGCACAAAACCAGAAAATTGTGTCCGTGGCAACGGCTGACGAGTGCTTCCCCCAGAAGAATTGCTGCGGTAAGATTTCTATTAATTAAATTTCTAACGACTTGTATTTGCATCATTGCAACACGCTTTTGGATTAATATGGTGGTGATGAACATCCCACACAAATAAAAGTATCAACATCATTGTAGTACTCGAGAGAGTAAGGAGTATGTACTATAAATCTGTATTAAAAAGGCGTTCCTATCTCTTACACGACCTTACCTTTTCTTTACAGTTTGCGACACTTCTTGTCTTTACAAGGGAATTAGGCGCAAGGTATGAAACATATGCTAAGTACAATGTGAATGGTACTTCCTGTAAACATTAGGTTGTATATAGCCTACCTTACAACCCAATATAATGCACAACCTCTTGTCCTCATGTAATGCTGCTTAGCTAATACAACGTTTGGACAGAAACATTCTCAATCCCTATGTTCAAAACTTTACTTCTATCTCATAGCTTTACGAAACTTGGTGGGATGAGGAGACTTGCACACGTATGAGATGCATCGTTCCTGACGTCACTGTTGACATGATACAAAAGGAAACAGACGACTGGGAAGGAATCAAAGATGAACTTAACTTCCGGTATAGTTGCTTCGGTGCATTTAAATAAGAACCTTTCAGACAACTTTTTTGAAACAAAATTTAACATTCTTTGTGACATTGCCTTTATCCTCGCGACATTAATAGGTTTATTTTGTTCTGAAGAAGAAACAGGCTTTAAATCAATGTTAGCTTGTTTGTTATGGTGTGTCTTTGATGTATTGCAGTGATATGTTGGAGAGCTCTGGCGTGGCGAGGCAAATCTACAAAGAATGCCAGCAAGACCCAAGCATGTGCCCAGTGGCACGCGACATTGGATGTCCCGATCCAATTCCATGCAAGGAATGCCAGACGACCACACCAGGAAAGGACAAATGTGGATGTGACATTAACATCTGTGGTACGTGCTTTATTGTGGCTACAGTTGCATAGTACAAACCAACTAGCACTAAATATCCAAAGATCATACAATGTTTTGATTTGGTCCAGAGATCTTACGTAACTTTGTAGATGGAGCAAACTTTCAGAATACCGAATTGAGTGTAAACCGCCTTAGGTTGGCATTTATTTCTGATTTGATAGTTGTATGACTTCCGAAAGTGCGGTGGAACGCATTCGTGCAATTATAATACCTTACAGATGTTAAATTTCATTACCAGTAGCTAATTCCTGTTGTATTATAGAGGACTACGTCTGCCCACCAGCACCTTTCAACAGAACATCTTGCCCACCACCCAAATCCAAACTTGTTGAAGTGTCGCTTAAAGGTAAGATTTACTGGGGCTCAATAAAAATCATATTGGCTCAGTGGACATTACAGCGACCTGGGTTACGTTTTAGGGCTCCACGACTACTTCCCCTGCTGCCCTGTGGGTAACGTGTGCGAATGTCCAGATGGTTGCTATGACAGCAGCAACACTCTTCGTGCCGTCGGCGAAAATTGGGAAGAAGATGTTCAGGATGACTGCGGCAACAAGAGAAGGTTTGTTATTTGTCAACAAACAGACAGTTTTGAACGAGTAAATCTTTTCACTCAGATACACTTGTCGCGTTGCCACGACGGAAGATCCTCACGAATGCCCTCAAGTTGAGGAAATTCCCTGTGTTGTACCAGCTCCATGCCCCAAGTGTTTCGACACTGTAAGCAGTAAGGACGACTACTGTTGCGAACAACTCGACTGCGGTAAGGATATGAATTTGTAGCAGCTCCTAATAGACTATGTTTAACTTGCCAATTTAAAACCCAAACGTCTACGTTTTGTTACAGGCTATTTTTATAAAAAAAGCCATTGGCTCTGACGACTCTAATGATATCTAAGTTTAACGAAGTACGTCAGTGCAAGTGAAATGCAACATTTTTTTCGTTTACGTTTTAAAGTGCCCATACCCGACCCAGTGGAATGCACTACTCCAGCAGCCAACCAGAAGATTGTTACCTTGGCAACTCAGGACGAATGCTTCCCGAGCAAGAACTGCTGTGGTACGTAATATAAACGTTTTTGTTGAAAGCTACTATGCAAACGAGAGTATCAATTTGTGTTTATTTGCGTTTGCAGTTTGCGACACGTCGTGTCTCTACAAAGGAATCAGGCGAAAGGTAAATCAGGCGAAAGCCATTTTTTGTGAGTTATTTAACATTATACGTCTACGGGTTGGTTCTTAAAATCCGCCATGTTTGTCGGAAAACTGCACTTTTGTAAGGTCTGGTAATAGATCCAGTCATATGTTCTGTGCAGTTGTACGAAACTTGGTGGGATGAGGAGACTTGTACACGTATGAGATGCATCGTACCCGAAGCCATGGTGGGTATGCTGGAATTGAAGACTGAAGACTGGGACGCAATTAAGGAGAACCTGAACTACCGGTAGATAAGGCTAATTTTCATATAATTTGACATAACTTTATTGAGTTTTCGCTACAGCGAGGTGTTGGAAAGCTCTGGCGTGGCAACGAAAATCTACGACGAGTGCCAGCAAGACCCGAGCATGTGCCCAGTAGCACGTGACGTCGGGTGTCCCGATCCAATTCCGTGCAAGGAATGTCAGACGACCACCCCTGGAAAAGATGAATGTGGCTGTGACATCAACATATGTAGTAAGTGGCATCTCTAAGCACCAACTTTGCTCCTTCAGGATATTTTACCTTTACTATAAAATGTTCTATTTCTTATTACAGATGACTATGTATGTCCACCAGCGCCATACAACGTAACGTCCTGTCCACCACCCAAGTCCGATCTTATTGAAATTTCGCTGAGCGGTAAGAACCGAATGACCGCGTGTTTTGCATATACTTTTACATTTTTTCACTGAACTGCTTTCAATTCAGGCCTTCACGAGTACTTCCCCTGCTGCCCTGTGGGTTATGAGTGCAGATGTCCAACAGTGTGCTATGACAGCGACAACAACCCCCGCAAGATCGGCGAACAATGGGAGGAGAACGTTGAAGATGATTGCGGCAGCAAGCGCAGGTAATTTTCATAAAACTGCAAACCATTTCAACTGTTTCAATTTAACCTGTGTCAAGCTTTTGTAATAGAAGAAAAATGCGTGCTAGGGCATCATGGTGTAAGTTTCGTTTTGCCAACCTGTTTATTGCTATCCAGATACACTTGTCGCAACGCAGTGGAAGGTGATCCCAGTGAGTGTCCCCAAGTGGAGGAAATACCTTGTGTTGCCCCGACTCCCTGCCCCAACTGCCACGTGACCCTCAGCAGCAAGGACGAATACTGCTGCACACAATACGAGTGTGGTAAGCTTTAATTATATATATATATATATATTTTTTTTTTGAGGGCCAATTATTCATCGATTTACCTTAAAAATAGCTTGAATTTAGATGATTTAATTAGTGTATAGGTAAAACGGACTTAAAAAAGCCTGACCGGACTTCTAACCCGAATGTTGTTGCTCACAGTACCGATGCAGTGCAACGTGACCACCCAGGATGACTGCGAGAAGAAGTACTTCCCATTCACCGTGATGAAGACCGACGCAGTAAAGACCAAGAACGAATGCTGTCCAAGCTATTGTGATTGCCCTACAGTCTGTGTTGACGATGTTGACATGACTCAACACGAAAGTAGGTCTAAAAAAGTAGTCTGTAGGTTAAAGTAATGTGTCGTGCTCCCATATTAAAGTGCGAAAAATAGAGTTATATGACATCTTGCGAAAAGTTTCCTATTACTTGGATCAGGTTCTTATAACAAAAAGAGCAAGGAAATGCGAATTCTCCCATTAAAGTGTGAGGCCTCCATTATTCTTGAGCCTGTATTGGTGCAGGAAACGAAAGGTGGATGCATCCCAAATCTGAGTGCTGGTACCGCCGCTGCTTGGTAGACAGAGATGCTATCATCAACCAAGGTTGCCCATACATGGTCAACGAAACTGTATGCGTGGTTCCGGATGAGTGTGATACGTGCTTCCACGCTGTGGACACAATTGACGGATGTGGATGCACAGTTAGAAAATGCGGTGGGTGCCTTTAATCATCAGTTGTCATTTTCTTCGTGTGAATTAACACACAATTTAGGTTTTAAAGCACAGTTTACTGAAACTTCGAATGACATTTTTTACCAATAAACTACATAGTTTTGTATGTGAACATTATTCCTTTTTTTAAACGGCACATTTCTTGGAAGAAGGGTGGTTTTAAATCATACAAAACATACACACGTGTCTCTAAATGTACTTCTTCTGTTTCCAATAGAACCGAACCCATGTCCGCGCCCGAACTGCACCGACGAATGCAAGGAAATCGTCGACACCGGACTCAAGGACGACTGCGGTTGTCCCAAACTTGAATGCAGTAAGTTAGTCTATCCAAGCTAAACGCTAACCTGCAGAAAAAAAACAGACATTGCTGCTTCCAGGGCTTCAGAAAGAGATTTTTAATTTTTAATCATTGTGAAACATTAACTTTTTCAAGAACGCAAGGAGTGCCTGAGGACCAACCTAACTTGTGATGACCCCGAGATGGATGTTTACAAGTATATGGATCACTCGCTCAACGTTTGCTGTCCGCAATACGGCTGTCGTAAGTTTTCCCACCAGACAGTAAAGAAAACTACGCCTTGGTGTGTTTTAGTAACTACACAAAGACGAACAGTTTGGAAAAAAATAGGGCGTTGTGACAAAATTTAGTTTTTATACAGATTTGGGAACAAAAATAAATGATTTCTTCTCATGTAGGCTGCAACTTCAGTCGTTGTGAGGATGCCATGTGCGCGGATGGAGAGGTTGCTGTTCGTAACCTGACCGACCAAAGATGTTGTTGTCCTAAATACGATTGTGTTGACAAGCCACCATCAACTGATTACTGCATGATTGGAAACGAGAAGAAAACAGTACGTTTTTTTGTTCAGGAATAATGCATGTCACAAGTAAACCACAGTAAAATAACTAATTTTTGTGAAGCAGCATATATATTTGCAAGTCCAATATACAGAATCGTATAGAAATAAGGAGTTAACCGCTTTGCATTCTAACAGATTGGCGAGAAATGGGTGAACAAAGACAACGCATGTGAGATGATGCAATGCACTTACCTCAACCCTCATTCCAGAGACAAGACAAAGATCGATATCTTCCCGAGGTACACGTGCTCAGCAACTTCTGCAACCAGGAATAGGAGGGCAATCTGTGCCAATAACGAACCTTCCTACACGGCCAAGACCAAGAACGGTTGCTGTGAGGAGTCGGTCTGCCCATGTAAGTTGGTTTATTTAAACATTCGAATGTTTATATCGTTTTAATTGGGAATTTTTGAGCTCACAATACTTAAAAATGAAGGTTTTAGGTCAATGCAAACTTGCAAATTAAACAGTAGTTTTGATAAATTGAAGCATCACTATCAATTTATGGTTTTTGGCACTATGCCTTTTTATCATTGCTGAAAGCTAATATGAGTGAATTTCTTCTCAAATAAAACAGGCACATGTGAACTGTTCGGAGATCCTCATTTCCGCACTTTCGACGGCCTCAACTACGACTTCCAAGGCAAGTGCACTTACACTCTGATGAAAGAATTCAAGTTCAACGAAACTGAAATCCTCGTCGACAACGAGCTTTGTCGCTGGTGGAGCGCCAGGGATAAAGACCTCTCCTGCATGAAGACACTTGTCGTTCTTCACAAGGGCAACAATTACACTTTCACTTCCGGACAAAAGGTGGGTGCTCTGTTGTGATGAGTTTGATAACTTCAGTAGGCGAATTGATGGTACAAAGCATGTTATATTTTAATAATTAATCTTACCTAGAACATGTTGTTTTACAGCCAACTAACACTTTCTAGCCTATTGTAGAGCGTTTGTACAGTTATTTCATTATTAATTATCATTTATAGTTCTTCTTCAACAACCAACGAATTACCCTGCTTGATGCCTGGCAACCGGAGGGTAGTGATGTGAGAGTAGAGTCCTTCAGTTTCCTCACCTTGGAAATGCATATCATGTCGCTCGGAATAGATATTGTGTTCGAATCGTACGTTGCCTACCAGTCTCTCATGCTCAAGATTCCTTATGAGACATACGAGGGTCAGATGGAGGGTCTCTGTGGTAAGTTATTCTGTTGACCCAATATGTTTTACAGTAGCCGAAATTTAAGCCAGAACAAAAGCAACTTTGTGCGACTAATTGCAATTTCTTTTCGGAGCCTGGTGTTTTTCCTGCAAAAAATTAGGATTAGACCCCGTTTTGTTTTAACCAAATGGTTCCTTAAAACCAAGCAAACTTGTATCTGTTGGTCCGGTTATATGCATGTTCTCAACACTTTGCATGAACCTTTTGGTTGGACATGTACATTTCTCCAGGAACGTGTAACAACGACCAGTCGGACGATTTGCGAGGAAAGAGCAAGATCCTATACGACGCTTCCATCGTCGCCGATGTAGACAAGTTCGGCGATTCTTGGTTGAAGGCCGTGAAGGACTTCGATCACGCACAGTGTTACCCAGTGGAGCCAGAGTGTCCCCAGGAACCAGTGTACCCCGACTGCGCCAGCGAGTTGCCACCGGACAAGTGCATCAATTGCGAGAACCAATGTCATCTTTCTCACTCCAAGTGTCAGGGCTGCGAGCAAGATCCTTGCGCGGTTAGTGGTGACAAATGTCCTTAGTAATGAAATGAAAGTTTGTATCTTGCAGTTGGAGTTGTCTTAACAACAACAAAAGTAAAAGTATTACAAACCTTATTGATAATTGTTTCAGACCATGACCGACAGCGATGCTTTTTCGGAATGCAGACAACTGGTCGATCCAGAGGGCTATGTACCACAGTGTGAATTTGATCTTGCGCTTATCACCAACGATACAGCACAGAAATGCGATCCTTGCAACTCTCCAGCTGTCGTCCAGTTTGCAACTAAATGTGAAATCGTTGGCCTGTGTGCTTTGTGGAGATCCTCCCTGGGCTGTGATGGTAAGATTTTGAAAACGGTGCAGCAAGAATACTGAAGTTTGATTCGAATTATCGCTTATATGTATCTTAGTACCACAATGCCCCGAGAACCAGGTCTTCCAGGAGTGCGTGCCGAACGCTCTTAAGTACAGGTCATGCGACAACTTGACCGTATTGTACGACGACGGTATTCGCGTGGAAGGATGCTTCTGCCCAGAAGGACAAGTTCGTGAATCTGCCACCTCAAAGAAATGCATTCCAACCAAATGTAAGTCGGTTTGTTTCGAAAATGACAGAACCAAATCGAGGCATAGGTTTCTGAAATAGTTTGTTCCTTCGAGGTGTTTTTTTTGTAAATGTAAATACAGTATAGTTTAAGGTTACTCGTTGACAATGCGACTTTTGTAGTATAATTGACTTTAAACCTTCTTCGAGAAAGGATCGTGCCGTATATTTTAATTCCATCTTTTCAATTGAGTTTGCTTTGCTTGCAGGTTGCTTCGCTTGCCAAGAAGCCCCAATGTGCGAAGATGGCACGGAAGCAGTTTCACAGGATGAAGACGAATGTGGTTGCCCGGTGTACTACTGCCAAGGTATAAAAAAGTAAACCATGGTCATATTCCACTTTAACACAATTATTCACCCAAGCAGCGCGTATTGAAAAAAAAAACTATGCAATTCAACACAATATAACTTATATCAGGCACTGGTGGTTCCTCCAGTGAAGGCTGTGCGCCAATATCGTCAGAAGTGAGAATTGGACAGCGCAATGACGCAAATCAAATGTGCACGTCATCCGCCAACGTACAGCTATGCGGTGGATCTTGCTCGTAAGTAAACCTTGTCGTACGTTCCATACCCATGTCGTGTCACTATTGAACATAACATATTACACAAAACATATAATCGCCCAGTAATGATTTCAACATAATTACGTGGAAAACATACTTGAAAACCAATGACACAGATATCCAGGGCAGGCAAGATAATTCTCATGTGAATACTGTTTCCCCGAACCGAAAGTTATACGTGTTGTTTAATAAATTGATCACTACATCATTAACACTCTGCAAGGCATTTTCTCTGACTTCTTCCCAACATTTTCTTATTAGGTCGCAATTCTCGCTGACAAGGAGATCAGAATTCACCGAGTCTTGCACCTCGTGCAAACCAACAAGCACAGAGACGAAGACCATTACGTTGGGTTGTATGGGTGGCGACTCCATGGATTTCGAATACGAAAGCCATCTTGCTTGCTCGTGCCAGACAACACCATGTGAATAAATCTCTTATCTTTACCATATGATGCCTCACACCGACGACCGACCGGAACACTTGAAACACGACCATGATTTTTGCCTGCGTCAACGTAGCACTTTTTTTTACTGGAATAATTAACCCGAAACAGTCAAGATTAGTCCACGAACATTTCTGGTTTTCACTATAAAATGTAACACAAGTTTGATTTTATAAGGTTTCTTGCAGTCGTCATTGGAAAAAAATTCTGGAATGCTACCTGTCGCTTTGTTTTACTTTTTGCTTCAATTCGGCCCCCACGCTTCGCTATCACCGCGGTTTTGGCTTTTGCCGAAATTTTATACTAACGACTAAAATTATTTACTAACAGCTTTTAGATTTATAACTTTAACAAGTGCTTGTGCAATAAGATAACGTTCTGTTTGATCGCTTTGCCTCCAAAATACACGCAACATAAAAAGCATCATCATGACTGAGTCTAAAGCAAGAAACCATAACAGAGTGGAAAATGCTGAGGCTTGTAAATCTATGACAAAGGCATCTAACGAGAGGCACAGGTGCACGCAGAAAAAAACGATAAAAAACAGGAAAATTAGTGGAGTAAAAATGTCCTATAAAAACAGTTGCTTGAATATAACCCTATTGCCAGTATTAGGCTTTTGGAAAATCGCCACTGTTAAAAAACACAATCCTTATTTCCAACTTAAATAAGTTATTTCAAATTAAACATTACAGTAAAACTACAAAATAATGTTCAAAACACCTCCTGTGTACGTATTAAACATGTTATCAACATACGACTTTTTTTAGACCTTGTCCTTTTGACCAAATTAGGCTCCGCGTCAAAAAAGGGACCCAGTCCTCACATTATTTTTTCAGAAAATTGTGATGCCCAAACAAATCCCACAAGCCGTGATCATTTGTTTCGTCTGCGCCAATTAACTTCCCCGCCCCAATATTTTATCTGCAGACAAAACATTACAAATATCACATTAAAATTTTTAAACCTGTTCGATATTGTCTGTCCACTCATTCGCATATCCCATGATCTTGCTTAAGAAGTACATTTATTTTTTTAAAGGTATATGTGTACATTCTAATGGTGTGTAAGTGTTTACCTACTAAATTGCGGTAGACTAACTGTGGCTTCGATGGCACTAACGCGTGAGTCTCAATAATTGTTGATCCAAAATCTGTCGATCTGTCTCTCTGTCGGTTTCACCGGTTGTAGCAAACGGTTGAATTCGAATAAACAGTCTATCATCAGGCTGTGTGAATAAATCCGAAGCAGGAATAGCTTGTAGAGTCAGTAATAATAGCAGTGATAGAAAGATAGAACGATGATTCCGAATAGAGTAGAGCCGAATGCAAAGAGCCCAATTGACAGGCGCACATGACTGTTTATACTTGGACTATCGGAAGCTTATTGGTTGGTTTAGTCACGTGCCGTTATACATCACTTGGTTAATATAATACAAGAACAAAAATGTGGTGTGACATAAGCATAGGAAAACATTTTATGTGGTAAACAGGATGTTGAATGAATAGCTTTACTCGAGAACATTCGATGCATAAATTATTTCACATTTTGAGGTTATGTTTACACTTGAGTCGGAAGTTGCAAAATATCCAATGCATCTGGAAACGGGCTTGCAAATGCTTGTACATGCGAAATGGATAATGCAATACTTGTGCAATGCTGCACACAAAACATTACGCAATAAGTACTGGTTTCTCTGAGGTATGTTACAGGTACAAACCATGTAATTGTTAATTACATCAAATACAGTGCAAATGCACCAGAGGTTTTTCACTTAGGATGATTTTCTTCAACAGTAAATAGGCGAAGTTTTTGAGTTCATGTTTCCATTTACATATCTAATCCCATTTACATAAACTTCAGATCGCATGTGTATGGAAATTGACCGAAAATTTTACTCATTGTTACGTAAAAATGTTTTTATCATTGTACTGGGCCATAGCAACCACTTCCGACACCCCATCCTATCACTATCATCGAGTAATCTGACAAGCAACAATGGCGAGATTGTGTTCAACACTTTCGGCGAGGTAAGCGTTCGCAAGGTAAGTTGCTTGGATTCTCCATCAGCGCCCAACGTCTCCGTGAGGGAATGCTCACAAAATATTATGGTGTTATATCTGTCACGCTATTTCAAGATTGTCAGACTCATGAAAGTAGTGGTAAGATGTATCAACTAACAAACAAAACAGGATTTATTGTACTTTGCAAAAAACATTTATTGTACAATTTAAAACCTTATTTAACTGTGAAATTTGTTTTCCGTCTGTATGTTAAAGTAAAGTTTTTCAAACAGAACTTAATTTGCCTTCAATGTTGAAAAGGCTTCTTCTCTTCAAAATGATGCACCATAATGTTGAAGAATTTGTGCAAAATTAAATTTAACCTTGCCGGAAACCGCGTTCTGTTTAACCGCAGACTTTTATTTCTAAATTCTAAACGTTGTCATGCAAAATTCGCCAGATTTGTTTCGTACAATCCCATTTTCGAGTATAAATCCCAACGACAATGCACGATTCCAAGCAGCGTTATACTCGAATTTGGCTTGACATTTAATGCGGGATTCCTGACTCGACAACCCTTATGATTTTGGCTATGCCGTTTTTACTTTTGCATGTTTATTGTTAATGTGCGTTCAAGTTCTTTTGTGCAAAATGATAATAATTCGCTTGTGGCGGATGCCACCCTTGAATTCACTGAAGCGTGATAAGTTTTGCTTTTAGTGTTGCCTTTTTCTGCGCGTCTCGAAACAATTAAGCGTTTTCTGGCAACGACGCGCATTCAGAAAAATACACGTTACGAAGCACCCGCTTTAATTGGTGACCCCTGACGTTTGAGGATATGGAAGAAACTCCTGCCATGCACGCAGTTGCTATGAAACTGCCAACGTTTTGGACACAGCAACCAAGAATATGGTTTCAGCAAGCCGAAGCCCAGTTTGCGCTACGAAGCATTTCTGCTGATGAAACGAAATATTTTTACGTTGTTTCGTCCCTGGATCAAGCAAGCGCCGGTAGACTATTGGATTTATTGGAAAACCCACCGGATCACGATAAGTACAATTACCTAAAGCAACGTTTGATAAACACTTACGACTGCTCAGATTATGAAAGAGCGCATAAACTGTTACATACATCTGAACTTGGAGACCGATCTCCAGCAGAATTAATGGATGAGATGCTGTCATTGTTAGGCCGTCATAAGCCGTGTTTCCTTTTTCGATATATCTTTCTGCAAAGGATGCCCGAAGAAATACGAATTATACTCGCAAAAGAAGATTTTGACGACCCACGTGTTTTTGCACGACGTGCTACCACTCTTTGGCAGGCAAGAAGCGAGGAGCGCCACGCGTTCACGGCTGTCGCAAAGGTAGACAAGCGCAACATGCTCGCGGCGTCTCCACGTGCATCGACACGCACTGCAGCAAATCAGAGACTTTGTTTTTACCATCAGCGCTTTGGTGAAAAGGCAAAGAAATGTCAACCTCCCTGCAGTTTCCAGGGAAACTCGTCAGCCGGCCGTTGTTAGTTACTTCATCGGCCGGCAAAGCTCATAACCTCTTTCACATTTGGGATCAAACCACTCGTCGTTATTTCTTAGTTGATACAGGCGCCGAGGTAAGCGTTTTTCCGGCATCACGTCTTGCTCGTCAACAGCAAGCTAAAGGAATCAAGTTAATTGCAGCTAACGGCAGCAGGATTAATACTTTTGGGGAAAAGGTACTCAACTTGGAACTCTCAGCTGGCAAATTTCGTTGGAAATTCATACTTGCCGCTGTATCGCAACCTCTTCTGGGAGCCGACTTTCTGCGTGCACATTCCTTGCTGGTAGACCTACGCCACAGTTGCCTTGTTCATTCAACATCATTCGCCAGCATTCCTATAAAGGCCACAAATGACAAATCGTCGCGCATTTGCAAATTGACCACATCCACTGAAGATTTTACAAGACTTCTCTCACGATTTCCGTCTTTAACTGCACCGAAGTTTTCCAGCATTGTACCCAGACACAAGGTCCAGCATCACATTTGCACAACTGGACCACCGGTTCATGCAAAGGCACGTCGTTTATCCCCCGAAAAGCTTACCGCACTGCCGTATCCAACTTACAAATTGAGGAAGTTGTGATGGACACCTCACAGGTGAGACTTTTATGTGATGTGTCCACTGGTGTTTGCCGACCAATCATCCCGCAATCATGGCAAAGAAAGGTGTTCGACGCTATTCATGGTCTAGCCCATCCATCAATCAGAACAACACGCAAAATGATTTCGTCAAGGTTTGTGTGGCATGGTTTGAACAAGCAAGTTACAGAGTGGGCTCGGCAATGCTTGCAATGCCAACGTGCAAAGATCCAAACACCACTGCACTACAGCGTTCCACCCACAGGCTAACGGATTGGTGGAGCGATTTCACCGTCAACTCAAAAGCAGCCTGATGGCTAGATCGGCTAATCCAAATTGGATTGACGAGCTGCCCTGGGTTCTGCTCGGCATACGTAACATGCCAAAAGAAGATCTCACCACGTCAAGCGCGGAACTCGTTTACGGCTCAACCATTTCCCAACCTGGGGATTTTCCTGCTGCTGCAGACACGTCTATCAAGTATTCCGAGTTTGTACAAACTCTTCGTCGCGCGATTCAAACATTATTACCACAGCCCATGTCGCGCCATTGTCGAACTCGTGTATTTGTGCCACCTTCGTTACGCAATTGCACCTATGTTTTTGTGCGTAAAGATGGATATCGCCCCCCACTTTCGCCACCGTATGATGGTCCTTTTGAAGTGTGTGCTCGTCACGAAAAGTATTTTGTGATAAACATTTCAGGTGTTGAACATTCCATTTCGATTGATCGCCTTAAACCTGCTATTGTTGACTGCTCCAAACCGGTACCTGTTGGGCAAGCTCGTAAAAGAGGGCGACCAAAAAAAACAACATCCCGCTTCTGGGGGGGAGTAATGTGGCGGATGCCACCCTTGAATTCACTGAAGCGTGATAAGTTTTGCTTTTAGTGTTGCCTTTTTCTGCGCGTCTCGAAACAATTAAGCGTTTTCTGGCAACGACGCGCATTCAGAAAAATACACGTTACGAAGCACCCGCTTTACGCTCAATATTCGGATTTGAGTGAATATTAAAATATTTGGCGAATCCCAGAGCTACAGACCACCCAAATAGCATTGGGCAAAAAACATGATATTTTGCTGGGCATGTATATATAGGCGGTTAGTCAGGTATTTGATGTAACAGTTATGTAGATATATAGCAGCGATCCTCAATTTCTTTTCAATTACGTCACACTTATAAAATTAAACTCAGCGACACACCCCAACCAAAAGTTTTGTGTAACAAATGAAGTAGCCATATTACCGTCCGGGCATTGATTTTTTATTAGTCCTTACGAATTGTCAAACTGCGGTAAAGCCAAAAGTTACCAAAATCGTTTTTTCATACATCCTGCATTTCTTCCTCCCGCACCATCAATTTCTTCCTCCCACACCGCCAATTTCTTCCTCTCGCACCATCAATTTCTTCCTCTCGCACCATCAATTTCTTCCTCTCACACCATCAATTTCTTCCTCTCGCACCATCAATTTCTTACTCTCGCACCATCAATTTCTTACTCTCGCACCATCAATTTCTTCCTCCCACACCATCAATTTCTTACTCTCGCACCATCAATTTCTTACTCTCGCACCATCAATTTCTTCCTCCCACACCATCAATTTCTTACTCTCGCACCATCAATTTCTTACTCTCGCACCATCAATTTCTTACTCTCGCACCATCAATTTCTTCCTCCCGCACCATCAATTTCTTACTCTCGCACCATCAATTTCTTACTTCCACACCATCAATTTCTTCCTCCCACACCATCAATTTCTTACTCTCGCACCATCAATTTCTTACTCTCGCACCATCAATTTCTTACTCTCGCACCATCAATTTCTTCCTCCCACACCATCAATTTCTTACTCTCGCACCATCAATTTCTTACTCTCGCACCATCAATTTCTTACTCTCGCACCATCAATTTCTTCCTCCCGCACCATCAATTTCTTACTCTCGCACCATCAATTTCTTACTCTCGCACCATCAATTTCTTCCTCCCACACCATCAATTTCTTACTCTCGCACCATCAATTTCTTACTCTCGCACCATCAATTTCTTCCTCCCACACCATCAATTTCTTCCTCCCACACCATCAATTTCTTACTCTCGCACCATCAATTTCTTACTCTCGCACCATCAATTTCTTCCTCCCACACCATCAATTTCTTACTCTCGCACCATCAATTTCTTACTCTCGCACCATCAATTTCTTCCTCTCGCACCATCAATTTCTTACTCCCACACCATCAATTTCTTCCTCCAGCACCATCACTTTCTTCCATCAATTCTGCAACATCACCTTCTTACTATCAAAACGTTTCCATGGAACCATGCACACTCGAAGGGATATAAAGTTTGCAAACTGAATTTCAAGCTTATAAAGGCGAAACTCAACTAAACAAGAACCAACCCAAACAGGTGATGAATGCATTTAGATTCCTTAACAAACTAAGAATGGTTGTTCCTCATCTAAGACATCGCAAGTTCAAAAATACACAAACATTTACCCTCTCAACACTGTGTATATCGATAATGACAAGTGGCACAAAATATTCACAATCAGCAACCAGTTGCAGCTAATAAAACAATTGTCAGCATTTGCAAAGTTTAAAGTTAAGTTTTTAACAAGACACAAACCCTACTCCAACCAATTTCTGACCATGGGAAGTTACTTCAATTAAGTGCCGGACAGTAACAAAGGTTTTTAAAACATTATTAAAATAACAAAAAAGGCTGGGATATTAGTATTTATAAATATCAACTTTTTGGCTAAGAGAGCCTTTTTCTATTGACAATATGTCTGGATCAGTAAATGAATGTTAAGATAAGTTTACATTTGATGCAACGTCAAAGAAGAAAGATTTTTGAAAGCGGCTACAGCAAAATGATTAAATTATTACTGCAGAGAGTTTGGCATTACTCAAAGTTTGTTTTATCTTGCCAACAATAAACTGCACTTGTTCATCCATGATAACGTACAAAGTACACAGGGCGAGGTTTATGCACAAGACGTGTGAGAGGGGTTTTGAGGGGGTGTTTTTTACTTTTATTGGTGATTTTTTGAAGATGGCAGAATATATATTCCTCTTCCCATAGTTTGTATTCCATGAGTTGGTTGCACTGAATGTTTCCAACATCATGGCATCATATTTACAAGTAAACGTTCAGCGACACGATAAGTTCATATTCGTCTTAAACATGCACTGATTTCATCGCCATTATTTTCCAATTTCATCTCATACGATGGTTGATACTTTGGACGACAAAAACGCACTCAAATGTTTCCTCCAATACGATAAAAAGCAAAATAAATTGGGGAAGTCACTAATAGCAAGAGAAATCACCGCATCATTGTAATGTCAAAAATTATTCTACCCAAGTTAATCTCCAGCGTTCCAACACTCACACATGTGTCCATGTGTTGGATGACGTGTGACGTGGACGACAAGTACGATCAACTTACCACGTGACTCATACCATGGTACATAAAATTAATACACCCAAAATGCGACCGAAAAGCGTGATCAGGCATTAATAGAAGCAAGCAAACCACAAAACAGAGTGCGTTGCACATGTATTGTTATTCTTTGGTTTAGACAGCTTAGATCTGGTGTGAAAGGTGTTACTTTGTCACACTTGTGAGATTTTTGCAAAGAAACATGTCATTTGAAATATCAATTTTGTCATCGATTTGATCTGTCAATGCAAATTAAGTAGGATTCTACAAATATAAGGTACGCGTGTCGAAACAAGATTTGTTTTGAAAATTCTATATGTCAGGGAAAACACGTCATATTTTACAAAAACTGAATACAAGGTTTATTTATAAAGTGGTATCTACTTCTGTCACATGTAAGTTTTCTCAGCAGTTTCGGGGCGTTGGAGTAAATGAGGGGATTTAGAGAGCTGTTAATGGGGAGCAGGATGATTGCTGACACAGCGTATATCTCTGGAGGCATAGGGAATCCACTAGTGATGTGTTGCGCCGGATCCGGGTACCCCGACCCGGCCGGATATTGGCCAATTTTCAATACCCGGACCCGGCCGGATAATACACTTAATTTTACCGGATAGTTGGGAAAGCATTTTTGTCCTAAAAGCGGACAAACATTTCGCAAATTCCTCGTTTTTGGGACCCAGTCTGTGATATTCGCCGACTTAAGATTTTTCTGTTCTTTGTTATTAGGGTTTTTCGTGACGTGTTATACTGTATTAATAAATGCCCACGTTTATTTGTTCCACTCATGACAAGCTAACCTTAACATAGCATTCTGTTTGGCAATCAAACATTTTTGCCATACCGATAAAATACACGAATCGGTGTTAACAAACTGCCGGATCCAAATTATCCGGCCGGATTTGATTAATAACTATCCGGATAATTTGGAACTGGGAACATCACTAGAATCCACCGAAGTTTACAAATGCCATGATGGAGATTGGAACCCAGCAGAGAAAATCGGTAATTATCAGTTGGAGGGTTTTCTTTTGCATTTCTGTCGAAATAAACACTCATAAAATAATATGTCTGCAAATACGAATGTGCTTACCTTTGTTTTGTATTGCAGTCCGCCCCTCTCTAGGTTTCTCATTCGTCTGCCTGGCACTGGCAGTTGTCTTCTTGTAAATCCAAAAATACGTAATTGCCACAAACATGAAAGCCAGGAAGTTGAGAGTAATAATAGCGATTGAATATCCCCATGCCTTGTCGTTGGTTGTTACATACAGTTTACTGATGCAAACACTGCTGCTGCTGTAATATCTACAAATCAACAATTTTGTAGCTGTAAAATCGAAAAATATGCGCGAAGAAAAACAAACCCCAAATATCCAGAAATATTAAATAGCTCAGTGTAATTGTAGTCATCAAGAATATTCAGAAAATCCATCCAGGAATAAGCATCATTCACTCGCATGAGGGCAGTATTGAGTACTTGGTAGTCGTTACTTGTGAAGTTATGTTGGAAAGTTACAAATCGATCCATGAAGATATTCATGCCTGTACACATAACGTGAGTGTCATTCGATACTGGTTTCACTACAACGCTACGACAATATCTTACTAGAAAAGTCGACTTCAACATTGTCAAAAAACGGATTCTCATTCATCAAAGCTTTGCTTTCAAACAAACGTTGAAGTTGAGTTGTGAGTGGGATAAAAGTAATTGTAAACGAGAATGCCCAGGAGAGAATAATAGAAAGAATTACTGTTTTCAATTCCGGTTTCCAGGAAGCAGTGAATGGCTGAAACACAAGAGAACATTAACGTGTATTCACTAAAATCAATATGTTTGCAAGCTTGGCGTGGTCTCAAATTCAGGGACAGGGAATGTAGGGGTCAGTTTGACTTTCATCGGACTGAAAATTGCTTCCTTTTTTTATTCTGTAGTTCCCGAATCAGAAAAAAATGCGTCGTTTCAACAATGTTGGAGCAGGATAAGCTTGCATACAACATAAACTTTTGGAAAGGGCCTTCAACCTTTCAATGAACTTGGCAACAGCTGGTTTAACCAAAAACATTTGTTTCACTCACGTTTTTCACAGCATACAGTCGGAATATGGTCAACAGAACCATTGTAAATACCGATGTTTCGCTTGAAAGCAAAACCAAGACACCCATTGTGGTGCAACTTCCGCTTGATCTCCAAATAAGGTCATTGGCACAATAATTTCCGGAGTATCCGACACCAGCGGCGCCCTGCATGATCAGATAAACTCCCATGAGTAGATCGGAAACCGATAGATTTAAAACGAGCAGATGGTTTGTACAAAATGCAGCAGATTGTGATTCTGTCGTCGCCAACGTTCTACTTTCCATCATCAAAAAAAGTTGGAAAAAAGACACATGTTCTTATTGTGAAACGAACACAAAATAAACTAGGTTAATTTTACCAAATTTCCGGCAATGGCAAGCATCCCCATTATCCACACAATGGCTCGTAGAAATGGGTTTGCAATTAACTGGTATCGTGATGAAAATATGTTTTCGTTGATCGTTTCTTTGTTTGTTGGGCACTCGTCTGACCAATCAGAGCATTCGCGGGCTCCATTGAATTTCTACATGGAATAAAGCTGAGATAACTTAGTAATTAAGTTGGCCATATTGGCTTTCGTAAACAGCACATTTCAAACTTACTGTCTCGTATGTAATTGGTGAACAACGGAATTATGAATTTTCGACAAACCGCGGATTTCAAAATTTCATTTTTATATGCTCGTTAACTTTTGGGTACGTGGAAGGCATGTGGTGCGCTGATTGGCCAGGATAATGGCGGCAAAAATGATAATCGGTTGGAAAACTGACAGTTCTGTCTGGTGGCAAGTCGTTGCTTGTGCGGTGTAAAGAGTGTTACAAACTAATGCTGCTTGATATATGTTCTTTTAACATTGGGTGCTTCTAAAGCTTTATTCATATTAGCGTCATTTAATTTAAATATGGAAGTAGGTGTTAGTGTCTGAAAAATTACTGCGTTATTAATATGTATTTACCATTTCCTTCTTAACGAACAATGGATCTTTGTTTTCACAATAAAACCTTCCGTCATTTGAGCAGTTTATTTCGTCACTTTGATCATCACAGTTAATTTTGAGGTCACAAACATCCGATTGGTTGACTGAAATCTGTCACAGAAATCTGTGTAACACTTAAACCGTCTTTGTGGTTAACAGTGTGCGAAAGATTATATGAAGAGCATTATGACAAACAATACTGAACAACAACAATACCTATTTGCCTTCTATGTAGTTAAAATACAGTTTTTAAGTGATGACAAGAAATAACTTTACTTTGGCTCCATTTAATGCTGGACAGTAGAATCTTCCTTCCTTGGTGCATTTTTTTTTCTGGATATTCGTCACTTTCATCCTTGCAATCGATGAAACCGTCGCATACTTTGGACATCGGAATATTGAGAAGTCTGTCTGTAGAGCTGAATAGAGCAATCTCGCCTTCCATCGGACAATTGTTTGTTGTTAAAATTCCACCTCCACCCAACCTGTGTAAAACACGTCACATGATTCCTGGTTTATTTTTGTGCGAACGATTTATTGCTTATGCTGAAGCAATATTTTTCTTTGTTGTTATAAAGCGAATATTTTTTATTAGTTATTGTAAGGTTTATCAGGACTTCGTGGTTGACTGTTACAAGTTTTATCATTATGCGGCCTGTCGCAACCCATCACTTCCCAGTGCCGCGATCCTACGGCAGATCTGTGATGAGTTGTTAGTTTTTGACGTCAAACTTTAAAAGGTTACATGCCAACAAGTTGACAAATGTTCACCTTTTGACGATGTAAGCCCGAAATTTGTGGTGACGCATTTGATGTGGTTAGTGGTTTTAATCGAAAGAAAAAAAATGTTTTTATAACTTACTATTGAAACTTGCCACAATCTTTGGTTTTCCCAGATTGACAAAAACATTCGTCACTTTTATCAGGACAGTCGATGACATCATCACACACACTTGACCTTGAGATGATCATGGGATCGTTGATGCAATGGAAGCATAAACGATGATTAAATGTGTGAGAACTTCGAATGTCTCTGCAAGCAACACGGGTTAATAATGTGGAACCGGAAGGTTTTTCATCAAACCGCAACGGGTTACCTGACATCTCCATACTCCGAGGTGTAACACAAATCAGATTTATCGTCGCAATCAGCAATGCTGTCCCATAGAAACAACTGCGGAAGATTGCAATTCCCGCCATTCCGAACGCATTTGAATCCATGTCCATTATTCCAGCGTTGGAAAGCTGGACAGTCATTGCAAGGATCGCCATCACAAACAGTCGAACGTTTCCAACAAGCTGAACTCTGACACTGGAAGTGGGAGGGGCAGAGGTACTCACATGGGGAATTCCCAAGGCAATGAGCAAGCTTTTCGCAGATTTCATTTTTTGAGTTGCAGGAAATGTTGGTTTGATCCATTGTGTTGTAACAAACTCCATGATTGTCGAAACAATCACAAAGTTGCTTGGGACTAACCATAAATAATGGATAATTTGATAATTTGATAGAAAAAGACTATTTTCAAATATATTCACCCAAAATACTCTTTGCTGCCATTCCTGCATTGCTGAGGGACTTTTCCTTTACAACTGCATTCATCACTCACATCAGGGCAATCTATGACGTCATCACAAACACTTGACCTAGAGATGATCATGGGGTCATTTGTGCATTGGAAACATAACCGCTCGTTGAAGGATGAAGATTTATGAATATCTCTTCATTAGTTATACAAGAGAGTCGTTTGTCGTCGTGTAGTTTCTGATACATATATGTTAGGTTTACGAAACTTGACGCCATATATCCCGCTTGGGTGGATTGCGGGTAATAGGGGACCAAACCTGTCTTTTCAGCCATGTGCTAGGTTGATCATGTTCTTGTGGAAGCGTTATCGCAAGGCAGTTTCTCTAGACCAGTGTTTCCCAACCTGTGGGGACCTAAAGTTGGGTCGCCTGAAAGTTTTTCGGGGTTGCATGTTGCAAGTACAGCGAAAACTTACACATTAAGATTTCAAAATATCGGTGTTTTGCAGTTTTTTTAATTGAAGGTTACATGAACCGTGGTCGGGTAATGGGAATACCCGTCAAGAAAACATGGTAGTTTTAATGTTATCGGTCGTTCTAAAACCAAGTCTAGAACGCGTGGAAAAGACGTGTTCTATGTCCATAAAAGATACACAAGTCATTGGTGTACGTGTTGTTTTCTAAATGTTAGCTCCAAGTTGTACGTTTGAAATGTACCACGCAGTCCATCATTGACGTGTCTTCGAAACTGACAGCACAAGCTTTCACCCACCCACCCACTTTCGCTCGCTTACTCACACGGCACAGAGCTGTAGCACACTGTTAGGATGAAAATCCACATCAGATAGCTCATTCACGCCGTTGCAGATATTGTGCTCTTTGCGGAAACCACAAGTCTATGGAAATACCAACATGTACACTGCAAAACCAATTCGCCATGACAAAAACTGTCGCAACTATTGGATTTATGCGGCTCCCAGTACGTTGGCCAATAAAAAAATAAGTTTTCCGTACCATGGAATGTCCACCACGCCGCTTGGAAAAAAGGAAGGACAACTTATGAACATTTTTGAAGATAGGTGGTACCTAAAAACTTAAGGCTACGATTAATATTAGCAGCCTGGTTTTGCTAGACGTAAATAGTTGGTTCTGTGTAGCGTTTTTATTGACCTATTTTTAAGTGATGATAAAGATGCCGAATTGTATGCGAAATATATACATCCGAAACAGCATAAGGACGTGACTTTTCTTACATAACTTAAAAAAAATTCAGGTAGCAAGTCTTTGTTGCCCAAAATACTTTTGGGAGATTCCCGTACTTATTTAAAGAGTTCGGTCTCTGCAAAGCAAGTTTGTTTTGTTGATAAATTTTTGCCAAAAGCAAAATGAGTTAATGCTATTCTATTGTAATATCGTTGCTGCAATGAACTGGGTACCTTGTGTAAGTGAATCAGTAATTTTAAAAATCGTTCAAATGCGGGCTCTTTGGAAAACTTTAGCCTGAGGTACCCTTTATTGCAATTTCCTTCATCTCAAATTGCTTTCCTTTTCCTCCATTCTTGCCTACTTTTTTCCTAGCGTAACATTTTGTCAACCACAGTGTTTCGTTGCATTGAAAATGGTTGTTCAAGCTTTTGAAACGTTTGCAATGATGCGCTTTGATATCTTCAAACTTTTAACACCGTATAAGATGCGTTGTTTTTTACTTTTTGTATCAGTTTTGCAATTACACAGTAAACGGTTTCTTATATACCTGACATCACCATTCTCCGAAGTGAAACACAAATCAGATTTATCGTCACAATCAGCAATGCCGTCCCATAGAAACAACTGCGGAAGATTGCAATTCCTGCCATTCCGAACACATTTGAATTCATGTCCATTATTCCAGCGTTGGAAAGTTGGCCAATCATTGCAAGGATCGCGTTCGGACGACTGAAGTCGTTCGGACGACTGAAGCAAAACGATTCAATATTGCGGGAAAAGTACATGACAAGAGGCTTTTGGAAAATGTTGAGATTATTCGGAAGCCCAACTGAGCACATAGAGCGTGCGACCTACGCCCAACCCGATGAATATCCACCAGAAAGGCTGTTATGAAGTCCATACTTCTGACAAACAAAGCGCAAACAATGCAAGATGCCAAGCAACGTATTATGGGTGTTCCACGTGCCTTTTTATCAATTTTATGTTTAATATTCTTCGACGCGAAAGACGCTTGGTACGTAACTCATATAAACATAAAGATTTAAAGAAACGTATAAATTCTTCTACTGAACAACCCGCGCATTAATTACCGCAATCCTTTCACAGCGTAAATATCTTGCACCGACTAGTAACTTTTTTTCCAGTGATGTTTAAAATTTTGCCCTTAGTGAAAGTGAAACATCAGCTCTCCTCGACTTAACGCAATCTGTACAAGTTGTGTATAAAATAAAGGTACACAAACACCTCAGTGTTCATTTTTCCCGCAATATTTGCTGGTTGCTACCTGCCCATGATATGTAACATTGAATTCGCAGCCCTGTACTGCGATATAACTTGGCATTTGATTATCATCAAGCAATATTTATTAAGTTTTAAATACGATGTTTTCACCTGTGAAAAAATGGTTATACAATTTGTTTTAAATTTTTCGCTCTTTTGGCGTCATCTGGTGATTGGCGGGAATTCGCCAGAAACGTCAGGCGTACATATCCAAATTGGCAGGATTTTATCGGAAACGATTTGGGAATTGGATGGGTTGTATTTTCAAAACTTGAACCGGCAGGCTCAGACTCATTCCCAGTAGGCAAATTATCACTACAATCATCTGGTATAGCCATGAATATATTATTTGAGGTTGATGTTGAATTTGATGAAAAAGAGTCATCATACGTCACAGGCAGGGTGTCATCAGACTCACAAAAGTCATCTTTGCTTTTGTTAAAAATTGTAATGGCACTGAAAAGTTTAAGAGTGTGACCGACAGGCAATATGCAAGACAACATAGAAGACTTGAGCAGGAACGGGCCTCTGAGGTCCAGGCGCTGGGCCTTTACGACCGGTATGACGTCGATAGGGGCAATAATGGAGACACCATCCATTATCATCTATGCGGGACCCCTGGAAAAAGGGTCGTCCAACGAACCGCACAGACATGGGGTAGTTGCTACCAAGAGTGCGAGGCCCGGCCGGGAGCCTACGCCTCTAAGCAAGAAATCCATCATGAAAAAGCTGCAAGAGTGCGGTATAAGCGTGACGTACCTGGCACCGGTAAAAGACTTAAGCGACTGGCTAAGGTACGCTTGGAAGGGGGCCATAGAGCTGATTCCACCACAGCTAAAGAGTGCATTGAAGTTCACAAAGAACACCGAATCAAAAGCGGGCCACTACGAAGAAATCGCTAAGGAAGTTACAGCGCAGTTTAGCAGCAAGCCATCATTAAACGTGTTCAAAGAGCAGTTATTTAAGAAAGACTTTTCTTATCCTGAACTGCTAGCAAAAAGAGCATATAACTGCGCAACTTACGGGCGCAAGCGCAAACTGTTTGACCGCGTAGCAGCGAAGATGGCCAAGAAAATAGCGAAACCGCTAGAAGTAGAAGAAGCCTTCCAGTTATTCCACAGTATATGTGATGAAGCTAAAAACATCAGATGGAATGGCAAGATACTTACCAATCAGGACCTAAAAGTCATCTTGATCCAGGCAGCACTTGAAGCCCGCGATACCGTGACCGACGGTATATTGCGGGCCCCTCATGTGCTGCTTCATGGAGCAGCAGGAAAGGGGAAGACCTTGCTGGGCCAGCTACTCTTCCCGCCAGAGGTGGCATCCATACTCACCAACGACAGTGCTGGGGTCGGGCAGATGGCCCTCCGATTCCAGCACAAAGTATTAAAGATTGATGACGCAGGAGAAGCATTTTTTGGAAGCGATCAATTGGTGTCCGCGGTGAAATATATGTTTCATGCGCATTGGTCGGCGAAGACACATGGCGATAGGCAAGACAATAAGCCTACGCTTGCCTTCGTCACGACCAATATGGACAAACCAATACAGAGAATGTCCCGTCTTCAATCAACACAGCCTTTAGAAAGAAGGTTTGTTGAAGCAAATTGGCCAGAAGAGGCTGAAGGGCCAAAAATAAAGGACCAGAAGGTCATAAGCGTCGATATGACCTATGAGCTGATAGATAAACTGGTCGAAGATTTGATGCGAGACGTAAGGGACGGCATTGACATCGCCGATTGCGTCCGCAATCTATTGGATTACATCGTAACATGGCATGACATCAAGAATGACATGAGCGATGACGAAGAAGAGGAAGAGATAGAAGATATCACTGTGGCTGACAGTGAGCCAAAGAAAGGGAAAGGTGGCGCGCCCTTGAAGCGCCGCCTCCCAGAATGGGAGGACTTAACAGACGAAGAGTCCCAAGGAAACAACGTTGGATTGGTTATTGAACGACAATAACTGGGACTCGAGAACATGTACACACAAAGGGATAAGTGCACAATGCATGTGCCAACAAGAGAGGCAAGAAATGGAAAATCTTCGAAACTTGGAAGAGACAGATGCGGTCATGGAGGCGGCTATTGAAGCCGGACTGTTTTAAGTACGTACGGGCTTCGCCGTACTATGTAAATATGTACAGGTACTACAGTCAAAGTAGTACAATTATAGTAGTACGTACGTGTTGTAAATAATAAAAGATGTTGGTTGAAACAATGAGTGAGTTCGTTAAACACACCGAACTGAAAGGAAGGGGGGGTAAAGGGGTTACGTCATGATAGATGACGTCACAAAATTAGCATAAGGGAATTCCCCGGTACAGATACATGGTACAGGTCGACGAAAGCAATTCTGCAGGTAATTCAAAGAACAAAGGCACCAAAAATCCGAAAATATTTAACTGATGGACATAATCCTTTTGAAAGCCTATCAAACAATCAGTTTTATATGCGGTATAGGCTTACAAAAGAAGGAGTGTACCAATTTATGCCACTGTTGGTAAATGATCTGCAAAGAATTTTTAACAGAGGTTTGCCTTTGCCCCCAATTTTGCAGTTCACTGTAGTTTTGAGGTTTTATGCCACAGGCTGCTATCAAATAGTTGCAGGAGATTTGGAAGGCGTTTCACAGCCTACAGTAAGCTTATTGCAAGAAAAAGAAGTCAATTTATTTGCTTTCCAAGTAGTCCAGATGATGTACCTGGGCAATCAAGAAAATTTTATGAGAAAGCGGAGTTTCCTGGTGTAATAGGAGCTATCGATTGCACCAATATAAAAATACAGTCTCCTGGAGGTCCAGATGCTGAACTTTTTAGAAACAGAAAAGGATATTTTTCAATTAATGTGTAGGCTGTTTGTGATGCAGACATGTCTATGACAAATATTGTTGCCAGATGGAGAGGGTCTGTACATGACTCCAGAATATTTGAAAATTCAACATTGTACGAAAAATTTTAAAGCTATTCTTCTGGGTGATGGTGATTACCCATGCAAACCTTACCTTATGATACCATTTTCAACTCCCCAAACCTACAAGTCCCATGTGAAAACAAGAAACACCATTAAAAGAATATTTGGAGTATGGAAAATGATATTTCCCTGTCTTTCACAAGGCTTAAGAGTCCATGTTCAAACAGATTTGTCTGTTATTGTTGCAACTGCAGTGCTCTACAACTTTGCAATGAAATATAGGTATGTTGCACTTCATCTCATATGGTCATTTGTAAACCTGTCAAAATTGTCATAGATTTTGTAAGAAATATTTGTGCTACAACTTGAGTTTCATGAATTCTTGTCATTCTTTGACTAGGTACATTGAAGAAGAAGTACTTGAGGTCCAACACAATAGTACAGACAGCACACAACAGTCTAGCCCAGTTGGGAATAGTGTGTCAGGACTGACAAGAAGAAATGTACTAGTGTGTAGCGAACACAGTGTATATTAATATGAAAATTGTAATATTGGAACTGTTTATACTTGTGACCGGGTTCCCACGTACAAAGGTCAAACTAAACGTGGTACAGTAATAATTACAGACCTTTAAACAACGACCGCCCTGGCTCTAAAACAATAAAGGACTATAAAGTGCCGTAACCTGTTGGTCCGCCCTGACATGCCTAGCGGGCACTTGTGACTTGTGTTCATGCTTTATATGGGCCACATTGGCTTGCATGATCATTCCATTTCTACTTGTGGTTTAATTTGGACTGCTGCCGTACGTTTCAGCCATCTTAATACAAGATTGTTTTCCTGATTGGTGTCGGATTTAAGGAGTCAATAGAAGAACACGCATTAAAACGCCACATTGGTGACCCCGACGTGATGGTTCTTCAGCAACGACAAGGCAAAACTGTAAGTACAAGACCTTTGGAATTGTGCTTGCATTTGCTGTTACGCTGAAGTAACCGCAAGAAGTCTGTTATTGAAAAGCAATGAACTGTTGATTGACTTCTTTTGTTGGAATACGAACTTTAAACTTGGAAAACTAGTGCTGTTCTGATTCTTTTCACAACAATTTGCACAAACATAACATCGGCAAGTAATACAACGTACATTATAAACTGCCCCCATGTGTCCAAGGCACTGCAATTTATACAAAAATATTGGTTGAATTAAAAAAAGCCCCAGATTGTGGACTCAGTTAAAGAGTTGGCTATAAAGTTAGAAATTTAACTTTCTCATTTACTGGTTGTTAATTTAACAATGTTGTTTAAAACTATGTTTTTTGAATGGCTAAATTGATAATCCTGAAACAAGTGTTTTTATTTACTGTACATGATTAAAACAGTGCATGATTGTGACTGTATTTACTGTATTGTTTGTTCCAAAACATTTTTCTTGCCAGCCCGAGTTACTTCGCGCATTTTTTGAGTTCAGTCAACTTCGTTCTTGTCATTGTGTTGTCATGTGACAATAAAAATATCTTTGAAATCAACGAGTGAACGTGTAAGGTTTTGGTTTTAACATGGTTGGGTGCGGTTAGGTTTTACCCAAACTGTTTGGGTATGTAGTCCCCAATAAGTTTGGGTGTTCATTACCCAAGGCATTTTGGTCAATAGAACCCAATAAGCATTTTGGGTTTACCAACGACGGTACCCAACTAGCTACCCAATTAATTTGGGAAAAAACACCCCAATATCATTTACAGTGTGGATTTACAAGTTGGCCATGAACCAATTCACAAGCCAAGTAAATAAAAAATACATACACACACTTGTATGAAAAAAATATCACTACAACATCACAGATATTTAGCGCAAAAGAACTTGCGATCACTTGTTGACGTTTTCTTTCCAAGTTTCACACGTTCATTGTATCACGTGTTCTTTTGCGCCACGTTCTTTTTCACCTCTTATGCTTTCACCTGCTTAGTTGAATATTCCGTGTTAATTTATATTTCTATTCAACGCACCAGTCACTGCTCGTTGATTTTATATCGCAGCGCTAGCTCCTTTCCTCTCACGTGACACCGAGGGGCCAATGACTGGTGATATAAAAGATAAAAACGGGGCTAACTGGGGACGCTAAAAAAGGAGAGGACGGCCAGACTGCTTTGTAGATTGTTATTCGTCTGCTGCTATTTTAAAGTTTCATGAACAAGATTGAATTTAATTGTTCAACCGTTGTGCTGTAACAGGCTTGTGGTTAGCCGTTAATGCATCGTCCCGAGGACCTTGAAAAGCGTTTGTTTAAAAGCGTAACACGAAATTTGCGAGCATGCCAGAACGCTGCAGCCGCAGAATACGCGTTTCTGTCACACGAGAAAGGACTAAGGTTCGTTATATTCTCTCTTGAACTGGAAGATGGCTTTTAACATTGGCATGACGCCCTCGCATTTTAGAAACGGAGACAATTTTGACTCATTTTTACAAGTATTTAAGTCCGATGCGTCACACGGTTCTCTTCCCATTACATCGATTAGTTCAACCCGAAATTCTGAGTTGGGCGAACTCAAAAACACTTTGGTCGAGCTTAATTCGAATGTGCAGCAATTTATTGATAGGTTTCGTAACGAGCTCGATGACATGCGTCGTTATCTCGACGGTCTCCGACGACCCGCACCACCAAGGTTGCGCCCAAGTAAGTCTGCAAATGTTTGTTACAACTGTGGGGTACATGGCCATATGGTAAGAGATTGTTGTCGACCAAGCGGCGGCGATAGGACGTAATACCTTTTCGACTAACAAGTCAACAACTTCCATCGCAGGTTTTAAACACCACCCAGCAAAGACTGACACTGCCATTCCCGGTCAACACTTCTTACGGCACAAACGGTCGTCAGAACGGTAGAGGAGAAGTTTTTTCCTTGGACTTGCGTCGCTCCATAGGACTGTCAGATGAGGAGATATGTAAAGCCCAACACGACGATCCCGAAATTTCCCCGGCTTTTATGTGGTTAAACCTTGGCAAGAGGCCACCTTACAGAACTGTTAGGTCATCCTCAACAGTGACCAAGCACCTTTGGGCTCAATTTGGGCGATTAATCGTTCAAAACAACTTGTTGTGTCAAACAAGTGACACCTTACACCAACCGGGCGCATTTGTTTACCGCCTTATCACTCGACAAACCGCCAGAGAAACGATTATGTCCGTTTTTCACGACGCACCACTTGGCGGTGGCCACCTTGGGATGGCAAAAACCTGTTCGAGGATCGAAGAAAGACACTTCTGGCCCGGCTGGAGGACCGACGTTGAGGCTTATGTCCGCTCCTGTCAAAGAAGTAAGAAGTTTACAGCGAGACCCCGTGCTCCTTTGGTTCCTTCCGGGAAGATGCAACCCATGGAGCGGGTCGAGGTATTGGTTGCACGCGACATATATACTAAATACGTGCGCGCATGGCCAGTCAGGAGGCAAAGGTCGGGAGATGTTAGCCGGGACAATTTTTCATCGTTGGTTTACGGTACACGGCGTCCCGGACATAATCCATTCCGATCAAGGTGCAAACTTTGAATCTATTTTATTTAAAGAGCTAGCACGGTTGATGGAATGCCGAAAGACGCGAATGACCGCGTATCATCCTCAAGGAAACGGTGCGTGCGAACGCAACAACCGAACAATACTCTCCATGATACGGAGTTACGTACAGCGCAATGAACGGTGCTGGGATGAGGCGCTGTCGGCGATGGTCGCCGCCTATATTGCGAGTGTCCATGAAACTACAGGTGTGTCACCACATTATTTGTTAAATGGCGAGCGTGTAGCGCAAAAGAACTTGCCATCACTTGTTGACGTTTTCTTTCCAAGTTTCACGTTTTCATTGTGTCAAGTCCCAGTCAGAAATTATAGTTGTCGTACCACCGGGCCTTGCCAGAATTGTTCGACAAATACCGACAAAGGCTTTCCTTGACAATCGTAGCACAGAGATATTTGTCAAAATTAGCATAGAAACTTGCGTGAAACACCGCTGAAATTCGTGTCAATTACAGTTGAGTTACTAGAGGCGTATGATCGAAATGGCCGTATCTTCATAAATCGATGATATATGATAGATTGGTTTGTTAACCCCAAATATAATGCGGGTAAGTGGATTTATGCCGTCCTAGCGATGCAATTTGGTTGTAGCAAAACTATGATCGACTTAACAAAAAAATAACTGAGAACGGCTTTTATTACACTGAGTTTTTAAAAAACTTTTGACGCCCGAAGAAGTATATATTTCACATATTTTTTTATCTAAAAAGCACATGCATTTTCTTTCACAATTCTTAAAACAACGTTTAAATAATAATGACTGTGTTGAAACACACCATGTAGGTACGGTTTATTAGAACGACAAGGAGATCATTCATGCGTAAAATCGGTCTTTTTCGAATGCGTGGCCTGCAGAAAACTGTAGGCGACTTATATCTAAGGCAACTGTGGAAATTCCACTATTAAAGTTGGAAGTGTGATTGCACATGTTGTTCATATTTGTGTCAAATCTTCATGCAAATATTTCATAGTGAGAAAATATAAGAGTGTCCAACCTTTTTTTACGTCACCTGTTTGCTCGACCCATGTAGGAATTTTTGAAGTTAACCCCTCAGCTCACGAATGGAGTCATTTGTATTAGACTGCTGTGTTACAAAATGTGTTCTACTACCGTACAAGAAGAAGTTTGTTGCAATAGAAATGGTTCACACCACTTGTTATGCATAACATTATGCTGCAACCTTTACCTTAACAATTTTTTTTTTACAGAAATAAGCGAATTTTAGCCATGAAAAAGTACTTGTGTGTGCAGTTTGCAAAAGGAGGGAAGACTGATATTGTTTATAAAAATTGGATGTTGAACGACAACCTTTGCAAGTGGCCAAATGGGGATCAAGTACAAGAGCTTGCGAGAAGTAAAGTACCTTGTATGGATGACTGGAAGACATACAGCTGCAGCATTTTATGTGATTCTATTAATGATTTTTTATGTTTGCTAAAACCATATTTTGAAGGTAGTTAAAAAATGTGACTTACTGCAGTGCATCCCAAACTTTATTGGCTTACAGCACAACACAAAATAATGTTACCATGAATATAACTTGTATACTGAATACATAGGAAAGCTTGCAGCACCCTTTTAAATGGCACCCTGGTTGGGAATTATTTGTATGTTGTGGTCTATAATTTGTACAAGGTATTTTGTGTTATAGAACCATGGTCGAATTGCTGAGATTGTAGAACGAGGTTCTTTACGAGGGACTATACGTCGTTTTTTGTAAGCTGTTTCTGCACAACTTGCAATGAAATTTTCTTGGACTGGAATGGGAGAAAAAGAAAGCCAAATTTAAAAAAAAAATTTTAAGTTCTTTATTTTTAGCATTGCATTTTGTTTAATATTGTTTTTAAACTTAGATGTTCTGCATCACACCAAACACGAAAACTTCGGGCATCAGCTACCAAAGGAAATTCAAATTTGTTTGGCCAGTGCCGCAGATTGGGACGGAGGCAGGGAGCGGCGACGAAAGATCAGTAGTAGTTC
This sequence comes from Ascidia mentula, assembly GCF_947561715.1. Classification (NCBI taxonomy): domain Eukaryota; kingdom Metazoa; phylum Chordata; class Ascidiacea; order Phlebobranchia; family Ascidiidae; genus Ascidia; species Ascidia mentula. The sequence continues at coordinate 14,373,992 of NC_138568.1, read as the reverse complement.
AAGCAGTGACACAATTCCTGTCACTGATGTATTTGTGTGAACACAATAAATATTCGTTAAACATATTGTGGTGGTGATGTTCCTGTTTACCAAACATTCAAGCATCACTGACGGTCGAAGTTTGGCCGGATGTTCACTTTCGTGTCATACCTCATGTATAGAAGTGCGGACAATCAATGGGAAGCATTTCTTGGGCCAAGCATAAGGTTTTGAAAATTCGATGGTGGCCCATAGATAAATTTCTGACTGGGGCATTCTTTTACCTTTTACTTTAGTTAAGTGTTTCGTGTCAATTTATATTTTTATTCACGTAATTGTCTCGATTATATATCGAGACAGCTCCCTTCCTCTCACGTGATATCGAGGGGATATAAAAGATAGAAATGGGGCTAACAGGGGACTCTAAAAAAAGGAGAGGACGGCCAGACTGCTTTGTAGATTGTTATTCGTCTGCTGCTATTTTAAAGTTTTATGAACAAGATTGAATTTAATTGTTCAACCGTTGTGCTGGAACAGGCCTGTGATTAGCCGATAATGCAGCGTCCTGAGGACCTTGGTAAGCGTTTGTTAAAGGAGCGTAACAGATACATATACCATAATACACACACAAATAATTGTTTTATTAACCCTACATTTTTTGTTAATTCCCATCGTAGACCAGTTGAAAAGTTGGAGGATGAAGAAGTTATGTTTCTATATTTAAGTTTTGCAAAATTATGATCCAACAATATTACCAATGTGAGCAATGAATGATTTAAAATATTTAAATTTTTTAGCTACGAATTTTTAGTGACACATCAGACTCTACTTGCTGCAACAGGTTGAAAAAATTAATGTTTTCAGCTTGTTTTCCGGTTTCACTTTTGTGCAAACTGCACATCTTTTGTATTACAATTTAAGGCATGTTTGCATGTTTTTGAATACATTATAAAAAACAAGTTTGGTTCCGACTTTTCTTGAAATAAAGGAAACAATGTTTTATGTGCTTTTTAGTTTGTAGTGATGGTAAATTGGATTCCTGTTTTGTGTGCTTTTCAGTCATTTTTATGTATTAATTTCCTCGTCTGTGGGTGGTGAAATACACTTTTGTCCCAAATGAATTTGTCTGAAGTGCGTTTTCAGTACCTTGCAAGTGATGAACTGGACTTGAAAACCTGCGACACTGCACACTATATGTTGTTGCTCTACCAGAGTGAACGCTTCGTATATTTTCTCCTTACTTAGTTCTTTCCATGAATCTCACTTGTTGTGTACAAGGCAGTTAAAAACGCATGCAAGTAAACATGGCAAATAATGCTCATACACTATTCGCGAAGGTAAAATAACAACAAAAGACATTATTATGACTAGTATGATTTTTCGGCACAGTTCAGTATTCGTTATGACAAAAAAGTGTCGCATGCAATCGCTACCTCTGCCCTGTATATCTGCCCGACGACAGATATTTTGTCCCAATATGTTAGCGGAAGTATTCTAGTAGTTGTACCAACTTTCAAAACTAAATTAGAAAGGCTACAAATCAAAAAATCAAGTTTATTATGTTTAATGTTTTTGCAAAACTATAACTTCATACGTTGTGTATTGAAAGAGCAATAAGATTATTTGTGTCGTTGGTACGTGCGCAGTGTTCAGTCTCTGGCTGAGCCATTACAATCCTTGGGGTGTTTACCTCGCCCACGTGCTGTTGTGTAAAATTATGTTTAACAGGCATATGGATCGAGAAGAAATGAGTGCAGTGCTTTGTGGAATCCGGCCAAACTGAACTTTTTGGTGTTTTCTAGAATGTTGATCCATAAAGCTGTCTCGCTTGGGACTTTTTCTTTTAGGTTGTGCCGTGTCGTTCTCGTCATCTGTGAGATCTTCAAAGATTGGTAGGCGGCGCTTCGACGGCGCGCCACCTTTCCGTATTGGTATTGCGATAGGCTCACTCCTTTCACTATCGGCTACTGTGATATTTTCTTCCTCTGGCATTTCTTCTTCTTCGCTTTCGCTGGTGTCAATGTTCAACTGTTCCACGAAGTCTCTAATGTAGTCTGCTATAACGCAGAGATCTTCGTCCATTGGTAATCCATTTTCAATTTCCTCGACAATGTCCTTTGCTAGTTGGATAACTATGTCATCCGTGACACTGCCGAGTACTTTCTTTTCTGGTCCAGTTGCCGGTGTTTCTGCATCTTCAGGCCAGTGAGCCTCCACGAACCTTCTCTCCATCGGTGCTTTGTCTTGTAAATTTGATAGACGGGTTATGGGGTCAGACAGGTTCGTTGTTATGAAACAAAAAGTTGCCTTGTTGTCCTGTCTGTCCCCGTGGGTCTTGGCACTCCAGTTATTGTGGTACATAAATTTGATTGTGGAAATCAGCTTATCGTCCTGGAACAATGCTGATCCCGCGTCATCAATTTTTAGTACCTTATGTTTGAACCGGCGTGCCATTTGACCCACACACGCACTATCATTCGTCATCACTGACGCCACTTCTGGAGGGAAGAGAAATTTCCCTATTAGGGTCTTGCCGGCTTCACCATGGAGGACTATATGCGGAGCTAGAGTGATGCCGTCTTCCTCTTCGTTACGTGCCTCCAATGCTGCTTGAATGAGAATGATTGACAGCTCTTTGTGGTTGAGATTAATCCCATTCCAGCGTATATTCTTTGCTTGTGACAGTATGGCTTTTATAACTTTTACAGCTTCATCCACCTTCCATGGTCTACTCTTGGTTGCCGTCTTCCGGAATGCTTTCTTCATTTTTCCAGACTGACGTCCGAAGACTGCTGTCTGGTAGGCCCTTTTTGCAAGCAATTCCGGATAAGAGAAGTCCCTTTCAAATAACTTTGCCTTGAAGGCATTCATACTTCAAAAGTCTTCGCCACCTCATCGGCTATTTCAGCGTAATGGCCGTTGGCGAACTTGTTCTTCGTTACTTCGGCTGCCAGCTCTGGTGGGATTTCGTTGTTGAGGTTTTTGTACATGTATTTTATGTATGCACTTAGATCTTTCACTGATCCCACGTAGGTCGTGTTTACTCCTAGCTCTCTTAGTCTTTTGCAGACGGTCTTTTTGGGCACAGGGTTGCCAGTCTTGGAATCTCCGCAACTCTTGTAGATGTAAAGCCCATGCTTGTGAGTATTGGAGCTTTTGCCCTTCTCCAGGGGGCCGATATAGATTGTCGCTCTCGGGCTGTGCCACACCCCTGGCTTTCCAGTCTCCGTTGTGAATGCCCATTTTCTGCCTTTCGGCGGGTCTGCTGCATTCGCGCGCAAAATTCCGTCGCTCTGAAGCTTCGACGTCCCACTTAAACTGCATTCGCTTCCGCATGCTATCGCATCTTGTGTCATGTTGATAAGGTTTAAAATAGTTGTCTACAATTAAATCTAAATCAATCTGAAGCATCTATAAATGAATACAAAATTTGGCACGGCACAACATATATTAATAATATCACACAAAATAAACTCAAAGTAACGCAAAAGCAACAATAAACATCAGGCTGTGCCTAGCGAGGTAATGACACCTCGATGTCGACCTCCATAGTATATGGAATAGCAATAAAATTGTCTGTCTTGCTGGCATAATCAGTGGTGTTCTTGTTGTATACTTCTGCACGTAGATCCTTCTTTATTGACTCCTGTTACACATGCATCTGCGTCCACATTTGCTTGCAGATAGGAGCATGGGACAATGAGTGTATATCAAACCACGGCGTCTCGAAGTAATTCTGCACGGTTGTGCCAGTGTTGTTCGTATCGCTTTCGCTTATACGGTGCTGATCCCTCTGCAAGAACTGGATTGGTATCTTTGTGCTGAATGATTGCTCATCAATGGCATCTGATAATTGAACTGTCCAGCTACTGTGTTCTTGCTATTGCCTCTGTCGAACCGTTCACCTCCTGTTATAATGTCCTTATCCCAGGCTATATCCAGGTATAGTAGTGGTGTTGTTCTTCCCGAGTCTTCTTGACGATTGATGGCTGCACATTGCCATAGATTCAGGTGCCAATTCTTGAACCTAATCATCTCATAATTAGTGAAATTCGTCTTCAACGTGCTTAAGTCGGTGATGTCTGTGTCCAATCCACGATCTGTGTAGTATCTCCAGTTGAGATATGACGGTGCAATGGTCCTCAGCAAGCTCATTTGGCGCATAATCATCTGGCTACTGACTCTGTTCCGTAGTTGCCAAACATCATAATTCCCCGTCTCACACCCTTGATATGGGCTGTGCCGTGCGTAAATCTTGGACGTCCTACTGTTATTGTAGGGTTTCTTCCTCCTCCACCTCCGGATCCTTGTGGAGTATCTCCTGGCCTTAGTCTTTTTGCTGGAGGTTCACCTCCTCCTGCATCTTCTTCGTCGTCAAAATTGTCCATCCAGTCGTCGTCCTCGGACATATTTAACATGTCCAGTTGACTAGTTGGTGGTGTTGTCCTTGGGCTTGTTCTTTTTCTACTCATAGTCGGTAGCGTGGAGGATCCTCCAGCGTTAGCCCTAGATCTCTGAGATCTTCGATTCTCGTTGACGTGCGAAGTTCTTTGGTGTACTGGGCATCTGAGGGAATATCTTTTCCTTCAGAATTTGTTTTTTTGGCCAACTCCGTTGACGCACTTGGGAGAAAATATTTGTTGTTAGTATGACTTCTGGTTGTGTGTGCATGAACTCTAGCAACTGGTGTAAAATACTTCTTAAAAGCTAGCAGCAAACGTTGATTTTTGCATTTGTGTACGAACTGTCCAAGTTGTACATTAAATGACTAGGCAGAATTTTGGTTTTATGTGTAGTTGCCCCCCATGCTACAAGACCATATCTTAAGTGAGAGTGTACTAGCGCATGATACAACGTTCGTAGTGCGCCTTGGCCTATGTGGTGCCTAAGCTTGTACACAATAGCGATGCTTTTAGCTATTTTTTGGCAGACCATGTTAAGGTGCGGACCCCATAAAAGTTGGTCATCAAACTCTATGGCAAGATATTTAGCTGTCTCAACTTGTTCAAGTGCAATGCCATTGATTTTCAGGTGAAATGTGGTTTTGTTTAAATTTTTACATCTTCAGAAAAGCATGAACTAGGTTTTTTGGCAATTAACTGTTAGTTTACTGCATCCATGTATTGACCTTGTTAATATCAATATTTGCATATTTCTTTAAATCCTCTTTGTATTTATGTGACAGGATTAGACAGGTGTCATCTGCAAATAATGTTGTGTGGAACGTGGAGGCGCAAGGCATTATTATTAATGATGAAGAAGAGGGGTCCTAAATGTGATCCCTGAGGTACGCCACAAACAACATTGGAATATGAATTGGCAATTTTTATGTACATTACTGTCGGCCTGTTAGGTAGCTCTTAAGGTAGGTTTTGGTTTTCCCCCTAAAACCATGAAATTCTAATTTTTGTAGCATGGTGTCCTAGTTGACTGTGTCAAATGCTTTTTGTAGGTTAAGAAATATTGCGCACGTTGGAGGTTTAACAAACTGCCTATGGGATCATAGATTAGTGCTATGGCTAAGTCACAGGTCAAATTTTTGGCAAGTAGTCCATCATCCTTTTATGTATAATTGTTTCAAATATTGGTATTAATGATATTGGTCTGTAATTAATAATGTAACAATTATGTTTTCGGGGATCCTCCCATCACTTTTGATATTTTAAGGCATTCAGGGTATGTTGCTGTTTGAATGCAGCGATTTAACAATTGGCAAAGGATTGGTGAAATAAGTGGTGCTGCTAATTTGACTAGTTTAATGTCATGTGGGCCTGTTGATTTATTTATATCTAATTGTGCAATAGTATTAAATGTTTCGTTTATTTCCACAGTGGTAAAAAAGAGAGGTAGTCTATTGGTTGTGAGGGAGTTGGGGGAACAAGTAGTGCCATGTTGGTGAAAAAGATGTTAAATTCACTTGCAATGTGCGTTGAATTTTTAACTGTACCATTAGGTGTGGTAATTTGTAATATGGTTGTTTTCTTGTGATTATTTTGTTAATAAGTGTGGTGATCGAACGCAACGCTTACACGGGCGCGTGTAATTTATCGTGCCTTTAGAAATGTACGCTTCCTTGTGTCTACCAACGCCCTGTGGTTCCTCAGTTGTTCCTGGCGTTTCTCTGTGTGCAGCTTTGCTTTTTCTTTACAGGTGTTATCGTTTATCAGTCAAAGTTCAACTTTATTAAAACCTGGATTCCGCTTACTAATAAAAATCCCTCTAAAGGTTTTGACAATAAGTTTCCAGGTTTGCCCTGTTAACATTAAACAAGTTTTTGATTTTGCTTGTCTGCTCTAAAAACTGATTTTAGTTCATTTGAAGTTGGCCGTAAGATTTCCTTTTGAATGAGGTTCCTGTAAAGTTTGTTTTTGTGTTTTATAAATTTTAGTATAATGTGTATGTAGCATGCTCATCTACAGTGTTTTGGAAAATTAGATGAAGATTGCAAATTGATCCTGAACATCTGATTCGATCCAAAAAGTGCATGTGAAATTTGAATGGTCTGATATGTTGAATGTAATGAGACCAGATTTGATGGCATTTGAAAGATTGTTTGTGTAAATATGGTCTATAGCGGATTGTCACTGTGTGGGATACTAATTATAATTTGGGTGTCCAGGCTCTCTATCACCAGTTTGTATTCTTCTACACGAGGTGTTTCAGGTCTATTGCAACCCGTACCCACACATGGCCATGCCGGAAATGTGGCCTTTGTGGACATTTTAAAGGCGTTAACAGTGAGTTTTACAAAAGACCTGATTCAGCTTTATACTACTAACATTTGTGCAAACAAATGTTAAAAAATTTTAAACGCACAAATTAACATGCAAAAAATGGTACTACCTGCGATCACGTGATACGCCCAACGCTTTTATCTACACACGCAATGCATGCTTGCGGCCGTGGTGCTACACCAAACAAGTAGGTCACCTGACATTACTAGGCAGAGTGACTTGGAGGTAGTTGCAACCAGCAGCCCATATGTCAGGCCCGTTTTAACATTGAAAAAAAAATTTTGCTTTTGTTTTACTCGAGAACTGACGATGCTTTTTAGCGAAACATGTTTTCTTTGCAAGAAAAACTTTGTTTGGCACGAGGATATTTATGTTGTAATTTTGATGTGAAATTTCCACCTGTGTCACGCACAAACAGTGGCGTTGGAAAAGGTTGTTTTCACGAAGAAAATATTAAATGTTGCGAATTTGTAAAATGTTATTTGTTCTCGTGCGCCTTACTGTGGAATGATTATTATGGTCTCCGCATTTAGAAGTCAAAATTCATTTGCCAGCAAAAATGCTTCAACCGCGATAAGATGTAACATGGAAAGAATTCAAATTGTTCACAAACCTTGCTCCCATTTCTAGTCTGGATTCGACACGACTGATTCCGCCCGGTCTTAAAACGACTTTTGCAACGCAAAATGTTTGAAGGTTTGAAAAGGTACAGTTTTAACAAATCCGCGCAGAGTAACCATCATTCAACAGATTTGTAACAGTTAACCTACTCATACCTGTATCATATTGCAGCAAATACGCTACCCTAAATCACAGCAAAATATCGTAACTCTACAACAAAAACATTACATAGAATTTGGATTCTATACATATATACTTATTTGACTGAATTAAGAAGCCTAGTCTCCAATGGGCTGGTGTTGACCTGACGAGGGTGTGCGCTTAAGTAATGGTGGTGCAGGGCCGTCTTGTCTGCATTCCTTCAAAATAGACCTCGAAAAATAGTAAAGCATATATTGCATTCAACGAATCGGGGAATCATCTAATGTAGCACCTAATACAATTAAGAGGAATGCAAATGTTTTTTATGTAAAAAGTTGTTCAACTGGTGAGATTTATTCAAATACATTTTTCAAAAAAGTGTGGACTGGTAAAGTCAGTACATATGGTACTTGATCCAGAGTAAGCCACTTGAAGAACCACCAATTTCACATGAATTGGAAAAAAACAAGTGTATCATCTGATCAAAGTTCACAGTGGCAAAAAAGTCATCGCAAGTTTGTTGAAGTGACAAAAGCCTTGCTGGATATGTCCTATGATGTTACTTCATCAGCTGTTTTAGACGAGGCAACTGCAAATATTGAAACAACGCGAACCACATTTACGAATGAAAGTTCTTTTGATAGCGGATTTAGAATAATTCAAGCCCCCAAATTAATCTCCCTAAAAAGAAAAAGGCCATCGTTTTCACTATCTAAGAATGATGAGTAACCTAGAAAAAAACCAAATCCGTATGCTTCAAGGGTAGGTGCTCAGGCAAACCTCATGCGACCTTTGCACCAAGTGAAAACATTGTTTCCTGCAACAGGAAAAAAAATACAGAACCCACACATGATGACTTTGTTGAACGTCATTCACAGAGGAATCACATAAAAAAATAATAACACCAAAGCAAGAAAAAAAAAAATGGTCCTCATTCTCTGTATGCTGGATCTAAAAACAGTTGAACCTTTTTTGCAAGACTGTGAAAAGGTTATCCTAAAATCCAAACGCCAAGGATTCATCCCTGGCTGGATTGCTGGTGAAGTAATCAACAGTTACTTGTGGGGGTTCATATACTATATGTTTGTTCCATGGTGGTGCGAACATGATTGCAGAAAGGCTCTATTAAAAGACTGTGGAATGCCATTTCTGTTGACAAAAAGCAAATAATTTTTTCCATGGATAACCCCTAATAGGCACTGGATTCTTCTTGCAGTCAACATTGAAAACAAAACAATCGTCATATATTGACCCATTGAGAAATTCCTGTGTTGGCTGTTTGGTACCAAGGCAAAATCAATGGTCGACCAGTTGCTGTCACAAAAATTCAAGTTTAAAATTGAATCAGTGGAATTCCCAAAACAAGTATACCAACCTGATAGTAACAGCTGTGGAGTGTTCATTTGCATGTATGCCAAATGGCTTGCTATGGGTGCAAGCCTTGAACAAAGGTGTTCTGTCTGGCAACTGAGGGAAATGCAAGTTTTGCAATGATAATACTAAGACTGTATGGGTTGAATGTACTAGATGCAAACAATAGTTTCACACTGAGTGTGTTGGCAAAACTGTTGATGGTGCATCTGATGATATGTATTTTGTTTGCCCAAGTTAAACATAAGAATGTAATTTAAGCAAAACCCTAGCCAGTGCAATCGCTTGGTCATCGAGTGAGGTGTATCCTTTGCGAAGGTTTGCAAAGAGTACGTAAATTACATGTGGAAGCAGAGACAAAACGAATTACCAGACTCCTTAAAAGATTGGATACGTCATTGGGGAGAGAAAGGATCAACATTCAGCAACGAAGAACAATTCATACAAGATGGTTACAAGAAGTTTGGATCAAAGCCGACAAAAAACGAATGGTCGAAATATCTAACAGACAAGTTTGGATTGGGATACAGTCAAATAAAGATTAATAGAAGCTATATCAGTTGGCCAAAAACAAGCTCAAACAACCTACAACACATATTAGGAAGATTAAAGAAACGTCAAACAAAGCCAACGACCGGACCGATAGCTATGAATATATTCAACAAGATATTAGACAACATCAAATTCGCAAATATTGAGAATCCAATACTAAACAGAGACGAAATCGGAGTATCATTGATTTACTCTGCACTAGAAGGAAGAACAGAAGACATAGAACTTAGTAAGCATTGAAGGTGAAGCAGGAGCTGGCAAGACAACACTAGTAAAATATTCCCTGATAACATCGCAATGCCGAATGATGCAAAGGGAGTGGGTCAGATGGAAATGGCTACAGGACACAGAGTGTTAAAAATAGATGATGCCAGTGACGCATTTTGGCAGAATAGAGAAATATTATCGGCGATCTATACAATGCACCAGAACTCATGGGAAGCGACAATACATAGTTCCAAACAGAAAAATGCAGCTACACTTGCAGTTATTACAAGCAATAACATACACAACTTAAAAAGGATAGCAGAAGTATGTGACTTGAGGGGTGCAAAAAGAAGATTTGGAGTGTTAGAATTCCATGGGAAACTAAAGCTAGACCAAAGATACAAGATAGGAGCTAGTACAGCAGATGAATTTCTGGAGACATGGCTATCTACATTTAAGTTCAGAAAATTTGACATTAAGTGTCAGCACATTAAAGAAGTATACGAGTCTATGTTAGCCATAACAACAGAAGAAGACCCAATTTCAGATGACGTAACAATGGTGGTCGGTAACGAAGATGACAACGTTACTGTTACCAGTTCGATGATACATGATATAGAGAATATGAATCAAGAAGAAAAAGCAGGACCGTCGACAGAGAAGGAGCCAGAACTTTACAGCTGTGCTCTTTGATTTTTAGGTAACTTTACAGCTGTGCTCTTGTCTAAGCAGACCCTGATTTTCATGTTTAATGTTCTCAGTAGCTTTACAGCTGTGCTCATGTCTAAACAAACACCCTGATTTATGTGTTATGTTAGCAATGGTGCTCTTGTCGTACTGACGTCCAGTAGATGGACATGATTACATCATACCGTCAGTAAATTGAAAGCTTACTTGAAGTATGTCTTGATTGGCTTATGAAATGGGTAATATTTTGACCTTAGTTTGAGTCGGCAAAATGGCTCACTGTCAGAAAAAAAATTGGCTCACAAGTGATTTTCTGTATTTGGCTCAGATAGAGACACAAGACTTTAAGCCAAAATACATCAAGATAGACCTGTTTGGCTCAATTGTGAGCCAATTTTTTTTTCAGTGTAGTGAAGAGATTGTTCTTGAATGGTCCAGGTTAACAAACGAAAAAAAAAAATGTCAGAAATCGTATCACATTATCCAAAAATACTTTGCAGAAGGACTTAATCATGCAGGCTATTGTCAAACCACCAGTTGTGCAACCTGTTGAAAAAGCATACGGGGAAATAGGTGAAAAAGAAAATGATATCATTGAATACTTGGAAGGTTATACACTGCAGAAGGTCAAAAAAAGTTTACATGTACTGAAGTTTTGGATTTCCTGCAAGCAACACAACCACAGGGGAAATTAATTGAGATAATGGAATTCAAAAGTGGTTGCCTCAAATATCCACCAGAAGATTTATTACACTTGCTCCAAAAGATATATTTTTATACCACTAAAGAAGTTAATCAATCCCCACGAAAAGTAGACTTTGTTTTATTGGCGGAATCAGTGTGTGTGCTTGCAACTATTTTTTGTTTCTAATTGACACACTCAAATCTGTGTGCATTGTTAAATTGTTTGTTCGTGTTTTATCTCACACTTTTTCAAGGAAACTTGTGGAAAAATTGCTAGGTAAAACTTGTAAACAGTCCAAAGGACTGCGAAGTGAACTGAAAAACAAATGTAGCAAGTAAGGTGATTATTATAAATATGTTTAAAACCTAGCGCATGTTGAAACCGTACTAGTGGTGACAATAAACAGTCCACTGGTTTCACATGTTCGTATGCTGCTGGTGATCTAGAGTAGAACTCAGGAATTTTTGCCATTCAGTAAAGGCAGACTTTCTACTACTTTCATTGCTCCAAACATTTGATTTCTTAGTTGCAATGCATGTCTCACAAGATCCTCCACCTCTAAAAGCTGATTTAACAGCTGATGTTAGTCTCGATTCTGATAAAATCTACATAAATAGCTCCACATACAAAAAATATCAACCACAGAACATAATGGCCGCAAAAAGTTCATCACTATAATTAACATCATTTATGTGAAAAATTAACACTAACCTACTACTTTGCAAGAATGAGAACGGAATTGTTGTTTAATTTTAAGTCAATGGAAGTGGATGGGAAACAGCATTTGCCATGTCTTCGAAAACCCCCTCACAGACATCCAATTTTTCAATGTCCCCTAATTCAAAATAACTTTAAAAATCACTTACTGTAATCAGGAGGACTATGTTGCTTACGCACAGCGACTTTTAAACCGTGGATTCCCAATTTCAACTTCCCGTAAATTAGCTTTCCATAGTTGCATCATCAGCAAAAGCAACCCTAAAGAATAAATATTCTGTTCCAAAAAAGAAATTCCTTAAAATTACCTCACAATCTTTATATTTGCCCTAACCTTATAATTGGAATAACATAACCTTCCTTTCTTTTTTCCGCCACAAACAATCCACGAAATTCATAAATTAAGAGGTAAAGTTATTTTTATCCAAATTCTTACCTTTCAAAGAAGGGCTTTCAGCAGACTGTTTCAGATTTGCAATACTCCTGTGTTTTACTTTTACAATTGTTTTCCTTTGTTGATGGCAAAATGGTTTCTATCAAGCGAATAACAGTTGCTTGCAGCAGCGCCTGAGAGCAGATGCACAACCGTGACGAACTTTTTGTACGTCATAAAAGAACAAACAATCAGTCGGCCTACGATATGTTTAGTATACTATGCTGTAACAATACAACTTACTCCCTTCACGAAGAATGGGCATGTCTGCCAAGCTGCATCTGGGAAATTTTCCTTTTTCGTCTAGCTTTACACATCCAATTACATGCATTTATACCAACCATCCAGCCTTTGGGGATACCCTCAGTTGTCTCAGCAGAAAATTTTATACAAACAAAATTTTTCTTTCGTATATGCTGCGGTAGAAACAAATATACATGCAGATGCACCATGTGGCATTAAGCAACCAATGGCAACAAAAACAAAATGTTTTTATTTGATCATTAGCTTTCAGCAGAAAATAATCATACTCCAAACTGGTTTTGAGTTGATAAACAGCATAAATGTCATTGCTGTGTGGAAATGGTCGAGACTTTAAGGGGAAATTTCCATTTTTTAAATGGTGAAATAGACATTAAATTCGCACTAAAATATGTTTATTTATGTAATTTAAACATCATAGGAGGATTTTAAACCAGCTCCAATCATCAATCGCCACCTAGTGACAAAAAATTCATTTTTTCAATGCCTAATGTACATAAAGTATGGGGTCTGTTGCTTGACTTCCAGCTTTCAAACAACTTGAAATATAGCTTAAAATGCATGCATTTCCTTTATTATCATTCCGCAACACATTTATAACACATAGTTCTGCAATGTATTGTTCATTCGTCATGGCATTTGTGCATGTGCTGTCTTTCACAGCATCAATTCTTTTGTTGATCTGGTTTGCAGAATCTCGAATTAAAGGCTATTTAATCTTGTTTGGTTATAACACATGAAATATAATTATTTTGTGCCTAATTACTGTATTTATTGCCACAGAAAGAAGTGGTCCAATAATCACACTGCTGAAACTGCCGCAACCAACAATGTATTTCCTGTATGTACTGCACTTGTCAGTGGCATCATTCTCTGCTCGTAGCCCTGCTGGTAAGGCCATTTTCTGTTGTTTAAGTGGTGTTGGTAAAACAGACGTCAACAATCGCTGGACCGCGGGAGCCTGGTCCTAGCAATAGTGAATGACTGTAACAAAAGCACTCTTTGATAATATAATAATGATAGTTGTTTTGATATAACAGATGTTCACTAATCACACATGAATCATTACATATTTGCTCTAAAAAGGAACAATTTTTTTTTATATAAACTTAAATCATTCTTCGCCAGTAGTGAGCATTAAAACAATCCTAAAACACTTGTGAACAGCACAGCGAATCATATTTTCCACTCTACAACACGCTATTTCGCTACGATGTGCTTACGACGGAGTAGAACCCAATTCTACTCGATCGTAGCGTCGTTAGACACAACTGCTCCGACGGTCGTGACCGTCGTATCGTAAGGCCCTTACGACGGCACTGGAATCTACAGCACTTGCTTTAAAATATCAGCAGTGCCAAATTTCCTGTTCCTAAACCTAACAACATGACCTACAAAGGCATCCAAGCTCGGACCTCGTCATGAACACTTCATAAATGACCTTCCTGTCGAGCGTAACATTCTTTTTCATAATCTTGTGAAGTGAAAAATCAGCTTGAAACATGCAAGAGCTACTGAACACCATTTGGACAAAAAATTCAACTTCGTATGTGCACACATATGTTGCATATAAAAAACAAACACAATCTTACTTTAAAGTGATCCAGAATTTCAGTCAGTTCTTTGCCAGAAGAAGCCGGTTGAAATGTTGGCAATTTAGTTTCTGTTAAAGTTTGTTTTTGTCGTAAATCTTTGGCTGTTGCACTTGCAAGAGCCTCTTCTATTTGCACTTTGTTTGCTTTTACAATATTCAATATAATTGCAACATCAGTTTTGATCATTCACTTCGGCATGACTTAAGGTGGCTGTACACAGGATGCGTTTCGGTCCGTTTTCGTCCGTAAGCGCATACGCGCGCAAAATTCGGTCCGTCGCCTTCCGACGGGGTCTTTACACAGAATGCGTAACGTCCGAAACTTGCGAACCATGCGTTAACGCAAGGCCATCCGACGCGATCAAACATGTTTGATTTTTACGCACGTACGCATGCGATTTTGTTGCTGTGAAAATATACCCATCTTTAATAAAGTGGGTTTTTGTAATATTTATGCATACTTGAAAGGTTAAAATGGTACTTTTAACTAAGATCAACAGTTGATTTTTTACCCTTGTTTGGGATAAATATCTTTTTGAGGCAGTGATTATCAGTAATAATAGCTGTTACAATGGCATAACAACTGGTAGGCCCCTAAAATGGAATATAGTAAAGAAAAAAACTGATTGAACTTGTCCGTGAAAGACCAGCTTTATATAACATAAAAAATACAAAACATTGGTATAACAGGTAACAAAAATTATAAAACTTCAAAATTTTATTGTTGTACAATTTGTCCAAGCAAAGATAATGTTTTCGCCTGCCTTTGAAAGATAAAAGTGCCAAAGAAAAATGGAGAAACCTAAGAGATACGTATGTACGCAAAAAGAAAGAAGCAGAGACCAAGTGGATCTGGTTACATACCTACACCAACCTGGCCATACTTTTCATCAATGATGTTTTTGGATATTTATACAAAGCATCGCATGCAATATTGTTATTAAACTTATTTGGTTGTATCTGAACTTACTACATGTTTAGGACTGAGTCTCACATTTTGCAAGAGGACCCAACTTTGACAGCAGAACAACAAGTTTACTCTGCTTTTTGTGAGGCAGCAGACATTGGTAATACAATCAACAGCATGTTAATAAACTGTTAGGACAAGGTCCTGTATTTTTTAGGCATAAGTCCTGATACTTCAGGTAAACAGCCCGAAGTACATGAAATTGGTACACCTGAAAGTTTAGAAACCCCAAAAAAACGAAATCCACAAGCATTAACTGAGAGAAGGAGGAAGGCAGCGGGTGTGGATCTATCGGTAATATTATTTAAACCTAGCAAGAGGATATGTAAAATAATTTATATCATTTAATTGCAATGATTTTGCATGGGAACAATTGGGTGAAACTTTGCACACAACCAATGCTTTGATTTCTGAACAACTAAAAAAACCTCAGCATTCCATTATGCCAAAATTATTGAACAAAGATTAGATGCATTGCCAAACAACATGCATAAAGCTTTTGTAGCCATTACTGTAATACTGGCAGATTATGACAAAGTTGAGATGCAGGAAACTGCGGAGATTGTATAGCTTTGTATTCATTGTATATATGCAAATATCAAACTGCTTTCAGTTCTTTTTCACATGTTTGACTGCAATTTACTTGAAACACAAGTATTGGAACTGCTCTTTTCATTTCACTGTTCACTTTCTTTAGTATTTTACTGCCAATGTTCTGTTCTATTCATCTGTAGTGTTTTTTATTTCCTTCAAATACCTCTTCAATTTGCATTGTTATATATGCCAACATTCAGTATGCATTAACTATTATTTTATTACAAAAAAAAACAATAAACATAAAAAAGAAAAGCAGTCGGTCTTACTCAAGGGTTGTTCCCTGTGAAACAGGGGAAAAAAATGTTGTAATGCCAAGCAACTTCCCCCTGGCTGCTGCTGAAGTAGTCCTTCAGCAAGTCTCTTATTTGCCTTGCATACAATGAATGGTGGTGAAATGTTTGATGTTGGAAAGACATACAGTTTCCTCTTGTCGTCAAGCTCCCTCAACAAGTTCAACAGTTACTTCATAGGCACCAATGCACTGTATTCCCTAGTTTCCAAAGACCATTAGGCCACGCGGTAAAGCATAATTGATTAGCTACGTGAGTAAGAATGTTGTTTATTCGCATCCTGCCTAATGTCATCCATGTGTTGCACACATTTCTCTGTGGGATATAAGGGAATTTCGCCATAATTAATCCAAATGTTGCAGATGGTTATTCGCTTATGCTTGAAAGGCGAAATTTTGGCTTACAAAGGCTTTGACATTTTACGCATGGTTGATGAAGCAAAATATTATAAATTGTCAACAACCCCAGTCGAGACCAATTAACAAAGGGAAGGTCTAAACGGTTTAATACGCCCCGCTAAACGTCAATGACGTTGATGCTCCGGATACTTTACTTCTACTGGATTTACGTCTGCTGGTACCTGTGATGTGTGTTTTTTTTTAAGATTTTGAGGAATTGGAGTTTAACCAGCATTAGAAAATAACTTGAAAAGTAAGTCAAAAGTTTATCAAAGAATGTTGCTTAACCAGATTGTGTGGAGAGATCTTCTCTTGACTCACAAAATGAAACCATGTGGGAATCTCTGCGCACTATAACAGTGGCGGTTTTATAAAACTACATCAAATCCATTAAATTGTATTGCTGGTAGTTTTAACATCGCCGATCAGTATGGACAACCTTTTGCGCGATACGTCAATAGCGAGTGTTTGGCACCATCAACCAAGTCATTCTTAACCGATTTCTGGTGGACTGTAGCGACGTGTTTCGTGATCTTGCTGTGCTGTAATAACTTCTGGGAGTATGTTCCCACATGTGCCAATTCAATTCAGGATTTTAGGAAGAAGTTTGAATTGTTCGAAGATTTTGACAAAACTGTAAAACAGCTGATCGACGTGGCCGGGACGTCAAACTCTGCGGAAACACCAGAACTCGAAAAAGTGGAACGGCTGCGCTGTCGAGAAATGTTTTGTAAGTTCATCAAATGAGTACATGCGTCCGTTATCTAGATGCTGCGTATGGCGTCCATTGTCTTGGCATGACAGGGGCGTCTGATAAATCTCACTTCTCATGGCTTAGATCTGGGTAATTGCCGTGGTCAGGCGTATGATGGAGCCGCTAATATGTGCGGCAAAATCTCTGGTGTTTAGACAAGATTTCAACAAGAATTCCCATTTGCAATACAACAGTTCAGTCACAAGATACAAACTGGGAGAAGACAGAGCAACCATTCAAAGTTCCTACAGAGGGACAGTCATTCTACATGTGCAGGATCAGGAACCGGCATAACAATGAGGGAAGGATACGAAACACCGTGGTACGATTTAGACACTGTCTCAACAACAACATGCAAAGTCCTCAATACACAAATGACGGTGTACCAAGAATCAATAGCAAAGAATTTAATGGCAACGTCATACACAACATCAACATCCGGGTACGCGGACAAAGACGACAATTACATGGCAATACCATACACCATGTCAGCAGACATCATTGTGAAGAACCGGCGCTGAGCCGTACATGTACCACTTGGTACAAAAAAAACATGTACCGTACCGAATTTGTACTGTATATATTTTATGTTCTTTCAGTTGGCATGATTTTTCTTTATGAAATTTACAGATAGATATTAAGTTGTACCATATCGAACAGATCGTAGAGAACAACTTAAGAAGTAGGGAAAATGAGCTGCCAGCAGAATTTACAAAACGAAAGCATATTGGATGCTTGTTCCAATGGGAACGATTTGAAGATTTTTTTATTATTTTACCAAAGGTGAGCTACAAAATTATAATTTACTAGTTTAGGTACAGTTTTTTTGGGAAATAAACAATTTTTCTTGTATTTGCAGATAGGAGTACCTTTGTTAACAAAAATATTAAAAAATCTTATTTGAAAATGGCTCAGCATATGCCATCTACCCCCGTCAAACCCTCACAGGCCAAGGTGTCCATTTGTTGACATTATTAAAGAAGATCATTTCTTCTCAATAATTGAAAACAAAAGGACTGATGGGGATATCTTAAAGACCAAAAAGGATAAATGGTCGCTTGTTGCTGACAAGTTCAATGCCTGCACATCATTGCAGGCAATGAATGTGGACGCCTTGCAGAGGTTGCGGAAAAACTTCAAAGACAAGGCTCGCAAGGGATCCACCGCCCAGCGAAGAGCCAATTTCCAAACTGGAGGCGGCAAGCCAGCTGAGCCATTATATGCTTTGTCGAGCAGAGTCTTAGGTATATAGAAGCCGTTTGACATTTTTATGTTGTGATTTGCTAAAATAGTTTTGCTTGCTTTTGTAGCCATGATATCCGGGCTGGTACACCCGTTGTTCGACAAGGATGCGGAACTTGGCTCTGGTCAAGTAGGAGTTGGTGAGGTTTTATTTGTTGAGGGATATAAGCTTAGAAGTATTTTATGACAGATAGTATCAAACAGTTATGGCAGGGTTATTCAGAGACAGGTTAAGAAAAAAAGGAAGTGATAGACAAAATGTTTTCTATAGACACAAGATTTTTAAGCAAGAGTTATTATATGGCAGAACTTGTAAGTGGTCATGCAGAGGTGGATCCTGACGTCTTCCTTGTGCAGGCTCTAAGCAATGTTGAAGTTCTGTAAGGTTTCAGCGCAGCTATGCTGATATGGGAAGGGAGATGTTGTGAAGAGCCCAACAACATCAGTGGCTCCGCAACCAGGAGGAGAGAGAGAAGATCGAACATGATCTTAAAGTTCAGCTTCTGAAACGCCAACTAGGTTTTTTTTTTATTCATGTAGGTTTATCAAAATTAACTCTGATGCATTTTCACATTAGTGCATATAACAGTTCATTTACCTATTTGGATGTTTCGTATTTTAACCTTAGTAAGCGCAGTGAAATATATGTACCATGCGCATTGGTCCGCCAAAACGCATGGGGACAGACAAGATAATAAGCCAACACTAGCATTCATTACAACAAACATGGACAAACCTATAGCAAGAATGTCAAGACTACAGAGCACGCAACCACTCGAAAGAAGGTTCGTGTCAGCGCATTGGCCAGAAGAAGCGGAAGGGCCGAAAATAGAAGACCAGAGAGTCATAAGCGTCGATATGACCTATGAGCTATTGGATCGGCTAATAGAAGACCTTATGCGTGATGTGCGAGACGGTACGGAAATTGCAGACTGTTGCAAAAACCTACTAGATTACATCATCACATGGTACAAGATAAAGGAGGAGGTAGCCGAAGAAACAGAAGAAGAAGAAGAAGAAGAAGAGAACATCACGGTCGCAGACAGCGAACCAACAAGAGGGAAAGGTGGCGCGCCCTTGAAGCGCCGCCTCCCAGTCTGGGAAGACTTAACGGACGAAGAGGAAGAGCCGGCACAAAAGAGTCCAAAAACAACCACATTGGATTGGTTACTCAACGACAACAACTGGGACAACAGAACATGTTCACATAAAGGCATATCAGCCCAATGTATGTGCGAAAGCGATAGGATACGAGAAGAGAACTTAGAGGAGACAGATGCAGTTATGGAGGCAGCTATAGCTGCGGGACTATTTTAAGTACGTACGGGCTTAACCGTACAATTGTAAAAGATGTACAGGTACTGGCAAGAGCCAAGTACAGATATACTAGTACGTACCGTGTTGTGTTGTTTTAATAAAAGATGTTGATTGAAACAATGAGTGAGTTTGTTAAACACACCGAACTGAAAGAAAGGGGGGGGGGGGGGTTAAAGGGGTGACGAATTGCTTGTTTTTTTGTTACAATTTTAAATGTTACTAGAACAACTTTGTGTCCACGCTTCTGATTTTATAAAACATGTTTCGCTTTTTAATACAGCATCTTCAGTTCTACAAATAACATAAACAGAAAAGACATAGTTAAATGCTGAAATGATAAAAAACTGGCCGAACAGTAGAAACCTCTGGTGCTAACATACTGGACGACGCTCTGAGCAGGTGATACAAGTGACCTACTTTTTTATCACCACAGGCTCACATAAACAACGATCAAAAGATTATAATAAGAAAACATATAAAAAATAAAACTGACGGTAAAATTAATTTTTGAATGTTGAATTGGTCCATGGGCGGCTGTTGTAAAAACACCACAGAGTAGCATTCAGCTAGCTTTGGTCTTTCGCTGAATTGTTGATGGTGGCGTACTTTGGTCACCCGTGGCACTGGTGTTAAAAGTTCTCCACATTTTTCGATGTTGGTTCCATCTGATGGAAAACTTATTTTTGGTTTGTCCCACATATTTGTCATGACATATTGCCACATATATGCCATAATTGGTGGAGCTTTACCAAACCAGACGGAGTGCCGACATGATGAACCTCATCCACCATGCTTTTGAGACCCTTGAAGTGTCCACACAGGCCGCAGCTTCCACAAGGCTTTGAATAGCCCGGCCCTGTGTGGGTGACTGTGGCGGTTGCTTTAAATGAAGTTAGCCAACTTTGCAAAGTCCGGGGTTTTTAAAAAGTTACCCTGGCATTCGGTTCCAGTTCTTTATCTTTGGCAGAAAGCGACATATAGCTTGGGAAGGATGTAGCCCAGTATATACACTGGTCGGCGCCGGTATATTCCTCGTTGTTGTTTTTAGGCCCAAACCTCTCCTTCCAATTACGCTCAATAGCAATAATTTTTTTCGTTTTGCGCTTTGGAAATTCTGAGGCGTACACTTTTTCTGGAGGCGATTGAGGCTTTCGATGTAATCTTCTTGCTCCTCATTTAAGCGGCGCATCCTTATAGCCTCTCCGTACACAATTGCCTTAAAGATGTGTGGATGATGATGTGACCTCCCATTAATGAATTTACACTTGTCGGCTTAGCGAAGTCTTTGGTTTTGAAACCCAACAAAGAATCTCGAT
This sequence comes from Ascidia mentula, assembly GCF_947561715.1. Classification (NCBI taxonomy): domain Eukaryota; kingdom Metazoa; phylum Chordata; class Ascidiacea; order Phlebobranchia; family Ascidiidae; genus Ascidia; species Ascidia mentula. Next base: position 14,353,129 of record NC_138568.1, on the reverse strand, counting down.
GCATAACATGGAGAATGTCCAAGAATTCCAGTGTACTACCCTCCTGCGTCGTGTTTGTTTCCCTAAAAGTTAAAAGTAGCCCGTGATCTTTGAACACGGTTTGTAGAGCGTGTTTCGTAATTTCAGTAGATCTGCCGCCGTACGATAGGAACATTATGTCCTCTATGTATTGTTTAAAGATTTCCGTTTTCGCAAGTTGTCGTTTGACCCGGTTAACAATTTCGTGTACTGCAATATTTGCAACTGAGACAGAGTGATTGTCTCTCGTAACTATGCCATCCATTTGGGCATAGTAGTGCCCTTTGTATGTTGTGATAACATTCTTCAGGCAAAGTAGCGTGAGTTCTGTTATTCTTTCACGACATTTCGCTGAGTAGTTGGGAGTGGTTTTTCAGCGCGTTCTTTAACGCAGTGGTCAGTAAATCCCCACGCAAGCTTGGGTATAGTGCTGTTACGTCCCTGCCACTAAATGTGGGGTTCTGCCGCGATGCGATTCGAGGTGTATCTCTGCAGTATTCATCAATTGTAGATTTGCAGAATGCAATGCTTATAGGCTGTAGGACGCCTTCTAGGAAGGCGGTAACCCTGGATGTAAAATATTTCCAGCAGCTTGTAGCAAACGTGTTGGTATATCTGTCACCAAAGTTTCCGTTTAATTGCTTTACTTTGTTTTAGTGTTTGTTTTTTTCCTATAATCCTAACATTGATCTTAAGGAAGGGCCTCTGTCCTGCTTTACCAAAAAAAAACTTAAAAAGTTTTTAGGGTAGAAAATGATTTGATTTACATTGATATGTTATATTTGAAGTGAATTTTACAACAACATGATTTTGCAATTAGACTATTACCAAATAGAGCATTTTTTCTAACTTGGTTTCAAATTTAATTTAAATTTAGGCATTATTTAAAGAAGTTGGTATTAAATAGTCTGCTAAAATGGAAACCTTGGACCTTTCTGGTTTTCTGGGGTTCACTAAATTGGAATTTTAACAAGTTGATCTACGCTAGGTACTAAAGATTTGACAACACGGTAATAAAATATACATCCACCAGTATACAGAGCATCATTCACTACTAAATTTATAAGTAATATAATGTCCACAATTAACATTTGACCCAACATGAACAATTACCGAAAGCAATTTTAGTGTGAATGTACGAGTAGGGGACTGAAAAGTCAAGGTTTTGTCAGGGATTACTCTCTTCATACATTTGTAACCAACAATATTTCTATTCAAAACCATGCAAACAATTTGAGCCATTTTTCCAAATGTTAATAACCGTGGCAAAGACTGATTGAAATACTTCTAAATACAGTTTTACAATAATCACTAATGGCCGGGTCCACACTCACGCTTTGCGCCGGCGGATTCTTTGTTTGTTTCAATGTCCCGAGCGTACGCCCGCACCCTGGCGTATAATAAAACAAACAAAGAATCCGCCGGCGCAAAGCGCGAGTGTGGACCCGGCCTAAGAAAACAACCATCCGATACATTTTCAAACATAGGTAAAATGAGCGCTGACTGGCTACTAACAAATCTTTCAATTTTATTACAGGACTGACATTTTTTGTGGTAATCCACATTTCTGAAAAACAGTGCCCAAGTCAAAAAACAAAAATAAACTCATTGGGATCTTATTGCGCATTTATAACCCAGTGCAGATGCATGCAAATCTATTTTATTAATTGAAGATACATGACCCTGTCCAATTTGTCACATGCAATGTTACTAATCATGAAAGCTAGCTTATCAGCAACACCACCTTCGCATTCCTAACTCCTTGGGATTCTTCAAAAAGACATCTAATACCTTGTACAACAGAGTTTCGCCAACAATTGTTATATTTATGTGGAAGTCCAATAGACACAAATTCAAAACTCTTCAAACCACACCTGTAAATTGCTTCCTCACAACTACGTGTATTACACACCATCCACATTCCAAACATCAAAGTATCAAAAGGTGAAATTTCCATGTTTAAAATCGTACAGGCGACATAATCCACAGAATAGCAAACGCACAAACCACAACTAGAATGGTCACATTGTTTCACAATTGAATCACTTTCAAACAGGATGACATTGCCAGTAAACATTTGTAAAAAAGGAACCAGGTATTGCATAATCAATTTTATCAATTCTTCATCAAATCTGAAATATGAGTTGTACAATATAAGTTTATTACAAGATCTGTCAAACCACAAAACAACAAAGTGACTTAAACAAAACAGGAATGAAAACATTTTCACACACTGTTTTGTCTCCACAGAAAATGCTAGCAAAAGCCCTAGGCACATTCTTGAAACATTACCCATGCACCACTTCCATAATGAAAGTAGACAAACAGGCAAACTTCTGAGGCAATACAGTACCTCATCCGTCAGCCAACCTAAAGTCGAGTGCGTATGGGACCTAGCAGCATTCTCCGTCAAGGAAATATATGTTTTTCTACATGGTTTCAAACACAGTGAACACAAATCCAACCATGACAATGACTGGTGGCAATGCATGACCAAAGCAGTATAAAAAATATATTGTGAGGCAAATGGAGAAGGTTTCATGTTGTTATTGCACAAATATTCAGTTGCTTCTGTTAATATTAATTGCTGTTGTACCTTATATTCTACCCTGCTGGTTTGGATTGCATTTACCATGTGACCTAGTGACATTGTGGGTTGGTGATGTATTGAGTTAGGTGCATGGTTGTAGCAAGTTGTTTTACTTTATAGTCAACAATAATTTATATACTTGTTTTAGATTTGAAAAAGGTTATCCCAGCTAACAAATTAACGTTTTGTAAACGTTAATAAAAAGTACATGTTTTGCAAATTAATAAAAATTCAAATTAATTAACCATAAGTTGCTGATTTTTTGTTTGTTCACTTTTGATGTTGTTTAAAACAGAGTGCGATGGCAAAAAGTATGAGCCCCAAGCCAGCGTTCTTCTGGTGATAATTCGTCATAAATTTCCCGAAATCGTTTAACGGCGCTTTTTTTCCAATGATTTGCGAAGCTTCTTCCTCATTTCTCAAGTTACTCCCCCACAAAATGGTTTCGGTTACCAGACACTTTGATGCGCCCCTTAACTTTGTCTACAAAAGATCAAAACGTCACCACAAAACAACTTCACACTTATAATCCTCAAGTTCACCATCCCTCTTTATAGCAACTATCATTTTTCGTAATGTTTGCAACACTTTCTTCGCTTCGTAAATAATTGTTCAGAACGTTTGGCACGCAACCACCATATATATTTTTTGTACATTTTTTACCTTCAAATCCACATATAAATTGTTTCCAAACTGATTTACTGTTCTATTTTTCACCATTTCTTTCCATTCCTGATTGAAATCACAAATACACCTCTGGAATAAATTTCAACAGAACGTCTAAATTTCAAACGAATGTCAGCACCAATCCCACTCGCATCAAAAATCACGTTATTGCTATCATCATCACGATCTGAAACAACACATTCCTCATCACGATCATCAAAAGTTGCGGAACAAGTGCCACTACAATCGGAGCTGCTCTCTCCCGAACTTGTACAAACAGGGGGGGGAACACAAAACTTCCAATCAGATACGTTATTATGGTGGTCAAATTCTTTGTTGCCAAAACCATTGCCCTCCACAGGTACCTTGTCAACGACAGGCGCTCGAATGTTTTGCTTTTGTTGCGTATGTATAGGCGCATTATGCAAAATCTTCGATTTTTCGTCAAACTTGGCTGTAAACGTCCTTGTCATTTAAACTCCTATTACTTCTATAAAAAAAGTCGACAAGTTATCGTCATTGTTGGAACTAGTGTAGTCCAGTTGCAAATTGGTGCAGTCCAAAGCGTCTGTTACCTTTGTTCGATTTTTACTTGTATTGCTGTTAATTGATATGTCAACAGTACCTTTCAAAAACGATCCAGCGCCTGGACAAACCAAATGAGATCGATTCCTTTGATTAGCCGACAACGTTGCAGCAACACTTACAGGATCAAAAACACAGCTCTGGTGAAACCATTTGCCACAAGTTTCGCACTCAACCATCAATCTGCCATCATTCGTGGTATTGCAAACACAGTACAAATTTTACTACATCTGATAGTTGACCAGGTGGTGGGCAAACGTGTATGGAAAGTTCCGTTGGTGATTCACAGCTGGTATTAACATCAATTTAGCGTTTTTTTTCGAAGTGGTAAGTTGTTTTCTTAGGTGTGTTAGCATTGTTCTCACAGCAATTACAGGCAGATTTGTCGCATTTGGGTAGTTTTGGAAACATGTTGCCAATTTACAAATTAAGTTTTGTGCTGTTATGTTTTCTAGTACCTGGGTGTTGTAAAACAAGACAATCAATTTCTTTTTTATTTATTTTTACAAAATTCAAAAGAAGTGTTAGGCGTTTCGCCATATGCTTTCGGGCTTTCCTTGTCATGTAAAGTGAAATACTAGGCAATAGTTTTTGACATGTCTTCGAACTTGGTAAAACGCCCACCCCAGCTAACAAAAGGTTTATCAACCAAAAAATGTCGACACACCGAAACCCATTTCTAACGTTGTCATTTAACTGCGATACAACGGTGCAGATGACCGTTGCAAGCTGTTTTTATGAACGTTCCAGCTACGTCTTGTTGCAATGTTATATAAACCCAAAACTGTCGACACACCATTACCAACGTTGTCACTTATCATTGTTACAACGATACATATGACTGTTTTGAAAACGTTTTACAATTTTGTTCTATGACCGATTTTATTAACGTTCCAGCAATGTGTTGCTGGTACGTTTACAAACACAAAAGTACTCAGGTTTAGCGTTGTGTACAACGTTGTTTTCACCTGCCCAAAGTTTTTTGTAACCTAGTGGTTTGGTATCACCTGATGAAGAAAGAACAATCATTTCTTTCCATGTATTCAACGAAAATCACCACTTAAGAAAGTGGTAAACTCTGACTTGCAGATGTTGGAGGGTTGGATTTGTCCTGCAAAGTATGGAAAAAACATTAGCTGCCACCATTGTCAGTTGACTAAAATTCACAGGCATAATAAAACCCTCTTTGATGCATTTTTTCCGCCGTTATCAGACAAGTTTCCCTGAATTCATGCAGATTTAATTGGCCAAACTATATGAACTTTGTTATCATAGACCAGTTGACTCGTTTTTCGCTTTTGGCTTTGCCGGTTCCGCTCCCTAGAATTTAATGGTTCAAACTAAAAACAAGGCACTTTATTTAGCCTTTTGACTCGACTTTGTCGATCTGTCCTACCTAATACATCACTTCTCAAGGTTTTTTTTTGATAAAGCAGGACAGAGGCGCTTCCTTGAGATCAATATTAGGATTATAGGACTAAAACAAAGTAAAGCAATAAACAAGCAGGTCCTCTTGTTCATTGTAATAAAGAAAGAAGAATGAAAAAATAAAGTTTATTGTAATGATTATGATTGAGGAGGGAACAATTGGCTACGTAATGACCTTAGTGACAAATCAACAAGAACAAACAATTCCACTAAGGTTAAATTACGAAAACATCAAATAGGTAAACGAACTTGTTTGTAATTAAAAGCTCTTCTGGCAAAAGAAAACTTGTTAGATCGACGTTTCGGTTGTCATACAACAACCTTCATCAGGATAATGAAGTAAAAAACCTCGAGGCGCTATGCTTTAGACCTCGGTTTCGTCCTGTTGACGCGCATTTTCTATTATTGGTGTTTCCCCCATCCCCGCTTCCTAGCTTGTGTTGTTTCCTTCGCCTTTTTTTGCCCTTTTTTGCCTTTTTTGCTTTATGCGCGCGTGAATATTTATCACCGTGTGGGCGTTTTTTACTTCATTATCCTGATGAAGGTTGTTGTATGACAACCGAAACGTCGATCTAACAAGTTTTCTTTTGCCAGAAGAGCTTTTAATTACAAATAGTATGCCTGGCAGCGTTAGCAACAAACTATTTAAAGAGGTAAACGAACTGTTTGGCATCAGAGTAATGTTTGTTAAACCTACATGAATAAAAAAAAATACAAATTAACTCCGCTATATCTTCATACAAGAATACATACAAAAATTCATAAACCTAGCTGGCGTTTAAGAAGCTGAACTTTAAGGTCATGTTTGATCTTTTCTGTTTCGCACCTCTCTCTCCTCTTGGTTGCGGAGCCACTGATGTTGTTCGGCTCTCCGAACCATCTCCTTTTCTAACATATCCCTTCTCAGATCCGCATAGCTGCGCTGAGGGGCAGACCTTACAGAACTGCAACACCCTTCCGCATTGCTTAGGGGTGCTGCAGCCTGTACAAGGAAGACGTCAGGAACCACCTCTGTATGATCACTTACAAGTTCTGCCATATAATAATTCTTGCATAAAAATCTGTGTCTATCACTTCCTTTTTTCTTTAACCTGTCTCTGAATAAACCTGCCGTAACTGTTTGATACTATCTGTCATAAACTACTTTGATGATTTAAGCTTTTAGCCCTCAATACAAAAAAACCTCACTAACTTCTACTTGACCAGAGCCAAGTTCCGCGTCCTTGTCGAACAGGTTGCACAGCGGGTGTACCTGCCCGGTTATCATGGCTACAAATGCAAGCAAAACAATTTTAGCAAATCATGACAAAAAATTGTCGAACAAGATCTCTATACCTGAGACCAGGGCGTCGATTTTTTTTCTGCGTTTCGAACATCTTGAGAAAAATTGTCGTGCGTGTCAAATAGTAAAAATGTCGCATCTGGTAACTAACGCATGAGAACGGCCAGGCTTATTTCGTTTACAGGATTTCTGTACTAACATAAGTTTGAAAGAAAAATGGTACTTGTTTCGTAACAATGATCAATGTTTGGAAACAATGGTTAGGTTTTAACGAGCTTATTCACTGAACGTTAAAAAGCAAGTTTGGTTTAGCATGGATTTTGTCCAACCATTTTTCCTGTTTGGTCTTCAAGGTTGCCCCATCAGTCCTTGAACAAATAGACGCCGCTCAGTTTCAGTGAAGTTTTCACTGCGCAGTCTTTTTGCCTGTGAGTGTTGTACGGGGGTGGATGGCATATTCTGAGCCATTTTAAAATAAGATTTTTTAATATTTTTGTTAAGAAGGTACACCTATCTGCAAATACAAAAAAACTGTAGTCAACTACCTAAACTAGTAAATTATAATTTTGTAGTTCACCTTTTGGTAAAATAATAAAAAATCTTTAAATTAATTTCATTACAAACGTAAAAAGCTTTATTCAACTTCGAAGTAAGTGCCCTGTAATGTGAAAACACCCGCCAAAAGTTAAGCCGCGCTTAGAGCATCCAAAGGCACACACCTAACCACTGCATCATTGAATTCAAGCACCCATTCCTCATCAGTAAGTTTATAAGTAATATAATGTCCGCAATTAACATTTGACCCAACATGAACAATTACCGAAACCAATTTTAGTGTGAATGTATGAGTAGGGGACTGAAAAGTCAAGGTTTTGTCAGGGATCAATATTTCTAATCAAAACCATGCAAACAATTTAAGATATTTTTCCAAATGTTTATAACCGTGACAAAGACTGATTGAAATACTTTTAAATTCAGTTTTACAATAATCACTAATGGCCGGGTCCACACTCACGCTTTGCGCCGGCGGATTCTTTGTTTGTTTCAATGTCCTGAGCGTACGCCCGCACGCCGGCGTATATTGCTTGAGTGTGGACCCGGCCTAAGAAAACAACCATCCGATACATTTTTAAACATAGGTAAAATGAGCGCTGACTGGCTACTAACAAATCTTTCAATTTTATTACAGGACCGACATTTTTTGTGGTAATCCACATTTCTGAAAAACAGTGCCCAAGTCAAAAAACAAAAATAAACTCATTGGGATGTTGTTGCGCAAGTGCAGATGCATGCAAATCTCTTTTATTAATTGAAGATACATGACCCTGTCCAATTTGTCACATGCAACGTTACTAATCATGAAAGCTAGCTTATCAGCAACACCACCTTCGCATTCCTCCTTAGGGATTCTTCAAAAAGACATCTAATACCTTGTACAACAGAGTTTCGCCAACAATTGTTATATTTATTTGGAAGTCCAATAGACACAAATTCAAAACTCTTCAAACCACACCTGTAAATTGCTTCCTCACAACTACATGAATTACACACCAAACTAAACACCATCCACATTCGAAATATCAAAGTATCAAAAGGTGAAATCTCCATTTTTAAAATTTACAGGCGACATAATCCACAGAATAGCAAACGCACAAACCACAACTAGAATGGTCACATTGTTTCACAATTGAATTAATTACTTTCAAACAGTAAACATTTGCAAAAAAGGAACCAGGTATTGCATAATCAATTTTATCAATTCTTCATCAAATCTGAAATATGAGTTGTACAATATAAGTTTATTACAAGATCTGTCAAACCACAAAACAACAAAGTGACTTAAACAAAACAGGAATGAAAACATTTTCACACACTGTTTTGTCTCCACAGAAAATGCTAGCAAAAGCCCTAGGGACATTCTTGAAACATTACCCATGCACCACTTCTATAATCAAAGTAGACAAACAGGCAAACTTCTGAGGCAATACAGTATTACACATTTTAACTGTTCTGACTATGCAAACATCAACTACCTCATCCGTCAGCCGCAGCATTCTCCGTCAAGGAAATATATGTTTTTCTACATGGTTTCAAACACAGTGAACACAAATCCAACCATGACAATGACTGGTGGCAATGCATGACCAAAGCAGTATCAAAAATATATTGTGAGGCAAATGGAGAAGGTTTCGTAAGATGAATCCTGAATATACTCATTTATCATTTTCAAACCTGTGGCATCGGAAACAGCAAAAATGGCATGGACATGAGCTTCCAGGTTGTCCATATAATGGCGCAGCCCGACGTCCGAGAGATGAAGGTTGTCGCTCCAGTTCTCCCGGTCGTCTAGATGTTAAAATCAAGGAAGGTCCATCCATATTCGACTGCGAGGTTTTGAAGTACTTGATTAACGCCATAAACGCAACGTTCATGGAAGCCTGTTTGCGGTAGAATTCCAGCCACGACGATATGTTAATTGTTTGATATATTATAAAAAGATTTACTGCTGCCAATAGCACTTTTTCTTTACCAACCTGGCATTGTGCGTACTTCTGTTGACAAACCTCAATCAACTGCTGATACTCGGCCCCGATGCTGTGGTGGTGGTGTTCAGCGCGTCGGGAAGCCAAGTCGTTGGTGCCAAGAGCCAGGACGATAACATCGACTGACTCGAACCTATTTCCGTAGACAATCTCCTCAGCTCCATGTCCGATTTTTCCCCCTGGAATAGAAACCGCATTTAAACCAAACTGTTTACTGCGAGACGAGACTACCTGGGGGCAAACAATGTCCCTCCCTTTTGCTGTCGGTAACCAACAACACTGAAGGAAGTGGTGAACCTTAAGCCCGGAGGTTACATGTCTGCTTTCCGCTGATTCCCACTTTGTACTGAGCAGTTCCCATTATGTATGTTTCTCTCGAACTGATTGCGTTGAACGTCGTCTAGTGTTGTCGAACCTATTCTTCAGTTAGGAAATGAGCAGCAAAGGATGTTGCAAATAAATGACAAGCGGATGAAAGTACTTTCAAATGATATATTTATGACTATTCTGTACGAAAAAGTTTGTTTTGCAACTGATACAAACAAGTTTTTACTATTGTACTGTTGCCAGGTTAATTTCAGCTTTTTAGCAATCCACTTTTAACGTCGAATACTGAAAAATTTAGGAAACTTCAAATATTATATTTACAGGTAGCGCAATACACGTGACACCCACATATCTCTCCATGTTTCATTTCTAAACGATCCTGCACAAACTAACGAAAAATCTAACAAGACGGAAGCACGTTCGCTTAACAATCATTCAGTTGAAAATCGAAAGGAAATGTTTAGTTTTTACGTCAAACAAGCTGTCTGTTACGTAACAAGAGTTGGCACGACGATTAAAATGCACTACGGCACGGTGGTTCTTCCCTATGTCCCCACACTCACCGAGACTTTGCAGCGAATGCTGACAGATTATGGGATTAAGGTATACATCAGACCCCATACAACACTCCGCAGTTTGGTGTCGCACCCCATTGTCATGGAGGTAGCGGAACCAAAAGGAGTGGTTTATTCAATTCCATGTGGAGAGTGCGAGGGTGTCTACATCGGGGAAACCGGAAGAGACTTGAAAACCAGAATTAAGGGGCACCGCCGCGACGTTGCGTCGAAAGACGCAAATAAGACAGCGTTAGCCAAGCATGCTGCCTTAAAAGGTCATCAGATCGCTTTTGGCAAGGCTAAGGTTTTGGAAAAGGAGGTGGACCATACCAAGCACCTCTTCCTAGAAGCGCTCCACATCCACAAGAACAATCGCTGTGTTAATGATAAGGAACAGTGCGTTTACTTCCCGGTGCTCTATAACAACTTACTGTAACTGTAGTTTTCCCGCCCATTTTTTATACATCACATGATTTTACAAGCGGTGTTAGCGTTATCCCCTTTTTCGTGTTGGCACGTTTTTTTGGCGTTAGTGTGTGCTGTACCATTACCTTGAGGAAGCCTTGTTGAATAACAGGCGAAACGTCGGTGAATAAAGTTACGTTTTATCTTTGCCAGAAGAACAGATTATTAAATTGAATATTAAAGCCCATGCGAGCCTTTGAAAAGGGGCGTTCTTGGATTCTTGTCTGTAACAAGTAATGTACTTTATTATACAAAACAAAACACTGTGACAACACAATGTCGTGAGCAAACCCTTTGTAGCGTAGACATTAGTAGGTAATGTCATCGCGGTTGGGTAGGAAAATAAAAATCAACTACAAAATTTAATAACAAACACACAAACAGCAAAAATAACACCGAAATACAAGGCGTAAGGTGTTTTTATGTTCTGCTGCAAGTTTGAAGTCATTCTGATGGAATACCTGGGATTTGTACCGATTTTAATTGTTTTCTCATTAATCACCACTAGATTCTTGACAGATACAGAGATTTAAAAAAATTATGGGTGGCGGAAAGTATTTTGGCACGCGGTTGAATGTGACGTGCCCCCCTAGCAAAACACGGAAAATCGCTTGTGTTTGAAGTCATTCTGATAGAATACCTGGGATTTGTACCGATTTTAAATGTTTTCTCGTTAATCAGCACTAGATTCTTCACAGATACAGAGATTTTTAAAAAAATTATAAGGGTTGGAAAGTATTTTGGCACGCGGTTGAATGTGACCAAGGCTGTACGCTGTGGACGTAAAGTCGTTTCGTTGGAATATGAGCTATGAGTGCCCAAAATACGCATTGGCTTCTTATTCTTCGTGCCCTGGGCTACATTTGTGGCATTTTTTAATGAAATCGTCAGTTCGAAACATTTTCAAATTTGTAATCAAACCAGTCGCTGTTTGTTTAATCTGGTCACTTTGCTGCAAACTGTAAAGTAGATCATTCAGCACTATTGTACTGTTGCGTCATAAACACGCATCGCTTCTTCAAAACATTTCGCTGGAATCAGTCAGCAATCAAGTTTAAAGAAACTCTTTGCTTGTGTCGGGAGGTTTAAAGAAATGTTTTGTCTTTTAGCGCAGAAATAATACCATGCTTTCGCATAGCAAGGCAGGATCGCCCCATTGCTCACGTGATTGGCACTCCCTTATCTTTCTGCCCCCGGTGTTAGAGAGCCTTTTACAGCATTGCAGTTCGTGGTTGCGTAGATGCAGTGGAAAGGGCCACAGTGTTTATCATTTTATTTGCTTGCCTATTTTGTGTACAGGTAGCTTCGAGTGCTTTAATGCATGCATTTTACGTACATATGTAAAACACTACAGTACACATAATATTTTGGATACGTAATGAACATTACCACCAATAATCGCTACAACCCCATACTGTCTGCTGCAAAATCACAAAGGAAATTTCAGTGACGCTTGAGTGTTTCATGGGAAATTTATTTTCGAAAAAAGTAGAGCACAAATTACTATCAGTTTTCGTCGGTGTTAATTTTAAAGCAAGCCGCTCTGTAGAGTGAGTTGTAGTCGGGTCAAACTTGTTATGCTTGAACCTAAAAGATTTTGTGAAGCCCAAACCAGACCCGGAAAGACTTATTCAACCATGACGCACTAACTTGACCCGATCAGCCAGGCATGACATAGGCCTGCAACTCTTAACCGCTCGGTAAAAAAAGGCATCATCTTGTGTTTAATAAATTGGGTGTCCATCAGAGGTAAAGTACGACCCGGATTATGATTTTGTGCGATCTTCGAAATAAAGGCATCAATACGATTTATTAAAGCAAAGTTTTATGCGCTGATTAGACATGTAACTATTATCCAAAAGTCGTGAATAACGATTCCAAACTTTTGAGAACTCAACAAAATTTTGAGACGATGCGCACAAAATTGTGGACATGCTTTGTCTTTTGCTACATTTCCAAGGCCACCTTTGTGTATAGTATACGATATGCTCCAACGATTATGGTTTTGCTGAGGTTGCAGGTGTGCAGGTCTAGTGGTGCGGTGACAATTGGGTCTACGAATGGCGTTATGTAATGGTGGTCTGCGTACATTTTATGGAAAATGATGGCTCTGCAGGGAGCAAATTTGCCATTTGTGAAAATGCAATAAAACTGAATGTGGTAGACATACAATGCAGCATGTAGCTGATAAAATTAGAAAGGGCACAGTTTTGACATGTTTGACTAATTCTTTTTGATGTAAATGTCTTGCCGATGTTGTGGATATTAATTGCCATGTTTAGGTTTGAAAGTTTCGAAACCGGCACAAAATATATTACCTTCCAAAGGTGGCAGCTCAGAACTTCCTTCTGCAGACGAATTGCAAGTGTCGCCTTACCAGAGATGTAATTGATAGATTCTATTTGAATAAGCGATACTGATGATGCCTGCACAGACAGGCGAAATATATATGTCGTAAAAACTTGAAACAGACAGACGACTTGGGATTATTTATCATTTCCTGCATTGATCCGTTACTGAGTCTCTGTCAGCCACAAGGACTACACAGGCGATTCATAGAAATCAAACTCTCATTTGATAGAATGTTATTCATTTTTGTTCACAAAAAATGTTGTTCGTTTTAGCTTTCTTTTGGCTAATGCAAAGCAGAAAATGCTTTTGGTTACTGTTCTATATTTTGTGACTGTCGCGTCTGACCCTAGACTGTTTTTCTTGGGCGACGCTGTCGGGTTAGTTTAATTGGCGTGTTTTGAAACTGGCTTTACTGCTGCAGAATAAGCTGTTGACAGTCTGCTCACTTTTTTAATAATAATTCCGTTACCACTGTACAGTACTTCACACATCACAATCAACTATGACGTCACGTAATTTGTGACAGTGATTGACCCCAGTTCCACTAAACGCAAGGATATCAAACACGCAATTTTTCTTTGAAATACGAATTCATTTGTCAAACCAGCGAGACACGCTTTTCTTCGCTGAGCCCACGACAAATTTTCTGGGTATGTCATTCACGGCTTAAGAAAGATCGAAAGGTCATGTCTTAGCGATGTGTCTGGTGTAATACGCTTCTATCTGCATGACTGCAGTTTTGCATTTCACATGGCTACATGGTCAGTCGTACACATTTCACACAAACGTAACTGATCTAAATTCTCTTCAGGGAATTGAACTTAGATATGGCTATAAACTATCTTGTGTTTTTCGCTGTGACAGTTCACATGTTCATGACGTCATACGGTAGTGGTCAGCAGTCCTGCAATTTTACTCATCCGTGTGGCTTGGAAGGTAAGTTCGACTTGAAGATTGTTTTGCATGTTGCCAGATATCTATGTGAATTATTTTCGCACTTGTTATTCCCTTAAACAAATGTATTTCTTTCTTGAATTTTTTTTAATTTGAAAAAACATGTTTTTGCAGCACGCAAATAGGTACATATCAGCAAAAATTTCCAGTATTTTAATGGCACTTTATTACGGTCGTTTCTTACACATTTTACAGTGTTTTGTTTGTTATTGAAACATTAGTTTGGTTCGAAATGTCAAAATCTTCAATACTCAGATGTGTGTTGCATAGTTTACATATATCGTAAAAACTAAAGGTGGAGGAGCAATGACCGAACCGCGACAATTACGATCGTCCGACGGCGTGCTCAATATGACACTGGTGGTGGATGTCGGTGACTTTTCTGCTGGGTGGCTCACGTTAAGAAGACGAATGTACAACGGGTCCGTTGCCGCACCAACGTGGAATGTGAAAAGAGGAGACAGAGTCCAAGTTACCTTGGTAAGTAGAATGTGACTCAGCCGTATCCGTTAAGCGACCAGACATGTCACAGATATTGGCCACATCTAAAGACCAATCCAGTTTAGCTGTTCCCCGCTATAGTGTTCGCAGACTACCAACGGTTTCGCAAATGTGTGATTTTTCTGTTTCTCCCTGTCAGTTATTTTTTGTGCATTTCTTTTTGATTGTTTCTTACCTTTTCTGCCTATTTCTTTTCTTTGCTGTCCAAGCTTTCCTGCCCATTACATCACATCTATTTGCAATTGGTACGTTATTGGAGCTACAGGTAAATTTGATGTGATGATCTGCACATTTGAAGATATTTCACAAGTGGTTGATGTGTGTAGTGACATCGCTTCGCCATGCTCAAAACAATGAATAAATACTTTTTTAACAGTCCAACAACACGCAAACAAATTAACACAGGTCGTTTTGTAAATGCAAGTTCTGAATCTTTCACGTTTTTAGCTTTGGGCTGAAAAAAAAAACTTTTCGAAATGCGTAACTTATGGGCGTTGATGGAATATAGTAACTCTAAAATACATAGGTTTGTCGAAATAAGTATAATAATTTTGATTGACAGCACCACTTTAGCTTTGGTTTTCATTTCCAAATTAAACACTCGCGCAAATCCCAACGTGTTGTACGAGTCGAAGTGGTAGAATGGCGATTTGGGAATTATGTACTGGGGTTCGCTACCTTTTTTCCTGTCAAACAAATGTAATTCTGTGAGTGAACGTCATAGAATGGGCGTTGGAACTCGTTAAATTATGTTACAGATTAACAAGTTGACTTACCCAAACCCGGAGTTCAAACTGAACGTACCAAGGTTCCCGAACACAACAAATTTGCACGTCCACGGCTTGCATGTTAGCAGCAAGGTATGCTTGTGTTGTGTATAGTTGATAATTTTGAAATGTGTTTTCCCTCACTTTGTGAAACACCTATGTGTTCAAAAAACCCAAGTTACTATTTTCTGAATATAACAAATATAGGGTTTCAAAATTAAGTATTAACTGAAAAACTCGGATAAACGAATGTAAAAAAGAATACAGCCAGATTATTGTAAGATGACCGAACCAGGAAATGCTAACATTTATGTGCAAAGGACATTTAATTTAATTACATAGGTAAACGTGTAATCGTTACATCACGAACTTACGTAACAGGTACCAAGTGACGACCCGTTCGTGCGTGTCTACCCTGGAGAGCAGTTCACGTACACTTACCACATACATGCTGAGCAATCACCTGGAACATTTTGGTATCACCCTCACATACACGGGTCGTCCCTGTTTCAGGTTCGGAAATAGAAAATAGTTGTTTGTTTTATACAGTTTTTGAAAAACAGCTTTTCATGGTCAAATGTTCCAGTGTTATTCGAGTTTATTAAAAGAAAGCTTAGTCCCGTTTGCCATATGACATTTAGTGAAATTGTGTATTAATAAATATCTCTTTTAGTAAAAACCCTATAAAAGTACAACAACGAGAGGACAAAAACATAGTCATTCCTTTCCAGCGGTTTACAACAACTTGTTGTAATTGTTACGCCCCGTTACTCACCTAGTCACGTTAAGATGCGCTTGATGCATTGTCGTTGCGATTTAACCCTGAGGAAGTCTCGCCGGACGGTAGACGAAACGTTGGTCATGACAAACACTTGCGTAACTTGAGTTCCAGAAGAACAATTTCTATTAATAGCCATTCCTGTTCACTGTAATGAAGAAAACATTTACTTGTTTATAGCCTATCACTGAAATTTCGGTTCACATTTTCCCTTTTACAAATATAAAACTTACATTGCTCTGTAGCGCTGAGCTGATTTACACTGCTAAAATATATACTAATAGTGTGTAGGCCTGTAACACTAGAATTATGTGTATTGCAAGCCACATACATATTTCAAATTTTTGCAGGTCCTCAGCGGTATGGCTGGAATTATAATTGTCGAAGATAACGAATCATCGTTGAGCGAGCAGCTGAGGTCAGTGTCTTGCCCGTTCAACTGCGAAAACGACATCCAACTTTTATTTCAACCCATTCTTCTGCTGTCGGACGATACGCGGTTCTCTGGTTTCATTCCGGAGCAAAAGAAGATCGGGGATCAAGTACAGGAGTGAGTTGATTGTTAAATGTGATCAACCAAAAAAAAACATATATATCCGTACTACCAATTTAATAGATACGTGTTTACTTAAAGTTTACGGCAGTACCAAGTTTCAAGTGGCGGAACCTTCGAAGAATGGGCGAGGAATAAAAGCAACGGTATAAACTACTTTACAACCAATGGGAAACTTCAGCCAGTACTGGAAATACAAACGGGACAAATTAAACGTTTCAGGTGATATGTCGGGAAAAGTTTATTCTTCGTAACGTACCACATGCGATCAGCTAGTTTGTACATATTTCACTCTATTTCAAATACGTCTGGTGTATTGAAATTTGTTACTAGCTTTGTTGGAAGAAAAGAATACAATCTACCTCCTTTTTTATAACGGTTTGGTATTAACGTTCATAAATTTTGGTTGCTAAAATATAAAATAAATATCTCGTGGTAACACAGTATATGATAAGAATAGCATTTGGTGTACAGAATGGTGCTAATCACTACAATTACTCTTGTTGTTGTTTTTAGAATACTGAGGATGTCGCATAGGCGAAATATATTTATTCAAAAAAAAACATCTTGCTTGGCTGATTAAGTTGAAATCTAGGCCAGTCCTAGTTATTACTTTTTACGTGTACAGAATGGTTAACGCTGGAGGAGCTTCCACTATAGAACTTGAAATTGTCGACACCTCCGGTGGGGGAAACGCGTGTGATGTTTATGAAATTGCCTTGGATGGAATATACTTAAACGAAGCGAGAAGACCAAGACTCGGTAAAGCCTTTTTCATGCCAGCCACCAGGATAGATTGGCTGGTGGTTTGCAATCAACCAGGAAACTACACGAGTAGTAAAGGGTGACAGAGTAGAGAACGGGGAGAACTTCCTTCCTGTCTCTCTGTTACTCTTTCCGGTTAGGGAGACAGGAAAGAGTACTCCTTCCGTTCTCTTTCGTATGCATTTCAAAGGGGGCCATGTGTCAGGGAGATACTCACAGTTACTCATGAGCCTTCCGGTCTTGATTGGGAGTAAAATTAGATTCTCCTATTGTTTGTCTCTTTCCGGTGTCGCAATCGTGATTCTATTTTTATCTTGAGCGTGTGAACTTTGTTTGAGATGTCCTCGCCAAGGAATTCGAGGTCACACGCAGTTCACTGTGTGGTCGTGTGGCGTTTGTGAAACTATCTGGTGAATGGTTTCCTGAATTGGACCGTTATTTCTAATGACGTTGTGATGACATGATTGATGACGTGGTCGACAAACGATCTTGTCAATCACTTGTGAATTGCTCCAGGGAATTCACCAGCCTCCATGTATCGCGTTATCCATTCGTTAATTGTGCCCGCCCCCGCTTAGTCAACGCCCCCCCTTTTTTAGTGTGGGTCGCAGATGCATTTTTTTGCGAGGTTCCTTATTTTTATCTTGAGCGTGTGAACTTTGTTTGAGATGTCCTCGCCAAGGAATTCGAGGTCACACGCAGTTCACTGAGTGGTCGTGTGGCGTTTGTGAAACTATCTGGTGAATTGTTTCCTGAATTGGACCGTTATTTCTAATGACGTTGCGATGACATGATTGATGACGTGGTCGATAAACGATCTTGTCAATCACTTGAGTATAATCTCGCATACTCGGCGTTGCGGGTTCCATTTGGTATAATTATGTGTGCATGGTGATTTGCCGCATTTCAACTGAAGCACTGGGCGGGAAACGTTTGAGCGGTTGATTAGTTGCACGGATTGCATTTCGCAATGGAATTTGCTCACCCGTTCACATGTCTAATCTCCGGTCCAACTGGAAGTGGGAAGACTTGTTTCGTCTCCCGTCTGATACAAGAGAATCTCATCGCGCCCCGCCCGGAGCGGATTATTTGGTACTACGATCAGTGGCAATCCGCGTATGAAAGTCTACCCGATTCGATCGAGTTTGTCCAGGGTGCGCCAACCTCTGTGGATACGGGCGTGCGAACCCTCTTGATTCTCGACGACTTGATGTCCGAAAGCAGTAAAATTGTCTCACGTTTGTTCACCCAGGGCAGTCATCATAAAGACACGAGTGTAATTTACATCGTTCAGAATCTTTTCCTGAAAGGCAGCGAGCATCGGACAATCAGTTTGAACGCGCACTATCTGGTGGTCTTTAAAAATCCCAGGGATTCGTCCCAGATAAACCACCTCGCCAAACAAGTATTTCCATCCCATGTTAGGGCCGTGCGAGACGCATATATGGATGCGACATCGGCCGCACATGGTTATTTGGTATTCGATTGTCGGCAAGAAACACCTGACAAGCTTCGTCTGCGAACAGGGGTGTTCCGCGGTGAAACATCGTTCGCTTACGTTCCGAAGAACTTTTGACATGTCCCGTCGACTCGATAAACACGCGGCGGTTTTGAATACGCTGTGCAAAGCTGAGCCAAGAGTCGTGCGCGCAATCATAAAAGCAGCCGGCCCTGATTTGATGAAGTGCATTTGCGAGTGTAGCCATAACGTGCTAAGGGGTAACATTGATTTAACCGAGCGCGACCGACAGAAGTTACTGCGGCACAAGAACGTTTTGCGCGAATTGGTCAAAAAAAAGACGCCGGTGACGCGAAAACGCAAGTTAATTCAACGCGGAGGATTCCTGTCCGCACTGCTGGGGCCTCTCATTGGAACAGTGGTCCCTGCTCTAGCGGGTTTATTCGCTCGGCGCTGATGGAATCTGTGCAAAAGCTTGAAGAGGCGGATAAACCAATGACGATGGTCGATCGCAAGAACGACGATACGTCTGAACGAAAATCGTCTATTGTGCAGCGTGTTGTCCGCGCCATTTCGTTCCTTTTTCCGTTCCGTTCGTTACACTACTACGTTTATTGAAAAGTGAAGTGACAACAGAGACATACGTCAAAAACGTTGCGGTTCATTGGAGACTTATGTGATAGAACAAAGGTTCTTTAAAATTTGTTACACGATTTTAGGAACGTCATATTCTCCGCTTAAACAAAATTCTAGTCAGACAAGCAGCACGCTAGGTCGTTCATGCGTGAATTAAAAGTCTTGTGGTTTAACATGCGGCGGTTTTGAATACGGTATGCAAAGCCGAACCAAGAGTCGTGCGCGCCTTCATAAAAGCGGCCGGCCCCGATTCGATGAAGTGTATTTGTGAGTGTAGCTATAACGTGCTGAGGGTGACGTTGATTTAATCGAGCGCGATCAATAGAAGTTACTGCGGCACAAAAACGTTTTGCGCGAATTGTTCGAGAAAAAGACGCTGGTGACGCGGGAACGCAGTTGATTCAACGCGGGGGGTTTCTGGCCGCACTCCTGGGGTCTCTCATTGGAACAGTGGTCCTTGCTCTAGCGGGTTTATTCGCTCGGCGCTGATGGAATCTGTGCACAAGCTTGCTCTGATCGATCCAGCTGTTTTAAAGACAATGCGCGACAAGGCGCCAGCTTCGGCGTCACCAGTTGATCGCGTTTTATCGGAACTGGATCGTGAAATGCATGATCTCATTTACGACGCAAGGCCGGCCGAGGAAAAGGTCAAGTTGTACGGGCAAGCCCTGCAGCGCTATCGATTCCTCAGCGAAGAACAAGCGAATAAACCCATGAAAATGACGATCATCGAGCGCAAGAACGACGATACGACCGACCGAAAGGAAGCTATTGCACAGCGCGTTGTCCGAGCTATGCCGAAAACACTAAAAGTTAAAGCCGAGTCATTGATTTCGTTTATTCGCGAATCGCCCGGAATCGATTTTTTGCCGTCGGGCGAACTTGTTTTGAAGGGCGAAAGCGTTGCTAATAGTAATATCGAGGATTTGATACATGGTGTGTTGCGCAAAAAATCTCCTCGAGGCCTGAAACCGATTGGCGAAGCTAAATTCATTGCAGCACTGAGTGATGCGAACGCGCCCAAAACGCTTTTGGCTAAAAGGGCTGCGCCGGTGCCGTCTACTTCACACATTCCACGTCGTCGGAGCGTTGTTCGTGAGTCGTTGTCGCGATGGCAAGAGATTTAAGCCGCGCTTACTACGATCCCGCGCACCCTGGCAGTCTTGGTGGTGTGAACCGGCTACGGACTGCCGTGGGTGCAAGCCATAAAACGGCGAAACGGTGGCTGGGCAGTCAAGATACATACACATTGCATAAGCCCCGTCGTAAACATTTTTTGCGTTCACGTGTCGTTGTGTCTGGAATCGATTCTTTGTGGCAGATAGATTTGGTCGAAGTACAGAAACTTGCTCGTGAAAATCATGGTGTGCGATATTTAGTAACCATTATCGATGTATTCTCTAAATACGCTTGGGTGGTTTGCATTAAGCGAAAAACCGGTTCCAATCTAGTGTGGGCCGTCGATCGTGTGATTCATGCGAGCGGGCGGCGACCAGATCAACTGCAAACAGATGCGGGTCGCGAGTTTGTGAACAGTGTCTTTCAAAAGTGGCTTTCGAAGCGTAACATTCAATTTTACACGACGTACAATCAGGAAACGAAAGCGTCGGTGGTGGAACGCTTTAACCGCACATTGAAAGAGCGTTTGTGGCGCCACTTTACGCACACGGGCAATAATAATTTCACTGGCGCACTGCCGCGCATAGTGAAGAGTTACAATCACAGTCATCATCGCAGCATCGGCATTAGTCCCGCGGAAGTCACTCACGCTAACGAGGAGGAAGTTTGGAGTAATTTGTACAGCGAGCAAGCCTGCCCGGACACTTGCACATTGCCGGTCGATGCACCTGTTCGGGTTGCTTCCGCTAGCGCATGCTTTAAAAAGGGCTACGTACCCCAGTGGAGCCAAGAATTGTTTCTTGTTCATTCGCGACGCAGTGGACGCCCGCCCACTTACAAAGTGCGCGATTACAGCGGTGAGGTTATTCGGGGGACGTTCTACGAACAGGAGTTGCAACGCGTGAACAAACGTACCTTTGAGGTGGAGAAAGTCTTGCGAACCCGAAAAAGGCGCGGTGTCAAGCAGTATCTGGTGAAGTGGCGACATTACGGCGAGAAATTCAATTCCTGGATCGATGGACGATCGTTCCAGCACGGCGAATAGAAGCGAGTGGAGCTTTTTCGGCAAGGAAGCCCCACGGTCTGAAGTGGTCTTTGTATTCCAAATCGTCGTGATTTATTCGGTGATTGTGACGAGCTTGCTCAACTTAACGGTTGGAAGTCCCAGTCAAAGCCTGTGGACTACGCTGTTAGCAAGCTCCGTCGGTTACGTATTGCCCGCACCTAAGCTGAAAAAACGGCGCAATGTACGTGACCCTGCCATCGAATAATTCCGTGGACATCTTCCCGAACAATCGTCCGTCCGAATTTACAACAAAGCTACCCGCCGTTATTTCCTTGGACACTGGCGAGTGGGAAGTTAGCCTGAGCGAGATTATATTCCCGCATTCGTGGAATAATATTGGCGAATTCGAAGGCTGGTTTGACTTGACGCAAGGTGGCAGCACGCAGCGCTACACGCTAAATGCGGGCCATTATGAAACCGGGCGAATTTTAGTGCAACGAATGCGGAAAATGGAAGATTTTAAAATCAAACGCTTGACCGGTCACGGTCTGTTCACCTTCGATGAGACAACGCAACGCACTGGTGCGAACGTTCCAGAGGGCTTTGCGGTGACCCTCTCACCGAAACTGGCACACTTGTTGGGTTTCGAACGCGTCGAGCTGCCCCCGGGTCAGCATACGAGCGCGCGCCGATGCGACGTTTCTACCGATTACTCCGCAATATATGTTTATACGGACATCATTCAACCTCGCGTGGTTGGAAACACGATGGCGCCGCTACTAGAAATAGTTCCGGCAGGCGACGGAATTGGCAAATTACACCGTGTACGTTTTACGCGTTTGGCATATCATCCGGTTCGCATTCGACATTTCGGCACAATCCAAACGGCTTTATATGACGGTTTCGGTAAACTCATATCATTTGAACGTGGTAACGTCATCGTAACACTACATTTCCGTAAGAAGCCGCTTCGCCTTTGAACATGACTCATCACATACCGTATAACGCTGAGGCAGACTTTAGAGATTACGAGAACTATTATCACTGCCAGGCCGGCCGGGGCTTACCGCATTTCGCTGGCGCGCTTTCGATGCGCGGACATGGGCTCGGTAACCTGTTCGCCAGTTTAGGCCGCGCCGTGTTACCGGTGCTAAAATCAGGCGCGCGACAAGTGGGGAAGCAGTTTATGGAATCAGGTGTTGGTTTCGCAAGTGACGTCATGGCCGGACACACTCCGCGAAAGGCGGCTATAAAGAGGTCGCGACAGGCGGGTCGCAGGTTATTAGCCACTGCGAGTCATAACTTGACGTTGCCACCTGGCGAACCGGCGAAGAAGCGGAAACGCAGGAAACCGGCAGGCAAACGCAAGCGCACCCGTGACGACATTTTCGCTTGAGGGATGGCGTTGATCAGTGAGCACTCGATGCGTTGTGCGAAAAGCGAATTGGATTTATTTACACTGAAGCCGACGCAAACCAGCGTAAACTCGTCGCTCTTTGTCGAACACTTACCCCTAGCTACGGTAACAGACGCGGGGCCGTATGATTTTTCGATCGCCGCGGACGGAGAGCATTACATTGACCTTAACGACACGTTGCTGTCGTGTACCGTTCGTATCACCAAAGCTGATGGCACAAATTTGGATGCGGACGCTGCAGTGGCCCCGACAAATTATTTCGCACACGCCTTGTTCAGTCAAATGGAACTGTCTCTCAACAATAAAACGGTGACGCCCTCCAGTAATAATTACGCTTACAAATCGTACATCGAGACACTTTTATCATTTGGATCGGAAGCGAAGAATACACAACTGACCACATCGCTTTGGTATGGCGACGACGCAGGGCAGATGAACGCATTGACGCGAAGTAACAGTGGATTTCAAACCCGTCGCGCGATGGCGGCCGAGAGCCGTTCAATCGAAATGCTGTCTAAACTTCACGTAAGTTTATGTCAGCAGTCCAAGTACATCATAAACGGCGTCAACATTCGCCTGCGTCTTACGCGCGGTAAGGACGAGTTTGCTGTGATGGCCGCCGCTGATGCGAATGTGAAAATCAATGTGATGGATGTGCGATTATTCGTCCGCAAGGTTAAACTTAATGCGGCTGTAACTGTCGCGCACCAAAAGATTTTACAGTCCAATTCTGCCAAGTACGCGATGCGCCGATCGGAAGTTCGCGTTTTCACGATCGCCGGCGGTAGTATGACCACGGTTTGCGATGCTCTAGTGACCGGTCAAATACCGGTCAGATGCGTGTTCGGGTTCGTCGACGCCGCGGCCTACAACGGGGCCTTTGACCGAAATCCCTTTGAGTTCAAACACATGAACATTACATACCTAGCTTTGCACGTAGATGGCCGTATTTATCCCGCCACCGCATTCAAGCCCGATTTCCAAGGCGGTCATTACACAAGAAGCTATTTGTCGCTTTTCACGGGTACCAATTCGCATTATGAAAACCGGGGCAATTCCATATCGTATCGCTCGTATCCGCGCGGATACTGCTTGTTTTGTGTGGATTTGACACCCGACCACAGCGACCTTGCAACCTTCGACCTCCGGCGTTCCGGTTCGGTGCGCTTGGAGGTGCGATTTAAAAACGCGCTCGCTGCGCCTGTAGCGATAATTGCATTTCTTGAGTACGATAATTTACTGACTATCGATTTTTATCGCCACGTGGTGACGGATTTCGCTTCATAATGGATGAGCTACAAATTGGCGCCTTACTCTCACGTGACCCGGCGACAGAGCGTGTTTTTCGCGGTGTCTTCGCACGAGACGAACTCGCTTCGTTACGTCATCGACCCCCTGCGTTGTATATTGTGAACAGCGATCTATCCAATCAACCTGGAATACATTGGATTGCTTTTTATTTTGACGCTCACGGTTACGGTGAAATGTTTGATACTTTCGCCAGACCACCGTACCTTCAGGAGTTTAGCGCTTTTTTAGAAGCCAACACTACAGTAAAGCCGTTTCGTCTCAATACGCGTGTTGTACAGCACCCATTGTCCATTTCCTGCGGCGCCCACTGCATTTAT
Source organism: Ascidia mentula (assembly GCF_947561715.1). Classification (NCBI taxonomy): domain Eukaryota; kingdom Metazoa; phylum Chordata; class Ascidiacea; order Phlebobranchia; family Ascidiidae; genus Ascidia; species Ascidia mentula. The sequence continues at coordinate 14,328,733 of NC_138568.1, read as the reverse complement.
TTCTCGGCATTACGCGCACGCGGCTTTAGCCTGCGGGAAATCGTGAATCTGTATTCAAATGATTTACGTGGTAATGATATGTTGGTGGAGAGATTTGTATCGGATTTGTGAGTAAACAGACATGAATTATTTCTGAGTGTTTTTTGTGTCTGACAAGGGGCATTTTCTCTCTGTATTTTTTTTTTATTTCACGCGGAAAAGGCGACAAAACAACAAACATCGGCACAAAAATCCCGCGACAAGGCGCAACACATTCTGCGACGATAAAATACTCCGTTCTACAATGTATCGGTTTCTCCCCCCCCTATAAAAATTTTTATTAAATTTAATTCAATTTAAATTAAAAATTTATTTAAATTTTTTAAAATTTTATTAAATTTAATTCAAATTAAAAATTTATTTAAATTTAAAAAAAAAAAAAATTACCGGGTTGAAATCGGGGCCGGGGGAGGGTCTTAAATACAAAATTAGTACACTTGGGAGTCCTGTAAGGGACTGTAACTTGGTGAATCCGGGGAGGCAGGCGTATCCGGTACTTCAGATTGGTCAATCTCACGTATCGCGCCAAACTGCGAGCATAATTGCTCGATGGTGCCCATAACCTTAGCTGTCACACAATCGGTAAGCACTTTAGAACCGAAACATTTATAGTATTGGCAATCCAAAGCGATCGGAGCTATGTACTTCTCCGGTGAAAAAACTGCTCTAGGCTTAAAGCACATGGTTACACCTGTACTCTGCAATTCAATCGACTTTTGACGAATGCGCGACGCGATAATACACTCGGTGTCATCAGATGCAGTTGCGTAATAAATTAACATTAACCGTTCAAATCCATCCTCGATCTTCGGGAAAATGGCCACCACCGGACTTTCGAGCATCAGCGTTTTTGCCACGTCATAGAGGCCTTGGAGTTTGAAGCACTGCCCATCGTATTTCATATAGAAAGACGCACAGCGCAATTTCGTGCCTGCAACAAATATGAATTCTGTGTTAGTTGTCCTGCGTTAACGGCACGCCGGCACACAGCTTAAAGTCTAAAAACGATTGCACTTGCCTGATTTCTTTTGCTCACGGCAGATGGCAGCGACAACTTGTTCCGTGCTTTGAGCAGAAGGACCTCCCTGCACCCAGTTCATTGCTTGAATCTTCCTGTTTGGCATTTTCGCAATTGTGACAAAATTGTGATGGCCCCAAAAACCTTGCGCGACAGCCTTTAAAGCAAGCTGGGAGAGAACACAGAAAAAAGGGCAAACTGGCGTGTCGGTGGGCGTGGTCACATGAACCGTGCGGTTTTATGTCCTGTCCCCCGCGTTCAATGGCACCATCAAGTGACCATCAATTAAGAAATCTCGTTTCTTAGCATTTTTTTATTTGGCATGAATATAGCATTCTCGAGAATGTACGAATTCTCAAAAAACGAAAGTCGAAATGAAAATACACGCATTTTGTCATAGCAGCAAAGGTGACGTGGTGACACCGTCGGGGAGCACTATCCGCTTGGCGTAAAAATAATTTAATCCAACGCGATTTCCGCTGCGTGTGAAAAGTCGCTGATTTACAACTTGAAAGCCTACGTTGGTTCCTTCACGTGGCCTCCCTGTTTTGAGGACATGTAAATAATCATCAGCGTTAAGTGGGTTTTGTGCCTTGCATAAACCCTTCGAAGCACGCTTCATTGTATCGCCTTGACAGAAATAAGTCTTCGCAGAAAGCGCCACAATGGAGTGACCGTAGAATTCACATTTGTACTTTCCCATTTCACGTTGACAAAAACGCTCGTGCGCGCGGCAGCAGTCGGCTTGCTCAAAACGGCCATGTGATGTCATATCTTCTATAAAGCAGTCCCGGTGCATTTTGCAAGCTTTTGCGGGAAAGAAAGTTTCATAATTCTCATAAAATTCACGGCGTAGATCCGGTTTTATAATTTCGTCAATGGTGTCGGCGCTAAGTGCAATGTACACACTGTCGGTGTCACATAGGCAAATCTGGTACCCCTGTCGCACAAAGTACCGTTGAAAGCAATCATATACAATCTGGAGGAGATTTAATTTGGACAGCTCGTAGACGAAGTATGACATTTGAATGGGCCTATCTTGACGCACTCGCTTCTTCGTGGTTTCCACCTCATACAGGTCTTGATTGATTTCTGTCATGTGGTAAAAGTTGGGGTCTTGTACAACGCGTCCCGCCGTCATTTGGTCGCAGTACTTCACGTTCATAAGCTTGTCTTTTCTTAGAAGCACTGAACCGTAAATACCGTTGCCTTGGTGATGAAAATAATAAGGTTAAAGGTTAACTCTGTGCCCCAACAATGTTTTCGCACGATTACAGATCACGTTTTTTCAAAATTGCGGCTGTTGCCTGCGAAACGCCACAGGCCACTATAGTGACCCAGCAAACAACGTGATTACAGAAAGACTGCTTAACAGCGCATGTCAGGAAGCAGCAATCCAATCGATACACGATTAGCGGTTCGTCTAACCAGGCAAAGTGCAATTCTCGCGGTGCCAATGGGTGCGCGAGGCGATCGTTACACGCGTTTAAATAACCAACGGAATGTTGGCCTTGTGGGGCGCGGCCTCAGTGAGAAGTGGGAGCTAAATGGACCTTAAAACAGCGGTGACATCATAAAAAAACCTCACCTGACAATTTATAAAAGTCCGCCAAGCTCCGTTTGGCCGGGTCAACATCACCTTGTCGCCGCGCCGCCGTGACCGTTTCCGCAAAATGGCTGAAACATGCTCGCGGTTCAAATGCAATCACGCGGTAAATTTGCGTAATTTTAAGGCCATGCTTCAAATACCACTCGGCCAAAGGGGAAGCAAGAAGGATCCGTTCGGCGTGCATTGCGCCTATAAGCATCTGTCGCTTGGTTTTCAGTAGGCCCTGCTTCTCTGCATACGCGGACATTAAAGGTCCTATGTCTTCACGACCAACTTTCGCGGCCTTGAATATAGGCGAAAATTCCTTGAATGTGTCCCACAGTTCCTTAGGCACGTGTATGTCGCATTCTACGGCACCGAAAATACTGCCATCGGTTATTCCGGCCAATAGCGTCTCAAAGGTCACCACCGGCGGCAGACGTGTATGCGGCCTGGGTCCTGCGGATAGAAACGCCTGCACGTGCGCATCGGTTCGTTTTAGTTCGTTCCATTGACACTCATAGATTTCAATTAGCTGATATTGGAGCCCACGGAGATAGGCTGCAATTTCCACCGTCTTTCGGCGGACTTCCAATGTGCGTTCCGGGTCACTGAAGCTGAATTTTTCACTGCACCGAACACAGCGGTGGAAGTAGCACCCGTGGAAATTATACAGGGTATTCCCCCGGTCTGCATACCCGTCAACTGGTATGCGTTTTCGACCAATGCGTACCTCTCCGCCATTCATCTGTCTCTGAATATGAACACCATCGGCAAAGGAGCGCCAGCGAAGCCATTCATCAGCTAAGAAACCATAACGCGCCGATCGGTCCACTTCGAAAAGCCTTGTTTCTTCGTTTAATGTGGCCACCGAATAATAGCCTGTTGGCATTTTAAGTCCAGTAGAGTGACAATACATGCTGTTACAGTCCATCCCAATAACAGCCTTGCATAACCGTGCGTTTTCACCAAATTCCAGCGCCCGAATCCGCGTTTCGTCCCGTTTATGATACCGGGAAAATATAATCGCCGGACCGCCCCTAAGATTGTCTCGTATCAGATGGAATAGATGCTTGTGGCGTTCGGGGAACAACGCGAAATACACGTCGTCGTTTGTCTTAATGGCATCTCGCATGGCCATTTTGAGTGACAAGCCGGACAGAGATATACCCTGTTTGAGCATGTCCACTTCCGAGCGAGTGAATAACGCCCGGAGGTTCCCCATCGCTTGAACGAACGGCACCACGTCAAGCAGATTGTAGTGCATAAGATAATCTTTAAGGGTGCTCATTTTCTGTTGCTTCCAGACACGTAAGCATCCATCGTACGACTCTTGAGAAATGCTTTCACGCTTCAGTGAACTGTAAAACGCTTCTCTTGGTGGCAAACTTGTCACGTTTAACTTGGCGATGCAGTCCACAAACTCGTACGGAAATATACCTTTGGACTCTTCGCAGTCGAACGCTTTCAAGAAACTTGCGTAATTCACGTTTGGCGCGATATAGTTTCGTGCGTCCAAGAAAGAGAAGCGCCTGGTTTGAATACATAAGAAATTATTTCCCTTCTTCGCCACGAAACCAATCTCGTCGTCTTTTAATGCCTCTATGAGCCACTGTCGTGTCAACGGAAGGTCATACCGCCCGGAATTAAAACCCACTACGGGGATGATTTGTAAATAAGCAAGCAGATCATCTCGCAGTGATTCGATGGGGTGCACCCCCTGGCCGGGGTCGAGTAACAACGCTTGCTGTACTTTTGTTTCCAAAAGAGCCAGAAGCCATTCAAAACGCTCCTGCATTAAATGTGTGGCCCGACCTTGAATTTCCCCCAGGTAACCCACAAAACGATTCATAAGTTCCTGTGGTTGGCCGTTTGTCACAAAGCATTTACCTTGCTGAAACCCTGGCACGTCGCTGCACACCGCAACACTAAGTGGTATGTGCTCAGCAAGACATGCAGTTTTCGCGGTCGCATCAGGTAAATCCCGCTGGCTCATCATTGCTTCCCAATCATAACAAACAACAAAGGGGTAGAATCGATATTCCGAAGGAACGTGGATACCGAATATTCGCAAACGGTCGAAAACTGTCGGAGCAATACGAAAGCAGCCGCCTGGGAATACTTCACGTGTGATAAGAGAACAGGTTTTCTGGTGCTGGAAGCATCGGTCCATGCGATTGAAGACCGCCTTGCAGACGGGGCAGGTGAAACTTGATGCATAAAGAGAAAAATTGGAGATGTAGCTAAAGTGATTGTTTGTAAGATCCAGATTCAAGATTGCGGTGCGTTTTTTCTGGAGACGACGAAAACTGCGGTACAGAATTCGGCTCACCCCCGATGCTTGCAGTTCGAAGACGTTAATGTTCAAATCAAAGCAAGCTTCAACCGCCGGTAGAAAACTCAGGCGCACACCGGGGAAGCCCGCAATGCAATTTTTGCCTGTGAACCGTTGACATAATTGCGTTGGACTTGGCGCGCCGACCCGTGACGTACTCATGTGAGAAGCAATACACCGGAATAAACACAGATTATCGGTGATCGGCCGCCCATCGGCGGTTCTGTGAAATGTCACAAGACCAGTGTTGCGCGTCAGATGTCTTGGTAAATTAACGGGACTTCCAATCCATGCGTGCAGTGTGTAATAAACATAGAAAGTGATGTTTGTCAATACGTCAACATTCCATTTCGAATCAGGGCGTTGTCTTCTAACCGCCTCAAGATGGTCACAGTCCGCAAGAGTTTGAAAAAATTCGAGCAGATCATCACGCGATTGTATTAGTGTTGGATGTGGAAAGAAATTGGCATTATTGTCCGATGCATGATAATAGCGACGTTCCCCCGATTGATTCACAAGAATGAAGCCAAAACTGCAATTAATTTTAAATGCCATCTGCCCGTCACCCAATATAGTGTGGACGATGGCATCAACACGAGTCCAGGCTATTGGCAACGAGAAATTGTACAATGACGTCACACGGCCAATACGCGCGTGAGTACGTATTGCCATCCAGCGCCGGGCAATCAAATCATCTCGCGGTGGCCGCTCGTTGGATATCAGCAACTGTCGGTTAGCGCCGCCGCCGGTTTGAAAGCGTCTAACCACAAATGAATGTTATCAACCCGCGCCCAAACGTCGTGATGTTTAACACACCTACTTTCGCCGCCGACGGCGGGTGTAGCCTGTTGACCGACATTCTCTATACACCTGATCAATAAAATAATTTACATGAGGCAGTTTCATGACGGTGACGGCCGTCTTACCATTTTGCACCGCCCGGGTTAAGCAATGGTGCGGGATTATGGGCCGGCGTGTCATTGCCACGCGCGCCCGATAACAACGGCTCGTCATGCTTCAACGGGTTTAAAATACCCAAGTCACGCAAAATTTCATCTATGGTATCAGGGCAAGCGGCCATTGCATCGACCACGCTAGGGGCGCTGTTAAAGCAACATCGGGTTATCGATTAGATTAGACAGTTACACAGGCACATTGCATGGATACCTTGCATCCGCATCGCCAACCGGTTGCAATTCGACTGATTCCAGTAAATCAAAAAAACTCACTTCACTTGGTGGCTGTGAAATACCCCCCGAAATGTGTGAGTGTGCAATCGGAAGCGGTGTGCCAGAGTTTTGACTGTCTGCCGCAGGTGCCATGCTGTGTGAAAGCGAGTAATGATGTCGTTGAAATGCTATGGTTTAACGCCCGTCTTACCCGGATTCATTCTCGTTGGTTAACATGGAAGGCTGTGCCAGATTTAAATTTTTCAACGCAGCGCTGTATTGGCCGCTAACGCCAGCCGTCGCCTCATGTACAGGAAACATGTGACTTTGACTTTGTTGGGAGAAGTCCATGACGTATCTACCCTGAATCACATTATCAGACGCCGAGGCCGCGCTAAAAGGGGATAATAAATAATAACTGTCAAGGATAAGAGCGGAAAAAGCATAAATTACGTGTGACTTGATGCATTGCTGGACTGAATCGGCCAAACACGGAATCTTTTCGACGCCTCCTGTCCGCTTGCGCTAAATACCAGACACGGTTAATAACGGGGAAACAAACAAATCGTAGACAACTTACATCGGGCGTTTGTGTGCAACCCCGCAATGCCTCTCCCTGTGACGTTTGATATTGTGAAGCGAGATAAACCTGTAAAAGGCGGCTTTAGCACCTGCGGTGGCGATTTATAATTGAAAGGATTACCTTTTACCGCAGTCATTGCACGCTGCACATTGATTACATTGCGATTCATGTTCCATGGCTTCATCCGCTTTGGCAAAATGCTTGCCGCAAAAACCGCAGTGAAATCGCACAAGCATTTTCGATTTTGAAGGTGCGCGTTCAATCCGCTAATTTACGTTGGCAAGTCGTGTCCCTATCGCGAGACACTTAGAAACTCTCCATGGGCGCACTCTTTTTTATACTAGTCAAGAGTGTCACACCGTGAAAAACAACGGAAATCGGTGCGGCCAAAAAAACAATCAAAGGAAATGCATGGATTGATTGTAATAGGCATCAATCTCGGAGTTTACGCCTGTGAAATGCGCGGGAAAAGTTTCCGATCACCTTTTCGCATGATTTTTTACAAAGATCCACGCCATATGGCGAACACCAATGATCTCGCCATACTGCCCAGGCAATATGGGCCAACAAACCAGATGGCTAAGAGAACAGCGTGCGCATCATGAAAGATGTGAAAATCCGTAGAAATCGGAAACATAGGGATACTTCAACATGGGAATGAATGGGCGCGACTTCTATCGGAAAACCCTTAAAAAACAACGGCCTTAGATACGCATTGACAATAGTGTGACTACCAAAACGGCGATATCCCTCTGCGGAAATATTACACAACTCTAGCCTGGGAATGTTTAGAATTCACATTGTTCGCTGACATGAAGGCACCATATGCATAGCATTATATCCCAAAAACAGACTGCACGGAAACAGCTTGCACAAATCGAATGCTGGGAAAATAGAAAAAAAAATGTGGAAAAGCGAATTTGTCATGGGACTGTGGTCTGATCAAGAACCTCGCAAAAAAATGCATCTGCGACCCACACTAAAAAAAGGGGGGGCGTTGACTAAGCGGGGGCGGGCACAATTAACGAATGGATAACGCGATACATGGAGGCTGGTGAATTCCCTGGAGCAATTCACAAGTGATTGACAAGATCGTTTGTCGACCACGTCATCAATCATGTCATCACAACGTCATTAGAAATAACGGTCCAATTCAGGAAACCATTCACCAGATAGTTTCACAAACGCCACACGACCACACAGTGAACTGCGTGTGACCTCGAATTCCTTGGCGAGGACATCTCAAACAAAGTTCACACGCTCAAGATAAAAATAGAATCACGATTGCGACACCGGAAAGAGACAAACAATAGGAGAATCTAATTTTACTCCCAATCAAGACCGGAAGGCTCATGAGTAACTGTGAGTATCTCCCTGACACATGGCCCCCTTTGAAATGCATACGAAAGAGAACGGAAGGAGTACTCTTTCCTGTCTCCCTAACCGGAAAGAGTAACAGAGAGACAGGAAGGAAGTTCTCCCCGTTCTCTACTCTGTCACCCTTTACTACTTACACGGTAAGTTACATTATTTTTTATATTTCCCCAAAGGTTAGATATGTTAAAATAATGTAGCCAGGAAAACGTAGTTAAAATATCAAATCAAAAATCGAGGCAACACAGCTTATAGTAAAAATATAAGTAGTTACATACATGGTTTGTAAGGACATTGTCAGGTCCTAAACGTAAGTACGTTAAACTATCAAACAAGATGATACAAATGTCATACATTTTAAAAATTGGACTAGCACCTCGAGTAATTTAGGTTGAATTATTGTAAATCCGATCAACCAATACTTTATAGGTAAGATCAAACCCTGCAGTTGAAGATGGGCTATCAATCGGTGATGAAGACAGATGGAAAGGAGATTTGTTCACAATTCTTGTCAACGGCGATGTTACAACTACAGAGATTAACACGACATTGCCACAGAGGCCATCCTATCTAAGAGATTTTCGAGATGTACCCCAAGAAGATGTTTACGGTCGTTTTGTTGTTCAACTCGGTCCACGTTTCACCTTGAATCGGGACGTTTTTCAGTACAAACATAACTTCAGGTAGTTTTGAATCTATATTTTAAAGGGAGTAGGCCTGTTTCATGCTTTCGTACAGTGTATAGCAATATGTAGAAATCATAAATTTTGAGTTTGCTAGGTTCCTGATCTACTCATAGTAAAAGGCAAATGCGGAAAAACTTAACTCTTTAAATTTTACAGTTATATTTTATGCAAATTTATGACGTAAAGATTCACTAAAACTAAAACTCTTTTTCCAAGATACAAAATGGAGGTGAATAAACTGCAAGAATGGCATTTTATCAATACTTCGCCTATAATCAGTCATGCGATGCACATGCACGTTAATCACTTTCAGGTAACTGCATTCGACCTTAGTTTTGCCTTGCAATAAACCGTTACTCGTTGATTTAAATTCACACATTTTCGTATGTGCCAACACAAGTTAAGATTACGCATTTCAGATCATTCATTTTCAACCATACACCGGGCCAATAGGGGTTTTCAAAGGCTTGGATTGGAAACTTTATGACCAAAACAACGAAACTTGTTTCTATCAACACCCAGGATACAACAGTAAGCCTCAAACTTCACGAGCTTTAAAACTAAGCCAGTGTATAGAAGTTCGTAAACTCCTGAAAGCAATGAAATGTTGTGTGTTTCTTTCTATACAGTATTTCTATGAAAACGTAAAACTAAAGACGGGTATAAGAGACTTTCTGTCGAGTTCGCTGTCTAAAACATTAAAACACACACATACACACTTAAAATTTTGGTTACCAAATGTTGAGTTGTTTCAAATTTTTTGTATCATTCAGAAGCGTCTGCAGAGATTCCACCTTTTCCTGGGCCTTTAATCTACTCTGATCATTACAAACGTTGGCTTCGAGGAGGAAATGGATCTCTCTCTTATCCAGTTTCTGGTGATTTTATGGATACTGTGTGGGTCCCACCTCTTTCAAATTTAACAGTAAGTAGCCGGGCATATAAGTTTATATTCTTGCTTTTGGTAAATGCGGTTAACTTCGTGTCTTGTCCTTTACGTATTGTTCAAACAAGAATATTTTTTTTTTCAAATATAGCCTTCTCGTGTCAAAATATGGAGGAAATATCTCTTTCAAAATCAAATGTTTTTTAAAGTCATGATATGCCTATTATCCAAGAAACATATATGTTAAACCATCAACAAAATTATTTGAGGTCTACTGGTTATTTATGTAGATGTGCAATTGACCTCATTGCCCAGTTATATATGCTCAACATTGAAATTCATTTTGCAGATTAGGTTTTTGCCAAATGAATTTACTGGAATAGTTTTGGTCCATTGTCATTTGCTATCACACGCTGATGGAGGCATGGCTATCACTGTGGACGTTGTTAATTCAGGTAACTTACTTACACTCTTGTCAATACAAGTGTCTGTTCTTCTTGAAAGTATCGTATCGCATCATTTTATCGAAAAGTTGAAATTGTTTGCAATGGACGAATTTTGATATTGACAAAAAGGCATTAAAACTATTGTAAACCAACAAGTCAAATCGAATTATTTTGCTTCGTGTAAAGAACGATACGACATGAATAAACAATATATTGAAATAACGTAGGGCCCCATAAATGCATTGGAATTATCTCATCTAAAACCCAACAATAATCACTACAGAAACAACCTGCCTATTTGTTGCTGGGCCGGATGATATTGCAGAAATTAGTTGCTGAGTACTACTGCGTCCTAGAGAGTTTCCGTACAATGTGAACACTTCTCACAAACTATAACAAAAAAATCAATACACACAGACTGTGCAAGATTGACTTAAAAAAGTAATTAATGTAGGAGAAGACCTTACGGCAGCTGTGGCAGCTGATGGTGCTTACCCAGGTGCTTGCCATAAATGCGATCCTTACCCTTTCAACGCCCCGTCGCGTTGCAACAGCAGTTCTACATCTACAAGGCTGGATTACAGGTAATTACATGGTTGTACGTTGGCAACGCGATGTATAAATTCAAATATTTTCATTTTTCCGTTTTCTTTTAGTTTCGTCCTTTTCTGCTTTCCCGTTAGTTGGGCGATTTGGACTTAGTAAAGTGGACATCGACCTATAATCGTTCAAGATACCAACATATTTTCAATGTATATTTGTAACATAACGATGTTAAGTTCAATCATCAGTATGACCTATTTTTGTGCTGCAAAGATTTTATATAACGGGTCCTTAAAATGTAGGCCTACCTTATCATTTTCAGTGTATGTGTACAAATGTAAATGCCACATTACGGAACAATAGCATGTACAACCTCCAGTGATTGATTCATTTCACTAATAAAAGCAGAAGGCTATATACGAAGTGAATCTGGTAATTCATAATGCAAAATTGACTAAAGTTCCGCTGGACGAAGTTATGTGAACTTTTGATGAACTTTTGATTTTGTAAACGTTAAATGTTCGCTAGTCCAGACTAACAAAACGATAATGGCCATAACAAATTGCTAAAAGCACAATGGAGGAAAAACCCTTATAAATAAAATATTGGTGGAGCCTTAATTCTAATGTATTTTCCGTCGATTGCTCCAATGCAATTTGAGCATTATCAAAACTTATGAAAATCGTCAGCACTTCGCAACCAATCTTTTGCAGTAGGAGGGCGCAAAACTATTGGAACCAAACATTCCCAATAGCGCCGAACAGCACTCCCTGATAATCTTGCCTACTGTAGTGTGACCTATATGTAGCTGAGATGCACCTGTTGCAAGGTATCATAAAGTCAAAGTCAGGCGACGCTGTGGTGAAATTGTTTTCTCCAAGGAGTGTCCAGTTTTCGTATTTTGGGCTCAATAGTCTCAGTACTGAATAGAATTTCTCTTTACTCATTCTAAAATATTGGTGACATTTGTCTGGGTCTGAAGTCTTTGCCGTCGGTTCTCCAACAAAAGCAGGTTTCTATGGATAGGCGCTGAGCCGGTGTACTGTGTTTGGATGTGCTAATGGTGAAGAAGGGACGTTTTGTCATTCTTACCGATATCGCTTGTCGGCCCGGTGTTGCGTCCAACGGGTAGAAAATTTGTTTATGTCTGACCGACATATTCTTCTTCACATGTGTGGCGCGTTGCTACGTATACACCAAAATTGGTGCAAATTAGATGTTATGTCAACTGACGATGCTTCTGGTAACTTACATAAGCGAAATCGATTTTTCAAAATAAAATCTGCTGACGTAAATCAGAGGCTTATTGCTTCTCTATATACACCAACTAAAGTAATTTGCTGACGCAACTAACCGAGGGCTAGATCCCTCTACAGCTATTAAGCAAGTCCATAACTGCAATATTTTATAGTCCTAAAACAAAAAAATCGACTATGTTATCCGTTAACCATCTAACGGTATCATCCACATCGGTGCTTCCCAACCCCACTTTGAATGCAAGTTTTATTGTGCGACCCACAATGAGATACGACCAAACGAATGAGACAAGAAACGATGTATACACATGCAATTTTTGTGATCTAATAGAAAACTAACATTTAGAAATGCTTCGCGAACCACTGGTTGGGAAGCACTGATCTATATAATACTTAGCCACACATCCTAACGGAATGCGTTCAAAACAGTCTTGATGAATAAAAACTAATGTCGTTTTGTTTTCTCTTCTTGTTGTACGTTGCTCTGTTTCTGTATTATTTACTTTCGAAGATTTCACCCTTTTCCAAAGGAGTCAGCAAAGTGCAGCTGTAGCCGCACAAATCAATGCCGAAAAGAGGGTTGCGTAAAATGCATAGCACCCTGTTGCATCCGGAAGAAACCCCTAATTCGCCCTCCAATTCGGACGCTGTAAAATGTGGCGTGGTTCAGTCCCATTAAGCTAATATTATGTTGCCAATTTTGCCAGTAAAGGTGCAACGGTCAGATTCCGATAATTGGGTGATTGTTAACGCGTTTCTTGATCCGGGTAGCACATCTACGTTTTGTGGCAAGAACCTTATGTGTGAACTCAAGGCAAACGGCCCAAAAGTTAAGATAAACGAAAATTCGTGTTAGGAGAAGTTTATGCTGGTGGAAAATTGCCGGTTTCTCAGTCGGATATTGCGCGTTCAGAGGACCTCGATAAGTGGCCTTCATCTTCATAATGTGCAGTTAGAAGATGTCTATGCTCCCGTTGAGTTGCTGATAGGCCTTGATAATCCAGAACTGTTACAGCCATTACGCGTTACTGAAAGCTGTAATGGTGGTCCTTATGCGTTTAAAACCAAACTTGGATGGACTGTTTGTGGCCCTAGGACTAACAACAGGAGTGAAACAGTCCCAAAAGCAATGTCTTATTTTATAAAACAAAACGATTTTAACATTTGTGAAATCTGCAAGGATGATGTAGAAACCGATGGAAGCAATAGAAAGGCTTTGTCGCCAGATCAGCAACTGTTTAAAAATGTGTCGATAATTCTATCAAGCAATTTGACACCGGACATTATAAGATCGCACTGCCTAAACGGGAAACACAGTTGACTATGCCAATAAATTTAAAGCAAGCTGAAAACCGTATCAAACAATTGAAATCTAAGTTCAAGAGAAACCCTAAGTTTTACGAGCATTATCGTTCTTTTATTGATCAAATGCTTATTGAAGATGATGCTCGCAAGGTTCCACGTGTATTGCTACAGCGCAATGATGGAAATGTGTGGTACCTGCCTCACCACGGTGTATATCACCCTAAAAAGCCAAACAAGTTAAGGGTTGTATTTGATTGTTCAGAGGAGTTTAACGGGTTTTCACTAAACAAATGCCTGTTGCAGGGGCCGGATTTAACCAGCTCGCTCTTTGGTGTACTGTGTAGATTTAGACAAGACAAAATTGCTGTAATGGGAGAAATAAGAAGTATGTTTCACCAAGTTCGCGTCCCCGAAGAAGACCGAGATTTATTGCGTTTTTTTGTGGTGGCAAGATGGTGATATAAAAAAGGAAATAGTGACTTATCAAATGAACGTTTATTTGTTTGGAACGGTCTGTTCTCCAAGTTGTGCCAATTTTGCGCTACGTCAAGCGGCAATTAATCATGGCGATACATTTTCACCAGAGACTGTAAACACAGTAATGAACAACTTTTACGTTGATGATTGCTTAAAATCATTAGATGATGAAAGAAAAACAGTAACAATGATTCACGAACTAACTTCTCTTCTAAAACGTGGCGGGTTTCATATCACGAAATGGACATCTAACAGTTGCGAAGTCTTGCAATCAATTCCGTCCGGTGATCATGCCATCGCAATAAAAGATCTTGATCTCAGTCGTAACTCCTTACCTTCTGAGAGAGCATTAGGTATTAACTGGAGAGTAGATGCTGATACCCTAGATTTTCAAATTCGCATACCAAATCGCCCTGTAACCCGAATGGGAATTTCGTCAATGGTTAGCTCGGTTTAGCGGCACCGGTGTTGCATACATCATAAGTGTTGTTGCAAAACATGTGCAGAAGTAACTTAACGTGGGATCAATCCGTTGAAAAGGTCTTCAGTGACACTTGGCAACGCTGGGCAAATGAATTGTCAGCATTAGAAAATTTGACGATACCTCGCTGTTTCAAATAAGAGTTGAAATTCATACCTTTTGTGACGCATCCTTTACTACGTTTCCATGGCCACTTTTCAGGCGCAGTACTCGGCCAGAAGGCCGAAAAACGGAAGTGACGAAATAAAACGAGGCGCTTTATTGCGCCTGAACTGGCGATCGGTCTAGAAGGGGTTGTCTGACCGAATTGAGGCGGAGTATACTCGGCCCGACGGATTTCGGTTTTGTTCACGTTGTAACTGTGTAGTCGTGGTGGCGATAAAAATTAGTTCTACGAATGGTAGTAACAATTTATCCTTGCAGGGAGACAAAAATGTGACTAGCCACCGCAAAAGTGCTATGAACCGGATTGTGGTAGACTCACTGTACAGCAGGTTGCTGATGAAATTAGAAAGGTCACAGCTTCACCATTTATGACTAATTATTTGCAATTTAATTCTTTTTGTAGCTACTGGCTTGAAAGTTCTGAATTCAAGTTGAATTTGAAGGAACTTCCCATTCTACAAGGTTCACCATATGCTTCCCTTGTTAGCACATACAATTTGATGACCTGTTATCACATACAAATGTGTTGTAAACAATGCATTAGGTTGTTAATGCAGTAAACATGTAAAGCTCATGCAGACATATGAAGATGGTCAGTCATTGAAACTTCACATGAGCTTGATCATGGTGCACAGTATTATGTGTGCATGGACCTAATCATTGAAAGAAGATGGATCTTGTGAATCCTTACCTATGAATGAATTTGTGTACCATGTTTTGTTTTAATTCAATAAATAAAATCACAAAGTTTTGTGTTTCAGAGGCAAACACAAAAGGAGGATAATGTGAGTATATATTGTCTTATACTAATCCAACGTTGTGTATCAGTTTTAATTTAATATGTTTTGTTCCTGTTTCAGAGGCAAATACAAAAGGAGGATAATGCGAGTATATATTGTCTTACACTAATCTAACATAGTAATCCGTTTCTTTTTGTTTGTAGAAAGAAGTTAAAATACATGTTGTAAGTATAAAATCTCAGTACATGTACACTGTAACTAAGCTTTGCATCCAATAACAATACTCTTCAAATATACTAAAATGTGTTAATGTTGTAGAAAATTAGCCAAGGATTTCTGCGAAATATGCAGAAGTATGTCAAATTGATTTAGCAAATAATTTCGCAGACTCATTTTGTAGGAGGATGATCAGACCGTTGTAAGTACAACAAATATCCTGCGACTAGATGCACACACTGTTGCTGAAGTAATTTCATATTTTCACAGAAAAATGGAGAAAAGTAATAAAAAAATTTAATGCACTTAAGTTGTGAGTGTTAGTCAGTCTATGTTTGCACAGGATTTCCAACCACGGCTGAGGGAGCCATCCTGCATGTGGTCGTTGGTGATTTTTGATAACCCAGAAGCCTCGCCAATAGCCATATCAAACTGGGTCTTTCATAAACTGTTTGTAGCAAGGTTCGGGCTCAGCAAGTTAAGGTTAACCACACTTTTGCAAGCGTTCAGACAACTTCTGAAGAGTCGTCACCTTTATCTTTGCATGATTTGCACACATCCTTGTTTGTTGTATTAGTAAGGCATTTGCCAGCAATCAAGTTTAAGAATTGCACTCTGTATCCTTCAACAGAACCAAATTGTTGTAAGCATTGTCCTGATGCTAGCCGTTTTGCATACATGCAGTCAGTCAGTTTATTTTGACTATAGGACACAAAAATCCTTTATCAACCGCCAGCACCACTGATTTCTAGGAAGCAGATATTACGCTAGTTTCAAAAAGAAAACAAACACAATAATTCCAAAATGAGGCACAGAAAAAAAGTACAAGAAATAATTGCAAAAAATAAAGAAAGCATCATAATTGCTGAATAAAGCACAGTAATTTAGAAAAAAACAAAGCACAAATAATTGCATTGGCGAATCGTTGTGAAAACTCACTTTGCGAAAAAGAAATCATCAGTTTAAATTACAGCCTGAAGCGAAATGCAAATCATAACTCCACAACTGGATCCATCTGGCTGCTGTTTTCTTTCTGGAGTCACCACGGAGGAAATTTTCCAACCAAACTTGACAGCTAATAGATAATTAACCATCTTTCGTGCGGTGGAAACATAATGGTCTGTTTCCTTGCAGGGCATAGAGCAGTGTTTTTCTTTCAATATCAACAACTAAAAGTACCCAATGACAACCAGAAGGGTTCCAAGGTATAAAAAACAGCCGTTTTTGCTGTACATTAAAACCCTTCCAAATGTTTGTAATTGACACTCTTCTTTGTAATGCTTGAGCTACAGTTTAACATGCATATATGGTGTGTTCAAACATGCAAGTTAATTGCCATAGGTAGCGGTTAATGATTTCATCATAAAGCCAACCAATATGAAATTGGCTGTCATGCTTTTGCAAAACACAAACTTCATCTGCAGGCAATTTGTCATCAAGTGATTTCAATTCCCAAAACGAGCTTGAATGAGGTCCAGTTTGCAGCTTTTTTATGGGATTATAAATTTTAATGAAGCCAGTTATGCCCGATTTCTGCTGGTTTCAGAACACTAAGGCTCCTTCATGATACGTGCATTGCAAAAAAAAGACTTACTTTTAAAACTTTTAGTTGTTTGTTTTTGCATTTTATCCTGTTTACACATCGGAAAGAGTGTGGTAACTTGGTGCAACGGTTGCATCATATTTGCATACTTTCCAACACGAAAGGCAAAAGGATTTGGTTTGAGCCGCTTACGCGGTAGGAGAAGACGGGGTAATAGAGATAAATTTTTTTTATTTCTGCGAAAAATTTGCTTTAGTAAAGGATTATAACATTTTTGGCCCCAAGTGTTTCAGTACCTTTTACACCTACTTCAAAAAGGTTGCTTCATGATCTCTGATACCCCACAGTATGGGGTAATAAAGATCACGAATTTTATTTTTAAAAATCACTGTTTTTATACATATTTCCAATTTGTATTTGAAAGCACAGTCACATAGGGCTTTCATAGAACGCACATTGGTTAGGATCTTGATAATAAACTAAATGAAACCATGCATCGCACGCTTCACAGCCCAACCAGGCATCATTTTCTACATTTACGCTGCTCGATGTTGGTGCATCCCAATGGCCACAAATGCAGCACAATACTTCAGCATCAACATCACTTTTATGTTCAGACATGACGTTACTTTTGTGCATTTTGCTTTCTGGTCATTTTCTCACCACAATGTGTGAGAAACACTATCACGTAGAATAACCTTGTTAACCGATCTGTAATGCCCCCAATTTATTATTTGACACACTTAACTTCAAATTGTCACCAAGGTATTTCAGTGCACATTAAGCTGAAGATTTTATAGCACAACAATGAAACAGTCTAGTTTTAATTAACTCACTATAAAATTTACATATTTTTTCAACATTCCAATGTTTACTGCAAAAGTTTTACACATTATCTTTTCTCTGACAAAAATTTAAGCCCCAACTTAAAGGCAATCATACACAAAGTTATATGTTATTTATTTTGTAAAATTAGTATTAATATAAATAATACAGCTCCTTTTATCAAGAGGGCAAACATAGTGAAGGTTTGCATCCAAAGATTTGCACAGACAGGGCCAAAGATAGTGTCTTTAACTTGTGATGGTCCATCATGTCATCTGGCAATGCTCACTGAATTAGGCTTGCCTAGATCCAACATCAATTACCCCATGATTTACTCACCCATGCAATTAAAAAACATGTGTTTTCTTGATGAAGCAAAAGTGCGATTTCCAAGGATTTTTCACCACCTATTTGATGTCCTAAACTCCCGCAATCCTTCAGCAAAAGGATGTAAGTCTATTCTGCGTGTAGGCAACAAAAATGCATGGGACCAGTTTCTCAATGAATGTTACAATTACATTAGTGGTTTACGAACAACTAATAGGTTACCATTGAGCAGATCAAACAGAAAGATAAGATTTTTCTTGTCTGCATAAAAAGCATCAAAGGTGTATTTACTGATTTTGTTGAAAAAAATGACGCACCTTTCAAGTACTTGCTAACGTCTAAATCCAGTCAGGCCCATTTGGAGTTGTTCTTCAGTGCGATACGCTCCGCAGGATGGTGCAACAACAATCCAACTGTACAACAGTTTACTGCAGCATACAAACGACTCCTATTAAGAAGGAGTGTTAGAGGTAACAATGGTAACTGCACAAAGCAGGACTCCACAGATATCTTACATTTCATGAGTAACACAGGTCTCGTTAAACAAAAAGAAGTGACAATTTCAGAAGCGGCTACTTGCAGAAAGTACGATTTAAAGGAGAGGCAGCCAGCTGCAATAAATCATTACTATAGCGGCATCCCAAAAGTATCAAACTTGTCAGAATTTAAAAAGGCTGCAATATCTTACATTGGTGGCTATGTTTAAAAGATGGTTAATAAAATTACAAAATGTCTAATCTGCAGCAAATCAGTTGGATCTACAAAACTACCAAGTAAAAGCAACTTCCCAGCAATCAAGGACAGAGGAGGACGGTTTAAACCCACTCTTTAGCGCTATTAAAGTGTGCCGTGAAACAGAAAAGCATTTTTAAATCCAAAGGTTGCTAATTTCAACCAATGGAAAACTATTACCATAGACACTGCTGTGTTGGATGGTTTAGTTTGTGCTGTAGTTTTTCAAGAATTGAACAATCATGTTTTTGACTGCTGAGTTTTTGATAAAAAAGGTATCAGAATGCTACAGCAAATACCATGTCATCCGAAGTAGCATCTGGTAAATTAAGTAAACTTATCTGTGTTAAGTTACCCATTATTATATCCGTATGTATGTCTGAAAATTGTATAAACTCAATATATAAAGAATATATTTGAACTCACTGAAGAGAACCAAAAACAGTAGTTTAGTCAAAGCTGTAAGATGCAAATTGTAGAACACATCATTTTCTCAGAAAAAAACAACTATTATTGTTGCTATTCTTTTGCAACATAACTAATCCACAACCAAGTAAAATTCAAAAATAAGGCGATTACGTATAATTTTTTTTTTGGCAGTGTGTATCTGTCAGGGCTTACAAACTTTAACTTATTTGTTTTAACTCCTGTTCTCTATACTTTGGCAGTAATCCGGTTGTTCAACAGGAATTGGATTAATCCAAAATGGTTTCCAAAGTTTATTTTCCTGTAAACTGATGTGATTTTAATTACTATTAATATGGTTTATTTTTCACACATATTATCATCATATTAAACAACCACATTAGGCCTGTTTACATGATCGGGAAATTCGTCGGGACTCCAGACAGAAAGTGGCGTAGTTTAAGTCGAGGTACCGGGACTTTTGAAAGTCCTGGCGCGAAACCAACACGAGACTTTAGAAAAATATTTTTTTGCAAAAAAAAAAATATATAATAGGCCGGACACCATACCTGTTGCTATGGACTTATTTACATTTTTAAACTTGTCTATTGGATTAAATTGAAATCACAAATCACTTTATTCCAAGTGGAGGTTGAGATAAGCATTGGAAAAAATTTCGAGAGTTTTATTGCTGTGTTTGTTGGTGATAACCATTTTGTGTCGCTGTGCCAAAAAAAGAGCTTTGGTGTTGCGCTATTTAGCAAGAAAAAAAATCAAGAAGCATATGGATAAAGCCAAGGTATATTTAATTTACTATTGGGGTAATTTTTAGGTAAAACGTGAATATTTATTAAAAGATCGAACGAATGGTGGAAAAAAATGTTAGTGATATTTACTGACGACAAGTGGATCGAACACTTTCGTGTCACTCGGAGCAACGTTCCGATATCTAGTATAGCTGCTCGGAGACGATTTGGAACCAGGTTCTTGTTTTATCATTAAGATCTTCTGGCATAACTAATACAGGTCCAAACAATTTTTTATCCTATGGCAGTGCGTCCAGCCCTTTCAGTAGAGAAACAGGTGGCTGTTGCACTCTTTAAATTGGCATCCAATGCGTAGTACCGCATTGTTGGGGAAATGTTTGCGATCCATAAAGCCTCTGTGCACAATTGTTTGTATAGGTACCTACAGCACTGTAAGATTCGTCCCAAGTGACCAATTTTTGCAACGCCATGTGCAAAAAGACAAACGGCTTCATTATTCTGCCCAACGAAGAAGAGGCAAAAACAATTGCTAGTAGATTTGAGGCCAGATACCACTTTCCTTGGGTGTTAGGAGCAATCGATGGGTGTCACATTCCCATAACTGCACCACAAAACGGTTACCGCAATCGGAAGGGTTGGCCGTCAATTGTTCTGCAAGCTGTGGTCGACCAGAATTTCATGTAATAACTTTAAATTAACTTCAGTCGGTACGTTGCGTTACGGATATATATTTAAGTTTCAGAAACATCAACGTGGGAATGCCAGGTTGTGCTCACGATGCTGCTGTTTTACGGGAGTCCGGAATTTACAAGCAGTCTGGTTCTTTGCCACAGGTACAATGTCCTTTTTGGTTATATGTATGTTAACCTATGTTTTTCATAAAGTGTTACAAGATGTACGACGGAGTGCCTATTCCGCTCGTTATTCTTGGAGACCCGGCATATCCTCTCATGGACTGGCTGTTAACACCTTACAGCAGATCTGCCCTTCCACCTGCTCAAGAATCATTTAATTGTTACTTGAGTAGTGCCCGCATTGTTGTAGAAAATCCATTTGGGAAACTTCAGGCACGGTGGAGAATATGCGCCAAAAAAATTGAAGTCGACCACTGATTGCCTTTGTGTTTGTTTTTTTAATTTGAGTGCATTACCACAGATTTGCCCCGAAGATCATAACTACGTGTTGCATCAAAGAAAGCAGTTTGCTGTAGGGAAGACACGACATAGTTGGTCCTACAACCACAAGAAATGCGTGGCTGCTAACTTCCTGCTCCGCAAAAGCTTTACATAAGTTATACAAGCGTGATGACCTGCACTTTGATCTCAAGGAAGGGCCTCAGGATAAATGCAGCTTAGCGCAGCAGGACAGATCGGACTTAGTTGTCCGAGGGAAAAGGCTAGATTTGAAAAAAATAAATTAATGACAAAAATTCGCAAATGTGGTGGTTCAATGTATTTTGAGGAGTAATAATCTTTTGACTCGAGCTTCAACAAAAAACAATATACAAGTAAATTAAATAAAAAGTATACATATTTAGATGTAAATACAACAAAGAAATATAGTGAAACAAGTTAAAAAATGATTTATGAAAATAATAAGCTAACAAACGACTTTCCTCAACATTGTTTCGGTAATTAACTACACCTTCTATTCTTGGCCGTCCATTGTGAAAATTTTGTTGCTAGCCAACGATGCCAAGGTGGAAACATTCATGCACAAGATTCTTGAAACCTTTCATGACAACTAAAGGTATGCTGGCTATACATGTTTTAGACTGGATAATGTCAGAATCATCACTTTCAAATGAAATTGTAGAAACAGAAAAGGAATACCAGCTACCACAGTGCCACATCAACAGCTGTACTGATGAGACCTGTCGAAACAGTGCGTGTATACACCCTGTCTGCGGCTCTGATTGATTATTATGGCTCTTTTGCGCATAGAAAAGGAATGTTTTGTTTAAAGCTGCTACGAAATCATTCATGTCACCAGGTAATTTGTCCTGTTATGTGAATTCATCGAGTTCATCAACCACAACATTTCTTTGGCCTGACATGGCTTTTTTTGTGGCTCTAGGTATGTTGGTGGTGAATGGAATTAAACTTTTAGTTTTACAATAAATAATATAAACAAACTTAGCACCAACTTCCAAAAGCTCAACAGGGAGCTCAATTTACACCAGTGGTTGCCAAAGTGGGCGCCAGCGCAATCAATCATTTGCAATCATACGGGGGGGCGCTTGGTGACATGGCAAATTTTCTCTTATAGCGGAAGTCTGTGTTTTCCAAACGTCACCCATCGCAACAAATAAATTCCTTGTGTCTTTTTTTGTCTGTTTTGTTAGGCGTTGGTAAATGACTAAGGTGCTTGGTGGGGCGGTACAGAAAAAAAATTTGAGAAACACTGATTTACACAAACACAACTTTTTGACGTTACTGGACGTGTCTCGCAAACGCTAACTAACTCAAAATAAGCGAAAATTTAATACATTTCCACGTTTCACACGCATTACCCGAGCAATAACACACGAAAAACTGTCCACAAGTCTCACACGACCGCAGAAACCAGTTGAAACACATCCGCCTCCAGTTTTAAAACAAGCGCGACCGGTGTCCAGGCCTGTGATAGAAGGCGCTATGTTTACCCACCAACAAAGAGCCTACACGCCAGAAAAATCATGATCCAGTAAAACTAATTACTTGGCGTTACTCTGCTTAAATTTAAAATGTGATCAAAATTACTTGTAGTTAGCCTCCCTTTTCTTATAATTTCTCATAAGATGCCAGACAGGACGCTAATTTCTAGTTTTTTAAGTAAACAGTGGACCTTATGTAGAGCGAAACTCTGACAGATATCATATTTTCAGCTGTGTGAACAGGCAGCTTCTTTGTTGGTTGTGGATTTGGAGAAAGCAACCATGCCCGTAAATTGCCCATACTACTTCAGCAGTTGACTGGAGCCACAGTTTGCTCTCAGAAGTTGAAGGCGTCGAGTGCATCTCTTCAACAAACTTTGCCATAGTTGGAGCTTTGGGTTTTTTCCACTTATTCCACATCAGTGTTGCTAAGGTTGTGAATTGCATATATATTGAGCATAGCAGCATGACTGCATATAAACTGTCGTCTTGGGCATTCACAATCTGTACACAATATTGCCTTATCAGAGGTGTTGCCCTGGAAAGTATAGCAGTCCTAAATTATGATTAGTTGGTTACTTGAGTAAAAAGTCCAGTATTATACGCTGTTATTTTTTCAAAGTAATACCGTATTTTACGGACCATAAGGCGCAATGTAAATCCTTTTTTTTCCTGATAAATTGATCGTGCGCCTTATAAGCCGGTGCGCCTAATGTATGGATCAAGTAGTTTTTATTGCCTACCGGTACACTCAAAACCAGTACCGATACTATTATTATATAAATAAACCACCTTCTTACACAATAAACTACGGTAAAAGCAACTAGCAACTGTGATATTCATACTATTGTGACTTGCTTACATTTATTACGTAACAAGTTTTTGTTTAATGAGCTTTATACGGTAACCCATACTCCTTAAAATACGTTGCGTTCTATAGCCCGGTGCGCCTTATGTATGAACAAAAAACTAATCAAAGCAATTTATTGACAGTGCGTCTTATGGTCCGTAAAATACGGTAATGTGACAAGATTGCTAGGCACCCTGAAGTAATAACTTTAGTAGTCTATTGTCAGAAAGTGCTGTAATTTATAAATAATAGTAAGAAAAATAGCAATCAAATTTTACTTTTTATGTGTATTTGCACTTTCAAACCACTTTGTCGATTCTTCTAACCTGCAATATATCAAAAACGCAATAAGTTCGTGCAGCGTTTATACAGTTCAACAGGCGGGAATTTCTGCAAAGGCGTTGCGGTTTCTACACACACAAGCGTAAAATTAGCGACCAAAACAAAGAAATTAAATACACAAATTCTTAAATTTGCTTTAAATTGTCCGTATTTAAATAGAACATAAACTAGTTTCATTCAGCAGTGCACAACTAACTAAGGCAAAACTCCGACAAAAATACTGACAGGCACCAGGGTTCTACAGGGACAACGCTTTGTGTGACGTCAAACTGCCAAATAATCACCCAATATATCTTTAAACGGCATTAAAAAGTAGTGATGTGACAGTTATCGTTTTATCAGAACAGATCAAAGTAATAATACTGTTACGCCGCACATGAGGACAGGGCTTGAAATCTGCCAGTATTCGTGACAGGAAGTTTATTTTTGTTCAGAGTCGAAATACGCGAGTCCTTCAAACGCGGTTTTCTGCAACGAAAACTGAAGCATAACACAATGTACAACGCCACGCAAACTAACAAAACAAAACTTACCGAACTGTGACGCAGGCAAGCCTTTAATGTGCTTAACATAAGCAAACAGTCCAATGGGCATTAATTTTCAATAATTTACTGCCTCCTAATAAACGATACATGCAGCACAGCTGGACACAAGAACTAAACTAAAACCATTCCATCAGACCAAGACAATAACACGCATTATTACGCAAATAAGGACTGTGCTCCCAGCACCCGTATCAGTAATGGCGGCGAAAATCTACAAATCTAAATTATACTGGATCTATACTTTGCTACCCTGGTAGGCTGTCGATCGATAACCGTATCAGGAGTTTCTGTGTACAGGCTGCAAATATCAATCAAAACAAACAGCTTTGTGTGTATTTGTCAGATACAAAACATCAACAAAGAGTTACGATTTTGTAGTCGTAATTACAAAAATGCATTCTGACTATAGTCTGGACTAGTTTAACGAATATTCAAC
Source organism: Ascidia mentula (assembly GCF_947561715.1). Lineage (NCBI taxonomy): Eukaryota > Metazoa > Chordata > Ascidiacea > Phlebobranchia > Ascidiidae > Ascidia > Ascidia mentula. The sequence continues at coordinate 14,304,019 of NC_138568.1, read as the reverse complement.
GTTTATAACATCAAAAGTTAAGTAGGCTTTCAAAAATATTGTGCGGTTGTGGACACAACGCGGCATACGTAACTTCGTCCCGCGGCACTTTAGTTAATTTTGCATTATGAATTACCAGATTCACTTCGTATGTAGCCTTTTGCTTTTATTAGTGAAATGAATCAATGGCCGGAGGTTGTGCATACTTTGTTCCGTAATGTGGCATTTACAATTGAACATATACACTGAAAATGATAAGGTAGGCCTACATTTTAAGGACCCGCTTAAAATCTTTGCAGCACAAAAAAATAAGGTCATACTGATGATTGATCTAAACATCGCTATGTCACAAATATATGTTGATACCAAGAACGATTATAGGTCAATGTCCACTTTACGAAGTCCAAATCGCCCAAATAACGAGAAGACATAAAAGGACGAAACTAAAAGAAAAAGGACAAAATGTGCTAACAATAAAAAATATCTATGCAACATATTTGAATTTATACATCGCGTTGCCAACGTCCAACCATGTAATTACCTGTAATCCGGCCTTGTAGATGCAGAACTGCTGTTGCAACGCGATGGGGCGTTGAAAGGATAAGGATCGCATTTATGGCAAGCACCTGGGTAAGCACCATCAGCTGCCACAGCTGCCGTAAGGTCTTCTCCTGCATGAATTACTTTTTAAGTCAATCTTGCACAGTCTGTGTGTATTGATTTTTTGTTGTAGTTTGTGAGAAGTGTTTACATTGTACTAAAACTCTCCACGACGCACTTGTACTCAGCAACTGGTTTCTGCAATATCATCCCACCCAGCAACAAATAGGCAGGTTGTTTCTGTAGTGATTACTGTTGTACTCCAGATGAGATAATTCTAATGCATTTATGGGGGCCTACGTTATTTCATTATATTGTTTGTTTATGTCGTATCGTTAGTTACACGAAGCAAAATGATTCAATTTGACTTGTTGGTTTACAATAGTTTCGATGCCCTACTGTCGATGTCTAAATCCGTCCATAGTAAAACACTTATATTGACAAGAGTGTGAGTAAGTTACCTGAATTAACAACGTCCACAGTGATAGCCATGCCTTCATCAGCGTGTGCTAGCATATGACAATGGACCAAAACTATTCCAGTAAGTTCATTTGGCAAAAACCTAATCTGCAAAATGAATTTCAATGTTGAGCACATATAACTGGGCAATGAGGCCAATCTAGATAAAAATCCAGTAGACCTCAAGTAATTTTGCTGATGGTTTAACATTTCTTGGATAATAGGCTTCAAAAAAACATTTGCTTTCGAAATAGATATTGCCTCCCATATTTTAACATGAGAAGGCTGTATTTAAAAAAAAAAAATTTTCTTGTTTGAACAATACATAAAGGACAAGACACGAAGTTAACCGCATTTACCAAAGCAAGAATATAAATTTATATGCCCGGCTACTTACTGTTAAATTTGAAAGAGGTGGGACCCACACAGTATCCATAAAATCACCCGAAACTGGATAAGAGAGAGATCCATTTCCTCCTCGAAGCCAACGTTTGTAATGATCAGAGTAGATTAAAGGCCCAGAAAAAGGTGGAATCTCTGCAGACGCTTCTGAATGAGGTAAATAAACAAAATGTTAAACTTGTGTGTGTTTCAATTTTTCAGACAGCAAACTCGGCAGAAAGTCTTTTAATGCCGTCTTTAGTTTTACGTTTTCAAAGAAATACTGTATAGAAAGAAACACACAACATTTCATTGCTTTCAGGAGATTACGAACTTCTATACACTGCCTTGGTTTGAATGAAAGCTCATGAAATTTGAGGCTTACTGTTGTATCCTGGGTGTTGATAGAAACAAGTTTCGCTGTTTTGGTCATAAAGTTTCCAATCCAAGCCTTTGAAAACCCCTATTGGCCCGGTGTATGGTTGAAAATGAATGATCTGAAAATGCGTAATCTCGACGTGTGTTGGCACATACGTAAATGTTTGAATTTAAAGCAACGAGTAACGGTTAATTGGAAGGCAAAACTAAGGTGGAATGCAGTTACCTGAAAGTGATTAACGTGCATATGCATCGCATGACTGAGTATGGGCGAGGTGTTGATAAAATGCCATTCCTGTAGTTTATTTACCTCCATTTTGTATCTTTGAAAAAGTGTTTGAGTTTTAGTGAATTTGTACGTGATAAATTAGATTTATGATCTCTACATATTCCTATACACTGTAAGAAAGCATAACGACACAGACCTACTCCCTCTAAAATATAAATTCAAAACTACCTGAAGTTATGTTTGTACTGGAAAACTTCCCTATTCAAGGTGAAACGTGGACCGAGTTGAACAACAAAACGACCGTGAACATCTTCTTGGGGTACATCTCGAAAATCTTTTAGATAGGATGGCCTCTGTGGCAAAGTCGTGTTAATCTCTGTAGTTGTAACATCACCGTTGACAAGAATTGTGAATAAATCTCCTTTCCATCTGTCTTCATCACCGACTGATAGCCCATCTTCAACTGCCGGGTTTGATCTTACCTATGAAGTATTGATTGATCGGATCTACACTGATTCAATTAAAATTATTTAAGGTGCCAGATCATTTTTTAAAAATATATTAGACATTTGTATCATCTTCTTTGGTAGTTTAACGTCTTTACGTGTAGGACCTGACAACGTCCTTACAAACCATATATGTAACTACTTATGTTTTTCGCTATAAGCTGTCTTGCGTCGATTTTTTATTTTATATTTTAATTACGTTTTCTTGACTATATTATTTAAACATATCTAACCTTTGGAAAAATATTAAAGATGATTTAACTTACCGTGTAGTTTCCTGGTTGATTGCAAACCACCAGCCAATCTATCCTGGTGGCTGGCATAAAAAAGGATTTACCGAGTCTTGGTCTTCTCGCTTCGTTCAAGTATATTCCATCCAAGGCGATTTCATAAACTTCACACGCGTTTCCCCCACCGGAAGTGTCGACAATTTCAAGTTCTATAGTGGAAGCTCCTCCAGCGTTGACCATTCTGAACACCAAATGCTATTCTTATCATGTACTGTGTTACCTCGAGATATTATTTTATATTTAAGCAACCAAAATTTATGATTCATACCAAACCGTTATAAAAGTTCTTTCTAATTTAAAAAAAGAATATTTTGTGTGTGTTGTAAAAGTTCGACAAACAGGGATTCGTAGGTAGATTGTATTTTTTTGTTTAAAAAAATTTGATTATAATTTCAATACAGCAGACGTATTTGAAATAGAGTGAAATATGTACAAACTAGCTGATAGCATGTGGTACGTTAAGAAGAATATACTTTTCCCGACTTATCACCTGAAACGTTTAATTTGTCCCGTTTGTATTTCCAGTACTGGCTGAAGTTTCCCATTGGTTGTAAAGTAGTTTATACCGTTGCTTTTATTCCTCGCCCATTCTTCGAAGGTTCCGCCACTTGAAACTTGGTACTGCCGTAAACTTTAAGTAAACACGTATCTATTAAATTGGTAGTATAGATATGTTTTTTTTTGGTTGATCACATTTAACAATCAACTCACTTCTGTACTTGATCCCCGATCTTCTTCTGCTCCGGAATGAAACCAGAGAACCGCGTATCGTCCGACAGCAGAAGAATGGGTTGAAATAAAAGTTGGATGTCGTTTTCGCAGTTGAACGGGCAAGACACTGACCTCAGCAGTTCGCTCAACGACGATTCGTTATCTTCGACAATTATAATTCCAGCCAAACCGCTGAGGACCTGCAAAGTTTAAAATATGTATGTGGCTTGCAATACACATAATTCTAGTGTGACAGGCCTTGCACTATCCTATAGTTATATATTTAAGCAGTGTAAATCAACTCATCTCTACAGAGCAAATGTATTTATATTTGTAAAAGAGAAAGTGTGAACCGAAATTTCAATGATATAAACAAGTAAATGTTTTCTTCATTAACAGGAATTGTTCTTCTAGAACTTAAGTTTCGAAAGTGTTTATTGAAACCAACGTTTCATCCACCCTCCAGTGAGATTTTCTCAGGGTTATGACGCAACGATAATGCATGAAGTGCATGAACGCGCATCTTCACGTGACTAGGTGAGTAACGGAGCGTAACAATTACAACAAATTGTTGTTAACCGTTGGAAAGGAATGACTATGTTTTTGTCCTCTCATTGTTGTACTTTTCTGGGACATTTACTAAAGGAGATATTTAATAATACACAATTTCACTAAAAGTCATATGCCGAACGGGACTAAGCTTTCTTTTAATAAACTCGAATAACACTGGAGAATGTGACCATGAAAAGCTGTTTTTTGAAACTGTTTTCATGGAAGACAAACAACTATTTTCTATTTCCGAACCTGGAGCAGGGACGATCCGTGTACGTGAGGGTGATACCAAAATGTTCCAGGTGATTGTTCAGCATGTATGTGGTACGTGTAGGTGAACTGCTCTCCAGGGTAGACACGCACGAACGGGTCGTCACTGGGTGTCTGTTACGTAAGTTCGTGATGTAACGATTACACGTTTACATATGTAATGGAATCATAGCCTTTCCACATAAATGTTCGCCTTTTGTGGTTCGGTGAACGGTATAATGCCACGCAATCAGGCCTGCGGAACACGAATAAAGTGTACTTCATCTCATTGTATGTTTTCCACAAGTTTCTTGCGCGTATATATGATAAATAAATATATCAGTAGGCCTACATCTTACAATATATTTTTATTTTGCAACCCTATTTGTTTCAGCAAAAATAGTAACTTGAACAGTAACATAGGTATTTCACAAAGTTGGGGAAAACACATTTTAAAATTATTAACTATACACAACACAAACATACCTTGCTGCTAACATGCAAGCCGTGGACGTGCAAATTTGTTGTGTTCGGAAACCTTGGTACGTTCGGTTTGAACTCCGGGTTTGGGTAAGTCAACTTGTTGATCTGTAACATAATTTAACGAGTTCCAACGCCCATTCGATGACGTTCATTCACAAAATTACATTTGTTTGACGAGAAAAAAGGTAGCGAACCCCAGTATATAATTCCCAATACGCCATTCTGCCACTTCGACTCGTACACAACGTTTGGATTTGGTGCAGATTTGCGTGAGTTGTGTTTAATTTGGAAATGAAAACCAAAGCTAAAGTGGTGCTGTCAATCAAAATTATCATACAGATATTTCGACAAACCTATGTATTTTAGAATTACTAAATTCCATCAACGCCTTTAAGTTTCACGTTTCACGAGTTTCGAAAAGTATTTTTTTCGGCAAAAAGCAAAAAAACACGGTTTAGATACATACATAAGACTCGCAACTTGCATTTGCAAAACGACCCGTGTAATTTGTTTGCGTGCTGCTGGACTGTTAAAAAACTATTTAATCATTGTTTTAAATAAGGCGAAGCGATGTAACTATAGAGCAGTGATTCTCAAAAATTTTACACTCTTACGTCGACCACTTAGTAAAATATCTTCAATTCTGATTACATAAAATTTACCTGTAGCTCAAATGACGAACCAAGTTGTAAATGAGCAAATAGATGTGATGTAATGGGCAGGAAAGATTGGGCAGGAAAAAAAGAAATAGGCAGAAAAGGTTGTAAACCATCAAAATGCACGAAAAATAACTAACAGCGAGTATCAGAAAAATCACACCTTTGCGAAACCCTTGTGCTGGTTTGCGAACGCTATAGCGGGGAGCAGCTAAACTAGATTGGTCTTCAGAGGCGGTAATATCTGTGAATTGTCTGACCGCTTAACGGAAACGGCGGAGTCACACTCATAGACTTCTACTTACCAAGGTAACTTGGACTCTGTCTCCTCTTTTCACATTCCACGTTGGTGCGGCAACGGACCCGTTGTACATTCGTCTTCTTAACGTGAGCCACCCTGCAGTATAGTCACCGACATCCACCACCAGTGTTATATTGAGTACGCCGTCGGACGATCGTAATTGTCGCGGTTCGGTCATTGTTCCTCCACCTTCGGCTTTTACGATATATGTAAACTATGTAACGTGCAAGAGAAATTTGGGAAACACATCTGAGTAATGAAGATTTTAACATTTCGTACCCAACTAATTTTTCAACAAGAAACAAAAAACTGTAAAATGTGTAAGACACGACCGAAAGAATGTAAACAATATGAAGTGCCCTTAAAATATTGGAACAAAATTAAAGAACGAAATATATTCGTTTAAGGGAGTAACAAGTGCGAAAATATTTCACATAAATATCTCTTTACATCTCCTACTCTGGCAACATGCAAAATAATTGCCGACAAGTTGGTCGAGAATTAAAAAATTTCACGCACTTACCTTCCAAGCCACACGGATGAGTAAAATTGCAGGACTGCTGACCATTACCGTATGACGTCATGAACAAGCGGGCTGTCACAGCGAAAAACACGAGATAGTTTATAGCCATATCTAAGTTCAATTCCCTGAAGAAAATTTAGATCAGTTACGTTTGTGTGAAATGTGTACGACTCCCCATGTAGACATGGTTGTGCAATGCAAAACTGCAGTCATGCAGTTAAAAGCGTATTACACCAGACACATCGCGAAGGCATGGCCTTATTTTTAAATTCGTGAATGACAAACGTTAGTAAAATACGTGATTTCCTACTATCCACCTTGTCGTGGACGCAGCGAAGGAAAGCTTGTCTCGCTAGTTTGACAAATTAATTTGTATTTCAAAGAAAAATTGCGTGTTTGATATCCTTGCGTTTAGTGGAACCGGGGTCAATCATAAAATACAGAACAGTAACCAAAAGCATTTTCTGCTTTGCATTAGCCAAAAGAAAGCTAAAACGAACAACAGTTTTTGTGAACAAAAATTATTAAAATTCTATCAACTATCAATTACTACGATGACAGGAAACATCAATAAAAGTTCTGAATTGTATCCGAAGCACTTTTAAAATTGTTTGTGTAATAAACGTATTGGACTTTACTCTTTAGTTTGCAGTGAGCATTAATTTCATTCATTTACGTCTTACGTAACATGTCATGTAACGGGCTCCCACATAAAATCGCGAAAGTGTGCAGCTGGTTTCTGGCGAAGGCGCGTCGTAGGTGAGCGGAATCCGCCCGGTTTGTTAAAGGTGGAAATCCTGTGTCAACGTCGTTCCAGTTCCTTGGCTTTCGTTGGCGAGTACCCCGAAATCAATTCTCCGCATGCTTCCGAATCTGCAAAAGTGTCCAGACATTCTTTGATAAAAATAGATCGAATCGTCAGTGGAAATCGGAGCAAATGGAAATGTTTGAAGCGGGATTTGTGGTACTTTGTGAACTTCAGTGCTCACTCTTCCAAGATGTGGAATTCGTTATACGCCGAAAGCTTGTTTTTCTGTGATTGAGCAAGGGGCATCTTATCTCTGGTGACATAATGCTAGCACTTACAATTCGTCTGCAGAAGAAAGTTCTGAGCTGTCACCTTTGAAAGAGAATGTGTTTTGTGCCTTGTGCCTTGTGTCAAAAAAGAAACGGCGTTACTGAATGTTTTGCGTTCGAGCAAACCAGGTTGCGAACTGCCCTTCTAAGACCATCTGTGCTGTGTGTGACAAGTTGTACCATCACACGCTTCTACACAGAACGGAAAGGAAGGAACCTGAAGTGACGTAATGATGGTAGGCCTCTTGTTCATCAGCAGCTTTGACTCAACGTTTGACGGAGAGGTAAACGATGTTTTTGTATACTTCGTCCCCTGTGAGAGTGCGGTGTCAAAACCATAAGATGAGGACATATGCGTTCATTAATCCCCGGTCTAACTGCAACGTTTTATAGCAAGAAGCTAGCAGATGCTTTAAGCCAGTACTTTTCAACCTGTGAGACCATATGCACTAGAGCGGATATGAAACTATGTTGTGCGGATAGGCAACATGGTGCGGATGACAATCCGATAAATAGTCTTTCTTGTTTACGACTTTTTCATATCTAGTCACCTCACCTAAACACTCAAAAAATTGTCCAGCACAATAGTAGTATTACATTTACAGTGTAAGCCGCAATTCAGAATTTTATTTGCGCTTTTCACAATTATTTTGATACGCGTGAAAGCCGATATTTGTGTGTAAGCGGTGTTGTTTCATGCAACCAAATTGAACATAAACCTGGTGAACTGCAAGAACTCGTGTTGTTCAAGATAATAACAATAATCTCTGCAACGTTCCAATGCTCAAATACCATGTTTCGTGACCGGACAGGAGTATGCATATTGTGGCAAATACGAAAAGCTGTCTTGCTGTGTACTAGACCTAAAAAACTCAAAAGAGTCCCCTGGCACAAACAATTAAGACGAAGCTTAACGCAGTTGCACCCATTACAGATTCCATCATAATTGTTCCCAGTTATTTAAAGCAACAGATTGGATTTTGTCAATTCGGCAGCTTCAAGGAATAGGCTACCAGCAGTAAACAGAAACATATATGTTATATAATCATTTTTTTTACTTAGGAGTTCTGTTATGACACTTAGATCCATGCACATATCAAGTTCCTGTGAACCATGATAAAGCACCTGTGAAGTTTCAGTGATGACTTCAGGTGTCTGCATGAGCTTAAATTTTCTACTGGCCTGGCAACCTAATTCATAGCATAATACACAGAATATTTTCGAAATGTATAAATGTTAACAAGTGAAGCATGTGGTGGTTCTTTGCAAAAAAAGGATTCTAAACCCTTCCTTGAAATACAACTTGGTTTCTTTCAAGCCAGTAGCTATACATGGCAATCAATATCCGCAACTTCGGTAAGAAATTTGCAACAAACTAATTAGTAAAACATGTCAAAACTATGCCCTTTCTAACTTTATCAGCTGCCTGCTGCATTGTATGTCTACCACATTCAGTTTTATTGCATTTTTGCAAATGGCTAATAACATGTTTTGCCTCTCTGCAGAGCCATAATTTTTCATAAAATGTTGCTACGCAGACCAGTATTACATAACGCCATTCCCAGAGCCAATTTGCATCACCACCTGCACACTTCAGCATAACCAAAATCGTTGAAGCCTATAGTATATTATACACGGAATTGGCCATGTAAAGGTAGTAAAGAACAAGCATATCGACAATTTTGCGCGCATCGTCACAAAATTTTGTTGAGTTCGTCACCGGTTCTCGAAAGTTTGGAATCGTTATTCAGGTCATTTGTATAATGATTGGATATATTTATGTGACAAATCACCGTATAAAATTTTGCTGTAGCCAAACTGGTAGACCCAAATAACGTAAAGGCCAAACGTATTAACGCCTTTATGTCGCAGACCGCGCAATATCATAATCCGGGTCGTACTTTACCTCTGATGGATACCCAACTTATTAAACACAAGATGATGCCTTTTTTACCGAGCGGTTAAGAGTTGCAGGCCTATGTCATGCCTGGCTGCTCGGGTCAGGTGAGTGCGTCATGGTTGAATAAGTCTTTCCGGGCCTGGTTTGGGCTTTACGAAATCTTTTGGGTTCAAGCGTACCAAGTTTGACCCAATTACAACTCACTCTATAGAGCGGCTAGTATTGAAATTAACGTCGAAGAAAACTAATAGTAATTTATGCTCTAATTATTTTCGTAATAATAAATTTCCCGTTAAACACTGCTGCGTCACTGAAATTTCCTTTGTGATATTGCAGCAGACAGTACGGGGTTATAGCTATTATTGGTGGTAATGTTCATTACGCATCCAACATATTCTGTGTATTGTGGTGTTTGGCCTGACTGTTAGTATTAGTTACGTACGTTCCGGAGTAGTTAAAAAACAAAAACATTTAATGCGTTAGGCCGCATTGTGTGGATGAAACTTTCGTGGCATAAAAAGTGCGGACTGCCTGTAAAAAGGTTGAAAGGCACTGCTTTAAACAATGTTATGGGTTCCCAGCGTGATATGTCATCTTGCAGACGTTGTCATCCAGACAGTTGTGCCAAGGAGCTGTGGCGGAATTGGCAGTGTTTCTGCTTGATTCGGATTAGCGGACTGATACACGTAACGCCTTTCACAACTATAAGATTCCAACTAAACCAAATGCAACTTAAAACAAAAAAAGTTCTTTACAAACTGCCGCACCTTCCCGTAAGAAATTTTCCCCGATTGGATGCCTACACAGTCAGTTTGCTTGTTAGCATTTACGTGAAAAAAAAAAAAAATTCTTGCTATTGTTGCACTTCTTTTTGTTTCGTTTAAAGCAAAATAATTGTTGATTTTCTTTTCTATACGCTCTGTAAAACAGCAATAAAATGCAATATCACCACACCCAAGGGTCGGTTTCAAATAACCAATTTCGGTTTTTACAGGCCCCTCGTCCTTTTGCCGAGTGTTAATTGTTTCCGTATACCGACGAAAATAAACTGAATTAACTTGAATTGATGCTTCGCACAGGTAAGTTTTGGCGCAACAGGTACCAATACGACAATAGCCTGTTTTGCCAACGATGGATACGTTTTCAATCAAGAAACGCAAAAGTGCTCTCTATATAGGTAATCTTCGAAAAAATAATTTCGATTCAAAAGTTGGTTCTCGTATTCTAAAATGTCTCTGTTACCATTAATATCTTTGTGATTCGGCCTAAATGAATTTCTTACTGGTCAGAGGTTTGGAGCTCTCAGAAAGAGATGTTGCCATCAAATGAAAAACTTCGTGTAGATGTTTAACACAAAGTTATGCCGTCACAACAAAAATTACGTCACTGTGACGTCACAACTTGAAAAGAACATAGGTGCGAACAATTGTACACTAGACCCGAAAGTTGTTCGCATCTAATGTTTTGGCGAGGTTCCAATCACCTCTAAATTTGTTCAGAGATTTTTCCCAATGATATACGAAACGTCGGTTAAAACAAAACCCCGTTTAAGTTACCGCCAAAACCAACAGCTGACAGTAATGTTGGGAACCAAGCATATTTCGTACTAAATGCTTAGTCAGCATGTTTTGCCGAGTCATAAACGGGAGATGCGTGTTAAGTTTACCAAAGAACACGGCGAAATGGAAATTGGTTAGGACCGAAATTATTTCACGCATGAGTGAACACGACTTCAAGCGATTGTGTTCACACAAATTATGCATTAACCCATGACAAAAACAAAAAAATGAGTTGTAGTAACAAACATTTCAATCAGCAAGGTCTCCAATATTTGCAAAACAATATCTATACTTTATATTTGAAATTTTTGAACACCTATAAAATATATAGCAACGAAATGGGTTTGACCGTGGTCATGCTGAGTAAATCCCAACATGCGCTTAGTTCGTCATAGCCTGGACAGCGAGCATTTGCGGCCCTCCATACAAGGGCCAATTTAATAATTTTAGAAATTGGTGTAGATCAGGCTAAGAACATGTAGATCACATAACCATAGCGTTTTGTGAACACCTATAAAGTATATCGCAACGAAATGGGTTTGTGCAAAGTCTGGTTGTAAATGAACAGAATCTTTTCCAGTAAATGTATCATTTTTTCAATATACACTGTTAAAAAGTTGGGTAGTGAATAGTGGGTAGTTGATGAAACAACCCCCAAAAAAGTATGTCAAAAAATTTGGGTAAGCATGAGTTAACCTTTGTAGAGCGGCACAAATTGTGAGGTTGTGAACTCTGCTTCCAGCAACAATGAAATGCATGCAGTAAGGAAATGCTTGTTATTCATTTAAGTACATTTAACACGGAATATAAGAAAAATATACAATACTGCTCTAAATGGTATCCTCAAAGTTTTGAAAAGTTGAATTAAGACAACAAGCACCACAAATCCTCACGTTTCCATTCTTCGTTGATGAATTCAAGTCGTATCCAAGTGAATTCAAAATATGGTTCGGTTTGCATGGTATTCGTTAAACCACTTGTTTGACGATTGCACCGTTTGAAAAACTAGAAGATTCCATTTACCGTATTTTACGGACCATAAGGCGCAACTTAAATCCTTTTTTTTCCTCATAAATTGATCGTGCGCCTTATAAGCCGGTGCGCCTAATGTATGGATCAAGTAGTGCTTTATTGCCTACACTCAAAACCAGTACCGATACTATTATTAATAAACCACCGTCTTACACAATAAACTACGGTAAAAGCAACTAGCAACTGTGATATTCATACTATTGTGACTTGCTTACATTTATTACGTAACAAGTTTTTGTTTAATGAGCTTTATACGGTAACCCATACTCCTTAAAATACGTTGCGTTCTATAGCCCGGTGCGCCTTATGTATGAACAAAAAACTAATCAAAGCAATTTATTGACAGTGCGCCTTATAATCGGGTGCGCTTTATGGTCCGTAAAATACGGTATATTACAATATCCACCACCTAAAAATAACAAAGGTGTTTGTTGCGCAACACTACGTAAAAGTGGAAGCGGGAAAGTGCATTGGCGCCTTGAGCAGTGAATAGGCCTACTACATAACTTCAAATTTTTTGAAATGCAGGTTTGAAATTTAGCAAGGTTAGTTTGATATTTCACGTGAGTAACATGTAGAGTGTATACTTAATTCACTGCATGATTTTAAGGTAGGCAATAAAGTTAAATCTAATGTTTTTACTAAACTCTTCAGGATTTAGGTCAATATTTAACTATGCTGCCGAGTGATTTAACGCCTGTACTGAGATAATCTGACTCAAGGCGCTAAAACTTTTCTCGTGGTAAAGCAAGCTCATCGCTTTAATAATAGCTATTATCCCTTGAACATCCCGTTTTATGTAACATTGAAATTTAGGTTACATTGGATTATAAGAAAGTTGCAAATAAACTGTAGGCTATATATACTGCGTCTTTACTATTTTGTGTGGGTTAGACAATACGACTGATTGTTGTTTTTAATCTGAAAACAAGCTTTAGTTGTGGAAAACTGCAAATACTGATTGACAGCGAGAATTAACGCTTGATTGATTCGGGTTCACCTTCAACCAGTGAAGTGTTTAGTATTCATCCGCGCATGTGCTTGTCTTTAGGACGACATGTTTGTAGAATGAAATTGTTATGCTGTTAAAGAGATAACTCAATTTTACCCGTTTTTTTAGTTGAGTAAGACATATTAATATAAATTTGGAGCTTTGGTGGAATCACTAGCCTGGGTCCTGGGTCACCCCACAGTTTGTTCGTTTAGTTTTATTTGTGTTGTAAGCTTGTCATGTGCTTTGACTCGGTACATAATTTGCAAGTCTTGAATATTTGAAATGTAACTGATTACGGTAGATACAATCTGTGGTAGGAGGCATATTTTCGGTGTACATTGTTTGTATTACTGGTACTGTGACGTAACAATCCGCTTCAAGTGAATAATGTGGTTTACAGAAAAACCGCCACGCTCAAAATAATGGCTAGTTGGGTACGCGCGTTTTTGCCTAGTGGGACGAACGGCGCAGGACCAGGCTGCGCACAAGCGATCATAACACTGATACTTGTTTGCCAAAAATCGTGCTTATTGCCGAACATATTAAAAACACTGACTTTAAAGTTTTAAATATTGAAAACATACATCTTGATGTGAAGCTAATGCAACATCAAAGTGCAAATGGTAAAATATACAATAAATTTGCACTGAAATATGTTTATTTATACTGCTATTTTTGTTGCCAGACATACTAATTAATCGGAATTGCTCTTCTGGCACTTAGTTTCTAAAGTGTTCATTGGAAACCAACGTTTCGTTTGCCATCCGGCGAGACTTCTTCAGGGTTATGTCAACAGTGAAGCATCACGCACATAAAACACTAAAAACGCAAGAAAAACACAAGGAAAAGGGCATAGATAACACTGGCACCGCTTGCATCGTCACGTGAACCAGGTGTGTAGCGGGGCGTAACATTTACAACAAGTTGTTGTATACAGCTGGAAAATATACGCATTGCTCCTTATCGTTTATGCAATGGTTTTTCCTGCGTTTTTAGTGTTTTATGTGCGTGATGCTTCACTGTTGACATAACCCTGAAGAAGTCTCGCCGGATGGCAAACGAAACGTTGGTTTCCAATGAACACTTTAGAAACTAAGTGCCAGAAGAGCAATTCCGATTAATGTTTATTTATGTAATTTAAACATCATAAGAGGGTTTTAAACCAGCTCCAGTCACCCATCGCCACCTAATGACGAAAATTAATTTGTTTAATACCTAGTGTACATAAAGTATGGGGTCTATTGCATGACTTCCGGCTTTTAAACAACTTGAAATGCGTAAATTTGCTTTATTATTATTCCGCAACACATTTTGAGTCATTTATAACACATAGTTTTTGCAATGTATTGTTCATTCGTCATGGCATTTGTGCATGTGCTATCTTTCACAGCATCAATTCTTTTGGTGATCTACTTTGCAAAGTCTCGACATCATGTTAGGGTGTGGTGCGAAGAATGTGTATGTTTTTTTTTAAGTTTTCGCGCTTGTAGGCAGCAAAATTAAGAAAACGTTGTACTTTCCTTAGTTCAAGATGTAATTTCTGTTGGTAGTTTGTTTCCACAGCTACAGCAAACCTATTTACTATTTGCTCACCATTTACATGCATGTACGCTGTGATACGACAAAACCGTGTAACCAGACCCGTAGTTCATTGAACAAGTTTCCTCTGGTGGCTTTACTTGAAAGAACAAGAAGCGAAAAGACTTCGTCGCCAAAATGTGGTATTTAGTGGAGAAGATATCTGAACAGGTAACACGCGCCGTTCCGGTATTGTCTAAATCGCTAATTGGTTTGAAACTCGACACCAACACCATCAGGCTGGAAGTAACTTGTACGAACCTACAACGTGTTTCTGCCATGTGTGTAAGTTTCAAAGCAGCGTTTCAATCCCCTTGCTTTAAGTCATGTTTTTGGAAGATTTTTCTGACGTTGTCGCGGACCAGGTACACAATAGAAATAACCAACAATTTATGACTTATGATTGCACCGTTATGTTTGTGATTATTTGATTCTTGACTTTTCATAGGTGACCAAGTACAGCACTTTCCTGGGACAACTGTGGTACATTCTGGTCTTCATCTTTCGCCTCATTGTCGTGGTTACACTTGGTGGAGCAGGTTAGTCCATTTTTATTTCTACATTCACGCGACATCTGTTTAATAAATTGCGCTAATTGTGCCAGAAAGACAGATTATTAAAATATAAGAGGCCTGGCAGCAACAGCAACATAATATATTCTTAATTGTTCGCCAACAAAAATATATGACGCGATCCTGATATTTTCAATACGTGTTTTGATGTCACATACACAATTGCACAACTTTCCAACGTGGGTTGGTCAAATTAGTGAATTTTTAAGCGTTTTACAGCCAGATTGCTTGTGGTTGGCAGCTTATTGCGTCATTCGCGCTTACGTCACTTTTACCGCTTTTCGTCCGCGCGTGGTTTTAACCCAGCAAACAATTTGACGTAATTTCTACGTAGATTTCGGGTTGCGTTTTGGTCTAATCTACGTAGTGTCAGAATGTTTTTGTTTACGTAAATCTGTTGACTCGAAACTACGTCTTCAAAACGTTTTCAAAAATGGCAACCATGTACGTAGAAATGACGTTCTGTACAGTAACGTTCAAAAGCAACGTTTGCTACACATACGTTATAACATTTTAACATTGACGTGCAATTGTGGTCGCATTCGGGTTGTATGGAAACGTATCAAATCAACGTCTTTGTTACATTAACATTGACGTGCAATTGTGGTCGCATTCAGGTTATATCGAAACGTATCAATTCAACGTATTTTACAAGATACGCGCCTCTCAAAACTCAAAAAACAAATAAAGGGCCATCTGAAAACGAGAAAGAAAACGCCCTGAATAGTACAAGTTGGTTGTTTATCACAAACCGCTACACATTTTAGCCCATTGTCCGGTAATAATCCATCGACACACATACTTAATAATGCGTCCAGTTTCCCCCCTTCGCCTATCTATATAACCGCTTCAATGGATCACGAATGTAGGTCAGGCCCCGGGTCCACGCCCTTTTTGACTCGTGGACGACCAATCGGCCATTTGTTCCATGGTAACAATATAACGTCGCTATTCGGCCCCGTTCACCACTTAGGAACACATATTCCATTTCAAACTTCACTCGGTTTCCGGGCCTTGAGGCGTTGAATGGTTCAAACACTCGAGGGACAAGGCTTAAACCAGTTTCGACCGGTTTTAATTATACGTGTGTTAATGCAAGGCATGTGTACTTTCATGCTTCAACTAAAAGCGAAAACCTGAATTAATTTAAACATTGTAAAGACTATTTTTTTTCTGTTTTCGTGAACCTTAATGTGTTTTTTTTTTGCGTAACATTGTTTTTAACCACTCTGTGTAGTTTATCGTTGCTGGAACAAAAACTAATTAATTTACGGAAACCGCTTATTATAATCTGCAAAAGGTATCGCAATTTTTTCCTAAAAACTCCGTCGTCTGGGCAAAAATGCAATAAATTCGTCAACTGGCGCGTTAACTCTTTGGAAGAAAGCTCACTCCGCATTAAGTGTCAATACATGTTGCTGCATATGCAAACCATTGCAACATTAAACTGCGAACTTGCAAATAACTTCGGAGTATTTGTCACCTTACCGATCAGCATAGCACGCATCGAGCTTTCTGCTGATAGATTCCGAATGTGTCATCCTGGCCCTCCCGTTTGTACTTGATTCGAGCGGTTTGGTAACGCGACTGTCTGGAGGGCGAGACGACTTGCCTGGGACACTGAAGTTTTTTTTTCGTTAATTAAACCCGGCGAATATATTTTGTTTGAAACTAAAATATTTTAAAGGCATCGCTTTGTGGGATTTGGCGACATTTGCGCAGTGGATAGATACACAAGCGCTTATTTCTCGCGAAGCAGTGGCAAAGTAGCTAAGATCTGCTTCTGTGAGTTCACTTTCTCACTGGCGATATTTACACGTAATTTATTGACTGTCGTGTAGAAAGTTTGCGACGTCGTCACACATTTCTGCCAAGTGCGCCACAGACTCAATTGCCAAACACAAGCTTACGGAGATTGGTGACCATTTAGACCAGTGGTTCCCAACCTTTTGTGGTTGGTGACCCCCTATATTGATTTAAACTAACTTGCGACCCCCACCATTTTTTTTCCAACAGCAATATCAATCAAAGTGCATTTTACAGTATATCATTTATTGGCAATCACTTTGCTCCATAAGACGGCTGACTTGCAACTTCATAGCCACGTTTGAAATCCGTGGTTGAGTATTTGACAACGCTAAAATCTGAAAACTACCTCCCAAGTCAAATCTCTGACGTTTCAAACCGGCTTCATGACGTTTGAAGAATTCCTAATCTTTTTTTCACGTGTTGGGGGTGCATGGTGTGTAAATGGCGGTTTAATTTAGACGGCTTGATTCAACACTGCACCACGTTGCACAAGACACACGGAGGCTTTTCAGTGCAAGTGCAGATTATGCGGGTAAATCCAAACTTCAAATGTTCTTCAACATATTTACGCTTCTTCTCCATGACCAGAGTTAAAGAAAAACACTGCACCTTGATATCTCACTGCTACTTACAACTGAACGCCCTAAACTGCTTTTTGATACTTTCATTGTTGATGACAATAATTGCTGTGATGTTTCAATGACAATGCCTGTGCACAATGTTAGTGGCACATAGCCTACTGCTTATCGTCCCTGACAAGACAAAGCGATAGTAGGCCCAACTAGTTGTAGCCTACCGGTATGTGTTGTAACAAGTTATGAAAACATCACATATATGTCGCGACCCACAGATAGCCTTCCCGCGACCCCCTTAGGGGTCGCGACCCCCAGGTTGGGAACCACTGATTTAGACTCTTTAGAACGCTCTAAAATACAACTTTGTTGCGTGTGAGGACTACTACGTAGGTAACCAAACATTTACATTTTATAAAAGAACTTTATTAGGCATTATTATTAAATTGCATTTGCAACCAAATACCGCAGCTTTCGCTATGACTTACTGATGACCCAAACGTGTCACATACTTTTCGTCTCAATACGGCATCAGCGTCATGTAAACATTTTATTGTATTATTTTTCTGACAAACCTGCATAGATGTGTTGAAAAGTGCCTTTGGCGGCAGGTGTGGACGTAAGTGTCTCAGCGTAACCCTTGTGTTACTTGTGCGCAGTGTATGGGGATGAACAGTCGGCTTTTAAATGCAGTACAGACGTTGTGGGTTGCCAGAACATCTGCTACAACGAATTCGCGAAGATATCACACATGAGATTCTGGGCTTTCCAAGTAAGTTCCACTAACATCGCGAAACAATGCTGATAGGGAGTTGCGCTGGTTTAACTACGTGCCCGAACTCATCTCTCAGGAACCTGCAATGATGCATTTTTCGACACCACTGTTTTTCATATCAAGGGCAAAGCCTTGAAAAAGGTAAAGCAGCAAATATTAAAACTTCTCATTATTGCAATTTCAATATTTTGTCTTGGAATATTTGTATAAACTGTAATTTATGCAAAAAAAAAACAATAACAAATTATTTAGCTACTTGCGGTCGCGACGCCGACAGTCTTTTTCCATTTCTACTCTCTCCACATTTCTGGAGAGATTCAAAAGTTAAAAAAGTCCGAAGATCAGCTGAAGCAGTTGGAAAATGGTGATGGGGAGACCCTTCTCAGTGTAAGTCGCTCAAATGTTGAAAATATTATGTTGGAACCTCTTCTCGGCAACGGCAATCTTGTGCGTTTGAGTTGAGCTTTGCAGACAAATGCCCTCTCTGTTTGTTTTTGTGGGCATTTTACAAATGCTTGTACCTCGTCAGCGCTTCTCCTGTTCAAAATGTCAAGGCCAGACCGTTTTTGCGATATTTTGTCATTCGAATAACGTTTCATTGCACACTTTTTTCACCCATTTTTAGCCCTTCGTTGCTGCATGAAACCCTAAATTTGTTTTGTTGCGATTTGTATGTTAAGCAATGACTGTGCAATACCAAAGGAACATTTTTTAAATTTACTTAGCGCGCCATAACTTTGCAAACTTATGCGGCGCAAACCGTGGTATTGTTTTTATTCTGATCCACCAAATAATAGCTTGTTATTATTTTGAAATATTTTGCTGTCGGTAAAACTGCTTGTATGATTTCTATGCAGAACGAGAAGGACATCCGCAAGATGACGAAACGTAAGAAGAGAATCGGAAACATAAAAGTACGACGCGTGTATTCCGGCAATGAATTGAAAGAGGTACAACGATTTATTACTGGTGATGTTACTTATGCAAAAGACAACCTTTTTCCTTTGTGGATCTTCACACGAGATAGTGGGGTTATTGTCCAATATATAAAATTACTCAAGTGAAATTTTTT
Organism: Ascidia mentula; assembly: GCF_947561715.1. Taxonomy (NCBI): domain Eukaryota; kingdom Metazoa; phylum Chordata; class Ascidiacea; order Phlebobranchia; family Ascidiidae; genus Ascidia; species Ascidia mentula. The sequence continues at coordinate 14,284,782 of NC_138568.1, read as the reverse complement.
TGGTAAATCCGTCATTCCTATTCGGGGTCGCTCGGGTGCAAAATATCCCACGTCTCAGCAGGAAGCACTAGTTCACGATTGGTGGAATATCGCTTGCGTTACGAAAAATCCATCCGAAGTGTTTTGAGGTTCGTGGAGGATTGAATCGCAGTGATTTAATACACTCCCACATCTGGCTTTGTGATATTCATAATATTATGTTTGTTTATTGTAATGGTTGTATAAGTTGAGTGGTGCATTTAATAATGTAATATTAATCGCATCCACCCACTGGCATAAGTGTGTACTTCTGAAATCTCAGTTGTTTTAAACGCCGTTATATTTCCTAATGGTGGATAAAAATCCGCATCTTTTTGCAAAATTCGAATCGTTAATGAGTGTAAACCACAAGAACCCTTCAAACGAAACGCCAGTTTGTGATTTTACAAATCTGAATGTATTTAAGAAACAATATGCGATGTCCGTTTTGCGGTTGTTCATCGAATTATGATACTTCCCACCTCCTCGTAACACGAGCCACGATTTCAACACCACGTGTTTCCTTCGCATCCGTCCCTGTTCAACGCGACAACCCGTCCATGCAGTCGATATTTCCGTCCGACTTAAATGACGTGGTTGTATTGATCTAACGATTGTCACAGACGGCGTGGACGTTATTTGTTGTAAACACCCCTAGTAGGGCAATTCGCGCCACCTGAAAAGTGTTTCATAACATTATGGGTTTACCAAAGTTTGACGGTTTATTTGCCCATCCTTTGACATCCTTAAATGAATTGAAATCACCACATGCGAAATCGTACGGTTCATAGTGAGAATTCAATTATTCCATTTAAATTCTGGTACTTCTCCTTTACTACTTTTTCATTAAAATTACAAGATTTTTCGTGGAATTTCATGTTGTAACCTATATATTTTGATGCGGGCTTTTAAGTTTACGTTCTCCCCATCAGGTGCTTTACACAAATAAGATCCACTACGCCTATTACTTTAGCATCATCATTCGACTCGCTATGGAGGGACTCTTCATATACATCGGCTACAACATTTTCAAGCTCATGGTATGATACATTTTCTGATTCACAATTGAATGTTTTCAAATAAGGTACACTAGTAAGTTAAAAATCGTCATGTTTTTCAGTATGTGCTGCATTTTTCTCCAAAAATAACGTGATTTTATATTGTCTCCATAGCGACGTAATGACAAAATATCCAACAATCGTTGGAGATTGTTACATTTCACTTTTCATGTAAAAAATGGCGATAGGAATCCGTCTTCTAAATCAAATGAACCCCTTCTTTGTCAGTGAAAAGATTATTCTTCATTTAATTAGCTTTAGACAGATAAAAAGGGGGGGGGGGGATACTCTAAGCCTCCTATGTTGTTGTACCCATTAAGAACGACATCGCGTTCAAGGTCAACGACACAATTTGTCAAACAGTTTGTCAATTTTGCTCACGATACGTTTTAGCGATAAGGAAAAAATCGCCATCGCCTCATTCCCAATAACCTCCACAGTGTCCTCGTGGCATTTTTCGATCACTCTAGCATGTTATAACGGTGAGATTGGGCGATAGTCGATGTCCCTGATATGACCAATTGCGATTTAATTGATACCTTACCACATTTTCGCCAATTCGTGCCGACACACGTTCGCACGATCTCGATATTAGGTCGCAATTTGTAAAGGAAATTTGGCCTAAAATGTTTCATGTTTTTCTTGCTGAAGTTTGAAAAATCATTTTTAACTTTTATGATAAACATAATGCTATAAATTATGTGTGCCCTAAACACTTATTTGCTGAAAAGCAACACAACTAAATATTTTATATTATGATATGACCCTTTTGCTTTCAAAGGAACAAACCAGTTTCGGAAATTTTTCTGAAAATCAATCAAATTTTATTCCAAATACCATAAAGAACAACTCTCTTCCCCACATTAAAAATAAACGCATTAAACAATCCCACGATATTTCTACAGGTTCCCCTCGACCCGACTTGCAAAGCTTACCCGGACAGCCCGATGTGCGCCAGAAACCCCTTCTATTTTCTATGGATGAAAGTACCTGCTATGTACATGTGTACGGGACCTACTGGCTCTGACGTCTACCACGCTTGTATGATGCACGTACTCAAGGGTGGATACGTTCCCTGCTTTGTTTCACGTCCATTTGTAAGTAAAAATTCTCTCTCGTTCACCACTTTTTTCCCTACTTTTCATATAAACAATTAATAAAATCAGTGCAGCTATGGTATGACTTCTTACCAGCTAAATAGACGGCATAGTCACCATAAAAAGTTGTGTCTTGCCGGCTATTTAGATGACAAAATAGGTGTTTGTCGCACCAGCTGCACTGCTAAGACCTATTAGGTCTAAACAGTCCTGTCTGAATCTCACTATAATAACCATCACTGTCATTGCTCATACGCCTAATAAAATATTGTGCTTCTGTAAGGGATGGTATAATTCATATTCATAATAACTCTTCAGGAAAACTTTTACGTGGATTTTATTGAACCAACGTTGCTTCTGCCAACGTGCTTGGTGTAGGGCAGGGCAGATAAATTGTTTCTCTAACAAAATCTTACAATAAGTTGTGTCGATGTAACGTATGGGAGGAATTGAACCTAAAAAAGAGTTCGTATTTTACTTGTTTGATTGTTTGTTAGGCGACTTTTTTTCCGTATCGGTGAAAAAAACGTTAACTACAACATTGTCATGTCTTCACTTTATGAATCTATAGAACTTACAAAGTTGTTTCGAACTTACATAAATACAACCTTCACTTTGCATTATCTTACTCAGGAGAAAACCGTCTTCCTCTGTTACATGGGAGTCCTCAGCGGGATTTGTTTTCTTATTTCGGCGATGGAACTCGGCCTCGTGTCTGTCAGGAGATTCTGGAAAGTTCGAAAACCAAAACACAAGTAAGTGTCAAATTTACGCCACCCGTATTATAACCGAGAAATATCACAGACCCAATGTTGAAAAACTTGGAAGTTTTTTTTTTCATTTTATTTTCATCACTTGGCCACACTGTATGTAAGGCAATACTACAATGTAAGGCAATCTTTTTTAAAAAAAAAACAACCTAATTTTGTAAATTTAAAAGAATTGGCCGGAAGATAATTGCGAATCCAATTATCAGTCGATCGTATACGGCGAATTTCCTGATCCTTGTGGCTTCGATATTTCATCTTTATCTGTTATCCCACTCACGTTTTTCTTCTTCCACTAAAATTTCACCAGTTCTTGATTTAGGCATCGTTTCCGCGGTCACCCCCATCAACAGAGCAACGAATCTGTCTTCCACGGACCTACACCAAGTGCCTCCTCATCCAAATATTATAACGAAGCAAATTTGTGCCAGAGTTTGGCCGTTCCCATTCCTCTGGCGAGCAGTAAGTATGTATTCTGGTCTTGTATTTCCGTTGTTGTTGTTGCATGTAAAATATGAAATCCAAGGCTATAGAGTTGCTGACCAATACGCAGTGCTCTGCTGCTTGTGTCTTATTCATTTAATAGTACTGATGATGAACGCAGTTCGTGTTCGAAACGTCAACTTAACTTAAGATGGTTAACAGCATATTAGCTTTGGATTTCATATTCAATGTAATTAACTCCACGTATCTTGCACCAAAATGCGCATTGTAATACGCAACCAACAATTTCGTAGCTTTGGTTTACATATGGAAGGTCACACGTTCACAAGTGTATTCAGCTTAAAGTATGTGGTATTTTTTGACGTATACACGGAGTGAGTCGTTTTACGTTGTAAGCAGTTTAGTGAGATAAACTTCCAGTCTTTAATCCGTTTTTCAAAAAAAGGTCCTCCGTGACTTCCAATAACTGACTTTAAAACCTAAACACACAAACACGAAAAAGTGCTTAAATCCCTTGCCAGTCCCAACGTAAGTAGCCTTGCTGGTGTTCAACCTTGTAACCATTTTGCATTTTCTGGTTGCTTCGTTATCCAGTAAGCGATCGGCACAAAAATCACTTCTGTGATTCTGCGATGCCTCCAGTGAAACTTTCACCACATCTACATCTTAATGTCACTACGCGATGCACTGTAGAGTGGGTCGGTTTACTTTAATGCAATGTGCATTCAAACTGGGGATAATGGGGGGGGGGGGGGGAATGTTAATCCTTCTTAAAAGGGTTTGGGTCTCTTGTTCAAATTGACGTTTTCCAGAAAACGTTCTCCCAAGTTTTTGCAGGATAAGCCGATGTAACAATTTAAATGCCAAAATTCTGGTAAAATCGAATCTACTTTTATTTGTGTCAAAAATCGGCAAAATCGAATCTACTTTTATTTGTGTCAAAAGGTCAGTCAGTTCCTTTGATATTATAATACCCCTGGCAGCAACACCAACACGAAATTAAAAACGTTGTTTTGGGAATGTGTAAATTAACATTTTATTGGCGTAAAAATTTACTTCAAAGCCAAACCGAATTTTAGTTACAATTGGATATAGCAGCAAATTTCGATATATTATCGCGTTACCAATCGGTCGACGTTTGTTCGACTGGGAATCCATATATTGGAACAGTTTTTAATTTCCCTCCCGTATCGTACTCGCTTTTGTATCAACTGTTACGTTTTTCCAATTCGTTAACATCGTAAATGCGTTTAACGTCACAGATCTGTGATAAATTTTTCGACCCAAGTCTCGAGTAAAAACAATTAATATTAGAACGCGAGTAAAACATCCCACTAGAGTTGTTGGATAACATAAGTGCTGCCGTTTTAGTGGAGATTTTCGAAATTTCAGACCGATACAGAAACACAAAATCACCAACTAACCAATCTAATGCTGCATTCTGAGTATAAAGAGACTGGCCCATATTGTTGTTAACATTGTCATGTTTCCGCCTCTAGTGGTGTGTGGCCGATAGCAAAATGACGTCACCAACCGCGCGAGCCTTATCTGTGACGTCGGTCAGGTCAGCTCCTTATAATGATGGAACTACACCAACCGCGTCGTTCAAACTGATGATGGCATAAGTTTTTGGCGAAACGTTTTCTTTTAAACATGACAATTTTAATAACAATATGGGCCAGTCTCTTTATACTCAGAATTATGAGGAAATGCGTGATTTGTGTTCCCAATGCTGCATGACGTTAGAAAAATAAAATACTTTTCTTCATTTTTGGATTTATTAATTCTCCTATTTTATTAAGATTGTTTAATAAAGTTTAAAACAAGGAAATGTTTTACTTAAAAAAAACATGGGTGAGGTAACAATGCCCAACATGCGCATGTTTTTAGTTTTGATTTCCGCCAACGATTTTTCGACACCGTTGTTTTTTTCCTCGCAGGATTCCAAAACCCCCACCTAGCGGAAAAGCGAGTCCAGATAAATGACGAGGAACAACACAGCGATCGTGAGAACGAGAAAGAGAACATGTCCAGCACAGCTTCTTTCAAAAGCTACGTGTAAATATTCATCCGCGCACCACGAACACTGCCTGTGCTTCCACACTATTGTAACCAAATCGAAAATCATTTTTAGTGCCGAAAATTTGTGACCAATGGGCTATATCCATTTCTAACGTGCCATCATTGTGCGTACAGTTTTTGTGATAAATTTGGGCTGCTGAGTTTCGCTGTAGCGATTCCTTTTTTTTCTTCTGTTCATTCGCTTCGCCTAGCAGCAAATTTTGAAGTCATTCCTCAACATGTTTTTTGCCAACTGCTCCAATTACAAGTTTAATGCTCAGCATCTGGTTTTTGGTGGAAACACTTTCACGCGAACTGCTATGAAATTATCTTATAACGTGTCGCAGCACTTGTAACGAATGTACTTTTTTTAATTGTTTTTTCTTTTCAAAATGCTCAGCATCTGGTTTTTGGTGTGAACACTTTCACGTACTGCAAGCATCCTGTACTAAACCCCCACCTACCGCTGTAGAAGTGCCTCCATACATAGCATAGCAGTTTTAGTTATTTTGTATTTCGCCAACACGAATATATTTCAGCAAGCTCGGCGTTTGTGAAACGACATTATGACGACACACAAGTAATGCGAAAACGCAAGCAGACGCCAAAAAATTTCCAAAACCAACCGCTTGGTGGCGCAACACAGTGAAGCGAGGAAGGTTAAGCCCAGTGTGGCGTGGGAGAGGTAATGAATAATGTTTTGTGATACGGGGAATAGTCCAAAGGAATTGTGTTGCATTAAGTTTGTAAACTTAGCAAGGGGGTAGAGCGCGATATTGGACACAAAGTAACTTCAAAGACTTGTGTAGAACGATTTCCACACAAAAATCGCTGTTACACACGATAAAGCAATTGTTATTTACCACGCTCCATAGAAATATACAGGCCAAATATATCGAAAAACAAGCGATATTGGGGCTCTGTACATTTCAGCTACATACATGTTAGGTGCATTTACAATGCTTTACAGGGAATCATAATAAATAGGAAGAGAAGTATAAAATCCTCGCTAGAAGAACAGGAACAACATTCAAGTGCCAAATGTACACACGATTCGTCAGTCTTTGTTCTGCGTTGTTGTAAGCGCATCGTGTCTGTATATGACTTCACGAAACACTAGCGGCGACGGGAGTTGAATTTGAAGGAACAACATTGGGGACGCGTTGCGCGTTTAGGCAAAAACATCGACTACGACACGAGAAATTTTTTGATAAACATTCATTGAACCCCTCATTTCTTCTGGTGACACCCGCGCATATAAGTTCGAAAATGAATAATCGAATATGATTGTTCATAAATTGCTGCTTAATGCTGGTAAATCGCTGCGTTTAAACGGTTGCAACGAACGAAACAGCCGCGATGTTAGAATATTTGACCATGAAAGCACATCACCACCTACGATCACAAAAATACATTTTTCAGGTTTTACAATAACAAAAAACAGACTGAAATGTCTTTGCAACGCTTTTCGAAAGATTTGAGCATCTTACAGGCGTCATAAATCCGTTCGTTAAAGTCCATATTTTTCCAGTAATTTTTTGTCGTTGGAATAAATAAAAAAAGGAAAAGTCAATGGGTGCCGCAAAGAAAGAAACCACCGACGCACAAATTCCGGAAGAGAGCATTTCCAATCACGCGGAACATAGCGGTTACGTTACCTGGGCGCAATCTTGGCATAGGGCAGTTTGAACCATTGTTCGAATCTCGCGATGAGGGTTTTGACATTTCGTCACACGGCTGCAATCACACGTGAATGTGGACGGTGACTGAGCGGGAAATTGTTTTTGGCGCAAGACTGGCGTGGAACATTGATACGGGAAAAAAGTTTCGAAGTTTACACGTTTGAATTGGTTTTCGGCGGAGGTTTCGACTTATAACTTCAACACTATACAGAAATATTCTGCGAAAAGATCGGGCAAAGAGTGGTAACGGCAAAAAAACACAATTGCTGACCGGCAATGGTGTCGTTGCTTAGCTGGAATTGTTGTCTCGGGAGGAATGAAAAAATGTAAAATAAAATAAAATTGGCTCGTGTGTGCAACGCCGCAAATGCTCGCTGGGATTCACACAGCGTGACGGCAGTCAAACCCATTTCGTTGCAATAAACTTCATGGGTGTTGAAAAAAACGCTATGGTAATGTGATCTACATGTTCTAAGCTTAATCTACACTATTTTATAAAAAATTCTTTTGCTTGGAACATTATCAAATTGGGCCTTGTATGCAGCGACATAAATACGCGCATGCTGGGATTCACACAGCGTGACCGCAGTCAAACCCATTTCGCTGCGATATAGTTTATAGGTGTTTAAAAAACGCAATGGTAATGTGATCTACATGTTCTAAGCCTAATTTGTTTTTACAACTCATTTTTTGTTTTTGTCAAGAGTCAATGCATAATTTGAGTAAACACAATCGTTTGAAGTCGTGTTCACTGGTGCGTGAAATAATTTCGGCTACAATTAATTTGCATCCAGCCAGAAGATCAAATCTGGATATCTGTGTATTACCTATTACGTGCAATCTGTTTTTGCCTATATTCTTTCTACATCTTTTCTTTTTTAACCGGTTTCTGTTTGACTAGATTGTGAAACTCCTACTCTGATAAAAAATAGGCCATCCAGTAGAATGCCCAGGGGATTTGCTCATGGCAGAAGTTTCCGAAAGTTTGGTGGTACCTTTCAGCGCCTTTATTTGCTTAGAACTATCGTGAATAGTTTAATAAGACATGAAAGAATCGAAACAACATTTGCAAAGGCATATGAAACACAGAAATACATAAACAGACTAATTGAAATTACCAAAAGGGGCATGGACAATGCCTACACAAGCGACATGGTGGACTTTTGGACGAAAGATGAAAATACACGCAGCAAACTTCTAAATGATCTAGTTCCCCGGTACAAAGACCACCAAAGTGATTTTACCAGATTGGCGCTTCTTTCAAAACCATACTGTGCGCAACCATCTCAGAACCATATTAGGTATGCTGTGCTGGAACTGAAGGGAAATCCTCTGCCCCCACTTCCAATACAAGAAAAAAATCCTCACACTTTGCAAAATGTGCTTATCGCTGCTGCCAAAGAAGATACATCAAAACAAAGAAACATTAAGAAAGACATTGAATAAAATTGTTGGTAAAAATTCTAATTTTGTCCTTTGGAAGTTAAAATAAGTAAAATGACACCCTGTGAAATAAATTAGCACCATTTTCAGATATCATGAAACATCTTTAATCTTTATGTTTATTTGACTACTGAATGTATGTTTTTTTCAGGCTATTAAATCAATGTTTTGTTGATGTAATTAAAAAAATGGAACATCATTTTAAACTTCCCCACAGAAAAGATCTTGACGAGGACATTGCATCAAATGAAGTTTGCATTGTTGGTGTGTTTGGCAAAAGCACCTGGGGTCACACTTCAAAAGGATGCGTTATTAACACAATGACAAAATCTGCCTCATTTTTGCCGCACTATCCAGATTACTCACAAAAAAATGGTGGAAGTGATCACCATGGAAGTGATATAAACAGTATTATCCCAAACATTGAGTGCTGTTATGATAGAAAGAAAAACATACTATTTTTGCATTTAAACACAACTTTTGACACTGCTTGTCTTGCAAGGACTTGTGCTGTTATGGAAAGTCAGTTGGACAATTACAGTGATTTTCATGAATTTTGGAAAAATCAGGAAGTTGAAATTGCATGTGCGCTTTTATATTTGTTCTCTGTTTGTCATGTGCTGGTACTTGTGCACCCAGTGTCAATCTTCGACATCAGCTATGACAAACTGTTCCATCATATTTCCAATTTACGAAGCAAGATTCTGCCACATATTAAAGATGTCCTGAAAGGATGTTCTGTTGGCAGAGACTGGTGGGTTAATGGTCGTCCATGCCCACCCAGACTTCTGTTTGTGATGCAAAGATGCCACCTGTCTAATATACATACACATGAAAGTTCATCCACTGAGCATTCTACCAAGAAAAAGAAATCGCCACTAAAGAGGTTGCAACACACAATTGAGGATCAAATTTACAAAATATTACGAAATAGTAGGGTGCTGACTAATAGTGCTGTAAACTGCCTTTTTACTGTGCCACCAAATCAGGCTTTTGTTCACATAATGACTGAACAATTCAGTAAGGTTAGAACTGAAGAGGATCCTATTCGCAGCATGCTAAAGTTGCTAAGAAATTCTTGTGAAGTACACCGAGACCCTACCGCACGTTCAAGAGCCTATCGTCTGCTCACTAATCCTCCAACCCAGTGGAAAGATGAAGAAGAAGATGATGCTGATGATACAGACAACCCTTTGTGGAACTTCATATCTCAACACACCGAACTGATATTGGAAAAAAAGGGTTTTAAAGACAGTATTGGAAGAAACCCTCTTCCCACTCATTTTGAGGTCCCAAGCCTGAAACAGTGGTTCAAAGTGGCAAACAACTTGTATGATTTGTTTTTTATGAAAGTAAAAAAATTAGAAACTGACGATGAATCAAAGTCTGACATAAATGAAAAGATATTGGAAATGCGACATGAACTGCACAGTCAGATGGATCCTGAGTCTCGGTTCAGTGAGGCCCGCTGCAGCAAGCTTGTGTCTCTGGCAAGTGCTGCATATCAAAGCAATTTGCCTATGCACTACACAAGTAAAGTTCATAACAACCAGTTGTCACAAGCTTTATCTACATATGCTCTGCATGCCAGAGGGCCAGCAAGAGACAAATATGAGACTTGCGTTCAAGCTGAATGTGAAGCTTTTTGGAATGATGGCCGTCGACTCTGTGAAGTGCATTCTTTAACTGGAAGGCATTGTGTCCATAGATTTCATGACCTACCAACTGACTCAAAGTCCCAACCTGATGCCAATCCACCAAAAATGGCTCATTCTTCAAGGTCGAGAACAATGGCTGCAAGTAGTTGTGGTCGAATTCAAGGCCCCAGGGATGATCCTTTTACCCTTCAAGAGGCAAATTACGACTTTTACTTGCGGTTAGATGTGCAAGCGCTGCCAGTTTTACTCGACTGTGATGTGCACAAGTTTCCTGTTCATGAAAGAACTGATAAACAGTCGGTTGTTTCACCGGAGCTGCATTGCTTGATTGAGCAGTTGCACATAGATGCAAACATTAGCTCCAGTGAGAAGGATGAGAATTCCAGAATTCGCCAAAGAACTGTCAGTGGCGAGAGTGAAGGTCAGAATTCTACTCAGGAAAGTGGGGCAGAAGATCAAGTGGATGAGGCCAAACCACTGCCTAGTGATGATAGACAGAGAACCACATCAGCAAACTATGAGTTTAGCTTGAATTCTGAAACAATGCCTGAAGTGCAAAGTGTTGACTATAATGAAGAAGCTCCTCAACAACTCATGTACACAGAGGGCATGATACATTCTGGTTTAAGTGAGGGTATCTTGCCACTGTTTTCCTCTTGGAGTCTTGTAAGGTTAGGGCCGTTTTCAACGTATAACCCATCACATGGTTTGGACATGCCTGGTTTTTTGCCTGGCCATGCTGCTCTTATGCCTTGGGACATATCCTTACATGGTGAGGATGCTGGAGCAACTCATTGGCCTGTGCCTGGTGAGGCTCGCAAATTATCATTAAAGGAGACAAAGTTAATGCAACAGGAAATGACCAAAGCTTATGTCGGCTATGAATACGAAACCCCAAGGGGACAGAGATTTATTTGCATTGCTCCTGAGAAGATGGGAAAAGGAAATAACAATGTTAGGGATCTACTAGAAATTGATATGCCACTTTATATGACAAGTCCTGTGTCTGCAAGGTCTGGTAAACCACTGCTTGGTCAATTGATGAGGGTGTATATTGTAACACCCACAGAGAGCAATGTTCACATTACCATTAAGCCAAAGGTAATCCCGGGACCATCTCCCTCACCAACTTTCCACCCAAGTCAGTCGGAGATTGTTCTCCGACCCAACTCTTTCTGGGTGTTGCGATTTCCTTATTCTTATGTTAGTGATTCTGGGCCTCATTTGCAACCAAAGGATTTAAGCCAACTCAGTGCTTGGCGCGTTTTAAAAATGATTTCAGTTGATGTCGACCATTAGTATGTAATTGTAGAATCAAATTTATTGCAGTGCATGGATATGCTTTTTCGTTATTTCCAAATCAGTAAATGGCCAATTCTGAAAATCAGATTTTTTTTTAATTCAGGAAAGCAAACTCAATGCTGCACATGTTATAAAGTTAATTTTTGTTGCTGTTGAGCATTGCTTTGTAAATGTATTTATCAAGTTTCTTGAAAAACATTCAAATGTTTATTAATTATTTAAAAATACTTCTTGTTTTGAAAAGAATAGAATGTCTGAAACATTTGAAAATTTATGTCAATGCTTAGCATGTCTAAAAAATATTTTTTTAGGTTGTAGTTGTAATATCAAATTGTTTGTTGAACACCCATATCATTTTTTTATGGAAACCCTTTTTTATCTTGTTTTATGTCTGCTGTTTAACTTTTTTTTTAAGACAGTGTTTATCTCTTTGATTGTTTGTTGTTATATGGTAACAGGAGTAATATTTGTTTTGTACTTTAAAAATAGCCCTGTTCAGTGCATTGGGTGCTGTCTAAAATGGCTGAATGTTTGACATTTGTTTCTCAAAAATTAAGTAAAGTAAGGTGGCAACCAGTAACAACAAGTTTACAAAAACCAGACACATTTGCAAGTGGAAGCTATGAAGATAAAGTAAGCGATAGATATGTCTTATATATACTTGTTTTTTTTCCTAACACACAGAAATATATATACAGAAAAACAGTGTTTCAATTTGGAGTGTTGGGCACATGACCCATGTCAGCAACCAACAAGCAGATAATTACATTGAAGACATCGAAAACAGTCAACCAAAAAAGCTGTTGCAGTGCAACACTAAAGGTTATTCAACTATCATTTTGGATAAATCTGTTTTTCGTGTTAACATTGTTTTCTTTTTATAAAGGTAATGTAGCTGGCATGGAATACTTGGATCCAAAAAACATAGCAGTTGGTTTAAGCTCTGGATCTGTTGTTATTTTTTCATACAGTGTGGACATGCAGGTTTTTTATATGACTTTTTTGCAGAACTTTAATTTTTTTATGTTAATGTGATTTATATTTTTCAGAGCATTTCTGTCAAACAATCATGGAATGGACTTCATACAATTGCTGGGGTAACTGATGTTGCTACAAATAATCCTGATCTTGTATCAGTTGGTGAAGATGGAACAATAAATTTGATGAGAGTTGATTCGCCACAACCCCTGAGATGCTTTGGTAATTTCCAAAAAAATTTTGAGCAATTTTAAGTGTTATTATTATTGGTTTGTTTTCAATGTGTTTTGATAAAATGTTATGACAGAAATAGTGTACCCTTTTTTTACACAAAACATGTTGGCGATATGGCAAAGAATGAAAAATGCTTGCATTAATATACTTGGATATAAATCTAACCCATAAAAATAAGGGCATTTGATTGTCATAATATGATTATCATGTAGATGGAGTTGACAGCAGTCCCATCACATCAGTTCATATGGCAAACACCAATGAAGTTTGCACAACTAACATGGCAGGCCAGCTGCGCTTGTATGACGTTCGATCTCCAAGTGAATCCCCAGCAAGAATTATGGTTTCCAGTGAAACTCTTGTAGGTTTATGCTGTGCTGATCACCATCCCACGCAGGGTCACATTTTAGCAACTGGAGGTGCTGATGGTTGTGTGGTGCTTTTTGATGCACGGAAAGATTGTTCACCTGTGACAAAATTACAGATTCACGATCAAGACGGTGAGTAATTACTGATTCTTGCGATGGTTCAGTGCCAAATTTAGGAGTGTGTTAACCAAGAAACAACATTGTTTTGGGATATATGTCATTTCATAATTTTCTACTTTTCCTACATGTCATATTATGTTCTACCAATCTACGGACATTTCTAAAAAAAATTTTGACACTTTTTTCTGCATGTATGTTTTTTGTTTGTTATGCTGTGCAAGAACATGCATTTATGTTACTTCAAAAGTTCCCAGCTAATTTGTTGCTTTTCTATTTCACAGAAAAAAAATCATACTATTTATTTTTAGTGTGGGAGCTTCGGTTTCACAAGACGTCACCAGCACACCTCTTCACATGTTCCCAAGATGGCACAGTGCGAAGATTAGATGCTACTTTCAACACTAAAACCTTGGCAAGCGAATTTGCTGGTAACTCACCAATTGAAGTTTCTGAGCTGCTGCCCCAGTGTGGAACATCTGTCAATTCTGTTGACCCAGCTGGGGACCTTCTCTTATGTGCCACCGATGCAGAAGCAGTTTACATAATTGACAATGCAGTTTGACACAGAAATTGGTTTCACACTGTTGGATTGTCACGAACAGCCCAGAGGGAATCTGCCCAGAGTGTTGACATAGCCTAGCAGGTGGAGGGTCAGAATACCTGCATCTTGCTGAATGACTGTTTTCGAATCCTCTATTGTACTGCCTAGACCCCCAAAAATATTTGGTTATATTTTTGTTTATTATTTCAATAGAAGTATTCAACCATAATTACAAATGAGAACGTGTTGGGGGTTACGCATGGGTGATTTTTAAACTTGAAAGAATTCGGCTCTTTTGTTACTCCATTGTAGTGTAATCGGTCAATGCTCGAAAGGGAAAAGTTTGTGATAACCAACTAAGTAGATCCGGATTTAACTCAATTTCCACTAATCTGTGCATAGTTCATCATGCCATATTTGAGGTCAACAAAATCCTAAAAAGTGTTCTTAAATAAGAATTGCACTAAAATATTTAAATAATTTATGAAGTGTTGAACCAATTTTGTTTGTAACATTGAAAGCTTGAAAACATTTCCTCGGCATTTAATTAATATGAATTCCACATTTCGACATCTGACATATTAAGTGTGGTCTGTGATGGGCGGAACCAGGGGACGACTCCAGTGCTTTGTCTGACGCATGCGTGGTTATCTACTTATTTAGCGCCAATATTGTGTTTTGGATAATAACCCTCTCCCCCCCCACAATTGACTTTGACGGGGAGTTCTTCAATAAACTCGTGTACAGCAGTGGCAAAACCTGATTTAAAAAAATCAGTTAATAATTGGCCTACTACTCAGCTAACAAGATCGTTGTAAGTCACACATAAAGTATATGGCGCGCGTGCATATGGCTTGACGCTTAAAAGAGCGGCGGGCGACGGTCGGGTTGGAGTAAGTTATCGTTGAATTTCGCATAGTGTCCTCGACCGAATTGGTTGAAGTTTGATTTCATTCCTTAGTAGAATGGTATAAGATTGCTTGTGCGAAAGAAGCGCTTGCGACTCTGTTTTTGTACGAACATTTATCGACGAATTTATGCACAGTTTGCTGTGTTTTTAGACAAGTTTAACATATTTGGAACCATTGATTTTACGTGCTTTCATTTGGTCGTAAATTGAAAGTGGGATCATCGCGGTAAAAAGATTATTAAAGAAAAATCGATATTTTTTATGCTTTCGAAACATAAATTCATATTTCTGCACTTATCCCATCGAAAATATTTTAACATCGTTTGGAAGAGTAAAGCGCGTAGAGTGCACTGCTTTAAAATTTCAGTGGGCGAATATCTTTTTCGCAACTTTTCACATGATACGCATATGATACTCAGTTGAAACACACTGATTGGCGCTTATATAGTCGCTTTGCTTATTTATTCTGCGGTTGACCACTGTTGACACCTAATTGCGCAACTTGAAGCTGCTCTTTGGGGTTGATTGCGCAAGTTGAACTTGCTTACCGATTTGGTCGATTACGTCAGTTATTTGTATAGCCTGATTACCTAAGTGCCCTGAATTAGGTTGACTTTGTTTTCCGATTAACTGAAAGTATAGATATGCTATGTTTATTTTGAATTTCTTTATCATTTGCGAAAGAAATATCATACCTGTGTTTAATTTGACCTTATTTATTATTTGCCAAAGACTATGTTTAATTTAACTTTATTTACGTAGTTAGTTTGGTTGACTAATAAGTTACCGATATGTCTTGATTGCCCAAATTATATGGTTAATAACACAACTATAATGTCGCTCTGCCTCTACCGGCTAACACTTTCACCTGCCACCAGCATAGCAAGTTTTTCCTACTAAATTGTCCGACCAGGAATTGACCTAAACCGGAAATTAGTTCTTCTTTTTAGTTCTCCATGTCGTTTTGTTGGACATCACAACGGACATGCGTTGAACGCGTGATTATAATGACTTATAATGTTTTTAATTTCTGTCATAACATAGTTTGTACGTTTTGGACCATTTTTTGTATATGTGTTGTGCGGCGACACGCTGGTGCTGTGGTCAAAACATTTTTTCCGATCAACAAAACTTCGTTTAGCGAACACAGTGTAATATTAATATGAAAAATGTAATATTGGAATTGTTTATATTCGTGGCCGGTTATCCACGTACAAAAGGACAACACACACGTGTGCAAAAGTAATTACAAACGACCGCCCTGACTCTAAATTAATAACCTTGACTCTAAACTATTGTAACTTGTTGGTCCGTCTGACATGCCTCTCGGGCGCCTTTGACCAGTGCCACTATATAATGTATTGCATTTGCTGTGTTGTTGGTGGGGGACGTGAAGGTGAATCCACCCATTCTGTGGTGATTCCACACGATTCCATTACTTTTGGTTTCATTTGGATTGCTGCTGTACGTTTCAGCCATCTTGATAAAAGATTGTTTATTCTGAAATGGTGTCAGATCTATACGGAGTTTCCTGAATATAGAACGCGCATCTACAACTACAAGTAGGTGACCCCGACGTGATATTGGATTTTCTGCAAAGAACTGAAATCGTAAGTACTTTATTCTGTCTTATCTATTGAAGACAAATCTCACGAGTTCAACAACAAAAGCAATAACTATACCTCTTGCAACAACTATTACCTTGAAGACGAAGATAACTTTTGAGCCGATAAACTCTTTGCAAAATTATTTTGAAACGGTATGGTTATAAACAGCGTCTATTCTTGTCAATCTTCCTTAATACAGAGCTATTGTTTGGTTCTCTTTGTTTGGATCTTTTGAGGCACGTACCGGAATTCAACAAAACATTCCCTATTTCCACCTCATTCCCTTGATTGTGGCATTTCTGACTGACGACGACATTCAACTCATCTTTCTTGACGACTACGCAAATTTCAACTTGGAGGACATTTCATCGTTTTCTTGTTCAGGTTTCCAGAGGATTTTTGAAGGTTTTCACAACTTATGGAGAACAATGTTTTGGATTATACTGTTCCCTTAGTTTTTTCCGAATCTAGCCCTCTGGTTGGCATTGTTTACTAATCAGCGACACCAATCTCCTATTTAGTATTAAGAATTCAATGAAACTAGCAGAAGTTTCGAATTGAGTCAGCTGATTTATTAGTAAAAAATCGATTTCGCCTGAACTGGCATCCTCAGTTTCTGCAAATTCGAATTTGCAAATAAAACACAGAAAGCTATGCGGTAAATAAATCCAAGAGTAAAATAAATTAAAATAAAATATAATATTTTATAAAATGTATAATAAAACTACTAAAGTTAAAAAGCAAGAAACCCTGTACTGCTGCCTTCCCTATGCACTACACTACAATGGAAGGCGTTCAGACTTCAGAGGCGCAAAGATAAGCCGAATGACGTGACACGCAACGCAACGCTACACCACCTGCAGCACGAACGTACGCCGTAAACACAACACATGAGAACGTAGAAAGATCGATGATAAAAACCAATGAACAGAAATACGTTACAACCGTGGGACACATCAATAAACCGTCAACAAGATGTTATTCACCGAATTCTGGGAATGATCATTTTTTGGATGTTTATTGAGGCCTGCGTAAGGTTTAACCATTTGGCTTCGCAAACATCCAGCCTGTTGACCATCGGTTGTTCAACAAATGTCACTGCAAAACAGCTTTCAATGGGCTGGTGTTGACTTGACGAGGGGTGTGCGCTTAAGTAATGGTGGCGACGCAGGGCCGTCTTGTCGGTACTCCCCGTTTTGCATGTTGTCATATTCCACTCTGACCTATGTTGCGTCCATCGTTTTGAGAATTTATTTTTGGTCTGACCAACGTACTGCTCATGACAGATTTGGCACGTTGCAACGTAAATGCCACAACTTGCACAGGTTAGGTGTACGACCTATATCAGCATGTCTAAATTGTTCAGCCAAGGCACCTGTGGAGTTGGCAAAAGGATAAAAGCTAGTTAACGCAGTAATATTTCATGCAATGGCATGATTGGCAGGATCGCCCCACTGCGCAGAAGGTCCTTGCTTGGCGATCACAGCTATCGTATCGCGATCATTAGGTTTGTAATAGTCTAAGTTAGTTTTTGCAGTTATCGTTGAATTTCGCGTAGCCACCCTGGCTGAATTTGTTAAATTTTGATTTCATTCAATAGCACATCGGACCACCGTTTTTTCATGTTTGTAAAACATGAATTCATATTTCTTCACTTTTCCGATCGAATTTTTTAAATATTTCAATTTCGTTTGAAACGCAGAATCTAACAGATGCGTACGTACGCGAAGTAATCGAATTGCACAATTTAACACAAAAATGACGTAGCGCGTAGAACAGTCTGTCCCAAATTTTTGCCAGCGAATCTTGTTTTCGCAACTTATGTCATAATACGCATATCACATTCATAACCGAATACAAATTTTTTTTAATAATTTTGGTATCGTTACAAACTTCAGCCTGTGAACTTTTCAGTGTACAAAAATCATGTCGCTACCTCGTAAGGTGGCCAAGTAACGCGCGTTCAAACTTTTTTGAACTGGCGATTTCTTTTCGCAACTAAGCTTCCCTCTTTTTTTTGTGACGCACTATAGTGTAGGCACTACTGTTGGTTTAAGCTTTTTCCGCCTTTGTTTTCGGCGGGTGACATCTAGTTTGTCACTCAATGGTCAATGGCGGCTTTACAGTCACCACAAAGTGAAAGTCTTGCTGGCTATTAACCTGACAAGATTGTTGTACGTCAAACTTCAGCTGCACTCATCGCTCATGGGACCTATTAAGTCAGAGCAGTCTGTATAGTTAACTATGAAAATTTACGTTTACGTTAAGAAAAACGTCTAAGGAAGTAAATGGCAAATGGCAGGTCTGGCAGCTAAGACCATAGAGGGATGTTAGTTGACAAAAAAAACACGCTAAGTTAGCTTTAGTGTGCTCTTAACAGCTTCGTTGGCCACTAATAACATCCATTAATCTAGCTATCCCGTGAAGTCAGAAACATGACTTTTATCACGAGATCAGAAACATAAATTTCTGTATTTTTCACTTCAAGCTATTCCATGTGTTTCACTTTAAGCTATTTATGTGAATTTCAGATGCTAAGCATTTAGTAGAAAAAAAAATTGTTTTGTAAATATGCTGATGTATATATTGTCAATTTGCTGCTTGTGAAAAACATATTTAGTGATTAGAGATGAGTACCAGTGTAAATGTAAATTTCAGGTATGAAACCAGACATAAATAATTCGTTGATAAAGTTGTTAATTTTAAAACTAAATATATACTAATTTGGTTATTCATCGTTTTGTTCCAAATATATCAATTTTTGAAGTACTTTAATTTAATTTTTATTGAGAAATGTTATGTGTTTTCAGTTTGAGTGTGTGGAGTGATGGAATTAAGAGACCAGATGTTAAACAGCCCCCTATCAATGGTATGTATATTCCTTATTGGATACATTTGTAATTAGAGGATTTCAAAAATGTGCCAATGTATACACCAGATTGGAAAAAGTGTCGCACTTTTGCGAAAATTTACCGATAATCCGCGCAATATTAATGAGCTAATGCATTAACATACGAAAAAACGTTGCGATCGCCCCTGCAATTAACGATCGCCGTAACGACATCCTCCGCGCAAAAAACAAACTTTCTAATCTGGTGTATACACACTAAGCAAACTATCAGGAAAATACACTAGTGTGATAGGCTGTAAGTTTTCACCAATAAAACAAAAATTGAGTTTATAGAAACTATTTGCTTGTTTTAATCAGCCACCCACCTGCAACTTAAACACTGGGGTAAAGGATCTTTTTTGTAATATTTTTCGTATATGTGTAGTGTATGTTATTTCATTCCATTGTGGGATTTACATAAGTAAAATATATGCCCTGACACGTGGTTGGTTTTTATCTCATTCTCCTAGAATATCTCTAAATAGAACCCCTTTTTTAATTTATAAAGTAAGTAAGTAGTGTAGCTATTTGAAATATTTTTTTCTGGTATTATCTTGGTAAGATACTAATGAAAAACATGGTTTAATGCCTCATCAAGTATGGTCAAAATTGAGCAGCAGAAGATGAGTTATGTTCACCTTGCTTCATATTTATTTCCGAATAAGGGTTTTAACTTGAGTATTTATGAACATTTTATATCACTAGAAAATGCACGGAGGGAGGTATATCGCCTGGCCTCTTTTGAAGAATGCAAGGGCTTACAAAACTTGGCTGTGCGCCTGGCATTGAGTGGTTACTATTATATTGGCCCTGGTGACATGGTAATGTGTTTTAGGTATGTTAATTTAAATGAAATTTGTAAGGACAGACATATATAACTCCAAAATGTTGCTATTTTAGCTGTGGTACAATCGTTGAAAATTTTGACACTAAAGACAATCCCCGTGAACCGAAATGGCATCATCCAACCTGCAAGTTTATTTTGGGAAAGGATTCTGGAAATATTTCTCTGAGTATTGATTTGTTTTTCTGTGAAATACTTCTACATAATTTTGCATGAATTGCTTTGGATTCAGATAGTCAATAAATATTTGATAATTATACCTACTGCACCTACATTGAATGTTGTACACTTCGTACTTTCATTTATTTCAAATTCCTTTTTAGTGAAATTACCCTCTGCAAAGGAGCCAACACCAACAAGAAAAAGTTTGCCTAGTCTCAACCAACACGAACAAGTGACTGAACACTTTGTTGTGTAGTTTACACATTACTAATAATATCACTGTTTTTGCAGACAACAAACAAGCAAGGTATCATTACAAGCCACTTGAGTTCTTATTCTTCACCTATGTATCAAGAAACAGGCAGAGGGTATGTATAATAAAAATTTTGCTAACATGAAAATTGCCAATGTTAATATTTTGCAACAAAATATCTAGAGCAATCTTACTTGTAGATGTTTTGTTTGAATAACCATGGAATGCAAAAAAAATTTTGTTGCACTAAATATACATACATGAAATCATTTGATCCATAAATCATACTCCAATTATTTGACTGTTCCTTGGACATTAACATATTAAAATTCGTTTGCATATTTATATGCTTAATTTGTTTAGATCCACAAGCAGCCAGTTGGTCAGGTACAGTTCACATGAAGACATGACAGATACCAGGTATATGCAATGTTTATTTCCAAATATTTCCAATATATACTACATAACATGTGTACAGTTGTTAGTATATATATGGTTTCTATCCATTTTAAGATGTACCAGTAACTACAAACTTGATGGCAATGGTGGTCATACTTTCCTAATTACTGTATATTTTAAACATTAATGGTTTTATTACATTAGTTCCTGCTCTGGATTTTGTGAACAACGCACTTGTTGTTCGTCAGTTTTAGTACCTGTAATTTGTAAATTGGAAAACAACGGTTTCATGATCCAAAAGTTCAGTTTAAATGTCTATACATTGTGTTATTTCTATAAATTTGAAAACTTGATCATATGGACAGCTTATTTGTTGTTTATTTGGAATAATTTCACATATTTAAGCATCATTCGTTTCTGCAACTGTCAAGGGTGTAAAAAAGAGGCAAGCGATTAGGTTAGGTTAACACAAAATCTCGAAAAACAAAACTAAAAACATAGCAACACATTAAAATATAAAATTGTTGTTACTGACATAAAATTTTGCTTATAACGTGGTATTTTTGTAGAGATGGAAACATCCAAGGATATCTTAAATTTGATCTTCCTGGAGACAGGTTGACACCAACTCACATAAATATTCGGTACATTTTGTTGGTCTGTTTGTTGTAGTGGATTAGGTTCATATCATTATTGTCAATGTTCATTAGTGTGCAAATAATTGCTCTGCCATTAATCACCCAACATCATTAATTCTCACATGCAGTGTGGTGATAAGCCATGGCTATGATAAAAATACCTTTATTAGTCATTCACAGCCCACTTAAGTTACTAACCTGCACATTTACATACAGGAAACAATCTGCTGTGTCATCATGTGAAGACATACAGATACAAATTGGAATGTCAGCAAGCATTCCTGGTCCGAGTGGGTTGCCCAGAGGAGTAACACATGTGAAACAAGCTTTGCCAGTAGAACCCATCAGTTCACCTGGAGCCTTGCACTCTTTCTTTAAAACAGTAAGCTTTAGTGAGCAGTCATCTGGTCAAGCACGCTCTATGCCACATGTCTCTTCGAAAACTGATGAAAGTAGCATCAATAAATTGCAAATTTCAAGTTTAGTCAGCAAGTCAACTCTTACAGGTGTTGCCCCAGAAATATCCCCAGACCCCTCTCTTAAACAACCACCATACAACATGCAACTCACACCAACCTACCCTCCACCACATGCTGAGAGCTCTCCCAGTTCGCTTATGCTGTCTTTTCTTGGCCAGACAGAGGCAATAACAACAACGGTTACCAATCCTTCTGTTTATAGTGTTCCATCTTCACCAGCAAGAGGTTTTTATCCGATAAAGCCTCCAGTGCAAAGCAAACCACAATCTCATGGTCAACCAACTAAACTAAAGCAGTACGCACCAAGTGCCTTTAAAGCAAAAACATCAGTGTTAGCACCCTCTGCACTAAGACATGTAACACCACAGTACAAGCCAAACATGAATTTGCCGACGAGTAAAGAAACTGGTTTATTAGCACAAATTACAAAACCGAGCAAAATTGTAGAAGTTGGCAGCCAAACTAAACATTATTCCAATGTTGAAATTCCATCTTCAGCACCAGCCAGTCTTCAGCTTTTTGAGGGGCCAACAGAGTTGTTTCAGTCTGCAGCAACATCCACAACTGACACCCTTTCACTACCTATCACACAAAAAACACCAGTGCTACGAAAGATTTTTACAGGTCCGCATCAGCAGCCCGAATCAAGTTTGCCATCGCAAGATGAGCTTTTAGAAGAGTTTGACCCATGTAAATCCATTGAAATTTTGCCAGAGCACAGGACACATGAACCGCCTAAATACACACCCCAGCTTGATGTAGGAAATTATATTGTGGAACCTTTCAAAAGCTTGGTTGTTGAGCAATATCCATGTTTAAATCCTGTGCACAGTGAATATGAAACAGTAATCAAACGGATTGAAACATTTCCTCCTGGATTTCCGGTCTATGAAAGTAGAGGCACAATTACTGATGTTGCAGAAGCTGGATTTTATTCCATTGGTATGTTGAATTCATATTTGTATTCTTATAAAATAGAAGCATGTCTTGTGATAAGCTGCTACGAGTGTCTAAATCGAACAGCATGCTATTTATGTACACCAATAATGCTGGGTATTTTTGTGACAGGTTAATTAGTCTTAGTCTTTTCACTAACTAATCATGACTTAGTGTGACTCACAGCCTGTCACAAATTCTCAGTTCTCCAATGCGAACATTTGCTTTCTTAATTTGAACAGGAAGCTTTGATGAAGTATGTTGTTGGTACTGTGGAATGGAGGCAGTTAATTGGTGTAAAGAAGTTGATCCATGGGTTAAACATAGCCTTGATTCACCGTCGTGTGAATATTTGTTGAGAAATCGCGGAGATGATTTTGTGAAAACTGTGTTAAAAGATCCGAATTTGAAAAATGTAAATCAGATCAGAAGAAGGATTTCTACACAAATCACCTCCCCTGTGTCACAACCCACTTTATCTTCTGAAGAATTTGGGTAAGAAGTGCCAGAGTTTTAATTAATGATAGTTATGTAAAAAATCCTACATGTGCACACCAAGTATATTCTGTTTCAGAGCATTGTTAGCAGAACATCTTCAATCCGAGGTCACAATGC
Source organism: Ascidia mentula (assembly GCF_947561715.1). Taxonomy (NCBI): domain Eukaryota; kingdom Metazoa; phylum Chordata; class Ascidiacea; order Phlebobranchia; family Ascidiidae; genus Ascidia; species Ascidia mentula. Next base: position 14,261,278 of record NC_138568.1, on the reverse strand, counting down.
AGCTGGTCATGATGGGCTTTGAGAAAAAAACGCTGATTCAACTTACGAAGGAACGCATCAGAAATGCTGGAAGTGGGTTCGAAAACATTGAGGAAGCTTTGGATGGCTTGGAAAGATTTGACCAAGATCTTATTGATTGGGATTCAGATAATGATGGAGATTTATGTAATTTTTTATAAAATCAAACTGTTTTTCTATTGAAGAAAGGGTTATGACGAGGCTGAACTAACAATTACTATAGAAACTGAAATTAACGTTGAATGATTCAGACAAGTGTCTATTTTAGGAGTGCCTGATACATGTCATATCACCACAATGGCATTTGGTGAAACTGCACATCCCACTATAGTTCAATGAAAAATCCAAGTAGTTTCCCAGTGTTGGGTGATCTACACAATCACAATGACTAATCGTAGTACTTATTGAAAATATATTTTGACTTTGTCATAAAATTAATGTCTAGAATTGTTTCATTCTTTTTGATGCAATTTAAAAAATCTAAATCAGTGATTTTAATCATCACAAGTGACCTATGATACTAGGTAAGAATATGTTTAAATACAAATAAAGTGTAGCCAAGCTAACAAGATGCTTTAAACAAACTAAAATCTCGGATACATGGGGAAAAGGGTTGTAAAACGCAAGCTAAATAATTTTTTGCAGCAAAGTAGAACTTTTGCCAATTTGTTTTATTGTGTAGTGCCGGACCCACCTGCTCTTGAATATGAACCGGAGCCAGAACCACAAGACCCCCCACAAATAAATCCTTCATCTCTTCAAGAAGAACCACGGAGGTCACAACTAAGTGAAGTGGAGGAGCACGATATTCGGAGAGAATTGAAGAAACTGAAAGATGAAAAACGATGCAAAGTGTGCTTAGACCGTGATTCTTGCATGATATTTGTCCCTTGTGGGCATATATGTGCTTGTGCAGAGTGCACTAGCTCTCTGCGTAGATGTCCTATATGTAGGCGTTATATTGAAAGGTCTTACCGTACCTATTCTTCATAAAGGATAACGGTACAGATTATGGTGTAGAAAGTTAGAATCTTATTTTTTTTTTGCACTTTTGGAAATGTACTTATCAAAATGTATGGTAGTTTGTCTGCTTTATATTGTAACTTATATGCTTATTGATTTTTTGTGATTCTTCTGGTTTGGTGCAACTATTAAAACGGAAAATTATTTGCCCATTCAGATGACGTGATCAAAACTAAAGTTTCATAAACGATTTTATATTTCTGTGCTTTTTAAATTGTTTACTTGCCACTTTGATCATCAATTTTTTGTAAAAATAATTTAAATTTTGTGATTTCGAACGCAAGAGCGATCTTATTCAGAGCTTTGCATCGTACAGTATCTGTTTTGGAGTGCGCATGATGATTAAGAAAATCTTATCAAATAAGAATATTTTTGCTGGGTTGTAAGTTTTCTAATTTTGAGAAATAGGGGTGCCCACAATAATGTTGACATGTTAGGCGTTTAGACGCCTTCACAAATGTCAAGTTGTTATATATATTTTTTTTGAATTTGCCTGCTTTTATAAAAAAAAAAATAACATGAAAAATCTAACAGAGATCAAATAGGAAAATGAAAACGAACATGACAAATTACATTGACAGGTCCAGGCAGATAGCCTTGTCGCGTCTAGCATACTTTTTAATGACAAAAATTTCCTTTTCTCGTGCGTTTATTTACGCAGAACAATTGATCAATGACGTCACAATCGCTAACACAGTACAATGTAAGTTTACTACGTAATGACATCACCCCGTAAGAAAAAACATCGTTTTACGAAAACCAACACAACACCAAGAAAGGCCACACATCGAACCATGTACAAAAGTCGTCCAACTTCGTTAATGTTGTTGTAACGACCTGCTCAGAAAATCAGCACCAAATTTTCAGAACCCCTAATGTATACTGGACAACTCTGTAAACACAATACCCAACGCAACACACACGATCATTGTTAAATATCGCCGAGGTTACCACAGGCACTTGTTAGAATGGTGATCCGTTTGCAACACGATGTGAACAACATGCAAGCGCAATATCGGCTGCCTTGTCATCCTTTGCTTTAAAGTGCATATGACACGGCTATGGCAACTTTGTGTAAAGGTACATCTACAACAAACATATATCCAAAGTTTTTCAGTTCTGCGTCAACTAAACAATGTAGAAAACTGCACGAAAAGTAGCTGCGACAAAAAATCGTAAACCTTTTCGCTGTGGCGAAATTGACATCACACAATAATGCTCGCGTCGAAAAAATGCATTGTTTACATATAAGAAGGCGTCTGCTATTGCAGATATCGAATAGTTTCAAACAGAGGAGAATCGACAGATTATACGTTACCTCAAATGTGAGGACAAGGTTTTACATCACACAAAAATATGTCACTGTGACGTCACAAACCAAAGGCTTATTTTTCTCTGATTATCGAGCAACGACAGCATTACTCTGTACTAAGATAAGACGGGGATGGTGCGTTTCTTAACATTACATGGCGTCTTTTTTGGTGTCTTAACTTTAACCTCACCTTTCTGTTGATTTAAATTTAATGACTCCCACATTTTGAAACTGCGAAAAATACATAGGTGGTTGATTGTGAGCGGCCATCTGTTTGTAGTTCAAATTAACAAAAAAAATGTTTTAAAGTCTCACATGCACTTTAAGGTTCCCAATGCACGTTCCTGTGATGTGCATCACCCCAGTAAACTTCGTTGGGCTGCCCCTTTTCTTCGTTAAGTCCATTAACGGTCACGCAATGGCCGCGTAGTTAGGTATAAAATATCTGTAGTAACCTGTAAGACCAATAAATGAGCGAATTTCCTTCTTCGTTCCCGGTCGTTTTGCCTTTTTGATTTTCTCAACGTTTCGGTCGTTTAATCCAAGACTGTCGTCACACACACTCCACAATATAAGTCCCCACCACACATTTTGATAGCATAATGGTGACAATTTTTTGTTTTTAAGGGGGCGAAAAGTGCTCTTAGCTAGACAAGTTGTGATTCTCCCCCGTTTCCGTATGTTGCAGTATATCATCGAGGTAACAATCAATGTGGTCCAGACCCCAAAGCAACATCCGCATAAACCTCATTAAAGTTGCCCCTGAGTTTAACATATCGAACGGCATTTCATTGTTAGATATACCTCTGTTGGTAACAAACACCGTTTTGGGAACGCCTTCGGCCTGGATTTTCTGGAACGTCGCTGACCACAGTTTCGTTCTGTCGGACAAAAAAGTTGTTTCGCTGCGCTTCGTCAAGTTGTTTTCCATAATTGCGACGAGAGCGGTCGCACATCAATGCAAATCCTATCGATTGCTTTTTCTTCGTCAGCTTGGCATTCCGTACCCGAAACACGTCTCTGCATGTACAGCTTTAACAAATTTATGTGAAACTTCTTTGCCTTTCCATTGATGTCAAGTACGTGGACGTTGGTATCAAATTTTCAATAACAGAAAGTATACTTTTCCAATGTATTAAGAGTTTGTTATGGTCGGCTGTGGAAGCAACAGAAGAACTTAATCGCCTTCTTTAATTTTAATTGTAATTATTCGGCTTCGGCCGAATTACGCAAAAATATTTTTTTTACTGTATGCAGCGAAACTGTTTTACTGCATGCAACAATGATACGCAAAGTTTATTATAGGTTAGAATCATTGTTCAAACTATACGATTGTATTCGTTTTATTTGTTTGTCACCGAAATATTGAAAATCAACTTTAAACAGTTTGTACAGCAGTAGAGGTTATTCTTTAGGTGCAAATAAAAGGATGTGTGATAGGATGAGATCCAATCCAGCACATGTTTTGTTTAAATTTATTGCTGCGTTTAAAAGAGATGGATACCAAAATTAGTTTCGGATTATTCGGCCGAATTTATTCGGCAACTTTTGCCGAATATTCGGTTTCGGCCGAATAAAAAAATTGCTGTTTCGGAAACAAAGCAAGGGGGGGGGGGCAATATTATCGTCACATCGCCGTTTTAGAAACGGTATTTGAGAAGAAAAATCATCTGACAATGCTACTCATTCTTGCCAATCCCGATATGGCAAAAAAACCAATATTAACCATCAATGAAGTATGTGGTGAAGTATTTTCTGCCCCTTTGCGGCATGCGCCCCCCTTGCCCCTCCCTGCGGACGCCCATGGTTTCGGTGCACCACTACAAAATGTAACATTTTATTTATGTCAGGTTGTCATGTCATTAGGTAAGATCAAAATCTGCTAGCAGTCAAAAAAACAGCAATAAATGCTTATGTAAACAAGTAACGTAGCACCGAATATCGCTCATGAAACAATTTTGTAAATTGGAAAAATGACCTGTAAATGTTTCTATAAATGTTTGTTTTATTTCTTGCTACGCATAAAATTCGGACATGCGTAGGTTCAATAATTTGGCAAAATGGAAATTTATAGTATACAAGTGCAAGTAACATACTTTCACAGTAAGAACAGAACAGTTTGCAAAAAAATCAGTCCTGGCCGCAGTTAATAGTACAAGTCAAGTATTTAATTAAGAAAGTACCGAATGCGTAAGTGTCATTACATGTTCCTCACAAAGCGTTTAAAAACAAACTTGACCAAAATAGTAAGCATCCATGAAACGTTGTGATTTTGCACACAACGAGTTGAAGGGTGAGGAAGCTGAAGCGGTGTTTGTTGCCGTGGTCAAGCAGGGAGGTGGTTGATTTGCTCTGGGTTAATCGTATCGATATGCGACTTCTGCAAAAATAAAATGCCTTTTGGTTGATTTTCAAGGACTCAAGAATAATATTTTAGAAGAGGAGTCGTTTTAAGTGGTACGTAGTTAAACAACTGTCCCTTTTTGCAATGATACTATGATTTTGGGCGCGATGCACTGCAGTGCGTAATTTGTTGTTGCAGTTGTATTTGGCTCTTGACTTGCTAACGTTTACCTCTCAGATTTATTGCTCGTAGTTTCTAACGCAATGAAAACGTATTTTATAACATACTGCATTGTGGTGTGCGCAGCAGCTACGTCTACGTGTGGTGTACCTTGACTGACAGCATGAAGCGTCACTAAAGTTACTGCCGAACATCACCCTATGACTAAGTTTGTCTTGTGGCATGAACTGGTCCTGAAATTTAGAACTATGTTAAAACAATTACAGTGTGGTTGGAATTGTTTTGTAATGATTACACTGTCTTTGTTACTTTAGACACTTCAACAAAAGCCATGGAAGCTGTCAAATCTTTCAATGAAGAGGTGCAGCATATATTTGTTTGGTTGTTTATCTCATAACATCAATTGTCACTGTTTTTTCTGTTTTGCAGCTGTCGGGCATTTATGAAACCAAGCCGCCGATATCAAGGGCGAAAATGACAACATTGACAAAAAAAGCAATTAAAGGAATTAAATTTTATAAACACATCGTTCAAAGTGTTGAAAAGTTCATTCAAAAGGTATTGACACAACCATGCATAAAAATATGCTTTGGTAGTTAAGTAAATAATGCTTACCTTGTTATTAGAATACCAGATTGGAAAGTTTGTTTTTTGCGCAGAGGATTTTGTTTCGGCGATCGTTAATTTCGCGGACGTCCGCAACGTTTTTTCGTATGTTAATGCATTAGCTCATTAATATTGCGCGGATTATCGGCAAATTTTCGCAAAAGTGCGCGGAGGATATATCCTCCGTGCACGACATTTTTTCCAGTCTGGTTAGAATATAGTTTTATTTATCTGTTTGGTTAAGTGTCGGCCTGAATACAAAGTACCCGGACTTTATGTTGTGGACTCCGTGGTTCGTCAATCAAGGCACCAGTTTGGCCCAGAAAAGGATGTTTTTATGCCTAGATTGTGCAAAAACATCCTTACTACATTTCAACACATTTATAAATGTCCACCAGAAGATAAGGTATGTTTACAAACTATGTTTCTTTGTTCCTCAAGCAAGAAAATATAGAATGGTTTTATTTCAGCCAAGGGTTTTGCGAGTGCTTAACTTGTGGCAGAAAAACAATGTATTTCCGCCTGAAATTGTGCAACAACTTATGGTGATGGGAGGTGCACCGACTCCAGCAGCGTCAGCAGGAGAGTCAACAGGATCTGTTACAGCTAAATCCCAGGTATTAACATTTAACCATACATAATTGTTGTGAGCTATGGTTGTGGCTTGAGGGTGCTACAGATATGTGTAGAGACTTGTGCGAAATCTTGAAGATGTAATCATGTAGTTTGAATATGTATAGAATGCTTTTGACAGTAAATCATAATGTAGTTTACAATTCTTTAGAAACCTGGTGGTGCAGCTGATGCCAACAACCTAACTAACATATTGGCCAATTTGCTGACAAATCCAGATGCAGGTAAAATTCAGAGCTTGGCTGGTTTGCTTTCATCTTCCCAGCAAAACCAACTGCAGGATCTCTTGCATCAAGTCAAGGGCAATGAACAGGTTTGTCTAAATATTTATAAATTAATTGGATTTGTCGATCAGTAGTTAAGTTTTTTTTCGTTGATTTATTACAGTTGGAGGTTAAAGAAGAAGTGATTGAAGAATATTTGGACCCAGATGTAGGTTTCACGTTCTTATCTAGTGATTTGTCACATTAAAAATAAAAAGAAATTGAATACTTGTAGCATTCATACGCATGTATGATGAATACTAAAAGCAAAGCATACTAATTTGAATGGATGAAAAACTGAAAAACTTTTCAACACTTAAGTTCACTGTTTTTTTACTCAGGTGGAAATAAAGGAAGAAATTATTGAAGAATACATCGACCCTGATGTAAATTAATCAATATTTTTGTTGTGATAATCAAACAATGTTTATTCTGGCACATGGTGATGAAAATATGACAATGACATCTTGTATGAATATTTGTATTAGCTTCTGATTTTGCTTAGTACACCACACAATTACATCTACTTCAATTGCGGAGTGGTAAAAAGTGTTTTTATGCGCAGGTCAACAGTCTTATTCCCGGCAAAATGAAACAGGAATTTCGTGCTCACGCACAACATTTGCCATTCTTGCAGTCTCAGGTAATTGCACATAAACCGGTTACTTATTTAATTCTACATCTAACATCCTGTGATGAAGCTCAGATAGGGACAAATGAACATGTGATTATTTATCGTTTCTGAGGTTGTTGCAAAGCTACTACTATCAATTCTTGATGTTTTTTGTGTAAAACCTAAACTTTATTGTTTGTAGAACATGGGAATGAATGACCAGAAGCCATCGTTTAATCGCGCTGTTTTGGATTTCGACTACAGTGATGATGAGCAAACACCGCCCACTAATATGGCACAAAAACTACCTAAGCCAGGAATGTATGTGAAGTAACCACATCAACAGTCACTTTGTGTATGGCAATGAAATATACAAACACAAATTCACAATTGCCAACAATGTTAAACATTTCTGAATATTCATATTCAAAACAATCCAAAACTTTGGGGAACCATTTGGATTTGTCTACTTTAATATGCTGGCTAAACAGGCAGTAAAAAACCTGCATAGATTACATACATGGATGTAACTTAAACATAATTCTGTTTAAATTCATGGTTTCTTTTGTATTTTAAACATGCACATTGCTTTAAGTGACCCAGCTTTACTGGCGAAACTGCCAACAGCAGATCAGATCCAACAATTGACGGTTGGTAATGGTGTGATGCCACAGAGGATGGATCCAGAACTTGAGAGAAGAAGGAGACTTGAAGAGGAGCAGGATAATTTCAACAAACAAATACAAGAGTAGGAGAAGTTTAAATACTGATAAATTACCTAATTTAACAAAAAATGCCACTATTTCTTTCAGTGTTGTTGATTTTAATTAGGGACTATAGATTTGTTTATTATTCACACAACTTACAGCATTTGGCTGATTTGTCTGTTTATAATATTTTATGGATGTTGTTTTCTAGAATGTCTTCAACCATGGGAGATCAAAGTGAAAATTCACGAAGTGGAAATAAGCGTAGACGAAGCAGATCCAGGTATTACAAACTAGCTTGTGTGATCAAGTAATGATCACAGTTTTGTTTAATTTAATTAAACTAAATTAAATTTCACTGAATTCACACCATAAAATATGTGGTGGTGTTTCCAGATCCCGTGAAAGAAGACACAGACACCGGAGGTCACATTCTCGTGATCGTGGACATCGTTCACGGAGATCAAGGTCACGATCACATGATCGTAGCAGGCGTCAACAAAGATCACGCTCACAATCCCGTGAGCGTCGCAGGGAAAATGACAAGGGGTTCCCTCCACCAAAATTTGGCTGCATTAGTGGTAAGAAACTAGTTGTACTGGTATGCATTACTTTAGTAGTTGCAATAAGCTATTTGCACATGGTGATGAAAGCTTTTATATGACAATATGGATGAATCTTTGTATTAGCTGCTGAATGTGCATAATTCATACTTTACGAAATGTTTAAGGCCGGGTCTGGTTTCAATGATCTTGACCTGTAATTTTTTTTCAGTGTGCACAACCACTTTATGGATTGGAAACATTTCATCCAAGGTGATGCAGCATGAATTGCAGACCATGGTGGAAGAGCATGGAAAAGTGGAATCAATAAACGTAAGATTGGTTTTAAGGCATAAAAGTTTTGAATTAAATCCTTTAATTTACGTTTCATTTCTAGTAATTATTTGTTGTAAATGTATCAAAGTTTTTAATATAGTGTTAGACTGTTCGTTAAATATTTCCAAATTAATATTCAGATGATTCCGCCAAGAGGTTGTGCGTACATATGTATGAAGGAACGAGCAGAAGCCTCGAAAGCACTGTACAAAATACGTCATGTTCGTTTGGCGGGCAAGGTAGAGTGCTTCTTTTGTCAACCAATCCATTATACAAACATTGTGATTGATTTTTTTAGTCCCTCAAATGTGACTGGGCCCCAAGCAAGGAAATGCCGGAGGAACAAAAGGCGACTTGGGTGAAAGAACATGGTGTAAATTATGTTCCCATATCCCCAGATCCAAACCAACTTCGACAGTTGACAACATGGGGTTTTGTTGACCCTGACACTGTTCCTATCAACAAAAAAGGTACGAATTCTAGGTGCTTAAAGATGATTAAATGCAAAAATTGCAGGGATTCATGATGAAAATCAGATAGGGACATATGATTGATCTTGATTATTTATTCTATTTTCTGAAATCACTTCACAAGCTGTGGTTGTTTTTCAATACATATATATATAAACAAACTCAGTCCTAAAAAAGACATTTGTCACAGATGAATTGGTGGCAATTACCAGCACCAATCCTGCGGTTCTACAAATAGAACAACATGCTGCCCAGCAGATGACAACACTGATCAGGGGACCTCCACCACAGCTTGGGTTCGGGATGGTGTCTGGCATGACTATGGCACGTCCTCACATGCCCATGCTTGTTCGACCTGGATTTCCTGTTGCTGGTGTTTCACCATTTGGTGAGTAGATCTACTGAGGTACAAAGCAACTGTTTTAACGTTAAATCCCACTTTCCTTTAAAAAAATTAAATAATTTTTAAATAAAGTAATAATTTATGCCAAACTATGAAGATCCTATTTTGTGTTTGATTTTAATTGCATTTTTTTGGTTGAATTTTTATAAGTCATATACATATTGAAATATGCTGCACATCCTTATTTGTGACATAACATGTTTGTAGTGCCTCGAAGCATGGCAATTTCACAACCCACAAGCATGCAAGATCCACGACCAGAGTTCAAAGAACCAGGTGAAACCACTCCTACGAGAGATGAACATGCAGAAGAACGACCCCCAACCATGCAGCCACCTTTTCAACCCACATTTGGAGCTGTGTCTGTTGCGCAACGCTTCCCAGGGCAAATGCCTGTACATATTCGTATGATGCCAGGTATGTAAAGAGTGATCTTCATGAAAGCAGACTGGTATGCATTAAAAATACTGTCTACATTTTAGGCATGATGCAGCCTAGAATGGGGGTGATGCCGATTAGGATGGGAGTCCCAATGCAGTTGCGGCCTGGCTTCCACCCTGCTATGGGTGCTAGGTAAAAAAATGGTTTGGTACATTATATATCTTCTGTATTTTGTACTTGTTTGGACATGAAAACATCACTTGCTTTTTAGAATGCCGTTATCAGGTGGGCCTGGAATGTTACCAGGTGGGCATGGAATGTTATCAGGTGGGCCTGGAAAGTTATCAGGTGGACCTGGAATGGTTCCAAATGCGGTTCCTCAATTATCCCAAGTTCCTCGGGTAAAAAATTTAGTTTAGGAAGAACTAAAAAGCTGTGAACAATTTTTGTCGTATTGTACTAAGGTGTCCAAATCGATTGCCATTTTGTACATGCATGTACTCATTTGCAATTAATTAAACATACACACCAGGGAAGTTATTGAGTTAAAAGCTCATTTTGGAAACTCTCATCCATTTTTGTCCGACATCCTGATTTTTTCTATAACAATTTCCGTATGAACATATTCTAAAAACATACATGAATATTTTCACAGTTACCACAGCACACCCCAGTTTCTGGGATTCCTGGAGCCATGCACTTAAGAATGGCACCACCATCTGCAGAAATCTCACAACCACCTCCATCCATTGGACTTCCACCTTCACTCTTGTCTGCCCAGCCAGACATTGAAACCAACCCAGCCCTGGAAAGGTTAGTAATAAAATAAAACAGTGGTTTTAGTGAAAATATACTGCAACTGTGATGAAACTGTCTTGCACGAACACACAATGTGTGCTATTGTGATCGATAGGACTGAGTTGCAATATTTAAGGTTGTGTGTTTTTTGGTTTGCTTGAGCTACAGTCGTTTTGCAAGACTCCCTTTTGCGTAAAAAACATCATTACATCTTTAAACAAAGTCTAAACTTGTGCATTTTATAGTTTGTGCGGTTCTTTTGTAGTAGTAAAGAAAGTTCACATAGAATGTATTTGGCCTGAGCACTCCCAAGAAAAGCCTATTTTTACTAAGTTTGCCTTGTGCTCTGTGTTGCTTATGAAGAAATGCTCGACATAAAACAATGCTATTAAAAAGACAAGCACAAAAATGAGCTGTACAACTTTTTGAAACAGGCCTGGGGATCTTCCGAACCCTCGCGAGCGATCAAGGAGTCGAGAACGCGATGACAGAAACATCCGTAGACCTGAATTTCCGCATCCGCGCGACGTCCAACCCAAAGATTTTGACCGACCCCCGATGAACTTTGAACGCCAGCGAAGTTTCGAAAATGAAGGCAACTTTGAGCGGGGCCGTCCTCCAATGAACAGGGATCGTGACCGTGATAGGGACAGAGATCGGGATAGGGACAGAGACAGGGGAAGAGATCGTGGTTTTGGGAGGTTTCAGAGGGATCGGGATATGGGTCGCGGACCGCCGAGAGGATTTGACCGCGGACCACGTGATCGTGGAAGGTATGTTTTTATCAATTCAATATTGTTTATGCGCTTTGATTGGTTACTTGTCTGTATATACAGTCATGGATTTTAGAAATCTTGTGGTTAACATCTACCGCACTCTGGAATCATTTATAAAGGCAAAAATGTTGGGTGGTAGATTGCGCTCCGTTATTACTTTTAAGAATGGCGTAATAACAACGTTTTTTTATACTGTTTCAAAGATAGTTAATGCTCATTTTGTTTCGATGTTATTAAAAGATAAAAACAAACCCTTCCCCACCTTTCCGGTTCACAGTATGTTCAGTTGCAGTGCGAATTTGGTCTACCCGGCACTTTGGGTACAATACGAATCAAAGCAACAAAACAAACCTGCTTAATTTGTGATTGTTACAACATAATCTTTTAACTAAAATCGATACATTCTCAGAGATTTCGACCGGGATCGGCGAATGCCTCCCCGAGATTTTGATCGTCGGGATCGAGGAGACCGTGGCCCTCCTCCGTGGGCACAGAGAGGTCGAGATGACAGAGGAAGACGGGGAGGTTTTGATCGGGGATTTTCAGGTTCGTATGAAGAGCATTAGCAAATATTTTCATTAAACTTTCCGGCGTATTATTAATTTTATTCAAACCCATCAGACAAAAATCGTTCAACTTCAAGTCCGTATTCATGCCAGTTGGTGAAAGCATTTTCAAAGATTAAAACAAAAATGCTTCATGACAGTTTAAATGTCGTCAGCACCCTGTTGGAAAACAAGCATGATTTTAATTTAGGTTTCCGAACACAAATAAGAATAAAACAATTTTGGAACTGTATGTATATTTTTGCCGTCTGCCTTGATAAGCAGTAAAACGGCATTTTATTGAATAAATAAAATATTTGTGTATTCAATACACAATAAAGAGTTCCAAGTCCATGTTGATGTTTGTAGGCCGGGGCCGGGGTGGTCGAGGGCAATGGGAGAGAGAGGAACGTCGTCGTTCTCCTGACTTCGAACCTGAAGATGAGGAATACAGTCGGAAGCGACAGGAGACTTTGCGGAAGAGAAGAGAAGAAGAAAACAACTACATTCCAGAGAAACTTGACCTTCCATCTTTTGGCCTGCCTGGTGGTTTCGGGCCACCAGTGACATTAAACGGTATAAATTTATACCAGTTTTGTGCTGATTGATAAAACTGAAGCCTGTTTGTTTGCATTTTATTCACGAATATTTTGCATATTGTTTTTTCAGATGCTGCAGACCGTAGTCCAAAGGTGAGTGGGATGTTTAAAATTGTAAAACATGCTCTAGTTTCTTTAAAAATGAAAGCCAAAGCTAAAATGCTGTTGATTATGCTCTAGTTTCGTTAACTAATAATAAAATACTAATATACAGTATTACTACAAACTGCACACACTGGTCAATTTATTTAAAAGGTTTTTCTTTTTAGCGTGAACCGTCCAATGAAGAACCAGCAGCAAACAACGAGTAAGCGACGTATTTTAAAATCTTTCCTTTTTTTTCAAAAACTTTTCACCAATGATGGCATACAAGTAGACCACGACAAAACTCGCTCTGTGTGTTGTTGTGGGGAACATGTGATGCAAAATTAAAAGTTAGGTTTCTGTGTGCAGGGCTTTTTATCGAAGTTTTGCCAGCCCAAACCTACAACAATGATTTCTTAAATAATCAACCCCATCGCCCCATCATTGCATTACTACGTGCCATAAAACACAAAACAACCTTTTTCTTTGCTAGATCTCCAATCAAGACTGAAATGACCGAGGATGGACCACAAATCAAAGACGAACTGAATCAGTTCAACGACGAATGTTCGACACGACAGCCAGAAGGTTAGTTTTGCGAACAACTAAAACCTAACGTTCCCTCAGTGTAGTAACCAGTGTACCCCTAAAACCAACATAACACGAAACACGGCTTCTTTCTCTATTTCAGTTGAGTTCAAATCCGAAGTGAAGCAAGAGTTCTATGCTCCAGCAACACCGCCGCGAAGAATCGACGCACTTAGTCCAAAACGGGAAAACACAACAATTATTAAGAACAGTCCTGGAACGCCGACGGTTGACGAGAACGCGAAATTCGTACAACCGAAGGAAGAGACGTTTTACGAACCCCAGGCCGAAATAAAGACCGAACCTTCTGAAACTGTAAGCGACAGCAGAAATATTGCTGAGATAACGGAACCTCAAGACGACAGCTAATTTGTTTGCCAGGTTTTTATTCTTCAGTTTGGCGAACCGTCTCGTCCTTACTGCCAAGTGCTTTATTTTTTGGCCAAGCCAACTGTCTTTTTTATGAAAAAACAATAAATTTAAAGAAAGTTTACCATTACTCGGGTGTTGTATTCATTACAAAATGGATATAGCAAGTTGTTTCTCAGCCTTGCTTTGCAACAAAATTCTGCTCGATTATCGTTATGGCTAATTTTACAACATTTATTTAATAGAGTGTGCTCGGCAAAGGGCTCGAGTGAAGACGGAGCCAGGAAATTCACCGACAAGTCCAAACAAATTGTTTGGCAATTAACTGTGTGCTCGGCAAATGGCACGAGTGAAGAAAAAAAACTTTGTTTTCGGAAGACCAACAAATTGTTGGCAAAGATCGGCAACGCAAGTCCGGACAAATCGTCTGGCATCGTAATGCATGCGTGGATTTTTGTACATATTGTAAATAATTCTTTGGCATCGTTATGGTCGTTCGGTTATAAGAAGCATTATTCTGCAGTGCGGTGATAAGGCTATTGTGTTAAAAATTGATAATTGGTGAGTAAAGCTGACCCAGTGCTGAAACCAACTTGAATACATGTGCATATGTTTGTCTTGGATGCTGATTGTTTACGTTACGAAATTCTTTGGAAACCCGATTCTGCTCGTGTAAGGCGTCACCGGGATTGTATGCAACAAATTTGCTGTTCGTACATCGTTATGCGCTCGACCTTTGTGCTTGAAGGTAATCATGTCATGCACGATGTAGAATGTAGTAGATTTTTGTATCTACAAAAACAAATAAAAATCACCAGTCGGTCACTCCACGGAATATTTAACCTGGCTTTATTCTTTATCAAAGACACTTCAGTAAAAAATATAGCTAGATGTACCAAGCACACTTGCAGATTTTGTGTAAGAAGGGTTGAAAATGTTTAGCAAGCGGACATAACGTTTGCAATCGGGCAACCGACTTCAATCCAGAAGAATCCCATATCACGGTTGTAAAAATGTGCATTTGTCCAAAATTATATTGTGCCTGTGAACAGACTGGTCCGAAAATGAAAAGATTTGACAAACAAAACTAGCGAAAAAACTATCTACTGGCAAGATGCACAAATTAAATTTCATTTTCCAGTCACCTTTTTTGCAAATCAAATATGTGTTTTCGTTTGAAACATATTTTTTACAGATAAATGCAAACAAAACGCATTCAATACGGAGAAAAAAATTAGGCACTAAATCCTCAGAAACGCAAAACTTCCAAATATTCTGGGCTGGAGCAGTTTTGCTCTACTCATAAATACGTAATTACCACAACAAAAATAAGGGGAAACCAAATTTAAGGGAAAGTAAAGTATATAAACATTCCTATACTTCACAGGCTATGACATTTGGGGTTTGTTGCAGAATAAACTACCCCAGAAAAAATAAACGTGTAATTATTACGTCAATATTCTGCACGCGGTAGAATGGGGGTCAAAGGTGAGCATTTCGGAAGTCAACCACGTTGAGCTCAGTTCAGCAAAACTGGAAACAGCAAAGGAAGGCATTCGCGTTTCGTCATTTTAATCGTCAACTCAATCATATCGGGTCAACATGAACAAGATTTATATTGGAAACTTGCCGCAAGATATGGAACAAGAGTCACTGTGCAACGCATTTATGGAGCACTGCAACGTAGAACTTACCAGTGTGGTCGTGAATCAAAAAGGTTTTGCATTCGCCGATTGCAAAGATCCGGTAGCCGCAGACAGGGCCATAGAGCATATGAACGGATTTGCCTTTAATGGCAAGGAAATGAGCGTGGAACATTCGGTTCCTCGAGGCTCCAGAAGTAGGAAAGTCCAAGTTCGCCATATTCCGTCACATCTTAACTGGGAAGAGTTGGATAAGCTTCTTGCAGAATATGGCACTGTGGATAACTGTGAGCAGGTGTCTACCGAGTCTGATACAGCCACTGTAAAGGTTACCTACAGTACGCGCGCGGAGGCCCAAGCAGCAATCCGTGACCTCAATGGAAAGTCTGTTGAGGGAAGCATCCTAAAGGTAACCCTTCTGCCAGACTCATATGATGCCATTCGCCAAAACCGAAACAATCGCTTCGTTAATGGTGGAAATTATAACAATGGGCCATTTAACAACAATCAAAATTACACCAACAGGCCAAAAAATGTCCCGGAATTGCCAACTCGGATGTTAGTCCCAAGCCAGCTTGTTGGAGCTATTATTGGAAAAGGTGGTGAATCTATTCGTGCCATTACACAAAAAACTTTTGCAAGAATTGATGTTCATCGCAAAGACAACCCTGGTGCTACAGAGAAAGCAATTACTATCAATGGAAATGCAGAAGCTTGTGGAAAAGCTGTTGCTGCTATTTTGGAAATTGTGCGCGAAGAAGATCGTAAAGCAAGGATGGATGCTGGTACATGGAATGATGATGAGATCCCACTTAAAATTCTTGCTCACAACTCTCTGATTGGACGTCTGATCGGAAAAGAAGGTCGTAACCTCAAAGCAATTCAGGAAAAGGTTGATGCAAAGATTGCAATCTCCAATAGTATGGCAGATATGCAGCAGTACAATGTTGAACGCACCATTGCCATATATGGTGACAATGAAAAATGTGCTGCTGCTGAAGTGCTGTTGATGGAAAAATTGCGATCCTGTTATGAGAGCGATATGATGGCTGCATACCAACAACCACAGCACTATCCTGGACTCAACATGAACCAACTCAACATGTTTCCCGGATTGCATGGAGGTTACCCAGCTCGTGATCCATTCTATGGTATGCCAAACAACTATATGAATGGGCCTGGTTACAGAGGATCTCAAAACTTCAATGGAGAAGGAAGAGGCCAAGAGAGTGAAACTTGCACTCTGTATATTCCATCAGAATCTGTTGGTGCCATGATTGGAACAAAGGGCAGTCACATTCGCAACATATCTCGTATTGCCAATGCATCAATCAAAATTGTTCCACCAGAAGATGGAGATGATGAAAAGCAAAGAAGAGTTACAATAATTGGAAATCCCGAAGGTCAATGGAAATCACAGTTCTGCATTTTTGACAAGCTAAAGCAGGAAGGCTTTTTCAATGAACAAGATGAAAAGCTTACTTCTGAGATGACCATTCCTGCTGTGATCGTTGGTAGGGTCATTGGAAAAGGTGGCAACAATGTACGCGAGTTGCAGCGACTTACCAGTTCTGAAGTGGTCATTCCCCGTCAAAGTGAAACTGAAGGTTTGGAGGAGGTGCC
Source organism: Ascidia mentula (assembly GCF_947561715.1). Classification (NCBI taxonomy): domain Eukaryota; kingdom Metazoa; phylum Chordata; class Ascidiacea; order Phlebobranchia; family Ascidiidae; genus Ascidia; species Ascidia mentula. Next base: position 14,244,422 of record NC_138568.1, on the reverse strand, counting down.
TGTCAAGATCGTTGGCCACTTCTTCGCTATTCAGTCAGCTCAACGAAAAATTAGGGAGCTATTGGTAAAAGCGAGAGAAGCTGAAAGGGTTGGAAAGATGCGCCCCCCTGTTCCACCACCAGTCACCAACTAGAATGGACTTTTCACACTAGCAACTGCTTGTACAAAACAACCACGGACAACTTCACCTGTATCTTAGTTACTAACTGTTTCACATGTCATTGATTTAGTCACACAATTTTGACCTGATCTTGTTGGGCTGCTCACTTGCCGGCTTCATGTTAGTGCTTTGGTGTACTTCGTCAAAATATCCACTCAAAAGAACTGCATGCATAGATGTTACTTGTAATTATTGTCTATTACCAGTAAACGCGATGAAACAATTACAACTTTGGTTGGACCATTGTATGGAATGAAGTGTGGTCAGTAAATCACCATTATAAATGCTGCTATATTTCACTTTGTGGGTTTGTAAAGTTCCTTTGCCAAAATTACATGTTTAAACAAGCAGTGACAAGACTGCTGATGGGGTAAAACACAAGTCATCTTGTGTTTCTACCTCTTTCCTATAAGTTTTTACTTCTTTTAATATTCCTTTTTTGGGGGGTTGTAACATTGCAGTTGTAGTTTTTTTTTTCTCATTTTTTACTTTTTATGTTTTGAAGCTAGTGGTTTAATGCTGCCAGTGGATACTTTTGTGTGTGGTCGTCTTTTGCCAAAGTTACATCATGGCATAATTTTTGTTTCCGTACATCGACTCAGTTCAAATATGTTTCGACTGAACTTTAAACCCACAAGTTGTGATATTGGCACAGTGTGAATATCACCATGCACAGTGGTATTGGAAGAGGACGTTAATGAAAGCAGACACTTTCTTGACCAGCGTAAAAGGTGTCCCATGTGCCACCAATGGAGAAGTTCTTGGTGTTCGTTTGCGTGCTTTGTAACTTTGTTCTGTGTGTTCCAACAAAAACGGCGTTCATTAAAATGTTTCTTTCTGCTTTGTTGACATATTGCTGCTAACTTTGCAAAGAAGACACTTTGTAACATTTGGTGTTAGATAACAAAAAAGTGGAATCAGTTTTTCAGTATGAACTCTAATGGGAGTGTTGTGTTGTATGTATTCATAGGCGTAGTGTACTAGGTTACAAATTCTGTAAAATGGACATCGTGAAGAAAAATGTCAACTTCCAAACCTGCAATTGAGGACAACATAAATAGGTGATTTAGGGTAACCGACAGAAAAACTAATTAATTTTAAGTGCTGCACCAACTGTGTTAATGATGTTCCTTTATTGATTAATGATGCTATTGATCAACAGCAATGTTCTTGTTTTGTAAATCACAACTAATAATGATTAAGTATAGACATGCAACAATGCTTTTTTAACCAGAGTTTGGAATTTAGCACTTACGGCAGAAATTGCTCATTGGTTTGTGAAAATGTGACTAATTGTGGCATTTAAATATGGTGTATAGTTTTACTACAACCAAACTATGCAAAATCAATGCAACATTTGAATAATGGAAATAGTAATGTCTGGGTTTTTTACGCTTGGTTATGGTTTCTTAGGGGAAAGTTGAATGCTTGCATATTTGTTTAGGTAGTCTTTGAGCAATGTCATCAAGTGCAATAATGCACTGGACAGCCTCTAGTGATGAGGATGACAATGCCAGTGGTGCTGTACTAATGTCATCACTTCATGATGATATAAATGATGATGATACAAGCCAACTCCTGAATTACAGAGTTGAGAACAGATCTGGGTTGGCAAGCTGTTTTCTTCATACATTTCTTGATAAAAATCATCGTATCTTTAAAGGATTTAATAGCAGTTAAACCTGTGCTTCATAAAAGAGAACATACATTATTTAAAGTCTACTGCATCCATAGTTTGTTAAGTTGTAATAATTTGGGTGTTGTGAAGTCACTGTCATTTGCCACATGGTCTAGCACATGGGCAACTCCCTAGGTAAACACTGCTAGTATAAAAGATTACCGAAGTGTGTTTGTGTGAGTGTGACTGAAGACGCTTGGACCATATAAGATCACATTAGTATTGTCATGTTACTAGAGGATTTGCAATCCAAATTTGTAACGGGAAATTACATTTATTTCCTGTGGGAAAATACTGTAAGGAATTTAAAACTGTGAGCAGCTGTTACTTCTTTAATTTTACTCAAATAACTTGTGTGTGAAAATGGAACTCAGGAACCGGTATGCAAGGTAATATTTAACTATGCACAAACTTATATTATTATGCTTTGTGTTTTTGCCTTACTGTGGTCAAAAAGGTATGCAAGGTAATGATCGAATATTCATTATATCACACAGCTCATCTCATAGGAATCGTTCTGTCTTATCATCATCTGCACTGGAAAGAGTCAAGGAGGAAAGAAAGTACAAATATTCCCTTGTGTCGATATTGGTTATTGGTGTGTGTTTGCTGCTGATGGTAAACATTGGGCTTGGCTACAGAAAATGTGAAGGTAAATGCATTTTGGAGATTGCAATACAACAGTGAATATACTTCTTAAGTTGTTTGCTTTTTATAAAATAGGATGTCATGACAGTACAATCCTGTCTTTACTGTTTTTTAATTTTAAAGTAGAAATATTGTTAAATTTGTTTAAGTTCTTAATTGGTTGTCTTATTTAAATTGTATTTTATAAGCTGGTGAACTGGTTTTAACTTCGCAAAAACCACCAACAGAAGTTATTTGCCGAGACAACAAAACCCATCAAGTTTTTCCTTGGCAACATTACAGGTAAAATATTAAATTTTACAGCTTAAATAGCAGTCCTGTTAAGGTAAAACAGGATTTTAGGTCAGTTTCATATCACTCTTCTAGTCAGATTTTTTGAGCCAAATTAAATTTTCCAATAAAAAATCAATAGTGCTTGGGTCTTGCGTAGGCTTGGAATAAACAGTTTGCTCAAGCAATAAAGATCTTTTATATAACCTGTTACTGTTATATTGCAATGTATGATTTTTCAACAACAAATTTGTGATGACTTAACTTTGTTAAAACATGGTTTGTATTTGTAACATATGCATTTGGTGACTTTCTTTGTGAATTAATTATTTATGTTTCAGATTGCCGAAATTGATGGAACCTCAAGACTACAAAATATTTCTACATCCAGATTTTAAAACTGAACAGTGTAATGGTCATGTTAGCATTATGATCACAACCCTGGAAGACACCAATCACCTTATTATCCATTCTGGGCAAAATATACAAATTGAAAGCAGTTTCTTACTGTTTAACAATAACCCTGAAGAAAAACTCACACCTTTAAAAACCTTATACTGTTCCAACTATGAAATGTTGGCTTTAAAGTTTTCCAAAATGCTAAAGAAGGGCTCTCAGCATCTTTTGTATATTAAATTCAGCTACACACTAAATTTTTCCCTGGATGGATTTTATCTTAGTCACTACAAAAAGGCTAATGGCGATGAAATGGTTATTGCTTCTACGCAGTTCGAATCTGTATTTGCAAGAAAGGCTTTCCCTTGCTTTGATGAACCATCATTTAAGGTACTTGTTTTGTGTGGCAATATCAAATCCGTCTATATTTATAGGTATGTAGATATTTTTTTCTAAAAAGTACAGGCTTTGTCACTTTACTATAGCTGCAATGCATAGTATTGAACATTGTTGGGCTCAAACCCATCTGATGCACAAGATACGTCACAGACTAAAACATGAATTATTTAAAAGATTGGCAATGCTTTGAAAAAGGCATGACTTTGAAAATTACTGTTCTTGTCATTTTCAAGCACCTGTTATATATATATATTGCTTCAGTGTAATATATGTTACAGTATGTTATGCTGTTACCAAGTAGTAAATGCCACTGTTTGTCTGTAGTTCTAAACGCCACAAAACTTTGGTGTTGTTTATTCAGGCCAATGTTTCATTGAAGATGGTGAGGGAGGAGGGCTACCATACTTTATTCAACATGCCAATAAAGTCAAGCATGCCTTATGGCACAAACTTGCATCTGGATGAATTTTCCCCCAGTCCCAAAATGAGCACCTATCTCATAGCATTTATAGTATCAGACTTCCAAAGTATATCGAATACAACTTCCACTGGCATTCAGGTATCACCAACATTATAAATTATAGATGAATGCAGTTTCTATGTGATTTTCAAGGTGCCTGTGTATTTAAATGGGTGTTTTTGGTCAAATCTATGTTTACCAGATTAATAGTGAGAATTGAACCTTTTTTCTGATAGTTATATAATATTAATTTGTATAGGTTTCAGTATATGCATCTTCTGACAAAATCAGTCAGACACACTTTGCGTTAAAGACAGCCATAAGTGTGCTAGAATACTACGAACAGCAGTTTCAAATTCCATTTCCACTGGCAAAGATGGACCTGGTTGCAATACCAGACTTCGATGCAGGTTATACAGCTTTATCGTATTTTTGGTGCTTTGCAATTTCCTTAAGTGACTAGTAAAATGTTTTGTTGGTACATATTATGCTCTTTTTTGTGACATACCTTCCATGTCATAGTGCCAAAAACTTTCGTATTTTTTTAGGTGCCATGGAGAACTGGGGTCTTATCACTTATAGAGAGACGTCTATTCTTTATGATCCAACAACATCATCTATATTTGATCAGGAATGGATAGGTATTACCATTGCACATGAGCTGGCACATCAGTGGTTTGGCAACTTGGTAACTATGGAGTGGTGGAATGATCTGTGGTTAAATGAAGGTAAGCGAAAATGTTCAAAATATATATTCTTTACATGGTCGAAATTTTTTCCATGGTATTTGTTTTGTAAGCTTGTGATTCACTATCGTGGAATAATTGTTGCTGATTATGTAGGTTTTGCCAGTTACATGGAGTTCAAAGGTGTAGATCATGTTTTTCCACAGTGGAACATTTGGAACAATTTTCCTTCAGATAATGACTATGTTGCAATGAGCACAGATGTCTCGCTTTACACTCATCCAATCTCTGTTACAGTGGATAGCACTGCAGAGATTATGGAAATTTTTGATTCCATTTCATATGAAAAGGGTAAAACTGACTTTACCCTTAGACTTTTCAAGTAACAATTTTACTTTTACTTTTAGGAGCCTCAATAATAGGCATGGTGAGCAATTTCTTTGGAGATTCATTTTCACAGGGTGTGAGGGCCTATTTGCACCAACATGCATATGGCACCGCCTATAATCAGGATCTGATTAAAGCTATTGCCAATGCAGCACAAAGCAAAAATGTTAATGTTCAGGTACACAATACATTTCCTTGTGTTTGAGCTGTGGTTCCCAACCCTAATTCTGTAGCTATTATTTATGGGTTTTATTTTTCATGCTAATCATGCTATCAGTTAGAGAGAGCCACCTTCAAACCATCTAAAAAAATAATTATTGAGCATATGGAAACAAGAGCAAACTAATAAAACACACAGTTTATCAAAAGTTTTTAGCATGTTTTCTATTTTTTTTAACTTTTGGCAAACATTCTCACGTTTCACTAGTGCTTCATGTACCTCTGATTGCAACCACTTTTAAAAGAGATCAAGTTTTAATTGTGCATTTGTTGAGTCAAAATGCTGTTTAGGACATGATGAATACCTGGACAACACAACCTGGGTTTCCTGTGATACAAGTTACATCTGGAAAGAATGGAATGGTACATACTATAACACTAAATTTTTGTGTTTTGTTTGTAAACTATTGGTTGTTGTAAATTGTAAAAATTAAATTCTGCAGGTGACAATCTCTCAAAAGCGCTTTCTTTATTCTGATGGAAGCCCTGAAAAAGAAAGCCAGAGTGTTTGGAAAATCCCTTTTTCCTATGTCACTGACAAAAACCCAACTAGTGTTCAAAATAATGTCCTTCAAAGCAAGTCAAGCAGCTTTCAAGTGAAATTTGATACATGGGTCAAGTTCAACCACAATGCAGTTGGATACTTTTTGGTAAACTTAAACAAATATCTTTTTGACCTTAAAATACATGGCAATAAAGTATCTGAATAATGGATGTTGCCTTAAAAGTTTATTTGGTTCCAAAAGAAGAAAAACATGCTAGTTTAGAAAAGGGAAGTATTGTTCTTTTTTCTTTTAATGCAATATATTTTTGATTGCCGCAGGTAACCTATGACAATAAGTTGTGGAAAGCATTGTTACAGCAGCTGCTAAAAGACCACACTGTTTTTTCACCCAATGATAGAGTTGGTCTCCTTGCTGATTCATTTGCAGCAGCCCATTCTGGTCAGCTGTCGTATGCAGATCAGTTTAAACTTGTGCAGTTTATCAGAAAAGAAACAAAATATGTTGTAGTTTTGAAGGGGATCCATAGCCTTGAATATATCAAGGAAACTTTGAAGTAAGATTGAATACATGACATAAAAACTAGTGTACTTTAAATAATGGCTATGGTAGGCAATGGAATTTCATGACAGTCAAATTTAAATTGAGTTAATTTAAAAAAATGTAGATTTTTATCAACTGTTGATAAACTGCATCAAATGGAAACCATTTGAAAAAATAAAGAGTATTGACAACTTTTCAGGAGTTATATTTAAATTTGTTCTTCATTTGTAATTTTTCCCGGAAAGTATACACTGGTTTTGGAGAATGTTAACAAGGTGTTGCTCATTTAAGTGTAGTTTGATGGTTAACAATGCCAAAAGTTTTGCCCAGTTTTGTGACTACAACACAACTAATATTGATTAAAATGTTTTAACAGGTTTAACTTGGACGAAACAGCTTATATACATATGCAATCATTTATTGTATACTTACTGCAGCCCATATATGACAAGGTTGCATGGAAGGACATAAACAGCCTTGATAGGCAACAACAAAAACTGCAGTCACTTGTAGTTGGTACCATGTGTAGGTATGACAATGTTCCACCAATTTTCAATCCTTACACTCTTTCTGTAAATTCATGGTGTAAATTAGCAAAAAAAGGTCTGTATTAAAAACTCATTTTAGTCAATATATGTGTTATATCAATGTAAGGCCAACTTGCTATTTATTACACCTGCTGTATGGTTACCTTTTTGTTATGTCAGGTAATTGTGCAACTCCTCGGTTGTATATGATAATCATTATTTTGCAGAAACTCGTTCCAACCGTGCATCAAAAAGGCACTTGAATTGTTTGAAGTTTGGAAATCTGATGAAACCAAGGTCTCACCAAATGACTTGGCTACTATTTTTAGTGCTGGTACACATGCAGTTAATATCTTGCAAAACCATTTTATTATTAATACCTTCAAAAATTTTTTTTAAAGCTGTCATGCATGGGCCAACCTCCAATTGGGATTACCTGTGGGAGTATTATGTCAATTCAACAAATGCTGGCTTGCAAAGAAAAATAATAAATAGCCTTACTTTATCCAACCAAATTCACAACTTATTGAACATTCAGAGCGAACTTCTTTCAGCAAAACACATAAGAAACCAGGTTTTTTTAATATACTTTTCTGTTCTTAATTTTGTGATTTCTTTGGCAAAGCATGATAAAACATGAAAAATTGTTTTAGGACGTAGCAGGTGTTATCAGAGGTCTTGCTTACAACTTGGTTGGTTCGTCAATTACTTGGAAGTTTGTGAGGCAAAACTGGATGGAACTGACCAAAGCTGCTCCTGTTTCAGGATTTAGCATGAGAATAATTGTACGAAGTTGCATCAGTAAGTACTTAAATTTTTGTAATGAACCATTTGATAGAACTGTATTTCCTTGCAGGAAGTTTAATTGATGACAATGAGATTGAGGCAGCAACAAATTTTTTCAAGTCTCAAAATATGGGTGATACAAAATTTGTCAAGCAAGATTTGAAGGATGCTAAAGTTACAGTCAACTGGGTGAAAAGATATTTGCAACCTGTTACGAGCTGGTTGGAATTAAATCAGCATTTATGGAGTGAAAAGTTGTGATTGATAATGAAGAAATAGTACTTGTTTTTCCAGCTTGGTATATAGTGATTGCACATGATTACACTGCAATTGTTTTTTGTTGTTATTGTTTGAACTGAGCATTTTGTTGTAATCATGAAACATCTTGTACACAAAAAAGTGAAAAAAACCAATCATCTCTAGTTTCCTTCTACTTGTTAATCAGTATGCAAATTTATTTTTTGGGTTTTTGTCATATCAAGTGACATATTGTTGTTATAGCTATGTCATTGTGAAATGTGAAATTTGATTTTTGTTAACCCTGTTAAATAGTGCCCTTTTTGTTATATGCACAATAACTTTGTTTTTCTTGTTGAGGTAACTGAGAAATTATATGTGTATAGTTCCATGATATTTTGTGTAAGAAGTGCCCTTTATGTTTTTTTGCACAGTTTTTTTTGTGCGCTTCAGTAAGCACAGCAACTATTTGTAAAAAATTGTCTTTTACAAAGTATTCAAATAGTTTTGTCCGCATTATTTAGCTTTTGTTTAGTTGTTTGGTCTTCCTAAAATTAAATTTGTTGATATTATTTTGGTTAACTTGCAGTAGAGTGCAATACCTACATTAAACTTTCGATTTAATTTTGATGTTTTTTATGTACCCCTAGTATTAAATTAAATAACACTTTCACCATAAATTTGCATTTTATTTGTGTGGAAACATGCACAGCCTCGGTCTGTATTTAATGTTGCAAAACTATATGTATCTCATTTTGCTAACTGTTTTTTTTTTCATTCAAAATTATTAGATCAGAATAATTTTAAATACACCAGGTTATTGCAGGACATAAAACAGGTTTGGAAAACTGCAACAAAGAGAAAGAAAAAAATAATTTTGTTGAAAAAACATAAATACTGTAACATTCTAAGACAATGATAAAAGCAAAAATGTATCAGCAATAAACTCTCAAGTTAAAATATAAAATGCTCTTGGAAACTATTTGTTTGCACAGTGAAAGTTTTTCATTTACTCATTCCTGGAAACTTCTTTTTATTGCCAGGTTTGGGTAAGTTTGTCTTAGTGCTGACACAACTTCTGCAGTGAAAGAGTAACAAAATGAAACATCAAGAAAATGAAGATCCGGACAGTTGTGGATTAGGTTTTCAATTGCTTGACGACTCACCAGTCGTGTACCAAGAATGTCCAGTTGCCTGTTAGATAAACATCAAGTGAAATACAAACTCGAAAAAACTTCGATTTTATTTTCATTTGTGTAAAGGTTTTACTTACTGCAACTTTCTGCAGTGTTTGGCCAGAAGGTTTATTTCATTGTCAGAAACAGTTCGGTTGGCAGTGACAAACAACTTCCGAAGATTTGGGGAGCTTCTGGCAAGATTAGCAAAACACCCAGAATTACTTTGAAGAGTTCCACACCTGTGCACAAACATAAGTAAATTCTCCAAAATAACACAGCATTTCAACCACATTCTTCACCAGCAATGAGTTGCACACATACTATGGTCAACTTTTTGTTGAAAAATAGTGTAAGCAATTGTAAAACGTCCAATGTAAAAATAAATACCATCCCAAATCGAGTTCCTCCAGTTGTTTGCAGTTGAAAACAAGATCGTTGAGTCCAATGCTGGTTAGGCTCTTGGCACGCCAGACATCCAAAGATTTTATCTGCTTACAGTGTTTAGCTATTTCCTGTAAAATCCTAACAAAATAACAATTCTTTTAATCACAATGCCACTTTCATACAATATCTGTTATACTGTTAAATATACCTGTTGTAATCAGTTATCATTGTGCAACTTCCAATGTTCAGATGCCTCAACTCTGGATTAGACTGAATTGTGCAAATTATGCCCGCATCATCCACCTTCAAAATATCCATATAATCTTATCTTAAACAAGTCACTCCCAAAAATTGGAGTTGGAATAAAAACTACCTTAGTTCTGTACAGATTTAAAGTGTGTAAATTGTGTAGTTTATGGAGCATTCTCAAGGCTGAAGAGGTCAACTTATCACATGACTCTAGGTTAAGGTACTGGAGTGATGTTGCCACCTCTGTCAATGATATCAGTACTTGGTCAGTGACACAAAATGAAGAGCCAAGATCAAGAAAAGTGAGGTTGCTAAAATTGCAGGAATGGAAGAAATCATCAAGATGATTAGGTGTGATAATATCACCACCCCCGAGCCATTTCATGTTAAGTGTTTTTAGAACTGGTGGACTCATGTCAGGCTCTCCGACACCACATCGGGCTTCAATGCTTTGGAGTGCATCTTCATTGATCATATGCCAGTATGGCTGTAAATCAAGATGGACTAACTGGTTTGGATCATAACTGTGCATTCGAAAAAGATGACAGACAGAAGCTGCTCGACAGAAGTCAGGAAACGGCAGGTAGCTGAATATGCGACTGATGATTTCAGGAGGTAGTACGCTGAAATAGCCATTTGGATACAAATATACATTGGTTGGGCATTCTGATTCAGCTTCATCAACCTGTTCTTGTATAACAGGACCATCCACACTTGTTGATTTATAGTCAACTTTTGACTCAAGATAAGCAAGATCTTCAATACTTGATGATGTAGATGGTGTCTGCATAATGGAAAGAGAACTAAACTCCTGTATTGGTGGGTCAACTGGTGATGAGGCCGAAAAAGATAAGGTTCCTGCAAAAAAAAAAGTATAAACAGCTGAACAGCAAAGGTATGCAAGCAAAACAACAAAACAGAAGTCAAAAATCTTTGGAAGTCAAATTTTGATTTGTTTGTTGATCAGTTTGTAGCACACTATGTGAATGACACAAAGCATTTGTATTGTGATTACCAGTAATCAAATCACCAATTGCAGAGGTACCAAAAGAAATATTAAGTATTTTGTTATCTTGGATTCTGGCAAATCAATCACCAAATTTAGCAAATTTATCACCACTTTTTTTTAAGATAAGATAAAAAAGCATGCAAGGATAAAAATACACTGTGGTTATCAAGAACCACTGCATAGTGGTGATTTAATTACTTTGAGACATCGTCTTTTGATGAAATTCTGAAGAAGTTGAGAGGCCTGCAAGTGAGATATAATATGCAAAGGAGAGTTTAGAAGCATTATGAATTTTAACAAAAGTATGATACATAACACAGTTACACACCTGTCAGTTCAACAGCATCTAGTTCTGTGTAATATTCAAGTTGTGTGTGAGAGAATTCTAATCGAATTATGCGACTTCGTTTGTTAATTTCCTTCAGTATAGGGGCAAACATCCGTGCTTCTTGTGGTAAGTTGTTGGTGGCATTGGAGTTCTCCCATAATATTTCCCAACTTGAATAACCATATGGAGGTAGGGGGATTGCCTTTCCCTGTATATCTGGGTCAGTGCCATTGTTGCTTTCATTTCTAAATTTTAATTGAGTAATGACTGTTTGTAGAAATATAAGGTCTTGTATATGAAGGCAATACTTCCAATGGGTATTGTAGGCTACACAGTTGTATTACGATACAAACTTATCTTACTAATCACCAGGTCATGCGTCACTGTACTACATAATATCACGTAAAGAGGCTACGCAGTTTTATGACTATACATCATGTCAAGAGGCAACAGTATGTGGAAAATACTTCATCATTACACTCCAATACTATGCACAATTTCATCACTCATCACCAATAAAAACACGTACCCAGGTGTTTTCTGCTTCGGAAATTCTTGACACAAAGCCAAGATTCTTACTACAGCACCAGGGTTAAATGTCTCATAGATTGCAATAGACCATGGAAAAACAGGTTGATCAAATACAACATCAATGTAGTCTTGACTATAAAAGTTCAAAGATCTGCAAAAAGTGGTAAAACTTTCAAGACACAGTGCATACTGATGAAAATAAATAATTGTTTTTAAAAATATTGTCTATACAACAAAAAAATATCAGTCATTTTTAAATCTTTTGTTTACATTTTATAAAACTTCATCATTTAGATGGCACTCACTATCCATTAAAGAATACAACTATATGTTGAAACATATAAATACCGTGGTCTTGTATCTTTATTTGAAGGTTGTGTGTGGTCCCACCATTTTCCATATGTGCGCATTACTGCAGCTTGTGTAAAGTCTCCATACTTCGGAAATATTTTTGGTTCTCCTATGATGTTGCTGACAGAATAGGAGTAACTTCGGTGACTTTCGCCGCCATATTGTGAGCTGAAGTCGATTATTCCAACCGCATATTGCTTGATGTACTTCGGCTGATTTTGCTTCATGATTATGGTAGCAAATGTACAAATAATATACAAACACAAAGCTATTTACACAAGACAAGTGGCGTTTTCTTACATTAGTTCATGCTAAGGCAAACCTAAAGCAAAAACCATAAATAACAGGGTGGCCGACATACTTCCATCTCTCACTATTGCTAACATCACGCATATTCTTGTAAACCCCTACAACTTACGGGCAAACACTTACGTCAAAACGTATGCAAGCCCTGCAGGGATTAACGGGTCGTTCGTTGCTGACGTCGCACCAGCAATAGGTTGTTATTGTTGTGATGTGGTGTGACGTCACGATCAGCTGATACTCTCGTTAAAAGATAACTAGCTTAGGTTGTGATTCATTTTTCTGATTCATATAGTTCATAAAAAAAATTAAATCTTATCACAAAAATGGGTAATGGAACACGTCAAAATTAAATAAAAGTAAAAAAATGTAAAAAGTACAGCCAGCGGTAAATCTACAAAAAAACTATTTTATTTATCTCTCCTATTTTATTGTGTTTTTATAAAACATCGTTACATTTGTTTTCTTTGCAAAAATATATATTTTTGTGACAATTTTACGTTGCTGCTACAAATATAATCTTAATATACACATACCTTTAACTGCGTTTTTTTTGTTGCAGCACAAGTGGGGCTTGCCCTACCGTAGATAAAACGCTACGATATTCGTGGAAAAACTTCCTGGCCTTGCAGTGATGACTGGATGGGCAACGAAAAAACGTGTGTTGAGCCATAGTTTGGTCAAAAAATGCACACCACAAGTAGGTAGCAGGAAAAATACCAACTTCACAAGATTACGCTGGTTGTTTCTCGTATGTTGGTTTAAATTTTTGCATTAAAAAGAAATTAAGTTTAATTCAACAAGCAAGGGTTGCTTTGTCACGTGTAGTTACTTAACTTTAATTGCTTGACCAAATTGTGTCATGTTGTGTTAAAAATAGTTTTCAAAATGCAACAATAGGAGACTTGTACAACAAAATTTTTTCCACGCAACAAAATTTTAAACGTACAGGTCATACAAAGACATACAATTCAAAGATTGTTTTACATGCTCTATAAACAAATTTAATAACATTTAAAATTTTAACTTTAAGCTTTTTTTACTGAACTAAATGCATGTATTGTCAAACATTGTTGAAACATGAATATGTTCAATATTAAGGAGGGCATTGGTTGCTGAGTAAATAATAATCAAAATTTTTTGGTCCAAACGTAAACCAGAATCAAAAGTTTGTAATTTTCACAAATGATGTGTTTTTTGCCATCAAAGTTTTCCACTGTACAAAATTTTTGTAAATGTTTGTTGGTGAAAGCCAATGCTTTTTTGTACTTGCTTATTTTTGCAAGATACTGTATTAGAGAACATGTATCCTGCTACACTCAAATAGTTTTCTGCTGCTTTGGAATTATTTGCCTGAGTTAGAATGCAGAGTTGTTGACCCTGTTCTGTTTGCCAAGTCTTGTTTGTATTTCAACTAGCTGCCGGTAGCGCTCCAAAATTGCAGTGTAGGTACTGAAAACAACATGACTGTGCTAAGTAAAGAACTGTTTCCCCAAATCTCGTTTTATGACAGCATATCTTACTCCTGCTATGAAGTGGCACATCCATGGACACCAAACTGTACTTTGGCTTTTCTTCATACTATTCGTGATTCTTTCAAGTTTTCCTTAAAAGTGTACCTCATTTTTTACATGGTGGGTTGTTACTGTAAAGGCTGTATATCATTATTGATGTCTGCATACAGTTCTTAGTGTTCATGGCATTTGGGCATTATTTTTATTTCAGGTGACAAAATGTGGAAAACTACGGAAAAAGGAAAACAGAAGCAGGAAAGAGTTAATTAAATTCCTCCGTGAAGTCTTTCAATCTGCAGTGTTTCTTAGTGCAAATGGCAGTTTGTTTATTGGCTCTTTTTGTGTTTTGAGGTATGGTAACACTTGTTGTTTCAATAAAGTAGTACATTACCCTATACTTTGAAATTAAAAAATTTGAATTTGTTACACTTTGTCTGCTTTTTGTTGTTCAGTGTGTAATTACTGTAATCTCTCATTTGATTGCTTTGTTGTATTTCTGTTTGAGAATACCAAGTCATGATAGTCTGCAATGATTATGATGATGTGGTACCAAAGCAAAATAATATCCACAACAAATTAATTTTACTTTGACAGAAGTGTGTTTGGGAAGTTTTATGGATGGCATGGACTTCTTGCAGGGGCCTTTGCTGGATACATGTCAATTTTGTTGGAAAGAAAGTCAAGGTTAGTTCTAACTGATTGTAAATCGAGTTTAAAACTTGTGAGATGTTCAATAACTAACTCACAATGAAACACTAGTTGGCTATGGGTTGATACAATTATATGCTGGTGGCAAATGTCTATCCTTGGCTCATGGTCATTAATAGTTTTGTCATGCAAAATCTTTATGCAGATAAACTTTTATATTTTTGTTTTGTGTAGTCAAACAAATATGCACTTTTTGAAATTTAAGCTTTATTTTTAGGAGGGCTGCTCTTGCACTGTACTTGTCAAACTTGGTAAGTATTATGGGAAGGTAAATCACAAAGAATTTTAATTCCATAAATTTATGTATGTACGATTGTCATATAAAAGACAACAACTAATGATGCCACTTTACCAGCCAAAATTTATATTTCTGTTTTTTTTAAATAAAAATACCATGCTGAAGCAGATCATTGTTTTTGGATTTCTTGTTAACAGTTGCAGAAATTTATGGTTTCAGGCAACAGAAACTTTATTTCGAATGGGAGTTTCACGGGGAATAATAAATCCAATATCCAATGGTGAGGTAAGAATACATACGCTTGTTGTGTAAACCCCTGAAACTGCATATGCTAAGAGAAATTTTCACTGTACCATTTTGCCAGCTGGCCTGCATTTTACACTGAAATTGATTGTAGTGCAACAATCAAAACGTCTGTATCATGAAATTTTTTAACTATTGCATTGGCTATTTTGTTTGTATCTAAGAGAAAAGATTAATGGGGTTTCTGTGATAATTTTATCAATTTACAATAATTTATAAAAAAGTTTTAAAATGTGATTTTGTTTGGTTGACGAACATTCAGGCCCAGAATTCTGATAATTGTTTGTGGAAACTAACTATCAGTAATTGACTAAATTGAAAGTGACTATACCATAAGTTGGAGAATCACTGCTTTAGCTAAAGACTTTTTGATTCTGTTGTGTGATATGTTTTTGACAAACTGAATTGCAATCAAACATTAAACAAATATTTGTGTTTCCAGAAGTTTTATTTACCATCCATTAAAACTTTTTACTTTTAAATGCAGGTCCTTATATTTTGTTTGGCTAGTGCCGGTTTCATGAGTCTTTACAGGTAAAGTCGCTTTGTACATACTACATACCAATACTCAAATCTTTTTTGCTAATTAGTGCTTTTGTAATGTGTTTTGCATGACCAGGACTCCCATGGCTTTATCAGAAAGTTTTCACACACCTTTTGCATTTCTTGTTGGGAAGAGTGAAGCAAGTACACAGCAAATACCTTTGCATGAACCAAGGCGATTGTGGCGCAGGTGAAAATTTTAAAAGTTTCCAACAAAAGGAGTTTTTTATCTTGAATTTAAATGTTTTTTTTTGAGGAAATATAACTTTACATTATTTTGAATGTTGTTTGTGGTTTCAACATTTTGTAGATTGAAGGAACTCACACCAAAACATCCAACTTGCAAACATGCAGAGGGGTGTTTTTATTATGTTTTTCAGGTAATTCTAATAGTTTACAATTCTAACACAATTATTATTATGTTTTTAAAATGATATACAGATGAACTTATGTTGACCATTTATTGAAGTTTAGCCTTTTTTGTGCAGGGAGCATGCAATCAATTTGCTGTTGGTTATTTGATTGAACTGCTTTTAAACTGCTTGAAATTGTTTGGAAGATCTTCAAAGGCCAAATTTTCAAATCTTTTCAAAAGTTTTTCGCTTGCGTGTTTTCTTGGAGGATATTCTTTTTTATTCAGGGTTGGCAGAAATAAAATTCATTACGATGTAAACCTACCACAACCTTAACAAATTATATTGCAAATATTAATAGGCCTGCAACTGTATCTTGAGGTGGATTTTTAACAAAGACAATCGTGCAGTGTTTGGTGGTGTTTCTGGGGCGATTGCTGGTCTTGCATCATGGTTTCACAAAAGCACTTCAATATCTCTGTTTGCCTTGTTTAAACTTCTGGAGGTTTGCAAAAAGGATATTGGATTACTCATTAGAACCACTTTTATAGCCAGAAATTTCCCATTATATTCTGTAACTATGAATAACAACAGTTTCATTTACAGGAGCTTATGTTTAAAGCGGTTGCTCTGGGTTATCTGCCATACATTCCAAATATGGATACATACTTATATGCAGCATCACTATCTCTGATATTACATGTGGTAAGTCAGTTCGTTTCAAAAAATTTCTGATAGTATCAAGGATGTTTAAAACTGCCAGACTATAAGTTTTAATCTGAAAGTTTTATAGGGCATTGTCCAAGATATAGTAAATAAGATGAGATTCTATGTTTACTCATAGTCTTTATGTATATGAGTTGATTGAAGTAAAAGGTGTTCGACCCTAACACAACTTCTGCTCTTTAAGGCTTGTATTGAACCACACAACATGAGGCCTGGATATTGGATGTTCATAAGTAATGTCAGTGGTGGAAAGTAAGAATTAATTCCATTTTACATTTAACCAAAAAACTATTTTTTTTTATTTTTTGTAGGTTTCCAGGAATGTTTAGAATTATGCTTGACCAGTTTGGTACAACTGCCTCAAAACTTTACCCCAATTTTATTCCACCACTCGATCCAAAATATGTCACTTCACCTGATGTAGCAAAAGTTCTAATTGCAAGTGGAAAGTATACAAAAGACCAATTTAGGCTCTGATTGGTAATTGCTGTAAACTATGGACCAGTTACAGATCAAATAATGCCTTTACAGTTTTGAATGTTATTCCTGCTGTCCAGAATGAAAAATTTTATTTAACACCAGGAATGCCTCGTTAATTTGCAATTTCGCATTGAAACACTTATTTATTCAATTGAGCTTTGAAAGCATATTATGTCCCTTGAATTTTTTGTGATCTATGCAATTTAGGGGTCCGAAATAAACAAATGTTTACATGATCTACACAGTGTTTTGATGCTCAACAAATAGAACCAAATAAACACCAAAACAACACATTTCTTAACTTCTCGCTGCACACTTGTAGTCTCATTTTATTTGCGCTTGAGACAAAAGTTATGATCATGAAGAGAATGTCTGTTCATTGGTACCAGCAGCGCCTTGAACAAGCTTTACCAAGTCCTCTTGAATTTTGCGCTTTTTTGTTCCATTTACTTTTCTCATTTCAGATATTAAAATGTTAACAAATGTGTCTTCGGCAAGTGGAGCAGCACTTTCCTCGGCATTTTTTGGCTTACCTAATTCATCGAAAATAGAGTGTTGAAAAGTCCTTTCATAAGTAAAGAAACCACCACACTCTTACGTTTTCTCTTCCTTGGTCTTGAAGTTCGAAAGCTAGTACCTGTGGTACCAACTGCACAGTTATATTGTTTGGTGTCAGGTTTACTGGTTAGAACTGCGGTCTGCTGTTTGGTAGCTTGAACCACCTCATAATTGGTAATCATGTGGTCAGTTGGTGAAATGAAATTAGCATTTATTGATGATGAAAAATCATATTGGTCATTCTCATCTGCACTTAGTTCCACAGTTTCAAAATCTGCACAAGTTTTTGCAATGTTGCAAAATGTGAAAAGCAAATAGACCTATGATTAACACAAAAAAACTAGCACAAAAATCTGCATGGAGTTTAAGCATTCATTTATACAATTCATAACCAACCAAACTTTATTGACAAAACACCTTGAATTGCTAATTCTGTTGTTGTTGGTATCTCCTTCCGCCGAGGTTTTTCTGAACACATTCCTTCAAAAAGCATCAAAATATTTTTGATCACAAACAGAAAAAGCATGGTCTAGCCTTTACTATAATTACCCATTGTGGCGGCAATGTGCTGTTTAAAATTTGAACTGGATCCTATTATTCTTTTGCAACTTGGGCAATGAAAATGACCATGTGCGTGTTTGTCAACCTTTTCTCTACATCTTCTTTTACAGGGTAGACAGCAATCTAAATGTTGTAAAATTGGCGAAAAAGACCACACATAGAAGGTAGCACTTACAATTCTTTTGACTGTATATGAAACAAACAGACTGATTAAGGTGGGCAGAATACAGATGTGATTCCAATGGATCAGATTCAGAGCTTTGAAAGGAACACAAAGGACAGTCACTTTCGGGTGAAAATTGCTGGATGTATTCCTCGAATGTTTGGTCAACAAAGTATGTCAGCCCCTGATTCACTGCCCACTGTGGTTGCTCTTCATTCCACAACATGTCGAGATCATTTGATAAAACATTTTCTACAAAGTAAACTTTGAGCTTTGCTGTATACGTTGTTTGAACTGCATCCCTGGTCATTTAAGAAATCAAAACAGAATACCTTTACTCAATTCACATGAATAACCATAACTACTTGTAACATTGGTAATTGCAATCATGTACATGAGCATAAAGCCTTACCGTTGTTGGTGTCTGGCATTGGTTTATCCTTATTATTGACACAATCACCTGCAATCACAACAATTTGTTTTTATGCAATGAACTTGATTCTCTTGATTTGGCATTCTTTTAAGACTGATTTTTGTATTTTCTTATGCAATGTAATGTATTTATTCTAACAAGAGTTTGAGATATTTCTGAGTAAAAAATCTGACACATTAATTGTCTCAGTAAATTTGACTAATTATTTTCCTATTGCTATAATACCTTTGTACGCATTAACATGACTGCTAATAGTGATGCGATTTGTTGACATTTCATGACAAAATGGACAGTGGTAATGATTCCTTTTCCTTCT
Source organism: Ascidia mentula (assembly GCF_947561715.1). NCBI lineage: Eukaryota > Metazoa > Chordata > Ascidiacea > Phlebobranchia > Ascidiidae > Ascidia > Ascidia mentula. The sequence goes on along the minus strand of NC_138568.1, from coordinate 14,225,294 downwards.
TTCACCCAGACATTGCCCAAAACATGGAAGTAAAGACACTGAAAGACACAAAATCAATGCCTGTGGTAAAAAAATTACACTGGGTTATAGTTACCTTCCTGCAAAGCAAGACTAAAAAAGTAGCATTGTGAAAAATGTACAGCCAGGTGCTGGTTCATCGCTGGAAAGTTGTCTATTTTTGCACAGCATATTTTGCAAGTGAAATAATATTGGTCATTAGTATAAGGTTTCGCTTTCATGAAGTCTTCAAAGGTGTTTCCGATAAAACAGTTAAACACTCCCTCTATCCTGTTGAGATCTTCGTTTTCAAACTAAAACATATTGGAAAAAATACCCCAGTCAGTCAAATACACAAAAACATATTGTTTAGCAAAACATGGGTTTATGTAATAGTAGTACAACCCAGAAAAAGGCACTTGAAATTACTAGATCTGCAATTCGTTTAGTATAATGAAAACGACTTTGTTGGTGATGTATCAACAGAATAGAAAATGTTTAATTTTGTGCATAGCAGTTACATTAGAAGCATAAAAGCTTAAGGTAGCAAAATAAAACAACTATGCATCAACCACAATGACAATTTTCACAATATTACAAGAAGTTTTTACAAACCAGGCCTCTGAGTCCTTGTGCATTATAAACAAATTCTATAAAGCATACCTTTTTAACAACATGACCGGAATGGGCACTGATTTTTGGATAGTAAACAATGCATGCATATTCTTTTTCTAAACTTTCATCTCCTGTAGCAATAGCATGACGAATACCCATTCGTACTTTCTTGATTTGAGTTTTATTTTGAGAGTTCAACACCTGAACAGCAAAAATACAGAAGACGCCATAATGATTCCATGCATTAATTAATTTCCCTAAAAGTACAAGCAAATCTAGGAGTTTGCAGTTAGATCTAGCATGACTGAAGTATACATTGCAAATTTTCAAGTCATGATTTTTAAGTTTCCAAAAGTATATACTTTTCTTTAGCTATATATTTGTAAATTGAAATAACATACATTTGTAAGTTTACAATAATGTGCCATGTACTTCTAGAAAGGAAGCATTAATTTGGAAAATTCGATTTTGAACTTGCCTTAAATTGTGGAAACTTTATGACTTCTTTGATTGAAACTTTAGCTTTGCAATTTTTTTTCTTCGTTGGTTTTGTCCTTCTCGTTTTTGGTGGTGCCACCTAAACAGATTCAATAATGAAAATATATTTTTCCAACACTGCCAAAGAAAGACATTTAAAAGAAACCTACTCCAAATTTTTTGACTAATCGCTTGTCATTAAACACTTTATTACGGTCTCGTCCAAAATGACACTCATAATAGTTGGTTCTTAACAAAATGTATGGAGTCAATGTTGAATGATCCCATCTGATCAAACTCTTTGATGTGTCTGGTAAAGAGAACAGATACAAAAATTATCTTTCTGGGCATTGCAAAGATCTTAAAATTACCAAGCTGAAATATTCTATGTCACTACCATAAAGGCAACCACTGAGTTGTGCAATATGTTCAACGCAGTTCATGTTATAGCATAAATCATTTCCTCTGCTCTGGGCTACCTACTTTGCTTGTTTGGTCGTTTAAGATGTAAGAATATATGGGCATCCACCTTTAGTGACCAGATTTTGAATCACTGGTTGAGGTGTAAAAAAATTAGTGCACTTTTCCAGCATAGGCCCTAGCGATTACATTGTGAACCACTGGTTAAGAGCTTGTAGAATGAGTATTCACTTGTTTAGCTTGTGCCTTCATGATTAAGTTGTAGATCACTGGTCAAGGCAGATAAGAAAAAAAATGTGGGCGCTCTTATAGCGCTTGCCTGTGTGCTTGAGTTGTGAATTACTGGTCAAGGCAGACAAGATGACAACAAGAGAATATCAATACACCGTGTGCTGTAGTAAGTCTTAGAGATACTATGTATCTGAAAGGTCCTGTTACATCTGCACCAATGTTTCAACACTTGCGGATTCATTCCATGTCAAAACAAAAGACCACACAAAAGGGGTAATACAGGAATCAGAGGAGGCACGCTTTATAAGTTGCGTGAACGGCTTCAGAATAAAAAGGAACAAACACCAGACTACAACGCAGGCAGCCCAGGATTTGCTTAAACACACATGCATTGAACATAAAGTACAACTCAGTAGTTGCCTTTATAATGATGACATAGAATATTTCAGCTTGGTAATTATAAGATTTTCGCATATCAACATAGGCAACTAAATTGTGAAGTAGTGCAAAGGCAAAACAAAAACATTGTTGTTTAAGTGGGTGGTGGTTTTTTAAACATACCAAATGAAGTCTTAGCAAATCGTATGTACTTGGTTGATGTTTCTTTTTCATATTGTCTCACAGTATTTCGTGCTTCTTCATACGTTGAATAAAACTATAAACAAAGCATTCAAAGAAACAAACAACAGTCAACTACCTAGCTTGTACCTTTGGATATTTTGTTTCTTGTGAAAGTTCATCATCATCATCTTGCGAACTCTGCAAAAATTAAAAAATTATGACTATCTTATTTTACATATTAATATAAAAAACAAACCACTGCTTTGGAACTTTGGTTTACTTCTTTTGAAATTTTTATGCTGTATGCCAGCTCCATACTAAGGTTTTGGCTCTCCTGTGCAACTAACTGTTTTATGCACTTGTTTACATCCTTACGTCTGTATTGTTTTGTCATCTTAAAAAAAAACAGTTCATTAAATTTTTGCAATATTTTTCGTAGATACTGTCTTATAAGCTTAAGCAGAATAACATACACAAGCTTTGTATTTCACAAACTACATCTGGTATTAGAAGCATCATCTTACCTGGTAAGTTGGAAAGTTGACCAACTTATTCATAGAAATAACATATCTAATTTTTTTGTCCTCATAACTTTGCCAAGGGGTCTCTTGTTGCTCATTTCCAGCAATCAAATAAGGAACGTTTGTTTCGTTATTCCAAAATATGCGACTTTTGTAACAGTCTGCAATGATAATTTACAAAGCAATTAAAAAGTGCTTGTTTTGGGCTTTCAAAACACAAAATAAGTATAAATTGATCACATACCAAAATTTTTTTGAACTGGTGGATTGAAGTTCACACAAAATGCAGTTTGAAATTGCTCAACACATTCTTTTGCTTCTTCCACAGTTTTAAACCACTAAAAAGGACCATAGGAATTAAAAGAAAATGTATTGGGGATGTATCATATACATACCTTTTCAATTGTGTTTGATGATTTAAAGTCAAACTCACGACTAAAAACATAAAAGAAAATTTGTAACATTTAGGTAGGATGTGTTATGTATATTAAACATCACAACTTGAATTGCACAAGCAAAAAATGAAGAAACGCTTAAAAGTGTTATTCTTACCAATATGTGTGGTCACCATAGAGCTCCATCAACTTACGTTAACCCTTTCAGAGCGGAAAATACTGTAAATTAGAACCAAACGTTTTTCTAAATGCTGTCTCAGGGAAACCTCTTCATTCCCTCATCGATTCATGCAGCGGCCGCTACCCTTGTACGTCTTGGACTGTATGCAACCATGCATGTCGTTGCCGCGTATTTATTACTACAGTGGTATCATCATAGTATCATCATAGTGTACTCTTACATCATAGTATATTCTTTGCATTATGGTGGGATGCCTAACTATATGTTGGTCTTCTGCGGTTTTGGTTATTTTTGTTCATGTTTATTGCACATGCTGCATTACCTGAAATGTAGCATGTATTTCGTGTTGCGTCACAATCGAGATTTTTTTTGATCAACGAAATGTTAATTGGAATCAATAATTCTGAAATGCAGTTCTAACTACATTGTATTGAACCATATTTTTCTGAATATGTACTGTAATTGAACTCTCAGTTATCTATGGTTGCACCATACTTTTAGTATTCTATGCATAAATGCTTTGGCCTTGGTTTATTGTGTTGACTGCTTACAAATAGTTACGCTTTACTGCGTTTGCCGGTGTTGCTTGGTTGGTCAAGGCAGAAAACAGTTACTAATGTCTTTGGCAATGGCAATAGTTTTTGTCAACTAACATCCCTCTGGTTGTTTTAACACAGTTGGTAAACAAAACAATAGCCTATACCAGAATTAAAACTCCGTCACAGTCGTCGTTGTAAAGACCACTCATATTTGACGAAAAATTGTCACAGTTAATAAGCTTTATTAAGACAGCAACAGCATGTGTATTTGCATTCATGAATCATACAAACAAACCAAAATTAATTAAAAAAATTGAATTATAACAGGCTACCCTCACAGGAATTTAACTGCTTTCTCTCGCTGGTTAGGAATAAAAACTTTCACCTAAATTTGAATATGTTAGTAAAGACAGCACCCTGTGCCAGTGCTAGGTTTATTTACTTCTGGTCCTAATTTAAACTGTTTCATAAAATATGGCTTAGACCGGGGAAAGGTTTTTAATTCACACAGTTTCTTTGCCTATGAGGTGAAACAAATGCATGTTAAGAAAATAGCTTGCATGTAAGTTTTAATTTATTATAGTTAGACAACATATAGGGATGCAAAGCTTGCAGTTACTACATTTGTATGTTTTTGTTTTATAAAATTGGTACAAAACAGAACACCATAAGCTCACAAAATAACTAAGACATATCAGTGACAAAGATATGTGCAAGTGACAATTTTCTGCAAGAAATAACTCACGATGCATATGACAGTTTTAGAAGTAGATACAACCACCCAGTCTGATGAGCATACCTATTGGTAAGTCCCAGATTTCACATGCTATTAATTCAAATTTTGTGTACTCAAACTTGGTTGTTATGTTGTTTTTCTAGTGCTAAAGATACAAGTCCTTCCCTTGACTTTGATTTCACAGCAACAAACTGTGCAGAAAAGGTGTGTAAGGAATTAGATATTTTTTTTGCTTAACCTACAGTTTTGTCGCTTAATTGTGTTTGTTTGCAACATTGACATTTAAAATTAGTGCCAAATAATACATATGTTTTGCAATTTTAATTTGTGTTTTTTGAACTTTCGCAAATTTTTGTTACAAATGTTCTTCAAAAAGTGTGAGTTTTGTCTATTGCATATTATTGACTGATAAATTATCTCTCTGTCCAAAATGCAAAATGATGTTTTTTGTGCTTTTAAGTTGTTTGGATTCTGGGAAATATAGAAACTTTAATTATATTTTCCAGTGGTTCACATCTGTTGAAGAAGCCAGAAAATCAATTGAACGCTTTAAATGTACCCTTTCTCTGACATTTCAGACACCAACAGTTAAATTATTAGGTAAATGCGTAAAAATTTAACTTTTTTTTGCATCTTTTATCACAATCATTACACACTAGTAACTGAAGACTTTTTTATGAAGTTTTATGATAAAATATATGGTAATGCAGAGCTTTCTTGTTTGACAAAAAAAGAACATCCAATGTTTAATGTATATTCCAACTTGGCCTAAAGTTGTCTATTCGGGCTGTTATGAATAATTTTATACAATATCCATGCACAAAAGTATGTCTTATGCCAGATGCAGGTTTTGCCGCTTTGAACAAATTCGTACGTGAACACCTTTTTAAAGTAATAAAGCCAATATTTTGATTAGTTTTAGGTGAACTGGTTTATAAACATGCATATTTTTGTTCTAGTTTGCATACTTTTTTTCAACAGATGATTTGACCAAAAAAGTTCAAACAGAAGCATCAACCAGGATCCCTCATTTAGTTATTAAATGCGAGAAACTGAAATCGGCTTGGACAATAGAAGATTCATCCAGTTGTGAAATAATCAAGCTAGCACAGTTTACAGTATCCTTACAGGAGATTTTGAGGTTTCCTTCATTAAAGGTATTTCATGTGTTTTTTGTAACTAGGCTGACTTTAGGCAATGAATTTTGTTTTACTACATGTTATGGTATACCAAAACCTCTTTTCCAGAGCTCCACACACTATGGTCATGACAAGGCGAGTATTTTGATCAAGAAAGAAATCGCAAACCCAAGTGGTAAATTGTCTGCAGACAAAGCATTTTGTGTAAAAATTCGCAAAGAGGAATTTTCACCCCAGAAAGTGACCCAAGAGGTTGTATTGAGTTTACTGTTATTCAAACTAATTTTAAAATGTAAAATTTAAACGCAGAATCAATCCACAGTGACAAGTGAAGCACAGTGCAGTGTGAGAAAAAAAACTAACGGGCAGGTAAGAAATGTCAAAATTTGCGCTGTCCACTTAATTTGTAAAAGTAAAATATTTTAAGGCTTTTTCCTCGTTGTCAGAAGGGTTAAAAGCAGTGGAACAGTTTGAAGTTAATACAGCAACCAAATTTATTCATCGCAAAAAAGACACATTCAGTATGAACAGTTTTGTTACAATAAAATTTAAACTTGTTGAATATATGTGTTGATTGTTGTATTGTGCTGTTTATTGATGTAACTGTTTTATTTTAATTGCAAAAATATCTGGCATTAATGCAGATGGCTGTGATGCCTAATTAATTTGCTGAAATCAAGATCTTGTTCTTTGTTGCGCTTCAACTTATTCAAGTGCAAAGCTTAAGCTCCATGCTTTGCATTTCAGAGAATCCAAACAGACGAATATGGTGGGAAAAATGGAAACAAATTCCGTACACCATACTTTCAAGTACAGTGTTAGAATGTCAGCATGCCAAAGACCGCAATAAATCAACCAATGAGCAGCGTGCAAAAAAGGGGGTAATGATTATTTTATTATTTTGGTGAATTCTGTTTATAGTGAATGTTTGTAGGGAAACGTAAGAAGGCGGAGAATGCGCATTGCTGAAACAAAGAAAAAAGATTGCAAAGCATGCATTAATCTATCAGAAATAGAAACATTTCCACAATTTGAGGTGAGCTAGTTTGAAAACAACTATTGTTTTTTTGATGGCAATGATTTTGTTTTATGTTAGGTAATAAGGAACAGTAAAACAATGACATGCAAAGTGAGCGAAGTGATTCGAAGTCTTCTAGCTGCAAATGACGATAAACTTGTAAAGAAGGTTGTTTGTCTTGTTGAATTTCCCACTAAGGAGGACCACTCAGGGCATGCCATATTAAGGGTATGACTTTCTTTCAACTTTCATAAGGCAATTTTAAAAGGCCTACATTCTAGCATTTTGTGGTTAAATTACTCCCAAGCCTACAAGGACTGAAAGTGCGACATAGAAAAGTGATATGATTTAAATTTGGTTTGTACAAAATATGGCACCTGTCATTTCTGTGTTTCAGTACGAAAATGAAGATATAAATAAAGTCAAGGGATTTTTTACTGGTTTTATCGGAAGCACATTCGAAGACTTCCTTGCTTCTTCACCCTACGAAAAAAGTGGAAATAACTTTTCATGCAAAGTTTGCTTTACTTTGACACAAGACATTGAGTCAATGAATGAACACTTGTCTGTTCATTACAAGAAATGCAACTTTGTACAACTTGGTGTGCAGAAAGGTATAAGCAGAAAATGTGAATGAATAAAATACATATTTTATGTTTAATAGATCCATTGCTATCACTTTGTAAGTGCTGCATAATCACCACCAGTGATCTGTTTCAGTTGCAATTATTCCTTGTACTCAAAAATGTGACGAACATGTTAAATTATATAAAAGCCACCATTACCACTGTCCATTCTGCAATTTTGTATTTGGAAACAGATATATCATGAAACAACATGTCAAAAAATATGCTGGTATGTAGTTTTTACTTTTTTACAGCCTTCCCATATTACAGTGTATTTGCAAAAATAAAAATGTTGTTTTTTTCTAGCCATGGGTGAATGTGTAAACCAAACTCCAGAGATCCATCAAGGTTTGTAGTGTCTTTACTAAATAGCACTTCTTAATTTCTTTGTGTGACTTAAACATTGTGGAGGAAGTAACATAAATCGAGTATTTTTATTCCCAATTATCTAAACAAAATCACTTGTTAACATTTTGCTAAACATCTACTTTATTTATTTAGATCAAAGTCGTGCAATAAAAAAGTATAAAGGTAAGAGTAGCTTGGTTTTGTTTGAAATGAAGACAAAAAGACTGAGTTTTTCGTTGATGTACGGAGTTTACCAAAATTGGAGAAGGTTGCTTGTGGTTTCAACAAGTTTTCTGGCAATGTGATGTTATGATAATCCATGTTTTTTAGCCTCCAAAAAAAAGACAAAAAACCAGTCAGTGGACGAAGAGCAGTTGTGTTGGAAAATAGATGCAAAACTTACTTATTTTGTTGACAAAACTTTTGAGGAATATATCCAGATGTTTTCTCCGGATAGCGACTGCCCACTGTGTTCATTTGAAAGTTCATCCCCACTTGCATTAGAACAACATCTTTACATTATTCACCTAAACCATTCTGTTTGTTTCATTTTCGATCAAAGCAACTGTAAGAAAATTGTTCATTTTTTGTGTTGTCACTTGGTTCATTTGGTAAATTACATTTAAATCTTTTTTTGGCATAGATTGCTGTTTACCTTGCAAAAGAAACTGTCTCGGTGGTGATGATACAACGCCTGAAGGTGGACATTATCATTGTCCTTGTTGTGAGGAAGTTATACAGAGAAGTTCGGCCTTTGAGGAACACATCAACACCACTATGGGTTTGTTATTACCTGAATATTACTTGTGTTTATTTTTTGGTTGCTTACACATCAAACCTTGGTTTTCAGGTTCGTGTTCAAAGGCTCCATTAGAAAATAAAACCACCGACTCGAGTTTAGGCGTCCGAGGTGAGCATTTACTTTATTGTGATTTATAAATAGAAATAGTGTAAAATATCGCGTGTGCGCGTATTTTATGCTAATACATTTGGATCATGAGGTTTACTGACATGGCTGACAAACATTAGCAACCATTTTGGATCAATCATATTTTACCTAACGTGATCTGAAAAACAAGCTCCCGGCGAGGTTTAAACTCGCAACCCCGGGCTCCACCGACTAACCAGCGGGAGCTCAGCGTTGGGTCTAAGATATTGTGGTCAAGATACACTGGTGCGCAAGTGCACAACTTGCCAGGCGACCGCATTTGTTTTTCACCTAATACTCACGATCATTTAAAAAAAAAAACTGTAATAGCACTCTTGCTATAAAGGAAATAAATCAGATGCCAAGTTTTTGTTCCCCATAAGACAGTTGCAAGTTTCCTAAACTACGATTAGTAATTTTTTAATAAACATATACACTTTTTTACATTTTATTTGCAGACGATGATAAAAATGAAAGCAGTATTGTGTATGACGATGTAGTCAACGGGGATAATGGTGAGGTTATTGGTCATGTCACTTTTGTAAAGTAAATTAAATTTGTGCACCAACATATATTCCAGACTCAAATGAAGAGGAAATTTCACAGACATGTATGGACGTCGACCCATTTTCGGACGAAACATTTTTCAAAACTCTATTTTTGGAGATGCAAAATTTCACTGGCTCAAAAAAACGCAAAATTCAAGCAGAACTTTTGCAGGTTGTTCAAAGTGCAAACAATCTGTGAAAATATACGGTGATCATGTATGACGTGATCAGTTGAACGAACACTATGATCAATTGGAATTTGACAATTGTTTCGACATTTTTTTTTCGCGTGTTGTTTTGAACGTTTTTTCCACGTTGACGATGTTGAATATTCCCTTTAAAACCACGTGTTGTTTAGTAGTTACAAATTTTATTGGATACCGTTTGTTGCATAGGACGTGACCCAGGAGGGGCTTAAAGTGCATATGACACGGCCATGACAACTTTGCGCTAAAATAAAGGTACATCTACAACAAACATATATCCAAAGTTTTAAGGTTGTACGTCAACTAAAAAATGTAGAAAACTGCACGAAAAGTAACGGCGACCAAAAATCGTAAACCTTTTGCGCCGAGGAGAAAAGGATATCACACAAGGCGCTTGCGTCGAAAAATGCATTGTTTAGATAGGAAAAGGTGCCTTTTTTGCAGATATCGAATAGTTTCAAACATAGGAGAATCCACATATTACGTTACCTTAAAGGTCAGGACAGGGTTTTGCATCACACAAAAATATGTCATAGTGACGTCACAAATCAAAGGCTTATTTGTCCCTAATTAATGGAAGACCATAGGGTATAGCAGAAACGACATAACTCTGTACTTCGATAAGACGGGAATGGTGCGTTTCTTTGCTAAGTGACATCACATGACGCCATTTTGGATGTGATGTCATAATTTTTACCTCCCCTTTGTGTTGACTTTAATTTGATGATTCCAACATCTATATAGCGAAAAATACAATAGTGGTTGATTGTGGCAAATTAAATAAATCATTTATGACGCGAACTCGTAGGCAACGCTACTGTCGGGCAAAAAGTGGTATTATGACAGAATAACAGTGTTGCATAATCAGCTAATTTGGTCGGCCAAAATTAAATTAACCTACTTCTATCTTTTGCTGTGAGTGGACAAAACAACAATGCTAAATCAACGGTTTGTCTCTGTCGTGTTTTACAAAAGTTCATGTATCACGTTAGCGATCATAAATGCTGTAATAACAAGAACACCCTGTCCCAGTAACTGTTTTATTACTACACAACTAAATAAGACATAATAGGTCGAACAGCGGCCATCTGTCTTCAGCTTTAATTAACATCAAAATCCGTTTATTGCACTTGTTCACCTTTTGTCCCCTGTTTAATGCAATATTATGCTTAAACCAGTTTTACAATGTTTTCCATTCCGACGCATAAGGCTTGCTGCCAGCGCTCGCTCACGACTAAAGCGCCTTCTATGACGTCACGCAATAATATCTCGCTTTCGCACGATTTCGTTCGCAGCGGCAAAAGTGCGACTTTGATCAGTTGTATATCAGAAACCAGTCGTCGTATCAAGCTACTTTTTTCGCCAAAAATCTTATGAACATCTCTTAGTTTGATTGTTAACATGTTTTATTTTTACGTGTCATATGCACTTTAAGGGTTACCCCTCAATGTCAAACCTTGAAAAAGCGGAACGAAACCAGCGAACTAGTCAGAATTGTTCAATAAAACGTTCGTTGTCAAAACTTTGTCAATAACGCGAAATCGAATATCAATTGGGTAGAGATCGCAAGCAAGGGTTACGACAAACCAGTGAGGTGGAAACAGGTTTGCTTTTGTGTCAGCAAGATATAATTGCGCAATAAACTGCCCGACTTTACACCGATATTTAATTCGTACTTACTTCATGTAGACTTACTTCACTTACCAGGCATAACGTTTTTGCGCATATAAAACATATCAAACTACGAGAGCTGCAGACAGGGTGTATACACGCACTGTTTCGACCTGTAAGGTCTCATCAGTGCAGACAGGGTGCAGCTCTCATTGATTATTATGGCTCTTTTGCGCATATAATATGATTTGGGTGAAAGCCGAGCCGATAGCGCTATTGGGTCCCAAACAGTTGTTTTGGCCATAGTGCGCTCCACGTGGTTCGTCTGTGTTGATTGGTACCCAACATATCGACGATTGACCGAAAGGTACCACAAAGTGGAAATTTGTGTGCCTGCTAGTCTACCAGCTAGCACAGTGCCACATCAACAGCTGCACTGATGAGACCTTACAGGTCGAAACAGTGCGTGTATACACCCTGTCTGCAGCTCTCATTGATTATTATGGCTCTTTTGCGCATATAATATCAAACTACGGTATTGGTGGTGACATGCCTCAGCAAGCCTACCATGAAAGTTAATGATTAAAAATAATAGACCTAGCCCAACAATAAGGGTAAGCGTTGCACTTGAATTCCAGCGACTCCAACATAGAAATCGTTGCGTCAGTAGTTTTGGGTGAAGGGTTTGATAAACGTATTTATAAAGGTTTCAACTTTTTCAGATTCCGTGGGAAATAGATATTTAACTAATGTAAGAAGGGGTTGATAGAAGGAAGGTAATGATGTGTAAGGCAGGTTATCACGTATTCTCAAAATATAAAGTTATATTCATCAAGAGAAAGGGCGGGGGTTGTGGATGTGTCCAGTATGTATGTAAGTTAGTAGTTTTTGATAGAATAGAGACAAAATAGGCGAACAAGGCAAGATAGAAGCAACTCTCTACTTTGGATTAGGTGATTATTGGAATTGTATCGTCTGGGTTTTCTGGAACACAACCAGCACCACAAATTCAAGGTGGGAAGGTGGATAAATTGTTTCATAACGTTGCATACGATAACTCTATTGCGGGTACCGTACAGCCTACTGGAACCTCTTACGCCGCCGTTGCCGCCACCAATGTCGAATCCGCGGAAGATGGCCTTTCGCGTTGCGTCCTTGCCGGTGGCGGCAAACAAAGCCAGGCTTCGATTGGTTAAAGCGTGGATAAGAAGGCGGCGCGAAAGTATATGAAGCCGTCCGAACGGCCGGTGGGCATCATTCGTTTACTTAAGAAGTACTGACGAGACCGTGTCTCGAAGAAGGAAAAGAGAAGACTTGGCAGCAAACGAATATACAGTGCACGAAGATAATTCTTGAAGATTTCTTCAGTAAAGGGCACCTGAAGAGACTTCGGAAGACCTCTTGTCGATTGGCGGCCCTTGTTAGGGCTACAGCATTTTTCCATGACCGAGGCTCAAACTATTCAACCCCGTAGCTATGCAGCAGCAGCATCGACGTCGTCGGCTCCACCTCTGGCAGTACAACAAACGGGAGGAGGAGCCGGCGGCGGCCCCCCTTTTGGTGTCGACCGGACGGGTAAGGTTGACGCACGATTCAATCCTGGTCTCAAGCGAAACGAAATCTACAAGGTACTGGACGATATGAAGTTCTCCATGGATTGGCTCAAAGGCTTCATTCAATACCCTCAAGGGAAGGTAACTTTCTTTACGAACAACGCAACCTGCGCTAAACACTTTGCAGTTGAACTGAACAATACGGGGAGAGCCGTATATACGGAGCCATATTCTGAAGACTTGGAAAGACTCGTCGTATCGTACGTGCCACCTTGGATGACGCAACAAACACTGATGACGTATCTGAGGAAGTTCGCCCCCGTCACAAAAAACTGGCACATCTTGGACAACCGCCGCAAGGAGCAGGGAAAACGAGCCTTTATGGTGAAGACCTCAACAATAAAGACCCATCCAATTGGCCGCGAGGTATGGCTTGAAGGCGTAAAACTGTCTTTCTATTACCCCAGCCAAGCACCGCACTGCAACTATTGCCGAGAAATGGGTCACTTTTTACTAAAGATTACCTTTTCCGAGGTATACTCTGTTCTACGAGTCGTTTCTGTTTATTAATATTCTGGTTGGCGAAGGACAGTGATCAAAGGACTTTACCATATTATTTGGAACTCCTTTCGAGACGAGAATTGCTAACCGTTATATGAAAGTGCAGAGGAGGCTTGAGGTCACTTGTTTAGTTAGCCCGGCCCTTTTTAGGGCTACTATATTGCTTTGTAGTAGCGGTGAGCGGCAAGTGGCCAGCGTGTGTTTTGTTTATTTGACACACAATTTTGTTGCGAGATGGATTTTGCCAGAGCTGTAGCCGGGCCAAGTGTGGCGGCTCTTTCTGTGCCAGGAACTGATCCGTTCGATACAGACGAGAATCTTGAAGTGGACGCCCGCTTTAATCCGGGCCTGAAACGTCCAGAAATACACCTACTATTGCGCCAATTGAATGTTCGCTGGCGAAATACCCTAGAAGGTATTTTTCAATTCCCTAATGGCAGAGTCAAATTTTTTTGCCCGACTATGGAGAAAGCCCGAAGTTTAGCCATGACGTTAAGAGCAAGTGGCAAACCGGTTTACGCAACCGCGCACTGCGAGGACGAGGAACGGGTTTTTTTAACGAGGGTCCCCCCGCGCGCCACGATGCAATCTCTACTTGCATATTTTTCGAAATACGCCCCGACACTTCGCGGATGGAAGCTTTTTGATGACTTCGGTCTATATGGAGGCAGACGAGTTATTGTCATGAAGGCCTCAGTGTTAAGGGAGAATCCGATTCCCGAGCGTCTACGCCTCGGTAGAACATTTGTTGAAATTAAATATAACGGTCAGCCCAGAAAATGTGAATTTTGCGCTGAAATGGGCCACACGAAAGGCGATTGCCCCAGCTTCGCGAAGCACGTAGAAGACCGTAAACGGGCCGCAGCTGCAAAAGGTGGCAACACCGACGATAACGCGCAGAACGTACAAGCCGACGCGGCCCCCCCCCACGGAAAGCAAAGATAAGAAGGCGCCAGAGGCGAAAGCGCACGACGCCACAACGTCAAGTCTGGCGGGTGATGTTGCCCCAGACCCCATCGAAAAAGTATCAGCTGAAGTCGTGCCACCTGTGCACCTGCATGTGCCAGACACGGCAATTGATAACATTAAGTCAGGTGTTAATTGTAAGGTGACAGCTGATATCGCTGACGCCCCTCCGTCAACTGTGGTGACTGACGTCACACCTGGTCAATACAAAGAAGTGACCGCTGAAGTCGGTGACTCGACTGTGACGGATGACGTCACCAAAAGCGGCAAGAAGCCATCAGAGGCGCAACCCTCTAGCGCTACAACGGTGCAAGGCCAACTGAAGACACCAGAGGCGGTGCTTCACAGCTTGCCGAAGCCAGTGTTGGCTAACACCGCCCCAACCCAAACCAACAGCGTGCAACCACCTCCATCAGCAACATCCACCCCCAAGTCAAACCCCAACGAAGGATTCACGGAAGCTCGCTCCCGCAAACGGAAGAAGAGCCCAACCACCCCAAAGTCGAAGAAGACACCCTGCTGCAGTACAGCATACACAACAGGCGAGAGTATTAAATGCCTTTGTAACAACTTGCACCTTAAGTGCAGATGTGGTAATTGGGCCTCAGAAGAGGCTTACCTCAGCCCTTCACGCTGTTTAAACATCAAATGTCAGCGACTTTTAATAGCGTGTACTTGTGGATCATGCTACAACCTTGCGCCGGGAGAGAAATTAGTGTGTAACTGTAAAGCAGTGATACCAGATGATTTTAATGCATCGTGTTTTTAAACAACCACAACCCCATTAATTTTGTCCCGTTTTTGTTTACTTTCTGTTGCACCCACTTTATTTTTTTTTTGTTTTCTTGTGTTAATTTTATAATGGCGTCGTATTTAAAGATATGTACCCTTAATGTTAACGGCCTTGGCCAAGCCCCCAAGAGAAAAGCCCTGTTCCGGTACCTTTCCTCTTTAAACTTTGACATTTTTTGCCTTCAAGAAACTCATTCTACCCCCCAAACCGAATCCCTGTGGAAGTCCGAATGGACTTCTGGCCCCATCCTCTTAAACTCGACACCTCTAAAAGGCCCAGCCTGCGGGGGTGTCGCAGTTCTTCTAAACTCCTACAATCTTCGAATTTTTAACTCCGTTTCTGACTCTGACGGTCGCATCATTGCGGCCGACATTTCAACCCTGACCCACACCTTTCACTTAGTTAATATATACGCACCCTCTGGCACAAATCACTACATACTCAATAATAAATTCTTCGATTCTCTCTACCCCTACATTTCTTCTACCCATCCCATTGACTTTAACTGTGTAACTGACCCTACCTTGGACAAACAACCCCCAGTACCCAATCGACAGCCCAGCTACAACCTTATAAAATTATTAACAACTTTTAACCTACAGGATTCATTTCGGCTGCTTCACCCAAACCTCCGCCAATTTTCCCGTCGTGCCCTTAATACACAGTCCAGAATTGAGAATTTATCTTTCCTCTTCGTTAATTCCCAACAAACATTTATTCATCCCATGCCCTTTTTCGGATCATGATTCAGTTTCGGTTTCCGTCAACCTTATCTCTGCCCCACCCAGGGGACGAGGTACCTGGAAGAACAACACTAAAACCCTTAACAACCCTCTTTTTCGCCTCGAGTTTCACCGCTATTACCCTCTTTGGCAAACTCTCGCTCCTTTCCACTCTAACCCCATGGACTTTTGGATAACTCTTAAATTTAAATTTAAATTATTGATAAAATCCCACTCCAAACGCCTGGCTCAAGAATCCCGCGACCAAACCTACACCTTACAGCAACAACTCGACACCGCCCGTCAAATTCTCAACGACAATCCCTCTCCCGATAACTTCCGTATTTTCCAATCTATCAAAAAAAACCTAAACTCTCTTTACCTTTCTTAATCCCGTTCTTTAATTCTAAAATCTCTTTCCTCCGACACCCACTTTAAGAATATAACTGATAAACTCCTTTACTCCCAATTGCTCCCCTCACGCCTTCACAGTCCTATACTAGAACTTCAAGACACTCATGGTCTCCCTCTTTCTACACCCAAGGAACTTCTTTCCCACACCCGGCAATTCTTTGAAACTCTTTATTCCGATCAACACCTTCCATTACCCGACCCTTCTAATTTATTTGTTAAAACCCCTTTAAAAGTAATACCAGATCAATTCCTTACAACCTTATCGAATCCCATCACACTGCACGAAGTAAGAAAAACACTTTCCCTTTTTCCTTCAGGCAAAACCCCCGGCCCCGACGGTCTCAGCAGCGAGTTTTACTCGCTGTACTGGGACCTCATCGGGGCCGACCTCACCCAAGCTCTCAACTACGCATATTTCAATTCCTACACCCCAACAGAATTTAACCTTGGCCATCTTACCCTAATTTTCAAGAAAAATGACCCCACTCTCCTTAATAATTATAGACCCATTTCTCTGTTAAATACTGATCTTAAAATTCTCCACAAACTTTTGAACCTAAGACTCAAACCCTTTATTCCCAAAATTCTTTCTTCAAACCAATTCACTACCCCCGGCTCATCCACATCCGACGCAACTTCACTCTTACGCGATCTTCACCACCACGCATCCTCCATCAATTCGGACACTTTCTTCATTTCCCTAGATTTTCAAAAAGCCTTCGATTCTGTTTCATTCTCCTGGCTACTTCTTCAGTTAAATCTTAAACGCTTTCCCACTTGCTTTACTAATTACCTTTCTGCCCTTCACTCTAGCGCCAACTCCCGGGCCTTCGTAAACGGCTTTGCCACAACGGACTTTCCGATCAGGAGAGGTATCAGACAAGGTGACCCCCTTAGTCTGAACCTCTTCCTGATTGCCCTAGATCCGCTTCTCGTTGCCCTTCAAAACAACCCTGCTATCACTTCAACCCCGGTGCCATGCCGCAACACACCCAAGGCAATCGCTTACGCCGATGACGTCACCCTAGTGGTGGCTCATCGGCACTCCCTCACCAAAGCCCTCGGTCTCATTGACAAATTTGCTAAATTTTCTGGTTTAAAACTCAACCCCACCAAAACCGAAGCGATTGCCATCCTTCGACCTCCCCTTGACGACCCAACCTTGTGTAATATAAAGTGGAACCCTAAATCGATAAGCCCGTTAAATACCCCAATAGGCGCACCATCAGACATCACCGCGACATGGCACAAAGCAATCACCTCTTTACAATCCCGCGCCAGATCTATGAGCAACCCTTTTCTTACTTTTGACTCTAAATGCATCCTCTCAAAAACTATACTTTTACCCCAAATTTCATACCTTGCTAAAACTTACCCCTTACCACCCCAGCAACGAGAACGGATCGACGGCATTGTGGTAAAGTTTGTCGTCGGCCCAAATAATCCAACCTTGTCAATTAACATCCTGGCAGCCCGTCGTAACCATGGTGGTTACGGCGCGGCAAACATTCCCCTCTACGCTGACCTATCACTTCTCTATTCTATCAAACAATATTACAATCACCGCCTTTTGGATTCCCCAACTACTCCGCAACTTTCCTTCATAGAATATAATCTTGGACTCCCCCTCAGCAAACTTTTCAACCTTCGTACTAGGAATTACCTACCACACGCAACAACACCTTCTCCCCACTATCTATATATTCTAAACCTCCTCAAATCTTTAAACCTTACCGAAACTGAACTCATGACCCATAAACTAAAGCCCCTCTATCACCGTATCGTGGACGAATCCACCACACCCCATCATTTCAACGACTGGTCCCAAATCCACCACCCTATCTTCCCCAACTACCTTAAAACTTTTAATTATCGCCTTACCCTTAAAATTCTTCCGCTAAAATGCCAACGAACCTATCTTGCCCTGGATCAAGAACCCCACTGCTACCTTTGTAATTCCTCATTAGAAACTTTCTCTCACCTTTTTCACAACTGTCGCTCCATTCAACCTCTTCTCACCCAAATTAAAAATATTTTCCGAACTTTAACTAACTCAAACTCTTCTCTATTTGATACACCTTTACACATCGTCTTTCCACAACTTCATAACACAACACCATACACAAAAACATTAGCAGCATTCCTTAACACCTCACTTACACACACTATTTGGAAAACACGGAACAGAATTAAACACGACATACGACCCATCAACGACATTTCCCGGCATTTGGTATCATCCTTCAAAACCTCTGTACACTTTAAGCTAGCTATCCAACGGAACACGGGCAACCCTTTTCTCGAGGAAGTCTTGGCTGATGTTGTTAACGCCATACCCAACCAATGAATCGCAAAAACCGTGCTCTACCGCCCTCTCCCGGATGACACCCCAAAATTACACCTCCCTGTTCTTTTGTATTGTATATTGTAAATTGTAACTACATGAAAACTACTCTCCCGGCAAAATGGACAAAATCTCGCCTCAGCGCCCACTTGCGGACCTTATTGTAAGAGCCATTTGACCACCTTGTGTCAGTACCCGTCAACTTTTTTGTGTACCCGTATTTCTTTACTACGTACATGCACTCGTTGTGTTGTTGTTTATTTTTTGTTAACGTTCGTTAACGATATTTCTTTATTACACACCTGTACTTGTTGTTTCTATCGCCTGTTAATGTTAATGCTCGACATTGCTTTATCACGTACCTGAAACTTTTTTGTTACTGTTGTATTTTTTCGATATCGTCCGATATTCGTGGGGACTATTGGTGCCTCGAATAAAATAATCGCCGCCGTTGCCGCCACCAATGTCGAATCCGCGGAAGATGGCCTTTCGCGTTGCGTCCTTGCCGGTGGCGGCAAACAAAGCCAGGCGTCGATTGGTTAAAGCGTGGATAAGAAGGCGGCGCGAAAGTATATGAAGCCGTCCGAACGGCCGGTGGGCATCATTCGTTTACTTAAGAAGTACTGACGAGACCGTCTCGAAGAAGGAAAAGAGAAGACTTGGCAGCAAACGAATATACAGTGCACGAAGATAATTCTTGAAGATTTCTTCAGTAAAGGGCACCTGAAGAGACTTCGGAAGACCTCTTGTCGATTGGCGGCCCTTGTTAGGGCTACAGCATTTTTCCATGACCGAGGCTCAAACTATTCAACCCCGTAGCTATGCAGCAGCAGCATCGACGTCGTCGGCTCCACCTCTGGCAGTACAACAAACGGGAGGAGGAGCCGGCGGCGGCCCCCCTTTTGGTGTCGACCGGACGGGTAAGGTTGACGCACGATTCAATCCTGGTCTCAAGCGAAACGAAATCTACAAGGTACTGGACAATATGAAGTTCTCCATGGATTGGCTCAAAGGCTTCATTCAATACCCTCAAGGGAAGGTAACTTTCTTTACGAACAACGCAACCTGCGCTAAACACTTTGCAGTTGAACTGAACAATACGGGGAGAGCCGTATATACGGAGCCATATTCTGAAGACTTGGAAAGACTCGTCGTATCGTACGTGCCACCTTGGATGACGCAACAAACACTGATGACGTATCTGAGGAAGTTCGCCCCCGTCACAAAAAACTGGCACATCTTGGACAACCGCCGCAAGGAGCAGGGAAAACGAGCCTTTATGGTGAAGACCTCAACAATAAAGACCCATCCAATTGGCCGCGAGGTATGGCTTGAAGGCGTAAAACTGTCTTTCTATTACCCCAGCCAAGCACCGCACTGCAACTATTGCCGAGAAATGGGTCACGAGAAGGAGAAGTGCCCGCAACTCCGCCGCAAGAATCAACAGCACCAGCACCAGCAACGGCAACAACAACTGCAGCAACAACAACCAATGCTCGAAGACACACAGCATCCCGAAGAGACACAACAGGAGCAGCAACAACCCCACCACGAAGAGAAAGAAGAGGAAGAAGTTCCGGTTTCCGACATTGACGCCGACAACACCACCACCACCAACACAACAGAAGGAGTCCCCTCTGACTCCTTGTCAACTGCGAACAGCACCGGGCTGGGTCTACCCGAACCGCACACCAGCACACCGCAACCACGCAAGCGGAACAGAAGATCAAGGAACTCCTATACAAGGAGCTACCGCACACGAATCCCAAGCGAGGTCAGTGACTTTACGTGCGAATGCGAGAAACTGTACTTAAAGTGTGAATGCGGTATTTGGAGCCCTGCTGTGGACTATGGGACCAAAGTAAGATGTCCCGGTTGTACCGTATTATGCGTACAATGTACATGTAAAGAATTTTATTGGGTAAAAGAAAAAAAAATAACATGGGGTCCGCATACCAACCGACTTTAAAAAAACTACGAACCGACTTCGTACTTTGTATATATTTGTTCTTGTATTTTTTGTTAAAATAACCAAAAGTAATGACGTCACACCTAAAATTTGTACTTTGAATGTAAATGGCATGGACCTGGCCACCAAAAGGCAGGCCTTGTTCCGCCATCTTTCCTCTTTAGCTTTTGACATCTATCTCCTACAGGAGACTCACTCTTCACCCCAAACCGAATCCCTCTGGAAGTCCATCTTCCGGCCCTGCCCTCTTAAACTCGGCACCCTACGAAGGCTACGCCAAAGGGGGTGTCGCAGTTCTTCTCAATTCCCCGAACCTCCAAATTCTTACACCAAAGATCAAGAACGTGTGGTCATATCCCATGTCCATCCGTTTAAGACGCAACAGACCCTCATCAACTTTCTGTCAAGGTACTCCCCCGAGGCGAAGAACTGGCATATGCTTGACAAAAGAAGGAAGGAGGCAGGGAAGCGAGCCTTCCATATGAAAACGTCGCTATTAAAAGAAAACCCAATCCCGAGAGAAGTATGGCAAGGTGATAACAAAATATCTATATACTACCCCACACAGAAACCGCATTGCAACTACTGCCACGAGCCCTGTCATGAAAGAGAGGAATGCCCACAACTGCTCCGAAAACAGCAACCTTGGCGGCAGCAGCAGCTGCATCAACGACAACCCCACCAGGTGCAGCAGCAACAACAGTTTCACCAACCACAACCTGAGGTACCAGCAGAAGAGCAGCAGCAGCAACAGCTGCAACAACAACATCTGCAGCAACCCGACGAGCAGCAGGAGGAGGAAGGAGACACCGACACTGACACCGATACCGACACTACCACAACCGCATCAACAACGTTTTCAGGAGTTTCCATGGACTCGTTATCGCCAATGTGCAGCACCGTGCTACCTCTAACCGAACCACAAACTAGCACGCCACAACCTTTGAAAGGGCGCCTCCGTAGGAGGAACTCATACACAAACAACGAGGTTAGTGACTTCCATAAAATACACATAAAATGTGAATACTGGAGCCACGAGCGTAACTACGGGGCCAAGATGAGATGCCCGGACTGCAATGCCCTATGTATCAAATGTTCATGTAACAGGCTATTTAGAATAAAAAACAACCCCTAAGTACTGAGCGACTGTGGGGTCCGCCTACCGATAGATTTTAACCAAACCACTATATAATGATTCTATAATGATCGCCATTCCAGTGACTCCAACCGAATTTTTTGATCTCTTGTCTTATGTGTGCTTAATGTATTTTTATACGCTCATTTCGAAATCGTTTTTACGCTCCTCTCCAAATCATTAAATTATACTGTGCAATTCTCCTTTTTTCGCGCTAGCTTCTTGTGTTATCCCAAATTTACATGCGCTACCCTATTTTACGCTAGCTTCCTCTGTTCTGTAATAAAAAAAATCTAAAAAAAGTCATCTGAAAATCAAAGAACGAAACAAAA
Source organism: Ascidia mentula (assembly GCF_947561715.1). NCBI lineage: Eukaryota > Metazoa > Chordata > Ascidiacea > Phlebobranchia > Ascidiidae > Ascidia > Ascidia mentula. The sequence goes on along the minus strand of NC_138568.1, from coordinate 14,203,408 downwards.
TTGTGCTACCGAAGACTGGGCGCAAATACCGGCGATATTGTTACCTGGCCGGAACCCATCCAGCTACGGAAAGCGAAACTTCGAAGTGTTCCAGTTTTCCAGCGAAAGATATTAAAAGGATATCTTTGAGATACCTTGTTAAAAAGAAAAGAGAATATTTCTTTGAAGTCGCTAGCCCCTAATGCGCTGGGAACGGCGATCCCTTTGCGATCGACCAGAGCGGTGAGGTCGAGTGCCGGTTCAACCCCGGACTCCAAAGAAACCAAATATACGAGCTTCTAAAGGACATGAGGTTTAACCTTGGCCTTATGAAAGGCATCATCCAACTGCCCAACGGCAAGGTACGCTTCCACACCTCGTCGGAGCAAGCAGCAAAGAAGCTTGCCAAAGATCTGTCCGAAACCGGCAAGCCAATCTACGCCACAGCGTGGTCTGAAGACGTGGAGAGAGTCGTATTGTCGTACGTACCACCTTTGATGACTCAAAGGTCACTGATCAACTACCTAAGCACGTATGCTCCAGTTGCCAGGAATTGGCCTGCCTTCGACGACCAGAGGATAAGTGGAGGCAAGAGGGTGTTTTAGATGAAGGGCTCTGCCCTTCAGGAAAACCACATACCGCGAGACATCCGACTTGGTGTCTATAAAATATCAGTGCATTACAACAACCAACCACCGCACTGCAATTATTGCCATGCGTATGATCATGTAAAAGAAGAGTATCCGATACTCAAAAGGAAAGCCAACAACAGGAGGATACAAGAAGGTCATCCAAACCACCAACAAGGACCACAATCCCATCAAGAGCAGAAGAAGCCGCTCAAACAAAAATCCCCATCTCATCACAACTAGCAGGAGGAGCGGCAACAACCCCAGAAAATCCAACAACATCACGAGCAACAAGAAGAGAAGCATCCACAACAACACCCCGAAGAAACGGGAGATGGAGGGAGAAGATACCACCAGATGCTGCAGGATTCGCTATCCCAGCGAGGTCAGTGACTATGAGTGTAATGGCAATAAGCGACACATACGATGTGAATGTGGCAATTGGTCGGTTGAGGCCAACTACATAACTAGGTCGAGATGCACGGGCTGCGAGGCCCTGTTGTTGATGTGCATGTGCGACAAAATCTATCGACTTAAAGCTAACGAAAAATTGACATGTAGCTGTGGGGTCTATTGATTGATTTCATTTGATTGGCTCCTCCTTCAACTCCGTCTCAAAAATTTCCCCCCCGTTTTCACTAATTACCTTTCTACTCTTCATTCTACAGCCACCTCTCAAGCCCTCCTCGACGGGTTTCCCGATCAGGAGAGGTGTCAGGCAAGGTGACCCCCTTCCTGATTGCCGTCGATCCGTTGCTCGCTGCTATACAAAACCACCCCTCAATTAGGTCCATTCCCGCGCCTTGCCGCAACACACCCAAAGCAATCGTCTAGGGTGACCGGCCGCGACTCTCTCATTTTTTCCCTTAACCTGGTAAAACAATTTTCGGTAATTTCTGGACTAACCATAAACCCCATTAAAACCCAGGCGATTGCCATCATCAAACCCCCTTGCAACAGTACCCAATACAACATAACTTGGAATCGACAGGCCATAAGCCCTTTAAATATACCAATAGGACATCCCAACTCAGTTACCGCGGCATGGCGCAAAGCCATATCTTCTCTACGCTCTTACACCTCCACTATAAGCAACCCCTTTCTCACCTACAATTCGAAAAGCATCCTTACGAAAACTCTACTCCTACCCCAAATCTCTTATTTAGCTAAAACTTACCCTCTTCCTCGCCGGCAGCGAGAAACGGTCGATGGCATTGTGACAAGCTTTGTTGCAGGCCACCAGAACCCCACCCTCCCCGTTAAAACCCTGGCGGCGTCTTTCGACCACGGTGGTTACGGCGTCGCCAACATACCACTCTATGCTGACTTATTTTATCTCTTTCCTATCAAAGATTATTATAAACACAGGACACTAGACACACCCACAACCCCAGCCCTTTTATTTACAGAGTACAATATTGGATTTTAACTTTCTACAATTTTTAATTTTAGAATATGTAATAATTTACCCCATTCAACAACACCTTCTCCGTTCTATCAACACCTTCTTTTATTAGTTAAAAATCTAAACCTCACGGAATCGGAATTACTTTCTCCTAAGTTGAAACCATCATATTAACGTTTATCAAACCCTCCACCCGAAACTACTTATTTTACTGACTAGTCTTTAGTTCATTTCAGTTCCTTACCTAATTATTCAAAAACCTACTGACTTTGCAAGTATTACCCCTGAAATATCATTATTTACCTTTTCTTTTAGACAATGACTCCTTATGTACCCTTTGTTCCCTAAGAGCACTATAGTGATATATCATATCACCTTCAAGCCAACATTATTTTGATCAACCCAATCATTTGTTGTTCCCTAAGTTAACTAACAATACCCAAGCAGATCAAGCCCTCATTGTTGTTTTAAATACCTCCCTTTCCCATACAATATGAAAAACCCGCAATAAAGTAAAGAAAAACCTCATCCCCTCAACAGACCTCCCGCATAAATTGACACGTACCTATTCCCAGTCGCTTTACTTAAAACTTCGTTTAATACGGAACAGGCCAGATCCTATCCTCGAGGCAGCCTTGTCCAAGGCCGTAGATTTCTTAAAACAAAAATAAAGACCCCACAGAATTTTATCGCTATAAGCCTGCCTATTACAATTATTATGTACTGTAAATTCTTCCCTTTTATATGCGTTTCCTTCCAGTAAACAAACTAACTATGCGTAATTCTCCCCCTTTTATATGCGCTCTCTTCTAGGTTCCGCAGTAGCAGAAAGAAGATTCCGAGGCAAACGAAGGATTATTTCGTGAAGAAAATTCTGCAAGGTTTTTCAGCAAAAGGCTACTTGAAAAGGCTTGAGAAGACCTCAGCGCAAGTACGTACATTGGCAGCCCTTTTTACGGCCAGAGAATACAGCCATGGCTGAACCACAACCAGCACAACCACGCAGCTACGCCGCAGTGGCATCGACGTCGTCGGCACCACCTGCGGCAGTACAACAAACGGTAGGCGGTGCCGGCGGCGGTCCCCCCTATACCGTTGATCGATCAGGCAAAGTTGAAACCATATTTAACCCTGGACTCAAAAGAAGTGAGATCTATAAGCTTCTGGACGCCATGAAGTTTCCTATGGATTGGCTCAAAGGCTTCATTCAGTATCCACAAGGCAAGGTAACATTCTATACAAATAACGCTACTTGTGCCAAGGAATTTGCAGCCTCACTGAACAACACTGAGAAAGCGGTATATGCACATCGAAAGGGTTGTAGTCTCGTGCCACCATGGATGACGCGACACAGACTCATAACATTTCTGAAGAATTTCGCACCGGTGACGAAAAATTGGCAGATTCTAGACAATTGACGAAAAGAGCCTTCTATTATCCAACCCAGGCTGCCCACTGCAACTATTGCCACGAGGCAGGGCATGAAAAAGAAACATGTTCACAGCTCCTAAGCAGCAGCAGCAACACTCCCATTCTGAAGAACACCAACAACCCGAAGAGCAACGGAAACAACAACACAACCAGCCAGAAAACCTGCAACCTGAAGAGCAACATCCCCAACATCAAGAGGAGCAACATCCCCAACCCAAGAGGATCGATGAAGAAGACGATGCAAGTACCGACTTCGACACCTCCTCCACCACAACTACCACCACCTCATCAACTGGAGTTCCCTCCGACTCCCTCTCACCAGCAACCAACATCGGGATCCTTCCACTCGACATTAAGCACCCCGCAACCGAGAAAGAGGAGGAGGAGAAGCAACAATTATACCAAGTGCTACAGAACAAGAATCACAAGTGAGGTCAGTGACTTTACGTGCGTCTGCGAGAAACTGCACACAAAGTGTGAATGCGGTTTTGGAGCCCTGCTTTCAACTATGGGACCAAACTAAGATGCCCGGGTTGTTACGCATTATGCGTTCAATGTTTATGTAAAGAATTTTACCGCGTAAAACCCAAAGAAAAAATAACATGTAACTGTGGGGTCCGAATTCCAACTGATTTTAATCAAACCAAGTTTCTTAATTTAATCACCCGGAATAATTTACCTCCCGCCACAACACCTTCTCCTTTCTATAAACATCGTTTAGACCTTACTTATAAGTTTGACCCCACTGAATCTGAGTTACTTTCTCCTAAGTTAAAACCCCTTTATTTACGTTTAACAAACCCCGTTTCAGTTGACAGATTGGTCCTTAGTTCATCATCCTTCTTTACCCAATTATTTGAAGACTTTTGATTTCCACATTGCTTATAATTTGTTACCCGTTAAATCGACATATATCCCTTTTCTGTTAGACACCGACTGTTTTTGTACATTTTGTTCTATTAAATATGAAACTAAGAAACATTTATTTGTTGAATGCGGCCGGGAGGCGAACGATGCGCAAGCCAAAATACTTGCAAAGCAGATCACAGACTCCTCGTGGACCAATGACGAGGAGAGAGTGGTCCTTAGCTATGTGCCACCGAAAATCAAGCAGCAGCCAATACAGGCACTGCTAAGCCGCTATGCGCCAGTGTCGAGGGGGGGAGCTCAAGCTCGGGGAACATTTGGTCTCGGCTTTCCACACATCACAGCCACCTCACTGTGATCACTGCATGGCGAACGGCCACAACAAGGCCGAATGCCACATCCTCCTGCCCGCAAAAAAATAGGAAAAAATAAACCAAACACAAACAAATAGAGACCGATCAGACCAAAGAGCAGAGCGCTCATGATGCTAACTCCACCGAGGAAAAAGGGGACACTTCTTCCTCTGACGAAGAATCTTCCTCCGCCTCCACGACAACTGATGTGGAAGTCTCAAGCGAATTAACATCCCCATCTAAACCTACAGGCAAGCTGTCACCAAGTTTCATATAATTAAAGCACGCGCACAACTCCAAGCGCAAGACTCGGCACCAGGTCACCTTCCACCGGACCTCCGACGCGCCGATCAGCCACCAACAACCTCTACCCCGTTTAAGCTGGTGGTAGGAAGGAAACAAAAAAAAGCCCCTCATCCAAGAAACAACATTCGAAGTGCTGTCGCAGTATGTTTCCTTCCGACGGGACGATCCACATTTGCAAATGCAAGATCGACCACCTTCGATGCCCGTGCGGACAGGCACACGATGTCCCAACACAACCTGTAAACGAGTACACATGCGGTGCGCTTGCGGTCGTTATCATGCGATCGCAGAAGCAGAAACATGCTACTGCAGCATTAGGATACCGCAGGACTTCAATGCCACTATGTGACGCGTTTTTTAACGTACTTATCGCAACCCCTTGGACTAAATTTCCCTCTTCGCCTCTGATCCATGTTGTGTTGTTAATTCGTGGCCACAATATTGTGATGCTCGAATAAAAAAAAAAGAGATGAAATTTACGACATACTTGACAACTTAAAGTTCTCCATCGACCTCTTGAAGGGATTTATTCAATACCCCGGTGGCAAGGTGACATTTTATACTTACAATTTGCAGAAGAACTAGTTGCCACCGGGAAACCGGTCTATGCTGAGCCATTCACGGAGGACATTGAAAGGGCCGTCATCTCCTATGTTCCTCCGTGAATAAGCCACAAAATCTTCTCCACCATCTGAAGAAGCATGCTCCAGTAACAATGCACTAGAACATGCTTTCTGTATTCTATCCCAGCCAAGAGGCCCACTGCAACTATTGCAAAGAGCATGGGCATGAGAAGGAAGAATCCACAACAGCAGCAGAAAAAACCCCAACTCACATCCGAGGAACAGCCGCAGCAGACGCAACCAACAACACCAACCAAAGGAGCAACTAGAGATCGGGTTGATGAAGTAAAGCTTTCTGTATTCTATCCCAGCCAAGAGGCCCACTGCAACTATTGCAAGGAGCGTGGACATGAGAAGGAAGAATGTCCACAGCTGCAACAACGACAGCACTACTTGCAAAGCAGACGCAACCAACAACACCAACCAACGGAGCAACTGTTACGTTCACGTGTTCAACATGGACATTGGACATTTACGCATATCATGAACATTGATCACAATAGCCAAATTACGTCATTAAAGTTCGGGACCTCTCAAATTCGGATTGTACTGCGGTAAAATAGGAATGCGCATTCGTCGGTGACCTCATTTCCCAATTTACGGTAGAACTATGCTTTTGCAAACATCTCACGCTATTCTCAGGCGAAGTTCATTGCTATTCGCACGCTATTTTCGTTGTTCTGTTTGATTGATAAGTGGTTGGCCACTTCTTGACCACTTCATTAAAATGACCGCTTTTCATGTCCGCACGAGATCTCACGCGATTGTTTGCAGAAGGTTCGCTTCTATCACGCGATTGTTTGCTGAAGGTTCGCTTCTCACGTAATTGAGATGGGCTGCTGTCCATCAAGATAAGAATAGCTTTTGTCATGGTAACTTCGAACTGACATTTTTCTTATGGTGACTTTTATCGTAGTGTATATATATGTGTACGCTTCCTGGACTAACCTAGACACAGTCTTGAACTCGTCTCATGCTCAAACTTAGTTTCGGTATCTGTCTAATTCAACTATGCTTTGTTTGTAATCAGTTTATCTCGTGATCTCGTAACTTGTAATTTCGATTCGATATACTTCTCAATATAATCATGTATCCTTAATCTAATAAATGGTAAAGTAACTTTGTATCAGGTTTGCAATTGAAATCAGATCAGAAAACACAGAAGTTAGAACTCACATGTGGCCTTATGTCAAATGAATTAGTCAAATAGGATTTCGTTATCAAGGGTTAATTAATCTTGTTAATATCAAACGTTAAGTTAACAACATTTGGCATATAGGTTGCAACAGCAACTAGAGATCGAACAAAATGTCGAAGAGGACAGGGATAAGATGGAAGAGGAGGAAGAAGAAGAAAAGCTAACACCACCACCAACAACACAAACGTCAACATCATCAACGGGAGGTGTCCCTTCAGACTCGCTCTCAGCCAGCAACACCGTTCCGGATGAACAAACACCACCAATCACCACAACTAGTACGCCGAAAGCTCCGAAACGGAAGGAACGTCGAGTAAACAACTATACCAAATGCTGTAGAGAGCGATTCCCCAGTGAGGTCAGTCTACATTAATGTTTATTTAAAAAAATACACATTAGGTGCGTATTTGACCGCTGGGGGCTCGAAAGCAATTACGGAGCCAAAACAAGGTGCCCGGGCTGTCAAGTGTTACGAATCAAATGTCTATGTAACAAAATTTATCATATTAAAAATAACGAGCACTTAATTTGTAACTGTGGGGTCCGACTTCCGAACGATTTTAATCAAACTTCAATCTAAACCTTTCAATAACTGCACACGCCTAATAGAAACTTTATTAACAATGGACTTAGTTTATGTTTGAACCCTTTTCTAAACTAACCATTCATCATGACGTCATATTTAAAAATTTGTACTTTGAACGTGAATGGCACGGGCCTGGCCACCAAAAAGCAGGCCTTGTTCCGCCATCTTTCCTCTTTAGCTTTTAATATCTACCTCCTACAGGAGACTCACTGCTCCCCCCAAACCGAATCCCTCTGGAAGTCCGAATGGACTTCCGGCCCTGCCCTCTTAAACTCGGCACCCTACGAAGGCTGCGCCATAGAGAGTGTCGCAGTTCTTCTCAATTATCCGAACCTCCAAATTCTAAAATCTATTTCTAACTCTGCCGGCCTATTATAGCGGTCGACATTTCAACCCGCACCCACACCCTCCATATTGTCAGTTCACCATCCTTCTTTACCCAATTATTTCAAGACTTTTAATTTCCGCATTACTTATTATTTTATTTGCTTGCCTATCTTGTGTAAAGGTAGCTTCGAGTGCTTTGTTGCATTTTGTTTGCAGAAACTGATGATGCTTTCGTAGGCGAAATCGACTGACGGTAATCAGAAACACTTAGTTAAGTCCACATATATCCCCCTTCGTTTAGACAACGACTGTTTTTGTACTTTTTGTTCTACTAAATATAAAACTAACCAACATTTATTTTTTGAATGCACCCATATTTAACCACCTAGTTCCTTAGTTATTTTTTTGTCGCACTTCCCTGGGCAAATAATGTGAATGAAACTGTAGCAATGGATTTACATGAAATTGAGCCTAGTTTGTGGTATTTCCACATGATTGATTTGTTCTCACGGTTTAGTTGTGCTGTGATTATAAGGAACAAGTCTGCTTCAGTCATTGCAAAAAACTTTTTGAAATATTGGGTGAGCATTTTTGGTGCCCCAAAGAATGTACTGAGTGACAATGGCAGAGAATTTAATAACCATTCAGAGACATGTGCTGAAGGTTTGCAATTGAAGTAAAAACCACTCCTGCCTACTCTTCATGGAGTAATGGTGTTTGTGAAAGACACAACATGATTATCACAGATATCTTGTGGGACACATGTCTTGCCTGGGCGCTTTCAGCTAAAAACTCACTTGTTGACAACAATGGATTTAGTCCCAGTCACATTGTTTTTGGAAGCAATCCAAGACTACCTTCTATTTTTACTGATGACCTTCCAGCTTTAGAAGAAGGCTATGGTACTGTTGGGTCGCATCTGTCAGTCTTGCATGCAGAAAGGAAATAATTTATGGCAGTTCAAACCTCAGAAAAGGTAAGGAGGGCTTTGCGAAAACAAACACGCCAAACTTACAACATTGGAGATCATGTCCTTTATAAACGAGACGATCAGGCAGAATGGAAAGGACCTGGCAAAGTTTTAGGGCAAGATGGAGCAGTTATTTTTATTCGGCATGGTGGGCAATTTGTTAAAGTTCATGTTTATTGAGTGCAGCCTGTGCACAACAAAGTGATAATACAGGAGTCTGGTGAACACCTCACACCACAAGATCCCGAGTCGCAAACGTCAACACAAGAACCAACAGTTAACATAAACAGACCCTTGGGTAATACAGGAATGTAAGTTTTTCTAATTTGGATGGTGTCGATTGTACTGCAAAAGTGTTAAGTAGAGCTGGAAAGGCAATCGGAAAATACATTTAACATTAAATTCATTACTCCTGGTAAAGTAAATGATTTGTCGGCGATGCCAGAAACAGTTGAAGTCATAAGCGTAGAGTTTTGAAAATTGCCGGAGGTGCGGCCCTTGATGATTTTCAGCAGGCTGCTTTACTTGTTAGTCATAATATTAGAATAACGTTTACGTGTCCGCCGCTTAAAGCGTCGCAACAGCACCGGTTTAAAATGCTTGCAAAAGCAAGACATGTTTATTTTGAAGTAAATTTTTGCATAACTGACAATTAACCGCTGTAATAATACAACAGAAACAGTACAACAGTGAAAGACAGAAACAACAAAACTAGCGGAAAACAGCAACAAAACAAAAGCAGCTGGATTAAGACGAGACGATTATTTGCAAAACGTGTTTTTTCTAACAGATGTTTTGGCAACAAACTCGGTTATCAGTTTCTCCCTGTCCAAGCAATCAACTTCTTGTTTATGTGCGTTCATGACGCACACGTGGTTAAGCCTTTGCTGCGTCATAGTGGATCTTAAATATGTCTTGACCCGTCTGAGTGTGCTGAAGGAACGTTCAGCTTCACATGACGTGCACGGCAAAGTCAAGTACAATCTAATCAAAATTGCAATGTTTGGCAGCATTATCTGAAAGGGTTTCACTTTCCTTAAAAAGATTGCACACTTTTTCTGGAGTCGCCTCTTCAATGCCTTTGCTTTGAAAAAATGCTTTCAAATTGCCGACTTCCTGAAAATACTGTCGAGCATCAATGTCTGTGAATTTGTTTGAAGTTTGTTGTTCTGTCAAATCTGTTGTGCCAACAACCATACTTTCCATAATGGCTACATAAGAAAGGTTTTCTTTTGAAAATCTCTCCCCTAAGTCTGTGGTTGCAGCAGCGAAAACTAGGGTGTAAACTTGCAAAAAATAGGTGTTTACATCAGTTTTGTCGATGCGACTGTCATACATTGAAGTAAGTTTTAGCAACTGTTTAAAATTTGATTCCTCGTCTGTGTGGCCTCTTCATGGTAAACCTTGTCTGGCCAAAAACAACACAGCATCAAAAATTGCTTTTAAACCCCTTCTATTTTCTTCTTTCGATTTTATTGAACGACGACAAAGAGACTCGATCATTTCCTCACTTCCATCTTCCCGTAATTTAGCACTAACGCATTCGTTATGGTGGCTACTGACATTGTGTTTCTGAATGGCATACAATCCTTTTCGCCACTTTTTGCCCTGACCTTTAAGAACATGTTTGACCGCTGGCCGTACTCGATCGTTAGAAAGAGCCCACAGACATACCTCACACCTCATCACATCTCTTTCTTTGTCGTATTGGACCCATGAAAAATCTTTGGCCCACTTATCCTGAAACTTTCGGCCACTTGTCGATTCTTTTAATGAACAACACGGCTGCTCTGACCTTGTCTGTTCAACAGGAATTGCTTTGACTTCATCTATGTTTGTTTTTTTCTTCAAAAAACACTCCATGCTAGTTTGTGCACAACTTCTCTTCATTGCTCTTAAGCAGAAATCGCACATTTATCTCGAGTACTACCTGTTTTCCAAGGCCACGATTGTAGTACCCGTCGAGACAAACGGATTAATCGCCTTTTATGTCGCAACAATGGAATTGTTGCATTAATCAGCAACTAAACAATTTGTTTTATCAATAACATGGCCAGAGCCTAGAAATGCGCTTGTACTTTTGTTCGTCAATATACCATTTTAACGTGCGATGGAGGTAATCGGCGGGGGTACGCGGCACCCCCGTATTCTACGCCAGTGGATGAAGTTTATAATTGTGATGTTTCTTTTCAAACAGCAAAAGAAGAACTGGAAAGCTGGAAAAGAAATGGTGTTTATGAAGTTGTACCCAAGAAAAATCAAAAGTGCATCTCTGTGCGGTGGGTTTGCACATTAAAAGAAAATGGAGTGAGGCCAAAAGCCAGGTTAGTTGCAAGAGGATTTGAGGAAACCAATACGGATTCACTTGACAGGGAATCACCAACTTGTTGTAAAGACAGCTTACGGGTTCTTCTGAGTGTGGCAAGACAGCAGAAATGGGAAATTAACTCAATTGACATAAAAACTGCGTTTCTACAAGGACAGGGATATTTTTATCAAACCTTCAAAAGAAGCAAATTGTTCTGTTAAGTTATTTGGAAGCTAGTAAAATGTGTTTACGGCTTAGTGGATGCTCTAAATCCTGGTACCGAAGAGTCAAACAATTTATGCTTAATCATGGTGCTAAAATGAGTGTGCTGGACCATGCAATATTTTATTGGTATAATGGTCAGGTCCTTCATGGATTTGTTTGCGTTAACTTTAAGTGGATGATTTTCTTTGGGCTGGTTCAGTTGATTTCCAACTAACCATCATCAAAGAAATTAGAAAGACGTTTTGCATGGGGAAAAAAAAACAGCAATTTAAATACATTGGATTAGAATTGAAACAGGATCAGGAAAGCATTTTGCTAAGTGAATCTGCCCATGTCAAAAACTTGCTGGAAATTCTAATCTCATCTCAACGAAAAAACAAGTTGCTGATGAACTCTCAAGGGATATTTTACGGTCAAAAATTGGACAACTTCTTTGGCTTGCAACTCAAACTAGACCAGATTTAAGTTTCGATGTTTTTGTCGCAGCAACGTTGTGTTTACTGATTCAGCATTAGCAAATCTTTCTGATGGAGGAAGTCAAGGAGCTCATTATAGACATACAAACAGTATTGTCACCCCTGGATTTCGTTCAAATTAAAAATTATTGTCAAAGAAACCACATACATTATACTATGCATTAAGGTAGTTTCAAATGACCTGTATTTTCACCGTCAGAATCATGCCAAACTTAAGATTCTCGTTGATTGTTACGTAGCGCAGCAGTTGTGACATACTGGTAAGAATCGGCATTGTTGCGTAATAGATTTGTTTGTTACTTAATAATTACTAATTCTGCAATAGACCGAGTGAAACGATAATGTGCCGCTTTCGGTAAAGGTCAACAGGGGTTGTGTGTAAAAATGTGCGCTTCGGTGCAGTCACTTCACATCACTACACTCGGTGAAGTTACTTCATTCGAAGTTCCTGGTGAAGCCTGCGAGCCCTTCTTGTAATAACGTAGTGTAATTCAATTTATACTATTTTATGCTGCGTTCTTTAAGAGTCATACCTGAATTTACTATGTGCCCTTTATAATAGGATGAAAATGAATAATTTTTTTTCCTGACCTTCACGCTTACAAGCAAACATTGACATTATCTGCACGATGTGTGCTGTGTGATGAAATTTTTACAGACATAGAATGTGATGGAATCATACAGCATTTCAACAAGGCATATATCACTTAGTATGCGTAGGGCTGGAAGGTATGTTAACTGATGCTGAGGTTGAACATATTATTAAACATTATGTTATGAATAATTTAACATTACTGTCATTTGCTTTTTGAAATCCTGTGTTCATAGATTTCATGTCATTTTTGCAAGAGATGGACACACATGAAATGTGCTCCAAAAACAGGTTGCATACAATTTAAATAAACTTGGTTTGCATGTGATGTTGTTACGTTAGCTTTTTGAAAAATTATATTAAGTAAGCGACATGGGTTCGAGTAGTACGCAATCAAACCAGAGCACAGTTAAGTGACGTCAATTGGTGAGGTGCATGTATCATAGGGGAAAGCACTTTTCAGTGAAGTCACTGAAAAAAATGCAGTCACTGCACCAAGTAAAGTGCGTGCACCGAAAACATGGCTCAAGTGAAGTAACTTCACCCAGAGAAGTCCGTCTCGTAAAGGTGGTCCGTAATTAAAGTGTTCTAAACTTGGTGCTACAAAAACATGATTCGGTGCAAAACAATTCGCGTCTTTGATGTTGCGTATTTCTAACACCTGGAAAAGTCACCATTAGAGGATAATTAAAATTGTATTTTATCACTTTTAATTGTTTAATCACATTCGTTCATTAACGCACGTCACTCTTTAATTCGCCTTGTCTCGATTTTCGTGCATTATTAATTTGATAAGCCCGCTCTCGCACGTGAGAGAAATTCATCTTGATCACCTTCTAGTGATCGGAATTTTCCGCTGACCAAAGCCTTATGATTTTTTTTATAATCTACGTTTGTTTTATGACATTTTTACCCGGTCAACACGCCTGAAAGTTTGTTGATATAATTGACCGCTTGGGCTGTAAAGCCAGACAGTTTCTGAACCGTACGATTGAACATTTGTACTGTCTCATCGCCACCATTGGAATTACTCGAACTGCATCATTGAAATTGCATCTTTTATTGCGAGTACTCGAATGCCTTACTAATTTTAATACAACCCAGTAATTTCTAATTGCACAGTGTTGGAGTCATAGTTAGGTTTTGTGTTATCTCTGAGTAAACATAACATAAATCCTACATCATTTAGTTTTTCTCGTTGGACAAAATGGAAAGTGTAATTTGCTAGGTTGGCAATCTAAACGAATAAGAAGAGTAGTAAAGAGCACCTCAGTTGGTGTTAGTATATGTTTGTGATATAATTGAGTTATCTACTTGTTAGCATGGTTATGGTTTATGTTAATGCTTTATGTTTTGATTCTATTTGAATAAGGTCTAATATAATGTTATAAACTGTGCACATGTGTGCATTTGTTGGATCTATTGACTTTTTAAAAATAATTAAAATAAGTTTTCAGAAATGGCTCAGGTTACAGCGAAAAGTTATGCCGCAATCGCATCATCGTCTTCGGCACCACCACCGTCATCTTCGGCAGCATAACAAACGGGAGGAGACGGCAACTACGGTGCCCCATATAGAGTCGACCGAAGAGGGGAGGTAGAAGCAAGCTTCAACCTTGGTCTCAAGCGAGATGAAATTTACGAAATACTGGACAACTTGAAGTTCTCCATCGAAAATTGTTTTGCAGTTCTCTCAATGAAAGGATATATTCAATACCCTGGTGGCAAGGTGACTTTTTATATACATAATGAGAAGCAAGCAAAGCAATTTTCAAATGAGCTTGTCGCCACAGGGAAACCGGTGTATGCTGAGCCATTCACGGAGGACATAGAACGGACCGTCATCACCTACGTTCCTCCGTGGTTGAGCCAGCAAACCCTCATGTACCTCCTAACGAAGCATGCTCCAGTAACCAAACACTGGAATATGCTGGACAAGCGTCGGAAAGATGCAGAAAAAAGGGCCTTCATGATGAGGACGTCAATCTTCAAAGAGCGACCAATCCGAAAAGAGGTATGGGTTGATGACGTTAAGTTATCCGTTTTCTATCTAAGCCGAGAGTCCCACTGCAACTACTGCAAGGAGCGTGGGCACGAGAAAGAATAATGTCCACGACAACGACAGCAGCAGCAACCACTACCACAGCAGCAGCAACAACCCCAACCAACATCTGAAGACCAGCCACAGCAGACGCAACCCACAATGGAGCACCTAGAGATCCAACAAAATGTCGAAGAGGATAGGATGGAAGAAGAAGAACGAGACCGACACCACCAACAACAAAATGTCAACATCATCAATAGAAGGAGTACCTTGCAACACCGTTCCGGATGAACAAACACCACCAATCACCTCAACTAGTACGCTGAAAGCTAAACAACTATACCAAATGCTGTGGAGAGCGATTCCCCAGTGAGGTCAGTCTGTATCAATGTTTATGTAAAAAAATACACATTCGGTGCGTATGTGACCGCTGGGGGCTCGAAAGCAATTACGGAGCCAAAACAAGGTGCCCGGGCTGTCAAGTGTTACGAATCAAATGTCTATGCAACAATATTAATCATATCAAAAATAAACGAGCACTTAATTTGTAACTGTGAACGATTTTAACCAAACTACAATCTAAACCTTTCAATAACTGCACACGCCTGATAGAAACTTTATGAACAATGGACTTAGTAGAATGTTTTGTTGTATTTTGTTTAATTGTGTTTGTACCCTTTTCTAAATTAACCATTTATCATGAAGTCATATTTAAAAATTTGTACTTTGAACGTGAATGGCATGGGCGTGGCCACCAAAAGGCAGGCCTTGTTCCGCCATCTTTCCTCTTTAGCTTTTAATATCTACCTCCTACAGGAGACTCACTCCTGCCCCCAAACCGAATCCCTCTGGAAGTCCGAAAGGACTTTCGGCCCTGCCCTCTTAAACTCGGCACCCTAAGAAGGCTGCGCCATAGGGGGTGTCGCAGTTCTTCTGAAATCTCCGAACCTCAAAATTCTAAAATCTATTTCTGACTCTGCCGGCCGTATTTCCGCGGTCGACATCTCAACCCGCACCCACACCCTCTATATTGTCAATATTTACGCCCTCACTGGAAACCCGGTTGTTAACAATTTATTTTTTAACTCACTGTATTCGTATGTTACATCACCGCACCCTATAATTTTGGCTGGAGATTTTAATTGCATTGAAAACCCTTTATTAGATAAATTTCCCCCTATCAAAACCTCTCCTCCCAGCACAAATCTAGCACAATAAACTAACCTTTTTAAGTTACAAGACTCTTTCCGAATACTGCAACTCCGATTTAGTTCAATTTTCCCGTCGTTCTTTTAAGTTTCAATCCCGTTTAGACCGCATTTATGTTACTCCTAATTTAAAACCTAAAAATCATTCTTTTATTACATGCCCCTATTCCGATCATGATTTTGTTATTCTTACTCTTAATTTGGTCTCTCTCCACCAAGGGGCAGAGACCCATGAAAAAATAACCTTGAAACTTTTTACGACCCCTTTTTCGTTTATGATTTAAATCGTCATTATGTTATTTGGTCATCACTGGCTCCAATGTTCAACAACCCTCTTGATTTTTGGTTATCCCTTAAAGTTAAAATCAAATCCGCATTGAAGAAGTGTCAGCTGATGTCGTGCCACCTGTGCACCTGCATGTGCCAGATGCGACTGATGGTCAATGCAAAAGAGCGACTGCTGTGCTCCGCCGACTGTGACGACTGACGTCACCCAAAGCGGCGCGAAGCCATCCAAGGCGCAACAACGGTACTCGTGCAAGACCAGTCCAACTACCTCAATGTCGAAGAAGACACCCTGCTGCAGTACAGCGTACATAACAGGCGAGAGTTTAAAATGCCTTTGTGACAGCTTGCACTTTAATTACAGATGTGGTAACTGGGCCTCACAAGAGGCTTACCTCAGCCCTTCACGCTGTCTTGACATTAAATGTCAGCGACTCTTGATAGCATGTACCTGCGGATCATGTTATAACCTTGCGCCGGGAGAGAAATTAGTGTGCAGTTGTAAAGCAGTAATACCATTTTAATCAACCATCCCCCACCATTTTCTTTTTCGTTTCCCCTTTGTTTTTTGTTGTCTTGTTTTAATTTTACACAATGGCGTCGTACTTAAAGATATGCAACCTTAACTTTAATGGCCTTGGCCAAGCCCCCTACAGAAAACCCCTGTTCCGGTACCTTTCCTCTTTAAACTTTGACATTTTTTGCTTGCAAGAAACTTATTCTACCCCTCAAACCGAATCCCTGTGGAAGTCCGAATGGACTTCTGGCCCATCCTCTTAAACTCGACACCTCTAAAAGGTTCAGACTGCGGGGGTGTCACAGTTCTTCTATACTCCTACAATTTCCGAATTCTTAACTCCGTTACTGAATCTCCGACATTTCAACCCCGACCCACACCTTTCACTTAGTTATACGCACCCTCTGGCACAAATCACTACATTCTTAATAATAAATTATTCGATTCTCTCTACCCTTACATTTCTTCTATCCACCCCATTGTATTTACGGGTGACTTTAATTGTGTAACTGACCCTACCTTTGACAAACACCCCCCTGTACCCAATGGACAGCCCAGCTACAACCTTATAAAAATATTAACAACATTTAATCTACAGGATTCCTTTCGGCTTCTTCACCCAACCCTCCGCCAATTTTCCCGGCGTGCCCTAAATACACAGTCCAAGTTTTCATTAATCCCCAACAAACATTTATTCACCCCATGCGCTTTTTCGAAACATGACTTAGTTTCGGTTTCCGTAACGATCCTCGCCTCGATTTTCACCGCTTTTACCCTCTATGCCAAACTCTCGCTCCTTTCCACTCTAACCCCATGGACTTTTGGCTAACTCTTAAATTTAAATCATTGATAAAATCCCACTCGAAACGCCTGGCTCAAGAATCCCGCGACCAAACAGCAACAACTCGACACCGCCCGCCAAACACTCAACGACAACCCCTCAACCGAAAACTTCCGTACTTCCCAAGCTATCAAAAAAAAACTAAATTATCTTTACCTTTCTAAATCCCTTTCCTCCGACGCCCACTTTAAGAATATAACTGATCAACTTCTTTACTCCCAATTGCTACCCTCACGCCTTCACAGTCCTATACTCCAGCTTCGAGACACTCATGGTCTCCTTCTTTCTACCCCCAAGGAACTTCTTTATTCTGATCAACACCTTCCAGTACCCGACCCTTTTAACTTATTATTATGTTTCATATACTAACCTAAATTACATCTCCCGGCAATATAGCCAAAACCTCGCGGATCTTATTGTAAGAACCATGTGATCACTCTGTGTCAGTGCTCGTTAACCTTGCCTTTTGCGTACTTGTTGTGTTGTTGTGTATCTCTTCTTAATGTCCGATATACCTTTCCTGTATACTTGTTGTGTTACTGTTTATTTCTCGATATCGTCCGATATTCGTGGGGACTCTTGGTGCCTCGAATAAAATAATCGTCGGCGGTCTACGCTAATGCGTTGACCAATGACGAGGAGAGAGTGGTGCTCAGCTATGTACCACCCAAGATTAAACAACAACCAAACCAGGCACTACTGAGACGCTATGCACCAGTGTCCCATTGTTGGCGACTCCACGACCAATATAAAATTAGCAACGACAAGAGGGCCTTTATCATGAAACGACCAGCCCTTAAAAATAACCCGATCCCAAAGGAGCTTGAGCTCGGGGAACACCTCGTCTCGGCATTCCACATGTCGCAACTACCTAACTTCGACCACTGCAAGGCAGACGGCCATAAAGATACCAACATAGAGCCAATGGACCAAGCGCCTAACGCCACAGAAGACCTGCCCGAGTCCGACAAAGTCGACGATAAAGAAAAACCCCCAACAAGACAAGAATCCGAAGCCTTCACTACAACAGATGACCCCTCACCCGACTTTTCGACATCTGACTATACCTCTACTACATCAGAGACCACACCATGTTCAATACCCCAACCAATTTTCGTAGAGCACCCATCCGAAATCGCCACGATGAAGAAACAAGAAATCCCATCAACTTCAACCACACACAAGCCATTTAAAGCCAAAAAACGTAAGAGCAATTCCCCAGACGCACAAAATAACAAGTGCTGCCGCAAAACCTTTCCTATAGACAAAACAATGGGATTGTGGCCGGAGGCTCACCCAATATGACTACAATGGTACTCGATGCACGGCACCCAACTGTAATAAACTTCATATCCGATGGAAATGTGGGATCTACCACAATATCACCAGTTTACGCTAACGCCCACTGCGACGATGAAATTCGGGTGTTTTTGTCAAAGGTGCATTAAAATGGCAGCACTGCTAAACTTCTTGTCGAAGTTCGCCCCGGTAAAAAAGGGGTGGAAGGCGTGTATGGCGGTAAATACCTCATAATCATGAAGAGCTCTTGGCCCAAAATCACATCCCCGAGCACCTGGGTAAATAAAAAACTATCGAAGTTACATATGAAGGCCAGCTAAAGAAATGCGATTTTTGCCATGAAATGGTCCATGTCAAACGAGAGTGGCCAAGTTTTACAAAACATGCGCAAGAGCAAAAACCGGCTGCAGCTGCAGCGAAAGACGCAAGTGCTGGAGCACCAAGCAGAAAATAAGAGCGAGTAGGCAATGGCGCACGCAGGTGCGCTCGTCGCAACGCCACACGTGAAGGCGCCAGAGGCGGCTGATAAGGCCGTCCCGACGCAAATTGCGAATCATCTTTTTTGTTCGCGCCCCATTGTCATTGTGGGGAAATGTTATTTCATTTTTAAGCGCTAAAATACGACAAAATCCAACAGATGCAGAAAAACTATTTGGAATTTATTTTGATATATCAAGTAAACTTTTAATTGTGCGATGTTATGTGCAAGATATGTTATTTACATGAGCAAGTACGCGGAAACGAACCCGACCTTTACTAAATTTGTTAATTTTTTGAACAAAGTACATAACTGTGAATTTTTCTTAGCAAATACTGTGTACTTGCTAAATGGTCGTGTACTGTCTGAAATGTCCAACGTAATTTGTCATGTTTGTTTTACCTTTTCGCTTTGCTCCCCTTTATGTGTGAGTCGTGTCTTGTACTGTGGTAGCGTGTTTGTGTTAAATAAAATGAAAATGCGAAGGCTCCAGAGACGGCCGATTAAGCTGTTTATACAACTCCAGTTGTGACAGCTTACGCCACACCTGTGAACAAGAAAGGAGTGGCAGCTGTTGCCACTGAAGGTGCGCCGCCAACCGTGACAGCTGACGTCACTGAAAGCGGCGCGAAGTCTGCAGAGGCGCTTACACCCTCTAGCGCCGCAGCGCCCAATGTTGGATTAAACAAGAAGACATTAGAGTCGGTACACTACAATATGCGGCAGCCCGAGTCGGCTGACACCGCTACAACGTCAACCATCACCAACAGCATCAAATGTGAATGACGATATTGCTCACAATGGCCGCGCGAGTAATTTGCCACTAGAACCTGTTCATCGTCATTTTCACGTTCCAATTTTGGTGTTCCACCTCTGCGCTATGGCAACAATTTATAGCTGGGGAGAATGTTGTGAAATTAAGACTTGTGTTAATAGGCATGAGCCAATGGCGGTACGCAAGTTGCCCTGAACCTTGCGCGCTCTACGCTTGCGTGAGTGATTGACTGTGTGCTGTCGCGCACTTGTTCTGTTGGTGTGGTTTTTCTGTTACTTTTGAAGTCCTTTCTTGTATGGGTCTTTAAAGTCATGGGGTCACCGGTGATGCCAGGGACTCCAAAGGGTTGAGCTGTCTCGGGGTGACAGACTGCAAATTCAGACTATGAACTAAATAAATCATGAATATTACTGATTTAAACATGCAGAGAAAAGTTTTTGCCAGTGAGTTTACGCCTTTAAAGGCTTTCTGCAAATCGGTCCTTGATTATAATGTGAGTTTACTTTGCCAGATATATAATAGATGATTTAACTAGAAAGCCTGCTTCAACCAATATTTTTTAAACTTCTGATAAAAGTAAAAGTATAAATTTTCATGCAATGCTTCACAACAACACCAATAAAGTGAAAATTGTATTAATTGTCTCTGTCCTTCTTCACAGGATCATTTTCAGAAGCTGTCTAATCCCATGTACAATTGAGTGTCAGAAAAGGCTTGATTGAATCTTTCATATCAGCCAATGTTGAATAATTTGAAACAAATATGCAGAAGATATGATAGTTACATAACATAAACTTGTGTCATGAGGTACCTGTCATATTTGTTTTATTTTGACAAACCGAAAAGGTTCACATTAGCCTGCTTTTGTATTTTATGGTTGATTGTTGAAAACAGTTAACAGAAGTGTATGGCAGTGCCAAACCAAATAATAGTTTAAGTTACTAAGAATGGTTCTTATTGTGATGGGAAATGTACATGCTACATCAAGAGGGACAGGAGTCTCATATTTACGGATACATCATTCTTCTTTCAAGCAAGTGTCAGCAACCCTGCAATGCATTTGTTTCCTTCCGGTTTTCAAAATATAACTTACGTCCTCAAAATAAATATTGCTTTTTTTGTATCTTGATGCTTGCACAATTCATTAAACATTTGCGTAATACTGATCAAAATTGTACTAAAACTTTAGTAAGCTCCTACTTCTATCCCCTGCAGCATACACATGTAGTTGTAGTTGATTACTTTTTGTTGTAAACAGCAAACCCTCATAAACAAATTACCTAAACTTCTTCGCGCTACTTGTCGCAATTGGGTTTAAGCTGACTTGATCGCTTTAAGTTGTCCCGTAAACCACTGTCGAAGGCTGAGACGGCATAAGACGCTTGCCTTTTTCTCTTAGGAAAGTCAGCTTCGAAGCTGTCTTGAGGTAAACGGGGTTCGTGACGAAAAAAAACAAAACACTTAATTGCAGAACCCATGGATGACGACTTTGTCGAACCACCCTCATTCACAGAGGAATCGCATTAAAAAATGAAAACATCACAGATTGTAAGCAAACAGAGCAAGGTTGATCAGCAATTGTTCCAAAATGGTCCCCATTCTCTCTGTATGGTGGACCTAAAAGCAGTTGAACCTTTATTGCCAGACTGTGAGAAGGTCTTCTTAATCCAAAGACTACTAAGATTTCACTCCTGTAGTTACTTGTGGATATTAACCACTGCAAACAGCCATACACTGCATGTATGTTCGATGGTTGTCCTAACATTATTGCAAAACTGTTCTATTAAAAGACTATGGAGTGGTGTCTCCCTTGACAAGAAACAAATGATTTTTTTTGTCTGGATAACTAAAAGACATTGGATTCTTCTTTCAGTCAACTTTGAAAATCCCGGTCTTCGCCATTTAGAGCAATGGTTCTCAACCTTTTAAGTTTGTGGACCGTTAAACTTCCAAAACAAGTTTTGCGGACCGGTGGACTTTCAAAATCAACCCAAACTGTAATTACGACAAAAATATGCAATTCAGAAGTATGAAAAATTACATTTAATGAGAAGTTTGCTGCTCTCTGTTTGATATCATTTGCAAAAGGATTAACAAACCAAAAAATTCCCTTTCGAGGATCTGCAGTTTTTGGAAAATATTTGTCACAACTGATGCCTAGCTCTTGTTGACTTCCAACAGCAAAGAATTTGCCACGAAGTCTTGCAAACATATCGACATAGTCTTTCTGCACATTGCTACTCTTAAAACTCTAGTACATTTTTGAAAGCATCACTTTTGTTACGTTATGTTAATGTGCGTGCGACTTAATATGTCCGCAACTCATCGAATAAGAATTCTTTTAGTTGAAAATTTATTTCACGTAAAAGTTGCTAGGCTTCTTCTCTCAACTCAAGTGAGCCATCGAGAACTCATTCTCTCGAGAGCCACCTTACTTCTGAATGAAGTAACAGATATTTATGTCGCGAACCTAGAGCCTGAAGTGCAATCCTCGGCCACGTATAACATTTATGATCTTCACTGCGCCGTTCAATTTAGGAGACGGTTTTTTGGCAGATAAAAACGCAGTGTGTGATCAGCAAATCTTTGTTTGCCACTTCTCTAATTTTCACAGTTACACCCGAATGACATCCAGTCACAAACACAGACACATTTCCCCCAATCTAAACCTTGCTCTTGCACATAGTTATTGAGAGACCGAAATCCGTCCAGGTAGTTGGAGACAACAATAAAATTCTTCAATGATACTTCATTCATTCTCATACCGAACAAAGCAATTAAGAAAAGCACAATTGCTCAAGTCTGTAGATTCGCGAAGTTGTATAGCGAAATATTTTGATTCCTTTGCTTGTTCAACATCAACTGCCATATCCATTATTTTTCTTTTAACCGTGTCATTTGAAAGTGGAATGGCTTGAAGTTTTTTAGCTGCTCCCGGACTCAAAACCTATGTAGCAGCTGCAATCATGCAAGGTTTCACTAAATCTTCTGCTATTGTATTATAAGAAGATGTAAGAAGGGCTTTATCAGTCGTTGTCATCTTTAGCATTTCAGTTCGTTCAGTAATCTTTTGAAATACGCAAGAGGCTTTCCAACGAGGTTGCTATGCCGCCCAGGCGATTCTAACATTTTAATAAATATTTTTTGTTAATAATTCTAACCATATTTCGTGATAGTGAATAATTTAATTAATAACATCACGTGACTCTACTGGTCTCGCCTTCGACGATCGCACGCACGGAAACGCAGGATGCCACTCGACCATCGAGACTACATGTGAACAGCAAGTTTACTCGGTCGTTAAAAGAGAAGAAAGTCTGCGGGTGTGGATCTATCAGTAATAGTGTTTAAACCCAGCAAGAGGATATGTAAAATCATTTAATTACAATGATTTTGCACAGGAACAATCGGGTGAAACTCTGCACCAACCAATGCTTTGATTTCTGAACAACTGAAATGGGTGCAAAATATTTGGAGTTAATAACTTTGAAGATGAAAGCCAAAGCTAAAATGCTGTTATACATTAGTAATAGTAAACGTTTCGAACACTAACTGCGTTCATCATCAGTACTACAATGAGTGCATGCAAGAAAAGCGTCAGGGTAATAAAGGACTAAGCAGGCAGAAGGGAAACAGCAGCAGCACCAAATGGTCTAGTTTCGTGCCTTTCATCTATAAACGAAACCTAGTCAATTGCCTTTTACATAGAGCGTACAAAATCTGCTCCACTTACCAAGGATTGCATGCTGAGTACTGTAATATCTCTCGCATGCTCATTAACAATGGCTTTCCATCCCATTTCATCTCCACTTGCATTAGGCGTTACCTCAATTGTCGGTATGCTACCGTGAACGTGAGCCCACCGACCCCCCCTCCTCAAGCACCAACCAAGTACTTGGTATTTCGACTGCCCTTCCTTGGCCCTGTAAACTATTACATACGTCAGGAATTACGACAATTCATTAACACACGCAGCTTTCTTCCCATCAAACTGCGCATGATCCACGATACCATTTCCCTCTCCAAACTCTTCAACTTTAAAGACAAGCAACAGCTTCTCCATCGCTGTAATGTTGTGTACCAACTCACCTGCTCCTGTGGGGCCACTTACATTGGTGAGACCACACGCAACAGGAGCATCATCCTTCTACGAAAGCTGAAAGCGAGGTCAGTAACCACCTGTGGGAAAATTCGGATCATCAGGTTAAATTCAATTTGCCCAAAGTTTTACACACCTGTAATATAAAATCTAAATTACTAATTCTGGAAACACTGTACATCCAACACCACAAACCAGTTCTGAACGTGGATGATAGCTCAAAACCGCTTTACCTATTCAACATCTAGGTCCGTACAGCGGCCTGACACATCGATGACGTCGCTGCTGTGCTCCCATGTTGTTGTCACGCGACATGCCTCTGGCTTGTTGCGCGTTGGTGCTGCTGCTGTTTCCCTTCTGCCTGCTTAGTCCTGTATTATCCTGACGCTTTTCTTGCATGCACTCATTGTAGTACTGTAATGAACGCAGTTAGTGTTCGAAACGTTTACTATTTCTAATGTATAACAGCATTTTAGCTTTGGCTTTCATCTTAAAAGATCAAATGCAATGCCAAATAACATGCATAAAGCTTTTGTAGCCATTACTCACGTACTGGCAGATTATTAAGTTGAGATGCAGGAAAGTGCGAGATTGTATAGCTTTGTATAAATTGTAAATATGCAAGTATCAAACTGCTTTCAGTTCTTTTTTACATGTTCGACTGTAATTTACATGAAACACAAGTATTGGTACTGTTCTTTTCATTTCACTGTTCACTTTCTTTAGTATATTACTGCCAGTGTTCTGTTCTATTCATTTGCAGGGTTCTTTCATATCCTTTAAATACCTCTTCAATCTTCATTTTTCTACATGCCAACATTTAGTATGCATTTACTGTAACATAAAAAAGCAATCTGGGTCGTGCTGCCAAGCAATCCTTACGGCATAGGCAAATCTCTTATTTGCCTTGCATACAATGAATGGTGGTGAAATCTTGGATGTTGGGAAGCATTTTCCTCTTGTCGCCAAGCTCCCTCAACAAGTTTACCATTTACTCCATAGTCAACATCATTGGCACCAATATTCCCTTGTTTCTATGGACTTGATCTAAGTACCCGCCATCTCTCTGAGCAAAAAGACCCCAATCAGTAAATAGTCTCATTAAGTATGGCTTAATGGAAAAGCATTGTCAACATTTTTTCTCGCGAAAACAAACGATAAGTAGCACGACAGGTGCTTTGACGCACAAGCGTGATTGTTTTGAAACACATTGCAATGTTTGGTAATTAAGGGCACATAAGTTGTGTTTTTCACTGGCCACGTTTTGGTTATGAAACCAGTTTTGTTGCAGTAAAAATGTAACAGGTACAATGAGGGACAGCAGTCAACCTCGACAGGTACTACTGGCAGGGCGTGTATATAACACGAACAATGAGGGACAGCGGTCAACCTCGGCAGA
This sequence comes from Ascidia mentula, assembly GCF_947561715.1. NCBI lineage: Eukaryota > Metazoa > Chordata > Ascidiacea > Phlebobranchia > Ascidiidae > Ascidia > Ascidia mentula. The sequence goes on along the minus strand of NC_138568.1, from coordinate 14,178,188 downwards.
AACAGACTATAGCACAATGTTTAACCGCGGTGCTTTTGCCTCCGCAAAAGCCCCAATGACACTTTCGGTTCCCACCGGAATGCCTCTGTGCACGGCAAGTAATTCCAGCCCGTTCAGGGGATCCTCAGCCATTGTGTTGCGCAACTGGGTTTTGTTGCGACGTAAGTTGAAAAATGACCTCTCTGCTGTTGCTGTAGTGACAGGAAGAGTCGATATTATCTGTAAATCATTTGTTTATATGTGTGTTGGTGTTTTATTTGTTAATTGTCTTTGTTTTTGTACCTTAAGAGCTGTCTGTACTCAGATAAGCACCAAGTGCTGTATCAGGCCTTTCAGTTTTTTGTACCCCCTCCCATTTTCTGTGCCAAAGTTGGACTTCAGCGTGAACAATGACTGGGCTTCCAAGGTGTTGACCATACATTGCCATGAATTCCGTGATGTTCACTTCATTACGATTATCTGAAAAATGGTAGCAATGAAATTCAGATTTGAGTAACTTACCTAAAAAAAAACGGAAAAAGTCCATGAAATGTTACGACGGTAATAACTGAAGAGGAACACCTTGCGCAAAGTTCATCATGCATGGACTTGATGAATGGAACATAGATTTTCTCGAGAAAGTATGTTTCTGGTGCCGCATCAAGTCGTTTACAGATGTGCCACCCATTTCCAGAAAGGAAGCTGCTTTCGCTGCCGAAAAACCGTGGTAGGATGTCAGGGCATGATTTTTGAAACTGTCTAATGCCTTCTTCCAATTTTGACAAGGGCCATCCACGAAGGAGCCCAAGTGTGTTCCACCAGCTTGTTGAGGGGCAAAACTTGCAAAATCTCAATCTTGTGTAAGTTAGTTGCGGCAATTTTGCATTTTACTTCTTAAAAAAACAAGCCTTCTTTTTTACATTGAACTTGCCTGAATGTTTGCACATTCTCCAATACGCTTACTGCAATGTTTCACCATTTTTCTTGCATGAAAAAGCTAAACCATCTACTCACCATTTTACTCAAATCAATGTTTGTTGTGAACTTGTTCTTTACAATGTTCACAAAACATCTTGCTTCCTGTGAAACACCTGTACTTTGGACATCCAAGAGTTTTTCTTATTTCTTTACTTGCCTTTTTGATAGTATACTTTGTATGCAACTTGTTGGCAACTGTAAGTAACCAATGACAACATGTATACACATATATTACCAGATAGTTATCACAATGCCAGCATTATTCCGTTGCACAGAGCTGTTACATGTATCTTTTATTTCAAACCGAAAGTAGAATTTAACTCACCGTATGATTTAATTGAAGACGGCTTTAAGGTTAGATGAAGCGATTTTTGAAAACTGAGTTATGTATTTTTTGCTTCATAATTGGACTCGTGCTGTCAAGGAATGAGAAATAATACAACCTACCGTGTATCAGTAACACCTTCAGAAATTAGCAATCGCCTCGGTATTGCCACGCAATGTCTAAATCGCCGAGACTTACCAACACCTCCAAATTCGTCTATCACTGCAACGCTCCCACTGAACTTCCCGCATTTGTGAATGACATTGCGGGCATGTAGCCTCGGTGCATAAAATTCCCTGCTCTCTACAAAATGAAATTTCCTTTTCTAAATCATGCAAAACCCCTAATCGCGCAAGCTCGCGTACATTTACATCTGCCAACGCCATCTTTAATTTACAAATGTTCTCATAGGTTTTTTTTTCCTTGGAAGGAAATGGTAATGGAACATAACACACTACTTGACTGTGACGTAACAATACCTTAAAGATTTAGACAATCTCACTGAAAATCCGGTTATAATTGATACTGTAACATGCAAACTATGGAATTTACGTTTGTGATGCTCTAGTCTTAAATGCATTAAATCACATACTGGATATTAGTAATAAGCAGCATCAAATGGGTGTGTCAATTCTGTCTACAAAAAAATGTTGACATGGTGTAGGGTTTTATTTTAGACTATATGCACTTAGGTTGCTTGGGAGTGATGCGACGGTTACTTCTGTGGTGGAAAGGAACACCACATCGGTTACATGCAAAGTTGTCCTCCCAGGCTGTAAATGTGATTATTTCAGTATTTTGGCATGTCAACCATTTGTTCCAGATAAGTTTAATCGAAAGTTACGACCACTAAAATATATAATATATTGGAAAGCAATGGAGTTTAGGCTATTCATGTTAAATGTGGGACCAGTGGTTCTTAAAAACAGCAATGCTGTAACACATGAGAGATACATTCATTTTCTTAAACTTTCCTGTGCCTTCAGGTTTTTTTTAGATAAGAATTGTCCTACTTTCAAAAACTGCCAGTGATCTGCTTTAAAACTTTGTGCATGAAACTGTTGTACTTTATGGCAATAATGTACATTCTCTAATTCACTTGGTTCAGGACTGTCAAAAGTATGGTTGTTTGGTTGAAAGCTACCTGGGTTGCTTGAAAGACAAAATTAGATCTGGATTTAAACCACTGCAACAATGCTCTTGGTTTGCATATCATAACAATGAATATCTTGTGAGGGAGTAAAAAAAAATATTGTTTAGTATCTGATTATTCTTTTTTAATCGTTAAAAACAGGTAGAATTAAAATCATGAGGGATAAGTGCCAAACATGTAGTGAGTTTCTCTCCCTGTCTCGCCGCAACCGCATGCGATGAGCAGCCTTCTACAATTATTGTTTGCATACCGCGAGGGGCTCGCGTAAGCATCTTGGGAGGCTCAGTGGCCGCACTGGCATCTCATGTGCAATGTTCTTGCCTGTAGTGTATTCCGTGTTACAGCATGTTGTCAACATGCGTTGTGTTCCAGGGCTGCTCTTCCGTTTGTTGCGGCGAGTGACCTCGGTGAAGCCTTGGTTGTCCCGGTTTGCCTTGGGGGTAGAGGTCGCTACCGGGATATCAGCTGTTGTTGATGTTGTTGTTAATGATGACGTTGTGGCGGTGTCGGCCAACATTGACATTAGTGTCTTCTTGTCAAGGAGAGCCACACTTGGAGTTGTAACGGCGTTGTTATCAGTCGTTTCTGACGTCTTCGCACCTGCCCTCGCCTCTGACGTCTTGCCGCTTCTGGTGGCATCGCCCGCATCTGCTTTTGCAGCCGCTTTTCTTTCTTTCTTTCTTTCTTTGTTGTTAGTTGCAAAACTTTGTCCCATTAATTTACATTGTTCACCTCAATTAGTTTCTTCCTTAGGCGCTCTGGGATAGGGTTTGTGGCCAAAGCCGATGCCTTCATAATAAACCCCTTTTTGCCACCATAGACGTTATGGTCGTCATACACCTTCCATCCCCGCTTTTCAGGGGCATATTCCAGCAATGCTGGCATCTTTATCCTTGGTGTGCCGTGGCATACACTGCTCTGCCGCTATCACCCATGGACACTCACTTCGGATTGATTCGGGCCTTCACATCTAGGTTGTCATCCGTTGCAAACGGATCATTCTCTTTCACACTTTTCCCGGCCGAAACAGCAGGCCTGGAAACAGCACTAGCGAAGCTCATAGTGCTTATAGTTTGTTGTACGCAAAAACAAGCGCACGGGCTGGCAGCTGGCCTCTCCTATTTAAAAATATAGCAGCCCTGAAGGGCTAGCTTTGCACAGTGGCCTTAACGTTTTGCCCCTTCAGTGATCGCATTAAACAGAAAGCCGAAAATAGAAACGAACTGAGAGACTGGCAAAATGGATATACTATGCTGATGAGTAATGCGTATTTTTGTATATTCTTTGGAAATTGTAATACTGCTGGTTTCTCCTCTTCATCAGAAAAAAGGTTTTGGTTCACAAGGATGGTAATTGGGATCTGCTTTTTTGTAATCCTAAATCAATTGCGAACATGTATCCACATGGAGTAATTAGGAACCTGCTGTTTTGACCTCCAATACAGCAATTTACGGCTTCCATTCATAATGAGGTGCGAATATTTACATATTTCTTGACCTAAAATAATCATCCTGGTTCCTAATTGCAACTACATGTTTCTGTTTTTTTAGTATTACGCTAACTTAACGGTATACATGTACTTCCAGTTTGCATCGGTCTTCGTAACTGTTTTACGCACACGAACAATGGCCGCCTATAAGCCGACATAAATTTTGATGGGTACGTGCAAGATTTTTAGAATTGTTAATTATAAAAGGGGAATTGTTTTTTGTCTTTTTTGAATTTCCTTTCAGATATTTTCACTTATGCAAGATTTCAAATTATCATAATCTGTTTGGGTCGGCAAAAATTCATCAAATGGTAAATGCTTTAATCGGTTAGTGAAGTTCTGCAGAAGTCTGGCAAACTGACAATGCCTCTTTTACAGTACTTTTATGGAAGAATTTTGTTTCACTATTCCATTTTTTGGATATATTTTTCCTGTATACAATTTGTTAAAGCTTCCATTTGTTTCTGTTTAGATATTTTTGGTGGGAATGCAAAATAGTTTGATATTTCAAAATAACCCTACTTCTTTTCTCATCTCATAAACACGAGCCAACATCGTGTTGACAGCACTCGCTTTGACGTAGTTGACAATTTTTATGACGATTGCCAGCTTACACTACAAAAAATATTGGCTTAAGTTTAAGGTCATTTTTGAAGTCCTGAAAAATGGCTTGTTTGTCCAGAAATGACTTGAGTCAATATTTCCGACTGTTAGCAAGCCATGATATTCGACTTAAGTAGAGCCATTGACGCAATATGTAGGCCAGGTAAGTTGTGTTGTATAATGGCTTGCAGCAGTGCTTTTCAACCTGTGGGATCATCCGCACTACTGCGGATGACAATCGTCCGATAAATACGCTTTTTAGTCTATGAATTTTTCATATTTGGTTAGGAAGCAACGCTAATCCTTCCCCTTGAATCGTCGGTAGGTTTCCAATCGTTTGTGCGCAAAGCAATTAACTCTTACTGAGGTGCGCAGTAAATCCACAGGCGTAAGTCGCATTGCCAGACACGCTGATCACACGGCGAATCTAAAGGGCCGTTTTGTTAGGTCAACTGTAGGACACATAACGATATAATTACACAACAGAAACGTTCAAGAGAGGGGCATTTTATCATGCCACCTGGACGTTAGTATTAGTTACATACAGCGTGTCGATAAGTGTTCGACACGGGCGGCGCGAATAAATGTTGAGTTACTGGTATGCAGTACCACGAACAGACCAACGCTATTGTTATCGATTTTCCTGTGTACATGCTGGTGGCAAAAGTGGTTCGAAGACGTTGGTGCCAGTACAAGTCGTTTAATTTAAAACCGCAAACAATTATTTGGAGAGAAATTTTTATTTCGAGTCTTTTAACAGTATTTAACTGGAACGGTTACGTAGTGTTAAAAACTTAATGGCATTATCGTTCGGGATCCCCACCCCAAATAAATTTGTCTGTTTAAACAACTGAATAAACGCAACTACAATAAATTATAGGACAAAATCCATGCAAAAACCACCCAATGTTCGGTGAATAAGCGCGTTAAAATTACCATTGTTTGCAAACATGGAGCATTGTTACAAAACAAGTAAAAAAATCCTGGTCTTTCTCACCAGATACGACATCACGTTACATTGTCAAAGCGTATATTTACTGGCTCTCCAAGGCATCACAATGAAACAGCACCAACACAACAAGTTGTTGTTTGCACTACCATGGCTAACACATTGATTCAAATATCAAGTAGTTTTGTTTGCAACTTTAAATACAGATTGGTAGCTGGGTTTGGAAAATCCAGGTCTATAATATAATACACACCTAATAAGGCTAAAACATTTTATAGTGGGTTAGAAGCACACAATGCAAATACGCTACATCAGTCGATGGTAATATGACAGTCACCCGGATCTCTCATGGACCCTGCACAAAAAATATAAGGCTGATTTTTGTCTTTTCTTTTTCGAGCCACTACCTCGCCTCGATCGCCAAACTGAATAACATATTTAAGTTCACGTTGTTCCTCAGTGATGAAATGGTGTAATATAACAGACCCATTCCATTAACAATGCTTGTTGTTGGGCTTTCGTCCACTAAAGTTGTGCATTCTACTGGGTGCTTGAACTGTGGAAAGTCTGGCTAAATGTTTTTATGCTTCTAACCTTTCCATCAAGGGAGGCAATAAATTTTCTCCTTCATTCATAATCTTGTAACGCCTGTTCTTCGTTACATTTGTCTTCCTCCAACTCGCATATGGTCGTCTCCATAATTTGTTTTCTTTCATGAAAGCCCAACACAAACAAGTTTCCGTTCCTTATTTGTTGAAAGGGCATACTGTTGACAAAATTTCCGGTCTTTCAACATCTAGCAAAAGGAAATGGATAAGCAATATTTCAAACAGTTTTGATTTTTTGTGTTGAGATAAGGAATGGAAATTGGAGTCCAATTCAGTCCAAATACCAGTTCCAATAAACATACATAGGGTTCGAGGAAAGCCTGCAACTTCCGACTTCATTTCTTGTGATGATAAATTTCACAGGTCATGGTTTTACCACACATGTATATGGCATAATATTTAAGACATTAGTTGACATTTCGCACAAATTATTCAACTAAATATATATGTTAATCTCGATTATACCTATGAATGCAGTTGTGAACAGGAGATTTTGATACCCCTAAAACAATAATACCAGTTGAAATAAAATAATTGCAAGTCGCTCTCTAACTGCCCTTTCAATTATTATACATGTATATTTTTACTTTCATTCAACCTATACCTGGTTCTAAATCTTCTTTAATTTCATTTAAAATCCTAAGAAAGGTCCATTTGGTCATCCGAAAGTTTTGAACCCAGTGTTCATCAAGGCAAGCAAGCGTCTTAGCCGGTAAATGCTACTACACCAGAACACAGCCAGGTCACAAACCTTCCCCATGTATACCAGTAAAAACTGCAAGATACGCAGTGGGAATTTCCCTTATTCCGTTCTGAGTTGCACACGTGTTGATAGCATACCTAAACTGGCGTGCGAACTGCAAGTTCAATCTGTGAGGTGATAACTTTCGCAGATAGTTCAATGCACATAGGTTCTACTCTTAACGATCAAATTCAAGGATCCTACACCTTTTCTTGTTTGCCACAAAATGCATGCGCCACGTGTGCGTGCCAAACAGTTACTAGTTCTGTGGATTAGGCTAAAGATATTGTTCATCGGCTATAAACCATGGGAAATGACAAACACATGCAACTTCAACCAAAATAAACTTGTCTCGTTGGTCCTACACATCTATTACACAGCAGCAACTGACATACAAATAGCTTCCACCAGCGCATGCATCGATTTTCTAAACGATAATGAAACAATATGGACTGTTACGTCATACACGCTGTGTGACACCGGAACACAGCCAGGTTGGAAAACCTGACGTGAACTGCAGCTTGTTAGTTTAAGAAAGTATGTCAACTGTTAACTTCTTTAGGTGTGACACCGGAACACAGCCAGGTTGGTTAGTTAACCTTTAAATAAGTACGAACCCAGTTTCATATGGCTGCAGGCGAGGCGTCTACCACACATTCAGGATGCCTCCAGGGCTGTGGTTGGAAATCCTGTGCTTTATTGCTGACTTGCTATAAAACTGCCCACTAAATCAACTTACAAAGAAAGTGAAACGTTTTTATTCTTCGATCTGAAAAAGAAAATGCTCCCAATATTGCACACGGTAAAATCACAAGTTGGAAGGGGTAGTGCCTGCATAGACTGATTCGCATCTTATTTTTGCTGCAAGCAACGACACAACTAATCATTAAATTCGCTAATGCTGTTGTTCTAATTTGTGTTTGAAGCATTCTGACTCAGCCCGACACTTCTTTATACTCGCATCGGTCTTATGGCCATCCTCCTGGAAAAAATGAACACAAACCAGTAATTCCAAATTTATTTTCTTAAAACATTAATTGTTTGGATTTGCCACATATCTAAACCAGTTGGACCGTGTTTAATGTAAAAAATAAAACAGTGCACTTACTTTCTGTGGTTTATCTGGACTGATACAAAATAAAGGAATAGTTTTAATTGTTAAGCAAAAAATAAAACAGCACACTTACTATATGTGGATCTATTCTCAGGAAATAAACTTACTACGTTGGTACATTCCTCATATTGCTATAAAACAAAAGGCTGTAATATGGGAACCAGTAAAATTTAATGATAAACAAAAAAATACTAAATTCATCAAATTTACTTAAGTTTGCTTACTATGCTTTGTCTTTCCACATTTGCCTGTCAAACAAATGGATACGTTAAATATAAAATGATAACACTTAGTAGCCAAAAGTTGGATGCACATGATGGAGCTTGATATGTTAGTGCAAAAAAAATGTGTCTTGGCACCCACCTGAAAACGAAAATTACAGATTTGTGTTATAAACCATTTCTACTTACACAGCCCTTTTTGGAATTTTGTTTTCTCTGCAACAAAATAGTTTTGAAACCAGCAAAGACCTAATCATACCTCTGTAACTTTTGGAATGTTGAGTATGGCAGAAATCTAAAAATACGGTAGGCCATTAGTATTACTTCTTTTCTCGCCTGTTTCTTTGAATCTGTTTAAAAGACCTTTAAAAGATAACTTGTGAATGCAATTTTGAATCACATCATCATCCAACCATTTTCAACTATTTAAACAGTCAATTGACATGGACTGTCAAGCCAGGGATAAGTTTCAACGTCGGCGCTGTGCGTAAATTTGGACATATTCATATCACTTGCAGTATCCCAGTTTTCCTCAAAATTTGGCAAAGGTGAGACGAATTCAGTGTTCAAAACTTAAGTCATTCCTCCTAGGTTTTTTCCTCCCTTCCTTGAGTATTATGATTTGTCTTCTACTTTTAAACTCATCAAGAGCCATCTCCACTGCCATTACTATCTACTTTTCTTCCGTTAATGGAGGCAACAGAAAATGCACCGGTTGTGGAAGCAAATCCAATCATGCCGGATTTTACGCACAACTTGGCCATAGTAGTTTGGGTCATACGGTATGTTGGTGCCTTTTCAATACTTTTAGCAATGGGACGATTATCCAGGATGTTTCAAGATTTTCAATAACTGGAATTTTTAACTGTAAAGAAGGAATATGCTTGTTGTAGAACTAGTGGTGAATGCTTTACATTTGCAAGGGCAGTTCTTTGTGCTCCACTCCAGATGCTCTCAGAAATGTTATTTGTAACAGCAGAAGAATTCTGAAATATGGGAAACTTTTCTGCTACAAATCGGCAGGTGTGTTCCTTTTTTTGGAACTTTTCTGTTTTTGACTCTGAGAACTTTTTGATCATCAAAAGTACCTAATCCATCGCTCGATGTCTTGCAAAATGTGGTTGCTGCAGCACATGTTGGCCAGATGTGGAAAAGTTTGCTTAAGGCTCATCGGTGACGAATGGTATGTTTTCACCTTTTTCCATGCCCATTGATGTCAAAACATCACGTAAAAAATCACGGTGATTACAATAATATTTCCAAAAGGCCACTGGGTAAATAGGATCTTTTACTAAAAATATGTTTCTACATACAATCACAGAAATGTAAAAATCTCCCATTTTAAATGTGGTGTTGTAGGATATCAGTTGTTGTAACTGGGGACTGTTGATTGACATCTCATGGTCAGTTTTCTGACGAACTGCTCTGTTTGTATGGCATATTCAACGGTGCAAAAAGTTTCATCATTGGTCAGAAACCCAGCCTTTTTCGTCTGGTACATTACGGTTTCTAGGTCTGTCGGTTGGCATTCTCGATTGATCTTTGATTTTACTTTTTTTTGTTTGAATATTATTGTAAGCTTTTTTGGCAGAATTTATTTTCACCTCGTTTTTGACTTCTTCCAGTGCCTGCTTTGCCGTGGAAAAGAAAACTGGCCTGTTTAACATTGCTGGCTCTTCTCCAACATACTGTATTAAATAGAGTGGTATGGCTTCGTTCGAGCTGTCTTCAGCTAAACGAGAGTAAACGAGACGTTGAAATGTATCCAATGATTTTTGCTTTGATCTTATATCTTTTATAAATTCCTGTTTCGTTGTTTTTGGCGCATCCTTTGTAAATAAATCTGTACTGGTCGCATGTGTAGTTATCACCATGGCACCAACTTGGATGTTAGACGGTTTCATGAGGTAGTTGTATGCTTGGGTAAACGTGAGAGGGGTGTTACCTAAACTCAACATGATGCTGAAAAGCAATAGGCTACTCGAAACGGTTTCAGCGTGCTTTATGTTTCGACAAGACAGTCAGTTCTTCGGTTGCGATGTTCACAAGGATTTGGTAATTACGAAACCAACGCTTCAGCCCGAGCCTAAACTAAACGCACGTGGAAAAATTAAATATAAAAAAATCGAGATGCTTACAAAAGCCAAAACAACATGATATCCGTAGTCAAACGGGCGGCGTAAACTCATTCTAGCTGTTAATGCCAACCTCCCAAAACCCATTCCTTCAATTGTAATGTGGGTTTTTATTTTTGAATGTTTTAAAGCTTTGACGAACCGGATAGGTACTTGTTTTTTATTTATTTGGTTTTATCATAACTATTATCTTGACTAAACGCACTGTTTCATTGATGCATGTGCTGAAATCAAAATATTAAGAACGATATAGCGCAGCAATAACATTGTGAGCTAGTCATTGTAACAAGCAAGTAAAAATGTAACGAGACAGTCGACATAACATACCTTATTCACACAAACTAAAGTACAAAATAGTTTATGAAGTCGAAATAAGATATTCTTGATATGACCGATTACAGCAGCAGGCATGAACCTGTTTCGATTTACGATTGTGTGAGTTGTATATATGCTATAACAAATATATAGAACAGATAACTGCCGACCAGTGGACCCTTCCTGTGAAGTGTAAAGCTCGACTTTCAAAACCATTACTTTTGGAAAGTCAAAGTAATAACGGACAACAAAGCATCAAAAAGTTGTGGATTACAGTTGCTATGTTAATTAAAAATAAATGTGAAGTATAGAAATAACCATCATTTTTTGTTGCTATTTAATTTGTCTTGTTACGGCCACAGATCTATTTCGTTCTAACTTCCCCCTATGGTTTTGACCATTTGAGATTTGTATGGACATGTACATATTTTAGCAAATGCAGTACAATATTAATATAATTTACAAACTGAAAATGTTAATATTGTTGTTTGTTTATACGTGACCTGTTTACCACGTAACATTAAACATTTAAATCCGTAACAACAAAATGTGATTAATGTATAAAAAAACAATCAGTTCAAAATCAAAGGCCCCTCTTCTGAAATGTTTTTTTTTAATTTTTTTTATAATCTTCGTATATCTGACACCTATCTGGAATCACAAACGTACGAAAGTAGTCCAATTAAAACCACAAGAAATGGAATGGCGAGTGCAAGCCAATGTGGCCAATTTAAAGCACAGCACAGCACAGCAAGTCCACCAGGCGTGTTTTAGGGCGGACCAACAGTGTCACATAAGCTCCTGTGCATTATTTGTTGCATGTACTTTGTAGTATATTCGGTCATAATGGTCAACAAATTCTTCCCTCCATCGAATTATGCGACAAATCCTTCCCTTAACAATTATTATCCTTTCATTTGTATTATTTTACGGTTTCAGCCCTGTTTGCAAATGTATTTATGTTTTAGTGTGTCTTCTGACTGTTTCCCTCCCTTAGGGATGCAATTTTCCTCCGTCCCTCCCTTTAGTGTACTTCGTCCCTCCTTTTAGTGTTGCCCACTGTCGACTCTGCCTGGAGTACGAACTGCCTTAGCAGACGCATCGCAAATTGTCCTGGCAGTCGATGAACCCAACACCTGCTTTCTCTTCTTTGGTCGTACACTCAACGACACAACCAAAGCAGCTTAAAGTGCATATGACACGTAAAAATAAAACATGTTAATAATCAAACTAAGAGATGTTCATAACTTTAGAACATTTTTGGCGAAAAAAGTAGTTTGATACGACGACTGGTTTCTGAGATACAGCTGATCAAAGTCGCACTTTTGTGCCGCTGCGAACGAAATCGTGCGAAAGTAAGATATTGTTGCGTGACGTCATAGAAAGCGCTTCGGTCGTGCGCTGAGTGCTGGCAGCAAGCCTTATGCGTAGGAATGGAAAACATTGTAAAACTGGTTTAAGCATAATACTGCATTACGCAGGGGACAATAAGTGAACAAGTGCAATAAACGGATTTTGATGTTAATTTAAGCTGAAGACAGATGGCCGCTGTTCGACCTATTGTGTCGTATTTAGTTGTGTAATAATAAAACAGTTACTGGGACAGGGTGTTCTTGTTGTTACAGCATTTAGAATCGCTAACGTGATACATGAACTTTTGAAAACACGACAGAGGCAAACCGTTAGTTTAGCATTGTCGTTTTGTCCACTCACAGTTATGTCGTTTCTGCTATACCCTATGGTCTTCCGCTACATAGGGACAAATAAGCCTTTGATTCGTGACGTCACAATGACAAATTTTTGTGTGATGCAAAAGCCTGCCCTGACCTTTACGGCAACGTAATCTGTGGATTCTCCTATGTTTGAAACTATTCGATATCTGCAAAAAAAGGCGCCTTCTCCTATCTAAACAATACATTTTTTCGACGCACGCGCCTTATGTGATGTCCTTCTCTCCTTTTTGGTCGCCGTTACTTTTCGTGCAGTTTTCTACATTTTTTAGTTGACGTAGAACCGTGAAACTTTGGATATATGTTTGTTGTAGATGTACCTAGTTTTATGCAAAGTTGTCATGGCCGTGTCATATGCACTTAAAGGGGTTTGGACTTTTTCTGTTTTTTGTTGGTTTTGAGGAATGCTGTTCTAAGGTTGTTGGTAAAACTTGATAGTTGTGGCTCTTCATTAAAATAATGTATACTGCCGCAGACACTAACAAAACACTTTTCATAAAATGGATCCTTCTTGTATTTTCGTGCTTATAAGGTGTTTTAACACTAGAAGACACGCAATATGGCCATTTTTCTTACCAATAGGATCTTCTACAGTCAGAAGAGTTGCCATGTAATGGCGCAGTCCTACGTCCGAGAGATAGAATTGATCGCTTCAGTTCCCTCGGTCGTTAAAACCAGACTGCTCCAAGATACCAGCCATCACAATCTACTCAAAAATATAAGCAAAAATGTCAATTTTACGGTTGCGGTGGAAAAATTTGGTTTGGTGGCAGTAACAGGAACAAACAACACCGTTATACAATATACGTAACCAACCTGAGACTGCGGGTACGTTTGTTGGCACACCTCGAGTAGCTGTTGAAAATCGGTCCTGACGCTGTTATGGTCGTGATCAGCATGTCGAGAGACCAGGTCGTTCGTACCAAGAGCCAGAATGATAAGTTCCTCCGCTCCATGGTTCAGTGTTCCTTCTTGAATAGAAATGGCACTTAACGTAAAAGGTTTACTTTTCGCCGATACCACCTAGGGGCAGACAATGTTCCTTCCGTTGCTGTCGGTCACCAACAACACTGAAGGAAGTGGTGACTCCTCAGCACGGAGGAAACATGTCTGCTTTCCGGAAACTCCAACTTTATATTTCTTGGGCGGCGTTCTTCTTCCCATCGTCGATTGCAGCTTCGATCTTTAGTCGTTAAACACAGCAGTGTGTTTTGAGAAATTTACTTAACCATACTGGCGGCAGACATATTCCTAAAATGTTTGTTTTTTCGACTTTTAAAATCAGCATTTCAGCTTGGCCAATAGTGTTATTCGCCCACCTCAAATGGGATTATTTATTCGTTTGCCTATTCATGGTTCTGACTTCCTGTCAACAATGGGTTTAAGTCACAATTGAAGGGATAGAAGTTTGTTAAAAAAGCGTGACCAGGTCTATATAAGAAGACTGCATTTTCATTTTATGTCCCTCAAAATATTACAGCATTTATTTATTTTTAAAAAGTTTTAAGCCAACCTTCCAGCACAAGTACTACATTCATCAAGAAAGTTTAAGTATACAACGATTAATGACTGTTCATTGGTCATTTCAAAATTTAAGAGAAGAGAGCGGGAGCAGTTTCTCCAGCCAATCAGGATTCAAACAATTGGAAGATCAATGTAAAATGCATCGACAACGAAGAACCATTTTTTAAACGAATTTACACACATTGCATGATATGGACAATGCACTGAAAAATGTTCGCCTATACAAGGAGACCTTGTCGCCAAGGTATACGCGGCCAATGACATCTATTTCGTCACAGTAGGTGACCTGCAGTTAAATCCAGGCTCCAGGCAAGCCCATGTACCAGAAAGATTTCAAATGTTCGCCTATACAAGAGACCCTGTCACCAAGCTGTACGCGGGCAATAGGCTCTATGCCTTCACAGCCGGTGACCTGCAGTTAAGTTCATTTCGCTGGGAAATTTGAAATGAGTTGGTATTTTAACTTATACCACGTTCATCAGCAGGCTCCAGGCAAACCCCGTGCAAAATTTAAAAAAATCCTATGTACCGGAAAGATTTCAAATGTTCGCCTATATAAGAGACCTTGTCACCAAGCTGTACGCGGGCAATGCCGTCATAGCCGGTGAACTGCAGTTAATACCACGTTCATCAGCAGGCCCCAGGCAAGCCCTGTGCAAAATTAAAAAAATAGCCCATGAAGCGAAAAGGTTTCAAATGTTCGCCTATATCACGCGACTACACAACTATCTGCTTGATACATGATCGCATCAAATTTACAAGTTCTGTTGCCCGAGTCGATGGCATAGGGATGTTAAAGTTACATTTCATGTTTTTGGTTAGTCATTGCCCCCCTAGTTTAAAAACCCATGTTTTAGATCTTCACAGGACAAAACGTCTTGATTTGCTTCATTCAGATTCGAATTTAAAGCAGAATCTACACCACATTCTATGTCAAGATCGTTTTGATTAACCACTGTACAGATATGATTTGGAGTCCAAAATTTTCTTTTTTTTCTTGGGCAACTCTTGTCCACATTACATAAATTCTTCCATTTCAAAATTGACATGTTATGCACTTTATCTTCTGGTCCATTGCATTTGGGGTAAATGGATATTACATCAGAAAAGTTCCATTATGGTCCAGGTGGATCCCAGTATTCTGGAGATATAAATTTCCAGTTTTGTGCTGAAATGTGTCTTTCATATTAATGGCACTCCTTAATCGAAGTTCAGTTCCAACATAAACTGCATTAAATAAGCAGTTTCTTTTAACAGACCATTTGAGTAATAATCCAAATTTATGCTGTTTAATTGTATGTTAAATTTCACAAAGCAATCTGTGGACAGCTCAGATGTTTTCTTTTATGAGAAAAATATATTTCGCCTAAAAAGGCATCATCAGTTTCTACAAACAAAAATGTTGGGTGTTCAAGCTATAACTAAGAAATAATAATAAAGACGGTAGCAATGCTTCCACTGAGCTTTCCTTAGGTTCTTTGCTGGTGGTTCCTCTTCAGCTATTCTGTATCTGGTGCCATTTCGGCTGTTACGAGTCTTTGTACTTTATAGTGTTTGGTCCATGTTTTTGGCGATGAAGGCTTATTGTCCAGCCTATCTCCATGTGTTTTGGCGGACTACAGACTGTGGTACATGTATTAGGCGGCGATGACTAGCTGTTCGGATCCGAAAAAGTCTTCGTCATGACGTCGTTGATCTTCAAAATGCCCTTTGTCCTATTCCGGCTGAATCTTTGGTCAGAATACTTGCCACTTCTCGCGGAAAGAGTAGTTGACCTGTAAGATAATGCTCTTCAGCTGCAATTTAAGCTTGAAGCACATTAACTTACCTAATAATGTCTTTCCCTTTTTTCCAGCTCCATGTAGCATGAAGTGAGTCTGTCGTTGTGTAGCGAGCTTCTAATGCGGTTGTCAACACATAGTTATGATATGTCGTGACTTTAAATTTAAGGCAACTGTCTAGGAAACTTTCGTTTCAGGTTAAAATCTTTCAGTCTTCTTTGATTAGACATATATATTTCGCTTCGTTAAAAGCATCATCAGTGTCTATAAAAGCAAATTAAGAATTAGATTCAACAGAATGGGAAATGATTCCCAGAATCACTTCTCAAGCATTCAAATTCAAGGGCTACTTTTTCCTATTATCTCTGATATTCGGTCGAACATTGTACACTGATGCCTTTGTGTTCGCATGGGTTTCTCCTGGGTACTCCGCGACGCTTGAAATCCGCGCCATGCTTTCTTAGACTTGGTGACGACGATAATTCGCTGTCTACCACCGCTGTGTCTTCTTCCATTTTCGTCCATCCTTTTGTATCTGAATCCCCACTTTCCACTCTTTTGCGGGTTTGCCACCATACTAAAATGTAGTCCAGAATGGTTTCACACATTCAGAAATCTCGACGCCTATTTCCACTTTTCTAGTCAACTTTTCCATCAATTAATCTATCATCTCATAACACATATCGGGTATAATGAGACGTTGCTGATCGATGACTAGCGCTTTTGCTATTTCCTCCCTCTCTTGCTATAATAAAACGCCTCATGATGCTTATTATTCTACCTGTCGCCATGTTTCGACTCTACACAAACCGTGGTACAAACATTTCACTGCAGACTAGATCGGCCCGGCCGGATCCGGATAGTTATCCCGATTCGTGTATTTTATCGGTATGGCAAAAATGTTTGATTGCCAAACAGAATGCTATGTTAAGGCTAGCCTGTCATGAGTGAAACAAATAAACGTGGGCATTTTATTAATATGGTATAACACGTCACGAAAAACCTTAATAACAAATAACAGAAAAATCTTACGACGGCGAGTATCACATACTGGGTCCCAAAAACGAGTAATTTGCGAAATGTTTGTGCGTTTTTAGGACGAAAATGCTTTCCAAATTAAGTGTATTATCCGGCCGGGTCCGGGTATTGAAAATTGGTCAATATCCGGCCGAGTACCCGGATCCGGCGCAACACATCACTACTGCAGAGTTGGTTACTGCCAAAGAACGCCTCTCCTGCGTCATCTATCTTTAGCACAATATGCATGCAACACCTCCTGTCGTAAACGTTTGTAAGGATGCGCTCGCCACCTCACCCGGAAATAATAGTTGTACTGCTCCTATTAGGCGCTCTTATAATGCCTCGGTAGCCGTATCCCGCGCTTACAATGATGCTTGCAGCAGCGCTATCTTTCAGTCTTGCTGGTCCAATCCTCCTCTGTCGTTCCACTTTATACTGGCAGTGACGTACACGGTTTATAACATAATAAAAGATCCCAAACTCCACGACTCTGGTTTCTTCATAAATGCCTTACCGACAAATTCAAGTGTGTATATTACACCGGTTACTGTGCACCAACTTGTTTTAAAACTGGTATAAGGTTGCGCCCTTCAATGTACGTTTGTACTTATCCACCCTGCTTTCACCTATTTTGCCGTAGTGACATGCCATAGGAAGTGCATTACTTAATTGTTTATTAGGATTTAATCTGATAGCCATCACAGCCGTGGTTGTTCCAGAGCATTAGATAGTGTTTCCCGAAAAGAACATTCCGTCACTACATAAACTGCACAGTAGGTGAGGGTCATAATGGAAATTTAGGATCATTTTCTTTACTACATTCAATAACTGTATCTGAATTTGTGTTGTTTAACAATTGACAAAATTCATGAGTGAAGGTTGGGAAATTGGGCTCTATTTCATGATTGCATTATTACCTGTGCTTTGTCTTCTTGGCCAACACAATTGCCATGGCTATTTACCCATTAGGAGGCCTAGTATTGTTTGCAGGAGACAAAAATTAAAACAGGTTTAGTAAATCCTCAACTACCTAAATCCAAATTGCTCCAGTTTTGACGTGACACGGGCAAATAATCTTTAGTGTATATCATGTAATGCGACAAAACGTTTAGAGAATGTTGCACCATCAGCGCGACACAATGACGTTTCAATGCGTAACAATAGCAATAAAGTGTTAACTTATTGGGAAACGTTTGGGGGAGCATTTTACGTTACTGTAATTTGGAGATGAGCTATTGTAACAGTACGGATAGTTTTTTAAAACACAAAAGCAAAGCACCTCTTCGTTGATCTGAATCAATCAAGTGACGGTGATATTTCGGGTTGTTCATGGAAGCAGTCGAAACCAGTGGCTATATGCTTAAAAAAAGATTACAGAACTAATTTTGAATACCATAGTTCGCGACCTCAGACCTATCAGTCTAATAGAAGGAGAAAGCTTCAAGATGAATTAGCACCAGGCTATGACACTATCCTTTTTGATTAAACAACAGCTACTTTAAAAAAGTGGATGGAATTCGTGTCAATTAATTTTGCAGGTCAGCATCATTCGACATGGCAATGCCGACCCTTTGGACGAACTGGGTTGCGGTATTGAGTGTGACGACAGCAGCAATGACGTTGAAGACGCAGATAATGGGAATTCAAATATAACCACAGCAATTGCAGACTACCTTAAAACTAAAAAATGCTAAAGCTACAACTATTGAAAGAAATGGTCTTAAAATACGCATGTACCTGTGCAACGTCAGCATCTTCAAAACGATGCTTTTCAAGTGCAGGTTTAACAGCCATAAAATTACGCTCTTGCTTGACTGGCGAGCACGTAGAGAGTCTTAATGTTTACTGTGCTACAGTGCAGAAGCAATAACAAATAGGATACGGTATTCTGGATTGGATATAACTTTTTTGTAATACCATTTTGTTCTATATTGCCGATCCCACTGGAAGACTTCATGACTTCCATTGGGGCCATAAACGGTCTTGGGGGGGTCTTTTAAGCAACTAACTTTTGATGTCATTGCATAGAGAAGAGTTTGGTCTCAGGAAGCATATTGAAAATCGAATAGCAATGAAAAAAAAAATTTGGAAAACCGAAGAGAAAGGTCAAACTTTTCGAATGAAACAGAATTATGCAAAATCGGAAGATCTTACTTCCCCAGTGAGGATTCAGCTGTAAGTATCGGTGCATAGGCCAAGTTAAGATTTTGAGACTGTCTGTTTCTGAACAGAAAGCACAGGAATGCACTTTAAGTCTGGCAGTTGGTTGCAAAATCACCAATCAAAGACTAAATGGGTAACTATAAGAACTACCTATGGTTCCTTTTTGAAGTGGTAGTTTCATTTGGGTGTTCTGTAATTAGCAGCGGTACGTATACATCCATGTAATCGAGCAAATGATACAAAAAAATTTATGATATTGGCAAAACACACTATCATTAACTTTTTGTGGCAACATAAATGTTGCAGATTATGGTTGTAATTGCATCTATTCATGTTTATTATTTATTTTTGGCTTTCACATGAAATGGAAAACTTACATGTGTAGACAATAAAATCTTGTCTTATGCATGTCCCAAAATACGGGTAAAACCCAAACTACGTCACAATGAAGATGGAGTCGTGTTATGCACACCACAAATACGTAATAACTATATTGTGCGTCTGTTTAAAGTTCTTCCTAGACAATAGAACCCTTTCTCAAAAATCATCAAAACGTTAAACCGATGTCGACGCGCTTTACCGCCGTTGGAAACAAGTCACAAGATGTACAGTTATATAAGTAATAATGTGTTTATAAAGCGATGTAATGCCCATTCCAACAATTCTAGACTATTACCGGACGATAACTCAAATTGACGTCTGTTCAAGTTGTTGTCATGTCTAATAAAAGATTGTTAATTCTGAAATGGTGTCAGCAGTGTTGCCAGTTGGGCGCTTTTTCCGCCCAATTGGGCGTGTTGTCATCATCACTCGCGCTTTTTTTGAGACACTGGCGCTTTGGGCGCATTTGGGCGGGTTTCAAAAATATCAGAAGTTTATCCCTACTTTAATAAATGCGTCACGACATTACTGTTCAACTGAGTACACTAAGATTCAACTCTCATAAACACTACAAACTGACGACACAAACAACTATGACATCATAATCATGTAGCCGACAACTGTACTACTAGTTAAATTGTAATGAATGAATGAATGAACTTAGAACGCATTACTCGTACAAAGAAGTAAATAAAGATGGGAAAGTGGGCGCAATACAAGAAAAGTTTCAATAAAAATTGGCTGCACGATGACCTACTTAGAAAGTGGATTGAGCCTTCGGAGAACGACACAACAAAGGTATTGTGCAAGTATTGCAAATGTGATGTGAGAGCTCATCGCACCGATTTGTACCGACACGCTAAGTGCGACAAGCACAAAAAAAATTCAGGTGCCCTTGTTGGTGCAAACACGCTGTTTAAGTTTGGATGCACCAGCAATGTCGCTGATGTATCTCAGAAAATTGCTGAATTGCGAATTGCAGTTCACGTGGCTTGCCACTCTAGTCTTTGCGCAGTGGATCATCTTGGGGAAGTTGTTCAGGGCGTTACAGGCAAAACGATCAGTTTGCATAGAACCAAGTGTTCTGCTTTGATTAGAAATGCTCTATCCCCATCAATTTTGGAAGAGCTCCTGGCGGATCTAGAGGAAACACAATTTTCTCTAATCATAGATGAAAGTACTGACATAGCCACAGAAAAACAGTTATGTCTTGTTGTAAGATTTTACAGCAAAAGCAAAAGTAAAATTCAAAATGCATTTCTTGGATTAATTTCCCTACAATCTGGCACAGCCGAAAGCATATATAGGGCTATTTTGGAATTTTTAAACTGCAACAAACTTTCTATAAAAAGATGTGTTGGTCTGGCCACAGACGGATGTAACACAATGTGTGGCAGAAGCAATTCTGTTATATCACGATTTCGGGAGGTTCGTCCAGATATTGTCCATATAAGGTGCATTTGCCACTCAATACAGTTATGCACATCATATGCCATAAGGTCCCTGCCAAGGAGCATTGAGTTCATGGTTTCTGAAACGTACAAGTGGTTCTCATGCAGCACTATGAGGCAAAAAAAATATCGTGATGTATACAGTACAATAAACGTCGGTGAAGAGCCTCTGAATATTCTGAAGCTCTCTGATACTCGTTGGCTCTCTATTGCACCATGTGTACAACGGGTTTTAGAGCAATTTGACGAGCTAAAACTGCATTTTCAGCTAACCCGTGACATGGAGCGATGTTACGCTGCTGAACAGTTATACAGTATGTACAACAACCCTGTAAATAAGTTATACTTGTTATTTTTACGTCCAATTTTACAGGAACTAAATAGAGTGAACAAGCTATTTCAGTTAGACAAGGGCTCACCTGTAAAACTTCTGACAGAACTTGTGACACTCTATACAACAATTTTGAAGATGGTAATGAAATCCTTCACATTTACATCATGGTCTTCAGTACTCGATTTTGACATTGGTGATCCATCTCATCATCTTCCTGTGGCAGCCATGTATTTTGGGGCAGAGTTTTCAATTGAATGTGACAGTCAGTCAGGTATCGTTGTACAAGAAAAAATCAAAATAAAGGAAAGGTGTCGTCAATTTTTGTTACAACTCCTTGAGGAAATGCGTAAGAGACTTCCGACCAATATCCAACAGCTGGAATCTCTTTCAGTTTTATGCCCTTCTTCTATGCTTGGAAGCAAACCCAGATTAAATGACCTTTCTTTTATATCTATTTTCAACGGGAGTCTAAGCATCCTTGAACAACAATGGAACCGTATTGCTCTAATAAAGTGGCCATACTTCTCTGATGAGCAGACAGAGCAGTTCTGGGTGGAGGTGATATGCTACACTGATGCAGCAGGAGCCCATTGTTTTCAGGAACTAGGAGAGTTTGCTTTGACACTTCTGTCTCTTCCCTTCAGCAATGCATCTGTAGAAAGAATGTTTTCAACAATGAACTTGTTAAAATCAAAGTTAAGAAATAGGATGCAGCAACCTCTTCTGCAAGCCCTTCTGCACATTCGTAGCTTTATGTCTCGAAATGAAATCTGCTGTAATAAATTCACACCAACAAAGAACATGTTAAACAGGTTTACGAGCCAAATTTATGAAATTAACAAGCCAGAAGATGACATGTCACTAGATTCCTTATTTGAGATTTAAATTCATTCATTTTGTAGTGTTGAGAGTGTCTCCACTGTTATTCATTTGTAGTGTTGAGAGTATCTCCACTGTTTTGTTTTTTAGTGTTGAGAGTGTCTCCACTGTTATTCATTTGTAGTGTTGAGAGTATCTCCACTGTTTTGTTTTTTTTTGCGTTTAGTGTTGAGTGTATCTCCACTGTTTTTTTACGTTTAGTGTTGAGAGTATCTCCACTGGTTTTTTTTGCGTTTAGTGTTGAGAGTGTCTCCACTGTTATTCATTTGTAGTGTTGAGAGTATCTCCACTGTTTTGTTTTTTAGTGTTGAGAGTGTCTCCACTGTTATTCATTTGTAGTGTTGAGAGTATCTCCACTGTTTTGTTTTTTTTTGCGTTTAGTGTTGAGTGTATCTCCACTGTTTTTTTTACGTTTAGTGTTGAGAGTATCTCCACTGTTTTTTTAGTGTTGAGAGTGTCTCCACTGTTATTCATTTGTAGTGTTGAGAGTATCTCCACTGTTTTTTTTTTGCGTTTAGTGTTGAGTGTATCTCCACTGTTTTTTTTGCGTTTAGTGTTGAGAGTGTCTCCACTGTTTTTTTTGCGTTTAGTGTTGAGAGTGTCTCCACTGTTATTCATTTGTAGTGTTGAGAATATCTAACTTCTTTTGAGGTGTACATGCTCATTGTCATATGCTAGAGTATACCATACCACAATACATTTCCAGGAAACAACATACTTACATTGATGCATACCATTCTGAAAACTTGAAAGGGAGTAACAGCAGATCAGTGTCAGTGTATGATCCGACCTACTGCGCACGCTGATTCCTGTGATGATTTTGGATTTTCTCTAACTTCATACACAACACTAAGATATATAAAATAAAAAACCTACTTCACTTTAAATGTACAAAAAAGCATTACTTATAAAACTAGCATAATGAACATGCCCATCATTAAAACAGTTAAAGGCAGGACAAGTCGACTTGCAGTCCACCGGTCCACGTGACGTGCCCACCACATGGCACAATGCACATGGTCTCCCCACGCCAGGCTGCACTCTGCAGTGTTACCCAAACTTTTTTGGCAGCGAAATCCGTAACATCAATAGAATCCACAGAACGTACAAAATGTCAAATAAACCAAGTTGTGAAAAGTCATGTTTTAAAAATTTTTAATTTTTAACATTTATTTTGAATAACAGTCATGTTTTACAAGAATAGTACTTTTTAGCATATATTTTAGATAAAAAATATGCTTCAATACATTTTGCTCTTTATCCAAATTTTGGGCGCTTTTGGGCGTGTTGTTTTTGCCGAAATTGGCGCTTTTGGGCGTGATAAAAAAAAAATTGGGCGCTTTCCGCAAAAAAAATCTGGCAACACTGGGTGTCAGATCTATACGGGGTTTCCTTGAAAAGAGCACGCATCTACACCATCGACGGAGTCGTTTGTGGCTCGTAGTAAGCCGTGCTCGAAAGCCCAGGCTCGCGCCATTCCCCAGCAGTGGGTGTTTGGTGAAATCAACGCACAAAAGTACTTTTTTTTTAAAAACGGAAAAAAAACAGGAATTAGTCCCTTCAAACGTTGGAGGCCGTCATCCCCCTCTGACACATCTTGCCTGGGACCGAAACTTGGTCGGACAAGTGGCGTGCATACAATGATTTAGAAAGTAACTTCACTTTCTGACTACATACAATTTCTTTAAACATGTGTTTTTGCTCATGTAGACATCGGTTATATTCACAAAACGGTAAACCATTTTGAGCAATATGTGACGCCACACCAACATCATAGAAAACCTATAGTCGTCGGCTAAGGAGAAATGGTGTGCACAGGGACTTTATCCCAATATACCTGGACGAGTTTTTGTGGCATCAAAGGCGACCTTGCTTACGTAGCCTTCATGCACAAGAACATGTCTGACATCCCAACAGAGCTAGCAATACAAACCAAAAACAGCAAATTCAGGAACGCAGGAAATACATTACAAAGCCTTATGTGGGACAACGTCGCAGCTGGAAGCTGTTTTGATAAGAACTTTTTCCCGTGTCCATCATTGGGGGGAGTTTTTGTTTGACAGGGACACATTATCTTAATAATTCCGTAGAGACTTATCCACATGGTATTTACGAACACACTGCCTTTATCTCACAATATCGCCTGTCACGTGACTTCCAGTTTATGACCATTCTATTCCATTCGATCAATAAACGGATATCTGCCTGCCTGCCTGCCTGCCTGCATCTCAGCCGAGAGCACAGGTGAACAGACAATTCCGTGGCAATTAGCCAACAGGTCAGCCGACCTTGATTGATCATCGAGACAAAATTGTCAGGGAAGCCGAGTACCCTGCAGGGTCTTAGCAGAGGAAGTAGCAAAAACATTCCAAACGCATTCCAACAAGCACAGAATGAAAAAGACTTATGAAGAAAGCATTCGAAAGAATGGCAAAATCATTCAAGCCATGGAAGAAGGCAGAGGCAGCGATCAACCAAATAATCAACGAAGCGAAGAACACGAGTCAAAGATAATCCTGCAGCGTTGGAAGGTTGCAACCAGCAAACGGAGACGGCATCCAACTAGCACCACACATAGTCTTCCATGGAGAAGCCGGTAAAGGGAAAACCTTACTTCAATCATGACAAACAACAGCGCAGAAGTAGGCCAAATGCCAAGGTTCAAACATAACATACTGAAAATTGATGATACAGGAACAGCACTCTTCCGAAACGACATGTTAGTAAGTACAATCAAATTTATGTATCACAACAACTGGGCAGTCAAAACTCACGGAGACCGCCAGGATAACAAGACTTGCAAACCTCCATGACAGACAAAAAGGAAGATGCATGGTTTGGAAAGGAGCGGTGTCGGGGAATGGCTATGGCTCAGTCATGATAGAAAACCCCCCTTCTACAATGGTCATCACCATAAATGCTAGTCAAAGCATATGCTGAACCAATTCCATTGTTCCTGCGTAGAACTGCTGCATGAGCCCGACCACTGCAGGTTGAGTAGTATGTCCTAGGGCTTGACATAGCTGGAGGTTGAGTTAACACGTTCACATTTGTTCCTGTCAAGTCCAAGCATCATTATGCAGACATTTGCTGTGGTGACAAATTTGCTGACTTCTTTTTTCCATCTTACCTGATCTTCTTGGGTCATTTTCACTCCCATGTGCCTTACAGAAAACCCATGTTTGCGATTTTCTTCTTCGGCAAACGTAGGAGTGAACCTTGCAGTATGTGTTATTTTTATGGAAGCAATTAATGACAGCATCCATATTTCTGCTGATGTCTGAATAGTCTGTGCGAGTCTGTGTTTCCTCTGCCAGCTTCTTGGGGTGGTTATTTTTTACTTTGGGTTGATGGTCCTCTTCTGGGAAGAGCTGTTAGAAATTTTTCGAACAGCACGATAGAGAGAATACCAAGACTTGCAAACCTCCAGGACAGACAAAAAGGAAGATGCATGGTTTGGAAAGGAGCGGTGTCGGGGAATGGCTATGGCTCAGTCATGGTAGAAAACCCCTTCTACAATGGTCATCACCATAAATGCTAGTCAAAGCATATGCTGAACCAATTCCATTGTTCCTGCATAGAACTGCTGCATGAGCCCGACCACTGCAGGTTGAGTAGTATGTCCTAGGGCTTGACATAGCTGGAGGTTGAGTTAGCACTTTCACATTTGTTCCTGTCAAGTCCAAGCATCATTATGCAGACATTTGCTGTGGTGACAAATTTGCTGACTTCTTTTTTGCATCTTACCTGATCTTCTTGGGTCATTTTCACTCCCATGTGCCTTACAGAAAACCCATGTTTGCGATTTTCTTCTTCGGCAAACGTAGGAGTGAACCTTGCAGTATGTGTGATTTTTATGGAAGCAATTAATGGCAGCATCCATCTTTCTGCTGATGTCTGAATAGTGTGTGTCATATTGCTGGACACAACCAGCATATTATGCCATTAGGCGAGTCTGTGTTTCCTCTGCCAGCTTCTTGGGGTGGTGATTTTTCACTTTGGGTTGATGGTCCTCTTCTGGGAAGAGCTGTTAGAAATTTTTCGAACAGCACGATAGAGAGATCTTGCCCTGTGGACAATGTCGTGGATTTGGTGGAGTGATGTAGAAAGCCCATCGAATAGCTTGCTGTTGGTGTTAGTGGTGATTTTTCCAACTTGCAAGTTGTGACAGGAAAGAATAGCTCCCAACTCACGCCCGATCTCCCATTTCAAGTAGCCAATTGGCAAATGTTCACCAAAAAGTAATTGCCTTGACTTTGTGTAACGTGGGTTCCTGGACTTTCTTGTCATAGTCGAAACAGCCAGAACATCTTTGGCGGGACTGCTGTTTTCTGCTGATATTCTCACAATTTGACTTGCTGCTTGACCCAGGTGTGTCTTGGCGCAGAGTGTAGCGACAGTCAAACTGTAGATTGACTGGGTGCTCAAATGGAAGACCACATTGTTCATTTCTTCGGATGCAATCATTGCGCAATGCTTGCATATTGCTTTCATTTCTGGTCAAATTAACAATTGTGCTGGCACTAGGCGAGGGCAGGTCACGGTAGCTGAGAAACCCTTGCGCAGTGATAACACTGATTCCAGTGGCACCATGCATTAACAGCAAAAGTCTTCTGACCCCCTTTCTGCTTCAGGTCAGCAGGCCGTTGACATTCTTTGTACAAAGACATGAATGCAGACGAAAACAGGCATGTTGAACATGCAGATCTTGCAGTAAAACCACACCCAACATTGCGCACATGTCCTAAGCCCCCTTGTTTGTCAAAAGTATGGTGTTCATGGCATATGTCCTCGATAAAACAAGTAAACTTACCTAAATTGACTATCCGCTTTCCAGTGGGCATTGAACATAAACTGTTTTCTGCTTTCAGCTCTTCAATTGGTCGCACATCGCGCTCTGTGGGCCCCAACACATGGAGTACCTTCATGTCGGCCCAACTGAATTATGCAACTTCCTCATTTGATTAGCTTAAAGTAACAACAACACCACTGTAAGTTCTTATTTTTTTTATTCCCTTTATTACAATTTCATCAAAATAACAGATTTGTACATGCATGCAAATTTCGCTGTCAATCCGTTTTCAGAAAAAGCATTTCTTGCCGACTTCAGAAATATTATTTCTACATTACACACTGAACATTTAACGAAAAGAAACCTTTCCGGTTCCGGAACACTTCCGCTTGATCACCTCCTGAGATACAATGGGGATATGAGCACAATCTATGGCACCAATGACTCCAGCAACACCAGAAAAACTTGCTTTGCAGAATTTATTAAAGTGTTTCCCTTTCTGGGCCAGCACTTTGGCAACGCGGCCAATAATTCTACAGACGCTGCTTTGGCTTCAGCCCAAAAGGTCGCCATCAGTGCGCTGAAAATTCCCCGTTGCAAAAAAACGGAGGGCAATTAAAAGTTGCACAAAGTTTGGTACAGAATTTCTTCTTGCTGAAGGAAAATCATTTTTGATGTTGGTGAATAGTATGTGGAATGTTTCCTTATTGAGTCGGAACCGTTTTTTAAACTCTGAGTTGCTAAACTTGTTTAACGGGTTTTGCAATCTCCTTGGCGGAATGGGCTCGGTTCGCTCTAAGGTTTTCATGAGCTCCTGTGATGGAATGGACATTTTTTGGCAGGTAAAAACTAAATTTTGGTTTAATAATCTGCAAATTAATAAAAGGAACAAATGTAACAAAATCAATAAAACTTTAAACAGCAACATAAACAAATATAAGACATAAAACTGATACTGCACATCTAATAAATATATTAAAGGCGCTGAAAGAAAAAGAAAACATAAATCAATGCACATAATTACACTAAATATTTTCAAATGACTTTTATTTTAAGTTCATGTCTTTGTTTTTTCCATTCATGCTCCTTTCTTCTCATTGCAATTTCTTCTTCTAATAGTTGGTGTTTAATATCTTCAAATTTTCTTTTTGTCTGTTGTAAGAAGGAAATAACTGTGGTTTTAGTTCGGATTCTATGATTTGAAAGTCATCATTTTCCAAGTTGTCTGCAAAAAAATTAGCATTTACCTGCTTCAGCTAGTTGCCCAAAATTTGAAGAAATTCTTACCAACAGATATCTGAAGAACTTCACAGCTAGTATCGCTGTCAAATGCAACAGGGGTTGTAACCAAAAAGTGGCACGGCCCACGTGGCACCAACATGGCACGCATGTCACCAAATTTTTCCCACGTGGCACCAAAATGGCACCTTTGTGTGTTTTCTGTTTGCACTACTAATCCACTGCATGCTAAATCGATAATATAGTCTACAGTTGTCATTTGCACTAAACGTTAGGGCATTTCATCAGTGCGGGAAACTTTGTTTCAACAAAAACAAGATTTAACAAGAACTTTAAGCTAGGGTTGCAAGGTGAGTTTGCTAAATCGTTTTGCTGTATGCCTGGTCGGTTGTGTGAATACAGATGCAAACTTTACCAATCCATGTTACAAATTACAGGTAGCTTGGATAGATTTTTCCAACACGAGGTCATTCCTGTCACATTGTTGACCAGTATTTGCAGCCTAGCTATTGAATTTGGCCAGCTGCCACGATATACATCAATGAAATGTATTGTGTTTACACATGCTTAACTCTTTTTTTAAATTACAAAAATATTCGGCATCCTGATTTATGTGTGTACATTTTGTTTTCTCCACAATCATCTTCACTCTGTTAAAGCATAAAGTGTGTCAAACTATCACACACAATTTTGACCATAAGTTACCTCCATTAAGCTCTTGTCAACATCACGGTCATGTTTTGTTTTCTCCACAATCGTCTTTACTCACTTTACTTTGTTTTCCAAGCGGCAGTTGCCTTGCTAAAATTCTTCTGTCTGAAAATAAAAGTCCACATGTCAAAACATCATTTTAAGAGATAGAATAGGAGATCATGTTAAGTTTTACACCTCTGATTACTGGAATTGCATGGCCTCCATTGTCTATCGTTACTGAAAACCTTTTTTCCTGATGTATTTGTTGTTTACATTTTTATTTTGCAAATGAATTGCGAATCGACTCACAAACATAAAATTTATGAAATTCATTTCACAGAATGAGTATCTGCATTAATAGAGGAGGTTTATTGATTTCTTGTGTCATGCAAACAATTTATACACAGTTTTACCGGTCTTTCGACATGTCAGCATTTTTTTGCTCGCATATACTTGAATTTATTGTCAAGTTTGTATTGTTAATATCTCGAAAAGCTTTGCAAGGGTTTTTTTTCTTTGATTTCAAATGAAAGCTATCAAATAAGCTGTAAAACTTCTGGGATGAATGGCTTGTATCGATTTCCACAACTGGAAGTAGTCCTTTTCTAATTTTAAGTTGCAGTCATTTCATTCATAGAGCATCCCATGATAAGTTGAAAACATCCCGGGACATCTCCTCTCACCATGTAGAGCAACCTATGCAACATGGTTTAAACCCCAAAATTCACAATTTACACCACTAAAAAATTTTTTTTAAATGTTTTGAGAATGAAATGTTTGTTATACAAAAAACAACAACCTGTGATGCAATGTCACAAACCACTACTTTTGGCCTGTTGTCAAATGACAAAATGCCATCTATGTAATCTCGTGCACTTTCTTGACGAAGAAGGTTTTTCATGTAAACACAGATGCCATGAATGCACCTAAAATGCACAATACCACCTAAAAAGTTTTAACCCCATTATAGCAACATGGCTTTTTCCCTAGTACCAGTTTCTTCACAACAAAACATTATTCACTCACCACCACACCACCACACTTTTTTATTCCTTAAATAGAAGTAATTCAGTTAAATCATTTATGGCATCTTCAGAACTACCCTTTGTGATTCCAAAAACTTTACATAGCTCCTTCAGTTTTTGTGCTGTAACCTACAACACATTATCAATTAGGAGTAAAGTAATTGAGTTTAGATCTACTTTATTCTTTATACATAATATGATACAACATAACATTAATAAAGAATGCAAAGCTCATTTTGAATGCTTTTATACATACAGCTTGGGAGGAAAACAAACAATTTAGAATATCATGAGACAATTGTGGTTCATGCAATTGCTGGCTGTGTGGTTTTGCATCATTAAGTGATTTTCCTTTTTTAAATTCAGTGTTGGGAATCTTTTTCCCTTCTCTGGAGTTTTCACCAACTGTTTCGTATGAAATTTGTACCTTCCATGGATTTTTTGAAGACTCTGCAAAAGCAATCCAATCCATGACTTTCAAACAAACATTTCTTATCACATATCTTTAATCTTCGTATACTCATGTTTGCTGTTGCATAAGTACGCTATTTTAACATAACAGTTAAGCGAAATGCGGTGCCATGTTATGGATTGCTTTGAGGTATTACAGATGCTTCTTGTCACAGTTGCAAGTGTATTTATTATTAAATACAAAACTTATTACTGCATCTATCTGCTTAGTGCTGCACAGCTGCTCATTTCTAACACCAAACTTTGGCAAATAACAAATACATTGGTCCCATGTTGGTGCCACGTGGGAAAAATTTGGTGCCACGTGGCCCGTGCCACTTTTTGGTTACGAACCCGCCTCGTCAAATGAGTTGTTCAAGGGCCTGAACTGGGCTGGAATTAGTTTTGCAATGGGTATATGTGGTTTAATGTGAATAATTGCCTAATTACAAATGATTACCTGCGATTTTGGCAAAAATCTCCATCACCTCAGATGGTGGCGGACCACCACCTGTCATATTTGATTGGCGCTTAAATAGAGCCAACTCTTTCTTTGTACGTGATTTTAAGTTTTTTAGTTGTTCTGGGGCGGCATTATGAACACTTGCTCGCTCGCTAAGTTAACGAGCTCGCTAAAATAATTTTTAGCGAGGACTTAACGAGCGAGGAACTCGGTAACGTATTTGGTATTACGAAGTGTCCTCGCAAACGCCTCGCTAAAGCCTGACGCAAAAACGAGAGAATGCGTCAAAATCGTGAGAAAAAAGACGTCTGTCTCAGCAAAATTAGGAAGTCGCGCTATGCGACATCTTACGGAAGGCTTTTTGTGTTGGTAGTTGAGCTTCACGTGGACATTGGCGGCATTGTTTTGCAAGTTTTATGACGAATCATTTTATTTCTTGTGTTTAGTTATTGTGTAAACTGTAGTTTTTTAAAAAGTAGAAATTGATTATGGATACAAAAAGCAGTAAAACTGTAAAAAAGCGATCTCCAAGATGGACAGCTGTTGAAGTAGAAGCATTAGTTAATGCAGTGGAAAAAAATGCAAAATGCATTCTGGGTTCATTTTCACCAGAAATTACAGTTGCTTCAAAACAACAAGCTTGGAAAGTAGTAACAACTATGGTAAGATTTAAGCAAAATATTTTTTTATTACTGCTCTACATAGATTATGATATTTTACAGGTCAATTCAGTCAATATCAGTGGTGTTAATCGCACAATTGATCAGGTGGAACATAAGTGGTGGGATTTAAAAAGTGTTGCAAAAAAATCAGTGTCGGAATGGAAAAAAGAATCAACTAAAACAGGTGGTGGTGTCAACAAAGCTACACCACCTTCGGATGTGCATTATCAAATCATTAACATAATTGGACAACAAGCAGTGTATGGAATAAAAGGTGCATCATCACTTGAAAGCAGTGACAGTTAAGTAACATTTGTTATGTTACATTGGTTTGTGCACTTGTAATGCTAATTGTTTTTTTTTGTAGAAAGTGTTTCCCAGTTTGCTACTACTAGCCAAGCACCTCAAGATGTTGAAGAACCGGTTGCATTCACATGTTCAACTATGGATGACAGCCTTTTTGAAATAATTCAAGAACCAGTGAGCCCTGCATCATCACACTCCGAAGCATCATCACAACCCAAAGCAAAGCGCCGCCGTCGTGATCCAGAAAAGGACATAGTTGATATACAAAAAGAAATTTATGTCCAAATATCAAACATAGCTATAATTCAACAGCAACAGTTGGAACAAATGATAATAGCAAATGATTTGCAGCGACAAAAGTTGCAGTTGTCTGAAACCAGTAAAGTTGAACTAACCTGCAGTCAACCCTTCACAGTTGATGATTAGAACTAATTTGCATTTTCAACAATATGCTTCTTTCTGCATGTGTTTTTCAATTTTCTTTTATTCACTGCTGGTTTTAAAGGTCCAAATCTGTGCAAGTCTGTCAGGGTTTTATTCATTCTTGTTCACTGTTTTTCATTACCCTACTTCATTAGTTTCAAATTCTTCACTGTTCTTTTCACCTACCTTATGACTTTCATATTCGTTCAGTATTCTGTTACCTACTTTTTCAAGTTCATTTCTGTGTTGCTGTGCAGCCACTTTTTTCAATAAACAAACGCAAAAACATTTCACAAACATGACTTTATTGGAATGTAGAAACAATGGAATCTCTCACAGTACTACCTTGTAAGTCATGAATTTCATTTGTTGTGGTGGTGTCAAGTAGTGAATCTATGTCAGCATTTGCTGGCAGTGGTTGAGGCAGTGGCACATTGTGAAGGCGACAAATATTGTGCAGAATGAAACAACACATTGTAATTTTACAAACTTGTAAAGGTGAATAACATAACCTTCCTCCTGTGTGATCAATAACTCTCCATCTCTGTTTTAAAACACCAAATGCCCTAAACAACAAAGCTTTATTATCATTTATGTTAATGTTATGAGGTGCAAGACAAGTGTAACTTACTTCTCTATAGTTGACCTTGTTTGTTTGTGAGCCTTATTATACTTCTGTTGTGAAGGGGTACTTGGATGGCTAAGAGGTGTCATTAACCAAGGTTTTAATGGATAACCACTGTCACCCAGCAAAATGTCATCGTGATATTTTCCACTCTCAAACTCCTGGTACACATTTGATTGTCGAAGAATGAATGAATCATGACATGAGCCAGGCCACTTGCATACCACGTCCAGAAATACCATATTGGCGTCACATATAGCCTGCAAACAGAATTTGAAGTCAAAACCAATTTATCTCAAGGGAAAAGTATGCAACTTGCCTGCACATTGATGGAATGGTAACCCTTTCTGTTGACAAAGAGATGTTCTTCCTCACTTGGTGCAATTATGGGAATATGTGTTCCATCAATGGCCCCTATGACGCCAGGAAACCGTGCAATTGAGTAAAAGTGTTGCTTTATCATTGTTGAAGACATCCTGTTTGGCATGTGGATGAATTGATGTCGTTTTGAAATCAAACTATCCATAAATCGACTTAGCACTACGCTGACAGTTGGTTGTGAAACATTAATATTGTCCTTGGCTGAATTTTGAAAGCTTCCCGATGCCAAAAGTTTTAATGATATCAAAACTTGTTCTTCCACTGTAAGACATCTTTTACTGGCACTCTTTGGCTTCAAATCTTGGTGCAAGTGGTTGCACAATTCCATTATCACAGCTTTGGGCATTCGATATTCTGAAATTAATTCTAAATCCGACATTTCCATGGGATTTTGTCTTACCTTTTTTCGTTTATATGAGCGTTTAGCGGCAAAATAGACAGCCATTATTAATTGCCGACGCAGCTGTGCGGCTTTGTCCGGAATATTTTGGCGTTAGCGAGTGGTCTCAGCTCCTCGCTACTTAGCGAGGAGTTTAGCGAGGTCCGGTTAGCGAGACGGGGGTTCGTAATACCAAATCTCGACTTAACGAGGTCGTGCGTCAATACCGAGCTCGCTAAACTTAGCGAGATGTGTTCGTAATGCCGCCCCTGATGTTCTAATTTGTCCGAATAGGTTTTCGTTAATTTTTTTTGCTTTCTATTTCGCCTATAAATTCTTTCATTAACAACACCAATGTGTTTTTTCAATTTCCGAGAACTGTGGAATGCGTTCCATATTATCGTTGTAATAAAGGCTAGAAAGAAAATGCACCAGTGCCAGTTAAAACAAATTATAAATACAGCTACACATTTTTAAAAATACCGTACCTAAAATAAAATTAACGAATTGCCAACTGTTTGCAACAATAGTTCCACTCCGGCGCTCAAGAAAGTAAACAAAACCTTTGGCCTTGTTTATGACCCTGTTGTCACCGTCGCGCAGACAATGAGTAAACCGTGACTTTTTTTTAAAAGGACCGAAAATTGGGCTTAATCCACCTCTAGGGGTGGATCAACTTCGCGGATCAAAACGCGTCATACTGATCGGGGTTTATGAACACGGAAAATACTACTACACCTGGTCACAAAGTTTTTTCCAAACTTGATCCACATATAATTATGTGTAAAATAATAATAATTTTATTTTTTCCCGTCGTGATAGCAGTGTATAATGCGCTGTAAACATGTGCAGTGAACTGACGAGAACCGAACAGCTTTGAACCGTAGGCGGTTATCGAGAAGCTGCCGGGAGAAGGTGGAGGTATTTACATATTAAAACAAAATACAACACATAAGCATGAAAAAGAAGAAAGTGCAAGGCAAAAACTTGCGTACACTAGAAAACATTTGCGACCCAATCGTGGTGAAAGAAATATTAAGGCATGTGCCATGTGAGCAAGTGCCCCTAGCAAAATGTAATTAGTTAGGTGATTTTGCCGCAAGCCCAAACAGACCGCGAGGAATGTTTACAAAAAAGCACGTGGCGTTACTTGGCGAGAAGATATTCTTTCACAGCATGTTTGAACCCGGTGATGCTAAAATTGTTGATGGTTTTGGGCAATTTATTCCACACAGCAACACAGTTATATTTTAATGACTGTTGTGCACGTTTGGTCCTAACGCGAGGAAGAAAGAAACTGTGAGAAGTAAAACTTCGTGTATGGTGTTTGTGTACTGTAGATATGCTTTAAAAGTATTCATGAAATGTGTTGGGTAAGCGTTTGTTTGTGAACAGGTGCATAAATTTTGCCAAATCTAGTTTGTTTGTAGAGATTTGCAGTGTTGCAGCGATAAGGACTGTTTGTGACGTGTTTGCTGAGAGAGTTTGTGCTTTAATTTAGCTAGGACACCAATGCCTTTGGCCAAATCAACATGTTTTTTCCAGGTGAGATCGTGATCTATCATGATTCCAAGATATTTGGTGAATTGTACTTGTTCCAATTGATGACCATGGAGTGTTAGATGGAAGGTAGATGTGGATTTGTGATGGTTTCCAAACAACATATACTTCGTTTTGAGAAAATTTAGAGAAAGTTTATTTGTATCAAGCCAATTTTTCACTTCCTTTATTTCCTTGTTTACAGATTCTTGCAGGGTATGTAGGGTTTTGGCTGACAACCAGAGGCAAGTGTCATCCGCAAATAATCTGGTGTTGAATGAAGTGGAGTTCGGCAGGTCATTTATGTATATTAAGAAAAACAGGGGACCAAGGATTGAACCCTGTGGGACGCCACATGAGATGTCTTGCAACGTTGATCTTTCTTGATGCACCATCGTATATTGTTTTCTTAGTTGCAGGTAGCTTTGAAGAAAATGGCAAGTTGTCCCTCGAAAAAAAGTTAAGAAATTTATTCCGTAACACGTAGAATCTGGTTTTTGTGTACAGTTGCAAGGGCTTTAAGCTAAGAAATTCATTGCGTTCAACGTACACTCTGGATTTTCTTTACATGACTTTGAAGGTTTACTGTGGATGTATTTTCATCTTGCTGTAATACTAAATTGTATTTCAATTTTGACATCTGACAATCTTTTATTGTTGTTGTTCCACTTCTAAGAAATGGAAGATAAATATGTAAATTTGTTTGTAGATTTAATTTGGACAATTTTTTAGCAGCCAGTTAAGAAATAACTATGTATTTCATGACATATTTGCCAAATGTTGATGTTTTTAATAATTTGTTGACAATTGCCAAAAAAATATGACATGTAAAACAGGTTTATTGTATTTTTGGTTCATGAATAAAAAGGTTGTCAAAAATGAGCTTGTTAAAATTTTTTTACTTTTTGGTGGGTTTTTTTGATGACCGAGAGTCACGTCATTGCCGAACTTGCATACCTGTGCCAAGATCCCTTTGGGTGGAAGGCATAGGCCCAATAAGGTGACATTGCACAGAACTTTCGTGAATTTTTGTAATTATTAATTTTTTCAGCTGCAAACACTGTGATAAGGGTGCGTAACAAAACAGTACTTCTCAAAATATCCTACCAGCTTCATTACTTTGCTTTTTTGTATTTTACTGTAGTGGTTTCAGTTCAAACAGGAAGCAAACAATTTCATGCAGCAATTTGCAAGTTCGTTATCACTTGGTTGGAAAGACTGTTTGGATAAAATTTTTGGTAAATCTTGTGGTCAAACAGTAAACATATTTAATTTTTGCAGTTTCATAATATAAACACGTCATTTCATTTTGTTTAAATCTTGTTTGTCATGTTCATTTAGTGAACACTTACATGTTGGAGTTCTTCTATTCAGACAAAAACTCGCAAATTTATGAATAAATGTGGGCAACATTATCTAATTATAATTTAAAAAGTATTTTTGTTGTTGTATGCAGACCTAAGGAAAATGCAAGTCCATTGGACACACGACTCTGGCATTCCATATGCAAAGTATAGGATATCATTTTGGATCAAGGACAAAACTTGCACTGAAAGTGAATGCCAATACGAAGCTACTATATGTGATGTAGTGTTCTGTCCACAATACAAAAATGTGGTATTTCTATCCTCATACAAACAGTTTGCCTGTCCTTAGGCTGTTATCCTATTATTATCCATTGTCTGTAGAATAAAAGTTCAAGTTCCCAAATGCGAACAGCAAACAATGTAATAAGAAAAAGGCTTGAAAGCAACGATACGTGCCCAACAAAGGAAACAGCATTTTTTGTGAAAATTTTTAAAAGGGAGTTCAAAGGGGCAACAGGTTTAAATAAAAAGGTTTGTGGTTCTGTTTAATGTGTACATATACACATGCATGTTGGCACTTAACATATGTACAGACGTTTGCACCAGTCCATATGCAAAAACAAGAAAAAAATTTACAAGTAGGTGACTGTTTAAGGTTCAATACATATTAATACTTACTAAACAAACAAACATTTCTGCAGTGGGTTTA
This sequence comes from Ascidia mentula, assembly GCF_947561715.1. Taxonomy (NCBI): domain Eukaryota; kingdom Metazoa; phylum Chordata; class Ascidiacea; order Phlebobranchia; family Ascidiidae; genus Ascidia; species Ascidia mentula. The sequence continues at coordinate 14,141,321 of NC_138568.1, read as the reverse complement.
TTCATTTGATCAAGCACGACAAGTGGTTCAACATATCGTGAGAAAGATGGAAACATTTGGCATGTTTATCACAACATAGTATTTAAAGTACTTTTAGCAGTGAACATGAATATGTGTGTTGAAGGACTCACCATAAAGTCATTTTGTTCATATTCACATTTGCACAGTTTTTCTTCATATTAAGTTGTTTGATCGAAATAAGAGTTATAATGAAAGTCGCAAAGTACCCATTATAAAACAGGTATGAAATTTGAACTGTATTGAGAAAGATAAGGAGCAACACATTTTAACAATGTTTTTCTTAGTAAAGCAAAAATTTTTATTCAAGAAATCATGAAATTTCCACAGTTCCAAGTGAATCCTCAGTTGTGGTGTGATGTTCTTAAACTATTGAACATATTATGTTTCAGGTATCAATGAAACGTTGGTCTGTCATGACAAAGTCAAGTATCATCATTAAAGATATGTTAAAAACTAATGATGAACACCTGATAAAGCAGTTTGCCTGCAGTATATGCCTTCCCGAAAAAGACGCTCATACAGGTCATGTTTTGGGAGAGGCAAGTGTTTTGTCATTTGCACAATTATTTGCAGAAACACATGTTTAACCATATTAACTTCTAAAAGGCGGCAGGATTCCTTCAACCTGTGGATCAAAGGTTAATAGCCAGAATTGATGAATTGGTGGACAATGGTGTCCACAGTGTTGAGGAAATTTTACGAAATTTTTAAGTCTGAAGCATTATTTTACCCATGAATTGTTTAAAAATGAAGAGGCGCCATCCCTTTCCAACAGAAGGTTTTATCCAACCAAAAAGGACATCCAAAGCCATTACTATCGGTCATTTTCAAAGCATAAGCTTGCAAAGATTGATCAGACAAACGTGCAGTGTTTGGTGGATGAATGGACAAAGACAGGGAATGTTGATGACAAAATATATTTTCGACCATATATTTCCAGCATTGAACCTAATGTTGTTAAAGGAGAGGCAACACCAGTAATTGAATCTGAGCAAACCATGCTGTTTATTCATCAGTTTGCTTGGCAGCGCAGATTGCTTTTGCGCTATGGTCAAGACATTTGTCTAATGGATGCAACATACAAAACTTCCACTGTTTTTTCTCTGTGTCAAGACAAATGTTGGCTACCAAGTTGTGGCCAGCTTTATAACACAGAACGAGAGGCAAATAGACATTGAAGAAGCACTGGCCATATTAAAACAATGGACTCCTGAATGGAATCCTTCATTTTTTATGGTCGACAAATGTGATGCAGAGATACATGCTATTGAGAGCGTTTTTACCGGTACATAAGCATGAAGATAAGGATGAAGTGCTTGCACTCATGAGAAAGATTGCCAGTGCTGAATGCAAACACAGCTATGAAAAAGCACTCCAGGTCTTTCAGTCAAGCTCACATTGTAAAACTGCAAAAGTACTTCAGCAATATTTGGTTAAAGGAAAAGGAAGTATGGGGAATATGCCAGTGAAATATGATTAGCACTGAAGATATTTTTGTTTGTTTGTAGAGATGGTTATGGGTTTATCGTGCAGACCAGTTGAAGGTACTAATCCGTACCAACAATGGAGTAGAGAGACAAAATCGTGTTTTAAAAGAATGCCATGTGAGGTTTAGAACAGACAAGTCTCTATCTGGTCTAATTACAATTTTGCACAAGGAGTTTTTGCCCAATGGATGGGAAAAGTAAGTTGTAGAAGTAAGGTTAACAACAATATTTTTTTTCCATTTATGTAGTAATCAAATGATTAAATCCTGCAACGAGTAATTACAAAAGTTATTATTTCTCTGCCTTGTGCAGATACAAACAAGAAAACCTCAGATCATCAGGCAATTACCGTAGTTACAACACAGATATTCCCAGCTTTCTCAGAAATCGACCAAGAAAGGTGGTAAAACATTGTATTAAGCGAATAGGAGAGTCTGCAGAAATAGAGGCAGGTAAAATTTGTAGAAAGGGGGACAACACATTTACTGTGGTGAGCAGTTCGACAACCCAGGTATACATAGTAAATCTAGGATCAGCCAGCATGTTTCCAAAGTGCTCTTGTTTTGATTTTTTGCACAATTTTTTACCATGCAAGCACATGTTTGCAGTGTTTAACAAGTATGATGATATAGGATGGTACAACCTGCCAGAATGGTATCACAGCTCAGTATACATGGTTTTGGATCCTGATGTTGTGGACCGCATTTCTGTTGCAAGTGTTTTAAGTGAAGTAATTGAAGATGTTGAAGCAATTATTTCCAAGTTTTCCAAAGCTTGTTCCTATGATGCTGGACTTCGAATTACACAGCTTCCGAAGGTAAGATCTTTGAAAAGGAAGCGAAAATCAGCAGCCACTGGAAAAGCTTTGCATGATGAGCTGCCTCGCAAGCGTCCAAAACCCATACACTTCACGTGTGGGGCGCTTTGCAAATCTAATGCAACCTCTTCACCAAGTCACTACTTTATTTCCTGTAACCAAGCCAAGAGCAACACAAGCAACATCAAAGACACCAACACCCTGTGGTCAAAATGAGTCCTCTTGTCAAGAGTTTACTTGGAGAGCTACAAACCACAATACAGCATCGAAACAGCAAAATATCACAGCTTACATCAAGAGCAACGATGCTGATGCAAAGGTTTTGAAAAATGGCCCTCATTCAATGACTTTGTTGGAGTTAAAATCTCTTGATGACACATTACCCCCACATGAAGTTTGTGACCTGAGGAAGCATGATAGCAGATTCAATGTTGGTTGGCTTTATGATGAAGTTATTAACAGCTATTTGTGGCAATTAACTACTAAACACCAACACACACTCTATGTCTGTTCAACTGTAGCTCAAATCCTACAAAGAGGAGCTTCAATTAAAAATATTTGGAAATCCTAAATGTAATCGCTGGAAAATGCTTAAGTGGCACATACAACAAAGAAACATGCAAAAAATGTGGAGTTGAAGGTGACGACCCCTTGACACACTGGATTGAGTGCACTCGGTGTGGACAGTGGTTTCACATCAAATGTATCAGTTTTTCGTTAAAACAGGCAAAAAGGGACAAAAGTTTTGTATGTTTGTTGTAAGTTTAAATGATTTCATTGAACATTTTCTGCTACAAAGGTGTAGCACTCAAGAGCAATGGTAAAAATTACCCGAAGGGTGTAAACCGTACCTTTTAGGTTTTGACCTGAATGGTGTAACACTCACAAGAGTGATGGTAGAAATTACCCAATGGGTGTAAACCGTACCTCTTAGGTTTCGACCTGATTGGTGTAACACTCACAAGAGTGATGGTAGAAATTACCCTTAGGGTGTAAACCATACTTTTTGTGTTGCAATTGTCCCGAAATAAACTGTAACATTATGGCTTTGGCAAAACTTTTGTGCGTTAGTTTTATGATTGCATGTGAATAAACCCAGTTTCATATGGCTACTGGCGAGGCGTCTGGGTCATCAAAAATGCCAACGACCACAAAGAAAAGTCTCTAGGCGTGGTTGGAATTTTCTTTAAATTTGTTGTGGAATGTATTTTGTTAGGATCTGTTATTGTTTTACAGACTTTCTGTTACTTGACACCATTCAAGGCTTCAACATTTGTATGATCATCAACAAGACGGATCTTAGTGTGAACAAAGTCTTTGATTTGTGAGGCCAATAATTTTTATTACATTTTGATGTTACCTCTTACTAATTACACTCGTTTGTGCTCAGGTTTTTACGGTTACGTGTGAGCGTGCTTTTTTTCTTATCTCCACAGCAGTGTTTTGCGTGCATTTTTTGCAGAAACTGATGCTTACAGTAAAGACCTTTCATGGTTTAAATTATGCCACCTTCACCTAAGTTGACTTATTGTGATGTATGTATTAATACAGAAAAAAAATAACTTTTCGGGAAAATTGTAAACAGTGGTAAACGAATGAAATTCTTTTATTGTGACAACCTAAACAAATTTTTGTTGGTTAAAATCATGTATGTTGGCAAACACAACAAAACTTGCATCACTCCTCACCTATAAAAAAAACAAAATTATTTCAACAAAGAAATACTCAAAAAACTGTAAACACTTACACGTTTTCTAGCTGTTGTTCTGGCTGTAAAAAAATTTTGGAACAAGATTAGTTTGGTTTAAAGAAATACTTTTTAAAATTTTTGAAGCACTTACATTGTTACCGTTCTGCCCTTGTTCTGGCTGTAAAAAAATGTTTAAACAAGATTAGTTTGGTTTAAAGAAATGCTTTTTAAAATTTTTGAAGCACTTACATTGTTAACATTCTGTCCTTGTTCTGGCTGTAAAAAAATGTGTATGAAAAGTGCTATTGGCATGCTAGTTAATGTGGTATGCTACTTCATTATAACAAGTTTTGGTAAATATATGGTAGTTTTAGATCCCTGATATCATGCAAGGGACTTTAAAATTAAAAACTAGGTTATACATGAAACATAATCATTAAAAATAGTACAAAAACACATATAATAAAACTGGCCATGCTTCGATGGTGTAAAAAGATGGTGGTAAAAAGTGTAAAAAAGGTTGAAATTGGTGTTTTGTTGTTTATATATTAAAAGCACTTGCATTACGTTGTTGATGTCTTCTTGGCTGTTAGAAGCATGTAAAAAGAAGGGATTAGGTGAAAATGAAAAGTTTTACTATGGTGTAATGTGTAAATGTACTTACGACATCATTGCGCAGGGGACTTCTCTCCTAAAATGAAATTGGTTTCTGTTAAACATATAAGGTTGTGCAAGTACAATAGGAAAACACTTTCAGAGAATGAAAAAAAAATTGAAATGAGTTAATGTTGAAAGTGGTAACAACATATCAGTATAAGTTACATTTATACACTTACATTATACGAGGGACTTCTTGATTGTAAAAATAAAGAATAAAAAACAGATTAACAGTATGAACACAAATGTTTCGTGAATGTAAAAACAGCACTCGCATTTCGGTAAAATGTTCTGGGCTAAAGGCTTTGATTGGTTTTGGGAAATATGAACAAATAAACGTAGTAAAAACACAAATGTTTATCACAGGGGAATTGTGGAAGGAGCAGAGTTGGAGGTTTTTGGGTGAAGTCGCGAAAAAGTCATACAGTTAAATAGAGCCAGAAAATAGTGTTGACTTGGTATAGATGTTGTGAAACAACATTATTTCGATATACATCCAATTAATGGCAATAGGGTAATCAATCACGTATATGACCATTTGAAAAGAATATACTTAATTTTTTGGCAATTTTAACAAAAAGTCGGTTAAGCAAATCAGGAAAAAAATTTACGATTTAGCTGAATAAGATTCATTACAAACCATATACAGCTATTGTATCGAGATTGTTAGGTTTACAGGCTTCACAGCCAACAGTTGGATAAGTTCATAACAAGTGGAAGCGAATCGAGTCATGATAATTATCATATATCTGCGAGACCATTATCTGATACGTTAGACACCTCTTTCATGTAATCATAACCAGAATTGGACAAACTTTTGTTTGTTAAGAAAAACATCTTAGTGTCATGCTTAATACTGTTGACATGCTTGTTAAAGAGTTGCAAACAAAGGCTGCTAAGTTATGACAAGAATAAATGTTAGATCCCAGCACTGGTATTCGATCGGAGGAACTCATTTGTACAGCTTCACACCCCCAAAAAATTAACGTTGCACATGATTTACGTCCCAAATATAAATTACACACTTACTCTGCTCTGTCCACCTAGCCCCTGAAAAAACGCAAAATTTTGTTTTAATAATTATTTGTAGCTTTGTGGTGAGCACCCCCTACAACCCCCAACAAATTAACGTTGTACATGATTAACATGCCAAATATAAATTACACACACTTACCCTCCTCTGTCTACCTCGCCCCTAAAAAAGGCAACAATTTTATTTTAATAATTATTTGTAGCTTTGTGGTGAGCACCCCCTACTACCCCCAACAAATTAACGTTGTACATGATTTACCTGCCAAATATAAATTACACACACTTACCCTCCTCTGTCCACCTCGCCCCTACAAAAGGCAACAATTTTATTTTAATAAGTATTTGTAGCTTTGTGGTTGGTGTGCACCCCTACAACTCTAAACCAATTTGCATAGAATATGATTTACACACCCCTTCCCTGTTAACCCCGCCCCCAAAAGATAATTAAACAAATTCAAGTTATATTTTTCAAACTACCTTATTTATTCCACGTACCCTTCCTTGAGTTCATGTAAACATTTTTTAACTACAAATTGCTTTGCACATTTTGAACAATTCGTATTTACAACCATTTAACGACGATTTATACAAGACCACCGCACGGAAAATAGCTTAATTCTGTTTATATGAAAGCTCACATAATCCTATTCGTTACAAATGAATTCAAGCCTTTCTTCCAAAGCAGTAGTAATAAAGCTACGACGAAAGTACCACCGCAAAAACTCTCGTTGGCGTGTTCCTTGCCTGGAAGCCATCGTTCAAGCGACGGTTCACGCCAACACTGGCAATGCTCGACCACAATTAACCTTACAGCCGAAAATCGGGAAATTTCTCCCAAAAAATTGGACCCCGACCTTTCAAATATCCTGGTTACGCCTATGACTATACATAATTAGAATGGAAATTTACCCTTTCGTAAAATTGTTGCCTTGGCAGCCACCTACAAAATAAGACTCGGTTGGCATCACAACATTTTGGTTGACTCACATCAGGAAACACAATATACTTACACAGCGGCCTGCGGAATTTTGTTTTGTCTAAACAAGAAAAAAAGATAGCGTTTTAATCAGTTCTCAACTCGAATCAGTCTTAATTATCATAATCAGCCCACTTACCCCTTGAGCTCCTCAAACACATGATGAGGCAGCCATCTGCAACAAAACGCAATGGGTAAAAATTATTCAAAAACAAATATGACGAAACGCACATTTTTTGTTCTTGACCTTGATGCTGAAAGTAAAAACAAAAAATACAGTTAAAGTAGAAGGAATAAAACGTTAAAATTGTGACATTACCCACGGGATGGGCGGCGCATCGCCGTGAAAATACTGCAAATTAAATTGGCAGTTAATCTCCATTTTTCCTTCTACTTTAACTGGCAGTTAATTTCCTGCAAACAAATAACGGCAATTAATCAACGTTGCGCAAACAAACCATTTATTTTCAAGTCATGCCAATTTTTTGCCACATACATAAGCTAATGCATGGCTGAACATAATAGCGATCGACGGATTATGTGCTGTCAACAAAATCTAATCTACGTTACATCTGTACAGACCATCGAAAAACTTCTTAACTTAAAGCCCTTGCAACTGTATACGAAAACCAAAGTTTACGTTGAACGCAATGAAATTCTTAGCTTAAAGCCCTTGCAACCGTACACGAAAACTAGAGTGGACGTTGAACGCAATAAATTTCTTAACTTTAAACCATTGCAACTGTACACATATATTACAGCAGAAGTTAATCCCAATACGTTTCTGGACTAAAAGCACATAGCATTGTCCACAAATAATGCAGTTGTCGTCAAGCACAACTGATTACTTGAAGCGCTTGCAACTGTACTCGAAAACCAGCGTGTACGTTGAACGCAACGAATTTCTTAACTTAAAGCCCTTGCAACCGTACACGAAAACTAGAGTGGATGTTAAACGCAATGAATTTCTTAACTTAAAGCGCTTGCAACTGTACACAAAAACCAGCGTGTACGTTGAACGCAATGAATTTCTTAAACTGACGTACAACAGGTTTCACAATGTACGTACGACGTTGTCTCCCGCTATTTTTCCTTACATTCCCCAGTCCGCATCGAAACCAATACAAATGTTACGGGGAAACTAAGGAGTGATAGTTACCTGAAAAATCCGAGTGTACGTTAGTATAATTTCCGCGTGGTACATGTATACCAATTGGTCACTGCCGAGAAATGCCTCCCCCGCATCATCTATTTTTAGTACCTTGTGTTGGAATCGCAAGGCCATCTGCCCTACTCCGGCACTGTCGTTGGTAAGGATACTTGCAACTTCCGGTGGAAAGAGAAGTTGGCCGAGTAGGGTCTTTCCCTTACCAGCTGATCCATGAAGCAGCACATGAGGGGCCCGCAATATACCGTCAGTCACGGTATCGCGGGCTTCAAGTGCTGCTTGTATTAGGATTACTTTTAGGTCTTGTACTGTTAATCTTTTGCCGTTCCATCTTATATCTTTCGCTCCATCCACTATGGAATGAAACACGTGGAAGGCCTCTTCTACCTCTAGTGGCTTTGCTATCTTTTTTGCCATTTTCTCCGCGACTCTGTCGAAGAGTTTCCTTTTTCTGCCGTACGTTGCGCAGTTGTAAGCACGTCTAGCTAAGAGCTCCGGGTAGCTAAAGTCCTTGAACAGCTGCTCTTTGAAGGCGTTGAGACTTGGTTTGCTGGTGAATTTAGCTGTCACCTCTTTTGCGATTTTAAACAGGAAAAGTACATCTGGCTATGCAGGTATTGTAAAGATTACATAAAATTGGTGTCAGTGTCGGAGCTGCTAGTTTTATGAGCTTTATTGGGAGGTCATATGGACCAGTAGCCTTATTTGTGTGTAGCATTGAAATTGTGTTGAAAACTTCGTTCTCCTCTATGTCTATAAAGACAAAGGAGTTTGATGTAGAGTTCTTCAAGTAGTTAAGTGGTGACAGAAGTGCTTTGGAGGTGAGTGATTAAAATTTTACATTTTATATGAACATTTGTTTCATGTGATACAGCGTTGCCGATTTTAATGATATTTTCCATGAACTGTTCTAAGTTGAATTGCCTGTAGTTTCTATTTGTTTTGCAAGATTTCAGAGTGGTTGTGACTGTTTGATTTATCATAGCAAATACAGGCATGTGATCAGATATATATATAAAGTTGATCAGATATATATATATTATTCCTGGGGTGATGTCATGTGTTAAATCATTTGTATAGATATGGTGGATGAGGGTGATGTGTGTGTTGGCTTGTCCGTTTAAACTTTCAATCATTAGTTTATATGCCTTAGTTTTTAAGTTGTTGTCTGTGATGTTTATGTTAAAGTCACCAAGTATGTAGTAGTTTGTTTTGCTCTTATTTAGCTTAAAAAAGTTATTTTCCATCTGTGAGGAAAATAAATCAATGGCATGGTCGGGATGTCGATACACAACACCAACTATGATGGAAACGCTGTCATCAACATGCAGCTGTATCCATAAATTTTCGCATTTGGGGATATCAATGTGGTAAGTTTCTATTTTGCAATACTGCAAATAATCTCTAATATATAATCCCACTCCACCAGCATTGGTCACTGAATTTTCTTGCAGAAATATGTAACCAGGAAGACTAACATTGTCAGAAGTTTGTGCACTAAGCCTGGTTTCTGATATTGCAATTACATGTGGAAGTAATTGACATGAAGCAAGCAATTCTTCCAGAAATGGTAAAATGCGTGATAGACTTCTTACATTTAAATGCATCAGTAATAAATCTTGTTTTCCCATGCAACTAATGAGTGAATGAAACTTGCTGGTGTCATAATATTGGGACCCTCTAATGTCAGTCATGTCAAAGTAACTTGGGGGTTTACTTTACTAAGCAGTTTTTCGAAGCGCTGTGTGGGATGTGAAATGTTATGACAACATGCAGTATAGTAAAAACATGCAATGTGTGTAAGTTTCTACCCCAAAAAGTAATGTAATATTGCTTTTACACAAATGAAAAGTGACACATTTTGCACAAAATTTGCAGTGGTGCACATTTGTCAAAGATCTATTCAAGTGCTTGTTCATGTACCTAGTTCTCCAATGGGATATTGTGCTTTTGAAGTTCCTCTTCAGTCTTGATTGCCAATGAGGGGGATGATTCATTTTTCTTCAGCATAGTTGTTACATTCAGTGTCCATATGAATTTGAAACCATGTTTTCTTTTATAATTTAAACAAGCATTGAAAATTTTTCTGTTTTGCCGAGTTAAACTTTCATTCATAAAGATTGGATTCTGTGATTCACAATGTTTGTTTTTCGAAAGCTCTCTTCGGTTGTTGTATATTTTGTCTCTTATTTTTCTGCTGTTAAATTTTGCTATTATTGTTGGGGGTTTTCCATGCATTGATGTCTTTGTCCCCAATCGATGCGAAATGCTGATATCGCTTTTGACAATTGCTACTCCAACTTTTTTGGCAACTGCAGAAACAATATCATCTGTATTTGGTATTCCTTTAATTTCCAAGCATTCCCTTCTTCCATATTGTTCAAGTGAGTTTATTTGTTCAGCGTTTGTAATCATTTCTTTTTTAAGTTGTGCAACGTCTTCTTTTAGTGATTTGTTTTCATTTGTAAGTACCTTGAGCTCTCTATCTTTGTTGTTTAGTTTTTCTTCCAGCTCATCATATTTATTGGAAAGATAGACCTGACTTTCCTTTATGCTTGCAGATCTGTTAGAACTGTGTTCAATTTTTCATTCATCACTTTCTTGTTGCTTAACAGTTCCAATAATAAATTATCCACTTTCGCAGATATGGTGGCAACAGATTGAGGTGCCATTTATGTTTTTTATTTTTTTTTAAAGCTTATAGTAACCTAAGTTTCCGTTGGATCCCTTATTCAAATAGAATGAAATCTGTGCGAATTTTAATGATTAGGCGTGAACAGGGCCACCGCCTGTTATTTTTGTTTATAAATAACAGTTGAAATACTACACGAAATCGTAGCTTTAATATTCGCACAGATTTCTATGTTACATAGGCGTGGATAAAAGTATCTTCCTATGAACACGGATCTGTGAAAACTGATCCGGATCAACTGATCTGACCCTTGATCGGGGTTTATGAATTCGACCCTTAATCTTTGAACGTCTGTTTCCCAACAGTTTCCACTCCTGTATAAAATTGTGCACAATCTTCCTCATATGAATGTAACGCGCATGAATTTTTGTTCTCCAAGAAACGTATTTAAACAAGGGCATAACGGCAAACTTCACGTTATTGTTCATTTTTTCCTCAACCGCCTGCGACTGCTTATCGCAACAAAATAAAAGTGCCCGCCGCAATCATTCAAGAAATAGCTGTTTTACGCCTACTTTTTTGCAACAAGACATATAACCTCGCGTAGTTGCGAAAAAATTATTGAGCGCGTGAAAAGAGGCGAATAACGGATTGGATTGAGATGTTACAATTCATCTCATTTCCGGTAAATTCGATTCCCTTCCGGCCGCACATGTAAACGGGCCTAGTGTGATAGGTGAATACCCATTGAATCGCATTGGCCGTTTGGGATTCTGGTGAAATTGCCCTATATTTAAGACCGCATATAAATGCAACCGGTGATATTTTCAGGTTGAATAAGCTGGGAGTCACGTGCTGTAGCCAGGGCGATTTTCAGCACTTTTTTTGGAATGTAACTCAAAATTGATACACAGAAGTATACCTAAATTTGTGATTTTATGTTAGGCCCGCCTCTTGTCTACGCATTCAGGTCAAAATTAGTTGCAAGATAGTTACTGAAAGCGCCCTCTAAGACTGCGAAAAAATGAGTCACTTAAACCTCGTCCATTTGGCCCTAACCCTTTTCTACTCTTTTTTTGGACAAAAAGATCCTCCAGGTCCCCCCCGTTTTCTCTTTGAATAGTAGCAGTAGATCTTTACTACAAGAATTATAGTGGGCAAAAAAGCAAAATACTGATATGGGGCCTAAAGGAAAAACACTATTAGGTAAGTTAAGACCTATTATCTTACAGAACAACTGTTATTTCCGGGTGAGGTGGTGAGCACACATGGCGACAGGTAGGATAATACGAATGGACAAGCCACCAATAAGAACAAATCAGGTGAAAGTGGTTGGGATCAGCTGCATGTTGAGACATCGTAGGTCTTGTTGACGATCAATCGCACATGTTGATGCCTTGAAAGGTGTGTAGCGACAGGATGCCTGTAAAACAATAGCAGATCCCGCCGTGATGCATTTTAAAACAAATTTCAAGAAAATTCCAACCACGCCCAAGGGATTTTCTTTGTGGTCGTTGGCATTTTAATTACCCAGACGCTTCGCCAGTAGCCATATGAAACTGGGTTTATTCAAATACAATTTTAGGAGGGTATAAAAGTATGGTTTACACCAGTGCTTCGCAACCAGTGGGTCGCGAAGCTATTTCAGGTGGGTCGCTAAACATTTCTAAATGTTACAGTTTGGGTCACGAACTGAAAAAGGTTGGGAAGCACTGGTTTTTCAGGTAACTTTTACCATCTCGCTAAAGATTTTATCCAGTAGCTATTGTAGCATAAATGACATGTTAATATTTCATTGAGAGTAAATGTCCTGAAGCATGTTTCTGTCATTGGTTTAGTGCATGCCTTGTCTTATATAATGTACCTACGTTCTGTTACAATGTCTTAAAAGACATAGTGAGTGTGTGTTGGTGTTTAGTAGTTTAATGCAACAAACAGCTGTTAATAACTTCATCATAGAGCCAATCCACAAAACTATTACCCTTTGTTGTTTACCTTGCTTCTACAACTTACATTTCCCATCCATTGGATAAAACCTCCTTGTGAAAAATTGTACTTCGATCAGATGGAGACTTTTCTGCTTTAAATCTTACATGGCATTCTTTTCAAAACATACCTTTGGTTCTTCGCAGTGGTAAAAACGCTCTCAACTGCATGTATCTCTGCATCACATTTATCGACTATAAAAAATGAAGGACTCGGCAATGTCTGATTGTCTCTCGGTTTGTGTTATGAAGCTGGCCACAAATTGGTGATCAACATTTGTTTTGACACAGACAAAATGTGTTGATCAGGACTTTACCATCAACCTCATCTTGTGCCTGGTCAGTAGAGATAACACAAGTGGATTACAAGACCTTAACAAATCTAGGCTAAAAAACTGCTCCAATGGGCAGCGAAGAACACCACCTTTAAGTTTAATGGAAACAAGATGGGGTCTCCCATTGCCATCATCCACACACGATCGCCCCCTAGTTCTGTGTCGTTACGTGGCATATAGGTCGCAATAGTGGACGACCTGTTTGTTGCGGTACGCAATGAACGTGCCTTGACCGCTTTCTACTCAAACGTAAACAAGATTCATCGTAACATCAAGTTTACAAAACGCGTTGAATGTGAACAACGGATTTCGTTTTTCGACGAACGAGTGGGAGATTCCATTACCACAACCACCTACAGGAAGTCAACCAACACTGGTCTCTATAGTAAATGGTCCAGCTTTGTACCACGGGATTACAAAGTCAACCTTGTGAGCTCACACCTTCATCGTGTCTACAGGATCAGCAGCACGAAGAATTCGAGTGCATAAAAAACCTGCTAAAGAAAAATGGGTATCCACTCAAGTTCGTTGCGAACTGCGTACGTTCGGTGCTACGTAAACAATATCAGAAAGCACCAAGTTCTGTGTGATGAGGTTACCTAACCTAAACCCTATTAGCCACCGAATTCGAAAGGAACTATTACGGTTTGTCTACCGCTGCACCAACCAGAAAACTGTCTTATTTAAAGATTGCCAGAAGACCGTGTACCTCTCGTCCAAGCTAACATGTTCATGTGCACAAACCTACATAGAACAAACATCACGAAACTTGTACACGCGGTTCGCTGAGCCAAGATCGGAGGTGTGTGTAAACACCTACGCGGACTTGTTTTTATGTCCCTTGTCTTTCAACCTCGGCAAGAGATTCTTCGACGAGGAGTGGAAGTTTGTGGTGGATGATTAGAATTTCCAGAAGGAAAAATCTGTCACGCCACCCGTGCAGAAAGAAGAAGAGTCTGAAACATTTCCTTAATCCGAAGAAAATTCCCAAGCACCAACAGAAGAGTCGCATACCTGCGAGAGGTCCCGAACTATTACAGAAACCCTTTTTGCTATAGTTAATATTATATGGTTTTTATAAGGTTCAGAGTGCAGCGATGAAGAAAAGGAGGGTGCCTGCATTGAAAATATATTAAATTTTCTAAAAGACAGCCAACAAACTAACCAAAAAAATATAGAAAACATGGTTAATGTTACAGCGAGAAATGACTGGGTACGTAATTGAATGTGTAAATTGTGTTAGTTACGAGTTAAGAGGTGTTGACTTTCTTAATGTAACATATTATTTCTTTGTGTAAGCTTGTCGACCATATTGAATGTGCGTATTATTGCCGATTGTGACACGTTTCTGTTCGTTTGACAGGGAACCAGTGCTGTTGTGCAAGCGAAGAGGATTTTGTATCCGAAAAGGCAGGCAGTGTTGCGTTCAAAACAAATTAGGAAACCCCCCAGTGTGGCGGTCCATGACAGCAAGGGATACACAGATTGTTGATGGTTATGGTGCCCTATTAAACACAAAAATAGCAACTTAAATCGGTTGAAGCATAGTGATATTAAAAACTTAGTACTTTTGGTTGGATGCATTTTTTTGCAATTGAGAGGCACGCAGCACAGATGCGTCATGTACACTGCCAGGCATTTTGACTGAGACATCTCTGAATCTCAAAAACATAATTAAATGTGATCACGTGATATGCCCAACGGTTTTATCTACATGTAACACATGCTTGCGGTCGCGGTGCTATGCTGCTCAGAGTGTCTTGGAGGTTACCACCAGCCCATAAGCAATGCATTCTGCAAATCCGTATTCGACGAGTACTGCAGAGACAGCAAAGACTACTTACATGCGTTGGCATTGTGTAAGCACAAACAACACCCAGAATCGCATCGAGGAAGAATTCTCCACCTAGTGGCAGCTGATGTCACTGCACTATATACAAGCTTGCACAGGGACTTGGTGATCACAGCGCTAAACAACGTACTCAAAAAACACGCCAAATACTCAGCAAGATCTCGAGGTATGATTGTAGAACTTACACTACTTTGCTTGAAAAATGTTATTACTACCTACAAGGGGCAATACTACGTACAAAAAGATGGACTAGTCACCGGAGACAACCACTCAGTCTCGGTTGCCAACATTGCAGTCCATGAAATTATAACCCGCATTAAACGGAAACTAGAAAAAAACGGAAATCTTCAAACGATACATAGACGATATAATTTTTCTCTTGGTTTGGGCCCAACAACCAACAAGAAAAGAACAAAATTGCCGATCCATCGGTATACTGGGCTACATCCTTCCCCGGCTATGTGACTTTATCGTCGAAGGAAAAAGAATTGGAATGAACATTAGAGAGCTGGCTTACTGCTTTTAGGTCGATTGCCATCCGTACCCAAACAGGGCCAGTGTGTTCGAAACCATGCCGAAAATGTGGCCTATGTGGACATTTCAAAGGCTTTCACAGCATGGTCGACGAAGTATACCGGGTTGAAACACCGTCTGGTGCAATCAAGCTTCATGACCAATTGTATTGTGCAAGCTTTGGCATTTATACGGCAACTTGTAGGGTATGTAAAGAAAAATACGTCGGACAAACAAAGAATAAGTTCTCCACCCGGTGGAACAAGCACAGACAAATGTGGAGAACATTCAACACCGATGAGGCGGGAGACAAAAGTGCGCTACTCCGCCATTTCCAGGAACATCACCCAGCGACGTTCCACAAAAGACCTGATTTGGCTACAAGCTACTCTGTTGTGTTTCTTGAACAACCCCCTATGAAGCATTTGGACATTTGTGAAAACAAATGGCAAAAAATTTTAAACGCACAAATCAACATACAAAAAATGGTACTACCTGCGATATATGCCCAACGGTTTATCTACATGCAACGCATGCTAGCGGCCGCGGTGCTACACCACGCAAGTAGGTCACCAGACATTGCTGCTCTTGGAGGTTACCACCAGCAGCCCATTTGTTCGGCCAGTTTTTAGCATTTATTTTTCAGCATTTTGTTTTTGTTTTCCGTTTTATTTTAGAACTGAAGATATTTATTTTAGCGAAACATGTATTGTTAACAATAAATGCGTTTGACACAAGGTTATTTTATATTGTAACTCGTCATCACTGTGTCTCTTTTTTTTACTGGGATAAGTGTGTGGAGGTGCCGCAGTAAACCTGCGAATTTTATCTTTTTTTCAGCGGTTAATAGAATTAGAAGAATCAAACTAAAGCATTGTAGGGCCTTCTTCTGCGATCATTAAAACATTATTCAAACGCCCTTGTCCAAGTCTGTTGCGCCAATCAGTTTTACCGCGAGATAGTCTACTGAACATACGTTCAAGTTTTGCGTTTGTGAAAGGTGTGGTCAGCAGCAACTCAACAATGTGCAAAACATTTTTACATTCTGTTCTGTAAAAAGAACTTTGGAAAACATCCTTCCAAAATCCATCGTGTTGCAAGCTGATACAATGATGCTGGCGTATACATCAATGATGTTAACATTATGGCGATCAAAATCATGCAAAACCACTCCCTGATAGCTGTGCAGCATCTTGCCGGTAGCTTTGCTACGGAAATTTACAATTTCACATCTGAACTTGATGTATCAACATTGTTCCCAGAATTGTCAACAGCAGACATCAAAACCTTCTTTGAAACACTTACAACTGCCTTAACTGGGTCGAGTGTTTCACTTTGCATTTGTAAACCGAGTCGCTGAAGAGGGCCAAATACATCAAGATATACATGAAGGTTGCCGCATCCTCCATTCAATGACTTCTGTTCGGATAGGTCCGTTGGTCACTTCTTTGGCGTTGGGGCACACAACCCAAACATCTTCCAACTAGATGTTGCAGAACTTGCCGTCCTCAGAACATATGTCGTTAAAATGCTGATACAGTTTACGTGCTTTCCAGACAAAGCGTTTCTTCTCAAACCTATTTTGACAGGTTTACTTTCATTATTTGAATTATCGCTTTTAGCTTTGGCCACCACTTCATATTCCACGCGTTTTGATTTAAACTTTGCGACTAAGCAAATCTCGCCCTTAATGAAGTACTTCATCTCCTCACATTCATCAGCAGTTTCGCGGTTTTCCTTAAATATATGGATCAAAGCCTCGTAACTGGTGTACATGCTGGTAAAATGTTCGTTGGCGCTACGTGTAAACCGAGTTGTTCTATATGTTTTCGCAACATAACCCGTCAAAACGCTGTTTCGTGGCCTAGTACTCGGCAGCCCCTTTGCCTGCTTAATTAATTGATCGAAAAATCTTTTGCAGTCCTTGTTTTTTATGTCCACAGAGGGCACAATCTATCCAGTGGGCGGTGTCCTAAGCAACAACGAAAAACGTTTCCTGGTCCTCAGGCCGGACTGACTTGATACGAAGAGTATTTGACCTGTAAGACAATAATCTCCATCCACAATTTAATATTGAAGCACATTCACTTACCTAATAATGTCCTCTTCCTTTCCTTCATGTTGCATTCATCTTCCATCTCCGTCTCTTCTTCTGCATCCGAATCTCCTACTCTTACACTTCTTTGCGGTTTGGCCACCATCATAGAATGTAGTCCAGCAATGACTTCACATATTCAGAAATCTCGACCGCTATTATCTCATAACATATATCGGGTGTTATGAAACGAAATCATTTCCTGCAAGAGTTCACTTAACTGATGCTTAGAGAACTTTTCCAGTCTCTCATGCAAATCTCGCCACCAACGTTTAATTTTGTTGGTGTTGGATGGCCCATATAATAGGTAAGAGTGGTTGCCATTTATGGTTCCTCTGTCTATCCTCAAATGATGTGGAAGCTATTGAAGGTCAAACAGAAACTCAAGATATTTTTTTCCAATGTTGAGGGGGTTAGAATTAGAATGCGTAACCAATAAAAACGTAACAAATAAAAACAAAATGTTTGTAGAAAATGTGTCCATGCATCCATATATACCAAGAGTTTGTCATGACCATCCAGTGATATTACCCACAATGGACCTTGGGAAGTAAACTGATCTTTTTCATGTTTCTGCTTCCTTTTAACATTCTGTAAACGCATTTCTTCAATCTAAATCTAAAAAATCTAAGGTCCTCACTCATTAACTCTGTTGAAGCAATTTCTGGATCATAAAACTGATACCCAGTACCTTGCTGATCAAGCAACATTATCTTATTGTTTCAGTAAGAATAGCTAAAATGTGCGAGACATTCTGCTTTTTTTCTGAAACTCGTCCTGGCTTGTTATAGGACAATTACCATCATTGTTGATATACTTCCTGTTCAACAGTTACAGGCCTATCTTTATAACTCGAAAAATACACTGATCCAAACTGAAGTGTACTGCCAAATTGGGAAGGAGCCTTATCAGAACGTACTTCTGCAAAAACCTTTGCTACACTATGCATCTGGACCTGCTTTTTGTGTGTTCCTCTTCAGACAGATTATGTGCGTTTCGAAATGCTCCATCTGCAAATTTTTCTGCTATCTCAAAAGCTATATCTCCTAATTCATTCCAGCTAGTCATGTTGCTTGCTGTTTTAAAGAGGGGCTTTGTCCAGCTCGTAGCAAGTGACTAATTGATATATATTTTGGGATTTTCTTGATTTCTGTTGGCAGACTTTATTACCTTTCACAGTATCAACATTACATGGGCCAGTAGGTTCGCTATAAAATGATTCACATGCATCTTTTACATTTTCAAGGGATAATTCAGGATGTGGGAAGTTCATACTTCTTTAGTCTACCTCAGTGCTTTTCAACCTTTTTAAAGACAATCCGCGTTTTCTATGGCACGAAAGTTTCATCCGCACATGCGGCCAAACGCATAAAATGTAACCAGGGCGTCGATTGTTTATTGCGTGTCGAACATCTTGAGAAAAATTGTCGTGCTTGTCGCAAAAATGTCGTATCTGGTAACTAACACATGAGAAAGACCAGGCTTATTTCGATTATAGGATTGTTGTGCTTACATAAGTTTATAATACAAGTTGAAATAACAACAAAACAATTAAAAACCTCTCATGTGGTTGGCTGATGTCTCTTTTAACGTCCGATTGAACGAAAAATGGTACTTGTTTCGTAAAAATGCTCCATGTTTGCAAACAATGGGGCGCTTATTCACCGAACATTAAAGCAAGTGTTGGGTGGTTTTTGTCCTATAATTTATTGTAGTTGCGTTTATTCAGTTGTTTAAACAGACAAATTTATTTGGGGTGGGGATCCCGAACAATGATGCCATTAAGTTTTTAACACTACGTAACCGTTCCAGTTAAATACTGTTGTTTGATAAAGACTCCCAAGTAAAAATTTCTCTCCAAATAATTGTTTGCGGTTTTAAATTGAACGACTTATACTGAATTTACTTTTGTAAGTCGCCGAAAGCAATCCCGTCGGCGTCACCACACACACCGCCATGTTCCTTGCCAAACAACGTGATATCAAATTGCAGATGCAAAATGTCTTTCCCGTCCCATGAGGAAAACACAAGAGAAAAAATTGTGGTTCAACGTCACCTTACTCATCCGCCAGAGCACATGACAATACGTCAGAAACAAAGTGGCAACACGTGGATTTTGAAATAGATCATCTTCAATTTCACGACGTTGCCAATGATGCCATAAATCCTACAAGTTTCGCACATACGAAGCAACCTTGTTAGTGTAATAATTCCGATCTCCACGAGATTGCGACAAATTTCTTATTTGATCCTCATAACTCCAAAAATCAGATCGTTTTTTCACGGCATACGAATTTTTTTTAAATCATGCGGTATTGAAAAAATACTTTGGTGATCAAGGCTTGTATGCTTCTGAATGGACCAGTGCAACAGCGCGTCCTAAAAGAAGAACTCGCCGTTGAGGAAACTCACTGTTTTCACACCAACAAGAATTGGGAGTGCTGCTGTAAAAACGTGGATGCAAACCACGTGGATGCAAACCATTTCTATTCCAAGTGTAGCTGTGCATGAATTCGTACAAGGACAAATGTGAAGCTTCTGCTGGACGTTGCTGGTACATTTCGATTGTCTTGTCTCGATAATTGTTCGCTTTCCGCGGATGGCAAATATACACAACAAATCAGTAAAACCAGGGGTTCTAAACCTCTTCATAAGCACATACCACAGGGGTTCTAAAATATTGAGCCACCTGAGATTCTAAAATAAATAACTAGCCTCAAATTGGTCACAGGCTAAGCCAATAATTTGGCTTAAATGAAGTCATTTTTTTTTGGACCAACTTAAGCCAGGGATTTTGGCTAGTCACTTAGCCAAACAAGGAAAAATGAGCCGCATACTTTAATATACCAGTTTTTGGCTAAAGATTGAGCCAATATTTTTTGCAGTGTAGTGCTTTTTACTTACATTTTTGTCAAACTCTGTCGTTTTAGATTCAATTTTCTCCACCAAACGGTCACTTAAAATGCGTTCACAAATCAAACTTTGAACAACTTCATCTCTTTGCAAATCATTAGCAAGTGAAAGGCGATTCCTTTGTAGCAACTCTTTGTGCAATTTTTCCATTTTAATAAATCTACACACAAGCTAAAATGCTTGATGTATACTAAATAAAATAAAACGGTTAACAACAAAACTAAGAGGCGAGAGCTATGTTACAAAAGTCACATGAAACTATTGTAGCCGATACCAGCTCTCAAACACTCGTTGCTATAGCTCGCCACTTTATTCAACTGCGCCTCGACCGATCTTAATTATCGGCGAGGCACACACCGACATGCATCACCAGACACACGGACACACGTGACCACAAATACAAAATCGCTACAATGCCCCTCCAACTAACATAATTTCGCCCTCGAAATGAAACGTGGTACATTTTACACACATAGTCACACTACAACACATAGTCACGCAAATACGCCGGTAAACGTCGCACCCGTCCGCGGAGGGACGTTCCACCGTCCTCAAGGGGAGAAATGTCTGTGTCCGATGTAGTATTTTCATCGGAGTCGAAGTGCGATTCCTCCTCCTCAGGTTGTACACTGTTAACAAAAAAGGTGGTATATGCCACCTTTTTTGGTGGTTCACCACTTCCACCTTTAGGGTGAAAGAAACAATTCCACCCTTAAAGTGAGTTTTTTAACCACCTAAATTTGGTGGAAATATCAACAACAAAACACCTTTGTATGTTGGTGGTTAGGTTGAAACTGCCTTTACTTGTAATTCATTTGTTGCACACCACTTATTTTACTTAGTTTTATTGGTTACCACTGCGGTCACAATTTGTTGACGAAACGAACCACCGACAGTGGTGGTCTGACATTTGGCAATTTGTACACATAAACAGCCAAGAAGGTGAGACATTTGTTTAACGATGACGAAAAATTGATGTCAAATATCCAGTATAGCGACATTATTAACGTTATAGCAGACTGAACAGACAAAACATCTTGTATCATGCACCCGTCCACTGAAACAGTTATTGTTTTTGTAGCCGAACAAAACAATATAGTTGGATATGGTGTCTTGGCATCCTAGAAGAAAAACAGCAAATAAAATATCTTTTCTACACAGTTGCAAAAGAGCTTACCTTATCAATTGCCACAAGATCTTCTACATTTTCATTGAAGATCGTGGGTAAGGCCAAATAATTGCTGTCCTCACCTTTAAAATATTGTTCTTTAATATTTTTTAAATTCTCACGACAAGAAAAACATTTGTAATGACCCACAGTGTGGTTAAATACTGATTTTTGTTTGTCTCATAGAAGGTCTATGGCCAGCATAATAAAAACAGTACAGAAATGGTCACAACTTTTTGGGATGACATTATAACATTGTTGTTGGAAATAATTGTGTTAACAGTTTATAAAAAGCCACTGTATTATTACAATGCCCCCAAAATTGTGATTATTTCCAGTGTTTTATAACTGTGCAGTTTGTGAAAATGGAAAAGCACAAACTAACTTGAAAGCTGCCTCATAGCTTCGGTCACATTCCTCCATTTGATATATCTGAATGACTTGAACAGTATTTCCTCATTTTGAACAGCCAATTGGGTTTTGATTAACATTTCCATTTCATTTGTTACCTGTTTAACAGTAATGGTTATTTTGGTTAACATTACAAGTTAGTGATGAAACCTCGTACCCAGCGAAGTTTTTTTAGTGGTGGATATTCCTCCAAAACATCTTTGACTGCTTTGCCTTTTACTATATCTATCCTTCTATGACTAAAGGTGCGCTTCATTCTGTCCTCAATGCCTTCCAATGAGGGATTGGCTTTCTTTGACTCATTTAGCAACCATTTTTTGTGCGAATGCAAAGTACTTTCATTTTCACCTTGCATTGTATCAAAGTTTTCTTTCTAAAATGCAAAAACTACAGTCAAACTTTCACAAAAATATGACTTACATGTACAACAAACCAAATCAGTCTTTCTCCTCTTGCTAAATTCCTCATTACTAACTTCAACTTCTTTTCATTTTTCATGCCCATATTTTAGCCTCATTTTATTCCGATAATCAGAGGTAGTAAGGTTCCTTCTGTTATCCTTGAACTTATCTATTAAAGAATTTTTCCACAGGGCCAATGTTAAAATGAATAACAAATTGCTTGACTAATAGGATTTTTCATACATAATGGCATCCTGCTGAAAACCGGTCCCGTAACACAGGGTATTTGTCAATCAAACCTTGAAGTACACTGTTATATTGTTGCCTCTCTGGGTACCTTAACAACATACATAGCACACAAACAATGTTAAGTTTAGTTTGAACTAAAGTGCAACACTTACATGGTGTGGGCAGACAAGTCGTGGTACAAAATATTCACAATTTTTCTCCGAAGGCCTGGGGGTACTGGCTGGCCGAATTGCATTTTTTTTATTGCTTCATTAATTTCCGAGGGAAATGCAGGCAATTCATGAGTAAGTGGCCACTTTTTGGTGCTTGAAGTTGGCAGTTCAAATGACAAATCGGACTCTGAAGATATTGGCACAGTTGCTTCTGAACCAACTATGGAGGATGTATCAACATTAATACCTACAAACAAAAATGTAGGTTACAAGCCACAAAATATCTCAGTTTAATATCTCCCACCATCAACAACCCTCAACTTTGCCGGGGGTTCAGGTATATTGCCTTCACAGTCAACCCAATCTTCAAACGTAGTGTCGAAGTACTGGAGTATGCGGTTCTCCAACTTTATTCCAAATAATTTTTCAACAGGTTCAACACCACAGGTTTTCAAATTTGAATTCAAAATCCTCTTGGATTCTTGATAGGTTATGTGATACATTTTGTATAAACACTAAACTTCTACAATGGTGAAGACATTAATTAGTCAAGACTCATGTTTGTTTTGAAAACAAACCACACACATAAAACAAGTAAAAGTACTCAATAGGAAACTTAACAGGCTGGAAAGCTCACTTTATAAAATAAAAGACATAAAAAGATGTTTCCCAAAGTTTTAAACATTATAAACAATAAACTGCACACATTGTTTCAACATGCAAGGTCTCATCATTGCAGCTGGTGAATGTTGCACTGGACTTGCTCGTAAGCCAGCTGGGAACAAATATTTCACTTTGTGGTAGTACAATCTATTCAGTACTCATGTGTACTCAACAGATTGTACAGCCACAAAGTGGCAGAATTTGTACCTGGCTGACTTACCAGCTGGTTGAGCGCAACATTCACCAGCTGCAATGATGAGACCATTTAGGTTGAAACAGTGTGTGCACTTTTCTCTGCAGCTAAACACTGTGTTGTTTGAACAGTTTAAAAATCAATTAAAGCACATTTAGGACAATAAACATGCAGACTCTGGTTGGAAAGCACTGTTGTACATACAAATAATGTTAAAATAGAACACATTATTCAGCACTAGTTTCCTCACACGGTATGGAGTAACGCATTCGTATTAACTGCCGTTCACCAACATTGTACACATCAAGAGCATGTTGACACAATTCTTTTCCTACCTCCAGTAAATGCCAATGTGAAGTAGGAGAAACATGGTATGAATGGTAATGACAATCAAATTGCTCAACACACCAAATTTTCCCCAACATTAGCCAACAATTATTATGTATTAGGTTTTCACATTCAAAAAACACATACTCATTGTCAATTACGTACATATCACCAATTTTGTAATGTCCACAGTCTATGTGAACTTCACTTGCAACTGTAAGAGTAGCAATGTTACTATCTAAGTTGCACAAAACTTTAAGTTGAGGAAAATTTTGCACTTCCGTCTCTCTTTCTCTGACAATAATCGGTAGGTCACACATACAAGTAGCTTCTGACTGTTCCCAGCATTTTCTGAGCTGGACTCTGTTGGAAATGGTGCGACAAACATTACGGTAGTTGTGAGACTGTCTTATCACTTTTTTAAGTATTTGATGAAATGCTTCAAAGCGCATACACCATAGTCTCCGTAGTGGTCCAAACTTAAAAATCATTCGAGGGTAATGCAACAAATAGTGGAATTTTGGTGTAATGTAGGTTGGTGCAAAATCTATGAAGATCAAATAAAATTCATGCACAAGTGAATCCAAATAACTAATCCAACCTGGAGCAATTTCAGGTGCCATAACAATGTCACAAATTTTTGCCAAAAGCAAATAGACCTTCCAAGCAAGGCATTCCTTTGGTACACGATTTCCTATTAAAAATGGTAAAACTCTAAATAGACACCACATTTGGGATGCACTTGCGCTTTGCCCAGTCCCCCTTATCCATGCAGTTGGCTTGTTTTTTATGTCACTGTTACCAAACTTAAATTTGGACAAATCAATTTGAACCTGGTTTCGGGCCAAAATCCTTTCATTAATTAGACAATTTATAACTGCTTTGACTGTAGCAGGGATGACTCCTTCAAACAGATCGTGCATAATATCTGGTGGAAGTGAATCTAGCACTGAAAATGATTGCAAGGAAGAAAACGGTGGGAAAGATCGCACTCCATACACAGATATAAGTGATGGATCTTCTTCTACTGATTGCATGTGGTACAAATGGGTTTCAGTCGTGCGAACACAAAACTGGGATTCATGATGCTTTATTTTTATGTCATTGTACTCGCACAAACAAAACCTACAAATTTTACCACTGCTGAAACACCTTCTGAATCCTCTCCTATGTCATGACTTCCTAAGTTATCTGCAGATATCGTGCTTAATCATCCAAAAAAAATTTTCGAAGATTTATCAGGCAAAACAATGTTTATGCGGGCCCCTTTAAATACCGCAGTACACCAGTGCCTCCAGTGCCTCTAAAATGCTATTGTAGGCATCGTAGGCGTTGAGTCTACGATGCCTCAACTTGATGCCTACAAATGCCATCCGGGTGCCAGCCAGTGTGCGTTTTAGTGTGACCAGTGCCTTTTCGTACCACGTGTGGAAGACGTTGATCGATGCTCTTTTATATTGTTATCTTGACTGTGTTTATTTGTTGTGTGAACTGCTCTTTCAAGTATTTGCTCCATTGCATGCCGGGTATATACATCTGATAGGCCTGTGAAGTACATCTGTATGGTCCAAGCCGATGAATATGAATACGCACAATCCAAACATGCACTTTCCAGAGTTGGGGAATCCAAACTGATCGATTTTGCAAATTGGTGTTGTTTGTGTGTCAAAATGCAAGACTGGTCTAGTTTTGTGTAGTATGTTCCTGTTTTAATAATATTGTACCACATGTGGAGCGGTAGTTGCTGAATCTTCTTGCTGTGTAAACAACTTTTTCGGCTTGTTACTTATCTAAACGACGATGAATGTGTCGTGCGAGTTATTCACTATGCTAAAGCTGACTTTATACTGAACACATGAGTCCATTTTTATATGATTAATTAATGCTACATTTCTATTCAACATGATGCTCAGCTTTGACTTATTGCTTTGTAGATTTTGTGGGAGTCGATGCGGATGCCATCATACCATTTCAGTAATCAACAGTTTGGTACTGATCACCAACTCACCAATATCTTTAAATGTGCTAGAATGTTTAACATCCCTGTATGAACTGATATTTTACTCAAGAAGCTAGACCTTTATTTGTTGTATCAGTAACCAAAGTCTTATCTGTGAATCGGAAATCATGAATGAAATGAAATTAAATCCAAAAAGCTGCTGTTTCTGCAGATATAATAAAAGAAACAAAATACAAAAGAAGAGAACATAAAGAAACTGTTTCAACTGGTGGACTTAGTGTGGTTTCTTATTTTTTCTGCTGCATGGTTTTTTTCCTGTTTGTTTTGGTGGAATTTTTGTGCAAAATGTTTTGTTCTTGGATACAATGTGATCATTTGCACTAAAAGTTTTCTTCTGAAACTTTGAGAAGTGTTCATCTTTTTCTTTTTTGGTCAGCATTGTCCAATCATTGTAATTTTTTTCAAAGATGGAAAATTGTGGATGTAATATGTACATGCCGCATCTCACAAAACTCCTATGGACATCTGTGTACATAGCCTGTATCATGTTGTAAATAATACATATTAGGTTTGGAATTTGCTTTCTTTTCCATTCAGTTTCAACTTTTAGCATGAAATTTCCACTTTCACAAGTATTGTTTGTCCATGCCTTATCATTTACCAGTTTGTATGGCCATACTTTATGTTTTAGGCTTGGAATCATCCTGGTCTGTACATAGTGGTATGCATCTGGAACATCATTCAGACAGTAGTCCAGGCAAGTTGCTTCTTTCTGTTCAAATTCTATTTGATCTGTCGCTTTGACTACATCAAATATCATATTTGTCAGCTTATTTCTTACTGTCATGTTGGCCCCAACTTTGTCACAAAGGTAAACTTTTAGATTTTGTTTTAGGTGGTTTAAACAAAGTACATGCTGTGCATTTGGAAAGGCTGTCTGGCATGCTTTATGTATTGCCTTCTCATCATCACTTCCAAAAACTAAATTATCTCCCATGCCCAGCTCCTGCCGAAGATGTGTGAAGAAGGTGTTATATGTTTTTGCATCAGAGTGCAAGTGCAAGAATGTAGGTCCAAAGAAAATTGGATGATCCTGAGTATCTGCTCGTATAATGGCAAGGTGTTTAAAAACAGTGCACGTTGCAAAAATTTGTCCAAGGTTGTATGTCTTGTCAATTCCTAGAACTGTTTTGCCTGTCATACAGAATCGCCGCACATCTTCCATTTGATTGGTTGTATACAGAATTGATGAAAAAGGTTCTTTTTTTGTTTGAGCTGCTTGTTGCACAAATGGGTGTGTGGTCACCATATTAATTACTTGTAGGTATTCATCCGCCACATTAGAAAAGGTACCTTCATCAGAATTTGCTTTGCCATTGTGTTTGAAATTGTACATTTGTTGTAAGTTTCTAGGTCCTTTGGTGATGTCATTAAATTGATTTGCATTTAATTGTTTAACATATGCCTTTTTAGGAGGAATTTTTTTAACATGTCCTTCATTTCTTCTGCTGATTGTGAATTTGTCTTCACATATACCTGCGAATGTTTACTGTTGCCATGAGGCTGATGGCCAGGAAATTGACCAAGATATTCTGCAATTGCTGCTGTTGTGCAAGAATCTTCTATCCAAGATATTTTGCGTTGGTAAGACTGGTTTGATGCTAGTTTTGTGTAATAGGTTCCTAGTTTAATGATATCATGCTTTTCTGGTTGAGGATCTAGTTTTTCGAAGTGAACAGTTTTGTTGCTTCTTCTTCTTGTGCAAATAAGATTGTTTTTGCAAAACACATTTTTTAGTTGGCCACCTGTTTTTAAAAAGTAAGTGTAAAAAAATGCCCCAGGCTTCCATGCCCCACAATCATCATCAAAGTGACGCATCTGGCCACATTTTCTTTTGGCTGAATTTAGTTGATTATCAAAAACGACAAAACAGTTTTCTTTTTTGCCAGCAGGGATCATTGCAGCCTGTTTTACACCAATTTCTGTCAGCATTTTAATAACTGCTTTTTGAGAATGACAGCTGTTGTTTGGAAGTGACTGCAACATGTGAATTTTGTCAGGTGTGTACTTGTTTTTCTGGTCATTGCAACTATATTCACTTGCTTTTCTTTTTAATTTAGGGCTGGAATGATTTGGAGGGGAACATTGAAGAGGTGTTTTGGTAAAAAGGGCCACAAAATGATTTGGCAACCACATCTTGTGAGTGGTAGAGCACACTCGACTCCACATAATGTGTATTTGTGGTGAACAAACTTTTTGTGGCAGATACGTGGTTGATAGTATTGACACCACTGCATCATTTGTTCCATTGCATGGCGGGTATAAACATCTGATTGGCCTTTGAAGCACATCTGTCAAAGCTAATATGGTCCAAGCTGATGAATACGTGCCTGGAACCGCACAGTCCAAACATGCCCTTTCCAAAGTTGTGGAAACCAAGCTAATTGATTTTGCTGATTGGTGTTGTTTGTATGTGTTAAAATGCAACACCATTTGCAGACAACAAACAACTCTTAATCTTAACGCTAAACTTTCATTTCTACACAAAGTTAAGCTGATTGCATTGAACAGACAGTTGCCATCTGGAGTGGTTTTTACTGCCTGTTTATCTTCGGCTAACCCATACTTATTTATTAGCTCCTGTGCATAATTGTCCTCACTGTACTCTTCATTTCCCATTTGTGATGGGAAGTTTTGTTTTCCCAATATGGTTGCCTGAAGTGCTGCACATGCTTTCAAATCGTTGTACCCTTTTTTGGCTGCCTGTTATATAAACACATGTTTGATAATTGATATCTGAAACTACTAAAATATTTGCAAAGAACTAATATTCGCTGCGCTTTCAGTGTTGATACCCAACATGTGGTTCTATGTAGTATCAACTGTCATTTTGCACAAAGTGTTTAGGTACAATTATTTCCAAGTGTTGGTAAAAATATAACTTTACCTTTGTAAGTCTCATTGCAAGTATTTTCATATCTTTGTTGCTTTTACATATTGTGCAAATGTATGGTTTGTCATCTTGTCCCATTTCTTTCAATTTCTCTTTGTGTAGATTTTCGTAACAGGCATGGTGCCAGGTTTCACATAGTTCGCAAAGAATGCAGTCTTGTTTGTCGGTACATATATTTTTACATACACCACAGTGCACATCCATTGTAAATATTGAAAATGAAAACCTGCAGTTGCACCATTTTGTAAATAAAAACGAATCAGTTATTCATAGGTTAGCGTTAGGCAGCAGGCTAGTACGATTTATTCGTGCGTCTATAATGTTATGCAAAGGTGTTTAGGTCAGTGACTTTCGGTAAATTGAAGTAATTGTAACATATTGGCTGTTAGTAACAATCATCGCAAATATATCTTGAAATGTCATGTACAATTGCAGACATCGTTTGCTCTGTGGTCCTGTGGGGCCTCAAAAGCACTAAAGCGTAAAGACACGTGCGTCGTTGGCGTTGAGGTCGAGCGGTACTTCGTGCCGATGCGGGGTCCAAGAACACGCTTTAAAACTGAGAATTCATTCGCAACGGTTGTTTTATAGCCCGGGTTGGAGGATGTGGGGGCAAAGTAGCCAGGTAAAGCGAATCTTTCTAATAACAGAGTTAGCGATAGTCTTATTTTTAAAAGTAACTTGTATCAAAAGGTTCGAACCGCTTGTTAAACGGATTTAATTTCATTTTGATATTTTTCATTCGGCCCAGTTTTGGTATGGGTATGTAAAATTTGACGCGAGTTGTTTAAAGATTTAATTTATAACCTTAAAACGTAATCACCACATACAAATCTTTTGAAAAACGAATAAAATTCTACGACAACACAAACGTTTCATGTTTGATCATACTGTGGTTTCCTGGTGGAAAACCAGGCCGGTGCGTAGATAATATTAAATTATTAAATATCTAAAAAACCTGTTTTAACTATGCAAATATTGGCTTCCACACACACAAAACAAATAATTCATGAAATGAGTGTCAATCAATAGTTTGCTTGTACAATTTGAATATGTGTTGTGATGTCATAGAGACTTATTATGTCGTTCAGATAAATGCAACGTAAACGTGGCAAAGACACATAAGTTGCACTGGAGGCACTGGTGTACTGCGGTATTTAAAGGGGTCCTGTTTATGCCACATTGTTCGAGTTGTAAAAGGTCGTCTTCCAGTCTTTTAAGCACTGGTTTGTAACCAAACTTTTTGATAGCTGAACTTTTAACCACTATTAACAAGTGAATGTTCCTTAAATTAGACCTGTATTTCGGTTCTATGTTTCCAACAGTATAATAAAAACACAATATCTTGTGTATCCCACGTGAGCTACCAATTGGGTTACATAGTTCTAATTCGTCACAGTACAAGTGGATTCTCAAAAAATCCCTGTTGCCTTGAAAATATTTATCACAAGAAAATGTGTTTCCATCTGAATAGTCACACAGTATGGATGAATCTCTATTATTTGACTTGAACATACTTGAAAGCACATCAACATGAGATAGGTAAGTTTTCAGGGTTTCTAAAATTGGAACGTATTGAAATGAAATACCTTCGTCAAGTGAAATTGTTAAAGATTCAACAAATCCTACAGTCTGGCAAAATCTTCTGTAATTTGCTTCACTCTTCAAGGTGTCCCACATTAGTGGTAAACTGTCATGGTATGCACCCAAAAGTCCCACAACTCCATCCATAATGGATTTAAAAACCGAAATGGGCAAAGTAAACTTTTCCCGACACATTAAACAAAATAAAGCAAATTTATTCTGAAATGACAAACTTAACTGTGATGTGTGGTGTACAGATTCAACATCAGATTCCATTGCATCATCAACAGTTGTTCTGTTAGTTGCATCAATACGTGCAGAGATACTTGCATGGTTATTAATGGTTGTATTATTAGATGCACTGTTATGTCGCAAGTCATGATGTCTGTACAAATGCATTCGGTATGCATGATAGGAGGAGGATCTTGCTACACAATTTCCTACTTTGCATTTAAGACCACATTGGTATTCTCTTTTACTATGCTCTATTCTCAGATGGTGCAACAAAAGTTGCACGGAAGAACTTGTGACAGAGCACGATTCTAATGGACATGGAATTGGCATCGTGCTGTTAAACGGAATACTTTAGCTTTTGTAATACACAGGTTGTGCTACTAGTGTTCTAAATAAATAAATAAATAATAGGACGTGCTTTGTCGTGCCAATCGCGTTAAGTGCCGGGTCGCCAAGTTATAAACACCAACTGTACTTACCCAACTGGATTCTCCTTGGCACGTTCAGTTATGATTACGCTTACGCTGGCGACAAAATGACCTCTGCTAATGTCAAAGTAATGACCCGGATGTGCTTATTAAGCTTTATTATTTATTACCCGGATGATGTGACTTGCATTAAATGTATCTGCGAAATCCAGTGACCTCTATGTCTAATAGAGATCAGTGGTGAAACCATGCATCTTTACTATCATATAATACTAATAATTAACACTTGCCTAACTTTTCATTATTCCAAAACAATAAAATTCCGAAAAAGGGAATTGGAAAAAAAATCTTAACCAAGGAAAAAATATGGTGACAACGAAAACGACACTAGTGGGGTAGAAAAACTTAAATAATTTTTCGAGAAGTTTGTCCTGAGGTTATAAACTGCCGTTATAAGAAGGTGCTCTGCCAAATTCCACCTTTTATTTCTGTAAAGAAGGTGGAAAATATGGAAAATTAACGTTGTTGTAATGTATCTACCCCCAGAAAAAGGTGGATTGAATAAATTTACCCACAAAAAGGTGGAACTGAAAAACGTTCCACCTTTTTCATTTACAGTGTAGCCAGTTATTAGGCATGGTTTCTGCCTCGAATCCCCTTAACTGGTCAGTGTGTATTACCTTTGGTGGTACAAAGTTTTGGACAACTTCCGTATCACCAGGAATGGTCCTGTCCACCCTCTTCCGAGTTTCTGCTTCCCAAGCGGTGGATAGTAATACCACAAAAACTGGCCAACGTTAAATTCTTGTGGTACAACTGATTTGTAGTATGTCTTCTTCTGTCTTTCACTGGATCGTTTCAATTCCCTTCTGGTCAACGCGTACGCGTTTCGTATTGCCTGACGCATATCTTCCACATACTGACATCGACATGCTGTATCATGGTGATTCGGAGGAAGTCCCCACATCAGATCCAGAGGAACATTTACTTCCCGTCCTAGCATAAGTCTGTTAGGGGTGTATTTGGTGGACTCGTGGACCGATGATCTGTAAGCCATCATTACGAAAGGAAGCTGAATATCCCAATCATTATGGTTACCATTTACATAAGACGAAAGCATTTGCAATAAAGTTCGATTGAATCTTTCTACAAGACCTGCATGATGATAAGGGGTCGATCGTGTCTTGTTGATGTCCAACAAGCGGCAAACTTCTGCAAAAAGAATGCTCTCGAAATCACGGCCTTGATCAGAATGCAAGGAAACGGGAATTCCAAACCGAGTAAAAATCTCCTTAACCAGAGTTTCGGCGACCAACTCAGCTCGTTGGTTTGGCAAAGGAAAGCATCCATGTGTTGGCTTCCGTTTAGCACAAGTAACGCACCACCTGCACCAATGTTTTATATCCCCAAGCATTCCAGGCCAAAAAAATCGCCGTCGAATTCTTTTCGAAGTTTTGGCAATACCTAAGTGGCCTGCCGTCCGTAAGGTGTGTAACTGGTAAAAAATGTCCCTCCTTACGCTATGGGGCGCTACTATCAATGGGAATTCACCTTCATCGGTGTACCATATTCGGTAAAGCACTCCGTGGTTAACCTCTAAGTGATCCCACTGAGAATAATACTTCTCACTACCAGTCTCTTCAAGGAAATTTGATAGCGGAGGTTTGTGTTGGCTAAGGCTTTTGAATCGTAACATAGCAAATTTCAGTATCTTTAATTTGCATCGAGCGTATATCTTCGATACTCCAAGTTTCCAGCCAATTACTGTCTTGGTTCGGACGAGATGAAATCTGCAGAACTTGTCCCTCATGAAAGCTGGCAGCGGAATTGCAATCAACGCATACCTCCCGGCAACAGCGTTGCCTCGACAACCCATCTGCATTCGTGTGTTTCTTTCCCGGTCTGTGGACGACTTCAAAGTTGTAAGTGTCCAATGTAGTCAACCATCTGGCAAGCATCCCTTCCGGTTCCTTAAAGTGCAAAAGCCACTGCAATGAAGCGTGGTCAGTACGTAGCACAAATCTTCGACCCCACAAGAAATGGCGAAAATGCTTGACAAAGTAAACAATTGCGAGCAACTCTCTATATGTAGCGCAATAGTGTCGTTCGGATTTGTTTAGTGTTCGACTGGTGTAAGCTATGACCCGTTCTTCGCCGTTAACAAGCTGCGACAACACGCCACCTAAACCCGTTCCACTGGCATCTGTGTCCAAAATAAAGGGATCAGTACGTGTAGGATAACTGAGCACAGGGGCAGTGACAAGTAATTTTTTTAATAAATTAAAAGCCTCTTGACACTGGAAAGTCCAAGCAAAAGTCACTTTATCCCGCGTAAGAGCAGTTAAGGGATCTGCAATGGTTGCGAAATGCTTTATGAATCTTCGATAGTATGACGCAAAGCCCAAGAACTGACGTACTTCTTTAACTGACGTTGGGGTCTTCCACTCCTTAATCGAGATGGTTTTTGCTGGATCGCAGCTAACGCCACTGTCAGATACAATATGGCCCAAAAACTTAGTGGATTTGGCGAACAATTTGCACTTGCTCGGTTTCAATTTTAATCCCGCCCGTCGTAACCGAACAAACACTTCGCGAAGACGAGCAATTCCCGAATAAAAAGATTCAGCAAAAGAAACAACATCATCGATGTAAACTAGACACGAATCCCACAAGATTCCCCTCAGTATTTCTTCCATTAGGCGCTCAAACGTAGCAGGAGCATTCGTGAGACCAAAACACATGACTTTAAATTGAAACAAACCTTTTCCAGGAACGTTAAAGGCGGTTTTTTCCTTGTCAGTTTCGCTCATCTCCACTTGCCAATACCCGCTAGCGAGGTTCAATGTGCTAAAGTATTTCGCGTTGCCCAAAGTATCCAAAATTTCCTCAATTTTAGGCAAAGGATAGGCGTCTTTGCGAGTAACTTCATTAAGTTTTCGGTAATCCACACAGAAACGGTACGTTCCATCTTTTTTAGGGACAAGAACAACAGGAGAAGCCCAAGGCCCATTGCAGCGCTCAATTACACCTGCTTCGAGCATTTTTTCAATCTCAGCCTCCACAATTTTTCTTTTCTGCCACGTTACTCGACGCGGTCGTTGCCGAATTGGTCTGGCGTTTTCTGTGTCGATTGTTCGAATTATTGACCACAGATACGTGCCAATTCATCCCAGAACCGCCGGAAAAGAACTCAGTCACGTTAATATAAGCTCTTGGAAGACTGTCTTGCTTTGATAACCTCTCTTCTAAGTCCGAAACTCGAGCTTGCAATTCCTCGCATGTTTTGCGGAGAAATCGATTCTCCATTTTTACAGAAAGCATTGCCTTTTCCAAGGCACAAAGTCTCACATCCATATCAGAAAATTCCAGAGGGTCCTGGCGTGCTCGCCAATGTAGCCGATACCAGCTCTCAAACACTCGTTGCTATAGCTCGCCACTTTATTCAACTGCGCCTCGACCGATCTTAATTATCGGCGAGGCACACACCGACATGCATCACCAGACACACGGACACACGTGACTACAAATACAAAATGAAGCACAAAATCGCTACACTATCATTACGTCAAATTAAATACTATATTCGTAGCAAGTAGGCCTACACAAAAACGAAATTATACGTTTATTTTGGCAATTAAAGGTATATTTTTAGTTTTGTAGGTAGCACATCATCAGCAATATTTTTTTTCTAAAACCATTGTTTAAGAGGTACAAAACTACATCAGGCCTAACGTATTATTCGCAGGTTGTATAGGAATATGTATTGTACCAGTACCACTACACCACGATAATGTTTTTTCATGCAACGATCACGTGGTCAAAATGAAATTTAGTTCTTTCGTCCTTTTGTATTGCGGGGGGCGATGATGATGTATAGATTGCTGTAAGGGGGCGACAGTGCACATAAGTTTAAGAACCACTGCAATAGATCGTACGCATAGACTTCTACGGGTCGCAAATAAACAAAAATACAATATTTACTTGTTCTCTTATTTTAACAAGTATACGCGGTCCACTGAAATGGTTATTGGACCACTCAATAAACCCGTGGGAGTTAGAGCTAACAAAATTAAATCCATTTAGACAAGCGATATACTAGAAAGATTACACTAAATAGCACACACAATCATGGTAACAAAAAATATACAAGGTCTCGCTTGATGATAAAGATCATCCCACTGCGAAGACCATTACACTCGGTGATCTCAGCTATTATATCGACCATGGATTAAAATCTCAGTCAAACTGGATGAATTACATTTTCTGGAAAATAAAAATAAGGCAAAAAATTACGCTTTCAGTTGGGATATAATTATCATTTTTGTTGCTGATGAATAAACAATGAACTGCACCGATTCGGTGAACCAAACTACCCTGGTAAACTGTCGATGGATACCGTATCTATAGTTGTTGGTTGCTCATTTTAGGTGATTTCTCTATGTTCTATCGACTGAAGTTTATAAGCAAACTTAATTGAAGCCGCACGCAAACTCACAGGAAGCGTGGTTTGTTGCATCTCACCTCGATTTGTCAAATGCGATGCTACTGTAAAGTTGCATTGTTATCATTTACGCCCGAAGTCCAACCTCTGTTTCCGTTTCATAAGGATTTGCTATAAATTAAACCTGAAGCATGATCGACTGTCCAGCTGTGTGTTTCTTGTAATATGCCATTAACTTATACGTTTTCATTGATATTTGGCTATTTCGCTTACGTATGTGCACAACTGCACTTTGTCGTTCAATGTAAAGTTTATCAGCCTGAAAGAGGTCGTGGGAGAAAAAATGGAAATCTTTGGCTTATTTAACTCATGGAAACGTAATAACTGTGGTGATGATGTCGTCATGAAAAAATATATTTCGCAACAAGGTTATTTGAGATTATTTTGCGTTATTATGATTTTCATATTAACATACAAACATACACGCTTTTTCATGATTTTTACTGTTTTGTATATCAACAAACCGTATAGCCTTATTAATATAAATGTTTTTCGCGTTGTTTGAGGTTAAAAGATTTTAAAGTGCATTTGAAACGGTCATGGCAACTTTGCGTAAAACTAAAGGTACTTTTAACAATAAACATATTTCCAAAGTATGTCGGTTCCACGTCAACTAAAAAATGTAGAAAACTGTACGAAAAGTAGCAACGACCAAAAATCGTAAACCTTTTTCGATGTAACGAATTTGACGCCACACAAGGCGCTTGCGTCAAAAAATGCATTGTTTACATATGAGAAGGCGCCTTGTATTGCAGATATCGAATAGTTTCGAACACAGGAGAATCCAAAAATTATGTTACCTCAAAGGTCAGAAACACTACAACACTACTCTGCACTTTGATGAGACGGGGATGGTGCGTTCATTTGCTCAGTGACATTACATGACGTAAATTCTGTAGGTCAGAAACGAGTGGCCGTAGAAACCTACTTTTTTTGCCAAAAATGTTTTAAAATTATGAGCATCTCTTAGTTTTTTTATTAATATGTTGAATTTTTCCGTGTCACATGCACTGTAAGAGCTGCACAAATTTTGAGTTGAGTGCTGATCGAAAAATGGCTTCGACACCCATGACTAGTAGACCATAACCGGCGCTTATTCAAATTTGACGTCATTGTTTCTTTCAAGACCGTATTTGCAAAACTTAAAAGTGAGATCAGGACTGTGTTAAGAGGGCAGCATTGCGCTGCCACTGGACAGCTGTGAGTTTCGTAAACTGTTGATTTTCTATATCGGCACTTGTTTATTTTGATATTAGTGTTTTATAATTTAAACTAAATTGTTTAAGTGATACGATCATGATTTTACTCTCGTGAGAGTACAGTCAGTAGCCTACCTTATAGGTTGAAGTTTTGTGTTATCTGTGTTGTACTTAGTGCTACTTTTTCGTGATTACGTTGTTTGTTGTGTTTTATAACTTAGCTTCTTGAATAAAAACTTCCTATTTATAGTTACAAACACACTTAAGTAATTATCTGGAGAATTGCGAGTTACACAGCAGCCAACAATGGTGGTGGAGGAATACAGTGCAATTGCTTCTCACTACCGCCTTAAAGAAACCATCGGCTCAGGTGGATTTGCCAAAGTCAAACGGGCAGTTCACCTGGCCATTAAGATTATGGACAAAGTGGCTTTGGGGGTAATTTAATTAGCCTAGCATTTACCCTAGCAGTACAGACTTACTGTTTATCTTTTAGGCTGATTTACCAAGAATAAAAACTGAAATTCAAGCCATGAAAAATTTGCACCATCATCATATTTGTCGTCTGTATCAAGTTGTTGAAACATCTCGGAAAATTTTTATGGTGCTTGAGGTGAGGGTTTGGTTTAAAGTTTTAAATACAAGTTGATACATTACTGCTTTGTTAATTAGTATTGTTCTGGAGGAGAACTGTTTGACTACATTGTTCAAAAAGACAGACTAAGTGATTCTGAGTCTCGGACATTTTTCCGCCAAATAGTTTCTGCGGTTTGCTACATGCACAGCCTTGGATATGCTCACAGAGATCTTAAACCAGTAAGTTAATTATTTTCAAACCCTTTTTTGATGTATTAAATAACTATGAGTTTCTGTGGTTTCCAAAGGAAAATCTTCTAATTGACGAAGATCAAAATCTAAAGTTGATTGACTTTGGTTTGTGTGCAAAACCTCGTGGAGGAATGGAAGATCATTTGTACACATGCTGTGGAAGTCCAGCTTATGCTGCCCCTGAGCTCATTGCTGGAAAGTAAATATTCATTTAGTCCTGTATTGACAGTAGCATGTGTAAAAACCCCATCCCATGCACAATGTTTACTGTTTAATTTCAGCCATCTCATAAGCATTAAAAATGCTGGTTTCACAATCTTCAAAGTAACTTTACCTGAATCCCTGTCACTTTAATAAATCATTGGGTTTAAGCATCATTTAAAGTAGTACATGTGAGTTGTGAAACAATATAGTTATTTTAAGCAATTTTGAGATTTTTCACTTCTACATAGTGTGATTGCTTTTTTGCAGATCATATATAGGAAGTGAAGCTGACATTTGGAGTATGGGTGTTCTACTGTATGCCCTCCTAAATGGCTTTCTACCATTTGATGATGACAATATTGGTGCCCTCTACCGCAAAATCAAGGTATTTAATGAAATATATTTGCATGCAATTTTTTTGCCCACATACCAATCGAGAAAATATCCTTGTGTTTTGTTGAATAATGTGGCTGGGTCATATTCGTAAAACCTGATTTAATTTAGCTGTGACACAATGCTTATCATATACTCCTAAAATTGTTGCTAATTCTGTTATTTTGTCTCAATTCTTGTCCACTTAAGTGCTTGTTTACCAACTGAAAGGCATTTGTGTACCACTCTCAGTTTAGGAACCATTATATTAGTCAAATGATCGTAGTTACATTTTCTGTATTATTACAAAGGGCAAATAATTAAAAGTCATGAACATACGTTTGCAGTCAGGCAAGTATGAAACCCCTGCCTGGTTGTCAAAAGAGAGTGCAGCACTTCTCAAACAGCTACTTCAGGTGGATCCGAAGCACAGAATCACTGTTGAAAAATTACTCTCCCATCCTTGGATAATAGAAGAATTTGGTGTGCCTGTAGAATGGCACTCAAAATACCAGGTATTTATTATTCAACTCAACTATTTAGTATTTAGCAAATTGTAGTGTACAGAGTTTTAAGAAAATATATTTTTATCGATGCAATATTAAATAAATAAAGACGCAAGTGTTTTTGGTTTTGTTTTTAAAAGACCACAGTTCTTGATGAAGATGTGATAACAGAACTCAGTGTTCACCAAAAAGTCTCCAGAGAGACTATGAGAGCCGAGCTAAGCAAGGTATGATGTCATTCACATTGAAATTATGCTTTGATCTACTTACATGTATAATTTTTAGTCTTTGTCTGTTATATAAGTAGATTTTCTCACATGATGTAAAAACTCCCAATCCTAAGCAAAATTGCATGCATGACATATCTGTATTAATAGCCTACTTACAAATTCCTTAATCATGATTTTTGATGTGGGCATTTACATTGCTATATATAAATTTAATGACTTAATCATTAAAATCTGATTATTTTTTGGGCAATTGTAAATTACAAAAATGAATTGACACATTTATAGACTCAGATTACCATAATACTATATCCCTTAGCTATACTACCACAGGCCACAGCTTGTTTAATTAATTAATGTACATGGGCTAGATTTGCTTTGCCACCATAAATTTATGTTTAGAAAACATCCTGAAAACTTTAGTATAAAATTGTGAGAAGTACATTTTGTGACATCCTGATTTCTTTCAGGAAATTGCTGTTATTTTGTTACACAGTATTTGGATTTGTTCCATTTTGTAGAATATTTCCTTCTAAATATGCTGAGTTTGGATGTTTTTTATACAATTTTAAAGCAAATTAAACTAGTAATCAGCATAGTTTAACCTGCAACAATGATATTGTTTGCAGTGGAAGTACGACTTTCTTACTGCTGCATACTTTTTGCTCCTAAAGAAGAAAACTAGTGGTAGAGCTGTTCGTTTACAAATGACACTTTCATCAATGCCACAAGCAGTTGTTCCAGCTACAAGGTTTGTTAGTGCATGCCCACATACTTTGATGCAGTGTAGAATCCCTGTAATCTCATTACATGAAGGACAAGTAGTTTTGCATACAATGACAACTACCAATATAAAATACGTTGGCGTTTACTGAAAATGAAAATTTCACTTTGTTGTGCGTGGTGCATGTAGTGTCATAAAAATAACCGGCTTTGCACTGTGCAGTTTGTACATATGTCAAAACACTCGACTATGATTATACTGGCTAGCCGGAGAGCATATTTACGCACGACTTACGTCATAAGGATACGTCACTGTATGAATGGTGAGACGGGCTTTCGCAGTAAGAGCTGTTGGCTGGATGAGTTGTGTCAAAAAGCGGCGTTGGTTTGTGTCTAAGTTGAATGTAACCTAGACAGTAAAACGCACACTTGAATATTTGCATAATGTACCCCCGTGGCTAGATTCTTTTTGAAACATGTTTGCAGCAGCACGTTTTCATTGTAACCACCGAAAAGTGTAACACAAGTGCGTGGCTCTGCAATCTTCACTAACAAAGCATTTTTTTATAAGGCGACTCAAAACTTTGTTGTGCCTTCTTGTCTACTGGTTTTTTTCTTTACTACATTGACAAGAACTTTGCTTCTTGCAATAAAGCACAAAAACGTCTGTTTTTCTTTAAAGAATCGCCGATCAAGTTAAAGCAAGAACTCCCAGACCCAAGAAAACTCGACAACCACTTGCTTCCAACTACAGAGAGAATGTTGCTAAAGTAAATTGAGTTTTATTTCAAGATATTAGCTTGAATTGTGAATAGTATTAGGCTTTCTTTTGAAGGAACTGAAAACGCCCAAAATAATCATAGTTGTGCGATCCTAACTTAAATGAAGTGAAAATTTTACTGTTGAATGTTTTTGACCTTCAAGAGATTTAATTTATCATTCGTTCCTCACCAATTAATGTAAAATATAATTGTCTTCAAGAAAAAAAATATTACTCCGTGACCGTAATGTTTGTTTACGTTTGACTAAACAGCGAAACTACGTTCAAAAAAATGAGAATATGCTTCCTCTTGTAAGTTTGTTTTGAAGCTGCCCTGATTAAAAAAACGTATGTTGGGTTTTTTACATGTGTTTAAAAACTAATCAAATGACCCAACCCCAAAGTATTCTTAGTTAAACACAGTTAAAACTGATTGGTTACGCATATCAACATTACGATGACGTAACGTTTATAACTCGTACATAATGTTTGCAGTCACTTTATGACGCACCTCCGTCAGAGCCGATGACGCGTAAGAGTTATTACCGACGTGACAGTGATGATGGATCGTTAGATAGCGATATTTGGCCAACCACATTAGACCAGTCCAATAAAATGGAGATGGATCGGATTCCAACACCCACAAGAAGGTAAACATTTTAACAAAATGCCAGATGCAGGTCATATGATTGTATTTTAATGCACTTGCTATACTGTCAACAGTGTTTCCCCATTTTTTGAATGTTTCTCTTTAAACATATAAAATTATTTTGATGTAGGGTCGTGAATGCGATGATGGTATCAAGAGGTCTAGTTACCTTAAAATATGGTTAGATTTTAATCTTCCTAACAATAACATCTGTAAAAAAATAATTCAATGGCTACCTGGTAATCCAATATTTTCTACGTGTGCTGCAAAAACGAATAAATCATCCTGCAATGGTTTGGGATGTAACATTTGCTTGTGTTTAACTTCCTATAGCAATGTTTAGGTGGTAGGATGAATGCAACTCACACGTCACAAAGTCGTAATGGACGAGTTGGTTCAAATATAAACGTTAATCGATTCACTCACATGACTTTTTAATCAGGATTTTGTCGTTATAAATGACCTGGAATGTCTGCTCGTAGCGCTGCTGTGTACATTCCTAGTATTAATTTAACGAATTAAAAGTATATCTGTTCGTGGTATTTGCGTCTAATTACGTCAAAAAAAACTCATGTAAAAATTTAACTAACCGGCATATCCGCTGTATATTCT
This sequence comes from Ascidia mentula, assembly GCF_947561715.1. Lineage (NCBI taxonomy): Eukaryota > Metazoa > Chordata > Ascidiacea > Phlebobranchia > Ascidiidae > Ascidia > Ascidia mentula. The sequence continues at coordinate 14,099,844 of NC_138568.1, read as the reverse complement.
CACAGCCGATTAAAGAGAATATTTTCCAGAAAGGTTAAACCGCTTTGTTCACTTATTGACAATAACAATATTTTGCATAAATAAGTTCAAATCATAAACCAAACATTACATAACATTCCCACCGAAACCACCACTAGAAGGCGTCGTTTGAAACCGGTAATCATCTTCCAAAATCATTGTTTATATATATAGATAGATGTATGTATTTATTCACATCCAGGGTGTCGATTTATGCCTTTTTCGCTATTCTAACTGTTCGTCACGGACGGCGTGGATAAATATCAAGTTACCGGTATACAGTACCACGAACAGACCAACGCTATTGTTATCTACCAAAGTCCATAAATTGAATTACCATAATTACTCAATTTAGCCTAACGTATTGGTCACGCCAATCAGTTTTCTTTTTGCGAAGATTGGAAGGCAACGATTTTGCTATTGACATATATTTGTCAATTTTTTGCCGTACATGCCGGTAGCAAAAGTGGTTGGAAGACGTTGGTGCCAGTACAAGTCGTTTAATTTAAAACGCAATCAATTTTTGGGGGCGAAATTTGTATTTCAAGTCTCTATTATAGAACAGCTTTGGACTGAACGGTTGTGTAGTGTTGAAAACTTAATGGCATAATCTTTCGGGATCCCCATCCAAAATAAATCTGTCTGTTTAGACGACTAAATAAACGCAACCGCAATACATTTTTGGACAAAATCCATGCAAAAACCAACCAACACTTGCTTTAACGTTCAGTGAGTAAGCGCGTTAAACCTAAAACTAACCATTGTTTCCAAAATTGGAGCATTGTTACCAAACATGTGGCATTAACATGAAACAAGTGCCACTTTTCGTTCAATCGGACCTATAGCAGCCTACAACATGCAAGGTTTTTAATTGTTTTTGTCGTTATTTTAACGTCTATTCCAAACTTATGCAAGTACAAGAATCCTGTAATTGAAATAAGCCTGGTCGTTCTCATGCGTTAATTACCAGATACGACATTTTTACTATTCGACACGCACGACAATTTTTCTGAAGATGTTCGACACGCAGAAAAAAATCGACGCCCTGTTCACATCTATTAAAAAGCTTTATACTCATGATGCTTTATGCTAAAGTTACCTATAAAGAACCTGGTGTTTTATTTAGACGAACCAAATCGGTCGACGACAGTTTGAAGGAAAATCAATTTGTGACCCCCCAACTTCCCAAAAGATGGCAGGATGTTGCAACAGCGATTGCAACTCCCTCAGTTATTGCTAACAAAAAGTAGGCTTTCTCAAAAATTGTTCAATGTTTATTGTCAAAAAACTTGATGCTGATTTACGAAAACCTTTCTAGGTTTGCAAATCCTAAATTCAGTGACGTCATTGTAAATTTATTTAACCTCTCTTCATAATCACGTGTCTTTTCCAACAATGAGTTTAAGAGTTTCCGTATAATTAGAATTGCGAAATGTGGTTGACGCAAATTGCGGTACACGAAGAGGTCATCGAAACATTGCAATATTAGGATTTGTTATTCAAACATCTTCGACCCCATGTTTGTGATTCCGTTGCAGAACTGCGTTTCGGACAGAGGAACCTTCAACGAGTAAAACGCCAGTAAATTTTGTCATAAAAAGAAGAAAACCGCGTCGATCGAAGACACCACCTGTATCTAGTATGAGCCCACCCAAGTGGAAGCCAGGTATGTTGTCCTTTGCTGTTGATTTGTGAATTTTTGCATTTAATATGCAAAATGTGAGTACAAAGCGGCAAGCCTTCAGAAGCGCCCAATCAGGGCGCCACAACTATGAATCCCAACAAGACTCCACTTCAGAAGCGCCCTGACTGGGCGCTTCTGAAGTCTTGCTGGCACATGTAGTTGTGGCGCCCTGGCTGGGCGCTTCTGAAGTGGAGTCTTGTTGGGATTCATAGTTGTGGCGCCCTGATTGGGCGCTTCTGAAGGCTTGCCGCTTTGTGTCTTTTTGCCTTCCAGGAACTTTAGGAACGATTCGCAGTTGGCTTTTTCATGCCCTGCTTTTCTGCAGAACCCACAAAGTCTGGGTTGCCCCGGGTATTCCGCAAGTGCGAATAGCGGGCCAAGGTGGACCTCCTCCGGTATGGGGTTTTGTTTGAGAGTGGACTCCTTCATATGGAGGACCCACTTCCCCGAAAGTTTGCTTTGGGGGTCCTTCAGCGGGTAGGCCCGATATACTGGGGCGTACATGGTGCTAAAGTACAATATTAGATTATCTTTCACAACATCTGGTGGCAACAATTTCAGGACCACCTTCGCTTCGTCTGGTCTGTAAGCTGAACAAAAGACGGCGTTTGTCTTTTCTACAATTCCTTTAGCAAGGGTCTTGCTCTTTTCATAACTGGTGCAAACTATACTGAGTTTCCCGTTGACCTTCCCTACGACGATGCGCCAGTTGATATCGGGTATAGTCTTTAACATATCATATACTTGACCACGGTTAAGGCCAGGATTGAACCTCGCTTGCACCATGGGTTGGTTTTAAACATTGCTTGGAGGTCTAACGCTGTCTTCTGTGGGGTAGAAGTCCCAGCTACTGCTGTGTAGTTAGACATTTATACACGTCAAGGCTGGACTGCACTTCCTAGCCTTACTTGGCAGCCCTAAAAAGGGCTAGGCTATAACAACAAGCCAATCCAAGGAGCGGGCGGTAAACAAAACAATCAGAGGGAAAATAAACAAAATTTTCCGCTCCACTGATCACGGGTCACGTGAAAAAAAAACAAGCCGCTTTCTTTGACTTTCGGCTTCCTGGCACAAGGCTCGAGACAAAGCCACAAGAAAACACTTACCGATCTGAGAGGCAAAGACAGGCCTCTCGCACACCCTTCTTTGGCTTCTCACAAACTGCCTTGACAGGAAAGCCGCTTCTATTTTGCTTGCTGTTTAGATTTGCTTCGTGTAAACGTTAAGTATTTTATTCGGGCGTCATAACAATACTGCCACGAATTAGGAAACACAACATGGGTCTAAAGGGAAATGTAGCCTAAGGGTTTACGATGCGATAAATACATCGAAAAGAAAACACGTCACATAGTGGTATAAAAATCCTGCGGTATTCTAATTCCGCAGTGGCATGTTTTTGGTTCTGCAGTCTCATGGTAACGACCACAGGTGCACCGTATATGTAGCCTTTTACAGTTTTGATTGAGACATCGCGTGCCTGTGTAAGATAGTTTTTTGGTCCACTGCCCGCACGGGCATCGAAGGTGAGGGATGGTGCATTTGCACATGTAGTGCTTTTCGTCGGGCGGGAACATAGTGCGGCAGCACTTCGAGTATTGTTTCTTAGGTGAGGGGCTTTTCTTCCTTTTTTGTTTTCGTCCTACCACCGGCTTAAACGGGATAGATGTTGTTGGTGGCTGGTCGGCGCATGAGAGTTCAGCTGGAATTTCATCTGGTTCAGAGTCTTGGGCTTGTTTTTGGGCACGTGCTTCAATGATAAGGGGGATGAGATTTGGTGACAACTTGTCAGTGGATTTTATGGTCTTCATCGGGAGAAGAAGTGTCACCATTTTCCTCAGTGGGGGTACCGTCACACTCGCTCTGCTCCTTGGTCTCTATCTGGTTGTGTTTGGTGTGTTTCTTCTTTCTCTTTTCTGCGAGGATGGAGCAATTTTCCTTGTCGTGCAGTTAACATCGGGAAAACTTTCCATCAGCTGTTCCTGATTAACGCGTTTGCACAGGATTGCATCCTCCAGCAACTGAACTTTTGATAAATTTTCGTTTGAAAACTGATTAACGAGGGTAGAAGTAGCCGGGCGGTACATTTCTTTGTAAATTTGTTTGTAATGGTCGCGTGGAGAGGTATGTTGGTTCAGAAAGCGACAACTTCTTGCAACAGCCGGCTCGGATGTTTTGAGTTGCCGTGCTGAATCCACCAATCTCCCAATCATTTCCTGTACATCTGCAACAGTGGTATTCCTGGATTGGATTTGCGTGTGGACTGGGTGGACGACGATCAAAAATCTTTTTATCAGACGAAGCATAAAATATGTCGCAAACAAAACGTATTTTCTCATAATTTTGCAAAAATGCCTCGAGGGCAGGCAGGCGAAGATGTCTATTAGAATACAACAACTGAAAGAAATTAAAAGTATGAGAAAGAAGTTCTTTGGGTGTTGTTAACGGAAGTCCATAGGGGTCTTGTAACTCAAAAATTGGGGGATTGTACTTCAAAGGAAGAAGTTTCAAATAAAGGGCTTTGTCTACTAGGTTTTTATAATTGGGGTCCGAAGTAAGGGATTTTAATAAAGAAGAGCGGGCATTGTCTAAATGAAAAACAGAAAGTTTTTTTTTTAACAGAACGGAATAACTTAAAATTTTCGTCGGTGGGTGAAGTGATAAGGGTGTTTCTTAAATTATTAAGGGATTGATAGAGGGTGTTAACATAATTCCGGGATTATTTAACTAAACGTTTTGAATGTAAAATAATGAGGGATTTAATTTTAAGTTTCAAAGCTAACCAGTTTTCAAAGTAGTTTTTGTCGCAGATGCAACTTTAACAACAGGGCCTCACAGCCCGTGCATCTTGACCTAGATAGGTAGTTGGCTTCGACCGACCAATTTCCACATTTACAGCGTATGTGTCGCTTATCACAGCTGCATGCATAGTTACTGACCTCGCTTGAGTAGCGAATCCTGCAGCATCTGGTGTAGTGGTTCCTTGTGTTTCGTTTCCTCTTGGGTGGTTGTGGTGTGCTGGTGTATGCCGGAGGTTCTTGCCGCTCCGCCTCCGTTGTTGTTGTTTGGAACGTCCCCCGAGGACAGTGAGTCCGAGGGCACTTCGGATGTTGATGTGATATTGGTGGTGGTGGTATCATCTTCTTCCTCTATCTCCTCGTCAAGGTGTTCTTTGGGCTGCTCCTCTTCATGATATTCATGATGTTCCTGATGTTGTTGCAGCTCCTCCTTCTCGTTGCGATGGTGTGTGGATCTTTGTTGGTGGCTGTGATTTTCTTCATTTCTCTTATTGGTTTTCTTCTTAAGTGTAGGGCACTGCTCCTTTTCATGATTGTCCGCATGGCAGTAGTTGCAGTGCGGTGGTTGGTTGTTATAGTGAACCGAAATTTTGTAAACACCAAGTCTGGTGTCTCGTGGAATGGGTTTTTCCTGAAGGGCAGAGCCCTTCATGTAGAAAACCCGCTTGCCTCCACTGATTCGGTTGTCATCCAGCGCATGCCAGTTCCTGGCGACTGGAGCAAATGTGCTCAGGTAGTTGATTAGAGCTTTCTGTGACATCAAAGGGTGGCACATATGACAAGACCACCCTCTCAATGTCCTCCGACCACGCGGTAGCGTAGATTGGCTTGCCGGTGTCTGAGAGGTCTTTTGCCAGCTTCTTCGCCGCTTGTTCGGATGTTGTATGGAATCGCACTTTGCCATTTGGAAGTTGAATGATGCCTCTCATGAGGCTGAGGTTGAACTTTATGTCCTTCAGTAGGCCATATATGAGGTCTCTTCTGAGGCCGGGGTTGAAACGGCACTCTACCTCTCCGCTACGATCAATCGCGAACGGATCAGCGCACTCTGTCGCTGGCAGATGCCACTGCCGCATAACTTCGCGGCTGGGGTACGCCCTTCTCCATCGAGCACTGAAAAGGGCTAGCGATTTCAAAGGAATATTCTCTTTTGAAAAGGGTATCTCCACGATATCCTTTTAATAGCTTCTTCTTCTTGAAAACCAGCGTTTGTGGTAACTTCGATGTGAGCTGGAGATCTTCGAAGTTTCGTTTTCCGTTGCTGGATGGGTTCCGGCCAGGTAGCAAAAAAAAAGTAAGGTATTGTTTGTACGGTTTCAAGATAGTGTCAAACGGATTAATGAAGGTTTTCAATGGGTAATAATCTTTTCTGAGTGTTTGCCATTTTCTAGTGTTTGTGGTTAGGTTATTTTAAAAGGAGATAGTTATAGGGGCGCACAGTAGAAATGAAGGTAAATCAGTCTGCTAGGAGAGCTCAAAAACCCAATTGGTCGTTAATTGGTATTTAGGCTGTTTGGAAAGCTCGTATGGAGCGTTTCACGCGAAGCGTCGCAAGCCTATAAGGGTTTCTTATGCTAAAAGTAAAGTAACCACACAATGATTCCAGACTGAAAGGTCTGCTAGGTTCTGTCTTGTTTCTGGCATAAGTAAACTGTCACATACAAGTTATTATTCTCTCCACACAACAGCACACGTGTAGTTTTGTTGATACTTCCTGAAAATAACCGCGTGGTGGAACCTGTGAAGGCCCCGTCAGGTAAGTTGTTAAAGTAATATACCGTACCCTATATGTTGCTTATGTACTGTGATTGCAGATATATATGATTGTCTACCTGAACCATGTGTAAATAGAGGAACTTGTGTTACGACTACAACTGCTTGTGCAAATCAGGGTTTACCGGAAAGAATTGCAGTGCTGGTAACGAATCATTGAAAAAAAATATATATATTTACGCCAGAAGAACTTAATTGTCAACTATAGGGTAAGATTATGTGAGCTTTTTTTTATTCGGGCACTTTAAAGGTGCCCAGCGAGTAACGAAAAAACGATAAACAACAGAAACTAGCGCAAACAAAGGATAGATACAGTATTTACAAATATTTACAGGAAGAGAGCGCGACATAATAGAGGAGAATTACACTAAGTAAAGAGGAGAGTTACACTGTTAACTGGGAGAGGAAGAAAGCGCTAAAAAGGGGGTACACTCTGTGGGGTCCTGTTAAAGTACCACCTCGAGGAGGGGGTCTGGCCTTGTCCGCAGTAACTGATATTTAAGGTTTAGCGATTGTCGGAAGGATCGGGTCAATATTTTAGGGATGTTCTTAGCAAAATTGGGATTCTTTTTAACTTTATTTCGGGTTTTCCATATTGTATGGGTAAGGGTGGAGTTTAAAATAACCGCCGGTCACCGCTAGGGTGACATCGTCCGCGTAGGCGACCGCTTTGGGAACGTTGCGGCATGGTGCGGGAATAGATCTAATTGAAGGGTGGTTTTGGGGGCAGCAAGAAGCAGGTCGACAGCAATCAGGAAGAGGGCCAGGCTAAGGGGGTCCTTGCCTAACACCTCTCCTGATCGGGAAACCCGTTGTGGCAAACCCGTTGAGGAGGGCTTGTGATGAGGATGAAGAATAGAGTGAAGATAAAAAAGCGGGGGAAAGCGTTTTAGTTTTAATTGCAAGAGGAGCCAGTCATGAGAGATGGAATCGAAAGCTTTTCGGAAGTCAAGAGAGATAAAAAAGGAGTCCGAATTAGGTCGCGGAGGAGAGTAGTTGCATGAGAAGAAGTAAAACCAGGTTGGGCAAACTGATTAGGGGAAATTAACTGTGAAATAAAAGGGGTAATACGTAAATTAAGTGTTTTAGTAAGAAGGGATATGGGGCGATAGTTTGATAATAAAGAAGGGTCAGATTTTTTGAAAATAAGAGTAATGTGGCTTGCTGTAAAATTAGGAGGGGTATAAGCGTTAAGAAAAGAAAAATTAAGGGCTGATGTGAGGTCGGCCCCGATCAGGTCCCAGAACAGTTTGTAAAACTCTAAACTGAGACCGTCGGGTTGTTTAAGAAAAATGTTCGAGGGGGTTGGTAACTCAAGAGTTTGGTTAGAATATAACAACTTAAAGAAATCATAAGTGTGTGAAAGCATTTCTTTGGGGGTAGTTACAGGAAGGCCAAAAGAATCTTGTAACTCAAAAATAGGGGGATCAAATTTTAAAGGAAAAAGTTTTGCGTAAAGGTCTTTGTCAATAATGGGTTTAAAATTAGGGTCAGAAGATAAGGATTTAAGTAAATTAGAACGGGAAGCTTCCAAATGAAAATTAAGTAAGGATTTTTTAACGGAATAAAAGGAATTAAAATGTTCTTTCAACGGAGAAAAATTAAGAGTAGTTCTGATGGTATCAAGGGATTGTTGGAGGGAAGAAACATAATCACGTAATTCTTTAACTAAACGTTTCGAATGGGAAATTATAAGGGATTTAACTTTAAGGGATAACCAAAAATCAATGGGGTTGTTAAACATAGGAGCTAGTGAAGACCAAATAACATAATGACGGTTTAAATCATAAACAAAAAAGGGGTCGTAAAAGGTTTTGACATTATTTTTCCATGGGCCTCTGCCCCTTGGTGGAGCAGAGACCAAATTAAGAGTAAGAATAACAAAATCATGATCGGAATAGGGGCAGGTAATAAAAGAATGATTTTTAGGCGTTAAATTAGGAGTAACATAAATGCGATCCAAACGGGATTGAAAATTAAAAGAACGACGGGAAAATTGAACCAAATCGGGGTGGAGTAGACGAAAAGAGTCTTGTAACTTAAAAAAGTTAGTCAATTGTGCTGGGGGGAGAGGTTTTGATAGGGGGAAATTGATCGAAGGAAGGGTTTTCAACACAATTAAAATCTCCAGCCAAAATTATAGGGTGCAGTGATGTAACATAGGAATACAGTGAATTAAAAAATAAATTATTACTAACCGGGTTTCCAGAGGGGGCGTAGATGTTGACAATATGGAGGGTGTGGGTGCGGGTTGAGATGTCGACCGCGATAATACGGCCGGCAGAGTCAGAAACAGATTTTAGAATTTGGAGGTTCGGAGAATTGAGAAGAACTGCGACACCTGGAGGAGATAGATGTCAAAAGCTAAAGAGGAAAGATGGCGGAACAAGGCCTGCCTTTTGGTGGCCAGGCCCATGCCATTTACGTTTAAGGTGCAAATTTTTAAAAATGACGTCATTATGTATGGTTAATTTAGTAAAAGGTGTAAACACAAATAAACAAAACATACTAACAATTCCATTATTATTAAGGTTTCCATTATACGTGTGCAATTATTCAAGGGTTATTAAATTGTAGTCTGGTTAAAGTCATTCGGAAGGCGGACCCTACAGTTGCAAGTAAATTGTTCATTATGTTGAATACGGTACAGTTTATTGCATAAACATTTTATTCTTAGTACTTGGCAGCCCTAGCACCTTGTGTTGGCCCCGTAACTGCTTTCGAGCGCCCAGCGGTTACACTCGCACCTAATGTGTGTCTTTTTGCATATACATTCGTACAGACTAACCTCACTGCGGTATCGCTCTCTGCAGCATCTGGTGTAGTTGTTAATCCTTCGTTCCTTTCGCTTTGGAGCCTTGGGCGTGCTGGTTGAAGTAATTTGAGGTGGTTGCCCATCCGGAACGGTGTTGTTGGTGGAGAGCGAGTCCGATAGGACTCCTCCCGTTGATGTTGTTGACGTTGTGTTATTGGTGGTATCGGTTGTGTCGGGCTCGACCTGCTGATCTTCTTCTTCCTCCTCTGCCACTTCCATCTTATCTTTATCCTCTTCTTCTTCGACGATTTTTTCGATCTCCGGTTGCTCCTGCTGCTCTTCAGGTTGGCGTTGGGTTGGGTGCTGTTTGCGCAGCAGCAGCTGTGGGCAGTCTTCTTTTTCATGTCCATGCTCCTTGCAGTAGTTGCAGTGGGCTGGTTGGCTTGGGTAGAAAACAGAAAGTTTTACATTGTCGACCCATACCTCTCTAGGGATTGGATTTTCCTGGAGTGTTGAAAAGTCTTCATCATAAAAGCTCGTTTGCCTGCGTCTTTTCTACGTTTGTCCAGCATATTCCAGTTCTTGGTGACTGGTGCATGTTTTTTCAGTTGATGGAGGAGTGTCTGCTGGCTCATCCACGGAGGCACGTAGGAGATGACGGTCCGTTCGATGTCCTCCGTGAATGGCTCAGCGTACACCGGTTTCCCGGTGGAGACAAGCTCCTCTTAAAAATGTTGAGCTTGTTTTTCATTATAGGTATAGAAAGTCACCTTCCCTCCAGGATATTGAATAAATCCTTTCACCATGTCGAGGGGTAATTCATCTTGTCAAGTATATCATAGATCTCGTCTCTCTTTAGACCAGGGTTGAAGCGTGCTTCCACCTCTCCTGTTCGGTCGATGTTATATGAGGGACCATCTCTGCCGTCGTCTCCAGTTTGTTGTGCTCCTCCTGGAGGTGGTGCCGAGGATGTTGATGCAGCTGCAGCATAGCTTTTCGCTCGAATCTGAGCCATTCCAATTCTCTTTCTCTCTCTAAGCCCTGACAAGGGCTGTCAATGCTGCAGGTAACCGGGTGACTTCAGAAACTGCAGGGTCGACGCTGAACACACGAATAATAGCGCGTCTTTTTCTTCAGCTTCTTTTGTCTTCAAAAGACTTTGCTGACCAAACGGCCAAGCAAAGACTTCTTCCACTTTGTGGTGACTATACAAACACCGTCATCCGTTGGGCACCAAACTAGGTGCAACCTTACGGTGAAAACAAGGTACACTATGGCCAAGCAAAGCTCAACCAATAGTGCCGTCAGGCCCCATGTAACAATATTCATAAGATAAGCAAAGTGTAGCCAATGATGTGAATTGTGTAAGCTGCAGACAGATTTCCACTGTTTCTTTTTAATTTTTATTTTATTCGGGCGCGTTAGAGGGAGGAGTGGCGTACACTAAATACGCGAATAACGTTCCACCTTTTGCGGTTGCATGGTATCGCCCACATGTGCACCTGATGTGGAGCCGATTGCACGTCGGATCGCTGCAGCGCGAACCATTGTAGGTCGATTGAGTTGCCCACCGTTTTGTAAAAGTGCGATAGCACTTGGTGAATTGCTTGTTGGGGGAGCTGCTCTTCTTCCTCTTCTTGTTTCCAGCGGTCTTGTTAGGGTTGGAGGTTGATGGTAGTACGGCTTGTGTCTTCACCGTTGTGGTTTTCGTCGGACGTTCGAGGAAGTACGGTTTTGGCAGCGGCAAGTTTGAAGCCGCTGACGTTGGTGGGTAGTACGCCACATACCTGATGAAGTGGAGTCTTCTTCACTTTGGTCAATTGGGGTGGGCCGCTCCTCGCCATCTGTCGCAGAGGATTGCTCTTCTTCCACAACTTCCGCGGGTTGGAGGTCTTCTGGCTGCCATTTTCGCGGTTTAATTTTGTTCAAAGCCCTTCTTTAAAAGGTACGAATTTGGAGAATAATAACGTTACCTCTTAAACAAACGTATTTTTGTAGATTAATGGATATTTTATGAATTTCATGGATTGTTTGTGGCGGAAAAAAGAAGGGAAGATATGTTGTTTCAATTATAAGGTTAGTCCAAATACAAGGATTGTGAGGTAATTTTATGGAATTCCTTTTTTGCAACAGAATATTTATTCTTTAGGGTTACTTTTGCTTATGATGCAACCATAATTGAAATTGCTTTATGGGGTGGAAGGTTAATTTATGGGAATTTGAGATTGGAAATCCACGGTTTGAAAGTCTCTGTAGTGTTTTGCGTAAGCTTCTGATTACAGTAGTGATTTTCAAAGTTATTTTGAATTAGGGAACATTGAAAGACTGGATGTCTGTAAGGGGGTTTTCGAAGGCAAGAATATTAGTCTGCGAACTGTTTATGTGAATTTGCTGAGTGAATAGGTGGTATTTCATGGTCTTTTGTTCTGACATGAAAGAATCATGGTAAACCAACCCTACAGGTGGAGGAGTCATACATTGTAATGTTAAAGACCGCATATCAGTAATTATATTAAAATAGTTTTGCCCGCGAGGAATGCCCGTCTTATACTCCTGCGTCATAGATAGTCTCAGTTCCGTCACAAGGCAACCGGTGATGCGTTGGGGTCAATTTTCTGGTTGAATGAGCAAGAAGTCACGTGGTGTAGCCAGGGCGATTTTCAGCGTGTTTAGTGCAGTTTTAGTGCATTTTTTGCTCTTCTCAGTCAGTCAGACGTTTGGTGCAGGGTGCTGTGAAAAGTTTAGTTGAAAAACCACCAAAATGTTCAAGGGGATGTAGCTCAAAATTGAATCACAGAAGTATACCTTAATTTGTGATTTTATGTTAGGCCCGCCTCTTGGCTACGCAGTAAGGTGAAAATTAGTTGCAAGATAGTTGCTTAAAGCACCACCTAGGGGTCTTTTAGGCCCCGATCAGTCATTATTTTTGCTAAATTGGCTGCAAAAAAATGTAAGATGGTTTTGCGAAAAAATGAATCACAAAAACCTCATCCAATTTGCAATTTAATGTTGGCCCTAACCCTTTTCTACGCAATGGCAAAAAAAATTGTCACAGGAAAGTTGCTTTGGTTGCCCCCTGGGACTGTTTTTGCTATCCTATAGGACAAAAGATCCTCCTGGAGGCTCCTCAGATCCTTGCTGTGTTTTGGCGGATGCAGCTGCAATCAATTTTTTTTCTCTACGAATAGTACCAGTAGATCTTCATGGGTCACTGACCACAGGAATTGTTGTTGTCAAAAAAGCAAATCACTCAGTATGGGTATTAATGGAGATAGCCTTCAAAACTAGATTTTTGGGATTTAATACTGATATGCGGCCTAAAGAGGTGAAGTGCAACAGGAAATGTAAAACAACAAGTTTATTGCAGCAATATTATTTCCAAAGACATTAAATGTTTTGGTGTGATGAAAGTAGTAGAGAGACTGCCTTTAATAAATGGAAAAAAATGTTTTTAGTACCAAAAGTTAAATTTACATGAACATATAACAAGACTGAGCTATTATCCTGACGTAATTAGATGTGGGCTGTTGAGTTCTACTCTAGATCACCAGCAGCATACGAACATGTCAGAACCAGTGGTGTTTTGATTTTACCATCTATTTCAACAACTATTTGCAAGGTACAGACACTATATTAATTTTTTTTGCATTTAGCCCAAAACATCTTTTTCTACAAGGTGGTTCGATATCATAAATAGCACTATACCATAGCGCCCTCTATAACAGGCCTGGACACCGGTCGCGCTCGTTTCAAAACTGGCGGTCGTTGCGTACATTTAGGTCCCTGTTGGGCTTTTAGAAGTTTGTTTATATTATTTGTTGCAAAAGAGGTCAGATGCCTATTTAAATTTTTGTTTACAGATTATTATGATAATTAAACATGCCATTATTTCCAAAACAGTAGATGAAAAACTATGGACATTAACACCATCATCAGACAGTCAGGTTCTGGTTAGGATAATGGCTGCATGGGTAGATGTCCATCTATGATATTATTGTCATTGTTTCAAAATATCATGTTGAATCACTATTCCTTCTGAAACTTGCATTCATGAGAAATATTTATTAATATCAATACATGTACAACATACATGAAAATGATACATGCAGGATTTATTGAAAAACCAGGAGTAGAAAGTTTTGCAGAAGTGGATATGATGTAGGAGATAAAACTACAGCTTTTCGTTTACCAACAGATGTAGGGACAATATTCCAGACAGACCAGACATTGTTGTATGTGAAAGACACTGGCTGCAAGGTTATGAAAAAGTTTTGTCCTATGACAGGTACCGCCAAGTATATGCACCTTCAGTTTTTGCATGTGCCCCTAAAAGTTTATTCCATTCACCACCAGCAAATGTCGAGAGGCAAAATCCTGGTTTTTGTTATGCTGTGCCAAAAGAAGAGCTTTGGTGTTGCGCTATTTTGCAAGAAAAAAAATCAAGAAACATATGGATGAAGCCAAGGTATATTTAATTTACTATTAGGTTAATTTTTAGGTAAAACGTGAATATGTATTGAAAGATCGAACGAATGGTGGAAAAAAGATGTCATTGGAAATTTGGAATATACTGACGACAAGTGGATCGAACACTTTCGTGTTACTCGAGCAACGTTCCGATATCTAGTAGAGCTGCTCGGGGACGATTTGGAACCAGGTTCTTGTTTTATCATGAAGATCTTCTGGCATAACTAATACAGGTCCAAACAATTTCGGATCCAATGGCAGTGCGTCCAGCCCTTTCAGAAGAGAAACAGGTGGCTGCTGCACTCTATAAAGCCTCTGTGCACAATTATTTGTATAGGTACGTATAGCACTTTTTTGTACTGTAAGATTCGTCCCAAATAACCAAATTTTACCAGATTTTTCAACGCCATGTGCAAAAAGACAAAATGGCTTCATTGTTCTGCCAAACGAAGAACAGGCAAAAACAATTGCTAGTAGATTTGAGGCCAGATACCACTTTCCTCTGGTGTTAGGAGCAATCGATGGGTGTCACATTCCCATTACTGCACCACATGACGGTTACCGAGATTTCTGTAATCGGAAGGGTTGGCTGTCAATAGTTCTGCAAGCTGTAGTCGACCAGAATTTCATGTAATAACTTTAAATTAACTTCAGTCGGTACGTTGCGTTACAGATATACATTTAAGTTTCAGAAATATCAACGTGGGAATGCCAGGTTGTGCTCACGATGCTGCTGTTTTACGTCAGTCCAGAATTTACAAGCAATCTGCTTCTTTGCCACGGGTACAATGTCATTTATGGTTATATGTATGTTGACCTGTTTTTCATAAGTGTTACAAGATGTACGACGGAGTGCCTATTCCGCTCGTTATTCTTGGAGACCCGGCGTATCCTCTCATGGACTGGCTGTTAAAACCTTACAGTGGATCTGCCCTTCTACCTGCTAAAGAATCATTTAATTGTTACTTGAGTAGTGCCCGCATTGTTGTAGAAAATGCAAGTCGACCACAGGTAGCACCTATTTTGATTGCCTTTGTGTTGATTTGCTCCGAAGATCATAACTACGTGTTGCATGAAAGCAGTTTGCTGCAGGGAAGCAACGACATAGTTGGTCCTACATATCCTACAAGCACAAGAAATGCGCTATTTAATTATTTGGCTGCTAACTTCTCGCTCCGCAAAATAAGTTATACAAGCGTGATAACCTGCACTTTGATCTCAAAGAAGGATTCAATGTATTTTAAGGAGTATTAATCTTTTGATTCAAGCTTCAACAAAAAACAATTAAATTGAAGAAAAAGTATACTTCACAAATTGGAAACAAATATAACAATTAAAATGATTAAAAAACAACTAATTCATTGGCAGTATTTGTTAAAGGGGTCTTCTTTTATAACAAATTTAACATTAGATGAAGTTGGTGTGTGTTGCTGCAAAACAAGTTTCAGATATAAAGACAAAAATGATACTATTGCTATCTATAAAAAAAATTATTCAAATTTAAATAAACCAGTGCTAAACATTGACCATACTTTCATGGTCGTCGTATACGATCACTTTATCTATTACGTCATATTAAAGAACAGTTCCCAGCATTGCAGTGCTATTGTTTAACATGAAACTGCAAAGTAGCGCTCCGTGCACCTCATTAAAACGTTCTACACCAATTTTATCATAACCTTAAGTAGTCTTCCTTTTACCTGAACCCAATTAACTGCACTCTGTCTGGCTATATATTCCATTCAAATTTATCAAATAACCAGAGACGAGTAAAAGACCAAGAGAGAGAGAGTCGCCTAGCTATACGAGCTATTGTTTGGGACCCGTTGTGTTTCAACGAATTAAACTCGAGGGTGAATCTTCAAGGTCTCCAGACTTTGTTTCTGTCAGATATACGGCAGTGTTATATTTTGTACTACGTTCCCAGGAAAGCCAGTTGCAGGTAGAATCAATGCTGCCTAAATTTGTTTGTGCCTGCAACAAACCCCATCTTATATCTGCAAACTCACTTGTGTACGGTGTCGATTTTGAAGAATCTCATCCATGATGTTGAAATACTCCCAATTACGTCCATTGGAATTTGCCCTGAACGGGCCAAACTTGTTTTTACCAAGTAATAATGGGATTTCATTCTTTTCCATTTTGCTTTAGGTTGCTCGCTGCAAATGCAATACTTGTTCAAACCTTGTAAAATCAAAGCCCCTTGCTAAACAGATTTAGCCTTATTTTTTCTCGAGTCTTGCTTGTTGCAAAGCACCTTTCTCTTCTTTGGCCAAGTTCAGAGTAACCATAGTTGCTGCATAATCCCATTTTTAAGACATATTTTTTTTTAATGTTTATTCCGCAATATTAAAAACCGTTACCGCTGCAGACAAAAAAATAGCGTTACGCAACACTAAACAAAACTGTAAACTATCTTTTAACCTGTCGCAACTTCAAGGTTACGACCTTTACCCAACAATCGCTAGTAGTCATGGTTTTTATGTGATTCAAACAAAACTCAAATGTTTCGAGACAACTTTGGCTGACGGTCTTCAAATCCAGATATTTCTCAAGTGTCTTGTGGCATTCAACTTTTTTTTCAACGAAACATTACAAAAATTAAGGGTGGAAGCACAACCCATGGGGCCAAAAACTCATGGATAACAGTGTCTAATGACCCAATGCCCCTAATGGGGCGAGATGCTTAAACTTGTTGGTTCTTAAGTATATCAATTGTTAAAATCTGATAAAAGACCAACACCAAAGAAACACACAAGACTGTTTATTGCCACCACTAGTAAGGTTTCAACAGGTGATATCAGGTTTTTACCTATCACGCACAAACAATTGAACTGTACAAGTCACGATTAACCTCATTTTTGCCAACAAATTTGAGTGTGTCAATTAAAACAAGGAATAGTTCCAAGCATTTTCTGATTCCGCCAATAAAACAAAGCCCATTTTTCCTGGGGATTGACAACTTCTTTAGTGGTATAAATATATACCTTTTGGAGCAAATATAATAAATCTTATAATAGATATTTGCGGCATCCACTTTTATCTTAATTATTTTCCCTTGTGGCTGTGTTGCTTGCAGGAAATCAAAAACTTCAATGTAGTGTAAAACCTTCTATGCAATGATATCGTTTCATTTTCACCTATTTCCCCACATGCTATTTCAACAGGTTGCACAACTGGTGGTTTGACAACAGCTTGCATTATCAAGCTGCATTGCACTGATTAAGCCCTTCTGTTAAGTATTTTTTGGCATTTTTAAAAATTTTCGGATGACGTGATATGATTTCCGACATTTACTTTTTTTCATTTGTTAACCTGGACCGTTCAAGAACAATCTCTTCACCAGATTTTGACAGATAAACGTTGTATTTAATTAACGTTTCAGACACGTTTGTTGTAAATGTAGTTGCCTCCGCGTGATCGCCGTCAAGGTCATTTTTGACTTCTACGGTCATAACATCATTCCAAATGGACTGGGTAATTGTGAATTCCATGTTTATCAATAAAAATATATAATATCGCCTACAAGTTGTCTGCCAGAGACATACGACTTCAGTTTAGAGTAATTTACTTGTCAGTGAGTAACCATAAAGTAGCGAAGTAACTTTGTAGCTCTATGTTGCGACCTATATGCCAAATGTTGTTAACTTTAACGTTGGATATTAACAAGAATAATTAACCATTAATAACAGAATCCTATTTGACTAATTCATTTGATATAAGGCCACTCGTGAGTTTGTGTATAATTTTCCCGGTGCAGTTATGGTTAATAGTGTTTGTTTTTCACCTAAATAATAGTGTTGAGCACAGTCAGTCAATGCTACAATGTTAATTGAGTGTGCTACATCCGCAGTATTTAAGCTGAACCAGTTAACTTGGAATGTGAAACTGTGGAGGGTTTATTTTTTTTATCCACACCATAATTAGGCATTCAATTTTTTCATTGAAGTGTTCCAGTTTAAAATACTTTTTGGCAACTATTAGGTTCTGAAAAGAAATCACATTGGATTATATAATATAGATGGAATAATATTCCGCTTTTGGTTTTTTAGTGTGAAACTGGGTACAATCCTTTTGCATCAACATAATGAATTATCTAAACTTAAGCAGTAAAACTGTGCACAAAAATATGCACTAATAGTTTTTTATATATTTTATGGTTTTCTAACCTGGGGCGGCATTACGAACACATCTCGCTAAGTTTAGCGAGCTCGGTATTGACGCACGACCTCGTTAAGTCGAGGTTTGGTATTACGAACCCCCGTCTCGCTAAACTCCTCGCTAAGTAGCGAGGAGCTGAGACCACTCGTTAACGCCAAAATATTCCGGACAAAGCCGCACAGCTGCGTCGGCAATTAATAATGGCTGTCTATTTTGCCGCTAAACGCTCATATAAACGAAAAAAGGTAAGACAAAATCCCCTGGAAATGTCGGATTTAGAATTAATTTCAGAATATCGAATGCCCAAAGCTGTGATAATGGAATTGTGAAACCACTTGCACCAAGATTTAAATCCAAAGAGTGCCAGTAAAAGATGTCTTACAGTGGAAGAACAAGTTTTGATATCATTAAAACTTTTGGCATCGGGAAGCTTTCAAAATTCAGCCAAGGACAATATTAATGTTTCACAACCAACTGTCAGTGTAGTGCTAAGTCGATTTATGGATAGTTTGATTTCAAAACGACATCAATTCATCCACATGCCAAACAGGATGTCTTCAACAATGATAAAGCAACACTTTTACTCAATTGCACGGTTTCCTGGTGTCATAGGGGCCATTGATGGAACACATATTCCCATAATTGCACCAAGTGAGGAAGAACATCTCTTTGTTAACAGAAAGGGTTACCATTCCATCAATGTGCAGGCAAGTTGCATACTTTTCCCTTGAGATAAATTGGTTTTGACTTCAAATTCGGTTTGCAGGCTATATGTGACGCCAATATGGTATTTCTGGATGTGGTATGCAAGTGGCCTGGCTCATGTCATGATTCATTCATTCTTCGACAATCAAATGTGTACCAGGAGTTTGAGAGTGGAAAATATCACGATGACATTTTGCTGGGTGACAGTGGTTATCCATTAAAACCTTGGTTGATGACACCTCTTAGCCATCCAAGTACCCCTTCACAACAGAAGTATAATAAGGCTCACAAACAAACACGGTCAACTATAGAGAAGTTAGTTACACTTGTCTTGCATCTCATAACATTAACATGAATGATAATAAAGCTTTGTTGTTTAGGGCATTTGGTGTTTTAAAACAGAGATGGAGAGTTATTGATCACACAGGAGGAAGGTTATGTTATTCACCTTTACAAGTTTGTAAAATTACAATGTGTTGTTTCATTCTGCACAATATTTGTCGCCTTCACAATGTGCCACTGCCTCAACCACTGCCAGCAAACGCTGACATAGATTCACTACTAGACACCACCACAACAAATGAAATTCATGACTTACAAGGTAGTACTGTGAGAGATTCCATTGTTTCTACATTCCAATAAAGTCATGTTTGTGACATGTTTTTGCGTTTGTTTATTGAAAAAAGTGGCTGCACAGCAACACAGAAATGAACTTGAAAAAGTAGGTAACAGAATACTGAACGAATATGAAAGTCATAAGGTAGGTGAAAAGAACAGTGAAGAATTTGAAACTAATGAAGTAGGGTAATGAAAAACAGTGAACAAGAATGAATAAAACCCTGACAGACTTGCACAGATTTGGACCTTTAAAACCAGCAGTGAATAAAAGAAAATTGAAAAACACATGCAGAAAGAAGCATATTGTTGAAAATGCAAATTAGTTCTAATCATCAACTGTGAAGGGTTGACTGCAGGTTAGTTCAACTTTACTGGTTTCAGACAACTGCAACTTTTGTCGCTGCAAATCATTTGCTATTATCATTTGTTCCAACTGTTGCTGTTGAATTATAGCTATGTTTGATATTTGGACATAAATTTCTTTTTGTATGTCAACTATGTCCTTTTCTGGATCACGACGGCGGCGCTTTGCTTTGGGTTGTGATGATGCTTCGGAGTGTGATGATGCAGGGCTCACTGGTTCTTGAATTATTTCAAAAAGGCTGTCATCCATAGTTGAACATGTGAATGCAACCGGTTCTTCAACATCTTTAGGTGCTTGGCTAGTAGTAGCAAACTAGGAAACACTTTCTACAAAAAAAAAAAATTTAGCATTACAAGTGCACAAACCATTGTAACATAACAAAGGTTACTTAACTGTCACTGCTTTCAAGTGATGATGCACCTTTTATTCCATACACTGCTTGTTGTCCAATTATGTTAATTATTTGATAATGCACATCCGAAGGTGGTGTAGCTTTGTTGACACCACCACCTGTTTTGGTTGATTCTTTTTTCCATTCCGACACTGATTTTTTTGGACCACTTTTTAAATCCCACCACTTATGTTCCACCTGATCAATTGTGCGATTAACACCACTGATATTGACTGAATTGACCTGTAAAATATCATAATCTATGTAGAGCAGTAATAAAAAAATATTGTGCTGAAATCTTACCATAGTTGTCACTACTTTCCAAGCTTGTTGTTTTGAAGCAACTGTAATTTCTGGTGAAAATGAACCCAGAATGCATTTTGCATTTTTTTCCACTGCATTAACTAATGCTTCTACTTCAACAGCTGTCCATCTTGGAGATCGCTTTTTTACAGTTTTACTGCTTTTTGTATCCATAATCAATTTCTACTTTTTAAAAACTACAGTTTACACAATGACCAAACACAAGAAATAAAATGATTCGTCATAAAACTTGCAAAACAATGCCGCCAATGTCCACGTGAAGCTCAACTACAAACACAAAAAGCTTTCCGTAAGATGTCGCATAGCGCGACTTCCTAATTTTGCTGAGTCAGACGTCTTTTTTCTCACGATTTTGACGCATTCTCTCGTTTCTGCGTCAGGCTTTAGCGAGGTGTTTGCGAGGACACTTCGTAATACCAAATACGTTACCGAGTTCCTCGCTCGTAAAGTCCTCGCTAAAAATTATTTTAGCGAGCTCGTTAACTTAGCGAGCGAGCAAGTGTTCATAATGCCGCCCCTGCAAAGTTAGTTTTAAAATGTAAGGTATTGTCCCCTCAAACAAATCATGATGTATGTCTGCTGCATAATTTTCCACCGGGTGAATTGCAATGGACATTTGTATTTGACACCATTGTGATACCTCTCAGTTGCTTCAATCATTCTAAGTGAAGTTTCATGTGTTTCCCTTGTTCTTTGACTTGCTTGCACACAAAGAAAACATATTAAAGCAACAAAGAAAACAATTACTTTTGTTTGAATGTCCTTAAAGTGCACAGACAATATCGCGAAACATATGTGTTACTTCCTGAAAAACGTTCAGTGAAACCAAGGATTGAATGTGCAGCTAAATTATCCAATGACATTTGTGCAATGGTGGCTTTGACTGTCATGTCTATTCCTTGAATTTTGATCTGAATTCCACGCTGCAAGGTACAAGAATCAATATAATAACACAGAAAAATTTTGAAACCATATTTTTAATTTACTGTTTCAAGTAGATTGAGATCCGCATTAAGAGGTTGAAGAATTTTTGTGTTTTATGTCATTTGTGTTGAACACTGTACTCAAAAATATGCGATTCATTCCCGATTTCAATTTTGCAGGAGTATTAAGAATTAGAAAGTATATACCACCTGAAACCATCGACTGAAGTAGAGTTTTTTTTTTATTTAGCGTAGTCATGTGATGTGTGCCAGTTTTTGAGCCAAGCGGATTTACTACCTCAAACCCATCATAATAAAACAATAGATGCAAAACAGGTGTTGTGTTTAGCATGCTCCCAATGTCCAATTTTTTTCTTTCCATCTGTTGCACAGTAGTATAATAACGAAACCTTATGGCTTTTAAACACAATATAGCACACTGCACAAGTATTTTGCTATTTACCTGGTGGTACAAAGTAGAGTTTTCCATTAAAGTTTTCAGGGTTTTCTGTTAATGAAATATATTCAAGAGAGTGATGAACCTTCTTTAAGAGAGTCAAACAATATGTGTCTGGTAGGCAAACAACAGTCAATGGTATGTAAAACTATAATTTTATTTACCACCAGGCCGGGAAGAAGTGATTTTCGTTGGTATTCTGTTTGGACACCATAAAATGGGTTTGCTATTCCCATAGCTAGTCTAAATACTTCATTAAAATTACTCCATCATTTGTTGCTGCAGTAGACTTGATTGCCCCAATAAAGGCACTGGCACTTTCTTCAAGTAGTTCTTCAGCCCAAGTTTGTAATGCCACTTCGCAGAGTGATACTGCAATTTGCTGCTTTCTACCTTGACTATTATGAGTTAAATTTGTGCAAGTTTTTCTGTGACTTCCCCGTTGTCTTGTAAAGGCAATCCATCGTCACTAATAGGCTTGGTTTGCATTGTCGTTGTCAGAAGTACAGGCTTGGTCCATGTCATACGTAGACTCCATACATGTTAACGAAATGTCGGTGTCCATCGTTTGGATTACCGGTCCTTCAGCGGGTGAACGCTGGTGTGTCATTGCAAACCAACTACTCGACATTATCCACTTTTTACCGGAATGCCATTTTTGCAGGTGCTTACGCAATGAACCTTTAGTGTTTAATCGCGCACAACAACCGTCCACATTACAAAATAATTTAAATCCAGATTCGTTGGAATGAACCCCAAAAACATGACGCTTCACCGCTATTCCGTTTTTAAACTGCTTCTCGCAAAACTTGCATGTTATCTTAATTCGCATTCAACCAACTACACACACTGAATACAAAAAAAATTTGTTTACTCTTTAATGTGGGAACTTTGTTTACTATTGTCGCATTGAAACGTCACAATCCCGTCATAAATCAATTGGACTAAGCGTAGCGTATAGTAGTCCTGCATATTCATTGTGGACTGGAGAAGAAAGGCGATACTGCACAACATGGGGTCGAGCAAACCGTCTTGTGAGCGGTGATTCCATATTAACTAGATAGGGCGCATGAAGGGAGTTTATGTCAGTTTCTCCTAGCGTGTTTAACTGCAAGTTTGTTAGTTTCCCAGAGCCATTTTGTTACGAAGCGGTTTTTCTGCCACATACATAGCTAGGCGTAAAGCCAATAAGTGGAGACCTATATTGGAGTTATTCGTTTAATACAGAATACCTTTTCAAAAGGATATAAAAATTATCCGTTTGTGCAAGTAAGTTTAGTGAACAGGTAGTTTGTTGCGGTTGTAGCGAACACAGTGTATTATCAAAAATGTGATGTTTCCTCATTGTTTATATTCGTGATCTATTTCCTTACAAACGGTTTAACAAACAACCATTCATATTCAAGCACCAAGACGAGGTAACTTATTTGAATTGTTTCAAATTTTGGCGGCATTTTTTTTACTTGGCGCGAGCGGGACAAATGCCGCCCTTTTTTTCCCTTCGCCGAAAAGCGCGCCATTTCCCTCTTGGAGACGCTCCGGAGAAACTCGCAAGACGCCAACTGTTTGTCTTTTGTGTGTTTTAAAAAATTGTAATTAAACGTGGTCTGCTTGCAACAGAAAACAAAATTAGGAATGTAATGGACCTCAATGTGTCTGAAGTAGTAGATATTGTTAAGACAAAGAAAAAGTTTGCAGCGCGTTTTATGGTATGTATATCACAGTATGTGCGTATTTTGTGTATATATTAGTTTTTAATTGACTGGCTAAATGTGCTTTTCCAGATAATAAAAATGATGGGATGTCATTGAGTGCAGTTGGGCACAATTTTTCCTGAAGTGCCAAATTCATTGCACCTTGTTCCAGTGCAAATTTTGTTAGTTTTCTGTGTTTTATGCGTTCACCTGTTTTGTAATGTTGGTATCTTTCAAATCTTTGTTGCTGTCAGTTATATTTATTGCTACCCCAGGACGGCTCTTCTGGCAAAAAAAACTCAGCATGGTCAATTGTCGAGACGCATATCAGGCTCTGTTTATGCGCCTCGAGTATTGACCATGCTGAGTTTTTGCACATTTACACCGTTACAACCTGATCAAGGTTGCTGCATGCAACCGAAACGTGGACACTTACAACTTTTTGCCAGAAGACCCGTCGCCGTTAACCCTTGCAGTTTCTTCAGTGTCCATGTCATTTAATGCAGTGCGACCAACAATAAGATATGACCAAACATTGTTGCATAAATGTTACGTAATGAAAATGCAATAATTTCGTGATCTAATAGAAAACTGTAATATTTAGAAATGCTTCGCGACCCACCTGAAATAGCGTCGAGACCCACTGGTTGGTAAGCGCTCATTGAAACACGTCAATTTTTACGTGCGCAGTAATTTCCAAACCATGCAAATATACAAGTGACCCAGTAGCAGAGCCAAAACAACTTGAGAGGAATGTATTACTTATTGGGTATAGGTAAAAGAACCCAAAATAGTAATATGGTATAGACATTTGGTACCCAAAACGCCGCCTTTGGGTATGAGCCACGTGTACCCAACAAAGTTTGGGTACTATATACCCAAAGAAAAAGTTTTGGGGTTCTCAATGAAAGTACCCAAAACTCGAGGTCATATATTGGGTATACACTACCCAACTATTTTTGCAGTGTAACTGATAGTCGGACGGTTCCCGCCTGAAAAGTTAGTGTCGGCTAAAGCCGAGTTTCAAAAAATGCTGGATTTGGGCATAGTGCGCCGATCAGCCGACCCTTGGGCATCCCCTCTCCACATGGTGGAAAAGCCTTCCAGTGCCCTTGTGGTGATTATCGTCGCCTTTGACGACGCCACACAGGCCGATCGATATTCCATACCGCATATCCATGATTTCACCGCGCGTCTCGCGGGTTGTTCCGTCTTTTCAAACGTAGACTTGGTACGTGGCTAAAGCTGACATTCTGAAGACAGCTGTAATCACGCCATACGGCCTGTCTGAAGAATGCGTCTTAAACTTTTCAAAGTTTGATGGACGCCATTTGTCAAAGTTTGGATTTTCTTTGTGTCTATCTGGACGACATTCTTGTAGCAAGTCCAACAAATGTAGCCCACCTGGAACATCTCGAACAGCTTTTCCAACAGCTGTGAAGAACTTCCCTGTGCCGACCACCATCAAAGGTTTACAGGAGTTTTCAGGGATGGTCAATTTTTACCACAGGTTCGTGCCCAATATGATGGAGTTAAAAGTTTAGTAACAAAGAAACAAAACTATTATATTCATCTGTAGTTGTTCAAAGATGAAAAATACAGCAAAACAAAATCAAGTGCAACCATCAAATGCCTGTTGGCTGAAAATGATAAAGGCATTGAACAAGTTATGGAGTAAAAAATTTGCTTTCCAAATCAAAGCGAACATTCTGGCCATGTTTTGGAACAAGTACGTTATTTTCTAAAATACCATTAGGTTTGCAGGCCTCGCAGCCTAGCTGGATCAGCCACTTTTTCCTGACAAGTCGGAGCAAGATTTGAAAAATCAAGCTCACGGTGCGGTTTGAACTCTTGACCCTGGGGTAACCAGGCCCAACGCTCTACCAACTGAGCTACAGGAGCTCAGTGGTTTCACGGGGTATATTGTGGCTGAGGTACACTGGTGCGCAAGCGCACAACTTGCCAGGTAACCTTTTAAAATACTGTTTGTTGAAAACATATAAATGTGTTTAAAAACTGCATATTGATATATCTTATTTCAGGAAGCTGGATTCTTGCAACCAGTTGATAAACAATTGATCGAGAAAATTGATGAAATCGTATCGGAAGGTGTCCGTTCTGTTGACGAAATTACGCGGCATCTCAAACATTATGTCATTCGTGAACTCTTTAAAAATAGTAGTAAACCAGCACCAACTAACAGGCAATTCTTTCCAATTAAAAAAGACATTCAATCGCATCATCATAAAGCCGTAACTAGGCAAAGACTCTCCAAATTCGATCAAACAAATGTCTAATGCCTAGTTGATGAATGGACAAAAAAATGCAGAGAAGGGTGACAATATTTTGTTTCGACCATATAAAGCCGGTGTTGGTTGGAATGAAAATTCCGATGCTGAAAAATGTCGAGATAATCCACATGAACAAACCATGCTTTGTCCATAAATTTGCTTGGCAGCGCAGACTTCTACTGCGTTATGGTCAAAACATTTGCCTTCTGGATGCCATGTATAAAACATCTAAATATGCACTGCCTTTGTTTGTGTGAAGACAAACGTTGGGTATCAAAAGGTTAAATAGACATTAATGCTAGATGATATTATCACTGATAAAAAAGGCTTCACAAATATTTCACTAATGTTTGGTTGGCAGAAAAAGAAGTAAGAAATGAGGTTTAACACAGTATTTATGCAGCATACATCTACAACTGTTTTACATAACCTAAGTAAGTTTAAATTACACTGTGTGTATTTGTAAATGTTTCCAATCATTAGCAAATAGGTTACACTTGTCATTTTAGGTATCAACAAGAAAATATGAGATCCTCCCTCAAGTCACTATCGAAGCTACAGTGACTTTGTTCCCCTCTTCCTTCAAAACCGACCTCGAAAAATAGAAAAGCATTGCATGCAGCGAATTGGGGAATCATCGAATGTTACAGCAAGTATAATTGAAAGGAATGGAAATGTTTTTCGATAAAAAGTTGATCAAAGGATGAGATTTATTTCAAAAATTTCGGAGGAACTGCTGCTTTTCCCAAATGCACATGTGCATATTTTACAAGGTATTTTTTCCCTTGCAAGTACATGTTTGCTGTTTTTACAAAGAACAATGATGTGGACTAGTATAGTCTACCTGCATGGTACCACAGTTCAGTACACATGATACTGGATCCAGAAATTGTTGGTCAACTATCTGTTCAACAAGCCTCAAAGAAAATGGATGAACCTGCAATTAAGCCATTTGACAAACCAACACATTCACATGATTATGAAGAAAACAGTGTTCCGTCCAAAAATAGAAGTATGTTGTTTTGGACAAGGCGGCTGAAAATATTCAAACATGGTTATCGAATTTTTAGAAGGCATGTTCGTTCGATGGCAGTTTTAGAATAAGTCAAACCTCAAAAGAAAAAGACCATCATATCCACTATCGAAAAATGATGGGCTGCCCAGAAAGCAACCAAAACCAAATTCATTTACTTCAAGAGTTGGTGCTATGGCAAACTTCATGAGACCTTTCCACCAAGTCAAAACCTTGTTCCCTGCAACAGGATTGAAACCAAAATCAAAACAAGACATTTATTGTAGAACACACGGATGATGACTTTGTTACACCCAGCCTATATTGCAAACATATAAAAAAAGGTGCAAGCCACAAATATGATAACCCCTCTGTATGTTGGATCAAAAAACAGTTGAACTTGTTTTACCTGACAGTGAAAAAGCGATGTTAAAACGTAAAGATCAAGAGTTCATCTCAAAGACATTGGATTTTTTTTGCTGTCAACATTTGAAAAAGGAAATTCTTGTGTGTTGACTATGTGGAAGGTGTTTCTATGGCAAAATCAATCGTCAACCATTTGCTGTCAGAAAAATCTAAATTTCAGCTTGAATCGGTGGAATCCCCAAAACGAGTACACCAACCTGATTCTGACAGTTGTGGAGTTTTTGTTTGCATGTATGCCAAGTGGCTTGCTATGGCAACAAGCCTTGAACAAAAAGGTTCTGTATACTCGTACCGCAAAGAAATATTTGATACAATTGCAGGGAACTGGCTAAATCGTAAACCCAAAAGAGACTTGTGCAAGTTTTGCAATGATAATTCCAAGACTCTTTGGGCTGAATGTACAAGAGGCAAACAATGGTTCCACACAGAGTGTGTAAGGAAAACTGTTGATGGTGCATCAAATGATATATCTTTTTTTTTTGTCAAATTTAATTATAAAAATGTTATCATATTTTCCAAACCCTAGCCAGTGCAAACGCTTGGTTATCGAGTGAGATGTATATGCCACCATGCTGTGCGAAGGTGGCAAAACCCTTTTTTTACAAAAACATTTATCATGCATTTTCTGAATGTACTTACAGTGTCTGCTTTTCTATGTCTGTAACAACAAAATTAAATCAGGTTTATAAGTAAATGAAGATAGGTAGTAGTGTTACTCACCTCCTGCACTTTGGCTTTATTCATCTGCACAAAAACAAAATTGAAATGTGGTTTGTAAGTTAATGAAGATAGGCACTGGTGTTACAATTAAGTTCTTACCTTTGGCGCTTTGTCTTCATTAAGCTTTGGCTCCGTTTACACAACATCATATGTTAGTGAAATGTGGATTCAACCCTTAATGTGTCTGCATTAAAGTCAGCACGGGGCCTGACGCCTTTATACTACATGGCGCGAAATTAAGCAAAGGTCGCCGAATATATGCCTCCTCACTCATCATGTCCGAAGCCCCAATAGGAAAAATCCTTGCTCTAGTTTTGTTTTGATAAAGCACGTAACTGCTGATTGACATATTTTACGCATGGTTTTGTTATTTGGCCATTGATTGCTAAAATATCACTTTTCTTCTTATTCTCCTTTTCTCTTTCATATCGTTCTTTTGCCTGTTATGTAAAACACTTTTTGGGGTGAGACTAGTGTAACGTTTAATGAGAATGACTTGCAGTTTTGTACCGCCCAGGGAGAATTGACCGTAATCGCATAATGACAGTATCGTAGACGGCATTCTTACACTGTTTTGATTGTCTATGAATCTCTGGTTTCTGTGGCCCGAATTCATTCCACATCGTGGAATCGCCTATTCTGCATTGGGCTTTGGCCTAGTGCAGTTTCACCATTCTGCTCTACATTTGGCGTGCTTGTGGGACCAAAAACGTCTGATCCCACATATCTGTGTTGTGTCTTGGTGTATTCTGAATAAAACAAACTAACCCAAGTTTGGTTTATCTGGAGTCAGGAAACAAATTCAATTGCAGCTGAACACGTAATCAACAAACAACCCCAAATCCTACAGGATGATTTGCACCTGGGGCAGTGAAGGCAGGCGTGCCCCAGGTGCTAGCAAAATAGTTTATCAATATTTATTAGGGATGCACCGAAACTTCGGTTTGCCGAATTTATTCGGCCGAAACCAAGAAACTTTTTTACTGCATGCAACACTGGTACGCAAAGATTAGTATAGTTTAGAATGATTGTTCAAACTGTACTATTAAGAAGTTGGTACAACATTCTTTAAGTGCCAATAAAAGGCTGTATGAAGTCGGTGCAACTGTTTGTAAAATCATTACAACTTAAATTGAAGGACTCAACAGTCAAACATTTTGGTAAGTGATATTACCCAACATTTGTTGGACCGACTAGGCTGCCACATAAGTGAAGATTTTTTTTTACTAGATTACAAAGATGCACATAAATGCCCTGTTCATTGGAATGAGGCTGCAAGCATTCCTTATGTGGTTGTGCAAGAGGAGTGCTGGAAAACGTCTTGGCATTTTGATAAAAGTTTTGCAATTCGCAAAAATTGCCAATGCTACTATTCTGTGTCAATTTTACATGTACTACAATTTTTGGAGTACACAAATATGGTAAATGTTATTCACAAGTGTTTGTGGGGTAACTTAGTATATGTAATTATATTAAACTCTTAATTTCACAAAGAACAAAAGTATGTTACATACAAAACCTTACCCTATGTCTGCTTAGAATAAGGATAAATGTCACCAACTCAGAAAGGCACGCAAGGAGATGGACTGCAGGAAAATATTTTCTGTGCAAAACTTGTAAAAGTCAAGTTTGAGCCAAAAAATGCAGCTAGTGAAATGGTTTGTGTATTTATTTTTCTCCTTATAAGAGGTGTTAATGCATAAATGTGTATTGGAGCAGCAGATATGTGAGAGTTTAAGTGAGTTGGAGAAGGATGAGCTGAAGGTTCGAGTTGTTAGGTATTTTTAGAAACTCGTGTACTTTAACATTGTAATATTACAGTGGGTTTGCTCAATGGATGAGGCTTACAGACTGATTGAAAAGTTTGAAGTTTCGACATTAACCAAGTTTATTGTACAGAATAAGAGAGTATTCGGTATGTCAACACAAGTTGGATGAGGCGTAAATACATTTTTGAACAGCAAACACTAGCAGAATATATCATTTTTGCAGACATTTCCAAAAGTCGAATATCTTGGGACAAATATTCAAGAATTCCATACGTTATTTTGGGAAGTGTGTGTTTGGAATGTCATCAAGGAAAAGATCACAACAAGATGAAGAAAGAAAAACAGGCAGTGTCTTTCCCCAAACATGTAAATTTTGTGATACATGGTGCTTAGTTTGCTAACAGACTTTTCATAATTTTTTTAGTTGCAAGATCACCCAAATCCATTGAAAAAGAGGTTGTGTGTTCAAGGAACAAAGAAAAAAAATTGCAAGGCGACTATATTTGTTCAAAAAATTATGAAATTTCCAGTTTTGGGTATGTTTTTACTTCTTAACAACCAACAATAAAATGTTTGTTATGCATAACCTCTTAGGGCTCTGCACACCAGACGCGGTTGACGGTAGCGGCTGGCGTTGCGGCGCCGTCGCGGTTTTTTCGCGCGTTGTTCGAAGCGGCAGGGGGCTTCACACCCGCAGAGCGGTTGGCGCTGACGGCAATAAATCATTTTTTGTTGCCACGAAAACTAGGCCAATGTGCCAGCCAATTTCAGCGTCTCTGCATCGTAAGATGTTGTGACAAAGCCAATTATCGTTTGAACGTTTAAATCTGTAATAAAATAAAATATTTATGTCTAGTGTGTTTCCTTAGCACAAGTGTAAAATGAATAGTTTTGATTTAGTTGTGATATTACTGCTAAATCAGCAAGTGATATTGTTAGTGGCACTGATGTACAACATTTTGTACCCCAGAAGGTAAGTTGGTTTGTATATTGGTTGCTCCAAAATGAACTTTATGTTTCAAACAGACAAAACAGCCAAACAGAGTTGTTGCTATAACAAAAGCTGCATGCTGTTTACATAATTTTTTGCAGATCAAAAATAGGCAATGTGTGCAAAATGAAAAGTTCTATTGTACTGCTTTGTTTTTTGACCGAGAAGACAGAATGGGTAATGTAATTATGGGAGAATGGAGATCTGAAATGCAGAGTTATTCAAACTTCCAATCTATTGGTCGCATGGGTACAAATAT
Organism: Ascidia mentula; assembly: GCF_947561715.1. Taxonomy (NCBI): domain Eukaryota; kingdom Metazoa; phylum Chordata; class Ascidiacea; order Phlebobranchia; family Ascidiidae; genus Ascidia; species Ascidia mentula. Next base: position 14,069,247 of record NC_138568.1, on the reverse strand, counting down.
GTATACCAGAGGTGCTGCTGCAGTACGAGACCATAACAAAGATTATTTCATTTCAGAGAATGGTGCACTGGCTTGGCAATAATTGTTTTCAGTTGTTTTTTTCTATTCAGTGTAGTATCTTGTTTGGTGTATATTTTTTTCTTTTTCACACGCAATAAATCACACAATTTCTTTGATCTGGTTTAATTCATGTTTAGAAGTGAACAGAGAATACAGTGAGGTAACACATGCTGCATGACAATTTAAAATTGCTGGAATAGAAAAGTAGAAAAGAAAGAACCATTGAAGAATAAACAGTAAAAAACACATTATGCATTGTCAATTAAATTAGCTCGTAGTGATGACAGATGCTCTGTAATTGCAGACATGGCCTCCTATGCCTTTTTTTGGCAGGCTTCTTAAGCTGCAAGCAACAAAATTCCCAAAGCCTGTAAATTCATCATCTTGTCCGGTGTTGGATGCTGTTAATTTTGAAATGCTTTCCGTATTTTGGCGGAGCATGCTGCAAATGCTTTCCTGAAACAGTATGAAACATATGAGTGGCATAAATTACATTTCAACCTAAAAACACTAACCTGAAAATCCAATCGATCAGAGCGTTTCCATTTCATGCCCTGCCTTGAAGTTGATGGCAGAGATGTACTTGGTGGGGTAGCTATATCTTCTTCCACCTCCTCAAGGGTTATCTCCTCTGCAAACATCATTTGAATGTTTGTTTAAAATAATAAAAACACAAATAAATATGTATAAATACCTCGTTCTGGAACAGGTTCATCTTGTGGAAAATCAACCACAGGTGTTGATGGTCGGGAAAAGTTTCCAACAGTCCTGCAACAAACCATACTTGTTAGAAGTGCAATATATTTATATTTAGCCCATACCAAAGTCACTCACATTTTATGCCTCAAGTGATCCTGCAAAAATTTTAATGCTTCATAATGCTCCCATATTTGCAGGTTTTCAGCAGCAGCCCCACTCTTCCGTGCATTTTCAATTTTTCGCTTTTCTTTTGCAAAATGGTCTTGTAAGCTTTTCCATCGTTTCATGCAATTCTCCACTGAATCAACAATTAATTAGTTGCTGGTCCAGACACCAACAGTACATTTATCCTACCTGACTGTCCAGTGCACTCACTAATGTTTTTCCAAACAGTTTCTTTTCGCTTCTGGTCTTTATATAGTTTGCTTCCAGAGTCATATATACATGGAGAATCATGTACCATTTGTATTAGCATTTCATTGAATTCCATTTAAACAAACAAACTGCAAACAAAATTTCTCAACCAAATATTAATCACAATCTAATTTATAAAATTTAATTGGTAATCAGTATATTCATATGACTAAATAATGATGAAATAACAAAACAAGTGTCAAAACCATTAACTTTAACCAGAAAATTTACGCCAACTTACCATAAAACAATTAATTTACAAACAAAACTAGCTAAAATTGTCAGAAATAAGTCAAATAACCCACAAAAATAAGTTTCTGCAGCCAGCAGAGCTACTAGCAAACAAAGCGTCTGACGGAAAAGTTAAATCAGATTTAACTCCGCCGTCAGACGCTTCGAGCGAGAAAATCACGCCGTCACGGCATGACGCCGGCTGGTGTGAATCCCCCGCCGCTTCGAAACCGCGTCGCCAGCCGTCAACCGCGTCTGGTGTGAATCCCGCTTATTCAGCAAACGTTTACGACCACCCGAGCAGAGCCTTGACAAGGAACTACTCGCCTTGCACCTCGCCATTCGTCACTTTCGATATATTCTGGAAGGTCGCCCTTTTTCCCGCTTACACGAATCACAAGCCTTTTGCTTTTTGTAAAGTGTCCGCTCCGTGGTCCTCGCGACAACAATGTCATTTAATCGCGATTTCAGAGTTCACCACAGACGTGCGACGCATCGCAGACAAGCAAAACCACGTTGCCGACGCACTCTCGCGCGGTTCCATTGATGCTGTTCGACTACCACTGGATTTGGATTATTCGTCATTGGCACCCGCTCAGTCCTCTCCCGAAGTTCAAGCGTATCCCACTGCTGTCACTATCCTTAAGCAGTGGTCTCCAACCTTTTTTTATGAAGCGACCCCAATTTTAATGAAAATGAAATCAGCATTTACATGCGACCCCATTTAGTTTTCCGATACGGAGAAAAATATTTCGAGTTATGCCGAAACTAAATAATAAAAAAAGTATGCACAATACGGAAAAATTTGGCTACACAAAAGTATTCCAAAATGATTGTTTTCAAGAAGTTTCAATTAACACATGAACCTAATTGTCCATTTGTCTCAAAATTTGCACTGCTAATGCGATGGTTGCACCTGCATACTGTCCACGAGTTTTTGAAGCCGCTGCTTGACTTTGCATTAGCTTAACCGTATGTCATGCTCTACTTCCGGCTTCACATAGCCATGTGGTTGAAAACGGGATAAGTTGTTGACGTAGTCCGGTACTTGAGAGTGCATTTACACCTTTGGGTGTTTTGCTTTAAATGAGTTAAAAGAAATGCGGTTTGCCGCATCAGCTGTCATTTCTGTAAATTCTTCAGCAACGCGGAGGGCAAGGATCTATTATAGACACATTTCTGTCAACAATGAATTGTTGTAGTTCTGTAAACATGTCAAACTCATTTCGTTTCACATAACTGTGCCACAGGATAAGTTTTTTGTAGAAAGCGGTAATTTTGGCAGTGTAATCAATAATTGTAAAGTCAGAACCTTGCAAACAGTTCAGGGAATCAAATATGTCGGCTAAATAAGCCAAACTGTTCAACCAATGCCAAATGTTTTCTGCTTGTTTAGAAACATAACAATTTCTTTTCGTAGTCAATAAACTCGCTGAGTACTCGACCACGTGACAACCAACGCACTTCTGCATGCAATAGCAATCCTGTGTGATCAGCACTCATCTCATCACACAAACAGCTTGTCTGTGCAAAAACAATGCGTTCATTTTGCATTTGGTGCTTTGTCCTGAATTCTTTTTACTGCCCTGAGATAGGCCGATCTGTGCCTCTGCTGACTGAAAGTCATTGTCATCAAAAACAGAAGGGTTAAAATGAAAAATACCAGATTTTCGAAATCCATTGACTGCTGTGCTGAAACAAGCTGCTTTACCATCAGCTAACCCAAAGAAGTGACTTGGTTGGAAAACTTTAAAAGATCTTCATGGATTTGCACGCATCCATAGGATGATTTGTTGATAATAAAAGGTTTTCAATAGAAAAATGAAACACCTAGAGGTTGCTGGTGTGCGGTGGCAAAGACAACATTATAACAACACAGCTTTAAGTTTGATGGTCATCTAAAATGAACAGAACATTTCTTTAAGTTGGTTAACATGTTTAATAAAATGTTCCAACCAAATGTAGAAAATTTCGCTATTCATCCATCCTTTCTCCTGTAACAAAATGAAGCAAGTTGCAGGTCATTTATACATCCACTGAAGACATATTTTAATGTAAGTCACATACCTGGCAAGAAAACATGGTTTCAGGACGTGCACCATCTTGCAGTTCAACACTCATTTTTCAACATGGAAAAAAAACGGCAAGCTGCATTTACACAGCATATGATAGTGATATTTTTACCACGTTCTTGACTGGTGATAGCATGAATTTGATGCTTTCGTTTCCTCCCAAAAACTTTTGACACTGTAAATAACTCTAAGGGTTAACAGTATCTCAATGGCCTGAGCGGTCTCTTCGATTGTTAAATCTGCTTCGGAAATAAATCCCAAGCCGGCGAATAGCTTGTAGAGTCTCAGTAATAATAGCAGTGTAACAGCAATACGATACAACAAGTAGAATGAATTTACAGGTACACAATGGGCTTTAAAGCTCTCCAAACTAAGAGCTGATTGGTCAATAATGTCACGTGACATCGTGAGTCGCTTGAAGTAATATAACAAAGAACATGGGTGTGATGTGACATAAGTATAGGAGAACATTATATGTGGTAAACAGGATGTTGAATGAATCACTTTACTCGAGAACATTTAATGGTTTAATCATTTGGGTCACATTATGGGATTATGCAGTACATGTGCAAAGCTGCGCGCAAAACATTACGCAATTCAAGCACTGGTTTCTGTGACGTATGTTACAACACCTTTTGAGCAACGATAAGGCCTTATTCATCCATATTATGAATCCGATCCGCAGTGCATATATTTATGTGTATCACTGTCTTCAGAAGATCAAAAAGGTATTAACTTTAATACGATTGAAGCCAGATGCCCTCGCAGGAGATGTAGGTTCTGTAGTTCTAAGCATGATCTCAGGATGCCTTTTTTCGGAACCCCTCGCACCACTCTCTACCAGCAATCTTTTTATCATGATTAAATCTGGTTGATAGATTATTTATGGAAGCAATTTGATAGCCATAATCTGTGATTTGTTAGACCCATAAAACCTGGATTCCATCTCCAGGACATGTTCAAGGTCTGTGTACCTTCCTATGTGTTTCTTGGAGGTTACAGCGTGCATATTTTTGCCTTCTACATGCCTCTTTAATGTGGTTTTCGATACATTTTAGGTCTTTGATGCCTTATTTATGCCCATTTGACCTTCAGTTGCATTGCATCTTAGACTCCTGTGTTGACATAGTCGATGCTTATGACAACGGGTTGTAATGTTCACATATAATAGATTGTTCGCAAAATTTTATTCAGATACGACCATATATTATGCAAATTTTACCATATGTGTAAACTGTGTGCTTATTACAAGAATTGGGGTTAAGTATTGACCATAAGGCACAATGTCCTCCAGGTAATTCTTGCCTTTAAAAATGTCGCCCACTGTCTTGAAAAATAACGTTCGTAGAACTGCAGGAAATCCCGATGCTGGATTTGTTACTGAAGTCGGTGACGTTCACTGCAGAGCTTCAATATGTCAGATGAACTCTGTGTTAACTTAAATCCACTCACTATTGGCCAGGCAATATCCAGGAGAATCTCTTAGCGAACTCTAACCCAAAGCTGCCATAACAATTGGTGATCTAATAACCGAACTTGTTGCCAACATATTTGTGGCATGATATTGCACGATTCACGTGTCGGCAACCTTTCTGGAAGTGTTAGTACAGCGACGGGTTTGTCTGGTTCCCAACCTGGAGGTCGCAGGAATGTTATCTGTGGGTCCCGACAGATGTGTGGTGTTTTTATAACTTGCTACAACACACAGGCCTACTATCGCTTGTCATTAAAACATCACAGTAATTATTGTCATCAACAATGAAAGTATCAAAAAGTAGCCTAAAAGCAGTTTAGGGCGTTGAGTTGTAAGTAGCAGTGAGATATCAAGGTGCAGTGTTTTTCTTTAACCCTGGCCTTTAAACTTAAAACTAACCATGGAGCATTGTTACCAAACTAGTACCATTTTTCTTTCAATCGGTCCTAAAGAGACAGGACAGCTGAAGGGTCGCATGGGCGAAGACCCGACATCAAGCTTGCAGCAGGTCCCGACACCGATGGTTTGTTCTTGGAACGAAGTTCGGTCTGAGCCCAAAAATCTGGGACCGAACACCGTGATCTGTGAGATCCAAAATCATGATCTAGGAGAGATCACGTTGTGATCTGTTAGATCGAGATAGGGATACATCAAAGACGAGAGAGAAACAAAGAGATAATTGCTGCGATTACGCGACAAAGGGGACTTAGAAGAAAGCAAGCGAGATAACCAGCGATGGCGTCAGAAAGACGGATGTAAATGCAAAAGAGTAGAAAGCAGTTTCAGAAGACCCAAGTTAAAACAAAATATTAAAGTGTTTCGAATCATGACAAGCAGAATTCCCTACATATAGCTTCCCCACCGAAAAAGTGTTTTCCGAAAACTAGTTGATGCGCGTGCAGGTATCCAAGTCCTCCACATCTCGTGAAGTGCGTCGTAAGTACAGATGACTTCATCCTAATGACGATTTTCTTCACCAAGCACGTGAAGTGGGAATTGACGAGCATTGCCAAGGACTTCATCTTTGTTGCTTGGACGTGGATGCGTTGATTTTGCGCCGCGTGGAATAGGCGTAGTGAATCGTCGTAATGCTGCTTTGAAACGGTTGAAGTATAACTGGAGAAGGCAAAATTTCACGAAAGAGTAAACCGTGCATTAGGATTACAAAAAAGGAAAGGTGGTAATTTTAGGCTAGGCAGAACCAGTCAGACAGACTGAATTAGACGAGAAGTCATTCACTTACACAAACTAAAGGTCAGCAGCCTATTATCGGGGCAAACAAGTGCTCGAAAACTAAAGCGGAACAGAACATTTCTAGAAGTTGCGTGACAACAATTCCGTCCTGCCCGAAGGAAGAACATACTACTCAATCTGCAATGGCCGGCCCCATGCAGCAGTCCTACGCAGAAACAACAGGCTTGAAAAAAGGTGTCCTGTCGCAATCAATGCACAAAAGCAACAAAGAAGCTTGGTTGTCGCGAAAATCAAGAAAGGGTAAAAAAATGCACAGGTACAAGGTGTACGAAGTGAAGGCACTCAGTAATCAACTCTCTGGCAGAACCTCACAAGAATGCTCATTCTGGTACCTCAGCCTCTGCAGGTTGGTGTTTCTTGGCTCGATGCTGAGGTGGTCGGTGTTGGTGCACAATTTGTGGTGGCACCAATGGCTCACGTCCAGTCCCTCGGGCACACTGTTAAAATTATGCGTAAAAGTTACTGTGTGCGGTCGCGTATATTTTTCCTGTAAAATCGTTTACGTGCATGCTTCCGTAAAAACGGCGAGGTTTTCTCGACAGCCAATCAGCAGAGTCGCCCAAATTATTTTTTCTCTTTTTTTCGCGAAGAAGTTACTGTAAACAGTTGTCTGCGAGGTAAGGGAGTCTGCTTGATAAAAATGTGTCTAAATTGTCTTGTTTGCTTAATTTTAGAAAATAATTGCGTAAAAGTATACAACGAAATCATGTTAAAAGCTTGCACTTGTCATCAAAAGCTGTGAAAGATACCAGTAGAGGTAAGTATTACAGAACTGATTTGTTTTTTAATTAATAATTAATTTGTTGAAATAATGGATTTGTTTTATACGCCTATAAGTAAGGCTTTTGTGTGTGTTTAACGTGTTTTACCAACAACTTTTTCTAGTGTAATAATGGGCGTAATCCAAAGTGTTGGTTTTGATGTATTTAACTGTGATATGTTAACTTCTGCCAAGTTTCAAGGTATGCTTGTTGTTTTGTCCAAATTTGGGTATGACTTACAAGTTGGTGATATTCAGGCAATATGTATTGTAGAATCCAAACTGTATTTTGTTGTGTACCCCAAATTTCTTTTTTTTTTGCCACAATATGGTGTGTATGAAGTCCAACATGAAGATGGTTCCTTTAAATGTATTTGCATTGATGATCTGTTGCACAAATGTCCACTATATGTATATGGAGTGGGACTAAAACAAATGGTTGTTTTAAAGGAATGCATTTGTGTTTAGGTCAGTTATATGCATAAAAATTGAAGATCTTGTAACTAAACTTTTACCTGAACTGATTGATAACCCAGCAAAACTTGATGAGTGTGTTTCACACTTACATACACTTGGTGTCCGTGAACTTCATGACTTCAGACACCTTGAATTAGAGGACCTGCTGATACAATTCACCCTAGTGCAGGCAAGAAAGCTGCTTAAAGCACCTAATATAGAACCAGGTATTTTGTGTAAATTTTTTGCATAGCGTTATACCAGTCATATGTATTTAATGTTGTACACAATTGTTTTTTTCAAAGTTTCATCAAGATCTGGATTTTCGACGGAACCGCTAGACTCCAGATTTAGCAGTGTCGAAGCAAATACATCATTGCAATGGATTTATGACTTCACAATCCCTTGGCAACGGTGTTCCCCAGCAACCATTCAATGTTTAGAATGTGGTAGATAGTGTACCAATAGAAAATGGCCATAATTCAGTTTCAAACCAGTTATTTATCGCTGGGAAAATGTGATGAGAAAAAAGAGAAAATTGTGTGAATTTGAAGATCAGATTTCCACAGAACCCTCTACAAGCAGTAGTGGTTATGAAAATGATACCATATTTCAAAAATGGCTCCAAGAGGAATTTACCAAAAAAGAAAGAAACATGAAAGAAGTGATGGAACAAATGAAGAGTACCTTTACAAAACAACGAAAAGACATCAACACCAATGCCAGAGTAAGCGAAATTTTTAAAAAATGGCCATTCTTGGCAACCTCACAATGTCTCATGCAACACTATGGTCAACTTATGGCTTTAAGTTATCACCCAAAGGAAATTCCTGTGAGAATGACCAATCGCAGCTATCACACATACAAGTAATACATGCTTGTTAGGTAAACCGCATGTTTTGCAGAGCTGGCAAAACCATCTGTTGCTGCTTGCATTAAAGAGATTAGGCTTGAATGCAAAACAATAGGAAATAAAACTCCAAAGTCCACTTCAATTTTGGAACTTCTGGGAAGTTATTTCAAAGAAGATGCCTCAACTGTTTTAAAATGCACCCAAGTAAGTGATCAGTATGCATTTTTAGGCCTCTGAATGCTTATGCACCTAAATGTTCTTGACAGGATAACTTGCTACTGCAAGAGACGATTGAGAATGGTGATCCCAATCCGTTTATAATTGCAACAGGTATTACATTTTTTGGTTGGATTTTAGTGGTTTGGGTATAATAATGTGTTTTCCTTTTCAATTCTAGGTAGTACACCAGCATCATACAGCTGTTATTCACTGATTATAGAGAGGAGTTTGGTTTTTCAATGCAGTGAGTTTTTTACTGCATTCTCCGGTCTTTTTTGTTCATTCTATGTATTTAACATACAATACCCAGAAAAGGCAGCAGCAACAATGGAATTTATTCAACGGTTTGTGAGCTCTTGCTACTCTAAATTGTTAAATATTAAATAATGTTGTATTGGTGGTTTTTTATGGCCAGACCAAGTCTCACTATAGTCAATAGCTATATGTGACTTTGGGAAGAAAACTTTGACATGCTAAATATAGCGAAGACCAATTTCTTTTATTTAAAAACACTATATATATCCCTCTTAATAGGAGTAATCTTTTTTGTATTGCCAACAGTTATTTATGACTAAGATGCAAAATATGTTTAGGTGCGGACAAATTTTTGGAAATGTTGCAATACATGAAAGTAAATTTTGGTTTTGAGCAGATACTTTGCTGAAATAAATCAGGCTGGTTCCAAAAGCAATAAGCGACGATGTGCAGGAGGAACACATCCAAAAGTGTTGGCCTTCGGCAGGCTAATACATTGTTTGCAGCATTCATGTACCACTTAATGGTTTGCAAAGTCATTCAACAAACAAATTTTTGGCAATTTTTGTGTGCACAGTTTGCGGTTATTTTTGGGGTAAAAATTACCAGGACAATTGAGGTAAAAACTGCTGCCAGTGGTTTAGCAAGTAAATTTTACAGTGATAAAAGCAGTAAAATGTACTGGAAAATACGCGTATTTCTTACAATGAAAAGCACGTAATTTTTCCTTTTTACGGTGAAAGTCGCAGTAGATTTTACGTGTTGAACATGTAAAAACTGCTGCCAGTGGTTTTCACAGTAAAATTTTTTAACAGTGCAGTGTTTCTGTCACCGCCCTAATTTTTGCCATGTAGGCAAGGCGGTGAACATGAAAAACCTGCCTGTAGAACCAATTGGAGCCATAGCTTGTCGCCGACTTTCCCCCAATCCAAATCAAGCACCTTCCCTCCTGCACTGATCTGCTAGAGAGCTTCGCTCTTCCTGTCATAGACAGCTGTTGCATTTTATTTTTATATTGCTTTTTTTTGTCGCGCTGCAATAAAACACTATCTGTTAAATTTGTCATGTTAAAACGAGGTAACACTGTAGAGAAAAAAAAATGTAAAAATAATTCAACTTAAATTTAGTTTTTCTGCCACTATGGTTTGGGTTATTTTTTAGCAAATTTATGTTGCAACAGAATTACCAGAAACATTGCAGAGGGTGACGTCTAATGACTGGAGTTGTTCAAAAAAAATGTTCAAAATTTTTGATAATATGGATTCAATTGATATAACCATGAGTTTGCAGGAAAAAATACTTACGTAGACAAGTCAAGTAAGACTCGCCTTTTGCTCACCTCTCTCTCGGTCGCCTTTTTCCCATCTCGCTCTCTCACACATGTTTGGCGGGAACTTAAGAAAAGAAGACTTACGTAGACGGTAGATGCTAAAGAACCGTCACCAGAATTAGTCGAGATATGCAAATTCCATAGAAATCAGCGCGAACGGTAATTAAACAAAGCAATCACCTGCTGTTCAAACACATGTATTATCAATGTAAAATAACATAATAATTTTAAAACAGTTGCCTTCTGCATAACTTAATGCTAATGTCTTCCATACCTAATGTCATGGATGTTGCCGCATCACACAATGAATGGCGGGAAAGCAATCACGTGAGTCTTTTATGCAGCGTGCGAATGCGTTTGGGTGATTTTACGTTGACGGTTTGCACCCAGGCATAATAACAAAAATTTAATCTATCTAACTAATTGTTTGTAATAGTATGCTTTTATTTATTATTTTTTTTTATTAATTTAAAGATGGAGACGAAAATTAGTTGCAACACTATAAATTCGGTGGTGGTGAGAAGCAACAGCACCGAAGGCGCCGCAAAAGGTAGGAAAACAGTTTTGCAAAGTCCTTTTTTGATTTTTACTGTTTTACAGATTTCTTCCGTTAGAAGAGTTTCAACGGCTGCAATCGTAAGATGCTTTTCATATATTATTTTTACAAAATTCTATTCACAACTTAATAACTAACACAACTTTTTTTAAAATAGAATAAACAGAATATCAAAGAAAGCAAAGTAAGTAGTGTCCCATATCATAAGTTGGCAGGGAAAGCAGTTTTTTTTCCTTTACAGATGGGTCCCAGAAGACATTTTTTTGGGAGGAATTGTAAGATAAAAATCTTTGTACTGTAAACATCATTTTTTTGTTAGTCTGTAATATTTTTGATTGATAAGTAGACTTTACACGCTGTTAAAGGGCAAAGTGTTCAATCTTATTGTGAAGGATTTGCCTGTTAAATTCCGATCAGTTTTAATTTGATGTTTTGTTCCTGTTTCAGAGCCAAGTACAGAAGGAGGACAATGTGAGTATATATTGTCTCATGCTAATCTAACGTTGTGTATTAGTTTTAATTTAATATGTTTTGTTCCTGTTTCAGAGGCAAGTACTGAAGGAGGACAATGTGAGTATATATTGTCTTATGCTAATCTAACGTTGTGTATCAGTTTTAATTTAATATGTTTTGTTCCTGTTTCAGAGGCAAGTACAGAAGGAGGACAACGTGAGTATATATTGTCTTATGCTAATCTAACGTTGTGTATCAGTTTTAATTTAATATGTTTTGTTCCTGTTTCAGAGGCAAGTACTGAAGGAGGACAATGTGAGTATATATTGTCTTATGCTAATATAACGTTGTGTATCAGTTTTAATTTAAAATGTTTTGTTCCTGTTTCAGAGGCAAGTACAGAAGGAGGACAATGTGAGTATATATTGTCTTATGCTAACGTTGTGTATCAGTTTTAATTTAATATGTTTTGTTCCTGTTAAATTTGCCAAGGATTTCTGCAAAATATGCAGAAGTATGTCAAATTTATTTAGCAAATAACTCTGCAGACTAATGTTTTCTGTATTTTGTAGGAGGATGATCAGACCGTTGTAAGTACAACAAATATCCTGATGCACACACACTGTTGCTAAAGTTTTTTATTGTTTCACAGAAAAATGGAGAAAAGAAATAAAAAAAATTAATGCACTAAAGTTGTGATTTGCAAGTCATAAACAAGGTGTTAGTGTTATTCAGTCTATGTTTGCACAGGATTTCCAACCACGGCTGAGGGAGCCATCCTGCATGTGGTCGTTGGTCATTTTTGATAACCCAGAAGCCTCGCCAATAGCCATATCAAACTGGGTCTTTCATAAACTATTTGTTACAAGGTTGGGGCTCAGCAAGTTAAGGTTAACCACACTTTTACAAGCGTTCAGCTAGCATCAGGTAAACCTATGCTAGCTAGTCGGTAACCACACTAAGCGTTCAGGCACATCACAATGTAATGGCTTAACGGTCAACCACATTCATACACAAGAGAAGTTTCATTTTGTCATAAACCTTATCCTTGTGCAGAACGTTCCGATTGTCTTCGCTGGTTGATCACACTTGCGTTCCACTATGCTTTTGCCCTTACAGAATGATTTATGCATTCAAAAAATATGTGTATTTACATTGGACAAACAAAGAATTTATCTTTCTTGGCATATTCTAGTGAATAGTTAACGCACTTTAAATGAAACCATTGTTTGCATCGAGTGCATTCAATCCAGACAAGTTCCGAAGAGCCGTTACCTTTATCTTTGCATGATTTGCACACATCCTTTTTTGTTGTATTAGTAAGGCATTTGCCAGCAATCAAGTTTAAGATTTGCATTCGGTACCCTTTAACAGAACCAAATTGTTGTAAGCATTGTCCTGATGCTAGCCATTTTGCATACATGCAAATCATAACTCCACAACTTGATCCATATGGCTGCTGTTCTCTTTCTGGAGTCACCACGGAAGCAATTTTCCAACCAAACTTGACAGCTAATAGATAATTAACCATCTTTCGTGCAGTGGAAACATAATCGTCTGTTTCCTTGCAGGGCATTGACATTGGATCAATGTAGAGCAGTGTTTTTCTTTCAATATGAACAACTAAAAGTACCCAATGACAACCAGAAGGGTTCCAGGGTATAAAAATCAGCCGTTTTTGCTGTACATTAACACCCTTCCAAATGTTTGTAATTGACACTCTTCTTTGTAATGCTTGAGCTACAGTTGAACATGCATATATGGTGTGTTCAAACATGGAAGTTAATTGCCATAGGTAGCTGTTAATGATTTCATCATAAAGCCAACCAATATGAAATCGGCTGTCATGCTTTTGCAAAACACAAACTTCATCTGCAGGCAATTCGTCATCCAGTGATTTCAATTCCAAAAAGGAGCTTGAATGAGGTCCATTTTGCAAAGCTTTTTTTATGGGATTATAAATTTTAATGAAGCCAGTTATGCCATGATTTTTGCTGGTTTCAGGACACTGAGGCTCCTTCATGATACGTGCATTGCAAAAAAAGGACTTACTTTTAAAACTTTTAGTTGTTTGTTTTTGCATTTTATCCTGTTTACACATTGGTAAGAGTGTGGTAACTTGGTGCAACGGTTGCATCATATTTGCATACTTTCCAACACGAGAGGCAAAAGGATTTGGTTTGGGCCGCTTACGCGGCAGTTCATCATGAGAACCATGTAAAGGTGTCGGTACTTTTCTTTTTCTTCTCAGGGATGTCAATTTTGGTGATTGTGTTATTCTCAATCCGGCATCAATGGAACATGCCTTGGAAAATTCAGAAATAATTGCTTGAACATCTGAACACCCTTTTTCCAATACTTGCTCTGTAGTCACATCATATGAAAGATCTGACAAAAATTTGATCAGGTCAACAAATTTCCGATGTGTTTGTTTGCAACTTTTAGTGTCTTTTTCTGAATTAACTTGTGAAGTACTGTTGACAGGTGTTATTTTTAATGTTGTTGTGTATCATGATAAACGTTTCCTGAAGAGATTTGATCCACAACAGCAGGATCCAATACCATGTACACTGAGCTGTGGTACCACTCTGGTAGGCTATACCAACCAACATCTGAAAACTTGTTAAAAACTGCAAACATGTGCTTGTATGGTAAAAAATGTAGTGTAAAATCAATGCATGTGCATTTTGGAAATTCACTACCACTACCAAGTTTTACATTGTACACTTCACATGTGGAACTGCTCACTACAGTAAACACATTGTCTCCTATTCTACAAATTCTACCTTCCTCAACATTCACAGACTCTCCTATTCGTTTAATACAATGTTGCACCACCTTTTTTGGTCGATTTTGTAGATAGGTGGGAATGTTTTCATTGTAACTTCTGTAATTGCTTGATGACCGCAAGTTTTCTTGTTTGTATCTATTCAAAATGTGTCTTGTCATTGAGCTCTGGTAAAGCACTAGTGATAAAACACAATAGCTTACTTGTTCCAACCGTTTGGCAAAAATTCCTTATGTAAAATAGTAATTAGGCCAGACAGGGACTTGTCAGTCCTAAATCTGACATGACATTCTTTGAAAACACGATTTTGTCTCTCCTTATGGTTTACCTTATATTTTATATCTCTGCCTATACATACCTTTTTTTCTTTGAGCCAAATATTACTGAAGTACTTCTGCAGTTTTACATTATTTTTCAAGTGTGAGCTGGACTGTAAAAACTGCAATGCTTTTTCATAGCTTTCTACACATTCTGCACTTGCAACATTTCTCATTAGCGCAAGCACTTCGTCCTTGTGTTCACCCACATTGTTGTCAGACTTTCTTACCCATCTTTCCCATGCCTGTTCTCGATGGAAATCACAAATAAGGACATGTGTATCTGGAAGCATATTTTGTTTGTTGAATGTTTGTTAGCACCTGCAAATTTTACAATGCCTACCTGCAAAAACACTCTCAATAGCATGTATTTCAGCATCACATTTATCAACCATAAAATAGTTTGGTTCCCAAGAAGGTGCCCAAGTTTTTAAAATGGACAATGCCTCCTCAATGTCCAATTGTCGCTCATTTTGTGTAATAAAGCTGGCCACAACTTGGTAACCAACATTTGTTTTCACACAAAGAAAAAATAAAGGAAGGGCATACTTGGATGTTTTGTAGGTAGCATCAAGTAAACAAATATCTTGCCCGTAACGAATCAATAAATTGAGTTGCCAGGCAAACTGGTGTACAAACAACATAGTTCGTTCTGATTTAATTACTGTTGCTGATTCCCCATTATCAATAACATCAGGTTCCTTGCCAGCAATGTAAGGACGGAAATATATCTTATCATTTGAATCACCACTTTTTTTCCATTCATCAACTAAGTTTTGGACATTGGTTTGATCGATCTTTGCCAACCTGTATTTTGAAAAAGCTCGATAGTAGTGATTTCGCACATCCTTTTTAGTAGGATAAAATCTCCTATTTGAAAGGGTTGGTCCATCTTCATTTTTAAAGAGTTCATGGGCTACATAGTGTTTCAGGCCTCTCAAAATTTCCTCAATACTGTTTACTCCTTCGGTGACTAGTTCATCAATTTTTGTAATTAACCTTTGATCAATAGGTTGTAGAAATCCAGCAGCCTTTATAATTGGAAGGTAGATACTACTTTTTGGTGTTTAATCACACAGCATTTTAAATTTGTACATACTTCCCCTACGACATGACCTGAATGATCAGCATCCATCGGAAAGCGAATGCTGCAAGCCAGTTCCTTCAATAACATTCTATCATTGATTGTTAATAGATCTTTAATTATGGTGCTTATTTTGACCTTGCTAAATTCATCATTTGGGGATGCCTTGAAAATGTGCAGGTTAATTGGAGCAAAGGCCAGTGGGCGCTAGGCATTGTTAATAAATTGTTGGAGAACAGTTCCAATGGAATGCTGTGGCGCATCGGTAGTCCAAGGATTGACATACCGTGTCCATAAGTCGCTGAAAGACTTGTGCCGAATTTGCGAAGAAATTCGACAAGGCAAATGGTGTGATAACCGCCGTTTTCGCAATATCATCCACAGGAACCGCAAACAAGGTCATTTTTGAGAAAACTTGACATCCGGCCAAGCGAGCGGAAAAGTCTTGTATATGGGAAATAGCGTAACGATTAGGCTTGGTAACTGCGGCGGTGATCGCCGCCTGGGCGCCACCCACCGGACGACTTTGGTACCATGTGCAAGGGCGAAAAAAAACAAAAGGTGTCGATCAATCGTGCCTTAATTGATTCGTATTTGTCATCATTGGGCGGATTGCCGGCAGGTTGAGTAGACACTTTGCTGTGTCCTGATCTAAAGCCGAAACGACATAATAGTTAGTGGTTTCTGTCATAATGCAAAAAATAACGTTTTTGCACGCTCGGGGTTACCAAATGAAGAGAGGTGTTTATTTGAGATACGTCAAGATAGAATGAAACAATGGGCGATTAAGCCACGAGAGTGAAAGAAAGAAGGCAATCTGTCCGGTTCGCTATAGGAGCGCAAAGGGAACGGTAAACGTAGTATAAGAGAGGCCGCTACAAAGTGAAAATTATTGTGCCCGCTAGCAGGGCATCGATTTTTTATTGCGTGTCGAACAATTTGAGAAAAATTGTCGTGCGTGTCGAATAGTAGAAACGTTGTAATTGGTAACTAACGCATGAGAACGACCAGGCTTATTTCGATTACAGGATTCTTGTACGTACATCATGTTCAAATAACGACAAAACCATGAAAAGACCTTGCATGTTGCAGTCTGCTATGTCTCTTAAACGAAAAATGGCACTTGTTTCGTACCAATGCTAATTGTTTGGTAACAATGCTCCATGTTTGGAAACAATGGTTAGTTTTAGGTATAACGTTGAAGCAAGTGGTGACAGGTTTTTGCATGGATTTTGTATAAAAAATTTTTTGCGATTGCGTTTATTTAGCCATCTAAACAGACAAATTTATTTTGGTTGGGGATTCCAAACAATGATGCCATCAAGTTTTCCCGTTCAGTTAAATGCTGTTATTTAATAGTGACTCAAAATAGGAGAATCGTTGGCGTCCAATCTTCGAAAAAAAGAAAAACTAGTAAGATCGATGTGAATGTTGCAAGATCGGCGAGACCGATATGTTAGGCTTAATAAAGTTATCATAGTAATTCAATTTATGGACATTTGTAGATAACAATAACAAAAATGTACAATCAGAATTTGGAAGCAACTAGCTGGCGGGTGGCTCGAATAGATGGGTGCGACAAACCATGCACAATTTCAAAAATTTTCCGCTGCCAAGACTTGGGTACAATGGGGCATGGGACGTTTTTAGAGACTGGTCACAGCCGTGCGGTATGCTGGAACTTCCGGATCAAGCTGCGCGGTTGCCAAAGCAGAGTAATCCAAGTCCAAAGGAAATTCAATGGAGGCTCTGGATAGAGCATCTGCGACCTGATTTTGCTTTCCTTTGATGTATCGCACATCGGTAATGAACTCGGAAATGGCGGTCAAGTGACGTTGTTGTCGCGCAGACCAAGGTTGGGAAACTTTTGTGAAGGCAAAAATCAACGGTTTGTGGTCAGTGTAAGTCGCGAAACAGCGACCTTCCAGAAAGTAGCGAAAATCTCTGATGGACAAATGCAAAGCGAGAAGTTCTCGGTCAAATGCACTATACTTTACTTCTGGTGGTCGAAGACGTTTACTGAAAATAGCTAACGGTCGCCAGACACCATCAATGAATTGCTGCAGCACTGCTCCGACCGATGTTTGTGACGCTTGAGGCAGAGGGTGGTGTAAAAGCGTAGTGCGCACGAATGCTGCCTTCGCTTTTTCAAATGCTAAAGTCAGGCGATTGCTCCAGACGAGTTGTGTCGCTTTTGGTATGAACCTGTGGTAGAAATTTATCATACCCGCGAATTCCTGAAGGTCCTTACTGGTTGTGGGACGAGGAAACTGCTGGATTGCTTTTACTTTTTTAACTGTCCAACAATTATCTAAACTGAATATATTTTATAGATTTCTCGAACAGGAGGAATTTTGCCGGCTGCAATCGTAAGATACTTGTTATACATGTTGCGCTTATTAACCAAATCTTTATGATGCCCATTAAAAACATGTAGAAAAGTGTTGGTCTTGTTATTGGGTTCCTAAACTGTGCAAGTTATGTACAAAAATGAATTTTTTAGAAGAAATGCTGTCAATGAACAAGCCAATTCTGTGACCAATAATGTAATTGCCCTGATAGATTTTGAAATTGTGTGTCGCAATGCCATAAGTGTTTGCAAGTGCATTACATCCAGAAATATTGGGAGCCAACTGAGATCGTAAACAAAGTATTGTAACTAAATTAATCACAGTTGAATAAAGTTTTGCCAACCAACACACTTTTTTTAATTTAGTGAAAACAAGATCCCCAAAACATCAGAGTAAGTGGTGTGATATAAAATAAGTTGACAAGTAAAGAATTTTATCTCATTTAATTTTTTACAGATGGGTCCCAGAAGAAATGTAAAAATACTAATCTTTATACCTATATAATTTAGTACGTGCATAAACACTATTTAAATCTGGTTATTGTAAGTCTATGTAGTGTGCTATTTCTAATAACTACTAATCAGTTTTGTTTCAGAGTCAGACAGAGAAAGGAGCAAATGTCAGACAGAGAAAGGAGCAAATGTGAGTGAATATTCTTTCCTATTATTGTAGCGTACTAAGCTATTGGTTTATAAATACTAATCAGTTTTGTTTCTGTTTTCGAGTCAGACAGAGAAAGGTGCAAATGTGAGTGAATATTCTTTCCTATTATTGTAGCGTACTAAGCTATTGGCTTATAAATGCTAATCAGTTTTGTTTCTGTTTTCGAGTCAGACAGAGAAAGGAGTAAATGTGAGTGAATATTCTTTCCTATTATTGTAGCGTAGTATATAAGATTTCCTTTTATTTCTAGAAAGATGCAACAAGACTTGTAAGTATAGAATGTGTATTTCTCAGTATGCACACACTATGAGCAAGCAATACTGTTAAACATTCTAAACTGTGTTAATATTGTAGATAATAAGCCAGGAGTTTCTGCTCAATGTGCAGAAGTATGTCAAATAATTCTGCTGACTAATATTTTCTGTATTTTGTAGGAGGATGATCAGACAACTGTAAGTGCAACAAACATTCTGCGAAGTTTTTGTGTTTTTTATTGGAAAAGTTCTCACATTTTTTTATTGTTTTACAGAAAAAAACATCAATAAATCAGATATGATTTACTTGTGGGTTGTGATTTGCAAGTATTAAACAATATGTTAGTGTTAGTTAGACGATGTTTGTACAGGATTTCCAACCACGGCTAAGGGAGCCATCCTGCATGTGGTCGTTGGGCATTTTTGATAACCCAGAAGCCTCGCCAGTAGCCATATCAAACTGGGTATTTAATGACCATTTTGTTTTCAGGATATCAAACTGGGTATTTGATTTTTTGTTTTTAGGATAACATTACAATAACGTTGATGTTTGGTTCTTGATTATAACGTTATCATAACAACAACAAGGTAGTGTTAAGTAGAGACGAAGAACTGTTGAAAAATTTGGAAGCAACACGGACAATGTGTCATGGAGAGCAATTCCAACATTTCGTTTTGAGTATCATGCCCTATCCATTTAAAGTTTTGACGCTCAAGCCACAGTTTTATATCTTCAACTCGTTTGGCAAGTAGATGGAGAACTTGAATCATGTTTGAGTCTTCATCTTCGTGACCCCTTATTGCTAATCCCTGGCGCCCTAAATGAAGCACGACGTCGAATATGGACTCTTGAACTGCTCTTTTTTGCCTTAATTTTTTCGCTGTTTTTGCATTCACAAGTGCAGATGTTCTTGGTGCTTGCTGGTTAATCAAATGAGCTCCCACACACTCTGTATGGACAAGACTTTTTTCGTGTTTTCGAAGGGCAGCTTTTCCCTCGTAGAAATTGTCAAACCCATCTATCCATACTTTTTGCTGTCCTGTAGTCAGCACATTTTTTTTAAGATGAACAAATGTGGTTATGAACAACGGCCCATTTCCAAACACGACAGTGAGCAAAGCCGTTAAATTCTTCGTATACTAGCCAAGAAAACTCTATTTCCCAGGAAGCTTGATAACGCCTCCCTTTTTTTGGCCGGCCTATTTGTGACAGCGTCACTCGAACTTGAGGCGTTGTTATGTGTCGTGAGTGCTATACTAGGTGCGCAGGGGATGTCGACATTGGCTAATGATGGTGTTGCAATGTCTCCCTTGTCGTTACCTGCATCTTTAGACGACGACTTCTTAGCTTGCACAGGCTCCTGACTTGTCTTGCTAATAACAGATGTTTTTTTGACACTTATGCACGTTTATAAAAGCATACGTGTGTAACGTTTATGCTGTGACGTAATGAGAATGACTTGCAGTTTTGTACCGCCCAGATAAATATCACAGTTCTTGGAACTGCCCAAGGAGAATTGACTGTAATCACATAATGACAGTATCGTAGCTCACGCGACGGCATTCTTACCCTGTTTTGATTGTTTTTAAATCTCTGGTTTCTGTGGCTTTTTCAGTGTAGATTCACCACTTCATTCTACAGTTGGCGTGCCTTTGTGTATCCTACATTTTTGGTGACCCCGTAACTGCAAGTTTCCTGCAAAAATTCGAAGAAAGAAGATTGCAACTATTTCTACCAAGACGAACGAAAATCTTCACCTTGCAAATTAACGAGCAAATCTCTCAAATCTTGCTGAGATTTTCGAGGTTCCTCGCTTTCCATTGTTGGACGTTGCTGCTACCATCTCTCTTGGATTCATCAACCGTTCTTCCCAATTTTCGTCCACGAGTGCTTTCCTGAGGATTCGTCAACTCCAGCTCTGCGCTTTACTCGAACTTAGTGGAGATTGTTTTTCGCGTACGCACGGATTTTATCGTTCCCCATTTACAACGTTGGATATTTTTCGTGATTGTTCATTTCACCCTGCACAATTTCCGTCTCGTTGTTTTGGCCACGGCGGCCGGCGGGCGTTGGCGTGTCGCTGCGGGAAATCGCACTGTCAATTCCACTTTCAAGAACTTTACAGTCGAACCTATGGAATGCTGTTGGACTATACAATTTCGCTGTCAACGCTCATGGATTATTAAAGGCAATGAACTAAATTTTTATCTGCCATTGCAAACATCAAGGATACTTCAAGAAATCTTGGCTACAAACGTCGGAACATTATCGTAAATTACCCGGTAATGTGCATACTACTTTTGTTTCTACTCTTTCATGCAAATGTCTAGCCCCCAGTGGTTATGTAATACTAACCCCCTTATGTTCACTTTCTGTAAAAGGGTTTTTAAACTTTGTTAAGTCTTATTGTCACCGAAACGTTAGTTAATATTATTCCTTGCGTAATTGACGTCTGTTAAATGTGAAATGTTGATTCAACCCTTAACGTGTCTGCATTACAATTGTAAGCACGGGACCTGACGCCTTTATACTAAATGGCGCGAAATTAAGCAAGGTCGCCCAATATGCCTCCCCACTCTTTATATGTCTGAAGCCCCAATAGGAAAAATCCTTGCTCTAGTTTTGTTTTTGATGAAGCACGTAACTGCTGATTGACATATTTTACGCATGGTTTTGTTATTTGGCCATTGTTTTGTGACATGTACTTTGACAAAGCTAAAATATCACTTTTCTTCTTTTTCTCTTTCATATCGTTCTTTTGCCTGTTATGTAAAACACTTTTCGGGGTGAGACTATTGTAACGTTTATGCTGTGAAGTAATGAGAATGACTTGCAGTTTTGTACTGCCCAGGTAAATACCACAGTTCCTGGAACGACCCAGGAGAATTGCTCGTAAGATGCAATTATCGATAAGTGCTCTCACGCGGACGCATAATTCAAGTGCGTATAAGTTCTGTGTTCTTGCGGTCACATTTCATTCCACATCGTGGAATCGCCTACTCTGCACTGGGCTTTGGCCTAGTGTAGTTTCACCATTCTGTTCTACATTTTGGCGTGCTTGTGGGACCAAAAACGTCTGATTTCCACATATCTGTGTTTGTGTCTTGGTGTATTCTGAATAAAACAACTAACCCAAGTTTGGTTTGTCCGGAGTCAGGAAACATTTCAATTGCAGCTGAACACGTAACAAACAAACAAAACAAACACCAATTCTTACACGTGTGTGTACCAAATTATGCGGGAAAATTTGTAATTTTTGCGTAACAATTAGCTCTGTGGGCTCATTGTTCAAGAACAATCGTACGTTGTAAAATAATAAATGATTGCATTAACGTCAGGGTCGTACGAGGTTTACTAGTAGTTTTTTGATCAATTCGCGACGGATTTTGATGCCAAAGATACGCTGGTTGCAAAACATCGACGGACAAGCCGTAAAAAGGGGTTGGGCTTTCTTGACCGGGGTTGCCGTCCCCCCCCAGCACGGGTGGGTTTTACAATCGGGTACGGACAACGCAATATCTTTAGAGGAACAGCTTTCCATTGCAGACTCTTCAAAAAAATTCATACCTTGTAAATTTGCATTGCTGTCAGTACTCTTTACCTTGTCGGGTAAAGCTTTTGTTCTGATGTGCTTGATGGCCGGGTGTTTTTATCTGATTCAGAAGCATTCCAGCGGTTACGTTTGTGACACTGAGTACAATTAAATCATATTATATTCATTTTTGTAAGACACACAAAGTTATTCAATATACGTGTTTGCCTGTTGGATGATTAAAGTCAGTGAATTTTGTTGAGATATACCAATAACCCAACAAAACCACTTGATTTAACTATATCAATCATACAAACACCTAAACTTCTGGGATTGGATACATTGCAAAAATGGGGGGGTGAAACAAAGTTACGTGTGTGACAGCCTGTTAATATACATAGTTCTACTTAAGTAGATGCCCAATAACTGACTGTTAGTAACAAGTAACACCAATTACATGTTGAACTTGTATTTTATTTGTTAAATTTAACAAATTGTTTTTAAATAAAAACGAAAGTTAACATATTTAATGCTACAGAAAACAACAGCAACTTAAACATTATAAAAATACATATGAGAGCCAACTATAAAAATAAAATACCTAAACACAAATAAAACAAAATGTTTTTTTAAAGTTTTTTTTTAGTCAAAAAACATGAAAGATGGAGTAATTGTCTTGAACCTGGCAAAAACTTTAAACAAAATGTAACAAGCCATTAAAAACATGCGAAAAGTATTCGGATACAATAAAAAACCGAAATAATCGTAACAGAATATGAAATTATAAGAATGAAGTTATAAACACACAACAGATTAAAAGTAAAACTATATTTTGTTTGAAAACGAAAACTTCCCTCTGCTTCCTGCTACAGAAGGGGATGAGACTTTTTTAAGAACATTATTGAAGCTATACAAAATTTCATCTTTTACTTCTGGCCACCTATAGCAACTTGGACCACTCATCGAAATCACAGTGCAGACCTTTAAACTATCTAAATATTTTTCTGTAATTTCTCCTGGTTAGTGCTGTCCATCATAAACAACAACAACCCAATCTCCAACTTCATACTGGCACTTAATTGTAAAATTACATTGAACTGAAACTTTCTGAAATTCAACATTTTTCCACATTTTCACAGAGCCCATCTCAGCTTGAATTATGTGCATTTTTGAAATGCCTGGTACTTTTTCCACATTGATAAAGGGGTTTTCGGATCTGATCATATGTTCTATTTCACCTTGTGAAATATAGCATACTTTGGTGGCTGTAACAAGTTTATAAGCTACATTTGCGAAATCTAGAGCATTTTGCACAATAATTCCTGATTCGCGCTTGCTGAATACCTTTCGCCGAACCAATGACTTGCAATTGCCACCAATTCCATCAACCACACCTTTGCCATGTGAAGTGGCAAAATACTTCCATACAAAAGTCTATCAGCTGAAGGCCCATCACTCCACAAAGTATTTCATTTTTAATATCTTCATTTTGTTGTAGCATAACAAAATTTTTGTTCAGGTGGTCGAGGAACACATAGATTGTGTCCTTATCTTTCGATTTTATATTGGAGCAGAACAGAAATTTTTTTTTTTTTGGGTGGGGGATGTAAGTGCAGCTGTAAATAAAGTCACACTCTCTCTCGACCAAAGTGCACTTTGTGGCTCAATCTGAAATTTGCAGTCATATGACCTGGCAAAATCTATTTGTAAAACTCTGCTATGTGGATCTATGAGGTCATTTTTGAAACTTTTTGCTTGAATTCTTTTTGTATTAACATGATTTACCAAATTAGTGAAACTGCATTTTAAATTTTCAAGCACATCCCCAACAAATTTTTCCTCTGTGACAATGTGCAACTTATGTTGTTCTGAATCTGTTTTTTTGCCACTGATTGTAAACTGTGTTTAGTGGTTTCATTGGTCTTAAATGAGAGCACTCACTGCATTCTCCTGTCCAACATTTACTGTCGGGGACTGTGGAGCATAGGACATCATCCCAGAATGACAGTGTATTTAACATTCAAAGTCTGTAACGACAGAAAAAAATTTCATGAAAAGTGCGCTTGCATTGATCTTTTGGGGAGGAATTGAGCAAAAGAAAATTTTTTGGTCGGAGGCTGCAGAAAGTTGAAAATCCCACAGGAACCTCAGGGTTCTCTACGTCATTGCAATAAATGTAGTAGGGCTCTCTTAAAAACATTGTAAAATAAAATCTCCCGTTTTTATCCCACAAAGTTATCAGACTGTGCTAATTTTTCTATTACCGCCCTTTTTTTTTTCTGGGTGAAGACGGCAACATCTTTTAACAGCCTTTCCAAATGACTGTCGGGAATTGTAAGGGTTGTGAGTCGGAGTACTTGTTGATAAAGTAGGCCTACTTTCATTATCCTTCCTTGAATTTCTTCTTTTCTGCTGCCTTTCGCGAGCTTTTTTTTATATTTTTCTTTCTGCTAACTAGACATATTCTGAACTCTCTTTGTTTAATTCCTTTGTTTTCATCTTTTTGAAAATTTGGGTTTACCTGTTTTTGCCGAATTCTGTAGTTTTTTACTTTTTCTGCATGACTCCATTTTATTACAAAATATCTCCATTTATTACAATTTTTTACTTGCCTGTATGACTTTAGTAGTAATAATTCTTCTCTCTCTCTTGCCTTAATTTTAGTTGCTGCTGTATACTGCTTAGACAGACAACATACTGCCAAACACCATTCCTAATTTACTTGAAATTACTATCAGTATTAATTTACAAAGCACTTTATACTTCTTTGTTGTTTTAAAAAAAAAAAAATTTAAAAAAGTTTTGGGTGTTGTGTGTGACATGATACATTCACATTAGCAAATGCCTTAATAAAGAAAGAAAATAAAAAAAACTAAATCATTATCTGTATTTATAGAAACTGTATATGCTACTGTATTACATTGATTCATTTGCTAAGATCTTACTTTAACATGTCTAGAAAAAATGTTATCTTTGTGAAGCCCAAAATAGTTCCCAAATTTACCACTAGGTGGCCGAAAAAAAAAGGCGCTTTGACCACGTTTCTTAATTACAGCACTTCTACTTAACAAAAAACACCAATTGTCTAACATAAAATAACTTTTGGAAATGATGCATTGGTTGACAATTTCATGGAATGCTTCTTCAGAACTTTTCAACCTTTCGGCATTTCTTTTTTATTTCTCTGTATTGTTTCATCCACAGTCTTTTGTATTCCTTTCGTTGCCCATTTAGTTTGTACACTAGCTTAGAATTAGTCGAGATATGCGAATTGCATAGAAATCAGCGCGAGCGTTAATTGAAGAAAGCAATCACCTGCTGTTTAAACACATGTAATAATAATTTTATTTCGAATCGCATTACAAGAGGCAACGTGCAAACTGCTTTTAAGTTGGCATACCGCTATGCACTCGTTGCGTTGGTAACTGGCGCGAAAACACCCCTCAGTTATGTATCCTAAAATTATTGAAATAGGCCTATACAATACTGTTTTTACGTTACAGCTTCTTTTACATTTCTGTTGAGATTTGTAAAAGAAACAGTGAAGTAGGCTATGTATTTTTTTAATGAGTGTGAATGTTTCGACTTTAGGAAAGGCGCCATTTTCGTAACTGCATACGATGTGCACATTCTAAAGGGATGAATCAATCATGGTAATGTTTGCCCAAAAATGTATTTTACGTTTATTGTTATGCCTAAATTGCTGCCAGACATATTGTGTTTTCATTATTCTGTTTTTCTGGCACCATGAAACAAATACTTTTATTCACAATCCTCGAAAAAAAGCCTAGCTTGATAGCAAATTTTGAGAGGCCTGAAACACTATGTAGCCTATAAACTCTTTAAAAATGAAGATGGACCAAAGGATGTGCGAAACCACTACTATCGAGCTTTTGCAAAATACAGGTTGGCAAAGATTGATCAAACCAATGTCCAAAACTTAGTTGATGAATGGAAAAAAATATTTCCGTCCTTACATTGCTGGCAAGGAACCTGATGTTGTTGATAATGGGGAATCAGCAACAGTAATTAAATCAGAACAAACTATGTTGTTTGTACACCGGTTTGCCTGGCAACTCAATTTATTGATTCGTTATGGGCAAGATATTTGTTTACTTGATGCTACCTACAAAACATCTAAGTATGCTCTTCCTTTTTCATTACACAAAATGAGCGACAATTGGACATTGAGGAGGCATTGTCCATTTCAAAAACTTGGGCACCTTTTTGGAAACCAAACTATTTTATGGTTGATAAATGTGATGCTGAAATACATGCAATTGAGAGTTTTTTTGCAGGTGGGCATTGTAAAATTTGCAGGAGCTAACAAACATTCAACAAACAAAATATGCTTCCAGATACACATGTCCTTATTTGTGATTTTCATCGAGAACAGGCATGGTCAGAAAGTCTGACAACAATGTGGGTGAACATAAGGACGAAGTGCTTGCACTAATGAGAAATGTTGCAAGTGCAGAATGTGTAGAAAGCTACGAAAAAGCATTGCAGTTTTTACAGTCCAGCTCACACTGGAAAAATAATGTAAAACTGCAGAAGCACTTTAGTAATATTTGGCTCAAAGAAAAAAAGGTATGTATAGGCAGAGAAATAAAATATGAGGTAAACCATAAATTTATTTTAGCGATGGTTGTGGTTGCATCGAGCCGATCAGTTAAAGGTTCTCATTCGCACAAACAATGGTGCGGAGAACAAGATGCAAATGCGTATTTTGGGCACTCATAGCTCATATTCAAACGTGGTGACTGCACGCACAGTTACTCTAATTGTTCACTTGTAAGTCGTTACAGTCTTAACTCAACAACGAACTATTTCCATGCTATAAGATACAACACTTCCTTAAACCTCCTGACACAAGCAAAGAGTTTCTGTAAACTAGATTGCTGGCTGATTCCAGCGAAATATTTCGAACAAACCAATGCGTGTTTATGACGCAACAATACAATAGTGCTGAATGATCTCCTGTACAGTTTCAGCATAGTGCCAGCGACATGTTTGATTACAAATTTGGAAATGTTCCGAACCGAAGAATTTTTTTTAAATTGCCTCAAATGTAGCCCAGGGCACGTACAACAAGATGCTAATGCGTATTTTGGGCACTCATAAGAGCATATGGAACAACATGTTGGTGCTTATTTTTTTACACCGGTAGCTCGTATCAGGGCTGCCAGATGGTCAAAACACTTGACGGCCAATTTTTTTTTCTCTTACGGCCAAAATTCGGCCAAATCACGTTTTTGATATTTTTTTTCTCTTACGGCCAAAATTCGGCCAAATCACGTTATAAGTTTGATGATTTCCTTTAGAAACGACTATATAGTCGGAAATAAATTCGTAAATTGTATGTTTAAAACACTGTTATCTATGCTTATCAGCGGTTTCAAAACCGGTTATGTTGCTAAAACATTACGATTGCAGCATAATTCTTTGCCAACTCAGTCAAGATTAGTTTATGACGTAACAATTTTTTTGAGACATATTTATGATAACACAATCGTCCACAAATCTATTGATAACCTGAAACCAGCAATGCCTTTTGTGGATTTATATAGTACCAAGTGAAATTCGGCCAAATATCTGCCTCACGGCCAAACGATTTTTTCGCGGCCAGGCCGATTTTCAAACGGCCAAATTTCTGGAATTTGGCCGTGAAGACGGCCAAATGGCAACCCTGGCTCGTATGCCAACGAAATAACTTTCAGTCCGACAGAGGGCCATGTGACATGCAGCGTACGATCAAACGAAACAAGTAAAGGCGAAACAATAATGGACATGGTTTCCAAATTGTAGGCTAATCCCTTTTTTTGAACTTTAGTAACTTTCCGTCACACCATCACAACATGTTTTCAATTTCCACAACTGACAGCTTCCAACGAAACGCAGTCAAGCAGACAATCCTGGTAGATCTGTGACGCAACAATATGCTAAGGCCAATTAATGACAAACTGTATAGCTTTCAGTTTATAAGCCTGGAACCAAAGCAGTGACAAGTTTGAAAACAAGATTAAAATTGTTCCGAACCGAGGAATTTTTTTAGACCCGCCTCAAATGTAGCTGTGTAGCTAAGAGCATGGAACAACATACGCTGCTTTTTTGCACTAATGGCTCGTATACGAAAGAAACCTGAAATCTATTTCCTTTTTAAATGCGGGACATTTCAGTTCTTTGATCAAACCTCAACCTTATATCACATTGTATATACAACGCTTTTCCGTAATCATAAATTTGTTAGAAATTGTACAGTCATGTAGTGTACAGTTCAAGTAGTTTGTAAGCTTTAAATTTAGCATTAATAACTATGCCGGTGTTGGTATAAAGCCACTACACCACGTCAAGGTTCCGGCTATCGTAGTGGTTTTATTTTACAGATAAAACAACATTTAGACACAAACAGTCCTGATGTAAGCAATGAAGTCATCTCTCTGAAAAATAACACAAT
The DNA here is from genome assembly GCF_947561715.1 of Ascidia mentula. Classification (NCBI taxonomy): domain Eukaryota; kingdom Metazoa; phylum Chordata; class Ascidiacea; order Phlebobranchia; family Ascidiidae; genus Ascidia; species Ascidia mentula. The sequence goes on along the minus strand of NC_138568.1, from coordinate 14,040,714 downwards.
TATGTTCATTATTGCATGTAAGACGTTGCCTTGAAACCCAAGTCATTCGAAGCCTTAGCATAAGTCACATTAAACACCTTTACAACGTAATATGTGATAGCTTCAAAGTGCAACACTCCCTTTAAAAACAAATTATCATCCAATTCCTTTTTATTTAACATATCGGCAACCATGCTCTCTTGGACAACTGTATCCTGTTTCAACTCCAATCCGCTATACGATTCCCTAAAGACTTGACATCCAATAAGCCGTTGTCGTACGCGATTTTGACCAAAAAAATGATGTACCAATCGCAATAGGTTTTCAATCACATTTTGTGACAACTTTTCCGAAACGAAATTTCTATTAAAGTTTTGCAAGCGATTTTTGTTTTGGCGGTAGTATATACAAATGCGGAAACAGTCGGTTCTATGTTTCCCAATGTGAAACGATTTGGACAGGGACGCTGTTAGTTGCTTTAAAACAAACTTATACACCTCTTGCGTAGGCAATGCCAACAAGTTAAAATCTGAAACAAACTCATCACTGCCGTCAACCTTGTGTTGAAAAGATATGTTTTTATAAATGATGCGATTACTTTACTTTGCTGCTGATTCATTAAAACGGCGTCGCTTTCTGCGAATAACGGTAACTGGTTGAGGCAGAATGGGTCTGTTTTCAGGTTTTAATTTTTTACAAAAAAAAATACAACTTCCGGTCAATATTTTCTCCTCCGCGCTTTTCAAAGTTACATGTCTTACAATATTATCATTAAACTCAGTTACTCCATATTCCGAAAACTTGTAAGCTACGTAGTGACCGAAATTAACCCCAGTTCCAACATGTACGACAACAGACACGAGCCTAAATGAAACTCCTTGCGAAAAAGACAACGTTTTATCAGGAATTACTCGTTTTTTTCTTTTTATCCCGTCTAAATTCCAGTAAAATCCAATGCAAGTATGTCCGCCGTTTCAGTAAGCTCATTTAATATAGCTTTTTGTGTTTCTAAATTGCAATGCGCACAACGGTCCCGAGCAACGCTGCGAAATTGAGCATCACAATAAGCACTGAGATTGCTTTCGTCGGGGATATCATCGAACAGAGGCAAACTCAATACAGGTTGTTGATTTTCAAATTTCTCCTCGTTGCCACAAGACTTGCAAATGGTGGATGTTTTGTAATTAAACGAAAAATTTAACTCACAAGTTTTTAAAATTGATGTAAAGTCGATAAGCATTACAAACTCGTTGGGATCCTGTTGCTGGCCTAACGTCCAACCAAGGTGCGCACAAACATCTTTAACTAACTGCAAATACAAAGACTTATCTACCTGATTACCCGCGAGGCAACAAACAAATCTAGCAATTCTTACTTTTAAGTCACTTTCAGTACCACCGACAATAGGAACCACATCAAACAAACATCATAACTGCTTGCAACACAGAGTTAAACCAACAATTATCAAAGACATTTGGAAGACCTGACAAGACAAAGTTGTTTTTCTCTATCCACGACTTAACAACATCATTACAACGAAGCGAGTCCTGCACTAATGCATACACAATCCAAACTCGGTATTCTGAGGCGCTAAATTGCTTTACTGGTAAACGCATCATGTTTCTAGTTATCGTTTCCACCGCGTAACAAACACACAAACCACAGCTTATTCGGTCTTCCTGGGTTACTATTGTGTCAAGTTTTACTAAGACATTACAACCAGTAAAAGAGCGCAAAATCGGGACGAAGGATTTACGGATTAAACTCAATAAGTCTGTCTGTGAACCTACAGCGGAGTCATACAGTACAACTTGGTTTCTAGAGCTATCAAACCACAAAATGTCCATTAAACAAAATTGGAACAAAGACGTGTTCACATAATTTATCATTAAAAAATAAACCATCGAATGCCCTGCGACAATTCTTGAACGTTTTTCCACCAAGCACTTCTCTTGCTAAAATACTTAAACCTACCAGGATCAACTAAATTGCAGTTTTTTACAGTCCTTGAAACAAAACAATCGACAACGTTATCCGTTAACCATCCAACTGTGTCATCTGTGTGAGTCTTAGCAACATTCTGTGTCAATGAGCGATATGTTTTACCACGTGGTCTGTCACAAAGCGAACACAAGTCCAACCACGACACGGACTGACGGCAAGGTGTGTCAAGAGCGGTATCAAAAATAGTAGTGGGACTAAACGGAATGTGATGCCAAATGAAATCGGAAAGTTCTTTACATAGGCTAAAATCCATACTTTTTTCTGGACAACAAGAATAAAACATCAATTGCGGCGTCTTGTCATTGTTGTTTCTCGATTTTCGTAGTTAAGGCGCTTAAAACACTTTTCGGATGAATAAAAGCCGGTGTTGTTTCGTTTCCTTTTCTTAAATTTTGATTCAACAACTGGTGTAGGTTTATCCGTTTCTAAAATATTTACTTTCGAAGGTTTGTTCTGTTTTAAACTTATCAAGGAATCAGCAAACTGCTTTTGCAAAATCGATATGGCTTTGTAATATTTGATTACAAAGTCATCAATTCGTGCCATTCTTTTTCCATCCAAAATGTTTGACTTTAAGTCTCCGAAATGTTGTTCAATAATTCCTTGTGTTTTGTTGTTACGTAATATAGTTTGATGCCGACAACTTTTCAATTTTGAACAACCCTTTATATAATTCAAAAAAAATTCAGTTTGTCCCATGGTCGTTTTGCCTTCATGCGCGTGCCTCGACAGATCACCAAGCATTAATTTTGAAGTGCTACAAATTCTAAGATAACCTCTATTACCAAGCACGGGAACACAAAGTAGGGTAGCATTCCTTCATATCGAATGCTTGGTCATCTGTTGATTTAACAAAATTATCCAGTCTACACTTAAATCTCAAATAAAATGGTGATTGGCGTTCTTGCATTTTGTCCAACTCTTTACTTGTGAAAACATAATCTGGAGCGTCGGTTACACTAAAACCATTATCGTCAGTGTCGCGGTTATGATGGTTCTAAACAGTTAACAGTAATATCTGATAAAATTCCATTTGTTCAACTTCAAATAACTGATGAAAAACCATACATGCCTTATTTGTTGCTTTTAGCTTCATACTTTGTTCTGAACTTATCATACCCTGTCCCTGCAGAACAATGTTATAATGCAATAGAATGGATATTAACAGGAACAGCTATAAATGTGAAAAGTGATGCTGCCTTTTCACCCTTCTTTGCATCAATTGATAAAAAATAAAGAACCACTGGTTGTTTGTTTATTATTTGTTGTTTAGTCGAATTCTACTGAAATGATGCAGTAACTAGTTGCTTACCTTTTGTATGGAAACCGCAATCTTGAGTGTATGTACTCTCAAAACTTATATAAACAGTAGTTTTTTTGCCAAACAAAAAAAAACATGACAAATATACACAACAAATCAGTAAAACCAGGGGTTCTAAACCACTTCATAAGCACATACCACAGGGGTTCTAAAATATTGAGCCACCTGAGATTCTAAAATAAATAACTAGCCACAAATTGGTCACAGGCTAAGCCAATAATTTGGCTTAAATGAAGTCATTTTTTTTTGGACCAACTTAAGCCAGGGATTTTGGCTAGTCACTTAGCCAAACAAGGAAAAATGAGCCGCATACTTTAATATACCAGTTTTTGGCTAAAGATTGAGCCAATATTTTTTGCAGTGTAGTGCTTTTTACTTTTTTGTCAAACTCTGTCGTTTTAGATTCAATTTTCTCCACCAAACGGTCACTTAAAATGCGTTCACAAATCAAACTTTGAACAACTTCATCTCTTTGCAAATCATTAGCAAGTGAAAGGCGATTCCTTTGCAGCAACTCTTTGTGCAATTTTTCCATTTTAATAAATCTACACACAAGCTAAAATGCTTGATGCATACTAAATAAAACGGTTAACAACAAAACTAAGAGGCGAGAGCTATGTTACAAAAGTCACATGAAACTATTGTAGCCGATACCAGCTCTCAAACACTCGTTGCTATAGCTCGCCACTTTATTCAACTGCGCCTCGACCGATCTTAATTATCGGCGAGGCACACACCGACATGCATCACCAGACACACGGACACACGTGACCACAAATACAAAATGAAGCACAAAATCGCTACAATGCCCCCCTCCAACTAACATAATTTCGCCCTCGAAATAAAACGTGGTACATTTTACAAACATAGTCACACTACAACACATAGTCACGCAGATACGCCGGTAAACGTCGCACCCGTCCGCGGAGGGACGTTCCACCGTCCTCGAGGGGAGAAATGTCTGTGTCCGATGTAGTATTTTCATCGGAGTCGAAGTGCGATTCCTCCTCCTCAGGTTGTAGCCAGTTATTAGGCATGGTTTCTGCCTCGAATCCCCTTAACTGGTCAGTGTGTATTACCTTTGGTGGATGATCCGAAGACTTCTGGATTTTGTACAAAGTTTTGGACAACTTCCGTATCACCAGGAATGGTCCTGTCCACCCTCTTCCGAGTTTCTGCTTCCCAAGCGGTGGATAGTAATACCACACAAACTGGCCAACGTTAAATTCTTGTGGTACAACTGATTTGTCGTATGTCTTCTTCTGTCTTTCACTGGATCGTTTCAATTCCCTTCTGGTCAACGCGTACGCGTTTCGTATTGCCTGACGCATATCTTCCACATACTGACATCGACATGCTGTATCATGGTGATTCGGAGGAAGTCCCCACATCAGATACAGAGGAACATTTACTTCCCGTCCGAGCATAAGTCTGTTAGGGGTGTATTTGGTGGACTCGTGGACCGATGATCTGTAAGCCATCATTACGAAAGGAAGCTGAATATCCCAATCATTATGGTTACCATTTACATAAGACGAAAGCATTTGCAATAAAGTTCGATTGAATCTTTCTACAAGACCTGCATGATGATTGCGGATGATAAGGGGTCGATCGTGTCTTGTTGATGTCCAACAAGCGGCAAACTTCTGCAAAAAGAATGCTCTCGAAATCACGGCCTTGATCAGAATGCAAGGAAACGGGAATTCCAAACCGAGTAAAAATCTCCTCAACCAGAGTTTCGGCGACCAACTCAGCTCGTTGGTTTGGCAAAGGAAAGCATCCATGTGTTGGCTTCCGTTTAGCACAAGTAACGCACCACCTGCACCAATGTTTTATATCCCCAAGCATTCCCTGCCGTCCGTAAGGTGTGTAACTGGTAAAAAAATGTCCCTCCTTACGCTATGGGGCGCTACTATCAATGGGAATTCACCTTCATCGGTGTACCATATTCGGTAAAGCACTCCGTGGTTAACCTCTAAGTGATCCCACTGAGAATAATACTTCTCACTACCAGTCTCTTCAAGGAAATTTGATAGCGGAGGTTTGTGTTGGCTAAGGCTTTTGAATCGTAACATAGCACAAATTTCAGTATCTTTAATTTGCATCGAGCGTATATCTTCGATACTCCAAGTTTCCAGCCAATTACTGTCTTGGTTCGGACGAGATGAAATCTGCAGAACTTGTCCCTCATGAAAGCTGGCAGCGGAATTGCAATCAACGCATACCTCCCGGCAACAGCGTTGCCTCGACAACCCGTCTGCATTCGTGTGTTTCTTTCCCGGTCTGTGGACGACTTCAAAGTTGTAAGTGTCCAATGTAGTCAACTATCTGGCAAGCATCCCTTCCGGTTCCTTAAAGTGCAAAAGCCACTGCAATGAAGCGTGGTCAGTACGTAGCACAAATCTTCGACCCCACAAGAAATGGCGAAAATGCTTGACAAAGTAAACAATTGCGAGCAACTCTCTATATGTAGCGCAATAGTGTCGTTCGGATTTGTTTAGTGTTCGACTGGCGTAAGCTATGACCCGTTCTTCGCCGTTAACAAGCTGCGACAACACGCCACCTAAACCCGTTCCACTGGCATCTGTGTCCAAAATAAAGGGATCAGTGCGTGTAGGATAACAAGTCCAAGCAAAAGTCACTTTATCCCGCGTAAGAGCAGTTAAGGGATCTGCAATGGTTGCGAAATGCTTTATGAATCTTCGATAGTATGACGCAAAGCCCAAGAACTGACGTACTTCTTTAACTGACGTTGGGGTCTTCCACTCCTTAATCGAGATGGTTTTTGCTGGATCGCAGCTAACGCCACTGTCAGATACAATATGGCCCAAAAACTTAGTGGATTTGGCGAACAATTTGCACTTGCTCGGTTTCAATTTTAATCCCGCCCGTCGTAACCGAACAAACACTTCGCGAAGACGAGCAATTCCCGAATAAAAAGATTCAGCAAAAGAAACAACATCATCGATGTAAACTAGACACGAATCCCACAAGATTCCCCTCAGTATTTCTTCCATTAGGCGCTCAAACGTAGCAGGAGCATTCGTGAGACCAAAACACATGACTTTAAATTGAAACAAACCTTTTCCAGGAACGTTAAAGGCGGTTTTTTCCTTGTCAGTTTCGCTCATCTCCACTTGCCAATACCCGCTAGCGAGGTTCAATGTGCTAAAGTATTTCGCGTTGCCCAAAGTATCCAAAATTTCCTCAATTTTAGGCAAAGGATAGGCGTCTTTGCGAGTAACTTCATTAAGTTTTCGGTAATCCACACAGAAACGGTACGTTCCATCTTTTTTAGGGACAAGAACAACAGGAGAAGCCCAAGGCCCATTGCAGCGCTCAATTACACCTGCTTCGAGCATTTTTTCAATCTCAGCCTCCACAATTTTTCTTTTCTGCCACGTTACTCGACGCGGTCGTTGCCGAATTGTTCTGGCGTTTTCTGTGTCGATTGTTCCAATTATTGACCACAGATACGTTTTCGAAATATAGTTTAAACTCCTGCCAATTCATCCCAGAACCGCCGGAAAAGAACTCAGTCACGTTAATATAAGCTCTTGGAAGACTGTTTTGCTTTGATAACCTCTCTTCTAAGTCCGAAACTCGAGCTTGCAATTCCTCGCATGTTTTGCGGAGAAATCGATTCTCCATTTTTACAGAAAGCATTGCCTTTTCCAAGGCACAAAGTCTCACATCCATATCAGAAAATTCCAGAGGGTCCTGGCGTGCTCGCCAATGTAGCCGATACCAGCTCTCAAACACTCGTTGCTATAGCTCGCCACTTTATTCAACTGCGCCTCGACCGATCTTAATTATCGGCGAGGCACACACCGACATGCATCACCAGACACACGGACACACGTGACTACAAATACAAAATGAAGCACAAAATCGCTACACTATCATTACGTCAAATTAAATACTATATTCGTAGCAAGTAGGCCTACACAAAAACGAAATTATACGTTTATTTTGGCAATTAAAGGTATATTTTTAGTTTTGTAGGTAGCACATCATCAGCAATATTTTTTTTCTAAAACCATTGTTTAAGAGGTACAAAACTACATCAGGCCTAACGTATTATTCGCAGGTTGTATAGGAATATGTATTGTACCAGTACCACTACACCACGATAATGTTTTTTCATGCAACGATCACGTGGTCAAAATGAAAGTTAGTTCTTTCGTCCTTTTGTATTGCGGGGGGCGATGATGATGTATAGATTGCTGTAAGGGGGCGACAGTGCACATAAGTTTAAGAACCACCGCAATAGATCGTACGCATAGACTTCTACGGGTCGCAAATAAACAAAAATACAATATTTACTTGTTCTCTTATTTTAACAAGTATACGCGGCCCACTGAAATGGTTATTGGACCACTCAATAAACCCGTGGGAGTTAGAGCTAACAAAATTAAATCCATTTAGACAAGCGATATACTAGAAAGATTACACTAAATAGCACACACAATCATGGTAACAAAAAATATACAAGGTCTCGCTTGATGATAAAGATCATCCCACTGCGAAGACCATTACACTCGGTGATCTCAGCTATTATATCGATCATGGATTAAAATCTCAGTCAAACTGGATGAATTACATTTTCTGGAAAATAAAAATAAGGCAAAAAATTACGCTTTCAGTTGGGATATAATTATCATTTTTGTTGCTGATGAATAAACAATGAACTGCACCGATTCGGTGAACCAAACTACCCTGGTAAACTGTCGATGGATACCGTATCTATAGTTGTTGGTTGCTCATTTTAGGTGATTTCTCTATGTTCTATCGACTGAAGTTTATAAGCAAACTTAATTGAAGCCGCACGCAAACTCACAGGAAGCGTGGTTTGTTGGATCTCACCTCGATTTGTCAAATGCGATGCTACTGTAAAGTTGCATTGTCATCATTTACGCCCGAAGTCCAACCTCTGTTTCCGTTTCATAAGGATTTGCTATAAATTAAACCTGAAGCATGATCGACTGTCCAGCTGTGTGTTTCTTGTAATATGCCATTAACTTATACGTTTTCATTGAAATTTGGCTATTTCGCTTACGTATGTGCACAACTGCACTTTGTCGTTCAATGTAAAGTTTATCAGCCTGAAAGAGGTCGTGGGAGAAAAAATGGAAATCTTTGGCTTATTTAACTCATGGAAACGTAATAACTGTGGTGATGATGTCGTCATGAAAAAATATATTTCGCAACAAGGTTATTTGAGATTATTTTGCGTTATTATGATTTCCATATTAACATACAAACATACACGCTTTTTCATGATTTTTACTGTTTTGTATATCAACAAACCGTATAGCCTTATTAATATAAATGTTTTTCGCGTTGTTTGAGGTTAAAAGATTTTGAAGTGCATTTGAAACGGTCATGGCAACTTTGCGTAAAACTAAAGGTACTTTTAACAATAAACATATTTCCAAAGTATGTCGGTTCCACGTCAACTAAAAAATGTAGAAAACTGTACGAAAAGTAGCAACGACCAAAAATCGTAAACCTTTTTCGATGTAACGAATTTGACGCCACACAAGGCGCTTGCGTCAAAAAATGCATTGTTTACATATGAGAAGGCGCCTTGTATTGCAGATATCGAATAGTTTCGAACACAGGAGAATCCAAAAATTATGTTACCTCAAAGGTCAGAAACACTACAACACTACTCTGCACTTTGATGAGACGGGGATGGTGCGTTCATTTGCTCAGTGACATTACATGACGTAAATTCTGTTTAGAACCTCTTGTCAAGTAAATAACTGTTTCGAACCTCTTGTCAATTGAACCTCCATGGGCATGGCTTCGAGTACAAAGCTTCTAAGAATAAGCGATGGCTATATTAACGCAGTACATTTAATGACGCTAAACGTGTTCATTTGTGGGTTGCAGCTCTCGACCAAACCGCAAATATACGGGGAGGCGGCGCTTTCCTTGTGTAGATTGATAGTTTCTATCCGAAATCCAATATCGTCTTGACGTTTGGCTGTTCCAAATTAGTTGCATTGAATTCGGTGACTGATGGTGGTTATCGTCTTGGTTTTGCTGTCACGGTGATTTTTTTTCTGTGTACAAAAGAAATCAGCCGTAAAATGCTCGAAACAATTTAAAATATCAAGCGTTTATAGAAATTGCGTGCTGCATGACAAATTAAAAAGGTTATTAAAAACTAAAGTGAACCACAAATTCCATCGCATTGGAGCGTGCGCAACCAATACTTACATTTTCTCTTGGGCCGTCAAAAAGTATGGGCAACGACCCGCATGCGACTTAATATGCTAATAAGGGCTCAGCTGGATGGCCGTCAAAAAGTAAATTGGCTCATCTCGTGTAAGAAATAATCAGTGCTCATTCTGGTACGTGTATGAATAAAGAGCTGGCCTGGTAATATGCAACAACAAAAGTTGTATAGGTATAACCAATTATCCTCGAAGCCAATTTTGGAATAATGCCAAGTTTTAAGAAACGTCACACTTGATACTTCCAAACTGGAGGTGATCTTCCTAAAAATAATGGACTTACAAGAGTTAGGCGTCCCCTCGTAAAATTTAAGCTACAAGAAAATGTCAAAAGTAGACGAGGACTAAGTTTGTGGCACTATTAGTAGTAAAAAAATATGTTTTCGGATTAGACAGCAACAAAGACCATAAAACGTAAAAAGTGGTAATTTAGTTTAAAATAAATTCATGTCACAAAAAAATAGGTCAAAACTTAAAAATCATACGTGAGTTCGGTTAATCATCAGTTTCATGCTTCAACCAACCATAACAACCCTAGCTAAAATAGTGCAAGGATTTCTTCTAAAGGGACGTCAGTCGTGCTTGACTAAATGCCATACGCATAAAAGTCATGTCGTGAAGACCAGGGAAGGTCTAAGGTATTCCGACATAATGACTGGAAATTGTATCTGTGTGACCTTGCTACACGAAAGGCGTCAGGTCCCTTAACTGTGCCACGCCTCTGCTGTGCATATATGGAGGACTTTCTAAGCAGACAAAATGTTTAGGCTAGGTTCCACAATTACCATTAAGTAACGTCAAACACGTATGCAAATATAAAAGTATCGTTTTAGTTACATGAGTTAAAACTAAAGTTGTGTGAAGAATTAAGTAGGGAAACATGCGTGTTGCTACAGTACCTCTTAGTGTTGGTCTGTCAATTTTATGAGCAAGTTGTTTGCAATCCTAAAACACGCAGATCTAATAGAACTGACAAACATGAATATACAAATATTTAATACCTTTAATAATAATCTACGTAAAGCTTCCTCATTTCCAGCTGCTATAATTTCACGTGAATCCACCAAATTTGATTGTGGAGGTTCAAGTATTACCAAAATAAGATTAGTTTTGTTGGCCTCTCTTCTCAACTGTGTCAATTCTGCTTGTATTGTTCGTAGCAAATACAAAACATTCGCGTCCTCTGCACTTTTCCTCCATTCGGGTGGTGGAGATTGTGGTACAATGAAAGTACCAAAAATGGTGTCCAAATAAAAACATTCCTTCATGGTTATACCAAAATACCTTACTTCAGTGTTTTTTTTGTGTTCCTGCTTCGTCTTCCTCTCCTGTTGAACACTGACATATTTCAGTGTATGTTATGCCTTCTTCAAACATCTTTGGTAAGCATCTAAAATTTGAAATATTTATGTATTAACGGGGGCATGCTTCATATTGGCCACCCTGCTTCGTCTTCTTCTCCTGTTTATCATGGGTTCCCAACCCATTTTTCCCAAATTTACCCCCTAACAGACATTGAAAACTAACTTAATAATCTGTTCTTGTGGCATATATAAAAAACGAAACTTTATTTCGACGTTTCCTCCCTGAGGAAGCCTTGTTGTATAACAGGCGAAACGTCGGAATAAAGTTACGTTTTTTGTTGCCGTCAAAACAGTGTCTGCATACATTCGCAAGTTTAGCTAATGAGCTATTCTACTTCGATGCAAATGAAATGTCGCTTGACCCTCATTAGTTTCGCACCTGCTAATTTCTGGAGTATTGCTCTTTTGCGTAACAAAAACAGTTTTTGCAAACTCGCGATCCCTCTGGAAAATCAGCGTGAAATCGATCGATGTCTATTGCTGCAGCGATCTCCAACCATGCGGGAAAGTGGCAATGCACCGTTCCTCTCTTCTGGAATTCAAAACAGTAGAACGTTTGCCAGCAAGTGTTTTTTTCATGTATGTTTGTTCTTCCCTGTTACATAACCGCGTAGCAATTCTGACATTCATTGGTTTATTTGCCCAAAGTATTTCAGCAATAAAAAGATGGGGAATGCGAGAGTATGGGCAGGGGGACGCTGGATTAACCTTCGGGTTTTCGGTGCCAAGCGTCACCCTTGGTCTAATTACTTAACAACACAACATGAAAAATGAAAACATAAAGACGAACACGAAAATTCTGCAAAAGAGAACAATGAAAATAAGGAAATGACATGTGCGAAATGCAACGTTTCCACAGTAGCCAGGGTTGTGGCATCTTTTTCTGTTTTATTTATTCTATGTTGTAACCAAAACGCTCTGGGAAATGTCCATTCGCATGGAGAAATGGTCATAAAAATGCTAGGCAAGCCAAATTATTTTACTGCAACGACAATGCATGCTGTCATTCGCAAAAAGTGTCCGAGAAAACCGAGTGCTGTAGTGGGGCTGCAGTTATCGAGTGCTGTACTGGGGCTGCAGTTGAACGATCATACTGGAAACGCAAAACATCAAAGACGTCGAGTAATCGCAAACATTGCACAAAAGTTTGTACATATATGCTCGTTTGCTGCTTTCATGCGATTCCCCACCGTCTATTGCTGATTCACAATAGGACTTGAATGGATACAAAATTGGCCAAATCTCAGTTTCCAAACAAGGAATGTACAAAAGTAAAAGAAATTGCCAATTACCACTTCTTAAAAATAAATCGAATTCGCAATTGCGCGGAAATTAATTGACGTTGCCTCACAAATTTCCCATAAGCACTCCTTTCATCGCTGACAAGAAAATTTTACACCATCATCTGCTTCTCCCGTCTCTCAACGTTTTCAATGCCACGGGTTCTTAAAAAAAATGAATGCAACCCCACAAAGAGCAAAAAAAAAATTGCACCATCATCAATGACCCAAATTGTTGAATGTCACTTCACAACAGTCCTGGCTTGTTCCTGATTTGAGGTATACGTTAATTATGGTGTACTTTTCGTTCTTTTGATTTGCCTGTACTTCAAAGCTGATTTTATTGACGTGGTTTTCTACTATTATTTCCTGTTTTGTTTCGTTTTGCGGTACGTTTTTGGTTATAATCGCTGTTCCCGCGTGAATACGTTTCCCTATCTTTTGGTCCGCGATGGCGTTATGATTAATACTCAATTTTTGTTTGTTTGCCCATTGTTCTAATTTGCTGAAGTTATATCGGTGTGTTTCCTGCACTTGTATGACTACCGCGTTTTTGTTTTGTGTGATTTTTTTTCTATGTTGTCGACGTTTCTTTCAAGCCCGTTTATATTTATAGATATGATCGTCAAAATGTCCGGAGTCATATTGGGTGGGGTTTAATCAAAAGGAAAGGAAAAAAGGAGGGTGTGAGGTTCTCTTATTTTTTTACTTTTTCTTGTTCTTTTTTCTTCTCCTTTGAGAGCTTGAGTTGGATGTCAGAGATGTGTTTTTTCGTTTCTTTTCTTCTTGTCTGTTGTCGATTGTAAGTGCTTCCCTGTCTGCAACTGTTTGCTTGCGGAAAGGAGATCGCATGGGTGTTCCTGTTGTTTGTCTCTGTGAATTTAGTGGTTTGTAGGTTGTGTGCGTTTTTCGGCGTACCGTAGGAAGATTTATCCGAGTCGGATTCCGTCATTATTTTCAGCTCATCTGAGCTGGAGTGGGAAAAACGTTCTTCTTCTCCTTCATCTTTTTCTTCCTCTTCTTGAATAGGGAGTTGTTGGACTAGGTTTAGTCTTCTTTTTTTGTTTTCGTGTGCTTCAATCCTGTTTAGGATTGGCGATAGATCTTGTGTTGTTGTAGTAATGCCCTTTCCAATAGGGGTAGATTTCGTTGGCAGGTTTGGGAAATTTTTGTCAAACGAGAGCTTTTTTTCAATTGACATTTGTTGAATCCCTGATAAATCGGGGCACCATTTTCCCCTGTGTCTGGATTTCCCGCACGTGTTACAACGATTTCTCTTTGGACAGTTATTGGTCCAGTGCCCTCTTTGATTGCAGTTTATGCATGCAGGACCGAAGCCTTCTCCTGGCTTCGCTACTTGAATATTGTGGCCAAAGATTTTTGTGATGCAAGTGATGTTCTGATCTTTGTAATCTTCAAGGAACAGGTGCACGTATCCATTGCACAGTTGTTTGTGTTTTTTTTTGTATTTTAAGAAGTGGTGGCCCACGTAAGTTCCCCAGTTTAGGTCGTTAACTGCTTTTTGTAGGTGCATCTTCGTCATTTCTAGTGGTACCGGGTATAGTGTTAACTGAGTCCTTGGTTTTTGGGGTTCTTCTGCTAATTATTTGTTCGTGAGCTACGTCGAAAGGTGTCGGTTCTTTTAGATCATTTAGGATTTTGTCTCTTGCTCCCACCGCGAATTCTAGGTCCGAGTACGTTATTTTGAAGGTGGAGTTTGTTCTATTAATTGATAGAAAAGTAAGGTCTTGTTTGTTTTTTTTTTTTTTATTTATTAGGGCATTTAAAAGATGCCCGGTGCGTAACAAAAAGTGTGTCAAAAAACATAGGAAACTAGCGCTAATAAAGGATAGGTCTCTTACAATATTTACAGTGGATAACTCGAGAAAAACCAACAAAGGAATGTCAAAAACAGAGGAAGCTAGCGCAAAAAAAAGGAGGTAACACATGTAAAATTTATATAACTCAAGAAGCTAGCGCAAAAAAAGATGGAGCAAAGCACAAACATAACTAGATAATTTAGAAGAGAACGCATATTAAAGAGGGAGAATTACGCAGGATTTTTTAAATTATGTGAAGTGAGCGCATACAAAAGGGGGAGAATTACACTACATAATATTTTATTAGGCACTTGCTTACAAGGATAAAATTTCTGTGGGGTCTTTTTATTTGTTATTTTTTAAAAAATTTACGGTCTGAGACAAGGCTGCCTCAAGGATGGGGTCTGGTCTGTTCCGTATTAAACGAAGTTTCAAGTAAAGCGATTGGGAGAAGGATCGTGTCAATTTATTGGGGAGGTCTGTTTCGGGGATGAGGTTTTTCTTTACTTTATTACGGGTTTTCCATATTGTGTGGGAAAGTGAGGTATTTAAAATAATAATGAGGGCTTGATTTTCTTGGGTGTTGTTAAGTAACTTAGGGAACAACAAATGGTTGGGTTGATCAAAATAATGTTGGTTCGAAGGTGAAAGTGCTCTTAAAATGGAAATAACCAAGGTGCGGAGTGCTTGAATTTTCGTGCAGTTAAAAAATAAATGTTCAGTAGTTTCGTAACTTAAGGAACAGACGGTACATAAAGAGTCATTGTCCAAAAGAAAGGGTAAATAATGACATTTCAGGGGTAAAACTTATAAAGTAACTCGATAGTTGAATGTTTTTAAATAATTGGGCAAGGAACTAAAATGAACTAAGGACCAGTCAGTAAAATAAGAAGTTTCGGGTGGAGGGTTTGACAAACGTAAATATGAAGGCTTCAACTTAGGAGAAAGTAATTCCGTTTCTGTGGGGTTTAGATTTTTGACTAACAAAAGGAGGTGTTGATAAAACGGAGAAGGTGTTGTTAAGTGGGGCAAATTATTACGTAATCTAAAATTAAAAATTGTAGAAAGTTGAAGACCAATATTATATTCTGTAAATGAAAGGGATGGGGTTGTGGGTGTGTCTAGTGTCCTGTGTTTATAATAATCTTTGATAGGAAAGAGATAAAATAAGTCAGCATAGAGTGGTATGTTGGCGACGCCGTAACCGCCGTGGTCAAAAGACGCCGCCAGGGTTTTTACGGGAAGGGTGGGGTTCTGGTGGCCTGCAACAAAGCTTGCCACAATGCCATCGATCGTTTCCCGCTGCCGGCGGGGGAGAGGGTATGTTTTAGCTAAATAAGAGATTCGGGGTAGGAGTAGCGTTTTTGTAAGAATGCTTTTCGAGTTGTAGGTGAGAAAGGGGTTGCTTATGGTGGAGGTGTAAGAACGTAGAGAAGATATAGTTTTGCGCCATGCCGCGGTAATAGCGTTGGGATGTCCGATTGGTATATTTAAAGGGCTTATGGCCTGCTGATTCCATGTTATATTATACTGGGTCATGTTGCAAGGGGGTTTGATGATGGCAATCGCCTGGGTTTTAATGGGGTTTATGGTTAGTCCAGAAATTACCGAAAATTGTTTAACCAGGTTGAGGGAAAGAATGAGGGAGTCGCGGCCGGTCACCACAAGGGTGACATCGTCCGCGTAGGCGATTGCTATGGGTGTGTTGCGGCAAGGCGCGGGAATGGACCTAATTGAGGGGTGGTTCTGTATGGCAGCGAGTAACGGATCGACGGCAATCAGGAAGAGGTTCAGGCTAAGGGGGTCACCTTGCTTGACACCTCTCCTGATCGGGAAACCCGTTGAGGAGGGCTTGAGAGGTGGCTGTAGAATGAAGAGCAGAAAGGTAATTAGTGAAGACGGGGGGAAAATTCTTGATTCGGAGTTGAAGGTGGAGCCAATCAAAGGAGATAGAATCAAAAGCTTTCTGAAAGTCGAGAGAAACGAAGAAAGAGTCCGAATTACGTGTATGTGCTTGGTGGAAGAGGTCTCGAAGAAGTGTTGTAGCATGTGCGGGGGTATATCCGGGTTGGGCAAACTGATTGGGGGAAATTAAATTCGAAACAAAAGGTTTAATTCGTAAATTAAGAGTTTTAGAAAGGATTTTGTAGTCTAAATTAAGTAAAGATATAGGTCTATAATTGCTTAAAAGAGAAGGGTCCAATTTTTTAAAAAGAAGTGTAATGTGTCCGAGGGTAAACTGAGAAGGGGCGTACGCATTAAAAAAGGAATAATTCAAAGCAGAGGTAAGGTCGGTCCCGACCAGGTCCCAGAAGAGTTTATAAAACTCAGCACTGAGACCGTCGGGACCGGGGGTTTTGCCAAATGGAAAAAAAATGGATTTTTTAATTTCAGGTCGTGAAAAAGGAAGAGATAAACCAGGTAAAAAAGTATCAGGGATTAACTTAGGAGGTTGTTTAACGAAAATATTGTCAGGGGTTGGTAACTCAGGATGTCTATTAGAATACAACAACTGAAAGAAATTAAAAGTATGAGAAAGAAGTTCTTTGGGTGTTGTTAACGGAAGTCCATAGGGGTCTTGTAACTCAAAAATTGGGGGATTGTACTTAAAAGGAAGAAGTTTCAAATAAAGGGCTTTGTCTACTAAGTTTTTGTAATTGGGGTCCGAAGTAAGGGATTTTAATAAAGAAGAGCGGGCATTGTCTAAATGAAAATCAGAAAGTTTATTTTAACAGAACGGAATAACTTAAAATTTTCGTCGGTGGATGAAGAGATAAGGGTGTTTCTTAAATTATTAAGGGATTGATAGAGGGTGCTAACATAATTCCGGGATTCTTTAACTAAACGTTTTGAATGTAAAATAATAAGGGATTTAATTTTAAGTTTCAAAGCTAACCAAAAATACAAGGGGTTGTCATACATAGGGGCGAGTGTGGACCAAATGGGAACGGTTTAACTCATAAACAAAAAGGGGGTCAGAAAAGGTATTGACATTATTTTTCCATGGGCCTCTGCCCCTTGGGGGGGCAGAGACCAAATTAAGAGTGAGTGTAACTAAATCATGATCAGTAAAGGGGGATGGTAAAAAAGAATGTTCTTTAGGAGTTAACTCAGGAGAAACATAAATCCGGTCTAATCGTGATTGAAAGAAAGGGCCGTGCCAAGAAAACTGAACTAAATCAGGGTAAAGTAATCTAAAAGAATCTTGCAACTTAAAAAGGTTAATAAGTTGTGCAAGATTTGTGCTTGGTGCATGTGCTCTAATGGGGGGGAACTTATCTAACAAATGATTTTGAACAAAATTAAAGTCACCACAAAAAATAATTGGATATGGAGATGAAACATAAGGATAAAGTAAATCAAAAAATAAATTATTTGCTACCGGGTTTCCTGAGGGGGCATAGATATTTACCGGCCGCAATAACGCGACCGGCAGGATCAGAAATAGATTTTAGAATTTTGAGATTTGGAGAGTTGAGAAGAACTGCGACACCCCCTTTGGCATAGCCTTTGTAGGGTGCCGAGTTTAAGAGGGCAGGGCCGGAAGTCCATTCGGACTTCCATTGGGACTCGGTCTGGGGGGTAGAGTGAGTCTCCTGTAGGAGGTAGATGTCAAAAGATAAAGAGCAAAGTTGGCGGAACAAGGCCTGCCTTTTGGTAGCCAGGCCAATGCCGTTTACATTTAGCGTGCAGATTTTTAAATAGGATTCCATTACAAATAGTTATTTTAAGCGTGAAAATATACAAGATTGAACACAAACAAACAAGACAAACACACATATTGAAATTCGGTGATTTAGCCATTGAAAGAAAAGTTATTTTAAATTGTCGTCTGGGTAAAATCATTAGGGAGTTTGACCCCACAGATACATGTTAATTTTTCATTAGTTTTAAGTTGATAGTTTTTGTCGCAGATGCACTTTAACAACAGGGCCTCACAGCCCGTGCATCTTGACCTAGATAGGTAGTTGGCTTCGACGGGCTGATGTGAGGTCGGCCCCGATCAGGTCCCAGAACAGTTTGTAAAACTCTGAACTGAGACCGTCGGGGCCGGGGGTTTTAACTTAGGGAAAAAGAAAAACTGATTTTTTAATTTCTGAAACTGAAAAAGGGGGTAGATAAATTTTCTAAGAAAGAATCAGGAATAAACTTAGGAGGTTTAAGAAAAATGTTCGAGGGGGTTGGTAACTCAAGATTTTGATTAGAATATAACAACTTAAAAAAATCATAAGTATGTGAAAGCATTTCTTTGGGGGTAGTTACAGGAAGGCCAAAAGAATCTTTTAACTCAAAAATAGGGGGATTAAATTTTAAAGGAAGAAGTTTTGCGTAAAGGGCTTTGTCAATAATGGGTTTAAAATTAGGGTCAGAAGATAAGGATTTAAGTAAATTAGAACGGGAAGCTTCCAAATGAAAATTAAGTAAGGATTTAACGGAATAAAAGGAATTAAAATGTTCTTTCAACGGAGAAAAGTTAAGAGTAGTTCTGATGGTATCAAGGGATTGTTGGAGGGAAGAAACATAATCACGTGATTCTTTAACTAAACGTTTCGAATGGGAAATTATAAGGGATTTAATTTTAACTTCAAGGGATAACCAAAAATCAAGGGGGTTGTTAAACATAGGAGCTAGTGAAGACCAAATAACATAATGACGGTTTAAATCATAAACAAAAAAGGGGTCGTAAAAGGTTTTGACATTATTTTTCCATGGGCCTCTGCCCCTTGGTGGAGCAGAGACCAAATTAAGAGTAAGAATAACAAAATCATGATCGGAATAGGGGCAGGTAATAAAAGAATGTTTTTTAGGCGTTAAATTGGGAGTAACATAAATGCGATCCAAACGGGATTGAAAATTAAAGGAACGACGGGAAAATTGAACTAAATCGGGGTGGAGTAGACGAAAAGAGTCTTGTAACCTAAAAAGGTTAGTTAATTGTGCTAGATTTGTGCTGGGGGGAGAGGTTTTGATAGGGGGAAATTTATCTAAGGAAGGGTTTTCAACACAATTAAAATCTCCAGCCAAAATTATAGGGTGCGGTGATGTAACATAGGAATACAGTGAATTAAAAAATAAATTATTACTAACCGGGTTTCCAGAGGGGGCGTAGATGTTGACAATATGGAGGGTGTGGGTGCGGGTTGAGATGTCGACCGCGATAATACGGCCGGCAGAGTCAGAAACAGATTTTAGAATTTGGAGGTTCGGAGAATTGAGAAGAACTGCGACACCCCCTTTGGCGTAGCCATCGTAGGGTGTCGAGTTTAAGAGGGCAGGGCCGGAAGTCCATTCGGACTTCCAGAGGGATTCGGTTTGGGGTGAAGAGTGAGTCTCCTGGAGGAGATAGATGTCAAAAGCTCAAGAGGAAAGATGGCGGAACAAGGCCTGCTTTTTGGTGGCCAGGCCTATGCCATTTACGTTTAGAGTGCAAATTTTTACGTGTGACGTCATTATGTTTA
Organism: Ascidia mentula; assembly: GCF_947561715.1. Lineage (NCBI taxonomy): Eukaryota > Metazoa > Chordata > Ascidiacea > Phlebobranchia > Ascidiidae > Ascidia > Ascidia mentula. The sequence goes on along the minus strand of NC_138568.1, from coordinate 14,021,242 downwards.
AGTAATTTTACAAGAGATACAGACACAAATAAATAAGACACAACAATAAATTCCAACAAGTCCATTATTATTATTAAAACATTCATTATTTTGCCTAGTTAAAATTAAAATTAAATTGTGGTTTGGTTAAAATCAATTGGTATTCGGACCCCACAGTTACATGTTATTTTTTCTTTTGGTTTTAAACGGTAAAATTCCTTACATATACATTGAACGCATAATGCGTCACAGCCGGGTCATCTTAGTTTGGTCCCGTAATTTACAGCAGGGCTCCAAAAACCGCATTCACATTTTATGTGTCGTTTCTCGCAGGAGCAAGAAAAGTCACTGACCTCACTTGGGATCCTTGTTCTGCAGCACTTGGTATAATTGTTGCTTCTCCTCCTCCTTTTTCTTGGTTGCGGGGTGCTTGTTTTAATTCCAAGTGTAAGGAGCCCGATATTGGCTGCTGGTGAGAGGGAGTCGGATGGAACTCCAGGTGATGAGGTGGTGGTAGTTGTGATGGAGGTGGAGGTGGTGTCATTGTCGGAGGCGGTACTTTCGTCATCTTCTTCATCGATCTTCTTGCTGTTGGGGATGATGGTCTTCAGGTTGCAGGTTCTCTGACTGGTGGTGTTGTTGTTGTTGCCGTTGTTCTTCGGGTTGTTGTTGCTCTTCAGGAAGGGGGTGTTGGTGGTTTTGTTGCTGCCGCTCTTTTTTCTTCAGGAGTTGTGAACATGTTTCCTTCTCATGCCCTGCCTCGTGGCAATAGTTGCAGTGGGCAGCCTGGGTTGCATGATAGAAGTTTAGCTTTTTTTGAGTCTAGCCATACCTCTCGTGGAATTGGGTGCTGTTTCAATACAGAGGCCTTCAATAGAAACGCTCTTTTCCCTTGCTCTTTTCTTCAATTGTCAAGCATCTGCCAATTTTTGGTCACCGGTGCGAAGTTCTTGAAAAATGTAATGATTCTGCGTTGCGTCATCCATGGTGGCACGTAGGAGACAACAACCCTTTCGATGTCTTCGGTCTGCATACACCGCTTTCCCAGTGTTGTTTAGGGAGGCAGCAAATTCCTTTGCACAAGTAGAGTTATTGGTATAGAAGGTTACCTTTCCTTTGAGCCAATCCATGGGAAACTTCATGGCGTCCAAAAGCTCATAGATTTCGCTTCTCTTTAGTCCAGGGTTGAATCTGGTTTCAACCTCACCCGTCCGGTCGATGGTATAAGGGGGACCGCCGCCGGCACCGCCTACCGTTTGTTGTACTGCCGCAGGTGGTGCCGACGACGTCGATGCTACTGCTGCATAGCTGCGGGGTTGAATACTTTGGGCCTCGGTCATGGCAAAATTCTCTAGCCCTAACAAGGGCCGCCGATCGACAAGGGGTCTTCCGAAGTCTCTTCAGGTGCCCTTTACTGAAGAAATCTTCAAGAAATATCTTCATACACTGTTTCTTCGTTCACTGCCAATTCTTCTCTTTTCTTTCTTCGAGACACGGTCTCGTCGGTACTTCTTCAGTAAGCGATTGATGAGGTTTTGATAGGGGGAAATTTATCTAAGGAAGGGTTTTCAACACAATTAAAATCTCCAGCCAAAATTATAGGCTGCGGTGATGTAACATAGGAATACAGTGAATTAAAAAGTAAATTATTACTAACCGGGTTTCCAGAGGGGGCGTAGATGTTGACAATATGGAGGGTGTGGGTGCGGGTTAAGATGTCGACCGCGATAATACGGCCGGCAGAGTCAGAAACAGATTTTAGAATTTGGAGGTTCGGAGAATTGAGAAGAACTGCGACACCCCCTTTGGCGTAGCCTTCGTAGGGTGCCGAGTTTAAGAGGGCAGGGCCGGAAGTCCATTCGGACTTCCAGAGGGATTCGGTTTGGGGTGAAGAGTGAGTCTCCTGGAGGAGATAGATGTCAAAAGCTAAAGAGGAAAGATGGCGGAACAAGGCCTGCCTTTTGGTGGCCAGGCCCATGCCATTTACGTTTAAGGTGCAAATTTTCAAAAATGACGTCATTATGTATGGTTAATTTAGTAAAAGGTGTAAACCATAGGCGCCTAGTTTTCATTTTTCCAGAGGGGGCGGCTATGTTATGACGTCATAATTTGTTACTATGACGTCATCAAGGATCGAAAAACTGTGTTTGAATTTCAATGCATGAGGCGTATTAGCCAAAAGGGTCTACGACACAACCAATACGTACTTGTTGGCATATCATACTGGAGACTGACATTGCAACAACCGATGTCAGCTAAACAAGCGAAACTAGGTCAACATATTTTGTGTTCGTTGCGTAAGAAACACATTGTTTTTACGTCTTTTTTCTTCGAACGTTAGAAATGCGACGAGTTACAAGGTGCGGACAGACGCGCGTAATAGCCACTTGTTTTTTTTTAAAAAAAAACTGGGGGGCGCCGCCCCCCCCTGCCCCCCCGGACTAGGCGCCTATGGTGTAAACACAAATAAACAAAACATACTAACAATTCCATTATTATCAAGGTTTCCATCATACGTGTGCAATTATTGAAGGGTTATTAAATTGTAGTCTGGTTAAAGTCATTCGGAAGGCGGACCCCACAGTTACAAGTAAATGTTGAATACGGTACAGTTTATTGCATAAACATTTTGTTCTTAGTACTTTGTGTTGGCCCCGTAACTGCTTTCGAGCGCCCAGCGTTTACACTCGCACCTAATGTGTGTCTTTTAGCATATACATTCGTACAGACTAACTCACTGGGTATCGCTCTCGACAGCATCTGGTGTAGTTGTTAATCCTTCGTTCCTTTCGCTTTGGAGCCTTGGGCGTGCTGGTTGAGGTAATTTGAGGTGGTTGCCCATCCGGAACGGTGTTGTTGGTGGAGAGCGAGTCCGATAGGACTCCTCCCGTTGATGTTGTTGACGTTGTGTTATTGGTGGTATCGGTTGTGTCGGGCGTGTCGGGCTCGACCTGCTGATCTTCTTCTTCCTCCTCCTCTGCCACTTCCATCTTATCTTTATCCTCTTTTTCTTCGACGATTTTTTCGATCTCCGGTTGCTCTTGCTGCTCTTCAGGTTGGCGTTGGGTTGGCTGCTGTTTGCGCTGCAGCAGCTGTGGGCAGTCTTCTTTTTCATGCCCACGCTCCTTGCAGTAATTGCAGTGGGCTGGTTGGCTTGGGTAGAAAACAGAAAGTTTTACATTGTCGACCCATACCTCTCAAGGGATTGGATTTTCCTGGAGTGTTGAAGTCTTCATCATGAAAGCTCGTTTGTCCTGCGTCTTTTCTACGTTTGTCCAGCATATTCCAGTTCTTGGTGACTGGTGCATGTTTTTTCAGGTGATGGAGGAGTGTCTGCTGGCTCATCAACGGAGGCACGTAGGAGATGACGGTCCGTTCGATGTCCTCCGTGAATGGCTCAGCGTACACCGGTTTCCCGGTGGAGACAAGCTCCTCTGAAAAATGTTGAGCTTGTTTTTCATTATAGGTATAGAAAGTCACCTTCCCTCCAGGATATTGAATAAATCCTTTCACCATGTCGAGGGGGAACTTTATCTTGTCAAGTATATCATAGATCTCGTCTCTCTTTAGACCAGGGTTGAAGCGTGCTTCCACCTCTCCTCTTCGGTCGATGTTATATGAGGGACCATCTCTGCCGTCGTCTCCAGTTTGTTGTGCTCCTCCTGGAGGTGGTGCCGAGGATGTTGATGCAGCTGCAGCATAGCTTTTCGCTCGAATTTGAGCCATTCCAATTCTCTTTCTCTCTCTGAGCCCTGACAAGGGCTGTCAATGCTGCAGGTAACCGGGTGACTTCAGAAACTGCAGGGTCGACGCTGAACACACGAATAATAGCGCGTCTTTTTCTTCAGCTTCTTTTGTCTTCAAAAGACTTTCAGAAGACTTTGCTGACCAAACGGCCAAGCAAAGACTTCCACTTTGTGGTGACTATACAATCACCGTCATCCGTTGGGCACCAAACTAGGTGCAACCTTACGGTGAAAACAAGGTACACTACGGCCAAGCAAAGCTCAACCAATAGTGCCGTCAGGCCCCATGTAACAATATTCGTAAGATAAGCAAAGTGTAGCCAATGATGTGAATTGTGTAAGCTGCAGACAGATGGCCACTGTTTCTTTTTAATTTTTATTTTATTCGGGCGCGTTAGAGGGAGGAGTGGCGTACACTAAATACGCGAAAAAGGCCGGGAGCGTTGCGCGACGGGATAACAAAAAACAACCAGTGGCGCTATCTAGTGGTGTTAAAATCCTCCGGGATTCTTATGCCGCATTTACACGTTCCACCTTTTGCGGTTGCATGGTATCGCCCACATGTGCACCTGATGTGGAGCCGATTGCACGTCGGATCGCTGCAGCGCGAACCATTGTAGGTCGATTGAGTTGCCCAACGTTTTGCAAAAGTGCGATAGCACTTGGTGAATTGCTTGTTGGGGGAGCTGCTCCTCTTCCTCTTCTTGTTTCCAGCGGTCTTGTTAGGGTTGGAGGTTGATGGTAGTACGGCTTGTGTCTTCACCGTTGTGGTTTTCGTCGGACGTTCGAGGAAGTACGGTTTTGGCAGCGGCAAGTTTGAAGCCGCTGACGTTGGTGGGTAGTACGCCACATACCTGATGAAGTGGAGTCTTCTTCACTTTGGTCAATTGGAGTGGGCCGCTCCTCGCCATCTGTCGCAGAGGATTGGTCTTCTTCCACAACTTCCGCGGGTTGGAGGTCTTCTTTGGTTGTTGGGGGGTAGTTCGGTTGCTGGCCCTTGTCATCCGAGGAGCGTGCCCTGGGTGGTGGCTTCATCTTTTGCCTTGCCAGGCGTATTGGACAGGAGTCCTTTTCGTGGCCATCGTTGCGACAGTAGTCACAATGGGGGGCTGCGACGGATACTAGGCCGAGAAGTCGAACTTCCCCATCTTTAGCTTTCTTGGTATCGCGTAGAACCGACGTTTGCAGGACGAAGGCCCTTTTTCCGGTGTAGACTTTAAGATACGCCAACCACGTGTCGACAGCAGAGCCTGGATTGGCTGCTGTTTGATTTTGGGAGGGACATAGGAGAGAACCACTCTTTTTTCGTCCGCGGACCTTTTGTCAGATTGCTGGCGAGATGTTTTGCAGCTAGTTCTGTGGATACATAAAAGGTGACCTTCCTGTTCGAGAGGAGGATTAACCCTTGTAGGAGCGTGATGCTGAATTCAACCTCTTTAAGGACGTTGTAGACAGCTTGTCGGTTCAAGCCAGGGTTGAATCGCGTTTCAACTTCTCCTAGCCGTTCGATCTCGAAAGGATCTTTAGCAACAGAGGAGGTTCCTCGGATTTGTGGTGTCGTCTATGTTCCAGATATCCCGGATGATATAGTCCAACCAAGTCCGTTATCCAAAAAGTTCAACGTTCTCTCTAAAACTGCCTTCTTTGTGCCTTTGCTGGCTGCCATTTTCGCGGTTTAATTTTTTTCAAAGCCCTTCTTCCAAAGGTACGAATTTGGAGAATAATAACGTTACCTCTTACAAACCTATTTTTGTAGATTAATGGATATTTTATGAATTTCATGCATTGTTTGTGGCGGAAAAAAGAAGGGAAGATTATGTTGTTTCAATTATAAGGTTAGTCCAAATACAAGGATTGGGAGGTAATTTTATGGAATTCCTTTTTTGCAACAGAATATTTATTCTTTAGGGTTGCTTTTGCTTATGATGCAACCATAATTAAAATTGCTTTAATGGGGTGGAAGGTTAATTTATGGGAATTTGAGATTGGAAATCCACGGTTTGAAAGTCTCTGTAGTGTTTTGCGTAAGCTTCTGATTACAGTAGTGATTTTCAAAGTTATTTTGAATTAGGGAACATTGAAAGACTGGATGTCTGCAAGGGGGTTTTCGAAGCCAAGAATATTAGTCTACGAACTGTTTATGTGAATTTGCTGAGTGAATAGGTGGTATTTCATGGCCTTTTGTTCTGACATGAAAGAATCATGGTAAACCAACCCTAGAGGTGGAGGAGTCATACATTGTAATGTTAAAGAGGTGAAGTGCAACAGGAAATGTAAAACAACAAGTTTATTGCAGCAATATTATTTCCAAAGACATTAAATGTTTTAGTGTGATGAAAGTAGTAGAGAGTCTGCCTTCAATAAATGGAAAAAATGTTTTTAGTACCAAAAGTTAAATTTACATGAACATATAACAAGACTGAGCTATTATCCTGACGTAATTAGATGGGCTGTTGAGTTCTACTCTAGATCACCAGCAGCATACGAACATGTCAGAACCAGTGGTGTTTTGATTTTACCATCTATTTCAACAATTAAACAATATCGGTCAGTCTGCTAAAAGTTTGTTTGGTTGCTTGTATTGTTAAACACAAAACTCAATTTATTCAAGAAGTTGTATTTCGCGTGAAATGGAGCGCCTTCAAATTGAAAATGGGCCCTTGCCATCTTATTTAACCCTCGATGAAATGTAAAGTATAACATATCTCAGTTTTATCTGCAACAATTATTTGTAGTTCGTGAAAATCTTGTGATAAAACATGGCTAATTGGTTAGGTTTGTAGGTATTCCGAAAGGCGTAGGTTGAATGACTCAAAACTGCAACGCACATCCTCGGTATGTAAATCCCTTTTTTATTATTCACTATCCACCAATCGAGAGCTGTCGCCACTTGCTTGGTACTGTAGGGGTTTTGGCTTGTCGTAATTCGAATATTTATTGATATTTCGTTTTGAACTTGGTCTTTCTACTCTTTTACATTTACACCCGTCTTTCTGAGGCCATCGCTAGTTTTCTCACTTGCGTTACGCTACTTCTTCAAGTCGCGTAATCGCAGCAATTATCTCTTTGTTTCTGCCTTGACTTTGATATCTTCCTATATTGGCGACTCTTTCCACAAATAAACAGATCATGGCTTTCAGTCTAACAGATCATGATTTTTGGTCTCAGACCGAACTTCGCTCCAAGACCATCGGTGTCGGGACCTGCTGCCAACATGGTGTCAAAGCTTGATGTCTGGTTTTCGCCCATGCTAGCCTTCAGTACCCAACCAACACTGCTCCAGCAGAACAACTGACTTTAATTTTTTGGAATATTTTACATGATTGTGAAACCAGGAATGTTAATATTCATGCAGTTGTTGCAGGTGGATCTGCTACCAACAGAAAGTTTTTGAATGGTGTGTTCAGACCCATCCACTTGTTAAAAGTATTGGGGAAACTTTTATTCCTGGGGACAACTGATTTTCGAAATATGTGTGATATAATGTAGGCGGCAAGAAATTCACTATTTTACATGGTTCGAGATACATGAATAAAGATATCTTGTGGACTCATATAAAGGAATTATATAAATTGGAACAAAGTCCTACTGTAACGTTATGAGGTAATGTGTTTTTCAGACGCATGAAACTTTTCCATGAGGTAATTCAATGACTTGGCAGTTCGTACCAGGAAGTATAACTCCCGTTTTCTCGGAACGACATGGAGAATTGTTGTAAGATGCAATTATCGATAACGCGGTCTCACGTGATTGCATACCTCAAATGTACATAAATATCTGTGGTTTTGTGGTGAAATCTGTTCTACATTTTGGCGTGTTTGTGTGGACCCAAAAACATCTGATAAAACAAACTAACCCAAGTTTGGTTTATCTGGAGTCAGGAAACAATTCAATTCTTACACTACACTGTTGTCTCGTACCAGATTTAGATTTGTTTATTTTTTCGTCATCACAAATTGAACATTTTTGAAAACTGTATAATATGGGAGTCTGTGTGAGACGAAAGGGTACAACTAAGAACCAAATAATGGTTGTCGAGTAGCTGACCGGATAGGAGGCTAAACTAAATTAGATGTAATGGTAATGTATAAAAAGCTAAACACACGAACATGAAAACGCAGCACAAGCAAAACTGTAGCGGAAAGCAATTCAATTGTAATTACCCAATAATTGTGAATGTGTAAGCACGTGATTGGACTGGGAAAACGAGGCAAGCAAATAGTCTTTAAAAAAGGTAACATATTTTGCAAGTTCCAAATGATGCATTTGAGCAGTTTGTAACGTTTTTGTCTGATCATACAGCTTGGCTCTGTTTTGCAGGACTTGACGATGATGTAAATGTGTCTTATTTGCAAAACCCCATGATAACAAACCATATGATAGGTGTTGATGAATGAGAGCGTAGTAAACGGCTCGGAGTGTTGTTTTATTGAATATGTATTTAAGTCTTGTCAGAACACCAGTATTCTTTGCCACTAACCGATTTAATGTGATTTTTCCAAGTGAGATGTCTGTCAATTGTTATTTAGAGATATTTGGTCGTTACGACTTGTTCTAGCTTCCAAATAAGATATATTTAGTTAAATAAGAGCCTGTTTGATTCCAGCCAAGTTTGCCAACGCAGTATTTGTAAGTTTTGCCCTGACATCCATAGACGTGTGTCATAGCGTGGTATTAAAGGTTGTGTAGTTTGGCAGTACCAGATTAACAGATGCCCATATAAATCCATTCACAAAAGTTAGTAGTTCTGTGCCAGAAAAAGCCATAGTATCCACATTTGATATTAAAACTTGGCAAGAGACACTCTTATCTGGAAAGTTGAAAACGGCCTTAAAACGATCCCACATAGAATGGGCACTGCTATTTGCAAAGTACAGACACCATATTAATTTTTTTGCATTTAGCCCAAAACATCTTTTTCTACAAGGTGGTTCGATATCATAAATGGCACTACACCATAGCGCCCCCGGCGGATGTATTTTAACTGGTTTCTGCGGTCGTGCGAGACTTCTAGACAGTTTTTGTCGTGTTATTGCTCGGATGATCACATGAAACAGTTTTTGCTGTGTTATTAATAGGTTAATGCGTGTGAAACGTAAAAATTTATTAAATTTACGCTTATTTTTAGTTAGCGGTCGTTTGCGAGACTCGTCCAGCTAGGTCAAAAAGTTGTGTTTGTTGTTGCAAAAGAGGTCAGATGCCTATTTAAACATATTTGTTTATAGATTATTATGATAATTAAACATGCCATTATTTCCAGTGCACTTAGTGTTCGAAAAGAAACAGTAGACGAAAAACTATGGACATTAATACCATCATCAGACAGTCAGGTTCTGGTTAGGATAATGGCTGAATGGGTAGATGTCCATCTATGATATTATTGTCATTGTTTCAAAATATCATGAGTAGAAAGTTTTGCAGAAGTGAATATGATGTAGGAGATAAAACTACAGTTTTTCGTTTACCAACAGATAGAGAAGTTGAGATGGTTACATGCCATACCAAGGGACAATATTCCAGACATTGTTGTATGTGAAAGACACTGGCTGCAAGGTTATGAAAAAGTTTTGTCCTATGACAGGTACCGCCAAGTATTTGCATCTTCAGTTTTTGCATGTGTCCCTAAAAGTTTATTCCAGTCACCACCAGCAAATGTCGAGAGGCAAAATCCTGGTTTTTGTGTTGCTGTGCCAAAAGAAGAGCTTTGGTGTTGCTCTATTTTGCAAGAAAAAAAAATCAAGAAACATATGGATGAAGCCAAGGTATATTTAATTTACTTTTGGGTTAATTTTTAGGTAAAACGTGAATATGTATTGAAAGATCGAACGAATGGTGGAAAAAAGATGTTATTGGAATATACTGACGACAAGTGGATCGAACACTTTCGTGTTACTCGAGCAACGTTCCGATATCTAGTAGAGCTGCTCGGGGACGATTTGGAACCAGGTTCTTGTTTTATCATGAAGATCTTCTGGCATAACTAATACAGGTCCAAACAATTTCAGATCCAATGGCAGTGCGTCCAGCCCTTTCAGAAGAGAAACAGGTGGCTGTTGCACTCTATAAAGCCTTTGTGCACAATTATTTGTATAGGTACGTATAGCACTTTTTTGTACTGTAAGATTCGTCCCAAATAACCAAATTTTACCAGATTTTTAAACGCCATGTGCAAAATGGCTTCATTGTTCTGCCAAACGAAGAAGAGGCAAAAACAATTGCTAGCAGATTTGAGGCCAGATACCACTTTCCTCAGGTGTTAGGAGCAATCGATGGGTGTCACATTCCCATAACTGCACCACAAGACGGTTACCGAAATTTCTGTAATCGGAAGGGTTGGCTGTCAATAGTTCTGCAAGCTGTAGTCGACCAGAATTTCATGTAATAACTTTAAATTAACTTCAGTCGGTACGTTGCGTTGCGGATATACATTTAAGTTTCAGAAACATCAACGTGGAAATGCCAGGTTGTGCTCACGATGCTGCTGTTTTGCGTCAGTCCGGAATTTACAAGCAATCTGCTTCTTTGCCACGGGTACAATGTCCTTTATGGTTATATGTATGTTGACCTTCTGTTTTTCATAAAGTGTTACAAGATGTACGACGGAGTGCCTATTCCGCTCGTTATTCTTGGAGACACGGCGTATCCTCTCATGGACTGGCTGTCAAAACCTTACAGCGGATAGTGCCCGCATTGTTGTAGAAAATGCATTTGGCACGGTGGAGAATATGCGCCAAAAAGATGCAAGTCGACCACAGGTAGCACCTATTTTGATTGCCTTTTTGTTGATTTGCCCCAAAGATCATAACTACGTGTTGCATCCTGCACAATATATGCGAGGGGTTCGCTTTCAAAGTAAGCAGTTTGCTGCAGGGAAGCAACGACATATACAAGCACAAGAAATGCGCTATTTAATTATTTGGCTGCTAACTTCTCGCTCCGCAAAAGCTTTACATAAGTTATACAAGCGTGATAACCTGCACTTTGATCTCAAGGAAGGATTCAATGTATTTTAAGGAGTATTAATCTTTTGATTCAAGCTTCAACAAAAAACAATGTACAAGTAAATTACAGAAAAAGTATACTTCACAAATTGGAAACAAGTAACAAACAAACGCTAACAAATATAACAATTAAAATGATTAAAAAACAACTAATTCATTGGCAGTATTTGTTAAAGGGGTCTTCTTTTATAACAAATTTAATCTGGCTATATATTCCATTCAAATTTATCAAATAACCAGAGACAAGTAAAAGACCAAGAGAGAGAGTCGCCTAGCTATACGAGCTATTGTTTGGGACCCGTTGTGTTTCAACGAATTAAACTGGAGGGTGAATCTTAAAGGTCTCTAGACTTATACGGCAGTGTTATATTTTGTACTACGTTCCCAGGAAAGCCAGTTGCAGGTAGAATCAATGCTGCCTAAATTTGTTTGTGCCTGCAACAAACCCCATCTTATATCTGCAAACTCACTTGTGTACGGGGTCGATTTGAAGAATCTCATCCATGATGTTGAAATACTCCCAATTACGTCCATTGGAATTTGCCCTGAACGGGCCAAACTTGTTTTTACCAAGTAATAATGGGATTTCATTCTTTTCCATTTTGCTTTAGGTTGCTCGCTGCAAATGCAATACTTGTTCAAACCTTGTAAAATCAAACATTTTACTTGGTGATGGGGGGTATGCATGTCGTAAATATTTGCTAACCCCCTTGCAGAATCCCCAAACACCAGCTGAAATTCGATATAATCGCAGTCACATAAAAACAAGAGGAATTATCGGAAGAACTTTTGGAATTTTGAAGCAACGGTTTCGATGTCTTCAAATTCCCTTGCGGACAAAACTTGAAAACTCTCTTCCAATTATAGTTGCAGTTGTGTGCCTCCATAACTTCGCAATTCAAAGAAGAGATGTTATTCCTTTTGAAGCCATTGATGAAGAAATCAACATCACACCACCTGCAGAGGCACCATCATCAACTAATGGTAGAAGATTTAGACAATACTTTATTGAGCATCATTTTTCATAATTTGTATTGTATAATGCCTTTGAAATTTTGCAGTTTATGTAAAAGCAGGTATAATAGAGCTCCTGCTTACTAAAAAACCTAATGATCGCACAGGGTTTACCTCATGGGTGCGATTGGAAAATCTCAAATTTTGTGTACAAATTCTATTGTGTTTTATTATTCTGTATGGCTCATGGAATAAATACTGTAACTGCAACAAGTGTTCGTTATTGAACCAGGGGCGCCCAAACTTTTTTAAATGAGGAATTTTCATCAGGTGAAGACGCCCGCAGGCCGGTGTTTTTCTTCGTAGGCAAAAATGCAAATATACGACTGCACAACAATCGTTTTTAAGAAGGGCAGTGAAGCATTTTTTTTCGCTTACATTTTTAAAAACTTAAATGCCCAAATCAATACCGCAGCGGTCCACTTTGGACACCCATACATCAAAAAAAGTGCATATGTCTCGATGATGACAATGTTATTGACTGAAACAAAAATCCATCCATTTATTGCGCATTTATGCAATGGTTCAAACTGTAAAAATAATGCAATTTATTTAGCCTTTTGACTCGACTTTGTCGATCTGTCCTGCTGTCCTACCTAATACATCACTTCTCAAGGTTTTTTTTGTTAAAGCAGGACAGAGGCCCTTCCTTGAGATCAATATTAGGATTATAGGACAAAAACAAACACTAAATTAAAAACAAAGTAAAGCAATGAACAAGCAGGCCCTCTTGTTCATTGTAATAAAGAAAGAAGAATGAAAACAAGAAAAAATAAAGTTCAATAAAATTTTTTTGTTAAAATATTTAATTTTTAAAATTTTTTGTGGTAATTTTATTGACAATGATTAAGGAGGGAACAATTGGCCAAGTGATTAACCTTAGTGACAAAACAACAAGAACAAACAATTGCACTAAGGTTAAATTACAAAAACATCAAATAGGTAAACGAACTGTTATATGCACTAATGTGAAAATGCATCAGAGTAATGTTTGTTAAACCTACATAAATCAAAAAAACTACAAATTAACTCTGCTACATCTTCATACAAGAATACATACAAAAATTCATAAACCTAGCTGGTGTTTAAGAAGCAAAACTTTAAGGCCATGTTCGATCTTTTCTCTCTCCTCCTGGTTGCGGAGCCACTGGTGTTGTTCGGCTCTCCGAACCATCTCCTTCTCTAACATCTCCCTTCTCAGATCAGCATAGCTGCACTGAGGGGCAGACCTTGCAGAACTGCAACACCCTTCAGCATTGCTTAGGGGTGCTGCAGCCTGCACAAGGAAGACGTCAGGATCCACCTCTGCATGACCACTTACAAGTTCTGCCATATAATAATTCTTTCATAAAAATCTCTGTGTCTATAGAAAACATTTTGTCTATCATTTCCTTTTTTTCTTTAACCTGTCTCTGAATAACCCTGCCATAACTGTTTGATACTATCTGTCATAAACTACTTTGATGATCTAAGCTTTAAGCCCTCGACACAAAAAACCTCACCAACTTTTACTTGACCAGAACCAAGTTCCGCATCCTTGTCGAACAGGTTGCACAGCGGGTGTACCTGCCCGGTTATCATGGCTACAAATGTAAGCAAAACAATTTTAGCAAATCATAACAAAAATTTGTCAAACGACATCTGTATAGGCAACCTGAGACTCTGCTCGACAAAGCATCCAATGGCTCAGCTGGCTTGCCGCCTCCAGTTTGGAAAGTGGCTCTTCGCTGGGCGGTTGACCCCTTGCGAGCCTTGTCTTTGAGGTTTTTCCACAACCTCTGCAAGGCGTCCACATTCCTTGCCTGCGATGATGTGCAGGCATTAAACTTGTCAGCAACAAGCAACCATTTTTCCTTTTTGGTCTTCAAGGTAGCCCCATCAGTCCTTTTGTTTTCAATTATGGAGAAGAAATTACCTTCTCCAATAATGTCAACAAATAGCCACCGCTCAGTTTCAGTGAAATTTTCACTGCGCGGTCTTTTGGCCTGTGAGGGTTGGACGGGGGTAGATGGCATATTCTGAGCCATTTTCAAATAAGATTTTTTAATATTTTTGTTACGAATGTAAAATAACAAAGGTACACCTATCTGCAAATACAAAACTTGTTTATTTAAAAAAAAAAATGTACTACTACTACCTAAACTAGTTAATTATAATTATGCAGCTCACTTTTGGTAAAATAATAAAAAAATCTTCAAATTCAATTCACTACAAACGTAAAAAGCTCTATTTTTAACTTTTTTTGCGCCGCATCTTCGAAAGAAGCGGCCTGTAATATGAAAACACTGCACTGCCAATCCACCGAATGCCTGACAACCGGGATCTACAAATTACCGGAATCTCTGGGTGACGTCATCATTACCCTATGACGTCATACTAATATGACGTCACCAAAACCTATATTTAGCCCTCTATCCCCCTTTTTCTTTTTTTCAGTTAGCAGGGTATAACTAACTCACCACACATTTTGGCACTGGCACAACTTTTATTTAAAATGAACACAACCAACTTATATACAACACAGGTTGTGCCTGTGTCTAAGGTATCACAATATTGCTCTCGCGTATGCACTTTGCGAGGATGTCGTCGTCCTCTTCGATTGTCTTTTGCCATTCGGCTAAATCGAAGTCCATCATCTCACAAAGGCATTGCGCGGCCATCCCTTTGTGTTCGCATGTCCTGTCGTCCGCTACCGGCTTTGCCTTCATGATCTTTTTTAAGAAGCTTGGCCTTTTGGGACTTTCCGGGATTTTAAACACATCCTCCGTTCTCTTAGGGGATTTCTTCTTGGGTTCCTCCTCTTCATCGGTCAGGTCTTCGAAGACTGGGAGGCGGCGCTTCAAGGGCGCGCCACCGTTATATCTTCTTCTTCGGACTTGTCTGTCTCGTCCTCGTCACTACTTGTGTCTGTTGTTAAAGACTGGGCGAAATCCCTTATGTAGTCGGCGAGGACGCATATGTCTTCATCTATTGGAAGCCCTTCTTCCACTTCTTTGGCAATCTCTTCTGCTAATTCAACGACCACGTCATCCGTCAGACTACCAGTGATTCTCTTCTCTGTACCACAATTCGGGTTCTGTGATTGCTCACCCCACATTGCCTCCACGAACCGTCGCTCCATTGGAGCTCGGTCCTGGAGGTTGCTCAGACGTGTTATGGGGTCCGCCAAGTTCGTTGTGATAAAACAGCAAGTCGCCTTGTTGTCTTGGCGGTCCCCATGCGTCTTTGCTGACCACGAATTGTGGTACATGAACTTGATAGCACTTATGAGTTTGTCGTCGTTGAATAGCGCGCTTCCAGCATCATCAATTTTAAGCACTTTATGCTTAAAGCGCAGGGCCATCTGCCCTACGCCAGCGCTGTCGTTGGTCATCACACTGGCGACCTCCGGGGGAAATAGGAATTTCCCTAGTGGGGTCTTTCCTTTGCCCGCCTCCCCATGTAGCACGATATGAGGTGCCAGTGTGATGCCGTCTTCTTCTGGGTTGCGAGCCTCCAGTGCAGCTTGGATCAGGATGATAAGCGGCTCCTTGTGGTTTAGGCGCACCCCATTCCACTTTATGTTGGTTGCTTGGGCTACTATCTCCTTAATTATCTTCTTTGCCTCTTCCTTTGACCAGGGTAAGTTTTGTTTGGACATTTTTCTAAAGGCTTTTTTCATTTTACGAGATTGCTTACCAAACACTGCGGTTTGGTAAGCCCGTTTCGCAAGCAGCTCTGGATACGAGAAATCCGCCGCAAATAGTTTTGCCTTAAAGGCATTCATGGACGGTTTCGTATCGAAGTCCTTCGCTACTTGTTCCGCAATCTCGGCGTAATGACTTTTTGTTCCTTTGAAGAACTTTGTTTTGGTTACTTCTTGTTGTAGTTCCACTGGCACCTCGTTGTCTAGGTTTTTGCCAAACTGGCACCTCGTTGTCTAGGTTTTTGCCAAACTTTGAAGAGCCGGAGCTCTTTGATGTATAGAGCCCATGCGCGTGAATGTTCGCGCTGTTCCCCACTTCTTTCGGCGCGATATATATCGTGGCGCTCGGCGTTTGGTATGTCCCGGCGGACCCATTGGTCGTGGTGAAGACCCACTTTCGCCCTTTGGATGTCTCCTCGGAGATCTCTTTTTACCGGAATGCCATTTTTGCAGGTGCTTACGCAATGAACCTTTAGTGTTTAATCGCGCACAACAACCGTCCACATTACAAAATAATTTGAATCCAGATTCGTTGGAATGAACCCCAAAAACATGACGCTTCACCGCTATTCTGTTTTTAAACTGCTTCTCGCAAAACTTGCATGTATACAAACGCCAAGGGTTATGCGTTATTTTAATTCGCATTCAACCAACTACACACACTGAATAAAAAAAAAAATTTGTTTACACTTTAATGTGGGAACTTTGTTTACTATTGTTGCATTGAAACGTCACAATCCCGTCATAAATCAATTGGACTAAGCGTAGCGTATAGTAGTCCTGCATATTCATTGTGGACTGGAGAAGAAAGGCGATACTGCACAACATGGGGTCGAGCAAACCGTCTTGTGAGCGGTGATTCCATATTAAAAAGATAGGGCGCATGAAGGGAGTTTATGTCAGTTTCTCCTAGCGTGTTTAACTGCAAGTTTGTTAGTTTCCCAGAGCCATTTTGTTACGAAGCAGTTTTTCTACCACATATATAGCTAGGCGTAAAGCCAATAAGTGGAGACCTATATTTGAGTTATTCGTTTAATACAGAATACGTTTTCAAAAGGATATAAAAATTTTGTGCAGTCTACGCATAAAAGTAAGTTTAGTGAACAGGTAGTTTGTTGCGGTTGTAGCGAACACAGTGTAATATCAAAAATGTGATGTTAGCATTGTTTATATTCGTGATCTATTTCCCTCGTAAAAATAGGACAACACAAACGTGTGCAAAAATAATTCATATTCAAGCACCAGGACGAGGCAACTTATTTGAATTGTTTCAAATTTTGGCGGCATTTTTTTTACTTAGGGCGGGACAAATGCCGCCCTTTTTTTCCCTTCGACGAAACGCCAACTGTTTGTCTTTTGTGTGTTTTAAAAAAATAGATATTGTTAGGAAGACAAAGAAAAAGTTTTCAGCGCGTTTTATGGTATGTATTTCACAGTATGTGCGTATTATGTGTGTATATTAGTTTTTAATTGACTGGCTAATTGTGCTTTTCTAGATAATAAAATTGATGGGATGTCATTGAGTGCAGTTGGGCAGCTGGATGTGTTAAATTCATTGCACCTTGTTCCAGTGCAAATTTTGTTTGTTTTCTGTTTTGTATAATGTTGATATCTTTCAATTGCTACCCCAGGACGGCTCTTCTGGCAAAAAGTTGTAAGTGTCCACGTTTCGGTTGCATGCAGCAACCTTTATCAGGATGTAACGGTGTAAATGTGCAAAAATTCAGCATGGTCAATTGTCGAGACGCATAGGTTGCTGCATGCAACCGAAACGTGGACACTTACCGTCGCCGTTAACCATGTCATTTAATGCAGTGCTTCGCAACCCACTTTTAATGCAAGTTTTATTGTGCGACGAACAATAAGATATGACCAAACATTGTTGCAATGAAAATGCAATAATTTCGTGATCTAATAGAAAACTGTAATATTTATAAATGCTTCGCGACCCACTGGTTGGTAAGCGCTTATTGAATGTACCACGTCAATTTTTACGTGCGCAGTAATTTCCAAACCATGCAAATATACAAGTGACTCAATTTTTAACTGTGGAATATTTCAGTTGCAGAGCCAAAACAACTTGAGAGGAATGTAAGTACCCAAATTACTTATTGGGTATAGGTAAAAGAACCCAAAATAGTAATATGGTACCCAAAACGCCGCCTTTGGGTATGAGCCACGTGTACCCAACAAAGTTTAGGTACTATATACCCAAAGAAAAAGTTTTGGGGTTCTCAACGAAAGTACCCAAAACTCGAGGTCATATGTACCCAAATATTTTGGGTATACACTACCCAACTATTTTTGCAGTGTAACTGATGGCCGACCTGCATATTGCCGAGTCGGATGGTTCCCGCCTGAAAAGTTAGTGTCGGCTAAAGCCGAGTTTCAAAAATGCTGGATTTGGGCATAGTGCGCCGATCAGCCGACCCTTGGGCATCCCCTCTCCACATGGTGGAAAAGCCTTCCGGTGCCCCTTGTGGTGATTATCGTCGCCTTTGACGACGCCACACAGGCCGATCGATATTCCATACCGCATATCCATGATTTCACCGCGCGTCTCGCGGGTTGTTCCGTCTTTTCAAACGTAGACTTGGTACGTGGCTAAAGCTGACATTCCGAAGACAGCTGTAATCACGCCATACGGCCTGTCTGAAGAATGCCTTTATGTCTATCTGGACGACATTCTTGTAGCAAGTCCAACAAATGTAGCCCACCTGGAACATCTCTAACAGCTTTTCCAACGGCTGTGAAGAACTTCCCTGTGCCGACCACCATCAAAGGTTTACAGGAGTTTTCAGGGATGGTCAATTTTTACCACAGGTTCGTGCCCAATATGATGGAGTTAAAAGTTTAGTAACAAAGAAACAAAACTATTATATTCATCTGTAGTTGTTCAAAGATGAAAAATACAGCAAAACATAATCAAGTGCATAGAGTAAAAAATTTGCTTTCCAAATCACTGGGGCGGCATTATGAACACTTGCTCGCTCGTTAAGTTAACGAGCTCGCTAAAATAATTTTTAGCGAGGACTTAACGAGCGAGGAACTCAGTAACGTATTTGGTATTACGAAGTGTCCTCGCAAACGCCTCGCTAAAGCCTAAAGGTGGCTGTACACAGAATGCGTAATGCGTGAACGTACGTAAATCGCATCCGAAAACGGACCGACAGATTACGCACGTAAACGGACCGAATTTTCGTTCCGAACCATCCGTTAAAAGGCACTGTACACAGAATCCGTTATCGTACGAATTTACGCTTGGTTGCGTATGTCAACAAAGGACCGATGACTGCTGCTGCTGCGCACATGTACAATACAATTGCAGATCAGTGATTTTCCTTTGGTATCCTTGCTCAAAGATGGCGGATACTTAGATCAACAATAATGGCAAACGTTGAAACTGCAACTCAAGTTGTTAAGGCTACTGTGGTTTTACATAACTGGTTGCAGAGCAAAAATTTGAAGAAGTCTTTGGAAACTAGGAAATGCAGTGCATTGGTGCCTATGAAGTAACTGTTGAACTTGTTGAGGGAGCTTGACGACAAGAGGAAACTGTATGTCTTCCCAACATCAAACATTTCACCACCATTCATTGTATGCAAGGCAAATAAGAGACTTGCTGAAGGACTACTTCAGCAGCAGCCAGGGGGAAGTTGCTTGGCATTACAACATTTTTTTTCCCTGTTTCACAGGGAACAACCCTTGAGTAAGGCCGACTGCTTTTCTTTTTTATGTTTATTGTTTTTTTTTGTAATAAAATAACAGTTAATGCATACTGAATGTTGGCATATATAACAATGCAAATTGAAGAGGTATTTGAAGGAAATAAAAAACACTACAGATGAATAGAACAGAACACTGGCAGTAAAATACTAAAGAAAGTGAACAGTGAAATGAAAAGAGCAGTACCAATACTTGTGTTTCAAGTAAATTGCAGTCAAACATGTGAAAAAGAACTGAAAGCAGTTCGATATTTGCATATATACAATGAATACAAAGCTATACAATCTCCGCAGTTTCCTGCATCTCAACTTTGTCATAATCTGCCAGTATTATAGTAATGGCTACAAAAGCTTTATGCATATTGTTTGGCAATGCATCTAATCTTTGTTCAATAATTTTGGCATAATGGAATGCTGAGGTTTTTTTAGTTGTTCAGAAATCAAAGCATTGGTTGTGTGCAAAGTTTCACCCAATTGTTCCCATACAAAATCATTGCAATTAAATGATATAAATTATTTTACATATCCTCTTGCTAGGTTTAAATAATATTACCGATAGATCCACACCCGCTGCCTTCCTTCTCTTTTTACCAACTGAACTGGGTGAACGACCAGTTAATGCTTGTGGATTTCGTTTTTTTTGGGGTTTCTAAACTTTCAGGTGTACCAATTTCATGTACTTCGGGCTGTTTACCTGAAGTATCAGGACTTATGCCTAAAAAATACAGGACCTTGTCCTAACAGTTTATTAACATGCTGTTGATTGTATTACCAATGTCTGCTGCCTCACAAAAAGCAGAGTAAACTTGTTGTTCTGCTGTCAAAGTTGGGTCCTCTTGCAAAATGTGAGACTCAGTGCTAAACATGCAGTAAGTTCAGATACAACCAAATAAGTTTAATAACAATATTGCCTGCGATGCTTTGTATAATTGTCCAAAAACATCATTGATGAAAAGTATGGCCAGGTTGGTGTAGGTATGTAACCAGATCCACTTGGTCTCTGCTTCTTTCTTTTTGCGTACATACGTATCTCTTAGGTTTCTCCATTTTTCTTTGGCACTTTTATCTTTCAAAGGCAGGCGAAAACATTATCTTTGCTTGGACAAATTGTACAACAATAAAATTTCGAAGTTTTATAATTTTTGTTACCTGTTATACCACACGCTTTGCCAACAGCATCCCATGCATTTTTGAAAATATATTTTGACACAATGTTTTGTATTTTTTATATCATATAAAGCTGGTCTTTCACGGACAAGTTCAATCAGTTTTTTTCTTTACTGTATTCCTACCAGTTGTTATGCCATTGTAACAGCTATTATTACTGATAATCACTGCCTCAAAAAGATATTTATCCCAAACAAGGGTAAAAAATCAACTGTTGATCTTAAAAGTACCATTTTACCCTTTCAAGTATGCATAAATATTACAAAACCCCACTTTATTAAAGATGGGTATATTTTCACAGCAACAAAATCGCATGCGTACGTGCGTAAAAATCAAACATGTTTGATCGCGTCGGATGGCCTTGCGTTAACGCATGGTTCGCAAGTTTCGGACGTTACGCATTCTGTGTAAAGACCCCGTCGGAAGGCGACGGACCGAATTTTTACGCGCGTATGCGCTTACGGACGAAAACGGACCGAAACGCATCCTGTGTACAGCCACCTTAACGCAAAAACGAGAGAATGCGTTAAAATCGTGAGAAAAAAGACGTCTGACTCAGCAAAATTAGGAAGTCGCGCTATGCGACATCCTACGGAAGGCTTTTCGTGTTGGTAGTCGAGCTTCACGTGGACATTGGCGGCATTGTTTTGCAAGTTTTATGACGAATCATTTTATTTCTTGTGTTTAGTCATTGTGTAAACTGTAGTTTTTAAAAAGTAGAAATTGATTATGGATACAAAAAGCAGTAAAACTGTAAAAAAGCGATCTCCAAGATGGACAGCTGTTGAAGTAGAAGCATTAGTTAATGCAGTGGAAAAAAATCCAAAATGCATTCTTGGTTCATTTTCACCAGAAATTACAGTTGCTTCAAAACAACAAGCTTGGAAAGTAGTGACAACTATGGTAAGATTTCAGCACAATATTTTTTTATTACTGCTCTACATCAGTGGTGTTAATCGCACAATTGATCAGGTGGAACATAAGTGGTGGGATTTAAAAAGTGTTGCAAAAAAATCAGTGTCGGAATGGAAAAAAGAATCAACTAAAACTGGTGGTGGTGTCAACAAAGCTACACCACCTTCGGATGTGCATTATCAAATCATTAACATAATTGGACAAGCAGTGTATGGAATAAAAGGTGCATCATCACTTGAAAGCAGTGACAGTTAAGTAACCTTTGTTATGTTACAATGGTTTGTGCACTTGTAATGCTAATTGTTTTTTTTTGTAGAAAGTGTTTCCCAGTTTGCTTCTACTAGCCAAGCACTTCAAGATGTTGAAGAACCGGTTGCATTCACATGTTCAACTATGGATGACAGCCTTTTTGAAATAATTCAAGAACCAGTGAGCCCTGCATCATCACACTCCGAAGCGTCATCACAACCCAAAGCCAAGCGCCGCCGTCGTGATCCAGAAAAGGACATAGTTGACATATATCAAACATAGCTATAATTCAACAGCAACAGTTGGAACAAATGATTTGCAGAGACAAAAGTTGCAGTTGTCTGAAACCAGTAAAGTTGAACTAACCTGCAGTCAACCCTTCACAGTTGATGATTAGAACTAATTTGCATTTTCAACAATATGCTTCTTTCTGCATGTGTTTTTCAATTTTTTTATTCACTGCTGGTTTAAAGGCCCAAATCTGTGCAAGTCTGTCAGGGTTTTTATTCATTCTAGTTCACTGTTTTTCATTATTCTACTTCATTAGTTTCGTATTCTGTACTGTTCTTTTCACCTACCTTATTTCTTTCAGTGTTCTGTTACCTACTTTTTCAAGTTCATTTCTGTGTTGCTGTGCTGCCACGTTTTGCAATAAACAAACACAAAAACATTTCACAAACATCACTTTATTGGAATGTAGAAACAATTGAATTTCATTTGTTGTGGCGGTGTCTATGTTTTCAAAAAGTACAATGATGTGGACTGGTATAGTCTACCTGCATGGTACCACAGTTCAGTACACATGATACTGGATCCAGAAATTGTTGGTCAACTATCTGTTTAACAAGCCTCAAAGATAATGGATGAACCTGCAATCAAGCCATTTTACTTCATCAGTTGTTTTGGACAAGGCGGCTGCAAATATTGAAACATGGTTATCGAATTTTAAAAAGGCATGTTCGTTCGATGGCAGTTTTAGAATAAGTCAAACCTTAAAAGAAAAAGATCATCACATCCACTATCGAAAAATGATGGGCTGCCCAGAAAACAACCAAAACCAAATTCATATACTTCAAGAGTTGGTGCTATGGCAAACTTCATGAGACCTTTGCATCAAGTCAAAACCTTGTTCCCTGCAACAGGATTGAAACCAAAATCAAACAAGACATTTATTGTAGAACACGTGGATGATGACTTTGTCACACCCAGCCTATATTGCAAACATATAAAAAAAAGGTGCAAGCCACAAATATGATAACCCCTCTGTATGTTGGATCAAAAAACAGTTGAACTTGTTTTACCTGACAGTGAAAAAGCGATGTTAAAACGTAAAGATCAAGAGTTCATCTCTGGTTGGTTAACTGATAAGATAATTAACAGTTACTTATGGAGATTAACCACTGCCAACAGCCATACACTGTATGTATGTTCTATGGTAGTCCGTACATTATTACAAAAAGGTTCTATTAAAAAACTGTGTGGAGTGGCATCTCTTGACAAAAAACAAATCTGGATAACTAAAAGACATTGGATTTTTTTGCTGTCAACATTTGAAAAAGGAAATTCTTGTGTGTTGACTATGTGGAAGGTGTTTCTATGGCAAAATCAATCGTCAACCATTTGCTGTCAGAAAAATCTAAATTTCAGCTTGAATCGGTGGAATCCCCAAAACGAGTACACCAACCTGATTCTGACAGTTGTGGAGTTTTTGTTTGCATGTATGCCAAGTGGCTTGCTATGGCAACAAGCCTTGAACAAAAAGGTTCTGTATACTCGTACCGCAAAGAAATATTTGATACAATTGCAGGGAACTGGCTAAATCTTAAACCCAAAAGAGACTTGTGCAAGTTTGGCAATGATAATTCCAAGACTCTTTGGGCTGAATGTACAAGAGGCAAACAATGGTTCCACACAGAGTGTGTAAGTAAAACTGTTGATGGTGCATCAAATGATATCATATTTTCCAAACCCTAGCCAGTGCAAACGCTTGGTTATCGAGTGAGGTGTATATGCCACCATGCTGTGCGAAGGTTGCAAAGCCCTTTTTTTTAACAACAAAATTAAATCAGGTTTATAAGTTAATGACGATAGGTAGTAGTGTTACTCACCTCCTGCACTTTGGCTTTATTCATCTGCACAAAAACAAAATTGAAATGTGGTTTGTAAGTTAATGAAGATAGGCACTGGTGTTACAATTAAGTTCTTACCTTTGGCGCTTTGTCTTCATTAAGCTTTGGCTCCGTTTACACAACATCATATGTTAGTGAAATGTGGATTCAACCCTTAACGTGTCTGCATTAAAGTCAGCACGGGGCCTGACGCCGTTATACCACATGGCGCGAAATAGGAAAAAATCCTTGCTCTTACGCATGGTTTTGTTATTTGGCCATTGTTTTGTGACATGTACTTTGACAAAGCTAAAATATCACTTTTCTTCTTATTCTCCTTTTCTCTTTCATATCGTTCTTTTTCCTGTTATGTAAAACACTTTTTGGGGTGAGACTAGTGTAATGACTTGCAGTTTTGTACCGCCCAGGGAGAATTGACCGTAATCGCATAATAACAGTATCGTAGCTCACGCGACGGCATTCTTGCACTGTTTTGATTGTCTATAAATCTCTGGTTTCTGTGGCCCGAATTCATTCCACATCGTGGAATCGCCTATTCTGCATTGGGCTTTGGCCTAGTGTAGTTTCACCATTCTGCTCTACATTTGGCGTGCTTGTGGGACCAAAAACGTCTGATTCCCACATATCTGTTGTAGAGAACACAGTGTATATTAATATGAAAATTGTAATATTGGAACTGTTTATATTTGTAACCGGGTTCCCACGTACAAAGGTCAAACTAAACGTGGTAGAGTAATATAAAGGACTATAAAGTGCTGTAACCTGTTGGTCCGCCCTGACATGCCTAGCGGGCACTTGTGACTTGTGTTCATGCTTTATATGGGCCACATTGGCTTCCATTCCATTCCATTTCTACTTGTGGTTTCATTTGGACTGCTGCGTACGTTTCAGCCATCTTAATACAAGATTGATTACCTGATTGGTGTCGGATTACGGAGTTTACAGAAGAACACGTATTAAAACACAACACTGTATTGTGTCTTGGTGTATTCTGAATAAAACAAACTAATCCAAGTTTGGTTTATCTGGAGTCAGGAAACAAATTCAATTGCAGCTCAACACGTAATCAACAAACAACCCCAAATCCTACAGGATGATTTGCACCTGGGGCAGTGAAGGCAGGCGTGCCCCAGGTGCCAGCAAAATAGTTTATCAATATTTATTAGGGATGCACCGAAAGTTCGGTTTGCCGAATTTATTCGGCCGAAACCAAGAAACTGTTTTACTGCATGCAACACTGGTACGCAAAGATTGGTATAGTTTAGAATGATTGTTCAAAGTGTACTAATGTGTTTTATTTGTTAATTGTCATCGAAATCAACTTTAAGAAGTTGGTACAGCATTCTAGGCTGTATGATAGGATCAGATCATTCCAGCACATGTTTTGTTTAAATTTATTGCGATTTTAAAGATGGACACCACAATTAGTTTCGGTTTATTTGGCAACTTTTGCCGAATATTCGGTTTCGGCAGAATAAAAAAATGTAATATTTATGGAACATTTGTTAAAACTCATTTTCTTTACAACATAAGTAAACCAACAAGAAACTTTTTTGTGTCCGATGCCAAACTATACCCGACTTGTCTACGTAAGTTTCCCGCCAAACATGTGTGAGAGAGCGAGATGGGAAAAAGGCGACCGAGAGAGAGGTGAGCAAAAGGCGAGTGTTACTTGACTTGTCTACGTAAGTATTTTTTCCTGCAAACTCGTGGTTATATCAATTGAATCCATATTATCAAAAATTTTCAGACGTCACCCTCTGCAATGTTTGTGGTAATTCTGTTGCAACATAAATTTGCTAAAAAATAACCCTAACCATAGTGGCGGAAAAACTAAATTTAAGTTGAATTATTTTTACATTTTTTTTCTCTACAGTGTTACCTCGTTTTAACATGACAAATTTAACAGATAGTGTTTTATTGCAGCGCGACAAAAAAAAGAAATATAAAAATAAAATGCAACAGCTGTCTATGACAGGAAGAGCGAAGCTCTCTAGCAGATCAGTGCAGGAGGGAAGGTGCTTGATTTGGATTGGGGGAAAGTCGGCGACAAGCTATGGCTCCAATTGGTTCTACAGGCAGGTTTTTTATGTTCACCGCCTTGCCTACATGGCAAAAATTAGGGCGGTGACAGAAACATTGCCCGAGGGACTGGACGTGAGCCATTG
This sequence comes from Ascidia mentula, assembly GCF_947561715.1. Taxonomy (NCBI): domain Eukaryota; kingdom Metazoa; phylum Chordata; class Ascidiacea; order Phlebobranchia; family Ascidiidae; genus Ascidia; species Ascidia mentula. Next base: position 13,995,464 of record NC_138568.1, on the reverse strand, counting down.
GTGCCACCACAAATTGTGCACCAACACCGACCACCTCAGCATCGAGCCAAGAAACACCAACCTGCAGAGGCTGAGGTTCTGCCAGAGAGTTGATTACTGAGTGCCTTCACTTCATACACCTTGTACCTGTGCATTATTTTACCCTTTCTTGATTTTCGCGACAACCAAGCTTCTTTGTTGCTTTTGTGCATTGATTGCGACAGGAGACCTTTTCCAAGCCAGTTGTTTCTGCGTAGGACTGCTGCATGGGGCCGGCCATTGCAGATTGAGCATTATGTTTTTCCTTCGGGCAGGACGGAATTGTTGTCACGCAACTTCTAGAAATGTTCTGTTCCGCTTTAGTTTTCGAGCACTTGTTTGCCACGATAATAGGCTGCTGACCTTTAGTTTGTAAAAGTGAATGACTTCTCGTCTAATTCTGTCTGTCTGACTGGTTCTGCTCTACGTTTTTGTTCACGTAACTTGGCTTTTTCGATTCGATAACTCCTGTATTGTATGTAACGTGTAATCAGGCCGTCGATTTTTTTCTGCTTGTTAAACATGTTAGGAAAAATTTTCGTGTGTGTCGAATAGCAAAAAATGTCGTATCTGGTAACTAACGCATGAGAATGGCCAGGATTCTTGTACTTTGTAGGGAATTCGGCTTGTCATGATTCGAAACACTTTAATATTTTGTTTTAACTTGATCTTCTGAAACTGCTTTCTACTCTTTTACATTTACACCCGTTTTTCTGACGCCATCGCTGGTTATCTCGCTTACGTCTTTCAACTAGCGCTATTTCTTCTAATTCCCTTTGTCGCGTAATCGCAGCAATTATCTCTTTGTATCCCTATCTCGATCTAACAGATCACACCGTGATCTCTCCTAGATCATGATTTTGGATCTCACAGATCACGGTGTTCGGTCCCAGATCTTTGTTTTGGGCTCAGACCGAACTTCGTTCCAAAGACAAACCATCGGTGTCGGGACCTGTTGCAAGCTTGATGTCGGGTCTTCGCCCATGCGACCCTTCAGCTGTCCTGTCTCTTTAGGACCGATTCAAAGAAAAATGGTACTAGTTTCGTAACAATGCAACATGTTTGGAAACAATGGTTAGTTTTAAGTTTAATGACCAGGGTTAAAGAAAAAATCGTGCAATATCATGCCACAAATATGTTGGCAACAAGTTCGGTTATTAGATCACCAATTGTTATGGCAGCTTTGGGTTCACCGAAGAGTTCGCTAAAAGATTCTCCTGGATATTGCCTGGCCAATAGTGAGTGGATTTTAGTTAACACAGAGTTCATCTGACATATTGAAGCTCTGCAGTCAACGTCACTGACTTCAGTAACAAATCCAGCATCGGGATTTCCTGCGGTTCTACGAACGTTATTTTTCAAGACAGTGGGCGACATTTTTGAAGGCAAGAATTACCTGGAGGACATTGTGCCTTATGGTCAATACTTAACCCCAATTCTTTAATTTCCAAACGACAAGTTTGTCGTTGGCCTTTGTAATAAGCACACAGTTTACACATATGGTAAAATTTGCATAATATATGGTCGTATCTGAATAAAATTTTGCGAACAATCTATTATATGTTTATATAACATTACAACCCGTTGTCATAAGCATTGACTATGTCAACACAGGAGTCTAAGATGCAATGCAACTGAAGGTCAAATGGGCATAAATAAGGCATCAAAGACCTATAATGTACCGAAAACCACATTAAAGAGGCATGTAGAAGGCAAAAATATGCATGCTGTGACCTCCAAGAAACACATAGGAAGGTACACAGACCTTGAACATGTCCTGGAGATGGAATCCAGGTTTTATGGGTCTTACAAATCACAGATTATGGCTTATCAAATTGCTTCCATAAATAATCTATCAACCAGATTTAATCATGATAAGAAGATTGCTGGTAGAGAGTGGTGCGAGGGGTTCCGAAAAAGGCATCCTGAGATCATGCTTAGAACTACAGAACCTACATCTCCTGCGAGGGCATCTGGCTTCAATCGTATTCAAGTTGATACCTTTTTGATCTTCTGAAGACAGTGATACACATAAATATATGCACTGCGGATCGGATTCATAATATGGATGAATAAGGCCTTATCGTTGCTCAAAAGGTGTTGTAACATACGTCACAGAAACCAGTGCTTGAATTGCGTAATGTTTTGCGCGCAGCTTTGCACATCTACTGCATAATCCCATAATGTGACCCAAATGATTAAACCATAAAATGTTCTCGAGTAAAGTAATTCATTCAACATCCTGTTTACCACATAAAATGTTCTCCTATACTTCTGTTACATCGCACCTATGTTCTTTGGTATATTACTTCAAGCGACTCACTATGTCACGTGACAACCAATCAGCTCTTAGTATGGAGAGCTTTAAAGCCCAGTGTATACCTGTAAATTCATTCTATTTGATTCCATTCGATTCTACTTGTTCCATCGTATTACTGTTACACTGCTGTTATTACTGAGACTCTACAAGCTATTCGCCGGCTTGGGATTTATTTCCGAAGCAGATTTAACAATCGAAGAGACCGCTCAGGCCATTGAGATACTGTTAACCCTTAGAGTTATTTACAGTGTCAAAAGTTTTTGGGAGGAAACGAAAGCATCAAATTCATGCTATCACCAGTCGAGAACGTGGTAAAAATATCACTATCATATGCTGTGTAAATGCAGCTTGCCGTTTTTTTCCATGTTGAAAAATGAATGTTGAACTGCAAGATGGTGCACCTCCTGAAACCATGTTTTCTTGCCAGGTATGTGACTTACATTAAAATATGTCTTCAGTGGATGTATAAATGACCTGCAACTTGCTTCATTTTGTTACAGGAGAAAGGATGGATGAATAGCGAAATTTTCTACATTTGGTTGGAACATTTTATTAAACATGTTAACCAAATTGAAGAAAGGTTCTGTTCATTTTAGATGACCATCAAACTAATACCCAAAACTTAAAGCTGTGTTGTTATAATGTTGTCTTTGCCACCGCACACCAGCAACCTCTAGGTGTTTCATTTTTCTATTGAAAACCTTTTATTATCAACAAATCATCCTCTGGATGCGTGCAAATCCAGGAAGATCTTTTAAAGTTTTCCAACCAAGTCACTTGTTTGGGTTAGCTGATGGTAAAGCAGCTTGTTTCAGCATAGCAGTCAATGGATTTCGAAAATCTGGTATTTTTCATTTTAACCCTTCCGTTTTTGATGACAATGACTTTCAGTCAGCAGAGGCACCGATCGGCCTATCTCAGGGCAGTAAAAAGAATTCAGGACAAAGCACCAAATGCAAAATGAACGCATTGTTTTTGCACAGACAAGCACTCGCTGCCAAAAATTTATCTGAGGAACTGCATGATACTTTGAATTCTGTGACGAAGTGTGTAAATTACATTAAAGCGAGGCCACTCAACCAGTGTTGAGACGAGTGCTGATCACACAGGATTCTATTGCATACAGAAGTGCGTTGGTTGTCACGTGGTCGAGTACTCAGCGAGTTTATTGACTACGAAAAGAAATTGCTATGTTTCTAAACAAGCAGAAAACATTTGGCATTGGTTGAACAGTTTGGCCAGGAAAAGTTCATTGCAAACGTGGCTTACTTAGCCGACATATTTGATTCCCTGAACTGTTTGAATCAATCCATGCAAGGTTCTGACTTTACAATTATTGATTACATTGCCAAAATTACCGCTTTCTACAAAAAACTTATCCTGTGGCACAGTTATGTGAAACGAAATGAGCTTGACATGTTTACAGAACTACAACAATTCATTGTTGACAGAAGTGTGCCTATGATAGATCCTTGCCCTCCGCGTTGCTGAAGAATTTACAGAAATGACAGCTGATGCGGCAAACCGCATTTCTTTTAACTCATTTAAAGCAAAACACCCAAAGGTCTCGGCAAATATTTACTTTTGGGTGTAAATGCACTCTCAAGTACCGGACTACGTCAACAACTTATCCCGTTTTCAACCACATGGCTATGTGAAGCCGGAAGTAGAGCATGACATACGGTTAAGCTAATGCAAAGTCAAGCAGCGGCTTCAAAAACTCGTGGACAGTATGCAGGTGCAACCATCGCATTAGCAGTGCAAATTAAATGTTGAAACAAATGGACAATTTTGTGTTCATGTGTTAATTGAAACTTCTTGAAAACAATGATTTTGGAATACTTTTGTGTAGCCAAATTTTTCCGTATTGTGCATTCTTTTTTTATTATTTAGTTTCGACATAACTGGAAATATTTTCGTATCGGAAAACTGAATGGGGTCGCATGTAAATGCTGATTTCATTTTCATTAAAATTGGGGTCGCTTCATAAAAAAAGGTTGGAGACCACTGCTTAAGGATAGGGATACGCTTGAACTTCGGGAGAGGACTGAGCGGGTGCCAATGACGAATAATCCAAATCCACGTTTGCTGAAAAAGGCCAGTGGGCGCTAGGCATCGTCAATAAATTGTTGGAGAACAGTTCCAATGGAATGCTGTGGCGCATCGGTAGTCCAAGGATTGACATACCGTGTCCATAAGTCGCTGAAAGGCTTGTGCCGAATTTGCGAAGAAATTCGACAAGGCAAATGGTGTGATAACCGCCGTTTTCGCAATATCATCCACAGGAACCGCAAACAAGGTCATTTTTGAGAAAACTTGACATCCGTGCCTTAATTGATTCGTATTTGTCATCATTGGGCGGATTGCCGGCAGGTTGAGTAGACGCTTTGCTGTGTCCTGATCTAAAGCCGAAACGACATAATAGTTAGTGGTTTCTGTCATAATGCAAAAAATAACGTTTTTGCACGCTCGGGGTTACCAAATGAAGAGAGGTGTTTATTTGAGGTATACGTCAAGATAGAATGAAACAATGGGCGATTAAGCCACGAGAGTGATGGAAAGAAGGCAATCTGTCCGGTTCGCTATAGGAGCGCAAAGGGAACGGTAAACGTAGTAAGAGAGGCCGCTACAAAGTGAAAATTATTGTGCCCGCTAGCAGGGCATCGATTTTTTATTGCGTGTCGAACATCTTGAGAAAAATTGTCGTGCGTGTCGAATAGTAGAAATGTTGTAACTGGTAACTAACGCATGAGAACGACCAGGCTTATTTCGATTACAGGATTCTTGTACGTACATCATGTTCAAATAACGACAAAACCATGAAAAGACCTTGCATGTTGCAGTCTGCTATGTCTCTTAAACGAAAAATGGCACTTGTTTCGTACCAATGCTAATTGTTTGGTAACAATGCTCCATGTTTGGAAACAATGGTTAGTTTTAGGTATAACGTTGAAGCAAGTGGTGACAGGTTTTTGCATGGATTTTGTATAAAAATTTATTGCGATTGCGTTTATTTAGCCATTTAAACAGACAAATTTATTTTGGTTGGGGATTGTAAACAATGATGCCATCAAGTTTTCCCGTTCAGTTAAATGCTGTTGTTTAATAGTGACTCAAAATAGGCTACAAAAAAACAACTTATACTGGCACCCAAGTCTTCGAGCCACTTTTGTGTAATAGGAGAATCGTTGGCGTCCAATCTTCGAAAAAAAGAAAAACTAGTAAGATCGGCGAGACCGATATGTTAGGCTTAATAAAGTTATCATAGTAATTCAATTTATGGACATTTGTAGATACCAATAACAAAAATGTACAATCAGAATTGGGAAGCAACTAGCTGGCGGGTGGCTCGAATAGATGGGTGCGACAAACCATGCACAATTTCAAAAATTTTCCGCTGCCAAGAGGTACAATGGGGCATGGGACGTTTTTAGAGCCATCACATAGTATGGTGTCCTCGGAAATACTATACTGTATGTCTTGTAACTTGAGACCGGTCACAGCCGTGCGGTATGCTGGAACTTCCGAATCAAGCTGCGCGGTTGCCAAAGCGGAGTAATCCAACTCCAAAGGAAATTCAATGGAGGCTCTGGATAGAGCATCTGCGACCTGATTTTGCTTTCCTTTGATGTATCGCACATCGGTAATGAACTCGGAAATGGCGGTCAAGTGACGTTGTTGTCGCGCAGACCAAGGTTGGGAAACTTTTGTGAAGGCAAAAATCAACGGTTTGTGGTCAGTGTAAGCCGCGAAACAGCGACCTTCCAGAAAGTAGCGAAAATCTCTGATGGATAAATGCAAAGCGAGAAGTTCTCTGTCAAATGCACTATACTTTACTTCTGGTGGTCGAAGACGTTTACTGAAAATAGCTAACGGTCGCCAGACACCATCAATGAATTGCTGCAGCACTGCTCCAACCGATGTTTGTGACGCTTGAGGCAGAGGGTGGTGTAAAAGCGTAGTTCGCACGAATGTTGCCTTCGCTTTTTCAAATGCTAAAGTCAGGCGATTGCTCCAGACGAGTTGTGTCGCTTTGCCCGAAAACGCTTCATAGATTGGGGACATGATGTGTGCTGCGTTTGGTATGAACCTGTGGTAGAAATTTATCATACCCGCGAATTCCTGTAGGTCCTTACTGGTTGTGGGACGAGGAAACTGCTGGATTGCTTTTACTTTTTTAACTGTCCAACAATTATCTAAACTGAATATATTTTATAGATTCCTCGAAAATTTTGCCGGCTGCAATCGTAAGATACTTGTTATACATGTTGCGCTTATTAACCAAATCTTTATGATGCCCATTAAAAACATGTAGAAAAGTGTTGGTCTTGTTGTTGGGTTCCTAAACTGTGCAAGTTATGTACAAAAATGATTTTTTTAGAAGAAATGCTGTCAATGAACAAGCCAATTCTGTGACCAATAAGTAATTGCCCTGATAGATTTTGAAATTGTGTGTCGCAAATGCCATAAGTGTTTGCAAGTGCATTACATCCAGAAATATTGGGAGCCAACTGAGTCGTAAACAAAGTATTGTAACTAAATTAATCACAGTTGAATCAAGTTTTGCCAACCAACACACTTTTTTTAATTTAGTGAAAACAAGATCCCCAAAACATCAGAGTAAGTGGTGTCATATAAAATAAGTTGACAAGTATAGAATTTTATCTTATTTAATTTTTTACAGATAGGTCCCAGAAGAAATGTAAAAATACTAATCTTTATACCTATATATAACACTGTTTAGTACGTGCATAAACACTATTTAAATCTGGTTATTGTAAGTCTATGTAGTGTGCTATTGGCTAATAACTACTAATCAGTTTTGTTTCTGTTTCAGAGTCAGACAGAGAAAGGAGCAAATGTCAGACAGAGAAAGGAGCAAATGTGAGTGAATATTCTTTCCTATTATTGTAGCGTACTAAGCTATTGGTTTATAAATACTAATTAGTTTTGTTTCTGTTTTAGAGTCAGACAGAGAAAGGAGCAAAGGTGAGTGAATATTCTTTCCTATTATTGTAGCGTAGTATATAAGATTTCCTTTTATTTCTAGAAAGATGCAACAAGACTTGTAAGTAGAGAATGTGTATTTCTCAGTATGCACACACTATGAGCTTTGCATCCGTAAGCAATACTGTTAAACATTCTAAACTGTGTTAATGTTGTAGATAATAAGCCAGGAGTTTCTGCTCAATGTGCAGAAGTATGTCAAATTTCTGTCAAATAATTCTGCTGACTAATATTTTCTGTATTTTGTAGGAGGATGATCTGTAAGTGCAACAAACGTTTCTGCGAAGTTTTTGTGTTTTTTATTGGAAAAGTTCTCACATTTTTTTATTGTTTTACAGAAAAAAACATCAATAAATCAGATATGATTTACTTATGGGTTGTGATTTGCAAGTATTAAACAATATGTTAGTGTTAGTTAGTCGATGTTTGTACAGGATTTCCAACCACGGCTAAGGGAGCCATCCTGCATGTGGTCGTTGGGCATTTTTGATAACCCAGAAGCCTCGCCAGTAGCCATATCAAACTGGGTATTTAATGACCATTTTGTTTTCAGGATATCAAACTGGGTATTTGATTTTTTGTTTTTAGGATAACATTACAATAACGTTGATGTTTGGTTCTTGATTATAACGTTATCATAACAACATTCAATAAACGTTAGGTTTTGGTTGGTTGATTTTTTGTTTTTCTGATAACATTAGAATAACGTTGATGTTTGGTTCTTTATTATGACGTTATCATAACAACATTCAATAAATGTTAGGTTTTGGTTGGTTGATACAACGCTTTACGATAACATTAGAATAACGTTGATGTTTGGTTCTATATTATAACTTTATCATAACAACACTTAATAAACGTTAAGTCTTGGTTGGTTGATTTTTTGTTTTCCCGATTACATTAGAATAACGTTGATGTTTGGTTCTTTATTATGACGTTGTCATAACAACATTCAATAAACGTTAGGTTTTGGTTGGTTGATTTTGTGTTTTTTTGATAACATTAGAATAACGTTGATGTTTGGTTCTTTATTATAACGTTATCATGACAACATATAATAAACGTTAGGTTTTGGTTGGTTGATTTTTTTGTTTTTAGGATAACATTACAATAACGTTGATGTTTGGTTCTTGATTATAACGTTATCATAATAACATTCAATAAACGTTAGGTGTTGGTTGGTTGATTTTTTGTTTTTACGATAACATTAAAATAACGTTGATGTTTGGTTCTTTGAATTATGAATCTGACGCTCTTCTGGTGGAGAACAACAAATATACACCTTTTGTTTAAAAAAGATTGTATTTTCTGACGTTGCGCCTGTACGTACGACTAGGCTTCTTCAGAGAATAAAACAAACACAGTAGCAAGGCGAAGTGGTGGTTCACCACTTCATTCTACAGTTGGCGTGCCTTTGTGTATCCTACATTTTTGGTGACCCCGTAACTGCAAGTTTCCTGCAAAAATTCGAAGAAAGAAGATTGCAACTATTTCTACCAAGACGAACGAAAATCTTGACCTTGCAAATTAACGAGCAAATCTCTCAAATCTTGCTGAGATTTTCGAGGTTCCTCGCTTTCCATTGTTGGACGTTGCTGCTACCATCTCTCTTGGGATTCATCAACCGTTCTTCCCAATTTTCGTCCACGAGTGCTTTCCTGAGGATTCGTCAACTCCAGCTCTGCGCTTTAATCGAGCTCAGTGGAGATTGTTTTTCGCGTACGCACGGATTTCATCGTTCCCCATTTACAACGTTGGATATTTTTCGTGATTGTTCGTTTCACCCTGCACAATTTCCGTCTCGTTGTTTTGGCCAGGGCGGCCGACGGGCGTTGGCGTGTCGCTGCGGGAAATCGCACTGTGTTGGACCGATGCCAACAGGCTGGAATGTAACTCGACAAAGTCTGTTGTGCGAGGGAAGGTGGATTTCACTTTCAAGAACTTTACAGTCGAACCTATGGAATGCTGTTGGACTATACAATTTCGCTGTCAACGCTCATGGATTATTAAAGGCAATGAACTAAATTTTTATCTGCCATTGCAAACATCAAGGATACTTCAAGAAATCTTGGCTACAAACGTCGGAACATTATCGTAAATTACCCGGTAATGTGCATACTACTTTTGTTTCTACTCTTTTAAGCAATTGTCTAGCCCCCAGTGGTTATGTAATACTAACCCCCTTATGTTCACTTTCTGTAAAAGGGTTTTTAAACTTTGTTAAGTCTTATTGTCACCGAAACGTTAGTTAATATTATTCCTTGCGTAATTGACGTCTGTTAAATGTGAAATGTTAATTCAACCCTTAACGTGTCTGCATTACAAATGTCAGCACGGGGCCTGACGCCTTTATACTAAATGGCGCGAAATTAAGCAAGGTCGCCAATTATGCCTCCCCACTCTTTATATGCAATAGGAAAAATCCTTGCTCTAGTTTTGTTTTGATGAAGCACGTAACTGCTGATTGACATATTTTACGCATGGTTTTGTTATTTGGCCATTGTTTTGTGACATGTACTTTGACAAAGCTAAAATATAACTTTTCTTCTTTTTCTCTTTCATATCGTTCTTTTGCCTGTTATGTAAAACACTTTTTGGGGTGAGACTATTGTAACGTTTATGCTGTGACGTAATGAGAATGACTTGCAGTTTTGAACTGCCCAGGTAAATACCACAGTTCCTGGAACGACACAGGAGAATTGCTCGTAAGATGCAATTATCGATAAGTGCTCTCACGCGGACGCATAATTCAAGTGCGTATAAGTTCTGTGTTTTTGCGGTCACATTTCAGTCCACATCGTGGAATCGCCTATTCTGCATTGGGCTTCGGCCTAGTGTAGTTTCACCATTCTGTTCCACATTTTGGCGTGCTTGTGGGACCAAAAACGTCTGATTCCCACATATCTGTGTTTGTGTCTTGGTGTATTCTGAATAAAACAACTAACCCAAGTTTGGTTTATCTGGAGTCAGGAAACATTTCAATTGCAGCTGAACACGTAACAAACAAAACAAACACCAATTCTTACACGTATGTGTATCACATTATGCGGGAAAATTTGTAATTTTTGCGTAACAATTAGCTCTGTGATACATTTGGGCTGATTGTTCAAGAACAATCGTACGTTGTAAAATAATAAATGATTGCATTAACGTCAGGGTCGTACGAGGTTTACTAGTAGTTTTTTGATCAATTCGCGACGGATTTTGATGCCTACGATACGCTGGTTGCAAAACTTCGACGGACAAGCCGTAAAAAGGGGTTGGGCTTTCTTGACCGGGGTTACCGTCCCCCCCGGACTTGGCGCCTATGACTGCAGCACGGGTGGGTTTTACACTCGGGTACGGACAACGCAATATCTTTAGAGGAACAGCTTTCCATTGCAGACTCTTCAAAAAAATTCATACCTTGTAAATTTGCATTGCTGTCAGTACTCTTTACCTTATCGGGTATGAAGCTTAATTTGTTCTGATGTGCTTGATGGCCGGGTGTTTTTATCTGATTCAGAAGCATTCCAGCGGTTACATGTGTGACACTGAGTACAATTAAATCATATTATGTTCATTTTTATAAGACACACAAAGTTATTCAATATACGTGTTTGCCTGTTGGATGATACTATGTTGATTAAAGTCTGTGAATTTTGTCGAGATATACCAATAACCCAACAAAACCACTTGATTTAACTATATCAATCATACAAACACCTAAACTTCTGGGATTGGGTAACAAGTAACACCAATTGCATGTTGAACTTGTATTTTATTTCTTAAATTTAACAAATTGTTTTTAAATAAAAACGAAAGTTAACATATTTAATGCTGCAGAAAACAACAGCAACTTAAATATTATAAAAATACATATGAGAGCCAAAGTTTTTTTTTTAGTCAAAAAACATGAAAGATGGAGTAATTGTCTTGAACCTGGCAACAACTTTAAACAAAATGTAACAAGCCATTAAAAACATGAGAAAGGTATTTGGATACAATAAAACAACAAATAAAAAACCGAAATAATCGTAACAGAATATGAAATTATAAGAATGAAGTTATAAACACACAACATATTAAAAGTAAAACTATATTTTGTTTAAAAACGAAAACTTCCCTCTGCTTCCTGCTACAGAAGGGGGTGAGACTTTTTTAAGAACATTATTGAAGCTATACAAAATTTCATCTTTTACTTCTGGCCACCTATAGCAACTTGGACCACTCATCGAAATCACAGTGCAGACCTTAAATATTTTTCTGTAATTTCTCCTGGTTAGTGCTGTCCATCATAAACAACAACAACCCAATCTCCAACTTCATACTGGCACTTAATTGTAAAATTACATTGAACTGAAACTTTCTGAAATTCAACATTTTTCCACATTTTCACAGAGCCCATCTCAGCTTGAATTACATGCATTTTTGAAATGCCTGGTACTTTTTCCACATTGATAAAGGGGTTTTCGGATCTGATCATATGTTTTATTTCACTTTGTGAAATATAGCATACTTTGGTGGCTGAAACAAGTTTATAAGCTACATTTGCGAAATCTAGAGCATTTTGCACAATAATTCCTGATTCGCTCTTGCTGAATACCTTTCGCCGAACCAATGACTTGCAATTGACACCAATTCCATCAACCACACCTTTGCAATGTGAAGTGGCAAAATACTTCCATACAAAAGTCGACTGTATTTCTATGTAGAAATTTTTTTCACAACCATAAACTTGTTCTTAAATTCAGCTGAAGGCCCATCACTCCACAAAGTATTTCATTTTTAATATCTTCATTTTGTTGTAGCATTATAAAATTTTTGTTCAGGTGGTCAAGGAACACATAGATTGTGTCCTTATCTTTCGATTTTATATTGGAGCAGAACAGAAAGGTTTTTTTTTTGGGGGGGGGGGGGTGTAAGTGCAGCTGTAAATAAAGTCACACTCTCTCTCGACCAAAGTGCACTTTGTGGCTCAATCTGAAATTGGCAGTCATATGACATGGCAAAATCTATTTGTAAAACTCTGCTATGTGAATCTATGAGGTCATTTTTGAAACTTTTTGCTTGAATTCTTTTTGTATTAACATGATTTACCAAATTAGTGAAACTGCATTTTAAATTTTCAAGCACATCCCCAACAAATTTTTCCTCTGTGACAATGTGCAACTTATGTTGTTCTGAATCTGTTTTTTTGCCACTGATTGTAAACTGTGTTTAGTGGTTTCATTGGTCTTAAATGAGAGCACTCACTGCATTCTCCTGTCCAACATTTACTGTCGGGGACTGTGGAGCATAGGACATCATCCCAGAATGACAGTGTATTTAACATTCAAAGTCTGTAACGACAGAAAAAAATTTCATGAAAAGTGCGCTTGCATTGATCTTTTGGGGAGGAATTGTTCGGAGGCTGCAGAAAGTTGAAAATCCCACAGGAACCTCAGGGTTCTCTACGTCATTGCAATAAATGTAGTAGGGCTCTCTTAAAAACATTGTAAAATAAAATCTCCCGTTTTTATCCCACAAAGTTATGGTATCGTTCACTATCAAAGCCAACAGACTGTGCTAATTTTTCTATTACCGCCCTTTTTTTTTCTGGGTGAAGACGGCAACATCTTTTAACAGCCTTTCCAAATGACTGTCGGGAATTGTAAGGATTGTGAGTCGGAGTACTTGTTGATAAAGTAGGCCTACTTTCATTATCCTTCCTTGAATTTCTTCTTTTCTGCTGCCTTTCGCGAGCTTTTTTTTATATTTTTCTTTCTGCTAACTAGACATATTCTGAACTCTCTTTGTTTAATTCCTTTGTTTTCATCTTTTTGAAAATTTGGGTTTACCTGTTTTTTGCCGAATTCTGTAGTTTTTTACTTTTTCTGCATGACTCCATTTTATTACAAAATATCTCCATTTATTACAATTTTTTACTTGCCTGTATGACTTTAGTAGTAATAATTCTTCTCTCTCTCTTGCCTTAATTTTAGTTGCTGCTGTATACTGCTTAGACAGACAACATACTGCCAAACACCATTCCTAATTTACTTGAAATTACTATCAGTATTCTGCATTAGTACATGTCAGTATTAATTTACAAAGCACTTTATACTTCTTTGTTGTTTTAAAAAAAAAAATTTAAAAAAGTTTTGGGTGTTGTGTGTGACATGATACATTCACATTAGCAAATGCCTTAATAAAGAAAGAAAATAAAAAAAACTAAATCATTATCTGTATTTATACAAACTGTATATGCTACTGTATTACATTGATTCATTTGCTAAGATCTTACTTTAACATGTCCAGAAAAAATGTTATCTTTGTGAAGCCCAAAATAGTTCCCAAATTTACCACTAGGTGGCCGAAAAAAAAGGCGCTTTGACCACGTTTCTTAATTACAGCACTTCTACTTAACAAAAAACACCAATTGTCTAACATAAAATAACTTTTGGAAATGATGCATTGGTTGACAATTTCATGTAATGCTTCTTCAGAACTTTTCAACCTTTCGGCATTTCTTTTTTATTTCTCTGTATTGTTTCATCCACAGTCTTTTGTATTCCTTTCGTTGCCCATTTAGTTTGTACACTAGCTTAGAATTAGTCGAGATATGCGAATTGCATAGAAATCAGCGCGAGCGTTAATTGAAGAAAGCAATCACCTGCTGTTTAAACACATGTAATAATAATTTTATTTCGAATCGCATTACAAGAGGCAACGTGCAAACTGCTTTTAAGTTGGCATACCGCTATGCACTCGTTGCGTTGGTAACTGGCGCGAAAAAACCCCTCCGTTATGTATCCTAAAATTATTGAAATAGGCCTATACAATACTGTTTTTACGTTACAGCTTCTTTTACATTTCTGTTGAGATTTGTAAAAGAAACAGTGAAGTAGGCTATGTATTTTTTTAATGAGTGTGAATGTTTCGACTTTAGGAAAGGCGCCATTTTCGTAACTGCATACGATGTGCACATTCTAAAGGGATGAATCAATCATGGTAATGTTTGCCCAAAAATGTATTTTACGTTTATTGTTATGCCTAAATTGCTGCCAGACATATTGTGTTTTCATTATTCTGTTTTTCTGGCACCATGAAACAAATACTTTTATTCACAATCCTCGAAAAAAAGCCTAGCTTGATAGCAAATTTTGAGAGGCCTGAAACACTATGTAGCCTATAAACTCTTTAAAAATGAAGATGGACCAAAGGATGTGCGAAACCACTACTATCGAGCTTTTGCAAAATACAGGTTGGCAAAGATTGATCAAACGAATGTCCAAAACTTAGTTGATGAATGGAAAAAAATATTTCCGTCCTTACATTGCTGGCAAGGAACCTGATGTTGTTGATAATGGGGAATCAGCAACAGTAATTAAATCAGAACAAACTATGTTGTTTGTACACCGGTTTGCCTGGCAACTCAATTTATTGATTACAAAACATCTAAGTATGCTCTTCCTTTTTCATTACACAAAATGAGCGACAATTGGACATTGAGGAGGCATTGTCCATTTCAAAAACTTGGGCACCTTCTTGGAAACCAAACTATTTTATGGTTGATAAATGTGATGCTGAAATACATGCAATTGAGAGTGTTTTTGCAGGTGGGCATTGTAAAATTTGCAGGAGCTAACAAACATTCAACAAACAAAATATGCTTCCAGATACACATGTCCTTATTTGTGATTTTCATCGAGAACAGGCATGGTCAGAAAGTCTGACAACAATGTGGGTGAACATAAGGACGAAGTGCTTGCACTAATGAGAAATGTTGCAAGTGCAGAATGTGTAGAAAGCTACGAAAAAGCATTGCAGTTTTTACAGTCCAGCTCACACTGGAAAAATAATGTAAAACTGCAGAAGCACTTCAGTAATATTTGGCTCAAAGAAAAAAAGGTATGTATAGGCAGAGAAATAAAATATGAGGTAAACCATAAATTTATTTTAGCGATGGTTGTGGTTGCATCGAGCCGATCAGTTAAAGGTTCTCATTCGCACAAACAATGGTGCGGAGAACAAGATGCAAATGCGTATTTTGGGCACTCATGGCTCATATTCAAACGTGGTGACTGCACGCACAGTTACTCTAATTGTTCACTTGTAAGTTTTCTCTTGACGAAAGCATGGCCGTTACAGTCTTAACTCAACAACGAACTATTTCCATGCTATAAGATACAACACTTCCTTAAACCTCCTGACACAAGCAAAGAGTTTCTGTAAACTAGATTGCTGGCTGATTCCAGCGAAATATTTCGAACAAACCAATGCGTGTTTATGACGCAACAATACAATAGTGCTGAATGATCTCCTGTACAGTTTCAGCATAGTGACTAGCTTAAAGCAGCGACATGTTTGATTACAAATTTGGAAATGTTCCGAACCGAAGAATTTTTTTTAAATTGCCTCAAATGTAGCCCAGGGCACGTACAACAAGATGCTAATGCGTATTTTGGGCACTCATAAGAGCATATGGAACATCATGTTGGTGCTTATTTTTTTACACCGGTAGCTCGTATGCCAACGAAATAACTTTCAGTCCGACAGAGGGCCATGTGACATGCAGCGTACGATCAAACGAAACAAGTAAAGGCGAAACAATAATGGACATGGTTTCCAAATTGTAGGCTAATCCCTTTTTTTGAACTTTAGTAACTTTCCGTCACACCATCACAACATGTTTTTTTCAATTTCCACAACTGACAGCTTCCAACGAAACGCAGTCAAGCAGACAATCCTGGTAGATCTGTGACGCAACAATATGCTAAGGCCAATTAATGACAAACTGTATAGCTTTCAGTGTATAAGCCTGGAACCAAAGCAGTGACAAGTTTGAAAACAAGATTAAAATCATGAGACCTTTTAGGTCGAAACAGTGGCCATCTGTCTGCAGCTTATACACAAGATTAAAATTGTTCCGAACCGAGGAATTTTTTTAGACCCGCCTCAAATGTAGCTGGGTAGCTAAGAGCATGGAACAACATACGCTGCTTTTTTGCACTAATGGCTCGTATACGAAAGAAACCTGAAATCTATTGCCTTTTTAAATGCGGGACATTTCAGTTCTTTGATCAAACCTCAACCTTATATCACATTGTATATACAACGCTTTTCCGTAATCATAAATTTGTTAGAAATTGTACAGTCATGTAGTGTACAGTTCTAGTAGTTTGTAAGCTTTAAATTTAGCATTAATAACTATGCCGGTATTGGTATAAAGCCACTATACCACGTCAAGGTACCGGCTATCGTAGTGGTTTTATTTTACAGATAAAACAACATTTAGACACAAACAGTCCAAATGAAGAAAAGAACTGATGTAAGCAATGAAGTCATCTCTCTGAAAAATAACACAATTATGTTCATTATTGCATGTAAGACGTTGCCTTGAAACCCAAGTCATTCGAAGCCTTAGCATAAGTCACATTAAACACCTTTACAACGTAATATGTGATAGCTTCAAAGTGCAACACTTCCTTTAAAAACAAATTAGCATCCAATTCCTTTTTTCCGCTATACGATTCCCTAAAGACTTGACATCCAATAAGCCGTTGTCGTACGCGATTTTGACCGAAAAAAATGATGTACCAATCGCAATAGGTTTTCAATCACATTTTGTGACAACTTTTCCGAAACGAAATTTCTATTAAAGTTTTGCAAGCGATTTTTGTTTTGGCGGTAGTACAGACAAATGCGGAAACAGTCGGTTCTATGTTTCCCAATGTGAAACGATTTGGACAGGGACGCTGTAAGTTGCTTTAAAACAAACTTATACACCTCTTGCGTAGGCAATGCCAATAAGTTAAAATCTGAAACAAACTCATCACTGCCGTCAACCTTGTGTTGAAAAGATATGTTTTTATAAATGATGCGATTACTTTACTTTGCTGCTGATTCATTAAAACGGCGTCGCTTTCTGCGAATAACGGTAACTGGTTGAGGCAGAATGGGTCTGTTTTCAGGTTTTAATTTTTTACAAAAAAAAATACGACTTCCGGTCAATATTTTCTCCTCCGCGCTTTTCAAAGTTACATGTCTTACAATATTATCATTAAACTCAGTTACTCCATATTCCGAAAACTTGTAAGCTACGTAGTGACCGAAATTAACCCCAGTTCCAACATGTACGACAACAGACACGAGCCTAAATGAAACTCCTTGCGAAAAAGACAACGTTTTATCAGGAATTACTCGTTTTTTTCTTTTTATCCCGTCTAAATTCCAGTAAAATCCAATGCAAAGTATGTCCGCCGTTTCAGTAAGCTCATTTAATATAGCTTTTTGTGTTTCTAAATTGCAATGCGCACAACGGTTAAGCACTGAGATTGCTTTCGTCGGGGATATCATCGAACAGAGGCAAACTCAATACAGGTTGTTGATTTTCAAATTTCTCCTCGTTGCCACAAGACTTGCAAATGGTGGATGTTTTGTAATTAAACGAAAAATTTAACTCACAAGTTTTTAAAATTGATGTAAAGTCGATAAGCATTACAAACTCGTTGGGATCCTGTTGCTGGCCTAACGTCCAACCAAGGTGCGCACAAACATCTTTAACTAACTGCAAATACAAAGACTTATCTACCTGATTACCCGCGAGGCAACAAACAAATCTAGCAATTCTTACTTTTAAGTCACTTTCAGTACCACCGACAATAGGAACCACATCAAACAAACATCATAACTGCTTGCAACACAGAGTTAAACCAACAATTATCAAAGACATTTGGAAGACCTGACAAGACAAAGTTGTTTTTCTCTATCCACGACTTAACAACATCATTACAACGAAGCGAGTCCTGCACTAATGCATACACAATCCAAACTCGGTATTCTGAGGCGCTAAATTGCTTTACTGGTAAACGCATCATGTTTCTAGTTATCGTTTCCACCGCGTAACAAACACACAAACCACAGCTTATTCGGTCTTCCTGGGTTACTATTGAGTCAAGTTTTACTAAGACATTACAACCAGTAAAAGAGCGCAAAATCGGGACGAAGGATTTACGGATTAAACTCAATAAATCTGTCTGTGAACCTACAGCGGAGTCATACAGTACAACTTGGTTTGTAGAGCTATCAAACCACAAAATGTCCATTAAACAAAATTGGAACAAAGACGTGTTCACATAATTTATCATTAAAAAATAAACCATCGAATGCCCTGCGACAATTCTTGAACGTTTTTCCACCAAGCACTTCTCTTGCTAAAATACTTAAACCTACCAGGATCAACTAAATTGCAGTTTTTTACAGTCCTTGAAACAAAACAATCGACAACGTTATCCGTTAACCATCCAACTGTGTCATCTGTGTGAGTCTTAGCAACATTCTGTGTCAATGAGCGATATGTTTTACCACGTGGTCTGTCACAAAGCGAACACAAGTCCAACCACGACACGGACTGACGGCAAGGTGTGTCAAGAGCGGTATCAAAAATAGTAGTGGGACTAAACGGAATGTGATGCCAAATGAAATCGGAAAGTTCTTTACATAGGCTAAAATCCATACTTTTTTCTGGACAACCAGAATAAAACATCAATTGCGGCGTCTTGTCATTGTTGTTTCTCGACTTATGCGAAAGATGTGATTCATTTTCGTAGTTAAGGCGCTTAAAACACTTTTCGGATGAATAAAAGCCGGTGTTGTTTCGTTTCCTTTTCTTAAATTTTGATTCAACAACTGGTGTAGGTTTATCCGTTTCTAAAATATTTACTTTCGAAGGTTTGTTCTGTTTTAAACTTATCAAGGAATCAGCAAACTGCTTTTGCAAAATCGATATGGCTTTGTAATATTTGATTACAAAGTCATCAATTCGTGCCATTCTTTTTCCATCCAAAATGTTTGACTTTAAGTCTCCGAAATGTTGTTCAATAATTCCTTGTGTTTTGTTGTTACGTAATATAGTTTGATGCCGACAACTTTTCAATTTTGAACAACCCTTTATATAATTCAAAAAAAATTCAGTTTGTCCCATGGTCGTTTTGCCTTCATGCGCGTGCCTCGACAGATCACCAAGCATTAATTTTGAAGTGCTACAAATTCTAAGATAACCTCTATTACCAAGCACGGGAACACAAAGTAGGGTTGTAATATTTGTTTCTGCCGTCCTTCATATCGAATGCTTGGTCATCTGTTGATTTAACAAAATTATCCAGTCTACACTTAAATCTCAAATAAAATGGTGATTGGCGTTCTTGCATTTTGTCCAACTCTTTACTTGTGAAAACATAATCTGGAGCGTCGGTTACACTAAAACCATTATCGTCAGTGTCGCGGTTATGATGGTTCTAAACAGTTAACAGTAATATCTGATAAAATTCCATTTGTTCAACTTCAAATAACTGATGAAAAACCATACATGCCTTATTTGTTGCTTTTAGCTTCATACTTTGTTCTGAACTTATCATACCCTGTCCCTGCAGAACAATGTTATAATGCAATAGAATGGATATTAACAGGAACAGCTATAAATATGAAAAGTGATGCTGCCTTTTCACCCTTCTTTGCATCAATTGATAAAAAATAAAGAACCACTGGTTGTTTGTTTATTATTTGTTGTTTAGTCGAATTCTACTGAAATGATGCAGTAACTAGTTGCTTACCTTTTGTATGGAAACCGCAATCTTGAGTGTATGTACTCTCAAAACTTATATAAACAGTAGTTTTTTTGCCAAACAAAAAAAAACATGACAAATATACACAACAAATCAGTAAAACCAGGGGTTCTAAACCACTTCATAAGCACATACCACAGGGGTTCTAAAATATTGAGCCACCTGAGATTCTAAAATAAATAACTAGCCACAAATTGGTCACAGGCTAAGCCAATAATTTGGCTTAAATGAAGTCATTTTTTTTTGGACCAACTTAAGCCAGGGATTTTGGCTAGTCACTTAGCCAAACAAGGAAAAATGAGCCGCATACTTTAATATACCAGTTTTTGGCTAAAGATTGAGCCAATAATTTTTGCAGTGTAGTGCTTTTTACTTACATTTTTGTCAAACTCTGTCGTTTTAGATTCAATTTTCTCCACCAAACGGTCACTTAAAATGCGTTCACAAATCAAACTTTGAACAACTTCATCTCTTTGCAAATCATTAGCAAGTGAAAGGCGATTCCTTTGCAGCAACTCTTTGTGCAATTTTTCCATTTTAATAAATCTACACACAAGCTAAAATGCTTGATGCATACTAAATAAAACGGTTAACAACAAAACTAAGAGGCGAGAGCTATGTTACAAAAGTCACATGAAACTATTGTAGCCGATACCAGCTCTCAAACACTCGTTGCTATAGCTCGCCACTTTATTCAACTGCGCCTCGACTGATCTTAATTATCGGCGAGGCACACACCGACATGCATCACCAGACACACGGACACACGTGACCACAAATACAAAATGAAGCACAAAATCGCTACAATGCCCCCCTCCAACTAACATAATTTCGCCCTCGAAATAAAACGTGGTACATTTTACACACATAGTCACACTACAACACATAGTCACGCAGATACGCCGGTAAACGTCGCACCCGTCCGCGGAGGGACGTTCCACCGTCCTCAAGGGGAGAAATGTCTGTGTCCGATGTAGTATTTTCATCGGAGTCGAAGTGCGATTCCTCCTCCTCAGGTTGTAGCCAGTTATTAGGCATGGTTTCTGCCTCGAATCCCCTTAACTGGTCAGTGTGTATTACCTTTGGTGGATGATCCGAAGACTTCTGGATTTTGTACAAAGTTTTGGACAACTTCCGTATCACCAGGAATGGTCCTGTCCACCCTCTTCCGAGTTTCTGCTTCCCAAGCGGTGGATAGTAATACCACACAAACTGGCCAACGTTAAATTCTTGTGGTACAACTGATTTGTCGTATGTCTTCTTCTGTCTTTCACTGGATCGTTTCAATTCCCTTCTGGTCAACGCGTACGCGTTTCGTATTGCCTGACGCATATCTTCCACATACTGACATCGACATGCTGTATCATGGTGATTCGGAGGAAGTCCCCACATCAGATACAGAGGAACATTTACTTCCCGTCCGAGCATAAGTCTGTTAGGGGTGTATTTGGTGGACTCGTGGACCGATGATCTGTAAGCCATCATTACGAAAGGAAGCTGAATATCCCAATCATTATGGTTACCATTTACATAAGACGAAAGCATTTGCAATAAAGTTCGATTGAATCTTTCTACAAGACCTGCATGATGATTGCGGATGATAAGGGGTCGATCGTGTCTTGTTGATGTCCAACAAGCGGCAAACTTCTGCAAAAAGAATGCTCTCGAAATCACGGCCTTGATCAGAATGCAAGGAAACGGGAATTCCAAACCGAGTAAAAATCTCCTTGACCAGAGTTTCGGCGACCAACTCAGCTCGTTGGTTTGGCAAAGGAAAGCATCCTATCCCCAAGCATTCCAGGCCAAAAAAATCGCCGTCGAATTCTTTTCGAAGTTTAACTGGTAAAAAATGTCCCTCCTTACGCTATGGGGCGCTACTATCAATGGGAATTCACCTTCATCGGTGTACCATATTCGGTAAAGCACTCCGTGGTTAACCTCTAAGTGATCCCACTGAGAATAATACTTCTCACTACCAGTCTCTTCAAGGAAATTTGATAGCGGAGGTTTGTGTTGGCTAAGGCTTTTGAATCGTAACATAGCACAAATTTCAGTATCTTTAATTTGCATCGAGCGTATATCTTCGATACTCCAAGTTTCCAGCCAATTACTGTCTTGGTTCGGACGAGATGAAATCTGCAGAACTTGTCCCTCATGAAAGCTGGCAGCGGAATTGCAATCAACGCATACCTCCCGGCAACAGCGTTGCCTCGACAACCCGTCTGCATTCGTGTGTTTCTTTCCCGGTCTGTGGACGACTTCAAAGTTGTAAGTGTCCAATGTAGTCAACCATCTGGCAAGCATCCCTTCCGGTTCCTTAAAGTGCAAAAGCCACTGCAATGAAGCGTGGTCAGTACGTAGCACAAATCTTCGACCCCACAAGAAATGGCGAAAATGCTTGACAAAGTAAACAATTGCGAGCAACTCTCTATATGTAGCGCAATAGTGTCGTTCGGATTTGTTTAGTGTTCGACTGGCGTAAGCTATGACCCGTTCTTCGCCGTTAACAAGCTGCGACAACACGCCACCTAAACCCGTTCCACTGGCATCTGTGTCCAAAATAAAGGGATCAGTGCGTGTAGGATAACTGAGCACAGGGGCAGTGACAAGTAATTTTTTTAATAAATTAAAAGCCTCTTGACACTGGAAAGTCCAAGCAAAAGTCACTTTATCCCGCGTAAGAGCAGTTAAGGGATCTGCAATGGTTGCGAAATGCTTTATGAATCTTCGATAGTATGACGCAAAGCCCAAGAACTGACGTACTTCTTTAACTGACGTTGGGGTCTTCCACTCCTTAATCGAGATGGTTTTTGCTGGATCGCAGCTAACGCCACTGTCAGATACAATATGGCCCAAAAACTTAGTGGATTTGGCGAACAATTTGCACTTGCTCGGTTTCAATTTTAATCCCGCCCGTCGTAACCGAACAAACACTTCGCGAAGACGAGCAATTCCCGAATAAAAAGATTCAGCAAAAGAAACAACATCATCGATGTAAACTAGACACGAATCCCACAAGATTCCCCTCAGTATTTCTTCCATTAGGCGCTCAAACGTAGCAGGAGCATTCGTGAGACCAAAACACATGACTTTAAATTGAAACAAACCTTTTCCAGGAACGTTAAAGGCGGTTTTTTCCTTGTCAGTTTCGCTCATCTCCACTTGCCAATACCCGCTAGCGAGGTTCAATGTGCTAAAGTATTTCGCGTTGCCCAAAGTATCCAAAATTTCCTCAATTTTAGGCAAAGGATAGGCGTCTTTGCGAGTAACTTCATTAAGTTTTCGGTAATCCACACAGAAACGGTACGTTCCATCTTTTTTAGTGACAAGAACAACAGGAGAAGCCCAAGGCCCATTGCAGCGCTCAATTACACCTGCTTCGAGCATTTTTTCAATCTCAGCCTCCACAATTTTTCTTTTCTGCCACGTTACTCGACGCGGTCGTTGCCGAATTGGTCTGGCGTTTTCTGTGTCGATTGTTCCAATTATTGACCACAGATACGTTTTCGAAATATAGTTTAAACTCCTGCCAATTCATCCCAGAACCGCCGGAAAAGAACTCAGTCACGTTAATATAAGCTCTTGGAAGACTGTTTTGCTTTGATAACCTCTCTTCTAAGTCCGAAACTCGAGCTTGCAATTCCTCGCATGTTTTGCGGAGAAATCGATTCTCCATTTTTACAGAAAGCATTGCCTTTTCCAAGGCACAAAGTCTCACATCCATATCAGAAAATTCCAGAGGGTCCTGGCGTGCTCGCCAATGTAGCCGATACCAGCTCTCAAACACTCGTTGCTATAGCTCGCCACTTTATTCAACTGCGCCTCGACCGATCTTAATTATCGGCGAGGCACACACCGACATGCATCACCAGACACACGGACACACGTGACTACAAATACAAAATGAAGCACAAAATCGCTACACTATCATTACGTCAAATTAAATACTATATTCGTAGCAAGTAGGCCTACACAAAAACGAAATTATACGTTTATTTTGGCAATTAAAGGTATATTTTTAGTTTTGTAGGTAGCACATCATCAGCAATATTTTTTTTCTAAAACCATTGTTTAAGAGGTACAAAACTACATCAGGCCTAACGTATTATTCGCAGGTTGTATAGGAATATGTATTGTACCAGTACCACTACACCACGATAATGTTTTTTCATGCAACGATCACGTGGTCAAAATGAAATTTAGTTCTTTCGTCCTTTTGTATTGCGGGGGGCGATGATGATGTATAGATTGCTGTAAGGGGGCGACAGTGCACATAAGTTTAAGAACCACTGCAATAGATCGTACGCATAGACTTCTACGGGTCGCAAATAAACAAAAATACAATATTTACTTGTTCTCTTATTTTAACAAGTATACGCGGCCCACCGAAATGGTTATTGGACCACTCAATAAACCCGTGGGAGTTAGAGCTAACAAAATTAAATCCATTTAGACAAGCGATATACTAGAAAGATTACACTAAATAGCACACACAATCATGGTAACAAAAAATATACAAGGTCTCGCTTGATGATAAAGATCATCCCACTGCGAAGACCATTACACTCGGTGATCTCAGCTATTATATCGATCATGGATTAAAATCTCAGTCAAACTGGATGAATTACATTTTCTGGAAAATAAAAATAAGGCAAAAAATTACGCTTTCAGTTGGGATATAATTATCATTTTTGTTGCTGATGAATAAACAATGAACTGCACCGATTCGGTGAACCAAACTACCCTGGTAAACTGTCGATGGATACCGTATCTATAGTTGTTGGTTGCTCATTTTAGGTGATTTCTCTATGTTCTATCGACTGAAGTTTATAAGCAAACTTAATTGAAGCCGCACGCAAACTCACAGGAAGCGTGGTTTGTTGCATCTCACCTCGATTTGTCAAATGCGATGCTACTGTAAAGTTGCATTGTTATCATTTACGCCCGAAGTCCAACCTCTGTTTCCGTTTCATAAGGATTTGCTACAAATTAAACCTGAAGCATGATCGACTGTCCAGCTGTGTGTTTCTTGTAATATGCCATTAACTTATACGTTTTCATTGAAATTTGGCTATTTCGCTTACGTATGTGCACAACTGCACTTTGTCGTTCAATGTAAAGTTTATCAGCCTGAAAGAGGTCGTGGGAGAAAAAATGGAAATCTTTGGCTTATTTAACTCATGGAAACGTAATAACTGTGGTGATGATGTCGTCATGAAAAAATATATTTCGCAACAAGGTTATTTGAGATTGATTTCCATATTAACATACAAACATACACGCTTTTTCATGATTTTTACTGTTTTGTATATCAACAAACCGTATAGCCTTATTAATATAAATGTTTTTCGCGTTGTTTGAGGTTAAAAGATTTTAAAGTGCATTTGAAACGGTCATGGCAACTTTGCGTAAAACTAAAGGTACTTTTAACAATAAACATATTTCCAAAGTATGTCGGTTCCACGTCAACTAAAAAATGTAGAAAACTGTACGAAAAGTAGCAACGACCAAAAATCGTAAACCTTTTTCGATGTAACGAATTTGACGCCACACAAGGCGCTTGCGTCAAAAAATGCATTGTTTACATATGAGAAGGCGCCTTGTATTGCAGATATCGAATAGTTTCGAACACAGGAGAATCCAAAAATTATGTTACCTCAAAGGTCAGAAACACTACAACACTACTCTGCACTTTGATGAGACGGGGATGGTGCGTTCATTTGCTCAGTGACATTACATGACGTAAATTCTGTTTAGAACCTCTTGTCAATTGAACCTCCATGGGCATGGCTTCGAGTACAAAGCTTCTAAGAATAAGCGATGGCTATATTAACGCAGTACATTTAATGACGCTAAACGTGTTCATTTGTGGGTTGCAGCTCTCGACCAAACCGCAAATATACGGGGAGGCGGCGCTTTCCTTGTGTAGATTGATAGTTTCTATCCGAAATCCAATATCGTCTTGACGTTTGGCTGTTCCAAATTAGTTGCATTGAATTCGGTGACTGATGGTGGTTATCGTCTTGGTTTTGCTGTCACAGTGATTTTTTTTCTGTGTACAAAAGAAATCAGCCGTAAAATGCTCGAAACAATTTAAAATATCAAGCGTTTATAGAAATTGCGTGCTGCATGACAAATTAAAAAGGTTATTAAAAACTAAAGTGAACCACAAATTCCATCGCATTGGAGCGTGCGCAACCAATACTTACATTTTCTCTTGGGCCGTCAAAAAGTATGGGCAACGACCCGCATGCGACTTAATATGCTAATAAGGGCTCAGCTGGATGGCCGTCAAAAAGTAAATTGGCTCATCTCGTGTAAGAAATAATCAGTGCTCATTTTGGTACGTGTATGAATAAAGAGCTGGCCTGGTAATATGCCACAACAAAAGTTGTATAGGTATAACCAATTATCCTCGAAGCCAATTTTGGAATAATGCCAAGTTTTAAGAAACGTCACACTTGATACTTGCAAACTGGAGGTGATCTTCCTAAAAATAATGGACTTACAAGAGTTAGGCGTCCCCTCGTAAAATGTCAAAAGTAGACGAGGACTAAGTTTGTGGCACTATTAGTAGTAAAAAAATATGTTTTCGGATTAGACAGCAACAAAGACCATAAAACGTAAAAAGTGGTAATTTAGTTTAAAATAAATTCATGTCACAAAAAAATAGGTCAAAACTTAAAAATCATACGTGAGTTCGGTTAATCATCAGTTTCATGCTTCAACCAACCATAACAACCCTAGCTAAAATAGTGCAAGGATTTCTTCTAAAGGGACGTCAGTCGTGCTTGACTAAATGCCATACGCATAAAAGTCATGTCGTGAAGACCAGGGAAGGTCTAAGGTATTCCGACATAATGACTGGAAATTGTATCTGTGTGACCTTGCTACACGAAAGGCGTCAGGTCCCTTAACTGTGCCACGCCTCTGCTGTGCATATATGGAGGACTTTCTAAGCAGACAAAATGTTTAGGCTAGGTTCCACAATTACCATTAAGTAACGTCAAACACGTATGCAAATATAAAAGTATCGTTTTAGTTACATGAGTTAAAACTAAAGAACCCTCTTGTTAACACCGTCTGTGTTCCAATTGTGTGAAGAATTAAGTAGGGAAACATGCGTGTTGCTACAGTACCTCTTAGTGTTGGTCTGTCAATTTTATGAGCAAGTTGTTTGCAATCCTAAAACACGCAGATCTAATAGAACTGACAAACATGAATATACAAATATTTAATACCTTTAATAATAATCTACATAAAGCTTCCTCATTTCCAGCTGCTATAATTTCACGTGAATCCACCAAATTTGATTGTGGAGGTTCAAGTATTACCAAAATAAGATTAGTTTTGTTGGCCTCTCTTCTCAACTGTGTCAATTCTGCTTGTATTGTTCGTAGCAAATACAAAACATTCGCGTCCTCTGCACTTTTCCTCCATTCGGGTGGTGGAGATTGTGGTACAATGAAAGTACCAAAAATGGTGTCCAAATAAAAACATTCCTTCATGGTTATACCAAAATACCTTACTTCAGTGTTTTTTTTGTGTTCCTGCTTCGTCTTCCTCTCCTGTTGAACTGTCACTGACATATTTCAGTGTATGTTATGCCTTCTTCAAACATCTTTGGTAAGCATCTAAAATTTGAAATATTTATGTATTAACGGGGGCATGCTTCATATTGGCCACCCTGCTTCGTCTTCTTCTCCTGTTTATCATGGGTTCCCAACCCCTTTTTCCCAAATTTACCCCCTAACAGACATTGAAAACTAACTTAATAATCTGTTCTTGTGGCATATATAAAAAACGAAACTTTATTCCGACGTTTCCTCCCTGAGGAAGCCTTGTTGTATAACAGGCGAAACGTCGGAATAAAGTTACGTTTTTTGTTGCCGTCAAAACAGTGTCTGCATATATTCGCAAGTTTAGCTAATGAGCTATTCTACTTCGATGCAAATGAAATGTCGCTTGACCCTCATTAGTTTCGCACCTGCTAATTTCTGGAGTATTGCTCTTTTGCGTAACAAAAACAGTTTTTGCAAACTCGCGATCCCTCTGGAAAATCAGCGTGAAATCGATCGATGTCTATTGCTGCAGCGATCTCCAACCATGCGGGAAAGTGGCAATGCACCGTTCCTCTCTTCTGGAATTCAAAACGGTAGAACGTTTGCCAGCAAGTGTTTTTTTCATGTATGTTTGTTCTTCCCTGTTACATAACCGCGTAGCAATTCTGACATTCATTGGTTTATTTGCCCAAAGTATTTCAGCAATAAAAAGATGGGGAATGCGAGAGTATGGGCAGGGGGACGCTGGATTAACCTTCGGGTTTTCGGTGCCAAGCGTCACCCTTGGTCTAATTACTTAACAACACAAGATGAAAAATGAAAACATAAAGACGAACACGAAAATTCTGCAAAAGAGAACAATGAAAATAAGGAAATGACATGTGCGAAATGCAATGTTTCCACAGTAGCCAGGGTTGTGGCATCTTTTTCTGTTTTATTTATTCTATGTTGTAACCAAAACGCTCTGGGAAATGTCCATTCGCATGGAGAAATGGTCATAAAAATGCTAGGCAAGCCAAATATCTTACTGCAACGACAATGCATGCTGTCATTCCCAAAAAGTGTCCGAGAAAACCGAGTGCTGTAGTGGGGCTGCAGTTATCGAGTGCTGTACTGGGGCTGCAGTTATCGAGTGCTGTACTGGGGCTGCAGTTGAACGATCATACTGGAAACGCAAAACATCGAAGACGTCGAGTAATCGCAAACATTGCACAAAAGTTTGTACATATATGCTCGTTTGCTGCTTTCATGCGATTCCCCACCGTCTATTGCTGATTCACAATAGGACTTGAATGGATACAAAATTGGCCAAATCTCAGTTTCCAAACAAGGAATCTACAAAAGAACAACATGTAAAAGAAAGCACAACTTTTATTAATATTAACACAACTAACATATGTACATACACAGGTTGTGCCTGTGTCTATGGAATTTCGATATTGCTTTCACGAATACATTGTGCCAGAATGTCATCGTCTTCTTCAATGGTCTTTTTCCACTCCTCCATATCGAATTCCATCATTTCGCACAAACACTGTGTGGCCATTCCCCTGTGTTCACAGGTTCTCTCATCTGGTACTGGCTTTGCCTTCATGATTTTCTTTAGGAAGGAAGGCCTCTTTGGACTTTCTGGAATCTTGAAGACGTCGTCCGATCTTTTTGGTGACTTCTTTTTTGGAGTGTCTTCCTCGTCAGTGAGGTCTTCGAACACTGGGAGGCGGCGCTTCAAGGGCGCGCCACCTTTCCCTTTCACTGGCTCGCTATCCGCGACAGTGATGTTTTCTTCGTCCTCCATATCTGTTTCTTCGTCCTCGCTACTAGTATCTGATGTTAGAGACTGTGCAAAGTCTCTAATATAGTCCGCGAGGACACAGATATCTTCGTCAATCGGCAGTCCGTCCTCCACTTCCTTCGCGAGTTCTTGCGCGAGTTCGACAATGACGTCGTCTGTTAGACTGCCAATTATCTTCTTTTCAGTACCACAATTCGGGTTTTTGGAGTCTTCCCCCCCCCCCCCCACATAGCTTCTACAACACGTGTCGGTTCTTTTAGATCATTTAGGATTTTGTCTCTTGCTCCCACCGCGAATTCTAGGTCCGAGTACGTTATTTTGAAGGTGGAGTTGTTCTATTAATTGATAGAAAAGTAAGGTCTTGTTTGTTTTTTTATTTATTAGGGCATTTAAAAGATGACGGTGCGTAACAAAAAGTGTGTCAAAAACATAGGAAACTAGCGCTAATAAAGGATAGGTCTCTTACAATATTTACAGTGGATAACTCGAGAAAAACCAACAAAGGAATATCAAAAACAGAGGAAGCTAGCGCAAAAAAAAGGAGGTAACACATGTAAAATTTATATAACTCAAGAAGCTAGCGCAAAAAAAGATGGAGCAAAGCACAAACATAACTAGATAATTTAGAAGAGAACGCATATTAAAGAGGGAGAATTACGCAGGATTTTTTAAATTATGTGAAGTGAGCGCATACAAAAGGGGGAGAATTATTTATTAGGCACTTGCTTATAAGGATAAAATTTCTGTGGGGTCTTTTTATTTGTTATTTTTTAAAAAATTTACGGTCTGAGACAAGGCTGCCTCAAGGATGGGGTCTGGTCTGTTCCGTATTAAACGAAGTTTCAAGTAAAGCGATTGGGAGAAGGATCGTGTCAATTTATTGGGGAGGTCTGTTGCGGGGATGAGGTTTTTTTTTACTTTATTACGGGTTTTCCATATTGTGTGGGAAAGTGAGGTATTTAAAATAATAATGAGGGCTTGATTTTCTTGGGTGTTGTTAATAAACTTAGGGAACAACAATGAAATAACCAAGGTGCGGAGTGCTTGAATTTTCGTGCAGTTAAAAAATAAATGTTGAGTAGTTTTGTAACTTCAGGAACAGACGGTACATAAAGAGTCATTGTCTAAACGAAAAGGGTAAATAATGATATTTCAGGGGTAAAACTTGTAAAGTAAGTCGATAGTTTGAACTAAGGACCAGTCAGTAAAATAAGAAGTTTCGGGTGCAGGGTTTGACAAACGTAAATATGAAGGCTTCAACTTAGGAGAAAGTAATTCCGTTTCTGTGGGGTTTAGGTTTTTGACTAACAAAAGGAGGTGTTGATAAAACGGAGAAGGTGTTGTTGAGTGGGGCAAATTATTACGTAATCTAAAATTAAAAATTGTAGAAAGTTGAAGACCAATATTATATTCTGTAAATGAAAGGGATGGGGTTGTGGGTGTGTCTAGTGTCCTGTGTTTATAATAATCTTTGACAGGAAAGAGATAAAATAAGTCAGCATAGACGCCGCCAGGGTTTTTACGGGAAGGGTGGGGTTCTGGTGGCCTGCAACAAAGCTTGCCACAATGCCATCGATTGTTTCCCGCTGCCGGCGGGGGAGAGGGTATGTTTTAGCTAAATACGAGATTCGGGGTAGGAGTAGCGTTTTTGTAAGAATGCTTTTCGAGTTGTAGGTGAGAAAGGGGTTGCTTATAGTGGAGGTGTAAGAACGTAGAGAAGATATAGTTTTGCGCCATGCCGCGGTAATAGCGTTGGGATGTCCGATTGGTATATTTAAAGGGCTTATGGCCTGCTGATTCCATGTTATATTATACTGGGTCATGTTGCAAGGGGGTTTGATGATGGTGGTGGTGGTGGTGGTGGTGGTGGTATCATCTTCTTCCTCTATCTCCTCGTCAAGGTGTTCTTTGGGCTGCTCCTCTTCATGATGTTCCTGATGTTGTTGCAAGGGTTGTTGCAGCTCCTCCTCCTTCTCGTTGCGATGGTGTGTGGATCTTTGTTGGTGGCTGTGATTTTCTTCATTTCTCTTATTGGTTTTCTTCTTAAGTGTAGGGCACTGCTCCTTTTCATGATTGTCCGCATGGCAGTAGTTGGTTGTTATAGTGAACCGAAATTTTGTAAACACCAAGTCTGATGTCTCGTGGAATGGGGTTTTCCTGAAGGGCAGAGCCCTTCATGTAGAAAACCCGCTTGCCTCCACTGATTCGGTTGTCATCCAGCGCATGCCAGTTCCTGGCGACTGGAGCAAATGTGCTCAGGTAGTTGATTAGAGCTTTCTGTGACATCAAAGGGTGGCACATATGACAAGACCACCCTCTCAATGTCCTCCGACCACGCGGTAGCGTAGATTGGCTTGCCGGTGTCTGAGAGGTAGGTCTTTTGCCAGCTTCTTCGCCGCTTGTTCGGATGTTGTATGGAATCGCACTTTGCCATTTGGAAGTTGAATGATGCCTCTCATGAGGCTGAGGTTGAACTTTATGTCCTTCAGTAGGCCATATATGAGGTCTCTTCTGAGGCCGGGGTTGAAACGGCACTCTACCTCTCCGCTACGATCAATCGCGAACGGATCAGCGCACTCTGTCGCTGGCAGATGCCACTGCCGCATAACTTCGCGGCTGGGGTACGCCCTTCTCCATCGAGCACTGAAAAGGGCTAGCGATTTCAAAGGAATATTCTCTTTTAAAAAGGGTATCTCCACGATATCCTTTTAATAGCTTCTTCTTCTTGAAAAGCAGCGTTTGTGGTAACTTCGATGTGAGCACGATGTGTGCCAAAAAGCATCAGTAAAACTGCGTAACCATCTGTTAAGAATAATGTACAGCAAACAGAATAAATTAACTGACAACATTCGTGCTGAAGTGGGCGAGGACGTGGAAACTAGTGATGTTCCCAGTTCCAAATTATCCGGCCCGGCCGGATCCGGATAGTTGTCAATCAAATCCGGCCGGATAATTTGGATCCGGCAGTTTGTTAACGCCGATTCGTTTATTATGGCAAAAATGTTTGATTGCCAAACAAAATGCTATGTTAAGGTTAGCCTGTCATGAGTGGAACAAATAAACGTGGGCATTTATTAATGTGGTATAACACGTCACGAAAAACTTTCATAACAAATAACAGAAAAATCTTACGTCGGCGAGTATAACAGACTGGGTACCAAAAACGAGTAATTTGCGAAATGTTTGTCCGCTTTTAGGACAAAAATGCTTTCCCAACTATCCGGTAAAATTAAGTGTATTATCCGTCCGGGTATTGAAAATTGGTCAATATCCGGCCGGGTCCGGTGCAACACATCACTATTCAGCACTATTGTATTGTTGCGTCATAAACACGCATTGGTTTGTTCAAAACATTTCGCTGGAATCAGCCAGCAATCTAGTTTACAGAAACTCTTTGCTTGTGTCAGGAGGTTTAAAGAAGTGTTGTATCTTATAGTTCGTTGTTGAGTTTAGACAGTAACGGCCATGCTTTCGTGAAGGGAAAACTTACAAGTAGACAATTAGAGTAATTGTGCGTGCAGTCACCACGTTGGAATATGAGCTGTGAGTGCCCAAAATACACATTGGCATCTTGTTCTTCGTGCCCTGGGCTACATTTGAGGCAATTTGAAAAAAAATTTTCGGTTCGGAACATTTCCAAATTTGTAATCAAACGTGTTGACTGGAATGTGCACCTTACATCCTAGGCTGTACGCTGTGGACGTAAAGTCGTTTCGTTGAAATATGAGCTATGAGTGCCCGAAATACGCATTGCCATCTTGTTCTACGTGCCCTGGGCTACATTTGAGGCAATTTTAAAAAAATTCCTTAGTTCGGAACATTTCCAAATTTGTAATCAAACATGTCGCTGCTTCTTTAAGCTAGTCACTATGCTGAAACTGTACAGTAGATCATTCAGCACTATTGTATTGTTGCGTCATAAACACGCATTGGTTTGTTCAAAACATTTCGCTGGAATCAGCCAGCAATGTAGTTTACAGAAACTTTTTGCTTGTGTCAGGAGGTTTAAGGAAGTGTTGTATCTTAATAGCATGGAAATAGTTCGTTGTTGAGTTAAGACTGTAACGGTCATGCTTTCGTCAAGAGAAAACTTACAAGTGAAGAATTGGAGTAACTGTGCGTGTAGTCACCACGTTGATATATGAGCTATGAGTGCCCAAAATTACATTTAAGGCTGTCGCATTGAATGCGAACATGTTTAGGTTAATCGCAGCTGCATGTCACATGGCCCCCTGTCGGACTGAAAGTTATTTCGTTGCCATGGCTACATTTGAGGCGAGTTTAAAAAAATTCCTTAGTACAGTTTGTCAGTAATTGGCATAAGCATACTGTTGCGTCACAGACCTACCAGGATAGTCTGCTACTTCATTGCGTTTCTTTGAAAGCTGTCAGTTGTGGAGATTGAAAAAACATGTTGTGATGATATGCTGGAAGGTTATTAAAGTTCAAAAAAAGGCTGACAATTTGGAAACAATGTCCATTATTGTTTCGCCTGTACTTGTTTAGGTTGCATGATCGTACGCTGCATGTCACATTACACCTTGTCGGACTGAAAGTTGGCATACGAGCTACCGGTGTAAAAAATAAGCACAAACATGTTGTTCCATATGCTCTTGGTTACATTTGAGGCGAGTTCAAAAAAATTCCTTAGTTCGGAACATTTTCAAATATGTCGTCAAACTTGTCACTGTATTTGTGCCATACTCCACAGTTTATAGGGTGTTCCAAAAATGTAAGTATAGATATTGTTTAAAAAGTATTGCTAACTATGTTGATTGAAATGCTTGTTTTTATAACGCATGGTTTGTTTTTGTCACGAGTCAATGCTGTATTTGTGTGAACGCAATCGTCTGAAGTCGTGTTCACTAATGCGTGAAATAATTTCGGTTTTAGCCAATTTCCATTTCGCCGAAATGACGGTGGTGTTCCTAATGGGGTGACAATGGGACAATCTATTTTGTTCGGTACCTTCCAAGTGAAAATACGAGTGCCCACAGTGCAACTTTCATGATGGATATTGCATTTAGCCATGATGCCTAATGCACCTTTCATCTGTTTATGAATAGGCTCGTATAATACTGTCGATTTTGTTAAAACCCCATCATGAAATATTCCGTTAGAAGAAGTTGGCCACCTATATGTTATCTTTAGATCATCGAGGTTTTGTCCAATGACTGGAAAATTTGATATGTTAAAACTGTGAGTTCCAAAGGAAAGAAAAAAAACAAGAAATTCGATATGCATGCATAGTGATAAAATAACTTCAAAGGTTTTATAACAATTTACGTCTCATAAAAAAACTTTTTTAAAGTGAAATAAAAGAGTGTTGAAAACTCAATAATAGCGCCCTCATAAAGAAAACCGATGTGCTTGCTCTGCACTCTGTCGCCTACGTTAGATGGGCCAAACTTTTGGAAAAGGGAATTTCGAAAGGAAATAGCAGGGAAAGAAGGCGACCTCTTACTTACAGCTTATCTAATTCTAACTAACGTGTGGAGCACCCAAGATGTTTCTAACTATGTTTTAAAAATGTGTAGTGACGGGGAAATCGTCGGAAATTCTTGCAATCCCTACATTTTGTGTGTGTGTGGTTTTGATCAGAGTTGTTCCATAACCATAATGTCTGATAAAGTACTGTTTGTTGAGTGTAAACTGGATTCCACAAAACCATATATACCTTTCTTATTGCTTTTGTCCACATATTGTATAATGAATTTACAGTATCCCCCGCAGGCTGCAGCTTGTTACAACTGTCTAGATTGGATTTTGACTGAGAGTGGAGAAGCACCTGGCGAGGAAAATGTTGAGCAATATAAGGATTACATAATCTTGTAGTGCTTTCTGAAAAAGTTTTACAGCTGTTACCCTGATTTTCATGTTTAATGTTCTCAGTAACTTTACAGCTATGCTCTTGTTTAAGCAGACCCTGATATTCATGTTTAATGTTCTCAGTAACTTTACAGCTGTGCTCTTTGATTTTTAGGTAACTTTACAGCTGTGCTCATGTCAAAACACACCCACAAAAACACTGATTTATGTGTTATGTTAGCAATGGTGCTCTTGTCGTACTGACGTCCAGTAGATGGACATGATTACATCATGCTGCCAGTAAATTGAAAGCTTTACTTGAAGTATGTCTTGATTGGCTTATAAATTGGGTAATATTTTGACCTTAGATTAAGTCAGCAAAATGGCTCACTTTCAGAAAAAAAATTGGCTCAACAAGCTTGGCTCACTTTGATTCTCCGTAATTGGCTCAGTGCAAGCCATTTTGTTGTGGCTCAGATCAAGACAGTTTTTGGCTTGTACTGAGAACAATAGTGGAACTTGAAGCCAAAATGGCTCAATTGTGAGCCAATTTTTACTATCTAAGGAAATATCATCAACTTCTTCATTTGAACTGACAGAAGTCATCGATGTCTCACATACATTGTGTGCCACATTGGCAATTTTGCGACGTTTCCATTGCTGTGTTCTTGCAAATTTACGGTAAGGTTTGTAAAACGAACGTTTCGTTTTGGTGCGTCCCATAACGACCTCCTAATTAATAAACCTACGTTTATGCACACATTTATATCACTTACTGTTATTGATTAATGCTTGTCACCAAATACTAGTTGGGTTGGCTCAGATATAAGTCGTCTACAGTCTCCTGCAGGCCACGCATGAATGATCGTTTTGGCCGTCGTTCTAACAATCCGTACCTATATGGTGTACTCCAACATCATTATTATTCTTTCATTATTTCGTAAACGTTGTGAAAGAAAATGCATGTGTTTTTTTAGATAAAAAAAATATGTGAAATGTATACTTCTTCGGACGTAAAAAGATTTTTTTTAAACTCTTTGCGGCAAAGCAAAAGCAGTTTTGCGAACGTAATTACCTTGAAATTGCAAATACAGTGTAATAAAAGCCGTTCTCAGTTATTTTCTGTTAAGCCGATCTAGGGATAGGCAATTTAGAATAGCGAATCCGAAGGATTCGAATCCTAAACTATCCGAATCCAAATTGTCTTCAAACCGAATAATAGGTTTCGTTGTTTATCTTCCATCTACATTTTCTACATAAACTTGGTGACGTATATCTTTTTTAGTACGTTTCGTCAATCGTCTGCTCTAGTTTTGACGTGACACGAGAAAATAATCTTTTCGATTGACTTTTACATTAATGGTCATTCTTAGTGCGTATCGTTAAGATGCGACAAAGCGTTAGGACAAAACGCTCAAAGAATGTTGCACCAGCAGTGCGACACAATGACGTTTTAATGCGTAACAATAGCAAGTATTAACTTATTATTCACTTAAAACAAGGCATTGACAAATTAAGAACGCTGCTACCTGGAACGTACCTAAAGATTAAGTGCAGTTTAGAGAAATGCCAGGAAAACGTAAAACTTCCAATGTTTGGGATCATTTTACTTTAATATCTGAGAAACGTGCAGTGTGCAAGCACTGTAATTTGGAGATGAGCTATTGTAGCAGCACAGGTAGTCTATTAAAACACATAAAGGCAAAGCACGTCTTCGTTGATCTCAGTCAATCAAGTAACAGTGATATTCCAGGCTGTTCTTGGAAGCAGCCGAAACTAACAGGTTTTGTTAGAACTCCAGTGACTCCAACACGCTCAAAAAAGATAACAGAACTAATTTTAAATACTATAGTTGGCGATCTGAGACCTATCAGCCTTGTAGAAGGAGAAAACTTCAAGAAACTAATAGATGAATTGGCACCAGGCTATGACATGCCCAGTCGCCGTACATTTACAAGGAGTATAGAAGAAAAGTTTTTGAACTGCAAAATGAGGATGCGTCAATTATTAAAATGCGCCAAATACGCTGCAATAACAACAGATTTGTGGTGCAGTGTAAAAATGCAATCGTTCCTTGGCGTGACCATTCATTACATAGATGAAAATTTTGAAATAGTCAACATGGTTCTTGCTACCAAAGAAGTTCATGACACACATTCGGGGGATCACATTGCTTCGTGGTTGGAAGCGGTAATCGAGGACTACGAGTTGCCGCCGAATAAAATCGTGGCAATTGTTACCGATAATGGCGCAAACATTGTGAATGCTTGCAAAAAGTTAAATGAAAAGTATGGATGGATCCATGTGCGCACGTTGCAACTTTGTTTAAAACGTGCTTTCGAAATACCACAAATCAAATCTGCAATAGGTAAGTTGATCACTATCCTTTTTCAAATAATTATTAATATTAAATTGTTTTTCTGGAAAACAACACTTTAAAAATGTTTCAGGTGCAGCCAGACATCTTGTCACTTTCTTCAGGCAATCTTCCAAGGCTAGTCAAGCTTTAAAGTCAGTACAAGATGGTCAAAGCAC
This sequence comes from Ascidia mentula, assembly GCF_947561715.1. Classification (NCBI taxonomy): domain Eukaryota; kingdom Metazoa; phylum Chordata; class Ascidiacea; order Phlebobranchia; family Ascidiidae; genus Ascidia; species Ascidia mentula. The sequence goes on along the minus strand of NC_138568.1, from coordinate 13,957,835 downwards.
ACTAGAGCTTGTGCTCGATGTCCCAACAAGGTGGAACTCGACTCACAGTATGCTTGAAAGGTTGTGCAGTCTGCAAGCACCTGTACGCCAAGTCCTCTGCAATGCACAAATTGTAAAACCAGGAGCATCTGCTCATTCAGAACTAAGGGACTGTCACTGGAGTTTAATCCAAACTTTATCTGAAAATCTTAAACCTATTAAGGTAATGTAATGTTTGCTGATGTCTACAAGCATATAGTTTTTGAGTTTATAACTTATTTGGTTGCAGCTGGCTACTGATTACTTGGAGGGTGAAAAATATGTGTCAATTAGTGGTGTTACATCGCCACTGTTTTATGTGATGTATTGATAATTTGACGTCAGCACAATGTACCGTTGTTACGTCACAAATACCGTTGTTCCCGTAGAACCCCAGTGCCTGCCTGTACTGTTGTTGACTGAGTTTTGTCCTGGTTAGTTTTCTGCTGTATGAAACTAATATTATGTTCTATTTGAATAAGATAAATTAAGGCAATTTAAGTGCAAGTTGAATCTGCTAACGTTGTTTCCTGCTGTGTTATTGATTGGGAAGAAGCCGATATTTTTGTGACTGGTTCCAAAATAGTTCGGTAAGAAATTGTGCATTTAATTTCAATGTTTTTGGTCGCTAATTCAACGCGTGTTGTGTAGAAACCGCAGCGTCTTTGAATAAAGTTGAACCGTTCCTTTTGAAGAAGAAGCGTGTGCGTTAAGAACCATTGAGGAAAAATCGTCTGTTGCACTGTCCGGGCGCAACCAGTCACGCCCGTCGACTGCCAAGGGCAGCGCAACAAGTGGAGTCATACCTATAATCAAAGGTTTAACTCAAAAATTTGCTCCATCTGAAGAAGATTCCCGTACTTTGGAACTTTTTAAGGAAACAATCCTAAACCAGTTGCATGGTAGATTTGGTTTTGTCTTTGACAATCTTAACTGAAATTACGATCCCTCTTACTTTCACATGAGTATTGCAACATGGCTCGATCCTAAATAAAAGATGAGCTATTTTAAAAAATTGGAGGGAATTCGTGTAAGTTTCTTTTTACACAACATTATTTCAATTAATTTTTAAAAAAATTATTGACTTTTCTTTCAGGTTAAAGGAGCTGTCGAGTCGGCAATGTTTACCCTAATACAGCGATGTACAGAAATTCGCAATAGTGGTGACAGCAACAACTTTGCAGATCAACATCATTTTAGACATGGTAATGCAGACACTTTGGATGAACTACTGGGTTGTGGTGTTGAGTGTGATGACAGCAGCAATGATCATGAAGACACAGAAGATGGAAATTCAAATATAACCACAGCAATTGCAGACTACCTTAAACTAAAAATTCAGCCACAAAATGCTGAACAGCTACCACTATTAAAAGAAATGGCCTTAAAATACCTCTGTATACCTGCAACGCCAGCATCTTCAGAACGATGCTTTTCAAGTGCAGGTTTAACAGCCACAAAATTACGCTCTCGCTTGACTGGCAAGCACATAGCAGGCCTTAATATATTGCACTGCAATAAATTTATTCTTTAATTCTTTGTTGTTGCAATTGTGTAATAAATTCTTTCATGTTTACTGTGCTACAATGCAGAAGTAATAACAAAAACAGAACAGGATTCTGGATTCGATTTGACTATTCTAGAACATTCTGTTTGCTGGTTTTTCTGTACTCGATGGTGTACTGAAATTGGTTCATATAAAGTGCCCATCGAGTGAACCTGTTGGCTGCTAAAGCTGGCATGGGCTTTTGTGGACTAAATAAAGACTTCTTTAGAGCGTAAACGATTGACAAAGCCTTTTTGAATTTGACTGTAATTCCTCTGGCTCTGTGTCAAAGTTTTAGAAATATTGGCAATTCGCCGCTCACTGCCGTCGGCGAAACGGTGAAACAACGTAGCACCAATTCCAACGCTTGATGCGTCACAGGCAATACCAACAGGAATGGATGGATTATAATGAACCATCACCTGGTCTCTGGATAGCAATTCCTTTAGCTGATTGAAAAGGAATTGCCAGGAATGCCTTTCTTTGCGCGACGATAGAGTGGTTCTTATGTGGGCAAAAAATTTGCATTAAGTTGTACAGATCCAAGGAAAGACCGCAGCGTCGGTATATCATGCGGAGCAGGCATCCTTTGTACAGCGTCGACTTTGAGACCCTTGTTGATGCCCTTGTTGGAGAGAACATGGCCATGGTACTCAACCTCCTGTTGAGCAAATTTGCATTTTTCCTTCCTGCAACATAAGCATTTGTCTTGCGGAGCCGTTGCAACAAAGGTTTGAGATTGTGAAGGTGGTCCAGACGAACCACTGACCAAATCTAGATATACTGCAACACCGGTAGATCTTAAGTGATATCATCCATAATTTCTTGAAAATAAGCTGGCGCAGAACTGATACCAAAAGGCAATACGCAATAAAAGTCCGCTATGTGTGCTCAGAGCAAGCTTCTTCATTTCAGGTCACAACTTGATTTGATTGTACACATCCGCCAAAGCGATATGAGCCATAACCATCACCTAATTTTCGCATTATATCTTATGGCAATGGGTGACGCTGAACTTCCAATTGTGAATTGAGAGTAACACTGAATAATCACCACAAATTCTCAAAGTAGGCCTTTGCGAAGAAGTGATTGATCTGCGGACCGGAACTATTGGCGTACCCCAGTCGTTGAACGTCACTGGAGTCGAAATTCCTTTGCTTATCCCGGAATCCAAAACCTGGGACAAATCACTCTGCATCGCGAACGGAACTGAACGCGGTTTGCAGAAAACTTATAAATATGAGTTTCTACCAGGCAACACACAGGATTTAAAACGCACAATAGATGGCATGTCCAAAGAAAATTTTAATGTTTCATCAATATTTAGAGTGGAATGCAGAAACCTCGATTAACTTTAAGCGACGTCATAAGTTAGATGGAGATTGTCGGCACTTAAAACCAAGAGGCAATATTTATCACATTTCGTGGTTTTGACGTCAAAATGCAGGCAATCGGTGTTTTGAAACAAATTTTATTCCCGAAACGAATTTGGTTACGGAATGCATTGCTGAACGGTAAACCTAAACTTGGAAACAAATTTTGTTTCCGAAACGAATTTCGTTACGGAATGCATTGCTGTACGTTAAACCTAAACAAATCGATTTTTCAAACTTTTAAACTTGCCGTATCAGTCTATATGTGATAAATTCTTTCTCTGATTGGCACTCTTTTGCAAAAGACTGACTTTTGTATTGTAAACAGTATACACAAGCTTTCGCGATTTTCCCTCGCTTCGTCAGGTGTAAATGAACACAATGCGATACAAAAAAACAAGCGCAAGGCGGCCGAAGAAAAAAGGCACTGTAAACGATAAGCTGCCGTTAGTTGGCGTCGTCGTGTTGCTGCATCGTTCCTGCGGCATCGTCGTGTTGATAATGGCTCAGGAATCCCCAATCTCTGTTGAGCCCATCTTTGATGGCGTTGAAGCGGTTAATGTGGTGTTGCTCGGCCGTCTCCCTTGCTGATCTTGATTTCCCTTTAACTTTTTGCAAGACCATTACCCGCATGTCGTCGACGCTATGCTTGGGCTCGTTGAAATGTGCCCCCACTGGCTTTTCAGTGTTGTTATGTCGGACATCGTTCTTGTGGCCATTCATTCTCTTTCGTAGAGTTTGCCCTGTCTGTCCAATGTATAGAGCGCGGGGGCAGCGTGCACATGTTATTGCGTACACCACGTTCGTTGATTTGCAACTGAATGATCCATTTGGTGTAAATTTGTTGCTTTTATTGCTGACGGTCACTAGGTTTACTTTGTGCAAATTGATCCCGGAGAACCATCACCGTCAAGTAAACCTAGTGCTTTTACACGGACGAGTTCCCAACTGTTGTTTGGTTGCATTCAGTGCCGAGGCAGTTAAAAGTTTCTTAAGATTAGGGGGTTGCCGATAGGCTATTACAGGCAGGTGTGGAAAAATTTCACTTACTGCTTTGTCTTGTTGAAGAATTGGTTGCAGGTCTCTTGCGATCTTTTTGAGGCGACCAACCGAATAGTTGTAGGTGATTGCAAGTGGTATCCGTGTTGGGTTCTTCCTTTGGTTGTTTTTTGTATCGCATTGTGTTCATTTACACCTGACGAAGCAGTGGTCAAACATCGCTTCTGCGGAGAGGCCTCAACTTTTGTCCATCGACAAAGCTAGACAAAATTGAAGTATGCGCAGATGTAGAGGCGTTCTTTCGCCGAATGCGCTTGGCAGAACATTTCCATGGCAAGGAAACCAACACACAGGAAAGCTACAATGGCAAAGTGAACTGTAAGCCGCACTTTTGTGAGTGGACACCTCCAGAAGGACGTAACCCAAATCTGGATTTATATATCAGTTGTTTTCGCAATCGTGTTGAGACAGAAATTCTCAACCATAAACGTAACCATCGATCGAACTTATCACGAGAAGAATCGGTAGCTGTCCACCAACTAAAGAAGTGTGAAAATCTCGTTATCAAACCTGCTGATAAGGGAGGCGCTATAGTTGTTATGGACACCGAAGCTTACATGCAAGAAGCTTGCCGTCAGTTAGACAACGTGGAATATTACCAGAAGCTGGAAACAGACCCAACTGACAAGTTCAGGAAGGAACTCATGAAGTTGATAAAATCGTTTCCGGAAGGCGTGAGGAGCGAGATTGCGTCTCTAGTTCCTGAAGATCCTACACCAGGCGTATTTTAATTGCTACCTAAGGTGCACAAACCCAACAATCCAGGACGTCCAATTATAAGCGGCCTGGGAACGCTCACGGAGGAAATATCCGGATACGTCGAAACAATTTTGAAGCCACACGCTCAATCAGCAAAAAGCTACATTCAAGACAAAACAGATTTCATTAAGCGCTTGTCAACCATTAAAAACCTTCCCTCCAACGCTCTATTGGTCACGTTGGACGTGACATCGCTATACAGCAACATTGACCACGAGCGTGGACTGAAGGCTGTACAAGAAGCACTCCCGGATGAAGATATCCGGTTTAAACCGGCCCTACGACTAACCCGTTTTATTCTGGAACACAACAATTTCAAATTCGACGGCAACAATTATTTCCAAATTAAAGGTACGGCAATGGGTACCCGCCTGGCACCACAATACGCCAATATCTTTATGTCAAGTTTGGAGGAACGCTTCATACAACCATACGAGTCATCGATAAAAACATACCACCGGTTTATCGATGACGTTTTCTTGATTTGGACTGCGGGGGAACGACCCCTCCAGCTATTCGTGCAAGAATTTAATCGAGTGGACCCGAACATACGATTCACGGTGGAGTGGTCTAACACATGTGTCCACTTCCTGGATGTAACGGTCGCACTGCACAACGGTGAACTTTTTACCTCCATCTATCATAAACCGACGGATCGAGGCACGTATCTACACCCTTCGAATTCCCACCCCAGACATGTGTATCGGTCCATAATATATTCCCAAGCGCTACGATACAGACGGATATGTTCTCGTTACGACGACTGCAACACACGTTTACGTGCTTTGCGGGAGGTATTTCTGGCGAATGGCTACCGGGCTAGCTTGGTAGATAAAGAAATGAAAAGAGCAGCAAAGATCCCAAGAGACCGTCTTCTACAATACAACAACCAAAGGAAGAACCCAACACGGATACCACTTGCAATCACCTACAACTATTCGGTTGGTCGCCTCAAAAAGATCGCAAGAGACCTGCAACCAATTCTTCAACAAGACAAAGCAGTAAGTGAAATTTTTCCACACCTGCCTGTAATAGCCTATCGGCAACCCCCTAATCTTAAGAAACTTTTAACTGCCTCGGCACTGAATGCAACCAAACAACAGTTGGGAACTCGTCCGTGTAAAAGCACTAGGTGTACTTTGTGCAAATTGATCAACCCGGAGAACCACATCACCGTCAGCAATAAAAGCAACAAATTTACACCAAATGGATCATTCAGTTGCAAACCAACGAACGTGGTGTACGCAATAACATGTGCACGCTGTCCCCGCGCTCTATACATTGGACAGACAGGGCAAACTCTACGAAAGAGAAAGAATGGCCATAAGAACGATGTCCGACATAACAACACTGAAAAGCCAGTGGGGGCACATTTCAACGAGCCCAAGCATAGCGTCGACGACATGCGGGTAATGGTCTTGCAAAAAGTTAAAGGGAAATCAAGATCAGCAAGGGAGACGGCCGAGCAACACCACACTAACCCCTTCAACGCCATCAAAGATGGGCTCAACAGAGTTTGGGGATTCCTGAGCCATTATCAACACGACGATGCCGCAGGAACGATGCAGCAACACGACGACGCCAACTAACGGCAGCTTATCGTTTACAGTGCCTTTTTTCTTCGACCGCCTTGCGCTTGTTTTTTTTGTATCGCATTGTGTTCATTTACACCTGACGAAGCGAGGGAAAATCGCGAAAGCTTGTGTATACTGTTTACAATACAAAAGTCAGTCTTTTGCAAAAGAGTGCCAATCAGAGAAAGAAAATCGAATTTTGTTACGGAATGCATTGCTGTACGTTAAACCCAAACATGGAAAAAAGACACTGGGTCTGCACTGTCTATAATGTCCGAAGCTGCTTACAAAAATTTGATTAAAGGCTTCACGATTGAACCAATAAGCGTTGTTTTAAAAACTTATTCAAATGAGATAATCATTTCTCGGGGTTTGTGCAAGTTACGGTAGAATACCGATCTACCCGTTCATACTTGAACCTTTACGTTGTGGAAATAAATTGTCCGACTTTGTTTGGTCGTGAGTGGCTGCGTGCTTTTTGTAAATATAGAAGTCATGAAGTGTTTAGTTGTTTGAAGTTTAATGTAAAAAAATGTCCGCTGGTGACCGAGTTTCCAGAGGTGTTTGATGACAAATTAGGAACATTGAAAGAAATAAAAGGAAAATTGTACCATAAATCTAACACAAAACCTGTTTTCTGTTAGGCCAGATCACTTCCATACTCCATTAGGCAAAAAAATTGAAACTGAATTAGAGAGATTGACATCAGAAGGCATATTGGAGTCCGTTCCTTACAGTGAGTGGGCAAACCCTGTCGTACCCGTGTTGAAAAAGGATGGCTCAGTAAGATAGTGCGGAGATTTTAAAGTAACCTTCAATCCAGTCTTAAACATAGAGCAATATCCCTTGCCTAAAGTAACTGATGTTTTTGCCACGTTGGCCGGAGGAAATCGCTTCACAAAACTAGATTTAAAAATTCGTAGTTCCAAATGACAATAGAAGACGAATGTAAACATTTTCTTACCATTAATAGTGTTTAGGGGTGCTTCAGCCCCGGCATTATGGCAAAAGGCTATGGATCAAATGTTACAAAACGTGCCTAAAAGGGGTACAATGTTTATTAGATGATATGATAATAACTGGAGCAACATACAGAAAATCTTAGAAATGTTCTCAAGCGATTGTCTGCGTATGGGTTATGGGTTAAAAGTCTATCCGAACAGGTACGATATTTTCAAGGATCAAATTGAATTTTGTGGTCATGTTGTAGATAAAAAGGGATTGCATAAATTAAGGCGGTCACAAGTTGTCCTAGCCTACAGAATGTGTCCCAGCTTCGTTCGTTTATTGGCCTAAATCTGTCATCTTTGTTGCATCCGTTATGTAAACTTTTAGAGAAAGTTCGTAGATGAAACTGGAATGCATTCAGCCGTTTGACAAAGCTCGTGAACTGATGGCTTCTGATAAGGTTCTTACGCATTATGACGTAAATTTGCCAATTCAGTTAGCATGTGATGCATCGCCGTTGAGTTAGCATGTGATGCAATTCCTGTAATGTCGGCACAACGTTATGCAATTATTTTGTCTGGCCACAATTATTCCTTCGAATACCGCAGTACAGCTAAACATGGCATCGCTGATTGTTTGTCTAGAATACCGCAAGTGTCTTTGATAAACACATCGAGGAATTGTCCAATAACTGTTCGGGGTGCTTACAAAATAGAAACGTACCACCTATAGTAAAATACCACCCCTGGCAAACTTGTGTCTCACAGCAACGCATTCATATAGACTTTGCTGGTACTGTGGAAAACCACATGGTCTTGGTGATCGTAGGTGCCTATTCTAAGTGGCCGGAGGTATTCTCAATGCGTTCCACCACGGCGGCAGCAACTATAGACGAATTTCGCAACGTTTTCTCAATGTAGCTGAGTAAAGCCTTTTTAAATCAATCTATTAGACAGAAAGATGTTTTTATTTTTATCAGAAAATATATTTCGCCTTGAAAAGGGCATCATCAGTTTCTGCAAAGTGTAGCCTACAAAACAACGTGACATAACTAAGTAGAAGCGAAGGTCTGCCACATAAAGAAAAGTACCTTAATAAAAATAAAAAAAAATATTAAAAAATTAAAGAATGCAAATAAAAACCTGGATATGTAAGAAACGAGCTTTTTCTGAAAAAAATGTTTCAGATAATGGTCCACAATTCATTTCACAGGAGTTCCAGACGTTCCTGAAGATGAACGGTATTCGTCATATGAAGACTGCTCCATACTCACCAGCCACAAACGGCCAAATTTCTTGCGACCGAGTTTTCTAGGAGCGACAAAAAAGCCGATGTCCAAGTTCTTCTGGCAGAAATCACGAGGAAAAATATTTACAGAAAGCTTAGCAGACGGTAAGAGTTGAGAATGAATCAAATGTTTGAACCCTGGCGGCGATGACGTTAATATCAAGTAACATTACCCACAATGCGTTACGGTTTTAACGTTTCGGTTCCTTTGAGGGAGGAGAATATTCGATAGAAATCGTAATCTCTCTGCTTTTCAACAAAACACATTTCTCAGGTATTTTTCCTCCAGCCAAGTGGATTATATCCTGGGTGACAATCCTGCACGTCAGAGTTACGTCATCCCTTCCACAAATCAAGCTACTGCCCCCCGAGGTTTTGAAATCAACGGGGTATTTTTGGGGTAATGTATTTTTTTCGTTTTCTCCTTGCCGGTGGAGATTGCAAGGACGAATCACGTGCTTTTTTCAAGAACCCTCCCTTTGTTTAAAGTTTACTGAAAATTATTCTTTTCAAACAACTTTTATTCAACTGACACACTTTGTACGGAGCTTTGGTTGAGGACCGAGCGAGGACGATACGTTCAGGGACCAACGGAGGAGTGAAAATCAATCAGATTCACCGTTGATTTGGATGCAGGGAGGGTTGGATGTTCTACCTCCGATGGTATTCGAACCCACGGCGGATAATCTTGTACAGGTTGTATGTTTTTATGTGGAAGTAAAATTTTCCTCAATTTCACAAAAAAAATTTATGATTTATTTGATAAAAAACTGATCGTAATTTCAGTTTCCAATCGGCGTTGGCTGGACTCTTGGATTTGTACATTTTTTGACCATAGCATCGACCTCGTATCGATCCACCAGGTGTCGCAACAGAGGACATAGGTATGTTTTTTCCCATCGAATGCGACAGGTAATTGGCAGCATTAACCAAGCGCCCGAATCCATGCAACTAGTAGAAAACCTGATCGGGATTCGTGGCCTAGGATATCCTGGGTTCAAATCCCGGCGTGGCCAAAGAAATGCTTTCATTTCATGAATGTGACTGCAGGGCGATTTTTGTTGACGACATTGATCAAAAAGCACTTACAGGCGTTTTAGGGTGTTTCCATTATCTCGTTTACGCTTGAACATCTTTCATGACAACTGGTCGTTTCCACAGCTACCGTGCTTGGGAATAGTTTGCTTTTCATAAAGGTTTTTTTTTACATTCAGGTCCAGGTCACGTGAAGTTCAACCTCTCGATCTTTTATTCCATGACGATGTTGGCCTGGATTTTGTACGAATACGAAGACGCTTTCATTACAAGTGGACTTTACAACAGAGCTTACAACTTCCTGAATTGGGGAATTACCTACGTGAACTGTCATATGATATCTATGGATAGGTACTTCACCAGTTTCTTGGTAACGTGGCGTTCAATTGTTCAAATTCTGAATCGCAGAACGTTGATCGCCGGTCAGGTGAGGGATTCCCAACAGAACGCCACCGTGTGGGACATCCCCGAAAGAATGAACTACGCGCGCAAGACTTACGTGTTGACTCCGGAAACCCCAGTAGTGAGATAGCTGGAGAGATTGCGGCTGCTCTTGCTTTTGCTTCTTCGTTTTCTCGGCTCGAGGTTCGTTACTTCAACATTGTATCAAGGTTTGCTGCTGGTTGCCCTCAACGAAAGTACAACTTGTTCAACTTTTACATGTTTTGTTATTTATTTTCATTCAGAGCCTCGTTGCTTTCAGCAACTTTTCAACCAACCACATTTCATTTACTCCCGCATGGCCACAAGAGCGCAGATCGTCAGGATACTTTAATGAACATGGGGGGCGGCTGCATGGTTGGATGAGAGGGCGAAACACCAGATTCTCTTCCAGCAAGTTCAGGCTTACTACGACACAAAGATGCCCACTGACTTCTCCTATGACAATAAAACGGTCAGAGCGAAGCCGTTTTATTCATTAGATTCGTTTACGGTTAAATAAAGCAACGTTCGATCATTTATTTAACAAACGGGAGCTCAGTAATTTAAAATCAACATAAAGTGAACGCGGTTAAAACTTGGATCCATGTTTGATATTTCCTCAATACAACACAAACTTTTTCTCTCCGATCCAGAGTTTGCTCCTGTATGTAGACCTGGGTAATTCCCTAACCCAAAACCACATAAGGTTCAACCGAACGATTTTCCGGCGATTCACACAAACCGAAGTGAAATTAACCCTGTTTGAAACCAGGCTGGGGTCCAACTTCTTCACTCAACCAGAAAACAAGATTTCAATTTTCTGCAACTGGCTGGTGAAGTCAGCGGAGCGAAGGAACGGATTAATTTTCCTGAATTCAAAATAATCGGCACAGTACGGTAGGGGAATCCCCTGTAGTGTTGTGGCGAATCATAAGAATGCGATTGGAAGCAACAAAAATCAGTATCTCTATGTTAAGTTAATATTCGTCCGATGAAATTCATTTTGTGGGGCCTGTGCCATTCTATAAAAGGCCAATCACCTTAACTAACTTTCCTCACTCATTTAATCCAAAAATTTTCAATTAATTGAATTTTCACTTAGCGAACGCTGCCTTCATTCTTCTGGGAAATTACTCAAGAAATCCTTCACATTAAAACGCTTGTATGTGGAGAGATACGGCAGTGGGGAAGATCAACATATCGCTGGGTTCCAGAGGTCAAAGTTACGTGGTTGGCTACGGTCCCCACTCACCTAAGCAAGTTTGAATGTTGTTGCAGGAGTTGATCGGTGCTTTGGTGGGGGGCCCGAGTTACAGCGGTTATTATTATTTATTTCACCGAGAGACGAGTAAATGTCGATCAGAACCGGGATTTTTTGGATGGAAACGCGGCCTTCCAAGCCAGCATTGCAGCTATCCTGTATCTACAACAAACCGGACAAGTCGACAACTTTGCGACGTAATTTCATGGAAACAACTTTCTTTGTGTTTTCCTGGCAACGGTCGTTATGTTGATGCATGTTAGACGGCTTGGGGCGCCATGGGGCTGAATTGTTTAATTTTGGGATGAATTGTTTTTCAGTTCTTGTTTCAAATGAAATCTAATCTCTAAAGTGGACAGAATCTAGCCCGTGATGTGGCACTGTCTTAAAAAACAGCGACAGCAATTATAGCGGATAGGAAATGTTTGAAACCAAGTGTTTCTGATTACCGTCAGTCAGTTTATTTTTAAAATACGAAAAATCGATTTCGCCTACAAAGGCATCATCAGTGTCTGCAAATAAAATGCAATAAAGGACTTGAAGCTATCTGTACACAAAATAGGCAAGCAAATAAAACTAAAATGGTGAACATTGTTAAAAATTTATTTTTGGTTTGGTCAACGTATTGTTCCTGACATATTGTTTCCTGGTTATGCATGTCGCAACATAAATACCGAAACTCGCACACGTCAGATGTTGCAGCAGTTTATATTGTTTGCCTGTTTTTGTTGTTAATGTAGACGTTTCGGATCTCGTTCATTTAAATCATAACGTTCCAGGAAACCGAAATCAACAAAATTCAACAAATTTATTCGCATGCGACTTCAACACGTCACTTTTTAATAAATTCTCGAGGAAAAGAATTTATGATGAAAAATTTACAACCGACTAGAATTCAACCAGTTTCAACATTTTTTGTGGTTATTACACCAGAGTCCTTCGAACTTAACCGGGATGAAAGGTTCAAGGGTGTTATTGGGAGTTTCGATCTTCAGGTTTGTTTTTACAACATACAGCCTTTCGAAAGCGCTTCAATGTCTAATTTCATCAAAGTTTTTACATACAGAAATTTGGTTTCTGACTACACCATTAAAAAGATAATAATTGTTGGGTCGGAATTCATTAACCAACAATCTCAATCCCTCCATCACCATCCTGCCCAGCACGGGGATGTATCTAACACTGAAATCACACGAACGATTCCTTGATGTACGTGATAATGATATTTCAAAAATGAGCCATTCGTTCATTTTCGACAATCGCTCCTCCAATGCTTTGGAGTAGAGCAAGGGGTTGAGGGCACTGTTGATTGGAAGCAACGGACAAGCACTCAACACATACGCGTCTCCTAGCATCTTCAATCCTCCCACACTCAAAAATCCCATCACACAAATTGGAATCCAACAGCAAAAGTCGGTCAAAATCAACCTGGTGAGTCTCTTCTGCTTCTTGGAGCTGGTGTCAGTCATGCGGTTGCTTCGCTTGTATATAAGAAAATAAGCAGCCATCATGTGGATGTTGGTTGTGAGGAAGTTGGTTGTGATGAGGAATATTGAACATTCCCAAGCAAACTCATTGTTTTTTGCAACCAAACCGTGATGTACAGTTGTTATTTTTGAAACAAGGACACTCAAACCTATCCGCTGGACATGTGCAGTTAACCGCATCACTACCATCATCGCATTGGACATATCCATTGCTTTGCCAAGATTCACTGATGCAACCCATCCGTGACGTACAGTTTTTAGTTTTGTAACAAGGACACTAAAACTTACCCCCTGGACATGTGCAGTCAAACTCATCACTCCAATCTCTGCAATCATTGATTCTATCGCATTGATCAGGTTTCCTGATGCAACCAACCAACCATGACTTACAGTTTTTAGTTTTGTATCAAGGACATTCAAACTTATCGGCTGGACACGGCGGACAATTATCCTCATCACTGCCATCAGGGCATTGTAATGAACCCGTACATTGAAAAACCGTTAATGTACATCCTGAGCGGCCGGGACATGTTGTGTTAAAACAATCGCACTGGTATCTATCAGCAGGACAACTATCAACTAATTCATCACTCCACATTTGTTGTCTCCATTATTCATCCAACTCGTTTCAATACATCTTGGTTGATTGGACCTACATTTACCGAACTTATGGCAAGCACATTCTTATGGCAAGAGCATGGACGAGGGACAAGTGGAGTTGGGATCAATATATGGAGCTTCACAAGCCGGTAGATTTTCTAACCTGTGAAAAAGTTCAGTAAATTCCAAATCGAACAAATAGAACCAACTACACTTACCTGTGATGGAAAGGGGAGCCAGACTTGGGTCCTTACCCGGACATTCACCTTCCGCCCATCCGATCAACACAAATATCAGCTTTAACATAATCTGCGATTTTTATATTTTGTCTGCAATTTGCCACTTTACTGCTTAGTCAGAATATGTTCCACTTCAGCAAAATTACGCATGAGTAAGTACAAGACGGAGGAAATTCGCTTCTCGTGTCATTCGCACAAAACTACAAACTAGTGAAATGAAACTCCGCCACCTTTAACATGTGATAACATCAGATAAACCAGGGTTGTCCAACACGGGACTATGTGTGTTGCAAGCATTTTAGGAACATTCAAAAAGGTTGTACGCAGATTCATGAAACATATGTGCCAACCTTTCCATGACAACGCCCCTGAATCCAACAACGCTGCGCAATACGTCAATCTGCAAATACTTCTTACTAAGTGTAGAAATGTTATCCACACACAAACAACAATCAATTGCTTCAAGCAACGTTTTTTTTTCATAAAAAATGGAGAAAAAAAACATCCATTGACTGCAGATTAGGGAAAACCAACAAGAGGTCATCCACATATCTGAAAAGGGCCAATGGTTTTTGGGCTAAACTTCCCTTTTGCAGGGATTTGTCTACAACGTGGTTCATTTCATGTACTTTAACCGCCTCTATAGTTCAGGAAAAAGAAGGTGTTGTAGCAACACGCATGTTTCCATACTTAATTCTTTACACATTTGGAACACATACGAACCGAAGGCTGCAGACGAAGCTTTCCTGCAGGAGCTCCCACAAGCTTTCTGGCGTCCTGCTGGACAACACATTTTTTCTGAAACTTCGTTATAAAACGCCCATTTCGTAATTCTTCGACAGTCTAGTCTAGTCTACTCTTTTAGTCGCTCGTACTCTCTCGGCACGTTCTTTTGTTAGTTAATTCGCTGCAGTTCAGTCACGTGTTAAACTCTTGTCAAACGCGCTTGAAAGAAATTAAACTTAAGCCACCTGGTTTTGCAATCGTGTCTTTCAATTTACAAAGCAGCCGACCGGGGATTCAATTTATACGCTGCAGTGTCAACTCCTTTTGTGAATGTTAATTCAAGCACAAGTTTAATGGTGAAATCTAAAGGTATGTTAGTGAATAGACTTTAAACAACAAAAGACACCACTATGTTGTTATGTCGGTTGGTATTGCGGATGGAGTCAACAAATGCAAAACTATCCTTTATGTTTGAAGAGTGACCCCTCAACGGTGACAAAATTTCAGTCAACCAAGTGGCACAACAATGTCTGAAACTTCCCACTGTAGACTGATTTTGTTCTGCAGTCAATGGATGTTTTTTTTCCATCATATGGAACTCACACAAGGCAGGGTTCTGCCCTTTCATTATCCCTCAAAAGTCGATAGCAGTGGTCACCAACCACCTGTGGAAAAAATCGGATCATCATGTATTTTAACTCGCCCAAAGTTCTACATATTTGCAACATTAAACCCAAATTGCTAATTCTCGAAACACTATACATCCAGCGCCACAAACCATCACTGAACGTAGACGACAGCTATACCTGTTCAGCATTTAGGTCCGCTGTAGTACTGCAACGTATCCGTTTTTGTACCGTATTCATGTGTTTTGACGTATTGTTATGTATTAAAATTGTAACTTCCTTTCTTTTCTAAAACTTTATTATCTTCTTTTTCCAATGTGTGCCGCCAAATCTTTTGTGTGATATTTATAGTCAGGCTAGTCGTGGAGCATGCCCGAATAACAATAGACCACAGCTCATATTACCCGGGCTTAAAAGTTAAGCGTTGATTAAGTTAAGCAGGGTTTCTGCATGCCACCCTTCAATTTTAATTAAAATTGAGACATTTTCCGAGTTTGTAGCTTACGCATTACCACACATAGCAAAGTGGGACCTTCCAATGTGGCGGACACAGTCTCCAATTTGCCTCATTTTTCAGCCAATCGGTGCTCAATCCATTGTTCTGTAGAGATCGGTGGCGGGAACACGGGGAGTATACAGGTTCATCAAACCGTGGCGCATCTGCGGCAAAACAGTGATTATTTATGCCGAGTGCAGTCCAGTGTTAACGTTGTCTACGGCTGCACAAAACCACCGTCGGTGAAATGGATTTTGGATAAAACCCAATTATTTCACGCACGAGTGAACACGACTTCAAACGATTGTGTTCACATTAATTATGCATTAACTCGTCACAAAAACTTGTAATAAAAAGCATTTTAATCAACAAGGTCTCCAATATTTTTGAAACAATGTCTACCAATAAAGTATATCGCAACGAATTAGGTTTGACCGCGATCACGCTGTGCAAAACCCAGCACTCGTGTATTTATGGCGCTGCGTACAAGTTCCAATTTAATAATGTTCCGGGCCATAGAATTTTTTTAAAAATTGGTGTAAATTAGGCTTAGAACATGTTGATCACATTTACCATTGCGATTTTTGAACAACTAAAAAGTATATCGCAACGATATGGGTTTGTGTGTATCCCAGCATTCGCGCATCTGTGGCGCTGCATACAAAGGCCAGTTTAACAATGTTCTGGGTCATAGAATTTGTTTAAAATTGGTGTACATTAGGCTTAGAACATGTAGATCGCATTACCATTGCGTTTTTCAACACTTATAAAGTATATCGAAACGAAATATCCCAGATATGTTTTCCTTAACTTGAGCTGGGGAACTTGTACCTTGCGATCATGGGCGTCCGCAGGAAACAAAGCAGGGGGGGGGGGGCAATATTATCGTCACATCGCCGTTTTAGAAACGGTATTTCAGAAGAAAAATCATCTGACAATGCTACTCATTCTTGCCAATCCCGATATGGCAAAATAACACAACAAAAACAGTTGACGTGATAAAACTTATAGGGCCGTAAATTAAAACAATGAAACAAGGAACCGATTGAACAATTATATCCTGCGAAGTGGCAAAATTTATTACTTCATAGTAGGGATGCATTGAAAGTTCGGTTCGCCTAATTTATTCGGCCGAAACCAAGGTTTTTGCAATTATTCGGTTTCGGCCGAATTTTTTTGCAAAATTCGGCCGAAACCGAAACTTTTTTACTGTATGTAACGCTGGTACGCAAAGTTTAGTATAGTATAGAATTATAGTTCAAACTGTACTAGTGTGCTTTATTTGTTAATTGTCATCGAAGTCAACTTTAAGCAGTTGGAACAGCATTCTTTAAGTGCCAATAAAAGGTTGTATGATAGGATCAGATGCATTCCAGCATATGTTTTGTTGAAGTTTATTGCGATTTTGAGGAGATGGATAACAAAATAGGTTTTGGTTTATTCGGCAACTTTTGCCGAATATTCGGTTTCGGCCGAATAAAAAAAATGCTGTTTCGGTGCATCACTACTTTATAGGTTGAGATATACTTTGTAGGTGCACAAAAAACGCAATGATAATGTGATAATCTATAGCGTACACTGCGAGCCTGATCTATACTAACTTTCAAAAAATTCTATGGCCTGGAACATTATTAAATTGGCCCTTTTATGCAGCACCGCAAATGCTCGCAGTGTACGCTTTGACGAACAATGAGCATGCTGGGATCGCTGGGATTCACACAGCGTGACCGCGGTCAAACCCATTTCGTTACGATATACTTTATAGATAGACATTGCTTAAAAAATTGGAGACCTTGTTGATTATAATGTTTGTTATTACAAGTCATTATTTGTTTTTGTGACGAGTTAATGCATAAGTAATGTGAACATCGTTTGAAGTCATGTTCACTCATGCGCAAAATAATTTCGA
The DNA here is from genome assembly GCF_947561715.1 of Ascidia mentula. Lineage (NCBI taxonomy): Eukaryota > Metazoa > Chordata > Ascidiacea > Phlebobranchia > Ascidiidae > Ascidia > Ascidia mentula. Next base: position 13,940,469 of record NC_138568.1, on the reverse strand, counting down.
TTTTATCAATTTCCATTTCGCCGAAATCACGGTGGACGGTGGTTGCACAAAATAGCTTCACTTCACATTTACAATCACAGAGCGGCAGATAGTTGCGCGAGCACATATTGGAATGACCGACCGCGATCGTTGCAACAGACGCTGCTATTCTCCGTAAGGAAATCATAATCACACGGGCGCCGTGTTTTATCGGTGCCCGTGCCATTTATATTTTCTCATGTTTATGTGCGTGGAGCTTCTACGGAAAAAAATAATATAATTACAATCGACCATCGTAAAAATATGATTTTGGTGTTTCTCAGAAACCACATCTTACTTGCAGACTTTTAAAATTAAGGTAAAAAAGGAAGCAGTCGACTTCGTGGTTCATTGAATTGTTTTTTTTCCCCTTTCAAAGAATGGATTTTCTTCTGGTCCTGGGAGTTTAGCTTTCTGGGAGAGCAGATTATTTGTAATATAGTAATAAATACACATCATATTCCCAATAATGGAAGAAGCCACACACCTTGATGTACATACTCCGTGGTGGGTAGAAGTCATGAATCTAATGCAGTATACCAAAACTTCACTTTGAATTTTTTTATAGCTCTGAAGAAATAAGTTCCACGTCTGATTTCAATTTTTCGACAACAAATAATTTAGAAAAGGTGTGTATTTATGAGTAAAAAATTATTTGAATAAAATATTTAAAGTTTAATGATGAAAACGCATTGATTTGCATTAACGCAGTAGCATTTTTTGCAATGGCAGTGAGGAGATCACGCCATTGCATGAAATGTTATTGCAGTGTGTGATTATGGTGGTAGAGATCCCCTATGTATATGTGAAGGTTGCCTGGCAAGTTAGGCATTGTGCACCAGTGTACCTTGGCCACAATATACCTCATGAAACCACTGAGCTCCTGTAGCTCAAAACCTCACCGGGAGCTTGATTTTTTAAATCTTGCTCTGACTTGTCAGAAAAAAGTGGCTGATCAAGCTAGGCTGCAATGCCTGGGCTGCCAAGCCTGCAAACCTAATAATTTGCATCTATTTAGATGTTTGGCGAAATATATATTTTTTTAATTAATGCTTTACATCAGTATTTCTCAAACTTTTTTTCTGTACCGCCCCCCAAATACCTTAGTCATTTAACAACACCCAACAGAACCGACAAAAAACATAACGAATTTATTTGTTGCTTGTCAAATAATGCTATGGGTGAGGTTGATTCAATGTCACCAATTTCTCAACATCCGGTTTCATGTTGGACAAAACCAAACAGAAGGTGGTGACGATATCAAAACGATTTTTCTTTCAATCTAGTACAGTGGTGACTGCGCTTAACGCACTTTCCACCAAGTAAGAGCAGGGAAAATTACAGAAAGGTGCTCGCGTACCACCTGGAATGCGGTAGCGTACCACCGGTTGGGAAACACTGACTTAGGCTACAAGAGAAAATTTGCCCTGTCACCAAGTGCCCACGAATCGGCCATTTATTTCCTAGCGCCCCGCAATCGCCCATTTTGTCTCCAGCGCCTCCACTCGTACCATTGCAAACGCCCTTCGGGGGCGTTGGCGCCCACTTTGAGAACCACTGCTTTACATGATCATTTTCTTCTTATACCACTACACATTTATTTGATTTTGATAGTGTGCTTTTATTTATAAAAGGTTGTACTTTTCAGTGGTTTCAAATCATTGAACAGGCTAGAAAATCAATTGAGAACTTTCAAAATATCTTTTCCTTAACATTTTATCCTCCATCAACAAAAGGTAAATATACCTGATTCTGGCTAAAATTTCGACTCAACCGTATCTGTTTGTAAGGGTTTTACAGTTCTATGTCAGTTACAGACAAGTGTACACACTATTTCGACCTGTAAGGTCTCATCAGTGCAGCTGGTGACTGTGGCACAGGCTAGCTGTTAGACTAGCAGGCACACAGATTTCCACTTGTGGTACCTTTCGGTTAATCGTCGATCTGTTAGGTATCAAACTAGGTACCAATCAACAGAGACGAACCACGTGGATCGCACTACGACAACAGTCCCCAGATGCACTGTTGGGACCTTACCGGTTAAAACTGTGTATACACCTGTCTGGATCTCTGTTTGATTATTATGGCTCTTTTGCGCATATGTGAGTTATAAATATGAAATATTTTTCACTAAATATGATTTTTTATGATGACCAACAGACGATCACAGACGAGTAGTTCACCTGGAAACCACAGCCAGGGTCCTGTATACAATTGTTAGGTCGGAGAAACTGAAATCAGTTTGGAAAATAAATGATTCATTCAGTTGCAAACCAAGCAAGCTAACACAGTATACAGCCACCTTATTTGAGGTTTTAAAGTTCCCTTCATTTAAGGTAATATTATTTCAAGTAAACCATGGTAAAATAATTTGTGCTAATTCAAGCAATAATCACTCAATATATTTTCGTTTGAGTTCCTGCAAAATTAATTTGTCATACTGTGCAAGACTGGTAAAACACTTTTTTTCAGACCCATACTGCCTACTACCAAGAAAAGGCAAGTACTTTGATAAGGCAAGAAATTGCAAATCCAAGTGGCAAACTGTCTTCTGAGAAAGCATTTTGTGTGAAGTTTTGCAAAGAAGAATTTTGTTCACAGGAAGTAATCCGATAGCTTACTGAACTTGTTTTGTCTTAACATAATTGATTTCTGAATGTGCACAGAATCAATTTACAACAATGACAGGTGAATCTCAGTGCACCATTGAACCAGAAGACAATATGCAGGTTACAACTCACTGCATCTCCTTTTAAATTTGTGTACAAAAGTCCAATGTTTATAGTTATTTTCATCGCTGGAGGAAGGAACAAAAGCATTGAAACAGTATGAATCCGATACAGCCTCTAGATATGTTTTGTTTACAAAGAAAAAATTAGGCAAGAACGGATTTATTGCAATGACCATTTATAACTTTTTTTTAGCCATGAAAGTGAACAACATGTATGATGTCTGTTATTTTATTTCCTTATCAGACTGTTCAAAAAAATCGATAAGGTGGAATAAACTGAAACTGACTCCTTATATCATAATATCAACTATATTTTTTGAATGTCATTATGGCATAGACCGAAATAAAGGTGGGAATGATCAACGCTCTCTAAAATCGGTATATATATATTTTATAAAAGATTCTGTACATGAGGTTTATTCATTTGTTTGCAGCAAAACATTATGAAACGCAAAATGCGTTTTGCTGAAACTAAAAAGAAGGGTTGCAAAGCACAAGTATCCATAAGAGAAATACAAGCGTTTCCACAGTTTAAGGTAAGATAATGTTTCAAAAATCGGATTATTGTAGTGTAATGTAAAAACTGTTTTGTAGTAGCTTTGATAATGACATTGTAAGGCTGGCAACATTGCGGAACTTTCACTGATGTGAGGTTATATTACATTTGAATAGTTTACTTTTTGTTGGGATATGTTAGGTTTTGGAACTCAATAAGTCTCTCCTGGGCAAAGTTAGTGAGGTGCTTCGAAGTGTGTTAGCAGCAAATGATGTTAATCTGGTGAAACAGAATGCCTGTCTTGTTCGATTTCCCACAAAGGAAGAGCATTCAGGACATGCTTTTCTAAAGGTATAAGTTCTTTCAGAAATTTTAGAAAACCAATTAGAAATCTTCCGATAATTGCTTAACTGCCAAGCATACTTTTAGGACACTTAACCTACTTAGTGTCAAATTTGTCAAGCACGTTTTGCTACAAGCATCATCTGTTTTTTTTGTTTTTTCATATTGTAATGTTGCTAATAAGATTTATTTACTTTTTCATTTCATGTTACAAACAATTTAATTGGAAAAAGTAAATGTTCTAGTAGAGGACAAACATTGTGCTACCAAAGCTTGTTTTCGGTAAATCGATTTTCCTGTGTTGCAGTTTGAAAATGAAAATATAAATAATGTCAAGGGAGTTTTTACTGGTTTTATTGGAAGCACATTCGAAGACTTCATTGCTTCTACACCCTACGAAAAAAGTGGAAACAACTTTTCATGCAAAGTTTGCCTTACTTTGACAAATGACATTGAGTCAATGAAACAACACTTGTCTATTCATTATAAAAAATGCTACTTTGTAAAACTTGGTGTACAGAAAGGTAGGAGGAAAAACTAATTTTTCCTGTTCTTAGGAATAAATTTTGGTAATGTTTTTATAAAATATTATATTGTGTGTGTCACACACTGTGTGATTTGTTTCCAAACTACTTTCCTGCTTCCATTGCTATTCATATTTCAAACAGCTTGCAATCACAAACTAATGTGTTTCAGTTGCTATTATTTCTTGTACTCGGAAATGTGAGGGATGTGTAAAAATATGTAAACGCCATCATTACCACTGTCCATTCTGCAATAGCATAATTGGAAACAGAACCGTTTTGAAACAACATGTCAAAAAAAATGCTGGTGGGATATTTTTTGATTATTTCATATATGCAGTTTCCCCGTTTTTGCTACAAATTTAAGTTTTTTAAACTGATGCGTTTGGTAACATTTTCTTGTTAAACAATAGGTGAATGTAAGAATCTAACAACTGAAGCTCTAACACATCAGATACATGAAGGTATTAAGTATATTTAAATATACACCAAAAGTGTTTCATAGTTCATTCCAAAATATTTGTTGAATGTCCTATATTATAAGTTGAGGTTGATTAATTTTTACTTGATTATTACTGACTCTTTAATAATTAATAATTAACGATTTCTGTGGCCCTATCACTTGTTGCGCATTTATATTGTTATGTGTTTTTAGATGAAATTCATGTTGCCAAAAAACATACAGGTGAGTTTTGAGTGATATCTGTTCTTGCTATAAGGCCATTTACTTTCAATGCAACGTTATGCTTTTACAGTTTAACATATAGATTCAAAGTTTGTTTGCAATTGTAACTGTTCTACATCTTAGTTGGATCAAAACCAAGTTTTGTAATTTTTTATTCTCTACTGTTCAGCCAAGAAAAAAAAGACAAGCACAACAGTGGCCGAAGAGCAGTTGTTTTGGAGAATAGATGCAAAACTTACTTATTTTGTTGACAAAACTTTTGAGGAATATATCCAGATGTTTTCTCCGGATAGCGACTGCCCACTGTGTTCATTTGAAAGTTCATCCCCACTTGCATTAGAACAACATCTTTACATTATTCACCTAAACCATTCTGTTTGTTTCATTTTCGATCAAAGCAACTGTGAGAAAATTGTTCATTTTTTGTGTTGTCACTTGGTTCATTTGGTAAATTATATTTAAATCTTTTTTGGCATAGATTGCTGTTTACCTTGCAAAAGAAACTGTCTTGGTGGTGATGATACAACGCCTGAAGGTGGACATTATCATTGTCCTTGTTGTGAGGAAGTTATACAGAGAAGTTCAGCATTTGAGGAACACATCAACACAACCATAGGTATATAATACTTGAAACTATTAACTTTAGTCTGTTTATTTAACATGCCAGCCTTTGGTATTAGGTTCATGTTCAAAGGGAGATAAAACGTTTAGAAGTTCAGAAGTCAAAGGTTAGTGCCGACTGTAGATTGTTTAAATAGGGAATAATAATTAAAATAAGTGTACGGAAATTTTTCGGTAAAAGTAAATATTTTGTTATTTTATCAAGTAAATATTATGTTTTTTCATGACTACTGTTAGCTATATTTCTTGGTACTTCATTACAAAGGTTTGCATACAAGAGGAATTCGCTATTAGGGTTTATTTTATCTTTAATTTGTCTTAATCCACTTAATTGACAGTACAGTATATGTGCTGGCTGATGAGGTAAACTCTTACAATATTTTTTGTATTTTATTTTTAAATGCAGGTGATGAGTGTGTTAAACTACGTTTTGTGGAAAATAATGAAATTGAAAGCAGCATTGTGTATGAAGATGCAGTCATTGAGAATAATGGTGAGATTGTTGATTATATCATTTTTGTAAAACTCTGTAAAATATGTGCACCAACATATGTTCCAGAGTCAGCATATGAAGAGGAAATTTCACAACCTTGCATGGATGTTAACCCACTTTCAGATGAAACGTTCCACAGAACTTTGTTTTCAGAGATGCAACATTTAACTGGGGATGAAAAGCTCAAAATTCAGACTGAAATTTTGCAGCTTGTGCGAAAGTAAAGGAATAAATATTGATCTACGACTGGACCATGAAATTTATGAACTATGAAAACTGTGTTGCAATTTTGGTGCAGATATATAGATTTTTTTAATGCACCTATTGGATATGAGTGGCATACATGTGATGGGGCGAGGAAATGAGTTTGCCAACCTAGGTTTGTGCATCTTGGAAACAAAACAACACCAAAAATATATACTATGCATAATACCTATGTTTTTTTATCCATCCTGTTTTTGGTGAATGTCCGTGTAAATGGTCGAAAGTGTATTAGATTTTCCCTTCTTAAACTTTTATGTTTCTTGGTGAATTTTTGTGTATCTTTTGTTGTTTATTGATTACTTATTTTTTTCTTTTTCATACCAAAGGAAAGAGCACACTGTTGTATCTTGTTTCAGGTTACGTACCGTTGGCATGGGCGTTTAAGGTCGGGGGCACAAAAAACACATACCCAAGTGCATAAGAAAAATGGTTTTGTCAACCTTACATTTAATTCTGCCGATGCCAATGAAGGTTGGTCTGTCGACTGTTGCCAAATACTTTAGATAAACCATGCAGTAAGATTGCTTGTTTGTTGAAAGGCGGAAATTACGTTATCCGGACAAATAGGCATACCAATACTTTTCGCTGAATTCACTATGATCTTTGTAATGACGGTATAGCATTATTTTTCCGAATAAAAACTAATATGACGATTTACCTTGTGTAAAAACACTAATCGAAATCCGATAAAGAAGCGGCAATAACTTTTTTCCTGGGTGTGGAACGCATGGGGTTGCTAGTTCAAACCTCTACGACAGCGTATTTTTTTGTATCTTGCGATGAAATCAGTTCAATTCTGGGCTTGTCGCTTTAAACAAAACGCAGAAAAAGGTGCCCACCCGACAAATAAAAAGATCGTTTCGATTGCACCAACACAAACAGTGTACGTGATCATTTCTATTTACGGTCTACTGCACTTGTATTGTAACTTACAAATCATTTTTTTCGGTTTTCTTTTTGCATGAACGTACAACAAAGTTGGTAAAAACCGGTATTGTTGCCGGCATGCGGCAACCTTTCGTAGAGTTGCTGCAAAAAAGTTTGCGGCGAATCGGCACGCGGTTTTGGCTATTTGGTCACGTGGTTTAATTTTTAGCTATTTCAATGGTCATTGGTCAGAGTGGTCAGTTCTGTAAATAGAAGCAGTGTTGCGGATTAGATAATTAATAATTTTAGTTGATTGCTAAAAGTACATAATTTTTGGTGTGGTGTGACATAGCCTATGCGTTTAAAATTTTCCGAACATCAGGAATGCTGTTTTGGAGGCGGCTACATGTATTTTTTGGAGGCGGCTACTTGTACAGTAGCAACAGCAAGTGGCAATTGCAAACTACCTGTTCTGCAGTTCATGTCGTTTAAACCAAAAGTGTAACATATGTCAACAAATACATTAAAACTCGCCAGAGCTTTGGGCACAAAAGTATTAACGCAAAGCAGTGTAAAATTTGATAGCCCAACAAAAAAACAGAGTTTAGCATTTTTTGCAACCAGTATTGTGTCACCAATGGCATAAAATACAAAATAGCCAAAATACGTTCATGAAAGTATATTGTGCATGGTTGATATATTCAGTTGCGTATTTGCAGACATGAATACTACTAGACTGACCTAAGCTGTAGCTTCTAAGAACAACATTCAGTATGAAAACAATTGTTTGGGCCACTATTTGTATTTAACAATGACTTCAGATTCACAAAAAGACATATATATTGTTATATGTGAAGAATTTTCCAAGGTTTGTACTGTACTTGTAGAAATCATATTGCAAATATTTTACAATGGGCATCCATCTTTATAGCAAATTAAATTGTTATGTGATAAATGTATATAATCCATGTTTTTTCATTAAAATTAAACTTTGCTTGTTAAACATATATCCCCTTGACAAAATAATTCACTTTATTAGTGTCAGAAAGAACCAGGGTGTAATTTCTATTAAGTCAGAAATTTCTTGTCCCAAAACCATGCTATTTATGCAAAGATTGAAAAATTTCACCATCACATTCATTAAAATAATGCAAAATGTCAAGTATCGTTTTAACGTTTTTGTCTATTGATTCTAATTGTATATCTTTTCTACAGTCATTCAAACATGAACTTGCCGAATCAAAGTCTGTGAGTGAATCTCTAAAACATCATGCAGATGCACTTGAAAACTGCCTGAAACTTCTTCAAGCAGCATCAGAACACCCTTATGTTCAGAATTTGTGGAATGGCATTATTAGGTATTTTTTAAGTTTGTCTCAATATTCAAAAGCATAGAAGAAGATTGTTGTCATGTATGCTATTTTGTTCCTCTTTTGAAACATTACTATTTTGTTTCTTTGCAGATCAACCCTTAATACTCTTCTTAATTTAAACCAACGACCATCACAAGCATGTCTAAAGGAATTTGTATCCCTAGTAAAGCCCTGGCTTATAGACAAACAATTCAAGTAAACTCCAACTTCTTTTTCATGTTTTAAACTCTGTTGTATTACTATGAATTGTTTTATGTAGGGGGTTAAACCATGTTGATTTGCTGGAAATGTACAGGCTCGCAAAAGAGGGCCCATGGACCAAACCACCCTTAAATGACCTTATTGAAGGAAAAATTAATGACGCCAAAAAGTGTAAGTTGTGCACCAACTTGATTTATGTTCTTGGTGTCAATTCTGGTTACCTGTTATGTATGGATTTAATATGATGCTTTTAATAATGTAATATTTTCAGTACGAAATGTTTATTCTTATAGTGGCGGAATCATTTCAAGAAGATCCCGATTTTATAAAGGCTCGTCTCCGGACACTTTACATCAATCGAAAGTATGACAAACTTTCTTTATATGGATGTGCCATGCTGATCCACCCCAAAGTAAGAAATTATCTATATCCTTGTTTGTGCTAACTTTTTTGCAAAGTTGTAAATTTTAGTTTTGTGTGAAGGTCCATAATGGGGGGTGAATTGACTGCTTGTACTGATGTGAACTTATATTGTATTTTTTGTGAAATTTTTCTTCTTGCAGATGAAAGGAAATGTTGATTTTGAGAACATCTTCCAGCGCTTTGTCAACATGTCTTTAAACAAAAAAGAAATTAAACGCATAATGGTGTACTTTAATCTGAAGACTACTCTAACTGTGAGTAAATTTTTGACAGTATTTTTAAGTCCAGATTTAAGTAACTGGACATCACTTAATAGTATGAAGTGGTAATACTTACAAAATGCCAAGTGATACTATATGTTATGAAGCCACCTGTCACATGAGCAATTCTACACAAGTGTCATAACTATGACAAAACCAACAACCTAACTGTCATTCACATGTTGATAGCTGTATTAATAAATTTATAATTTTTTTACTTTCTATTTTGATTGATTAAGTCTGAACAAACTTTTTGAATTATGTTGCTAAATTATTGTTTATATCAGGTATATTGATCTGTATAATTTTATGGCAGGTAATTGACGAACTCGTGGAGGAAAATGAAACCGTGGACAAACTGTGTACAGCTGCACTGGAGTTTTTGTGGGAAAAACAAGCAACCGACCAACTTGAGTATATACATTTACTGTCACTCAATTATGACATTAGGACATTTTGACATTACATTTAGAAATTAGTCTTAAAGTTGGAAATATTTTATTTTGATGCACAATGCTTTTCAGGGAGCTAACTTCAAAGTGGTGTCAGATCTTGCATAATAAACTTGGTGTTGAAAAGTTTTTCAAAACCATCTTGCAAGTGTACTTAAATGGAAAAGAACAAATTAAATCTGTGCAGCAATGCATCATCCTGGCCACTGCAGTATGGAAAGAAGTATGTCTTCCAAAGTTCATATTTTTGCATAATATTCTGCAATGAAAACTTGTTTTGATAATCTCTTTCTCTTGAAGATTCCTGACAAAAGTCGATTCATATGTGTGGAAATTCTGCATCATGCTCTGTGTATCCTGGCCCCTGATGAAATTAATCATGATCAAATTGAGACAGGAATCATGTCCTCCATAATTTACTTTGTACCAAATACACAGGTATCCTGTTAGTTTGGTGAATCATAATTTATCAAACTACCAACTTAAAACTTAGGGTGTCTGATTTGGTGATTATTTTTGGTAAATGCCAATGTACTGGGGGCTCAAAAAACATCTGCTTTTATTTTCTCAGGTTGCAAGATACTGTGTTCTTACAATATTCATCAGTGAACCATCGGTTGATCACTACTTTGCAGTAGCTAAAGCTTTTAAAAAAAAGTTTGATCGCAAGAAGAAACTAGAAAATTATGATGTTCAGTGAGTATCTTATATGTGGAAAGTTGATCATTACCCCGATGTATTTCAGTGGTAAAAGGGAACTGTTAACTTTGTCAATCACAATAGGAAATTATTGTGTGTAGGAACACAATGTACAGCCAACTGGAGTTCGGTTGAAAATAAGCATGTGCTTGACCCTGAGTGTTTGCAACCAATTGTAAATTTGACATTTAATTGCAAAATAAGTTTTGTAGCATCACCAAACATTGTAGTTTCAAAGTTTGTCAAACCATGTTTCTTTTTGTTTTTTAGCGGTGGAACAAAAATTCCTAATTTATAATATGTCCCAATGATCAAAACCCAGTGTCAGTTTTTATGCATTTAAACATGTGTTGGTGCATTTAACCAAGTTGTATTAATTGCATTATTAAACTGTATATCTGCTTATAAAGTGTTGTCCAATAATTCTGCCTAATCTGCTAGAAACCTTGAACTTCATGATGACAATTTACACAGAATGAAATTGCTCGATCGTCTTCAGCGACAGTGGCCTCCAGAGTTCCTTCTAAGCAACAGTTGGGATTGGATGAGGCTGCGAAAACTCTGTCATGAGACTATGGCAAGGGAAGATGCTGCCTACGTGCAATTGGTAGAAACAGAAGAAGCTCAAAAGTCACTTGCGGCCGAAATATCTGGTTAATTTTTTTTATTTATGACAAATATATGAGTAAACATTAGTTATTTTGCTTTGCTTACAATCTACGTTTGTGTAAAATGAAAATGCGAAACCTTGGTTGCATTTTAAATTTCTAGTCGAGGATAATCTGGTGCCGGTTGATGCTAATAACCAAGAAGAGGAAGGGGGACATAATGGTAGTTTTTCCTGTTTACTGTGTGTGCACAAAGCTTACACATATCTGTATATTTTGCAGATGACAGTGAATTGGACACTTCATCTAAAACAGACCCCAATGAATCTTGTGACTGTGTTATTTGTGCATTAAAACATCCCAACGGCAAAGTATGACCCTTTTTGCTGTTTGTTTGTTTGTGTAGTGGATTGTAACAAAACATTTGTCCATGAGACTGACCATCTCATAAGTTTAACTTAAACATGAGTAACATATTGAATACTTTTTGTAACACATACTATAGGTATAAACTTCAAATAAACAAAATTTTTATTTGCAGCCTCCTCATCATGAACACAGCGTTGGTTGTCACCTGCGGAGTACTTCAGCTGAGAAAAAGGTGCTTGTGTCGTTACCTGAGTCCTTTGATGCAAACAAAAGTGCCCAATGGACCTGCCCAGAGGAAACTTGTGGAAGAGTTTTTCGATCTAAGACTGGAATTTCCAGGCACTTAAATGCAATTCATAGCTGGTCTTCGCTGGAAACAAAGGTGTTTTTCGATTCCCTCGACAATATAGCCCTTTCACAGAAGACACGAACATCAAGAAGCGATTTTCTAGGAAAATCCACTATTCTCAATGAAGACAATATTTTGTCTGTAAACCAAGAAGTAGAATCTCGCTTGTCTATTGAGGCAGTTGCTGAAAAAACAATTGGTGCATCTGAAGGGTCAGTCCATAATGCAGAGGTGTTAACTCCCAACCAACACAAAGAAAACAAGGACAGTTCTGCTTCAGTGGGTGGTGCTAATTTTATGAAGAGCGACAGTAGTTTGCCAAATGTGGAACCTAAGGGTTTTATTCTTCCTTCACTCTTTCCGAGTAACTCAAACCAATCAAAGTCATCTGCTTCAGCACCTGATGAAGTAAAAAGCAATGTCAGTAAAACAAAAGATGTGCTAGATATTGAGTGTCCTATCGAGTCATGCACAAGGACATTTCGACACAGGCATACAGTTCAAGCGCATATTGAATTTCGTCATAAAATTGCTCCTAAAAAAGCCACCACTCTCGCACAAAATGCAAAGTATGTCCCTAGGCCACCAGGTGATTTGCTGAGGAACAAGAGCAAATCAACTCAGGAAAACCCATCAGATGTTGACATACTTAAATCTAAAGGATGGTACTGGTTAGTTGATGATTTTCTTTATCTAGAAGTTGAGCAGAGTCAGCCTAGTGTTGAAGTTCATTACAAGAGACAAGACACAGTGATGAAGAATTCGATCGCCAGAGATGTGATGTTTTGTTTTGGAAATGTGCCAACTTCTTTTGACTTGTCAGCTGCACAAAACAATATTGAGAAAAACTGGAGCTTCACGCTACCGTCAACTGAAAACTTGTTACCGCAGGAGAAACCTGAAGTAGATGACTTTGAGGCAGCTGAAGCCATTAATTCTATGGGCATGGACACATTTCAGTTTGACCACCATGACCCAGAACTAGATGTCGAACCTCCGCAAGTAACGCGAAAACTAACTGACATAAAATCCCTTCTTAAAATGGAAGTGCAGTTAAAAGTTCAGCAAAAATCAGAGGATATTCAAATATCTGCTGCCAGCACAACTAAACAAGTTGACAATTTTCCAGAAAAACATTTGCCTACAGAACAGTTAAAAAAGCAACGCAATGTTGAATCCCAAACAGATTTTAAGCCAGAAGTTGGTGCTTTTCATCGTGATGACCACTTCCATGTGATGAAAGATACAAAGTTGAAGAGTTGGAAAAATAAAACACTTTCCTTGGCATTCACTGTTAAAACAGCAGGATTCTGTGGAGTTCCAACACGTACTATCGCTTCACAATGTTGCACTGATGTCACAGACAAAATTGCGATACCTTATAGCAATGCCAACCTGTCATCAATGAAATACAAATATGCAAATACCCCACCTGTTGCCAAGAAAGGAAGTCTTCAGCAGAAGAAGGGCCTTCTTTCATCAAAAAAGTCTTTATCAGCAGAAGGAAACAGCTCAACAGCAAAACCTAAAACTAAGCGCAAGTAAGTGAACTGGTTTATTGGGATTGCTGCTTTACACAATTAACTATGGTTTTTATGTTTCTTTAGATACGACATTCAAACAATTTACCAAATGGCAGAAAAATATAAAGATGTGGAACCAGATGTGAGCGTTACTAGTGAAGTTTCCTTGAAATCTTCATTTGAGGATGCTTTAAACTACAACACCACAACTGCATTGCTTGCTGAGCGAGTTAGGCAGAAGCAGAGACGAAAAAGCTCCTCAAAACCTGAGGTTTATTGTTTGTAGTTATTCGGATGTGGTCATCAACATATAATATGCCTACATTTTTAGTACCAGTGTTGGGAATAAATTAAAAACTTTTAAATAAATAAAAATACTTATTGCTGCAGACACCATGTAAAAAAACACATCAAATAAATGAAATAGTAGTGAAAATTGCAGCAAAGTTGTTGGGTATAATTATATTTCTTTCACATTTTAATGTCAGATACTCGTATATTCGCAGAATGCAAAAATGGTTTTGCTTTATTTTTTTTTTAATTTACAGACTAAAGTGACAGACTGCCAAACTACCAAAGCACTACAACCTCTGGGTGATAAACCAGTGAAGCAAACAGAAACATCTCAAACCAAACCAAAAAAATTAAAAAAAATTAAACCTATTTTGGCAAAGGATGTTGGTATCAAGAGACATGGAGAACAGGGAAGTCTCACTGTCAGTGTTAAAAGACAAAAACAAGATACTCCAGACTCAGTTAAAATGTCTTCTGCAAAGTATGAAGATCTTTTAAAACAAGCAGAAGAGTTAAACACCAAGAAAAAGGTGTTGGATTTTAAACCTACTGATACAATAGCATCTGAGAGTTCAAATCAGAAAACGTTTTCTGTTGGTATAATTAAGACAGCTCAAGCAACAGTGCCTGCAAGCACCGATTTACAGGTTGTAACAACTGATTTTACCACCAAATCCAATGTCAGAAAACGTAGAATATCCCTGAGAAAACTTTCAAGTATGTTAAAGTTAGATGAAGAAGTTGATGATAAAGAGTCAGTTGTTTCGAATGAAAGCCTAAAAGGTGATGACAGTTTGTTGTCTGAAAACGATTCTTTGTACAACAGTGAAAACTTAAATCGAAGCACTTCCAGCAGCGAAACAACCTTCGACTCGACTGATCCAAACCAATCCGTGATAATTTGTCCCGAGTGCAAAAAACAAATGAAAAGTGCTTTTGCATTGGCTTGTCACATGCGAAAAAGGCACAAAGGCCACTCGAAGAAAATATTCTTACCCAATTCAAGCGCTGGAACCAGCGGAAATATTGTAAGTTCAGAGGCACGGCGATCAAAAAACGAGTTTGAGCCACCTGAAGAAGATGAGGCGTGTGACAGTTTTAAAGCTGTTGCAAACCAGGTGGCTCACGCCAACATCCATGCCTCATGCCCGATAGCAGAAGATAGTAGCGATAACATTTTCTCGACTTTTGGTTCCAATTTGAGTGATTTGGAAAGTGACGAAGAAGCTGAAATGCCTGACCCAATTTTGCCACAAACTTTTATGCCCATTCAGGATAGCCTGTCAGAAGATGAAAAAAGCTCTGAAGAAGCTCCCGTTGCAAGACTTCAGTCTTCGTTTGTACCTCGGCAGTCAACTCCAGTACCACAGATATGGGACATAGGAGAACAACCATCAAACACAACAAAAGAGATGCTTTGGGTGCGCAACCTTCGAGATAAATATTGTTGCTTAGTTACGGATTGCAAGTGTTCATACACCAACAAGCCATCCTTGTTCTCTCATATGCGGAGAAAACATAATTTGCTGCAAAAGACCCAGTCAGCAGGGCAAACCCAGTACCTTTCTGTGGAGGACCAGAAAAAGTTTATGTTGCTAACAAAGGATCATATTCTTAAGTCTGGACCCAATCGTTCCTATGCTGATTCAGCTTCTGATTGTACTCCTCACAGGCAATCAGACAAACTGATTAAACGTATGTGATATTTATTTCGTGCAAAGAGTTTCTAGTTCTTAGGTTGTATCATGTAACTTTAAGTTACATTTAAGTTGTGTCTTTTTCTCAGGAAAATCAGAGAAAAGAATGGCCCACAAACAAGCAGCTTTTCAAATCCAGTTAGACGCTTCAAGTCCCAATAAACGGTAAGTTTTTTGTGTAAAATCCGATTTTAATTTTTAAAAATCACACTTGTCTATTGTTTTTATTGATCTAAGTCATTGCCTTGATTACATTTAAGTTTTTGAAATGTCTATTAATTTGTTTTGAGTTAAGGAAATAAACCACCAATTACATTTTTTTAGGAAGTGGGACATGGCTCGTGAATTATCAATATTGTACAATAAACGAGCAAATCGGCGCATAGCGTTATCCCTCAAACCAGCTCCAAAAACTGAGGTTTGTTAAATTTCTTACACTTATTTTTGTTTGTTTTAAATGAACTGAAATTAGTTTTGCGTGTTGGTATATTTTTGAAACCCAGTAAATTTGTTTCAAAACATAGTTTCATAATACAGTGCTACTTATTCTAGTGTACTTATGGTTTGACAGGTGGTGACAAGAAGCCCAAGCAATTCTGAAGAATCTGTCGAAAGCTTTGAAGCAGATTTTCAGCCACAGTTTTGTTGTTGGAATTGCAAGGTGAATAAAAAATATACTAATGAATTGTTATGTGTCTGAAAACCGAACATCTCTTTGAAGGAAATCTTTTATTGCCATTATTGATATGGTAAAATTCTTAGTTTTTGACTGATGTATTCTTAACCTGCTTTTTAGAATTAGTTGTTTTGTTTTTTCGCACGTCTGTAAACAACACCTTCATCCTTTGTTTTACAGGAAATGTTTCACACACGAACCAACTTCACAAAACATATACAATCGCACCTCAAGCTCTTGTCATTGATCAAGTATCGCTGCAACTTTTATGGCTGCCTTTATGCATTTAAGTATGCAAAACCTAAGCACTTGCCCAGTGGTATAATTTTCGTAGTAATTTCCAAAATAAATCACCACTAACTTGGTAAAATTTTCTGTTTATAAATAATTAAAAGTGATAAAAGTGATCATCTTATATGGTAGTTAACTCAGAATTCGTACATATTTAACAGCACAGAGAGAGAACTTGAATCACACAAGGTGTTTCATCGTAGAAAGGCCCAACATCTGTGTTTGTTTTGTCCTAATAGTTCTACAGCGTTCCGTTCCTGTCGTAAGCTGATAAATCATGAACAGTTGCAACACCGCGACCTCAAGGTACAACTATTATATATCTACTGCTCAAAACTATCAGCTGTTTCTCAACCATTTGAAGTATACTAATGCAAGAATTCCTAGCTGTATTTTACTTTTCAAACATTCAAACCTCAAATATTTTCCCATTAAGGCTGTGGAAGCAATTTATTTGTGTGTAAATAGTTTTGCATTCTTTCAATTTTGTAAATTAGGTTAAAGGTCACTTTTAAAGGGTCTATTGTCCAACATAGGTGAATATGGAAACACTTCGGAGACAATTCTGCCTGCGACCTGTCAAAACCGCATCTCAGCAAATTAAAAAACATTCAACTGCATCTGACCGCAGTCAGGGTGATACGGATGATAGCGACAGTAGCATTGAAGATCATTTTTTAGCGAATGGCCACAGAAGACCAACTGGCAATACGAATGGAATGTGTGATAAATGCAAACATAAAATGGGGCCTTCTGTGGCTTTGCCCCAGTGCTGCAGTCGTTCTTATGACAGCGAAGTACTTGAAGTTGTTTTTGACTTGGTTTATGCTGTCCACAAATATCACTTAAAGTCAGACAAACCAACCCTCAAAACTCCTAAACGAACCAAAAAGTCCAAAACTCCGATCAAGCTACAAAATCTTAAACCTGTTTCCATTGATGCAAAATCTTGTGATCTTCCAAAAAGCAGTCACTTACACCTGGAAAATGATTTCTTCAGTGAGCAAAGTGCCACCACTGGCATTAGAACATCACATGACAGCTCACTTACTGATACCCTAACCTCTAATACAACAGCGGGGAGTGTTAATCAGAGTAAACAGAGATGTGACATTCAACTTGATTTCCAAAAAACAGTTGAAGTTTCAACTTTTGAAAAGTCTGACGAATGTATGGAGTTCGATCAAAACAAAACCAAAAATGCCAATGTTATGTATCCAAGACATAACAGCAATCAGCAGAATAACAAAGTTGTTGGGAATGAATGTTCACATGATCCCCAGTCATTTTCTCACAACATCAGCAGCCCTATTGAGACTTCTAATTTGCATAACGTTGACACTTCCCCTGAACCTACCACAGATAACATCACCATAATGCAGACAGTTGATCAAAAAGAAAGTCCACTTTTGTTCAATGATACTGTTGTAAGCAAATGTGATGAACCAACAGCCACATCCACAGAGCATGAGGACATCAAAGAGTTTTTAATAGAAATGGAAGTAAATGAAGATATTAAACTATCATTTGATGTTGTACCAGAGGTGTCGGAGGTAATTCACAACCTGTTGTGCGATGTTGAGATTGAGGAACAAGCTATGTTTCTGAGGTTATGTGGAATGGTGCCTACAGATGTCATGTATCTCACGTAAGTATACTAAATATGTTCTCAATAAATCTCAGTCATCTGTAAGTTTTGCAAATGCTAGTCATACAAAGTATGCTATGTATAAAAGTTTTAAGCCCCAGTCCAGTTATAAATACTTTCATTGTTTTTTTAGGAATAACGTGGAAACCGTTGCAAGTGGAGTGAGTGTATATGGCTACAAAGCAGAAGCTTTTATGTGGCTTGAGTTTGCAGAAAAATTGGTAAGAGGTCATGCTCAAAATCAACCTGAAGCTAGCAGTGGTGCCATTATAACTGATTTGGAAGATAACGATACAGGAGAAGGGAATACAAGTAATGCTTTAGGTCTTGAGAAAGATGACAAAAGTGGTGATGCTTGTTATCAGGAAAGTGTCAATCATGAAGATTTCATGCAAAGCAAGAGTCTAGTCAAAGCTTTGGATGAAGATAAAGTGGAAAACAAGGACATGGTGGAAACGACACCAAGTAAAGAAGAAGGAGATGAAACAGAGGAAAGAAGTCCTACAATTTTAGCATTTCCAGAAAGTGAATTGGATTTCGGTCCACTCATTTCTAGTGGCAATACTTTGTTAAAAAGTGCTTTAATCAATACTGACAGTGAAATGTCTGACCCTGTACTGCCATTGCAACCCAGCAATGATGACCAAGTTTTACCCAAAACACCTCTTACAGAAGTTGCCCTTTCCGTTGATTATAAACCTGCTGGAATTAGCATTGATTCAGAGGTAGCAAAATCTGATGTGAATGAAATGGCAAATCAGCTTAATGGGAAAACTCGGGCTGACTCCACACTGGAACAGTTTGGTGGTGGTGTTTTGTCAGAGAAGACAAGTGATGGGAATGGGCAAGAAAATGTTTCATCTCTTCACACTGGCGAGGAACCCGCTATAGAAAATGATTCTTTAGAGGATAAGCCAAGCATGCAGGGAATTACATCGAACCTATCTGATTTTAAAGACAAGAGTGAAGACTGGAAGAATAAAACAGCTGATGGTATAATAAAACCGGATTTGCAAGAAACACCGCCATTTCACACGCATGACACAACTGAGGAAACTGGAAATCCATCACAGCCGGAAATGGATGCACATCGTGCAAGGGAAGTATCTCTGTTGCATTCCCACATGATTAGCATGTCAGTAGCTCGCAATCATCCTTTGTGGACGCTGGATGCAAACCTCACACATTCTGACCTTGTGCCTTTTAACTTATCTCAGGTTCCACCATTGCAACAGATGCTTTTCTGTCGATACAATGTAGTTGTCAACCCTGACCTGGGCTATGGACAGACAATAATGTGCGGGGCCTTAACATCTTATCCACCTGTAAACGATCATGCAAGATCAGTTGCGTACAATACGTTGCAATCTGCTAGAACAAGTGATGCAAATATATTTGAACCTAAAGTTGAACAAGAAATTAATGAGGATAAAGATTGTATGCCTACCAAAAGGCAAAATACAAATGAAACAAAAACATCTTCTAACTTAGGCAAGATGGCTAATGATGAAATAAATGACTCCACTTTGAGCAGTGACACAGGTGCGTCGTCTGATGAAACAAGCTTTTCTTCTTCAACTCTCTCTAGTCAAGAAACCAGCCAAGTTCTATCAGTTTTGTCAACTAATGGGGAAAAAGCTGAAAATAGTGTTCAATTAGAAGATAAGTTGAATCAGCAATATGATGATGTTGAGACTGACACGGAACATGGAAATAGCATTTCTGAGGATAAACATAAAGTTGCAGAATCAGAAGTTGGCAAGAAGCAGGAATCTGACAAAGAAACAGTTACTTCACTTTCAAATTTATACACAGAGGATTGCAAGGAGTTAAAAACAAATCAACCCAAACGACGGACGATATTTCAAAATTTACCCTCAATGTTTCACAAAAAGGGTCGACCTAAGACCAACTTATTTAATGACTCTAATTCCTCAGGAAAAAAGTATAAATCTATGGCTGAAATTGTGGCTTTTTGTGACAACATATCAGCACTTCAGGAACAATTAAATAAGAAAGTAAGAAGAAGAGACCGAAATCGCAAAAAATCAAAACAACCCATTGAAAAACCAAGTACAGTAACGTCTGATATGGAAAACAACACTGTTGAAAGCAGCATGGAGCACCAAGGGAATCCATTGGAACCTTCCATGCCAATAGGAAGAAAAAAACCAAGGAAACCAGCACTTACAAAACGACATAGAAAGAAACAGGATGTTCTGGTCTACAAAACTAAATTATCTTCTGATTTAAAGTTGATACCAGTTGTAAAACGACTGGGTACTTCACCCGAGGCTAACATAAATAAAAACAAGATCAAAAGGAGGTTGGCCATAGAAAAGCGAGCAAGGAAGAACAAAACAGCTAAAGATAAACCTTTAAAACTTGTTCCTGTAATCAATCGTTTGGAAATGTCGGGAAGCGAAACATTAACAAGTGAGGCCATCAGCAAGGGATCTTTGACAGACCACACTTACCTCAAACAAGAAAACAGACTAAAGAAAAAGCCTACGAAAAAAAGAGCGAAACATCTTGTATTTCCATGTACTTCTGTGATGTTAAAACCAACCATGACTCTACTGAATGTACAAAGTGGATCAGCAAAACCATCCACCTCCAGCTCAACTGAAACTGCACCAGACACTGCAGCTACTTCCAGCACAGTACTGACAACTTCCACTCATATCAAAAGTAGTTCATTCCCACACACCTGTGTCCCAAGTTCTTCAAAAACTTCCCCAACAGCGACTGCCACTTCATTTGGTCGACACCCTATTTATGGAGTTATATCTTCTGTTTCGTTAGTATCATCTAACTCTAAGGAAGAATTTCCCTGCTCGATGTGTAATGAAATTATTGCCGGAACGAAACAGTATGTTACTCACCTCAGTGTAAAACATATTTTCTGCAAGAAAAAGTTTCAATGCAAGAAGTCACATTGCTTCCGCTCTTTCGAGTAAGTGTTGGATAATGTGAAATAGTATTATATCGGTTAAGCCTTTTTGTAATTGATGCCATGAGACAGGCATATTCTTAAAGAAAAATATTTTGCTAAAGTATGTTGATACTAATTTTGGTAGTTTTTTTTGTCTGAACTGAAAAAATGGTGCTTGTATATAGAATAAAAAAATCATTGACTTTGTGTTACTTGTATGTTTTTTTGAAATCAATACATGACTTCTTGTAGTACATCTGATGAGCTGACAGACCACACCATCCTACATGATAGTGGTGGTTATCCTTGTCTGTTTTGCCGTGAATGGTCTCAATCACTTAAGGACATAAATATTCACATATATGTGAAGCATGCAAATTTGCAATCATCCTGGAACAGCACATTGTCTGACATAGCTCGACGATGTACCAAAAGGTTTGACACTTCTGTAAAATTTTGTATATCAGAGAGCAGTGCTCCAGGGGCTAATGTTGTTCTTTCACCTCTGGTACAAATCGAATAATGTTATTTTGTACAAAATATTACAGTGTAGATGATGTATACATAATGCACATATAAGTTATGTCATGAAAAATTTTGTCTTCCTTTCAAGAATATTTCAATATTTGCATGCTAGTAAAAAGTCTTTGTTAAATCCTCTTTGCATTAAAAATTTCTAATGGAAGAAAGCAAATGAAATCTGTATTGGTTTATGTGATAACAAGTGATGTGGCAGGTAAATAACTAATAAATCTCTATCTACAAGTTCTTTTGAGTAAACAACAAATAACCTCTTGCAATTTATTTGTTTTTCAGGAAAATGGAGTTAAGTGGTACAACCAGCACAACACCAATAAAACCAAACATAAGTAAGTAAGCAATGTGGAGCCAATAATATGAATTTGTGTATAAGCTGCAGACAGATGGCCACTGTTTCGACCTAAAAGGTCTCATCAGTGCAGCTGGTGTGACTATAAGACGAACTTTGCAGACCAAACGGCCAAGCAAAGACTTCCACTTTGTGGTGACTATACAGTCACCGTCATCCGTTGGGCAGCAAACTGGGTGCAACCTTACGGTGGAAGTCTTTGCTTGGCCGTTTGGTCTGCAAAGTTCGTCTTATAGTCACACCAGCTGCACTGATGAGACCTTTTAGGTCGAAACAGTGGCCATCTGTCTGCAGCTTATACACAAATAAGTAAGTAAATTCGCATACGTTTTGGAAACTACCAAGAACAACAGAAAAATAAGCACTTGTCCTTGTGTTTAGCCCAGAAAACAAAGGCATCAACTCAAAGCAGCTACCAACTGAGCTATGAACAGTTCCTTAAACAAAGAAAGTAAGTTGAATTTAGATGTGCGAACAGTGTGATGTTTGCGATTTCGACATCAATCTAACTAATATACCCATTTGAATTGTAAAAAAAATTGCAATATGACTATTACTTTGGCAGTTTGTTTCAAACTGCAACAGGGATAATTCTCTTTGGTATCCAAAATTATGTTTACATGAAGCAGGTTTTATCTGTTTAACCCTATTTACATATTGATTCTTTAGCATACAACATACAGGCAGCACATCTCCACTGAGCAAAGCCACACAGCAAGTCCAACTTCAAATCAGATCCTTGAAGGAAGCCCCTGCATCTACTACGACAAAATCTACATTACCATCTGATACCAAGAGTCCGGCTTTTTCAGCAACAACTGCTGCTGGTGTCCAGTCAAATCCTAACATAGCTAAAATGGAAAAAATATTTTTCAAGCAGCTTCCACCTACTTTCATTCCGGTCAGAACCAAATCTCCACAAATGGTGCAATCCCATTCTGACGAACAAGTAATTTCAAACAAGGTTGGTCAAAACAAGCCGTCAACAGGAAAATCAATGCTTGTTATGAAACCCCAGCGCGTTTCTTGCATGGAAAACTTCAACAGTGCTGCTGCTTCACCACATATCTTGCCCAGACCTTGTGTGACAACAAAAGCTGTAAAACTGCCGGTGAACAGTGTTCAAGGAATACAAGTTTCAACCAATTCTACTCAACCTCGTGTTGGCGTCTTTTTACAAAAAAAATTAAAGGAAACACCACAACATGAAGTGTACCACAGCAACATTTTAGCCAAACAGCCCCCAAAAGTGAGATCGCTTGCTGTTGTTCAACCAATGAAGCGTGTGGCACCCAACAATCAACAAGGTGTTATCATAAAAAAGTTGATTCCACTCACTCATTCTACTTCAGGCACATCTTCCGTAAATATCACACATCAGCCAACTTCTACTGAGAGTGAACTATCTTATCAAAATGGTTTCCAGGCACCCTCAGTTTCTAGCAGTCTGTTTGTGCAGAATCATTGTTCATCTGTTTTTCAACAAAATGTAAGTCCAGATGACATCCCACATGTTGCCAACTCACATTTTTCAGCCAGAGTTCAGTCAAACACAATCAACAACCAAATGGTTCAAACACCTGCAACCCCAACTCAGATGAATAGTAGTCAGTTTACTGTGCCACATGCTTCCCATTACAATTCAATAAACCAAAACCCAAGTACCCACATGTATTCATCTCCTAACCAAGTTTCTTATCAGTTGTCAACCAGCAAATCATCTACCAGTCCAAATCAGCGGGCAAATTTGCAAGTCTTTGCGCCATCAAAAGACCTCTTTCAGCAAAGCAGCACCCATCAACAGCAGTATCTGGCTTCAAACAGCAATTTCAATCAGAGTTCAAAAATTAACTTTGTACCTGTATCGACAGTTTGCACAGAAACCAACCAGCAAGCATTCAAAACAGTCTGTGTTCCTTTCAACCATCAGCATGCAGTGGAACAACTACACAGAAAACCACAAATTAACTACCAACTTCAGGCTTTAATAGACCAGCGAGCCAGGCAAGCTTATGCGCAAAAATCACAAGACCGTGTAACAAGCCATCCCATGCCCTATCAAACACAACACAGCAATCAACCAGGTAACAGGAAATACACATTATTTTGTGTTAAGTGTTACTGTTTTTCCTGTTGCATTGTGGATAGCTTGCAACTCAGCTAGCCAGCCTGCATAAATCTTGTTATTTACCAATGTAGTTGCTGAAGCTGTGATGTTCAGTAACAAGAGACAGATGTCTTCTGTGTACCCGGTCCAAGCTAAGCGAAGGAAAATAAGTTCACACTGTTAGTCAATATCTATTGTAATAAAATGTGTTGGCATTAATTTGTGACTGTTGTGATTGTATTTTCCATTAGCATAAAAATTGATATAACATGTGCATGCCTTATCTTTCAAGTGCCAAGCACATCCAAGAATGAAAGTTCAAGCAAGAATGAACGACAACTCTTCCTTAATCTTGAATTGGAAGAAAACCAAATTAACATTTTGGAATGTGAATACTGCAACAACATGTATTCCAAACTGACAGATCTCAGGGTATGTTTCCATTCTCTTATCTTTTTACATTTCTGGGCTCAAGTTTTATTAGCTCTAGTAGAAATTGTTGGTTTTGCAAAGTTTGCTCTTAGTTTCTTTGTAAAAGTTGTTGCTGTATAAAATAAAAATAATCAATTGTTGATTTAAAGGAACACATGCAGCGTGATCACTATCTACATCTGTGTCCCAAGCCAGGCTGTGGTAGTGTGTGTGGCAGCCAAAAATCTTTACAAAATCATTGTGATACCATGCATATGTAAGTAAACATGTAAATAATGAATGCAACTTGCCTCTGTTGAATGTGAGCCATAGATTTGTTACAGTGTTGGTTGTTTAAACATTTTTTCAAACCAATTTACCAAAACATTTTAGCGATATGTCTTGGATAACACGCAACATGGTGGTTAAAAGCCAATCGCCAATAACTTGTTCATCTGGCCTAACTGCAACAACTTCTCAATCTTCTGGCCCACAAAGTATCAACACCGAAATCGAAAAAGCAAACGAGAACAGAAAAATTGCTGAGAGTGTTTGGAATACCGTCTTCAAAAGGTACTTAAAGCATAGAACTTACAACTTTTCATAAGTCTCAATTAACATTACATAGCGGTATAGAAAAATCAAATCATTTTTTGTGCAGTGATCACTGTACTCGATATGCGTCAACATTATTTTTTTAGGGATGACAAGGAAAGGAATCGTGAAAAGTTTCAATACTATCTGAACCACAACAATGAGGGTGTATCTGAATCAGAAATTATGCGATGTTTGTTCATTGAAGTGAAAACCTACACAGAAAGGTTTATTTTAAATGATTTTTGTATGAAATGATTTTTCTTGCTGCAAATTAAACTACCATCCCAAAGGTTACTGAAACTTTTTGTTAATTTTTTTGATATGTTTGTAGAACGGCAGTGCTTAAATCGGAGCAAGGTCTAGAATGCAAACGCTGCCCAATTATGCGATGTGATGTTCTTGGCGGCAAAATGGCTCTGTATTATCATATATTGGAGCAACATGGAGTTATGAAGGTTTGTTTCAATAAATTGTTATAACCCTGTTTTGTTCAATTTACATCATCAACTGCATGTTTGTTTTCAAAATCTTGTATATTCATAATTTTTGGGCCCCTTTGCAGATTTTTAGGTGGGTGCAGAAACGCATGAATGACGCGAAGAGAAGGAAACAAATTCCCGTCAGTAATCCGGTGCCGATTGTGATTGATGATGATGAGGAAGAAGCTTCTTCTCACAACAGTTCCTACGCTCCACCACATTCTGCACAGAAAAGTGGCACCAAAGAAATCCAATATCAGCAAGAACAGAGTCCAGTAATTGCAAATCCTGTTTGTCCAGATCATCTCGCTACCATCCCTGTTGGAAGTGTTGAGGAAATTACAATAGAAGTCCCAATGTCTGTAGACCTGCAACAGGCAGAGAGCAGTACTGAAGAAGCTCGGTGGGACTCTGATGATAAATCGCCAACTGTTCATGCATTTAATGAAACCATCAGTCAGGATTTAATTTCAGAAAAAAGCTCAAGTATTCATATGGAAGAAGACGATTGTCAAACTTCTTTGAAGGTAAATTTCAACAAAATTGCTATTTTTGTAGTAAACTTGTAGGAATTGCAGAAAACAAGTTTAACTAAATGTACTTCTCGAATTTACAGGCGAAAACGTCATACTACTGTTTGGTGAAAGGTTGTTACACACATATTAGGTGAGGGGATTTGTAACACAAACTTTAAACATACGGAACTACCTTATCTTACTCCCAAAATAATATTGATATACATAACTCTCAATATATTCGACAGTGGTATGCGAAAAAAGTCAATATTAGGAACACAACTCACGGGTTTTCTCATAATTCTGAGTATAAATAGACTGGCCCATATTGTTATGGGCCAGTCTATTTATATGGGCCAGTCTATTTATACTCAAAGTCAATATCTTATTTGAATCAGTACCAAGTCCGTCAACTTCGCCGCCTAATGTAGCCTGATGTTGTCAAGTTCACAACTTACTTTATTTTAGTATCTTTGCATACGATAACATCCCATAATATCTACAGTGGCGACGTGGAAACTCACATGAAATTGCACCCTGCAGTGAAGACTTTCCACATAGAAGGGACGAACCTTTGGCCAATATACGATTGTGTCGTGAATTTAGCGCCGGTGAGCTCTCAATCATCAGTGGTTTAAAATGCTGTGAGCTGGAAAAATTTTAAAACCGCCTTTATT
This sequence comes from Ascidia mentula, assembly GCF_947561715.1. Classification (NCBI taxonomy): domain Eukaryota; kingdom Metazoa; phylum Chordata; class Ascidiacea; order Phlebobranchia; family Ascidiidae; genus Ascidia; species Ascidia mentula. The sequence continues at coordinate 13,913,955 of NC_138568.1, read as the reverse complement.
CCAATTTAGCGACGTACCCCAACCTATGTCGAGCCTTCAAATATACCAGTGACGTCATCACCCAACGTCGCAAATTCGCTTGCTTCAACCGAGGCAAAAGCGCAGGCTATTACCTCATCACTCTGCGTTGTTCTCGAGAAATGTAAACCCGATGACATCATCGCCCCGTGATGTCACTTTTGTCGATCCTTTGTGCCTTAACTGGCGATTTTCTTGGCGCCCATGAGTACTTTCTTATTATAGTTTGTGTTGTAGTTCTTTTTTGCCGTTTCTTTGTTGCGCTGCTGCTTACATCGTGAGTACGAAATGTACATAGTATTTGTTTCTCACAATCAAAACCGATCGACTAAAGGCGTCCAAGCACTGTTATTTGAAAGAGGAGTTTTGCGGTGATTCAAGTCAGGTTATTCGTTAGTGAACAAGTTTCGCCGAAACGCATCTTGTTGAGAAATCAATTTGCTACATTTTACAGCTCATCGTTTTGTTGGCCGACTGAACAATTTCTAGAATGTTAGGAAAAAGCGTTGGAATCAACTATCTTTGATCATCTCGTCATATTTAAGTAAAATATTGATTTTTTGTTCATTTATTTATAAATGTACAAAATTTAACCAAATGCCACAAAAATAACAAAACACACCCTGGATAATTAGTATATAAATTCCTGATCACAATTCGCTGTCGTCTGTCATCCCGATGACGTAAGTCCTGCCTCTGCAGTTAAACCGCACGTTTGCTAGACGTTGCTGGGCGGAGACCACTTCAAGGGTCCATTCAGAACCGTCAATCATTTTGGCCATTGATTTAATGGTCGTTACGAAGGGGACGCGATTAAGCGCCTTTCGCACTTCCCGCTCAGATAACTCTGGGCCCCCGTCATCACGTCCGCCCTTTGTGGTGATTTCATGCAATCGTAAGGTCACGGGATGACCTTGAGCTTTTGTACGGGTGCCATCTGGTTGGGCAACCTTCGGCGTTGACGCCACAAGTATCTTTCCGACGTCTTTACTGCAATGCGCCAAATCTTCATTAACAGTAGTAAAACAGGAACCACCAGCAGGCGGACATTTACAAACATGCTGCCGGCAGGTAGCGCAACGTTCTCCCAGCTGCTTTTCAGGTATTTCGCGTCCATCAGAGAGCGCTTGTTTGTCTCGAAGACGCGGAAGTTTAATTCGCAACTTAAAGCCGCCCTTTTCATTGACTTTTGGTGCAGGTTCTGGGGACAATTCCTCTGCCTGTTTCCCAGAGTGAAATGCTTCCGTCCCACGTCGTGTGGCCTCAATCTGTTTCCGCATTGCGATAACGATGGACTTGATTCTAGATATGTCACCCTCACATTTTCTGGTTGTGACACAAAATGTACAAAATAATATAAATTAACTCTAACTGTATATATATAAAAAGAATTGTGGATCGAAAAACCACGTCTGCCAACGATAACATTTAAGTAATAATATGGTGCACACATGTCACGTGCTTACAAACAGTATATGGTATAGTATATTAAAATATATTTTTAATTCGTTGCTTGTTGTGGTTTTTGATACACAAACATCGTCCGTTCTGAGCAAAGTATTTATTTTTGTTGTTCCAACCATAGTAGGGAGCCACAAGCAAAAGCCACATCGCAATACACCGCATATAACGGACAAAAAATGTCCACTAACTCGACTTGCTTGAGTGAATCCTTCACCAGTTTTCTTTCTACCTCGTTTCGCTCAAATGCGCTTCTGTGCATCGATCGAAGTAGAAAAACTTCTTCCGCTATGTGGCGCATTTCCGGCCGAAGTCTCATTCCGTCAAACCAATCCTGGAGTAATGAAGAGTGGTAAAAAAAAGGATTGAGATATATATACATGTGTATATCTTGGCCAAAATGAATGCAAATATATCGGCAAAAATCGGATTTTTTTAATTTTTAGTTCAACGCTGCAGAAATAAAAAATGGGATTAATCTGACCGCTATTAAAAAAACAACATATAAAAAAAAAATAAAAAAATACCAGATTATTATTATAATGACGCTCCAAATAAAGTGTTAAACACAACCTTTAATTAGGTTTATAAACACATTCTAAAAACCCACATTAAAATATGGTGTGAAGTGTTTTTTATACCTGCATCGAAAGAAACGCGTCCCTTTGATCACGAGTTTGTTGTTGGATAAAACAGCAGTTCAAATAATAAATACGTTTCACTTCGAATTTTCTTCTCGATTCTCTCGTGTGTCTTAGAAACTCCTTTATCTCCTCGCATTCTTTCCTCTTTTCTTTCCGACACGATTCCACTTTCTCTCGGATTGTTGAAAGGAAACGAAGACACTCCCCAATTCCCTGGTAGGATGAAACGAGTTGTAACTCGAATGGGTTTACAGATGAAAACGTTGTATTTAATCTTATGTACCGCAATAGCCTTTTTGTTTTTTTCGCTTCGATGATTCATTTCCTCGCGAATAACTTCGTTGTCACGCTTCAATGAGTAAACCGTATCACGTGGATGTTCAAGATCCAACTCAATGTCATCAAAACAACTGTGTTTCTGTCGTCTCCGCAGAACAGTTTCTTTTCTAATATAAACACAAACAATTACGACCCACGCATAATCCTTGCTGCACAACGGACGAAAAAGGCCTAGTCCTTGTTTGGAGCTATTGTAGCGTTTGGAAACAGCTGACTTATTCCAAGGCAAACGAAACTTCACAAAATGATGGAGAAATATGAAAGAAATATTTTCCCCTCGGTCACAAAAAAATATAGGTGAAATATTTTTGAAACATTCAATAAATAGAAGTTTATCTTGATATTATACCTTGCTTTAAAAGTTTCACGGAAATAAAAGTTTCCTAAACTATTCGACTGAAACTGAGGTTATTTTAAATCATTTGCTTTTGGGTGGATCCTTTTTTTTTAACTCGGCAGAAACCCAAATGAATTGTGTGCATATCTCTTACCTGCAAAAACCACTGTTGTATCCCGTATCTCCACTACACGCCTCGCCGCGTTGACTCCATGCCATGCTCGTGATTGGCGAAAGGTTCGGAAGAACAAGTTCCTCTAATTGGCGATCTAATTCCGTGTCTTTCCGAACCTCGTCTGGAGAAACGGCGTTTGGAAGTGTTTGCTCCTCAGCTTGCTGAAAACTGTTTGGTTCTTGTTTCTTTCTTGTTGTACGCAGACCTGGAAAGAAACTTCTTTTCGGCGATGTCGATTCCAATTTTGGAGAATTTGGAAGTGTTTTTTCTTCGTCGGAAGAACCTTCTTCGGGGTCGTCTTGGAAAACGGACATTTCCTTTCTTTTTCGTTCTGCCATCTGATTGTTCAAAATTAAAGTTACAAAAAGACATGTCTGGATTTACTGTGTATAATTATGATACTGTATTCTCGGAAACCAAATCTATGAAATTTCAATTTTACCTTCCACAGGAAAAGCAGCACCGCCAATATGACAATGCAGGCCACTATTGCCCCTACAATTTCTCCTGTTTCATTTGACATTGGGGCTGGCGGGGGCTGCTGTGGAGCTTTGTAAACGTAAACGCCATTTTCACTTTCACTGCTACCATCAGCCATTGCAGTTGCTAGATTAATTAAAACTAACCAAATTAACAAGTCACTTGTGCCCTGCGAGCACTATAATTGTGCTCCGGGGCCAGGTGAAGAATACATGTAGGATGTCCCTGAATACTGAAAATAAAAAAAAACGTGTAAAAAAAACAGAAAACATTGAAATTTCTTCAGGTTTTAGTAGCTGCCGGTACCAACAACTCAACAAAAACGTTTTTTTTCGGACTTTGCAAACCTTGCTGACACCATATTAGGCCAACCAGCAAACACTGGTCTACAGCATTTCGTTTTGCTAATTCTATCATCCCTTAATTGATTGATACTGAATGCTATTGTCTTTTAATCAGTACAATTTACCAATACAAAATTTAAAATTTAAGTGTTAAACCTATCGTCCTGTTTACATAAACATTTTCACTGAATATTTCGCGCCTACGTGTTTCGCCTGCCATTGATTTATGACAAACGACTCTCTTCTCGGTGCTTGCGCGGGGTAAAGTGGCCCTTTAACTCACATTGGTAACATTTACTTTCAAAATGCAGCAGCCCCCTCTGAAGTTTGTAATAAAACTACGTCCGAAGCATCCACTCGCACTTACCAACAGCTCTTTTCTACGATTGTGACGCGTAGTGATTGGTGTTGTGTTTGTCTGTGGCTTGTTGGCTTGGTGGTATATATTTACAGTGTGTGTTTTCCGGTATGTGTCATAAGCCTTTCAAAGCTACCAAAACTGACGCGAAAAAATCGTGATTTATGTTTGGAGAGTACTCGTTTGGATCTTTAACTGATCCATCATTAAATTTGTATAAACCACCAACATTTTTGCCATTGCCAACATATTATTGGTCATTTCACCACAACATTGGCCAAAGACCAAAACAAAAAAAGCAAAAACGAAGAAAACAAAAAAAAAAAAAGCAAAAACGAAGAAACAAAAAAATGTGTTTGTCGGTAAAAATTTAAATGGTAAACTTTTGCGTGACATGTGCAACAAAATTCGAAACCACAGCCGTGGACCACGTAAAATAAATATCCCTACTGTAGATATAGACCACAGTATTACGTCGTGCCTCATGACCATTAGCTCTAAATATTTTCATTTTCATCAACAAATCCATGGTGGTAATGAGTCTGGTGCCATCATGGACAAAAATTATTTTCAAGGGTCATTATTACGCTACACTGAAAGCACGTTTGGAGATTGGTTACAGTCGTCCGAATGGTGCATTAGTATTTGGTGGTACTAAATTCGTATTGGCTCGAACAAAACCCCTAAAAAGAAAAAGATAAATTCGAAAAACAGATGGTCAAATTCATATGTGAATCTGCATGTCACATGACGACAAATTGCACTGGAAGTTTCGTCAATATGTCGCCACATTTGCCACCAGTTTGCGTGACACAATGCAACTACGTTCAGGAGACAATTATACAGTGGAGATACGATATGTATTGAGGTAAATATATGTAACCCTTGCACGTGTAAAACATTAAACCCGACTGAGTAAGTGTATTTAAATATTCTTAATTTGAAATTAGCTGATCAAATAATTTTATATTTAGTACTTATATATTGGAATAAGTTACTTTCGGCAGTGCTGGTAACGTGGAATTCAAATAATAGTAATAAAGGGTAGGAAAATGCTGATACACCGGTAAACAGTGAGATTGCAAAAACCAACCCACATATAAGTCTGTGTAAGATAGAAATCTGTGCGAACGTTAACGGTTAGATGTGAACAGAGCAACCACCTGTTATTTTTACCTATAAAATAAACTTAAAATACAACAATTAATAACACAGTTAACGCTCGCTTGAATTTCTATGCCAGAGGCTATCAGCACATAGAAAGGTTAGGAATAGGAATCCTGGTTTGCATTTGTAGCTTTTACTCCCAACAAACATATGTAACGTTTTTACTCAAGACAGTTTAAACTCCAGACAAAAATTTGTTTTCTTATGGAACATAATCTTTCTGTATAATGAGACGGATGATAAGCGAATACTGTTGTTTGATTTCTATCAGCTATATTGCGGAAGTGACGAAATTAGGGGAAATTAAACTCAACATTTTCGTGAAAACTTGTGACACTTTGCGAGGAAGGGAGCATTGCGTCGCACAATATTATGACGCAGGTATTGATGTTAGTGCTAGTGGCAAACGGTCTGTGCAAGAGTTCTGGTTCAAGTGTGCCGATTTTGGTTTTCAGTTATAGATTTGCTATGTTACTGGCATCTTGAAAGTTGCCCTAGATTTACATATTACATGATGCAAGTTGCTTTCTGCGGGATGTTGTTGCCCCTATGTAGGGAAGCTGTAGCTGTCCAGAGTTTTTTAGTGCAAAATAATGCCGACAATTAAGAACCATGTTGTACTTTTCAAGTGGTGATGCAGCCGAATGTGAAGTTCCAAAGTAGCTTGAAAAGTAAATTTTTGCACGTTCTTGTGTTTGTTTTGTGGACAATATTCCATACATTGTTCATAAAGCCTTATTGTTACAACCCACTTAAAGTATATTAGTTTCTGATCAAGACCATTGTTTGGGTCCAGTATCGAGTCTTATTTATAGGCCTAGCCACCTGAATATGTTGTAGAAAGGCTGAAAACCCAAATATTGACACAACTGAGAAAGGGACCAAGTTATGATAGGCCTATAACACCAAAAATTACATCAGTGAGCAAAGCTACATGCTATTAATGAAACACTTATTTTGTTGCTGTTCTATGTTTTTGCCAGTATCCAGAGTCAAGTATGGCAGTGTGTAAGTGTAACTTTGTTTTTTAACATAAAGTCATGCAGCGACATAATTTTATGTGGTGTCATGATTTTTTGTTGTGGCATAAATTGGGGTTCTTTGGTATATGGTTACATACCAGATTGGAAAGTTTGTTTTTTGCGCGGAGGATTTCGTTTCGGCGATCGTTAATTGCGCGGACGATCGCAACGTTTTTTGTATGTTAATGCATTAGCTAATTAATATTGCGCGGATTATCGGCGAATTTTCGCAAAAGTGCGCGGAGGATATATCCTCCGGGCACGACATTTTTTCCAGTCTGGGTTACATACAATTCCACACAAGACCACATAGATTTTTTTGTACTGCATGTTTGTGAATAGTGTGTTTCAAACTTGTTTTAATGCATTTTAAATGTTTTAAATCATTTTTCTATTGGTGATATAAAACGTTTTTTTGTGGTTATCACCTTAATCCATCTGAAGCATCTTTGACTTTTATTTCACAATTTTGCTATACATTTGTGCTATGTTTGTAGGTTTTTCTACATATTCTTGGCATACCTGTAAAATAAAGCAATGGGTGTTGAGAAGCGTCCCATTCAGGTTGGGGCCAAAGGTGAATACCCTAAAAAAGGCCAAATTGTTACCATCCACTACACAGGGAGTTTGCTGAAAACCGGGAAAGAATTTGACTCTTCCTATAGTAGGCAAAAGCCGTTTCAATTTCAAATTGGAATGGGTGAGGTAATAAAGGCTTGGGATGAAGGCATTGCAAAGATGACCAAAGGGGAGCAAGCTGTTCTTCAGTGTACCTCAGATTATGCTTATGGTTCTGTTGGCCTTCCTGGATTGGTACCGCCCAACTCTGATCTTGTGTTTCATGTGGAGCTGTTGGAAATTAAGGATAAAACCTTTAAACACAAGAACATGTAGTTGGTATGGTTTCTTGTACTACAATTGTGATGTTGTAAAAAAAATTAGAGGATGTTAAATCATTGCTGTTACATTGTTGTTGGCGTGTGAAGTATGAATCTTAACAACTAAAGCAGGCCCAACTTGCTTGATTATTATATGTGAATATCAGCATTAACATAACATTTTTAACACTTTGTTTCCTGCTGGCTGCCTAATGCCATGATAATGTGCACAATTAACATGATTTGCTGTAATACTGCCCTATGATTGCTGATTATCCTTATAAATAAAGCTGCTTTCCTGTTGTTTAGTCGGTAATTCATGTTGCCCTTTTAAGTGTTTTTTAAATAACAAAGTGTGTCTGACATTAGATGTATTCCTTTTTATATTCAATGTTTTCAGTAGTTCATGAAAATTTTTTAAATATAGTGAAAAAGAGATATTATCTTTGCAAAATGTAGCAAAAAACTCATGTTGCCTTTTGAGCAGTTGAACCAACTTATTTCTTGTACACTGTATGTTTGATTTAAAAACTGTGCAAAACCATTAGTGCAATGATTCCTGCCTTTCACAAAAATTCTACCTGTATTGTTGCAACTTTCTACCTTATTTTTGTATATTCTATCACACACATACTGTCTTTTATATTAATGTTATGCAGATATATTTTTGTTTGTTTTAAGGGTTTGTAGTGGTTGCTTAGTGTGGTAGTACACTTACCTTATCTTAGTGGCCATCCAGCACATGTGCAAGGATAATACAAACAGTATACAATGAAAAGGCGGAACGTGGACACAAGCAAACAGCCGCGCAGACCCCTGAAGCGACCAAACAAGTTCACAGACAGTGTCTATGGAAGGTGAACCCTATTTTTTAATTGAATTCAGAGTGGTGGATAATAGAATTGGTCCATCAGTCTGTGTTAAAGTTGGTTTGTTTAATGTTAATAAACATTTTCTACCACAGTATTAGCATTGCAAACTAATGTTTAAATATGACTGAATCGAAGCTTTGTTGTGTTGAATTTTGTTGAACCCATTAGTTAAACTGTTTTATAACTTTTAACAAAACAACATCATTATATTGCAGTTCGTTTGTCTACATCAAGTTTGTTGTCGTTTGGATGTTTATTCTTCTTGCTGACTTCATTTTGGAGTTCAGATTTGAATATGTCTGGCCTTTCTGGCTGCTAATTCAAAGCGTATACGACACTTTTAAATACCAAGGATTGGTAAGTACAAGTATTAGTGGTTTCTGTTTTACCAAGTTGCTGTTTATACAATAGGCAATCATTTAAAATTTTGCAAAACCTGCTTTAACATATCATAAAAATGCATGTATTGCCGTCGTTTTAATGGAAAGTTGTCAAGCTGTCTTATTACTCTGTATCCCATCACCACAGACCATTTGCATTACATGCAACAGCCCCGTGGTAAATTAAAAAGTGGTTATAAGTGGGTTGTAGCTCTTATGTGCTTACCAATTAACAAAAGATTACAGAGGCCTGTAAAAGTAAAGTTTAAAGACAATATGGGTAAAGACAAATTATTAAAAGAAATATATACTTTTTTTTTCTGTGGCATTTTGAAAACTGTTCCTTTTCCATGTAAATTTATAAAAACACATGTTTAAAGTCTGAGTTAATCCCCTTATGTACACATTAACCTAATCAGCATAAAATTATACATAATTATTATGATATGCAGTTAACACATGTTACCAGATATCCGTAAAACAGACTTGTATTTATTTTGTAAGATCCCCTGTTCATTTTGCTTAACTTGTACCGACTATGTGGACTGGTAATCATTATCATGTACAGAGGTCACCATCTGTGTCAAACTACCTAATATATTAAATTATTAATGTTTTTCTTTGTAAGTACAACTGTCAGATCCAGAGCAATATCTGTGCCATGGACATTTCTGCGAAAAATTAGTTATTAGTTTTGTATTGAATGTGTTTCAGACACAGATTACCTTTAAATTTTAATAATTTAAATCTGTGCCCAGATATTTATCCCAAGCTGTTTGTGTTTACAGGCCTACTCAGTGTTTTTTGTTTGTATTGCGATCACATCAGACACTGTATGCCTTCTCTTTATCCCCATTCAGTGGCTATTTTTCATGGCGAGTACATATGTGTGGATTCATTATGTGTGGCACACAGGTATGTCCATTTGGCAAAAAAATTTTGTTCAAACAATTATATATGTTGCATATAAGGGCACCTGCATAAAAAAGGGGCATTACGACTCATACATACATTTTATTATAGACTTACCTATTTTGTTTTTTGCAGATAAAGGGATTTGTCTACCAACTGTTTCGTTATGGTTGTTTTTTATGTATATCGAAGCCACAATGAGATTGCGCGATTTAAAAAACAGTCCGTTTCATATCGAACTTTGTAAGCCCTTTGCTGCTCATTGGTAAGTGCATTTGCTTGGTAACTTTTGAACAATGGTGCAGTTATTAATTTGAAACTTTATTCATTCACCTAAACAATAGCATTTCTGAGATTTTTAAATGGTTTTGTGGAAAAGTTGAGTAATAAATTCTTCTTATTTGCAGCATTGGTCATCCGGTGGTGACCCTGGGCATAGGTTTAAAAAGTTACATTCTTTACCGGTTGCGATTACGAACGCAAAATTCGGTGCAAAAAGAGAATGATTTCTTTTATGAGCTGCTAAAATATGCTTTGCCCAAAGAAATGCGTCAGAACGAGACAATAGCGATAACTGAAAATGAAAAGAGCGAAAAATGTAAACATTTTTTTGTTGATTTACTGCTGTTTTATCACACAGTATTTCACCTGTTTAATCCTTTCATTTTGCCTATTTAAGCTGACGTCACAGGACAGAACGGAATAATTTCACATTCGCAGTCAACTGGAAAAAAATCTCAAAAGCAATTGGCAATTCAAGACACGTCATTACAAAGTACGAGATAAATTGTTTGTTTACCTAATGACCAAAAATATTGTGTTCATTTTTTGCCAACTACTGTTGATTAAACTTATTGGTAACTATCCCGGTTTGACAAGAGAATATATCTTCTCATTGGATTGCAACAAATTTTAGAACTATGCTCGTATGATTTAAAGAGAAGGCACTTTACTTACAAACATGGACCAATCAATATAATTTCATTGTACACTTGTTTTGCTGTCAATCCTTCAGGTTAAGTAGTTTGAAAGAAAATATATAACTTAAAAAAGGCTATTATATAAACAATTAGTAAAAAAACAATTGATGTTTAGTTGCAGAATTTCCTTCCGTGACCCCAGCTCAGAAATCGGGCAGTAACAACAGTTCATCGAGCAACACGCCACTTTCCCAGAGGAAGTTTTCCTCTCACACATCCAGCACTCCAAGTGGAAAGGGCAACTCGGAAAGCCTTTCGATATCTCTACACAACACAACTATGTCAACTTCACCAGATGGCGAAACAAAACGTCGGACTACGAGCAATCATAAAAAGTCGGGCTCAAATGACTCGTCGCCAGGGCAGGTGAGTTGCAGCAGATATTAGATTCAAAAACTTTGTCCTATTATTGTGGTTTTCAGGCTTTTTTATCCTGCCCACTATATATATATACACATGAATTGGTAATTTTAAATATAAAGAATGTTTGTTGCAATCTATGTTAATTAAAGTAATAGGTTTCTTAACATTTTCTGTATTATAGACCCTTATATATAATATGGAGCTTATATTAACACAAGTTGTAATAAACTTAATAACATCTTAATATTTGCAAACACATAGATACAGTCATTGGTGCAGCTTGAAACCAATATCTTTGCACTCTGTTCACCATAGTTCCTAGCACCTGGGCTTGTGTATATATTGAGGAACGTTTTCCTGTATTTTACCATGAATTGAGGGAAACAGTCTGTTGTACGCAGCTACTTCCGATATATTTACCTCAGTCAATTTAAACTGACTGACAGATTTAGCTTTGTTAATACTCGACAAAAGTGGATAGGGTTAAAATATAACATTTTACATAAATCTTTATACCATTGTTTTGATTTTGAAATACTGCTCTTATTGTTCTTAAAATAATCTAGCTTTTTGTATTTCTGTTTGCACACATGATCATACTTTTACCAAAATAAATTAATACCGCATGTGTTGGTGTTTGGGAGAGTGAATCTTTCTTTGACGTATGATTGGTTTCTACTATCCTGCAAAACTGTGAAATATTACTGAAAACATGCTTTTGTGTATTTAATTCGTCAATTGGTTGGAAATATATCTTATGCAATGCTTTTCTATTTAAATCTTTTCTTCCGTGTATGAATGGAACATATGTATTTAGGTACATAAAAATACTTCAAGTAAAAGCAGCAGTGGGAACAACAGTCCAAAGTTAAAGTCTACATCGAATACAACAAAATCAACCCTTACGCCAACCTCTGAGCCAAAATCTCCAATTATTGCAACTCCTGTACTTTCTGTTCCATCTTTTAAAGACACAACTGTCACGCCCGCTCTAACGAATGGTCATGTAGTGGGTGAAAAGCTTCCTGCCACCCACATTGAGCTTATTTCTACTCCAAGGTTTGTAAAAATATAGGTTAGATAGCAAAAAAAGCATGTCTGTATTAATCAAAGCCCAATGCATTGAAACAACCCGAGCAATCGTGGTTAAACATATTAAATAATTTTATGTTTTTTAATAAAGAAGTCATTTTTGTTGAAAAAATTTTAGCAGACAATGATATTGTACTTCCAAGCATAAAAATATTACCTCATCCAGGTCTACCAAATATTCACGCTGCCTTGTTTTCAGAACGTAACAACAAAATATACCCTTTGCCCTTGTGTTAACTTATTATTATCAATCATATGTACAGTGATTTACTCTTTTTTTGACCCTATTAGTGCCATCGAACGATTGGAAAACACAATTTCAAAGCTCAAGAGTGACTTACAAGCGGCCAAAAAGAATGAACTGAATGTTAAAGACAGACTCGATTATTTATTGAATGTGGAAAAAAATGCCAAATCAGATTTACTTCAGCTTCGCAGGGATAATGACCTTCTGCAAACAAAGTATGCCTTTATCCCAAAATAATTACAAAAACAGAATAAAATTATTGTGCCGAGAGTTCTTTGTGGGAGCTGTATCGTGTTATTTGTATCGGTTTAAACAAAAACATTAAATGACCTGCACATAAAAAATTAGATCCTTTTAGTGTGTATGTGTTGTAAGGATGAAAAATACATTTTTTCATTTGCTATACAGACTGGTTAATATTTCAACGAGTAAAGATAAAGAGAAGCTCTATGTCCAGTCGGTGGAGAAACGTCTGAAGACAGAGGTAGAGAATCGCATTAACATCGAGAAGCAATTTAAGGAGGAGAGAAGACATCGCAAGGAGGAGGAAGAGCAAGCATGGAATGCAGCAGTTGTCGCTCAACATACAAGGTTACAAGATAATTGGATTAAATTTGCTTCTATTAAATCAATATACATTCTAAATCTGGTAAATGTTCATGACAGGTGGTGATCGTTATTTTTTCTTTGTTGTTTTCTGATGGTAATTCCATTCTTTGTTACAAAGCTGCCAAAATTAGATGAAATCTTGTTATTTTTTTAACCTACATTTATGTCGTAAAAACTTGAAACAGACAGACGACTTAGGAATATTTATCATTTTCTGCATTGATCCGTTACTGAGTCTCTGTCAGCCATAGAGACTACACAGGCGATTCATAGAAATCGAACTCTCATTTTACATGGGTAGCTATTTGGCATGAAAATATTGACTAACACACACAAAAAGTAAATAAATCAAAAGGGCAGTAATAGTGCAGCAGCTTTCAAATTTATTTCATTTGTTTTACAATGCTTGTATTTTAATCAGGGGTTCACAAGTTAACAGTCCTGCTTCCTTGACTTTTTGTACTATGTATAGTCATATTCCGCACTGTGTGTCATTATGTTATTGTTATACAAATTTTTACTCTTTTAGGGGTAGTTTTTCTCTAGCAACAAATGGTTTCCAGACATTCAAGATTACACAAATCATTTTTGCAAACTTGAATTATTGTTATTGAACGGACATTTTCCTTCTAAATAAGGATGCATGTCATTTTCAAACCTATGGTTGTGACATTGGGCACATGTACTCATTGATTTTAAATGTTTGGCGCCTGATAATTTCATGACAGGGCCAAGAAAATAAAAAACTTAGGCATAATTGTTAGCTGCCCCTTTTCTTGATGAGAATGCATTTACAGCGCTCAGAGCTGCCAATCATGTTTCATCAACAAGTACATCCAACCATTAAACCCCATATATTCTTCACATTGTTTCAGGGAAAAAGAAACCGCTGAAGTGTTGAAAAAGGCCAAGCATGATTTGGAAGAAGAGATTTTTAAACTTCAAAATAAACTGAAAAAGAGAGAAGAAGAATGCGAAATTTTAAAGAACGAAGTTTCGGTTAGAATTTTTATTCTGGTGCAAACTGACTTTTTTGCAGCAATATCATTAAACCATTTGGGGTAGAATTTTCGGGCTTAACCATTCAGGTATAACCAGTTGATCTCAACTATCAGTGCGTTTTGAGGTTACTGTGTTTCATTGTTTAATTTCCATTCGCTAGAAACGCATGATGGATTTAGCATTTAAATGTCAAAAACAGCTGCCTTCGATTTTTGCAAGTGAAAGGTTTTCACGTCAATGTCGATATTATTACAAAACGGTGCGACTGCATCGATATTTCGGCTTTCATTTTTCATATATTGTGTGACGTGTTTGAAGAGTTTGACTAAAAACTTTTATCTTTTCGCGAGCGATTGGTTGGCGTCATATGGTTGTACTGGCCATAAAAAAACATTGTATTTATTTCAAAACGACAAACGTGGAAATCTTTATTTCCTGCAGTTTTAAATCTGTCAGCTTTGTCAATTAAGACAGACATATTTCGCCTTAAAATCAAAAAGTGTTTCAAGGGTATTCCCAACCATCTTCCGCAGTATTTCTATATCAAGGGTTTGTGTTTTTGCAGGAGCTGCAGGGTCGCGAAAAATCGGCTAAGGAGTCCGAGACGCTCATGTCGGCGCTGGAAGCCATGCAGGACAAGAACTTGATGTTGGAAAACTCGTTAAGTGCCGAAACGCGACTCAAACTAGATCTGTTTTCAGCCCTAGGTGACGTTAAGCGACAACTGGAATTGGCTCACGGTAAGCTACAGAAATTAAATGCAGTCTAGTTGGCGCGACGGTTTAACCCGTAAGGCCGGTCTATGGCAAATTGTTTGTTTGAAGTAAATTGATAAAAGCTCATCTTTCGATAATAAGATTGTTGGATTTTTTCAACAAAGTATTTTGCCAAGTTATTTAGATACCCTATACATATAAATGAATTTTACATTTAGGAATTTTCTTTTGTATTTTTGCCTTCGCGCAACTTACGATACAACTTGATTGTTTAGGCGCGATTTTTAAACGCGACGCGGAGATTGCCGACCTAAAAGCGCGGCTAACCGAATTCCTGTCGATTGTCCCGGAGTCTCGAATTCGATCGGCGACTCCGCATTACTCCAACAACTTTCTCGAGAAGCCACTGGTGCCGATTACACCTACGCAGGACTTTGCCAACGCCTACTGTGCCATGCCCACCCGCACACCCAACATGACCCAGGCTGCTCCACTTGTGCAGTCGGGTCCCCACGGAATGGAACAAAACATGATGAACCACATGCCGCCCATGCACCTTGACCCGAACGCCGCAATGTACACGCCAAACACTGGCGTGTAGCGCGCTGGCGCCCCGAGCGGAAGTGTGGAGGATTCGTGGTCAGATTTTTTTGGGGTGATTTGTTTGATGTTGGTTAAATTTTTTGGTCGACAATCAGTTGCTTCCGAACTTGAACCCCGGTGTCACACGTTTTGTTCTAGCAGTTTTTCTCGACGGTTGTTGAATTGTTTTCTTTGTTCCCCGCAATTATGTTACCTACAAGTTGTATATGTCCCAACATACAATCATAAAATCTCCTGATCGGTCGTGCAACCCTAATTTTAACGCAACATCAGTTTTAATATTACGTTATATTATCGCGAGAAAAACAGAGAGAAATTCCTGACTTTCTTTGACATTTCAAAACTTTTCTTATATTTATGTTAGCAGTTGACTTCTAAAACGCACGCTGTTTAATTTTAAATCTATTTTATTGAGGTTGCGGTGATTTCTTTACCCAAAGTTTCCGCAACTTGTTTCTTCTTCGGAATCCTGACCATGTGATCGTCGTTTTGTCATTTTTGCGGTTGAAGCATTTACTCTAGACCAACATCGGTTAAACGGGTCGCCAACCATCAGTTTTAAACGTTTCTGCGGATTATTTTGATCTTCCCCCACCTGCTGCTGTTTCAAAATGTGTCAAACACCCTTCTGAAATCTGCCCGCGAACCTCCTCCACGCACCATGACCACCACCCTTATAAGTTGCTATGGTTACCGTTATAAACAGAAAACATTATTATTATGATTAAGTGCTGGTGGCTTAGGTTTCGGTGTTGTATGTGATTTTTCCGCACCCCCGTGGTATGTAGTAGCCCAACTTTCCCCCTTTTCCTTCTGCCCCAGAGTCTGAACGACGAGTTACTGAGAAGAAAAAATCTGTACAAGACCTTCGGATGTTCGACCTGAAAAGAGTCTTCGTGCTTTTCGATTGCACCATTTAGTGGTAGCTCTCCTGACCCACTCGCGTTGCCCCTATTTCATGCGCCAGGGAAAGATCTATTTTGTCGCTGCGTGTCTCGTTTCATTCGATGGTGATCCATAAGTCCGCTACCCTGGTGTGGCGCGTGTCTGTCCCGGCTTTTTGTAAAGTTTTTTTCTTATATTTTTTCCTTTGGTCTTTTCCCTGTCCGTCTCTCTATCTATCTTTCTCCATCTGCCGACCTGCTCGTCATTTTGTCCGCTAAATAAAAACCTCCCCCACATTGAAACATGTCTCGTGAGTTTACCGGGCGGCGCCTGTGTAACGTGAAGAAGTAAAGAATAATAATCCAAGGCCTTATTGTGTTTAAAGTTTGTTGCTTAGTACAGAGGAAAGTTTTGTGTCCCTATTTGGAAAGTTTCGTATCTACTTTCTAATAAAACTAAGCATGACTTGTCCATGATACACGCCTGACATTTATCGAGAAGCTTATATTGTTTTCTGACATTTGGTTCACAGCGGTGTCGTGACTTCTTCCAGCATTTCAAAACCCTCTTTTGACGTTCTTCCGACAGTTGAAAGGCGCAGGCAGTTGGTCGTGGAAAGGATAGTTTTTTAATCCGTTGAACTCGAATCCAACAACATACACTTCACCAAGTGTGTTCCATATGCGCATATCAGGTATTTTTTTCTATCATATTTATTTAATTATTCACAATATATCATAGGTTATTTGATCAATGGTAATGTATCAATGAATTTGGCGAAGACATGCATTTTCACTTTTTTTCTGAAACCCGTAATTTCAAATGAATTTCATTGCAAAGAAAAAGATTCTCCAAAACCTTCCTAAAAGGAGCTTCCACTTTTGCTGGTTTAAGTTGTTTTTATTTAGGACGACAGAGTGTTTACATAAAGTATATACATAACATTGCGGAGCATTGACGCAATTAAATTGTTTTAGACACTCCTGCAGCGACGTTGACCATTGAGAGCGTAAAACGATCTTCTATAATTCACAACCAGAGGCTTAAGAAAACATGTGTCTCCTGTTTGTTTTCGAATTGTTTGTTTGCGTTTCGCGAAAAATTGTGGAATATGCAAAGGCAGAAAGACGACATATTCTAAACATTTTTGCTTCACGAATATACTCATGACACAACAGTAAAACTTGCTGTCGTTGCGTAGAGTGCATTCGCAGTCGTTATCAAAATACCATGGCATAAAGCCATAAACCACCGTTTGAGCCACTTTTTTTGCCTTGTGGTCAATTTCTTCAACCAGGAGTTCTTAAATCAAATCACAAATAAACCGTTAAAATTTAACGTACAATTTAATTGTCAATCTCTGACTGCTAATTTTGTTGTTAAGGTTCGTCTCATTTTGAAAAAATAAAATTTTTCTGTTGAAAATAATTTAATTTCTATGTTATTGGATTTACAGCATAAACTGTTCATGCTTCAGTGATTTTTATGTGTGATGGCGTAAATATTTTTTTCGGGCTTGGTTTGTTGCTGACTTGAATCAGGTATATGTTAAATTAAGTAAGGTAGTGTAAGTTTGAGTGGAAATTATACTGATTCAGCTGTTTTGTACCTATATTATGATAAACAAGTTTGCTTAGCTTTTTGTAAAATTCCATGTGAGCTTTGACATTTTTTTGTAATTGGCTTTAGCTTAGCTTATCCTTTTGATGTCAAAAGAAACGAATAATTGTTTTTAGCTACCACATTTCTTTAGCTGAATAATGTTATTCGTTACTATGATTAAATCATATACCAAAGGAAAGTAATTCTGGTTGAAAATCTGTGGTTTCATGTTGTTCTAAAACTTTCATATCAAACAAACAATAGACTGGACTCATGGAGGGTCAAGCTTTGCCAAGACTTCATCCACTTACGGTATGTAACCTAAGTTTAAATTAAATGTATCACTTTAATATTAGCCGTGAAGTGAAAGTCCACAATTTCCTCAGCAGTAATGGTACCACAGTGGCAAACTGCACTTGGAATGCTTTAGGGCATAACTGAAACTTGTAAATGTAATGAGTTTCCACCTTTTTGTAAAAACTATGTTTGAAAAATAATATGATGTTACATTTTACACAAAATGTTGTTGGTTGTTAATTTGATCATTCTCTTGAATTGCAAACAAATATAATTTTAACTACTTGTTGACTGCAAATAGTTTTTCATGCAATTTATAATGGAAATGTTTGAACTGTGTTTCTTCACTAATTTCTTTGTATAACAGCATTTTTAGATTCATCCATTTGACATCCATACAAGTGTCAAAATCATCCATATTTAAATTTTTATGTCATGTTTGTTAGTTCCAGTACATTTTTACATGTTTTCTGATGCGCAGATGCATCACCTCAACAAAGGACGGCATCACAACCAAAATGTTTCTTCACCCCCTCTTTCACCCACTGCAGTTACAGCTCCTACTTCAAACTCTGATACCCCAAATGTAAAACCTCCAAAGACGACGATATCCAGTGCAAAATCCTCACAAAATGGTGCTAATGCTCAAAAAAGAGGGTGGCTCTCATTTGATGACAGTCCAGTCCACTCTCAACCAGGTATGTACTTCAAAAATGTTATAATCAAATGGGTAGCTTCGGGTGCTTTAATAAATTTTATTAGCAGAAACATGTAGCTTCGAGTGCTTTAATGCATTTCATTTGGAGAAACTGATAATTGTAGGCAATTGATTTTTTTCATTTCAAAAATAAACCGACTGACGGTAATCAGAAACACTTTGTTTCAAACATATTACATTCAAAGTTTATTTTTTTGAATTAAGTGTTAAGCCTAAATATGTATTTTTATGTATAATGTTTGTTTGTTCTTTTCTGTGTTTGTATCCCATTTTGCTGGTTTGATAGGCCTTATTGTAACATTTTCACCATTAACAATTAGTTTATTTATTTTAAATTGTTAAATTAAAAATTACATGTTTGATTGTTTCTGCCAATAAATGGGTGAAATTTAATATATCTTATCTTATCAGAATTACAGAATCAGCAAAGTGTTTTGTCTGATAATTACACAGTTGTGAATGTGTGCATTTTGTGGTGTTCCAGACAGTTTCGTTTCCCTACCACGTGGCTTCTATGAGTTCGACAGGGTTTTTGTTGACACACTAAACATTGTCATTGCTGGGTTGAATAGAAAATGAATTGTTGTTTGTTCAATATTCCTATTTTTATCAAAAAATTGTTGACCATTAGCATCTGTTCAGGTTTGCTGCAAAAATATCAAGTTCTAAAATGATGAATGTTTTATGAAAGAAATCAAAACAATGAAGGACATTTATTAAGAACAAAAAATAATTTCAATTGACAAACAGCATTTAATTTTTTTAATGAGATTTCAAATTCTTTTTTTTGTTTGATAATAACTACAGTCCTATTTCTGTGATACCTCATATTAATGGAATTGCCACACAATGTTTACAACATAAACAGTTCTTTGTAATACGATAGCATGTCGTAATGGTCAATTAAAAAAAATAGAAAGATTTCCTGTTTTGTATGGAGATATTCAATTGGGTCATTGGCAGAGAGGAAGGGGTAACACCCCTTTCCCTATTGTTGTTGGTCACGCTTAGTGGTCGTCTATCCTGTCATGGGCTGGGAAAAGTCGAATGTCTTCGGTAAATATGTGTAGCATGAACCATTCTTTGTCTGGGCATATTAAGGCACCTATTACTGATTTAAGGCCCATTTATAGTTAGATTTTGCCAGTTACAGTTTACTTTTTCAGCTACATGACAATGTATTGCTTGTTTTTCATAAAATGATTCGAATTATGTTATTAAAAGTATGCTTTTTAATTCATGCTTGGTTTCATTTTAGTTGAAATTGAATATTATAAAATCACATGTTAAGGTATGGCCGCAATTCTGCAAAGCGAGAAGGTAGCAATAAAGAATAATTCAATGAACAAGCAACCTGTTAGTAAGTCATTCAGCTCAGATGATGTTGGATATAAGTTGAACAAGTTTACACCAGAAATCACTCGCAGAGTTCCCTACCAAGTTAAGCCTTCAGCATTTTCCTTAAGTACAGGCAGTTTTGATTTGCTCTTGCGCAAATCTAAAACTTTAAACATGCCTCAACAACGTTTCAACCGTCCAAGGGTGTTTAATGAATCCAGCAACGTTAAGAGTGTTAAAACAACAGCCAATGAAAACATCCAGTCTGTTGAAAACGATCAGAGATCGTTATCTCCCCACTGTGGTAAGTTAACCAAACAGGACGCAGAATGTGTTGCAACATGTGTATCAACAAGCACCTTTAGCAACAGTTTCAATAGTTTAGCACTAAACAATCTTTTTGAAAGTGCACCGGAAGTTGTGGGTGTAAATGTTGCTTCTTACGCTACTGGACACTCAGAAACCAATAAACTTTTGTGTGATGCGGATAATTTGAACAACATGGATAATTTGAAAAACAGCAGGTTAAAGCTCAAATCACAATGGAGCCCTTCATCCATGTTCAGAAATGACAAACGTAAAATGAAAGTTCAAGCTTCAGAAAGTTCACCAGTAAAAAAAGCTGAGAAGCCAAAACCCTACTCCATTGCTGAGTCAATTCAACGCAGTGATGGTAGCTTTGGAAAAGACTTCATAAAGTTATCACCTTTACCTTTGGATGGTGATATGCCACCATTAAGTTCCAGTAGTTGTGAAGATTTGCCAATAGACAGTGAAAATATTTTGAGTTTTTCTTGGCCGTCAACAAATTTTCGGAAGCAAGACTCAGCCATTGAGAAAACAGAAACTAAACTCAATAAGACTTCTCCATGTGGAGATTCTGACAAATCATCATCCAAAATGTCCCCACTTTTAGGAAGGTTAAAGAAAGTTGTTTTATCTGCCATTCCAAAAAAAGACAAGGATGTAGCAGAAACTTCATGTTCCTCTAATGTGCAAAGAAGCACTGTTTGTAGTTCAGCTATCACAATTCCCAGTTCAAAGACTTTCAGAAGTGGAAGCATCAGTAAAAGCTGGGATTCAAGTCAGGGTTCAGGTTTTTCCATGTATTTAGAAGATCATGCAAGTTCGGGCAGTGGAACTGGATTACTTTCGAAAGGCTTTAAAATAACATGTAATTTTTTAATATATGTAAATTAAAAGTTACCTGGTCAAAAACAATTTGATACGATCCTTTAGGTTAACTTTAGAAATGGAGCCATAAACAGATAGCATTTTTAACTAAATTGCTACCAAATACAAATTAAAAAAAATATTTTTGTCTCTAAATAGAGAATTATATAAGTTTGTCTCTTAGTAAATTTTAATCACTGTTTTGCAGCAAACAAAAACTTTCCTGCTGGACAGTCACCCTGGGCAGCAACGGGCAATGAAAAGCAGAAGCAGTGGACACCATTTGCCGAAGGAGAAACAAAACCTGATGTTGTCTCCAATCCTACTGTTCAGCCAACGCGGATTCCACCCCTGGATGCATCTCAACAGACACCACAAACTCATGCAGCAACTCCTGTTAGCAATACACCAGTAAAACCAACCCAACCTGTGCCCACTTACCATTCAACACCATCAGCACATGCAAATAATCAGCATGAATTTGCCACTAAACCAAACCTTGTTGAGTCGTCAGGACAACCATATCCATCTGCTGATGTTAGACACCGTCGTCGTGTAGCATCAAAAGAGGATGAAATAGGGCGCTTGGATTCAACTGATAGCAGCAATGACTTTCAGGACCCATGGTGTATAAATATTGAGCAAAGGGAATACTACACCAAACAGTTTGCCACAATGCAACCGGATTTGGAAGGAAAAATTAATGGTGAGTAACAGTAATTCAATTTACGCGACTAACCTTGATATCATGCTGACTGACTTGTGGTCATGTGGGTAACTTAATGTAGGCACAATGCAGAGATTGACTTTGCTTCTATAACCCATGTTCCACAACATGGTAATTATCCACTTGAGTCACATTTGCCCATAATTAAGCCAGTTCATGTCCCATGTTTTGGAGATGCGTCGTTGTCGCGTGGGCTTGTTCTTGGTTAAGTGCATAAATGACCTATATAATAACTTGTCTTATATATTACGTGCTGTCACCAAAACCAATCGCAGTTAAAGGTGTCAAAATTTAATTGAGACCTACTCATGTCTAACCTTTTTGTCATTAGGCCAAAGTGCACGAAACTTCTTTACCAAGTCCAAACTTCCAATCTTGGAACTTTCACATATTTGGTATGTTTCTTTTTAGATGCAAATGTTCCATATGTCAGATTGTATGCAAATATGCTTGTTTTTAAGGAAAACAGTTTTTAACAAGCTAATACTAATTGGCATTGAATGTTTATAACCAAAAGATCACATGATGGCAATAACATTTTATAAATTAAATTTTGTCCTCTTTTGCTGTTTATTGCAAAGCAATTTAAGTTATCGTTAATGATTTTTAGGGAACTTTCTGACATGGATCAAGATGGCCATTTAACCCTTGATGAATTTTGCACTGCGTTCCACCTAGTGGTGGCTCGAAAAAATGGGTACGAACTCCCTCCTCAACTGCCTCAAGCCCTGGTGCCCACTTTGATTGACATCAGCGGTGACAATGTCAAAAATATTTCTGGTAAAAATGAAAACAATCTGCAGCCATTTGTGATTATATATTTAAACTCACCTAATTTTAAGATTCTGTTGCCATGAACATGTTACTTGAATTGACCTAATCCATATTTGTGAGAGTATATGTACTTTTTATCAGATGTAAACATTCTTGAAGTTGGAAAAAATGAAGCAAGTGCCAACCACATGGTCACCTCCCCCAAAGGTTTGTTGTTTTTCCTCCCTAGCAATGTCACAATAATAAACTTAATGAAAATTGTCAAGCATAAAGTTTGTTTAGAAAAAAGAAAACATATGTAGGAGTTTTTGTGATGATGTCACATAAGCACTTGTCTTGCAGAACAAAAACAAGAGCAATGGGAAACATTTAGTGATCGGACTTCAAGTTCTACGACACTTGCTAACTTTGACCAAGTCCTTGATTCTACTACAGTAAGTGTCATTTTTATTTTCCAAACATACTAAAAGTGGCATTTGTACACCTACTATAGCAGAATGGTATTAGTATTTTGAATTTTAAGCAGTCCTAACTCTTTAGTTAGACACTGGACGGTTTAAAGCAATATATTAACATTTCTGACCATCATTACCAAAGATGATTTTAATGGATAGTATTAAACAACAACTTGCATGCAGGAGCATTTGCACCACCCGGTGGCAATGCGAATGACGCCATCCCGACACCACGAGCACTGGAAAAGGGTGAGTGAACCTGGTGGTGATGCTGTGGAAAGTCAGTCGAAGACTGAGACCTTAGATGAAGAATCAACGACTTCATCGCCACAAACGAGAACCAAAGCAATGACTAATCCTTACGGATATCTCCAGAATGAACCAGATAGTGCCGGGGAAGATCCAGGTGAGTTGGGTTAGTTGTAGCAAACTTTGTGGTTGTTTAACTTGTCCAGTAGGAGAGTATTGGAATAAACTAATATTTGTCAATAGGAATTAAACAGACCAGACTGTCATCGTCTTCTGATTCAACCACAAATGTTTTAGAAGCAGCAAGTGACAAGTCCTACAAAAAACAGAAAGCAAAAGGTGCATTAGAAATTATACAAAATCTAAAAATTTTATACTTCTTGTAAGGTATAATAATATATAATTTGTATAACTGGTTTTTGTAATACATCTCTAAAATGTGTAAGACCTGTTTTCAGGTCGCTCTCACTCCAATTCCTCTCTTTCTTCCTCCACGTCGTCAGTGGCAACAAGTGAGAGATCATCTGATGAAGATAATTTCCATGACAGTCAAGTTCGATCTGACCCAGAACATAGCGACTGGTCCTCACGGCCCTTAAGACCTAGGTTATTGTACTTATGTTGCAGATGTCTGGTAAAAATTACTTTAAAGGCATGATGCCCTGATGTCGTTTAAATAAGTTTCTTTGATTACAGCTTACTAAATATTGACTTTGAGGATGCTGCTAAAAATGTGGCAAACTTGACATTTAGATCCGGTTCAAGTTCATCGTTGGAAAGTGGGTCCGTACCCCCAGTAGCAGCACCCCCACCCCCCGCAGCTGCAGCTCCAACCCCTCCACCCAGACCTCAAGTTCACTCCCAGAAACATACAGCTTCACCCATACCCAAACCAAGACCAGTAGCTGCCAAAACAAACTCATCTGACAAAAGTAAATTGAAACCACCGGCGAAGGAACAAGAGGCCCGGGTTGACGGACCGACGCCCCCGCCACGCCCACAGCAGGCGACCAATGTATGACAACAGTTTTTTTGTGTTCTAAATTTCATTTGGTTTGTAATACTTTCGCGTCGTGACTTTGCAACCAATAACACAAGCACTGTTTTGTTAAGCAATTGATCTCTGTAAATGAAACCTTAATGGCTCACCACAAACCAACATTTCACATTACCTGCACTTATTTGCTAATGCTTTTTTTTTTGCAGCAAGAGTCGTTTGCCGACTTTAGTAACTTTAACCAGTCAAACCAACCTGAGGAAGATTCACAGCAACCAGCACCAACTCCTGCTGGTAAAACAGTAGAGAAAAAGCATCAACAATCTGAAAAACCTATAAAACAAGAAACTCCAAGCGCAAAAGAGTCAGGAGACAAACCGGTTCCCGCACCAAGACCCCAAAGTAAGTGGAAAATGTTCACTGTCGTATTATTACAATTATTTCTGTTTAAACTCGAGGGAATCTTCTCAGTTGCACAATTTTTTTAAATAGTTAACTTCTCAGACTTCAGATGTTAAATGTTTCAAACTTATCGACCAAATATTATTTCCCGAATCCGTTTGTAGAGGAAAGTTTAAAATCGAACGAATCACTGGAAAACGAAACCAAGGAAATTGAAACGGACAAAAGTCTTCACGGAAAAAAGGTACTAAGTTCATTCTTCAATAACTTTTATGACACTTAGAGTTATGTAAGAGATTCCAAGCTTACTTTGATAACATTCACAGGTTATTACGTAATTTTCATCGAAGATTGTCATAATGCGAACCTAGTTTTACAGCTGTTGTACTGATAAGAACGGAATATTGTTCGGCGATTTCGTGAGTGAAATATTCTAATTCGCGAAAATTTAGGCAAATTTCTTCCCAATATGTAAAGCAAATGTTAAAATTGTTAACGTGTGTCGTCATAACCTGTTGTAAGAGTTGCGCGTCGCAGTATATTAAAAGTTTGGAACCATGCCTTTTCAATCTTTACTACAGCCAACTGCGGGCAACATGTTTTTTAAACTTACAGCAGGGGAATAGCGCCACAGTGTGCATAATGGATACATTAGTTGAAAGCATAAAAACATCTTTTTTCGTAAAAAGTATCCTGCGTTTACGCTGACCAATTAGTAAAAAGCGTAAAATCACGTGTAATTTATGGAAACTCGGAAAATATTTGAATTGGGTTACACAGTATTGTATACTAAACTTAGCCAACCCGATCGTAACAGGCCGCAACTGCAAGCGTCTATGTATGGTACACAGCCACTCTGTGGTGACGGGCGTCGATCTCAACAGATTAACTTTAATCTTGCAATATCTTTGTTCAGGCTCCAGCTAAACCCCCGCGGAGTCGTATGTTAAGTGCAGATGTTTGCAAACCCGAACCCATCCTTACACCTCTTACTGTGAAGAGCAACGACGATGCCAAAATACCCGACCCTCCCAAACAGGAGTAAGCAATTTGGTTTTCCCATTTGCGTTTTTTACAAACAGATAATTTGGTCGGGCAGCTCAAAGTTTAGAAAATAGAGGATTGTGCAAATGTGATATTTCGGTGGAAAAGTTATTACCCTACGTCCTTGTTTGGAAACCTATATTACATATAGCAACATATACCTGATGCCCCCCCTAGGATTTCAAAAAGAAAAGTCGATTAACAAGATTGTTAGTTGGAAACGGTTTGGGACTGTTCGGATTTCTCTAATACAACGATTTGTGTCTGGATGAATCAGGGAGAGTGTGATTATAATGTTTTCTAGTCAAAAACTTGCAAACCTTTTAAAATTCGTCGGTAAAAGAAATATTCTCTGTCTGTCGCAGGGCAAAACGGCAAAAGTCGCAACTCCAATCAACAATTCGAGAATTGAAGAACCGCAATACACAACTGACTCGACTCAATGGCGACCTCCAGCAGCAACTGAAAGACGTGATGGAAAAGCGGATTACGGTCGAAATGACAATTCACCAGATGCGGCCTTTTACACAGTGAAGTGATTGCACCACAGATGCGTGCCATCATGGAAACCAGAGTCACGTGAACGCCGTTTTTTCGCATGCCCACACACTGTTGGTTACGTTTGTTGCGCCATGACTGATCTTGTAGGGTAAGTGGGGCGTCAGTGTAGCACCTAACAGTTTTACGAATCAAAACCACATTGCGGCACAGCATGCAGGGTACTATGGCGTAATGTACAGACCCCCGAATAATTTATGAACCAACTTTCTTTCCAAACGAATATATTAAGTTAAGTTTCGTGATGGGCCGGTGTGAATTTGAACGTTAGGTAATTATGTGTTGCGTTTTAATTCAAAGTGTACATACTTAATTCAGCATTATGATCGAACTACCTGATAGTGCATAGCTCTGATGATAACACGGTGCTATATTGAACATGATTCGGTTTACGTTACCGGCATCTCTTCCCACGTCGGGAGTACAAAAAAACAAACAGACAGACGAACATTAAAATATTGGAACCATTAAAAAAAACCTACACAATTTCGTCCAAGTTGGTAGCAAACCACAGCAATCAAGCATGTCTCAATCCATTGTTATGGGAGCAACCTTCGACCACTGTTACAACCCAATGTTTTGTAGCTCGTTCTAAACAATTGTGCAGATTCAACGGTTGCGACTTTTCGTTTTTGTCAGACAATTGTTTGCATACTTTGAACTATGGTCCATATATAATCTCCGAGGGTTGTTTATGTGATTAAAAAACACCCTTTGCCTTACTTGTTGACCTAAGCACTTTGTTACATCGAACATTAACTGTTTTTTCAAGTCTTGCCCGTTTTTTTGATGAAATTACCACGTATCATCAATAGTTGTCTACCACAACACGCCCCCAAACTTATACTGTAAGTCGTGTGAGACATCCAACATCCAAATATGACGTTTTAAAAAACCTATCGTGTTGGCGCTGCTTTCGCTGCTTCAGATATTTTATTGGATCATTGGTATTTTTGGTACAATTTTTTTCTTGCCTTTTTGTTTTGGCTGTTAATGAATAATTAGTGATAATTATGAAGGCGGTCAATTTCTGCCACTGATAACAATTTGCTACAGCGCCCACTTACCATACTCTATTAATATTTACTATTGCTCTAGTTTTTAGTTTTCGCTCGCCACTTCTGCCCTCGCTTTGTACACAGGTAATGGTCGTTCCTATTAACCTATTATTATCGTTGTTACGCTTGGTGATTTAAATGTTGACTGATAATAAACTATTTTTATTACCAGTAAATTTGGTGCCTGTGTCTGTTTGGGTGACGAACCAATCTGTGTGTATAGAGACGACTTTGCTAGGTAACTTGGTCGTGTAAAGTGATATTTTTTAAAAATTGAATGAGCGTAAAACAGCAACCACAGCGATAGCCAATTTTTACACAGCTTTGAATTGAATAGGTGAGCTCATATTGCAAAACTGCGCAGGCATCCTGTTGGTCGGTATTTCCAGATTCGGGTGCTTTGAATGATGAGGAATATTCAGAACAATGTGTATTATGCGTTTACCTTCCGTACAGAAACCTATTCATCCACCGCGCCACGACCCATTCAAACTTCAATCATCTGCACCTTAAAAAAAACTCTATCAACAACATTGGTAAACAACCCAATGCGCGCACGATTTTAAAATGTTGTCTTTAAAATACCCGGTACGGTTTTACGATAATATAAATTTCGATCCTAGCATAGTTTGGTCCAGAGACGTAAAGTATCTCCTGGGTGAGCTGCATTCCAACAGTTGTATTTTTTAATTTTTTTTACAGATTTATTCTCATTAATCACCTTAAGCAGAAATACAGTCGGACATTAAGAAGATTTAAAAAAAAACATCAAAAGAGCGCATAACAATAAATACGTTTGGAAAAAGCAATTACCAACAACCAACAATACGACAAGTATGATAAAAATACGATAAAAGTGGATCCATGACAACAATAAATCCTGCAAACACTTTATGCTGATTATGAATACCATAAACATTCAAAAAGGATCAGATTCCAACCCACAAAGTTACAATACTTTTGTTGACAGTCTTACAAAAATCGAAAATAAAAACAAAAACTTTAAAATATATTTTCCCAAACACATTTTTAATGCATTCTCAGTAAATATAAACAAAAATTATCAACCATAACAAAATGTTAGTTTTGACAGTTTGTGTGAGAGCTGGATTAGTTGAGCAGTTATAATCGGCAGGATTGTGAACTTGGTAACTTCGATGAGATGAAATCTGGACCTCTCTGTAATTTAAACAATTTTGTTCAACTGTAATAATTATTACAGTAGGGAAAACCGGGGATACCTCGGACCACGTATTTTACGTCACAATTAGGTGCTGTTAAGACACTTTAACAAAAGCTTTATGTCTCCATCAAACGTTAACAGGAACTTTGGAATTAAACCATGTCTGCTTAGAAAATTATCATCGAAAAACTTAATTTATCAGTGAAACCAAGTTTTTCAATTTGTATGTGTAATGTTATATATCAGTCACAATTAATCAAAATGCAGTAATTTTTGGTTGATTGCATATTCATGATGATTTTGTGTAACCGTAAAATACGGCCATATTTTAACAATTTCTATGTCGTCACGTGGTCGGGGATACTTCGGAAATCATGGCAATAAATCGCGAGAAGACAACACTTTTTGAGTTTTATGACAAATTATCAGGTCATAGAAGAGAATAAACAAAGGCTTGATGAAATGAATTTTGGCAGGAAGAAAATGCCCCAAAGATAAAAAAAATTTTTTGTTGACCCGAAAATCTATAATATCCGTGCTGCCGATGAAAGTACACGAGTTACCCAAAGCATGAACGTGTGGAAGGATCAAAACGATAAGTGGCCACGCCCTGATTCCTAAAAGCTTGAATGTTATTTTATTCGCTAATGCCCCAATGCTAATATTGCGACAAGTTTAATTCTAGTTATTTGTTAAATAAACAAAAAAACGTCTGTAAAAACTTGCTGTCCGAGATATCTACGATGACTTCGGACATTTGAGACCGTTTAAAAAATGGGCTGAATGAGCATTTTTAGTAAGCTAAAACGAAAACTTTTTGTTTTTTGAGCAATGCTTTACTACTTACAACAAAATAAAATTTAAGAATGTGGTTCATAATTGAAAGAAATATGAGCAATTTTCCAAAAACCGTCCGAGCTATCCCCGGTCTCCCCTATGTGCCAGTTTAAATTGTGACAGTGTTGCCTCTATACGCATGAGCCAGATTGGAATATTTCTAATATTCGCGGAGAATTTTTTCCCGGCGATCGCGCATAGCGCGTACAACGCGCGGACTATAGCGAAAGGTTTTCTTATGTCAATACATTAGCCATTTTTTTTGCGGAAAAGTTTTTCCATTCTGGCACATGAGTTGTCCCGGATATAGGATTCTGTTGTACCTGTGTTTCTTGTATCCGCCATGAGGAAGTTTGTCCTTCAAATTAACTGACGTGGAGGAGTTCGCGTCTTTAATTTGGCTTTTCACTTCAGCTGCTGGGACTGACGAGCAATTACGAAACTCAAAGTTAACTTTTGCCTTTCGAGCCCGTCGATGGCGCAACTTAAGTGTTATTTCGTATTTTCCTTGAGAACTAGGAAATGTCAGGAAATTTGGAGATGAAGTGGTTCGTTTTTTCGGACCAGTAGCCTTATTGTTTTGGCGTATTATGAAAAACCGTTCCTTGGGATAATCTTCGGGTAGAGTGTAGCGGACTTCTACAGATTTGTTATAGCAGTTATGCGCAGTTATCCACAGCTTAACTTTACACTGGGGTAATTGCTGAAATTCACGACTAACTTCTCTTGCCAGACAATAAGGAATTTTCACTTCTGTCACTTGACCCACCATGTAGCCATGTGTTGAATTACAATTTACAAGTGTCTCTAGTGTTACATTGAGATCGTCACCAGGATTTGCATTGACCTTATCCGCCTGACCGAAACAGTACGTGAATATCGTGGCCAGTGTTTTTTTCAAACCGAAGCAGTAGTACTTGGTGTGGTTTCTACCTCCATCTGCAACTGTAAGTTTGTAGCCAACAACGTGCAACTGTGACGAAACAGCTGTGGTATTCCATGTGACTCTTATGCCGAGATGCTGTTCGTTCAAGGAATTATAAATGTAGCGTGTCGCTTTCAAAGTGGTGGAAATCTTCATGGTATCTTCTGTTGGATTGTCCAGCAATTGATCTTGTTTAAAAGCTGGACACGTAGTGCTCTGCACACTACATTCATCGCTCAAAAAGTCCGAATTCATCTTGCAAGAATCAGACGGTAAACTGCAGCCTTGTGCAATGCACGTAACCCAAATGTGAAACAACACAACGCATGGAAAATTCATACGGGACATTCTCACTCGCTTAGGTTCCGAATTATCTAAAACATAGAAACAGCAAGTAATCATCACTTGTTGCCATTTTTTTTTCTAAATTGCCAAAAAACTCCCATCGAGACCACACTCCCTGTTGATACGCCACTGTAACAGACGTTAAAAATACTGCCAACACCTTCTCGGCCTGTGAGACTCTTCTAGTTTAAACGGATCCCGGGTCACGTGATAAACTGTTTTTCCCTTCAAAATGGAGCACACTTGCCGCTATCATTCTTTGGCAATCTCATGGAAACAAACAACTTAGAATTTAGGCTATGTAAAAATAGACGAAGTCTACCAAATGGCCAACATGCACGATAATATGACTCTTTTTTCATTCCACAAGCGATTATGATAGACGACGGCATGTACAACTAACTTGCATGTTGTTCAGAGCAAACTTTGATTGAAATGAAAATTGCAATAACCATTCAGCAACTAAAGCTGTATTTACTCTTCAGGCGGAAACTTTGTAAAACTAATTGTGCCCATTTGAAACACCAAAGAACAAATTCACTTGTTGGAATAATCACTCTTCAGGCAACTTAAATTAATTAAATGAGATCATGTTACCAGCGGCCTAAGCATCCTGTTGATTGGTGGTTTCCAGGAGGGTTGCACAAAGCCTAGGGAAGAAAGTCCCTGACATGGTTGTTCGTGCAACGTAGAACGCATTAGTCGTATATTGGAAACAAACTTTGGTTTAAACGCGATTGCTTGCATTAAATCAGGGCACGGCAATCTATTGAAGGTGCAGAGACGTTCTGAAACGTTTGCAAAAAGCAAACACTTCGTTTATCGTAACTCCAACAACTGTCAAACAATTTACAAACAAACCAATTTTGCGACTTCAATGAAAATCAAAATGACCAAGAAACACATTACTTTATACCACGTAAGCGCTCCGCATGTTTTTTCCTCCCTCTTCAGTTTATGGCCGATTTGCTCATATGTCATTAAAGAGCGAAACGATTAACCAAGAAAACCATACGCGAATGCACGCGACGTAATTAAAACCTGGTACAAAATGTCACAATGAATAATATAAACTTTGATGCAGAGGCAGTGTGACATTTTGTAAATGATATGTCAACATGCTGCCGTTAATGACTTCGTTTGACAACGTTGTTTTTCTACCAAGATATGTTGTTGTTTTTTATGAACCATTCAGTGAGCATCATAAATTATTTACATGGACATCACCAATTTACAATTTCCAGGTGTAAATTCTGGAATCGCGGTCTTTTAAGTACTTTCTAACTAATCTCCCTGAAGCAACGCCCAATTCCCGGATAATTAAGAGAAAACCCTGCCGTATGGAAACACGTAAATCACTTGGTGTGACGTGCAGAATCATCTCGCTGACCCCTGTACCTTGAATGGATCCGAAGTCTCAGAACGATTTACAACGGTGATGGTCGGCAACACACGGCTCGCATCTGACTTTGGGCCGCCACTATAGAAAAGGGTTGCCGACCGCTGAATTCCACATTGTGCAACTTCCGAAACAGAAACTTACTCTTACATTGAGCTAATTGTCTTCATTGCACCGAAGTTGGAGCTGAAAATCAACAATGGTTGCAGCAAAACGCGCTGTTAGCAGAAATCAACCACCTACACGCATGGCGATGCCATTGCAAAAAAATATGTAAAAATATCAACACGGATTTTTTGGTTTTAATAACAAATGGGCTTTAAAACTTTACTTCAAAAGAAGATTAAGTTATCAATAGAATAAAATTTCTAACATAAACAAAAAAAAAATATTTTTGGCTATATTAGTACTTGTATCCAGTAGGTTGCCTTGCATGAGGAAATCAAAAACGCCAAATATTGGAATGTACAACAAGGTGATGTTTTTTCAACAATGTGCTTGTTTTTTTCGATACACCTTGAATAGAAAAATAAGATAATATCCATAAAATAAGAAGGTCTTTCCAGCCGCGACCCTTTCACTTTACCCAACAAGAACACATGAAGGTTTGCAGATGGATCTTCAATGAATAGAGTAGAAAGAATTAAAACCCAAAACCTTTGACAGAAAATTGTCACATAAAACATCGACTGAGTTTGCCACCTTCATAATAACAACTTGTTTATTTGGCTCTCTAGCGACCACTAGTCCTTTTACCTTAATATTACGAGCATTGTCTTTTTTTGCTGTGTCCAAATTACAAATCAGGAGTTTTTGTTGAAAGGCTGTGGATGATTGTTTTTTATGCGTGGTTGGCAGAGCGTGGTTCTCCGTGAGAAAACTCGCATGGGCTTGACTCGATAGTCGCAAGGTTTTATCAGTGTCCATACAATTTAACCTTCAGTGTGTATTAGTTATTTTCGTTGTAGACATTCACGAAAAATTAAACTACGTGATTAATGTTTTGATAAACGCCTCACAGGACCAGATTCTACTGACATTAATAAGCTAAAATAGTTGTCCTGGGGTTTACAGTATTTCATTGCCTTACAATTCAATGCTTCAAGAGAAGGAACCAAATAGGGAATTGAACTGCTTTGCATAGAACTGATCCTGCTTTGCATAGAACGGATTTCCGCGAGTCGGATGAAAATCGGGGAAACGTAGAAGATAGTATAGGACTAAATATATACGCGAACCTGGTAGTAACTAAAACTAAAATCCAAATCTCTACTTCCAAAGTAGCTAGATTTAAATTTTATTTGACCTGTCTGCTGTCGGGATCTGTAAAAGTTCTTGCATGCTGGCGTCTAGAGTTATTGGTGGCTAATTTGTTCCACTTGTATACTAAGCACTTTTAGGCAATAACATTATGTCGACCCGAAACCACACATGTTTATTTATTTTTTGTTTGGCTAAATTTCTTCCTACAACGTATATTTTGCGAAGGTTAAGCTATCAACCCATAAAAGTTTAGACCTGTTTTTTGATACTTGTGACGTGTGTAGTATACTTTTCAACACAAAAGTTAGATTTGTATATGCTTTCATTAATTATTGTCGGGAAGAACGTGCGTGAACTACACGGTCTAACAGATTTCCCAACTGCAAATTTATCTCAAAGCACACATACGAATATAATTCATAATCAAATTCATCAGCATTCTTTTCAAGACTGCGTTTTTAATGAAATAGTGACAAACATGTTTCCGCTTAAGTAATGTTGAATGAAGTTAATAAAACAATACCCCTATTATGTGTAGAACTGTTACATCCTTTTATTAACTAAAAATCCACTTTGTCGTGTGTGTCGCAACTACCATGACAACAAGGATAACACTGGACTCCACGTTGTTCTGGTAGCACGTGGAGAAGTCAATTTGTACGGTTTGTGTGATCGGAGTGGATGTGCAGGTGTAGCCAGTAAGTTGAACGGTATGTGACTTGTAGTTCTTACGATAACCCTCGGGAATCTGCATGAATCTAGGGAAAAAATGTGTTTTCCTGTTAATATTTTTACGCTGCTTATATTACTGTAAATCCAAAAACAAAGTTTGAAACTAAGAAAAGTCTTAGTTCTGTGTGGCAAAGTTACGTTACTTCACCGTTAACAGTTAGTTATGCGTTTAATTGTCGCTTAGACACAATCTGTGATGTTTGCTTGCTCACAAAACATCCATTCATCAAACTACATTGTCGTACCTTGATTCAGTGGAGTTAACTGCCTCCCACGATTCGTGATACGCAGAATGATTGTTTACCGCAAACAGACTTTTTGGAGTGAGAGCGAAGAGCAGTTCGCCTGGTCGTGGAAAAGTGTAGCTCAAATTATACGTGCGCTGACTACAGCTTTGCACTTCGGCCGTCAGGAAGAGAGTACAGTTCGGAAACTGAAAAGTGACCCTTGTCTCTCGAGTCAGCAAATGCCTAAAAGTGAGGGTGACTTCGTAGATGCTATTCGATTCGGGAACAGTGACGTTAGTTGGAGAATTAGCCAAAAGCGTTCGACTGACTGCTGTATTGTTCCTGCGTAAAATCATATACCCTTGTGCGGGGTAGCCTTTGGGCAACGAGTAGTGCATTTCTACAGAGCGGTTACAGCAGTCATATGTCCCCGTTGAAAGCGTAACAGCGCACTGGGGTAAGTTGAAGAATTCACGACTAACCTCCCTAGTGTCTACACAAAATGGAATTTGAACGTTCACCACTTCGCGCTGTTCGATCAATTGGCCACTATAATTTACCAGCGCCTGCAACGTCACAGCAATGAGGTCACCCGGATTGATTGTGGTGTTCGATGCTTGACCAAAGCAAGAAGTTGCAGAAGTATTTCCCAGTCCTGAGCAGTAGTAGTTGGTATGGTTTGTACCACTTATTGTAACAATAAGTTTGTAACCGGCGACACGTGACTGTGATGTAGCACCTGTGGTGGACCACGTGATTTTTAAACCAAGACTATGAATGCCTGAGGCATTGCGTACAAAGCGTTCCGCTTTCAAAGTGGTTGAAGTTGTCAGGTTGGCGACAGCTGGGTTATTGGATATCTGACTTCCAAAACTAGGACACATTGCGATTTGCTCGGCACATGTCGCATTTTGAGCTGCCGATAATGATACGCATGAATCCATACATACACCAACGTTGCTTGATGCAGTCCAGAGGAAACTGAATGACAAAATGATGAAAAACAACGTGCTGTACATTTTGATTTAGCAACTTGTTTCTAGTAAATAAAAAGTAATGCACTGTTTTATTATGCTCAAGCTTAACTATTGCACTGACCTGTTTTCGACACAAACTATTTTAAACAACAAAACATTAACGTCAACAAAAAAGCATTCACGAAAAAGACGATGCAACACTCTGAGTGTAGTTTGCAGTACCACAACCTATTACTACGTAGTAAACTTGACTTCACTTCAGGGATATCCTCTAAAGCGCCTCTAAACTTTGTGTTTGATGGCATATCCTCGTAGGTATAAAACGACAACCATCGATCCTACAGTTTCCTGTGACGTGACTCCTACGCCGGTTTACATCGTGACTTGTGTAACTCCCTACTTAGCCTCGTGATTTGACCACATTTTCTATCTCACTACACGTGGTGTTTCGCGTCGTGCGCGCTGTTACTTTTTGACTGCTGAGTTGACTGGATTTTTTTGTAAATACAACTACTACTAGGACCGTTCGATGGCCATTCTGTTTGCAGAGGAAACAAACTGCCATCAAACTACACCTACTTCCTATTTCGACGCCAATTCAACTTCCCAATCAATTAAATACCGTCTCGACAGCAAACATGATAACCGTGTTCAAAAACTATTTTCATTCTCGTGAATGTTTCCGTACTTAAAGCTCTTTAAATCGCCCAGGGCTAGACATCATTAGATACTTCAAACTAATTTGTATTTTGGTGATTTTCCTTTTATAGCGCAAAAGTTTATTTGTGGAACATGTGGATGTGCTAAAAGCGATACTTTTAATGAACATATTTTGCCAAAAGTATGTTTCCAACTGTAGCAACAGGCATGTTTCCCTACTTAATTCTTTACACATTTGGAACACATACGGACTGCAGACGGTGTTAAGCTTTCCTGCCGGAGCTCCCACAGGCTTTCGTGCATCCTGCTGGACAACACATTTTTTCTGACACTTTGTTATAAAACGCCCATTTTCGTAATCCTTCGACAATCTATCCTATAGTCTAGTCTCGTCTACGCGCTCAGTCGCTCGTACTCTCTCGGCCCTGTCGTTATTATCGCCATCGCGCTGTAAACGTTCGCACGTCATTTTAATAGTTAATTCGCTGCAATTCAGTCACGTGTTAATCGCGCTTGAAACAAGTTGAACTTAAGCCACCTGGTAATTGCAATCGTGTGTTTCCATTAATAAAGAAGTCTGTTCACGGAGCTTTTAGTTCAGTAGTCTATATCAGCAAGAACACGCAAACAGACTTTAGCTTCAGCACAGCAGCAACCAGAAGGATTCTATTTGTACGCTGCACAACCCAGATATTATTATTTTATAATTAGCCAACTGTTTCTTCTCCAGGTGATTAGATGACATTGCGGGAAAATCGACCCCATTGGCAACAAAATTTCCCACTTGAAATACATGTAAATTGTGTAAAATTTTTATGTACATTTGGCCAAAAGGTTAGCATTCAGTCATCACAAGGGGCGTATTTGCCGCAGAGACTTGGCATCCAAGTGCACATCTCTCTATCTCAGTGTTTCTTAACCTTTTTTGGATCACGAACCCCTAAAACATTATTTGAAAAGCTATGTACCCCTTTGCAAGAAACATATTGCAAATGTCGAAAAATTAAAATTCGTGGACAGCGAAACCTTATGGACAGAGGAAAATACGTAGATTTTCCGAATAATTGTATTTCGTTTCATGGACCCCTTAATGCGTCTTCTCGGACCCCTTGGGGGTCCATGGACCCCAGGTTAAGCTCTATCTGGTACCGGGGTACAACGGTCATTTGAACAAATTAAACGTTAACAGTTTGTCAATAGAAAATGCGTGATACATAATAAAAACATAGAAGTAACTTTATAAAGCCGTACGATCTATCCTTTGTGTCTTCTATCATAACAGTAAGCATGTAGAATTTCAAATAGTTGGAGCTGAGACCACGTGACAATGAAGACAACAGAAAAAAATAGGGACATTTCTAAGTGAGGACAACATTATTTTCAAACACACGGTCTTTTGATATGTGCATAAATATTACCGCATAATTGCTGCTAGCTGTTTAGAACTGTGTCCTTGTAATCCTACGCCAACATGATTGAGACTCGGTAAAAAATTAAGAGAAACACGCGTAAAAGTTTTTAAGAACAGTAGTCCCGTATATCATAGACTGTAAAAATGTTACAGGTCGCACTAACCTTTCTTTTACAACAATACAAATATATTGCACCATATACTTAAGGGTGTCACAAGAGAAAGTTCTAACTAACTTGAAAAGGTGAAATGAGCGCGCAGATTGTTGAAGCGACGTACCTTTAGAAATGAAGACCGCGACAGCTTCTTCAATTTACTTTAAATTAAATCACGTGTGAATGTTATACGACTACATAGTCATGCAGCATACTTTTTGACAGTTGACAGCGGAGAGCGTTCTCTTCTGTTTTAGTTTTAAGGTAGTTGAATAACATAAGACACTGTCCGCCAGATTAGAATTGCCATGTTGTCTTGTCTCATTTGATTTCATGAAAACGTTTTAGTTAAACAACTCAGTTAGAAAAATTGGTTTGGCATTAAGCTTTTATTGTATAACCCTTTGAAATAATTTTAACCGCTTGCCGCCAGTTCAGCACCTCTGCAAGCTGCAGACAGACGTATGCAATAATAATTCACGTCCGCCAGGAAAACCATATTGGTCTGTAACAAAACACTACTGTGGTTGCCGTTCGTTGCAGTTGACTAAGTTTCTTTGCTAAAAGTGTGCGATAGTAAACAACTAAAATACCAACGTTAAATACGCACCGTTAGCTATTAGTATTACTCAGTGGTGCAGCATATATCAGTGCTATACACAGGTCACTTCTAGCTTTGATAGATTTGAGCAATTTTCTCAAACTTGTTGTTGCTGATTGCTTACGTAGCGATTTGCATAAGTGAATGGCTTTATTTTTGTTTGTTTACATATATGGTGTATTTTTGCCTCAAAACAGTGAGCTGACAGGAAAGCCTTCATCGGTGCACATGAATACAATGACCATGAAAAATATGGGAAGTGTATAACTACCTATACTTGACTACGATAGTTAGGAAAACAGACACCTTATGATGCTTGAAGATATTGCCAAAACATTTATCAATGCATGAACACGTAGGTTAATTTATGTCACAACGCGTCATTTCGCTTAGTAAGATAGATTCGCAAACGTCACAGAAGAAAAAATGCACGTTCGCATAATTCAGCACATTGCTGCAGCGTAGGTTTGTCGAGGTTAAAGTATACCAGGTATAAGCAAGGTTTTGTGAGATGCATTTTTCCGCATTTGTTTAACCCAAAAGTTTATTTGGTTTTTGCTTGAAGCAAACTTAGTGTACCAAAGCAGTGCATAGCTTTACTCCAGCCGTTGTTAAGCAATGTATTTTTCAATGCAGGAAATGATGTCTATGCGTCATGTTGTTACTAAACATCATCAGCGTAACAAGTGGTTGCGTGGAAGTAATGTTTCTAGGTGGTGCTGTGTACGGCTGGCCATCCTTGGAATTTGTACTTATCCAAGAAGGTTACTTTCAGTCCAACTGCTCCACATCCAAGAATAACGAAACGGCATTGGAAAA
The DNA here is from genome assembly GCF_947561715.1 of Ascidia mentula. Lineage (NCBI taxonomy): Eukaryota > Metazoa > Chordata > Ascidiacea > Phlebobranchia > Ascidiidae > Ascidia > Ascidia mentula. The sequence continues at coordinate 13,875,145 of NC_138568.1, read as the reverse complement.
TTGTACATTCCAGAAAACAAATCTAAACTTGGTTTTTACTCTGGCCACTGTTGCAATGATGGTTACAACTTTTCCTTTTGGTTACATTCTGGACCGCTATGGCACTTGGATTGTCCGAACCATCGCGTGTGCTTGCTTTACTTTGGGGTGGACCCTGATGGCTGTAATGTCAACGGCAACATCGAATATATTATTTCCGGCCTTGATGATGATAGGAATGGGCGGTCTTCAATTTCTTGTATCCAATACACAACTTGGAAACTTGACGAAAAACTTTAAGTCGGTGTACATCACTGCAATTAACGGGATGTTTGATTCTGGCGTCATAACACTCTTTTTCATTAAACTTGCTTACGATAACGGTTTAGCGCTTCTTTCAGCGTTCCGGTTCATGGCCGTTATCAGCATTTTGCCATGGTTACGTACATTTCTTGTTATGCCAAGGTACATCTTGTCTAATTACAGTGCAAACGCAAAGTACGGCATTCTTGAGTTCGGCAAGTTTTGTACAAAAGATAAAAGTGGGACTGAATCTGAGCCTGAGAATAATATCACCATCAGTGCAACAAACAATCAACTCGAGTTGGAACATGATGTTGAAAGTGCTACATTTTTGGTTTGTTTAAAATCTAAACTTTACTGGTCGAACTGTTTCTTCTTTGCCATAGGCTACCTGCGTTTAGTGTTCTTTCTTGGCAATTACATAAACTGGATAGCGGAAATCAAACCCACTGATTAGTTTGACTTTTTTGCTAATCTCTTTGGGTATATTTTGATTTTCGGCGGCTTAGCTGCTCCTATCAACGGTGCAATATGCGAAGGAGTAACAAAATATTCTGGTACTGCTGTAACAAGTCTCCGTGTACGCAAACTTCGAGGATTGTTTTGTTCAATGTCAATTACAGGAATTTTGCAGATAACACTAAGCATCACAGTGCTTACGAACAGTGTGTATGCATCTCTAGTTGTCCTTCTATTCTATCGATCATTTTTGTTTAGCAGTGCCGCTAATTTTCTTGCTCAAATTTATCCCATGTGTCATTTTGGAAAGCTTTACGGCCTGTCGTATTTTGTAGCCGGATTGACCGCATTTTTGCAGTATGTATTGTTTATAACATCTAGTAGTGATTATATACTTCTGGGAGGCGGGGTGTTAGCATTGCTTCATCCCGTATTAATTTTTTTTGGATCGTTTTTTATCTTTTCGATTTAGTATCTTTCTTACACATTTTTTGACAGTCGCCTCGTAATACTTTTACTGCTCAACTATTTCAAACAAGATATTCGACAATACTTTTTTCTTCGTATTTTGTATTTGCAACGCAATTTTAACCGCATTATTCCACCGAATTCTAACTGAAAAAATAGAATCTGCATTATAAGAACAGAATAAGTAATTTTAGCTCAGCCTGGCATCAGTATTCGCAGACTTAACGTCACCACACAAGTTTCCTGGGGTAGAGTAGGCAGTAAGTGTTTCCCCTTCACTGGACATTCCGGAAAGGTCGTACATTGTCGGGCAAAACGCTCAAGCGCTACTCACCTGTAACCACCCCGTAGAGCAAATGTCAGGAGGCTTTACAATGTATGGACTGTATAAAGGAGAAAAAGCTGACGGCGGACGCTGCCACTATTGTGGTATGTGTCATCACGCAGAAACACTTCCACATGTACTGAGGGTTATTTAACACAGATGACACATCAACCTTTGCAAGGAATTTATTTATCACTCCCATGGCTACTATTTTAGCACTATCCAAGTGAATAATTACGTATAGCCGGCTCGTATAGGTTTGAATACAGAATGTGCACAATATCATAAACGGTAATTGTCGTGAAATGCACAGCACTAAATCATGCATTGCAAACAATAAAACTTGGTTTAAAACAATCCTTCTATTTTAAGTGTAATAAAATTAACATCACGACAACGAACTGTACATAAATATGTTGCAACCATTTAGGACAAGGTGCAATTCGACGTCGACTCTATTCAAATAGTATTTTAGCACGCACGTGGTGACAAATTTAACTTAGTTTAACAACTACGCATACAACTTTATCAGTCCACACGTTTTCTTATAATTATTAAAGAAACTATAATTTTACAAATATATAGGCCTTGAAACTATCCAAACATACGTACAATACAGGTACTAAAATGTCCATGTTTACAAAAAAAACACTCCAAGTTTATACACAAGAAAATGATTAGATATGCTTCCCAGAAATAAATAAATAACGATTCTACTAATAAATATAATCGTGCTTAATTACTACTAACAATAATATTTATAATAGTTTCAAATCAGGGAGTCGAGTAGATTATGCGCAACCGCATGAGTGTAAGTGTTCTCGGCACATTCGATGAGTAGGTTTGATAATCACGTTCTTTCTGTGGAAGTATCCGTTAAGACAGTTGACATAAAATGACGCCTGGAACAGGCATTCTTTTATATCAGTTGGACGAAATCTTGGTATCGTTGCACTCCTCTAAAAGCAAATAAAACGTGTCATAGGAATATGCATACTTCATATCATAATTTTCCTTTAAAATTTATGACTTGGTTTTTCTTAAACTTACACAGCCCACAAAATTAGTCGATTCATAAAATTTTTTAACGACTTCTGGTGTTGAACCGACGTGAGATTCCATATAAATAGATGCCGCTTTACGAAGATATCTAGAAAGACCAACGAACAATTGTTGATTTACAAAAAACATGCAAATGGATTTTGGCATGGTTGTTACAAAAAGCAATGGCGCTTACCTCATCGAATCGCAAATGTTCCTGTGCATTGTTTCGTTGCTCCGTACTCGACTTCTTCCACAATTTTGTCTGTTAATCTACAAAATGCAACTGCTCACATTTCCAAATTTTTCGTACGGTACCAGCAAAAACTTTTTACTTATGACATAATAGAAAAGGCGTTAAACAATACTTTATTGAGCAAAACTGTTTTTTTCTAAGAGCAACTTGGGTTGGATATTTTTCAACGAGCAAAACTTTTGAAAAAACAAGCTTTGTGCTTTTGAAGATGTGCGAAATTTGCAATTTATTGTACCTTACTTGCTTACCTGTTTATTATTTTGAAATTCATTCATCACCTCTTTTGCTGCTATTCGACATCCTTTCAACAATATGGGAATAAGTGTTTCCATATTGTATTCTGTTTTTACAGGATGTGCCAACACCTCATAAGCACAGTAAAAGACGAAAAACGCGCAGAACACTTTGAAATACTGCATAATCGTAGTTTGTGTCGCGGTACAACGAACGAACAGTTATACAAATCAGTATTTTTATGTATCCTAAAAAAACGTTCTTCTGCCTATTGTGCAACAAGTGTGTTAAATTCGTGCAATTTAACTTTGTGATGTCCAAAAATGCTTTAAACAACTCGTTTAAACTTTTATTGTCACGCAAAAAATTTGGGTTAAGCTTACCCCTTTGTAAAGTTGTTCAGCCACAATTTTTAATTCCCATTTAATTCATATTTTTTCACTACAGAAAAATTGCATTAGTTGCATGTGTCTATAGGCTGCTAACCTCGTGGGGGCAATTTGCCCCATACATGCCTTATCGACCCAAGAACGCCCCCATTTATACAGAAAACATATACGTGGGTGTAGAGGTGTCGCTGCAAAACTAACCCTCTTCAAAGGTGGTGAATGACTACACTCGTGATTCATTTTGGAAAACATCGAATTGTTTGAGTGAACAGCTTTCGTTTTATGAAAAGCACATATTTTTTTGCAGTAGCATATTCAGGACATGTTGACGATGCCGAAGTTTGGTGGAAAAATTATGCACGTCCTACCACTTGAAGAACATTTCCGAATATCGGCGGGGGTATTGTAAGTCAACTAACTAGGCGAAGATTTCCACACATTATGGTGGCTATGTTGTCGCTGTCATTCGTTGGCTACCAAACTGCAGTCGCCAGTCACCAAACAGCAATGAATTGATAGCTCGAAAAAGTTGGTCCTGTTTGCCACTCACTTGAACATTATTAGCGCTACTCCTGATAGGCTACATAAATTTTGGAATATATGTTTAGCCATGTTCCTCGTAAAGTATACAATCGGTACAGAGGTGGAGCAAATGCATGACATTTTCCGGCTTGGAAAACGCAGTATTTTTCAAATTGACGGTTGCGACGAAGTTTGGAAGTTGGTTGCCAGGTTTCGAGAGACATTTTTGGGTTTTGGAAAAATCTTGACAGACTGCTCTCCGGGCACTTCGCACAATATTGTGGCGAGGTGAAACGAGATGGGCGTTATGTAATTGTTCTTTTACACGGATAGACGACAATATACAGTATAGACGTTCTCGCCCACATACCTTGGTCTGGCGACTGTTTAGTGATTCATCGTTTATGCCTCTGAAAACTGTTTTCCTGGAAATACAGTTGGGGTGTGCTTTTTGTGATGAAATACGGTTCCTGTTCAAGTGCAAAAATGATTACAACGTCAGGTGTTCGCGTGACACCTTTGGACAATGAATTATATTTTTCCCAACGCGACCGTAAGGAGACATTCACACAATGTATCGCTAGTGCGAATAGTATTAGCAAATTTTCGAAAAATTCTAGTTTAGGCATTTGTGCATCAGTTCAATACAAACTATTTCAGATTACTTTCCGCTACAAGGCGATAAAGATTAGGATCTTCTTTTTAACGCACAGCGCAACGAAAGATTATTTTGAGGTTTGAAACGCGCAGGCAATCAGTGTTTTAACAAAACAGGTCAGTCCAAAACTGAAATACTTGGAATATCAGATACGAAGTGAACGATGTTGGGCCGGCCTGTGGTGAGCTCGCGCAGCATTGTCAGTCCATCAGGCACTTTTCGCAGTCTCCTTACACGCAGCGCCAAGCATCAGTTGCAAGATGACATCATCAAGCACGTTACGCCCAATTGCGCACATCGAGTGCGCAACGAGCTTCACTGGCGCATGATGGGCTTGACTGAGGGTAAACCCCAAAAGTTTGCTACGTCGTCGGTAAGTGACCCACAAGCATTTTTTTAGCATTTGGAGTCACCAGGTAACGGTTGGACTACAATATAAAATAAATGCCAAAAATAACTTTAATGAAATATTCAACTCATGTTTTCTGTTTGGTTGGCACTGAATCCACTTTTTTCTGAAAATGGCTTTCTATGGTATACCAACATATGGAATGTATAGTAGGCAAAATTTCATTTGGACCAAATGGTTTGAAGTATAGTATCTGTTTACGATCCCATACCGTGGTTGATGTATCGTTTACACGGTACACAATGTTACGACGTGTTTTCACAGCTTAGGTGTCATACACTTTGTTAAGTCCATTCTTTTGGTCCGCTTAACGTGTCAGACTCGATCCACATTCAGCACAAAGGTTTTGTGTGGCAATAGAAACCCTGTTTTCAAGTTTTGACCAAATTCGATAAAGGATAGCCTACCCTACACAACTAAAGCTGTTGGTTCACTAAAGTATTCGATAAATGTTTATTTTGCTTGTTTTTCATTCCTGAAAACTATTCATGTACATTTAACCCCCTCTTTTTCTCGCTGTTGAGTGACGTCATGTGTTGATTATTGTGTCAGTTAAACATAGTGGTAATGAAATCTCCCGTTTAAAACATGACACGATTATGTTAGTTAGAAACCTATCAAAATATATTAAATTAACACCAGATTTTATTGCAAATGTTGTACTTAAGTTTTAATGGCCTTCGCCTGCAATGGCGAATGTGCATGGGATGGCGTGAACATAAAATACCTACAAATGAAAGTAACCATTTGTAGCATTGCCATGTGTCGGTCACAAAAAAACTAAATTGCTTTCTTATACAGCAAACACCGAAATTTATACCTAATATTATATGGTGCTCAAATTAATATTTTTAGTGGCTGAAGACCCAGTACCCGTACCTCGTGTACAGAATCATTTGCTTTGCACACGCTGTTTCGATTCTAACCTACAAAGCCTACGCTGAAAGCATAAAGGAAGACCCACCATCAGTAAGGCCCTATTTTTCACTATTGTACACTTAAGTTAATTCCAAAGAAATCAGACCTATAAGGTATCGACATTTTTATTGTGGCAAAGATTACAAAAATGAAACGGAACTTCATCTCTTGTCATATTGTATGAATAATTACAGAAAGATTTTATTGTACTCGTGTCTTTGACTTAACATATTTCCGATTTTCCGATCATATTGCAAAAAACAATGCAAAAAACGTATTTGTGTCTCAAGATTGCGTGGATTGAAGCTATGCCCACGTGGTCCTTTATCATCTACACAGCGTACCACACTATTGCCTTGGTGTTTACGGCTCTGCAATTCTTTCATGATTGTCTTTGCAATGACGATCTTGCTTGGTAAGAATTCGACAGATAAATCTTGTTTTTTGCTGAAGTCACCAATTCTTTGTCATTAACACGTAATGTCATGCGATACATTTATTTCAAACAGTGTGAAGACAATAGGTATAATACATACACAATGGTAGGTATCACAAAATCAGTTGGGTGATGCAGACAGTTGCATTCAATGGATCCTTCGTGTGCTTTGTCGGTTCACTTGGATACATTGCCTCAACTTCTGCTGGAAATGATTCCGCTCAAGAGTGGTTTGCAGTTTACAGAAGGTTATTTATCTTTTCATTTTCTCACGATTTCTCTCGCTTTCGTAATATTAATTAATTGCATGATCAGTTTTTTTTTTGTTATTTTGTAAACTAATAAATTTAATAACATTTTGTGCAGTGATGACGTCAACTTCTACGCAATCGTCGGAATAGTTATGATTGTCGATATATTTGTTACCAATGTTAGCGTTCGCTTGCTCCACTTTATTTACGCCGATTTCTTCATTCTTGTATTTTACTCCTTTCATATTTACCGCTGGGCTTCGGGCTTTACACCTGGCTTAGTGGCGTTAGACTATGGTGGCAGACTCGATATTGCGGTTCCGCACCTTTTCGTCACAGTCCTAGTGATCGTTCCACTCACGCACGTGATTGCGTACGGCATGGACACGCTCCGTTGGCGCCTGATGATCTCATGTGTGACACGTCACAGGCGACGAATCATCGACCTAGTAAACGCTGCAGAAGGGTTTGAGGTGTACGGCACAGCGACCCCCAACAAACGTCAGTCAGCAACTGCACAGTCGAGTAACGTGTACGCAGCCACTACAAGACCAGCAACATCTGTTTTGTAAATGCTATAGTTCTTTCATATTGCATTTTACGCCAATAAAGCATCATCTTTTTCATAGTTTTGAAACGTTGCAAAATGGACACTAAATCTGTAAATAATCCATTCTGTTTTGTTGACGTATAAAATAAAATATTTCACCTCTGGTTTTGATAAATGCGAACAAATAGAAGATTTTTTCTGAGATCAAGCAGCATACATGCACATATTATGTAAGCGTCGTTGGATTATCGATCGGTCAAGGAAAAGCGTCGTCCCCAATCAATACATTGTGATAGTACCTACCGGTTAGATTATCGCGTTGCTTATATACAAGTTTGCTAAATATTTCATTGAATATTGTTGAGTTTTGTGAAAAATATATTTTAAATTTAGGTATTGGAAAATAGAAGTGTATAGAAGCTTATCCATGTTTAAAACTATTCGAAAACGGGAAAATATTTTAATATTTTTATTCCAGAATAAATCCAAATACATTTTGCAATAAAATTTTATTTTTAAAAATAGGCTTAAAATTAGAGAAGTAGCATTGTTGTGTTATGGGGGCTACCTTGATAGTGGTTTTACTTATGATTTTCGGACAATCATTTTCATTCAAGTACAACACGAAGCAAGGTAGGACAGTTTACATTATGTTTCTGTTGGTGAATGCGGAATGCTGCAATTATCTATTGTCCACAATAACGCAACTTAGTTATCGATGCCAAAAATATACCTAGGTTAGACGTATACAATTAATCAAGTACACTATCGTACAGCACAAAATGTAAATGTGAATATTATTTCTTCGGTTTTAAAATGTAAATGTGAATATTTTTCCTTCGGCGTCAATGTTTTTGTGCTATGCTGGGAAATAGTGCAAAATTATGTAACAAAGTAAATGCGAAAATATTTCATATATCTACAGCACATATATTATGTTTTCAGCTTTCGTCCGAGGTATGGTTTTGGCCAAACAACACAACTGCACCCCATTCGATAACTTCGCCAGTCGCATTATCGTTTGTCTGGACCAATTTGCTGCCTACAGCAAGGAAATGAACATCAACGAAAAAAATATGTGTGATTATATCAACGTTGCCAGGTGAGCTGCATAATCGATTTAAAAATGTCTCTTACAATGTTACTAACCAATCATCAGCACATTTCAAGTAAGGTCTGTACTTTCCAACACAATTGTGCATCAAAACTATGGACACATGTTAATTCGGAGATATAACACTGCACAACACATTTGATGTTTTCGATATTTTTGTTTAAAGCCTACAGATTTAAATTTTGAGTTTTTAAGTTTTTTTTTTGCTCAGGCAATACGATCTTATGAGTCGGTGCATTGAAGAGACTACTGAAAGTTTTAATTGCGAAGACAGATTTGTGCTGTTCGACAAGACATTTCGCTCGGTGGCGCATCCGGCCTTTTTCTTCAATTGCTCAAGCTACGACATCGGAGAAGTAACCAGTTTTTTAATAAAGGCTTAATTTGGATGAAAGTCACCGTTATTGTTCCAACAGAACGCAGTTTTTAAGATAATAACGTTAAAGTACTTAAGGAAATCTGTTTTTTTTTCTTTATTTTTACAAATAAAACTTAAAAAGTATTGAAAGTTAAACAACATACATTGAATAGATGAAAACAATGCATCAATTCTATATCTCTAAACAAAAGTTTTGTTTTCAGATCAACAGGTCTCGGGCACTGACAAGCACTTCCCTAGCTGTGTTGTCTACTGCAGTCAGCACTATTGTATTTGTTCTTGTTTACTTATTTATTGCCCACATAAGCCCTTAACAGTGCTGTCACTTTTTACAATTTTATGCCATTTCATTTGACAACAAAATTTTAATTGGGCGAAAAGGAACGCAACTTATCTGAATTACATTATTTTTAGTCATCCCATGCGACTTCACTCTGTAATATTTTAGTGTGTTATGTTTTCGCTTTGAAGAAATTAAATTTATATGTTTACCCATTAACAAACACAATTTGGCGCTAATGATCGGGTTAAGGAGAAAAACGCGCTACGCTATTTGTGAAATAATTGCTATCACACGGTCCTTTGCAAAACGTTTAATTACAAAACATATTCAAATAATCAAGAAAAATTGATTAAAGCCACTTTTAGGATGCGCTTAACTTGTCGTGCGATCTTCAAAAAACAATGCAGGAAATACAAACCGTCGCATACTTTAGTCAGGATCTGCAAAAGTCTTTACTTGACGATCATATCTGCCATATATACCAATCATGTGAAGGTAGGCCATAACGCAATTACAGCCAATTAGGATCAAAGGCTGTTTCCTGATAAATCGGAACGAGAAATCATGCAATCGGTACGGGTATAAACTTTCGACCCCGAATACACCACGCCACTGCTCTGCTTACTGCCATGCGCCTTCAGAGTTTAAAAAAATATCAAAAGTACTCACATCATCTTCCTGCGTTACTTGTATTGAAAATTTTTACGACATAGCTAGTTGGTGGACCAACATATCATACAACACGTTACTTGAAATTCACAAATACGTCCAAGCAGAACAGCCGAAAAATCAAACCTAGCAGGCAATAGTTTTGCACTTGATCTAATTATACGTCATGTATCGTGGTGTGGAACTGAACTTGGCGTACGACTTGATGACTTTGTTTACAGCATCCAGGAAGTCTTTCTCAGTTGCGACTTTGCGGCGAGCGCGGATCGCAAACATTCCAGCTTCTGTGCACACACTGCGTATTTCAGCACCTGTGCTGTTGGGACATAGACGAGCTAAGAGCTCGTATCTAATATCACGTTCAACACTCATTGAACGTGCGTGGATCTTGAAGATCTTAGTGCAACCTTCCAGGTCTGGCAGACCGAATTCGACTTTGCGGTCCATGCGCCCTGGACGCATCAGCGCTGGATCCAGAGTGTCTGGGCGGTTGGTTGCCATCAGAACCTTGATAAAGAGAGTCATAAAGTAACAAAATGTTTGTGGTTGCAACCACTTTCATATTTTTAGCGGAAAATTGTGTTTAGAAAAATAAATAAATCAAAACACATTCTAAAGCCCTGTATGAAGTTTTCATAAAATCAAAAAGTAAATACATTGGAAGCTTTGAGCATTGTGAGTCCAAGGTTATTTTTTAAAAGCCTAAAAATCATATTGGGCAATGCTTTCATTAACTTGAACCAAAGCCAAATTATCAAATCTTGTACAAGTTGTTGGTATCAGTGCACCAAACTACCTTAATATTTCCTCTCGGATCAAATCCATCTAGTTGGTTGATAAGTTCCAGCATTGTTCTCTGCACCTCGTTATCACCACCTGCACCATCATCAAATCGAGCTCCGCCAATTGCATCAATTTCATCAAAGAAGATCAGACATGCTTTCTTGGTACGGGCCATTTCAAACAGCTCTCTCACCATTCGGGCTCCCTCACCCACATATTTCTGAACCAATTCTGATCCAATGACACGTATGAAGCAAGCATCAGTTCGATTAGCCACAGCCCTTGCACAGAGTGTTTTGCCAGTTCCCGGTGGTCCAAATAATAATACTCCTGCAAATGCAGTCGTTAGTAAAATCGACCTCAAAAGATTAACTATTAAACCATCTACTACTATATTACAGTATTCAAACTAATTGAGTCAAGTGCACATCACATAACATTAAATTATTTTTTGAAGACATCCATATTGTACACACATACTACAAAAAAATCTTTATCAATTAAACATAAGCATTACTCTTTTATGTATTGTACCAAAATTAAATTGGACGAGGCTTCAATTTTTGCAACATACTAATTCATATGCTAACCTAATGGAACACTCCACCTTAGTATATTAGTTAGTTGTACATATAATAACGACCGAACATTATGCTTGAATGCAAAAAATGTCCCTAATGCTTTAATGTTAATAAACCTTTTGGTGGATCAATTCCAAGAGTTACAAATCTTTCTGGATGCAAAAGTGGAGTTTCCACAACTTCTCGAAGTTTTTGGATTTGTTCCTTGCATCCACCAACATCAGAGTATGTGACATCAGGTTTTTCCTCCACTTGCATCATCGTGACTGTGGGATCAATTTTTGGTGGCAAAGGAATGTGGATTTGATACTTATTACGATCAACTCCAACCCGCATGCCTTCTTCAATATCAGTTGGAGCAACCTGGTCTCCTAGATCAACTACAAACTTGGCAAACTGTTTCACGTTGATAATGTACTTTGCATTTTCGGTGTCAGCATCAATGATCTTTGTACATCTTGCAACTTGCAATGGCTGCTCACTCTGCAATGTTTGTTTGTCAGCTGCCAGATCCCATAAAGCAGGTGGGGCCAGGCCTGTATCAGACTCTTTGATGCCACTCAGTTCATTAACACGTTTTGTAATTGATAATATATCTTCTTCCACTGTTTTTATTTGCTTTGCATAGGCTCCTTGTCCATATGTTTTTAGAAGTGCAATGTCTCCCTCGTCCAGTGCCTGGATTGGTTTTTCTTCCTTTTCATCATCATCTTTTACTCTACGCTGATCAGATCCTAGATAGTCCGGCATTGTTTGATAACTTTTGTTTAACTACTGCTACTACCTGAATTACAATAAATATAATACATCACATACACAGTATTTACAAACCAATGGGACATACATAGATTTGTAAACTTCTAAACAAAGAAATATGGCAGGCATTGTAAAGAGTAAATAATCCTTAAAACTAAGCAAAAGTTACATTTTAATGGGTTTTTCTTCTTGACACATGAATTTGTGCATAAACCAATTCATACAGAATTGTAAGTAGTTATAACCAGATACAATGCAACAATGTTTTGGGATTGCGACGATTCTGAACAGGCTCTCTCCTCACAAGCCCTGCTTTGTAAAAGGTCACATCACAAACTAGTAAAGGCTTTAACCAGATCAGAAATAATCAGCCCAGCTATTTTTATATTAGTTGAAATTCGATTTTCGAGACATCATTGTGATATCCTTTTGTACATCAGTTACATTTACAGTAATCAACATCTCATCTCTGCGAATAATTATCGATTCTTAAGTTTTTCCTAATTGAATGGCTGTGGCGTATCGCCACCGATAGTTTTCCTTCATCTTTTTGTTTTTTAACTTACAGTATCAGACAGTGGTCACAAAACAATTACTTGTTCATTCCATTCCTATTTCCAAAAATTTAGCAGTCATGACTTAAATTACAGGGTCAGTTACGAATATTTAAAGCTTGATAATGGTCGTGAAAAACAAGAATAGCTACGCTACAAAGTTAAATAACAAATACAAAAAAAAACAGCGAACTAATTGGAAAAATATTCCAGAATTTTGAATAACCCCCATTTGTGCAATTGGGCGGACCTGCTGGACGGTGGAAGATACTTTTACACCGGGTCACAAAGTTTTTTCCAAACTTGATCCACATATAAATCTGCGCGAATATTAACGCTACGATTTCGTGTAGTATCTCAAGTTAAATTTATAACAGGTGGTGGTCCTGTTAATACCTATATCCGTAAAATTCGCACAGATTTCTGTTTTACACAGATTTATACGTGGATCAAGTTTGGAGAAAAACATCATGAGCCGGTGTACTAGTATTATATTTCGGCACGAACAGTTGATTTCAAAATTATAAACAGTTGAGAAAAAATATAAAACCGATAAAACAATAATGGCAGAGTGGGTGCTCTTTTTCACCGAATTTTCCAAGATAGGCCGCGCCTGCAGTGGACATTGATCAGTTTCAACTTAATAAATTGTAATCGTACAAAAATAGTGTGTACATTTGATTTAAATAAGTTTTGTACTAAAGACCAGCCAAAAGTCTACATTTTTTTTACAGTTCTAAATTTTTAAGTTTTGGATTTTTTTATTTTTTGATATGTAGATTTTAGTTTTTGTGAATATAATTTGTTTTCGCGTAATTTAATTTACGAAGACGATGTTTCAAACCACAAACTGTTTACTTGCTAATGCGCCTTCGTCATCAGGGTCTTGCCAGTATCGGGCAACCATCCAATTTTTGCACGCCAAATGAATATATGCTTTGTTTGTGGGTGTGACGTAACACAAACTTTTCTGCGTGGCACGTACTTCGTCGTAATGCCAGTGTTTAAAAACCACCCGCAGGCAGGCACGGCCAAATGACTACGTGATTGACGCGTCTGCTCTTGTCATCCTGCATGCTTCTTTTGGCATTTGTTAGCGTTTGCGACTGAGGGAGACAACGAACAACTTTTACATCCAAGCTCTTTAGCGCAGCTGTAACGTTTCACGGTGAGGAAATTTTTAAATTACGAACACAGTTTTGATTTGGTCAGATTAGGGCTTATAATTGGCACACTGTGAGAAGGAAGAATATATTTGCGACGTGTCGAATTAGCACTTTCAACACTACTAGCTTAGCGAAAATTGAAAGTCGTTTGTCACGACTTGAGTCTTACCCGGATATCAAACCCTCTGACAGGGAGAATGTAGGTCCACAAACGTTGTGAATCATATCGTTCTGATCGGGCAGCCAGTGGCGCGTAGCTTGTAAACACACTGCGGTCACGTTTAGTTCGTCTGGCTTCAATTCTATTTCTTCTGCATAAAGTAAGGCGAAAACAGAATGTTGTGTTCCAAATCGCAACTTTGCAGAGTTATTATGTTTGATTGCATTAAATTGTTTTGCGTTTTATAATTAAGGTACCAATAATACCACAAGTTAGATGTCACTGGTTGTATTTGCTTTCCAAGAAGAGTTTATCCTTTAAAGCAAAAAATCACAAGCCATGTCGACGTACAACGCTTATCATGACGAAGCCTCCATCACCAGCTCAAATGTAAGTAAAACCAGGATAAAGTTAACGCAATAACTAGATATTAGTTTACCGAAATCTTGTAACTTAATTGGTTATAAAAAGATGGCATTTTCTGACTCTTAAAACTTTATATGTGCTTGTTAAACTTTATTTACATACAGCCCAATACCGGTTGCTGGAGGACCTGGACCACTGGAACCCGGGGGTGGATTCTAAAGATAATCATTGCCCTTGTGCTAACAATTGGAGTATTCTGTGCTGGGTATGGCGTGGGTTATACAATCCACAAATGCAAAGTCGACGAATGTCAACCATGCGTAACCACAGCAACGTCAGGTTTTGGTGTTTAGATCTGGTCGATGTTCAATTGTCTAATTACCTCAATTGTGCACGAAAATTTTAATTAAATCGCATTTTTTTGTTTATTGTCATGTTAAATTTATGAACTTGTTATTGTGCTGTGACGATACCATTTTAGGGGATATTATTTTTGTATTTTTTGTGCATGTTTCAAATGTTGTTTAAAAAGGTATATTTTGTTCGATCATAGCTTCGCCTAAAGGCAATTATATTGCCCTTTTCTCCTAAAGTATTTCTTATTGTCATAATTATGCGTGCCAACATTGCGCCTGGTTGAGCCATGTAAAATCGGTTGGCATGTACGCGCTGACCACTGATAGCGGGATATCAAAATTGTTGTTGATTTATTACATGGGTCTATGAAAGTAGTTGTTAAATCAGACAAACATGAAAACGTCGTAATGTCTTTTCCGACTTATTCACACAAATCCAAATAAGGCTTAAACAGCAATCATAAAACTAAAAAAAGTTACCTTGCGACTTTGTAATTTGCAATTAAGAAAAACATATGTTAGAAGCACATGTATTTTTCCTTTCTTATGCATTTTTATAACACATGCTCCAAAGAGTTTGCTTTGCATGCACATTTAAATTACCCAATAAATGATATGACAGAACATTCATTGTCGATTTTAAATTATTTATTTGCTTTGCGATATCTTATTTATGGCACTCATTTCCGAGACTTCATAAAAACCAATGCAATTGTTGTCTTACGAGCAATTAAAATTTCGTTTGGGTTGGTGCCATTAGCAACAAATTATACCGTACAAAAGACAGTAGGTAAATATTTTTACTGACATACGTTTTGGCAAATATTACTGGGAATTGCACCAGGCCAGTGAGCATTTGACAGCTGCGAATACGAAAGGCATTTTTACAACGGTTTTCCAAATAGAAGGCGGACTTTCCTCAAGGTTGATCCGAGGTAGTTGGCTCCGCTCCCACGATGGGCTGAGTTTCACCGCTCGTGGCCTTTGATCTGCCGACATTTTGACAACACCGCAGTAAACACTGATGAGGCCACACGCCCTCAGTGTTTCTCACAAGCAGACAAAAGTGCAACAAATACACGATCAATGCAAGCCATCCGAATGAGTAGCTTGCAATGAGATGCGTATTTCGCCTGGCCAGTGACGTCACCATGCAAACCGCGACAAACAAGAAGATGAAACAGATCGAGTAGATCGCATACTGCAAAAGAATAAGCGCATTGTTAACTGTGGTAGTTACTAGGCAACAAAATAAAGCACTTTCAAGGAAATTCCACTTTAATACCATCCTTTGTCGACGCAACGCCAATAAATATCCAACAAATAGATTTACATTTGGTCAGATTCAAATGAATTAGCAAACATTCAGGTATGTGGTAACCAACGTACCTCAACTACAAACCAAGTAGGCCCAGTAATGCAACGCGTGGTTTCTGGCGGTGGTGCCAACGGATCCGATGTTCCTTCGCCGGATAATCTTGCTTTTAAGTGGCTCTGAACTCTGTAATGGGCTCCTGTGATGTAAAAGATAAAGAAGAATCTAAAAACAAAAAGTTAACACGTTATTCGCGTTTAGCGTGTGACCCAATCTATCCGCAATGTGTGACAAAATAGTATGTGTAAGCAGGAATGCAGAATGATTCTACTGACAAAATCGTTTTTAAAAAATTAAGTTAAATTCCTTGGAAGTTTTCCACAGATGTTGTCCACAATTTCAAAGTGTAGTCATATGGGAAGGATACATTTGTGCAGAACAGTTTTTGCGCTATTGTGAAACTCTACATCAAACTTTTAATCATATGTATACTTAGGAGATGTCAAAGGACTAATAATAAATATCTTTAGGTTCAACGGTGCAAATTTTCTCGATGAAGTAAGTTTACATAACGCAACATTTTACTTACACGGTAATGAGCCAAATAACGACAAATGTTCCCAGGGCAAAACCAACACCCGGATAGTGCAAAAAAGTTTGTGAAGCTAACAAACTCCAGGCAACAAGCATGAGCAAGATTTCAATGACTTGAAACAGAGCTTGGTACGTTTTTAAGTAGGCCAAGCCCGTTGGATTATCCTGCGACGCCATCCTATTGATTCCACTGCGATTAGCTTTGATTAAAAAGTTTGTCAAAAATTTCTGTTTCATCCTATAAAAAATGTAACTTTGTTAAAAATTGAGTTAAATTGCCAAGGCTCTCAGGGCAATTACATCATGCATGGCATGCAAAACAAGTTTTAGACCCTATTCAAACAACTGCTGCAGAAACTTCTCGCTTTGAAATCGGACCTCTTTTAAAATCCGATTGTGTACTTGATCGTATGGCCTAGCCGCAGTAAATGCAATTCAACCATATGGCAGTACAACCAACAACAGTTTAGCAGATCGTTGTAGTTACAAGCTTTATGAAGCCCGAAGCACTTTTCTATCCACCCTTTCAATTTTAGCCATTTGCCAACATTTCAACTGCAATACAACACTTCGTTGAGAACACTTCCAAAAATGATTTTCCCAAAAATGCGTATTATCTGTTTGCAGCTAACTGTATATGCACTGCTTCCCTAAGCTCCAAGCACGCATAGTTGATAGCACTTCCTTCCTCAAAGAGCCACCAGCGAAATTTGTTGAATAATGATGGCAGGCAGCTTGAACAAAACATATTTCTCTCTCAAACACGCCCTTTACGAAAGGCATGAAATGCCAACACTGATGTTATGTTATTTGGTATTTTGTTAACGAAGTTATTGCCAAGGGGTCTATTGTTAACAGTTGCTTTGGGCATTTTGAACACTGTATGCCTACATAGCCTATATTCATTTATACATGTTGGGTGTTCAACCTACGCAGTTTCCAAATAATTAATACACGCTTATCCTCCTGCTGGGTAATATCGTCATTCAATCGGATGGCAGATGTCATGCTTGCCGACAACTGTATAGGCTATGTTGATCGCCGTTATGAATAAAGTATGGGTTTGTGCCAATTCCTGTTTCATCAAGTAACCTACTTTCTAAAGAATTAAATTTTTCACGTTCTCAGTTTGGGTTCTGCACAGAAAATACTGTTGTAATTATTTTTTAGGTGCACCTAAAACATGTTTTAGCTCAAACAACGTTAAAAGCAAGCTTGATTTGCAAACATCATATGTTTGACATTGGCGCATGACCCACAAAACCTTTGATAAAACCAGTCCGTTGACAAAAAGGTTGATCGGACCTTTGACTGGCCATTAATTCTGAGCGTACGACGTAACAATCAATTCGTCCAAAGTTTAAGGATATAGAAACACAATGTATTTTGAAACTTCACGTGACAAAGATATCTTAGCGCTGTGTTTAATTTCGGCGATTTCCCACTAACTACACGAAAACCACGTTTGCATTTTTCGCTGAAGTCACAGTTGTTCCGCGCCCTGCGATATCATGTTCAATGTCAGTTATGTTTTGAAGTATTCCAATTATTTGTTTTTGACTGAGGGGGCCTCACAAATCGCAAGGTTTGTCACATCGGAATCACATGTACATAAATGATTACAGTACAACGCTTTACAAATAAGATTAAACAATATAGAAAAATATTCCTCACACCGTACACGACTCGACAAAGTAAGTTTTATTAGTGCGCCGTCACGTTTTGGCGAAACATAAAAAGCAAAGATAACAACCGTGCTGATTTGATGATCTTTCCGGAGCAGAATCTTCAATATAACTGCGCCATTTCGTCAAGCTTTTTGTACATATCGCTTTCACCATGCTGAAAACACGATAGTCGTGAGTAATGGCAAACTACCAATACATATCAAGAACGGCAACAGCACCAAACGGGGAAAGTTGTTCATTTTGTATTTATACAATCGAGACACATTTAATCAGACAGTCCAATTTTACGGAGCCACTTTTATAAACTGTGAATGGATAGTGCTGTTGCTGTGAACATGTAATAAATTTACACAAGTATTTATGTTGGCTTTACCATTTGTGGTCATCTTTTTAGACAATAGTTAACAAGACACTGTTAACAAGCTATTGTCAAGTTTTTGTTTGTGGTTACCCCATTCTGAAGCATCTGATCATCCACAAATTCTTGTTGACAGTTCCACGATATCGAAGACTTTGGTGCTTGTGCATTTTATCATGTGTTTTATATTTACTTTTAGCTTATTTCCAAGTAAACACATATAATTCTAAACTCTTACAAGCCACTATTCACTACACTGTCAGTTACTCCACTATGAAACTGGTTTTAACTTATAAAAATAGTGTTTCATTTATAAAATCACATGTACCACCACTTTCGATCAGTCAGGCCAATAATCAATGTGGCCGGTGTTGTACCTAATTAAACCAATGAGAAAGCATAAGAATGGTTCCAACAAAATTTTGACTTTTTTTTCTACTAAGCTACTACCAACAGACTTAACACAGCTGTCTGTAATGTTTTTTAAAGTTTGCGGCACTGTAACAATGTGCATTAAAAAAACATATGAACACAGTTACATTACATACACCAGCATTAACTTACAATAATTATTTGCATACATGTACAACCCCACATATGCAATGTTTTACGTACCTTGCCATGCAAACATTCAGTAAGGCTTGTAATTATTTTGACCACCTCTTCCTGCTGTTTTAGCTTTTCCGCCGGAGTTCTGCTGCCCACCCCCACCGTTGCCTCCACTGGCACCAGTACCTCCGCCGGCGGCACTGCCGCCTCCAGCACCAGCACCACCACTACCACCACCTTGCATTTGACTGTAGTCTAAAATTAAGTAAAAGCAAATGAAGAGTGAAAAATTGAGTGTTCAAAATAAGGTTTTAAGGATTTATTCATCATAACTTACCATAGCCTCCATATCCGCCAAAGTTTCCATAGCCTCCATAACCACCATAGCCACCTCCATAACCACCATATCCTCCATACCCCCCTCCATAACCACCACTATAGCTTCCATAACCACTGTTGTAATCATACCCTGCGGATCATACAAAAAAATCAGTGTTTTTTGCAATGTTATATAATTTTAATCACAACACAGGGCACAAATACAAAATTTGGCAAGCCATTTGTTTAAAAATCGAAAGCAGGGTGAATTTGATCCACAACGTATGAGTGAGGTCCTTAAAATATTTTGTTTTATAGCCAACATCTTTTTTTTCAACATTACCCTACAAAAAATGTCACACAGGCCCAAAACAATTTGTGTAAGAGCTTTTTTACATAACAAGTAAAAAAAATCTAACCTCCAGGGTAGCCGCCACCACCTCCATACCATGACTGGTTTGGCCACTGATAATTCCCCTGACCATAACCACCTTGGTTTCCTGAAACCAAAAGAACATTCATAGCTGTATTACTGTATGTTCATCAGTATAAACTGTACCAAGGTTACTTACACATGGCTCTAAAACGATTTCTTACTTTTTACAGTGACAACACTAATTATTACTTTTTGGCAACTTATAGTGGACAAAAAAGAAATATGGAATCTTCCTTTGTAAACAATAACTTACCATCTTGCATTCGACCTCTACCCCCTTGCTTTTTCGGGTCACCATCTTTGCATTCACACTGCCATAAAACATCATAACTTTACACATTGTGTGTGAGTGGTTGTGTATCATGATATATAATATTAAGTATCTGACCTGTCTTCCATCAATTGAATGGAACTTGCTGTGACCAATCACATCTTGAATGACTCCATCCTTTGCAAATGTGATAAAACAGAAACCACGGGGTCTGCCTGTTGAGCGGTCAGTTGGTCGTTCGATAGAATCAATCTAATTGTAGATGAAAAATCATATTAAATAAACCAAAGAGTACTGCTTGAAGCCATGCATACCTCTCCCCATTGTGCAAAATGTTTACGAATGGTTTCTTCAGTAGTATCAGGGTTTAAACCACCGACGAACAATTTAGTATCTTTCCTCAAAGCCTTGGCTTTTTTAGGGTCAATTTGGCGACCGTCAAGCTTGTGTGGTGCCTTACTAATGACCTAAAATTTTTAAGTAGTAACAAATTTCTGTAAAGTATATCAATGCAGCTTTACATTGTCCACAGATAAGGGATCAGCAAACAGAATAAAACCAAACCCTCTTGATCGGTTTGACTCCTGTTCTCGTTTAATTGTGCAATCTCGCACTGCTCCATATTGCTCAAAATAGTTTCTTAATTTTTCTTAAAAAAATTGGTGGTATTGTTGAACAAATCAAAGTTTTTAACATGATGATGGTGACCTACCTTCATCAGTTTCCCATGACAATCCACCAACAAACATTTTTCTAAAAAGATATTTTGTTAACATAGTTCGAACAAAGTCTGATGGCTACTCAACGAAATGCAAGTCAAAACAGTAACACAAAACATACATGAAGCAGTTTTACGCTAAAATTAAAATAATCAGACGGTGTCACAACATCTTTCAACTAAACTTACCCCTCTTCGTCAGACGCCATTTTTATTAGACTACCATCATTTACAGATTTACATTGTGATTCTTCACTTTTCATATCGCCGCCGTTTTCATACATTTTGTGTTTTGTTTAATCCAACTGTTATTTGGCAACAAATCAACCTTGCTTAGCAAAAGCCACAAAAAGAAAGCGAAGCACTGTGGGAAGTTCACGTGACAATTTTAAACGATTTTATTGGTTGGAAGCTGGTACATGAGTGCGGTGCAGTCAAGCATAACGGGCGATAATGGAATGATTTGAAAACTTAAACAGCAAACGGGGTATAGCAAACCATTTGTGGTTATGACTAGACTTTACAATCCACAAAATCTATGCTCAGACGTTGTAATTATTAGCTACCATTTACATATATCGCTTGAAAAAAAAATCACATTATTTTCAAGCACTAGCTTATGTATTCATTTATAATCCACCTAAAACAGATTTCAACTGTTTGTCCTGCAGTTTCAAAGTAATTGTTTTATTTTCTAGCTATACGAGAGGCGAGAAGTAAATATCAAACAAACAAAAGACACAAAACAATAAGAAACAACTACACAACAAAACTGCGGCCCAAAACGTTAAAAAAAACATTGAAATGGTGGAATTTGCAGCAAAAAGAATTTCCTAAATTTTTTCAACAAACTTAATAAGAACGTTAATATAACGCCCACCATACTGGTATCCATGTGCGTAACCTCGTCAACATGAACGTTTTGGCACAGTTCGAAAATGTAGGCCTACTTCGTCAAACCGCGTTTTGTTTTACATTTATAGTCAATCACTAACAGAAAATGTTGCAACAACAACAAATGTTACAGCGATGTCATGTGATTTCAATTTCACAACTATAAAATTGCGCACCAAGCGAAGGGAAAAAGGTAGAGTATACCAACCAGAAAGAGAACACATTTCTCCTGGTTACTTTATGCATTTTGAAACGAAAATCAATTTGCAATAACATCATACAGATGTAAATTTTATATTGTTCAATTTCCTGCAAACACACAGGATTTCTCGTGGTCGGGCAAATTATGGTGTGTGCAGTTTACACAACAGAAATATGATAATGCCATGTTATACCTACAGAGGCAAAAACAATAAGTTACTGCCATAGTAAAAAGAACATGAATTAAATAATAAACAAACACTAAACGTAAGTGTGTCGTATATATAGGCAACCATACGAAACCGTGCGCGATACAGTTTGTGGATTTGTCCATTTGATAATATTTTTTGAGAATATTAAACCTAGTATTACGCTAAAAATAGCATAAAACGTCAATGCATCACACTTACAACTGCAACGTTACAAGAACCTTGTTGTAGTTGAAACGCGGGAGCTGAAACAAAATGTAGAAAAGAGACATATCTCGAAAGAAACATATCTTCATTGGTTGAAGTCAACATTTTAAAACAAGAACGTTAGGGCGATTGCCGTTGGAGCGAATCACCGCGGTACGTGGTTAAGCACTGGCTGTGGAACTAGTTGTCAAAATGCCAGTTTAAATGCCAACAAAATTGAACGCGCGCGGGACTAATTCGATGCCAATGTAGGTTATGAATGAGTATACGATGGTTTTCACAGGGGCATCGAGGTCCCACGGTTCCCGGTCGTTTTTACGGGTAAGAGAAAACACAGCATTCCACACTTGTATGTAACCGAGCCACGAGGGGCACTCAATGTGCACCGGCTCGTCTGATTTTGATGACGTCATACTGTCGGCACTGACGTCACTAGACGAATCACTCGAATCTTTGGAATCGTCGTCGCTGTGTTTTGTTGTGGTCGGCTGCAAACAATTTATTTACATTAATTGACAAAATAATATAATGACAAATTCAATCACAATCAGTAAAATGCACGCCACATGGGTCAAAATCTGCTCTTAGAAAACTTACATAAATTGGGGGCAGTAGAAATTCTTTGGTGTAGTGTTTAGGATTTGGGGGCATGCTCTTCCTGTATTTGGAGCTGCTATAGATCGCCAGGCCCGCTGACCGAAATAAAAGCTTGAAAAATGCGCTGAGCACCAATTTCAAGACAATTCGCACCACAATAATAATGATTCCACCTGCATATCAAAATATGTATGTTGTAGGCATACTGTTAACGTGTAACTAAAAAGCAATTAAATCCAAAATAACTGAACTGGTTATGGAAGACAATATATAAAATTTGGTATACAATAAGCACTAAGCACATACAATATATAATACTTTTTATTTGATTTTATTCATAGTTTGAAAAACAACACATTTTTGCAGTTTACAAAGGCCATCTTTTCCGTTTATGTTTAAGTTCTACCAAAGTCCAATCACTCTAAGGTTGCACACCACATTTTATTTGTGTACAATAATTTTTTTTTAAATATTTGAAACAGTTTTGGAGACATGTTACCAAAATCACAAAAAAACGACAATTTAACACAAGGGTTAAAAAATTTTAGACAATGTTAAATGAGCTGTATTTATCCACCCTCTTCAAAAATTCAAAAATAAAGTAAAAAACACCATATAGTGCCATTACTGTTTTGACAAATCAACACATCACAGAAACGGACGCAACGATGCGCAAGTTTCCAATTTGAACCGATCTGGATTTTTGTGGGTGGTTATAGCATAGTTGAGCCACAATAGCGGTTAACAACGGAATGTCGGCGGCGGTGGTCGTACAGATTGACATACATTTACTTGTAAGAGAAATGTAGTATTGTCATATGTAGTAATATACGAGTTTGTTTTGTGTTTTTACTGCGTACTTTGCTTTGTGGCAAAACCAGCCAGTCGTAACACAACACATTGGTGGCGTCAGGTGGTTTAAATCCTCGCCTCAAGTGTTGACAAACCTTTATCGACAATTAAACAAATTACATGGAATCATATGGTCTGACGGGTACAAAGGTTGCTCGATAACGTGATTAATCCAACCACTGAAAAGCAACTTCAATTGCCCCACACTTTTCGCAGTAAACAATCCACTTGCATTGAACTCAGCGGATTGCAATACAATGGCATGATCGTTGTGGACGTTTGCAAAGGAAACGAAATTTTGTCAAAGATTATGATTGCAATGTAAATTTAAATTTGTATACATCAAAATTAATGGAATCTCTTACTGAAACGGCATAATTTGCTTGTAAACATCGGCTAATGCCTGATGGCAGTGATATTAAGGTCGGGTTTTACGCCTTTTTTTGCTGGTAGTCGTTGCGAACTTTGTACCATCTTTACGACGACCGAAATTGCAAACGTTCAAAGTTCGCCTAATACTCGCATAAACTAACGACGGTCAAAGTACCTTTATAGGTCAGCGACTAAAACATAGAAGAGTAAATGAAACCAGACTTGCTGTTTGTTAAATTATTTCAATCCGTTTCGGTACACCAGCACAGTTGGGCAGACAAAGAAACAAATGCGACAGTCTACTGCAACAAACACAAGCAGAACTGTTTTGCAGATATTTTCTTACATCCAGTACATACTACATGCATTAAAATAACCAAAACGCCAGTACTAGTCAAAATTCCTTTTTGTATCCATGAGGTTCACAAGGCAAATTACACTAAAAAATGCACAAACAAATTATTTTGTACAATTTATACTACCCCAATAAGATTTCAAACATTTCAGATTTCAAGATTCAACATTTAAGATTTGAAGTTTTTCAGAGACATTGCTCTAATCTCGCATGATCTTGGATAGTCTTCGCTTTTTTTTTTTTCGATAAATTCACGGCACATGTGCGTTAGCGGATTTTTCTACCTCTAAAGCTTGCATGTATTTAGATTTTCGCATGAATTTTTATCTTGGAAAAGGCGCCAATAAACTTCAAAGGTAAACATCCGTGGACCACTGATACGTATCACCCAACATTCATCACATTTAGGAAACACGCAAACGGATATGAACGAACAGGGAGAGTACCATGAGTGCCACTGCTGAACCTTTTCGCCGCTAATTGCGTCAGGACTAAAACGATTATTACGTCACAAACAGGAAAGCATGTCCGGACCGTTGTGATATTTATATGGCAACACTATCACGCACCAAATTATTTTGAGATACCAGCAATAGAAAACCATCCTGTATAATATAAAAAAAACTGGTAACTGTTTAAAATTGGTGTACGCAATAAAAAAATGTATAGACTTTACTTTAATTAACAAATCATCTTCGAAATCCACTTCTTTGTCTGTGCTATTTGTCGAAGCATAACTTTTCTTTCCAGGCAAATTATATATACTTTACAAAGCATTTGATCATTTCTGTTGCAGCACATTTTACAATAAGTTAAAAAATAAATGTGATATTCTGTTTCAGGGGCATAGCCATCATTAACAGGCTTGTGAATGATTTAATGAACAATCTTGTGAATGATATCATGAATGCTATGAAATTGACTTACCCATTACCAAACGCATGACAGAAATTAAGCCGAATTGCAGTAGCGGTATATTTGGATGTACTTCTAAAACAGCTTGCATGCCCAAAAACCGAGAGCGTTGGCTCCGAGCAAGAATTATCCCAGATGCAACTCCACCCACAATACACTGCAATCCAAAATATGATCAATATTTGGACCTTTTACGCAAACGAAAACACATTTTTCCATTTTTAGTAAGTTGTTTTGGCATTTTTTTACCGAAATCAAGTGTGATTACAACCTAAAAGTCAACTTTCCGGTGACCGCCAAAATACAATCCAAATCTTTTTCAATATTATGTTATGCGAACAGCGAATCAACTATTAACCGTACAGTGTCTGTAAATGATGGGTTTCCTTTCTCAACAACTGGATGAATGCATAAAAGAAAAAACATGGCAGCGAGCAACTTTAGTTGTGGCTCCAATCTCTGCTGACTGATATAAAAATCAACATAGTCATCCACCTACAACAGAAGAAGCAACATAAACATAATGCTAAATAAACTAAGTCAGTACATTGACCAATGAGTACAAGTTTCCATACCACAAACAACTATACGTATAACATTTTAAACTTATTTTACTCATTTCAAAAGTTATTTCAAACACTTAATTCTTTGTCAAATAATGCTTGTTGGTAAAACCTTGTAAGTCGTTGGAAAAAACAGAATGCTGCCAAAAAATGATGATTTTTTGTATTCATTTTCTAGTATGCAACATGAACCTAATATTACCAGAGACAAAACTGAAATCAAGGCTAATTAAGTGTAGAATTTTTTTAGCCGTGGTGTTAGAATATAGTACACTTAAGCACCGCACCTGCATCCACAAAGAAAGCACCAACACACCAACAATCCCCCCACACACAATATCCGCTGGACTGTGGACTCCAAGATAAAGTCGACTAAGAAGAACTCCAAATGACCCTGACAAGACAAGATGGTAAGTTTCCCACTTTGGGTTGAATAATTTTGTTGTTGTAAGTAATTACAATACCAGAGCTAAAATATGAACTTAACGCATTTTTAATGGCATGAAGGTGTTATATTTTTAAGATGATTTTATGTGCAAGATGTTGTTAGGTGGGCCATGAGACCACATCGCAGAGTTTCATCAATTACAGGTTTTTTTTGTCAAAAAAGTTTACATATACATTTAAAAGGAATTCTTTTCAGGCGCAAATGCTGGTGGAAATAAATAATGTAAAAAATATGCAATCCTGACCCTCGTATAGAATTGTGACCCCAACACCATGGATGCCATGTTTGTTATAAATCAATAATTTGTATCGAAATGTCCACTTGGCGACTTTGTGAAATGTAAATACACACAACCTATTTTTCATGTTTGCACTGTGGCAATTTACCAGGTTATATAAATAAACTACAAGCTACATGCCAGGATTAAGGTGTATTGAATACAACCCTATGAAATTTAAATAAGTACTTACAAAAAACGATTAGAGTGCAAACTACACTCATTTCCAACGTGCTCATCTCGTAGTGCAAGTTTGTGTAAAGCCAAATATACCAGGGTAGAATCACACCTAGAAGTGAATGATGGCTTGGGAGAGCCCTAAAAAATATTTCATTAGGAATATAGGAATCTTTTATACACACTAACTCTTGTAAGAATAATTTACCAGTCAAATGCCTTTTCCAGAGGTTCAATAGGTGGACAAGGTGGTCTTGGCATACATAGCATTGTTTTCAAAAATCCAGTGGTATAAAAACCAATGTACATTAAAATTCCAAATAGGCGACCGAATCTAGAATCCACCAACCTTAAAGATGTATGTATTGTGTACAAGCAACAATGGGCATTTACACAACAACTTTTTTTACCAAATAAGAAAAAGGAAAAGTACAGTATAAAAATCTTCTGTTCCAAGGAAACTAAGTATTTTCATTAAATTGGTTCGTATTTTGGTTCGGTGGCGTTGAATTGTAAGCAACACTGGGGTTCCAACAAGAATTCCATCCAATAATTTGTGACGAAACCAACGCCCTCCAGACCCAAACTTATCTAATAAATAAATCAAAATAGCACCAGAAAATTGAGTGAAAGATTCAGTAGAAAGACTTTAGTTAGTAAGTCACATACCGATTGGTGCATGAACATAGTGACTTGATTTTCTTTCCATGTACATAGGTTTCTGTTTGACACAGTCATCACTTTGTAAAGAAAGAGTTCCACTTCGTAATGACATTTTGTACAAATTTGGCTACCTAATATTTGTAACTAAATGTCAGAATCTACAATTTTAAAATACATTAAGAAAGTAGCCTATATTGGATTGGACCTCAAGATAAAATGATATATGTAATTGTTTATATTATTACCTTTTTGCACACGACCTTTACAGTGAGCACCATGTAAAACCAAAGCAGAATACTAAACGTAGTCACACAGCGACAATTAAAAAAGAATGTTTAATTTAGTAGGCTATACGTATACTTTCTTCAAGATAATAACTTAAAAAGTTGTATGCCATTTTGCGCAACAAATGTAAAGCTTCGTAGCCTATGTCTTAAGCTCATACTATTCCTTTTTATTGCCACAGATAATCAATGTCGCTGACTTCGCGGAAACAAATGAAACAATCGCACCATGACATCGGTTCTAACTTCATGCCTGACATAATTCATGGGACGCTTTTACTGTTCTTAAACGAGCCGCTTTCTTTCTCCTTTGCGTTTGCTCGTTACAGCCCAGCGAACATGGGGCAGCACAGGCAGGCCTTTTTCGCTTTAAAAATAAATTTATTTATTTATTTGTGACGCCTGTATTGCGTTTGTTTAATCCGTTTGTTTGGCTACAAATACACAATGCAAGGTTTTCAAAAAATTATATCAAAAAAAAGATTGCGGTTACATGTTTTTAAATGGCAAAATGCCTCTGCAATTTTTACCCAACGTCTCTTTTGACAGCAAAGCAAATGAAAGGCTCTCTGCTGATGTGTGTCAATCTATTGAGCAAACAAATGACAAGTAAGTGTAGGAATGTTATTTGTGTGTTCTTTTTCAAAATCAATGTAAATTGCAGAAAAATGACATTTGTTGACGCAACTTTTTCGATTCTTAACCAAAAAATGAGGTTTATATTTTTTTGCTTCCAGGCTAAGAGACATCGAAAAGAGAATCGAAAGCGTAAGGCAAAAATTTGATGACCTACACAAAATTGCCGACGACCTTTCTGAAAAATATGAACGGACTGCACGCAAACACGACAAAATCCGTGATGGCATTGATCGCAAAATGCTTTTGCAGGTGATAGCTTAATTGTGTTGCGTTTTTTTGTATTTCAAAAGGCTCAGGTGCTTGTGGAAAAATATTTTTTTGAGCCTCTACACGTGCACTTTAATTAAATGACATTTACCTTGCAGCCAATACTGGACCACACTTTGGAAGCACCAGACGTCAAGCTTATGTGTAGGTATATCAAGAGTATCTTCTGCATTATTTTGAAACTCGTACGAAAAAGAACACCTCAATGCGATGTAAGAACTATTGCCAACCTCCATAAGGTCCGGACTGAAAACAGGTAAACTTGTGAGCAACAATATTCATTTTTGTTAAATCGTAAGCTTGACTTAACCAGCAAATTATCCCGTGTGTATGACAACGTGTCCAAGTACCTGCACATCGACA
This sequence comes from Ascidia mentula, assembly GCF_947561715.1. Lineage (NCBI taxonomy): Eukaryota > Metazoa > Chordata > Ascidiacea > Phlebobranchia > Ascidiidae > Ascidia > Ascidia mentula. Next base: position 13,846,250 of record NC_138568.1, on the reverse strand, counting down.
ACAGCGGCAAACCCGACACCTTCATTCCAGTTTTACATTCATTTCTTGTCGATCACTGGAGTAAATGTTCTACCAGCGAAACAATTACACAAAACAGTAGGTTTATCCTTTTGTAATATTTTTCGGTTTCTGCATTTTATACGCATTATTAGAGTGCGGGATATCTGTGCAAATACTGGCTCTATTGAAGTAGGCATAATTAAAGGAGGTTGCATTTTTTTTGCCGAGCCCAGCTGCCTAGATGTTTTGCTATTGGCGCCTGTTTCTTTTGTACACATTTGTGTTTTATGTTTACAGTCCAGGACAACAGTCCTTCAATAGAAATGCCTGTCGGAGCCTTCAATAGAAAACTCTCCAGTCGATTACTTGCGGATTATGCTCTGTCGAAAATATCTTCGCACGTCCAAAATTACATTTTGGCCACAACGCTCAAAAATTGTGTCTACATCGTAAACAACGTTTATGCTGCAAATCTATAAAACCTTGCTCGGACAGAAATCCGAACGTAATGATAAAACATGTTAGGTCGGGTATCGTAAATACACCAAGGGAAACACTAAAGTGTTGCCCGCAGATTGATAAAACAACTAAACAGCGAGTCAGACCAACCCACTGATCTTATTAAATAGATAGTTTTCATGAAATGAACACCACATTTGTTGACATTGACATAGCGTTTTTTTTGTATTCAAAAATTCCTGGCGTCCAAAAGTTTTTTCACATCACATTGCTCTGAATAAAACTTTTTAAGATTGCTAAGATACAATGATTCGGCGTGAAAGGAGTTTGGTTTGTATGATATCACCTGCAAAAAATAAAATAAATCAGCATGTAGCAAGATCAGACTCAAGTTGGCTATATTTTTATGCAATGTATTTTTAAATACTGATGCTACTTGTCTATTCACAACAACTGAAAGAATGAATTTAAAATAAGGTGACCTGAGTACACTGAAACAGTAAATTAAATTTTGTATCTTGGAAACGTTATCTTGACGAATGGTAGTTCATAGCATAACGTACACAAGGCATTTCTGTTCTCAAAGTGTTTTAACATTAAAAACCAATCCAAATATATTGTGTAATAGGTAAAATATTTCGCATTCACATAAAATAAAGGGAGTTTACTTACCTTGACGACGACATAATCGCCCGGTTTAGGTACTACTACAGTTTGGCTATTTTTAGCCACAGGTATGTGCGCTCGCGGTATGTAAGTTTTTATTCCGCCATCGTTTCTCCCCATCAACATCTCTGGGTTCTTTTCTAGTGGCTTAGCACAACATGAACAACTTGTGGCAATGCATAATTACCCAGAATATATCATTATACAAGTATACGTTTGTTTAACAAATTGTGGAGTTCGTGTGAAGTTATTAGTTTTTAACACAACAAAGGTGTCCAGCAGTGAACATAATTTTTTGTTGTTGTACCTTTTCAATGAGAATTAATTGTGGCCTTTCAAAAAACATGGAATTTGCTTCAATCAACCTTTTCTGATAGACATCAATAATCTGGAGAAGTCTTTTCTGTTTGGTTTCGTTGCTCACATCATCTTTCATTTTGTGGTAAGCATGTGTTTTCTGCGGCAAGCAAGAAGTAAACTAAAAGTTGGAATCTTTTCAGAATAAATACCTACTTTTCGCATGCTGTATTTGAACAGAAATGCATAATTGTATTTCACTTGGTCAATGAGATCTACAGTGTCCAGGTGGTCACTCTCATTTTCAGAACAAAATCCAGTGATAATATCAGTTGAGAGACTTACATCTGGAATCAACGATCGGATGCGATCAACCAAGTTTAAATAATCTTCCCTGGTATGCCTGAAAGTACATAGATATGCAAAAGTAAATATATCTGACAAAACTTCACCAGATACAAGTCAAAAAAGACAAATTAATGTTGAGTTTGTTCCTAGGGCAATATCTCATATTATTACAGCACTGTTTGTTACTTCAAAGTCAATTACATAACAAAATTATAGGATTGGTTAAATACCCTCTTCTCATTGCTTCCAAGACCCTTGAACTTCCACTTTGAGCAGGAAGGTGAAGATGACTACAAATGTTACTTTGTTCCGCTATCAGGTGAAGTACCTTTATGAAAATCGTGTATTTAAAAAATAACGGTCTGAAGAATAGTTATGTAAAATTGAAATATTTTAATTGCACAGAATTTTTTTACCTCGTCTGGAAAATCTTTTGGGTGGGGTGACATAAATCGAATTCTCATATCACTATCAACTTGTGAAACTTTTTCTAACAGATCAGCAAACCGCAAGCCACCCAACTTTGGTTTATAAATGGTTTTAAAACCTGGTTACAAACCATCTATGAATTGTGTTGTCAATATAAAGATTTACGTTAAAAGAATCAAACAATGGTGCTGATTTACTCCTTTTAGAGTCTCAGGAATATAATATTGTATCGTCAAATCAAGAAAATTAAACTAAAGGCAGTTCTCATAACCATAATTATTTTGCAAATATGTATACATCAAAAATGTTACAACTAAATGTATAATTAGATTGACAGTTAAACAAAAAAATTAGTGTACCTTTGCTCATTGGCGCCACATCGTGTGATGGGGGCCTTTGTTGAACTTCAGACATATCGCGATAACTGTTAACGTTTTGCCCAAGAAGCATCACTTGCTTTATGCCCTTTTAGGAAAGTTACACAAAACAAATTAAATTGGCTTTAAAGTAAAACATATATACCTGATCTGACAATTGTTTTATTTCATCTACAATTGATTTCACAGGTCTACTTCTCTCCTGTCCCCGGGTGAATGGAACTATGCAGTAACTGCACATGTTGTCACATCCCCTCATAATTGATCTAAACCACAAAGTTGAAAAAAAAATTGAAATTTCAAACAGTTGATTGTATGTATTCATATGGCTTGATGAAAATTGATGATTTACAATCAGAATAAAGCAAAAGTATTTTATTTAAACTTACACAAATGCAGTTTTTGATTTTTCATTCATGCGAACTGGCATTATATCAGCATATGTTTCATCAACTGAAAGCATAACATTAATAGCAGTTGTGGAATCATTTGTGGCTTGTTCCAATAAGCGTGGTAGGTCTCTAAAAGAGGTTAACTATATTTTGGGGACATTTTATTATTTAACAATAATAATTGCCACCTGTAAGCATCTGGTCCAGCAATAATGTCAACAGCCTTCTCTTGTTCTACAATTTTCTGCTTCAGTCTTTCAGCCATGCATCCTTGCAAGAACAAGTTATTAAGTTATGCTGTTTTTGTTCAATAAAAAATAATTATTGCGCCATTACATCATGAACACCTGTTGAACCAAAATTGCATAGAGAGGGCACAAACTGTCACATACCAAGAACCCCAAGTTTGGGAAAACCAATTCCAGGCTCCTTTCTTTTTAGACCCCTTAAAGAGGCAAGTCTGTACCAAATCTTTTCTTCAGCTTTTTCACGTATTGAACATGTTACCAATAAAACAACATCAGCCTAAACAAGTAATGATTTGGGTAAGAGTAGAGAATTTGCCTTTTTGATTAACTTGTGTATTTAGACATCTAAACCACCTAACAAATCAGGTATTTTCACCAGGAGGCAAATTATTTCACTTTCATCAAAATTGCACAATAAAATGTATTTACTTTTTCATAACTCTGCACTCTTTTAAATCCAGCTTGTTTCAAAACAGCCCAAGCGTACTCAGCATCATTGACATTCATTTGACAACCATATGTTTCAAAATATACAGACTTTCCAAATGGATAGCCGTCGTAAGTGGGATTTTGTAAGTAAGGAATTTCATCATCTGCATTTTCTATGGCAATATGCTGTAGTTCCGTTTTCTTGGATAAAAAGTCTTGTATGTCAGGTATGTTGGCAATGTCTAATGTTCTAGCCTTGGAGCTCTTAGCTCTGACATGTGCAGAAATAAGTATTCTACTTGATAACCCCGCAAAGTCTTGGGCATTGTTTGGTTTCAAAATTGTGCAGGAAATATTAGCAAATCTACAAAAATTCTTGTAAATTCCCACATTTTGTAAAAAGTGTTTAGGGCACAACATTGTACATGCTATTAATAGCCACAATAAGTTTACCTCGTGACTAGTCAGTTTTGGTTTCTGTAAAAAAAATGTAGGTCGGGAGGATGTAAATGTAATAATACAAAAACAAAGGGTAAACAACAAAAAAAGAGCAGCTACATATAAATAATCAAATAACAAGCTTTCTTGAAAGATTTGCTATGTGCATTGCTTTTGTACAGTGAAATTAAAATTAAGTTTTACTACATAACGGCAAGTGCGTATGCTGATCATAACAACGTGACACTGGCACTGCTCGTGCGGAAAGTGTGGTATTTCATCCGTGACCGTAACCACCGGTTCAGTTTGGACTCGTTTTTTTGGAAAATACTACTACACCGGGTCACAAAGTTTTTTCAAAACTTGATCCACATATAAGTCTGTGTAAAACATACCGTATTTTACGGACCATAAGGCGCAACTTAAATCCTTTTATTTCCTCAAAAATTGATCGTGCGCCTTATAAGCCGGTGCGCCTAATGTATGGATCAAGTAGTGCTTTATTGCCTACACTCAAAACCAGTACCGATACTACTATAAATAAACCACCGTCTTACACAATAAACTACGGTAAAAGCAACTAGCAACTGTGATATTCATACTATTGTGACTTGCTTACATTTATTACGTAACAAGTTTTTGTTTAATGAGCTTTATACGGTAACCCATACTCCTTAAAATACGTTGCGTTCTATAGCCCGGTGCGCCTTATGTATGAACAAAAAACTAATCAAAGCAATTTATTGACAGTGCGCCTTATAATCGGGTGCGCTTTATGGTCCGTAAAATACGGTAAATCTGTGCGAATTTTATTGATTAGGCGTGAACAGGGCCACCACCTGTTATTTTTGGTTAAAAATTTGAATTGAAATACTACACGAAATCGTAGCGTTAATATTTGCACGTATTTTTGTGTTACATTTTATATGTGGATCAAGTTTGGAAAAAACTTTGTGACCCGGTGTAAAAGTATTTTCCCGTTTTTGGTCTCAAGTAATAAATTAAGTTGTTCTTTTTTAGCAGAAATGTGTTGTTGCTTTATTTTGTTGCAGTAATTTATCTTTGTTTACAGTGAAAAAATAATTAACTCTTCAAGATTCAAAGGGCCCTTTCTAGCCAAAATATTTATTTCTCTGGATGTTTCGATTGTCATGCAACAATCTTTATCAAAGATGTAAACATAGGAATATGAACCAAACAACACAGTAAAATTTTACCAGAAGGAATGTTAGTTGCAGAAGAGCTTTTCCATTTGCTATGTGCTTGGCAGCATCAGTAACGAATTCAATTAAACCTTACTTTAGCAAAAAAGAATTTGAATAGTAAATATGCAAAATATAATGACATGGGCACCAACAAAACCATACGGATTACCGAGTGAGGGGCGAATTGAAGAACCGTTTGTTGCAAAAAATATGCACGCTTATCTTAGCTTAAACGTGTGTGTAGCTTAAAAACACGACAAAAAATTCCGAAATCGTACTATTTTTTTTAATAAAAAACATTTTTACTAAGGATCTTTAAGTATAAGCGTTTTATACAAATTGCAAGATCAAAATAACTTTTACCTTGAGCGTTGTGAAAATATATATTGTCCTTGCGGGGCTGCGTTTGGAAATTGACCTCGGCAAAGTTGGTCGTACTCGTAAGGCGGTTTTTAGTTCGATAGATATAAATTTGGTCCAGAATGGCAACTTCCCTTTCTTTGGCGGTGCGTTTTTGTTTGTTGTTTGCTTTGTTTAACAAAACCATTAATTTTAATCTCATATTATTAAGTATTAAAGAAAATGGCAAAAAAATTGTAACCTAAGTTTACCAAAAATGTATAAAAGATGTGTTCTATTAAGGTGTTAAATTAACAGAACTTTTGTGTACTTAACTTATGTAGATTCGGAGGAGTTTGTCAATGAGTGCGGTTCGGAATAATCTGGTGAAAGCCCCAATTCCCATGTTTGGTCTTTCTGGAAATTATGCACATGCTCTTTACTCTGCTTCTGTCAAAACCAAAACAAAGGAGAAAGTGGCAACGGATCTTGTGAAGCTTGGCACAATTTTAAAGAAGGATAGAGTGTCAGAATATATGAATGACCCATTTGTACCAACTGGAAAAAAATTAGGTGTTCATTTTTTAAAAAAACTGAAATTGTATAAAACTAATGTATTGGATATGTGTTGATTGTTGTATGGAGTGTTTCTTCTGTGTGTAGTCCCTTAAGAGATGTTTTTAAAGAATAAAATTTAATGATTTTCTATTCTAGATATATTGAAAGAAGTTGCGTCCAAAGGGGGAATGACGAACACTGTAGTTAACTTTTTTAGTAAGTTTTATTATGGTATTATAAATATGTTTGTCCTGTATAGTGTTTATCCTGAATTCACCATATGTGTTGTTTGGGGTGAAGTATTTGTGGAGATTGTAAACATAATTTCATGTCATCAAATCATTTTTTAAATATATTTTTTACAGTGGAAGTTTTGACTCGATGACAATTATTGATAACAAATGTAATATAATTTGTATATTAGGTGTTCTTGCTGAAAATCATCGTCTCAATTTGATGGGGGATATCACCAAGATATTTGATCGACTGATGTGCGCTGAACGTGGAGAAGTTCCAGCCACAATTACCACTGCACAACCACTTGATGCTAAACAGCGCAAAGAGATTCAGACAGCCCTTTCTAAGTTTGTGAAAGCAAATGAGAAAGTTGTCATAACTGAAAAGGTAAAATGTGTTTTATGGATAAATGTTAACAAAAATTGGGTAAAAAGGAATTCTGATTAATGATCATAGGTGCCAACTTCACTGTAAAGCATAGGGGTTTTGTTGTATGGCAAGCACTGCTAACACCATGATTTGATTTTATGATTAGCACATCTGTCATATTTTTTAAAGTTAACTGGGTTTAGATGACTAAAGCAATTTGTATGCTTACACACTTTTGAGTTTTGTAACTAGAAAATACCACAGTTTTTCACTAATGTTTTTATACCTTATCTGTCATATTTTTGCAAAGTTAACTGGGCTTAGATGACTGATGCAAATTGCATGCTTACACACCTTGAGTTTTGCAACTGACAAAAGACCCCAGTTTTTTTACTGGTGATTTTATACTTAGGTTGATGCATCCATTATGGGTGGAATGATCGTTGATATCGGAGATGAATTCACTGACATGAAATTCATCGATATGTCAACTTCCTCCAAGATCAACGTTTACTTGGACGTCATCAAACAACCTATTTAAAATTTGAGACTCCACATCTTTTTAGTTCACTTGCAACATTTCTCCGACTCTGTTAAGGATTTCGAAAATAAATATACAAGTTCAATCGTATAGTATGTTATTGCTAGTTGGTTTAATCTTGTTTGCAAAGCATTTTGCGAATTTCCTGTTGTAGTTACGATAATGATTCTGCAGTCTGTCAATTCAACCTTGCCCCAAAGCTGTTTAATTAAGATTTGTAAACATTCAGATTCACCACTAAACACAAGAGCGTTTCATTGAACACAACGCACCATACAAATCTGATTAAATTTATCAATGCACGTTAGATTTATCCAGAAACTTTGTAGTATTGTCGACAGAATATATACAGTGTAAAAACAATTGATTGACATTAGGTGAAACCGCATCGGTCATATCACTTCGGTGCAGTAAGTTGATTTCCGAGCACAATATAAACTTCAAACTCTGCCTTCATCATAATTTCTTCATCTCTCTTTCCCTCCATTCCCCACTCCCGTTTGATAAAATTTCGAAGAAGATTGGCTCGGTCGTACTTCTGAAAATCTTGCTGGTCGCAAGATGCCATTTCATTTTCCTTCTTCTTCATGTACTCGTGGTAAGCGGCCAAAGATCGGTAATAGCCAAGAAGCTCAGTCAGATTCCACTCGTATTCCATTGTAACGCCATTTGGAACCCACAGCTTGTTTTTAGCAGGGAGAAATTCATGGATATTTTTGTACTTGCAATCCAAGCGTTGATTAGACCGATCATCGTTTGAGTGAACTTCGTACTCACTGAGAAGATCAGACGCTCTGCGTGACATTTCCATGACATTCTTTCCGTCCATTTGTATAGGCGTTATCTTTGGCGCGTTGTAACCCAGCAGTGCCACACTGCCTCTAGGTTTTAACACACGTTTTACCTCGCTGAAGAACTTCGGAAGATTAAAGCGGTGACAGGCAGTAGCGCTTACCAAAAGGTCAACAGAGTTGTTATTCAACGGCAGTTGTTCGGCAGTGCCCACCTCATAACTTACGTGATCGTACGCGTTGGCTATACGGGCTTGCTTTATTTGGTTCGGACTCACATCAATACCGATGATCGCCGAAAAGTGCTGATGGAAGGCCGTTGTCGCTTGCCCACTACCACATGCAACATCCACCATCAACTCCTGTACGTCGTTGGAATCCTTGTTGTTCTTGTAAAACTTCATAATTGCATCCACGACGCATTCTTGAAATTTCGGGCGAAACTCGATGTAATGCTGGGTAATGTCCTCACTTTCATATACCCTAATCATATTGGAGCTTAAAACAGACTGCACACATTAAGCGCGTGACTTTTGAGCGGCATTTACTCTATAGGCCTATAGTGTGGATTGGGTCGAGATACTAGTTTACCACCACAAAATAACACAATTTCTGCTTTTTTTAGGTTGAATTACGGGCTGCACGACGGCAACAACTGAACTCGGAAGTTTTACCGACGAACTAAATAATCCATGTAGTAAGCTTTTATTTTAAGATACACGGTTTTGTGCTACTGTTGCGAAACTGCAGTGTTCGCCTGTGCATTAAAGCGTGCTAATTGCCCGTGTCGCGGTTGTTGCCTTATTTACTCGTGTATTTGTGTTGCTCGCTCTCTTCTGACTCCGCGCGACTCTCGGAATAAAGCATCAACCGCTTTACTACTTTCTTTATCATTGCGTCAAACTTTAATTCACTAGCCCAAAAGAATTCAACTCACTCATAGGCAAAATGTTTGCCCCGCATGCCAGTGGATACATTTGGACAAGAAGACCACATTTTTTCTCTCATTTCGCTCAAACTGTTTGGTGGACAAAGACATAAAAACAACAGCTGTTTAATAGCGATATGTCACTGGGAAATGGTTAGGAATTTCCATTTCCTCTTCCGATCATATTCATACCCAGAAACTCGGGCAAGTAGGCCACAGCAGAAAATATAAGCAAAATAGCTGTAAAAGATCCGAAATCGGATTAAAACTGTAGACTATAATGCATTCAACGCATCTGGTTAGATACCGAAAGTTATATTCAATTTCCTAAAATTGGTGACAACCTTCAATACATCGATAATTGCAACAGGCCACTTTTGGCCCATAATTGCTGCAGACCCACGAAAACAGGGCTCAGCATTGAAATACGCCTGTGTGGCTAGAAGTTATTTATTTATTACTTCATACCTTGTTTGGTGTTGTTTACTAAACGGGCGTATTGTGCATAAAAATTAGAGTTTCTTGTGCTTTCGCAGCATACAGCATACTCCAAAACATTTGCACTATTTCCTTTTGTAAGTGATGTTAAGCACGATGCAAAAAGTTTTTACCGTATGTGCTCACAACTGAGTAAAGCGAAGGATTTTGGGGGACATTAAGAAAATTTTGGCGATCGAGTGGAAATTTCCAATAAGACTTAGTAAAAATGTTTTTGTTTTCAGGTCACTTTACTAAAAATTATGGGTGCTAATTAAGCCCTGGCCAGGCGCTTTTCTTCCACCTCAGCTCCTTTTGCCCAAGGCTGTTCTTCGGATGAGCCCAATGCCAGGTATACGATTGTGCCAAACAGGTACACTCCTGCTGCAATCCAAAACACTACCTGCCATTGGGAAAGGGAGTTCTGCATAAAAAAAATCAAGAAACTCCGTTATTATTTAGTTTAGCAGGTAAACCACATAGCGTCAAAAAACACCTATGCGCAAAAAGGCATAAAACAAATACTATATTTGTTTGAAATGTAAAATATCGACCTACTTGCTATCTTAAGGATGATTGATGTAAGTCTGTAAGCAGTTACGGGTGTATAGCAAAACCGACTGAATAGGTCAACCATTTAACACTTACTCGTCCTTTGGTTTTGCATAACGTCAATGTCGTTATTACTGAAACATTTCACGGAAAGTGTATTAATTTACAATTAATATCACCGCTAAATTCGAACTAGCACTTTATCAACACTCGAAAAATACGCACCTCGTAAACGATCAGCAACCCGGCCACCTGAGGCGCCAGAAAGCCAGAAACACTTGCAAATGCACTCGATATTCCGTAGATAATACCGCCGTATTTTGGCGCGATATCTTGTGTATTTGAAGTGCTGCCCGGAACTAACAAACAAGTGTTTTAAAGCATATGCACAGTCAGGTCGGCATTTTGATCCACATATAAGTCTGTGTAGCATAAAAGTCTTTGCAAATATTGTTTGAATTTAAATACAATGCTAAATTATACCTTTAACGTGTGCACAGATTTATGTGTTACACAGACTTAATCTGTGGATTGAAAATGCTAAACTGGCTGTTCATTTTTCTTACAATCATGGCAACTTTCATGCTTGGCATATCGTTTTGTTCAACATTATTCCTAAACTTACCAACCAAGGCCGTGAAGGCGGCAGATACAGACAGAAGTGCAATGGCTGCAGTTGCATCGCAACCGATGTACCCGGCTAAGACGAGAAACAGAGCAGGAACCACTAGACCCAAAGTTGTGTTGATCTTCCTTATGGCGATAGTTGACATTAAATGCCTTGTTCTAATTACATCAGTAACGAAGCCTCCAACTACCGTAAACATCCATTGTAGGATGTAAGGCAACGAAGAGATAATCCCACTCTATAAAAATATATAATTTATAGCGACAAAACTACCTGAGAAATATCATGTTATGCAAGAAAATGAAGCAAACTATTTTGAATGTATTCAAACGCAACAAATCAGAAAAAAATCCATTTAAAAACAAAGAGTGTTGAACGCTAATCTCTTTTCACACTCCAACAGGAGCATGCATACTCGTACAAATACACTTTCAGTCACAGCTGCGCAATATACTCAACAACAGAACAATTACCTGTGGCCTTGTATACACATGCTTGCCATGCTTACCGTTATGTGACTCAAGTTTGCGAGCAACCAAAAATTATATATTTTACCGTAGTAAGGTCGAACTTTAAAACTGTGGACACGTAGGTTGGAAGCAGTGTAAGAAGTGTATATAGACCCCAGTTGCATGCGAAATGAGCTGCCAGAATGCCCAGAAGAGGCCGGGATGTTAACATTGCCTTCCACGGCGTTTTTACTCTTTCCCCCTGTAAATGATGTCGAATTTTTATATCGTTTAACAAATTTTGTTTATAAACTTTGACATTTTACAGCTTAAAACCGCTAAAGTGAAATGGGCAAAAGTATGTTATTACTGGAGGTTATTTAATAATATTTAGCTATGAACCATTATTTTACCCATTTAATGGCGCAAGCCCAAAAAACGTAACACTTTTACAGCAACGCCCGAAAACATTTTTATAATTTCAAATGCCACCACCAGTAACCACAAAATTAATCTGTTTTCATAAAGTAAAAAACAAAAAAGTAGCGATCGATAAAAAAACATACGGGCTCTTTGTTTTTTAACGTGCCCGCAGTTCTACGAATAAACTTCTTTTCTTCTTTGGATATCCTCGGATGTTTTTCGGGTGAGTTATGCACGATGAAAAACCAGAAAACGCACCAAATCACAGCGCCACCTCCTGTTGGTTTTAAACCGTGCATTCGATTACAATGCACACATAAATTTTTACACAGTTTACACGTAGTTGCAATGCTCGTGACATATTGGTAGTTTATATAAACTCAGTGGTTGTTTCATTGCTAATACCATACATGGCGCATATCACTTGGTGTTTACCAGTTGCATTTGTTGTGCATTGTGTATACCTCAAAAAAGATATGTTAACCCTCACCGGTGGAGTAGAACACAGATTCCCATCCAAATTTATCTGCAAGTATTCCGGCAAATGGAAAGGCAATAAAAGTGCCAACACTGCTTCCAGACAAGCAGAATGACGTCAGCGCACTTCTTTCCAAACGGGGACCCCAAACGCCAAATACTCCGATAATGGAAGGTGATATTACTCCCTGCAAGCAAAATATAAACGCTTATCTTTTATTTTTCAGTGAGCTGCAAACACATGGCCACTGTTTCAACCTATAAGGTCTCATTAGTGCAACTTGGTGTGATTCTTTGAGACGATGCCGAGCATACGGTCAGGCAAAGACTGCCACTTAGTGGTGACTATACTTTTATATTTAGCTTATCAGCACAAGCTAAGCCTGGCGATATATCAAAAATACGCTGGATAAAAGAATTGTAGACATCGTTTTGGATTGAATCACAGTAAGCTGTGACAGAATTTTGTAACTTTGTAATACTCTACATATAGCAAAAATGCAATGTAAGGAACTTTGAAGGTATTTGGATATAAGTTATTTTATAAAAAATAATTTATTAAAATACATACTAAAGTTCACAAGCATACCTGACAAAATCCAACCACAATCCGAAGCGCAACCAGAAGTTTAAAGCTTATATGGGCGGCGGCTGGCATCAACATTGTCAGGATTCCTGAAACGAGCATGGCGGCTCCCATGACCGGCTTAAACCCAAAACGTTTTGACATCCATGCGCCGGTGATGCTGTTACAAATGTAACCGTAAAAAAAACATCCTAACAGCAGTCCTTGTTGCGCTGGATCCCAGTCAAAAACACCGTTCTGTAAGCATACTCAAGTCACTTTCATAGATTTTCCCCACCCGGGGGCGCACGAAGTGTTACCGAAGTGGGCCTTAAGTTTGTGACGTTTTGGCCACCGCGGTCAGGGCACCCTTCTACTGTTTGGGTTCCATTTAAGCCTTGTGACTGTTGAGTTGTCGAGTTGACCATGGCTACGATGGCAACGCTGAGACCAAGACGCACAGTGTAGACGTTAAACATGGCAAGAAAACACATCACAGCCAGCACGTGTCGAGCTTTCAGGTAACATCCTGGAGTTGGTTCCTAAACCGTCGAGTTATTGTTGCAAGTAACTGAGGCTATATAAGGGTCAAATGCATTCCTTTCTGGTGGAATAAAAATTAACACATGAATGTGAGTCGCTAAAGTTAGCCAAAGTTTTAGAATCGTACGTAAGCGAGTAGTCATTTTTTCAGTCAAACAGAAGTACGAGTTTTGGGATATATAATGAATACCAATCAATGGTGTAAGGTACATATGTGTTATTTGACACATTGCTGCGAAATGCATTTTACTGTAACATCATATGAACAGCTTTTATCCAATTTAAATGTAAGGAACGGCCGTAATGTTTTGAAAAGTCACATCAACAAGTTTGGGCAAAGAATTTACACCAGACGGCCACAAAAGGTAAATTCCCGGCCAACAGAGATCGAAAGAAAATTAGAGTGCAATTATCATATCAAAATACTGAAAAGAAGCCCGAGGTGCTGAGGAACAAGAACTAAATTTAGAAACACGACTGCATATCGAAGAACAGCGTATTTTATTCTTTGTTCAAGTTCTATTGTTACTTGATTTTGTCTTCGTGAACATGCCTGAGGGAGAATATGTTGCATCATTAAAATCGTATGTCTACTTTCAACCTCGGGCGGCCTAAAAGAGCTGACGATTACGAAAACAACACAAACGTTGTACCTTTTTGAACTCAATTAATACGGAAAACTGCATTCAATAACTAGCCCGAAACAATGCAATGGGCGTCATGGTTCCGACTTCGCGTCAACAATGGGCCTGACGTCACAATGGTGAAGGTGAATATTGGCTAAAATTACATTGGTTTAGATAGGAGTTATTTACTAAAACGCGTGTAGCGTAGCCCCAGCACCAAACCTTTTTGTCGAACAAAATTTTATTTTGTTAATTCCAGACGATTTTCATCGTCAAACATAATTTTTGGGGGAGTGTTTGGCACTCCTGCCTTGCCACAACAAAAACATTTTCCCACAAAATGATTTACCGCAGCACTACACGTTTTATGGAAGAACTCCTATCTAAACCAATGCATTTTCCGCCAATCTTTACCTGCAGCATTTTGACGTCAGACCCATTGTTGATGTGAAGATGGAACTATGAATATAGTGTTAACCTATCATTTAAAGTTTATGTAACACGGAAAAATAAAACATGTTAATAATTAAACTAAGAGATGTTCATAACTTTAAAACATTTTTGGCGAAAAAAGTAGGTTGAAACGGCAACTGGTTTCTAAGATACAGCTGATCAAACTGCATTTTTACCGCTGCGAACGAAATCGTGCGAAAGCCAGATTATTGTTGCGTGACGTCATAAAGAAGGCGCTTTGGTCGTGCGAGTGCTGGCAACAAACCTTATGCATAGAAATGAAATACATTGTAAAACTGCTTTAGTATAGTATTGCTTTAAACAGAGGACAACAAATCAACGATTTTAATGTTAATTTGAGCTGCAGACAGATGGCCGCTGTTTCGACCTATTATGTCTTATTAAGTTGTGTATTAATAAAACTGGGGGTGTTCTTGTTGTTGCAGCAGTTATGATCGCTAACGTGATACATAAACTTTTGCAAACACGACAGAGACAAACTGTCAGTTTAGCATTGTCGTTTTGTCCACTCACAGCAAAAGATAGAAGTAGATTAATTAAATTTTGAGGCTGCCAAAGACCGCCGAGAAAAAACGACCAAATTAGCTGATTATGCAACACGACACTGTTATTCTGTCAATAGTACCACTTTTTGTCCGACAGTAGCGTTGCCTACGAGTTTGCGTCCTAAATGATTTATTTAAATCGCCACAATCAACCATTAATGTATTTTTCGCAATATAGTTGTAACTAGAAATGTTGGTAACATCAAATTAAAGTCAACACAAAGGTGAGGTTAAAGTTATGACATCACACCCAAAATGACGTTATGTAATGTCACTGAGCAAAGAAACCCACCATCCCCGTCTTATCGAAGTACAGAGTAATGTCGTACCCTTTGGTCTTTCGATAATCAGGGACAAATAATTTTAGTGTGATGTAAAACCTTGTCTTGACCTTTGAGGAAACGTGGTCTGTGGCTTCTCATTTGTTAGAAACTATTAGATATCTGCAATATTAGGCGCCTTATCCTATGTAAACAATGCGTTCTTTCGACGGGAGCGCCTTGCATTGGCGTCGATTAAGGGGTGACATGTCACCCCTCACAAACAAACAGGGTGACAACGTGTGTATTGTCACCCCTGAATTTCGTTTAAATTAAAAATTATCGTCAGAGAAACCACATGCATGCGTTAAGCTAGTTTCAAAAGACCTGTATTATCACCGTCACAATCAGGACGAACACAAGTGTCTCTTGGATTGTTACGCAGCGAAGCAGTTGTTGTAGCATAATGGGAAAAATCGGCATTTTAGATTTGTTTGTCACTTCATAATTACTCAATCTGCAATAGACCGTGTGAAACAAAAATATGCCGTTTTCAGTAAGGGGGTCCGTAATTTAAGTGTTTTAGTGCCATAACAACATGATTCGGTGTAAAAACGAAAGTGACACGAAACGGAATTCGCGTCGTCTGCCTATGTTTAGGGCGATACGACTGACGAAATGTTTTACCAAATTTACACGAAATTTATTTGAACGACTTTGCGAGAGTGTACATCAAAACAAGCTTTTCGTTCCTTCTTCAAACAATGTCTACAGAGATGCGTTCAAAATATTCTTACCTCCTTTTCTTCCTTCGTTTTCACATCACCTTCATCGTTTCCGTTTACATCACAATGATTAGCGACCTTTGTACGTTCATCCGACACAAACCCATTTAAACAGTTTTGTGGATTGGATGGTTGATTCTTGGGCATTTTTCTACGGTTGAATGGGGTTCGCACAGGATTTTGACTCAACGAACTCCACTCCTAAACAAATGCTCTGAAAGAAAATCAGTTTGACACTAAAATGAATTTAATAACGGCGCCATCGAACCACGCTTCCCCCAGTTCCTGTATTGATCTCAATATATTGATTATAGTTTCTGCATATGTTTGCCTACTCTACGTCAGGTAATTGCCGGCTTTTGATGCAGCGTTACCCATCTTTCATAACATGACTGCATGTCAACGTCACACAATGAAATGTTCTGATACGGTTTTTGCACCGCAAGTAGTACCAGCATAAAACATAATATATATAAATATAGGCCTTGACCTTCAGACACACTTTGTGCGTTGTATTTCAAAATACACATTCTACTATGTTACTGTGGTAACTAACCATTAGCGTAAGTTACCAACAACCTTGCAGTCGCAACTTCGACCTTACAGTCGCATCCTGTACGCACTTAAACACAAAGCAATCGTAGGGCTAAGACAGTGCGTTCAACCTTTTCACAATAGAAATGTGTCAGCTGACAGGGTGCTGGAATGGCAGCTGCTTCTCTTTAGTCTACTAGCGCACAAGCGAATGCGCGCATGTTGGGAGAAATACCTTCGCGATAACACACGAGAAAGGCGATGACAGCAGATGAAATCAGCATATATTTTGGGGTATCGATTGCTAATTTATGGAGTATTTTCACACGGGCTTGTGGTTTACTTTCATTATTCAACACAGTGTAGGCCAGATTAGTTCCGAAAAGTACAATCATTGGTTTATCAAAAAAAATCTTTGATAAAAAAATTAATTTAAGGCGTATTGTTTAGTAGAAACACGATGAGTGCTTTTGCGATGCTGAACTAAATACTAAAATCTGCACACCAAGGGATAACAATGAAAAACAAAATAAGCGGTTTAAATCTATTTTTCTCTAGTATGTCAAGGTTGGGGTTTAAAACCAGCACTACGTTATTGTAGAGTTATTGATTAATTGGTGCAAAGGAAATCCGATTACAATACAACAGCTACATATACCCAACGTACGACCGTATATATTGTTTTCTTAACAGTTCAATATTAAGTGAAATATCGCACCAGCATACTCCTATAAACTAACACTATACACACTGACGCACAAATTAGGCTGCATTGTAAGATTATTGCAGTGTCAACACAAACTTTTTAATCTTCTTTAATAAATATCCTGAGTTGTCAACCGAACAAGATGCAAACAAACAACGTGTTGTATTTTAGACGTTGTTGTCTTATTTACCGCGACAATAGTTGACTGTTATATTTGCGTCCTTGATCAAGGACAGTCTAAAGTTAAACACTTAGACTTTAAATAGCGTTGGATGACACTAAACGGAGCCTTATACATGTACAGAGCATTCTGTCACAAAGAATGCTTTTCGCCATGCACCGTAATGACAATTAACATTCTTATCTCCGCACAATGCTTTTACACCTACTCCCAAAAAAGATAGAAAGCAGGTATCCTATAGGACCACATATATTGAGAATACAAACCAAAGAATTTTGAAGACAATGGAAATAACACACGACTGTTGATCACGATACAAAATGTTCTACCACAGCGCCAAAATAATAGGTTAAACACTATAACCCTACAACCGCCCCGCCATATAGTGCCGCCACGCAATTTCCTACCTTGCTGGTGAATCTGTTGTAGTAAAACGTGAAAAAAAAATTTTTTTTTGAATAATCTTGTGTACAACCAGTTCAAAACCCCGGCCTCAAATAATAATCAAGCAATAGAATTAGGCTTATATAATTCGATTATAAGCATGTAAGCAACTGATATCACGACGTGTGCGAAACAAGGATGATATTTTCTGTAACATAGGCAAGACATGTTCGCCGCAAGCCACTTTTCAAACAATTTAAACAGCCTGATTATTATCGGATGCAGGCAAAGAAAGACCCCAAGACTTCGAACCTTTTTTTTAAAAAAATTACGAAATTGGAATTAGTCCGTTACTTAGAAAAATGTATCTTTTACAAATAACATAGCCTATCTTGCACATAAAAAACGCATGTCGGTGTGGTTCCCAAGAAATTTCCATTCGTTAATAAAAACAGGTAATACACTGTAAAAAAACAAGTGTGCTTCCTTTGCTGGTGGAATAAAAATTCACATTTGAATGTGAATCGCTAAAATTAGCTAAAGTTATAGAATCGTGCGAAAGCGAGTAGTCCATTTATCCAGTCAAACAAAAATACGAGTTTTTGGATATATTACGAGTATCAACCAATGGTGTAAGATACATATGCATAATTTGACACATTGCTGCGAAATGCATTTTACTGTAACATCATATAAACGACTTTTATCCAATTTAAATGAAAGGAACGGCCTTGATGTTTTGAAAAGTGAGTTTGGGCAAAGAATTTACACCAGACGGCCACAAAAGGTAAATTCCCGGCCCACAGAGATCCAGAGAAAATTCGAGTGCAATTATCATATCAGAATACTGAAGTGAAGCCGGAGGTGCTGAGAAATGGGAATTAAATTTAGAAAAACGACTGCATATCGAATAACAGCGTATTTTATTCTTAGTTCAAGTTCTGTGGTTACTTGCGATTTTGTTTTCGAGGAAATGCCCGAGGGAGAATGTATTGACATTGAAAAGGAATCTCCACTTTCAACCACGGAAAGCCTAACAGGCGTATAGGTAATACTATATATAAAATATATATACTATAAATAACATAGCCTACTTTGCACATGAAAAACGCATGTCGGTGTGGTTCCCAAGTAATTTTTTCATCCGCTATAAAAAAGAGATAATACACATTACTTTTGATTTCAATTAGTATCCGGTTCTTGCAATGAAATCGTATGGATTGTTATTGTGCTTGATATTCTCAGGTGACCTCAGCAGCATGATTTCTGCGCTCGTTTTTAGTCTTGCAGCGAGTTCACTTCGCAACGTTGCAAACTCTCTACAAAAGTACTGTCTTGGAAAGAAAACATTTGTTAAAACGCAAAATATTTATTAAAAGGGCAAACTTAATTGAACAGAACCGAATATCATGCAAATAAGAAGGGAATAAACATATTTCTTATTTCGGTCAAATTAAGCATATTGTTGCGCTCATTCTGTAAAGCAATTTTTTTCAACCTTTTCGGAAGTGGAAACCACATGCACTGACCGAGACGGTCCGCATTTTTTTGTGGCGCGAGAGTTTTTTTCGCACAGCCAGCCAAACGCATTGATTTTTCAGAGCCTCTTAAAACATTGTTACAGTTGCGATTTGCCATGTAAAATTCGCGCGCCCTGGAACGTGTCAATAAAATTTTTCCCTAGTCTTGAATGCGACCCCGTGCCCTGTTCCTTGCGCTATTAACATAACGCCGGTTCCTCTTTTATCAACGAACATGTACCTAAAAAAATTCATTGCAATTTTACCACAATGTTAACGTACTATTTTTTTGGGGATCTAAGCTACAAAAGCAAATAACCTTTTAAATGCACCATGACACACCTATGTCAAATCCTCGCTGTAATGTCGCGTTTGCTACGTCGTCAAAGTTAATCCCGTTCCCGAAAAGTAAACGGTCTTGTGATACTCCACGATGATCAGACCTGCAAGATGATGCTTGTCAGGCAGTGTTACCGGGTGCTTTAAAACGGTAGCGTATTGGTGCTCGAAACAACCGTTCTCCGACGCGCAAGACACCAGCAACCAGCACTGGGTTAAGTTTCTTCGAGCGATCACCTTATTGGCTTCTTCGACATACGCTCGTGCAACGTACATTATGCGACTTTTAGAGCAGATAACGTGTAAATTTTATTCGGAAACTCCAGCTTTTGCACGTATTTGACTGCGGCATACTATTAAATCTCGTCAACGCTCAGCAGAGTAGCAGCCAGCGCCTTCTTGTCTCGTGTCTACTATGTCAGACTGTTGGCCACGTCGGCGACCAATGTGATAGAATCCTGACGAAATCGCGTTCCAAATCAGGTCATTGCAGTAATCACTCGTTCAGAGACGTCTCAGTGAACTTCGCGGCGCAATCGAACACGACTCTCTTACCTTTCCTTGCTTCTGCGGATGAACAACCGGATGATGCGGCAAATACCCCAAAGGGCTTACGTCAGCTTCCTCCTTCTGCACCCGTTGGTAGCCAACTCTCGGTAGCCATTCACGGTCTCCACGTACGTCCCACGAAGATGCCCATTACTTGTCAATCGGCGTTTAAAGCAACTTATTCCAGAACTTAGTTTCTCACACGTGTTTTACCTACTTATGCAATAACTCATTCGAAAAATTAACTTATTGTACCTGGACATGTTGCATTGAAGCAGGATCAACCAGGGTCCAACCCAGAATCGTCTACACAGCACTGTGTTTTCCGCGTTGTCTTCTTCCCAAACACTCCAGGCCAACACCAAAAGTTCTAAATCAGTGGTTCCCAAAGTGGGCACCAGCGCCCCCTGGGGACGTTTACAATCGTACGGGTGGCGCTGGAGACTGAATGGGCGATTGGGGGGTGCTTGGTGACATGACAATTTGTTTCTTACAGCATAAGTCTATGTTTCCCAACCGGTGATACGTTTACCACTAGTGGTATGCGACCGCATTCCAGGTGGTACGCGAGCACCTTTCCTTAATTTTCTTAGCTCTTACTTGGTGGAACGTGCGTTCAGCGCATTCACCACTCTTTTAGATGGAAAAAGAAATCGTCTTGATATCGACAATTGAGGAGACTTACGATTGTTTTTGTCTGACATGAAACCTGATTAATCAAAATCGTTCTTCTAACACTTAAGTTTCTCCTGCCATCCGGCAAGACTACAACAGGGTTAAATCAACATATTGCATCAAGCACTAAAAACGTAAGAACGATAGTAAAAAACACAAGAAAAAAAGGGAATAGATAACATTGGCAACGCTTGTGTCGTCACGTGACCAGGTGTGTAGCGGGGCGTAACACTTAACAAGTTGTTGTAAACTGCTGGAAAGTACACACATTGCTCCTTGTCATTCACGCAATGTTTGTTCTTGTGAATGTGGACCGTCTCCAGGAATATACGTTTTGTGTGATCCTCCTCATCTCTAGGACTCGGACCTCGTCGAAGTTAACTCGGTGGCCGAGTGTGGCAGCGTGTTTCGCCAGTGCTGTCCTCTGGCTATTCTTCGTTGCAACGTCGCGGCGATGCTCTTTCGGTTCCGGTTTCACCGATATATGCTCTACCGCAGTCCTTACACGGAATGTAATAAACAACGCCTTTGGGTTGGGCCGTACCCTTCTTGATAGGGTGTGACACCATCCTGCCCAGTGTTCTAAGTGGCTTTGTATATACCGTAATACCGCCTTGGCGTGTCTGTTAAAACAAGAACGTATGGCAAAACGATCGTACCGGTAGTTGGCGCTGTTTCTTGTGGCTTGACAGCGGGCTTTCTTCTAAACATCCATGACGGATACAGATTTTTCCGCAGTGCATTCTTCATGAACCTCATCTCTTTGTCGCGGTCCGCTTCTCTCGAAACCAGAGCTTCTGCTCTATCCATCAGTGACCGCACTACCGTTGTCTTGTGCTGTATCGGATGTGCAGACTTGAACGACAGGTACCGATTGGTGTGTGTCGGCTTGCGATACACACGAGTGCTAATCAACCGATTTTTATCACGGACAATCTCTGTGTCTAAAAACGGTAGGGTACCACGACTCCTTTTCTAAAGTAAATTTGATTGAATCTTCCACATGGTTAATGTGGTTAAGGAACAACTGGAGCTGTGCTTCATCAACAATGGCGAAGGTGTCGTCGACATATCGCTTCTAGTAACGTGTAGGATGCGCAAAAGTGGCAAGTTCCTTATCTTCAAGAGTTATTGGCGACGAGGACGGATTCAACCATCTGAACGAGGTACACGCAGTTTGGTATTGAATATTTTAGTTCGTCCGAAGATGGAAAAAGTTGCGAAGCTCATTCAAAAACAGTTCCAACAGCAGCAAAAACGTCACGATGAACAGCGAGAAGAACAACGAAAGAGTCACGAAGAACAAATGAAGTTGATTCTTGCCCTAGTTGAAAAGGCTCGTTCAAGTGGAAACGCTGCACCTTCCATTGCTACGCCAAGCTTTTCGGCATTCGACGCAACATCGGAGTTGTGGAACGACTACTGGTCGAGGTTTACTACGTTTATACGGGCACATGCTGTACCAGAAACGAGGGTGGCTCAGTTTTTTTTTAACAACCAAACTACCACAACGTATTTTTATCCAATCTGGCTGGACAAAGCTCTCCTGCAAAGACCGTCAACGATCTTTCTATTAAAGACATCAAAGCCTTTATGAAGGAACAGTTCGATCCAAAGCAATTTGTTATTTGGGAAAGTTTTGGAGCAAAATGCAACGCAAGCCAGGGGAAACAGTACACTTCAAAGGCGGTGTTTCTTTGTATTTGTTCGTATAGTTGCAAATCATAGAATGGAAACAAGGTACTGCACACACGCATTTAAAGGGGAAATTAATTGCATTTCAAGTAACACGCACAAATAATAATCACGTGGAAAGGACTGCGGCACATTCCACGCATGACGCGGCTGTGGCATGCAAGCGCATTGTTGCCGCCGTATGTAATGAGGCGTGACCTCAACACCTCCCCACCAAAGATGGAAAAACCCTCCATCAGGTTAATAGTGAAACCGCTTTGGAGGTTTGCTCGATCGCTTGCCACTTTGTGGATTGCTGGCACCGAACGCAGGAGTGCTGGGATTGGTTGGAACGTCTATTTCTGGAGACGGAGACTGCAGAAATCTTCCTTCTTCCACCGGTTCCAAATCTTGGTAAGAAACGTATCGAACGCGTAACTGGTCAATGTGACGTCGCCAGATTCGACCTCGGGGAAACACTTTCACATGAAACATTCGACTGCCAAAACATTTAATAATAGTGGCAGGAACCCAGCGACCATCCTTGCTGTGTCTCGGGCCCATGTATAATGCACAATATGGATCTCCAGTTTTAAAAGAAATAGTATCTTCGGATTTTCGTGTCGGCTTTACTTGATTACGTTGCATAACGTGTGTTGGTATCAATTTTTGCTCGGATTTGTCTGCCGTTATTGAGTTCTCTTGGTGAAAATCCACTAGCGTTGGGAGTACGCCTGTACTGCAGTAGAAACTCCAGCAATGCTTCTTTAGGGGGTTTGGAAGACTTCTTCATTGCCTTCTTAAACGTTTGGGCCAATCTTTCCGCAGCGCCATTGGTTGCATGAAAATACGCTGCTCCTGTCAAATGTGCGATGCCCCTGTGCTTGCAAAATTCTTGAAAGTCAGCAGACATAAATGCTTGTGGATTATCCGACACAAAAGTGTGTGGGTAGCCGAAATGAACGAAATCTCTTTCCAGCAATTCCATAGTTGTTCTTGATGACATAGATTGCGTTTGATGTACGCAAGGGTACTTTGAATATGCATCGATCATCAGAAGCCAGTTACTTCCCAGAAAGTTAACTGCGTGATCCATATGTAATCGACTCCACGGCTTTTCTGGCATCATCCATGGATGAACTGCTGCCTTTGACGGAGCGTTTTGGTGTTCGGCACAAGTTTGGCACTTGTGACAAAGAACTGTAATGTCATCATCGATATTCGGCCAGTAAACTGCGGTCCTCGCCAGCTGCTTCATTCGTTGGATCCCAAAATGTCCAGTATGTAAGATCTGCTGAACAGTAGAACGAAGTGATTCCGGTATGACTAACCGCGAACCATATAGTAGACATCCGTAACTTGTACTCAACGAATCCGCTACTCTGCGAAACTTGGCAACTGGGTCACTGTTTGCCAAAGAAGATGGCCAACCCTCTCTTGTAAAGCGCATGGATAAGACTGTATCTTTTCCACTTTCCTTTCGGAGTGATGCCAAATCGGTGGGATGCACTTGTAAACTCAGACTGATGCACAAACTGTGTCAGTGTCCTGTGCACTTTCCTCTCTGTCAAAGTGCATCGGCATTCTGATGTTCCGATGTCTTCCTGTATTCAATCTCGTATTGAATTGACTCACAAAAAGTGCCCACGGTTAGCTGCTAAAGCAGGTGTCGCTTTAGTGGGACCAAACAAAGCTATCAGTGGTTTATGGTCGGTCACCAAAACAAATTTCCTTCCAAAAAGATACTGGTAAAACTTCTTCAGCGCGAAGATTATTGCAAGAGCCTCTTTCTGAATTTGGCTGTAGTTGCGCTGGCTTTTGGTCAATGATTTTGACACGTTTGCAATTGGCCTCTCGCTTCCATATTGATAGCGGTGAAACAGAACTGCTCGAATTCCAACGTATGCTGCATCGCAGGAAATTCCAACAGGTAATGAAGGGTCGAAATGAGTCAAAACTGTGTCCGCTGACAACCATTCCTTTAATTTGCAAAATGCAGCATCCTCGTTCCTGCCCCATTTCCACGCAACACTTGACCTGGTAAGTCGATACAAAGGTTCCTCAACATTTGCGAATTTCGATGGCAGGAACTTGCTATTTCACTTGTGGTAAAGTATTCCACTTGTGGTAATGCAAATTTGCATTTATCTATACGACAGCGTAAACCCTTGTCGTTGAGCCTTTGAAGAAGTTGTGAATATGTTCTTCGGCTGTTGATCCGCTGACCAAAACATCATCCAGATAGACGGTTACACCTTGCAAATCTTTTGTAAGGTCGTCCATTATCGATTGGAAGTAGCCTGGAGCGGAGGTTATACCAAATGGCAAAACGTTTTGCAATAGAACACCTCTGTGTGTACTGATTGCCAGTCTCTTGCGACTCCGAGTAGTCTCCGCAAACTCGTATCTTGGCTTTGGTATGTCCTGGAAGCGGTGACTTTCGTATTGGAACTACTGGCGTTCCCCACTGGTTAAATTTCTTGTAAAGCTTCTTGTAAATGAGTGTCCGGGCGG
The DNA here is from genome assembly GCF_947561715.1 of Ascidia mentula. Taxonomy (NCBI): domain Eukaryota; kingdom Metazoa; phylum Chordata; class Ascidiacea; order Phlebobranchia; family Ascidiidae; genus Ascidia; species Ascidia mentula. Next base: position 13,821,319 of record NC_138568.1, on the reverse strand, counting down.
CTATCGTCAGATAATGCGTGCAAATGCTCGTCAGGACTGTGAAGTAGCTTGTCCAACGAAATGTGCAGGGATTGGATAGCGCATCGTCCAAGCAAATTTAAATGCGGAATTTGGGAGACGAAAAGTTCCACCTTGCTCATGTTTGGTCCATGTTGAACTTTTGCCTCAAACGCCCCCACAATCGGAACAACATGTTCTGTCGCGGAAGCAAAACGCCGATTTGACTTCTTCAAAAACGGTTAGTCAACTTTTCTCCATGTGTCACGAGGGAAAATCACACGTGCCTGCGTCTTGGCGAATGCGTGCAGCCAATTCTTGTACCGTTTCCCCTGGCTTGCGTTGCATGTTGCTCCAAAACTTGAAACGTTCCCGAATAACAAATCGCTTTGGATCGAACTGTTCCTTCATAAAGGCTTCGATGTCTTTAATGGAAAGATCGTTGACGGTATTTACAGGAGAGCTTTGTCCAGCCAGATTGGATAAAAGCTTGTACGTTGTGGTAGTTTGGTTGGTAAAAAAAACCTGAGCCACCCACGTTTCTGGTACAGCATGTGCCCGTATAAACGTAGTAAACCTGGACCAGTAGTCGTCCCACAACTCCGATGTTGCGTCCGATAGGAAAGTAATTGCATTTTTAAAGTAACTCGCACACAAATAATAATCACGCTGACAGGACTGCGGCACATTCCACGCATCACGCTGCAAGCGTATTGTTGCCGCCGTATGTAATGGGGCGTGACCTCAACAGTTTCCATTACTACATTCGCCACTACCACAGAGATGGGCGAACCCATCGCCGTACCAAACACCTGTTGGTAAAACACACCACGAAAGCTGCCACACTCGGTCAGAGTCCTAGAGATAGAGGAGGATCACCACATTCACAAGAACAGCCATTGCGTGAATGACAAGGAGCAATGTGTGTACTTTCCAGCAGTTTACAACAACTTGTTGTAAGTGTTACGCCCCGCTACACACCTGGTCACGTGACGACACAAGCGGTGCCAATGTTATCTTTTCCTTTTTCCTTGTGTTTCTTACGTTTGTTTTTGCGTTTTTAGTGTTTATGCGCCAGATGCAATATGTTGAAATAACCCTGAGGAAGTCTCGCCGGATGGCAGACGAAACGTCGGTTTCGAATAAATAACTTCAGAACGATTTTGATTAATTAGTATGCCTGGCAGCAGAAATAGCGGTAGAAACCGGATATTGAGAAATTGTTGTCATTGCACCAACCTCACCCATTGCATTAATTTACAAGCAACAAATAAAATCGTTGTGTTTTTTGTCTGTTCTGTTAAATGACCAAGGTGTTTGGGGGGCGGTACAGAAAAAAAGTTTGAGAAACACTGTTCTAAATGATAAAAGGGGTCTATGTGTAGTTATCCATAGTAACACAGGCGTACAAGGTAAAAAATAAATTGAATTTTCACTTGAGACCAGTCTTTTTTAATTACAAACATCAGTGTTGGATAAAAATGTGGTAAATATAAATCTGACAAAGACGGCAAAATTGTAGTACATCCGTGGGTGAATATAACACGATCAAGAAAAAAAACCTTTAGCGGTTTGAACAGGTCACTGGACATTACGAAAATTAGTGCAATAAAAACATTTTTCAATATGGATGCTATTTCCTGAGAGCTGTTTTATCACACCACCGGCCATTTGACTTTTGAAAGTGTGCACGTCTGGTCTGCAATATTCCCATTCAGGCTGGTGCAATTAGCGGTTCATTCACCTCCCGTGCCACAGCTCTTCTTAAGCGTACATGGAGACCGATCGCCATAGCTTTCTCTTGCTCCATTGTCAACGAGTACTGTCAACACTATGTTAAAGAACTGGTAGCGTGACAACAACAAAACACAAAATTTGAACTAGCTACACAAGATTGTACATTGTCGTCGCGTTGTACCTGCACCTAATAAAAGCCTTGGAGTGTGTACTACATCTCCACTGTAATTGTAGTTCAAACTTGCCGTGCACACCATCAACAACTTATTGGTACAACTTGGAACCAACACATTCCAGCAAAAGAGGGGATCGCCGTGGGCGACGATCATTCTGTTTCCATTGCCCTTCACCATTTTGGCAAGATGTTTTGCGATGGGAATGGAATAGTGTTGGTCACGACAGCACCATTTTGGCAAGATGTTTGGCGATGGGAATGGAATAGTGTTGGTCACGACAGATTGACCTGTTGTGATAACGTAATAAAATAACTTTGCAAAAGACTACACAGTTACTCTGAACAGCCTTCAGTAAAAAAACTTCTGATATGGATCAGATAAGAACCAATTCAACTAGGCGAAACACTATAAATTCTACACTGAATTTCCTGACCATACATTTAATCCAAACCATTTCATATTTTTATGTACAGTGAATGATAAAAAATGGCATCAGTTGTAATAGCATGTATATCGCACATGTTAGCAAAAGTTTAGCTTCTACAGAAAGTAAAAAATGTAGAATAGGAGAGAAGGTGTTTATTGTGGTTCAACATGTGAAATGTCCACTACAAAACTGTGTACTGGTAATGAACTTCCAAAATGCGCATTTGTTGTTGCCCCAAGCCGGAAAACTGGAGGACATGGATTCGCCAAAGAGAAAGCAAACTGATACACTAATAAACCTTCTCGGCGATAGGGCCTCTTTCGGTTTATGTGCTGACGAAGTTAAAACTTACGACATTGTAAAAAGAAAGTTTGATAAATACTTCGATGTTCGTAACTGACTTCAAAAGTTGAAATATTGGGATCTACCCAAAACTCTACAGATGCAGGCCTAGCGATCACTGTAACTTAATAATACTAAAAAAATGTAGCACTGCTAAAGCACTACGCAACCCAGCACGAGTCCACTTTTGTCAATCGACCGCACATTGCGGATTGTTTTTATATCATTTTTGTGGAACAACCACATTTTCGGGATTTAGACATGTGCGAGGCAAAGTGGCTTCACCTTACAGGTGCCACCATTAACATACAGAAAATTATATTGCCTAGGGTGCGTTAATGCTTTTTAAGATCTTTTTTAATGGCTCTATGTTTTTCGTGTGTGCTTTTGAGGTTATTTTACGCCGTTCGTCTTATCGGCGCTTTCCTTATCTCCACCCGCGTCTGATGCTGTTTCTCCACCGTGTTCTTACCTTTTCATGCAAGGGTGGTAACTCAAGTGTTTTGCCTTGGCACATATAGCATTGCAAGTGGTCGAAATTGTGGTTTTTCATTACTAGCCCTTTCTTTACAGACGTTTTAAAAATCATTTATTATGTTCACTACAGGAACTGAAGATGCCCATGGGGCGAAATATATATTCCTGATTATAAGCCAGGCTGATCCTGTAATAAAAAGCTACTGCTGCAAAACGGGGAGTACCGACAAGACCGCCCTGCGCCACCATTACCTTGCGCACAAACCTCGTCAGGTCAACACCAGCCCATTGACAGCTGTTTTGCAGTGACATTTGTTGAACAACCGATGGTTAACAGGCTGGATGTTTGCGAAGCCAAATGGTTAAACCTTACGCAGGCCTTAATAAACATCCAAAAGATGATCATTCCCAGAATTTGGTGAATAACATCTCGTTGACGATTTTTTGATGTGTCTCACGGTTGCAACGTATTTCTGTTCATTGGTTTATAATTTATATCACTGCCCTTTCCACGTTCTCATGTGTTGTGTTTACGGCGTACGTTCGTGCTGCAGGTGTTGTTGCGTTGCGTGTCACGTCAATCGGCTAGTCTTATCTTTGCGCCACAGAAGTCTAAACGCCTTTTATTGCAGTGTAGTGCATAGTGAAGGCAGCAGTACAGGATTTCTTGCTTTTTACTTTGGCAGTTTTATTTTATTTCATTCTTGGATTTGTTTTACCGTATAGCTTTCTGTGTTTACTTGAGGATTAGACATCACGTGGGAACCAGCAAGCGAGGACATGATCCAACGAACAGAACGAATCATGCGTTCCCTAACGCCTCCAATGTGGCTGGCAGCATGACGGTTGAATGACCACGACGTCTGTTTCTGAAGCAGAAATTCAGAGATTTGAACTTGGCAACGACTCTTAGAATTTTCTCGGCACCAACAAAATTTGTGCCATTGTCGCTGAAGATAGACTGTGGACAACCTCCAGATGAACGGCACGGATTGTAAAGCAGTTGAATATGCAACCGTAACGTTTTACATCGCTGCGACCCTGCTAAACCAGAATAGGACCTAAATAGTTAATTCCGACATTGGAGAACGGAGGGTCAGCGATTCCCAAGCGAGCCGATGGCAGATCGGCGGGGTCAACAAGACAGATATTTTCCAAGCACGCGCCGTACAGCAACACCGATAGCAGACGAGAAAAGAAGATAGCACGAAGGAACTAGCAAACGCAAGATGTTTTGCATACGTGTCCCATGAACGGCGACAAGGACCGTAATAAGAAGATGTGTAAAGTTCCTGTCGACTCTACCAACCTATGTACAGCGGAAGCCTTTTTCCAACCTATGTACAGCGGAAGCCTTTTTCAAGTCTTGAGAATAGGCCATGGCCCAGGTTCAGCAACCACCAACAAGACGCCATACAACAGTGGCTTCATCCTCATCGGGATCTCCGGTGCGGGCACATCCGAATACACCCCTACGCCTTCGACCGAAGAGGTGAGGTCGAGACAGAGAGGAAGCATATCTTGGTCTTCTGTATATTCAAAATTATACACAGAAGACCAAGAAAGAAACCTGCCCATACTCCTTGGTCGACAACAACAAATACCAAGATACAAAATTTTAGTTTCTTTATTCAGTTAAAAAATCCTTAGTCAAATTAAAATCATTATCTTCTGAAAAGGATACTCGTACCTTTAAAATTTAATCTCCTAATTCTTGAGTTACAAAACCCCTCGAACATTTTTCTCCTCCAAAATTCCTGATTCATTCTTAGAAAATTTATCTGCCCCTTCTTCAGTTTCAGAAATTAAAAAATCAGTTTTTCTTTTTCCTTACGGTAAAACCCAACTGTTCTGGGACATGATCGGGGCCGACCCCACATCACCTCTTAATTTATCTTTTCTTAATGCTTATACCCCTCCAAATTTCACATCAGGCCATATTACTCTTATTTTCAAAAAATCTGACCCTTTGTTATCAAATTATCGCCCCATATCCGTCCTTAATTTAGATTATAAAATTCTCACAAAATCAAACAGTTCATTTCCCCTAATCAGTTTCCCAACCTGGATTAACCTCTTCGCAAGCGACCTACATTATTAAACAAAAAATTGTAATTCGGACTCCTTTATTAAAGCTTTCGATTCTATTTCTTTTGACTTGCTTTAAAACTAAAGCGCTTTCCCCACAAGCCCTCCTCAACGGGTTTCCTGATCAGGAGAGTCGACACGCTTCTTCCTGCCCTTCAAAACCACCTCTCAATTAGGTCTATTCCCGCACCATGCCGCAACGTTCCCAAAGCGGTCGCCTACGCGGACGATGTTACCCTAGCGGTGACCGGCCGTGACTCCCTTTTACTTGCCCTCGACCTCGTCACTCTGTTTGCTAAAATCTCCGGCTTAACCGTGAATCCTATCAAAACCCAAGCGATCGCCACAACACCTTCTCCTTTCGATAAATATATTTTGGACCTTAACTTTTAAGTTTGCCCCCACTGAATCCGAGTTACTTTCTGCTCAGTTAAAACCTCTTTATTTATGCAGAAAATGATAAATAATCCTAAGTCGTCTGTCTGTTTCAAGTTTTTACGACATATATATTTCGCCTGTCTGTGCAGGCATCATCAGTATCGCTAAAAAACAACACAACAACGGAGTAAACCAACAGTAATGCAAATGTAAAAATACCTTACAAACTGACCATCAGATTTCACGATAAGGTAAGGTGCGACTGAACTGTCGGATTTGGCTTGTTTGTGGGGACGCTCGATAAAACATAAAATAAAAGAAAAAAGGGAGAACGCAATAAAGACTACACAGGCGATTCATAGAAATCAAACTCTCTTTATAACAAATCCCGAAACAAACCCTTTTCGGTTGACAGATTGGTCCTTGGTTCACTATCCTTCTTTACCCAATTATTGAAAAACTTTTGAAGAGTTATGTCAGTTCTTAGAGCACTTATGCCACAAAACCCCTATTATTTCAATAACCCGACTTGTTTACATTTTCCCCAACTCAACACCACCCTTATCCATACAATACGGAAAACCTGAAATAAAATTGAAAAAATCCCATTTTTGCCAAGAAAACTCACCCAAATCACTCAACTTTAAACATCGGTTACTGCGGACAAGGCCAGACCCCCCTCGAGGTGGTACTTGCCAAAGTCATAGATTTTGGACCCCACAAAGTGTACCCCTTTCTTCCCCTCTTTATTATAACCGCAATCCTCTCCTTTTGTACTTGTTCACTTCCATTTAGCGTAATACTCCCACTTTTATTTCTTGTACGCTAATTTCCGTTTGTTAATTTGTTTTTCGTTGGGCACCTTTTAAGTGACCGAATAAATATATATAAAAAAGGGCCCGATGAAGAAGTTGATACCCAGGCCGCGGAGTTATGCGGAAATGGCATCTTTGAGTGCCACCCCAGCGACAGAATGCGATAGGAACATTGATCCGTTGGTGATTAATCGCAGCGGAGAGGTCGAGTGCCGCTTCAACCCCGGCTTCAGAAGAGACCTCATATATGAGTTGCTGAAAGACATTAGGTTTAACCTTGGTCTGATGAAGGGTATCATTTAACTACCCAACGGCAAAGTACGTTTTTTTACAACGTCAGAACAAGCGGCGATAAAATTGGTCAAAGACCTCAGAGACACCGATAAGCCCATCTACGCTACCACGTGGTCTGAAGACGTCGAAAGAGTCATCTTGTCGTATGTTCCACCCCTAATGTCGCAACGATCGTTTATCAACTACCTTAGCACATATGCGCCAGGAACTGGCATGCAGATAATCAGTGGTGGCAAGCGTGTGTTCTACGTTAAGGGTTTTCCGTCCTTCAGCAACACCCTATCCCAAGAGACATCCGACATTACCCAAACGAATCTCCTAACAGCAAGTAATGCCATGCAGATGATCACGAAAATGAGGATTGTCCGAAACTTGCAAAGAAAATTCAACAACCGGAAGATACACCAAGAACAACATCCTAACCAACAACAATCCTAACCCCATCACGAGCAGCAGCCGCTCATCAATCAATAACATCACGAGCAGGAAGAGGAGCTGCCACAACAACAGGAGCAGCAACAGTTGCTCATAGAACAACACCCCGAAGAGCAGGAGAAAGCAGAAGACGATACCACCAACGGTTTTAAATATATTATCGATTTAAACTTTTTCGTGCGTTGCCCTTACGGGCCACCGTATGTTATTAGCTGGCGAATTGATGTCACCAGTGTAATAGGAAAACTCGATGGAAAGCCGAATCTTTTTTGCACCAGCTACGAAAAGTACAAGATATCGGCGTACTGCCCAGACGAAACGAGAGTGGTGCTAAAATTGTAGCCACCTGACGTTGCCAAGGACAACCTAGTATTGTACTTTAGCTCGATGCAAGCCCCTGTATATCGGGCTTACTCGCCGAGGGACCCCTAAAACAAACATTCGGGGAAATGGGTCCTCCATATGAAGATGTCCACACTTGTGCAAAATGGTCCACCTGGGACCCTTATTCGCCCTTGCAGAGTACCCGGGGCCACCCAGACTCTGCGGGTTTTGTAAGAAACGAGGGCATAGAAAAGCAAAAAGTTCATGGAGGCCAAGAAGGCTCAAAGCGGCAAGACTCCAGAAGCTCCAAGCCAGGGCGCCACAACCATATTGCCCAGCAAGACTCTAGAAGCGCTCAGCCATGGCGCCACAACCACATTGCCCAGCAAGACTCTAGAAGCGCTCAGACAAGGGTGCAACTCCACCGAGCATGAAACACACGACTTCTTGTAAAGCGAGTTACAGCAAAGAAGGTTAAAACCGAATATGACTGTGTGGATACGCCAAGGATGTGGTCTGAGCATTTTATTGTACATCACCCTTAACACAAATAATTAAGAAATGTAAAAATATACGTGGATTTAAATATTGTAAATATAATACTAAAATGCAACAAAATACTCTGGATACATTATTTCATCAACAAAACAAGACGCTGCGACCCTGCTAGGACCTAAATAGTCAATTCCGACATTGGAGAACGGAGGGTCAGCGATTCCCAAGCGAGCCGACGGCAGAATTTTTCCCTATATTTCGGTACGCTTTAATAAACATGTACAAGTGTCAGTCAAAATATCACAGCAAAGAAGGACCATGAACAGTTTTTTCACATCTGTTATTAGCAAGACAAGTCAGGAGCCTGTATAAGTTTAGAAGGCGTCGTCTAAAGATGCAGGTAACGGCAGGGGAGGCATTGCAACACCATCGTTAGCCAATGTCGACGTTCCCTGTGCACCTAGCACTCACGACACATAACAACGCCTCAAGTTCGAGTGACGCTATCACAAATAGGCCGGCCAAAAAAGGGAGGCGTTATCAAGCTTCCTTAAAAACTCTTCGTATACAAAGAAATCGACGGCTTTGCTCACTGTCGTATTTGCAAATGGGCCGTTGTTCAAAACCAGATTTGTTCATCTTCAAAAAATGCGCTGACTACAGGACAGCAAAAAGTATGGATAAATGGGTTTGACAATGAAGAAAGTCTTGTCCATACGGAGTGTGTGGGAGCTCATTTAATTAACCATGAACGAAAAAAACAGCGAAAAATTTATCGAGTCGATATTCGACGTCGTGCTTCATTTAGGGCGCCAGGGATTAGCAATAATAGGTCACGAAGATGAAGACTCAAACATGATTCAAGTTCTCCACTTGCTAAACGAGTTGAAGATAAGCATGTGGAGCCAATAATATGAATTTGTGTAAAAGCTGGAGACCTTTTAGGTCGAAACAGTGGCCATCTGTCTGCAGCTTATACACGAGTTGAAGATACTTTAAATGGATAGGGCATAATACTCAGAGCAAAATGTTGGAATTGCTCTCCACGCATATTTTGCGTGGACGAGACCGCAGATGTTTCCTGAAAAGAGCAAGTTTCTCTGTGCATTCGGTATGTAGCTAAATATTTTACCACTCACGAGTGCTGTCTGAGATTGATTGAAACAGTTCGTACAAATGCCGCCATTCTTCTTTTAATTTAAAGTTCTGTTGTTGTTGCGTCTTCTAAGTGGCCGACCAACGATGGAGCTGCAAATTTGAGTGGGCGATTCAATGGTCTCAAAGCTTGGTTCAAATCACGTTACCGAAAGGGCCGTGTTGTAGTTAGTTTTAGCTTTATTTCTTTTTGAATAAGCATTTTTATTTTAGTAAGGTTCTAGCCTAGACATTTGAATAAGGCTGCTTATTACCTGATATTGCATGGAAATGTCAAGACATACTCCAAAAAAGTTGACTGGTCCCACTCTCACGACAAAAATGGATACATTATTTGATCAACAAAACAAGACCCAGGTTTCAGAAAAATTCAATTCAGTGCTAACGGAACTTCAATTAATTTGGGAAAGCCAAAACTTTCTTTCAAAAAAATTTGATTACAATAAAGAACTTAAAGAAGACATTAAACACTTGAAAACTTGCACGGACAATTCAATGAACTTGAGCAACATGGTCAAAGAGATTGTCTCGAAATTTAAGGCGTTCCCTACAATAAGGAAGAGTGCACTGATGAGATTGTCGTCACTGTAGCAAAATACTGGTATAAACATCACTAAAAATGACATTAGCATTTCACACCGTTTGCCATCACACCAAAGCAACACTCAACAACCGCCCACAATTATTGCAAATTTTTTGTCAAGAAAAACACGAGATGATCTGTACCAGAATAGAGCAAAGCTACTAAAATATACATCAACGAAAGTCTAACAAAAATAAACAGGAAATGCTTTAATACTTGCCTTACGTTCAAAAGAAATCACGGATACACATTTATCTAGACAAAAAAATGGATCAACGCTGTTGAAAAAGGATGAAGGAACTTCAGCCATTTGGATAAAAAATGAAGATGATCTCAGGAAATTGAAGGCCAAAAAGTTTTTGTTGTGGCACATTTCAATTTAAGGAGCCTACCACACAAATTAGCTACACTTGCAACATTCACCAACATGTGCAAGGAATTATACCACATATTGGCATTTCTGAAACATTTATTTTATATTCTCGGTGATTTCAACATAGACCTTTTAAAAGTTACTCCTCAAATACAAGAATACACATTAATGTTACGTCTTAACAGCGCAATAATAATTGACAAAGCATCTCACACTGATCCTGTATAGATCACATTTACACTAACAATTCCACAAATGCTATCACATCCGGTGTTGTTACATTTGATATATCAGACCACTTGCCAATGTTTGCTATTACACACAACCTACAGTTTCACCACACCCCAAACTAATACGAAATTACTCAAACTTTGAAGCAGACAAATTTTTGCTCACCATCAAAAATAAGCACCATTTGGAATCAAGCTGATGTAAGCCAGAAAATGATAACTTTTATCCGAATTTTTCAAAGTGCTGTAAAAGAGCAGGCCCCATACACAACCTTATCAAGCAGGCGCAATGAAAATCCTTGGCCTACCAAAGGTATCCTAAAATCAATAAAACATAAAAATAAACTTTACAGAAAATACATCCAACAGAAAATCAATGCAATGAACTACAAACATATTCAAGCAAGCTAAAATCAACCATACGAGCAGCAAAGAGAAATTACCACAAAGGCATGTTGGAACACAACAAATCAAATCCAACACAAACATGGAAACTTATCAATAAAATAACTACAAACAACACACCAGAGGGATGTTAGTTGACAAAAAAAAATCGCCAGTTAACAAAAGTTTAAACGGACGTCACTCGGCCGCCTTACGAGGTAGCGACTTACTTTTTTCACACAAAGATAGATCACAGGCTGAACTTTCCAACGAAAGAAAAATCAAAAAAAAAATTGCATTAATATTCGAATATGAATATGATATGTTTGCTATGCCATAACTATAAGTAAACATCGATTTCCGTTGACATCCTTGAGGGTAGATATTCTTTGGCGTCCATACTATCTAAAAATATCAAACTTTTTCGCGAGGCAAAACGGAAAGCTTCTCAAATTTGAAGAATATCAACCATAACCCCCTATACTTTTCCACGTTTTGCGCCCGCCGCGAAAGGTAACAAAAAAATTCCCAGTTAACAAAACTTTGGCCGCGTGTAACTCTGCCATCTTATAAACCAGCGACTTACTTTTTTCACACAAAGATAGATCACAGGCTGAACTTTCCAACAAAAGAAAAATCAAAAAAAAATTTGCATTAATATTCGAATATGATATGTTTGCTATGCGTCTTTTGAATTATAAAGCAAAGTCATGTGGAACAAAATTTCTTCAATTTCCTTCATACCCTCTGCGGCTACCAACAAACCAACGATAAACATCGATTCGGCGCGACGCTTTTTTACTAATCCGCATAATTGCTTCAAATTTTTCATTATATGACTGTTACATAAATGTAGGAACGGCTTCTGATTTAACTGCCTGTCACTTGCTTCTCCCGATACGACCGCGTAACACCGTTCTATATAAGCGTGGAAGTCCTCGACCATATACTCGACTAAAATTGAACGAATAAGCGCCATTGAACTATCGCACATTATAAGTTTTACGTTCGTTTTACCGATGTATTTATTTTCGTCGCTTTTATAGAGTTTTAAAAATTGCGAAATTGATGCGATATTATGGCGGTTTGTGACGTACGTTGCCACAGCTAACGGCGCTTCTCCTTTGTTGGGGTTTCTAACAACTATTTCGTAAACGTAAAAATGCGCATCGTTACCTCGGTTTCACGCTGCCGGTTGCGTCTATGTACATTATATCACGTTTAGTGCGTTCGTGGAAAATCTCCAACGTCTCTTGCGACCACAGCATGATACTGGGAGTCGAAGTGACATGCTGCAACGTTCCGCCCAACTTTCCTTTCACCGCAACGCCGTCGACCTTTTGTTCATTCTGCATAATCGCAAGCGCTTCTAATTCCTGTTTGGACGGGACGCCTATCCTGATCGCAGCGTTTCGAGCCTTTTTTAACACCTCCTTGGATGGCGCGTCATCCCTATTTCCTGATTCTAAGACGCCAGGTTCAATTTTTTCGAGCATACCAATGTACGTTAAGCGGGGGCAATTATTCGTTACAAGTTGTTTAACTTTTTCCAATCTTAAACCTTTTAAATGGGTGGATTTTGTTGTTCCTGTTGGACGAACAGGAATTGATGAATAGTTTACTGTAAGTAGTTTTTATCCAAACAAACCAAGTCGATAGATGCCACGCAGTGACAAGTCCCAAATGTGCACCGAAATTTGCTGTGAAAAAAGCGGCCCGTTTTTTGCTTGACATACCATCTTTGCTCCTTTGCCGCGAAAGAACAGTACGGATTACTGTCCTTCAATGCGCGTCGAATGATTTCCGGCCATTCCTTTCCTGTACAATATCTACCTTTAATACCTTTACTAATATGATCGAACTCGTCCGTAGTTAAAGTAAAACTTGCACTTTGTGCGAAAGTGCTTGGAGACCAATGCGCTTCGCGTTTTAAACTAGAAAACTCATCAACATCGCATCCGTCGCTATCATCGCGCACATCAGTCAAACCTGTTACCTGTTCCCCCTCAGATTCCACCGGTTCCGAACATTCGCGATTCGCAAAACAAACATCAGCATTATCCACGTTATCTTCACCTCTTTCACCCTCGTCGCTTACACAGGGGGGATTTATGTCGACAAGACTACGCTCAACATTAGATTGATGTTTAAATATTTCGTCAGATATTACTTCGCCTTTAATATTGTTTTCGGTTTTACCATCAACATTACAGTCGCCGAACAAATCGCGACAATATTTTATTTGTTTCCGCTAATGCCACCATTCATAGGGTTGTCACCTTTCATTGCGAGAACATCATTGGTGCCAAACCCTATGACCACAACTTCGACGCCTTCCAAGATGGGAGATGAAGAAAGTTCCTGTATTGCATGCCAGATGGTACCACCAGGCATGCTTAAAGCTGCAAAATCAAAAGAATTAGATGGTTTCACCTCATAAGGCGAAACGTATTTCCGAGCATTGCTGTCGGAAATATACAGCAACCGTTTCCGGCTGCTTTTGACGGGAACCCGCCACATTGTCTGCTTCCCAGATATCCCAAGGCCGTACTTCTCCACTCTTGATGGCTGCAAAAAAAGTAAACGATGTTAAATTTATACACATTAACAATAAACAATGCTCGAAAAAGAGTTCTTGCCTTTGGCTGGGTACAAACATTCAACCAGTTTTGAATAATCGACTTCTCCATAGCTTGTTTCGTAACAATGTATGTCGTAGCTTCGCCGTTTGCAATTCGTTTCTCAATGAGAATGAATGACTTTCTGTTTGTGTTTGCTTATATTGAAGAATCCATAATTACCCAATTTGTGCCGATCAGAAAACACGCCGCCCGATCTTGAGCCTCGTAGCCCCCGATCTCTCTGCCCGCCGCGCGGCCTTGAGCCTGGCTGATTCCGATCACTCGGCTCGCCGACTTATCAGATACCCCCCGCCTAATAGGGTCCAGCGTAAAAATAATGTTGCGAAAACAACTGATAAGTAACATTCCTTTGTGGCAAACAACTCTAAAACGTAAAACCTCATCAAAATAATATTATTTTCTGTAAAAAATAATGAATTAGTTGTATGAATAATGTCTATAGCGTTCAAGGGCACAAGGGGGTTATGGTTGATATTCTTCAAATTTGAGAAGCTTTCCGTTTTTCCTCGCGAAAAAGTTTGATATTTTTAGATAGTATGGACGCCAAAGAATATCTACCCTCAAGGATGTCAACGGAAATCGATGTTTACTTATAGTTATGGCATAGCAAACATATCATATTCATATTCGAATATTAATGCAAATTTTTTTTTGATTTTTCTTTTGTTGGAAAGTTCAGCCTGTGATCTATCTTTGTGTGAAAAAAGTAAGTCGCTGGCTTATAAGATGGCAGAGTTACACGCGGCCAAAATTTTGTTAACTGGGAATTTTTTTGTTACCTTTCGCGGCGGGCGCAAAACGTGGAAAAGTATAGGGGGTTATGGTTAATATTCTTCAAATTTGAGAAGCTTTCCGTTTTTCCTCGCGAAAAAGTTTGATATTTTTAGATAGTATGGACGCCAAAGAATATCTACCCTCAAGGATGTCAACGGAAATCGATGTTTACTTATAGTTATGGCATAGCAAACATATCATATTCATATTCGAATATTAATGCAAATTTTTTTTTGATTTTTCTTTTGTTGGAAAGTTCAGCCTGTGATCTATCTTTGTGTGAAAAGAGTAAGTCGCTGGCTTATAAGATGGCAGAGTTACACGCGGCCAAAATTTTGTTAACTGGGAATTTTTTTGTTACCTTTCGCGGCGGGCGCAAAACGTGGAAAAGTATAGGGGGTTATGGTTAATATTCTTCAAATTTGAGAAGCTTTCCGTTTTTCCTCGCGAAAAAGTTTGATATTTTTAGATAGTATGGACGCCAAAGAATATCTACCCTCAAGGATGTCAACGGAAATCGATGTTTACTTATAGTTATGGCATAGCAAACATATCATATTCGAATATTAATGCAAATTTTTTTTTGATTTTTCTTTTGTTGGGAAGTTCAGCCTGTGATCTATCTTTGTGTGAAAAAAGTAAGTCGCTACCTCGTAAGGCGGCCGAGTCACGTCCGTTTAAACTTTTGGTAACTGGCGATTTTTTTTTGTCAACTAACATCCCTCTGGTAAACAACACCAAAGGGAAAACGTACATATCACAAATTACTACAACAAATGACCCATTGATCATAGCAAATACGTTCAATACTTTTTTCACCAGCATTGGGAAAGATATGGCACTTCTTGTCCCCCTAACATCTAAATCACCAGCAGAATACCTCACAAATAGCCCGTCATCATTATTCGTTTTTTACATTATAGAAATAAAATAAATCACCTGGTCCCTATGGCATGCCCAATAAACAAGTAAAACTAGCAGCACCAGTCATCTCTCACATTCTTTGCAAGTTGTTCAATTGCTGCATTCAAACAGCAAGTTACCCAAGTTGCTTTAAACTGTCGCAAATATCACCTTTGTTCAGGGAAGGGGACCAAAAAATGTCAATAACTATAGACCGATATTGCTAATACCAGTTTTTGCCAAAATTGTTTAAATAATAAAACACAAAAAAATAACCGAGCACTTAACAAAATTTGACCTACTGACCAAATTACAAAAAGGATTCAGGCCTGGCCATTCCACAGATTTGACAGTAGCACAAATTTATGAGCATATAGCCAATTTCACAGATCACAAAGAAAAAACATGTGCAATTTTCCTGGATTTATCAAAGGCATTTGATACCGTCAACCACGAAACACCTGCAAATTGTCTGTGACGTAGAATGCGGCGTGCCCCAGGGATCTCCTTTAGGACCACTTCTGTTTCTCATTTATGTAAATAATTTGCCTTGCGCCTCCTCATTCTGCACAAGATTATACGCAGATGACACATGTCTCATCATGTCGTGCAAAAATGTAAGGGATTTAGAAAAGGCTGCAAATATCGAACTCGATAAGGTTAATACATGGTTCAATTCCAACAAACTAACAGTTACCTGCAAAAAAAAACACATTTCTGCTCTTCGCAAACAGCAAAAAGACAAACAAGTTTGCCTTTACCCTCAAGATTAATGACACCAAACTCGAGCAAGTCAAGACCACAAAGTACCTTGGTAATGGCCAAGCGTAAATTGGCCATGAAACGAAGTAATAGTAATTGGGGAGCCACCGAGAGTTCGGTTTGCCGAACTTATTCGGCCGAAACTAAGGTTTTCGCAATTATTGGGTTTCGGCCGAATATATTCCTGCAAAGTTCGGCCGAAACCGAAACTTTTTTACTGCATGTAACGCAAAGTTTAGAAAAGGTTGTAAACATTGTTTAAACTGCACGAATGTGTTCGTTTCATTTGTTTACTTTCACAAAAATGATAAAAATTAACTTCAAGCAGTTGGTACAGAAGACAAGGTTAAAGCGCCAATAAAGGTTGTATGATAGGATTCGATCTAATCCAGTGTAGGTTTTGTTTAAACTTATTGCATTTAAAAGAGGTGGATACCAAAATTATTTTCGGTTTCGGTGCACCACTAATAGTAATCTCAATGTGCAGCAATGTAAGAAATGACAACAAAAAGGAATTATTAATAACAAAAAGCATTATTTGTTTTGCACATAAAAAGAATTGAGTTGGAAAATAGTTGCCTACTTAGGATTTCTCCAATGTAATACCCATATAGGTCCTTCAAATGTATCAGCATTAGAGTACAATAAAAATAGTTGAACAAAAAGTGAAGGGATTTGAACTTACCATGTAATTTAACAGTGGTAGTCTCAAAGGTTATGAATGCCTTTCAAAAACGATGTGGCACATTTTCAGCATATTTCCACAGAAAAACATCTTCCTTTTGCAAATACAGTACGAAACTTAATACTGTGATACTAAGATGTGTGCGACAACACCTGGTTTCCATAAGTCCAGTTACTGCTTGCAGTGAGAATACAGGACAATGTAGTTTGTGATGCAAGACGCGCAACAGTGAGGCTCAATTGTGACGTACATCTGGAATCGTTTTGTGGCATACAGGCTGTGTTCTGGTCAATTCCACCTAGCTGTGGGGTGGTTCTTTAGCACCTATCATGGTAAAATTTCTGTTCTGCTCAGCACCTATTGATCCCCTGCCCCGGAATTCCCAGCCCCAAATGAATGACAATGGATACTCTAAACACAACAAAATAAATAACAGTGGATAACGCAGTAATATTTCATGCAATGGCATGATTGGCAGGATCGCCCCACTGCGCAGGTCCTTGCTTGGCGATCACAGCTATCGTATCGCGATCATTAGGTTTGCAGGCTTGGCAGCCCAGGCATTGCAGCCTAGCTGAATCACCTTGGCCACAGTATACCCCGTGAAACCACTGAGCTCCTGTAGCTCAGTTGGTAGAGCGTTGGGCCTGGTTAGCCCAGGGTCGTGAGTTCAAACCTCACCGGGAGCTTGATTTTTCAAATCTTGCTCCGACTTGTCAGGAAAAAGTGGCTGATTCAGCTAGGCTGCAATGCCTGGGCTGCCAAGCCTGCAAACCTAATAACAGTGGATACTATCAAAAAAATTTAAATCTGAAATAAGGAATTCATTGGCATGACATCTTCTGGCTTGTTAATTTCGTGAATTTGGCTCGCAAACCTGTTGAACATATTCTTCGTTGGTGTAAATTTGTTGCCGCGGATTTCATTTTGACACATAAAGCTCGAATGTGCAAAAAGGCTTGTAGAAAAGGTTGCTGCATCATATTTTTTAACTTAGATTTTAACAAGTTCATTGTTGAAAACATCATTTCTGTAGATGCATTGCTGAAGGGGAGAGATATAAGTGTCAAAACAAACTCTTCTAGGTCCTGAAAACTATAATTTCCTGCTGCATCAGTGTAGCCCATTACTTCCACCCAAAACTTGCCTGTTTGCTCATCAGAAAAGTATGGCCACTTCATTAGGGTTCAAGGATGCATAGACTCCCATTGAACACAGGTACAAAAGAAACATCATTTAGTCTGTGTTTGCTTGTAACTAGGAGGACATAAAACTGAAAGAGATTCCAGCTGTTGGATATTGGTTTGAAGTCCCCAAGAGTTGTAACAAAAATTAACGACATAGAAAACTCCACCCCAAAATATATGGCTGTTACAGTAAGATAACGAGATGGATCATCAAAATCCGGTACTAAGGACGCTGATGTAAATGTGAAAGATTTCATGACCATAAAAGTTTTACAAGTGAACCTTTGTCTAGCTCTATTTAGTTTCAGCAAAATTGAACGTAAAAATAACAAGTGTAACTTATTTGTAGGATTTTGTTTATACCGTTCCACATTTTTACAAAACCCATCTCAGCTTGAATTACATGCATTTTTTTTTTGATTTGTATAATATAGCATACTTTGGTGAATGTAACAAGTTTTGAAGCTACATTTGCCAAATCTAGAGCATTTTGCACAATAATTCCTGATTCACTCTTGCTGAATACCTTTCCCCGAACCATTGAATTGCAATTGCCACCAATTCCACCCACACCTTTGCCATGTAAGGTGGCAAAATACTGTAGCCAACAACTGCTCTCCAACACACCTTGCAACAGCTCACCACTTTTATTCAACTGCGCCCTTAATTATCAGCGAGACACACACCGACATGCAAATCGCTACAATGCCCCCCTCCAACCAACATAATTTCGCCCTCGAAATGAAACGTGGTACACTTTACACACATAGTCACACTACAACACATATAGTCACGCAAATACGCAGGTAAATGTCGCACCCGTCCGCGGAGGGACGTTCCATCGCCCTCAAGGGGAGCAGTGTCTATGTCCGATGCTACAGTATTTTCATCGGAGTTGGAGTGCGATTCGTCTTCCTCGGGGTGTAGCCAGTTATTAGGCATGGTTTCCGCCCGAATCTCCTTAACTGGTCGGTGTGTACTACCTTTGGTGGATGATCCGAAGACTTCTGGATTTTGTACACACTTTTGGCCAACTTCCATATCACAAGGAATTGTCCTGTCCACTATCTTCCGAGTTTTTGCGGTGGATAGTAATACCACACAAACTGACCAACGTTAAATTCTTGTGGTAGAACTGATTTGTCATACGTCTTCTTCTGTCTTTAACTAGATCGTTTTAGTTCCCTTCTGGTCAACGCGTACGCGTTTCGTATTGCCTGGCGCATGTCTTCTACATACTGACACCGACATGCTGTAAGCCAACCTAAATTGTTCTTAATCTGTTTTTTGCCACTGATTACAAACTGTTATTGTATTTAGTAGTTTATGTTTTGCGCATTAGAGAACTCCCTGCATTCTCCTGTCCAACATTTACAGTTGGGCACTGTGAAGCATAGGTCCTCAACCCAGAATGAAAGTGTATATTTTACATTTAAGGCCTTTACGAAAGAAACTTGCAAATGTTTGAAACTAAGTGTTTCTGATTAACGTCAGTCGGTTTATTTTTAAAATACGAAAAATCGATTTCGCCTACAAAGAGATCATCAGTTTCTGCAAATAAAATGCAATAAAGCACTCGATGCTACCTGTACACAAAATAGGCAAGTAAATAAAATAAAATGGTGAACACTGTGGTCCAATGTTTGGTCTTAAAAAGAAATTTTCTACAATTTGCTTTCTTAGGGTTTCCAAACCCTGATCTTTTTTTGATTTTCTTCCTATTTCATTTTCAATGTCTAAGCCAACAGAATGTTCTAATTTTTCTATTACTGCTCTTTTTACGGGTTGAAGACGGCCACATACTTTAATAGCCTTTATAAATGTAAGTAGTCGGAATACTTGTTGATGAAGTACCCTTTTTTAAATTCTTTTTTTCTGCTGCCTTTCGCGAGCTTTTTTATTTTCCTCTTTCTGCTGACTGGACGTATTCTGAACTCTTTTGTTTTCATTTTGTTGAAAATTTGGGTTTGCCTGTTTTTGACGAATTCTGTGTTGTTTTTTTTACTTTTTCTGCATTTGTCTACCTAAAATTGTGTATTTTTTGCTGCATTCAAGTTTGTGTGAGAGACAGTAGTAATAATTTCTTTCTTTTCTTTAGTTGCCAAACACCATTCCTAACACCCTTTTATTTTCTCCATCTCAGTTTGAAATTACTTTTAACATTCTGTATTAGTTTATGTCAGTATTAACTTACAATGCACTGTATACTTCCTTGTTGTTAAACAATGGAAATTGTTTGGAATACAGATGATAATGATTAGTGTTGCGTGTGACACATTTCTGCATGAAAAAACTCTGACATTATAGGGGTTCACATTAGTAAATGCTTAAATAAAAAATTCTCTGTATTACATTGAATAATTTTCTATAATCTTACTTCAACATATCTAGAGAAAATGGTGTAGGGCGTTCTTTAAAAGTCTACACAAAATACTCACACTGCCGTATATCTGACTCCTGATAAAAAGGCTACTATCTAACCCAAAGTCAATCTGTCGGTTTAATGCATAAATAACAGTCGCACGAATATTACAATAAAACGTTACAAACCACGCGTACTAAAATGTATGTCTGTTTGGCTTGAAAATTATCGACTTAATGTCTTGACTTAAATGACTCTATGCGACTCTCCGTGACTCTATATTTCTCTCCATCTTTTACCCAAAAAATGTGTGGCTTACATAGAAAATGCATACAGGGTCGTTTGGGTTCGGACTGATACGTGACTCATTTGAAATGACAGCTGTGTTGATGGAAGGGTCACGTAATTTGAATAGCCGGATATTTAGCTGTCTTCCGTGCATACAATAAACAACGCGTTATCCGCCGCATGTTGAAATGGGTTCGTGGCGTATTACTCGACGTTAATAAAAATACAGATGCCACGTAAACACAACATAACATACGAAAAATGTGACGTCAGATACATAACTCCCGGTCCTCGTAAATGTTTTCCGAACAAGTATTTCATGGTTCCGCAACATTAATCTTGCCCTTTGATAGATTGGATATTTGTTCTTGTTGCGAATTGTCCATATCTTTTGATGTGATTTCCTTGTTCAACTCCTGGTTGTACTTGTATTTGATCGCAGCTGTGACTTCCGCACGAGTGTAGACGGTGGTGATCGTTGAAAATTGAAAGATTGCGTACGCCGTCGAAATATGCGTCAATCGAACTCCGGAAATCGTCAGAGATCGTTGTGTTGTCAAAATCGTGCATATTGAGATGTCCGTGCTGAACACTCGAACGTAATCATCAACGTATCTTCTCGTGTCTGTCAAAAAAACTCGAACATCCTGCCGTTATATCTAGGCCTAATGTTAACACAAAACAAAACACATGAAAGTTATAATTCACAAACAAATTTATAATATAGTACATCAAGATATTCTGTTGTCTACTTTGACGCGCAGGGGACATGAATGAGTGACATTGAATTGCTCGTGTTTACGAGTCATATAAGGGACTTTATTGCTGCCATGTGAGGTCACTATAGCGCTAATATCGTCACAGCGAAAAATTAATCAACACGATTATCATAACTTGTGAGTAACTATACTGTCCGTTAAGGTCGTGCATACCAATACAGATAGGTTCGACATGAGGCGTGTGTTCAAAAATCCCAATTAGTTAAACGAACAAGCTTTTGTACTGAGCAGAGTTGGCAAAGTTTGTCGGTCAGTGTGGGCTAAAAAGGATTTGCAAATGTGAAATGTAACTTGCGCCTTGGCCGTATGCACAAATCTCCCACATTACATTGTATAGACACGCAGTTTTTAGAGAGTGATGAATGCCTTCTGCGGTCTGTAAAATAAGTCGCTTTTTAATTTTACCAGTGCATTTGGAACTTCGTAGGTTAATCACTGCGAATTATTTTTTCACCTACGGCTCCCAAGCCTGGCTTCAGTGCTCAGTAATCGAGTTTGTAACGTCTGATCACTTGCGAAAAATGTGGCGTGTTAATGTGCCTTGCGACTAGCAATTATATGCTCTTCGAGTCTTTGCTCGGTGAATAAAAAAGGATTCAGTTTGTGTCGAGGGGACACGGTCGCGAGATGTCGCGCTTGCCCAAATGCTTTTGCATTATAACACCAATTTTGTGCATTTCTCCTGCTATTTTCCTTCAGCAAGTTCAAAAATTACATAAACATTAACGTTTTGGAAACACGTAGCCATGTCGAATCTAGAATAACTGTTATACAATTTCCTTCAACGATTCTGGCAGTTACTTACAAGGGACACAAGGTAAAGTCAGGCGGTTCGTTGCAAATCGATATATCGTTACAGCTACCTCACATGAAGGAAATGTTTGTGTTTACAGACGTAAACGGTGGTGATTTAGATTTGCATTAAGCTCATGTCAATTAATAAATGGGCCGAAAAATCATACATGAAAGCTGTTAATTAGTAATCTCTTGCTTCGAATAGCCATAACTACCCCTAAGCTAGTACGAGGGTTTCTCCTAATAAGGGACAAAATAAAATGAGTAAAAAATGCATGCAGGCTGGGCGACCTCGTTTGCGCAATGTAAGAAATAACGTGTCAGGTCCCTTAGCTGACGTCATGCCTCCGTGAGGACTTCTAAGCAGACAATGTTATGACCATTTTTCCACAATCAACCCTAAGTTGCCAGCAGTGACGTATGTTAAAGAAAATAATCTAACGTTTCGGACATGATTTAATTAAATCTAAAAAACACTTCTCAAAGTGAATTCGCGTGTGACGTAAACTTATTGAGAGATGCAAGCGTTATTACAACATTATAATATCAACGAAAATGAGATTGACATAACCACTACGGTCAGGCTTGTGCTTATAACTATAAAAACGGTTTGACATTTGACAAAACATACTTAACAGCAGTTTGGCATTTTCTTACACAATCAGGCGCATAAAATCAAAGGGAAAAACAAACGACGTACCTTATTATTGTTCGAAATGTTTGTTTCGAGCTTTGTCCTTGCTGGAGAACATCGAGAAATGTCTGAAAAACTTGTTTGACATGGTTAAAAATCTTTGGTAAGTACAAATGTTAATTTTTAGAAAGAAGAAATTACCCATATTTACAGTTAGTTCTATAATTTGCGCAGATTATTAATCAGAAGGTTTAAATGGCCATTCAAATATCACGTCGAAGGGCACCAAGTTTATGTAGGGCGTTCTTTAAAAGTCTACACAAAATACTAACACTGCCGTATATCTGACTCCTGATAAAAAGGCTACTATCTAACCCAAAGTCAATCTGTCGGTTTAATGCATAAATAACAGTCGCACGAATATTACAATAAAACGTTACAAACCACGCGTACTAAAATGTATGTCTGTTTGGCTTGAAAATTATCGACTTAATGTCTTGACTTAAATGACTCTATGCGACTCTCCGTGACTCTATATGTCTCTCCATCTTTTACCCAAAAAATGTGTGGCTTAAAATGCATACAGGGTCGTTTGGGTTCGGACTGATACGCGACTCATTTGAAATGACAGCTGTGTTGATGGAAGGGTCACGTAATTTGAATAGCCGGATATTTAGCTGTCTTCCGTGCATACAATAAACAACGCGTTATCCGCCGCATGTTGAAATGGGTTCGTGGCGTATTACTCGACGTTAATAAAAATACAGATGCCACGTAAACACAACATAACATACGAAAAATGTGACGTCAGATACAATGGTATCTTTGTGAAACCCATAATAGTTCCTAATGGGACAATTTTTTTGGCATGCTGACAAATTTACCACCACCGGGCCGAAAAGGGCATTTTGACAACAAATTGCAGCAAAAAAAAGGTTAAAAGGCATCATCATTTTTTTGTATTTTTAGCTGTTCCAGTTTATATATCCATTCTATGGCATTATAAATTTTATTTTACGGGTAAGTTAAGAACATAGTGTGTATGAAATTTTATCGGATATTGTAATTATTATTGGACATGTTTGAGTTGCCTAAACAATGCCAATATTTCGTAATAATGAAGTTCTTCGTTTGGTATGCAATCTACTTGGAAGTGAAACATCAATATATACAGATCAAAACTTGGCATTTTTTTCGCTAGCTGTGACCTTAACAACAGATATAAAAAACATGAAATTGACTCAGTAATAAAAATGTTGGTCATACACTGGTTTTCAAGTTGAAATTGTAAGAGAAGCAGTGATAGTGGGTGATACCCTAGCATGTCACCAGCTAACTTGTTTTAAAGAACGTGTTGGATTTGGACATCAGAAATGCAGAACTTATCTTTGCACATTTCTTTGATGAAATTCAAAGTTTCATGAATGTAATTTGATACTTTCGTTGTTGACGACAATAATTGCTGTGAAGTTGTAATGACGATGCCTATACACTATGTTAATGGTACGTAGTCTACTGCTTATTGTCCCGGACAAGACAAGCGATAGTAGGCCCAACCATTTTGCTACAAAACATGTATAAACATCCAAGAACTGTTGTTACCTACGTATGGCATAGGTGTTGCAGACGTGGACAGTTGGGAGTTTGCGGGAACATTGTAAGCTGTTTGGTTTGCAAACCTATAACAAAACAAAGTCGAAACATGTTGCTTTGGTCTTTTCCACAGAGAGAACGATGTCGATTTACGTGGGAAAAAGCTCCCAAATGTCAACCTATAAGCAGAGCATTTAAATACCCGGAGTCTCATGATAATTAATCTTTAAAATGATGCCTACTGCAGAAGTACTTATTTTTCACATCCAAGTGTACACCATCCTATCATAAAACCCTCTTTCTTACCCCTCCCCCTTTCAGTAGTTAGCAGGGTATAACGAACTCCACACTTTGTTTGGCACTGGCACAACTTTTCAACACAACGTAACATTTGTACAGTATAGGCTGTGCCTGTGTTCAAGGTATTGTTATTCCACTCTCTTTGATGATTTGGGCGAGCATGTCATCGTCGATGCTGCGTTGCCACTCTTTCATTTCTAGGTCATACAGTTCGCATAGGCATAGTGCCTCCATGCCGCGATGTTCACATGTTATCCGGCTCTGCATGAAGAATTCTTTGGAGAAAACTTGGCCTACTTTTTTTGGACCGATCAGTCAGCAGGGAAAATTTCCAAATTTCACACAGCTTATTCAAATAGAATCCTTAGGTTCTGGGCTATCTCGATATGTGCGGCCCTGGCGGAGAAACAAGTAAAGATACAACCGTACCTCTACCTCACTTTGCACTTGCTTCACAAGAAAGGGTCCGAAGTAGTCGACACCCACCACTGAAAATGGTGGCTTGTTGGCTCGCAGCCATCACCTGCTTCCCCAAGGAACCGTTTCGTCGTCGGCAAGAGAGACACTTGCCCAGCACGCGTCGAACCGCCACACCTCCTTTGACAATCCAGTAGCGTTGTCTAAGGGACGACCAGGTGTGTCCCATTCCAGCATGACCAACTTCATCATGCTGCTGCATAATCACCAAGCCATGTAACCTGATGGTCATACGGAAGGATGATCGGATGTTTTTCACGTCGAAGTCGATCAATGCACGTTCCAGCCTTCCGCCAACCCTTAGAATTCCATCAACAAGAATTGGGTTCAGCTTTCCCAAAGCTCTCTTCTTCTTTTGCAAACAAGCAGTTCCGTCCTTTGCCTTTGACACTGCAGCAATAACGTCTGGGAAACTGCGCCCCTGCACGTACTTCGCGATACCAAGCTCTGAGTTCGACGACAGTCAATTGACTAGTCAGCACCCTGCACTTCGACGGAAACCTATTGGCTAGCAACGTCGACTTGTATCGGATAATCCATCCGACAGCCTTCTTTAGCCGATTCCAGGACGAGTACTTGGCGATAATTCGATCAGTTGGAGACTCGTTGGCGACGAGACAAACAGTTTGAGCTTCCTTCTTTGTTTGAAGAAACTCGATTGGCACGTTGGACAAGTCTTCTTTTGTTTTCTTTGGAAACTGGGGTCCACTAAGCCATCGGCTAGATCTTAGAAATTTGTTCACACCAAGTCCACGTGACGCTTCGTCAGCAGGGTTTACCTTTGTGCTTACATGCCTCCACTGATTTGGATGAGATGCCTCTTCAATTTTGGCTAAGCGGTTTGCTACGAACACCGCTTGTTGCAGTTGCGAATGCTTTGGAGAACGGCAGTCGGAAAGCACGTCGTTCCAACCAAGTTGTTTCCTTCAGAGGTCTCTTAGCATCGTCTTTGCCACCACGACCACGGGCGCTGCAAAACCAAGAGGATCATACAACGAACTCGCCACTGACAGGATGGCTCTTCTGGTAAAGGACTTCGGCTGCTTTACGTCAACGCAGAATCCGAACTCCTGTGAGCAAATGTTCCACCGAAATCCGAGAACTCTCTCGCACGACAATCCATCCAGACTCTGCTCTTTCACCGATTTTGCTCGTTCCTCTTCATCAATGGACGCGAGAACTCGCTCGCTGTTGCTAACCCACTTGGTCAAACGAAATCCCCTCCACTTCAGAAGTGTGCAACTACTCTGGACAAGATTTATAGAGTCTGCTTCAGTTGATACAGACTTCAGACAGTCGTCGACGTAGAAATTCTTCTTTATGGTCTCGACGACCTCACATAGCAACTCGTTTCGCAAATCTTCAGCGGCCTGCTTCAGGCAAAAGCTCGCACGTGAGGGGGAGGAAGCCACCACAGGAATCGAAGTGCATCGCAATCAGTCGGCTGTACACGTATCTGATGGAACATGGCTTTCACGTCGGCCACGAGAGCCACCTGTCATCCGAAATCTTGAAAGGACACCAACCATCGAGTTGGTCAGGTCCGGGCCCTGAAGGACAGCTTCATTCAGCGACTGCCACTTGCACCTTTCCTGGCTTGTGCGGATTTGTGACAGGATGATGAGGCAGATACCTCACAACGTCTTTGGTCTGTTTCTCATTAGGAATCTCCGTTGCGTAAGCCTTTAGCTATGTAACCCTGGACCGTCTTGATAGAAGTGTCCCGCAGAAAGTCATCACGCACCAGGCGGCGTTTAAAAGATCTCAGACGGTTTAGTGCCATGTCCCTGTTGTTGCGCAGCGGCTGCGCATTATCTAAAACATACCGGTCTTCACGGAACATGGGCACCTCTGTGCAGTTGGTATCCTGAAAGTCGATCTCCCACATTCGCTCTAGCTTATCCTGTAACGAATCATCGGCAACTTGGGTAAAGTTTACTGCAAACCAATTGTTCTCGCTAAGGCCCATCCAAGTGGAACCCTAAATGCAATAGGCTGCTTCGGTTTTCCCATCCGTACCTCTTGTATGAGAAAGGTATCTGGCACATCCAAACCAATCAGCAGCAAAGCTTCACTGCAGTCAACACGCGGGAATGACAGATCCTTGGTACGAGGCAATCCGTTCAATTCTATCTTTGGCGGAAATGGGCAAACAATCAACGGCAAACACTTCCGGGAGTTCCACAGTTGCAGCACCATCAAGCGAAGCAACGGTCAAGCAAACCATCTTGCCTTCGCGCCTGTCGCCGTTTTCAGCGTCACGTTGCTCGGTTCACCTTTCAACCCAAGTCTTTCAGTTAACTTTCTGTCACACAAAGTGACACCAGAACCAGTATCCAGAAGAGCGAACGTGTTTACGCACCTTCCGTTAGCACTGACCTTGACGGCAACCATCATCAGATTGACATTAGGGCGACCAGAAGAAGCATGACAGTCCATTTCACTTGCCGACACAACCGAACAGACAGTCCGTTCTGTGGCGGTTCCCATAACAGGGGAGGATTCGTCTTCTCTCTTCTCCGGTGGATGCAACAATGTGTGACGAGCTTCGTTGCAGTCCTAAACTGTGCACGCCTTAGGTCTGTTGCACTTTGTAGCAAAATGTCCAAATCTAAAACAGTCGTCACACAGTCTGCGGCGTCGGGTAACGCGCAAACGACCACAGTACGACCGGGATTCCTCGCACTTTACAAGGCCGTGCCTTCCCGAACAGCACGGACACAGAGTGACTGCTGAAACGTGGGAAGGTCCAGCACGAGCCTTGGGCTTAGACTCTTCTTCCTTTACAACAACGTGACTAGAGACCTTTACGTGACTACCTTTTGCTTTCTTGGCTTCGTTGCGATGCTCGTCCAGCATACGACTAAACAACGAATTCGCAATCTGATCCTCAGTTTCCACGAAGTCAACAAGATGCTCGCACAGAGGTTCACGGCCAGTCTCTTTGATTATTTTTGCAACACGTCGTTTCCAAGCTTTCTGCATCTTGAACGGAAGACGATTTGCAACAGCAATTAGCGTTGGATAGTTACTCTTTCAGACTCTGCGCCATTTCGCTTTAACCAGCAGCGTCATTTGGCCGTAATTCTGGGCCGTTGACGACACACCTTACGCATGCATGGGCAATTATGTGTGACTTGCCATAATGGTCGTACAACAACTGCCTCGCTTGCCGGTACCCGTTTTCTCTCAGTCTGTGGCAGTATTCTATCAGCTTTCGGGCTTTTCCTTCGCAATTCTTATCAGGAACATATGGCGACGGAGACAAAGTGGGGGTTACATAATCCACATACCGCTGGTCCAGAAGTCTCGGCTGCGACGTGAACTGAACGCGACGCTGTTCCTCAAACAGCTGCTCCGGGGGAGGTGTAGGCGTTCCTCTAGAACCATCCTTGACCGTCACTTACTCCGTGTTTTCTGACATCTCGCCCCAAACCTTCTATTCCACCACGGCTGCCTGCAGTTTATGCTGCAGCTGTAACATCTCCATGTCGTCCCTTTGGCGCCTTTCTTTTTCGGCTCGGCGCCTTGTTTCGGTCATTTTTCTTTCTTCATGCTGCTTTGCCAGCGCCTGTCTGCGCAGTCTGTTGAATTGCAAGACGCGCGAGCTGAGTAGTCGCTTTGGCGCGAGCTCTACTACTTGAAGAATTAGAGCGTATACTTCGTCCGCAGGACGAGTTGTTGTCCTTCAGACTACCGTCACCGCTTCCACATGGGCTAGCTGCATGCACAGGTAAAGCTCTAGACGATTGTGAATTTACCTCACGAACCCAGTGTGAAACTCGGTCATCGAATTCAGCTTTATTTTTCTTGATACTTGCAAGATCTTCGGCAAGGTCGAGATACATCAATGAAAAGGTATTTAAGCGCCACCAAAACTGTTTACTTTCCAAGGTACAACGAATGGCATCTTAAGCCATTGCGTTCAAATAGCAATCAAGGTTAACAAGCCCTTTGCGACATAGAACCGTGCTCCACGGAAGTCAGACACAAAAAGGACTTGACCACGTTTTCAGTTCAACAAAACTACCCGTTAACTTTTACGTCACAAACTGCAATAGACTGCAACAATTATAGCAGTGAAAGAAAAAAAGGCACATAAATAGAAATCAGGCAATTGCTGGCAAATAAGATGTCAAGAAAGCAACAATATGAACCAGTACAAGTGTGCTATTGAATTTGTTAGTAAAATGTTTTTTTTACTCAAAGAGTTATGACTGCTTCCTTAATTTGTTCAGAATCTAGCCCTTTGGTTGGCATTGTATTTTATCAGCGTCGCCAAATTTCTATTGTGACAAAAAGTCAATGTTATGAAAATAACAGAAGTTTCAAATTGCAGTCGGATCTAGAAAAATAGATTTCCCCTGGACGGGCATCCTCAGTTTCCGCAAATTCTAAACACAGAAAGCTACACGGTAAAATAAATCAAAGATACTAAAGTAAAAAGACAAAAAGTCCTGTACTGCTGCCTTGCCTATGCCCTACACTGCAATGGCGTTTTGACCATGGTCAATGGCGCAAAGATAAGACTGGCCGAATGACGTGACGCGCAACAACACCTGCAGCACGAACGTACGCCGTAAACACAACACGTCAGAACGTCATCGAAGGGAGAGCACTCCCGCCAACACACGTGCGGCAATACACGCCAAAGCCGTGATTTTACCTCTTCCAACATTGACAATACTGTGGCGGATGCCACCCTCGAATTTATTGAAGCGTGATGCGTTTTGCTTTTTGTGTCTTGCCTTTTCCTGCGCTTCTCTCAAAATGGAACGTCTTTTAGTGAAGGGAGTCAATAAAATACACACTATCAAGCACCCGGTACAATACTTCCAATAACGTTTTAAAATATGTCCGTCAATAGTGATAGAAAATTTTTAATTTTTTCAATTAGTAATACAATAATCCCAATTTTGCTCGAACACTGGTTGGAAGATCAAAATCGACAAGTACGCAAACCCCGGGTTAACCGCGGCGATAAACCCCAATGAATGGCTTCGCCCTGCGGAAAGCGTTTTCGCACGACCAGAAAGGCAGTCTGTAGGATCAACGGATGGTAATAAGGGGGATGTGAAATGCAAAATCGACCCTCGAGCAATTGAGGCGAAGTTTCGCGCCGACCTGCAGACTCCACAGGTGCAAGATGTTATCGAGGTCCCGGCCCCCGAAGCAGAGCGGAGCCGTCTTCTTCTCCTGGTAAAGCTGACGGCGGTTATGCATTTTCCTGTTCCGACGGGGTGTTACCCAAGTGCTGACATACGCAGACGACGGGTGTCTCCTTGCTAGTTCGCAGGCGCAGATGTGCAAGCAGCTGAAGGAGTGCGAACGGTTCGCCTACCTGGTTATGCATGGAATACGAAGAGTTTTTGACCCCGAGCCCCTCCCGTTCGCGGTTGGGACGATGAAGGTGATCGAGCTCGACGAATTCTACAAGTACATGGGCTTCAGAGAGGGGAACCAACCGTACGTGAGAGCTTCCAACGTCCTCAGTATGGCCGTCGAGCGGCTCTTTAAGAGCAGGTAAACACCGCTACAGAAGCTACTGCACTTCGAACTTCCCTGTCTAAGCTTTATCCATCGCATGCGCCGGTTCCCGATTGTCACCCGGGGAGTTGACCGCGCTGTCTGTGTCTTGCGTGCCGCTTGCCCAACAGAACCTGTGTGGCGTTCTAACTCTCGTCCCTAGACGGTGGGCTGGGCGATTGCCCTCGAGGAGATATTCTGGCGGTCACACACGTATTTAAATCGCTCACGTCACCAGACTGTCGCATAAGGCCGACCGGAATCGGTCTTCAACAGGAGCGAAACGCGTGATGAGGTGAGTGCCTGTGCGTTGACGGCTTTCTTATCTGGGGTCCCGTCCCCGGTGACGTCGGCGGGTCGAGTAAAATTCTGTTAATACGTGTGATTGTTACATTTACAGGCTTAGATTTTCCAGTCGAGGGTGTACATTTTTAAATGCTACGTAATGTAACCGAGTGATTCCATTATATACAGTAAAATTTAGCCACTCCACAATTTGTTAGTTCTGCGAGTAAGAACCAACGAAAAAATGTAAAGAAAAAACTTAACTGCACTAAAATGACACTTGAATATGGCCACTCGGTGGAGCTGTTTTCGTTTTAAATAGTTTTACACAGCTTTGAGGTAAGTAAAGTGTATATTCCTACGTTTTGGAGGCCAAGGAATTGAAACAAGGTTATTAGAAATGGTCTAAAGGAAAACGGTCAAATTTCAAATTAAAAAAAAATTGTGTTCCCTTTTTGTCCTTCAATAACTCGGTTTCTGAAAAAAAACCTTTCTAAAATTTTATTTACATGTTATAAATCCAAGCTACATCTTTAATTAATTTACATTTTTGGTGCATAAACTGTTGTTGGGTGAGCATTTGAAGTAGTCCATCCTATATAAGTCTGACTACCAACAAAGTGGATTGTTAGGCAATAATGCCAGCATCACAGTTAGTAAGCACACAAAGGTAAGCGTTTCATGGTAAACAATCATTTGTAAACATACTACTGCCAGTTATATAGATATAGAGAGTTGTATAGTAGGAAAGCAAAAGCCAGAAGACCCTTACCACAGAGAATGGTATGTCAAAAAGAAAAGGACACGTGAATGTGCCTGCACCAATACGATGTTTATTTAAAAATGTTTTCGGTTAAAAAAATAAATGTAGTATTATTTTTAATGCACACAAAGAGGGAAAGAATCCCAAAGCAACAAAGAAAATATCACTAGCATTAGCTACATTTTTAATGAAGAGTTTCATATATGGTGGTCCGAGGGGTCTGGATCCGTGCTTGCATTCGCCATTGTTACGAAACAATGTTATTTTCGTCAGTCTAAGCACGAAATGTCGTTTTTTTAGTGGTCATGTTGTTGTAATAGCAAGGGGTTTTCTTGTGTGTAAAGACAATTGGTTTAGTTGTCAAACACGTTGCCAATATTGCGCATGTTGTAAACAACTGTTAGCACTCGCAAAAGTGCAAAGAGGAAGGTCACTGCTTGAAAAATAACGAATATATTCAAATGGCGCAAGCACTACCGCAAAAACTCGCATCGAGTGTTCCATAGCGTTACACAATTGCACAAGTCGGAAAGCCACCGTTTATGTGACGATTGGCGCTAACGCTGGCGTTCGTATTTTGCGATTTCCGAACGCAATTAACCATAGTTTACACCGGAAAATCCTGGTTAGCTTACACAAAATAATATTTTCCCTCTTTCTCTTCATTCTCAACCAAAACGTCAAACAATTTTACAGGCCCAAAACAAAATAACTAGAGTGAATAAAAATCTGGAATCCCTCTTTCTCTTCATTCTCAACCAAAACGTCAAACAATTTTACAGGCCCAAAACAAAATAACTCGAGTGAAAAAAAATCTGGAATTAGCTTTTTCTGCTGTGGGTTCAATTGAGCCCCAATCTTGGACAACAGAACAAATAGTAAGTTTTTTCAATACAGCTAAACATTCTGTTCAAAAAACTATTAAAATATTCAAATGGAATTTTTGCCAAACCTGTTCGCTCTATCCGAAAAGGCTCTAGAGAATTGCCTGGAATAGAAGACTTTGTCAGCATTGGACACAAACAGCACAAAAAAAAAATTATCTTCATCATAAAATTGGTTTCTCAAATTTTTGTTCTTTACGAACCAAGTGGTGCAAACTTCCTTAATTCATCAAGGAGCCATTCATTATGCGTGTGCTCCATCGGGCTTCTCTAAAGTTAACGAAAACCAACAAGTTATGTCATATTAGGGTTGGGCTTTCTTGACCGGGTTGGCCGGTAAGAAACTATAATGATACAGATCAAACAGATATGATAGGAGTAGCAGAAAACGAAACTTTAGAATACTTGGGAGGATACGTAATTTAAAGGCTTCAAAAAATTTTCGTAATTGTGAAAAACTTATAAATGCAATTAGTAATCATACACCCCACGAATCGTTAATTTTGGTAATTGAAAAGAAATTTGGCCATCTAAAATATCCTTCAGAGTTTTTTTTGCAGACTGTTAACTTACGCACATCTCGGGAAAGCTTTAAAACACCTAATGTGTCTATGACGAAAAAATAGTACATAAAGTGTTTGAATACATTGTCAACTTATTCGTTGGTGTTTTATCATATGCAAAACGAATATTTTTCAAGTTAAACCAACATTAAGAACAGAGAAAAAAATCTTTAACCACAAAAAGTTACATGTACAGAGGTTTTTTGAAGTAATTCTTTTTTAATAGTACCAATTGCATGAAGTTTTTGTTTTTCTTATTTTTCAGCAATAAAATTATTATCAAATTGGCAACAAACTGCTCTGTACCAAACTGTTATTGGAGTAAAAAAAAACTGGGGCGAGAAGGTCGCTGTTTACAGTGCGCAGACCCGACTCCAAAGTTTGGGTATGAATAAAAGACAAATACTTCGTTTCCATGGCCGCTTTTTGTCCGTCTTTTATGGCCAAGTGACCATATTTGGAAGTGACGCACGCAAAAATAGTCGGACAAAATCGACTTTCGTTTGTCCTTCCGTGACGGGTGGACATAACGCTATATGGCTGACTTACACGGATCCTGGAGGTATTATTAAAAAATGTAATATTTTGCTCAATTGCGCCGCGCAGCGTTAGCGTCTATGGTTGTCTGCGCGACGCTGCCAACAGGGTCGTAAGCAAGGTCAAAGGTTTTGTTTACTTTTTTAGGCATCGGAGTGGAGCTATTTCTAGCAGTAGTAGTTTTTTTTTTAGTTTTGTTACTTTTAAAGCATTGCCATCCTACTTTTCCCTTTTGTCGCAGGTAACATATCACAAAAATGCCCAAAGGAAGTTTAAAGAGAAGATGGAGCGATAGTGAAGAGGATAATTTGGTTGTGGTAGCGAAAGAGTTACACTTAGAAGAAACAAAATTATAGGTTATGTCAGTTTTAATAAATTTGTCATATTTTTTTCAGGGGTGTTTTACACCAAATTTGTGTTACTGCTGTTGCTTACAAAGGGAGAGCAAATCAGAAGAAAATGGAAATTTATGAAGACCAAGTGTTTTGAAATTAATAGTGAACTCAATCTTTCTGGAGCCTCATGCAAAAATTTAAAATGGCGTCAGGTAAACATAAGTTATTTTGCAGGCTACAAGGCCTGGCTTTGAATCCTTAAAGTCACCTTTACCCCAGACACTGGATGGATAGGAGTTTCAAATGGATTGTGGTAATTTGTTAAATGCTTTATAAATGTATAAACTTTTCTGATGATATGTAATTAGCAGAAACACCCGAGGGGGATTTTGAAGCAGCTATTCTGAATTCTTTTGGTGAAACTTTAAACACTATTCAACTTATGACCCAGGCTAATGAGAATAATCAACAAAAAATGAATGTCTTGTTCAATTCTGTCTCAACAACCTAAATATTTCCATTTGCTAGAGATATTAACTTGTGTTAGGTGTTTATAAAAATACAACCAAATCTTTTAAATATTCAGGTTATATGTTTATTGTGGGTATAGTCAAATTAAATTTAAAATAAGGGCGAAATATTACGTTGTTTGCCAAATCAAAACACACCTTTTTTAAATAGCACATAAACAAACAAAAAAAACATTTTCTCAGAGAAAACAAGGATGCAACCCATGGCAAAAACTATTTATCAAGGAGCAAATTCGCAACTCAATTGAATAGATAAACTCAATAAGGTAGGTTAATGCAGTAAATTAGTCAACTACTATCCCGATGTAATTAGATGGGCTATTGAATTATTTTCACGCTCATCTTCAGCCTATGAACATGTAAGGAGCAGTGGCATCCTTGCTATTCCGTCAGAACGGACAATTGCAAACTAAGGCTTGCAATAGATCAAGCTACAAGAGAAATTGTATTGAACGAATTCCTCTCTAAAATGCCGAAGGACATCTCGCCAAGGCAATCAGTCACTAGAAGAGCTGGGAAAATTGGCGGATAGTTTGTATACGCCAGAAAATTTTTCATCGCTTTCCGACAGATCGGAAGCAAATGAGACTCGGAAATCTCAAGCACACTTTTCAGGCAACGACCGACGTTCAACTTTCAATTCAAGACCAAACACTTTCGCTTCGTTACAAAAACTACCAAGCATCTAACCGCCCCAATACCAATCAAAAGGTTATCAGCAAAGACCTCAGATGACACAGTGGAATAACCAGCCTCGTTCTCAATTTCGACCAGAAAGGAGTTTTGGAAAACAAAGTTTAGAAAACTGTTCATCAGCATTCCAGCAGCAGATATGCTATAAGTTTAGAGAGAAGGCTATCAAATGCGAACCACCTTGTAATTGGCGAAACAAAGGCCAACTAAGTACTGTCCGCGTAAAACTTACGCCAAGAGACGAAAATACTTTTGCAAAAAGTGCCCTATGTGTATGACAACAACAATAAACTTATGTTTCTTGTGGACAGCGGTGCATGTCAAAATTTCTTGCCAGCTACGTCCGAAGACAAAGCAGTACACGAGAATTTTATCGCAGGTGATCTTGGCTGCTACTTTCCATGTCTGTGGTGTAAACAAAGCCATTCTTGGTTAAAATTTTCTCAGGGACCACGAATTAATACTTAAGCCCTCTGCGGGATTTCTAGAATCAAGTATCAGTCATGCGACTGTTCCAATTTCAATCTCTCGAAACTTTGCTGCAACAACCGTCACTATGTTATCCGACCCTGACTACAAAGCAAACCCGGACCTATCAGAAACACCAGATTATAGAGCTGAACCAAAGCATCCTATTGTTGCAGAACTGCCGACGCATGGCCAGACGCCCAATTTTCCACTACAGCGTGTACGTACAGACCTTCTGCCATTCGCAGTATGGGTCGCCACTAGTAGTTGTTAAAAAGCCAGATGGTTCACTTCGGCTGGTTGGTGATTACAGGGGCCTAAATAAAACTCTGCCACCTAATAATTATCCAATACCCCGTCGTCGCTTAATAAGTTATATTCTTCATGGATCGACAATATTTTCGACTTTTTATTTAAAGTCAGCTTTCAACCAAATATCGCTCGCTCCACAAGACAGACATAAAACAGCTGTCAAAAACCTGTTGGTAGCATAATATTTAATAGACTACCTTTTGGTTTACGATCTGCACCAAGCTATTTCCAACAACTTGTAGACCTTGTGGTAGCTCCAATCAATTCATTTGTATTCATTTACTTGGACGACGCAATTACCTTCAGCAAAACACAAGAAGCACATTCGCTCGCTTGTTTTTGGATCAGCTTCGACGCTATGGACTAAACGCCAAGAAATGCGTTCTTGGACATAGGATTACACCGGAAGGAGTTAAACCGCTACAATTGAAGCTTGACTCAATACAATCGTATTTAGAACCAAAAACAACAAAACAAATCGATTGAATTAACATCTCAACCCATTCCAAATTCGGACTTTCACATTTGGGGAGATGCAGCCGCCCATGGAAGTTTCAGACCAATTATTCCCAGAGGCTACAGGAAGTTAGTTTTCGATTCAGTGCACTCGTTAGCCCATCCTGGGCCTAAAATCACTACAAAGCAGATTACTACCCGATACGTTTGGCCAGGAATGCGAAGAGACGTACAACTTTTGGCAAAGGCTTGTAATATCTGCAAAAGAACCAAGATTATTCGTCACAATGTCACACCAGTAATGAGGTATCCACCTGTTTCGGACAAGTTTAGACATGTCAATGCAGATTTTATTGGACCCCTTCCTACTTCAAATGGCTGTCAATACATCTTTGTAATAAGTGATGGGTTTTCCCGTTATCCAGTGGCCATCCCATTGCGTGATACAACTACGCAAACGCTTTTAAATGCCTTCATGCATCACTGGATCGCACACTATGGGGTGCTGACCGCCATTACAACAGACCGTGGTTCTCAATTCACAAGCAAAGGATGGAAACAGGCAATGAAATTTTTGGGAATCCAGGCAATTACAACGACGGCGTTTCACCCAGCTGCTAATGGCATGGCTAAAAAATGCAATCAAACGTGCCCTCAAATCAATCACAAACGGTCATGTTTGGTATTTCCAATTACCCTTGGTCCTGCTTTCTATCAGGACAGCCTTTAAAGAAGATTTACAAGCCACAACTGCTGAAATGGTTGATGGAACCACACTCCGACTCCCAGTACAATTTTTTGAAGCAGAAGAACGAAGCAAAGAAGATATTCCTTTAGTTTTCCTGCAGGCGCAGAGAAAATTCTTTTCCAAGTTTGGTTACACAAAAACACGAATACACCAAGCCAAACCGACTTATCTGGACAAGAGATTGCGTACCTGCACACATGTATATATACGCAACGACCATGCAAAACCACCACTCAACCCGCGTAGGGTTTTGCATAAGACAACCAAAACGTTTACCGTTGACAAAAAAAAACTGTACATTGTCTCCATTGATCGACTCAAAGTCGCTTTACGTTTAACTGACTTGCTGAATGAGGACAACGACAAACCATTGCAACGAGTTTAATAGTATTATTGTATTAAATACCTCCAATTCCTGTATATCCAGGAAAACAAACGAGTTTGAAATGGGATTTTTCAAGTAGTCTAATGGTGATTTTAAGGTCGTAGGAATTGTTGATGCCATAACGTTTCCAATATGTGAGAAATATTAATTGAATGCATTTGCTTTATCGATAGGTCAATAGGTTTGGCTTGCATCACACGTTCTAGGAAGCTTGGTCTTTTTGGACTTGTAGGCACTTCCAGTAGACTGTCCCTCCTCGGACTCTTTCGTTTGGGCTGTGCCGTGTATGGATTCCCTTCTTCGTCACTTGTAAGGTCCTCGAATATTGGGAGGCGGCGCTTCAAGGGCGCGCCACCTTTCCCTCTTGGTATCTGTATTGGCTTTGTGGAGGTGATAACGCAGAAGTGTTTCGCAACCGTAAGGGTTATTTTTCCATCAATGTCCAATGTGTCTGTGACCCATCAATGCAAATTACTAATGTTGTTGCACGATGGCCTGGTTCCACTCATGACTCCAGGATTTTTGATAACAGCAGGTTATGTGCAGAGATGAAAGACAACCACCACTCCGGCATTTTACTTGGTGATGGGGGGTATGCATGTCGTAAATATTTGCTAACCCCCTTGCAGAATCCCCAAACACCAGCTGAAATTCGATATAATCGCAGTCACATAAAAACAAGAGGAATTATCGAAAGAACTTTTGGAGTTTTGAAGCAGCGGTTTCGATGTCTTCGAATTCCCTTGCGGACAAAACTTGAAAACTCTCTTCCAATTATAGTTACAGTTGTGTGCCTCCATAACTTCGCAATTCAAAGAAGAGATGTTATTCCTTCCGAAGCCAGTGATGAAGAAATTAACATCACACCACCTGCAGAGGCACCATCATCAACTAATGGTAGAAGATTTAGACAATACTTTATTGAGCATCATTTTTCATAATTTGTATTGTATAATGCCTTTGAAATTTTGCAGTTTTTGAAATATGTAATAGTTTTTTTCATGTAAAAGCAGGTATAATAGAGCTCCTGGCGAAAGGTCCTGCTTACTAAAAAACCTAATGATCGCACAGGGATTACCTCATGGGTGCGATTGGAAAATCTCAAATTTTGTGTACAAATTCTGTTGTGTTTTATTGTTCTGTATGGCTTAAATACTGTAACTGCAACAAGTGTTCGTTATTGAACCAGGGGCGGTGTTTTTCTTCGTAGGCAAAAATGCAAATATACGACTGCATAACAATCGTTTCGTTTCCCAAACTGCTAAGAAAGACAGTGAAGCATTTTTTTTAAAGAACTTAAATGCCCACCCAAATCAATACCGCAGCGGTCCACTTTGGACACCCATACATTAAAAAAGTGCATATGTCTCGATGATGACAATGTTATTGACTGAAACAAAAATCCATCCATTTATTGCGCATTTATGCAATGGTTCAAACTGTAAAAATAATGCACTTCATTTAGCCTTTTGACTCGACTTTGTCGATCTGTCCTGCTGTCCTACCTAATACATCACTTCTCAAGGTTTTTTGTTAAAGCAGGACAGAGGCCCTTCCTTGAGATCAATATTAGGATTATAGGACAAAAACAAACACTAAAATAAAAACAAAGTAAAGCAATGAACAAGCAGGCCCTCTTGTTCATTGT
Organism: Ascidia mentula; assembly: GCF_947561715.1. Lineage (NCBI taxonomy): Eukaryota > Metazoa > Chordata > Ascidiacea > Phlebobranchia > Ascidiidae > Ascidia > Ascidia mentula. Next base: position 13,782,295 of record NC_138568.1, on the reverse strand, counting down.
AATAAAGGAAGAAGAATGAAAACAAGAAAAAATAAAGTTCAATAAATTTTTTTTATTAAAATATTTGATTTTTAAAATTTTTTGTGGTAATTTTATTTACAATGATTAAGGAGGGAACAATTGGCCAAGTGATTAACCTTAGTCACAAAACAACAAGAACAAACAATTGCACTAAGGTTAAATTACAAAAACATCAAGTAGGTAAACGAACTGTTATATGCACTAATGTGAAAATGCATCGTAATGTTTGTTAAACCTACATAAATCAAAAAAACTACAAATTAACTCTGCTACATCTTCATACAAGAATACATACAAAAATTCATAAACCTGGTGTTTAAGAAGCAAAACTTTAAGGTCATGTTCGATCTTTTCTCTCTCCTCCTTCCGAACCTCTCTCTCCTCTTGGTTGCGGAGCCACTGATGTTGTTCGGCTCACCGAACCATCTCCTTCTCTAACATCTCCCTTCTCAGATCAGCATAGCTGTGCTGAGGGGCAGACCTTGCAGAACTGCAACACCCTTCAGCATTGCTTAGGGGTGCTGCAGCCTGCACAAGGAAGACGTCAGGATCCACCTCTGCATGACCACTTACAAGTTTTGCCATATAATAATTCTTACATAAAAATCTCTGTGTCTATAGAAAACATTTTGTCTATCATTTCCTTTTTTTCTTTAACCTGTCTCTGAATAACCCTGCCATAACTGTTTGATACTATCTGTCATAAACTACTTTGATGATCTAAGCTTTAAGCCCTCAACACAAAAAACCTCACCAACTTCTACTTGACCAGAACCAAGTTCCGCGTCCTTGTCGAACAGGTTGCACAGCGGGTGTACCTGCCCGGTTATCATGGCTACAAATGTAAGCAAAACAATTTTAGCAAATCATAACAAAAATTTGTCAAACGATATCTGTATAGGTCACCTGAGACTCTGCTCGACAAAGCATCCAATGGCTCAGCTGGCTTGCCGCCTCCAGTTTGGAAAGTGGCTCTTCGCTGGGCGGTTGACCCCTTGCGAGCCTTGTCTTTGAGGTTTTTCCACAACCTCTGCAAGGCGTCCACATTCCTTGCCTGCGATGATGTGCAGGCATTGAACTTGTCAGCAAGAAGCAACCATTTTTCCTTTTTGGTCTTCAAGGTAGCCCCATCAGTCCTTTTGTTTTCAATTATGGAGAAGAAATTACCTTCTCCAATAATGTCAACAAATAGGCACCGCTCAGTTTCAGTGAAATTTTCATTTTGGCCTGTGAGGGTTGCGGTCTTTTGGCCTGTGAGGGTTGGACGGGGGTAGATGGCATATTCTGAGCCATTTTCAAATAAGATTTTTTAATATTTTTGTTACGAATGGAAAATAACAAAGGTACACCTATCTGCAAATACAAAACTTGTTTATTTAAAAAAAAACTGTACTACTACTACCTAAACTAGTTAATTATAATTATGCAGCTCACCTTTGGTAAAATAATAAAAAAATCTTCAAATTCAATTCACTACAAACGTAAAAAGCTCTATTTTTAACTTTTTTTGCGCCGCATCTTCGAAAGAAGCGGCCTGTAATATGAAAACACTGCACTGTCAATCCACCGAATGCCTGACAACCGGGATCTACAATTTCCCGCCAAAAGTTAAGCCGAGCTTAGCTGAGAAGGAGTTAAGCGGGGTTTCTGCATAGCAATTTTAAGCCGGGCTTAAAAGTTAATCCCGGATTAAGTTAAGCGGGGTTTCTGCATTCCACCCCTAGTGAAGTGGTGTCATCATAAACCTCACAAGCAGTTTTTGAATCTGCAAGTAATGCAATGAAATTTTTGAGTAAAATATTAATTGCAAAGAAAAAAAAAAAACCTGAACGAAATTTTACTTTAACAAGACGAAACACTTTACAATTTTCTTTTGGGTCCACTTGTTGGGCCAACGCACACTTGTACCCTCAATCCACTTAGGGTGGGATGCAGAAACCCCGCTTAACTTTAAGCTCGGCTTAAATCCCCGCTTAACTTTTAAGCGCTATGCAGAAACCCCGCTTAACTTTAAGCCCGGCTTAAATCCCCGCTTAAAACGTCATAAGTTAAGCGGGGATGGTCGGGCGCTTAAAACCCCGCTTAACTTTTGGACGTAGCAACTGCTTGACGACGGCAAAACTGCGCTGCCAGGTCCCTGAGTTCGGGTGTAGTCGACAGTCGGTAAAAACGGCAAAAATAGCTAATATTTGTGCAACAGGTGGCAGAATGTAAGAATTTTTGTTAGATTATTGAATATTTGTTCAAAAGAGAGGGTGCTGGGGTGTTTTTCAGTGGTAAGTTGTCTGAAAAAGGTGATAGTATAGTCAATTTTTTAATTTTATTGGGCAAAATTTTTGTAGGGTGCAACAATTGTGCAGAAAATGATTTGATGTACATTGACATGTTATATTTTAAGTAAATTTTACAACAACATGATTTAGCAATTAGACTATTACCAAATAGAGCATTTTTTCTAACTTGGTTTCAAATTTTATTAAATTTAGGCATTATTTAAAGAAGTTGATCTCTAACATTTAAATAATCTGCTAAAATGGAAACCTTGGACCTTCTATCATTTCTTGATGATGATGATTTAGATCTTGTGGAAGAAACAACATCAATTCCACACAGGACTCTTCATTACTGGCAAAACCCTTTGGAGCGTTACACTGATGCAGAATTTAGATCCCGGTACCGTTTTACAAAAGATGTTGTTGGTGAACTATATACCAAATTACAACCTGGTATTACACAGCGACAGCAAGCAATACCATCTATGATTCAGCTGCTGATTACCTTGCGGTTTTTTGCAACTGGTCATTTTCAAACTAGTGATGGAGATTTGGTTAAATGCCATCAAACCACTGTGTGTCGTGTTGTAAAGCGAATTACTTGTTTAATTGCATCGCTACACCACACTCTAATCAAGTTTCCAAGTGCTAATGAACTGTCTTCTGTGAAGCAAAAGTTCTATTCAATATCTCGGTTTCCCTCTATCATCGGAGCTATTGACTGTACTCACATACCAATAGTCTCCCCTGGAGGTGATAACGCAGAAGTGTTTCGCAACCGTAAGGGTTATTTTTCCATCAATGTCCAATGTGTCTGTGACCCATCGATGCAAATTACTAATGTTGTTGCACGATGGCCTGGTTCCACTCATGACTCCAGGATTTTTGATAACAGCAGGTTATGTGCAGAGATGGAAGACAACCACCACTCTGGCATTTTACTTAGTGATGGGGGGTATGCATGTCGTAAATATTTGCTAACCCCCTTGCAGAATCCCCAAACACCAGCTGAAATTCGATATAATCGCAGTCACATAAAAACAAGAGGAATTATCGAAAGAACTTTTGGAGTTTTGAAGCAGCGGTTTCGATGTCTTCGAATTCCTTTGCGGACAAAACTTGAAAACTCTCTTCCAATTATAGTTGCAGTTGTGTGCCTCCATAACTTCGCAATTCAAAGAAGAGATGTTATTCCTTTTGAAGCCAGTGATGAAGAAATCAACATCACACCACCTGCAGAGGCACCATCATCAACTAATGGTAGAAGATTTAGACAATACTTTATTGAGCATCATTTTTCATAATTTGTATTGTATAATGCCTTTGAAATTTTGCAGTTTTTGAAATATGTAATAGTTTTTTTCATGTAAAAGCAGGTATAATAGAGCTCCTGGCGAAAGGTCCTGCTTACCAAAAAAACCTAATGATGGCACAGGGATTACCTCATGGGTGCGATTGGAAAATCTCAAATTTTGTGTACAAATTCTATTGTGTTTTATTATTCTGCCTGCTCAGTCCTTTATTACCCTGCCGCTTTTCTTGCATGCACTCATTGTAGTACTGATGATGAACGCAGTTAGTGTTCAAAACGTTTACTATTTCTAATGTATAACAGCATTTTAGCTTTGGCTTTCATCTTCAAAGTTATTAACTCCAAATATTTTGCACCCAAGTATTCTGTATGGCTTATGGAATAAATACTGTAACTGCAACAAGTGTTCGTTATTGAACCAGGGGCGCCTAAACTTTTTTAAATGAGGAATTTTCATCAGGTGAAGACGCCCGCAGGCTGGTGTTTTTCTTCGTAGGCAAAAATGCAAATATACGACTGCATAACAATCGTTTCCCAAACTGCTAAGAAGGACAGTGAAGCATTTTATTTAACTTACATTTTTAAAGAACTTAAATGCCCAAATCAATACCGCAGCGGTCCACTTTGGACACCCATACATTTAAAAAAAAAAGTGAAAAAAGTGCATATGTCTCGATGATGACAATGTTATCGACTGAAACAAAAATCCATCCATTTATTGCACATTTATGCAATGGTTCAAACTGTAAAAATAATGCACTTTATTTAGCCTTTTGACTCGACTTTGTCGATCTGTCCTGCTGTCCTACCTAATACATCACTTCTCAAGGTTTTTTTTGTTAAAGCAGGACAGAGGCCCTTCCTTGAGATCAATATTAGGATTATAGGACAAAAACAAACACTAAAATAAAAACAAAGTAAAGCAATGAACAAGCAGGCCCTCTTGTTCATTGTAATAAAGAAAGAAGAATGAAAACAAGAAAAAATAAAGTTCAATAAAGTTTTTTTATTAAAATATTTAATTTTTAAAATTGTTTGTGTTAATTTTATTTACAATGATTAAGGAGGGAACAATTGGCCAAGTGATTAACCTTAGTGACAAAACAACAAGAACAAACAATTGCACTAAGGTTAAATTACAAAAACATCAAGTAGGTAAACAAACTGTTATATGCACTAATGTGAAAATGCATCAGAGTAATGTTTGTTAAACCTACATAAATCAAAAAAACTACAAATTAACTCTGCTACATCTTCATACAAGAATACATACTGGTGTTTAAGAAGCAAAACTTTAAGGTCATGTTCGATCTTTTCTCTCTCCTCCTGGTTGCGGAGCCACTGATGTTGTTCGGCTCTCCGAACTATCTCCTTCTCTAACATCTCCCTTCTCAGATCAGCATAGCTGTGCTGAGGGGCAGACCTTGCAGAACTGCAACACCCTTCAGCATTGCTTAGGGGCGCTGCAGCCTGCACAAGGAAGACGTCAGGATCCACCTCTGCATGACCACTTACAAGTTCTGCCATATAATAATTCTTGCATAAAAATCTCTGTGTCTATAGAAAACATTTTGTCTATCATTTCCTTTTTTTCTTTAACCTGTCTCTGAATAACCCTGCCATAACTGTTTGATACTATCTGTCATAAACTACTTTGATGATCTAAGCTTTAAGCCCTCAACACAAAAAACCTCACCAACTTCTACTTGACCAGAACCAAGTTCCGCGTCCTTGTCAAACAGGTTGCACAGCGGGTGTACCTGCCCGGTTATCATGGCTACAAATGCAAGCAAAACAATTTTAGCAAATCATAACAAAAATTTGTCAAACGATATCTGTATAGGCTACCTGAGACTCTGCTCGACAAAGCATCCAATGGCTCAGCTGGCTTGCCGCCTCCAGTTTGGAAAGTGGCTCTTCGCTGGGCGGTTGACCCCTTGCGAGCCTTGTCTTTGAGGTTTTTCCACAACCTCTGCAAGGCGTCCACATTCCTTGCCTGCGATGATGTGCAGGCATTGAACTTGTCAGCAAGAAGCAACCATTTTTCCTTTTTGGTCTTCAAGGTAGCCCCATCAGTCCTTTTGTTTTCAATTATGGAGAAGAAATTACCTTCTCCAATAATGTCAACAAATAGGCACCGCTCAGTTTCAGTGAAATTTTCATTTTGGCCTGTGAGGGTTGCGGTCTTTTGGCCTGTGAGGGTTGGACGGGGGTAGATGGCATATTCTGAGCCATTTTCAAATAAGATTTTTTAATATTTTTGTTACGAATGGAAAATAACAAAGGTACACCTATCTGCAAATACAAAACTTGTTTATTTAAAAAAAAACTGTACTACTACTACCTAAACTAGTTAATTATAATTATGCAGCTCACCTTTGGTAAAATAATAAAAAAATCTTCAAATTCAATTCACTACAAACGTAAAAAGCTCTATTTTTAACTTTTTTTGCGCCGCATCTTCGAAAGAAGTGGCCTGTAATATGAAAACACTGCACTGTCAATCCACCGAATGCCTGACAACCGGGATCTACAATTTCCCGCCAAAAGTTAAGCCGAGCTTAGCTGAGAAGGAGTTAAGCGGGGTTTCTGCATAGCAATTTTAAGCCGGGCTTAAAAGTTAATCCCGGATTAAGTTAAGCGGGGTTTCTGCATTCCACCCCTAGTGAAGTGGTGTCATCATAAACCTCACAAGCAGTTTTTGAATCTGCAAGTAATGCAATGAAATTTTTGAGTAAAATATTAATTGCAAAGAAAAAAAAAAAAACCTGAACGAAATTTTACTTTAACAAGACGAAACACTTTACAATTTTCTTTTGGGTCCACTTGTTGGGCCAACGCACACTTGTACCCTCAATCCACTTAGATGGAATGCAACCCTCCTCTTCGCGTTCTTTTTCTAACCACACGGCCAAAGACCAAGGCATATTTTGAATAAATATTTCACTATTGCTTAAAAAAGATATGCAATTAACTGCAACGTTTTGCGCGTGAACGAAATATAATATATAAAAAGTTGGTAATAGACAGTATATAACTGAGCATACTAAAAAAAGTTTCGTACATGCGACAGGATTTTATTTAGTTATTTAAAACTTATTTTAAACAACGTTTGTAAAACATATTAATGTAATCAAACGATCACGTCAATACGAAACGTTTTTGTTTAGTTTGTAAATAACGTTAAAAGAACGTACATTTTAAAATTTAATTAAAATAACGTTTTTAAAACAGATTAACGTTACCTCATACAAACGTTAATGTAAAACAGTTTTATTACGTCTTATATTAACGATACAGAAACGTTCATATCGGTACGTATGTTCAATAACATCACTAAAATGTTGTGTTCGGTCCACATAAAAACGTTTTTTCCAAGTCGTGTTTAATTGACCGTCGAAATATCGTTTGAGTTACGTTGAAGGCCAACGTTATATCATGCAACCTTTATGAAACATTTACTTTGACAAAAAGAAAACGATCTGAAACCATTGGACAACTTTTAAAAAACGTTACGAAAGTTGACATAACGTTTTGTGTTAGCTGGGATGGACATATTTACTTACTGCATTTTCGATGATTTGTCTGTCATGTTGGTTGGTGGTAAATTTTTTCACTACAAGATTTTCGTTCCACATCGGTTAGTTGTCGCTATTTTTTACTGAAGACTTTAATGTTGGCTTCACAACCAACATAGATGTTATCAACACATTAAAAATGTTTAGGAATAAATTTTTTCAACGCAAAGAAAAATTGGGAAATAAAAATTCCTATTCCTTTTAACAGGTGTTATACTTTTATATTTTCAAGTTTTTTTTTTCAATTATCAAGCAAATCATGTTTTCCATGTGAACCATCGAGGATGGAATTCATAAACCCCGATCAAGATTGATCCACGATTCTGGGATTAACCGATCCGAGATCTTGGATCGGATCAAGTTGGTATTCAGAAACTCCGATCAGTTGATCGGGATCAACCATAAATTTGATCGTGTTTTCGCGTAACTTTCGCCGAGAATCCACGTGGTTGATTTATGTGAGGTGGTAGCGCAGTAGCAAAGTAACTGCTGTTATTATTTAGTCGATGTCTAATCGGGATTGCGCGCATTTTATAAATATTCTAAAATTGTTGGCAAAACCATCCCAGCAATGATAGAGGCCTGTTCTTCATTTCGGGACACAGTAGCATACAGTAGGCTATACTAGAGGAAGTCTGGTAGAGATCAGATTTCCGCGATATTGGACCAGTTTATTTCGATCGAATTTTGTATCTGCAACCTGGCTAAAATTTGGCTCACCTGTTTGAACTTACTGCTGTTTTTCCATTTAGGTTAGAGTGTCTTTTTAGAAATTATAATTTTTTGTACTGCTATTTTTCTGCCGCGCATAGTAATTAATGGGAGTTGCTCTTAAGTTTCGAAAATGTTTATTGAAACCGACGTTTAGTCTATCATCCGGCGAGACTAATGTTGTGTATTTGAAAGTGCACAAATGAATAAAACAAGAGAGAGTATAAAAAAAATGAATATATGTGTTTAAGGTTACAAACAATATATGTGTTAAGGTTACAAACTATAACAACAACAAAAACTTATGTTAAACAAAGGTTTCTCTAATGATTTGGTTTTTCTGTGGAGAATGCCAATGGATCTATCTGTCGGTTTCTTCCTCTGAAACTATATTGTAAACCGCAGCTTTTTAATTTGTAGCTGTGGTGTGTTGCTCAATTGCCGCTGTCTACAACTCATACGCACTTTCCCACTTATTTATTCAAAAGGTTTTCTGGAAATAAATACAAGCGATAAACATACAAAATTCACAATTGACAAAATAAGCCACACTTACCGACAGTAAGGCCTGAGTAAGCAACATAAAACGTGCGCTATTTATTTGGCGTAGACAAATTAGGCCACGCGTGTAATCAAGCTTATACAAGCGGCAGTTATTTGGCTAGGTTATGAAAACAAAATGTGTCGAGGTGGGTTCTCAGCGGTATTTTTGGCATTGTAATCTTTGCCTTAGAAAACCAAATGCCCTTTCTATTACCCCACCTTGTGTTATAACTCTTTTAAAATAAGAATAAAGTAAATTGTTATCAAAAATTCTGGAGTAATGTGTGGAGCCTGGCCATCTGCAAACAACATCGGTGAATATTATATCTGCATAACAAACCTTTTCTATTTCTAAATATTTCTGCTTCATCTCCACCGGGTGAGCTTGCAACCACAACACCAGGGAATGACTTCCTGAAAACTGTACAAATAATCTCCTTTTGGATGCACATCAGCAGGTCTCCATCATTTCTTTGAAAGTGGCCTATTGCAAAATCAAAACGAAGAGCAATCAACAGTTGGAAAATTGGTGGGATAGCAGATTTTTGTTGTTGTTCCAATTCGCTTCTTAATAAAAACATAAATGTTTCTTTGGTGAATCTGTATTGTTGTTTGAATTGTTTAGTGTCAAGTAATGAAAAGCTCGTCTGGCAAAAGAAAAACTTGTTTGTTCGACGTTTCGATTGCATATATATATGAAGCGAAGGACATACAGTGGAATGGAAAGAGATTAACCGTGCAAGACCTCAAGGTAGTACTGATTCAAGCCGCGTTGGAGGCCCGTGATACCGTGACAGACAGTTCGGTGTGTATAACAAACTCGCTCATTGTTTCAATCAAAATCTTTTGTTAATAATAACACAAGTACGTACTACTACACTCGTACCACACCATTGGTACCGTTAAGCCAGTACGTACTCTATTAGTCCTGCGTCGATTGCTGCTTCCATAACAGCGTCTGTTTCTTCTAAGTTTATTAGGTTCTCTTCTATCATTCTCTTGTTCGCATGTACATTGTGCCGAGATCCCTTTGTGGGCACATGTTCTTGAGTCCCAGTTGTTGTCGTTTAGTAGCCAGTCTAGACTTGTTGTCTTCGGACTTTTTCTTATCGGCTCTTCGTCGTCCGTTAAGTCTTACCACCTTTCCGTTCACTGTCTGCCACAGTTATGTCTTCCTCTTCGTCACTCATGTCGTTTTTTATGTCATGCCAGGTTACTATATAGCGATTTCTATCCCGTCTCTGACGTCTCTCAAGTCTTCTACTAGTTTAAAAAACGCCCACACGGCGATAAATAGTCACGCGCGCATAAAGCAAAAAAGTCAGACGAGCTTTTCATTACAACTGTTTAGTGTCAAGTTTGTTCATTGGATTTTCCACGTCTGGAATTGTTGACCCAGGTATGTGGTCCTCCACTCTTTCCACGAGATCAGCAACATCGACAACATTCAGGACAGATGTCATTTTTTAAACTAGGTGATCTATTGGTATAAATATCTAAACAAAATGAATTATACATTAAAATACCAAACGTATAAACAAAAAACATAAAATTGACAAAAATGCAATGCAAGAAAACTCTTACAAATGAGGCAATGAAGCCGCCAAGGTTGCAAGATCATTTACTCAGGCTTTGAAAGTAAGGAGGCGTCGAAATACCAAAGGTTTGATTGCTTCCTACAAAGTATCTTGGCTGATAGCAACAGAAGGCCTTCCATTTAATGTCGGGGAAAGGCTAATAGTACCTGCTGCCAAAGAAATAATTTATACTGTATGGAGCGAAACCCCGCACCCATACTCGGATCTGTTCCGCTAAGCGACACAACTGTAAAACGAAGAATTGGTGAAATTTGTCTTACAAAAAACGTTTTTCGCTTACAATTGGATGAAACCACAACATGAAGCTTTTATTTTGCAAGTATCTGGAAACAAACACCAATGGTCAAACAATATATCAAACCTTAGTAGCCTACTTGCAGGAAAAATCTATCCCAATTATGAATATAGTAGCAGATAACGCGGGTTTATATCCTTACTTCGGCACGAAGTTCCTCATCTATTTGCTGTCCATTGTGTGATACACCGTCAACATTTGGTAGCAAAACGTCTTGCCGATTTTTTCGGCTGCTTTGCGAAGAAAATGATGATGAGTTTGATCGTCTCCTTCTATACACTGAGGTTCGTTGGTTGTCAAAATGTGAGTCTCTTTCAAGATACAGCGAACTTCACAACACTAGTGGAGTTTCTTGGAGAAAATGACTCCAAGGTAAAAAAGTTACGTTGGTGCAGTGCAAAACCATTGTTTGTGGTCTAATTAACAAACTGGAAATTTACCAGCAGTTCCCTGACAGAAAAAAAATTTGTTTTACTTTTCACGACTGTCGAGGATGTGAACATCTGAAAGCTGTTAGACAAGACATGCAGATTTAAGAACTAGCATCCCGGTAAACCAAATCACGCAGGAACTTCTAATAGACATGCAAAGTGACGAAGAAGCTCTTATCATTTTTAACACACATGGCTGGGTAGATTTTGGGATCAAGTGCAGTGGTCGTTTTCCCAAATTGTGGGAGAGAGTGAAATTATTATTACTGGCGTTTCCGACAACATATATTGCCGAGCAAGGTTTTAGTGAAGTGCTACACATGCGTAACAAATATCGTAATCGTCTCGACATGAACAACATTGGAGGAAATGCAATACGACTTTAAATATCAGGCATAAGGGTCTCATTAGCTTGGTATTTCAATAAATTGTGTTTGTTTTGTGATATTGTCAAATTGTTTATCTAAAGCGCCAAGAAATTTAGTCCATAAAAAATATATGGGGGCGATTTTGATCCAGGGCCTAAAAGCGGGCGATTACCACTGGTGTAGAAGATGGTGGGTTGCTTGAAGTATCGAAGCCACTTATTCTTGGGAGGTTCCAGGCAAAAGTGGCGACTTGTTTGATAGAAAAACCTTCTTTATATTCAGAGTGATTGACCACTTTCCTGGATCTCTATAAAGTGATGCCTCTGGATGTTATGTCAGAGTTTAAGACAGCTAGGGGAGCACAACGTATTTGATGAGGACAAGGAGTAGCTGCAAGTAAAAAGGATGCGTTTGGAAAAAGTGTATCTTACGAACTTCATACATTACTATAGGTAGGCTCTCATTGTTCTATGCTGAGATAGGACCACGAGGGTTCCTGGAGAATGATCTAGTTGTCTCCTACTCCATGAAGGAAGGAAACGTATAATATGAGGCTTCACAACTCTGTCTTGGAACTTGCCATAAAGGATATGATTCTACCGGGCTGCACACATATTTAAAATCCCCGGCATGCCCCCCAACCTCCATGTATCGCCAATGGCCCCCATCACCATTTGTGTCTACAGACTTCCAGAGGGGACCATGCCGAAGTACTGGCAGCTTATCACAACTTCAATAAAAGTTACCACTCAATTTTAAGATATTTGCTACAGGTGACAACCAAGTTATATTCATATGGAAAGACTACACTAGAGGCCCAGAAATTATCCAAGAATATGCAAGAGACTTACTTACAGCCGTATGTGGGATGTAGCTGAAACATATATATCCAGAGAGTATAATGAATTCAATAAGATTGTGTCATGGAATGGTTTATTATCAAGCAAGCCTGGATAATGGGGTCCCTGTCCTGTAAACAACTTTGGTACACAACACTCTTCAATTTCGTAGGATGCTCTTTCGTTGAGTGGAGTAGAAAAGTCGTTTTTTTTAGTTCACACCCGATAACTCCACTTCGTCGAAGTCCCACTCCCGTCGCTGATTAGATGCATTATTGCTGCAGGCTTCCAAAGAATTTTTTCACAGCATCTTGGAGACTCATTGGTTTATTCACAAGCAAATTACTCACATGTATCTGGCAATTATGCCAACAATTCCAAATCCACTTGGCAAGTAATTCGTGACCTTGTAAATATAAAACGTAAAAAGTGTAACACCACAGGTAAACTGAATATTGAGGGAAATTCAATAACAGCAACTATTGGATCAAAACTGGCATCAAACATTCCATCTGCAACAACACGCCACTCACAGAAATTTCTTCTACCTAACCCCATTTACTGATCATGAAATATCACAGTGTATACCTACACTCACTAAAAACATAAAAAGAATCTCATCACATCCACATACCACCCAAATTCATTAAAATGGCAAATGAAATCGTATCGCCTCACATTTGTGCCATCTTCAACAAATGTCTACTGCAGGGAATTTATCCTGATTTATTCCAATACACAAGTCTGGCTCAACTGACCAATGTACAAATTACAGGCCCATATCTCTTCTTCCAACTTTCAGTAAAGTATTTGAAAGACTTATGCATCGAAGGATTTATGACTACCTAGAAAAAAAAAAACTATTGTATGAACACTGATTTGGCACTACACAAAATTTACAATGAACTAATGTTATCAAAGGCATTTTACACAGTTGATCACAAAATACTACTCTCAAAAATGGATAAATTATTTGGCATGAGGGGAATCACTTCACAATTATTTCAATCCTACTTGTCAAACAGACACCAATACACAGTTGTTAATGGCATCAATTCATCACTTGCACCCATGACATGTGGAATTCCACAAGGCTCTGCACTAGGACCACTGATCTGCCTCTAGCTAGCACATTTTCCACCACCTTATTTGCTGATGACACATGCCTCATCATGGCAGCTGACAACACAGTATCTTTAAAAACATGTATCCAATTGGCTTAGCGGTAACAAACTAACACTAAACACTAGCAAGACCTCTTACATCCTGATCGGTAAAAACACCACAAACACCCATTTCTCTGTTCAGTTAGATCAAATTCCAATATTATGTAAATCAGAATTCAAATACCTAGGTGTTATTCTCCAAGACAACCTTCACTGGACCAGTCACATTCAACATTTGGAGACTTCCCTGGCACAATTCTGTGGTGTAATGTATAAATTAAGGAAATGTCTACTCGAAGTTACAATATGCAATCACCTGCTGGGGTTTTGGAAATGCAAAGGACTTTCACCACTTAAATGTTGTACACAATAATATTCTTCGCACTGCAACCTTTAACAAGGCAACATGTCATGTTACACCCATATACAAAACCCTTGAAATTGTTAAACTAAAAACAGCTCAAATTATGCACAAGCATCACTTTAATCAATTACCTTTGTTTTTCAATAATTTTTTTACTCAGCCATAGCACAAACACTCCCATTTCACTAGACATGCACATGGCTCAAAATTATGTTATTCCAATAATGAAGTCTCTATTTGCCCAGAATACGCTGCTGTACCAAGGTCCCAAAATTTGGAATGAATTGCCGCAAAAAATGAAAAACTCTGGAAAATTTGCTTAAACACTACAAACAACATCTTTTGCAACTATACAACTGAAAGTATGTTTAATGTTGACAACACGTGCACATGTGCGACCCACGTGCTTTTTTTCTGCCGCTAGAGCATGCACGCATCTGTCCTTACTCATGCGTAACTGAAGTAGTTTGTTTTTTTCTCGTTATTTACCATTTATGTTTTCTACAAAGTCTTTACATTTCCTTTTATTTTCATTGTTCTCTTTTGCAGAATTTTTGTGTTCGTCTTTATGTTTTCGTTTTCATTATTCATCTTGTGTTGTTGAGTAATTAGACCAAGGGTGACGCTTGGCACCGAAAACCCGTCCCCCTGGCCATACTCTCGCATTCCCCATCTTTTTATACTGAAATACTTTGGCCCTCTTTAAGTAATTAACTCAATCGATTGCTGTCGCATTTTAATGTGTAAAATTTTTGGCCCAAGCCATACAAAGATACTCCTGGTTTCTCTATGGGTATTTGAAAACAAGCGGATAAATAAATTCCCTTTCATTTATTGTTCTAATCATCCAGGGTAAGAATCACTTTAAAGTCGCTGAACCCAGGTTAAGAACCACTGCTTAACGCAAAACGCGCATGTCATTGCATCGCGTTTTCGGATAGGATTTGAAAATCACCACGATAAAAGAAAAAAGAAATCCTATCAACTTCAACCACACACAAGCCCATTAAAACAAGTGCTGCCGCAAAACCTTTCCTATTGGCCCAAACCAGCAGTACGTGTGTCGCTGTCACGTTATTCACCGAAGATGCGACTGTGGCCTGTGGGTCACCCATTACGGCATCTCCGGTGCAAACTGAAGATATATCGTGTGAAGAAAATTCTTGAAAGTTTCAGAAGACCTCAAAGCACTCTAGTCCACATTGGCGGCCCTTGTTAGGGCTCTGAGAAGGTTCAAGATGTTCAACCATCGACGCCGTCGGCACCACCTCTGGCAGTACAACAAACGGGAGGCGGTGCCGGCGGCGGTCCCCCTTACGGACAGGTGAAGTACAAGCCAGATTCAACCCTGGCCTTGAACGAAATGAGATCTATGAGGTTTTAGACGTTACTTGTGCGAGAAGATATCGAAAGGGTTGTCGTCTCATACATTCCTGAAGAGTTTCGCTCCGGTGACGAAAAACTGACACATACTGGACAATCGCCAAAAAGAGCCTTCTTATTGAAGACCTCATCCAATTCCAAAGGAGGTTTGGCTAGAATCTAAAAAACTTAGCAGCCACCACCCCTCCCCCCCCAAAAAAAAACGAACAGGAACAGGAGAAGCAGGAGCGACAGGAGGAAGAAGTAGTCTCCGTTTTTGACGTGGAAACCACCAACACGAGGTCAACAGGAAGAGTTCCCTCCGACTTATCCGCAGCGAAGAGCACTGGGCTGGAATCGCATGCTAGCACACCGCAACCACGGAAGCGAAGCAGAAGAATGAGGAACTCTATACATCCCAAGCAAGGTCTGAATGTGCGCTTCGGTGCAGTCACTTCACTCAACTTCACCGACTGAAGTAACTGCACCCATCACTACACCCGGTGAAGTAACTTCACCGATCACCGTACACGGTGAAGGGACTTCACCTTGTAAACTCGCTAGGTGAAGTTACTTCACTCGAAGTTCCTGGTGTAGCCTGCGACACCCTTGGACGTGAATGTTGTTATCATGGCCAGATTATGAAAAATTGGAAGTAAGGCAATGTTGTAATTCTTACCAATGAATAGCATGAAATTTTAAATGACCCGAAATTCACAAACATCAATAGTACTATGGTAGACATATTTGCAAGTCATTTTGTTTCTTCTGTTTCTTCTTAAGAGTGATATGGCATGCTGGCCAATGTCATACTCTAAACATGAAAACCAAGAGGATGGTTACAATTGTGGACCACTGGTTTTAAAAGTATGCTTCATAGATAATAGTTTGTGACCACTTTTTTAAAATTTCAAGTTTTAATTAATTGTTATCTACACACAGAAAGCGTGGAACTTCATAGAACGAAACAACTGCTATCTAAAGACCACATTGGAATCATGCAATCAGTATCTGATAGTTTTGAACCTGTTAATGGCTGTGTATAAAACATATGACAATATTAAATTTGACAAATTACTTTCTATTGGAGAAAGATGTGCATGTCTCATAAAATTTTCTTTTCGACATCTCTTACTCTGTTTTATATGTTAAAGAAATTTCAAACTTCTGTGTTTCCTGTACGGCACAGTTCCACCTGGCAATCGTAGCAAAAGGATATCCTGGGTAAAAAAATCATTTGAAAATTATAAATGCTACTTATACCAGAGGAGGTCCACCTAGGAACCTTATTCGCACTTGCAGATGGGCTCTGTAAGAAAGGAGAACACGAAAAAGCCAACTGCGAATCGTCTTAAAAGTGAGTCAGGGAGCCACAACCACAGTGGGCAGCAAGACTTTAGAAGCGCACAGGTAGGGCGCCGCAACCATGGATCCCAACAAGACTCTAGAAGTTTTCAAGAAATGATATTAAAAGGATATCGTAGAGAGAAAATTTCCTTGAAATCGTTAGCCCTTAAAACCTTCGATACTGTTTCATTCTCCTGGTTACTTTTTCAGTTAAATCTTGAACGCTTTCCCACTTGCTTTACTAATTATCTTTCTGCCCTTCACTCTAGCGCCAATTCCCGGACCTTCGTAAACGGCTTTTCCGATCAGGAGAGGTATCAGACAAGGTGACCCCCAGTTTGAACCTATTCCTGATTGCCCTAGATCCGCTTCTCGTTGCCCTTCAAACCAACCCTGCTATCACTTCAACCCAAGGCAATCGCTTACGCCGATGACGTCACCCTGGTGGTTGACAATTTTGTTAAATTCTCTGGTTTAAAATTCAACCCCACCAAAATCGAAGCGATTGCCATCCTTCGATTCTACCTCCCCTTGACGACCCAACCTTGTGTAATATAAAATGGAACCAACCTTCGTACTAGAAATTACCTCCCACTATCAATACATTCTCGACCTTCTTAAATCTTCGAACCTTACGGAAACGGAACTCATGACCTGAAAACTGAAGCCCCTCTACCACCGTATTGTGGACGAATCCAATACACCCCATCACTTCAACGACTGGTCTCAAATAAACTATCCTAAAACTTTTAATTATCGCCTTGCCCTCAAAATTCTCCCGTTAAAATGTCAACAAACCCACCAATGTACGCAATCTCTACATAAACCTGATTCTAAGAGTAGACTAAATATTTATGAACCATAGAATTAACATTTAGCGCCATCTTTCGGCCAACACACGCAATCTGTTCGAAAATGGCGGGGGCATTAATTGATACAAAAAACAAAACCAACAGCAGGAAAAAAATGTGGACAGTGAAAAAAGTATCGAACATCCATGTAAATCAATGTTATGCAACTATCAGTGTCTATCATATTTTGTAAATATTGTCTTTGTTGTTATGTGTTTTTCGTTTTCTGGAAGCTGACATGGACGAACTATATACATTTTTTTTTGCAGAAAGTGCAAGGCTCTAGAAAATTTGTCTTTAGTCGTGATCACATTTAAGTTAACATAAAACTGTTTTTAGATGTTGGACACATTTCAATAATACATATTTCCAGGCTAACCCAAGACGCCCTTGGAAACTTATTTTCACAAGTTCGCAACAAGGGACCGTCACATCCAAAGCCAACTCAATTTAGGCTCAGTCTAAGAATGATTTACCCGTCACAAATGATGCAGACAACTAGGACAGGAAACTATGAACTAGCTGTGACCCATCTGAAGGCCTTGTGCTTGATGACAGAAGCAACTTAACAGTCCTGGCAGGTTCTGAAGAACAGGGGTTTTATTATGTTTGTGGTTGGGCAATCCAAGAGGTCCTTAAAAAAGTTAATTGTGCAACATGCACATTATATTGTCAGGAAGGATTTCTGACCCTTTTTAGATCATTTACCCCTAGCAATAATTTACTGTAGTCATTCTTCTAGTCAATTATTGGAAGTTTTTAAATATAAAGAGATAAGTCAAAGAGTAGATCAAGAAACAATTGGGTTGATTGTCGTCTAGTTTGAAAGGGTTTCCAGTTCCCCAACGGCAAGTTAATCAATATGGGGACGAAAGGCTCGTCTTTCATGTGTCACCTTGGATGACTCAACAAAAACTCATCAACTCCTTTAAAAGTACGCCCCGGTCACAAATAATTGGCACATTCTCGACACCCGCTTAGCTTGAATCAATAAAATTAAACTTTTATTATCCCACTCAAACAAATTTTTTGTTGGGTCCTTCTACGAAACAAGTTCGTTTTTGTTTGTCAAAAGGTATGGGCCATATGCCGAAGCATAACATGCCCCTGATGTATATGTCTCCAATGCAACAACAGCCTTTTACGGCCCTTGTTTCACTTTACATACAAGGGCCTAGCTTGTTCGTTGTAGTCACTGTTCACCTCCACGCTTTTGCAAGATATAACAAAAACAAGCATAAAATTTAATTGCCCCATACAAAGGCAAATGACATTTGTTGTTTATTTGAACAAGCGAACAAACAACGAAATTTTGTCCCTCTATTGTCCTGCAGTCGATATTGCCTGCCGCCATCCCAATCAGGCACTCCGTTGAACACACGCTTGATTGCATTGGTTATATCATCGCGGCTGACCTCCCGATGGCAAGTGTTTTGAAGAACATCGTAATTTTTATTGTCCATTAACAACAGACACTTTTTTAGAAAAACGATTATTCTATTTTACATTACTCTAAAAAAATTGGTTTATAAGACAGTCATACCAGAGATTGTCTTAAATTAGATTCAAGCTCTTCCTCTGTACAAGCAGCTTCAATTTTCCATGGCTCAGTTGCTGAGCTTAAACAATCACGTAACCCTGTTTACATGACCGGGTGACATGATTTTCAAATTCGACGCGCGAAAACGTCAGCTTAAGTTAAGCTGTCTCGGGCTGACAGGCTGTAAATTCAGATAAATAACTGCCAATAACTTTCCTCTGCACTAAATAAATCATCAATATTCCTAAACTAAGCATGCAGAGGAAAGTTATTGGCAGTTAGTTTACGCCAAAAAAGGCTTTCTGCAAATTGGTCCTTTATTATAATGTGAGTTTACTTTGCCAGATATATAATATATGATTTAACTAGAAAGCCTGCTACAATCCATATTTTTTAATTTCTGATTAAACTAAAAGGCTTAATTTTCCTGGAATGTTTTCACAACAACACCATGATAAGAGTATTCAATTGAAAACTGTATGTTTAGTTGTATTAATTGTCTCTGTTCAAGAAGCTGTCTAATCCCATGTACAAGTACAATTGTGTGTCAGAAAAGGCTGGATGGAATGTTTCAGAGCAGCATTATGTTGATTAATCTGAAACAAATATACAGAGGATGTGATAGTAACAAACTTGTGTCCTGGCATTCTTGTCATATTTGTTTCATTTTGACAAACAGAAAAGGTTTATATAAGCCTGCTTTTGTATTTTATGGTTGATTGTTGTTCACATAATCCTTTCATAAATAAGATGCTGTAAAATGAATAAACAACCAGTCTAACAGATTGATTTAAAAAGGCTTTATTCACCTACACCCTGTTTGCATTGACTTGTTCTATTATACCACATGAAGCAGCAAATGAAAACAGTTAACACAAGTGTATGGCTGTGCTAAGCCAAATAATAGTTTCAGTAACTAAAAAATGTTCTTTTTGTGATGAAAAATGTACATGTCACATCAATAAGGAAGCAAGTGTCAACAACCCTGCAATGCATTTGTTTCCTTTAGGTCTCCAAAATGCAACTTAGGTCCTCAAATGAATCTTGTTTTTTTTGCATCTTGATGCTTGTACGATTCATTCAATATTAATCAAAATTAATGTACTAAAACTGGAGTTGAGCACATCTTTCTAACCCCTGCACCATACATCATACTCACTTAGTTGTACTAGAACTAGTTGATTACTTTGAAGTTTTGTTGTAAACAGAAAATCCTATACGCACAACCTCATAAACAAATTACCTAAACCTAACTTCTTCGTGCCTCTTGTCGCAATTGGGTTTAAGCTGACGTAATCGATTTAAGCTGTCCCGTAAACCACTCTCCGCGTTAGATTGAAGGCTGAGACTACGGTGGCGCGCGATGTAAATATATTTCGCGATGTTACGAAATTTTATTTGTAGCGGTCGAAATATATTTCGCGATCTCGAAATATATTTCGCGCGGTGAAAAAATATTTCGCGATGTTACGAAATTTTATTTGTAGCGGTGAAATATATTTCGCGCAGTGAAAATATATTTCGCGCTTCGTTAATATTTCGCAGTGGCACTTGTGGGCCGCTGTATATATTTACATCGCGCGAAATATATTTGATGTGACGCAAAATGTAGTGACAGGCCAGGTTCTCTTTGATGTCACTCCGTTCGTACTTTTGCATGACGGGTGACTGACTATATCAGCTAAGTAAGCATTTACCTACTCCAGTTGTTGGCAGGGACTGTTCAACTGAATGAATTGTTTAAATTGTGATCACTATGTGGGACTTAATCATTCATTTTGTACTCGTGTATGTTGGCATCAAAAATTATTATTATTATTATTACAGACACAGTAAGTGTGGTTTCATTCACATTGTTGTTTCATCAACAGTTTTGCCTACACACTCTGTGTGGAACCATTGTTTGCATCTTGCACATTCAACCCAAAGAGTTTTAGAATTATCTTTGCAAAGTTTGCACTTGTCTTCGTTCACCATCTACGCAGTTCCCTGCAACTAAATCAAATATTTCTTTTCGTTGAAAGTATGCAGAACCTTTTTGTTCAGGACTTGTTCCCATACCAATGTGGCGGATGCAACCCTTGAATTTATTGAATCGTGGTCTTGTAGCGACGAGCAGTCAATAAAATACACGTTATTAAGCACCCGCTTCAGAATCATACACCGTTAGGAATCCGTGTTGCTCTTCTGCATTATCTTCATGAAGGTCTTCGATGATGAGGAAAACATTTTCTGTTGGGTTAAACTCATTCGGATGTAAATGAACAATCGTTTGTGTGTGTGTGTGTGTGTTCGACCAAGTCACCGCTGTGAATTTGTGTTAGTGGTCGATTGTGTGTAATTGCGTACATGGCATGGCTTGTCATATCTTTGAGCCGTCGTGTATTTGTGTATCGCGTCGCGCGTATGAAAACATTTTCTTCGTGGGTCTTGGTCTCCTTGACGATGAAAGGTGGTCATCGGGTGTTGATTGATTGAAAGTCTGTCGATTGAATAGCAAATCACCCAACCCATAAAGCATGACCTTTTTGGAATTTCCTCAAAAAAATTGGTACACTTGCTCAAGCCCAAACACTTCTCGAGATATCAAACTTTTTAAGATAGATATTTTGTTTTTTTTGCTACTATCTCAGCCATTTCTGGATGGAATTTTACAATGTTGGGCTCATTATGAAGGCCTAACGGATCATACTTGCATTTACAGATTTACCTAACAAAATTTAATCTTTGACGGTTTAGAACATAAATTTTTGGACAAAATGTTGTCTTTATCATAATAATACATTACACCCAAAAATTTCAATGGGCAAATTATACAGTAAAGTTTAGGAGCAGCTTTTTGGTGGTAGCAATATTTGCACATTTGCTATACTTCACCATGTCACTTTCATGTACTATATATCATGCAATGACTATTTCCCATTTTATTTTTCCACAGTATGTACAAATACAGTTCACACATGAAATACAATAGCATATGTGGCACTAAAAACAAGCAATACACAACTGGAAATATTGAAAGCTCTTCTGTTATTCTCTTCCTGTTGGAGTTTTTGGATTGACACTTGTTAAAATCAAAGAATCTTCAGCTAACGCAGTGTTTCCCAAACTTTTTTTCTGTTCCGCCCCCCAAACACCTTGGTCATTTGACAACGCCCAACAGAAAACACAACGAATTTGCTTGTTGCTTGTCAATTAATGCAATGGGTGAGGTTAGTGCAATAACACCAATTTCTCAACATCAGGTTTCATGTCGGCCAAAAACAAACGTAAGCCTCCTCTATTAACGATATCAAGACGATTTCTTTTTCCATCTAAAAGAGTGGTGACTGCGCTGAACGCACGTTCCAAAAATAAAGTTTTGCCCTTTCACATACATGGGGGTATCTTTCTATAATTTTATTTTGTAGCCAGAATGCTTGGTAGGAAGTAGTAAACTTCGGTTTAAGTTCAAAATCGTTTTCAACATCACTAATTCTTCCTCGAGGATTCCTCATGCAGGTACATCACTAAATGGGTTAACGATCCAATCCGGAATCTCCAATTCAAATATATCCTTGAATCTTACTTGTACTTATGGAGTGCCAAAAGGTGGTTGTAATAGGTGTCAACATCACTATCCGATACGCCGTTGCCACTTCCAGTAAGTTGGTGCAAGTTTAAAAATTGGAAAAATTCGCGTCTTGATAAATTTCGTTGATACAATAGAAGCTTACTTTTCATATCATTTCCTTGTATACATGATTTCCACGACACAGGCAGAGAGAGTAAAAACGCGCAAGGCAGTTTCCCTTGGAAAGCCATCTTACGCTCGAATGTCTCATCATTTTGAATGCATAGTTGTTTAAATAAGCGCGAATTAAGAGCACGGGCTTTGATTTTATTGACTGCTTTAATGGCAGACATCAAAGATAGATCGAGTCGCACGCTCATAGCTTATGCCACCAAATGCTGTAAAAAATGAAAAAGTGATAAACTGTTTTACCTCGAGTATCGGTTTCTAGCCGTTTGGCCAGCTCCTCTGGTAGAGATCCATTGTTAGCAAAACGAACATATCCCAGAAGTAGTTGCCACATGTTCGAATAGCGATTATCTAGTGTTGATTGATGATACATTGTGACATACATAAAATTCGTTGTGACGTCAGAATCAATAACTTCTAGTTCAGCACGTGACAAAGGTCCTTTTTGAAGCAGCATAAATTATACAAAGATTGCAATTAATCACTTGGGCCAGTGATTCCCAGCATTTTTGTGGTTGCGTACCACTTCGAGGTAAAACAATTTCGACGCGTACCACCTAATTGAATGTTGCAAAGTAACCTAGGGGATGAACTATCGAAAATTTTGAGATAATTTTTTTAAATTCGAACTATACCAACAAAGTAAGGAAAGGTGCTCGTGGAATGCCACTAGGGGTAAACGTACCACCGGTTAGGAAACACTGACTTACGCTATAAAAGAAAATTTGCCCTGTCACCAAGCGCCCACCAATTTATTTCCTAGCGTAACTGAGCTAACGGATGGGCAAATTTTGGGCCAGCGGGATGCAAAAAATTTTCTTCGATGTTATCTGTTATGTCTTCCGAACAAGGAAGGGAAGACACTCGTTTTTTCATGTTTTTACTGGAGAAGGAATATTCTTTTACCAGGAGATGTACTTCATGTAGGAGTGAAACTTTTGGGTGCCACTAGTTGCCACGGCCAATTAAAAGCGGTCTTCCAGCCAAGCCTTCTCTTCCTCAATAGTGTGTTCCGGCACAAAGCAAAATGATACTTTAGGATGGTTGCATTGGTCAAAGGGCCTCTGTAAGCTGGCTCTAGCAGCTAGGCGTTTAACTGTGCCACTCAGCCAATCACATGGTCCTTTATCATGAGATGTGGCAAAAAAGTTGCACTTAAGGGCTAGGCGTTTGCTTGATCAAGTAAAAACAAAAACAAATTTTCGATAATGTTCCAACGTTTGTGGACAAGATTTCTTGAAGGATCCTTGATGTTTACAATGGCAGATAAAAATTCATCCATGTTGGATTCCGGTCCAACACAGTTTGTTGTTCTGCCGGAATTGTACGTTTGATTTAAAGTGCGTTAATGAATGAATGTAAAACGATAAAATACAATTTTCATTATCTTCTACACATGCAACAGTAAATCGTATTAGCAAGAAATGGCAAGGACTACGTACTGGATAAGACTTTATATAACTTACTGATGGCACCGCATTTCTTCAGCCAGATTTTAACATCTCTGAGAATATGGTTTGTGCAGTAAATATTCGTCAATCTTGAAAAATGATACTTGCTTGAGATTTCCACACTTGTTAATCGCTGGATATTAAAACCCCCAAAAAGAGAGCCTTTGTTCCTGAGCAAGGTTGTACAGTTCCCGGTTGACTTGTTGAACGCAGTGTTCGTGAAAACCAGGCTGCTCCAAGATCCCAGCCATCACAATCTACCTAAAACCTGACCCATTGCCGTATCCAAATTACACAGTGGAAACTTTGGTTCCGAGAAGAAGAATTTGGTACCAATGGTTTAGACATGATTAATCTTGCCATTATGACATTTGAAGGCAACTGTCTAGGAAACTTTCGTTTCAGGTTAAAATCTTTCAGTCTTCTTTGATTAGACATGTATATTTCGCTTTAAAAGCATTCATCAGTGTCTATAAAAGCAAATTAAGAATTAGGTTCAAATAAAGTAAAGGCTCTCCACTACCTCACAACACGCCCTTTACGTAACTAAAAACCTGCCACATGCAACGGATGGAAGCGTTGAGAAACCACGGAAAAAAATAAAATAAAAACACGGGAAAGATAAAGAAACAGTATCTGCTCAAAGCAATGTGAACAAAAAAAACATCATTTGCACCGCGGTAAAATCATTTTTTGTATGTTAATTTTAGCGTTTATTTTATTTAACCATTTATCTTCAGCCATGTCTAAATTTGCGGTGCGTGGTTGTTCGATGGGTGGATGTTGAGAAAACGAGCGTGGATGGCAATCTTTAAAATGATACAAAAGCGATGTTCCATCGTTGCGCTGTGAAACGTCGAACTTGGACCATGTGGCACGGTGACCCGACCAACGAGTGGCAAACCTGTTTTTCGTTTGTCCCACGTATTGTTCCTTACATATGTTACAAGCAGCAACGTATATACCACAACTTTTGCATGTTAATGATCTTAACTGTGCCAGTTGGAGTTTGTAAACATGTTGATGGTTTGACCGTGGTTAAGGCACAATGCCCGCAGGGATATGATTCTGTTGCAGAGCTATCTGCAGTGGCAATTTGCCTAAGGCGTATCAGAAGGTCTTGGAGAGATGGTGGTCTCTTGTATGTCACCATACAGTTTGGTTTAAGTTTGTTTTTTTTTTCTGAAAGTTGTAGTTGCGCTGGAAACTGCGAGGCCAAAGTGATTTTCTCAATATCTTGCATTGACGGATTGTCTCTACCAAGTTCTCGCTTCTCTAATGATATCAGCAGTCACTCGTTTGGGAAACTGCGAGCGCTTTGCCTCTAGTCCGTCAATGCTGTTGTTATGATCAATTTGTAGCAGATTGAGATACCTCAACCCCCTATTTTACCCCCCTATCCTATTTTTCCCTCGATTCCTAGGAGTTAGCAGGGTCAAACAAACTCACTCAATTGGCACTGGCACAACATTTATTAAAAATTTAACACAACATCAACAAAAACATATATACACGTAAGGCTGTGCCTGTGCCTAATTAGACACGTCAATCCCGGATTCACGCATTATCTGCGTGAGCATGTCGTCATCCTCCTTCATGCTTTCTTCCCACTCTTTCCCACTGGAGAAGTCTTCAAATTCACATAGGCATTGACAATCCATCCCTTGATGTTCGCATTTGCGGTCATCTATGGGTTTTGCCTTCATCACCCTCTCTAGAAATGATGGCCTCTTCGGACTTTTCGGGACTTCTAACAAACTGTCCCTCTTTGGACTCTTCTTCTTCGGCATTATGCTCGCTTCAAGGGCGCGCCACCTTTCCCTCTTTTCGGACTGTCACTAATGTGACACTTATGACATAGCAACTGATTGCCATGTTTGCATGTAGGTGCCACATCGGCGTTGAAGATTCCTTGCCCATGTACTGGTTCGCTATCCGCGACGGTTTCGTTTTCCATGTCCTCTCCCTCGCTGTCGCTTGTTTCAACTGACATCTGGTCCACGAAGTCGCGTATATAGTCTGCGATCAGACATAGGTCTTCATCGATGGGGAGCCCTGCCTCAATTTCCTCGGCAACGTCTTTTGCCAACTGAATGACTATGTCATCCGTTACGCTGCCGAGTACTTTTTTCTCAGGGTGATGGTGATTCCGCGTCCGCTGGCCAGTGTGCTTCAACGAAGCGACGCTCCATTGGGGCCTTGTCCTGCAGGCTTGATAGGCGAGTTATGGGGTCAGACAGGTTGGTGGTAATGAAGCAACGAGTAGCCTTGTTGTCCTGTCTGTCCCCGTGGGTCTTGGCACTCCAATTGTTGTGGTACATGAACTTGATGGCGCTGATCAGCTTGTCGTCGTTGAACAGGGCTGAACCAGCGTCATCAATTTTTAAGACCTTATGCTTGAATCGGAGTGCCATCTGACCCACACCCGCACTATCATTGGTCATCACGCTGGCGACCTCTGGCGGAAAAAGAAATTTCCCTAATAGGGTCTTCCCTTTACCCGCTTCCCCATGTAGAACGATATGGGGAGCCAACGTGATGCCGTCTTCTTCTTGATTTCTTGCTTCTAGAGCAGCCTGTACTAGAATGATCATCAGTTCTTTATGGTTCAGCTTGATACCATTCCATCGGATGTTTTTGGCCTGTGCTAGTATGTCTTTGATGATCTTGACTGCTTCTTCTACCTTCCATGGTTTGCTTTTCGTGGCCATTTTCCTGAACGCCTTCTTCATTTTTCAGGACTGGCGCCCGAACACCGCTGTTTGATATGCGCGTTTTGCCAGTAATTCGGGATACGAGAAGTCGCGCTCGAAAAGCTTTGCCTTGAAAGCATTCATCGACGGTTTGCCGTCGAACGTCTTCGCTACTTCCTCGGCGATTTCCGCATAATGCCCTTTTTGGCCGTTCACGAACTTTGTTTTCTTGACCTCTGCTGCCAGCTCTGGTGGAATTTCGTTTGACAGGTGCTTGTACTTGTATTGTATGTAAGCCGCAAGGTCCTTCACTGTGCCCAAGTAGGTAATGTTGATTCCTAGATCTCTTAACCGTTTGCTGACGGTCTTTTTGGGTACTGGGTTGCCCGTTTTCGAAGAGCCGGAGCTCTTCGATGTGAAGAGCCCATGATGATGAATGCTGTTGCCCCTCTCCTGGGGCCCGATGTATATGGTCGCATGTGGGCTCTGCCACACCCCTGGCTTGCCAGTCTCTGTGGTAAAGGCCCACTTTCTGCCTTTTTGCGGGTCTTGCGCACTCTCGCTCGAAGTTTCTCTTCTCGGACTCTTCGATGTCCCGGCGGAATTGCCTGCGCTTTCGCATTGAATCACATTTGGTGTCGTTGCAGTCATTTTTAAAATAATTATCTACAATCTTATCAAGATCAGCTTGAAGCATCTACAAACGAATACAAGTTTTGGCACGGCACAACATATATTATAAATTTCAACATCAACACAACGCTAAAGCAATAATAAATAACAGGCTGTGCCTAGCGTGGTAGTGAGAGTTCAATATCCACCTCCATAGTATATGGAATTGCAATAAAATTGCTTGTCTTGCTGGCATAGCTGGCGTCGTTACTGTTATACACTTCTGCACGTAAGTCTTTCTTTATACTCTCTTGGTACACGTGCATCTGTGTCCACATTTGCTTACAGATAGGTGCGTGACTCAACGAATGAATATCGAACCATGGAGTTTCGAAATAGTTCTGCACTGTTGTGCCTGTGTTGTCTGTATCACTTTCACTGATGCGATGTTGGTCTCTTTGTAGGAACTGAATGGGTATCTTGGTGATGCTGTCTCCCAGTTGATAGCGTACTGCTGAGTGGTTGGACATCAGTGGCATCTGATAGTTGAACTGACCCGCCACCGTGTTTTTACTGCTTCCTCTGTCGAACCGCTCTCCCCCTCCGGTAATTGTGTCTTTGTCCCAGGCCACATCGAGATATAGCAATGGTGTTGTCCTGCCTGAGTCTTCTTGCCTGTTGATTGCTGCACACGGCCACATGTTCATATGCCAGTTCTTGAACCGGATCATTTCATAGTTGGTGAAGTTTGTTTTCAGGGTTGCTAAGTCTGTGATGTCTGTGTCTCGTCCTCTATCGGTGTAGTACCTCCAGTTGAGGTATGATGGTGTTATTGTTGCTGGTTGTACTGGTAAGGTGAACCCTTCTATTTCTCCTGTGTTGTTCCATGGTACCCAGGGATGAAAGGCTAGTGATGATGATGACGATAGAGCTCCCACCTCTGTGCCGTAGTTAGCATACATACCTCTTCTGACGCCTTTAATGTGGGCTGTGCCATGCGTGAAACGGGGTCTTCCTACTGTAAGTGTTGGGTTTCTTCCTCCTCCCCCGGAGCCTTGCGGTAAATCTCCGGTTCTTAGTCTTTTTGTTGGAGGTCCCCCATCTCCGCCATCATCTTCGTTGTCCAAATCATTTAGCCATTCATCGTCGTCAGACATTTGAAGCATATCTAGTTGGCTAGTTGGAGGTGTTGTCCTCGGACTGGTTCTTTTTCTGCTCATGCTCGGTAGTGTGGAGGACTGTCCAGTGTTAGCCCTAGATCTCTGAGATCGTCTATTCTCGTTGATCTTGTTAATCCTCCCGAAGTTCTTTGGTGTAGGGGACATCGAAGGGAGTACCTTCCCTTTACCGTTGAATATAGCACGAACAAGGCCAGCACTAGGCCCACTGATATTACCAAGACGTCCAACCAAAGCACGATCTGCACTATTAAATTTCCAATACGCCTCTGGTCCGAGCTTTTCGTATGCGATGTCGTGGTCTCTACAGGCTTCGTCCAATTCATTTACTGGCTCTCCAACAGTATTCCCAGGTCCACAGTGCGGATATCCAGGTATTGTAATCCCACCTGTAGCCAACTTCTGCGTTGACTTCAATCTCATATCTGCTCTACTATTCATTTGCACCTGCCTTATATACCTGGTCTGGGCACTGGCACAGCATATTTTTTTCCCTCCTTACGCTGTGCCACCAACCCATACTGTGCCAGGTGAATAATAAGGCTGTGCTGTGCCAATTCCTTTTTATTGTTTACTTCATAGTAGTTATTTTGACCCTACAAACTCCTTTATGTGCCCTTGTGCCTGTGCCTATGACGTCACAATGCTGATGCCAGCTTCGCTGGCGCGGCGGAGCCGCACGTCATAGGCACATCATGATCTTGGTTGGACACCCCGTACACAATAATGTCATCTTGTATATTATGAACACCCTTGCAGCATTTGTCGGATGACTCTTTGGTACATTTCCGGTGCACAAGCAATTCCAAACAACAGTCTTTCATATCGAAAAAGACCTTCGTGCGTAACAAACGTTGTAATGTCACGTGACTCTGGGGTCAATTCAACCTGATGATATGCCCATTTTACATCAAGCTTACTAAAAACTTGGCTTTTATTCATATCTTGGAGAATTTCATCAATTGTTGGCATAGGGTAACGTTCTCTTACAACAGCAGTGTTTGCCCTCCTCATGTCAACACATAATCGAATGTCGTTGTCACGTTTCGGTACGACAATTACCGGAGACACCCAAGGAGTTGGACCTTCCACCATGTCCTGTTTTCCAAGTTCACGCAATTTTTGCGTCACCCTTTCCCGCAAATTGTAGGGCACTCTCCTCTTTCCCGAATCCCGTGAAACAGCTTTCATAATCAGACAAAAGAAGAGGAAATTTTTTTGCTCAAAAGGCGTCCCAAAATACCCAAGGTTTGATTGCTTCTCACAAGGTATCTTGGCTGATAGCAAAAGAAGGCCTTCCATTTAATGTCGGGGAAAGGTTAATACCCCGCACCCATACTCGCATCTGTTCCGATAAGCGACACAACTGTAAAACGAATTGAATTGATGAAATGAGCGAAAGCACTGAACAACAACTTTGTGAAGTCTTACAAAAAACATCTTTTAGCTTACAATTGGATGAAAAATTTATGGAGGAGCTTTTATTTTGCAAGTGTCTGGAAACAGACACCAAAGGCCAAACAATATATCAAACCTTAGTAGCCTACTTGCAGTACAAATCTATCACAATTATGAATATAGTAGCATGTGCTACTGACGGCGCTCCAGCAATGGTAGGCAGATATCGCGGATTTATATCTTTACTTCGGCGTCAACATTTGGTAGCAAAACGTCTTAGCCCAGCACCTCTTAAAAAATCTTGGGATATCGCTGTGAAAGCAATTAAACAAAATAAAATCAAACGCTAAGAATAGCCGATTGTTTCGGCTGCTTTTGAGGAGTTTGATCGTCTCCTTCACACTGAGGTTCGTTGGTTGTCAAAAGGCGAGTCTCTTTCAAGATACAGCGAACTTCTTGGAGAAGATTCTCTTGTCAAATATGTTATTTCATGCCGGCAAGATACCAGCTATCTGGCTGATTTTTATGAGAAAATAAACATTGCAACAAATAAACTCCAAAGTCTAATTAACAAACTGGAAATGTTTGGGCCATCGGCTAAGTCACATGACAATGCAAACTCTCTTGCTTTATTATCGGAATTAACAAGGAAATCATTGGACACAGTGAAAAAAGAAGGCCTATTTGCAGTGGAAGGGTTATGTGACAGTTCTGCTTCACTATACAAGATATCATATGATGTAGTAGACTCCAAATCAGACAGAGAGTTGCAAGGAGATGGTATAACATCCATCTTCTCAATGCAATGATTTTCATTTTGCTTCAGATATTTTGTTTTGCTGCATGAAGGCTCTTCAGGGTGACTTGAATCGATGTTTTCAGTTGGTAATCTAGTTTTATCCAGATTTGTGCGAGATCGTTTGCAGCCACTTGAAGAAGTTGAGAAAGTAAAGGCTGACACATCACCTAAATCTCCCAGAGGACGTGTATCTGGAGTTTGTAGGGATAGGCCTGGTTTCAAGCTGTTAGGAACTCGAAGAAGATTAGCCACATGAGCTTGGTCCGTTGATTCTAACGCAGCAAGAAAACTTGCAAATGCAGCCGGCCCTCTTTGAGGTAAAAGAGACAAAAATGCAACCTGCAAAATAAATGCCACCTTGCAAATGTTATACAAACCACTATTAAACCTTGTAATGCAAAACTACATTTGTTCGCTAAAAAAGTAAATCTAAACTATAAGTAAAATCATAGTGCTTTTTACTCACATTTTTGTCAAACTCTGTCGTTTTAGATTCAATTTTCTCCACCAAACGGTCACTTAAAATGCGTTCACAAATCAAACTTTGAACAACTTCATCTCTTTGCAAATCATTAGCAAGTGAAAGGCGATTCCTTTGCAGCAACTCTGTGCAATTTTTCCATTTTAAATGCTTGATGCATACTAAATAAAACGGTTAACAATAAAACTAAGAGGAGAGAGCTATGTTACAAAAGTCACATGAAACTACAATTACGTCAAATTAAATGCTATATTCGTAGCAAGTAGACCTACGTACACAAAAACGAAATTATATGTTTATTTTGGCAACTAAAGGTATATTTTTCGTTTTGTAGGTAGCACATCATCAGCAATATTTTTTTCTGAAACCATTGTTTAAGAGATACAAAACTACATCAGGCCAAACGTATTATTCGCAGGTTGTATAGGAACATGTATTGTACCAGTACAACTACACCACGATCATGTTTTTTTCATGCAACGATCACGTGGTCAAAATGAGCCAAACAGCCAAGCACTAGCCGAATTTTTTTTATTTTTGTAGTCTGAATAAAACGAGTATAAGGATCTTATTCGAGTTTGTAGCTATAGTGAGGTTTCTGCATATTGATTATTCAAGGCATTCCCAAACTGGGGGTCGTGACCGTTCAATAGTGTGTTTGTTTAATGTATTTGCAATAAATTTAGTTCTTTCGTCCTTTTGTATTGCGGGGGGCGATGATGATGTATAGATTGCTGTAAGGGGACGACTGTGCACATAAGTTTCATAGACTTCTACGGGTCGCAAATAAACAAGTATACGCGGCCCACTGAAATGGTTACTGGACCACTCAATAAACCCGTGGGAGTAAAGGCCCGTTTACACACGAACACAGTTTGGCACGGCACAGCACAGTCTACGGTGTTTACACTACTGGAATAATCGAGCACGACAAGTGCAAGTGACAAGTTACGTTGTTTCTCTGCCTCGCCAGCGATATTATAAATTACAAATAAAAGTACTTTCTATTGGCTGTAGATATTTATGAACAAAGGGCATGTACTGTTTTACATAATTTTTTACGACGCAAGGTAACACTAACTACTACAGATTATGAAAACAAAGATGGTATAATTGAACCAGGACAATGGTTTTCCACAGCAGCATCCCGCTGATACGCCATTCCACATACCGCTTTGTAATGCAGCTACGGCACCATTTCATACGCTCAAAACAATCGCTCACATGTCAAACGCGGTCACATCACACAACCACAACTAAAATAATATATGTCCTCTATTTTTAGGCAGTCGCGCTGCACTTTCGCATCAATGTGTGCCCAACTGTGCCCGAATTTATGCTCATCGAGCAAAAGCGAGCACATCCTAGCACAGACCGGCACATCCCATCCCAGCACAACTCAGCACGCGCGCACAATAAAACAAACACGGAATCGTCTGTAGTGTAAACAAGCCTTTAGAGCTAACAAAATTAAATCCATTTAGACAAGCGATATACTAGAAAGATTACACTAAATATCATGGTAACAAAAAATATACAAGGTCTCGCTTGATGATAAAGCTCATCCCACTGCGAAGACCATTACACTCGGTGATCTCAGCTATTATATCGATCATGGATTAAAATCTCAGTCAAACTGGATGAATTACATTTCCCGGAAAATAAAAATAAGGCGAAAAATTACGCTTTCAGTTGGGATATAATTATCATTTTTGTTGCTGATGAATAAACAATGAACTGCACCGATTCGGTGAACCAAACTACCCTGGTAAACTGTCGATGGATACCGTATCTATAGTTGTTGGTTGCTCATTTTAGGTGATTTCTCTATGTTCTATCGACTGAAGTTTATAAACAAACTTAATTGAAGCCGCACGCAAACTCACAGGAAACGTGATTTGTTTGCATCTCACCTCGATTTGTCAAATGCGATGCTACTGTAAAGTTGCATTGTTATCATTTACTCCCGAAGTCCAACCTCAGTTTCCGTTTCATATGGATTAGCTATAAATTAAACCTGAAACATGATCGACTGTCCAACTGTGTGTTTCTTGTATATGCCATTAACTTTTATACGTTTTTAGTCGTTCATTGAAATTTGGCTATTTCGCTTACATATGTGCACAACTGCACTTTGTCGTTCAACTTAAAGTGACGCAGGAAAAATTTATCAGCCTGAAAGAGGTCGTGGGCGAAACGTCCCGTATTAAAGGCCGCATATCAGTATTAAATCCCAAAAATCTAGTTTTGAAGGCTATCACCATTAATACCCATACTGAGTGATTTGCTTTTTTGCCAACAACAATTCCTGTGGTCAGTGACCCATGAAGATCTACTGGTACTATTCACAGAGAAAAAAAATTGATTACAGCTGCATCCGCCAAAACACAGCAAGGATCTGAGGAGCCTCCAGGAGGATCTTTTGTCCTATAGGATAGCAAAAACAGTCCCAGGGGGCAACCAAAGCAACTTTCCTGTGACAATTTTTTTTGCCATTGCGTAGAAAAGGGTTAGGGCCAACATTAAATTGCAAATTGGATGAGGTTTTTGTGATTCATTTTTTCGCAAAACCATCTTACATTTTTTTGCAGCCAATTTAGCTAAAATAATGACTAATCGGGGGCCTAAAAGACCCCTAGGTGGTGCTTTAAGCAACTATCTTGCAACTAATTTTCACCTTACTGCGTAGCCAAGAGGCGGGCCTAACATAAAATCACAAATTAAGGTATACTTCTTTGATTCAATTTTGAGCTACATCCCCTTGAACATTTTGGTGGTTTTTCAACTAAACTTTTCACAGCACCCTGCACCAAACGTCTGACTGACTGAGAAGAGCAAAAAATGCACCAAAACTGCACTAAACACGCTGAAAATCGCCCTGGCTACACCACGTGACTTCTTGCTCATTCAACCAGAAAATTGACCCCAACGCATCACCGGTTGCCTTGTGACGGAACTGAGACTATCTATGACGCAGGATTCCCCGCGGGCAAAACTATTTTAATATAATTACTGATATGCGGTCTTAAATAGTGGCGCACCCGCCCAGAATCGCAATTGTTCTGTGAAGTCCAATACATGAGCCATTCAACTATTACATTGTGAAGTTTCACACCTGTTTGATCATCGGATCCAGAGTTGTAGCTGTTTTACTAACATCACTAGACAACAGAAAATGGCCTTGTCAACAGAGTTACCGCCAAGACAACTGATAGGCAGAGGATGATGCTTCAAGCCCCAAACCGGTCACATAGAATGGAACCAAATATCACGAGGCAGTCATGCAACAATTATCTGCATGTCCAATACTTAATTACATGACACAGGTACTTAATTACATGACAAAGGCAAAAGCGTTAGCATGTGAGTTGGACATTATAGACTTTCAAGGTACCCCTTCTTGGTGCTTTCGTTTTATGAAGCGGCACAATCTTTCCATTCGCACCAGAACTACCGTTTCGCAACAACTACCAGATGATTACCGAGAAAAACTGATGTTGTTTCGCACCTACTGCACAAACAAGATCAATGAACAAAACATCCAGCTAAAACACATCACAAACATGGATGAGGTTCCCCTGACATTTGACATCCCCGTAAACCGTACTGTCGAAAGAACAGGAGCCAGTGCTGTTAGTATACGGACCACAGGAAATGAGAAGTCATCCTTGACAGTAGTTCTTGGTTGCCAGGCAAATGGCCAGAAGCTACCGTCCATGGTCATTTTTAAAAGAAAGACTTTACCAAAAGAAAATTTTCCGGTTGGTGTCATTATTAGGGCCAACCCAAAGGGCTGGATGGACGAAGAGATGATGATTGATTGGTTACGTGAGGAGACCAGACGGTTTTTTTCATAAATCGCCATCTCTGTTGATTTATGACTCCATGCGCGCTCATCTGACCGATGCAGTTAAAGGTAAAGTTAAGAAAACAAATTCAGAGCTTGCCGTTATTCCGGGTGGGTTAACCAAATAACTTCAGCCGCTAGATGTTGGTATCAACAGATCATTTAAGGCTAAATTGCGAGTTGCGTGGGAGCATTGGATGACAGACGGCGAACCCACGTTTACTAAGACAGGGAGACAACGACGGGCAAATTACGCAATTTTATGCCAATGGATCGTAGATGCGTGGGCAAAAATATCAGTATCCACTATCATGCGATCATTTAGGAAAGCTGGGATAATCACTGAACAATTAAATACTGATAATAGCGATGAGGCAGACTCTGACAGTGACGAGACAGATCCAGGAATGCTTGATGTCGAAATCGAACAAGTGCTGTATTCCGACACAGAAAATGAAGAATTTGATGGATTTCTTGAGGAGGAATAAACTGTATACTTGTTTTGAGTTTTTAATTTTTGTTAGTTTGATCGTTTCTTTGAATAAAATACAATAACCATAACAAATATTGAGCATTTTTGTTTAATGAGCTTTATACGGTAACCCATACTCCTTAAAATACGTTGCGCCTTATAGTCCGGTGCGCCTCATGTATGAACAAAAAACTAATCAAAGCAATTTATTGACAGTGCGCCTTATGGTCCGTAAAATACGGTAGGTGTGATGTCAGGTTGAAGGACTGGTCAAAATATTTGGAAAGCGCAGTCACTGCCATTAAAAGTAGACGAGTCACAGGCAAAATGAGAAAAAAAATGAATCATCGTAAAACAAAACCACTGTGAAACATTTTAGAGAACTTTCTATTTGGTGTTTGTCTTGATGCAACAGGAAGTGTACTCAGACAAATGTACACAGATGTTTTCTTGACTTACTTGAAGAAGTTAAACCATTAATTGCTAAGGTGCATACAAACTGGCGCGCACCAATATCCCCGGGACATAGATTGGCTATAACACGGAGGTAAGTTTATTTCACACATTATATTTATTTCTTCAACATCAAATGCCATTTTTGATTGTTACACTTCACTAGGTATCCAGCCAGTGGAAATTAATTTTTGGACTTGGCCTTTCAATTTCGTGTCAGTGAATCTTTGATCTGCAAAATTGTGCCTGAAACAAGTGCAGCAATTTGGACCGTGCTAATGCCAAAAGTTCTCATTCCTCCAGCAAATCACTCTGAATACCAAAACAAATGGCAGTTTCCGATATGTATCGGAAGTATTGATGGGAAACATGTTGCCATTCAAAAAACAGCAAAACAAGGAAGTGAATATTATAACTACAAGCATTTTCCTGGAGTGTGACGCCAACTACCTTTTTACATTTGTGGACATTAGTGATTCCGGACACCACAGTGATGGAGTTGTTTATGCCAATTCTCCAATAAGTAAATACTTTGAAGATTGTGTAAGCATTTCTCCACCTGCTATGCTTCCTTCCTCCAATGTGTAGGTGACAATGCTTTTCCATTAAATCCATACTTAATGCGACCATTTCCTGATCAAGGTCTTTCAGATGGTAAAAAAATATTTAACTGCAGACATTGGTGCCAATGATGTTGACTATGAAGTAAATGGTAAACTTGTTGAGACAGCTTGGCGACAAGAGGAAACTGCAGGTCTTCCCAAGATCAAAGATTTCACCACCATTCATTGTATGCAAGGCAAATAAGAGACTTGCTCAAGTTGCTTGGCAGTACAACATAGATTGCTTTTCTTTTTTTATGTTTATTGTTTTTTTTTGTAATAAACAACAGTGAATGCATACTGAATGTTGGCATGTATAGAAATGCAAATTGAAGCGGAAGGAACACTGCAAATGAATAGAACAGAACACTGGCAGTAAAATGAAAAGAACAGTACCAATATTTGTGTGTCAGGTAAATTATAGTCAAACATATGAAAAAGAAGTGAAAGCAGTTATATTTTATACAAAGCTATACAATCTCCGCACTTTCCTGCATGTCAAGCAATGCATCTAATCTTTGTTCAATTATTTTGTCAGAAATCAAAGCATTGGTTGCGTGTAAAGTTTCACCCAATTGTTCCTATGCAATTAAATGATATAAATTAGTTTTCACATCCTCTTGCTAACACCATTACCGATAGATCCACACCCGCAGCCTTCTATTTTTACCAACCGAACTGGGTGAACGACCAGTTAATGCTTGTGGCTTTCGTTTTTTGGAGGTTTGTAAACCTTAAGGTGTACCAATTTCATGTACTTCAGAATCAGGACTGATGCCTAAAAAATACAGGACCTTGTCTTAACAGTTTATTAGCAAAACTTCAATATTGCCTGCGATGCCTTGCCAGGTTGGTGTAGGTATGTAAGCGGATCCACTTGGTCTCTCTGCTTCTTCCATTTTTCTTTGGCACTTTCACCTTTCAAAGGCAGGCGAAACATGATCTTTGCTTGGACAAATTATACAAATTTTTGTTACCTGTTATACCACATGCTTTGCGAAAATATATTTTGTCACAATGTTTTCATATAAATCAGTTTTTCCTTACTCAAGAGGAAAAATTAACTCATTTTAACCTTTCAAGTATGTAGATTCCCAAACCAAAATTTCGTTCTTTTCGTTACTGCTTTCTATGTTTGGCATTTACTTAACAAAGGCGGCCCACCGCGTGTTAGGTTTTGCTTGCTTCTGGTGTTGCCAGTGCTTGGTAATGTGTTTTTGAACCGAAAGATTCTATTTGAATAAGCTGTGAAATTTGGAAATTTTGCCTGCTGACTGATCGGTCCAAAAACAGTTTCAAACCGTACCATTTTTGGCTCGTTGTTGTGCCGGTCGTTCCTGTATCGAATACAAATGTCTGTTGTGTTGCGCGGGCTCGGCCACCTAGGAGAATTTGGGACGCGTTTGGGCTAAAGGCCAAAAGAACTGCTGTGTAGCGTGTAGCGCCGCCAATCCGCAGAAGAAGCACGTTACAAAGTGTGTATAAATATTACAAAAACCCACTTTATTAACGATGGGTATATTTTCACAACAACAAAATCGCATGCGTACGTGCGTAAAAATCAAACCTGTTTGATCGCGTCGGATGGCCTTGTGTTAACGCATGGTTCGCAAGTTACAAATTCAATGTACTCTTTTGTCCACAACATGCACAAGTCTGAACGGTCGCGAAACGGACCTGTGGCCATGGAAACGTAAATAATGTTTCAACTACCGTGGGGAGCTTTAATCTCTCGCGAAGTATACACTTCTGTTTAGTTTTGTGTAATCCACACATATTCTAAACTTTCCGCTTTTCTTCCGAACCACCACCGTACCTGAACACCACGCTGTCGGCTAGGTTACTCTAGCAATTCTTTGCGTAAATTTTTCTAATCCCTTGAAATCAGTGGGAAACAACTTACGATAATGCTCAGCGGAATCAAGGTGATTTATTTCAGAAAACAAACACAGTTCTTTAATTGCAGGCCACCCAAGCAATGGCATACTGACGGTGTTAATTGCGAAAATGTCATGAAATATTTCACGGCGGTCACTTTTCAAACAAGCACGAAATTTTCCAGACTGCTAACTGCTCTTTCTGTGCACCTAGCAGTACTTGCGATGTTGGGGATAATTTGACAGATGGTGTATTGTGAAAATGTTCTAAACCGACGACTGTAACGTATGCACCGGTGTCTATCCTAAACTGCATTGGTTTGCCATCAACCTTCAGCCATACCGTTGGTGCATCTAACGCAAAGTTAGTTTTAATATTACAAATGTTTCAGAGTCATTCCAGCTGGCCTGTTGAAAACAATTACTTGCCCGTCCGTAATTAAAGCAGTTTCTTTGTGCTGCGGGACAGGTGTGTCGGCACTTTGTTTGCACCGCAGCTTCGAAAGTAGTGCCCTATAACGTTAAAACACTGCACTGCCAATCCACCGAATGCCTGACAACAGCGATCTACCATTTCCCGCCAAAAGTTAATCCGAGCTTGGCTGATGAGTGAAGCAGGGTTTTTGCATTCGGGCATCAGGTTTTAGTCATTTTAAGCTTGATTGTGCCTCCTAATCCATCGCAAGGTGACTTCCCATGACTTGTGGCGAACAAGTTCCAATTTGCACTTACGCCGAAGTCTTTATTATGAGTGAGATTCAACAGATTTTTGAAGTTTTTATGTTGATCAGCACATCCGTCTGAAAAAAAAATATATGGTTTCAATTGTAGGATAGTGAGTTTTCTAATATTGACTTGATGCAAAACAGGAGTGTTTTCAATTGTGTAGTTTCCCATTGTTGGCATGTAGTTTGGTCTTCTAAATCATATTGTAAGTATTATAATAAAGCTTGTTTACCAGGGCAGTTAGGTCCTATCAAAATTGCAGACAATTATTTTACTGAAATCTTTGTAGTGTAAATCCAATGCAGACGAAGCAAGAATGGCATTTTGGGGGATGGAGCAGGGCTTCTCTAAAATACGCGATCTCGAAACCCGCTTGTCCGATTTTTGGTTTTACATTTTTCCGTTGGTTCGTACTCACAGAACTTACAAATTGTAAAGTGGTGGGTTACAAAATGCCAAAATTTGACTGTATATAATGAAATCACTCGATTACATTACGTAGCATTTAAAACTGTACACCCTTGATTGGAAAATCTACGCATGTAAATGTAACAATCACACATACTAACAGATTTTGTTACCTTTGAAAACACTTTCAATTCTTCTATGTCAGTTTGGGGACAAAAGTTGCAACGACTTGGTCTTGTAAGTGGTGCAGGGACCGCGGTTTGCAGAAAGAAACACGCCGTTTATTGCGACTTTTTAATTAAAACATAAAACGCTAAACAATCATAGCTTGGTTTAATACGGCGGTATTTATAACATCATCGAAAATGAGAAAAATGCGAATAATGACGGATTTCTACAGAACGTCGCTGAGAACTTTAGCACATATGTTCGAGATTAACCCATCTGTCGGATAGAAACGAAGCGATTGACCTACATGCCAGCTGCGCTTGTACGGAATTTAAATACACAAAAAAATGACGTTTAATCAAACAGTTTCTCTGCAGAGGCATCCATAAGGCAAATGTCTTGACCATTTGCTGCCAAGCAAATTGATGAACAAACAGCATGGTTTGGTTAAGTGGTTTATCTTGCCATGGTTGACCATCAATGCATTTCGAATTTTCATTCCAGCTATCACCAGCTTTGTAATCCAGTTTAACAGCACCCCAGTGAACAGGTATAGGATTTGCACTGCAAAAAAAATATTTAGTTCGATCTTTAACTTGAATTTTGGAAAACCGCTTTCTATATTGAAGAGTGATCTTTATTCTGCAATTCAACTGGCTGCCCAAGGTCGGTGAACAGCTGTCTGATCTTACTCATTTAGTAATGGATTTGTAAACTCAATAATGCTCGGGTAAACACACTTCATTTAGAATACTGCATTTGGCTCCTAATTTTGACAGTTGCTGCCGTCAGCTTCACCTGGAGAAGAAGACGGTTCCGCTTCGGGGCCGACATCCAGTACGGGAGCCCCTCGATCACATCCTGCACCTGTGGAGTCTGGAGGTCGGCGCAAAACTTCGCCTCAATTGCTTGAGGGATAATTTTCCTGCAGACTGTGCCAGCCAAATAGGCTACGTTTCCATGGCCAAAATGATCCAAGCGTAACGTAAACAACAACTATCGATTGACAGTCGACGACAGTTTTAATACTAACTGTTTTTTTAAAAATATTTGGTATTACAAAACTCGTTACTCATCACAGGTTGCTGGGTACAGTGCATGCTATTGTTGCAGCAAAGTAAAATTAAAGGAAACAAAAATGAAGATGGATGTTAAGAAGGTAGGCAGATACATTATAGCGTTTGTAAGAGACCTTCTAGGTGTGCAAATGATATTTTGAACAGCTACGGTGAAAAGTGACCTCTACTGACATGTTTGTTTTTAGATTTTGACATGTGCTTCGGATATATATTGTAACTCGGCTGTTCTACCGAAGGTATGGTAACCCATTCCTAAAGTAGTTAAAATTAAACAAGGTTACACTGTCTCACTTGTTTTAGGGGGTATAACATTACATGGGGTTCAATGGGTGACGTAGCTTATCAAGACTAATACCTCGCCAGGAAATGTTATAATTTTTAATAATTACCTTCAGGAAAGTGGAACTGAAACGCGCGCACGTTTTTGTCCGGCTATTTTTGAGTGCGTCATTTGCGTCACTTCCAAATATGGTCACTTGGCCATAAAATTACATGAAAATTTGGAAGCAACACATACAATGTGTCTTGGGAAAGGGTCGATTGAACATTTTCCACAACTGTGTATTATTGGCCATTTTGTAGTTGTGCACTTCCATTAGGCACATGCTGGTCATAGCATTGTTCCAAATATTTTATAGATACCCTGATTTCATGAATTGATTCTGGGATTCATTTCCCATTCTGTTGCAAGTGGCCCTGACGATTTCCACCTTATTTTAAATATATACACCTGACATTGCTTTTTTGTTCAACAGAATCATTATTTAAACCTAATTCTTGCTTTTTTATAGACACTGATGATGCTTTTAACAAAGCGAAATATATTTGTCTAATTTAACAGACCGACAGATTTTAGCCTGAAACGAAAGTTTCTTAGATAGTGTATGTACCCTGATTTCATCGCAGAATGGATTTTTGCAAAGCAGGACATTTTCTAAATGAGCAACAACTTCCAAATTTTGGACGTAAATCTGTTCACCATTTGCCGCAGACGTTTGAATAAAAAGTTCACAAAAATGATTTTGCAATAAAGCTTTTGAGGAGTTCGTCCATTATTGAATCG
Source organism: Ascidia mentula (assembly GCF_947561715.1). Lineage (NCBI taxonomy): Eukaryota > Metazoa > Chordata > Ascidiacea > Phlebobranchia > Ascidiidae > Ascidia > Ascidia mentula. Next base: position 13,740,647 of record NC_138568.1, on the reverse strand, counting down.
GACCGACCGTCAAGCAGTTGGACGTGGCGTTTTTAGGAAGCTCCAATCATGCAGTAGATGCAAATGATATGCAAGAGTTAACAAAACCCTGTTTACATGCCCAAGTCGACTTGAGCATCAAGTCGACTCGTAACCGGGTCACGTGATTTTCAAATTCGACGCGCGAAAACGACGAATTTACATGGGGCTTTTAAGTCAGCTTAAGTTAAGCTGTCTCGGACTGACAGGCTGTAAATTCAGACTCTGCATTAATTAATTCATCAATATTTCTGATATAAGCATGCAGAAAAATGTTATTGGCAGTTAGTTTAAGCCATTAAAGACTTTCTGCAAATTGGTCCTTGATTATAATGTGAGTTTACTTTGCCAGATATATAATAGATGATTTTACTAAAAAGCCTGCTTCAACCCATATTTTTTAATTCCTTATTAAACTAAAAGGCTGAATTTCCCTGGAATGTTTTCACAACAACACCATGGTAAGGCATTCAATTGAAAACTGTATGTGTAGTTGTATTAATTGTCTCTGTTCTTCTTCACAGGATCCTTTTCAGAAGCTGTCTGATCCCATGTACAATTGGGTGTCAAAAAAGGCTGGATGGAATATTTCAGAGCAGCCCAATGTTGATTAATTTGAAACAAATATCAGAAGATGTGATAGTTACATAGCATTCTTGTCATATTGGTTTTATTTTGACAAACAGAGAAGGTTTATATATAAGCCTACTTTTGTATTTTATGGTTGATTGTTGTTCACATAATCCTTTCATAAATAAGATGCAGTAAAAATGAATAAACAACCAGTTTGCATTGACTTGTTCTATTATATCACATCCGGCAGCAAATGAAAACAGTTAACACAAGTGTATGGCTGTGGTAAGCCAAATAATAGTTTCAGTTGCTAACAAAAAATGTTCTTTTTGTGATGGAAAATGTACATGTCACATCAATATGGACATGAGTCTCATATTTACGGAAACATCATTCTTGTTTCAAGCAAGTGTCAACAACCTTGCAAAATGCATTTGTTTCCTTGAGGTCTCCAAAGTGAATCTTGCTTTTTTGTATCTTGATGCTTGCACAATTCATTCAATACTTGCACAATATTAATCAAAATTAATGTACTGAAACAGGAGTAAGCACATCTTTCTAACCCCTGTAGCATACAGTATACACACGTAGTTGTACTAAAACTAGTCAAATACTTCCTAATAAACAAATTACCTAAACCTAACTTCTTTGCGCCTCTTGTCCCAATTGCCTTTAAGCCGTCCCGTAAACCACTCTCCGCGTTAGATCGAAGGCTGAGACGGCTTAAGACGATTGCCTTTTTCTCTTCGCCGAAAACGAGAGAGTCGGATCGGCGAGTCAGCTTCGAAGCTGTCTTAAACCGTCATGTAAACGGGGTTAATGTCAGCATATGTAGTATCACATGAGATGGTGCAAATTAGATTCTCGAATAACCTGTGGAATTTATCTACGGGTATGCGAGGCATACCCGTGTTCGGCGCCTATGGTTAAACCGCAAAACGTGGGTAGTAAATTCAATATTGTTGCAGTTAGAAAGTCCCCATATCGCCCGTCCGTGAGGTGGTTAGTGTTCCAAAGATTATACATCTGGGATACAATTATTGCACATGTTAACTGTTTAAAGTAACTAACACATGCGCTATCTTTTTACCTGGTGAGTTTGAACTATTGAAATATAACAAAAACTTTTAATGTGGTTTAGGAACCCACACCTGTAAAATTAGTATTGTGCACAAAATGTTACAGATTTACCAAAAAAGTTTAGCTTTTGTTGATAGTATTGTTTTATGTAGTTTACCGAGGACCTCTTTGACAACAGACAACTTTTAAATCGTACTCACGGGACCTTTTCAGAATTTTCTCTCGAAAGTTGCCTGTAACTCTTTTTATGGTTGTGTCGATTATTGTACAAGAACTTTGAGTTGCAACAAGAACGTCACACAATGAAGTGCTAAATTGGTAGGTTGGGCAGGAGGTTTACAGAATTTCAACTTAAAACAAGGTGTTCTGGTAAATATTCTTCTTGTATTTTGTATGTCGTGATTGATTTCATAATACCAATTTCGTAGTAACGACTGTAATAATCAATAACTACCAAAATATATTCGCCCGACGGAAAGGGTCCCAGCAAATCAACAGCTAAGTCTTGCTCGGGTGAGGACGTGTCGGTTGCGACACCAACTGACAACCAAAACATGACTTGCAATGTTGTTCTGCTTCGTAGTCTATTCCAGGCCACCAAACCTTTGTTCGCAGTATTTGCTTCATTGCAACTATTCCTGGATGACCTTCATGTGCAAGCATTAGGACTTTTTTTCGTAGAGACTTCGGAATAATTAGTCTCGTACCGCGCAGTACAATAAAATTGTTAAAGCTTAGTTCAGTTTTCACACGTCGAAAATCCTTACATACCAATTGGATGTGAGAATACATCTTTCCCACTTTCCTCTCGAATAAAATCCAGCGATAGAGCAGCAGGCACACAGTGGCGAATTACAAAGTTAATATATTCTTCGGCTTTACTTTCGTCCTCCACATCATTTTTGTCCAGAAGTCTTGATAAGATAGGGTTGCAAACGCAGCACCCAACGTTCAATACGCGCGCTTGGTTTCGATCGCGGGTAGAAAATAAATTCCAAGGGCTTGTGATCAGTCAATAACTGAAATTCAGCGCCGTACAAATACATGTAAAAACGTTCACACGCCCACACGAGAGCAAGAGCTTCTCTCTCTGTTTGTGAATAGCGACGCTCCACGCTTGTCAATGTTCTACTGGCAAAACTAATCACACGCTTTTCTCCTCTTTGCTCTTGAATGAGAATGGCACCCAACCCGACAGGGCTTGCATCGGCTACCACCTGGGTTTTTGCTTTTTTATCATAGTAGGCAAGAGTCCTGTTGCCGTTTTCCCCAAATAAATGCCACGCCTTTACGTGTTAGTTCTTTTAATGGCTCAGAAATAGTTGCCAAATTGGAAATAAACCGACTACAATAATTGACCAAACCAAGAAAACTTTTTACCTCGGTGACAGTTGTAGGTTCCTCAGCATTAACTACCGCTTCAATCTTCACATCCGATGGACCTACACCACGAGCACTTAGAACGTGGCCGATGAAGATTAATCTATCCATCCCAAATTGACACTTGGCCCTATTCAGGGTTAATCCACATGACTTAAGGTTCTCATCATGATCTTGGTTGGACACCCCGTACACAATAATGTCATCTTGTATATTATGAACACCCTTGCAGCATTTGTCGGATGACTCTTTGGTACATTTCCGGTGCACAAGCAATTCCAAACAACAGTCTTTCATATCGAAAAAGACCTTCGTGTGTAACAAACGTTGTAATGTCACGTGACTCTGGGGTCAATTCAACCTGATGATATGCCCATTTTACATCAAGCTTACTAAAAACTTGGCTTTTATTCATATCTTGGAGAATTTCATCAATTGTTGGCATAGGGTAACGTTCTCTTACAACAGCAGTGTTTGCCCTCCTCATGTCAACACATAATCGAATATCGTTGTCACGTTTCGGTACGACAATTACCTGAGACACCCAAGGAGTTGGACCTTCCACCATGTCCTGTTTTCCAAGTTCACGCAATTTTTGCGTCACCCTTTCCCGCAAATTGTAGGGCACTCTCCTCTTTCCCGAATCCCGTGAAACAGCTTTCATAATCAGACAAAAGAAGAGGAAATTTTTTTGCTCAAAAGGCGTCCCAAAATACCCAAGGTTTGATTGCTTCTCACAAGGTATCTTGGCTGATAGCAAAAGAAGGCCTTCCATTTAATGTCGGGGAAAGGTTAATACCCCGCACCCATACTCGCATCTGTTCCGATAAGCGACACAACTGTAAAACGAATTGAATTGATGAAATGAGCGAAAGCACTGAACAACAACTTTGTGAAGTCTTACAAAAAACATCTTTTAGCTTACAATTGGATGAAAAATTTATGGAGGAGCTTTTATTTTGCAAGTGTCTGGAAACAGACACCAAAGGCCAAACAATATATCAAACCTTAGTAGCCTACTTGCAGTACAAATCTATCCCAATTATGAATATAGTAGCATGTGCTACTGACGGTGCTCCAGCAATGGTAGGCAGATATCGCGGATTTATATCTTTACTTCGGCACGAAGTTCCTAATCTATTTGCTGTCCATTGTGTGATACACCGTCAACATTTGGTAGCAAAACGTCTTAGCCCAGCACCTCTTAAAAAATCTTGAGATATCGCTGTGAAAGCAATTAAACAAAATAAAATCAAACGCTAAGAATAGCCGATTGTTTCGGCTGCTTTGCGAAGAAAATGATGAGGAGTTTGATCGTCTCCTTCACACTGAGGTTCGTTGGTTGTCAAAAGGCGAGTCTCTTTCAAGATACAGCGAACTTCTTGGAGAAGATTCTCTTGTCAAAGATGTTATTTCATGCCGGCAAGATACCAGCTATCTGGCTGATTTTTATGAGAAAATAAACATTGCAACAAATAAACTCCAAAGTCTAATTAACAAACTGGAAATGTACCAGCAGACCCTGAACAGAAGAAACTTTTTTTACTTTTCACGACTGTCGAAGATGTTTCTGGCAACCCTTTGCTCGCATATGTTGAACATCTGAAAGCTGTTAGACAAGACATGCAGACTAGATTTAAAGATCTACTTGAGCTGGAAGTTTTTCCGTGGTTTATAGAACCATTTGCAACTAGCATCCCGGTAAGCCAATGCGATCTCATCACGCAGGAACTTCTCATAGACATGCAAAGTGACGAAGAAGCTCGTATCATTTTTAACACACATGGCTGGGTAGATTTTTGGATCAAGTGCAGTGGTCGTTTTCCCGAATTGTGGGATAGAGTGAAATTATTATTACTGGCGTTTCCGACAACATACATTGCCGAGCAAGGTTTTAGTGAAGTGCTGCACATGCGTAACAAATATCGTAATCGTCTCGACATGAACAACACTGGAGGAAATGCAATACGACTTAAGCTGACAAGCTTGCAGCCTGCTTTCAAAAAACTTGCTGATAAACATCAGGCACAAGGGTCTCATTAGCTTGGTATTTTAATAAATTGTATTTGTTCATGCGTGTTTGTTTGTTTTGTGATATTCTCAAATTGTTTATCTAAACTGGTTTAAAGCAGTTTCGGAAATAAGAAATCTAATTTGTCCTAATGATGATGGCCAATTTAATGGCGCAAAAATTTTTTCGAAGTTCGGTGATTATGGTTGTTGCGTTTTGAATCGAAAAAAGTGGCGCAAAATGTTACAACTATATTGGTCAGGCCTACTGTGTTTTGACGTGTGCTTTACTAAAGTTGTTTTGTCCAGCATGTTACTTCCTTTGTGCACGAAAAGTACGTTCCTGCTGTGGCGGAAACTTTACCAGGAAGGCAAGTTTTGTGGAACCACTTTCTGCACGAAACGCAAAACTGTTTCCTTGTTTCCCGGGAATTTAAGTGCATCGCACATCAGTTTTCTCTTGTTGCATTTTTTTACTCCCATTTCCCCGACAATGATTTTGGTTGTGATGGTAACTAATTTCTTTCTGCAGCTTCGCTTGCTTCAGCAATTTTGTTTCTTGACTTGGTCGTTGTTGGTGATTGATCTGAACTGGCGATGACATTAGCATTCCAATTTCTGGACTTTAATGATGGCAATTCGTTAGGCTGTTGGAGGTTGTTGACACTTCGCAGTCGTATGAATTTCTTTGCTATGGAACGTCTGGGCACCTGTACAAGTTGCTTTATTAATTTGAAATATATCAAAAAAATATGGACTCCAGTTTTGGCTCTGACGTCAAATGCATCAATAAGTCTATGCAGACCACTTGTTTTTCTCGAAGGTTGGCTACCACAATAAACCAGTATGCTCCAGGGTTGACAACAAATACATAATTATCGTGCTTAAGAGCTTCATTGTGACGAGCATAACCGCTTATGGCCTTGCGCATATATTTGGACTCCAACTGAACAAAACAGAAATCCCATAGGAGAAAACTTGTCACAACCAACAAAGGATTTAATGGCTGTTTCAATGACGTCATTAAGCCAATTGGAGCCACTAAAGCATTCGGAAATAACAGAATTCGACTAGTTTTTACTGAAACGAAATCAGTTTCAGTATATTCGTCCCAGGGATACGGTGAAACAATGTCACCATAGTCAGTAGCAATATACAAAGTCATATTCATGGAAAATTTATTAATTACAAAAGAATCTGAAACCTCATCCAGTAGACTAATAGTGTCAGGGCGTCTTTTCTTTTTTGGAGTTTAGGTAGCTACAGAATTGATTGAGCTTCTGTCCAGTGGAAAGGGGGATGCTGTCATTTAAACCGCGAAAATGTGTTAACACCAACCTGTACTCGGACACGAACATGAACTACCGCAGGAAAACCCATCCAAACCTCTTTGTACGCTCTACAGTACAAGGAATAGGCCTGCCCGATTTTGCACGACTTGCTTTATGCTGACAATTGTTCGGAAGACCACTTCAATCCGCGGTTGCAAGAGCGAGTTGGTAATTTCCGAAACAAGTCAATGCTGTAACAAAATCGTACTGGTAAATGTCGTGAATTTGTTTAAAAATCATAACAATGACATCGAAAGGGAGTTGTTCCTGCTTTAATGACATGGTGCATACTCATGAAAACTTTTTTGTTACAAACCAACAGGTATACAGTTTTTATATGAGCAAATGGCAACGACTACGTACATAACTTGCTGAATCTTTCTTCCATTTCAGTCTCATCTGTCTTCTTTGTCACCGCATTTCTTCAGCCAGAATTCAACATCTCTGAGAATATGGTCTGTGCAGTAAACATTCGTCAATCTTGGAAAATGTTACTTCAGACATTTTGTGATCCACTTTTCACTGTCTGTTTCAAGGGGAATGTTCTGTAAAAATTACTAGTTCTTTATCATTGATCGAAAGAGATATATAGCGGGGGAAGGATGTACCCCAGTATATGCACTCGTTGGCGCAGGTATTTTGTTTGGGATGGGTTTTTCGTTATGCGGTTTGAGAATTCTGAAGCGGTGAACTTTTTTCTGAAGACGATGAGGCTTGCGAAGTAGTCTTCTTGCTCCTCAGCGCATCCTTCTACCCTGTCCGTATACAATTGCCTTGTAGATGTGTAGAGGATGGTGTGACATTCCATTGGCTTGACGAAGTATTTGGTTTTAAAACACAACAGGGAATCTCATTTTATGAAATGGAATATTTCCTTGTATAAGGCGTTTTTTCGTGATTTCCGTATATCTGTCGCTGTACGATAGAAAGATTATGTCGTCTATGAATCGTTTGAAGATTTTCGCAAGATGCGTTTGATCTGGGTTAAAATCTCGTGTACCACAATATTCGCAACTGGAGACAGAGTGATGTCATCCATTTGGGCGTAGTAGTGCCCCTTGTATGTGGTGATGACATTCTTTAGGCAATGTAGTGTGAGTTTTCCTATTATCCTTTCACGACATTTCTCTGAATAGTGGGAGTAATTTTCAGCGCGTTGTTTAGCGCGGCGGTCTCTAAATCCCGATGTAAGCTTGGCTGCCACTAAATGTAGGGTTGTGACGCGATACGATTCGAGATGTTGTTCGTGTTTTCATTAGTTTAGCACCATCAAGTAATCTTTGCTATCTGTGCAATGCTTATTGGCTGTAGGACGCTTTATACAAAGGCGTACGTAAAAGTGTTTCCGATATCTTTCGTCAAGGTACTTTGCTGCTGTGCCGCATGCGTGTTTGTACTGTTGTTCATGGTGCTTAGTACCTGTTGTATGGTGCAACATACCATCGCTGATTGTTCTACCAGCGTGTATATATTTCAGAAGTTCCTTGCATTTTCATTTATCTCGAGCTTTCCCATCATGACTTTTATTTATCATCTTTGTCTGACTGGCACAACACAACCTCATTGTGTAATGCTGTTGACAACTTTTTTTAAGCTCTCGCGTAAGTTTTTGTGATTAACAAAACCTTCTGTAACTTTTTCCTCTTTTTAAGTTTTTCCGGCAATTTGTCACGGCATGCAGGGCCCTCGTCGTCTTCCTCATTGTTGGGTAATATATTGGCTTACTCCACCTGCCTGATATGCGCCGTTTTAATTTGATTTGACCAAGATTGCGTAGGGGTCAATTTAAATCCTTTTTACAAGCCGCTGGAAACACTTTTACATCCAGAGTTACCGCCTTTTTGAGGCTCATGCGCCAGCGTCATTTAAGCATTGTTAAAAAACCTGTATATAACTTCATAACCGAAGATTACACTGCTGCCCTTCTTCTTTTCTCGTATAAACAAACGTTACCACGATAAACTGCTGGAAATTACTTCCTGTGGCTGTGCCTTAACTATCGCGAATTGACTATTATTGTGGCGGTTTGCGAATAAATTAATATTTTGACAGTAACTTGCACCAGTATTCCCACAATTCCTAAAACAGCAAATTGAATAATTTCTCCAGACCAATCTCTAATCTAACCCCACTATTCACGTTTCATCCGACGGCCCCCATAGCTACCAGGCTGACTATAGTCGAAAATTTTTTTAACTTTCACGATTCCGGCCATCGCCATTTTTTCATGTATGCGGTTAGACAATTTCAAAAGAGATCAATCACCAATTAGTTTGATTACTTATTTCGGAAGCAAACACAACACATTTCAAAATTAAATTTGCAAGCTATAATAACAGTCATACACTACCAAACCCTTTATTTTTTAACTTCGGGGCACAGCTGTTGATAAAATCATACAGCAAAAAAGCGAATTTCTAGATTTACAAGCAATCATCGCAAAGAATAATGCATACAAAGATTCCCTTACTTGCAAAATAATACCCTTCATACATGGTAGATGCTAAAGAACCACCCCACAGCTTGGTCGGCAATTGTGGTCATAGAAATCGTGCAAATATGGGGTATATTGGTTTTGGTATAGAGTAAACAAACACCTGTCAAATTAATTTGGTAGCATTATTTAAATATCAATTAATTTTTAATCATTTGCCGAACTAGCATCTGATGCCGAAATAACAGTAATACCTTGTAGGTCTCATGTAGGGATATCACGGAATGAACGGCGGGAAAGAAATCACGTGAACAAGGTCCTTTTTTGCAGCGTGCGATTGCGTTTGTGTGGTTTCATAAGAAAAGTTATTTGTATAACTGTACGTTGTTAGTATTCTTTATTTAATAATGCTTTTGTTAATTTAGAAATGGAGTTTAACTTTAATTCCGTTCAATCGGTGGTGGTTAACCACCACCACCATCACCACCACCAGCAACAACCCAAAAAGGTAGGTGGAGAATTACTTGCATATTTTTTGTTGAAAAAATATACGTTTGACATAATTTTATGTTCACAGAAATTTGCAACGCGAAAAAGGTAAGAATAACACTTCTTTATACTAAAATTTTGGACGGCTATTGTTATGACACTAATACATGGTGTCAGTGTCCGATAGTAACACCCCTGAATGCAAAGATGTGCATTGGGTAATTGTTGAGTGCACCAGATAAAATTTAAAACCTCATGCACAAGATAAAGTTGAAGACAAGCATAGTTTTATTTTTGTGGTGGTGTCCACTGATTACCCCTTTATTTTAACTGAATATATTTTATAGATTCCTCGAAAAGGAGGAATTTTGCCGGCTGCAATCGTAAGATACTTGTTATACATGTTGCGTTTATTAACCAAATCTTTATGATGCCCATTAAAAACATGTAGAAAAGTGTTGGTCTTGTTGTTGGGTTCTTAAACTGTGCAAGTTATGCTCAAAAATGAATTTTTTGGAAGAAATGCTGTCAATGAACAAGCCAATTCTGTGACCAATAATGTAATTGCCCTGATAGATTTTGAAATTGTGTGTCGCAAATGCCATGAGTGTTTGCAAGTGCATTACATCCAGAAATATTGGGAGCCAACTGAGATTGTAAACAAAGTATTGTTACTAAATTAATCACAGTTGAATCAAGTTTTTGCCAACCAACACACTTTTTTTAATTTAGTGAAAACAAGATCCCCAAAACATCGGAGTAAGTGGTGTCATTACTGTCATATAAAATAAGTTGACAAGTAAAGAATTTTATCTCATTTAATTTTTTACAGATGGGTCCCAGAAGAAATTTTCTGGAAGAGACATGTAAAAATACTAATCTTTATACTTATATATAACACTATTTAGTACGTGCATAAACACTATTTAAATCTGGTTATTGTAAGTCTATGTAGTGTGCTATTGGCTAATAACTACTAATCAGTTTTGTTTCTGTTTTAGAGGCAGACAGAGAAAGGAGCAAATGTGAGTGAATATTCTTCCTATTATTGTAGCGTACTAAGCTATTGGTTTATAAATACTAATCAGTTTGTTTCTGTTTTAGAGTCAGGCAGAGAAAGGAGCAAATGTGAGTGAATATTCTTTCCTATTATTGTAGCATACTAAGCTATTGGTTTATAAATACTAATCAGTTTTGTTTCTGTTTTAGAGTCAGGCAGAGAAAGGAGCAAATGTAAGTGAATATTCTTTCCTGTTATTGTAGCGTAGTATATAAGATTTCCTTTTATTTCTAGAAAGATGCAACAAGACCTGTAAGTATAGAATGTGTATTTCTCAGTATGCATACACTATGAGCTTTGCATCCGTAAGCAATACTGTTAAACATATCCAACTGTGTTAATATTGTAGATAATAAGCCAGGAGTTTCTGCTGAATGTGCAGAAGTATGTCAAATTTCTGTCAAATAATTCTGCTGACTAATATTTTCTGTATTTTGTAGGAGGATGATCAGACAACTGTAAGTGCAACAAACATTCTGCGAAGTCTTGTGTTTTTTATTGGAAAAGTTCTCAAATTTTTTTATTGTTTTACAGAAAAAAACATCAATAAATCAGATATGATTTACTTATGGGTTGTGATTTGCAACTATTAAACAATATGTTAGTGTTAGTTAGTCGATGTTTGCACAGGATTTCCAACCACGGCTAAGGGAGCCATCCTGCATGTGGTCGTTGGGCATTTTTGATAACCCAGAAGCCTCGCCAGTAGCCATATCAAACTGGGTATTCAATGACCAGTTTGTTCACATAATTGCGTTTAAAAGCGAATAGGCTAATCGGCAACCACACAAAGCGTTAACGGTCAACCACATTCATACATAAGGGGAGTTTAATTTTAATCAGAAACTCAAACCCTGTGCAGAACGTTGAGCCTTTTCAGACTTATTTGGTTGGTTGACCACACTTGTGTTCAATAGGCCATTGCCCTTGCACAATAATTGATGTATTTATAAAAAAAATGATATTACACTGGACAAACAAAGTATTTATCGTCCTTCGCATATTCTAGTGAATAATCAATACACTTTATGTGAAACCATTGTTTGCATTGAGTGCATTCAATCCAAACAACTTCTGAAGAGTCAACACCTTCATCTTTGCATGATTTACAAATGCCTTTCTTTGTTGTATTATCAAGACATTTGCCAGCAATACAGTTTAGGATTTGCAATCTATAACTTTGAACAGAACCATTTTGTTGTAAGCATTGTCCTGTTGCTAGCCGTTTTGCATACATACAAATCAAAACTCCACAACTAGATCCATCTGGCTGCTGTTCTCTTTCAGGAGTCACCACAGAAGCAATATTCCAACCAAACTTGACAGCTAAAAGGTAATTAACCATCTTTTTTGCAGTGGAAACATAATGGTCATCCTTGCAAGGCATTGTCATAATGTAAAGCAGTGTTCTCCTTTGAATATCAACCACTAGTAGTACCCAGTGACAACCATCAGGGTTCCAGGGAATGAAAATAACCTTTTTTTGCTGTAATTTAATACCCTCCCAAATCTTTTTAATTGAAACTCTTCTTTGCAATGCTTGAGCTACAGTTGAACAGACATACATGGTGTGTTTATACATGCAAGTTAATTGCCATAGGTAACTGTTGATAATTTCATCGTACAGCCAACCTACATTAAATCGATTGTCATGCTTTTGCAAAACACACACTTCATGTGCAGGCAATGCATCATCAAGCGATTTCAATTCTAAAAATGAGCTTGAATGAGGTCCGTTTTTCAAAGGCTTCTTCATTGGATTATAATTTGTAATAAAGCCAGTTATGCTCTTATTTTCACTGGTTTCAGGACACTGAGGCTCCTTCATCATAGGTGAATTGCAAAATGAGGACTGAAATGTAAAACTTTTACTGTTTTTTTGTTTTTTCTTTTTGTCCTGATTACACACAGGAAAGAGTGTGCTAACTTGGTGCAACGGTTGCATCATATCTGCATACTTTCCCACACGAGAGGCAAATGGATTTGGTTTGGGTCGCTTACGCGGCAGTTCATCATGAGAACTTTGTGAAGGTATCGGTACTTTCCTTTTTCTTCTTAAGGATGTCAGTTTTGATGATTGTGTTATTCTCAAGCCAGCATCAATGGAACATGCCTTAGAAAACTCGTCAATAATTGCTTGAACATCTGAACATCCTTTTTCCAATACTTGCTCTGAAGTCACGTCATATGACACATCTGACAAAGATTTTATCAGGTCAACAAATTTTCTATGTGTTTGTTTGTAACTTTTAGGGTCATCTATTTTCTTGTTGTTTTCAGAATCAACTTGCGAAGTAGGGCTGTTGACAGGGGGTACTTTTAATGTTGTTGGTGAGTCAACAATTTCTTTAACATGCATATCATGGGAACCAGTTTCCGGAGAGATTTGGTCCACAACAGCAGGATCCAAAACCATGTACACTGAGCTGTGGTACCACCCAGTTAGGCTATACCAACCAACATCTGAAAACTTGTTAAAAACTGCAAACATGTGCTTGCATGGTAAAAAATGTAGTGTAAAATCAATGCATGTGCATTTTGGAAATTCACTACCACTACCCAGTTTTACATTGTACACTTCACATGTGGAACTGCTCACCACAGTAAACACATTGTCTCCTATTCTACAAATTTTACTTTCCTCAACATTCACAGACTCTCCTATACGTTTAATACAATGTTGCACCACCTTCTTTGGTCGATTTTGTAGATAGGTGGGAATGTTTTTGTTGTAACTTCTGTAATTGCTTGATGACCGTAAATTTTCTTGTTTGTATCTACAAAATCAGTCTTGTGACTTAGGTTTAGTACTAAAACACAATAACTTACTTGTTCCAACCGTTTGGCAGAAATTCCTTGTGTAAAATCGTAATTAGGCCAGACAGGGACTTGTCGGTCCTAAATCTGACATGACATTCTTTCAAAACACGATTTTGTCTCTCCACACCATTGTTTGTGCGAATGAGAACCTTTAACTGATCGGCTCGATGCAACCACAACCATCGCTAAAATATGTTTTAGGTTTATTTTACATTTATTCTGCTTGTTGCCACATACCTTTTTTTCTTTTAGCCAAATATTAGTGAAGTACTTCTGCAGTTTTAAATTATTTTTCCAATGTGTACTTGACTGCAAGAGCCACAATGCTTTTTCGTAGCTCTCTTCACATTCAGCACTTGCTACATTTCTCATTAGTGAAAGCACTTCGTCCTTATCTTGGCCAACATTATTGTCAGACTTTCTTACCCATCTTTCCCATGCCTGTTCTCGATGGAAATCACAAATAAGGACATTTGTATCTGTAAGCACGCTTGTTTAGTATACATACTTATCTAAACATGCAATGCACAAACCTGCAAAGACACTTTCAATCGCATGTATTTCTGCTTCACATTTGTCAACCATAAAATAGTTTGGTTTCCAAGAAGGTGCCCAAGTTTTTAAAATGGACAATGCCTCCTCAATGTCCATTTGTCGCTCATTTTGTGTAATAAAGCTGGCCACAACTTGGTAACCAACATTTGTTTTCACACAAAGAAAAAATAGTGGAAGAGCATATTTGGATGTTTTGTAGGTAGCATCCAGTAAACAAATATCTTGCCCATATCGAATTAGTAAATTGCGCTGCCAGGCAAACTGGTGAACAAACAACAGAGTTTTTTCTGATTTAATTACTGGTGCTGATTCCCCATCACCAACAACATCGGGTTCATTGCCGGCAACATATGGACGAAAATAAATCTTGTCATCCAAATCACCATCTCTATTCCATTCATCAACCAAACTTTGGACATTGGTTTGATCAATCTTTGCCAACCTGTATTTTGTAAAAGCTCGGTAGTAATGGTTTCGGACATCCTTTTTGGTAGGATAAAATCTCCTATTTGAAAGGTCGGGTCCATCTTCACTTTTGAAGAGTTCATGGGCTACGTAGTGTTTTAATACTCGCAAAATTTCCTCAACACTGTTTACCCCTTCGGTGACCAGTTCATCAATTTTGGCAATTAACCTTTGATCAATAGGTTGTAAAAATCCGGCAGCCTTAAAACAAATTGATTGAAAAAATTATGTCAATATTATTCATTATTCCAAAACTTGTACACACTTCCCCAATCACATGGCCTGAATGATCGTCATCCATTGGAAAGAGAATGCTGCAAGCCAGTTCTTTCACCAACTGTACATCATTGATCATAAATAGATCCTTAATGATGATGCTTATCTTGCTCTTAATAAATTCATCTTTGATGGATGACTATAAAGAAGGAATATGGATTATTGGATATAAGTTGTTCTGTTTAAACACATTATACTGTTTAACAATGCAACATTGTTAAAAAACAACAAACCTGAAACTGCGGATATTTCATAATTTCTTGAACAAATATAATTGCTTTGCAATTCTTTTTCTTCGTTCCTTGCACACACAACCTCTTTTTTAAAGGATTAGGGTGATCTTGCAACTTAACATAATCTGTTAGTATATCAAAAGTGCTTTGTCGTCACAAAATTTACTTGTTTAGGAACAGCTGAACACTTTTCTTTCTTCTGTTTGTTATGATCTTTTCCCTGGTGACATTCTAAAGTCAAACTTCTTAAAATAATATACGGAATTTGAGAACATTTGTCCCAAAATATTCGACTTTTGGATGTATCTGGAAAAAAGCACTTTCTTGCAATCACTAATTACATAATGGTTTTTGATACTTTCATCAACATACCATATTCTTTCCTTTTTTTTTATAATAAACTTGGTTATTGTTGAAACCTCAAACTTTTCTATAAGTCTGTAAGCTTCATTCACTGAAGAAACCCACTGTGAGATTTCAGTATTAAAAATTATAGTACAAATAAAAATTCTAACTACCTATACCTTTCGCTTGCCACTGTTTAAACAGTCCAACTCATTGGTACTCGTAATCTAAAAACATAATGTACATCTGTAGTGGTGCCTACTTGAAAGTAGCAAGACAACTATGCAAACCATTTCATTAGCTGGTTTTTCCGTCTCAAATTTGACTTTAACAAGCTGTGTACAAAAACCTTCTTCCTGCAACAAATCTGCATCTTTGGAAGAAAGGCGATTTCTAATCTCTTTGCTTGCCATTGCAACTAGGAACTCTGTACCCTAGTATTATAAACACAAAAGCAGAGACACGTATGTACATACTATAAGTATCGTTAAATAAACACACAAGTGAAATTTGTGTGTAGATATTAAGTTCATCAAATATTGCATATAATTTATACCATATTTTTGTACTCCTGTAAATGCAGTACATGTGAAATTGTCACTAAATACTGGCATTGAAAATGTTGGCAAACTGAAGTTCTGTCAAAATGCCAAGATGTTTTCCAGCACTCCTCCTGAACAACTACATATGGAATGCCTGTAGTATCATTCCAATGTACATGCCATTTATGTGCATCTGCATTACAGGCAAAATTATCATTTGTATCATGTGCTATTCTGGCCACCATTTCACTCTTGAGCATGACATTACATAGAAAATAACACAACATTGTAAATTAATTCCACAAGAAGAGGTCCTACTAAAATGAAAAATTAATATTGCCACAAACCAAAAACTTTGACTTTTGAATCCTTCAATTTCAGTTTTAAGGATTTTACAAAGAGTTGCATGGAGTTCCATGCCTCCTGCCTTGTCTGAAACCACTTAAGCCAGAACAAAAAAAATGGTTTAAACTTTTTTTAATGTACCCTACCTACAGGCTACATCATTGTTGACCAACCTTTATAACTGTGTTTGTAGACATAAAATCCGCCATTTTAAAGCCCATCACAGGTACATAGCTGTAACAAAGTTTACGGACATGCTTACAGGGGTTACAACATTTCAAAAAATCCTTCGAAAAATCTCACCATGACTGTTTCATGCTTTCGTGAAAAATCTTCTTGGGCATATGAATACAGTTTCTGAAATGGCGTCTTTCCCTGGAGTCGAAGCAATCAAACTCATTGAAAAAAAAATTTATACTTACAACTTGATCCATGACTCCAACAAATCCACACAAACGCAATCGCACGCTGCAAAAAAGGACCTTGTTCACGTGATTTCTTTCCCGCCGTTCATTCCGTGATATCCCTACATGAGACCTACAAGGTATTACTGTTATTTCGGCATCAGATGCTAGTTCGGCAAATGATTAAAAATTAATTGATATTTAAATAATGCTACCAAATTAATTTGACAGGTGTATGTTTACTCTATACCAAAACCAATATACCCCATATTTGCACGATTTCTATGACCACAATTGCCGACCTAGCTGTGGGGTGGTTCTTTAGCATCTACCTTCATACATCACACAACCGGGACAATCATTTTCAACGACAAACCGGGTCACGTGGCTTTACAGAAAGCAACTGATCGCCATCGCGCTTCCAAATGACGTGGCAATGTAACGATAAAAACAATTTGGCACCTAACTGTTGAGGTCACGCCTCATTACATACGGCGGCAACAGTGCGCCTGCGTCAACAGGGGTTGTAACCAAAAAGTGGCACGGGCCATGTGGCACCAACATGGCACGCGTGTCCCCAAATTTTTCCCACGTGGCACCAAAATGGCACCTGGGTGTGTTTTCTGTTTATACTGCTTTTTGAATCCACTGTATGCTAAATCAGTAATATAGTCTACAGTTGTCATTTGCACTAAACGTTAGGGCATTTCATCAGTGTGGGAAACTTTGTTTCAACAAAAACAAGATGCAACAATAACTTTAAGCAAGGGTTGCCAGGTGCGTTTGTTCAATAACTTTACAATTGATCTGAAACGTCTTAATGGGTTTCAATATGGTTGTATTTTGCTGCATGCCTAGTTGTGCACACAGATGCAAACTTTTAGGTAGCGAGGCTTTCCAACATGTGGTCATTCCTGTTACATCAATAGTTAATTGTGAATTGGTCATGAAATTTATCATTTTTATACCTGTTTTAATAAATGTGTATGTTTTTATCGTGTTCTTCAAAATCTCTGTGCATCCGACACCAATCAGTTACAAACTTTTATTAGGATGGCTCAAACGAATGGCAGCAGTCCAACATGAAAATGAATTAAAAAGTGTCCATACGTATGTTAGGGCGGACCAACAGGCCACATCATTTGATAATTATTGTTGGACACATTTGAGTAAACAGGTGTCGAATAAACGATTCGTATTTCATGTTAATATTACACTGTGTTCGCTACTTGTGCGAAAACGTTTCATTATCAATTTAAAACCACACAAAAATTTTGGTAACAAAGGTAGTTATCGCAATCAATTCCAAAACACTAGTTTGCGTTTAGGTTTTCATTGATTTCAATGTTTGGTGTGGTCTGAAGAGGGTTCCTCGTACAGTTCAGACTTCAAATTGCTGTGCTGAAAAATAAAAACAAAAGGAAGAGTTAATTCATGTCACAAAAAGAAATGTGGGCCAAAACTTCATCCATAACCCTAACTAAAAATGTAGTGTTGAGTGTGTATCTGCGACCTTGCTCAGCGCTATTAGCATCAGGCCCTTAGCTGTGTCACCTCAGTGAGGGCTTTTCATAAGCAGATGAAATGTAAGGCTAGGTTTCACACTTTATCATTAACTACCGTCAACATGTATGCCAAAATAACAACTAATGTTTGGTATATTGACTTACTTTATATTTTTAACAAGAATACAATATATAGGGGAATAGTACAATGACATAACAGATCTCGATGATTTTTTAGAGTGGCATGTAGTTTCAAAAAATATAAAATGTACATTTTTTCGTTATCAAGTCTTTTTACAGGTTTATCAGAAATAATTTTAAACATATGTAACATATTCTTACCTATCCCAAAATAGAAGCATGTATCTGTACTCCACAAGTTTCTCCCTTTGTCAGAGCTATGTAGACTTATTACCAGAGGGATGTTAGTTGACAAAAAAAAATCGCCAGTTAACAAAAGTTTAAACGGACGTGACTCGGCCGCCTTACGAGGTAGCGACTTACTTTTTTCACACAAAGATAGATCACAGGCTGAACTTCCCAACAAAAGAAAAATCAAAAAAAAATTTGCATTAATATTCGAATATGAATATGATATGTTTGCTATGCCATAACTATAAGTAAACATCGATTTCCGTTGACATCCTTGAGGGTAGATATTCTTTGGCGTCCATACTATCTAAAAATATCAAACTTTTTCGCGAGGAAAAACTGAAAGCTTCTCAAATTTGAAGAATATTAACCATAACCCCCTATACTTTTCCACGTTTTGCGCCCGCCGCGAAAGGTAACAAAAAATTCCCAGTTAACAAAACTTTGGCCGCGTGTAACTCTGCCATCTTATAAGCCAGCGACTTACTTTTTTCACACAAAGATAGATCACAGGCTGAACTTTCCAACAAAAGAAAAATCAAAAAAAAATTTGCATTAATATTCGAATATGAATATGATATGTTTGCTATGCCATAACTATAAGTAAACATCGATTTCCGTTGACATCCTTGAGGGTAGATATTCTTTGGCGTCCATACTATCTAAAAATATCAAACTTTTTCGCGAGGAAAAACGGAAAGCTTCTCAAATTTGAAGAATATTAACCATAACCCCCTATACTTTTCCACGTTTTGCGCCCGCCGCGAACAGGTTTCGGCCATGCAACGTTGCACAAACAATAACCGCTGAAATCCCGTCAATCAAACAACCTGATACACACTCTTTGTCAAATTCGCCTCTGTGTTTGGTCAGCCGAAGCTGCTTCCAGTCGCACCACGAGGAGGTACACAGATGACTTGGTGTTTGAGCCAAATAGGCCACAAACAACCCAGCGACCAACCTGAAAAATACTTTAAAAAAATGTTACACATTTGTTACATTGACAAGCCTACACTTAGCATATACTACAATATCCCGCTGGATACGTTAACATTTTCCGCAAAACCAATGCACGCCCTTGATTTTAGCTTCATCCGGTATGGCGCGCTCTAAACATTCCGGATGAAACCATTCTTTACACTTACTACACTCAATAAAATATTGTTGCATATTTTCTGCAAGTCTACAATTACAATGAATCGCAACCGTCTCGCTGTTCTTTCTTCTGTTTACGATAAGCTTCTTCATCTTAAAAAGAGGCTCAAATTCTTTTTTGCGCAACATTTTTTCTATATCCGTTCGCAGCGATGGTTCGTTAAAATTTAGGTGTTCTGGATGGTGATTAAAGCATAAAGCGACCGCAAACGCAATGGCGTACACCCCACAGTTACCTGAACCAAATTGCTTTTGCACATTTGGGAATTCCAGATTTATGTATTTGGCATTTGTTAAATTTAGCAACTTAGAAATAACGAATTTTTCTTCCGAATGATACTTGTCCGGCTGACTGTCATATACTTGAATGGTATGGTTATTTAATGCGAAAATATTTGAAAGTGTTACCCAATGGCTACTGTTAACATTAATTATTTGGATAAACTTCTTTTGTGGGGTGTACGTCGGTACCCTATCCATTTCGCGTGAGTACGCCAACGTGCTCTGCATGCCGTCGATCCCTGGGAACTGATTATGTAATACGCAATGCGCCGCATCTATATGTTTGTCACTAAGCCAAACATTGTCTGCCGAAAGCTCCGCGTAATCTGACGTATTCATACAATTCGCCGCTTCCATTTTGCGCGCGCAGCACCGCCGTGCCAAACTATTTCGATCGAGCTCACTTCTACACACGTGACTTCCTGTTTTTTCTGATGATTTGCTGGGAGCCCGCAAAGCTTTGTTGGGAGTTTGAAAGTATCTTCCTATACTTTTGTCCGTCCCAACAACCTTTGCCTTCTTCCCCCATTTCTCCTCGACCTCAGCTTCCTGTCTAACGCGTTTGCGCTTGGGTTTTCGGCGGTACCCACTGTCCATAAACTCAACTATAAGCGCTTTATGTTTATCGTCGTACATTTTCGCAAATTCGTGCAGGCCGTTAAGCTTTCTGCCGTTGATCCGAGTCCGCTTTAATTCCTGTTGACTCTTTTCCATGATTCCCTGCGTGCGATTATCGGCGAGCAACGTTTGACCAACTCCGCGTTGTTGGACTTTTTGAACGTATTTAGAATACGCGCGGTACGGTTCACTACTTCCGTGACGACCTAGATCCCCCAACAGTAAAGCGCTCCACAGAGGTATTTTCGGAAGGAAATTTTCGGAAAATTTGGTCATAAATTCGGGACAATAAAAATCATTTTTAATTGAAAAGGAATGGGTGACATTTAAATTAGCCCGGTTAATCACTCGTCCAAAATGGTCTTTAAAAAGATTATCTGTGGTGGTTGTGGAAAAGGTATCGTCAATGTCTTCTACAGTTCCAGTTAAATTAATTGTTGGGTCAACATTTTTGCGCTTTATTTTATCATTTAACAAATCCCAATTGGTTTTACTTGATTTGCGTCTTTTGAATTATAAAGCAAAGTCATGTGGAACAAAATTTCTTCAATTTCCTTCATACCCTCTGCGGCTACCAACAAACCAACGATAAACATCGATTCGGCGCGACGCTTTTTTACTAATCCGCATAATTGCTTCAAATTTTTCATTATATGACTGTTACATAAATGTAGGAACGGCTTCTGATTTAACTGCCTGTCACTTGCTTCTCCCGATACGACCGCGTAACACCGTTCTATATAAGCGTGGAAGTCCTCGACCATATACTCGACTAAAATTGAACGAATAAGCGCCATTGAACTATCGCACATTATAAGTTTTACGTTCGTTTTACCGATGTATTTATTTTCGTCGCTTTTATAGAGTTTTAAAAATTGCGAAATTGATGCGATATTATGGCGGTTTGTGACGTACGTTGCCACAGCTAACGGCGCTTCTCCTTTGTTGGGGTTTCTAACAACTATTTCGTAAACGTAAAAATGCGCATCGTTACCTCGGTTTTTAATCACGCTGCCGGTTGCGTCTATGTACATTATATCACGTTTAGTGCGTTCGTGGAAAATCTCTAACGTCTCTTGCGACCACAGCATGATACTGGGAGTCGAAGTGACATGCTGCAACGTTCCGCCCAACTTTCCTTTCACCGCAACGCCGTCGACCTTTTGTTCATTCTGCATAATCGCAAGCGCTTCTAATTCCTGTTTGGACGGGACGCCTATCCTGATCGCAGCGTTTCGAGCCTTTTTTAACACCTCCTTGGATGGCGCGTCATCCCTATTTCCTGATTCTAAGACGCCAGGTTCAATTTTTTCGAGCATACCAAGGTACGTTAAGCGGGGGCAATTATTCGTTACAAGTTGTTTAACTTTTTCCAATCTTAAACCTTTTAAATGGGTGGATTTTGTTGTTCCTGTTGGATGAACAGGAATTGATGAATAGTTTACTGTAAAATATTTTTTATCCAAACAAACCAAGTCGATAGATGCCACACAGTGACAAGTCCCAAATGTGCACCGAAATTTGCTGTGAAAAAAGCGGCCCGTTTTTTGCTTGACATACCATCTTTGCTCCTTTGCCGCGAAAGAACAGTACGGATCAATGCGCGTCGAATGATTTCCGGCCATTCCTTTCCTGTACAATATCTACCTTTAATACCTTTACTAATATGATCGAACTCGTCCGTAGTTAAAGTAAAACTTGCACTTTGTGCGAAAGCTGCAAATGTTGCAATGAAACCGTTTGTGGATCACGGGGATCGGTGCATTAAGTTCGGGATGTAAAGAAAACTGCTGTTACGTCACCAACTACGGTTGTTCAAGGTCAGTTCATTATTGCTACCGCTAAGGAAAGGCAGATCACAGTGCACTAAATTGTCGATATGAAACAGCAACATGCCTTTTTTGCAAACGTTTGGGACATTTGGAAGCAGCTTGCAACAAACATAATTTTCGTGGAGAAATTTCGTGGAGAAAAGTTCGGCGTTTCTATACGGCGACAGAACATGTTGTTCCGATTGTGGAGGCGTTTGAGGCAAAAGTTCAACATGGACCAAACAGGAGCAAGGTGGAATTTTTCGTCTCCCAAATGCCGCATTTAAATCTGCTTGGACGATGTGCTATCCAATCCCGGCACATTTCGTTGGACAACTTCACTGTCCCGACGACCAGTTGCATGCATTATTTGACGTTAGCGTCCGGACACTCATTTACAAGAAGCTTGCAAACAACTTTGTGGACAATACCCAGATCATTTTAAGACCGAATTGGGATGTTTAAAGGATTTTGAACTAGAAGTAAAGTTTACAAAGGACGTGAAGCCCATATTCTGCGAGACCTGTTCCAGTCGTGTGGGGAACGCCAGTGGTTCCGATACGAAAGTCACCGCTTCCAGGACAAGCCAAGATACGTGTTTGCGGAGAATACTCTGTAACCGTTAACCCGCAGTTATCTCCACAGCGTCACCCAATTTCCTGAAGACTCAATGCGCAGGTTGTGAGGTGGCAAATCCGATTGGGGCCAGAGAGTAGCAAGAGACTAGCAATCAGTACACACGTAGGTGTTCTATTGCAAAACGTTTTGCCATTTGGTATAACCTCCGCTCCAGGCTAATTCCAATTGATAATGGACGACATTACAAAAGATTTGCAAGGTGTAACCGTCTATCAGGATGATATTTTAGTCATCGGATCAACGGCCGAAGAACATATTCACAATCTTTAATATTCACAAACTTCTTCAAAGGCACAATAACAAAGGTTTACGCTGTCGTATTTCCAAAGGTTAAAATTGGATGCGGTTGTCAACAGGTCACCACCGGAAGATGTGCCAAGACTACGTTCATTTCTTGGTTCAGTGCAGTTCCACAGAAAGTTCCTGCCATCGCAATTTGCAAATGTTGCGGAACTTTGTATCGACTTACCAGGTCAAATGTTGCGTGGAAATGGGGCAGGAACGAGGATGCTGCATTTTGCAAATTGAAGGAATGGTTGTCAGCGGACATTTTCTCACTCATTTTTGTTTAGTTTTAGAACGTTTCGAATGTGTTTGCGTTCAACCCTCCGAGTGTGTGGATCGGCAATATGTGTAATCGTTCTGTTATATAAGGTTCTGGCCACAGTGAGTTTTTGATGTTTCGGATGGTTTGAGGTGTATTGTAAGTAGCGGTTAGTGTGTGTAGGCTTGTAAAAAATGGAGGTGGTAAGTTTCCCGTCCGGGTTTGCAGTGACGTTTACGTCCAAAAATGACAGAGTATGGTCATGTTGTGTTTCCCGGGTAAACTTAATAGAAGGTTCGATGCTGTTTATGTGGTTATGAAACCCTGCGACCTCGTCTTTTGCTATGATGACGTACGTGTCATCGACATAGCGGAGCCAAAGTCGCGGGGGTGTTTTGAAGGAAGCAAGAGCGGTTTGCTCAAGTTGTTCCATCGAGCCCATGGGGGTGCCAAAAATTTGTTGGTAAATGTCGTGTTTATATGTGAAAACAGTCGAGTCTAAGCACAGCTGTAATGCCTCTTGGATGTGTGTTAACTTAAAATTGGTACGTTCATGTAGTGTTGTGTCTTGTTGTAGTTGGTCCAAGGATATTCTGAGCGCAACATCTGTCGGAATTGACGTAAACAGGCTAACGACATCAAACGATACTTAACACTCATGCGGAAGTAATTTATATTCAGAAATAATCTTTACAAACTCACTGGAATTTTTTACAGTAAAGTCAGTACTATTAACTAAAGGAAATAAAATTTGACTGATGAACTTAGATAGCTGGTAGGTTGGCGAGTTAACAAAAGAAACAATCGGTCTTAATGGAATACCTTCCTTATGGATTTTGGGTAACCCGTAGAGCTTTGGGAGCACACCGTCGCTGCTATGTAGTCTTCGATACTCCGGTTGGGATATACAGTCTTCTGTCCGTGGTTTCCACACAAATTTGTTCAGTTTCGTCTCCAGTCTAGTACAAGGTGATTTGGCAAGTTTCTTGTAAGTTTCGTTGTCCGAGAGCATGGTAACAACTTTATTGTCATAATCTTGTCTGTCCATGACCACAGTGCAATTTCCTTTGTCAGCCTTGGATATGATGATGTTGGTGTCGTTCTTCACCAGAAGAGCGTCAGATTCATAATTCATTATGATACCTGGTGGTCAAAGCCTATTTTCAGTTTTCATTATTTGTTATATCTGAAGAACGCAAACTTGCCACAGGCGTTTGAAAATATTTCGCAATTTTTTTTATCAGGCCCGCAAGTTTTGGTTTCTTACCCCACTTCTCTTCGTCCTCTTTTACGATTAACTTACGTTTTCGCTTTATTGGAGCACGATAGGCGTTATCCATATATTTCCGAACCAAGGCGATATGTTTTTGGTCGTACAACTCAGCAAATTCGTGCAACCCGTTTAACTTGCGCCCTTCCAATCTCGTACGTTTTAATTCTTGTTGACTCTTTTCCATTATGCCTTGTGTCCTGTTGTCGTTGCACAAAGTTTGGTAGGGTTTTACAGAAACTTGTGTAAATGTTGTACGCAGTGCTATTCCCGTGCCAACCTAAATCCCCCAACAACAAACTGCTCCACAGCGCAATTTTCGGAAGATAGTTGTCACAAAACTTTGATATTATTTTTGGACAGAAGAACGCATTGGTTGGGTTAGAATCCGATGACAAAAAAACAGATTTTTGCAACTTGGTTGAAACGAGTCTTGTTCGTCTTCTTCTTCTTAAAACCAACCACATTTACATGTTTACTGCATTCTTATCCTATTGTTCCACATATTATCTTTTTAAAACTTTATACTTATCCATGTAACTTCCATAACCGATAGCGGAGATAAATATTGTGACAAGCTTACTTTGGCTTTGGGGTAGAGAACATTCACCAAGTACATGAGCTCCTTTGTTAGCTCCACGACTTGAGCAATGCTTTGGTAGCTCCCGTGCATGTTGTTCGTACCGAAGCTTACGACGACAGCTTCGACATCCTCAACAATGGGAGTGTTGGATAACTCGACAATCGCGTGGTCGATCCTCCCTCCAGGCATGCTCAGAGCCGCAAAGTCTAAACAAAAGTCATCGCTTGGTTTAACTGTAAATGGAGATACAAACCGCCTGGCGTTGCTGTCTGAGAGGAAGAGCAACCGATTCCGAACACTCTTCTCCGGAATCCTCCACTTTGTCTGCTTGCCAGAGATGCCCGTTTCATATATCTCCACTCTACTGGACTGTAAAAGTATCTTATGCCATTAACCACAACAAATCATCAATAAAAGATCGAGTACACATACCTTTCTTTGGCTGCAGACCATCTCAAAACCACTGAACATGGAAGAAGACATTTCAAAACTTTTCAAAAGAACTTGCAAAAAGATAGCTGTACATTTTGACAGTACTTCGTTGTGAAAACGAAATGGATCCAAGCAGCATTTTGCCTAGGTTTATATAGGGTTTCTTAAAAATACAAAAAAATAGTTGATTAACTTTGATTGGAAAATGCGCGGCCGCAGCGGGTAATGAGGCCGATCACTCACGTTGCCGACATCGCTGGCATCCTTACTGAGTGAAAGGTGCAAGCGAAAAAGTACGTGCTACAACAACCTTGCCGCAAATGTTTTTTCAAGGAATCAAATATTATGATAAATTCCACACAATAAAAACAAAATCAAGTTTATTTGTTTTGGATTTTTGAAAATTTTTACTTTTTGTGACGGTTATGAATAATATTCGATCAGTAGACGTACATTCAGGTGCGATAATTAGACGAGTTTGGTATGGTTGGAAAGGATTTTTAATGTAGTTTCCAACGGTGTATAAATGTCGTGGCCGCGGTTCGATAAAAGTAGTTATGACCGGTTTATGACAATATACATTAATATTTAAAAATTCTAACGAATTATAAAAAACGTATATAAAAAAATATAACAATTACAGTAGCTGGTCAAAGTAGGAGGGTAGGCGAGGTCTTTCATTAAGGCAAAAATTCCATGTCTATCCATTGTCTTTTGTATATCATGCGAAACGTTCATCGTAAACATGAGCAAGGTCCATAATCCAGAAGCGGTAGAAACATTAAAATTTCATCGAAAATGCATTTCTTAGCATATGTTTTAGCTTGAACACACATCATTTATTTTTGTAGACCTATGCTTGTAGCTGCATAACTGCCCTTTCTAACATAATAGATTGGAAAAAAATAGCTGCATTACTAAAACAATCCCGAAATGACACTTTTTAAGGTCGCAGCTACAAGTGATTTATCAAATAATATTACTGCATACAGTTTGGTGCTGCATAACTACCCTTTTGTAGCACTAAAGTTTGGTAAATAACAACTGCATTCCCGAAATTTGGGGAATGTTTATGTTTTTTATAGTTATCTCTGAGCTGCAGAAAGGGCCACTGTTTCACCAGTGCAATGTAGCTATGATATGATTCACAACAAACTTGTCGGCTAAAACTGTCCTTTTCTACATAAGATTCTATGGTGCCATATGCCCTTATATGGGGTGCCATTAGTGATGTTCCCAGTTCCAAATTATCCGGCCCGGCCGGATCCGGATAGTTAATAATCAAATCCGGCCGGATAATTTGGATCCGGCAGTTTGTTAACACTGATTCGTGTATTATGGAAAAAATGTTTGATTGCCAAACAGAATGCTATGTTAAGGTTAGCTTGTCATGAGTGGAACAAATAAAGTTAATATGGTATAACACGTCACGAAAAACCTTAATAACAAATAACAGAAAAATCTTACGTCGGCGAGTATAACAGACTGGGTCCCAAAAACGAGTAATTTGCGAATTGTTTGTACGCTTTTAGGACAAAAATGCTTTCCCAACTATCCGGTAAAATTAAGTGTATTATCCGGCCGGGTCCGGCGCAACACATCACTAGGTGCCATGCCCTTGTATGGGGTGCCATGCCCATATATGGGGATTCTTCAAGCGCCTGACCTCTACTCACAATAATTTTAATTTGTAAAAGCAATTCATAACTATATTAAGGAGGTGCTTAACTGCCCTTTTCTTACATAATAGGTTGGTTAACGCAAAGGTTTCACGCCCACAATTAATAAATACGGTTTCATATCTGTATTATGATTTCTATGGTGCCATGCTACGATTCCTTTCACTTTCAGGCTTCCAAACAAACATTTTGAATCACATTTTTAACACATTTGTTAAACACACAACTTCAATCTTTGTATACCTACGTTTGGTGCTGCATAACTACTCTATTTTGATACAATCACGAAATGTTGGTGCCATGCTAGGACTTTTTTTACTTTCAAGCCGGCAAACATCATTTCTAATCATATTTTTAACATATCTGTGACACATATCTTTTATCTTTGTACATCTATGTTTGGTGCTGCACAACTACTCTATTTTAAGCGTAATGCGGTGCCATGCTATAGATTCTTTTCAGGTATTGCATATGCTTCTTGTCACAGTTGCAAGTGTATTTATCATTAATTACACAACTTATTAGTGCATCTATCTGCTTAGTGCTGCATAACTGCTCTTTTCTGACACTAAACTTTGGCAAATAACAACTGCATTATTAACATTATCCACAAATACGGTGTCACATTGGTCCCATACTGGTGCCGTGTTGGTGACATGTGTGCCACGTGGGACAAATTTGGTGCCACGTGGCCCGTGCCATTTTTTGGTTACGAACCCGCCTCGCCTGCGTGGAATGTGCCGCAGTCCATTCCGCTTGATTATTATTTGTGTACGTGGTATTTTAAATGCAATTTACTTCCCTATAAATGCGTGTGTGCTTGCATTGTTTTTCATGTGGTTTTGCAATTATTCGAACAAAAACAAAGAAACACAACAGAGTTATTGGCGACGAGGACGGGATCAACCAACTGAACGAGGTACACGCCGTTTGGTATTGAAAATATTTTAGTTCGCCCGAATATGGAAAAAGTTGCGAAGCTCATTAAAGAACAGCAGCAAAGGCGTCACGATGAACAGCGAGAAGAACAACGCAAGTGTCACGAAGAACAAATGAAGTTAATTCTTGCCCTAGTTGAAAAGGCTGGCTCAACTGCACCTTCCGTAACTACACGAAGCTTTTCGCCATTTGACGCAACATCGGGAGTCGTTGGACGACTACTGGTGGAGGTTTACTAAGTGTATACGGGCACATGCTGTACCAGAAACGAGGGTGGCTCAGGTTTTTTTGACCAACCAAACTACCACAACCTACAAGCTTTTATCAAATCTGGCTTGGATAAAAGCTCGTCAACGATCTTTCTATTAAAGATATCGAAGCCTTTATGAAGGAACAGTTCGATCCGAAGCGATTGGTTATTCGGAAACGTTTCAAGTTTTTGAGCAACATGCAACGCAAGCCAGGTGAAACAGTGCAAGAATTGTCTGCACGCATTCGCCAGGACGCAGGCACGTGTGATTTTCCCTCGATTGGAAATCCGCTGGACGAAGCGCTGTGAACAAGGTTTGTTTCCTCCATAGCCAATGAAGCTGTGCTGAAAGCAATTTTCAAAATCGACGCAGATGAGCTGACATTTACGCGTGCTATTCTAGTTGCCATGCGAACTAAAGACGCTGCAAATGTTGCAATGAAACCGTTTATGGATCACGGGGATCGGTGCATTAAGTTTGGGATGTAAAGAAAACTGCTGTTACGTCACCAACTCCGGTTGTTCAAGGTCAGTTCATTATTGCTACCGCTAAGGAAAGGCAGATCACAGTGCACTAAATTGTCGATATGAAACAGCAACATGCCTTTTTTGCAAACATTTGGGACGTTTGGAAGCAGCTTGCAGAAAGAAGGGGATTTCTGACGACAATGTCAAATTGTTATTTTCGATCAAGCTGCAAGCCATTTCACGTACGAAGTTAGATGTACCCGTTACCATTAACGGCAAAGCATGTGTATTGGAGATGGACACCGCAACAAACATAAATTTTATTTCGTGGAGAAAAGTTAGCAAACCGTTTATAAAGAAGTCAAATCGGCGTTTCTATTCGGCGACAGAACATGTTGTTCCGATTGTGGAGGCATTTGAGGCAAAAGTTCAACATGGACCAAACAGGAGCAAGGTGGAATTTTTCGTCTCCCAAATGCCGCATTTAAATCTGCTTGGACGATGCCCTATCCAATCCCGGCACATTTCGTTGGACAACTTCACTGTCCCGATGACCAGTTGCATGCATTATTTGACGTTAGCGTCCGGACACTCATTTACAAGAAGCTTGCAAACAACTTTGTGGACAATACCCAGATCCTTTTAAGACCGAATTGGGATGTTTGAAGGATTTTGAACTAGAAGTAAAGTTTACAAAGGACGTGAAGCCCATATTCTGCGAGACCTGTTCCAGTCGCGTTACAAGACGATGTCAACCAAAAGCATATGACGCTGCCATCGCAAGAGGTATTTGGGCTTCTGTGAAATTTAACAAGTGGGGAACGCCAGTGGTTCCGATACGAAAGTCACCGCTTCCAGGACAAGCCAAGATACGTGTTTGCGGAGATTACTCTGTAACCGTTAACCCGCAGTTATCTCCACAGCGTCACCCAATTTCCTGAAGACTCAATGCGCAGGTTGTGAGGTGGCAAATCCGATTGGGGCCAGAGAGTAGCAAGAGACTAGCAATCAGTACACACGTAGGTGTTCTATTGCAAAACGTTTTGCCATTTGGTATAACCTCCGCTCCAGGCTACTTCCAATTGATAATGGACGACATTACAAAAGATTTGCAAGGTGTAACCGTCTATCAGGATGATATTTTAGAACATATTCACAATCTTTAATATTCACAAACTTCTTCAAAGGCACAACAACAAAGGTTTACGCTGTCGTATTTCCAAAAAATTGGATGCGGTTGTCAACAGGTCACCACCGGAAGATGTGCCAAGACTACGTTCATTTCTTGGTTCAGTGCAGTTCCACAGAAAGTTCCTGCCATCGCAATTTGCAAATGTTGCGGAACTTTGTATCGACTTACCAGGTCAAATGTTGCGTGGAAATGGGGCAGGAACGAGGATGCTGCATTTTGCAAATTGAAGGAATGGTTGTCAGCGGACATATTTCTCACTCATTTCGACCATTCAGTGCCTACAGGAATTTCCTGCGATGCAACAAACATTGAACTGCTTCATTGCCAACTGAGCATACGAAACGAGTTCTTAATGCTTCGCCCAAAGGGGTCGGAAATGGACGGAAAGTCACAGGTACTGGCGTCTTGACGAATGTGTGCTGCAAGTTCCTGGATCGATTCCCCCGGCTTTCGCTGCAAAACTTAAATCTTTCCCTCACCTCGAAACGCCTGGGGTCATATACTGTTCATTCACGAAAGCTTTGATATCTTCCATCTTCGAATCGCGTGATGCCTGGTTGGCCAGACGCTTGTACACAGTACCGGTTTGATTCATCAGAAAAACTTGTGCTCTTCTTCGGAAAACTTCGCCTCCGGAACTTCGTGAGCCTTGAAAAAAGTGTAAAACCTGCACATAGAGAATCCTACCACAAATGATGTAATACAGAGAACAAACTTCACTAATCACAACATTAACTTTGTTTAAATCTTCCAGAGGAGATGCTATTTTAGTAATTTTATTGCCTGCCGTGAGGTCACTGCATAAAATGCATACCATCTTGTTTACTGATTATAGTTGTTTCAATAGTTTTCCACGTGGCCATAAAATTCAAATTTTTTGTATCAAAGAGAATCGCTATGCTTTTATATAAGATTCAATGTGTATCATATCTATTTCCCCTTCTGCAAACTTTGTACATAATACATTTCAACTTACTCCAAGTTTGATCCCTAAACAAAGGTAAACAATTTTTTTATTCATTTGATAAAACTTATGGGAATTGTAACCGTAATGACACTTATTTTGTACAATAGCTTGGGTATGATTTAATGCTTTTATTATTGCAACTTTCAGAAGTAAAACGGATTTTGCCAGCCAGGGTTTAGTCGCGAAACTTGAAACCGTTTACAGACTATGAAATGTTTGGGGTCAAACTGAAAATTCATGTGTTAGACCAGTGCTTTTCAATCTGCGGGACCATCCGCACTGGTGCGGATATGAAAATTTGTTGTGCGGATGGCAAACATGGAGCGTATTAGTGCGGATGACAATAGCCCGATAAGCAGGCTTTTTAGTCTAAGAATTTTTCATATTTGGTTACGTGTACACACGCTTCACTGAGCAACGCTTCCCCTTTTATCGTCGGTAGGTTTTCAATCGTTTAAATTTCGTAACTGTTGTATTCTTGAGTCACAAACAGTACGGAATGTATTCGTACAAAACGGTGCGCAGGTTTTATTAGCGCGCAGTAATTCCACAGGCGCAAATCACATTGCAACACACGTTGATTACACGGCGAATCTAAAACGCCCTTCAGTTAGGTCAACTGTAGGACACAAAACGATTTAATTACACAACAGAAACGTTCAAGAAAGGTTAGTTACTAGTTACATTTGATGCGTTTGGCCGCATTGTGCGGATGAAACTTTCGTGCCATACAAAAGTGCGGACAGTCTTTAAAAAGGTTGAAAAGCACTGTGTTGGACAATTTCTTGCAACGTGAGCTCGTTGATCTCTTGGTGGAGATTCCTGTTCAGCCAAATTTAGAAAGTATTTTGTACATAGTTGAAGATTGTAGTCAACTCACAGCTCTGAAGTCGAATCAAGGGGCGAAAAATTGGCGTATTTGTTAATTCCATTCCTTCCGTCGATCCTGGACTCGAACGTGGCTTCCCCATAATTGCTTTAATCGCTTCCATTTGTTCTTGGGCTTTAAGTTGACGCTGCATCATCTCAACAAGCTTCTCCATGGTCAGAAATCCCGTCCTCGTCGCCAACTAAATGTTGTATTCTTTAGTCACAAACAATACGATTGATTTGGCCAAAGCAAACAAGCAAATAACGCCAAGAACGCAATTATTACATGCTGAGGTGCGCAGTAATTCCACAAGCAGGCGCAAGACACGTTGATTACACGGCAAATCTAAAACGCCCTTTTTGTTGGGTCAACTGCAGGACGCGAAACTATACAATGAGACGATCATACTTTTCCCTCAGTTCTTGCGTTAACCTGGACGCCGCTTTATCAGGTGGCTGAGGAGCAATTGTTTCTTTTTGTTTTCTAGTTACATTTTAGAGCTTCCCAAAGTGTCAGCTGTGAAACATTTCAGCACTGTCCCATTGTCATTAAAACGAAGCAACTCTGCAACCCATGTTTAACTGCATTATGTTTTGTCTTCGGGAGGGGAAGTATTGAATTTTCAATATCCCTGACCGCGTTTCACTTCATCAAAATTTATTTCCAGTTTAACTATGGCTGTAATCCGAGCGGACGCTTGGGATCACTTTCGTACTTTCACACAGACTTGTAGCTCAGGAGAGTCTTTTTTTTCTAATCTTACAGACCTTATGTTTGTGACTAGTTTTACCGCATAATTTGCATGTGGAGTCCTGTCCATTATACTTTACATGAAACTCAAATCCATTGACATTTATGTAACTTGTTTTTTTTTTATCTTTTTTATATTGTAGTAATCTTATTCCAGTGAGGAAATTGTTTTTGTCCTTTCTATGGAACACGTTTTTTACTTCCCCATTACTTGTACAGTTTTATCATTTTTTGTTTCTTGAAATGCTTTATAGATCTTTACAACATTTTCTCTCGATGTTACGTTCACATCTCTGCCACGCCAATGAGGTTTTTTAACTCAAATTTAACTACTTGAAATATTTCTAATATTTCATCTCGTGGTTGTTTTGTATTTGTGTATTATGGCAAAAATGTTTGATTGCCAAAAAGAATGCTATGTTTAGCTTAAGGTTAGCTTATCATGAGTGGAACAAATAAACGTGGGCATTTAAAAATCCTACGTCGGCGAGTATAACAGACTGGGTCCCAAAAACGAGTAATTTGCGAAATGTTAGTCCGCTTTTAGGACAAAAATGCTTTCCCAACTATCCGGTAAAATTAAGTGTATTATCCGGCCGGGTCCGGGTACCCGGATCCGGCGCAACACATCACTATTGTTTTGTCACTTAATAGGAATTGTTCTTCTGGTACTTTATTGTCGGCTGCACAGGAACTTCGCAATAACCAGAGCATCGTCATGTTGCGTGCCGATAAGGGAAATCGAACGGCGGTCATAGGCGTTCCGAATATAACACTAAACTGCTGAAACCTTTAAGTGACGCAAAAACTTACAAAAAGTTGTCCAGAAAACCGACCCCGTCCTCGAAAGTTAAAACGCTTCGTCGTTTACTTATACAGGGATCATGGGGCGTTATATGTTGGTGAGTTGCGACAGTTGCATTGAAGGAAAGTAGTAATCGCCACTTTTGCGCATACTCCCCGTTACTGGAAGAGCTATGTCGACGGCACAACCATGTGGAAGATTCCATCAAATTTACTTTAGAAAAGGAAAGTGGTGGTATAGAGGTTATCAGTGATGACAACACCAATCTGATACAGCACAAGACAGCGGTAGTACGGTCGCTGATGGATAGAGAAGAGGACCGTGACAAAGAGGTGAAGTTCATCAAGAATGTACTACAAAGGAATCTGTATCCGCCATGGAGCACAGAAGAAAGCCCGCGGTCAAGCCACAAGAAGCAGCGCCAACTATGGTGGTGAAAAGGTACGGCCCAACCCAAGGGCGTTGTGTATTATATTCCGTGTAAGTACTGCGGTGGAGCATACATCGGTGAAACCGGAAGAGCGTTACAGACTCTCGGTTAAACGAGCATCGTCGCGACGTTGCAGCGAAGAATAGCCAGAGGACAGCACTGGCAAAACACGCTGCCACACTCCGCCACCGAGTTAACTTTAACGAGGTCCGAGTCCTAGAGATCATTCACAAGAACAACCGTTGCGTGAATGACAAGGAGCAATGCTTCTCCTTTCCAGCTGTTTACAACAACTTGTCGTAATTGTTACGTCCCGTTACACACCTGGTCACATGACGATACAGGCGTTGCCATTGTTATCGTTTCCTTTTTTCTTGTCTTTTACTTTGTTCAAAACGAAACGTTTGTTCAATAAACGCTTTCGAAACTTGATTGCAAGAAGTGCAATTCCTATTAGTTACTATGCCTGGCAGCAAAAATATCTTTTGTCACTGTTACGAAAGTCAAACAGCAACTGACTTGCTTTCTCCAATCTGCATCCGCACCTGACGCCACACGGTAGATGCTGAAGAACCACCCCACAGCTAGGTCGGCAATTGCGATCATAGAAATCGTGCAAATATGTGGTACATAGTTGTGGTAAAGACTAAACAAACACCTGTCAAACTTATTTGGTAGCATTATTTAAATCTCAATTAATTTGAAAACATTTGCCGAACCAGCATCTAATGCCGAAATAACCACTAATATCTTGTAGGCCTCGTGTAGGGATATTACCATAGCGCCCTCTCGGCGGGAAAGCCTTTTTTGCTCCATTCTAGGTCTGACGCTCGCGCGAGCGAAAATGACAGACAAGACAAGTTATGCGCAGGCAGTAAACAAGAAAGCGGCAAGTTTTAAAAGGCCAAACTGTTTATCTATGCGTTCTGAGAAATTCCAAAAAAGAGATGAGTTACTTAAAAAATGGTTGGTATAGCTGACATTACATGTACAAGCAGAGAAAATGTTATTGAGCTTTATGGCATACTGGCTGATAACGAAGATATTAAGTATGTCCGACTGTATGAAAGCGACAAAATTAATGTTGCGATCGGATGGGTGCCTATTCCATTTCCTAACGAATACTTAGTCGACGAACAAAGAAATATGGAAAGGTCCAAAGAATTACCCATCGAAAAGATAAGGAGGCTTTTGACCGGAATGAGAGTGGTCCAAATGAATTTAAACGAAATAGAAGAAAACCCGATACCAAGCTACATTAGAATTGACAATTTCGAATTCTATGTTACCTATCATGGGCAAATTTTTACCTGCAAGTATTTTGGAGGAAAAGGACACAAACAAGCAAACTGTCCAGCTAGAAAACAGGATTTCCCAGATTTAGGTGCACAAATACAAAATAACCAAACAGCAGCATTACCTGGCAATGCAACCACCTTCACATGCGGCTCAGAATATGCTGTAGGATTGGAATGCTGCACCAGTGAAGTATTCCTGGCCGAAAAGGGAATGGAAGTATGTGAGTGCCCAGCCTGCAAGAACACAATGAGACTTATGCCCTGCTGCAGAGAATTTCAACCAGAGTATCGTCTTGATGGAGACATGTTCGAATGCGTGCAGTGCCAAAGGTACTGTCTTAAGTGTGCTTGTGAAGCCGTAAATGTTGTGCCTAAGTCCCCGTTGGGGATTGCATGTAAAAATAGCATCTGTAAATGCAGAATAATTAGTTGTATGTGTAAAAAGATATCGGCACGCCAAATTAGCCCCATTCGTCCTTACCGTTGCGATTGTGGCATGGAATACGAATGGGACATGGAACTCTGAGTAAATCGAACATAGGAATATCAACGGAGAATTTTGTTTTAACACAAGTTATGGCTCTCAACATCTTTTCGCAAAATGTTCGCGGTTTAAACAACACAATGAAACGTAAATCGATATTTCAATATTTTCGAAGTAAAAAATGTAACATTGCCTTCTTGCAGGAAACGCATAGCAGTGTTAACAAAGTTAAGTTGTGCGAAATGGAATGGGGAGGTAAAGCGTTTTGGGCACATTGCACATCTAACAGTAGAGGCGTTGCAATTCTTTTAGACAAGTCAACTTCGCAACATACAAATAACGTTCGAGTAGACCAAGATGGCCGATACATAATGGTTGAAATGTCAATTAATGCTATTGAACTTGTCAATGTCTACGGACCAAACAGGGACGAACCGGAATTTATAGATGACTTGTTTTCATCACTAAACAAATGCCCATGTCATTATAGGCGGAGATTTTAACTTAGTATTGAACGACAATCTCGACAAATCGGGTACCGATAAACATGTCAACCGGAATGCGAAGAAAAAGTTAGGGCAATATACAACTCTAGGAAACTTGCAAGATATATTTCGACAAAAAAATCCAAATCTGCAGAAATACTCGAGATTTCAGAAAAATCCATACGCCGCCTCACGTATTGATTTCTTTTTGTTAGATAAACAACTCACTTCAAATGTTACAAATGCCGATATCGACCCG
Source organism: Ascidia mentula (assembly GCF_947561715.1). NCBI lineage: Eukaryota > Metazoa > Chordata > Ascidiacea > Phlebobranchia > Ascidiidae > Ascidia > Ascidia mentula. The sequence goes on along the minus strand of NC_138568.1, from coordinate 13,704,199 downwards.
GGAATATTGTCAGACCATTGTATGATAACGTTACAACTTAATACCAACCCTCTGTCCCGCGGAAGAGGATACTGGAAGTTTAATGTATCCCTGCTTGATGATACCAACTATAGAGAGAAAATAGTTAAAGTAGTCACCAACTTCGAACGCGAAAATCCACCAAATGATACAAATCCACATACAAGGTGGGACACACTAAAAGCCGTGATTAGGGGGAAACAATTCGTCACGCCTCAAACGCTAAAAGAAACAGATTAGCAACCCTACATGAATTCGAAAACCGTATAAAAAAGTGCAAGATACTTTAGCTGAAAAGGGGGAAGACGAACGTTTACTAACCAAGTTAGCGCAACTTAAGGACAAATTAAATGAATTTCTTGTGCGCCAAACTAAAAGCGCATTCGTCAGAAGCAGAGCACGTTGGGCCGAAGATGGGGAAAAAAATACTAAATACTTTTTAAACTTAGAGAAACGGCACAACCAAAAGAAAACCATCGATAAATTAAGGTCGGGAAACGGGATCACAACAGACCAGAAGCTTATCTTCTCTGATCTTGTTAATTTTTACGAAGAGCTGTACAAACAAAACGCAAACAATCTGGATAGTAATGCCACCGCTGGTAAATTAGCAAACCTTGATCTACCAAAATTAACAAATGAACAAGCCATTGAATTAGATACAGAAATTACGGAAAAAGAGTTTTACATGGCGCTTATGCAAATGGCAAAAAATAAACCTCCCGGATTAGATGGTTTTCCTGCAGAATTTTATTTAACCTTTTGGAGTAATTTGAAAAACATGTTTATGGCAGCTTGGAAATATACAACGGCAACTGGAGCGCTCTCCAACACGCAAGCGCAGCGGGTGGTAACATTAATACCAAAACCTGGAAAAGACTCTCTCCTACCGGCAAGTTACAGGCCGATAACACTACTGAACGTAGATTATAAAATTGCCTCCAAAGTCATAAATACGCGATTAAAATCGGTTTTGAACCAACTAATTTCTCCCAGTCAAAACGGTTTTATACCTGGTAGATATATTGGTACGAACATTCGCCTTTTGTTCGATGTAATCGATTTCGCAGATTTTCGTAATATCCCTGGTGCGATACTGTCCTTGGACATATACAAGGCATTTGATACCATAAGCTGGGACTTCATCTACGAGGTGCTCAAAATATTTGGGTTTGGCAATAAAATCTTATCCTGGATCACATGCCTTTACAGGCAACCGACCGGTATTATAGTAAACAACAACCACTTGTCGCCGGAATTCACAATTAAACGAGGTGTAAGGATCCACTTTCTCCTACCCTTTTTGTTTTATGCATAGAATGTCTTGCGAGCGCACTTAAAACGGCCAACTTTCAAGGCATTCCAATTAATCAACACGAATTTATAGTCTCAATGTTTGCAGATGATACGATCGTTTTTTTAAAGGGAGATGAGGACGACTTTCATAAGGTATTTAAAGTAATAGAGGAGTTTGGAGAATTGTCAGGGTGCAAATTAAACATGAATAAGTCCGTCGCTTTTTTCATAGGTTCAAAAAGAAATGAACGTTTCAAACCTATGGAAAATGAAGTTTTGTCATGGCCCGAGAATGTAATAAAATATCTTGGGGTAGAAATACCAATCAAAAAAAATGACAACAATGTTATGGTAAACAGGAACTTTAATCCCACTCTTAAACAAATCCAAGTGGTATTAAATCTCTGGTCGTCAAGAGGCTTAACACTACTCGGAAAGACAGCAATTATTGAATCTCTGGTAATTCCAATTTTAACGTATAAATTCAGTGTATTACCGATAATCTTAACTAACGATCTTTTTTTTAAAAATCAAGCGACCAATATTTAAATTTCTTTGGGGGTCGAAGTGGGAAAGAGTTAAAAGAGAGACAATATGTTTGGATGTAGACGAAGGCGGACTCGGCGTTATTAATGTTGAAAACTACCTCCTTGCACTAAACTTAAAATGGTTTAGAAAACTCCACGACGACAATGTTAATGAAACTTGGAAGGTGATAGAAAAGCCGTTTTGCAACGAAAATTGGTTGGAGGTGATTTTAAATGGAAATGCAAAAGTAGAGTCTTCACGGTTAAGCGAATTTTGCCCTTGCGTTCCCTGCGAGCCACCGTAGGAGCTTGCAAACACCTTTTTAAAACGCTAGGCTTACAATAGACATACTTAACACAAACGGAGAGTATCTTGCATATGATACGATTGCAAAAAATTATGGCTTAACGCCCAATAATAAGGATTTCGTGGAATTTATCAAGCTTGTCTCGAAATTTCCCCCCGAGTGGGATATGGAGTGCGTCCCACCGCACAATTCCAGTGTCAAAACTTTAATTCAGACGTTGCATGCATTGAACAAAACAAAATACATTTATTCCCTTCTGAAAAATAAAGCCTCTAAACCAAAAGCACAAGACATCTGGGACAAAAGGTTAGGGGAAGACACCCCATGGCCCCTTGTTTACAAGAATGTCTACAAATCAACCATAGAAACCAAATTAAGAAGCTTCCAAATTAAATTAAATCTCAATGACGTTACAACCAACAAACAACTACATTCTTTTGGGAAAGTAATTAGTAACATGTGCGTTTTTTGCAAGAAGCGGAAACTGTGTGTCATCTTTTTTGTTAATGCCCCATTGTAAATGTATACTGGGAGGATGTAATTTCATATTTAAGTGCTAGAATAAGACAAAATTTAATTTTAACAGATGCAGAAAAACTTTTTGGAATGCATTCTGATTTGCCAAGTAAACTTTTTTTAAATTGTGCGTTGTTATGTGCCAGATATGTGATTTACAGTAGCAAATATGCGGAAACGAACCCGACCTTAACGAAATTTGTGCTTTTTTTGAAGAATCTACGTAACTGTGAATTTAACCTAGCAAAAAAAAGAAATACTTTATATTTGCATAAAATTAAATGGTCGCATACTGTCTAAAGTACTCAACGTAATTTGTCATGTTTTTTTTAACTTTTCGGTCTGCTTCTTATGTGTGAATTGTGGTAGCGTAATTGTGTAAAATAAAATAAAAAATAAAATAAAAAAAAACACCGGGAGGAAACGTAAAAGTGCTTGATAAGCTACATCTACATATGTAAAAATACCACTCAATTGGTGAACAATTTGCAAATAATGTTGGTAATCCTTGAGCTAAGGCCTTGTATAGCACCTATAACAAAGTAGGTATTCGTAGCACGTATTTTTAGGAAACGGCACACCTTATAATTTCGTCTATGGGACATAGTGTTATGAATCATGTTTTTAAGCTTTTCAATGAATAGTATTACATAACAGCATCACATGATACTAGAAATAATACGTGCATCATCTATTGTCTCGATTTCGGGTCAGGTTTTTTTTATGCTTGGTGATCTAGCTATTTGCGTAGGTTATTTCACATTTTACTGGTATAAATAATCATTGACCAATAAATGTAGCTGTTACAACTTGGGCAGCATCAACACGCACCTAAATAAGGCGTTGTTTAGCTTCAAATACTGAAAAAAAAAGTTTTCTGCCCATATGAACCTGTGAAACACGAAAATGACACGTAGTGGGGGTCTAAAAATTAGTTGTTTGATTAAACATAGTAAAATATTACCTCGATTTCATTCAGGTTGTTACTTGTACTACTAAAGAAATGCATATATAGTTTAACTAGTTTGGACAAAATTAGAAAAGTTAAATTTTTTATTGTGTATCCTTCAGAGTCCAATGGATTACAGGTGGCCCCACTACAAAATGGGGGTTAACGGTCAAACATCTCAAATTTTGACCCATCAACGCAACAAAACGCTATATATTATTTTTTTCTGTCGCTCAGTATACCCTTGGGCTCTAATGGGTAAAGGCAACTGTCCCCACATTGCCACTCACCCAATTCCATTTATACACCTTGCATTGCTTGGTATAATCCAACGCATTATTATTGTTTCCGCACTATTTTCCACATTGTGAAATACTTGTAAGCTAAAAACAATATTACAAAATTTAATGAAAAGGTAAAACCAAAATAGAACAACTGATTACAAATACCATTATCTAATATGTATTGTGTTGTTGCTTTGCATTAATCGACATGTGTATTCGATTTTTCCGAAGATGCCGTTCATCAGTAGAATGCGTTACCTCGGTTTCTAACCGATCAGTCGACTCGTCACAAACGATTGGATTGGACATTAGCGTCTTTTGGACGAGACCTGCACCTATCGCTCTGCCATGCGTTTGCTTAGATTTTGCTTTGTTGTATTTAAAACAATCTTAATCTAAAAAAAGTCCACCACCGAGAGTGTTCAACTCTTGGTACCTCGAAACATCATCCGACTCTCTATGTCGCTTTTCTTGTGCCAGGCACAAACGTGCTTGCACGACCTATCCAATTCTTCCAGAAGGGATTTCTACACGATGAGCCCAAAACAGTATTTTTTTGGGACACTGTTTCCTTATGGCGTCTCATTGAACAACAAACACATTATGTAATAAAACTTGCCCGCAGCGGTTATGGGTGGTAAGTCGTCGTTTTCATTTTGAAATACAAAACTTTTTATTGGACTATTGCCAAACGAAGCACGAATAAGAAACAGCGATTTAAGTTTAAAGAACAATTTTGACAAAACAGAATCGATCAGAGGTGAAAAGGTGATGCTAGAGCAAACCAAAATTTTCAAAAGAATACATTTGAAAGATACAGGAGAAAAATAGAATTGGGACGAACAAATTAATTCTACTTATTTTTTTTGTCAGTGGCTCGGGAAAAGAAACACGAGTATCACAGAATGAGTTGGGATTAAGACAAAACAACTAAACACACGAAAAATGATACAGAACAAAGGAAACACCGGTTGTTACTTAAATAACCACTGGCGTCATTGATGATTAAGGTGCAGGAAGAGCATTAATGGACGTGAATTATAGCGCAGTAAAAATTAGTTTAATGCGATTAAGCGAAAAGCACCAGCTCTTTACACCAATGCAAGCGACATTAGAACTACTGCGAACAAGCTTCGAGTGGTTGCATAATGCTACTCTGTAGATTTAACACGAAGAACTCTTATACTGATTTGAAATTGGAACACTCTGCGAAAGAGTTGGCTAATTAACACATGACTCGTTTCATGGCATTTTGCGAGAGTCTGCCGACAGACAGAATTTTTTGGGGATGAAGTTTCCTTCTTCGATATACAGAAACGATAAAGTCAATCGTCTTTTCAATGAAGCGATTTTTAAATTACAAATCCAAAAGATTCCCTGTAAAAAATACACGAATATTTAAGATTAAGGATTTGGTCAATATATCAAGTAGTTTTGGAGACGGGGTTGCAATCTAATGGAGAGTTGATTTTAGCGTCTTCCTGCTTAAACATAGATGAACAATGCGGGGTATGCACATTTTTAAAAAAATGTTGTTTTTTTTCGTGCAAACAAACCGTGGTCACTGACATCACAGCATATCGTAACAAATTATTCCTCAAAATGAATTAATAATAACAATAAATACCACATACCATGCAGTTATTTTTTTTAAATAACACATACCAGTTGGAACCTCCTGGATTTTTGAATACTGCTGTTCTGTGAAACCTTCTTTGCTGGAATTTTCATCAAGTTCAAACGCTCGACCGTTCTGCTCCTTCACGGGCACAAAAGAACTTTCCTCCGGCGCCCCATTAATCTTCGGCACAAACGCTAATATTGGTTCAGGTACCTCGGACGTTACGTCACTTCCGTTTGGGCGGTCCATTTCGGTGAGGACAATTGTGGAAATTTCGTTTTCGTCCAAGTTTGTAGAGTTCTCTGTATCGTCCTCATGCGGCAGCGGTTTAGGTGCTTCGTTATAAACAGGATTTACCGCAGGAAACTCTATGTTTGAAGTGCTAAAAAAATAATTTTATCAGATAAGGTTGCTCAAACAACACAGGTCATAATAAACTGCCTAAAAAACCTCTCAGATTCTGAAAGCACAGTTTGGGTTTCGATTGCAGCTGGAGATTCTGTCCGATCAGGTGTAAGCGAATTGTGAGGCGAGCGCCCACCAGTGGGTGTTAGGTTGGAAGGCGAACTCTCGCCAGAGGGAGCTGTGTGGCTTGGTGAGGTGTCCGCGTTTGGAGTGGGGGAATCACCACCACGAGTTCGCCGCATTATCATCTCAAGACGCTGAAATTGAAATAAAAGGTTTGGTACAAGAACATGCACGAAAAAGCTTAAAACTAATCAAAACTACAAACCTTCTTTCTTTGCAGCCTCTCGTCTTCTTTCTTTTGGGCGGCGAGGTTTCTTTCCTTTCTCGCTTTTTCTGCTTCTTCTTTAGCTCGTTGTTCAACTCTCTCCTTTTGCTCTCTAAACATTTTAGTTCAGTTTAGCACTGCATGCTAATATTCTTGTTACCCCTCCTACTTCAAGTATACTACTTCAACTACTGTCATTAACATTCGATCCAACACATACTTGATGAATTCCTCGTGCTTTCTTGCTAACTCATCCGCTTCTTGTTTCTTCTTCATTTCCTCTTCTTCCTGGATTCTTCTTTCCTCCTCCAATCGTTTTTCTTCCTCAACTTTTGCTTCCTCCGCCATCTGGCGAGCGATCTCAACCCGACGAGCACTTTCTTCAGCAGCAAGTCTGTTAAACACAAAGTTATCAAATATCAAACAATTTTATCTGATTTCAATAATTAATTACACAGAAACAAAGTATCATACTTTTTTCTTTCTTGTCTCTCCTGTTCTTCTTTCTCTCTTTTTTCTTTGGCTTCTTTTCTTTTTGCCGCCATTGCTTCTTTATAAGCTTGTTCTTCTGGAGTAAGTTTCTACAAAAAAAACAAGTTAAATAATAAATTAAAGTTGACCAACTTTTATTTCTGTGTCTGGAAATGCTTAATACTTTTTCTCTTTTCTTGGTTTCATTTACAGGAGCTTCAGGTTTTGGTTCACATATTGGTTGCTTATCATGTGTGGTCACTTGATTCTCTTTCAAGGCTTGAGTCTGAATTTTTTCACCAACCTCTTGACTTTTCTCAACCTACAAAAAGTAAATTTTGTAGATTACTGTATAACTTATCTATAGTTTTCATGAAATTATAGCAAGCAAATAATTGCCATAACGAAAGAGTTTGAAACTGGTTGACCAGATTTGTTTCCAGTGATAAATGGGGATACTGAAAATAAAGTTTGCATAAAATCCCCATTAGTTGTCAAATATTACACATTTGTCATGTTATTAACCTCCTAATGGAATGGAAAAAGTATAAAATGTTTAAGTTCTTACTGCTTGTTCCAGGACGGGAGAAGGAGTATTCATGCTACTACTTTCCACTGATGTGGATTCTTCCTCCAAGTCTTCTGTGATCTTCCGTTGTTCCTTCTCATCCTCTCCCACTGCAACCTCATCCTTTTCCTCCACAACCAGCTTCTCACACAATTCAACATCTGCCTTTTCCACTACGTCATTGTTTTCATTATCAGTCCTATCTTCATTTCGAGGGGATATAACTTCAGGTGCTATGACATCATCAACTTTCTCAGTTATCGGAGCAGGAATTTCGACTTTCGAATCAGGTTGTCCAGTCCCTGCTTCTGAAGCTTCAGGAGTTGTAATTACAGTCTCTTCATTGGAAGACATAATATTTTCAGGTTCAACTGCAGCAACAGTAGTACTGGGACCATGGAGTTCTATATCTTTTTCCTCTACTTTTTCAGCGATAGCTTTCTTAGTGTCCCCATTTCTGGCAATTTCAGCTGTTTGCTCATCAGTATTTTCTGGTTGTTTTTCTTCAATTTTGATGATTTCACTTTCTTCAGCTTTTCCTGTCTTTAAAAGAAAGGTTACTTTAAATGTGAGCAACTACAATACTAAACATGTAATAGGATAATGTTCCACCAAACACAAACTAATCGAAAATGTTGCACCTACTTCTTGCATGGTATCGGTATTGGCTTGCTTAATAGGTTGGAAGACTTCCTCCTTAACTTCTGCACTTGGTTGCTCAACTTCCTCCACAACAACTTCATTTTCTACTGTGGATAATGATTCTTTTTCAATTGTGCTGCCAAGGTCCTTAGCAACATTCTGTTGGGTATGATTGTTTATTGTAGTAGAAGGATCTGTGATGACAGTTGATACTTCTTCCTTGTTGGACTTTGGTTGATCTGACAAGAAAGTTTTTACTGTGTTATCAACCGTTGTGTCCATCATGTCAATAAATATAGAAATAAACAATACATATGTAAAACTATGTAAAGAAAATATAACTACTGACAAAAAATATATTCATAGGACAATTGCAACACACACAAGTTAAATGTAACCAAAAATACATTGCAAACTTTGATTACAGATCAGTGCAACTCTATATACCATTTAGTTTAACATCTGTTTCCGCAAGCGTAACAGCAACATCAGTATTTGTCTTCACGGATGTTGCTTGTTCTGCAATAATAAGAAAGCCATTATTTTCACCTTGTTAACCCTTGGAGATTACCATTTTCCAGCAGAGTCTATAAATAGATGTAACATTGGCACATGTACTTAATGAGTATAACTAAGTACCTTTACTAGCTTCTTTCGCTTTTGGCTTAGCTGATGTTACCGACTGAGCCTTTTGGTCTTTACTCTTTTTAGGATTGGCTTTTGATAAAACAACAGGAGATGTACCAGATTTTTTTCCAAGTGTAATTCCCTGCTTTAATGGTTGCTTAATAGCTGGTGGCGTGGATTTGCTGGGTTGTAGTTTGGCATCTTAAACAAATAAGGAATGTAGCAGCCAGGGTGTATTAGGAACACTAATAATTGATTTTTTCAGAATTCGAAAGACTATGAAACTGGCCATTTTTAACTGATGAAGTTTTTGCCGAAACGCCTTATAAATAAATAAATAAAATGTCAATGTTTTTAGCAGTTTTCCTCAGAGTGTGTTGTTGCAGCAATAAACGTCAGTCACAATTAAACTTCTGTCTCATGAAATTCACCTCGAATTGGAGTTTGCTTTGATGCAGAGGAAGACCTTAATGTGGATGGAGATTGCTGACGTGCAGGTGAAGTTCCTCTACTGGGTGCTTTGCTTTCTTTGGTTGCAGAATTTTCTTTAGTTTTCAGTGCAGGTGAAGGTGCACGTCTTGGTCTGGACAAAATTGTTTCAAATCAAGTTTGATTTTTCTAGGTCAACAGGCTATTATCTATTGATTGGTTTTAGAAACAACAATATATTCTACATTGATATTTCATTGTGAATAACGTAAATATTTGCAGTGGCGCAACAACTGGAAATTAAAGAAAGCAGGCAATAATGCCAATACAAAACTAAGGTTTTAAAATAAATAATCTTTAAAGTATGCTTGCACAGATTTGCATTTGTCATTCTTTCGATCAGTCCAACTGTACAAGAGAGTGTACATGCTATTGGGTAACAACAGTCAAGGGATGTGTATTCATTTTAAGCAGGTCTGCATATGGCCCATGACATAATTTAAAAATAAACATTATGTAGCTTGTAACTTAGCCTGTTTGGTCTGATTTTGCTAAAGAGGCTACTAACTATTGTACAGCATTTTTTTCAAACAACACCAAGGTATAATATAATTCTAATTTGTCTGAGGGATAGTTTTACAAACTTAGTGTACCACCATGTGGCCTGTGAAAAAATATTTTTAACTGTAGTAAAGGTATCAAGTATGCTGACAAACCCACCCCCAAAATTGCATGGATGGTAACACAATATGACAAAATTTTAATGTTCATTGTGTTGATTCGACATATTACAAGCTAATTTCTGACTCGTTGGTGACTGTAACACTTTTGGTATTTTCTTACCCATTGCGTAGTTGGGGTGATTGGCCTCTTTGTCTTTGCGACAAGTTTGGGGAAGAAGATGACTGAAGTGTGGGAGTCTTCTGGGAGCGCTGTTTATACAATGAGGGGGATGGTGTCCTACCCATGGTTCGAGAAGTTGGAGTCGTTGATATTTGACCCCTTGGTGACATTGTGGTGGATGAATTGCTGCTTGTGTCAGATCTAAATGGAAACATTACAGCCATGACAGTTTTTTAGGACACAAATAGCAGCATAATAATGAACAAGTAGAAGACAAACCAAAGTATTCAGCTGTGATGTTATTAATCATATCAAATCAGTGTATTTTGCAATACACACTACTGCATAAATTACAGATACTGTGGGAAATAAAGTAGCAAATGCAACTATAGAACCAGTGATTACCCGGTCAGGCAACCAAAATTCTGACTATTTATATATTTTAATTCTGGAAGTTGCCTTTATGATAATAAGAGTATATTCTAAACATTTATCATTATTTATGGTATACCTGGCAGATGAGGGTTGATCTTTGGACTGTCGGCGATCATTGCTTCGACTTCTTACTGACGTGGCTACAAACAATGTAATAAAATAAACTTCCATTATGCAGTTGAGCATCATTGCAACTCTTACCTGGAAGAGAAGCAGAATCAGGAGCCTCTGCTTGTTTAGAGCGAGCCATTGAAGACTTTGTCGGAGCAAGCAACCTTGCACTTAGAAGCGTTGGTTCAGTAAGTTGTGGAGATGTTGTTACTATTACAGAGAATAGAAAATGTTACATTAAGCTTTGAATATACAAGTTTGTTAAAGAGTCTCATAAAATTTTTTTAAAACCTTTTGTATCAAAATGCTCAGATTATTTAAATGAATACTAATTAAGATATTAGGGTACTTTTTTATATAGATTTAGTTCTATATGTTTATACACAAAGGTTTAGCAAAAGAACTAGGAAAGTCAAAAAAGGTGTAGTCAACAATATTCTGAAACGAAATTTGTATGCTTCACACAAAAGTAAAAAGAAATATTGCTCATAAACAAACTAAGAATCACAGTTTCCCAATGTATTAGAAAAGAGTAGCCAATTGTAAGCTTGTTACACCACATTCTATCCAGAACATGCATTCCAAATACAAGCTGGCTTGACCAAATGCAGTTGTCGATCCAAAACTTGCATCAATTTACATAAGAACTTGAAATTGCATGCAACTAAAAGATGGTTTGCTGAAGAAGGTAGCCTTTGTGCACAAGTACAGACATTATTTCTTGGGTTTGAATACATTTTTCAGCTGTCAACACCTAATTTGGAAGAATTCATACTGCAGACCTAAGTCAAGATGACACAACATCAATTTCATGCTGAAAACTGTGGCAAACTCAACCAATTCGTTTCACCTTATTCAAGAACTGTCATGCAGAAGAGGAAATCAATAAAACAAGTGTTCATGCTTTTTAAACTGGTGCCCATGCATATAAAAACAATACAGAAACAAAGGCATTTCCATTAACATCGGTAAGAACAGACCTTTAGGCTTTTTATTGCCTTCAGTCCTTCTAGTTGTAGGTGAGCGACCCCTCGTGGACACTTTGTTTGTGGGTCCATCACCAGTAACAGAATTATTTGAACTTTTTGACTTAGTCCGAGTATCACTGGAACGCGCCCTTGCAGCTCTTGATGTGGATGCTAGTGTGGCATTTTTATAACTTTTAGTAACTCAATTCAGTGACTTGAATAACGATATCTAGATCTAATTATTTACAAACATGTAATTTTTTTAAATACATCTGTTTTAAGTGTACAGCTTAATACTAGCATAAAAATTTACATTGTGAAGATAAACACACTTTTGCATTGGGTAACACCAAAAACAGTGAACAATTGTGACAGAAAAAGTTAATTGTTTAGTAACAATTTGTTTGCCATGTCACATCCACACAGTACACAAACTTGCTGGTAATGAAATTCACACAACCACAGTAGACGTGCAAATAGACACAAGTGCGCGTGCACTGTATCACGCAACCATTTTTGTTACAATATGTATTGTTTGTACAAGAACTTCCAGGTTCATTTGAAGTACTTGACATTACTTTAACAACAATAATATAATATATATAGGCGTTCATACAAATGAATATACATAACCACGAATGCAACACAAATGCATTGATAGTAACAAAGCTTTTCAATTCATCAAAAAACAAATTTCTAAAGATAAGGTAGTAAATAATTATCACGATTGGCTGCAATAATAATTTGACAAGGTAAACAAAACTTTGTGCTGAATAGTTTGTTACAGTACCTGGAGATGAATGCTTGCTTGTGTTACTGACTGGTGATGAATCATATGACCGCAGGCCAGAGGCAAATGCCATGTGAGCTGTCCCCACAAGAAGGGGGCTTTTGGAAAATCTATCATCACGCTCAATGTGGGAAGAATTACTTGGAGAGCCTTAAAAACACATTATCTTTTTTTACCATATATATATACAGTGTAATATAAATTATGTCAAAAGTTGACTTTAGGCACACTTTAGCAAATTTTGTACCTCTGATACTTGTATATGTAGCTTAGGTAGTGACTATCAATATTCTGTAACACTCTATGACATGCCATAAAATAGGTTAACAACTAAATACTCATTGATAAAAGGCATATAGGTTCTTCAAAACTGTCATTATTATTATTAAATGCCATTTGCTGTGAATATTTTTCTCATTAAGTGTAAATTAACAATGTCTGGTCCTAAAGAACCATCAGTGTTATAAAATAGTTTAATAGTTAATGTTACTACAAAATAAGTGAATTAAAGCAGGGTGCAAAAATACAGGTTTAACAAACACATTTTATAAAGTTAAGTAAAATATAACAGACACAGAAACACTTGAAATGTCTCTATAGGGCAAATGAACTTGCCATTTAAAACACTTGAAACTATACTGTTAAGAGCATTACAGATATTTGAGCTATCACTAAGCATTCAAAGCACACCATGCAATCTACCAACCATAGCTAACAGGGCCACTACCACCATCTTCATTACGCTTATCACCATCGCCTGTAAACAAACACCAAAGATAAAAAGTGTTTCACATCAATACCATGTCTCAAGTTGGTAGTAAAATAAGAAAACATGAAAACCAAACACAATGCAACATAAATAGAAAGTTCCTCACAGTAAAATACAAGGTATATACTAAGTGGTGTAGAATTGTAACTTAAAGCTTGTTGGTGAGAAATATGGGTATAAGCAATACTGTCACTCACCAAGCATGAATTGTGATAAATCAAGGTTACTTGCAGTCATAGACAAAGGCCTGCGTGCACCCAAACCTGACCAAAAACCAAATGCATGCAAGACATGCTGTTAGTGATGAAGCATACAAGTGTACAAGGTTATTGTAATACAATACATATGTGTTTTTTGAGTAGTTTTTAATTTGTTGTTGCGGTGCACTTATCCTTTGTAGAAACATTTGACATAGAAAAAATGCATTTCAGACTAATGATTGTAACAACATAAGTGGTTTCAACCATACATAAATGGTGAACAAGCCAGAAAAGTGTCAAACAGTCATTATATCAGAACATGAGAATTAAGAGAGAAAATCAAGCCAAACATTTGTACTCTGTAATATGACAATATAATTTAAACTTTGAAACTATCTATATCGTGACCTAATTCAAACTTTTATTGTCAGATATGACACACCAGTTTATCTAAAAAAGCTATTTTTAGCATGTTCATTTCACATTCATCATTTAGTTATTTCAATAGAACCATGGCACATTATCTGAAGTTAATAATGTGTCTTACAAGAAAAGCTCTGAACATGCAATAATTATATTGACATGCAACAAATTTCTAAAGGGATGGATAAAAACAAAAAAAATCATTTTGATTTGTTTTCATAGCAACATCATTGGATGAAATAACTGTGCCCACATATCCATTGACTAAGGTAATTAATTAACAACACAGTGAGCTTGTAGTTTACCAGACTGGCGCCTATGCTTTGTCATTCGGGATGGGTCTAAGTAGTGGAAGGGTCCAGGTGCAGTGTCCACTGCTGTAGCATAGGTGATTCCCCCACTGCCACCACCCCCATAGCCTTATTAATATGAAAAACATGCATTTCACTGAAACACTGTTATTATAGAGTGCTTGTTACATGGGTTATAAACAGAATTTAAATGTCATGCGGACACATCTAAAAAAACACAGCAGTTAAAACTCAATCAGTGGAAAAAAACAGCGGAGTGTGTAAACGTATGCAATAAACATGCAAAAGCTAAATAAGAAATACTTATTGATTAATAGTGGGCCAGTTGTTTACAAAATCAGTTTAATTAGGTTTTTACATTGTAACTAGAAATCAATAAATTATTAATGCCTAAAATAGTCCAACATTAAATGAAGAACAGCAATTAACTAAGGTTTAATCAAGAAATTTCGGTTGAAGAATAGATCATGCAACCATCTTAATTTTAAATCTTAAACATGCATAAGCATACTACCTCCAGCACCCCAAGACCATCGTTTCTTGCGGTCGATTGATGCACCTCTTTTTTGTCGCAAAACAACAGTAGCCTGTTGTTCGGTTCGTGCAACAATGGCTTCAGCTCTTTTCTAAAATATACATATCACAACAAGTTTACTATAAATTAACAGTTATTTAGAAGCAATGAGCAATAATATAATCATTGAGCGGCAGACAGAAGTGTACAATGTCTTGACCTGTTAGAACTTATCATCAGTTATTAATAAGTTTTTATCAAGTTATTAACAGTTTTACTTTTTCTCCATCAATGTGTTGCTTTTTCCTAATCTCTACTTCCTTCCGTCTTTTTTCTTCCTTTTCTCGATTCTCCTCCATCTTTTTTTTACGCTCATCTTGCGTTTGTTCCCACTTCGAATAGGCAGCATCGTCCTTAGCACGTCTAAGTTGAAATTCTTCTTCTGCATAAGCAAACATGCTTAAGATAAATTTTTCTACAAACACATCAACAACATACTCGGGTATTTGAAATTGGAATATAAAGTATACGGTTGACCTTCTGCTAAATTCATTGCATGCAATGGAACAGGCCAAGGTTATAAGTAAGTGAGGTAATGTTGGCCCAACACTTTGAAGTCATGTTCAAACAACCAACTTACAAAGGTAAAAGCAGCATTGCCATTTTGGAGTAAATTATGACATAATATATGGTAAAAATAAACCTTTGGGCCTTTTTTGCTGGCTCACATAAAATGATACAAATACAATAATAGAGTGTTATCGATTTAAAAGCAACAGTATAAAAAACTTAAATGGAAAATTCCACACTAAGCATATTGCATAGTATATATACCTTATGTATGGTATATAATATATTATACTTTTTAAATCAGACATATATAAAAGGCACTGCACTAAAAATTTAACGATGACATGCTAGTAAAAGCTGTGTCAACACTTTAAATATGACAGTTACATGCAAGAAAATATTATACATTTTCTTCAAGCTGAGTCTGAAAAAATAGACCTTTATTATCATTCCAAGGATAAAGTGCCCATGCCCTTGGTACACATCAGACTATTGAGCAAATGCGTTAGTAGTCAGAACAACTGGTACATTCATACAAGTTATACACCAGTCACTGATTCTGTGTACAGTTTAATATTGCTATCAAGTGTTTGTAAGATGCATACATGGTTGTTACATACATGCATAAATTCACAACAAACCTGTCGGGTTTTTGGTGATTTCTGAAAAAACATATTATGAAATAGTGTATCACGATAAAAAACATCTCAATTAACCCCCAAGCAGAGTTTTTAATACAACTTTGTTTGTACAAGTACAAATGCTTTGCTTTATTTTCACAATGTCAGCAGACAAACAACCCTTACTTGACTTTCAAATTTAGTTGGAAAATATATTAAATACCACATGTACATAAAGAGTTTTTTCCTACCTAATGCTTTTTGTTGCATCAAGCGCCTTTCCCTGACAAGTGCTATTCTTTCATCAACACTGGAGCGCTTTAATGTACTTTGGTTGAGCTTGGAAGCATCCAGTACTGGTTGGGCATACGGTGCTCTGACATCATGGTGAGTCTTCGGGAGGTTGGATACGTGCTCATCTACAGTATCTGCGAATAGACAATAATAATACATTTTACAAACAAATTGTTGTTTATGCCTTCTTGCCGCTTATTTGTTTAATTCATTTGCTTACTGGTTTCACTGACAGTAACAATTTCTTTTCATAATGAGCTTGGAAGCAGTTACTGAATAGGAAAACAAAAATAACAATAATTTGTACCTGATTGATTTTTATTTCCGTTGCTTTCCATGTGAAGAGCAAAGGGAACAGGGTTTGACACTTTATTGGATGCTGTGCTTACATCGTTATTATCCAATTGGTGGCTCGTTTGTTCTTCACTACTTTTTTCTGTTGGCATATCCATATTCAAGCATAAAAACCAAAAAATACACTCACAGTACTTGCAACAACATTACCTAACTACAAACTAAAACAAGATTATTTCAGTTTACAGGATGGTATCTTCACTGAGTATAGCCTACACAACATTTTAACAACTTTTAAATCCACATAAAACAAGCAGATTTTGTACAATCAATCTAGTGCTCTTGTTAAATCAGCCTGAACTACACAACAGGATACTTACCAGTAACCATTACCACAGCATCTAACTAAACGCATTTAGTCTGGCAAGACAAGTGCATGATCTAATCACTAATTAAGTCTTCCTAATACAAACTCGTTCTTTAAATTCACTAATTGAGCAATAGTTCATTAATCGATCAGAGTAACTGTTTTCCAGGGGTAGTCTAACCACATCACACAAGTTTTCTTATTTGTAAAAAGCATAGAACGACCTTTAAAAGCATTAAGTTTTAAAATACATACAAACTTTTTCAGACCACAGTCTACAGTGGAATCTGTTATCTGCGTTACACACTGTGACGTGTTACTTCTCACGTTCTCACATGTACGATATTGCAACAAAACGTTAAATAAATAACCAACTCCTTTTACTTTGGTCATCAGATTTTATGTGGGTTCTCGCCAAGCAGTGATCGATAAGTGTTGGCCACTTGCCACTTGGGGGGTTGGGCAGCAGAGCACGGCAGGTGCTCTTGGCTCCGCTGATAGGGGGCGCTAGAAAATTTAAAAAAAAACCCCAAGGTAGACTGCCCGCTAATCAGAAATGCCGACTTTGCAGATTATAAATTGACAAAACGATGGCGCAGCGGGGGCAAGACAATGCAGGAGGAAATAAAACAAGAACGATGGCGGGCGGTTGCCAAAATCGGCAGACCTATATGTATCAAGCGTGATCAGGATTCAGTATTCATTGCCAGAGTATATCGTGGGTTCGAATTTCGGTTGAAAAAACACACAGGCAACGGCAAACGAAGGAATTATAGGAATTGCGAAATACATGGAACAGAGGCGAAAGTACAAGTAATGATAGAAAGTTATATTTCTCAATGCTATATAATCGCCTTTGGTATCGCCACTGCACGTGGCGATTAGGACTAATACCGTGCGATATATATCATTAGGATGGCCCTCACACTGCCGCAACAAACAACCTAAAACGACCATTCCGCCAGTTCGACATGGCCCACTGCGATTGCACCTTCGAATTAATTGGAGCTATTTAAACGGGGGTAGGAAAACTTTTCTATTCGCGGGGCAAAACTTTTCAAAAATGAACAGGCGGACTGGACCACAAAGCGGACAGAGAGAGTAGGTTACAGTTCACAAACGAATCTATTTACAATAACTACCACTCCAAGGCAGTTACCGCAAAACAAAAGAGTGCCTTAAAAAATATAGCATTCGATTTGTAGTTTGTCCATGTATGGTTTTGTAGAACTCTACTGAACAAAACGTAAACTTGGAAAATAGTTCTATCATCGGCTGTCGGGCACAAAGCATTAAAACCTTTGCATTATAAACAGTCTACAAGACTTAGTTCATTGTAAATTAGGGTAAGCAAGTCATAGCTTGGTGGGGCTTCTGAAAATTATTAACTGATTGAACCCCATCTTATATTTTACATATCTGTGCTAATAAGGCTGGTCACATACAACCAAACAAATTTGTTGTTTTATTTATAAAATCATCACCACCATCAATGCTCAATCAGTAAAAAATTCACTTCCTCCTGTTGTATTTCGGTTTTCAGGAAAAGTTAAACAACACTAAGCTAGTGTTGGCATTAGCAGCAGAGTCATTTCTGTCATGACATATTGCACTTGCATTTTGTCTGGTGCAGATGCAAGATTTTAAAATGCATTTTAATATGACATTTGCATTCTTCTTGGTGGCTCCCTGGGAAATGTAATGGCAATATCCATAAAATCGCCAATCTGAAACTTCTGCTGCGCCAAGGTCAAGTTATCATCAGGCCCTTTGTTTCCACCCATAGTTTGTCCAACATCCTTTAATCTGCAAGTAGTAATGATAATTTTGTAAGTAATGATAATATAAGCAATAAGCGCACATTTAATGTATGTGAATGGCTTTTGATGTCTTATATTGCAACTAATTTGCATATCAATCAAGTCCAAGAAACAATTTGGACAAATCAAGTGAATAAATCAATTCAGGAAATTATTTTAAGCAAGATTTGAAAAAATATGATCTCAAATGAAACCAGACCATAACAAAACTGAAAATTTTTATTTGCACATGCAATAGTGACTCGTAAGGACTGTCACTAGTAAAAGGTAAATGAAAACTATGGTTCAAAACCTGGTAACAGTGGAATGGAACATAAAAACTTTTGGTTAAAATTAGCTGAATTGTTGTTTACGCCTAAAAGAAGTAGGATTTCAGCACATATATTAAGTATAAGTTAAAAATGCATAAATGAAGTAATTCACTGCCAAACACCTGTAGCGACCAGTTCTATCCAGAAAAACAGTGGCAAATTTAAAGGTGGTGCCTTTTTTCCTTGCATCAGGGCGTACTTCTTTCACTAAGCTTGTCAGTTCCTTTAAAGTGGCATCCATCCTAAACATCAACACAAAAATTACACTCACTGTAAAACATCAGGCTTTGTCATCAAGAAATAAACAGCTGTCAATGATTAAGTACTAAATAGACATTTTTTTCATTTATCATATATACCATTAATTAAAGCATTATATGTTCCCAGTACATAATCTACTGATGTTGGTTTAAACAAGGAATTAAATATTTGGATTGTGGGGCTGGTTCAATAGTTACCATGCTTTTTCTATAATTTAGCAATATCTGTATCACAGACTAATTTGGTGATACTACATTACGCAGTATTGAAAAGTGGTAACACACTTACTCTGACTGATAATAATTTTATTGGTACACATAAATCTTTATTGTAAAAATATATATACCATGCTTTAATAGTTTATTTTCCACACCCTGTCGGTCAGTTCATAACATTATGCCTTTGTTTGAAAACCGGAAAATGCATACTTAGACATGTCAGTAATTTCCAACATTACAATAATTATATCGTGCCTGATATATCTATGTAATCACTTATTTAGTGCTGTACATACCATGTATAAATTTGAAGTTCATTGCTGGGCACACTTCCTCGTGTAAATTCTTCTAGTCGATGATGTCTTCCATTGTCCGAAACAAATACTCGCAGTAGTAAGGGGCATGTTTTTTCACGGTCCACCGGTTTAGTGGCAGGCACTTTCTCTGCCACAACAGGGGCATCTTGTGCAACACTGCGTAGACGTTCTTCTGTGGTAGCTTGAGGCATTATTCCTAACTCTTACACATGTAAAAAACAAAACAAATGGAGCTGCAGCAATGAAAGGCACACAACTTTAAACAATGTTACATCATTCATAAAGTAGTCTTCTATATTTTTAAACTAATACAATCACAAATTTAGGACATTACTATGTGGAGATAACCACATGTATTCATTCCTGAAATCTGATAGTTGGAGTAATTTAATAAAAATATATAACTAAGTGCAATTAAATTTCCAGATGTGTGTTTTAAACATGGGTTCTGGAAGTTGATGCATTTAAAACAGAATAAAAAAACAAAACAATGCAAACAATAAAAGGCACACATCTCTTTTTCACATCAACCACATAAAACATCTTAAGCAAAAAAAAAATCAAATCAACATTTTTACAAGTTCGCAACCCAAATTGTCTTTGAGCAAACACATTTTCTCATAGATTTGCTAAAAAGTCCGGCAATGGGTGAGAAGAGCACACCTGAAGCTTTCAAATAAGCTTACAGAAAGAGTAAAACACAATTGATATGTCAACACAAAACCAAACAAACATCATTAGAACTTATGAAAAATATGTTACACAATTTGGCGCAATGTAGCAAATGTTTTAAATTTGATTACAACGTGCAAAGCAATTACACAAAAATACACATCTTCAAAGTTAACAAGCTATTGGTAGTCTGCAATCAAATCTGGTGAAAATGTAAAGTTCATAATCTCTTCATAGGCCAGCTGTTTCCATTCCTCAATGGTCAACTCAGCATCTTCATATGATTTGTCATACAGTGGTGCATTCGGTTCATCTTCTGGGTCATGAAACTTTTCCAGGTAAGGGTGTGCAAGAGCCTGCTCTGCAGTAAGTCTCACATCAGTATCAAGGACTAACATTTTTTCCAGAAGATCAACTGCCTTGGGATTGGCTCCAACAAAAACATTAATAAAATCCTTCTTTGGGATGATTGGGAGGGTTTTGATAAAGTGGCGTGCAGACTGGGAAATAATTTTATCCAATAAATCATCACGTGGTGTACCACAAAGATTCATGATGGATTTGAGTTGATCAATGTGGTCGGACCCTGGAAACAAGGTCTGGCCAGTCAACAGTTCAGCCATAATACAACCCACAGACCATATATCCACTGTTTGATTGTAGTGCATCCAGTTTAACATAATTTCAGGGGCGCGATACCATCTAGTAGCCACATACCCTGTCATCTGGTCATCTGTCAATCGAGCCAAACCAAAGTCAAGAATTTTTAACTCACAATCTTCATTTACAGCAATATTGCTTGGCTTCAAATCTCTGTGAATAATGCCGGCTGAGTGAATGTATTTTAATCCACGAAGAACCTGATAAATGAGAAACTGCACATGGTCATCAGTAAGTTTTTGTGACTTAATGATTTGATTTAAATCAGCACCCATCAAGTGTGTCACCAAATACATGTCACTAAAGTTGCCAAGTGAGCTTGCTGGGGTAAAAACATCCAGCAAGCCTATCACATTTTCATGATGCATATGTTTAAGAAGACGAAGTTCTCTGTATGTGCGCTTTGCATGGGTGACTGATTGAAATGGTCTGGCAAGCTTTTTTACAGCCATTCGAATTTTTAATTCATCATTGTATGCAGAGCACACAGAACCATAGGCACCACATCCAATTGGAATTAGATCAACATATTTAGATGGTACATCCCAATCAGTTTTATTCAGTTCATAATGGTTAAAGGTGGGTTTGCCCCCAGTCGGTTCTACTGCAGTTGCCATTGCCTTGATGTCTTTCAATCTGAATCCACCACAGATTCACTTCAGATCTTCTGACAATCAATTTCAATACAAAAATTTTGAAATGATGTAGACAATGACAACGTTTTGTTTCACTATATCTTTACAAAAATACAGTAAAAGTCAAGTTTTTCACCTATTAAAAAAGTAATTGACTAGTTTAGAGGCCGGTCGGTAACGTTTGACGAACACAAAAAGCCAAAATATTTCAAAATAACAGAGGTTTAGAACAGTTAGACTATCGGATTTAATATGTGATACGATGATGATATCTTAATCTTATGCTACTACCCTCAAGTTCTTTTTAGACTTGGTGTTTGCATTAAAAGCTGCGCAACCTTATAAATTTAGCATGACTATTTGATGAGAACCACCATTAGAAACTAAACTATGAGTTAAATATATTTGGGAACTTGCTTCCACGCATTCGAAAGTATTTACTTAAAAAACGACCGCCTCGTCGCAATTACAAACCCTCTCACATTTGTGGCTTCAACTTGCAAGATTTGTTCCTTGTTGCGTAGACTTACTGCCACTGTGCGAAAAACAAAAACGAATTCGCGTGAGATGATGACTGAGAAGCGACCAATATCACTTCTGCGAAAGCGCAAAAAAATCAAAGAAAATATGTTACGCATCAATGAACGTAATTTAAACTATTGCGCAAAAATAGAAAAAAATGCAGTATCGCGAAGTTACATTCTTAAAACGCAAGCGATGTTAAACATTTGGAATAACTAGTAGACTACCACTCACCACACCCAAAATCACTTTTGGAGCTACTAACGTCACCATACCAATGTTGTTCTTTGTGCCGCACAAACTTTTTATGCTGCCCAGTGTTCCACGAGGCCGATGACCAAAGTCTAATGGTGGATCATTACGTTGTTGTTGGGTCATATTTTGGGTTAAAAGAAGCGTTTATAGGTGAAAAATGATTGGCCCTAACAATATGTAATTTAATATCATTAGCCAATTGTACGTAGGCTACTGTTGTAACTGCCATACATTTATGCAATAGCGCCCTCTTATAGACGGCGCTTTAGGCTATACAATTTGAAAAAAATATATAGGTATAGGAACACTATCAACGGATTTGCTCATAATTCTAAGAATAAAAAGACTGGCTCATACCGTTGTTAACATGTTTTTATGTACAAAAAAGGTTTCGACAAGAACTAAAATGCCATCATCAGTTTGAATGACGCGGTTGGTGTAACTCCATCATTATATGGACCTGACCTGACTGACGTCACAGATAAAGCTCGCGCGGGTGGTGACGTCATGTTCCACACACTACCAGAGGCGGAAAAATAAGCGACGCAAAGCGCAATAGTACACAATAAACAGCAAAAAAACGCTAAAAACACATTAAGCATGAAACAGAAATAGTGGCGCAGAAGTGTCGTGAAATTCTCGACTATTGCATTGGGTATTTTGTTTGTACTGAAGATTTACAAAACCAGTCAGTTATGTTCCTAATTGTGCATAATCGCTTTACTGGGGCAAATAAAGAGTTGTAGAAATCTAGTCGTGTCTGTGTGGAAAGAGGGTTCAAACAATGGAAACCTTTGTAAAGCAAAAGTGTATTCTGGGCTACCTCATCTAGTTGTATATATATAACACGAGATTACAGGTCAAACAATGATGACCAAATGTAAGCAAGTATTGGGTATCAAGCATGACACATATTTTGAAGTAAATGGCAAGTAGATGCTCGTGGTAAAAGTTCTTTTGTGCTTTACATTAAAAACAAAATTTAAAAACGTCTTCGGAGCGAAAGGTTAATTATTAATTACTTACTTAAACACAGCCCCAAGAATGGGCAAATATTTTATCGCTTGCGGTCACGTGTGTTTTGCAAGATTAATCCGTCATGTCTATGGCGCTTGTGCGAGCCAGATTGCGGTTTCGCGCACTTGGCTGGAATGTTGTGATACACGATGCAGTAGCTCTTGTGCAGTTTGGCGTAGTTGACTGTAATCTTGTAATAAACGACATTATATGCAGGTTTATGCTTGTATGGGGACATTTCAATTACGAACTCTTATCTGCTGCTGTATTTTCGAATTAGACGGTAAAGATCGTTTATTGTGCTGTACAGTTTGAAGGTCTCGGGCAAGGATCAATGACTGTTTTGTGGGTTTATTTCAAGTATTGAACTGAGTAAAACACGTGGCAATAAAGCTATCACTGCGTACAACTTAGGCAACTTCCGCCTAGAATACAGATCATTCATTGAACTCAAACTTTGTAACCAGCATTTCTTGCAGTTAAATTGTGTAAGTTTACAATTGTGAAAAGACCGCAACTAAATAGAACCTGTGGTGGTGTTAAACCTGGCAGGGCTCTCTGACAGCTAGTTGGCCACACAAGCCCACGAATGTGCAGCCAGTGTATTTTCGTGTCTGTGCTTTAAACGTATGCCTAAAGTTGTGTAGGCGAGCATTTTGTGACGCTACTTCAATATTCTCAGTTTTAACCTAACGTCACCGAACATAAGGTACAATGCCAATAAAGTTTTATCACAGTAGCGCCAGCCCACCTTCCCGCGCTGTTTACATGACCTTTAAAGCACTTGACCTTGGACATGACGTTGAAGAAATAAACTTGCTTGCTCTGGATCAAAAGAAACCTGACTTTATGAAGATGAATCCATTCGGTTTGGTTCCGGTTATTCTTGATGGAGATTTTAATCTTGCTGAAAGGTAATTGTGTAAAAGTGATACTTGAACTGTCGATGATTATGTTGTTAATTTTTTTTATTGTTTGATTGACATTGTTGCAAAAGAAAAAATATTTTTACTTGCTTGAACTTTCAGTCGTGCAATTTCTGCATACCTTTGCAACAAATACGCAACAGACGACAAAAAAAGGTTGTATCCATCAGAAGTACATGAAAGGGCGGTCGTAGACATGATGCTGTCCAGAGTTGACTGGGTTTACAATATAATCTACAACTACTTGGTAAAAATAATAAGGAAGGAGATGTACAAGTATTTATGGTAAAAAATAAACAAATTCTTGTGACATTTGCAATTGCATTGATAAACAAATTTTGATATTAAACTAAAAAAGACAGTTTGCAATTGCAGAGATATTTTAAAGAGTACGTTATGGTTAAAGATAATCTTTTGCAGAACTTGCATGACACTTTTTTCTACGCACACAACATGCGTAAGGAGAAACTCCCGAAAGTCGAGGAAGCACTTCAAATTATGAATAGTTTTCTAGAAAAGGGGGATTATTTGGCAGGAAATCACCTCACAATCGCCGGTGAGTTATGCCGAAATACATTTTTGTTGATCAAGGTTAAAAGTAAAAAAAAAATCTTGTTTGACCGATTGAATTTATACGGGAAAAAATTCTATTTCGTATACTAGGTGATATTACTAAAATATACGAATGAATTTACTACATTGAAGTTTCCCATGATTTTTTGGGACACAGCAGCCATTGAATTCCTACCGGATCAACGTACCGGCTAGAATTGTTTTGCCGTAACGAACCCATCCAGCGTACTTTTGGCATTGGTAACTCGAAAGCACGTGTCAGACACGCCCTAAGGCGTAAGCCACGTAATATCAACCAGCATGGGTGCAACTTTTGTTCCAAGGGGGTGTTTGGATTGTAAATCATTAGTTTTCGTCACCAAAGGGGTTTCAGCTATGAAGGAAGTTATTTTTTATATTTTTGTGAAAAACTTTAAGCCTTTCTTGAAGTATAGTTAACAGATTTCAAACAATTTTGTTCGGCCACTGTATGCCCTAATTGTTCGACGTTGAGTAAAATGTAGCACATAGCGCACAGTCACTAGCTGCACTCATGAGAACTTACAGCTCGATGTTTTCTTTTTATGGTTGTTTTGCTATCATATAGCTTTTGTATAAAACCAACTCTCTTTTATGCACAACGAAAATGGTTTTGCCAGAGTTGCTTGTATTTTTAACGTTTTTACGGCGAATTATATATATTTACACATATACATATGACAAAAACACGATATCATCACGACAAATCACTTAGTTTTTTTCTGACATAACTCGACGACAACATACATAATGAAGAAATTTACACGTACCTAATGTTTAAACAAATATAGTGTAATCAATACCGCTATGAAACAGATTTCTTCGGAATAACAACTGTTTTATGTATGGATTTCTGTGCTTACACTGGGTACGACCAATTTCCAAAACTACACGATTGGATTGTACGAATGAAAAAACTTCCGTACTTCGAAGAATGCAATAAGGATGGAATGAAAGCCGGACAAGATGTTTTCCTTAAAAATATAAAGCAATATGAATAAAAAGCAAAAGCCAATTGAAAAATACTTGCTGGCGCAAATAGACATTGTATTATTAATTAACATGTTGGTCATCGCTTGCTTGTGTTCTCCCTTTGTGATTTGTTAACCGATTTCATGCCCTATCATGCATTATCGCTTCTGCCAAAACAATAATACAATATGCATAAAAAACATAAATAAGTTTGAAAAATCCATTCAACCTACGAGAACAGCGACCAAAAACGGAAACATGAAAGGTACATAATGTTTTTTTAACAAGTTGTACTAGAAAGCGTCTCGTCAAACTTTGATTTTAAAATTTTTATTTCCGTTCAGGTGTTTCCGTCTCATTTCTGAAGTAAATGTTACCGAAGAAAAAATCAACAACCCTATTTTAAAAAAGATGTTATGTCTGCGTACTATGTATGGCCAATAATTTTGTGCATTTTCTAAACAAAATAAATATCAATTGTGTAAGCTGAACATATAGATGGCCACTGTTTCGACCTAAAATGAATATCCCTAGATACTTCGTAAAAAATACTACTGTAAGCATTATAGATAATCTTGCGACACCCATTTTCGTGGCTTTGTATCCTGTCGGAAGACTGTAATCAGGCCACTGGCCAGTTTGCCCTGGGGATGTTTGACTGAAGCGATGATCGCAAAAGGCAGCGAGGTGTTCGTCTGCGTTTAGCATTGTTTGGAGGAAATTACAAAATATGATTATGAATTGTTTCCTTGCATTAACGATAATTACTTGTTTGTATGAATTAGCGGAAGGAACAGCATGCAAAGGTTGGTTTTATTGCATCTATACAATGACCTTTTTAACTGGGGACAAAAACAAAGATACTATTTTTGTGTATCCAAAAGAGTAAATGAATGTATTCAAATCTTTTTTTTAAAAGTAGCTACTATCAGCAATATTATAGAAGCTACCATCGGTACCCTATTTTGTCATAGAATACAACGATAAACTCAACATTTCGACCGAACATTTAGTGGAGTTTCAAGCCAATGAAAATGGAACCAAGTCCGTAGAATTGCTTTTACATGTTTTTTTGAGCCACTTAGATTTTGGTAAGTATAATTCACAACCGCTTTCGAGGTAGTATACGCAATGTAAAGACCGACTGCTTGCTTTATTCATTCAGAAAAGCCTGATGGGTTTTGGATTAAACTTCAGGGACGTAACAACAAAACGTATTCTCACAGGTATGTGTATTTGTTCACTTTGTCGTCATACGATCAACGAAATAAGAATATTGCTGTTGAATATTTGCTGCTTAGAGTTTGCCAAAATAAAAAAAAATTCTTCCTTATTATTTCTCAGAAAAAACGAAACTGTGACAGACCCTGATGTTTCATTGAATAATTGCGATGATGCATTAAATGGGAATTTGTGCCACTTCTACATTGAACAAGGTTTTACTGCAATTCAAGCTGTAAGTTGTAAACAAGTTCAAAGTTAGGTAGGGTAGTTACTGATGTAGACTGGCACCAATGGTCAAAAACATTACTTTATGTTGAGTGGAATGTTCAATGATGCGCAAGTGACTCACAGTAGTGGTTATATGTCAAGCGTATTGGTTGGTTGTGGAATAGTAACTCGCTTTTTCAAATAAAAAAATTATTTATATATTAAACTGCAACTTTAAAGTCCATTTTGTATGGCAACCATTTTCATCATTCAGAAAAATAAAACCAAAGAAATAGTAACCCCGCCCGATGATGCATATTGTTGTATTAATTTTCAGACAATGGAAAGCGTTGTGTTTGAAATACAGTTTGAACAGGAATTTACTTTTTTCACTGCCACATACCGAAGGTAAGTTTCACACTTAGTTGTCGTTTGATAAATGCAAAAACATTGTTTAGGAACTGCACTGGCAACACACAAACCAGAATTGTCAGGGCGCAATACAACTGCATTGGTATGTTAATGGATAGCTTCCTCCCATACTTTGAAGCAGCTACATTATGCCTCAGTAAGTAAATAGCTTGTGAGGTAGTTTTCATAACTTTATATTTCGTACATTTACTGTGGGGTAATTTGCGTGTGTTCGACGCTAGTTGGTTACAGCGCAATTTCACAGAAAAAAACGAGATAGGGCGTTTATAAGGTGACACGTTTAAAAATTTTGCTGATGAATCCTTGATGCATTTTTCTTGTTAAGGGCTTGATATATTGTCACTCCTTTTTCGACACTGGACTGTTTCCTATTTTTAGAAGACTAATGGAGAATGTCAATACTCTTACATACAGGGATGTTATCCACCTATAGGTCATAACAAAACTTCCCTAATGAAGCGTCGCGACTCATTGGTGCGTCATGTCTACGCTGTTGGGCCGTTGTAAGCTTACTCCTAAAATATATAAATGTTTATTTTTTAAAAGACGAATTCGTTTACATATAGCAAAACTTCTTTATCGGAGTTTCATTTTGCACATACCATAATGTATAACGCCTATCGTTATACGTATTGGCAGATTTATCTTTCAAAATTTGTCATATTTTTTATTCGTCTTCATAACAATTCGAAGGGGGTGAGTGCGTTATCGGTTCATGAAGTAAAACTACGGAGTCCAAAATACACATTAATCTGCATTAGGTCTCCACTCGTTCAAAAACATTCAATCCAAGATTTTGCGTAATATTTCTGCAAGAGTTCTATCGAAACCAAATCAAATCGATAAAAAACAAGTTACACAAATTAATAATAACCTAAACACGTTTCTCAGAAATAGGCACAACTAATGTTTTTTTGGCTTTTGTATCTGCAAGTATGAATAAATCTCAGAAACATTCATGAAAAGTTGCTGCTGATATGCAACATTCGTGACAAACACTAAAAACATCGTGTTTCATTCTCCATTATAGACTTGGGTATCACGGACAGACTCGTGCACAATGTCACATTGAAAACCACAGAGATCGACATGCAAAGAAGAACTTCATTGGTTGAACTTTCATGGATAAGCCCGATCCATACGCATGGGCTTGTCAAGTTCATAGTTGTGGAAAGTCTACTTTCTTTTTTGTCCAAATCAAAGGCAGTTTCATATGCTCTATACGGGGAACCGGCAGATCCGACAAATGAAACTGTAAGTTTAGTGATCATATGTAGATTTACGACCTTATTAATCTGTTAAACTGCTGATTAAATGTTAATTTACTTTACCACTATACTCAAATTATGACATACGTAAATGTATAATTTTCCAAATTTGTCAATAAATATTTGTTTTTAAGCCTATTTTTGACGTCATGTTTGACAAAAATCACCCATACATCTTGGGAAAACATGTCGCATACAAGCAAACTATTTCAACGTCTGGAATGCTAATGAGGGAAGAACAATACTTATTAGTCATTCGGGCGGTTTACAACAATTACCAATGCGCTGAAGGGGAATGTATTGTAACGGTTGTCGTTTGGAAACCAGGTAAACCATGCGAAACGTAAAAATTTTATTCTGGAGTTACATAGTCACGTTATTCTGATGCAGATGTTCACTGCGAACCACAATTTAAATACTGCAGCAAAAATGCCAACTGCGAAAAATTTACATCTGAGATCAGCACTGGCTGCGTGTGTCAAAGTGGATATGAAGGCAGCGGCATAAACACAAACAAGACCATGGGTAAGATAACAACAAAACTAGAATATGAACTCGATAAATCGTTACAGATCAAAGTCCATCGATAGTGATGAATCATATGACAAAATTACGAAATGCCAAGTTTAGTAGTTTAAAACAAAATGCTTTAGATTGATGTCAACTAGTTTCTTTACAATGAAATCAGTGTAAAATCAAGTTCGGCAGCATCGGCAATATCAGTTTCTTATTCAAGAGTCATTGACATTTTTTTAGTCTGCGTTAAAATGCATTAGAAAAAGACAATCCGGTTATAATCAGGTCAAATGTTGTACAACAAAACATTTATACATAGGTACCGAGATACCCATTGGCTGCATGGACATAAATTCATGTAGCATGGAAAGGAATCCATGTGATGAAAGTGCTTACTGCACGGATCGTAAAGCCCCACATGTCGGAGCCAACTGTACCTGTCGTTTCCTCTTCACCGGTGAAGGGTAATAAAAATAATCTCAATACAATTAAAAAGGAAATTTAATATGTCATTTTCTGCAGGCCATATTTTTTTGTAAAAATTAATCCAAACTTCCACTAATCAGAAACTTTTGTGCAGATTGAAAGATGGGAATGGATGTACGTTTTTTATTGGTCCGTTTTCTGTTTCTGTTGGTTCTTTTGCGTTTATCCTGTTTGCCGCGTTGATTGGCCACAAACTGTACAAGCATAAAACCGCCACAGCCGCGCGCAAAAAAGCACTTCGCTTAACAACAACGTTAAGCAAATTACATACAAAAGTATTTTATTTTTCGTGTCTTGCAAATCTTTACTTTGTAGTTCTGTAGTAATTTAGTTGAAACAAACCTTACAGGATCACTGTATTCCTACTTTCGGCGATCGTTGGGAAATTGCCAAGGGAACAATTTCTCTTGTTAGACAACTTGGACATGGGAACCATGGAACTGTGTACGAAGGATACATGTCAGAAAATACCGAGACGAAAGTTGCTGTGAAAATGTTGAACGGTACGAAGTGCATGAACGACATATTATTGTGTTTAGTTGTACTTAAACTAACTTTTGTAGTCACATGGAAAGAGAGACGTTATATATATAGGGCATGAAGCGGATAAAATTAAGCCAATTGCAAATCAGTAGGAAATGCCTTTTTTACAAATACGTAACCATGATAACAAAGTTTAATTGTATATATATATTGCACTTTTTAAAATTACATTAAAAGAGTTCTTTTAAAAAACAGAAATGTTTCGAAACGATGAAGGACGTCGTGCATTTCTTTCTGAGATTTCGTTTATGATCAACGTAGGACACCACGATAATATAGTGAAGGTTATTGGGTGCTGCACAACCACAAGACCTTTGATGTTGATCACGGAATATTTAAAGCACGGTGATTTGTTGACCTATCTTTCAGAGTGTGTGCAGGTAAATAATTATGAGTTGCATATAAAACATGTAATGAACAAAACCTTCTTGGCTCTTTTGCGTATATAATAAGACCTTCCTATTGCGAAAATATTTTTTTGAGTTTTTGAGAATTCTTGAATAGTCACTTTGATATTTTATCCAAACCAGGCAACACATATCTTGCACATTGTACCAAATTTCTCCTAGTTACAGACGTGACAATTTGCGTGCTTACCCCCTGAAACCCAGTTTGAGAACCACCAGCGGTTTAAAATTTTACCGCGCGCACAATATGTTTTTGGTAGTTCAGAAGTATTTATCATTGAAGCGTCCTATTAGGCAAAAAAGTGATTGTGTGTGGCCTGCTGTTTTGACTGGGACAGAAAATTTATTTTTGTTAATAAAATTCCTTAATACGAAATTTGCGTTTGTTAATCCATTCTGTTTGTTCAGGACTACGATTTGTTTCCTGACAATTTCAAGTACGAGGTTTTCTACAAAATGTTGCTCGATGTTGCAAAGGGTCTCAGGTATCTTTCCAAAATAAAGATAATTCACGGAGATGTTGCAGCTCGCAATATACTGGTTGGAGATCATCAAGTTTGCAAAATATCCGACTTCGGTCTCGCAAACGATGTTTACAGGTTTGTTAATATATTTGTGCCACAGAGGTAAATTATTTGAGAAACGTCGTTCAGTTCAGTGGGAACCAAGCCGTTTTAAACGGCACCATTGGAAAATGGTTATTTGTATTTGAGACGCATTTTAAATGTACGTAGAATTGTTACTTGTGTAAAAAATGTGCCACAGTCACTTCAACTTTGATACAATTTGGATGCTTTCTGACATTACAAGTTTTTAACACTTCCCAATTACATGGAAAGTGCAGCACCAGATATTTAAGTTTTGGAGTTGAAGTTTCGAAAGGTTCTTCGGAACAATATTACGTTCTTTAGGGATATGGAACAGTGTTAAAACCTCACCACCATATAAGTTGAGTGACCATAATCAAGTCCATGTTAATAACCATGTGGAAGAAATACCAACACTATCATCTTTGTTTGTGCAGCTACAATAAGGGAACATTTTTTTAGATATGGCGTTATTCGATCGCAGACGGAGAAGTGTATTCCGTTTAGATGGGCGAGTCCGGAACGTTTAATGGGCGGAAAAGTTTCCATAACAACTAAAAGTGACGTGTAAGTTTTATAATAAATGGTTGTTGTCCAGTATAGTAATAATACAGTTAGGACTGTGTTGAAATTGTAAGACACAAGAATTACATAGGAACATAACTAACGGTTTTGTAAATCTTTAATATGAACAGAATAGCCAATACAGTGCTGGAAAACTTTATGTAAACGTTTCGATTGTTTCTACAACCATTATCAATAAAATTACATATTACATATTTACATATTTTCCAGCCTCCAACTACAAAATCATGTCTATGTTTCGTTGACATTCCCTTACTGTCATTTTTTGTGAAAACAATTGCTGTATTTGCTCTTAGTTTTTCAAATCTCTTGCGATTTCAACAATACAACCGTTTTTTCCCCGTTTAGCTGGTCGTATGGCAACCTAATGTATGAGATTGTAACGTTCGGATGTCCACCTTATCCAAACCTCCACTTCGACGTACTTCTTGAACATCTTGAAGCTGGTCATCGAATGTCACAGCCACCAACTTGCAGCTGCCACATGTACGTTCTTAGTTGGCCTACTACAGCCATCACCTCACACCAACTGAGATCTTTAAAGTGTTTCATGGAAATTTTTCATTGCCAACACATTATTTACGGAACACCACAAATTTAATAACACAAAAACACATTTTCCATGTAAATTGCAACAAAAAAATCTTTGGCTAAAAAATGCAGTAAAGGACCAAAAATTTTACGTGATTTTTGTTTAGGTATTCTCTGATGATGAAGTGTTGGAGTTGGAAGCGATGTTCAAGACCCACCTTCTCGGAGATTGTCCAAGAATTGGAACAAGAATTATTTCGAAACAAAGAATCGATACTGCATAATTATGTCAATTTAATAGAGACTTGATCAGTGCCGAAAAATCCCGTGCCTAATATATAGAATACACATTCAATAAAATTTGGTGAAATAAATTTTTTGGAAAGGGTGCAATAGGTATCTACGGCATCTACCTACACAATACAAAATCTTTAAAAACCTAGGTCTACTACTGTGTCCATAGGCGTCATTTCAGCACTTCTTAAAAACAATTGGAAAATATCTATTTGCGGTTTGGAAAACATAGACATGTAAACTTGATGTAAGCAATGTGCAAAAAAATTCGCATTTGATAATTACAACACGCAATAAAAAATTTGTGCTTCTGAAAAACAGAAATATTGTTTACTTCCGAGTTCTTTCTGCGATGCAGCGCTACACCAGGCCTTCACTCAGTGTTGGGTTTTAGCTAGTAACTTTTGGTGTTTAACGACCTTTGCCAGTGGTTCTCAAAGTGGGCGTCAGCGCCCCCCTATATACGTTTGCAATCGTATGGAGGCGCTGGAGACTGAATGGGCGATTGGGGCGCCCCTTTTTGGTAGTTCAGAAGTATTTATCATTGAAGCGTCCTATTAGGCAAAAAAGTGATTGTGTGTGGCCTGCTGTTTTGACTGGGACAGAAAATTTATTTTTGTTAATAAAATTCCTTAATACGAAATTTGCGTTTGTTAATCCATTCTGTTTGTTCAGGACTACGATTTGTTTCCTGACAATTTCAAGTACGAGGTTTTCTACAAAATGTTGCTCGATGTTGCAAAGGGTCTCAGGTATCTTTCCAAAATAAAGATAATTCACGGAGATGTTGCAGCTCGCAATATACTGGTTGGAGATCATCAAGTTTGCAAAATATCCGACTTCGGTCTCGCAAACGATGTTTACAGGTTTGTTAATATATTTGTGCCACAGAGGTAAATTATTTGAGAAACGTCGTTCAGTTCAGTGGGAACCAAGCCGTTTTAAACGGCACCATTGGAAAATGGTTATTTGTATTTGAGACGCATTTTAAATGTACGTAGAATTGTTACTTGTGTAAAAAATGTGCCACAGTCACTTCAACTTTGATACAATTTGGATGCTTTCTGACATTACAAGTTTTTAACACTTCCCAATTACATGGAAAGTGCAGCACCAGATATTTAAGTTTTGGAGTTGAAGTTTCGAAAGGTTCTTCGGAACAATATTACGTTCTTTAGGGATATGGAACAGTGTTAAAACCTCACCACCATATAAGTTGAGTGACCATAATCAAGTCCATGTTAATAACCATGTGGAAGAAATACCAACACTATCATCTTTGTTTGTGCAGCTACAATAAGGGAACATTTTTTTAGATATGGCGTTATTCGATCGCAGACGGAGAAGTGTATTCCGTTTAGATGGGCGAGTCCGGAACGTTTAATGGGCGGAAAAGTTTCCATAACAACTAAAAGTGACGTGTAAGTTTTATAATAAATGGTTGTTGTCCAGTATAGTAATAATACAGTTAGGACTGTGTTGAAATTGTAAGACACAAGAATTACATAGGAACATAACTAACGGTTTTGTAAATCTTTAATATGAACAGAATAGCCAATACAGTGCTGGAAAACTTTATGTAAACGTTTCGATTGTTTCTACAACCATTATCAATAAAATTACATATTACATATTTACATATTTTCCAGCCTCCAACTACAAAATCATGTCTATGTTTCGTTGACATTCCCTTACTGTCATTTTTTGTGAAAACAATTGCTGTATTTGCTCTTAGTTTTTCAAATCTCTTGCGATTTCAACAATACAACCGTTTTTTCCCCGTTTAGCTGGTCGTATGGCAACCTAATGTATGAG
The DNA here is from genome assembly GCF_947561715.1 of Ascidia mentula. Lineage (NCBI taxonomy): Eukaryota > Metazoa > Chordata > Ascidiacea > Phlebobranchia > Ascidiidae > Ascidia > Ascidia mentula. The sequence goes on along the minus strand of NC_138568.1, from coordinate 13,669,629 downwards.
ATTGTAACGTTCGGATGTCCACCTTATCCAAACCTCCACTTCGACGTACTTCTTGAACATCTTGAAGCTGGTCATCGAATGTCACAGCCACCAACTTGCAGCTGCCACATGTACGTTCTTAGTTGGCCTACTACAGCCATCACCTCACACCAACTGAGATCTTTAAAGTGTTTCATGGAAATTTTTCATTGCCAACACATTATTTACGGAACACCACAAATTTAATAACACAAAAACACATTTTCCATGTAAATTGCAACAAAAAAATCTTTGGCTAAAAAATGCAGTAAAGGACCAAAAATTTTACGTGATTTTTGTTTAGGTATTCTCTGATGATGAAGTGTTGGAGTTGGAAGCGATGTTCAAGACCCACCTTCTCGGAGATTGTCCAAGAATTGGAACAAGAATTATTTCGAAACAAAGAATCGATACTGCATAATTATGTCAATTTAATAGAGACTTGATCAGTGCCGAAAAATCCCGTGCCTAATATATAGAATACACATTCAATAAAATTTGGTGAAATAAATTTTTTGGAAAGGGTGCAATAGGTATCTACGGCATCTACCTACACAATACAAAATCTTTAAAAACCTAGGTCTACTACTGTGTCCATAGGCGTCATTTCAGCACTTCTTAAAAACAATTGGAAAATATCTATTTGCGGTTTGGAAAACATAGACATGTAAACTTGATGTAAGCAATGTGCAAAAAAATTCGCATTTGATAATTACAACACGCAATAAAAAATTTGTGCTTCTGAAAAACAGAAATATTGTTTACTTCCGAGTTCTTTCTGCGATGCAGCGCTAAACCAGGCCTTCACTCAGTGTTGGGTTTTAGCTAGTAACTTTTGGTGTTTAACGACCTTTGCCAGTGGTTCTCAAAGTGGGCGTCAGCGCCCCCCTATATACGTTTGCAATCGTATGGAGGCGCTGGAGACTGAATGGGCGATTGGGGCGCCCCTGGTGACAAATTTTCTCTTATAGCTTAAGTCAGTGTTTCCCAACCGGTGGTTCGTTTACCACTCGTGGTATGCGACTGCATTCCAGGTGGTACGCGAGGACCTTTCCGTAATTAGCTCTTACTTGGTGGAACGTGCGTTCAGCAAAAAAAGTTTGAGAAACAATGACCTACGCGGACTGCTTGTTAACAACCCTATCTGTAGGCCTAAGTATTGCTTTGTACATTGTATTCCCGCGATTACTATGAAATGCTGCCAGTGACAGAACATGCTAAAATATTTCATTCCCACCACTGCCTTCACCTGTACATGAATCCATATTTAAATTTGTAAAAATATATTTCGCCTGAAACGGCATCATCAGTTTCTCCATTAACCAAAACTGCCAATTGCCGTTTTAGGCGAAATATATTTTTCTCTAAATAAATCCATCTGAGCTGTCTAAAGATCGCTGTGTTGGGATTTTAATACATTATTATTGATACGTTGTGCGATCGACAGCCTGCCAGGGGCCTTTGGTTTTTTGATCGAGTTTTTATTTACTAATCACAAATTTTGATATCAAATTAAAAAAGAAGTCGATTTTATAGTTTGCAATTGCAAAGATATATAAAAGATTTTTGTTATCAGCGTTAAAAGTAAAAAAAATTCTTGTTTGACCGATTGAATTCAAACGGAAAAAATTCTATTTCGTATACTAGGTGATATTTTTAAAATATGTAAATGAATTCACTACATTGAAGTTTCTCATAAATTTTTGGGACACAGCAGCCATTGGCATACCGGCTAGAATTGTTTTGCCGTAACGAACCGATCCAGCTTAATTTTCAGACGCTCTATGGCGTATGCCACGAAATATCAAACAGTAGGGGTGCAAGATTTGTTCCAAGGGGGTGCATGGATTCTGAATCATTAGTTTTCGATTCCAAAGAGGTTTCAACAATAAAGGAAGTTACGAACATTTAACTAAGCGCCTATGCAACCTATAAACGAAAATTTTATGAAAAACTATATGTACCTAATGTTTTAATAAACATATGATAATCAATACCGCTATAAAACTTGCAAATTTATTCGGAATAACGTCTGTTTTATGTATGGATTTCTGTGCTTACAATGGGTGCGGCCAAATTTCCAAAACTACACGATTGGATTGTACGAATGAAAAAACTTCCGTATTTCGAAGAATGCAATAAGGATGGAATGAAAGCCGGACAAGATGTTTTCCTTGAAAATATTAAGCAATATGAATAAAAAGCAGAAGCCAATCAAAAAATACTTGCTTGCGCAAATAACCATTGTATTATTAATTAACAAGTCAGTCATTGCTTGCTGGTGTTCTCCCTTTGTGGTTTGTTAACCGATTTCTTGCCCTATCATGCCTATGCATAACAGAAAATCTTGCGACACCCATTTTCGTGGCTTTGTATCCTGTCGGAAGACTGTAATCAAGCCACTGACCAGTTTGCCCTGGGGATGTTTGACTGAAGCGATGATCGCGAAAGGCAGCGAGGTGTTCGTCTGTGTTCAGCGTTATTTATACAAGAGGAAATTACAAAACAAGATTATGAGTTGTTTGCTTAGATTAGCAATAATTATTTGTTGGTATGGATCGACGAAAGGAACAGCATGCAAAGGTTGGTTTTATTGCATCTATACAATAACCTTTTAAGCTGGGTATTAAATCAAAGATACTATTTTTGTGTATCCAAAAGAATAAATGAATGTATTCAAATTGTTTTCTTCAAAGAAGCTACTCTCAGCAATATTATAGAAGCTACCATCGGTACCCTATTTTGTCATAGAATACAACGATAAACTCAACATTTCGACCGAACATGTAGTGGAGTTTCACGCCAATGAAAATGGAACCAAGTCCGTACAATTGCTTTTACATGTTTTTTTGAGCCACTTAGATTTTGGTAAGTATAATTCACAACCGCTTTCGAGGTAGTATACGCAATGTAAAGACCGACTGCTTGCTTTATTCATTCAGAAAAGCCTGATGGGTTTTGGATTAAACTTCAGGGACGTAACAACAAAACATATTCTCACAGGTATGTGTATTTGTTCACTTTGTCGTCATGCGATCAACGAAATATGAATATTGCTGTCGCTTAGAATTTGCCAAAATAAAAAAAATTCTTCCTTTCAAACTTATTATTTCTCAGAAAAAACGAAACTGTGACAGACCCTGATGTTTCATTGATTAATTGCGATGATGCATTAAATGGGAATTTGTGCCACTTCTACATTGAACAAGGTTTTACTGCAATTCAAGCTGTAAGTTGTAAACAAGTTCAAAGTTAAATAGGGTTGTTACTGATGTAGACTGGCACCAATGGTCAAAAACATTACTTTATGTTGAGTGAAATGTTCAATGATGCGCAAGTGACTCACAGTAGTGGTTATATGTCAAGCGTATTGGTTGGTTGTGGAATAGCAACCCGCTTTTTTAAATAAAAAAATTATTTATATATTAAACTGCAACTTTAAAGTCCATTTTGTATGGCAACCATTTTCATCATCCAGAAAAATAAAACCAACGAAAAAAACCTGGGCCGATAATGCATATTGTTGTATTAATGTTCAGACAATGGAACGCATTGTGTTTGAAGTGCAGTTTGGACAGGAATTTACTTTTTTCACTGCCACATACCGAAGGTAAGTTTCACACTTAGTTGTCGTTTGATAAATGCAAAAATCATTGTTTAGGAACTGCACTGGCAACACACAAACCAGAATTGTCAAGGCGCAATACAACTGCATTGGTATGCTAATGGATAGCTTTCTCTCATACTTTGAAGCAGCTACAATATGCCTCAGTAAGTAAATAGCTTGTGAGGTGTTTTTCATAACTTTATATTTCGTACATTTACTGTGGGGTAATTTGCGTGTGTTCGACGCTAGTTGGTTACAGCGCAATTTCACAGAAAAAAACGAGATAGGGCGTTTATAAGGTGACACGTTTAAAAATTTTGCTGATGAATCCTTGATGCATTTTTCTTGTCAAGGGCCTGATATAGTGGCACTCCTTTTTCGACACTGGACTGTTTCCTATTTTTAGAAGACTAATGGAGAATGTCAATACTCTTACATACAGGGATGTTATCCACCTATAGGTCATAACAAAACTTCCCTAATGAAGCGTCGCGACTCATTGGTGCGTCATGTCTACGCTGTTGGGCCGTTGTAAGCTTACTCCTAAAATATATAAATGTTTATTTTTTAAAAGACGAATTCGTTTACATATAGCAAAACTTCTTTATCGGAGTTTCATTTTGCACATACCATAATGTATAACGCCTATCGTTATACGTATTGGCAGATTTATCTTTCAAAATTTGTCATATTTTTTATTCGTCTTCATAACAATTCGAAGGGGGTGAGTGCGTTATCGGTTCATGAAGTAAAACTACGGAGTCCAAAATACACATTAATCTGCATTAGGTCTCCACTCGTTCAAAAACATTCAATCCAAGATTTTGCGTAATATTTCTGCAAGAGTTCTATCGAAACCAAATCAAATCGATAAAAAACAAGTTACACAAATTAATAATAACCTAAACACGTTTCTCAGAAATAGGCACAACTAATGTTTTTTTGGCTTTTGTATCTGCAAGTATGAATAAATCTCAGAAACATTCATGAAAAGTTGCTGCTGATATGCAACATTCGTGACAAACACTAAAAACATCGTGTTTCATTCTCCATTATAGACTTGGGTATCACGGACAGACTCGTGCACAATGTCACATTGAAAACCACAGAGATCGACATGCAAAGAAGAACTTCATTGGTTGAACTTTCATGGATAAGCCCGATCCATACGCATGGGCTTGTCAAGTTCATAGTTGTGGAAAGTCTACTTTCTTTTTTGTCCAAATCAAAGGCAGTTTCATATGCTCTATACGGGGAACCGGCAGATCCGACAAATGAAACTGTAAGTTTAGTGATCATATGTAGATTTACGACCTTATTAATCTGTTAAACTGCTGATTAAATGTTAATTTACTTTACCACTATACTCAAATTATGACATACGTAAATGTATAATTTTCCAAATTTGTCAATAAATATTTGTTTTTAAGCCTATTTTTGACGTCATGTTTGACAAAAGTCACCCATACATCTTGGGAAAACATGTCGCATACAAGCAAACTATTTCAACGTCTGGAATGCTAATGAGGGAAGAACAATACTTATTAGTCATTCGGGCGGTTTACAACAATTACCAATGCGCTGAAGGGGAATGTATTGTAACGGTTGTCGTGTGGAAACCAGGTAAACCATGCGAAACGTAAAATTTTTTTTCTGGAGTTACATAGTCACGTTATTCTGATGCAGATGTTCACTGCGAACCACAATTTAAATACTGCAGCAAAAATGCCAACTGCGAAAAATTTACATCTGAGATCAGCACTGGCTGCGTGTGTCAAAGTGGATATGAAGGCAGCGGCATAAACACAAACAAGACCATGGGTAAGATAACAACAAAACTAGAATATGAACTCGATAAATCGTTACAGATCAAAGTCCATCGATAGTGATGAATCATGTAACAACATTAAAATATGCCGAGTTTAGTAGGTTAAAACAAAATGTTTTAGTTTGATGTCAACTATAGTTTCTTTACAATGAAATCATTGTAAAATCGAGTTCCGCAACAACGGTAATATCAGTTTCTTATTCAAGTGTCATTGACATGTCTTTAGTCTGCGTTTCAATGCATTAGAAAAAGACAATCCGGTTATAATCAGGTCAAATGTTGTACAACAAAACATTTATACATAGGTACCGAGATACCCATTGGCTGCATGGACATAAATTCATGTAGCATGGAAAGGAATCCATGTGATGAAAGTGCTTACTGCACGGATCGTAAAGCCCCACATGTCGGAGCCAACTGTACCTGTCGTTTCCTCTTCACCGGTGAAGGGTAATAAAAATAATCTCAATACAATTAAAAAGGAAATTTAATATGTCATTTTCTGCAGGCCATATTTTTTTGTAAAAATTAATCCAAACTTCCACTAATCAGAAACTTTTGTGCAGATTGAAAGATGGGAATGGATGTACGCTTTTTATTGGTCCGTTTTCTGTTTCTGTTGGTTCTTTTGCGTTTATCCTGTTTGCCGCGTTGATTGGCTACAAACTGTACAAGCATAAAACCGCCACAGCCGCGCGCAAAAAAGCACTTCGCTTAACAACAACGTTAAGCAAATTACATACAAAAGTATTTTATTTTTCGTGTCTTGCAAATCTTTACTTTGTAGTTCTGTAGTAATTTAGTTGAAACAAACCTTACAGGATCACTGTATTTCTACTTTCGGCGTTCGTTGGGAAATTGCCAAGGGAACAATTTCTCTTGTTAGACAACTTGGACATGGGAACCATGGAACTGTGTACGAAGGATACATGTCAGAAAATACCGAGACGAAAGTTGCTGTGAAAATGTTGAACGGTACGAAGTGCATGAACGACATATTATTGTGTTTAGTTGTACTTAAACTAACTTTTGTAGTCACATGGAAAGAGAGACGTTATATATATAGGGCATGAAGCGGATAAAATTAAGCCAATTGCAAATCAGTAGGAAATGCCTTTTTTACAAATACGTAACCATGATAACAAAGTTTAATTGTATATATATATTGCACTTTTTAAAATTACATTAAAAGAGTTCTTTTAAAAAACAGAAATGTTTCGAAACGATGAAGGACGTCGTGCATTTCTTTCTGAGATTTCGTTTATGATCAACGTAGGACACCACGATAATATAGTGAAGGTTATTGGGTGCTGCACAACCACAAGACCTTTGATGTTGATCACGGAATATTTAAAGCACGGTGATTTGTTGACCTATCTTTCAGAGTGTGTGCAGGTAAATAATTATGAGTTGCATATAAAACATGTAATGAACAAAACCTTCTTGGCTCTTTTGCGTATATAATAAGACCTTCCTATTGCGAAAATATTTTTTTGAGTTTTTGAGAATTCTTGAATAGTCACTTTGATATTTTATCCAAACCAGGCAACACATATCTTGCACATTGTACCAAATTTCTCCTAGTTACAGACGTGACAATTTGCGTGCTTACCCCCTGAAACCCAGTTTGAGAACCACCAGCGGTTTAAAATTTTACCGCGCGCACAATATGTTTTTGGTAGTTCAGAAGTATTTATCATTGAAGCGTCCTATTAGGCAAAAAAGTGATTGTGTGTGGCCTGCTGTTTTGACTGGGACAGAAAATTTATTTTTGTTAATAAAATTCCTTAATACGAAATTTGCGTTTGTTAATCCATTCTGTTTGTTCAGGACTACGATTTGTTTCCTGACAATTTCAAGTACGAGGTTTTCTACAAAATGTTGCTCGATGTTGCAAAGGGTCTCAGGTATCTTTCCAAAATAAAGATAATTCACGGAGATGTTGCAGCTCGCAATATACTGGTTGGAGATCATCAAGTTTGCAAAATATCCGACTTCGGTCTCGCAAACGATGTTTACAGGTTTGTTAATATATTTGTGCCACAGAGGTAAATTATTTGAGAAACGTCGTTCAGTTCAGTGGTAACCAAGCCGTTTTAAACGGCACCATTGGAAAATGGTTATTTGTATTTGAGACGCATTTTAAATGTACGTAGAATTGTTACTTGTGTAAAAAATGTGCCACAGTCACTTCAACTTTGATACAATTTGGATGCTTTCCCAATTACATGGAAAGTGCAGCACCAGATATTTAAGTTTTGGAGTTGAAGTTTGGAAAGGTTCTTCGGAACAATATTACGTTCTTTAGGGATATGGAACAGTGTTAAAACCTCACCACCATATAAGTTGAGTGACCATAATCAAGTCCATGTCAATAACCATGTTGAAGAAATACCAACACTATCATCTTTGTTTGTGCAGCTACAATAAGGGAACTTTTTTAGATATGGCGTTATTAGATCGCAGACGGAGAAGTGTATTCCGTTTAGATGGGCGAGTCCGGAACGTTTAATGGGCGGAAAAGTTTCCATAACAACTAAAAGTGACGTGTAAGTTTTATAATAAATGGTTGTTATCCAGTATAGTAATAATACAGTTAGGATTGTGTTGAAATTGTAGGACATAAGAATTACATATTTTCCAGCCTCAAGCTACAAAACCAAATCTATGTTTCGTTGACATACTCTTACTGTCATTTTTTGTGAAAACAATTGCTGTATTTGCTCTTAGTTTTTCAAATCTCTTGCGATTTCAACAATACAACCGTTTTTTCCCCGTTTAGCTGGTCGTATGGCAACCTAATGTATGAGATTGTAACGTTCGGATGTCCACCTTATCCAAACCTCGACTTCGACGTACTTCTTGAACATCTTGAAGCTGGTCATCGAATGTTACAGCCACCAACTTGCAGCTGCCATATGTACGTTCTTAGTTGGCTTACTACAAAGCCATCACCTCACACCAAACGAGATCTTTAAAGTGTTTCATGGAAATTTTTCATTGCCAACACAATATTTACGGAACACCACAAATTTAATAACACAAAAACACATTTTCCATGTAAATTGCAACAAAAAAATCTTTGGCTAAAAAATGCAGTAAAGGACCAAAAATTTTACGTGATTTTTGTTTAGGTATTCTCTGATGATGAAGTGTTGGAGTTGGAAGCGATATTCAAGACCCACCTTCTCGGAGATTGTCCAAGAATTGGAACAAGAATTATTTCGAAACAAAGAATCGATACTGCATAATTATGTCAATTTAATAGAGACTTGATCAGTGCCGAAAAATCCCGTGCCTAATATATAGAATACACATTCAATAAAATTTGGTGAAATAAATTTTTTGGAAAGGGTGCAATAGGTATCTACGGCATCTACCTACACAATACAAAATCTTTAAAAACCTAGGTCTACTACTGTGTCCATAGGCGTCATTTCAGCACTTCTTAAAAACAATTGGAAAATATCTATTTGCGGTTTGGAAAACATAGACATGTAAACTTGATGTAAGCAATGTGCAAAAAAATTCGCATTTGATAATTACAACACGCAATAAAAAATTTGTGCTTCTGAAAAACAGAAATATTGTTTACTTCCGAGTTCTTTCTGCGATGCAGCGCTAAACCAGGCCTTCACTCAGTGTTGGGTTTTAGCTAGTAACTTTTGGTGTTTAACGACCTTTGCCAGTGGTTCTCAAAGTGGGCGTCAGCGCCCCCCTATATACGTTTGCAATCGTATGGAGGCGCTGGAGACTGAATGGGCGATTGGGGCGCCCCTGGTGACAAATTTTCTCTTATAGCTTAAGTCAGTGTTTCCCAACCGGTGGTTCGTTTACCACTCGTGGTATGCGACTGCATTCCAGGTGGTACGCGAGGACCTTTCCGTAATTAGCTCTTACTTGGTGGAACGTGCGTTCAGCAAAAAAAGTTTGAGAAACAATGACCTACGCGGACTGCTTGTTAACAACCCTATCTGTAGGCCTAAGTATTGCTTTGTACATTGTATTCCCGCGATTACTATGAAATGCTGCCAGTGACAGAACATGCTAAAATATTTCATTCCCACCACTGCCTTCACCTGTACATGAAACCATATTTAAATTTGTAAAAATATATTTCGCCTGAAACGGCATCATCAGTTTCTCCATTAACCAAAACTGCCAATTGCCGTTTTAGGCGAAATATATTTTTCTCTAAATAAATCCATCTGAGCTGTCTAAAGATCGCTGTGTTGGGATTTTAATACATTATTATTGATACGTTGTGCGATCGACAGCCTGCCAGGGGCCTTTGGTTTTTTGATCGAGTTTTTATTTACTAATCACAAATTTTGATATCAAATTAAAAAAGAAGTCGATTTTATAGTTTGCAATTGCAAAGATATATAAAAGATTTTTGTTATCAGCGTTAAAAGTAAAAAAAATTCTTGTTTGATCGATTGAATTTAAACGGAAAAAATTCTATTTCGTATACTAGGTGATATTTTTAAAATATGTAAATGAATTCACTACATTGAAGTTTCTCATAAATTTTTGGGACACAGCAGCCATTGGCATACCGGCTAGAATTGTTTTGCCGTAACGAACCGATCCAGCTTAATTTTCAGACGCTCTATGGCGTATGCCACGAAATATCAAACAGTAGGAGTGCAAGATTTGTTCCAAGGGGGTGCATGGATTCTGAATCATTAGTTTTCGATTCCAAAGAGGTTTCAACAATAAAGGAAGTTACGAACATTTAACTAAGCGCCTATGCAACCTATAAACGAAAATTTTATGAAAAACTATATGTACCTAATGTTTTAATAAACATATGATAATCAATACCGCTATAAAACTTGCAAATTTATTCGGAATAACGTCTGTTTTATGTATGGATTTCTGTGCTTACAATGGGTGCGGCCAAATTTCCAAAACTAAACGATTGGATTGTACGAATGAAAAAACTTCCGTATTTCGAAGAATGCAATAAGGATGGAATGAAAGCCGGACAAGATGTTTTCCTTGAAAATATTAAGCAATATGAATAAAAAGCAGAAGCCAATCAAAAAATACTTGCTTGCGCAAATAACCATTGTATTATTAATTAACAAGTCAGTCATTGCTTGCTGGTGTTCTCCCTTTGTGATTTGTTAACCGATTTCTTGCCCTATCATGCCTATGCATAACAGAAAATCTTGCGACACCCATTTTCGTGGCTTTGTATCCTGTCGGAAGACTGTAATCAAGCCACTGACCAGTTTGCCCTGGGGATGTTTGACTGAAGCGATGATCGCGAAAGGCAGCGAGGTGTTCGTCTGTGTTCAACGTTATTTATACAAGAGGAAATTACAAAACAAGATTATGAGTTGTTTTCTTAGATTAGCAATAATTATTTGTTGGTATGGATCGACGAAAGGAACAGCATGCAAAGGTTGGTTTTATTGCATCTATACAATAACCTTTTAAGCTGGGTATCAAATCAAAGATACTATTTTTGTATATCCAAAAGAATAAATGAATGTATTCAAATTGTTTTCTTCAAAGAAGCTACTCTCAGCAATATTATAGAAGCTACCATCGGTACCCTATTTTGTCATAGAATACAACGATAAACTCAACATTTCGACCGAACATGTAGTGGAGTTTCACGCCAATGAAAATGGAACCAAGTCCGTACAATTGCTTTTACATGTTTTTTTGAGCCACTTAGATTTTGGTAAGTATAATTCACAACCGCTTTCGAGGTAGTATACGCAATGTAAAGACCGACTGCTTGCTTTATTCATTCAGAAAAGCCTGATGGGTTTTGGATTAAACTTCAGGGACGTAACAACAAAACATATTCTCACAGGTATGTGTATTTGTTCACTTTGTCGTCATGCGATCAACGAAATATGAATATTGCTGTCGCTTAGAATTTGCCAAAATAAAAAAAATTCTTCCTTTCAAACTTATTATTTCTCAGAAAAAACGAAACTGTGACAGACCCTGATGTTTCATTGATTAATTGCGATGATGCATTAAATGGGAATTTGTGCCACTTCTACATTGAACAAGGTTTTACTGCAATTCAAGCTGTAAGTTGTAAACAAGTTCAAAGTTAAATAGGGTTGTTACTGATGTAGACTGGCCCCATTAGTCAAAAACATTACTTTATTGTTGAGTGGAATGTTCCATGATGCGCAAGTGACTTTCAGTAGTGGTTACATTTTAAGCATATTGCTTGTTCGTGGAATAGTAACTCGTTTTTTTAAATAAAAAACCTTATTTACATATTGAACTGCAATCTTAAAGTCCATTTTGTATGGCAACCATTTTCATCATTCAGAAAAATAAAACCAAAGAAATAGTAACCCCGCCCGATGATGCATAATGTTGTATTAATTTGCAGACAACGGAACGTGTTGTGTTTGAAATACAGTTTGAACAGGAATTAACTTTTTTCACTGCCACGTACCGAAGGTAAGTTTCACACTTAGTTGTCGTTTGATAAATGCAAAAAAAACATTGTTTAGGAACTGCACTGGCAACACACAAACCAGAATTGTCAAGGCGCAATACAACTGCATTGGTATGCTAATGGATAGCTTCGTCCCATACTTTGAAGCAGCTACATTATGCCTCAGTAAGTAAATTGCTTGTGAGGTAATTTTCATCACCTGATATTTAATATATTGACTGTGGGGTAAATCGTGTGCATTCAACGCTGAATGGTTACAATACAATTTCACAGAAAAAAAAACGAGAAAGGGCGTTAATAAGGTGACACGTTCAAAAATTTTGCTAATGAATCCTTGATGCATTTTTCTTGTTAAGGGCTTGATATATTGTCACTCCTTTTTCGACACTGGACTGTTTCCTATTTTTAGAAGACTAATGGAGAATGTCAATACTCTTACATACAGGGATGTTATCCACCTATAGGTCATAGCAAAACTTCCCTAATGGGCCGTCGCGACTCATTGGTGCGTCATGTTTACGCTGTTGGGCCGTTGTAAGCTTACTCCTAAAATATATAAATGTTTATTTTTTTAAACGAAGAATTCGTTTACATGTAGGAAAACTTCTTTATCGGAGTTTCATTTTGCACATACCATAATGTATAACGCCTATCGTTATACGTATTGGCAGATTTATCTTTCAAAATTTGTCATATTTTTTATTCGTGTCCATAACAATTCGAAGGGGGTGAGTGCGTTATCGGTTCATGAAGTGGAAACTACGGAGTCCAAAATACACATTGATCTGCATTAGGTCTCCACTCGTTCAAAAACATTCAATCCAAAATTTTGCGTAATATTTCTGCAAGAGTTCTATCGAAACAAAATCAAATCGATAAAAAACATGTTACACAAATTAATAATAACCTAAACACGTTTCTCAGAAATAGGCACAACTAATATTTTTTGGCTTTTGTATCTGCAAGTATGAATAAATCTCAGAAACATTCTTGAAAAGTTGCTGCTGATATGCAACATTCGTGACAAACACCAAAAAACATCGTGTTTCATTCTCCATTATAGACTTGGGTATCACGGACAGACTCGTGCACAATGTCACATTGAAAACCACAGAGATCGACATGCAAAGAAGAACTTCATTGGTTGAACTTTTATGGATAAGCCCGATCCATACGCATGGGCTTGTCAAGTTCATAGTTGTGGAAAGTCTACATTCTTTTTTGTCCAAATCAAAGGCAGTTTCATATGCTCTATACGGGGAACCGGCAGATCCGACAAATGAAACTGTAAGTTTAGTGATCATATGTAGATTTACGACCTTATCAATCTGTTAAACTGCTGATTAAAAGTTAGTTTGATTTACCACTATACTCAAATTATGACATACGTAAATGTATAATTTTCCAAATTTGTCAATAAACATTTGTTTTAAAGCCTATTTTTCAAGTCATGTTTGACAAAAGTCACCCATACATCTTGGGAAAACATGTCGCATACAAGCACAATATTTCAACGTCTGGAATGCTAATAAGGGAAGAAAAATATTTATTAGTCATTCGGGCGGTTTACAACAATTACCAATGCGCTGAAGGGGAATGTATTGCAACGGTTATCGAGTGGAAACCAGGTAAACCATGCGAAACGTAAAAACTGTATTCTGGAATTACATAGTCACGTTATTCTGATGCAGATGTTCACTGCGAACCACAATTTAAATACTGCAGCAAAAATGCCAACTGCGAAAAATTAACATCTCAGATCAGCACCGGCTGCGTGTGTCAAAGTGGATATGAAGGCAGCGGCATAAACACAAACAAGACCAAGGGTAAGATAACAACAAAACTAGAATATTAACTCAATAAATCGTTACAGATCAAAGTCCATCGACAGTGACGAATCATATAACAACTTTAAAATATGCCGAGTTTAGTAGTTTAAAACAAAATGTTTTAGTTTGATGTCAACTAGTTTCTTTACAATGAAATCATTGTAAAATCGAGTTCGGCAACAACGGCATTATCAGTTTCGTATTCAAGTGTCATTGACTTGTTTTTCGTCTGCGTTTCAATGCATTAGAAAAAGACAATCCGGTTATGATCAGGTTAAATGTTCAACAACAAAACATTTACACATAGGTACCGAGATACCCATTGGCTGCACGGACATAAATTCATGTAGCATGGAAAGGAATCCATGTGATGAAAGTGCTTACTGCACGGATCGTAAAGCTCCACATGTCGGAGCCAACTGTACCTGTCGTTTCCTCTTCACCGGCGACGGGTAATGAAAATAATAGCAATATAAACAAACAAAAAGGAAATTTATTATGTCACTTTCTACAGGGCATATTTAATTGTAAAAGTTAATCCAAACTTCCACTAATCAGAAACTTTTGTGCAGATTGAAAGATGGGAATGAATGTACGTTTTTTATTGTTCCGTTTTCTGTCTCTGTTGGTTCTTTTGCGTTTATCCTGTTTGCCGCGTTGATTGGCCACAAATTGTACAAGCATAAAACCGCCACAGCCGCGCGCAAAAAAGCACTTCGCTCGACAACAACCCAGGCACCAAACAATAAGGTTTCATGACATTGAACAAAATTTTGGAAAACCCTTTTGGGGTCGTGTATGACTGTTTATTGGAACTTTTACAAATTATCGTAGAACAAATATTACATACCTACAAATCTTTACTTTGTAGTTCTGTAGTACTTAAGTTGAAACAAACCTTACAGGATCACTGTATTCCTACTTTCGGCGATCGTTGGGAAATTGCCAAGGGAACAATTTCTCTTGTTAGACAACTTGGACATGGGAACCATGGAACTGTGTACGAAGGATACATGTCAGAAAATACCGAGACAAAAGTTGCTGTGAAAATGTTGAATGGTACGAAGTGCATGAATAAAATATATTTGTGTTTAGTTATACTTAAATTAACTTTTGTAGTCACATGGAAAGCGAGACGTTATATATATAGGGAGCGGATAAAAATAGGCCATTGGCAAATCAGTAGGAAATGCATTTTTACAAATACATAACCGTGATAAAAAGTTATGTTATAAATTTCTAGCCCTTTCTAGCCAAATGCATTAAAAGAGTTCTTAAAAAAAACACAGAAATGTTTCGAAACGCTGAAGGACGTCGTGCATTTCTTTCTGAGATTTCGTTTATGATCAACGTAGGACACCACGATAATATAGTGAAGGTTATTGGGTGCTGCACAACCACAAGACCTCTGATGCTGATCACGGAATATCTAAAGCACGGTGATTTGTTGACCTATCTTTCAGAGCGTGTGCAGGTAAATAATTATGTGTTGCATATAACTTGCATATAACATATAACTTGTTGCGGAATTTTTTTTTATTATTTTAATTCTTGAGTGGTCACTTTGATATTTTTGTCCAAACCAGGCAACACATATCTTGCACATTGTACCAAATCTCTCCTACTTACAGACGTGACTATTTGCGTGCCCCTTAACCTCAGTTTGAGAACAACCGATCTAGCGTTAAACATTTTACCGCGCGCACAATATGTTTTTGGTAGTTCGGAAGTATTTATCATTTAAGCGTCCCATTACTCAAAAAAAATGATTTTGTGTGGCCTGCTGTTATGACTGGGACAGAAAATTTATTTTTGTTAATAAAATTCCTTATCACGAAATTTGTGTTTGTTAATCCATTCTGTTTGTTCAGGACTACGATTTGTTTCCTGACAATTTCAAGTACGAGGTTTTCTACAAAATGTCGCTCGATGTTGCAAAGGGTCTCAGGTATCTTTCCAAAATAAAGATAATTCACGGAGATGTTGCAGCTCGCAATATACTGGTTGGAGATCATCAAGTTTGCAAAATATCCGACTTCGGCCTCGCAAATGATGTTTACAGGTTTGTAAAGAATATTTGTGCCACAAAGGTAAATTATTTGGTAAACGTCGTTCGGTTCTGTGGGAACCAAGCCGTTGTAAACAGCACCATTGGAAAATGGTCATTTTGTATTTTGAGACGCATTTTAAATGTACGAAGAATTATTACTTGTCTAAAAAAGGTGCCACGGTCACTTCAACTTTGTTACAATTTGGATGCTTTCTAACATTACAAGTTTCAAACACTTCCCAATTACATGGAAAGTGCAGTGCCAAATATTTAAGTTTTGGAGTTGAAGTTGCGAAAGTTTCTTCGGAACAATATTTTAGGGATATGTAACAGTGTTAAAACCTCACCACCGTATAAGTTAAGTGACCATAATCAAGTCCATGTTAATAACCATGTGGAGAAAATACCAACACTTTGTTTGTGCAGCTACAATAAGGGAACATTTTTTTAGATATGGCGTTATTCGATCGCAGACGGAGAAGTGTATTCCGTTTAGATGGGCGAGTCCGGAACGTTTAATGGGCGGAAAAGTTTCCATATCAACTAAAAGTGACGTGTAAGTTTTCGACAGATAATAAATGGTTGTCATCCAGTGAAGTAATATTACAGTTTTGATTGTGTTGAAGTTGCAAGACATAAGAATTACATATTTTCCAGCCTCCAGCTACATAAGCAAAAGCTAATTTGTTTCGTTGACATTTCATTACTGTCATTTTTTTTGTGAAAACAATTGCTGTATTTGCCCTTATTTTTTCATATCCCTTGCGACTTCAACATTACAACCGTTTTTCCTGTTCAGCTGGTCGTATGGAAACCTAATGTATGAGATTGTAACGTTTGGATGTCCGCCTTATCCCGACCTCGACTTCGACGTACTTCTTGAACATCTTGAAGCTGATCATCGAATGTCACAGCCACCAACTTGCAGTTGCCTCATGTACGTTCTTAGTAGACCTCTACTACAGCCATCACCTCATACCAAACGAGATCTTTGGGGTTTTTCATAGAAGTTTCTTATTGTCAACACAACATTTGAGAAACACCACAAACTTAAAAACACAAAAACCCTTTTTCCATTGAAAATTGCAACAGACAAATATTTGGGTTAAAAAATGCAATAAAAGAACAAAACAATTTACGTGATTTTTGTTTAGGTATTCTCTGATGATGAAGTGTTGGAGTTTTAAGCGATGTTCGAGACCCACCTTCTCGGAAATTGTCTAAGAATTGGAACAAGAATTATTTCGAAACAAAGAATCGATACTGCATAATTATGTCAATTTAATAGAGACTAGATCAGTGCCGAAAAATCCTGTGCCTAATATATAGAATACACATCAAATAAATCAACTTTGTGCATTGAGTGGGTGCAACTGTAGCAAAGGGAAATATATCAAGTTCGTGAATGGAGAAGAAAGTCTATTTTGTTGTGCTATGATAGAAAAAGTTAAAATTTGGTGAAATGAAACTTTGGAAAATCAACGTTTGCTTTAACCTAATTGTTACAAAGGTGCAATAGGTATTTATATCATCTAACTACATGATACAAAACTTCTACTACTGTGGCCATATGCGTCATTTTTAGCCCTTCTTATAAACACTTGCCGGGAAAATATCTATCTACGATTTGTAAAACATAGACATGGAAACTGGATGTAAGCAATGTGCAAAAACAATTCGCATCTGATAATTACAACAGATGATAGAAAATTTGTGCTTTTGAAAAACGGAAATATTCTTTGCTGCTGAGTTCTTTCTGCGATTCAGCGCTAAACCATACCTTCACCCAGTGGTAGGATTCAAGCAGTTACTCTTGGATTTTAACGATCTACGCGAACCGATTGTTAACAACCCTATAACCGATTGTTAGCAAAGTGCCACAAAGGTTTTTACCAAAGTTAAATACCAATTAGGCCAATGTCAATTGCTTGCTAAAAACTTTTTTTCCGTCACTTAAAAGACTTTTTCTTTTGCAGAGGAGCTTGTTTTACTTAAATTAACTGTTGGATTCTGCTCGTATTGCACTCAAAACGATTGAAGGGTTCGTTTGTGAAATTCTCGACTATTGCGTTGGCTATTTTGTTTGTATTGGAGATTCAGAAAAACCAGTCTGTTATGTTCCTAATTGTGCACTATCGCTTTACTGGCGCAAAGAGTTGTAGAAATCTAGTAGTGCCTGTGTGGAAAGAGGGTTCAAACAGTGGAAACCTCCGTTCAGCAAAAGTGTATTGTAGGCTACCTCATCTAGTTGTATATAACACGAAATTACAGGTCAAACAATGATGATCAAATGTAAGCACGTATTGGGTATCAAGCATGACACATATTTTGAAGAAAGGACAAGTAGCGGTTCTTCGAAAAAGTTCTTTTGTGCTACACAAAAAAAAAAAAAGGCTTCTGAGCGGAATTAATTACTTACTTGAACTCAGCACTAAGAACGGGCAAATATTTCATCGGTTGCAGTCACGTGTGTTTTACTGGATTAATCCGTCATGTCTGGCGCTTGTGTGAGCCTGATTGCGGTTTCGCGCAGTTGACTGGAATGTTGTGATACACGATAGAGCAGCTCTTATGCACACTTGACTGTGGTTTGACATAGTTGACAGAAATCTTGTAATAAATGATTTCAGGTTTATTCTTGTATGGACATTCCAATTACGAACTCTTATCTACTGCTGTATTTTCGAATTAGACGATAAAGATCGTTTATTGTGCTGTACAGTTTGAAGCGCTCTTGAGCAAGAATCAATGATTGTTTTGTGGGTTCTGAGTGAAAACACGTGGTAATTAAGCTACTTAAAAGAATATCACTGCGTACAACTTAGGCAACTTCCGCCTTGAATACAATAGATCATTCATTGATCTCAAACTTTGTAACCAGTATTTCTTGCAGTTAAAGTCCGTAAGTTTACAACTGTAAAAATACCGCAACTAAATAGAATCTGCGAGGTGGTGTTAAACCTGAATGGGCTCCTGACGGCTAATGGGCCACGAAAGCTCACGAATGTGCAGCCAGAGTAATTTCGTGTTTGTGCTTAAACTTATGCCTAAAATTGTATAGGCGAGCATTTTGTGACGCTACTTCAATATTCTCAGCTTTAACCTAACGTCACCGAACATAAGGTAAAATGCCAATAAAGTTTTATCACAGTAGCGCCAGCCCACCTTCCCGCGCAGTTTACATGACCTTTAAAGCACTTGACCTAGGACATGACATTGAAGAACTAAACTTGCTTGCTCTGGATAAAAAAAAATGTAGATGAATCCATTCGGTTTAGTTCCGGTTATTCTTGATGGGGGTTTTAATCTTGCTGAAAGGTAATTGTGTAAAAGTGATACCTGACCTGCTGATGAATATGTTGTCAGTGTTTTTTACTGTTGAGGGCCGTTGTTTCTAAAAAAAGTACTTTCAGTCGTGCAATTTCTGCATACCTTTGCAACAAATACGCAACAGACGACAAAAAAAGGTTGTATCCATCAGAAGTACATGAAAGGGCGGTCGTAGACATGATGCTGTCCAGAGTTGACTGGGTTTACAATATAATCTACAACTACTTGGTGAATAAAAATTAGCAAAGAGTATTTATGGCAAAAAAATAAACAAATTCTTGTAACCATTTGCAATGATAAACAAATTTTGATATCAAATTTAAAAAAGAAGTCGATTTGATAGTTTGCAATACAAAGATATATAAAAGAGTACGTTGTGGTTAAAGATCATCTCTGCAAAACTTGCATGAATTTTTTTTCTACGCACACAACATGCGCAAGGAGAAACTTCCGAAAGTCGAGAAAGCACTTCAATTTATGAATAGTTTTCTAGAAAATGGGGATTATTTGGCAGGAAATCACCTCACAATCGCCGGTGAGTTATGACGTAATACAATTTTGTTAATCAAGGTTAAAAGTAAAAAAATTCTTGTTGGACTGATTGAATTTATAAGAAAAAAGATTCTATTTCGTATACTATTTTTCTTGTTAATATGTGATATTTCTTGTAATGAATTTACTACATTGAAGTTTCTCATGACTTTTTGGGACACAACAGCCATTGAATTCCTACCGGATCGGCGTACCGGCTAGAATTGTTTTGCCGTAACGAACCCATCCAGCGTACTTTTGGCACTGGTGACTCGAAAGCATGTGTGAGACGCCCTAAGGCGCAAGCCACGAAATATCAACCAGCAGGGGTGCAACTTTTGTTCCTAGTGGTGCATGGATTGTGAATCATTAGTTTTCGTCACCAAAGGGATTCCAAACAATTTTGTTCGGCCACTGTATGCCCCTCATTGTTGATTGGAATATACCCAGTTATAATTACCCAACGGATCGACATTGAGTAAAATGTACCACATAGCGCACAGTCACTATAGCTGGACTCATGAGACCTTACTGCTCGATGTTTTTTTATACGGCGAAATATTTATGCACATATACATATGACAAAAACACGATATCATCACGACAAATCACTTAGTTTTTTTCGTTTTAACTCGACGACAACGTACATAATGAGGAATTTTTCATGTACCTAATGTTTAAATAAACATATTATAATCAATACCGCTATGAAACTTGCAGATTTATTCGGAATAACAACTGTTTTGACATGGATTTCTGTGCTTACACTGGGTACAGCCATTCCCAAAACTACACGATTGGATTGTACGAATGAAAAAACTTCCGTATTTCGAAGAATGCAATAAAGATGGAATGAAAGCCAGACAAGATGTTTTCCTTGAAAATATAAAGCAATATGAATAAAAAGCAAAAGCCAATCAAAAAAATACTTGCTGGCGCAAATAGCCATTGTATAATTAATTAACAGTTTGGTCATCGCTTGCTGGTGTTCTGCCTTTGTGATTTGTTAACCGATTTCTTGCCCTATCATGCCTAATCGCTTTGTGCCAAAACAATAATATAAAATGCATCACAAAAACATAAATAAGTCTGTAAAATCCATTTAACCAATGAGAACAGCGACCAAAAACGAAAACATTACAGGTACATAATCGTTTTTTAACAAGTTTTACTGGAAAGTGTCTCGTCAAACTTTGATTTTAAAACTTTAATTTCCGTTATTTACGGTGTTTCCGTTTCACTTCTGAAGTAAATGTTACAGAACAGAATGTAAACCTATTTAATAACGATGTTATGCCTGTGTACAATGTATGGCCAATACTTTTGTACAGTTCTGTTCTTTTGTGTAAGCTGAATATAGATGGCCACTGTTTCGACATAAAATGAATATCCCTGGATACTTCGTAAAAAATACTAGTGTAAGCATTATAGATTATCTTGCGACACCCATTTTCGTGGCTTTGTATGCTGTCGGAGGACTGTAATTAGGCCACTGGCCAATTTGCCCTGGGGATGTTTGACTGAAGTGATGATCCCGAAAGGCAGCGAGGTGTTCGTCTGCGTTCAGGGTTATTTAGACAAGAGGAAATTACAAAACAAGATTATGAGTTGTTTGCTTAGATTAGTGATAATTACTTGTTTGTATGGATCGACGAAAGGAACAGCATGCAAAGGTTGGTTTTATTGCATCTATACAATGACCTTTTAAGCTGGGGATCAAATCAAAGATACTATTTTTGTGTATCCAAAAGAATAAATGAATGTATTTAAATCGTTTTCTTTAAAGAAGCTACTCTCAGCAATATTATAGAAGCTACCATCGGTACCCTATTTTGTCATAGAATACAACGATAAAATCAAGATTTCGACCCAACATACAGTGGAGTTTCAAACCAATGAAAATGGAACCAAGTCCGTACAATTGCTTTTACATGTTTTTTTGAGCCATATAAATGTTGGTAAATATAATTCACAACCTTTTTCGACATAATATGCGCAAGAAAAATACTGACTGTTTGCTTTCTTCATTCAGAAAAGCCTGATTGGTTTTTGATTAAACTTCAAGGACGTAACAACAAAACATATTCTCACAGGTATGTGTATTTGTTCACTTTGTCGTCATACGATCAACGAAATTTAAATATTGCTGTTGCTTAGAATTTTACAAAATAAAAAAAAATTCTTCTTTTTAAACTTATTATTTCTCAGAAAAAACGAAACTGTGACAGACCCTGATGTTTCATTGATTAATTGCGATGATGCAATATATGGGAATTTGTGTCACTTTCACAATGAACAAGGTTTTACTGCAATAAAAGCTGTAAGTTGTAAGCAAGATCACAAAAACATTCCTTTTTTTTGTTGAGTGAAATGTCCAATGATGCGCAAGTGAATCACAGTAGTGGTTATATGTCAAGCGTATTGGTTGGTTGGAGCACGTGATTTAGTGGTTTACTCTTTAATTCATGTGGTATAGTAAAAAAACTTGCTTATCAAAGAAAAAAATCTCGGCCAATAATGCATATTGTTGTATTAATTTGCAGACAACGGAACGCGTTGTGTTTGAAGTACAGTTTGGACAGGAATTTACGTTTTTCACTGCCACATACCGAAGGTAAGTTTCACACTTAGTTGTCGTTGAATAAATGCAAAAAAACATTGTTTAGGAACTGCACTGGCAACACTCAAACGAGAATTATCAAGGCGCAATACAACTGCATTGGTATGCTAATGGATAGCTTTCTCTCATACTTTGAAGCCGCTACAATATGCCTCAGTAAGTAAAAAGCTTGTGAGGTATTTTTCATAACCTGATATTTAATATATTGACTGTGGGGTAATTCGTGTGCATTCAACGCTGAATGGTTGCAACACAATTTCACAGAAAAAAAACGAGATAGGGCGTTTTTAAGGTGACCCGTTTGAAAATTTTGATGATGGATCCTTGATGCATTTTTCTTGTCAAGGGCTTGATATATTGTCACCCCTTTTACGACAATCAACTGTTTCCTATTTTCAGATGACTAATAGGAAATGTCAATACTCTTACATACAGGGTTATTATCCACCTAGGTCATAACTGAAGTTCCCAAGTCGAGCGTTGCGACACACTGGTGCGTCATTTTACGTTGTTGGGCCGTTGTAAGCTTACTTCCAAAAAATATCAATGTTTTTTATTTCAAAAGACGAATTTACTTACATGTAGCAAAACTTCTTTATCGGAGTTTCGTTTTGCACTTATCGATCTCCAATAGGTCACAACTCGTTGAGAAACATTCAATGCAGGATTTTGCATGATATTCTGCAGCAGTTCTAGCGAAACCAAACCGAATTGAGAAAAAACCTATACGCAAATTAATATTAACTTAAACACGCTTCTCAGAAATAGGCACAACTAATATTTTAATGGCTTATGTACCTGCAAATATGGAAAAATCTCAGAAACATTCATGGAAAGTTGCTGCTGATATGTAAAATTCGAGGCAAACACTAAAAAACTTCGTGTTGCATTCTCCATTAGACTTGGGTATCACGGACAGACTCGTGCACAATGTCACATTGAAAACCACCGAGTTCGACCTGCAAGGAAGAACTTCACTGGTTGAACTTTCATGGATAAGCCCGATCCATACGCATGGACTTGTCGAGTTTATAGTTGTGGAAACTCTATTTTCTTCGATGGCCAAATCAAAGGCAGTTTCATATGCTCTATACGAGGAACCGGACGATCTGACTAGTGAAATTGTAAGTTTAATGATCATATGTAAAATTACGACTTTATTAATCTGTTAAACTGCTGATTAAATGTTAATTTGCTTTACCACTATACTCAAATTATGACATACGTAAATGTATAATTTTCCAAATTTGTCAATAAATATTTGTTTTTAAGCCTATTTTTGACGTCATGTTTGACAAAAGTCACCCATACATCTTGGGAAAACATGTCGCATACAAGCACAATATTTCAACGTCTGGAATTCTAATAAGAGAAGAAAAATATTTATTAGTCATTCGGGCGGTTTACAACAATTACCAATGCGCTGAAGGGGAATGTATTGTAACGGTTATCGAGTGGAAACCAGGTAAACCATGCGAAACGTAAAAACTATATTCTGGAGTTACATAGTCACGTTATTCTGATGCAGATGTTCACTGCGAACCACAATTTAAATACTGCAGCAAAAATGCCAACTGCGAAAAATTAACATCTGAGATTAACACGGGCTGCGTGTGTCAAAGTGGATATGAAGGTAGCGGCATAAACACAAACAAGACCATGGGTAAGATAACAACAAAACTAGAATATTAACTTAATAAATCGTTACAGATCAAAGTCCATCGATAGTGACGAATCATGTAACAAAATTAAAAAATGCCGAGTTTAGTAGTTTAAAACAAAATACTTTAGTTTGATGTCAACTAGTTTCTTTACAATAAAATCATTGTAAAATCGAGTTCGGCAACAACGGCATTATCAGTTTCTTATTCAAGAGTCATTGACTTGTTTTTAGTCTGCGTTTGAATGCATTAGAAAAAGATAATCCGGTTATGATCAGATCAAATGTTGTACAACAAACATTTACACATAGGTACCGAGATACCCATTGGCTGCACGGACATAAATTCATGTAGCATGGAAAGGAATCCATGTGATGAAAGTGCTTACTGCACGGACCGTAAAGCCCCACATGTCGGAGCCAACTGTACTTGTCGTTTCCTTTTCACCGGCGACGGGTAATGAAAATAATCGCAATGTAAACAAACAAAAAGGAAATTTATTTGTCACTTTCTGCAGGGCATATTTCGTTTGTAAAAATCCAAACTTCCACTAATCATAAACTTTTGTGCAGATTGAAAGATGGGAATGAATGTACGTTTTTTATTGTTCCGTTTTCTGTCTCTGTTGGTTCTCTTCTTTTCATCCTGTTTGCCGCGTTGATTGGCCACAAACTGTACAAGCATAAAACCGCCACAGCCGCGCGCAAAAAAGCACTTCGCTCCACAACAACCCAGGCACCGAACAATAAGGTTTCCTGACATTGAACAACATTTTGGAGAACCCATTGGGGGTCGTGTGTGGCTGTTAATTAGAAATCTTACAACTTAACATCAAACAAATATTACATACCTACAAATCTTTACTTTGTAGTTCTGTAGTAATTAAGTTGAAACAAACCTTACAGGATCACTGTATTCCTACTTTCGGCGATCGTTGGGAAATTGCCAAGGGAACAATTTCTCTTGTTAGACAACTTGGACATGGGAACCATGGAACTGTGTACGAAGGATACATATCAGAAAATACCGAGACAAAAGTTGCTGTGAAAATGTTGAATGGTACGAAGCGCATGAACGAAATATGTTTGTGTTTAGTTGTACTTAAACTAACTTTTGCAGTCATATGGAAAGCGAGACGTTATACAAATAGGGTATGGAGCGGAAAAAAATAAGCCATTGGCAAATTACTAGGAAATGTATTTTTACAAATACATAACCGTGATAACAAAGTTTAATTATATATTTCTTGCAGTGTTTTAAAGTTACATCAAAAGAGTTCTTTATAAAAACAGAAATGTTTCGAAACGATGAAGGACGTCGTGCATTTCTTTCTGAGATTTCGTTTATGATCAACGTAGGACACCACGATAATATAGTGAAGGTTATTGGGTGCTGCACAACCACAAGACCTCTGATGTTGATCACGGAATATTTAAAGCACGGTGATTTGTTGACCTACCTTTCAGAACGTGTGCAGGTAAATAATTGTGTGATTGAGGTAGAGTTGTATATAGAACATGTGACGAACAAGACCTTCCTGTTGCGAATAGTTTTATTTTAAATCTTGATTGGTAATTTTTGCATTTTTATCCAAATCAAGCCTACCCCCTGTTATGAACTTTGTTTTCATTTGGTTTGTTCAGGACTACGATTTGTTTCCTGACAATTTCAAGTACGAGGTTTTCTACAAAATGTCGCTCGATGTTGCAAAGGGTCTCAGTTATCTTTCCAAAATTAAGATAATTCACGGAGATGTTGCAGCTCGCAATATACTGGTTGGAGATCATCAAGTTTGCAAAATATCCGATTTCGGTCTCGCAAATGATGTTTACAGGTTTGTAAAAAATATTTGTGCCACATTATTTAGCAACGTCGTTCACTTTAATAGGAAGCTGTTTTAAACAGCACCGTATGGGAAAATGAGGCATTTAGTAATTCGAGACACGCTTTAAATGTACATGGAATTATTACATGTCAAAAAAAGATGCCACGGTCACTTCAACTTTGATACAATTTGGATGCTTTCTGACATTGGAAGTTTTTAACACTTCCCAATTACATGGAAAGTGCAGCCTTCAAGTTTCAAAAGGTTCTTCAGAACAATATCACGTTCTTTAGGGATCTGGAACGGCTGTTAAAACAACACCACTGTTTAACTAAATAACTATGCGGAAGAAATAACAAACACTATAATCTTTATTTGTGCAGCTACAATAAAGGAAAATTTATTTTAGATATGGCGTTATTCGATCGCAGACGGAGAAGTGTATTCCGTTTAGATGGGCGAGTCCGGAACGTTTAATGGGCGGAAAAGTTTCGATATCAACTAAAAGTGACGTGTAAGTTTTCGACAGATAATAAATGGTTGTCATCCAGTGTAGTAATATTACAGTTTTAATTGTGTTGGAGTTGTAAAACATGTTTCATGTTTTCCAGCCTCCAGCTACATAAGAAAAAGCTAATTTGTTTCGTTGACATTCCTATACTGTCATTTTTTTGAAAACAATTGCTGTATTTGCACTTAGTTTTTCATATCTCTTACGATTTTGAAATTAATTATACCCGTTTTTTTTTGTTTAGCTGGTCGTATGGCAACCTAATGTATGAGATTGTAACGTTCGGATGTCCACCTTATCCAAACCTCGACTTCGACGTACTTCTTGAACATCTTGAAGCTGGTCATCGAATGTCACAGCCACCAACTTGCAGCTGTCACATGTAAGTGTACGTTTTTAATAGGCCTACTACAACGTCACCAAATGGGATCTTTGAAGTGTTTCATGAAAAATTGATCATTGTCAACACAACATTTACTGGACACCACATACAAAAACAGCACACTTTTCACTGAAAAATGCAAAAAATAAATATTTTGCTCAAAAAAAGCATTAAACAACGTAAAAAGTTACCTGATTTTTTGTTTAGGTATTCTCTGATGATGAGGTGTTGGAGTTGGAAGCGATGTTCGAGACCCACCTTCTCGGAAATTGTCAAAGAATTGGAACAAGAATTATTTCGAAACAAAGAATCGATACTGCATAATTATGTCAATTTAATAGAGACTTGGTCAGTGCCGAGAAATCCTGTGCCTAATATATAGATACACATTCAATAAAACAACTCTGTGCATTGAGTGGGTGCAACTGTAGCAAGAGTATATCAAGTTTGTGAATGGAGAAGAAAGGCTATTTTTTTGTTCTATGACACACAACACGCCGACAATGAGTTGAAACTTTGTGCTTTAAACTTGGTGAGATAAAATTTTGGAAAAATCAACGATGCAGGCGTTTGCTTTCACCTAATTGTTACAAAGGTGCAATAGGTATCTACAGCATCAGCCTACACAATGCAAAATCTTAAAAAATAACTAGGCCTACTACTGTGTCCACAGGCGTTATGTTTAGCCCTCCTTAAACACTTGCCAGAAAAATAACTATTTGCAGTTTGCAAAACATAGACATGGAAACTTGATGTTAGGAATGTTCAAAAACAATTCGCATCCGGTAATTGCAACACGCAATAGAAAATTTGTGCTTTTGAAAAACAGAAATGTTGTTTATTTCTGAGTTGTTTCTGCGATGCAGCGCTAAACCAGACCTTCACCCAGTGGTGGGATTCAGTCGGTTATTCTTGGAATTTAACGACCCACGCAAACCGCTTGTTAACAACCCTATCTGTAAACCTATGTATTGCTTTGTACAATGTATTCCCGCGATTACTATGACATGCTGCTAGTTACAGAACCGGATGCTAAAATATTTCATTCCCACCACTGCCTTTGTAAATGAATCAATATCAAAAATTTGTGCGAAAACTTTTCTGGGGTTGCCATAAAACGTCAACATAGATAAAAAAAACTGGATTACTGTGAAGTGTTAAAATACACCTTCTATGCAAATTATAAATTGAAAACGCTACAAATTGGTTCCCAGGTCACAACCAAACAGCTACACGAAGTGAGAATTACTGTCGCGACATTATAGGTGGGTGGCAATTACTAAAACGTTTTTGTCGGACAAGTGTGAAAGTGGTTCCCTGACATTGAGACCGATATGTAATGTTTGGGCAGGGTCAAATAATTTACATATTTACTGCTTTTATTAGATACAAGACGCACGTATAAGTACTTAATCCTTTATAAATACAGCAGTACAATAATGACATAATCTCTAATAGGCAGACTTGTAGCACAAAGTACAGCTAGGAGTGCAAGTATGGCGACTATCAGTTTTAACCGAGTTGCAATATTACTTCTAATCAGTAATACCATATTCAATGGCTCCGACCGCTTCGTTGATGGTAAGAATTTGTGCTGTAAATTTTGGTACTATTTTTTTCTGTATTCACATAACAGTGTTTTTTGTAAATGTTTTTCGCAGCAGGGTTGCAATCCGTTGTCAGCAATGTTGAAGCAGCTTATTTTGCTTCAATTACAGTATCAGAAAAAGTAAATCTTAATCTTGTTATAACCTGGATTGTCTCGTCCATTCAAGGTGGGTATATTTTTACAGTAAAGCCAACACTGGTTAAAGTTATTACTTGAGAAATTAAATATGTTTATTCGCAGATATTGATGGCCTTATTGTTGGAATGGGCGATAGCAACAGTTCGAGTAACGGCACTTTTCTCTCTCACAAATGCACTGCGTAAGATCTATTTTATGTTATGAATCCTTTTAAGACATGTTGATATAGGGTTAGTTCCGTACTGTTAGTACATTGCGTGACAAATAATTACAATGTATTGTAAGATGAGGTTTATTAAACTGAGAATTAACAATTCCAGACCAAATGAGCAATATTGGATTCGCAAATCAAACACCACGGACATTGGAAACGGTTCGGTTTGCACAGAACATTCGACTTTACAACGTTGTCAGGATTTAAAAAACGTGGATAGCCAAGATTTGTGTGAGGAATACATTGGAAAGCAAGGGTTTTATTCAATAAGTCGGGTACGGTATAATAAAAATAAAACCATAGCCTACTTGACAAAAACGTGAAATAAGATTATTGTAAGTGAAATTTATCAATCTTAACAAATAAGCAAAGAATTATGTTGATTTGCGCTTTTGTTTTAACTTAGAACCAAAGAAATGCAACTTTCAGAGTTCCCTTTCGAAAACCTAGTGTTTTCAAAATAGCCGCATATCAAAGGTACGTAATTTAGTTACAAAATTTGTCAGAAATACAAAGACCCTGTTTGTTGCAGACAAAATGTCAGTGAACTAACAACAGTCAAAATTCCTCCGGCATTTGATTGTGTTGGATTGGTAATGAACCAGTCATTTTCTTACAGGAATGCTGCAAAGATATGTCTGAGTAGGTTATTTTACAATCGTAATAAATGGCGTAAACGCAATGGGTCAAAATTTAGGTTAAGTCTCCGAAACCTGATCTTTAGTTTTTTTTTTTTTTTTGCAGAAAACAAAATTCCTGGAAGAAAACCCCAAAATTTTGGGTACGTGGCGTTCGACTATTATTATGACAGCCGTATAACGACTGGGATTTACACCTGGCTTAGTCCCTTGGTTACCGAGGGTTTGGTCGGCTTTCAGCTGTCTAGTACTTACTTATGGAGCGATCTTGACATCAATCTTGTGGAAAACGATATTGGAAAAAACGTAATTTGCTTTGATAACAATGAAAAATGTTTGGTGAGTATTTACTCATTTTTTGTTAATATCTTACATATCTTAAATCATTAACGCTATTGTAAGTTTTTTATTTATTCTTTTTGTCGAAATCGATTAAAACTAATGTTGTTCCTTACCTGAAATATTAATCCAAATTTGCAACAACATGAACTAGGTCTGTTATGATTGTTGAACGTATTGCGGCGAATTTGTGTTATCGACGAAAGTTTTTTTAAGTTCTTTGCAAAAAATATTGCTAACCAACTGTGTGTAGTTGCTGGTTGAGAAAAAATTAGACCGCAACCTTTCAATGTGGATTGAAAATGAAAAAGTTTTCGCGCAAAAGTTGGACGTACACTGGCCCCTACAGCCAGCATTGGTTTTTGTTACAATCAAATCCGTGTATGAAGATTACAAATGCATGGGTTTGGAGTGTGTAAAGACGTTTTTTTTTCAGACGCCGGGTAGGTTTTTTTTTCAATCTGTTAATACACTTTTAATACACAACGTATATTTGTCGGTTTGAGCCTGAGGAATGGGTTATTACATATATTACCAGATATTCATTGTGAGCCCACGTTTAACTATTGCGATGAGAAAGCTGAGTGCATTCCATTTGAGATAGACAACGAAAACGTAACGGATTGTAAATGTCCGGAAGGTTACCGTGGCAATGGCGTGAATTCCAGCGAAGGTGAAAATTAAGATTTTTATGATCTGTGGTAATGTATTTTAGTCCAATTACAAGAAATAGAGCACAGATTTTAAAAAAAAGTTTTGGAAACAATTCCTTAAGTTTAACAGATCAAAAAAATGTCATGTATTGGCCCTGTGGGTTTTCATTGCCTAATATTCCTTTGGCAGCATATTCCATATCAGTGATGTCAAATATCCCAATCATGTTTTGTGTTTGCAACAAACAATTTCACCTGACAACATGCACCATATTTAGTGGGAGAACTTGATTTTGGCGATTTCGGATGTACACCCATCGACTTATGTATTACACAACCTGACATCTGTCATGAATCAGCGATTTGTGAATCAACAGATTATGGACCACAATGTAGATGTCCACCAATCAACATCGGCGATGGGTGACTTTTCTAACCTATTTAAAAACTTTCGTATATATTGTAATTTACAACCGCATAATGAAACTTTACACCCTTAGAGTTATTCTTTCAACTTTGCATTGATGCCAGATTAAAAAATAAAAATAATATTCTCAATACTAATTAGACCTAAGTAACCTAACTTTCTCTTTATTTTATGTGATGTTTTATGAAGGGAAAAATCAGTGACGTTCTAATGTTGTAGTTTCAGAAAGGGAACCGGTTGTAGAAACGTCATTCTCCCAGCGGTTTTATCAGTAGTTTTAGTTATAATGCTGGTGGTTTCATTCATAGTCGGTTATCGTGTCTACATCTACTTTCATTTACACCGTTGGCCGATTCACGCTGAGGCGACGTCCGTTGTGTTTGAAGTGCCACAAATCGAGGTAAAGTTCTTTGGTGAAAAAGTTAGCAATACAAATATTTTGTGTGACATGAAAATATAAGTAAATGGGATTATGGTCGTTTCTTGGCTATTATAAGCCACCCCCTTAAATACGTCTCGTGGAATATATAACATTGCTAATTCTACCTTACAGTTCTCCAACTGGTTGAATGGAGGTCGGCTGGCGTTTAATATGCAATCAAGATTAGGCAACCAAAATAGTTTCATAATTGTAACCTTGAGTGTTTTTAAAAGTTTTGGACCACGCCTTATTCAATTAGAATGTTATCACATACTGGTTAACGGCTACAACAAAAAATTAAATAAACATTTTACTGACCTTAACATGGAGAGAATATAAGGTGCTTTCTGCGCCACAAGGTTTCCATAACTGTGCTGGCGGGAAATAAATATTTCATACCGAGCGTCATTGACCGCGACACGTCGCTTGAGATTAGCTACAATTTTTGTTTCCCGCCACCACAGTCATGTTTTTTTTTTTTTTTTGTCAGATAAAGCCCTGCCGGACTTCAAGGTGGAGTAAATAACAAGTCCAATAAACCTACAAGCTTCGATTGGCAAAGATGTTATTTTTGATTTAACTTGTATAGGGTGAACATCAACCGACCTTTGGTGAAAGATGGGAACTCAAGCGTGACACTGTTTTGATTGAAGATCAGCTTGGAAATGGAAACCAAGGAGTAGTTTACAAAGGACGACTGGAAACCGCTGGAGAAAACGTAACAGTTGCCGTGAAACTCTTAAACGGTAAATTTTGGGTTATGTTTTACAAATGAACAAAATTTTGGGTCAACGGCCTCTTTCCAGTATTTCTGTGCAAAAATCAACTGTTCTTAGAACAAATACATAAATCACAATTAAAATATTTCCCCAGCTAATCACCAGGAAGAGGAAGACGTGCATAACTTTTTGACTGAAATCAGTTTTATGCTCAACATTGGTCACCACCATAACATAGTACAAGTGTTGGGATGTTGCACCTCTTTGAGGCCGGTTATGTTGGTCACAGAGTTTATGAAATACGGGGATCTGTTACATTTTCTGGTCGGTGTGCGGGAGGTAAAACTATTTTAGGGTTCCATGCTGTTGCATCCATCCAAGCCCAAGTTGTCCACAAGTGTAAATTGAACTTTTATAACAGGAAGAGAATTCCCCTTTACGAATATTGAGCGAACAAATTTTGCGCGGCATGGCATTAGACGTCGCAAAAGGCCTGAACTTTCTGTCCAGTGCCAAAATTATACATGGGGACATAGCTGCAAGAAATGTGCTCGTCGGTGAAAATTTCGTCTGCAAAATATCCGACTTTGGTCTTGCTAACGATGTTTACAGGTAACTTACATAGCAAGCACTTGTGGAACACAAACAAATAACTCATTGGTAAAAATGATCTTGTCGTTACTGTTTGTAGATATGGTTTAATAAAGACGCAAATGGAAAAGTGCATTCCATTTCGTTGGGTGAGTCCTGAACGGTTAATGGAAGGAAAAGCTCCAATTACTACCAAGAGTGACGTGTATGTATGAATTATTCCTGATCTACTTTTTCACCCCTCTTAGTTCGCGTTTTCAAAAGATTTCAAACGTTTTTATTGTTATTGCTATGGTTTTCCATGCAATAAATCAAACATCGGCAAATAACGGCCATCTGTGTTTTTTCCGATTGTCCGCCAGCCAAATTTAAGATAATTTCTTCGCAATCCATGCTGTAAAATCTGCTTACTTCGATCGTCGTGTATCAGTTATTCACAGCGTCGACCAAAATCTTGGTGCTACGTTTGAAAAAACGCGCATTTAATAATGTAATGGTTTATGGTGAGAAAAAATAATGACACAGTTTACATTTAAAGGTGTGTGTGTCTAACGGTTGTTCTTTTATATAGATGGTCATTCGGCAATTTGCTGTACGAAATTGTAACTCTTGGAAAAGAGCCATACCCAGATATAAACTTCGAAAATATGCTTTCCTTTATCAAAGAAGGACATAGGATGGCTCAACCTCCAACATGCAGTAATCACTTGTGAGCTACTGTTCCTTGTTTGGTGCAGATTGTAATACTAACCGTTTTTCTTGACTAATAGGTTAAGGGGAAGACATATGCTTAAATTAATAATAGAGAAGCCTAATATTTTGCTTTAACTTATTCCCTGTCGCTTTCGATACTGATGTAATGTTTTACACAGGTACTCTGTAATGACCCAGTGCTGGCGATTCAGACCATACCTAAGACCTCGAACATCTGATCTTGTCAAGATGTTGACTACCCGCCTACCAACAGTTCACTCTTCAAGTGTAGTGTATGTCAATGTGAATGTATAATGTGGAAGCATTTTTGTGTATGTAAATGTATAAAGTAGTAGCCTATATTTGCAACGCAACTTTTATAAATCCAGTGAATTATTGGATGTCAGATTGTCGTTACGTATGTTAATATTGTTTTATTTAACTTGACAGCCAGTCATTCCTCGTGGCATTCTTTTTTAACGTTTGAATTTTAATATGCTATATATATCGTACATATTGTGACATTGAACTAAAATGTTGGTGCAATGTCATTTTTTCACGCTTTGCCTGTTGTTCTAATGTAGAAGCATCAATTGAACGCTTTAAAAACCTTGGAAATAGAGGTGACTGTTCGCATTGCAATTTACATCCCTGTGTCGACTTTTTGTTTTTGTCTGTTGGTGTATAGTATGATTTGTAATGCTGTTAAAGACACCCAATAGGCCAAAGCAGCGGCTATCTGTCTGCAGGTCAAATAATACATGTGGAATTCAAGTCCTTCCTCAATTTCACCTTATAGTTCTTTAACTGGTTGCATAAGGTCGGTCAAGTTTTAATATTCACGTTAATTCCAGTATTCTCGAAATAAATTTCTAAGTTGCGATTTTGAAAGATTTCGACCACACCTGTTCAAAAAGAATATTAAAGCACATACAGGGTCGTTACACCGGCCTCAACATTACACCAGCCTCAACGTTACACCGGCAGAAACGGTAGACACTTAAACCACCTCACGGACGGGCGAAACGGGACTTCACCGTTTCATGCGTGGCTACTCAACATTAGTTTTCACGAAGACTTTGCAATATTATAACTCTAATATTTAGTTTGTGTATGCAAAAACGTTGTTACACACTAAGAGCATATTGTTTTTTGGTAGATTTGCCTAAAGACCAAGAATTTTGATATTTTAGGACGTGTGTAGCATTGCCGAAGCACTTGGTGAACGAAACAAACGTTTCGTTGATGGAAAATACCTCTATACAATGCCTTGATAACTATTTTAGTTCAGAAAGAATGATATTTCCAACAAACACGTGTGAAAAGCTAGTTTAACATATCACGAAAACCGGGGAAATCCCGTTTCTCCTGTCCGTGAGATGGTTTAAGTGTCAACCGGCAGAAACGTGGGGATCATAAGATAGTAGGTGCTTATTACGTCACAAGACGTCGACAACAAAAATTACTGGCGGGAAATAATTATTTTGTACTGGGGAGCTTATTGTCCGTAACAATATACAAGCAAAATCCGTTTTTTGCGCTTCTTCACTTGTTGTGCTCCTGTTTAATGCAAAACTACTAAGGCAGTTTTGCAATGTTTTCCATTTCCACGCAAGGCACTGAAGCGCCGACTGTGACGTCACGCAACAATTATACGTAACTTTGATCAGATGTATCCCCGAAACTTGTGGTCGTATTAAGCTACTTTTTTACACGTGTAATGTAGGCCCTACCCGTATATCCTGCCCGTCATAACTGAAGTCCTTAATTTTCTGCAATAGGCAAAAGATACATTTCACTAGTTTTTAAGTCGAGTTTTTATCGAAGTCTAGCTCAAACTGTAACAATTCCTATAATGCAAAATACAATTGCGTCAGGAAGCATATGTAAACAGGATTAGAGAGGAAATTTGCTACATACTAAATCCGAGGGACAAACTTCAGGACTTCTATTGACAGGTCATGTTTGTCAATAAGGGAATCGTCGTGCGCTTGCAATTCTCATTTAAATAAAACTGTAATGTGCAGAACTAAATATTATGTCTCTGTAGTTATTCAAGTTTTTTTGCAAAAGTGTGATGAACGTCATGTTTAAAACTACGTTCATCAAGAGTTAGCATAGTCGTTTTGGTTGGTTCTTTGTGTTTTGGTGGGTGTAGTCTACTCGGTGAAGGATAAAGATATATTATTGTGTAATTCGTAGATCTTGCAATGTGTATTTAATAAACACGTTTTGAAATAAAACTGATGAGACTCGTCGAGCATGTTAAATCACAAAAATTAATAGCCAAACATGGAACCTGTGGTGGTCTGGATCGAAAGATTCGGTTGTTGTTTAAAACTGTGACAAACTGAGTGATTATGCTATGCTCTTCCTTATTAATTGTTTAACATTCACCACCACTCTTCCTAATAATATATACTAATACGTGGATTTAAAGTACGATTTGTTCACATTATGCACTTGGTTAAATGGCATAGTAAAAGTTCTATGGCAGTAAGAGTTTGTTAGGCTGCTTCGAGTCCCGTGTTGTCTCCTCACTTTGTTATTTTTGTGCTAGGCCAAGTAAAAAACTGGGATACTGTTAGTAAATGCATTGTTTTTTTACTGTTTTTTGGGAAAAAGAAAAAATACTGCTTTCTTTCCCTTATAGCCTACCGTGTCAAGAAACTTTTGCAAACATTGTTACACTTATTATTCACTTAACAATTGAACATTTTGCAATTTGTATATATGCAGACCACCAATGTTGTAAGGTTCATACAAGTTCTTTGAGAATTATGTGCATAAAGTTCAACAGAAAATATGACCATCAAGATATAACACATCTATGGATATTAAACTGAATCTTTTGAACCTGTTATCAACCGTTTTACTTAAAAGTTCAGCTGTGTGTTGCACACCTAATTGTCAACACTTTTCGTAAGTTCTTATTGTTTGCCATACAATTTCTAATATTAACATTAAATATGCTCAGAAGTGAAGAAAATCAAAAAGCAAAACCTATTAAATATTTCCAAGCTCTTCAAGATGAGCATATTGATTATTTCAAATTGTTTTTTAATTTTTCTGATTTAAATTATGTCAATTTGTGTTTTGCGTATCTGATTTTTTAGAAAAATATACTTTGCATAGCTGATGACTGCCATTGCATTCTTTCACTGTCGACCAAACTCTCACCCATTCCAAGACAGACAACTCACCCTCAAAGAACCAACAAAAATTGGAAGATCTGTTGCAAGATGTAGACCTTCCCTTAACAATGCTGTGTTTGATTGCAAGGTTTTGTCCAGAAACCATGCACTGTTATGGTATGAAAATGGAAAGGTAAGATTTATGTACAATTTATTAAATGAGTCAAGTTCCGAGTGACTTTTCAGACATAGCTGGAACGAAGCGTTTTGCTGACTGGCCTGTTATGTCTTGAACATGTAAAACATGTGCTCTTAAAACCTGTTTTTTTAGAGTAAATTGGTCATAGCATAAAAGTTTATTGCAAATGATTTTTTTTGTCTGAAAATATTTTTCCATTGTGGTAGTTTTACCTTCAAGACACAAAAAGTAGCAATGGAACATTTGTGAACAATCAACGTCTCAGTAAAGCATCAGAAGAAAGTCCAGCTGTGGAAGTGAACTCATGCGACATTGTTCAATTTGGTGTTGATGTTGTTGATAACACAAAAAAAGGTTAGCATAACATTTAGCTGATTTCAAATCACAACTGTGAGTTCATCCACCTCTACAAAAAGAGAGATGTGTTGTGTCTATTATATGTTTATTCAAATCAATTTTCCTTGTGTGTAACGGATTGCTTTGTTTACAGTAACACATGGATGCATTGTATCCCAACTTCGTCTTTATCTGCCAAATGGTGAAGAAGCAAAACAGAGGTATATACTTCAAAATATTTTTTCAGTAAATATATATGTGTTCACAATTGCATGCTTAATTGACAATATTAGCTTGTGACTTCGTAAGGCTTTTGAAGTCCTTGCAACTTGTCAAAGTAAAAAAAACATGGATAAGGGTAAGGTTATATTTTTGATGTTTTTACTATGATGTTATTGTGTTTAGCAACCATGCGTGGAACAATCAAATCATGGACAAGGTTTGTTTACTTTAATGACCGTTGTATTTTATTACATTGTAGATTTCACCAGATATAAAAATATCCAACATATGCTAGTACTCCAACATATACTATATACAACTTGCAAACTGTCATTTTTGCCAATTGACATTACAAACTGAATTCTTTCAGGTGCCTTACAACAACATATATCCTGTTGTTCAATCCCAAGATCTATATCAACTGCATCAGTACTTGCAAGTATGCATTTGTTTTTCTAATAGTTTTTGTAGGATCACTTTGATGAAACATTAGTGTGTTGCTTTAATACTTCACAACCAATCAAGAACTATGCTAATAGCTTGAAATTGCTAAGCTTATAAGCTTGAAATTGCTTTAATCAAGGAGTGTAATAGAAATACATTTAGCAAAAGGCATCAAGTTGTGCCATAGTTTAGTTACAAGGCAAAGTTTTCTAATAATGTGTTGAATACATAACAATCAAAATGGATGCGCTTTATTCGCTTATGAGGAAACATGAAAAATCTGCAGCTAGTGAAGATGAGTTTTTGAAGAAATTGGTGAAAAATGCTGATTCCCAGTTGATGTTATTGTTTGAGGTTGTCAACATTACTTTAGTGTTGTATATTATTTGTTTGTAGACATTTTATTAATAAGCAAACCAAGGGTAATGAGCGAAAATAAAGAGTTCTCCACTTTCAATAGTCAATTTTACACCATAATCTGCATAAGTCTTAACTTTTTAATGAATCAGTATATAAAATTTTAACTATGACATTAAATCTACAAAAACTTTCTGTTTTGTTATTTGTAGGAAGCGTTGCATCGAGAGCAAATGCTGGAACAGAAACTTGCACTTCTACAGCGACTCGTCGTCACCTCCCACGATGCATCTGAAAAAGGATGGCAAGCTTTAATCGATGAAGATCGGCTATTGTCTCGCTTGGAGTTTTTGGAGAATCAACTTCAAACTTTCAATAAGGTATATTTTTGTGTTTCTTGGCCAACGATTGATAAAAATTCATCAGGAATAGAAACCGAACTGTTACTGGTTACACTAAATAAAAAATAAGTTTTTATATTCATAACTGGTATGTGCAGAATTATTGGGAAACGTGTGTTTATGTAATTATGAATTACCTGTATAATGTTCAATTTGTTTATAATCCTGTTGTTGCTTTTAGTCCCAAAATGAAGATTCTTTACAAACACAACTGCAACAGATTCAAGAAGAAAAATACATTTATGAAAAAACTTCCAAGGTGATAGAAGCTACTT
This sequence comes from Ascidia mentula, assembly GCF_947561715.1. Lineage (NCBI taxonomy): Eukaryota > Metazoa > Chordata > Ascidiacea > Phlebobranchia > Ascidiidae > Ascidia > Ascidia mentula. The sequence continues at coordinate 13,631,185 of NC_138568.1, read as the reverse complement.
TCTTACAACAATCACTTATTTTTTCATGGGTGCTTTAAATCTGTGTATGTTTTCTTTAGGAAACATTGCGGCAAGCTTTACAGGAAAAACTAGAGGCTGTACGCAGACTGTCTAACTTAGAGGTGACAAATTATTACTTTTGAGATTTTTGTTAGCAAAATCTTCATTGTAAACATTTAACTTTAAGTAATTGGGTTGTTTAGAGCAGATAATTTTGAAGAAGGTGTTGATGGTATATTTCTAATGTCACATGCTTGATCCAACATGTTAATTAATAATAACAATACAAACCTGAACTTGAGTAGGTTGTCATGGAGAAACTGCATACCAGATGGGTTTTATAGGGTTGATGTTTTTATCAGAGATCGTTAAGTAATACTGAGGATGAATGTACACATCTCCGACAAATGCACGAACAAACACAAAATGAACTCACTGAACTTGCAACAGTTCATCAAGGAAAAATCAAAGAAATTCAAGAAGTTTCTGAAAAACTCCAGGTACAGAATGTTTTATTTAATTTGAACATAGAACTGTGTTATTTTTCTGTAATCATGTCTGTCTTCTCTAAATCTCTTGCATGACAAGCATCAATGTTGGTCATTGACAAATATGTAAAATCAGTGTCCTAAATTTGGTTGTAGTTGCAATTTCTTCCTAATATTCAGGAAATGGAAAGGAAAAACAAGGAAACCGTCATAGAACTTGAGCAGAGTAAAGAGGAAATGCAAGGCAGGATTGATGAAATATCAGAAGAGAAGGAAACGGTTTCAAATGCATTTCAGGCTTTTAAAATTGAAAATGGTATGTAGATTAATCGACTTCACCATGGTTTATGTAGCTGTCAATGCTAAATAGCAATGAAACTTTTATTTCCACACTTTTAAATTTTTAGAAGGGCAAAAATGATTGCAGGTGGCTATTTTTAATAGCAATTTGTAATAAAGCAAAATATTTTTTAACATTGTAGAACAAGTCGACAACCATTTGCAAAACAACAATTCTGTAGAAGAACGAGGTATGTATGACATTTGCGAAGTGCTGCAAAATGTTGAAAACGATTATTGTCTGTCACAAACTTCCTGTCTTGGTTTTGTGCCCAACTAGTTGCTGGTAATGCTCTTTCATAGACTTGCCGCTATATCAATTGCTCAACTTCCATGCATTGCTGTAAATTACGATGGCCTTGCTTTTATGAAATAATTTATTTACAATGGGATGATTTGTATTTTATTTATTGAAGTATTTTTAGGTGTACAAACTGATCTTGGACACCGTTTGGAGGAGTTGTTGAACGATTCTGAACAGTTAACAAGTTAGCAATTTATGTACATATTGTTCTGCAATTGATTAAAAAAAACTCGAGTTTGCAAACTAATGCAATGTACATATTGGTTCCTTGTGTATTGATTAATTGCAGAACTTGTTTGCTTCTTCTGCTGCACTTCCTGGTGAACTTTGCCAATCGTACAGTTGGTTGGCTGCGACTAAAGACACGTTGTCTGGTCAAGTGTAGCGTCACATAATTAAATTTACATAGTTCAATTTTGTGGAGCAGCAGATTAAAAATTCATTACCAGCATGCAGTTTAGTGTGTTGGAAGTAATTGTTGACGTTTATGCATTTTTGGGAAGATGAGTAGACCATTCTCTCTAGTGCAGCCAAACCATCTACCACCATAATTTTAATAGAGGGGTAATTAGGAAACACCACGTGCTCTTAGAAGGAAGTGATTGGCATCAGTTGCAGTTAACAATGTGTGTTTAAGGAACAAACTTAGTACAGTGCAAAATGTTGTTGTAAAAACGTTGCATTTTTAGCTGCAAACTTTGTTGAAAATCTTTTTCCTCTTAAATAAAAGCAGTGAAGTGAAATTGTCGTAAAAAAATACAGGAACAAGTCTGTCCTGCTTGTTTTTGAATAGAAGAGGCTGATTGTGCATTCAAATTCATGCATCAGCTGCATCATTTTGTGCTTTTTACAGCTGAAGTTTTGTTGTTTTAGATCTAATCAACTCTGCAGATGTTAATCACAACTTTAAAACAAAACTGCTGCAACTACAAAGGATTCAAGGTTAGTATGTAGCACTAGAATCTATGAAGCATTTCACTATTGTGCATATATCCAATAAATTCAGTTATGATAAATACAACATTTTACATTAATTTAATTTGTGCTTTTGTGGATTACTTGATAGCATTTTCAAATGATATTAAACTGAAAGTTATCAATTCCTGGACATTCAAAAAATGTTAACTGTAATGTTTTGAAATACATTCAACAATCAGTAAACCAACATTTTTGACAGTTGATGTGGAAATTAAAGAGGACATAATTGAGAATAATCACAATCATATTGAAGACCTAAAAGGTAATTCCTGCATTCTTTTAAATAGATTAAACTGACATGTTTACAAGATATTAAATATCTGTTTTACACATGTTTCCATGAATGTGTCATTTTCTTTACGAGGCATGTAACATGTATTTTTTTGGAAATTGGTTTAGTGTTGAATTGTGGGTGATAATCTTTTGTCTGTGTCTCGTTATATTGTTTGACCTATTTACTGCAAATAATGGATACTTATATGACATGGTGCAATTTCACTTGCTTTTTTGATACTATAGAAACTTTATCTGGTAATAAAGAGGAGGTGATGGAAAACATCAATGAAGTTTCTGAATTGAGAGCTCAACTTAAAACTAAAGATGAAGAAATCGATGAAATGCTGCATCAAGCAACAAATGATCTGAAACATCAGCTCAGTCAAGTGCAACAAGACCTTGACTGTAAAAATGCAACAATGGCGGAATTGCGAGGTATGTTGGTAACTTTTTTTTTTAGGATTAGGCTTTTTATAAAATTAAGAAGTTTCAACACAATTTTTTTTCAAGCTTATGTTGCTACTCTTGAAAAAAGCAAGAAGGAAATAGAAGATGCCCACAAAGAGGAGCTAGAGAGCAGAAAATATGCTGAGAATGAAATGGTAAAAATACAAGAAGATAGAGACAGACAGACAGCTGAAATCAATGAAGCTAGCAGGTACGGTAATTGCATTTGTCAACAAAAACATAAAAAAATGTTGTCGTGTATTGAACTTAGTTACTTAATATGAGTATTAAATTGATGACCTGTGTCATTTAATTTTTTAATGAAACAAAGTTACAAAACCTACTCATTGGTTAAAATTATAACTCGAAACCTTTAAAGATATTCCATTTAAGAACTTAATTACTACATGTCTGACCAATTATTTAATTAAAAATTAGTCTTTATCAAAATTTTTGCATAAAAAGGGAGCTGCAGGCAGCACTCAGCGCTAGGGAAAGTTTGCTTGAACGTGAAGAAAATGTTCGACTTCAAGTGGAAGAGTCCGAATTGATGTTGAACATGTGCCACAACTCTTCATCAGAAAGTACAAGTGAAGCAGAAGAACTTGAACCTGATGGTGAATTAAAAAATACTTTACAAATAACAAATCAGTCAACGAAATAAACTTTTGAAAAATGCACTTGTAATAAAAGGAAATTACTTGTAATTAATTCTTAAAAATTAGAACAGACTGTTTTAATGTTACTCACTTTCAGATAAAAACAGTATCTTGCCGACGACATTCGTCATTTTTAAAGCCAAGTTAAGGGAACTTAAAAGTAAGTTTCAATGTTTTTTGTATTCAACTCTTCTGCTGACTGAGCTTTTTGATGTTGTTGTGAAAACATACTAAGAACCCACCTTCCTGGTCTATTATTCGCTCTGCGGCAGACAACTATCCACATTAGTTGTCTTTCAAGTGTCCCTAAGGGATAAGTTGTTTATTCATGACTGTGATATCATGCCTACGTACATACAGCTTTAGCTTTAGGTTGCACATGTGCGTCCTCTAATCAGCACTTCACTTTTTAGATAAGCTTAAAAGTTCTGACAAGGAACTCTTGGCAGTGCAAGAAGAAAACTTCATTTTGAAAGGTACCTGGATTGTTGTGTGAAACTTTTTTTGGGGCTATGTTTAATTTTGTTGTAAATCCTTCAGAGCAAATTGAGTCTATGAACTTAGCAGCTGCCATGGAGAAATCAGGTAAGTTTGTGTTTTCATAATACTTTTACCAACACGAGTAAAATCTTTACAACAATATACTGCACATTTGGCTTTAGTTGCAAGAGTTTAGTAGTTCTAAAACATTAGCACTACATGGTGCTTTTTATCAATTCTAGTAATGTTTATAAATAAACTGATTGCTCACGATGCAGTTAGCATTAACTTGCTTGTACATGTCTGTATTGTAGGTCATGGTTAGTTGTTTGTTCATGTCAATTTTACCACCATTTCGGGCCAGTATTTTTATTCTCCGAGTTAAAACCAAATGCATGTTTTATTTTTATTATTATGTTGTTTCAACCTTTATTGATTGGGATTTTGCACTGGAAGACAGTTCAAATTTTGGCACTTATACTCACACTTTTTTTTACAGTTCCCTTGAATGTAGAAGAGGTGGTTTCAGAACTTCTTCAAGCTACAGAAGACTCCGTTGCATCTGTCGATACATACAGAACTTTGGAAGTGAAATTAGAAGAAAAAGAAGAACTTCTTCAATCTACTTCAGCAAAGCTGGAAAAAACTTTGCAAAACTTTGTCAAAAAGGAAGAGGAGGTCTTGCAACTTCAAAGTAAGCACTAAGAAAAACAAATTGTTTGATAAGTTACTTACTTTCCAGATCTAGTGATATTATAGTTAGGATTTTTATTGTTGTGACTTGTTTTTAGCACCCTTATAAATTTTGATTACCACTTTTTTGTATCAAAGCTTTACCACAATTTCTTCCAGAGTTTATTTTTTTTTAAATATTGCAGTTGGGTTAGTTCCATAAGCATCACTATAGTTTGTCCATCAACAATGGCACAGAGTTATCCGTTTTGTTCAATTCTCTCTACATTCATTTAATTGAGAAAATGCTCAAACGTTTTGGGCAGGATCGTTAATCAAATTTTCATTGATCTCGACTGTCGGTCTGTATCGATCAACAGCAGAAGCTGATGCTTCCCCTCTCTAATAACCACACTGGTAGACATTATGTGAGGTTGACTGTTACACTCTATTGCACTAATGCAAGCTAATGACATTTAAGCATGTCAATGATGTGAAGACAGCGTCCCAAGCATTTTCAGGAAACAGGGTTGCACTGTGCGGGTTTTTGTTGTTTCCTATCACAGATGACAAGCTGCAGTAGCTGAACTGTTGTTGTAGCAGTCAATTTTCAGAAAAATGCATGAGACAAATGAAAGTGGCATATTTAACAGGACTCGCCAAATGGACTGAATGCAGATCGGTCTGGTTTGGTATTTGCTAGTTAATTTGAAGCTAACTAACATTCTTTATTTATAGAAACTTGGATAGTTTTAAAGCTTTGTAAGTACAGAAAGCAAATTTTTGTGGATGCTTTCGATTGGATTGCATGTTTTATATTCTCACTTTTAAATAACTTGTCTAAAACATGTTTCGATACAAACCTTATGTATATGGATTTGTTCAGTGACAATGGCAGGCTTGGTGATTTTATGTTTATTATGACTTCATTATTGGTTGTTTTTCAAAATGCGTTGTACAAGTTGCGAGATTACTTATTTTGTTGTTGGTGTCCTCCCATATCAGGTAATTTGTGAAAATGTTAAAACTTATTCTGTCAATATAAATGTTTTTCTTTTAAGACCACAAACTTTTTGTTGGTTTTGTGCAACATCACACAGTTAACTAATGTACTATCTATAAGGGTTTAAAGTTTATAATCTTTTAGGATTTTTGTGTACAGTTTATGTTTGTTTGGTTGTCTAAAACCATGTATTTCCATGTTACTTCAAAAGTAATGTTGATTTATGCTATTTTTTGTTTAATGTTTGTTGTTTTGCAGGCGATTTGATGGTTGCAAGGCAGTCTGCTGCAGTTGTCCCCACGTTGGAAGAAGAGGTTTTACAACTTTCCAACACTCTCCAGGAACGTCATGGAACATGCTCAACTCTGGAAAACAAACTAAATACCCATCAACAGACTTTAGAGAAAGCCCAGCAAGAAATATGTTCTTTGAAAGGTTTGTTAAAGTGGCAGATTATAATGTACAAAGTAATAGGTTGTAGTGCCCGAACTTTTAGGGTTTCATGTTTGTTTGTGTAACTTTTGCAACATAGAAGTTGCATTTCTGTTTGTTATAATGTTGGCAAATCTTTGTTGCCAGGCAAGGTTGATGAAGATGCAAAAAATCTGTCTGGTTCTGCAAGTGAAATTGAATCCCTAAAAGGAGAAATTCAAAGACAGATCATACTTATAAACACTGCTAATGAAAATGAAATCCAACTGAAAGGCAAACTGGAAGATTACACAAATCAACTTATTGCGTGAGTCATTTCTTTAAATCTGAAGCAAGCAAAACAGGAAAAGTTGTAAACTTTACTTGTTTTGTTCATTGTAATTATGAAACAAGTAATATTTACTAAAATGTAATGAGAATTATAAGATTGTTGAAGAAGTTTCCGTTGTAGTAGGTGATCACACCGAAACCTTAAATCTTGACTTTGTTAACTTTCATAAAGATGCGGAAAAAGTGAATAAAAGTTATAGTTATAATAATTATTTTTGTAAATAACTTTAAATGTTCTCAAAGAAACAATATTTAAGCTCAACACAACCGCGTTTAAAGTGTTTGAAACATTTTCATCATAGGAAAACAAACTAATGTTGCACTTTCTTTGTCCCGAACTAAAACCGTTTAATTTATGGCTGGATACAATTAAACAAACTCCGCTTATGAGAAAACATAAGCATTGTTTAACAACAATCCCCATTGTTCGGTTACGTTTGTTTGTTTCGACATAATCACATGTGTTTTGTCCTTCCCATCGACAAAACAACAATTACCGAGCTTGCTTACCTTTCAGCAAAGAGAATCAGATCGCCAGGTTGGACGAAGAGTTGAGCGAATGCAGTAAAGAGAAGAACGTCGTAAAAGCTGATTTTGATGCTCTTACCAACCTGTTACAGACGTAAGTAGATTGACTAGTGAAGGGGTTTGTGAATATTTTCAAATCAAGTGGCCTCTTTACCAGTGCTGCTACTTTACAGCTGGTATTTTGGGACGTAAGAGAAGGTTGAGCCTTTAAACAAAGTCAGGTCATTCACACTCAATAATAATAACAACAACTAGATTAACCAACTGATGCGTACCTCTGTTTAGTGCTGGTTTAAGTTGGAGTTTTCAGATGTCAGAATGGCAACAGATATTAAACGAAACCAAGTTTAGGTATTTGCAGATGTCCCTCGGAATTGTTTTTGTGTCAGTTTGGAAGTTAAAGTTTACTTCAGTTAGATGTGGATATATTTGCAAACAAAATTTAACTGTGAATTGCTCAAATTGCAAGGTGATAGCGTACAATAATGATCATGCAAATGCTGTTGTAGCGTCATACAATGTCGTCTGTTCCCGAAAATTTGAGACGGGGATCGCGAATTCCTGTGCCTTCACGAGTGACGTCAGTTCGCTCCACGCCACGTTCCGACCTTTCCAACATCTCCCCGTGTAGTTCGACCAGATCAAACCGGAGTAAACTGGTTCCGCCGTCTCCCAGACGTTCGGCTCGGAATTTACAAAACCACACAGTTACAATCATTGCTGACAGACCGACAAAACCTTCAAACAAAAACAGACAGAGGGACTTAGTGTCCGACGCTATTTTTAATGAGATTATGAGAAAATGTGAAGGAAATAATTTGCCTTTACTTGATGAAACGGAACTTAGAGTGGACGAGGAGGTTGGGTTTGATCCTGTTCCATCATGTAGCGCCCACAGTGGAACGTACAGTAACAATGGTGTTTTCGTGCCCAAGCTGGTTGGACTCGTAGACCACGAAGACGCCCTGCGTCATCCCACAGATAGCAATGACGTGAAACTGACTGTGCATTGCAGTGTACTTCAGCGAATTAGAGAATGGTTAGAATATATTATTATAGAACAGGGGACGTGCTCATGCAGAGCAGTTAGAAGAGGGAAACTTTTAGTAGAATTTACATTTTTAAAGCAGACTACAGTGTGTGTAATATATATAAGTGTAATATACGCATCAACATATCTAATATTCAAGGAAACCCTTTTATGTTCTGTGGTTGAAAGGTTGATAAATTTGCATTTTGAGCAGATTAGAAGTTTAGAATTCAACCTCTCAAATTTCTGTGGTGGAATGATTACCTTGTTTTAATATTTTCAGGGCACAGCGTGAGAAAAATGAAATAGAGACTGAGCTCCAGCGGTTAAATGAATCTCGCGCCGAGAAAGAAGCAGCTTTGCAAAAAGAATTATCATCAAACAAAACCCTTCTTGAAAAATCCTTACAAGAAAGAGAAAAGGTAAAATTAACTTTGCTTACCGATAAAGTACTGTTGCTTTACCATACGTGAAAAGGTACCGGCTTTCGACTGTTTCGACTCACAATCAATTTGATACTCTTGGTAGTTGAATGTGTAAATAGTTTATTGTAACTCGTTTGAAACGCTCGTGCAAAAACCATGCCAGGGACAATTTCCTTTATTCAATTGCAAGCAACATGGATGTGATATTCAAACCCGAGTTATCAATACAAAGGGGGAGGCAGACGTTCAGCATCAAAAGTATCAAACAAGCAAACTAAACGTACTTGTTTCCCATTGGCAGGTGGAGACCACGTGACTTCCCACCACGCAGTAGTAGAAACTCACTAGCGACCTCATCGCTTGTTTTGTCCCCACTTTCTTAGATTTTCCAGTTGCTATTAATACTAATTAACCAGTCCTAACATGTAGCGTTCGATGGTAGTATTTTCATTGCTCGTAACTGATCACGTGGTCTAACTCTCGCCCAACGATTGGTTGCTGATTTGCTAATTCCAAATGATTGTTTGGTTTTGGTTGGGGTGAGTTTAACACACAACAGTCGCAAAACCTAAAAGTGCTCATGTGCTGAAATAGTGAATGAAAAACATCGCTTTTGCAACGGTATTTACAAAATAGTAAAGATATCATTGCAGCTTTTATTAAAGCAATGCTCATGAGCTTTGTTAGTGGTAAAGACATTTTATACTTTATAATGTGTTGGTGACGTGTCTGTTCTTGCCCGTGCGGTGTTATTGGCCTCAAGATAATGTGTACCATCTTTTGGATGCGTGCACATATATTTTTATTTTACCGGCGTTAAGAAGCACGCTGTAAGGTGCTTTTTACACCACTAAAGTTGTTTTTGTTTAAGAAAGAAAAACAACAAAATAACTGCAATGAAGTTAAATTGGTAAAAGTGGTTATCCCGAGTTTTTTTAGATTACTTTCTGTAGTCCAAATAAACAGTGCTTTATGATAATTTTTTTTTTTTTGCCTTTTTGTGATATTTTTAAGTGGTGATGGTGAATAAAATATGTAACACTGTGCATTATCGCTGAAGCTTGGTTCGGGATGTAGTTGTTTACAAACTACCTGCAAACTCCTGACTGACTGCGCTCGATTTCGCATGGTAACCGGCCTTTTAGTCGAAATGCTTTGTCATCTCGATACGCCTGCCCCCATTAACACTGTTCACTAACAAGCTGTCTCCTTTTCTCTTTTCACCCTTTCAATCACGTGACACGGCGTGACGTCACATCAGCTGGTGACGTCGATGGGAGACAAGAACGAGGAGCTCGCTGAGGTGACCACTAGATGTCAGCAGTTGATACGAGAGCGAGAGGAAAACGCCCAGAAATTAGACGGCTCGATAGCGGTAAGATTATATTAACGGAGAGACTTGATTCATCTTTTGGGTTTATAGTTTTCACTGATTTATTCGTGAAAATTAGTGCATTTTCGTCTACGACTTTGACTTTATGTTCATATATACTGATTTGTTGCAGTTATTTTTTTTCGCCAAGTTTTCTGAATTTTTACATTTTTATTTCATATGAAAACATGTTTTTTTTCCAGCATCGACGATATGTTACCGCCGCCATCTTGATTGCTCTTCTCTCCCTCTTTCTCTATCTCATGTTCGGGAGTTAGTGATCGAGGATGGTATAGTGGAAAACATTAAACTTGCATTATTTTCGCAAAATTAAACGTATTTACTACGTGTCTGCATATCCTTATTCTACCCGTTGTTCTAGCGAAATATTCCCGAAAAGCTTACGACGTTGCGGTTAAGCATCTTAGTTAACAAAACGTTGTTCAATCATACACAAACTAATGGCTCGTTCGTCCGCATTTACGAAGTGTAGCAAGTTATCAGCGTGCGAATCCTGTAAATGAATTATCGTAGTTATCCGATTTATGAAATGACTTGTATTTTCTACTTTACAGTCGCACACTGCTTGTTTTCGCGGACACCATTAAAGTATAATTTTTGTCGTTATTTAATTAGCGTGTTTTGAGTTTTTGTCAGTTAAGCAAGTCCACATAAAGTTTTGAGTCAAATATTTCATCTGCCCTCGTAAAAATCTGTTTGCTGCCTAACACTTTCAAAAATGAATCAAAAATTCCTGTTAAGTTTGTTCCGAAAACGTTTTTGCATCCAACTTGTTGTTAAGCTGGTGCGCTAGTCAGACTCACCGTGCCTTATTCATCTCATTTAGCGAAGTGCTACACAGCTTTATATTTAATCAAGCGAAAACTTGCCCAAATTGCATTTTGCGAATGATATTTTTTTGGCTTGTGCCCGACCCGGTTTGTGTTTTGTGTTAAGCGTTCGTATGTGTGATCAATTTGTGCGTTTTTTTGAACAACCTGAAGTAAACACTGTTCAACCTTACAAGGTGGCTCTTTTGTTTGAGTAAAATTTATAAATTGGACAGTTTTCAAATTAGCTTATTTTTATGCCCCATCGCCTTGCAACATAATTCTTAGTGCTGTCAGGTTATCTTGTATTCCTGGTGCGGGGAATTCGTACAGTAAGTGCACATCATGTTGTTGTATGTGTTAAATTTAAACGAATAATTTTTGCATTCCTTGTGATTGCTGAAATTGAAAAAAACACGACGAGAAATTTGCTTCACGTGAGAAGTCTTCACATATGAAAACCCGACTCATGAAATTCCTGATCAGAAATCCTGAAAGAAATCGCCGCTATGTTCACGTTCCTGCATAAAAACACGTTTGTTTTCACTCCGAAAATCAAATATTAAAAATATATTTTAAGGCAACCCAAGCAAACAGAGAAGTGGGCCTGGCAGTTTAACCACAAGAAATCTGGGTCACATGGAAAATAGTTCAGAAACACTGCTATATTATATATATATATATGTTTTTTAATATTTGTTTAAATCACAACAGAATTGCCTAATGTCTGAATTATGACATAAACAAAATCTTAAAATTACGACTTGAAAACAATAGACGAGAGCAGTTGCTAAATTTGCTGTTTATTGCAAGTTTTCAATTGCATTGAAATCGCCTCGTAATGGAGATTCTAAACTGAGATGAATGATTTCAGTGCGAGTACGAGTTAATTCACAAACACAGACACTCCACACACTAATAGCAAGATATAGGAATAATTACAGCAACGCATAGCTATAGCACTATTCTTCAACTTTCATTTTTAATACTTTTGCTTTACAAATAGGTAAACTTATGTAACTTCTTGAAAGGAAATCGTTTCAGTGTTACTCAAACCAACTTCTAAAACATAAAACAAAGTCTTCTGTTTACAAAGAAAAAATCCTCGACACAAAAACACAGGAACCAGAGAACAGAACACATTTGCGTTTAAGGCTTGCATTGCTAATGCACATGTAGTTGCAACGAGCCACAGTCGACATCCAGTCACATAGTACAAGTGGTGTAACAACTACATATACACAATTATGCACTTATATGATACCTCTACACGTTGTTGAAAAACGCCTCGAAAAAATCGATTGCCGAAGTCAATGTTAAACCACACGCGGACAAGGCCAATCAAGGGGCATCCCCGCTTTCTTTTTGATCTACCTCGTCCTGTTTGACTTCACTTTCCTCTTGTGGACTCTCGGAGGCTGCGATCATTTTACTTTGGGCTTCAAGGTCATTTTCAATCTGTCGTTGTTTTGCGGTTTCTTCATGTTCGATCTGCGCCCAAAAATTATTTAAGCCAAAAAAAGTAGCAATGTAAGCGTGGTTTCGCGCTGTTATATAACTATTAAATGAAGGTAATCATACAACAACTTGTGGTAATCAAGTTTATGAGAACTTGTTACCAAAAGCATTGCTTCATCCATTAGGAAATACAACACCCAGCGCGTTAAAATCAACAACTTTTTTATCTCGGCTACACCAAGTACAATCTGGTGACAACTCTCTGTTTCAACAACTAACCTTGCTCTGTTCCATAATTCGGGCTGTATTGATGGCACAGCACACGTCATCACCATCAGCATTGCTTTCAAAAGTGTAACACATCAGTTGATTGGACGACCCGTGCTTAGCGATGAAACCAAGCAATCGTGGGTTATCGGCAAGTGTTTTGGATCTTAGCACTGACGAAGCTGGAAAGGTTTCCCTGTTGAACTGAAGTAATAAATACATTTGGTTAACTGAAAACAAATAAGAGTGTGTAGAGTTATCGGCTTTAGCAGAAAACGATTTTTTTTCCATGGACAAGACATAACATAATCTGGCTAAAGTGAATAAATAATATCATGAAATGCTGCTAAAAGTTACCACATACTACCACAAATGAAATTAAAAAAAAACACAAACACTTGCAAGTAAAATTTACCATTAGTTTAAAAAAATATAATTTTTGAAGCACCTGAGTTCCTGGATCCACCAAGCGAATTGCACAATCGCTAATAGCCAGATGAAGTTCGTTCATGCGGAACATTTTGTGATAGGCTCTTGCTGCCATCACATGACAAATTGTTTCGGCAATAGCACTATCCAGGTGAGAATCAGGGCTAACCTGCAATGTTATGATTCATATAAGATGGTAAATATGATTGGTGACTAGGAGACTTAAGCATGACTTTGTGCAGTTTATTTAAAGCGATGCTTTATGGTAGCCAATATATATGTATATACCAAGCTCTTGTAACTTTCTGTTTACTGACCTGTTTGCAACCTAAGAAGCGCACAACAAACATTGCTTTAAATGCAGCTTCTTCGGTGTCGATCACTGCTGGTTCATCTCCTGTGAAAGGATTGTGTCTTGGCTGATTGCCCTCAACTATAAACATAAATTACATAGCTTTTCTTGAAATCAGAATTTTAACTTATGTTAATGAGACTGATAGAACCAAGAACTTCTAAATTTGGGGCTGACGACAAAATTGTTCATATATAAACTAGAAGTTGAATGGTATCATATTTAAATCCCCCCAAAGGTAATATTTCAAACACTCAAATATATTAATGAAGAAAAAGTGGTGAAACAGTAAACCTGCAGTTTGAGAAGAAGGATCTTTTTCATCAGAGTCTGCTGGTTTTTCCTTCAAAAAACATGTGGAACATCAATATTAGTTTACAGGCAACCTAACAAAAAGCTTAAACGTATCTATTATCACTTAATTATTTATAAATAATGCATCAAATATACGCAGTTCTGTGCAGGTAGTGATGAAAATAAAATACTGACTAAAACCTAGTCAAAGTTAAATTAAACGAATGTTCAGGCACCCAACAAAAAGTTTTTATTAAAAATAGCCTGCTGATTTACACAATAAGAAAACATTGAAGCCTTCACAAATACTAGTGTTAAGCAGTAGCTTATTGCACTTTGCTTGCTACAAATGGTTGTGGTTTAATAAGTAAATGATTTAAACATACAGAGATGCTGTGAAAGCAAACCTGGGGTGGAGTCTCAGACACAGGGGATGGAAGGTCGAAGAGAATTGGTTCATTTTGGTCAGGTTTTAAATCAAAGCTGGACTCGCTCGCTTCATAAGGAGTTGATGTGGAATCTGAACGACTTTCTTTCACTGGTTTTTCTTCTGCCATAAAGGATGTGGCAGCCATTTTCAAACGCTCAAACATAGATGGACGCATGTTTTCATGCCTGGCTTCGAAAGAGCCTCCTTGTACTTGCTGGTATTGGTCACCTGATTGTGCACGTTCTCTTGGAGCGGTTGCTTGACCTGTGATTGAATCCCACAAAAGACTTCTTAACTTTTTGCAATGGTCAATGTCCAATCAGTCACATGATAAAAATGAAATTTATCAGTATCTTTATACAAGTCATTTTAATGTGTTTCTGCTGTATTGCTGTTAATGTATGGATTACACCCAACAAAACTTACCTGAATTAACTGTTACATATTACATGAATATTTCATATACTTGCATCCAATCAATTATATTTGCAAACTGGAACGCACATACCTGGTACTAATTCCAAACTGCTCTGGGAGGCAGAAAGATTTACATCAGGGGGACCTTGAGCTTTCAGAGCCTTCATTGCAGCTTGCCGGGGATTATCATGAAGATATAAACCAGCTGCAATGTTTCGAATGGTGGCACCCCACTCCTCACATTTGTGCCTGCTCTCAGCTTGCAATGTAACTGTGTGTCTGCCATCAGATGAAACAATCTGTTCAACATAAATACACCATACATTACATTACTGAAAGCTCTTCTGGTAATATCTATAAATATTGACATAATAATATCTATAAATGTGTAAGACCACATCCTAATGAAGGCTGCTGCATAGTAACCGATACATCAATATTTATAAACAAGGGCGTATCTAGCATTTTGCATAGGGGGGGTCCAAAATTTTTTTCTGGCTTTTCAATTGTGTACCGCTATGGAACACTCGACATGAGTTTTTGCAGTAGTGCTTGCGCCGTAGTTTTATTACTACTACTTTCAAAGAAAGGCTTGGATTTATTTGTAACCAAAAGGGATCAAACGTGGGCTTTATCAAGAAACGTTATCAAGAAAACATACAAATAAAAACTATTTTCCAAGCAGTAGCCTAATAATCCTCTTCGCACCTAAGCGAGCGCTAACAGTTGTTTTCAAGGATGCGGTTTTTAGATCAAAGTTAATGAACATTTCTGGTTTTTACACGGATTTTTACCAAAAAAATACAGTGGCGTTTGTTTAGCTATAAAAGCAGACCAAAATATTTCACAAAAGGTGGGGTCCGGACCCCTACGTCCATGTTTATAAATATTATTACCAGAGATTTTTCGCATTGATACCATACATCAGTCTAACATCACTTATGTTCAATATGTCAAGAAAAATACACCTGAAAGACATGTTTTCTATCATCTATATCAGCAAAGTGTATAACACAACCATCCAAATCCATGAAAAGTTGGCCAGCTAGCTCCATTTTTGATTGCATCATTAGGTTTCCACCTTGAGTGAAGAAGTAATTTCTGTGCCACTGGGACAGGATCGTACCACGACTAAACAAATATGGAAAAAAATTATTATGTACAGCTTTACACTAGTTGATCAATCCAAAACAATAGTTTTATTTGTAGCTTTAAAGAGGTTTAATTCACAGACCAGAGCTTCCAATAATTCTGACCTTTTCTGAAAAGTCACCGCATGCACATAATGAATTTAAGCCGTAAATTTAATTATACCTCCTGTAAAACAAGTAACCACTGGTTTGTGTTCGGGCGCGGTCGACAGGTAAGTCTGGAAAGTTCATTGACACTGGAGGATCAGGAATATAAGCGCGTGTACTTGCAGCATCGAGGCGATCCATCTTTTCTACATACAGCTCCCGACTTTCATCTGTTTCCTTTTCAAGCCTTCAAAAGTGTAGTAAAATAGGTGACATACAAAGTTAGTTTAGCAAACAGCTTATACTATATAGAAATGTGTATGTTTATAGCATAATAGATCTACCACTGGCAACTAACTTATACTACACTTACTGTGTTAAGTCTGATGAGAGTTTTCCTAAAACCTGTTCCAGTTCAACTTTGCTAACTTCAGATCCCATGCGGAAAAAAGCAATCTGTAAAAAAAATTTGTATTTAATGCCTTTTTTACACGACTTTGTGGACAGTGTAACAGTGATGAAAGCAAGGTAACCAAATTAAAAGTTATTGTTGAATTTAATATATCTCTATTGACTACCCCGAATTTTGTGGTGTGAGAATAGTTTGGATTGTGTAAACATTGCAGTCATCCATTTTTATTTTGTTCAGACGTCATTAAAAGTTAATTTTCTTGCCACAATGCATAAAGTGACAAAAAAATTGTAATACACTAGTTGTGATTGAAAAAAATATATTTACAAACCTGTGATTGCAAGTAGCAGATAACCGGACGCAGCAGACCAATTTTTTTCTTGTTTTGAAGTGAGTTGAGACATGAACAATACAACATCGATGTCTAAAATAAAGCGTCATTTTACAAACGCCAAGCAAACTGTTTGAAAAAGTTTTGGTGAAAATTTTACCAACTCTTTTAAATTTTCCAAATCCATACAAAAAGAACTCATTTATGTAGAGTATTATAAATAAGTAAAAACAAGTTTTAATTAAATTTTGTATTTATATACATATATAAATGTGTGTCCGAAATATACTAACATTGTGAAAGGACTTTCTGGATGCATACAATTGATCTGTTGCTTCTTGTGCATTCTAAAGCAGAACAGTTGATTTACACAATGCTCAAATTACATACAGAATAATAACAAATCACAGTCGGGGAACGTATTAGTCAAACCTTTTCACTATGTTTCCGTTTAGAAATCTTCGCAAGTTTGGCCACAGCTTCCTCATGCAATTTATCACTTGTTGCAAAACTTGATTTAAGTCGAAGATATTCATTTAAATCTTTGTTTAAAAATCTGCACAGATAAGGGATTTGTTAAACCTTCAAAAATGCTGCTAAGTTTATATTAATACTCACTGGGATGTGTGATAGTCCATGTTTTCTGACAATTGAGTTTGCAAAACTGCATTGTAACTTGATATCTGAAAACAATTTTCCAACATAACATTTTTTGATAATTTTTTACTACGTTTTATATATGGCAAATAGGCAACTTGTCAAAATTACAAACAATTGCTGTCTGTAATATTTTATAAAACAACTTGTGCTAAATACTTAATAACTTATGTACATTTTACAATGAGATTTTACCATTTAGAAATTTTCTGAACCATTTAGTACACAAATGATTAAACTTATCATACTTCATCAATGTTGGTGACTAGTTGTGTTAGTGTGGAACCAATGACTTCATCCTGATTTCCCACAACAAATTTCTGATAATACACAAATACAAAGTTCTTTTTAAATTATTTTAACCAATAGATAAATCAGTGTTACGCAAAGTGGAGCCAATAATATGAATTGTGTATAAGCTGCAACAGACAGTTGAGGCCTTTTTAGGTCGAAACAGTGGCCATCTGTCTGCAGCTTATACACAGTGTTACAGTTAGCTTACCACTCCTTGGAAATCGCGAAGCTTGTCAGCAAGATCTTGTGTGGCATTCGTAAGTTCACCCTATACAATATTTCAGGTTAGCAAATACGTACATATGTACAAAAAATACACAGGTATAGGACATGCCCAAATGAAGGGAAAACTAGTTTGTCAGCACCATGTTTCCTTAGTTAGTTTATTTATACTCAAATCAAACCATAATATTATAGAGATGTTGAAACTTGCCTGAGCTAAAGTGACTCTTTTGCAAGCAGCGTGCAACTCCTGGGCATATTGGAGCAAAATTTCAGAATCTTTTTCGTACACTCCGATTAGCGCTCTTGTCTGACGTTAAAATACAAACATGTCAGGATGCACAAATCATTTCAAAAATATGTGTGAACAACCTGTGGACTATCCTCCAGGCAGTCTTCAAGTTGCAAAAGATCTGCGGCCATCTTACAACGTATCCTAACTAAAGACACTGGAGATTACTCGTTGCTTCTAAACGCTTCAAGCATTTACTGTACGTGTTAAAATTAGTTTCCTGTCTCTTTACTTTTTACTCTTCTCCATTCCGTCGGTCTGTTTTGGTCTAATTTCGAGTAATCTGGTCACGTGAATCTAACGTAAGAAAATACGCCGGGATTTTTTTTCAGCAAAAAAAGAAAGAGGTAAAACATTAATTTTAAACTTTTGTTGATTGGCAAGGTCTGCAAAAAAAGTTAGAAAAAGAAACTTTGCGCACAATATTTACTATTCACATATTTCTGCTGTTTGTTGTTTGTTTTTGGGTTCACAAAACTAAAGTATATATAGCCTCTTCGATTCTTATTAGCGATAACAATTTTGTTAACAATAAAAAATCCCACTGGTGGGAAAAATGTCAATTTTTGTTGAATGTGATCTTAAGGCCCGTTTACACTACAGACGATTCCTTGTTTGTTTTATTGTGCGCGTGTGCTGAGTTGTGCTGGGATGGGATGTGCCGGTCTGTGCTAGGATCTGCTCGCTTTTGCTCGACGAGCATAAATTCGGGCACAGTTGGGCACATTTCGGCACACGTTGATGCGAAAGTGCAAGGCGAGTCTCTAGTTGTGTAGTAGTTTAGTTCCAAAAAAAATTCTGAATATTGTTTTGGGGAAATATCAACACGAGCGAAGAGAAAAAATAAGTTGGGTCTATAATACAAACCATTACCTAAAAGCAGCTCCCTCAAATAGTCCCTGAACAAAAACGTTTCATATGTTCCGTACCTTTGTTTATTTTTCTTTCCTTTACTACTGTT
Organism: Ascidia mentula; assembly: GCF_947561715.1. Taxonomy (NCBI): domain Eukaryota; kingdom Metazoa; phylum Chordata; class Ascidiacea; order Phlebobranchia; family Ascidiidae; genus Ascidia; species Ascidia mentula. Next base: position 13,612,538 of record NC_138568.1, on the reverse strand, counting down.
GGGTTTGTGCGTTTTTCAAACCCGAATTTTTTTCACCTAATTACAGGGGCAGGGCCAATAAACTTATTCGCAGCATGTGCAGTTGTTGCTTATAATAAAGGGGCCGGATGATTTTGTTAAAAGGTTTGGTAGTCTTGCATTTACGCGTACACAACATCAAGTAAAGACAAGCAAGTCTCAGACTGGCACCAAGCTGGCTGCAGGTCCCGCCACCGACGGTCTGTTCTTGGACCCAAGTTCGAACTGAGACCAAAACCGAGATCAGGATTAATCTGTGAGACCAAAAGTTCTAATCTATGAGACCAAAAGGCATGATCTGTTTATTTATGGAAAGAGTCGCAAATATATTCGACGACATCAAAGACGATCGAGACAGTAACAAAAACATAATTGATGGGATTACGCGACGAATGAGACTATAAAGAAGAAGTAGCGCATGTTAAAATACGTAAAACGCAAGCGAGAAATAACTAGCGAATGCGTGAGAAAGACGGGGTGTAAATGTAAAAGAGATGAAAGCTGTAACGAAAGACCAAGTTTAAACAAAATATTAATAGGTACTGAATTATGACATGCTGAATTGCCAACAATAGCTCCCAATAAAATTTAAATTGACCTAAAAGCGTTGGTGTGTGCAAATGTATTTATAGATGTTTCAAAGTGCCTTGATCCTAAAAAGTTGGAGTACCCCTGCTCGAAAAGACTAACCCCACTGCAGTTTCTTTTCAAATTATGCGTTTGTGATATTCATGTAACCGCCGGATGTCGCCCTCGACATTTACATGGTACGGCAGCAATATAGGCCAAGGTCGACCGCCCGTCCCTAATACCAAGAACAAAACCCGAAAAGGATTCCTCTGGCCAGGATATTTAAGGTTAAAATCCCATTACTGAAAAAAATGCTTTAAAAAAATATACCAAAGGCTCTCGACTTCCGTATTGCAATGTATTGACTCTCAAAATTTATTGCTGTAGTGATCAGCCTGAAAAAAGTAATTAATTTATAAACGCAACTTGTTGATTTCATGGCGCTCACAATTCATTATGCTTTTGTTTGTTTCTTTTTGATGATGATGATTTGCTAAAACCTTTCAACAAAAAGAGCAAGTGGAATAAACCTAATTGCGACTTGTCCGCAGGAAGCCAACAAGTTGCCTTTATAAACTATTTACATTTTTCGGACTGATCACTTCAGCACGATTGTGCTTTTATTATTAAACTTGACACATTAAAATAATAGGAGAAATCACAAATCGTTGAAAAACATTTTGACGTAAAATGACCATATTAATCCCTGTTGAAAGCCGCATTCGTATGTTTCCATCTTGCATTTAATACCATCATAAACAAATTAAGGCAAATACACATAATTTCTTGAGGTTGACTTCATGTAGAGTTCAGAAAATATCGGTTTTAGTTATAGTGTAAAGTAGCTGAAGGTATAGAGGCCCAGCTGGTAATAGGTCCCACTAGTTATATATCTACATGCTTAAGGAAGCAGTGGTTTCTTTTTATCCCGTTGCATATTGTATGCATACTCTTGTGTTACTGTAAACACAAATATCAAACCCGAACCCATGTTAATTTATACCAGAAGATCACTTAAATTTAGATAATTTTCAGTTACCAAAATTGAAAGTTTTTGTTGATGAAATGAGAAGTTCATCACGATATATCAACACAAAGGAACTTGTTTAAAGTATATTAGGAATTACCATAAGATATAACTTAGTTTCGATCGCGTATGTCGAAGCACGATGACAAAAACGACTTGACGATATAGTTTCTTTTTCTCTCATCGTTAATGTTTGTTTAACAAGGGTCTGTATATTGATAAATATCCAATGTGTACCAACATTAACGGCCAACGATACTAATATTATTCCAACGGGCGTTTTCGAAATTCAAGGGTTGGCTTAGGCTTATCAAGATAACAAAACTCATGGGAAAAACAAACTTATCTCAGTGTGCGTGGGCGGGGGAAGGGAGGGAGGGAGGGGTGTTCAAATAAATGAGTCATCCGAAACACACAACATTTTCCTATCCGTATTGGTAAAATGTTACAAAGGAAACAAGCTTACGAGTCGATTTAAATTTATTAAGTAAAATAGCTTTCAAATTATACTTCATTCTCTTTAAATTTTGTATTTGTTTTGTTTGACAATTACTAAAGCTGTATTACGGTTTCACTACACTTGTTTTCCTTTGTTTGTGATCCATCTGATGCAAACAGGCGCCACAGAAGCGCCGATAAATTATCGGCATGAACTGTAACGCCAATCAGCAATGTTTATTGCAAAAACCTGGAGCCTCTGAAAAATCCAAGCTATTCGAAAAGGAATGCTTGACTTTTACATAAAGACATTATTCAAAAAGGTTTGGCTAGGTTCGAATAGAATCAAATCATGTGTATGGGTTGCGACAGGTTGTATGTGACGAAAGGTGGCCAACCGGCCGTGCTTTTAGATATTAAAAAGAATTAATTTATACAAGTTATATAGAAGTCCAGGTCACCAAATATAGTCTGTCGTCAATGTAAACGTACTTTTCTGAGAAGATGATTAATCTTTAATCAATATCGCGTTTATGTCCACAACTTGTCATTTATTTATCAAGGAAGTGTGTTTGACCAACTCCAACGTGTGTCAACTTTAACGACAGTTTGGTCACTGGTATTCCTGAGGATGTTTCCGAATTGTTTGTCGATTCTCTCCATCACTGTCTATGAAAAATTCAAAGAAACTATAGCTATGTATGTGTATGCATTTTATTTCACGAAAATGGCATTCTTGATTTTGGTGTGTTTTAAGCGTTTTTGTTGATAAGACAAGGCTCAAAGTAACATGGAAATTATTTAAAATCATTGAGTTGCTAAAAGTGTGTGTCAAAATATTGTTTATCGCTTTCTCAGCATCGCTCAACGATTAAGGCATTTACTGTTCTGTGCATTTATTCAAATAATGTAAGCAGTTGTCTGTTCAAGGCTTCAAGAACATGCGACACAATTTCTGATGAATTGCAATTTTATTTTTGTCCAAAAATTAAAGCACACAATTTGTCCTCCTTAACACAAATGGAACAAATTATCCAATTGCGTTGATGGGGTTTCCACTGACGATTCCCTCCTTAAAATGTTCTATGAAATACATGATTTAAGCAGTAGTGATTCATGTTGATAAATTTTACGCAAACAATCGTTCAATCGTTCAGTTTTAAAACCAAGGCATAATGATGATAACGCACTCGGGGTAGACAACTTACGTGGTGACATCGGTGTCGATGCGATAAACCAAATTTGCCCAGGGGCCCCCTCTTCCAGAATCACCGCATTCTGAACTTGCTCCATATTTCTTGTACGTCTTTATTGCATCACGTGACCCAGCACACCAACCACCGTTTTGTAACGCAATGATGTTGTATCCCCTCGCGTGAGCGGCTTGCACACATTTGGCGACGGCCTCTTTACGAGATGAGTATGACCCGTCGAGGAATTGATCTATACCCTCGAGGGTTGGGATAGCTCGATCTGCAGTATCTCTCCAACATCCAAGGTGGGCGAGTGACACTACAAAATGCAACACTTTCACAATAAACAGTTGAACTTTTGTAGTAACGCATTTTCTTGCATTGCAACTTTGGCCTAACATTTTACCTAAATAATGGTTATTGCGCGGACAATTTGTATCGAGTAAAATCATGTCTTACCTCTCGAAATGCTTGAAATTTCGTAAACTTCATTGGCCCAAGGTCCACCCTGGCCGTCGGCTTTGCAAGCAGTGCTTTCTCCATATTTCCTGTAGGTGTTTCTTGCATTGGAAGAACTTGCACACCAACCCCCGTTCTGCACGCGTATATGTATGTATTCACTTTTCCAAAATAGTTTGGGTTTTTATCATTGTTTTCTATATATATGTTTGTAAAGTCATTGGAACTATAGTGTTCAGAATAATTTTTACTTTAAAAAATTGTACCTGGATAGCAAATACGTCATCGCCGTTGTTGTGTGCCACTTTTGCACATTTAGCGATGGCATTTACTCGATCAGTGTAGTCACTTCCGTCAAGTATTGGGTCTCCTTCTCTCGGTGGAATTGCTCTGGTTGCTGTATCTTTCCAACATCCCAGCCTGTTAAGCTTGACTAAAAAAATGTATTAACTGGTGAGTATTTTTGTGAGTTTATACACAACTTTGTCGGGTTTGTAGCAATTCGTACCTGGATAGTATGTATCTGCGTTGGCAGATGCAAACAACATAACGGTCAAAACAAGAAACTTCATGATGTCTTCTTTCCAAAAAGATTTTCAATGTACACGTTAATTCCAAGGATTCCTTTTCAACTTACCTTCAGGCCGGGTTCTACTCAAATGCGATGAAGGCAAGCCAACTCTGAGGTCTTTGTACCCGACTAGTGTTTGAACAATGGCAGTGTATCTTGATTTACTAGATATTCGGAGCAGGGCATGCCTTCGCATGACATAACTACTTTCTGTTTGAGTTCAACGGATGTTTTATCGTCAAGTGATAATTCTTATCAGCGAGACGATTGGAATGATCGGCAGACGATTCAAAATGGGAAAACCTAACATTAGAATATTAACTGTAACCTATTATTGAAAAATGTGCTGCACTTTTGAAACAATGTATTTAGTGAGCTAAGTTGTTTCACAATCATTCTTCCAATTTGAAGAAAATCCTGCCTGCAATTCGTTTTCCTGTCAAACACGCATGGTTTAGTTGAGACATGGATAAACTGCGGTCCATCACGACATGTTGATTGTGGACTGTTATTATTTCATCCCCAATACAAGGAAATAGTCCCAGTATATCCTGGTTTGGTCAAAGATACAAAAGGTTATCGTATAATATGGTAAGAAAAATATTATCAAATTGACTTGCAAAACACTATATTAAACATAATAAATGTTAACAAGCGGGAAGCCCTGATTTTGAATTAACTTTTCTGAAGGTTACATTGTAATGATTTTCCAACGGTGTAAGTGGGTCAATAAAGAATATATTACCACAATTTACCTAAAAACTAAAAATACCTGTTGTATTGAGTGAGTCGCTTATCAACCAAAATGGGGGGTGCTTACAACTAATTTGATGCACATGACTACCATTAAACAATAATAAAACAACAGAAAAAAAATAAACATTTCATTGATAAAAAAAAGTTACAAAACTATCATACTCTTCCGGGGCAGTCCAAGAATGTGAACGTGATGAGCCGCAATCATCAGTTCCCGGCAAAATCTTCTGCGACGAAAACCGGAAAGCTCGTGACGTAACAGAAAACGTTATTGGTTAACCACAAAATTTGACATACTTATGAATGCAAAGCAGAAGGTGTAGTGAAATAAAACAATTGGAAAGATTAATGCAATTTACATCCTAAGCATCCATTCAGAGAACCCAAATATTAACATCAAAACCGAATATTGACAGCAAATACTACATTTCATATGCTTTACTTGAATGTAAACAAAGGAGCTTTTTGAATCGTGCATTGCCGTTACAATTTATACACGAAATTAAATTGCAGGGAAAAAATACTAGCAAATTTAGCGCCACATAGGAAATATGTCGCTACAGCGAAAATACAAACCGTTATTGGGAACGGCGAGTGTAGTTTACGACAAATATGAATATTTATGATGTCATAATATGTGTTACGCTTCGTCCTTTTGACTGAAGATGCGGATTCAGCTTAATCCGAATCTTTTCTGTTTTGACACATGCCTTATCCGAACTTTTTGTCAGACGCAGGTTTTCCGACTTAAACTCCCTACCCCAAGGTATTTCCAACTTTTACATATTGAAATTCTCCAACTTTTACATATTGAAATTATTTTCCGCCAAAGATTACTGAGGCGAAATAATAATCTTACAACGCTAAACACGAGCCGCACGTTGCTTATGCCATATAAACACCTTGTGTTGTAATGTGTTATGATAAGCTGAAACAAGCCATAACCGACAGTGCATCAACTTAATTGGGCATGAATAGGAAATGGGCGCCAAAAATATTTACGGTATATTGAGAAGGGGACTGACGTTATTTTGTGCCTATCCGCTGGGGCCGGTCACCAAATTCCGGAAAACATACGACACGTTGTTTGGGGGACAGCTCATATGATTTGCTAAACAGCTGTTTCTAACCACACAAATATACAAACCAAACGTTTCATTTACAACGAGTTTTATGCAATTTCACAACCTACGATTTTAAATCATTTGATTAGGGCAATTAAAATTTGCCAAACTGGAAATGTACAGCATGGCAAGCACCAAGTTTTGGATGTCTCGCCTGTTTTGACGTGCGCTAATCTAGTTGCATTATCTTTGCGTTATCCGCAATTGAATCAGCCGCAGGACAATGCCTTGATATATCTCATGGCGCAAGTTCGGTATTATGGCGAGATTCACACATTTGCGTTGATATTAGCCTACAAAAAACATAAAATTACGTAATTTCAAGAGTAAACGCGGTACAAAGCAAATGATTAAAGGTGGTGGAAAATATGACGCATTTCACCAATTTTGTAAAATTGTGTATTTGTGGTTTCAACGTCTCTTATATAACATCAAATGTCTAAAAATCCAATGTTTCCCAGCATGTTTAATTGGAAGTCTCTTATAATGTTTTTATTTACATTGCAACCGAGTCACTAAAACCCAGCTGAGTTAGGGATTTGGGGATGCATCAAACAGTTCTTATCATAAAGCTTATCGTCAACGGAACGTCGCCACGTTAGAAGGTCGTTAGTTCATCCTGTGCCAACTGCTTTTACGTACGAGCGTGCAATTGCGTGCCGACGCAAACTCCCGTTACGGGTCAAAGATCAAGTTGATACGACGCTACAGGGTCCGACGTGCCCTGCGGCAAGGCGACGTAAATACGTCCATCTAGGAGAAAATTCCGACGGGAACGGTTTTGTTTTTGCGTGCTTTTAACTATATCGGGCTCACTGTTTGTTGTTTTGACTGAAAAGTGTCCCTTACACTCTGCGGCAATCATCGAACATTGCTGCAAAGCACTTTTTTGCAATTTTATATCGCTTTTCTGACACATTGTTCTGACCATGAAACGTAAGTACACGAACTCTCATTCAACATTTGATATTTTCTTCCTGCAACCAACGTTTTTCCAGCACTACTTGTTGTGCGTGACATAGGTGAAAACTTCACATTTAAAATTACATTATAAAATGATTTCGCAGTTTATACTATCATGCTGTTTAGCGAAACACGTGTTCTTTAAAATGAAACTGCGTTTTGACACGTTGTAATTTTCAACTCTTGCCCAATGCCTATTTTGTAAAACAACACATTTTTTAGCATACAAATGTAGTATTGTTGTTGTAGTGTCGCTTTATGGTTCGGGTTTATGAAATGTTATGAAATATTTTATTAAAGAGACACAAGAAGGCGCAAGCGTGATGAAATCCTACTTGTTGCGTGACTACGTAGCGAAAAGTTACCTGTTTGGGGTAATCACTCTGCACCATGTCAATAAGCTTATTCAATAAAACGGGTCACTACGAATAGTAATGATGAATTTCTATACTTAGCCTCTTTTTTCGGATCACTTACAAGGAGGAAATGTGAAAGGAACAAAAATAGAAGAAAACATTTTTTTTTATTATTTAATCAAATCATGATGTGGAGTAGCTCAAGCAATGACCATAGGGCATTTCCACATACATATCAGAAATCTTTGTGCTATTCTTTGTGTGGCCAACCCCGCATAGCATCAACCGCAGGAAAGATGGTATCAAGATTTTATTTGTGACTCGCAGGTATATATAGTGAGATCGCGTACCCCTAACTGACAAAGCCGACTGTCGTTGTCTGGGCTAAGATCGGTGACGTCAAAAGTTGGTTATAAACTTTCATATATTTTAAGAATAAGAAATACTTGACATAAAGTTTATATTTTTATTACATTTGTTGTTGTAACTTTATTGGTTCTGCAGGATTGCTGCAGTAATTTTGCTCGAGGTTTCGCGTAATGTTGTTTCGTATTGAAATCGTTTCTTATTATTTGCAGTTCTGGAAATAACTTCACAATTAAACGTAAGACATGGCTCTTTCAATTACACACAGTATATTGATGACGGCAATATTTTTGTGCTGCTATAATGTCATTCCTTTATCCGCCGGTTCGTGTTTTCGCGAGTTCAGGCAGTATTGGAAAGGAATGGGAAAAATTACTGTCGGAAGAAGTGCAAAGAATTTACAAAAGGTGTTGAAAGTGCCGGGACATCCACATGCGGTAAGAATCACATTTATTCTCCTAATTTAACAAGTCATTTGTTCTCGAAACAATATAACGTGAGATTGCTTTCAGGTTAAACTTCATGGTATAATGTTGTGATACAATGCTTTATGTGCAGATTTTTTTCATTTCCGATTCTACGTTCCAAACAGGGTCAATGTACGAATTGCAACAAATAAATGACATTTTCACGTAAGTACCCAACAAGCAGAATTGTTTGTATCTATTTACTTGTATATAAACGCGACTATACAGGTTTATTTGCATAGCAAACGCATTTTTTTCTCAGGTTGTTGCGAACCATTTTGAAAAATGTTGTTTCACATAATGCGGACAAGCGCGTAAGAGAAGCGAGTGATGAATTACGATTTTCTTTGGACAAAATTATTCGCCCTTCCTGTGTAAGTTGAAAAAGTTAGAAAAATCTTTGTGGTGATGATTAAAAACAATTCGACTTAAAAGCTGATGCCAAAACGTCGATCAAATTGTTTCTATAACTGCAGTCGAGCATTTTTATAGCTGTTTTACAACTATGACAGGTGATGAAAAGGAACTTCAGGTCTATACGACGATTCAAGCACAAGTGCATTGCAAACGTGACAGAAACAGCCCTGCGTATTTACTATCATTTGAAAAGCCCAGGAAAACGCCCCAGTTATTTGCCCACCGCTGAGCAGCTATGTCAAGGCAGTCTACTGAGCTGTAATTGTTATATGTATAGGGGGTGGTAACTGAGGAAAAATCAAATATTTTCTTTTACCAAAGTTTGACACTTTCCTGTAAAACATGTTATACATTTATATTAATTTATATTGCATTGTGTGTGCTTTTATAGCAGAAGTTATATTTTGATATTTACGTAACTTATAAAAAATGTAATTTGAATGTTTTTTGTTATTTGTTGTCTTGTGGTTGTTGTAATATTTATACTGAGTTACTTCTGCATTTTGTCTTCAATCTTGTGCCTTTTAAATAAAAACAATCAAACAACAAAAAAGCTCATCGTGTTGACCAACTTCAAGTTACCGTATTTTACGGACCATGGCGCACCCGATTATAAGGCGCACGATCAATTTATGAGGAAAAAAAAGGATTTAAGTTGCGCCTTATGGTCCGTAAAATACGGTACTTGGTAATGGTAATCGTGACATTGCTGACATTATCATGAGAGTTCCACTTTACTTCATCCGAGAACTCATTATTAAATTTTGGCAAAACCACGCTACTGTTTTATGAACGAAAATCTGTAGTTAAGTCAACCCTACTATGACGCTGCACAGTTTTTTTAGTACTTATAAGCACATACCCTTTGGAGGTAAATTGACGCACCTTAGGGCTAAAAAAAATTTGCCAACTTATGTCGTGTAGTTTTTGAAGGTTTATATTTTGGAAAAACCATCAGTTATTTTTACAGTATTTCTTTAATTCGCCACTGTGGTTTTATGTTTGATACAAATTCGTTCGGGTTTGTTTTTCAAAATCCCTCATTGCTTTCACAACTATTTTGCAAAATTAGTTTGTTAAAACATGGCTGCAATTTTGTCTTTAAATGCTTGCAGGGGGTAAACTGGAGAAAAATGTTGGGAACCTATTTATCTGGGACTTTGACCAACCCGGAAGAATTGTTCGATCCAATCGAATCCGATTTAACCGAGGGGGGAAAATGGCGATTTGTCAATTGAGTGATTACGGTGTTACTTATGGAGCACAATGCATTTGAGAAACCTCACTAACTAGTTGTTAAGATTCAAAATGTAACTGAAACGCATTTGAATGAACGATTGAAGCAAAAAATACACCCGAATCCTGGTTATGACATGTAAAACTTGCTTTTATTCTCAATGACCGAAAATCCGTATTAAACAATCGTGAATGTCTAAATTAAGAAAAAAAGCAAATTGTCCGAAACAGGCAAATTTTCAATTTCCAAGTTCCGAAAGTCGAGTGGGTGGTATTTTAACCAAGAATATACGTTCATTTCTCAGCAACCACTTTTTTAAAAATACATTTAATTTTTCCAGTAAATTACTTAAGCATTTTGCTTCTCGATTAATTTGAGAAAACTTTAATGAAGAAAAAATTAAACGGCTTTTGATGTCCTATGAGCGTAATTTAAACATCCGGTAGCAACTTTTTGGATTTGCTGTAAAAAACTTAAAATTTATCAGAAAGGCGACTGTCACTCAGTCAAAAAGACCGAGCAAGTTCTAAAACAAAATGAGCGATATTTTAACTTTATCTGTGCAGCTATTAATAGCATGTTAGATTGGTCCCTTTTTTGCAGAATTAAGGTTGTTGTTGACAGGCCTGTGACTGACTGTGACGCATTTCACGTGCATTAATGGTCAATGTGGCGTTTCTGACCATCTTGTAATGTAACCGACAACTTTTACTTGACCACATATTACAGCCAACCTTGGTGGACAGAGGCAAATTACACTTTTTAATTGAACATGATATAGGCTACAATATATTTATCTGCAGAATTGTGCCCCACACACAGTGGTTGATTTTCCAAAGTCTAAAATAACCCCATAGAATACCATGATTTAAATTATATTTTGTGCATGCAAGCTTGACCAAAAAGATGCAGAGCACAACAACATCAAATGATGCCTGCTTAAGCATTGTGCACAGTCTAATGTGCCACAGGTAACAAGTGTTTATTTTGGCATTAAATGAATATTTATTAATGATCTGGTTCTCATTTAAGAATTTCTAATTCCTAATAAACCCTAAACAAAAGTAGTAACATGTAGTAATTTATTCCCTAAACTTGAACCACAGAGCTGTTTTCTTTAACTTTTCTACGATGTTAACATGTGTTTTGAATTATTTTTCAACATAAAACTGTAAACTTTTTAAAACTGTACCATGAATAAAATTTTAGTCAAGTTGGTTGATTTTTGTGGTGCAGGCAAGGAGGTGAGAGTGAAACATTCGCAAAGCGTGCCATTGAAAGCTTGGTGAAGAAACTTAAGGAAAAGAAAGATGAGCTTGAGAGTTTGATAACTGCCATTACCACAAGTGGAGCACATCCTTCTAAATGTGTCACTATTCAACGTACACTCGATGGAAGGTTACAGGTGTGCAAATTCAAACTGTCTATTAGCTACTTGTTGCTGCTATAAATTTTGTGTTGATTGTATAACTTTGCATTTTGCAGTAATGTAAGTTCTGTTTGCTTTACTAATGGACCACATACCCAACTGTTTTTGTGTTTGTATGATTTATTTGGTTGCATAACACTAAAATGATTCATATGTAATTAATTATATATTTTATCTTTTCTGGTGTACAATTATATGTAAAAAATGTGTGATATGTTTTATAGGTGGCTGGTAGAAAAGGATTTCCTCATGTTATTTATGCTCGATTGTGGCGGTGGCCTGATTTGCATAAAAATGAACTGAAGCATTTAAAAATTTGCAAATTTGCCTTTGATTTGAAGTGTGACTCAGTATGTGTTAATCCCTACCACTACGACAGAGTTGTTTCACCTGGAATTGATCTATCGGGTTTAACATTGCAACAAACAGGTATTTGATCTCGATAAGTTACATTGGCTTTACAACCTTTTTGAAGTGGTTATATTTAACTTTTAAAATCGTTTGATTTAAAGGTCCACCTGCACCTTTAGTGAACAGTGAATTCCAGGGGGAAGCACAGAACAGTTGGATGGGGCCAGGAAAGCAAGAAGGAATTGCCCAAACATCTGCACAAACTGTTCAACATCCAGCTGTTGATGGGACAAAACCAGGTTCATTTTATTGATATGTTCTAACTCTGGGTTGTTCATATTTGTTAATTAATTGTTAACTTAAATTTTACAGTTATAAATAGTTTTGATTTTGATTTTCCATGAACAAAAATTATGTAAAATTTTTTCTTTTTTTTGAGTTTATTGGTAATATAACACAACCATGCAACGATGCAAGTCATAGCTGGGCAACAATTACAGTGTACACACTTTTTTGTTAAGTTTAAACACATGTATATAGAGAACAACCATACCAGTATTGCTACTCAAAACAAAATCAGAAAATTTCCCAGAAAATCTGTGACCCCCTACAAATATTCCTAAATTTTTCTATGGTGTTGTCACCAGCCACCTTTTTCTCTAGATCTGCCACTGAAACAAAATAATAAATTGTTTGACTATGTATATACCTTTAATTTTTTTATTTGATTGTTGCATTGTGGCAGCAGTTACATAAAAGGTGGGAATTAACATTGATTAATTTTTGGCCACCTTGATTAAGTCATTTCTATAATGTTCATGTTGTATTTGAACAAAAAGGTTTGCTAATCTCATTTTTGTTGTTTTCAGGGGCATCAAATGGCTTGACTGAGGTGGGTGGTCCTAATTCAATGCATTTCAGTCAAGGAGCGTCATTTCATCCACCAAGCAGTAGTGCTAATGTGAATTCTAACCATTCTATAGGAAGTGCATCACAACAATTAATTCAGTACAGTCAACGAAGTATGTATAAAAGCATTTTTAAGTACATTAAAAAAATAACTGTTAAGGTTTCCATTTTGTTCATGGTTACAATTTAACATGTAATAAAAATTTATACTAGTATATATATAGTTCTGTTTGTTGGGTGTCCAACTGGATATAGTTTAATAGAACTTTTTCTGACCAGCCAGCGATGTACAGTCTTTATAGATGGTCGAAAACTTTTTTTAAGATGATCAAATTAAAATTTATACTTGTTTAAGGTCAGCAAATGTCATGGCAGTCTGGTAGTACTGCCCAGTATACACCTGATATGAACACGTCTGTAAACCCACCATACTACCCACCATCCTCTGATGTTTCCTACCTACCAGTCTCCACTCATCCAGGTAGATATACTATGGAAAATGTCTTTTTTTTTTGCTTGAATTAGGTTGATAACTCTTTTTTGTAATAGTAAGCAACATATTGGTTGAAACTGGGCATTATTTTTTTGTTGGGAAAATAAGGACACTACCTACAAAACAATTTTACCGAAATTGCCATCCCAAATTATACCTTTAAAGACATGCACTTGTTGAAATGATGTATTTTCTGGTAAAATATCATTGTACAATCAAGTTACCAAAGATATTTTATATGTTTTTGGACAGTTTTTGAGCTTGAGATTATTTTTTATTTTTGTCAATCTATCTAGGGCCTGAATTTTGGTGTTCAATCACGGCTTATGAGATGGATGTTCAGGTGGGGGAAACATTTAAGGTACCTTCATCTTGTCCAGCAGTTACTGTGGATGGATATGTTGATCCATCAGGTATTGTTGCTTTTTTTGTTTTAAAATGTTCAGGATTCATGCTTGGTTTTTATTCAGGTGGAAACAGATTCTGCCTTGGGCAACTTTCCAATGTTCATCGAACTGAAGCTTCAGAAAAAGCAAGGTTTGTTTGGAAGTTTATTGATTTCGTTTTAACTTTGTATCTTTAGTTTTTTGGTTTTACCCAGGTTTCTTTGCATTTCAATTTAGAAAGCCAATGCTGGAATTTTGACTTTTCCCTAATGTCAAACATAAATTTATATACCAATTTCACAAATTTGCACATTGGATTTTTGCAGATTGCACATTGGAAAAGGTGTGCAGCTTGTATGTCATGGGGAAGGAGATGTATGGGTGAAATGTTTAAGTGACCATGCAGTATTTGTCCAAAGTTACTACCTTGACAGAGAAGCTGGCCGATCTCCGGGTGATGCAGTGCACAAAATATATCCAAATGCCTACATCAAGGTAAGAACAATAACAGTATTATGCACATGTCAATTTTAGTGCTATTCCTTAACAGTCTGCTTCCTTTTTGAAAACTAAAGATTTTATTATCTTCATGATGTTTAAAACTTCTGGTTACACCAATATTTGTCCCAGGTTTTTGATCTTCGTCAGTGCCATCGTCAGATGCAACAACAAGCACAAACTGCTTCAGCTGCGGCAAATGCCCAAGCAGCTGCTGTTTCAGGGAACATACCTGGACCAGGCTCTGTTGGAGGCATCGCCCCAGCCATTGGTACGCTCTAATGCCAAAATTTATTCATGTTTGTCGATAAAAAAAAAACGTTTTGTCCATGCACATTGAATTTGTTTCAGACAAATTTGTAACAATAAAATTTGTAGTTACATTGTTCAATAAACAATGTTGCAGGTCTTCCTGGCCTTTCAGCAGCTGCTGGTATTGGTGTAGATGATTTAAGAAGGTTGTGTATTCTTCGCATGAGTTTTGTGAAAGGTTGGGGACCTGACTACCCACGACAAGATATTAAGCAAACTCCATGCTGGATAGAAATACAACTTCACCGGTGAGTATTTTGTGCCAAACAAATTAAAGTAAGAGCAGCTCTTAAATGCGACATACTCAGACCCTTGCCCAAATTTACTTATCACAATATGTTTGTGTGAATTATTAATTATTTCCATAAACAATTATTAAAAATGAATTAATTATGAAAGAAAAATGTTAACTTCTAGAAAAAAAATATTTTGTCAACTCAAAGGGTATAATATTATATACTTTATATATTTTCAGAGCTCTCCAGTTACTCGATGAAGTTCTTCACACAATGCCAATAGGAGAACCTCACGCCCATGACTGATGTGTTAAAGCTGTTTCAGCTTGAGTAGAATGCGGCCCAAGAGTCAACAGGAACAACGTGTCAAAAAATGTTTGTAAAAGTAACCAGGTGCCAATAGATTCTGCCTGACATTAAGTCATTCAATATTTAAATGTTTGACCAAAAGTAATGCTGCAGCATTTTCTGATGTAAATTTCTGAATCAAATTTCTCACTGCGTTTTTAATCGTGTTCTCTACAACATATAGTACCCCCTCCTATTCTCGACAGCATCTCGTTTTTTTGCAGCAGTACATTGTTTACCCCTGTCAAGTTTCGCATCAGGGTTTGCACTATTGTCAATATCTTTTCCTATACTGTCGTTATCTTTGTCAACCCCAGCCTGAACTTCGTGACTAAATTTTTTTGTGAAATGAAGTATGTTTGAATTAAAGTGTATTCGAATTCGATAAAAAGTTTCATTTTTATTTCGGCCAAAATCAAGTTTATGCCAAATGTGTATGTCTGGGTTGTAACACTGTTTATAAACGTGAAATGTTTTTTCGTCCAAACGTTTTTTTTCTGCAATCATGCCAAAAACATCAGTGCACGTATAATAGAGCTCCAGAAATGGAATGTATTTCGGACAACACTTGACCAGAAAATTGGAATAATTGCTTTAGAAGACGTATTGTGTTCAAATAGTTGAACGTGTTTTGTCAAGTACCCTATTCTTCGCACGTATTTAAACAACCTTGGGACAAAGTACGTATAGTATGTTGCAACTTCAAAATTAACGTGTAAATACTAGCGGCTTGTCAAATCAAAAGTACATTTTGCTTTCTTATTTGGAGTGTTTCAGTATTAAGCAACGCACTGCCAGATGGGGTTGGATTTGTTTCCAACTCAATCCTTGTTACAAGTGGTCTGTCTGTATTTCGCGTGTACATACTTTATGCCACATCTCCGTTTTCCTTACATCGCGTTGTATCACTAGTTTCACGTCACCCGCAGCAGCACGCCCTTTTTGACAAACCGGATACGTTACGTTTGTCTTTTTATTGCGTCATGATTTGTGGTAGCAATAAAGTGTCGCGTAAACTGAACAAGCAGCGAAGAAATTTGGTTGTTCTGTCGTGTTTCCAAACTTATGGGATACGTGCAGTGGTGGGATATAGTGGTTCGTGAAAACTGGTTCTTGGAATTTTATGACCTCCGCGATCCCTTTGTTCCGGTAAAAAGAATCGGATGTTGAAATATTCGAATCCCACTACGGAATGCGTAGCTAAATTTTTTTTTTTTTTTGACTCTTGTAAGTAAACGTTTATGAAAAAAAATGCTACAGCACCTGGCGTTAGATTTTTCAGTTTGCTTTTCTTTCTATTGATAAAGTCGAAATTCGGAAGACAAGTTCTATGCAAAGAATAATTTTTGTTTTTAAAGTGAGCAGCAGTTAAAGTTGGGTCTCAATAAACAATTCAGTCACAACCGCCAGCGACACCAACCTGGTGCAACGAAATTCGATGCGACACAAAACGTGTTGAATTATTCATGATTGCGTCAAAAACTACATGCTACGTGGTAAGTTATGCAATGTGTGCACATGAAGTAGTCACAAAATATGTTTTGCGTCAGTATCAGCATGCATAACTACCAGCAACTGCATGACATTAACTTGTAACCTCATGACATAGAAAAACTGTGGTTTGGAAATTTGAGATGTATAGCTCAAAAGTTGTGGGAAGTGCTCGTCAAGGTAATTTTTAACCATAATTTGCAGTTTATTTAGGCCTATGGTAAAAGTTCTTTTGTTTTTCTAGTTTTTGCTTGTATTTTCGTCAAGCTAAAAGGCAGCTTTAAAGATTATGGCAATTAACTGCAAGTTTGTGCATTCTTGGGGAGCTAGAATGTTTATGTTTAATCTTGTTGCATTTTACTCAAATAGTAATGGAAGAATTTGACGTTGTGTTTTGGCGCAGACTACCAGAGACGCGTTTACTACAGAAATCAAGCATACCAGGTCCAGGAATGCTGGATAGATTCTAGTAGCATGGCAATGCGCCACTACGTACCTAGGCACTGGCGCAGTTACAATTCACACAGCCACCAACAAGTTGACCTAACTCAGCAGTGGATGGGAAGTGGATTGTGCAGGTAAAACACTAAGTAAAACCCACAGTATGTCACTTTCAAAGTATCCTCTAAGAAAGAGACAATAACAAACAATGCGCTTTGTTCTTTCTACTCGTATAAGAATCGAAACGCGCATTTGATTTCTGCGCAGGGCAAAATTGATGAAATTGCGATCGCCAAATGAAGGCCTTCATTGAGCACTGCGAAAATGTGCATTTTTTCGGCATTATGCTAATTACATGTAGCTTATTATTTTTTAACCAATAGCATTCTAGCAGAATGAGTTGAAAGCTCATAAAGTTAAGTTTGTTCAACTTTACCGGAAAACTTATCCTTTTTAGGGCAACAAAAACTGAATGCCACAATCCAACGCAGCACTGCAACGTACATATTCCACAAACTGCCAATAAAGAAAACGCGAGAAAGACAAAGATAAAAAATGGGGATTCCTGTGTTAATTCATGTTCCATCTGTCTGGAAGAATTAAAAGACACTCTTCCACAACTGGCGACTTGTGCACATACAAGGACTCTACCGTGCAAGCACATTTTTCATTTTGTGTGCATAGAACAGTGGCTAAAACACAACGATTCATGTCCAATGTGTCGTTGTTCTGTTTTTTCTAATGCATCAGGACATAGTCGTTGTGACTGGATTGAAAACATTCTCAGTTGAAACTAAATGAACAGCCAAACCACAGCGATTATAGTCACATACTTGCACTTAATAAATTAATCATCGTCAGTTTCCGGTGTATGTAGACCATAATTCGTTGAATGTATAGGTCTGTATATCTCTTTACAGTTGTACGTTTCAAGTAAGCATATAATAACAAATAAAATTATTGTTTTTCAATATAAGTGTAACACAGATTCGGCGACATGTAATTTTTCTGAATTGTGATTAAATAATATCTTTAATTGCAACAATCGTTTTGAAAAAGACAGTTATTCGCCATGGATGGGCGGAAGTGACGTAGAAGATGTCGATAAACTTTGTGACGATCCAGAAGATGATGAGTCTTCCAGTGGGGTTTTATCAAGTACTGACGATTTTCTGAAAAGCATCCCGGAGTTAACAAGCAAAGCGACAGTGGAAGTTAAAAAAGCAAACAGATTTTACTGGTGTCGTTTCGAAGACGATATTTGTGTTTCAAAACTTTTTTTTATCTAGCATGATTGCGAAGTTAAGTTTGATTTGTCCGAACACACAAGACAATATAACAAAACGGCATACCCAGGCGCAGGCGTGGAATCTGCAAATAGCCAGGACGACTTTACATTGTAAGCTTCTGAGCTCATTTTTCGCTTGTTGACGCTCCGCTGGGGACTCGGTATCGAGGAAGGCCGTTTCAAGTCAGGCATGAGAGGTGATAAGCTGAAATCTGTCAAAATGCAATTTTCCACATATTATGTCTGATTAAGCGATTTTTTTAAACACCAGAAGGATTTATCTCATTTACCAAACTCTGATTACTGCTATTTTTTCGCTTGTAAGGACAATTTTAGTTTCACGCTTATATTCCTTTAAAGATCTGAGATAGTTGAATGCAGCAAAACTTGTAATTTTCGGGAAAATCTTTTCAAATGTGCGTAGTACATTGGTTTGAAGAAATACTAACCGCTGTCCATATCAAATTCCCCCAAACTTTCCGTACCAAACCAAGACATTGATGAATTCCAGCTGGACGTTGTGTCCGATTGTCGGATGTGTATCTGGCTACTGTAACTGTGAGTTGTATCTATTTGGATTTGTTCGAAAGTACGCAAGTTATTCACAACCGCTGCCTTCGCCCTTCTCAGCCGCGCCTGAACGTCAAGCTCAAGAATCCTAGGAAATTCAATAAACGTTGGTGACCGTTTGTGCCGACGCATGCTTGCTTTAGTTGCAGGCGTCAATCGCGGCAAAGTAACGCTTCGCCGCTTTTGATTCTTGTAAGCGTTAGGCTCCCTTTCAACACTTAGGCGTGAGTTAACGGGAGCAAGACGACCCGAGCGATTAGAAAACGGGCAGAAGATGCTTTCATCTGGAAACCACTGTGCCAGTGGTTTCTTTGATTTTGATTTATCTTCAGGTGGTTTCGTGCCAATTACGTCAAACACATTCTTTGGTGACACGATTGACTCTTCTTGTCTCCATTTGTCTCCGGTTTCGCTTGGACCGGATACAGGAGTGTTCGGGGCGGCTCGCTGGCCGCACACTTCAAACGAACTGAGAGGGAAAACGACCCGCAGGTTTTTTCCGGTTACACGGACTGGACAAGGAACAGGCGAGTTATTGATACGTTTCTCGCCGCAGCAGCCCTTCCCGGAAACTGCATTAAAATGTTATATGGTTGGCAGGTTAGTGACCTTTTGACAATGTATTCGCGTGTTTGAATCACTAAACCAGGCTCTAGAATCTAACTCACACCAGTGGTGGACATCTTGTGGCGTATTCGAATTTACAAGCGACAACTGAAACCTATTCTACCTTTTAGTATTGTTGGCTGTACCAGGTGAATGTCTCTTCTTTCCTGGCGTATATTATGAAAAAGAACAGTAAGTTTGATTAGAGTTTTTTGTCGACCCTCCTCCAAGTTGTGACGAATCTCATCCCATTCGCCTTTAAGATTGCTGTACCGACTCTCAAGTCGTGAAAGAAGGTTGCGCAGAAGATGGCGTTCCGAGCGAACAGATTTCTATCACAATAACACAAACACGATTGAAAACGATATAGTTTATACGTAAGTGATTGTCATTGCGATTTATTAACCTTTGAAGTCATTAGAGAATTTGTAAACCTGTACTACCTGATATTATTTGAAACAAGAAAAAGTAAAAAAAAAGCCAAAAACTTTCAGAGGTTTTGCCAAAAACAACCGCTTGAGCATAACAACTCTTTCGTCTTTTTTGACGGAATCCCCGAAAATTTTTGGCATTTTTTTACTGTTTCATTACAGTTTAGAATTTGTAACAAGGTTTAAAAAAACTCTGATCATTTTCAAGCAGATTACACAATACCGTTTCGCGATGCCCTTGGATCCGAGCTCTTGAGCTGTATTCCTCTTTCAGTTTGCATCTCAATGTGTCGATGCAGCTTCGCATTGCGTAATGTTGTTTATATCTAACCACCAGGTTCTGTAGCCGAATTCGAGGATAAGCCATAGACTTTTCCAAAAGCTCCAATCCAAGCTGTAAATATTAACAATTTACAACTATACGTGAAATGAAATTATGAACGTAACGTTTAATCAGTTCACGATATTCTACAGCTTAAGCTAAAAACTTGCCTTTTTCACGTTGAAGTCTAGCTTCGAGCACTCTTCAATGCAGCGTTTGTTTTTTGTGTGATTCCGAATGCTAAGGAACATTTTTTGGGTTTCATTTTTTCGCAGTTCGTAAAGTTGGACGCGTAGCGCTTTATTCTCAGCTTCATTGCGTCTCAATTCGGCCAAAGCTTCGAGTTTTGCTCGTTCGTTTTCTTGCACTTGCGCCGAGAGCTCGAAAGAACGACGTCTTAAAGGTAACACAAACTTGATGAAACATACATACTAAAGAAAATCTAAATTTGGCGCCAGTTTGAAACGAAGTTATTTTCAAAGCTTTCCCAACACTGTATGTTCAGTAACGTTTCCAAATATAGTTGTATTTATTCTTACTGGTAGTCGCCGGCGAGAGTTGTGTGTTTTTTTGCAGCTTTTAACAACCTCTCTTGAGTTGCCACCATTTCATCTTCCAAGTGCTTCAGGTCTACCAGCACTTGCGTGGGAATAAAACTCTTTTCTGCTTTCTCCGAAACTGGAGTCCACTGTTCCTGTGACTGCATTAGGCAAAAATTTACAGATGAAATTTCTGTTGAAATTTTTTTTATGTCATACACAATGCTTTTTGTTTGCTTCAACCAAAGGAACTTTTCTAATGGAACAATACTGTACCGACTATTTAAAAATAACAAACATTCTGGGCCGATACCTTTCCTGCTAATAGAGCGATTAGGGCCTTTTTGGCAAGTTTTGCTTCTTCTGATTTTTTTTCTTTTTCTCTGCGTGCATTTGCCACTTCTGCATTAGCTTTCATTTTTACATTCACGAGCTCCTGCTCAATCTGTTGCAGTTTTGCGCCAGACTGCGTTTTTTCAGTTTTGATAGCGTCCACCAAGTTCGCACTCATACCCGAAAGAAACCCCATAACCTGAAATGATTTTAATACCAAGGTATGACTATACCATATCAGCAAACAATTTACTTTGTCTTGTTGTGTGTCAATTGAGTAAAAAAAGAGACCGACTGCTTGCAATCAATAGAAAACAAAATAGTACCTTGTTAGAAATGTTTCGTACAAAAACTTCCGCCTGTTTAAGTGGGTCATCCTCGATCCCTGTTGCTGCCGCTAAAGCTTTCTTCCTTGCTTTTTTTCTCGCTGCTTCCTCCTCCTCAAGTTTTGCCTTTCTTCTTTTTACAGCCGCCTCACGTGACATCGCGTCCCTCTTTTTGTCCAATGCTGATTTACCGTCGCCGAATTCTGGAAAGAAGCCTCGAAATTTGACAACCCGAGGACGGGGAGCGACTCTAATGCTTTGCCTCCGGGCAATCTGAAGGACGTCCTGCAAGGGTACCATGGACGACCTTCGCCTCTGGCCCAGTCTTGCCATCTTACGATCCACAACAGTCAACAGTTTGGGTGTTTCCTCGTTATGGCTTCCAACTCCTGCCTCTGAAACTGGATCCGTCTCGGGTGCACTGATCACAATAATTCCTGTTGGAGTTGGCTCTAAAGTGGGAGACGCTGAAACCAAAGACTCGTCGTTTGTCCGTGGTGTGACTATTCCAGATGTATCGTCATGCTCTACACCGGATGAAGGAAATAACAGGTGTAAAATGTCCGAATCGCTTGTTTCCGAGTCAGCGCTGTACCCCGAACTAAAGTGTGGAATCGAGTCTGTGTTTCTATCTACAGCCATGCTTGCGCGACGCTGCTTCTCGGCCAGAACTCTTGCAGCTAAAGAGTTGCGTTTCTCTTTCGGCGCCGGTGGAGGATCTTTTTGGACGTTTTTTCCCACCACTGCGGTACGCAGCGATTTCCAATAATTCCCGTCAGCAGGTTTAATATTTTCATTTTGCAAATCGTCTGAAGTTTCATCGCTTGCTTGCTCTTGGCCGCTCATGAAAGGCAGGCCTGCGCCTCCGAAACCGCCCATGCCGCCATCTAGGTTGCCTTGCATACCACCGCTCATCATAGACATCATATCCGGCATTCTTTGTTCGCTTTCGACGCCAGCACTTTCCTGGGCCCCGGGTCCTTGACCCTTCCTTCCCCTTGAACGTCCTTTGTTGTTATGTTTCACTCCGACACCGCCAAACCCTGCAGTCTGCATTGTCATCACTCCGGTGGTTGTCTTCTTTCTGTCCCCGTTAGCTTCTTCAAACAGTTTGCCTGTGATATACCACACTAAGTTCGCATGGAGTTTGTGTGCGGGTAGCTTACTGTATAATCAGGAACTCTCAACCTCAACTAAACTGTTGCTGTAGTAACCAAATTTATTTCATGACAGACGATTCTGTCGTTTTACCTTTGGCTGATTTTAATCTATCATACCACTTCATACCATACCTTTTATGTTAATTAACATTTTCAATTCTCCGGATAAATGGTGATTAAACTTGCGCAGCTCCTTCTGCACTCTCATCGTCTCATCACAAACAGCAAAACACAAATTTTGAAGTTCTTCTTCGTTTTTCATTTTGTCAAGAACCTAGGTCGATATTTATTTTTAAAATGTTCAAAAAAACTGCAAACATGTTGGGCTTCATTAAACTCATTAACAATCATCTGCATCTCATGCTGACTCACCGACTTGTGCTTTTCCTGGTCCACAGCAGATTTCAGTTTCATCTTGTAATCTTCAGACATGCGGTTCAAACGTTTCGTCAAATCTTGAATTTTACCATGAGCTCTTTGACAGTTTTCAATTAATCCCTGTCTTTCCTCTTGTTTAAAAATCACACGAGTGCGCATCGCTGACTTGATCGGCTTTGGGGCTTTAAAAAAAAAAAACGTTATCGGTTTAGACCAACCTTTTATGGGAAATTTGAATTTGAATTAAAAAACATTAAAATTATGCAGTTTACGCTTTGACAGTATTGCTATTTTTCTTAATTAATATATTTAAAATTTGATTCAATAAATTTAAAACATAAACAATAAAATATCATTGTAAGTAAATTGGGCTGTGTATATTTTCCAACACCGCAGCAACGAATTGCATTCAAAAAGAAATCCCAATTAGCATGAACGGGTCCAACACCTTGTTCCGAAAGTCTGTCACTGAAAGATTTCTGATCATATTTCACAATCATCTTGCTCTCAGCCAACTCCACGCCCGTCGGTTTCGGATCAGGTGCAGGTTGTTCTGCTACAACTTTCGTTGGTTCCGCTTCGCTAGGCTTCGCTTCCGCCTGCAAATTATCAAACAGTTTTTTTTTACAGTCAATGTAATAACCAGTCAAGGTTATATAACTACACAACTCGCATTCGATAAGCAGGATATAATTTACATATTTTTTATTGTGGGTTATCTGACGTGATATATTTTTGGTCACAACCGCATAAAAACCACTTTGGTCATTCGTTTTGTAACTTAATTACTTCTTTAGCACTACCAAAAAAACAAAACAGCAAATAAGGTTGCGCGTCTGAGGTTAAAGTGGTGATGTATGTTTCAAGCAAGATATCCAGACGCCAAAACCACCAGATAAATAAATCTTTTGGAAAATTTAATTGAGGCTCTTTGACTCGCATTTACCCGCGTTATTGTCTCGATCACTTCACGCTTTTCTACAACAGATTCGGAAGATTTTTTGGGTTCTTCGTCAGGTGACGGCGGAGGTTTTTTTGGCGATTTTCGCTGCTTCTCGCTTGATTTTAATTCAATCGCTGCTTGTTTCAGACGCCTTATAACCTGCAAGGTGGAAAACAATGTGCGGAATTTCGTCCGTAGGTTATCGAAGATGTTTTAAAAATATTAAATAAAACATAGTGAAAACAAACAAGTTATTTCAATATAGAAATGGTTTTCAATTATTTGGTTTACCTCATCTTTGTAGTAAACCATCAAACGTAACGACATAATGTTATTCTCCTGTGCTGAAAGTTTTTCTTCCATTTCCTGAATTTGCTTTTGCATCTTTTCGTTCTCTTCCTCCACAGTCTGAACCTCCTCGGCAAGATTAGCGCTTACTTCCTTCTCATCGTCCAACCTTAACGAAAAATCGTGTGAGAACAAAAGACACATGTTGCAGGAAGTATAAATTTTTATCGCCCATTATGCTTGCTACTCTATCTTTTATTAAAACAACAATTGGACCCAAAGAACGTCGTCACGCCCTACTTTTTCTTTAGATTGTCACACTCGGCAGTTTTTGTGTTTAACGAGGATTTTGCTTCTTCAACTTCTTGTTCAAGTTCTGCGTAATCTTCTTCCAACTCGTCCAACCTTTCCTTGCATTCTGCGATTGCATTTTAAATAAAAATTGCCAATATAAGTACCCCTAGAGGTAAAAAACTCACTGATGACTTGTGGGTCATGCAGACGAAACTTTATTATAAATTGCCCTCCCCCATAATTTGTTAAAGGTCAGAATACAACGACCACCCCTTTTTGCCGAAAAAAGTGGCGCTATATTGTGTTTCGTAAAAAAATTGGTTGGTTTTTATCAGATCTGCGGATTCAGCGTTTAATCAAGACGTGCGTAAACATTGCGTATGAGTTAAATTCTTAAACGGACAATCAAAAACATGCGAGCCACTTTTAACTTTTTAAATATCACCGTCAAATTCAGATTGATTGGGCAAATCCTGAAGTTCCTCGATGCGTTTCTGGAGTGATGCAATATGATCGTTCAAATTTCCAATTTTCGTGTTAAGTTTTTCGTTTTCTTTGGAGGCCATTTCCAACTGAAACAAAGCGAAACATCAAAATAGGAATTCGTGCACGACTAAGTAGAAAACGCACTTGTTTCTTTTGTTTCGTGATCTTTCTTCGGGCCATTTGCAAAACCTTTTGTGTTTCCGCTATTTCCTTCTGCATCTGTGTTGCCTCTTCTTGTATTCTAACGCAACAAAAACAGTTTTTAGGTTTCACAATATGGCATGTTGTACGTCATTGTCAAGATATTTTTCACCTGCTAACCGTGGCTTGTGTGTCTTTCAGAATAACTGATGTTTGACTGGCTTCCATCAACTTTCCTTCAACTGCAGCGTTTAAGAATTCCAACAACAGCAAACCACGTTCCAGCCTTTTCTTACATGACGGCTAAAAATCATTTATTTTTTATAGTTCAGTCGTTTAATTACTATAATCGCTGAGTTTTAATCCTTTCTACGCATAAAAGCACCGACAAATCCACTTTTTTGAAATCCATTTATTTTTCAGAAATAACTTTAAACTTACATATAGTTTAACAAAACGTTGGATAAACGAGTATGTTGGCTACCTTTGTAAATCTGTGCGTTATAACTTCTTTTATGAAGTAAGTTATATCATGACTTGCTTCTTTCCACGAGTTGCTGATTTCTCTCAAAATTATTGCTTCAACTTCCTTGTATGGATTATTTGCTGGTTCTTGTCCTATTGTTTTTGTATTTTTTGCAGTTTTATTTATTTGGAGCCAATAAATTTAATACACCCAGTGCCATTCTTTAACAAAGACATCAACATGGTCAATGGTAAAAGTTATACCTGCAGTTAAAACGGTCACTTCTTGTTTTGGCAAGCTGTCCTGATTTCCCTTCCTAGACGGGTCTTTTATTGCCTGTCGCAACTTGCAGTACTGCTCCAGCTTGTTTCGTAATTTAATACTGAAACACGTTGAGTTAAATACATTTTTCAGAACATCGACGTACATGAACAATTTTAACTTTAAGTTAGCAAAAAATACAATGACATGTACTTGCCTGCACCAAAGTTTACGGGAAGGCATGGCTTTTCTCTTTTTTCGAGCAGCTGCAATATGCGCGGGAAATTTACTTGATAAAACGTCATACGTGTCATCCGACACAATTAGTTGGATAAGTTGATCAATCTTGCGCGCACATTTCCATGCTTTTTGTAATGCTAGCACCATCCCGCTATAACAAAGATTATCAAGATTCCGATAAAATAATAGTTTTTAAGCTAATATTTTGCTTTTCGAGGCATATTTTGCCAAGGTAATTTACAATTAAATTAACATCCCAAAAATAGATCCAATAACTTTGGAAGTTATCGATTTTTATGTAAATTTACTCAACAAATTTATATTGCTTATGCTAGCACCATCATTCCATACAAAATATTTTGCAACAATTTTTCCAAAGAGACAAAAAAATAAAATTTTTTCTTTGCCTGTCGTGGTTTGGAAAAACGTAACATCGATTGGGCAGCAAATCAAAAAATAATTTAGCTTTATTTAAAAGAATTCAGTTTATCTTGGTTGTCGACTTATACTTCAAAACAATCCGTATAAAAATAATTACCGGTAAGTATCAATTTCCTCGCTTTCACGTTCTTCGATTGGTTTCACTCCAACCTCATCCCAAGTAATTTCGAAGGCAAAGTTGGACATCCAGTCAATTAATTCTGCCATGTCTGAATCCCTGACAAAATATAAGACTTACGTCAAATATGTCCATTGCCTTTTATACATAAGTCAAAATGCTTTGGAATAAACAGCAGGTTGCCATAAAAACTGAGCCCTGAAATGGTCTGTATCGCTAAACGCATAAGATTATTTTGACCCTTCAATGCAAACAAAATATAAAAAAGCGTCATTGTACGTTTTAGTAAACTTACAAAACCTTGAAAAATCGCCCTGTGCACCAAAATTTTGAAATGTTTTTTTGAAATTATATAGTTGTTTTCCAAATGTTCTTGCTGTCGCTACAGAGCTACATGTGGCTCCAAGACCATAGATTGCAGACATCTGACTAAACTGATGAAATTGCATACATGGAACTATTTGTTAAAACTAAACAACACACGCAAGACTGGGTTTACTATAAATAACATTCATACTTTGTCTTGCAGGCTTGAATATACTGCGAGATGTCACAGAGTATTTGTGATTGTTCAGTTTTACGTTTCCATTTTTCTTCAGACAGTTTTTCTTCATCTGGGTCATTAAAAGTGATTTTGCTTCCCTTATCTGGAGTTTCCACATCTTCTGCATCTTTTCCCCAAGGAATGTCGTCGGCCTATTAGCTTCAGTAAAACTTTGATTTCTTGCAACTATTGCGCAGTAAAAATTAGCTTGAACACGTAAAGCAATGATTCTCAAACATTTTTCTGCTCGTGTACTCGCACAGTGTTAACGTACCAACCATACCAGAAAATCTTAAATCCTCAAAAACATAGCCAACAATATAGGGCAAGAATGTTCACCAAATGTTAAACGAATACCAGAACTAAGAAAAGACAAATTTAAAACAACCAAAAACCTAAACACAACACATAACTTTTAAAAAGCTGCTGAAAGTTATTTGAAGAAAATTCTTGCCATTTCTGTGCAAAAATGTTAGGTTTTGATGACACAATAATGTATATTGCCTGTGCACTTCTTGATCGTGCGTATACGACTGTATCACTCCCGACTAAAGGCACACCCGAACGGGGAACCCGTTGTATGTGCTTAAGTAACAATACCGACCGTTTCATCGGCCATTTCAAGTGCAGTCACTATCCGCATTTTACAGTCCTCCAGACGAGAAAGAATTTTTGCCCTCTTGCGCAATGCTTGCATCTCTTCCAAGCCCATCATTTTTACTACAACGTCACTCGAAACATCCAGCTTCTCAGCTAGGTCACGTGGATATGATTCGACATACTCGTCTAAACAGGTTATTTGTAACTGTCCTAATTATTGCGCCTCCTGGCCACGGCAAAAAACATGCTACTTTTAATACTGCAAAACCGATAATTCAACGCGCACAAGAATCATGAACTTGACATACCGCCCACAGAAAGTAACTGACGAAGTTCTACCATTTTTTCCTTGGTTGTTTTTTCGAGCAACATGTTGGCTGGTGACTGTTCATAACTGCACCGTCGCTGCTTCTGAACTTCATTTAAACCATTCTTCATTATGGTCGAAAACGTACATTTATGAAACAACTTAATACATAATTAGATTACATTCGTTTTTTGTTTTTCTTCTAAGAGGGTGGGTTTGGTCAGCTGTATGCGTAGAGCAATATTTCGTAATATTCGCCCTTATTACGTAACAAAAAGGTTAGCATTTTTAGTTCTCGTTCATTTCTTTAGTTTTACTAATTTATGACATTATGTTGTAAATTAATTGCTGTCTGTGCGTTAAATTGAAATGATTAATAACTTTTTTTGCGTGTTTCTGCTGAAAATCAGTTTGTCAATTGACGCGACAGAGAAAAATTGGTTTTGTGACGTCATAGTACAATCAACCACTGTGTGCCCATGGTATACTCTGTAGTGTGATACTCACCCCTAGGGGTCCGCAACGACTGCAAGGGGGTTCGTAATGATACCTTAAAAAATTAGTACGTTTCAAACAGTGCGTATTAGCAGTAATCACTGCAGTAATTCATAACTGCATTGGTTGTACAATTAGTCTACTTTTGAATGGTTCTTACACTATCGTTGTATCTTACGATTTTAAAGTTGTTTAGGCTACAAGTTTTTTTTCTTTCTTTCGTTTCTTTTACTACGCGTCTGAAGAATTCACACTTACCGCTATTTTGATATTCGTTATTGTTGATATTGTTTGTAGTATTTTCAACGCTAATCAGGTTGCAAAATGATCTAAGACGGGGGGTCTGAGAAAAAACCCTGCACTGTGGTGTGACACTTGTCCATACTAAATCTACGAAAATTTGCATTCACAATATTTTCACCCAAGAGATCTTGGGTTGCAGCAGGTATCAAGCTGCCCGTAAAACAACGCAAGAAACATTTTTCATTGTAGCGATTTCGTGGCTTTCAAGTTGAAAGCGTTGCAAAACTGTCCAGAGGAATTGCAGTTAAAAAAATCGCCGGTAACAAAATTTGGCCGCGGGTAACTCGGCTACATCTTACAACATAGCGACTTGATTTTTTCACACGTTGAAGTTCATAGGCTGTCCTATCCAAAGACATCAAATATGAAAATATATATATTTATTTAAATCAGATATATATTCTAACTTATAATTCTACGCAACAATGTTTGCCGCTGAAATCCTTTGCCACAAAAATTCGTTTGCATCCATGCTATCAAACTTTTGCGCGAAAATAAACGCAAACATTGTCAAGTTTGCAGAACAATAACTATACCCCCATATGCATGTATATGTTTTGCACACGCCTCGAACACATTTCAGCCATAAAACCTTTTTTTACCTACAATTACTTTACATTTTGCAATTTTTATGTATATAAGATTGATGGAACCATCTTTTACAGAAAACAGTTGTGTCCAGAATGAAATTTTACACCTGTACTGCAATGAAATCATTCCATATGGGCACTTTAAGTTAATAAGAATTGCATAGGTTTACTTTCGTTTATTGAATTGGCATGAATTTTTTTCATGATGTTTTGGTGATGTGCACTTTAGAAATGAAAAGTATATCCAAATATTGCAAAGCTAGCCAGGGGGCCAACGCATTTGTCTGCCTCCCAAAACATGCAGGTGAAGATGAAAGACACTTTGTGCACCATGTCGACCATCATTCATAACAAGTCTGTACCCACTCTCAGCAAGACCTTCCTTTTCTGCACACTTCCTGGCAACAACCATCATATGACCAAGCAGCTGTCAAAACAAATTATCATTATACCTTTGATACATAAAACTACATGAACTTGACAATGACAAAACTATACTTGTTATGTTATGGTTGTTG
The DNA here is from genome assembly GCF_947561715.1 of Ascidia mentula. Taxonomy (NCBI): domain Eukaryota; kingdom Metazoa; phylum Chordata; class Ascidiacea; order Phlebobranchia; family Ascidiidae; genus Ascidia; species Ascidia mentula. The sequence goes on along the minus strand of NC_138568.1, from coordinate 13,582,694 downwards.
ATGATGTTGCAAAAAATGCATTTTGGATAGCCTATAGTTTATATCATGACAAAAAAACAGTATACACCAACACTACAATTGCAGGCGCTATGGAACAACTCATAACATTAGTCAGTTATTATATCCTACCTGTTCATCTTCATCAGATGATTTGGATAATCCTGGAATAGGCTTTTTGGGAATGACCAGGAAGTGAACAGGTGCCTCAGCATTGATGTCACGAAATGCAAGACACTGAAATGGTAAGATTGCACGCATGTCCTTGCCATTCTTTACATTAAAGTTATATATTGTTTGCAAATGAACTATGTTGAGCATGAATGTCTGCTTGATAAGAGAGCCAATGTATGCCTTTAAGTTGAGTATACAACTCGAGGTATGGTGATTTATTTAGGTACATTTCATCCTGTTCTACTTTATCTTCCTTATAGACAGCCTATGTAAATTATGATATTGTTGATTTGTGCAGCAAGCAAGGATTAAAAATCATTATGAAGGGGCGCATACATGCACAACAGTTGCATCAATTGCATTAAAATATTATTTTGGTCACTAACCTGATCGTCTTCAAATATTGTGTCACAAGGAATTTCTTTTCTCAAAATCTTGCCAAATATAGTATCACCGCAAGGTTGAGCTGTTTGAGCCTTTTCCACTTCGCCGGCCATTTCCACCAACTTCAATATTAACAACCACTTGCGCTTCTGTGCAAACTTCAATCGAGCTTCGGCTTCAAAATTTAGCAAAATCGCTGTGGCGGTCCGTGTTCGTCTTCCTTCCTTCCTTCAGTATCGAAACAAACCGCATGAGCGCATCGCCAACTTGGAATCAGCGCCAACCGGGAAACCCCCGCGCTAATTTGCATACTTTTGCAAAACTATTCCTACATTACACGTCTGCGTTTGTCATTTAACAGGTTTTGAGATTAGATTTTGGCTCGGCAACATTATCCATACTCCTACCATTCTGCAAAATCAACACCATTCGTTAAAAGCCTGAGCTAATACAGAACAAACATTTTATTGCACTACATGGTCACACAACATAAAAACCTTTTCATAAAAAAGTTAAACAGAAGCGAAAAGGACTATGTTTACACAACTTAACATCTACGCACCCGAACCTTGTCACAGTGTCAACTGAATTTGTCGTAAGTTTCAAGGTAGTTCAGCATTCATATAACTTTAACAATGACAACTGTTTATAAGTAAGGGTGCAATGTGCTTACTGTCAAAGTAAGGTGAAGATAATTGTTGGCAATATTTAGAAAGGAGCGATAAGAAAACAAGGTTTACACAGAAAGAAAAATAAAGTGGATCTGCAACTTTAAATGCATGTGGGAAGTATAAGGTTACTTTATTGTTAAACAATAACTTATGACATGCCTATATGATGCTAACTGGTACAGATACATTAACATATTTGGAAGAAATATAGGCAGTTGCCATTAGTCAAAAGACCACAATCATTCAAACAAATGATTGTTAAGCTGCTAAAAAGCAGAAGTAGCAGCAATGATAACGAATGGCCAAACTGAAAACTTTTTAATGTCGCTTCACAATGAGCAAAATAACAAGAACTATAACTACAATGGCCATAACAATTATTATTATTAGTTTGCGATTCTTCTTCTGGTATTCTTCCGCCTACAATAAATACAACATAAAAACCCAACTAATGATGCATATTAACAAAAAACAACAACAAAGTCTCATATGATACAAAATAATTTACCAAAAAAATACACCAGACCTAAATGCTAGAAACAACATAAATTTAATTGACCTTTTTTAGTTGCGTAACACCAGCTTCTGCTTTCACAACAGTTTGCTCCACGTTGTAATCTATACGATCCAAAACTGTTCCCTAGTAAAATATAAAAGTTTAGTGACATTTTTCTTTGAACTAATGTTGATTTAAACGTTGGTCTTTTTCTCAGGTCAAGAAATAAAAAACTTGCCTGTTCAACAATAATGCTTCCTAAATCTCGAAATATATTCGAAAGATCGGTGATACTTTGTACAACAGAACGTATTTCTTCTTCCCTTTGGTCAATGTTGACAGCATTTTGTGTTACAAAAGCAATTTGCTCTTGTGAAAAACCCTGTGGGATGTTAGTATATGTCAAACATCACAGAGTTTAATTATAGAGAATAAATCATTTCGAACTTGACAAACTAAATTTTGTTATTTTCTAAACAAACCTTTTCAAAATACTCATCATCAATGTCATCTTCATTTTGTTCCACCATTAGTGCACTTGATTGCCCAAAGAAATGGTTTGATCTCTCTTCTCTTCGTTTTAATTCTGCAATATATATGCAAACAAGAAAATGATGCACTGCGTCATACAAGCTTGCAAACTAACTTTTCAAATAAGCAGACTGGCATTTTCTAAAGTTTACGGACATATCTTGTAACGTTGTTGCAAATGAAGACATGGCATTTTTTAGGATAGTTTTTTCCTGGTTTCTGGACTTTTGACATCTTCTTCCAATAACCTGTATACTTCCATTGCAACTGTAAAATAGCTGTAAAACAATTCGATATAAGTTTAAACTTTTAAAAAAGCCTAAAATCAGGCACACAGAAACTTATGTACCTGAGTGATTTCTTGTGTAAGAATTTCTATTGCTTGTTCTTCGTCAACTTTATCATCCAAAGTCGGTCGATTCAGATGCTTATCGTGTAACAATGTAAGTTCTTGAACTGCAGTGAAACATCAAAATATTATGTTTGCTTGTTTTAAAATTTGTCTACACAACAAATCATTTAAGTCAGATTCACTTATAGTGCAGTTATAGAAAGTAATCACATCTATTGTACTTACTTTTATCTTCAATTCTTGCCAAATTGTAGTTCAGTTCCTGTGTAGTATCTGTCCTGAAACGCCGCAAATACAGTAGTTTAATTTATGCATGTCAGAAAACATGAATTATATTGTAATCAAACCAACCAGTCAGCAAATGTTTGCTTTCTAAATGAAACTGACGATTCAACATCAGAAGAATTTCCAACCAAAGCAATCGTGTCATCTTCATATGCCACATTCTGAATTTTTTTTCAGTGTAAATAGACATGCAAAACAAAACTCTTGTTGAAGAAATTATTTATTTACAGCTAATAAGAACTAGTTCACAAACACAATGCAGAAAACTTAAAACAAAGTCAGTAGGCCTATAGCTAACATCATTTCTAGGCAAGCAAATTATAAAATACTGTTTTCAAAATGTATACAATACATTAATACATATTGGCTATATTTACATTGTGGTTTGCAAACATGTGCTTGTTTTGCATGGCATTGTTCCTAAGAAGAAGGAAGGCATCTGTCAGTGATCTTACTGCCATTCTGGATTACTTTCAGTTACGTCTTATCTTGAGTGGATGATGGTGTGATGCAGATGCTGACCACAGCCTCCCTTTAACAAAACCAGCTTCCAACAACTTTTGACGAATTTTAAAACGAACTCAAGCCACAAACATCTTACCGCGTATGTTTTATTTTGACAACATTAGATTTGTACGTACGAACATAAAAAGTCGATGCAAGAAAGGCAAAATCAGCACAAACACACACACACAACAGCTTTTCAGTTTTCATAAAAACTTGATCGAAGAAAAAGTTGTACCTGCAGTCAGTGTCGATGCGCATGAGCGGTGTTGCTAAAATGGCTATTACCGCTATTACGGCTATTACGGCTATTACGGCTTTTACTGCTATTACTGCTATTACTGCTATTACGGCTATTACGACTGTTACTACTATACGATAACCTATTAATATCTTCCTGAGGTTAACTAGCTGTTTAGTTCTTTAGGTACACTTTTTTAGATGTTGTGTTGTTCATGTATGCTTTTCACCAACTTGTATAGGGAGAAGACTTTCAAACCAAATTTAACGAACTTGCATAACTGTTTTATGCAAATTGTTGACGATTCCTACAATACCTAGGCTTAATGCCTACGATGGCAGCAGTAATAGCAGTAATAGCCGTAATAGCCGCAATAGCCGTAATAGCCATTTTCGAAACACCCGCGCATGAGTGGTTAAAATTTCAATTATTTTGTAAATCAGTATATTTTGACATCAAAAGAAAAAGTTTCGTAAGTGTAGTTGCAAATTAATGTTATGTAAATAATATTTTTAAGTTTTTGAACACTATGATGGACCGTTTCAACTTCTAATTATTGACTATTTTGCGATGCCCTGCAATTATCCTTTATTTACAACAAAACACAATAAATTAAACGATTTTAATGGGCAAATCGCTTACATATTTGATTTTAACTTCGTGGCCAAGGAATTTACTACGCAACGCTTGGGGTGACAGTGACACGCAGGCGCAGCCACATGACTAAACAGGTTTATGCTGCTTGTGCTTCAGAAAACGTACCTGTGGGTTACAGTAAGCTACTTGTTTCGCAGGTTTTTCACTAGTTAATTCCAGCTTCGACACCTCTTTGATTGTTCATTATGTTAAACGCTGCATCAACAAATCACAACCAGTCGTCGGCCGGCGCAGATTTGGCTGGAAAGCTCATAATAAAGGCGCGTTTGGGCGATGACATACGACGAATTCCTATTTATAATGAAGAACTTACTTACGACGAGTTAATTTTGATGATGCAAAGAGTTTTTCGAGGTACTCTGGAAACAAACGAAGAAGTTACAATTAAGTATGCTGATGAAGGTGTGTTTGCATTGTTTAGCTTTACAATGTCAAGAGTAAATATGTTCTAAACATCTATATTGTTTTAAGATGGAGACCTCATCACAATTTTCGATGACTCTGACATGAACTTGGCAATACAACTAAGCAGAATACTAAAGCTAACAATTTTTAGTAAGTATAAATAAATAAATATATATATATATATATATATTCATCATAAAACGAAAAAAAACATTTGCATTGTTTATAAAGTATTGGCACATTTGAAATCTTCTTAGCAACATACAAAATTTACTTTGGTAAGTTCAACAATTCAGAATTAGGATGCGTAAAGCAGGGAGTTAGTTAAGTAGTGAGTTGTTTAAATATGTAAATTGTTTATGTGTTCAACAAGTAAAAGCACTGAAACTACTTAAAACTATAATTACATCTCTAATTGTAAAACGATAAATGAGTAAAACTTATATACACAGTTTTGTGTAACTTTCAAGTTTACTATGTTACAGCCAAAGCACATCCTCAAGCAGTTACTAAGCAAGTGGGCAACGTGGTTGGAATTCGAAGTGAATTAATGCAAATCAGGAATCAAGTAAACAAACTTTTGGATCAACTTGCTTCAGAAACTACAACAGATGAAGTAAAGACTGAAAATCCTACCCATGTAGCTCCTGGTAAAGAGAAATAAGTACGCTTAAACCGGACCTATTGTATATATCCGAATGTTCTTTAGAGGCAAAGACTCAGCCTGAAAAACAGATGCCAGCAGTGGCTCCAGTTGCTGTCAGTCAACCTTCATATGAACCTGCTTTTGACCCACTAACAACTTCATTGAATAGCGCTGCCCAACCAACCCCAAACCCTGATAAAACGAGTAAGGGCACTGGTTTTAATTTTACGCAAGGGGCTGTAACTTTTCATTTAAACAGTTTAAATGTTGAAACTTTTCTTTTAAACATTGTTGCAAATTGTGGATTTCTAAAAATGATTATGCTAAATATTATTCTGGTTTACTGTATATCAGAACTGTGACAAGAGCCAATCAAAACAGAGTCATTATCTTTCCATCTCCTATATAACCAATTTCAGTTTTTAGAAAAGATTATAATGATCCTCTTTTTTTGAACTACTGTTTTTAAGCAAGTAGTCTTTTCCTGTAACCGGTTTATTAAAATATTTGAATAAGGCATTAACTAATAATTCCACTTTATTAGGACAAATTGATTTTGTATTTTTAAAATAAACAATCATACTGCCCCCTTTTAATTTGTTTTTTTTTAAATGTTTGTATCAATACCATAAACATTATCTGACATATTTCAATTTCTTCAATGCACCGTGTCAGTCTCTGGTCTATACCTATAGTGCTTGCTGGTGCACTGTTTTGAGATGCACCTAAGGAAGCGAAATCAAGCTCGCGAAAGTTCGTTTTTATGTTTAAATGTTTAACAGTCAGTTTCTTATTAAAACAGTGCACTAGCAGTACTGTAGGTATATGACACATATTTAGTCATTTATCAAAGGTAGATTTATTTGCAGCTGACAGAGTGCCAAGTCCTGTAGAAAGTCTAGGAAGTGTTTCTTCAGCTGCACAATTACGACAACAACAACAACAACACACCACTCCGACATCAGTGGATTCTTTGCACCAATCATTTGGCATGATGCCTCCAAACCCGGGTCAGAACTTTCCAACACAGAACTCACTGCCAGAGCAAATGCCAAATAGTTACCAACCAGGATCTCAAACCACAATGTCAGGTTCTTCTGCACAGACAATTCAACCACCACAGACACAGGTTGGTTCATCATAGTGTTTTATGTGACTTGTTGCTCACCTGACCAGACAAAAAGTATTTTAGTTCTTTTGTCTTGAGTGTGAACTCCAGTTGGTGCATATTTTTGGTTTGCTCAACATAAGCTTTAATTTTACAGAACCAGTCAAACAACTACATGGGGAATAACCCCTATGGACATCAACAACAACAACAACAGCAACCACAACAACATCAACAACAACAACAGCTTCCATTGCAGGGAAATCATCCAGTGACAAGTATTCAGTACACTTCATCTAATATGCCCAACCCAATGAATACAGCTCCACAGGTTTGTGTTTTTTCGCTTTCCCTTCATATGAAACTAACAAGATAAAAAATTGTTACAACTGGTGCTTTATGAGCAAATACTGATTTGCATATAAACACCTACAAATGGGTAGAAGAAAATTTTAATACTTTTAAGCATTAATTTTCAAGGTAAAAGGCCTTAATTTATTAAATTTAAATCTGAAAAGATTTTCAACTAAACACAGCTCTATCAATTTTTTAGCATATGGTTGTTGGTGTTGCAGAAAAGGTTTTGTGTTGGTAAAAAAAAAAAAAATTCAATCTTGAACAATAACCGCTCTTGAAAAATGTATATATCATTAGGAATATATATACTTATCTACAGGCAAACTATGGTACTCCAGGCAACCAAAATGCTTCATACAATCCATATGAGCAACAACAACATCATCAAAGACAGGACCCTCGTCAACAACAATCACCAAAAGTCACCAACCCATACACTGGCTCACCGCAGCCGACACAGCCAAGTCAATATGCCCAACCACCAAACCCAATTCCCCAACAAGGATACCAACAACCTCGAGGCCCCCCAGCAACACAACCAGGGTACATAGCCCAGGGTCAGGCACCCCCAGGGGGTTCCAACCCTCATCGTTTATTTGCTGGCAGAGGTTACAGGCCCCGACAACCCGGTGTGGGTTATCAGTAACATATGTGCAATCATGGAGTAATTGGGCCATGAGGTAAAACGTTCAAATGTGCCAGTGGATTTTTCCTTCGAGTTGGTGTCCTTAACTGGGACTGTATATTCTCCCATTGTTCAATAATTCTAATTTTCATTCATCAAATAACGCAAACAATTCCGCATAGAATTTTAACAGTTGAATGTGGGGGTTTGCCCCTTGCTAGCTTGGTGCAATGTTATTATTTGCAAATACATGTTATCGTATAAATCTGTGCCTTGGGCGTTATTTATTGGTGTCTTCTATCACATATAATCAAATTAAAAATTTTAAACAGGAGCAGCATTGTACGAGAAATTAATGATAAATTCAAGCACTAGAAAGTTCAATTACAAAATCAAACCATGTAAATGCTCTTGTGGTAATTGTATGGTTGTTGTGCAGGTCATCTAAAAACTATCATATCCGTCAGTGTGCGTTTGTGATAATGTTTGTTAATTCACAAAAGTCGTCACTAATTTAAAAAGAGATTAGTGGCGGAAAACATAGCATTAAAAAACACGCCAGATATTTTGTTCCACATCACTTTCTCATTACTTCGTCTCATGCCGTATATAAAGATCCCTGAAATTAAAAGTTTTGAAATGTTATGCTAGACTACAGCGTTATTCAAAAAGGAGTATTGGTAACACCCAAACGTCTGTTTATTTTGATGAGTGGTGAAACTATAATTAGACCCATGCAGTTTTCATTCGATCGTAGTTATGCCGTACCGTTATTTAATCTTTTAAACCGTCGACCCATTTTCAACATTTCTTTACAATCGATGAAATTGGCACCATTTCGACGTAAGCTGAATCCTCTCCTTTGCTACGTTAAAAGAATTTCAGTTAAAATTTGCCATGACAAAAAATCAGAATAAAGTAAAAATAGACTCACCCGTTTTGCCTCTGTGATTCATCTCCAGTATTTTTTGTAGTGGTTTCTGTGATTCAAATTACACGTGAAAGATTTATTGCAGATTTCTGAGTTTTTATTGATAGTAAATGTGATAACACAATATCAACAAAGTTTAATTGCGAAATAGTATTTTTCCATATTGGCTTATCATAGCCTACCTGAGTTGCTGATTTCATAGGGAGCTATGAAATCTACAGGATCAACTTGTTTTTGGCGTTTGGAATGCATATCTGTAAAAAGCACAAACGTAAGTTATTCGTAAAAGTCAGTTAAATCTGCAAAGATGTGCCCTTCAAAATAGTTCTGGACAGTCTTCGCAGCCAAGCTGGATCAGGCACTTTCCCACAATATACCCCGTGAAGCCACTGAGCTCCTGTACCTTTTAGGTTAGCACAGGGTCGTGAGTTCAAACCTCACCGGGAGCTTGATTTTTCAGATCTCGCTCCGACTTGTCGGGAAAAGTGGCTGATCCAGCTTGGCTGCGAAGCCTGTAAACCTTATGATCAGAATATTAGAGCTGTGATCGCCAAATATAAAGGGCCTGCGCAGTGGGGCGATCCTGCCTTGCTATGCGAAAGCATGGTATTATTTCTGCGTAGTTCTGGACAGTATGTATTTATAAAACTAAAAACGTATTTGAGGTTGCGAATGTGTTTAAAACTGAGCCTCATTATTCATTTGGCGATGTATTTTACGTGGGACGCTGTTTGCTGAGTTTGAACAAAATCTTTAGTCTAAGATAGCTACATCGGTGTCTAAGGAAAAAATGTATCTAATAGTTTTTGTGGTTTTTATGTTATATTTGCCAATAACTATCTTCAGAATTGCCTTGTATTCGGCGACATCCAACTTAAAAAAGCTTAGGACCACAGCATTGAAACTTTTCAAATAATTTCACCTGACTATGTACGTCAATGACCCAGCGTCATTATACCGTTTGGCACCACTTAAACTAATGATTACCATCGATATTTTCACCCACGTAGGATATAATATACTACGTTGTACGAAAATTATCAACTTGTAGAATTACGTTCGATTGGAGGAGGCGGTGGCGGCACATTTTTCATTTGTTTGTTGTGACCAGCTATGTCTCGGGATGGTACAATGAGTCGATTAAGAAAGGAAGTTCCAGTAGCAGATCTTGTTTTGAAGGTTGGGATGTCCATTAAACTTGATCGTAACTCCCTTGATTGCAGCTTGGCGGGCGGCGAAGATAACTCGCAAACCCCTGGAGCAACGTGCAAGTCCCCAGCAAAGCTTTGAAAATCATATAAATATTTTTGTAAGAGCCGAGAATTTAAAAATATTTTTTTCCAAATAAGGAGAACATACATGGAGTGACGAATATTGGCACCGGGATCTTGTTCGGTTTTCCTTTCTCTCCCTGAAAAATTTTTTCAACAAACTACCGTTTTTTTAGCAACCAATACGTAGGCCTGCTTTATTGCAGCGCTTACTTTTTATATTTTCCGTGGGTGCTAATAAATTTTGTTCCATCAAATCTTTGTCCCTCAGAATAATTTTTTCTTCCATTTTGACTTTAGTACTGCTTGTAGCTTTGCAGCTTAGTTGGTGATTTTTATGTTCCTTATAAACAGCTGTAATTTTTGTGGCATATTAGTCTAAATAAATATCTTTAGTAGAATTGAAAGTTTTATGGCCTAAAACCTTTACGCACATGTGCTATCCTCTGCATTTTGTGTCCGAGTCGTTTTTGATTGACTATTTACTTCATATAACTGCTTGTTGGAAACCGTGTCAGATGCGGCACCTGGAAAATTCGTTGCATTATTAAAAGCTGAAATTCAATCAACGGTTATTAATTCTCACCAAATGACGATGCAGTTTCTTGTGATTTGGAAGTTCGAAACCGGCCAAATACTCTGCAAATTGCAATAATCGTATGAGATAAGCTAAGCTAAACCTTAGGCCTTTAATTGAGACGTTACTTTTATTTATACCATGGCTTTTTTTGCACATATATTTATGCCATCTGTATTGTATTGACAACTGTTGCAACCAATTAATTCTCTCTTACCCAGAACATAATTGCGCCTTTTATTTTGTTACGGGACACCAAGTTTGTTTGTCTTTTGTATTTCAATTATGTAAATTTTTTACCAGTTTTAATTAGTAACGTATATTTATATGCTGAGTGCTTGGAAGTTAAATAAACTTTTAAAACTTGACCAAACAATATTTTTGTTGCGAAACTTTGGGCTAACAACATTAAAGCATGTAACCTAGTCTATACCCCTAATTCCCACTGCACTCCTACATACAAACCAGCAAATAAATCTGTATTACAAGCCTTTATTGGTAAAGTTGACATCTAAACGCTTTGCAATTTAACAACCCACCCAGTAAAGTTTTGCCTCCACGATGGTCTGATCAGAATTTCGACAAACAACAGAACCATCAGCAGAAAAGCTGAAATGGTGTAACTACTGATAATAAGAACACCATTTATATCCATTGTTCGTGTATTTTGATTATGCGTATTTACGTCTGACCGTTATTCGCAACATACCTAATGCAAAAGAAAAATAATAATTTTGGTATAAAAGAGCAAATGCTAACATAAAACTGATTGCTCTGTGTGCATTGTGTTTGAACAAACAAATTAAAAGCTTCGTTTCCTCCAACTGTCCGCAAACAATCTACAGCAAATAACTTTTAATTAAAATTAAAGATGCTTTTAAATGCTGGCTAGCAATGGACAAGTCAATGTTTTGAACGTCTTTCATTCAAGACAGCATATTAGCTGGGACATTTATCTATATGCCCAGTGGTGGGATTCAATTTTTTTGTCAGCCGGTTCTGTTACAAAAATCCATTGACGGTAACCAATAATGCTAACCGGTTCGCTGATCTCATAAAATTTCGTAAAACGGTTCTATAAAACCAGTGCAAACCGTCTGAATCCCACCACTGTCTATACCCAAATCTTCATCGGCTGCATCACTGCCTATACATTGACATGTATGAAGATGGAGTTATTCAGGATATCCATTTTGGATGAAATGCGTGGGTGAAACAATAGAAAAACAAACAGAGACATCCGTGGGATCATTTATTGGCTTCTAACAACAAATTACGTATTGTCTCATAAGACAAGCGGATTGAAGATATTTTGCTACTTTGTACATGGTACGGCGACCGATTTTGCTACACGATACTAAAACGGTTTGCTACAAATCGTCAACCAAGATCGACACCATGGCGATCAAACGTATTGTGAAAGATTAAACGTACACATAATGTTGTACGCAAATCCTTCTGCTAAGTACAAGTTTGCACAAAATCTACAATCATCAAAATCTACAAAAGTAGAATTCATTATAGAGTAAAATTAAGGCAATAAATATTTTGCAAAATGTTGGTCTGGAAACTAAGTTAACGTAAATTTACTAGGTTGAATAATGCTGGTACGTGATGCTCATTAACCTATTAAAATAGGCAGCTCAAGTGGTTGTATACAATTTAGTAACCGAAAAATTTGCAACAAACAGTGATTTGCGAAATTGCACATATATGAAATGCGGAGGAAATTGGCCGAAGCCAGGAGTACCATTAACATATAGAGCAGCTTTGAAGGCACGAGCGCAAACCAAAAGTAATCACAGACCTAAAATCGAACATTTCCTACAACTACAAGCTTCTTTCATAAAATATTCAATCCAAATGGTCAAAACGGTTCGAAATGCGATGTGGGATGTTGCATTTAAAATCACGAGGGAATGTATTCGTAGTACAGGAAACTTTGAAAAGTACAAATGAATATTTCATTTCAATAGTACAGAGATACAAAACAATTACAGGCCATGCTGGTTGATTGCACACGTGGAATTAAAACTTTTATGCGAAACACTGAAACTCGATTAGTAAAAAGCGGCTTGAAACCCATGAACTGATCTAGGGTGCAAACATTATCATATAATGAACATAAAATAGCGAGAAGCAAACTTCGACATAAGCTGAAATTAAATCAATGCGACCCTGTCTACATTCACGACTTTCCTCTTACATCTAAATGAACTACAAGCAAATTGTCCCATTATGAATATTGCTGCATCATGGCTGTGGCGAAAGTTGGACGAGCTTGTTTGGCTTTAATTGCAGCCAACAAATATTCCCTTCCCCTGTTTTGGATCCAAACCTTAATAACAAGATGGAAAGCTTTATTAACTTTTCTTAAATAATTGCGTTTTCTGTGGCGTGCGAATGTATCACGTTTGCCCTAATTCAATCATACTGAACTTTTTTTGGAAGAATATTTGAGACAATCCTATTATTTTATGCAATATTTACATAGGAATGAAAATGCTGTAAATGTTTCCTTTTCAATAAACAGTGTATTGTTAAGTGGGTTTACTTGTTCAAAATCCCTGGCCAGTACTTCAGCGCCTTTCTTTCGTGTGAGTCCAGTGTCATCCAACCTCAATTCACAAATCTGCATGTCGTCCTTACCTTAAACCACAAAAAAAAACAATGCATATACCATTTAGTTGTAACAGCTTATAAGTTTATTGGTAACTTAATCGGTGCTTCTGTAATTCTGCACGGAAATGTAAAAACTGACAAAAATCAGCATTTACCGGCAACTAAAAGCAGAGGGACTTTGTCTGGATGGAGCTCCATCTGTCGTGCGATGTACTGACCATCAAAGTGAGCATACCACCATCCCTTCTTCTGTTGTTGAGGATCGAGTCCTTGGTCGCCTTGTCGGATAAATGGAATCCTGAAGTATCGTTGTGCGGTGTTCGGATTTGATCCGCTAGTGGGTGCCTTTGCGCGTGGAGCAGCGACAGGTGGAGCTGAGGAGGAGCTCGGAGCTGGACTCGAATGTGCGGCGGCTAATTGGTAAAAAATAAACATTTTTTATGTTGTTAAAACCTAAACAGGGATTTGATTCGTCGTGATGACTACACACAGGTTTAACAAAATAAAGAAAAAAAAACATCCAGAAAAATTTTCGTGAATAAAACAGATGCGTGGAAAATATGATTTGGTTCACCGTGATCGACGACAGCTTTTGGTGCTCTTTCTTCTTGTGTTTGGTTTCTTGCCTTGTTCTTTGCCTTCCAGTGGTGATAAACTTTGAGTCGCCTGTGGAATTCTTCGCGACAAGCTTCCAACATTTCAATATCTGGATGATAAAAAATAAATTTATATGAGTACATTCGCTTTCGCCTACTTTTTGATCGTTTTCCAGCTGCAGTATCTTGTCTTGACCAAAGGCAAATCTTACGTCAAATTTTTTTGGGCATGTTAAGCTTTTTATCTTACACATTAGGAAATAATTAATTTTTTATCAAACCTGTTGAAGTGTTGATTGTATCTCGTAGTTCAGTATATTTCCATTTGGTAAGATCGTGTTTTTTCCCTCCAGACACGACGTTCGACGACATAGCAGCTATAGCCCTGCACAAAGTACATAATCTTAAACAACTGGAGCGTGGTTCGGTTGCTCTCCCCCACACGATCACCAATAACATAACATGACATCAATAGATTTGAACGTTTTTTTAAGTAAACTACGCGGTTTATTGTTCTTTAAAAAAACGGACACATATCTAAAAATATTTATAACGTGATATAACATGAAAACATCCACCTTTGCTGCAGTTGTACAACAGCAGCATTTGAAGGTTGTTCTTCAACCAACTGAGGATGAGTGTCATCCTGTGCAAGACGCAATGCAAGTTCACGGTCTCTTCTCTCCTGTTCTTCAATCGCTCTCCTAGAAATATTTTTTCAGTGACAATGGGATATTGCGTGCAGAAAATACATTACGTTTTTCACCATCTTCTGTCAGAACAAAAATTTATACGTTTTTGCTTGATATAAAAACAAATACCTCTTCTCGTCTTCCTCTCGTTGTTTAGCGAGTTCAGCTTCAATTCGAGCCTAATATGAAGAAACATCTTTTTTTAAAAAAAAAGTTTTTTAAACAATTTATGAGGATTGTTAGTTACGACGTCACCTGAATTTTTTTCTGTTCCTCCTCTCTCTTACGCTCCTCCTCCTCTTCACGTTTTCTCTTTGCTTCCATTTCAGCTTTGCTGCATTTAACACAAAAACGTTGAGTATATTTACACTGGGGGTGAATCAACTTTGTTTAAAAACACAAATAAATTGTATTCCAAGGTTTCTGTGTAAAGCTGAACATACCAATTAAACAGACAGCTCTACAGTTATTAATTTAACATCTATAGCTTGTTTGAACCTTATTTTCAGTTTTGCACAGAAACTCTCGATACAGTTGTTGAAGGACACCCCGACAGGGTAGCTTGGTTCAAGCATTGTTCCAGTATAGTTTATATTTTCATTTTATACTCTTTTCTTTTTGGTTGAAATGTTAATTCTTTTAATTCTTCTCAATACAATAATTTAGACCCACATTCTTCTCATTTCTTCTTCCTCCTTTCTCTTCCGTTCCCTCTCTTCTTCCTCTAACCTCTTCCGTCTTTCCTCCTCCTCCCGACGTTTTCGTTCCAATTCCATTTGTTCCTTAAAAAGGAAATATTCAAAAACTCGAAAATTACCAAGAAGTCCACTTGGTTTTGATAAGTGTAGTTGAAACTTCTGTTTGACTCAAAAATTACCTTTATCTTCCTGGCTCGCTCTGCCTCTTCCTGAGCTAACTTTCGGGATTTAAGATCTTTCAGAAGAATCTCTTCCTGTTTAATAAGCTGTTGGAAGGATTTTTCCATCACAGCAACATCCATTGTTGTGGCCTTTGCGAAAAGATTCTTTTAGTTTTGAAAAAAGTTGAAATCATGAATAAAAACGAACACAAATATGAGATATTTTTGTTCAAAAAATAAAAAAAAAGAGGGCTAAATATACCTTTATCTTGTTGATGTAAGATCGAAGTGCCTTTTCGTGGTTCACAACCTTCGCCATCATTTCCTTCTTGTCCTTGAGGACGCTCACCATATCACGCATGTTCGGCAGCGATCGAAGAAGTGGCATCACTTTGGCGAGAGCCCGGATGCTGTGAATGTTAAAGGGTCAATGGCAACACAGGGAATTTTGCTAAATATGCAAAAAAAATGTTGAATAAATATTCAACTACACATACACATTAGTCCAAACAGATTTAATGCATTTTCGTCACGAAGTAGAATAAATTGTAAGTCAGTTGAAGTGTTTTCATACCGAGGTCGGTGTTTCTTTCTGGTCAAATATCCTCGCATGTATTTCTGTATGCAGATGTACTGAGAACGTCTCCAAAGTATTTTGTTTTTTACTAGAAATTTCACAAAAAATGTAAACAATCAACGTGCATCTTACAGAATAACAACAGCACAAGTTAATATTGAAATATATTTGCAACACAAACAAATTGTGGCATCAAAACACTTACATGGCAAAGCAAAATGGGACAAAATTAAACACCAAAAACTATTTATCACTTAACGTTTGATAAAAATATGTTTAACAGGTAAGTAAGTGTTTGTCTCAGTAAACTTACATTTGATGACACTCAGTCCACACCACACAGCTTTCCTCCATCGGGCTCTGATCAACCACTTCTCAACACGTTTAATGAGAATTTTCAGATTTTCGGGATCGGAACGCATGAGTTGGTCAAACTCCGCAAACTTTAAGATGCAAAATAGAAAGTTGAACTTAAACATTTTAAAACAGAAATAAAAAGAGTAGGCCCGGAGTTAGTGTGGACAGTGGAATTATTTAACAAAGGAAACGTTTGTTGAACAATTTTACTCAAATAAAATGTGGTTGACCAACTCGCCACAGAACAGAATGCGAATCTATTTGAATGTTTCCCAAACAAATACATAATTAATATCACATTAGAATATGACGTTTCCATATAGACTGTACAGGGCAGTACCACGATGAATTATTGAAGCATTTAAGTGTGGGAATTAACTTCAATATTTCATTACTTTATTGGGAAGTTGAACGACTTTCACTTTACTGTTACGTTTACTGTGTATTGTATGTACAAGCACATGTCATTAACAATGTTCATTTGTACTCTTGGTACTTCATTCTCAATGACTATTTAGATTAAATCATAAAAGCAATTTGGCCGATTAGTAAGAGGGCTTGTAACACGGCGAACTTTTCTAATCATCATGCGGGTTGATTTTAGTTGTTGAAATTGACATGTAACAACGAACAGTAAAATACCCACAAAGAAACAACTATTAAAGTTACAAGATCAACGTATCGCTTGTTAGTTGTTTTAATTTGGTTCTTGATATTGTAGTTCGTACGTTAAAAGTCTAACACATGTACTTTCACCTCGGAAGCAAACATTAGATAAAGCTCAACATTCAAGCACCCATGCATTAGCGCACCAGGCGAAAAGACAGTTAATTATTACCCTTTGTACAAAGTTAATGTTGTTTTTGTAGGGGAGTGACTCCCACATTATCAGACTAATACGTTTAATCGTCTGCCCTGTGTGACATTGGAATCAATTAACTTAAGCATGAGTTTATTAATCATGGACATGAAGTACAATTATGAATTTTTAACAAGTTGCATTAAGAATCGCGCTACAAGAGCTGACGTGGTTTCACAAGCGTTGATGTGTTATAATAGTGAAGGGTTTGGTAAATGGACGACCGAGAGCACTCTCCTACCTTGCCAGGACGAAAGAAAACTTTTGTCAATCCGAACTTGAAATCCTTTTCGTCGAGTCCAAGCGCTTTGAAGAGGGCCTGCCAACACACTCAATAGCGTCACAATCACTCACAATCAACATTTGCGAACTTGGTGAAAATGATTTTTTACACCAAGTCCATATTTGTGTATTTTGTGGAGTATATGTCATGTTAATAAACTAAACCTCAAAATACATCTTTTCCACTTGCTTGGGCATGAAAAAATCACACTATTTATTGAATTTCCATTATAGTATACCCAGTTAAACTAGTATAGATTCAAATTTACTATGATTACAAAAATGACAACCTTGCAAAAAAGTCGGGGGTCAAGTCGCTTTAGTTTTGCTGGCATTATAGCTTTGTACATGTTGTAGACATCAGAAAACTGTGCACGCGATGGAAATCCCCCTTGCATAAGATCCAGTACAGACACCATTCCTACCCAACATACATGTTATACTTTCTATCCAACAACAATTTCACATTATTACTGACCTGAGCATTGCAGTTGACTTAGAATTTGTCCACCTTCAAACAAGCTGTCCTGCATGGATAGATTGGGCTTAATGCATCGTATGAAGCTTGATCCAGTGACATTCAGCTTCTCCAGCAGTTGTGTGAGTTGGGTCTGTCAGCGCAATTATTTTTTTAGGATTCACAACTGGAAAAATTGGCTTATGTGTGGTGTGTACACAAAACAAAATTGATTAACAATAAAATTTATCACACTTAAAACAAATTGACTGGTGTAAAAAATGTAAACCAACAACGCAACCAGGTGTGGAAAAACATTTACAAAACAAAAAAAAAAAACAATGAAAAAAAGTGTTTGGAACTTTTTGGCAACATCATGGTTGGATGCAATGGTCATCATAAACTTGAGGTAAGCCATAGCAATAATTGCAGGTTTTGCTTTAAAAACTGCCAGAGTGAAATGTCTCATTATTACAATGTCTTTGTGGTAGCAATGAAAAATGCAAAATGGATAAAAATGTTGTTTTGTAAGTTTGTTACACAAAAGGAGAATTTTTCAGCCCAGTTACAACTCATGTAAAATTCTAACATGAAATTCCTTGTTGAAAGTTGACAAAACTCAACAAAAACATGGACTCTGATCGAGTCAATTAAATAGATATCCACCCAATTTGTTAATATTCTACTCTCCTAGCAACCAAGACAAAAAAGAACAATTCCAATAAAAGTAAGTGACATGCTATGTTCCAGCAATCCAAAACTAATAAAACATGCAAAATCAGAAAAGTAAATTCACACCAGAAATGTTAGTGAGTCATCATGAAAACGAAAGCTATTTGTGAAGAGTCATACCAGCACACTTACCCGGAATATGCTTCCAACACTTAGGAAGTTTAATGAACTGACTTGATTTTGGTTATTAGAATTAACCTATGTATAAAGCCAGTGTTGCTACAAGTTGTACATTTACTACAGTAGCAATAAATTATACAGGAACTTTATATATATCCCGGAAAGCAAAAATAAATTACAAATAAATTTGTCAAACATAATTAGTTACAAACAACTGCGTTGTTCAGTCAATGAAAAGTGAAATATAATAATGGCATATTAAGAATAAATTGTCTGATGTTTATCACCATTTAAGCCTAATCATAGAATATATGAGATAACTGATGTACCTTAAACTTGTTTCCAACACTAATGAAGGCCAGTTTACCCTTGGTCGATTGCGTGCCTTTGTTTACAAATATTGTTCGTACAAGTTTGTGCTTGCTGCCACAAACCAATTGTTCCAATGAGTTATGAAGGGCATCATTGTTTTTCTCAACAAACCGTACCTGTTAAAAAAGTAAATACAAAACCAGATGCTACAAACTTGCAGGTACAGTATGTTTTCTGTGTAAAACAAAGTAATTGCTTACTGTCTGATAGCAAACAGCACCAGCAAAGTGACGAATCAAAAATCCTTCATCATCTCGAATATTACGATGACTTGCAAGTTGTGATTTTCTGGGTATCTGAACAAGTTAGTGGTTAGTTTTTATTTTAACAAGTTATTCATAAGCATTTAATCTTACTCAAAAAAGACATCAACAAATTAGATTGCAAACAATTTCTCATGTTTTATAAAACCATTGATCAGAAAAAATTTCTGTTTTTAACCTACAGAAATTCGAAAGTGTCCTTTATGCTTGCTGTGCACAACCGATGTGAAGTGATTGTCATCAGGCCTTGGAAGTTTGTTTTCCTCATCCAAAATGTCAAGAATGCCAACACGTGGAGATTCAATCAAGTCTGTAAAAATCCTTACATTTTTAAGAGCGTTCTTCACATAAAAATCAAAATAAGGCGTCATTTATTATGATAACAATATTTGTATAAAAATAATCTTGCATAAATTTGTTTGTCTCTTCTAGCCGTTATCTAGTTTTTTAGATTAAAGGCAGATAGCATCCTGGTGTGTTTACCAATAAGAATCATCCAAGTTATTAGTGTTTACCTATGCAGTCTTGGTTGTCAGCGTACGTTACTTCATGAACTCCAAGCCCTTCCTTTGCATATAACTCCTGTTCCTCACGAAGCACACGCCCATTAAAAAACTGTTGCAATTTTTCATTGCAATAATTGATACAGAACTGCTCAAAGCTGTTCACCTCAAAATATTCTGCAAACACAAAACATAACCTTTCAAGTTTGTTGAGACAATTCAAAGTGTTGGATAAAACTTTCTTCCATAACGTGTACATTACTTTGAAAACTCGTAGCAAATCTAAAGAAATCATTTTGCAAAAAAGCCAAAAAATAGCAGTGAGATGTAAACAGTGCAATGATTCAATCTATTATGTCTCAATAGTGCAGGTTGTTTTGTTCATAGTTTGTTACCCAACAAATGGGTGTCTAGTGATAAATGAAATAGTTTCTGTCTAGCTAGGTAAGAGAGAAAAACTGTTCCTTATTATCAAGCTGACTAATAAAGCAAGATGGGGCGAAGCATATTTATAAGAGGTGAAAAAACACTACTAATGTTTTAAACATTCTACATCAAGATACCTGGTGTCATAATTCAAAAACTCAATTAAGTAAACAAACACTTTTTATTTCTTACTACAGTGCCGTATTTATATCCATATCCTTCTTTTTTTTGTCTTTAATCTCGTCAAAATTTAATGTGTTTTTTAATTTAGCTTTAATTGCCTGCAAAGGTCAAAATGTAAAATGAGTTATTCTCACCGAATCCAGCAATGTCCAAGATGCCAATATAACCATTAGATGATTTAAATGGAAAACACTCGTTAATACGGGAAACTACATGATCAAATAACCGCGAGTAGATTGCCTTTGCCAGTGCTTCCCTGGCACTGGATGACTGATCCATCTTCAGCGGTACTCTGCACATTTTTACAGCTGCTAAAAATATTACCGAAAGGCCAAATAAAACAACTCACTTAATGGTGTTGGTTTCTCCAGCTAACCTCATAGACCTGGTTGTCAATGCTTCAGTAAGTGATGTAGGATCCAACCCCAATAATTCAGATGTAATGTTTACAGTTTGCTTGCTGCTTTCACTGACCATGCAACCACCTTTATATATTTGACAACTATTGGGTACAATACAAATCTTTTTTTGGTCAAGAATACATGCACTTTTTCAAGCGTTTACACCAAATCAAGTTTGCCATAACATGCATTTAAAATATATTTTGCTTGAGGTTTGTATCATCATCATTTAAATGTTAAACTACAATATGTAATAAACAAGCCTGTTTATTAAGTGTTATCATGATTTTTACCTGATGAACCTCCTGCATCTTCGAATAAAATGTTCCCCAGATGCAGAACACCAGCCACAACTTGAAATATTTCCATTGTGTCATTCTCAGAAATACCCATTTCATTCATTGCAGACACAATTCTGTCATAATCTTTGTAGTCATTCAGGAGAATATCATGCAGTTGACCTTTTTCTTTGTGCTAAATAAATTTTATTTACTTTTTGAAAATGATAACCTAAAGAGGTGTACTCAAATTTACCTGTTCCGAGAGTCGATCTGGTTTAACTTTTTGCATATCATCTTTTGTCAAAAAATACTGGGTGCAGCCATTTTTTAGGTACTGAAATACAAACAGGAATGTGTTATACTTTACTTCCATTAAATTACAGCTTTTATAGTAATCAGTATTTTGGCATGAGTTTAGGATATTATTTTTTTATAAAATATTCATTCAAAACAGAATGTTAGCCAAAATAATATTGGTTTTCAACATTTATTGACAATTAGGCTACCTTAAAATTGTCAGGGTTCTTCAAAAAAAGTTTGCTTCGTATTTCATCTGGGGCTCCACAGCAAAGTCTGTAGAATATGTGATAGTTTCTTTCCCTTGGTCCCTGTGTTACAATTCGCGACTTCTCAAGAAGGTAGTGGGAGATAAAACCACCAACAACTTTACCCTAAAAAAAAAGTATATTCTCACTTCTGTGAAGTGATGTAGTCAGTTCATACTACTGATGAAGTAGGATTACAAGATTGGCAGCCCTGGCATTGCAGTCTAGCTGGATCGGCCACTTTTGAACTACAATTCGGAGTATGAAAGGTCAAACTCCCAGTGAGGTTTAAACTCATGACACTGGGATAAATATATAGACCCAACACTCAGTGTTGTGCGAGGTATATTGTGGTCAAGATGCGCTGGTAACAAGTGCACAACTCTGTCAGCCAATCTTCACACATGTGTTGCGTTGTTAAATAGAATATTAGCTTTATTGCACAAATACATTTGTGTCATCAGGAAATGGCTTTTCGTGTTATTACTTTCACACAATACATAAAGTTTTTTAGCAAAACATACAGCATTTTCAAACAATTTAGTTACTCTGGGATCAGCTTAAGGCAATTAAAAAAATATTTGTATAAAAATTAAAAATAGCAACATTTGCGTAAATTAAACCCAAAGCCCATTACAAGATTTATGTTATTCTAGACCCAGGCAGATTTTACAAAATGGGAAGAATGTCCTGAGAATTGTATTGCAAACCTTCAGAAAATGAATTTCAATAAATTTTCCAAATCTGCTACTATTGTTATTCCGCATGGTCTTTGCATTGCCAAAGGCTTCAAGTATGGGATTTGCTAAAAATATAAAAGCATTATTTGTTTGCTTACTTATTGTCCATTATTATTCAGTGAAAAACATTAACAATAATACATAGCCCAACAAAAAAATACTTGAATCTTTTGGGCGACTGAATTTTTACATATTAAATATGGTCCAAAAAAGCAAAATCTTCATGCTATTCAACACATGTGACACAAATTTTTACCTTGAACAATTCGCTTGTCAATTTTTTCTCCTGAACCATATGTGTCTGCAAGGTATCGGAGAACGAACTTAGTGTTTTCAGTTTTCCCTGCACCACTTTCTCCTGACACAATTATGGATTGCGACAAGCTGTTCACTTTCATGTCGCGATAAGCTTTGTCGGCTAATAACAAGATATAAAGAAACTTAATAATAACATGGCTTAGTTACAAAATACCAACGTTAAAAATGTAAAAACGTAGAAAAATGTTTGCATTTAAAGTTAATATTGTCCAAAAAAAGGAAAAAAACAATAAATAATCAGCAACAGATTTGTTTGATTGTCTGTACAATAACAAAACTGAAATGACATGTTTTTGACAATTATTATTTTTATAAAATTCATTGTTGATGTACCTTACACTTGTTTTGGAACCATTCTATAATATTAGTTGAAATTAACGTTAAGAACCCAAGATATGTTCCTAAAATGACATGCTTGCTTCTAATTATAAATATTTTTAAAAAAAGTGGCATGCAGTGAGAATGGAATGGTTTTGTACACATCATAAAATATTTCACAGTTGGATGGTGAAGCTGCCACCATTTTCAGGGCATGGTTCTTGTCGGCACCAGTATCATGAATCAATACAAACCATAGTTAATCATTAACAAATGACATAATGCTGCTGACTAGGAATAGATGTAGTGAATGGAAACTTTCATACCTAATGTAACTTTTTTGGCAAATCATTACTAAATAAGTATGAAAAAATACAGAAAAGGGCATATCAAACCTCAAGTACAAAACAAAGTAATGATGTGTCAGACAGCAACAGCAAATACATTTTTTATAGACACCAGCAAAATTTATAAAAATATATTAATCTTTAAAATTCAAAACCAAAAAAAAAAACACTTCAATACCAATTGCATAGCAGTGAGGTGGCAGAACACCGAGAGATTTTCCCTTGTAATTTTTGATCTGTTTTTCATTGTAAAGGGTTGGAATATCTCGATATGGATTGACAGCAATGAGAATGTTGGCCACATACGTCTACAAAAAAACATCAAAATCAGAAAACAAAATGTAAATATCATAGAACAACTTAATGGATACAGCTTTTGTTTTTTGTCAGCAGAAAGAAAATACATGTGCACAATACACATCACACAATTATTGTCATAAGTCATGTGTACGGTACACAGTGTACTAATTAAACCATGTTATCTTCAGCTAAGTGACTAAATAGTATACTTTTTGGAAAGGTTGTAAAGTTACATTTGCCGGCATTTAATATTTTTAGCTCTTAATACCAAGAAACCATAAAAAACAGTAAACAACTAAAATTTGTTGTTTACATATATCTTATCAGCTTTATATCGAAGTCTGAGATTGTGTAGAAGAGTTGCTTCATTAAGGTACATAAGAGCACAATTATCATCAGCATCTTTCTTAGAATCTGGCTCAGCTGGAAAAACTTGACTGTATGGAGCGGTTATTGGCTGCAAAATAAAAAAATTATTTGTTTGATATAGTTGTACACAACAAGACAACATGCTATTAAGCTTAAAAACATTACACCAATATATCATAATGGATAATTATGCATGATTTTATCAAGAAAATTTGGAACAATTTGTGAAAGGCCAAATTGTGTTGAGCATATTACATCATATTAAAGGGTAATATTTGCATTTCTTGTGAAACCATTATAATGGCTAGTGCTTGGTTTTACAATATGAATGTACTGAGAATTTCAAGGGTAAAATCAGTCAGCAGTCTGAAAATACAAACGAAAAAAACAAAATTAATGTGTACAATTGTCATGACAAGTAATACTAACCTTAACATTTTGAGCTGAAGGTTTTACAGTGATCGTATCATGACCTAGATCAATAATTGTTCCCAAAATGAACCCATGCTCAGCATGCGGACCCCAAACAATTTTTCCATTGTCCATGCTTGGTGCGTCAATGCATTACACCAACGGTAGCATTGCAAACAATATCTATTGGCAAAGAATAAAAAAAAAAACTTATATGGCCTTGTTTTATTACAAATGGGCATACCCCTATGCTTATAGTACTATTTTGTCACAAACGCTGGTTATAAATCCTCAAGGTTATGCCTAAGCAAAAACTATGAAAAGTTAGTACATCAAAAATCAAACTTTTGAGACTGAAATGTGAAATCACCGGCAAAAACGAAAGCAGACATTTCATGCAAAGAAAGGACGTCGCCTTTTTTCCACGTCTCTCTCGTATACTACAGCTTTGCTTAGTTTTCATTTATATCCTAAAGGCGTTGGGGATTTTTCCTAAGCTAACCATGTGAATTATACAACGCAAGATCTGCCAATGTCGACGTATAAATCTTAGTCAAAACATCTGCAATAGTCGTCGCCGATGAATAGGTCGCGGAGAAGTTATGTAAGACCACAATAGAGGTTCCCAACCTTTTTGCACCAATTGGAACGGTAAACCTAGACACTGTTTTTGGACCGGTCTTCATGTGGCACATGCCAATGGTTGGTTTAAGTGTGCAATCGACCTGTTTTCGATGTAGCCTGTGTATGAAGCGGTGGCATCAAGAATTTGTTGCTTCTGTACCGACCGCATTCATTAACAGAACAATACTATATCCCTATTTTAGATTCTGCTCTACAATCTATACGTTGAAAGAAAATTTGTTTTGGACGAATATGTTGAATTGAGATGATTTCATACCAAACACGACCGATCCATTGAATTTGCATGGTCTTGACTCTTCGTGGTTGGGTAATTCATCCAAATATCAGGCAGCCAGCAGAACGAAACCTGTCAGAAAGTAGAACGAAAACCTCTGTCAGCAAAACGGTAATAGTAAAAGCACAGCCCCGAAGTTCGTGGTGTTGGCGGCAATAAAGGGATCCCAATCAAGCTGCATGAATTGTTGAAGTTTTCTTTTTAACAACAGTTTATAAACTTTTTTAGACATCGTTTTTACCTTTTTTTTCTTGGCCGCAAAATGCGTCATATAGGAATTAAGACTCAGGCCAACACGATCTATAACTTATTGTTCAATACCACTCGTTGGCCAACTAAACAACAAATTACTACACTGTCTCCATTTTTCGAACTGCAAGAATGTTGTCTTGCTATATTGGGATATTTCAATAGTAGAAAAAAACAACTGTCCTGAAAGCGCGGTAATTGTACATGATTCGTTAAACCCCTACACTGAAGTAGGCTATAGCACAATGCCTTTATTGGTGCATGTGTAAATGCGACTTTCTAAAAGAATTGCTTGTTGAGTATTTATTGTAGCCTACGTCACGAGAATTTTGGCACCACCGTGGTATTTAAGGAAAAGCCTCATTGCACTGATGTGATGATAGGCCGGGCTGCGTAACATCCAATAGCGTTGAGCATATAACAGCAGGACAAAGGGGTGAATATTAATGACAAATAAACCCTTCATTTGTCTTATCCTGATACAAGTGGGCCCAATAACAATATAAGTTAAAACTAACGCAGTAATATTACATACAGCCTGGGCTGCCAAGCCTGGGCTGCCAAGCCTGCAAACCTCATGATAAACTATTCAGTAATTAAACACTTTGCAACCTACCCCAGCAAGCTATAGGCCTATTGGGACTACATTTATCACGTGTAGAAATTCCGGGGGAGACACAGGGGACTTTTGTCTTTCCAAAAAATATGTTTGACGTTTTAACTCCATCGAATATGCATAGCCGGATTCGTCGGATTAATCAATTATTAGAAAGATTGCATACAACGTATATATATGTGTGTCGACTTAAGCCTATAGCTCATTGTGTGTAAGTGTCGTGTTTGCGTTTACAATCCAAGTCTCTATTTTCATCGTAGTAGGACTTTACAGTCCTTTATTATTGCAACACAGATAGCCAGATATAATGACTGCTCATGTTCTTAGTTTTAGCAGATTTCTCTTAAATTTACACTGAACTTATCGCCACTACCCCATATTGTTACAGTTTTGGCAATCGGCGGTCCATATATATTTTTCACAATTCAGCATTTTTGTCGTCGTCTGCACTTCTTAATTGTTCAAAATACATTCGCATTTAATGAAAATTCGTTGAATTCTCATCCGATCCCATCAGTAAGATGACGTGTCCCGAAGAAAGATTTAACTTGAGGGGAATTCCCGAATACGACGTTTGTTCGCGCGAAACGACCGTGATTTGTTGACAAATTACAATAAATAAACACAAATGCCTGAAATACAGCTAAATCGAATGCAAGCTCTGCAACTTGTTTTAATTATGTTTGCTGTGCCGACACAATACTTTTTATACGAATGGACTGGAAAAACAGAATCAAGCCGGGTGGAATCAATACATGGGTAATTTCTGATACATAATATTTATTATTACGTTGTAACTATCCAAAAATTAAATATACAGTTTGATGAAGAATGCAAAAACCTTTATGAAATCCTATTTAAGTTTTTCTTCTTGGCATATTTGGATCCACCAATGCGTAGAACAGCTTCTTACAAAAGGAATTACCTTCAAGGTATTTAATAAATAGTCCTTCTATTTAACTATAAATCAGTACCTATTTCAGTCAAAATGTTCAACTAGGACAAAATTTTAATAAAGTTTTGTTATACTTATTAAATCTTTGACTTCTCTATTGATTTCAGGAACACAACTCACAGGTTTTCTCATAATTCTGAGTATATAGAGACTGGACAGTGTTAATAACAACATGGGCCAGTCTCTTTATACTCTATTGTTTTTAATCCATAAATACAAAAATTTTTTAAAGGTGGACAAAAGAGATAGTGTACCAACCGCATTTAAAACCAGTAAAACTAAGACCAACCAGCCACAAGAAAGTATTGCCGAGGAAGTATTTTACTACCGAAGTCCAGATGGATGGTTTGCTTGTAAGATAACTAAATGTTTAGCTACCTTTTTGAGAAGTTTGTCTTCCCAATAACTGTAAAACCCAAGTGCTGACTAGCTTAAAAATTACCAGTAATGCCTAAGCTGCCAACCTAATGATCAGCTTAAAAGTACTGACAGTGCATCTGAACTTGTGAATTTTTCTTTAGCTACAATGTAGTGCCACGTTTCACAAAAGGAATTGATATATTTCAACCCTGGCCATGCAAATGAAAATTACTTTCAACACATATCCTCTCTGATAAAAATTTTACCCTTTTTTATAGTGTCTATGGAACCCCGGAATAGAAAGTCAAATAAAATCAAGTTTAGAGTGGGGCAAGTCATTAAACACAAGCTATTTGGCTACCATGGGGTGATTGTGGGTTGGGATAAAACCTGCAAGGCACCAGAATTTTGGATACAACAAAACCACGGCACTAACCAGGTTTCTTCAAATAGCTCATAACTCCCTGCGCTAAAAATTTACATCTCTTATTTTTATTTTAGCAATGGAAACAACAGCCTAGTTATGCTGTTCTGGTTGACACACGATACCGCAGAAGTCCGCAAGTAACCTATGTCGTTGAGGAGAATATTGCAATACTTTTCGACACAAAAATACAACATCCATCTATTGGTGACTATTTTGATTTCTACGATGGAGCACAATATCACATGAGACCTGCTTTGAAGAAAATTTACCCAACTGATTAACTTGCAAATATGTGTCTTGGCTTCCTTTTCTGGTGAAGTCGGTGCAATAAACAAGTTTTTTTTTATTTTTGTGTATTAATTAGTTTGGAACAACATGTAGGTTTCACATGGTGAACACACTTCCAATGCTTTCAGTAAACATACACAATGCAAAAATTTTATTTTTGAAAATCAGAGTAGCATGTAGCAACAAATTTAGTTTGGTAGTGCAACCAGTGTAAGGAGTTTTACCTTTAAACCATGTTCAGAAAAGTTAAATTATACATGAAACTACATTGAAATATCACTACTTACACGGGACTTTTGTTTCTTCTGTTTTAGGAGGTTTACTTCAAGGTAAATATCTTCGAAATCTTTGGTAATCATAGCATTAGACAAAATATCATGCCAATGCCTTGTTTTTTTGAAGTATTCTAATGACTTTTTTCGGTGATCAAATGAGTTATATCTGTTCAACAAATAAGGGTAGAGTTTGTCCAAGTTTGTTGCATCTTTTGCCATCAAATACAGTGCTTGTCGAAATAAATAGAAATTTAGTTTTGATTCCCACTTTGGACTTTTGATATAAAAAGATCTCATAATTTGATCAGCTTCCATCAAAGCCTCCGCATGAGTGACAGTTCTGTAAACAGATCCAGTTACATTGCTGATATTTTGAGGACTGAGGAGGTTTCGAAAAACATGCCTCAAGCTCGGTTTGTATCCAACAGCAACTAAATTCGAAAAAATTGTTTCAAACAAATATTGATCATTCTTTTTTTTTGCTGTTAACAAAAGTTGTCTAACAAGATGTTTTGATCCATGTGTTTTTATTATTTCAGATAGGTAAAGTATAATTAAATGAAATTGTCTGGTGTGTTCAACAGCAGAAATATTTAAATTTCCTTCATTTTTTGCACCTGCAAAAGCAAGATAGGCTGATACCTTTGCAAATAACTTATTCTCACCCTCCACATCAGTTAGAAGTCTTTCAAACATAAAAGTTTGATTGTAAATAAGACATAGTTCACAGAATTGTTGGATCACCAGACACCATGCAAATATTTTGTTTTGCAAGCTGCATAAGGACATCATCAGATCATATGCTTCGTCTGGATTTGATTCAAAGAAATTTTGCAAAATCTTTTTGGTAATGACTAAGTGCTGATGTTGGTTCAAAGCTTTAGATTGATGAGCCAGTGTCGTGTACTGACTTTGTGGTAATCTATCCACAAGAGTACACAAAAAATTGTCAGACATATTTTTTTCCACTTCCAACAATGTTTGCACTGTTGCTATGACAGCAGTCGGGTTATGCATTTTCATCTGGTTTTCCAACTTTCTTACATCACATGATAACAAAGAAAATATATCATCTGATAACTGGCAATTGTTAATAAGGGAACTTTGCAATAAGTTTAACTGCAGGTCAATGTCCAAATGACCAGTCTGCGTATGTAAATTTACAGCATGTTTACTAGCAGCCTCAATATCACCGTAATCACATAAAGCAATAATGAGGACTTTAAGCAAGTTTGCCATGGGAAACATGTGCACCACTTGACACTGATTAACTATTTCAAAGGAGTTTTGCAAAAACACAGTTTTCAGGCGAGGGGAAAGCACTGTATCCATAAAGTTTTGTACTTGTGGCAAAGTGGTGGAATTTTCAAGAAAATCTTTACCCAGATCATAAAGCTTTAACTTAGTTAAATACATGTAGCCAAACCACCAGTGTTGTTCTACTTGTGTTTCAGTTGCTATAACCTCGCTGACCAACTGCATCAACCTCTGCGGAAAATCACTTTCTGACAGAGTAAAAATATTTTGCCAATCAATATTAACTGATTCATTCAGCAAAAGTGGCAAAAAATAATGGTCCTTACATATATGTTCCCTCTTAAGATAAAGCAACAGCTTTTCTGCCATTCCAGGAAAATTGGTAAGGGAAGTCTCTAGGGCATAACCGAGAACATCTAAATTGACAAATGTAACCTGTGCTTGCATCAAGTATGTCCACAGTTCTTCAGCAGTGTCACAGTGAACAAGACACTGCCAAATAAAACAAAATGCTGTGTTTTCAATTTCCATTTGATTTCCTAAAATGGGTGTGGGTAGCCTTTTTTGCATTTCATGGAGGATTTTAATCCCATCTGGACAGGGGGCAAGATGATGAACAGCATGCATAAATAACTGTGGTTCATATGAAGACAAATAGGTTACTATTTTATTTCCCTCTTGGTAAGCTCCATTTTTTAGTAAAGTTTCTAACATTTGAACAAACAGCACCATATCCACTGTCCCGCCAATGTCATTAACACCTTTACAAAACATATCTACAGCTTCAGTGTTTTTCCCTACTTTGGAATAGCCCATGCATGCCTGCAGATATAAATGCCAAGTTGCTTCACCATGAGTAAGTTGTTTATGGACAACTTCGCGGCAAATGTCCGCTTTGCCCTCCAGACAGTAAGCATGTGCCAAGTAACCCCAGGCAGTGGATGGAACTTCGAAACTGCTTTCTTTCATTGTGCTTATTGTATTTAACGCGTCGTCAACATGGCCATTATAACAATACTGAGCCAAACATGGCATAATAGCTTGTGGTGTAAGACTGTGTCCACTCTCCACAAGGTTTTGTTGAACTAACATAGGAGAAAACCAGTCACAATTTTCTAAACGGGTTTGGAAATAGGCACTGTAAAATTCTGTTGATTTGTTACCAATGAGAAAAAATATGTTATTAGCAGCCTTAATTCGAACAGATGGTTCCAGTTCAGCACATAACCTTCCACTGTGTAAAATTAACTGAGTTGCTGCCGACTGAGAGCATATGTGAGTGTTCTTTAATTGCATTTCCAGTTTGTTGAATATATCCATCCTGATGAAACCATACTGTTGAATTTTATTTTGTAGATAATCCTTTAAATAACTGTCTCTACCTAAGGCATTGCTCAAATCAGGTAAATCCTCTGACAACAAATCACGCCCAGTTGAATAAGAATAACTTCTTGAAAGTACGCAGCGAATGGTAGCAGTTAAGCTAGTTTTATGAAGACATTGAAAAAGTTTTATATTTCTTGACATATTTGGCAGATACGATTCGGTGTCAAGAATAAAATACACGTTTTCACCTCTATGACTTCACAACCAAACCAACCTCATT
The DNA here is from genome assembly GCF_947561715.1 of Ascidia mentula. NCBI lineage: Eukaryota > Metazoa > Chordata > Ascidiacea > Phlebobranchia > Ascidiidae > Ascidia > Ascidia mentula. The sequence goes on along the minus strand of NC_138568.1, from coordinate 13,551,600 downwards.
CTGGCAGATTCGGCGAAATGGAAATTGGTTAAGACCGAAATTATTTCACGCATGAGTGAACACGTCTTCAAACAATTGTGTTCACACAAAAATAAGCATTAACTCACGAAAAAAACAAAAATGGGTTGACTGCGGTCACGCTGAGTGAATCCCAGCATGCATGCGCATTATTCGTCAAAGGCTTTGACTCAAAGAGTAGCAGTCAGCGTTAGCGGCGCTGCATACAAGTGCCAATTTAACAATGTTCCGGCCACATAATTTTTTAAAAATTGGTGTAGAATAGGCTCAGAACATGTAGATCACATTACAATAGCGTTTTTTGAACACCTGTAAAGTACATCGCAACGATATGGGTTTGAACGCGGTCACGTTGTGTGAATCCAAGCATTCGCGTATTTATGGCGCTGCATACAAGTGCCAATTTAATAATAATCCGGGACATAGAATTTTATAGGTGTTCAAAAAACGCTATTGTAATGTGATCTACATGTTCTAAGCCTATTCTACACCAATTTTCAAAAAATCCTATGGCCCAAAACATTATTAAATGTTAAATACGCGAATGCTGGGATTCACACAGCGTGACCGCAGTCAAACCTATTTCGTTGCGATATACTTTATAGGTGTTCAAAAAACGTTATTGTAATGTAATCTACATGTTCTGAGCCTATTCTACACCAATTTTTAAAAAATTCTATGTCCCAGAACATTATTAAATTGGCACTTGTATGCAGCGCCATAAATACCCGAATGCTGGGATTCACACAGCGTGACCGCAGTCAAACCCATTTCTTTGCGATATACTTTATAGGTGTTCAAAAATTGCAATTATAAAGTATAGATATTGTTTTGCAAATATTGGAGACTTTGCTGATTGAAATGTTTGTTATTACAACTCATTTATGTTTTTTCGTGAGTTAATGCTTATTTTGTGTGAACACAATTGTTGAAGCCGTGTTCACGCATGCGTGAAATAATTTCGGTCTTAACCAATTTCCATTTCGCCCAAATGACGGTGGTGATTTTTGCCTTATTTCACAGAAAGATGATTTTACACCACCAGAGGGATGTTAATTGACAAAAAAAATCATAGATCACAGGCTGAACTTTGCAACGAAGAAAAAATTTAAAAAAAAATTACATTTATATTCGAATATGAAATGTTTGCAATGTCATAACCATAAGTAAGCATCTGAAATCCTTAAGCGCAGATATTCTTTGGCGTACATACTATCCAAAAATATTAAACTTGTTCGCGAGAAAAAACGCGCCACTTCTCAAATTTAAACAATATTAACCATACATCCCATATTTTGGCAATTTTTTTTATCAACCAACATCCCTCTGGTTTTTAAACCGGGTCACAAAGTTTTTTCCATCACTTGATCCACCACAGAATACTAAAACATGGAATGGAAACTCTTTTCGTCACGCATGAGTAACACTTTACGCAAAATGAAAATGCATTGGGTTAAATGCGATTTTGGCGTTTTTCGGCGGGGAAAAACTCAAGTTAATGTAACCACAAGAATTTATTTAAATGTAATTCAAGTAGTTTCATCCTTAATCTTTTAAAATATGTGAATGATTTTAATTATGACGCGCTATAATACACTTTTTAACCGTGTTGTACAAGTCACCTTACTGACTGAAAAATTTTTAATACGTCATCGCGTCAACCTTAAAGATGGCGTAAGACATGTAATCACGTCATACAAGTGATGACGTAATGTTTTAGGTTGCATATCTGCCTAAAAAGCAATCATGGGAAGCAGAAACCTAATATATAACTGTAACGGCAGAATTTTCCGCGCCTGGCACCGCGAGGCCGTCACACCACACGAACACGAACACGAACACGGTTTTCTGTAAAGACCGTAAATCAGTAAATCATTTCGCCCGCGGGGAATGCCCGTCTTGTACTCCCCTGTCATAGAGAAACTCAGTGATGTCACAAGGCAACCGCTGATGCGTTGCAATAAATTTTCGGGTTGATTGAGCAGGGAGTCACGTGCTTTAGCCAGGTCGATTTTCAGCGTGTTTGGTGCAGTTTTAGTGCATTTTTTGCCCTTCTCAATCAGCTAGACATTTGGTGCTGGGTGCTGTGAAAAATTTAGTTGAAAAAGCATCAAAATGTTCAAGGGGATGTAGCTGAAAATTGAAACACAGAAGTATACCTTAATTTGTGATTTTATGTTAGGCCCGCCCCTTGTCTACGCATTCAGGTCAAAATTAGTTGCAAGGTAGTTGCTTAAAGGGCCCCCAAGGGGGCATTATTTTAGCTAAATATAGGCTGCAAAAAATGTAAGTTGGTTTTCCGAAAAAATTAATCACAAAAACCTCATCCAATTTGCAATTTAATGTTGGCCCTAACCCTTTTCTTCGCAATGGCAAAAAAAATTGTCACAGTAAAGTTGCTTTGGTTGCCCCCTGGCACTGTTTTTGCTATCCTATGGGACAAAAGATGTTTTCGCGGATGCAGCTGCAATCAATTGTTTTTTCTCTTTGAATAGTACCAGTAGATCTTCATGGGTCTTGAAATAGTACCACAGGAATTGTTGTTGTCAAAAAAGCAAATCACTCAGTATGGGTATTAATGCTGATAGCCTTCAAACCGTGATTTTTGGAATTTAATACTGATATGCGGCCTAAAGCATTGATAAACCGTGTTACCCGTATGCTACAATTAAAAGCTAAAATATATGCTCACCGAAGTTTTGAGCCAGGAAGACATCATCAGTAAACTAGATTCAGTTGTTTTGTTAAATTATTTATTTTCTATATTGCCTTATTCAAATAGAATCGATTAACTTTTACTGCAGCACAATATACCTATAACTTCAGAGCACCCTATACTATACAACACACACCTTAACAACTAAGTTACCAAGCATGGCCGAAAGAAATGCAGTTCTAATAGCATTGTTATGTCACTTAGACGTACTGTATGACGCAGTAGTATGCCAGAGTGATTTTGAAATGTTACATTCTCCCCCTTAAATGTGTGGTTCACTGCAAACACATTTACAAATGAACAAAGAAAACATTGAAATCACGAAGTAAAGATAGCAACATGCGTGCCGCCGGTGAGCAAGCTACAGCCTGGCATATGAAATGTGCCGCATTTGTTAAGCGGCAAACAAGATCAACATAGCGTCTATGATCTATCTTCATCAGTTTAGGATCCTGTGCACCGCAATTCAGGATCAGTTCGACGACTGCGTGGCCTGAATGCGTCAGATGCACTTATTCGTTTGTCGTGCTCGCCTCACAGAGCAAGCACAATTTTGCAATCGGCCGTTTATATGTGGAGCTAGATTGCGTTTTCACTACGACCTGACGGACAACACCGTGACCGTCCGGGAACGCACGCAGAACCCGTCCCATTTCCCAACGACGTCGGGGTTGTGTCTCATCTACAATCATCACCACAACTCCGGTTTGAAAATTGCGTTGTCGGTCGGGCCACTTCTGACGCAAGGCAATCGTGGGTAAATATTCTCGTGACCATCTTCTCCAAAATTCGTCGGCGAGGTATTGAATGTATTTCCACCGCCTTCGACTGTAGCAATCTTTGGGATCGATAAGCCCAACCGGAATGCTGTCGCAAGCACGACCCAACAACAGATGATTGGGCGTAAGTGGCTCATCTTCTGTACAGGTGAAACTGATTGGCGTTAACGGCCTCGAAATGCCTTCCACTTCGATCATCAAGGTTTGCAGCATGTCCCCGCCAATCGTTGGGTTCCTTGTAAGCATCGTGTTTAAAATGCGACGAATCGATCTGATCATTCTCTCCCACGAACCTCCCATATGTAAAGCAGCAGGACAATTGAAGTTCCACTTAATTTCTTGTCGTTTGAAGTACGATTCTAGGCGGGATTGCTGGAGTCCTTGCAGTCCTTCACGTAGGACCCTTTCGGCACCTACAAAGTTAGTTCCATTATCGCTGTATATTTCTTTTGGTCGGCCTCTTCTTCCAATAAATCGACGCAAAGCGTTAATAAACGCGCCCGTAGACAAGTTGGGCGACACCTCAATATGTACAGCTCGCATAGTCAAGCAGGTGAAAATGCACCCGTAGCTCTTTGTCTCACTCCTTCCTCGTTTCACCATGAATGGGCCAAAGTAGTCGATGCCAACGTAGGAAAACGGCGGCTCGTCGGGCTTCAGTCGGGCAATGGCAAGTCAGCCATTTGTTGTTGTCCACGTCGAACATTCCTTTTGCGACACAGCATACATTTGCTGAGTTCCTTCCTAACTGCGGCACCATTATGATCCAAAAGCGATGACGCAGCGAAGTCTATGTGTGGCCAGTTCCGCAGTGGCCAACCTCGCGATGGTGGCGCAAAATAACAAGTGTTGTCAAGTCGTGATCATACGGCAGTATAATCGGGTGTTTTGCGTCGAAGGCAATTGGCGCCTTCTCCAACCTCCCACCAATCCGCAGAATTTCATCAAATAGCTAGGGGTTAAGCTTCGCCAACGAACTGGCATATTGCGACTTCTTCAGTTTCTGTCAATGACGGGAGCGAAGCACCGACGTTGTACGTACTTGATTATTTCCAATTCCGCATTCTTTAACTCATCCACTCTTAATTTGCCAGTGTTTGTAGAAACCTTTGAACGCAGGAATGACTTGAATCGTAGCAGCCACGCGACCGATGTCTTTAATTTATGAAGAGGTGAATAGTGATTCATCAGTCGATCGGTTGACTCTGATTGTGTGTAAACGTTGACGATAATTCTTTTTCACTCGGCTGGCTGGAATTTTTTATTTTGTTCTATTTAATGGGTTTTTAAGCCCCTTAAAAAACACGCATAGAATACTAAAACATGGAATGGAAACTCCGCTGAAAGTGCGCCGTCACGCATGAGTAACACTTTACGCGAAATGAAAAATGCATTGGGTTAAATGCGATTTTGGTGTTTTTTAAGCGGCTTAAAAACCCATTAAATAGAACAAAATTTAAAACTTTTTTAAAGAAACAGGAAGTTTGGTCCTTCGTCTTTTGAAATGTGTGGATGATTTTGAATAAATCGCGTCGCATAATTTTTTAAGGCGATTTGCTGTGTACTGCCTTTTGGGTCAAAATATGAACAAATAATTGCGCGCTTTTGCTGTTTGCAAGCAATGAGAGGCTAAATCGAGTAATATTATCAACCACTATGCTTGTTATGTAAAATCAACTACTTGCTTAGTATCTCTGCACACAGTAATGCGGCTGTTTGGGAATATTTATTTTGCAAAACAGGGCATTTGACAAATAGTTGACAAATGATAGTATGACTGCTTTTTTCTGCGATTTCTGTATTTTGATGAAGATGGAGATATCATAATGAACCAAATTACCAAAATCAGTTGATATTAGGAAATACCTCGCCAACACCATGTTCATACTGCTGACAGTAAAGTCCAGCACAAAACAACATTTTTGTGCATAATATGGGTTTGAAAAAGCTAAGCCTTGACAAAATATATGTTTAGGTCGAAACAGTGGCCATCTGTCTGCAGCTTATACACAATTCATATTATTGGCTCCACATTGCTTAAAATATATGTTGATTGCTTGCAAATACTCAAGGGCAGTGGGAATACTTCCAATTAAGTGTTTGCATACGAGCAAATTCTGAAAACTTTCATCTCTTTCTTCAACACGACATGTTTCTCTCAGAAGCATTTTAATACATATCTAAATCAAATTCTGTTGTGTTTTACTTAAAACTAATCTGCGAAGAAAAAAATGACTAGTGAAAAAGGTTGTTAATATATTAAGGTCCAATTTTGCTGAAACAAAAGGCAATTATGTTTAGTTCAACAAAACATTACATATTTTCAACTGTGTCATGAGCATTCAACCAAGTGTTATGATAAGAGTAAAAAAATATACTTCTGTTATGTGTGCCAATATTTTGACAAAAATATGTTTTTCTTCTCGGGGATATTGGACTAATCAACATTTAAAGGTGAACTTTCGGAAAAAATTGTCAATATACAACCAAATATTTACAATGAAATCAAATATAAAACTCAGTGATGTGTGGGAAAAATGTAAGGTAGATTACTAGTACAACAAAAGCAAGTTCATTAATATTCACAGAGCATCGGCTCATATGTGGCATGAATTGCTCAAAACCAGTGGAATATAAAAAATGGCACAGGAATTTATTTAATTATGTCAAATTTTTTTAGGTAGTTGCCACTATTTATTTATTATTTCCATTAAAGATTAAAAGCGGCCAGATTTAAGTATGGTTAACCAAGTAAATACAATCTTTAAAATTAAGCAGCAAAATTTGGCCCTATCTTATCTGGTTTACAATGGCTACAATCTGACATTTTGGGAAAAAAACACTTCATGCAGAACTGCACTATCTATCCAACATATGTCTTTACAAAAAGAGGAGTTATTAAACATTTTGAAAAACAAATAAAACAAATTGTTCCAGGTTTTGAGAGGTGGCCCTTCGCGTTTTGTTCAAACAAAGCCAGGCGCCGATTGGTTGAAGGGTGAATTTAGCGCGGGCCAATAGGAAAGCGGCGCGAAAGTATATAAAGCCGTCCGAACGGCCGGTGGGCATCATTCGAAGTCTTTTCCTTCTTCGAGACACGGTCTCGTCAGTACTTTCCTCGTTGTTTTTAGCAAAACTTGGACAGTCTTTAGCAAAACTTGGACATTCGTTTACTGAAGAAGTACCGACGAGACCGAGTTGGCACACTAGCAAACGCAAGATTGTTTGCAATAGAGCCATATATAAGCCGAGAAGAAACATAAGAAGAAGACGTGTGAATTTGCTGTCAACTCTGAGCATCTTCTCGACTCTGAGCAACAAAACCTGTGTCGAGTGGCAGCCCTTTTCAGGGCTCGAGAATTAGCCATGTCCCAGGTTCAACAACCAGCGCTACCGCCACCAACAAGAAGCTATGCAGCAGTGGCGTCATCCTCATCAGCAGCACAAACGAAGACAGACCCCTACACCTTGGACCGAAGAGGCGAGGTCGAGGCCCGTTTCAACCCGGGACTGAAGCGAGACGAAATATACGGAATACTCGACACCATGAAGTTCAATCTGGTCAACCTTAAAGGCTTCATCCAGTACCCTGGCGGCAAGGTGACATTTTTTAACAATAACGAAGCACTTGCTAAGCAGTTCGCCACCGAACTAATGGAGACGGGCAAACCTGTGTACGCTGAGCCATTCACGGAGGACATCGAACGGACCGTCATCTCCTACGTGCCTCCGTGGATGAGCCAGCAGACACTCCTCCATCACCTGGAAAAACATGCACCAGTCACCAAGAACTGGAATATGCTTGATAAACGCAGAAAAGACGCAGGCAAACGAGCCTTCATGATGAAGACATCAGCACTCCAGGAGAATCCAATCCCTAGAGAGGTATGGGTCGAAAACGAAAAACTTTCTATTTTCTACCCAAGCCAACCAGCCCACTGCAACTACTGCAAGGAGCGTGGGCATGAAAAAGAAGACTGCCCACAGCTGCTGCTGCGCAAACAACAACAACGCCAGCAGGTGCAGCAACAACTACAACAACAGCAGCAGCAGCAGCAGCAACACCCCCTTCCTGAAGAGCAACAACAACCCGAAGAACAACGGCAACAAGAGAACCTGCAACCTGAAGACCATCATCCCCAACAGCAGGAAGATCCCCATCATCTAGAAGAGCAACATTCCCAACGCAAGAGGAGCTCCGACAATGACACCACCTCCACCTCCATCACAACTACCACCACCTCATCACCTGGAGTTCCATCCGACTCCCTCTCACCAGCAGCCAATATCGGGCTCATTACACTTGGAATTAAAACAAGCACCCCGCAACCAAGAAAGAGGAGGAGGAGGAGAAGCAACAATTATACCAAGTGCTGCAGAACAAGGATACCTAGTGAGGTCAGTGACTTCTCTTGCGTCTGCGAGAAACGACATATAAAATGTGAATGCGGGTTTTGGAGCCCTGCTGTGAATTACGGGACCAAATTAAGATGCCCGGGCTGTGACGCATTATGCGTTCAATGCATGTGTAAGGAATTTTACCGTTTGAAACCAAAAGAAAAAATAACATGTAACTGTGGGGTCCGAATACCAATTGATTTTAACCAAACCACAATTTAAACTTAATTTTAACTACGCAAAATAATGAATGTTTTAAAAATAATAATGGACTTGTTGGAATTTATTGTTGTGTCTTATTTATTTGTGTCTGCATCTCTTGTAAAATTACTTAAACATAATGACGTCACACGTAAAAATTTGCACTCTAAACGTAAATGGCATGGGCCTGGCCACCAAAAGGTCTCAAGCGAAACGAAATCTACAAGGTACTGGACGACATGAAGTTCTCCATGGATTGGCTCAAGGGCTACATTCAATACCCTCAAGGGAAGGTAACTTTCTTTACCAACAACGCAACCTGCGCTAAACACTTTGCAGTTGAACTGAACAATACGGGGAGAGCCGTATATGCGGAGCCATATTCTGAAGACTTGGAAAGACTCGTCGTATCGTACGTGCCACCTTGTATGACGCAACAAACACTGATGACGTATCTGAGGAAGTTCGCCCCCGTCACAAAAAACTGGCACATCTTGGACAACCGCCGCAAGGAGCAGGGAAAACGAGCCTTTATGATGAAGAGCTCCATCCTAAAAGAACACCCAATACCCAGAGAGGTATGGATAGCATCAAAAAAACTAAACTTCTATTATCCAAACCAGGCCGCACATTGCAACTACTGCCATGAGGCAGGCCATGAAAAAGAAGAATGCCCACAGCTCCTGAAGAACAAGGAGCGGTACCAATAACAACACCACCAACCTGAACAGCAGCAGCAACACTCCAATGTTGAAGAACCACAAAGCATGCAGCTTGAAGAGAAGCAACATCCCCAAACCGAAGAGGAGCAACACCCCCAACCTGAGAAGCTGGACCAAGAAGATGGAGGAATTACCGACTTCGATACCACCTCCACCGACAACACCACCACCCCATCACTTGGAGTTCCATCCGACTCCCTGTCACCAACAACAAACACCGGGCTCGTCATACCTGACCCTAAAACCAGCACACCGCAACCACAGGAGAGAAGGATTAGGAGAAGGAACTCGTATACCAAGTGCTGTCGTAAGAGACATATAAAGTGTGAATGCGGTCATTGGAGCCCTGATGTTACTTATGGGACCAGATCGCGATGTCCGGGTTGCAGCGTGCTTTGTGTTAAATGCTAATGTAATAGATTTTACGGATTAAAAGAAAAAGAAAAAATAACATGTAACTGTGGGGTCCGCCTTCCTAATTAATCAGACCACAATTTAATGTTAACCGCGCAAATGTAATGGATTCTTTCGCAATAATGGAGTTGTTCGAGTTTTTTGTTGTATTTTGTTCAATTGTTCTCATATCCCTTGTAAAATTAATAATATATGACGTCATTTTTAAAAATTTGCACTTTGAACGTGAATGGCATGGGCCTGGCCACCAAAAGGCAGGCCTTGTTCCGCCATCTTTCCTCTTTAGCTTTTGACATCTATCTCCTACAAGAGACTCACTCTTCACCCCAAACCGAATCCCTCCGAACCTCCAAATTCTAAAATCTGTTTCTGACTCTGTCGGCCATATTATCGCGGTCGACATCTCAACCCGCACCCACACCCTCCATATTGTCAACATCTACGCCCCCTCTGGAAACCCGGTTGGTAATAATTTATTTTTTAACTCACTGTATTCCTATGTTACATCACCGCACCCTATAATTTTGGCTGGAGATTTTGATTATGTTGAAAACCCTTCATTAGATAAATTTCCCCCTATCAAAACCTCTCCCCCCAGCACAAATCTAACACAATAAAGTAACGTTTTTAAGTTACAAGACTCTTTTCTTATACTCCACCCCGATTTAGTTCAATTTTCCCGTCGTTCTTTTAATTTTCAATCCCGGTTAAACCGAATTTATGTTACTCCTAATTTAACGCCTAAAAATCATTCTTTTATTACCTGCCCCTATTCCGATCATGATTTTGTTATTCTTACTCTTAATTTGGTCTCTGCTCCACCAAGGGGCAGAGGCCCATGGAAAAATAATGTTAAAACTTTTTACGACCCCTTTTTTGTTTATGATTTAAACCGTCATTATGTTATTTGGTCATCACTTGCTCCTATATAATGTTTTTGTTGCTGCCAGGCATATTGTAACTTCACAAAATTTACCTCGTCACAAAATTTTCCAGTATATCAGGCTTAACCGTTAATCCCACCAAAACCCCTCATAATTTTACCCAATACAGTATAACTTGGAACAGTAAGGCCATTTATAAGCCCATTAAACATACCAATATGACACCCCAGCTCAATCACCGCGGCATGGCGCAAAGCCATTTTCTCTTTACGTACCCGTGTCTCCTCTATAAGCGACCCCTTTCTGACCTATGATTCGAAAAGCATCCTCACAAAAACATTACTCCTTCCCCATATTTCTTATCTAGCTAAATCGTACCCTGTCCCTGAAGGACAGCGGGAAGCGGTAGACAGCATTGTGGCAGGCTTCGTTGGGGGTCACCACAATCCTACCCTTCCCTTTTCAGTTGACAGATTGGTCTAAAGACTTTTAATTTTCGTATTACTTACAATTTGTTACCCCTTAAGTCTACATACACCCCCTTTCTTTTAGACAATGATGGCTTTTGTACCTTTTGTTCAAATAAATACGAAAATAACAACCATTTATTTTTTGAATGCACCAAGATCCAACCACTTCGTTCCTTATTTATTTCAGTTCTCAGAGCACTTATGCCACAGAACCCCTATTATTTCGATCATCCTACTTATTTACATTTTCCCCAACTCCTTAATGATAATACACCCGAGCACAGAGTAAAAAAGAATCCCAATGTTGTTAAAAACTGACCCAATCCTTCCGCCAATCACTAATCCTTAAACATCGGTTACTGCGGACAAGGCCAGATTCCCTCCGGGAGGTGGTACTTGCCAAAGCCGTAGATTTTTGAAAATAAATAAATGGACCCCACAGAGTGTACCTCTTTTTTAGCGCTTTCTTCCCCTCCATGTAATACTGTAATTCTCCCTTTACTTTGCGCTCTCTTCCATAAAAATAACAATCACAGTGTAATTCTCCCCCTTTATTTTGCGCTCTCTTCTTGTATATATTTGTAAATACTTGTTCTATCCTTTGTTTGCTATGTATTTTTTTTGTTACTCGCTGGGCACCTTCAAAGTGCCCGAATAAATAAAAAATAAATAAAAATAAACGCAGAAAAAAGGCGAAGAAAAAACGTTCCCCGAGACAACATAACATGAGCAACCTCATTAACCAACAGTCTGAAAAATGTTTGAAAAGTGAACTTGATTTATTTGGGCTAAAGCCCACACAAGTCAGCATCGAACATTCCCAGTGGGTAGAATTGACGCCGGCCCTACAGAATTTAGCGCGCATAACAAAGGCAGATGGGACAAATGTTGACGCAAACGCTGCCGTTGGCCCTTTTATTGGCTACATGCTCTCTGGGATCAAGTTGACTTGAACAAAGTTGTCACACCTGCCAGCAACACGTATCTCTACCGTGCTTACCTTTTAAGGTGGCTGTACACAGGATGCGTTTCGGTCCGTTTTCGTCCGTAAGCGCATACGCGCGTAAAAATTCGGTCCGTCGCCTTCCGACGGGGTCTTTACACAGAATGCGTAACGTCCGAAACTTGCGAACCATGCGTTAACGCAAGGCCATCCGACGCGATCAAACATGTTGGATTTTTACGCACGTACGCATGCGATTTTGTTGCTGTGAAAATATACCCATCTTTAATAAAGTGGGTTTTTGTAATATTTATGCATACTTGAAAGGTTACAATGGTACTTTTAAGATCAACAGTTGATTTTTCCCCTTTTTGGGGTAAATATCTTTTTGAGGCAGTGATTATCAGTAATAATAGCTGTTACAATGGTAGGCCCCTAAAATGGAATATAGTTGAGAAAAAAACTGATTGAACTTGTCCGTGAAAGACCAGTTTTATATGATATAAAAAATACAAAACATTGTGACAAAATATATTTTCAAAAATGCATGGGATGCTGTTGGCAAAACGTGTGGTATAACAGGTAACAAAAATTATAAAACTTCGAAATTTTATTGTTGTACAATTTGTCCAAGCAAAGATAATGTTTTCGCCTGCCTTTGAAAGATAAAAGTGCCAAAGAAAAATGGAGAAACCTAAGAGATACGTATGTACGCAAAAAGAAAGAAGCAGAGACCAAGTGGATCTGGTTACATACCTACACCAACCTGGCCATACTTTTCATCAATGATGTTTTTGGACAATTATACAAAGCATCGCATGCAATATTGTTGTTAAACTTATTTGGTTGTATCTGAACTTACTACATGTTTAGGACTGAGTCTCACATTTTGCAAGAGGACCCAACTTTGACAGCAGACATTGGTAATACAATCAACAGCATGTTAATAAACTGTTAGGCATAAGTCCTGATACTTCAGGTAAACAGCCCGAAGTACATGAAATTGGTACACCTGAAAGTTTAGAAACCCCCAAAAAACGAAATCCACAAGCATTAACTGGTCGTTCACCCAGTTCAGTTGGTAGAAAGAGAAGGAGGAAGGCAGCGGGTGTGGATCTATCGGTAACAGTATTTAAACCTAGCAAGAGGATATGTAAAATAATTTATATCATTTAATTGCAATGATTTTGCATGGGAACAATTTGGTAAAACTTTACACACAACCAATGCTTTGATTTCTGAACAACTAAAAAAACCTCAGCATTCCATTATGCCAAAATTATTGAACAAAGATTAGATGCATTGCCAAACAACATGCATAAAGCTTTTGTAGCCATTACTGTAATACTGGCAGATTATGACAATGTTGAGATGCAGGAAACTGCGGAGATTGTATAGCTTTGTATTCATTGTATATATGCAAATATCAATCTGCTTTCAGGTCTTTTTCACATGTTTGACTGCAATTTACTTGAAACACAAGTATTGGTACTGCTCTTTTCATTTCACTGTTCACTTTCTTTAGTATTTTACTGCCAGTGTTCTGTTCTATTCATCTGTAGTGTTTTTTATTTCCTTCAAATACCTCTTCAATTTGCATTGTTATATATGCCAACATTCAGTATGCATTAACTGTTATTTTATTACAAAAAAAAAACAATAAACATAAAAAAGAAAAGCAGTCGGTCTTATTCAAGGGTTGTTCCCTGTGAAACAGGGAAAAAAAATTGTTGTAATGCCAAGCAACTTCCCCCTGGCTGCTGCTGAAGTAGTCCTTCAGCAAGTCTCTTATTTGCCTTGCATACAATGAATGGTGGGAAATCTTTGATGTTGGGAAGACATACAGTTTCCTCTTGTCGTCAAGCTCCCTCAACAAGTTCAACAGTTACTTCATAGGCACCAATGCACTGTATTCCCTAGTTTCCAAAGACTTCTTTAAAAACCACAGTAGCCTTGACAACTTGAGTTGCAGTTTGAACGTTTGCCATTATTGTTGATCTAAGTATCCGCCATCTTTGAGCAAGGATACCAAAGGAAAATCACTGATCTGCAATTGTATTGTACATGTGCGCAGCAGCAGCAGTCATCGGTCCTTTGTTGACATGCGCAACCAAGCGAAAATTCGTACGATAACGGATTCTGTGTACAGTGCCTTTTAACGGATGGTTCGGAACGAAAATTTGGTCCGTTTACGTACGTTCACGCATTACGCATTCTGTGTACAGCCACCTTAAAGCTTCGGGAATGATGCAAAAGAATCCCAATTAACTGCGGCAATGTGGCATAAAGATACGACAGGAAAGTTTGAGACTTTGGATGCTGGATTTAGCACCAGACGCGACTGTGCAAATGGTAGTCGTCACATTGAAATGTTAGGAAAGCTCCATATCGACTTGATGAATCAGTTTCGATATATATTAAATGGCGTTGACCTGAAGATCCGCTTGATTAGGAGTAAAGATCCATTTTCGATTATGGCGGGGTCAGATACCGGTTACAAGGTCAACCTTAAAGACGTTCGGTTGTATATGTTCGTAAAGTACGTCCGAGTGCCCCTGTGGAAACCTTTCTACGACACATGATGCATTTATACGTGGCCAAACGCATTTAATGGAGCTTATGCGAAAAATCCGTTTAATTTTAAACACTTAATCGTGCCAGGGAAGGCGCTTCAACCAAATTTCACATCAAAAAATTATGCGAGGAGCTTCATTAGCCTTTTTACTGGGATGGGAACATTTTTTGAAAACGCCGGTAGTGGAATATCACTCTCCGAATATGGCCAGGGATTCACATGCTTTGACCTCAGTCCTGATATGGCGGATCTGGTTACCTTTGATTTGGTTAAGCACGGTAACATTCGTTTGGAGGCTCACTTTGGCACGGCTCTTCCGAACACTATAAATATCTTGGTGTACGCGGAATATGACAATGTATTGTAGATTGACAAATTCAAAAACGTAATTTTTTATTACTCGGCTTAAATGGACTAACTTCAAATCGCATCTATTTTATCTCGTGACCAAGCCATTGGATCCGTGTTTTGTGGTGTCTATGCGCGGGATTAACTCACCACGTTGAATCACCCCTATCCCAAAGCATATATTGTGAATACTGATCCCAGTGATAGACTCGGAATGCATTGGCTTGCGATGTTTTTTGATGGGGAAGGACGGGGCAAGTTTTATGACACGTTCGGGTGTGCCCCGATCCACGAAGAGCTTATAAATGCTACTCAATGGAAATGGAACCGTTGCATTGTACAGCGCCCCCTCTCATCTTTATTTACTGTTTCGTGCACGTGGATTTTCTGTGTCTCGTATGGTCGATACATTTTCATTTCAGGTTATGGTCGTCAAAACTTTAAACAGACAAAAGCTCACAAACCTTTGAACGCAACTAACATTATCATTAACCCCCGGTGGCCGCCATTGCGCAACGCCACTAGTGATAGAATTCTGTATTGCAACGAAAAATGGTTGGAGGTAATTTTAAATAGAAATGTAAAAGCGAATTTTACCCTTGCGAGCCACCGTAGGAGCTTACAAGAAGCTTTTTAAAACGCTTGGCTTACAACCGAACAAATCGACCATGGGCTCATTGCCCAAGTAAAATACCATGCAAAACCCGGGTTCATGGATGCATTTATTAAAGCGGGGATTTTATTTCAAATAAAATTGCAAAAAGTACGGTTTAACGCCCAATAATACGGATTGGGATAAATACCGTAATTCAGACTTTGCATGCCCGGAACAAAACAAAAGACATATATTCCCCTCATAAACCAAAAGCACAAGATATTTGGGACAAAAGGTTAACTGAAGAGACCCCATGGCCCCTTGTTTTTATAAGCATGTCAAGAAGCTTTTTAAAACGCTTGGCTTACAACCGAACAAATCGACCATGGGCTCATTGCCCAAGTAAAATACCATGCAAAATCCGGGTTCATGGATGCATTTATTAAAGCGGGGATTTTATTTCAAATAAAATTGCAAAAAGTACGGTTTAACGCCCAATAATACGGATTGGGATAAATACCGTAATTCAGACTTTGCATGCCCGGAACAAAACAAAAGACATATACAAGATATTTGGGACAAAAGGTTAACTGAAGAGACCCCATGGCCCCTTGTTTTTATAAGCATGTCTACATATCAACCATAGAAGCTAAACGCTGTGACAACCAACGAGCAATTACATTCTTTTCGGAAAATAGATAGTAACATATGCGTTTTTTGCAAGAAGCAGGTAGAAACTGTGTGTCATCATGTTATTTCATTTGTAAGCGCTATAATACGACAAAATCTAATTTTAACAGATGCAGAAAAACTATTTGGAATTCATTTTGATTTGCCAGTAAACCTTGTGTGAATCGTGTTAAATCAAAACAAAAATGCGACTTGGAAGATAATCCAATTCCAAGCTACATCAGAATAATGGACTGCGAATTTTATGCTACATACCATGGACAGGTGGCAACCTGTAAATACTTTGGGAAAAAGGGTCAAAAACAATTCGTCTGCAGAAAGTGTAAATATCCAAAGCTTGGAAATGTTCAGTCACCAAAACGTCAAAACACAGAATTAAAGCAAAACCACGGCAACAAAAACCCTGGAGCGTCAGGTGCAACCTGATAACAATGGTGCGACTACTACTTAGAGCCAAAGTGTCCAACATAATTGCTGGTCACTACTTAACCGATGAGTTGCAAGTCATGGAATTACCTCACTCAAGCACGCCTGCGAAAGTGTGATTCCTTTCAACTGTTTAGAATGCAACGAAAAAATCCTCAAATCAACACGCTGCTGGGGCGCTCGAAAGAATGGACTGTGGCGGTACAATGTGTGTCTGTAATTCGATGAATCGGTATTTGCGCAGCTCATAAACCCCAGCGAACCCTTTCGTTGTAAGTGCGGCATGGAATTCGAGTGAGATATCGTTAGTGGACTAAAAATATATTTATTCATGTTCGGGGGTTAAACAATTGTGTATCGCCTTTTTTTGCAATTGAACCATTCCAGTCGTCAACAAGAATGGGGCGGGGAAGCTGTTTGGTCACATGGCAGGGGAGTAGGAATCCTGTTCAACAAAGGCCTGAAGGCCAATTCATTTTGGCTGAAATAGAAATTAACTCCACCCAACGTTGACTCCCCAGAATATTTTCACAACCTATTCGCAGAGCTGTCCAACTTTTCTGGTGCTCCAGTTATAATGCGAGGGAATTTTAACCTAACATTTGACGCAAGAACGCCCAAAGGATACCTTACAAAACTATATGCAACACTCCAAACTTACCGACATTTTTCGACTTAAATTCCCCTCAACAAAACATTTCTCCCTCAGATCACATAACGATTTTTAAATACGAACGAAAAATATACCTTAAGCTACAGTTGAAATGTTTTATACCTTTACTAAATCTCATGGACATTGTGACCAATAAAAAGTTAAAGGATCTTAAGCTTACTAAAACAGGTTCATGTTGCCGCGAACTGTTTTTCATCCATTTGTAAATTGCCATGTTGTAACACATTACTGGGAAAATGCATGCGTTTGGCTGTGTGCTTAACTTCGTGTCCCCTTATATTTTTCGTCTTCGTAATTACTGTTCGGCATACTTCAAAATAACATCATTTTTTAAACAAAAGCATAATGCTCGTATGTCCCTTATATGCGATAGTAGCGCGTGTGCGGTTGGAGCTTGTCTTAATCAGTTTTCTGACGGTTCCTGGAAACCTTTAGCTTTCTTTTCCGCGCCATTGAAAGGACCGGAGCGAAGATATTCAACCTTTGATCGGGAATTACTGTCAATTTACAAAGCAATCCGTTACTTTACATATATTTTACAGGGGGCTGATTTCAATGTAATCACAAACCCCTCGTCACGGCGTTTCATCCAGTTTCTGATCACCACTCACCTCGACAATCTAGACATTTCGATTACATATATCAATTCACTAACAGGATTGAATACAGACTAAGACAAATCGCTAATCGGAGACGTTTCTACGGGTATATTTCACCCTATTTTCCACCGCCTTATCGGAGAAAGGTCTTTCAGACGTTGCATGGTTTATCTCACCCTGGTGTCAAAGCAACGAGGAAGTTAATTAATGACCGGTTTGTTTGGCGTGGTATGAAAGATGACATTTATCAATGGTGTCGAACATGTATTCCTTGTCAAAAGTCTAAGGTTACTATCTATAATCGTGCACCTCTTGGTCGTTACTTGGAACCGGAAGGTAGATTTGGTCGGTCCATTACTTCAGTGTGATGGTTATTCTTATTTGTTAACTTGTGTTTGTCGTTGGACTAAATGGTTTAAAGCAATTACATTGAAAGACATGTGCCAACGCTTTCCTTTTTCATGGGGTCAGTAGGTTAGGAGCACAATCACGGCTTTTCGGCCATGTTCAAATGGCTACATTGAACGACAAGAACCTTAAAAAGTGCTCTAAAAGCACAGGATTTCCCGAATAATTGGTAATCACGAAGTCAACGATATATTACGACCCTTACTCGTACCTTCGTATGGTCGGTACCTAAAAATGTAGATTGCGCCGTCTCTGTCCCATTAGGTGAACATACGATGATGCATCGTAATTCTGCGACAGGCAGTTTATTTCGCCTTGAAATTCCGGCTTTGGGGCTTAGCATACATCACCAGTTTCAGTGCCCCAAGGAAGTAATAGCATGCTACGCTTCTAACGCTATATGTACAGGAAGAGCTGTCATCGTTCCGAAGAACTGCACTCGAAATATGCAGAACATCAAGTTGCCAAAGATGCGAGTATTCCGCAGCAATCTAATTCTCCTGCGGCACTATTTATCAATATGGCAACCGACTCTATTGTCAATAGTATTAGCAACATGACGAATAATATTCACTTCGTCGAATGTCGGATACAGTCCTTGTTAACGAATGTATATTCATTACTTTCTCGTCAGTACCGTGGCGAGATATTAAGTGCTCGGTGATAAGTAAGCAGCAATAACCGTCGCTGATTTAATGACTGAGATAACGTGCGAGACTATTAATGGTACGATCCTGCATGATTTAAGAAGAGGTGACTTATTTGCAAGGAGATCACTCGTTGAATATTTAAATTCTAAAGGTACAAGATTGATCGGCCAACTCTATCGAGACGGATTCGTTTATCCTAACGTTAAGTTAGTTTTAACTATGTCCCTGACCGTATTCTTTCATTTGAAGTTGAAGATTCGTTTTTAGTTTTCGACAATTACACATTGACCCACGTTGATTCTAAGGTACAGGAAATCATTCCGACTTTTATTGTAAACACGAAACCTAAATAAAAATTGAGATTGCAACTACACAACAAAAAACGTTTTCGTATTTTACAAAAAATACAACAGAATCAACACAAAAAACGTCATACCGTGGATAACAACGAGAAATGTCTGACTTCGTCTAAAACTATATATAGGGATACATCAAAGACGAGGCAGAAACAAAGATACAAATGAGACGTATAGAAGAAGTAGCGCAAGCGAGATAACTAGCGATGGCGTCAGAAAGTCTGTATGTAAATGTAAGAGTTCTTCTGGCACACTAAAAACGTAACTTTATGGAATGACGTTTCGCCTGTTATCCAACAAGGCTTCCTCAGGGTAATGATACAGCACACAACCAACGCCAAGAAAACGTACCACCACGAAAAAATATAACGCTTACATCGCCAGGGTTGCCAGGATATTTTTTTTGTTTAGAGCCAAACAGCACGACAAAAAACGCCAAACTAGTTTTGAAGGAACCAGAAAAGAGTCACTCGTTTAAATACTGTATGTATCGTTTATTTTTTCTGCTTCCCTGACATATGTTAAACTGAATTTACAGGCAAAGTACATTCATGTGGTAGAGCAACATATAATATATTCTTTGTTTATTTATGCTCTTGGATTATTTCCGTCTTTCTATGTGCATTTTGCAGTGCCAGTGCTACGCAAACTTACGCTTCTGAACTAGCCTGGGCTGTGATGTGTGACGTTATTACAAAAAGAAGCATGCCGCGAACCTGCTTCGCCACAAACGAGCCCGGGCAACTTCCGAACGCAATACTAAGGGGCCGAATAGGCCAAACCAAATTTCATGTGGAGAGTGCGAGGGTATCTACATCGGCGAAACCGGAAGAGCCCTGAAAACCAGAATTACGGAGCACCGCCGCGACGTTGCATCAAAAGACAGCAAGTAAGACAGCGTTAGCCAAGCATGCTGCCTTAAAAGCTTATCGGATTGCCTGGGACAAGGCTAAGGTTTTGGAAAAGGAGATGGATCACACAAAGCGCCTTTTCCTTAAAAGCGCTACATATCCATAAGTACAATCTCTGCGTCAATGACAGGGCGTCTATTTCCCGGTGCTTTATAATAACTTGCTGTAACTGTTGTTTCCCGCCCTTTTGATAGCATCACGTGATTTCACTAGCGGTGTTAGCGTTATATTTTTTCGTGGTGGTACGTTTTCTTGGCGTTGGTTGTGTGCTGTACCAGTATCATTACCCTGAGGAAGCCTTGTTGGATAACAGGCGAAACGTCCGTCATTAAAGTTACGTTTTTAGTGTGCCAGAAGAACAGACTATTAAATTACAATATGCCTGGCAGCAACAGAAACATTATATTTGTAAATGTAAGAGTGTAGACAGTTTCAAAGGACCAAGTTTAAACAAAATAATAAAAGCCTGGGCTGCCAAGCCTGCAAACCTAATGATCGCGATACGGTAGCTGTGATCGATAAGCAAGGACCTGCGCAGTGGGGCGATCCTGCCAATCATGCCATTGCATGAAATATTACTGAATAATAAAAGGTTTCGAATTATGAAAGCAGAATTCCCTACACTACCAACACCTTCTTTTATCAGTTAAATTTCTAGCCTCCACGGATTCTGAATTACTTTCTCCTAAGTTGAAACCATTATATTTACGTTTAACAAATCATCCACTCGAAACTTCTTATTTTTCTGAAATAAGAAGGGAAAAAAGAATACAAAACAAACCGTGGATAGCAAAAGGATTTCGAAACACACTAAATCATATTATTGCCACAGTAAAACAATTATTTTCACCATAAACTCAGTCAGTGGTAACAATTCCAAATCCACTTGGCAACTAATTCGTGACCTTGTAAATATAACAGGGAGTCAAACCGCTTGTCATACGGATTCAGTTTTGGTTCCGGTTTTAATTTTCTTATTTTATCCGGTTCTGTTCCGGTTCGCGGTAAGTGACTGGTTCAAGCAAATTAACAGCTTAGAGCGATATTATAATCTGTATACTTTCCGCCGGTCCGTTAATGGAATAAATTGTTTTGAAAAACGCTTGATTGAGGGTGGCGGCTATCACCATTGGTTTTTAACTTTTTTGCCTGTAGGTGTATTGCCTGATTTGACAACAACCTTTTCCTTCAAAAAAACAGCATACACTTTTTCGTAATGTATGATGACATGAGGTTTTAAGCATGGTCCCCTTTTATACTCGCAGAGCAATTGTCTAACAAACAACGGGAGTTATTCTGCACCACATCATATTCAAAATATTTTCTAACCGGGTGTAGCTTGCTTCGTACCATATTACGCTTTAAATTCTGCACGTTTAAGAAGATACTGTTTAATTATTAAGTACCTACAAAAGTACAGAAAGCTCGGTCACTAGTTAGCGTGTATTTTAATACATTCGCCACAATCTGCTACACTTGCTATACGAATTTAAAGGCTCTACACTAGGACCACTGGACAGCTTTTCACCCACAAGCGAATGGCCTGGTGGAGCGCGTTAATGGCGCTTCTAACCGACTCCAATTGCTTGGACGAGTAACCGTGGGTGTTACTTGGTGTTCGGACCACCTCCAAAGATGACCTTGTTTACGGTACCATTTTGACAGTAAAAGGTTACATTTAAAACTGCTGCTTACTGCGCAAAAAGCTACGAAACCCTGCTGCAGTCATTACATGGCCTATTTTGATGGCCCATAAATTCAGCCGTTTGGCCAAGTACTCGGCTTGCGTCACTTCGACAGAACCCGCGACATGGAAACGTAGTAAGAGGTTCAAACTTATGCAAGTTTTGTATTCGCAACAGGGAAAGAGCTGCCAGGAGTGTATTTGTTAAAAGTAGCAACCTACCTGAACATCTCCGGGAGAGCTTGCACAAATTAGCCAAAAATAATGATCTCTGGATGGTGCATTGCTGCCAGCTGAAGTTTGTGAACTTAAAAAGCATGACAACAAATTCAATGTTGGTTGGCTTCATGATGAAGTTATCAACAGCTACCTGTGGCAATTAACTAACAAGCACCAACACACCCTATATGTTTGTTGTATTGAGGCTCAAACATTACAGAGAAAAGCTTCAATTAAAAAAATTTAGGAAGGCATTGCCATGCCAGCCATTCAACCCCTTAAAATCCGCTTGGTAATTCGCAAGTTGAACGATTTAATGGTAATATATGGAAAGCAGTTTATCTATGTTTGCGTTCCAACTACATGCCAGTTACTCGATGGGAATTAGTATTGTCCAATGCACTCTGGTCAATTCGTTCGTTGTTGTGCACCGCTACCAATTCCACGCCCCATGATTTAGTTTTCACCTTTTCCCATCGCTCACCGAATGGGAAATCACTGCCATCTTGGCTACGAGATTCCAATGTCGCTTTTCTCCTAAAATTAAGAGATGTTATCCGTTTTCCTGACGGGCGAGAGGATAATATGTCAGTGTCCACCTGCAGATAGGTCGAACCATGAACTATGGCCTGACAATTAAAAAAATATAACCATTTCAGTTTTTTTATTTGCGGACTAGAAAAAGGAGGTTTCAACACCATTGGCATGGTAACCAACACGTTCCACTTTAGCTGCTCAACTAGCATTTAAGTTTTAGGATTCTACTGGATGTCTATGAAACCATGCAGATGGTATTTCAGCAAAAATAAGATTTTTGAACTCTTTCCACTCCGTAGCATTTTCAATTGACAGTCTCCAAAAGTTCGCTTTACGTTTTCAATGTTGAAACATTCTTTTATTGAGATGGCTATAACGTACGGCAGTCCAAAGAAATCACAAGAAATGGAAACGCGTGGAATCACCACAGAAACAACACAAGCAAATGCAATTCACTATGTAGTGGCACTGGTCCGCGAGGCATGTCAGCGCGGTCGTTTGTAATTACTTTTGCACGCGTTTGTGTTGTCCTTTTGTACGTGGGAAGTCACGGATATAAATAATGCCAATATTACATTTTTCATGTAAACATTACACTGTGTTTGCTACAATATCAGAAGTCAGCTTATGTTCCACGGAGTGGAAGTAGGCTACAGCATTGGTAACATATGTATTATTGTAGTTTTTATTTGTAACTGTTTACATGTGACTGCTTTCTAACGTAAGTTTTTTGTTTTCCGTCTTAAATTTTAGTAACCCACTGCGTAATATTACAGTTAGCTGTCCAGGCAATCCTTTAGAGAAGTTAAAAAGGTATGCAATGTTTTTTTGTGTCATGTAGGAAAATTGACACCCTGTAGTAGTAGAAGTAATTTTGTAAATTGCAGTATATCAGGTTGTTTAGAAAAAAAGATAAGGCCAGAGTAATGATGAGAAACTATACCAAAAAAAAACATTACTATGTCATTCTGTAGAAATAGTTTCGGACACGGTTACCCTTCAAAGCATGACAAGAAAGATCGTCTGCTTGCATTTGACAGTCACTCCGTCAGGTATACAGTTGGAAAATACGAATTTGGAGCCGTGCGCATATTTTAGCTTGTCTTGGTCTGTGCGGATGTGTGACACAATTCATGTCATGGACTCCATTGACGTAAAATAGCGTCTTACTCATTTTTGCGCGCAGGTTTTAAAGATGAAACTTGGGTTTACAAAATGTACAGTATATCCCGACATATAAATAATTGAGTTCTTCTTGTCCGGTTGGCCTATGTAGAATTAGGAAAAATGGCAAGAATGTGCTCCATACCATTTTACGACAAAAGGGCATCCGATGTTAGCTTATTTCGTGTGAAATCGATCTGCAGCAAGAATCCTCACAACTGTGCAGAACAAATGGAAAAAAAAATATTCTGGGTTGTCAATCATATAAAATGGCTGTACAAAAGAGATTTGGTGAAAATTTGGAAAAAAAACAGGAGTTTGTCTGAAGAGGCAGTTGGTCACACTTTGCGATTTTATGCACGTTCCATTTCTTGCTCTAGTGTGCGATGGTGCACCATGCAATAGGAAATTGTTCACGCTTCTGAACTTACAAGTGTATTAACGTTTTTTAATCCTGGTGTAATTTTTTTAATTAGTGATCCCTCATCTTTTAAAAACAGCTTGTAACAACGTTAGATCAAGTAGGCCAAATGGGACTCGATTGTTGAGATATGGCAATGATTTTATTCTTTCAAGTCTATTATAAAGTGCTGAATTACGTTGTTGTAAACTGACAGATGCACTTTTCCAACCAAAGCTATCCCAAAATGAAAGTTTGCTATGCTGCACAATTGCTTTCAGGATCTGTAGCCAAGCTTATGAGAAGTGCTTGGTTTGCTGATTTATTCAATACAGCCATACAGATCGTTGGAAGAACCAAGGCTGAATTAGCTTTCAGATACATTCTTGAAAGTGTTAATTCAATGGAAAAAACTGCTTGTCTTAACTTATCTGCGATTCAATTTCGCCACATAACATGTAAGTGTGCTATAGTTTGCATTGGTATAGATTCTGATGAAAACTGTTACAACATGACACATTTATTACATATATCTGAGGATATCTTGTATTAAGAGATCAAAGCAGTAGCATTCCAATAGTAAGTAGGTGACATTTTGTTCACCACTGTATTTGATTTGGTTTATTATTTAGAGCACATGGGTTAGTCGTTTGAGACAAAGATTAAAAGACATAAACAGGGTTCATCAAAAAGGTTGTTTCAAGATGTGAGTGTGTATTTTTTCCAGTTTTAGCCAGTTAAAGTGGTTCAACTTCAGTTAAACACCAAAACTAAGGTTTTGTTTATCGATCAAAAGCATGTATATATTTTTATCTTTAGAAGATGAGGAATCTAACTCACCGCCATAGACGTACTTTCCAGTTTCGTATTCATCAAAATATGAGGTAATTGTCAACCTCATATTTTGATGAATCTCGTTGCTTTGGCCAACTATATTGAAAGAAAACATTGCATTATATTTCTCAACAAACCAGGTTATTGCATATATTTTTACTACGCTATTTGGCACATTAAGCTGTTGGTAATACCTATTATCTTGATATGCAGGAAGAGAAAGACCGGTACTCTGTGGTTGCAATTAGTGATGCACCGAAACAGCTATTTCTATATTCGGCCGAAACCGAATATTCGGCAAAAGTTGCCGAATTAATTCGGCCGAAACTAATTTTGGTATCCGTCTCTTTAAACGCAATAAATTTAAACAAATCATGTGCTGGATTAGATCTGATCCTATCATACAGGCTTTTATTGGCGCTTGAAGAATAACCTCGTCTTCGGTTTGATTTTTATCATTTCTGTGAAAGTCGACAAATGGAAGGAACATATTCGTAAAGTTTAAACAATGATTTTAACCTTTTTGAACTTTGCGTATTAGCGTTATATGCAGTAAAAAAGTTTCGGTGCATCCCTAGTTGCAATGATATGCAGTTATTGGGTGTTCAATATTTGTTTGTCAAGTCTCTACAACTTTACTGCTGTATTTTGAACTTACCAGTGAACAATCGCCATATTTGTGTACAAGCTGTAGGCGACAAAGAGAAAATTGCTGCGATTACGCGACAAAGGGGACTTAGAAGAAAACGCAAGCGAGATAACCAGCGATGGAAGAGTAGAAATATTAAAGTGTTTCGAATCATGACAAGCCGAATTCCCTACACTTGTTTGAGCATAAGAAACCACCGTGACAGCTTGCGAACACGACGGAAACACCGACGATAACCACCACTAGTCACCGAATTCAATGCAACTCACAACAGCCAAAGGTCAAGACGATATTGGATTTCGGATAGAAACTATCAATCTTCACAAGGAAGGGGCACGCATGTTTCCCTACTTAATTCTTCACACATACGGACTGAAGGCTGCAGACGGTGTTAGCTTTCTGGCATCCTGCTGGACAACACATTTTTTTCTGACAATTCTTTATAAAACACCCATTTCGTAATCCTTCAACAGTCTACTCTCTTAGTCGCTCGTACTTTGTTTAAAGTTAAGCCACCTGGTATTGCAATGGTATCTTTCAATTGATAAAGAAGTCTGCCGAGGAGGCGAACTTACTAATCCATACAGCAAGAACACGCAAGCAGACTTAGATTCAGCGAAGCAGCGACTGGGAGTTCTATATTGGTACGCCGCACTAACCCACCTGGCGAGGGTTTTAATGAAACAATTACATGTGACAAAAGATTGATGGTCTGGGTATGACAGCTTGCATTATATTGGTTTGAGTTTTGCGCAAGTTGCAAATGTAACGTATGCCGCAGCAGGTAACGCTTATGTTGAACCTCACTTCAGAGTTTATGGTTCTTGCCCTTTTCGGGCCTAAGCCTTGGGACTAGAATTTGGCAATCTCCTTATTTCTGGTTTCGAACTTATCAATCTTCCAATCTGTACATACAATTTTATTCTTACCAAGTGCCAATATAAAGACATAAGGCAGGCAATGTTAAATTCAATTCTTTTCACATAAGCAGTAGAGTATAGAATTGGCAGTCCAGAGAAAATCATTTACGCTTTCATGAGAAACACGATTTGCTTAAAATATTGCACAACTCAGCTCAGGAAATTAAGCACAAAGAAATGAGATTATTACTGGTCAATTTACTGGTTAAGGTCAAAAACTACGACAGTGTTCAATCAAGGGAACGCAAAATTGCGTAAACACTACGTTATAAATAACGAAAGAAATGAACTGCAGATCGCGAGCTATTCATAGCAATAATAAGAACTAAAGTAAGGCGGTTGTGTTCTAATCCAGCAGTGCAAGATAAAGTGACGGTACGGTAATAACCAATGGTGTAATTGGCCAGAAAAGCGTTGATAGCATTTCAAGGTTATGCCATACCATATAAAATCCATACAGTTTTTAAATGATTCATAGTCCTGGTTAGCCAAAGGAAGTGTCAGTATGTTAGCACATGTGTTGGCTTTTTGGTAAATGACATGCGAAGAAAAACAAATGGATGGAGTGGGAGAAAACCCCTAAGGGGTAAGTTGATCTGCACCAGTTGCGAAAACCAGCACATTTTCAAATGTGCACTGGACTGTTTTGTCTGTAAAATAAATGGTTCAAACAAAAGCAACTTAACTTCAAAAGTGTAATTATGCTAAACTTTAATGTCTAGTATCCCTCCAATATGTAAGAGTTTTGTTCTCTATGTGAAGTCTATTACTTCCAGGTAGTGACAACACCAAATTCGCTAAATCCAAAACTGTTGGAGCTGTAAGTTGTTGTTGGTGGACAAACAGTGTTTCAAATTCATTGCCATGCTCTCTCAAAACATTTACCAGGTCATCGCAGTTAACGCCTACAATAAATCTGCACATCAAGCATTTTTACATGGAATGAAGCAGAACGAAATGGTGGCTTGTGCAGTGCAAAACAAACCTGTCCAACTGTCCAGCAACTTGATCATTTATATAAAACTTTACTGCATGTTCAAGAACATCATTTTTCTCGGAAAGAAAAATATTACACACAGATCCACAAATTTAGAAAAATTCAATTAAGTCCTGGATTACTTGTTGTAATACTAAAACATGGAATGGAAACTCCGCTGAAAGTGCGCCGTCACGCATGAGTAACACTCTACGCGAAATTAAAAATGCATTGGGTTAAATGCGATTTTGGTGTTTTTTAAGGGGCTTAAAAACCCATTAAATAGAACAAAATTTAAAACTTTTTTTAAAAAACAATAAGTTTGGTCCCTTGTCTTTTGAAATATGTGGATGATTTTGAATAAATCGTGTCACATCATTTTTTACGGCGATTTGCTGTCTACTGCCTTTTGGGTCAAAATAGGGAACAAATAATTGCACGGTTGCTGTTTGCAAGCAGTGGGAGGCTAAATCGAGTAATATTATCAACTACTATGCTTGTTATGTAAAATCAACTAATTGATTATTATGTTTTTTTCTAGGACAGTATCTCTGCACACAGTAATGCGGTTGTTTGGGAATATTTATTTTGCAAAAACAGGGCATTTGACAAACAGTTGACAAACGATAGTATGGCTGCTTTTTTCTGCGATTCCTGTATCTTGATGAAGATGGAGAGGAAGATATTATAATGAACCAAATTATTAAAATCAGGAAATACCTAGCCAACACCATGTTCATACTGCTGAGTGCAAATGTTGCCAGTAAAGTCCAACACAAAACAACATTTTTGTGCATAATATGGGTTTAAAAAAGTTAAGCCTTGACATAATATATGTTGATTGCTTGCAAATACTCAAGGACAGTGGGAATACTTCCAATATAAACCAACTATAACTTGTATATAAGTGTTTGCATATGAGCAAATTCTGAAAACTTTCATCTTTTTCTTCAACATGACATGTTTCTCTCACAAGCATTTTAATACATATCTAAATCAAATTCTGTTGTGTTTTACTTAAAACTAATCTGCGAAGAAAAAAAATGACTAGTGAAAAAGGGTATTTTTAATATATAAAGGTCCAATTTGGCTGAAACAAAAGGCAATTATGTTTAGTTCAACAAAACATTACATATTTTCAACTGTGTCATAAGCATTCAACCAACTGTTATGATAAGAGTAAAAAAATATACTTCTGTTATGTGTGCAATAGTTTGACAAAAATGATTTCCATCCAATTTGATTTGTTTTCTTCTCAGGGATATTAGACTAATCAACACTTAAGGTGGAACTTTCGGACAAAAAAGCCAATATACAACCATATATTTACAATGAAATCAAATAGAAAACTCAGTGATGTGTGGGGAAAATGTATAAAGTAGATTACTAGTACAACAAAAGCAGGTTCATTGCTATTCACAGAGCATCAGCTCATATGTGGCATGAATTGCTCAGAACCAATGGAATATAAAAAATGACACAAGAATTTATTTAATTATGTCAATATTTTTTAGATAGTTACAAGTTACCACTATTTATTTGTTATTTAATATTATTTGCACAAAAGATGAAAAACTGCCAGATTTAAGTATGGTTAACCAAGTAAATACAATCTTTAAAATTAAGCAGCAAAATTTGGCCCCATTTTATCTGGTTTACAAAGGCTACAATCTGACATTTTGGGCCAAAAACTACTTCATGTAGTACTGCACTATCTGTCCAACATATGTCTTTACAAAAAGCGGAGTTATGAAACATTTTGATACATACCCAATAATGACTGCAAATATGTGACCTCTGGGTCAGACTATTTTGTTCATATATTAGGTTTCTGAATCCCATGATTGCTTTTTAGGCAGATATGCAAATCTAAAACATTACGTCATCACTTGTATGACGTAATTACATGTCTTACGTCATCTTTGAGGTTGACGCGAAGACGTATTAACAATTTTTTAGTCTGTAAGGTGACTTGTAACGCACGGTCAAAAAGTGCATTATAGCGCGTCATAATTAAAATCATCCACATATTTCAAAAGATTAAGGATGAAACTACTTGAATTACATTTAAATAAATTCTTGTGGTTACATTAACTTAGACTTTTTCGCCGCCGAAAAACGCCAAAATCGCATTTAACCCAATGCATTTGTCATTTTGCGTAAAGTGTTACTCATGCGTGACGAAAAGAGTTTCCATTCCATGTTTTAGTATTCTATGATTTGACAAGCACGATAATTTTTCTCAAGATGTGCGACACGCAATAAAAAAATCGAGCTTTGCACGAGACCTTGCAGGTCGAAACAGAGCGTGTACACACCCTGTCTGCAGCTTTCCATTACTAGTATTTATTAGACAATATTCAGTTTATTTTCACCATTATCAGGTACAATAAAAAAATGGCCCAGTTAAACACAATAATTTAACCAAGTTTGATAAAGATGAGGGGTATCTAAAACCGGTCCTGGGGTGTGTCAATATTGCGAAGAATTTAGATTTCTTCTGAGACCCATCTGTAAACAAATACAATTGTGGACGTAATGTGCAAACATTTATGGTATTTGCGACATACAAATCCAAAATCTATCAGGACAATATTAACAATTATATTGTGTTTTTAATGGGCATCATAAAGATTTGGTTATTAAACCAAACATGTATAACAAGCATCTTACGATTGCAGACGGCAAAACTCTTTTAAGAATCAATAAAATATAGTCAGTTAAAATAAAGCAATCAGTAGACACCACCACAAAAATAAAACTATGGTTGTCTTAAACTTTATCTTGTGCATGTTGTTTTAAAGTTTATCCGGCGCATCCAACAACACAAGTTTCGTTCGTATAACCCAAGTCGATCTGTTACCAAAGCGGAGTCAGGGAAACGGTGAACACCATCGTCATTTTTTGAAGTAGTTTTCCTTTACGAACTAAGAGCCCAAAAGTCAAAGACTAAAGATTAAGAAAAAACATTGGGTTGATTGTCGCCTAGCTATACGAGCTATTGTTTGGGGACCGATTCGATAACTAAAACCAATTTCCTAACAATAAAGGTCAGAGGAGGACTTTTTAAACACAAAGTGTGCCAACCAATAGAAAACTACCGCAATGAACAAACATAAATCATACCATAGCTGGGTTGTACTGCAGTTTTCGATAACCACAAGATCATGTTGATAAAAACTGTAACGTATCTGTGTTACCCATTATTGGTTATGTATCTAATTCTGTAAATAATTGCCACTGACTAGTAAGAGAGCCAAAAACAGTTCTGTAGTCAGATGGGAGGATGTAAATTATAAATACATCATCTTCTATGAAGCATCGGACGCGTGTTGATAAGAATCACGTTGAAACGGCGAACTTGTTATTTCTTGTTATGGTTTGTTTTTAATGAACCGAGGGTAATGAAGAATGTGATGAAAAAAACATTGTAATTCGTTGAAACGGCGAACTGCATAAAAGTCTCTATGGTTTAGATCTACATTTTTCAATACTTGAAGTCAATTTATATGTGTAACGGCACCACTTGTATGAAATAGACTAGGATGAACAATCTTAATTTTCAAAGCCTTCACACGAAAGTGTTGATAGTAGTCGGGGATTGCCATGGCATCATCTTTGTCCGACCAGCAAGATCAGTTGTTGATGTAGGCAGTTTAAATCCAAAGCTATGATTATTGCATTCATATATCATTGCACAACCACACTAACTACTTATTCAGTATTCCAATTGTAGCATGCAAATTCAAGCATATCACGTTGAAATATATTCTGTGTTATACTGTTATATCCCTTTGAGAACGATCCACGCACTAGTTCGTTCTGTAATAATCCAGGACCGCTCCCATTGCCTGCAATTCTAGCAACATTCGTCCCTGATTGGTCTGCAGTGGAGCCAACTTCCATATCTTCTTGATGATCGTCACTATCAGGTCTATTCTTCTTGTCTTTCGGACCTCGGCCGGTCAAATCTGTAATGTTAACAAAACAAGTCATTTGCTCGTTGTCGGAAATATATGTGGTTTCATCTGCCAATACCGAGAAAAACCTGCGTTATTGACCCCTACATCACCATCACCAGAGGCCGCACGAAATCTAAATAATGTTTGAAAATTTCCCTCCTTGCGTGAGGTTTCGAATTGCTGTACATTTTCGAAACAACCGTAGTATACGGAGCCCCGTAAAGAGATGTTATGACTCCCACAAACTTCTATCGTTTCAATGATGGAGGCCAGAACTTTCCGATTTTGGGTTGCCTGGGTCTTTCGACTGACCGGCATCAAGTCGTTTACAGATGCGCCACCCATTTCCAGAAAGGAAGCTGGATGTTACAGCATGACTTTGAAACTGTCTAATGCCTCAAAGGAGCCCAGGTGTGTTCCACCAGCTTGATGAGGGGCAAACAACAACAAAACTTGCAAAAAGCACCGTGATGAGGTTTGGTGGGCGGTTCAGAGTTGCTTATGTTATTTTTCGTTTGCAAATCTACCTTACAGATACACTGTAAAAATACTTGGTTATAAATATTTTGGGCAGTTCCTTGATTTACCCAAAATTCTTGGGTGGCGTTTTTGGGTACTACAATTTTATGCCCAATTTGTGAATATTTGGGCAGTTTTATGTTCGGTATAATGCCTTTGAAACCCTTATTTGTGTACCCAATAACGATTTTGGGTAATGATTGAAAGCACCCAAAACCAAACCAAATACCCAATCGTTTATTTGGGTGGTGTAGAATAATTTTCGTTATGCAGTTACATGGTTAATAGTGTTTGTCTTTCACCTAAATAATAGTGTTGAGCACAGTCAGTCAATGCTACAATGTTAATTGTGTGTGCTGAACCAGTTAACTTGTTTAGGTGGATTGCACTGTCGCTTCGGCTGTTGCAGTATTTTGGGTTTCCGCGCAGTGGTGTCATAGCCTTGTGTTTTTGTCTGTGTTGATGATAACCTTGTCGAGTCTGTTTGTAGGTTGTAGCTTTGTAACTATGTCACCCACACATTTTTTTGGCAATTTGAAAGCTATTTGCAACATGGAATAGAAACCAAAGGGTTTCATATTCTACAGCTGGCGTGCAGTTCAAGATCTGAAACATATTGTTTTATGCATTATGAAGTTTTTTTTTTTTTACGGAAAACCGAAAAAAGTTACGCAGTACATTCAACTCGAAATTTAGAACACTAAACCTTCTGTTGCACGTATTTTACCATATCCGTTTGCAGTATAGCCCACCCATGATAGTGATCACAATAAGATTTCATATCCAACCGATGAGTCAACCTGCATCAATTGTGGCACATTATTAGTGGTACATAGAACACATTGTAGATGCGTGTTCTATTTTAGAAAACTCTGTGTAGATCTGACACCATTTCAGCATAACAATCTTTTATTGAGATGGCAAAAACTTGACAGTCATCAAACAGCAAATCCAAGAGTTCAGTTATCAATTTAAACGTTCGGTATCGAAATAGACAGAATGGCATTGAGTTGAGTTGTTAGAGTAATCTGGTTTTTAGACAATGCATTACATCGCTTTTTAAACCCGCTTGCAACTTTCTTTCATACATAAAACTTCTTCAAGTTAAAAATGCCTCCAGGTCAAGTCATGATGTGCCAGCGCGCTATAACTGCGTCCAGACAAGGCGGAGACACTGACACGTTTTTATCGGGGTCGCAAGCGAGTTAATTGTTTTAGAGCGATGGTCGTGAAAGTTTTAAATGGTAAACGCTCCAGGGTATAAAATTTGCACAAACATAACATCGGCAAGTAATATAACTACATTATAAAAATACATGTTAAAAATACACATGCGTGTTCACTACAACATGATTTGAAATATGACACACCTTCAAAAATCACATAGTCAGTCAAAACATGCAAATATTTCATCTGAAATAACAATAGTATACTTAAATAATTTGCAATCAAATAAGAACAGATCTTGTTTTAAGATAGTGGATGCTAACTGCAGCTGGTGTATGAGAAACATTTTTGTAATTGTTACTTCTTGTTATGGTTTGTTTGAAATGTTTGTGCTTTGCTTCGAATCGCCCAATTTTTTTAATGAACCGAGGTTAATGAAGAATGTAATGTAATGAAAAAAACATTGTAATTCAATTTCGAACTCTATGACAGTCGTGGTTGATATTCTAGGTGATCAGCACATATCAACAATATCTATGAACAATAAGAATCATCTTCTGGTATGTAGTTTCCAACCAACATTCGGAATAAACACCTGCATTGGGATGCTGTTGCGAATTAGAGGAAATAAATCTGCTGGTGTACTTCTTTTATCCACGCCATAATTTAAGTGTTTTATATACTTTTTGGCAAATATTAGGTTCTGAAATTAAATAATATAGAATGAATAATATTCTGCTTTTGGTTTTCTAGTGTGAAACTGGGTACAATCCTTTTGCATAAACATAGCGAATTATCTAAACTTAAAGTGCATATGACAACTGGCGCTTGTGTCAAAAAAATGCATTGTTTAGATATCGAATAATTTCAAACATAGGAGAATCTACAGATTACGTTACCTTAAAGGTCAGGACAGGGTTTTTCATTGTGACGTCACGAATCAAAGGCTTATTTGCCCCTAAATAACGCATTAAACTAACGGTTTGCCTCTGTCGCGATCATAAATGCTTAAACAACAGGAACACCCTGTAAAAAAGTTTTACAATGTTTTCCATTCCTACGCATAAGGCTTGCTGCCAGCACTCGCGCACGACCGAAGCGCCTTCTATGACGTCACGCAACAATATCTCGCTTTCGTTCGCAGCGGCAAAAGTGCGACTTTGATCAGCAGTTTTATATATTTTATGGTTTTCTAACCTGCAAAGTTAGTTTTAAAATGTAAGGTATTGTCCCCCTCAAACAAATCATGATGTATGTCTGCTGCTTAATTGTCCACCGGGTCCTTGTAAGACGCCTAAAGGTTTTACATCCATTTTATAAAAGAGTAATTGCGGCTTACTGAAATTTGTTGGTTGACTTGCTTGCGCACAAAGAAAACAATTACTTTTGTTTGAATGTCCTTAGTGGTGCACAGAAAAATATCGCGAATCATATGTGTTACTTCCCGAAAACCGTTCAACCACACTAACTCTTATGGTAGTGCAACGGCTTCTTTTGTTTTTTTATTCTCTTGGAGAAAGCGACTTAAAATAAGTATTATACTGATTCAAATGGGAAAAAAATAATAAATAAATCATTATTAAAGCGTAGTACTGATATGGCTACAACCTTACTCACAGCACATCGAAAATCATGTCCAGGCGCAGTTAGACGATTTCGGCTCTTGGCTGAGGAACAGCATTTTGTGCCAATGTTGGGTATGTGGAACCCATGATTAGCCAGAAATCTATAGGAGAGCATTCCTTCTGCCTTGCTTTTGCTGTCTCGTCAACTTGAATATCAATAATCTCTTCTTGTTCTCTACGGGTAGAAGAGCTGGATCGATGCAGAATGGATTGACAGAGTAGGTGCAACTTACTAAATCTGGGAAATAATGCATTAATTCCGTTTTGAGCAGCTTAAGGTGACCACCAATTTCTTGTGATGTAAGGAGTTTGAACATTCCGTACTGTTTTCTCTCCACGTTTTTAGTCCAGATAAAAACAGTGACATTGTTGTTCGATCCTTGCAACGAAAGATTCACAAAGTTGAGAGCCTGGAAAATATTAAAGTCGTGGTTTTTCTCTTTGAAAATCATGCCTAAGTTCAAAGACCCTCATTGTCACATTACCATGGGAAAGCCAGCGGACCTCTGTGTGGAAAAGGAGACACTTAAGATCAGAACCGAGATCTTCACAGAGCCGAGTATTCAGAGCTGATGTTTATATGAAATTGCTCAAGCATGACATGAAATCAGAAGGGAGCACTTCGGCGCAAAGTGCAAATCTATGGATAAAACAATGGACAAAAGTGGCTTTTGGTAATACATCTTTCGCATATGCTTGAAATCCTGATTTTCGCCCTAGCATCGCTGGACCACCATCTGTCGTGCATCCAACTAACATTTTCCAATCCAGTTCATTCTCTTCAAAGAAATTGGCCAAAATGTTGAACACATCTTTCCCTTTCGCTGTAGTAGCCAGCTCCTGGCTCAACATTAATTCCGTTTTCACTGTGTCATTTTGTGTAAAGTGGACATAAACTAGCAATTGGCTGCACTTGGTGACATCGGTGGACTCATCAAGTTGATTCGAGTCTTTTACTCCAGCAATCACTTGCTCTGCAATGTCAACAGACATATCTTGAATGCGGCGTTTTACAGTGTCATTAGAAAGGGACACACTATTCAATTTCGCAACTGCTTCTTCTCCAATCAAGTTCTTGACTAGTATTTTTGCTGCTGGCAAAACAAGGGACTCCGCGATCGTACGAACTTTCATGTTCTGAGCTACCAGAAGAGAGACTTCATATGATGCTTTTACTGTCCCAGAAACTGGCCCGTCGGGTCTAGGCGCTGTCTTTTTGTGTTCTTCCCAAGTCGCTCAAAATAAACTTTGATCTCGGTTCTTCTTTTCTGCATGGTTCGATTCAAGGTGCCGGTTTAACAAGCTGGGCTTCATGGCCGCGTTAGAGAGGGTTTTCATGCAAACCACACATTGTGGCAAACATTCTCCTCCGTGATCGATAGCAATGAATCCATACTGGTTCAAACAAGCTGTCGAAAAATCTTTCTGTACGTACCTTCATCCGATGATGGACTTTCACTGACGTTTTCTGAACAAACTCCAATATGTCTAAGTGCGCCTTTTCTATTAGAGTTACAATGTCAACATCCAAATCATTTGAAATGGTAGAAGCTTTTATTCGTGGATCCATAGCTGACGCAACTACACAGAATTGGAAAATGTTTTCATCCCGAAAATAAGATTCTCTCGTTGTTTTCACCGAAATGGGAAATCTGTTCCTTAAAAATATCAACAAAACTCCCTATTCCATATAGTCGGCCATCATTTACGTCATTTTGAAATTGTTCGAGGAACTTTAGCAATGAAATTGGAAGAACATGCGCCAAAGTGGTGTTTTGGTGGGATAACTGCAACAGCAACAAAAGAAGTGGCGATCTGCCATTCATTATATGACAAGGTTTGAGCAATTCCTTCATTGTTTGCAAAGTGATTTATTGCTTCTTTTAGTGCACAAGACGATCAAGTAATTGAAAAGTCGAATTCCATCTGGTGCTGACGTCGCTAATTAATTTTAGTATTGGTTTTCTAGATAATCTTTATAACGCTTGGTGTCCTTTGCAAATATATGGCAGTGCTATCGCAAACGACTCTTTGTCCGTTCTTGAATTCGAATTGGACTACCAGGTTTATAGTGTGGGCCATACAGCGAACGTTATTAATATTGCCGTCTTTAAGTGCTCTTACCACATTGGCAGCATTATCTCCCACTCTTTGTATTTCACGCAATATAGCGTCTGCTGTGTGAGAATCTTCTTCAACTTCAGCACAAGCTAATACAAAAGACAATCTTTCAAGCTCATGTATGCAACGTTTTGCAAACTAGTCCAAGTTCCAAAAATTGGTGTAAAATATTTTCTACTTGGAAGTTGATAACGGTGCTTCAGTTCTTACAACAAACGTTGAAATCCCCAATTTTCCACAACAGAGAAGGGTAAAAAATCCACGGCAATCATACCAGTAATTTTGTGGGATGCGAGGATTCGAAATTCTTCTTTTTTGATATTGCCTCTTCAATTGTTGCTTGTCTTTCACGCGCTGGCGCATTGGCTTCCACACAGAGAGAGAAACTTTGGGCTGGCGAGCTCACTCACGCTCGGCGTATTTTCGCTGTCAGTTATCACACTTGGTCCTTTGTTTTGTATGGCGTTCAAAAACGTGAGAAATGTGCTGTTTATTACCGAAGACATTACGGCCGTGGTGAATGCTGGTGTTAATGATGAGAAAGTGCTCAAAGGCAAAAAGTATTGCATTAGTCAAAACCATTACCAAGAACAACTGAAGTATGTTTGGCTGGTTTTGCACAACTCATGCAATTACAACATTCACAAGGCCGTGTTTAAAAACTTTTACCTGCATCTACAATTGAACAATAACACCAAATGAAACCTTTTTATTTTGTGGAATTGACTAAAACACAAATGAACAAGTAATACGAGAAATGAAATGAGAAGTTACTGGTTTGAAATCAATGGCGGATATTATGATCATTATGTTGATTAGTACTTTAATCACTGGAGTAGTTGTCATGGTGAACTGGTATTCTTTCATGTTATTGAATTTATTGGGTTCCTTTTTAAATTTTTCTGAACAATGCTGCTGAGTTTTGGCAACGAGTGCTGAATAAACACAGAAAAATGTATAGGCAACATTGAAGAAAACCTCTCAAAGAAATAAGAGCACATATTTTAGACAAATATACAGTATCATGAAACCATACAATGTATCACTTAATTAAAGCATCATATCACATGCAATTTTTAAAGCTAAACAGTAGATGATGCAAAAGATAACTATACCAAATATAACAATGCAACATTTTCTTAAACATGTTGATTGTTAGTGGATGCATGTTCATATTCCAATGAAAGATACTTCACTTTAAAATAGAAAGGAGGCTTGCTCAAAGCATTTCAAATAAAACCTGCTCGAAAAGATATTGAAATCATGTCTAAATATCCATTAGTTTATTGTACAACAAAAAGCTGTTTGGTTTTTAGGTGAATTGGCCAGCAAGAGCACAATTTACATTTTCTATTTAAACAGCTTTTTCACTAGCTAAATGGAAATACCTAAACTATGCAAAAGCTGGAACCTGGAAGATATAAACATGCCATGGTATAATCAACGTGTAAATTATCTTGATAAGTTGATTTTGCCCTTCTACATAATACTAGACATGTTCTTTTGAAGCGTTAATTCAACTAAAACTGTTCTTACAACTTGATAAAGCTAACATGATTTAACAAATTTCTATTTTGGTTTCAAAGGTAAAATGTCTTGTTAATTAAAGTTTTTGAAAAAAAAACAGTTTGTGATTAATTTTCGAAATTAATTAAACTCAAAAAATACTTCAAACTTCCACTTACAACACCTATACCTTCGACCCACAACCTAATTCCAAAGCTTGCGGGCGTGAGCTAAATCAAAATGATTTCGCCGGCGTATACGCTCAGCGGCAAGTCGCGGGCGTAATACGCCGAGCGCTCGCAAGCCCGCGACCTCTTGTGAGCGAAAGCTCACGCTTCCAAGCTTTGTCCCGAGCGTACGCCCGCGGCAATGAAACAAACAAAGAATCCGCCGGCGCAAAGCGTGAGTGTGGACCCGGCCTAAGAAGATTTACTACCTCTGCTTAATCTGCGCCCCACAGACATTACAAACAGCTGTGTGTTTGTCATGTTTAACAACTTCAAAATAACTCCATACACTTGATTTCAACTTGCAGCAATATACAGCCTAGCTTACTGACTCAATAGACAATGGCCATCCGTAATTATTGCAACAAAAGCGAAAATACCATAATATGACGTAATAATGCAAGACGCTTGTGGTGTCAAGATGTTTTCTTGAAATAAATTCAGTTCTGCTGAAACTGCCCTTTTTAATGTCGATTGTCATTGCTTTTGTTGCTAAATATTATACAACCGTCTGCGACCATAACCGACGTGAACCCCTTTGTGTTTGGTTAGCACTATGAACCCGACTTAATTGATATTATTGTTGGTACAATACTTCGTTTTGTTACAGGTTATATCAACAAGAATGCGGCCATTATGTTCTATGGTTGATATTTTTTGTATGTAGATTTTATCAGAATAATTTAGACAGTCATGTGTAGACTACACTGTTTATGTGAATTTGCTGAGTGAATAGTTGGTATTTCATGGTCATTTGTTCTGACCTGAAAGAATCCTGGTAAACCAACCTTATTTTCTCAGAGATTAACATCAGCTGTTTGATCTTGTGAGACATAAGACATCAACTATTTTAGAGTGATGAAAGTAGTAGAAAGTCTGCGTTTAATGAATGACAAAAATTATTCTTAGAGCACCAAAAGTTAAATAAATTTACAAGAACCTGTTACAAGACGGAGGTATCATCCTGACATAATTAGATGGGCTGTTGAGTTCTACTCTAGATCACCAGCAGCATACGAACATGTCAGAACTAGACCATCAACTTCAGCAATCAAACAATATCGGCCAGTCTGCAAAAAGTTTAGTTTGAATTGCTTGTATTTTTAAACATATAACACAATTTGTTTAGGAACATGCTTGCACTACGTGAAATGGAGCGTCTTCAAAATGAAAATTGCCCCCTGTCATCTTATTTAACCCTCGATGAAATGAAAAGTATAACAAATCTATCTGCACCATATCTCTTGTTATAATAAGATGACAAATTGGTTGGGTTTGTAGATATTCCGTAAGGCGGAGGTTGCAATGACTTGAAACTGGCAACCCACATCCTTGGGTTTAAATCAGTCACCGAGATCCATCAAGCGAGAGCTGTCGCTTCCACTTGCTTGGTACCTTACCAACACCGCTCCAGCACAGCAGCTGGCTTTAATTTTTTGGAATATTTTACAGGATTGTGAAACCAGGAATGTTAATATTCATGCAGTTGTTGCAGATGAATCTGCTACCAACAGAAAGATGGACAACATTTCCATTACAAAAGCTCTAACAGCTCCTAATCCATTAACATAGGATGGTATTTTTATGTTCAGACCCATCTCACTTGTTAAAAGTATTGGGAAACTTTTTTTCCTGGGGCCAACTGACTTTCCAAATATGTGTGATTTAATGTAGACAACAAGAAATTCACTATGATACATCAATATGGAAGGACACGGTAAAGACATATTGTGGACCCATATAAAGGAATTGTATAAATTGGAAAAAAGTTCTACACTTTTGTATCGTACTAGATTAACAGATGCCCATATAAATCTAAAGCCATTGTATCAACAGGAAAGTTGGAAACTGCCTTAAAATGATCCCACAGGCAATGGGCACTGCTAATGTACTGCTATTTGCAAAGTAAAGTTGTTTTTTTGCATTTAATCCAAAATATTTTTTCTACAAGGTGGTTCGATATCGTAAATAGCACTATACCGATTCGAAATATGATGGATGACAGAATCATTTGGTTAAAAACTACATTTGTCAAAACATTGCAAAATTGGCAGGTAATCCATACAGATCAAATTGTTTTAAATTTATATATATATTACATTTTCTATAGGTCAGTGTTAAAACTGCTGAAAAAAGACGCATTATGGCATATCCTACTTTGGAAGGCCTTTTGTTCACAACAGCTTGAAGCATTTTTTGGGAACATAGTAAGTACCATGATTTTTGTGTGATTCAAACAAAACTCAGGAAATGTTTAGAGTCCAGACATTTCTCAAGTATCTTATGGCATGCAACACATTTTACAACGAAAAATCATTAAAAAAATTAAGGGTGGAAGCTCAACCCATGGAGCCAAAAACTCTTGGATAACAGTAGTATCTAATGAGCCAATGCCCAAGAAGGGGCGAGTTGCTTAAACGTTTTGGTTTTACAGTACATGATTTATTTAGTAATGAAAAGGTCGTCTGGCAAAAGAAAAACTTGTTTGTTCGACGTTTCGGTTGTTATACAACGAACCTTCATCAGGATAATGAAGTAAAAAACGCCCACACGGCGATAAATATTCACGCGCTCATAAAGCAAAAAAGGGGGCGAAAGAAACAACACAAGCTAAGAAGCGGGGAGGGGGGGAACACCATTAATAGAAAATGCGCGCCAACCGGACGATACCGAGGTCTAAAGCATAGCGCCTCGAGGTGCGCAAGACCATCACGTTCAACCAGGGGGCATGTCGTGCAGACCGTTTATCAAATTGCGATAAACGGGTGTAAAGAAGGTTTCCCTCTTATCATTAAGTGCGAACCCATGTGCGTTTACATGAATAGACTCGAAGAACATTCTCTTGTACCTGTCCTTTTCCCGGTCCAAAATTACTGTGTCCTCAAAATTAACCGCGTGTCCTGTTGCTGCAACATGTTGCGACAATGCCGTCCCTGCCACCTTATTGGGTTTGCCAACATCCCGTTGATGTTCCTTTAGACGTGTTCGTAGGGCGCGACCCGTCTCACCAAGATATCCTGATGAAGGTTCGTTGTATAACAACCGAAACGTCGAACAAACAAGTTTTTCTTTTGGCAGACGAGCTTCTCATTACTAAATAGTATGCCTGGCAGCGTTAGCAACATACTACATAATTTATTGTTTATCAATTGTTAAAATCTGTTAAATTTTTTCCCATTGATATAGTAAGGTAAG
The DNA here is from genome assembly GCF_947561715.1 of Ascidia mentula. Classification (NCBI taxonomy): domain Eukaryota; kingdom Metazoa; phylum Chordata; class Ascidiacea; order Phlebobranchia; family Ascidiidae; genus Ascidia; species Ascidia mentula. The sequence continues at coordinate 13,510,119 of NC_138568.1, read as the reverse complement.
ACACATTTAAACATATTTATAAGAATCACCTTACTTGCTACATTTGTTTTTCAGGTCACTCCGCAGCCCTTAGGACTGTTTACAAGTTTTACCTAGCATTTTTTCCGTAAGTTTCTTAACTATATAAGTCACAACTTTATCGACCATGATTTGGGTGTGTCAATTAGAAACAAAATATAGTTGCAAGCACACACTGATTCCGCCAATAAAACAAAGTCTACTTTTCCTGGGGATTGATTAACTTCTTTAGTGGTATAAATATATACCTTTTGGAGCAAGTGTAATAAATCTTGTATTTATTTAACGTTTCAGATACGTTTGCTGTAAATGTAGTTGCCTCCGCGTGATCGCCGTCAAGGTCATCCAGAAGAAGATCGTTTATGTTTGCAACGGTCTTTTGCGAACTCCATTTTCACCAATAAAAATATTTGCTATCGCCTGTACAAACTATTACAAGTTTTCTGCCAGAGACATACGTCTTCAGTTTAGCGTAATCTACTTGTCAGTAAGTAACTACAAAATACAACAAAACAAGCAAAGTAACTTACAGATACACGATTTTAATGTTATAATTTGCAATAACAGTTTTAAGTTACGGGTTTTCAAATGTTCACCAGACAGTATGAGAGCAGATACACCCATGCATGACCGACAATCAGTCGGCCTACTATATGGTGAAACCAAGGATTGAATGTGCAGCTAAATTATCGAATGACATTTGTGCAATGGTGGCTTTGACTGTCATGTCTATTCCTTGAATGTTGATCTGAATTCCATGCTGCAAGGTACAAGAATCAATATAAAAACACAGAAAATTTTGTAACCATATTTTTGATTTACTGTTTCGAGTAGATTGAGATCCGCATTAAGAGGTTGAAGAATTTTTTCCCATCCAATCTGTGAGTGTTTTATGTAATTTGTGTTAAACACTGTACTCCAAAATATGCGTTTCATCCCCGATTTCAATTTTGCAAGAGTCTTTAGAATTGATTTGTGCCAGTTTTTGAGCCAAGCGGATTTACTACCTCATAACCATCATAATGTAACGTTTATGCATGACGTAGTGTTCACATTTACGTAATTTTCCATTAGGTAATGCAGAGTGACTTGTAGTTTTGTACCGCCCAGATAAATACCACAGTTCTCGGAACTGCCCAGGGAAAATTGGTTGTAACACGTAATTAGGTATCGCGGTTCGCACGCAAGCCGCATAACTGGTTATTATGAATTGTCTTTAAATCTCTGGTTTCTGTGGCCCGAATTCATTCCACATTGTGGGATCGCCACTCTGCGCTGGGCTTTTGCCTAGTGTGGTGTCACCATACCATTCCTTTGACATTCTTGGTTCGCCTTTAGCGTTTCGTCCATTGGTGAAACATTCTTCCAAGATGAACGACCTACACTTGGCGACCCCGTAACTGCAAGTTTCCTGCAACATTCGAAGAACGAAGATTGAAACTATTTCTACCACGACGAACGACAAATCTTGACCGTGAGTACCAAACCAGTTGTACTTTTGGTCGACATTCTTTCATCATCTCATTGCCACGAGGATTCTTTTATAATCTTTCATCAAAATTGCCATCTGGTTGAATATTTATCAGGCTATATTCAAGCCATAATCTCGGCGTTTATTACGCTGTTTCTTGGATTGCGCACAGTTGCAATTTAACGCGCTAATCTCTCAAATCTTGCTGAGATTTTCAAGGTTCCTCGCTTGTTGGACCACCATTTCTCTTGGATTCATCCACTGTTCTTCCAAATTTCCATTCACGAGTGTTTTCCTGAGGATTCGTCAACTCCAGCCCTGCGCTTTAATCGAGCTTAGAGGAGATTCAATTCGCGTACGCACGGATTTCATCGTTTCCCATATACAACGTTGGATATTTTCCGTGATTGTTCGTTTCCCCCTGCCCAATTTCCGTCTCGTTATTTTGGGCTGGGCTGCCGGCAGGTGTTGGCTTGTCTCTGCGGGAAATCGCACCGTCAATTCCGGCGGACCATCACGCTGTGTTGGAACCGATGCCTACAGGCAAGAATGAACCACGACAAAGTCTGTTGTGCGAGGGAAGGTGGATTTCATTCCAAGACCTTCACAGTCAAACCTATGGAATACTGTTGGACTATACAATTTCGCTATTCAACGGTCATGGATTATTAAACGCAATGAACTGAATTTTTACCTGCCATTGCAAACATCAAGGATATTTCAAGAAATCTTGGCTACAAACGTCGGAACGTTATCGAAAATTACCCGGTAATGTGCCTACTACTTTTGTTTCTACTCTTTTAAGCCATGCCTAGCCCTTAGTGGTTACGTAATACTAATCCCCTTATATTCACTTTCTGTAAAAGGGTTTTTAAACTTTGTTAAGTCTCCTTGTCACCGAAACGTTAGTTGATATTATTCCTTGCGTAATTGACGTCTGTTAAATGTGAAATGTTGATTCAACCCTTAACGTGTCAGCATGACAAAGTCAGATGGGGCCTGATACCTTTATACTACATGGCGCATAATTAAGCAAGGTCGCCCTTTCATATATTGCCTCCCCAGCACTCTTTATTATGTCTGAAGCCCCAATAGGAAAAATCCTTGCTCTAGTTTTGTTTTGATGAAGCACATAACTGCTGATTGACATATTTTACGCATGGTTTTGTTGTTTGGCCATTATTTTGTGACATGTACTTTGACAAAGCTAAAATACCATTTTTTCTTTTCATTTTCTTGTTCTTTGCCTATCCTGAAAAACACTTTTTGGGAAAAGACGAGTGTAACGTTTATGCATGACGTAGTGTTCACATTTACGTAATTTTCCATTAGGTAATGCAGAGTGACTTGTAGTTTTGTACCGCCCAGATAAATACCACAGTTCTCGGAACTGCCCAGGGAAAATTGGTTGTAACACGTAATTAGGTATCGCGGTTCGCACGCAAGCCGCATAACTGGTTATTATGAATTGTCTTTAAATCTCTGGTTTCTGTGGCCCGAATTCATTCCACATTGTGGGATCGCCACTCTGCGCTGGGCTTTTGCCTAGTGTAGTTTCACCATTCATTCTACATTGTTGGTACGCCTTTAGCGTAGAATCACCGTTGTTTATTCTACTCTGGGGTTGAGTTGTATTTCTGAACATATATCTATCGTCTTGGTGAATAAAACAAACTAACACATGTTTGGTTAGTTACGAAGAGGAGTCAGGAGTTAAGGGAAACGCATCTCGCAGTTGAACACGCAAGTCAAACAATACACATTCCTACAATAATAACACAATAGAAGCAAAACAGGTGTTGTGTTTCCATCTGTTGCACAGTAGCATAATAACGCAACCTGATGGCTTTTGAACAACACGATTGCTTTAATGTCAAACACAGTTTAGCACACGTATTTTGCTATTTACCTGGTGGTACAAAGTCTCTCCTTTCAAAAACTTGATAAAAGGATCTTCTTTTTCTTCCGATTTTGTTTTGTTGGGTTTCGAAAACAGCAATGCCTGCATTAAGTAATTTTTGAAACAAACAACATCATTGTAACAAATTTAACAAAAACGTTACTCATGGTGTGTTGTGGTCAGTGGATGGTTCTGCAAACAAATTTTAGATATCAAGACAAAAATGATACTATTATAGAAAACATTGGCCATACTTTTATGGCCATCGTCTACGGTTACTTCAGCTACTTTCCTGCTCTCTGGAATGCAGGTCAATCAACAATATTAATGGTAACGTTACCAAGAGAATGGTCTGCACGACAAAAAGAACGATATATACATTGGCATATAGTTTCGTACATATGAGAATAACGGTTTCCACACGAACAAGTAAATCCAATCTCTATTGCGACGCGCACTGAAAAAATGGCTGCGAGTCTTCCTGCATCCATGTACTGGTACATGGGTCTATCTCCGCATGGTGTACAGGAATACACGAGGCTGTATTTTTCGACGTTGTGTCCAACTCCGTATTGGTCACTATCCCCGTCTGACTCGTATCCCTCATCATCGCTTGATTCGAACATGGCACCGAGATCCAATCGTCTTCTAACGCGATGCATGCTTGGGCAAGAATATCATTAACTTCTTTATCTTCAAGCTCACTTTGTACGTCCGACTCTCTTGTCGACTCTAATTTCTGCAACACGCTAATGGTAACGGTAACGCTGTCATCCATTTCTTGAGTTAATTCTTCATATACCGGGAGGCAGGGCTTCAAGGGCGCCCCATCTTTCCCTATGCTGTGATCTTCTGGTTCCGGCTCACTGACTTCTTCTTCAGTTATAGCCTTCATACTTTCATATATATCCTTAATATGTTGACACTTGATGTTAAACTCTCTTAACTTGAATCTTGATAACCAAACTTCTAAAAATTCCTCAGCTGTATAGGCACCAATCTTGTATCGTTGATCCAATTTCAGCTTCCCATGAAACTCTAACACATTAAATCTTCGTTTAGCTCCCTTTAAATCACATACCTCTGCAATTCTTGTAAGATTGTGCACATTATTTGAAGTGATAACTGCCATCGTTGCTGCATTCTTTTGCTTACTGGAGTGGATCTTTGCTTCCCAGCTATTCTGGTGCATCGTATATATTGCACTCAATATTTCTGAGTTTTGCCAAAAGGCATCACTCGCATCATCGACCTTCAGTACTCTATGGCCCATTGCCATCTCCATTTGCCCCACTCCCTTCGCATCGTTTGGCATTGTTGATGCTATGTTGTCTGGGAATAACAACTTTACCATGGTAGTCTTGCCTGCTCCTGCGTCACCCTCTAACAGAAGTGCTTACTTAACTCAATATCTTCTGTGCGTGCTTCTAACGCCGAGTACACTAGAGCCAACTCAATCTCATCTCTCGTTAACATGGAGTCATCGGATTTACCCAACTTTATATTGTCTAAAATCTTATAGAAAACATCCATAGCTATTGCACCTGTCATGGGTTTTGCTTGCCTCTTCTTGAGTCTTGCTACTCGACGTCTTAGGCCAACTAATATAACTCCTATTAATTTTAATTTGGCTATAGCCTAAACCAAACTTGTCTGTGAGATACTTTGACCACTCATTCTTCGTTGGCTTACTTCCGAATCTCTTATATCCGTCTTGAATGAACTTGTCTTCGTTACTGAACGTAGACCCCTTCTCCCCCAATGCTGAATCCAGTCTTTTAAGCTGTCTGGCAGTTCGTCCTTGCTCTGTTTCCACATGTAATTGACGTATTCAACCTTGTTCTTCACTGGCTGTAAATAATCTGTGCCTATACTCATGTGCTGTAATATTTTACTAACACCACCCTTCCTCCACAGGGAACTACTCTCTCTCGTCCTTCCTGGCTCGAGTGATGTAATAAGCCCATGGGCTAGCCCAACTTGGCCATTCTCCATCTCGAAGGGCCCTATCCATATGGTGCCTCCACCAAACGGTATCTTCTTTCTCTCCATGGAACCTGTCGTAAAGGCCCAGGTCCGCGATCGCGCGTCGGAGATCACCCCTACATTGTCTAACACTTGACGCTCTCCTTCTATATATATATTAAACAATCCTCATTATCAAAAACTACAAAACAATTTTTTTTTTTGCCAGCAGGGATTATTGCAGCCTCCTTTACACCAATTTCTGTCAGCATTGTAATAACTGTTTTTTGACAATGAAAGCTGTTGTTTGGAAGTGACTGCCATATGTAAATTTTGTCAGGTGTGTCCTTGCTTTTCTGGTCATTGTAACTATATTCACTTGCTTTTCTTTTTAACTTATGGCTGGAGTGATTTGGAGGGAAAAGTGATGAGGAGTTTTGGAAAAAGGGCTACAAAGTGATTTGGTACATCTTGTGAGTGGTAGAGCACACTCGACTCAACATAATATGTATTTGTGTTAAACAAACTTTTTGTGGCAGATACGTAGTTGATAGTGTCACTGCACCATGTGCTCCATTGCATAACTTATATACACAACTAATTGGCCTGTGAAGCACGTTTGTCAAAGCTAATATGGTCCAAGCCGATGAATATGTGCCTGTAACCGCACAGTCCAAACATGCACATTGGTGTTGCTTGTTTGTGTTAAACTGCAACACCATTTGCAGACAACAAACAACTCCTAATTTTAATGCCAAACTCATTTCTACACAAATTTAAGTTGACACTCATGCAGTAGTAATTTATATCCAGAAGTTAAGTCAAGGCAATAAAATTTGGCTGATGAACTTAGCTGGTAGGTAACCCGTACAACTTTGGGAGCACACCGTCGCTGCTAGGTAGTTTTCGGTACTCCGGTTGGGATATGCAGTCTTCTGTTCGTAATTTCCACACAAATTTGTTCAGTTTCGTCTCCAGTCTGGTACATGGTGATAACTTTATTGTCATAATCTTGACCACAGTGCAATTGGATGTTGGTGTCGTTCCTCAAACTCTTAGTTTCTTCACTTCTTTCAAAATTTTGCTGCGGGCATGATCGGCTTCCGCTAGTTTATCTGTGCCAAGGCGTTGAAGAGTTGCTTCAGAGGCACTGATCAAATCAATGGTTGCGTGGAGTGATGGCGAAATTTTGTCCCTTTTTCAACAATGTTGTTTTTGCTTTAGTTAGACACTTTTTGATCGGAACCCTGTTGTTTGTCTTTGTTTGACTCTGAGAAAGATGTTCCTGATTCTCCGAAGTCTTCCTAAGTTGCGAGATTTTTAGGTGAGAATTTTCAATGCGAAGCAATTGCCAACCGCAGTTTCTTTTCTTACAAGTTTAAAAGCCTGTCTAGTCTTGTCCGGAGGAGTCAGGTCTTTGCATCTGTGACTGTACTCGTTTTCAATTGTGCAAATTTCTTTGATGAACCTTCGAGCCAAAGCGTCGATTTACTGTTTTCTCTTCTGATAATAGGTTGGTATCATAATGAATCTAAATATACACCTTTTGTTAAAAAATATTGTATTTTCTGACGTTAGGCTTCTTCAGAGAATAAAACAAACACAGTAGTGAACCCACAGGCAAAGAAATTAAGCGACGAAAAAGAACAAAAGGGCGCAACAGCTAAAACGCAGCGGGACATAAATGGTTACGGGCGAAAGTACTTTTCCATCGTTTCGATTTAAAACATTAGGTAGCGAATGTTTTGCCAAAATTGTTTCTTGTTTTAATACTTTTCCTTCCTTGCAATTGATACGGTGGTCGGTGTCAAGCATGTGGGCAAATAGAGCAGATTTATTGGGTTCCATATCACGTATGGAAGCATGGAAATTGGGTCTTTAGGTTTGGGAAACATGTTTTCTAAAGTGCATACTGGTTTCATCTTTTACACCAGTGGCGTAGAGTATTCTTGACTCCCTGCACATATGGTATGGAAGTGTATGTTTGTGTGTTGACAACAAATAGTTAACCATTGATTACCAAAATGGTAGCTTTGCAATCTTTTTTGGTACGTTGAAGCATCAATTTTCTCTTCGAAGGATTTGGATGATCCGAGAGCTAAATTCAAAAATGTTGTTCGGAAATAAAACGTGCTGCTGATAATGCAAGAAACACGTTTCTTATAATTTTTCGCCTTATTTCGATCTTTTCCATGATGACAATCTAAAGTCTCTCATTTCAACATATAAAACAGGAAGCATACCAAAAGCTCTTGAACTCCTTGAGACTAACTTTGTTGTTGTAGACACTTAAAAATTATGGCTTCATTTAAAGAGGAAACAAAGTGCGCATCTTCTTCACAAATTTCCTATAGCTGAAAAAGCAACCTGCTCGTTCATAGTGGAAAGATGGTCGGATGTGTTTGCTGGAAACGCCATTGTTTATCTCGGTGGATTCGAACTGGTCGTTCACCCTAGGTTTAATCCACGAATTTGCGCAGTCACCAGAAAGCGCGATTGGCAATTTTGGCGAATGCTGCGATTCCAAACGTGTAGAAGTGTACTGGTCTTGGATTAATCTAACTTGGTGAATTTAACCCATACTGTCGCTATGGTATTAGGTAACAAACATAATGGATACATTTGGTGTCACAATCGCCATCTATCTATAATACCAAGCACAGAGATTACAAGGACAGCTAATTTAATCAAGAATATCAATTTTTTTTATAGATTGTTGCCTTTGATTTATCAATTTCTTTATTTCTTTTCTGAACAGTGGCAGACTGCAAGAAAAGATAGAAGAGTCTTAGAGTTTAAGTAGTTAAATTCCAAATGTAAAGGATTCATCTAAAACAAACCTTTAAATTTTTTCATTACAGTTTTTATCACTAATGTAACATATTCTTAGAACTGTCAATAATTATGAGATGCTGGATCTTACCCTGCAAACTGCAGTTTTGGGTGAAAAACACAAAAAGTACAAGCAGACACAAGAACCCAAGTGAGCAAAAATCATGCACAATCATACCATTACCAACATTTCAAAAGCTTGAACTAATTCACAAGAACCCAAGTGAGTTTTTAATTTTTCATGTGAATTAGTTCAAGCTTTTGATTTGTTGTGGTCCACTTTATCCAAAGGGCACACTGATGATGCTGCTGCTCAATTTGGGAAGCTGATTGCAATTAAACTACGGTCAATGGATGAATTGAAAGCTGACCATGCTATGACCCATATCTTGCAGTATATTTGTGAGTTGCAACGTAAGTAAACAATAAAACACATTTACACTGAGTTTTATGTTCGGGTAACAACAGAGTTTCTGAAACCAAAAAATCCTTGAAATAATCCCTCACTTGTGCAGCAGTTCGAGTGTAGTTATTGAAGCTTATTTGGCCTAGTTCTAGGAGGTTGTTGCCAATACTTTCCGCTCTCCAGGACCCTGGTACAAGTTTACCATCTAGTAGGTGTGAAGGCAGTAAAGGGAACAAGAGGCCTTGGTGATTAAAACTACTTTGTATTTTCAATTACCCGCCTTGCTCTTCCAAGCCTATAATTAAAAATTCTTTTGTCAGTTGGCAAGAAATGACCAGGATAAAGGTTGCATCAGGGTACAGTTGTTGTTGTTGTTGTATTCGGGAGACAACGAGGCGCAAGAACAATTGCTGGCCGAAGAAGGAGTTTGTTCGGCTGCAAAACTTGACAAATTGCTTTGTAAGTGTCTGTAAGAATTCAAGCTATGGTCGAACGCCCGACAGGAAATTGAAGGCTATTGTTTGTTGGGAATCTCCTGTGGCCAAGTACCTAAGACAGTTTGTTAACGATTATTACATCCAGATGGAGAAAGCTATTGTTTGAGACCAGTTTCTATGCGATGTTTGTAAGTTGTCGATGTGTTTTGTTGTTTTATTGAATATATTTGGAGGGTAAATCTTAAAGGTCTGCAGATTTTGTTTAAACAGTAGAGCAGGAGTCAGATATACGGCAGTGTTATATTTTGTACTACGCCCCAGTCAGGGTCAGTGCAAAGTGCAATTACTTAGTAAGCATTGATTAGATATTAAATAACTTAGGTATATAATTTGGATAATTACTGGCATGACATTTGCATTTGTTTGAAAATAACAAATGTGTTTACGGTGCTGCAATATGTGAGGGCACTTTAAGAATGAAACTTGGTGCTATTCCATGTGTAGCGAACACAGTGTATATTAATATGAAAATTGTAATATTGGAACTGTTTATATTCGTGACCGGGTTTCCACGTACAAAGGTCAAACTAAACGTGGTAGAGTAATAATTACAGACCTTTAAACAACGACCGCCCTGGCTCTAAAACAATTAAAGTGCTGTAACCTGTTGGTCCGCCCTGACATGCCTAGCGGGCACTTGTGACTTGTGTTCATGCTTTAAATGGGCCACATTGGCTTGCATGATTATTCCATACCATTCCATTCCATTTTCTACTTGTGGTTTCATTTGGACTGCTGCGTACGTTTCAGCCATCTTAATACAAGATTGTTTTTCCTGATTGGTGTCGGATTACGGAGTTTATAGAAGAACACGCATTAAAACACAACATTGGTGACCCCGACGTGATCTTGTTATTTCAACAACTGGAGGTATCAAAAACCGTGAGTACAAAATCGTTCCTTATCTATTGAAGACAAATCTCACGAATTCAACAACCGAGGCAATAATTGCAAAAACATGCCGAAAAATAATGAAAAAGGTACTCCAAAAACTTGACAGGACCTACCACTAAAAATCTGCAACTATATAAATTACCCACTGAACAAAAGGGTATGCAATAGTTTATACCGTTAAACTATACAAAGAAAAATGGATTTACTATTATCAACGAGATACATTGGTGTTCGAGTTGCAATCGGACAATGAAGTAGCACCTTGCATAAGGTTGGGAAAATAATATTGATTTTTTGGAAATATCGATAACACAAATTTTACATTTTAGATCCACATACTGGAAGTCTTTCTGAAGACTTTTCTGAATATGAAAGATTATCTTATTGTTACAACAGATGCTGCTTCAAACAGTAGGTAAATTAAAACACTTCTCAGAACACGATTTTGTTTTTAGGTATGTGCTTTTGTACAAAATCTGATGAAACTGTGGATTGCACAAAACAGTATAAAAAGTTCATTCAACAAAGGAAAATTTCATATGGTAAATCTGAGTTATTGTAGTAGTCTGTTGTACAAGCTTCCAAAAGTTCAATACGCTGGGATGAATCCTTCGTTCCATATATTCTGTATATGTATTTGAGTGTTAAATGTGTAGCTTACAATTTGTAATTTTATTGCTAGTTCACTGAAATAATATTTAATCACTGCAGACTGTCAAGTTTTAATATGCGACTTTCACCGAGAACAGGAGCGCTGGATAGGAAAATCTGAAAATAATATTGGGGATGTTAGCCCGGATGAGAGCTATAGCCAATGCTGAGAGCAAGAGTTCCAGACAAGTTCTTAAGACAACAAAAGGCTTCAAAAAATACATCACTAATGTTTGGTTGACAGAATAAGAACTCAGTATTTATGCAGCATATGTCAACAATTGTTTGCTGTATTTTAGAGATGGTTGTGGGTTTACCGGACAGATCGCCTGGAGGTTCTAATACGAACCAACAATGGCGTGAAAATACAATATATAGTTTTTGAAGGAATGCCACATCCGTTTTAGAACAGACAAACCTCTTTCTGTGGGATTGGTTAAGTAATAAGTCTTCAATTGTTACTATATGAAAAATATATTAAAGCATTTTAGGTATCAACAAGAAAATATGAGATCTTCAAGTGACTACCGAAGAACAATTGAAAGGAATGGAAATGTTGTTTTTTTTTTGTGAAATTATTCATCCGATGAGATTTATTCCACAAAATTCAGAGGAACAAATGTTTTTCCAAAATGCACATGTGCAGATTTTACTAGGTGCCTTGCAAGCACATGTTCGCTGTTTTTGACAAGTATGATGATGTGGACTGGTACTTGATCCAGAAATTGTTGGTCAACTATCTGTTCTACAAGCCTGAAAGAAAATGGATGAACCTGCAACCAAGCCATTAGACGAACCAACACATTCACATGATTATGAAAAAAAAAAAACGTGCCTTCGGATAAAAGTTCAAATTTGCAGAAAAGCCATCATAAGTTTATTGAAGTAACAAAGGCATATGTCCTATAATGTAACTTCACCAGTCGCTTTAGATGAAGCAACTGTAAATGTTGAAACAATGTTATCCCCATTTTGAAATGCATGTTCTTTTGACAGCGGTTTCAGAATGATTCAAACACCAAAACTGAAGTCGCTGAAAAGAAACTAATAAGAAGATCACAGAGGATCAAAACAAGGATCAGACCACCGAACAAGAGTCCCAACCCCACCGATGATAATGGAGGCACATTTTCCTCCGACGAAGAATCCTCCTCCTCCTGCTATAACTCAGCAAAACCTATATGCAAGCTCCCAGCAAGTTACATACCCCTTATTATAGAAGCACGTGCAAAACTCCAAGCCCCGTGTAAGTCGGTGGTGGGAAGAAAGCAGAAAAGAAAGAAAAGTTCCTTGACTTACAAGACTCAAGTGCGCTCGCTTATCAACGTTTAGGACACTTACGTAGACAAGTCGGATCACGAGAGGATTGATGTTTTGAAAAGAAAGAAGGCAAATCCTTTTCTTACGAAACCAAGGACACGGAGGTAACTATACTGCAATTCTTATGACTGACACAATTTTTGATCTTATCTTCAAGCACATATAAACCAGTCTACATTTTATTTTTTTTAGACAAACGTAACCAAGGACACGGAGGTAACTATACTGCAATTCTTATGACTGACACAATTTTTGATCTTATCTTCAAGCACATATAAACCAGTCTACATTTTATTTTTTTTAGACAAACGTAACCAAGGACACGGAGGTAACTATACTGCAATTCTTATGACTGACACAATTTTTGATCTTATCTTCAAGCACATATAAACCAGTCTACATTTTATTTTTTTTAGACAAACGAAACCAAGGACACGGAGGTAACTATACTGCAATTCTTATGACTGACACAATTTTTATTCTTATCTTCAAGCACATATAAACCAGTCTACATTTTATCTTTTTTTTTGTTTAGACGAAGAAATAAAAGACCCAGAGGTAACTGACAACACTGCAATGCTAATTTTGTTTCACCACATGGATGCATGTCATTATTTACAATATTGTTTTTTTTTTATTCAGCATCACCAATAAACTAAAGAACATAACCCTGAGGAAGTCTCGCCGGATGGCAGACGAAACGTCGGTTTCAAATAAACACTAGAAACTTGAGTGCCAGAAGAACAATTCTGATTAATAAGTATGCCTGGCAGCAAAAATAGCAGTATAAAGAACAAATTGTTTTGTTTATTAATCTAAGAAAAGGTTGCAACCTTCGCACAGCATAGTGGCATATACACCTCATTCGATGACCAAGCGATTGCACTGGCTAGGGTTTTGCAACCTTCGCACAGCATAGTGGCATATACACCTCACTTTATGACCAAGCGATTGCACTGGCTAGGGTTTGCAACCGTCGCACAGCATAGTGGCATGTACACCTCACTTTATGACCAAGCGATTGCACTGGCTAGGGTTTGCAACCGTCGCACAGCATAGTGGCATATACACCTTACTCGATGACCAAGCGATTGCTAAAATTGCACATTTGCATGTTTAACTTGGGCAAACAAAATACATATCATCTGATGCATTGCCAACGGTTTTGCCTACACACTCTACATGAAACCATTGTTTGCATCTAGTACATTCAACCCAAAGAGTCTTAGTATTGTCATTGCAAAACTTGCATTTCTGTCTTCTAAGTTTGCCAGTTAGGCAGTTTCCAGAAATACTGTCGAATATTTCTTTTCTGTACAGGTATACAGAACACCTTTGCTCAAGGCTTATACCCATAGCAAGCCATTTGGCATACATGCAAATGAATACTCCACAGCTGTCAGAATCCGGTTGATAAACCCGTTTTGGGGATTCCACTGATTCAATTTTAAAATGGAATTTTTGCGACAACAAATGGTCAACCATTGATTTTGCCTTAGCAACACCCTGTAAATGGTCAATACAGGAATTTTTCAACGGATCAATATATAACAATTGTCTTTTTTTAATGTTGACTGCAAGAAGAATCCAATGTCTTTTAGTGATCCAGGGCAAAAAAATCATTTGTTTTTTGTGAAGGGAGACACCACTCCACAATCTTTTAATAGAACCTTTTTGCATTAATGTTCGGACAACCATGGAACATACATACAGTGTATGGCTGTTTGCAGTGGTTAATCTCTACAAGTAACTGTTGATGACTTCATCAGTTAACCAGCCAGAGGTGAAATCTTGGTCTTTGGATTTAAGGATGACCTCACAGTCTGGCAATAAAGGTTCGACTGTTTTTAGGTCTAGCATACAGAGCGAATGGGGACCATTTTTTAACAATTGCTGATCAACCTTGCTCGGTTTGCTTGCAATCTGTGGTGTTATCATTGTTTTATGCAATTCCCCTTTGAATGAAGGTGGTTCAACAAAGTCGTCATTCATGGGTTCTGCAATAATTGTCTTGTTTTTTTTTTCTGTTATAGGAAACAATGTTTTCACTTGGTGCAAAGGTCGCAGGAGGTTTGCCCGGGCACCAACCCTTGAAGCATATGGATTTGGCTTTGGCTGTTTTCTAGGCAGCTCATCGTTTTTGGATTGTGAATATGCTGGTCTTTTTCTTTTTAGCGACTTCAGTTTTGGTGTTTGAATTATTCTGAAACCGCTGTCAAAAGAACATGCATTTGAAAATGTGGATAACATTGTTTCAACATTTGCAGTTGCTTCATCTAAAACGACTGGTGAAGTTACATCATAGGACATGTCTAGCAATGCCTTTGTTACTTCAACAAACTTATGATGGCTTTTCTGTAAATTTGAACTTTTATCCGAAGGCACGTTGTTTTTTTTCATAATCATGTGAATGTGTTGGTTCGTCTAATGACTTGGTTGCAGGTTCATCCATTTTCTTTGAGGCTTGTTGAACGGATAGTTGACCAACAATTTCTGGATCAAGTACCATGTGCACTGAACTGTGGTACCATGCAGGTAGACTGTACCAGTCAACATCATCATACTTGTGAAAAACAGCGAACATGTGCTTGTAAGGCAAAAAGTACCTAGTAAAGTCTGCACATGTGCCTTTTGGAAAAACATTTGTTCCTCCAAATTTTATGGAATAAATCTCATCGGATGAACAACTTTTCACATAAAAAATATTTCCATTCCTTTCAATTGTTCTTGCTGTGACATTTGATGATTCCCCAATTCGTTGAATGCAATGTTTCACTATTTTTCTAGGTCGATTTTGAAGGAAGGGGGGAACGAAGTCACTGCAACTTCGGCAGTCACTTGAAGATCTCATATTTTCTTGTTGATACCTAAAATGCACTGCTTTAATATATTTGTCATAATAGTAACAGTTCAAGACTTACTACAAATACACAAGTTTCTGTATAACAAACTTACTTAACCAATCCCTCGGGCAGAAACTCTTTGTGTAAAATCGTAATAAGCCCAGAAAGAAATTTGTCTGTTCTAAAACGGATGTGGCATTCCTTTAAAACTCTATTTTGTCTTTCAACGCCGTTATTGGTTCGTATTAGAACTTTCAGGCGATCTGCCCGGTAAACCCACAACCATCTCTAAAATACAGCAAACAGTAGTAGACATATGCTGCATAAATACTGTGTTAAACCTGATTTCTTACTTCTTTTTCTGTCAACCAAACATTAGTGAAATATTTTTGTAGCCTTTTGTTGTCGCTCCAGTACGAACTTGACTGGAACTTGCTCAAAGCTTTTTGAAAACTTTCTTTGCTCTCAGCATTGGCAACAGCTCTCATTAGGGCTAACACACTTTCTCTATCATCCCCAATATTATTTTCAGATTTTTTCACCCAGCGCTCCCATGCCTGTTCTCGGTGAAAGTCACATATTAAAACTTGACAATCTGCAGTGATTAAATATTATTTTAGTGAACTTGCAATAAAATTATTTTGGCCTTAAATTGTAAGCTACACATTTTAACACTCAAATACATATACAGAATGTTTCACCTTTGAAAACATTTTCAATCGCATTAATTTCTGAATCACATTTGTCTGTCATAAAAAATGCTGGTTTCCAATTTGGTTTCCATTTTTGGAGAACTGAGAGTGCTTCTTCTATGTCGGATTGCCGTTTATTTTGAGTGATGAAAGTTGCAACGACTTGAGCCAACATTTGTCTTTACACAAACAAAAAACAAAGGCAATGCATATTTAGATGTCTTATAAGTGGCTTGTCATCAAATGTCTTGACCATAACGCAGTAGGAGTCTGCGCTGCCAAGCAAATTGATGAACAAGCAGCATCGTTTGGTTAAGTGGTTTGTCTTGCCATTGTTGACCATCAACGGATTTGGAATTTTCATTCCAGCTATCACCAGCTTTGTATGGTCGAAACAAAATATTGTCACCTACCTCAGCATTTTTTGTCCATTCATCAACTAAGCACTGGACATTTGTTTGATCAATTTTGGAGAGTCTTTGTCTGGTGAAGGCTTTATAATAATGCGACTGAATGTCCTTTTTGGTTGGAAAAAATCGTCTGTTTGTTGGTGCTGGTCTATCGCCGTTTTTAAAGAGTTCATGAAGCACACAATATTTGAGATGTCGCATAATTTCATCTACAGAATGGACACCTTCAGATACCAATTCATCAATTTTCTCAATTAACCGTTTATCAACTGGCTGTAAGAAACCAACACCCTGAAATGAGTATCAACATTCATGCAATACAAGTTTCTTTTTAAGGGTGTTAGAAATTACATACTTGACCCAAAACATGGCCAGAATGCCCACTTTCACTAGGAAAGGAAACTCTGTATTCCAACTTTTTAATAATGTTTTTATCATTTCCAGCCAACAGACTTCTAATGGCTGCACTTGAATTTGCTTTATTTCGTCTGTTGTGTTTGGACATCTAAATTGTATGAATATCAATGTGTTTTTCTTTAAGTCGTAAGAATGCTCCTCACCTGAAATTGTGGAAACTTGCAAACTTCTTGAATGCATAATTTTGTTTGGCAGTTCTTTTTCTTGGTGCTTTGAACACACAAGTTTTTCTTGAACGGATTAGGTGCAACTGCAATAAAAACCTATTACTTAACTGATGACAAAACCTTTTTCTCTTTACCTGTTTTGGAGTTTATATTTTCCGCTTTTCATTGTATTTTTTGTTTCGGTCAATTCCATGCTGACATTCCAACCATGTAGATTTTAGTATTACATATGGAACAAAGGATTCATCCCAGCGTATTAAACTTTTGGAAATGTCTGCACAAAATCACAATTTTTTACAACAGACTACTGCAATAACTCAGATTTACCATATGAAATTTTCCTTTGTTGAATGAACTTGGTCATTGTGGAAATTTCAAATTCCTTAATTGCGTTCTGGCAATGTTCCAGTGTGACAACCCACTAAAAAGATATCTTATTAACTGAAAACAGTTAATAAGAACTTACCTGTATATTGCATTCTTTATTTTCATACTGTTTTGTGCAATTCGGGCTTCTAATGGTTATGAACAGGATTTGTACAAAAGCACATACCTAAAAACTTTGGAAAACTAAAACCTACATCTGATGAGTTGTTTCCACTTTTACAAAACACTGCGGTAAAAGTTGTATTGCAATCCACTGCTGTGTTTTTTTCCGGAATGAACATTTTGAATAACTTGCCTAGCATTTCTTCGTGCATGCTCCTGTTGACTCTGTACAGAGCAAAAGATTTCATTTTGGGGGCATAAAATTTTTTAATATTTTAATCAGCCGATGCCTTTAAACATGGAAAGTTCCATTGCTCAAGCAATCTAATTTGCTACTGGGTTTTCCACTCTCATTTTTAGCATTGAAGTACTCCCAGTTTGTTTTTTTAATTGTGGTGTAAGGAACACCATTATCAGCATCCCAGTGGACAACTATTTGATTGTAATCTGCAAAAAAAAAATTTAACTTGATTCCAAGTTTTTGTAACAGATACATAAACCACGATAGATAAAATGTCATACCGGTTTCTATTGAAGAGTAACCTTCATTTTTTAGTTCAAGTGTGGTCTCAAACTGGTGAATGAACTCGGAGGCTTTATCTATTGTCGGAAAGTGCTGAAATTTGGAAATATTACACTAGAAAATATAGCAATCATTTTTACTTTTTACAATTTGCACTTCCAAACCACTTTATGGACTCTTCAAACCTGCAATGTATCCAAAATGCCCATTTAACGCAATAAATTCGTGCAGCGTATGCACACTAACCGTAAATCCATCTCACTCATCTCTTTAACGTTTTTTAATAAAAATTAACTAAAAATTATTAAAACTAATATAATAACCTAAATTAATTATCTACACACCTATATTCTTACAAAACTGTAAATAAGTACAACGGTCACGTCGTCACGATACCGGACCAGACGCCACGTTGCGTTGAGTTCCCGCCCAGAAAGACAGAGCGAAAGAGAGAGAAGAAAAAAAAGATTTGCCTTTTTTCGTTTCAAAACATCAATCCTCTCGTGATCCGACTTGTCTACGTAAGTGTGCTAAACCTTATCAACAGGCACACGGCATTATAAAAGGTTTCTTAAGTCTCGCTGAAGTTTGCACTTTCAAGTCAGACTTGCGTGACGGTTTCGAATATTTTTTCGTATCGTCGAGTTATTACGTCATCGATAACTTAAATGCGCCACATAGCGTTGGCGTCGGCAGTTGTCTGCGCAACAAGGTCAAAGGTTTTGTTTACTGTTTTATTTTGCTAAATTAATGTAAATGTACACGCATAAGTAAATAACTTCTCGTATTTTGCCACAGTACAAACATGGATAGCAAAAAAAGGTGTGTTTTCACTGAAACCGAAAAAACGTTGTTGATCGAACTTGTCAAATGTAACATACACATACTTGAAAATAAACACAACGACTGCACATCTTTAAACAAAAAAAGGAAGGCTTGGGAAAATTTGGCCACAGAGTTTAATAGTAACCCAAATGTCCAAAAGTTTGGTTGGAATCAACTTAAAAATGTTGGGCCAACTTAAAAGCCAGGTATGTAGGCTACTCCCTTGATGCAAGGAAATATCTTGAAGTTTTCATATCTTTCACTTTTAGATCCAAAAAAGACATTGCACATGAAAAAAGAGAGCGCAGGAAAACAGGGGGAGGTCCACCCCCAGCTGATACTCCGGAAATTTCCCAAAAAATTTATCAATTGATTCCTTTACAATTTGACCCACTTCAAAATAATTTTGACGATGACGCAGACAGCTTTTTTGCAGTTGAAGTACCTGCAGATAGTTGCAACTCTGGTTAGTTGAGCTGAAAACATAAGATATTTGAATAAATCTAATTTTTTTTTACTATTTGAAGATGTGCAGATGATAAATGAGGCAGCTAATGATGCTGTCTTATTTGAACCCATCGATTCTGTACCTGTCACACCAACTTCAACCTACCTGTCCAACTCAACTTCATCCGCTAACATCAGTTTTCATAAACCCCCAAAAAATCAAAAACGTCCCCAAAATGATTTAGAAAACTTTTTATTGGAGTTAAAGAGCATGAATTAAAAATGAAACTTATGTCGAAACAACTGCAAGAGGAAAATATTTTAATCAGTTAGGTTTTGTAACTCGTTAAAAAAATTTTCTGTAGTTCTGTTTTCACACTTTCTTGACTCCACAACTTTTGAAATAAAATATACTCGTTTTGTATTAACACAAAAAAATGTTGTCTTGGTAACAAGAAAATAGCAGTTACACAAGTACATGAAGCACATACACATGACTTTCAAACACAAAACTACATCAGACTAAGCTGAAAAGTGGCTTTGCACTAGTATATTTCTTCTGGTCAGTCCTGACACACTATTCCTAGCTGGGCTAGACTGTTGTGTGCTGTCTGTACTATTGTGTTGGACCTCAAGTACTTCTTCTTCAATGTACCTGGTCAAAGAATGACAAGAATGAATGTAACTCAAGTTGTAACACAAATATTTCTTACAAAAACCTTGACAATATTGAAAGGTTCACAAATGACCATATGAGATGAAATGCAACATACCTATATTTCATTGCAAAGTTGTAGAGCACTGCAGTTGCAACAATAACAGACAAAGCTGTTTGAACATGGACTCTTGTGAACGACAGGGAAATATCCTTTTCCACACTCCAAACATTCTTTCAATGGTGTTTCGTGTTTTCACATGGGACTTGTTGTATTTAATTTGGGCAGAGGTTTGGGGAGTTGAAAATGGTGTCATAAGGTAAGGCTTGCATGGGTAACCACCATCACCCAGAAGAATATTTTTGTATTGTCCACTTTCAAATTTTTCATACAATCTAGAGTTTTCAAATATTCTGGAGTCATGTACAGACCCTCTCCATCTGGCAAAAATATTTGTAATAGACATGTCTGCATCACAAACAGCCTGCACATTAATCGAAAAATATCCCTTTCTGAATAGTTCAGCATCTGGACCTATAGGAGACTGTATTTTTATATGGGTGCAATCAATAGCTCCTATTACACCAGGAAACTCACAGCTTTCTCATAAAACTTTCTTGATTGCCCAAGTACATTTTCTGGACTACTTGGAAAGCAAATGAATTGACTTCTTTTTCTTGCAATAAGTTTGCTGGTTTTTTTCACCAGTAGGCTGTGAAACGCCTTCCAAATCTCCTGCAACTATTTGATAACAGCCGGTAGCATAAAATCTCAAAACTACAGTGAACTGTAAAATTGGGGGCAAAGGCTAACCTCTGTTTGAATCTCTTTGCAGATCATTTACCAACAGTGGCATAAATTGGTACACTCCTTCTTTTGTAAGCCTATACCGCATAAAAAACTGATTGTTTGTTAGACTGTCCACAGGATTCTGTCCATCAGTTAAATATTTTCGGATTTTTGGTGCCTTTTTTCTTTGAATCACCTGCAGAATTGCTATTGCCTCCATCTTATCAATTGAACTTTTACCTGTGAGTCTGACTTAAGAACGCTATACCGTGAACTCGAAAATTGCTGCCCGAATCAGCAACAGAAAACCCTACTTTACCTCTTGTAATACCACAGTAATACCTAAGTCTCACACCAATGGATTTTTTTAGTCTGTTTCTTGTAAACCAAACCAATCTATATGCTGAAAATTGCTTGGAAATCAACACTCAGTCTGTACAATGGAAACCTGTGGAAATGAAAATATTTATTGGAATGAGGCTTTTGATGGGTTTGGTAACTAAGCCAAAAATTTCAGATTACTGGTGCACTACAGGCCCAACAAAAACTCCACAGTTTACAAATTACATGAAAAGACATCGATTTCAAAAAATCAGTTCATTTCTGTACTTTGTTGACAACAAACATATAAAGAAGCGTGACGAACCAGGCTATGACAGACTTTTTAAAATTCGGCCAATTATTTTCATATTTATTCCAAAGTTTGCAGCGCTATATTATCCCCAGAAGGAACTTTCTCTAAGGAAGAAGTTTTTTAAAGCAATATAATCCAAAAAAAATAGTAAATGGGGTTACAAAGCATTTGCTGTTGCCGAAGCATCCTCTGGATATTGCCTACATTGGAAAATGTATTGTGGCAAAGAAGTACATGATGAAGCCAGTGGTAAAATTTCGAAAACTCAGCAGGTTGTTTTAAATCATTTGCATGGATTTCAGAATAAAGGTCGTGTTGTTTATTTGGCAGCTATTACTCCTCTCCACTTCTTGCCAAAGAACTGAGTAAATGTGGAATAGGTGTGTGTGGCACTGTCAGTTATAATAGGAAAGGAATGCCATCAAGTTTGAAGCCATCCCAATTACCCCTAAGAAAAGGTGATGATCCAGTTTTTGCCAAGTGTGGCAAACTTTTGACTTGTGTTTGGCAAGATGTCAAGCGTGTAACAAAAGAAATTAGAGACACAAAATCGCCAACAGGTTTTTGCCAAATCAAGAAGCCATTTGCTGTGGACCAATACAACATGTTTATGGGTGGAGTGGACCTGTTGGACCAAAAATCAAAAGTTTATTTGTTTCCTCATCGAGCAAGGAAGTGGTATCGCAGAATTTTTGACATGTTGTTGTCCATGGCAGGCTTTTATACAAAATATAGTTGTTTCCCTCCTGGGGTATAAAGAAATAGTGCATTCTTCTGTTTCTCGTGGTCACTATCCACAAAAGTCATGCAGACGAGATTGCTATCACTGTTCGGATTGGAGAATTGTTCAACGCAAGTCGACCATGTACAAATGCTCTGGATGCCAAAAGCATTTATGCATTGATTGTTTTAAATTATATCATGAAAGTTTGGTAGATGCTAAAGAACCGTCACCAGAATTAGTCGAGATATGCGAATTCCATAGAATCACCTGCTGTTTAAACACATGTATTATCAATGCAAAAATCACATACTGCATAACTTAATGCTAATGTCTTCTATACCTAATGTCATGGATGTTGCCGCATCACACAATGAATGGCGGGAAAGCAATCACGTGAGTCTTTTATGCAGCGTGCGAATGCGTTTGGGTGATTTTACGTTAACGGTTTGCACCCAGGCATAATAACAAAAATTTAATCTATCTAACTAATTGTTTGTAATAGTATGCTTTTATTTATCATTTTTTTTATTAATTTAAGAAGATGGAGACGAAAATAAATTGTCACACCATTAATTCGGTGGTGGTGAACCAGTTTTTTTCCTTTACAGATGGGCCCCAGAAGACATTTTTTTGGGAGGAATTGTAAGATAATAATCTTTGTACTGCAAACATCATTTTTTTGCTAGTCTGTAATATTTTTGATTGATAAGTAGACTTTACACGCTGTTATAAAGGGCAAAGTATTCAATCTTATTGTGAAGGATTTGCCTATTAAATACCGATCAGTTTTAATTTAATATGTTTTGTTCCTGTTTCAGAGGCAAGTACAGAAGGAGGACAATGTGAGTATATATTGTCTTATACTAATCTAACGTTGTGTATCAGTTTTAATTTGATATGTTTTGTTCCTGTTTCAGAGGCAAGTACAGAAGGAGGACAATGTGAGTATATATTGTTTCATACTAATCTAACATTGCGCGTAAGAGTTTTAATTTAATATGTTTTGTTCCTGTTTCAGAGGCAAGTACAGAAGGAGGACAATGTGATTATATATTGTCTAATACTAATATAATATAGTAATCAATATGTTTTGTTCCTGTTTCAGAGGCAAGTACAGAAGGAGGACAATGTGAGTATATATTGTCTTATACTAATCTAACGTTGTGTATCAGTTTTAATTTAATATGTTTTGTTCCTGTTTCAGAGGCAAGTACAGAAGGAGGACAATGTGACATATTAATCCGTTTCTTTTTGTTTGTAGAAAGAAGTTAAAAGACATGTTGTAAGTATAAAATGAGCCAATCTCAGTACATATACACTGTAACTAAACTTTGCATCCAATAGCAATACTCTTTAAATATACTAAAATGTGGTAATATTGTAGAAAATTTGCCAAGGATTTTTGCAAAATATGCAGAAGTATGTCAAATTTATTTAGCAAATAATTCTGCAGACTAATGTTTTCTGTATTTTGTAGGAGGATGATCAGACCGTTGTAAACAAATATCTTGCGACTAGATGCACACACACTGTTGCTAAAGTTTTTTATTGTTTCACAGAAAAATGGAGAAAAGAAATAAAAAAAATTAATGCACTTAAGTTGTGATTTGCAAGTCATAAACAAGGTGTTAGTGTTATTCAGTCTATGTTTGCACAGGATTTCCAACCACGGCTGAGGGAGCCATCCTGCATGTGGTCGTTGGTCATTTTTGATAACCCAGAAGCCTCGCCAATAGCCATATCAAACTGGGTCTTTCATAAACTATTTGTTACAAGGTTCGGGCTCAGCAAGTTAAGGTTAACCACACTTTTACAAGCGTTCAGCTAGCATCAGGTAAACCTATGCTAGCTAGTCGGTAACCACACTAAGCGTTCAGGCACATCACAATGTAATGGCTTAACGGTCAACCACATTCATACACAAGGGAAGTTTCATTTTGTCATAAACCTCATCCTTGTGCAGAACGTTCCGACTGTCTTCGTTGGTTGATCACACTTGCGTTCAACTATGCCTTTGCCCTTACAGAATGATTTATGCATTTAAAAAATATGCGTATTTACATTGGACAAACAAAGAATTTATCTTTCTTGGCATATTCTAGTGAATAGTTAACACACTTTAAATGAAACCATTGTTTGCATCGAGTGCATTCAATCCAGACAAGTTCCGAAGAGTCGTCACCTTTATCTTTGCATGATTTGCACACATCCTTGTTTGTTGTATTAGTAAGGCATTTGCCGGCAATCAAGTTTAAGATTTGCATTCGGTACCCTTTAACAGAACCAAATTGTTGTAAGCATTGTCCTGATGCTAGCCATTTTGCATACATGCAAATCATAACTCCACAACTAGATCCATCTGGCTGCTGTTCTCTTTCTGGAGTCACTACGGAAGCAATTTTCCAACCAAACTTGACAGCTAATAGATAATTAACCATCTTTCGTGCAGTGTAAACATAATCGTCTGTTTCCTTGCAGGGCATTGACATTGGATCAATGTAGAGCAGTGTTTTTCTTTCAATATGAACAACTATAAGTACCCAATGACAACCAGAAGGGTTCCAGGGTATAAAAATCAGCCGTTTTTGCTGTACATTAACACCCTTCCAAATGTTTGTAATTGACACTCTTCTTTGTAATGCTTGAGCTACAGTTGAATATGCATATATGGTGTGTTCAAACATGGAAGTTAATTGCCATAGGTAGCTGTTAATGATTTCATCATAAAGCCAACCAATATGAAATCGGCTTTCATGCTTTTGCAAAACACAAACTTCGCCTGCAGGCAATTCGTCATCCAGTGATTTCAATTCCAAAAAGGAGCTTGAATGAGGTCCATTTTGCAAAGCTTTTTTTATGGGATTATAAATTTTAATGAAGCCAGTTATGCCCGGGTTTCTGCTGGTTTCAGGACACTGAGGCTCCTTCATGATACGTGCATTGCAAAAAGAGGACTTACTTTTAAAACTTTTAGTTGTTTGTTTTTGCATTTTATCCTGTTTACGCATTGGAAAGAGTGTGGTAACTTGGTGCAAAGGTTGCATCATATTTGCATACTTTCCAACACGAAAGGCAAAAGGATTTGGTTTGGGGCGCTTACGCGGCAGTTCATCATGAGAACCATGTAAAGGTGTAGGTACTTTTCTTTTTAAGGATGTCAATTTTGGTGATTGTGTTATTCTCAATCCGGCATCAATGGAACATGCCTTGGAAAATTCAGAAATAATTGCTTGAACATCTGAACACCCTTTTTCTAATACTTGCTCTGTAGTCACATCATATGAAAGATCTGACAAAAATTTAATCAGGTCAACAAATTTCCGATGTGTTTCTTTGCAACTTTTAGTGTCTTTTTCTGAATTAACTTGTGAAGTACTGTTGACAGGTGTTATTTTTAATGTTGTTGGTGAGTCAACAATTTCTTCAACTTGTGTATCATGATAAACGTTTCCTGGAGAGATTTGATCCACAACAGCAGGATCCAATACCATGTACACTGAGCTGTGGTACCACTCTGGTAAGCTATACCAACCAACATCTGAAAACTTGTTAAAAACTGCAAACATGTGCTTGCATGGTAAAAAATGTAGTGTAAAATCAATGCATGTGCATTTTGGAAATTCACTACCACTACCAAGTTTTACATTGTACACTTCACATGTGGAACTGCTCACTACAGTAAACACATTGTCTCCTATTCCACAAATTCTACCTTCCTCAACATTCACAGACTCTCCTATTCGTTTAATACAATGTTGCACCACCTTTTTTGGTCGATTTTGTAGATAGGTGGGAATGTTTTCATTGTTACTTCTGTAATTGCTTGATGACCGCAAGTTTTCTTGTTTGTATCTATTCAAAATGTGTCTTGTCATTGAGCTCTGGTAAAGCACTAGTGATAAAACACAATAACTTACTTGTTCCAACCGTTTGGCAAAAATTCCTTAAGTAAAATAGTAATTAGGCCAGACAGGGACTTGTCAGTCCTAAATCTGACATGACATTCTTTCAAAACACGATTTTGTCTCTCCACACCATTGTTTGTGCGAATGAGAACCTTTAACTGATCGGCTCGATGCAACCACAACCATCTCTGAAATACATTTATGGTTTACCTTATATTTTATATCTCTGCCTATACATACCTTTTTTTCTTTGAGCCAAATATTACTGAAGTACTTCTGCAGTTTTACATTATTTTTCCAGTGTGAGCTGGACTGTAAAAACTGCAATGCTTTTTCATAGCTTTCTACACATTCTGCACTTGCAACATTTCTCATTAGCGCAAGCACTTCGTCCTTGTGTTCACCCACATTGTTGTCAGACTTTCTGACCCATCTTTCCCATGCCTGTTCTCGATGGAAATCACAAAAAAGGACATGTGTATCTGGAAGCATATTTTGTTTGTTGAATGTTTGTTAGCACCTGCAAATTTTACAATGCCTACCTGCAAAAACACTCTCAATAGCATGTATTTCAGCATCACATTTATCAACCATAAAATAGTTTGGTTTCCAAGAAGGTGCCCAAGTTTTTAAAATGGACAATGCCTCCTCAATGTCCAATTGTCGCTCATTTTGTGTAATAAAGCTGGCCACAACTCGGTAACCAACATTTGTTTTCACACAAAGAAAAAATAAATGAAAGGGCATACTTGGATGTTTTGTAGGTAGCATCAAGTAAACAAATATCTTGCCCATAACGAATCAATAAATTGAGTTGCCAGGCAAACTGGTGTACAAACAACATAGTTTGTTCATATTTAATTACTGTTGCTGATTCCCCATGATCAACAACATCTCACCACTTTTTTTCCATTCATCAACTAAGTTTTGGACATTGGTTTGATCAATCTTTGCCAACCTGTATTTTGAAAAAGCTCGATGGTAGTGGTTTCGCACATCCTTTTTAGTAGAATAAAATCTCCTATTTGAAAGGGTTGGTCCATCTTCATTATTAAAGAGTTCATGGGCTACATATACTATGTTTCCATGTCGCGATTTGGCTTAGCCCAAAATGTTTGGTCCATGTTTTACGTTTTGGTCCTAAAACGGGTCGTGTTTCCATGTCGCATACGCATTCAAGCGTAACAGTTTTTCGCCCTTCACTGATCGTGTCGCGGGGTTTTTGAAAGTGCGAAAACCTGACAAATCGTCTCTATCGGACGCTTGTGTCTCAAAAAAGTTGGATTCGAACTGTGTGGCAGTTGTTTTAGTGTCTTTCCGCACTTTCAATTAGTTTTTTTCCAATTGTGCGCATAGTACAATAACCATGGTTCAACCTTGAAAACAGATTGGCAAAGTTCTTCCAAACAACACAAGAGGTATGTTTAACTTGACTTTTATTACTAATAATAAAAAAAAAAACCACTGTCAATCTTACAGATATTTGAGAATCACTGGAGAGAGATGATTACTGCCATACAAGTGCAAAACTGGACAAAATTATGAATGTTTTACATTGTCCTTTACTTGTGATTTGTTGAATGAGCAAAGCTTTATTGCAAAAAAATAAACAAAATGGTCAGAACATGTTGTCGCAGTCCTTGCTTGTCAGGCCACAACTTCTAATCCTGGTGCTTTTTTAAGAGTGTTTGTGCATCTTCACAAGGGTAATGGAAATGTAGCATGTTCAACAATTTAAATGAACTTTGACTTCCAGAACTATTTTCTAGTTCATTTTCTTGCATAACTAATTAATAAATGTATTTCAACAACAGTTGGTCATTGTGCTAGCTGTGAATCTGGGAAAATGACACAAAAAAATCATTCTATGTGTTTTATCTCCAAAGCTATTAAGTACCTAATCTGATGCAGTTATCTAGAATGTGGAAAAGCTATTGTGTTCACCAATTTGTACTAGCATATAATGCATGAACATGCAAAAACTTTCATATGGTTATCAATGCATCCACAGCACTCTTGTCCACTTTCTAAGTTAAATTTAACATTTAAAACTGCAGTTCAACATAACATCCATGCATAAAAGGATGAGAAAGGCATATAATCCACTTGCAAAGTAATAAAACGCCCCTTGCTACCCATCAAAAAAGAAATATATTTACAATAAAAGCGATTAACGGAGGCTGTAAGTAACTGAGGACATTCATTTAAACACCGTGCAAAACGCGCGTTAAATTAATCGAAAAAGCTGCTGTTTACTGCGCAAAAAGCTACTAAACCCTGCAGCAGTCATTACATGGCCGAAAAATTACTTGGCCAAAGTCAGTTAAGGACCACCTATTTTGATGGCCCAAAAATTCAGCCGTTTTGGCCAAGTACTCGGCCTGCGTCATTTGCGTCACTTCCATATTTGGTCACATGGCCCAAATACATGGGCAAAACTCGCGACATGGAAACATAGTAATAGTGTTTCAAACTTTTATCAAAATGCCAAGACGTTTTCCAGCACTCCT
Source organism: Ascidia mentula (assembly GCF_947561715.1). Taxonomy (NCBI): domain Eukaryota; kingdom Metazoa; phylum Chordata; class Ascidiacea; order Phlebobranchia; family Ascidiidae; genus Ascidia; species Ascidia mentula. The sequence continues at coordinate 13,482,134 of NC_138568.1, read as the reverse complement.
CTTGCACAACCACATAAGGAATGCTTGCAGCCTCATTCCAATGAACAGGGCATTTATGTGCATCTTTGTAATCTAGTAAAAAAAAATCTTCACTTATGTAGCAGCCTAGTCGGTCCAACAAATGTTGGGTAATATCACTTACCAAAATGTTTGACTGTCGAGTCCTTCAATTTAAGTTGTAATGATTTTGCACCGAATTCATTGCATCTTCTTTTAACTGAAACCACGACAACAGGACAAACATATAACAATATACCTAAAATATTTGTAAATGCTTGCTTGTTTTATTGACATATTTAAACAAGGACACATTGAAGGTCATTACAGGTATGGGGCTGTAACAAGGTTTGCACTTTACAGACAGGTTTACAACATTAAAAAAAAATGTTATTCTCGCACAATGAAACAAGACTTTTATCTCCTAACATTTCACATGCTATCAAGCTAGGCTTTTTTGACCAGAGGGATGTTAGTTGACAAAAAAAAATCGCCAGTTAACAAAAGTTTAAACGGACGTGACTCGGCCGCCTTACGAGGTAGCGACTTACTTTTTTCACACAAAGATAGATCACAGGCTGAACTTCCCAACAAAAGAAAAATCAAAAAAAAATTTGCATTAATATTCGAATATGAATATGATATGTTTGCTATGCCATAACTATAAGTAAACATCGATTTCCGTTGACATCCTTGAGGGTAGATATTCTTTGGCGTCCATACTATCTAAAAATATCAAACTTTTTCGCGAGGAAAAACGGAAAGCTTCTCAAATTTGAAGAATATTAACCATAACCCCCTATACTTTTCCACGTTCTGCGCCCGCCGCGAAAGGTAACAAAAAAATTCCCAGTTAACAAAACTTTGGTCGCGTGTAACTCTGCCATCTTATAAGCCAGCGACTTACTTTTTTCACACAAAGATAGATCACAGGCTGAACTTTCCAACAAAAGAAAAATCAAAAAAAAATTTGCATTAATATTCGAAAGCTTCTCAAATTTGAAGAATATCAACCATAACCCCCTTGTGCCCTTGAACGCTATAGACATTATTCATACAGCTAATTCATTATTTTTTGCAGAAAATAATATTATTTTGATGAGGTTTTACGTTTTAGAGTTGTTTGCCACAAAGGAATGTTACTTATCAGTTGTTTTCGCAACATTATTTTTACGCTGGACCCTATTAGGTGGGGGGTATCTGATAAGTCGGCGAGCCGAGTGATCGGAATCAGCCAGGGTCAAGGCCGCGCGGCGGGAAGAAGTGGAACTTCAGTTTATTGAGGGTGGCATCCCATCGCAGTTACTTAGTAACGATGGGATCCATCTATCAGATGAAGGGCTACGACTCCTGCTCACACATGTGGAAAGGGCTGTCCAATCACGGGAGGTGGCGGTCAAGGCTATCCAGGATTTTCCCGAATTAAGTGCGGGAACAAAGATGGCGCCGAGTCCACTGTCGGTGAGTACAAATGTTTTTGCCAACAAAACTATTATGTCGGTGCCAACAAAACTAACAACAATATTTTGCATTAGAAATTCATTGAACAGATGGAACCGGTCAAAACAAAGCCAACATTTCTCGATGTTGTTCAGGAAAGGGCGCAGCAGGTAAAATATTAATCTATTATATTATAACTCGCTTTTTTTGGGGGATTGTAAATAAAAGTATTTGTTTCATGGTGCCAGAAAAACAGAATAATGAAAACACAATATGTCTGGCAGCAATTTAGGCACAACAATAAACGTAAAATACATTTTTGGGCAAACATTACCATGATTGATTCATCCCTTTAGAATGTGCACATCGTATGCAGTTTCGAAAATGGCGCCTTTCCTTAAAGTCGAAACATTCAAACTCATTAAAAAAATACATAATCTCAACAGAAATGTGAAAGAAGCTGTAACGTAAAAACAGTATTGTATAGGCCTACTAGTCTATTGCAGTTATCAACAAACCTTTTGCTTCATAAAAACCCAGACAAACGCATTCGCATGCCGCAAATGACGCCTGTTCACGTGATTGTTTTCCCGCCAGTTACCTTCCAACGCAACGAGTGCATAGCGGTATGTCAACTTAAAAGCAGTTTGCACGTTGCCTCTTTTAATGCGATTCGGAATAAAATTATAATGTTATTTTACATTGATATTACATGTGTTTAAACAGCAGTTCAATTAACGTTTGCGCTGATTTCTATGGAATTCGCATATCTCGACTAATTCTGGTGACGGTTCTTTAGCATCTACCTGAAAGTTTGGGAATGTAAGAATTGGTATTTTGTGTTGTGTTAACTTTTTATGATTTTCTCATTGTTGTTGCACACAGCTAAGGTGCTTAGTGTATTTTTTGCCGAAAGCTATTTGCAATAATTCCACTTTACATGTGTCAAATTATTTCATTTCATGAAAATAACTTTCTGGCAAAGAATATTTCAAAAAAGTAAAAATAAATCCACTTTTTTGTTGTTGTGATTATGACGTCACAACTGAGGAAACATTTTGGTTCAATTGATCAGGTGCATTTTCACAACAGATCACCAGACGCTAAAAGCATTCGTTTAGGTAGTACATGGTAGAAGTTAAAAATTGTTTGTTGCACAATAACTTATTTGTTCCAACCGTTTGGCAAAAATTCCTTGTTAGGCCAGACAGGGACTTGTCTGTCCTAAATCTGACATGCATTCTTTCAAAACACGATCTTGTCTCTCCACACCATTGTATGTGCGAATGAGAACCTTCAACTGATCGGCTCGATGCAACCACAACCATCGCTAAAATTAGTTTTAGGTTTATTTTACATTTATTCTGCTTGTTGCCATATACCTTTTTTACATTAAGCCAAATATTAGTGAAGTACTTTTGCAGTTTTAAATTATTTTTCCAATGTGTACTTGACTACAAGAGCCACAATGCTTTTTCGTAGCTTTCTTTACATTCAGCACTTGCTACATTTCTCATTAGTGAAAGCACTTTGTCCTTATGTTGGCCAACATTATTGTCAGACTTTCATCGGGTTCCTTGCCGGCAACATGTGGACGAAAATAAATCTTGTCACCCAAATCACCATCTCTTTTCCATTCATCAACCAAACTTTGGACATTGGTTTGATTAATCTTTGCCAACCTGTATTTTGTAAAAGCTCGGTAGTAATGGTTTCGCACATCCTTTTTAGTAGGATAAAATCTCCTATTTGAAAGGCCGGATCCATCTTCTCTTTTGAAGAGTTCATGGGCTGCGTAGTGTTTTAATACTCGCAAAATTTCCTCAACACTGTTTACCCCTTCGGTGACCAGTTCATCAATTTTGGCAACTAACCTTTGATCAATAGGTTGTAAAAATCCGGCAGCCTTAAAATAAATTGATTGAAAAAATTATCTCAATATTATTCATTATTCCAAACTTGTACACACTTCCCCAATCACATGGCCTGAATGATCGTCATCCCTTGGAAAGAGAATTCTTTCACCAGCTGTACATCATTGATCAGTAATAGATCTTTAATAATGATGCTTATCTTGCTCTTAATAAATTCATCTTTGATGGATGACTATAAAGAAAGAATATGGATTATTGGATATAAGTTGTTTTGTTTAACAATGCAACATTGTTACAAAACAACATACCTGAAACTGCGGAAATTTAATAATTTCTTGAACAAACAAGCAATTCTTATTCTTCGTTCCTTGCACACAAAACCTCTTTTTTGAAAGGATTAGGGTGATCTTGCAACTAAACATAATCTGTTAGCATATCAAAATTTACTTGTTTAGGAACAGCTGAATAGTTCCCTTTCTTCTCTTTGTTATGATCTTTTCCCTGGTGGCATTCTAAAGTCAAACTTCTTAAAATAATATACGGAATTGGAGAACATTTGTCCCAAAATATTCGACTTTTGAACGTATCTGGAAAAAAGCACTTTCTTGCAATCACTAATTACATGATGGTTTTTGATACTTCCATTAACATACTATATTCTTTCCTTTTTTTATAATAAACTTGGTTATTGTTGAAACCTCAAACTTTTCTATAAGTCTGTAAGCTTCATTTACTGAAGAAACCCACTGCGAGATTTCAGTATTAAAAATTATAGCACAAATAAAAATGCTAACTACCTATACCTTTTGCTTGCCTCTGTTTAAACAGTCCAACTCATTTGTACTCGTAATCTAAAAACACAATGTACATCTGTAGTGGTGCCTACTTGAAAGTAGCAAGACAACTATGCAAACCATTTCATTAGCTGTTTTTTCTTTCTCAAATTTGACTTTAACAAGCTGTGTACAAAAACCTTCCTGCAACAAATCTGCATCTTTGAAAGAAAGGCGATTTCTAATCTCTTTGCTTGCCGTAAGTATCGTTAAATAAACAGACAAGTGAAATTTATGTGTAGATATTAAGTTTATCAAATATTGCATATAATTTATACCATATTTCCTGTAAATGCGGTACATGTGAAATTGTCACTAAATATTGGCATTGAATGTGTTGGCAAACTGAAGTTTTGTCTAAATGCCAAGATGTTTTCCAGCACTCCTCCTGAACAACTACATATGGAATGCCTGTAGTCTCATTCCAATGTACATGCCATTTATGTTCTTCTGGCATATATAAAAACGTAACTTTATTCCGACGTTTCGCCTGTTATACAACAAGGCCCGGCATATTTCGCCTGTTATCCTTGTTGTATAACAGGCGAAACGTCGGAATAAAGTTGATTATTAAGTTACAATATGCCTGGCAGCAACAAAAACATTATATTTGTAAAATTATCATTTTTATCATGTGCTATTCTGGCCACCATTACATTCTAAGAGGTCCTACTAAAATGAATAATTAATATTGCCACAAACCAAAAACTTTGACTTTTGAATCCTTCAATTTGATTTGTAAGGATTTTACAAAGTGTTGCATGGAGTTCCATGCCTTTTGCCTTGTCTGATAAGCCAGAACAAAAAAAATGGTTTGAACAACTGTGTTTGCAGACAAAAAATCCGCCATTTCAAAGCCAATCACAGGTACATAGCTGTAACAAAGTTTACGGACATGCTTACAGGTCGGTGTGGGGTTTTTGTACTGGGCAGAGTTGGCAAAGTTTGACGGTCGGGGTGGGGCCTACACTGTGTGCTAAAAAGGATTTGCAAATGTGAAATGTAATTTGCGTCTTGGCCGTATACGCAAATCTGCATTGTATAGACATGCAGTTTTTAGAGAGTGATGAATGCATTCTGCGGTCTGTAAAATAAGTCACTTTTTAATTTTACAAGTGCATTTGGAACTTCGTAGATTAATCACTGCGAATTATTTTTACCTACGGCTCCCAAGCCTGGCTTCAGTGCTCAATAATCAAGTTTGTAACGTCAAATGTGTCGTGTTAATGTGCTTTGCGACTAGCAGTTATATGCTCTTCGAGTCTTTGCTCGGTGAATAAAAAGGATTCAGTCGTGTGTCGAGGGGACGCGGTCGCGAGATGTCGCGCTTGCCCAAATGCTTTTGCATTGTAACACCAAACTTCTGTCATTTTGTGCATTTCTCCTGCTATTTTCCTTCAGCAAGTTCAAAAATTAAATATACTTTTAACGTTTTGCAAACACTTAGCCATGTCTAACAAAAAGATAAAGTGGTGATTTAGATCTGCATTAAGCTCATGTCAATTAATATATGGGCCCAAACAAATCATTCATGAAAGCTGTTAATCAGTGATCTCTTGCTTCGAATAGCCATAACAACCCCTAAACTAGCACGAGGGTTTCTCTTAATTAGGGACAAAAGAAAGTTTGTGAAAAATGCATGCAGCCTGGGCGACCTCATTTGCGCAATGTTAAAAATTCCGTGTCAGGCCCCTTAGCTGACGTCATGCTTCAGTGAGGACTTCTAAACAGACAATGTTATGACCATTTTTCCACAATCAACCCTAACGTTTCGGACATGATTTAAGTAAATCTAAAAAATCGCGTGTGACGTAAACTTATTGAGATGCAGGCGTTAATACAGCATTATAACATCGCGTGAAGAAATGACTTAAAAGACTCTTCATCTCTGACCGTTTTTAACCAAAAATATGTGGCTTATAAAAAACGAATGAATAGCACGTAAATGAGTTGATAAGCACGAAAGCACAACATAAACACGGTAAATATGACGTCGACGTCTTTTGAATTTGCACTTTCTACCAAAAACTGTACCAGATTACGACCACTGGTCGGATCTACAATTTGACGTCTATACAACGTACTTTTGTCTGCTGGGATAGTTGTATCATGTTCAACAAATGTAGTTTCATCGGATGATGAATCATTAGTGGCATTTCCTAAAAAAGAATTCAGCAAATACATCACACTGCATCATTTCTCATCCAGGGATAGCATGTCCACCCATCCTTTGCTCTTTTTGTTACCGTAAGTAACATGATACATTGTTAATGCGATATCTGGAATACACAAAATAAGTTCTGACCAGGCAGCAGCCACAATTTTATACTAGCAATAAATAAACAGGCTCCAGAAATAATTATGTTGGATGCACCATGTGAAACTTTTAAAAAAACGCTCGGTTTAAAAATAACGTCGAAGGCAACACTTTAGATATGTGGCATGAAAAATTTGCTAGATTTCCATACAATGAAACAAGGTATTGAATTATGAATCTGACGCTCAAAGTGGGTTCGCTTCGCTACTGTGTTTGTTTTATTCTCTGAAGAAGCCTAGTCGTACGTACAAGCGAAACGTCAGAAAATACAATCTTTTTTAAACAAAAGGTGTATATTTGTTGTTCTCCACCCGAAGAGCGTCAGATTCATAATTCATTATGATACCTGGTGCTCAAAGCCTATTTTCAGTTCTCAGAAACAAGGTATGTCGTGACAATTTTCGGTAAACTGAAAAAATTACCAGGTTGAAAAGAAGTTAAGTCAGTACCAGTCTCGTTAAGCAAAGTTTGTGCATTAAGTAGCAGTATTCTTAATTCTTCTTTGATATGATGCCATTTGAATGAACATAGTTAAAAATTGCTTTGCATTATGTCTGGTGGTAGTGAGTAAATCCAGTAATACATGCAGGGGGGCATGGCTTCACCACTCCATACACAGAAGCCAAGTTAGCATAATCAAGAACTTCATTAACATGACAATCATGAAAATGTAGTGTTTTTAGTTGAAATTCATATTCGCAAAATCTGCATGTTTTTGCACTGCTGAAGCATTTTCTGAAACCGCCAAAATTATCAGCAGCTAAGAGTCGCCAAACTGCGGCTCTTCAATCATTGATGAATTAGACATGCATTTTCCCGGTTCACACTGAACGCGGTTTGCGGTAAATTCCCGCGGCAAATATGTCACACAAAACGCGGTTAACAACGTCAACTGCAAACAAGTCGGTTCGAAGCGGCAAACTGTAAAGTTGACTTAATACAATAGTACGCTGTTATGTTTGTAGTCAATAATAATAATAATGGTAACTTTTCATGAGGTGAAAATAATTTTGCTTTGCACGAAAGCACAACATAACACACGACAAAGAGGACGTCGGATACACGTCTTTTGATTTTGCACTTTCTACCAAAAACTGTACCAGATTACGATCACTGGTCGGATCTACAATTTGACGTCTATACAACGTACTTTTGTCTGCTGGGATAGTTGTATCATGTTCAACAAATGTAGTTTCATCGGATGATGAATCATTAGTGGCATTTCCTAAAAAAGAATTCAGCAAATACATCACACTGCATCATTTCTCATCCAGGGATAGCATGTTCACCCATCCTTTGAAATCATTGTTCAAGATCTAAATATTTATTGCACCAGAAATTTCAAACTCATTCGCCACAGCATCTTAGATTTCTAGATCTTAGATAGAGTCACTATTTGGGCAAGGGAAAAGTCTCTTTTTGTTACCGTAAGTAACATGATACATTGTTAATGCGATATCTGGAATACACAAAATAAGTTCTGACCAGGCAGCAGCCACAATCTTATACTAGCAATAAATAAACAGGCTCCAGAGATTATATAAATTCATATAATGGCCAACCGCAATTTATATGAAATTTATAAATTCCGCAATTTATATGACAACCGCAATTTATATGAAATTTAACATACAACTTCTTTTTGTAAGTAATTACGTTGGATGCACCATGTGAAACTTTTGAAAAAACGCCCGGTTTAAAAACAACGTCGAAGGCAACACTTTAGATATGTGGCATGAAAAATTACACTGTCAACAGATAAAATGCCAAGTTAGCATAATCAAGAACTTCATTAACATGACAATCATGAATATGTAGTGTTTTTAGTTGAAATTCATATTCGCAAAATCTGCATGCTGAAGCATTTTCTTAAACTGGTAGTCACCAACCAAGATTAAACTGGGATAAATTAATCCATGGTTTAATCCAGATTAAATCTAACTTGGTGAATTCAACCCATATTGTCGCTGTGGTACCAGGTTACAAACAAAATGAAAACTTTTAATGAAATGTTGATACATTTGGTTTTACAATTACCATCTATCTACAAGGACACTTCCAGAAAAGAAAATGCGTGGGCAATAATATCTAATGAATTTAATTTAATCAAGAAAATTAATTTTTTTTTTTTATAGATTGTTGCCTTAGAACATGTAATCTTCTATCAATTTAGTCTTTATTTCATTTCTAAAGAGTGGCAGACTGCATGAGAAGATGGAAGAGTCTTAGAGACCGGTATACAAAATTTATAAAAAAAACAGTGTTGACAGTAGAAGTGGGTGTGAAGCTATTCAGTAAAACAGTGAGAGCATTATGCAAGTTTACAGTTTCTTGATGACCACCTCCGCCATAAAGTAGTTAAAGATTACCATGGTAAGAGTATTGTATATTGTCTCTGTTCTTCGCCAATGTACAATTGGGTGTCAGAAAAGGCTGATGTGATCGTTACATAACATGAACAAACAGAAAAGGTTTATATAAGCCTGCTTTTGTATTTTGTGGTTGATTGTTGTTCACATAATAACAAAAACACATCCAGCAGCAAATGAAAACAGTTAACACAAGTGTATGGGTGTGCTAAGCCTAATTATAGTTTCACTAAAAAATGTTCTTTTTGTGATGGAAAATGTACATGTCACTTCAATATGGACATGAGTATCATATTTTCGGATACATCATTCAAGTATCAACAAACTTGCAATGCATTTGCTTCCTTCAGGTCCTGAATCTTGCACAATATTAATCAAAATTAATGTACTAAAACTAGAGTAAGCACATCTTTCCTACCCTTGCAGCATACAGTATACTCACGTAGTTGAAAGTTTTGTTGTAAACAGCAAATCCTGAACCTCATAACAAATTAACTAAACCTATGAGTAAATTGGGATGGTTTGAAGCAGACTTAGTTTCAATCATAGCAGCGTACCAATTGATTCTGGCCGACTGCTAAAACACATTATTCCACTTAATGTAAAAAAGGCTATTAACACTACATTCGACTGTAAAACTGGGTTAAGTTTCAAAGAAGACTAATATAGTATCAAAGCACTTACATAATGCGTGGGGCTGCTTTATTGCCCAACCGAATAAAAAGTAAAGTTAGTTTCAAAGCTGTTGAAGAGACAACTTTTATGAGACCTGTTTAGACAACTTTGCATTGAAACTAATATTTCAAATTATATATCGTCATGTGTTTTATACACAGCCAAAAAACAGGTTTGTTGACCAGAATTATGTAATAAAATGTATGATTGTGGTCTTTGGATAGCCGTTGTTTCGTTGTATTAAGTTCCATGCTTTCTGTGTGAACCTATTGCAACCATAAAACAACACATAATGCATGATTAACTAATGCACAGTAGTGGTAAAATGTATTCCTTACTTCGAAGGTCTCATCATCCAATGCAAAGTAACAAATTTTTCTGGCCTACAACACGGTCGAATGTCATGCATAGGCCCACGCTATCGGTCTGCCTAAACCGGGTCTTCGTCAGGTACTACGAGTCACAAATTCGCAACCGCACGCCAGTCTCTTGGTGAATATATTGTGCAGTGAAAGAACAACTAATCAGTATGCTAAATCGTTAACTGATTCGGGGTGAGACACAACACATCAGCAACGAGACAGCATCGGGGTAGCCAGTATAAACAGGGCACGATCGAGATTTCTGAAGTTCACAGTACCACGTTTCTAAAGGCACTGTGGGGTTATGCAAAACACTTGAAGGTTTACTCTACAAAAGGAATGCGATGATATACTGCCAGGAAAAAATACTTTCGTAGACAAGTCAGGTAAGGATCGCCTTTTTCTCGTCCCTCTCTCTTAGAGATTTTATCTGCCTTTTTAATCTGTTTGTTTATAACTACTTTTTTTTCTGTTAAAATCTGTGTTTTCTTTTGCCCACTTTTGGCTTACGGGATACTATAAAACAAGATCAGAAATAACTTGCAAACCATATGATGTGCTCGACAAACATAAGAAAAACTTTGTTCTCAAGAAATTGTTTCATCAGGTTCACCAACAAAGTCTATTTCAATGACATCTGTATCACTACCAAGATTATTTTATTCTGATTTTAAGTGGAATAGCATCCTTTGAAATTTCTCTGTTATGCAAAATAAACACACGGACGATTAGATTTAGAAATTGGAAAGTAGATAAAATCGAGCGTTTTTTTTCTTCTCCGTGGCCTTTTTTCTTCACTTCTTTGATCAGAGATATGATGGAATTAGCTTTAAAGATGAAGTAAACAAGGATTTTACTATTTTCAGCTAAACAATTTATTTATTTATGCAAACAAAACCACAACACACACAATGTTTATGTTGCAGATTTATCAGGATTTCTTTTCATTGATGGAGGTAATTCAAAACGAGTGCGAAATGGAATGTTTCTTGAACCATTGTGCCAAACATAAAATGTCTTGTACACTAGATCTGCCACAATTCATTTAAAATTTATTTTATTACTCTGAAAAGAATATTTACTGCAGTAGCTGATTTTTTTTTCACTTCCATTACTATATTTCCAACAAAAAATAATTGGAGGCAAAACGTTTAATGTTACTGTTGCGGCATCAAATTCATTCAAGCCTCTCTCAAGTAGAAAAACTACGGTGCGTGTACCACTTCAAAATCCTCACATTAGAGATTTGCATAATGCAATGCACTTGCTTAAGCCGCCGTTTTGTGATTTTTGTCTTTTCTGAAGCTCAACCAAGTAAACTGTAATTTAGCAGCAAAAAATTAATTTTAAAACCCCCAATTAAGACAAATATAGGCTGTGACATCACAGTGGGCCGCCGCAAGGTGAAGTGTAAAATTTGCAGCTCAATAACGTGGTTCAACCACTTCAAGAATGTAATTGTGAACGTTTACAGTTTAGATAATTAAATGCATGTTTGTAGAAGTCACATACCTGACTGGAGGCCATGGTGAAGATAACAAACCATTTTCATCAAGTTTACTTAATTTCATGCACGAAGACAGGAAGGGATTTGACATGATAAAACCAAGATATGGACATGGAATGTGTTCAATTGGCAGTAAGAATATGTCTGAGTTCATTTATGTCAAAGAATAAATCCCATTACTGCACCCACACGCAAACGTTCCATGTGAACCCACAAGATGTCATAAAAAGATTCTGTGAAATTTTCTTGGACATTAAAATGTTGCAAAATACTGACCTAAAAACTTACTAAGTCAAATCTTTCTCACTAACTTTGGTCACAAACTATTGATGACGTAACTATGAACCATTTACCGCACAAAAAAACAATGAAAAGTTTTACTTGAAATGTGACAGGAGGTTTTGATCGTTGCTCCCTGCGAACAGTTGAACAAAACGAACCTAGAGCCAACACATAGAAATATGTTTCTCCTCTCCTAAATTATCGTTGGAATCACTCTGCTTTTGTTATTCATGGGAGGATTTATGTTATGGGTGGAGGGTTAGAATTCTTTATATGACGTCACTATGTTTTCCGTTTTTTATCCATTTCAGTTATATGAGTGTACGATAGTTTGTTTGCTTTCAAAAGGTATAACGAGTAAACTAATAAAATACTAATGATAAAAATGTGGGAAAATTCGCCTGTGTTTGTTGAGTAAATTGAGCCGCAAACCATTTCCTGTAAACAGGGCTAGTGTTATGTGGAACCACAGACAGCTTAATACTGGACAGCACTCGCCATAGATAATAATTGTTTTAAGAATGTTATCAATTTTAACATGTATGTCGTTACATTTGCAAGGAACAAAAAATACATTACAAATTAACCATAATTACCCCTCCTTTCCAAGATGATTGTAGACAAATCACCAACATCAAGTTCCATGAAATCCATCTACATTATTCAACAACCGATATGTAATTGACAAGCTAATTGTTAGATAAGCAAAGTAGAGCCAATTATATGAATTGTGGAAGCTGCACTGATGAGACCTTTATGGTCGAAACAGTGGCCATCTGTCTGCAGCTTACACAAGCTAATTGTTCTTCAAATATATTAAGAATGTTATCAATTTTATGTGTGAAAAATACATTATTACAAATTAGCCATAATTACCCCCTTTCCAAGCTTGATGATTGTAGACAAATCACCAACATCAAGTTCCATGAAATCATTATTTTGTACAACTGTTGCATTGTTATCAACAATCATTTGTTTTCTTTTCTACATCAGCAAGATGGTGTCGAGTTGCATAAGCTCTTACCTTCAAATAATTTTTCGTCGCGAGCGCCTTGTGCGACAGCGCAAAAGGTTTACGATTTTTGGTCGCCGCTACTTTTCGTGCAGTTTTTAACCAGAGTGATTGCAGAGGAGTCTGAAAAAGACGGAGAATTGATAATAGCAGAAGATGAAAAGATCCTTAAAGCAATATCTGATGAAAATCAGAAGTTCATTGACGCTCTGCTTCAAAAACATACTACAGAATAGAACTTTTTCCATTTTATTTCTATTCAATTTGTTTGTATTTCACTTCTAAGTTTGTGCTTAAACTAGTGTTTATTGCCACTTCTGTTATTTATTATTCTGTGTTTTTCTCCTTCCTGCACCATTCAGTGTGAACAAAGCACTACAACACAGTGGAACATTTTAAAATCTGCTGGATGTGCGCAGGGGATAGTTTTTTGCAAGAAATTGACATATAGTATCTCTGACAACACTTTTTTCCCTGGAGTCAGTTGCATTCAGTTCACTAATACTTGGTTCGACTTCCTCAAAATCCAAAAGGTCTGCTGTTTGTTCATTCTCACAAATGTTATGCAACATGTTGCAATAATCAGCGGAGCTTGAATAACAGGAATCGCAATTTTTTTTTGTAAAACAGTTAAATGAAACCTGTTCAGGGGTCAGCTGCATCTCCAGCCATCATTAATGGAATCTTTACATCTTCAATCAGTATGACACCCTAGACCAGAAACCTCATAAAATTTGGCAAGGGTAAAAGTTGATCTGCACAAATTTGACTTTTTCAGAACTGCAGCATCGTGACTAGATCCTGGCTAAAATTTCATACAATTAAATATCTAACTGTATGCACATCAACATTTGATGGCACTAAAAAATACCTGTATTGTCTGTCAACTACAGCTTGAAGAACAAGTGAAGGAAACATTTTTCGGTTGATGTAGTCCGATGAACCATGTTGTGGTGGGGAAACATGAATGTGGCAACCATCTATAGCACCCCATACTTGAGGAAACTTGTTGCACCTTTAATTGTATTCAGCCAAATCCATTGCCTCCTCGTCATTAGGAATTTTAATGTATTTGTTAATATTTTTCACCATAGCTTTGCAAATCCTGCCACCACCAAATTGCAGTTAATTTCAATTGTATCTATGAATTGTTTGTACATCCAAATCGCTGGGTATCCACTTACATGCATTGGTGCCGACCATCCAGCTTTTGGGGATTTTATACAAACAAAATTTTCCATTCTAATGTACTGTGGAAGAAACAAATATACATGCAGATATATCATGTGGCATAAAGCAAATTAATGACAACGAAATGTCCTTTATATGGCAACAGAACACATTTTTAATTTGATCATTAACTTTCAGCAGAAAATAATCACCATTCAATTCAAACCACACATGTTTTAGAGAAGACGACAAAAGGCAATATTGCTTTGACAGTTTTTTCGACTGGATATTATATGGAATTAAGCAAAGTATTCACCCTTGATGGTACACCTTTCGCAGCTGTAGTAGCCTGTGTGAGATTTGATTAGCTTCAAACTGGATCGGGCTGGAGCATAGCAAACAAATATTCCTGAATTACCAAGTTCAAATGTATGGGTTCTTTTGCAAATCTCTAATATCAGTCAGTAATGAATCCAAGAATAGAGGGTTTGGTAATTCACGGTTCAAAGATGTGTTCGTGCAGTATATTCCCACACAGGCTCTTGACCATCAACGTTGATTAAAATCGATTTAAGACCATGTCTCCAATTGCTGAAATGTACATATATACACCACCACACATGCAAAATTTAGTTCAGGATACGGGAGCAAAGTATTAAAACTCTTTGGTAAACATTGGGCTCTGCAAGAGCCCATGCAGCGCTGAATTTCACCAGAAAAAGTTGCTCTACTTTGACAAACCACTTTCTCGTTGGGCATTGCAGGTAGTACTGAACTTGGAACTACAGGCAGACAATGACAACGTTGGATTGGTGCTGGTACAACTTGAACTTTCACTGTGTTGACAATTGTCTCAGGGTCTTTTACCATGGTCACACAAGTAGTGCTTAATTTTAATTTGTTTAAAGCTTGCTTCTTTCGACTCCATTGCTGAGTTCGTTTCAATTTCCAGAATTCGTTGTACACGCTGCCTTTTTTAGGAGACATTGGACAGGAAAAACAGCTGTCGTAAGCCACCTGTAAATTTAGACATGGCTTTGCGCTAAGGAGAAAGACTCTTGTCATTTCCACGAAATAATACACAAGTATATATACAAATTAGAACACAATGGGTGGAATTCATAAACCCCCGATCAAGGATCAGTTGTGACTGGAGGCGGATCTGTTTCAACTGGTTGTGATAATACAGACACCATTAAGTTTCTTGCCATGTTTGTCAAATTCCGGAATGTAGTTAATTTCAGAAAGCATGGTGTTGACATCCGTTTGCATGAATTGGCAAAGCTTACGGAATATGCGACAAACGGGAGTTCTTTTAGTAAAGTCAAGGTCTTATTTCTATTACAAAATTTCTTGCCAAAGGGAGTAAAAGACGATCGGCGCCAGAATACGATGTTTATTTCACAGAAATATTAATTTCGCCTATTGGCATCTTCAGTTTCTGTCTAAAACAGAATAGCAATAAAAAATAAAAAACCACAACAAAAACTCAACAGTAAGTCCACTATCGGGACTGCCAAGACAAAAGCCGAAGCGGTTAAAACGATAAAAACTGTTTTCTACAACAAGCCGCTGTGGTACCAAGAGAAACAACGAGAGACTGCACTGAAGGTGTTAGTAGCCAAACGCAAAAAAATGGGGCGAGCAAGGGTAGTGACGTAGAACTGCGATAAGGCGATGACGAACACAGAATACAAAAACAGTGATGGAAATGAAAACAAAAAAAAGAAAGAGACGGGAGAGCGCAAAAATGGTCATTTTATGCGGGGTAAAATCATTGGCTGAATGTTTATTGACGCCCTGAGGTCGTTTAGCCATTTGTCTTCACAAATGTCTAAAAAGGCCATGGGAGGTTCTTGGGCGAAAGTTACCGTGAAACAATCTGCAATGTCCGGTTTATTTTTAAATGCGATGGGGTGTTTATTTAAATAGTGTTTTGCCAGTGGCATCTTTAAAACAACCTGCTCGCCATGTGGAACGGTGTGAATTCCACCTCGTGCTGAAACGATTTTTTGTTTGTCCAACATATTGTTCTTTACATGTTGTGCAGGTAGCCACGTAAATTCCATAATTTTTTGACGTTTTCTCTATTCACATTGAATTGTTTGACAGTTTGGCAGAAAAAGAATCAGTTGTGAAAGAGGACTTCAGATCAGAGGTGGCCTCCAAATACCCAATGATATGGCATGTTAATGTTCTATAGTTTTTTATTTGATGTAGCAGTTATTTTTGAAATTGCTCATGGGTGCGATTGAAAAATCTCAAATTTTGTAAATCCTTATTTTTCATGTCCTGTGTATTAAACAATGTTTTACCATTCATATGCACCACTGTAGTTATTCTTTTGCCTCGACTTTGTCCTGCTGTCCTACCTAATACATCACTTCTCATGTTTTTTTTTGTTAAAGCAGGTCGGAGGATCTTCCTTGAGATCAATATTAAAACAAACTACTTCATGTGATTATCTGAGCAAGAGGCGCTATGATCCGTATGATCAAGCCCAATTTTCGGTACTTAAATCACGGTTTGCTCAAATGCGCCGACAACTGGGTCACGGTTTTGTTTACTTTCTTGAGCGCCGAAATGTGTTGCTGTATTTATAATTTGCCGAAATAATATTAACTGGCACTGGTGCATTATATTTCTAGCCTTTATTGCAACGATAATTTCTCTGCAATTGAAAAAACACATTGGTAAAAAATTCAACGAAAACCTATTCGGACAAATTATTCACAATGAACCTAACATCCCCCATTGCAGAACTAATTCCAGCCCAGTTCAGGCCATGAAACGAAACAACTCCTTTGACAGCGAACAACTTGGAATCCCAGCTAAATCCAGAACAAAATCCAGGTTAGTTTTGGTGGAGGCAATTATTTTCTTCTTACAACAGACACCAACAAAAAAAGAAAATTTGAAGATCTAAAATACCATCTACTAGAAGAAATTGCAATGAGAAGAAAGGAGCATGAATGGAAGAAACAAAGACACGAACTAAAAATAAAAATTCTAAAAAATCAGCTAAATTCATTTGGAAATATTTAGTGTAATTATGTGCTTTTCATATATTTGTTAGATGTTAGCCAAGTTTTATTGATTTTGTTACATTTGTTTATTTTATTTATTTGCAGATGATTAAAAATGTCAATTCCATCACTGGAGCTCATTGAAACCTTACAGCGAACAGAGCCCAATCCGATTTGGTCGATTTGCAAAATCCTTTTAACAATAAGAGTTCAAAAAACGATTCCTACTCAAAAAGGAAACTTTCCACATATCCTTAAGAAGAATTTCTGTTTTTTCGCAACGGGGAATTTTCAGCGCACTGATGGCGACCTTTTGGGCTGCTTTAGCCGTCTGCAAAGCAAGTTTTTCTGGTTTTCCTGGAGTCATTCGTGTCATTGATTGCACTCATATCCCTATTGTATCCCCAGGAGGTGATCAAGCGGAAGTATTCCGGTTTTCGTTAAATGTTCAGTGTGTGTAATTTGTCTATGTTGTTTTGCAGATTTTTGATAATAGTCTGCTCAAATTAGATTTTGAAAGTGGGGTTCTTGATGGTATCCTTTTAAGGCGATGACCATACTGGATGACTCCTCTTGAGAAATCCAATTACTGCTGCTGATAATAGATAGAACAGATCACAAATTAAAACTAGGGGAGTGATAAACCTCAATAACTCTTGTTTCAACCATATGCCTCCACAATATTGCAATTTCTCATAATGACATGCTGGAAGAGGAAGAAACTTCTGAACAACCAATCACAACAATTATAATAGATACTGAAGGAAGGCAATAAAACATTTTACTATTATAGATCCTCCTATTCTTATATTCGATTTATGTAATTTGTTTTTTTTTGTTGCGTTTGATCTTCCTATACTTGTATTCGCTTTATATCGATCTGTTTTGTTTCCTTTTCACTCACCATCCCAATAAACTGTTTCTTGAGAACAAATTGGTACAAAAAGCGTTCCCCTTCGGTAGGAGCCCCTAGTTGCTTTAAGCGGTTCAAACAGAGGCTACATTGAGCAAGACAGGTGTGTCAAACACAAATAACAATGTTTACCAAAACTCGCGAATTTTTTTGACAAAAAGCGCCAAATTTTTTTGTTTCAACAAAACAAAAAGCGCAAACACCCAAGAAAACACGCCCAATTGGGCGTTTAAAGCGCCGAAACTGGTAACACTGGCCACGCCAAAACCACGCGGTTTCAGATAAAACTTACTGAACCGAAAAAAATTTGATAAAAATTCGTGATACTTTTTGTTACAGCGAATGTTGTATCACGAAACCGTGTTTGATCCAGGATCAGCTAATCGGGGTTTATGAATTTCAACTTGATCCGATCGTTGATCCTGGATTAGCTGATCAAGGATCAATCCTGATTGGGGTTTATGAATACCACCCAATGACTATCCAAAAACATCAAATGTAACTTTAACATCCCTATGCTTTCAATTCTGACACTATTTGATATAGGCGAACATTTTCAACCTTTCCGGTCCATAGGATTTTTTTAATTTTGCACAGGGCTGCTTGTCTGGAGCATGCTGATGAACGTGGTATTTTATAAAAGTTAAAACAATCACTTATTCATGACGGAGGTAAACGCAGGTTTTCTTCCATCGATGAAACTTTTTCCAACATAAAAATATACTTTTACCCACAATCAACAGGCATTTTTTCCTCGGAGGACCCTCGGTGCATTCGTGGAGCCATGATCATATTTTATGACGGAGGGATTTCATGTTTTTGGATGGTCATTATGTTCTAATTTCGGTATACATTTGTGTTTTATTTCTGTTAAATCCCTTCAAGTTGTATCCATTAAGTGTTTTATTTCTGTTAAATCCCTTCAAGTTGTATCCATTAATGCGTGAAATATATTTGTTGAAAAACAAAAGATTTCGCCAAAATTACAGCAGTGAAGAAAGCCGATGATTTTAGCCTGCTTGTTGCGACGCAAGGTCGACAATTATTATGGCAAAAGTCACTAACAATAATTTGTCCTCTGCAGAGGTACAACTAAACTACCGAAAAACAAAATAAAACCGAATTCATGCTTCTATGCCAACCTTTTAACTAAGCAGGTGGAAACTAACCAGGTTTAACTAAGGAAAGCGTGAAACTCAAAAATGAAACACAAACAAGATTTCAAGTTCTTTTGCGCTACACCTCAGCCGAGCCAAGAAACATCAATATGCAGAGGTTGGGGTGCACACTTGGGCAGCCTTGCGAGGGCCATGGTATTTACGAAGAATGTCTGCTAGAGAGTTAGTTATATCCAAAAGTTGTTACTATGATGATGATGCCGGCTGGTTGGTTTCCTTAATAGACTTTATTCCTCTGCATTCTCTTAGGTTTCCGTGATGCTGCAGTGGAGCTTCTTCGCCGCTGTTGTGCTTCCACTGATGCTAACATTTGCGAGGCAGCAAAAATATATTTTGCTTTCGCAATAAATATTCGATATCACGAAATTTATTTGTTGTGGCGCAAGATGTTTATTTTTGCGAAATATAGACGACAGGCCCAGTTTTCGTTGATTTAAACTTCGACTAAGTATTCAGTTCTGCATAGACATGGTGTTTGGCAAAGGGATCAAAATATTGTAAATAGGGCGATTATTTTTTGACCTAAAAAACGAAAATTTTCACTCAAGAAGGAAAGTAGAGAGACATCGGTGTTTTTCATCATGCGCTTCTTGATATAAGAACCAATGTCGACGCAGTCTTGTTTCAGATTTGAGATATCGGCGTGAGTTTCTTTAATCGTGTAGTGGGAGCTCTCCATCTTTCAGATAAACTGCGGCAGTGCTAACCTGCTTTTGCTCGCTTTACCACAACACCATCGCCTTCAAACGAATTGACAATGAGGCGCACTTTCCGGGTCCTAACAATATTATTTATGATCGATGGGAAATCCTATTTGATTAACGCATTTGACATCACATCGTACGTGAGTTCTAATTGTGGTGTTTTCCTAACCTGACTTTAATTGAATATTTATTTACCATGAACAATTTTGGATACGACATACCCTCAGCCAATCACAAAACAACTGAGGTGAGCACAGTAAAGCTGCGCTGCCCTAAACGCACACGAAAAGTTACATTATTTAAACCGGAGAGAAACAAAGCGAAAGGACGATGAAAGAAAGTTATGGTCAGCGGATGATAAAGTCACATGGGAAAACTTAGCGACAAATCACAGTTCTTAAACCAATTCACACAAAGGACAAACAAAAATACACATATTCACATGAATGAACAGCTGTTGCTCTCGCTACACCCTGAAATGAACACGCTTGCCAAGACGACCTAAAAATACCTTTACCCGTAACCCAGTGGAAAGAGATTCCAAACAGTGAAAAACCCAAGTCCATGAATGCAAACACTGATATGTTACGTAAAATTTAACAAGCATCTCTTGATCGCCGTAGTGCAAACGGTTATATACCTGGCTGCATCGAAAAAGCAGGACGAAATTGTTTCTTTTATTGTCCAGCTTCTTCAGTGCGTCGTTAATCTTCATTGCCACTACGTGCTGGTTCACTGTCTCCACAATGCTGCAGTCTAAGAAAGATGGATGTCTTTTCTGGCACAGCAATGTCGCCAATGGGTATATTGAAGCACTTGCTTCCAACACCTTCGCTCTCGCCAACTACGTGCGCCCCCGCATTACCTCGTCTGCAGCTAACTTTTCTACATGCGCACGGCAGGATCCCTCAAGACGGCACTGGCTGCCCAAGGTCGGCGAACAGTAGTGTATCTTGCGCCGCATCCGGGTACCCGGACGGATAATACACTTAATTTGGAAAAGTACTTTTGTCCTAAAAACGGACAAACATTTCGCAAATTACTCCTATTTGGGACCCAATCGGATACTTTTAGCCGTTTTTCGTGACGTGTTATACCATATTAAAGAATGCCTGTACGTTTATTTGTTCCACTCATGATAAGCTAATCCAAATTATCCGTCCCGATTTGATTGATAACTATCCGGATTCGGCCGGGCAGGGTAATTTGGAACTGGTATCATCACCAGTGAACAGCTGTCTGATCTAAAAGTTTTGTGTCTGCCGCTAGAAAAGGCCCCAACCAACTTTGAACTTCGAATGAAAGACGGCATTGGTGTCTGTTTTGCTGACGACTGGTGGCTTTCCACTCTAAAACGCTTGTCACAATTCGCCATTCGGGTTCCTGCAAACTCTCGCATGTAAATCCAAGTTTTGTTGTCGTGCGTATTTGATGTTTCGGCATTTCGAAAAATCACAAACAGCTATGAAAATTTAGCAGCTTTTTTCGAAAAAACAAGACCCGTGTTATTCTCGAATAAAAATGCTGAGTAAACAGTTAAATTAAAAAAACAGGGTAAGTGTAACGGCAGAATTTTCCGCGCCTGGCACCGCGAGGCCGTCACACCAACGTTGGAAAGTTTTACTCAATATATCTATAACTTCACCCTATACTATACAACACACACCTCAACAACTAAGTTACCAAGAATGATTGTTATGTCACTTAGACGTACCTGTATGACGCAGTAGTATGCCTGAGTGATTTTGAAATGTTACATTCTCCCCCTTAAATGTAAGCAAAACATGCGTTCCTCCGGCGAGGCGGGTTCGTAACCAAAAAGTGGCACGGGCCACGTAGCACCAACATGGCACGCATGGCACCAAATTTTTCCCACGTGGCACCAATGTATTTGTGGACAATGTCATAATGTAATTGTTATTTGCCAAAGTTTGGTGTTAGAAAAGAGCAGCTGTGCAGCACTAAGCAAATAGATGCAGTAATAAGTTTTGTATTAAATAATAAATACACTTGCAACTGTAAATACCTCAAAGCAATCCATAACATGGCACCGCATTTCGCTTAACTGTTATGTTAAAATAGCGTACTTATGCAACAGCAAACATGAGTATACGAAGATTAAAGATATATGTTAAAAATGTGATAAGAAAATAATTATGTGCGTGAAACCTTGCTGTTAAGTTAACCAACTTGTTACGTAAGAAAGGGACAGTTGTATGGCACTGTTAGTTTTAGCTTTTGATTGGCCACGGTGCTTATTTTAGGTTCCGTGGGTTCCATCTTGTTTGACACCCAATGGTTGATGCCAACTATGTAGCCACCACAAAGTGGAAGTTTTATTGTTTTTTGCTGACAAGATCGTTGTGAGTCACACCATAGCTGCACTGAAACAGGGCCCTGTCTGCAGCTCACCATAAAATACATTACTGTCCCTATTACTTTTACAGCAAATTACCAACTGCTGTTTTTAATTTACATCAATGATCTGCCAAACTCCACAATCTTTAATACCAGACTATTCGCTGATGACACATGTCTATGGATGTCAGGAAAAAACTTACAAATACTGCAAGAGTTGGTATTTGGCTGGAATCAAACAGGCTCTCACTTAATTGCCAGAAAACTAAATACATCTTATTTGGAAGCAACAACAAAGGACCACTACCTACCTTCCACCTCAATCTCAAAGGCCAAGAGCTAGAACAAGTCTTAACCACCAAATATCTCGGAATTACAATTGACAGACATCTCACTTGGAAAAATCACATTGAATCGGTTAGTAGCAAAGTGGCAAGGAATACTGGCGTTCTGGCAAGACTTAGGGGTTTACATCATCTTCAAGTTCTGCAAAACAGAGCCATTAAAATAGTAACACACAGTCCTTATCGCTGCCATACTACCAAGCTGTATGATCAGACAAAAACGTTACAAATTGCTGGAATGCATCATTTGGAACTTGCTAAATTTGTTTACCTTTTCAAAAATAAACGCCTACCGGAAGTATTTGACAATTACTTTGCTCTTGCAATTGAGGTACAATTTTTGCCCATCGACATTGCTTTCCTCTACAATTCTGCTTATATTGCGTTTTCATTTTCATGTTTGTGTGTTTAACTTTTTACACATTACCGCTACATCCAACTTAGTTCAGCCACCCATCCGGTCAGCTACTCGACAACTACTATTTGGTTCCTAGCTGTACCTTTCGTCTCAGGACTTGATAAAAGTCACTTCTAAAGTAAATCCCTCTTTTGAATGTGGACACTTGGATGCAGTGAAGAATGCTCATGTTGAAAAAAAGCAGGAAAAACTTAAAGCCAAACATCTGGAGCAACTAGTTAGGATTCAACTTATATCTGAAGCAACTAAGCTACAGTGTGAAAGTTTGTTGGATTCAAGTAAAATTTCTTGTGTCCCTCTTGTTGTCTATTTGGACTTTGAAAGTTTAGGGTACAGTGGGCAGACCTTGTACTATTCTGTGTACACAAATGTCAGGAAGTATTATTGCCAACTGAGACGAGTAAGAGTTTCCTATAACAGGGCAAATGGATTCTGGTCCAGCTTCAAACGAATCTAAATCATGTGTGCATGAATCTGTTACTAAATGGTATATGCTTGAGAATCAAGAGGAAATTTTTTGTGAAGAGCAGCACAGGTGTAACTATTTTACATGATAGACATAGTAGCCTTGTTTCAGTGTAGCATCGCAGAATAAAATAGTATAATAATTTAAAAAAAAAACTGTTATGTTATTTAAAATACATGAAATTTACTAAAACTTACTTTTCACACGTTATAGCCTTGGAAATGAAGATAGGAATGACGATGACATGTTTATAATGAGCTATTACCTTACAAACAAAAGAATTCTTTGTGAAGGATGTCATAGATGGACACATGTCGACTGCATAGAATGTACACACATAAATCAGGATGCCGAATATTTTTGTAATTTATGCACACTTAAAAGAGTTAAGCATGTGTAAACACAATACATTTCATTATGTTGCACAAACAACACTATTGATGTATATCGTGGCAGCTGGCCAAATTCAATAGCTAGGCTGCAAATACTGGTCAACAATGTGACAGGAATGACCTCGTGTTGGAAAAATCTATCCAAGCTACCTGTAATTTGTAACATGGATTGGTAAAGTTTGCATCTGTATTCACACAACCGACCAGGCATACAGCAAAACGATTTAGCAAACTCACCTTGCAACCCTAGCTTAAAACAAAGTTTCCCGCACTGATGAAATGCCCTGACGTTTAGTGCAAATGACAACTGTAGACTATATTATCGATTTAACACGCAGTGGATTCAATAAGTAGTGCAAACAGAAAACACACAAAGGTGCCATTTTGGTGCCACGTGGGAAAAATTTGGTGACATGCGTGCCGTGCCACTTTTTGGTTACAACCCCTGTTGCCCCCGGCGAGCAAGCTCCAGCCTGGCATTTGCAATGTGCCGCATTTATAAAGCGACAAACAAGATCAACATAGCGTCTATGATCTATCTTCATCAGTGTTGGATCCTGTGCACCGCAATTCAGGGTCAGTTCGACGACTGCGTGACCTGAATGTGTCGGATGCACTTATTCGTCACAATTTTGTAATCGGCCGTTTATATGTGGAGCCAGATTGCGTTTTCACTACGACCTGACAGACAACACCGTGACCGTCGGGGTTGTGTCTCATCTACGATCATCACCACATCTCCGGGTTGAAAATTTGTCGGTCAGGCCACTTCAGACGCAACGAAATTGTGGGCAAATATTCTCGTGACCATCGTCTCCAAAACTCGTCGGCAAGGCATTGAATGTGTTTCCACCGCCTTCGACTGCAGCAATCTTTGGGATTGATAAGCCCAACTGGAATGCTGTCGCAAGCACGACCCAACAACAGTTGATTGGGCGTAAGTGGCTCATCTTCTGTACAGGTGAAACTGATCGGCGTTAACGGCCTCGAATTTAAAATGCCTTCCACTTCGATCATCAAGGTTTGCAGCATGTCCCCGCCAATCGTTGGGTTCCTTGTAAGCATCGTGTTTAAAATGCGACAAATCGATCTGATCATTCTCTCCCATATGTGAAGCAGCAGGACAATCTAAGTTCCACTTAATTTCTTGTCGTTTGAAGTACGATTCTAGGCGGGATTGCTGGAGTCCTTCCTTGCAATTCTTCACGTAGGACGTTTTCGGCACCTACAAAGTTAGTACCCTGGGACACATTAAGCTAAACAGAACCAAATGTTCTTGTTTGATCAAAAACATCATTTCACCTGCACTAAAACTGACCTCATAGATGACTTATAGATGAATCCACTGATGTTTCCACTCAAAAGCACCTGTGATGAAATCAAAAAGTATTGCCATCAAATATTGGATTTTTGCTTTCGGAAATACCACATTGGTTTTGCAACAGTAGTTTAAGACGAGACGCATACAAAGAGTTTTTTAAATTGATGAACACAGCGACACAATTTGAACAACCACGAATCGCCCCTCTTCCATTTGAAAAACAATCTCCAAAAATTACTTGTTCTTTGTATTTAGTACACCCATTGTACAAGAATTTGAGACAGCCTTTTTCAGCAAACTAAAGCTGGCCCTCATGAATTATTAATAGTCTGCAGAACAGATTGTATAATGTTGATGGACAAAAAACAACATTCACCAAGTTGATCTTGGAATTAAATTCTTAACAGAATACAATAAATTTCTATCTATCGAAATTGAGCCCAATTATTTTGTTGAATCAACTTTCGAGACCTGCCATTTCTGAAAAGATTTTGACCTGAAGCAAAAATGTTACAGGATTTCACATCGGAGAAAATTTATTCGGCAGGCTTCAGTGAAGTGGACATTGATCTATTTTTGTGTCGTATTTCTGCACGCATTCTTTATGTTTCGTTGTTTATGGCGTTATTATTGGTTGATGAAGATCTACCTACTGCCATCGCTTGTGGGATTTTTTTTGTCACAGGTTTTGTGTGCCTGAAGATTTGGATTAAAATATGCTGTATTTAGTACAATATAGCAGAAAATTTCAGTAACAGACGCCCAAACTAATTTCCACCAAAATTGAAATGGCAATCCTGTATGGCTTGGTGAATATAGTGACGTCATAATTTGCAGGTCGAGTTTTGAAAGACTGACTGTTTGCGTTACGCTTGCGCATGGAGGGTACTTTATCGCTCTGGCAACAGCCTGTTCATTTGCGCTCATTCATCCAAAACACTGGCACGCATGCATGACCCATTGCATTGTTACGCAGGAGTTTCCCAACCAAGAAACTCTTTTTCATAGAAATACAGAGATACGGCCTAAAGGTAAAGACCTTGGCCTGTACCATGACATTCTGTAAATACACATCAAGAAGTTATGTGAATTAAGATTTGAAGCAGCCATTGCACAAATCCATAGTTGAATTTTCCTTACTCAGAGCACTGCTAATGAATATATTACGTTTATACCCTAAGAAAAAAGTTTCATTGGCAAGAAATACTCATTTCATTGGAGTCTTTATGACCACTTGTCAAATTTCTCTTGAAGAGTTGTGATGGACATTCCCTTCTGTGCATGAAATCAATTTCCAAACGTTTGCACGACCATAGTCTGTTGTGTTTAAATCACAATTGAACCAATTCAACGTGGCATACAAAATAAATTGGTTAACTATACAATCTGTAGTGCAAATAAACTTAACTTGACGTTTGTTTTGTAAGCCTAGAGGCTTTTTCTATAGAAGCCTCATACAATACAAGGAAAGTGATACGGCGTTGCCGTGGCCTGCAAACAGATCGAAAAATGACGTTAAATGTTCATTCTACGTATTGCGTGGTTTACATGTATCAGTTTGATTTTCACGGTGCCACAAAGTCACAGCCCAATTGAATTAATGCCCCCGCCATTTTCGAATAGATTGCGTGTGTTGGCCGAAAGATGGCGGTAGATCTATGATTTATAGATATTTAGTTTATTTCCTATGGGCCTATGAAAAGATATAATTCAGCAAAACGTTAGCCTGGGTTGTGTATAGATTGCGTAGTTTGCGTTTATTAAACGACGGTATGGAATATGTGTCTTTGAAGACATTAAAACAAGACTGCCTGGAAGCATCATTCAGAATTTTGGTATGGTGAAATTCCTTTATTAGTAAAATATGAACAAGATATGTATGGCACATGGTAACTTCAACACATTTTATATTCTTGTCTAACTAATATTCTAAAGTTCATATTCAATGCATATGGTAGGTCAAATCCATGGACTGCAGTGTGCGAAGAGCCACTTAAAAAAAGGAAAATAATTTGCTTTAAATTTTTGCGATCGATGGTTTGCTGTCTGCAGCTCTTAACGAGTCTACACTGTGTAATATTAAAAATAATGTAATATACAGGTAATGTCTTTTTAGTGGGTTGTCTCAATGGAACAATGCCAGAACGCAATTAAGGAATTTGAAATTTCCACGATGACCAAGTTCATTCAACAAAAGTATTAGTCGGTTGTGTCCAAGACCATCCCAATCCCTTTAAGAAAAACTTAAGTAGCAAGGAAAGGAACTGCAAAGCAAAATTAAGAAGTTTGCGAGTTTCCACAATTTCAGGTGAGCAGCATTCCTTAAGACTTAATAAAGCAAATTCAAGTGCAGCCATTAGAAGTCTGTTGGCTGGAAATGATAAAAACATTATTAAAAAGTTGGAATACAAAATTTCCTTTCCTAGTGAAAGTGAGCATTCTGGCCATGTTTTAGGTCAAGTATGTGATTTCAAGTTAATTGAGAAAATTTATGAATTAGTATCTGAAGTAAAAACGGCGATAGACCAGCACCAACAAACAGGCCAAAAGGGGCATTCAGTCGCATCGTAATAAAGCCTTCACCACACAAAGACTCTCCAAAATTGATCAAACAAATGTCCAGTGCTTGGTTGATGAATGGAGAAGGGTGACAATATTTTGTTTCGACTATACAAAGCTGGTGATAGCTGGAATAAAAATTCCCAATGCATTTATGGTCATCAATTCGCTTGACAGCGCAGACTCCTATTGCCTTATGGATGCCACTTACAAGACATCTAAATATGCATTGCCTTTGTTTTTTTGTTTGTGTTTAAATCAACGGAAACTTGAAATTGAGGAAGCAATCTCAGTTCTCAAAAAATGGACACCAAATTGGAAACCAGCATTTTTTATGACAGACAAATGTGATTCAGAAATTAATGCAATTAAAAATGTTTTTTTTGAGGCCTAAATAATTTTATTGCTAGTTCACTGAAATAATATTTAATCACTGCACTCAAGTTTGATATGCGACTTTCACCGAGAGCATGCATGGGAGCGCTGGGTGAGAAAATCTTAAAATAATATTGGGAATGATAAAGAAAGTGCAAAAAAAAAGCTTTGAGCAAGTTCTTACTGGAGTGACAACAGAAGGCTTCAAAAATATTTCACTAACGTTGGGTTGGCAGAAAAGAAGTAAGGAATAAACAGTATTTATGTAGCATATGTCTACTACTGTTTGCTGTATTTTAGAGATGGTTAGCAGATCGCCTAAAGGTTCTAATACGAACCAATAATGGCGTTGAAAGACAGAATAGAGTTTTAAAGGAGTGCCACATCCGTTTTAGAACAGACAAAAATCTCTTTTGGGGCTTATTACGATTTTACATGAAGAGTTTTTGTAAAAATTCAAAGTCTTCAATTGTTGCTAAAATTCCATAACAAGTTTTTAAAAGGAATTTTCGGAGCAATCGGTTTCGACAGGGTGTTGCACATACCTGTGGTTGTTGATAGGGAAGCGGGCATTGTTAATGCATTCCGACATATTCTCCCAAAATATCGCTTATGTTTTGCAAAAATCACATAATGCACAACGTAAAACTGGGTGAAAAAAATTGGAGGCAGGATGGATGACATCAAAGTATACAAAGACGACGTCGAACAACTAATAACTCCAAATTCCTAGAAGAATATCTTGAAATTTTGGCCGAGCGTGGGGTCAACTGGTCAGATCCATTTTGCAAATGCTTCATAAAAACAGCTTAAGAATGACCTTTTTTCACACTCCTGCCGGTTCGTCACACAGAAGTACGCCGCATTCGAGGGCCAAATCGCGTATACTAACAATATTTGCAAGTCCTTAAACGAAGTTTTAAAAGAATGAAATGAATGAAGAGAAAGAAATGCCAGTAGATTGCATGGTCCTGGCATTACAACGTTATCAAGTTTACACTTTGTATGAGTTTGAAAGGAGCAACTGCGGACTTAGGAACTATACTCCTCTCACACTCCACAGAAAAACGTCCAACACATCGGGCTTCTCAAAAAGCTATGGCAGTTGATTGCGTTGAACACAATATGGTGGCAATTAGCAACTATTCCCAATGAACACATTAACTCTGACATACCCAGCGATGGCGAAACCGGTAAATTTAATAGACCGCAACGCGATCATCGTTTGCCATCAAGGTACAAAGATTACGATATGTCATGATTGCATGCGTGGCATTATGGGAATTGGTATGTTACTTTATTTTGTCGCAAAGTTTGATTGTGTTTCATTGCTATCCCACGTATAACGTTTAGCCCGTGAGTGCCACCATGCGACTGTGTTGGTAACTGTTTGTGTCTGACGTCTAGAACCGTAACACTACATCTCTTGGTGTGGGTTCATATAATAGGGATTAATTTTGCAGCCCAAAGTTATTCTTATTTTTAGCCCCTAGTTTTTTTTAGTATGTAAGTTAGGAAAACACAATCACTTCAGGTTTGATAGTTCCACAATATACTGGCAGTAAATTCTAGTATTGCTCCACCTTATTTTTTAGTTCGAAAAAAGAGAATCCTTAGTGGTAAGTAGTGTTGGGTTATGTATAACAAGTAAAAGTATGTGATGACCAAAAATATAAATTTATTTTTATAATGGTTGTATATAACATAAATCAAAATCTTTTTAACCTTGTTTTGCCTAACTGTATTGCAATACTTGCGCCATAAAAACATTTAAACCAGTCATATTTTTTTTTCAAGTTAACAAGACAGTAGTAACTGTACAGCATTGTTTAGACAAAGAAATAAAAGACCCAGACGTAACTGACAACACTGCCATGCTAATTTTGTTTCACCACATGGATGCATGTCATTTACAATATTGTTATTTTTTAATCAGCATCACCAATAAACTGAAGAACAAATAAGGTTGCAACCGTCGCACAGCATAGTGGCATACACACCCCACTCGATGACCACGTGATTACACTGGGTAGGTTTTGCTAAAATTGCACATTTGCATGTTAAACCTGGGCAAACAAAATACATATCATTCCACTCCACAATCTTTTAACAGAACCTTTTTGCATCAATGTTCGGCGACCAAGGAACATACATACAGTGTATAGCAGTTTGCAGTGGTTAATCTCCGCAAGTAACTGTTGATGACTTCATCAGTTAACCAGCCAAAGGTGTAAACTTGGTCTTCGGATTTAAGAATGACCTTCTCCCAGTCTGGCAATAAAGGTTCAACTGTTTTTAGGTCTAGCATACAGAGAGAATGGGGACCATTTTTAACAATTGCTGATCAACCTTGCTCTGCTTAATCTTCCCTTGTGAATGAGGGTGGTTCGACAAAGTTGCATCCATGGGTTCTGCAATAAGTGTTTTGTTTGTTTTTTTCCTGTTGCAGGAAACAATGTTTTCACTTGGTGCAAAGGTTGCACGAGGTTTGCCCGGGCACCAACCTTTGAAGCATATGGATTTGGCTTTGGCTGTTTTCTAGGTAGCTCATCGTTTTTAGATTGTGAATATGCTGGTCTTTTTACTTCAGTTTTGGTGTTTGAATTATTCTGAAAGCACTGTCAAAAGAACATGCATTTGAAAATGTGGATAACATTGTTTCAACATTTGCAGTTGCTTCCTCTAAAACGCCTTTAAAGGCCTTGTTACTTCAATAAACTTATGACAGCTTTTCTGCAAATTTCAACTTTTATCCGAGGCACGTTGTGTTTTCATAATCATGTGAATGTGTTTTAAGTGTTTAATTGTGCAATTCAATTAGTCGTCTACGCGTCTGTGATTTTTTGTGGGTCAATCGCTTCGTTTACATTCGCCAGATGGGTTAATCTCGCACAGATGTGTTAATCGGTTTAAGTTTTAATTTCTAAATCGACTTTGTTTAATAATCGCATTTTTCTCATTTTCGAAAATATTATAAATACCGTCGCACGGCCTTAAGCCAGGGAGACCGAATGAGAGTCCGAATTACGCGCATACTAAGAAACATCGTATGTGTATTAAACCAAGGTATGTTTGTTTATCGTTTTGTGTAATAATTAAAGAGTTGCAAAGGTAGTTTCTTTGGCAGATGTTCTTAATAGTCTTAGGAGTCAGATAAACGGCAGTGTATCGTTCTGCAAACCTTAGGTCGCTGCAGTTGCAGGTTCATCCATTTTCTTTGTGGCTTGTTGAACAGATAGTTGACCAACAAATTCTGGATCAAGTACCATACAGGTAGACTGTACCCAGTCCACATCATTGTACTTGTCAAAAACAGCGAACATGTGCTTGCAGTGCAAAACGTACCTAGTAAAGTATGCACATGTGCATTTTGGAAAAAAATTCGTTCCTCCGAAATTTATGGAATAAATCTCAACGGATGAACAACTTTTGATTCCTTTCAATTGTTCTTGCTGTAACATTTGATGATTCCCCAATTCGTTCAATGCAATGTTTCACTATTTTTCAAGGTTGTATTTGATGGAAGGGGAAACGAAGATCTCATATTTTTTTGTTGACACCTAAAATACACTGCTTTGGTATATTTTTCATATTAGTAGCCTACAAACTTACTTGAAACTCTTTTGTGTAGAATCGTAGTAAGTGCAGAAAGAGAGATTTGTCTGTTCTTGTCTTTCAACGCCATTATTGGTTCGTATTAGAACCTTCAGGCGATCTGCCCGGTAAACCCACAACCATCTCCAAAATACAGCAAACAGTAGTAGACATATGCTGCATAAATACGGTGTTAAACCGGATTCCTTACTTTTTCTGTCAACCAAACATTAGTGAAATATTTTTGAAGCCTTTTGTTGTCACTTCTGTAAGAACTTGCTCAAAGCTTTTTGAAAACTTTCTTTGTTCTCAGCATTGGCAATAGCCCTTATTAGAGCTAACACACATTTTTTCTATCATCCCCAATATTATTTCAGCTTTTCTCACCCAGCGCTCCCATGCCTGTTTTCGGTGAAAGTCGCATATTAAAACTTGACAGTCTGCAGTGATTAAATATTATTTCAGTGAACTAGCAATAAAATTATTTTGGCCTCGAGTTGTAAGCTACACCTTTTAACTCTCAAATACATATACAGAATGTTTCAACTTTGAAAACATTTTCAATCACATGTGTCTGTCATAAAAAATGCTGGTTTCCGATTTAGTGTCCATTTTTTGGGAACTCAAGAGTGCTTCTTCAATGTCAAGTTGCCGTTGTTGCAACGACTTGATAGCCAAGATTTGACTTTACACAAACAAAAAGTAAAGGCAATGCATATTTAGATGTCTTGTAAGTGGCATCCATAAGGCAAATGTCTTGATCATAACGCAGTGGGAGTCTTGTCTTGCGCTGCCAAGCGAATTGATGAACAAACAGCATGGTTTGGTTAAGTGGTTTATCTTGCCATGGTTGACCATCAATTCACTTGGAATTTTCATTCCAGCTGTTACCAGCTTCGTGTGGTCGAAAGAAAATATTGTTGCCATTTGGCCGTTTGAAAATCAGCCTGGCTGCGAAAAAATCGTTTGGCCGGATTTCACTTGGTACTATACGAAAACGAATTTATTTCAAACCAACGAACCAACATTACATACAACGTAAAATTTCCGCTGCAAGTTCGTCAGCAGCGGTTGACTGCTCGTACATTTGATTAGTAAACAATTCCAGCATACGTGAAGTAGCCTAAAAATCTTGGCAGCAGTTCCCATGCTTTGTTTTTGACGTGCGCTACTGTTGAAAATATAGGCATCTGACCTCTTTTGCAATAAATAATATAAACAAACTTCTAAAAGCCCAACAGGGACCTAAATGTACACATACACAACTTTTTGACCTTGCTGGACGAGTCTCGCAAACGCTCGCTAACTCAAAATCAGCATAAATTTAATACATTCATACGTTTCACACAAAAACTTTTTTTTTGTTTTTTATATATTTATTAGGACATTTAAAAGATGCCCGGCGACTAACAAAAACGGGATAATGAACGTAGGAAGCTAGCGCTGGTATTTACATAGTGCAAAAAACATAACAAAAGGGGATATATAAACAAGAAAAATTCGCTCAGCATTAAGGTAAACACATGCAAAAAAAAGAGAAAAGGATAACACAAGAAGCTAACGCGAATAAAGGAGAGTTACACAACATGATTTGTTAGTTGGAAGTGAGCGCGTATAAAAGGGGAGAATTACACATAGTTAGTTTGTTTACTGGGAGAGAACGCATACAAAAGGGGAGAATTACACATAGTTAGTTTGTTTACTGTAAGAGAACGCATATAAAAGGGGAGAAATACACAACATAATATTATGTTAGGCAGGCTTAGTGATAAAACGTGATAAAAATCTGTGGGGTCTTTATTTTAGTTATTTATTCTTTCAAAATCTACGGCCTTGGACAAGGCTGCCTCGAGGATAGGATCTGGCCTGTTCCGTATTAAACGAAGTTTCAAGTAAAGCGATTGGGAAAAGGAACGTGTCAATTTATGAGGGAGGTCTGTTGAGGGGATGAGGTTTTTCTTTACTTTATTGCGGGTGTTACATCGTAAATCTACTGTCTCCCCAAATGGTAAATTTCTGTATAAATAGCGCCTCCACGTGGAGAAATTCTCCCCTCGTGTTCGGCAAGTTTGCTGACAACTGTAGTTAGTTTCGTGGGTCTACGAATCTTGTGTCATTTGTTTTGCAGGAAATTTAAGTTAATTATTCTTAACAAGTTAAGTAACCTGTTTTTATTGCTGTGAACATCAAGTCTCACAGTAATTAGTGACCCAGTTGTTTTCGGTAAGTGTTGTTTTATTTGCATGTGTGTTTATGTCAATAACCATTGTCTTGAATTGTCAAACCTGGTTTAAAGTGTACTTTGTTTGTTACTTGCAGTTCGACTTGAATGCTCGTTGAAAAATAACTGTTTAAAGTCCTGGTCAAAACGTTTCGGTAAGAATGTTTTATCTTTGAAACCGGCATTTTTCTATCGTACTCATGGCCCAATATTTCATTTAGAAAACCGTCCGCCTAATCCCGTGAAGTACATCTCGCTAATTGAAGCCAACAAGGGCTTTGTTAATACAATAAACTGTTGGAATTTTGTTGGATATTAGTGGGAAGAAGCCTGTAGTTGGGACCTGGCAGGCGCGTTTTTGAATCTACGTAGAAGCACCAGAGTGGACGTCTGTGCCCACCAGGAGCACTGAAGTAGGCGTTACAGCGGGTTTTCCATATCGTATGGGAAAGGGACGTATTTAAAACAACAATGAGGGCTTGATCTTCTTGGGTATTGTTAGTTAACTTAGGGAACAACAAATGATTGGGTTGATCAAAATAATGTTACTTTGAAGGTGATAGTGCTCTTAAAATAGAAATAACCAAAGTGCTGATTTTCGTGCAATTAAAAAATAAATGTTGAGTTGTTTCGTAACTTAAGGAACAAAGGGTACATAAGGAGTCATTGTCTAAAAGAAAAGATAAATAATGATATTTCAGGGGTAATACTTGCAAAATAAGTCGTTAATTAAAGGTTTTCAAATAATATGGTAAGGAGC
Source organism: Ascidia mentula (assembly GCF_947561715.1). NCBI lineage: Eukaryota > Metazoa > Chordata > Ascidiacea > Phlebobranchia > Ascidiidae > Ascidia > Ascidia mentula. The sequence goes on along the minus strand of NC_138568.1, from coordinate 13,447,667 downwards.
TGAAAATAAGAAGTTTCGGGTGGAGGGTTTGACTCGGTCTGGGGGTTAGAGTGAGACTCCTGTAGGAGGTAGATGTCAAAAGATAAAGAGCAAAGATGACGGAACAAGGCCTGACTTTTGGTAGCCAGGCCCATGCCGTTTACATTTAAAGTACAGATTTCCAAATATGGCTTATTATTTTAAACATAAAAATACACACGATTTGATGACGATAAACACACAAATTGATATTTAATGAATTAGCCATGAAAGTAAAAGTTTTTTTTAAAGTGTCGTTTGATTAAAGTTATTTTAAAGTGTCGTTTGATTCAAGTCATTGGGAAGTTTGACCCCACAGTTACATGTCAATTTTTCGTTAGGTTTAAGTCGATAGATTTCGTCGCAAATGCACGTCAACAACAGGGCCTCGCAGCCCGTGCATCTCGACCTAGTTAAGTAGTTGGCCTCAACCGACCAATTGCCACATTCACATCGTATGTGTCGCTTATTGCAATTGCACACATAGTCACTGACCTCGCTGGGATAGCAAATCCTGCAGCATCTGGTGTATGAGTTCCTCCTGTGAGGTTTCCGCTTGGGTGGTGGCGTGTATCGGAGTTGTTTGCTGCTCCGCCTCCGTCGTTTGGGCCATCCACCGAGGACAGGGAGTCCGAGGGAACTTCGGATGTTAATGTGGTGGTTGTGTCCATGTCGGAAACCGAAACCTCTTCCTCTTCTTGGTGGGGTGGTTGTTGCTCCTGCTCCTGTTGCTCTTGCTGCTGCTCCTCCTACTGTGGTGTTTCTTCGGGATGCTGTTTTTCTTCGGGCATTGATTGTTGCTGCTGCTGCAGTTGTTGGCGTTGCTGGTGCTGTTGATTTTTGCGGTGGAGTTGCGGGCACTCCTTCTCGTGACCCACCTCGCGGCAGTAGTTGCAATGTGGGGCTTGGCTGGGGTAATAGAATGACAGTATTACGCCTTCAAGCCATACCTCGCGGCCAATTGGATGGGCTTCGCATTTCGTGGATCTGGTTTCGGACGACCATTGTCCGCAATCACAGCGTATGATGTCGCTTTTTACTCTCGCATTCGTAGTCACTAACCTCGCTGGGGTAACAAAACCGACAGCATCTGGTGTACGAGTTTCTTCTATGCGGTTTCCGTTTAGGTGGTTGCGGCGTACTGGCGTGTATCGGCCGCTCCTCTCCGTTTCCATTAGTTTGGCTGTCCACCAGAGATAGGGAGTCCGAGGGGACTTCTGATGACATCATCGTCTGTCACCTCCTGTTCTTCGGGGTGTTGCTCCATGACCTGTTGTTGTGGTTGCTCCTCTTCCTCCTGCTCTTGGATCGGCCGTTGCTCTTCGTGATGGGATTGTTGTTGGTGGTTGGGATGTTCTTCATGAATCTTTCGGTTGTTGGCTCTTCTTTGAAGTTTTGGACACTCCTCCTTTTCATGGTCGTCGGCGTGACAGTAGTTGCAGTGAGGCGGCTGGTTGGTGTAGTGTACCGAGATCTTATACACGCCAAGACGGATGTTGCTTGGGATGGGGTTATTTTGAAGGACAGAGCCCTTGATGTAGAATACCCGTTTGCCTCCACTGATCCGTTGATCGTCTAGCGCAGTGGTTCCCAACCTTTTGTGGTTGGTAACCCCTTATATTGATTTAAACCAGTGTTTCCCAAACTTTTTTTCAGTACCGCCCCCCAAACACCTTAGTCATTTAACAACGCCCAACAGAACAGACAAAAAACACAACGAATTTATTTGTTAGTTGTCAATTAATGCGATGGGTGGGTTTGGTGCAATGACGCCAATTTCGTCTGATTTCTAATATTTCAATACCAAACTCTAGTTAAAAACAAGTAAACCATACCACCGAAAATCCTCAATTTCGAATAGCGGTTATTTAGCGTTGATTGATGACACATTGTGACATATATAAAATTCGTTGTGACGTCAGAATCAATAACTTTTATTTAAGCATGCGAGAAAAAGCTTTTTTGAAGTAGCATAAATTATACAAAAATTGGATTGAATCATTTGGCCAAGTGATTCCCAACCTTTTTGTGGTTGCGTACCACTTGGAGGTAAAACAATTTCGTCGTGTACCACCTAATTGAGTGTTACAAAGTAGCCTTGAACTATCGAAAATTTGGAAATAAATTCGAACTATACCCGCAAACTACGGAGAGATGCTAAATGGAGGTTTAATTTAGACGGCTTGATTCAGCACTGCACCACGTTGCACAAGACACACGGAGGCTTTTCAGTGCAAGTGCAGATTATGCGGGTAAATCTAAACTTCAAATATTCTTCAACATATTTACGCTTCTTCTCCATGACCAGAGTTAAAGAAAAACACTGCACCTTGATATCTCACTGCTACTTACAACTGAACGCCCTAAACTGCTTTTTTGATACTTTCATTGTTGATGACAATAATTGCTGTGATGTTTCAATGACAATGCCTGTGCGCAATGTTAGTGGCACATAGCCTACTGCTTATCGTCCCTGACAAGACAAAGCGATAGTAGCCTATGTGTTGTAACAAGTTATAAAAACATCAGATAGCCTTCCCGCGACCCCTTGAGGGGGTCGCGACCAGGTTGCAACTGGAGCATATGTGCTCAGGTAATTAATCAAAGATCTTTGTGACATCAAGGGTGGCACATAGGACATGACCACCCTTTCAACGTCCTCCGACCACGTGGTAGCGTAAATTGGCTTGCAGGTGTCAGAGAGGTCTTTTGCCAGTTTCTTCGCCGCTTGTTCCGATGTTGCGTTGAAACGAACTTTACCGTTGGGTAGCTGGATGATGCCTCTCATAAGGCCAAGGTTGAAACTTATGTCCTTCAGCAGTGCATATATGAGGTGTCTTCTAAGGCCGGGGTTGAACCGGCACTCTATCTCCCCGCTTCGGGCAATCGCACTCTGTCGCTGGCAGATGCCACTGCCGCATAACTTCGCGACGGTATCGACTTCTCCATCGAGCCCTGAAAAGGGCTAGCAACTTTAAAGCAATATTCTCTTTCGTAGAAGGGTATCTCGACGATATCCTTTTAATATCTTCGTTTTTTTAAAAATCTGCGTTTGTGGTGTCTTCTCTAGAGGAATAGTGATTCAACATGATATTTTGAAACAATGACAATAATATCATAGATGAGCATCTATACCCATTGAACCTGACTGTCTGATGATGGTATTAATGTCCACCTGTTTCTATTTGAACACTAAGTGCACTGGAAATATTGGCATGTTTAATTATCATAATAATCTATAAACAAAAATGCTTAAATAGGCATCTGACCTCTTCTAAAAGCCCAACAGGGACCTAAATGTACACATACACAACTTTTTGACCTTGCTGGACGAGTCTCGCAAACGCTCGCTAACTCAAAATCAGCGTAAATTTAATACATTCCTACGTTTCACACGCATTAACCTATCAATAACACAGCAAAACCTATTTCATGTGATTATCCGAGCAATAACACGCCAAAAAATGAAAGGGGTCGTTTTCTCAAGTTTCCAGGTTAGGCCAAGTAAAATCATTACTCGGCCCATAGGTTCTGTAACGTATTCGTATTGGACTGGTCCTGCGAGTGCCGAGTAAATTTACAGGCTTAGTGGATTTTAGTGATGAACCGAATCGTTTAAATTCGGTTCGGTTAAAAATCGTCGTCAAAAACCTATTCGATTTTTAGTTAGGACTGTTAGGATGAGTAGTAAAAAACGCAGTATGGGTTTACATTAATCACTGAAAGCGGTGAGGAAAAGCCACATTGCGTACTTTGTAATAAAGTAACTCTCCAACGACTCAATGTGCATCCGCAAAACAAAGATAGAGACAAAAGATTTTTCGAACGTCACGATAAACACCGAAAATGATGAGACTGGATGCTTCTGGTGAAACTACTAGCAAAGCAGAAAAAGCTACACACTATCGGTTAAGCATTAATCAAGCCTTTGTAACGAATTTTATTTACTCCACGTCACCGTACACTTTTGTTAGTTATTGTTTGTATTTCATTGTTTTCACCTTTCTTCCTGGCACCTTGTAATTTCACTGTTTTCTTTCGTTGGTACCACTTCATTTAACATATTGTTTTACCCACATACATTGCTTTTAAGTCTCGCACTTCACTTACTTTCACCACACTATTTTATTACCTTCGTCTCCCCTCTTTTTCCTATTATTTAACGCTCCACTTATTTTTGTATGCCCCGGATGTGCCGCGTGTCGGGAAGGCGCATCCTGATTGGTTGGTGCTTTTTGAGTACGAAACGATTTTCTCTAAAACCGGGAGTCTTCTTCTGGGCGTGGCGTTGATAACACCTCTTTTACAGTGTTGTGTATGAGCAATCGAGATCTTGGCCAGTGGCGTTTTGTATTGTTTTTATTCTTTTTATAGTTGAACACGACGTCCAATAAGTTAAATCAGCCTGGGTTACTTTGGCTTTGTGGTGAGCCGTTATTGCAGGGTTCTGGGCAGTATCAGAATTAGGGAGGCGCGCAAAGTACCAAATTAGGTAGAAGGGTTAATTGGGGGATAACATCGCCACCCAAAAACATCTAACCGCTTAACTGCAAAGCTGCCGAAATAATTCCGTAACAACTTGGCGAGCACGCCAGGACCCTGTCACCACACCCGGCTGGTTTTACTGGGAAGACTCCCCACGTGTATTTTGGTGTTATGATATTTTGAAGGTTGATTTTTCTTAACAATGGCTTTTAATGTTTTAATGCAACCTCCGCCTTTACGGCCGGGAGCTGACCTAGGACAGTATTTTAATGTATTTGAGTCCTATTGTACGAGCGTCGAGGCCTCAGAAGAAATGAAACGACACCTGTTCCTGGCAAGCATTGACAACGACTTGAAATGGACAATACAAGAAAAAGAGGCAAACTTGTTCGAGGTTTTCTACAAGGACCTCAAAGAAGGGCTACTGGTCAACACGCAGAGCGCCAACGCGCAGAGCTGATAAGGCGCGTGCAATTACCTGGCGAATCCGCACGCGAATTCGTTTACGCCCTACAGGCACTGGGCGATGGTGCCTACAGCAACTCCACCGAAGCTGCCCTTAAAAATGAGGTTCTGTACATTACCTTATTGCAAGGCTTGCAAGACCGGCGCCTCGCGGACACTATCCCGATCTCAGAGCCGCAGCTCAAGTCGTTGTCATTACGCAAACACCGAGTTTTGTCCAAGTCGCTGCAGTAAACACAAAAGCATCAGAGATGGAATTAGTACTAAAAAAGTTAGAAGACATGGAGAAACGTTCCAGGGAAAAGAACGCACAACTCGAGGACACCTTAGCGGCGTTACAAGCTCAAGTGGATGCCATAAAGCGCGAACGACCACAATACAACAACGTGCGAGCACGGACTTGCTATGGTTGCGGTGAGCTGGGCCATATGCGGCGCGACTGCCCGCATACGGGTATGCGCACAAAGGACGTCGACACGAGACGTCAAAACATACCATGTACACCTGCGTTTTCCAGATCGATTCGTCGCGCATCGGAAATAAAATGTCACTTCGACCAAAAACGTATAGCTCGAGATGCACCCAAATCGGTAAAAAAACCGCTACACCCGCAGAGCCGTTGCGGTTTGTCAACTTACTGGTCGGCCAGACGAGGATGTGTGCGTTGTTGGACACCGGATTAATACCCTAAAGTGGCATTCCTTAAGCGCCGAGCATCACGACCGGGTAAACAGGTGCTCAAAGAAGAACTTGGTAGGGGCAATTGGCGGTAAATGGCTGCGTCGAGCTTCCCCTCCGAGTGGGAGGATTGATGACTCACGCGAGTTTTTACATTGTAAACAATCTTACGTACGACCTTATTCTATAAGATTAGATTTCCTCCAGTCAAACAAATGCCAGATCTGCTACGAAGCCAACGTGCTAACAGCAGGGGATGCAAGCGTGCCACTCTCGCATTCTCCGGTGCCGTTGCCACCACCTTCCGAGGTGTACGTCGTCGACGATGTCACCATCCCCGCGTTTACCGAGGTATGTGTAACAGCAAACTTTTGCCAAAAGCCGCACACCAGGGAAACCCCTTCTCTAACTAAGAAGATAGACACGGGTTTGTGAAAAAATATGGGTTGTTGACGGCTACGAGTATAACGATGGCGCAGAGTAACACTGTTGGGGTTGTAACGCCTACTTCAGTGCTCCTGGTGGGCACAGACGTCCACTCTGGTGCTTCTACGTAGATTCAAAAACGCGCCTGCCAGGTCCCAACTACAGGCTTCTTCCCACTAATATCCAACAAAATTCCAACAGTTTATTGTATTAACAAAGCCCTTGTTGGCTTCAATTAGCGAGATGTACTTCACGGGATTAGGCGGACGGTTTTCTAAATGAAATATTGGGCCATAAGTACGATAGAAAAATGCCGGTTTCAAAGATAAAACATTCTTACCGAAACGTTTTGACCAGGACTTTAAACAGTTATTTTTCAACGAGCATTCAAGTCGAACTGCAAGTAACAAACAAAGTACACTTTAAACCAGGTTTGACAATTCAAGACAATGGTTATTGACATAAACACACATGCAAATAAAACAACACTTACCGAAAACAACTGGGTCACTAATTACTGTGAGACTTGATGTTCACAGCAATAAAAACAGGTTACTTAACTTGTTAAGAATAATTAACTTAAATTTCCTGCAAAACAAATGACACAAGATTCGTAGACCCACGAAACTAACTACAGTTGTCAGCAAACTTGCCGAACACGAGGGGAGAATTTCTCCACGTGGAGGCGCTATTTATACAGAAATTTACCATTTGGGGAGACAGTAGATTTACGATGTAACATCCTCCCCCACAAATGTACGGCTCAGAAGAGTACATTTCCAATTCACAAACAAAAATAACATCGTAAATCACACAAGTTACGGAGACGAAAAATTTGCCAATTTCAATTGGCTAGTTGCAGCAAAGTCTGTATGAATAAACATGCGTGGGTGTTAGCTCAACAGCATAGCGTTCATTTCTTCATGTCTTCCTTCAATTTAGAGCACCACGCTCAATACTAGTAGTCGACGACTAGTTGTCGGAGCCTGTCGAATGCACTTGGGAACCGCTAGCCTCGAAAACAAGGCACAACTTTGCAATTGGCCTTTTGATTATGTTTGATTTCGTTTTGACGTCGACTTGTCTGACAACTCCATGTTTGTCCGGATAGGTATTTATAACTCGACCAAGGTCCCAGCCTCGACGGGGCATAGATTCGTTAACAACGAGAACAATATCGCCGACTTCGATATTTTTTCTTCTGTCTGGCCACTTTTGCCGCAAAGCGATGGTTGGCAAGTACTCATTGGTCCATCGTCTCCAAAATTCGTCAGCTAAGAACTGCACTTGGCGCCAGCGACGGCGGGTGTAGTTGTCCTTTTCGTCAAATTGCCCAGGTGCCATAATAGGGCTTGGCTTCTGTAACAGAATGTGATTGGGTGTCAAAGGAACGTCGTTGCTTGGACTAAACGTGACGGGCGTCAACGGTCTGGAGTTGAGTATATTTTCAACTTCCACCATCAACGTACGTAGGGGATCTTCACTAATAATCGGGGACTTGTGTAGCATCGAGTTCAGGATTTTTCGTATGGAACGGATTAATTTCTCCCATATGCCGCCCATGTGACTTGCTGCTGGGGGATTAAACGCCCATTTTATTCCTTTCTGTTGAAGATGAGCTTCCAGCTTCTCCTTGTTCAGCTCCTCCAGGGCTTCGCGTAAAACACGCTCTGCTCCCACAAAATTCGTTCCATTGTCGCTATAAATTTCAACTGGCTTTCCTCTTCGGGCAATAAATCTTCTCAAGGCGTTTATGAACGAGTCGGTTGACAAATCTTCGGCAACTTCGATATGCACGGCACGCATCGTCATGCAGGTAAAAATGCAGCCATATCTCTTTACTTCGCTACGGCCGCGCTTCACTAAAAACGGACCGAAAAAATCGATTCCGGTGTACGAGAATGGTGGCTCGTTCGGCTTCAAGCGTGCTGGTGGTAGATCTGCCATCAGTTGCTGACTGCGAGGCACGTTGCGTTTGCGGCAAGGTATACAGTGAACGAGAGCACGACGGACAGCTGCACCACCCTTGACAATCCAGTACTTCTGGCGGATCGCCGTCCATGTATGTGCAGTCCCTGAATGACCGCCTTGCTCGTGGTAATGCGTAATAATTAGCTTTGTCAAATGGTGATTACTTGGTAAGATGATGGGATGTCTGGATTCAAAAGGAATGGGTGCGTTGTCCAATCTTCCTCCAAGTCGAAGGACACCGCTTATCAGTTGCGGGTTTAACTTGTTTAAGCACTTCGTTTGGTTAGACTTCTTCAACCAGCGACGACCCTTTTGATCTGTGCCTAAATTCGACAGAGCTTCAAATGCAATTGGAAACGCTGACCTTTGGACATACTTCACCAATTCCAGCTCTGCCTGTAAAATCTCTTCAACAGTCAGTTTTCCCTTCTGAACAGTTTTCTTCGAATGCAGGTAGAGTTTGTACCGCAATATCCAGGCTACTGCCTTCTTCAACTTAAACAATGACGAAAACCTGTTTATTAAAGTGTCAACAGGATTGATTGTAGAACAGCAAGTTGCCATTGACTTTTTTACTTCAATTGGCTTAAATTCGTCTGGTACACATTCCTTAAGGGCAGGGTTACATGGCCAAGAACTTTCATGCTTCTGTAAAAATCTCGGACCCTTGAGCCATAAACTTGATCCAAGCAGCTTCTTCACTGAAATTCCTCGTGATGCTTCATCAGCCGGATTCTGCTTGGTTCCTACATGCCTCCATTGGGATGTGGTAGTTTGCTGATGTATTTTTGATAAACGATTTGCCACAAATGTGGAAAAACGCTTTCTCTCATTTGAAATGCTAAAAAGAACAGCACTTGAGTCAGTCCAAAATGTAGATTTACAATCAGGATAGTCCAAGTGTTCATGTAACCACTTGTCAGCTTTAACAGCAAGAACAGCTGCAACAAGTTCCAATCTGGGAATGCTTTCACTTTTTGGTGGAGTGACCTTAGATTTTCCACACAGAAAAGAACAATATACACAATGATTCTCATCCTCTTGTCGAAGGTAAGTAACAAATCCATAACCATTTACAGATGCATCACAGAAATGGTGGATTTGGCGTTCAATCACTCTTCCAAAATCTGGTGGGTTCAAACATCTTGGCAATAAAAGCTGCTTAAGTTCAGGCAGCTGACCACACCATTTTTTCCACTTTTCGGACAGGAATTCTGGGATTGTGTCATCCCAGCCCAACTTCAACTGAATAACTTCTTGCTGGATTCTTTTTGCAACTAAAACAACAGGTGCTGCAAAACCAAGAGGATCATATAGGGAATTAATGACCGACAATAGTCTTCTTCTGGTAAGTCTTTGTTCGTCAATATAGCTTCTTGTTCGAAACCCAAACTTGTCCTCAAATACATTCCAATACACGCCCAGCACTCTTTCCTTGACACTTTCTTTCGGGCTGATATCTTTCATTGATTTTGCTATTTCAGTTTCAGGGATCCGGTCCAAAACTGCTTGGCTGTTTGAAATCCACTTTGTGAGACGAAAACCTCCCCTTTGAAGCAATTTACAAAGTTGGAAAACAGTCTTAATTGCTTCCTCTTCAGTAGGTGCAGATGCTAAACAATCATCTACATAAAAATTGTGCTTCACTATTTCAGACACATGTTTGTCAAACTCATGTCCAAATTCCTCAGTGGTGTGCTTCAAACAGAATGTAGCCATACATGGGGATGAGGTGGCTCCAAATATGTGGACTAACATTCGGTGAACTGTTGGCTTCTTTGTGAGATCACCTTCAGGCCACCATAAAAACCTCAGTAAATTTGAATCAATCTTCTTTACTCTAACTTGGTGGAACATAGCTTCCACATCACCAACAATTGCAATTTGATTCTTTCGGAAGCGGGTTAGCACACTGACCAGACTGTTAACAAGGTCAGGACCCTGCATGAGACTATCGTTTAAGGACACACCTTTTTGTGTTGCAGCGCAATCAAAGACGACTCTGACTTTGTCTGGTTTATGTGGGTGATAAACTGGATGGTGAGGAAGGTACCACGTGGGGTCACTTGTTTGTAGTTCTTCAGTTGGCACCTGTTCAGCATATCCCTTGTCTATGTACTCTTGAATTCTTTCCACATATCCTTTGCAAAGGAAGTCATCCTTTTGCAAGCGCTTTTGCAAATACAGCAATCTTTTTTGCGCTGAAACTACATTGTCTCCAGGTAATTTTACGCTATTCCTCTTGGGTAAAGGTAGGACAAAATGTCCATCCACATGTTTAAGTTCTTCCTTCATAAACTTTAAAACCTTTCTGTCTTCCTTAGATGTGGGGAATTGCAAATCTCCAGGTTCTTCACAAAAATCTTGGTACCATGACCTTTGTATTCTTTGATCCAGTTCCAATGTTCTGATTCGATTGGCTTGCACATACCCTTTATCTGGTGATGGACCAATCAACGACCACCCCAGTGGAGTTCTTGCAGCAAATGGCTCCTTTTTCCCTCCAGTTCGAATCTCCAGGGTGCGATGAGCATACGGTGTATCGGTACCAATTAACAGCATAATTTCCTCACTGTCAACCTTTGGCATCTCAAGACCTTTTAGATGAGGCAAGCTTTGTAGATCCTCGTCAGTTGGGTAGGAGTATGGACTTACTGGAATATGATCCACGGACATGGCTTCTTCAATGTTGATGACTTCATTACCATCCATGGATACCACTTGTAAATCAACACCAATTCCTTCTAGCATCTTTGGCCTCCGCCCAAGTGTATCCATTTGAATGCGTTTGAACTTTCCCTTTAAACCAAGTTTTTCGATTAGCTTTGTATGACAAAACGTAGCATCGGACCCAATGTCAAGAAAGGCATAGGACTCGAATTCTCTGCCATTGGCAACAAACTTTACAGGTAGGACACTCATATATGCACTCCTTCCATTCTTTGATGTGTTGCAACAAACCTTCCCTGTACAAGGCACATCACTTACAGATGAACTTACATTTCTTGCATCAGGATTTCTTATAGCTGATGCACTTCTTGTGGGCAAATGCAATAATGCATGGTGCTTTCTTCCACAACCTTCTACAGAACAAGTAACAGCTTCTTTGCACTGCTTTGCAATGTGACCAGGATTTAGGCAATTGAAACATAAATACTTCTCACGAAACCAGTTGGCTCTTTCTGAAACAGATTTTTTCTTCAAACTAGGGCAGTCAACGAAGGAGTGACTTTGGCTGCAGAACAAGCACTTCGAAACTGATTTTGTAAACCTGGTCTGTGTGGGCGCTCTATTCGCCTTGGTTACAACTGTGTGAACAGAACTCTTCTTGGGTGGCTTGTCCTGGGGCTTCCTTTCTTCTCTTTTGCGAGGTACCAGCAGTTTTGCAAAAACAGTGTTGGCAACCTCTGCTTCTTCTTCAACAAACTCCACTAAATGCTGGAAATTTGCTTCTTCACCCTTTTCTCGGAGAATAGTAGCCGCACGACGTTTCCACAAATTCTGTGAGTTGTATGGTAACTTCAATACCAACTCAACCAACCTGTCAGTGGTGTTCAGATCACTAAAATTTCCCAAGCCTTTCAAAATCAAAAGACATTTGCGCAGTGAAGTAGCAAACTGCTGCAAACCATCAGAATCATCTGGTTTGAGATTTGGACCACTTGTAAGTTGGCGAACAAAGGCTCTTGACACTATGTATGGTTTTCCGAAATTGTCATATAGAATGCTTTGAGCTTGAGCATATCCCAATTCAGGTGGCATAACTGTACAATGCTCAATTAATGAGTAAGCTTTTCCTTTGCAATAATTCATTAGATAGTTCATCTTTACTCGATCAGAAGGTGCCTTCTTTTCAATAGTGGCTTCGAAACTTCTGATAAATGGCCAATAATCCATTGGTTCTCCATGAAATTTCAGTGAATCTGTTTTTGGTGTAGACATTGCATCACCAACTGCAGCCATTATTCCACGCACAACAGCACTTTCAGGTTGTACAGTTTCTGCTTTAGATGGGTTTGCTGGGTCAGCTTTGTCCAGCGGAGAGGTGTACTTGGACTTGCAGGGCTTCAACAATAGAACTTCATTTTCTTCAGCAAGACCATTATGAAAAAGTTTTGGAATATCGGTTTCATTTGATCTCATTTTCCCATCATCTAGAGACACATTAGAAGCTGCCTCCCAAATTTTAACTTCTGCTTCAGCTTCTTCAATTTCACACTGTGCTGCTAGTGTTTGCCTTTGAGCTTCAAGTTTTTGTTTTTCATGTTCAAGTTGTTGTTTTTCATGTTCAATTTGTTGTGTTTTCTCAACATGCCGTGATCTCACTTGAGCCTTTTCAAGACGAACCTTTGCTTCCAACCGCTTTACACTGGATGATGTACTTCCCTGTGTCTTTGTAGAGCTTCTTGAAAAATGGGTAGACTTGGAAGAGCTCGTCCTCGCACTTCGGGCCTGTTGCACAGCCGGAAAAGTACGAACAGCAACTGGAGATGTAACGAATGACGAAGAACTAACATCAATGTTCTCTCCAACCTGAATTTTGAAATTCGTTTGAAACTGACCAATTCTTGCTTCCATTTCCTTCTTACATTGAATGACTTCCTGTAACTGTAGTTGAAAGTCATCATGCCTTTCACCTGATGGTACCCACTCTAAAAGCTTAGAGTATGTGTTTATCAAGCGAGTTGAAACTTCTTCAATACGTTTTGAAACAGAATTAACCAATGAAATATCTTTGTACATGATTGCATTTTCAGCAGTCTTATACCAGTCATTCAGTAATTCTTTGTCATGCTTCAGTTGGATCATTGATGGTGCAGCATGTTTTTTCAGCACTACTTGGTGCCTAGATATTGGTGATGAAAAGGATTGACCTCCTTCACTTCCAGGCATAGCTTCACTTTAAATCATAAACGTTTGTTTTGCAAACGTTTCGAAAACTTCGAATGTAACGCCTACTTCAGTGCTCCTGGTGGGCACAGACGTCCACTCTGGTGCTTCTACGTAGATTCAAAAACGCGCCTGCCAGGTCCCAACTACAGGCTTCTTCCCACTAATATCCAACAAAATTCCAACAGTTTATTGTATTAACAAAGCCCTTGTTGGCTTCAATTAGCGAGATGTACTTCACGGGATTAGGCGGACGGTTTTCTAAATGAAATATTGGGCCATAAGTACAATAGAAAAATGCCGGTTTCAAAGATAAAACATTCTTACCGAAACGTTTTGACCAGGACTTTAAACAGTTATTTTTCAACGAGCATTCAAGTCGAACTGCAAGTAACAAACAAAGTACACTTTAAACCAGGTTTGACAATTCAAGACAATGGTTATTGACATAAACACACATGCAAATAAAACAACACTTACCGAAAACAACTGGGTCACTAATTACTGTGAGACTTGATGTTCACAGCAATAAAAACAGGTTACTTAACTTGTTAAGAATAATTAACTTAAATTTCCTGCAAAACAAATGACACAAGATTCGTAGACCCACGAAACTAACTACAGTTGTCAGCAAACTTGCCGAACACGAGGGGAGAATTTCTCCACGTGGAGGCGCTATTTATACAGAAATTTACCATTTGGGGAGACAGTAGATTTACGATGTAACAGGGGTCTATGTCGCGAATTTGGGGTACGAAGCGGTAGAAATACCAAGCGGGTCAAGGATCGCCTGTGTATGCCTTTGGCAATGTCGAATGTCCAATATCTGGCGCATGTGTTGTGGTCGATGGATCGTCGGCGAAATGTAAACACCCGGATTGTTTTGGCGGCTGCGCAGAAATTTGTTCAGTGTCACCACACGAAACAGCGGATAACCGTGACCCGTTTAAGTGCATTATAGAGCAAGCTCAGATCGGAAACCACCTAACTGAAGAACAAAGAGAAGAGCTGTTTGCCGTTCTTCGCGCCAACCAGGACGCCTTCTCAACATCTGACGTTGACCTTGGACGCACGGTCGTGGTGCGTCACGTGATCGACACAGGAAATAACGCTCCAGTGCGACAGCCACCCCGCCGCAAGCCCCACCACAACAAAGCGAAAGTGGAAGAGATTTTGGCAGAAATGGACAAACAAGGACTGATTCGGCCGTCTAAATCGCCGTGGAGCAGGTCGCTATGGATGCCTCTTCGCAAGAGAAAACTGCGTTTACCAGTCACGTCGGCCTGTTTGAATTTAGAGTACTGCCTATGGGTCTATGCAATTCGGCAGCGACCTTTCAACGCTTAATGCGCATGGTATTAAGGGGGATCGAGTGGCGGGGTGCCTTAGCGTATCTGGATGACATTATTGTTTACTCCAATACTTTCGAGCAACACTTAAATCGACTAGCAGACGTCCTAGAGAGAATTCAAACCGCGGGGCTGACGTTAAAGCCGTCTAAGTGTTCGCTTTTCAAAGAGGAAGTGGCTTTTTTAGGTCACGTATTGTCGAAGGACGGAATACGATGCGACCCCAACAAAGTACAGTCGATTTTGGAATTGATTGTGATAATTACCTTTGTCACCAATATTTTGGTGTGGTTTAAAATTAATAATGAAACGTTTTCGCACAAGTAACGAACACAGTGTAATATTAATATGAAATACGAAGCTGAACGTTAATATTGACATCGTTTATACAAGACCTGTCTCCCACTATCAATCAAAGATATAAAATGCTATAGCCTGTTGGTCCGCCCTGTCATGCGTATGTATGCTTTTTGTAAGAATTTCTCGCTCCCCACTCAATTCAATGAGTTGTTAAATATGACGTCACACCACCTTTGTTGTTTGTGCCCAGCTGACAACATGGCTAGAAGTGTGTTTTGAATGTGTGCTAATACTAATTTCTGACTCTATTTTGATCCAGGCTCTAATTGGTAGGCTGAAAAACAGTATTTAAACTGTTTTCCAACACGAATTAAATAAATGCTTTCATTGATGAAGATTTCGACTTGGAAACGAGCAAAGACTGCAATAATCAGTTACAGCCCTGTGGCGCGGCCAACAAGTTCAGCCAGCCTCGATTAGTGGCCCGTTACATGGTTTAAACACTGAGACATATTTTGCCTGTCGCTTCGACTGCAAAGTGATTGATTGTTACGAAGCTGCTGTGAAAAAAGAAAGGGAAAGATCCTGCAACTTTAGATTTACGTTCTGTTCACTCTTCAGTTGGGTCTACATTGAGTTCCCTGCGAAGTGAAATACATCGCAGTAGAGTTAAGGTAAAAATTGCTCGTCTTCTCACCAGCAAGAGGTTGAGAACCTACAAAGGGCAGTTGATGAAGCTGAACGTGAAGCGGAAGAAAAGCGACTGGCTGCTGAAGAGGAGGCCGAAAATAGGCGACGCGCTGTCGTCGAAAAAGCACGTCAGTCATTGGATGAGAAGAAAAGTCAACTGGATTTGGCGGAAGTCGAAATGGAAGCTTGGGAAAAAGAGTCCCTGTGTGGCTCCCATACCAGGTTAGAACAACAAGCTAGTTATGTTAGAGTACCGTACGTTCCTTCGGAACCTATCCGTGAACTACTTCCTGAGCCCCCTTTTGGTAAAACGTCGAAGTTTAATATGCCTTCAGTTTCGTGTGAAAAAGACCCTGTCTATAATCCCCCATGTCGTCACCCTTTACCTAATACCCGAGAACCGTACCGTAACACAAGCGCAAACGTGAAGTCTAGACTCGTTGGTTATGAAAACCCAAAGGTGGAGGAGCGTTACTTACCTAGACCTGTCATTAAAAAGTTTGACAGTGTTCCAATTGAATTATTGGTCGTTTGTTCGTCAATTCGACATGCATATTGCAAAAAGAGCTCCAAATGACGGGACCAAAAGAAGGGTACAACCAGGCATGGCAGACATTGCCACAGGAGTTTGGTCAGCCCCATGTGAAAGCACATCGGGGTGAGCAACATTAAAAGGGCACCCCTGACGTTAAGGATCGTGACCCAGATGGTCTAATGAGACTGTCTGTTGTAATGGACAAGTGCTGCTCATCTCTGCACGAACGAAATCAAGTTTGCTTCTAGCATTGATTCAATGGACGTAATGCTAAACATTGTCAAAAAGCTCCCTTTGAACATGCAGGATAGCTGGATTATAAAGGCCTTAGAAATTGAGAAACAAACAGGCCGCCGAGCAGATTTTGTTGCGCTGTCCGAGTTCATAAGTGAAAAGAGTCAACATGCGAACTCGATCTTCGGAAAAGCCTTGCACTCAGCCGAAGGTGGGACCAAGTCTAAGCCATCGCCGGACGAAGTGCACACAACGCAACAGTCACCCCATCTACAATAAGCTGTGTGCTATGCTCGCTGGGTCAGGAACTTGAGTTTTGTCCTAAGTTTAAAGGAAAGTCGTATGCTGAACGACGTGCATTTGTACGCACCAAGGAACTGTGTTTCAGGTGTCTAAGACGGGGGCACATGGCTGAGAACTGCGAGTCTACAATCACGTGTGGTGTACTCGGTTGTGGAGGGACGTTTCATCACACTATGCTGCACAATCCCAATTCGCGAACGAGACAAAATGATTACTTCGAGGAGAGTTCGTCGAGCGCAGTGATACCTCCACAAGAGTACAGCGCGAGTGTGAGTGCCTCTAGCGTATACTTGAATGTGGTACCGGTTACAGTGCGTGCTGGAAACAGGGCCGTTAATACCTACGCGTTTTTGGATCAGTGATCTACCACGACGTTTTGCGAACGAAAGCTAATTAATATGTTTGACATTCCAGTGAAGCGAAAGCGAATTTCGTTAAACACGCTAACGACGTCGAGTCACTTGGACAAAGTCACCGTGGCGATCTCCGTGGAACCGGTCGACGGTGGAGACCAGATTAAAATTCCGGACGCCGTCGTCATAGATAAGATTCCTGTCATGCCCAATCCAATACTGGATGAAGGAATTTTAAACACTTACAGACATTTACGGGGTCTTCCGCTGCACAAAGTCCCAGAGGCCACCGTTACGCTGTTAATTGGAGCCAATATACCCGCGGCTTACCGCGTGCAGTCGATACGTCATGGTGGAGGTTCGTGTCCTGATGCAGTGAACACACCCCTAGGTTGGCGCGTCGTCTTGCAAAGGTCCTGTGCTGAACATGTCTTCAGACAACGGAATAAACCTGGTGGGTGCAGAGCGAATTATTCGCGAGGGGATTCGTGCATGGAATCAGCATCAAATTGAAGATTACCTCAAGCAAAAGGAGATACAATGGAGTTTCAACCCACCAAGCGCCAGTCACATGGGAGGGGCATGGGAACGAATGATTCGTTCTGTCAGAAGAGTCCTCAATGCCTTAACCGGCGAGCGAATCCTAACTGATGATAAATTGCAAACATTCCTAATGGAAGTTGAGTGCATTCTTAACTCTCGCCCACTGACGCCAGTTACGCTGGATGGCGATAGTGAGACACCTCTGACTCCAATTCACTTGCTGCGAGTGAATCCAGCTGCAGGCCTGCCGCCGACTATGACGAGCAGTCACGATTGCTTCGCCCGCCGTGGATGGCGTCACGTTCAGTACCTTTCCGACCAGTTCTGGAAGCGTTGGTCAAGGGAATATCTGCGCACCATTATTACAAGACAGAAGTGGCACATTCAGAAGAGAAACGTACGGCAAAATGATATCGTCCTTTTGGTGGACAATCAATCCCCGAGATCATTGTGGTCGATTGGGAGAGTGATCTCCGTCTACCCGAATGAGTACGGTGTCGTTCGAAACGTCGTCGTCCAAACGAGGGGAAATGCCGTGCGAAGGCCGATACACAAATTGTGCGTCGTTGTGCCTGCCGATAAAGATTGTGCAAACCGCGTCCATGCGCACAATGACCCAGCTGCGGTGGGCACTTCCCACAGATTTCACGGACTGTGACGCTAGAGGCGGAATTGTAAATAGTTGTGTTATGTCGCATTATTAACGCTACTCGAAAATGTGTTGTGAAATTGAAAGTAAAGAAAAACTTGTCAATTTGGGGGGAGTATAAGAATTTCTCGTTTACTTGCTCCCCACTTAATTCAGTAAGTTGTTAAATGCGACGTCACACTACCTTTGTTGTTTGTGCCCAGCTGACAACGTGGCAGAAGTGCGTTTTAAATGCGTGCTAATACTAATTTCTGATTCTATTTTGATTCAGGCTCTAATTGGTAGGCTGAAAAACAGTGTTTAAACCGTTTTCCAACACGAATGAAAAAAAATGCTTTCATTGATGAAGATTTCGACTTGGAAACGAGTAAAGACTGCAATAATCAGTTACATAAATCAGTTGTGGCGCGGCCAACAGGTTCAGCCACCCTCGATTAGTGGCCCGTTACACTTTTAATGGGCGATATTGGCTTCTGCATTCATTAAATCCATTTTCATGTTGACTGCTGCCATTCGTTTGAGCCATCTTAATAAAAGATTGATTAGTGTCAGACAGAGATTTGGAAGAACATGCTAAAAACACAACAATTATCTATTTCCATGGAAAATACACTTTTATTAAAACACAGGTATGAAAATGATAAATATTTTATGACCAATTCACGTGGCACAATTTACTATTGATGTTACGACGCACACTCGGGCAGCGCTTGCTAAACTGCCAGTGCCACGTACAGTTTATTACAGAGTCGAAATACGCGCATTACGAAATATAACGCGGTTTTCTGTAACACAAATCCAACATGACTTACCAACAAAACAGCGCCACACAGCCAAACAACAAAACTCACCGAACTGTGGCGTAAAGCAAGCCTTATTAACTTCTTCTCACAAATTCAATCAACATTAACTATGTTTAACCGCCTTAATCAAAAAGAATCTACAAAAGCAGCAGATTAACACACATGCAGCACAGCCAAACGACAACCAACACAACGAACGAAAAAAAGCCCGCCATCTGACCAAGACAATGGCACTCATTATTACGTAACTAAGCTCACAGCACCGGTAAACAAATTAATGGCGGCGAGAATCTACAATTGATGTAACAGGAACGACCACATGTTGGTAAGAGAGGTTATTGAAGTTTGCATCTGTGTGCACAACTGGGCATGCAGTAAAACACAAAATTTCATTGATCACCATATAAACCCATTTAGACTTTTCAGATCCATTGTGAAACTATTCAATAAACGCACCTTGCAACCCTAGCTTAAAGTTATTGTTACATCATGTTTTTCTTGAAACAAACTTTCCCACACTAATGAAATGCCTAACGTTTAGTATAAATGACAACTGCAGACTGTTTTACGAATTTTTTTTTAGCAAGGCTGTACTGAATTGTGCACGTGCTGCTATCAAATCAGAAATCAAATAGAAAACAAAACTCGCGACATTTGGGGTTTCCCCGGTTTCGAGAAACTAACACATGGTAATTCACCACTATCATTCTGGCAAAATAATTTTGCAAATTTGCAAGGTACAACAGGCATTTACTCAAAAATTGTTTTTTTTTATTAGAATCAATTTACAGGGATGAGCAAGCAGTTCAAACCTCTAAAAACATTTAAACAAAATTTTTCGCAGCTGTATCAATCAAAAAAATCGCGAATTAAAAAAATCGCCTGGTTTTGCGATTCAGCATAATAGCGGCATGCGAAAAACTTCCCTAATACAAAGAATTCTGCTCGGCGTTCTTGTAATAGGTGCCAATATTGACCAATATCAAGAGAACGGAAATTTAATGCTCTACAACATGCAATTCACAAATTTGAAATTAAGGTGCCGGATGACCTTCAAATTGCCCATTAAACACGACCCGCTTTTCGCGAATCAGCATAATGGCGTAATGTCGGCATGCGAAAAACTTCCCTAATTAAAATAATTCTGCTCGGCGTTGTTGTAATAGGTGCCAATATTGGCCAATATCAAGAGAACGGAAATTTAATGCTCTACAACATGCAATTAACAAATTTGAAATTAAGGTGCCGGATGACCTTCAAATCGCCCATTGAACACGACCCGCTTTTCGCGAATTAGCATAATGGCGTAATGTCGGCATGCGAAAAACTTCCCTAATTAAAACAATTCTGCTCGGCGTTCACGTAATTTGTGCCAATATTGACCAATATCAAGAGAACGAAAATTTAATGCTCTACAACATACAATTAACAAATTTGAAATTAAATTTAGAGGCAACACATGATTCTCATTATCTATCATACCCGAAAACTCTTGGCTATTGTTATCTTTCCGATAAGGGTTATTCCTCTGGTCACCCAAAGGTTCATTAATTACTATGTTCGCTTTTACAGGGAAGGGAGAAAGTTCAATTCAATTATTTCCAGATTCTTCTATTACCACCATAAGTCCGAAGCCCATTGAAGTCCAGTCTGTTAAAAGGGTTCATATAGTGATTCGGGCATACGAAAAAGGCAGAGAACTTTTCCATATTCACTTTGCAATCATTCATTTTACCAAAGTCCTACAAAATTTAAAAATATTTTGAGAAATCAGTATCCAAACCTTTTGTAAAAACAATGGTATCGTCTGCAAACAGGGATGATTTTTATTCATGCAGACCACGAACAAAGTTAAGGAGAGTGCTGGGTCACCTTATCTGACGCCACGCTCTATGACAAACGATTCTAAGAAATTTGGTGTAGAAAATTTACATATATGTGGAAGCATGGCAATGGTCCCTACTGTCTATCATGTCGAACAGCAACCGGATATTTGACCCTATATATCGGTGCGGTTGGAAGCCGTGTCGCTCCTTCGATACACCACCACGTATTCTTGCGTTGACGAATTTTGAGGAGATCTTGTAGTCCACGTTTAGCAAAGGTATGTTAGGGGATATAGAAAATCTTTCCCACTTTTAGGAAACAGGGTGATCAGTCCTTCAGATTGTTACGCACATAATTTACCAGATTAAATTTCCTTTCTGATGATATTGGTCAAAATGGCACCAATTACCACAACGCCGAGCAGAATTGTTTTAATTAGGGAAGTTTTTCGCATGCCGACATTACGCCATTATGCTATTTCGCGAAAAGCGGGTCGTGTTTAATGGGCGATTTGAAGGTCATCCGGCACCTTAATTTCAAATTTGTTATTTGCATGCTGTAGAGCATTAAATTTCCGTTCTCTTGATATTGGTCAATATTGGCACCTATTACAAGAACGCCGAGCAGAATTCTTTGCATTAGGGAAGTTTTTCGCATGCCGCCAATATGCTGAATCGCAAAACCAGGCGATTTTTTTTAGTGATACAGCTGCGAAAAATTTTGTTTAAATGCTTTTTGAGGTTTGAACTGCTTTCTCATCCCTGTAATTTGATTCTAATCCAAAAGAAATTAATTTTTGAGTAAATGTCTGTTGTACCTTGTAAAATATGGCAAATTTGCAAAAATATTCTGCCAGTTTTCTGCCGGAATGATGGTGGTAGTAATTCCATTCACGTACGATGCACGCGCGGGTAGTGAACATTACAGGCATAGTGAAGTCACTTTGGTCCATTTTTACTCGGTAGGCCTACCTACAGGTTGAAGTTTTATTTATACATTAGTACGAAATTGCAATAACGACATAAAGAGTATAATTGTGCAACTGAAAACCACGTTTCTTTACCTCTAGCAAAACTGTTAACTTTGTTTCAGGGTTTAAACTTTTACATAACCTATGCTTCGCTGCTTGTAACTATGAAACGGGCTATATCTTCATCCGGAGATTATCAAAACCTACATAACAAAAAGGAGAAAGGCAAGAATCATTTTGTTCAATGTTTTTTCTGGGTTTATGCAGTGTTAAATATTTTAATTAGGAAATCAAATTCGACAATCAGGAAAACGTATGTGTTTTTACATTTTTTGCAAGTAAAGCAGGTTTTCCTCGCTAAATATAAAAAGTTGATGGTGATTGTAACAAATTTATTTTACCAATGTAAATTAGTACAACAGGTCATAATGATGTCACTGGCACTGAGATGACCACTGCGTCATGTGCAATTTACAGTACATTGTTTTCCATGACATTTGCAGTTCATAGATTTTGAATTATGCAAAGGTTAGGTGAAAAGTATTATGGTGTTTTCAATCTCAAACAAATGTTTGAAATGTTGCCTGCCACGGTCCACACTAAGGACATAGTAGACTTTGTCTAATCACTCATTGCAAAAATCGACTTCCTCTATAATTATTTTGTCAAAAGATAACAAAACAATCATTGATCAGGCAACATACTTGTGCGCTGATGCAACTGAACAACTATTGGTGACTTCACATTTATTATACGATTATATTTGCACTGTAAAAAACAAGATATCATGCAAAACAAGAGTTTTGCACATCCACAGGGTAGCGGCGAAGAAAAAACAAGACGCTTTAACTTGTATATTATAGCATGCAAACGACCTTCAGTGTTTTTTTCTTCGCCGCACCCCCGTTGATGTGCAAAACTCTACGCTTATGAATATACATGTGACATTGTTTAATGAGGTTAATTCCAAGCACAACAAATAAATCACAACACTGTTCATGTCTCAAAAGTATACTAGTGGCTGCCTTTATTTCTCTAAATCACATTACTACCTTTTATTTTGTTGATTGACAGGTACCCATGCATCAGATGGGGTGGATCTTCAGTATAGTCCAGGTAAATACCAACAGAAATCTGAAAAAAAAGTATTGGGGATACCGTATTTGTATGCAGGGCCGTGCTTATATAAAGTGTGTTAAAACTTACTTTTTAGATCTGGAAGGAAAATATCAGGATATTTTAATGATTTCTTGGTCACAATTACATTCTCTCCGATTCATGGCCCGCACTGAAAGTATTGATTCAGTTGATTGGAATGCGAACAAGCATTTTTCTGTTATTAATGTGACAAGTCAAAAACTTGACACTGTTAAAAATGTGATGGAAGATTTTGGTCTACCACAAGTTCTGGCAACAAACCTAATTCACATGAATAAAACAACAAAGGAGTTATCCCCCTTGCAGTCTGAGTTATTTAGCCTGATGGCAAGCTACAGTGATATCCATTTTCCTAATGTGAACATTACTAAAGTAAGTAGTGTGTTGTTAGATTTGTTTTCTTTGCAAAAAATAAATGAAATAATAAATGCATATCGGAGAAGAGGAAAGACCAATCATATTCCCATTTTCGCTAAAAATGTCATATTGGATTTATATATACAAGCAAAATGTGCCACAGAAATTGAGGGATTATTGTCTAAAAATATAAAATATAACCATTTCAGAATATGTTTGAAATTCAAAATGTGTATTGCTTGCATTTGCTTCGCCATGTATTGAAGTCCTCTTCAGTAGTATTGAAAAATAATGCTCGGTTTTCAAAAATGACTTCTGAAAAGAAAGAACTGGTTGTAAAACGGGACCAAGGATTCGTACGACCCAAGGTAGTGATTTGTATTGCTAGTTTTTGTAAATTAATTACAATTACAATTAAATTACAAAAAAATACTGGAAGTTTATTTGCAAAAAAAGTTTGTTTGTTGCTATAAATTGGTAGAAACCGTAACTATTCCATTTATGCCTTAAGTTTTGTCTATTGGAAAAACTTCACTAAGTGTTACTTTTTTTGAATTTATTACTTTTTGGGCCCGAGAACCTTATGTATGAACTTGTTTCTGTTGGACCCCATCCCTTACTTGCATAAAACATCAGGATTATATTAGACTCTGGTAAGATGGACCCCTTAATGAGAAAAACAACATGGTTTGGTAAATATTAACTTATTTTTAAGCTTGGTAAAAGGTCCATCTTACCTTAAAAGACTATGGTCCCCTTCTGATTTACATTCTGCAAACAAGGATGTACATATACAATTGGTGAATAATGACAGCTTTACATTTATTTTCATGTTTGGTATCAATTTGAAACAAAAACAAATTTCCTGGAATACTGAAAAAATCAAATTAAAAGTAACTTTTTTAACACTAACATATAGTAGTAACTATATTGACAGAAGGGGCCTGCATGCGCTTAGTTTTGAAGTGCAAATAGAACATTTACCATAGGAATAGCATAAATTAGGTTAAAATTGGTGGAAAGCCTCACTAATCTGTGAACTACTCTTTACACAAATGTGTTCTTTCAAACCAGGGGCCATCTTACCTCAACAGCATGGCATAAAATTAACTGGCAAGAACTAAAAAAATATAATCATCTGTCACATTTCTTGTGTTTTCACAATCTTTGACATTATGTGCTTGAAATATATTGGCTTTAGAGTTTGTTTGCAGTCACCTAAAATGTTCAATAATTTTAAAGGCTCTTTTTCGCAAAATTATATCAACACCGTTTTCTGTTGTTGATTTTCTGTTTGTTAACATTGCAACAGCATAGCATATTGACACCTACAATTCGAAAAACTAATGTTTTTGAGTGAGGTCGGCACAGTGAAACAGTATAAACAATATTGTGAAATTTAGTGTTTATAAAGTTGCACTATTTATTTAGTAAATTAACAAAATGTTTTGAGGGACCATCTTACCTGAGGGGCATTCTTACATCAGTTTACCCCTATATCATGAATGAAACAGTTTAAAAAGTGGCTTCTTTTGAAAAATATGATAAAAAATAAAATGCAAGACATTTTTTAAATAAATCTGAAAAAGATTTGTAATGTGAGTGTACACATTGCACAATGAAAATAGAAAGATTTGTGAATGTGCAGAATTGTTCGACCAATGAAAACATTATTTGAATCAGCTTCCATTCAAACTTTACTGCACAACTGTTTTTGTAGGTCTTACTTCTGCTTCCTTTCCGAAACATTGCTTTGGAAGTGATTTCAGTGATCTTAAAACTTTTGCAAAAAGGATCCAAATTTGAAGTTAGCAACAAAAAAAGATTTGAAGAAGAGTTCAACGAACAACTTCCAGAGGACAAGTTTGTGAAAGATTATTGATTCTTGATTTAACGTTACATAGTATTGATTTAACGTTACATAGTAACTTTTTAACTTTATTGTTGTCAGATCAGACCAGGAAGAAGTTTTGAGGAAATTGAAAACCAAACCGGAGGATTACCAAGCGTTGTTTCAAGGTAATACAGATGAACACTTTCAAATTGGAATTTCTGTACACGGAAGTTCAGTCTGGCTCTACTCACCATTTTATTCTTCCGACATAATAGTGGCTTCTCCACTAGCATTGCGAAAGACAATCGGAGAAAAGGGTTCGTTTTATTCTTGTGCAAGAAATACTTTTTTTTTAAATCTTCTTTGGTTTTGATATGTTGTAGTATACAAAAAAAATCGTCATCTTGTTTATTTTTGTCAGGGGAAGCTCACTATGAACATGACTTTCTTTCTTCTATTGAAATTCTCATCATTGACCTTGCTGATGTTTATCTTATGCAGAACTGGGACCACATTCTTCACATAAAAAAGGTGAGATATTTATAGAGATATAAGAGCAGATTTTGTTCTTTTTTAAAATGATTGTTATGGCCGTAAATATGTAGTTCAGTGAACAAGCATGTTCTATTTAGTATAAAACTATTTTTTACTGTTTTTTCTCTGTGTAAGTTTTAACAAACTAAAACACAATTTAGGCTTAATTTGGTTTTTAAATTATCTATTTGTTCGGACAGTAGAATAGTTTACAAAACTCTACGTATGTCTTGCAGCATATGCACTTAACTCCGAAGGATTCTCATGATGTCGATTTTTCTCGTGTCTACAATTGGGCACTGGATGGTAATTCAAAGTACTATTGCCAAACACTCGTTTTCTCAAGTAAGGATTTTACCGTTAAATGATACACTTTTATAAGATTTGCTTGGTTGAGGTTTACATGTTGTATGTCGCAATGGTTGAGTTTTATACTAATGTCACTGTGTACAGTGTATTTGTAGAGTCTAAATACCTGTATAGCATAATGCATAAAAATACCTGAGAAACACACACAAGTAGTTATGTCTGCCACTGGGATGTGGAGTTTAGCATACTTGTTTTTTTTTAGAAAACACTTTAATTGAAGTACATCAGCTTTTCACTGTTATTCTTTTTGTTGATTTAGAAGTGATGTCACCACAGATCTACAGTGTGCTCACCAAACATTGCTTTAATTACAAAGGTTTAATAATGGCAAAACAAATTGATGAAAAAGGCAGCATATGTGAAATTCCCGTACAAGTGCCACAGGTAAATGATGAATGCAAAAAAAATGTTTTTGAATACTTTAGGATTGCTATGTCTGTTGCAGCATTTACACTCTCAGTGAAATATTTTAAACATAATAGAGCATTTATGCTTTAAAATCAAACACACAATACTTATTTTTTGTAGATATTTCATAAGATACCAGATGTGGGAAATTTGACCGAATTGTCTGAAAAACGATTCAAGTTTTTTGTTGAACATATTTTGAAAGGTCTCAAGACCAACAAAACATCACACAACATGATATTTATTCCACAGGTAAAAACAAATTGTGGTTTTAATGTAAATCAAAATGTTTTAAAAGTACTGAATGATACACTGTTGACAAAGTCATGTCCTGGAGTTCTTTTATCAAATTCGATAAAGGGGACACAGGAACACACATTAGCAAGGTGTTTGCGATTCCTCTATACGGGATTTGTCAATTTATTCACACACAAAAAAAACATCCGCAGTGTCACATCACATGTTTATTGTGTAGCCCAGTGGCGGATCTAGAAAAAAATATGAGAGGGCGTTCGGTTTCGGTACCTAATCAATGAAGGCGTTAGATGCGGTTACAATTTTTTCGGAGATTTACCGGCATGCAAATTCCGCTTTGAAAAGCAGGTAGCGCATTATACAGTGGTTCACGCGAAATATCGAACAACTTTCGTCCGCAAAAGCACAAAACTTTTTAGTTGTTTATGTATAGGTGCGCTAATCCAAGTTGAACGAAAAAACACAAAAACAAGCCTTATATTACGAAACAATACGATTGTATCCGTATCCTTGACTAAAGTATTACAGAGTGCAGCTTCTGTAAAGAAATTGTAGCAGAAATGAAAAACTCAAATGGTATTGTTGACGGGTTATTGACCAACGGCACGACAAATATTTTACCATCGATAATTTTAGGTAAAATTCTAACATTTTACAGCTAGACCAAATAGTGCCCTGGTAACAATGCATTAAAAAAGTAAATCGTGCGTAGAAAATAGTGGAGCATTTTATTGTGTCATTTTGTTTTTATATTCTGAAACTATTGATTTTTTTAATCATATTTGTACCTTTAGTACTATGACTTCGTGCGGATACGAAATTACATGCGTCGGGAAATGAAAACTGGAAGTGGACCGAAGTTCGTATTCATCTGCGAATACAGTGATCAAAAAACAGTAGGAAAAGCCAGGAGAAGTTTTTTCACCGGGCGCACGCCCATCCTGCTGTACACGGAGCGCTACCATTTTTACCACAGGTACAACTTACAATGTTTGGTAGCCATTTGATAAAATATGTTGGTATGAGCTAAATTACTTTGAAAAGTGTTGTTGCATCAGTAAAAACATCTCAAGCACAGTGAAAATGCGTGTATGTTGACCCGCTATAACCCAAAATAGGAAAATAGGCATCCGCATGCTTCATCGTGCTGTTTAATTCCGGTTTTAGGCCATTTATTCGTGGAATTCGGAACATCAGCTTTTTTGAACTTCCGACTTATCCACTCTTCTACAGTGAGTTATGTAACATGATGCAGCATGGGAAAAGTGAATCAACTATTTCAAGTGCTTCCATAACAACAATGTATAGTTCATATGAATGCGACAAACTCTCGTCTGTTTTGGGCGAAACGCGCGCCCGAGAATTATTAACATCTAAAAAAGGAATTCATATGTTTGTCACTGGAAAGCAGTCTTGACGCTGGTTTTCTTAATTTGGAATCAATGCTTTAAATACCATAAATTTCTCCATTCACCTTTTGTTGTTTGAACATGACACATTGTTTCTTGAAACAACTGAAAAGACTTCCGAGCGTGATTAATTTTTATGATGACATCCCATTTACTGGATAAGCAACCGTTTAGATCTGTGAAGTTTTTGTCCAAATTTATTGTTTTTTTTATCTGGTGCCTACACGTGAACTGTGAAAGAACTGTTTCGACCCCAGCATGCTCTTGGCTGCCACTAACTAACATAGGTACCAGATTACAGTTAAGCTTTATAAGATTTCAGAGGTTTTACACAGTGTTTGTTATCTGCGGTGGAAGGTTTTCATCGGCGAATACAAATAAATAGGGAGGTGAACGTACGAGAACACGAAACAAAAATTTGTTATTTAAAACTTAAAACTATCACATGTTACAAAGACGGAAATAAATTTTCCAGTAATCTTTACTAAACCTTTCGGTGTACTGTCCTGTACAGCTGCAACATAGACTTATATCAGTGCCCTATTATATGTCACAAGTTCCAGCAATTTTTTTCGGCAAACAAAAAGCAATTGATATGTGTATTATTGCAGAGGATGACCTTCAAAACTGGAAACTGTTGTGGATTTAACACTGATCAAATAAAAGTATGGCACATAACACAAACGCACATTCAACGCAACGCATTTTGATAATATATTCGTTGAAGTAACTTCCCAACTAACAGAATGATTGGTTGCTTTGACCCGTATGGTGGTCTTGAAACTGTAGTTGCTTGCAACAGTGGAAACGTTTACATTCTTGCGTTACGCAGGGTAGCAAGCATGATTGATGATTTGCTTTATTTCTGTACAAAAAAAAAAATAGGGTCATGGATCAAATAAAGCTAACTTTTTCCCAAAAGTAGCAACTGATGGATATAGGTTCATGAGAGTAAGATTTGAAAAATCAAGCTCCCGGTGAGGTTTGAACTCACGACCCTGGGCTAACCAGGCCCAACGCTCTACCAACTGAGCTCGTGGTTTCACGGGGTATATTGTGGCCAATTTACACTGGTGCGCAAGCGCACAACTTGCCAGGCAACCTTCATGATCGCAATACGTTAGCTGTGATCGCCAAGCAAGGACCTGCGCAGTGGGGCGATCCTGCCTGTCATGCCACTGCATGTAATATTACTGATGGAGACAGTTTACACAAATGCACCTGTTTTTTGTTAAAATACAAAACTGGTAAATTTAACACATTTCACAATTTCTGCGACTTGCCTTTGCCTTATTTGATCAGCACCATCGTCACCTAAAACTGACAAATCCCATTCCACTGTTTGAGTCATTCCTGTTTGCGAAGAAGAAGAACTGTCAACATTTGTATTTGTGGAAGTGCAATTTCGACAAATCTCCGGTTGCAACGTCAACGAGTGAATTCCACAATCGTGAAACAGCTTGTTGACTTGATGAGCTGTGTTGCTAAAATCACCTTCCAGGTGCATGACAATATGTACACTCGCAATAACACGCTCCTCTGACAACTGCCAGATGTGAAGGTCATGAATCGATACAACGCCTGAAATCTGAACAAACATTTAGTTAGAACACATGTCGTTATTTTTTGTGATAAAATAGCTGGGAAGGTAGTATTATTTTTTACCCAATCTTAATCATCCATAACATATTAAGTTATAATACATCATATCATTTAGTAGGTATAGCCTACACGGGGGTTGTCAGTTTATTGGTTTTATTGGAATTTCAAATAACCTTATAAACTACACAGCAAATAATCCACGTATTACAACAAGTATGAAAAAAAGATACATGAGAAAGATCATACGGGGTAAACCGTGAGAAATGAGAAAGTAACCTAAAGATTAACATATCATAAATCCGCCAAATTATGTTAATGTTAGGATTCTTTTTGATGCACAAGGATTTTACTGACCTTTTCGATCTGATCAACAATTTCATCAAGTTTCACATTACCAGGTGGGTTTTGCAACAAAATCATGGAAGATTGTTTCAACAGAGGTATAGTTGTTGAAACAATAATTAGTGAAATGATTATGCTCATCACAGGATCAAGGTAATACTTCCAGTCGTCCTTTGAACGCGAGTGAAAATGAATACAGTTGGCAAAATAACTAAACGATCATTAATTGTGCTGACGTTTGAACGTTATAGTGAATAAGCAAATGTTTTAACCGGTTTTTCATTGTTGTGCAACAAGTTGAACACAAATATCCAACCGTTAGAACACAAAATGATGCGAAATTGCCGTTATTATCAATATTTTTTCAAAACAGCAGCATGACGTAGGCTATTTTCCTAACCCTACATTAGCCTTCCCTGAAAATGCATAAAGTAACAAACACAGCAATAAACCAATGAAACTATGTAAAGTGGTTTCAGTATTAAAATTAAATAAAAAATAGTTTGACACAAAGATTAAAATTCGTACCTGAACGAAATAGATAACAAGAGCATTTGCAATAACGACTACCGATCCCAATGCGTCTCCAAGAACGTGAAGGAAAACAC
The DNA here is from genome assembly GCF_947561715.1 of Ascidia mentula. Classification (NCBI taxonomy): domain Eukaryota; kingdom Metazoa; phylum Chordata; class Ascidiacea; order Phlebobranchia; family Ascidiidae; genus Ascidia; species Ascidia mentula. Next base: position 13,417,302 of record NC_138568.1, on the reverse strand, counting down.
CTCGCATATTTAGGTGGGATCCTATATTATAAAATGAGGTTATTTGTTGCCAGTCTATAGTTTTCGATGCTAACATTATTTTGTTGGAAGTCATTGCGTGCGCGCCACATTTATTTTACATTCCTGTTTTTCTCTTTGGAAAAGTTTTAAAAGTTATTTGGAAACTTCACAAAGAAAACTTATGTTACAGTTTTCAATTAGCGACTCGTTTTTTTTTTATATACCAGAGTTTTCATCTTGATGGTGGCCGTGGCTATGGCCAGCATGACCATGACTGTGGTTGTGAAATAGAAACAATCCAGCAATGTTTATAACCAATCCCGCTGCTCCCACACCAAGAACAAGGAGAGGGCTCTCGATTTCTTCAACCTCAACTAATCTGAAATAAAGGCAATAATGAAGAAATGGGGTAAAAAGTGTAATGGTTGTTTGGATATTTCATACTTAAAGACGTTTCATTCTGAAATCGACTATATAGCCAACGGCACTTTTTCCGCACCGAACCGATTAAAAATTCACTGAATTTTATAACATGAAAATCGCGCGTCGGTTGCACTTCAGCATTTTTTCCATAGTATTCTGATAGGCCAATAAGAATACATCCTGCAGGTGAATTTTGATATTTAAAATTTACAAATAGATAGAGTTACCGAAACGTCTATATGAGACTATAAAGCCGTTTTTTGCACTGTTTTTCATCTGGAAAGCACAGCCTTATTCATTTTGTAGCAGGCAAATTAAGTCTTTTCAACAATTTGTTACCTTTGTATAGCTTCAATGACAATGTTGAAACACAACGCGAGCAAAAACACAGCGTTGAAAAAAGCTCCGAGAACTTCGGCGCGAACCCAACCATACGTATTGTGTTTACTGGTTTTGTCTGTGTAAATAACTGCGGTAAGTCCAACTAGGAGGCTGATTGCATCCGATAACATGTGAAAACTGTCCGCCACAAGAGCCACGGAATTAGTCACATACCTTTAAATAAAAAAAGGCGTTTAAATATATTGACGTAGGTCAGTGGGCAGTGGTGGTCCACGCAATTGTTTATTATACGTCAACCAATACTATTACTTCCGCTTTGTGGCATCTAACGTGTGGTAGGTATATTGACACTATGTATATAGTGGAGGCATTTGATAGTTACCTAAATCCGAAGCAAAACCATACCCCGCCTTTTAGGAAAATTAAGGGAAGCACCTTTTTATTTTAGACCGCGGTATTTTAATAATTTCCACCTTACTAATTTAGTCATATTTCCCCTTTATTTGAAAAATTGCCTGGGCTGATGTAAGAAGTTGATTGGGCCTGGTTTATATACAGGGCTGCCATTGATCTAGAACCAAAAACATCCCAAGGAAAACCGGAAAAATATAATTCAAACTGTTTCTTTATGATATACTGTAGGACCAGGGTTAACAAATTGGGGTCCGCGGTCCGTAATTATACCTCAAAAAATAGTACGTTTTATAAAGTGCGTATACGCAGAAATCACTGCAGTAATTTATGACTGGAATGGTTTCGTAAGCGTTACAATACGTACATTGCACAATTACTCTACTTTTAAATGTTTCTTAAACTATCGTTGTATCTTACGACCTCAAAGTTGTTTACAATTTTTTCTTTCTTACGTTTCTTTTACTACGCGTCTAAAGAATTCACACTTATATCTATTTTAATATTCGTTATTGCTGATATTGTTTGTAGTATTTTCAACGCTGATTACGTTGTAAAATGATGTGACTTAAGACAGGGGGGGCCGAAAAAAACAGGTTTACAAAATGGAGTCAGCGGCCAAAAAATTTTGGGAAACCCTGCTGTAGGAGACACAAGAGAGAAATTGCGCGACCTTTTTAGGTGGGTGATATTTCTCAACAGAGGGATGTCACACAAAACATGTTGCCAGGAAATGGAAAATAATACATTGACAACATAAAAATGAGGAAATGTTTTAGTAATAGGGGTTCTAAAAAGTACGGACAAACATTAGAAATACGGATATTTCAAACAATCTTTGGTTTAAAAAAAGTTATCCTCTTATCAACTTTATTATTACAAAATACGGATATCAATAACCGAGCTTTACAGAACAATTGCAACATGGATTGGAAGTTTCCATACGGTCCTATGCAAGTAACATAGGCTTTACTTATATGACGTGCCTTAAACTAACATTGCGGTGGTTGGTGGGTGGCCATAAACCCGCTACATACTGAACCGCTTGACAAGGTCTGTTGTCCTTATACCGTTCTGCAAAGTTTAAACTCCCAACCAGTTGAAGTTAGAAAAATCAAAAACACTTAATAGATTGATAAATTTTGTTCTCAAAAATTAAGTTCACCTTGAGATATAATTCACACCTAAGCGAATACACTGAGTGTTAGCTCTGTGGCCTGCTCTGCGTGTTTGACGGTAAGGCCCACGTCGTTTTTATGCTAAGACTAACATAAATAAATGAGTGCCACTCTTTTGAAACTCAAACCTATATCACACATCACCGCATCATTGACGCTTTCACAACATCTGTTTTACTGAAATTTACCTGTCTTAAAGAATATACATGGGTAAGATAAGTTAATATTTAATTATAGTTTCTATTGTAACTTACCCCACAACAATTTCAGTGAGAAAATATATGAAAGTCAATATCAGCATACAAATTAAGCGACTTCGTTTGCCAAATTCGCACCGTTGCTGCGTCATGACTGCTGTCGTTTTGGTACTGGAATCAACCAGACGTGCGTGGGGTTCTGAGTGCATGATCGCAAATATAACTTAATTTAATGTGTTAAATAACATCAATACATCTCCACATATTAGCAGGTCCCTAACTTCCTACAATCTTATTGAAATATACCAAACGAAAAGGCAAAGAATTTTGTTCAACAGATAAACGAGGCCGGTGGTAAACATTGACAAATATGTTACATATTGACGAACTGCACGTGGTTACAAGGCAAGCCCTTCACAACTAGTCGGTCATCTCCTTTCAATTGGTTTTCAAATATTATCATGAAAAAACTAGGATATCACACCAGCTTGGTTTTACTCGCATGCAACTTTACAACTTTGAATATAATTTTGTCTCACTGCCGACTGAAACTAGTCCAACCCATAGCCTGCCTTTCACTAAATCAAATATTTGCTGGTTTGGCGTCGTAAAGTTAATGTGCATTTAGGTAAACACAGGGGATAAAAAATGTTTGCGCAGTCTGCGTTTCTGTGATGACACAATGCTTGTGCGAGCAATTTTGTGTTCCACAAAAAATAAATTATTACACATTTTATTGAGCGGGAACCAAAATCCTATTTTTTTAAAATGGTACGGATTGGATTTTCCAACATAAAGCGCAATTCCAAACAATACCAGTAAACATTGCGAAGTGAAAAAACTTTCGCGTTAAAAGAACTTTGATATTGGGTTGGTTCTTTTGGGGAGTGAAGAGACGCTACCGTAAAGCGTTTGATAACCGTAATCAAATAGGGTGTTCTGGCTAAATGCGATATTGCACCAAAGGTTAAACAATAATCCTTTGGTGCAATATCGTAATAATAATTGTGCACACACTGTTATTTTTTGTCTGATCTCCACTTCATTTTGTCTCTATTTCGAGTTTTCCATCTTTGTGGAAAATGTCAATTCGTATGTATTTCTTTCGGTCATAACAACTTTATGAGTAAACCCGAAACCGGCGATCAATGCATCGACCACGAGAACATGGCCTTTGATAATACATGTTAAAGAGTTATAGTGACACTTGATGTAACAAAGCGACAATCGTATATAAAATTTTTAGCAGGTATATTTTGGTACAAATGAAAATTAAAAACAATTTTATGTACTTCGTGTAAAAAAACGATTACATAGATTTGTTTATGTACCTATAAGCTTTTTGACGTAAGCGTCGAATTTCGCAATCGCAACAAAACTAATAATGTAATTAGCCTATAAAGTTAGCAAAAAAAAAATAATCTGTCAAAAACTTGTATGCACTATACACCAGGCCTGTCCAACCTTTTTAGACTCTGTCTTTTTGGCGATTTTTTCGCATTTCTAATCAAGTTGAACCAATAATATGATTTCTGTGAGCTGTTATGCAGATATCCACTGTTTCGATCTATAAAGTCTCATTAATGCAGCTTGGTGTGACTTTTAGACGACTTTGCCGACCAAACGGCCAGGCAAACTTACACTTTGTGGTGACTATACAATCACAGTAATCCGTTGGGCACCAAACTAGGTGCATCCTACGGAGATCCTATGGCTTAGCAAATGTTAAACCATTAGTATTGTCAGGCCCCGAGTCACACGCTAAAATCGGCTCTTATGCCGCCACAACCAGTGACCTGCGGTTAAGTTCATTTCGCTGCGAAATTTAAAATGAGTTGGTATTTTACCTTACACCACGTTTATCTGCATGTTTCAGGCAAGCTTTGTGCAAAATTAGAAAAATTTCCATGGACCGGAAAAGTTTCAAATGTTCTCTTATATCAAGCGACTGCACCACCTCATGTCTTGCTTAATGTATGCTTGCAACCCAAATCACAGGTTTTTGCTGCCTCAACATATACCTTGCATAAAAAATGATCGTTGAAATCAATGAGAAATTTGTGTTAAAGTGATGTTGTTTTTCGAAAACCATTGAGTTCTAAAGCATGTTTTCTCAAACTGTTTGCCCCAAAGCAGGTTCAGGTGTGCCGCGAGAAATTGTATTTAATATGTCATAAACTATACCACTGTACGTGTCGGTTTTCTTGATGACACTAATTAAACATAAACAACGTTCGGAACTAAAAGCAGCCGCGAATCAAAGCAATTCGTTTACCTAACTGACCTAAAATCGAATAAAGAGGATCCCAGTGTGCCGCGAGCCGAAAAGGCTGGAAAACCCCTGTTCTAAAGTATGTATATAAATATATTTTGTTTGGTCAACATTAAAATCTTAAAATTTTTCCATCACAGTATATTTACGTTGTCATGTTGAAGATGTTTTTATTTTAGCTAAATTAACTGCAAATTCTGCTTATAATCGTACTCTGCATGCTAACAATAACAGGTGGTTTGATAGATTTACAGAAATGAAGACTGAGAGATAAGAAATAAAAGGGTTTAGGCATTTGTGACGTAACAATTAATAATAAGAGGATATAGTCAGTCTCTAGTATGTGCACAGTGCACTGATGTCAACTAGTATGCATCTGTAGGTGTATTTTTTATATCGTTTCTCAAAAAGATTTTGCCTAATGATCCATCACAGAAAACTGGTATATTATAATGGCAACTATACCTACTCGTTCACGTGGTGGCGCTAGTCATCAATGTACGTTGTTCGAACAAAAAAATGCAATGGTAAAAAAATGCCGATGTCGGGTAACAGGCTACAGTTGGTAACGCTTGCTGCTAAACACGAGTCAGTCTGCTACATCGCGTTTGTTTTCAGATGAGAGTAATGTCGGTAGACGTTCACAAGGCAAGGAATTTGACGCCAGAAAACACGCTGGAAAAAACGGAACCTACGTCAATAATAGGTAAAAATGTTACGCTTTGAAGTGGAGTTTCGTTATCATATTTCATGGAAACCATTTTTTCTTTTTTTGAAAATGAAAATTCTTTTGCGGAAGTCATTGTGTGTACGCATCGGAAATCACAAAGCGCTATTAAAACAATCGCCGAGTTTTTTGTTGTATGGTTTTTATTTCTGTATTTTTTACTGTAAACAAGAAGCAAGATATTTAAGTATAATAATCTGTTTGTTACAGACAAGGAAGTAAAAGAAATTGTTGCTCAAATCGATGTAAAACAAGAACCTAAAGATGAAAACGAGATGAAGGTGACAAATTACCTTTTCCGAGTTATTGTGTTGAATTGCTCTGGCCTGCATTTCCGTTATTGGGTTTAACCATTGAAAATGACTAATCGTTCCTTCTATTGTAAGAAAATGCCTGTTTTGATCAAGCGCAATGGGCTAGAAACAGAATTATAAGGAAGTATGGGGTTGAATTTCATTCCTACATCCGTAGTTGAAATCTGGATGTGCTTGTTCGTGACAAGAGAGGAAATCAAATAAACTTTCTTGTATTCATCAGAGCTTTGCCCAGAATACGATGAATGAACTACTTGGTTTGTACGGATATGAGCGCGTGGCTGAAGGTGAACTGAGTCGGTTTGAACAAGGCTCAATTAACACCAGTAATCACACGCCATCCGACGACGACAGTAATTCAACAATAAGCCACGAAAACCTTCGCGAAACAGTTCGTAAGTTATTATTTTGTGTAGAAACAGTATATTGTATAAATCTTTGATTTTAAAGTAAGCTTCAAGTTTGGGCTGTGTTTTGTGACCTAATCACCATTTCCAACAAAATTTATTGCATGGTGTTTTTACAACATAGCGATCAAGCAGATGAGTCGACGGAAGAGGAACGAACGACGAACTCACCCTGCTTGTTTAATTGACATGTTGGATCCAACGACAAATAACAGACTCGCAAAGCGGGCATCACTCACACCAACCAAACGTGGAGGAATTAACGAAACGTTGCTTCCACCTAACCCAACATCCCCCATTATTTCAAGTACAGTGAAAAACAAATAATTGCTATTATCTTTACAGGAGGCACTTTACAACTATTAAATCAATATAACAAAACGATTGTGGAACAGTTTTAAGTAAGGGACTGCTGCAGCGCCATGCAATGCGTTTTGCCTGAAATAGATGTATCATGTTTCGCCATGGGAGACGAGGTGTCTGGTTACGCTGGCAGCTTGTCACGGCAACAGCATGCCAGAAATTTACCCACACACATTTGACATACACACTTCGCACAAAAATTATTCAGTTTGTCTCGAGTTCATTTACGATTTCCCCTGTTTGCAGAAAATAGAAAAAGGGTTATCTTCGATGGGATTTCCGAAATGGTTTTAAAGCGATCGCATTAACTTGAAGCAATTTAATATTGTGTGAATAAACGCGTGCTGACAACATCAAGTATTACGACAGAAGCAGTTCGAGGATGTTTAATTGATATGATATAACGACCCGGATTAACTTTTCAGGTTCATACGACGAGGACATTTTGTGTGCTTGGTGTCGCAAACCCGGCAGATCAGCCCTAACACTACAAGAAAACGATGTCAGAAAATCTTTCTGTAGTGAAAAATGTTTTGCTTCCTGTCGACGAGCAAACTTCAAAAGAACACGAGTAAATTTAGTTACAATTGTTTTTGGACGAAATAGAACTAAATATGTTTGTTACAACGTTAGGCGTTCTTCTCTCGTAAAATGCAATATAAAGGCCTTTGTTAAATTCATTTATTTCCAGGTATGCGATTGGTGCAAGCAAGTTAGACAAGTTCGAGAATATTTAGACAATACCCAAAATGAAGGAAGATTGCAGTTTTGCTCGGCCGAATGTCTGGAGAACTACAAAATGGCTGTATTTTGTTCCGAAATCAAAAACACTGATGTAAGTTTAAACAAAGAGTTGTTGATATAGCACTATGTGCAATATAATGCATGCTACAAATACTTTGCTTGTTCTTCGAAGCAACTCTAATGATGTTTTGGACTTTCGTTGGCGCTTGACCAAAGTTTTGTTTCATCTAAAACTAGTTTTTGAAAAATATTTATCGGAGTAAAATTACTTTTGCAGAAAGAAAGATCGAACACAAATTCTCCAAATAATTCTGAGCATTTGGAAGAAACTGCGCAAGAACAACGTACATCAAGCGCCGAACTGATGGATTTGAGAACAAAACCAAATCCTGAAGAATTTCCCAAACGTTTGCCCAGCTCAGAAGCATCTGAAAATGATGGAATTCTGAAGCAGAACAACGTTAATGGGACTGTCTACAAAAACAAAACGAGGCGATTGAAAGACAAGGATTGCAAGTCACAATCGCGAGGTGGTCAAAGCTATCTACTGCGGGGACCTCCTGGTAGCAGCAGTAATGGAAATCATAGCTGCTTACCGAAAGAAAATACTTATACGATGAAGCACAAAACTGCGCTGGGCGGAAATGCGAAAAAAACATCTTACCAGAATTGGACAGAAACTGAACGGTTACATCATGAGTGGAAGGCAGCAGAAAGCTTGTTGGGTGGTTCTGTCAGTGGAGCTTTTAATCCGCTTAACATATCCATGCTTGCAAATGCGTATACCACGCCCAACTTTCCAAATCTCAACGTTATGCAAAATCTGGCCAGTACTGGTTTACTTGGTTATAAAAGTGCTCATCTGATACCAAATGTAACTGGCGGGGTTCCAATCGGGCCTGGTCTATCTAATGGCATCGGCCCAGGTATCCTGGAAAGGTCTCAAAATGTCGAAGGTTTCAACCCCAACAGTTTTATTCTTGGTGTGTTGGCAGCTGGTGCTAACAAAGCTGATGGCATGTTGCCAAGATCAAAGCTTGAATACAACCAGAGCCAAAATACAAGCGACCAATTAACTTTCGAAAACCCAAACAGTGACGTGTCTCATGGTGAATTACGTGCAACTCAACGTACGAACAGTTTAAATTTCGAAACACCTGTGCAAAATTCGGCCAATTCGTCTAATCCACTTCCCAAATCATCGACAAATGAAGCGAATATGCATTACAGGAAAGAAGACAAATCCTGTTTTCCCTTTCCCACTCTGTTGGTCCCTTTTCCTGTTCCGTTTCCTGTTCCAATACCTGTTCCAATCAACAATCATGGAAATGTGACAAAGTCGAAGCCCGGAACCAACCTCGCGAAAGAAAATACATCATCCCAAACCAGAAACAAAAATGTTTCATCGAAAGAAAGTGCTTCTGGTCCGCTGTCACCATCTTCTGCTATCGACTTAACGTGCAAATCAAAATACGTTTTTTCTAGCGATGTATCCAGCATCAAGAAGTGCAACAGCGAAACAATTGAAGGCGACGTGGCGAGCCCATGCAAGAAGTCAAAGCTGTCGACCTAAATTTTTTGCGTAATTTACAAATGTTCATCTTGAAAAAGCTGCTTGTTAGTTTTTACACTTGTAAGAATTTCCTGCCTAATAATGTGCTCTCGCATAAGTTGACAATAAGATGCAGTGAACTAACTGATTGCAATATTACTTGATCCAATTACAATATATTTTGGCCCAAACTCAAGCTTGTAAATTTTGGAGTCAGAGCTGTATAAAAGAAGTTAGCCATCCGAATCGTTGCAAAATATTTACACTAGGCCTTTGTTCGTGGTGACGCCGAAGAACCCAAAATCTAGGGTATCGGTTTACAATGAGAAATACACCCCTGTTTTGCCTGATATCATTAAGATCTTTGTGCCGAGGCGTTTAGTGCACGGTGGAAGTTCTAGCAAGTACACGCGGGTAATTTGATACGCCGGTGCTCGTATCCCCGTGTCCAACACACTTCTTAAGTTACCCATAATTTTAGTCATTCAAGAAGAAATTTCGCAAGGTAGGGCGATAATAGTCCAAAGCGGCTTCACATTCAGGACATGTTGACTTTTTTTTCAGCACTTGTTTATTTCTCAATGTCTCGAATAATATTTTGTTGTCCAATAAGAAATTTCAAGGTAGCAGACGGGTAAAAATAATTCCAAGATTTATGGCATCATTACATAATTGGATCAAACCGTTGTAATTTTATCTTGGGTTGTACGGTGGGAAAGGGAACTGCGCAATGCCTTTCATGCAAGCGTTTATTCCAACAACTTGCTTTGTTGTCGCACATAACAATATTGAAGATCATAAAATGCAGATGTAGACAACAAACTTTTTGAATTGCGACTCTAACTGAAGTCACGTAAAAAGCAAATAGAGTGAAAAGCCAAGCACGCTTTACAGGACTGAGCTGCACGGGATCGGATTTCAAGTGAGGCGTGCGTTCGGCAGCAGGGGCGCAGGATGAAATTAAACACCAGTGCGTCAATAACATTTTAAACCGACATGTCTCCATGCTTGTGGGTCGACTTTTTTTGCAAGGCGCGCGAAGTAAAAAGTAGACGCCTGTTCATTGTTGAGAACACGTTGGTAAAGGTAATTTAATCCTCTACTTCTCCTTCCACAATCCAATGCAGTCGCACAGAGATCACCTTTCGTCACGTGACAAAATGTGCTTGGATTTGTCCAAATAAAGTAAAACCATTCCATCTCCTCATAGTTAAACAAATAGCCTACATTTGCCGTAAAATTGTACCTGGCTTGAAGACAAATTACCAATAACAACTTTTTGTGAAATTGGAGTTGAAATGCTTTGAATATAGTTGACGAAATGAAGGTCTAATGGTTTCTTATTCCCTGTTGAACCATATTTAGCTTTTCCTCATCACAAAAAATCTGGTGTTTCTACTTGCACAACATGCAACACATTTTTTGTTTTCCGGCCATGTTGTTATTTTAAATTAGTTTTGAATGAACATTTCCAATTGATCGACCAAATGCATCACAACACCACGTCGTGACGTGGTTTTCTTGATTACTATTATGATTTATGTTTAAGGCACAACTGCGCTTCCTCTGATCATCTTATGTATTTTGCGTATTTGTATTTTCATTAACATTTTTTAAATTAAAAGTGGTCTCATGGCTTCTGTTTTAGATTTCCCTGCCAAAACTCTGCACTTATAAGCTAGCATAAATGGCGGTCTCATAATCAAACAGAGCCAGACACCCGATATGGTTAAGATGCAGAATAAAATAACCGGTAGCTGGTGTTGCCAAATGAACGTAGGCCTTTATTAGTAAGGGTATTTTTTACCAGTTAACTTTAACAGTTTTTTTTATAGAAATAATACCTTTTCCATCAGTATTATTGGACCTTGTTTAATAACAAAACAGTATGCACGAATATGCAATAATTTTATCAATCATTTTAAGTGATTTTGTTTGAAAGTACCGCTGACGAACTTTTTGAATCAATGAAGCTAGTATTCCAGTCTTATAACTACGAAAAGGATTAATGTCGTTACATCAGCAAATTTGGTTGCAATCTAAAAGATTCAAATCAATTTCTGGCATTACAAAGCCATAAGTATTTCGATGAAGTCAATCCCGTTTCAAATATCCACACCCACGTTGGCGGAACATACATTTCATTAAAAATCGAAAGACAATTACCGTGTTGGATTTCTTGTATAATCGCGTTCGGGCGCGTTTAATGTAAGACAATCTACTATATCAATTCACATGATGGCAGAACGGTGGTGCTTCGTTTCAACAAAGCGACGGATATAATACCCATCCCCACTAGTGTGGTTTTCTGCCAACTAAGCTATTCCGAAATTTAATGCATCACATCTAATCGCAGGAATCAGGCGAAAAACTCGGAAAGCCAAGCTGGGGACTTATTCCTCAACAGCAATGGAAAGGCTGAAAACACAGCCGAATATACACCAAGGTTTCTGTGGTCAAAGTAACAAAATTACACAAAACTTTAATATACAGTTTTACGGCATGAATTATTAATCACGCGCTGAGTTGTCCTATGAAATATCAGGTTAATAAACTTTATTTCTTGAAAGTGCGTGTTGGATTACGTTGTTTTTTTCCACTTCAAAAAAGGAATAAAATAGGCTGAAAGACAAAACGTACGGAAATTGCTTAAATTGGTGAGTAACCAAAGTTTGGTGTTTACTTGCAAAGCTTTGCAATTGGACATTTGGCAAGCTAAATTATTTCCAGAAACCTTAAATTTAAAAACAACATTGGATAGTTAACGCATAATGGATGATGTTTGTGAAGTAGGAATAACTAACAATAAAACACCTGAAGATTATCTACCACGTGCATTATACAAAAAGCTTCAATACAACACCACAGAGCAATCAGAGTGTAATCCTCAATAGGCAAGTGCATACAAGCTAATCTCTTTAACAAACATTAAAAATGACATGATGGCAATTTGATATGGCTGATATTCAGCTACTCTATGAACACTTAGGATGGAGGAAAAAAGAGGCAGAAAGAAACATAAATTGGAGGGCGAACATCCACTACACGGAGAACCTTAAAAACAAAAATAAATAAACTGTTGCAAGAAGTTCGGATAACCTTTAAAGTGCAGATGTTCTAAAAAGTACTTATCACACACAATTTGCCAAGAAAATAAGTTTTCTTTAATAGACTTGGCTTTAATTCTAGAGTTAGTCACTATTTCCCTGTTAAAACTGAACAAAACATTTTCTACTGTAATGTTATCTCTAAAAATAATTAATACCTGCAAACAGTTTAGCAAAGCACATAGTTCTGTTTACCTGACTACGGGCTGTTTTATGATCCAGTCCAAACCTTTGTTCCAAGACATCACTGGTTTTAATTCTCCACAATGAATCACCATCTGATGATGGATGTTGAACAGTTAGTTGATATCGAACAAGACGATCACGGCGCATGGAGAAGGTGGCACGCTCGCATGCTCGGAATGATAGTGAAGGGTCAGTGGGTCTTAGTCTCTATTTGTCCCAATGCAAGAAGATAATGATTAATTACTCTTTAAAATCAAAACCCCTTTGTCAATATTTTTTATATGAACTAAAACATTTTTACCACTGTACCATATGGAGAAATAGTTTAACCAAATACATTTTCTATTTACTAATTATACTTTCTCTGTGAGCTGCACTGATAAGACTATATAGGTCGAAACAGTGGCCATTTGTATGCAGCTCACAGAAATCATATTATTGGCTCCACTTGCTTATGCTATCTATACCTGCAAATATACAGTGTAAGTATTTGCACTTCCATGTCGCTGTGCTTTTGCTTCAAAATGAAATCCATGAAGGGACAAGATTTCAGAGTGATATCCTGGTTCTTTTTCAAGAATAAATCCAAACCTTCAAACATTTTTTTCCTGAAAAAATGAACAGTTGGAAAAAGTTTTCCATCTTACCGACTGGCACCAAGTGAAAAGTTAAGCAGGAAGGACATATCCCCCCCTCCCTGGAGGGCATGATAATGGTGACTGAACACTCGCAACAACCATGATTGGGGAATTATGTTCATGTACATAACATCTTGCAGCTGCTTAGCTAAAAATACATACAAATAAACTTGCTGTTAAAATATACAGGAGTGAGTTTTTTTTGAAATACTCGATTTATATATTTTAACCATTTTGAAAAACCCACCAACACAATTTGTTTTTAAAAAAAGCCAGAAAGAGGTCAACATTAAAAGTTGTTAAGTTTTGGTTTAACTAAAAGTCCCAAATTTTGCTAAATTTTCGTAAAATTAGTTCGCCTTTACCCACAACTAATTGTTTCAGCTTCTGGTGGATATTTAGGAAATTGTACCAATCAGCAGCTTTGTGTGAGATCTTTGATATTAAATACTCAAGCCCTTTCATGTGGAGAATCTGTTTACAAACTAAACACTGCTTTCACAAATAACAAATTACAGGAATGTCAGTAACTGTATCTGATAACAATAATTCAATCTTTAAATTCCATTTGTTTAAAAAAGATTAGAAGAGCTCAAGTGATTGTTCAGACAGTTTGGTTCTTGAAAATGCTGCAATAAGTTGTTTTTTTTAATTTGTTCATACTTTATTTTGTGACACAAACTTCATATTAGAAGTATAGTTACAATTATTTGCCAAGGTAACACCTTTATTTAAGTTCTTCATTACCAAATATTTATTGTGTATTTGGTAGCAAATCACAATCTGTAGAAGAATGTAATGTGACAGGAAGATGTAAAAATTGTACATACTGTCTGTTATTCCATGTAATCTAAGGCACCCAAATATGGTGCTGTAAGGAATTCCTTCTTCACGTTCAAGAAATGAACATGTTCGAGTCATGCTGTGAAATAATAAACAAATTTATTTATCTACTATTTTTTTGCACTCAGAATCAAGAAATTGTAAATTAGCTCACCTGCTAAAATATGTCATTACTGTTGCTTGTGAGGGCATGAATTGCATGCCTGGGTGAAGTTGCATGTACAGCCAATAGCAAAGAGTTTTGTATAAAGCATATTCATTGAATGTAAATATGCGGGATGACTTTAAAATCTGGAAATAAGCTTGTTTAATTGACATTCCAAATAAATATATAACAAATTTTCAATTCCCACTAAAAAAAAATAATATGAAAAGATTGTAAACAAAATAAACGAGTCTTACAAAAGTGTGTTTACAAAGTTAGCTGAATATCAGGTAATATGGAAACAATTATGAAGCAGTCATGATTAATTGTAACAAACTTAGATGTTTAAACCTTGTTACCTTGTCCAAAATTTCTGGTGGCACATCTTTTAAATACACAGCACATGAAAGTTGTGCCACGAGATTTAACTCCAACCAACGTTCACATGCTGACACCACAGCTGCTTGTTGATACTGGAATAAAATTTTAGTCATTTTTATTACATACTTCATATTACATATTTTCACATTACATTTACCCGGATAGCAGCTTGCAGAAACACACATACTGTATCAGAACACAAGTTTGAAATCATAACATTACAAGAAGCATCGACAAGAGAGTCAAATTCCAAGTTACAAGCTGTTGCCAACACTTCCACAGCATCGCCAGTGGCAACAACAGTTTCTCCCAGATACAAGTGACCCAATGAAATTGCCAATGCTTTTTACATATAAACAATACTGTAGATATCTTACACATTTAAAATTTGCACCAATATGTTAAACATACAGTGTTTAGTGATCCATGGGTCATTAACATGCAGCATGACATCAACTACTGGGTGTGTGACTGTGCCTTTTCCTTTTGTTTTAAGACGAATATCTTCAACATCTTTGGAAGTCAGTCTTTTATTTTTTATCATGAAATAAAAACATTTTATTGGTAAAAAAAAAACAGGACAAAAACCATTATTATATCTTGGATGATACCTTCTTGAAACTTGCTTGTATTCACTGGTGTAAATGTCACTCTTCGATATAAACAAATCTACTTTCTGTGCCGCATCATCCTTGTAAACTCGTTTGGGTGATTCTGACAGGGAGTGCTGTAAAAGTTTGTGCAAAACCTTTGATTTCACCATGAAAGCCCTGTGAAGCTGCCACACGAGGCCCAGACAATGCAGTCTAACATCTAAAAAAGCCAAGTTGAAACAGGAGCACTTCTACACAGATAAAGCGATGACAATGAAAGTATAAAGTAATGTAGATTGAACCAAAACTGTTGTTAATTTTTGTGGTTAGCTCATGCAATGTACTTAAAGTAGGCATGGTGGCCTGTAATCTACTTGAAGTCAAACCTTAATATTATACACAACATAAATTGTGTGAATCTAAAAGTTCATTTCGATTCTCATTCTGATGTGGTAATAACTGCACTTGACTGGATTAAATGTGATTATGAATTGTTAGTTGAATTTCCACAAATATTTTAGATAAGGTTAATATAGTTTGGAGAAATTGGCATACCAGGTTCATATTCCTGATTTGCAAGTCTGGCAAACATTTCCAATACTTTTGTCGGTTCTTTGAACCTAGTTCTTGATGTTCTTGCTGATGATGCATACGGTGACCTGTTTTGGTGAAGTGTGTTACACATGTTTCACAAAATGTTTTTCAATATTCTCTAAATACCGAGTTTGTAATGACATGGCTGTTGGTGGTGGCAAACTTTCTTGCTTATGTTGCATCATTGGAAAAGTAATTGCATGTGATGGTCTTTCCTGGGAAGATGATGTAAAAGGTCGAGAAACCAGTGGTGAACGGCCCCAAGCGCTGCCCAGAAAGTCACTATCCCTCGAAATTGATATTGGACCACTTTCAGCTTTGTAAATTAGAATTATATGCACTGTAGTATATTTTCTGTTTAATTCACATAAAAATACTCTACCTGTCTTTGCACGTACTATGGTTGCACTTTTAGAAGAGTTTATTGCCTTACAAGCTTGGGAAGAACCTAACAGATCTCCACCAAGTGAATGTGGAGATCGCCATCTACAACAAAAATGCTTTACCTTTATACAAAAAAGGGTTTGTCTCTTGCACATTAACAAATATTTACCTATTAGTTGATCCAACTGAATACATTCTAATTTTTGTTCTGGATTTGGGATCTTTTGGTTCCTGGGCATTCACAACAACCCCTCTTAATGCACTGTACGGTGCAACCAATGTCTTTCTGTAATAAAACCAATCAAACATGTTGACAGCCTAATGACAAGTGTGCACCCAATAAACTGTACTCTAACACAGGAATCCCCACAATAACCAACAGACAGATATCTACAACCCAAACCTTGGGGATACCTGCTCTCACAGTTTCTAAGTATGCATAGATTTTACATGTATTACATGAAAGGGCATAAAAATACATCATTTCAAGATAGATTATGTGATAGTAAGCCAACATGCAAAATTGGAACAAACAAAACTCTGTAGTTGAGGAGAGGAACAAAGAGGATTGTTTTGCATTACTCGTTGTAAAAAAACATCCTTAAATAATTAAAAAAATACTAGCTGTGTTCCAGATTGTTTTTCCAATCTTGGCTGTGTTATGTGCAGAATATCATTGTTTTTTTATTCAAGTACACAATTTTGACCTTTCTATACATAACCTACAGTTAATTAGGCATATTAAAAAAGTATATATTTGTGTAAACACAATTAACAAATATGAAACCAAGTAACCCTTACGCTGTGTAGTCCATGATTCGCTTTGGTGGTTTTGGTAAACATATTGGAGTGTATGCTTTTGAGCTTGGCAAGGAAGAAATAGTTGTTCCAATAGCAGTCATTGCAAGTTTTACACGTATACCACCTCATCAAAAGTAGGGAAATCCTGCGAAACTACTTTAATGCAAGCAACAGCATTCTTCTTTCGTGTAGTTAATCAGCAAAGCGTTGGCGCTTACGGCATTCCCATGGTAATCACAACACGCGATTCATTCAACCTAATAATTGTGACGTAATAATAGGTAAAGCGTCTTCTCATCGCGGTTTTGGTGTTGGTTTATTGCTGTGTCTTGTTCGTACCTGCAAATATTTTAGTTTTTGAAGTGTTTTTTTTAAAGTGTGCATTATTTTTCCGTTACGAATTGCTTAATCGATATTTTTTACCGAGGATCGGTAATTCACACTCGTGTATGATGGCGCCAAGCACACAAATTTGTTCGTGACAGCAATATTTTATAGATTCATAGCACAAACAACATTTTTGTTGCATTACAGAGGGTGTCATTAGGCCGCTGACGCCACTTACTTTTTCATAAACGTCGCAAAATTGGGCCAACTAAACAAATTGTTCATCCCTGTTCCCCCACAGCACCTTATAATGGATGAATATTTTACTACTCCGATCCCGATGTTTGTTTGTAATGGATTTAAAAAGTCAAAATGTGTCCTGGATAATAAAATATAGTTTTGTTGTCCATGACCGAAATCACCAATTTTTACTGTGGTCTGATAACGTGTAGGCTATTGCTAAAGTAGAGCCAGTAGCTTACAGATAAAAAGCAAGTACCGGTAGCCTTAGTCCCGAATCGTTATTTGGGAAAGAAAGAGGTTTTCTTTTCTTCCACTAAGTCCGCGGAACACCAGGCTTTTGTATATACTCTGAACCCCAAAAAGTCAAAATCAATTAAAAAGACACAAAAATTCACAAAAACAATTCTCTGCCACCCCAGTTAATTGTAGATTTTCCCTCAGACAATTTGATGGGGTCATCACTAACAAACATTTTAGATTTTATAATAGGCTGTATATAGGATATGTGGCACAACGAAATTATGATGGAGAAATTCTTGTGGATTCTTTATAGGTTACTTGCTCTTGAGGACCACATTTTTATGTGTTGGCAAAATTGTTTGCCATACTGACTTGTTGCGCTGAAGGTGTTGGTGATAATTCTGCCAGTCTCTGCATTAATTGTTTCGCAGGATTTCCCTGAATTACACAAAACAAGCATGCTCGTTTTTGTTTTAAAACTCTACAACTATTGAATTATTCGATGCATAGCCTAATTCGATTCGGGGTCCAAGCATTGTGGCGCAAAAAAAACGCAAAACATGGAAATAAATACGAAACACATTTTTTTTATATTATACGCTGATTGTGTGACGACCGTGAGGCCAGAGGCAAACGATAAGCTATGGACACGTTTCTTTCAAATAATTTATTGATTCGACTTTTAATATTAATAGGAGTTCGACAAAGGCAACTTTATTATTCGAGAAAGTTTAAACATCAAACATAAAATTCTGGATTTTGGGGGATGGTCAGATGATATTATGTCCCCACCAACCAAAATATTGGGGGGGCACTAGTTCCCTGATCCAGATTTCCTCCCATGACTCTTTGACTCTTTACCATCATTCAATGTATATCCTGATTTACCTTTGCTCTGCTTTATAAATTCCACCATGTTGTGAGGCAATTCTTTTCAACTTCTATGAAGCCAGTGAAGCGTGCAGAAGTGAAGCTTTGACAAATATTTAGTTTTGTTGATAAAACGGATGTCAAACATGACATTGTAACTGTATTTACTTGAAATTTGTCTGCAATATTGCTATTTTTCCACTGAATATTCCAAGGTTCTGTTGTTTTTTAAAAAAACAGTGAGTTTATTGGTCATGGATCGCCCAGAAAAGCGACGATTTGCTAAAGAAAACAAGCCTGTTGCGCCAGTGGAAAAACCAACGAGTTCTCAAATTATCAGGGAAGCAAAGGAATGGTATCGACAATCTGTAAGTTTGTAGACAGTTGTTTATGTTTATTGAACTTGTTTGTAAAAGTTTGCTCTTATTTTGGTAGCCTACAAGTGATTAGGAGTGGACTTTCATTTTGTTTCCAAAACATTTTTATTTCAAAACTTTGAAAAGCAAACTTTCATACATTTGTTTTGAAGTTGGTTGAAACAAAGCGCCCTTCTACTCCACAAGACCATGTTAGGTCCTTGTTTGGTGCTGGGAGAAGGAAACTTGGATCAAGGCCCTCTTCTGCAGTTACATTTGATCCCAATCAGTTGGATGCTAATGATCCTTCTTCCAGACCATCCTCTGGTGCTAAACTGCCACCATTACAAATTGCACCAGTAAGTGTACCAAACTGTTGTTGTGGGAGGTGCATAAGCTTATGATAAAATGTAAAATACGCATATTTGCTAATGCATATTTAAGAACTACTTAAAACAGCTATGAGACTATGTTACTGTCACTTGCTTTCTTTTTTAGATCATTACTGATTAAATTGCACATGGTGCTATTTCATCATAAGATATATTTTCCACATGCATAATTTTAGAAATTGGGAAAACCCATCTCTGATCTTTCATCGGGTGTTAAGCAACCTTCTTCAGCCCCATTGATTCAGCAACAAGTTGAGAAGGCTAGATTAAATCAGGTGAATGATTCCACTGAATTTACCATCAGAAGATCACAAAAGAAGCCAGTCCGATCTCCAGTGAAAGCAGTTCATCCTGGTAAAAAATTGTTGATTGAAAAAATCTCAATAGGATATAAACATTGTATTTCTCGCAAGTTGCCCAAAAAGTAAACTTGCTATATTTTAAACATACAATTAATTGGTTTGTTTTTAGGTTTGTATGCTATTCTATTGTATAAAAATGCAATCTGAGGCATGTTTTGAACAAGTTGTATGATAAAGGAATTTTTCTTGCAGAGGTTCAGTCACACCAGGTTGATGTTGATGTTACTTGTTATCATCCTACACCTCCCCCCATCCGCCCAACAAATCAAAAACTTATTCATAACAAGGTTTGTTACTATCATGTTGAAGTCAACGCTATATGATCAAACACATGGACACTGTTTACTTTTAAGGGAAACATTGTGGTTATTCCTACAAGTGAGGCAGAAACATCAATTTCAACATCTAACATTAATAGTGCTTCCTCGTCTTCATCAGCGGGATCAGTCGGTGTTCCATTCGAGGGAGTTGGACGCAAACAATCTCCGGGATCAGGTTCATAAATTTATTGATAATTTGCATTTCACATATTAAAAATAAATAAAAAAATTATCTTGCAAATTAATCAAATATCTGTAACAATGCATATGTACTCTACTTAAATATGTGAATTGTGCAATCCACTTATGCATTGCAATATCACAACTAGACTGGGATTTTGTAAACGTAGTAAACTGTATGGTTGAGAGTATCATAAATACTGCATGCTATAAAGTAGGGGGAAGCGAAAAAGAAAGAATGTCTACCATTTTATATGCTTTGTATTTTTAAATCTATTTTTTCAAGTCATATGACTTTTCTAAGCAGTGGTTTCCATGTTGGGGCTGTTTGGACAGAAAATATATTTCATGTTGGTCGTAAAAATGCATGTACATTGATATAATTTATTTGTTTGAATTTCAGGTCATGGTGTGAAAGGAGATGAATCGGCCGATGAGGCTTTGTATTGGAATCAAAATATTTTACCAATTATTGAACAACTCCAGGATGTGTCTTCCACAGGTATTTTTTTGTAAAATGCTTGAATGAAAATTAATGTAATTGTTTATGTATCTTTAATGGGTATTATTTACTAATTGTTTAAGATGTGCACGAACTTTGTCAAATTTGCACCAACTTAGCAAGTGGATTGGAGAAGGGTTCTTGCTTTAAACAAATGTCATCTAGAAGAAGAATGTCTTTGTTAAGTGTTTTATTTAAACTTCTTAACAGTGACTCTTATGATGTAATCCTCTCGTGTGCAAGTATCATTCTACAGGTAAGATATCTTGTGAACTCCACTTTGTTACATTGCATATGTTTTTACATTTGCACTGTTGTTGTAAAGTCACATGGTTACATTTTACTTTAATTTGACCTAGGTCTAGTACTTCTATATAAATTCCTTTTTTCTTACTGTTCGGTTAAATCTCTAGGTTCGAGTACACAACAAAAATTTTAAAAGCATTTGCACATTGATTTTTCGAATTTGCAAGAAACAGCAAAATGATTCTTTGTTCACAAAATACAACATTATATGTAAGTGAAGTGTTTCTGTACAATTAATGTGACTTGGTTAAAATGATTGCTCCTTTTTTATGCCACAGAATGTGTAATACAAATTTATTTTTGGAAAATTAACTTACTAAGTTTTGTATAATTGCAGCTGCGATGTTGACTGTTGTTAAAGAGGTTCAAGATCCTATTTCTAAATATGAAAATTATTTGGCATTCTCATATCTCTTGGGCTCTTTGAAGTTTTTATCCAATAATAAGGTTTGGGAAAAGTATGGAATTTTTTTTGGCTGCAAGTAACAACAAAAGATATCTGTGGTTTAGAACGTTGCTCATATTATGTATACCAATGGCTGTGTGGGCGCTCTACTCCAATTTATTAACACAACTGTTGAGGTTACAAAACAGCATCAACATTCAGATGAGATAAAAAAGTTAACAAAGTACGCAACTGATTTATTGGTTCAGGTAAGTTGTTTTTTTTTCTCGGTGATTGATTGTAAAAAAACTAAAGGAATGGTCAGGCCCTCACATAATGTTTTACTATTAGTATGAAAGCTTTTTTGTTTTGATCTTTCTGGCAGGTTACAGCTGCTCTGCGAAACATTCTGGACTTAGACAAGAAAGTCCACCAGACAATTGAAGGCTGCTCAACATTGCTTACAGCCTTCACACACTTTAGTAATGATGAAGAACTAGTGTGGATATTTTCCCGAATTTTCAGGTACACTTAAATGCAGACATTTTTGAAATAAAATTCAGCCAAATTTGTTAACACGCTAGTGATTGTGGAGTCCAAAATTAATAACATATTTGTTTACTGTATCTCTGGTATATCAGCCTTTAACCTGATTTTGAATCACCCTTGATATTGCCATTATAAAGCTCTTTGAATGTTATGGTCTTTAAGGGTTTTTGCAATACCTGGATCACTTTTTTAACATTTTTACATACACTTGTTGTCATTTCTATGTATTGTTTCAGTTTTATGAATTGCTCCATTTCTTTAACAGCAAACTGACAATGTACAGCACTTGTCTAAACTACTTTGTTGCGGGAAAGTGGGCAAAGCCTTTCCTTCACAGTCTGAAAGCATACAAACACAACTCAGATATTGTTGTTCGGTTATGTTTTGCTTTTGGAAACTTGGTCCCACGTTCTGATGAATTACAAAAAAGTATATATTTTTACCCAAATCTTCAAGACAATGGACAAGGTATTGCCGTTGTTGTATCTTTAAATTATCTTGAAAAATATAAAAATAATCGAAATATCTCTGAAATACATCTCATAACAACCTAAATTATTTAATGAAATAAAAAACTACACGAATTTAAATATGTGATTTATTTTTGAACTGACACTGATTGTTGAATTGTGGGTTTGCGTTTCACATTATATATTTAAATGACGAAACTGATGCCTGATAATTTTGTAAGATTTGAATGAAATATAAAGTCTTGTTAACATTTGTCTTGTGTAGATAAGTTCGATTACCCTTTCGTGTCAATACTGGTGGAATTAATCGACCACTACAACGAACAACTGGATACGAATGAGAACAAATCTTCAGCCCCATCTGAAAAAGCTAGGGACGTGCTGATAAAAATTGTTCGCGTGATAGCAAATATGTCAATTGGAGAGAATGTGGGTCAACTTATCGCTTGCGACCAACGTGTGGTGGAAAGATTGTTGGATATGTTGGGTAAGAATAATTTATACCTCTTAAAACATAGAAAAATCGTTGTGCGGTGTTCGCTTCACGTAGCTTGTAATTAATAACAACACACCCAACCTGATAAAATAAATCGTACCGGATTTTTAGTACTTTGTATATATTTGGTTTAACCACTGTGACAAGCATAAATAAACATTATTACAAGCGATCACTAGAAACGTTTTCCTTTTTAGGAAACATAATTCGAAAAAAAATTTAAGCAAATAGTTATGTATTTATATCGACTTGCCATTCTCATAGGACTGCATTGCGGTGTTAAATGTTTTGGGAAGTTTACACACTCTCATTTGGTCCTCGAAAAACTGTTCTGCGCATTAATAAACATGGTTCTGAAAAATGTGGGGCAGTTTTCCCGTCAGAGGTTGTTTTCTTCGCCTGTAGAAGTTTGTGGTGCGCACAAACGAGATTAATCGACGCCAGACTTAAAAAAGGAAGTTTCACGCATGACCTGTAACAAACTTTCGAGGCCATTCGCCCATTTCTTAAGGAGGCGTGCTTTCAATTCACAATCCAATATACTACTGCGTCCGCTTTTTAACCAACGGCCTTTTATTATTGGTGGACTCTCTGTGTACCAAATTCTATGGCTCTGTGTGTATGTGGGTGCAAACAGTTTGGAGATTATAGTTATGACTTTGCACACGACGAACTAACAATACCAAATGTAATTCTTTTTGTTAAGTAATAATTCAAACTGCAGTAGTAGATAAATTTACGGTTGATACCTTTAAATATTCAAATATACATAGCAAGTCTATAATAAAATAATGTCTCAAGGAATTCTTCATGAAACAAATACCTGTCTCAATCTAAAGACAAATCTAAAAATACAAAGCCTTCTGGCAACACAATGAAAGCCATCATTTGACAATAAATTTATTGTTGTCAGAAACACGCAGCTTGGATGAAAGCGAAGAGTTAATAGTCAATTTATTGACAACGCTTAACAACCTTTCATATTACGACGGAATCATTGACGAAGATCGGCCTCATCTTCGAAGCGCAGTTACTGCCCAGCGTCTACGCCTTGCATCAAGTGGGTATTAAGTAGTCATTTTAGCATCTTTTTAGTTGTGTTGTGATCCAATTTGAGACTCTAAATCTTTTAATATTTTTGTTGTGACAAAAACTAGAAATAAATCAACCAAATATTTGCTTTTGCTTTTTATTCTACAAAGTAATTTGCCAAACGAAAGCGATAATTTAAACATTCCTGTAGTTTTGAGCTTTCACATGATGAGCGACAACATGGCGTGCGTGGCTGAAGTGGCTCGGGTCTTGGGAAATCTCACCCGTCACGAAGATGTAAGAAACCTTGTTCACGAGCATAAAGGTACGTCAGTTCGATGACTTATAGATTACAGTCTCTCTAACCTACCGAGCTTGATACCACGTTTTGTTCCCAACGCTCGGAGTACTTCAAAGGATAAACGATGCGAACAGCAGCCAACGATATTGTTTATAATCTCGCAACTCTTACTCTTCCACTAAAATGTTATGTTTGAAACGATTTTTTTTTATACTTGTAGTTTTACAAACAGTGTTTTGCAATGTTTTTTAGTCGATCTTATGATGGTGGCTTTACTGGATTCTGGCGATCACCAGGTTGTGTACAACGCATGTGGTGTTCTTATTAACATCAGTGCCGATCCACAAAAACGACCCGATTTACTGAAAGAACGTGCCATATCCAAGTAAATATCTCCTATCACATTATTCTCACGTTGCAAGCTAACCTGACTCAAAGTTTGTCGGGGAAGCGAAAAAAGTGAAACGAAAATATGAACTTTTGTCTTTACTAGCAAGCAAAACATAGTAACTATCCATCCTTAGGTTAACTGATGTTCTACGGGACTTTGCACCACTTCAGTGGAAAATAGGTGGAGTAGCTTGTCAGCTTTTGTGGAATTTGTGCTCAAATGTAGATCTTGATGAAGACACTGAAAAAGAGTTAATTCCACTTATTAACATGCTGCAACACTTCACCAGTAAGATTAATTGTGTAAAGATATCTATATTGTGTTTTGTTACCGTTTCTTTTCCGATGCTGCAGATCAACAGTCAGTGCTGGAATTGAGCCAAATGAATGGCAAAGATGAAATATCTGTGGATTTTTTGCTTTCGGAGTGGAAGGACAAATTTCGCACATATGGAAAACAATTATTGTCTAACTTGTTGTCCAAAACGTCCATACTGGAGCCATTAAACGTTCAGGAAACTGACAACCCTGATGAAAGTTTATAAAACTAAATTTTAAAAATGTTTTGTCGTATTGCACTTTTGCACTTTGCTCCCTTTAAGATTATTTCATTTGCCTTACTACCGAAATCCACCTAGTTTATAGTTATTTTTATTCTTCCCATTTCTGTCCTGGATGTGTTGTATGCTTATGAGTCCTTCACTTTATCAAGAGTACAAAATCATATTTTTTGGCATTAGCAAGGCCGAATTTAAAAACACTTCCACACATGAACTAAACAATCTAATCACGCTGTTCATGGGCACTAAAAAAACGATGTCTTTCATATATTTATATTTTTAACTGCATTTTACTACTGTGATGGCCGTGGTGTTGTTTTCTAAACAAAAATTATTTATTGTTCCATTTTTTGTAATATTTTCATATATCGTCTTTGTAATTGTTACAGATAAATACATAGATACTTTAGAATCTTTCACCCATTCGTTATTTTGTTTATGTTGTATTTAAAAATTGTTGGGGTTGAAGTTGAAGTGCAGTTTTAAAGTCCAATATGATAATGGCAGAATAGAACAACGGTTTAAAAACATTAAACCGAAGTGCACAACTCTGTATAATTATGTGAAGTTGATTATTACCACAATCAGTTTTTTTAGTTCAACGAAAGTTGGTCAATATATTACCTTCACATTTAGCCTAAGTGCAATGTTACTTGAACCGCAATACAGCACAGGCAGCCTTAGTCGCAGATTTTTAGAATTTTACTAAACCTTTTATTCTCAGAATTATGAGCAAATTCGTTAATAGTTTTTCTTAAGAAACCTTTTTTCGTAGTTGCGTCGGTCGCCAAGTGCAAAATCTAAAATCGGGAACAGAAGATTGCAGCCTCGTACCAAAAATACTAACCAGCTGCTGTGTATAAAATGTCGTATGAGCCGATGCGGATGTTGGCTTTTAAATTAGTATTGGCAAAAATAAGTGCTCATTTTGTCCAAAACTCACTAAGCATTTTTTGAAATATGAACTAGACATTACAGGACCTCTATTCATATTTAGAACTATTACATTAAATTGAGTAACGCCTCCCTCCCCCAGCACTTAGCATGCAAAAACGTCGAAAGACCAGAACTAAAAATGGCAAAAATTATTGTTGATGCTAATTTGGATGCTAATTGCAAAACTATTGATAAAGATAAAATTACATTCCCAATTCAAGACAGTGGCACAGCGAGATATTTTTTTCACAGGAATCGGTCATGCTCCTGCCAACGGAGAAATATCGCACGCCAGCGCAGAAACGATTGCGCCACAAAGAGCTGTGTCGCAAACCAGCGAGCGGGAGCAAATTTCCTCTTTCTTTTTTCTCTGCAATCAGCTGGACCCGGCAAACATCCGCGATTGGCTGATTTCGCTCAGGCTGATTTATAACTGTCGAGTGTACTTTGTGTCACGCCGGGTTGGAAAATTACTGAGGACTTCCTTTCTTTCGCTGTTCCTCTGCGCTCGCCTCGCACATTTCAGCCAGATGAGTGGAATCGCAGATTGCTGGCTGCTGAAGCCTCATTCAGGCTTCCAAGGAATGATGTTGGTAGCAGTTTTTTTGGAAACCTAGATTTCAGTTTATGTTAGTAGGCTACTAGGATTGCTGTAGCAGGTTTGTTCAGAATCCTAGATTTTATGTTTTGATATTAGGACTCATGTCTGTTTATATAGAAGCCTAGATTTCAGTGATTTTTTAACATGTTTTAACAACTTATGTGACTTGGGTATGAGGGTTACACAAAGCAAATAATGTGTAAACTCCATACTTTAACATTGTGGTTAGTGTAACTGATTTATAACCACCTTCGCAGAGTGATGTAGTAAACTGGCTAAGTGCAGTAAAGTGTGCGATGGATAACAACCTAACATCGTTGTCTTTGGCTCTGGAAAACCACGAACTAAGTGACAGAAAGTACCAAAGCTCACCCACACAACTGCCTGTACCAACATCACCAACAAATGAAAATGCAAACTGTCGATTTGATGCATCATGCCTTAATCAACAATACTGTGAAAACAACTTTAATGAAGTGGAAGATGATTATGATTCCTATGAGAAGTTGAGTTATGAAACAGCTCAACGGCTTTTTGCTCAAATATCCCACAAAGATTCAAGTGTGCGCAGAGCAGGATTGGACATTTTGTCAAGGTCCATATTTCAATGGATCCATAATGCAGACAGTGATCATTTGTTTAATGATGAAACACCTGAAATACTAAAAAATATCAATTCTGGACAATTACAAACAGCTCAAGTCTGTCTAGAAGTAAATGGCAAACAAGATGAACAAGTATGTTCGAAAATTGTGAAGCAGGCGCTGGCATCACTACTTCGACTGAGCATTCGTTGTCCTTTTCAAGAAGTTCGAAGTGAATGTAGCCAAATTTTAAGTGAATTACAGGTACGTACTGCATTATTTGCACACTAAAAATTCATAGTTAAGCTTGTTTTCACATGTAACATAAATTTTGCACGAAATTTCAAAGTTGGGGTGTGTGTACTAAAATATTTAATTCATGGTGTAGAATGTTAAAAAAACACTGCATAACATTTCTGACAAAAAATCTATCTAATTAATATTTTATGTCAGAAGTTTGTTTGAGCAGCCAGGTGATTGTAGTGGAAATATTTACGATGTTTAGCTTAGTATCAGTTATACCTAATAAATTGTTATTGACCAAGCTTTAGATTCAAAGTGAATTTAAATTCCATGTTGGATTGCAAAAAAGACGATGAAAGGGAGAGTACTAGCATGGATAAAGCAAGGGAAAGTTGCTGAAATTTTTTTGAAGGAACCTGAAAATTTGTAATACAAGGAATTCAGATTGTGAAGAGCCATAAGAAAGCAATAAATATTTAAAACACTTTTTCAAATGTTAGCGTTTAGATGAGAGGTGTTTAAATTTCCAAGGACTCAATGCCTCAATTCCATCAGCAGTGATAACACAGACAACAGACACGTGACTTAGCAGTGGTTGTCCTTGTAAACAGGCCTCTCTCTCTCGTCAAAGACTTTTTCGATCGAACGTATTTTTTCTCGTTTCCTGCATCTCTCGTCTGTTGAGAGGATGATGTATTTGCATCATGTTAGGGTATACCGCGTCCGCATCATATATGTTTCTGTTCTTCCTTTGCACTAATGCAATGCTATAATAAATACAAACCGCCAAACGGAGAAAAGCAAGTTATAGCTTATAAAATTTTTGTCGGATTGTGTTAATCAAGGATAGGTAATTATCTTGACCACATCATATATTTGACCTCTAGTATGCTGGTAGCGATTCAAAAAACACGTTTCCGTTCTCGCAAAAAGTAAAAATAGATTTACCCAGTTGTGTGTTATTGAACGGTATATTTAAAAACGTTTCATTGATATTATTGTGCAGTTTATCTTAATATTATTATTATTCCTTACATAGGCCTACTGGCTGGTAAAATCGATTGTTAAGTTGAGTAATAAGCAACGTCGGTCATGTCTACGTTCTAGTTTGGCGCTTAAAGGCAATTCAGAAACACGAAATTGTGCTTCGTCACGTGCGAATGTCGAAGCACAGCGCAAATGAAACACTTGACGGAAAATCGGATATCACGTCAGTGTTCGCATCATGATGAAAAGCAAGACTGAGGAAACCCCCGTTGATCATGTTGTAAAATACATCATCTGGTTTTGTTCGACCTCTTCCAGTGGAAGTTTTGGCGTTTGGCTATCTTGTTGCTGCAACTGAGATCCCTCACTCGATAAGAAGATGTGTTAAACCTCGTAGTACTTTTTGTATCGAGGCGTATTTTCGGCATAATTCCGTACCGAGGAACTTGGTATGTTCAATGCGAAGATTTTGAGTGACGACGTGCGCTTCTGTTTGCGTCACTCTGTTATAGTCTGATGCAATCTTGCCGCACGACTCACACCGACGTCATTGCGCGCAGATAATAGAAAGAGAAAAAGGGCGCTCCAACTGTGTTTGTGTCAGCCTAAATCTGTGTAGAGGTGTTGGCCAGCATGAAGCTATGTTGGCAAAAATGCAGCAATAATATTAGGATCTTAGGGCTGTGCCAAGTCCAGCCACTAATGTGTGTTTAGACTGTTTTGTCTTCGATTATTAAGATGTACTTTTTTGGACCAGGTTTTAATACAACAATTGGAACCCTAGGGGTGTTCTTTCTGGCAACTGATCTGGTGGATGTGATATTTTTTTAGTGTTATAAAATGGAGGTTTTGGTAAATTCATCAAAAGGTGTTTCGCCCGTCTCTGTTCAAGGTAGAGGACGTCTTTCATCACGACATCGAGTCAGTAGTTTTTCTGAACTAAAGCAACCAGAGCATTTGAATAACGTCCCCCTAGCTTACAAACGAACAGCTACACAAACTGTCGGTTCCCCAGTCAAGTACATCGCCAGACGAGACCACGAAGCAGTTGTCACTAAAAGGAGACAGGAAAAATTTAACTCCCATCAATGCAGGGGACCGCGCTGCTCAACAGAAGTTAGTGGTGAATTCACCTGCAACGGCACATCGGGGTTCTCTGCAAAACAACCTCAAGAAAACAAATGTATTGATTCTCAACCACAGCTGGGTGACAATATTAGTTCAAAAAATAATATGGAATGTGGGTCAAAAAATCAGACTTTCAGATACGAAAAGCCAGTACATATCCTTTTAACGACGACATGTCCAGCATGCAGTTTATTACAGACCGAACGCAATAAATATTTACAGGTCAGTTTATGTGTGTCATAAAAGATCCTGCGCTTCTGTGGTTGCTCTGTTACCTCGCACACCCACGCGCACAGCCAATTAAATGGCGCGAAATGATTATTTCAACCGGGTGGTTGCTTGCAGCTATGACAAGGAGATAATTAAACGTTCTAGCGATTAACTCTATTTTATCTTGACATTATCATTCTTCTGTATAAATTCTTGTGTTTTTCGTTTACAGGATGAAAATGTCGATGTTCCAAGTGTAAGAAAAGGAAACGTGAGTCGGTTTGTCCCAAATAGCCAGGTGGGTTTTAATAGATGTAAGATTATTGTTAAGTAAGTGTTATGAGGTGTCAGTTTTTACTAAACTTAGGCCATGACTGTTTTATTGTAGGGGCGTGTAGAACTATTAATAATGTGCATACGTGGTGAATGCTATATGTGTGTGGTCTACTATTTGCTGACTGCAGACATTTGTACGTGCAGTTTTTTAATTGAGAAAACCGGATATAGTTGGAGCATGCACCATCAGCTACAAAACTTCTCATAACAAAACGCGTATCGGTTACACAGAATTGTCGCTTACAACGCATTCCATATTCCACATGCTTTGCTTCGTGAAATATTGCTTCAAACCAGATTTAAGCTTCTATGGTAGTATACTTACTACACTTTAACTCCCTTTAAGCATTTTTTTGCGTTCGCTGTCAAATCTTGTATTGCCTGTGACGTCACAATCCGGGCGCAATGGGCTTGCCTGGACATGCCTTACACCAAAACAGCCAGCCTACATTTTTATGCTGAGTAAACTCAAAACCTCGAAAAAGAGGTCGAGTGGTATTTTGTTGCAACTGTTTCGATATAGTTATCAGATCACACACAACACAAACCTGTTCTCAGTTACTTGTTTGTGATAAATTCTGGCCAATTAAGAACCACATCAGCTGTTTGGGATGTAAACCGAATCGCCGTTTTGTTTTACACGGAGTCCTGTTATCACCGGGCGCTTTGTTCCACAGGCCTTTTGTTTGCATTTGTCCGCTCCACTTCGACCGACTGCTCGTACCTTGTTTCATGTCATGAACAAACACTAATTCGCAGCAACTGGTGCGTGACGCGTATTTGCTGAAATTTAACAGACATCGCAAAATAGACCGGCAATAAGAGCCTGGCGCAAATTTTATCTGTGCACTGCGGAGTTTTTCAACACTTTTCTTACAGATATGCACAAGAATATTTTAAATTTTTGGTACAAATTGAAAAAGAAATACTCCAAACTTGAATAATGCCGGTTCTAGAAATTGCTGATTAAGAGGTACCTACGAATTTGTTTAGCAAACGAATGTTTGCGTTAGCGAACAACACGATTGACACCACGTCAGCAGAATCTCGAGGAGTTGCCTCTCTTTTTCTACACTCCCTGTTTATTTAAGTTGATAAGGTTTGCATTGGGACTTCCAGCAACTTTTCTGCTTTTGTTTTTTCAGATAAACCCGGTGGATACGGATGATGACCAGGTGTGTAAATCGACATTCACTCAAATTACATATTTGTTGATTTAACTTTCGATAAGTGGATTGTTGCACAATTTGTTTGTTTGATAAAACGCTCAACAAAAATATCCATGCAATAAATCCGCTATGTTGTATTGCAGACTTACACGCTTTATGAGGAAAGTTTCATTCACAACTGCCGCCTCGAGCACATGGTGATGGTTATGGCACTTCACCCGCAATATCTTCAGCAATTTCTCGACACTAATTTTCATCTCTTACAATCGAAAGGAGCGTTGCCGTTTCAGTACCGCAGCTACATAGCAATCATGGTAGGTGACGTGAAACTTTCGGCGAATCCAAAAAGTTTTTCTAGATGTTGTGATCGCTCCATGTGACCCCTCCCCAATCCACCTAAGCTTCTTCCTTATGTTTTGTTTGTCGCAGAAAACAATGAAATATTTTCGTTGAAATGTGATCATTACAGCTTCTTGATATTTAGCTAAACCCCATTATTTGCAACGCAAAGTAAACCTGTAATTGAGGTTAGTTTTTTAAAAAAAACACGTGGTCTTATTTTTCGACAGGCTGCTGCGCGTCATAGATGCACTTATCTTGTTCATCTAATGGAGGCGCACTTTTTGCTGCAAGGTGGCGACCGAGAGTGGTTACGTGGCATAGATCACGTTCCAGCGAAGTTGCGTGCACTTTCAACTTTAAACAAACTGCTTGCTCATCGACCTTGGCTCGTCACTCCAGCTCATATCAAGGTAAATATTTCAACCAAAGTTCCAGGCTAATGCACGTGTTATGTTATCATCTCTCATTAAGCAATAAAAGTATTACAAGAGTCTGCTTGCGCAGGAACTGGTTGACGGTGAAACGTCATCACGGTGGCAGCACCCTGAACTCGCACAGGCGATTGTACTGTTGTGTCACTTCCATGGACTGGCTGTATTTTGTCACGGAAGTGGAATTAACCTAGAAATCGACCACGAAACGGCCCATGTCTTTCATAACAAGTCGACCAAATCTGCACCATCCAGTCCAAACAGTTCCCCATCATCAGGAACCACTTCGCCAAATTATGGTCGCGTATCTCCAATAATCGACAACTTGGTAAGCTCCTATTGTAGTTTGTTTCAGGAAACTCGGCGCTTGCATTGTTTCACTGCTTGGCTTGTGGTAGCACGCTTCCTTTCTATTTGTTGTTATGAGTTGCTGATGGTTTGATCGTAACTTTGTATGTTGATGGCGATAATCGTGTGTACAGCTTCTGTTAGTTAATGCTGCAATTGCTTTGCGTAGTGGGATGACGAATTCCTAGCCCCTGAAGATATTCTGGTAAAGGTATTACCCACTTTTTGTGATGGCATGTCCGTCGAAGTTGCATGTGCTCGTCTTTGTGTTCTATTGCAAAGGTTTTTTCGCAACTCCAATACCTAACCTGTTTGGTCGGTGCTTTCAATCATAATCAAAAGTGTTAGAAGTTAATTTCTTTTCATTGCATGTCATTTGAAACAAATTTAAGTTGTTACATTGCAAATTGTTTGTTTTTATTTTCATTTTTCGTTGGTGGTCATCGCTAGCATTGTGCCGTTTTCATAAACCTCGTGTTAACAATGACAGGGAGCGGAACATACCGGTGACGTTGAAGTTTTAATGGAGAGAATGAAGAGATTAAGAGAAGAGGAGGAAGAGGTAACGAGAGAGGAGATGAATCGAAGGTTCGAGAAGGAGAAAGACGAAGCGTCCCACAGTCTTATTCCTGGTAAGCACCGCGGTAGGCTAGTTAGTTGTAATCGGTTTAAAAACTGTTCGATTCGACCTTCTCCAACAACTCCACTTTTGTAGGTACAGTCAGTCCGGTGGATGGTGCAACATCATTTGCACGCTATGTTGTCGATCCGGGTTACAGCTACCAAGAATTTGCAAAACGTGATGTCGCCGCTGAAATCCCAACGTTTCGTGAGCAAGTGAGTGGTTTTGCCCCTTCGTGATTTGTCGTGTAGCCCACGACATTTCAATGTGCTCTGGTGCAAGGTTTGCCAAAAAACCGTGCAAGTGCCTATGGCTCATTACAGCATGGTTTGCACCAATGCAGCAGTGCAAACGCTGTGCAGCAAACACGCGTTTTAATAGGCATTGTCATCACATTTAAACTAAAGGTCTCATACAGTTGCAGCTAAACTTTGTTCCTAATTAAAAGTTTTTAACTCTGAAATTTATCATAACATTTCCAAAAATTTTTCATCCCCATACTTGTTTATTGCATTTGAATCATTGTTTTTTTTCTGTCATGCACGTTTTGTAAATGCAGGATTACACGTGGGGAGATCACGCTTGTCTGGTTGTAAGGAAATTTTACAGCGATGTAGCAGATCTCTTGGACGTGAAGTTCAACATTGCCCAAACCCTAACTTACAAGACGTAAGCGTCCGCAAAACATTTTTGAATGTTAACCTGCAATATAACAACTTATTTATGTTTTGTAGTTTGGCTTCGAAAGATAATGTCGATACGTCGTCTTTGCGTCGTGCAGTTTGGATGTACGTCCATTGCATGTACGGCATCATGTAAGTTGTACCACTGTTTCAACTATTTGTTTGAATTTGTCTGTGAGTCCAAACAGTTCACAAATTCCTAAACCCATCCGATGCAATTGCGTTTATGGAAAATATATACCTTTGGTTTCAGCACATTAGATTAATGTCGATATCTCCAGAGAATATGGTGTTTCTATAAAAACACTTTTTGTCCCAGGTACGACGATTACAATTACGGTGAAGTGAACCAACTTTTGGAAAGACCATTGAAGGTGTTTATAAAAACTGCCAGCTGTTTTCCCGAAAAGACAAATCGTAAACTCTACGACGGCTTCTGGAAGCAATTTCGTCACTCGGAGAAGATTCACGTCACAATTATGATTATGGAATCGAGATTACAAGTCGGACTGTTGTATGGAATGAGGGCGTTGACGGAATACTTAAGGGACAGTTAGGATTATTGTACATAAATTTCTTTTTTTCAACCGGTCGATAAAGTTGCACTGTGCTAGTAACAATATTAGACTTCCTGATCCCTGCTTTTTGGTCTAAGGCGATGGCCGGAATGGCAGGTGTTTTTTAACGTCGTTTTATTGAATGTGCCCAATTCCGTGATATTTGGGGTAACTGTGTGTAAAATGAACAATAACTTCCTTAAAGAGACACAACGTTATATGGTCAAAAATATCACGAAATTAGTTTGCAGTATTATGAGAGCAACAATGCTACTACCTTGCGTTCTTACGTACAGAGACATTGTTTTTTTTAATGATTCATCTCTTGCGCCAAGTAGTTGCAAATAACACCATTTTAATGCGTGGAATATGCCTATTACTGTCGCTATACTGAAGTATACAATTAAATCTAATTGTGATGTTTTGTGCAATTCAAGTCTTGCCATTTTGTACTGCGTTTATTATGACGCATTATAAATTGCAATTTTACAGTGGTTGGTTATTTACAAAATAGTTGAAATAATGTTTCAATGAATTTTATTTTCGTTTACCCTCATGTGAGGTTTATCAAACATCAATGGGTAATGTATTTAGACTGAAGACTTTAATAATAGTTGCTTACTTCCATATTAATGAAGGTTTCTTGTCAATTTCACTATTGGTGCTGACCGCTTTTGTCAGGAAAACCACGAAAGTTTGCTACTGTTGTGGTGCCATTTTTGTACCCTTGTGTGTGCCCTGCTCTAAGCTTAAAAGTTCTGGTTCAAGTTTTGACCGCCTAACATAATGCAAGGACGGTACTTAGATAATGGGTACATTCTTCTAAATGGAATTCGGGTCTTGTATCACCTTTCTGCAACTTTAAAATGAGTTAGTAGTGTCCACAACATCTCCTTCAGGTTACTGTGCGCTTAGCATTGTTCTTCAAGATTTCCACATTATGCTGCAGCTGCTTATTGTGTATTCAGTGCAGTGTAACAGTGTTATTTTATACGTTTCTTTGGCAATAAAGAAACACCATTTTACATATGTTGTGTGCTCATTGAAATGAAGGCTTTTTCAACTAGCTGATATGAAAGACAAGGTCAATATTTTAAGGTATATATTTGACTTGTAATAGAAGTATATTCAAACAAGAGGAAGCAGGTGGAATGTTTCCACATATTTGAGAATGATACTAATGTTTGAAAGTAATGTTTCACCATTATTGTTGAACCACCCACCCCATCCACAGTTAATAAAGAAAAACTTTTGTACAAGTTGTTTTGAAATAAAAATTCTAAATAAATAATTAATATATGTATTATCAAGATCCAAATTCTGTAGTAATATCAAACATTCTGTCCAGTCTTCTTAACAACAGAATTGCAATGGCAACAGTCAAAACTATTATCAACATAATTGATGATGTTTCATTTTGTCTTTGCACTTGTCTATGTTCAGATGTTTGTATAGTTTGATTTTCATTTGGGTTAGTAGCAGTGGATTGGTTTGATGAACTTTGATTCCTCAACCTTAATCCATCCTCTGTTGTAGGTCCATCCTCTGTAGCACTATCATTCGAACTAGTGGGTTGTTCTTCTGGTGAGTTGGTTGTTTTCGGTTTTGCAAACATGATTTGCTTGGCAAGTTCTTTGTCTTTTTCATCTTCTTCTTTAGGTCTGGTAGTTGTGACAGCAAGTAGATTCCTTATCAATCCACAAGTTGGACATGAAAAGTTCAGTGATCTATGTGTACCAAATATTTTGTCAAACATTATTACAGATGCAAAAACTAATTACTAACTGCTTTGCCAGTTTTTTTCGTTCATCTGCAGTATAGTCAAGAGCACCAATTGCACCCTCTCCTTTCGTGGGCATGAAACCAATAATTGCCAATATGGCAGTTCGGACTGGTGAAAAAACATAATGTAAATTATTTAAAAAAATTACAGTAAACAAAATACTACATACTGCTCCAGCTTGGTTGCCATGACTCAGGGTGGTAACCAGATATACTGAGACAAATCTTCTTGTGTAGCTCAAATCGACCGTTTGGCTGCAGGAAAGGAATCAAATCACTTTTGTTTTGTACACAAAGTTAGGCTACTATGCATATGAACAACATACTTGATAAAATGGCATGGACACCAATAAAACAAATGATTATGGAGTCAGGCAATTACAAGAAAAATAAAATAAGAATATTTTTTATAAATTTTCACTTACAGTAAGCAACAATATGCTTGGAGGTTTCATTGGATATTCAGGAGGCAGAATAATTCGTCCATGATAAAACCCATCATCAAATTCTGAATCTGCGGGCCCGCGAAACGTAAAATGCCATTCAAACAAATTGTCATCAAGAGGCTTTGCAGAATATTCAGCAGTAGGCTCCCGCATTTCACGAGCTTCCTTCATCAGTCTTTTGACAGCTGGGCAATTAATATAATTAAAAAACAAACTAGGTACAGCAATTTAAATAAATATAAATTTTACTACCTGGACTTCGCAGGTTGTAAGACTGTTCCATTTTTCTGCTTCATAAACCTGAGTTTGGTAAAAAACAAAGATCTCTCGATCTGATGCAAGACAACAGACAAATGTTATCACTAGAATCGAATATCCATCTACAAAACTTGTCTAAAAGCGTTCTGCGCGGTTAAGCAGCATTTCATGCGTTTTTTTGCAAATTTATCAAATATTTGAGAAATATAAAGAGCAGTTTGTCTAAGCTAATTCAGTATGTTGTTTTTTTAGCAACGGGGTCATTTTACAAGTAATTTCGACTGAAACAAAGTCCATTGTTCTGTTTCTTACCTAAATTTTGCATTAGGGTTAACACGAACCAAGTAAAACAATTTCAAGTCGCTAAAATTTTACATAGTTTTTTTTTTCAGAAAAAACGATGTTTTTGAGAATATGGTAGCATATGATATGAATTACATTATTTGTTTGGTAATACCTGTTTTTGAA
The DNA here is from genome assembly GCF_947561715.1 of Ascidia mentula. Classification (NCBI taxonomy): domain Eukaryota; kingdom Metazoa; phylum Chordata; class Ascidiacea; order Phlebobranchia; family Ascidiidae; genus Ascidia; species Ascidia mentula. Next base: position 13,380,288 of record NC_138568.1, on the reverse strand, counting down.
ACTCTGTTTTATCATGCGAAACAATTCACATAATTTTGTTCCATTTTAAGGACAATAATTGGTACACGTATCCTTTTATTGGACTATCGACAACCTTGCGGTACATCTGTCAGCATTTTTCGGGCCCAAAGATGCCAGTTTGTTTGTTTCAAGGCTAAATTTCCTAAATTTGGCTCAATTTAAAACTGTTTGGCCGAAAACGTTTGCTTTGACTGTGTTTAAAAATTTGGAATTTTTTAATTTCTTAACCTGGGTTCGATCGAACCTCTGGGGTTCGATGGCGACCTTTCAGGGTTCGACGAAGGTCCAGCGATTTACAAAAAAATCAGCGAACGGTTTAGTATTAAGTCAATATTGTGAAACTAACAGAAGTTTCAAAACCCGAACGATTTAGTTAAATGTTTTCTTTTAAATTAATTGCAGAAACAAAAATATTTAATTTCATATGTTAAGTAGGCACCGGGAGGTGGGATTGTAACCATTAAAGTGCATATGCAACGGCCATGACAACTAAAACTAATGGTACATCTACAACAAACATATATCCAAAGTTTTTCGGTTCTACGTCAACTAAAATAAGTAGAAAACTGCACGAAAATGAGGGGCGACCAAAAATCGTAACCTTTTTCGCTGTGGTGTAATTGACATCATGTGCTAAATTGAGTAGAAAACTGCACGAAAATGAGCGGCAATCCTAAATTGACGGTTTGCCTTTGTAGTGTTTTGAAACGTTCATGTGTCACGTTAGCGATCATAAATGCTGTAACAACAAGAACACCCTGTCCCAGTAACTGTTTTATTATTACACAACTAAATAAGACATTATAGGTCGAAACAGCGGTCATCTGTGTGTAGCTCAAATTAACATCGAAATCCGTTTGTTGCACTTGTTTATTGTTGACCCCTGTTTTAATGCAATACCATATACTAAACGAGTTTTATAATGTTTTCCATTCCTACACGTAAGGCTTGCTGCCAGCACTCCCACGACCAAAGTGCTTTCTATGACGTCACGCAACAATAATCTCGCTTTCGCACGATTCCGTTCGCAGCGGTAAAAATGCGCATTTGTTCAGTTGTATTTCAGAAACCAGTCGTCGTATCAGGCTATTTTTTTGCCAAAAATGTTTTAAAGTTATGAACATCTCTTATTTTAATTATTACCATGTTTTATTTTACGTGTCACATGCACTTTAAATAGTTTCACTTCTTCGTATAGATTTCTGTGACCTTGACAATTTTGCAAGTCCCAAATCTCGCACCACAAAGGAGAAAAAGACCTGTTCTTGGTGAGAAAAATTTTCAATAAAATTATACCACAAACTTCTCAACTAAAAAGCGCACTTGAGAATAATGAAAAGGCAGTCTAGATATATGCCCGGGGTATGACACCTTTGCTCCCTGACTGGCTACAAAAATGTCCTACTTTCTACGTTACAACTGCTGCAGTAGTGAGAAGGCCTGTCACGCATAAACCTCAAAATGTAAAATGCAAATATTCTTATTCAAAGAGTTGTTGTAGTTGTATCCTCAAAACCGGAACGCACAGCCATTGAACAAAACTTGAATTATCAATAGTTGAATGAGAGTGCCTAATATCTCGAATGTCATCGTTATATGGGCCTATAGTGCAGATGTTGGTACGCAGCACAGGGTCGATCCAGGAATTTTCGAAGAGGCGGTGATCGCCCCATTCACATGATAAATAAATTTGGACGTTTCACGATGAGGTAATAATTTTTCTTTTTCTTCAAAATTTGAAATTTTCTGTTACCTTTTCTAATTTCATTTGGTACACTTTAACAAAATATATGTTGTTTGATATTATACAGCTTGAAAATACAAGTCTGGTCACGAAATGTGTTCGAAGGTACAAAACACACTGAAATAAGTTGAAAAGAGTTTTAATACAACTAAGCAATACAAAAGACGTTCCACACGTGGCATAAAATTAAACTGGCTGTGAGCTTATTTCGAAATATTGAAAACACTGTCAAACTGACTATCTACAAATTCTACATGGGACCCATAAAAATCAAGAGCTTCTTGGGACTTTCCCAGCTGCAACAAACAATAGGTAACATTTTCTAAAGTACTGTTTATCAAAACGGCATCGGTATCTTTACTGTTGCTTTCCGCCTTTTTAAGTTCATCGAGTACAAGCTGGTGCAATTTCAATGCTTTTTCGGTATCACCCAGTTTCATGTAACATGTGGCAATGTGACTTTTTACTAAAACAAAATTTGTGTTGGAAAAATTCTTATTCATCATAAGTTGGTAGCACTCAATTGCATCCTTATATAATTCGCAGGAGGAACAACAACCTGCCACATTCATATACGCGTCATGCAAGCGGTTTTCGTCTGCGTTTGTTTCTTCCAACAAAATTTGTAGTTCATTTCTGTAGCTTTTCAAGGCTTTATGCATTTCCTGCAGGCGAAAATAACAGTGTGCAATTTTGCCGTGGAGGTCAGCAATAGGGACCTTCGTTCTTTTGTTTAGCACAACGCAATAAATATCCATTGCTTGTTGGTAGTTGTAAAGGGCACCCGTGAACCGCTCCAAACGAAACAAACACCCAGCGATGTTCGTCAAACACTCAGCATGTTGTATCGTTTCACAAGTGGAAACCTCATTCAGCGTTTCAAACTGCTCGCGAAATGTTGACAATGCACCTTCATATAAATCCATGTGGAACAAACAGTTTCCAATACTTTCTTGACAATCAGCAAACGCCAGAGACATCGCTTCCAACACCTCCCTTTCCTTCAAATGCTCTTCCATCGATTCCTTAAATCGCCGTAACTTAAATAAGCATTTTCCCTTTGCTTTTCGGCAGTTTCCAAGTTCAAACTGGGAAGAATCTTTACTGGCTGTTCTGTATTCAATCTCCTTGTTGCATTCAAATAGGGCGTCGTTGTATTCTCCTGTACGATACAAACAATTTGCAATTAAGGATGTGCAAGCGATAACTTTTGACATCTCATCATGGTTTGTCAAATAGGTTTCTCGAAGTTCGCTGCAAAGATCAACAACGTTTCGATATTGGTTGAAGTAATACAAAATAGCAACATCGACGTCCAATCCAACATCAAGAAAATTTGTTCTGTAAGGTGGTTTTTCTTTTTCTCGTATTGTTCTTTGAAGACAGAACGCCACTTTAAAGTACTTGAGCAGTCTTTCCAAGCCCACAGTTTTAATAAACTTTGCTTCATTTCCTTTATCTTTTTCAGACTCTTTTTCTTCTATAGAAAGCCATTCGTTTTGTCCCTTTTTATGCACGTAAACCTTCAAACGAACTTCACATGCAGTGGATACCGCAAACATCAAATTATTCTGTGCTTCTTTTGTGATGGCACCGCGCTTTTGTAGTATTCTCAGAGTCTGAAAAGAAGAGTTGCTTATGCCATGCAAACGGCCAAGTGCGGACACGAAGATTGTTGTAGTTCTGTAAACAACTCGTTTAATGTTGATTTGTTTGTCCACGTTCACATTAGGAAGGTTGTTAAACACTGCAAAAGTATCAAGGTCTTCTTTAATTTGTCTCATTAACATTTCGACATTTTCGCTATCTGTATTTATAACGTATTTTTGAACTTTGCAATAAAAATCATGGTATACTTTTTTGTTGCCATCAACAAATCGTATTAGTGTCAGAATGTCCGAGAGATGATAGCCTTGTTTAAGGTCGCTGTCAAGGTGTAGAAATTCGGCCATCATAGGTACTGGCTGTATCAGTTCCAAAGTCCACGGTTTGTTTTTGGTTTCCCTTAGTCTTCCCAACGGAGATTTGCAAGCGTGTGGCATGAATCCATCGAATGAAACTCCCCGGGGGGTGATTGCATCAAAAAACCAGTTTCCACCTTCCGTTTCGTAGTTGTTTAATGTAGGAATGGCAACACAGGGAATAATAGTTTCACCAAAACCTATTACGACTAATTGAAATAGCAGGGAATAATTTCGAAAGTATTCCAAAGCGCTTTCGTAGTTGGGAATTAGTTGAGCATTTCCTTCCAAAACGATTATCGATTCAAAATCAGAATATGGGGTTATTTCGCTTCGAGCCAGGGAGCCAACACCGACCAGAGCAAACTGACAAGGGACTTCCCCAAGTACTGAAATGCATATCTGGGAAATTGTTTTCATGGTCGATACGTAATCATCCGCTATTTGACTCTGGAGCCTTTCGATAAATTCAACTTTACTTTCACCTTCAGGAATATTTTCCAATTCTTGCAAAGAAGTTTTGGCTTTTTCCCGCATCGTTTCAACAAGTTTAAAGCAATCGGCTGTAATAATTTGCAGGTTGTGATTGAATGGGCTTCGTCCTACCAGATCCAAAACATGTCTGTGTAGTTCCTGCAAATCTTCAATGATTGGTTGTTTTTCAGGGGATCGAATTATTGCTGCGTTAAGCAATGTTGCTGATTGTATAAGACAGAGTCTATCTGGTGTTTTCTCTCGATATATCTTGCCAAGTGCATGTAGAATCTTTGCTGACTCTTGCTCATTTTTCTCTTTTCCATTTTCGTCACAGACGAACTTTAATTTTATGACCTGTTCCGCTTCTTGCAGTTTTAATGCTGTCAAAAAATCGCATAAAACTTTCAATGATTTCTTAGTTTTAAATGTTTGTTAAAAATAGGATGGAAAACATAATTGCCACTTGCGTAAATTTTTTTGGCTAGATTGCATTTTACAAAGGGTCTTTTAAAAATCCCACATTTGATGTATATTAAAATCTCCAACAAAATCCAAGCCACTGACATTAATCTAAAAATTTGGAAGTTGAGTTATATATTGTTCGCAGGAATACTATATTGACTTGTGCATAGACCTAATATTCGGAAAAACGTTTTGTTGTTGACAACACGGCCTATTTTGTTAAATACAGTCTTCGTCTAAATAAGCCACATGAAATTACTATTTCTAAACAACATGAATTCCACTTACCTTCTTTCTCTGTGTCGATCAAGTCCATTTGGCAGTAGATTATTTTTGCGATGTGCGGTTCGATCGACGGCTTCTGTCTTCCATACTGCGGTGTTGTGGTTTCTGGTTTTTAAACTTTCATTTATCATTGTTGACGTGTAACGGTATATGAATACAGATATCACATTTCACACAGATGCTACGAAATAACAATCAGTATGTTGTAATAGGGGAACTATCTTGCGCAACTATAGGGTTTAGTTTGCGCAACTCATTTACAAAACATACGTAACAATGAGTCGTAGTAATCACGTGTTTGGTCGTAAACAATCTATTCAAAGCTCACAATACAAATTGAAACTAAATATTCGCTAAAAATATCCGCACGAAGAAAGCGGAATTCAAATGTTTTTTTTTGATAACTTTCCTTTCTACTTTTGCGCAAGATGATTCAGGATGTCAGTCCTTCAATTAAGTGTGAAATCATTGAAACAAGCGATGACTTTTTTCGTGATTTATTTTGTGAACAAATCAACGGTAGAGCAATCGTGGAAAAATACAGTAAAACTGTTAATACATCATGTGTCACTATACACTGATGCACTAAATTCAAACAAATAAAACTGAAAAAGATTATGATACAAAATAACAAGCCACACTTTGTCATTTTTTACATCAGGTAATAAGTTTATCACAACATCCAAAGAGATTCAGATATTTACAGAAAACAAAACTTCAACAAAATGCCAAAGTTACAATAACATATCTGCATAACAAAAAATAACAACAACAAATACTACAATCCCAGTAATACTGAGACAGGTGTGGACACATTGCAATATTTACACATGCATAAAGAGTGATTGAATACATTACACAAAATATGCTAAACATAAATAATTACACAACATTGCACATAATTGAACTCAAATTATTTTTCACCCAAATCACAAAAAACATATGTGCAAGTGATAATTTATTGTATTATATTTGTAAACTTTTTCAACATATATTGTCAGAAAAATGTTACGCTGCATATAAAATTAGCTTCTCTCAGCAATTCCTCATGATGTGTTACTAATTGATTTTTTTTTGCAACAGATTGAAAAAATTGCCACAGTGTAATGCATAGTTTTACAAAACCACATACACTGTGGTAAGGTTTGGTAGGGAACAAAAAAGGTAAACATAACAGAATCATCAATTGACACATTTTACCATATTATTACAACAAAAAAAACTAAAAACTTTTTCCATTTTGCACCTTGGTTCTAGTAACAGTGATCCTCATTTTTATATTTTGCACCGAACCCCACCATGATTTTTGTTTATTTAACAGAAACATTGATGTCGGGAATGCAAACAGCCAACTTGATATTTACTCTATCCTTATGTTGTTTGGGATTTATATAGAAAAGGTATTTACTTGAAGCAATGTGTAAAACTATTACATTGATATATGATTAAAAGTCACATTGTCAAAGCAAAAAAAACATCAACAAAAAGAATTTTTTTTTGATAAATGATGCTGAAGGTCACCCTGATTAAAATATATTGATTTATTGATTAATATTGCTGCCCAGCACTGTCCCAGGATAAAGGTAGGAAACTCAAATGTGGTTGTGATGTTTGAGTAAATCTATTTGTGTGGGAAAGGTTTCATAGAAATGTTTCTAATTTTTTCTCAAGAAATGTCCATTTAGTAAACCAATAGGTACAGCAATTATGAAGCTAACCTGGTAGAGGACCACAGTTCTTTTACCCAAAATAGTTGATTGTCGTTCGATTTCAGTAATTACTGATTGTCTCTGGAGTTTCCAAAATTAGGAGGAAAAACGAAATTTTCATTTCAAAATGCTTCATTTTCAAAGTCTATTGTGCTCCCAGAAGTCTGCATTCTGAAAAAAAGATAAAGTTTCATTATCAGTCATGTTTTGATCATTTTACCAACTCATCAAAAATAAAAGTAAAAAAAAAATTGTACTAACACAAAATGCAGCATATGAACTGTTTGGACATCACTAAAGTATAACCTTCAGATGCAAGAAAAACAATGTACACATTACAACCTGCTTGAATGTTTAAGGTGATTAGATCTAGCTGTATGGCCCCTCATTGCCGCCTGAATGATGTTAATGTCTTCATTTTCTGTGAAATCTGCATCATAGGATGAAATTTCCTCTGCATTAAAAAAGGTATTATTCTGACTGTTAATTAGACATAAAAAAATTGTTAAATCCCCATTTAAACTGACCTACAATAAACATTACTTTTAGATTGTCACAGAAAGTAGCGATGTATACCTTCTATATCACTTGACTCTTCTTCAGTTACTCCAAGTGTTGACTGACTGAGTGATTTGCTGAGTGATAACTTTTGTCTACCAAATGTTTTGTTTTCAAGTAGCATTTCTTGTCTGGCAGAGTGACCCCGGAACGATGACTGAATTAAGTTGATCGCATCATCATTTTCTTTCTGTAATGCGAACAGAAATTTAAACATATGCCAATTTCAATAAACTTAGAAATTGAAACAGTTGTGGACTTAATATGACAAATTTGTGTGTAATGCAGTCTGTGCTTATACTATAAGTCACATGTTGGTTTTGATGTAGATGTAAATGAATAAGTTTTTGTCAAAAGAACTGCATTAAAGTTAGTGCTGCATATAACTAAGCAACATACATCTTGTTTGTGCTTCCTCCAATGTTTTTGAATGGATCGTGCTGCAGTTTGCTGCCGAATTCTAGCCTGTTTTCTTGTGGTAGCGGTGGAATAAGTAGAATTGCTCCGAGTCATGGGACTGTTGTTTGGTCACATTTAAAATATTATAAGTAAAGGGTAAAAACAGGAATACCTCCTTGCACTTTCATTTCGTTTGGCTTGTTGTTGTTGCTGTTGTTTCTCTGCATGTCGCAACAAGTCAATTTTATCTTCTTTAAGTTTCTCGTTGTCATCCAGCAAGCGTTCTATTTCAAGCCTTTAGAGAAAAATAGCGGATAAATTAACTGCAGTAAACCTGGCAGCTAGTTTGGAGAAAAAGCATTACGTTTGATGATTTTTTTCATTCCGCAATTGATTAATATCAGCCTTGAGGTTTTGTATTACTTTCTTTACTCTTTGATGTTCCTCATGTTGCAATTGCTTTTGTTCTAAAGATCACAAAAATAATTCAACTTCTGATAAACATTTTTTACTTAAACTGTAAAAATTTTTTAGCAAAAATTTAACCTTGTGATTTAGAGGATTCCTTGTTTTTCGTCTTTTTAATCACAGCTACCAGTTCTGACCTGCTCAGGGCACTGTATTCTAAAATGTCCCACGTTACATCATACTAAACTTACTGAAATCTATTTTAATTTCACTCACTTATTTTTTCTTCATTTTCATCATCGCTATGTTCACTTCCATCAAGAGCGCGCTCCAAATCCCTTTTTAAACTTCTGTTTTCATCTTGAAGTCGATTGTTTTCTCCCGTCAGTTTGACAACTGATTGTCTGAGAGTTTTTACCTTTTGTGAACTGTTGGGGATCTCATCGGTTTCATGTAAGTTCATACTAACAAATAAAACACTTTTTGGCACTCTGGATGTAAACTTATAGCGTAATTTTTGCAGAAAGTTATGGCACTGAAGGATAATTACTTAAACAAAGGACAATTTAGCACAAATGCCCATTGGTTCACTAACAACAAATTAGCAATTACACAAATCAAATTTACATCAGTATATTTTAGTTGTACCTTGAAGTTTCCCCATACTGCTTCAAAGCTTCTTGCAATTGCATGACCTTTTATACAATGCAACTACTTTAGTATTAAAACATTTTAAAATAAAAGAACGAACTAATTAGGTTAATTTGAAACTTGCACAGACAGCGAAAGAAAGAAATTTGGTCCAAAATATAATACTTAATTTAGTACACAATGCAACTAAGAGTTAAGACGAAATTTAGTCAAGAGCCATTCTCAATTTAGAATGGGATTATTCCTACTTCACAGGACATACATTTGTTTTCATCCAGTTATGTATTTAAAATTGAAAAAGACGTTTACAGCTACAAGAAGGGTCTACTAATAAATGACAAAGGTCTGATCAAACTTTGTGAAAAGTGAAACTTTACTAACCTCCTGTACATATGAAGTTTTTGCCTGTCGTGCACGACTTCGCAAATTCTTGATTCTTTCCCGTGCGGTTTGCAACTCATCATCTTTCTCTTTTAAATTGTGTTCCAACTTGTTCTTTTGTTGGCGGAGGGTGTTTATGACAAGTTTATTATCAGCAGATAAACCTTTCTTATTTTTTGTTCCTTCAGACAACTGCAATAAACCACAATTATATAAAAAATAAGGATTCAATTTTAACATCTTCAACCTACTATACTTATTTGCTCTATAAGCTGATCAACACATTTATCTTTTCTGCTGATTTCCTCCTCAAGGCGACGAATTTTTGATTTTGTCAGATCAAATTCAGTCTTCTGAGCAGTAATTGTCTAATATATATTCCTCATTAAGAAAAAAATGTAGAGGTTCGAACAAACAAGCCAGTAAACAATTGCTTTATTTTTGTTTGCATCAAGTTGAAAGCAGAGACTTCCATCAAAAAATGTTTGCTAAACATTCAAAACCAAGTAATACATGAATATTATCGATTTTACGCGTCTATTAACCCAAAACAAAATTTAATTGTCAACATTAGTTGAATAAAATCTTGTTTTACCTTTTTTAATTGTAATATCTCATCATACATCTCCTCCTGTGATTTATACCGTGGTGTTCTAGGTTGCGAAGTTCCACTAAAACTTGAGCTTCTTTTATGCTGGTGTGCGTTTGTAGCGATACCAAATTGTTCCCTTAGATACTCAGAAGAGCTCGTTAGGGCCAAATTTGCAGAAGTGCCAGTAGCTGTGATTCCATGCACACCTTTTACGGGACTGTTTCTTGTATCTTTTAAACAAAATATATGTGGGGTTATTCAAACACATAATGCAGACAGGCATATCACCACGTTCATACTGTTTATGATTTATCAGTAATGCACAGTCAGTATGCAAAAAACACTGCAAACTATACTTGCTTTGCTAATGGAACACAATGATTGTAAACAATGACCTGCAAGTTTATAAATCCGTGTCTATTTTTTGGCTTGTAACCATTGTATTTATATACCAGAGTCTCTCATGTAATGTGACAATGAAACAAATTGGCTTTTGTGTCTCAGGCAATTCCATAATTAGTTTTTTACTGGAGATCGCATAAAAAATAATTTTTGAAATAGGATCGCATTGAAATTTTTCTTGGGGGTATACATATACAACTTTGTTTGTCTGAAAAATGTGTTGCAAACAAACAAACCTAAAACCAAACAGCAAAGCTATAAACTAAAACTACACTCTATCAAACACAAAATGGAATGATTGTTTCTACAATACTTGTCTTATTTGACGCATTACTACGGAATGAAGAAATCCAATATTCTTCAGTTGTTTTTCGTTTAAATGTTTCATCTCTTGAATGTTGATGTGGTTCAACTATGTAAATAAATTGTGACTACCTTTTTTGTGATCAGCTAAAAACTTTATTAATAAAGTAGGGTTGCTGGAAATGAACCTTACATTGAGTTTAATTGTTGACCACTGGAGAATGTTTACTATACTTGTTTCATAACCTGTATATTTTTTTATTTTTTATAGTTTATATGTTGTTGGTGAATATTCTGCAAATCCACGATTGAAAAATGGTTGTAGAAAAAACTCAAGGTTTGTAAATTTTACAGCATACGTTCTGAATAAAGTAATTGCAGCAGATTTTAACAGCGATGTGAAGCAAATACCAACCTGTCCCCAGTCGAAGAGATTGCAACCACATTTCTCTTGACTTTTCGATTTGTTGATTAGCGGTGTGCTGTTTACCGGTTCCCGACAGCGACCTCCAAACCTATATAGAATATACAGATATCTTAAATTCCCACAAATACATTATCGTTCAACTTTACAGGCAATCACAAAAATTAATTACAAACCTTTGCCTTTTTTTCTGAAACATTTCTGGGGGATTGTGAGGAAGAATATGGGGACGGAGGACGTTTTGGTTGTGAGGGCATTTTAACTTAAACCAACATATCTAACCAAAGTACAGAAAAAAATCCATCAATAACAACGTTTTTTATTATAATAAAGATGACAACAGGATTAACAACAAATCTTCCAAACTCTTGCTAAACAAACGCACATTGCTATTATTTTCGGCAGGTTAACGGTTAAACAATTCACACGTCGGTATAAAAACTGTTTGCGCCGCCGTCCTTTAAATGTTGTTTACCATCGTATCCAACGAGCCAGAGGCAGCCATGCGAAACCAAAAAGCCCATCCTGTTGAATCAAATTATTATATTCCTTTGTTCACGACACTTATGCGCTAGTAGGCGTTATTTGATTTATTTGTCGCTTTCTATTTATTTACCAATTGCACTACAGAATTCAAAAAATACGGCCTGCAAAGGTAACATCGGCTTCCAACTAAACCACTTCTTTGCAGTTGCGAAAAGCTTTAGATGGGTCCGTAAATGTTAATTATTGTTCAGCCACACTTTTTTGTTAGCTTGCTTTTAGCATTTAGATATGGTCTGTAGAAGTTTCAGTATACTCGGTTTCAGTAATATTCATGATATTTCGACTCGAGTATTTCGGATTTTTAATGCGTCTTCTTTGTCTATGGTTATTTGTTGGAGAAATTTTTGCTTTTTTGACATTATTTGAATGTCAACAATCGCCATTATTGTCGGACAGCTCCGACTTTGAAGTCTTGTTTTTTGTCAAAATAAAATAGAAAAGGTTTGGATTGTAACTGCGTTTAAATAAACACATGGCTAAAATAACAATAGATTACAACAAAATAGTTCCTCGTACAATTTTACAGGTTAAGTTTGAAATTCATTTCTTAATTTATTTGCTATCTATCTTTAAAAACGATTTTTTGGAAAAATTGTGACGTTTGTGTATAGCAGTGCAACACACGAAACATGAACAAGGCTGCAAAAAGAAGAGCCAAAAAAAGAACAGCCAAAGACTGTTCTGGGGAAAAAACACAACAAGTGAGCGAAGATCCAATATCTATTCTACGCAATCAAATGGAGATTGCAAAAGCAGAAGGGGTAAAAAGCACCTGTCAGTCGCTAAGACATGTTAACAAACCAACCATGCCTTTTGTAGAATCACTCGGAAATTAGTTCATTGCGACAGAAAATTTGGTTGCTGCAAGATGCAAACGCCGGTGTTCGGTATATTATCTTGAAATATGCAGTAAACCATTTGTATGGAAAACACAGTCTTGTTTTCCAGATCGGACATCACTGCTGAGCAACTTGATGTCATCTTGCTGGAAAAAGAAGTTGCTACACGTGCAACGGTATGTATTCATGCACACAAACGCCCAACATTGTCAAGTGAAACATGTTACATACAATGTGCAATGACAAGCAACTTATTGTCGAGCGCAAAATTTCTCAAAAACATTTGGAACAAAACAGCTTGTAAATTTTATTATTTAACGTACGATTCGCAGATAAATTTCGCGAGCAAACCTTCCAGCGCTACAGATATATCTTTGGACGAATGCCGCAAGGAGATTGTTGAGAAGAAACTGCGAAAGTTGCTCAAGAAGAAAGAAGAAGTAAAAAAGTTAAAAGAGCGGATGGCGCGGGGGGAAAAGCTTGAAAAAACTCAGGTAAAAAAAATGGTTTGGTTTTGAGATTTAACATCAGGTATTTCACGCTGTTACACCATTTACAGATTATGAAAACAGAACGCGAAACTGAGATATGCGACGAAATAGAGGAATGCGAAGACGAACTCTTCCAAATTAAAAAGGCGATTAAACAAGAAAGCCAGGCTAAGCTTGATATAGGTGTTTACGACAGCATACTATGATTGACTGCCACGAATGTTGTTGGACAGCTCAGTAATCATGAGTAACGTCTGTGCCTGCTTGTCCAGTTTTTGTTGAAGATTTTGTTGTCGTTCGTTGCTTTCCTCAAGTTCGGCGAATATTTGTTTCTTTTCGGCTTCCGACTCGTCAACCTTAAATACACGTGCGATCAGAAATTATTGACGAGTGTCTGATATCACTTTTGTGGTAATAGCTATAGACTGAAACAAGATCCAAATTATTGACACGCAATGAGCAGAGAATTTCAGCGACATTATTTGGTTCACCTTTTTAAGCAAAGAATCTATTTTGGAGTTGAGTTTCTTAATTTCATTATTCCGCTCCTTGATCTGATGATCCATTTGTTGTTTATTATGTTCTTGTGAAGAAACCTGAAATAAGATCAAAATCTAATTTCTTTCGCACGTTTATACGCAACGATGTAGCTACAATACATAGTCATCGCTAAGGAACAGTAAGAATAAATATCAAAAAATACACTGAAAAATGTCCTTGCCTTAATCTTAAGTTCTTTGACGTCATCGTCACGTTTTGCGAGATGAAGTTTGAGATTTTTGATGTTGGCGTCACGTTCGGTTTGTTCTTGCATGAGTTTGTGATAAGATTTGTCTTGTTCCTCCACCAGCTGTGTGAGGTCGGAAACGCTGCTCTCAAGGTCCGCAATCCTCTTCATCAGTGAGAGACGTTCCTCTTCCAATTCTTCCAAACGTGAAGTTGCTCTGTAAAATCACCACGTCACAGTCACCACATTATGGCCACGGCTACGTTTTTACAACACCAGGATTAGAACCCAGTATGTGGCTTGACTGGTGGCGTGAAAAAGGCAGCGTGTGCATAAAATAACATAACACAGCTCTTAAAATATAAAATATGTAGCTGAAAAATCCTTTTTTTTGTTGGAATTAATGTGAAAATTTCATTTAGACTACTTTACTAATCCTTTATTGGCTCGATATGTTGCAAAATAAAGTGGGTCATAAAAGTTGCGCAAATGATTGTAATACTTTCACGTGTAATAGATTTGTATATTTATATCAGTAATAGAACATAAGTTTAAATCAACAATCCGCATTAGCAAAATATGGTGTTAGACGTCGATAAAATGCTTACTGTGAAAATTGCTTTTTCAACTTTTCGTTGTGTTTCTGTATCATGTCGTGGAGTTCTTTCAAAGTGTCATATTCTTGACGTGAAGTTTTTAGGTTGCGTTCCATCACATCGATTCTAAACAATAAGAATAATAAAATCCACACTATGTTTTGAACTGATAACACAGTGACATAATTAAACGTATCAAAATCTGATGTGTAGTCAAAAACAGTTTGGGGTATTTTTTTTTATTATTGGAAGATATTTGAGAACACAAATCACGGATTTACTCATAATTCTGTGAATAAAAAGACTGGCCCATACTGTTATTACATTGTCACGTTTAAAAAACGTTTCGGCGAGAACTTATGCCATCATGAGTTTGAATGACGCGGTTGGTGTAGCTCCATCATTATATAAGCTCCTTATAACGATGCACCAACCGCGTCATTTAAAACTGATGATGGCATAAGTTCTTGCCGAAACGTTTTTCAAACATGACAATGTTAACAACAGTATGGGCCAGTCTTTTTATTCTCAGAAAGATATTTATTTGATAAACGTTTCAGGTACATTAATGAATGGATTTTGTCAAAATCGTCACTCGAAGGAATGAAACAAACTTGTGTGTTCTGTCCTGATAAGCAGACTGCAGTCGATCGTACTGATCAGCAACATTTTGTAAATTTCGATTGTCTTCCTCAACTGTTTGTAATTCCCGTTCCATAGAAGCCCGGTCACATTCGGCAGCTTGCAATTTATCAAACATCTCTAAACAAAATAAAACTTGCGTTGTTCCATAAACTTTTGCTGATTCTACCAAACTTTTGCCATGGTTTCGACATCTGTGACATGAACTCGCATAATTATAACAATGAGTTTTAGGTTGCAGAACACGTGTCCAATATCGTATATGTCATTCGACTCAATTAGAAGAAAAATACTAAGTATTCCGAATCTGTTAGGAACAGTTTCTGCTGTTGATGTGTTTGGATCTATTTTTAAAAAAAAATTTTTCATGTTTTATGGATTCGTTTTTTTAATATAGTGAAAATCAGAAGGTTTCCGAGGAAACCCATAACATTAATTTGTGCTTTTCAATAACCTTTGCAACTATGTTTAAATCAAACCTTCGCATCTGGTTTCAGATAGTTTAAGCATGTCAGCCATTTTTCTTGAATCTTCTTCGCATCTACTTCGTTGACATCTGTATTGAGATATGAGACGATCTGCTTGAGTGAGAGCCAAAGTTTTTGCTTCCAGTAAATCTTGAAGATGGTTTTCTTTTGTCTAAAAATTATTATTGGAAAAATGACTCAGAAAACATAGGTTCAGTCACTACTTGCACTTCATATGCATAAACATGGATTGTTGAAACCAAACTACAGAAAGAACATGCAGCTTTCTGTTTGTTAGTAAACAAGTCAAGGAAGAGATATTGAGACAAAACAAGGTAAGCCTGGGGCTAAAAAAATTGTCCCGACTTTAACTGAACAGCTTTGTATGAAACAGTTGGGTAATTGTTGTTGTTGGAACAATAGGCTAACACCAATGATAAAACTCTTGTCTTCAACTTATTACAATCAGGCCAACTTTATCAAGAACTTACAACCAAAGTAGATATCTTATGCTCATAAATTTCCACTATTTCAGAAGCTTTTCCAACTGAGCCCAACTCTGGCGTTTTGGCCTGGAAAAAAGTGTAAATTTCATCACAAATTAACAAGTGTTGGAAATGGGGTCAAATAATTAAAAAATCTGTGGAAATATGTAATGCCAAACTTGAATGTTTTATCACCTTCAAGCCCTGAACATTGGCAATCAGTTCTTGAATGTTTTCTTTATTTTCTCCACTATCTGAAATATTTGTGGACGAAATGCTCCTGCATTTAATAAAAAAGCAAAACAACAATAATATATTTGTTATGTTCACAAATAAAACACAAACATACGTCACACTTATTTTCTCTGCTGGTTTCATGTTCAGTAGAGATATTTGTTGCAGAGCTTTGCCAGAATAAGGCCTTTGATGCGCTGTTTCATAGACATTTGGATCTATTTTGTGGTTGTTCTTGTCGTTGATGACAGCAATTCTGTCTGACAGCCTTCAGAAAAGCAAAGTTTTAAAAACAATGATTTAAATGTACTTTGATGACAGACTCATATTAACCCAAATTATCGATTTCATATTAGATTAGTTTTCACCTGATAAAAACTTACTTTGTTGGTTCAATGGAAATATTTACTTTTGCCAATTATTTTTCAGCAAAACCTACAAACAAACAAACAAGTATCTCACACAACAGAGAACTTACAGGATAGATGGAAAGTCTGGAAGTGGAAGAGCTTCCTGGTGCAATCTTAAAGCTATCTGAATGTTATTTCTTCTACTGCTTGCAATGGCAGTTGCCAAAAATGGAACAATCCTTGTATCCTAAAAATTGAAGGAATTAATTTCAAAACAATTTTTGATTTCAACATTTTCTCAGTGGCATTTTATTCAAGATTTTTGTTTTATCCACCATGCTTCACTAAAGCAAGTTCAGACAAAAACATTTACTTACACTTTTTTACTACACACATATGTAGTGAAAAGAAAAAGAATATTTTGAAATGCCAATTAAATGCCATGAAACGAATATTTTGAAAGTCCAATTAAATGCCATGAAACGTTTAATTTACATAATTGATAATTAGAAACAAACACTGACTTGTAAAGTTGAATAAAGTTGTTTTTCCAATTCAGGTACAAGATGTTTAAGTTTTAATGAAAAATCCAGCGCACATAAAACAACTTCCACTCCAGTTTCACTGAAATTGTAAATGGGTAACAGGGGTATGTGAAATATAAAATGTGTGGTTACCTCCATTCTGGTTGAGAGGATTTGGCCAAACCTATCAAATTATCAGCCAATTGATGTTCAATGATTTCAGTAATCGACAAAGTATTCAATTTCGTTCCAATGAAATTAAGCATGTCTTCATCATTACACAGACCTGTACATTTATTTGATGTAAGGATTTACAAAGTGTAGCCGAAAGTCAAAATAGTATAGAAAGTAAATCAGACACTTTGGTTACAGCAATTATTAGTTTAGCAGGCTTATAAGACAGTGTGAATCAGTCAATTATTTTCATCACTACAAATCAAGAGCGATGGAAAGATTTGTTGGAAAATTTTTGGTTAAAACAATAAATGAAGGATACAAGTCAAAATTTTTAATGATTTCAAAATTTTCAACATTTTTAAATTGATCAAGAAGTCTGTTAGGTAAGAGCTGTCTTTAGTTGCTGGAAGCTTAAGTTGTTCACAAATCGTACAAACAACTTCATCATGCCAACTCATCTTGTTTGGATCAATCAGTTCATCAACCACTTCCTACACAAGATTTTTTTACATTTCAAAGCAACGACACCAACATCCAACATTTACTCTAAAACTATCAAAAACATTTAGGAATGAAAAAGCATCTGAAAAATATGAAAGATTTAGAAATTTGGCACAAACTTCACATAGCTCTTGAATCAAATCCATAGCAAGCAAGGGTTGTTTGCTGTTCCGCTTTGAAATAGGAAGAGATGCCCAATTTAACAAAATTTGTAACGCTGGTGGATTTTTTAGGATCTTGTCACACATGCTTTGGCGAAGGAAAGTGACTTGTGAAAACGCAACCAACAACTGCAAAATCTGAAACAATTTTGAATTGACTCAAATCCACTGCAAAACTTCTAAATCACACAGAGATTACACTCAGTACTTTGTTGGAAATCAAAATATATCCCAAATAATTTTCTACAATAAATAACAAAAAATCAAATACAATTTTACTGCATTGAATTACTATTTACTCTTCACTATAGTGGGACTCAGTGGCGGATCTAGAAAAAATATGAGGGGGGTGTTCGGTTTCGGTACCTAATTAATGAAGCCGTTAGATGCGGTTACAATTTTTTTCGGACATTTATCATGCTGTAATTTTTTGTCCAATTTTCGTGGAAACCAGTTTAGTTGTTGAACACGTTGCCAATATTACGCAAGTTGAAAACAACTGTTAGCGCTCGCAAATGTGCAAAGAGGAATATAAGGCCACCGCATGCAACATAGTTTTTATTTGTATGTTTTCTTGATAACGTAAGCCCACATTTAATTCCTTTTAGATAACACGTATATTTAAACCTTTCTTTCAAAGTCGTGGCAATGAAACTACGGCGCAAGCACTACCGCAAAAACTCGCATCGAGTGTTCCACAGTGTTACGCAATTGCGAAAGCCAGGGAGCCACCGTTTATTTGACGATTCGCGCCAACACTGGCGTTCGTATTTTGCAATGCTCGACCACAATTAACCTTAGTTTACAGCGGAAAATTCCCAAAAAAGTTTCGACCCTCCGCTCGATGTTTTCGCAGTAGATAAGCGAAATATATATAAAAAAAACAGACGAAATAGAAAAAACTCGTTTAGCTACATTTATTTTGGTGCAATTTTGTTAAACAATTACAACTATGTAAGAGTGCGGCTTCTGTATAGAAATTGTAGCAGAAATGAATAACCTTATAAGGCCGCGCTTTCGAAAACGGTATTGTTGACGGGTTATTGACCAACGGCACAACAAACAATTGTTTTATAAGCGAGAAACAAAGAAACAGCAAGGACGAACACTTGACCGTAGTGTTCGTTCCTGCGTAGCGGGAAATTAATCGCACTTTCACACCCCACAAAACAATGTGCCAAAATGCTGAGGGGGTGTTCTGACACCCAAACACCCCCCTAGATCCGCCACTGGTGGGACTACAGATAATTTAACTGCCAGTGTGCCAATAGTGGACACAAACTTACCTTACATGCAGATTCCTCTGGAATTTCACCTTTTAACATCATAAGGAGTTTTGAAGAACAGTTTTGTTCGGTTTCAAAACTAAAAAAAAAAATTTTATAGAGCATAATTTATCAATGAATATATGTTCAACAATAAAAACAGTGTTGCGCATGAAAAATGATTTGTTTATTTACTTTTCACAGAAAATAATTTTGATTTGATAAATATTTGATTTGAACTTATAGTTTGTATCTACTAATATTCCTACATAATAAACTGTTGAACAATTTCTTCATATTTAAGTAGTTCTACACAGAGGTCAGCTGATCGATTTTGTGTCATCTTGTCATCACAGTTTGACAGACAGGTGAATAACAATTTGAGTGTTTGAGAAACATTTTTCAAGGAGTAAAACTAAAAACAACAAATAAGAAACCTTAAAAAAAGTAGGCAAAAGTCAACAAATATCTCTAAGTGAGAGCTGTTT
Source organism: Ascidia mentula (assembly GCF_947561715.1). Lineage (NCBI taxonomy): Eukaryota > Metazoa > Chordata > Ascidiacea > Phlebobranchia > Ascidiidae > Ascidia > Ascidia mentula. Next base: position 13,361,018 of record NC_138568.1, on the reverse strand, counting down.
TCAACTTTTTTCTAAGAGCTATTATGGTTTTAAAAATAGAATCTTCTAAGTCAAACAGATTATGTAAGTGGAAAAATTAACATGGGTGACACAATTAAAATACAAAGTGTGAAAAAAATTAAACTTCACTTCATCACTTCAATTAGGATATACCTTTTTGGTGAGACTTTCTTCCCAACAACAAAATGTAATCAGCGTTAGAGTACAAATCTTGTCGGATTTTAGATCGCGTCTCAAATATTTCATTAAATTTTTAACATCAACAGCTCCCATCTAAAATAGACAAATTAGAAAGGAATTTAAGCAAGTGTAAATGAAGAAAATTACCATTCCCTTCACTTTTGCTTGAATAGAAATATTTCTGGTAACAAGGTTGCACAAGATTCCCAGACACAAACTTGACAGCTCACAATCAGGATCATTTCTGTCAAGTTCAATTCAACAAAAATCAGTTTTTATTTTAAAATATACTGTTATAAATTCCAAGCAACAAACAACATATTAACAAAATTACAATCAGTGTTTTGCATCATTTAATATTAGCAACATTAAACATGCAATACCAAATAAGTTGCTTACACTTTTTCCAAAATATAGATGACCAACTTGTCTATGTTAGCTGTTATTTCAGATACTTGCCGCCCATAGCTTAGTTTTTCAACAAGTTCAAGACACTAAAATCAAACTTCAGCATTAACTCTTATGTCTTTCCAAGCTGTGAAAGTCAAGTGCTTTTACCTGTTTCATTGTACAAGACTGCTCCACATGAACATGTTTTATCACAAATGTTGACAATGATGACATAATGTTAACTGAGTGATACATAAAGTCACATGAGTAACTGTCCTGTGCTACATAAAAATTAAGGATTAAAAAAATTTATGAGACACATTTCTGCCCATAATGTCACTCAACCCAACAATCTTTTTTGATGAAACAGATATAATTAAAAAAACTTTTTTTGAAAAAAACAGGATTTTTAACTTGATCAACTATATCATTTTGCAACCATGGTGATGTTACAAGTCAAGGCACAAATATAACCAAAACAAATGAATGATTGCAAGGTAATGCATTATTTTGCAATGCTACAATTCAACTTACTCCACTGTAAAAATGCTGTACATTAATTAAAGCACCTATTATAAGCATCAGTTGAAAAACTTTTATCATAACATGTTGTTCCACATTGTCATTGCAAATGAACTTAGCCAAGTCGGACAGGAATTCACATGCCAAAGGATTTTTGTTGTTGAATACCACATCAATTTCATTTGACTTTAAAAGGGCCAGAAGTACCTGAAACAAAATTTTGGCATATTAGCCACCTTTGGTTGCAAGTTAATATAGAATATACCAGTTTGTAAATGGACATAGTTTTAACTGAATTCCCACGTTGCAAGTTATTGTATATTTCTAACTTGTTACCTCATTCAAGACAAGCAGAACAAAATCAAACAAGATTTACAAATGATTTCACAACACATTCTTTCAAAAACACTTAAGTTAACATTAATCGTTTTCAAAAAAAATAACAAAACAAAGTTACCTCCAGATGACGAAGCAACTGAGAAAGTGAACTCTCACAGGGGTTGCTGTTGTACTGAGATAGGCCCAAAACTAAAGACTTTACACAACTGTTAACTTCCATTGATGCAGTGTCAAGAACCGTCAGTCGGAAATGTGCCACAAAATTTTTTTCTGAAACATATCTTTGAATTAAATGTACCGCTTTGCTCGTCCGGTTACGCTTGATTTATTTCAGGTCTTCCAACTACAGATTTTCCGAAATTCCGACTGCTATTATGTTTCGGTAAATTAAGCACATAAAAAAACTCCTGTACCATAACCTTATCATAAATTCTATTTTACATTTATCTGGTTGTGTAAGTCAGTCCATTTTTGGCCGCAAATAGGGTCTTCAACTTCATCACCTCAATCGGCAAAATGAAACATATAACATGGATTGCAACACGAAAAACACTGTTAGCGACAACCTTAGTTTCACTTCATAAAGCTAAGTAGTGGATACCAACCACCTTTTCATTTACCGTTGCCACAACATACAATGGTCAAGAATATACCCGAGGGCCCATGCTAATGTGTGTCAAAGGTCTCGAGTTCAAAACCCAATATAAAATGGCAAATTTTCTATATCCTTCCTACTAGCCATTTGTGGAGGTAAGTGCAACCGACAACGTAATAAAGTATACCACCTCTGACCACGCACCCTCTCAAGAAAAAAATGACCCACCCGCATTGGTAGGTGAACCACCTGGCGTTACCACTGAAGCATGCGTTTTGCGGAATTTGGAGATAGGGACACATGTGGACATGTGGAAGTGATTGTTGCAACAGGTTGGTTATTTATGTCCAAATTCGGCTATTTCTTTGAAGTCGCTGCACACTTGCGGCCATTCTTAAGAAAAGTTTGTAAATGTCAATCTTTCGTTTTACCTAATTTGTCTTCTTTGTTAAATATACATTTATTCATCTGTTTTTGTCTACATCGTCTTGTTAAGCGGGTTTCTATGATTAAAAACTAATGGGAAAATTTTGCACTTAGCAGTCTGGATTCAATAGGGGTTATTTGATCTAATATTTCCATGGGCAATATCCGCCATAGTAGACCAAAGTTGTATGCATGCTTGTATATTATTATGTGATGGATTATATATGTCACACTGCTTTGTTTTAGATCATACGCAAGAACCTATATTTTGTATATACTTCAGGAACTAGTGAAGTTTGCAAAGTGTGTTTAATATTGCAACAATATGAAAGCTAAAAAGCGTTTTTTGGAGGAGAACATTTCATTAAACATTAATCAGGTATTTATGTGTTTGTGGAAGTATTTACAATTGTATATGTTATTGTTCTGGTAATAAGTTTATCGACATGCAAGGGATCTTGACCAGATGTTTTGTTGACACAAAATCATCTTTTGTTATCAGGATAGCTTGTTTTCTGACAAAGCAAAGTTGGAGATAGATGATGAAGATTGTGGTGATGGTTTGTATTAAAATATTGGACAATAAATTATATTTGAGTATTAAAAAATGCAATATTTACAGATTCTTCAATAAACTCTGATGAAGAAGATATTGGGGAGGATATTGTAAATGTGTGTTCTGTCATTGTTGTCATTGTTAATGAAAATATCCTTTTCTGCTAAATAATAAAGTTTAAATTGTGTTACAGACTAAGGAGAAAGAACATGTGGAACATTATTCAAGTGATGTTGGCGATGATGCTTCTGATGAAGAGGTAAGATATTATTTATTATTATTGTTATATGATTTCTATATTTTAGGCCAATGTTTCTTAACCAATGAGCCTTGGCTTTATTTTAGTTTCTTAAAATATATCATTAAATACTGCCAAGAACGGTGTTTGTTTTTTCAAATCTTTAAAGTTTATTGTGTTATTTGAAAAGGATCTAAGAAACACAGTTGGAAATATTCCAATGACTTGGTACGAAGACTTTCCTCACATTGGGTATGATCTAGATGGGAAGGCAATCTCTAAACCACTCCGAAACCAAGATGAACTTGACAAATTTTTGGATAAAATGGAAAACAAAGATTACTGGTAGACTTGGGTTATTATTTTACTTTACAATTCCCTTCATGGTAAATATCTTCTGCCAAAACTTTGTTTGAAATCAGAAACAAAAATGAAAATCCAACTGATTTCCCATTATGCAACCAGTTTTAACATTGATATGTATTTTTTAGGGGTGCACGCTGCATGGTATTTTGTAAAATGGACTGGGGGACTGGTTTAACAGTGTGGTATTGATTACCTGTAATTTTTGTTTTTAGGAGAACTGTTTATGACAAGTTGACTGCTCGTGACCATGTCTTGACGCAAGAAGAGTTGCAACTTATTGAGAGATTAAGCAAAGGTTCTTATTATTCTACAAAGATTGATCCCCATGAGGTACTCCATACTATGAAGTTTTATTTTTGCATGCAAAAAAACTCCTGTGCATTATATGAAGATTGTATCTATGTGTGTTATCTGCTTCGTTTTTCAGCCGTATGTTGACTTTTTTACAAACGAGAAAATGATTCATCCTGTCACAAACATACCAGAACACAAAAGAAGCTTTACGCCATCTGTAATAGAAAAAAGAAAGGTAACTCATTGTGTTTCATGTTTTTTTTAAGCAAGCACATTTTAAATTTGCCACTATTTATGTTTTTTTGTTTTACTTGCTAAGGTTGGCAAGATAGTTCATGCGATTAAGATGGGATGGATTAAACCTCACAAACCCAAAACAGACAAAGATGAAGAACCAAAGTTTTACGATTTATGGGCTGAATCTGAAGACAAAACCTCAGTAAAACTTGTTTTTTTACTATCTGAAGAAAGTACATATCTAATTTTGTTTGCCTATTTTTAATGCATTGAGTTTTTCTTATTATAGGTGTGTTTTGTTGAGATAAATGTTCCTGTTTTTATATGAGGAATTTGATAAAGGTTGTATGACCACCGACAAAACCATCATTGTTATTTAGTCAAGTACCCATGAAATAAACATTTTGCCCAATTATTTCTTTTACTCTGTAATTAATTGTTAAGTGACAAAAAATCTTTTAATTTAGATTTTTTTTCTTATCTGATTTTTTCGAACTAGTGCAAATATTTTGTTACAGACAAACAGTGAATTGGCTCGACAAAAAATGCACATCCCAGCACCAAAACTACAGTTGCCAGGTCATGAAGGTTCATACAATCCACCACCTGAATATCTTCCATCACAGGAAGAGGTAACTTCAAACATTTTGCATGGTTTGTTTTGTCAATTCCATGAAGAACAGTAATATGTGGCAACTTGTGTAACTTCTATAATTCAACTCAACTCATTTACATTTGGAACCTTCAACCTTTTCATAGACCAGTAGACAGGAAATTTAAGTTATTGTGTTTACCACTTGTTTGTTTGATGAATTGTGTTTAAAACAACCATGTTTCGAAAAATCTAAAATACTCGCAGTCTGTTACAATGCTTTGAAAGATAGAAAAATAAGTTGTATATGATATTATAAAATGCACATTTATGTTAGCAAAACAGTTTCTGTCATATTGGAAATTGCTGGCGACACTTGTTGATGTCATTAAAGTTTTGTATTTACTCTTGGAAACATTGCCTGTACATAAGTTTGTCAAAACATATTATGTTTACAAGTCCACATTCATTACAGATTGATAAATGGAAAGAGGAAGATGAAGAAGAAAGAAAACTTAACTTCATCCCACAAAAGTTTGACTGTTTAAGAAAAGTACCACAATACCCTGCCTACATTCAAGAAAGATTTTCAAGGTGTTTAGACTTGTATCTTTGCCCAAGGCAAAGAAAAATGAAGGTGCATTATACTTCCATATGTTTTACGTTTCAAATTAAGTCCAATTTTAATGAAATTCTGTTAAATTTTGTTTAGGTGATGGTGAATCCAAATGACCTTATACCAAATCTTCCCAAGCCAAAGGATCTGCAACCATTTCCAACCTTCCAGGCACTCTGTTATAGAGGACACAAATCTCTCGTGCGTTCAATATCTGTTCACTCTAGTGGCCAGTGGCTAGCATCTGGTAAGTAATAAGTTACTAGATGGATAAATATATTAAGAGCTACAGGTGCACACTGTTTCAACCTATACCCAACTACAAATTGACCGAAAGGTACCACAAAGTGTACATTTCAGTGCCTGCTAGGTAAAAAGCTGGTCCAGTGCCACAGTCACCAGCTGCACTGACAAGACCTTACAGGTCGAAACAGTGTACTGTCTGCAGCTCTTAATGATTAGTATGGTTCTTTTGCATACAAAGGTAAATCTATTTTTTAGTTTTCTAGCTTAAGTGCAATGAAATATCACTGGTTGATAATGCTGCTAGTTGCAAACGATTTATAATGTTCTTTTCATAAACTTGCAAATTTCTGGTTGGTTCCTTGCTAAACTGTCTAGACTACATCACACATGCCAAGATTTAAATCCTGTAGTGCAGAAATAAAAAACTTCTTTATATTGCACTTATACTTGCCAAACAATTGGAAATAATGATGTTATTTTTACTCGTCCCACTAATTTGTAGGCTCTGATGATGGAATTGTGCGAGTTTGGGAAGTAGCCACAGCTCGGTGTTTGCGTGAGTTCACCACGCTTGGAAAAAATAAACCAATAAAATGTGTTTCTTGGTGTCCAAATGGGAGTGTCTGTTTGCTTGCTGTTGTAGTGTAAGTTATGTTGTATATTCATGAATAAGAGCAATGCTAAAAAAATACTTTGCATGCAGTGAAAACAGAGTTATTATTGTCAATCCTGCAATCGGAGACAAACTGGTGTGTGTTGGCACTGATAATCTACTACAGTCATTCGAAACATCAACAGAGGAGACTTCTGCTGCAGATGGACAAAAAACTGAAAAATCGAATGCCAACATTCCTCCTTGGAAAGCTGTTGAAAGTGGTTTAGAATATCAAGATGGGCAACGCCTTATTGTATCCCATCCAAAGGTATTTTCAAGGCACTTTATGTATCTGTATCATGGTGATATTTATAACTACCTATAAATTAATTGTAGGTTAATAAGTTTGGTAGCCCACCCTTGCATTGGATATTAAATTTGTCAACAATTTGATGCATGCAGGATATCTCCAAAGTATCATGGCACACAAAAGGAGATTATTTTGCTACAGTTGTCCCTGATAATGGACATGCCCAAGTGTTCTTACATCAGTTAACAAAACGAAGATCACAGACACCTTTTACAAAATGCAAAGGGGCTGTTCAGTGTGTTCTATTTCACCCAACAAGACCTTTTTTATTTGTGGCTGTAAGTTGTTATATTTTGTGTTTCATTTCCTAAAACTACAAATGCCAGAAGATATTTGCATTAATTTTTTTATTTTTTCATCCAGACTCAACAATACGTAAGAGTGTACAACCTTGTGAAACAGCAACTAACAAAAAAGCTGATGGCCAACTCAAAATGGATTTCTTCACTTGCAGTCCACCCAGGAGGTAATATATCATGTTCACAATTTTCTCCACAAACTACTCTGAGATATTTTATAGGTGACAACCTCTTGGTAGGAAGTTATGATTGCAGATTGTCTTGGTTTGATATGGACTTATCAACAAAACCATACAAAACTATGCGTTATCACAAGCGTGCCATCCGTGCATGTTGCTACCACCAAAAATATCCACTATTTGCATCAGGTGGAGATGATGGTGCTGTTGTTGTCAGTCATGGAATGGTTTACAGGTTTGTTAAGGTTTTTACTTAAATTATGGGCACAAAAAAGCATATTTAATCAAGCAAGCTAATGATTTTACACAAGACAATTTTAGAATACATCTGTTGTTTGCTACAGTACTGTATTTTTTTTTCAGTGACCTGATGCAAAACCCACTCATTGTTCCAGTAAAAGTTTTAAAGGGACATAAAGTTGAAAGAAATATTGGAGTGTTGGATTGTTGCTTTCACCCGCACCAACCCTGGATTTTTTCCTCTGCTGCAGACAAAACCATCAGATTGTTCACATAACCATAACCATTGCTAATAAACTAATTAAAGAATTGAGCGAAATCATTGCACACTACACTATGGTATGAAAGCATTTTGCGGGTCTGACAATATTTTTACACTATTAGCACCATCTTTCCCTTGCAGCCACTGTTACTGATTATTTCTCTATGTGCCATCTGCACGTCATTTAGTGAGAATTCTTTTCCAACACATGGGTTAATGGAGCCGGTTGCAAGTCTTGCCTGTAGTGCCCTGTTCATTTCAGCAAATTCTTCCTTAGTGGTTGCAAACAGACCAACACCTTGGATTTTGCTTTCTTTTCCCATAGTAAGTCGTGGATTAATTTCTATTGATCCACGGCATCCAATAATAAGAACCCAGCCGTTTTGAGCCACCATCTCTAGATCCTTGTTAAGATTGACATTGGAAAGCATTTCAAGAATAATATCTGGCCCACGTCCATTTGTTGCATCCATAATTTTCGTGGTGTAACCCCTTTCCTTATGGTTGAATACATGTTGGACACCTTGCTCTTTAACAAAATCAAGCCCTTCATCAGATCCAGCAGTGCCTAAAACCTTCATTCCATGTGACAAAGCTAATTGGCAAGCTGCCATACCAACGCCCCCACTGGCACCGTGTACAAGAAGAGTATCACTGGCTTTTGCGTTTGCCTTCAAAAACAAAGCTTTGTAAGCTGTAAAATATGCAGTCCCAACTGCTGCACCTTTTTGAAAATCACATGACTCCGGCAATGGCACAAGCCAGTCACTGTGTACCACACAATATTCTGCATAGGCACCACTTTTTGTGTTCATGAAAGAAGCAACCTTGTCTCCTTCCTTGAACTTTGTTACGTTTGGCCCTGCCGCCACCACAGTTCCAGCTATGTCATTTCCTGGGATATATGGCAAAGTAGGAAGTCTTGCATAATTGCCCGAACGAATGTATGTTTCTACAGGATTAACTCCAACAGCTGCAACTTGAACTAAAACTTCACCAGTCTCTGCAACAGGGATTTTAACATTGCGTTGTACCTCTAACACTGTTTCGTCCCCAAATTTTGAAACAACAACAGCTCGCATAACTGTCTTCGACAATATATTGCTCTTTGAACTCAGCATTTTCAATTCAGTAACACAAGAGTTTTAAGGTTTTATGAACAACGTTACAGTTAGTTGACAATCTTTGGTAGTTTATACTGAATTGCATTTTGCATGCATGACTGAATAAATACCCATGCCATTTTACGCATCAATAAACACAACTTTACAATATCTTCTACTGTACTTAATGAAAACTATATAACAAGTAGGGCTGGGTAACAAAGTAACATTTTTTGTTTAGGTGATTTCTAAAACATTACTTTAGTAACTTGAATAATTAAACATCAAAATAAGTCTAGTAAAACGATATATTAACTTAAAAACAAGAATAAACATCAAAATCATTGCAAATTTTAAAAATCTCAACAACTTCACTCAAGGTTGAAACCAATGACTTTAAAAGTAACCAATGATTTAAAATTGTTTAACATCTTCATTTTAGATTCCACTGAAAAAGGTCGAATTTAATAAAAGACATAGGCTATGTTCTGAGCACATTAGGGCATTGATGCACGTCGTATATAATGTAGTGTATTTACTTGAGTAGTTTTGAATCTCCGTTTCTCTATAAGCATGTTTACTTGAATTTTTAAGTAATGCAAAAATTACTTAAGCAAGTCGCAAAGAAAGTTTTTAGGTAATTGTGCAATTTAAACACAGCCCTATAGTTGCAAAGCTTATAGATGATTAAATGTCATTTAAAAATGTACCAGGTCAGTATTTTGCAAATTTGTTAAATGCATTGAATTAACTGTCGCCAATGATCAGCGGTTAAGTTTGTTTCGCTTTGTCTGATGGCTAACAAAATAATGTTGTTATGTTTTCCAAAGTATGAGACGAAGAATACAAATGTATGAAAACAGATTTAGACCAAAAATTTTAAAACTTGTTCGACTATAGCGTTTTTACTGGAAAGTATGTAACTGAACTGAGGATGTAGCGAAAAAAAGTTATTTAGGACCGAGAACAAAATCGCCTTTTGCTAACTCGGTCTGATCTGTGACTACGGCATAAGATATTGGGATTGTTTTAATACATATTAATTTTTTTCAGACATGATTTTTGTGTGTAATGTAAGCCAGGCTGTCAGCAAATTCCTTTCCATACCCTAAGCTTGCGGTTTGTTCAGCCTACTTGAAAACGTCAAAAGTAGTTCACATAGCTCGCTGACAGCTCCAAACCAAACATTGGCGTTGAAGGCAGACATGAACTTAAAATGTCTACAGATAGTACGTTTGCCTTTGGCAAGATTTGTCATGTAAGCGTAGTCCCTGGGATTTATTCTGTAATCCACGTTTCTCCACAAGTTTGTGTTTGACGTCCCGCTGTGGCCTAACAAATACCAAACAACAGAATAGCAGTAGTAATTACCCTTTATTGCTTTTTTATCGAGTGTGTCTCTGCGCCTTTTTGCGACGAAAACGGGGCCTAAAACGTGTTTAGATTCTTTTGTTTGCTGTTACATAACTGAACTGCTGTACGGTTTATGCTAATCGATGTTGTCTGGCATTGACAAAAATAAATTGAAGAAAAGTGTTGCTTTATTAAAATTAACAGATTCTGGCAACAAAATGCTGAATACGAGAAAAAGTTTTTGTACAACAAGTATAAAGTAATCCAAGACAACATAATGCAAACTACCGGTATCAACTTAATATACAAGAAGGTTAGAGAAACTTCGTGCATCGTCACTTTATAGTTCTTGTGAATGTGTTGGTTTGATCTGGAAAAACCGCGAGGGACAGTTATGGTTTAAAATGTACACGATTTAAGCTGTGACATATTCCGACACTACTAAGCATATTAAAAAGCACAAGCAAATCAAGAACGTCAACAAGTCTTTTGAATGTGAACTATAAGAAAACCGAGCACATAAAAAACACCATATACAAACTGTCTTGGAGGCATCAATATCATAAATACCACAACTTCAAAGCATGTTTTAATAACACCTGAAAATTTCTGACCCTTAAATTTGTACTGTTATAAATAGTTTAGTGAACACTATTTAACCAAGAAATACCAATGCAGGCGATCGACAATCTTTTCCGTTCAGGATTTAACATATCCAATGAACATTGTGTTCTGAAAGCGTCTACAACATGGCGTATTAATCAGAAAGAGACACCTCCGCATATGACTGAATGTCGATCTCTTTTGCACATGTGACGCATAGTTTTTCGAGAATTTTCCTTCCGCACCGACTTTCTCCATCTGTGAAATCAGGTGATTATTAGCCTTGCCGTCCAAATCCGGGAAAAACTTCAAGTCGTCTGTTGTAAGTCTGTCGCCAAGGTCTTCCTTCAAATCATTGAAATCTCCTGGGAACAATGACTCATCTGTAAAAATATAAACCACTATAGTTAAATTATCTAGTGTTCATATCAAACGTTGGGGTGCTGCGTAATATAGATCTGTTTAAGTGTTAATAAATATACATTGCTTTTTGGACACAAGGTTTTCAAAATTGCAAAATTGATTGTGAAATTTACACCTGTATCACGCTAAAGAAGTTGCACTGATTTTCATCTTCAAACTAGTTTTTGTTAAATAAAGTACGCCGCACTTTCGCACATACGCACATAAAGGGAATGCGTATAGTTCAACTATATCATGCCATTCATACCATAAGGATTTTCAGAAGGGTGCCAACATGAACTAGTTATGAAGTACCAATACTAACATACGTTTGTAACCCTACAGCACCAGGCAGAACGGAGCGAATCACAATTAAATAACCGCAAACCGATTTCCCATGCTTTATAGGCACAGCACAGAAACACCACGGATTCCAAAACATCGAAAATGTTGAATTTAAAGCTGTGATCAAACACAGCTTGTCAAGTGATCCAGTAAACGCAGATGACTCGTGAGCTTCGAACCGTGTTATTAACATATTTCTGAAAGTTTTTTCTCAGGATTAAGTCAGACGTACAAGTTCCATTGTATATGGGCCAATGTTACGCACCATCAAAGTTAAAATGTTTGCTCTTGGTTTCACTTTAGTCAAATAATATTGTCGGGTGAGGGCAAATAGTTTCACAAAAATGATAAAAAAATGATATTTGTCTTGACCAGGATTTTCAGCTACATTATTTATCCTTGCGTTAGGTCAATAAACATGTTTGTTCGGATCAAATGTAAGTAACATGGAGTAACTCTTGTTCAAATCTCACAGACTGCTTATAAAAATGACCGCAAATCTGTACAACTTGGATTGTTATCAGTCTATTTGACGCGGGAGCTTTCTCGCATGTGAAACAATCCAGCTAGAGGTTGGTTTCCTTCGTGACCGTCTTCGTCTAATCTAATCGTGAAATTCAACCGTCTGCCGCTGTGCGCGCTTGCGGCCTCATTCAGCATTTAAAAAATGGCAATAATTCGAAAGAATTGCACTGCTGTTGCAATTAATAAAAATAAATTGTGATCGTGAGTAAACGAAGGTGTTTTGGCTTCTTCAATTTATTTACAGTTCCGTTGCTGTGAAGCATGTAACAAATCCTCGGTTGCTGCGCTTGCCTGCGGGCACAAAACAAACAAATCCCACTTGCAAATATTGACGCGTTACAACACGACCCAATACTTGCCTTGGCGTTGCAGGTGTACAATCACTGTCATGTATTAATATTCTGACTCATGATGCGCTACATACCTGCAACAGATTCCATCTGTTCACTTTCAGAAAGACTTCGGGTGTATCTTGCATGAACGTACAGGCTACATTTTCGACAGAATTTGTAATAGCATCTGCAATAAATCGTCACAAATTTAAATGTCTCAATAAATTTTCACAGGAAATAGATCCATTTATTAAGGGGCAAATGTATTTAAGCTAGGAAACTAAAAGCATTCTTGTTCCTACAAGGTGGTCCTTGCATGTTTTACAATCAACTGAAAAACGTGTGAACCGCCACGGAGAAATATCACAATATAATTGTCTGGTTTGGCATATCAAGATAAGCCCATGACGCAAACAAAGTCGGTGATTACAGAAGCATTTTTCTACGTAAAGATTATTTCGCAAAGTTTTCATTTTAACATACAGGGTTTAACGTAATTTTGCGGCGGAAAATATTGCATAGTATAATGTCGAATAGTGGTGAATTCAGATATACGATGAAAAATCCCGACAAAAAAAAAGGCAGAAAAGAACAAAAATACGTTCATGTTGCCTTACATAAATCGGAATTCTCACCAAGAAACAGCAAAAATGGCGACATGAAAATCATTTTTAAACATGCTTTGAAGTTGAGTGGGTAGAAATAACTAATCAAGTTTGCACACTTGATTTTTATTGGTTGACACGGAAAAGCTTAAAACTTACAGTAAGTTTCTTGAAAGTTACGATTAGAGAGGGCCGACACGAAATACTTAATGCTGAAAGTAGGCCACGACCCAGTAAAATCTTTACAATGTGTCGGGCCAGGTAAGACAAAAAACAATAGCTTTATTGAGAAACCAACTTACAATGTAACCAATGCCAGGCGCCAAATGCTTTATTACTATAACCGCAGAGCAATAAATGGCGCATTGACAGCCATATTTTCTGGGGCAAGCCCTTGAAAGTAAACATCGATCCTTAATTACGGAACCAATGGGCAATCGTAGAGCAATGATAAAGTTGAGCAGCTATTTGCCATGTCAACAACCTTACCTTGTAAATAGTAAGCTGAATATTAAAAAAGTTTTGTGATTACCGATTATTACGGACCGCGTACAAACACGTGATAAAGTACTTTTTTGATCTTGTGCAACCAAGTGGTACTTAGACACTGGCTGGCTGTCCTTAACTAAGCCTACTTCACTGAGGCTACGGAGTCCAATTTCTGTAGGGGACTTAAACACCTGAAAGCCAACACCAACAAATACGCTTGGGTACACACGGGTCTGTGAGACAACTGCTGTTTACAGACAAAGCCTTATAACGTTTTACCCACTAACATTCAAACGTTGTTTAGACTTCTAACAGTTTTTATCACGTTGTTTAATATGTCGTCCTAAGTTTTCCCTTAGTGCCCACAAGTTACAGTTTATTGCGAAACGTACCTTCGTTTTCTGACACCAGAAACGGATGACGACAGAATGCATATAATCACAAGGATAGCAACCAAACGCCAACTTGTCACGGCTTTCATCTTCATTAACGTTCAACTGACCTATTCCAGTAGATGTTAACTGCTCAATACAGATCACAAAATAGAAGTTAATATTCACCGCACAGCTTGCTGTCAAGCAGTTTTTTTCTCTCTCAGCGTGCCTGGGTTCCTTTTTCTGTTCCGTTCGTTAGATTACTACATTTATTGACAAGTAAAGTGACGACAGAGACATACGTCACAAACCTTGTGGTTCATCCGAGGCTTATGTGATAGAACAAGGTCCTTTAACATCTGCAACACGATTGTAAGAACGTCATATTCTCTGCTCAAACAAAATTCTTGTCAGACAAACAGCTCGCTTGACCACGTTAAATCATTCATGCGTGAACCAAAGGTCTTGTGGTTGCGATGAAATGTTTAAAAAGCTCAAAAGGCTTAAAAACAGTGGTCGTGCATTTTGCTGTAAGGCTGATAAACTATGGGCGTAACAGTAGATGCAGGAATACAAGTACCAGCATACGCACAATGTAGTAGAACGCGCATCTATCTGACATATAATCCCCACGAACTTTAGTTTGTTCTTGTAGCGATTATACCTTTTAGGATACTAGTACGATTTAACTTCGTAACAACTGTTATGGAACAACAAACATACGTTGTGTAAGTTTGCAAAGTTTGTTTAATCGACAAAATATTTTATCGCATTGGATCAGAACTTGGCATGAAGCATTTTCAGTAAAAACGTTGCTGGTGTTTTTTATTTTTTACGCACTTTTTCAATTCAAGGAATAGATAAAGGTCGACAATATTAAAGTGCTGTTCACTTCTTGTTCTAAGCCTTTTATTTAAAATCATTTTTTTAACCCGAATACCAATCATTTTTACGATACAAGTATTTTCACGATCCACTTGAATTGAATTTCCTTTTGTAAGACTATTTCAGCAAAATATACGACTTGCTCAGGCTTCGATAAACTCAGGGCTGTTGTTACAACACCGAATCATCGTGACCGTTAAAAACTATTCTGGAAGTCTTTAAGTTTGAGAAGCAAATCTATTAGCTATATATTTAGAGCGAACAGTCATCATAGGCCCAGTGCAGGAAAACATGGATCCTTTCTATGAATTCGCTAATTAAATGAAGTGCAAATATACCAGTGACGTTGAAGGTAACTACATATTGTGCTGTTCTAAGGATCACCACAGATTTCCACGAAAAACGACACTAGCCATCCATGGAACTCATCACACATCCTGTTGGGTGGAAGGGATATACAGATAAAATTAGTCTTGATTGACACTTGCCCTTTGGTTTGTACAGAAGGTATCGCGACGAGTAGGTTTGCACGATAACCAAGTGCAGAAACACACGGGAGCTTGGAAACAGTTAACTGCCAAAGGAAAAACAGATAACTGTATAAGTGCTTTCGGGAATCTACAAATGGTAGCAAAACACCAGTTTTGTTTCCAACATTACCTCCTTTCACTCACTGTAGAACTATACGATAACACGAAGGGACGGTTAGGCTTAATAAATGCTAAAAAGATAACACAAGGGAATTCGTCATATTGCCAATCCATAACTTTCGGATGACGAGTGAAAGGAAGAAATGCACATCGACTTGCGTTGTGACTGACATGTCACATAATGAACAATCTGAAAATGTCAGTGATTCGTCACTGTCGCTAAAACGAACGAAGACCAGACATAGGATCAAACTATTTCAATTCCAGAAACGATTCAAACCATGTATACGCGGTTTCATAACTTGCACTCGAATGCTCCAATTCATGTTTACGCCTGCATACTTTACACGACTTAAAATACAAACAAATAAGTAAAAGATATAGTTATTAGGATCGAAGTAGGTTACTTAGTAAAACCATTGCACTTAAGATTCCTAACTTGAACCACTTATACCTTTTTAAAAATAATTCAATTTCACCAATTTGTCGTGTCAGTCTCTGATCTATGAAGCATATAGTCACTTTTTAAAAATGCCTAAATTGCCCTTGAGCAACGCATGCAGTTGTTCATTTGCGCTTGTGGAGGTATTTATTCAAAGTCCTAAAGACAAAATACGGTGGAGAAGGCAAGCAGGCACCTCTTCTCGGCACGAATGAGATTTAAGAGCATCGGAAACGTTCCCGTCGTTAAATGAGTACTGCTGGTGAACTGTAAACCGATCCCGTGGCAATACTTTATTTATATCACTTTTACCACCGCCCAGGTCGTCACAGTATTTGTCTGGAAGTTCCAAAGCCAACTCTTTCCACTGCCGGGTTGTTAAACTTCTCCGCTACATTTTTGTCAGAAACCTGCGTTCAATTCGTTAACATGTTAAAATTTAAAGACTTCTTTTTGTATCAGGTTTATTAGTTTTTGAAAGCTCATTCGGCATTTGATCGGTTATCAACCCAACAATACATTTGACGTTTTTTTTGCAAGCAGTTCATTATAGTACTGATGATGAACCCAGTAAGAGTTCAAAACGTCTATTCAATATGATAAACAACAGTTTAACTCTAACTTTCCTATTTAGAATCGTCAACTCCAGATATTTCGCACCCAAACATTTTGTGTTATTCTTCTGATTACGTTTTCTTGCATCCTTCGCAAGTAAATTGTTGCGAAACAGCGCGACTATCGACTTTTATTCCGCGTGCCGCATTGCCTTTTCGATTGCTTAGGTCATAAAGGTTATATTTTTGTTTTTCATAATGCTTAGTGTGGGGTTGCCAAGATTTAATTTCAGGCTATTTTCTGCAATCAGACTTAAATAAAATTGTGTGATAGTTTTCCTATTTGCAGTTAATATAATTCTGTGCGTTAAATCATAATAAGGATCATGATGTTTGTTTTAATAAGCGGTCTGTATATACAAAAAATAATTTGTCATAGGAAATTACGTTTCTGAATTAACTTTTGATTTTGTTTATTTCACTTGTTGTGTGACAATGGCCAGCCAATTTACCTTCTGATAACATTTCACACGTCTGGCATTATACTTTACTTTATAGCAGGTGATAAACCATAAAGGCCACATTTATCATTGATTTACTTCACGACAACGCACGTAGCTCAAGTGCGACGTGTAGCCGATAGAAACAGATGCAAATTTCGTCAATTCGAAAAACCCTTAAGCAAGCATCTACAAGTTAGCAAAAAAAAAATATTATCTGCAAATTTTTTAATGTTGAATTCTAACCAGCGTAACTTCCTCTGCAAACACGGTATAATGTCTAATGTGCCAACGAAGGAAGAAGTTCATTGCTTGTCTTTGACGAAGTTAGTGGGCCAAAGATAAGGGGTTGAGTACTAAAATAACCCCTAACGATGTGAAATGAAAAAGCAAGTTAACTCGAATACACGTTGCTTCGCCGAAGGGCCAATACGTGGAAAATTTGTAGTTTACCCGCGCAGGAAATGTCGATACCGGTCACCGCTTTACGACGTCAGCAAAAGACGACGTATGTTTATAGACTGTGAAACTCAACACACCTTCTAAAGTATACAAGCTCTTTATGTATTAGTCTCAGCCAGCTTTTATACAACACATATGAGACCAATAAGAAAAATATATTGACGTAATATGTACAAAATAATCTAATTGTTAACTTCGAGTTTTTATTTTGTGTTTGAAAACGAAAATAGTTTAACAAAATCAATTATTAAAATTATCAAACAAAAATGTAACGAATTGAAGCATGCAGTGTTTGGCGTAAAATATGCTGCCCGGTGAAGCGTTAATTACTGTTCTGTTTTTTTTTCAACATTGGATGTAGATTTCAAACTTGGATAAAGAGATAAGCAAACAAACGCAAAATCATCTGAATGCCACACTATTTTTATTTCTAAACATTTGTGTGCAAAAAGACTATAAATTATTTTCGTAGACAAATTGCAGAGGAAAGTGGGTCATGGCTGCGAACACGTTACCGGAACGAGAAGTGGGCGAATAAACATGTCAGCTAGCCAACTAATTACAGTCATGAACGGATTACCACGGCCGCCAGGCATGTCGTCACTCGCAGGAAGAAAAACAAAACTGCGACCAACAACACGTTGTTGACCGATATAAAAGTAAAGATTATGCTCAGCTCGAAGAGTATTCGGATTTTAGGCAAAGACTTTTACAGCAGTTTGTAGAAAATTGGACGATGAAAATCTTGCTTATATTTGTTTCCCTCGCTGTGGTATGTGCGGTTGCATACGGCGCCACCACACAAAAAGGTAATGGACATTGTAATATATCGAGAATTAAAGGTTTTGTTATTTGCCAATGACGGGAGTTGGTATTTCTTCCGATCGCTTCAATCAAACAGGAAATTATAAATTAAAAGCAATGAATACAAACAATCTATTCTATCATTTTTAAGTGAAATATGATGTTTGATTATTTAATTTTTGTTTGTTTGTCGTAAGTTAACCTTGTTGGATCACAAGACCAACATTTAAATATCACTAAATGCAACATTTGGTACTGTTTTATCTGCTAAACACTTCTTTTTGTATCAGGTCACCGAGACAATTCGATGTTCTACTCCAATGTTCCTTGGTTAAAACTGACCTCGAGTCCTAGTTTCCTCCGCTATGCGCAGTATAAAATTCTCGGAGTTTGTGATGCTACAAGGAAACTGAAGCCCTGTGGTGGATATGTAGTGACAAAGTAAGTCTATTTTACAATATAGACCAATAAAAAAGAATTAATGTATTTTTTTTAGGTATCAGTGCTACAGATTTGGTTGTTGTTGGGACGAAACCTCAAACTACTGCTACAAGGCTAAGTTTCACGTACTAAATTATTTGGGTAATTTTTTTTTTTTTTTTACTATTAGTGTAGATAGAACAGAAGCAAACGACCTATATTTAGCACTGATCTGGTTACTTGAGGTTAAACAAATGTCTCGACTTAACTTCTAGAGAAAAATGGCACCTGGAGCGAGTGGTCGCAATGGTCTGCATGTTCGGCTACACTTTGCTCTGCCGGAACACAAACAAGGACCAGAACTTGCACAGGAGGAACAGCTGGTGTTGGAGGGTAAACGAATTGAGTAAAATTAAAAAAAAACGCACAAAACACAAACTTGTAACAATTGCAGAGCTTCTTAACGTTTATATTGCGAACTAGATCGGGCATATTTACAACTTTAATGTTCTTAGGTGTCCGGGCGAGTCTTCTGAAACCCAGGCTTGCTCTACTTGCGGAAACACGTGGTCAACCTGGGGAGCATGGGGTGTTTGTTCCAGCTCAGACTCTACTTGTCTTGTCGGTTCCCAGAGCCGAACCCGCACTTGCGTCAATTCTGGAGGTGTTGTACAAAGTTCAGCATCCTGCACTGGAGGAGCTGCTTCGGCGTCTGCGGTATGTCGCGTTCTGTTTGCAAAAATTTAATGCACATAAAAGTTTAAAATACCACGTCAGCATTTATAATGTAGATCTTGTTATTACGTATTACAGATAAAAACTGAATCAGTTCACACAAAATTAACAAAAAAAAAACTTTCGTTTTTATTTGTTCCTCCTAGACCCAAGCTTGCAACACCAACCTCTGTTCTCAATTTTCTGGCTGGACCACAGGCACATGTACTCTGGCGTGCGGCAGTGGCACAAAAACCCAAACGCGCACTTGTACCACTACACCAACAGCTACCTTGCCAAGTTCCTGTTATTCAACTTCAACAGTTTGCAATACTCATCCCTGTAGTAAGTTTTCATTCAACGAATGTTGTTCTGAACATCCCATGTACTCTTTAAAAACTTTAAATAGGATGTGTGACATGCATAGAAATTTTATTTTAAGGTCAAGATAAAAACTTGGACTTGATGATTTTGCTCGACTCGACAAACGAATTGGATGACTGCGCGACGAAATCCCAGACACTTTCCTTTAACGCCCCTTTTCATCTCAGCAGCGGACTACTAACAGCAACAAATTTTCCCAACTTTTTTCAGCAAAATGCGATGGCAACATCGTAAGTGTATTTTTGTCACGTGTTTCTTTTCTCTTTTTTTAATTGTTTGTGTTAAACTTTAGAATACTGTCTTCGTGGAAAACAATAACTGCTGGAATGACGCAAGTTGGTATCCTGCAACAGTCAAGTCAATGCAGCATATCTACCCCCTCTACACTAAATAGTCTTCAGACGTTTGGAAGCACTTACAATTCCGCAGCGGTAAGAATTGTATTTTGTTTTAGTTTTTCTGCTACCAAATGTGTTTTTCCGGACAAAAACAACAAAATTAAACATTTTAAAAAAGTTCGTATTATTGGAATATCCTGGTAGCTTTATGGCCAATAAATACTTAGCAACAGATGTTTTGAACAACTGCCATTAATAATCCCAAATCGTTTGTTTAACGCAGTTTTTCTTTGATAAATATATTTCTCTTATGCTTGCAGGTATCACCAGTATCACTAAAACACATAAATAACGCGGTTTAAAACCAACATAGGAAATACAGGAATGTAAAACAAGAGATTCACAAACTGAAAATTAGATGAAAAGACTATACGTTTTAAAACGAGCTGCCGGCTTCGGCAAATTGTAAATTAAGAGGTTCTCGATGCCACTTTGTTTGTGTTTTAGTGATACTGGTGATGTTTACAAACATAGGTGAAATATGTTTTGCAAGGGCATCAGACTAAAAACCACTTAAGCTGGGTCCTAGAAAGATGTAAAATATTTGTGCAAAGCGTTTTATGTTGACCTAATGTCACAAAAAGGGTGTGAACGTCTTTGTATAACTGTTTTAGTAAACTTGATAAAATAACACTTACGATGGCCTGTCTTTGGAATAAACTACAAAGAGACTATTTTGCGGACATGCGGGAAGAAATATGCGCCGCTTAGTTTGCATGTTTTTTGTATGTAAAACAGAGTATTCTGTTTACACCAGTAGTAATTTTGTGCAGATTCTTCAATCCTCCTACCTATGTGGATCGGACCACAGATTCACGCAACTAAGTTGTGGGGTTGCGTCGCTAAACTCGGCCCTAAACCGTGCTGGTACCCCAGATGTAATTATCCAGTTTCTCCCGGACATGACAAAAATATCTTCCACTATTTTGGGTACGTTAATATTTTATTTAGAATTCAAATTCAACCAATTGTATCAATGCACATACTATTTCCAAAATATTCATGTATTCAATTTTGGTTGAAATTATGTTAGTTGGCTCAATAGGGTAGCCTACATAACGTGGTTTTACTTTTGCAGGTGTGTACCGGGCTCTTTTGCCAACCGTAGCGACAACCGTGGGAACCAAACGTTTGTTGGTTGTAAGTGCTGCCAATCATGCTACACTAACAGCTGCCCAAGTACAAACCAATGTATTATGTAAGTTTACATATGATGGCATTCTTGTTTTTTGGGAAATGGTCCAAACTGACGCCATTAAACCTGTGGTTGAAGCAAAATCTGTCAATGTTTATACAATACATACATTTTTATAAACATTTAATTTGCTTTCAAAATACTTTTTTCACATCAAACTAAGTTTTAAATTTTTTCATAATTTTTTCGGATTTTATTTGTTCTTATTTTTTGTTGCAGTTGCACAACAGTGGGCCTGCGGATCTGTAACACCAACACTTCCTTGCAGTTCGTATTATCTCGGAACCATATACGATACAGCAGGAGTACTTGCCAGCTTGAGAGCAGCTGTCTACTCACTTTAAAAAAATATATATTAACTTGCGTTTAATTTAATCAAAAAGAACCAACCACAAATTATTCTGCAAACATTTATTGTGTTTGTTTCACATTTTTATTTATTTGTACAGTTAGAAATTATAAATAAATGTAAGCTGAAAATCGTGTGTAACTCAAACTTTATTGCCATGCTGACTTTTTTCTGTCGATATCCATCTGTTTATGTGTTTACTTTTTAAAAAAAATCTTCTTGTATTTATTTTGTGTTTGAGACGTGTTTTGTTCTGTATCGTTTCTTGTGCTAATACACACAACTAGTGGCGTATTTGGGATTAAGTAACAATGTAAACAGAGCATCGTTTTGTAGCTTCACCAGGTGACTGTTTTAGCGCCACCCAATGGTCAGTTTTATCGCTATCTTGTGGCTGATTGTAATTCGAATAAGTTTAAACAGTAAAAATACAGTCCGATCAGGCAGGTGGGCGACGTTTTTTTTTACAAAATTCCCCTTGATTTACATCGTGATAGTTTAAGGCCGGGTCCACACTCACGCTTTGCGCCGGCGGATTCTTTGTTTGTTTCATTATACGCCGGCGTGCGGGCGTACGCTCGGGACATTGTAACAAACAAAGAATCCGCCGGCGCAAAGCGTGAGTGTGGACCCGGCCTAAGGTTGCATAACATGACAATTCAACCCCAGAAATGTTGTAGATATCGACATAAACAACTTGTATGCTTGTGTTCAGAGAATAACATTGCTGAGGTCTATAGATTTCCAGCAACTAATTCGGTTTCAACACAAATAAGTACACAATTGTCTCGGTGCGTTTTCTGGAAAATATAACGCTTTACCAGGCGATTTATGACGTTGAAAAATAAAATTGTTCTGTCCAGAAAAAGCAAAATTTGAACCAGTAAAAGAACATGTCTTCACCCAACCTTTATTGGTCATCCGCACGTTAGGAATATCAATTTAATCAGAAATGTAAATATTCTAACGTCTTCATGTGTTTGGTTTGCTGCAAAAATGGTTTATGGTGAGCAATTCATGGGTAACTTCTGACAAGTATTGTTTCATGTGCCCATCAAAGAGCTTTTGTGCAGTAAAATTGCATGTAATAATACTTTATTTTCACAATAACAGGGCAAAAAAAATTGTCCATTTGCAATGAGCAAAAACAAAATATCATCAAAGCAGTGAGGGGCCATAATGAACCACCTCATTGAAATAACAAACAAAAATGTTGTGTTAATGAGCAATCCGCTTACAATGGGATTTCTTAACTGTTAAAAAAAATGCAAGTAAAACAATTAGATTAAGGCACCATTGACAAGCAAGAAGTAAGAAACATAGAACCAAAGATATATTGCACATGAGGACTGTGGGAACATACATTATGATGGTCCAACATGTTATATTGTAACCTCAAACATTTGTTAGGAATGTTTGTTTTTACTCAAAAGTAGAACATTTAAGTACCTCGAAACTGAAAGTGCAGTTTTAAAGACATCCAAAGCAAAATTCTGCTATCTTTATAGATAAAAGTTACAGATGATATAAATGGCTCTAAATGGTTTTAGTTGAAAAAGAAATCACTACATCGAAAAAAAAATATTTTAATGAAACACTTTTATAATTGTAAAAAAAATCTGTGGCCACGGTTGCTTGACCAACGATAAAAAGTTGATGAACATTTATCAGAACAAGACATTCTTCACAACAATAAAATCATTTTTTTCATGGAAGATTTGGTTCTTGGCAAAACAACATTAATTTTTATATTAGGTACAGTGAACATGTGTATTATAATCTTACACTTCTTGATTGGACGTCCCGGGAGTATTCGCATATCTGTGAATAAAAAAAATTGGCTGTGATCTATGTCAGAGTCAATGTACATTTTTTAGAACCAAAATCTACAAATTATGTTCAACAATATTTTGGTGACATGCACCAGAGCTTCCCAAACTTTTTCACTTGCAACCCTTTTTATAGGTGAAAATTATCTGCAACCATGTTTGAAAGTAATATTTAGAATTTTTATTACAATGGTTAATTGAAAAATAAACAACTGAAAAACAACAAAAAACAGAAGGGTATACTATAAAATATACAACTAAATGTTGCACTCTATATCACATTAATGACAGCATTGTAACTCCTCGGTTGGCAAGCTCTTTGCTACACCGTCAATCCAACTGTGTTAATGGCATAAAGATGAAAATATTTTGCAGGTGACATTTTCGATTTAAAATTACGAACAATAATTCTATGTAAAAACTGAAAGGTTTACATATTTGCAGCAGATACCTACCTCACACTTGTTAAGAGCGGCATGATTATCAAATGTACAATATGTACATCTCCATTTTGGTTCATCGTCAGCTTCTTGAGGAGGAGGTACAGGTGGTGGGGGTAAATCTTTATAATCAGGGATTTTAGACCCTAAATAAAAACCTAATGTTGCATAACTACCACTAAAATAACAATAAATGTCAAACATCAACATTATTCTACTGAATTGCCTACACAAGTATAATTTTGAGGTTTCTCCAACCCCATTTACTTTGATTAAATTAAATTTTGAAAATTGCATTGTGCATTCCTACTGATTTCTTTATCATACAAAGCAGGCCTGCACAACTGAAAACAGCATAAGGACCACAACAGACAAAAGTATTTAAGCCGACCACCAAAGTTTATTTAAGTAACTATCGAAAAATATAGAAACAGCATCGAAAGTTTTGGGATTGGACTATACCTTGTTGTTGTTCAATAAAACTGTTATAAAATAGTTTTTATACACACACACAAATTTTAAAATAAATTCTAACCAATTTTGCGCTTCCCTGGTGGTTTTACTGATGGCCGATGGTGGTAGCGTTCATAAAAGTTGTCTCTGGTGTTATCCCCTGAGCACAAATGTAATGTGTAAAATTTGCTTTTCAGGGACTGGTACAGATGGGGAGTGTAACTTGCATACCGTCTCGATTAAAGAGCTCTACTTCTTTATGCATGCAATTGCAGTCAATTTCCAACTGTCTATTTACTTCTCTGAGTCGCCCAACGTCAAGCTGCAACTGAATTCACAAGTTTTGTGTGAGCAAAACACAAGTTTTACGACAATGCATTTAAGGTAAAAGCTACATTAGCCACATAATTAACAACTTACAGTAGTTGAAGTTCGGGTATTCCGCTCCATTAATTTAGTTTCAAGGTCTTGCATTTCCACCATTAATGATGAAAGTTCACGTTTTTTCGTCTCAAGTTCTGTTTGCAATCTGTTCATTCGATCCTCTTGATGTTGCAACAATGCTAAGTACAAAAAATACCATAACTTACATGCCTTTAATTACCTCTGTTTATTTTAATAACCAAATTTGTGTTATCAATATACTACAAGAAATTGTTGTTGCTGCTGGTGCATGACACCAGTCTACTAAAACAAAGGCAAAAAATAACAAGGTTCATATAAAGAAACTAAACAATGTCAAAATTAAGACCCGAAAAATTTTTTACTTCCCTCACCCAACTAATTGTAACTTACTGCATTTACATAATTAATAAAAATTCTGCAATGGTAACACTGGTATCCCTTACCAATCGTATATTCTTTATCATCATTTTTTCCAATTTCAACCTCCGATTCTTGAACATTTTCTAAAGTTTCAGGCAAAACGGTCCCAACAAAATTATCATGTGTTTGAAACTGTGGAATTGTGCTTAGTTGTTGTAAGTTTGCATGTTGAGATAAGGCTCTTCTCATGTTTAGTTTTGCATCATACAAAGTGTCATTTTTAAGAGGCATAGACCGTCGTCTTTGTGATGGTGATTTCTGGTAAACTATATGGATGTCAGGTTGTTTGGAACTACCTGGTCGTAGGTTGTAGGCTGATGTAGAATGCTGTAGATCTGATAAAACATTTTGTTCCTCACTTAATTTATGATGACCAAACTGTGCATGAAGAGGTGTGTTGTGGACTAAACTTCCAAGGGAAGGTGAAGACACTTGGCGTGCAACAAGGGGGGAACTATTTCCTGAACTGTGTCCACTTGTTGAACCTCGCGAATTTGCGTGATCAGGTAAATAAGTTCCAGGTGATCCCGATAAATCTCCCAAGCTCATGAGACCACTTGGACTAGATCCCAACTTCACATTCTGAAATGAGGTTGGTTGCTGTCCATTAACAAGTACCTTGTTCTTGTTCAGCTGGGGTTTGACAATTTTCGGACCAATCACATAGTTTCTGGTCTGGATTGGTACAGAAGGGGGGTTGGCCCACCTTGGCTCACAGCCTTCTGGGAGCACAGGTGCAGATTGAGGGGGTTGAATTAGCTGATTTGCATCAATGGTTTTTCCAGCTAAATCTCCTTCACTTCGTCTATAGTGGGGGTTGTGAGTAGGATGAACCCTAGGTACACATGATGACTGAATATGATGAGTTGAGTTTGCTGGTGAACTAGATATAGGTTGATTAATCCAAGACATCTCTGCCAAATGATTATCAATTGCCTCCCACTGTTTTCCATGTGTGAAATCATCACCAATCTCAGTAACAAAATCTTCTCGGTCTAAATTGCTCATCTTTGATTTCAAAACATTAGAACCACAGTGTGATGAAACTGTAAGTGTAGAACTGAAACATTATCTGGTGCACATTTGCAACAAGGTTTAAAACAGTGCAAAAGCCTGCAAGTGCAAAGTAAACGAAATTTTATAACACGACAGTTTTTGAACTAAATAGATGAATCATGAATATAACAATCCTGCTATGTGACAAACTCTTTCAAATTCTTACTGCATTGAGCCTAACAACAATCATCATGTATCATTAACAAAAAGAAACATGTGTGTTGTGTGTGTAATCTTTGCTCTTTGGTACAATCTGGAACTTTCACTATTCTCTTCTCATCCTCTCTCTGAGACTGAGACTATAAATTTCGACGTACGTTATTGTATTTTTAAATGGTAACGTCTGAAGGGTTAGGGGCACTGATTTAAGACATTATTTTCGCAAAGTTTACTAGTTTGCAAATTTTGTTTTGATACATAAATGTTCAACCAGAAGACGCGAAATTTATGCAAAGAAAAAAAGAAGTAAGTCATAACTTTCATCTTTCCAAAGTTAAATCAAGTGTTTCCCAAAATGTTTTTGATTTCTTTATTAAAACGCAACACGGCAAATTGCCATATTTTTTAAAATCAATGATAATTTTAAATATAATAAATATCAATCACCTATTTTACTTTTTACTACATCACTAGGTACATACCAACTTTATCTAAAAGCTTTATCCATTTTTTAAAAATAAGCGGAGGCCCGTATAAAAATAACGACCAGGGCTGGCAAACTCACCACGACCAGTACGTTCCAGCGGTTTAAGTAAAGACGTCTCGAAAGGTAGATGTTTTAGTAGTATAAGATCATGTTAATATTATTGTCTGAAGTGACAAAAATACGAGCTTTATACAAAAATAGTCCATATCAGGAACACTGAAACCGAATTTTTTCCTCATAATCCTGAGGACAGGCAATATTGCAAAAAATATAGATATGTTGTATATATTTCAGACGCAAAAAACTTGCGTCATCATCAGTGTACTTAAACATGTCAATGTTTTCTGCAATATAGGACAGTATTGTCCCCAAAATAGACCTTTACAGCGTATTGTTCCAAAATATTGTTCCCTTTTTTCTCTGTTAGTGCATATAGCCCAACTGTTTTAAGCCATTGTGCGTGGTGCCTCGCAGGACAAATGTTTTTTTATGTCACAAACTGTGATTTTGCATTTGTTTATGAAGTCGCTAATGTCGGATATATATACTTTTATGAATGCATTGGCTTTAAGTATCTTGCACTCGACCAGGACTGTTATGAATAATTTAACGCGTCAGTTGCGCCGCAATGTTCCCTTGAACTGAACTTACTTCAAATGCCCAGCAACATAGCATCGATTGACAGATGCGGTAAATACGATTCATGTATGATGTTATAGCAAAGTGTAACAAAATACACTAATAGGGTATGTATATTCTTTGTAAGGACGTTTATGATTTAGAAAGATTCAAGTCGACCTGAAAGTTATGTGCATGTTTGCAGGCTCTAATGAATCGGTTTCTTCAATTGTGGCTAAAAAAAGATAAAGATAAACAACAGCAACAATATAAACGGCTAGTTAACTGCGAAGTGGAATTAGTTTCGACTTCCAGAAACTGCTTTGACAATCCTGGTTTTGTTTTACCTTCGGAATGTCAAGAGTCTCATAACAGTGGAGATGTTAAGTTTGACTTCAGTAGACTCACAGCCAACTACAAGTGCTCATCCGAAATGAAACAGAACTCCAAAAAATCGGGGAAGTCAAGTTTGTGCGGAGAAATGTGCGGAAGGATAAGTTCACAAAACAAGCCTTTGAAACAAAAGGATGAAAGTGTACTTAACAAAATGCAATCTCCTAAATCATATTTTCAAGTTCCTCAGGATAAACCTTGTTCTAAAGTTAAGTATTCCGCTTTAAGCAATCCAGCTTCGACAAAACTAACTGTCCGAAGCCGATCTACAACAAGTATCTGCACGAACAGAACACATTCAAGACAGGGATTTGAGAATAATCGTAAAAACGCTCCGTACGACTTTGTGGACTTTACTACGGACGATTTAACATGGGATGCATACATTCCGCCCTTACAACTAAGGTGGTCGGATGTGGCAATTAAGCAAATTATCGACTTAGTGGAAAAGGATAACGAAAAATACATCCAGCATATTCGCAAGCTTTCCAGGAAGCGTGATATGCGACCGGTCAACATAGTGCAACGACTATGTTGGTAAGATTCATGTTTTTTTGTTCTTGGTAATAAAGCACACGAAAAAAGTCAATTAGTTGCCCCTTTTTTTTAGAATGCTATATTGGAATATTTTTGTTGTAATTGCTTTCCACGTGTTTTAATGTGAAGAAAACAACAGTTTTATTTAGCAAATTTTGCAATATTAAGTTCAAAATAGTGATTAATGTTGTTACTTACTTATCAAACAAAAACTAAACACAAAAAGAATCTCAAACCGGGTGAGATTTTAAATTTTTGATAAATTTTACCTCGGTGAATTTTTGAGCAAATTGGCGCCGGACATGAATGCAATTCATTCTATGTCACGGAACATCAATCTTTCTCCCCTCGTGTACTTTCTGCGAATGTTTTTTTACAAACCTTTTTACTGGAAACCACCATTAATAAAAAATACAACAGCGGTCAATTAGCGGCAAGAGTAACGCTTGTTGTGCTCTTTTTCAGGTTTGATGATGATACAGATTCTCTTCAAACACTTGTTGGAGTATTTGAATATGACATGTGACCATGTTATCAGAATGTTCCAGCATTACACGAATGCGGGATGTTTGTTTGATTCATTTTTACGCAGCGTTTAATTTTTCCTTGTGATTCAACAATGTTAAGCACGAATACGCCGTGCCTTGTAATGAGCGAGGATGATGTGGCAGTGGTTGTTTGCTTGGTGAAGTAAAAGATTATGGATTATTTTTGCAATTATTTGTGTTTTGGATTTAGAATTTGATATTTTAGACTTTGATGCAACAAAAACGTGTTGTTTTTTCAGATTCAAAAACTTTGTATTATTATGCAGCCTACATTCGAATTCAAGTTTACCGACTAATTACGTGTGACGCGATATACCAGGGATAATCAATTTGTCAGTGAATGGGATCGACAGGGAAACTTAATACACGATCGAGGCGAGTCTGGAAATGGGGAGGTTCGAATTTTGTAGGGAATTTCCCAATGTTTTCGCAAGTGCATACCGTTAATGTTTTTTCAGTCAACGTCGATCCCCTAGGAACCCAAACTTTAGGTGCCAAACAACAGAGGAACGTGGAGTGCACTGTGGCTATAAAATTCATTGCTGCTCAATGATTATTATGGCTTTTATGCATTTAAATCAAGCCTACACAACTGATAGTAGAACAAGGGCCACAACAAGAAATAATTTTCGAGTGGCACATGCTAACGTAGTTGTCAAAGTTACAACGTAGTTATAAAAATCGTCGAATAATAATGAAATCCACCCTACCGTCTCCGAAAGTAACGTTTAAAACTATGACAACCTAAACAAACACATGTTATCAGCAGTCACACGCACAAAATAATTAGACCAAACCATCGCCTACAAACCAAGCAACCATACTATGCGATCTGTGTCGATACAAAGGTTGGATTGTTTTCATCAATTATTACATTACAATGAAATGTAAAATCGTTCATTGAAATTTGTGTCGCACTTATTGAAAAATGAAAATCTAAATAAAAAATTTGTAATGTCGAACGCATGCTTGCTTACATTTTTCGTGCAATTTCTGAATATCTTCCGGGCCAAACAAAATATTAAGGAAACCGCAGCATGTAATTTTTTTAAGCGTCTTTACATTATCGAACAATGTCCAGCGTTTGGTAATAATAATGATGTGTATTTAAGTATAGTGTGTTAATTAAGCGACATCAATATAAAATTTTTGTTTTCACAGCGAATTTGGTGAAACAAATTAAGATAAAATTGATTTACCTATTTCGTGAAGACAATACAATATCTAAAAGTTTTCAAAAAGGCTGTTTTAGAACTATTTAATTCAATCAATTTGATATTTTCCAGTTGCATGGTTTGCACCCCGAAAGAACAAACAGGATAGTAATCTTAAACCGCAGGCATTGATTAATTCAAGTCATGAGTTTGTTGTGAAATACCGGCTGCAGTGTGACGTAAAAGCTTTTGTCACGTGGTAAAGCGCGTGACCACGGGTAAGCTCGTGTCAACTCGTGACAGTCGTGAAAAAGATTACTGTTGTTTAAATAGCGACGTGACGAAGAGCACTGGCGTATTTTCAATTAAACAGGTTTGTTGCAAGTTACTGCATACAGCTATTTCAACTGTTGTTTGTCCATAACTTTTCAAAGAGCACCGAAGAATACAAGAACGATGGGAGATTGTGGAAAGAAATTAGCAAAATACCTGTTAATGGCCTTTAACATATTTGTTTGGGTAAGTTGTGTTTGACTTCAACTTACAAAACTGCTAAACCTTACTTTTATTGTGGGTGATGTTTTAGATCGCCGGTGGAGCAGTTCTTGGCATTGGAATTTACCTTCGGGTTGACGGCGACATTGAAAATGTCGTTACAGTGGCTAATCTCGACTTTTATTATTCTGGTATGTGTGTGTTTTGTCGTTGTACCGAGACAAGTTCTTATTTACCAGTCTCGTGTTCAACAATGACTCTACAAAGTTACATGTTTGTTACAGGTTGCTACGTACTAATCACAGCTGGAAGTATGATGTTTATAATCGGATTTTTCGGATGCTGTGGTGCAATTACTGAAAACAAATGTCTTCTAGGATTTGTAAGTAAGCGGTACTGCTGATATGTAACTGAAAACTTAACGAACTATGTCACACAGTATTCGATCGTCTTGGCAATCATTTTGATCATGGAAGTAACGATCGGGATTTGGGCTGCAGTTAATTCTAACCAGGTATATCATTATAATTGTATGTTGTTCTGTATATGTGACATTCCTTTCAGGAATTTGCTTCAAACAGCGTTCACAAGCGGTTTAGCCTAACTTGATAATGTTGAGGTGTCAATGAGTAACTAAATATTCGTGGCCGTGGAAATGATTGGGAATAATATTGCCGCCTTAGCATCGACACCCAAGGGGTTGTATTCCTTTGTAGTCCTCGTTGGAATGCTTAACAGTGCGTAGTACCGTATATACTGTAGTGCAGTGAACTGTTTTTATTTTTTCAGATTGAAAATGATATCGAAAAGGCCTTTAACACCACACTTACAAATGGAAACTCTTCTGATCCTTTCGTGCAATCCATGATATCAGTAGAACGCCAGGTACGTGAAGTTGTAAAAAGTACTTCATGTGTTTGGTTGATTTTAATACAATTTTGGCAGTATGTAGGCAGTATAGGCAATGCAACGATATGCACACCCGTCCTGTATTAGAATACGGGATAAATATTTTGTGTTAGTTCTGCTTGTCAATAGTGCAAAGTTTACGAAAATTTGTCTTGTGTACCCAACAATTAGACCAAAAGTTTTTAATGAAAAATGTTGACTACTGTTTGCAATATTTTACAATCTGGACACAGCGTACAGAATTATTGCCTTATAGCTAACGTCTTCAAATAACAACACTGTAACGGCATGTATTCAAAGGATTTTGAATATGAACTGATTTTCCGAAAGTTTAAACAGAATATACCGTAATAAAGCCATAATTCCTTGCCTTGCAGTTCAAATGTTGCGGTTTAACGAACGGTTGTAAGGACTGGAGTGGTTCTGTTGCTTACGGATGTCAATGCGACATCAAAACGGCAGATAATGGTACTTGTGTTTTAGCAAGTAGTCAGGGATGTACCACTGGCGACTCATCTGAGTACATTTGGAAAGAGGTAGTTTGTTTTCATAGGTTTTCTTGACAACTTATCATATTTTGATTAATGTGTTGCATTCGTTTTTATCCACAGCCTTGCTACGATTCTGTAATTGACTTCATTAACGCCCACATATGGGTTGTTGTAGGTGTTGGCATTGGAATAGGTTTGGCCGAGGTAAGTAAAGTAACAGACAACTTCTTTGCTGTAAGAAGTTTACTTTTATAAGATGAACAAAATACGAGCTTGACTATGAACAATGTTCAAAATATGTAGCAATATTTAACTACTGATTTTGTGTTTGGCAGATATTTGGAATCGCCTTTGCTATGTGTGTGTGTCGACTAGCCACGAAAAACCAATACGAGTCCATGGTGGTTTGAGTTTTATTGACATACTACTTTTTCATTTTTTTTTCCTTTTTTATTTGTGCTTTTGATTTTCGCATGCCTTTGACTGTATAAAGCCCTAAAATGAAGTCAAAACCCATCTTTATTTTTGTAATTTACTCTGGTATTGCAGCAAGAAGAACGTTCAGTTTAAAAAAGCAGTTGATTTTTGTTCGTAATAAACAAACAATTTAAATTTCATGAAATGTGTTTTTCTTTTACGTAAGAGGATCAGCAAAGGATAAATTTTCGATTCGGAAATGTGGGAAAAGGAAATCATCTGCAGGTTCCAGTATGGTATGGAGGCTGTTTACCATGCTGATCTTCCCGGACCCAAGTGTTCCAACCTTGTGTGTTTTTGTGAGGCATAATACCACGCTCCAACGCTAACACAAATCAAAATTAAAGCACCAGCAAGTCCTGCAGCAATCATCAGCAGTGGTTGCGCTCCCTCGTCGCTCGAAACACCTGCATGCATTCACACATTTGCAACAGTTTTGGCAATTATATGGAAATACGTGCAACAGATTTTAGAGAAAATGAAAAACGACTACAGGAATCAGCCTGCTGTGCAGGTCGGTGACCAACGGATCTGTCCTAACAAATTAATATATTATATTCCTGAGACTCCAAAAGGAGTAACAGACGATCAGCGCCAGTGTATGATCTTTATTTATTTACAGAAATATAAATTTCGAAAATTGCTATTCTTTTACCTTTTGTAGTTCCAGGAATATAAAAAAATGCAAAAAAAAAGATTTATAAAAATGGATTAATATGATGGGGCTACCGAAATATAATGCACGCTGTTTTTTTATGACCCATAAGACAAAACTTGTGATTTATTTTAGTTATATTGCCAATGTTAAAGGAGTCGAAATGATGTCCCCTTTTAGTTAAAATTTGGTTATTTGTTGACATGTGCGCCCAAATCCGGCGTAAAATTTCCACCACAGCAGTGCGCCACCCCATTTCTTTCAAACAAGCATGTTTTGGTAAAAAAATAAGCTCTCACAAAACCATAGGATTTTTTTAAAAAAAGCACTTAAATATTTATAAAGAAAATGTTCTTGAAAATAACGGAATTAACAATAAGCAGGCTGGTGCCATAGCAACCTGTAGCAATTTTGTAAAAACTGTCGCCACCTTAAACTTTGTGCAAAAAATAGCATATTTTACCACTTTCCTGATTTCGTTGGGCTGTACTTTTATACTTCAGGGTGTTGGATACACTTTTCTTTAATTACAGAAATACAGTCACACACAGGATTTGCGCTATTTGTGACCACTAGTTGATCATAAATTAATCACATTGCGGCGCTACAAAACTTATTTTATGTCCCCTCTACTCAATGCTATGTACCAATGGGCGGGCGATTGGCAGTTTGGCATTGTTCAAGCGCCCGACACATATACCAAGAAGAAAACCTGATCGAGATTTGTGGCCATCAGGATATCCTGGGTTCAAATCCCGGTGTGGTCAAACGAAAAAAAATTAAAAAAAATACAGATGGAATACTTCTTACACTGCAGCAAATCAGATGATCCCCTTTGAATAGTAACTAAACCATTCGGGCAGGGTTTGCATGATATTTGAGCAGCCAAGTCTTGGAATGAGTTGCGATGACATTCATGACAAGTTCCGTCAGTTTCATCGTAAAAACTTCCCTTCCCACATGGCTCTGTGTGAAACCATAATCATTTTTTTATTGATCACATTTCGATGAAAATTTGTTGGGTAGTTTTGTGTGAAACTGAATTGTTTGTCGTAAAGATGAGGGGGTTCTACTCGCTTTGTCAGGTGCAAAGAGAAATGCAAATTGCATGACAATGACACATTTTTGTCAAATATATTAAAGCTTCCTGTAATTTAGTAGCATGCACTTTTGGCAGATTTTGTTGTAAAATTTTGGATGCGTATTATTACAAATATTTACAAAAAGGTCGCTTCTTATATGATTTTATAATTTGTGCAAAACATGTAAAAACACAAAACAGAACCGAGTTTTTATGTTTCTTTAGTAGCAATTCCGTTGTTGTTGAAAGTTTGCGGTTATCCTAGTTGAAACAAATAAAACACAACTTACCATTGCAAAAACGTCCCACATACCCTGGTGTGCATTTACATTCATACGTCATGATTTTATCCAAACATTCTGCGTTATTTTCGCATTTGTGTCGTTGACAATCATTTATATCTGTGAATATATTTTAAGTAAAGTGGCCTTGAAAAATCTGGTCAAATATTCATATCTTCGTCAACTCTAAATTGACTATATAAGACGTAACGGCATAAAGTAATCTAAAGTAATTAACTTACTTTCTTCGCAACGCTTGCCTCGAAATCCTCCCGGACAATGACAGAAAAACTGGTTAGAACCGGTATCTTCGCAAGTTCCATCATTTAGGCATGGAATTGGATCGCAGTCATTCATATCTATATTGTTTACGAAATCAAACGTGTTATTTATGGTTAGCGCAAAACATAATTCTAAATAAACATCAATTTAACACTTGCATCACTACTGGCAGAGTTTGAAATATTGCAATCCTGTATCTTGAAGTTCTTCATAAATTGGCCAAGACAGATTGATGCAGAATTTGACACTCGTCCATTTTAGGTTTAGGTGATTAAAATACCGTATGAGGCTATACTTTGGATAAAACAACTCTAACACAAATAAAATTTTATTATTTTTGTTACTATCTAATTAAGGCTGGGAACATGTACTCGAAAATTAAATCTGTGCCGTCTAACTTCAGAATTACTTTACCTATTCCTCAAAATGTAGCGTACATTGACGTAGCGTAGCCTAATGCAGTACTTTTCAACCTTTTTAAACCACGGAACACTTTTTTATTAAAATAATCTTGCGGAACACCAAACTGTAGGAATTCTGCGGCATTATACTAAACCAGCAGCAGGCTCGCGCAATTACATTCTTATTTTTGCAAAACGAGTCTTATTGTTACACAACATTATTGGTTCATTTATTGCGTTCCACTGTTCCGCTTTTTATTTTATCGGATTATGGTGTAAATAAACTGAATTGAATTGATAGTGCATGACGATGTCATAAAGCTATTTTTACGCCCTTTGTGTAAACAAGTGATTTCCGACCCGTGTTCCACGGAACATCAGTCAAACTAATAAATTTCTTTCGGAACACCCGGCGATCTCTCACGGAACACCGGTTGAAAATCACTGGCCTAATGGAATTCGTAAAGCAACAAAAATTAAACCAAGAAAATTATGCTTGTGGCGTCATAATACATTTTTGTGCACCAAAACGTAATTTTCGCGGCGACAGTTCGTAAGTTTGGAAACATAGGGAAATATACGACAAACCAACTATCTTATCAAACACAATGATTTGTGTGGCCCTACTCGAAAAAGCAACGTCAAATTGGCCCAACATAGCATTTCGGATGGACACCACTGCGCTTTAACCAGGAAATGTTCTCAGTATAAACGGCAAATTGACACTTGTTTTGTTGTGTCATTAGCTATCATTACGAAAAACTAGCAACCTATAGTATGAGGATGATGGGTGTTTGCAGTTAACGCAGGTTTAAACAGTTTTAAATTAAATATGTGCCCAACATGTCCATATCTCTTAACCTGTTTCACAATAGATTCCTGTGGTTCCGTTTTTGCAAACGCACTTGAACGAAAACACATCGTCTACGCACTCTCCCTCATGTTTACACGGGTTAGAAGAACATTCGTCAATTGAGTCTACCTGTTAAATCACAATATAACAGCAATTAAAAAATGACATCGAAAATTAACATTATCAGTGGCCTAAGTTATGATATAATCAATTCCCAATGAAATTGCAATATGATTTTACTTGACAGTTATTTCCAGTAAACGGTGGTTTGCAGCGGCCATTCGGACAGTTGCCAGTCGCTGAATCACATTCCACATCGTCGGCACAGTTGCATGGACTTTGGCAGTTCTCGCCCCATTCCAGAGCACCACAGCCTAAACATTAATTTACTACTGAGATTTTTAATTTAGATTTTTCTTTCTTCACTTTTGAATTTTTTACATAATTTGTTTCATGTGAATAATATATGTAAAAAAAATAGTTTCGTGTTTCGAACTCATTCACATGTGGAGCAACTTTGGATTTATTGCGTCATCATTATTTTTGCGGGAAATTCGACAGTTTTTATTGGCCGGCCGTATCTTCAGGTTCACAGGTTCTGAGTTTCCGCCAGTTTGAGTGAAAGAATCTGCTGCTTTGTTTCATTTGTTTTGAAAGCTCTTTAAATTTTTATTTCTCTCATAAACGAACATGGAAAAGCCTGAAGAAACAGAAGGTTTGTAATCTGTTGAATAAAATACGAAATGAGAAAGTTTCAACTGCTCAACAACAAGCGACAATCCATGTTTTGATTTAATAAGGCAACTTTTTATTGCATAGCAGGCAACTCTGAAAAAATTGTTGATGAAATGAAGGAAGGAGAAGTTTCTCAAGTGGAATCTGGGCTTGAGGGTAATTTTAATTTTTTGTTACACTTATGTATTTCAAAAGTATTTTGTCTGTCCAGAAAGCCAGGAGGAAATTGATTTGGATGATATACCAGATGCCCAAGACTATAAGGTCATTTATGTTTACACTTTTGTGCGTTTGTTGGGAAAACATTAAAACAATTACTGTGTGTTCTGTAAAGGTATTTTTTTAAATTTATTGCTTAGCCTCCAGTAAAGAAAGTTGGTGAAGACGGTGAAGAGGAATTAGATGACGATGACATCGATGATGTTTCAAGTGGAGAAGAGGAAGCTGGTTTTCACGTTCAGGAAGTGACTATGGGAAATGTGAAATTGATGAAGTTGATATTTGACGATGTAAGAATAATTGAATTAATACTTATTTATTGTTTGACATGAAATGTTTCGATAGGTGGAAGAAAAACGCAAGGAGTACCAGAATCAATTGGCTACACATTCTGAATCAGAGGAATCAGATGAAGACAAAGAAAATACTGAGAGTAATAATCAGGACAAAAACACACCAGGTAGTATTGTGGTTTGGTGCATTTTTATTTGTATTATGCATTTGATTCCTTGCTTATTTTGCAAAACTAATATTACAAAATAACTTAACTTACCAACACAAGTTTGTTATTATGTAGAAACAGTAAAATAGTCATAAACTACTTTTTAGAAATTGACACAACGGAAAACATAAAATATGATGACTACAGAGAACTATTAGATGAAAACATGGATCAGTACAATTCAGATGACGATGGCAATTTTAATGTGAGTAAAGTGGAAGTTTTAACAATTTTGTGTTTCACTAAATACTAATACTGAAGCTGTTAGCCTATGTACTGCGGTGAAACCCTGTCTGATCTGGAATATGGGGATGATGATGAAAGAAACACAGAAAGTGAACCAGAAGTTGAAGAGCAGGAAGATCATGGAAAGCACAAAAAGACTGGGGAGCCCCTTGTTTGTATCCGCATGATGGAACAACTAGAGGTGAACTATGTTATTCCTTGCAACCATGTTGCAAGTCAATCTGTTAGATGCATTGTGCAAATTTTTACAAATTTAAAATTGAGGTACAAATCCTCATTTATTGTGGATCTTCTCCAATGTTTAATAGTTGCACATTTTGCATATTGTAATATGAATTTAGGTGGATTTTCCTGCCGTAACTGTGTATTCGTACACCAAACCAAATTTCAATTACATGCTTATTCTTAAGAACTACCAGTGAATTTCCCCAATGCTTTTTAAGTAATCAGTGCTTAAGTTTGGGTTCAATTACGTAGTTATCTTAGCTAAGGCGATTATTACAGATAACCTACAAATTACACAGTGTCTTTTAACAATCCGGAAC
Source organism: Ascidia mentula (assembly GCF_947561715.1). Lineage (NCBI taxonomy): Eukaryota > Metazoa > Chordata > Ascidiacea > Phlebobranchia > Ascidiidae > Ascidia > Ascidia mentula. The sequence continues at coordinate 13,322,917 of NC_138568.1, read as the reverse complement.
TTTGCCTAATTTGGACAAATTGAATCCGAATTAAACAAGTTCTACTGTATCCTAAATAACTAACAATGTTTTTCATTTGAACTGTGGATATTTACTCTGGAATCAATTTCATTAATTTGTTGGGGACAAGACGGAAACAATGAATTCTATTATTTAAATCAAAACATTAAATTTTCCAACAGCTACCTCCGGATTGTGGAATTTCAGCAAATGCTACGACGGGTCAAGAGAGTACTTCACAAAACCCAATGGAATGTGTATAACTGCAACCACTTCAATTTCTTTTCATTGTTTTGTTCTTATTCGCTTCTTTTGTATGAGAAACATGGGTGGTTTATTCCAAATACCTCACCTGTTTGACATGAAGGTCCCTTCCATCCTGAAGCGCAACCCATTGTACATGCCCCAGTAAATCTGTTGCAGAGGTCCGGTCGTTTACAATGACATTGTTGCTTGCAATCCGCACCAAATTCTCCGTTCGTACAACCTGCAAAGTTTTGAAACAACTGTTTGATTCACATTGCTGCCAGAAATAGAAAGTGTTCAACGTTGACTCTCATTGCTTTGCCATCCAACGTTCCAGCATTTGTCCCAAACAAAAAGTTGAAAGCAAAATCCAAAAAACTGATGCGACTCGAACGTTTGAAATATAATTAAACAACCACGGCGTTAGTTGTGCAAATAACGAAAGAGGTTTTGAGTACTTAGGCAAAGCAAAACGTTTTTGGCCCTAGTTCGCCTCGCAAGGTTGATTAAAACGTTTAAGAATGCCTACAGATAGTTTGCAATTTTGTTTAGTTATTAACGAACACAGCAGCATTAACATTCAGAAGAGAGTTACCTTTCTGCTGTGCCCACATTTATAAAAAGTAATTATTTCCCTATTGAAGGGTGTTTTTAAATTCGTATGGCGCAAGTCCGCTTTGTTTTCTCACCGTTTGTACATTCCAGACCAGAAAACCCGGTTGCACAGGAACACCCGTAAGGATCTTGAAGGCAAAAATGTCTTCCACGACATTCTTCGGCATCCGCACCATGTGTTTCGCCTCCCTGTTTGCAGTGGTGTTGACAAGTATAACCAAACCTGGGTCAAGTTTGGTTGATAAAATTTTGCTGATTTTTTTAGTATTTTTTTTGGACATCGTCAAACTAGCATAACCGGGCCTAACTTATCAGAAAATTTATTGGTTTTATATTTCCAACGTGATGGCGTATATAGACCGATGTTATCCGCACACCTATTTCCGCCACATCCAATTTCACAGTTTTCTCCCCGAAATCCAGGTGGGCAAATGCAAATTCCGGCATTGTCGCCACATACCCCTCCATTTACACACGTACATTGGTTGTTGCAGTTGGGTAATCCCCACTTCATTTTGGGACATTCCCGAACAATTAATCGCAAGATGCCCTGATCCAGAGGTCTGTTGAACGAAGAGGTTGGCAACAAATGATAAGAAAATAAACTATTCATTTCAACTAAAAAACGCCGCCCCTTGTAAAGGGTAGCTTCTTATTTATTCCATGCCAAATACTTGCTTGAAGTACTGATTTTGACTAGACAAACAATATGCTTCGCTGAACAACATGCATGTACAAAACAAACAATATAGTCCATGTAACTGCTACGAAATTCATTTTTCAGACGTTTCGACTGTAACTTCAATCGATCTAAATGTGAACTAATTGCCATCATTTCACAGTTGCATAGGCTAAATTATTTGCTTTGAAAATTTATAAAACCATGAGTTATGTTCCTAATATGCATTTTTTCGACTGTCACCACTTTAATCTTATGCAAAACATAATGGCGTCGCCAAATTGGAAATAAAAAATTGCACATAAAAATTGTATTGAATATGTTTGACTGCGTTATAAGTTTTGTTATTCCAGTCCCATAGCCTGTGCGGGATTAAGGCTTTACTGGACTGAAGACAGATGTATGTTGCGTTCACCAATTAAGGATACGGGTAAAATCACCGCTAAAAAACAAATTCGTCAACCAATTTTCGGTATTTTTCATGCGAAAATGAGTTATTTTACATTTCTTTAATCCTGAACTTACGTCACGAAGTGGTTTGAATCTTTGACTGACCTTAAGGCCCCTAGCTTTTTTATCTAATGGTTGTAGGAGAATTGTGTGTTAGGCCTATATCATGTTTTATCCAATAAAAACCCAACATAGCAATAATTAATATAAGTTAATTATGAAACTGCTGACATAAATGAAGCCATAAAGTTGCAACAATGCTGCTGGCACATTGGTCAGAACGTGTGGATATCTATAGTGAATATGCTTGGGGTATACCTGTACTTAGAAAGGTCTTGGTTCCCATTTTCCGGGGGTTTAAAACATTCATAAATTCCTGCCTGTTGCGTGGAAACGGTTGATAAAGTTCGACTTAGGGTTCTGTCTGAAGACGAACTTCCTATAACATGTCCACGGTACTTCCACATAACTTCAGTTGTAGGATCAAATGATTCAAACTTTATTGTGAAATCGTTGTCATCTCTGTTTGCAGTATAAGTAAATGCCTCCGGCCAAACACCACCGCTTGTTGCTAAATTTTATCATAAAAAATACAAAGTTATAGGTCCAAAATAGGATGCAAATATTGAAACCATCTCGTCTGGTTTTGGATGATTTTTGTTAAATTTGCTTGCCTATTTTAATGCCGATGACCTTGGACATCACATGTGTATTTTGATCTATCGCCTCGCATGAATAAACACCAGTTCTATTAACGTCATCCTGTGTGTACATGCTTAATCGTTTCCCAGGCCATTCTTCAGGTGATATTGGACCAACCAAATGCATGGGGGCTAACCTGAGTCCACTTCCTGAAATACGAACGCGTACGGCGATAAAAAATATTTTTTAAATTTAACATGAACTAATATTGGTAATGGGTCTCGTTTCCATCAATGTAACCTATTGATTGATCTGTTAACAACTTCTCACCTGTGTCTTGTTCTCTTCGAAAAGTGTCATGGCCAAGTTCCACTTCGTCCGATACGCACTTTATATATGAGGTTTCTTCCTTTCTTACGAGTGCATACTCATTGACCATAGTTAAATCCCGGATCTGGCAACAACCTAAACATAAATATTTCAAAAATAATAATTTAACCATAATGTTTCACCAAAACTGGAAAGATGGATATTATACCTTGGTAGTTAAGTAAAATATGCACCAGCATAAATATTACAGCTTTCATACAGTAGCTCCAAATCGCACACATAGATTTCAGCATATTCTCGCTGCTCAAACATTGTCTATGCTGTCCATTGAATAAGTTAGCAAGTTTGCTCTTATTGCGATGACAACAATTAGGAGATAAGTGTAGTCAAGTGGAATCGTTCATAATGTATCAACATGTTTTGCGACTGTCAGCGTACGTTTATATATGGCCCTAAACTTTTTTTTATTGAAACTAGATTCATATTCCTTTGTTGTTCTATTTTTTGAACAGGGGTTCGGGCCAGGACAATATCATAGACCTACAAATACCTCAGCCTATTTCGCAATTTGTGTTGCCCATCTATTTAAGAAAGTTTATCAAAATACAATTGCGCCTTGCACACAAATTAAAGTATCGATAAAGGCCGTCCGTATGTCAAAGATTTGTCCTTATTTTAAGTTGATTAACGTCTTAGAAAATATTATTGTTCCATTTCTAGGAAATAGTTTTAAATGCAAGGCTTTTTCGTATTTCGTCAACATGTTTTGTGTGTCATATATCCCTGAGACAGTAGGCACCCCCCATAAGAAACGTCATTTTCCCGATTTCTATAAAATTATAGGTTTTAACACTGCAGCTTATCTGTAAAAAATCACAATTTTTACCAGTGGTCCTTCGGGTTACATATCGATGAAAACCTTGAAAAAAGTGACGCAGTTTATGCAATAATGGCAAAAAACAATGCAGTCGGTTCAGAAATAATTTAGTTCAATAAAGGATGATATAAATGTCAAAACCATCTGCGATTTTAATTTAAAATATTTGCACGTTTTTTTTTTAACTGTGATAGCATGTTTTAAGTAGGTTTGCGATTGGTTGCCTTATTTATACTTCGCTTGGCGCATAGCTTTTGTGCGAAGATTGCTTTTGTGCACGGGAACCTGAATCAGCGAAACTTCACTGGCGAGAATGACGAAGCGAAGTGCGCGCAAATTTGTTTTCATAGTAGTGGGTGTTGGTAATTTTTGTTTTAGGAAGTATGAAAACATGTCGAGTGTTAATTAGGAATATCTTCATTGTCAATTTCGCCACAATTCGCTGTCTGCGGTCTTGAGTTTTACCTTTTTTGTTATCATGTTGTTTTAGCCAGCATGCGTTGAAGGAATTCAATATTTTAATAAATACGAGTAAAATGATTGAACTTTGATAAGTTTGTAAATGGATTTTAGTATATGTCAATAGTTACCAGTAGTATATGTCAATAGTTTTTACATGAGTTTTGTGAAATTCTCTTGCTGTTTTATTTTTGTGAAAAGGGGAACCATTAAAACATGAAAATGTAGGTAGACTAATTAAAATCTGGACTGTTAACTTTTTAGGATCATTGATATCATTTGTAACAGTAACACACAAATCTGATACTACCAAACCTTTGCCAGACAATGTTAAATGTAGTTTTAAGTTAATGACCACACATACAAGAAAACATGTTAATTGTCACCATTCGAACAATGCTACCAATGATAAGCAATGTGGAGCCAATAATATGAATTGTGTAAAAGCTGCAGACAGATGGCCACTGTTTCGACCTAAAAGGTCTCATCAGTGCAGCTGGTGTGACTATAAGACGACTTTGCTGACCAAACGGCCAAGCGAAGACTTCCACTTTGTGGTGACTATACAATCACCGTCATCCGTTGGGCACCAAACTAGGTGCACATTGCTTATCATATGATTATTGTGACATGGGGCCTGACGGCACTATCGGTTGAGCTTTGCTTGGCCATAGTGTTTCCACCTTGTTTTCTCCGTTTTGGTTGCACCTAGTTTGGTGCCCAACGGATGACGGTGATTGTATAGTCACCACAAAGTGGAAGTCTTTGCTTGGCCGTTTGGTCAGCAAAGTCATCTTATAGTCACACCAGCTGCACTGATGAGACCTTTTAGGTTAAAACAGTGACCATCTGTCTGCAGCTTATACACAATGCTACATATGTTATTTTGCCCTTGTGATTACTAAAGTGTTGAATATATGACATAAATATCTGATTTGGACATAGTTGAAATGAATTATTTAAAACTTTCTGAAAACTGCTTTAACAGATCTTTCATAAAATTAGGGCTTCTTCCTTTTTGCTATGTAGTGTTTCTCTCAATACTTCAGGACAAAGTTCAATATTCCAACTTGCCCATTATGACTGCAACACCATCAGAAGTTACGGTTATTGTGTCACATACGTCCACACCAGGTTAGCCAAATTGGAAAATTGTATTGAGCGAGCGTGTATGGATAATTGGAGCAAAATAAATTTGCTAAAACATTTCAGAACAAAAAAACATTCAGATAATCCACGAAGTGTTTGAGCAATAAAGGGTGCTGGAAAAAATGTGCAAATTACAAACTTTCCAATCTGTTTCAAAAGCATGTCTTTAGCTTTACAATAATGTTGTGTTGGTAAAGCACATGTCAAAATGTAAAACATGGTTAAATATAACATCTTTATTAATTTTTGTCGCTCAGTTGATATAACTTGTAACATATCTGGATTTAAAACTTTTCCAGGAACCACATCCACTACTTCAGAAGTGCAACCTCAGTATGTTTATGAGTCAAACATACATGCACAAAATGTACTTGCAACATTAAATGAACAGCGCAAGAATGGATTATTGTGTGACATGACTGTCATCGTGGATGTGAGTTAAAAGCATACAACTAACATAATTACACTGGGTGGATGTTGTCTGTGCAAATAATCTCTCCACCATCTGTTGTCTGACTGAATGCTTGAGTTGATCCAGCTGGTCATTGTGAGTCAGCAGGTTTTGCATTGGAATGCCTCCCGACATTGTGCAGCCATTTGTGACATAAAAGGGTTTAATACGCCTTTTTTACATAGATCTACATAAAATGTTACATTGCTTTTAATCCCTTGCTCAATAGTGGATTTAAAAGCCTATTGTCTCAAACTCACTTTGTATTTGGACCCAAATTTATGTTTATCATTCTCAATGTAATACCCTTACATGCAAAAACATATGATTCTACAAATTATTTACATTTTAGGGTATTGAACTGCAAGCACACAAAGCTGTCCTAGCTGCTTGTAGCTCTTACTTCAACAGCATTATAACAGATCCTGCGAATGTTAGTCACAACATTGTGTTGGAGTTAAGCAGTATAACCAGGTATTTTGTTGTGGAATTGTTGTGCTTTTCTGTACAATCAATTTTGTAACAGTTATGGTAAAGTCATGTTGATCTTTTGGTTTATAAACTTGTTATATTCAGGATTGGCATGGAAAATATTTTGGAATTTGCATACACCTCAAAGTTAACTGTAAGCAGATCAAATATTGATCATGTCTTGGCTGCTGCCCGTGAACTAGATGTAAAAAACCTGGAATATGCTTGCCTCAATCTGCTAAAGGAGGTAAAGCTTTCCATAATATCAATCAGTAGTTTAAACTGGGTATGGTGACTTTAATCCAAATGTATTGCCATGCCACAATATCGTGGCAGTTTATGATATAATTCACGGAACCCTCAAAATCCAAGGATCGGTTTATTTCAGTACCTCATAATGAATATTTAAGTAGCAATGAAAATATGTATACATATCAAATACATAGAATAAGAAACATGTGTACATAATAAAAATCTTGGATATTGTGTAATTCCATACACATATATAAGTGTAAAAGTTTTCAATTGTAAATATGATCATTGTTGTGGAAAAGATGCTTCCTATCAAAATCCTCTTGATTTCTGATGTTGTGTTAAGGATGTAGGCAGCCAATACTGTGGCAATAATCCTGATTTACATTGTATCAAACTAAATTGCAGAAATATTTCTTCACTCGCATATTTTTTTTTAAGTTTGTGGTTTGCTGAGAATGGTTTGTAATACATGTTAAAAGGTTGAATTGTTCCTGTATAGCTGATAATCTACTTACACTATATTGTCATCTGTGGTTGCAGCCTAAGGTTAAAATTTTTGTTTAGAAACTTGTACAAGAAGCATCAGATGGTCTACTGTCTCAATGCCCTGAAGGTGCCAATGCTTGTCGAAATAGCACTATTTCTAGGTATCCACATATATGTTTGTGAACTTATCTTGCGAGTAGCTTACTCTCTGTTCCTTTTTTTATTTTATTTTTTTTGTATTTAGAAAAGTACTTGCCCACTCATCTTGTCAACCAACTGTTGATCCAGAAAAAATGGACACGAAAGGTAATATGTGTACCAACGGTCAACAAAAAATAATTGCTATGTAGGCTTTTTCAATAATCTGATTATTTTTTATGCCTGATATGCATGGTAATGAAACATGACCAGAATGTGATACATACAGACAGTTGTGCTAAATGGAAACCAATTCTTTTATTGTAAATTACCACATTTCACTATAGAGTACAAACCCACTTATATCATTTGTATTTTAGGTTCAGCAAAAAAATGCTGCTTTAATGAGCAAACAACCACAGTAAGTTGGTATAACATTGTATCTTCTTTAACTAATTCTCTTTTACCTTGTTTGTTTTAAACTTTAACAATTGAAAATTTTAAAGCATGCTGATACTGACGGAGAAAAAAGTGGATGTTCCAATCCTGCCAATTGGAAAGGTGATTGTCCTTTGATGGCACAGTTAAGTTTGGAACCAAAACATCAAATAAACTCTCCTGATACAAGCAAGCAGTTTTGTTCCACTCAGCAAACAGCAGGTAAACATCAAATAAACATTGTTGGGGGGTTAAGTTACCAAACTACATTTTGGTTTGTTACAAAACCATTTCAAAAGTTGTGCATCAGGTAATAAAGAAAAGGTTAAACAAATTGAAAAATAGTTGATATCTTCAACATTGTACTTCGTAAATTAAGTATGAAATGAATAGTAGATAGAGATATTATTTTTGTGCTAACTAATTGAGTTTTCAAAGGCAAATTTCAATCTGCATTGGATAACTTGCTATTTGCATAACAATTCCGCTGAAAGCTTTATTTAATATAAATGAAGTTTAAAGATAGAAATGTGTAAATTACAAATAGCTTTACTTGTATTTGAGCACATTTCATCTAGAGCAAAATTTCTGGCATCCAGCATGTGTCTTGGTTATAAACACAAAAAATTATATTTAAATAACTTTTAGGAGGTAATGCACACTCAATGCCAATCAAATGTGACCGCGGACAGGAAAATGTTTTATATCCACATCCAAACCAGGTAATTTTTATTCTAATGTCTTTTTTTTAAATCATGAAGCACAAATACAAACCCGTTGTGTTTTTTAGGCATTTTTGCATCATTTTTTGCAGCAGCAGAGACTTAACATGGCAGACACCAAACCATGTCCCAGGTTACCTTTGGTCAATTTTTTAAAATATTATTTATTTTTAGATGTAAATTCTTTGCAGGAGTTCATTACCTGTTGCTTCAAACTCAAGCAAATTGCTTTGTTCAACTTACAATTCTGATACAGATGAAGCGCTTTCCACTGATGAAGATCATGAGAAATCGTAGTAAGTTGCATTTTTTGTTGTTCTAAATTCTTCTTTTAAAATGCTGTTTGATTGAAAACAAACAACCTTGTTTAAGCTTCACAGTGGTTAAATTGGTTTGACAATTTTTTTGCCCACTTACCCTTTGGTCGAGTGAGTCAGCATTTTTTACGCCCAAGTGGGTTTACAACAAAACTTGCTTTATTTGCAAAAAAAGTAGCTGAGAGGTTACTGTGTCAAAAATGTTCACAAACTTCTTCTTTTGCAAACAGTAGGAAATGCAGCCAACTTGCAAACATGTGCAAAGGGAAAAAACAAAATGATGTTGTCTTGCCTTTTTCAATTGATGACATCACGAAACTCCCCAGAAACGAACTCCAGGAGTTGTTGAGCAAGCACCCCAACCTTAACCTGCAACAAGTTCGATTTTTTTTGCTTTAAACCTCCTTGTTTCTTTACTGTTAACGTCGTCAGTTAAAAATTTCAACTGTGCTGTTTACATGTAAAGTACTCATTGGAAATAGCTCAACATCACAGACATTTGCACGCAGATAAATGCAGTACATGAAATTCGCCGACGTGGAAAAAATCGCATTGCTGCACAGAGGTGTCGTAAGCGCAAAATGGATTGCATCAGAGCGTTACAGGTCCACTCAGGCGTGACAAAAATAAAAATCTCAAAATATTTTTTAATCTTAATGCTGTTTTACAGTGTGAACTTGAAACTTTACATAAATCACACAACGAATTAATGAGAGAAAGGAGGTGTGTTCGTGAAGGTGCGTTACACCTGGCGGATTTATTCCGAACAAGATGTCAGCAGGTTACTAACTTTAATTTTTATTACACTAAATATCTGGGAAGATTTAAAATCCACATCAAATAATAATCAAAACAGAGCCTTCTATGGTATATGGCAGGAACATTGCAAACTGTGGAAAGTTGTCATGGCTGAAACCTTGGCATTTGTTTCACACATTTTAACTTTATGAAGTTGTGAAACTTAATTCTGATTTAGCTTCGTGCATTTTAGGAAAACTTCTTTCTACAACCACTGATAAAACCCAAATTCCACATTCACTTGGAAGACCAACATAAAAAAGCTGAAAATGAACAATAACTAGTTGTTATTTTCATAGGTATTTGATCTACAGTCAAAGACATGCAGAATGGAACCCAAAGAGAATGATGGAAATCAACAAGTTAATGATAATGAATCTGCAGGAAAACCACCAGATCATATTGTCGCTTCAATGGCGGAATACTTTAAAGTAAAACCTTTTTTTTGTTTGTTTAAAATGTATTGTCATGAAATATCTGGGGTATACAAATTGTGTAAAACAGTGGTTTCACAAAATTCTAGCTTGTCAGAAATTAAAATAACATTTTCTTCAGAATGAATCGCATTGTGCCAAACAACTTGCTGAACGCTTGTTAAAACTTCCATGTGAAAATCTTCCACCATTGTCGTGTTCTTCTACCGAGGTTGTTGTTGTTTGCGATGATGATGAAAACTCATCAAGTAAGTTGCTGAATATTTTTTTTACACACACCATCTGCATGTGATTGGCTAATTAGTAGTTTTGAAATTTAATTGTTTGATTATAAGCTAATGTCAAGAATCATATATTTTGATTCGGATCTGATCAATTTTTTTGTTTAATCCAGGTGTGTGTTACAAACCATGCAGTCCAAGTATGTGTTCAACCACATCATACTCATCGGCTGATGGGCAAGGTGATTTTTGTACTTTCCAAGTTGTACATCCTGAGTGTCCCCGAACATCTAATGCTAACATGACCAGAATGGTGGAAACTCCATGTACTGAAGTAACTGAGTGCAGACAGGCGGATTGTGAAGCCATGGATACTAACTGTAATGTTGTTATCAACCACCCACAAACACACCCTGGCTGACTTCTGCTGTAACTTAAAGCATTTTAGTGAGGTTCTTTTTACCAAAGCAACTGCACAAACTCTATTATATGTTTTCTGGGGAGTCTTCTGGACTGACATATATACGTTGTGCAGTAATATTATTCTGTACATTTGTGCCATTGCATTCTTGTCAATTTAGGATACAGAAGTTTATAATACATTGTATAGCACTGAGCAAGGTTGCAACTTGTTTTTCCAAACACAAATCATGTGATGTAGGAAATGCTGGTTTGTACTTTTCGTTTGACAATTTAAAGTTTGTGAAAAACATCAGACAATGAATTTTCCACAGTTTGTGGGTTACTCAAAAAAAATAAACCAATCTTATCCCTTTTCTATTGTAGTTCATCCACTGGTACATCAAGCAGAAAACATAATCTTTTGTTTTTAATACAACAGGTATTTTAATAAATCTACATGTCATGACAATTGAGGGGAACTTATATAACACAATCTAAAAAAAGCTGATATATTATCGGGATAAAACTAGTACAAAACACTTGCACAGCAAAAAAATAAACTACATGAGCAACTCATCTTTCAACTGATCAAGTAGTGCTTTTGATCTTGGTGTTATATTATCTGCACTACTTAAAGAAGTTCGGTTGCTTGTTTGAGAATTGTGTACGTCATCAGAAGCAAGCGAATCAACACCATCTTCATCCGTTGACATGCTGCTTCTTGTGGTGTCTTCTGTCGTCTCTGATGTTACAATCTGCTGATTGCCTCCGTTTGCTCTGTTGTTGCTTTGAACACTTTTTTGTATTCCATAGCGGCGTAAAACACGATCAACAATGTCTTCACCATCGCCTGTTGACTTGTTCGCTAAACAGTTGAAAACTGTACGTTGTGGTTTGCATCGCAAATTATATTTACAACGTAGAATACTAGTGAGAAATAAACAACGCATATTGGAATTTCTATTAAAGTAAGTTTCGCCGGCGGGAAATGCCCACCTTGTCGTCCTCTGTCACAATAGGGGGACAAAGTCACAGAGCAATTGGTGATGCATGCGGTTCAATTTCATGGTTGGCTGAGCACAAATGCATGTGCTGTTGCTAGGGCGAATTTAAGCCATTTATTGGGGATTTGGGCGTTTTAAATCATGTGCTTGGTGCCGGGTGCTGTAGAAAACTTAAACAAAAAGCAGCTCAAACTTTAGGCTATATTTAAAGAATACTGATTCGTTTCAGTCGTTTATTTGATCCCCCGGTTAGACATTATTAGGGGTAAAAGAGCAACAAAAATAGAACAATCAGCAGGTGATATATTGCAGAGGACCTTGAAAACAGGATTTCCTTTGTTTGATTGCCATATAGGTTCTTAAATAAATGTTTTTTTATGGTAGTGGTAAACAATAGTCACCATAAAAAACCTTTTTTGAATAGAATGTAAATGTATTACCTGATTTGTTTTGCTCATCGTGTGAAACTGCAGTTGTCCAACTATCACTCGAGTTGTTTAAGGGAGAACCTGTGATGATTTATAACGTTAACTTCATTCAACTGACCACAGAATTATTCAACTATGTGATAAACATAATTCAAGTAAAGTTTGAAACTTGTATTTAGTACAGAGAATAGTTGTGTGCAGATAGTACAACATAAAGTGTGTTTGAATCTCTCAAATCCTACCAACTGAAGCGTAATTTTGTTGCATTTCTTTATCATGGCGTGAACTGGGAGATGTATCTTCACTTTTGCTCAAATCTTTTCCTTTGGGAAAAACTGCGCATATTTTCACTTTGGGTTTAGGAACAGAACACGGATCTACAAAACAAAATACCATTTTTTTAATTTACCAATTTAACACTAAAAATGTCATGGCAAATGTATGACATATTTAAAGATGCTTGGCAAAAATCGATTAAAGCAATCTTGTTTACCAACATACTACATTTGACATAAGATATGTGTGCTTGAAGTTACCAAGCAAGGATTTGGCGAGATGGTGTTGATGTTTTTGTCTTTCTTTTTCCATATCATCGATATTACTTGTTTCATGTTGTTTTTTCATCATCGGTTTTGCTTCACTGTCATCTTGTGTTTCTTAACAGAAAATGTTAAGTAGGACACAGAATAACTGCATTTATAACATGATATATTGTAATACAATATGGTCATAATGGGTGCATGACTGTTTTTTCACGCGACCACGCTCAGTAACGTATTTTTTTGTCAAACATTTCAATTACGAACGTTTGCAAAATTAGCACCAGACAAATTTTCTATTCTATCGGCTGTTAAGGTAAATCGTAAATATCTTGGTAAGTAAGTTGTAACGCCGCACACCGAGGCAGGGGTTTAATCTTATTCTGAGTGGACACGCGCGATCGGAAATAGTTTGTGGATTTACGCATGAGAAGAATGGAATAAAACAACGCAGGAAGACGCAAAACAGGCCTAACCCACCTACGGCCTGCGTTAGACAAATGAAATGTTCTATACGATCAGAGCATGCAACAGTTTAAAGTTTGTGATAATGTACAAGTTACATATTACCGCCACGATTCGCACCTAACCCAAAAAGACGTTGAACGAGGTTCAGTACTTTGGATTCGAATTTACTAGTTTAGTATACGATATAAAACAGCCTATTCCTTTGCTCAGACGTAGGGAGTTGTCCATCTTACACTTTTGAAAAACTTTGCATTCTTAAATTTTGCAAAAATCCATGTTAATATTAAAGTAACCTTCCGCTTGAATTTCAAAACACAAGAAAAAAACCAAACCTACTAAAAGAAGTAAAAAATTAATTTATACCTTTCGGTCTAAAAAGGGAGTGGTCCGGCTGTGTGATGTAAACAATTACAACATTTGATGGATCAGATTCTCCAAGGGCGGCAACTGCATGAATATGAATTTTATATTCACATGATCTGTGCAAACCATCCAACAGCGCCCGAGTTTTGGTTCCAGCAACCATTCCTTTCGGTTGACCATTTACATATATTCTGCACGAACATAAAGTGATCTAGTATGGCAACAAAAGGTCAAAGTAAAAACAAACAGGAAAGTAGTGGGAAACTTGATGTAGTTATGATTTGTGCCTAATTGCTATCAAGTGGTAAATTTGAAAATTAAAAAAAATAATGCAACAATTGCTGGACATATTTTTCTCCACTGCAGTTTACTCATAAATGATCATTCTACATGCATTAGCAATTGACAATATTCAAAAGTAAATTACTGAAAAATTCAGTCACCATCTGTAAGACAAGTTTCAACTGGTAAATAATAAAACAGTTCATGTAGGTAAACCACATCTGTGTTGATTACCTGTATCCAATTATTGCCTCACTCTGCATATCATTTCCTTGTTTATCGTAAACACGTGCTGCATGCCACCTTAAAATAACACTACAATTTTCATTGCTTGATTCCATATGGGGTGGTTTCGAGTTGTTTTTCACTTCTGCCCTCAAAGCTCTCGGTGGTGTTGGAACACCAGCACGAGGGGGTGAGTTTGGGTCACTTGGTTGCTGTCGTCGCAATGCGAGTTGCATGGCCTGAACCAACAATGTGTGCAAACAGGTAAATTATCTTGTGGAAGGTATGATTAAATATAAAATATTGTTCAATTCAATTAAGTTAAATTAGATCCTGCATTCACACTTCTGCTAAACATAAAATGGAAGCAAACAGACCATTGTTACTGAAAGTATTGGAAAATGCATAATTTAGTTTGTAATTACAAAAGCAATTGTCACCTTTATATTTTTCCTTCTTTGTCCTGGTAAAATATTTAACTTCTGCAACAAACTTGGATCTCCTTCAAACAAATCTTTTATTGTAAACATCTTGGGTTTCGGGCAATTCTTTAACTGCATTCCACTTTCTATTTCACTCATCAATTTTTCATGTGGGGTTAATTCTGAAAATGATTTTTCTCTCAATTTCCTTTCACCAACCTAAAGTATGAAGGAAGTTAGGTAAAGAAAATACTTAAATCTTCAAATAAAGTTTTTCAAAACATTCAAAAAATGTTTACCGGTTTCAATGCAAGAGAGAAGTTCCTAATTTTAGGAGCCACATTACTGACAAAGTCTGCTTTGGTCTTTTGTCTCCCAGTGCTGAGAATATCTTGCATAAACTTAGTGTGAATTTCACGTTTTTTGTGTTGGCGAAAATCGCTAGCTTCCAGGAAAAGTGAGGAAGAAGCCTCAAGTGAGTTGCTCTTTGTTCTCGAGTGATATTCCTCACACATCTACAAACATAACTTAACAATTACATCATGAACACATTTTGTACATTTAAACAATGCACCAATGAGTAATGAGACAAGAAGTTTTTTTACTGTATTTTATTTAAAATAAAAAGTTGTCAAGAAGACATGAAAAGAAAGGAAATCATGTAGCTTGTCATAGATATTATCTTGAGCATTACCTTGAGTACATGTTTAATATCTGCCCTCTCATCACATTTGTCATGTGACATGAGAACAAGAAGTGATTCAAATTGTGGAGATAAACTTGGAGCTTCTTCATCCTTCATTTGAAAGTCAGCAGCTGCCCACAAAGTTACAGAGAGACCAAAAATTGATGACTACAAGACAAAAAGTACTGTTAATCTGTTATGTTCATGAAGCATGATATAACACATTAAATTTAATAATATATGTAAGGAGTCCTAACAATGTTTAATGTAACTATACCCCTGTCATGAACAATCACATGATTGTTTAAAACTAGGTTAAATATATGACGAATGTTGTAATTATTTTCATACAGTACCTTAAAACTGACCCCCTTTTCACCAAGAGAAGCAACTTCTGGGGCAATAAACAATTCATCCATGTTTTCTGGTTGTACATTATCATCAATACTAACAACGCCATCTTTTCGAACATACAGGTTTTCTGTTGAAACATACCTACACAAAACAAGTTGTTTTTAAACAAGTTTACGGTTTAAAAGTGATAAGTAGAGGTTCCAAGTGTTCCAAGTTTACCCAATGGCATCTTTTCTCTTGAGCAGAGCAACACAGGTTTGTTCACAAAGAGACCAGAGCTCCTGCTCAAGCAAAGCAGAATCCAATGCCACAAGTATTGCCTGCAACCACAAAATAACTCCATCTATTATACCTTATAATTTATAAGTTCAACAGATAAACAGTAAAATATTGTTAATAATGTCGACAACCTAACAACATGAGGTGTACTTACTTTAACTCAAATGTTTTTTAGTAGGTATTGACAAGACTGATCATGTAATCAGGAAATTCTAATCCCCATTGAAAAACATCACATTACCTGAAGTGATATTTTCGGCAGATCATCTCTTGCACTGATAATTATTGTTTCATCAATTTCTTCCAGTCCATTTACTTCTGGTGACAAACATTCTACTTGAATATCACAAACTTCTTGCACAGAAACTTCGGTTTGAATACTGTCTTCACTTAACATTGTCTAAATAAAAAATGCCATTTATTTAAACAAAAAAAAAATAACTGCTCACTTATTCTGAATTTGGCTCATATGCTTAACTACTCTTTCATACCAGCAGGTTCTTTTTTTAATTTTTATCAAGAATATAAAATGAGAAGGATATTAAAAGATTGTTGTGAATTTAACCTGGTTTCACATTTCAATCGTAATTAGGTTCATAAACAATATACTTAAACATTGTGATAATAGTTGTTTGTCATAAATGTTTTTTTTATTTCTTTTTTTCTCCTCACAAAGTGTTAAGGTTGTTTGCAGCAACTTGTGTAAATTTTTATATTGGAAAAGAAAGAAATAAACCTGTATAGTGGGAATTGTCTCCATGTTTTCACTTTCCATGCTGTTATTCACCAACTTATCCGAGAAACTGAGTAACGCATACTGCAGCTGTAAAACCTACAATACAAAATAACTTTTTAACTCACATGGATTGAAGTACAAATATAGCAATTTCCACTATTCTATTGATTATAATATGTAAGGTTCAATGAGAAAAGTGTTTTGTGGAGTTTACTAAAAGAAGTAAACAAACTTAGCCATTAAAAAGATATCTTTGTTATTTGGATACGAACAATGCAATGAACAATGAAATGTATTCAAGACAAACCTGCTGCTGTAGTTTTTCTACAGTTGATTTTAATTCCTGGTTATCCTTTTTCTCGTTATCACTGTTTTGAATTCTAAAAAGATTGGTTTCTTAATAAACAAATTTAATAAAATTCATTATTAAGGATGTCAGAAATGATGAATGGAATCAATTTTTACCTCCCCCCCCCCCCCCCCCCAAACAACTAACTTTGTATATATTAAGTGACAAAACTATATAAATAAAAGAAACAAATTAGGACCTATTCAATATTTGCAAAGTAGCCATAATATATTACTGTTTTTACCCATCAACATCAGTTGTTAACGATCCTCTTCCTTCATCTGTGTCGTCCACTCGATCTTTTGGGATGGAGGATACAGATGTTGTTGGCATCTGACTACTTACATGGAAGATTCTTGCATCTACGTCATCTTTCCAAGATACATCCGCCTTCTGGAAAAACTATTAGCATTAGAAATACTGGTGATTGGTTTAGTTTATTTTTATCGAAGTGTACAAGAAAAAAATGCAGTCCTTGCATGAACACAAATCTACATCTCAAATTTTTTCTTTCATGTCGACCTACATATTTGTACAAAACATTAACATACTTTTGTGGTTGTGTTTGGAAAATCAACCAAAGTTTCCTCCTCACATGTTGAACTAACAACAGATTCACTTTCAGCAACAAACCTAAAAAAATTGACCTTTCTCGATAATTTGATTATTTTTTGGACAAACAGAAAACACTTTACCTTGATTAAAATTGGATTAATGTCACTTTACATGTATCACCAGTCAGTTTTTATTCAGCATGGAAGTGGGTTGTGAGTACAAAATGTAATTTTTAAATTCTTACCTTTTTTGTGGAGAATTCTTTAGTTGTTTGCTTTTTAGAACATTGCGAGGTGATGAGGATTTGGGCGATCGTCTTGGCGATCGAGTTTTCGAGCTAACATATAAAATATTGTTTTTTTTGCCAAATTTTTCTTAGTAAAGGTTCACAGGTTGTGTCATATCTTGTTAAAGACACATACTTTTTGTCACAGGTTAGTTGATTGTGATGACTTGTTTTGCATTTGTGACAAATCTTGCCAGATGGAACCACGTTGTTGGTGTTGTTTGTAGTTTGATCAAGTTGAAGTTGTCTTATCTTTTTTAAAATGTTTTTGGTTAGTTAAACATGTAAGTCTAGTCCCTGAAACAAACAATTGTTCTGTCAATAATTCCAAACAATGAAATAAAAGAACATGTCAAATTTATATTATTTATATTCAAGTTTATTTTTTGATGTGTTTCGTGTGTGTATAACAGTGGGGCAAACTTCAGGTGTTTAATTGTTAAACAGCATTTTTTTCAAACTGTGCACAACACAATATCTACAACCTTTCTTTGGGAATAAACCAACAAGATGTACGTAGAACATGTTGTTCATGTTTTGCATTGTTAAACGTAAGCATAAGAAAAAATAATACTGTGACATTGTTTGTGTAAATAATATAAATAAAACTTACTTGCGCCCACATAAATCGAATTGCTTCAGTTTGTAATTCTCTCATTCTTTTCTCAGCCTCTTGTTTCTCTTTCAGCATTTGCAACTCGTGACATAAAAGACTGCAAAACATGACATATCAATATAAGTATTTACCATACACAAAGTAACAAACAAGAAAATTTTATTTGTTGAAAATTTTACCCTTAAATATAGCATAACACACAAAAGAATGTGCACTAATCCAAAATATTGTTTAAAATGAGTTTCACAGATCAAATTTTATCAACGAAACTACTTGTTTTTTTAAAATATTTTGAACCTGATATATTGTTCTGATCTTCGACATCGAAGTTCATGACGAACCTCTATTACTTTTGGATTTTTCCATCTTGCAATAAAACCTCGCCAAGCAGCCTGCAAAAGTTGATTAAAACCGCATTTAAAATTAGCATCAGATTTGCCAAAAAAATAATAAAACCTGTATTTTAGTGGCTGCCATGACATGCTTCACATCTGTAGGAAAATTGTGATTGTCAAAATAAAATTCTTCTCTATTGCATGTTTCTATGTTGCCATGTCTTCTGATGGTGTATGATCTAAAAACAACAAAATACTTTCTACATATTTTCTATTTTGATTCAAAGAAATAGAACACTTTTACCTGTTGCTTGTTGTGTCATCTTGATCTTCATCAATAAGATCATGTTGGCTTACCAAAACTCTTTCTGGTTAAAATAAAAGTCATTTAAAACTCTTGCTTTTTGTTTATTACTGAAAAATTGAAATACAACACATAGTTTTTTTAGTGTTACCACCTGATATTTCTGATGTCTTTTTGCGCTTGGTGTTTCCAATCGAGTTCACAGGTTCCCTGCGTGATATCGGTTGTTGTTGTCTTTTACGATGAGTTGAAGAAGGTTTGATGCCTAGAAAAATTCTCATAAAACTCCTGTATTGCAAAATCAAGGAGAAACAAAACACCTTTGTAGATTTCCTTTTTTATCGCGCTTTTTTTCATTCCAACATTACTTTGTTTTTTACTCGAGCTTCTGGGAATGGGTGTGGAAAGTTCCTTGTTTAAACCAACACTGAACAGAAATATGATCAGACTAAATCAGTAAAACAGATTTTCCACAATTACTCAAGTAACACCACAGTACGACTCAAATAATTTAAAGGAAATCATGTTTTTTCAAGCAAAACCATATACATCTCCACCTAATACTAACCTCTTTTTCAAACCAGTTACAGCATGCTTTGAAGTGATTCCACTATTTTTCTTAAGTGGTGGAGGTCGTTTGATTGATGTATGAGGACTCGCTGCTGAGGTTGAGCCGTACATTTCAAGTTGCAAGTCAGTATTTAGTGGTTTAATCGGCCTCATTTCATACTCTTCGTATTTTGACATAGAGAAAGATATGTCGGTTTTGAAATTCACTGGCATGCCCATCTCACCTATCATAATTGCTGGTTACAAATGTTATCAGATTTTTTTCACTGCATCATCTATACATTTGCTAATACAACTTCTTAAAACCAATTTTGTTCAAAATGTTGAACAATTTATTTATCATATGTTACGTAAATAAAACACAACCACTATCACATTACTAAGCTACCTAATATGTGCTAATCTAAAGGAATCTCATAATCTTTTTAAATTGCACTATGAATTATATTTACATTTTTATGTACATAATTTGATTTTATATTAGATATTAATACAAAAACATTCAACATTATGCAATTTAATTAAGTTTTGGTGTAATTAATTCAGACAGTGGATAAGAAAATACAACATTATGTGTGAATTTTAAATATTCAACAGATTTTTGGTACAGTAGATAATTTTTTCAAACTGAAAACCACGCAAAATACTCCTTCTCTAAACAGGTTGAAATATATTTAGTCTATAATTAAATTTTTGCTTACTTGCTTCCTAACAAAACACTAAACATAAAATTGTAAATAGAAAAGAGGAATCTTACCAGCATGGAGGTTACTTGTGTGGATTATTGTCCGTCCCACTGTTGGTGTTTGATCGCATGACACAGGTTTGGGAAGAGGCTTCTCCCTCATAATTTTATTGTTTGGTAATTCTGTCATTCTTTCTGAGCTTTCTGGTGATGGGGAATCATAATGCTTTTGAATGAGACTTAATGATCCATGGCCACTATTGAGTTGCCGGTCTGGATGCACAAAACACAATCACCAATTTAACAAAATACATACCAAGCAATACATGCATGAACACTTCACAAATTGCAAGTTTATTTATAAATATTAACTGAAAATCATACGTTTACAAAAAGTTTTACATATTCACAACATACACAAAAGTTTTATATATATATATGTAGAAAAATAAAACAATTTACAAACTTACTTTTTGATTGTTTCAGTTTTGGATCTTTAACTTTTTTAGAAGTAACTTTCATTGGACTTGCTGCATTCTGAGGCAAGTCCTCTCCTAAATACATAAAACATTAATTTAAGCAGGACATTAATATTTCAAAACAGATCAAACCTGTTATGAACTCCGACTCTGAGAGAAGTAGATTTGTGCTTGTGTTTAAATCTTCTATAGTCATATCACTGTGAGAAGATTTTTGATCACTATTACGTGAACGAAACCCATCAAATAAATATTCATGGTAGCTCTTTTCCTTCCTAGAACCTTTACTTATGTCAGGTGTGTTTGAAGTGTTTCCCAACCACGCCTGAACTCTACGTCGTTTTTCAACATCTGACACACGTTCTGATAAGGATCTAAATAAACCAACATTTCAATAAAACTGGGAAATCACCCCATGTAAACAAGAAATCATTTATCATTCAAAAACGTCTGTAAACAATTATAACATTTTGGACCAATTATTAACGTTCAAATTTTACCCACTTGGAGTTTGTTAATTCCATGTCGGTAGTTTGATCTTGGCCTTTTTTTGTCGGACTGGATTGCTTGTCTGTAAATAATGCAGTTTGATGTAAGTACAACTTCATTACAAAAAAACAATTATATAACAACAACACACTTTGATTTTTGTTTGGTTTCACGACAAATCGCTGTTTCTGTTCTAGAATTTTGTCCATTTTTTCATCGTCTGATTCATCAACCTTGTTATACATCCACAATTAAACAATTGCTTCACTTTATTCACACCATACATAAAATTAATAATTACCACATTTTCAAGAAAAGCTAAATATCTAGCTATGACTTTTAATCTTTTGTTCAAAACAGTATACATATCTTTCAAAGTATGAAAGGAACCTGACTATACGACATATTACACAAAATAAATTATTACCAGTAGTTGATGTGTTATTTAATTACTATTCAAGAGCTCTCAAAACTTCAAGTAGCAACAAACTGAGTTTATCAAACAAAGCAGAAAGCCCACTAGATGTTAGCAACAACAGATGGTAGCAAAACAAGTAAGTTACAACTTGAAACCAGATACACACAGGTTTTGTTAACAGAAGCTTGATATGTAGATCAAATAACTTATTGGTAGAGTTAAGCTTCCCTATTCTTTTAATAGTCAAACAATTTGCAAAAATAGTTTTCCTTACTTTGTATGCAAAAGAATTTTCTATTGAAAAAATCAAATAAGGATAAGATATGAATATAATCGTTACCTTGTAACTTATGTTGAGATATGGGGACACAGAAGTAAGATACTCAGTCAATTCAACATGTTGCCCAACTTCAAAAGACCGTCCCTTACCTTGACTTAACAACCACTCTGCTTTCATACTAAAATAGAAGTGGTTTTAAACATTTTAGCCTGTGATTTTATTTGTGAGAAAAAATCACATAAACATTGTATTTGGTAACTTACTTTTCCCTTTGAGAGACTTGAATTCCATCTAATATTGACAAGTTGTTGCACCAGTTGATTATAAATGGGCGGTAATTGAATGTGGGCATAGACGAGATGCTTGCCACACAGAAATGATCAATACAAGAATTTTTTGTAATGGACAGTTGTTCTAAGGCAGGCAGTGAAGCAAGATATTTGACCTAAAGCCACAATATTAAAATTTAGAGTTTAAAGATAAATTAACAACATTGTTATGCAGTATTATCACATAGTCAAGGTTTTGGATTGCCAATTCTGTTTGTAACAAATAATTCTTATAATTTGATCAGGCAAACAGACTAGAAAAGTTGCATTACCCTAAATTAACATACTCTGAAACATATTTCCTGTCTGGAAAATGAAAATTTAAATAGGTTACATAAAACATTAGTATGAGAATGATATTTATATACAGTGTATATATATTATTAACAATATTTATTTAATTACATCAACTACCTGATTTAGATCTGCAATTTGATTGTTTGCTAATGATAATATGCGTACATTTCCAGGAAGGTTTTCGCAAACAAGTTTGAGATCGTTCAATAAGTTTTGTTGCAGTAACAATGTGTGCAGTTTCTTTAGGCTGTTAAACATTTTTCCTTGTTAGATATTCAAAATATATAATACTAATCAACACACTGTGGTTTCTACATCATCATTGAAACAGCAGTTAGAGTTTAGGTAATTTATGTGAGTGTGAAAATAATGGTAGTTTCATTTTAGGTGAAAACTTGCCATGATGCTGTAAATGAAGCAGATATATTCATCAACTATTGTTTTGCAATGGCTTTAAAGCCAAAGGCGATATTTTAAGTTAAGACAACTAAAAATTTGTTTGAAGGTTATAAAAACAAATTCAAAACCAAATGTTCAACAATATTGTAGGGA
The DNA here is from genome assembly GCF_947561715.1 of Ascidia mentula. Classification (NCBI taxonomy): domain Eukaryota; kingdom Metazoa; phylum Chordata; class Ascidiacea; order Phlebobranchia; family Ascidiidae; genus Ascidia; species Ascidia mentula. The sequence continues at coordinate 13,300,008 of NC_138568.1, read as the reverse complement.
GGATTACGATGAACTAAAATCCCAACAATTTTATACCAAGGGTAAGGAATGAATAGTAGACCTTCTAAAGAGTTTGAAATGTATTTTAAACAAATAAAAATAAAAGTTGCAACCCACTTTTTTAAGTTTGGGCATTGATTTAATTTGTTATCGGAAGCATCAACATGAACAAGATTTGGACAACTATTGAGTATGTCAATATTTCCCAGTTGATTTCCAGATAAGCTAATCCATTCCAGATATTGGAGATGATTTACTGCTACTAACTGAAAATGGTAAAAAACACACAATTGCACTCATGTACAAAGCATATTAATTATTCACAAAACATGAAGGATATTCCAGTGAAATTTGTTTTTATGCTTTTTCCAAAAATACGCAAGAGTTTAATAATTGCATTGTAATAATAATTAGTTAAAACACAAGTTTGACATTTTGTATCCTTAGGCAATTAGGCTACATAATACAAAAATAACCTGAATTAATAAATTTGAACTTAGGTTCAAAACTCTCAAGTTTGGGAATGCATCAATGTAGACTGTTTTTGTAAGTTGATTTTTTGCAAACGATATCTGTAAAAAAATGCATGTGATCAAACTGTTCTTTTTGATTGACAGTAAGGATTTTAAAACACATGTCTTACACATCTGATAACAATACACAGTATGGTTTTGCTTTGTACCTGTATAACATTTTCAGGGGTCGCTAGACCTATTTCAATTTTTCGAAGGTAGTTGTCATCAAGTATTATTGTGTGTATGGCTTCACCTTCAATATTATGCAGATAAGTAGCCAATTTATCACCAGACAAAAAATGTTTGCTTAAATTTAAAACACCAGATTCTAACATTTTATTACTTTCATCTCCCCTGTAACAATAAATGACAACAGCTAAAATAAAAATTTGCAAATTTCTGTAGCCTAGTTTAAAATTATCTGTGAATGGCATGATATTGCATTGTAGATCAGGTCAAGATTTGGGTTTATCATTAGAGCATCTTAAACAAAATCATATCTCAGCTAAAATTAAAGTAGCATACATTTAGTTGTCTCAACGGCTATCACGCTAAATAACATTAACATTAATTAAATACCGTTGCTAAATACTGCCCTTCTGGCAAACTTTATTTTAGACGTTTCGGCTATTATGCAGCAGCCTTCCTTATGAGGTAAGAAACGTAATTTAAGCAATATGGATAAAGTTGAGGCAAATAAACGAAGAAAAAAAGCTACAAAAGAAATAAAGTTTGCCAGAAGGGCAGTATTTAGCAATAAATGTGCCTGGCAGCGTCAGTAACAATTTTTAAAATACCGTTATTCTTTATAGGGTAAACTAGACGAACGATGTTTGCAATGAAAGATACCAAAGCCCTGTGCAACGATACAACCAAAAACTGTTTGTTTTGTCTGTTGATCTATCCGCCGTTACTGAACTTCTCTCTCATTGGTGAAGATCTTAGTTACGCATGACTAAACACAATTTTACACAAATGATGTAATGTGATCCCGATGCCCATATTTCTTGAGAATCTTCATTCTTGGTGCTTTGCGGTACGTTGAACGCTTTTCTCAAACTATTTACAACACGCCACTGCGTGCTTTTCGCGTTTTTCGAAGTATTTGACCGAAATGTTAAAGTCAACCACAATACTTCGTTATCTGGCAAGCATAAAACATGTTGCCACCACACATTGCAAAAGGTCTGTTGCCGTATTAACACACACACCAAGATGCAAGCCTGAATACGTCATGATGCACAAATTTCTTTCAAGAACTAGTACTTCTAACCATTTTGAACTAGTAAGCATATTGCTTAATTTAATTTGGATGGTACAAAACGTCTGAATTGGCCTACTTAATTCTTTCATAGTTATTGGAAAGAAAAGGTTACTGCTCTGCCAACTTGGAAACTAATTCAGAGGAGTGCTTTTTATTTGTAAAAAGTTTAAAACTGTTTGAAGTTTTGCAGCATGCCTTTGAAACAAATGAGGGTAGATTGGATGAGTATTTTTACTTAGCTAATATTAGAGTCAATAAGAAAAGAGTTGGAATGAAAAGCATAAAGGTAAATGCATAGTTCATTAGTGTTTAGCCTAAGTGAGAATTTTTTATATTTTTTGTAGATAGAGGAAAATGACATTGTTGATTTGGTGTCTGGTGTTACTGAAACCCATGTTAAGCTCAGAAGAGTCCAAATTATGACTATCAAGGCAAAAAATCCTTATTGTGTGAAAGTGAACATTTGGGACAATCTAGTTTTACCCAGAGTTGTAAAAGATTTGTAGAAATTGATGAATTTTGTATTTTTTGAAATATTTTTTGTGCTATTGTTCATCGATTTAAATGTATGCAACAAATTTTGTTTAAATGATTTTTTTATATTTGTATGCTCACACTGCCATAATAATATTCTTGTGTGTTTCTAGCTTTAGTGTCTGCCTTGTATTGATTATGGGATCATTTTATGCAGTTCACATTGGTAGGAAACAAGGTGTCTTTAATAGTTGGGGTGAATGTGAATCAATCGTCAAGGGTTTTAAGGGGGCAAAATACAAGAAATTTACTACATTGGAAGCAGCACAACAGTTCGCAAAATATGGATTTGGAGCAAATAATAGCAAGACGGAAGAAACTCCTAGTACAAACAAATGCAGAAAAAGAAAATTTGCTTTAAGTACTGAAGGTTCTTGCAAAAGGGCAAAGTCTTCGGACACAGAGGGTATGTTTACTGTAATGTTTTTTCATTTAAATAAATAAACTTTGCATTTATAGATACCACAAAGTAGTGATGCACCGAAACAGCAATATTTTTATTCGGCCGAAACCGAATATTCGGCTAAAGTTGCCGAATAAATTCGGCCGAATAAACCGAAACTAATTTTGGTATCCTTCTCTTCAAACGCAATAAATTAAAAAAAAAAACATGTGCTAGATTGGATCGAATCTTATCATGCAGCCTTTTTTGGCACTTAAAGAATAACCGAGACTGCTGTTCCAACTGCTTAAATTTGATTTTTAACATTTCGGTGACAATAAACAAATAAACCGAAAACAATCGCACAGTTTGAACAATGATTCTAATATATACTAAACTTTGCGTACGAGCGTTGCATGCAGTAAAAAAGTTTTGGTTTCGGCCGAATTCTGCAAAAATATTCGGCCGAAACCGAATAATTATGAAAACCTTAGTTTCGGCCGAATAAATTCGGCAAACCGAACTTTCGGTGCATCCCTACCACAAAGTATTATTTTTTATCAGTGAGAAATGTTTTACAAGGAGGTCATCGTGCTATTTTACCAACAAAAAAGTTTGACTATATAAGTCAGGATGTTTATATGTGTTTTGTGCAGAAAATCTGAAAGTTGTTTACACCGATGGTGCATGTTCAGGAAATGGAAAAAGAAACTGTAAAGCAGGGTGGGTATAAACAGATAAAATACACATAAGCATAATTTCCAAGTTCAATTATTTTTTATTTGAATAGATATGGTGTATGGTGGGGCCTAAATCATCCACTTAACTTATCCTGCAAATTGAAAGGAATTCAAACTAACCAACGAGCTGAGATAGCTGCTGTGAATGCTTGCATCAAACAGGCCAGAGAAAATAAATTGGAAAAGATTCTTGTAAGGTTGCCAATGAATTTTATAGGTTACATAGCTCTTTTGCTTCAATTTTATAAAAAGTCAAGTTATTCAAGTTATTTTAAAATTCAACTTAATTTTATTTGTTATTCACATGTATTTATTATATGCTATGTGGGTCAGCCTTTTTGCTTTCAGTATTCTGGGTAAATTTGTGAATAGTATTCCTTATTTGGAAAGATTTTAACAAAATTTCATGTAACATAAAATTCTGCACATGTCAACTATTTACTAGTCATTACTGATACAATTGTCATAAGCTTAACAAATAATTGAAAAGCCTTTAATGGTCCAAACATTTAACACAGCATTTCTGATAATGTTGTCTCACTGAGTTATGCAAAGCAATAGTTATGTAACTTAAAACTAAAAATGTACCCCCAAGCAACGTATAATCATGCCATTAGTTTACATAAAATCTTGAGAAAAAGATGTATATATATCATCATATCTTCATTACAGATTAGAACAGATTCAATGTTTGTTATAAATTGTGTGAATAAGTGGATCCCAGGTTGGAGGTCACGGAATTGGATAAAAGCTGATGGCAAGCCAGTTATACATAAGGTGGAATTTGAAACGATGTTAGAAAATATGGAACATGTAAAAGTATCATTTCAACATGTTTATGGTCACTCCGGAGAATTTGGAAATGAGATGGCTGATCGCCTTGCTGTTGAAGCAATAAGCAATTCAGCCCTTTAATTTTTTTTACAAGGCCGCAAGACCTTGTGTACTTTAGGGTTGCAATACTGTGAAGCTACTTATTGTTTAATGTTATTATGTTTTGGTATTGGCTTTAAAGCAGACCATTTGTTTTTGTTGAGTGTGATTTGACCAGGAAACTGTTTTCAACCATGTGGTTTATATATTTATTTCATTTTTTCCCTTATTGTATTTCATTTTTACACCAAACTCGTAACAATAATATCAATTAAACTTTTTTTGTAACAGTTTTTAAAGTAAAAAAAAATGTTTTGTTAAAAAATCATATTGATTGTAAAAATGCTCATTATTTAAATGCATAATGTCATGTGATAGTTTAAGGAATGGGTAAAAAGAAGAAAGGCATTAATTGAACATGTTGTTGTGTTTATTTTTTACATATATGTGGTGGTTAATTAAAACTGGTCGATTTCTTACACAATAAAATTAAAGAACGTTTGCACAAGCAATTTTTTTTATAATTTGTTTTTTCGTAAATGAATTAAAATGAACCACATGTGGCAGTTTGTTGAAGTTAGTAATTGGAACAGAAGAGCCAAAACTGATTGTTGGTAATTGTAGCAAACAGTTTTAAGCTGAATCTCAAGCAAACCCATTCAATATTTCAACGATTTTTTAACCGATACGTTTTTTCTTTTTGTGTAAAAAGACAAGGTTGAAAAATACAGTGAACAATCGTTGTAAAAATATAGTATACTATTGTGTTGTGCCATTTAAATATTTTTTGAATTGAAACAGAGTATTGCGTACACTATATAAGTATTACATAACCGAATTAAAGTGATTGATTGGTTAAAATCATTGCCGCGGTAAAGTGAAGGAATCTCACAAGAACTCGCTCATGCGGAACGTCGCCGTCACTGGGATCCTGGTGTTTGGTTTGCAGCATTTGTAAATTGTTGATACTGTTTGTTTGGGGAAAATATGTGCGGGCTTGGGATTTAATAGATGTGTAAAATGGAAGACATTTTTTCTGTGAGGATTGTTTCAGTTGATTCATTTTCATCAAAGCCAGTTGAAGGGCTTGATGTTGGCTATTCAAGTTTCAGAAAATCAGCTATCAAGCGTGTCCCTGTAATTCGTGTCTTTGGGTCAACGCCTGCAGGTAATTGTTTTTGACCATGCAAAATTTAAAAGCACATGACACCAAACAAAGTAAAAGATTAAAAAAACAATTGTACATAAAGTAGCCTTAAGAGCTGAAGCTATTTTATTCTGAATAAGTATGAGCTTTTCATCAGATTATATCTTACACTCTAGGACAAAGTGTATGTCTGTATGTCCATGGAGTATTTCCTTACCTGCTGCTTCCCTACCATGGACCAGTGGAAGATTTTTCCAACCCCAATGTTAAGCAATATTTGCAACAACTTGCTGTCAGCCTCGACCAAGCTTTAAACACAGCAAGTGGTTACAATAAATCATCACAGCAGCATGTTTTTAAAATACTGCTGCTTCGTGGAAGGTTTGTATATTAAACAATTTTAGATTTAGTGAAAGTACTTAAAGTATGAATTTCCTCAAATGCTTAAGGGCATGAATTTGTATCTGAAACATTTATTTCATAAATGAGAAAGAAACCTTTTTCTAAAAGTTTTGTGTTGGATAGCAGGGTTTCATATGTTAAGGGTCCCGATTACTAAGGTCTCACAAAATATTGTACAAATAAATAAATGCTGAAAATTTTTTTTAAATAAAAAAGTATATTCAAAGCAAAATGTTTGATACTTCCCCAACACAATGTGCCATGTTATCTATTTTGAAAATGCACAATTTCTGAAGTTTGTAACTTTGTAACCCTAAAAAAATGTTAAACATATATTGTTGTGAGTTTGAATGACACAACTTTTGTTTGTAGACCATTCTATGGATTCCACGAAAATGAGGAAATTTTTATGAAAATTTATTTTTACAACCAAAGTGATGTAAAAAGGTAAATACGACTTATAATGTATTGTTACAGTTTTTATGCTACGTGATGAGAAATTTGCTTATTGCTAGGTTTGAAATGGTGAATAAGCTTAAATATTTTAATCTTACGCTGACAACTCAATTCAACCTTGTGTTGTTGATGCAGGTCTTCTGAACTGCTTCAAGCGGGTGCTATTATGAACCAAAGTTATCAACCTCATGAAGCACATGTTCCATTCATTCTTCAGTTTTTTCTTGATTATAATCTCTATGGAATGAACTTGCTTCACACAAAGTGTTGTTGGTTTCGAAAACCATTAGGTATAAATTAATGATATCATTCTACTTGATTCTACAAAACACTGTGTAAAAGGTTTTCAGAATATACTATGTAAAATATAGGAATAATATGCAGCACAAGTATTTGAATCTTTGGCAAAACCATTATATTTTACAGAGAAACCAAACACTGTACTAAACTTGCCTTTACAAAGGGGATTAGGTGGACAACCCCAGGCTGCTAGTCATGATGCTGAAAAATCAACTGATGGTATTAAAAATTAATTATCTTTGGTAGTTTTGGGAAAACAGCATGTGTGTTTAAAGTAGTTATGAACCTGACAAAAGCTTGGACAACTTATATAAAAAGCATAGTAACCTTGACGAAATCTCAATAAAATCTCATATTTCCCAGTGAATTGTTTTTATATAGTGAACTTGCACATCACATACTAATATGATGTACTTTTTCAGGAGTTTGCAGTCTGTCGCAGCTAAACCATTTTAACTGGAACAAACTGAGAACAAAAAACCTAAACGACTCAGATGTTTTACATGATCAGCAGTGTGGTGCTTCATATAATGACAATGAAACACAAAATTCAAATGCTGAATGTCATCATGTTTGTCAAACATTAATTTCACATTTACACATTTCACATGGAAAGCATTGTCCATTTCACACAACCTGGTCAGAGACCAACATTCCTTCAGATGCCTTTCTAACATCGAAGGACACAGATAGATTAAGCACTTGTGATTTAGAGGTTGATATTATTGCATCTGATATAGTGAACAGGTATTTATTTACTTTCTTAGAGTTTTTTTTGTGTACCTGTGATCAGGTTTTTATGATGTTTAGGCTAATACGTAAGTTAAGGCTTAAAAAATTGCACAACTAAACTAATTTTTACAGAAATGAAATTCTGGAGAATGTTGGAAAAAATCCAGGTATAGAATCGATATGGGCAGATGAAAAAGCGAGAAGGGTTAATAGAGGAGAAAGTTCTAACATTGATCTTTTGGTAACTCAAGGTCCACGCCCCACCAACACTGTATGGAAGAAAGAAGCTCAGTATCTAAAGGTGTGTTTATTTTTCTTTGTTAGTCAGTCAATCTCCTAATGTCGAGAAAAATTTCTTTGTCAAAAAAGTCCTGTTGAAAGCAAAAAAAAAATTATATCTGTTAATTCTGAACAAGTGTAAATTTTGTAATTTAGTAAAAGTTGGTTGAAACTTAAATGCGCACAAATATTTGTTATTTTTACTGACATTTATTGTTTGTTGGTTGTTATATATTTGTTAAGTTGCAATAGCGCACAGTAAATGTTTACCAATATGGTCTATCCAAATTAATCCTTTGAATCACTCAAATTATTATTTAAAAGTAATCTTAAACAACAGTTTTCTAAATTAATGTTGATATTTGTGAATACTTTGTTGCTACAGGAAATTAGTGAAGCAGTTTCCATATATTATGCTCGAGATTTGAGCCTTTCTGCACAACATTCCATACAACACAATCCATCTGATCCTTCCACGGATGTCTTGTTAAGTAGTGTTTGTCAATCATTTGAAAGTTCTGTGACAAATCACATCTTTGATATTGATGGAAATGAAACAGAGGCAGAAACAAAATTATCACTGCCCATCGTAGAAAATGAAGTCATATCCCAAGTTGTAGCATCTCAAGCAAAAAGTGACAAATCAAGTCAGGATTTGGACTGCTCACTGGTAGATGTACTGCAAGACATGGATACGGTTGGAAGGTAAGATCTCTACACTAGTGCATTTGTCACAAAAACATGTTGTGACAGTGGTCATGTAAATGCAGTTTATCATGGTATGTAATTGCATTGTTTATCAAAAATTTGGGAACCTGCCAAATAGGTTAATCTCAGTTAAATGTTGTTTCAAAATTGGTTTTGTATTCAGAGAGGTTTGTTAAAAAAATTTGTCAAGCATGAATGTATAATTCAATATCTTGAGTGTCATTTAGTTTACATATATGTTTAGGCCAATTTCTCAAGACTGCCATGTTCCATCTGAAAGCCAAGTCATCCTATCTGATGATGAAACTCAGTTTGATTTCAATGATGAGGAGAAAAACCTCAATCTTAAAAAATCACTGTAAGTTGAACCAATTATTCTTTTTTGTTTCAAATTTACTATTTTGAAAATCTGTCTGACTGTTTTTGCACACAGGGGTTTAAGTTAGCTTGGTTTAATAAGTTCAAGAAAATTTGTTTTTAGGTATGAGCATGATGTCAATGAAAGCTATATTATGTCACAAGCTTGGGAGTGTGGTATTGAGAACTTAATTGAGGCAAATGAAACAAATATTGAAGATATTCCCCAGTTAGATGGAGTGAATGATGAAATATTTGACACACTAGGTATGACGACCATATACTTTTTGTTTGAAATAAAATAATGCTTGATTTGTTATTTCTTTTTATAATCGGTAACAAATCATTTTAAATGCATTGTGTGGAAAAAAACACACAAACATGATAAAGAATACATGTGCAGGTGAAGCGAGGAATGTTGATGAAACTGGGTTATGTCCCACACACAAAAATAATGCCAAGAACGTATCTTCTGTTCATGAAAAATCTGTTGATGAAAAAAATAGTACAAAGACTAAGGGGTCAACAGATGTTCTTCCAAATCATGTAAAGGAGTGTGACACAGAAATCATACCAAACATGGATCCAATTTTGAATAAAGATAAACAGTCGACCATCACCAGAACAATCTGTCGCAAACTTCGCCAACAAAATTTATCATCTTTGGATGCCAAAAACCCCAACACAACTGATTCAATGAAACGTGATGAAAACAGCAACATGTTTTCAACTTTTCAAGCATTGATAAATGATATCAGTTCGTCAGATACAACTGAATCTAGTGGGCAAAGTGGATTATTTGATGGAGTTGTTGCTAATAGCAACAAACAAAATGATGCTAAAACTGTGGTAGATTTGTCTCAATCTAATCCATCAGAGATTGCAACCAGAGGGCAAGACCATTCTACAAAACAGGATTGTGACAATGTGTTGGTGAAACAAGCAAAACAAATATCAAATGTAGTGGGTGCTTCAGTCACTATTTCTTCTAACCCTGGTGAGGTTATCACATCCTGGGATAAACCAGCAGAAGTGGAGGAAGAAAGCAAAGCAAGCTCTATTTCATCCACTTTGCGACCAAGACGATCACGCCAAACATCAAGGTATACATTTGCTTTTTTGTTGTATTTTTGAAATTTAAACCAAACACAGGATTGTTTAGGTTTTTTTGAACATTAAAATTAAAACACCCTTTCATGTTGCAAATAACGTATAATTTATAAACCTGACTCAAAAGACTCCTGCAAAATTCATGTATATAAAAGTTTTTTTATGTGTTTCTTGCCCACGAAATACTAGTAATGAATGCCATGCTTAAACAGTAATAATATTTTATGTGCTATGTTTTAAAAATTACTTTTTATTGTGTTTGGTTTCTTTTCATTTATTTTATATTTGCCTTAGTTATGTGAATCAAAGTTTCTTTGAAACGGAGTTTGAACATGATTGGGATGACTTTGCTCAATTCACAAGTCAGCAAAAATCCAAACAGAAAAGGAATGTTGGCAAAAACAGGTCGAACAGAAAAACAGGAAAGAGAAGCAAAAGAAGAAGCAGGGATCGGGTGATAATAAAGTGGATAATCACAAACAGGTGTAAATTATTTAAATGTGTTAATTCGTTATCCCAGTTTAATAAAGACTTATTATTTGGTTTTATTTTAAGCATAATTTTTATAATGTTTTTTGTATTACTAGGTTTAAAGGCGTACACAATATGGGTGTCAAACTTTGGAAAATTCCATTACAAAAGCAAGTAACACTGTCGGAAAATCTGCTGCAACTGTATGAACTATATTCACCCCGAAAACCTTCAGATTGCAATGGACCGATATTTGACAAAAGGCTGAATACACCTTGTGTTCAACCACCTCAGTTTCCAAGTCCTCCAAAAACAAAAATTCCAAAGGGCAAAAGAACAAAAGCTAATGTTGTAACTCAATTTAACCAAAAACATGAGTTACTTCCATCTCTATCTTTACCTGTTGTTTCTGAAGAAAAATTAAATGTGGAAAGTGATCCAAAAGGCCTAATCTCCCTGGAATCTGTTGAAAGAATTCAGACCAAACGAACATCAGAGCGCAATTTGTTCTCTGATGCTCTGCTTATGACAGAAGAAACAACAAACGAAATTGGAAACAAATCTGTCCAAGAAAAATGTAGTGAACCAACAGAAAATCCAACAGACGGAAAAATTCAGGCAACAGAAACTGTTTCTCAGTCACAGTCTTTGTTTCAGCATCCAAGTCCTGGAAATAAAATTTCAAAACCTGGTGTTCCGGTTGCCAAACAGACAAACTTGAGTCAAGGAAAGTTGAAAAAACTTTTTGCTGCTAAAAAACATGTTCCAAAAAAGTACAGTCATTTACTAGGTCGAAGTTTGTCAAGAACCAAAATCTCTTCAGAAATTCTTAAGCGGGTCATGAAGAAGTCAAACAAAAGGAAAATACTCAAGTTAAAAGCAAAGAATTTAAAAAAGTCTCGGATGTTACCAGTAACGAGTCGCACGGTCACTCCCGTCAATCAATCATCAGCAGCTGAGGGAGAAACTTTACCAAACTGCTCAAATGTTCCATCTGACACCTCTTGTAATTCACAAGATACAGAACAAAAAGGCAGTTGTGAAAATATTTTCACAAGGATCAGTCCATTTATTGCGAGTGAAACTGCAGCAATGTTGAAAACAATACCTGAAATATCAACCATCGTGTACGAAGATGATAAGAACAAGGGAAAAGAAACTCCTCATTCTTGTAGTCTTTCAGAACCTCAAGAAATTGAAAGAAAAGTTGCTGCTCCAAAAATTTCTTCAATTGCTGACAAATATCTGCCAACAAGACGGGTGAGTTATTCTTTACACATTTTTAAATTATTTGAATTAAATTCATACTTAACTATGAAAATAATCTTGTCCAGGTTACGAGACGGAGTGTAGCTGCTCGAATGAAATCTCTTGACACTCCAGAATGGATGTTTGATATTAAGAGTGATGAAAGCTGTGACCAAGAATTACTGAATGTTCTTGATATGTTTGGACGACAGTCACCACTTCAAAAGCAAAAACCATTCTGCATTTCACCTCCTAGACCTTGGTCACCAATGTTGTTTGCCAATACTGCTAATACTCAGCCTGAAGAGAATAACTTAGGAAACATGCAACCAGGTTTGTTGCATTTTATTTTGCTTTTTTGTGTCTCTTTATGGTTGAGGACAAATCCAAATTTTTTAAATTTTCTCTAAACCTTTTTCATATAAATTGTTCACACATTGCAAACTGGAAAAGTATAACGATTGCATTGAAGCATTTATTACAGGTCAAAATCTGTCAGCTTTCTTACTTATAAAGACAATATGTTCGCTATAAAAGCATCATCAGTGTCTACTAAACAATACAAAAGGGATTAAAACTAGAAAAGGCTCAGTACTACCTCTATCAACCCAGTAACAACTAAAAACCTGCCCCAAATCATTGCACAACCTTGGCCTTTTTTCCCCATGGTGTGTAAGCATCCTTATTTGAGTGAAACTGAATTAGTAACAGATACTCAACGGTTTAGGTAAGTTTTTGTGTTTAATAATGACTGTCGTTTAACTTCTAGACACCGAAGAACTCGGCATTGATGCTGAAACAGTTTTGAACAGCATTGAGGGTATGGATGATATTATTAGAAATGTAAAGTTATCGGCCTGTCAGGAAGATGATGACACAAATTTGCTGAGTCATCTCGATGCATTGTTAAATAGTGAGGATTTTGCTTCTGAATGTGGTGTTGAAACATCTGCATTAGGTGAGTTTTTACTATGTAAAGCTGCTGTCTTATTCTAATTTGGGTAAAAAGCTGCACTAAATTGATGTCATTGTATCTCTATTTTGCCACCAAATTGAATATTTTTTTATGTGTCTGATAATTATAAAACATTTCTATGTACATATTTATTATTTTGCACACAGCAGAGTTAATGTGTTTAAATGTGCAGATGAATGCTTGCAACAACCTGTGGATTTAAAGGCAACAACAAAGGATGTTGTCAGCTTTATGGATATACTTATTGATGATCAACCTGATGAATCTGCAGAAAACAATCCCTCGTATGCAGAAAGCACAATGATATCAAATGAAGAATGCAAAAGTGACAATGTTTCCAGTAAAACTCTTGCCACTTTGTCAAGTAATATCTACCAAACAATTAATGTCCATAATTCACCTTCTGAGGATGGTGATGCCTCAAAAGTAAAAGGAGATTATGCCAAATGCATGTCATTGGTTGATGCAAATGAATCAAATGAATATGCCACAATTCAGGTTTCCTCATCAACACAGTCGTCAGGTTCATCCTTAGTTTCCAACACTCGTGCTATACCCAACAAACAATCACTACAAGAACAGTTACATAAGCAAATGCAGGCAGTGTACTTGCAACAGCAAATGTTGGATAACAACAACTTCCGTACACAAAGTCTTTGCTTAAAAAATTCTGCAGTTCCAATCAAGAAGTTGTGTAATAATTCAAAAGAAATTCAACAGAAATCTTTAACTTTTACCCCGAACTGCAAAGCACCGAAAGATGTGTTGAATGAAGTTTGTCAACATGTGTTTTCGGACACAACTGGTGAAAGCCCTGTTTCTAATCATTATTCCACTTTCAATATCATAAATCAGAATGAAGTGTTGGAAAATAAAAAGGGATTAACACCAACCGGCAAAAACACATTTCTTTATCCTTGCCAGGGCCTGACACCTCCAAGTTCAGTGCGTGGAAAGCCTTTGCCCATAAGTGAGCACACCACTCCAATTCTTCATGTTCCAGTACCTCAAGCAAATCCCCTGCAAGTTGTTCACACCCATGTTCACCATCATCACCACATTCACTCTATAAAAGGTGCACACACGTCCGCACAGGAAGATGATACCAAAAATATATCCTTTGATCAAACTGGTACCAAATTGCCAAAATCTGAAGAAAACATTGAAAGCAACTGGCCAATCAAGATGGAATGTGGTCAGCCTGCACCAAATAACACACAACTAACTTCTGGAGAAGCAGAATCTATGTGTGCTATCAACTCAACCATAAGAGTTAAATCACCAAGTCCTTTAGTTCCTGTTAACAAACGACCATTTTCCATATTGATGAAACCCACCTGTCAAAATGGTGATGAGAAATACTGGTTGCAAGTTCAAATGCAGCATGGCATTCCATGGTATGGCAAATTAACAACAACAAAAATGTTGGTTGGTGATGGTGGAAGTAAAGCAAAGACACCTTACAGGGCAGTGAAGTTTGGTGACAGTAAACCATCACATTTGTCAGGTGAAGACCATTTCAAGTTTCCAGCATCCAGAAGATTAAATCATTTAAAACGAAAAGCCCCCATGAATACACCAACAATTTGCCTGAACCAATCTACCAAGAAATCTATTGGTGATGAACTCGAAACAGACAAGTTTGAAATGTCACAGGCAAGTTTGCTTTGTTTTCATTGTTTTTTGTTATTTGTGTAAAATTAAAATAAATTATTAATATTTTTTGTACTCAACATAATTTAAATTTGAATGTTTCTGTTGTCAGATTGTTTTTGTATGCAAGCTGTTTATTTGTTTGTATTACAACAGGATATCTGCATGAATGAGGGACAAGTGAGTAAAAGTGATTCAGGCATGACACAACAACTAGAAACAAAACCAGATTTATTCAAACCACCTCAACCAAAGAAAAGATCACTTCCTAAAAAGAAAAAACCTGATTCAAAGTTGAATAAATCTAAAATTAACAAACCTAATGTTGGAAAATCTGTCGATGGATCTCGCTATTGTTCAAGGTTTACCACTGTGCCTCTGGTGGCATCACGGATGCACAAATTATCACAAGACCAGTGTGAAACAAAGGCTGTACCACCATGTGTATCAGAGAAGGAACAGCTTATTTTGAACCATGAAACAGGACAATGGGAGATAGTTGAAAAAGATCTGCTTGAGATTGGTCAAGATATACCTGTTTTGTTACAACCTGAAGAGCAGACACTGGGAAATTTTGTGTCTATTGCTGAACTTGATACACCACAACAATCTACTGAGATTGTTTGTGAAAAAAGTGCGAATGATCAATATAAAACATGCTTTGCTGCTACAGGAGTTTCGCCAACTTTGAACATTGAAAGACACAAACATAATAGCAATACTCATGACAAACAAGACGATGAACTGGAATATATTGTACAAAATACCAATGTTCAACCCAACTCCCTAAAACTTACATTAAAAAAGAAAAGTGTTGGAAATGCAACTTGGAATGGAAATAATGTGAACACGACCCACGGTCGAGGCAAACCATCCTCATATGAGACAATTGTTAAAGGTCACTGTAAAAATATGAAGAAGTCTTCAAAAAAACGCAAACTATCCAAAATGTTTGAACTTGACACAAGCGTGAGTGACACCTTTGTGGAAACAACAAACCTGACGGATTCCACAGCTATGGTGTCAACAGCAGAAAATTGTAAGGGTCACATGCCATTTGTAAAAAGTGACCATTTGGATATGGTTAAAAAGTTTTGCATGACTCGATCTGCATATTTGTCAATTCCGGGCCAAGCCATAGAAAATTTGATTTCAGAAAATGATGCTCAAAATGCTTTGTCAGCTTTAAACAATAATGCCAAGCATGAAATTCTGAAAGAAGAAACAATTGACCCCGCAAATGATATTGTTTTTGCTCCTGTTACAAGTGACCAGAAAGTGCTGCATAACCTGATCCAATCATCACGACAGGAAAATACATCTCGCTCTGAAAGCAAAGAGGGTTTGCAGTTGACACAAAATATTCCGTCCACAATCATGAAGTTTCAAAATGATTTAGATGAACACCAACGTGGGATTGGGGTTGAAAAGAAACAAGATATAGAACTTGTTGCCACTCCTGCCCCACCAACAAGGGAAGTTGTTGCTAGTTCCAGTCTTTGTCACAACACTGAGGAAAGCCCTGATCCATTTTACAGTGATGCAAACGATGTGCAGGCTACTTCTACTAGGTTAGCCTAAGCTTACATGTGTATTTTCAGTTCAATGTGCAATATGTGTTTTTAATTGTTGTTGTGTCTGCACTTGTAGACTCTTTGCCACCCTGCCAGCTTATGTGAAAATTCCCAAGTTGAAAAGTGGTGTAACTGAACTGCAGGATTTCTCACCATGTTGCATCACAGGACTTAACCATTGGAGACTGGTTTTAGCTGGAAAAGCTCTCTCACACGACCAAGGAAGGTTTGATGGCTTGATGTCAAGCGGAAAAAAACTTGCACAACAACATTTGTCAAAGGACCTTAACTTCCATGATACAATGGATGTAGTATATAACATGACCAAATATCCATTTTTAAAGCAAGCTCTTCCAACTGATGAAGAAATCATGGTGGTAACTCCAGTTAATCAGCCTCCATCGTATAAAGATGTGCAGAACTGGTTGAACAACAGACATGAGAAGAAGAAAGTTGAAAAAGATTATGTATCTGATAAAATTTTACAGATGGAAACCACATTACCTGGTATGAGAGCAAAAGAAAATCAGCCATCTCAAAATCCATCTACACCCAACCTGAAAACCACAATGTTGGAACATAACCCAAATTCAAAACCAAGAAAAGTCAGTTTTGACACATGTGAAAAATGCCATGATGAAAGTAGTTTGGTAATTGAGGAATATAAGTCATTTGAGGAAGATTCAATTCCTCAGAATCAATTGGGAGATCAGTCAACTTTACTTGAAGAAGATGATGATGATGATAGTTTGGTTCTTCGTGTTTCAACAGAGTCTGATTCCATGTTGTCATTCAGTAGTCCTCAAAATGATAAATCAAAGTCAGCATCATCCAGTGCTATTGCTACTTTAATTGGCTCATCAAATGACGACAAAGAAGATATACAACTAACACCTTTGCTATCCGGCAAATTTTTGTCCCAAAACCAGCCAAGTGAAACTTCAATTTCAAGTCAACTTCAAAGTACCCCCCAGCACTTTCCTGGTTATAAAACCAGAAGGAAAAATCTCCAATATACGCCTATCAGTGGACAGGCTCATGCATCTGTAACACCAGGAACAAGTGTCATGAGAAAATCACAGTTGTTTTATGATAAACAATTGCAAAAAGTTAAAGGGGAACCAACACAGAAAACCCCATCCTTACAAACACCAAATATGAAAACTTCGCCTTATAACTCTGAGATCGTGGGAGCGACATTAAACAACAGTTACGGATTCCGAGCTTCACAGTTGGATTTGGGAGAGGCAAAAGCACTGCACGAGAGACAACACCTCACAGTTGTAAGTATGGAGATGCACATTCAAACTCGACTGGAGTTGAAACCAGATCCTGAAATGGATCCGGTTATGGCAATATTTTATGCAGTTCAAAGGGATTCTGGCGTTGATGTCCACACCGGTGCTTTTATCGTTCATCCAAATTCAAAAACTTCGGAAAAATGTTCTCCGCTTTTCCGCTCAGGCGTGACGAATTTGTCTGTTTCGTATGTTTGCGATGAAATGGAATTATTCACTGCCTTCGTCACCTTTATAATTCGGCTTGATCCTGACATACTGCTTGGTTATGAAGTGCAAATGCTCTCTTGGGGTTATCTGCTGGACAGAGCTGAGCATTTAGGAGTTGATTTATGTCGAGCTCTCTCACGTGTTCCAGGCGATGAAGCCCACAACCGACATCATGCCGATGCCGACATTTTTGGTGCCGACAATGCATCGGAAATTCACATCGTCGGTCGAATATGCCTCAACTTGTGGCGTTTAATGCGAACCGAGATTGCCCTCTGTGATTATTCGTTTGAAAGCATCGCCTTCCACCTTCTCCACGAACGTTATCCGTCCTATTCCGAAAAAGCACTGACCACGTGGTTTAGTTTACCTTCGACGGTCTGCAATCTGCAAAGAGGAATCACAAACGCACGACACAGGGTGATTGATTACTACATGTCCAGAGTATTGGGAAACTTGAAGTTGATCAACCAACAAGATATGATTGGACGAACATCGGAACTTGCCAGATTATTTGGAATCCAGTTTTACGAAGTTCTAACACGTGGTTCACAGTTTAGGGTAATTATTTTCTATCAGAAGCTTTTGTCCCTTGAAATAATTATAAATATATACTTTAGGTGGAAAGTATGATGTTACGTTTGGCTCACAGCCTTAATTACGTAGCAGTCAGTCCGACGAAAACCCAGAGAGCGGGTATGAAAGCACCAGAATGTATTCCTCTGGTGATGGAACCCCAATCTCGGTTTTATTCGGAACCTGTTATTGTTCTTGACTTTCAAAGTCTTTATCCCTCTGTGGTAATTGCACATAATTATTGCTTTTCCACTTGCTTGGGACGGGTGCAACACTTCGGAAAGTAAGTTTACTTGCTAGCAAAACTGTAGAAGTGAAATATTATATGGATTGAATAAATTCGATGATACTTAAACTTTGTGTTCGCAATACGTGTTACCACACAACCGATTTTCAGAAATCTTTTCAAAAATTGTGCAAAAACTCGTGTAACTAAACGATATATTTTACGTGCGTATGTGACAATCTTTACCAAAACTGCCTTCTTGCAGACAAGGAAATTTTACCTTCGGATGTTCATCGCTTAATATACCACCAAAAGTATTAAGAAATCTGCTGCAAAACGACGCGTTAACTGTTGCCCCAAACGGTGTCGCTTACGTTAAAAGCTCTGTTCGTCGGGGGGTTTTACCCACAATGTTGGACGAGATTCTCAACACCCGAATTATGGTGAAAAATTCAATGAAGCAGTGTGATGATAGCGCCACCAAGCGGTTGCTGGACCATCGCCAGCTTGGTCTGAAGTTGATTGCAAACGTCACGTATGGTTATACATCAGCGAGTTTTTCGGGAAGAATGCCATGCGTGGAGGTAATTCGTGAGAAATACAAAACTTGACAATTATTCTACGTATCGGGGAAAGATTTCGTTTCAATCAACCAATTAAATTGCAAAATATCGATAATTTGGTTTCATCAGTGCTTTGTTTTAAACAAACAGATTGCTGACAGTATTGTTCACAAGGCACGGGAAACACTAGAGCGCGCTATTGAGCTGGTGCACAATAATTACGATAGATGGGAAGCTCGTGTTGTGTATGGGGATACCGACAGTATGTTCGTTGCCCTCAAACCTGGTACAAGCAAAAAACGAGCGTTTGAGGTTGGACGTGAGATTGTCCATGACGTCACTTATGATAATCCAGCACCGATGAAACTCAAACTGGAAAAGGTGATTTCAATTCCTACTTGAAAACTATGCATTTTTGCGAGTTTATGATTATTTTTATACTGAAAAATACATTTGTTTCTATATGTGCAAAAAAAACATACTTTGGCAAAGCTCGGTACTCAGTATAGGGTACCCTGCAGATGTGTGCCTGCTAGTGTAAAAGCTAGCACAGTGCCACTCAACAGCTGCACTGATGATATCTTACAGGTCGAAACAGTGCGTGTACACACCCTGTCTGTAGCTTTACATTTGTTTCTTTTGTGCTTATAACCATAGTTGAGTTGTTGCGGTCATCACACCACACCTTGTTATTTTTGGAAGTTTATTTGTCATGTATAATAATGTGTGCCGATTTCGTACATTGAGTTATAAAAAATCCAGGGCCCTGGTCAATTTGTGTTTTTTATATTCCACAGGTTTACCAACCTTGCATTTTGCAAACCAAGAAACGTTATGTTGGTTATGCATACGAGAGTGAAGATCAAACAGAACCAATATTTGATGCAAAAGGAATTGAAACTGTTCGAAGGGATGGGTGTCCGGCTGTTTCGAAAATTCTTGAGAAATCACTTCGAATTTTGTTTGAAAGCCGAGATGTGTCTCAGGTTATCAATCGATGTGTTGTGTATAATCTCTCAGTATTACTTTACAAACTTCTTGTATAATTGTAATTTAGCACACTTTTGTAAACGTTAGTAGATTCCAAGTTGTTGAACTGCTCTGTTTTAACGATTGCTGAAAAGTATAAACAACTTTCAATCTTTCAAGGTGAAAAGTTTCGTTGAAAAACAGTGGAGCAAGATATTAGAAGGTCGATCAACTTTACAAGATTGCACGATTGCGAAGGAATATCGAGGAGCGAAATATTACAGACCTGGTGCTATTGTCCCTGCTCTAATCCTGGCAAGGTAAGCTTCACAAACCTCACCAGTCTCAGTGGATATCAAATTAACGATTTGGTTTCCAAATTTCATAATTACAGAGTTCATGACGTCATAACAGTTTATAGCAAGGAAACTAGGAATAATTAACATTGAATGTGAGATATTTATTCACTAAAATTTATACGAGAAAAATATTTTTCATTTATATATTTTAGGAAGAAGTTGGCGGAAGATAAAAGATCTGAACCTCGACTCGGGGAAAGAGTTCCATATGTTATTGTACACGGGGTGCCTGGAACTCCACTGTTTCGTCTTGTTCGACAACCGCACGAACTTTTACGTGAGCCAACATTACGTTTACATGGAACTTATTACGTCACAAAGATGGTTCTTCCCGCCCTTGATCGTGTGATGTCACTGGTTGGTGTTGATGTACAACAGTGGTACATAGATTTGCCGAGAACACATCGTCTTACAGTTTCGGCCAAAAATGTTGACGAAAAAACGAAGGGACCAACTACCGCAAATGTCTTTGCTTCTAAAAAGGTTTGACTAAAATTGAATATATTGTATCACTGGTTTGTTATGTTAGATGTTGTTTTGCACTGGTATCATTATCCTCGTTTCAAATATTGTTGCATGAAGATTTATCTCAAAAACACCTAATCCAGTGGTGAACTTATTTCGTTTCGTTGAAAAAAAATTCGCTTTGCAAGTTATCTTACATTATCATATTGTGTAGAACACAATCTCCCAGTACTTCCAATCACGTCATTGCGTGTCATGTAAGGGGCTTTCCCTCCAAGCCATTTGTGATGAATGTGTGAGTGAAGACAAGCGACAAACAACTACTGTCACGTTGCTCAGTGAAGCGAGACGTCTGGAGCGAAAGCATCAACATATTTGCCTCGTGGGTTTATTTTTTTTTATTTTGAACTTTTTTTATGCTGATGTGAATGAGACGTTAAAGTTAATTTAACTTTTTTTTGTACTGTTCTAACAAAAATGTAATGCTTTTCACTTCCCCCATTTCCATGTACTTTCAGATCTGTCAGAATTGCAGTGGTGCTTCGAGCTCTGGCGACATCAAGTGTCAATCCATGTCTTGTCCAATTATCTACAAATATTTTCGTTCCATGCATGACTTGAACAAAAGTGATGTTTTACGTGAGGCTGTTACAAGCCGGGACATGTTTTAATTTCTACTTCGTCCAGTTTCATCATTCGTCCTTTCTTTCTTTCAAATTTTGTACGTGAGGAATTATGTGCTCTGCTGATTGTGTTCATCGTGTGACAATTTTCGTTACTTGTTTTATTATGGTGCCTTTCCTGCTTTCTTATTCGTAGTACTGCTGTTTAGATACAACCTGTAAGCCTTTCGCATGTTTTTACTCTTCATTAAACACTTTCTTCACGCAACCCGTGCCCAGCATAATACAACAACATTAACATTCAGTAAAGCTTTATTGAATCAGGTTGGAATTTTTCGTAGTGGTTTGTGGGCAGATGGGAACACAATTTCGAGGAGTGAGATAGTAGTGATGCACCCGGAAATAAATGTGCCAATGACCTCGGGGTATACAACTGTTACAATGGCCCCGCAAATTTAAAAATCAAGAAAGTAATTTCTATTTATTGGTGTATAACATGCAACACGTTGGTAAAACATTATTTGTTTTAGGTTTCTGGCTTCCAACTCCCAGGTAAGCGGTGTGCGGCAATCACTGTAGCATTGGTTTTACAATTTGATTACTTTCAGATCAACACTGAGCCAAACTAAACCCCCTAACAAAGAGATTATTGACCTGTTAGTCACAAGCTTTGTGACGGAATGTTGTTTGTTGTTAAAAATCCCGTGATGCAACACAAACATTGTATGTTTGGCGACTGCGAAATAAATGTTTGATTTGTGTCATGAGTTGCTATTGCGACAGGTTGGACTGATACGAATGATTTGAAAACCTCAAGTCATTGTTCTTTTGAAATGGTTGTTAACCTTTCGGTGGAGGTTGCGCCCTATAATGACACTCTGCAATTGCATTTTTCTGTTGCAAAACCACATCAAGTAGCAATGACTTTAGTTATGAGAATTATATTGTTGTACATTAAGAAAGAAAACTATTTCCACCAAAACCGTATCTCTACCTGACGTAATTTATAGAAATGACTTTGTCCGCTGAATTTCCTTTACAGATTTTAATTTGAGAAAGCATTAGGTAACATCAAAGGCAGTCTGATATCATTGCACAATATTCCAAATTCATCAAAACAACATTCTTTATATGTCAGTCCCAAACTCAATAAAGCCCAAACTTTTAATACACTGATCTCTTTTGTAGGTAAAGTTGCATATTTGCTGAATAATGGAAATATTTGCCGTTGCATCGCTGCGATGCAGTTATATTAATCACTTGCAATGTTTGTGCACAAAGTCCAAAGATTGAATATATTTGTCATAGCCGCGTTTTCACAGCGCACACCTCCAGTGCAACCGACAGTTGTCAACTTGTTAATATCGACTCAACATTGTTATCAACCTTGTCACAAAGTCTGAATTTTACTTTTAACGTGTATCCTAATTTAGCCTATTAGAAAAAAAACATGAAGTTATTGATAATCTTTGTTGTGGTATTTGCTGTTGCCCAAGCTGGACCTTTGTTCAACGAAGAGTGGGAAACTTGGAAGTCGTTGTACAGTAAGTAAAACTTTGGGTAACAAATCCACGAATTGCTGTCAAAATTTTTACATCACAATTTGGTTGTGTTTTGTTATGCTCTTGCATCTAATTCTTTTCGATACGTTTGTTTCTAACGTCACGTGCCTTTTGAGATTGTCATGAATACAAAGTATTGTTTGTAATTAAATAAAACACAGAAAAACTCGAAAGTTTTCTGAACGGGTTCCTTTCATAAAGGCAAGATTTATGCCCCCGAGGAGGAGATGAAACGTCAGTACATCTGGCAGAAGAATCTTCAATATGTTATTCAACATAACTTTGAAGCTGACCAAGGAAAACACACGTACAGGCTCCACGCCAACGAGTTTGCAGATATGGTAAATACTTATCGCATATCCAGTTTCGAATTAATTGTTGCTTGAATTCGCCGAAAGCTAAACTTGTTTGTCGAAATGACTACTTTTACAAAGACTGCTACTAACGCTGTATCTGTAATTCAAAGCCTTGCAACTTATTGTTGTTTCCATATTTTAATATTTAGGACGAGGATGAGTGGAGGACTTTGATGACTGGAACAGTTACCCGCCCTGTTGGTGTTGGTAGCTTCTGCAATATGTCTTATGTTGTTGAAGATCACTTTGTTGCTCCTAAAATGGTTGACTGGCGCACTAAAGGATACGTTACTCCAGTGAAGAACCAGAAACAATGTGGAAGCTGCTGGGCATTTAGCGCTGTGAGTTACATAACTGTTCAATAACGATTTTGCGAACGAAAGGAAACAAAAATGATTATTATGCAATATGCTACCAAAACAAAACTGGTATGTAAACACTTATTTTATTTCAAATGCAGACCGGGTCACTAGAGGGACAACACTTCAAAAAAACTGGAATGTTGGTTTCTCTAAGCGAGCAGAACCTGATCGATTGTAGTAAGATGGAAGGAAACATGGGTTGCAAAGGTGGACTCATGGATAATGCCTTCAAGTACATTTTCATGAACCACGGAATCGACACCGAAATGTCATACCCGTACAAGGCCATGGTAAGTTAAAGTTTGAAATGTGTAAACGTTTTTCGGGTATGAATAACACTTATCGTTGTAAGGATGAGCCGAGTTGTGAATATACCAAAAAAAGCAATGGTGCAACTCTTTCTGGTTGCGTGGACATCGAGAAATTCAGCGAAACAGGTTTGCAAAGTGCTGTTTCGAGAATTGGGCCGATCTCAGTTGCAATTGATGCAGGACATAAATCATTCCAGCTCTATCACTCAGGTACGTAAACATTACGCTGTCGTTGTAATTTTAGTAAATCTTAAATAACTTCTTTTTATATCAGGCGTTTACTACGAGCCTCAATGTAGCTCTACCCATCTTGATCACGGAGTGCTGGCTGTGGGCTATGGTGCAGAAGATGGCCAGGATTACTGGCTTGTCAAAAACAGGTATGTTTATTTTCTATGGAGCAACCAATTTTATGTATTTTACTTACATTACCTTTCACTTACGAAATAGGTTTTTGAGTAAAACGTTTCTATTTTGTTAGCTGGGGAGCCACCTGGGGAATGGACGGTTACATCATGATGTCACGGAATAAGAAAAATAACTGTGGAATTGCAACCCAAGCAAGCTACCCAGTTGTTTAAATGTAAGTGGTTAAATCGATGCTTAACTAACTTTTGCAGATTTGACTTTCTTGGGCAACCAAATTTTCCTTATGTTTCTTTCCGTAACATTATAAACTACGTTACCTGAAAACGTTTCCTCTCAATTAGAAGCCTTCCTGCTATTATCTCTGCAACGTTATAGCTTTCCTCAGTACGGTTTCTCTATTTCGGAAAATATGCATTTAATCTACAGAATCCGCTGACGCCATAACTCATATAGTAGCTGAAGAATTTCGGCACAGATTTTTTTCCCTAGTTTTTCTCGTCGTCAGATCATTTAAGTGCCCTGTATTCTAGGAACATTGTTGACTATAAGCTATAGTTGTAATTATTTTGCACCATTTAACATGTTCGTGACATTTTTTTGCAGACGAAGGGGTCAAGACGTCTTTTCAGAGTTGTTTACAAATTACCTCTGAAGATATTAATTTTTCATTGACATTAACATTTAAAAACTTTTGTTCTCATATATTAAAAGGTGTTTTATGATTTGTTGCAATGTTTATTTGATTGACATTCAAACTATTTTCGCTAATAAACAAACTCATTGTAAATGTTTTTTGAAATAAACTGCTCAATTGATCGCAGGTAATAGGGTTTATTAACAACATGTCTTCACAAATAGCTGATAATTTACATGATTTAACTTTAGTTGGAAAATATATTATCATTCAATCGATTTGGCTGTAACTATACTGTAGTATGATTATATTTAACTGTTACTTGACTGCAGTTAGAACAGCCAAAATGCAGTATACTCACGTTGATTGGTAAATCTCCCTCTATAAATTATTAATAAGAGATTCTATTGAAAACAGCAGGTCTTGAAGACGTATAGTTGATGTATGCCTGGGCTTTATTTCATTACAAGACAGACAAAAAGAGATAACACAGGTCATGTATATGACAAAAGATCATGGCAATTAATAAGCAAACATATGCAAGATATCGAAAGTAAATCACGGCAGCAACTAAACGATTAGAGAATTGGACTTAAGTAAAAATATTTGAATATTAAAATTATTGACGTGTCACGTTACCACAATATAAACAATGAAGCCAAGGCTGCAGAACGCTTACTATCTCGTGCGGCAAACAGAACGAATATTAATTCAAAAACATACTTGGCAATAAACACCCTCTGCCAAATAGTGTCACGAGATTGGTTAGTCATTAATGATCCAAACCAGCATAATGGACTTTTGAAAGTACTTTGCAGCAAACGTTTAAGTTGTTGCGTGTATGAGCACAAAACTTTTACCAGCTTATGTTTTTACGTTTCTTTGTTATTCCAGCTTTGCAAGGTTAAGCGATGTATTTGTTATATTCCTGCTTTCTGTTATGTTTGGTGAGTGTATCAGGTTTTTTGCCGCCTTCATCACGATTGGAACCAGAGTGGATTGAATGGAAGAATAAATATGGTAAAGATATAATGACATTTAACAAAGTTTCTTTCGTGGACTAAAACGTATTTGTATTTGTACGTTATCTTGTCAAATATAGCCTCCTAATATTTTTGCATGTGTAACCACCAAGACAACACATAAATAAATAGGTTGTCAGATAGTGAAACAAGTTATTTTGTTATTGTGTTGCATGTGTATAGGCAAAGAATATGAAAATGTTGAAAGTGAAACTTTCCGAAGGTCGGTATGGACCAAGAACTTGAAGTTGATTCAACAACACAACAGAGGGCAGCCAAGATATCAAATACAAATGAATGTGTTGGCCGACAAGGTAATGTAATGACATTGCAATTATTTATACACAACGAAACTTGATGAAGTAAAATTATCATATCTTTGTTGGATCCATTTAGCAAGTTGATGAGTTGTCAAAGGGAAGCAAACTTTACTCAAGAAGAAATCAGTTTTGCGATCATGCGCATCAGATAAGAAGTACCTCGTTGCCAACTCATGTTGATTGGAGAACGAATGGATTTGTTACCCCAGTTACAAATCAAGGAGAACTTGGTGGAAGTTGGGCTTTTAGCGCTGTCAGTAACAAGTTTGAGATATAAAAAAGTTAATCATTTTGCCTATAGCCAATTCATGTTTAAGACAAACAAAACTTAAATATGATTTCCTAGACCAGTGGTTCTCAACGTTTTTGTAATCGCGTACCACCTACTGTATTTTTAGTGTTATCGCGTACCACCTATCTGTTTCACATAATGATACACTAAAACACGTACAACAAACACAGTAAAACATAATTTCATGCGAAAACCAGATGTGGTTAAATATGCGCATATTCGAATGTGCAGACTTCAAAAAGTCATTTTTTTATAAGAACGATTTGGTTTTATCGCATGTAACTTTATATACGATCCAAAAGGCGCTCGCGTAACCACCTGAAAGGCCAATAATGGATACGCATACAACAGGTTGAGAAACACTGGCTTAGAGAAAAACTTTTTCCGAAAATTTTATTTCACATTTAAAAATATCTCAAAGAAAATTTACTTTCTACTCTTACTTTTGCAAAGTCTACTGCGCAAACCTTTTAAAGACCATCAATGTAAATTAAAATGAAATTCCCTTTCAGGTAGGTTCATTAGAAGGACAAGAAAAAAACAAGACCGGTAAATTAGTCGCTCTCAGCACACAAAATTTAATGGATTGTTGTTCACAATACGTCCCTGGCCCAATACTTAGTGTTGAAGAAGCATTTGAATGTATTCACATCATGAAAGGAGTTGATACCGAAGAATCATACCCGCCATCTATGGTAAAATATCCTAATATCTTACTTCACTAGATTATCGTGACATTTATTGCTTGTAATGAAACACTTACGCCTCATTTGATAATTTTTCTTTTAAGGGTGGTTCATGTAAATTTAACCCAGCAACTGTGGGAGCCACAGTTCGATCGTGCGTTGCTCTTGAAAAAGGAAGTGAGGTCATGTTGCAAACAGCAGTCGCTCAAGTCGGGCCCATTTCTGTTTCAATCGATGCAAGCCATGTATCTTTTCAACTGTATGAAAGTGGTAAAACTGCAAAAACATAAATTCTAAAAACAAAAACAAACGTCTGTATTTGTTTGAAGGGGTATATTATGAACCCAAATGCAGCAACTCAACAGCAGACCATGATGTGCTGGTAGTAGGATATGGTCATGATAGTGGGGAAGATTTTTGGATTGTAAAGAACAGGTTGGTGAAGTTTCAATTTACCTATATCTAACTGCGAAGCTAGCCCTACATAATCATTTTTTATTTTGACAGTTGGGGAGATGCCTGGGGAGAAAAGGGTTACATACGAATGGCAAGAAATCAACAAAACAATTGCGGGATTGCAACCGCTGCACTTTATCCCGTTGTGTGAACTCAATGCATAATTTATTTTGAAAATTTTTTTCATTACTTGTGTCAAATATTGTATTTTAATCCAAAAATAAACTAGAAGTTGATCAACATAATTCCTACATTTCCACAAAGATTATGACAAGGAAGCAAAAACCCATTTCAGTATTGCAATAAAACCTCATAAGTTGAAATAACTATGGTTGATATTCCTAACTGCCAACTTTTACGACGATTAAGTTAAAAGTAAAGAATTCTATGATTCAACTGAGTTTATTAAAATTTACGTGGCGACTGAATATGCTTTACGTTTGTGATATTTGACCTTGCACGTTCTTCATCACGGCGCAGTGGATTTAACTTGTCCATCCAGCATTTAAAGTAGTAGTTCTAGGGACAGATAATGCCTTTCCAGATCCCGATTAAAACACATTTGTACCGAACGTGGTGACAGCGTTGTTTGATCCAAATCATGTTGAAAATATGGACGTCTGTGGCTAAACAGTCCTGAAAATGCCTTGAAGTAACAACGCTAAGTCACAAATACGAACAAATCTTATAAATACGCACGGTATGGCAACTCTGGGTATATGTCATTAGCAATGACACGACCAAACATTGTCCACACAACGAAAACTCCTGCAAAATAGTCAACGAATTCATTGTTTACCATCCCGTGACATTCTAGTTGTTGCAGGTGCAACGCGCGTTACAACACAATGGTAACTTTTACCGATTGTTCAAGACTTTTATGGTGTTTACTGTGCGCTCGCATTTTGTTGCATCACAAGACCATATGCATTGTTCACAATTCTTTAAAACCAGTTGCTCGAAAAGTTCCAGCTGCAGCTTTGATAGGACAGACGTCGATACTAACCAGGAAATTTATTCTAACGCATTTTTTGCATTCAAAAACTCAGTTTACATCAAGATGAAAGTGTTCCTCTTCGTATTGCTTGTGTCGTTTACGGCGACGATGGCAAAGCCAGGCAACGCCTGGGAAAAGGACTGGAACGACTGGAAAATTCAATTCGGTTCGTATTGCAAAATGTTTGTTAATTTGATAATGTAACAAATTAATTTTGCGTGTAGACGATAAGATGTTAAAACACGAGCAAAAAAAAAATACACGTTTTTAATTGTTTATAAAAACCAGCGAGTAAACCTTCTGGAATGTTGCAGGAAAGACCTACACCAACGAAGAGACGATGCGTCGGCGTATTTGGGAAAGTAACATGCATTTGGTGACAAAGCACAACTATGAGTATGACCAGGGATTGCATACCTACAAGCTAGGAATGAATAAATTTGCCGACATGGTAAGAAAAAAAAAGTAAAATTACTTGATTTTGATTAAACTTGATAAATCTTCTGACAACACGCTCATGTTCTTACAGGACTCGAAAGAGTTCAAAGCTTTGTATCTGTCAGAAATGCGCCGCGTTTCCACAGACTGTAAAAATGCAACCTTCCTATCTTTGGACTTGGGAATTACAAATCCAGCTAAAGTGGATTGGAGAACTGAAGGATTTGTTACCCCCGTTAAGAATCAAGGGCAATGTGGCTCCTGTTGGGCCTTCAGCACGGTACGTAGAACCCGTATAACAGGTTGCTACCAATCCACTGTAGGGAGGAAATAGTAATGCTTTGCGTATTACCATTTTTCACTCTGTGAAGCATAGGACAAAGAACTGTATTTGGTGGCCCATACATTTAATGCAGTTTAATACCAGTAGAAATGTGACATCTTCAGAAGTTTTTTAAGCGATGGTGTCACTGATAAAGAAGCGTTTCTCTCAGAAAAATATATAGAAACTATATGAGCAGTGTTCGCATATTTAACAAGCGTTTCGCAGATTTTAAGAAGGATAGGAGCAAAAACCCTTCCATTTCGTCATAAAAGCACTTCGTGCTACTGGTAAAAATGGAAGGATTATGCGTAGAAATAGTGCCACTGGTTTTCCAGCAACACATCTCTCGTTTGAAGCCAATTTAATACGTTGCATAAAATATTATTTTTTTTATCTCTGAGAAAACGACATTTACGAAAACATCCACTTTTATCATGATAATGTGTAATACCTAAATCCAAGTACAAATATTCGTGTGTGGATGGATATCACCACTCTTCTCTTTTCTCGTAGACTGGATCTGTTGAAGGACAACATTTTAAAATGAAGAAAGAACTTGTTTCACTGAGCGAGCAAAATTTGGTTGACTGCAGTGTGCCAGAAGGTGACCATGGGTGCGGCGGTGGTATCATGGATTTCGCATTTGAGTACATTATTGCGAATGGAATAGACACAGAGGAATCGTACCCTTATACAGCAGTGGTTAGTGCCGAAAGCATTTCCACCAAGGTGATATCACCTACAGGTGTTAACTGTTTGTCTAAATTGCAGCAAGGAGATTGTAAATTTGATGCTAGTAAAGTGGGTGCCACTATCAGATCGTGTGTTGACATTCCTTCAAAGAGCGAGTCCTCTCTAGAAATGGCAGTTGCCACGGTTGGGCCGATTTCTGTTGCAATTGACGCTGGACACTCATCGTTTCAACTCTACGATAGCGGTAAGTGCACCATGCATGTATACCTTTCTCTCGTTTTAAAAATCATTTTGTAGTTACTTGCCTGTGCCGTTTTTGACATATACTGCATTGTAATGTTTCTCTTACTGCCACAATACAGCATAAAACTTACTTTGCTCATAAGTTACGAGTAGCCTATTTAGTTACAACTTAAAAAATATTTTAGGCGTCTGGCACGATATGCTCTATGCTTTCATATCCATGGACGTTTTCTTTTTGTTTTCTTGTTCCTTATGTGTTTTAGTCTATAGACAGGGTTACCTTTTGATCCCAGAAGAAAAAATAAACATGCACCTTTTTTCTTTCTTTTTTTAATTGTGATATATTTTAGGAGTTTATTATGAGCCGGCTTGCAGCGAAACGGTATTGGATCATGGTGTTTTGGCTGTTGGTTATGGTTCTGAAGGTGGAAGAAATTACTGGCTTGTGAAAAACAGGTTAAAATAAAAAGTTAATCATACGTTGCTTTTGTTGAACCGACTTGCGTTTTTTTAGCTGGGGTGGTGCATGGGGTGACAAAGGATACATAAAAATGTCCAAGGACCGTGACAACAACTGTGGAATCGCTACTCAAGCAAGCTATCCTGTCGTGTAAAAATCCTTTTCAATTAAAACTCATTTCTCAAACATCACAATAAAGATATTTCATGTTGAATGGAATCTTTTGGAGTTAATTATCATGATTAAATTGTAACTATGGATTAGAATTTGTCTCTTTAAATTTTACGATTCTTGTTTTGTTAACTGTGGAATAAAAATCATTTTGTCATTACAATGTGACTGAGCAATCTTGACAAAATCTCGTCATCGCAGTCAGGACATAAGTATTTCTGCATGTAACGTAATTGCAAAGTGCAACATTGTATTTTCGGCGCTATGAGACGAGCATCAGAGTTTTTTTGTTTTCAATAAAAATTTTGCCCAGGTCGCAAAAATATCATATGGAAACCACATTACTTAAAGCATATTTTAAATGTAAATCTACTTTAAGAGTAAGCAACTATAGGCTGTCGTGCTTTAACTCGATCGTGTTTGTTGAGTTCAGATGTAAATTTAACTGAGGTGGCATCGCAACCACAGACAGAATATGATAAAGTTGTTATAAGTTATAAACGTTTATGTTGTCATATGATAAGCAATGTGGAGCCAATAATATGATTTATTGAAGTATTATAGTGGATAATGAGAATTTTTACAAAATTGGTTTATTTGTCGTTTACTATTTCACTGGTTGGTTGAATGTGTTCTTAATTACGGCCAAGGCATTTTGTTTTAAAATATTATATAGGTAACAACTGACGGGATTGCTCTTCAAATTTATAAAATCAAATCATTATTTTCAATACTTGTGTCTGTATTTGAAATCTCGTAAACATACAATATACTGTGTACAAACTCGATAAAAACAAGTGTTAAAATGCAACATACTACATGACAACACACTGTGGATTTACATGTTAATCTACGGATATATGCTCTTATTATGTTAAGTAAAATTTCATTCAGCATTCAGTCCCAACTAAGATCGTCCTTTCGTAATGCGGAATGAACGGTTTTGACATCCTTGAGTAAAGCCAGCCTCCTGTTCCTCACTTCTCCTCCACGTAGAGCAGACGACCTTGGTGAATTGTTCACCGAACCAAACTTCACTTGGGGTCGATTTCTGTTGTTTCCAGGAACAGAAGACGCACGACGCTCATTGGTTGCTAAACACATGCGCAGTTATGTTAAGTGAGACGCATTGGCGCCTGACTCGATAACCCTCATGGTTTTATCGCTGCTCATGTTATTTTTTTGGCATATTTGTTGTTTATACCCGTTCAAGTTCTTTTTGTGCAAAATAAAACTGAACTGAATTAAGATGCGATTACTGCTGTTTCATAATTAACATATCCATCTGAAATTTGCATTGGGCAAAAAAGGAATTTGCGTTTTAAATAACACAGAAACCTTTATGTTAAATTTCAACAAGTGCACATACAAGTCATCAATTGATCAGCAATCGTACAAAACATTTATTTAAAAACAAGGTGGAAATTTATTGTGTTTTTATGAAGTGACATTGAATAATTTAAGGAACCTTTTTGTTGTTGCAACCTCCGTTTCCTTTTTTGTCGTGATTCTTGCAGTTTGGCTCTGTGGCGCCGAACAGTGGATATTTGCTCACCCTTTAGCTCCATCTTGTAGACAAGTGCATCTAATTCCATTTCAATTTCTTTGCGTATTGTCAAATCATGAGTAGAAGCAATTTGCTTCGCAAGAACTTGGTGTTCACTAAATAAATGAAATAAATTTTAAGATTTTGCCGAATTTAGCAGAGGCAGAAGTTCTAATAAACTTACAATGTCATTTTACCAAACTCATCCTGAAGGGCAACAAGCAAGTCGGAAAGATCCTCTTCGGTAGCAGATGGTTTTGAAAGCTTTTTCATATTTTTTCTCCTCCCTCGTGAAACTGGTTCATCTTCATCACTAAAAATGGATGCAGAATCATCGCTGGACACTTCCTTAGCTCCTGTATTTCAAAAACAACAATTAAATTACTGAGTTTGGTTTTATTGTAAGTGTTATGCAAACAAACAATAACATACCACCAGATAAAAACTGTTCATTGCAGTAATGTGGGCTATGATGTTTAAGTCCATGAAGCAACCTTTGCATATTTGCTGACACAGAATGACTCGGTGAAATGGACTGCAACATAAAGTGAAAGAAATTATCTGACACGAAAAGTTGGAATAATCTTTACAAAACTTTAAATATTTAGAGTTGTTGTATGTTTTTTTTGAGGGGATTTTAAATGGTAACCACTTAAAATGAAAATATGCAGTATCAAGTTTATACACTGAATTTTACCTTTCCAGCTATAAAAGGGATATCAGCCAAATTAAGTCTGTAATGAGGTTGACCAGCGTGAATGTGGTTTGTGGGTTTAGTTGTAGTTGCTTCTTTAGCAATTGAAACTTTTTTCTTTTTCTTTTTTGTCTGTTTTTTCTTTGCCCTTGACAGATCTTGAACAGGAATTTCATTTCTATTTAAAATTCTTTTTGTCTCCGCCTGGTAAAACAAAATCACACATTTAATTGCCAAGATATGCTCAGTATTCCAGATTATTTTGAGTATTTGATAAAATCTTGCAATAACGTAGATAATAATAACACTATATGTAATACTAATAGGAATTCATAGTCACAATTAATTAAAAAAGCAGTGATATAAATCAAAAAACAATTGTTTAAAGGTAACAATGTCAAGAAAACAATGTTCAGACCTCAGTTTGGAATTGCGCAGCTTTATCAGACAAGAGTTTTCGTTGGTGAGCTTCAAGTTGCAACTTTCCTTGTAATTCTTTAACTTTTGCCTTGAAAAAATCATCCGTTAACATTTTTATGTGACAGTATATAAATTGAATATTTAGTGCCAAGTTAATGGAAAATACATTTAAAACTAGTATCCAGGGCGTCGTTTTTTTATTGGGTGTCAAACATTAAAAGAAAAATTATCGGGCGCAGGGAATAACAAAAATCTTGTAGCCTGATAACTAACGCACAAGAACAGTCAGGCGTACTTTTAATCAAAACATTGTATTCGATAAAACTCGACTAAAAAATATACTGGCATTGATTACAGGTTTCATCTTTGAATGCAGTGTCCTGCTGTACCTGTTTGGTTCAGATTTAACAAAAAATAGCACTTGTTTCGTAACAATGCAATGTGTTTCGTAACAATTGTGTGTCGTAACAATGAAACGTGTTTTGTAATAATATCACATGTTCGGTAACAATGGCCAGTTTAAGCACAACGCAGTTTTCAATTAAACGTTGAAGAAAATGCTAGTTTTTAAGTGGATTTTGACAACAAATTAATTATGATAAAACAGACAAAGTATCTGACAAAAGAGTGGGTCTGGATCCCTTGTACCCCCTATAATACGCTATTGCTTCAAGAATGCAATAAATTTTAAACGTTACGTAAACAGTCAGTTAAATGCTGCTCTTTAATAACGACTCCAAATACAAATTTCTCCCAAAATAATTATTTGCAGTTTGGAATTAACGACTTGTACCGACATCAACATCCTTGAATAACTTAAAATTGACAACTTATTGCAAACAGAAACATTTTTGGGTCTTCAAAAAAGAAAACAGGAGATTGGTGTCAAAGCTGTGAATTTGCCCCAACCCCACCCCATATGTTAGGCAAAATTAGTTCATAAAAGAAGTGTTATTGTACAGCAGTATTTTAATTTATAGACTTTGGTTGGGAACTAAAGTATTTGTTTGTTCGTCGTGCGTGTCAAACACTTATAACGGTGAAAAGGCAAAAATCGAAGCCCTGCTAAGTATCAATGAAAATATTTATTTTATCCATGCTTACATCAGACTTAGCTTTTCTTGTGGCAAGATCGTCGTATTTGTTATGGAGTTGTTCCAGCTTGGACAACCTGAAGGTGGACAATAAACCACATAGTCAGACTGTGTTTATTCTACTATTCATCTGTTGAAAGATGAGGCCTAAGTACTTAAACATTGCTATTATAAAAACCCTGCTCGCCAAGACTTGCTGGTACGCGGACGTTCAAGACAAAGAAGTATTTTTAGTCACAACAATTTAAAAGCTGAACTTAAAATGAAGTTACCGTGATTGAGTATCACGATTCTCTGCAGTTACTCTTCCTCTTTCTCGTTCTAAAGCAACTTGTCGCTCAAGAGCGTCTCCCCGTTCCTTCTCAGCCACTTGAACCATTTTTCTCATATTCTCTAATTGTCTTTCCAGCAGCCTACATCTGGTGTCAGCATTTTGGAGTTGGGTTTCAACATCTGTTGAAACTTCACTGTTAACTGTGAACATCCATAAGTTTCTAATCATTTTTATTTACTCAAACTAATCACAGCAATATTAAAAAAAAAAATTTCTCATTAAAATATTAGCTTGGTTTAATAGAAAATTTCTGGCTGAAAGCAGGGATAGGGATAAAGAAAAATTAAATTTTCAGTTTAGAAGAACTCTGCAGCATTCCAACACACAATGTTTGTACACATGTTGGCACTGTCACTGATTTTAATGCTTAAGTAAAGTTTCTGGCAAATAAACTTTAACTACTTTCATTTCTTATATAAATGTCAAAGAATACTTGACAATAATGAGTAACATGATTGGCTGCGTCAGCAACACTTTTCCCAATACGGAAACATTAATTTCAACACTAAAACAATTATTTACAAAACATTTATTTTAAGGTTGAACTCTTCACTCTGTTTGCCATCAAATGAAGGATAAACACGGAATCAAAAAGTTCAAGCAAGAAACCAACAAGCAATCTATCACACAAATTTTCAGAGATTTTACTACAATTTACTGCAAATTACATTCAACACACAGCAAATTATGTGTTTTTCTGTACTAACCACCAGTAGGTACATGTTTAGTATCAGCAATGTCCGTTAACAACTTCGTTACATCGCTAAGATCACCATGTAATTTGGCATTCTTGCCAATTTTGCTGCTGTCTAAAACAATGAACATGTGAGATAGACACTTGTGCCATATGCTTCGACTAACATTGTTATTTTGTGAATTGTTGAATTGTGTATTAAGCTGAATGCCGACCCTAAACTTATATGCCATTGAGTTTTAAAACAGTTTAGATTAGCAAATTTAAATCCATTTATTTGCACCCAAGGAAATCTATGTTGTAAGAAAATTGTCATTATTGAACTTGCTAGCTGTTGCATACAGTAACATAATGCAATTGGGCAAAAATGCAATACATCTTGCGTTTGGTTATTTGCGCAAACTAGAGCGCTCGCAATAAACCTTAACGACAAGCAACCTAAAAGTAAAAAAATGGTTGAATTCCTCTAAAACTTTGGACCCACTTCGAAAATTTCTGAATATGCCCATGTAGTCATTTTGTGTAACGTCATATATTTTTATGTCCTCAAGAATTTAACAAACATGGCACCTATGGCATCAAATCCTTTCCCCAAACCGACATTAGAAAAACTGTACAAATAGGTTCCCTTGTAGTTTTTTTCGGGAAGTGATCACATATTTTGAAAGATCGAGCTGTGGTGTAATCGATATTTGTTTATGGGCTTCTATTAATTTTTCCAACAGCTTTTTTGTGTTTTTCTTTACCTAATAAGAGTCACTATGAAGAAAAGCAATTAGTTACAGCATTACATATTAATACTTCAAGAACGTATTTCTGACAAAGAAAATGGATAAAGAGAATCTAACCAGTATGGCTGGCCAAATGAACAAAAAAGTGTTTCTAATTATCGTTTGTAAGTTTGGTAATAGCAATGCAACATTTGCTACAATTACCAGAAGCAGCTTTTTTCTGTCTTTGATGAAATATTAGTGGGCTTTCTTTGTGTGGTGTATGAGATGTGGCTTGATCCAGTGATTTTGGTGATTCTTGTTGGGATTGGGCTAAAATATCCTACAAAAATACTGTACTTAAAATCAAAAACGGAGATTAATATGTCTTCAAAAATGACTTTTTATTCTCAATATTTGGATTTAATTAAATATTGAAAGATCTATAATATTCCATCAGACACACCCCTACTTTGTCAACTATTGTTATGCATAAGCTATAGAAACATTAACAACACAAATGGTCCTGCTATATTACTTTGTATACGCTTGTTTCCGCAGCAAGATCCTTTAAGTTTTTTTCAGCTTTTGAACGGTCAAGTTCAAGATTGTATATCTTGTCCTGCAGGCCTTTGAGAGCAGATAGTACAGCTGAAAAAAACAAGACAATTTTGGGCTTACTCAACATCATTTACAAAAGTTTGCTACACTCAATTAATCTACCTTGACTGCTGCTTTCTGGAAAAGCTTTCACTGGTTTTCCATGCGTTGTTTTAATGTTGCTGTTAAGAAAGGGCCTTGATGTAGGATAGTCCTGAAATGAGGGCAATGAGGGGTCCTCAAACAAAGAAGTTGTCATATCCAGCAAAAGTATTTTTTTTTATTTAAAAAAAATCCTTTAAAAACCAGTCTAATCTGAAATAAAACTATTTACAGAAATTTCGGTTTTTGTCAGTTTAATATTTACCAAACAAATACCTGTTGTGGGTTAAACTTTCATTTTAAACTGCATGAAGGAAAACCTACATTTAACACACATTCCCCTCTGCAACCACAATTCAAATTCTACGCTCTTCGCCTCGCTGCGCTTGTTTTTACTCAAATGTACGCCAACGTCTGGGTGATTCCCCAATTTTTTTTTCGCTTGAGTGAATACAAACATGGATTCACAGCACGAGCCAGGCCAGGACTTTCGAAAAATATAATCAAAAGAACCGATCGTTCAAAACAATGCAAAAGACATTTGTGAGAGGAGCCCTGTGGCATTCCGTGTATTCTTTAATGTTTGCCATGCGATGATTGTGCACTTGTCTTTTGGTCTTTGTGTGGGGTAGACCAGGATGCTCTAGCCCAGTGTTTCTTAACCTTTTTTGGATCACGAACCCCTAAAACATTCTTTGAAAAGCTATGGACCCCTTTGCAAGAAACACATTCCAAATGTCGAAAAATTAAAATTCGTGGACAGCGAAACCTGATGGACAGAGGAAAATACGTGGATTTTCGGAATAATTTTATTTCGTTTCATGGACCCCTAATGCATCTTCACGGACCCCTTGGGGGTTCATGGACCCCAGGTTAAGAACCCCTGCTCTAGCCTATATTTTGACATTCGGCCGAATCCGAATATGGACACTGAACTTTGCAATCAATGTGTTTAACTCGGTGGATGCTACAGAACAATCTCACTAGTGTGTCGGCATGCGTTTGTAATCGTCATATAAGTCTTTGTAACATAGAAATCTGTGCGAAGTTAACGTTAACAAAGCAACCGCCTGTTATTTTTGGTCATGCATTTGAATAAAAATACTAAACTAAATTGTACATAACTTGTACCGACAACACTCTTACATATTTCTATGTTCCACACACTAATGTTGAGGAACACAAATGCCGACCTGGTTGTGAGGGGTGAAGGGACGCTGGTTTGTCGGAAGGTTTCGACGGAATTGCATCACCGCGAACCCTACATCAAATCTGTCAAGAAAGTCTCAGTCTGACACCACGTCGGCTGCAGGTTCTGTCACCGATTGTCTGTGCTTAGACCTAAGTTTAGTCTGAGACCACAAAGAGATCTGGACTGGTCTGTGAGATCAAATGTGATATCTGTTTATTTGTGCAAAAAGTCGCAAATATGTAGGGCCATATCAAAGATCAGGTAGAAACAAAGAGATAATTGCTGCGATTACGCGCCAAAGAGACTTAAGAAGAAGTAGCGCAAGTTGAAGACGTGACGCAAGCGAGCTGGAGCAAATAAGGCGCCAGAAAGACGGGTCTAAATGTAAAAGAGATGAAAGCTGTTTCGAAAAACCAAGTTTAAACAAAATATTGAAAATGTTTCGAAATATGACCAGCCAGGAAAATGGGATTGCTAACAAGCAACACAGCAGGCAAATTTGGTGCACGAACAACGACATTACAATTATAATGGAATTGTGCTGTGTCGCTACAGATTTAATCTTTCACGATCATCATGTAAATTTATGACGTCATTACATATAACATTCAATATTTTCATTCCGAAATCGACCTTTTCTCACGCCACTTGTTGTGCGTGACACAGGTGGAAACTTCACGTTTGCAGAATTACAATATAAAATAACCTTGTGTCAAACGCATTATTGTTAAGAATACATGTTTCGCTAAAAATAAGCATCTCCAGTTCTAAAATAAAACGGAAAACAAAAATAATAAAATGCTGAAAAATAAATGCTAAAAACTGGCCGAACAAATGGGCTACTGGTGGTAACCTCTAAGACGTTGGGCCCAACGTTTTTATCTACATGCAGCTGCGGCGACACCACGCAAGTAGGCCACCAAACATTGCTACCAGACATAGTGTCTTGGAGGTTACCACCAGTAGCCCATTTGTTCGGCCAGTTTTTAGCATTTATTTTTCAGCATTTTATTTTTGTATTCCGTTAGTAGTGATACTCACAAATCTTGCTCAACGGGTAATTAGAGGATGAGGACGAAAGAGGATAAATCCTCACAAGGCTCAATCCGCAATAGGATGAGGCTAAGTTGAACCAAGTGCAAGATCAGAGCTGAGAGCATTGAGTCGAGTAATCTACTGTTTTGCAACCCTGTGAAAGGAGGGTACGTATTGTTAATAGTTCTCTCTCTCTCTCAATCACGCCGAGATCAACACAAGTTCGCACTTCGAACAAATCGAGTTTTATGCTTGCGTTAATTACTCATTGCGAAATCCTTACGTCTCAGCAAAAATTCACATCTCGGTGAATGTCTTATTGCGTGTTCCATCCCGGGCGAATCATTCGCTTCTTCTTTGCATCGAAGTAGCACAGATCTCCGGCTATAACTGAGCATACAAACACAATATTAATCTGCTATCTGTGTCACAACAATAAACGAAAGCAATGACGACTTCACCGTAAAGTGACATTTAATATTCGAGGGAGTTAAAACAGCAAACATTGAATATCATATATTTTTGGGGACAAATCATGTTATGTCCCACCAACCAGAATATTAGGGAACAAGTCCCTTGGCCCCCCCGGGATATCCGCTCTTGTGTGAGACCAATAATTATGATTTGCGAGACCAAAACTTTCGATCTGGTAAGTTGTGGAAAGAGTTGCAAACATATAGGGCGATATTAAAGACGAGACAGTAACAAAAACATAATTGCTGGGTTTAGCGCAAGTTGAAAGACGTAACGCAAGCGAGATAACTAGCGAAGGCGTCAAAAAGACGGAGTGTAAATGTGAAAGAGTACAAAGCGGTTTCGA
Organism: Ascidia mentula; assembly: GCF_947561715.1. Classification (NCBI taxonomy): domain Eukaryota; kingdom Metazoa; phylum Chordata; class Ascidiacea; order Phlebobranchia; family Ascidiidae; genus Ascidia; species Ascidia mentula. Next base: position 13,260,060 of record NC_138568.1, on the reverse strand, counting down.
AAGACCAAGTTTAAAAAAATATTAAAACAATACGAATTATGACAAGTCGAAATTCACAGTGTAACACAAAATTACCTGCCTTTTGTTCATAACCTTTGGTTTAAAGAACAGATATCGACTCAACACCAGCGGACGATTAAATTTGTACGAAAAAGGAGAGATTTTTTACTAGGTGAATCAATTCACTAAATTGAAGTTTCTTAGAACTATTTAGGACACACCGATCGAATTATTACTGGAACGCCGTAACGGTTTACTTTCATTCATTCTTCTCAACACTTTAAACGACGAAACTACATTATGCTGCCTTTTCTAACAAGTCTTGTAGAACCACTGAAGATTACTGCCTTCTGCATTAATCACTTTTTAGATCATTTGTAATTCATTAAAACTTTCAACACCAGACAATTTTGTTGCAGTATTTGAGAAACGTGTTGTATTTGTCACAGAAACACTCGACGTTATACCTAAAGGGTACATATACACAAAAATACGTTCCTTCAAGTCTTTAACATGGAGTGGTTGTTGCGAATTTCCTTTGGTTTCTTAACAGCCATTTGTTACAAATAACTCAAAATGTGTTAACTGGACAAAAACTTATCCCAGCAACAAACAAAAATTAAAATCTTCTTGGTGGACCACCACGACCACGACCTCTGCCCCTTCCACGACCTCTTCCTCTGCCACGACCTGCAAAAAAAAATTATTTTTAGAAGATTTATATTTGCAGAACACAATTGCTGCCACAGAAAACCAAAGACAAAGTGGTAACACAAAATACCACAAAAAATAACATAAACTGTCATGAGTTTGCTGTTAGAACTACTCATTAACATATAGATTGTATTTTGCCATCAACAGTATTTTGTCCTGGGATCAACGCACCATTGGTTTCCACAAAAGAAATTCTACGACTAACCAGTGACTATTACAAATTTAGTTTGCAGTTATTAATGAAAATACATTTTATCAAGTTTACCTCTGCCACGATCCCTGAAACCACCTTTTGGAACCTTTGGTCCCTCATCCACAAGAAGTGTGTCTAAAGGAAGACTGTCTGGCAAAATGTAGTAGCGAATATTGTTACCACGGATACTCAGTGTGTCAAGGTTTACAGGTTCTCTATTTTTAACTGTCATCTTTACTGACTTGAGATGTGTGTTCATACAAATGTCCACCCCTAAATAGAAAGTGAGTATTATTTATACAAGCGAAATAAACACACATATGTACTAATAATTTAAATTTCACCTGTTATTGTCCCATGAACCTGGGTTCCATTTTTGAGTTCAATTGTAACAGTTTCATGGCTGAGCTTCATCAAAAATCTAAAGCACAAAAATAGTGTTTAATGCCTACAATGCCTATGATGGGTTTTTAGAGGGACCGTTGGATTTTTGCTGTATATCCCAAAGTTTCTTCTTAATTAGGTAGGCCTATATCAAACAAATGCTTTTATAACATTGTTGCACAAGCAATGAAACTTAAATGGTTGGAATAACATTAGTTCAAAATTCAGCCAAAACATTTTCTTAACTTCAAACTTTCAGCAATAGACTTGCATTTGTTCACTAATAGGGTATTGGTATTATTTACTTCGGTTTACTTAGAAAAATAAGGTAACACTAGTTTTGTGGCTTATTTTTTCATGGGAGTATGATAACACACAGTCAAGCGAGTAATGTAAAAGCAACGCAAAAATTTAAAACAAAATCGTCCTGTAATGTAAGTATGTGGCAAACGGCCGAAGTACAACAATAATAACATCAGAGTCAATTGTTATATTACAACTAAATAAATTAAAACAAAACTTACCTAGCTAACTTCATGTTTGAAAAGAAACAGTTCACCAATGAACTGCAGAAAAATTTTTTGCAACTTCACAAAGCACAGCAAACACGTTATCTGTACGTTCGCAAGTACCGCGCGACTGGAAATAGCTCACAAAATCGGATGAGCTCTAAGATGCCAAAGAACCACATCACAGACGGATCGGCATTCTGGATATGTAAATAAAAGTTTGCGGAACGTAGAAATCTGTGCGAACGTTAACGGTAATTTAGTGTAGTATTTTAATTTCCATCTGTATCTTAAACTAACAAGTGACTGCTGCGTTTTCCCCTGAACGTTGTCGTTCGCAGTGATATGTGGATCAAGCACGCCGACCTGTCGGTGGTTCTTCAGCATCATCACATAGCGCCCTAAATTTGATGATATGCGGACATCGGCTTTTGTGCAGTTTGTCAATCAAACTTGCAATTCAAAGTGTACTGTTTTATTATTTTTTTTGTTCCTAACATATGTTGGTTGGAAAGTTTGTTACAGGCATCAGCAAACAAGTCCGATCACATTTTAGCACCACAAGCTGTTTTTCGGATGTTTCCTGGTGGCGTTGAGCCACCAACTCAAGGAAACAAACCCTTTCGACAAAAACATGCCGCAAACAGTCAAGTGTGATTTTATTGCGGTTCTACCTCCAAAAACCCATTGTTCTCAGACTGCCCGAACTTGGGCGTTAGAGCCTGGCTTCCGTTTATAGCCATCAAGCAGACTGTCATAGATTCACATATTAGGTCTACGTTAGACTGCTTCAGGAGATGCTCGGCACAGATTTGAAAAAGACGGTGCGTATATAGAAATTTATCAAAGTATCCAAGATAGACTGTCGTTTGTGAAGTTGCACCACCCGATACTTAATACTCCCCGTGTCACATCCAATAACATGAACAAGAATACAATAATCTGATTAACGGAAAGATGGTTATTCTTTAGAATTCAGCCCTTTCTTAGTGGAAGGGGTGCTTTGGTACCCTCAACAGTCCTTTTGAACAAGGAGATTTTGGCAACAAAACCATTTTCTGGTTAGGAAGAAAGAATGGTACAATTCACATATTTCACAATTCCAACGCCCGTATCTTTTATACAAGCGAGTATGGATTTCGTTCACAGGACAGGAAGTCATGATGAAACAAGCAAAATGTAATTATGACGCAACACTTGATTCAATGGCTCCCAACCCTTGCAGCTGTAGCGAAGTCGGCTTGTCATAATTGGAAACCTTAAAAAATACTTTGTTTAAACCACCTCTCACTGCCTGCATTTTGTTGCCTCATATGGATTAAAGTCCTTGCTCCATTTTCGTTTAGGGATTGGCCAGTTGGCACAGCCAAAAAAGGTCAAGAGGCTGTAGACGGCAAAAGTAGTCGTGTTGATATATTCCATGTGTTGTATTTTCGAATAGCACAAAATAATAGAATGAATGTAAGTATAGTAAGACCTACCTTTATAGCAGGAAATTCAATTAACATTCCGGCAATGGAATTCTGCGAATGCAGTTTAACGCAGGGTACGAAATAAACACAGAGTGCGAAATTAGTGTTCTGTTGCGTAGCACAACACCTCCCAAAGAAAACACAAAACCGCGAAATACACAAAAAAAACACGCAATTTTAACAACTAAATTGCTGCGGCGGTTTACGACGCCTAGAGGACCTTCGTGGATTACTCAGGCCATACTCGGGTGTATCTGTGCTGGATATAAATTGAGAACCCTCGTTTTGTTAACGAGATTCCCCACTGCCTGCATGCTCATATTCAACATTATTGTCGGCACGTATCGATGTTGGAAGTTCTCCGGGATCTTCGTCTTTTTCCAAAGCGTGCCGTGGACGCAATTGCTCAATGTGGCGACGCCATACCTGTCCGCTTGGCATCACTTTCACTGTAACAGACCGGCTGCCGTCGATTTCCATAATTACTAGGGATGCACCGAAAGTTCGGTTTGCCGAATTTATTTGGCCGAAACTAAGGTTTTTATAATTATTTGGTTTCGGCCGAATATTTTTGCAAAATTCGGCCGAAACCGAAACTTTTTTACTGCATGTTACGATTGGAATCATTGTTTAAACTGCACCCGTGTGTTCGTTTTATTTGTTTATTGTCACCGAAATGATGAAAATCAACTTTAAGCAGCTTGTACAGCAGTCGAAGTTCTTTTTTTAAGTGCAAAGGGCTGTATCATAGCATTAGATCCAATCCAGCACATGTTTTGTTTAAATTTATTGTGTTTGAAGAGATCGATACCAAAATTAGTTTCGGTTTATTCGGCCGAATTTATTCGGCAACTTTTGCATGTGCGTGCTGTTGTCATGGCGAATTTTAGAGTGTTTGGGGCAGTTTTAGTTGGGTTTTGGGCTATTTCAATTAGGTAGTAACTTGCTGGTGGGTGCTGCTGAAAATTATGTTGAAAATGGAGCAAAAAAATCAGGCTGTATTTGTGGAAAAATGAATCGTTTAAGTGTCCAATCATTCGTGATTTTATGAAAGATCCATCTCATAACTACAAATTTTGATCAATATTAGTCTCCGAAAAAATGGTTTAGCCACCCTCCTAGGGCCATTTGCCCCCCTGGTTACTCAGTATTTTGGTAAAAAAAGCAACAGAAAATGGAACTGGATTTTGCAGAAAAATAATTCGTTTAACTACCCACTCATTTGCATTTTTTGTAAGTTCCAACTCTTCTCTAATGCAATGGCAATTTAGTTGCTGAAAAAGTGTCAAAGCCCAACCCCCAGGGCTGTTTATACCCCCCTGTTGGTCATATAATCTTCCAGGAGGCCCAACAAGTCCTTGCTCTGTACAGTCTCATCCAGTAGCAAATTTTTTTTTTTCAACTTTGAAGAATTTTAGGTCCCTATGTAAGTCACAAGACCCATCAACGGTCATTGGGAAACAAGCGGAACAGTCGCTAGATGCATTACAGCTGAGGGCCTTGAAAACAGGATTTCTCCAATTTAATACCCACATAGGTCCTTCATCTTTTGCATTCCCAAGTGACTTTGATGCAACAACTTGAGAACTTCACGTTGAAGTTTTGCAGGTATCACAACTCTGCAGCCGTTACAGTAAGCAACCATGACTGGTGCTAAGGGAGTTCGCAATCTGACTGTTACAACTGAGCGAACTTTCCTTGTCGAAACGTGTATTTGGCCAACCTTCTTGAGTATACCTCATGACCTCGGAAAGAATCCGGTCTCCGTTTCTTTCATAATAGCAGTCGCGTCCGCGGGCTTCACTTGATTACTCTACGTAGTAATCGCACATACCGTGTCCGTATCAACGGCAGTTTTCTCCTAATCAAATGTAAGATCCTTTCCAGCTGGAAGACGTGTAAGAGCGTCAGCATTGTTAATGTCGGAAGTTTTTCTGTACTCAATATCATAAGAGAAATGGAGTAGCAGCGCCCATCTTGCCAAACGATTTGCTGCGAGCGTTGGAACAGCTTTCGTCGGTCCGAAAATCGACAACAAAGGTTTGTGGTCAGTCACCAAAATAAATTTTCGGCCGAAAAGAAACTGAAAAAACTTGCGAATAGCAAACACAATTGCTAAAGCTTCCGTTTGGATCTGGCTGTACCTCCTCTGGCATTCAGTAAGTGTTTTTGAAATATTTGCGATGGGCATTTCACTTCCATCCGCGAAACGATGAAATAAAACTGCACCAATTCCTACACTGGATGCATCACATGCTATTCCAATCGGAAGGCTTGGATCAATATTTGTGTAAGAATATTGTCTAAAGAAAGAAGATCTTTCAATTGCTTGAAAACCTCCTGTTCTTTCTTTTGCCACCTTCAAGTAACTGCCTTGTTCGTTAGCCTGTACAACGGTTCTGCGACTGTTGAAAACTCCGGGGGTAGAAACTTGCTGTAAAACTGAACAGCACCCAAAAAAGATCTAAGGGTCGACACTGTTTCTGGTGGGGGCATTTTAAAGATATTGTCGACTTTACTACCTTTGGCAATACCCTCTGTAACGCCTACTTCAGTGCTCCTGGTGGGCACAGACGTCCACTCTGGTGCTTCTACGTAGATTCAAAAACGCGCCTGCCAGGTCCCAACTACAGGCTTCTTCCCACTAATATCCAACAAAATTCCAACAGTTTATTGTATTAACAAAGCCCTTGTTGGCTTCAATTAGCGAGATGTACTTCACGGGATTAGGCGGACGGTTTTCTAAATGAAATATTGGGCCATGAGTACGATAGAAAAATGCCGGTTTCAAAGATAAAACATTCTTACCGAAACGTTTTGACCAGGACTTTAAACAGTTAATTTTCAACGAGCATTCAAGTCGAACTGCAAGTAACAAACAAAGTACACTTTAAACCAGGTTTGACAATTCAAGACAATGGCTATTGACATAAACACACATGCAAATAAAACAACACTTACCGAAAACAACTGGGTCACTAATTACTGTGAGACTTGATGTTCACAGCAATAAAAACAGGTTACTTAACTTGTTAAGAATAATTAACTTAAATTTCCTGCAAAACAAATAACACAAGATTCGTAGACCCACGAAACTAACTACAGTTGTCAGCAAACTTGCCGAACACGAGGGGAGAATTTCTCCACGTGGAGGCGCTATTTATACAGAAATTTACCATTTGGGGAGACAGTAGATTTACGATGTAACATCCTCCCCCACAAATGTACGGCTCAGAAGAGTACATTTCCAATTCACAAACAAAAATAACATCGTAAATCACACAAGTTACGGAGACGAAAAATTTGCCAATTTCAATTGGCTAGTTGCAGCAAAGTCTGTATGAATAAACATGCGTGGGTGTTAGCTCAACAGCATAGCGTTCATTTCTTCATGTCTTCCTTCAATTTAGAGCACCACGCTCAATACTAGTAGTCGACGACTAGTTGTCGAATGCACTTGGGAACCGCTAGCCTCGAAAACAAGGCACAACTTTGCAATTGGCCTTTTGATTATGTTTGATTTCGTTTTGACGTCGACTTGTCTGACAACTCCATGTTTGTCCGGATAGGTATTTATAACTCGACCAAGGTCCCAGCCTCGACGGGGCATAGATTCGTTAACAACGAGAACAATATCGCCGACTTCGATATTTTTTCTTCTGTCTGGCCACTTTTGCCGCAAAGCGATGGTTGGCAAGTACTCATTGGTCCATCGTCTCCAAAATTCGTCAGCTAAGAACTGCACTTGGCGCCAGCGACGGCGGGTGTAGTTGTCCTTTTCGTCAAATTGCCCAGGTGCCATAATAGGGCTTGGCTTCTGTAACAGAATGTGATTGGGTGTCAAAGGAACGTCGTTGCTTGGACTAAACGTGACGGGCGTCAACGGTCTGGAGTTGAGTATATTTTCAACTTCCACCATCAACGTACGTAGGGTATCTTCACTAATAATCGGGGACTTGTGTAGCATCGAGTTCAGGATTTTTCGTATGGAACGGATTAATCTCTCCCATATGCCGCCCATGTGACTTGCTGCTGGGGGATTAAACGCCCATTTTATTCCTTTCTGTTGAAGATGAGCTTCCAGCTTCTCCTTGTTCAGCTCCTCCAGGGCTTCGCGTAAAACACGCTCTGCTCCCACAAAATTCGTTCCATTGTCGCTATAAATTTCAACTGGCTTTCCTCTTCGGGCAATAAATCTTCTCAAGGCGTTTATGAACGAGTCGGTTGACAAATCTTCGGCAACTTCGATATGCACGGCACGCATCGTCATGCAGGTAAAAATGCAGCCATATCTCTTTACTTCGCTACGGCCGCGCTTCACTAAAAACGGACCGAAAAAATCGATTCCGGTGTACGAGAATGGTGGCTCGTTCGGCTTCAAGCGTGCTGGTGGTAGATCTGCCATCAGTTGCTGACTGCGAGGCACGTTGCGTTTGCGGCAAGGTATACAGTGAACGAGAGCACGACGGACAGCTGCACCACCCTTGACAATCCAGTACTTCTGGCGGATCGCCGTCCATGTATGTGCAGTCCCTGAATGACCGCCTTGCTCGTGGTAATGCGTAATAATTAGCTTTGTCAAATGGTGATTACTTGGTAAGATGATGGGATGTCTGGATTCAAAGGGAATGGGTGCGTTGTCCAATCTTCCTCCAAGTCGAAGGACACCGCTTATCAGTTGCGGGTTTAACTTGTTTAAGCACTTCGTTTGGTTAGACTTCTTCAACCAGCGACGACCCTTTTGATCTGTGCCTAAATTCGACAGAGCTTCAAATGCAATTGGAAACGCTGACCTTTGGACATACTTCACCAATTCCAGCTCTGCCTGTAAAATCTCTTCAACAGTCAGTTTTCCCTTCTGAACAGTTTTCTTCGAATGCAGGTAGAGTTTGTACCGCAATATCCAGGCTACTGCCTTCTTCAACTTAAACAATGACGAAAACCTGTTTATTAAAGTGTCAACAGGATTGATTGTAGAACAGCAAGTTGCCATTGACTTTTTTACTTCAATTGGCTTAAATTCGTCTGGTACACATTCCTTAAGGGCAGGGTTACATGGCCAAGAACTTTCATGCTTCTGTAAAAATCTCGGACCCTTGAGCCATAAACTTGATCCAAGCAGCTTCTTCACTGAAATTCCTCGTGATGCTTCATCAGCCGGATTCTGCTTGGTTCCTACATGCCTCCATTGGGATGTGGTAGTTTGCTGATGTATTTTTGATAAACGATTTGCCACAAATGTGGAAAAACGCTTTCTCTCATTTGAAATGCTAAAAAGAACAGCACTTGAGTCAGTCCAAAATGTAGATCTACAATCAGGATAGTCCAAGTGTTCATGTAACCACTTGTCAGCTTTAACAGCAAGAACAGCTGCAACAAGTTCCAATCTGGGAATGCTTTCACTTTTTGGTGGAGTGACCTTAGATTTTCCACACAGAAAAGAACAATATACACAATGATTCTCATCCTCTTGTCGAAGGTAAGTAACAAATCCATAACCATTTACAGATGCATCACAGAAATGGTGGATTTGGCGTTCAATCACTCTTCCAAAATCTGGTGGGTTCAAACATCTTGGCAATAAAAGCTGCTTAAGTTCAGGCAGCTGACCACACCATTTTTTCCACCTTTCGGACAGGAATTCTGGGATTGTGTCATCCCAGCCCAACTTCAACTGAATAACTTCTTGCTGGATTCTTTTTGCAACTAAAACAACAGGTGCTGCAAAACCAAGAGGATCATATAGGGAATTAATGACCGACAATAGTCTTCTTCTGGTAAGTCTTTGTTCGTCAATATAGCTTCTTGTTCGAAACCCAAACTTGTCCTCAAATACATTCCAATACACGCCCAGCACTCTTTCCTTGACACTTTCTTTCGGGCTGATATCTTTCATTGATTTTGCTATTTCAGTTTCAGGGATCCGGTCCAAAACTGCTTGGCTGTTTGAAATCCACTTTGTGAGACGAAAACCTCCCCTTTGTAGCAATTTACAAAGTTGGAAAACAGTCTTAATTGCTTCCTCTTCAGTAGGTGCAGATGCTAAACAATCATCTACATAAAAATTGTGCTTCACTATTTCAGACACATGTTTGTCAAACTCATGTCCAAATTCCTCAGTGGTGTGCTTCAAACAGAATGTAGCCATACATGGGGATGAGGTGGCTCCAAATATGTGGACTAACATTCGGTGAACTGTTGGCTTCTTTGTGAGATCACCTTCAGGCCACCATAAAAACCTCAGTAAATTTGAATCACTCTTCTTTACTCTAACTTGGTGGAACATAGCTTCCACATCACCAACAATTGCAATTTGATTCTTTCGGAAGCGGGTTAGCACACTGACCAGACTGTTAACAAGGTCAGGACCCTGCATGAGACTATCGTTTAAGGACACACCTTTTTGTGTTGCAGCGCAATCAAAGACGACTCTGACTCTGTCTGGTTTATGTGGGTGATAAACTGGATGGTGAGGAAGGTACCACGTGGGGTCACTTGTTTGTAGTTCTTCAGTTGGCACCTGTTCAGCATATCCTTTGTCTATGTACTCTTGAATTCTTTCCACATATCCTTTGCAAAGGAAGTCATCCTTTTGCAAGCGCCTTTGCAAATACAGCAATCTTTTTTGCGCTGAAACTAAATTGTCTCCAGGTAATTTTACGCTATTCCTCTTGGGTAAAGGTAGGACAAAATGTCCATCCACATGTTTAACTTCTTCCTTCATAAACTTTAAAACCTTTCTGTCTTCCTTAGATGTGGGGAATTGCAAATCTCCAGGTTCTTCACAAAAATCTTGGTACCATGACCTTTGTATTCTTTGATCCAGTTCCAATGTTCTGATTCGATTGGCTTGCACATACCCTTTATCTGGTGATGGACCAATCAACGACCACCCCAGTGGAGTTCTCGCAGCAAATGGCTCCTTTTTCCCTCCAGTTCGAATCTCCAGGGTGCGATGAGCATACGGTGTATCGGTACCAATTAACAGCATAATTTCCTCACTGTCAACCTTTGGCATCTCAAGACCTTTTAGATGAGGCAAGCTTTGTAGATCCTCGTCAGTTGGGTAGGAGTATGGACTTACTGGAATATGATCCACGGACATGGCTTCTTCAATGTTGATGACTTCATTACCATCCATGGATACCACTTGTAAATCAACACCAATTCCTTCTAGCATCTTTGGCCTCCGCCCAAGTGTATCCATTTGAATGCGTTTGAACTTTCCCTTTAAACCAAGTTTTTCGATTAGCTTTGTATGACAAAACGTAGCATCGGACCCAATGTCAAGAAAGGCATAGGACTCGAATTCTCTGCCATTGGCAACAAACTTTACAGGTAGGACACTCATATATGCACTCCTTCCATTTTTTGATGTGTTGCAACAAACCTTCCCTGTACAAGGCACATCACTTACAGATGAACTTACATTTCTTGCATCAGGATTTCTTATAGCTGATGCACTTCTTGTGGGCAAATGCAATAATGCATGGTGCTTTCTTCCACAACCTTCTACAGAACAAGTAACAGCTTCTTTGCACTGCTTTGCAATGTGACCAGGATTTAGGCAATTGAAACATAAATACTTCTCACGAAACCAGTTGGCTCTTTCTGAAACAGATTTTTTCTTCAAACTAGGGCAGTCAACGAAGGAGTGACTTTGGCTGCAGAACAAGCACTTCGAAACTGATTTTGTAAACCTGGTCTGTGTGGGCGCTCTATTCGCCTTGGTTACAACTGTGTGAACAGAACTCTTCTTGGGTGGCTTGTCCTGGGGCTTCCTTTCTTCTCTTTTGCGAGGTACCAGCAGTTTTGCAAAAACAGTGTTGGCAACCTCTGCTTCTTCTTCAACAAACTCCACTAAATGCTGGAAATTTGCTTCTTCACCCTTTTCTCGGAGAATAGTAGCCGCACGACGTTTCCACAAATTCTGTGAGTTGTATGGTAACTTCAATACCAACTCAACCAACCTGTCAGTGGTGTTCAGATCACTAAAATTTCCCAAGCCTTTCAAAATCAAAAGACATTTGCGCAGTGAAGTAGCAAACTGCTGCAAACCATCAGAATCATCTGGTTTGAGATTTGGACCACTTGTAAGTTGGCGAACAAAGGCTCTTGACACTATGTATGGTTTTCCGAAATTGTCATATAGAATGCTTTGAGCTTGAGCGTATCCCAATTCAGGTGGCATAACTGTACAATGCTCAATTAATGAGTAAGCTTTTCCTTTGCAATAATTCATTAGATAGTTCATCTTTACTCGATCAGAAGGTGCCTTCTTTTCAATAGTGGCTTCGAAACTTCTGATAAATGGCCAATAATCCATTGGTTCTCCATGAAATTTCAGTGAATCTGTTTTTGGTGTAGACATTGCATCACCAACTGCAGCCATTATTCCACGCACAACAGCACTTTCAGGTTGTACAGTTTCTGCTTTAGATGGGTTTGCTGGGTCAGCTTTGTCCAGCGGAGAGGTGTACTTGGACTTGCAGGGCTTCAACAATAGAACTTCATTTTCTTCAGCAAGACCATCATGAAAAAGTTTTGGAATATCGGTTTCATTTGATCTCATTTTCCCATCATCTAGAGACACATTAGAAGCTGCCTCCCAAATTTTAACTTCTGCTTCAGCTTCTTCAATTTCACACTGTGCTGCTAGTGTTTGCCTTTGAGCTTCAAGTTTTTGTTTTTCATGTTCAAGTTGTTGTTTTTCATGTTCAATTTGTTGTGTTTTCTCAACATGCCGTGATCTCACTTGAGCCTTTTCAAGACGAACCTTTGCTTCCAACCGCTTTACACTGGATGATGTACTTCCCTGTGTCTTTGTAGAGCTTCTTGAAAAATGGGTAGACTTGGAAGAGCTCGTCCTCGCACTTCGGGCCTGTTGCACAGCCGGAAAAGTACGAACAGCAACTGGAGATGTAACGAATGACGAAGAACTAACATCAATGTTCTCTCCAACCTGAATTTTGAAATTCGTTTGAAACTGACCAATTCTTGCTTCCATTTCCTTCTTACATTGAATGACTTCCTGTAACTGTAGTTGAAAGTCATCATGCCTTTCACCTGATGGTACCCACTCTAAAAGCTTAGAGTATGTGTTTATCAAGCGAGTTGAAACTTCTTCAATACGTTTTGAAACAGAATTAACCAATGAAATATCTTTGTACATGATTGCATTTTCAGCAGTCTTATACCAGTCATTCAGTAATTCTTTGTCATGCTTCAGTTGGATCATTGATGGTGCAGCATGTTTTTTCAGCACTACTTGGTGCCTAGATATTGGTGATGAAAAGGATTGACCTCCTTCACTTCCAGGCATAGCTTCACTTTAAATCAAAAACGTTTGTTTTGCAAACGTTTCGAAAACTTCGAATGTAACGCCTACTTCAGTGCTCCTGGTGGGCACAGACGTCCACTCTGGTGCTTCTACGTAGATTCAAAAACGCGCCTGCCAGGTCCCAACTACAGGCTTCTTCCCACTAATATCCAACAAAATTCCAACAGTTTATTGTATTAACAAAGCCCTTGTTGGCTTCAATTAGCGAGATGTACTTCACGGGATTAGGCGGACGGTTTTCTAAATGAAATATTGGGCCATGAGTACGATAGAAAAATGCCGGTTTCAAAGATAAAACATTCTTACCGAAACGTTTTGACCAGGACTTTAAACAGTTAATTTTCAACGAGCATTCAAGTCGAACTGCAAGTAACAAACAAAGTACACTTTAAACCAGGTTTGACAATTCAAGACAATGGCTATTGACATAAACACACATGCAAATAAAACAACACTTACCGAAAACAACTGGGTCACTAATTACTGTGAGACTTGATGTTCACAGCAATAAAAACAGGTTACTTAACTTGTTAAGAATAATTAACTTAAATTTCCTGCAAAACAAATAACACAAGATTCGTAGACCCACGAAACTAACTACAGTTGTCAGCAAACTTGCCGAACACGAGGGGAGAATTTCTCCACGTGGAGGCGCTATTTATACAGAAATTTACCATTTGGGGAGACAGTAGATTTACGATGTAACACCCTCCATAGTGAGAAGATGCCCAAGGTATTCGACGCTTTGCTGAGCGAATTGGCATCTCTCCAATCGGCAACGCAGACCCTTTTCATCACGACGTTGAAGCAAACGACGCAAATTCCGCATATGATCCTCCTTAGAATAGCCACTGACAAGGATGTCATCCAAAAATACCGCTACACCCGGTAAATCATGTCGTTCGTCAACTTTTGGAATTAACTCGGTGCCGATGAAATTCCGAATGGCAGAACAATTTGAAGAAAAGCACCTCGATGAGTACTGGGCGCTAACCTCTCTCGGCTTTCGGGGCCAAGTCTGGCCTGGTTGTATGCATCTGCCAGTCTATCTTGGTAAAACCGTGACCTCCACCCAATTGCTGCATTAGATCACTTGGTAACGGCAGCGGCTGGCGGTGTGCTGTGTGCTGTGTCTAGTCGGGAATTGACCGTCACCGAGTAATCGCCACACACACGCACTTTACCAAATGTCCGATCTGTTAATGGGGATTTCCGTACTGGAACTACCGGTGTTCCCCAACCGTTAAATTGCACTGGCGTCCATATTCTGTTTCGAATTCCTACTTCGTATTATTGGTTCAAATCGTCAAGCAGAGCAAACGAAACCGGCCTTAGCTTGTGATACACTGGAGTTGGGTTGTGCTTGAACTGCACCTCTAACTCGACGCCTTGTAAAGTTCCCAAACTTTTTTTTAAACAAATTTGGAAAATCCATGCAAATTCTCGTAAGCACGCTTGTCTGTATTTGGAACGTAGACTTTCCACCAGCAAGAAATAATAATATTCAGAGGATGACCGGAGGCGGATCGGTAAGCAACGCTAGTGGACTCCAGCTTCGGTAGCCCAATACTTTTCCAAACGTTGGTTGACAAAATGTTACCACCTGCAGTGGTATCTAGTTCCACCTTGAATGATTTGGAGTCGACAACAAGTGGAATGACCAATTTTGGTACCACTTTGCAGTTAACAGAGGCCACCAACCTCACACTTGAAATCTGGGTCTTCTTACGACACACAGCTTGCAGATGCCCTATGCGTTTGCAGAAATTGCACCTCAAATTTTCAAAACGACAGGTTGATGCAAAATGTCCAGCTCCTCATCGGTGGCACTTTAACGATTCCTTTGGGGTATCCCGGAAAATCAAGTTCTTTGGCATCTTACCTTATTTTAGCTTATTGACAGACGACTCCCTTTCAGGACCAAAAACTGTTTCTTTTGTCATCTTGGCTGCATCTTTAGTTTCCAAAGCAATTTGTATTGCTCTTGCGAACTTCAGTTCGTCATCGTTGACCTTGAACAGAGCCTTTAACACTGCCTCGTTGTTCACGGAACAAATTAACCTTGTCCGCAGTGTTTCGTCCAGTGGATCCTTGATAGAAGCAAAATCACAGGTAACAGCATCTTCGCTGATTCTAGTGGCTAATTCCTGTATGGTTTCGCCTGGCCTCCTTTGCATGTCACTCCAGAACTGAACCTCTCACGAACAATTTCGGGTCAAACTGGTCCTTCATGAATGCAACAATTTCTTCCATGCGTAATTGGTTAACTATGGTTTTTCATGATTGGGCAAGTTAGTTTACCGACATGCGTATAGCTAACCTAGCCTAAAATTACCACCTTTCCGTTTTTGTAATCTTAATGGACGGTTTACTCTTTCGTGTAATTTTGCCTTTTCCAGATATACTTAACCCGTTTCAAGCATGTTAATGACGATTGACTACGCCCGTGGAGTCCGTGGCAATGCTCGTCAATTCCTATCTCACGGCCTTCGGGAACAAAGGCGATATTATATACCTTAGACGCATGTCAAGGCCTTTAATATTTTGTTTAAACTTGGTCTTTTGGAACCGTTTTCTACACTCTTACATTTACACCCAGTCTTTCTGACGCAATCGCTAGTTATCTCGCTTGCGCTACTTCTTCTAAGTCTCCTTTGTCGCGTATTCACAGCAATTGTATCTTTGTTTCTGCCTCGTCTTTGAAATCTTCCTATATATTTGCGATTCTTTCCACAAATAAACAGATCATAGTTTTCGGTATAACAGATCACAATGTGATCATGGCTTTTGGTCGCATCGACAAGCACAGATCTCGGTTTTGTTCTGACAGGACCTGCAGGCAGCATGTTGTCTCACCTGGACTTTCTGGACAAGTTTATTGTTGGGTTTGCGGTGATACAATTCCGTCTAAACCTTTCGACAAACCAACTGCGACCCTTTACAGCCACGTTTCCTCAGATTTTGTTTGCTAAAAACATATCCAACTTATACCAAACAAAATAAAGACATCATTGAAACCCGTAGTTCCAAAGTTTCGAGCTTAGATTTGGAAAAAAATATGTAGCCCAAAAACCATTTTTTTTTGCTAATACTTTGGGTTGAATTCACCAAGTTAGATTAATCCAAGATTAAGCTAATCCTGGATTAAACATGGGATTATCCCAGAATACCCTATTCACCAACCGGGATTATATTTTAATCCAGGATTAAAGTACCGAAAATTTAATCCTGCTATACCCCAAGTTTAAGGTTGGATTAAGTCGAATTTGACAACGTTAGAGGTGTTTTAAAATTATGAAACTTGGTAAAATTTCCTAAAAACGTCTGATAAATATATTTTAATCAAAAATTTGCAAAAAAAGTTTAAAAATAAAAATATTTAAAAATCTCCTTAGATAAGACTAGTGGGTATTGTAAAACATATCATGGATGTAATAGATTTATTGGATTTCATTGAAAACGATACAAGTGAGCACAATACAACAATCAGAAGAAATATACGTGATAGAATAAACCCTCTGGAAAAGTTTAATGAAGCAGAATTTACAAGTCGATTTAGGTTTTGCAAGGAAAATGTGATTCAGTTATTACAGTTTATAGAGAATGATCTATACTGTGTCACTACGAAGAACCACTATATTCCACCTATTTTACAAATATGCACTGCTTTGAGATTTTTTGCAACAGGGCATTTCCAAAAGACAGATGGTGACCTAATAGGCATTAGCCAATCATCTTCATGCTGAATTATTCACAGAGTATCAAAAGCAGTGGTAAAGAGACACAAAATGTTCATTGATTTTCCATCTGGTGAATTGTTGCAAATTGTGAAAGCCAGGTTCTATGAAGTGGCTGGTTTTCCAAATGTGATTGGTGCAATTGATTGTTCACATGTCCCCATAGTCTCGCCTGGTGGAGATACTGCAGAAATATATCGAAACAGAAAGGGATATTTCTCCATCAATGTGCAAGCTGTCTGTGATCCTGATATGCTCTTCACCAATCTGGTTTGTCGATGGCCCGGTTCCACTCATGACTGCAGGATATTTGACAACAGTCACTTGTGTCACCAACTAGAAAACAAATTAATTGAAGGGTTACTACTTGGTGATGGAGGATACGCTTGCAGAAATTATATGATGACACCACTTCTAAATCCAAGCAACCAGAAAGAAAGAAATTACAATTCTTCACACATTACCACAAGAACAAAAATTGAGCGTGCATTTGGAGTTTGGAAACAACGTTTTCGCTGTTTGAGGATTCCAATGAGAACAAATGTAACAAATACACTAACCATTATAGTTGCCACAGCCTGCTTACACAACTATGCTGTGCGAAAGGGTGAAGTTCTCGAAGAGTTTGATGACCCCAATGAACATATCAGTGTACTTGATGCATCCAATAACAATCAAGAACCATCTGTTGCAGGTCGGGTTTTACGAAACCATATTATAACACAAAATTTTTAACAAATACACCTGAAAAATATGGTGATTTTGTTAGGTAAGAACAGAAAGAAGGTGGTCAGAATAGAAAAAGAACAGAAAAGAAATAATCACAATAAACAAATACAGTGAATGGAACTGAATTGGCATGCAAACATCAGAATACAAGAAAAATGGTGTGATATGTGTCACCTGAGGCTGAAGTGTTAGGATCTGTGCAATCAGTTAAATCTAATACTGCATCGTCATCAAATTCATTAGACAATGGATTGAGAACCGTTGATATTAAAGCTGCAAAGTATATTAATTACAATGTATACAGACAATAGTAGTGGTTTTAGAAGTAGATGTGCATGACATAAACAATTCAACCTTCAACTTTCTCTGAAGTGCTGTCTGATGAAATTGATGGTGGTCCACCTCCTGTTTTTACACGCTCTCTTCTATTGAAAGCAGCACTTTTTTTGCTTGATGCTTTCATATTTTTCCACAGCCATTTAAGCTGCTCGATCGACCTTGATTGACTAACTGCTGTTAAACTCTTGTTCTATTTTCTTCCAAGCATCATCTTTTTGTTTTTTTGTTAAATGATCAGATTTTTTGCATTCTACTACGTCATGATATGACTCAATCAATGAAATCAAAAGATCTTTTTCCAATGAGCTAAAGTTTGCTGAACGAGGCATTTTCACTACTTAAACTGAAATCCGCAGAAATATAGTTAAATTAAATTAATTGAATACATTGTAATTACAAAAATGCAACTGCTACAATTCTCATGCACAATCAGAAGCCATAAAATTAATAATATTAATGAAACTTTTGTGTTTTTGACATATTCAATACACTTTTACACGTTCGGAATCACTACATTCGCCAAAATTGCCACTCGCGCTTTCTGGTGACTCAGCAAAATCGTGGATTAACTATTTAATCCGGATTAAACCTTGGATTAAGTTATCCCGGTTTAATCTTGGTTGGTGACTACCAGTTTAACTCCAGGCTTAAACCGGGATTAATTAATCCTGGATTAAGCCCTAATCCGGATTAAGTTAATCCTGCTTGGTGAATTCGACCCAGTTTATGTATAAGCACACTCATTGAAAGTGGTTGATTTGCATTCCTTAGAATGTTACTTATTGCCCATTGCTAATGAGCAAAATCAAATCATGCGTATTGCAGTTTTTATTTTAATGTAAAAAAGTTAAAATTGTATTCATTCATGCGTAAAGCTATTTCTCAAAATTATTTTCTTCTCACCGAAATAATAACCACCCTCATTCTGGCAGAATTCTGGCAGAATAATTTTGCAAATTTGCCACATTCTACAAGGTACAACCGGCATTTACTCAAAAATTGTTTTTTTTTGGATTAGAATCAAATTACAGAGGTGAGCAAGCAGATCAAACCTCAAAAAACATTTAAACAACATTTTCCGCAGCTGTATCAAACAAAAAAATCGCGAATTAAAAAAATCGCCTGGTTTTGCGATTCAGCATAATGGCGGCATGCGAAAAACTAGTCTAATACAAAGAATTCTGCTCGGCGTTCTAGCAATAGGTGCCAATATTGACCAATATCAAGGGAACGGAAATTTAATTCTCTACAACATGCAATTAACAAATTTGAAATTAAGGTGCCGGATGACCTTCAAATCGCCCATTGAAGACGACCCGCTTTGAGCGAATCAGCAGCATAATGGCGTAATGTCGGCATGCGAAAAACTTCCCTATTAAAACAATTCTGCTCGGCGTTCTAGCAATAGGTGCCAATATTGACCAATATCAAGGGAACGGAAATTTAATTCTCTACAACATGCAATTAACAAATTTGAAATTAAGGTGCCGGATGACCTTCAAATCGCCCATTGAAGACGACCCGCTTTGAGCGAATCAGCAGCATAATGGCGTAATGTCGGCATGCGAAAAACTTCCCTATTAAAACAATTCTGCTCGGCGTTCTAGCAATAGGTGCCAATATTGACCAATATCAAGGGAACGGAAATTTAATTCTCTACAACATGCAATTAACAAATTTGAAATTAAGGTGCCGGATGACCTTCAAATCGCCCATTGAAGACGACCCGCTTTGAGCGAATCAGCAGCATAATGGCGTAATGTGGGCATGCGAAAAACTTCCCTATTAAAACAATTCTGCTCGGCGTTCTAGCAATAGGTGCCAATATTGACCAATATCAAGGGAACGGAAATTTAATTCTCTACAACATGCAATTAACAAATTTGAAATTAAGGTGCCGGATGACCTTCAAATCGCCCATTGAAGACGACCCGCTTTGAGCGAATCAGCAGCATAATGGCGTAATGTCGGCATGCGAAAAACTTCCCTATTAAAACAAAAAATGCACTAAAACTGCACCTAACACGCTGAAAATCGCTATACCACGTGACTTCTTGCTCATTCAACCAGAATATTGACCCCAATGCATCACCGGTTGCCTTGTGACGAAACTGAGAATCTCTATGACGCAGGAGTACAAGACAAGCATTCCCCGCGGGCAAAACTATTTTAATAGAGTTGCTGATATGCGGTCTTTAGTCCTATTTTGATAAAATAAAGTTTGGTCCTGGCATTGAAATTCGTTTTGGTCGAAGATTGCCTTTCTTTTTGTTTGTCCCTTATGACGCATTGACGTTGATGAGGACATATTATTGACATCGCCATACTTTTGACACAATGTAAGGTTTTCAAAGAAATAAGAGTCTTCAATATTTTGCTATGGAACAAGCGACGAATTTAAGAGCACCTCAAATCTGTTTTGGTGCAGAAATCGTGTTTGGAGATTGGTTTTGTTTGGTTAAAAGGTTTGGATAACAGCGCTTTAAATTAAGAGGCAACATATGATTCTCATTATCTATCATACCCCCGCCCATGCAAAATTTACGATATGGTAACGCTTTTATTTCTTTCCTATTATGGCTATAGTTATCTTCCCGATAAGGGTTATTCCTCTGGTCGCCCAAAGGTTCATAACTATGTTGGCTTTTTCAGGGAAGGGAGAAAGTTTAATTCAATTATTTTTTTAAGATTTTTGAGAAATCAGTATCCGAACCTTTTGTAAAAACAATGCAAACAGGGATGATTTTTATTCATGCAGACCACGAACAAAGTTAAGGAGAGTGGGTCATCTTGGCCACGTTCTATGTCAAACGATTCCAAGAAATATGGTTTCGAAAATTTGCATGTAGGCCTATGTAGAAACATGGTAATGGTCCCTAATGTCGATAATGTCGAACAGCAACCGGATATTTGACCCTATATATCGGTGCGGTTGGAAGCCGTGTCGCTTCTTCGATAGAAAACCACGTATCTTGCGTTGACGACTTTTAAGGAGATCTTGTAGTCCATGTTTAGCAAAGGTATCGGGCGATAATTTGGGAATATAGAAAACCTTTCCCACTATTAGGAAACAGGGTGACAACTCCTTTACATTGTGAATAGATATTCTACCTGATTAAGTTTCCGTTCTCTTGATATTGGTCAATATTGGCACCTACTACAAGAACGCCGAGCAGAATTGTTGTAATAAGGAAGTTTTTATTGACATTACGCCATTATGCTGCTGATTCGCTCAAAGCGGGTCGTCTTCAATGGGCGATTTGAAGGTCATTCGGCACCTTAATTTCAAATTTGTTAATTGCATGTTGTAGAGAATTAAATTTCCGTTCTCTTGATATTAATCAATATTGGCACCTATTGCCAGAACGCCGAGCAGAATTGTTTTAATAGGGAAGTTTTTGGCATGCCGACATTACGCCATTACGCTGCTGATTCGCTCAAAGCGGGTCGTCTTCAATGGGCGATTTGAAGGTCATCCGGCACCTTAATTTCAAATTTGTTAATTGCATGTTGTAGAGAATTAAATTTCCGTTCTCTTGATATTGGTCAATATTGGCACCTATTGCCAGAACGCCGAGCAGAATTGTTTTAATAGGGAAGTTTTTGGCATGCCGACATTACGCCATTACGCTGCTGATTCGCTCAAAGCGGGTCGTCTTCAATGGGCGATTTGAAGGTCATCCGGCACCTTAATTTCAAATTTGTTAATTGCATGTTGTAGAGAATTAAATTTCCGTTCTCTTGATATTGGTCAATATTGGCACCTATTGCCAGAACGCCGAGCAGAATTGTTTTAATAGGGAAGTTTTTGGCATGCCGACATTACGCCATTACGCTGCTGATTCGCTCAAAGCGGGTCGTCTTCAATGGGCGATTTGAAGGTCATCCGGCACCTTAATTTCAAATTTGTTAATTGCATGTTGTAGAGAATTAAATTTCCGTTCCCTTGATATTGGTCAATATTGGCACCTATTGCAAGAACGCCGAGCAGAATTCTTTGTATTAGACTAGTTTTTCGCATGCCGCCATTATGCTGAATCGCAAAACCAGGCGAATTTTTTAATTCGCGATTTTTTTGATTGATACAGCTGCGGAAAATGTTGTTTAAATGTTTTTTGAGGTTTGATCTGCTTGCTCATCTCTGTAATTTGATTCTAATCCAAAAAAACAATTTTTGAGTAAATGCCTGTTGTACCTTGTAGAATGTGGCAAATTTGCAAAATTATTCTGCCAGAATGAGGGTGGTAAATAATAAGAGCGCTTGTGCGTGACGATGGTCGACGTAACAAATTAGAAAAAGCCAAGCCATTTCTAATTATAAACCGTTGTATCGTAAATAACCACATCGTCGGGAAACGTAGAAAATCAATTGTCATTTGTTCTGTTTACCAGTTTTGTTATAGCGTAAGTAAAAAGTTGTGTTTACACTTGAAGTTAAAGCATTTAATTTTCCTGTGTTTGTCTGAAACCTCAGAGCGTTTACTTGATCATTTGTGGTACAGTTGCAAGAATGAAAAAGTTGCAGCAAGTTTTCCTGTTTGCTGGTTTAAGTGTGGTGGTTATTTTCTGCTATACAATGGTGTTTCTCTTGCCTAAAACTGAAGGCATGGATATAAGAAACTTGTTCGAGCATCATCATAATGTTGAAGAAATGAACAAACCATGTAAGTGCATTTCATGGTGTGGTTTATGCCAAATATCTAACACAGCTTTTATTTTTTTAATATTTTAAGAATTAGAGTTTTTTATTCTTGCATAAGAATGTTAAGGTTGCTAAAGAAGTTTATAGAATTTTGGCACAGCGTAAACACAACATTATTTTTAAGGTGTGCACCACACAGATCTTCTCTAAACTGTCACACAAGTTTCCATTTTTTGTGAGTTTTAGAAAGGTGATGTCAACTTGTTATTTTGTTGCAGTGGGAAATAATAACAACAACAATCCTGCCCAGATTATTAAACCTTCCAACATAAAATTTAATCCAAAAGATGCTAGTCAACGCAGACATTTTGAAGCATACCAAAATGCCCATGAAGAAGCAATTAACAAAGCAAATGAGGTAAATTAACATTATTATTCAAGCATGTTTGTAAATATTTGTATGGGATTTTTCTTTGCACAAATTTATATTGACATTTTAGGTGTATCAACTGGTTATAACATTTTTCTTTCATTTAAAATAAATCTTGGTTGTTATTACTTTGCTGCAGGTTATGAAAATGAAAAAACAAATTGAAGAAGAAAAACGGCAAATTGCTGAGAAACAAGCAGAAAAACAGAAAGAAGAACTTAGAAATCAATTGGAAAAAGGTGGAGGTAAAATTGACATTGTTCCTTACAATTGGAAGCGTGGTCAACCTCAAGATGCAGACGTCAATGAAAAACGAGAAAAAATAAAGGATGTAAGTAAAAATATATTTCAAACTGCAGCTGTGCATGTAATAGTCACATGACAATATCTTGTTGTTTTTTAACAAACACGCTCCTGTCCTAATGGTTGAAATCCCCAAACCTACTGACCAACCACCAATTACTCTTTATAAATAAAATATGTACTTAGTCATGAAATTTGCTAAAAAAGTGCAATTTATCAGGTCAAATTAGTCAGTTTAGTGATTTGCAATTACATCAACTATTTTACTTATCCACACATGTTGTACATGTAACTATAGCAGAACTATCATCCACACAACACAAGCAATACCGTACAAAAGCTCTATGTCTTAAGATGTGGAATACAATTCAGTAACATGTATAAAGCACATTAATGTATATGCAGACACAGAATATGTTGCAAAAAAAAAGGAAAACCAGAAATATATTTCAATTAATTGTAGCTAAACGTAAGATGATAGATAGCAGAACAAAATAGTAATATTTTATGTGTTTGTGATCATCAGATGATGAAACTGGCATGGAAGGGATATCGAAATTTCGCATGGGGTGCAAACGAAGTTCGACCAATTTCAAAACAAAGGCATTCTGCAAACATTTTCGGAAAGTATGTGAGATTTTTTTTGCGATTTTTTACTTTATTGCAAAACTACTGTAATGCAACCTAGACTGACAGTTAATTTAAACTACTGTTTTTTTTACTGCACTTACACTTGTTTCTGCAAATACTTTAGTGCTGAAACTGGTGCAACAATTGTTGATGCCTTGGACACTCTTTATATTATGGGAATGCACGATGAATTCAAGGAGGGCCAAGACTGGGTTGTGAATCTAAATATGAATTCTGTGAGTAATAATTTGCACTCTTTACCCATTTTCAATATTAAACAGTTATATTGTATTGCAACCTTCCCAGTGGCGGATCTAGAAAAAAATATGAGGGGGGTGTTCGGTTTCGGTACCTAATTAATTAAGCCGTTAGATGCGCGGTTACAATTTTTTTTCGGACATTTATCATGCTGCAATTTTTTGTCCAAATCTCGGTGGAAATCAGTTTAGTTGTTGAACACGTTGCCTATATTACGCATGTTGAAAACAACCGTTAGCGCTCGCAAAGGTGCAAAGAGGAATAGAAGGCCACCGCATGCAACATAGTTTTAATTTGTATGTTTTCTTGATAACATAGGCCCACATTTAATTCCTTTTAGATAACACGTATATTTAAACCTTTCATTTAAAGTCGTGGTAATGAAACGACGGCGCAAGCACTACCGCAAAAACTTGCATCGAGTGTTCCGCAGTGTTACGCAATTGCGAATGCCAGGAGGCCAACACTGGCGTTCGTATTTTGCAATGCTCCATTAATTAGCCTTAGTTTACAGCGGAAAATTGGGAAATTCCCAAAAAAAATTCGACCTTCCGCTCTAAAAACAAATCTGTAATGGTCTAGGTCTAGTACGTGGTCGATGTTTTAGCAGTAGATAATTTGCGGAATATATAAAAAAAAACAGACAATATACTCGTTTAGCTACATTTATTTGGGTGCAATTTTGTCAAACAATTACAACTCTCACAGAGTGCGGCTTCTGTGTAAAAACTGTAGCATAAATGAATAAACTTGTAAGGTCGCGCTTTTACAAACGGTATTGTTGACGGGTTATTGACCAACGGCACAACAAACGATTGTTTCATAAGCAGTCATCGCCGCGTGAATGCAGCGCGAGCGATCGAGAAACAAAGAAACAAAACGACCGTAGTGTTCGTTCCTGCGTAGCGGGAAATTAACCGCACTTTCACACTCCAGGAAGCAATGTGCCAAAAAGCTGAGGGGGGTGTTCTGACACCTAAACACCCCCCCTAGATCCGCCACTGAACCTTCCCTATTACTGTTGCATCCAGTTTTTTTGAAAAAGCATAAATCCTTAAAAATGGTTTGTGTGAAATGTTTGCTATTGTTTTTATGAATTCTAATAATAAATATGTATATTCTCCTGTACAGCAATCAGACATTTCCGTTTTTGAAGTCAACATTCGGTTTGTGGGTGGTTTGCTTTCTGCATACGCCTTGTCTGGAGAAAATGTGTTCCTTAACCAGGCAGTAGCTGTTGCTGAAAAACTAATGCCTGCCTTCAATACAGCCACAGGAATTCCCTATGCATTGGTTAATCCCAATACGTAAGTAAATTTTTTTTAGTTTTCTAATTACAGTTATTACAATATGTTCTGTACTGTTGGAGTGCATATCAACAACATGTTGAACACTGGGAACTTGTATTACAGAGGTAGTGTTCGGAACTGGGGTTGGGCCTCTGGTGGTTCTTCCATTCTGTCGGAGTTTGGAACTCTACATTTGGAATTTGCCATGTTAAGCAAATTTACTGGTAAGATATTCTGATACATATTTGTATAGTTTGTCGTTTGGTCTATGCTTTTTGTTCTGTAGTATTGAATTGCAATCAACTGGTGTGTTGTTGCTGTTAAGAACCAGATTGTTTGTGACACAATTAAACTTTTTTTTTAAGGTGATCCAAAATATCTTGAGAAAGTGATGAAAATTCGACACTTTTTGAAAAAAGCTGACAAACCTAATGGTTTATATCCAAACTACATGAATCCTCAAACAGGAGCCTGGGGTCAAAGTAAAAACCTTAATATCTTTAACATGCAAAGTATTTTGTGTGATTCATTTGCAATTCCTGAATAACTGTTAAAACTGTTTAATTTGACATTGTTTGTGCTAAGTAGTTTTGTCACCAAAAACACTTTTTTCTCCAGGGCATGTGTCTGTGGGTGCATTGGGCGACAGCTTTTATGAATATTTGCTAAAGGCTTGGATTATATCTGGAAAAACTGACACAGAAAGCAGGGAAATGTATGACGAAGCTGTGGAGGTTGGTATATGCTTTAAACATACACACATCTTCACAACTTTTTCTAAAATAAATATTATAATGAGACACCTGTTTTGTTAATACTAAGGTTAAAAAATACAAAATGTGAAAATAGGCAATTGAAAAGCATGTAATGGGGAAATCTCCGGGTGGTCTCACCTACCTTGGGGAATGGAGGTCTGGTCGTCTTGAACCCAAAATGGGTCATTTGACATGTTTTGCTGGAGGAATGTTTGCACTGGGTGCGAATGGATCGAAAGACGAAAAACATTATCTGCAACTTGGTGCAGAAATTGCTCACACATGTCATACTTCATATGACAAAGCCAGTAAGATATTTGAGGTTAAAATTGAGACTGTGTTTTAATAAATTTTGACTGGTGATAATTGCTGAAAGACTTTGTTTTATGATAAAAAATGATCTTAACGCAATAACCAAATATTGTGATATTTCAGCATTAAAACTTGGCCCCGAAGCTTTTCATCTCAGTGGAGGAAATGAAGCAGTTGCATTACGCTCGAATGAAAAATATTACATTCTTCGACCTGAAGTTATTGAGACATATTTTGTTATGTGGAGGTTAACAAAGGACCCAAAATATAGACAGTGGGGTTGGGAGGCTGTTGAGGTATGTATAGAATTTTTCCTAAAACAAAAAACACATTTTGATAAATACAAACTACAAGTTTATGTGTATTGCAGGCCCTAATAAAGAATTGCCAAGTTGAAAATGGATTTTCTGGCATTAAAGATGTATATGCAAGTAATCCCCAACATGATGATGTGCAACAAAGTTTTTTTCTTGCTGAAACACTCAAGTAGGTTTCAACTTACATAAACTAAAAAAAATGCTCTTTACCTCCAGTTAATTTTACTTTTGTTTTGTAGATATTTGTATTTGCTCTTCTCGGAAGATGATCTTATCAGTCTTGATGAATTTGTATTCAACACTGAAGCTCATCCATTACCGATTGCAAAACCTTAATTCAACTTTCAACTACGACCAACTCTAAATAGCAGTCATTGTCAAAATCTGTTTAATTTATGCATACTCATTACTTTTCTTCATGTTAGGCAGCCAGGTATTAGATTTTTAACATGCATTCATGGTCAATGCTGTTATGCACTTTTGGGATTGGTATTTTAATACTTTTCCTCTGTAACCCATTATATTATTTTTACATTTTAGGAGTGCTTGAAATAAATTTCTAGATTAACAATTGCTTTTTAGTTTGACCGATAGTAGTGAAACAAATCTATTTTTGTGATAGCAGGCAGTCAATACTTGTGTCAGCATTTATTTTGTTGGACTTCTTGTATAATGGTTGAATAGAACTGTGCCTTGAAAATGGTTGGTGTTACAAGTTTGAATGCAAATGCTTCTGGGTAGAATTACTTAAAACTTTTATTTTAAACTAGTTTTTTTTACATTTTGCGAAGAGCTGTTGCAGCCCAATTGATTTTTCGCATACTGTACTTCATGTGATAAATAAACTTTTACAATTATTACCACCTCAATTTCATTAGTTTTATTACTTGTTAGAAAATCGTTCAGTTTTAGACACTTGACAATATGCACAATAAACCTTTCAATAATAAAAAGCACACATTTTGGTGAGAGTTGAAAATATTCCACTGAAAACTTCACTAAACCTAATCGTAACTTTTGATTTCAATTGCAATCAACAATAAAAAAACAGTATGAATGTTAAAATAAGCATTTTACATAAGCTATGCACTTTTGGTTGTACACAAAACAGCAGAAGCACCAGAAAAAGAATATAAAGGGTCAGTTTTTACACCTACAAGGTTAGTGTTGCATTGTCCGAAGGCTCACTACTGCGTTTAGCTTTCACTGAATCACGATTTTTCTTTGGTTTTCTACCACTATTGCCTTCTCTTCTGCGAGACGGTGATGCTGATGAGCGCGGAGAAGAGTTGTACGCCCTTGATGTAACTACCTCCCCTGACCTGGTCAATTTTGGAGATCCACGCTTTGGAGAGGGACTTGGTGAAGGCTTTGAACGATGAATTTGGTGACTGCTATCCCCACTTCGATCCGAAGAACGAGCTTTGGAAGACGTGGATGAGAGATCTTTCACTATGTCCTCATCATCATCTGATTCATAGCTGTGATGTTGTGGGGATGAAGTTGTGCTGAGGGGATCTTGTGATTTTGATCGAGGAGGGGCAACTGTATTACGCATGCTTGCAGGTTTCACCGTGATTATAAGATTGCTGCTGTTAGCTACCATCATGTCAGTCACCTTAAAGTAAAGGTTATGTTTATTAAGAACCCAAAAAAGAATTTCTGATCATATTCCTTAATAACCAGTTTGCTTTTTGATTGTGAACAGTGTTAGGGAAATTTTGTTGTGCCATAGAAGTATCACCATAGTGTAAGTGGTGTAACATTCATTGTATTTGTTTTTATGAAGTGACAAAAGTCACCAACAATATACTACTCCCAGAAAGCATTATGTGTAAAATGTATATACATAAGTTTGTATTAATGTACTGTTGCAAACAATACAAGTTTACCAAAGTTGAAACAGTTTTTAAGATTTATGGTGATAGTAATACAAATGTAGATAAAATAAACCTGAGTTAATCAGCCTGACATTGTTAAGATAGTGAAATATGAGTAAAAATCAACTTTATTGATCCAAGCTATATCATTATAACTTGAAGATAAACAAAGTCCAAAGTGATGAGGGTTTACTCCAAAATATGTTAGTCCCCACAAATTAATCAGTTTGTAACTCTCATGATCCAATTAATGTGCTTACACAAAAGCTTGTACATTTTTCCAGGTTTAATTGTGATAAAAAACATTGTTTTGTGCATAATCCTATAATATTTGCTCCCAAAATAATTATGTGGAAACTGCAAATATTTAACAATAGCAAAAGAAAAAAAATCAGTGGAGTGTTCAATAAAATCCCCTGTTTGTGGTTTACCTGATCCAATGACTTTCCATTCACTTCAATGCTGTTTACCTCCAATACTTCATCATTGACAGCAAGTAATCCAGTCATCTCAGCCAGTCCACCTTGCACCAATCGTGAAATAAATATTCCTGGGACCTTTTCCAGACCATTGTCTGACATTCGCAAGCTTACTCCATCACGAATAAAAAAACCTTTAGAAATATTAACAAGCTTTTAACACACAATTCTAAAAAGGCAATCTTTACTGTTTTTTTTTTAATAAATCCATTGACAAACAACTGTGTTATTATATTACTGGAATGAGAAGCCTGAGGTAAATTATGAGTTGGGACTTTTTTATAACAAACATCCTTCTAATAGTAAATAGTGTAAGGATCATGTTGTTTTGTAGAAAATTTACAACCAAAATAAACATCTTCACATATACTTGGTAAAAAGGCAACAACTTTCATGCACATGATACTATGTTACAGTGCTCCAAAAACATGAACTGCAAGCAATTACCTGACAATCACTATCCTTAAATTACTTTACATATTTTAGTAAATTATACATAAAAATTTCTGTGGAGTGACACAACACAAAAATTTATGCAGCAGGAGCAGAAAACATATTTGAATATTTACCTAGTGGCTTGTTTACACCATAATTGTGCAATCTTACTCTTCGAAGAGTTTCGGGCAAAATAT
Source organism: Ascidia mentula (assembly GCF_947561715.1). Classification (NCBI taxonomy): domain Eukaryota; kingdom Metazoa; phylum Chordata; class Ascidiacea; order Phlebobranchia; family Ascidiidae; genus Ascidia; species Ascidia mentula. The sequence continues at coordinate 13,230,716 of NC_138568.1, read as the reverse complement.
CAACATCAATGATTGCAGAAACCGGTCGAAAATCTTCAGGAAAACTGATTTTTGGAATAGCTTTTTTACCTTTCTTCCTTCTCACTGTTGATTGCCCAAATCCATTCATCATATTAAGATTATCTGTATATAAAAATTAATACCCTAGTTTGGTGGTTTTTAAATTGTGGTACCAAAGGTCTTCCAAGTGGTATTTGAGTTGACAAAAGTCAAGATAAAGTAATATAATTTGTATAAACTTAGAAAACAGATCGTTTTTTAACCCAGGGCTAATATTTTATGCTTTTTTCAGGATATAGGTGCTACAAGATAACAGCATGAACGCAAGTAGAAAAGTTTAAAAATCATCGCATATTTCAGAACATATTGGCAATAATACACCACATTTCATAAAATACGCTAAACAATTTTAATCAGATCCTAGTAACTTTTTTTCAGCAAAACAAAATTATTTTATTGCATCAGAAAGGACATTAAATAGCAAAAATCCCAACTATGTTTTCGAGTAAGTTGCAGGTACCTTTTCTGTGTACGTAAACACGCATCAGACTGTTCACACACGATTGCTTTGCTTTGGTAAAATTTTCATCGTTATTAATTGGAAGAAGATCACTGTGTACTGGGTCAGTATAGGTGATGACAAAGTCAAAGTTTGTCAAATGGTGTAATGACTGCAATCGATGAAAGAAATCGTCAAAGTTGTCACGCTCCACATCCAAAGGAAAACGTCGAAATTCAGCTTGAAACTTGAAAAATATTGTTTTTTAGCATTTGTGCAGAGGATATTTGTATGAGAAAGTTTGGTCAAGATCTAACTATACTAAATTTCGACAAAATGCAAAGCAAATCCTTTTTATTGCATGAATGACTACAACATAGATAAACATGATTATATACTTATATCATTCGCGCATCCAGGATTTTTTAAAGGGGGGTCAAAATTTTTGTAAATTAGGTTAACTGTGGTCGAGCATTACAAATATGAATGCCTATGTTACTGCAAATCATCACAGTAATGTTGGAATGCGTAATGTTTGATACATACCGATGGGAGCTTTTGAGGTAGTGTTTGCACCCTAGTTTTGTAACTATTACTTTGAAATACAGGTCTTGAATATATTTGTAACCAAAAAGATTAAGTGTGCTGTAACATGGGTCAAGAAAACATACAAAAAACACTATTTTGCATGTGGTGGCTCGCAATTTCTTTTCGGACATATTTGCATACACCAATAGTCTCAAACTTGATGTACATGCATAATATCTGTCTCAAACTTGATGTACAAGCGTAATATTTGTCTCAAACTTGAGGTACAAGCGTAATATTTGTCTCAAACTTGATGCACATGCGTAATATCTGTCTCAAACTTAATGTACATGCTACATGCATAATATCTGCACCATGTTCAACAACTAAACTATTTGACTTTACGCAAAAGGAAACAGATTGCAACAACGTGCATGACCACTGAAAAAATAACCCTTTTGTCCTTAGATTGATGCATAGCAATGTATTAAGTTTAGTAACAATGTTCCTTTTTGGATACAATGTATTTTTAGTCAACCAAAAATAAAGTTTCTGGTTTTTGAAGGAATTTAGTCCAAAAGTTACAGTTGCATTTATTTCTCTATCAAAACAGACAAAAATAAAACCCTTGGACATTCATTCTGATTTTCACATGTATAAACTATGGCAAACAGTGCATAAACTGTATATATAGCAATACAGGTATTTAAAAATTAAAGACACATAACCCAGACAACTTACTTTGCTTTTAACTTGCAAAAATGCACCAGTTGGTGGTGGAGAGGGTCCCCTAGACCCTGTTGCAACTTTGTCCATGGTCATCATTAGTATACACTAAGGTACCAAAATCTAAATGTATTGCAATGTATTAATACATATGTATATATTGATGTACTATATAATCAACACAGATGTAAACAAATTTATGGTATTTTGTTTCACAAAATGCAATCTAATAAGCTACCCCCAAAAATTCAAACATGCGAAAGTATTACGCTATATATATCGTTATGTTGACATGTTTCGTAAAGTTGTTTAAGCTGCATTCTAGAACTATTGCGAGAATTGTGCCCCTAAAACACAACACTAAACAAATGTAGCCCCAACTGTGACACACCCTCCCACATAAAATCGCTTTTTCTAGAGTGTGCGTAGGATTATAGGAGTAGGACTTTTCACAATGCCCACAAGGGGTGATCAGTGGCACAAACGTAATATCTTACACATGTAGCACAAAAACGAAATAGAACGTATACTTTTATACTAAAATCGTCCCAAAACATTAGTCACTCACTCGAACACTTACATCACTATCGTTAATATGTCAATTTGTCATACCGTCGATATCGAGCCGACAGATAACACACAACAAAACTTTGAGAAAATATTTACGCTTGATTGAACAGAATTTGATCTCATTGTTTAAGCAATTCAGGCATTTGAAAATTGATTGTGTAAGAATGACTGTTTTTGCAAGCCCGCGAGACAGCCCTGAACTGATCTATCAAATTACACTTTATATGTACACTGCTGCCTTAATTAACTGAATACGTAAGAATGCATGTACGTCAGTCTGCCTCATTGATCTTGACATCGTCTTTTATTGAGTATTGATGAATGCCTAATTTGAAACAATCCATTAATTACGTATGCACAGTTTGTATGGAGTACTGAGTTTAGTAGGTTATGTTTGTGTATTCATGGTATAGCATAACTTCGCGCAAACTCACAATTCTGCGGGTAAAGATTGGATGAAAATGCATTTGTAGAGGAATATAGGTTTGAATTAACGGTAACTAACGCATCTGCGTTTACTACGGCCCTGATTCTCTCAATTTAGACATAAGTGGTTGGAAGTAATAAAAATTAATAACAGAGTTTTTTTACTGCCACTCTGACGAAAATGCAACGTCTCCATAAAACAAACACAACGTTAGCTGGAAGGTTTGACTTTCCATTTGATTCGACCGGCGATTGTTTCATACGCAACGACCCCAAGACGTGCGCAAAACAAATTTGGCATACTCCTTTCTTCTTGCACATGCACATGTTTTTATTATATTCGTCTTATAATTCGTTCGACATCCTTCGCGCTTGCAGTGTCCGGAAATCGGAATGTCCGGAAATCGCAAACTGCATCAGTTGCGAACCAGATTGGAAAATATGTCGTGCGCGGAGGATTTATCCTCCGCGCAGAATTTTTAAAATCGGTTAAAAATCCGCGCAATTTTCGTGATTTTACTAGCAATCCGCGCAAAAATTATTAATCCGCGCACAAATCGCTCCAAGTCTTGCAACACTGGATGACTTTTCCCCAAGACCCCAACTGTTCAGCACCAATGTTCTGTTTGAAGGCTCTTTGGATATGCTTCACTGACCTGAGCGTTGATTTTTTTCTCTCCTTCTCTCGAAAATCACGAACAACGAAAAAAGGACAAGGTCGAGCGGGGTGAATGCAGTATTTGCCATCTGTATTTTATAATGGCGAAATTACGCACATTCGTCAAATTTGGAAATCCATTTGATCTTTTTTTGGAAGAACATGCGTTTTTGAATTCTTGGGCCGAGTTTTCTGCCAGCATATATAGGAGGTTAAAGTCAACCTTACTTGATGTAGTTTGGGGATTAGCCTATGTTTCAACTCACTTTGCCGTAATGTTTGATCACATTAAGACGGAAGATTGCGACCCAAGCCAAGAGCCATTTTCTAAAATTGATGTTTCTACAACTCGGTTGCTTGAGTTTTCCTTCTTTGTTTCTAAAACGTTCACCAAAGTTTCTTTCGATGATGGAAGATCGTTTATTGCTGCCTTATTTAACGAAAGAAAGTTTATCCGCGCCATATAGGTACATCGACCCCGAGCTATACACGAAAATTGGTCAGGAATTTTGCTTGGTTTTTCATATTATGTATGCAAAAACAGGCACTGAAGCAGTTGCCGAGTCATTCTACGAGTAATGGAAAAACAAGAAACGGATGGGCAACAAAGTTTTGAAGTTCTCAAAAACAGAACAATCGTTGATTGGTCTATGCCCCATGCAATCCAGTGTGACGAGGCGTTATACGAGAAGGCCAAACTCTATGTTAAAGGCAGCAAGAAACATGGGATGGCACTCATCATCCCCGTATCGAAAGATCGTCGCAGTAAACATAGGCATGGTTCTAAAGTGGTTACACGACAAAAAGATGAGGAACCCAAGTTTCCCTTTCTTTTATAAATTTTCGTGATGGCAACTGGCAAGTAACAAATCAAGTGTAAATAAAGTTGAAACGTTTTGAAACACTTGTTTTTGCTTCACAGTTGTTTGTGGCAAATGGTTTTGTTAGGTTATATGCGTTGTAGCTCCGTGTCAGAAAGAAGAACACCAATAAAACATTAATAAGTTCCTGGAGAAAAAAAGTTATGACCACGGGATTCCAACGCGCAACCCTCCAACTAGCTTTCGCCACCCGTGGCAACTACGCCAAGTCATTGTAGCAGACAAGCGCTTAAAAAACCGGATATAATCATCTGTGAAAAGTGCAATTTTATTTAAGTAAACGCTAATAACATTAAAGTGATATGAATCGGTTCTAAAAATACATTATTCCAATATTTTTTGCCAAAGGGAAAATAAGCTTGTTACTGAAGGCACAGACTACTAAACAACAAAAAAATCTACTACAATCCGCGCAAAAAAATCGCTAGTCCGCGCACAATCCGCGCAATCACCACCGACAGAAAAAAATCCTCCGCGCAGTTTGCAAACTTTCCAATCTGGGTTGCGAAATACTTCGTTGCGAAGTCGCGCTGTAGGCCAGGGTTTGGCGTGGTCCACGGAATTCGTTTGTCATGGAGCGTTTATTTTGGTCAAATTTTGGGCGTTCCTGCAATTTTCCGCTAGAACTGGACAAAAAGCAAAAATATGTTGCAATGTGAGCATGGAAGTTCTTGCTCTGTTTGAGTTTGAACAGTTTATCATATTAGATGGTCTTCACATGTGCATTTGCTGTCAGTTGTAGCAGAACTTATATCCACCTATAAACGTTAAACAGACTGTTAAATTATGCATTATTTTTTTTTTACAGAAACTTAGTTTTTGAATGATGGAAACTAGCATGAAGAAAGTGGGAATAATTGGAAGGTAATGAGCAAAACTTGGCGCAAAATGCTTTCCTAGTAGGTTTTTTGCATGATTTAGCCAAACTGCAGCAGTTGTGCGAGACCGGCCTAAATATAACTGAAACTGCATTAGTTCTTTTGGTAAATCAACGCCCAGTAGATGGTGTTCAAGCAAAAATATTTGCTTCAGGCTACTTGGTTACAATTTTGTGTTACTATTTAAATAAGATAACAATAATAATTTATTGTGTGTTTACAATTGCATGAAACACCAAAAAATTGAAATTACCAAAAGCCAATGACTTGTTGTGCAGACATGTCGACAACCCCTGGCATACATGTCAAATGTGGCACAGAGGTGATTATTCATGGCATGTCAAATGATTTCTGAGTTTATATTGTAATACTGCTCAGTGTGACAAAACTGTACTATAAGCACAAAAGTCAGCATGCAAAGTCGTTAACATTGGTAACGAATTTGCAAATGGGGGTTTAAATTAAATATCTTTTCAAAGGGTTTGGTGCTGTTAAAAAAATTATTAAAATGTAAACATATCTTTTTAGTCATGAGGAATTGGAATGCACTGTTGCGTTTAGCAAACTTAGATTGGCATGTTATATGATTGGAACATGTGTAATGCTTAATGAAAAATTCATATTAATTACTATTTTCAATTAATTTAATTTTTTATTTTATATTATTTTTAGTGGCCTGATTGGGCGCAGTTGGGCAATGCTCTTTGCTGGTGCAGGTTACTCAGTTGTTTTGTATGATGTGCTTGAAAGTCAGCTTCAAGGTGCTATTTCCTCTATAAGGTATATATATTTTTTTGGGGTTGTGAAATAATTATATATACGTCAATATATCAGTTATAAGTAGGAGTTTAAATATTTTTTTTTTTAAATTAATTGAGTTTTCACCAGGGAACAATTATCTGACCTTGAGAAACAAGGTTTACTGAGGGGGTCACATTCAGCTGATGACCAATGCAAGTTAATTGCAACTTCCAACAATTTGACTGATGCAGTAGATGGGGCCATTCATGTTCAGGTAAGAATATTCAAAATAAAATAGAAGGTTATTTCCCATGTATATGAATTTCTTCGACTGGAATACTATTGTTTAATGGGTGCAACCTGAGCCTTCAAGGTAAATTTATGCAATTCAATTACTTTTTGATAGGAGTGTGTTCCTGAAAATGTGGAACTGAAAAAAAAAGTTTTGGGTGCTGTTTCGGATGCATGCACAAGCAACCATACTGTTATTTGCAGTTCAACTTCATGCATTTTGCCATCAAAGATATTTACTGACTTGTCAAGGGTTTCACAATGCATTGTTGCACATCCAGTAGGTCTTTTTTTAAATATATGATTAAATTTACTGTGGTGGTGTAATTTTTGAAATATCAATTTCTTTGTCTGCTATACTTAACCTTATGTTAATTGTTTTGTGTTCTTCCTGAGTTGAAGTGATTAGTAGGAAGGTCTTTCTAATTCCTAGAACTGAAAGGTTGATAGTTTCAAAACAAATTGCTAATGCAAGCATTTGAAACATATTGGTTTATAATTTTAAGTACATTTAAAAGCAAACAGAACATGATGTATCGTGAAAAAACAAACTGATTATGTAAATAGGAATTGAAAATACTCTTGTTGTGAAGTATTCGGTTGAAGATCTAAGGTGTTTCATGTTATTATATTATTGTTTTCAGTGCAATCCACCATACCACTGCCCACTTACTGAAATTGTGCCTCATCCACAAACAGATCAGTCTGTGATTGTTAAAACAAAAGACTTGATGACTGAAATTGGTCAAACACCAGTTATGCTTAACAAGGAAATTGATGGTTTTGGCCTTAATCGCTTGCAGTATGCCATCATTGGAGAAGCATGGAGATTAGTGGAAGTATGTTGACACAACAGATGACTTATTTGATCTTTGAACAATGTAATTTTTTTTGTTAGGATGGCGTTATGTCACCGGAGGATGTTGACAAAATCTTCACTACTGGTCTTGGAATGCGATATGCATTCATAGGACCTTTTGAAACCATTCATCTCAATGCTGAAGGTATAGCTTTACATTTTTTTGCTGTACAAAAATGTTTTTTTATTACAAACAACACCCTTTTTCCACACAATTTTATGACAACAGGTGATTTTTTATGCTGCAGTGACCTTTCTGACAGACACATATAGAACACCACTCAAAACTTCTTGTTACTGCAATACATTCACAATCCCTTTTTTTGAAAGCAATCAGCAACTGATAAACTTTTTTTAAGGCACAAGAAATTATATGGAGAGATACAGTGAGTCCATCATCAGAGTATCCAACACTTTTGGAGCTGTGCCAAGTTTTAAGGGAAATACATTGGATAATGTTGATGGAGTAAGTACAAAGTATAATTATCATATACAAAGGTTCACTGTTGCTCTTGTACAGAGTGACAAAATATAAATGGTCTCACTTCTCACAGAAAATTTACCATAAAGCCAACAATAAACATACCATCATTTTAGAGTATTGTGTTTTTTTTCATGTTAAAATACTCACGAGCAATATACTGGTAACAAACAAATTTATATTTTGAATTGCAGTGTGTTAATTATCAAAAGTATCAAGTATTGTGATTTTTTTAACTATTATTGTTTCATCCACACACGTGGGCAGCGCTTGCGATAGGCGTCGATTTTGTAAAATATTAAGGGTGACTTTTCCAGGTTTTAGAAACACGCAAAAAACATTTCGTCAGTCGTATCGCCCTAAGCATAGGTAAACGACGCAAATTCCGTTTCGTGTCACTTTGTTTTTTACACCGAATCATGTTGTTGTAGCACTAAGTTTTGAAAACTTTAATTCTAGACCCGCCGTACTGAAAGCGGCACATTTTTATTTCACTCGGTCAATTGCAGATTAAATAATTATGAAGTAACAAACAAATCTATTACACAACAATGCCGATTCTCACCATTATGTTACAACAAAAGCGTAAAAATCCACGAGGCACTTGTGTTTGCCATGATTGTGACGGTAATAATACAGGTCGTTAAAACTACCTAAGGCATAGTATAATTTGTGTGGTTTTTTTAGACAATACTTTTTATTTCAAACGAAATCCAGGGGTGACAATACATGCGTTGTCACCCCTGTTTGTTTGTGAGGGGTGACATGTCACCCCTAAATCGACGCCTATGGCGCTTGCCGACTGCCAGTGCTCGTAAACAGAGAGTTTAATTATCCAGTTGAAATTATCCTTATACAAGCATACAATTTAATGAACGTTATTTTTCGATAGTTAACTGCCTCCTTAATATTTATACATGCATTGTTTCGTAATAAGTCCTGTTACCAGTACCTGTTACTAATAATGGCGGCGAGAATCGACTATTATTTTTAATATGCAGACTATGTCTTCTCAAATACCATCTTCTCCCGACGAACTTAACAAAAGAAGACAATGGAGAGATGAAAGACTGGTTGCTTTGGCTAAGTTGAAGAAAAATATGAAATAGCCAAAGTCTATTATTATTATTGTAATAATTATGTTTGCTATGGCAATTTACAAACAATTTTCAGCTCTAGGGAAAGTTTTCTTTGACACGCCTGGAATCATGTTGTGGGAAAAAAGTTATTTTTATAATTTTTACCAATGAGATATGGTAGAAAAGAACTTTTAGTGACTGATATTTAGGCAAAACTCTTTGTGAATGAATGTAAGTTATTTATGCATTAATTTCATATTTAACAATGCGTGCAATAAAAACCTCGTAAGACTGCTAAGAGAACTGACTTCATTGATAAAAGTGTAGTGAAGAAAATTGACATATGGACTTACCTGCCCTGAAGATGTGTGATGTCACATAGTAGGCAGCAAGAAGAAACATAATTACCGTTTAGACGACTTGCAAAAATTTTAGCAAAAATCAACCTGGAAACGGAATTACTTTAAACGGAAAAGTAGCGACATTAAGCATGGTGAGAATGCATTAGCACGTTGACAATAAAAAAAGATCTACGACAAAAACAAACTTGACTGCATGATGCTTATTTAATTTCATTGACACATGTAAAACTTATTCAACAGAAGATCTTACGTTCGGGATCACGGGGGGTAGTTTCTACAAATTAAAGGACTCGTATATAGCCGTAAACAGGTTAACCCAATACTAAGAGAGGTCGTAGGCAAGCTTCATAGGCTACTGTTGGAATAAGACCGCTGCTGGTTGCAACGTGGTTCTAGGCCCAAATGTTCTGGGTATATATTCTTTTTCGTAGATTGTCCTAAGGTCGAACCGAAACTGAACCCCAACCTCTAAAGTTTGCATACATGAGTTTTATCCGATGTGTGCATACATGAGCTGTTTTCGACAGGGGGACTTCACTGCAAATAATTCAGGTAGCCGGTATGCTCAGCAGGTATATCTTTCGACTCGGTCAAGATAAAATTCTGCCACCAGCCTCCCCATATCAAGCAGATGTTCCCTGTCAATTTGGACCCTTCGACATTATGAGAAAACAAAATTTAAGATCTAAAGACTCTTCAGACAAAAATTATGCCAATCTGTGATGATACAGCCACAGTGTTGACATATGATAGGCTTCTATATTTAGTAGAGGTGTAGAGAATTAAGCTTGTCATAATTCGAAACCTTTGGTCTCAGATCGAACTTGGGTCCAAGAACAGACCCAACTGTTGTTGCAGAAACAAAAGTTTTTGGGGAAAAGATTAAGAAAAAGATTTAGATGAAGATTAAGACACACCAACAAACAGCGTTAACAATAAATCAAAGAAGGCATTTCTGAATGCCTCTCCTCTAGTGCACATCTGTACGCATTGTCCTTGGAAGATGTTGAAGAAGAAAATTAGTTATAATAAAACAATTAGTGGATCGTTAAAAATAAATCGAAGAGAAATAGATGAAACTTTGCTATCAGTTATCCAAATGATCTTGGGATAAACAAGGCCTTATAGTGCGAAACGTTTTTTATCCGAAAATTTTAAATTACATCAGAATCATTACACTCGATCCTTAGTAGTCTGTACTATGCCTCGGGGGAGCCACTAATGTAATGTATGTACGCGTTTTATAGATGAAGTATGGTCAAGGAGTCGAAATTAGGCTGCCTTGTAAAACAGCAGATTCATTTGCGTTTAAAACTTTGTTGATTAAAATTATTTAGATTCCACTTGGTAGCGCTGGTTATTTTTAGTGCATCCTTGCATTCAATTTATGTAAAGAAGTATTATCCAATTAAAAAATGGGTTCCAAAATTATGGAAGCTGACAAGTTAATGGAAGAAGCAGAGAAGCATCTAAAAACAAGCTTGTTTAAGTGGAGACCAGATTTTGATAGTGCTGCATCTTGTTTTCAAAAAGCTGGAATTTTGTATAAGAATGCCAAGTAAGTTAAAAAACGATCTGTGAATAACCTCTTTTTAGTTGTGTTTTTATCGCACCAGATACATATGTTGTTTTGGCCATGTCAACTCAACCTGACCAGGATTTTTAAATAATATTGTTGTATATGATATTGTAGTTTCAGTTATTTTTGTCACTGTTTACATGAAAGTTAATCCTAAACACCACAATATAAGATACACGCCTTGTGCGGAATCAAACCTACCAATGTTCCAGATATCAGGGAAGCACTAAATTACATTGCAACAAAGATGGCACAACACCTTGATGTCCCACCCAAAATTACACTAATGTCTTGTTTAAGTTTTTCTCACCTACCCCACCCTATTAGTGGTTCTTATGAAGAGCATTGAAATAACAACCCTATATTTTTACACTGATGCAGCAAGGTTTGATGCAAACTGAGTGAATTTAACTCCCAAACCCTGAAATAAGTTTTATTGGTAAAGTACAGACCAATTTCATTGCTGTTGTACCTTATGCCGATAATCAGAGGCAAGTATGTCAGTGCATGTAACTTCGGTCTGTGAAATCCCAATGTGGTGATGTAATTTGAACTCCTTCCACTTAATGTAACATAGTTACAGACAATAGCACACTAGACCCTAAGATACATCCCTTCAACTATTGTTTGTAAGTTTTAATAGTAACCTCAGATTTTAACAGTAGGTACAATGTAAAAACCCGGGTAGTTTTCTTTGCGTAATGTCTTTTGTTGTGACATACTTTTGCCTACACTAAAAATACTTATTTAAATAGATTATATTACTGTGGTTTGTCAAAATTTGTTTTTCTGTCTTTAGGTTACATGAGAAAGCTTCATCTACATTCATAAAACTTGCTGATGCCCATTATAGAAATCAGTCTCGATTTCATGCTGGTAAAGCATATGAAGAAGCAGCACAAGTATATAAAGACATGAAAGACTACTCCAAAGGTTTGCTTTCCACTAGCTTCTGTGTTAAATATTTTTCAATTGAATTTAATCAATCATTTTTTCAGCTCTTGCTCATTTTGACCATGCTGCAGAATTATATCTGGAAGATGGAACTCCAGACACTGCAGCAATGTGTCTTGATAGAGCAGGAAAGATTGTTGAAATTTCCCACCCTGAATGGGCAATCAGCTCATATATGAAAGCTGCTCAAATCTATGAAAATGAAGACGAAAGTCGGTATAGGTCAGCTGCCGAGTTGGTTGGAAAAGTTGCGAGGCTACAAGTAATTTATTCTTTGTCTATTTTCTAGCACAATGCGTTGTTTTTTTCAAAAGCCACTGTTGATTTTCTGATATATGCCTCTAAAGCAGTGGTTCTTAACTGGTGGGATATTATAGGGTTTTGCGCTTTTGTAGGAGTAATTAGTCGGCACTGAAATATACAAAAGTAGTTGGAAAAGAAATATTATGTTCTGTATCCACTGTGTGACATACACTTCTTGCCAAATGGTCATACTACATGATCAAACAAATTAAAAAGTGTAAGAAATATCATTAAATTCTTAGATGAAAAACTTAAATACTGGTGGGAAATAGGGATTCTGTTTAAAAAATAAAAGTGGGAAATGAGACAAAACAGGTTCTGTGTTTCTGTAAGCTAACGTTTTATTTGCATTTTAATGTTGTAACTCTAGTTTTTATTTTATTGTTTTGTCAACTTTCTATTTTATTTCTAGGTAAAAATAAATAAGTTGAGTGAAGCGGTGAAATCAATCAACCATGAAAGGCAGTTGCTGAGTGAAGTTCAGGGAGGTGATAGTGGAGCAGGCAGCAGACTCACTTGTGCTTTGGTTCTTGTTCATCTACATATTGGAGATCAGGTCTTTACAAATTTTTTCTGATTATTTTTATGTAGGACCTAGGTGGAGATTGAATATTTGGAAAAACATTTCCAAATAGTTTACAGTTATAAATGAAGTAAACTTTAAGTAAATTAAAAAATAAATCAAAATCAAATCTTAAAATTCTCAAAAATGTTCTTTTAAAAGTCTTTAAATGTTGTTATGGGTGATAAAATAGTGTTATAATTGAAATCATAATTGATAAAACAAATCTTTATATTGAAGGTACGTGCGGAACAATGCATTTATGATGCGTGTGAGAGCATTGTTGGTTTTGATGAAAGCCAAGAATACGAGGCATTACAAAGTCTCATTGAGGCATTCGACGAAAGGAATGAGGAGAAAGCTGCTCAACTACTCAACATGCCACTGTTTAAGTATATGGACACTGCATATGCCAAGTTGGCAAGATCACTTCATGTTCCCGGTTACACAAGCACAAAGATACAAAGTACCATTTCACAACCAAGTGCCAACAAGCAGAATATGTCACAAATGTCTGAAGAAGTAAACAAAATGAGCAGAAAAATTGCTGGGCTTCAGGCTGCGGTTCCCACAGTGAACGACAATGATTTAGTTGCAAGTAATATTCCCACATCTGTCAGTCAGCAGCCAACGGTTAATAGCAACATTGGTGGGGCTGAAGAAATTGATCTGTGTTAATTGGGTGAAAAGGTTGAACTTCGTTGTTCCTTAAATTCATAATTGGCTGCAATTTGTTGCAAAGGTAACTTGTGTTGAGCCTCGACCTACTACTGATGTTATTCATTGTTGTCACTTCTGTTTCTTCGTGCAATACGATTGTTGTAAGACTTGTAAAATGTATGGTGCTATTATATTAATTGTTCTTTTCCATTTTAAACGAGAACTGTTGTGAGTAAAACAGTTTATTTCACTGTTTCTGCAACATTTTTTGTCCTTTCATTTTCTATTTACGTTTTTCCTGTGTACGGAGACCGATTGTTTTCGAACATTTTATTAAGAAGCTAAAATTAACAAAATGTAAATAATCCACATAACATCATTGGACAACTTTTTTTGCGGTTTCATTCGAAGATAAATATTTCTTTCTTATATACTGTGATGAGTTGGGTCACAAGCAACCGTCGTATTTATAGTCAGCGAAATGTTTACAATACAACAAATCAACCAAATATTGTCTAAATTCTTCAACTTTTGTTCCAAAGCCTCGGGTCAGCGGGTGGACAGACGACTTCAGCATCCGAAAACAAAGGATGACATTTTTCAGGGTGTCTTGATTTGATGTGTCTCTCCAAATCCCTGCGTCTTACGAGAACTTTTCCACAGAATTCACATCTGTATGGAGTTTCTCCTTCTGCGTGTAGTCGAACGTGCTTGTTTAAATTGCTTGGATCGCCGAAGGGTCGTCCGCAAACCTAAATATATCATTTATACGTTAAGATACAATGGTTGCCTCTCCAACGGATATCATTGGACCAATAAAAAATTTTTAACAACCAGTTCACCAAACACGTTTCGTTTTAGAAATATTTTTGTGAAACTAAATCGGTAATTGATGAAAGTTGGGTTGTAGGTCGTTTAAAGTTTTGCCCTGTGTCAGGCCGCGTGATAACATTTTTCTATAATTTGTGTTTTTGGCAGAATTATTGGTAACTCCTTTTAAAATATGAGTTTCACGGAAAAATAATCATCATAGATAATATGTTAATCCTAATTTCGACCACCGCTGTGCTCATCATCAATGATGTGGAGTAACTAAGTTGCAACAGGGCGCTGCAGGGACGAGCGAAACAAACTTGTTTGTACGTCACATTACTGATGATGCTGAGCATAGCAGTGTTCGAAACGTTTGCTATTATGATCAGCATAATAGCTCCGCACCTAAGTGTTTGTGTTTGATCCTCATATAAACAAATACCGACAAAAAATAGTAACTTCTAATTTTTGCTGTTAGTGAAAAGTGAACGGCGATTTTGCTAAAACCGTCAAAATACATTGGTTAAGACTAATAAAGCATTGTCTGCCGTCCTAAAACAAAAAACACTAATAACAAAACGTCCAAATAGTATGAAAAAAAATCTTGCCTTGCACTTTAAAGGCTTGTAGCCTGTGTGAGTCCGGATGTGGATTTTCAAACCGTATTTCCGCGAGTAGAGCTTGCCGCAATACATGCATCTGTGCGACTTTTTTTCTTTCGTTGCTCCTGCGCCACTGTTGTCGGCGGTTGATTTTACTGACGATCCTCGCAAGGAAGTTGTGGAACCTGATGTGAGATTTATTGGGGAAATGCTATCAGAAACTTTATTGGCGTCGACATTGCTGATTGTTCTACCACATAATTGTGATGTAAAATTCGGCGCGTCTGTATTTAAACGTAAAACCTTTCCTTCGTCTTCAGAAGCAATCTTTTGTCCAGACGAAATCCAAGGATCATTTGTGGCTGTTGGGATCGTCATACATTTGCGTTTGTTCGACCGAGTTTCGGTTGGAGAAAAATTACTCGTGTTGTCCAAATATATCTTCTTGCGCTTTGTCCTTCCATTTGGGTCCCAACTCTCTGAGAAGGTGAAACTTTCTCCACCTGACCGAAGGAAATCGGATGGTGACAGTTTTTCTGAAATTGGGTTCTTGGGAGTGAATGAGTTCAACTTGTTGTTCATTGCTTGTGAAATCATCAGTTGACTTAAAGTGGCCAAAGAATATGAGCTAAAAAACGTCGTAGGAGCAGGCCAAACGAATGCGTGTTCTTTTGCATGGCACAGTTTATGCATTAAACTAGCATTTGGTTCAAATGACTGGTTGCATGGATTCAGGGTGTGATTATTTTCTGCAATAGATCGTAAATTCGAAAGAAAATTTAGAGGATCGCGGAAAGCCAGCCTTGTTTTTTTGGCAACATCGCACAATGCACAAGCTGAGTTTCCACTTTCAACTTTATGAACGTCCTGGTGAATTCCACATTTGCTTGCGTTTAATTTGTAATGTTCGTTACAGATTTTGTTTGATTCCAAAGCACAATGGCCTAATTTTCCGCATTTCTTCTGCTCAGGATTTGTCGACAAAAAGTTCAAGGAATTTCCTTTCTGGCATTCTTCCACTTTTTGCGGTCTTGGGGCAAAAGTTCCGAAATGAAAAAAGTTTGGGACAACAGACATCGGTGCGTGTGAAAAATTTTGAAAGCAATTTGTGTTTTTCCCAAACAAGTGTGGATTAAATAAGTGTGAGCTGTTTTCAATATCCGGGGATTTTGTAGGTTGAAGAACTCGCGGAATCCCGATCCCAAACATGGTCAACGGTTGAAATAAGATTAGAAAACTTAATAAATCGTATCTGCAAAACTGATGAGGTTTGACTTGTAGACAAAAAGTTTAAAAGTGTATGCTTATACAAATTGTCAACTCATTGCTCAATAAAAACAAGTTATCTATATCTCACGTAAAATAAACCTCAACTCATAGCCTACAAGTAAAATTTAAGCAAGAGGGAAACTTTAAACACTGTTCCATTTCTGACGATAATATCTGTCAACTTTAAAAATTCTGATCTTAAATCTGCGCCCCCCTTTTTCTCCTGTGTCTCACTTCAATGAGATGGAGGTCGGTTGCTTCCGTCCTCCTAATCCCACAAGTACAACTTAAGGCCGTGCAGGTCGCAGTAGCCGTAAGTCAAATGAATGAGCGCACGAAAAGAAGGCCGGAAAATCCTCTTAGCAACCCATTAGGGTGACATGTCATCCAACCACACAATGCGAAAAATCGCGCTATGACCCCCTTGTTAATATCGCGCCCGGTAGTCGTTGCAAAGCAAACAAACGATAACATTTGTATAGTAGGCAAAAAAATCTTGTCTCGGAAACATTTCGCTCGCGCCGCACCACTTTTGATTGATTTTGGCTTCGGGAACTTACTGTCACTACACCCGTAGGGGTGGCACAGGCGATCTGGCGGAGTTAAATACATCAGCAAACACGTCGCCAGCCAGGTATTGTATTTATGGCGTCATCGCCGCCTTTCGAAAGAAAACTTTACGTTTATGAACAAGAACAACTTCTTTCCAGTATTTTTGTTATAGCCACTCACTACGTGTGGTAATCTCTTGTTCAAACGTAAGGTACTCTTACAGGTGGGCCACTTGCTTTCAAATAGATGAAGTAAAATTTCAAACTGCTATATTTGCACAAGTTTTGTTTCTTAAACGAACGTAATACCATCAAAAGATCAGGTATGGTCCCTTATTGAGTGAATCCAGATTTTTCCTCCGATTGCACGATCGTGTTTTGTTCATCCAAGAACAACAGAGACAGTGGGTCGCGCCGCATTCGTGCTGACAAAAGGCCTTTAAGTGGGGGCAACAACTGATTTGGACAGCTTCTGTAGAGCCATCACACCAGTCAGGGCGAGAAATTCGTTGTTGCTTTGATACGGATAAACCTACCGCATTCTATAACAAATGCTATCCGTTTGCACTGACGCTTGTGTTCACCCGTTGTTATTTTAATACTCGCTTGGACAATGTTTAGTCGGAATGAATCAAGTTTTAAATGCAGAAATAATGTACCAAAGTAAAATTAGTGTTTTTTGGGTTTGTGTAATTCTATGTATCTAAATCGTGATGTTATTACGTCTTGCACTAACTATGAAGTTTATTCAAATTACCTTTGCGATCAGGCAATAGTCAGTTATGTTTCATCTGGACAAAGCATGCAATTCACACTTTTCATTAGGCGTACTTGTTATATCACTTAAGGGAACTCCACATTTTCTGAAGCGCCCATTAAAAATCGAACGCAGTTGCGAAAGTTACAATTGAGTTGCACCTGTCCAGCACCTGGCGGTTTAAAAGCTGTGCGCTCGTTACGTGTGGCCGCCATTTTTTAGTAAAAGTAACAAAAATATTAAGTAATATTTGAAGGGGGCATAAGAGTTGTCAAGAGTGAGTTTGTAAATTGGTGACAGGCCGTTTCTTTATCTGTCCTCTTATCGCTTTTGTTACATTTGTACAAAACGAATGTTTTCGGGAGGTGAATTGTGGCAATACAGGATGGAAGAGGACCACTTGTTTAACGAATGACCACTTAAAATTTCTTTCTCGATGAGCTACAACGCAACAGGTGCAAATAGCAGATTGGTTGTTAGAAAGGGTTTGAAAGTACTTGTCATTATGGTAATATATTTTTAACAACCTGGTCTGTATAGTTAATCATTTCAACCAACACTTTATTTTGTGATTTAGGATTTTCAGTAACTTTTTTTTAATTAAATTTCCCATTTGTCATAAAAATCCGTCCAGTAATAGTTTTTCGTCAAGGTAAAATGCAATATGTCAAAGGGAGGAAATATTGTATCCATTTGATGACTTTAACTTATTTATTGTTGGAATACATAGACCAAACTGTGACAATTTTGGTGGGAGAAGATATTTTGGGATTTAAGTAAGTGAAAGTTTTTGGTTTGAAATATCGCCCAATAAAACGTCAACGCATAGGCGTGCTTATTTGAATAGGTTACAAATGTAGCCACAACTTACAGGTTATAAATCCCTATCTTATAAATTTGGAAGGGACCATAGCCCTGTTGACCTCCCTGGCCACGCTAACGTGTGATAAATATAAATAAGATGTAAAATGTTTTTACATTTATCCCCTTGTTAAAAAAATCTGTACAGCGAGTACGGGACAGACAGGCACACAAAAAAGCCTGTAGTAAACCTGTTTTCCTGCAACAGGAAATTTAATTGGGATAAAGCTATACATACTTTAACGTTTACTACTTAACGATGTACCTAAATCAAACTGCTGTCGTAAATTAAGCAATTAGTGCAGTCTGCGACGAGACAACGACGTTGCTTGTATTATGCGATTCGTGCTCGGTTCGTATCTGCGCCAAAACATCCGAAAAACTGCTGTTTTGCATCAAAAATGGTGGAGCTGTTTTGACATGGCCAAAAAATTACTTGGCCAAAGTCAGTTAGGGACCACCTATTTTGATGGCCCAATTCAGCCGTGTTGGGCAAGTACTCGGCCTGCGTCATTTGCGTCACTTCCATATTTGGTCACATGTTATTCCATAGTTAGTGCCAAACATGTTAGGCCATAGTTAGTGCCAAACTTTTCCGCCTGCATTGTTCTGGTGGTGACGCTACTTTGTAAAAGACAAAGACGTTACTTGGTGTTAGGTCAGAGTAATAATTCCTAAAACAAGTGTTCTTAACAAGTGGTATGTTTTATTCAATATTTGTAACTTTATCAGTACTAAGTGGCCCAGCTTTAGTTTGACGCACTGCAATTGTACAAAATTGAGAACAAAAAAATTCTTAAAAAACTGTCCCGTTTTTTGTATAAACTTACAGCATATAAACACATGCACACTTCAAATCAACTTTAAGTTTGTCTACTCAAGCGTATCTATTTAACGGGACAACTAAAGTATAGCAGGTTAATCTTCAATTGATTCAAATAAATGTTACAGACGTAGTTTCCACAACATATTGGCAACTTACACAAAATATTATGACTTCAATTGATAAGTTTTTCTGACACAATAAGACGAATACTTTTGTTCATCAACATTTGAGCAAATATTTTGAGCTTTATATTTACTTGGTTATATGTTCGTTATCTTGAATTATACTTTGTGAGCCCACTCATATGTCCACAATTACCGGGCCACAGATCGTCACCGGTCCGTGAGGTATTTGCAACCGGTCCGCATAAAAAAAAACCTACATAGTTTACAGCTCACAAACTTAACCCAGCCACCAACAAGTTTTGCATACTGGTTGCAAGTACAAACATGGTTGGGGACCTCTTCAATGTTAAGCGATCAAAATATTAAGTTGAGCAATTACAGAAATGCCTGAATATAATCCGTTATATCGTTTGCCAGGCAAAACCAAAGAATAAATAGATTTTACGATCTAAAACAGGTGTTCTTTCTTTTAAGTTGCGAAAGAGCCTTTTTTCTGTCTTGACTTTATGGTTCTGTCTATTACGGAGTATATTCCATCCCCGACATTCTCCGACGCTTTGTCGTTACACGTACGAAGACAAAAAGCACATGAAAGCTTTATTTAACTGAAATGTCATTATCACTGTTGATACCTAACGTATTGTTCGTGGCAGGTAGGCACAGCACAGTAGCGAACTCACATCGCTAAGCGAGTAAATGCATATAAGCAGAAAGCACGAATGCAGCCATGAAACAAGCACATAACGCAGAAACAAGCGTACAAGCGTAATCAAGGCAATGTACAGCTGTATATCAATCACCCATACGTTAAATCAAGACTTTAGTTTTGCATTTAATGATATTTATCATATGTAGACTCTGGTGATAATGACCGTTTGGCCTGACCCAAAAGTCAAGAACACACCGAATATAGTTTTGGTTGTGATGTTTACAAGCACACGCATGCCATTGTTTTGTAGCAATAATTACAAATGTGCGTTAGACGCAGCAGCGGAACTGAAGCAGGAACTTAAAACAAAAAGGCGTTTATTAAAAAGTTTTTGAAAAATAATAAGCCTTGGGCATTTTGCATCGCATTAACCTATCTTCGATAGTTTTTCACAAGCTCAACAGCGAACATTAGATGCAGTTTTTGTGTCTGCTGGTCTTTTTTCACAGTATGCAAGACATGTGACCGATATGAACTGTCGAAATGGAAACAACGCTGTTAAGAAATGAAGAGACTGTGAATTATGTGTGGGTGAATCAACTAACACAGTGTTAAACCAATCAACACGTTGGTAAATTTTTATGTGGTGAATATTTAAAATTTAACAAAGCCTTGACGCGATGCGTTTTAAATGTCTTTAATTGGCCGCGCTAAGTAACACTATCGCTTTGCAATGATGTTTCTCAACACATAACACATATTGTGCGCACTAATATATGCCTATATATATATATATATATCCGTCTTTGTAGTGTACCGTTGACAAACAACTTGTCAGTAACCGGAAATAAAATTCATGCAGAACAACCGCTTTGTCGAACGACCAAATTTGTGAGAAAACGATAAAAGCAAAATATTTACAGCATTTGGACCAAATGTATTTTTCTAACTAAGGTAATGCGCAGGTAATTCTGAATCAAAAACGTGCCGTTAACGACAAAATTGGTTGAAAAAACAGAACTGACGCCAATTAGCAACTTTGTTGCAAAAACGTCCTATTAGTGAGCGCAGGCTTAAAGGTGTTACATAAAGCAGCCGTGACATCTTAAAATACACACCAGCGTTGCCATCAAGTGGTAGAAGGGGTTATCCAATATGGACGCCAAACATCCTCATGTAACACCCCTCCTACATTAGCAACTGCGGCCCTGGTCGCTTGCTGGTGTTCCATCTGCTCTCGTTGACCTCTGCTGGCAGCTTCCACTGCTTCAATTGCAGCTGCGACCGCTCCATTGCTGCCCTCCCACCTCTGACCATGCAAAACGCCTGTCGCATTTAGCAAACTAGCTGCAGCGTTGTCAACAGATTGGCTGTCATGGGCATCCCTTCCACCATTCGATCCGTTGCCTGGCGACATCGTGGTTGACATATCACCCTCACTTCCCACTGAAGACCCGCCGGCCCTGACCCTTCCAATATTAGCCGTGGGCGAATTTCCGTCGCCTGATTCAGCATTTCTTCCGTTGGCACCGTTAGAAACAGAACAAGCAGCGTTGTTGTTGTTGCTACTGTTACCGTTCCCATCATAATTCTGTCCGACCGATGAATTGTATGCCAGCGTGCTGCCTGGGTACAATGCTGCCGGGTATAAGTAGGGGCCGACCGCAGCCGTCGCTGCATGTGAAGTACCATACAGATTGTTGGTTGATTGACCGTGAGCTCCTAGAAATTTAAGATAATTTTGATATTTTGTATCAACGTAATGTAAGGAATATTTAGACAGCAAATTGAAAGGTTTTGTCCCTCCTACATATAGAAAACATATTAATAAATATACATGTATTTACATGTTCTTCACCAATTTACATTCTAGGATGTGTACCTAAAAGTTACCACGAGAAAGAACGATTTCACAAAAGTATTTATGACTTTCTCACGTCGCTATAACAGAGCTGTCTCATTTTTCGCACCAGGGAGAGAGGCGTTACAATCGGAGAAGCAAAACGGACGGTAGAAAAAAATGATGAAATTATTCTAAAACTAATCACACTTTCCAAAAAATACAAATATACAAGTGGGACCAGATTCAAAAGTCGTTTTAATTCGTGCTTGTCGGTCGCAAAAGGTTGTTGGCAGTAATTGCTAATTGCATTTTTTAAAGGTTTTGCTTGCGTGTAGCATATTACTATATGCTATAGGCTCCCTAAGAATCCAAATAAAGGGGCAGGCTCAGTAAAATCCTAACGAAATAAACCAAACACATTTTGTAGAAATGATGGATTTAGTGCCAAAAAATTCGAACGCAGCGAGAACCATTTTAAATTTTGCTTCTGTATTGCGTTTTCTTTACTCTTGCAAAGTGTTTATAAATGTTAAACTGAAATGGTTCTATCAACATAACGAAAATAAATTCACGTGAAGACATGAAATTGCAGAATATGGCGGACACATATTTCCAGTATAGAACAATGATGCGTTGGAGGAATAACAACAAGCACTGAGGAATCACGGGCAAGTGATATCACATTTTAAATTTACTTGTAATTTCATAAATATAAATATAGCAATTAAGAAGTTAATTATATGGGTGTACAATGGTTTGTACCTGTAGGAAGCATTGCACTTTCGTATCCCGGGAAGGTTGTGCCACTTGGGTACATGAAAGATCTGTTTCCGAAACGCCCCTCTAAGTGAACCTAAAACAACAACCATACTTGTTATATTTATACAAAACTTGAGTACTGCGTTTTAATGATATCCCGACCTCTGAAAATCTGATTGTAAGTGACTCATTGCCCGTTCCATTTCCATTATTGCACGAAGATGAGATTCCATTACCACTACTTAACTGCCCACCACCAGGGTTATCCTCCCTCTATGAACAGAACAAAACTCATACCAAAATCCAAACAAGAAGTTTCAACACCCACCTTGCTCATATTCAATCCTCCAGGTGGCGTAATAGAGCCGACTTGAGCGAGGGAGCCGGCCGCAATGTTCCCAACGTTGCCACTTCGTGCTGCCGACTGGGCCCTAACCGCAGCGGCGGCGTGTTGTGACGGCGTTAAGTAGGGGAATTGTGCTTGCGGGTAGGCCCAGCCACCGGAGACACCAGCACCCATGCGGCTTGGATCCACTGCACCACAACGATAGATTACTGATTAACATGGGGATCAAATTTCGCGATTCAATGAGTTTAAGTTAAGGGAAAACATTTTTTGTACCCAACTATAGCGGTAAATTGTTGATAATATTGGCCAGGTTATAAGCGCCGAGACGCTGCGCGAAAAGCAAGCGTAATATTTCCCGTAACGACGCGAAAACACAAACACGGTATAAGCGGACGAAGTGAGAATATCGGAACAGAATCCGGCGCAAAAGAAAGAGTGCAAACCGAGTCAAGTTCACTGCCGACGCGCAACACACACACCTTATGGCGTGTGTTGAAAAACAGGCGGCGAAACTGTTTTGCGCGTGCTCTGCGGCCGCGGTTCGGCGCTGTTAACGCGTGAAGGAATGCGGTGAAAGCTGCCTTCGGTGGAGCGTAAAACATACTTGTGTGGGCGACGTCGGCAATTATTCCCAAGAACTCTTCGCTGCATTAACATTTTTTGTCAAACTATAAGTTTTTAAAAAGTTTAGGGTTGGCTGATATGTCTTGGTTTGAGTCTGTGCAATTTATACTGATTTTTTATTCGATTTCACAATAGCCACAGCGTGGCAGACAGATTAGTGCGGTTCTCCTCAATCCAGACGACGGGCGTACGCGAAAGGTCGACTGCGCTCTCTCTCGCGTGTACGGGGCATGAATCTCCGTTTTGTCTGGCGAACATGCACTCAAACCCACACAGTGCCTTTGGCTAAGTCAAGTTCACGGAGAGACGAGTTTATCTTCTCGGAATGCAGATTTAGTGACTACACGAATATCGCCCTTTTTAACTCAACATTGCTATTGTTGCTTTTTAAAAAAAAAATCCAATGCTTATTTTGGTATAAACTGGCGACCTGCAGCAACTAATAATATCAGTCTGGCTTTAAAACGTTTCTATTGATCGGTGCTAAATGGCAAATGCTTTCTTTTTATCCTAGGTTAGCTCCATTC
The DNA here is from genome assembly GCF_947561715.1 of Ascidia mentula. Taxonomy (NCBI): domain Eukaryota; kingdom Metazoa; phylum Chordata; class Ascidiacea; order Phlebobranchia; family Ascidiidae; genus Ascidia; species Ascidia mentula. Next base: position 13,207,124 of record NC_138568.1, on the reverse strand, counting down.
GATGTCAGTTGCAATAAAACCCAACTATTGCAAACTTTCGCAAAGTAAGAAGGGAAGTTTCACTACAAGTTTTTCAAAGGAAACTCCCTATTTTAGGGATCGTCGTAATTTCCATTTTCCACAAATTCAATGAAAACAAAATTTGTTTTCTTTAACAATGTTACACATTATTTTTATGATTTCTGACTAAAAAATTGACAGACTTGTACAAATGTATAGAATTGCAAACCCAAAACAACAGCTCCCTGAATATGGAAGCAGACGCTGATATTGGCATAATTGTTTCGCGAAAATCTTATCGCCGGCAAGCATGCAGCGTACTCCTTTTTACCTTGGCCTTGATAGCCTGGGTTTCTTCTTATTGAATCCAAATGAAATCCGTCAGGAAAGAGTACTCCCTTCGCCCGTTCCTCCAACTGCTTTTGTCTGTGACCTAAAAGAACAAACAAGTAATAAAAGTAAATAATGGGAAGATTTGCATGGGAAGTATCAACATCATTTTTGTATTGTGCTGAAATTTCTATGTGCGAAATGTAATCTAACACATGTAATTTGAATTTAAAACATCTCACATAAAGCGTGCATATAATTTTTTCCTAAATCGTTTAACGCAACTGACTTCGAAGTGAATGAGGCGAAGGTCATGTTTGCTAGAAACACATGGAGCTACGTGATTCCGGTGTGTTTGCAAATGAACGATCAAAAATTGGACGCGCTTTGCGTTGCAATCGGGAGTCATATAATATCGTCTAAACTCAAATTTTAGACCCTGTCGTGGTGTATAGCGATTTATTCCTCTGTCCACTTTTCAGTGTGATGCAAATAGACGTAACGTCGTTGCACTAGACGTGTTAAATTGTATGATAATGCCAACGCTGACTGCTTATTTTGTAGACCGCTTGTGGCTTGGTGGCTTACATCCAGCTTTTCCAGGAACAGGCCTGTGGCAGAAAGGGCGGTGACTGATGTCACAACTTAAACATGGTTCAGATCCCAAGCAAAATGGTTATTTATGAAAATCGTTGCCAGCACTGCACGTATGCCTTTTTACTTCGTTAAATTTATGTTTTATTCACCGTCCAATAACAGTGACAAACATTACTAGTCGAATATTTTTGAAACGTGAGCTGTTTTGGTCGCGTGTGAGGTTTAATCACGTTTGAAAAATCATCGTATTATCATAGGGAGTGTAATGTGTGATGACGGTCAAGGTGATGCAAGCAAAGACAAGTTATTGTGAAAACCATTTTATTGTAGTGTATTCAAACTTACGTCTTGGTTCTCTTGGGCCATCAACTGTTATTTTAATTGCTCTTTGGTATGTAGCAACTTGCGGTGGATTGGAGAAGACGATGATCGATAAGTTAAAACTCTTTCCTGGTAAAGTAAAAGTAACAGGGTATAACAGGGAAACAGAAGTGGCAGAAAACAGGTATAGCCAGGCTTCCACAGCCTATAATATGCCAGGCAGCAACAGCAACATAATACAGTTTTTTACTTCAGTTTCCCCCAAAAACCCACCTCTTCCACTTCTTCCAAGAAATCGCAGGTCGTTGAATCTGGCCACACCTCCTTTTAATGTAGCGGAAGCGTTGCGAAGCTCAGCAGAATAATTCTCGTCGTTCCCAGCCATCACTGTAACTTGTGTACCGTCGGGAATGTCAGAGAGGGCGACGACTAAACACATTTAGTTTTAACAACAGAAGTGTTAGAATATAACAAAACAACGAAAACTAACCCTTAAAAGGTGTCTGGAGAGATTTGTTAACTCTCCAGTGCTGTGGGAGGGGAGTACACAGGAAATTAGGGCTGTCAGTTTTAATTAGTTCACCTTGGTGTTCTGCCAGTATGTCAACTACATGACGTCCTGTAGAAATGTGCTGGGTTCCCCCGGAATAGTTCAGGTTTTGTGCTTGAGCACCAGGCATCTTGTCACAACCCCCGCTTATTGTTCTATCCAGTTTGTGTCGGAATGCAATTTCAACGTCGTGGTGTGCGTTTGGCAAATTTGTGTCGGATCGCAAAATGGAGCTAAATTCGCCAGAATGTCCCTGTAGTTGCGAGTAGTATTCCGGTCTTTCAGAAGAGTTATACAGGCGACTCTGTTCGTAGGAAAGATACTCGTGAACGCTGTCTGCGGCTGAATTACTGCTGTACTGCTGTTCGTATACAACGCATGGATTAAAGTATGACTCATAGGAACAAAGTTGTTTTACGCTTGCTGTGCGTCCGTCCGTTTCAACAACCTCATTAATTGGATCTTCGTTACCCAAAGTTCTGTGAATTGTGTTTCCAATAGGCAAAGATAAACTCTGCTGAAGTGGTCGGTGAAGGTTTACCGCTGAAAAAGGTGTGAGTTCAGAACCGTTCACCGCCTCGTCGCGAGTTTGGCAAGGTACTTTGCAAACTGTGGCTGGAGAGGCAAGAGAATTATGAGTTGTTGACGATAATATTCCGTTGAAATTCCTTTCGGCACGGTAAGACTCCTGTACATGCTTGTTTAGTCTTTTGGAAAAAAGGGTCTTTGATTCATTCTCGAAGAATCGTTTTTGTGGGTAATAATTCCTGTCACCACCCCGTGCGTCACCCTTGTTTGAACCTAACTCTCCAGTGCTAATGTTACCTGGAGCACTTGAAAGTCTGCAGCACGTTCGTTTTGTCTGATCGTTTTCTTGTAGGCTATCTTGTATGGTCGCAGGGTGGGCAGCTTGCACAGAAGTGGGTGTTATGCCAGTGCTCTGCTCGTGGCTGTAGTTGCACAAAAGCTGTTTGTTTTGTTCGAATTCAGTGCCTGATATGTTTGGATGTCGAAACTGGTTTTCTGTGCACAAAAGTAAGTTTAGATCTCCTGTGACCTTTCTTTTTGACAAAAATAATTTTATAACGTTCGAATAACCCAAGCACAACCTCTTATTATCTTCCTGCTATCAGACATTAGTTACTGAGCGAAGAAAACAGAAAACTTCAGGCACGACTATTTTAGCTTAACCTGTTTAATGTTTAGTTAACCCTGGGGCATTAAAACAGTAAAAAAATGCCGTTGGGTTCGACCGTATATTGGGAATTGTAAATTGGTCATGGATGTGACGGACTCTGGTTTGTATCGATTTCACACTTGAGCAGAGCCACACCGCCCGCTAGCCTCCACGCTTTGCCTTCACTTCTTTCAAGCGCTCCTGCTTTCTGCTCTTGTCGTTCTCTATCTTTCTCTTGGGAAACGCTCTTTGCCTAAGACCACCTCGATCAAGCAGTCTGGCCGTTTAGCCTCATGAACAGCCAATTCTCTCTCAGTCTGCTTAAGTCACGTAGCTTGTTGATAACCTGTAGCGTCATAACCTACTCAAATGTACAACAGGTGATGTTCCAACTAAGTGTGAAACTCACAATATAAGCAAACATCAGCTCTAACGACATCTCTTTAAAATTTGACAACTGAACGAAAACGTTTAGACGTCGTACGACCCCAACGACTTACGGTGGCGTCTGTGCCCACACTCATGACCGTGCCTGTCTGATTAACCACACTAAGCAAATAAAGTATGAACAGTGTACATTTTCATGTACCTATGGTGCAGCAGTTAATTTAAATCACATCAGATTTCTTTCCCGGGTTTTGACTTATAATTCAAGGTTGTAGCATAGATTCAAATCAGGCAACTGGCGAGTAAATGCCACAATACACAGCAGGCCTCTTGATATTTCGCCGCAGTTTTAAGACCAAGGCGTATTATTTTTTATCGTGCTGTAGAATGCAGTTGGCCTCCGGCTACATTGAGCCGCCAAAGGAGATAAACATCAGTCTGCGGTGTAGAAACTTGTCTGAAAAAGTAGTGGATCAATACACAAGGTGACGTGTCACAAACAAGTGCAACACCGCGTATGAGAATACCTTACTGATGCAACCCTCAACAAATGCAACCACACTGGAATATTAAAATAATATTTGATTCGTTTTTTAAAGTTTTAACTTAAAGCTTCCGCTACAACCTAGTGTTCCAAATGCCGAGGAACGAACAGGTTTGAACACACATACGCAAGATTGAAAATATGTTTGCACGATTAAGCATAGGAAATTTTTTTAGAAAGTTTAAAATAACGATTTTGTATTCTAAAGTTTTAACACAAAATCAAACCATGGCGTTGAAGGGCGAGCAAATCACAACATTCATCTCTCCGCTTTACCGCAAGTGGCCGGTTTGTGGCGAGCGCGCGCTGCGTGCTCGGAGCGAATAAACCACCAGTGTGTTACCACCACCACACGACATAACCAGCAGATGCCCCTTAACCACGTTAAAAACCTAGAAGGCACAACGAATATACCAAACAATAGCCAAGTTTTTGGAGATCCGGATGGAAACCGGATGTTATTAATCGACTAATTCTTTTCTGATTGTTTCAAAACATATGTTTTAACTAAAGATAGGAAGAGAAAGGTGTTTTACATTTTAGTGAATTGCCACACAATTATGTTTGTTTTGCAGTTTGCTTCTTAAAAAAAATCCTCTCTTTTCATGGCTAAGACCTAAATAGTAATAGTGCGTGTTGAAACTCCTTGTCAAATATACATATTGATGTTGGAAGTGAGCAGACCGCCTAAATATTGGTAGGTTTGGCTACAATGCCAAAATAAGTATCTTGACTTTATTCGGAGATAATTTAAAAACGAATAAAAGTCCAAACTTTTAAACAGATGATGTTAAAAGCGGCGGCCATTTTGTTACTAAATGTACTTTTTCGGTCGAATCGTTTTGTAATTCTGTGAAAGAATAGAAAGGAACAGATGATACCACTGTAATTTATAACAAAGGTGAGGTGTAACGTTTCTCAACATAATATGTTCAAACATACAGTGCCAAATTAAAAAAATTAACGCTTATATTAAAAAAAAGATAAATATGAAAATCTGATAAAAATTCTTTTTGCAACTTTTCTACATCGATGTTGTGTTTATTTCGATTTCTGCTTTTTTGCAATTACAACAAACGTTTCTTGAAAAAATAACTATAACAGTCAATTTTTGTCGGCGAATTCGGATCAAGAAATTTTTGAAAGTTTTCTTTTTTAATACGAATGGGTTCGCGTTACCAAGTAGGTTTAGGGGCTCGTGTGCAGGTGAATTAAACCAATAGAAAGCGTGAACATGTGCAATGAAATTGAAAGTATTTTGTTTAAAATGAGTTCAGTTAATCGGATTGAGGTTTGAGATCAGGATTGAACTTTACCGCAAACTTAAGGGAAGTTTCTACTCACGTTATCGCTAAAAAGCGTTAATCGTGTCTTTCGATTCACCCGAAATTACCTTCCAATTGTATCAAAAAGACGACAAATAATACGCAAAATATGTGAAAGTAAATGTGATGCTTCGATGCACCAAGTTCCACGCAGTAACCATCACATTTCAAGCACACTTTGCTAGTATTTGTTGTACGTAGTTATCTCGAGGGACAAATATGTATTTGTCTACAGTTTCATTTAAACATGTTACTATAGTCGTATCAGATTTTAGCCTAATTTGTTTCTGAAACTGAGGACTATCATAAATAACCAGAAATCGATTGCAGAATATACAAAAATAGGCGATACTGTGAACATAAATTTGTTTCCATCATTAAAATTTCAAATCTTAGGCGTAAATCAACACCGTGTCAGCAACCACAAATGTGCAAAAATCAAAAATTAGTGGCAGCAGACAAACCTAAGCTGCAATATTACAATCTCCGTGTGGTGGCCATTTTTAAGTGAACAGGGCATAACTACATAGCACTGTAATTGGCTTTCACTTTTGTTTAACTAACACCTTTGTCAATAAACCGTGTCACGTTCACAAGTCGTTTTGAATATTAACCTTACAAAGTCGCCACGAAAAGTCAAGTTCTAAACGATAGTGAAGATGATCATACAAACCTACTTCCTAAACACAACATCATTATTTTATTTTACGTGACACACGAATTCCCTTGGATATTCTAACTAAAATAGAAACATGTGCCTTAACTTCAACCAAATCAAACATTACTGCACCTTAACTTGCCTATCTTCCCTTGGCTGTGTTTTAAGTATTAACCGGTTCATTGGATAGTACACCATAAAACGCTTCTCTCTCTTCCCTCTGTCTGTCTAGTCAAGTTCACGTCTGGCCGCCGCGGCCTCTTGAGTCAACAGTACTCCTGAGCAAACATCGTGTGCGCCACGACTTAAGATCTTTTGCGACCTCGTGCGTCTAGTGCTTTTTGATAAATAAGTCGCAAAGTGTTGATCAGTGTTTTTTAATAAAGTTAAAGCAAAACATCAAGCATTGAAAACCGGCATTAAAAGTACAATTTGTTTTCCTCAGCAAATTGCTGAAGGGTTGTTTAAAAGGCAATAATTTTGTTGTTGTTTTGTGGTGGCAGGCCTGATTAGGCAAATATATTGTTCTTGGTGTTGCATAAAAACGAAGGGGACAAGCGTAGAGGGCAACTTACACAGCATCCCTTATTTTTTTGGAATTGTCCACTGGGCATAACAAAATACCAACAATTCTTAGGTTCGGGTTGATTAATTATTTCAAATGTAGGACCCATTGCACACAATAAGACAAAAAATTAAGTAAACTTTATTGAACCTAAAACAGAGACAGGAGAAGTAGCCTAAGCAGAATATCTTCCCAGACAACGGAAGTAAGTGAGCAAACCAATGTCAAAATAGCCTGTGACTATTATTCTCATTTGCAACTAAATAAAAAACACCCATACTTATGTACACTTTGGGTAAAAAGTGCTATTTGGGAATACTGTTTTCAAAAAACGGTTTCAAAATGACTTTTTTTCTTGATAGTGAGTTCTCATATCGTGATTTAGAATATTTCCGAAAGTGGGAACAATGTCTTTAAGAATCTTTTTTGTTACTGACAATGAATATCAAAAGTGTTTTTATTTCACTCTGACATAATCATGAAATCCCTCCTAAATCCCTCTCTCCTAAATACCGTGATTCCCAACCTTTTTGTGGTTGCATACCACTGTGAGGTAAAACAGTTTCGACGTGTACCATGTAGTTGAGTGTTACAAACAAACCTAGGGGATGAAGTAACAAACATTTTGAGATCACTTACGATTTCTAAATTTGCAAATTACGAAAAGGTGCTCGCGTACCACCTAGATTGCCGTTGCGTACCAGCGGTTGGGAAACAATGGACTAAGTACTAAACTCATTTTTAATACTCATTGTTGCATCAATTTTGGTTTAATGTTTGTAGAGCTATTTGTAGGCTCACACCTATTAAGTCAGCTTTAATGTACGATACACTGTCATTATACTAAAACTTTATGACTTTAGGTTTAATATTTATAAATTGTTGAGTTAAAGAAAGTTCGCAGCAGGAACATCGAATAACACTTATCGGCGCTGCGGGGATTTGGAGCGTATCGTTGGGCAATAGCGCGCGAATTGTTGGGCCTCAGATTGGGAATTTCCCGAACCGCGTGTTTTCTTCGGCTTATACACTCCAATGTTATCTTGAATTGGACAAGCCAGTATAAAGTGGGAAACTCGTTGTCTTCGGCGCAGTTAAGATTTGCAAACATAGTTGGCTAAAGTTCGTTTTCTAATTTCACAACGTTATTTTGTTATTGTCACTTATTCTTGTTATTTCAGTATCAGGCAAGCAGTAAGAAATGCAATGAGAAATGTTTTGAAAAATAGGTTACAAGATGGCGGAAACAATATACACATCTGAGATTGAAGCTATGTTGTAAGTGTGCTTAAATAAATCCTATTTAAACTATGTTGATTTGGTTTTCGTATAGTAATCATAGCTGTCATAGTTGTTTCTTGGACTTAACTTATTTCAATAATTTTTAGTCAGTTATCCTAAATAGTATATCATCATAGATTATGAGTTCTTTAATTCCATTAGTTTTTTTTTCACATTTGGGCAAAGCAATTGTAAGTGTTTTTCAAGGATGGTACAAAACCCACTCAGTTATTTTTTAAACATTCTTTTGCATCTAATTTTGAAATTTTTTTTAGATAAATTTCACACACTGGAATTTGTATATGTTAAACTCAATTCAAAAATCTACCATTCACTTTCCAAAATGATTGGCAACAAAAGTCTATTGCCAGATTGTACACAATAAATATCATGTGTTTGGCAGTATTAAGGCATATTTCACTGAGCCTGTAGCAACAGTTATTACTGTAGTAAAGTGCCAACTAACAGTGTTTAGACAATGCATTCTCACAGTACAATATTATGGCAATTTATTTAAAATGCATAGGCACCTTTCTGCTTTGCAACTAACTTAACAACAAATCTTCATTTACAACTTCTGGTTATGTCTTTGAGTTGTTCACCTTTTTTGTTTAAAATTTTCATTTGGGTCTGGTGTTACTGAATCCTATACTTTGCTAAAAAAGGTTTCATAAGGAAATACAATAAACTGATTGACCAATTGGTGGAAGATTATGGCATGAAAAATACCATAAAAATACCGTATTAATAAATAAACAGAATGCTAGTTTAAAATGTCTGACACAGATTCTGTTTTGTGTACAAAACAAGTGGGCTAAATGTGAAACAAACTGGAAACTTTTTGTCATAATTTCAGTCATTCTGGTACCAAGAATAGTTCGACAAAACAAAAATTTATGTTTTCCATGTGACATGTTAGTGTTTTACATATACCTCGTAACTGTTGTTTATAATTCTGGCTTTAAAAACATGTCATACCTTCATATTTTTTATGATTGTGCAAACTTTTAGATTGTTTCGATGTGTGGCTTTCACTCCAATTGTAAAACATTTACATGTCACAAAAAGATATTACTTTTTCCTCATTATTCTCTATTTTGCAAAACTGGTTTACTTGTTAAATTAATAGAATAAATTGAGCTCTAATTATATTTAGTTTGATTTTTGAAACATATAGTTTTGATATGATATATACCAAAAATTTATTTTGGGTTTACAGCGTTAAAAAAAAATTGTACAGGAAAGCACAGGCTTGTACAGTGGAGTCGTTTTGTGAGGTTGTCAAACGCATGGGTGCGACTGTTTTATCAAAATGTCACTGTTGTTTTATTCATACTGTGACTCTTAGCCACTTTTGCAGCAAGTTAATACCTTTTATTGCGTCCATGGAATTTCCTTGTCTGATTATCATCTTATCTTTGCCGAATAACTGTTTGTTTGTTATTTTCAGGCGATGCCATGTATGTGTGAGGTTAAGAAATTTAGCACCATAGTGAGATATTAATAATGAACGAAATATATCCGCAGCGATTTATAAACGGAATTTTTGTCCTCCGGTGCTACGGACATATTCAATTTGCAAAAACACGAATAAGCAAAGTTTAAGGAAACATTTCGGAGAATCATTGTTTTGATTCAAAAATCCTGCAAACGCAGCGAAAATACTTCGGGTGTATTACGCAACTGAAGTCGTCACCAAAACGATTCATATTTCAACTGTTATATAAAATAAATATTGATTGTTATTCGTTTTTCTGTCGTATTCACTATGCGGTAAGCACAGTTAGTTATTTTATGTAACTACTTTTCTATAGAGTTAAAATATCAATACCTGCTATATGGGCATGAACTTCACGAAATCCAAGGTGTCGATGGGATTGTCCGTTAGCACAGTTTGGTGCCTGTGTGTGCATGTTCATCATCATTTTAATATCAGCCCAATTGATTCTCGAAGTATCTCATTCACCGTGTTTCATGTGGTGAAGTTTCGGCGATCACGCTGGATTTGTACCACTTGTCAACGTTGTGGGTGGCCAGTTTGCAACTTGTGTCATTAGCGGCCAAATTATCGCCAGTTTATGCAACTACACCAGTCTGTTTCCTTAAAAATAGACAAGAAAATTTGATTTTCAAAAAATGTGGAATGCTACCTATTAAGAAATTTAACCAATAAAATTGAACGTTACGTGAGAAGCAACACTTTTTAGGTTTGTTAAATTTTAGCCGTTGGATTTGCTAAACACTATTCGATCACCCCACTTAATAGTATTCAGTCCATTGACAGGACTAATTTCCTCCACTGACATCCCGTTTTTTGTCTCATTAATAAGTTAACTGGAGTCCATCGTCCTAGCAGACAATTGAACAATTTCGGTGCGATCTAAATCAAAGCGTTTAACTTGAAGAAAGGTTGTTGGCACGTGCGAGGTCGTATCGTGTTACTGACCCCTTGTATGGCACGATTTTGTCGATAAACTGGTCGCAAATTACCTGAGCTCCTAACTTCGTTTAACTATATCGTAGTTTTGAATGTGTTTAAATAATCTCTCCAAACATCCCTAACTATTTTTTTACGTTGCAACATTACAAATAACACCAAAAACCTGAGATAATTTCGCATGTATGTGACTTACGTAGTTTAAACTCACGAATCCTGCTTGTGGTTTGTTGATGAGAGTTACCGCAAGCAGAAAACTCTCTTGTGGCGACCCAAGTGGTCACACCGAGAGCCTTACCTCAAATACGGCTGCGGTTATCTCAAGTTCCACCAAACTATTTACGATTCACCATAAGCGGGTCCTCACTTTCTCAACAATTTACTCTCCTCAGCATCCAACAAACGTTTTGCGTTTTATTATTTTGCTATTCGGAAATCATGTAAAAAAGTAGTTCGGGGTTTTCGTTTCTGCACAAACTCGTACCAAAAAGTGTTTTCAAACATTCCTTTTTATCGCGACACCAACATGATGACGAAGACGGCTGAAGTTACTGTTACGGGTGAAAGTAAAGGTTTCCGTGTTTCGCATACCGTTTCGTCTGGATCGTAAGAGTTTGTCACTATTTTTCGCACAATTATTTTGTAGCCGAAGTTCTTAAACAGAGTATTACTCTCTCGAATGTTATCTACGTCTTTGCATTCTGCGACTAATTTTTACATTTAAATATTGACCTGATATTTTGCATCCTAAGCTGTTTGTTTAGAACTCGTTGATGCAATTGTGAATACCTATACTAACGCCAAACTCGAAGCTATCCGCTCATTAAACGGCCTTCTTTTCAACTGAATAATAAAGCCTCTGGCAATCTATGCCTGCCTGGCCTGAAACGTTTCACGCCGGCGGTTTACTCTACTCCTGTGTGCCACGGAATGGAATAGGAATAATATGGCGGAAACTCGAATCGCAACACAAGACTTCTTTCCCACACAGGCGTCACACACTTAGCTCGTTGCTTAATTTACACTTGCTGGCATTGTGAGTTCGCTTAGAGACTGTTGGAGTCTACCGGAAAAAAACGTGGACAAGCTTAATTTCAATTGGAAAACTTTCATCAGGGCGTGAAACGAACAATTAGGAATTACTTCGCTCACGGTATTTGGTCAAAGAAAGCTAACTGCTTGATTTTGCATCCAGCGCAAACGGTTGGCATGGTAATCAGTTTAGTTTGTGATATCCGATTGCAAAAATATTGTTTAATAGTTGAATTAATATTATCCTAAACTTCAAAGAAAATCACATATATCAGTTAATCGCTCGCTCATCTCTTGTATTGATGACTTGCTCCGAATTATGAAAAACAACAGACGCGAAAGTTTCATCCGTTATTTACGCGAAAGTTTCATCCGTTATTTACGCGAAAGTTTCATCCGTTATTTACGCGAAAATTATATTTCTGCTGAACGCAAAGATATAACCCAAAGACGGTCGAATGTAGCAAGGTATATATCGCAAAACTCGGAATTTTTGCGTGAATAATATTCAGAAAATAGAAGATTCTTTGGGTTGTTGTTGTTTACATTTGCAAACGGGCTAATTGAGTTTGGTCCTTGGGAGAAACGAGATGCGCTTCACTGCAGGGCATATTGATCCCCAGTATTTTCGAATAATACTTTTCTTAATCTACCTCCTTTCCCTACACCCTAATACATTAAAAGCGAAACTTTTTGCAAGGAAATACAACAACCATGTAATGTTACGTAATAATTGCCCAGCATATGTATCAAGTTCTTTGCCTGTTATAGAGATGTTTGAAAGCGATTGCTTCGGTCAATTGTTACTTTTCCAAGTAACGAAATAGTCTGCCAGCAATATAAACACGCTTTTATGTGTAATTGCAAGCAATGTAATATGCTTTGTTTGATTTCCTGCTGACGAATTTCGCGCGATTAATTGAGGCCGACGTTGCTGACTTAGCTACAAGAACGAATTTCCTTTTTAGTTGTACCGCAATGTAGAACACGTCACAAATTTATGTTCGTTTCCTGAAAAGTTTCAACCCGTCCCCTTTGCCTGCTACCCCTCCTTCGTTCTACATCGACTCGGTCGCTTGTTTTTAGTGGAAGGCTGTTATTTTCAAATTAATGCTCACTTCAAACCTGTATGATTCATTGCAAAATGGTGGCTTTACCAGCGGCGACATTCTTATTCTGACGTGCAACGAATATCGATTAATGTTGCGGTTGGGCATGGGTCGGGTATGGGTAATGTGATTCCTACCAACTTGATTGTACGTTCAGAGCCGCTCATGGTGCGAAGAAAAGGCCGAATTGTTGTGAAATCGAAAATAGACAGATCAGTGGAAAAGTGGTGCGGTTTGCGGTTGTAATATTGTACGATTTGTCTGCTTGAATGATTGGTTCTCCATTTCCCGCGTGTGGTTTTTTCGTGGCAGGATCCTAATTGCGGCCGAGCTGGGGTCGCTGCTAATCGATGAACATCTAATGCAGCAATATAGAGTGTCTATCACCTTCACGGAATGCTGAAATCTTATCTGGGCTTTTACACAAACGCCTTCGTCACCATGACAACGGGCCACCGCAATTTCCTTTGCATTCTACCATCCACCATGGCTTGGTGCTCACACAATGCTGAACGTCTTTGAACACAGAGTCTCTCATTGCTTTGTCGCAAAAAATCAGCTTCCTGACGCCTCGATGAACAACCGCAGTGCGTTTGTGCTTTCCTGCGGTTCCTTTCACTGGCGAGATGCGATTCTGTATTTGTTACACGGGGTTGCGTGCTAAATGTGCTGCTGTGATCCCGATATGAAGCTGGCTACACTTTCATTTGACCGCAGTCGAATGTTTTGACGAAAATATAGAAAACATGGGACACACTTCCCAATTGACAATTGGTTTGTAGCGGGCTGAGCAATCCAAACGCCAATCGACGTTTGGATACATTCAAAGCTGTCCCCGCGCCGACCCCCCGCCGACGCACTTGTTCGTTTGTGACGTCACAAATACAGGTGTTCAAGGGGGCGCGACCCCTGACGATCGTACTCTGCGCATTCTCCTTTTTTTTGTCGAAGTGCAAATGACCTCCATGTAAGTTGGTCGGAAGGTTCAGATCTTGTGTCGTGCGTGATGGTTCCTCCACTTGTAGCGTTGTCGTTTTTTGGAAATTTTGATCAGTTCCTGGATTTCATTGGGGTTGCGAAACACAACGTTGTTGACCTTTGCAGATTCACTACATATGGTTTTATTGCAATAACCTCGCACTTCACTTTATATGCAACTTATAGTGGGTCAGGACCTTCGTTGTCAACATCCTTGTTGCCTTGTGAGATGCATTCTAGGTAAAGCATATCAAGAAATTAGCTCCAAACTGCCAATTACTCTTAAAGCTTGGCGCTATAACATGATTGTTAGCGCAGTCAACGCATGTAGCTTGGAGGTGACATGAGCTTAAATCCCGCAACACTGTCATTAAGAATAAATCTTTTTAGGCTGGATGATTCTATTTACAGCTACTAAGCATTTTAAATCAAATATTCACAGCACAAGCTTGCGAAATGAATTACGTTTGTTAAAACTTATTTTAGGATTTGGAATAGAATTAAGGAGAAGTCATTACACTATATAGGGATGAAGTCATATGCTTTTTGGTTTAGTTTTAGTAAATCAATTTGGGCCTAGGTCAAAGTTCAAGGTTTGTTTGATTATTACATGGTTGTGTTATTCCTGGTATGTAAAGTAACTTGTTGCAATTGTTTGATTAATTTGGCAAGATACAAAACGGATAAACCTAAATGTTTATTTTTGGAAAGAAAGTCTTTTTCTTTATTATCAATTCAAAAACTTTCAGACATACCGCACGAACAAATCTCAACATCAGTTGTAAGCAAGTAAAGTTTATTCGGGGATTATCCCTTCCTTGCAACCGCGGCAATATTAATATATCGGGATATACTAATCCCCGACCAACATCAAAATCACCTAATCGTACTTTTTATAGTGATGTGGAAGCAGCATTGAAAGTTGTTGTATTACACATAGAACATGCGAACGATACTTCCATCTTACACCTTTGCATTGTTATTTTCGCAGACACGCATTCGGTGATGTCTGGAAGCCGTTGCCACAAACAGTATCGCTCGTTGAATCAATTCTTCGGTCAGAATTGTGCAAGCTCGTAAGTAAAATATTAAGAATTTGCTTAATCGAATAAATAGAAACTAACATTCCTAATTTTATGAGAACGTCATCGTTTGCGAATACATTCGTCAAAAACAAAAACCGCATACGATAAGTTCTGCATTTAGTGTCAAAATAAGTGAAAGTAAAATTAGCTTTATTTTGTTATTATCTCCCAAACTTTTTTTGGAACATCATCGCAATATTTTTTTACCCGCTTTGCAATAAAAAAATCTTTTGCCCTAAGGTACAACGAGCCTCAGAGATTGCCGAAATGAGAGGATCAACAGCTGTTGGAATGGAAGAATTCGTTTTTCTTTTGCGTAACAACAAACGCAAGTTAATCCACTTCGTGCAACATGTTAAATTCAAAGACTTGAAAACAAGCTTGTCGCGGAATTTAGATTCGGAGGAGGTGGAAAGTGCGGCTTCCAGTGTGCAAGATGATGGACGTAAGATTACACTGTTACAACTACTTTGGCTACACCGGTTCACCTCCGGTTACGTAACAAGTAGACAAAAGCTACGTATTAGAAGGAAAGCATAGATAGATGATATTTGAGTAAATTGGAACCTGGTTTCAAATGCGATTTACTAAAATAATTGTTAAAATATAGCTGATGCAAAACAGCATTAAGGTATTCCGTCCGTTGCAGTAGCGTTGTTATTATTTCAAGATTTGTTGTTGGTTTTAGCACACATTTTTGAACAATCTTTTTTTATGAAGAAACAAAGCCAAGCAGACGTTACAAAGTTTGTTGGGAATTTTTGCAATCCATTGACAACAAGGGTGGTTATATTGCAAGCTCTTTGACTGATATCGACGTTATTAAACTAGCCAGACAGGAGGTAACGTTTTACTTGAAGCAGTGTAACGTAGTTTAATGGTGTAATTGGCATTATAAAGTTCTCAAACATTTTTTGTCTTGGCGATCACAACTTTCGTATCGGGGAAAAGTGGTTGATACAGCTAGACTGCAATGTCTACTAACCTAACGAACATATTTGTTGGATTAATTATAATTTGCAGAGAGCTGATAAGCAAACACGACACATGTCATCGGAAGAATATGTGAGGTTCGCGCAGTGCCGTCAAGTTACTTTCTGTAAGTATTTCGGTTTATGTTAATTCGTGCAAACAAGTCATACCCGGGAAATGTTTTGTCAATTCATTATTAATTTGCAGTAAACCGAATGAACAAATTTTGCGAATGGTTTGATCATCTTCTACCTCTTCTCTCTCGACAACCAAATACATCAGGATGGGAAGCACTTTGTTTTCTCGCCCGCGAAACAGTAAGATTTCATGTGATTGCTGAACAGATTGTAAACAGATATTGAAAACAAAACTTGACAACAAACTGATTTTAGAGGCCGTGAGTTTTTTTTTTCTTTTATAATCATGAAGCATAAAAATGTTCGCGTTGATTTTACTTTTAAATCAATTTTTTATGCTTATTCATAAATTTGCCACTGACATCTTACTTTCTTGATTTCAAAAGGTTGGTGAGATAGTCGATTTGTGTCTTGTGATCCAACGAGAGCAAGAAAACAACCAATATATATCAGGTCATATGAACGCTGTCGTCACCGCAGAGTCATGCACTACAGGTACATGTGTTGCTTGAACGAGAGTAATTTCTATGTTGCTTTTCCGCAGAACTTCGTTCCCCGCCATTAAAGTGTCGAAATTAAGTTGCGACAGGTTGATTACACACCTTAAACTTTAACCTGACAATTTGGCTCTTTGCATGCGGCTGTGGGCGTGACGTAATTACGGCACCACCCAGTGGTAATGACATCGTGTCGACGAAACAGATTTATTTATTCGCGCCCACATCAATATCCTATTTTAGCGGTTGTTGAAACGGCGAATGGCAAAGAGCAAACTGTTTACTGACAAACGAAACCACAAAACTCTACGCAATCATAATTAAACCCAGTTAAACTGTAGTGTAACAGTTGCTATCTATGGCACAGTATGTGCGGAAAGGCTGTTACGAAACAGGTAATGACACTATAATTAAAATCAAAGGTCGTTCACCGACTTGTCTTCCAATTTGTGCCCTTGTTTCGCCTTTACAAATTAAACCGTGGTTCTTTTTCTGTGTGGTGATCAGATATTCGCGGAAGTGCTGATGTGGTGACGGAACGTGGAAAGTTTCGAGAAGAACTTGCGATTAAACCTTCTCTTGTAAGGGAAGCTTTAAGAAGGAACTCTTGTTTTTTTAAATAATTAAAAAATATAACCTTGTTTTTTTGTATGTGTGTCGTAAATAAAATGCCACCGGACGCAGAAAAGGCACTTGCCAGCAACCAATTTTGCCCATATTGTGTAGATGAGGATTGGATCTTTTATAACGTCACAAATCTCTGGGCCCTTAAAACTATTCATTTTTTTCTGCAAATACAACCTGAAGTTTCAGCTTTTATTATTCAATTTTTGTCAATACGTTTCACCAAGTAATTAATTTAAAACGCCAAAACCCCACTTAAACTGCCAGAAACACGTTCAAATTCGCCCTATCAACAGCACATGCCTACGTGCTCAGTCAACCATAAAATTGACCCAATTGGCACATCAGTAATTGCTATTCACATTGTGACAGAGGAATACTTACAAGGTGGACATTTCCGCCGGCAAAACTTAATTTAATGAAATAGAAATATACAGCCTAGCAAATGTCAAATGAAAATCAGTCACTTTTTACATCCGTCGTGTTGCAATGATATGCTAGAAATCACTCGGTTACCGTTTGCCTCAAAGCTTCTTCCCAACTTATTTAGTTTAAATTTGTTTCTTTTGTGCATTGATTTGAGTCTTGGACATAACGACAATAAATGTTTTTCACAGCAAATATTTACACGCTTTACTGAACGAAAGCATCAACAAATAACAAACAGAAATTTAAATTTTCCGGTGGAATTCTGCATAATGTAAACTGTTTTTAGGAAGCGAACAAAAGTGGATGTTGCTATTTACTTTCAGAAATAAGATATACGCAGTTGGTAAAATCAAATTAAACAATAATGCTGAATAACATTCAAAACACATTTTTTTTATCTATTTTAAACACATTTATTAAAATTGAGATATGTTTGCATGCTGATTTATGTACATTACTGACGACGACAGGAAGAAAAAAGTACAAGCATAACTTGTTTTGTGTATACTAGTGTGAAGCAATTATGGGCATGTATCGTGAAAACTCCCTCTATTTATCCTAAACTTCGTCATACGAATTGAGTCGTCAATTCCAATCACCGAATCATTTTTTAATGTTATTTCCGAACCTCCATCCTCAGCATTCTCCTCACCACTGATATTGTCTCTGTGGTGAAGTTGCAAGACAGTTAATTTTTCTTCGGCCATTTTTCTTCCAAGTACGGGCTGTGACTTTGTTCGAATACTGAGAAATTTTTTCGTGTGGTTGTGAGTTGCGTTGTCCGCTCTCTTTATCACAAGAGGGGGAATCCAGGAGCTCGGGGATTTTGTCTCAGTTGTTTGGTTTCTGCGAACAAGTATACGTTCAAGATTTTTGACAAAAAACATATTTTCTGCAGTAAGCTCAAATATTAGACAAATTGGACAAAACGACAAAAATACTGCACATATAGAATACGGAAGGCTGGCATTTAATGTTTCAATATAACTAAACAGTTTTAATAGTAATAAGGAGTATAATACTAACAGTGAAATGTTTACCGTTGATTTTCTAAAGAGTCCAATTTCATGTTTGGAGAATCTTCAGAGGTTGAAGAAGCGTAACTTGGTGTGTTCGAAAATCTGAACCCGTCGGCGTCAGTTTCGGTCGGCGAAACATCAATATTGCCTTCAAACGCCCTGTCGTCATATATGTTGCCGATAGACTTGCCGCTTATATTATCCGAATAAATTCCGCTTTCACTTGATGAAGAAGTTGAGTTTCGTGCACATTTCTCCTCTTCGTTGAAACTACTCTGTTTCTGGCAAACAACTTTTTCATTTCTTTTTCTCAACTCAACACCGGCTTCGTAAGCGGAAATAATCCTGTATTTTTCGCCAATATTCGTTCCAGTGGAGAGGGATTTTTGAATTTTCTTTTTTTGCGGTGGCGCAGGATCTGTTTGTACCGCCACTGATACGGAAGGAGGGGAAATAACCGGACGAGGTATTCTTCGGACAAGTCTTTTCACGGCCACTTCCCCAGTTGAAGATGCTGCCAGCGATTGAAGAGGAATTTCTTTTTTCCAAGTGGAAGAAGCAACAACCTCTGTAAGTCATATGTACCATTAAAAAATCTAGCAGAGAAAAATATGTGCAAGGTTACGTTTGATTTCGGATTTCTTCTTGTCATCTTTTTGATCCAACGTAAGAGAGGATTTTGTCAATTGGGAGTCTCCGGAATCTGTATACAAACGCACAATATGCGTATTTAAAGCTTGCATATATATGTCCAAAGTAAATTTAAGTGAATAAAAATGGATTTACAATTTCGAATGGTGATTTAAGTTACTTTTAGGTTTGTGCGCAATATAATCCCACTTTTGTCGCGATATCGAGGAGTTCACTATTTCTTGTAAATGTTTACAAACTTCATTGCATGTATATATGTTCGAGCAGTGCCTTAAAAGACAATTCCATGCGTGTTTAGGTTTTCGCTTTGGAAAATATTTGACAATAATTAATTGAATCAAGATTTGTTATTAACCATATTCTGCTTTTATTGAAGCAGTTGACGTGGTTCTCGACGCCACCGGTGTTGATCGACTGCCACGTGTCGATGCACTAGAGTTGTCACTGTTCCGCCTGAAAAAACACGCGATAAACCGAGACGGAAGAATGTTCGGTGAAACTGCAGTTGATTTATAACAAACTTTTACCATTGAGTAATGTCTTACTTTAGGGCTACCTAATTTGATTAGACAGTTACTGCGAACATCCAATATTTAAATGTCTGAAATAACTGTATTATCTTCCAATGTGATTCACACATTTGTGGTACCTCTTATATCGCACTTACAAACTGATGAAATTCAGAGAATTAAGTTCCAAGCTAAGTTCATCGCTTACCTGGTCCATTGTTTTGAACTCGATCTCAAATCCCGCAACTTTTTACCCTGTAGAAGATGTTGCCAACCTCGGCTGATTTCCTTCTTCAGTAAACAGTGAAAAACAAACACCCAAAAACCTGCGAAAATCAAAAACTTAAATCTGACGCATATTTAATTTGACATAAAGACTAAATACATCTCGTCTAAAATAAAGATAAATAAAACAGCAGAGAAATGTATTTGTTGATATTAGACACACCTTGCGTAGAATTTAGCACAACAAAGGCATAGGAGAAAAACAGGTGAGCCTCTCCAAAGGAAACAAAAGCCAAACCCCATGTAATTCCCAGTAAAGCCAGTAGACCTGAATATGAATGCTTACACGTCAAAACCAAACAAACCAAATGATTAATAACTTTTTTTGCGCACCCACTGCTCCTCTGAACTTGCGAGCATTTTCTCCTTTTGTTGCCTTTTTACTTCGGCGTGATTCACGCTTGGAAAGTTTTCTGTGTGAGCTGATGCCCAAAAGCTGCCCAAGAACGAGACAGAATATAATGCAGTTAAATATGAAGATGAGGCCGAATGGAGCAATGAGCGTTCCATACAAAACTTTAGGTCGGAGCCAACATCTGAAACATACACATACTTCGGTTTGAAGTTTCCGAAATAAAATATTGTTATGAATAAACAGCTTACATTTTTTGATTTTCAAGTAGAATGTAACTGGGTTCCACGGCAAAATGCAATCCGAGAGCCACTGCCACAAAAATAAAAGGAATTCCTGCGAACAAAAACTGTTTATAAAACCGACATGGTGGAATATGTATGCGAAAGACAGATCGACTTACCCCAGCCAGCCAAGGAAAGTTTGATCAAATATTTTCGGTAATATGCATTGAAGACACGAATTAAAGCGATATACATATTAAGGGCTTCCAAACCCATCCACATCATTGAACAAAGGAGAAAATAATGTAATAAAGC
Organism: Ascidia mentula; assembly: GCF_947561715.1. Lineage (NCBI taxonomy): Eukaryota > Metazoa > Chordata > Ascidiacea > Phlebobranchia > Ascidiidae > Ascidia > Ascidia mentula. The sequence goes on along the minus strand of NC_138568.1, from coordinate 13,186,734 downwards.
AGCAACAGCGACACAAGATCTTGAGCTTATAAAAACATAAATGTTTACAAGAGTTACAACACACCGTCATAATATCATCAACAAGTTAAGTGAAAAAGTACCATACTACTGCTTTCAAGTGGTCTCCGAAATTTATGTAATACTTACTTAAAATAGGATGGCTGCAGTACAAGAAAAAATAAATTGACACAAATCAATGCCACGCAAAGGCTTGCCAGAATTTTCGACGGAATATCCTTTTTTAGTTTGCTGAAAAACAAATCGTTAGGTGAACTGAGCAACATTTTTAGGTATTCCAATCTCTTACCCAAACAATACGTAGGATAAAAGAGTGGCCGTTAGGCCAAAAATAGACAGTCCGCATCCAACAAACGTTAGAATCCTTAAAATAGCCACGTGTGTTTCTCCAATCATGCCTTGTGTGTTGTAAATATCCTGCAAACAGTATATATTACACTTTCATATTAAATTTGTGTTTCCAAACTGCTTGCAAATAAACTTACGAGGAGCACGGCGAAGTTTGTCAGGTGATCACATTCACATGTGGTTGTTGTCGCGGATGTTTTCTTCACGTGACATCCTTCAGTAGACCACGAACCTTCAGCTGCATCCGGACCCTAAAAACAAATCATTTTGTTTAAAATGTTATACGAGGTAAACAGCAAAACAACGCTTTTAAACATTACGCCAACTTGCAAGTCATTTATACTTGCAAACAATTGCTTCTACAATAGTTTTGCCGAAAAAACAATGATGCGTTAGTTCTGTTTGTAAGAATTAATTCATTTGGGAAATGCTGCACATCGTTTTCGGCAATGACTTTAGTAGAGTGTTTATCTAGATGATTTGGCAAGATACAAAACATACTGGTGGTTGCCAGAATACACAATGGATATTGGATGCTTCCTCGTGCGTGAAAGAAACAACAACAGGATTGCTCAAGTTCCTGACGGAAGTTTGGCCTGTCAACGAAAACAAGTCATCAAAAATTAACGTAGCCCAAACGTGTCAATGCGCGATTTGTTCGAATGCGATCTTACCGACTGCAGCACTGAGAACCAAATCACTGACAACCAGTTGTGATAGAGCATTTGAGGATTCAATTGAAGATTTGTTTGTAAACTGGAGAAAATATCAAAGCGGGCGACGGGTTAATTTAAACGACCCGGAAAATCAACAAAAACTCACCTCGAAAAGTTCCGACATTTTGAAAGTAACAAACAGTAATCTGTTGCTTGATGACGTGTTTTGTATTATTTCAGATGGTAAAGTTATTGATGCTTTCACAGATTGGTCGGTATTCGTATTAAAGCTAAGCTCGGACTGCAAAATATAACAAATATTACAAACATCGCAGAAATGTTGATGTGCATCCTACTGTCAGATCATCGGACAACACGAATGAAACGTCACTTTCGATGGCTGGAGATACTTTGGTCACTCCGACATCTATAGACGACGATGTGACGTGAGATGATGTGGTGTCGGTTAAATTTAACTTTTCAGTTGTTGCTTCAACGTTTCGAATAAACCTGCAAATTTACAAATTATTGAATTCAAATATTTTTATTCCAAACGTTTCGGTGCTCTATTGACTGCAACATAAATACGTAATTCGCCAGTTACAGATGCCTCCGTAACTAGACAGACCAGAAGACAGACATAAATACTTTACTGTCTCTCTGAATTGGTGCGAACTCATACCGAGCATTGGACGATGAAACTTGTCCAGCAATTCGTCGTTCGTGTTTTGGTGACAAGAAGATATTGCTTGTGGCTGAAAGTACGTCTGTCACTGTCGTTTCATCCATAACCTCAATTACTTCAATTCCGCGTTCAAGTATCACAGCCACATTTCCCAAGTCATATGCATTTAGAACTGTTGGATCGAGCGCTGTTAACTGGGCGACCTGGTTCAGTATTGCCGGTGCATTTTCTGTAAGTAGTAAAAAATGAGGTTAGGTGTATAGAAAAGTGCCAGGCAAAGGTGCATATTTTAGGTAAGGATGCAAAAATGTTTTGCGATCGTGTCACATAATGAACCACAATGAAGAAAAATCCATCTCCATGCTACCTCACGTCCAATAATATTTTAAACTCTTTTTACGGATTGTTCTTAAGTAATTGTGTTTAACACAGGAGCACGTAACTTCATTATTTATAGCCATTCTCAATAATTTAAATAAAAACAATCGCTTAGTCACATCTCATGTTTGGCGAAAGCCACACATGTTTTTACCTGATGTTATTGATCCAAGAAATAGTTGCTGAAGAAACAAGCTTGTTTCTGAGAGTGGCTGACAGTTGGTAATATCAGGTGCCAACCATCCTGAAGCGTCACTGAATGTGACGAAACAAGAAGATTTATAATACCGCGTTACATTATATACTGATACATCGAGCCAAGTCATTCTAAAAGTCGGATTATTTTTGTCGAATTATCGGTTTCGGTCGGTTTCAGTTTATGTTCACTGTAAACATGAATTCACTTTTAAGGAATAATTTATCGAAGCATGTTGTTGCATTGGTATCAGTAATTGTGCATTGATTCTGACTTAAATTTTACAAACTGTATAAAATAGATTATTTTTTATTCTAGCTAGAATAGAGCATTTACTTTACCCATAATTCATATGCGCTGCATAAATGTTTTTAAATGACAGCAACTAATGCTAACAGTGATCAATGCATAAAAAGGTTTTTTAATTATTTGATAGAGACCGAATAATTAAACTCGGCAAGGTTTTAGTGTATCTGTACTTTATACACAATAATTTACCATCTTCTGGTGACATTTCTGTCACTCGGAACTGGACAAGGAACAGAAGCAACTGAACCATTTTCTGTTTTTTTCCAGGTAATGTAACCATGCGATGAGTTTCCCGATCGTTGCATTGGACATTTACGTGCTGCAGTCAAAAAAATGTTGTTATACTTTGAACAGAATTCGCACATAAACATTTTCATTAAAAAACGATACTCATTGGAATAGCCATTTGCTAAAAGATCATAACTGTTTCAGCGCGCACTAACACTTATATTAAAATAGCTTCAAACATCTCCAGGTTAAAACTATTAAAGTGTGGTAGTATTAATCAAAATAAAACACAAAAAAGTTGTGTCTGATGTTCATAAAATCAAGTTCTTTATAATAGCAACCAATCAAGTAAAATAACCCCAACAGTGCCCCAGAGTTTGTACAACTATTAAATCACTAAACGGATTAATTAGTTTAAAACCAGGGTTTAGCTGAGGAAGGATAAACATATTGTCTTATTCCTGTGATCAAACTCGTTTTGTTTTGACATTCCAAGTCGCCCATGACGTCATTTGTGCTTTCTACAGATTGTTGGGTTAGTGGGAATTGAAGCGTTAAAAAGATGTCGTACACTATCATCCTGGATTTCAAGTGAATTGTCAGTTACCACGCACGTTTGGGTCATTGTGTTGTAACATGTTTCGTTTTTGAAGGTATGTTAAGTTCGAAGATATGAGTAGAACTAATTACAATCAGAAAAGTAAAACTTTATAAACTTACGAGGGATGGTGGACATGTTGACTGACTGCGCCTAAAAGTAAAAAGCGGGAAAAAAATTCATTTCCTTTTTTCACTGGATGCCAGAATACTTACGACGCAAAGCTTAGAATTCGTTGCGCAAGTGCAATTTGTTGTCATAGTTACAAGGTAGAGACATGGCGTTGGAGATAAACAATGTCCATCAAAACAATAACCAACATCGCAAGTTTTCCCTTCATAACCATCAGCACATATACATGAGGTTCCACCCGGTTCACTTATACATTCACCTGCATGCAGCGAACATTGTTAACCAAATTTAATCATGTCATACAGCCGACATCTTTTTCTCGATCAACCTTAAATTTCGTCCCAACAAAACTCAAAACAAAAGTTTCAAAACACTGAGAAATTTACCTCCGTTCAGGCAGAAACCATCGGTACAACTTTCCAAGTTTCTTTCGCAATTGTTACCCGTGAAACCATTCGTGCATGAACAACTAAATCAAACTTTTTTGAATTAGTCGCGCAAATTAGAAACAGGAGACGAAATATCTTTTTCAATTATGAGTTACTTTTACCACTTAAATAAATGAGAATAACAGAAAAAGAAAAAGCCAAAATTCTTCAACCTGTAGCTATTGATAAGATCTGTGCAGATGCCTCCATTTTTGCAGGGTTGGCTCAAACATTCGTTGATGTTATTAGAACACGTGCGTCCAGCAAATCCTGGGAGGCAATCGCACACGAATCTGGCACAAATTGCATGTATATTGAAGTTTGGTAAAGCTTTAAGAGGTCTAAATGCCTTAGAAGACCACGAAGTGCCTCAGGCTACAAGGAAGGGCCCGCAGGAAAAGAAACATTTTATCTGATGTGCTTATCAATGTACTTAAATACCACAACCAAACTGCATGGTCGCTTTAGTGCATTCTTAGGTAGATGGAATGACAAACTCGTGTCTACATTGTGATAGCGATCCATATCTTTTAGGACAAAAAACATGTTTATTTTGGTTTAACAAGAGAAGATCTTTTAACTAATGCAGTGTATGTAAAATATAGTTTAGTGTGTTAATACACAATCCTTGAAATAATCTTAAAATTTGACATTTTTTGTGCCCTTTTTTCCCTCCAGTAAGTTGGAAGTTTTTACCTATTTACATTTATTTTTACTCAACAATACTGCAAACGGATCGGTGAATACCAACTTTACGCCAACAAGGAAAACGCAAGTTGACAATACGTTGTTGTATGTATTTTGATGCACTTAGTTGACAAAGGGTCTTCTCACTCACCCCTCTTGGTCAGTCGCACAAGTCCCTCCATTATTACAGGGACTCTCCCTACACGGGTCGGCGACGACTTGTGTCTGAACAATGGCTTCTCTGTCCGATTGTGACCTTTCTCTCTTGGTGGTCGCTGACGGATCGACCAGACGATATTCAGCTCCAAAACTCCTATGGGACGTCAATGAGGAGGCGTTTTTTCCGACGTTCCCAGAGCAGTGGCGCAGTGGTGAAACATCGAGAAGCCAACGGCCCGCAACTCCTACGTTTGACCTTTCGTTGACGTAACGAGACAAGTTGGAAGCAATTTGATATCTTCCGATGTTAATGCTGCCACCATTTCCAAAATCGTAACCAATCTTTAAAAATGTTGAGTCAAACATATTATTAACTTGAAATAGAGAAGGAATATTTTTTACCTGGGCAAGATTTTCATCTGACCATTCCTTGTGGTCGTAGTTTAACACGATGAACGTATATCGCTCATCACCACATAAAACTACTTGAAACGAGTTACCTTTGTTCCGGAAATCGTCTTTCATCAGGTGCCTAAATTATTCCATTTCTTAACCACCTCAACACAGCGTGTTTGTAACAACCATGTAAAACAATTTTGCTGCAGAAGGCTTTAAAACAACTCGCAATTTCACCAAAATTGTCCAAACACCCACCAAGTTGCTACAATCGCAAATTTGGAGTTGAAATCATCGATTGAATAATTTTTGTTTATCGCTTGGGCGGAAAGTGATTTAACATCATTTGTTGTTCGATTCAGCAAACTTGCATCCACACTTTGTCGGTAAAATACCAAGGAAGAATTTGAAGTAAAATTAAAACGAGTTTGGTCAGTCCAAAACCCAGCAATAGCCATGGTGCTTGGCAACAAAGAAGACGCAAACCTGAAAACCAAAAACTGATGTTGAGTTTCCCAAGTGGTCGCCATGTGCACAGAGAAGTGGAATTTTAGTCACACATGAGGAACATTTCTTCTTCCACGATGACAATTATTCACACATCACCGCTTAGATGTGTTTGTTCAGCCGAAGAACAGAAATGTTTTGAGAGAAATGTTATGAAACATATGGGCGAGAGGGGTGGGGCTACTTCAAACAACTTTAAAGATCATCTTGAATAGTTTAACTTCCACTAACTTACGGTGACATTGGAAAATTGTCTGGTGTCAAATTGTTTATCTCACGTTTGTTGTTGAATAAAAGAAGTCCGTTTTCAGATACCTGGAAATAGGTTTACATAAGTGTGAACAACGCAATGTACCAAAGTCAAATTATCTTACTTTAAAAGACGTAAGTTTGGCTGATTTCACACAAAGAGTAACCAACATTTCATTGGTTTCCGTTAGGTTGGTTTTCTTGTCCAGGAAACTGTCCCCCTCACTAAGACCGAAAGGGTAAAAATATCTCGGAAGGTTTTCCACACCTGTGAAATTACCAGAAATCACCATAATCCCACATATCTCGGTGTTGGCGAACATCATAGTTGTGCATATCTCTTGGGTTCTGAGACGGCTCACGATGAGAGTTTATGAATGTTTTGCAAGTCGACCGTATGTTTTATCAAAACGTTGGTTTCTTTTACACTTTTAAGTATACTCACATTGAGGTATAATGCACTTTTCGTATCGTTTCGACGGGTTGGTAGTGTAACACCATGGAGCAGTGTCGTTGTCCAAATTCCGACAAAAATTGCTCGTTAAGTCGTCATTTGGATAATGTTTGGGATTTCTAAAAGAAATGGATTAAAAATGTTGTAGATAGTATTGAGGCAGCATTTACGTGAAATGCTTATGTGGAATGTTTGAATCCCAGCGCTGACATTCAATTCCCGAAGCGGTTGTGTGAACAGTACCTCGATATCCACTGCCGTTTGCAATAACACACTCTGTACACGATATAAAAAATTAGGCTATTTTTTGTGTGTGATGAACAGTTGAAAGTATTTAAAGAAAAAATTTTCAAGCATATTTACCCTTTGCTTTGGGAACTACTTCAAAGGAAAGTAATCCTTTCCATGTTTCGTTCGTTGACAGTTGGACGTTTGCTCGAAACCGGACTGAAATATTTTGTGTCGATGATGGCAACCAATACAGGGTGATCAAATGTCGAGGTCTAAATGTAAATGTAACAAAATCAAAATAAATTTGAGTTTGTTGATGTCTGAAAGGACCGTCCGAAAACTAATCATGCATCAAATATACGAAGCTATAAACATGGTAAAAATTTGTTCTTTAACATTTTTAGTAGAAAAGAAAATGATTACATATCTACAACTATGAAAATCGCAGCGCGTTTTTGTCAGCATAACATCAGTACCTGAAGTGAGAGTGGGTAACTGTACAAGTGTCCATGTTTGTAACATTTCCACAACCTACAACGCTGACCTCACTGTCTGAAATACTGGTTTTGAAATTTCCAGCAATTTCTTTGGTATTAACTTTGTGGGCTTGAATAAAAAACGAGGTAATAAGCGGATTCGTCGAAGTTTCGCTTAATTTTGTTGACAATTCCACTTTAAAAGGTTGACCATTCTCGTAGTATCGTTTTGACAGCAAAAATTGAATTGGCGAAGTCGATGTTTTCGCATCAAACATCACCACATTGGAATTGGTCAATGAAAATGACAAAGTTCCGTTGCAAACATCGCTTGTGTTCAAAGTATTTAAAGAAGTTGAAGAGTTGTGTTGGCTGCTGCCAACAACGACACCAGTCACCAAAATATGAAAAAGGAAGAAGGAAAAGGTACATCCCGACTGTTTGCTAACATGCTTCGAACTTTTTGCAATCACAATCGTTGCATCGAGAAGCGATTCTTTTAATATCTGCATGTTTAATACACTTCCACTTCACGTCAAGCTCCTTCCATTGGATTGGGTTTCAAGAAACCACTTGACTTAACACTAGAAAATATTTCGCAGAATTTCAGTGATAGACGGCACATCATCTGTAACTAGACATTGGTGAGTACGAAACTTTAAATATGAACACCTGCATTGAAGGGCAAGTCTACGCTTACATAGTTATGATCATCCTCTGTAGCGCGAAACGGCGGCACGCAGCATTTATTTACAGCAAACATACGTTTTTTAGTGAAACTTGAGACGCCGCCCCAGTAACTGTGAACTTAATGCCCGTTTCACAAACCAACATAATAAGCGTCGGTTTCCGTTATATAGACATGCGCATTAATATTCTGTGGGGACAACGGATATGTATGCCTAATACCTAATAGGGCAAAATCTTCTAGACTGTCGTGCTAACTGCTAAGTTTCAAAACGGATACATGCCAAGTCTCTCACGAAAAAGGGACGAGCTTTGTCTTACTGACTGATGATAGGCGGCCTTGCTTTTCCAGCCTCCCGCGGACATTTGACCCAGAAACGTCAAGTTACTGCTTTCACCACAACAAGTGCTGTCGATTTTAGGTTGGCTAAAAACGTCCCCAATCGTCTGGTTTAAAAATAATGGCAAAACCACCTAACAACATATAAGCTTTCCCCACAAAAATAGTTCACATACTTTCACTGGCGATCCACTGCCCAAGCACTTTAGCAACGAAATATTACCGTTTTACCGCTGGTCTATACCAGCTTAGCGTTTCTGCGATAAAAATTCACATTTCATTTAACTTCTGATCTTAAATATAAGTTATTCCAAAGTTGAACGCACTTGGCAATACTGATTTACCTCACGTTTGTTAACTATCACATTGTCGCCAACCATGCAGATACTATCAATGCTAATAATGAATTTATACCTTGCCTATGGTTATTTTAAAACAACCACCTGTCACTAAACAGAAATTTAGATTCGAAAATCTTCTACCCTTGATGCATGGCTAAAGCGAAAAAGGTGCTTGACTCGGACGACACGATTCAGTAACTCTACGGTACAAACTAAACCTTCAGTCGTTCCGGCTCAGACAACAACGCTGTCATCGGTTTTACGCGTCTAGACTCCACACAAGGGTTGTCCAACCTGCGGTCCCGGGGCCACATAAAATCTTCTGGCAAGATTATTCAACTTTATGCGTGACCGACTCACTCTAGTTTCATTTCCACCAAACGTGAAACCGCAAAACGTTAGATTACAGTTGATGTTTGTTCGGATACGCGGAAGCGGTTCCAGATGCATTAAGAAGAAAATTCAATCAAAGCTAATGATTATACGAAATATAATTCAACAAAATCTGGTGATTTATTGAATTCATTTACTTCAAAAGAGAAATTTTGGAAGTTTTTTCACAAAAGCTTTTACAGCTTTGTTTCGTTGTTTGGATAAAAAGTGGTATCGAATTCCTGAATTACTCGTGCTTATATCGTCAACATGCACAGTGAAGCAACTTTTCAATAGCAAGCAAGAAAGATGATACACGCAAACAATTAAATACTTATCATCACTTACAGTTATGATTTTCTACTTTGCCCCAGGGTGTGAAGAATTACAAGTATTACACAACGTTATGTCCGTCGTGATCTCTGCACTCTTACTTTATGTTGGCTACATGTGCGTAAAACAGAAACAAATCAAATTTTTGTATCTTACTCAACTTTTTGCATTCTGATGAAAGGAGATTCTTTGCTATTTGTTATTACAGAATATTGGTTGATGTATTTTTTGGTATGGGGCAAAACGCGTCGTTCTAATCTTTTTGCACGAAATTTTTTGTTTTCCGTTGTTGACTTAATTTGTTGGTTCCAAAACCGTATAAATCCAGCAAGGACTTGGGTGCAAAGTATCTGGAGTTAAATAGTCTAAATAAAAAAGCCAAAGCTAGAATGCTGTTCATCATAATGCTGGTAAACGTTTCGAACTCATACAGTGTTCATCATCAGTACTCACTCGTTTACCAGCATTATGATGAACAGCATTCTAGCTTTGGCTTTTTTGTCCAGCAAGGACGTTGTTCCATAATAAGATCGGAGCACGATATATGGATAGGCCTGTTTGCATTGGACTTATGAATCTGTCGGCCATCAAACGTCCCCCCAAGGGTACATACAAATAATAGCGAACGTGCAATTTCTTAACACGCATGTTCATTATTAATCCACGTGGTGTCGCTCCTTCCAGAATTATGACTCTATCGACCAAGCTTGAAGTAACGTGCAAGACGTCAACAAGGTACACGCACGTTATCTTAGGTACGCGTACAGTCTGACGAGCTACGTCACCGATGCCAAACCAAGATCAACAAAAGGTTGTCGTGGCGGTAAAAGATTTCCAACTTTGCTGTATGTCAATTGCAATTAAGGGCACTTTAGAAAACGTGGTGTGACTATGCAAATTTCAGTTACACGATAATATCGAATTATTTTGACCAAAACCTGGTGATACGTTTTTCGCAATTCTACCAGTACTAGGTTGTATCGTAAAAGAGCGTACAACGATAAAAGCAAGCACATGGAGGCGCACCAGAGTATGCGCTTGATGGTCAGAAACATCTGAAAGGTTCGAGTTAAAGTTACTTAAGCATGTTTATTGTCTAACGTTGTTTAACTTTTCATATATTCGTATTGGCAGATAATTATTTACTGAGATAAGTTCCCGTAATATTCCTCTTTAATCTCTTCAGCAAACCCACTTCAAAGCAACGGCTAATATTTCCCAAACATAACATTAGGTTTTATTTATCAAGCACAATGCTAAACTCTCCTCATCAGCAAGGTCTAAGCCCATGGAACCTTCAGATTCCATTATTTCATGTCGTTGTTTTTTAAAAGGGTGAGAATCCATTTCGTCACTTGAATATGAACAACCATCTCCATCCTCTACATCTCCATCATTGCTATTTCCAAAAAGCACCACAGTTTCCTCCCTTTCTGTTGTCTAAATAAGTAAAAAAGGTTTTAATATGGCGCCTATATGGTTTACAGAATAGATCATTCATTACATTATGTGATTCAACCCATGTCACAAAACAAAACATTTACTTTGTGGACATGCCTTGATACATTTCAAACAATTAAAATATTAAAGAGGGTAACCAGTGAACAAACCGAAAATGGCGATCAGCATTCAAGGTGAACTGGTAAGAACAAACCTTTTGAGATTGGAGTTGGCGTCGATTTTCTTTTGCTAAGTTTCTGGCTTCTTTGTGTTTCAATTGCACCTGCTTTTTGTGTTTAAGTCGGTCTTTTATATCTCTTTTCATCATATTTAGCTTGGCAGTGCTGATGTTAATACCCCCTGGTAGATATCAGTAAATAAATTGTATTGTAAACTTTACAGAAAATGAACCAACAAAATGGTAACAATACTTGGTCTGATTTAAATAGGTTTTGAAATAACTTGACCAAATGTAGGTAAACAATTTTATGTTAAACATGTTTTCAATTAACTTTCTTGCTTAAAATACCTAAAAGACAATAAAAAGTGCCACTAACAAATGTATTTTATAGTTAATTGACCAAATATTACAAATGTGGGATTAAAATACAACAAATATTATTGTTTGTTTGTGATTCCGCATATTTTTTGGTGGAAATTCATAACAACCAAAAAGACAACAATTAAAATGATTACCATCATGATCTTCATCACTTTCAGTCAATTCCTCACCACCCTTGAACATACAAAATTAAATCAATAATATTTTTCGAAATCTTCATGTGTAATGTTATCAATGTTTCAAATCTAAGAATCAACTTTATATTCAAGAAACTTACATCTTCTTCATTATTGAATTTAATCTGTTGATTCACTTTCATTCCTTTTCTAATTAAACGTTTTGCTTCTGCAACTTTTGTTCTTGTATTTGACCGTGAAGAGATGGGATTTGGTAATTCATTTGGAAGTGTTGAACTAATCTAGAAACAGACAAAACCAGTTGTTTTTTTACTGTTACACTCTTGCAAAACTGGAGTAAAATTGAAAATTGTTGTTCACAATGTTGTTGAAATTTTAGTGTATGTATATTATTATCTCTACTTTATTAAAAAAGCATTATTGGTATTCAAATTATTACATGAGAACATCCTGATCACAGAACCCAAACCAGAACAAAGGAAAGCTTATTGAACCACATTTGGAACTTACTTCATCAGTCGAATTATCAGGCTTGATGATAAACAGTTCAGTTGCGGCATCTTCATCCTGTAACCAATCTGCTCCACTCGTACTTTCATGAGGACTCGTCTAAGCCACAAATTTTTTAAAAATTAATGACTCAACTATTAACTTGAAACTTGTCTTTGGTTACATTTGATTTAGTCATTCCCTGTTGCAAGTAACGAATTTTTGGAGCACACACCAACCCAAGTGATAAAGCAAAAGCTTCAAAAGGTAGGCAGGATACTGAAAACACCTTCTTGTTTTTCATCAAATGAACTGATCGAATGTAAGCTTTAAAGCACTAAAAATGTAGATGTTAACACACATCTAAACAACAAAAAACACCATAATTATTCAAACCCTTTGAGCCTTCTCTTTTAATTCTTTATCTTCAGCACAAAACGATTGAACTTTGTTATTTAGTGATGTGGTTTTACCATTATTGATTGAAGTTTCTGTAATTGGGACCTGTAAACAATAGTATGCACCATATCTTTATAATTTATATGTCTTCAAATAAAACACATCAGCCTCATACAAAAACCAATACACTTCAGGTGCACCACAAAGTATACAAGCCAGGTTCATTAACAAAACACACCTTCATTTTGTTGAACTCTTCCAGCATGCCCTCTTTTTCTGAAGGCAGTAGCATTAGCAGGGCATTCCCCCCTCCATGAAATCGTGCTGTTCGACCAACTCTATGAATGTATGAGCAAGAATCCTCTGGACAATCAACTTGGACCACCCAGTCAATGTTGGGAAAGTCTTGAAGAAACAAAATGGTTAATCATTTGCGTTCATTAACATGCTTTCATTGTATAAAGCATAACTATATTCATAAAAGTGAATTACCTAAACCCCTTGCTGCCAAGTCGGTGGAAAATAAAAGAGCAAATTTTTTACAAGAGAACTGTTGATATACAGACAAACGGCGTTGCTGATTCATTCGACCATGGATATGCATCACTGATATACCAGGGCGAAGTCGACAAAAAATTGAAAAATAATATTGCACCTAAAGTTGCATCGATTAGCAGAATATAATTAGCATTATCAAACAACCAACCTCTTTACAGCTGCTAAAAAACACCAATGTTTTGCTTTTTAGGTGATTGCGCACAAAGGAATACAAAACATCAAGCTTGTCATGCAACTGACAAACAAGAAACCTTTGTTTCAATCCAACAGGGGTGCTATGTGTTGCTTCAGCATGTACTGAAACATACACAGGGTTTTGCAGAGAAAGTCTGGCAAGGTCTTTTACTGATCTGAAAGGTTTTCAAAACATTTATCAATTGGTTAATTTAATAGAAATAGAACAGCTTACTGTGTTTGTGTGGCTGAATAGAGAAGAGTTTGTCGAGTTTCTGGAAGATTTTCGATTACAGCGTTGATCGTGGCAGCAAATCCCATGTCCAGTATTTGATCAGCTTCATCTAGAACTTTAAAATAAAATTTCTATTTACAGTGGGTGTTAATATATCACTAGATCATTAACATTTTTGAACTTTAGACAAAAGAAGTAGTTCCACACTACTAATGTTATTTTTACAATTCTAATGATAGAAGTGCAATGTTGTTCTACACTGCTTACCTAACAATTTTAAGTTGTCTAATCGAAAGTAGGAAGTACTGTTCAAGTGTTGAAGAAGGCGTCCAGGAGTGCATACAACAATATTTGTATTTTGAATTCTCGAAGCTTCTTCTGCGATATTTTTTCCACCAATTACAAGGCCAGCAGAAAATGTATGCCTGCAACCAACCTGCACAAAACATGATTTTTCAAAACTGACAGGACACATTTCACTACATGTATATTTAATCAAAAAGATACAAGCAAGAATACCTTTTGCAAAACCTCAAATATTTGGTAAGCAAGTTCACGGGTGGGTGTAATGAGCAATGCCCCAGGTCCATCAATACAACTCCACTGATGAAGATAAAGACACTCTAGGATCTGAAGTAAAAAAAAAGGTTTACATAAGGCTGAATTTCTGCATTTTTTGTCATCAAGCTGTGTTTTAAAAATCCTTGCACAGTCATAAAAATGTAAGTTTTACCAAAATCGTGCAATGGCAAAGAACACAACAACATAACCTATATTGCATCACCAAAGTAGCATATGAAAAATCAGGGTCCACAGGTTTTAACTCACGACAATTGGAACAACATGCGGGTTTAATGAGAGAAAAAGGACCCAGGCCTACCGGAATAATAAAAGCCAAAGTCTTTCCAGACCCAGTTTTTGCAGCACCAAGAATATCTTTACCCTGGAGAGCTGGAGCTAAAGATGCCTTTTGTATGGAAGTTGGTTTTACATAACCATTGCTCTTCAAACCTTGTATTGTTTCATCTGACAAAGGATATTCATCAAAATTTTCAAAGCTTTTAATCTGCAATGTGCAAATAACAGATGTCTACAACATAATACCCTTGCATTTAGAAGTTAAAAGTTTTTTTTACAACCATGGTTAGTGTGCGTTTAGTTTTTACCAAAACAACGTCTTAACTAAAATATGTCACTACGTCAAAGTTTCCAGCACTATACACAGTTTGTTTATACTTATGTGTAGTGTTATGTTGCAATTTATTTTAGCAGAGTATTTATTCGCCATACAGTAAAATCTTCAGTGTAAGTTGGCTGTATACCAAATTGGAAAAAATGTCATGTGCACTTATGCGAAAATTTACCAATAATCCGTGCAATATTAATTAGCTAATGCATTAACATGCGAAAAAAAACGTTGCGATCGTCTGCGCAATTAACGATGGCCGAAACAAAATCCTCCGCGCATAAAACTTTCCAATCTGGGTTGTATAGTACCTGCTTGTAAGATTCTTTCAATTCAGCAATTTTGTTATGTTCCAAATACAAAGCTTTCTTCCTTGTTTTCTTGCTTTTTATTCTTTCTTGAATTTTTTTACCCTTTTTTGAATTTTTTTTCTGTTTCCAGTTTTCGAAGTCCTTGGGTCCATGTATTTTGTCAGCAGAACGGCCCCATGCAACTCCTTGTGTAAATGGCATATTTCATAAAGCTTTAAATTATGACTACAAGGTTACAGTGTATCTATAGATAGATTGCAAATGTAGTTTGCAGTTCACTGAATACGTTTTGCAGTTTCACATTTAAGTTGTATAACTGATTTGAAAACGACGTTTGCAAACCTTTTCGGTAAAAATTATGGAAGATATTATACATTTATTGTGCTTTTAATTAAACTCATTATTATGTTGAAAATAAACAACACGTTTTCTATGTCTTCACTCTACACATGTTTTACTGTTTTTCGGGACAAACCGTTCTGCATTATTGAGCAGCATTTCACAAAAATGCTAGAGGAGCACTTCCATTTTTTTTTCAGGGAAAAATGACAACAGATTATTTTATTTTTGAAAAAAAAAAGTTTTAGACAGTTGTTTTACATAAAATATACAATAAAATGTTAATCACTTTCAGTCTTAAACCGCAAGGTTTAGTATTTTTCTGTTCGTTTCTTTTAGTATTCGGCAATATCTTCTAACCTCTGCGCCTGACGCTTCGAGAACCAAACAGTTTTTTTGTATTTCCACTTTGAAGTGGACGGCATGTTTACCGAGTTCATATTATTTTAAAAACCACAACCAAAAATTATAATTTTTAACCATGCTTTTGCCGAATATCCGGTCATGCCGAATAAAGCACTGAGGGAAATGTTACAGCATTTTCGAGAACTAGATCATAAATTATGAATTAGCGCTCTTCACTGAACTATATATGATTATCCCGCACCAAATGCAACAAGAGTAAAAGGTTTGTCTCAGGTGGAATATTGGCTAGAAGTACAATTTTAAGTTTCTTAGCACTTTAGAAGGGTCCCGAACCACACAGGATCGTAAAGGTGATTTGTATTGACCGTTTTTGCAGAGCACAGCTCATGGTCGTACAACGATATACACGTGAATGGCGCTAACAATACTTACGTCCGCTACACATGAAATTGAATGACTTTGTGCACTGTATTTGCAATTTACGTGTGTCAGTAAAAAGGTGTTTAATCATGCGAAACACTTTTTGGAAACATAGTCGCCTCTTTCGTGATGAGCATTTTGGTGGCGCTTGTTGGTCCGGCGTGGTTTTTTTGCGTTAATTGATTGGCTTGGCAGTCGAAGTTTGAGTTGTGGGTGGTAATTTTCTAATAAAAGTAAGTTACAAAACATTAGGATTTGTGCCAAAGTTAGGTTGAGCTGTCAGGATACTAAAGGCTGGTCCCGTAGATTTGATTATTAACAGAAAAATACGTCTTAGCAAAAGCTATAGGCCTACGTTACAACGTTAGCCTACTACACGATTCACGATACACGAATTGCCGCTACATTAGAAACGTCATGCAAAAAGGCAGTTAAAACAATGTGTCTATGGAAAGTGTAATGCACAGTCACTAAAAATGTTTGTCGGAGTGTGTTTTTGTTTGGTTTTGTAGGCTATAAGTTTTCATTTTGTTGATGGGGTTTGCAGAAATTATGTTACGACAAACTTATGTCTTCAAAAACCCATTGATTTTGCACAAAATGCAAGTTTATGTAAACATACACATTTGGTAATTAAGTCAATTTTCCCTCTGCATAAATGTAACTAAAATAATTACCCGAGGGATTACCTTATGACAAAAGTTCACAAGTTTGCATCATCTCTGTGCAACTAAAACTCAAATTAAAAAAATTCCAATCTGACCAATATATGTTGTTGCGTTTTTAAATGTCCGTCAGTTACCATATCCAATACAAATGTCAGAAGGCATAGATACTGTCCATTTGTTGGTCAACATTCTGTACATGTTTAGCCACACCAGACTTGAAAGTTTGTTTTTTGCGCGGAGGATTTTGTTTCGGCGATCGTTAATTGCGTGGATGATCGCAACGTTTTTTCGTATGTTAATGCATTAGCTCATTAATATTGCGCGGATTATCGTCAAAATTTTCGCAAAAGTGCACGGAGGACATATCCTCCGCGCACGACATTTTTTCCAGTCTGGGAGCCACAATGTGTAAAGTAGATTTAAGTGCTCAAACATTGCATGATTATTAGATTGACTAATCCAGTGATTTTGAACCGGTGTTCCGGAAATCACTTGTTTACACAAAGGGCGTAAATAGCTTTCTATCACCAGTTTGAATGTTTCATCGTAAATTGCTTTATTTAATGTTGTGTAATATTAAGACTCGTTTTGTAATCATAATTCAATGTAAATGCACGAGCCTGTTGCTGGTTAAGTGCAATGCCACAATACTTCAAACAATTTGGTGTTCCGCAAGATTGTTTTAATAAAAAAGTGTTCCGTTGCTGAAAAAGGTTGAATAATACTGGAGTAAACCATAATAATTGTTTTATCTTAACACCCAATAACACGACAGGTAATCTGTTTCTGTCAAATGGCAGGTTTGCATTCAAAAGAATTTACAGATTACTGGATAATTGTATGTTTGTAGTTTGGAAAATAAATTGTTTGTAGATGACATGTGCTTGAAATAAACTACATAAGCACAGATTGGGTTATTTTGTGCTTGACACTGCCTACTACAAGTTTTCTGAAAGCCAAACAACAGTATGGATGCAGGATTCTTTCGGGTAAGAATGTTACTAAATTTGTTAAAATTTGTATTTGAAACCTATACATTGACGTTTTTGCCGCAAAATTGTATTTTTTATGTTTGGTAGAGTAAAATTTTGTTTAGAGATCATATTATGATAGCAATTGAACTAGTTATGCAGTCACTTCTTTACATTCGTTTTCTTAAAAATTGTGATATATTTACATTGTATCTAACCTTCTAAGGGAACCAGTGCAGACCAGGATAATCGTTTTGCAAATAAGCAAAAGAAGTTGCTTAAGTCCATGAAGTTTGCAGATGGTTTGGAGGTTAAGGTAATTTGTTTGTTTACACTGTGAAACAAATGAAATGGGACAAAAACTTACCACGGGCCAGGGTTTTCTGAACATTTTAGGCCGTGGACCCCTATTCCTGAATTTAGCCTTTCTTAGGCCTGATCAAATCATGTTGTTTTTGATATAATTTTAGATAGATATGTCAAAAGTTAATATGGAAACGATCAAGCCTTGGATTTCTCAAAGAATTACCCAAATGCTGGGATTCGAAGATGATGTTGTGATTGCGTATGTGTATAACAGCTTGGAAGAAGAACGGGTGAGTTATTCATCAATCAGCACCAACTATAAAATTTTTTTATTTTTTTAATTTTACATACATGAATTGCTAAAATAAATAAAAGGTATTTTTATGGTGATCACCAGTAGTGCAACTAGCGGAATTGAAAGGGGGCGGGCAACAGCCACCGATATCATTTGTTTTAACTAAAACAATGCTTAAATACTTAGAACATAAAATTAATAGTTCCATTGTGAGCCAGAAATTGCATTTTTATGAAACAGTTCCATTATACAATTACACTTTAGCACGCTTGAGCATATTTTCTCGCATGTCGTTCTTTCATGTCAGTTTCTTCTGTAACTATAACAGTTAAACTCAATAATAATGTCTTGTCCACCGAAGAAAATGAGAAAAATTACATCATTTTTGCAAAAGTTAGTTTCAACTGGAGATTTACCAGAAGCTGCTGAAGTTGACACGTCCGAAGCCAATACTTTTATTAATCCTTCGACCACTTTGCAAATGAGGTGTTCAGATATTTGCGTTGCTTCAACAAGTAATGGTTCTGGCCTCAAAAAATCAGATGCAGGGACCCCTAAGTAACAGACTGGATATTGGAAGTTATATTGCAACAAGGTTCAGCCTTTCAGATGGCTTAATATTAGAACTGCTTCAAAAACCAAAAAAAAAAAAAAAAAAAAAAAAAGGACACCCCCTGTTAAATATGATTTTCCTCGTTACCCAAGAAAAGCTAAGGATGAAGATCGATTTTCATCGTTTCAACGCAAGTGGCTGAGTGAATTTAATTGGTTGGTGTATAGTCATGCAAACAACGGAAGTTTTTGCAAATTTTTTGTGCTATTTGCTCCAAAATCTGTCGGTGGATGAACTCTTGGCCTGCATGTGGAAATAGCTTTTTCCGGGACACAGCACTAGGCAGTTGGAAGGCGTTGTCTACGGGAACATGCAAGTAAATGCTATCATTTGACTGCTGCGATTAAAAATTAAATCATATATAGTCTGAGTACACACAGTCAGCAACTATAAAAGAGTAAAAAGGACTACTTGGAAGAATTTGCCTCAGTTATACATTTTCTTGAGGAGCAAAACCTTGATATAATTTTGAGGAATATTCATGAACAAGTTACAGAAGAGGGAAAAACGGGCAGGAATGTTCTTTTTAGCAGATAAAACGAGCGACGCTAGTAATGTGGAATAGTTGTCACTCGTACTGCGCTACGTAGAAGACCATTCAGATGGTACGGCAATCCTGAAAGAAAGCTTTTTAGGATTTAGCCACATTGAGGATCTAACAGGAAACGGTTTGAGTGAGCAAATAATCCAGTTACTTACAAAGTACAACAGCATTATACAACACCATTCAAGCAATTTTTCCCAATTACAATAAGACCACTTTGGTTGCCCTTTGCACAGTCAGATGACTTAAAAGACATGACGCTGTCGCTGTGGTTCGTTTTGTAGAACTTTTTCCTGTGATTTAACAGTGTTTGCACACATTACAGGATGACCATGATACTAACACTTCAGACAAAGCCGCACTGCTTAGCTGCAGGGTAACATCTTTTCTTGATTTCATTGTATCTGCAGCGGTTATAAAATTTGTATTAGGAGCCATGCTAACGCTTTCACGCAAGCTACAAAAGCCAACCAACGACCTTCTCTCTGTATGTGAAATGGTGGAAGATACTAAATGCATATTTGGGCAGATTTTTAGATTTAAGAAGATTGAAGACATACTTTCGAAACAGTTGTAGTGCCAAAAGACTTAGTTGAATTGTCATGATGGCTTTACACAGGCAAGTGAATGTGAATTACAAGCAAATTGTTGAACTATTTCTGGCAGACGCTCCACGTCGTTGATCTTATTTGAGTGTGTTTAAATATGTAAATAAATTTCTTTTTACAAAGGTTCATTGTTAATTTTTTAGGTTATATGTAGCTCACAGAACTACAAAAAGTAAAGCAGTAAATAACCGTAGATTGTATCGGAACTTATGTCGTGACATATGAAGGAAATCCTTAGTTACAATCGAACGCTTATCACTGTTTAGTAAATGCAAATATGATTTGGCGTTGTACCAACGTACGCAGATAACAAAGGGACCTGGCATGCCGATAAACCAGCCCCCCTAGTTGCACCCTTGGTGATCACTATTGTACCTAAAAGTAACAAATATAAAAACAGTGTATTTTTATGTTAAAATGTGTGAATTCTATCAATTTTTTAAATGTTAATTTGTGTAAATTAAGAATCAGGTTAATAACCGACGTAAACAATAACCCTATATATTTTAGGTTAATAAATCATGTGTAATGTACCCTTTGGCTGACTATTTAGTTTCCAGATCCTAAAGTTCTTCAGATCAACTTGACTGGTTTTCTAAATGGAAAAAATTCTCGTCAGTTTCTTGGTGAGTTATGGCCTCTGCTGTCTTCAGCACAGGAAAATGCAACTGGTATTCCAGAAGTTTTCTTGGAGCAAAAAAAGGATGAAATAAGAAAGAGACAAGTGAGTTTTAGGAACTTTATTATGAGTAGGTAGAGATGGGTTATTCCAATTATGTTTTAAAGACCAGCTCATGACCGCATTTCATGTGTCCCTCAATTTAAAATTTGTTTTTCACATGGCTAACTAAAGTTGGATTGAACTTTGGCTTAAAGTGACTTCCTACTTTATGCAAACGCTCTGCATTTACTTTCTTTACAAGTGAAAAGGAAGTGTACGATGATAATGACGCGATAAAACCCCTAGGACTGAACATGTAGTATATTTATCTTTCAAGCGTTATACCCACATTAATTTTGGACACTCTTTTCAGCCACCTTTACCTGATCAAAAGTGGCCCTTATTAACAAATTTTGACTCATTCCTAAATAGTTACTGAAATACAAAGAATGGTTTTGACATCTTGATAATACAACACATATATATTTATGTAGCTTGAAGCTGAACAATTGGCTGCTTTAAAAGTCGAAAAAGAATCAACAGAAAATCAGGAAAGTCACTCAAAATCTGAAAGAAAGAAGAAGGATAGAAGGTTTTTTTACAAATAACTGGTTAACTTGCTGCTACAAAATTGTATATTGTAGGCGATCCAGGAGCAGGTCACGAGATAGATATCATAGAAAATACAGAAGCAGGAGGTCACGTTCACGTTCAAGATCTCATGGTCCCAGAACCAGACATTTGTCACCTATGCAGAGCAACAAACAAAGGTAATTCATCACTAATAATACAAAGTATCATAGCTGTTTCATACTGACATTTAAAAATTGTGGAGTGTGATTCAATCCCTTACATGTTGAAAACTAACAAAGTTATATACATGGTGTAATTTCAAATAAGTCTGTTGCTTCTCTTCAACAGAGTTTTACGAATAATTTTAGGGATTTCATTTTTCACCTTTATGTGCCAACTATTCACCACTCATAATCAGGGCATTGATTATTTATTGCATGTCGAAGATCTTGAGAAAAATTGTCGTGCATGTCGAACAACCAAAATATCTTATTTGGTAACTAAAGCATGAGAACGACCAGGCCTATTTCGATTACAGGATTCTTTTACTTAAGTTTAGAATACAAGTTGAAATAATGATAAAGCAATTAAAATCTTGCATGTTGTAGGCTGCTATGTCTCTTTTAAGGTCCGATTGAATGAAAAATGGTACTTGTTTCATAACAATGCAACATGTTTGGTAACAATGCCCAATGTTTGGAAACAATGGTTGGTTTTAAACATAACACGCTTATTCGCTGAACGTTAAGCAAGCGCTGGCGGGTTTTTGCAAGGATTTTGTCCAAACATTTATTGTGGTTGCCTTTATTTAACCATCTAAAGTTTATATTCTAAACAGACATTTATTTTGGGTGGGGATCCCAAACGATGATGCCGTTAAGTTTTCAACACTACGTAACCGTTCAGTTAAATGCCATTGTTTGATAGTGACTCGAAATACAATTTCTGCCCAAATAATTAAGTTCTTTGAACCACTTTAGCCACCAGCATCTACGGCAAAAAAATGACAACTACATGTTAATAATCGTTGGCGTCCAATCTTAAAAAATAAAACTAGTAAGAACAATATGAATGTTGCAAGATTGGCGTGACTGATATGTTAGGCCTATTTAAGTTATTATAGTAATTTATTGACTTCGGTAGATAACAATAGCGTTGGTCTGTTCGTGGTGCTGCATACCGGTAACTCAACATTTATTTACACCACCCATGTCGAACAGTGGCGTCGCATGTCGGACACTTATAATGGCGAAAAAGGCATAAATCGACACCCTGCTCATAATTGTGGTCTGTATTTAAGGTCTGTACCTATGAAAGAGCTGACAGAAGTTACTGCGACTGTAAATAAAGATGATGAAAAAAGGAATGATGATTCATCTGCTAATTGTCAGTATATTTCATCATGAAACTTACGCATGTGTGTTCTGTTAAATTAATCAAACTTGTTTTTTGGTGGATGACTTTTAACAGTTTCACTGCTGAAAAAAGAAATTTTGCCAGAAGAAATAGTTGAGATAAAAAACAGGAACCCATTGGATAAAAGTGATGCAACAACACAGCAAAAAGAGTAAGTGATTCATGCATTATTTCCACACCATCTACAACAAAACAAAATCACCGATTCCAAGTATTGCAACTGTAAACAATGGTTATAAATTGCAGAAATGTATAACCATGTTTCTTCCATAGTATTTACTTTAAATTTTGCTGATACTTTTATTTTTATCAGATCACCCACCAATGGGATTGTTGCTTTGGAACAAGCAAAGGATGAGGAGAAGGAAAATGGTAAAACTGAATCACGAACTGAGAAAAACAATAGCAATAAACATACTTTACGCCATTCAAGAACACAACGCTCTGCATCTCCATACAGTAGAAATCGACACCATTCTCGTTCAAGATCCCATTCTCCAAACCACTCTAGGCACAGAGATTATAAAGCACATGTAGCAAAAAGATCGCCATCTCCTCGGAAACATAAACGTTCACGCTCTCCAAGGACCAAACACAGAAGACCTTATTCCAGGAGTCCTTATTCCAGATCAAGACGTTCAAGGTCTTCATCTCATGATTACTCAGGAAGGAAAAAACACAGAGACAGGTCCTTTTTATTTGCTATGTGTACATGACTTTTTGACTTCTGATTATGAAGTAATATGTGCTGATTTATAGTAATAAGTAACATGACAGATAAGTGCTAACACCCATGTTTGTCAATATTTTAGTTTAATCCCCAACTTTGTTTGTTGTTTTTAGAATGCGTTCACCAAGATACAATAGAGATAGTAAGTAATAATTTCTTGTTTTTGATGTACCACACATGTATCAATCTGTTTGTGTTTTTAATTATTAGAAAAAAGGGGAAGAAAGAATTATCGTAGAGATGAAAGTTTTTCAGATGCATCTTCATCTGCTTCACCACCAAGGTATTGTGCAGGGGATAAATGAACTTCAGTTGTGTCATATAATTGCTCGTTATAACTTTTTCATCAAAAAATTGCTAATAGTTTGTGTATGTTGGTGAGATAAAATTTTAATTGTCAGAAAAGCAATAGTGAAAAAATGGCCAATAATGGTTCATTTAGCTGCAAATATTGTATTAGAAAAACTGAGTCAGGAAAGGGACGGAAATGGAATGAAACTTCCCGAAAAACAGGTAAAGTGATTGAAAGTAAAAACTATAAAAAAGATACTTGATGTAAAATTAAATAGGTTTGATATGAGGTAAAGTATCTGATTTGGGTTGTCTTGTGGTAATATGATGCTTTACTCAAAAACTATAAAAATGAAAATGCATTTTTTAGTGGTTAGAGATTTATTTCAAAGGTTCATGGAACATTTTTAGTATGTTGAAAAAGCAAGTTTCTTAACTTTGGTATTGTTTTAGGTTTGAAGTCAAGAGATGATTTCAAACAAAGAAGCAATTACAATCCGGCAAGTAAGAGAAAAGAAACCAGCAGGAGCAGCAGCAGCAGTAGTTACTCAAGTTCGTGGCCGACTCTTTCTATAACTGAAAATCAGTTGGTTTTTGGAACAAAATATATCGAATGTTTTCAGGTTCCTCCTCGGAAAGAAATTCTGGTAATCATAGAAAAGCTCCACCAGACCCTTGGGCCCGTGCCCCCCGACAAGGCAATGTACAACAAACTGCACCGGTTCAACAAAAAGTAGCTACTGCTTTTAAAAGGTAAGATTTTTGTACATTACAACACATTTACCTAAAACAGTCGAAATATTCAGTCATGATAAATTCGATGCATTAATACCAACTTGTATGTTAAATTGTAGAACCAAACTTGAACAAAAAGAAAATTAGTTTTTATCAGTTTAAATATTTTGTTGCTCACTAAATTCCTTGCAACAAAGAATATCTCAATAATTGCGCTTATTTGACTCCCAAACCATTTTGCCGGTTCGCCTTCATTTTACACTGAAAATGAGAAAATTTTACACTGAAAATGAGAAAACAATCGAAACGTCTGTAGCATGAAGTTCTCAACCATTGTATTGGCTAATTTGTTTGTACTAAAGATATATAAACCGTCAGTTATGTTCCAAAGAATATGATTATATAGTGATAGTGATGAAAAGTCTTCGGCTGATCAACTTTCTTCTTCACCTGAAATGGTCAGAAAAAAAGCAAATCAAGACCCCAGAAAACATGTTTCGGTAAATAATTAGTAAAATAATGTATTTCTATGTAAATTACACAGTGATCATGCAGACAGCTCAGTTAGTTGATGTTTAATTCACAAAATTATATTTCGCCTAACAAGACATCGTCAGTTTCAGCAGACATATTCAAATAAAACAGTCAACTAACTGAGCTGCATGCAAGATCACTGTGGTAACTTTATTTACAAATACATCGGCATATAGTACATGATCACCAGACTACCAGGGGACCTTGGTTTGTACTGATCCAAATTTCTTTAATATTCTGCAAACACATAGTTGTAAAGTAAAATTATTTATAAATCGTTTAGTGATGTAAATTTTTTTTATGCTTTTTGTTTGAAAACTTTTTACTGTAACTTCATGCACCCTAAGAAAAAGATATTTAAAAGCATATACCGATATATCGACAAAGTTACATGCCACAAACCAACCAATTTATGATCAGAAAAAGAAACACGAAAAGCACAAACAGAAAAAAGTGAAGCAACACAAACATGAAGCGGAGATCAAAAAACAAAGAAAACATCAAAAAATGGTTGGTTTAAAAAAAAGGCGAATATAAAATATGCAGCTGCTTCTCAAACATTTGTTCTTTGAAACACTAGGAGTCAAGTTCAAGCAGCAGCAGTAGCAGCTCCTCATCTGATAGTGAAGAAGAAACATCTCAGAAAAAGGTGATGATCTAAATTATAGCTTGATGCATTAATGTAAGTGTTTGCTAAAGTTTCCTAAAAGTGTTGCATTTCTATAACAAGAGAAAAGGGGGATAGTATGGTTTATAATACTTTTATAACATTTTTAGTTTGTGCATCGACAAATTAAAAAACCTAAAGATTTGGAAACAAAACGTCGTGAAAATTCTGAAGATTCTGGTTTATCTCCACCTTTGAAGAAAAAAGCAAATAAGAAAAAAATGGAATTAAATTCGGACGCTGAAAACAGGAAGGAATCACAAAAACACAGAATAAAGAAAAAAAGTAATTTACGATTGTCACTAAATCTGCTGTATCCTTTACTAGTTTGAAAGTATTTCATGAAAAATAATTTTTACTGTAATTGCAGAAAAACAACGGGACAAAAAATCTAGCACTGTTTCACGAAAAGGCAAAAAGCACAGCAAGAAAGTCCAAAAACGAAAGCAACCTTCACCCACATCCTCTCAATCATCCAGCGAGTCTGATAGTGAAGATGAAACGAACCCACCTCCGCCCAAACGATCGATGAAAGATGTGGAAGCTCGCCAGTCTATGAAAGGTGCAAGAAAGAAAGGAAAGGAATCTTCCAGTTCCACTTCATCCCAGTCTGATTCTCAAGAATCAGAGTCCAGTGCGAATGAAAATGAGAAAAAGTTGCGAAGAAAAGCTCTTGCTTCTCTCAAAAAGAAGTAACTGTTGACCGTGTTTAGAACAAATGAATGCCTTTTTAGAGACCACTTTTGGCGAAGTTAATTAAATGTACATATGGTATCATTTGTTGTGGTTACAATTTAAGAATATAAACAGAGGAATGTAGTGCGGGAAAAAAGCAATAGTTTAGACAGTCAGTCTGATGCTATTTAGAATTGACAAGTGCTAATTACAGGAAGTTAAATCGCAGTTAGCCTGTTCTCAGTGCTCTCAAAAAACCTGACGGGTGCGATTTCAATAGTGATTGATTAAACAGGTTTAAAACTTCGCTGCAATGGCACTTGAAATTTAATGAGAAAAGGCTGCAAATGCTGCCGACATATAGATTGTTGATCAATGTTGGTGGTTAAAAAAAATTGGTCAATAAACCGAACTCGTACTTTTGTATAAATGTACTGAGTTTCGAATTTAGGTACGAATAAACCACGAAAAGAATTAATAATCACAATAACTCCTAGAACGTGAAAAACTTCACTTAAAATCCCATTTAAAAGTTTGCTGTGTTATGTGCGTCTATCAAGAGTTTGCACCTGGCTGCAGGTTGAAAAACGATTTTGGTTTCAATAGTATTTTGTTTGATTGGCTGGGTGGGTAGATGGGTAAAACAAATATAGGCTTCCATTACAACACACTGACATTCATTGCATGGAAATATGTGTGGACCTTTGTCCAAACCAACCGTTAATGGAGTACAAATTCAAAACAATTCCAATAATTTGTTTTCCCCAATAATGTCATTATCAAATTTTTTGTAGCGACGAATATCGTTATTATTGCGTAAAAATGAGTTTTGGAATAATAGTGGGTAAAATTGTATTTTATCACTTTTAATACAGGTCCTCCGAAAATAATGGTGTGTTGTTGCAAAATAGTTTATTTTATGTGGAGTTTAAGAGAAGCTTGTGGGGTCGACGTAGTTCGACAAATTAACAACTGTAACAAAATGGAAATTGCGATGACACAAATTGTATTGAATCGAGTCTATATGGCAGCTGTCGCAAATATCGATTACAGCCCAAATAGAGTAACAAGTGAAGTACACTTCCATCAACAACCAAATGTCCCTCTTCTGTCCTAAAGAGTCTCTTGAAATCATTTTTACCTAACAGTGATATAAAAACTTCCACTGATACAGTTTATTTATGATTCGTGACCGCACAGGTTATTATTTTATTTTTGGTCACATCTTTTGTTAGATTTAGTTTCAAGGTTGTAACGTTTAAATAAATTTGCAGTTACTCCCCAATGCGTTACTATTGGTTGGTGGATACGTATCAACGCAAAGGTCATTTTTTTTATACTGTCTGGAAAACGTCTAAAAGCACTGACATGAAAGTGGTTGCCATAAACTGCACCTCATAAACCTTCCAAAACCGGTAATGGACAAATCCTACCCGTATATTTTGTTTAGTGAACAAAACCGAACGGGGACGAATAAAGCGAGAGTCATATCAAGCTCATCAGTCAACAGAAGAGAAAATGTGATTAATGTAACAGAGATCTATTAAAAAACAAAGTTAAGTTGTCTAGGAGCGTACACATGGTGTGTGGTAAAAGTTCTGACGTGAGAGCGCGCAGACACAATGAAGTTCACCATATTCCTTCTGATGCCCGATCGTGAGAACAAACAAGCCGACAATGTGAAGGTGTCGCCGTCGTTAGTTCATTCGGTATAGTTTCTCCCCGCCATATGAGTTATCCAAACTTGTCTTTGTAAAGCTCTATTGCTAAACCAACGCCCCCTGCTATGTGGGAACGACAGGAAACATTTTGTTTAGCCTCAGGTTTTTAAGTGGCGCGTAAAAAAATAATGGTCGTAGTTGAATTAACAGAATTATGTATGTATCTTTGAAGCAGTTCTAATAATCTAATTGAGGCAGTCTTACTACTGCGTTACTGAAGCGTTTGAGGGTGTTATGAGTTTTTCGTGAGGGAAGCTGTTATTATAAGACATGAGAAAAGATCCTCTCATGGCAATGCCAGCTTGTATGTATAGTGCGAATACTTGTCGCGGTAAGTGCTTGTGCGAACAAAATACTAAGAAAAGGAAAACAAAGCGACCTTTCAAAACTGCACAATAGTACACCGCTTAAGCAAAGTTACTGCTGTGGTTGTTGTCACATTGAGGCTATTGTTCAAGATTTATTACCAGGTTCAGTCCATGTTTTAATATTAGGTACAAAAAGAATGTTACAGTAATGGCCAAACGTCGCCACTGTGAAATATCAGGTTCTGTTCAAGCCTGGCGGACAAATTCAAGAAAAGAGCAATCGTATAGTTTACCAGAGATCGGTGAGTTTTTGCGTGACGAATGGTCACATAAAAGGAAAGACGCAAAACCCTTTCAATCCCGACCCCGTCACGTTCCATTCGTTTTACCCAAACGTGAATCAACATTAAATTCCGAATTTCAGTTTTATGGTTCTGTTGCGATGCAAGACGAAGTGTCTTTGATGAACAACCAAATGCACAGTCAAAGTGAAAATTCGAATTCAAGTTTATCAGTTTGTGAAACAAACGTGACGAAAGTTCAAGAAATTCAATCAGAAAGTAGCATTCCCAACCAAACTGTTTTTGCAAACAGCAGTGAAATTTATTCAACCCCAGAGAGGAACGGAAAGGTTTCTCATCAAACTCCGAACAAACAAACTACAATGAAATACAGAAAAGTATTTTGTGAAAAACCGAAAGGACCGATTGGCAGCGAAAATACCATAAAAGAGTTCCCGAGGAATTGTCCAAAAAGTAATGTCCCGCCATGTTATCACGAGTACCAAATAAATCGTCAATGCTCGTTCAGTGAGTTGTTGAACGAAGGTTTGTTATCGCAGGCGGTGGACACTTTAAGCGAGCCATTGCCGCCAACTGAACGAGTGTGGGAAACGAAAAGAAACTGTTGCCAGTTTGAATCTGTTTGTGATCCAATCGATGAAGAAACCAATGCTGCACATTCATACAGCATCACAGAGTCACCATTATGCAAAAAGGAATCAACTTCTAATTTGTATATTTCTGATTGTAGCAGTTTTATCTGTGATTCCAGGTTTACGAATTTGGATGACACTTTCCCGAATTGTAATTATGATGTCTGTCATACAAAGCAGATAATTCAATCAACCCCTTTAACTTCAAACATTTCAAATACAATCAGTCGACCGCTTGAAAGTAATTGTGAGGCAACCGCAGACAACTGGCGTAATTCCAAAAATGATCGTCATAGAACTGACTTGAATATCAATGGCCTAAAAAAGATTGACAATCATACTGTCCTCGACAATAGTGCTGCGGAAAGCTCCAGTATTTGTAACTATTTGTTTGAAGATATCGACCTTTCTGCAGTGGACAAAAATTGCATGGAGCAATTGGAAAAGGAATACCAAAACGAAGCCGTAAAAGAAGTGGAGTTCGCTTGCTCTCTACTTAACCTGGATAAAGGTAAGGAAAATAGTCTTTCATTTTCAATCCAATCGTTTATAAGCAGTCGTCGACAATATTTAATCAACCACGCTGTTCTTGACGAAGTCCACCCATGACTTAAAGGAAATTTAATTGCATGGACCTCGCATCAGCAGGTCTCGCAGTTGTAGGAATGCCCAACGGCGTTTCATTTGTTAAACTATACATGGTTTTGCAGATCCGCGAAAATGGAATGCAAATCAAGTACAGAAGTGGGTTATGTGGACAGTTCACCAATGTCGGCTATCTTCTGTTGACGTTACTGCTTTTTCTATGTCGGGGGAAAACTTTTGTTCGATGTCCGAAAAAATGATGCGATCTTTGGCGCCGTTATGCGGCGATATTTTACATGCACGGCTGGATGTTTGGAGATCAGGTGAGAATACATGTGTGTCTTTTATTAACCAAAGGTATGGATATGGGATCAATTATTTTTAAATTCCTAAGCGTAATAATGGAAATATTCTGATTCCATGATTTAATACTTGTAACCTATCATTTTTAGCAAAATGCAATTTTTGTTGATAGTTGCAAAACTTTATGGAAGTGACGAAAAATTGTGTTGTTTACCTGACGTAAAAAGCAACGTACCACATAAGTCAGATGGGAATACAGAGAAAGATACCCATGCAGGTAAAGTTAGTTTAAAACTTTTTTGTTGGACTACTTAAAAATTTTGAAATCGTAAAACGTGGCGTTTACGTAGCACTTTCATCAATGCTTGAAACGATCGCGTTTGCAATACCACCATGATAACCAGCAAGTTATGGCATATTTTTTTTTATTTATTTTGATTCAAAGATATTGAAAATATTTCCTAGAATCTAACGGAAATTTAGTTGAAGCAATGACGCCCAATCACACAAGCGGGATCCACTTGTGGCAGTTTTTAAAGGAACTGTTGTTGCAACCTGACCGGTATGGTCGTTATATTCGCTGGATTGATAGAGAGCAAGGTGATATTTTATGTATTTTTGTTTTTAAATGTAATATCCAAAACTGGATCTAACTCATATCTTATAAGCTAACATCTAGCTTTATTTTCACTTGCAATTCATGTTTCTGTAGGTGTTTTCAAGATAGAAGATTCCGTGGAAGTTGCGCGACTGTGGGGTGTTCGGAAGAATCGACCTGCTATGAATTATGACAAACTAAGTCGTTCTATTCGCCAATATTATAAAAAGGGAATTATCAGAAAAACTGAAATATCACAGAGATTGGTGTATCAATTTGTGAAAAAAATTACCTAATTATTTTTATAGTAATAATGAACCAGACAACATTTCTCTGACAATAATTTAAAGTTTGGGAATTTTAAAACTTTATTAACTTATAACGTGCTTGCTCACCCATGTGAAACGAGCATAAATAGGTGCTCCAACACGTCAACAAAAATAATACCGCATACCTTGCATTCAGACAATAACGCGGAATTCGCACACAGACATTGTGAAATTTTTGACATTTCATTTTTTTAAGATTTCGCAAACTCTCAACAAGAAAGAATTTTCAGCTGATATATTTTCATAATTAGTTTTGCTTTATCGACGCCTGTATTTCCGTCATTTTGTGTTTGGCTGTTTCTGGTTTATAGCGATGTTAGTTTGGTCCTGTATCTTGCGTTTAGTAAACATACGTTTTATTTCATAACGAATGGTTGATGCAAACGTTCTGTACTCCGAGGTAGGTATCAACTAAAATTTGTCGGGAAGATTTTATTCGACATCAGAGTGTTTCTGCAACATTATATTTTCTAGACAATTTATTTCGTATTCAAATAGGAATGTTGACATTCAAACTGCATATTTTGTAAACCTGAAAAGTAATGATGGACTCGTTATGTTATTTAAATATAAATGCCAAAATTTAGACATTGCTGTTAATTAGCATGCCTTAGCAAAGACTTCAACACATCGCCATTGGTCCCTACAACGAATTACTGATGACCTACGACACCGACATTTTACATGCAGAACTGAGACAATCTTGGCCTCGTCATTGTATATTTGCAGAGGAATTTCTCCCACATTTTAGCAAAAAGCGAAACATTCATTGTACATGGCAAACTTACTTCATTATGCAAATAATCCGAAATCGAGCAGAACTGCAATTTTGCAATCGATTTTTGAATAAAAAATTTGACCTTTGCATCTGAGTTCCGTTCAGTTAACACATTTGCTGCATATTTACTATTGTTTGCGGAAAAAACGAAAAAAAAACGTCCAAAAAGTTTTGGAGTATTGCAAAACAGTGAACAGCAAGGTTAATGGATGTGCAGCAAACCTTAGTTTGTGTCTTGTGTAATACGCAAAATATCAGTGTTAGACTAGTGTTTGTTTTACACTGGAGGTCGCTGTAAATCCATATTTCCCCGAACTTTCAAAAAAAATTGGGAAAATTAAAACGGCAGATCACTTGGTCCCGTTAAATAGTTTTAAATTTTCTGTAGAATTGGTTTAGAATTAGAATGGCAAGTTGTAGAGTGGCGTGGACATTGTTTGGAATATTTTTTGCAACTACAGTCGTGTTTGTTACTGTGTTTGCGCTAGGTAAGTTTCATGCAAAATGAAAAGTTAAACTTTACGAAAAAACATTCTAAAACTTTAAATCTATAAATATTTACAGCATATACTGGCGTGGTGTCAATTTCTTCATGTACAGAAGAATCGGACGTTTGTATTTCACAACAATGCGTTGAAGTTTGTAAGTTTTGTTATGTGGTTTGCCTTGTGACATATGTGTCCTATAAGTAATCCACAAACACAAGCCTAAATTTCCTAAATTTTAACTATAACCTCTTTACACATTTTTACCACATAACGTTTCAAAATCTTGTAAATCAACATTTATACATTAGTAAACAAAGTCATAGCTGGCTACTTATCCCAACGGGGCTAACCGGTTAAGCTGCAGTCTTTACGCAAATATAATTTGATTTAGCTGCACAGCATCAGCCGTTTGTTAATCAATAATAAAAAGATCAATAACCTAGTAGGAATTTCAACTACTAACTTACATTTAGCACCTAAAGAAAAACGTTATAAAATTCGTTTGCAATTATCATACGGTTATTAAATTAGTCTTCTTCGGTTTATAGCTGCATATTACAATGGGAAGATTAATTGGCAAAGTGATCCTTGCGACGACTTTTTCGAGTTTGCCTGTGGAAAATGGATTCAAGAAAACCCAATACCTGGCGATGCCAGCAATTACCAAACATACAGCGTGCTGAGGAATCGAGTCAAAACAAACCTTAAAAGTAGGTTTGTTTGCACAACTCCTTACAGCTTGCTTGTTTAGTGGTGTTGCAATAAAACTGCAGTAGTCCAGTCTTTAAAACAAGTAATTTAGGCTTGTTGGAGGTCGATGTCCATTCTGATGATGGTGAAGCGATTCAAAAAGCAAAACATCTCTATGCATCTTGTGTTGACATGGGTACGTCAATTTATTACACGTGATTGGAATACAATTTCTGTCTTATCAATAAAGTCACGTTTCTTTCTCTCTCATGTTAAAACCTAAAAATCACCAGACTGAAAACGTAGGCAAGAAAAACTTGGATTGTAACTTCACGGTAGATAGGCCTGCAGGGTCCCTAAAGCATTTTAAAAGAATTATTTTTTGTCCTTTTTTATCGTAGAGGAAATCGAAAACCTCGGTGTGGAGCCATTATTGAATTTTCTTGTTGGTGACTTACAATGGCCTGTGCTGGACGCCAGTTGGGCAGATGGCGACTACGATGAAATAGGAACTTTAGCAACACTACAAGGAGGATACAGTAATGATATTTTGGTGAACTTTTACGTGGGAACTGACGACACAAATTCCTCAGTCTACGTCCTGAAGGTCGGTTTTAGTTTTTACCAATGCAATGGTAAACATGACATTCAATGATTTTGTAGGTAGACCAAGCAAGCCTCACAATGACTGACGATTACTACCTCAACGATTTACTATACAGCGAGGTAATTTAAATGAATACCGGATAAAACAGCTGACCGCCTGTAAAACCTTCGAAAAATGTCAGCACAAAACTAAAATTAGTTAGGCCTATTCCGATAGATTATGATTACTGTGTCTTTTGTCTGCTATAAATTTGCGCTTCTGACGCTGCTATAGCCGTAGAATGTGGAGAAAATAATTGCAATCATATTAGACATGATTAATGTTTGGTCTAGGTTGTTACCAACACTTTACTCACCCCTACGTTGATAAACTTTGTCATCAGCGGGGCAGACCCCAAACCATTAAACTCTTGATCCAGTGATCAACCAAAGCGATAACGATTATGCCGCTGTATTGTTCACTTGTTGCCAAAAATACGAGTTTGACGATAAACAGGCTCATGAAATCTTTGGCAAGAATGTGTGACATTTATCAACATTTTTACTATTTATGCATTACAAACCAAAAGAACGCAATTTCAGCCCAGCCTATTTTAAATCAAAAATACTTCCTCCGGTAAAAAACTATTTACTGTTGCCCACGTGTCTTTGTACTGTTTCCAGACAAGAATAACCAACATGTGCTGCTCGTAAAAAGAATTTTTAATTTTGCAGTATCAAAATGCACTTAAATCTTTGATGATAGACATAGTGATCATGATTAAACAAGATGCAAGTGTTGTGCCCGACGAAGATAATATTACACAACAAATGACAGACGCTTTCGATTTTGAAAAAAAGGTGGCTCAAATAAAGGTAA
Organism: Ascidia mentula; assembly: GCF_947561715.1. Classification (NCBI taxonomy): domain Eukaryota; kingdom Metazoa; phylum Chordata; class Ascidiacea; order Phlebobranchia; family Ascidiidae; genus Ascidia; species Ascidia mentula. The sequence goes on along the minus strand of NC_138568.1, from coordinate 13,152,424 downwards.
GAAAACAATTTGTCATGCCAGAATAGAAAACAAATTGTATTCAGGCACAGCAATATGCTCATAAAGAACTAGCTTTAACAAAATCAGTCTGACTTTTTTTGGGTTAAGTAATATCTTGGTATGTTACGATATAATTAATTCATTATAGGACGGGCTCTCCTGGCAAACATTTTTGTAAGTATCAACGTTTCGACTGCCTTTTACGAATATTTTTGCCAGGAAAGCCTCTTGTAGTGATAAAAAGCCTCAGCGATAAAAACATGTAATTAAATCAGCCCATATCAGTAAAGCACTAATATTTGTTTTAGATACCAAGCGCGAACAGAACAAGCGACGCTCTTTACAATAAAATGACGTTGGGCGAAATGGAATCTTTAATTCCTGATGTGAGAACTCTGAGGATTTTGTATATTGGACATCTTTCATGCACAAAACAATATTTTTAGTTTCCTTGGACGAAACTTGCAGATGAAATCATTAAAACAAGCATAGTTGATTCCAGCCAAGTTTTAATTGTCCGAGTTCCAGATTATTTTAAAAACCTGGTTACTTTACTAAAAGATACGCCAAATAGGTAAACATTATTATTATTATTGTCAGTTGCATGCGGATTTTTACAAAATAACTAAACACATTTTGTTTGACAGAATAAAGCAAAACTACATGGTTTGGAGAATTGTGAAAAATCGTGTTAACAATCTCGGTCAGAAATACCAAAATCGCCTGTTAGAGTTTAACAAGGTATGTTGCACAAAGTTGCTTTATAAACCTGATATTAGCTCAAATATTATTTTCCAACTGACAATTGAGAATGATCACAATCAGAATATAAAGCAAAAGTTACTTTCTGACTTAAAGTAAATTTTCTAAAAGGCGTAATTGGAAATCATAATTGCAAGCCTGGCAGTTTTAAGACATGGCGATCTCATGTATTCCCAACCGACCTTAAGCTAATTTATCGTAACAACATGAGCTCTAGGGACAAGGCGACTGACACTGTAGGGGAGATGTGTTCTTGTGGCACTACTATCACATGTTGCAAGCAGGGCTGTGAAAAGCACCTATTGTAAAACTATAAGGGCGTTCATACTAATGTCAACATTTACTTGCACCAGTTGCATATATGATCCGTATCCACAACCATTAGTTGGCAACGAAAGCGTTAACTATATGACTACACGTTTTCATGTTTGAATGTTTTTCAGGTTATTACTGGCCAGACAAGCTTGAACGAACGCTGGTACTCGTGCGTTGATTATGTGGATGCTGTGCTACCGGGACCTACAGGAAATCTTTTTATTGAAAATTATTTTGAAGAGGAAAAAAAAGACACAGTACGCAATTATTAGAAATTTTATTTTTCTGTAAACTGTTTTTTAATGTGCGAAACCTTTTGGGTCAAACGTTTCTACCAATGTTAAAATCGCAATTTCGTTGGGATCAAGAGTCAAATTGAACTCGATAATCAGGTAGAAATTTCGTATCACATACTTCTACCTGCGGTAATATTGTAAATCACAAAAGGATTTTTACGATCCTCTGCCAAATGCTTTACGTGGAAAGATTTTGCGCATACAAAGTATTAGCGTTTGTAAACCCATGTCAGGGTATGCAAACATAGGGTGTTGAGCGCCACAAAGACCAATATTGAAAATAATTAACTTTTGGCTGGCTGCGAGATGAGTGAAGTTACGTAACCTGGTCAAAATAGTGCTAAGCAAGAATGGTTGGACGTAAGTATAAATTAACTCGCCATTTCAAGTGATAGGTTAAATGATTGATGATGACACCAAGAAATATGTCATCACAACATTCAATGACTAAAATACGCAACGAAACACTTTCAACTACTCATGTTTAATACTTGAACAGATTATAGGCATACATTTAGGGTAATATTTTGTTTGTTTTAGGTTTTGGACATGGTAAATCGGCTCAAAACATCTTTTAAATGGTTGCTTGACACTGGAGTTGAATGGATGGATGAAGAAAGCAAAGTGGTTGCCAGGGAAAAGTGCGATTATATTGACCCCAAGATCGGTTACGCCGAATTCTTCAAAAACAAAACCTACCTAGCTGAAGACATTAAAGATGTCAGTAGTATTTATAGGATTTTTTTAAAGTTTATTTGTATGCACTGCTGTGTATTAGAAACGAACTTTATTTGCAAACAAGTAAATTATATTTGTTACGTCATTTAATCTATGTTTGGGTACCAATGACATTATCACCACAATATACTTTTTTTTAAAAGTTGGTGATGGGATAAATCATCAATAGGGGGGAGAACGACGCCTTAAAAGGTTTAACTTTACAAACACCTTAATGTTTGTAACTCATATTAAAAAAAGCAAAGTAATAAAATAAAGAAGAAAACGTATTAAATTTGCAGTATTCTGAGGCGCCTAATTATGACCGAAATGTGTGTCGTTTATTTCAAAATTTGTCGGCAAGGTTTTTTGACATGAGCAACTAAAGATGGTAAACCAATGATCGACGACAATTTAATAGGAACCTTTTGGCATTATTAATATTTTTCGCAAAATCTACACCTGAAGCGGATTTTCTCTTATAGCTTGATAAATTATGGAATAAAAAAATGATTAAATTAAGTTTAAAGTTAATGAGTTTGTTTGAATGGTAGATTGTAATAGATCAAACAGATTATTTTGGCAACGTTGTTCATATTCTCGCCGATGCGGCGCAAGAAGACTGGCCGTACATTGACACAACGGTGGACAAAGAGGGCTGGAGTACACCCCCCACTACTGTTAACGCATACTACTCACCCACACTTAACAGGATAAGTAAGTATATTGTGGTGTAACAACCATGCATGATTTGTAACAAGGAGAAATGTTTCAAATATGTGTTTTTTCCCTATTACTGCAACTGGGTATAACGCCTGACTCGCAACCTCATATGAATTTATGAATGCCGCATGTCATTGCATTCTCATATTAATTGTTCATGGCAGTTTTGTGTGCAAATTTGAAAAGATTTGATTCGATTACTAATAACCTTGGTTATAGTATTTTGCTAACATTAATCAACAACAACAAACGGCTATTTGTATTTTTAGCATTTCCAGCTGGCGAATTGCAATATCCGTTCTTTTGGGGAGATGAATACATGTTGTGAGTATTTTAACAATTGTTAAATTACTTGAGTAATTTGTTCAAGCCCACCTTAAACTGTATGATTTTGAATTAATCTAATAGTGGCTTGTTCATTTTGTCAAAGAATATTTGGACCAAATTCGGGGCTATAGCATGCGTTTACTCCTGGCGCTACATTTTTAAGCTTTGTTCGATCAAATTTAAAGTATAAAATGTACATTTATTACTTAACTGGTCATAATATTGTACAATACATTGCCTTAAGCATCTGATTCGCAGAAAATTGCAATTGTAAACAACTTCTTTGACAACTATGTCAAAGGTTTTGGGTCGTCCTTTTGAATCATCATATGTTTTGCAATAAACTGGCGAAGTTTCCAAGCGATAGCCTATTCGTGCTTAGGTTTTCACCCAAATAAACTTTAATTTCATCAATTGCGAAAGTTTTAGGAAGTGTGTTGGCGTCCAAAACCACAAATTAACTTTGTATGTCGACATAAAAAGGGACAAAACGGTTATGAACTAACCCCCTCCCCCCAAAAAAAAACAGTTGGCGTGTTCGTTTTTTTTGGTTTGGACTGGTGGTAACGATGGGTATTGGCATAGGTTTGTCATGTTGTACATCTGTAAGGCTTAAAACTTTACTAATGGAAAAATATGATGTCTTTTGAATTTTGCACATCGGAAAAAAAGAATTGAGCAAAGAAGGCCATCCAAACTATTTACTTTCAGCTCATTTCAGTTCGGGGCAATAGGTACAATTATCGGACATGAAATCACTCATGCTTTTGACAACAATGGAAGGCAATACGACAAGAATGGAAATAGACTTCAGTGGTGGACTGATGCGTCAATTGCTGCTTTTAACGAAGAGACACAATGTCTGGTTGATCAATACGACAATTATTACTGGGATACAGCCGAGGGAAATGTAAGATTACAAATTCAACACAGTTGAAAGTGTTTGTTTTTACTTCACACACAACCTTTCGAAAATCATTGTGTTTTTTTCAAGCTTACAGAATGCATCCATAATTTAAATGTCTTTGTTTAAAGCTTGACGGTGAAAACACCCTGGGAGAAAACATCGCTGACAATGGTGGATTGAGGGAGTCGTTTTATGTACGAATTTCCTAAAAATCTATCAGCTGTTATGAAACCGCAAAATATTGAATTAAACAAGCATGGTTGTAATTGATTTCTATTTAATTGCTATTTATGGGATTTGTTCTACAAATGCACAAAATGTTGTTGCAATGCAGGCATACAAAGAATGGATTAAGGATAAAGGCCAAGAGAAACCACTACCTGGAATTTCCCTCAATAATGATCAAATGTTTTTCATTGGATACGCAAATGTATGTATTTGTTGCATTTGTGTTTTCATGAATGAAATAAATCATAATTGGTGCCTTGCCAATGTTTAAAGCCCTGTTTAATTTAAGGTCCGTTGCGGCCATTACAGGCCAGAGGCAGCCAAGGATTCCATTAAAACTGATGTTCACAGCCCTGGTAAATTCAGGTAAGTTACATTTCACCTAAATAAAGATTAAACTTTATTTCCCAACCCCCCCAGACGGAATTATGTGGGAAAATATTGGGGCAATAATTTCATGCTTCACACTTTTTTCTGTAAATTTGTTTGCAGGGTTATCGGCTCGATGTCAAACTTCGATGAATTCAGTAAAGCTTTCAGCTGCAGTGCCGATTCGAATATGAACCGTGGAGAAGAGAGTTGTGTAATTTGGTAGCATGTTAATGTTGTTACCAGTCACCTAATTTCATCAATTCTACATGACAACTTTGGTCAGATTGAAATTTTTTTTGAAAAATAAATTATTGTCGCGAAGTCGATCCGACGAAATCACCCCATCCGCGTCTAGGAATGAGTGCAAAACAGAAATGAATCCAACTTTAAAAAGTGACATAGAATGTTAACAATTCGAGGCACTGAACAACACACATCGAGAAAAGAGCAAAAACCTTAACATAATTATTTGCATATTAGTTACAGTGCGATCAATTAACAAATACGACTTTCCATGGCTTTAGTTGACATACGACGAATACGTCCGCGACTCGATACACTTGTGACGTGATCACTTAACTCGTCTGAGTCGTGATCGCTCAACTCAGAATACGTCTGATTGTAAACAGCATTGCGCCGACCATTTGTTCGAGATGATTTTCGCAAAGGTTTTTGTTTCTCCAATATTCGGCGACTTCGAAGTCTTGGCAGTTTAATGTCATGTGAATCGGCAGCATCGTCGCTGATTTCATCATTTTCTTCAAATTCGTCTTCAACAAAGCAAGCTATCTTTTTTATAGTTCTTTTAGATGATCGCACGCTTGTAAACTTTGAATGTGTTTGAAAGTTCGATTCTTCGTTCTCGTCTGAACTTGTGTCGGATGATCCGTTAGAAAACGGCGAATCGGCCACATCTGTATGGATTTAAACATCAGCCTCGGTGAAAGTTTTATCAAACAGAAAAGTAGAAAACACAAAATACCTTCACAATGATCACTTTGAGCAGGAATTTCACGATCGTTGAAGTCGGGATCATATTCGTAAGTGTTAGAAAATGTTGATTTTTGTTTCTCATTACTTGAAGGAAACCCGACCACCGGAGAAGAAAGGTTAAAAGTATGTTCCTGCTCTTGTTTCGGTTTTTTCACAACTGATGTTTCCGGGTCATCGCTCGTATCATCGATCAAAGCATTATTTCGAGTTCTTTTACGAAGAGATCTCCTGACAACAGATTCCTCTCGGCCCTCCCGCGTGGTCACGCTTGATGAGTCAGAGTCGATGTTGGGAGTTTCGAAGCGTTTTGAGTTGATTGATGTGGATGAACAAGGCTCATCATCATTTTCCGTTGGCAAATTCATCAATGTACGACTTCGCATTGCCCGAAGATTTTTTCCATTCACCTCTGTTTCCTCTTTTTTTATAACGACCCGTCTTTGTAATCTCTTTCTAATCTTACGTCTGTCGGGAGATAGAGTACAGGGAAAAACACGTTTCTTACAAATATTTTTAAAAACAAGCAAAATTCAAGTCCACTTACTTGCTATAGGAACGGTTGGTCATTATGGACGCAAATGTGTCCTTTTTATTTTGCCACTCCGTGATGATTGGGTCAATTCGCGCAAAAACCAACGCCTGTAGTCTTATTGTCATGCTGTATATCTAAACAGAACATAGATTTTTGTGCTATTAATTTCATAAGATGGGGCTTATCGAAAATTAACTGCGTTGATTACTCCATATTACTTTTCAAGGTGAACCTTGGCCAAATACAAAACGATTTGAAGCACAAGTATAATATAAAGCGCATTTTTGAAAATTAAACTAGCTGCATGTTACTACACACATGGGTTTACAACTTGCGAGTCATACTATCACTAAGCCCAAAAACTAAATAAAGTATCAAAAATATGTTTCCCCAAAATTTGTAGTCTTGATTTTACTTTAAATACTACACACCTTAGATTTCTTGTTGGTGTTGTAAATTTTTGAATTTTTGAAGATAAGACATATATCATCCTTGACCGCTTTGGGACTTTCGTAACTTCCAAACGCCAACTTTTCTCGGATTTGTTTTAAATCCATCGGGTCGTCAACATACTCACGGTAATCCTAAAACATAAAAGATGGTCGCAACATAGATATTTCAAATCACATCAGATTGCAGAGAAAAAATAAACAAGAGGAAACACAAAAAGAACGAATCTGTTTTCTTTCTGCTGAAATTAAATTTACAAAAGAAACTAACCGGATAATCATCCTCATCTACTCCTTCTCGGAATGGGGTAGCATCCTCCGTATCCCACACAAGGGTAAGGAGTTCCGTGCAAGCACGTTTCCAGTCATCCACATCAGGAAGATCCTCACTCTCTTCACTTGATTTCACTCTATTTAATATTTTCTTTTTGCTGTTTACACGCTTTGGGTATTTCGTGGATTTCTTGCGTGTTTCGTATCGTTTCTAAATTTCAAATAACAACAAAACAGTTGTCACTTTAACGCAAAAATCAATCCCAGTACGAATTCGTGCGAAATATTTTTTAATACATTCATTTAGGTTGCATATTACTAATTCATAAAAAAAGTTTGGCGGTGATTGACCAAACCAAGAGCGAACAAGGGAATTGCTACTGGTTATTAAATTAATAAACTTGCTCCCTTGAATATTGTAAAAATAGGAACACCAAGTACAAACTATTTTTTTAAATAAGGTTTTTCCATTGTCAAGATATTTTGGATGTTACCAAAATAATGTAAGTGATACACGTTTGATAAATAACATCGTCAAAGTATAACGACAAAAATTTTATTGTCATGCGAAAAATATCACATGTAGGCTTACGTCATACGTCCAACAAAGTGTCTGACTATAATATAATCATTTCTTACTGTTTCCTTGGTTTTTGCATCAAAAAACTGGTTGTCCATCGAAATTTCATCCAACCTGAGGTTGATGTCGTCACACTCCCTATCACTGATGAAAGATAACAGGAGACTTTCCAAAAACTAAAATAACGAAAACATTTATCAGTTTAATTGCGTTGGAAAACATAAAATATATTGCAGACGTAATCTTTGCATAATTTACACGTACGAAACATAGCGTTAGTAGCTATAGTGCAAACCAACGTTTGAAACAAAACAGTGTTAAGCGTTGTTGTTGTTATTAGTATGCTTAAGTGATATGTTGACCAACCTGCGCCGTCTTGGCAATTTTTGAATCCGCTTTGTTAAAAGCTAACGCATTACTGGAAAGCATCTTAACATCCCACACAAGTGCATTTAATCGACGATAATATCGACTTTGTAATCTTAGCAGGATCAGGGTTAGGTCGATTGGATAGGGGACGGCAAGGACATAGGTAGGATAAACCTTTAAATCGACGGGACCCGAAAACTGGAAAAACATTTCTGAAAAAAAATCACAAGTTGCAAACTATCTGTTGAAGCGCGTTATAAACCTTTGCAGTTTAGCAAATTTGTAAAAAATAAGTTAATTTGTGCCAAATCGATGGAGCTTAAACAATCCTCCTGTTGCTTCGGGGCATACGAAAGGCGGATAATACGTTTTGTAATCTTACTGATGTTTAGAAGTACTTCAACGGCATGAGCGATTCGGCTAATTTCACGGTCGACCAATTCCACCAAATCGTCATTCAGATCACGTGGTTCACTCCACCATTCGCTGGGCAGTTGACGAACTCGAAAAATTTCATTTATTTCTTCTGTAGCGATCGGCAAACCTTTCGAAAGAAATAACCGCCAACATGATTCATTAAGACAGTGGCAACTACACCTATGCTACGAAAGATTCGCCGAACCACGCACCATTGAAAAGAATTTTCCTAATCGAATGATAATTGAGAAAGTTAAATTAAACAAAGCGAGCAGCTTTCTTAATGCGTTTAAAATTTTCCGTCGGAGAAGACTGACACAAACTGTATTTTGACTCACAAAAAATCTCAAAATCAAATTATTATGCTACCTACTTATAAACTGAAAACCACACATTATAGGGTGTCACGACATACAGTTTGGGAAATACTGCTTTAATGGAATATGGATGAATTAGATGTTTATAATGTTGCAGAAAAATACCACAAGTTTGTTGGAGTTTTTCTTGGTGTCGAGTTCTTGTTGGAATGATTTCGGAATCGGGAATCGGTTCCAAATCCCATGGTGACATTCGTTCAATTTCCTAAAATTGGTAAAACAAATGAGTGTAGAGGAGAGAAAATAAGGAATATAGTTAGAAGTAAATATTATAATTCTGCTCTGCCCACAAGTTAAATTATTGACCAGGTATTGTTAGACATCTATTTAATTTTCATATTAAAAAACATACAGTATATGAACCACAAAAAGTGACTCAAAATTATGTGCCAACAATTATTAACTGTTTTTTAGTTTTAATTTTACAAATACACCATGTTTTGCCAACAATCAAAATTTCATCATGTAACTAAAAATATCATGAAGCATAAAAGTATTATTACCTCAGAGTCCCATTCTACTTCAAGACTTTGGAAAATATTTTCATGGGAGATTGGGTCAACAGCAGATGATGATATAATTGTTCCATACCACCATGCATCATCTATAATAGATCTAAAACGATCACCTACTTTCCATTCCCGTTGAAGACTCAAATCAAACTAAAATAGAAACATTTTTATTGATTTCGATGCAAACTAGCTTCATACATGTTTAACACTTTACAGTGTACAATGTGTCCAGTACCCGCACAAACTATTATTGCATGAATTGCAATATTTAAACTAATTAAGTGTGCAAAATGTATACACAGTAAAAAGTGACAGCTCACAAGCAACATACTCAAATTTTAAAACAATATTGTTGACTTGTTTATAGAGTAACAGCAGCACTTAAACAGTTAAGGTACCTGTTGTTTTAAAACAAGGAAGTCAATCACATCTGGCATATCATGAAACCTAAAGGAAAAAACTTTTTGGTCATCATCAACATCTTCATGAAGGCGAACAAGTTTCAAGTTGCATAATGTTGGGGGACCAATTTCAAAAGTGATGTCATCAACTTGACAGTATTCTACAGATCTGATAAAACAACTTACTTTTAGTACAAACTAATATTTTAAGTTCATTCATAGGTACTTTTATAGCAACACACAATTTCAACACAATGGAAAACATGGATATACTATTTACATCATAATCATATGAGGGCATTGATAACTTGTTCGAAAGTTTTTTCGAGCTGCACAATAGTTTACAAATCTCACCTAAGTTGAATCTGGTTGTAACAAATATCTGAAACGTCTCCAATATTCCAAACCTTTTTCTCACAAATAACTTTGACATATAAATGATGACCCTGCAAATTTAAAATATAGTTAGAAAACAAATAGTAGTGGAATTTTCTGTTTTAGTGAAAAACAGTAAAATACACCAGCTACAGTTTGATAAACATGAGGTCCACTGAAAATCGAGGTATGTATCAAAACTACAGCCCACAGAAAAATGCAAATATTGTAAAAGGGAATTATTGCATGCAATTATTATTTACTTCTCTAATGTACATAATTTCATCTCCAATCTGTGGTAAGTACGGAGAGGGGCGTGGAAATTCTTGATGAATCCACTTTGTTGGAAGGTATTCAGTGGGAGGTATTATACCTGGTATGATGGGAAAAGGTGATTCCATCTGTTCAAATCACAAAATGCGTAATTTAATATTAGTTTTTTATAAGCGTATATGGCAAATATTTTGGTAATAAATGCAATTATCATAGTTTATTAAGTAATTTTCCCACAGAGCAAAAAAGACTTAAATAAATCTTTTTCAGTTTTTGAAGTTTCAAATACAATGTAAAAACAACAAAAATATCTCAAAAGCATTCTGGTTTCAGTTGTTTTATCTACCTGTTCACCAAAACTTGCTCTCAGTGACATCTTTGAAGACTCTATTTCATGAATATTGATTGGTTCGACATCAGAACCTGTCATTTGTGTGAAATAATTAGTACAAAAAACTATTCTGTGCCTGTAACCAACAAAGACAAACCATTTGAAGAACACGTGTGTTCATTACTGTTCCCACCATCAGACTGGTTTTGCTCCCATGATACGGCAGATAGTAAACGTACTCGTTTTTTTCTTTGAGCTCTTTTGTTGCTTGTTCTAGATTCACCTTAAATAAAAAAAATTTTTTTAATTCCTATGTATATTTAATGTTAATTTGACCGCATTCAAGACAAATAATTAGGAATAAGTTACCAATTCTGTTGTCATCCAATATTGAAGTGGAATGTTGTGGTGACGTCCATGATTCTCTATCATCAGTCACACTAGTGCTACAATCTGCATAGCAATGTACAATGCAGCTAGAATTTTTGTAAGATTACTCAAATGTTAGTAAAATAAAAACTATCTAGTTATTCATGTATATTTATAAAGGTAAAAATAAAAGCAACACTTATTCTTATTTTATAACAGATAATTTTTATTACGGGTAGAATTGTGTCTCTTCATGGAATCCTTACCGCTATCACTGTGTAGGTTACTACTCTCACTGCTAAGCATGCTTTTGGATCTTTCATGCGTTTCCTCATCACTTAATTCCAAATCACTCTCAGCTTCAAACATAAAATTATACCTTAACAACTAAATAATTTACACAAATAATGAAATTTACCACTTTCTCTTGCAATATTGGATCTTGTCCCATATGTATGACGTTGTTTGTTGATAAATCTGCTTAGTGCAAGCCTAGTTGATGATGCGCTGTCGTTGCTTGCTTCACCTACAATATCTTCATCTTCTTCATCTTCTTCAGATACCTTCATAATGTTTTTAAGGCAAAGTTTGTTTTAAGTCATGGAATTTTTGCTTTTTATTTTGTTGTCTGTATAGTTGCAATATATCATTAAAAAGAGATTGTTTTCTAAATCTATTACAAATGTTTTAAAAATGGAAGATTAAGTGAAGCTGAATTATCACAAACACACTTCATCACTGTCAAAAAAATCAATGTTTACTGGTTTGTCACAATTCGAGATACAAACAAACAGTGTTAGCAGAAGTTTTTTATGTAACTCTGGAGTACATTTAAAACGGTTTGATTGAAACATACCAAAATACTTTGCTTCACTCTTCTTGTTGAAATTCTCGTCACTTTTATAGGGGAAATTTTCACTTCTTTGTGTTTTAAAAGTGGTTTTACACAATTTTTTTTCTCATTCTTATAGTATGATATTTCATTATCACCTTGTTCTTTAAAAAATTTCTCGTTTAACCTGTTGAAAGAAAATTGTTGTAATGTTTAAACAACACCAGCTGATTACTTTGTTGCAAATTAAATTCATAACCTATTTAGGATGTTTTAGCAAGTAGATTCCTAACCTTCTAAACTGAGATAGGTTGTTTGTCACCAAAGTCCTCCTTCCTAAAGCCATTAGATCTGCATCCGACGCCATCTGACTTCTTGGGGCATTGCTGTGCATTTGTCTCACACCTGCAACCTCCCCTTCTCTCCTTAATCCCACAGCAACATTTCGTGATGGAGATGCTAAATCTGGTTGTGCGACATCTGTGCATTCATCACATAGAAATATTACAATAATGCTCCTAACTGAAATTGATGCATTTTAATGAAAAAAGTTGCAAACCATTTTGCTGGTCCGAAATGTTTGCCTGTGGTTGGGGGATATTGTCATCATCCATGTTACCATCGTTTACACCTAACACTTCTTGTAGTCCTGAAGTCACAGAACAAATAATGATCAAATGAATGATAAAATGGAGACAGGCTAGAACACATCAATAAATAATTTACCGTTTTCCGCAACTGCAACAATGGGCACCAAACTTTCGCTTGTTAAATTTTCTCTGCCTGGAACTAATCTCTGCAAATGTGCAGGATGAGGGTTTCCATCAACATCCACCAAGAATGGTGGAGGCATCCGGTGAGGTGCCTGCTGTGTTTGTTCATCCAACACAGACCCAAAAGAGTCATGGATTAAAGGCCGATAATCTGTATGAAAGAACTGTTCTTCTGGCACCTACACAGTGGGGCACAATAAAAAACTTGGCAAAACTGAAATACACACATTTATAATGCACTTACTTTTTTGTATGCAAGGCCATTTCCATAGCTAAATATTAGTAAATGACCATGTGAATCTGTGCAAACAATATGATCTCCATTTGGGGAGAATTTGGCATCAAACACTGCACCATGACCTTGACCTTCAAGCTAAAAGCAACATGTTTGTTTGAGGTTGGAAGTTGTACAAATTAACAGTACATACCATATTATAAAAATGCATGATGCATGTTCCACTGCAAACGTCCCATATAAAAACTTTTCCATCATGTCCTGCACTAAGCAAGATCCTTTCATCAGTTGGATGTCCTTCCAAACAGTAGGCATCATCATCATGGCCCTTATTTTTGCAACAAGTTTTTATTGCACCACAATAAAATGGTTTGTGATGATTTTATTTTTATTATTAAGGGTGTAAACATTTTACACAAAAAATTGTTTTAGTTAAAAATCCTTGTTTTATGCTCTGCTGTAAAATCTGTACTTTGATGTACAAAATTATATGAGGCATTTAACTTTTAACCTTTATTGAGATTTCAACATTCATAATTTTTAACACACTAAACCACACATTGAATGATTACCTTCAATACACCTCGAAGCTCACAATTATCAGGCTTCCAAATTTTAATTGTAAAGTCAGTGAGTGAAGTGAAAATTTGTTTGTCATTACAATCCCAAGCAACCATCACCACTTTAATTTTAGTTTTGTCAGATGATCCAGAGTCATTGTTCTGTTCACATAATTACATTTAAACAATAATGAACACTGAGACTATCTTTAGATAAATCTTAAGTACTCAATTTTGTAAAACTTTGCATGTTTACACAACTGTTTACCTTTTCTGTTGAAGTATCAAGACAAGAAGATTTCCATTCATTTTTTTCAAATGTCCATATACGAGCTGTTCCATCGCAAGATCCACTTGCAAATCGCAAGCCATTGTGAGCAAACCAAATACTGTCTACTTTGTCCTGCAAATAAAGGAATGATTATATCCGGACATTTAACACTATTTAAAATCTCATCAAATCATTTTACTTTTCCTGAAAAACTGGTGTTAATTATACATACAGATGAACAAAAATGACATGGGTACCAATAAAACCACCAGGATTATTGAGTCAGGTACTCATAAAACAGTAAAATTTATTACATTATTTCATGCAATAGTATCCTTTTTTATAATTTTTTTAAGTTTTTAGCTATTGTACCAACTATTTTTGGAAATTTTGTTTCTATTTTTGAAGGAAAACTTTAGATTTTGAAACAGTCAATTTGTAACAACATCACACTAAAACCAAAAACATTCATCAATAATGACTTGCACATTTATTAATGTTAGGCCCAAGTACATATTTATTTTTATTCTTTTTACTTACAGCATGTAATGTCAGCTCTGTAAGTCTACAAGGAACTTCCAACTCTGGAGCAATGTAATAAATGTACACTGAATAATCTGATCCACCAACTGCTACAAATCTGCCTCCACTGCTCCATGATGAACACAGCATCGAAACACCAGGTCTGTTACGCTCTTGGAATTTGATAGGCTGTGCTGAAAACTCCTAAATTCAGCATAAAATCATTAAAATCACGACATTATCTTGAAAATAAATAAAAAACAATAAGATATTCAGTTAAATTATTTCTAGGAAAATGGTTTATTGCAAACTTTCATAATATTAAGTTAAGATACTAATGCTTCAAAGTCAAACAAAAGTAGACAATTTTTCTGTAAATAATTAGTGCATCATGAACTTATGTGCTTGTCACCATACACGACATTCTTGTGATTTTATGGAAATGTTTTTTTTTCAAACAAATCAAAATACCAGAGTTTTAATGTTCCATTGCCAAAAACAAACATTTCCATCACGTCCAGTTGAGATTAGGTATCGGGTTTCCCCATGGATGCAAGGGCTGAACTATAATTGGAAAACAAAAACATAAATTGTAATTTTGACAAGTAAAAAAAAAAAAAAAAATTATTGACGATAAGAAACATAAAAAAACAGACAAAACACAAAATGTTTCAATCAAATTTTAGCACAGTGGTTCTTAAACTTTGTAGTCACTGCATACTTGGATCCTCAGAATTCGCTTGCAGCACACTAAATTTTCAAGTCAGTTTTTAATGAATCTATATTGAAACAACAATACCAGGATGTAATACAAAGTTTTGGACAGGTATGCCAAACAATGCTTTAATTCGGGGATAAATTTTTAATAACCCACAGAAGTTTTTCGTTTTAAACATAAAATAGTGCTAGGAAGGTAAAAATGATCACAGTAACATAATTACAGCAACATCAGTTATGAGGCAGTTGGAATTTGAATGAGATGTGCAGGTTCCTAAACGAATCGCAACCGTTAAGAGGTTTAGGAGCCAATAATTTGGGAAACTTCAACCAAAATTCTGTTTTTATTGATCATAGTTGTTTCAATCCACAGACAATAAAGACTTGAGTTTAAAACCCTTTGTTTGTGAAACATTAACATTGCATTCTAAACGAATGAAAAGTAACGTTATGTATCGATCCATGGGCGTATCCGGGAGGGTCCGGACCCCCCTTTGTGAAATATTTTGGTCTGTTTAGCTAAACAAACGCCACTGTTTTTTTTTTGTCAAAATCTGCGTGAAAACCACAAACTTTCTTTAGCGATTTGCTTTGTAGCTGTAGAGGAATCTAGCCCTCGGTTAGCGTTGACCTAAAAACCGCACCGTGCGAACACTTGACATTGTTACCAAACATGTACAATTATTACGAAACAAGTGTCATTTTTCGTTAGTCCAAGGACGAAATGTCGTTTTTTAGTGGTCACGTTGTTGTAATGGCGGCGCAAGTACTGCCGCAAAAATTTGCATCGAGTGTTCCATAGCGCTACACAATTGCGCAAGCCAGGAAGCCACCGTTTATGTGACGATTGGCGCAAACACTGGCGTTCGTATTTTGCGATTCTCGACCACAATTAACCTTAGTTTACACCTGAAAATCGTGGAATTCCCAAAAAAGTTTGGACCCCCCCCTTCAAAAAATCCTGGATACGCCTATGTGTCGATCAGACAATTCGACACCACTAACCGAGAAACCAAAGCATAAAAGATACAACTGCATTATCGCAGGACGTGTGGGCTATCAATTTTCGACGAAGACGTTTCAAAATCAGGGCAGGCAGCCTAACAACAGATATCGACGTATATAGGTGAGAAACAGGGCGGGTGTCTAAGGTTCGGATATTATGTGGATTTATTGAATTTTTTAATAATGGTTATATAGGCTCGCACATATAGTCTAAAAGCTTTTTTCAAAACAGAAACATGCTTATGTTTTGTGCGGTCTGGCCTAGTTTCGTAGGCTAATGACAGATATTACAAAACGCAACTATGCCTTGAAATTCTACTTTTTGGGGGCAAAATTACTCAATACAAAAAATATGTAAATATAATATACGAATCAAAAACTTTTGACTCTGACCGTAACGATATTTAAAAAGATATTTGAACGTTATAATGCGCGCCTTTTAATGGTTTGCTTGGTTAACATAATATTAGAAAAATGATATCCTCACCTCCAATGAGGTAAGTGTAGCCGTGTGACCTTGAAGGATTGCAACAGGAGCGGCAGTTTGTAAATTCCACACTCGAATAACCTGAAACAGTTAATTTCAAAAAGTTACAACTTCCGTGTCAGTATTAAAAGTTATTCAACGGGAAATTAGCAGCACCTTGTTACAACTTCCTCCAGCAAGCAGCCGATTGTCAAAAGATACATCCATATCACAGATTTCTGCTTGATGTCCACGAAATGTGAAAAGCAAACGGCCAGACCACACACACCAACACTTTATCAAACAATCGTCTGAACCCTGGGCATGCAAACAAACGCCATGTTACTACATCTAACACGCAAATATTTTTGGACAGCTCAAAGTAGATATGATGGGGTTTGTAATAAACGAATGTTTCTTGAAATCTCTAAACACGCCAGAAACGAATCTCACCCATTCAATATCTCTCTTCAGACATTTCATATACCAGCACATGGTACATAACCTCGAAACAACACTTTCTCGAAAAAAAAACTAAATTTAGGTCAATACTTACAGTGAAAATTTTTGTTCCAGTTCTGTCGAATAAAACACAATAAACTGAGGAGAGATGACCAAGGCAGCGTAAACACATTTTCATGTTGCCGTACAAAGTGACCGGAAGCAAAAGTTTTCGTCGACATGATTGTCTGAGTTCTCGACCTTGCAGAGAGTAAACTGGAAAGCAAAGCCACAAGAACAAAGTATAAGTCACTACCATTTGACTGGACCATTCTTTATTTGTGAGTTGTTTTGTTGCACAAGGTTATTAACATCATTCATAAACTGCATGTAAGTAGCAAGTTATGTACGAATAATAATTTTTTTGAGGCAATTAACAACACGCACCTCTGTTGGTAATTTGAAGTGAGGTTGGTGGAATTAAAGATAAACCGTTCACCGATGCGGCAAAGTGTTTTAAACCCCATGTGGTTTGGGAAGCAGATTCTCGACTTCGAAGGAGGGAATTTCGTCTGCCGGTATTTAGCAAAGCGGAATCTTGGAAAATCGAGGTAGAAACGTATTTTTCAAGCAGTGGGGCTATTCTGGTACAAATCTGCAACAGGTGATCTGGTTGAATCCCGCCGTAGTTTTTTTGCTGAAACCAAAAACAAATAAATACTATTACAAAAAAAGGTCAATAATATTGTTGGGGAGGCAATCAGGTAAATTTTTGAATAAATGTCATGCATAAAACATGGCTACCGTATGTTTGTGGTTCCTTTTTATGATAATGTATAATGTCAACATTTCTTAAATGACGGTTTACTTTTACTGCTTGTGCAATTTTTTACTTGCTAAATATCAGTAAAAATATTGTGGAGCCAAATTCCCCTAAATAATAAAACCGTGTGACACAGCAATGTTTGTAAAAGTGCCGTCCAACAAGCTCCCTTTTTTCCCCGTCACGCACGACCGGGTAAGTATTACGAGCAGGAACAACGTCACTCAAACAGAACAGCGAGTGATTGGGCGGTTGGCTGGCGAGAGAAAAAGGCAAGACAAAGCAAACGTACGCGTTTTGCTGAACCGTTCTCTGAGAGCCGTACAGCTTTCCTGCCGTCGCATCGGTAAAAACCAAATGCATTCTTTTTAACAATTCTTCGTTATTAAACACAAAACAAAGATTATTGACAACAAAGCTTTTAACTTGGATGAAATGTAAGATTTAGTGCCCACATGCATAAAACTAATTGCTTTAAATACAAAGCGGATTCGCAAACTCACAAACTCGGCAAAACTCTGAAGATGAACTCCTCCCTTCCAATCACGTCTCTTTGGGATCATCTAAATGTTTTGCAATTTATGTTTTGAGCACACGATTTCCTAACTTATCCAAAGTCAACTATTGAAATACTATGGCAATGTAGTGTGTATTTTTTCACTTTTTGAAATCATTGTACCTCGAGAGATGACATCTCTTCCCGCATCATCTGCGAAAAATTACTCTGATCAAATCACAGAACAAACGCTTTGAATATTAGTGAAACTGTTTCTGTATAGTTACTAACCTTTGCTACTGTGTGAAATGGCCCCCGTGATAAAAAACGCTCAATGAGGAGGTAAAGATCTACAGAAAAGAAGATAATTTAATATACTCCTCATCAACATATGTATGGAAATTAGTTTCAACATGGCAACTCTACTGGCATGGAAACCAATTTAACCTACCAAACTCATCTCCTGATTTATTTTCTGAAGTGCAAGCCATCTCTTGTATAATGTACGAGTAAAAATTCAATGAAATAAACCAACGCTAAGCCATACATCTGCCCTCCTGTCAAGCTCAACAGAATTCACTTTGCCATTGGATCACATGAAAAACTCTGCAGGCAGACCAGTGCAGCTTGTGTCACGATTGCTTTAACAACCGTTCTGTATTTGTCCTATTGGTGAAATATTTTTGAAAAGGCCTACTGAAGACCTCAATAAGGTAATTGCTTTTTGCTGAACAAAAACACCTAACTTTAAACGAACAGGAGCGAAGTCATTTTCACAAATGAAAATATTCATCCGCGCAACGCGCGTTGCGTAAAACTACGTCACAGAAAGGGTATTTCCCCGATGAGTATTTTTTTTCCAACGCGACATCAGCAAGATAGTTGTATAAGTCTCAATGATTCCTACAATTTAACAGAAAGTTATATGTTTAATAAAACTACGGTTTACGGACGTTAAACTAAACGTCTTTAGATAACAGCGAACTTATGGCGTTAGTACGTTCTGACAATAGTTTTGAACAAACATGGATTCAGAGATGTTGCTGTCGGTTTATGTGCAAAAGACCTATCCCAAAACATGTGGCGTTTATAATGGATGGAAATCGGCGGTTTGCAGCTAAAAAGCAAGTTGAAAAAATAGAAGGACATACGCGTGGATTTGATAAACTTTCAGAGGTAAAATGTTCTGAATTAATTTTATTTTTTCTGGGATCACTGTCTTAATTTGGAAATGTCATTAATTTACTTTTATATGCACATGCTGCTCTGAAGATTTGTTGAATATTAAACTGATTGTGAGGTTGTTTAATTTGTTTGGTCAGGTACTAAAATGGTGTCAAGACCTTGGAGTAGCGCAAGTCACTGTGTATGCCTTTAGTGCTGAAAACTTTAAGAGAACCAAAGAGGAGGTGGAAAGCCTAATGGAACTTGCACGGCATAAACTTGGACTTATTATCCAAGAAAGGTAATATTTAGGAACTAAAATATAGTAAGTTCTACAATAAAATTCTAATTTTGTGTTTAATAAAGAGACCAACTGAGGGCAAATGGGGTGAGAATTCGTGTGATTGGAGAGTTAAGCCAACTACCTGACGATGTACAACGAATGGCAAATGAAGTGATGCTTCTGACTAAAGATCATGCAAAGTCTAAAAAATTTTTTGATTGTATAGGTGCAATATTATAACTTTTTACTTCTAGATGCTGCCTGAATGTATGTCTGGCATATACCTCTCGACACGAAATGATCCAAGCCATGAAAGACATAAGCGCAAAGTTGGAAAATGGCACATTACAGGAAGACACCATTAGTGAAACATTGTTCCAGGAAACTTTGCAGATTCCCAAGGTTGATTTGCTCATTCGAACATCAGGGGAAGTATGTAATTTGATGTGTTTGTGACTTTTGAAATTGAACTTTTCCAGCTGCTTAATCTGTGCTCTTAAAGCTGAAATTTTATTTTTCAGATACGACTAAGTGATTTTTTGTTATGGCAATGTAGTCATGCATGCCTGCAGTTTCTTGATGTATTATGGCCGGAGTTGTCCATTTGGAATTTTTACTCGTCTATTCTGAAGTACCAACAGTTCATTGCAGCAAAGGATTCCAGATAGGAATAAAGTTCTAAATTTATTGACACATTTGCAACAAAAATATGGTTAGGAGGACAACGATTCTGTGATGAGAGTAGCAAGGTCTATTCCATCAGTGCCTACAAAAAAGATTATTTTAAACACAGAATACTGGTTTGCCACCACTTTCGCTTACTGTTTTCAGTCATTTCCTTTTCTAATTGCAGCTTGTTTTGTGCAAACTTAAACATTCTTTCTTCTATTGAATTTTTAGACACCAATTTAATTATTTCAACAGTTCTGTGTAAGAAATGCAACAAATGACCAACTTGTGCAATAAACAAACGACATTCAAACCTTGTTTGTCCAACTCTGTGGCAACGGTCTTCAGCTTGTTTGTCATTGTATGGATTGCAATCTATATCATGCAGAATAACAACACTGGCTGAAGTGAGATTTATACCCAAACCTCCAGCTTTGGTAGAGAGCATAAATATAAAGTAAGATGCTTCATTGTTGAAAGTATCAATCAAATTCAGTCTACAAAATAATAGTTTTATTTAATATTGGACAAATGTTGAATTTCTGTTACTATCACAAAGATGGCATATCTATGTTTCTATTAAAATAAGTTTCGCTGGAGAAAAAATGCCCACCCATTCTGTCCTCGTCACAATGGTTCAATTTTACAGTTGAGTAAGCACAGATGTGTGTGTTGTTACTATGGCGAATTTGAGGCATTTTTAGTGGGGTTTTCAGTGTTTTCAATAAGGTATCTATTTGTCTTTTTAACTTAAAATAATATTAGGTCACTAAGAAGCCCCATCAACAGTTACTTTATTCTCACAGTTTATAAAAAATTCACCTTTCTGCCATAGGAGTTTGTCCATCTAGACGGAGAAAATTATGTTGGCGGTTTTCCAAATACTTTTGTAGAATGTCCATCATCATTGTAAACTGACTAAAAATTAAAACTCGCTTTCCCTGAAAAGTCAAAAAAGGCCAAATTATGCCTACATATTTTTAACAACTACTTCTTACATACCTCTTTGTGCAGTCTAGGCAGAATTGAATCAAGATTCAAAAATTTTCCAGAATCAAACAAAACTTCATTGTTCAACCGAAACTTATCAATTACACGGTGCTCCATACATAAATTATGTAACTCAAAATCAGTCATTACTTCCATATCTTCATACAAGTATGTCTCTTCAGACTCCATGTAATTTACATCCTTTCAATTTTTGACATAATTTTTAACAAAACAATGTCACAAAAACATATATCATGCCAAATACATTTTTCAAAAGACGAGCCATTTTCCGAAGTTTAGTTAGGCTGTAATTCTCACGACGTAGCAGCGGGTGGTTGGCCACTTTCCTTAACTCCATGAAAACATTGCGAAGCTCAGATTTTGGCACTGCGAATGAAGAACATAGTTTGTTTCCAAGGCAAAATACAAATGCACGCACATATACTTACAACTTTTTTTCATTGATTTGTTTTTTAAACTGGTCTTTACTTTTAGGTACAGCTTTTCTTGTGCTGATGTCATATCGCAAAAAAATACTGTCTCCTGTTTTTCAGGGAGTTGATGCAACACATCTTTTTTCATTCTGCAATAGTTAATTTTTTAATAATCAATTAAAAAAAACACCTTGGCAACTAGCCTGCGCAGAACAAATGGTTGCATTATTTGTTTTGCATGTTCAATTCTCTTCTGATAGAAATTGCTTTTCACGGTTTCATGCCCACTCTGTCAAAAATTTGGTGTAAAAGTATCATAAACATTTGGTAAGTTACTTTTACCTGTGAAAACATGCGAACCAAAGTGCTGGTTGTCTCATCAAACATGTCAGGCATTACAAAACGTAACAATGACATTAATTCCAACAAATTGTTTTGTAGTGGTGTGCCAGTTAAAAGGAGTCTACGTTCTGCCTGGGAGGACAAATGGAACAAAGATAAAATTTTAAAGAAAACAAGTGGCTTCAAAACTGACTTTTTTACTTGCCGTCAACAATGATTGTCAAAGTTGGTGACAATATCACAATGTAGTTTTATGCTATCTGTTTTCATCATCAGCATGTTTGTTTGTTATATTAGCTGCGACAATATCAACATACCCTTATTTTCATGAGTTGTTGATACCGCTGAGATGACATATTTTTTAACATGTGACCCTCATCAAAAATCGCATAGCATATTTCCAGTTTCCTAAACAAATTCCTATCCTCTGGAGTGCTCACAGCTAGGTTATAAGTTGTTAAAATGACATCACATAATATTCTTTCCTTCAGCAAATCAGACCGAATAGATTTCCGATCTATTTGTGAGCCGGTGTAATGAAGCACATGTAATGATGGACACCACCGACCAAATTCTCTCACCCAATTTTCTTTAAAAAAACAAAACAAAATTGAAAATGTAAATACTTTTTAATATTTTATTGGTTTTACCCAATGTTGATGTGGGAACAACAACTAAATGTGGATTTGATGTTTCATTTAAACTGTGCAAATGGGCAAAGAAAGATATTGTTTGAATTGTTTTACCCAAACCCATCTCATCTGCTAGAATTCCATTTACTTTATTTCGATGCAACAAAGCTATCCAGTTGAGACCAATCATTTGATATGGTTTTAGGAAAAGGCTGCACAACAAAACATATTTTAGTAATCTGGTTAAGGCCCACAGCCATTGCCTCATACTTTTGAGGGATTGTGGCAGGCTGCTGTGCAACCATGATGGATTTTGACTTCCGAGGTGACTCTGTGTTTGCATCCCGAACTTCATTAAATTCCTTTTCTAGCCTGTCAGATATCGTTCCACATTTTTCCATCAATGAACACAGTGTTTTTCTTTCTTGAAGTAAGTCAATACATGACCAAATCAATTTCTGACTTAAATTTTTAGTTTCTTCAAGTTTTGTGATCTAAACAAAGAGTAACGAAAATCAACATTTTTTAAAAACTACACAAATAAACCTTGTCCATACCAAGTCATCCCAAGAAAGAAATGGCCTCAAACCAGTAATAACATGTGCTTTTTTTAAACTACACTCAGATATTGTTCCCAATTCATCCAGGGAGCTTTCCTGCAACAAATATATATATCCTAGTAACGTGCAGAACAAAAATATTGATTGAAATTCTATGCAAACCTGAAAAAAGTGCAATACACTATTCTTTTTATTAGTACTAATATGATCCTCATCACTTTCAGACGACCAATCTGTGTCAGACTCATTATTTCTATTGGATTTTTTGTGAGGTATTTCTTTTGCTTCATCATTAGGAGGTTGCAGGATGTCAACTTCACAGAAAAACATTTTACTTTATAGATCTTTTTGCCAGTCTTAAAATTGTGAAAACATATAGTCTTGTTCGTTTGGGGTATCAACAGGCATACATTACATCAGTGTTTCCCAACTGGTGGTACGCGATGGCATTCCAGGTGGTACGCCAGCACCCTTTCATAATTAGCGGATATATATTTCGAATTGAAAAAATGTAAGTGATCCCAAAATGTTCGTTACTTCATCCCCTAGGTTACTTTGTAACACTCAACTAGGTGGTACGCGAAATTGTTTTAACTCCAAGTGGTCCACAACCACAAAAAGGTTGGGAATCACTGCATTACATAAAAGTAGCACACATATGGATGTCAGTGGCACACATATGGATGTGTCCAATAAATTGTAAAAGTGGCCGTGTTAATAACCTACCTGAATTTCTTGGACTGATAATTCGTCTTCGAGAAATCCTCACAAATTTTTTATGAGCAGCAAGTTTAGGACTAACATGCGTTTCATGGTTTGTTGTCTTTTCATCTTCACTTGAACTCATTTCCAAAATATGTTTTTTATCAGAACTGCTGTTTTTAGCGTCTGCTTGCTTTTTATCTCCAATGGAATTACACTTTCCCACTTCCTCATTTTCATCAGAACTGCTGTTTTCACTTACAAAACGACAACGTTTCTAAGAACATAAAAATGATACTTGTCAAAAGTAATATTCATCTGTTGTGCAACTTTAACCAGTTTGCGGCACATTTTACACAAAGCAAAGGAGAGCTTTAAAAAACAGGTAAATTTTGTTAATGTTATAATTTTGGATTAAGTATCAAAATTTATATGTGATTGAAAGTTTATCTGATGAAGTGTTTACATTCTCTATTGAAAGAGCAATTAAATCATAAGTAATACAGCACTGGTAGTCACAGGTTATAAAAAAAAAACTTTTGACCCCGAGCAGTTTGCAGTTTAAACCACTACAAGTTAAATATACAATGTGCAGGGTCTTACAGCTCTCTTGTTTTTAAACAGTGGGGATTCTGGTGCATTGAAAGACTTTGAACTTGCAGTAAACTTTTCCACATTTTCTGTGTAATATATGTATAAAATTAAACACTCACACAAACTGCTATTCATTGTTAAAATGTTAGGACATAAGTAGCTTTTGGCTACAGACATAGCTTGATTCATACTTTACATTAATAAAACACATTTACAAATTAAAAGTGGGATTGAACATTAACAGGTAATTTCCCAGTTTACCATATTACACTATTAAATAGTCCATGTACCATGCACTTACCAGAATCGCTTTCATCATTACTAGATTGTGGTGAAAAAAAGTCATTTCTAAAAACAAATAAAACATTTTTGTTGCTGAAAGCAAAAAAAGTTTGTTGTTGGATGCCAAATTATGAACACCATAAGAACAATTGTTGGTAGCAGCTCACTAATAACATATTAATGGCTCCATTGCTCGTAAGTTATTGGGTTATTTGCACAATTTTACATGTAATTCAATCGCACCTCTTTAAAGAGAATCCTGAAACAAAGCCTAATAAGCAGATTTCTTACTGTGCAACTTTTGTTAATGGGACACCCTAAAAAACTAAATAAAGTAGCTCATATTAACAAGGACAGACTGTTCATAAAACATTGTTTTTCACACAAATGCAAATTCTTTGCCGAACGTTTTATACCTTTCACCTATCACATTGCCTATTTGGGGAAAAGTGGTGTGTATATCAACACAATTTACCTTTCTGCAACTCTTTTCTTTTTAGGTTCAACTTCATTTTCACATTCGCTCGAATCAGAAGAAAATTTTCTTTTTATAGAAGCCATCTTAGGAGCAAAAACAGGACAATGTATTGGTTTTACAAACTAAAAATGTGTTTCAACAGCATATGAACAGTCATAGAATGCAAACAACCAAAAATATATAACTGCCTATATTCAAATGATCACTCACCTTGTCTGAAAATGAGGAAATGTTTTCTGTAAAACAGAAATTTCTGTTTGTCAAAAACCTTTACACTGGCAGTTAAGCAGATAAGGCTAGCCTATGTATAGAAGATAAAAGAAACTAGAAAAAAAAATGAAAAACTTCAAACCTGAAAAGAGTATTTTCGAACTTCGTTGATGTTCATACGCAAATCGACTAAACATTTCCAAAATACTCGGCTTTAGAACCTCATTATACCCACACAAGAACACAAACTAAACCTTCAAGAAAAATGCAAAAAAATGCGACCAACAGATTGAATGAAGAAAACAAAGAATCATGCTGATAATTCCGAAAAAATGACGGTGTCGGTATTTCTAAAATAAAATGTATTTCACCGCTATTGCGAGTTCTTTTACGAAAAATTTGGAAAATGACTTGATTTGATTGCAACTACCCGCGTTGTATTTCCTTTTATTGCCGAAAAACTTTTATCGCGATTACCAACATGAATGTATCGCAAGGATACTGCTATATCGCCAATTTTGTTTTAATTTTTTTGCACCCACATACAGTTTGGAACTTTGGGGAAATCACGAAATAAAGCAAACAATGGCGCTCGTTTATTCGAAGATTTTGTGTCAAATTGCCAAAAAAACTACAAAAAACAGACATTATTGCATTATTTGCCACATAGGCTAAGTCGGGGATTCAAGCATATGGAAATAAACACAAAACGTAGGGTATGTAGCCTAGGCTTATTTTCCACCCATCTAAAACTTCTGTTTAATAGACCACTGTGAGGTCGTCCTGCGACAGAAATGGCGACTTTGGGCTGTAATGCACAAAGGCTACTGGACCTTTACAGTGGGGAAAACGATGGGCTATATGTCCTATAAACGAACCAGTTTCTAAAATTCATTGATCCGACAAAACCTACTTTCAATATTCGTGGGAGTTATAACAATTAACATAAAAAAATCATGAATTTTTGGAGGAGACAATTAAATCATATTAGGCTATGTCCCCATGCACCAACCAAAATATTAGGGGGGCAAGTCCCCTGCGCCCACCCAGGATTTCCGCCTATGGCTACGCGCAAGAAGCACCTCTAGCTCGTGGTTTCGGAAGAGTTAGAATGGCCTTCAGACGAACTTCCCTAACGTTGACTACTTTACACACAAACTTTGACACAACCGCATACCTAACCGAGGTTCTCAAACTGTGCGTCATTTTGAGTTCTCAAGAGCGTAAAACTATTGAACATAATTCACGACTTTATAAATCTTGGGTTAAAGCTTCGGGCCAAATATCTTGGGCTTACTATAGCAGTTATTTGGGCTAATAATTGTTTGTCTTACAATAAAATTTAATTTTTTAGAAAAAGTTAAGTCAGCCTCGACTAAAAATGATAAACATTGAAACAATGAATCTTCTTGATAAATTTACGATTGGTGCGTCGCAAGTGAATCTTTGTAAGTGTTGTTTGAAAGAGAATGTTCCTTCCGCGCTTAGCCATCCTCAAAAACGGACATTTGTAGGTGGACGTAAAAAAACGGACATTTGTAGGTAGACTTCTGTGAAAATCGTTAACTCTCGGGAAAAAAACAATCACCAGTTTATCGGAAAAGCAGCGCAATTTTTTCTATTTTAGTTTGAAAGCAATAATGTTGCTGCTTTCTCCTGATTTTGTTGTTTCCTTTTAACACCTTTAAATAACTTACGTGCTGGTGTCAGAAGTGTCGTATTTGGGATTATAACACTTTATTGTAGCGCCCCATGTGGCCACTTTGTCACCATCAATAAATTAACAGTTTAACCTTAACAATAAACCCTCACACGATGACCACCTGCGACGTTTTGTTGAATAAATACATAGAACCACCTTAAATACGAAGTTGTCGCAATGTTGTTGTTACACTACGCTAATTTAAAACGAAAACATGTTTTTCCTGATTTGTATGCGGCATATGTCGTCATAGAAATGTTAAGGGGAGGGTGGTTAAATTTGAGGTCAGTTAAATCAGTCGATCTTGCTTCTATACTTAACTTACTAAACTAATTCTTAGTGGTACATTCTACTCACATAGATCGCTTATTTGACGTACGCTCATATATTGAAGGTTCAAGTAAAAGTTTCTTTCCTCGTACTTTTTCATTTGCAGTTTGTTCCGTTGACTATACGAAAATAGTGGAGTAGCCTACTTAAAGAATAGACTAATTAAAAGTTGTAATTTAGCTTTAGTTTAGCTCATGTCAAGTTTTGCCAAACTGCAACACCAAACGCTTGATTGCACAGTCAGAAGTTATACTTCAGCAAGCCAAAACTGTCCTAGCTATAGTGCAAGGCGACTTTCCTATAGGCTTCTTGTCTGTGTGCTTCCGTTTAAGGACTTTCTATGCAGGCAGCGGTTAAAGGCTTAATTCCAAACTTGTCCTCTAAAAGATTTTATTCGCACCTAAAAAAAATATACTCACATTTCAGTGACAAGACTCAATAAAATCATTTTGAAATGAAATCAAGTGACGAAACGCTTGCACATACAGCGACTCCATGAGAAATAATACATTGCAATAAATTCGTTACTATTGCCATTGGAAATGTTTTTATTGCATTTTGCAGAATGACCAAGACTGCAACAAAGGACGCTTTAACATAGTCTGGCACTTAACAGTTCACATTGGAAAACAGGATTATTTAACACACACATGCATTGAATATATTGCAAAACTGAGCGATTGCTTTTGTGGTGATGACGTAGCAATAGTTGAGCTTCGTAATGTTAAATTCATTGCATCATTAAATACAAATTTAGGAAAATTTAAATGACTTGGTTGGTAAAAATAAAATGGATTTTAGGAACAGAGATTTAAAAAATGGACTAAAAGGCGAAGTGGGGGTGTTTCCCAAGGTGTTGTAAGGTTTCGTAGGCAACTCAGGGCGCATACAGAGTGCCTGTCTGAATGATTCAGTTAAGTGACATTTTTGGAATATAGTATTTTGATAATTTAAGGTTGTTAAATAGCCAGGTTATAAGAGATGATGACCTTAAGACCAGTCAGTTAAAGAAGGGATTTTAAGAAAAGAATTTGTTTAACGTAAATAAATAGGTTTTAATTTGGGTCAATGTTGGTCATTGACTATTCAGAGCGGGTATATATTTTAGTCAAGTCCAAGAGGTGTTTAGTGGGGAGGTGTGATAGCGTGAGGTAAGTTATATCTGATGCTCATGTTGAGTAACTTGGATCCGGTTGTGTTTAAGTAGGGTAATAGCGAGGTGTCCAAAATGTGTTGATTGTTGTAATGTTTTGATAGGAAAGAGATAAAATAGATCAAAGTAGGGTGGTAGTTTGGTGACGCAATATCCTCCAAGATCACATCACCACACCGTCAGGCAAGTATTCGAATACATGGGTGGTTCTGGATTGCCGCGAGCAGAGGATTAATATCAGGCTAAGGGGATCACCCTAAAACCCGGTAACGAGGACATGGATGAAGAGTGAATGGTAGAAAGGAAAGTCAGTCAACAGTTCGTGAAAGTCGAAAGAGTCCAAATTGCGTGTGGTTGCCTGGTGGTAAAAGTCGCAGAGAAGTGTCGAAGTATGTGAGGAAATGAAACCGGGTTGAAATACTGATTTGGGGAAATTATTTCACAAATAAAGAGTTTGATTCGTAGATACCGAGATTTTGAAAGAAGTAGAGAAAAACTCAGAACCGACACCATGGGGACTGATGATTTTGCCACGAGGGAAAAGAAAGACTGCTATTTTGATATGAGATCCGGTAAGGTTGCAGTTTGTATGAAAGGTATGGAATGTACGAGGTTGTATTTTTTTGAAAAATTTCAGAGGGTTAAGGTAACATGAGATTTTATTTAAATAAAAAAACTGTGTGTTCTGATTGTTGTTAACGGAAATAACGGTAGGGGTCCCGTAACTAAAATATAAAGGCCTTCGTATTTAAAATTACTGTCAGAAGTCTGCCTTCTTAAAGAGTGTTAAACCAAGAGAATTGCAGCGTACCAATAGGATTCCCAGTCGCTGCTTTGCTGAAGCTAAAGGCGTGTTCTTGCTGTTAAAACTACTGCATTTAAAACTCCGTGGCAGACTTGTTTATTACTTGAAAGACACGATTGCAATACCAGGTGGCTTAAGTTTCATTTGTTTCAAGCGCGTTTAACACGTGACTGAATTGCAGCGAATTCACTAACAAAATAACGTGTGAACGTCACAGCGCGATGGCGAGAATAACAACAGGGCCGAGAGAGGTCGAGCGACTAAGAGAGTAGACAAGACTAGCCTAGGTTGTTTTGTGAAGCCTAAGGATACGAAATGGGCGTTTTGTAACAAAGTGTCAGAAAAAAATGTGTTGTCCAGCAGGATGCCAGAAAGCCTGTGGCAGCTCCGGCAGGAAAGCTTAACACCGTCTGCAGTCTTCGGTCCGTATGTGTTCCAAATGTCTAAAGAATTAAGTAGGGATACATGCGTGTTGCTACACATGTCCCTTCCTTGTGAAGATTGATAGTTTCTATCCGAAATCTAATATCGTCTTGACCTTTGGCTGTTGCGAATTGGGTTGCATTGAATTCGGTGACTTGTGGTGGTTATCGGCCGCATTATCGTCTTGGTTTTGCTGTCACGGTGATTCTTTTTTTCTGTGTACAAAAGAAAACCGGCAGTAAAATGCTCAAACAATTTAAAATATCAAGCTTTTATGGAAATTGCGTGCTGCATGACAAATAAAAAGGTTTATAGTAGTAAAAAATTTGTTTTTGGATTAGACAGCAACAAAGACCATAAAACGTTAAAAGTGGTAGTTTAGTTTAAGATAAATTCATTTCACAAAAAATATGGGCCAAAACTTAAAATCATACGTGAGTTAGGTTAATCAGCAGTTTCATGCTTCAACCAGCCATAACAACCCTAGCTAAAATAGTGCAAGAATTTCTCCTAAAGGAACGTCAGTCGTGCTTGACTAAATGCCATTGACATAGAAGTCATGTCGTCAAGACCAGGGAAGGTCTAAGGTATTCCGACATAATGACTGAAAATTGTATCTGTGTGACCTTGCTAGACGTCAGGTTCCTTAACTGCGCCGCGCCTCTGCTGTTGTGCATATGGAGGACTTTCTAAGCAGACAAAATGTTTAGGCTAGGGTCCACAATTCACCATTAAGTAACGTCAAACACGTATGCCAATAAAACTAACTTTTTAGTTACATGAGTTACCTCAACTAAAGGACCCCTTTCTTGAAACAAAAGAATATAATTCACACATACATACATACTGACATAACCATATAGGATAGGCGTTTTACTTGCATAGTATACTTAGCATAGTATAGTTTCACAGACAAAACATGCTTTAGGAGCAGTTTGGCTTTAAACGTAGTGACTTATTAATATTGCGTTAAAACTTCTAAATTAAAATTACAGTACCGGGTTATAATTGATGCTTAGTCATTGCGTCCACATCTTTTCTCGAGTCCGTCGTGGTAATGGAGAACCATCATCTACCTTTCGCCACGAAATTCACACCTAAACAAGTAAAATTTCGTGAGAATCACAAAGTACAATGCAATAGAATATTACCAAAAATAAACGGAACAAACCAACCTGGTTAAAGCATTTGTGATCACGTCGGGCAAGTTCACTAGTGCAGCGTACAAATATAATTCCCCGTCGCTGCTTTGCTGAATCTAAAGTCTGCTTGTGTAAATAACTCTAAGGGTCTCAGAGATATTTAACAGTGTCTCGATGGCCTGAGCGGTTATTGAGTCTCTTTGATGGTTAAACCTGCTTCTGCCCCGTTCTATAAAGCACCCAGAACCAAGATCTCTTCCCGAATAATTGTATTCATTTCTGTTATCTTCTTCATTACGACGGTACATTACAACTTTCAATACAACGTTGTTAGGATGCCAGCAAATAGAATCAAATGTGATGAATTAGAATGGATTTATCGGTCTAACCTGGGCTTTTCAACACTCTCCATTATGAGAGCTGATTGGTCAATAATGTCACGTGATATCATGAGGCGCTTGAAGTAATATAATACAAGAACATAGGTGTGATGTGACATAAGCATAGGAGAACATTTTATGTGGTAAACAGGATGTTGAATGAATCACTTTACTCGAGAATATTCGATGGCTCAATCATTTGGGTCACATTGTGGGATTATGCAGTACATGTGCAAAGCTGCGCGCAAAACATTACGCAATACAAGCACTGGTTTCTGTGACGTATGTTACACACGCAAAACATTACGCAATACAAGCACTGCTTTCTGTGACGTATGTTACACTTGCGTGTTCTTGCTGAAGACTACTTGATTTGAAACTCCGTGGCAGACTTATTTATTAATTGAAAGACACGATTGCAATACCAGGTGGCTTAAAGTTTAATTTGTTTCAAGCGCGTTAGTGACTGAGCGAGTAACTTCTACCGCGTGTCAGTTGTTTAGTTAAGTGACCGAAACTATAGTTGGGAGGCAAAGTTAATGACAGAGAATAATGAAAGCGAATTATGACAACGAATCCTAACAACGAATCGAGACAGAGAAAAGTGTGAACGGGTGTTTAACAAGTTACAATGAAGAATAAGGTCTGTCGTCGAGCCGGATGCCAGAAGGCTGTGCGATTTCTGCCGGAAAGCCTATGGGAGCTCCGGCAGGAAAGCTTAACACCGTCTGCAGTGTTCGGTCCGTATGTGTTCCAAATATGTAAAGAATTAAGTAGGGAAACATGCGTGTTGCTACAGAATTTAGTTGTCAGAAGTAAGGGATTTGAAGAGGTTGCCTCGAGCGTTTTTCAATTATAGGTCATTGAGGGATGTTTTTATCTTATTGAAAGAAAGTAAAATTGTTCGTGACAGTAAAGAATGAGGGTGTTTCTTTAGTTATTATAATAACCCTATAGGGATTGTTGCAAGGTATTGATTTGGGTTCGGGATTCTTCAGTTTTTTTATCAAAGTTTTGACGTTGTTTTTTCAACGACCTCCGCCCTCGGGTTGGACAGAAACCAAATTAAAAGTAGGGGAAACCGAAATGAGGAGCAGAAAAGTGGGATCAAATAAAGGATTGTTCTTTGGAATTAACACAGGAGTAACATCAATACCGTTAATTCGGGATCGGGCGTTGGGTGAATGGCGGGAAAATTGAACTGAATCACTTCGAAGGTTAACAAGTATGCGAGGTTTATGCTGGAGTTAGAGGTTCTTATCGGGGGAAACTTAATTTACAAATGACTTTCCATACTATTAAAATCTCCACAAAAAACAATTGTCTGGGGGATTAAGTGAATCAATAAATAAATTATTTACAACTGGGTTTCCAGAAGGGGCATAAATACTCACAATATTAAAGGTGGGTTAAGGTAGAGATGTCGACCGCAATAACGCGGCCCGGTTGATCAAGGCCCGGATCAACCACTTTTTCCAGATAAGTCGGAGCGAGATGCGAAAGCCGGGCTGCGAAGCCTGTAAAACTCATGATCTTGATACAATGTGGGCGATCCTGCCAATCATGCCGTTGCATAAAACAATACTGCGTTATCTGCTTGTAATGGTAGAGATCCCTTACGTAAATGTGAAGGTTGCCTGACAAGTTGTGCGCTTGCGCACCAGTGTACCTTGGCCACAATATACGCGAGACAACCAGACAGAGAATCCAAAGGGAAGCATAAAGTTACAACCCCACCACAAATTCAAAATAAGAGGGGAAAAAGCACCGACAAGCAACTCACCGAAACATCCCAAAAACCGGAACTAATCTGTCCACGACACATCTTACAATACCCTCAACAAAGACTCATTGCCACCACCCTTTCACCCTCCGAAGTTTCTGGACTGGTGCTCCCCGAAAGGTCTGAAGCTTTCGGAAGCGTCTTTACGTAAAAAGGGCCATCCAACAGCCCCCAATTAATCCACTTAGGAGGAAGAAGTAGAACCAATTATATGGCTATACAAAATGCTGCAAAGTAAGAAATCCTAGTATAATTGTTCGATTAAACGAAACGTCACACTGTGGCCAATGTGATGTGCAAGATTTATAACTTTTCTTTCCAAATTTCGATTTTTAAATTGCAATTTTTCTTAAATTAATGCTTGTTTCTAAAACTATGTGCTGATTTATTTTGATGTCAGAAACAAATAACCACAATATTGGTCATATTTAAAGATCTGCACAATAAATTGAAATGGCCTTGTGGTCACCAATTTTCCCGCCATTCAACCAATGCCCAATCCCGAATTGACAGTATTTATGTTACTCCAGAGTTTCAAAGGAAATTCCCACTTTTCTGATCCTGATTATTAAGTTCAATAAAACTTCTGACTTTTTGTCTCTTTATATTTTAACATCAAACCCTTCATTAATTTTAGCTTTCGTTTAATCAGTTAAAAAATCTCTCAATGACCTACAATTGGACAACGCTCCTTTACTTCTGACAGTAATTTGTGTTAGGGTAACAATACCATGTTTTCGGGTACGGGGCTCCCATGGACATTAAATAATTTTCCTAAGCTCATATCCATTATTACCACTGGCGAGAAATTTACCAAAAAGCATAAAAACTTGGATTTTATTTTCTGGTTATTAATTTTATGCAGTAAAAACAAATCATAAATTAAAAACACACAGTGATGTAACAGACAAAATTTGGCTTTATAAAGATAACACACTTGAAGCGTAAAATGCCCAATATTCTGCATTAAAAAAACAGTCACAAGTTTATGTAAATGAGTATCCCACATTTCCACATTTTACAGCAACTAATAGTTTCTGTTGAAGTAAATCATATGAACTATATTCCGGTAGCTTTAGCATGTTCATGCTGCAAACACAATAATCACAACGTAAGTGTTAAAACACGAACTACAACTAAAAGTGAAACACAAAACATTACTTTTGTTTCATGAAAATAAACTGAAGAACATTTTTAATTATTATCTTCCATAACAACAGCAACTAAAGTGAATATAAAATAGTAGTAATACTACAACGGATTTCCTACCATGTACTTGCAGTTGGCAAGTTTTCTTCACTGCCCTGCTCATGACTAACAACAAACTTAGTATTGCGATGATTTAGAAATGGTGGAGGCAACCTTGAACATCCGCTGACAAACATTAGGAATGATGTTTGCTCATCGTCAGTCATATTTTCAATACATTTCCAAAACCATTGAATAATCTTGAAAAAGACATTCTATTATCTGAATGTTATTGATAAAAAATAAGGACTGACTCCTATATCAATTTTATGTAACTCTATCTTGCCTGGTGATTTTTGTGGTAGCAACCAGAGTATGAAGTAAGTGATTTTAAATATTCCACATCCAGCTTTGACAAACCTGACATCATTGTTTTTAGCTCTTCGGCATCAAACATTCTCAACAGTGTTTCTAAACATCACAATTATCATGAGTTGCCGGGTATTAACTGAAAAAATCAATCTGGTGGACAGCTCTTAAGATTTTTAAAATCAGAAAAATATATTTAGCCCTGTAAAGGGCATCATCAGCTTCCGCGGAATGCGAGCCAGATTGATTTTTTCTATACAGTAATCGATCGACAGCCTGCCAGGGCAGTTGATTCACTGATCCAGTAAAGTTTAAACTGATAAGCAATTGTGCATATTGTATAGGGACACACAGTATACCTGGTATGTATTCATAAAAACCTTCCTTAAAAGCATCAATTTGTGGTTGGATAGCATGAGTCATTCTGAGTTCAGTAACAAGTTGCACATATTCTTCCTTGTTTTGCTGAGTAACAGTGCCACATATGAAAAAAAAAGCTATCAACTGCCAATTTGGTTTGCATACATACCTCTGTTACATTTGTGTTTATCCCATTTTCTCTTAGTTCTATTTCTTGCATGACACCAAACACATCTGTTTCAACAACAAAAGATAATTCCAACCCTAAAAACAAAACAAGAAATATGTTTGACTGAATAACTTCACAAATCTTTGTGCTAAAGTGAAATGCATGTTGCTCACCTAAATCAGTGATATCATTGTCAAGAATCCACTGCAAGTTTCTTGCATATTCAGGATCAATGGAAGCCACATCCATGTAATTAACTTTAATGCCAAGTAGGTGTTTGTAGAAAGATGATGTAAACGTTACATTTACAATATGACGACGATGAAGTGCCAGGCCCAATATTTTTCCTGCAAACCTAATGAAAATAACATTTACAAATATCACAAAATATCTACATTTTTTGTTTATATGGACTGGTGAAAAATATTATATGGGAAGGGTTTAGCATATTGTATCTTTAATCTTATGAAGATAGTTAGCTGCATGGGCCTACAACAAATGTCCATTGAAAATATTGCTGCAACATGTTTGTTTTTTAACATACTTGTTTGCATTAGGGTAATTGTGAATTTTCTTTTAATAACTTTCTGTTAATTTTTTTGCACATATTTACTTGAAATACGACAGATGATCTGGATTTACTGCTGAGTGTCTGTTTGGTTGAAAAGCACATCCATCTGCTGAGGGTGAGAACAAACCATATTGGGGATTCATGATTTCATTAGAAAGCAGACTTAACCATTCACGCATTACACCACCGCCCTATACACAAATAAATCCCTGCTTCATATTCAATGAGTAAATGTAAACATTGAATTAGGAATATAGTCAGTTACCACTCCTTCTTCATCTTTAAATTGGATGGTTAAATGCTGTTTATGACTATGCACTTCAGCGCTATTTAGGAACTTACAGCTTTCTTCAAATATGTGTTGTCGACTGACCTTAACAAAACAATGGGTTTAGTGATGATAAAAACAGGGGAATGGCATATGGGTATAATATGTTACCAGCAATAAGATTATACTTACAATTATCACTTTTTTACCTTAAAAACATTTAAACCTCTGGGATCATGCATTATAGGATAAAGGTGATCTAAATTTTCATAAAACCATTCATATCGAAGTGCAACAGGTTGGTGTTTTATGGGAGAAATGAAAATAGGCAACAGCTGTTTGCTGCTGAAAACAAAACTGAAATGCTGAAACAAATAATCAGACATAAATGTACAGTCAAACAAATGATAACTGACAGGAATACTAACTTTAAAAATAATTGCAGGATCCAAAGTTATAAAGCACTGAAGGACTTCAATATGTCTATTAACCAATCCACTAAAGTCATCCTTTCTGCAAATACACAATGTAAAAAATTTAACATAAAATTAAAAAAAGGTAATTTATAGAGCCAATGGTGGTAAGTGAACTGCAAAGAGTGCCATGGCTTTGACCTAATAGGTTTCATCATTACCTCCTTGCATTAGTTGGTGATATTCGTGAAACCTAACCAGCTTAATGGATACTTCCTCTTTGTTGTGATGACTAACTCCCAAATACCACTGGTTATTACTATTTACAGTATAGGTAAACTACACATTAATATACTTAGGTACCCCTGTATTTCATTGCTTGTACAGGTGTGCATGGCATTGATTATTGCACTAAGTCTTTCACTCATTTTTACAATTAATAGATCAGACATATCCATTGTTGCTATGTTGTTTGTGGTGGCTTCTTTGGTTTCTTTGGAAAACATATTCACTTAATTGAAAAAAATCCCCGCTAACAAAACATTATCAAACCTTTCTTGAGTAAAGTTAACCAGTCTTCAAGAGCATTCCACAACGGACTTAGATTTTTAAGATTCGTTGCAAAAACTTTTTCCACATCCATAATTTCTTTAAAAATTATTAAAGATTAACTAAGAGCTACAAAATGCACTTTGTCCTTTAAATTGTCATTTCAGACAGTACAATTTGCAATCTACCAAAAACCTTAAAGAGTACAGATAACATATCAAAAACTAATAAGACATGTAAAATGGTAAAAACCATTCTTTTGAAAACTAGCTATGTTTCCGTTTTGTAAGAACGTCAGACAAAAAATAAGTGACTCTTTATGAGGACAAATTATTGCCATTTTGCTTACTCTGCTGTAAATGGCTAAAAATAATCGTTACAGGTATTTTAACATGATTCCTACCTCGAGATGGAAGTTTAGTAAGCAAAAGAAATAGTTCTTTACAGCGGTGAAAGTATTCAACCTAAAAGGGATTTTGTAAGAAGGCAACTTCATTAATTGCAAGACAGTAATACCATTTCTGTGTAGTCAGTGCTTACACTCATCAGTTGAAATCCACAGTCAGTAAAATTTAAAGATATTTTCTCATGCAATACAAGAATTAAATCTGTGCTGAACAAATATTTGAAACATTCAAGAATCTAAAGGAAAACAAACATAATATTTAGGAACATAACAAGGTTTGGTAAATCTTTAGGATAAACAAAGTAAGCTATGTATACTGAATTTTCACAGTATTGAAGTAATTCGTTGATGTAACTAAAGTTAATCTAGGCAAAGCACTAAATCTTAGTATACACCTTTTTAACTGCATAAAATGAAACAGTATATAGGTGCTGTAAAATTCATATGGTAGATGAGTTTAAAATAATGAATTTTGGTTATACTGTTTATCTTTAAAACGGAAATGTAAAAGTTTTTTAATTGCCTGTGGCAGTAACCAAAGACAAAAATTATGCCTACCTTTGCAAATTCTATGCTCAAATTATACACTGAGTTGTGCAAAAAACGATTAATATTGTTCTTGTCACTTTTCAAAAGGATTTCAGATGCCACACCATAACCACCCTGTTAATAAGATCAATGGACAATAAAATATTAAATTCAGTCACAAATCATTAAATAAATTTAATGGTGCAAGTAATTTTATTGTAAAAAAATTAAATAACCTACCTGCATACAAAGTTCCAATGGTGTTAAACCTGCATGATTAGATACTATGTCAACTTGCTTTTCAATAAGCAATGCAATTGCATCTCTCTGCCCTGTTGAACAAGCTGCATGCAGTGGTGTGTAGTCTTGATTGTTGGAAAAGTTTAAATCAGCACCAGCATTAATCAGACATTCCATGGTCTAAATATGTTAGGTGTGTTGTAGTGTTGAATTGAAGTCTAAATATACTTATTACCTTAACATGTCCATTTCTGGCAGCAGCATGGAGAGGAGTGTGGCCATGATAGTCCAAAATGTTCACTTGGTCAGTTTGAACCAAGACAGATTTAAGAATTTCATGTCTTCCATTAGTCTACAATACATATACATAAATGATTTGTTGTGTGTGTACTCTGTATTTCTTTTATAAATATGAAATTGTCTTACTGCAAGCCAATGTATGGTGGTAGCTCCATCATTACCCTGCAAATTTGGGTCACCACCACATTCCAGCAACTTTTCAACACAACGTTTCTGTCTGCATTTATATATAGAAACTTAATAATGAGTTGCAGTACTGTTATAGCAACAACTAAAAGAAAGACTTTGTAAAGGAGAGATTGTGAGTAGCAGACCAATCACAACATTGGGAAATTACAAATACATACAGCAATTTAGATTTTTTGAATTTTCGAATTAATGAATTATCATGTATGCTGTACGGATATCACAAATTTTTATTCAATTGAAAACTACAGTAGAGACGGTTTAACGTCAACATAAGGACTGCATCAAAAATTTCATAATTCAATGCCATATTTGTTTCGCTGTGTGTTTTATTGGGTAAATGATAGAAAATAAGGTTTAGTTCCCTTTGTGTAGACACTAACACTAGACAGGCGGAATAAAGATTAAACCATATTACTTCCTGTAAATACCAGACATACATACACTAACAATGTTTACCACCCACATGTTTGTTGCAATAACTAGGTACAAAAGGAAAAACAATATTAAAAATGTGCTTGTCTAAGGATGACGTAAATATGGCGGACAACATGGGTAAGTTTGCAACCATGCACTTACCATAAGCCTAGTCAGTTTTTCCCAACATGTGGGCCAAAAAGGCCCATTAGGACTAAACAAAAAATGCTCTCAAGCTTCATATAAACACTTGTGAACATTGTAAGATGAGGTGATTATTAGGAACTATTATAATTGTTTTGTGTACAGAACGTGAAAACTTGCATGCACATAGGTTATGCAAACCCATTTTTTGCTGCGAGATGAAGTGCAGTACTGCCGGACAAATCTTTAAAATTAGCATCACCACCATGTCCCAGTAGTATGTTGAGGCATTCCAAGTGTCCACAACTGTGAAAGTAAAATGATGTTTAAATAAGCTTACACATAGCTTACTTTGTTGATTGAGGTAATTCCTCAATGTAACTGAAGTTAGTCTAGGCAAAGCACTAAATCTTGGTATACACTTTTTTTAACTGCATAAAATGAAACAATATTTGTGTACTGGTTTCTTTATGTGTACAAAATTGTACATTTAATATATTTAGCCAAAACATAGTAGATACATTCACTATTGCAACAAACAAGATATATATAAATGTTGTACCCACTTTGCAGCAATGTGCAATAAAGTCCTTTGGGCTCTACCAAATGGGTAGTTTACATCAAATGTTGAGCTGTTTAATAAATCGCTTAACGATCTGTAATGATTATGCAAAAGTATTTTAAAAAAAATAGATTTTCAATAAAATATATGCCTTATACTTATGTTGATTGGCAAAAACCATTGGAAGTAGAAGAGATATTGCAGATTCTTTATCTTTGAACAAAGCATATTTTAAAGGACGTTCTTGTTTATGTAAATCACAAACTAATATTCTCCAACCTTCTGGTAATTTTACACTCCTGGCTGTTCTAAGAGATCGTGTTAGGAGCAAAAGTTGTTGTTTAGGACTCCACATTATTCAGATCATAATAAATGGATCAATAATACCAAACCAAGGGGATCCTAGTACAAAAAAAATTTTTAGTTTGCAACAAAATATTGTATTCCAACACAGTTCATCAATGCATAGTTTCATAAATTAACACAATTTGTTGAAAAGTATATTTTGTCAATTCATCAATATGCACCAAAATTACCTGGGAGATGGTTAACGTAACGTATTTCTTTGATAAAAAAGCTAAACTTGTTACATTAAGTTCCACTAGTTATAGGACGACAACCATAACAATAAACGTTTCCATAATGGGAATGAGAAATGTATGGTTATAACATCAAAACAAACGAGCGAAAGGGAATTCCCCTTTCGTGGTACTGATTTTTCCGATTTTAACCGAAAGGAGTAGGCTCTGATTTGACTGAACCAGTAGTTCTCAACCTGTAGTATGACATAGGAGCCTTTGGTGATACGGCAGATACTTTCGAATCGTATGTGAAGTTTATATGTAATCATGTGACAAACATACAAAATTAATTGTGTTTTTTGGTGTTTGTTGTACGTGTATCATTATGTTTTAAACTTCGGCTAAGAACCGGATAGGTGGTACGCAATAACACTAGGTCGAATTTACCAGTTATAATCCCTTTTACAGTACGTGGTACACGCTATTACAAAACCTTGAGAACCACCGGATAAAGAATATCACTTCTGGTACGGAAAGTACGGCATAGGCCTACATACCATGTCACGAACGAGGAGGAATTTGCAAACTGTAGACCATTGCGTGGATTAAAACAAATTTTTCGTTTTCCATTACAAAATTATCTGAGAAAATTTTTGGGACCGAGCATTCACTAAAAATTTGGCAAATTCCTGCGAAACAGAATAATCAATGTACCGGTAGGTATCAGCGAATATAGATTACACAGAGAATATATTTAGTAAGTAACATTGCCATAGTTGCAACAGGGGTTAGTCAAAAAGTGGCACGGGCCACGTGGCACCAACATGGCACGCATGTCACCAACATGGCACCAGCATGGCATCTTGGTGTGTTTTATGTTTGTATTACTTATTGAATCCACTGTATGCTAAATCGGTAATATAGTCTGCAGTTGTCATTTGCATCAAACATTAGGGCATTTCTTTAGTATGGGAAACATTGTTTCAACAAAAACAAGACGTAACAATAACTTTAAGCTAGGGTTGCAAGGTGCGTTTGTTGAATATAGTTTCACTGTTCATCTGAAAAGTCTAAATGGGTTTAAATATGGTTATCAATGAAATGTTGTGTTTTACTGCTTGTCCAGTTGTGCACACAGATGCAAAATTCAATAACATCCATTACAAATTACAGGTAGCGAGGCTTTCTAACATGTGGTCGTTCCTGTTACATCAATAGTTAATTGTGCCATGTGAATTGGTCATGAAATTTATCATTTTTATACCTGTGTTTTAATAAAAGTGTATTTCCCATGGAAACAGATACTATTGTTGTGTTTTTACCCATCAAACAATTTGACGTAGTTTCGACGTAGATTTCGGGTTGCGTTTTGGCCTAATCTACGTAGTGTCGGAATGTTTTTTTTATGTAAATCTGTTTTTGAAACGTTTTTAAAAACGTTAACCACATACGTAAAAATGACGTTCTGTACAGTAACGTTCAAACCAACGTTGGCTGGATATTCGTAAGAACGTTATGTTTACTCGAAACAACGTTTTTGTGACGTAGCTGCTTACGTCAAAAGTAAAAGTAGCGGCGGCAAAATATCGTAAACTTTTTGCGTTGTGGCGAAATTGACACCACACAAGGCGCTCGTGTCAAAAAAATGCATTGTTTAGATAGGAGAAGGCGCCTTGTATTGCAGATATATCGAATAGTTTCAAACATAGGAGAATCCACAGATTACGTTACCTTAAAGGCGAGGACAGGGTTTGACATCACACAAAAATATGTCACTGTGACGTCACGAACCAAAGGCTTATTTGTCCCTAATTATCGGAAGACCCAAGGGTATAGCAGAAACGACATTACTCTGTACTTCGATAAGACGGGAATGGTGCGTTTGTTTGCTCAGTGATATTACATGACGTCATTTTGGGTGTGATGTCATAACTTAAACTTCGCCTTTGTGTTGACTTTAATTTGACGATTCCAACATTTCTAGTTACGAACTATATTGCAAAAATACATTAGTGGTTGATTGTGGCGAATTAAATAAATCATTTATGACACGAACTCGTATAGGCAACGCTACTGCCCGGCAAAAAGTGGTATTATGACAGAATAACTATATTGCATAATCATCCAATTTAGTTGTCCTTTCTCGGCGGACAAAATTCAATTAACCTACTTCTATCTTTTGCTGTGAGTGGACAAAACGACAATGCTAAACTAACGGGTTGTCTCGTGTTTTCAAACGTTCATGTATAACGTTAGCGATCATGAATGCTGCAACAACAAGAACACCCTGTCCCAGTAACTGTTTTATTATTGTACAACTAAATAAGACATAATAGGTCGAATCAGCTTAAATTAACATCCAAATCCGTTTATTGCACTTGTTCATTTTTGTCCCCTGTTTATTGCAATATTATGCTTAAAACAGTTTAACAATGTTTTCCATTCCTGCGCATAAGGCTAGCTGCCAGCACTTACACACGACCGAAGCGCC
Source organism: Ascidia mentula (assembly GCF_947561715.1). Classification (NCBI taxonomy): domain Eukaryota; kingdom Metazoa; phylum Chordata; class Ascidiacea; order Phlebobranchia; family Ascidiidae; genus Ascidia; species Ascidia mentula. The sequence continues at coordinate 13,109,645 of NC_138568.1, read as the reverse complement.
TTCTATGACGTCACGCAACAATATCTCGCTTTCGCACGATCAAGCTACTTTTTTCGCCAAAAATGTTCTAAAGTTATGAACATCTCTTAGTTTGATTATTAACATGTTTTATTTTTACGTGTCATGTGCACTTTAAGCTAAAAAGAGAATGAGAACTAAGAGAAGAAACTGAATGAAAAGGCCAAGTTGGGGAGAGAAAGCTGCATTGAGTGCTTACCTGAAGGACGCATATTGGTATTTCTATGAAAATTAGTTTTGGTGCTGGGGAAATGCCCACCGTGTAGACCTGTGTCGCAATGGAAGTTCATGCATCAGCAAGCAAAGCCGTGACGTATTTAAGTTAAATTTACGGTTGAATGAGCGCACATGTGCGTGCTGTTGTCATGGCGAATTTTAGGGTGTTTGGGGCAGTTTTAGTGGGGTTTTGGGCTATTTCAATTAGGTAGTTACTTGCTGGTGGGTGCTGCTGAAATTGTGTTGAAAATGGAGCAAAAAAAACAGGCTGTGTTTGTGGAAAAATGAATCGTTTAAGTGTCCAATCATTTGTGATTTTATGAAAGATCCATCTCATATCTACAAATTTTGATCAAAATTAGTCTCCGAAAAAATGGTTTAGCCACCCCCCTAGGACCATTTGCCCCCCTGGTTACTCAGTATTTTGGTTAAAAGAGCAACAAAAAATGGAACTGAATTTTGCAGAAAAATGAATCGTTCAACTACCCACTCATTTGCATTTTTTTGTAAGTTCCAACTCTTCTCTATGCAATGGCATCAAATTTAGTTGCCGAAAAAATGTCAAAGCCCTCCCCCAAGGGCTGTTTATACCCCCCCCTGTTGGTCATATGATCTTCCAGGAGGCCCAACAAGTCCTTGCTCTGTACAGTCTCATCCAGGAGCAAAAATTATTTTTTTAACTTTGTAGAATTTTAGGTCACTATGTAAGTCACAAGACCCATCAACGGTCGTTGGGAAACAAGCGGAACAGTCGCTAGATGCATTACAGCTGAGGGCCTTGAAAACAGGATTTCTCCAATTTAATACCCATATAGGTCCTGTATTGATCTGATGTTTGTGTTGTCGTTCGTTTTTATTATAAAAGTTCGTATATTCGAAATGAGAAAAAAACGTCGATGTGATTATTAAACCCAAAGCCGATTTTCCCATATGTCAGAGATTAATCCAGATGTTGGAGAGAAACGAAGCGATTGACCTAAAATTGAATATTTAAACCCAATTATGAATTATTTCGTTAGAAGAAGTTGATCACCTATATGTTAACTTTAAATTATTAGAAGACGACCATACATTATCTGAGGTTTTGTCCAGTCGTCCTATTAAAGGTGAAACTTTAGTTCTTTGCCAATCTTCACAAGCCCCTGCCGATGGCGGAGATATTGCCATTGATTTTTTGTGTGAAATTTACCACCAAAAAAAAATAAAAATGAGATTCATAGGATGACTGGAAAATTTGACAGGTAAAAACTTCTATTTTAATGTAATCTGTTGTAGGATTATAAAGTAAACCGAGACATTTCATAAACCTAGGCGCCGGTTGTTTCTTGCATAATATCGGTTCGGGAATAGCACATTCCCCGTTATACAGAACTTCATGGCAAAGTTTAAAGGGCTGTAGCGCACTATGTACGTGAGTAATAGTGATCAAAACCGGCAAAACCGGCAAAATCCATATATTCATTCGTACATAAATCATGCTGTCCGTACCTAATCTCTATACCGAAGAGGTTTTCTGATTACGCGTCCTCTTCGAGTAACGTGGGTGTCCTGAGGTGATGTATCGATTGCGTGTGGATTGACGGCGGTTGGCCAAAGAGCGTCTGCTATTTCTGCTAAAACAAGTGAAGTTTCATTAACAAAGGGATCAGCACTTATTGGCGAAACGTCGGTTAAATCTTGCAACGCAGGTGGATTTGCTACTTTAAGTCGGTTAACGGTGACAGTATTTTCACGCCCGTTCATTGCTAACAGGATGTCCATTTACAACCTTATAGGGAGGATATAATGTGCCTTTTTTAGCGTGAACCCTTGCAAAGACATGGGTACAGCTAGCCAAAGCAGCATATTCATGATCTTGTCTTTGAAATTTGCGGTTTGCGAAATTTAAATGTGACATGAACGCTGTTAAATGTTTGGAGTATTCAGATATTGATAATTCGGGGACACTTTCTTCAAAAAAACAACTAGCCAGGCAGTCGCAGTGTTTGTCCATACACCATTTCAGCAGCACAGGTGTCAGTGTCAGGCTTATACACACTGCACAAACCCAAAAGAACAAGTCCTGAATTCCCGTGCCAATTATGAGGTTGATTTAAGCCTTAAGAGCTGATTTTAAATATTTATGCTGCACCTCAATAAAGCCATTTGATTCGGGCCGATAAGCCGTGGTTTGCTGTAACTTTATCCCAAACTGCACACAAAATTCATTGAACAATTCAGAAATAAATTGACTACTTCTGTCTGTAGAAACACACAGAGGCGCGCCAAACCTGGCTACCCAGTACAACAAAAATGCATCAGTACAAGTAGCGGCGGAAATGTCAATTAGACGTATCGCCTCAAACCAGCGTGAAAACCGACAACAACACGTCCAAAGATATGAAAACCCATTACACACAGGTAGGGGACCCACGATGTCGATATTAACAGGTTGAAATCGCCCTGTAGGTTCAACGTATTTGCCAAGTGGTGCACGTATATGTCTCCTTACCTTGCATTTCTGACATTGTAAACAAGTTTGACACCAGTCACAATGTCGCGGTTCATGCCGTGCCACACAAAACGACCGGATATAAGTCGAAAATTCTTCAAATCCGTTAACGCATTGGTTGATATATCGCTGAAAAGTCTGACTGGTGCACTTTATACCAAAAGGAAGTTTTAAAAACTCGAACGAACCAAACAGTGTAGTTACAGCAATTTTTGAAATCGAATCTGGATGTACCGACACCTGATAATGTGCGCCAAGTAGGTCAATGGATCTAAAAACCGTTTTTCCATTTAAATCATTCGTAAAATCGCGCAAATATGTAAGCGGGTAGGAATCGTCCTCAGTTAACAAGTTCAGCGGCCGATATTCCCCCACAAAACTAAGACTTTTATCTTTTTGGGGGAATACATGCAAAGCGGAAGTCCAAGGGCTAGTAGAAGGTCGAATGATACTGCACTGACCCGTGGTGGGACGTAGTACAAAATATAACACTGCCGTATATTTGACTCCTGCTCTACTGTTTAAACAAATTCTGCAAACCTTTAAGATTTACCCTCCAATTATATTCATTAAAACAACAAAACACATCGACAACTTACAAACATCGCATAGAAACTGTTCTCAAACAATAGCTCGTATAGCTAGGCGACAATCTTTACTTGTTTCGTCTTCATCTCTCTCTGTCTCTCTGTGTGGTCTCTCTTTCTCTGGCTCTCTCTGTCTCTGGTTACATGATGAATTTGAATGGAATATATAGACAGAGAGAGTGCAGTTTATTGGGTTCAGGTACTTAAAAAATGACGTTAGTGTCAAAGGTTATGTCAAAATTGATGTAGAACGTTTTAATGAGGTGTACGGAGCGCTACTTGTGTCATTTAGCATGAATGATGAATGTTCATTCGTTCTAATCGAGTTGACGTGAGTTTGGAAAATGCTCGTGGCTAATTGTAACAGGTTGGTGTCGGGACAAAGCAATTGCGTGTTAAACAATAGCATCACGATACTGGGAACTGTTCTTTAATATGACATGATAGATGCAATTCCTTGTTTTTCGAGTTTGGCAAAATGCTCCCTAGCGATTTGCAAAGTTTTAGGCGACAATCTGCTAGGTCTACAAGAAACAGGTCTACCCGATGTCACTATGCAGTGCATTACATCATGTTTCACGGGCTTGTTATACGTCATGGGCTGGGTTAGCTCAGGAAGCTTGTCCAAAATGCGCTAAAAGTTATCAACTACCATCTCCTCATTACCTTCAAGCAATGCTGTAACAAGGTTAATAATCGGCGTGTCATCATGCGCGGACTCGCTTTTTTCACAACTAATCGGCCCTACGACATGACTAGTCGGATCGACTAAGTTGTCCCTTTTTTCTATAGGACTGTGACAGACACGCCTTTTTCTTCGCGTTTTTCTATCACGCAACAGACGCTTGTGACCAACATCAACTAACAAATTAAAGTTGTTTAAAAAGTCAGCACCCAAAATTCGTCCACTTGAAACGTCCAATGTTACAATTTACAGACAACTCAACTTCTCCATATGAATGGAACTCGTTACCCAAAGCGCATTTTATTTTAACCGGAAGACTAGTACAAAATTCACGCGCTGAATGATGGGGAATGAGACTGACAGTGCTGTCTGTATCAACGAGAAAGGGTAACCTATGATTTTTATCAAATATGGTGAATGTTGTAGAATACTTTCCGCCCCGACATTGTTCCTCTTAATAAAAGGGACGCACCCCTTTTCTGCCTTCTCGGTGCCTGATATCGCGAATTCTTCGAGCCGATTTTATTGCATCCAACTCTGCTGTTACGGAGCGAAGGCGTCTCTCCATGTTGTCATTAATCAACATTTGCGTATTGGCGGCAAGGTTGTTATGACTCGAAATTTCCTCCTTTTTCTCTGTCTTACTTGGCTGAAACTTACTAGGCTCTTATCAGGGTTATGTAATCAGCCTTGTCAGCCAATTCCTCTACAGGTAATTCGGTCATAGAAAGGATTCTTAAACAACTTTCACGCGTCCTTGCTTATCTGTTGATGATTGCCCAGAAGAACCTTCATTCGCAATAACAATGCGCTCGGTTTCTTATCATTGAGGTAAAGTTCGTGGAACAATTCATGAACCTCGGTGATCAGACTACTGTCGTACGCTTTTAGAAGTGCCTTTTTTGACCGTTCCTATGATTTTTCTCAAGATAATGTGACCTACTATCTGCGCCTGTTTCTGATTCAAAGAAGCGATTATCAGATTAAATTTTTCGATAGCACAGGTGACATTATTATTTTGAAAAATCGTGTCCACGCTCGCTAACCACAATTTAATCGAATTTTGTCACATTGGCGGAAAAACAATTTTGCGATGCCCATGACAGTTGCAAAACGTCCAGAAGGCGCAGAATAAGTGGGACGAGTGGGATATCGCGGTGTGCTGAAATACGTCTGAGCAGCGGTTGAAAACATTGATTCAACGCAAGAACCTACTTGACCCATATTACTCGGTCCAGTTGGTTGAAGCGGGGAAAACGTTTGATCGACCACAGCTGTCGTAAACGTTTGTAAAGGCGGATCTGTAAAAGTTACAGAATGCTGCGTCGTTGTGCTGTTCGGTACAGAAAATTGCGAAATATCAAGAATCTACATGGGTTTCGCTACCCGTTTCTTCAAAACAACCTGGCTCTGGAATATCGTGCGTGTGCGTCCTAAGCGGCGTGACAAAACCACCAGGCGTTTCTAACAATTGTTCATGCGTATCTGAGCCCGAAGCCGTTTTTCCCACAAACTGTCAGCGCACCCGTTGCTAAGTCATATCAAGGTCCTGATCCCCTTCCGTCGAACTTGTTGTCTCTCCGTCGCGTAGATACGTCCCAGAAGAGGAATTCATACAACAGCGAATTGTTTGCCCCAGCCCGAGGTCAGAAAGTTTGATGGTGATCCGTTGAACATCATGTTCAACGGATCATTTGTTCGTGCCATTGAGTCCCAAGATTCATGGCTAGTTTGTTTGTTGCAACTCTGCTTCATATCTGCTAAGCTTGAGATCTACAGCAAGGATAAGATCTCAGGATACTCGAAAGCCCGTTCCCGACTTGAATACGATTACAGACAACCCCATATTATTGCCAACGCATGTGAACGTCGGCTCAAACAATTTCCGCCAGTCAAGCAAGGTCGACCAAAATATCTGATGGAGACCTGACAAAGGTCAGACACAACGACATCGAGGTAAATTCGTACGTGTTTCTTGATCAAGGTTCTACGTCTATATTTTGCGAACAAGGTCTGATTGATAAACTTGGTCTGCAATCCAAGGATCGTAAGATTTGTCTGAGCACTCTGACAGATCAATCGCGAGTGTACCAAGGCTCCACTGTATCTTTCATCGTCATGCCGATGTTGTTGCCGGAAGTGCTATCCATCGACAAAATTCCCGTGTCGCCGAATTGGATCCCTGATGCAAAGAAGCTTGCCGAGTTAAATCACCTCAGGGAGTTACCCCTGCGTCGTTTGGAAGGGGGAACTGTGACGATACTGATCGGAGCCGATAATCCCGCAGCCTTTCACGTACAGTGTACGCGTTCTGGACCGCAGGGGACCCCTTGTGCTGTAAAGACGTCTCTTGGCTGGTCACTCTTTGGTCCCGCACTTGGTTCGTCTGCAAGTGGCGAAGCACATGTCCGTTTTCTGAAGGTTGCACATGTCATGTTCCAACGGGAGATAGCGTGTTTGTAGAAGAGCGACTTTGGCGACGGGACATCAGTATTCGACATACCCACATCAAGGGAAGATCGAATTGTTTATGACATGATGAAGGCATCGGTGAAGCATCAAGATAGACATTTTGAGCTCCCATTACCCTGGAGACCTGGAATCGAAAAGTTGCCACCCAGCCGCCAGGTGGCGGAAAAGCGACTGGTCGATTTGAAACAACGATGTTCTGCGAAAGGGATATGTAGACACGGTGCAAACGTACATATCCAAAGGATACGCTGAAGAAATTCCCGATAACATGGTCGTTTAACCCACACAAGCCTGACAAGCTTCGTGTGGTGTTTAATTGTGCTGCCCGAAGCAGAAGCGTCTCACTGAACGACGCACTGATGCAAGGTCCTGATTTTGTAAACAGTTTGGTTGGCGTGCTAACCCGTTTTCGCTGTCAGCCAGTTGCCTTGATTGTGACATCGAGGCAATGTTCCACCAGGTTCGGGTGGAACCCCATGATCGCCATGCTCTTCGATTTCTCTGGTGGCCCGGTGGAGATCTGACCTGTGCACCGACGCCTCACCAGATGAAAGTTCACTTATTTGGTGCAACGTCCTCTCCGAGTTGCGCCACCTTCTGTCTGAGGCAGACCGCAGATTTATTTGGTAAAAACTTTGATCCACAGGTTGAATCCGTTCTACGGCGCAATTTTTATGTGGACGACTGACCTGCTTTCGGTTCAAAGTCAAACTGCCAAGCAGGCCGCACACGCGTAAAGTAATCCTTTCAGCTATCAGTTCACTTTAAGACCCTCTGGGTTTTGTATCTCCCGTGATTCTAAGGGCCAAGTTATTGCTGCAGGACTTGTGCAGATTGGAACTGAATTGGGATGACGACATTCCTTCATGCGAGGTTCATGCGAGAATACCTGCCGGTTATCACTGCTCGTCCAAAGTGGCATGATTCTCGTCGCAACTTTAAGAAAAATAATGTCGTCCTACTTGTGTGCGAATCTGAGTGTCGTTCAAAATGGTCGATCGGTCGAATCATTGAGACGTACCCCGAGGAAAATGAAAAAGTTCGCACTGTATTCGGTCGGACGAGCAGCGGTGTCTTCCGGCGCCACAAAAAGCTGTGTCGCATCGTTGATTCTGACGAGACCTCCTCAACCTTTCCGAGCGATGTCACCTCGGGTTGCTAGATGAACTCCGGGTTAACTGCTCGTTCTTCTGAAGATACCTTCGGACACTGATTTCTCGTCGCGATACGCACGATATTGGCGATGTGTTTGTAAAAAATGTTTCATGTCATTCCTACATTTTGGGGGGAGTATTACATCGCCACTACGTTATGTGATGTATTGATAATTTAACGTCAACACAATGTACCGTTGTTTCCGTAGAACCCCAGTGCATGCCTGTACTGTTGTTTGCTGAGTTTTGTTCTGCTTATGTTGTTTCCTGCTGTGTGATTGATTTGGAATAAGCCGATATTTTTTGTGACTGGTTCCACAATAGTTTGGTGAATTGTGCATTTAATTTCAATGTTTTTGGTCGCTAATTCAACGCCTGTTGTGTAGAAACCGCAGCGCCTTCGGAACAAAGTTGACCCATTCCTTTTGAAGAAGAAGTGTTTGTGCGCTAAGAACCATTGCAGAAATCACGTCTGTTGCACTGTCCGGGCGCAACCAGTCACGCCCGTCTGACTGCCAAGGGCAGCGTAACATTTATGTTTTTTAGACTTTTTTTGTGAGCTCTGACCTACAGAAAGGGTCACTTCAACCTAATGGGTCTCACCAGTGCAGTGCACTATGATATGATTCACAACAATCTTGTCAGCTAAACAGTTGATTATTAATTGCTTAACTGTCCTTTTCTACGTAATATTTCTGTAAATGCATCTTTGCAAACATGTTGCCATGCTATGATTTATATGGTGCCATGCCCTTATATGGGCATTCTCCAAGCGCCTGTCCTCTTCTCACAATAATTTTAATTTGTGAAAGCAATTCATAACTATATGTAGTGGGTGCTTAACTGTCCTTTTCTTACATAGGTTGGTTAACACCAAGGTTTAATCATAGAATACTAAAACAGTTTTAGTATTCTATGGTTTAATAAGTACGGTTTTGTAGGATTTATGTTATGTTTACTCTGAGATAACACAAAACCTAACTATGACTCCAAAAAGACTCCAACACTGTGCAATTAGTAATTACGGGGTTGTATTAAAATTAGTAAAGCATGCGAGTAGTCACAATAAAAGATGCAATTTCAATGATGCAGTTCGAGTAAATCCAATGGTGGCGTTGAGACAGTACAAATGATCAATGTTGCGGTTCAGAAACTGTCTGGCTTTACAGCCCAAGCGGTCAATTATAACAACTAACTTTCAGGCGTGTTGACCGGGTAAAAATGTCGGAAAACAAACGTAGATTACAAAAAAAACATAAGGCTTTGGTCAGCGGAAAATTCCGATCACTAAAAGGTAATCAAGATGAATTTCTCTCTCGTGCGAGAGCGGGCTTATCAGATTAATAACGCACGAAAATCGAGACAAGGCGAATCAAAAAGTGACGTGCGTTAATGAACGAATGTGGTTAAACAAACAAAAGCGATAACATACAATTTTCATTATCCTCTACAGCAGGGGTTCTTAACCTGGGGTCCATGAACCCCCAAGGGGTCCGAGAAGATACACTAAGGGGTCCATGAAGCGAAATAAAATTATACTGAAAATCCACGTATTTTCCTTTGTCCATAAGGTTTCGCTGTCAACGAATTTTAATTTTTCAACATTGCAAAGGGGTTCATAGCTTTTCAAAGAATGTTTTAGGGGTTCGCGATCCAAAAAAGGTTAAGAAACACTGCTCTACAGTTTCATATTTGTACTATGATTTCTATGGTGCTATGCCCTTTTATGGGGGGCCATGCCCTTATATAGGGATTATCCAAGCTCTTTTCATAACTATATTAAGGAGGTGCTTAACAGCCCTTTTCTTTTGGTTAACGCCAAGGTTTCACGCACACAATTAATAAGTACGGTTTCAAATATGTACTATGATTTCTATGTTGCCATGCTACGATTCCTTTCACTTTCAGGCTTTCAATCAAACATTTATAATCACATTTTTAACATATTTGTTAAACACAAATCTTTTATCTTTGTATACCTATGTTTGGTGCTGCATAACTACTCTATTTTAACATAACAGTGGAGCGATATGCGGTGCCATGCTATAGATTCTTTTGAGGTATTGCAGATGCTTCCCGTCACAGTTGCAAGTGTATTTATCATTAATTACACAACTTATTAGTGCATCTATCTGCTTAGTGCTGCATAACTGCTTTTTTCTAAAACTAAACTTTGGCAAATAACAACTGCATTATTAACATTATCCACAAATACGGTGTCACATTGGTCCCATGCTCAACAGGGGCTGTAACCGTTTTCGTGACACATGTCACACGGTGACATATGTCACTTTTTCCAAGCATGTCACTTCACGTGTCACAAAACTTCAGCATGTCACTTTGCATGTCACCGTTGGTGCGTGTCACTTTGTATGTCAGTTTGTTTGTTTGTGGTACTGCGTGATGTCAAATAGGTGGAAATTAAGCCTTAAGGAAATGAGAACAATACAACTCATTGCTCATATTGCAGCAAAATGAACTTTCAAGTTCTGTGACAAAAGAGAAAGGTGACGGAAGAGATGTTGTAAAGAACGTTGGACATACTTACCTGCAAGACCCGAATAAGATCACATGTGATCTTATGGGTGCACCCATCACAGGACGATGACTTCAAATTAACTATTATATTGTTTTTGTTCTGCCTAATATTTACAAAGTTGATACATTTTTATCAAACATATTGGACATTGTGATAAGTTGTATTATATACTGTTGTTTGAATGAGGTGCAAAATTATTAAAAGGTTGGGTCATTCAAAGCATTATGAAGTATTCTGTGGTGATATCTAGCATTCCAAAAGCAAAAGGTGTTGTAAGGATTCATTTTAATTATGTGTGACTCATAATTATATAAATATTGTCAGGAAAAATCTTGTTACACCCGCCATATGTTTTTTGTGTGATACAGTCAATTTTCATTGAAAATTACTACTCAAGGTATATATGTCAGTATACTGACAACAAAGAAATGGATGACAAAAAAGATTTCCTACAAGCTTTGTGAAGATTGACAATTTATGACATTCACTTTTATCTATGCAGAAATACCTTGTTATGACAACATGTGTATTGATTACACAGACAAAAAAGTAAAATGAGGTCACTATCATTGTGCAAAAAATCATAACTACAATGCCTAACTTCAAAAACCATATTTATAAGTAAGTTTTTGGTTGGCCATGTTGCTGGAAATTATGTTTTGTGGGTAAGTTAGTTTTTACCAAAACCAGTTGTACATAATTACCTAAAACTGCTTGTAAGAAAAAGTGTTAAGAGACCACAAGCCCTGAAGTGTAGTATTAACCAACATGCATAAAATGTTGTTTGAAAAAATTTATTGCAAAGTTATGTTTTAGAAAAATGCAAAGCACAACAACAAAGTTTTACTCCAAAGTCAGAGAATACAGTCAGTGAGGATAGGGCATAAATGTTGTTCAAGAAGGTTTTTGAGCAGGAAACACATTTAAAAGAAAACAATAACAAATACCATAGTTACTTTATAACATTGTAAACAAATATGCAGAAAGCAAACAAAACAAACTCTACAATTGTTTACATTAAAATTGGAACCGGAGAAACACAGTGATGAAACACAAGTAAAAAGGAAACAAAAATATGGTTAAATTTGAGATAGATCTATGCAGAACTATTAAAACATATTACATCATTCCTTTTGAATTCACTACATTAAAGTAGGTAATGTCCAGGTTTTGGCTGTTTTATAATTCCACCTCAACCATCTGCAAATATGTTGAGAAACAGTATTCCACTTGAAACTTTTCTAATCTTAGTGATGGTGACACTGAAACACATTACATAAAAGGGAATTAGAGCAGATTTTGATGTTTTTTGGTGAACAATACGGATTATCCAAATTTGTTTTGTATGTTAATATATTTGCTTTTTATTTTTGCAGCCTCAGGCCAGGAAATTGTAACCCAGTCAATTTCAGTCCGTTAAATATGACTATTATTAACAGTAAATAACACAAAAACCTAGTAAGAATCCCTTTATTCTCCTTGACCGGTCCTATAACCAAGAATGGTTCCACCGGTCCTTCGTCACGTCTACATTCAAAATGAATACTAGAAGTTGTACTGATTATTTGCTGACGTTTACGAAAATAAAATGAATTCAATTGACCTTTTGTAAAAAGTTATTTGGCCTGCCAATGAAGAATATTTTTCATGGCTAGCTTTGTACTGAACTGAATTAGTAAACTATAGGTGTGTAAACATTTTGGTTTTATTAATATGTTCCTCTTTGAGATGTTGCTGCTCGCCTGCACCAAAATGAAGTTGGATCACACAGGGTAAACTTTAGACTCCCACATATAGATATTTTCTTTTTAATAATTTACTTGTCCAAAGTAAAATTTCCTTATTAGACTTTTGTGCTGCTGTTACTGCAAGCATAATGCAATTCTCCCGATGTTTCTCCATATGATAGACGTGACGTCGGTTAAATAAACTCAACGTTCCGTTTTGCCAGTTATATAGAAAAACTAGCTACAGATGTGTACACTACAAACGGCATTCTAACATATTTTACAAGTGACATACCATAGTATACTCCTTTGGGAAACAGTAGTCTTCTTGGAATCATTTCTAACTGCTACCCCGACACCTGCATTATAAGGTTGCTTTATTACATGGGAATATGAAGTAAATATGGGGTGCTTCTAAGAAGACATTCAGCCTAGAGAAATCATAGGCAATGGGCATAGGTGTGCCCACCATTCCTACAATGCTGAGGCTCAATGCCTACATTAACCGGTAAATACACACACAAGTACAGATCTTAGGTGTGGTGTTTCTCAATTGAACTTTGCAACTATTATAGTTATATCCATATTCAAATTAACCATATTTTCACAACTGTGTAGTTTACTTACCATGTAATTTATTAGTAAAGTGGCATATCCAACATAACACTGCAACTTTCACTTGAATACCCCAGTACAATACACCATTGCACATGTGTTCCTCGAAATCGCCTATAACCTAAATCGTAGCATTCTAATTATCTTAATTCCACTAAATAAAATGACTTAGTTAGTAGTCGAGCCCTTTCTTGCTTCAAAACGTAGATATCAAAACACTGCAAGCGACAAAGTGGTAAACTACGCAAATTCAACCTGTTTGAAAAGTGACATGCAGTTGAGTTTGGTTGTGAACAACATGTCACATGTCACCACTAGGGGCGCTGTTGAGCTACTTATCCATACTTATGGACATACCGATGTTAGGTTTAGCTCAACAGCGCCCCTAGTGGTGACATGTGACATGTTGTTCACAACCAAACTCAACAACTGCATGTCACTTTGCATGTCACTTTTCAAACAGGTTGAATTTGCGTAGTTTACCACTTTGTCGCTTGCAGTGTTTTGATATCTACGTTTTGAAGCAAGAAAGGGCTCGACTACTAACTGAATCATTTCATTTAGTGGAATTAAGATAATTAGAATGCTACGATTTAGGTTATAGGCGATTTCGAGGAATACAATTTCTCATGTGAACAGTAGGCTACAACAGACACATAACTTTTAATGTTTGTAAGTAAATCAGGAGGTGCCTTTAGAAACAGTTATTGTGTAGTGAAATGCTGCTAGTGCCCATCATACTAGCTTGTATTTAATCCTGCCTGCTGCAGATGAAACAAACATGAAATTGGAGCTTTGGGGGTTATTTTCCTCAAAACTTCTTGATTTAGCAGATCATCCACAACTTGAAAATCTGCATGTGACACATGGCTGATTGCAATCATTTTTTTTTTTTTTTTTTTTGGAAAAGGGAAACAATGTGAATATTTTGGATTTTCACCAATTCTGGATGAAAGTTTTCCACACTTCCGGATTCTAGTGATGTTTCCAGAATGACAAGAGCATGTGCAATGGTGTATTGTACTGGGGTATTCAAGTGCAAGTTGCAGTGTTATGTTGGATATGCCACTTTACTTATAAATTACATGGTAAGTAAAATACACAGTTGTGAAAATATGGTTAGTTTGAATATGGATATAACTATAATAGTTGCAAAGTTCAATTGAGAAACACCACACCTAAGATCTGTATTTGTGGGTGTATTTGCCAGTTAATGTAGGCATTGAGCCTCAGCATTGTAGGAATGGTGGGCACACCTATGCCCATTGCCTATGATTCCTCTAGGCTGAATGTCTTCTTAGAAGCACCCCATATTTACTGCATATTCCCATGTAATAAAGCAACCTTATAATGCAGGTGTCGGGGTAGCAGTTGGAAATGATTCCAAGAAGACTACTGTTTCCCAAACTAAAAGTATATACCGTTTCTACATCTACCATTGTGTGATATTTTAAATGCTTCCGTGTTTCTAAATGTGATTTGTTAAATGTGAAAGTGTATGTTATATTTTTGACTGTGCTGTGACATTACCACCAATGAAAATTTTAATTTTTTATGCTATTTATTGAGCTTTAAACTGCTTTAAACATGGTTTAGTACACACATAATTCTTCCATATATTGCTTTTAGTAGTATATGAATGTAGAATTTTTCAGCATGATATGGCACTTTACATCCACCAACTTTTGCAACGTGTTGTTAGCGCATTAACTGGATGTTGTCTAAGATGAAAATGAGCGAATACTATCACCTGCTACAAGTGTGTTTACCTCAGCATTATAAAAATCTGCCAATATATGTTGCCCAAAAAGGTGCTAAAATTTTACACCAAAACTGCAAACCTTAACCCATTCTTTTAAAGATCGCCAAAGCTAACAATGTGCTAGTCGACATGAGCAAGCATTGTACATGGAAGGAATGAATGGCTATGCCCAGAAAGGGGTAAACAAGCTTGTCGGGCATGTTGTGTGCAAGGTCGAAACGTTTGCTCATGTCTGCTAGCACATTATTAGCTTTGGCGTTTGTCTGTACAATTATATGCTCCACATGTTTTGCACTCAACCCATTCTATTTTACTGCTTGTACTGCAATATCATGACACTACAGTGATTTTTGTAACCTAGATTTTCCTATGTAATATCTGCATTAACAAAACTATTTGTCCACTATATTGCAACGAAATGCTTTGCTATTTTATTGTAAGTAGATGTCACACAATATTTAATTTTCAGAAAAGTGAATTACTATTCATGATTTTTTGTTGGTGGGCATTTTGGTGGGTGTTAAAGGTAAACTCAAGGCAAATCGCAGTTATGTCAATTAACTGAATGCAGTATTGTCTTTCCCTGTAGCTCTTATTTGCCTTCAATTGCAACATGCCAATAAAAGTTTTTTCCAAATGGTTGTTTTTTGTTTAATCCATCAAGGTAAAAACGAAAACATCAGAAAGTGAGCTTCATTACATACACATCAAGCTACAATAAGTAATAAGTTATATGTCTTAAAATAAATAGCTACATCAAGACTAAATGTTTTTGAATTTGTTGTCTCTCCGTAACATACAAAGTGACATGTTGGTGACACGCAATGTGACATACTGGTGACATACAATGTGACATACTGGTGACACGCAATGTGACATACTGGTGACACACAATGTGACATACTGGTGACACGCAATGTGACATGCGGTGACACGCAATGTGACATGCTGAAATTTGGTGACATGCATAGTGACATGCTCGATTTGGTGACATATGTCACTTAGTGACACGTGTCATAAAAATGGTTACAAGCCCGCCTCCCCATGCTGGTGCCATGCTGATGCCATGTGTTCCACGCTGGTGCCACGTAGGTCCACAATCAGTGCCATGCGTGCCATGTTGGTGCCACTTTTTGGTTACGAACCCGCCTCAATAGTTGCACTATTTTGCCGCGATTTATGTAACTTAACCCTATGTTTTGGGGAATTTATTTTTTGTCAAAACGACGCCCTGTAATCTTTTAGTTAGTTTCTGTAATTTTTCTAATGGTGCCCATATGAAAGGTGATGATGATGTTACAAACCATAAACACTCGCAAACGGCGGGAAACATAGAGATGTTATATGTTGTAGACATGGAAACTTGAAACGCTGGTGTTTATTTACTATTGTCATCCTGGCAGACTCCGAATATGTTTCATCGAAAAAAGAGTTCCGCATCAATGATCACCATTTCACGAGATGATTTATAAGAAACAAACGTGTTTGTTCTGCCTATAAATCACAGTACGTCTAATTATTTCAACCAAAATCAAACTGAACGGTTAGTACACTCAAATTACTGGCAGCAAATCCCACGTTTTTCATCGGAATGTCTACAAACACAGGCGATTTTGCGTATTTCACTAAGGGGGGTATACGCCACATTCAACCGCGTGGCAAACTACTTTCCGCCCCCTATAAATTTTTTTAAATCTCTGCATCTGTCAAGTATCTAGTGCTGATTAACGGGAAAGTAATTAAAATCGGTACAAATCCCAGGTATTCCATCAGAATGACTTCAAACACAGGCGATTTTGCGTGTTTTGCTAGGGGGGGGTGCGTCACATTCAACCGCGTGCCAAACTACTTTCCGCCCCCTATAATTTTTTTTAAATCTCTGCATCTGTCAAGTATCTAGTGCTGATTAACGGGTAACGAGAAAGTAATTAAAATCGGTACAAATCCCAGGTATTCCATCAGAATGACTTCAAACACAGGCGATTATGCGTGTTTTGCTGGGGGGGGTACGTCACATTCAACCGCGTGCCAAACTACTTTCCGCCCCCTATAATTTTTTTTAAATCTCTGCATCTGTCAAGTATCTAGTGCCGATTAACGGGAAGGTAATTAAAATCGGTACAAATCCCAGGTATTCCATCAGAATGACTTCAAACACAGGCGATTATGCGTGTTTTGCTTGGAGGTGTACGTCACATTCAACCGCGTGCCAAAATACTTTCCGACCCTTATAAATTTTTTTAAATCTCTGCATCTGTCAAGTATCTACTGCTGATTAACGGGAAAGTAATTAAAATCGGTACAAATCCCAGGTATTCCATCAGAATGACTTCAAACACAGGCGATTATGCGTGTCTTGCTAGGGGGGGTACGTCACATTCAACCGCGTGCCAAACTACTTTCCGCCCCCTATAATTTTTTTTAAATCTCTGCATCTGTCAAGTATCTAATGCTGATTAACGGGTAACGAGAAAGTAATTAAAATCGGTACAAATCCCAGGTATTCCATCAGAATGACTTCAAACACAGGCGATTATGCGTGTTTTGCTAGGGGGCGTACGTCACATTCAACCGCGTGCCAAACTACTTTCCGCCCCCTATAATTTTTTTTAAATCTCTGCATCTGTCAAGTATCTAGTGCCGATTAACGGGAAGGTAATTAAAATCGGTACAAATCCCAGGTATTCCATCAGAATGACTTCAAACACAGGCGATTATGCGTGTTTTGCTAGGGGGGTACGTCACATTCAACCGCGTGCCAAACTACCTTCCGCCCCCTATAATTTTTTCTAAATCTCTGCATCTGTCAAGTATCTAGTGCCGATTAACGGGAAAGTAATTAAAATCGGAACAAATCCCAGGTATTCCATCAGAATGGCTTCAAACACAGGCGATTTTGCGTGTTTTGCTTGGGGGGGTACGTCACATTCAACCGCGTGCCAAAATACTTTCCGACCCTTATAATTTTTTTTAAATCTCTGCATCTGTCAAGTATCTAGTGCTGATTAACGGGAAAGTAATTAAAATCGGTACAAATCCCAGGTATTCCATCAGAATGACTTCAAACACAGGCGATTATGCGTGTCTTGCTTGGGGGGGTACGTAACATTCAACCGCGTGCCAAACTACTTTCTGCCCCCTATAATTTTTTTTAAATCTCTGCATCTGTCAAGTATCTAGTGCCGATTAACGGGAAGGTAATTAAAATCGGTACAAATCCCAGGTATTCCATCAGAATGACTTCAAACACAGGCGATTATGCGTGTTTTGCTTGGAGGTGTACGTCACATTCAACCGCGTGCCAAAATACTTTCCGACCCTTATAAATTTTTTTAAATCTCTGCATCTGTCAAGTATCTACTGCTGATTAACGAGAAAGTAATTAAAATCGGTACAAATCCCAGGTATTCCATCAGAATGACTTCAAACACAGGCGATTATGCGTGTTTTGCTAGGGGGGTACGTCACATTCAACCGCGTGCCAAACTACCTTCCGCCCCCTATAATTTTTTCTAAATCTCTGCATCTGTCAAGTATCTAGTGCCGATTAACGGGAAAGTAATTAAAATCGGTACAAATCCCAGGTATTCCATCAGAATGGCTTCAAACACAGGCGATTTTGCGTGTTTTGCTTGGGGGGGTACGTCACATTCAACCGCGTGCCAAAATACTTTCCGACCCTTATAATTTTTTTTAAATCTCTGCATCTGTCAAGTATCTAGTGCTGATTAACGGGAAAGTAATTAAAATCGGTACAAATCCCAGGTATTCCATCAGAATGACTTCAAACACAGGCGATTATGCGTGTCTTGCTTGGGGGGGTACGTAACATTCAACCGCGTGCCAAACTACTTTCCGCCCCCTATAATTTTTTTTAAATCTCCGCATCTGTCAAGTATCTAGTGCTGATTAACGAGAAAGTAATTAAAATCGGTACAAATCCCAGGTACTCCATCAGAATGACATTAAACACAGGCGATTATGCGTGTTTTGCTTGGAGGGGTACGTCGCATTCAACCGCGTGCCAAACTACTTTCCGCCCCCTATAATTTTTTTTAAATCTCTGCATCTGTCAAGTATCTAGTGCCGATTAACGGGAAGGTAATTAAAATCGGTACAAATCCCAGGTATTCCATCAGAATGACTTCAAACACAGGCGATTATGCGTGTTTTGCTTGGAGGTGTACGTCACATTCAACCGCGTGCCAAAATACTTTCCGACCCTTATAAATTTTTTTAAATCTCTGCATCTGTCAAGTATCTACTGCTGATTAACGAGAAAGTAATTAAAATCGGTACAAATCCCAGGTATTCCATCAGAATGACTTCAAACACAGGCGATTATGCGTGTTTTGCTAGGGGGGTACGTCACATTCAACCGCGTGCCAAACTACTTTCCGCCCCCTATAATTTTTTTTAAATCTCTGCATCTGTCAAGTATCTAGTGCCGATTAACGGGAAGGTAATTAAAATCGGTACAAATCCCAGGTATTCCATCAGAATGACTTCAAACACAGGCGATTATGCGTGTTTTGCTAGGGGGGTACGTCACATTCAACCGCGTGCCAAACTACTTTCCGCCCCCTATAATTTTTTCTAAATCTCTGCATCTGTCAAGTATCTAGTGCCGATTAACGGGAAAGTAATTAAAATCGGTACAAATCCCAGGTATTCCATCAGAATGACTTCAAACACAGGCGATTATGCGTGTTTTGCTAGGGGGGGTACGTCACATTCAACCGCGTGCCAAACTACTTTCCGCCCCCTATAATTTTTTCTAAATCTCTGCATCTGTCAAGTATCTAGTGCCGATTAACGGGAAAGTAATAAAAATCGGTACAAATCCCAGGTATTCCATCAGAATGACTTCAAACACAGGCGATTATGCGTGTTTTGCTAGGGGGGGTACGTCACATTCAACCGCGTGCCAAACTACTTTCCGCCCCCTATAATTTTTTCTAAATCTCTGCATCTGTCAAGTATCTAGTGCCGATTAACGGGAAAGTAATTAAAATCGGTACAAATCCCAGGTATTCCATCAAAATGACTTCAAACACAGGCGATTATGCGTGTCTTGCTTGGGGGGGTACGTCACATTCAACCGCGTGCCAAACTACTTTCCGCCCCCTATAATGTTTTTTAAAATCTCTGTGTCTGTCAAGTATCTAGTGCTGATTAACGGGAAAGTAATTAAAATCGGTACAAATCCCAGGTATTCCATCAGAATGACTTCAAACACAGGCGATTTTGCGTGTGTTGCTAAGTGGGGGTACGTCACATTCAACCGCGTGCCAAACTACTTTCCGCCCCTATAATTTTTTTAAAATCTCTGTATTTGTCAAGTATCTAGTGCTGATTAACGGGAAAGTAATTAAAACTAAAATTAGAGTGTCCCTATTTCACTGAAGATGTAAGATTTTGGGTTTATGAAGAAAATTGTGGATTCCTTGTGTTTGCCTCCAATGTGTGCACTAATTGACACACATTTTATTTTCCTTTTTGTACACATGAAAATGTAGTTAAAGGGATTATTGCCCACTGCCTATATTTCTCTTTTGCGCATAAATTAATATGCTCGTCGAATGTATATTTTTGGAACTGAAAAGCAGATCTTTCACTTAAGTTTCGATGCTACGTCAGACGTTAATTACCGTGCGGAAATCACCTTTTCATGGGCGTTTGTTTCGATATAAATATTGTTTAAACTAAACGGGCTTGCCATAAAACATAATATCAAACCTTCTACTTGTTTAATGAACGAGTATCAACTATTTTACTCTCTCCGCCATATTTTTTTTTCAATTCTATTCGTAGAGTTAAGTGGACATTCATCCTTGTACTACAAGTATTAACCATATAACGACAGGCGGAAATACGTTTTTTCTAGCTGTTTTGTGGTAAATTGTCAGACGTGACAGATTTGTTGAATGTAATCTTCTTCGAAGTTTTCAATGGGCATTTCTTTTTAATTCGTTGTATATTGAGGACACTTACGTTGTTTACATTAAAATTTAGCGCTGTTATTAGCATTTGTGCTGATAATAAACGCCAAGAAAACTTTGCAGTTGCTTGTGAGTGCATGTTTATTTGATAAAGCAGCATGCTGGAGAAATTACGGAAAACGCAATTGCTCTGCAACACCAACAAAACATAATAGATTTGCGAAAAAGTGCCAGCCATACCAAATCAAGTCGTCATGAATCTGTAATGTTCTTTTATAAATAGAATTAACGCACACAAACTACACCATAAGACCCTTAACCGCGAAATAAAAAGCACGACTTCAACGTCAAAAGCCTAAATATGTCTTTGCCAGAAGCTCCTAATAAAATAAATTCGAGAAAAGAACTACATCAAATCGAAAAAAAACAAGGTATGTTATCTTTCGAGATTTGAGACAGTGTGGGCGAACGAAAAGAATTCATTAAGTTTTCGAAAAAAAACGTGGAGATTTTTCCTTGAATATGTTATCCCTGACGTACAACACACAAAAAAATTGCAAAACGATCATCAATTTAGGTAGGTAAATAATTCTGCAACTAAATGGTTTAACACCATACAAATGCATTACGTTTTTAAGAAACGAATGAATCACGTTTACGCCAAGGGGGGGAAAACCTGCGTATAACTGAAACAGAAATCATTCTGATGGAATACCTGGGATTTGTACCGAGTTTAATTACTTTCCCGTTAATCAGCACTAGATACTTGACAGATGCAGAGAATTAGAAAAAATTATAGGGGGCGGAAAGTAGTTTGGCATGCGGTTGAATGTGACGTATCCCCCTAGCAAAACACGCAAAATCGCCTGTGTTTGAAGTCATTCTGATGGAATACCTGGGATTTGTACTGATTTTAATTACTTTCTGGTTAATCAGCACTAGATACTTGACAGATGCAGAGATTTAGAAAAAATTATAGGGGGCGGAAAGTAGTTTGGCACGCGGTTGAATGTGACGTATCCCCCTAGCAAAACACGCAAAATCGCCTGTGTTTGAAGTCATTCTCATGGAATACCTGGGATTTGTACCGAGTTTAATTACTTTCCCGTTAATCAGCACTAGATACTTGACAGATGCAGAGATTTAGAAAAAATTATAGGGGGCGGAAAGTAGTTTGGCACGCGGTTGAATGTGACGTATCCCCCTAGCAAAACACGCAAAATCGCCTGTGTTTGAAGTCATTCTCATGGAATACCTGGGATTTGTACCGATTTTAATTACTTTCTGGTTAATCAGCACTAGATACTTGACAGATGCAGAGATTTAGAAAAAATTATAGGGGGCGGAAAGTAGTTTGGCACGCGGTTGAATGTGACGTATCCCCCTAGCAAAACACGCAAAATCGCCTGTGTTTGAAGTCATTCTCATGGAATACCTGGGATTTGTACCGATTTTAATTACTTTCTGGTTAATCAGCACTAGATACTTGACAGATGCAGAGATTTAAAAAAAATTATAGGGGGCGGAAAGTAGTTTGGCACGCGGTTGAATGTGACGTACCCCCCCTAGCAAAACACGCAAAATCGCCTGTGTTTGAAGTCATTCTGATGGAATACCTGGGATTTGTACCGATTTTAATTACTTTCCCGTTAATCAGCACTAGATACTTGACAGATGCAGAGATTTAGAAAAAATTATAGGGGGCGGAAAGTATTTTGGCACGCGGTTGAATGTGACGTATCCCCCCTAGCAAAACACGCAAAATCGCCTGCGTTTGAAGCCATTCTGATATCAAATGTGGGATTTGCTGCCAGTAATTTGAGTGTACTAACCGTTCAGTTTGATTTTGGTTGAAATAATTAGACGTACTGTGATTTATAGGCAGAACAAACACGTTTGTATCTTATGAACCATCTCGTGAAATGGTGTTCATTGATGCGGGACCCTTTTTTCGATGAAACATATTCGGAGTCTGCCAGGATGACAATAGTGTTTATTTTTCTCCGGTTCTACGACAAAGTTATGAGATGATCGACACCTGTGAATACCATTGGAAATAACCGTTGATTTAAAAATTGTACTGTACTGTAAATTGTACTGCGTAAAAAACTATTAAATGTAATGTAAAAATGTTTTTGTGGCCAGCTTGTGAATGAACATCGACTAAAAAGGGACCAGGCTATATAAATTGTTTGCTAAGTTATGATATGCATTATATTAGTTGCCGGTCATGGAGTGCAACTGGAAAGAGAAATAAAAGTAACTTTGGTGTACTTTCATAATGGAATACACAATAAACAAAATTATTTCAAAGGATAGCAACGAGCTTTGCCACAAGGAGTTGATAGGAACACCGAAGGCCTTGTTACCTACATTGTCTGGAAAAAAGATAATTGATTACTGGTGGAATGTTGTTAACACGTAAGAGTATTCTGTGTATGTTTGGTGGTTCTTGCAAAATAATAAACATAGTTTTAAACATTTTAGACGCCAGCTGTTTAGTGAGGTTTACTTGGTGACAAATGCAGACAAGTAAGAGAACAGCATAATAGTAGTAATGGTTTAAAATAAACAATGTATAAGCCCAAACTTTGGCAACATTGTTAAAAAAATTAGTTTGACTAATTTTTAGGTACAAACATTTTGAAAGGTGGGCCACTGCCAATGATTTTCCTGTTGAAAATATAATAAATGATGGATCCACAACTATTGAAACTAGCTTAGGATCTGTTGCCGATTTTGGTTTGGCTTTGCAAAACAAACATGTACAAGATGATGTAATGGTGGTAAGTTTTTGTTTACAGTTATATGATGCCCATTAGGGAAGCTAGGCATTCTTAAAACTTTTTAACATGGTGGTCAAATTTATGCAATACATTGCAAAACAGAAAATCATTGATTGTGTTTTCAGAAGAGCCTTGGTGCATGCTATCATGCGGATATGTCAATTGCAAAGTTCACAGTTTGTGTTAATGTGCTTTTGTAGTGTTAACTGTTACTAATATTTATCCTTTGTTTCAAAACAGGCGTTGATGAAATTACACACTGCATAAGACATTTTATCTAAATATCAAATCATGTTTATTTTTGTGCAAAAAAAACCACTATGCAGATGAACAATATACAAAGAAATAAAATGGCGTGAGAATCGATAACACCATGAAGGTTATTGAGTCAGGCAAAACCCATCGAAACTTTATTTCGCGTCATTCTGCCACAAATAGTGCACAAGTACATATATAATGTTATAAACCTGAGACTGACGCATTGCAGAAATTTAACTACTATATCACATAATGGTTCCCCCAAAAAGTCGTCATTAAACGATAGTGCTGAAAAAGGTTGGGAACCACTGATCTTGCTATGACAACCAAAATTATTACCTTCATTTACACTTGGTATGTATGTATTTCAGTAAAAACCATATTTGCAGGTTGCTGGAGATATGCTGTTTGAAGATCAAAACTGTGATATTGCACAAGTTGTAAAATATTTTAAGCACAAGGTACGAGCAATCAAGTTGTGTTTTAGTTTTGTTTATTTGATAAATTAATAGATGAACTTGTGATATAGAAAGGGGAACTTGTAATATATTATGAGCTGGAAAAAACAGAGGATCAAGGAACCAGAGGAATTGTTGAAGTTGATTCCAACACTAATCGGTATATTTTCGTGCCAATCTTCAATAGTGCACCTTTGGGTAATAATATGTTTTTTAGTGTAAAAAAGTTTTATGAAAAACCTACAGATGGACAAACTAACTCTCTACTAGCAAGTGTTGTTTTTTATTGTTTTCGAAATGTCTCTCTTGCAATGGTGAATACCTACCTGGAGCTTAATTTAAAAACAAATCTTCGATCATTTGGAAAATATATGGTAGGAGTTTTGTGTCGATAATTGTAATTGGGTTTATGCATCATTGATGCTTTTGCATTTAGGAATGGCTTATCAATGAAACAGATACTGTAGTTTATGGAATGAAACTTCCCACAAGATTTCAATTAATTGGACAAGTTGTAAGTTTGTTTTAAATAACTGTTCAGAGAAAAAATTTGCCCATTCAACGAATGTTGTATGTGATATTTACTTGAATTTTAAGCATTCAAATGTTAAAACTTAATGGTGCAAATACTAGTATTGTGGGTTGTTGCCAAATCTGTCATTTGAATTTGCTTGGCATGGATACCTTTAAGATAGTACCTGTTGAAAAGGGTATGATCGGGACAAACTATCAATGTGGCAATAGAATAATGTTAACCAAATTTAGTTGTATGTCACATTGAAAGTGCCTACAATTGAATAAGTTTGATGATAACATCTCCGACTGTTACAGATAATACATGTCTTGACCTGTTTTGGTTTTTATTAATTAGACACTGGATGACTATGAAAAGTGGGTAACTTACTTTAAACTGAAACAAACACAAGAGCATACTCAAAAACCAATGACTTGTCGTACATATGCCAGGTAAAAGCTTTCGCAGTAGTAAAATTCATTTATTTTGAAAATGTGTGTTTTATTTATGTAGAGTTGGACTAATGGGAAATCCAAGTGATGGTTTTGGTGGCAAAACTATTTCAATGTCAATTGGAAATTTTTGGGCTAGTGCGACCATCCAGGAGTCTGAGAAGTTGGTAGGGTTTGTTAAAAATAAATGCTTTTATTTTATTAAGGACAAACTAGTTATAAAATGGCATCGGCTTTTTAAAAAATTGACATAATGTTTTTGGAAAAGTCATGTTCCTTACAAATAAAACTGTCATGATTTCCTTGATAATTGTTAGGAACTAGTGCCACATCCACTTAATGATCCCACTACTTTTGGAAGTTTGTTTGACCTACATGGAATCAGTCAAAAAGAGGGTTATCTAGGTGGACTTCGTCTTTTACAAGCAACCTGCAAAAAGTTTTACCAATATTGCAGTGATAAAGGGTTTGTTAAATGATTGTTTAGTTTTTTTGAATCTTTAAATGTTTATTTTTCAGCATTGCTTTGTGCAAGAAAAACTTTACATTAAGCTATGATACAAACATACCTCGCCAAGTTGGATTGGCAGGAAGTAGTGCGATTGTTACAGCAACCTTGCAGTGTTTATTACGATTCTTTAATTTGTCTGAAACTGTGAGTGTGTTTGTATAAAGTTGTAAGCGTAAAGCAGTTTGTTTGTTCATTACATCCTGGTATTGCTTTTTCAGGACATGCCAAAGCCGATAAGAGCACAGTTTATACTTGGTGTAGAAACTGATGAGTTATACATCAATGCTGGATTGCAAGATCGAGTGGTGCAGGTATTTTCTTTAAAACATTTTCTTTTGCAAAATGGTTAGTTTGTTTCATTGTATATATGTAACATTGCCATATGAAATTATGTCTAAAAATTTGTCCTTGTATTGAAGTTCAATGTCCTACAAAATGCAAGTGTCATCATTTCTGTGATTTGCTTATTGACTTGGGTGTCCTTATTTTTAGGCGTATTAAAGCTGTTTTAGAAGCAGAGATCATTCTTTTTAATATGTTTTGACTCAAACAACAATAAGATCTGTTCTTTACTGTTTTTAACTAACATCATTTGTTTACCATTCTTACATACACCCCAAATGCTGAAATTTCTGTAAAGTGTAGCATCTTTTTAGGGAAATTGCATTCCTTTTTGGTCAAACTTAGTTTTGGTTTCACATTGTAACCCTTTAGATATGTCACTCTTGCAAAATGCCATGTTTAACTTGTCTAGTTTATTTCCATGAATATTTCACTCTTAGGAACACAAGTCACAGATTTCCTCATAATTCTGAGTATAAAGAGACTGGCCCATATTGTTATTAACATTGTCATGTTTAAAAGAAAACGTTTCGACAAAAACTTATGCCATCATCAGTTTGAATTTCACTCTTGTTTGCTATAAATAATGTTCTTACATATAAGGTATATGAAGGACTAGTGTACATGGACTTTTCTAAAAATCTAATGGATGCACAGGGTTATGGCAATTATGAGTATCTTCCGTGTAATTCATTGCCAGAATTTTGGTTGGCATACAATGCAGATCCAAGTGATTCAGGTAGAAGTAAATGGAATATAAATTAGTGATGTAATTGTTTGGAAAACAACACTGCAAGAAGATTTTAGTTATTTGGTTGATTTTCCATATTCTTCAGAAAATACTCCCAAAAGTTATTTGTAATTTAATCTTTTTTTTTCAAGGGTAATAAAACTGGAATTGTTTTAACCATTCATTAACTTTAGCACCATTCATAAGGGAACTGAATTCTTTTGCTTTGGCACTCTTTATCAGGTGTAAATCACATTGTGTTTATTTACACCTGATGGAGCGTGAGGTACTCGCGAAAGCTAGTGTACATTTTAAATACCAAAGTCAGTCTTCTTAAAGAGGCCAAACCAAAAGAATTCAATTCAGAGACATAAGACTGATTCGGCACATTTACTGATGAATAAGGGACATCTCAGAATTGCTGAAAAATGACAGATCCTGTTTGTAAAAATAAATGTTATACACTTCACCATGAACATGGTTGTAGAAAGCATGTTTGTTACACAAAGGCATGCCAAAGTGGAAATGCTGATGTTCTGATATAGTTAAATACACAGAAATGAAGATTTAAAATGAAATATGTTGTTTAGGCAAAATACATAGCGATGTACGTAAACGATTTGATGCCGGTGATGAAGTTGTCAAAGCTGCAATTAAGGAATTTGCAGACCTTACAGTGAAAGCAAAGTATTTTTTTCTTTTCAAATTTTGTTATTTTTGATGTTGTTGTTGCTTCAGAAACTGTGTAACTGAAAATGATTGGGAATCTTTTGCATCTTTAATGGACCAAAACTTTGACCTTCGTAAAAGAATATATGGTGCTGAATGCCTTGGAAAGCAAAACCTTGAAATGATTGAAATAGCAAGAAAATATTCCTCATCTGCTAAGTTTCCTGGAAGTGGTGGAGCTGTTGTTGGAATTTGCCAGGATGAAGCAAAAAAAGTTGGTATTTTGATAGTCTCATACATTTTCTGCTATTGCACAACCTAAACAGAAGTTCCGAAGAGAAAAATTTAATATTTTTTATATGTTATGAACAGCATCACATAATTTACAATCTTAATCACAAAATATTAATTGCCTATGTGTCAACATAGTACAGGTTTGGGTTTAATTATTTTTTATCACCTGGTACACATGTATAGTTGAAAGAATACATGACATTTAAGTACAAGGCAGCATTCTTAATCATGAGATCATTTGTAATTCGATAGTAAAATGTGACGAAGCTAATTTTGGAAGTGCTTTTTAGGTTTTGTTGAGAAAGGAGTTGCAGGCAAATGGTTTTGTTTACTGTGACCTTGTTCCAATTTGTCAACAATAATTGTGTGCTGTCAAGTGATGCGGTTGGTGTTACGTTTAATTTGTTGTGAATCATATGACCTATACTCGTATATGTTTTATACAGCCAATAATTGCACTTTTTATTATGTAACAAACAATGATATATCGTGCCATAATTTGTTGAAATGCATTTTTCTTTTATTACATAATCCGTAAAACTGCCTCTTTCTTTTGTTGTGGTCCAAAAAGTGATACCAGTAAAAGTTAGGTAGCTCAAAAAACCTCAAGTAACATTTAGTTTATTTAACGTGGAGTATTTTATTAGGGCGAACATATTAGCGCGACCACGAATTGAAAAGCAACAAGTGTCGAAAGAAAAGGTGCTGTATACATTCAGTCACAAAAGTTGAGCTTACGCGACAATTTCACAGTGGCGCTAGATTGCGTATTGGAGTCTTGCGGTATACGTATGCCGCATTTACATGTGTCGGCATCCGCCGTCGCGTGGTATGGTTCACATGTGCATCGGATGAGGAGTCTGTTGCAGTTTCCTTTGGGACAGCGTGTGCTTTTTGTACGAGGCTTTAGACCGCATATCAGTAATTCTATTGAAATAGTTTTGCCCGCGGGGAATGTACGTCTTGTCCCCTGTCATAGAGAGTCTCAGTTTCGTCACAAGGCAACCGGTGATGCATTGGGGTCAATTTTCTAGTTGAATGAGCAAGAAGTCACGTGGTGTAGCCAGGGCGATTTTCAGCGTGAATGGCAAAAAAATTGTCACAGGAAAGTTGCTTTGGTTTCCCCCTGGGACTGTTTTTGCTATCCTTTTGGACAAAAGATCCTCCTGGAGGCTCCTCAGATCCTTGGTGTGTTTTGGTGGATGCAGCTGCAATCAATTTTTTTTCTCTATGAATAGTACCAGTAGATCTTCATGGGTCACTGATGTTACGGAATTATTTCGGCAGCTTTGCAATTAAGCGGTTAGATGTTTTTGGGTGGCGATGTTATCCCCCAATTAACCCTTCTACCTAATTCGGTACTTTGCACAAAACTGCCTCCTCAATTCTGATACTGCCCAGAACCCTGCAATAACGGCTGACCACAAAGCCAAAGTAACCCAGGCTGATTTAACTTATTGGACGTCGTGTTCAACAATAAAACGAATAAAAACAGTACAAAATGCCACTGGCCAAGATCTCAATAATCCACAACACTGTAAAAGAGATGCTCACTACACGACGCCCAGAAGAAGACTCGCTAGATTTAGGGAAATCCTTCGCTACAACACAATCACCAACCAATCAGGATGCGCCTTCTCGACACGCGGCACATCCGGGGCATAAGCGGAGCGTAAAATGATAGGCGAGGGGAGACGAAAGTAATAAAATAGTGTGGTGAAAGTGAAGTGAGAGACAAAAAGCGATATACGTGCTTAAAACAATATAATAAATAAGTGGTAACGACGAAAGAAAACAGTGAAATTACAAGGTGCCAGCAAGAAAGGTGAAAACAATGAAATACATACAATAACTAACAAAAGTGAAAGGTGACGTGAAGGAAAGAAAATTCGTAACACTGACCACAGGAATTGTTGTTGGCAAAAAAGCAAATCACTCAGTATGGGTATTAATGGTGATAGCCTTCAAAACTAGATTTTTGGGATTTAACACTGATATGCGGCCTTTAGTGGTCCACCGGCCGCACGAACCCTTTCGATAGGTTGCATTGGCAACGGTGGGTGTCCTCATCAGCGGGGGGGGGGGGGGGGGGGGCTCTTCTTTTTCTTCCATGAACGGGGCCGAGGTTATGGGAATCGGCGACTGGATGCTGTCGTACCTCGGAGACCGTGGGTGCCTCAGTAGCTAGGGACAATTAAGCATTGTCGTTTTCTCCATGCACTCACAGCAAAAGATATAAGTAATTGAATTTTGAGGCTGGCAAAGACCGCCGAGGAAAACCGACCAAATTAGCTGATTATGCAACACAGTTATTCTGTCGTATCACTTTTTGTCTGGCAGTAGCGTTGCCTACGAGCGTGGTCGCGGTGCGCCATTGTACGACTCTTGTTGATGGAAAGGGTGTTTGCCCCAACCGCAGCGCCATACATTATTATTTTATTGTTACGGTTTTACGTGGCAACGAACAAGTCGATTCAGTGTCATCGTAGTGTGTGGGTAAAATATTTTCAGGCTTTGATAGCTCTTGACGCTTCATGTGAATAATAATTTCATTCAAATTGTTTTTGTTATAGTCATGATACAAGTCTTAAGCATATGATTTGACCATATTTTTTTCAAACATACAGTAGAATTTTCCTGTTGCATTTGTAAGAAATTTGTCAAAGATATGCATTGCACGCGTATGTATTATTCGTTTGTAACAGATTGCGTTTTTTTTTGTTGCGACGAGTAAGTAACTTCGCTGACGTGTTTCAGGGGGGCAGCTGTTACCACAGTAATGGGAGAGTCCATCGCTGCTATACACATATTTTGTGGCGTATGTGATGTCACTTAGTTAGGAGAGGAGAATTGGCCTCGCTCGTTTGACGATGCTAACCTCCGATGTCGATAAAAATGTTATGCAACGTGTATGTATCTTGATTGCCCAGCCATCATTTCGTCGTTGTATGACTTGCGCCCAGCAGTCCGCAAACGGTTCACACCACCACCAAGACTGCCGGGATGCCCGGGGTCGTAGTATAAACTCGGCTTAAATATCTTCGCCATCGCGACAAGGACTCACGAACAACGCTCCGAAACGGAATGTGTGATGTGGACGGCGCCGGCGCAGACTTTTGGCCAAAAGTGTCTTGGGCGAGTTCGCATTATTCAGGGTTTTTTTTTGCACACTCCATGTATCGTAGATCGAATCGTAGATATTACTATTGGCGACACTTTAACCCTTCAAAACAAGTTCGCTCGACGTCAAAAAATCGATTCGACGATAGTCATCTCCATAAGTTTATTCGCCTGCTCCTCGCTAAGGAACCGATAGCGCTGCGGGGCTTGCCTGTACAACTTCAGCTTTTCCTCGGCCAGCCTTGCGTAATTAATGATATCATGCATTTCACGATCCAGTTCCGATTAAACATGCTCCACAGGTTTCGCAGTCGCTGGCGCTTTGCCACGCATTGTCTTTAAAACATTTGAATCAATCAGAGCAAGCTTTTACACAAATTCTGTTAGAGCTGAGCGAATAAACCCGCTATAGCCGGGATCAAGAGAGTACTCTTTCCTGTCTCCCAATCAGAAAGAGAATCTCAGTCAAGTCTCCCCGTTCACCATCGGAAATGAAAAACTTTTGCGATCAGATAATATAAAGTACCTCGGTGTATACATTGATGATAAACTAACCTGGACAACTCACATTCATTATTTGAAAAAGAAATTGTCACAAGCATGCGGCACTTTTTTTCAGTAGCGAAATTATCTTAACGTTAAAACATTGAGAAATGTTTCAGTACGCTATTGGTGCTTGAGGTGGAGGATCGGCATTCTCACTGAAAAAACTCAACACTATTCATAATAACATACTCCGTTCCATAACCTTTAGTTCCTTTCATAGGAACGTCACGCCATTATATAAGAAATTAGATGTCATAAAAATTAGAGACATTTACAAACTCGAACTGGCCAAAGCAATGCACGATTTCCATACCGGCAATCTACCTGCCTCCTACAACTCCTTATTTTCGTTAGCAGACACGATCATTTCACAAGAAATGCATCGAAAAAGAACCTATTTCACACAAGGGTTAACACCACCTTCGGCTTACGTATGCTAAAATATAAGGGCTTGTAGATATGGGAGGAAATAAACCCTTCCATTAGATCGCTCTTCCGTCCATCATTTAAAAAAAATCCGCCTATCTTTCACATCTTCATCCACCCTGTTAGCAGTCTGTTTTTCCCTTTTTCGTCGTAGTCTTCTTGTCGTTTATTGCGTTTTTCCTGTCCTTTATTTTCTGGTGTTTTCTTATGTTTTTATTTATACTCCACTGTCCACTCTACGCCTAAATGAACAATTTACTGCCGTAGGGTCCGTTGTTGTTTCAGACCTAGGAGCGCTGCACACCAACATCACAACGTGCGATTGATCATCAGCAAGACCTACGATGATTTAACAAGCGCAACCTCCATACGATCCCAACCATCTCCAACCAAAACCACCACGTTTAAACTGTCCTCGGGACGTTAAGGTCTGTCGATGTGGATCAAAGGAAACATTCTGAGAACCGAGTTGGCGTTTGCGTTTGGATGGGTTTTGCTTTGGCCTGTACGGCTGGGTGACCACCTTTTCGTCACATGCAGCTTGTCGCAACCCGTCACCTCCCAGTGCAACTGACTGCGATCCTACGAGAGACGGTGATTCTCCGTGAGGAAATCACCTTCACATGGGCGCCTGACTTGATAACCTTTATGGTTTTATCGGTGCCCATCCCATTTCATTTCCTTGTATATTGTTCTTTGCGTAGCTGCTTTTTCGCAAAATAAACATGATTTGATTGATTACTCTGTCAACTACATACTACTTTGCCCCTTAAAGGAATAATTTGTATGTTTCGTGCTAACATTAAATTAATTAATTACATATAAAATCATATTCTCTTTTTACACAAGTTAGGAATTCAAAGATTAAAGTGATATTCCAAAACAGGGACAAAGACGATGGCAGCAGCGTTCCGAAACCTTATACGAGATATGACACAACAGAAAACTTTTACTTTCTCTACAAGGGCTGGGACAGAATTTTCACTGGCATTGCAACATCGGAAGATGTTCCGAATTCAAATAACGAGCAACGTTTCACGATGATCTTCACGTAATAAAAAATTTATCAATCGACGAGTCACCCCGAAACAGTGATGTCACGACTGACGTGATGTCATAAAAATAATGGAATTTTTTTGGCATTGTTTATCAACGGAATCAACGCCACGACGCATTGCGATCTTTGCATCTGAAGTTGTAGAATAATTAAAATATTTTAAAACAGAGCAACATCATCAAACGCGTATATGTTACACTTAAGAGTGATTGATCAGTTAGTCATTCAACTTTAACTGGCCGACCGCGTCTCATTGTGTCGTTGCGAAACATATTAAAGAAACATGTAGGCCGGATACAAGTGGTCCGACAAAACAAGTCGATTGACAGAAATTTAGCTCAATCTCCTGGAACTGGACATGACCAGTGCTATGTATTGGCTGACGTCATATTCACATGGTTGACATTGGGCTATAATTAGGAGTCACAATTATTATTGTAATTAGGTGATTTAAAGTCCGACTGTAATTATAATTGAATGGAAGACGTGACATTATTATAATTCGATTTCACTTCTCAACGATCGTCGTCATTCCAGGTGCAACCAACTTCATGTTTCTGTACCAATTTTCCGCTCCTGCACCATCAAGAATAAACCAACCTTTACCCTCTCAACACTGTTTTATTGATAACTTCAATTTAGTGCCGGACAGTAACAATGGTTGTTGGGAATAATATTGATCTAACAACAAATATTTTATACGACGTCAAAGAAAGGTTTTTGAAAGCGACACTATGGCAAAGTGATGAAATTATAACTGCAGAGAATTTGGCATTGCCAACAATTTGTATTATCTTGGCAACAATAATCTGCACTTATGCGACCAAGATAATTCACAAAATACAAAGGACGAGGTTTATGTACAAGGCGTGTGAGAGGGGGTTTTAAGGAGGTGTTTTAGAAATTTTTTGTGAATTTTGGTAAAATTTGAATATATTTTCCTCGGCAGTTAATATTCTTCGAGTTGATTGTGTGGGATGTTTCTAACATCATAACGTCACATGTGCAAGTAAATTTTAATCCTGAGACGAAATAAAGTGGGGAAGTCACTGGAAGCATGAGGAAACACCGTATTTTGATGTCAAGCGTTCTAACACTCACACAGGATAAAAGTGTCCACGTGTGGATGACGTGCGACGTGGACGACGAGTCCGACAAACTCATCGCATGACTCATACCATGGTGCATAAAATGATGACTGATAAATAATAGAGGTAAGGAAACAATAAAACAGAGTTCACCAAACAAATTTTACGTATTTTTATTCTTTAGTTTCGACAGCTTAGATCTGGCGTCAAAGATGTTTCTTTGTCATACTTGTGAGATTTTTGCAAATAAAAATCTTATTTGATACATGAACTTTGTGTTCGAATTACTTTGCCATCACAAATTAAATAAAATTCTACATATGGAAGGTACGTCAAAAACAAGAGTAGTTCTCTAAAATACGATCCTAAGAAAAACTACTTTATATATTCCACATATATTCCATGCAAGGTTTATTTACAAAGTGATTTCTGCTTCAACCAGTTTTTCTCGGTTAGCAACCACAACCACACAAGTAGTATAGCAAGTAATTTTGGTCGCAGGAGTCATAAATCCGTTTGAGTGAGCCATCATGATGAGCGTTCCTTAGTGATGAAGCTAAGTTCCTCAGTGACGTGCTAAGTTAAGGCCTACACTGCTCACAGAGCAGCCGAGTGCTTGTGCTGGGTCGCCGTAAGTTCAAGTAAGCGCTCCAATTTATGACCTCTCGCTGCGTGTTCATCACGCTATGCAGCTACCCTCTACTTGCTTGCTGCGAGCTTATTTTTGCAACTACCCTTTTTTCGCTGGTGGTTGTTCTTTCGTTGTATTATCACAAGGCGGCATATAACGCTTCCCCTACTCTCTTTTTCACTGGTTCTTTTACGAAACTGATAGTCCAGCTCGAAACGCATTATGCGGTGCTTCGGCTGACCAAATAAACATAAATACAACAGCGCGTGCTTTCACAATAAACCCATAAACCAATCAACAGTTTGAAAAGCTGCGTGAAAATCTCCCAGCCGTATCGAAGAAAAACAGCCGCCAAGTGCCCATCCCCGCTCTGGATTAGACAGAAAAGAACAACTAACAATTTTCCCACAGCGCCGCGTCAAGACTAACACAGCGTGTGCTCTGACTTCTATCGTTAAATAATACGCAGCGTGCACTCTTCGTTGAACGTCCATTTGTAATATCAAGTTGGGTTTGCATGTCGCTGTGATGCTAATTAGAACGCAAGCACCATTTTTCAACTACCCTCGTTTCGCTCGGAATTTTCTTTTCATTATTTAATGAAATAATATCCCACATTTTTTTACCAGTCAAACACTTTTTAATGCGATAAAACCTATATCAGCGATACGCCGCTCCGAGGTAGCAGCTCGGACTTTATCACCGATCTCCCGTACACCAATGACCGGTTCCAAACGCATTGTGCGGTGCTTAGGGTGGAAATAAACCAATCAGAAGCCTGAAAAGGTGCATAAAATGCTCCCATCCGAGTCGAAGAAACAAACACCCGTGCCTACGCCCGCTCCAGATTAGAGAAAACAGAACAATTAACAAATCTCCCTTTCATAGCATCGTTCTGCACTGTGTCGAGATTAGCAAAGCAATCGGTCAAAGGTATCAGCACGTCATTCTCAGTGTAACTGAGACATAAATATCATCCTTGAAAAGTGATTGTAATTTTTTGGTATGTTATCGTTTAACAGAGTCGGCTTTAACTTTCATCGTTATAAACTGATCGTCCAGCTGGAATTCACAGCATGGAATTCACTTGGACGTCGATCACTCACATGTTTATGACCGGCCACAGATCACATTCCCAATCACACGCAGCGAGAGGTCATAAATTGGAGCGCTTTCTTGAACTTACGGCGACCCAGCTCAAGCACTCGGCTGCTCTGTGAGCAGTGTAGGCCTTAACTTAGCACGTCACTAAGGAACTTAGCTTCATCACTAAGGAACGCTCATCATGATGGCTCACTCAAACGGATTTATGACTCCTGTGATCAAAATTACTATACTACTCACACATTTTCCTGTTGCTCTTCCTGTCGTTGACGTCTTAAAACTGCACGTAGGCCATCCCGGACTGTATTATGAACTACTTTCGGGGCTTTGGAGTAGATTAGGGGATTACGAGAGCTGTTGATGGGAAGCAGGATGATTGATGACACAGGTACATCACTGGAGGAAATTGGAACCCAGGAAATTGGAACCCAGCAGAGAAAATCGGTAATTATCAGTCGGAGGATTTTATTTTGCATTTCTGCCGAAACAAACAGCATTAACAATACAATATGTTTACAATTACGACTGCTCTTACGTTTGTTTTGTATTTCCGCCCTTTTATTTCTAGGTCTCTCCTCACAAGCCTGGCACTGGCAGTTGACTTCTTGAAAATCCAAATTTAGGCGATTGCCACAAACATGATGACCAAAAAGTTGAGAGCGATTGAATATCCCAATGCCTTATCTTTGGTTGTTACTTACAGTTTGTTTATGCAAACACTGCTGCTGTAATATCTACACATAAAAATATTTTTTAAGAATATTTTTAAGCCTTCACGTGTGATTGGGAATGTGATCTGTGGCCAAATATACAGAAATGTCAAATAGTTCTGTGTAATTGTAATCCTCAAAAATATCTAAGGAATTAGCATCATTCACTCGCATGAAGGCAGTGTTGAGTACTTGGGAATCGTTGCTTGTGAAGTTGTGTCGGAAAGTTACAAATCGACCCATGCCTGCATACGCAACGCTCCAGTGTCATTCGAAACTGATTTGACCACCAACAATATATTACTAGGACAATATCTTACTAGAATAGTCGACTGCAACATTGCCAAAAAACGGATTCTCATTCATCCAAGCTTTGCTTTCAAATATATGTTGAAGTTGAGTTGTGAGTAGAATAAAAGCAATAATAAACGAGGATGCCCAGGAGAGTATAATGGAAAGGATTTTCAATTCCGGTTTCTAAGATGCATCGAATGGCTGAAACAAGAGATTATAAACGTTTTTTGCATTTAAAAGCAAAAAGTTTGCAAGCGTGGCGGTCTTTCAAATCGAGAAACGGGGAATGTAGCTGTCGGTTCGACTCCCATCGGATGGAAATTGTACCATCTAGTCACCAGCTGCACTGATGAGACCTTACAGGTGGAAACAGTGTGTACACCTGTCGGCAGCTCTCGTTTTATGTTTAGAAACTAAAAAGGTTGTTAACAGCAGCGTATATTTTTACTTCAGTTCTGTATAATGCTGGACAGTAGATTTCTTTGGCACAATTCTTCTGGATATTCTTCACTTATATCCTTGCAATCGCATTCTTTGAATATAGGAATATTGAGGAGTCCGTCTTTTGTGTCGCAGCGTTTTCGATGTTTGCAAAGTTGACCATCTTCATCGTTGTCGAAGCTTTGGCGTGTGTCACTACTAGAGCACCAACCACCGCAATCATGCCTCCCATCGCACAATAGTTTGTTGTCAAAGCTCCACCCCCACCTCATACTGTGTAAAACACATAACGTGGTTCCTGGTGTGTTTTTGTGCAAACTGGCTGTTACACGAGGTTGCGTTAATAACGCCGACTGCTGCTCTGCTCTGCTTCTGTTTTTATTTCGTGCTGGAAATTAAGTACATTCTACTGCCTGGAAGTTTGTGTTTGATTTTGTTTGAGAATGTTTTCACTTGTTTTATGTTTCTTTTTAGAATACTGATAAGGTACGAAATAAGTAGAAATGCCGGGTGGTCATATTACGTTTTTTTTGTGTGGTTTCCTGTCTTGCCTCTTTGCTGGCTGTTTCTATTTTTTCTTGCTAAAATTGAGTGTGAAAAACTTTTGGTATGCTTGTGTACACAAAAAATGTATTTCTTTTATTTTGTACAGTTTTTTAATAATATTTCAGCCTTTTCTGACTGGATGTTCAATACAGTAATTACCAACCAATTAACAAAAACTAATTAAAAAAGAAACTAAATTTGAGAAATTTGAGTCTACAATCATTTTGATGAGGAGCTTAGTAATTTTGATGGTTACAATTTTTGCAATACTGCATGCATGATCTTGCTTTAATGAACTATGGCAATCTTCAGAATTCATGTTATTCTACAAAAACAAACAATCCTAATTGGCGGTTAAATTGCAGATCAGTTGTTGGTTTTCATCTGAAACGTATCCTGTAACATCTTTTCAACAAAATATCTTCAGGAATGGGCGTATCCAGGGTCCGAGGGGTCCGGACGTCATAACCGGTCAGTACAAAGGTACCGTATACAGTTAACTGTGGATAACTATCTGACTATGATGACATAATAATGGTACAGGTACATGTTTAAGTTGAATTCAGTACAGTACAGAGTAGGGAAAGGTACGGACGAACATGTACGGTACCGAAATAGGAAGTATATAAAGTAGTGTAACGGGGCTGAAATATGAAGTGGCGGTCGACGAAGAAGGTCGCAACAGGAGGAATACCACTTCCAGGATACCCACAGTGCGGGCCAGGGAACCAAGCAGGGGAACCTGTTAATGAACTCGACAACTTATGCAAACAGCACGACAAAGGCTACGGAGAAATTGGTAACAGAGCCTACTGGGAATATACTCTGTTCGACGACGCTCTTATCAGAGATAGCAATAATATTCCTAGGAATATTTTTAGGGCTACGGTTACTACTGCACCTCGTATGCCTGAGAAGGACTGGGCCAGAATTAACAAAATCAACGCCGCAAGAGCTGGTAAGCCGTCACATTCCCCAAAAAAGGTGTATAAAAGAGAAGCAACAGATGCCCATGGAACATTTAAAGGATGGTACGACTGGACAGGAAGTAAACTTACGACGGAACAATAGCTCTCCCAAATGGACCAAACAAAATGGAGCAAGTCGGGACACAGGTGGAGATTTATTTACACCAAAGGGCCTTGTTACGTATATGACTGACGCCATTACTTACATGATGGACAATTGGGCTCTAATTAGGGGTTACGGCTGAATACGTTGATTTAAGGTCCGACGGTAATTAGGTTGGCAGTTCAATCTTTGAAACGTTTTCATCTCAAATTTTCCGTTAAATTTTTTGTGTAATTACGCCTTCTTATCAGACAACGTTTTCGTACTCAGACATCGTTAAGTAATGATTGTATATTCGACTTTTGATATGACAAATTTCCAAACTTAATTGTTTGAGAAAAGCTTAACATTAAATTGTGTTTGTGCATGACTAATTTTCCCGTCAATCTTCGACATAATTGTGTACTTTAAAAGATGGTGCTTAAATTAATTTCCACCACGCTTTCTGTGTAATTGGATTATTACGTATCGTTTATTTGCGATGTCGCATGACATAATTTTTGTCCATTTTTTTCATAGCGCGATTGCGTGATAGCGTAATATCACGCAATCGCGCTGCCTTTATAAGACAGCCTGACAGAGGCGAGCTGGCATAAGCAAGTATATGATAGCTTTGTATGTCATTTTAACGTCAAAGTAAATACATTTAATGGTGTAGCAAAACGTTGTAACGAAAATGGTTTGTGAAACAGTTTAAGTAAGCTTAGTTTTTGTGAAAGGCAGTTTTAGAATTATTCTTAGTTGGCCAAAAGTAAGCGAATAACGAACTCACGAAAAACGTGTTTTAAACGCGTAACAGGCCTGAAACATTAGAATACAATGGACTGGGTACAATGCTAACCAAACTGGCAAACTTCGAAACGATAAAGTTCACAAACTGGAACATGCACTTATGGCCGAGCAATGAGCAGAATCACAAATACGGATGTAACTGCAACAGGAGGAAGAGCAAGCCCACTGATTTATCTAGACGTGGCATGGGACAAAGATTCAATGTGGCATGAAAACAGCTTCGACTACAGAGAGGTCAATGCGAACGCATAAGCAGACACAACAAACCTCGCATCAACAAAATTCCCACTAGAATACAGAATTCTCACTTAACAAAAACAAGATACAAACTGGGAGAAGACATCACCACAGTACCATTGAAATTCCTTCAAAGAGACACCCACGTAATATGCATAGGATCAGCAAAGACTGGGACAACGATGAAAGAAGGCTCTTAGAAACACCATGGTACGAACCCATCTTGCAAATGCATGTTAACACGACAACCATATATAATGGATTTAGACATGATACTGAAAAATCAAACATGTAGTATACCATTACCTTACCGCATATATTTATGTTATTCATTTAGTTTGCATGTGTAATTCACAGATGTCTATTACGTATTATCATATGTAGCAAATAGAAAACTTTGTTAAAAGTAGAGAAAATGAACTGCCAAGCGGATATACCAAAAGAAAACGGACCGAGTGCGAGTTGCAACGTTCGATACTTGCTCGTACAGTATTTATCATTTTTTCATATTTTTGACCGGCGCGAGGTAAACTGGCTTGATGCCGAGTTCCTGTAACCTTTAGAGAGAGGCGTAGGAGGTTAGCCGGGCTTTGCAGCGCTGAACTTTGCAGCCAAGGTAGATCCAGAGCCTCGGGCTCTCCAGAATGGAGTTTTGGCGCGACGACGAACACCCTGCGGTCTAGTGTTTGTAATCTGTAATGTATGGGCCTCTTCGATAAGTCGTTAAGGGTGCCGTCACTGCTAGGGGGTCCGTCGGCCTGACCCCCCTCGCAGATAAATGTTCATGCTCTGGAAGGCCATCTTGACCTCTTCATATTGGCTCGTCGTTCACCAGGCGACATCCAGTCTGGCAGGCACTTGAGGTTCGATTTTTTGAACTTGACTTCCTTGATACTTCGGATTTATTGCGGTGCCTATGTATAGCATCGAGGTTTAACCATGGTTTGCTTACTCGTTAGTAAGTTATTTATTGTGTCAATGTTGAAAGACGAAGGAAGTGTATTGGCAGAAATGCTACGTAATCATTTCCACGCAATGGACCTGCCGGCCACTGTGGAACTTTGTGAGTATCTTCAATTTCTCCACAAGAGCTCGTGCGAGCTCGCGGTGCCTGTGCCGATTTGTCCGACCCTCGGAGTCTGCTCCGCCAAGAGGAGCCGCCATTGTCGTCCAGAACAATCCCTCGATCCACCAGCGACATAAGGCACTTCCACCGGTTGCCCAGGGTGCACCCGAAGGGGCTGACTTTTAGGTAAGACTGTTTCGTTTCGATCTTGCTTAGATATGAAATAGACAATTACATTGCCATGCCTTACATGATGGAAGTAGAAATCGGGAGCGCAATTCCTCTTTTTCACAGCCTTGTTTCAAAATAATATGCTGTGTCATTAAATTCATGTATCATAATAATTGGGCTGCGAACAATGAATATAAAAATGAATACCGATGGAGTATTCATGGAGCGACGATTTGTCGAGGCGGAATGGACTGAAGAGTCCGATTCGCCCGAAACGGGAAAAGAGAAGAAGCCTGACTGATAAAGTGATCATTGAATTCGCAGAAGAAAGAAAAAAAAACGGGCTACCAATAGACCCGGATGTATGTGACCTGGCCGATTACATATGGGAATTTTTCAATTCTAAAAGCAATATGCGGTTACTACAAGGAATTTTTAACGACCAACACGAGACGCTACAATTGCTGTTTATCTTTATTTGTAAGAAACTGCGGGAATGCAGTTCGCTTTGGGGGTTTGCAAAAATCGATCCCAACTAGGGATAGATGCACCATACATATACAAAAAAGAGTCTTGTGGTCTACCGAAGAGTCTTTTAGACTGGATAACGCACTGAGAAGAGAAGGGTGGTAGCTATTGTAACGGGGAAGATTATACTACAAGTGGGTATAGTCACTTTGGGTCGAAGCCGACGGAGAAGGAATGGGTAAGTATTTAACAGACAAGTTTTGGACTGAGATATAGTCAAATTAAGATAAACAGAAGCTATACGGCATAGCCAAAGACAAGCAATGTGAGATTACAGAGAATTTTGGGTCGTATGAAGAAGCGTCGTCCTATTAAAGGTGCAACTTTAGTTCTTTGTCATTCTTTACAAACTCCTACCGTTGGCGGAGATATTGATTTTTTTGTGTGAAATTTTCCACGCAAAAAATAAAAATGAGATTTTTCTATTTTAATGTAATCTGTTGTAGGATTATAAAGTAAACCGAGACATTTCATAAACCATATCCCCCTTGTACAGAGCTTCATGGTAAAGTTTAAAGGGCTGTAGCGCACTATGTGATTAAAACCGGCAAAATCCATATAATTATTCGTACATACATCATGCTGTCATACCTAATCTCTATGTATCGATTGCGTGCGGATTGACAGCGGTTGGCGAAAGAGCGTCTGTTATTTCTGTTAGTACAGGTAAAGTTTGAATAACAAATGGATTAGCACTTATTGGCGAAACTTGCAATGCAGGCAGATTTATTTATAACCTTGTACCTTACAAAGAC
Organism: Ascidia mentula; assembly: GCF_947561715.1. Lineage (NCBI taxonomy): Eukaryota > Metazoa > Chordata > Ascidiacea > Phlebobranchia > Ascidiidae > Ascidia > Ascidia mentula. The sequence goes on along the minus strand of NC_138568.1, from coordinate 13,067,840 downwards.
ATGGGTACAGCTAGCCAAAGCAGGGTCGACGTATTCATGATCTTGTCTTTGAGATTTGCGGTTTGCGAAATTTAAATGTGACATGAACGCTGTTAAATTGTTCAGATATTAATAATTCGGGGACAATTTCTTTTTATCCATTTCAGCAGCACAGGCGTCAATGTCAGGCTTATACACACTGCACAAACCCAAAAGAACAAGTACTAAATTCCCGTGCCAATTATGAGGTTGATTATTAACTTTATCCCAAACTGTACACAAAAGTCATTAAACAATTCTAAATTGACTACCTCTGTCTGTAGAAACACAGAGAGGCGCACAAAACCTGGCTACCTAGTGTAACAAAAATGTATTGTTAATTAATTAAAGGTATCGCCTCAAACCAGCGTGAAAACCGACAACAACACGTCAAAGAGTTAAAAACTCATTACACACCGGTAGGGGACCCACGATGTCGATATTAACGTGTTGAAATCGCCCAGTAGTTTCTTAAGGGAGGTGGCACAATAGGTGTAAAACTCCCCGCGGGTTACCTATTAACTTGAGTTCATTGTTGGGTACCGGCCTTTCTGACAGTTTTAAAAAACAATACAAAACAATACCTGTAAGCTGTTTTGGAAAAAAATGAAAAAAATGCAATTGGTTCCCAAACACCTTTATTTTTCTGATTAAGAGATGCCCCAACAGTAAAATTGCTTTCGTCACATACCATTTATTAGCGTAATAAAACCTGTTCACTAAACTTCCTTTTTTTTTCTTCCAATGCCTTGATCGCCTCAGGTTTCCATTGTAACATTTTCTTACAATTTTTAGGTTCGTTGCCCAGCATGACATTAAGGTGTCTGGCGGAATAAAACGCCTGTCCTTAAGCGGTCTTAGTCCTTGCTGTGTATCTCTGTGACCTAAATGAGTCTTTTTCCTGTCAATTAAAATTCCATAATCTGTCAAACGTTGAAATCTCAGATGCATCTCATGTTCTTCGTCATCACTAAAATAAGCAAAATCAAGCAAAGCGAAATCGAATCTGGATGTACCGGCACCTGATAATATGCGCTAAGTAGGTCAATAGGTCCAAAAACCGTTGTTTCATTTAAATTATTCGTAAAATCGCGCAAATATGGAAGCGGGTAGGAATCGTCCTCAGTTAACAAGTTCAGTGGCCTATAATCCCCCACAAAACGAAGACTTTTATTTTTTTTGGGGGGGGGGGAACTACATGCAAAGTGGAAGTCCAAGGGCTAGTAGAAGGTCGAATGATACCTTGTTTGGCAAAATGCTCCTCAGCGATTTGCAAAGTTTCAGGCGACAATCCCCTAGGTCTACAAGAAACAGATCTGCCCGATGTTACTATGCATTGCATTATGTTTCACGGACTTGTTAGACGTCATGGGCTACGTTAGTCCAAAATGCAAAAAGTTATCAACTACCATCTTCTCATTACCCTCAAGCGATGCTGTAACAAATAATCGACTTGCATTCATGCGCGGACGGCAAGGTTATTATGACTCGAAACTTCCTCCTTTTTCTCTGTTACTTGGCTGAAACTTACCAGGCTCTCTTTGTCAGCAAATTCCTCTACAGGTAACCCATAATCTGGCGCGAGAATGATTCTAACGTGTGCTGGTAGTCGGTCATAGAAAAGCTTCTTTAACAACTTTTCTTTGTCCTTGCTTATCTGTTCATGATTGCCCAGAAGAACCCTCATTCACAATAACAATGCGCTCGGTTTCTTATCATCGAGGTAAAGTTCGTGTCGTACGCTTTTAGAAGTGCCCTTTTTGACGGTTCCTATGATTGCGGTTCGTTTTTCCCCAAGATAATGTACCTATACTATCTGCGCCTGTTCCATATTCAAAGAAGCGATTATCAGATTAAATTTTTCGATATCACAGGTGACATTATTATTTTGAAAAATCGTGCCCACGCTCGCTAACCACAATTTAATCGAATTTTGGCAAATTGGCGAAAAAACAATTTTGCGATGCCCATGACAGTTGCAAAACGTCCAGAAGGCGCAGAATACGTAGGACGAGTGGGATATCGCGGTGTGTTGAAATAGGTGTGAGCCGCGGTTGAAAACATTGATTCAACGCAAGAACTTACTTGACCCATATTACTCGGTCCAGCTGGTTGAAACGGGGAAAACGTTTGATCGACCACAGCTGTCGTAAACGTTTGTAAAGGCGGATCTGTAAAAGTTACAGAATGCTGCGTCGTTGTGCTGTTCGGTACAGAAAATTGCGAAATATCAAGAAGGCCACCTACATGGGTGTTGCTACTCGTTTCTTCAAAATAACCTGGAATATCGTGCGTGTGCATCTTAGCGGCGTGACAAAACCACCTTCTGCTTACCCGAAATCGAGGCAAAAAGCTTGGTCGTCGACATAATTAAACAAATGAGACAATTATTGTACAAAAAATAGCGGCAAATATATCAGAAGGTTTAATTTTGCGTGTTCAAATATCACGTCGGAAAAGTCAACAACTTCAGCAGGGACACTGGTTTGCAGAAAGAACACACGCCGTTTATCTGACTCCTAAGACTATCAAAAACATCTGCTAAAAACTATCTTTGCGACCTTTTAATGAAAACATGAAACGATCAAGAAACATACCTTAGAAACATAGATTAATACACGTAAGCACTCGATGCAACTTTCTCCCAACGATGTACTTAGTATGCGCATAACTTGGGCCTCTTCGCTCAGTGAGCTCTCTATATTCGTTCTCCCCTTAGCTTAAGGTATTTATAATATCATCGAAATATGGACGTCGATGTGAAATTAAAACCCAAAGCCGATTTGCACATATGTCACAGATTAACCCATATGTCGGATAGAGTGAAGTGTTTAACCCAATACAATTCAACACAAAATTATATTTAATAATAAAGTTTTTCTGCAGTGGCTTAAGATGTCTGGGTCACAAATTGTAATTTAGGAGTATTGCCAATTACACGTTTGTCCCGTTAATGTAACTGTGCATGTGTTTAAGCATCGGAAAAGTTTCCAAAGTGTTTTTGTATAATTTTCTGACTTCAATTTCGACATAAGTTTTACTGTCATCGAATTTACTGTAATGTTTTCAGCAACTAACTTTGATGCCATTGCATAGAGAAGATTTGGGACTTCCACAAAAACGCAAATGAGTGGAGAGTTAAACGAAACATTTTTCTGCAAAATCCGGTTCCATTTTTTTACCAGAATATTGATGGCTAAACAGCACCCACCACCAAGTAACTACCTGATTGAAACACCCTAAATTTCGCCATGACAACAGCACACACAATTTCTGTTGTGACATAAATCTACACGGTGGGCATTTATCAGCACCGAAACTTATTTTCATAAAAATAAATACCAGTATGCGTCCTAAAACACACAGTCTTGCTGAAAATCTATATTGCTTAAGGTTATGGCTCCGGCGTGTTGTTATATTTTGCCCGTTCAGTTGCCTGTACACTGCCCGTTCGTGGAACGTAGTACTAAATATAACACTGCCATAATCTGACTCCTGCGTTACTGTTTAAACAAAGTCTGTAGACCTTTAAGATTTACCCTCCAATTTAATTCATTAAAACACCAACAAAAACACATCGACAACTTACAAACTAAGCAAAGAATCGGTTCCAAACAATAGCTCGTATAGCTAGGCAACAATCAACCCATTTTGCCTTGTCTCTCTCTCTTGGAATTTTACTTGTCTCTCCCCATAACTTGTTAAAGGTTAACTGTAACAGGTTGATGCGGTTAATGACAAAGCAATTTCATGTTAAAACAATAGCACCACACAATACTGGGAACTGTTCTTTAATATAACGTGATAGATGCACGTGCCTACCTCAGCGCTCTCTTGGTTGCAGGTCATTCTCATTTGCACTAATCATTGATAACCTTTTTCATATAAGATTGGCTGTGATTAAGCGCAGAATATCATTAGTGAACTGTACGCTACATTTCAGAATTATACATGTGTAGATACTCACAATGCTGTGTAAATTTATGCAAAGACAACCTCCCTGTTTCGTGCCAATTAACAGACAATCTATCAGATAAATGCTTCTGCGACTCTTGATCTTCTAATCACCATCACCAATCACTACAAACATGATTTTGCCATGATTTTGTAACTGAAGAAAAAGGATAAATGCTTGGGTAAATTTTGAATTTAAAAATAATGGGAAATTTTTTATCTCGGTGTCTCTTTGTTGACATTATTGGAGAAGATAATTTCTTCTCCATAATTGAAAACAAAAGGACAGATGGGGCAAGACCAAGCAGGAAAAATGGTTGCTTGTTGCTGACAAGTTTAATGCCTGCACATCATCGCAGGCAATGAATGTAGCCGCCTTGCAGAGGTTATGGAAAAACCTCAAAGACAAGGCTCAACCGCCAAGCGAAGAGCCACTTTCCAAACTGGAGGCGGCAAGCTAGCTGAGCCATTGGAGCAGAATCTCAGATATACAGATGTCGTTTGACAAATTTTTGTTATGATTTGCTAAAATTATTTTGCTTGCAGCCATGGTGATTCCGAAGAAAAAAAGGAAATGATAGACAAAATGTTTTCTATAGACACAGAGATTTTTATGCAAGAATTGTTATATGGCAGAACTTGTAAGTGATCATGCAGAGGTCGGAGAGCCGAACAACATAAGTGGCTCCGCAACCAAGAGAAGTTTGAGGTGCGAAAGGAAGAAAGAGAAAAGATCGACCTTAAAGTTCGGCTTCTTAAACGCCAGCTAGGTTTATGAATTTTTGTATGTATTCTTGTATGAAGATATAGCAGAGTTAATTTTGTAAAGTTTTGTCCGCAAGGGAATTCGAAGTCATCGAAACCGCTGCTTCAAAACTTTGGGGATTCTGCAAGGGGGTTAGCAAATATTTACGACATGCATATCCCCATCACCAAGTAAAATGCCAGAGTGTTGGTTGTCTTCCACCTCTGCACATAACCTGCTGTTATCAAAAATCCTGGAGTCATGAGTCATGAGTGGAACCAGGCCATCGTGCAACAACATTAGTAATTTGCATTGATGGGTCACAGACACATTGGACATTGATGGAAAAATAACCCTTACGGTTGCGAAACACTTCTGCGTTATCACCTCCAGGGGAGACTATTGGTATGTGAGTACAGTCAATAGCTCCGATGATGGAGGGAAACCGAGATATTGAATAGAACTTTTGCTTCACAGACGACATTTCATTAGCACTTGAAAATTTGATTAGAGTGTGGTGTTGCGATGCAATTAAACAAGTAATTCGCACCAACAACATCTTTTGTAAAACGGTACCGGGATCTAAATGGTGTTGAAGGTCCAAGGTTTCCATTTTAGCAGACTATGTACCAACTTCTTTAAATAATGCCTAAATTTAATAAAATTTGAAACCAAGTTAGAAAAAATGCTCTATTTGGTAATAGTCTAAAAATCATGTTTTTGTAAAATTTACTTAAGATACAACATGTCAACGTAGGCCTATATCAAATCATTTTGTGCACAATTGTTGCACCGTAAAAAAATTTGCTCACCAAAATTAAAAAATTGACAATACCATTACCTTTTTCATACAACTTACCACTAAAAAACACCCCAGTATCCTCTCATTTGAACAATAATTTAACCAAGTTACTACATTCTGACACCAATAGCACAAATATTAGCTATTTTTGCCGTTTTTACCGACTGTCGACTACACTAGAACTCAGGAACCTGGCAGCGCAGTTTTGCCGTCGTCAAGCAGTTGCTACGCCAAAAAGTTTAGCGGGGTTTCTGCATAGCGCTTAAAAGTTAAGCAGGGTTTTAAGCCGAGCTTAAAGTTAAGCGGGGTTTCTGCATTCCACCCTTAGTATGTCAAAGTTAGTTCTATATTGATTCCAATAATTAAAAATATTAAATATATCCTACCCTTCTTTCCGAGGTACGGTGATGTTTTGTCGGTTATTTTTTTGGACACCATGTGTGAATGGAAGTTTTAAAGTGTCACCTTATGTAATATTTAGTTTAAGTATGTATCAACGTACCTGTGTTGACGTATGACGTAATCATGACGTCATTTTACAGGCAGAAATATGGTTATAAGGTATACTATAGTGCAAAAATGCGTTTTTTTAGGTATTGTGATTTTCATAGAAGATTCAATTCCTAACTACAAGCAATTATGCAAACAATATACATCATCAGATGACCAAAGGTCGAAATGCTTTCGGGCTGCTTGCTCTGAAATGATGTTTATGAAACTGGTGAAGTTACGTAGCCTACCACAGACAAAAATATTTTGAAAAACTTGAAGAATATACATACAAATTTATGTAATATGATATGTTTCATAATCACTTATACAGTTTTTTCTATGTGAGTCAGTTTGTTGTGTAGATGTAATCTTGTGTGTATTTGCCATAAATAAACATATTTATGAATTGTTTTAGGTTGTTGTTTAACAAAATTTACAGTGTGGAGAAACAAAACTAAAAATAAGCAATACAAAATGTGCCTGTTAACTTAGATTCAAAAAAGCTTTGTGTTTCATGTTGTTAGATATATTCTGATGCTAGCATGACATGAGTATTCCTTTTGCAATTGTACATAAACAAAGTATCCTGTTTACTTTTTGTGTGGTGATTGGTTTTACTAGACAGGAGTTAGTTATACATTATGATTTATAATTTATTATCATACGCCATACAACTTACAATAATTTTAATTTATGAACACATTAAATGTTTTCATTAGAGACAGAATTAAAATGATATAAATTTCTGAAGATTGAAGATTGGTACAAAAATCTTGTTTCTTCATCTGAGAATGCTGTAGATTGTCTGAATTTTTTTTCTTTGTGTTGTTCTGGCAAAATAGTATGTGATAATTTGGACATACAAATTTAGTGAAGGAAGACAGATTAAGTAGAGTTTTACTTTAAACTGCAACATGCAAACTTGTGACATGATACCACAATCTACTATTTTTATTTGGTCACTTAGTTTTTGATACATAAGTATTACATCAAGATGCAAGATGCATGCAAAAATATATTAGCAGCACATTGATAAATGTCTGAAGAACCAGAGTAACTTCAAAATATGGTCTACTAATGGCAGACTACGTTATTTTGCCCTAAAATGTCTTTTTACATTAAACAAAGCGGTTTTAGCCATATCAGTACTCACAAACTACGTCATGATTACGTCACAGTTAGATTACGTCAGCACAGGCATGTTGAAACGCACTTAACAACAAAAAACAAATGCAAAGAGGCATACTTACGCTTTTTATTCCATTTGCACACAGCCTTCAAAATATTCTTTAGAAAAACGATGCGTTATTTCAAAAAAGGAAATGATTTATTTATTATTTAATTACCCATTTGAATCAGTATAATACTTAATTTAACATACTGAAAATTCGTTTTAAAACTCTACCCACATTTCAAGTTATTCAAAATTGTTTGCGCGTTTCCTATCTCTTCGTATGCAAAAAGTCGCATTTGATCTTTGGGAAATCATGCGTGACGGAGTTTCTCGAAGAGAATAAAAGAAACAAAGAAAAGAGGAGCTGTTGCACTACCATAAGACCATACTATGATTAGATATTTATTGCTCATGCGTGACGAAGGTAAGTAGCTTGCAGTATATTTAAGGAAAACAAACGAAAGTGGAGTTTTTCAAAAAAATTATTCACAAAGGAACTTTTCCTGTGTTGTTAACCTGTTTTTATCGTCTTATCATTCACCGAGTCTTATCGGTCACACCTGTTCGCCCACAGGCCTACCTGTCTGCAGTTCGTGACGTCCATTCCCCTTCCACTTTTGTTCTGTTTTTACATTTAGTTGCTTCTGTATGTTTGTGTGCTCACTCGGTGTCAGCGCCAGTGGTTTTTTGAAAGCAAAGTAGTACAGACAGGTCTGACCACATGCAGTTAATTCATACTTTTATTATTTTTTAGTTAATGCTTGAAACCTGAATATTTTTATAGTTTTTATTAATTTTTATTTATTTTTAGCTTGCGTAACCTTTTTGCGTTAGATTCTTGACTTTTTTCTTTCTGTTTTTCCTTTTTGGCAGTTTTGGTAAATGGAGAAACTGATGATGCCGTTTTAGGCGAAATATATTTTTCTCTAAATAAATCGATCTGAGCTGTTTGAAGATCGCTGTGTTTGGATTTTAATACATTATTAGGAATTAATGTTTTTTTTTGTTATTTGTTGTTGTTGTTGTAGGAAGCTAAAAGCCAGGGCTGACATTTAAAATTTTTTCAAAAGTATCAGGATAGGGAGTTTTTTTGCGTAGAGCACCGAAGTCGGCGGGGGGTCCGCATCATAACAAACGGCTCTTTTCAGGGCCACTCAACTTTGTGCAAAAGAGAGAAGCGAGCCACCAGCTCAAAACGAAGGCCGGGGTGCCCGGCCAGACGGAGGAAGGGCCGGCCGGCCGACCGACTGACTACCTTTAAGTATACTCTTTGGCGCCCCAAACGGACGAATTTTTCTGTTTTGTTTCGCGGAGGTACGAAAACTGGCTACTTAGTCGCGGTGGGCCGGGCGATTTCCAATTCGTGTCACTTGTTTCAATCGAGCAAATAGCGCGTTACTCATCATCATGTCAGGACGAGGCAAAGGAGGAAAAGGACTGGGAAAGGGAGGCGCAAAGCGTCATCGCAAAGTACTTCGAGACAACATCCAAGGCATTACCAAGCCGGCGATCAGGCGTCTCGCACGTCGTGGCGGTGTGAAGCGTATCTCGGGACTTATCTACGAGGAGACTCGCGGCGTGCTCAAGGTCTTCCTTGAGAACGTCATTCGGGACGCCGTCACTTACACCGAGCACGCCAAAAGGAAGACCGTCACCGCGCTCGACGTGGTGTACGCGTTGAAACGCCAGGGACGCACACTCTACGGATTCGGCGGTTGAGCTCGTCTCGGTTTCGCGACCACAACATCAGCAATCGGCCCTTTTCAGGGCCACCCACACTTTAATCGTGAGAGAATAGTTTGGTTACTTGGCGTGTGAGTTGTTTTTTGTTCCAGGTTTTGAGAGGTGGCCCTTCGCGTTTTGTTCTTGCCGGCGGCGGCGGCGGCGGCAAACAAAGCCAGGCGCCGATTGGTTGAAGGGTGAATTTAGCGCGGGCCAATAGGAAAGCGGCGCGAAAGTATATAAAGCCGTCCGAACGGCCGGTGGGCATCATTCGTTTACTGAAGAAGTACCGACGAGACCGTTCAAAAAAGATGGCAAGAACCAAGCAAACCGCTCGCAAATCTACCGGTGGCAAGGCACCGCGCAAGCAGCTGGCCACCAAGGCCGCTCGCAAAAGTGCACCAGCAACCGGGGGTGTGAAGAAGCCCCATCGTTACCGACCGGGAACCGTGGCTTTGCGTGAGATCAGGCGTTACCAGAAGTCGACCGAGCTTCTCATCCGCAAGCTGCCCTTCCAGAGGCTGGTGCGCGAGATCGCGCAGGACTTCAAGACCGATCTCCGCTTCCAGAGCAGCGCCGTGATGGCCCTGCAGGAGGCCAGCGAAGCCTACCTGGTCGGGCTCTTCGAGGACACCAACTTGTGTGCGATCCACGCGAAACGGGTGACGATCATGCCCAAGGACATCCAGCTGGCACGGCGAATTCGCGGTGAACGTGCCTAAGCACAGCAGGGGGGCGGGCGCCAACTAAACGAAACGGCTCTTTTCAGAGCCACCTAATTATTGGCTAAAGAGAAATTTGGATAAATCTGAATGAATGTGGGTGTCTAGTTCTAGTAGTTAGTTCGTTTTTGCGTAGACCTGCGTCACGATATTCAGAGTGCGTGACGAAACAGCGGGTGGTGATTGGTGGAGGGAAATTTTGGGTTAAAAAATGTCATGGTGGCCGCCGCCGCCGCAGCCGCAGCGTTGTGTTGCAAGGGATATATTTATTTGGGTATATTTGATGAGTAGCGAAACGGCAGCAAGGCACAAGTTTTCTCTTATTCCTAAAAATTGGGTGGCTCTGAAAAGAGCCGTTAATGGTTGCGCGAGCTCCCTTGCCCTTACGCCTTCTTCGATGTCTTTTTGGGCAAAAGTACGGCTTGGATGTTTGGCAGCACGCCGCCCTGTGCAATGGTAACCGAGCCGAGCAACTTGTTGAGTTCCTCGTCGTTGCGGATGGCCAACTGCAGGTGACGCGGGATGATACGAGTCTTCTTGTTGTCACGGGCCGCGTTGCCGGCCAACTCTAGCACCTCAGCGCTGAGGTACTCGAGGACGGCGGCCAAGTACACTGGCGCACCGGCACCAACACGCTCTGAGTAGTGACCTTGTCGCAAAAGTCGGTGAACACGGCCTACGGGAAATTGCAGTCCAGCACGGGACGACCTGCTCTTTGGCTTTGCCTTGGACTTGCCTCCTCCTTTGCCTCTGCCTGACATGCTTGCTGTTTATTTGCTTCGGTAGTAAACGTAACTGAAGTAAAAAACGAATTCGATCGAATGCTCGCGCACGCTTCGGTCGTGGTTTTATAGCTACTCGATTTTGTCGAAGCCGATCGGTCGACAACCAATCGAAATCGAGGAAGTTAGTGAAACATTTTTGATTGGCTATGTAGTCTGGTTTGTTCAAATTTCAACAATGGCTTATTTGCATGCCCGGCGGCCAATCGCAACAACGATCCTCCATTCGGCTTATTCCATTGGCTGCACGCTTCGAATGCTCATTTGCATGTGGCAAATATAAATACGGTCCGACACGGGGAGCTTCACACATTCGTGTTGTTTGAAAAAAAAATTTAACCGCGAAAATGGCAGCCAGCAAAGGCACAAAGAAGGCAGTGAAGAAGCAGACGCCCGCCGACAAGCACAAGAAGCGCAGGCGTAAGCGAAAGGAAAGCTTCAGCATCTACGTGTACAAGGTGCTCAAGCAGGTACATCCCGACACCGGAATCTCGAGCCGCGCCATGAACATCATGAACTCGTTTGTGAGCGACGTGTTTGAGCGCATCGCTGGTGAGGCGTCGCGCTTGGCCCTGTACAACAAGCGTTCAACGGTGAGCAGTCGCGAGATCCAAACCGCGGTCCGCCTGCTCTTGCCCGGCGAGTTGGCCAAGCACGCAGTGTCCGAAGGTACCAGGGCCGTCACCAAGTACACCAGCTCCAAGTGAGCAAGCGATCGATCGCCCGACTCAACAACAGAACGGCTCTTTTCAGAGCCACCCGCTTGTTGCGAGGGAGAATCATTTGGAACCTTTCAATTCAATGATAATATTGCGCAGACCGGCGCCGCCGCCACTTTATCTGCGGGAAACGCAATCGTCGCGCCCCGCTACCACGCGTAGCCATTTACAACTTAACTTATTTTATTCAATTTTTTTGAAAAGTTTGTTCTGTCAAGTAAATTCGAGCGACAAGTTTGTTGTTTCACTCAATCCCTCGATTTTGAGTGTAATTTGGTTGAGAGGCGAAAACGAACCCAAACCAATTATCTGCGCAGCTGGAGGCCTTGATTGGTAAACTGCTGCCTTGTAACTTTACATGTAACTTTACTGCTTGTTACTGCTTTCCAACAATTTCGGTACGTTGCGATAAAAGTTTCATTTACTACTTGTTTTGCAATTGTTTATATTTATCGCCTTAACGGAAAATCGACGCTTTGTCATAAAATCGAAGTCCACAAATTTTGAAGCCACGGGTGGTCGAGTTGTAAGCTTACAGCACACCTGCATTTTGAGTGAGGGTCATAAAAAATTTTCGTCTTGCATTCTGCAAACAAGTTCTCTCTTACAACTTTTTCCACATTTCCACAGACTTTCTAAGCTATTAATTTTGGGTCGCGACATGTCCTCGCCACCAGTCCGGCTTTGATTTTCTGCAGTTTTTTCCTGTACTAAGCGGTCACGCGACGCAGGCCATTTCTCGATTTGCTCATACTCCCCAAGCCTAAGTTCGTTGCAAAGCGGCGATGCAGGCCACCCGCCGCGCCACGGAACAGTTGTACTTCGTTCCTAAAGCGCGACGGCCGCCACGCCAGTGCAAGCCACGGCGACTGGGCCTTTCGCAGCCCTTGGCGCCCCACCTCTCCGCCACCCGTGGCGTTAGCGGTGGTCGCGATGACCTGAGTTCGCGTGGGTAATTGGGTGAGGCATCGCACTAGGCCCCTGTACAGCAATCGTTGCGAATGCGCGCGTGTACCAAACGTACGACGACCGTACTTCTTGATTGCTAGCACAATACCAGCAAGTCTACCGACCGATACAACGACGGTGGCAAACATCGTTTCGCGTTGGTCCGTAAACGCTCTAAAAAAGGACGGCGTTGTCTCGCGGCTGCCAAAAGCTATTTCTTCACTTTGGAAGCACCTACGCACGCACTCACGTCGAGTTACTTACTTACTTACCCAAGAGATCATCAAGAATCATGACGGACTCGAAGAAGCAAAGCAGCAGGAAGCCCGCCGCGCCCGCGGCACACCCCACCTACGCGGTGATGATTAAGGCTGCCATCGCGCAGCTGAAGGAACGCAACGGCTCGTCTCGCCAAGCCATCGTCAAATACGTCAAGGCCAACTACAAGGTGAGCAACACGCCCGAAAGTCACATCAAGTTGGCTTTGAAGCGAATGGTGACGCAAGACGTGCTTACCCGCACCAAGGGCGTGGGCGCTTCTGGCTCCTTCAAGCTTGCCAGCAAGGCCTCGGCCGAAGCGCCAAAGAAGAAGACCAAGGCAAAGAAGCCAAAGCAAGCGGTTGCCAAGAAGCCGGCCGCAGCAGCGACGAAGAAGGAGACCGGCACCAAGAAGTCGGCTGGCAAAAAGGCCGCGGCCAAGAAGCCTGCTTCCAGCAGCAAGAAGACTGCCGCCAAAAAGACCGCGTCGCCGAAAAAGTCAGCCGCAAAGAAACCTGCGAGCAAAAAGGCAGCGGCTGGAAAGAAATCGCCTGCCAAAAAGAGCGCAGTGAAGGCCAAAAAGCCGGCCGCCAAAAAACCGGCAAAGAAGCCCAGTGCCAAGAAGCCGGCAGCGAAAAAGTGAGCACCGAAGTCGGCGGGGGGTCCGCATCATAACAAACGGCTCTTTTCAGGGCCACTCAACTTTGTGCAAAAGAGAGAAGCGAGCCACCAGCTCAAAACGAAGGCCGGGGTGCCCGGCCAGACGGAGGGAGGGAGGGCGGGCCGGCAGGCCGACCGACTGACTGACTACCTTTAAGTATGCTCTTTGGCGCCCCAAACGGACGAATTTTTCTGTTTTGTTTCGCGGAGGTACGAAAACTGGCTACTTAGTCGCGGTGGGCCGGGCGATTTCCAATTCGTGTCACTTGTTTCAATCGAGCAAATAGCGCGTTACTCATCATCATGTCAGGACGAGGCAAAGGAGGAAAAGGACTGGGAAAGGGAGGCGCAAAGCGTCATCGCAAAGTACTTCGAGACAACATCCAAGGCATTACCAAGCCGGCGATCAGGCGTCTCGCACGTCGTGGCGGTGTGAAGCGTATCTCGGGACTTATCTACGAGGAGACTCGCGGCGTGCTCAAGGTCTTCCTTGAGAACGTCATTCGGGACGCCGTCACTTACACCGAGCACGCCAAAAGGAAGACCGTCACCGCGCTCGACGTGGTGTACGCGTTGAAACGCCAGGGACGCACACTCTACGGATTCGGCGGTTGAGCTCGTCTCGGTTTCGCGACCACAACATCAGCAATCGGCCCTTTTCAGGGCCACCCACACTTTAATCGTGAGAGAATAGTTTGGTTACTTGGCGTGTGAGTTGTTTTTTGTTCCCGGTTTTGAGAGGTGGCCCTTCGCGTTTTGTTCTTGCCGGCGGCGGCGGCGGCGGCAAACAAAGCCAGGCGCCGATTGGTTGAAGGGTGAATTTAGCGCGGGCCAATAGGAAAGCGGCGCGAAAGTATATAAAGCCGTCCGAACGGCCGGTGGGCATCATTCGTTTACTGAAGAAGTACCGACGAGACCGTTCAAAAAAGATGGCAAGAACCAAGCAAACCGATTGAGTCTCCGCGAAGTACTATTGTGACGAAGAAAGAAAGTGAAGAAGAAGACGCGCCGCTATTCCGTGTATTCCGTGTGTTCAGCGTCGACTCTGCAGTTTCTTGAATCAACCGGGATTACCTGCACCATTGACAGCTCTTGTCAGAGCTAAGAGAAGAAAAGAGAATAGAGATGGCTCAGGTTCGATCTAAAAGTTATGCCGCAGTTGCAGCATCATCCTCGGCACCACCACCACCGTCATCTTCGACAACACAACAAACGGGAGGAGACGGCAGCGACGGTGCCCCATATAAAGTCGACAGAAGAGGGGAGGTAGAAGCTCGCTTCAATCCTGGTCTCAAAAGAGAAGAAATTTACGATATCCTTGACAACTTAAAGTTCTCCATCGACCTCATGAAAGGATTCATTCAATACCCCGGTGGCAAGGTGACATTTTATACTTACAATGACAAACAGGCTAAACAATTTGCAGAAGAACTTGTTGCCACCGGGAAACCCGTCTATGCTGAGCCATTCACGGAGGACATTGAAAGGACCGTCGTCTCCTATGTTCCTCCGTGGATGAGCCAGCAAACTCTTCTCCACCATCTGAAGAAGCATGCTCCAGTAACAAAGCACTGGAACATGCTAGACAAGCGCCGGAAAGACGCAGGAAAGAGGGCTTTTATGATGAGGACATCAATCCTTAAAGAACGACCAATCCCACGAGAGGTATGGGTTGATGAAGTAAAGCTTTCTGTATTCTATCCCAGCCAAGAGGCCCACTGCAACTATTGCAAAGAGCGTGGCCATGAGAAAGAGGAATGTCCACAGCTGCTGCGCAAACAACAACAGCTGCGACAACGGCAGCAGCAGCAGCAGCAGCAGCAGCAGCAGCAACAACAGCAGCAGCAGCAGCAGCAGCAGCAGCAGCAGCAGGAGGAACAACCCCAACTCACATCCCAGGACCAGCAGCAGCAGACGCCACCAACAACCCAGCAACACCAACCAAAGGAGCAACTAGAGACCGAACAAAACGTCGAAGAGGAGAAGATGCAAGAAGAGGAGGAAGAAGAAGAACAGCGGGACGATACCGACGAGACCGACACCACCGAAACCACCGACACCACCACCAACAACACTACTACGTCAACAACATCGACGGGAGGAGTCCCTCTAGACTCGCTCTCAACAAGCAACACCGTTCCGGATGAACGACCACCCCAAATCACCTCAACCAGCACGCCCAAGGCTCCGAAACGGAAAGAGCGCAGGATAAACAACTACACAAGATGCTGTAGAGAGCGATACCCCAGTGAGGTCAGTCTATTTGAATGTATATGCAAAAAGACACACATCAGGTGCGAATGTAACCGCTGGGGGCTAGAAAGCAGCTACGGGACCAAAACAAGGTGCCCGGGCTGCCAAGTATTAAGAATCCAATGTCTATGCAATAAAATTTATCGTATTCAAGATAACGCGCACTTAATTTGTAACTGTGGGGTCCGACTTCCGGACGACTTTAACCAAACTACAAATTAAACCTTTCAATTAACACGCCTAATGGAAACTTTATTTATAATGGACCTGGTCGAATCTTTTGTTGTATTTTGTGTATTTGATTTCGTACCCTTTTCCAAACTAACCATTTATTATGACGTCATATTTGAAAATTTGTACCTTGAACGTAAATGGCATGGGCCTGGCCACCAAAAGGCAGGCCTTGTTCCGCCATCTTTCCTCTTTAGCTTTTGATATCTACCTCCTACAGGAGACTCACTCTTCACCCCAAACCGAATCCCTCTGGAAGTCCGAATGGACTTCCGGTCCTGCCCTCTTAAACTCGGCACCCTACGAAGGCTGTGCCATAGGGGGTGTCGCAGTTCTTCTCAATTCTCCGAACCTCAAAATTCTAAAATCTATTTCTGACTCTGCCGGCCGTATTATCGCGGCCGACATCTCAACCCGCACCCACACCCTCCATATTGTCAACATCTACGCCCCATCTGGAAACCCGGTTAGTAATAATTTGTTTTTTAACTCACTGTATTCTTATGTTACATCACCGCACCCTATAATTTTGGCTGGAGATTTTAATTGTATTGAAAACCCCTTGTTAGATAAATTTCCCCCTATCAAAACCTCTCCCCCTAGCACAAATCTAGCACAATTAACTAACCTTTTTAAGTTAAAAGACTCTTTTCGTATACTGCACCCCGACTTAGTTCAATTTTCCCGTCGTTCTTTTAATTTTCAATCCCGTTTAGATCGAATTTATGTTACTCCTAATTTAACGCCTAAAAATCATTCATTTATTACATGCCCCTATTCCGACCATGATTTTGTTATCCTCACTCTTGATTTGGTCTCTGCTCCACCAAGGGGCAGAGGCCCATGGAAAAATAATGTTAAAACCTTTTACGACCCCTTTTTTGTTTATGATTTAAATCGTCATTATGTTATTTGGTCATCACTTGCTCCTATGTTCAACAACCCCCTTGATTTTTGGTTATCTCTAAAAGTTAAAATTAAATCCCTTATTATTTTTCATTCGAAACGTTTAGTTAAAGAATCCCGTAATTATGTTTTATCCCTTCAACAATCCCTTAATAATATTCGAACCACTCTTACTTTCTCCCCTTCGAAAGAAAATTTTAGTTCCTTTTATTCTGTCAAAAAGTCCTTAGTTAATTTTCATTTGGAAACTTCACGTTCTAATTTACTTAAATCCTTATCTTCTGACCCTAATTTTAAACCTATCATCGACAAAGCACTTTATTCTAAACTTCTTCCTTCAAAATTTAATCCACCCATTTTTGAGTTGCAAGATTCTTTCGGTCTTCCTTTATCTACCCCCAAAGAAATGCTTTCACACACTTATGATTTTTTTAAGTTGTTATATTCTAATCAAAATCTTGAGTTACCAACCCCCTCGAACATTTTTCTTAAACAACCTCCTAAGTTTATCCCTGATTCATTTTTAGAAAATTTATCTGCCCCCTTTTCAGTTTCAGAAATTAAAAAATCGGTTTTTCTTTTTCCCTATGGCAAAACCCCCGGCCCCGACGGTCTCAGTTCAGAGTTTTACAAACTGTTCTGGGACCTGATCGGGGCCGACCTCACATCAGCCCTTAATTTTTCTTTTCTTAATGCTTATACTCCTCCTAATTTCACATCCGGACATATTACTCTTATTTTTAAAAAATCTGACCCTTCCTTGTTATCAAATTATCGCCCAATATCCCTTCTTAATTTAGATTATAAAATTTTGACGAAAACACTTAATTTACGTATTACCCCTTTTATTTCACAGTTAATTTCCCCTAATCAGTTTGCCCAACCTGGTTTTACATCTTCTCACGCCACTACCCTTCTTCGCGATCTTCATTATTCAGCCAAAAATCGTAATTCAGACTCCTTTTTTATCTCTCTTGACTTCCGAAAAGCTTTCGATTCTATTTCTTTTGACTGGCTTCTTTTACAATTAAAACTAAAACGCTTTCCCCCACCTTTTACTGATTTTTTATCTTCACTCAATTCTTCATCCTCATCACAAGCCCTCCTCAACGGGTTTGTCACAACGGGTTTCCCGATCAGGAGAGGTGTCAGGCAAGGTGACCCCCTTAGCCTGACCCTCTTCCTGATTGCTGTCGACCCGCTTCTTGCTGCCCTTCAAAACCACCCCTCAATTAGGTCTATCCCCGCACCATGCCGTAACGTACCCAAAGCGGTCGCCTACGCGGACGATGTCACCCTAGCGGTGACCGGCCGCGACTCCCTCTTACTTGCCCTCGACCTCGTCACACAATTTTCTAGTATATCTGGCTTAACCGTAAATCCCACCAAAACCCAGGCGATCGCCACTATCAATCCCCCTCATAGCTTTACCCAATATCAAATAACTTGGAACAGTAAGGCCATAAGCCCATTAAATATACCAATCGGACACCCCAGCTCAATCACCGCGGCATGGCGCAAAGCCACCTTCTCTTTACAAACCCATGTCTCCTCTATAAGCGACCCCTTTCTGACCTACGATTCGAAAAGCATTCTCACTAAAACACTACTCCTTCCCCAGATCTCTTATTTAGCCAAAACATACCCTTTCCCTGAAGGACAGCGGGAAGCGGTAGACAGCATTGTGGCAGGCTTCGTTGGGGGTCACCACAATCCTACCCTTCCCATCCAAACCCTGGCGGCGTCGCGTGACCTTGGCGGGTATGGCGTCGCCAACATACCACTTTACTCAAAACTATTCTTCCTCTTTCCTGTAAAAAATTATTATAAACATAGAATTTTAGATACCCCCACAACTCCTGCTCTTTCTTTTGTTGAGTTCAATATTGGTTTACCCCTCTCTAAGTTTTTTAATTTACGTACCCGCAATAATTTACCTCATGCCACAACACCTTCTCCTTTCTATAAATATCTTTTAGACCTTACCTTTAAGTTTGCCCCCACAGAATCTGAATTACTTTCTCCTAAGTTAAAACCCCTTTATTTACGTTTGACAAATCCCGAAGCAAACCCTTTTCAGTTGACAGATTGGTCCTTAGTTCATCATCCTTCTTTACCCAATTATTTAAAGACTTTTAATTTCCGCATTACTTATAATTTGTTACCCGTAAAATCGACATATACCCCCTTTCTTTTAGACACTGACTGTTTTTGTACATTTTGTTCTATTAGATATGAAACTAACAAACATTTATTTTTTGAATGCACCCAAATTCAATCACTTCGTTCCTTGGTTATTTCCGTTCTCAGAGCACTTATGCCACAGAACCCCTATTATTTCGATAACCCGACTTATTTACATTTTCCCCAACTCCTTAACGATAATACACCCGAGCACAGAGCACTGATTATTATTTTAAACACCACCCTTACCCACACAATATGGAAAACCCGAAACAAAATAAAAAAGAATCCCAACGTTGTCAAGAATATTCCTAGAAAACTGACCCAATCCTTCCGACAATCTCTCAACTTTAAATATCGGTTACTGCGGACTAGGCCAGACCCCCTCCTGGAGGTGGTACTTGCCAAAGCCGTAGATTTTTTTGAACAACTAATAGGACCCCACAGAGTGTACCCCCCTTTTTTAGCGCTTTCTTCCTCTCCATCTAATAGTGTAATTCTCCCCCCTTTTTTTTTGCGCTCTCTTCTTGTATATAATTGTAAACACCGTAATTCTCCCACCTTTACTTTGCGTTCTCTTCCTGTACATATTGTAAATACCTGTTCTATCCTCTTTTTGCGCTAGTTTCTGTTTGTTAACTCGTTTTTCGTTGGGCACCTTTTTAAGTGCCCGAATAAATAAAAAAAAAAAAAAAAAGAGAAGATTTGTCAGGAAACGAATAAACAGCGTGTGAAGATATTTCTTGAAGATTTCTTCAGTAGGACACCTGAAGAAACTTCAGAAGACCCCTTGTTGATTGGCGGCCCTTGTTAGGGCTAAGAGAACATTGCCATGACCGAGGCCAATACTCAACCCCGCAGCTATGCGGCAGTAGCATCGACGTCGTCGGCACCACCTGCGGCAGTACAACAAACGGTAGGCGGTGCCGGCGGCGGTCCCCCTTATACCATCGACCGGACGGGTGAGGTTGAAACCAGATTCAACCCTGGACTAAAGAGAAGCGAAATCTACGAGCTGTTGGACTCCATGAAGTATCCCATGGACTGGCTGAAAGGATTCATCCAGTACCCCCAAGGAAAGGTAACCTTCTACACCAATAACTCTGCTTGTGCAAAGGAATTTGCTGCCTCCCTCAACAATACTGGGAAAGCGGTGTATGCAGACGCATACACAGAAGATATCGAGAGGGTTGTTGTCTCCTATGTGCCACCATGGATGACGCAACGCAGAATCATTACCTTCCTCAAGAACTTCGCACCGGTAACCAAAAACTGGCAGATGCTTGACAATCGAAGAAAAGAACAAGGGAAAAGAGCATTTCTATTGAAGGCCTCTGTATTGAAACAGCACCCAATTCCACGAGAGGTATGGCTAGACTCGAAAAAGCTTAACTTCTATTATGCAACCCAGGCTGCCCACTGCAATTATTGCCACGAGGCAGGACACGAGAAGGAAACATGTCCACAACTCCTGAAGAAAAAAGAGCGGCAGCAACAAAACCACCAACAGCAGCAACACCCCCTTCCCGAAGAGCAACAACAACAACCCGAAGAACAACGGCAACAAGAGAACCTGCAACCCGAAGTCCATCATCCCCAACAGCAGGAAGATCCCCATCAGCTGGAAGAACAACATTCCCAACGCAAGAGGAGCGACGAAGAAGAAGATGACGAAAGTACCGACTCCGACAATGACACCACCTCCACCTCCATCACAACTACCACCACCTCATCACCTGGAGTTCCATCCGACTCCCTCTCCCCAGCAGCCAATATCGGGCTCCTTACACCTGGAATTCAAACAAGCACCCCGCAACCAAGAAAGAGGAGGAGGAGGAGAAGCAACAACTACACCAAATGCTGCAGAACAAGGATACCTAGTGAGGTCAGTGACTTCTCTTGCGTATGCGAGAAACGACACATCAAATGTGAATGCGGGTTTTGGAGCCCTGCTGTGAATTACGGGACCAAATTAAGATGCCCGGGCTGTGACGTATTATGCGTGCAATGTATGTGTAAGGAATTTTATCGTTTAAAACCAAAAGAAAAAATAACTTGTAACTGTGGGGTCCGAATACCAATTGATTTTAACCAAACCACAATTTAAACTTAATTTTAACTACGCAAAATAATGAATGTTTTTATAATAATAATGGACTTGTTGGAATTTATTGTTGTGTCTTATTTTATTGTGTCTGTATCTCCTGTAAAACTACTTAAACATAATGACGTCACACGTAAAAATTTGCACTCTAAACGTAAATGGCATGGGCCTGGCCACCAAAAGGCAGGCCTTGTTCCGCCATCTTTCCTCTTTAGCTTTTGACATCTATCTCCTCCAGGAGACTCACTCTTTACCCCAAACCGAATCCCTCTGGAAGTCCGAATGGACTTCCGGCCCTGCCTTCTTAAACTCGGCACCCTACGATGGCTACGCCAAAGGGGGTGTCGCAGTTCTTCTCAATTCTCCGAACCTCCAAATTCTAAAATCTGTTTCTGACTCTGCCGGCCGTATTATCGCGGTCGACATCTCAACCCGCACCCACACCCTCCATATTGTCAACATCTACGCCCCCTCTGGAAACCCGGTCAGTAATAATTTATTTTTTAATTCACTGTATTCCTATGTTACATCACCGCACCCTATAATTTTGGCTGGAGATTTTAATTGTGTTGAAAACCCTTCCTTAGATAAATTTCCCCCTATCAAAACCTCTCCCCCCAGCACAAATCTAGCACAATTAACTAACCTCTTTAAGTTACAAGACTCTTTTCGTCTACTCCACCCCGATTTAGTTCAATTTTCCCGTCGTTCCTTTAATTTTCAATCCCGTTTGGATCGCATTTATGTTACTCCTCATTTAACGCCTAAAAATCATTCTTTTATTACCTGCCCCTATTCCGATCATGATTTTGTTATTCTTACTCTTAATTTGGTCTCTGCTCCACCAAGGGGCAGAGGCCCATGGAAAAATAATGTCAAAACCTTTTACGACCCCTTTTTTGTTTATGATTTAAATCGTCATTATGTTATTTGGTCTTCACTAGCTCCTATGTTTAACAACCCCCTTGATTTTTGGTTATCCCTTAAAGTTAAAATTAAATCCCTTATAATTTCCCATTCGAAACGTTTAGTTAAAGAATCACGTGATTATGTTTCTTCCCTCCAACAATCCCTTGATACCATCAGAACTACTCTTAATTTTTCTCCGTTGAAAGAACATTTTAATTCCTTTTATTCCGTTAAAAAATCCTTACTTAATTTTCATTTGGAGTCTTCCCGTTCTAATTTACTCAAATCCTTATCTTCAGACCCTAATTTTAAACCCATCATTGACAAAGCCCTTTATGCAAAACTTCTTCCTTTAAAATTTAATCCCCCTATTTTTGAGTTACAAGATTCTTTTGGCCTTCCTTTAACTACCCCCAAAGAAATGCTTTCACATACTTTTGATTTTTTTAAGTTGTTATATTCTAATCAAAATCTTGAGTTACCAACCCCCACGAACATTTTTCTTAAACAACCTCCTAAGTTTATTCCTGATTCTTATTTAGAAAATTTATCTTCCCCCTTTTCAGTTTCAGAAATTAAAAAATCGGTTTTTCTTTTTCCCTATGGCAAAACCCCCGGCCCCGACGGTCTCAGTTCAGAGTTTTACAAACTGTTCTGGGACCTGATCGGGGCCGACCTCACATCAGCCCTTAATTTTTCTTTCCTTAATGCTTATACTCCTCCTAATTTCACATCCGGACATATTACTCTTATTTTTAAAAAATCTGACCCTTCTTTGTTATCAAATTATCGCCCAATATCCCTTCTTAATTTAGATTATAAAATTTTGACGAAAACACTTAATTTACGTATTACCCCTTTTATTTCACAGTTAATTTCCCCTAATCAGTTTGCCCAACCTGGTTTTACATCTTCTCACGCCACTACCCTTCTTCGCGATCTTCATTATTCAGCCAAAAATCGTAATTCAGACTCCTTTTTTATCTCTCTTGACTTCCGAAAAGCTTTCGATTCTATTTCTTTTGACTGGCTTCTTTTACAATTAAAACTAAAACGCTTTCCCCCACTTTTTACTGATTTTTTATCTTCGCTCAATTCTTCATCCTCATCACAAACCCTCCTCAACGGGTTTGCCACAACGGGTTTCCCGATCAGGAGAGGTGTCAGGCAAGGTGACCCCCTTAGCCTGACCCTCTTCCTGATTGCTGTCGACCCGCTTCTTGCTGCCCTTCAAAACCACCCCTCAATTAGGTCTATCCCCGCACCATGCCGTAACGTACCCAAAGCGGTCGCCTACGCGGACGATGTCACCCTAGCGGTGACCGGCCGCGACTCCCTCTTACTTGCCCTCGACCTCGTCACACAATTTTCTAGTATATCTGGCTTAACTGTAAATCCCACCAAAACCCAGGCGATCGCCACTATCAATCCCCCTCATAACTTTACCCAATATCAAATAACTTGGAACAGTAAGGCCATAAGCCCATTAAATATACCAATCGGACACCCCAGCTCAATCACCGCGGCATGGCGCAAAGCCATCTTCTCTTTACAAACCCGTGTCTCCTCTATAAGCGACCCCTTTCTGACCTACGATTCGAAAAGCATTCTCACTAAAACACTACTCCTTCCCCAGATCTCTTATCTAGCCAAAACATACCCTCTCCCTGAAGGACAGCGGGAAGCGGTAGACAGCATTGTGGCAGGCTTCGTTGGGGGTCACCACAATCCTACCCTTCCCATCCAAACCCTGGCGGCGTCGCGTGACCTTGGCGGGTATGGCGTCGCCAACATACCACTTTACTCAAAACTATTCTTCCTCTTTCCTGTAAAAAATTATTATAAACATAGAATTTTAGATACCCCCACAACTCCTGCTCTTTCTTTTGTTGAGTTCAATATTGGTTTACCCCTCTCTAAGTTTTTTAATTTACGTACCCGCAATAATTTACCCCATGCCACAACACCTTCTCCTTTCTATAAATATCTTTTAGACCTTACCTTTAAGTTTGCCCCCACTGAATCTGAGTTACTTTCTCCTAAGTTAAAACCTCTTTATTTACGTTTGACAAATCCCGAATCAACCCCTTTTCAGTTGACAGATTGGTCCTTGGTTCATCATCCTTCTTTACCCAATTATTTGAAGACATTTAATTTTCGTATTACTTATAATTTGCTACCCCTTAAGTCGACATATACCCCCTTTCTTTTAGACAATGATTGCTTTTGTACTTTTTGTTCTAACAAATACGAAACTAACAAACATTTATTTTTTGAATGCACCCAAATTCAACCACTTCGTTCTTTAGTTATTTCAGTTCTTAGAGCACTGATGCCACAAAACCCCTATTATTTCGATAATCCTACTTATTTACATTTTCCCCAACTCCTTAACGATAATACACCCGAGCACCGAGCACTCATCATTATTTTAAACACCACCCTTACCCACACAATATGGAAAACCCGAAATAAAGTTAAAAAGAATCCCAATTTTGCTAAAAACATCCCTAAAAGATTGACCCAATCCTTCCGACAATCGCTAAACCTTAAATATCAGTTACTGCGGACAAGGCCAGACCCCCTCCTCGAGGTGGTACTTGCCAAAGCCAGAGATTTTTTACATAAATAACAGGACCCCACAGAGTGTACCCCTTTTTTAGCGCTTTCTTCCTCTCCCAGTTGACAGTGTAACTCTCCTCTTTACTTGCGTTCTCTTCTATAATAATAACAATAATAGTGTAATTCTCCTCTTTTATGCCGCGCTCTCTTCCTGTACATATTTGTAAATACTGTATCTATCCTTTGTTTGCGCTAGTTTCTGTTGTTATCGTTTTTTCGTTATTCGCTGGGCACCTTTAAAGTGCCCGAATAAAATATAAAAAAAAAAAAAAAAAAGAAAAAAAAGATGGCAAGAACCAAGCAAACCGCTCGCAAATCTACCGGTGGCAAGGCACCGCGCAAGCAGCTGGCCACCAAGGCCGCTCGCAAAAGTGCACCAGCAACCGGGGGTGTGAAGAAGCCCCATCGTTACCGACCGGGAACCGTGGCTTTGCGTGAGATCAGGCGTTACCAGAAGTCGACCGAGCTTCTCATCCGCAAGCTGCCCTTCCAGAGGCTGGTGCGCGAGATCGCGCAGGACTTCAAGACCGATCTCCGCTTCCAGAGCAGCGCCGTGATGGCCCTGCAGGAGGCCAGCGAAGCCTACCTGGTCGGGCTCTTCGAGGACACCAACTTGTGTGCGATCCACGCGAAACGGGTGACGATCATGCCCAAGGACATCCAGCTGGCACGGCGAATTCGCGGTGAACGTGCCTAAGCACAGCAGGGGGGCGGGCGCCAACTAAACGAAACGGCTCTTTTCAGAGCCACCTAATTATTGGCTAAAGAGAAATTTGGATAAATCTGAATGAATGTGGGTGTCTAGTTCTAGTAGTTAGTTCGTTTTTGCGTAGACCTGCGTCACGATATTCAGAGTGCGTGACGAAACAGCGGGTGGTGATTGGTGGAGGGAAATTTTGGGTTAAAAAATGTCATGGTGGCCGCCGCCGCCGCAGCCGCAGCGTTGTGTTGCAAGGGATATATTTATTTGGGTATATTTGATGAGTAGCGAAACCGCAGCAAGGCACAAGTTTTCTCTTATTCATAAAAATTGGGTGGCTCTGAAAAGAGCCGTTAATGGTTGCGCGAGCTCCCTTGCCCTTACGCCTTCTTCGAGGTCTTTTTGGGCAAAAGTACGGCTTGGATGTTTGGCAGCACGCCGCCCTGTGCAATGGTAACCGAGCCGAGCAACTTGTTGAGTTCCTCGTCGTTGCGGATGGCCAACTGCAGGTGACGCGGGATGATACGAGTCTTCTTGTTGTCACGGGCCGCGTTGCCGGCCAACTCTAGCACCTCAGCGCTGAGGTACTCGAGGACGGCGGCCAAGTACACTGGCGCACCGGCACCAACACGCTCTGAGTAGTGACCTTGTCGCAAAAGTCGGTGAACACGGCCTACGGGAAATTGCAGTCCAGCACGGGACGACCTGCTCTTTGGCTTTGCCTTGGACTTGCCTCCTCCTTTGCCTCTGCCTGACATGCTTGCTGTTTATTTGCTTCGGTAGTAATTTTTTTTTTTTTTTTTTTTTTTTATTTTTTTTTTTATTTTATTCGGGCACTTAATAGGTGCCCAACGAAAAACGAGTTAACAAACAGAAACTAGCGCAAAAAAAGGATAGAACAGGTATTTACAATATGTACAGGAAGAAAACGCAAATTAAAGGTGGGAGAATTACGGTGTTTACAATTATATACAAGAAGAGAGCGCAAAGTAAACGGGGAGAATTACACTATTAGATGGAGAGGAAGAAAGCGCGAAAAAAGGGGGGACACTCTGTGGGGTCCTATTAGTTGTTTAAAGAATCTACGGCTTTGGCAAGTACCACCTCCAGGAGGGGGTCTGGCCTAGTCCGCAGTAACCGATATTTAAAGTTGAGAGATTGTCGGAAGGATTGGGTCAGTTTTCTGGGAATATTCTTGACAACGTTGGGATTCTTTTTTATTTTGTTTCGGGTTTTCCATATTGTGTGGGTAAGGGTGGTGTTTAAAATAATAATCAGTGCTCTGTGCTCGGGTGTATTATCGTTAAGGAGTTGGGGAAAATGTAAATAAGTCGGGTTATCGAAATAATAGGGGTTCTGTGGCATAAGTGCTCTGAGAACGGAAATAACCAAGGAACGAAGTGATTGAATTTGGGTGCATTCAAAAAATAAATGTTTGTTAGTTTCATATCTAATAGAACAAAATGTACAAAAACAGTCAGTGTCTAAAAGAAAGGGGGTATATGTCGATTTTACAGGTAACAAATTATAAGTAATGCGGAAATTAAAAGTCTTTAAATAATTGGGTAAAGAAGGATGATGAACTAAGGACCAATCTGTCAACTGAAAAGGGTTTGCTTCGGGATTTGTCAAACGTAAATAAAGGGGTTTTAACTTAGGAGAAAGTAATTCAGATTCTGTGGGGGCAAACTTAAAGGTAAGGTCTAAAAGATATTTATAGAAAGGAGAAGGTGTTGTGGCATGAGGTAAATTATTGCGGGTACGTAAATTAAAAAACTTAGAGAGGGGTAAACCAATATTGAACTCAACAAAAGAAAGAGCAGGAGTTGTGGGGGTATCTAAAATTCTATGTTTATAATAATTTTTTACAGGAAAGAGGAAGAATAGTTTTGAGTAAAGTGGTATGTTGGCGACGCCATACCCGCCAAGGTCACGCGACGCCGCCAGGGTTTGGATGGGAAGGGTAGGATTGTGGTGACCCCCAACGAAGCCTGCCACAATGCTGTCTACCGCTTCCCGCTGTCCTTCAGGGAAAGGGTATGTTTTGGCTAAATAAGAGATCTGGGGAAGGAGTAGTGTTTTAGTGAGAATGCTTTTCGAATCGTAGGTCAGAAAGGGGTCGCTTATAGAGGAGACATGGGTTTGTAAAGAGAAGATGGCTTTGCGCCATGCCGCGGTGATTGAGCTGGGGTGTCCGATTGGTATATTTAATGGGCTTATGGCCTTACTGTTCCAAGTTATTTGATATTGGGTAAAGCTATGAGGGGGATTGATAGTGGCGATCGCCTGGGTTTTGGTGGGATTTACGGTTAAGCCAGATATACTAGAAAATTGTGTGACGAGGTCGAGGGCAAGTAAGAGGGAGTCGCGGCCGGTCACCGCTAGGGTGACATCGTCCGCGTAGGCGACCGCTTTGGGTACGTTACGGCATGGTGCGGGGATAGACCTAATTGAGGGGTGGTTTTGAAGGGCAGCAAGAAGCGGGTCGACAGCAATCAGGAAGAGGGTCAGGCTAAGGGGGTCACCTTGCCTGACACCTCTCCTGATCGGGAAACCCGTTGTGACAAACCCGTTGAGGAGGGCTTGTGATGTGGATGAAGAATTGAGTGAAGATAAAAAATCAGTAAAAGGTGGGGGAAAGCGTTTTAGTTTTAGTTGTAAAAGAAGCCAGTCAAAAGAAATAGAATCGAAAGCTTTTCGGAAGTCAAGAGAGATAAAAAAGGAGTCTGAATTACGATTTTTGGCTGAATAATGAAGATCGCGAAGAAGGGTAGTGGCGTGAGAAGATGTAAAACCAGGTTGGGCAAACTGATTAGGGGAAATTAACTGTGAAATAAAAGGGGTAATACGTAAATTAAGTGTTTTCGTCAAAATTTTATAATCTAAATTAAGAAGGGATATTGGGCGATAATTTGATAACAAGGAAGGGTCAGATTTTTTAAAAATAAGAGTAATATGTCCGGATGTGAAATTAGGAGGAGTATAAGCATTAAGAAAAGAAAAATTAAGAGCTGATGTGAGGTCGGCCCCGATCAGGTCCCAGAACAGTTTGTAAAACTCTGAACTGAGACCGTCGGGGCCGGGGGTTTTGCCATAGGGAAAAAGAAAAACCGATTTTTTAATTTCTGAAACTGAAAAGGGGGCAGATAAATTTTCTAAAAATGAATCAGGGATAAACTTAGGAGGTTGTTTAAGAAAAATGTTCGAGGGGGTTGGTAACTCAAGATTTTGATTAGAATATAACAACTTAAAAAAATCATAAGTGTGTGAAAGCATTTCTTTGGGGGTAGATAAAGGAAGACCGAAAGAATCTTGCAACTCAAAAATGGGTGGATTAAATTTTGAAGGAAGAAGTTTAGAATAAAGTGCTTTGTCGATGATAGGTTTAAAATTAGGGTCAGAAGATAAGGATTTAAGTAAATTAGAACGTGAAGTTTCCAAATGAAAATTAACTAAGGACTTTTTGACAGAGTAAAAGGAACTAAAATTTTCTTTCGAAGGGGAGAAAGTAAGAGTGGTTCGAATATTATTAAGGGATTGTTGAAGGGATAAAACATAATTACGGGATTCTTTAACTAAACGTTTCGAATGAAAAATAATAAGGGATTTAATTTTAATTTTTAGAGATAACCAAAAATCAAGGGGGTTGTTGAACATAGGAGCAAGTGATGACCAAATAACATAATGACGATTTAAATCATAAACAAAAAAGGGGTCGTAAAAGGTTTTAACATTATTTTTCCATGGGCCTCTGCCCCTTGGTGGAGCAGAGACCAAATCAAGAGTGAGGATAACAAAATCATGATCGGAATAGGGGCATGTAATAAATGAATGATTTTTAGGCGTTAAATTAGGAGTAACATAAATTCGATCTAAACGGGATTGAAAATTAAAAGAACGACGGGAAAATTGAACTAAGTCGGGGTGCAGTATACGAAAAGAGTCTTTTAACTTAAAAAGGTTAGTTAATTGTGCTAGATTTGTGCTAGGGGGAGAGGTTTTGATAGGGGGAAATTTATCTAACAAGGGGTTTTCAATACAATTAAAATCTCCAGCCAAAATTATAGGGTGCGGTGATGTAACATAAGAATACAGTGAGTTAAAAAACAAATTATTACTAACCGGGTTTCCAGATGGGGCGTAGATGTTGACAATATGGAGGGTGTGGGTGCGGGTTGAGATGTCGGCCGCGATAATACGGCCGGCAGAGTCAGAAATAGATTTTAGAATTTTGAGGTTCGGAGAATTGAGAAGAACTGCGACACCCCCTATGGCACAGCCTTCGTAGGGTGCCGAGTTTAAGAGGGCAGGACCGGAAGTCCATTCGGACTTCCAGAGGGATTCGGTTTGGGGTGAAGAGTGAGTCTCCTGTAGGAGGTAGATATCAAAAGCTAAAGAGGAAAGATGGCGGAACAAGGCCTGCCTTTTGGTGGCCAGGCCCATGCCATTTACGTTCAAGGTACAAATTTTCAAATATGACGTCATAATAAATGGTTAGTTTGGAAAAGGGTACGAAATCAAATACACAAAATACAACAAAAGATTCGACCAGGTCCATTATAAATAAAGTTTCCATTAGGCGTGTTAATTGAAAGGTTTAATTTGTAGTTTGATTAAAGTCGTCCGGAAGTCGGACCCCACAGTTACAAATTAAGTGCGCGTTATCTTGAATACGATAAATTTTATTGCATAGACATTGGATTCTTAATACTTGGCAGCCCGGGCACCTTGTTTTGGTCCCGTAGCTGCTTTCTAGCCCCCAGCGGTTACATTCGCACCTGATGTGTGTCTTTTTGCATATACATTCAAATAGACTGACCTCACTGGGGTATCGCTCTCTACAGCATCTTGTGTAGTTGTTTATCCTGCGCTCTTTCCGTTTCGGAGCCTTGGGCGTGCTGGTTGAGGTGATTTGGGGTGGTCGTTCATCCGGAACGGTGTTGCTTGTTGAGAGCGAGTCTAGAGGGACTCCTCCCGTCGATGTTGTTGACGTAGTGTTGTTGGTGGTGGTGTCGGTGGTTTCGGTCTCGTCGGTATCGTCCCGCTGTTCTTCTTCTTCCTCCTCTTCTTGCATCTTCTCCTCTTCGACGTTTTGTTCGGTCTCTAGTTGCTCCTTTGGTTGGTGTTGCTGGGTTGTTGGTGGCGTCTGCTGCTGCTGGTCCTGGGATGTGAGTTGGGGTTGTTCCTCCTGCTGCTGCTGCTGCTGCTGCTGCTGCTGCTGCTGCTGCTGCTGCTGCTGCTGCTGCTGCTGCTGCTGCTGCTGCTGCTGCTGCTGCTGCTGCTGCTGCTGCTGCTGCCGTTGTCGCAGCTGTTGTTGTTTGCGCAGCAGCTGTGGACATTCCTCTTTCTCATGGCCACGCTCTTTGCAATAGTTGCAGTGGGCCTCTTGGCTGGGATAGAATACAGAAAGCTTTACTTCATCAACCCATACCTCTCGTGGGATTGGTCGTTCTTTAAGGATTGATGTCCTCATCATAAAAGCCCTCTTTCCTGCGTCTTTCCGGCGCTTGTCTAGCATGTTCCAGTGCTTTGTTACTGGAGCATGCTTCTTCAGATGGTGGAGAAGAGTTTGCTGGCTCATCCACGGAGGAACATAGGAGACGACGGTCCTTTCAATGTCCTCCGTGAATGGCTCAGCATAGACGGGTTTCCCGGTGGCAACAAGTTCTTCTGCAAATTGTTTAGCCTGTTTGTCATTGTAAGTATAAAATGTCACCTTGCCACCGGGGTATTGAATGAATCCTTTCATGAGGTCGATGGAGAACTTTAAGTTGTCAAGGATATCGTAAATTTCTTCTCTTTTTTTTTTTTTTTTTTTTTTTTTTTTTTTTATTCGGATGAGCACAAGGCCACCACGAATATCACACTACAAGTAGGAATGGAAAAGACGAATAAGAAAGGTACAAAAGGAAAAAAGATTTTGTAGACGACATGTATTACACAATAATAGAAATAGATAAGTTTGGAGGAGAGAGAGGAAAAAGTGCGGGAAAGGGACAGTTACGTTAACAATGACGCTAATGGAGTGCATAAGAATACAAAATAAAGGAGGCACGTGCAAAAAATATACACAAAAAAATAATACTTGTAACAATACATCGGGGGGGTGGAGAGAAGGTTACCAGTTTTGGGTGATGAAATTTTTTACGTCGGCCAGGAGGCCTTCGAGAGAGGGGTTTTCCCTGTAACGCTGTAAAGTGAGTCTTAGAGATATAGATGTTTTAAAGGATCGGATGAGGTGTGTGGGGATGTTATTCAAAGGGCGGGGGTCGTGTTTAATGCGATTACGGGTTTTCCAAATGATGTGGGTTAAGGAGGAGTTTAAAAGGGCTGTTAGAGTCGACGCGTAAGGGGTGTCGTGTTGGGGGAGTTTTGGGAAATTAAGGTGTAAAGGGGTGTCGAAGTAGGGAATGGTGGTATTTAGCAAGGAGTTAAGGGTTTTTTTAACGAGGTTTAGAAGGGGTTGAATTTTGGGGCAGTTGTGGAAAAGATGTGAAAAAGTTTCGGATGGGTAAGTGCAGAGGTAACAGTGAGGATTTTTGTCGAGTGGAAGAAAAGTTTGTTGGCATTTGAGGGGGAGAATTTTGTAGGTGAGGCGGTAATTGAATGTTTTAAGATAATTGGGGAAAATAGGGTTATGAATTTGGGTCCAGTCTGTCAGGTTATGGGGGTTTGGGGAGGTATTTGTCAATCTGGTGTAGAGGGGTTTTAATTTAGGGCAAAGAAGTTCCTGTTCTGTGGGGTTTATGGAGGTTATTAAAGTGTATAGGTATTTGATAGTGAGGGGAGGGTGTTGCTGCGTGAGGTAGAAAATTTCGTGTCCGGAGGTCGAATAATTGAGAAATTTGGAGTCCAAGGTTATATTCAAAGAGGGAAAGTTGCGGTGTAGTTGGGGTGTCAAGGATACGATGTTTATAATATTTTTTGAAGGAAGAAAGCAAAAGAAGGTCGGAATAGAGGGGGATGTTGGCCGCGCCGTAACCTCCGAGGTCACGGCGGGCTGCCAGAGTGTTGATGGGCAAGGTAGGGTTGTTTGGGCCTACGACAAAGTTCACCACGATGCCGTCGACCCACTCGCGTTGCCGGGATGGTAGGGGGTAGGTGTTGGCCATATAAGAGATTTTGGGGAGGAGCATTGTTTTGGAAAGGATGCATTTCGAATCGAAAGTTAGAAAGGGGTTGCTTATAGAGTTGGCGCGGGTTTGTAAAGAGGAAATTTTTGTGTGCCATGCCGTTGTTATAGCTGAGGGTGCGCCGATGGGTGTTTTTAAAGGATTTATTGAGTTAAGGTTCCAATTAATATGATTCAAAAGGGGTTCGTCGGTAGGAGGTTGGAGGATGGCAATTGCTTCGGTTTTGGTGGGGTTTAGTTTAAGACCAGATAATTTACTAAATTTATCAATTAATGCCAGGGATTGGATGAGGGATTGCCGATGCGCCACCACTAGGGTGACGTCATCGGCGTAAGCAATTGCCTTGGGTGTATTTCGGCATGGCACAGGGGTAGACATGATAGCGGGGGTGTTTTGGATGGCAACGAGAAGTGGGTCTAAGGCGATCAGGAAGAGGATCAAACTAAGGGGGTCACCTTGTCTGACTCCTCTCCTGATCGGAAACTCCATCGTGGCGAAACCATTGACGTAGGCCCGGGTATTGGCAGAAGAATGAAGGGCACAGAGATAATCAGTAAAGAGAGGGGGAAAGTGTCTAAGTTTTAGTTGGAGAAGAAGCCATGGGAAAGAAATAGAATCAAAAGCTTTTTGGAAATCGAGTGAAATGAAGAAAGAGTCCGAATTGATTAGAGAGGCGTGGTGATAAAGGTCGCGAAGAAGGGAAGTGGCGTCAGCTGTTGAGTTGCCGGGTGTGGAGAATTGGTGGGGAGAGAGAATTGAGGAGATGAAGGGTTTGATGCGGAGGTTGAGGATTTTATGTAAGATTTTGAGGTCGGTATTAAGGAGAGAAATGGGTCGGTAGTTGTTTAAGAGAGTCGGGTCGTTCTTTTTATGAATAAGGGTAAGGTGTCCGAGATTAAATTCCATTGGGGTATATGCGTTAAGGTAGGCGTAGTTGAGGGCTTGGGTCAGGTCGGCCCCGATGAAGTCCCAGCAGAGCGAGTAAAACTCGATGCTGAGACCATCGGGACCGGGGGTTCTGCCGGAGGGAATAAGGGAGAGTGTGCTTTTAATTTCGTGTTGGGTTATAGGGTTTGAGAGAGTGTCGCGGAGTTGGTCGGGGATGGTTTTTGAGGGGTGTTTAAGGAATTCGTTATTAGGTTGCGGAGGAGGTAATTGTTGGTCGGAATAAAGGGCAGAGAAGAATTTTCTAGTGTGGGATAGAAGTTCCTTAGGGGTTGAGAGGGGGAGTCCATGGGGGTCTTGTAATTCGAGAATTGGGGGGTGTTTGCGGGTAGGGAGGAGCTGAGTGTACAGGGATTTGTCGGCTATGTTTTTGTAATGTGGGTCGGAGGAAAGTGATTTGATGAGGGAAGAGCGGGATTTGGAGAGGTAAATGTTGTTAAGGGACTTCTTAAGGGACTGGAAATGAGCTAGGTTTTGTGGGGTGGGATTACCATTGACTATTTTTCTGGCGTTTTCAAATTGTTGCTGGAGGTGTTGGGATTCGGTGCGGTATTGTTGGGAAAGGCGTTTGGAGTGAGATTGTAGGAGTGTTTTAAATTTGTACTTGAGGGTGAGCCAGTATTCCATGGGGTTGGGGTGAAGAGGAGCCAGAGTTTGCCAGAGGGGATAATGTAGGGAAAAGTCTTGTTGAAAGAGAGGGTCAGTGAAGGTGGAGGTATTGTTCTTCCAGGAGCCTTTGCCCCTGGGGGGAGAAGAAATGAGGTTAAGGGTTAGAGTGACGAGGTCGTGGTCAGAGAAGGGGCATGGAGTGAAAAGATGTTGTTTAGGGATCAATGGGGGGGCAGTGTAAATTCGGTCTATGCGGGATTGGGTGCCGGGGGCGCGTCGAGAATATTGGCAAAGGGAGGGATGGAGAGTGCGGAATGAATCTTGAAGGTCAAAGGTGGATAATAATTTAACTAAAGGGGGGCTAGGTCTACGTGTTTGGAGGGGAGGGTATTTATCAAGGGCTGGGTTTAGGACACAATTAAAATCACCGGCAAGAATTAAAGGGTGGGTGGAGGTTAAGTACGGGTAAAGGGAATCGAAAAAGTTATTGTTATTGCTATGGTTTTTCTTGCCGGAGGGGGCGTAAATATTTACCAGGTGAAAGGTGTGGGTGAGGGTTGAGATGTCGGCAGCAATAATGCTACCGGCAGAATCAGAAACGGAATTGAGAATTTGAAGTGTGGAGGAGTTTAGAAGAACTGCGACACCTCCTCGGGCATAGCCCTTCAGAGGTGCCGAGTTTAAGAGGACGGGGCCGGAAGTCCATTCAGACTTCCAGAGGGATTCGGTTTGGGGAGTAGAGTGAGTTTCTTGTAAGCAGTAAAGGTCAAAGTTCAAAGAGGAAAGGTATTGAAACAGGGCCCTCCTCTTGGGTGCCTGGCCTAGGCCGTTAACATTAAGAGTACATATTCGCAAATACGACGCCATTGTATACATAAAAAATAAACAAGTAGGTGGTGGGTGATAACGGTGGTTTTACAAAAACGTTGCATTAAAATCGTCGGGAATTGTGGCTTTGCAACTGCACACAACCTTCTCCCCGGGCAAAAGGTTATAACATACACCGCAAGTGCAGCTAATAAGCAGGCGTTGGCACCGTTTATTGGTACAACGAGACGGGCTAAGGTAGGCTTCTTGCGCAGCCCAATTTCCACAGCGACATTTTAAATGTGCTGTGTCGCATAAACATTTAATGTGCTCGCCTGCGTATGCTGTGTGGCAGCATGACGTCTTCTTCTTGGGCGAAGGTGTTGCACTGTTCTTGCGTTTGCGGGATCTCACTGTGTTGAAACCTTCGTCGTCCCGCTTCATTGGTTTGGGGGTTGATGACGCCATTGGTTGCGTCACTGGGACGGGAGCGTCAGTGGAAACCATTTGTGTTGTAGCGGTTTCAGCCAACACGGGCTGCAGGATTCTGCGACGTACCGCCTCTGGTGTCTTGTTGGTGTCGCCGACATTGGTCGTTGGGGCGCTAGAGGGTGCTTGCGCCTCTGAAGACTTGTTGTTGTTGGGTGTTGTAGCGGTGTCAGCCAATTCGGGCTGCTGCATACTGTGGTATACCGCCTCTGGTGTCTTCTTGTTAAATCCCAAATTACGCGTTGCGGCGCTAGAGGTTGTGAGCGCCTCTGTAGACTTCGCGCCGCTTCCCGTGACGTCAGCTGTCACGGTTGGCGGCACATCTTCAGTGGCAACAGCTTTCACGCCTTGCTTGTTCACAGGTGTGACGTCGGATGTCACACCTGGAGTTGTAACGGTTTTATCTACCGTTTCTGGAGCCTTCTCAACTTGCGTCGGGACGGCCTTATCAGCCGCCTCTGGCGCCTTCTCGTCGAGCGTTGCGACGAGCGCACCTGCGCCCGCCAACGCCGACTCGCTCTTATCTTCAACTTGCTTGTTTTTCGCGCCTGCGTCTTTCGTTGCGGTTGCAGCCGCTTTTCGCTCTTCTGCATGTTTTGCGAAACTTGGGCAATCGCGTTTAACATGGCCCATTTCGTGACAAAAATCACACTTCTTGGGCTGACCTTCGTAGGTAACCTCGATCATTTTCTTGCCCAGACGCAGGCGCTCGGGAATATGGTTTTGGGCCAAAATTGAGCTCTTCATGATAATGACGCGCTTGCCACAATAGACGCTTTCGTCGTCATAGACTTTCCACCCTTTCTTGACTGGGGCGTACTTCGACATAAAGTTTAAGATTGCCGATATTTTAATACGCGGGTGAACTTTGGACAGAAACACCCGTATCTCATCATCACAGTGCGCATTGGCATAGACTGCCTTGCCACTGGCTCTGATAGTGGCAGCAAGCTCTTTGGCCTTTTCTGCAGAGGCGCAGTTAAATACAACTTTTCCATTCGGGTAGGGGATAACGCCCTCCAAAGCCCGAATGCTCACTTTAAGCTGCTTCAAGAGTTTGTACAGCTCTTGCTTCTTAAGCCCAGGGTTGAATCGGGCCTCAACATCAAGGTTAGGGTCTGTGTCGAATGGATCGACCGCTGGCACATTTCCGGCCGAAACAACAGGCCGGGAAGCTAACGCTTGCGCGTAATTCATAACTTTCAATGCCTTTTGTGCGTCTCCAACAAAATCGCACGGGCTGGCCACTGGCAGCTCACCTCTCCTATTAAACAAATAGCAGCCCTTACAAGGGCTGGGCTGGCTTTGCACAGTGGCCTCAGATAGTCTACAACAGATCATTAACCAGAAAAACTAAGACGAAAACTTGTAAAACTGGCCGAATTCACTGCTTTATATAGACTTAAATAATTTCCAATAAAGTAACTCAGGTGTGATGCTTACTGTGTTCAAATAGAATAGAACTTTAAGTTGTCAAGGATATCGTAAATTTCTTCTCTTTTGAGACCAGGATTGAAGCGAGCTTCTACCTCCCCTCTTCTGTCGACTTTATATGGGGCACCGTCGCTGCCGTCTCCTCCCGTTTGTTGTTGTGCTGCCGAAGATGACGGTGGTGGAGGTGGTGCCGAGGATGATGCTGCAACTGCGGCATAACTTTTAGATCGAACATGAGCCATCTCTATTCTCTTTTCTTCTCTTAGCTCTGACAAGAGCTGTCAATGGTGCAGGTAATCCCGGTTGATTCCAGAACTGCAGAGTCGACGCTGAACACACGGAATACACGGAATAGCG
Source organism: Ascidia mentula (assembly GCF_947561715.1). Classification (NCBI taxonomy): domain Eukaryota; kingdom Metazoa; phylum Chordata; class Ascidiacea; order Phlebobranchia; family Ascidiidae; genus Ascidia; species Ascidia mentula. Next base: position 13,031,161 of record NC_138568.1, on the reverse strand, counting down.
GCGCGTCTTCTTCTTCAGTTTCTTTCTTCGTCACAATAGTACTTCGCGGAGACTCAAGCGGTTTGCTTGGTTCTTGCCATCTTTTTTGAACGGTCTCGTCGGTACTTCTTCAGTAAACGAATGATGCCCACCGGCCGTTCGGACGGCTTTATATACTTTCGCGCCGCTTTCCTATTGGCCCGCGCTAAATTCACCCTTCAACCAATCGGCGCCTGGCTTTGTTTGCCGCCGCCGCCGCCGCCGGCAAGAACAAAACGCGAAGGGCCACCTCTCAAAACCGGGAACAAAAAACAACTCACACGCCAAGTAACCAAACTATTCTCTCACGATTAAAGTGTGGGTGGCCCTGAAAAGGGCCGATTGCTGATGTTGTGGTCGCGAAACCGAGACGAGCTCAACCGCCGAATCCGTAGAGTGTGCGTCCCTGGCGTTTCAACGCGTACACCACGTCGAGCGCGGTGACGGTCTTCCTTTTGGCGTGCTCGGTGTAAGTGACGGCGTCCCGAATGACGTTCTCAAGGAAGACCTTGAGCACGCCGCGAGTCTCCTCGTAGATAAGTCCCGAGATACGCTTCACACCGCCACGACGTGCGAGACGCCTGATCGCCGGCTTGGTAATGCCTTGGATGTTGTCTCGAAGTACTTTGCGATGACGCTTTGCGCCTCCCTTTCCCAGTCCTTTTCCTCCTTTGCCTCGTCCTGACATGATGATGAGTAACGCGCTATTTGCTCGATTGAAACAAGTGACACGAATTGGAAATCGCCCGGCCCACCGCGACTAAGTAGCCAGTTTTCGTACCTCCGCGAATCAAAACAGAAAAATTCGTCCGTTTGGGGCGCCAAAGAGCATACTTAAAGGTAGTCAGTCAGTCAGTCGGTCGGCCTGCCGGCCCGCCCTCCCTCCCTCCGTCTGGCCGGGCACCCCGGCCTTCGTTTTGAGCTGGTGGCTCGCTTCTCTCTTTTGCACAAAATTGAGTGGCCCTGAAAAGAGCCGTTTGTTATGATGCGGACCCCCCGCCGACTTCGGTGCTCACTTTTTCGCTGCCGGCTTCTTGGCACTGGGCTTCTTTGCCGGTTTTTTGGCGGCCGGCTTTTTGGCCTTCACTGCGCTCTTTTTGGCAGGCGATTTCTTTCCAGCCGCTGCCTTTTTGCTCGCAGGTTTCTTTGCGGCTGACTTTTTCGGCGACGCGGTCTTTTTGGCGGCAGTCTTCTTGCTGCTGGAAGCAGGCTTCTTGGCCGCGGCCTTTTTGCCAGCCGACTTCTTGGTGCCGGTCTCCTTCTTCGTCGCTGCTGCGGCCGGCTTCTTGGCAACCGCTTGCTTTGGCTTCTTTGCCTTGGTCTTCTTCTTTGGCGCTTCGGCCGAGGCCTTGCTGGCAAGCTTGAAGGAGCCAGAAGCGCCCACGCCCTTGGTGCGGGTAAGCACGTCTTGCGTCACCATTCGCTTCAAAGCCAACTTGATGTGACTTTCGGGCGTGTTGCTCACCTTGTAGTTGGCCTTGACGTATTTGACGATGGCTTGGCGAGACGAGCCGTTGCGTTCCTTCAGCTGCGCGATGGCAGCCTTAATCATCACCGCGTAGGTGGGGTGTGCCGCGGGCGCGGCGGGCTTCCTGCTGCTTTGCTTCTTCGAGTCCGTCATGATTCTTGATGATCTCTTGGGTAAGTAAGTAACTCGACGTGAGTGCGTGCGTAGGTGCTTCCAAAGTGAAGAAATAGCTTTTGGCAGCCGCGAGACAACGCCGTCCTTTTTTAGAGCGTTTACGGACCAACGCGAAACGATGTTTGCCACCGTCGTTGTATCGGTCGGTAGACTTGCTGGTATTGTGCTAGCAATCAAGAAGTACGGTCGTCGTACGTTTGGTACACGCGCGCATTCGCAACGATTGCTGTACAGGGGCCTAGTGCGATGCCTCACCCAATTACCCACGCGAACTCAGGTCATCGCGACCACCGCTAACGCCACGGGTGGCGGAGAGGTGGGGCGCCAAGGGCTGCGAAAGGCCCAGTCGCCGTGGCTTGCACTGGCGTGGCGGCCGTCGCGCTTTAGGAACGAAGTACAACTGTTCCGTGGCGCGGCGGGTGGCCTGCATCGCCGCTTTGCAACGAACTTAGGCTTGGGGAGTATGAGCAAATCGAGAAATGGCCTGCGTCGCGTGACCGCTTAGTACAGGAAAAAACTGCAGAAAATCAAAGCCGGACTGGTGGCGAGGACATGTCGCGACCCAAAATTAATAGCTTAGAAAGTCTGTGGAAATGTGGAAAAAGTTGTAAGAGAGAACTTGTTTGCAGAATGCAAGACGAAAATTTTTTATGACCCTCACTCAAAATGCAGGTGTGCTGTAAGCTTACAACTCGACCACCCGTGGCTTCAAAATTTGTGGACTTCGATTTTATGACAAAGCGTCGATTTTCCGTTAAGGCGATAAATATAAACAATTGCAAAACAAGTAGTAAATGAAACTTTTATCGCAACGTACCGAAATTGTTGGAAAGCAGTAACAAGCAGTAAAGTTACATGTAAAGTTACAAGGCAGCAGTTTACCAATCAAGGCCTCCAGCTGCGCAGATAATTGGTTTGGGTTCGTTTTCGCCTCTCAACCAAATTACACTCAAAATCGAGGGATTGAGTGAAACAACAAACTTGTCGCTCGAATTTACTTGACAGAACAAACTTTTCAAAAAAATTGAATAAAATAAGTTAAGTTGTAAATGGCTACGCGTGGTAGCGGGGCGCGACGATTGCGTTTCCCGCAGATAAAGTGGCGGCGGCGCCGGTCTGCGCAATATTATTATTGAATTGAAAGGTTCCAAATGATTCTCCCTCGCAACAAGCGGGTGGCTCTGAAAAGAGCCGTTCTGTTGTTGAGTCGGGCGATCGATCGCTTGCTCACTTGGAGCTGGTGTACTTGGTGACGGCCTTGGTACCTTCGGACACTGCGTGCTTGGCCAACTCGCCGGGCAAGAGCAGGCGGACCGCGGTTTGGATCTCGCGACTGCTCACCGTTGAACGCTTGTTGTACAGGGCCAAGCGCGACGCCTCACCAGCGATGCGCTCAAACACGTCGCTCACAAACGAGTTCATGATGTTCATGGCGCGGCTCGAGATTCCGGTGTCGGGATGTACCTGCTTGAGCACCTTGTACACGTAGATGCTGAAGCTTTCCTTTCGCTTACGCCTGCGCTTCTTGTGCTTGTCGGCGGGCGTCTGCTTCTTCACTGCCTTCTTTGTGCCTTTGCTGGCTGCCATTTTCGCGGTTAAATTTTTTTTTCAAACAACACGAATGTGTGAAGCTCCCCGTGTCGGACCGTATTTATATTTGCCACATGCAAATGAGCATTCGAAGCGTGCAGCCAATGGAATAAGCCGAATGGAGGATCGTTGTTGCGATTGGCCGCCGGGCATGCAAATAAGCCATTGTTGAAATTTGAACAAACCAGACTACATAGCCAATCAAAAATGTTTCACTAACTTCCTCGATTTCGATTGGTTGTCGACCGATCGGCTTCGACAAAATCGAGTAGCTATAAAACCACGACCGAAGCGTGCGCGAGCATTCGACCGAATTCGTTTTTTACTTCAGTTACGTTTACTACCGAAGCAAATAAACAGCAAGCATGTCAGGCAGAGGCAAAGGAGGAGGCAAGTCCAAGGCAAAGCCAAAGAGCAGGTCGTCCCGTGCTGGACTGCAATTTCCCGTAGGCCGTGTTCACCGACTTTTGCGACAAGGTCACTACTCAGAGCGTGTTGGTGCCGGTGCGCCAGTGTACTTGGCCGCCGTCCTCGAGTACCTCAGCGCTGAGGTGCTAGAGTTGGCCGGCAACGCGGCCCGTGACAACAAGAAGACTCGTATCATCCCGCGTCACCTGCAGTTGGCCATCCGCAACGACGAGGAACTCAACAAGTTGCTCGGCTCGGTTACCATTGCACAGGGCGGCGTGCTGCCAAACATCCAAGCCGTACTTTTGCCCAAAAAGACCTCGAAGAAGGCGTAAGGGCAAGGGAGCTCGCGCAACCATTAACGGCTCTTTTCAGAGCCACCCAATTTTTATGAATAAGAGAAAACTTGTGCCTTGCTGCCGTTTCGCTACTCATCAAATATACCCAAATAAATATATCCCTTGCAACACAACGCTGCGGCTGCGGCGGCGGCGGCGGCCACCACCATGACATTTTTTAACCCAAAATTTCCCTCCACCAATCACCACCCGCTGTTTCGTCACGCACTCTGAATATCGTGACGCAGGTCTACGCAAAAACGAACTAACTACTAGAACTAGACACCCACATTCATTCAGATTTATCCAAATTTCTCTTTAGCCAATAATTAGGTGGCTCTGAAAAGAGCCGTTTCGTTTAGTTGGCGCCCGCCCCCCTGCTGTGCTTAGGCACGTTCACCGCGAATTCGCCGTGCCAGCTGGATGTCCTTGGGCATGATCGTCACCCGTTTCGCGTGGATCGCACACAAGTTGGTGTCCTCGAAGAGCCCGACCAGGTAGGCTTCGCTGGCCTCCTGCAGGGCCATCACGGCGCTGCTCTGGAAGCGGAGATCGGTCTTGAAGTCCTGCGCGATCTCGCGCACCAGCCTCTGGAAGGGCAGCTTGCGGATGAGAAGCTCGGTCGACTTCTGGTAACGCCTGATCTCACGCAAAGCCACGGTTCCCGGTCGGTAACGATGGGGCTTCTTCACACCCCCGGTTGCTGGTGCACTTTTGCGAGCGGCCTTGGTGGCCAGCTGCTTGCGCGGTGCCTTGCCACCGGTAGATTTGCGAGCGGTTTGCTTGGTTCTTGCCATCTTTTTTGAACGGTCTCGTCGGTACTTCTTCAGTAAACGAATGATGCCCACCGGCCGTTCGGACGGCGTTTATATACTTTCGCGCCGCTTTCCTATTGGCCCGCGCTAAATTCACCCTTCAACCAATCGGCGCCTGGCTTTGTTTGCCGCCGCCGCCGCCGCCGGCAAGAACAAAACGCGAAGGGCCACCTCTCAAAACCGGGAACAAAAAACAACTCACACGCCAAGTAACCAAACTATTCTCTCACGATTAAAGTGTGGGTGGCCCTGAAAAGGGCCGATTGCTGATGTTGTGGTCGCGAAACCGAGACGAGCTCAACCGCCGAATCCGTAGAGTGTGCGTCCCTGGCGTTTCAACGCGTACACCACGTCGAGCGCGGTGACGGTCTTCCTTTTGGCGTGCTCGGTGTAAGTGACGGCGTCCCGAATGACGTTCTCAAGGAAGACCTTGAGCACGCCGCGAGTCTCCTCGTAGATAAGTCCCGAGATACGCTTCACACCGCCACGACGTGCGAGACGCCTGATCGCCGGCTTGGTAATGCCTTGGATGTTGTCTCGAAGTACTTTGCGATGACGCTTTGCGCCTCCCTTTCCCAGTCCTTTTCCTCCTTTGCCTCGTCCTGACATGATGATGAGTAACGCGCTATTTGCTCGATTGAAACAAGTGACACGAATTGGAAATCGCCCGGCCCACCGCGACTAAGTAGCCAGTTTTCGTACCTCCGCGAAACAAAACAGAAAAATTCGTCCGTTTGGGGCGCCAAAGAGCATACTTAAAGGTAGTCAGTCAGTCGGTCGGCCCTCCCTCCGTCTGGCCGGGCAACCCGGCCTTCGTTTTGAGCTGGTGGCTCGCTTCTCTCTTTTGCACAAAGTTGAGTGGCCCTGAAAAGAGCCGTTTGTTATGATGCGGACCCCCCGCCGACTTCGGTGCTCACTTTTTCGCTGCCGGCTTCTTGGCACTGGGCTTCTTTGCCGGTTTTTTGGCGGCCGGCTTTTTGGCCTTCACTGCGCTCTTTTTGGCAGGCGATTTCTTTCCAGCCGCTGCCTTTTTGCTCGCAGGTTTCTTTGCGGCTGACTTTTTCGGCGACGCGGTCTTTTTGGCGGCAGTCTTCTTGCTGCTGGAAGCAGGCTTCTTGGCCGCGGCCTTTTTGCCAGCCGACTTCTTGGTGCCGGTCTCCTTCTTCGTCGCTGCTGCGGCCGGCTTCTTGGCAACCGCTTGCTTTGGCTTCTTTGCCTTGGTCTTCTTCTTTGGCGCTTCGGCCGAGGCCTTGCTGGCAAGCTTGAAGGAGCCAGAAGCGCCCACGCCCTTGGTGCGGGTAAGCACGTCTTGCGTCACCATTCGCTTCAAAGCCAACTTGATGTGACTTTCGGGCGTGTTGCTCACCTTGTAGTTGGCCTTGACGTATTTGACGATGGCTTGGCGAGACGAGCCGTTGCGTTCCTTCAGCTGCGCGATGGCAGCCTTAATCATCACCGCGTAGGTGGGGTGTGCCGCGGGCGCGGCGGGCTTCCTGCTGCTTTGCTTCTTCGAGTCCGTCATGATTCTTGATGATCTCTTGGGTAAGTAAGTAAGTAACTCGACGTGAGTGCGTGCGTAGGTGCTTCCAAAGTGAAGAAATAGCTTTTGGCAGCCGCGAGACAACGCCGTCCTTTTTTAGAGCGTTTACGGACCAACGCGAAACGATGTTTGCCACCGTCGTTGTATCGGTCGGTAGACTTGCTGGTATTGTGCTAGCAATCAAGAAGTACGGTCGTCGTACGTTTGGTACACGCGCGCATTCGCAACGATTGCTGTACAGGGGCCTAGTGCGATGCCTCACCCAATTACCCACGCGAACTCAGGTCATCGCGACCACCGCTAACGCCACGGGTGGCGGAGAGGTGGGGCGCCAAGGGCTGCGAAAGGCCCAGTCGCCGTGGCTTGCACTGGCGTGGCGGCCGTCGCGCTTTAGGAACGAAGTACAACTGTTCCGTGGCGCGGCGGGTGGCCTGCATCGCCGCTTTGCAACGAACTTAGGCTTGGGGAGTATGAGCAAATCGAGAAATGGCCTGCGTCGCGTGACCGCTTAGTACAGGAAAAAACTGCAGAAAATCAAAGCCGGACTGGTGGCGAGGACATGTCGCGACCCAAAATTAATAGCTTAGAAAGTCTGTGGAAATGTGGAAAAAGTTGTAAGAGAGAACTTGTTTGCAGAATGCAAGACGAAAATTTTTTATGACCCTCACTCAAAATGCAGGTGTGCTGTAAGCTTACAACTCGACCACCCGTGGCTTCAAAATTTGTTGACTTCGATTTTATGACAAAGCGTCGATTTTCCGTTAAGGCGATAAATATAAACAATTGCAAAACAAGTAGTAAATGAAACTTTTATCGCAACGTACCGAAATTGTTGGAAAGCAGTAACAAGCAGTAAAGTTACATGTAAAGTTACAAGGCAGCAGTTTACCAATCAAGGCCTCCAGCTGCGCAGATAATTGGTTTGGGTTCGTTTTCGCCTCTCAACCAAATTACACTCAAAATCGAGGGATTGAGTGAAACAACAAACTTGTCGCTCGAATTTACTTGACAGAACAAACTTTTCCAAAAAATTGAATAAAATAAGTTAAGTTGTAAATGGCTACGCGTGGTAGCGGGGCGCGACGATTGCGTTTCCCGCAGATAAAGTGGCGGCGGCGCCGGTCTGCGCAATATTATTATTGAATTGAAAGGTTCCAAATGATTCTCCCTCGCAACAAGCGGGTGGCTCTGAAAAGAGCCGTTCTGTTGTTGAGTCGGGCGATCGATCGCTTGCTCACTTGGAGCTGGTGTACTTGGTGACGGCCTTGGTACCTTCGGACACTGCGTGCTTGGCCAACTCGCCGGGCAAGAGCAGGCGGACCGCGGTTTGGATCTCGCGACTGCTCACCGTTGAACGCTTGTTGTACAGGGCCAAGCGCGACGCCTCACCAGCGATGCGCTCAAACACGTCGCTCACAAACGAGTTCATGATGTTCATGGCGCGGCTCGAGATTCCGGTGTCGGGATGTACCTGCTTGAGCACCTTGTACACGTAGATGCTGAAGCTTTCCTTTCGCTTACGCCTGCGCTTCTTGTGCTTGTCGGCGGGCGTCTGCTTCTTCACTGCCTTCTTTGTGCCTTTGCTGGCTGCCATTTTCGCGGTTAAATTTTTTTTTCAAACAACACGAATGTGTGAAGCTCCCCGTGTCGGACCGTATTTATATTTGCCACATGCAAATGAGCATTCGAAGCGTGCAGCCAATGGAATAAGCCGAATGGAGGATCGTTGTTGCGATTGGCCGCCGGGCATGCAAATAAGCCATTGTTGAAATTTGAACAAACCAGACTACATAGCCAATCAAAAATGTTTCACTAACTTCCTCGATTTCGATTGGTTGTCGACCGATCGGCTTCGACAAAATCGAGTAGCTATAAAACCACGACCGAAGCGTGCGCGAGCATTCGACCGAATTCGTTTTTTACTTCAGTTACGTTTACTACCGAAGCAAATAAACAGCAAGCATGTCAGGCAGAGGCAAAGGAGGAGGCAAGTCCAAGGCAAAGCCAAAGAGCAGGTCGTCCCGTGCTGGACTGCAATTTCCCGTAGGCCGTGTTCACCGACTTTTGCGACAAGGTCACTACTCAGAGCGTGTTGGTGCCGGTGCGCCAGTGTACTTGGCCGCCGTCCTCGAGTACCTCAGCGCTGAGGTGCTAGAGTTGGCCGGCAACGCGGCCCGTGACAACAAGAAGACTCGTATCATCCCGCGTCACCTGCAGTTGGCCATCCGCAACGACGAGGAACTCAACAAGTTGCTCGGCTCGGTTACCATTGCACAGGGCGGCGTGCTGCCAAACATCCAAGCCGTACTTTTGCCCAAAAAGACCTCGAAGAAGGCGTAAGGGCAAGGGAGCTCGCGCAACCATTAACGGCTCTTTTCAGAGCCACCCAATTTTTATGAATAAGAGAAAACTTGTGCCTTGCTGCCGTTTCGCTACTCATCAAATATACCCAAATAAATATATCCCTTGCAACACAACGCTGCGGCTGCGGCGGCGGCGGCGGCCACCACCATGACATTTTTTAACCCAAAATTTCCCTCCACCAATCACCACCCGCTGTTTCGTCACGCACTCTGAATATCGTGACGCAGGTCTACGCAAAAACGAACTAACTACTAGAACTAGACACCCACATTCATTCAGATTTATCCAAATTTCTCTTTAGCCAATAATTAGGTGGCTCTGAAAAGAGCCGTTTCGTTTAGTTGGCGCCCGCCCCCCTGCTGTGCTTAGGCACGTTCACCGCGAATTCGCCGTGCCAGCTGGATGTCCTTGGGCATGATCGTCACCCGTTTCGCGTGGATCGCACACAAGTTGGTGTCCTCGAAGAGCCCGACCAGGTAGGCTTCGCTGGCCTCCTGCAGGGCCATCACGGCGCTGCTCTGGAAGCGGAGATCGGTCTTGAAGTCCTGCGCGATCTCGCGCACCAGCCTCTGGAAGGGCAGCTTGCGGATGAGAAGCTCGGTCGACTTCTGGTAACGCCTGATCTCACGCAAAGCCACGGTTCCCGGTCGGTAACGATGGGGCTTCTTCACACCCCCGGTTGCTGGTGCACTTTTGCGAGCGGCCTTGGTGGCCAGCTGCTTGCGCGGTGCCTTGCCACCGGTAGATTTGCGAGCGGTTTGCTTGGTTCTTGCCATTTTTTTTTTTTTTTTATATTTTATTCGGGCACTTTAAAGGTGCCCAGCGAATAACGAAAAAACGATAACAACAGAAACTAGCGCAAACAAAGGATAGATACAGTATTTACAACTATGTACAGGAAGAGAGCGCGGCATAAAAGAGGAGAATTACACTATTATTGTTATTTTTATAGAAGAGAACGCAAGTAAAGAGGAGAGTTACACTGTCAACTGGGAGAGGAAGAAAGCGCTAAAAAAGGGGTACACTCTGTGGGGTCCTGTTATTTATGTAAAAAATCTCTGGCTTTGGCAAGTACCACCTCGAGGAGGGGGTCTGGCCTTGTCCGCAGTAACTGATATTTAAGGTTTAGCGATTGTCGGAAGGATTGGGTCAATCTTTTAGGGATGTTTTTAGCAAAATTGGGATTCTTTTTAACTTTATTTCGGGTTTTCCATATTGTGTGGGTAAGGGTGGTGTTTAAAATAATGATGAGTGCTCGGTGCTCGGGTGTATTATCGTTAAGGAGTTGGGGAAAATGTAAATAAGTAGGATTATCGAAATAATAGGGGTTTTGTGGCATCAGTGCTCTAAGAACTGAAATAACTAAAGAACGAAGTGGTTGAATTTGGGTGCATTCAAAAAATAAATGTTTGTTAGTTTCGTATTTGTTAGAACAAAAAGTACAAAAGCAATCATTGTCTAAAAGAAAGGGGGTATATGTCGACTTAAGGGGTAGCAAATTATAAGTAATACGAAAATTAAATGTCTTCAAATAATTGGGTAAAGAAGGATGATGAACCAAGGACCAATCTGTCAACTGAAAAGGGGTTGATTCGGGATTTGTCAAACGTAAATAAAGAGGTTTTAACTTAGGAGAAAGTAACTCAGATTCAGTGGGGGCAAACTTAAAGGTAAGGTCTAAAAGATATTTATAGAAAGGAGAAGGTGTTGTGGCATGGGGTAAATTATTGCGGGTACGTAAATTAAAAAACTTAGAGAGGGGTAAACCAATATTGAACTCAACAAAAGAAAGAGCAGGAGTTGTGGGGGTATCTAAAATTCTATGTTTATAATAATTTTTTACAGGAAAGAGGAAGAATAGTTTTGAGTAAAGTGGTATGTTGGCGACGCCATACCCGCCAAGGTCACGCGACGCCGCCAGGGTTTGGATGGGAAGGGTAGGATTGTGGTGACCCCCAACGAAGCCTGCCACAATGCTGTCTACCGCTTCCCGCTGTCCTTCAGGGAGAGGGTATGTTTTGGCTAGATAAGAGATCTGGGGAAGGAGTAGTGTTTTAGTGAGAATGCTTTTCGAATCGTAGGTCAGAAAGGGGTCGCTTATAGAGGAGACACGGGTTTGTAAAGAGAAGATGGCTTTGCGCCATGCCGCGGTGATTGAGCTGGGGTGTCCGATTGGTATATTTAATGGGCTTATGGCCTTACTGTTCCAAGTTATTTGATATTGGGTAAAGTTATGAGGGGGATTGATAGTGGCGATCGCCTGGGTTTTGGTGGGATTTACGGTTAAGCCAGATATACTAGAAAATTGTGTGACGAGGTCGAGGGCAAGTAAGAGGGAGTCGCGGCCGGTCACCGCTAGGGTGACATCGTCCGCGTAGGCGACCGCTTTGGGTACGTAACGGCATGGTGCGGGGATAGACCTAATTGAGGGGTGGTTTTGAAGGGCAGCAAGAAGCGGGTCGACAGCAATCAGGAAGAGGGTCAGGCTAAGGGGGTCACCTTGCCTGACACCTCTCCTGATCGGGAAACCCGTTGTGACAAACCCGTTGAGGAGGGCTTGTGATGAGGATGAAGAATTGAGTGAAGATAAAAAATCAGTAAAAAGTGGGGGAAAGCGTTTTAGTTTTAATTGTAAAAGAAGCCAGTCAAAAGAAATAGAATCGAAAGCTTTTCGGAAGTCAAGAGAGATAAAAAAGGAGTCTGAATTACGATTTTTGGCTGAATAATGAAGATCGCGAAGAAGGGTAGTGGCGTGAGAAGATGTAAAACCAGGTTGGGCAAACTGATTAGGGGAAATTAAATGTGAAATAAAAGGGGTAATACGTAAATTAAGTGTTTTCGTCAAAATTTTATAATCTAAATTAAGAAGGGATATTGGGCGATAATTTGATAACAAAGAAGGGTCAGATTTTTTAAAAATAAGAGTAATATGTCCGGATGTGAAATTAGGAGGGGTATAAGCATTAAGAAAAGAAAAATTAAGGGCTGATGTGAGGTCGGCCCCGATCAGGTCCCAGAACAGTTTGTAAAACTCTGAACTGAGACCGTCGGGGCCGGGGGTTTTGCCATAGGGAAAAAGAAAAACCGATTTTTTAATTTCTGAAACTGAAAAGGGAGAAGATAAATTTTCTAAATAAGAATCAGGGATAAACTTAGGAGGTTGTTTAAGAAAAATGTTCGTGGGGGTTGGTAACTCAAGATTTTGATTAGAATATAATAACTTAAAAAAATCAAAAGTATGTGAAAGCATTTCTTTGGGGGTAGTTAAAGGAAGGCCAAAAGAATCTTGTAACTCAAAAATAGGGGGATTAAATTTTAAAGGAAGAAGTTTTGCATAAAGGGCTTTGTCAATGATGGGTTTAAAATTAGGGTCTGAAGATAAGGATTTGAGTAAATTAGAACGGGAAGATTCCAAATGAAAATTAAGTAAGGATTTTTTAACGGAATAAAAGGAATTAAAATGTTCTTTCAACGGAGAAAAATTAAGAGTAGTTCTGATGGTATCAAGGGATTGTTGGAGGGAAGAAACATAATCACGTGATTCTTTAACTAAACGTTTCGAATGGGAAATTATAAGGGATTTAATTTTAACTTTAAGGGATAACCAAAAATCAAGGGGGTTGTTAAACATAGGAGCTAGTGAAGACCAAATAACATAATGACGATTTAAATCATAAACAAAAAAGGGGTCGTAAAAGGTTTTGACATTATTTTTCCATGGGCCTCTGCCCCTTGGTGGAGCAGAGACCAAATTAAGAGTAAGAATAACAAAATCATGATCTGAATAGGGGCAGGTAATAAAAGAATGTTTTTTAGGCGTTAAATGAGGAGTAACATAAATGCGATCCAAACGGGATTGAAAATTAAAGGAACGACGGGAAAATTGAACTAAATCGGGGTGGAGTAGACGAAAAGAGTCTTGTAACTTAAAAAGGTTAGTTAATTGTGCTAGATTTGTGCTGGGGGGAGAGGTTTTGATAGGGGGAAATTTATCTAAGGAAGGGTTTTCAACACAATTAAAATCTCCAGCCAAAATTATAGGGTGCGGTGATGTAACATAGGAATACAGTGAATTAAAAAATAAATTATTACTAACCGGGTTTCCAGAGGGGGCGTAGATGTTGACAATATGGAGGGTGTGGGTGCGGGTTGAGATGTCGACCGCGATAATACGGCCGGCAGAGTCAGAAACAGATTTTAGAATTTGGAGGTTCGGAGAATTGAGAAGAACTGCGACACCCCCTTTGGCGTAGCCTTCGTAGGGTGCCGAGTTTAAGAGGGCAGGGCCGGAAGTCCATTCGGACTTCCAGAGGGATTCGGTTTGGGGTGAAGAGTGAGTCTCCTGGAGGAGATAGATGTCAAAAGCTAAAGAGGAAAGATGGCGGAACAAGGCCTGCCTTTTGGTGGCCAGGCCCATGCCATTTACATTCAAAGTACAAATTTTTATGTGTGACGTCATTACTTTTGATTATTTCAACAAAAAATACAAAAACAAATATACAAACTACGAAAAAATACACTAACAGGTCCATTATTATTGAAGATTCCATTACAATGATTAATTATTATGAATTTATATTGTTGTTTGGTTGAAATCAGTCGGTATGCGGACCCCACAGTTACACGTTATTTTCCCTTTTTCTTTTACTCGGTAAAATTGTTTACAAGTGCATTGCACGCATAATACAGCACAACCGGGGCATCTTACTTTGGTCCCATAATCCAAAGCAGGGCTCCAAATACCACATTCGCACTTTAAGTATAATTTTTCACATTGGCACGTAAAGTCACTGACCTCGCTTGGGATTCGTGTGCGGCAGCACCTTGTATAGGAGTTCCTGGACCTTCTGTTGCGTTTGCGTGGTTGCGGTGTGCTGGTGTGTGGTTCTGGTAGAGCCACCCCGGTGCTATTCGCTGTTGACAAGGAGTCAGATGGAACTCCTTCTGTTGACGTTGTGTTGGTGGTGTTGGTGGTGGTGGTGGTGGTGGTGTCGGTGTCGGCGTCGATATCGGAAACCGTACCTTCTTCCTCTTCTTTTTCTTCGTGGTGGGGTTGTTGCTGTTGCTGCTCCTCCTCCTGCTCCTCTTGTGTCTCTTCGGGATGCTGTGTGTCTTCAAGCATAGGTTGTTGCTGCTGCTGTTGGTGGTTTTGTTGCTGCCGCTCTTTTTTCTTCAGGAGTTGTGGACATATTTCCTTCTCGTGTCCTGCCTCGTGGCAATAATTGCAGTGGGCAGCCTGGGATGCATAATAGAAGTTAAGCTTTTTCGAGTCTAGCCATACCTCTCGTGGAATTGGGTGCTGTTTCAATACAGAGGCCTTCAATAGAAATGCTCTTTTCCCTTGTTCTTTTCTTCGATTGTCAAGCATCTGCCAGTTTTTGGTTACCGGTGCGAAGTTCTTGAGGAAGGTGATGATTCTGCGTTGCGTCATCCATGGTGGCACATAGGAGACAACAACCCTCTCGATATCTTCGGTGTATGCGTCTGCATACACCGCTTTCCCAGTATTGTTGAGGGAGGCAGCAAATTCCTTTGCACAAGCAGAGTTATTGGTGTAGAAGGTTACCTTTCCTTGCGGGTACTGGATGAATCCTTTCAGCCAGTCCATGGGATACTTCATGGAGTCCAACAGCTCGTAGATTTCGCTTCTCTTTAGTCCAGGGTTGAATCTGGTTTCAACCTCACCCGTCCGGTCGATGGTATAAGGGGGACCGCCGCCGGCACCGCCTACCGTTTGTTGTACTGCCGCAGGTGGTGCCGACGACGTCGATGCTACTGCCGCATAGCTGCGGGGTTGAGTATTGGCCTCGGTCATGGCAATGTTCTCTTAGCCCTAACAAGGGCCGCCAATCAACAAGGGGTCTTCTGAAGTTTCTTCAGGTGCCGCCCTTCACTGAAGAAATCTTCAAGAAATATCTTCACACGCTGTTTATTCGTTTCCTGACAAATCTTCTCTTTTCTTTCTTCCGAGAAACGGTCTCGTCGGTACTTCTTCAGTAAACGAATGATGCCCACCGGCCGTTCGGACGGCGTTTATATACTTTCGCGCCGCTTTCCTATTGGCCCGCGCTAAATTCACCCTTCAACCAATCGGCGCCTGGCTTTGTTTGCCGCCGCCGCCGCCGCCGGCAAGAACAAAACGCGAAGGGCCACCTCTCAAAACCGGGAACAAAAAACAACTCACACGCCAAGTAACCAAACTATTCTCTCACGATTAAAGTGTGGGTGGCCCTGAAAAGGGCCGATTGCTGATGTTGTGGTCGCGAAACCGAGACGAGCTCAACCGCCGAATCCGTAGAGTGTGCGTCCCTGGCGTTTCAACGCGTACACCACGTCGAGCGCGGTGACGGTCTTCCTTTTGGCGTGCTCGGTGTAAGTGACGGCGTCCCGAATGACGTTCTCAAGGAAGACCTTGAGCACGCCGCGAGTCTCCTCGTAGATAAGTCCCGAGATACGCTTCACACCGCCACGACGTGCGAGACGCCTGATCGCCGGCTTGGTAATGCCTTGGATGTTGTCTCGAAGTACTTTGCGATGACGCTTTGCGCCTCCCTTTCCCAGTCCTTTTCCTCCTTTGCCTCGTCCTGACATGATGATGAGTAACGCGCTATTTGCTCGATTGAAACAAGTGACACGAATTGGAAATCGCCCGGCCCACCGCGACTAAGTAGCCAGTTTTCGTACCTCCGCGAAACAAAACAGAAAAATTCGTCCGTTTGGGGCGCCAAAGAGCATACTTAAAGGTAGTCAGTCAGTCGGTCGGCCCTCCCTCCGTCTGGCCGGGCAACCCGGCCTTCGTTTTGAGCTGGTGGCTCGCTTCTCTCTTTTGCACAAAGTTGAGTGGCCCTGAAAAGAGCCGTTTGTTATGATGCGGACCCCCCGCCGACTTCGGTGCTCACTTTTTCGCTGCCGGCTTCTTGGCACTGGGCTTCTTTGCCGGTTTTTTGGCGGCCGGCTTTTTGGCCTTCACTGCGCTCTTTTTGGCAGGCGATTTCTTTCCAGCCGCTGCCTTTTTGCTCGCAGGTTTCTTTGCGGCTGACTTTTTCGGCGACGCGGTCTTTTTGGCGGCAGTCTTCTTGCTGCTGGAAGCAGGCTTCTTGGCCGCGGCCTTTTTGCCAGCCGACTTCTTGGTGCCGGTCTCCTTCTTCGTCGCTGCTGCGGCCGGCTTCTTGGCAACCGCTTGCTTTGGCTTCTTTGCCTTGGTCTTCTTCTTTGGCGCTTCGGCCGAGGCCTTGCTGGCAAGCTTGAAGGAGCCAGAAGCGCCCACGCCCTTGGTGCGGGTAAGCACGTCTTGCGTCACCATTCGCTTCAAAGCCAACTTGATGTGACTTTCGGGCGTGTTGCTCACCTTGTAGTTGGCCTTGACGTATTTGACGATGGCTTGGCGAGACGAGCCGTTGCGTTCCTTCAGCTGCGCGATGGCAGCCTTAATCATCACCGCGTAGGTGGGGTGTGCCGCGGGCGCGGCGGGCTTCCTGCTGCTTTGCTTCTTCGAGTCCGTCATGATTCTTGATGATCTCTTGGGTAAGTAAGTAAGTAACTCGACGTGAGTGCGTGCGTAGGTGCTTCCAAAGTGAAGAAATAGCTTTTGGCAGCCGCGAGACAACGCCGTCCTTTTTTAGAGCGTTTACGGACCAACGCGAAACGATGTTTGCCACCGTCGTTGTATCGGTCGGTAGACTTGCTGGTATTGTGCTAGCAATCAAGAAGTACGGTCGTCGTACGTTTGGTACACGCGCGCATTCGCAACGATTGCTGTACAGGGGCCTAGTGCGATGCCTCACCCAATTACCCACGCGAACTCAGGTCATCGCGACCACCGCTAACGCCACGGGTGGCGGAGAGGTGGGGCGCCAAGGGCTGCGAAAGGCCCAGTCGCCGTGGCTTGCACTGGCGTGGCGGCCGTCGCGCTTTAGGAACGAAGTACAACTGTTCCGTGGCGCGGCGGGTGGCCTGCATCGCCGCTTTGCAACGAACTTAGGCTTGGGGAGTATGAGCAAATCGAGAAATGGCCTGCGTCGCGTGACCGCTTAGTACAGGAAAAAACTGCAGAAAATCAAAGCCGGACTGGTGGCGAGGACATGTCGCGACCCAAAATTAATAGCTTAGAAAGTCTGTGGAAATGTGGAAAAAGTTGTAAGAGAGAACTTGTTTGCAGAATGCAAGACGAAAATTTTTTATGACCCTCACTCAAAATGCAGGTGTGCTGTAAGCTTACAACTCGACCACCCGTGGCTTCAAAATTTGTGGACTTCGATTTTATGACAAAGCGTCGATTTTCCGTTAAGGCGATAAATATAAACAATTGCAAAACAAGTAGTAAATGAAACTTTTATCGCAACGTACCGAAATTGTTGGAAAGCAGTAACAAGCAGTAAAGTTACATGTAAAGTTACAAGGCAGCAGTTTACCAATCAAGGCCTCCAGCTGCGCAGATAATTGGTTTGGGTTCGTTTTCGCCTCTCAACCAAATTACACTCAAAATCGAGGGATTGAGTGAAACAACAAACTTGTCGCTCGAATTTACTTGACAGAACAAACTTTTCAAAAAAATTGAATAAAATAAGTTAAGTTGTAAATGGCTACGCGTGGTAGCGGGGCGCGACGATTGCGTTTCCCGCAGATAAAGTGGCGGCGGCGCCGGTCTGCGCAATATTATCATTGAATTGAAAGGTTCCAAATGATTCTCCCTCGCAACAAGCGGGTGGCTCTGAAAAGAGCCGTTCTGTTGTTGAGTCGGGCGATCGATCGCTTGCTCACTTGGAGCTGGTGTACTTGGTGACGGCCTTGGTACCTTCGGACACTGCGTGCTTGGCCAACTCGCCGGGCAAGAGCAGGCGGACCGCGGTTTGGATCTCGCGACTGCTCACCGTTGAACGCTTGTTGTACAGGGCCAAGCGCGACGCCTCACCAGCGATGCGCTCAAACACGTCGCTCACAAACGAGTTCATGATGTTCATGGCGCGGCTCGAGATTCCGGTGTCGGGATGTACCTGCTTGAGCACCTTGTACACGTAGATGCTGAAGCTTTCCTTTCGCTTACGCCTGCGCTTCTTGTGCTTGTCGGCGGGCGTCTGCTTCTTCACTGCCTTCTTTGTGCCTTTGCTGGCTGCCATTTTCGCGGTTAAATTTTTTTTTCAAACAACACGAATGTGTGAAGCTCCCCGTGTCGGACCGTATTTATATTTGCCACATGCAAATGAGCATTCGAAGCGTGCAGCCAATGGAATAAGCCGAATGGAGGATCGTTGTTGCGATTGGCCGCCGGGCATGCAAATAAGCCATTGTTGAAATTTGAACAAACCAGACTACATAGCCAATCAAAAATGTTTCACTAACTTCCTCGATTTCGATTGGTTGTCGACCGATCGGCTTCGACAAAATCGAGTAGCTATAAAACCACGACCGAAGCGTGCGCGAGCATTCGATCGAATTCGTTTTTTACTTCAGTTACGTTTACTACCGAAGCAAATAAACAGCAAGCATGTCAGGCAGAGGCAAAGGAGGAGGCAAGTCCAAGGCAAAGCCAAAGAGCAGGTCGTCCCGTGCTGGACTGCAATTTCCCGTAGGCCGTGTTCACCGACTTTTGCGACAAGGTCACTACTCAGAGCGTGTTGGTGCCGGTGCGCCAGTGTACTTGGCCGCCGTCCTCGAGTACCTCAGCGCTGAGGTGCTAGAGTTGGCCGGCAACGCGGCCCGTGACAACAAGAAGACTCGTATCATCCCGCGTCACCTGCAGTTGGCCATCCGCAACGACGAGGAACTCAACAAGTTGCTCGGCTCGGTTACCATTGCACAGGGCGGCGTGCTGCCAAACATCCAAGCCGTACTTTTGCCCAAAAAGACCTCGAAGAAGGCGTAAGGGCAAGGGAGCTCGCGCAACCATTAACGGCTCTTTTCAGAGCCACCCAATTTTTAGGAATAAGAGAAAACTTGTGCCTTGCTGCCGTTTCGCTACTCATCAAATATACCCAAATAAATATATCCCTTGCAACACAACGCTGCGGCTGCGGCGGCGGCGGCCACCATGACATTTTTTAACCCAAAATTTCCCTCCACCAATCACCACCCGCTGTTTCGTCACGCACTCTGAATATCGTGACGCAGGTCTACGCAAAAACGAACTAACTACTAGAACTAGACACCCACATTCATTCAGATTTATCCAAATTTCTCTTTAGCCAATAATTAGGTGGCTCTGAAAAGAGCCGTTTCGTTTAGTTGGCGCCCGCCCCCCTGCTGTGCTTAGGCACGTTCACCGCGAATTCGCCGTGCCAGCTGGATGTCCTTGGGCATGATCGTCACCCGTTTCGCGTGGATCGCACACAAGTTGGTGTCCTCGAAGAGCCCGACCAGGTAGGCTTCGCTGGCCTCCTGCAGGGCCATCACGGCGCTGCTCTGGAAGCGGAGATCGGTCTTGAAGTCCTGCGCGATCTCGCGCACCAGCCTCTGGAAGGGCAGCTTGCGGATGAGAAGCTCGGTCGACTTCTGGTAACGCCTGATCTCACGCAAAGCCACGGTTCCCGGTCGGTAACGATGGGGCTTCTTCACACCCCCGGTTGCTGGTGCACTTTTGCGAGCGGCCTTGGTGGCCAGCTGCTTGCGCGGTGCCTTGCCACCGGTAGATTTGCGAGCGGTTTGCTTGGTTCTTGCCATCTTTTTTGAACGGTCTCGTCGGTACTTCTTCAGTAAACGAATGATGCCCACCGGCCGTTCGGACGGCGTTTATATACTTTCGCGCCGCTTTCCTATTGGCCCGCGCTAAATTCACCCTTCAACCAATCGGCGCCTGGCTTTGTTTGCCGCCGCCGCCGCCGCCGGCAAGAACAAAACGCGAAGGGCCACCTCTCAAAACCGGGAACAAAAAACAACTCACACGCCAAGTAACCAAACTATTCTCTCACGATTAAAGTGTGGGTGGCCCTGAAAAGGGCCGATTGCTGATGTTGTGGTCGCGAAACCGAGACGAGCTCAACCGCCGAATCCGTAGAGTGTGCGTCCCTGGCGTTTCAACGCGTACACCACGTCGAGCGCGGTGACGGTCTTCCTTTTGGCGTGCTCGGTGTAAGTGACGGCGTCCCGAATGACGTTCTCAAGGAAGACCTTGAGCACGCCGCGAGTCTCCTCGTAGATAAGTCCCGAGATACGCTTCACACCGCCACGACGTGCGAGACGCCTGATCGCCGGCTTGGTAATGCCTTGGATGTTGTCTCGAAGTACTTTGCGATGACGCTTTGCGCCTCCCTTTCCCAGTCCTTTTCCTCCTTTGCCTCGTCCTGACATGATGATGAGTAACGCGCTATTTGCTCGATTGAAACAAGTGACACGAATTGGAAATCGCCCGGCCCACCGCGACTAAGTAGCCAGTTTTCGTACCTCCGCGAAACAAAACAGAAAAATTCGTCCGTTTGGGGCGCCAAAGAGCATACTTAAAGGTAGTCAGTCAGTCGGTCGGCCCTCCCTCCGTCTGGCCGGGCAACCCGGCCTTCGTTTTGAGCTGGTGGCTCGCTTCTCTCTTTTGCACAAAGTTGAGTGGCCCTGAAAAGAGCCGTTTGTTATGATGCGGACCCCCCGCCGACTTCGGTGCTCACTTTTTCGCTGCCGGCTTCTTGGCACTGGGCTTCTTTGCCGGTTTTTTGGCGGCCGGCTTTTTGGCCTTCACTGCGCTCTTTTTGGCAGGCGATTTCTTTCCAGCCGCTGCCTTTTTGCTCGCAGGTTTCTTTGCGGCTGACTTTTTCGGCGACGCGGTCTTTTTGGCGGCAGTCTTCTTGCTGCTGGAAGCAGGCTTCTTGGCCGCGGCCTTTTTGCCAGCCGACTTCTTGGTGCCGGTCTCCTTCTTCGTCGCTGCTGCGGCCGGCTTCTTGGCAACCGCTTGCTTTGGCTTCTTTGCCTTGGTCTTCTTCTTTGGCGCTTCGGCCGAGGCCTTGCTGGCAAGCTTGAAGGAGCCAGAAGCGCCCACGCCCTTGGTGCGGGTAAGCACGTCTTGCGTCACCATTCGCTTCAAAGCCAACTTGATGTGACTTTCGGGCGTGTTGCTCACCTTGTAGTTGGCCTTGACGTATTTGACGATGGCTTGGCGAGACGAGCCGTTGCGTTCCTTCAGCTGCGCGATGGCAGCCTTAATCATCACCGCGTAGGTGGGGTGTGCCGCGGGCGCGGCGGGCTTCCTGCTGCTTTGCTTCTTCGAGTCCGTCATGATTCTTGATGATCTCTTGGGTAAGTAAGTAAGTAACTCGACGTGAGTGCGTGCGTAGGTGCTTCCAAAGTGAAGAAATAGCTTTTGGCAGCCGCGAGACAACGCCGTCCTTTTTTAGAGCGTTTACGGACCAACGCGAAACGATGTTTGCCACCGTCGTTGTATCGGTCGGTAGACTTGCTGGTATTGTGCTAGCAATCAAGAAGTACGGTCGTCGTACGTTTGGTACACGCGCGCATTCGCAACGATTGCTGTACAGGGGCCTAGTGCGATGCCTCACCCAATTACCCACGCGAACTCAGGTCATCGCGACCACCGCTAACGCCACGGGTGGCGGAGAGGTGGGGCGCCAAGGGCTGCGAAAGGCCCAGTCGCCGTGGCTTGCACTGGCGTGGCGGCCGTCGCGCTTTAGGAACGAAGTACAACTGTTCCGTGGCGCGGCGGGTGGCCTGCATCGCCGCTTTGCAACGAACTTAGGCTTGGGGAGTATGAGCAAATCGAGAAATGGCCTGCGTCGCGTGACCGCTTAGTACAGGAAAAAACTGCAGAAAATCAAAGCCGGACTGGTGGCGAGGACATGTCGCGACCCAAAATTAATAGCTTAGAAAGTCTGTGGAAATGTGGAAAAAGTTGTAAGAGAGAACTTGTTTGCAGAATGCAAGACGAAAATTTTTTATGACCCTCACTCAAAATGCAGGTGTGCTGTAAGCTTACAACTCGACCACCCGTGGCTTCAAAATTTGTGGACTTCGATTTTATGACAAAGCGTCGATTTTCCGTTAAGGCGATAAATATAAACAATTGCAAAACAAGTAGTAAATGAAACTTTTATCGCAACGTACCGAAATTGTTGGAAAGCAGTAACAAGCAGTAAAGTTACATGTAAAGTTACAAGGCAGCAGTTTACCAATCAAGGCCTCCAGCTGCGCAGATAATTGGTTTGGGTTCGTTTTCGCCTCTCAACCAAATTACACTCAAAATCGAGGGATTGAGTGAAACAACAAACTTGTCGCTCGAATTTACTTGACAGAACAAACTTTTCAAAAAAATTGAATAAAATAAGTTAAGTTGTAAATGGCTACGCGTGGTAGCGGGGCGCGACGATTGCGTTTCCCGCAGATAAAGTGGCGGCGGCGCCGGTCTGCGCAATATTATTATTGAATTGAAAGGTTCCAAATGATTCTCCCTCGCAACAAGCGGGTGGCTCTGAAAAGAGCCGTTCTGTTGTTGAGTCGGGCGATCGATCGCTTGCTCACTTGGAGCTGGTGTACTTGGTGACGGCCTTGGTACCTTCGGACACTGCGTGCTTGGCCAACTCGCCGGGCAAGAGCAGGCGGACCGCGGTTTGGATCTCGCGACTGCTCACCGTTGAACGCTTGTTGTACAGGGCCAAGCGCGACGCCTCACCAGCGATGCGCTCAAACACGTCGCTCACAAACGAGTTCATGATGTTCATGGCGCGGCTCGAGATTCCGGTGTCGGGATGTACCTGCTTGAGCACCTTGTACACGTAGATGCTGAAGCTTTCCTTTCGCTTACGCCTGCGCTTCTTGTGCTTGTCGGCGGGCGTCTGCTTCTTCACTGCCTTCTTTGTGCCTTTGCTGGCTGCCATTTTCGCGGTTAAATTTTTTTTTCAAACAACACGAATGTGTGAAGCTCCCCGTGTCGGACCGTATTTATATTTGCCACATGCAAATGAGCATTCGAAGCGTGCAGCCAATGGAATAAGCCGAATGGAGGATCGTTGTTGCGATTGGCCGCCGGGCATGCAAATAAGCCATTGTTGAAATTTGAACAAACCAGACTACATAGCCAATCAAAAATGTTTCACTAACTTCCTCGATTTCGATTGGTTGTCGACCGATCGGCTTCGACAAAATCGAGTAGCTATAAAACCACGACCGAAGCGTGCGCGAGCATTCGACCGAATTCGTTTTTTACTTCAGTTACGTTTACTACCGAAGCAAATAAACAGCAAGCATGTCAGGCAGAGGCAAAGGAGGAGGCAAGTCCAAGGCAAAGCCAAAGAGCAGGTCGTCCCGTGCTGGACTGCAATTTCCCGTAGGCCGTGTTCACCGACTTTTGCGACAAGGTCACTACTCAGAGCGTGTTGGTGCCGGTGCGCCAGTGTACTTGGCCGCCGTCCTCGAGTACCTCAGCGCTGAGGTGCTAGAGTTGGCCGGCAACGCGGCCCGTGACAACAAGAAGACTCGTATCATCCCGCGTCACCTGCAGTTGGCCATCCGCAACGACGAGGAACTCAACAAGTTGCTCGGCTCGGTTACCATTGCACAGGGCGGCGTGCTGCCAAACATCCAAGCCGTACTTTTGCCCAAAAAGACCTCGAAGAAGGCGTAAGGGCAAGGGAGCTCGCGCAACCATTAACGGCTCTTTTCAGAGCCACCCAATTTTTATGAATAAGAGAAAACTTGTGCCTTGCTGCCGTTTCGCTACTCATCAAATATACCCAAATAAATATATCCCTTGCAACACAACGCTGCGGCTGCGGCGGCGGCGGCGGCCACCACCATGACATTTTTTAACCCAAAATTTCCCTCCACCAATCACCACCCGCTGTTTCGTCACGCACTCTGAATATCGTGACGCAGGTCTACGCAAAAACGAACTAACTACTAGAACTAGACACCCACATTCATTCAGATTTATCCAAATTTCTCTTTAGCCAATAATTAGGTGGCTCTGAAAAGAGCCGTTTCGTTTAGTTGGCGCCCGCCCCCCTGCTGTGCTTAGGCACGTTCACCGCGAATTCGCCGTGCCAGCTGGATGTCCTTGGGCATGATCGTCACCCGTTTCGCGTGGATCGCACACAAGTTGGTGTCCTCGAAGAGCCCGACCAGGTAGGCTTCGCTGGCCTCCTGCAGGGCCATCACGGCGCTGCTCTGGAAGCGGAGATCGGTCTTGAAGTCCTGCGCGATCTCGCGCACCAGCCTCTGGAAGGGCAGCTTGCGGATGAGAAGCTCGGTCGACTTCTGGTAACGCCTGATCTCACGCAAAGCCACGGTTCCCGGTCGGTAACGATGGGGCTTCTTCACACCCCCGGTTGCTGGTGCACTTTTGCGAGCGGCCTTGGTGGCCAGCTGCTTGCGCGGTGCCTTGCCACCGGTAGATTTGCGAGCGGTTTGCTTGGTTCTTGCCATCTTTTTTGAACGGTCTCGTCGGTACTTCTTCAGTAAACGAATGATGCCCACCGGCCGTTCGGACGGCGTTTATATACTTTCGCGCCGCTTTCCTATTGGCCCGCGCTAAATTCACCCTTCAACCAATCGGCGCCTGGCTTTGTTTGCCGCCGCCGCCGCCGCCGGCAAGAACAAAACGCGAAGGGCCACCTCTCAAAACCGGGAACAAAAAACAACTCACACGCCAAGTAACCAAACTATTCTCTCACGATTAAAGTGTGGGTGGCCCTGAAAAGGGCCGATTGCTGATGTTGTGGTCGCGAAACCGAGACGAGCTCAACCGCCGAATCCGTAGAGTGTGCGTCCCTGGCGTTTCAACGCGTACACCACGTCGAGCGCGGTGACGGTCTTCCTTTTGGCGTGCTCGGTGTAAGTGACGGCGTCCCGAATGACGTTCTCAAGGAAGACCTTGAGCACGCCGCGAGTCTCCTCGTAGATAAGTCCCGAGATACGCTTCACACCGCCACGACGTGCGAGACGCCTGATCGCCGGCTTGGTAATGCCTTGGATGTTGTCTCGAAGTACTTTGCGATGACGCTTTGCGCCTCCCTTTCCCAGTCCTTTTCCTCCTTTGCCTCGTCCTGACATGATGATGAGTAACGCGCTATTTGCTCGATTGAAACAAGTGACACGAATTGGAAATCGCCCGGCCCACCGCGACTAAGTAGCCAGTTTTCGTACCTCCGCGAAACAAAACAGAAAAATTCGTCCGTTTGGGGCGCCAAAGAGCATACTTAAAGGTAGTCAGTCAGTCGGTCGGCCCTCCCTCCGTCTGGCCGGGCAACCCGGCCTTCGTTTTGAGCTGGTGGCTCGCTTCTCTCTTTTGCACAAAGTTGAGTGGCCCTGAAAAGAGCCGTTTGTTATGATGCGGACCCCCCGCCGACTTCGGTGCTCACTTTTTCGCTGCCGGCTTCTTGGCACTGGGCTTCTTTGCCGGTTTTTTGGCGGCCGGCTTTTTGGCCTTCACTGCGCTCTTTTTGGCAGGCGATTTCTTTCCAGCCGCTGCCTTTTTGCTCGCAGGTTTCTTTGCGGCTGACTTTTTCGGCGACGCGGTCTTTTTGGCGGCAGTCTTCTTGCTGCTGGAAGCAGGCTTCTTGGCCGCGGCCTTTTTGCCAGCCGACTTCTTGGTGCCGGTCTCCTTCTTCGTCGCTGCTGCGGCCGGCTTCTTGGCAACCGCTTGCTTTGGCTTCTTTGCCTTGGTCTTCTTCTTTGGCGCTTCGGCCGAGGCCTTGCTGGCAAGCTTGAAGGAGCCAGAAGCGCCCACGCCCTTGGTGCGGGTAAGCACGTCTTGCGTCACCATTCGCTTCAAAGCCAACTTGATGTGACTTTCGGGCGTGTTGCTCACCTTGTAGTTGGCCTTGACGTATTTGACGATGGCTTGGCGAGACGAGCCGTTGCGTTCCTTCAGCTGCGCGATGGCAGCCTTAATCATCACCGCGTAGGTGGGGTGTGCCGCGGGCGCGGCGGGCTTCCTGCTGCTTTGCTTCTTCGAGTCCGTCATGATTCTTGATGATCTCTTGGGTAAGTAAGTAAGTAACTCGACGTGAGTGCGTGCGTAGGTGCTTCCAAAGTGAAGAAATAGCTTTTGGCAGCCGCGAGACAACGCCGTCCTTTTTTAGAGCGTTTACGGACCAACGCGAAACGATGTTTGCCACCGTCGTTGTATCGGTCGGTAGACTTGCTGGTATTGTGCTAGCAATCAAGAAGTACGGTCGTCGTACGTTTGGTACACGCGCGCATTCGCAACGATTGCTGTACAGGGGCCTAGTGCGATGCCTCACCCAATTACCCACGCGAACTCAGGTCATCGCGACCACCGCTAACGCCACGGGTGGCGGAGAGGTGGGGCGCCAAGGGCTGCGAAAGGCCCAGTCGCCGTGGCTTGCACTGGCGTGGCGGCCGTCGCGCTTTAGGAACGAAGTACAACTGTTCCGTGGCGCGGCGGGTGGCCTGCATCGCCGCTTTGCAACGAACTTAGGCTTGGGGAGTATGAGCAAATCGAGAAATGGCCTGCGTCGCGTGACCGCTTAGTACAGGAAAAAACTGCAGAAAATCAAAGCCGGACTGGTGGCGAGGACATGTCGCGACCCAAAATTAATAGCTTAGAAAGTCTGTGGAAATGTGGAAAAAGTTGTAAGAGAGAACTTGTTTGCAGAATGCAAGACGAAAATTTTTTATGACCCTCACTCAAAATGCAGGTGTGCTGTAAGCTTACAACTCGACCACCCGTGGCTTCAAAATTTGTGGACTTCGATTTTATGACAAAGCGTCGATTTTCCGTTAAGGCGATAAATATAAACAATTGCAAAACAAGTAGTAAATGAAACTTTTATCGCAACGTACCGAAATTGTTGGAAAGCAGTAACAAGCAGTAAAGTTACATGTAAAGTTACAAGGCAGCAGTTTACCAATCAAGGCCTCCAGCTGCGCAGATAATTGGTTTGGGTTCGTTTTCGCCTCTCAACCAAATTACACTCAAAATCGAGGGATTGAGTGAAACAACAAACTTGTCGCTCGAATTTACTTGACAGAACAAACTTTTCAAAAAAATTGAATAAAATAAGTTAAGTTGTAAATGGCTACGCGTGGTAGCGGGGCGCGACGATTGCGTTTCCCGCAGATAAAGTGGCGGCGGCGCCGGTCTGCGCAATATTATCATTGAATTGAAAGGTTCCAAATGATTCTCCCTCGCAACAAGCGGGTGGCTCTGAAAAGAGCCGTTCTGTTGTTGAGTCGGGCGATCGATCGCTTGCTCACTTGGAGCTGGTGTACTTGGTGACGGCCTTGGTACCTTCGGACACTGCGTGCTTGGCCAACTCGCCGGGCAAGAGCAGGCGGACCGCGGTTTGGATCTCGCGACTGCTCACCGTTGAACGCTTGTTGTACAGGGCCAAGCGCGACGCCTCACCAGCGATGCGCTCAAACACGTCGCTCACAAACGAGTTCATGATGTTCATGGCGCGGCTCGAGATTCCGGTGTCGGGATGTACCTGCTTGAGCACCTTGTACACGTAGATGCTGAAGCTTTCCTTTCGCTTACGCCTGCGCTTCTTGTGCTTGTCGGCGGGCGTCTGCTTCTTCACTGCCTTCTTTGTGCCTTTGCTGGCTGCCATTTTCGCGGTTAAATTTTTTTTTCAAACAACACGAATGTGTGAAGCTCCCCGTGTCGGACCGTATTTATATTTGCCACATGCAAATGAGCATTCGAAGCGTGCAGCCAATGGAATAAGCCGAATGGAGGATCGTTGTTGCGATTGGCCGCCGGGCATGCAAATAAGCCATTGTTGAAATTTGAACAAACCAGACTACATAGCCAATCAAAAATGTTTCACTAACTTCCTCGATTTCGATTGGTTGTCGACCGATCGGCTTCGACAAAATCGAGTAGCTATAAAACCACGACCGAAGCGTGCGCGAGCATTCGATCGAATTCGTTTTTTACTTCAGTTACGTTTACTACCGAACAGCAAAGAAGGCAAGTTAGAATCTGGCTCTTAGCCCTTGGATTATACATACATTGGATTATATCATCTGGGATCTTCCGGAACTTACTCCAGGACCACAAACCCAAGGTGAGAAGTTAGACAAGCTACCTTATAGAATTGCGGACTGAAGTATGGCAGGTGCTACAAATCCTGCAGGCACGTCTTACGCTGCAGTAGCGGCCCATAACGCTGAAAACCCTAACAATGATCCCTTTCGCATTGAGCGAGATGGTGAGGTAGAGGCTAGATTTAATCCCGGGCTGAACCGGGAGGCGATCTACGGCCTCCTCAAAACATGTAACTTTGCGATAAGAAACCTAAATGGTATTAACCTTCTCCCCAATGGGAAAGTTATATTTTATACCATCAATGATGCACAAGCGAAACTATTGGCTAAGAAGATCACCGACTCCTCGTCGGCGGTCTACGCTAACGCGTGGACCAATGACGAGGAGAGGGTCGTCATCAGCTATGTTCCCCCTAAGATAAAGCAGCAGCCGATCCAGGCACTGTTGAACAACTATGCTCCAGTGTCCCGGGGTTGGAGGCTGTACGATCAATACCGTATCAGCAATGGTAAAAGAGCTTTCATCATGAAAAGGTCTGTTCTACAACATAACCCCATCCCCAGAGAGCTCAAGCTCGGGGAACACGTGGTTTCGGCCTTCCATGTATCGCAGCCACCGCACTGCGACCATTGCAAGGCCGATGGCCACAACAAAGAAAATTGCGCCATCCTCCAAGAAAAGAAAAAGAAGAAAGATACTAACAAGAACCCTGAAAAAGACCAAAGCAAAGATCAACCCAACGACCAAGAGTCTCACTCCACTGAGGATAACGGAGGCACATCTCCATCCTCCTCCGACGAAGACGACTCCTCCTCCTCCTCCTCCTCCTCTTCACCAACTGACATGGAAGTCGGACAAGCAGTTACATCCTCAGCTGTACCTGTTGCCATGCTTCCAGCAAAGTACATACCTGTTATTCTCGAAGCACGTCAAAAACTTCAAGCCCAAACCATGGAACCAGATCACCCTACACCTGACCTCCGACATGTCGATGAAACACCACTACCCACAACGTCTACCCCGTGGAAGTCAGTGGGGACAAGAAAGCAGAAACGCAAGAAAAGCTCCTCACCGAAGAAACAACACACAAAATGCTGCCGCTCTATGTTTCCGACCGAGGAAACAACCCACACCTGCAAATGTGAAAAACATCACCGTCGATGCCCATGTGGTCAGTGGACCACCGCCGCATCCTTTAAAGCCGCTAGATGCCCCAACACCAATTGCCAACGATTGCATATACGGTGCACGTGCGGACGCTATCACGCGATCGCGGAATCGCAGACGTGTCCGTGCGGTATCCGCATACCGCATGACTTCAACGAGACATTGTAATGTGCCCCTTTCTGTGCCTTGTGCAACCCAGTGTCCCTAAATCCTTTTTTTGTTCCTTTTGCGCTTGCGACCTATGTTGTGTTCCTTCGTGGCTGTTGTATTTACTACGTTGCCCGAATAAAATAATTTACTACCGAAGCAAATAAACAGCAAGCATGTCAGGCAGAGGCAAAGGAGGAGGCAAGTCCAAGGCAAAGCCAAAGAGCAGGTCGTCCCGTGCTGGACTGCAATTTCCCGTAGGCCGTGTTCACCGACTTTTGCGACAAGGTCACTACTCAGAGCGTGTTGGTGCCGGTGCGCCAGTGTACTTGGCCGCCGTCCTCGAGTACCTCAGCGCTGAGGTGCTAGAGTTGGCCGGCAACGCGGCCCGTGACAACAAGAAGACTCGTATCATCCCGCGTCACCTGCAGTTGGCCATCCGCAACGACGAGGAACTCAACAAGTTGCTCGGCTCGGTTACCATTGCACAGGGCGGCGTGCTGCCAAACATCCAAGCCGTACTTTTGCCCAAAAAGACCTCGAAGAAGGCGTAAGGGCAAGGGAGCTCGCGCAACCATTAACGGCTCTTTTCAGAGCCACCCAATTTTTAGGAATAAGAGAAAACTTGTGCCTTGCTGCCGTTTCGCTACTCATCAAATATACCCAAATAAATATATCCCTTGCAACACAACGCTGCGGCTGCGGCGGCGGCGGCCACCATGACATTTTTTAACCCAAAATTTCCCTCCACCAATCACCACCCGCTGTTTCGTCACGCACTCTGAATATCGTGACGCAGGTCTACGCAAAAACGAACTAACTACTAGAACTAGACACCCACATTCATTCAGATTTATCCAAATTTCTCTTTAGCCAATAATTAGGTGGCTCTGAAAAGAGCCGTTTCGTTTAGTTGGCGCCCGCCCCCCTGCTGTGCTTAGGCACGTTCACCGCGAATTCGCCGTGCCAGCTGGATGTCCTTGGGCATGATCGTCACCCGTTTCGCGTGGATCGCACACAAGTTGGTGTCCTCGAAGAGCCCGACCAGGTAGGCTTCGCTGGCCTCCTGCAGGGCCATCACGGCGCTGCTCTGGAAGCGGAGATCGGTCTTGAAGTCCTGCGCGATCTCGCGCACCAGCCTCTGGAAGGGCAGCTTGCGGATGAGAAGCTCGGTCGACTTCTGGTAACGCCTGATCTCACGCAAAGCCACGGTTCCCGGTCGGTAACGATGGGGCTTCTTCACACCCCCGGTTGCTGGTGCACTTTTGCGAGCGGCCTTGGTGGCCAGCTGCTTGCGCGGTGCCTTGCCACCGGTAGATTTGCGAGCGGTTTGCTTGGTTCTTGCCATCTTTTTTGAACGGTCTCGTCGGTACTTCTTCAGTAAACGAATGATGCCCACCGGCCGTTCGGACGGCTTTATATACTTTCGCGCCGCTTTCCTATTGGCCCGCGCTAAATTCACCCTTCAACCAATCGGCGCCTGGCTTTGTTTGCCGCCGCCGCCGCCGCCGGCAAGAACAAAACGCGAAGGGCCACCTCTCAAAACCGGGAACAAAAAACAACTCACACGCCAAGTAACCAAACTATTCTCTCACGATTAAAGTGTGGGTGGCCCTGAAAAGGGCCGATTGCTGATGTTGTGGTCGCGAAACCGAGACGAGCTCAACCGCCGAATCCGTAGAGTGTGCGTCCCTGGCGTTTCAACGCGTACACCACGTCGAGCGCGGTGACGGTCTTCCTTTTGGCGTGCTCGGTGTAAGTGACGGCGTCCCGAATGACGTTCTCAAGGAAGACCTTGAGCACGCCGCGAGTCTCCTCGTAGATAAGTCCCGAGATACGCTTCACACCGCCACGACGTGCGAGACGCCTGATCGCCGGCTTGGTAATGCCTTGGATGTTGTCTCGAAGTACTTTGCGATGACGCTTTGCGCCTCCCTTTCCCAGTCCTTTTCCTCCTTTGCCTCGTCCTGACATGATGATGAGTAACGCGCTATTTGCTCGATTGAAACAAGTGACACGAATTGGAAATCGCCCGGCCCACCGCGACTAAGTAGCCAGTTTTCGTACCTCCGCGAAACAAAACAGAAAAATTCGTCCGTTTGGGGCGCCAAAGAGCATACTTAAAGGTAGTCAGTCAGTCAGTCAGTCGGTCGGCCTGCCGGCCCGCCCTCCCTCCCTCCGTCTGGCCGGGCACCCCGGCCTTCGTTTTGAGCTGGTGGCTCGCTTCTCTCTTTTGCACAAAGTTGAGTGGCCCTGAAAAGAGCCGTTTGTTATGATGCGGACCCCCCGCCGACTTCGGTGCTCACTTTTTCGCTGCCGGCTTCTTGGCACTGGGCTCTTTGCCGGTTTTTTGGCGGCCGGCTTTTTGGCCTTCACTGCGCTCTTTTTGGCAGGCGATTTCTTTCCAGCCGCTGCCTTTTTGCTCGCAGGTTTCTTTGCGGCTGACTTTTTCGGCGACGCGGTCTTTTTGGCGGCAGTCTTCTTGCTGCTGGAAGCAGGCTTCTTGGCCGCGGCCTTTTTGCCAGCCGACTTCTTGGTGCCGGTCTCCTTCTTCGTCGCTGCTGCGGCCGGCTTCTTGGCAACCGCTTGCTTTGGCTTCTTTGCCTTGGTCTTCTTCTTTGGCGCTTCGGCCGAGGCCTTGCTGGCAAGCTTGAAGGAGCCAGAAGCGCCCACGCCCTTGGTGCGGGTAAGCACGTCTTGCGTCACCATTCGCTTCAAAGCCAACTTGATGTGACTTTCGGGCGTGTTGCTCACCTTGTAGTTGGCCTTGACGTATTTGACGATGGCTTGGCGAGACGAGCCGTTGCGTTCCTTCAGCTGCGCGATGGCAGCCTTAATCATCACCGCGTAGGTGGGGTGTGCCGCGGGCGCGGCGGGCTTCCTGCTGCTTTGCTTCTTCGAGTCCGTCATGATTCTTGATGATCTCTTGGGTAAGTAAGTAAGTAACTCGACGTGAGTGCGTGCGTAGGTGCTTCCAAAGTGAAGAAATAGCTTTTGGCAGCCGCGAGACAACGCCGTCCTTTTTTAGAGCGTTTACGGACCAACGCGAAACGATGTTTGCCACCGTCGTTGTATCGGTCGGTAGACTTGCTGGTATTGTGCTAGCAATCAAGAAGTACGGTCGTCGTACGTTTGGTACACGCGCGCATTCGCAACGATTGCTGTACAGGGGCCTAGTGCGATGCCTCACCCAATTACCCACGCGAACTCAGGTCATCGCGACCACCGCTAACGCCACGGGTGGCGGAGAGGTGGGGCGCCAAGGGCTGCGAAAGGCCCAGTCGCCGTGGCTTGCACTGGCGTGGCGGCCGTC
This sequence comes from Ascidia mentula, assembly GCF_947561715.1. Taxonomy (NCBI): domain Eukaryota; kingdom Metazoa; phylum Chordata; class Ascidiacea; order Phlebobranchia; family Ascidiidae; genus Ascidia; species Ascidia mentula. The sequence goes on along the minus strand of NC_138568.1, from coordinate 12,998,873 downwards.
GCGCTTTAGGAACGAAGTACAACTGTTCCGTGGCGCGGCGGGTGGCCTGCATCGCCGCTTTGCAACGAACTTAGGCTTGGGGAGTATGAGCAAATCGAGAAATGGCCTGCGTCGCGTGACCGCTTAGTACAGGAAAAAACTGCAGAAAATCAAAGCCGGACTGGTGGCGAGGACATGTCGCGACCCAAAATTAATAGCTTAGAAAGTCTGTGGAAATGTGGAAAAAGTTGTAAGAGAGAACTTGTTTGCAGAATGCAAGACGAAAATTTTTTATGACCCTCACTCAAAATGCAGGTGTGCTGTAAGCTTACAACTCGACCACCCGTGGCTTCAAAATTTGTGGACTTCGATTTTATGACAAAGCGTCGATTTTCCGTTAAGGCGATAAATATAAACAATTGCAAAACAAGTAGTAAATGAAACTTTTATCGCAACGTACCGAAATTGTTGGAAAGCAGTAACAAGCAGTAAAGTTACATGTAAAGTTACAAGGCAGCAGTTTACCAATCAAGGCCTCCAGCTGCGCAGATAATTGGTTTGGGTTCGTTTTCGCCTCTCAACCAAATTACACTCAAAATCGAGGGATTGAGTGAAACAACAAACTTGTCGCTCGAATTTACTTGACAGAACAAACTTTTCAAAAAAATTGAATAAAATAAGTTAAGTTGTAAATGGCTACGCGTGGTAGCGGGGCGCGACGATTGCGTTTCCCGCAGATAAAGTGGCGGCGGCGCCGGTCTGCGCAATATTATCATTGAATTGAAAGGTTCCAAATGATTCTCCCTCGCAACAAGCGGGTGGCTCTGAAAAGAGCCGTTCTGTTGTTGAGTCGGGCGATCGATCGCTTGCTCACTTGGAGCTGGTGTACTTGGTGACGGCCTTGGTACCTTCGGACACTGCGTGCTTGGCCAACTCGCCGGGCAAGAGCAGGCGGACCGCGGTTTGGATCTCGCGACTGCTCACCGTTGAACGCTTGTTGTACAGGGCCAAGCGCGACGCCTCACCAGCGATGCGCTCAAACACGTCGCTCACAAACGAGTTCATGATGTTCATGGCGCGGCTCGAGATTCCGGTGTCGGGATGTACCTGCTTGAGCACCTTGTACACGTAGATGCTGAAGCTTTCCTTTCGCTTACGCCTGCGCTTCTTGTGCTTGTCGGCGGGCGTCTGCTTCTTCACTGCCTTCTTTGTGCCTTTGCTGGCTGCCATTTTCGCGGTTAAATTTTTTTTTCAAACAACACGAATGTGTGAAGCTCCCCGTGTCGGACCGTATTTATATTTGCCACATGCAAATGAGCATTCGAAGCGTGCAGCCAATGGAATAAGCCGAATGGAGGATCGTTGTTGCGATTGGCCGCCGGGCATGCAAATAAGCCATTGTTGAAATTTGAACAAACCAGACTACATAGCCAATCAAAAATGTTTCACTAACTTCCTCGATTTCGATTGGTTGTCGACCGATCGGCTTCGACAAAATCGAGTAGCTATAAAACCACGACCGAAGCGTGCGCGAGCATTCGATCGAATTCGTTTTTTACTTCAGTTACGTTTACTACCGAAGCAAATAAACAGCAAGCATGTCAGGCAGAGGCAAAGGAGGAGGCAAGTCCAAGGCAAAGCCAAAGAGCAGGTCGTCCCGTGCTGGACTGCAATTTCCCGTAGGCCGTGTTCACCGACTTTTGCGACAAGGTCACTACTCAGAGCGTGTTGGTGCCGGTGCGCCAGTGTACTTGGCCGCCGTCCTCGAGTACCTCAGCGCTGAGGTGCTAGAGTTGGCCGGCAACGCGGCCCGTGACAACAAGAAGACTCGTATCATCCCGCGTCACCTGCAGTTGGCCATCCGCAACGACGAGGAACTCAACAAGTTGCTCGGCTCGGTTACCATTGCACAGGGCGGCGTGCTGCCAAACATCCAAGCCGTACTTTTGCCCAAAAAGACCTCGAAGAAGGCGTAAGGGCAAGGGAGCTCGCGCAACCATTAACGGCTCTTTTCAGAGCCACCCAATTTTTAGGAATAAGAGAAAACTTGTGCCTTGCTGCCGTTTCGCTACTCATCAAATATACCCAAATAAATATATCCCTTGCAACACAACGCTGCGGCTGCGGCGGCGGCGGCCACCATGACATTTTTTAACCCAAAATTTCCCTCCACCAATCACCACCCGCTGTTTCGTCACGCACTCTGAATATCGTGACGCAGGTCTACGCAAAAACGAACTAACTACTAGAACTAGACACCCACATTCATTCAGATTTATCCAAATTTCTCTTTAGCCAATAATTAGGTGGCTCTGAAAAGAGCCGTTTCGTTTAGTTGGCGCCCGCCCCCCTGCTGTGCTTAGGCACGTTCACCGCGAATTCGCCGTGCCAGCTGGATGTCCTTGGGCATGATCGTCACCCGTTTCGCGTGGATCGCACACAAGTTGGTGTCCTCGAAGAGCCCGACCAGGTAGGCTTCGCTGGCCTCCTGCAGGGCCATCACGGCGCTGCTCTGGAAGCGGAGATCGGTCTTGAAGTCCTGCGCGATCTCGCGCACCAGCCTCTGGAAGGGCAGCTTGCGGATGAGAAGCTCGGTCGACTTCTGGTAACGCCTGATCTCACGCAAAGCCACGGTTCCCGGTCGGTAACGATGGGGCTTCTTCACACCCCCGGTTGCTGGTGCACTTTTGCGAGCGGCCTTGGTGGCCAGCTGCTTGCGCGGTGCCTTGCCACCGGTAGATTTGCGAGCGGTTTGCTTGGTTCTTGCCATCTTTTTTGAACGGTCTCGTCGGTACTTCTTCAGTAAACGAATGATGCCCACCGGCCGTTCGGACGGCTTTATATACTTTCGCGCCGCTTTCCTATTGGCCCGCGCTAAATTCACCCTTCAACCAATCGGCGCCTGGCTTTGTTTGCCGCCGCCGCCGCCGCCGGCAAGAACAAAACGCGAAGGGCCACCTCTCAAAACCGGGAACAAAAAACAACTCACACGCCAAGTAACCAAACTATTCTCTCACGATTAAAGTGTGGGTGGCCCTGAAAAGGGCCGATTGCTGATGTTGTGGTCGCGAAACCGAGACGAGCTCAACCGCCGAATCCGTAGAGTGTGCGTCCCTGGCGTTTCAACGCGTACACCACGTCGAGCGCGGTGACGGTCTTCCTTTTGGCGTGCTCGGTGTAAGTGACGGCGTCCCGAATGACGTTCTCAAGGAAGACCTTGAGCACGCCGCGAGTCTCCTCGTAGATAAGTCCCGAGATACGCTTCACACCGCCACGACGTGCGAGACGCCTGATCGCCGGCTTGGTAATGCCTTGGATGTTGTCTCGAAGTACTTTGCGATGACGCTTTGCGCCTCCCTTTCCCAGTCCTTTTCCTCCTTTGCCTCGTCCTGACATGATGATGAGTAACGCGCTATTTGCTCGATTGAAACAAGTGACACGAATTGGAAATCGCCCGGCCCACCGCGACTAAGTAGCCAGTTTTCGTACCTCCGCGAAACAAAACAGAAAAATTCGTCCGTTTGGGGCGCCAAAGAGCATACTTAAAGGTAGTCAGTCAGTCAGTCAGTCGGTCGGCCTGCCGGCCCGCCCTCCCTCCCTCCGTCTGGCCGGGCACCCCGGCCTTCGTTTTGAGCTGGTGGCTCGCTTCTCTCTTTTGCACAAAGTTGAGTGGCCCTGAAAAGAGCCGTTTGTTATGATGCGGACCCCCCGCCGACTTCGGTGCTCACTTTTTCGCTGCCGGCTTCTTGGCACTGGGCTTCTTTGCCGGTTTTTTGGCGGCCGGCTTTTTGGCCTTCACTGCGCTCTTTTTGGCAGGCGATTTCTTTCCAGCCGCTGCCTTTTTGCTCGCAGGTTTCTTTGCGGCTGACTTTTTCGGCGACGCGGTCTTTTTGGCGGCAGTCTTCTTGCTGCTGGAAGCAGGCTTCTTGGCCGCGGCCTTTTTGCCAGCCGACTTCTTGGTGCCGGTCTCCTTCTTCGTCGCTGCTGCGGCCGGCTTCTTGGCAACCGCTTGCTTTGGCTTCTTTGCCTTGGTCTTCTTCTTTGGCGCTTCGGCCGAGGCCTTGCTGGCAAGCTTGAAGGAGCCAGAAGCGCCCACGCCCTTGGTGCGGGTAAGCACGTCTTGCGTCACCATTCGCTTCAAAGCCAACTTGATGTGACTTTCGGGCGTGTTGCTCACCTTGTAGTTGGCCTTGACGTATTTGACGATGGCTTGGCGAGACGAGCCGTTGCGTTCCTTCAGCTGCGCGATGGCAGCCTTAATCATCACCGCGTAGGTGGGGTGTGCCGCGGGCGCGGCGGGCTTCCTGCTGCTTTGCTTCTTCGAGTCCGTCATGATTCTTGATGATCTCTTGGGTAAGTAAGTAAGTAACTCGACGTGAGTGCGTGCGTAGGTGCTTCCAAAGTGAAGAAATAGCTTTTGGCAGCCGCGAGACAACGCCGTCCTTTTTTAGAGCGTTTACGGACCAACGCGAAACGATGTTTGCCACCGTCGTTGTATCGGTCGGTAGACTTGCTGGTATTGTGCTAGCAATCAAGAAGTACGGTCGTCGTACGTTTGGTACACGCGCGCATTCGCAACGATTGCTGTACAGGGGCCTAGTGCGATGCCTCACCCAATTACCCACGCGAACTCAGGTCATCGCGACCACCGCTAACGCCACGGGTGGCGGAGAGGTGGGGCGCCAAGGGCTGCGAAAGGCCCAGTCGCCGTGGCTTGCACTGGCGTGGCGGCCGTCGCGCTTTAGGAACGAAGTACAACTGTTCCGTGGCGCGGCGGGTGGCCTGCATCGCCGCTTTGCAACGAACTTAGGCTTGGGGAGTATGAGCAAATCGAGAAATGGCCTGCGTCGCGTGACCGCTTAGTACAGGAAAAAACTGCAGAAAATCAAAGCCGGACTGGTGGCGAGGACATGTCGCGACCCAAAATTAATAGCTTAGAAAGTCTGTGGAAATGTGGAAAAAGTTGTAAGAGAGAACTTGTTTGCAGAATGCAAGACGAAAATTTTTTATGACCCTCACTCAAAATGCAGGTGTGCTGTAAGCTTACAACTCGACCACCCGTGGCTTCAAAATTTGTGGACTTCGATTTTATGACAAAGCGTCGATTTTCCGTTAAGGCGATAAATATAAACAATTGCAAAACAAGTAGTAAATGAAACTTTTATCGCAACGTACCGAAATTGTTGGAAAGCAGTAACAAGCAGTAAAGTTACATGTAAAGTTACAAGGCAGCAGTTTACCAATCAAGGCCTCCAGCTGCGCAGATAATTGGTTTGGGTTCGTTTTCGCCTCTCAACCAAATTACACTCAAAATCGAGGGATTGAGTGAAACAACAAACTTGTCGCTCGAATTTACTTGACAGAACAAACTTTTCAAAAAAATTGAATAAAATAAGTTAAGTTGTAAATGGCTACGCGTGGTAGCGGGGCGCGACGATTGCGTTTCCCGCAGATAAAGTGGCGGCGGCGCCGGTCTGCGCAATATTATCATTGAATTGAAAGGTTCCAAATGATTCTCCCTCGCAACAAGCGGGTGGCTCTGAAAAGAGCCGTTCTGTTGTTGAGTCGGGCGATCGATCGCTTGCTCACTTGGAGCTGGTGTACTTGGTGACGGCCTTGGTACCTTCGGACACTGCGTGCTTGGCCAACTCGCCGGGCAAGAGCAGGCGGACCGCGGTTTGGATCTCGCGACTGCTCACCGTTGAACGCTTGTTGTACAGGGCCAAGCGCGACGCCTCACCAGCGATGCGCTCAAACACGTCGCTCACAAACGAGTTCATGATGTTCATGGCGCGGCTCGAGATTCCGGTGTCGGGATGTACCTGCTTGAGCACCTTGTACACGTAGATGCTGAAGCTTTCCTTTCGCTTACGCCTGCGCTTCTTGTGCTTGTCGGCGGGCGTCTGCTTCTTCACTGCCTTCTTTGTGCCTTTGCTGGCTGCCATTTTCGCGGTTAAATTTTTTTTTCAAACAACACGAATGTGTGAAGCTCCCCGTGTCGGACCGTATTTATATTTGCCACATGCAAATGAGCATTCGAAGCGTGCAGCCAATGGAATAAGCCGAATGGAGGATCGTTGTTGCGATTGGCCGCCGGGCATGCAAATAAGCCATTGTTGAAATTTGAACAAACCAGACTACATAGCCAATCAAAAATGTTTCACTAACTTCCTCGATTTCGATTGGTTGTCGACCGATCGGCTTCGACAAAATCGAGTAGCTATAAAACCACGACCGAAGCGTGCGCGAGCATTCGATCGAATTCGTTTTTTACTTCAGTTACGTTTACTACCGAAGCAAATAAACAGCAAGCATGTCAGGCAGAGGCAAAGGAGGAGGCAAGTCCAAGGCAAAGCCAAAGAGCAGGTCGTCCCGTGCTGGACTGCAATTTCCCGTAGGCCGTGTTCACCGACTTTTGCGACAAGGTCACTACTCAGAGCGTGTTGGTGCCGGTGCGCCAGTGTACTTGGCCGCCGTCCTCGAGTACCTCAGCGCTGAGGTGCTAGAGTTGGCCGGCAACGCGGCCCGTGACAACAAGAAGACTCGTATCATCCCGCGTCACCTGCAGTTGGCCATCCGCAACGACGAGGAACTCAACAAGTTGCTCGGCTCGGTTACCATTGCACAGGGCGGCGTGCTGCCAAACATCCAAGCCGTACTTTTGCCCAAAAAGACCTCGAAGAAGGCGTAAGGGCAAGGGAGCTCGCGCAACCATTAACGGCTCTTTTCAGAGCCACCCAATTTTTAGGAATAAGAGAAAACTTGTGCCTTGCTGCCGTTTCGCTACTCATCAAATATACCCAAATAAATATATCCCTTGCAACACAACGCTGCGGCTGCGGCGGCGGCGGCCACCATGACATTTTTTAACCCAAAATTTCCCTCCACCAATCACCACCCGCTGTTTCGTCACGCACTCTGAATATCGTGACGCAGGTCTACGCAAAAACGAACTAACTACTAGAACTAGACACCCACATTCATTCAGATTTATCCAAATTTCTCTTTAGCCAATAATTAGGTGGCTCTGAAAAGAGCCGTTTCGTTTAGTTGGCGCCCGCCCCCCTGCTGTGCTTAGGCACGTTCACCGCGAATTCGCCGTGCCAGCTGGATGTCCTTGGGCATGATCGTCACCCGTTTCGCGTGGATCGCACACAAGTTGGTGTCCTCGAAGAGCCCGACCAGGTAGGCTTCGCTGGCCTCCTGCAGGGCCATCACGGCGCTGCTCTGGAAGCGGAGATCGGTCTTGAAGTCCTGCGCGATCTCGCGCACCAGCCTCTGGAAGGGCAGCTTGCGGATGAGAAGCTCGGTCGACTTCTGGTAACGCCTGATCTCACGCAAAGCCACGGTTCCCGGTCGGTAACGATGGGGCTTCTTCACACCCCCGGTTGCTGGTGCACTTTTGCGAGCGGCCTTGGTGGCCAGCTGCTTGCGCGGTGCCTTGCCACCGGTAGATTTGCGAGCGGTTTGCTTGGTTCTTGCCATCTTTTTTGAACGGTCTCGTCGGTACTTCTTCAGTAAACGAATGATGCCCACCGGCCGTTCGGACGGCTTTATATACTTTCGCGCCGCTTTCCTATTGGCCCGCGCTAAATTCACCCTTCAACCAATCGGCGCCTGGCTTTGTTTGCCGCCGCCGCCGCCGCCGGCAAGAACAAAACGCGAAGGGCCACCTCTCAAAACCGGGAACAAAAAACAACTCACACGCCAAGTAACCAAACTATTCTCTCACGATTAAAGTGTGGGTGGCCCTGAAAAGGGCCGATTGCTGATGTTGTGGTCGCGAAACCGAGACGAGCTCAACCGCCGAATCCGTAGAGTGTGCGTCCCTGGCGTTTCAACGCGTACACCACGTCGAGCGCGGTGACGGTCTTCCTTTTGGCGTGCTCGGTGTAAGTGACGGCGTCCCGAATGACGTTCTCAAGGAAGACCTTGAGCACGCCGCGAGTCTCCTCGTAGATAAGTCCCGAGATACGCTTCACACCGCCACGACGTGCGAGACGCCTGATCGCCGGCTTGGTAATGCCTTGGATGTTGTCTCGAAGTACTTTGCGATGACGCTTTGCGCCTCCCTTTCCCAGTCCTTTTCCTCCTTTGCCTCGTCCTGACATGATGATGAGTAACGCGCTATTTGCTCGATTGAAACAAGTGACACGAATTGGAAATCGCCCGGCCCACCGCGACTAAGTAGCCAGTTTTCGTACCTCCGCGAAACAAAACAGAAAAATTCGTCCGTTTGGGGCGCCAAAGAGCATACTTAAAGGTAGTCAGTCAGTCAGTCAGTCGGTCGGCCTGCCGGCCCGCCCTCCCTCCCTCCGTCTGGCCGGGCACCCCGGCCTTCGTTTTGAGCTGGTGGCTCGCTTCTCTCTTTTGCACAAAGTTGAGTGGCCCTGAAAAGAGCCGTTTGTTATGATGCGGACCCCCCGCCGACTTCGGTGCTCACTTTTTCGCTGCCGGCTTCTTGGCACTGGGCTTCTTTGCCGGTTTTTTGGCGGCCGGCTTTTTGGCCTTCACTGCGCTCTTTTTGGCAGGCGATTTCTTTCCAGCCGCTGCCTTTTTGCTCGCAGGTTTCTTTGCGGCTGACTTTTTCGGCGACGCGGTCTTTTTGGCGGCAGTCTTCTTGCTGCTGGAAGCAGGCTTCTTGGCCGCGGCCTTTTTGCCAGCCGACTTCTTGGTGCCGGTCTCCTTCTTCGTCGCTGCTGCGGCCGGCTTCTTGGCAACCGCTTGCTTTGGCTTCTTTGCCTTGGTCTTCTTCTTTGGCGCTTCGGCCGAGGCCTTGCTGGCAAGCTTGAAGGAGCCAGAAGCGCCCACGCCCTTGGTGCGGGTAAGCACGTCTTGCGTCACCATTCGCTTCAAAGCCAACTTGATGTGACTTTCGGGCGTGTTGCTCACCTTGTAGTTGGCCTTGACGTATTTGACGATGGCTTGGCGAGACGAGCCGTTGCGTTCCTTCAGCTGCGCGATGGCAGCCTTAATCATCACCGCGTAGGTGGGGTGTGCCGCGGGCGCGGCGGGCTTCCTGCTGCTTTGCTTCTTCGAGTCCGTCATGATTCTTGATGATCTCTTGGGTAAGTAAGTAAGTAACTCGACGTGAGTGCGTGCGTAGGTGCTTCCAAAGTGAAGAAATAGCTTTTGGCAGCCGCGAGACAACGCCGTCCTTTTTTAGAGCGTTTACGGACCAACGCGAAACGATGTTTGCCACCGTCGTTGTATCGGTCGGTAGACTTGCTGGTATTGTGCTAGCAATCAAGAAGTACGGTCGTCGTACGTTTGGTACACGCGCGCATTCGCAACGATTGCTGTACAGGGGCCTAGTGCGATGCCTCACCCAATTACCCACGCGAACTCAGGTCATCGCGACCACCGCTAACGCCACGGGTGGCGGAGAGGTGGGGCGCCAAGGGCTGCGAAAGGCCCAGTCGCCGTGGCTTGCACTGGCGTGGCGGCCGTCGCGCTTTAGGAACGAAGTACAACTGTTCCGTGGCGCGGCGGGTGGCCTGCATCGCCGCTTTGCAACGAACTTAGGCTTGGGGAGTATGAGCAAATCGAGAAATGGCCTGCGTCGCGTGACCGCTTAGTACAGGAAAAAACTGCAGAAAATCAAAGCCGGACTGGTGGCGAGGACATGTCGCGACCCAAAATTAATAGCTTAGAAAGTCTGTGGAAATGTGGAAAAAGTTGTAAGAGAGAACTTGTTTGCAGAATGCAAGACGAAAATTTTTTATGACCCTCACTCAAAATGCAGGTGTGCTGTAAGCTTACAACTCGACCACCCGTGGCTTCAAAATTTGTGGACTTCGATTTTATGACAAAGCGTCGATTTTCCGTTAAGGCGATAAATATAAACAATTGCAAAACAAGTAGTAAATGAAACTTTTATCGCAACGTACCGAAATTGTTGGAAAGCAGTAACAAGCAGTAAAGTTACATGTAAAGTTACAAGGCAGCAGTTTACCAATCAAGGCCTCCAGCTGCGCAGATAATTGGTTTGGGTTCGTTTTCGCCTCTCAACCAAATTACACTCAAAATCGAGGGATTGAGTGAAACAACAAACTTGTCGCTCGAATTTACTTGACAGAACAAACTTTTCAAAAAAATTGAATAAAATAAGTTAAGTTGTAAATGGCTACGCGTGGTAGCGGGGCGCGACGATTGCGTTTCCCGCAGATAAAGTGGCGGCGGCGCCGGTCTGCGCAATATTATCATTGAATTGAAAGGTTCCAAATGATTCTCCCTCGCAACAAGCGGGTGGCTCTGAAAAGAGCCGTTCTGTTGTTGAGTCGGGCGATCGATCGCTTGCTCACTTGGAGCTGGTGTACTTGGTGACGGCCTTGGTACCTTCGGACACTGCGTGCTTGGCCAACTCGCCGGGCAAGAGCAGGCGGACCGCGGTTTGGATCTCGCGACTGCTCACCGTTGAACGCTTGTTGTACAGGGCCAAGCGCGACGCCTCACCAGCGATGCGCTCAAACACGTCGCTCACAAACGAGTTCATGATGTTCATGGCGCGGCTCGAGATTCCGGTGTCGGGATGTACCTGCTTGAGCACCTTGTACACGTAGATGCTGAAGCTTTCCTTTCGCTTACGCCTGCGCTTCTTGTGCTTGTCGGCGGGCGTCTGCTTCTTCACTGCCTTCTTTGTGCCTTTGCTGGCTGCCATTTTCGCGGTTAAATTTTTTTTTCAAACAACACGAATGTGTGAAGCTCCCCGTGTCGGACCGTATTTATATTTGCCACATGCAAATGAGCATTCGAAGCGTGCAGCCAATGGAATAAGCCGAATGGAGGATCGTTGTTGCGATTGGCCGCCGGGCATGCAAATAAGCCATTGTTGAAATTTGAACAAACCAGACTACATAGCCAATCAAAAATGTTTCACTAACTTCCTCGATTTCGATTGGTTGTCGACCGATCGGCTTCGACAAAATCGAGTAGCTATAAAACCACGACCGAAGCGTGCGCGAGCATTCGATCGAATTCGTTTTTTACTTCAGTTACGTTTACTACCGAAGCAAATAAACAGCAAGCATGTCAGGCAGAGGCAAAGGAGGAGGCAAGTCCAAGGCAAAGCCAAAGAGCAGGTCGTCCCGTGCTGGACTGCAATTTCCCGTAGGCCGTGTTCACCGACTTTTGCGACAAGGTCACTACTCAGAGCGTGTTGGTGCCGGTGCGCCAGTGTACTTGGCCGCCGTCCTCGAGTACCTCAGCGCTGAGGTGCTAGAGTTGGCCGGCAACGCGGCCCGTGACAACAAGAAGACTCGTATCATCCCGCGTCACCTGCAGTTGGCCATCCGCAACGACGAGGAACTCAACAAGTTGCTCGGCTCGGTTACCATTGCACAGGGCGGCGTGCTGCCAAACATCCAAGCCGTACTTTTGCCCAAAAAGACCTCGAAGAAGGCGTAAGGGCAAGGGAGCTCGCGCAACCATTAACGGCTCTTTTCAGAGCCACCCAATTTTTAGGAATAAGAGAAAACTTGTGCCTTGCTGCCGTTTCGCTACTCATCAAATATACCCAAATAAATATATCCCTTGCAACACAACGCTGCGGCTGCGGCGGCGGCGGCCACCATGACATTTTTTAACCCAAAATTTCCCTCCACCAATCACCACCCGCTGTTTCGTCACGCACTCTGAATATCGTGACGCAGGTCTACGCAAAAACGAACTAACTACTAGAACTAGACACCCACATTCATTCAGATTTATCCAAATTTCTCTTTAGCCAATAATTAGGTGGCTCTGAAAAGAGCCGTTTCGTTTAGTTGGCGCCCGCCCCCCTGCTGTGCTTAGGCACGTTCACCGCGAATTCGCCGTGCCAGCTGGATGTCCTTGGGCATGATCGTCACCCGTTTCGCGTGGATCGCACACAAGTTGGTGTCCTCGAAGAGCCCGACCAGGTAGGCTTCGCTGGCCTCCTGCAGGGCCATCACGGCGCTGCTCTGGAAGCGGAGATCGGTCTTGAAGTCCTGCGCGATCTCGCGCACCAGCCTCTGGAAGGGCAGCTTGCGGATGAGAAGCTCGGTCGACTTCTGGTAACGCCTGATCTCACGCAAAGCCACGGTTCCCGGTCGGTAACGATGGGGCTTCTTCACACCCCCGGTTGCTGGTGCACTTTTGCGAGCGGCCTTGGTGGCCAGCTGCTTGCGCGGTGCCTTGCCACCGGTAGATTTGCGAGCGGTTTGCTTGGTTCTTTTTTTTTTTTTTTTTTTTTTTTATATTTTATTCGGGCACTTTAAAGGTGCCCAGCGAATAACGAAAAACCGATAACAACAGAAACTAGCGCAAACAAAGGATAGATACAGTATTTACAAATATGTACAGGAAGAGAGCGCGGCATAAAAGAGGAGAATTACACTATTATTGTTATTATTATAGAAGAGAACGCAAGTAAAGAGGAGAGTTACACTGTCAACTGGGAGAGGAAGAAAGCGCTAAAAAAGGGGTACACTCTGTGGGGTCCTGTTATTTATGTAAAAAATCTCTGGCTTTGGCAAGTACCACCTCGAGGAGGGGGTCTGGCCTTGTCCGCAGTAACTGATATTTAAGGTTTAGCGATTGTCGGAAGGATTGGGTCAATCTTTTAGGGATGTTTTTAGCAAAATTGGGATTCTTTTTAACTTTATTTCGGGTTTTCCATATTGTGTGGGTAAGGGTGGTGTTTAAAATAATGATGAGTGCTCGGTGCTCGGGTGTATTATCGTTAAGGAGTTGGGGAAAATGTAAATAAGTAGGATTATCGAAATAATATGGGTTTTGTGGCATCAGTGCTCTAAGAACTGAAATAACTAAAGAACGAAGTGGTTGAATTTGGGTGCATTCAAAAAATAAATGTTTGTTAGTTTCGTATTTGTTAGAACAAAAAGTACAAAAGCAATCATTGTCTAAAAGAAAGGGGGTATATGTCGACTTAAGGGGTAGCAAATTATAAGTAATACGAAAATTAAATGTCTTCAAATAATTGGGTAAAGAAGGATGATGAACCAAGGACCAATCTGTCAACTGAAAAGGGGTTGATTCGGGATTTGTCAAACGTAAATAAAGAGGTTTTAACTTAGGAGAAAGTAACTCAGATTCAGTGGGGGCAAACTTAAAGGTAAGGTCTAAAAGATATTTATAGAAAGGAGAAGGTGTTGTGGCATGGGGTAAATTATTGCGAGTACGTAAATTAAAAAACTTAGAGAGGGGTAAACCAATATTGAACTCAACAAAAGAAAGAGCAGGAGTTGTGGGGGTATCTAAAATTCTATGTTTATAATAATTTTTTACAGGAAAGAGGAAGAATAGTTTTGAGTAAAGTGGTATGTTGGCGACGCCATACCCGCCAAGGTCACGCGACGCCGCCAGGGTTTGGATGGGAAGGGTAGGATTGTGGTGACCCCCAACGAAGCCTGCCACAATGCTGTCTACCGCTTCCCGCTGTCCTTCAGGGAGAGGGTATGTTTTGGCTAAATAAGAGATCTGGGGAAGGAGTAGTGTTTTAGTGAGAATGCTTTTCGAATCGTATGTCAGAAAGGGGTCGCTTATAGAGGAGACACGGGTTTGTAAAGAGAAGATGGCTTTGCGCCATGCCGCGGTGATTGAGCTGGGGTGTCCGATTGGTATATTTAAAGGGCTTATGGCCTTACTGTTCCAAGTTATTTGATATTGGGTAAAGTTATGAGGGGGATTGATAGTGGCGATCGCCTGGGTTTTGGTGGGATTTACGGTTAAGCCAGATATACTAGAAAATTGTGTGACGAGGTCGAGGGCAAGTAAAAGGGAGTCGCGGCCGGTCACCGCTAGGGTGACATCGTCCGCGTAGGCGACCGCTTTGGGTACGTTACGGCATGGTGCGGGGATAGACCTAATTGAGGGGTGGTTTTGAAGGGCAGCAAGAAGCGGGTCGACAGCAATCAGGAAGAGGGTCAGGCTAAGGGGGTCACCTTGCCTGACACCTCTCCTGATCGGGAAACCCGTTGTGGCAAACCCGTTGAGGAGGGCTTGTGATGAGGATGAAGAATTGAGCGAAGATAAAAAATCAGTAAAAAGTGGGGGAAAGCGTTTTAGTTTTAATTGTAAAAGAAGCCAGTCAAAAGAAATAGAATCGAAAGCTTTTCGGAAATCAAGAGAGATAAAAAAGGAGTCTGAATTACGATTTTTGGCTGAATAATGAAGATCGCGAAGAAGGGTAGTGGCGTGAGAAGATGTAAAACCAGGTTGGGCAAACTGATTAGGGGAAATTAACTGTGAAATAAAAGGGGTAATACGTAAATTAAGTGTTTTCGTCAAAATTTTATAATCTAAATTAAGAAGGGATATTGGGCGATAATTTGATAACAAAGAAGGGTCAGATTTTTTAAAAATAAGAGTAATATGTCCGGATGTGAAATTAGGAGGAGTATAAGCATTAAGGAAAGAAAAATTAAGGGCTGATGTGAGGTCGGCCCCGATCAGGTCCCAGAACAGTTTGTAAAACTCTGAACTGAGACCGTCGGGGCCGGGGGTTTTGCCATAGGGAAAAAGAAAAACCGATTTTTTAATTTCTGAAACTGAAAAGGGGGAAGATAAATTTTCTAAATAAGAATCAGGAATAAACTTAGGAGGTTGTTTAAGAAAAATGTTCGTGGGGGTTGGTAACTCAAGATTTTGATTAGAATATAACAACTTAAAAAAATCAAAAGTATGTGAAAGCATTTCTTTGGGGGTAGTTAAAGGAAGGCCAAAAGAATCTTGTAACTCAAAAATAGGGGGATTAAATTTTAAAGGAAGAAGTTTTGCATAAAGGGCTTTGTCAATGATGGGTTTAAAATTAGGGTCTGAAGATAAGGATTTGAGTAAATTAGAACGGGAAGATTCCAAATGAAAATTAAGTAAGGATTTTTTAACGGAATAAAAGGAATTAAAATGTTCTTTCAACGGAGAAAAATTAAGAGTAGTTCTGATGGTATCAAGGGATTGTTGGAGGGAAGAAACATAATCACGTGATTCTTTAACTAAACGTTTCGAATGGGAAATTATAAGGGATTTAATTTTAACTTTAAGGGATAACCAAAAATCAAGGGGGTTGTTAAACATAGGAGCTAGTGAAGACCAAATAACATAATGACGATTTAAATCATAAACAAAAAAGGGGTCGTAAAAGGTTTTGACATTATTTTTCCATGGGCCTCTGCCCCTTGGTGGAGCAGAGACCAAATTAAGAGTAAGAATAACAAAATCATGATCGGAATAGGGGCAGGTAATAAAAGAATGATTTTTAGGCGTTAAATGAGGAGTAACATAAATGCGATCCAAACGGGATTGAAAATTAAAGGAACGACGGGAAAATTGAACTAAATCGGGGTGGAGTAGACGAAAAGAGTCTTGTAACTTAAAAAGGTTAGTTAATTGTGCTAGATTTGTGCTGGGGGGAGAGGTTTTGATAGGGGGAAATTTATCTAAGGAAGGGTTTTCAACACAATTAAAATCTCCAGCCAAAATTATAGGGTGCGGTGATGTAACATAGGAATACAGTGAATTAAAAAATATATTATTACTGACCGGGTTTCCAGAGGGGGCGTAGATGTTGACAATATGGAGGGTGTGGGTGCGGGTTGAGATGTCGACCGCGATAATACGGCCGGCAGAGTCAGAAACAGATTTTAGAATTTGGAGGTTCGGAGAATTGAGAAGAACTGCGACACCCCCTTTGGCGTAGCCATCGTAGGGTGCCGAGTTTAAGAGGGCAGGGCCGGAAGTCCATTCGGACTTCCAGAGGGATTCGGTTTGGGGTAAAGAGTGAGTCTCCTGGAGGAGATAGATGTCAAAAGCTAAAGAGGAAAGATGGCGGAACAAGGCCTGCCTTTTGGTGGCCAGGCCCATGCCATTTACGTTTAGAGTGCAAATTTTTACGTGTGACGTCATTATGTTTAGGTAGTTTTACAGGAGATACAGACACAATAAAATAAGACACAACAATAAATTCCAACAAGTCCATTATTATTATAAAAACATTCATTATTTTGCGTAGTTAAAATTAAGTTTAAATTGTGGTTTGGTTAAAATCAATTGGTATTCGGACCCCACAGTTACAAGTTATTTTTTCTTTTGGTTTTAAACGATAAAATTCCTTACACATACATTGCACGCATAATACGTCACAGCCCGGGCATCTTAATTTGGTCCCGTAATTTACAGCAGGGCTCCAAAACCCGCATTCACATTTGATGTGTCGTTTCTCGCATACGCAAGAGAAGTCACTGACCTCACTAGGTATCCTTGTTCTGCAGCATTTGGTGTAGTTGTTGCTTCTCCTCCTCCTCCTCTTTCTTGGTTGCGGGGTGCTTGTTTGAATTCCAGGTGTAAGGAGCCCGATATTGGCTGCTGGGGAGAGGGAGTCGGATGGAACTCCAGGTGATGAGGTGGTGGTAGTTGTGATGGAGGTGGAGGTGGTATCATTGTCGGAGTCGGTACTTTCGTCATCTTCTTCTTCGTCGCTCCTCTTGCGTTGGGAATGTTGTTCTTCTAGCTGGTGGGGATCTTCCTGCTGTTGGGGATGATGGACTTCGGGTTGCAGGTTCTCTTGTTGCCGTTGTTCTTCGGGTTGTTGTTGTTGCTCTTCGGGAAGGGGGTGTTGCTGCTGTTGGTGGTTTTGTTGCTGCCGCTCTTTTTTCTTCAGGAGTTCTGGACATGTTTCCTTCTCGTGTCCTGCCTCGTGGCAATAATTGCAGTGGGCAGCCTGGGATGCATAATAGAAGTTAAGCTTTTTCGAGTCTAGCCATACCTCTCGTGGAATTGGGTGCTGTTTCAATACAGAGGCCTTCAATAGAAATGCTCTTTTCCCTTGTTCTTTTCTTCGATTGTCAAGCATCTGCCAGTTTTTGGTTACCGGTGCGAAGTTCTTGAGGAAGGTAATGATTCTGCGTTGCGTCATCCATGGTGGCACATAGGAGACAACAACCCTCTCGATATCTTCGGTGTATGCGTCTGCATACACCGCTTTCCCAGTATTGTTGAGGGAGGCAGCAAATTCCTTTGCACAAGCAGAGTTATTGGTGTAGAAGGTTACCTTTCCTTGGGGGTACTGGATGAATCCTTTCAGCCAGTCCATGGGATACTTCATAGAGTCCAACAGCTCGTAGATTTCGCTTCTCTTTAGTCCAGGGTTGAATCTGGTTTCAACCTCACCCGTCCGGTCGATGGTATAAGGGGGACCGCCGCCGGCACCGCCTACCGTTTGTTGTACTGCCGCAGGTGGTGCCGACGACGTCGATGCTACTGCCGCATAGCTGCGGGGTTGAGTATTGGCCTCGGTCATGGCAATGTTCTCTTAGCCCTAACAAGGGCCGCCAATCAACAAGGGGTCTTCTGAAGTTTCTTCAGGTGTCCTACTGAAGAAATCTTCAAGAAATATCTTCACACGCTGGTTATTCGTTTCCTGACAAATCTTCTCTTTTCTTTCTTCCGAGACAAGGTCTCGTCGGTACTTCTTCAGTAAACGAATGATGCCCACCGGCCGTTCGGACGGCTTTATATACTTTCGCGCCGCTTTCCTATTGGCCCGCGCTAAATTCACCCTTCAACCAATCGGCGCCTGGCTTTGTTTGCCGCCGCCGCCGCCGCCGGCAAGAACAAAACGCGAAGGGCCACCTCTCAAAACCGGGAACAAAAAACAACTCACACGCCAAGTAACCAAACTATTCTCTCACGATTAAAGTGTGGGTGGCCCTGAAAAGGGCCGATTGCTGATGTTGTGGTCGCGAAACCGAGACGAGCTCAACCGCCGAATCCGTAGAGTGTGCGTCCCTGGCGTTTCAACGCGTACACCACGTCGAGCGCGGTGACGGTCTTCCTTTTGGCGTGCTCGGTGTAAGTGACGGCGTCCCGAATGACGTTCTCAAGGAAGACCTTGAGCACGCCGCGAGTCTCCTCGTAGATAAGTCCCGAGATACGCTTCACACCGCCACGACGTGCGAGACGCCTGATCGCCGGCTTGGTAATGCCTTGGATGTTGTCTCGAAGTACTTTGCGATGACGCTTTGCGCCTCCCTTTCCCAGTCCTTTTCCTCCTTTGCCTCGTCCTGACATGATGATGAGTAACGCGCTATTTGCTCGATTGAAACAAGTGACACGAATTGGAAATCGCCCGGCCCACCGCGACTAAGTAGCCAGTTTTCGTACCTCCGCGAAACAAAACAGAAAAATTCGTCCGTTTGGGGCGCCAAAGAGCATACTTAAAGGTAGTCAGTCAGTCGGTCGGCCCTCCCTCCGTCTGGCCGGGCAACCCGGCCTTCGTTTTGAGCTGGTGGCTCGCTTCTCTCTTTTGCACAAAGTTGAGTGGCCCTGAAAAGAGCCGTTTGTTATGATGCGGACCCCCCGCCGACTTCGGTGCTCACTTTTTCGCTGCCGGCTTCTTGGCACTGGGCTTCTTTGCCGGTTTTTTGGCGGCCGGCTTTTTGGCCTTCACTGCGCTCTTTTTGGCAGGCGATTTCTTTCCAGCCGCTGCCTTTTTGCTCGCAGGTTTCTTTGCGGCTGACTTTTTCGGCGACGCGGTCTTTTTGGCGGCAGTCTTCTTGCTGCTGGAAGCAGGCTTCTTGGCCGCGGCCTTTTTGCCAGCCGACTTCTTGGTGCCGGTCTCCTTCTTCGTCGCTGCTGCGGCCGGCTTCTTGGCAACCGCTTGCTTTGGCTTCTTTGCCTTGGTCTTCTTCTTTGGCGCTTCGGCCGAGGCCTTGCTGGCAAGCTTGAAGGAGCCAGAAGCGCCCACGCCCTTGGTGCGGGTAAGCACGTCTTGCGTCACCATTCGCTTCAAAGCCAACTTGATGTGACTTTCGGGCGTGTTGCTCACCTTGTAGTTGGCCTTGACGTATTTGACGATGGCTTGGCGAGACGAGCCGTTGCGTTCCTTCAGCTGCGCGATGGCAGCCTTAATCATCACCGCGTAGGTGGGGTGTGCCGCGGGCGCGGCGGGCTTCCTGCTGCTTTGCTTCTTCGAGTCCGTCATGATTCTTGATGATCTCTTGGGTAAGTAAGTAAGTAACTCGACGTGAGTGCGTGCGTAGGTGCTTCCAAAGTGAAGAAATAGCTTTTGGCAGCCGCGAGACAACGCCGTCCTTTTTTAGAGCGTTTACGGACCAACGCGAAACGATGTTTGCCACCGTCGTTGTATCGGTCGGTAGACTTGCTGGTATTGTGCTAGCAATCAAGAAGTACGGTCGTCGTACGTTTGGTACACGCGCGCATTCGCAACGATTGCTGTACAGGGGCCTAGTGCGATGCCTCACCCAATTACCCACGCGAACTCAGGTCATCGCGACCACCGCTAACGCCACGGGTGGCGGAGAGGTGGGGCGCCAAGGGCTGCGAAAGGCCCAGTCGCCGTGGCTTGCACTGGCGTGGCGGCCGTCGCGCTTTAGGAACGAAGTACAACTGTTCCGTGGCGCGGCGGGTGGCCTGCATCGCCGCTTTGCAACGAACTTAGGCTTGGGGAGTATGAGCAAATCGAGAAATGGCCTGCGTCGCGTGACCGCTTAGTACAGGAAAAAACTGCAGAAAATCAAAGCCGGACTGGTGGCGAGGACATGTCGCGACCCAAAATTAATAGCTTAGAAAGTCTGTGGAAATGTGGAAAAAGTTGTAAGAGAGAACTTGTTTGCAGAATGCAAGACGAAAATTTTTTATGACCCTCACTCAAAATGCAGGTGTGCTGTAAGCTTACAACTCGACCACCCGTGGCTTCAAAATTTGTGGACTTCGATTTTATGACAAAGCGTCGATTTTCCGTTAAGGCGATAAATATAAACAATTGCAAAACAAGTAGTAAATGAAACTTTTATCGCAACGTACCGAAATTGTTGGAAAGCAGTAACAAGCAGTAAAGTTACATGTAAAGTTACAAGGCAGCAGTTTACCAATCAAGGCCTCCAGCTGCGCAGATAATTGGTTTGGGTTCGTTTTCGCCTCTCAACCAAATTACACTCAAAATCGAGGGATTGAGTGAAACAACAAACTTGTCGCTCGAATTTACTTGACAGAACAAACTTTTCAAAAAAATTGAATAAAATAAGTTAAGTTGTAAATGGCTACGCGTGGTAGCGGGGCGCGACGATTGCGTTTCCCGCAGATAAAGTGGCGGCGGCGCCGGTCTGCGCAATATTATCATTGAATTGAAAGGTTCCAAATGATTCTCCCTCGCAACAAGCGGGTGGCTCTGAAAAGAGCCGTTCTGTTGTTGAGTCGGGCGATCGATCGCTTGCTCACTTGGAGCTGGTGTACTTGGTGACGGCCTTGGTACCTTCGGACACTGCGTGCTTGGCCAACTCGCCGGGCAAGAGCAGGCGGACCGCGGTTTGGATCTCGCGACTGCTCACCGTTGAACGCTTGTTGTACAGGGCCAAGCGCGACGCCTCACCAGCGATGCGCTCAAACACGTCGCTCACAAACGAGTTCATGATGTTCATGGCGCGGCTCGAGATTCCGGTGTCGGGATGTACCTGCTTGAGCACCTTGTACACGTAGATGCTGAAGCTTTCCTTTCGCTTACGCCTGCGCTTCTTGTGCTTGTCGGCGGGCGTCTGCTTCTTCACTGCCTTCTTTGTGCCTTTGCTGGCTGCCATTTTCGCGGTTAAATTTTTTTTTCAAACAACACGAATGTGTGAAGCTCCCCGTGTCGGACCGTATTTATATTTGCCACATGCAAATGAGCATTCGAAGCGTGCAGCCAATGGAATAAGCCGAATGGAGGATCGTTGTTGCGATTGGCCGCCGGGCATGCAAATAAGCCATTGTTGAAATTTGAACAAACCAGACTACATAGCCAATCAAAAATGTTTCACTAACTTCCTCGATTTCGATTGGTTGTCGACCGATCGGCTTCGACAAAATCGAGTAGCTATAAAACCACGACCGAAGCGTGCGCGAGCATTCGATCGAATTCGTTTTTTACTTCAGTTACGTTTACTACCGAAGCAAATAAACAGCAAGCATGTCAGGCAGAGGCAAAGGAGGAGGCAAGTCCAAGGCAAAGCCAAAGAGCAGGTCGTCCCGTGCTGGACTGCAATTTCCCGTAGGCCGTGTTCACCGACTTTTGCGACAAGGTCACTACTCAGAGCGTGTTGGTGCCGGTGCGCCAGTGTACTTGGCCGCCGTCCTCGAGTACCTCAGCGCTGAGGTGCTAGAGTTGGCCGGCAACGCGGCCCGTGACAACAAGAAGACTCGTATCATCCCGCGTCACCTGCAGTTGGCCATCCGCAACGACGAGGAACTCAACAAGTTGCTCGGCTCGGTTACCATTGCACAGGGCGGCGTGCTGCCAAACATCCAAGCCGTACTTTTGCCCAAAAAGACCTCGAAGAAGGCGTAAGGGCAAGGGAGCTCGCGCAACCATTAACGGCTCTTTTCAGAGCCACCCAATTTTTAGGAATAAGAGAAAACTTGTGCCTTGCTGCCGTTTCGCTACTCATCAAATATACCCAAATAAATATATCCCTTGCAACACAACGCTGCGGCTGCGGCGGCGGCGGCCACCATGACATTTTTTAACCCAAAATTTCCCTCCACCAATCACCACCCGCTGTTTCGTCACGCACTCTGAATATCGTGACGCAGGTCTACGCAAAAACGAACTAACTACTAGAACTAGACACCCACATTCATTCAGATTTATCCAAATTTCTCTTTAGCCAATAATTAGGTGGCTCTGAAAAGAGCCGTTTCGTTTAGTTGGCGCCCGCCCCCCTGCTGTGCTTAGGCACGTTCACCGCGAATTCGCCGTGCCAGCTGGATGTCCTTGGGCATGATCGTCACCCGTTTCGCGTGGATCGCACACAAGTTGGTGTCCTCGAAGAGCCCGACCAGGTAGGCTTCGCTGGCCTCCTGCAGGGCCATCACGGCGCTGCTCTGGAAGCGGAGATCGGTCTTGAAGTCCTGCGCGATCTCGCGCACCAGCCTCTGGAAGGGCAGCTTGCGGATGAGAAGCTCGGTCGACTTCTGGTAACGCCTGATCTCACGCAAAGCCACGGTTCCCGGTCGGTAACGATGGGGCTTCTTCACACCCCCGGTTGCTGGTGCACTTTTGCGAGCGGCCTTGGTGGCCAGCTGCTTGCGCGGTGCCTTGCCACCGGTAGATTTGCGAGCGGTTTGCTTGGTTCTTGCCATCTTTTTTGAACGGTCTCGTCGGTACTTCTTCAGTAAACGAATGATGCCCACCGGCCGTTCGGACGGCTTTATATACTTTCGCGCCGCTTTCCTATTGGCCCGCGCTAAATTCACCCTTCAACCAATCGGCGCCTGGCTTTGTTTGCCGCCGCCGCCGCCGCCGGCAAGAACAAAACGCGAAGGGCCACCTCTCAAAACCGGGAACAAAAAACAACTCACACGCCAAGTAACCAAACTATTCTCTCACGATTAAAGTGTGGGTGGCCCTGAAAAGGGCCGATTGCTGATGTTGTGGTCGCGAAACCGAGACGAGCTCAACCGCCGAATCCGTAGAGTGTGCGTCCCTGGCGTTTCAACGCGTACACCACGTCGAGCGCGGTGACGGTCTTCCTTTTGGCGTGCTCGGTGTAAGTGACGGCGTCCCGAATGACGTTCTCAAGGAAGACCTTGAGCACGCCGCGAGTCTCCTCGTAGATAAGTCCCGAGATACGCTTCACACCGCCACGACGTGCGAGACGCCTGATCGCCGGCTTGGTAATGCCTTGGATGTTGTCTCGAAGTACTTTGCGATGACGCTTTGCGCCTCCCTTTCCCAGTCCTTTTCCTCCTTTGCCTCGTCCTGACATGATGATGAGTAACGCGCTATTTGCTCGATTGAAACAAGTGACACGAATTGGAAATCGCCCGGCCCACCGCGACTAAGTAGCCAGTTTTCGTACCTCCGCGAAACAAAACAGAAAAATTCGTCCGTTTGGGGCGCCAAAGAGCATACTTAAAGGTAGTCAGTCAGTCAGTCAGTCGGTCGGCCTGCCGGCCCGCCCTCCCTCCCTCCGTCTGGCCGGGCACCCCGGCCTTCGTTTTGAGCTGGTGGCTCGCTTCTCTCTTTTGCACAAAGTTGAGTGGCCCTGAAAAGAGCCGTTTGTTATGATGCGGACCCCCCGCCGACTTCGGTGCTCACTTTTTCGCTGCCGGCTTCTTGGCACTGGGCTTCTTTGCCGGTTTTTTGGCGGCCGGCTTTTTGGCCTTCACTGCGCTCTTTTTGGCAGGCGATTTCTTTCCAGCCGCTGCCTTTTTGCTCGCAGGTTTCTTTGCGGCTGACTTTTTCGGCGACGCGGTCTTTTTGGCGGCAGTCTTCTTGCTGCTGGAAGCAGGCTTCTTGGCCGCGGCCTTTTTGCCAGCCGACTTCTTGGTGCCGGTCTCCTTCTTCGTCGCTGCTGCGGCCGGCTTCTTGGCAACCGCTTGCTTTGGCTTCTTTGCCTTGGTCTTCTTCTTTGGCGCTTCGGCCGAGGCCTTGCTGGCAAGCTTGAAGGAGCCAGAAGCGCCCACGCCCTTGGTGCGGGTAAGCACGTCTTGCGTCACCATTCGCTTCAAAGCCAACTTGATGTGACTTTCGGGCGTGTTGCTCACCTTGTAGTTGGCCTTGACGTATTTGACGATGGCTTGGCGAGACGAGCCGTTGCGTTCCTTCAGCTGCGCGATGGCAGCCTTAATCATCACCGCGTAGGTGGGGTGTGCCGCGGGCGCGGCGGGCTTCCTGCTGCTTTGCTTCTTCGAGTCCGTCATGATTCTTGATGATCTCTTGGGTAAGTAAGTAAGTAACTCGACGTGAGTGCGTGCGTAGGTGCTTCCAAAGTGAAGAAATAGCTTTTGGCAGCCGCGAGACAACGCCGTCCTTTTTTAGAGCGTTTACGGACCAACGCGAAACGATGTTTGCCACCGTCGTTGTATCGGTCGGTAGACTTGCTGGTATTGTGCTAGCAATCAAGAAGTACGGTCGTCGTACGTTTGGTACACGCGCGCATTCGCAACGATTGCTGTACAGGGGCCTAGTGCGATGCCTCACCCAATTACCCACGCGAACTCAGGTCATCGCGACCACCGCTAACGCCACGGGTGGCGGAGAGGTGGGGCGCCAAGGGCTGCGAAAGGCCCAGTCGCCGTGGCTTGCACTGGCGTGGCGGCCGTCGCGCTTTAGGAACGAAGTACAACTGTTCCGTGGCGCGGCGGGTGGCCTGCATCGCCGCTTTGCAACGAACTTAGGCTTGGGGAGTATGAGCAAATCGAGAAATGGCCTGCGTCGCGTGACCGCTTAGTACAGGAAAAAACTGCAGAAAATCAAAGCCGGACTGGTGGCGAGGACATGTCGCGACCCAAAATTAATAGCTTAGAAAGTCTGTGGAAATGTGGAAAAAGTTGTAAGAGAGAACTTGTTTGCAGAATGCAAGACGAAAATTTTTTATGACCCTCACTCAAAATGCAGGTGTGCTGTAAGCTTACAACTCGACCACCCGTGGCTTCAAAATTTGTGGACTTCGATTTTATGACAAAGCGTCGATTTTCCGTTAAGGCGATAAATATAAACAATTGCAAAACAAGTAGTAAATGAAACTTTTATCGCAACGTACCGAAATTGTTGGAAAGCAGTAACAAGCAGTAAAGTTACATGTAAAGTTACAAGGCAGCAGTTTACCAATCAAGGCCTCCAGCTGCGCAGATAATTGGTTTGGGTTCGTTTTCGCCTCTCAACCAAATTACACTCAAAATCGAGGGATTGAGTGAAACAACAAACTTGTCGCTCGAATTTACTTGACAGAACAAACTTTTCAAAAAAATTGAATAAAATAAGTTAAGTTGTAAATGGCTACGCGTGGTAGCGGGGCGCGACGATTGCGTTTCCCGCAGATAAAGTGGCGGCGGCGCCGGTCTGCGCAATATTATCATTGAATTGAAAGGTTCCAAATGATTCTCCCTCGCAACAAGCGGGTGGCTCTGAAAAGAGCCGTTCTGTTGTTGAGTCGGGCGATCGATCGCTTGCTCACTTGGAGCTGGTGTACTTGGTGACGGCCTTGGTACCTTCGGACACTGCGTGCTTGGCCAACTCGCCGGGCAAGAGCAGGCGGACCGCGGTTTGGATCTCGCGACTGCTCACCGTTGAACGCTTGTTGTACAGGGCCAAGCGCGACGCCTCACCAGCGATGCGCTCAAACACGTCGCTCACAAACGAGTTCATGATGTTCATGGCGCGGCTCGAGATTCCGGTGTCGGGATGTACCTGCTTGAGCACCTTGTACACGTAGATGCTGAAGCTTTCCTTTCGCTTACGCCTGCGCTTCTTGTGCTTGTCGGCGGGCGTCTGCTTCTTCACTGCCTTCTTTGTGCCTTTGCTGGCTGCCATTTTCGCGGTTAAATTTTTTTTTCAAACAACACGAATGTGTGAAGCTCCCCGTGTCGGACCGTATTTATATTTGCCACATGCAAATGAGCATTCGAAGCGTGCAGCCAATGGAATAAGCCGAATGGAGGATCGTTGTTGCGATTGGCCGCCGGGCATGCAAATAAGCCATTGTTGAAATTTGAACAAACCAGACTACATAGCCAATCAAAAATGTTTCACTAACTTCCTCGATTTCGATTGGTTGTCGACCGATCGGCTTCGACAAAATCGAGTAGCTATAAAACCACGACCGAAGCGTGCGCGAGCATTCGATCGAATTCGTTTTTTACTTCAGTTACGTTTACTACCGAAGCAAATAAACAGCAAGCATGTCAGGCAGAGGCAAAGGAGGAGGCAAGTCCAAGGCAAAGCCAAAGAGCAGGTCGTCCCGTGCTGGACTGCAATTTCCCGTAGGCCGTGTTCACCGACTTTTGCGACAAGGTCACTACTCAGAGCGTGTTGGTGCCGGTGCGCCAGTGTACTTGGCCGCCGTCCTCGAGTACCTCAGCGCTGAGGTGCTAGAGTTGGCCGGCAACGCGGCCCGTGACAACAAGAAGACTCGTATCATCCCGCGTCACCTGCAGTTGGCCATCCGCAACGACGAGGAACTCAACAAGTTGCTCGGCTCGGTTACCATTGCACAGGGCGGCGTGCTGCCAAACATCCAAGCCGTACTTTTGCCCAAAAAGACCTCGAAGAAGGCGTAAGGGCAAGGGAGCTCGCGCAACCATTAACGGCTCTTTTCAGAGCCACCCAATTTTTAGGAATAAGAGAAAACTTGTGCCTTGCTGCCGTTTCGCTACTCATCAAATATACCCAAATAAATATATCCCTTGCAACACAACGCTGCGGCTGCGGCGGCGGCGGCCACCATGACATTTTTTAACCCAAAATTTCCCTCCACCAATCACCACCCGCTGTTTCGTCACGCACTCTGAATATCGTGACGCAGGTCTACGCAAAAACGAACTAACTACTAGAACTAGACACCCACATTCATTCAGATTTATCCAAATTTCTCTTTAGCCAATAATTAGGTGGCTCTGAAAAGAGCCGTTTCGTTTAGTTGGCGCCCGCCCCCCTGCTGTGCTTAGGCACGTTCACCGCGAATTCGCCGTGCCAGCTGGATGTCCTTGGGCATGATCGTCACCCGTTTCGCGTGGATCGCACACAAGTTGGTGTCCTCGAAGAGCCCGACCAGGTAGGCTTCGCTGGCCTCCTGCAGGGCCATCACGGCGCTGCTCTGGAAGCGGAGATCGGTCTTGAAGTCCTGCGCGATCTCGCGCACCAGCCTCTGGAAGGGCAGCTTGCGGATGAGAAGCTCGGTCGACTTCTGGTAACGCCTGATCTCACGCAAAGCCACGGTTCCCGGTCGGTAACGATGGGGCTTCTTCACACCCCCGGTTGCTGGTGCACTTTTGCGAGCGGCCTTGGTGGCCAGCTGCTTGCGCGGTGCCTTGCCACCGGTAGATTTGCGAGCGGTTTGCTTGGTTCTTGCCATCTTTTTTGAACGGTCTCGTCGGTACTTCTTCAGTAAACGAATGATGCCCACCGGCCGTTCGGACGGCGTTTATATACTTTCGCGCCGCTTTCCTATTGGCCCGCGCTAAATTCACCCTTCAACCAATCGGCGCCTGGCTTTGTTTGCCGCCGCCGCCGCCGCCGGCAAGAACAAAACGCGAAGGGCCACCTCTCAAAACCGGGAACAAAAAACAACTCACACGCCAAGTAACCAAACTATTCTCTCACGATTAAAGTGTGGGTGGCCCTGAAAAGGGCCGATTGCTGATGTTGTGGTCGCGAAACCGAGACGAGCTCAACCGCCGAATCCGTAGAGTGTGCGTCCCTGGCGTTTCAACGCGTACACCACGTCGAGCGCGGTGACGGTCTTCCTTTTGGCGTGCTCGGTGTAAGTGACGGCGTCCCGAATGACGTTCTCAAGGAAGACCTTGAGCACGCCGCGAGTCTCCTCGTAGATAAGTCCCGAGATACGCTTCACACCGCCACGACGTGCGAGACGCCTGATCGCCGGCTTGGTAATGCCTTGGATGTTGTCTCGAAGTACTTTGCGATGACGCTTTGCGCCTCCCTTTCCCAGTCCTTTTCCTCCTTTGCCTCGTCCTGACATGATGATGAGTAACGCGCTATTTGCTCGATTGAAACAAGTGACACGAATTGGAAATCGCCCGGCCCACCGCGACTAAGTAGCCAGTTTTCGTACCTCCGCGAAACAAAACAGAAAAATTCGTCCGTTTGGGGCGCCAAAGAGCATACTTAAAGGTAGTCAGTCAGTCGGTCGGCCCTCCCTCCGTCTGGCCGGGCAACCCGGCCTTCGTTTTGAGCTGGTGGCTCGCTTCTCTCTTTTGCACAAAGTTGAGTGGCCCTGAAAAGAGCCGTTTGTTATGATGCGGACCCCCCGCCGACTTCGGTGCTCACTTTTTCGCTGCCGGCTTCTTGGCACTGGGCTTCTTTGCCGGTTTTTTGGCGGCCGGCTTTTTGGCCTTCACTGCGCTCTTTTTGGCAGGCGATTTCTTTCCAGCCGCTGCCTTTTTGCTCGCAGGTTTCTTTGCGGCTGACTTTTTCGGCGACGCGGTCTTTTTGGCGGCAGTCTTCTTGCTGCTGGAAGCAGGCTTCTTGGCCGCGGCCTTTTTGCCAGCCGACTTCTTGGTGCCGGTCTCCTTCTTCGTCGCTGCTGCGGCCGGCTTCTTGGCAACCGCTTGCTTTGGCTTCTTTGCCTTGGTCTTCTTCTTTGGCGCTTCGGCCGAGGCCTTGCTGGCAAGCTTGAAGGAGCCAGAAGCGCCCACGCCCTTGGTGCGGGTAAGCACGTCTTGCGTCACCATTCGCTTCAAAGCCAACTTGATGTGACTTTCGGGCGTGTTGCTCACCTTGTAGTTGGCCTTGACGTATTTGACGATGGCTTGGCGAGACGAGCCGTTGCGTTCCTTCAGCTGCGCGATGGCAGCCTTAATCATCACCGCGTAGGTGGGGTGTGCCGCGGGCGCGGCGGGCTTCCTGCTGCTTTGCTTCTTCGAGTCCGTCATGATTCTTGATGATCTCTTGGGTAAGTAAGTAAGTAACTCGACGTGAGTGCGTGCGTAGGTGCTTCCAAAGTGAAGAAATAGCTTTTGGCAGCCGCGAGACAACGCCGTCCTTTTTTAGAGCGTTTACGGACCAACGCGAAACGATGTTTGCCACCGTCGTTGTATCGGTCGGTAGACTTGCTGGTATTGTGCTAGCAATCAAGAAGTACGGTCGTCGTACGTTTGGTACACGCGCGCATTCGCAACGATTGCTGTACAGGGGCCTAGTGCGATGCCTCACCCAATTACCCACGCGAACTCAGGTCATCGCGACCACCGCTAACGCCACGGGTGGCGGAGAGGTGGGGCGCCAAGGGCTGCGAAAGGCCCAGTCGCCGTGGCTTGCACTGGCGTGGCGGCCGTCGCGCTTTAGGAACGAAGTACAACTGTTCCGTGGCGCGGCGGGTGGCCTGCATCGCCGCTTTGCAACGAACTTAGGCTTGGGGAGTATGAGCAAATCGAGAAATGGCCTGCGTCGCGTGACCGCTTAGTACAGGAAAAAACTGCAGAAAATCAAAGCCGGACTGGTGGCGAGGACATGTCGCGACCCAAAATTAATAGCTTAGAAAGTCTGTGGAAATGTGGAAAAAGTTGTAAGAGAGAACTTGTTTGCAGAATGCAAGACGAAAATTTTTTATGACCCTCACTCAAAATGCAGGTGTGCTGTAAGCTTACAACTCGACCACCCGTGGCTTCAAAATTTGTGGACTTCGATTTTATGACAAAGCGTCGATTTTCCGTTAAGGCGATAAATATAAACAATTGCAAAACAAGTAGTAAATGAAACTTTTATCGCAACGTACCGAAATTGTTGGAAAGCAGTAACAAGCAGTAAAGTTACATGTAAAGTTACAAGGCAGCAGTTTACCAATCAAGGCCTCCAGCTGCGCAGATAATTGGTTTGGGTTCGTTTTCGCCTCTCAACCAAATTACACTCAAAATCGAGGGATTGAGTGAAACAACAAACTTGTCGCTCGAATTTACTTGACAGAACAAACTTTTCAAAAAAATTGAATAAAATAAGTTAAGTTGTAAATGGCTACGCGTGGTAGCGGGGCGCGACGATTGCGTTTCCCGCAGATAAAGTGGCGGCGGCGCCGGTCTGCGCAATATTATCATTGAATTGAAAGGTTCCAAATGATTCTCCCTCGCAACAAGCGGGTGGCTCTGAAAAGAGCCGTTCTGTTGTTGAGTCGGGCGATCGATCGCTTGCTCACTTGGAGCTGGTGTACTTGGTGACGGCCTTGGTACCTTCGGACACTGCGTGCTTGGCCAACTCGCCGGGCAAGAGCAGGCGGACCGCGGTTTGGATCTCGCGACTGCTCACCGTTGAACGCTTGTTGTACAGGGCCAAGCGCGACGCCTCACCAGCGATGCGCTCAAACACGTCGCTCACAAACGAGTTCATGATGTTCATGGCGCGGCTCGAGATTCCGGTGTCGGGATGTACCTGCTTGAGCACCTTGTACACGTAGATGCTGAAGCTTTCCTTTCGCTTACGCCTGCGCTTCTTGTGCTTGTCGGCGGGCGTCTGCTTCTTCACTGCCTTCTTTGTGCCTTTGCTGGCTGCCATTTTCGCGGTTAAATTTTTTTTTCAAACAACACGAATGTGTGAAGCTCCCCGTGTCGGACCGTATTTATATTTGCCACATGCAAATGAGCATTCGAAGCGTGCAGCCAATGGAATAAGCCGAATGGAGGATCGTTGTTGCGATTGGCCGCCGGGCATGCAAATAAGCCATTGTTGAAATTTGAACAAACCAGACTACATAGCCAATCAAAAATGTTTCACTAACTTCCTCGATTTCGATTGGTTGTCGACCGATCGGCTTCGACAAAATCGAGTAGCTATAAAACCACGACCGAAGCGTGCGCGAGCATTCGATCGAATTCGTTTTTTACTTCAGTTACGTTTACTACCGAAGCAAATAAACAGCAAGCATGTCAGGCAGAGGCAAAGGAGGAGGCAAGTCCAAGGCAAAGCCAAAGAGCAGGTCGTCCCGTGCTGGACTGCAATTTCCCGTAGGCCGTGTTCACCGACTTTTGCGACAAGGTCACTACTCAGAGCGTGTTGGTGCCGGTGCGCCAGTGTACTTGGCCGCCGTCCTCGAGTACCTCAGCGCTGAGGTGCTAGAGTTGGCCGGCAACGCGGCCCGTGACAACAAGAAGACTCGTATCATCCCGCGTCACCTGCAGTTGGCCATCCGCAACGACGAGGAACTCAACAAGTTGCTCGGCTCGGTTACCATTGCACAGGGCGGCGTGCTGCCAAACATCCAAGCCGTACTTTTGCCCAAAAAGACCTCGAAGAAGGCGTAAGGGCAAGGGAGCTCGCGCAACCATTAACGGCTCTTTTCAGAGCCACCCAATTTTTAGGAATAAGAGAAAACTTGTGCCTTGCTGCCGTTTCGCTACTCATCAAATATACCCAAATAAATATATCCCTTGCAACACAACGCTGCGGCTGCGGCGGCGGCGGCCACCATGACATTTTTTAACCCAAAATTTCCCTCCACCAATCACCACCCGCTGTTTCGTCACGCACTCTGAATATCGTGACGCAGGTCTACGCAAAAACGAACTAACTACTAGAACTAGACACCCACATTCATTCAGATTTATCCAAATTTCTCTTTAGCCAATAATTAGGTGGCTCTGAAAAGAGCCGTTTCGTTTAGTTGGCGCCCGCCCCCCTGCTGTGCTTAGGCACGTTCACCGCGAATTCGCCGTGCCAGCTGGATGTCCTTGGGCATGATCGTCACCCGTTTCGCGTGGATCGCACACAAGTTGGTGTCCTCGAAGAGCCCGACCAGGTAGGCTTCGCTGGCCTCCTGCAGGGCCATCACGGCGCTGCTCTGGAAGCGGAGATCGGTCTTGAAGTCCTGCGCGATCTCGCGCACCAGCCTCTGGAAGGGCAGCTTGCGGATGAGAAGCTCGGTCGACTTCTGGTAACGCCTGATCTCACGCAAAGCCACGGTTCCCGGTCGGTAACGATGGGGCTTCTTCACACCCCCGGTTGCTGGTGCACTTTTGCGAGCGGCCTTGGTGGCCAGCTGCTTGCGCGGTGCCTTGCCACCGGTAGATTTGCGAGCGGTTTGCTTGGTTCTTGCCATCTTTTTTGAACGGTCTCGTCGGTACTTCTTCAGTAAACGAATGATGCCCACCGGCCGTTCGGACGGCGTTTATATACTTTCGCGCCGCTTTCCTATTGGCCCGCGCTAAATTCACCCTTCAACCAATCGGCGCCTGGCTTTGTTTGCCGCCGCCGCCGCCGCCGGCAAGAACAAAACGCGAAGGGCCACCTCTCAAAACCGGGAACAAAAAACAACTCACACGCCAAGTAACCAAACTATTCTCTCACGATTAAAGTGTGGGTGGCCCTGAAAAGGGCCGATTGCTGATGTTGTGGTCGCGAAACCGAGACGAGCTCAACCGCCGAATCCGTAGAGTGTGCGTCCCTGGCGTTTCAACGCGTACACCACGTCGAGCGCGGTGACGGTCTTCCTTTTGGCGTGCTCGGTGTAAGTGACGGCGTCCCGAATGACGTTCTCAAGGAAGACCTTGAGCACGCCGCGAGTCTCCTCGTAGATAAGTCCCGAGATACGCTTCACACCGCCACGACGTGCGAGACGCCTGATCGCCGGCTTGGTAATGCCTTGGATGTTGTCTCGAAGTACTTTGCGATGACGCTTTGCGCCTCCCTTTCCCAGTCCTTTTCCTCCTTTGCCTCGTCCTGACATGATGATGAGTAACGCGCTATTTGCTCGATTGAAACAAGTGACACGAATTGGAAATCGCCCGGCCCACCGCGACTAAGTAGCCAGTTTTCGTACCTCCGCGAAACAAAACAGAAAAATTCGTCCGTTTGGGGCGCCAAAGAGCATACTTAAAGGTAGTCAGTCAGTCGGTCGGCCCTCCCTCCGTCTGGCCGGGCAACCCGGCCTTCGTTTTGAGCTGGTGGCTCGCTTCTCTCTTTTGCACAAAGTTGAGTGGCCCTGAAAAGAGCCGTTTGTTATGATGCGGACCCCCCGCCGACTTCGGTGCTCACTTTTTCGCTGCCGGCTTCTTGGCACTGGGCTTCTTTGCCGGTTTTTTGGCGGCCGGCTTTTTGGCCTTCACTGCGCTCTTTTTGGCAGGCGATTTCTTTCCAGCCGCTGCCTTTTTGCTCGCAGGTTTCTTTGCGGCTGACTTTTTCGGCGACGCGGTCTTTTTGGCGGCAGTCTTCTTGCTGCTGGAAGCAGGCTTCTTGGCCGCGGCCTTTTTGCCAGCCGACTTCTTGGTGCCGGTCTCCTTCTTCGTCGCTGCTGCGGCCGGCTTCTTGGCAACCGCTTGCTTTGGCTTCTTTGCCTTGGTCTTCTTCTTTGGCGCTTCGGCCGAGGCCTTGCTGGCAAGCTTGAAGGAGCCAGAAGCGCCCACGCCCTTGGTGCGGGTAAGCACGTCTTGCGTCACCATTCGCTTCAAAGCCAACTTGATGTGACTTTCGGGCGTGTTGCTCACCTTGTAGTTGGCCTTGACGTATTTGACGATGGCTTGGCGAGACGAGCCGTTGCGTTCCTTCAGCTGCGCGATGGCAGCCTTAATCATCACCGCGTAGGTGGGGTGTGCCGCGGGCGCGGCGGGCTTCCTGCTGCTTTGCTTCTTCGAGTCCGTCATGATTCTTGATGATCTCTTGGGTAAGTAAGTAAGTAACTCGACGTGAGTGCGTGCGTAGGTGCTTCCAAAGTGAAGAAATAGCTTTTGGCAGCCGCGAGACAACGCCGTCCTTTTTTAGAGCGTTTACGGACCAACGCGAAACGATGTTTGCCACCGTCGTTGTATCGGTCGGTAGACTTGCTGGTATTGTGCTAGCAATCAAGAAGTACGGTCGTCGTACGTTTGGTACACGCGCGCATTCGCAACGATTGCTGTACAGGGGCCTAGTGCGATGCCTCACCCAATTACCCACGCGAACTCAGGTCATCGCGACCACCGCTAACGCCACGGGTGGCGGAGAGGTGGGGCGCCAAGGGCTGCGAAAGGCCCAGTCGCCGTGGCTTGCACTGGCGTGGCGGCCGTCGCGCTTTAGGAACGAAGTACAACTGTTCCGTGGCGCGGCGGGTGGCCTGCATCGCCGCTTTGCAACGAACTTAGGCTTGGGGAGTATGAGCAAATCGAGAAATGGCCTGCGTCGCGTGACCGCTTAGTACAGGAAAAAACTGCAGAAAATCAAAGCCGGACTGGTGGCGAGGACATGTCGCGACCCAAAATTAATAGCTTAGAAAGTCTGTGGAAATGTGGAAAAAGTTGTAAGAGAGAACTTGTTTGCAGAATGCAAGACGAAAATTTTTTATGACCCTCACTCAAAATGCAGGTGTGCTGTAAGCTTACAACTCGACCACCCGTGGCTTCAAAATTTGTGGACTTCGATTTTATGACAAAGCGTCGATTTTCCGTTAAGGCGATAAATATAAACAATTGCAAAACAAGTAGTAAATGAAACTTTTATCGCAACGTACCGAAATTGTTGGAAAGCAGTAACAAGCAGTAAAGTTACATGTAAAGTTACAAGGCAGCAGTTTACCAATCAAGGCCTCCAGCTGCGCAGATAATTGGTTTGGGTTCGTTTTCGCCTCTCAACCAAATTACACTCAAAATCGAGGGATTGAGTGAAACAACAAACTTGTCGCTCGAATTTACTTGACAGAACAAACTTTTCAAAAAAATTGAATAAAATAAGTTAAGTTGTAAATGGCTACGCGTGGTAGCGGGGCGCGACGATTGCGTTTCCCGCAGATAAAGTGGCGGCGGCGCCGGTCTGCGCAATATTATCATTGAATTGAAAGGTTCCAAATGATTCTCCCTCGCAACAAGCGGGTGGCTCTGAAAAGAGCCGTTCTGTTGTTGAGTCGGGCGATCGATCGCTTGCTCACTTGGAGCTGGTGTACTTGGTGACGGCCTTGGTACCTTCGGACACTGCGTGCTTGGCCAACTCGCCGGGCAAGAGCAGGCGGACCGCGGTTTGGATCTCGCGACTGCTCACCGTTGAACGCTTGTTGTACAGGGCCAAGCGCGACGCCTCACCAGCGATGCGCTCAAACACGTCGCTCACAAACGAGTTCATGATGTTCATGGCGCGGCTCGAGATTCCGGTGTCGGGATGTACCTGCTTGAGCACCTTGTACACGTAGATGCTGAAGCTTTCCTTTCGCTTACGCCTGCGCTTCTTGTGCTTGTCGGCGGGCGTCTGCTTCTTCACTGCCTTCTTTGTGCCTTTGCTGGCTGCCATTTTCGCGGTTAAATTTTTTTTTCAAACAACACGAATGTGTGAAGCTCCCCGTGTCGGACCGTATTTATATTTGCCACATGCAAATGAGCATTCGAAGCGTGCAGCCAATGGAATAAGCCGAATGGAGGATCGTTGTTGCGATTGGCCGCCGGGCATGCAAATAAGCCATTGTTGAAATTTGAACAAACCAGACTACATAGCCAATCAAAAATGTTTCACTAACTTCCTCGATTTCGATTGGTTGTCGACCGATCGGCTTCGACAAAATCGAGTAGCTATAAAACCACGACCGAAGCGTGCGCGAGCATTCGATCGAATTCGTTTTTTACTTCAGTTACGTTTACTACCGAAGCAAATAAACAGCAAGCATGTCAGGCAGAGGCAAAGGAGGAGGCAAGTCCAAGGCAAAGCCAAAGAGCAGGTCGTCCCGTGCTGGACTGCAATTTCCCGTAGGCCGTGTTCACCGACTTTTGCGACAAGGTCACTACTCAGAGCGTGTTGGTGCCGGTGCGCCAGTGTACTTGGCCGCCGTCCTCGAGTACCTCAGCGCTGAGGTGCTAGAGTTGGCCGGCAACGCGGCCCGTGACAACAAGAAGACTCGTATCATCCCGCGTCACCTGCAGTTGGCCATCCGCAACGACGAGGAACTCAACAAGTTGCTCGGCTCGGTTACCATTGCACAGGGCGGCGTGCTGCCAAACATCCAAGCCGTACTTTTGCCCAAAAAGACCTCGAAGAAGGCGTAAGGGCAAGGGAGCTCGCGCAACCATTAACGGCTCTTTTCAGAGCCACCCAATTTTTAGGAATAAGAGAAAACTTGTGCCTTGCTGCCGTTTCGCTACTCATCAAATATACCCAAATAAATATATCCCTTGCAACACAACGCTGCGGCTGCGGCGGCGGCGGCCACCATGACATTTTTTAACCCAAAATTTCCCTCCACCAATCACCACCCGCTGTTTCGTCACGCACTCTGAATATCGTGACGCAGGTCTACGCAAAAACGAACTAACTACTAGAACTAGACACCCACATTCATTCAGATTTATCCAAATTTCTCTTTAGCCAATAATTAGGTGGCTCTGAAAAGAGCCGTTTCGTTTAGTTGGCGCCCGCCCCCCTGCTGTGCTTAGGCACGTTCACCGCGAATTCGCCGTGCCAGCTGGATGTCCTTGGGCATGATCGTCACCCGTTTCGCGTGGATCGCACACAAGTTGGTGTCCTCGAAGAGCCCGACCAGGTAGGCTTCGCTGGCCTCCTGCAGGGCCATCACGGCGCTGCTCTGGAAGCGGAGATCGGTCTTGAAGTCCTGCGCGATCTCGCGCACCAGCCTCTGGAAGGGCAGCTTGCGGATGAGAAGCTCGGTCGACTTCTGGTAACGCCTGATCTCACGCAAAGCCACGGTTCCCGGTCGGTAACGATGGGGCTTCTTCACACCCCCGGTTGCTGGTGCACTTTTGCGAGCGGCCTTGGTGGCCAGCTGCTTGCGCGGTGCCTTGCCACCGGTAGATTTGCGAGCGGTTTGCTTGGTTCTTGCCATCTTTTTTGAACGGTCTCGTCGGTACTTCTTCAGTAAACGAATGATGCCCACCGGCCGTTCGGACGGCGTTTATATACTTTCGCGCCGCTTTCCTATTGGCCCGCGCTAAATTCACCCTTCAACCAATCGGCGCCTGGCTTTGTTTGCCGCCGCCGCCGCCGCCGGCAAGAACAAAACGCGAAGGGCCACCTCTCAAAACCGGGAACAAAAAACAACTCACACGCCAAGTAACCAAACTATTCTCTCACGATTAAAGTGTGGGTGGCCCTGAAAAGGGCCGATTGCTGATGTTGTGGTCGCGAAACCGAGACGAGCTCAACCGCCGAATCCGTAGAGTGTGCGTCCCTGGCGTTTCAACGCGTACACCACGTCGAGCGCGGTGACGGTCTTCCTTTTGGCGTGCTCGGTGTAAGTGACGGCGTCCCGAATGACGTTCTCAAGGAAGACCTTGAGCACGCCGCGAGTCTCCTCGTAGATAAGTCCCGAGATACGCTTCACACCGCCACGACGTGCGAGACGCCTGATCGCCGGCTTGGTAATGCCTTGGATGTTGTCTCGAAGTACTTTGCGATGACGCTTTGCGCCTCCCTTTCCCAGTCCTTTTCCTCCTTTGCCTCGTCCTGACATGATGATGAGTAACGCGCTATTTGCTCGATTGAAACAAGTGACACGAATTGGAAATCGCCCGGCCCACCGCGACTAAGTAGCCAGTTTTCGTACCTCCGCGAAACAAAACAGAAAAATTCGTCCGTTTGGGGCGCCAAAGAGCATACTTAAAGGTAGTCAGTCAGTCGGTCGGCCCTCCCTCCGTCTGGCCGGGCAACCCGGCCTTCGTTTTGAGCTGGTGGCTCGCTTCTCTCTTTTGCACAAAGTTGAGTGGCCCTGAAAAGAGCCGTTTGTTATGATGCGGACCCCCCGCCGACTTCGGTGCTCACTTTTTCGCTGCCGGCTTCTTGGCACTGGGCTTCTTTGCCGGTTTTTTGGCGGCCGGCTTTTTGGCCTTCACTGCGCTCTTTTTGGCAGGCGATTTCTTTCCAGCCGCTGCCTTTTTGCTCGCAGGTTTCTTTGCGGCTGACTTTTTCGGCGACGCGGTCTTTTTGGCGGCAGTCTTCTTGCTGCTGGAAGCAGGCTTCTTGGCCGCGGCCTTTTTGCCAGCCGACTTCTTGGTGCCGGTCTCCTTCTTCGTCGCTGCTGCGGCCGGCTTCTTGGCAACCGCTTGCTTTGGCTTCTTTGCCTTGGTCTTCTTCTTTGGCGCTTCGGCCGAGGCCTTGCTGGCAAGCTTGAAGGAGCCAGAAGCGCCCACGCCCTTGGTGCGGGTAAGCACGTCTTGCGTCACCATTCGCTTCAAAGCCAACTTGATGTGACTTTCGGGCGTGTTGCTCACCTTGTAGTTGGCCTTGACGTATTTGACGATGGCTTGGCGAGACGAGCCGTTGCGTTCCTTCAGCTGCGCGATGGCAGCCTTAATCATCACCGCGTAGGTGGGGTGTGCCGCGGGCGCGGCGGGCTTCCTGCTGCTTTGCTTCTTCGAGTCCGTCATGATTCTTGATGATCTCTTGGGTAAGTAAGTAAGTAACTCGACGTGAGTGCGTGCGTAGGTGCTTCCAAAGTGAAGAAATAGCTTTTGGCAGCCGCGAGACAACGCCGTCCTTTTTTAGAGCGTTTACGGACCAACGCGAAACGATGTTTGCCACCGTCGTTGTATCGGTCGGTAGACTTGCTGGTATTGTGCTAGCAATCAAGAAGTACGGTCGTCGTACGTTTGGTACACGCGCGCATTCGCAACGATTGCTGTACAGGGGCCTAGTGCGATGCCTCACCCAATTACCCACGCGAACTCAGGTCATCGCGACCACCGCTAACGCCACGGGTGGCGGAGAGGTGGGGCGCCAAGGGCTGCGAAAGGCCCAGTCGCCGTGGCTTGCACTGGCGTGGCGGCCGTCGCGCTTTAGGAACGAAGTACAACTGTTCCGTGGCGCGGCGGGTGGCCTGCATCGCCGCTTTGCAACGAACTTAGGCTTGGGGAGTATGAGCAAATCGAGAAATGGCCTGCGTCGCGTGACCGCTTAGTACAGGAAAAAACTGCAGAAAATCAAAGCCGGACTGGTGGCGAGGACATGTCGCGACCCAAAATTAATAGCTTAGAAAGTCTGTGGAAATGTGGAAAAAGTTGTAAGAGAGAACTTGTTTGCAGAATGCAAGACGAAAATTTTTTATGACCCTCACTCAAAATGCAGGTGTGCTGTAAGCTTACAACTCGACCACCCGTGGCTTCAAAATTTGTGGACTTCGATTTTATGACAAAGCGTCGATTTTCCGTTAAGGCGATAAATATAAACAATTGCAAAACAAGTAGTAAATGAAACTTTTATCGCAACGTACCGAAATTGTTGGAAAGCAGTAACAAGCAGTAAAGTTACATGTAAAGTTACAAGGCAGCAGTTTACCAATCAAGGCCTCCAGCTGCGCAGATAATTGGTTTGGGTTCGTTTTCGCCTCTCAACCAAATTACACTCAAAATCGAGGGATTGAGTGAAACAACAAACTTGTCGCTCGAATTTACTTGACAGAACAAACTTTTCAAAAAAATTGAATAAAATAAGTTAAGTTGTAAATGGCTACGCGTGGTAGCGGGGCGCGACGATTGCGTTTCCCGCAGATAAAGTGGCGGCGGCGCCGGTCTGCGCAATATTATCATTGAATTGAAAGGTTCCAAATGATTCTCCCTCGCAACAAGCGGGTGGCTCTGAAAAGAGCCGTTCTGTTGTTGAGTCGGGCGATCGATCGCTTGCTCACTTGGAGCTGGTGTACTTGGTGACGGCCTTGGTACCTTCGGACACTGCGTGCTTGGCCAACTCGCCGGGCAAGAGCAGGCGGACCGCGGTTTGGATCTCGCGACTGCTCACCGTTGAACGCTTGTTGTACAGGGCCAAGCGCGACGCCTCACCAGCGATGCGCTCAAACACGTCGCTCACAAACGAGTTCATGATGTTCATGGCGCGGCTCGAGATTCCGGTGTCGGGATGTACCTGCTTGAGCACCTTGTACACGTAGATGCTGAAGCTTTCCTTTCGCTTACGCCTGCGCTTCTTGTGCTTGTCGGCGGGCGTCTGCTTCTTCACTGCCTTCTTTGTGCCTTTGCTGGCTGCCATTTTCGCGGTTAAATTTTTTTTTCAAACAACACGAATGTGTGAAGCTCCCCGTGTCGGACCGTATTTATATTTGCCACATGCAAATGAGCATTCGAAGCGTGCAGCCAATGGAATAAGCCGAATGGAGGATCGTTGTTGCGATTGGCCGCCGGGCATGCAAATAAGCCATTGTTGAAATTTGAACAAACCAGACTACATAGCCAATCAAAAATGTTTCACTAACTTCCTCGATTTCGATTGGTTGTCGACCGATCGGCTTCGACAAAATCGAGTAGCTATAAAACCACGACCGAAGCGTGCGCGAGCATTCGATCGAATTCGTTTTTTACTTCAGTTACGTTTACTACCGAAGCAAATAAACAGCAAGCATGTCAGGCAGAGGCAAAGGAGGAGGCAAGTCCAAGGCAAAGCCAAAGAGCAGGTCGTCCCGTGCTGGACTGCAATTTCCCGTAGGCCGTGTTCACCGACTTTTGCGACAAGGTCACTACTCAGAGCGTGTTGGTGCCGGTGCGCCAGTGTACTTGGCCGCCGTCCTCGAGTACCTCAGCGCTGAGGTGCTAGAGTTGGCCGGCAACGCGGCCCGTGACAACAAGAAGACTCGTATCATCCCGCGTCACCTGCAGTTGGCCATCCGCAACGACGAGGAACTCAACAAGTTGCTCGGCTCGGTTACCATTGCACAGGGCGGCGTGCTGCCAAACATCCAAGCCGTACTTTTGCCCAAAAAGACCTCGAAGAAGGCGTAAGGGCAAGGGAGCTCGCGCAACCATTAACGGCTCTTTTCAGAGCCACCCAATTTTTAGGAATAAGAGAAAACTTGTGCCTTGCTGCCGTTTCGCTACTCATCAAATATACCCAAATAAATATATCCCTTGCAACACAACGCTGCGGCTGCGGCGTCGGCGGCCACCATGACATTTTTTAACCCAAAATTTCCCTCCACCAATCACCACCCGCTGTTTCGTCACGCACTCTGAATATCGTGACGCAGGTCTACGCAAAAACGAACTAACTACTAGAACTAGACACCCACATTCATTCAGATTTATCCAAATTTCTCTTTAGCCAATAATTAGGTGGCTCTGAAAAGAGCCGTTTCGTTTAGTTGGCGCCCGCCCCCCTGCTGTGCTTAGGCACGTTCACCGCGAATTCGCCGTGCCAGCTGGATGTCCTTGGGCATGATCGTCACCCGTTTCGCGTGGATCGCACACAAGTTGGTGTCCTCGAAGAGCCCGACCAGGTAGGCTTCGCTGGCCTCCTGCAGGGCCATCACGGCGCTGCTCTGGAAGCGGAGATCGGTCTTGAAGTCCTGCGCGATCTCGCGCACCAGCCTCTGGAAGGGCAGCTTGCGGATGAGAAGCTCGGTCGACTTCTGGTAACGCCTGATCTCACGCAAAGCCACGGTTCCCGGTCGGTAACGATGGGGCTTCTTCACACCCCCGGTTGCTGGTGCACTTTTGCGAGCGGCCTTGGTGGCCAGCTGCTTGCGCGGTGCCTTGCCACCGGTAGATTTGCGAGCGGTTTGCTTGGTTCTTGCCATCTTTTTTGAACGGTCTCGTCGGTACTTCTTCAGTAAACGAATGATGCCCACCGGCCGTTCGGACGGCGTTTATATACTTTCGCGCCGCTTTCCTATTGGCCCGCGCTAAATTCACCCTTCAACCAATCGGCGCCTGGCTTTGTTTGCCGCCGCCGCCGCCGCCGGCAAGAACAAAACGCGAAGGGCCACCTCTCAAAACCGGGAACAAAAAACAACTCACACGCCAAGTAACCAAACTATTCTCTCACGATTAAAGTGTGGGTGGCCCTGAAAAGGGCCGATTGCTGATGTTGTGGTCGCGAAACCGAGACGAGCTCAACCGCCGAATCCGTAGAGTGTGCGTCCCTGGCGTTTCAACGCGTACACCACGTCGAGCGCGGTGACGGTCTTCCTTTTGGCGTGCTCGGTGTAAGTGACGGCGTCCCGAATGACGTTCTCAAGGAAGACCTTGAGCACGCCGCGAGTCTCCTCGTAGATAAGTCCCGAGATACGCTTCACACCGCCACGACGTGCGAGACGCCTGATCGCCGGCTTGGTAATGCCTTGGATGTTGTCTCGAAGTACTTTGCGATGACGCTTTGCGCCTCCCTTTCCCAGTCCTTTTCCTCCTTTGCCTCGTCCTGACATGATGATGAGTAACGCGCTATTTGCTCGATTGAAACAAGTGACACGAATTGGAAATCGCCCGGCCCACCGCGACTAAGTAGCCAGTTTTCGTACCTCCGCGAAACAAAACAGAAAAATTCGTCCGTTTGGGGCGCCAAAGAGCATACTTAAAGGTAGTCAGTCAGTCGGTCGGCCCTCCCTCCGTCTGGCCGGGCAACCCGGCCTTCGTTTTGAGCTGGTGGCTCGCTTCTCTCTTTTGCACAAAGTTGAGTGGCCCTGAAAAGAGCCGTTTGTTATGATGCGGACCCCCCGCCGACTTCGGTGCTCACTTTTTCGCTGCCGGCTTCTTGGCACTGGGCTTCTTTGCCGGTTTTTTGGCGGCCGGCTTTTTGGCCTTCACTGCGCTCTTTTTGGCAGGCGATTTCTTTCCAGCCGCTGCCTTTTTGCTCGCAGGTTTCTTTGCGGCTGACTTTTTCGGCGACGCGGTCTTTTTGGCGGCAGTCTTCTTGCTGCTGGAAGCAGGCTTCTTGGCCGCGGCCTTTTTGCCAGCCGACTTCTTGGTGCCGGTCTCCTTCTTCGTCGCTGCTGCGGCCGGCTTCTTGGCAACCGCTTGCTTTGGCTTCTTTGCCTTGGTCTTCTTCTTTGGCGCTTCGGCCGAGGCCTTGCTGGCAAGCTTGAAGGAGCCAGAAGCGCCCACGCCCTTGGTGCGGGTAAGCACGTCTTGCGTCACCATTCGCTTCAAAGCCAACTTGATGTGACTTTCGGGCGTGTTGCTCACCTTGTAGTTGGCCTTGACGTATTTGACGATGGCTTGGCGAGACGAGCCGTTGCGTTCCTTCAGCTGCGCGATGGCAGCCTTAATCATCACCGCGTAGGTGGGGTGTGCCGCGGGCGCGGCGGGCTTCCTGCTGCTTTGCTTCTTCGAGTCCGTCATGATTCTTGATGATCTCTTGGGTAAGTAAGTAAGTAACTCGACGTGAGTGCGTGCGTAGGTGCTTCCAAAGTGAAGAAATAGCTTTTGGCAGCCGCGAGACAACGCCGTCCTTTTTTAGAGCGTTTACGGACCAACGCGAAACGATGTTTGCCACCGTCGTTGTATCGGTCGGTAGACTTGCTGGTATTGTGCTAGCAATCAAGAAGTACGGTCGTCGTACGTTTGGTACACGCGCGCATTCGCAACGATTGCTGTACAGGGGCCTAGTGCGATGCCTCACCCAATTACCCACGCGAACTCAGGTCATCGCGACCACCGCTAACGCCACGGGTGGCGGAGAGGTGGGGCGCCAAGGGCTGCGAAAGGCCCAGTCGCCGTGGCTTGCACTGGCGTGGCGGCCGTCGCGCTTTAGGAACGAAGTACAACTGTTCCGTGGCGCGGCGGGTGGCCTGCATCGCCGCTTTGCAACGAACTTAGGCTTGGGGAGTATGAGCAAATCGAGAAATGGCCTGCGTCGCGTGACCGCTTAGTACAGGAAAAAACTGCAGAAAATCAAAGCCGGACTGGTGGCGAGGACATGTCGCGACCCAAAATTAATAGCTTAGAAAGTCTGTGGAAATGTGGAAAAAGTTGTAAGAGAGAACTTGTTTGCAGAATGCAAGACGAAAATTTTTTATGACCCTCACTCAAAATGCAGGTGTGCTGTAAGCTTACAACTCGACCACCCGTGGCTTCAAAATTTGTGGACTTCGATTTTATGACAAAGCGTCGATTTTCCGTTAAGGCGATAAATATAAACAATTGCAAAACAAGTAGTAAATGAAACTTTTATCGCAACGTACCGAAATTGTTGGAAAGCAGTAACAAGCAGTAAAGTTACATGTAAAGTTACAAGGCAGCAGTTTACCAATCAAGGCCTCCAGCTGCGCAGATAATTGGTTTGGGTTCGTTTTCGCCTCTCAACCAAATTACACTCAAAATCGAGGGATTGAGTGAAACAACAAACTTGTCGCTCGAATTTACTTGACAGAACAAACTTTTCAAAAAAATTGAATAAAATAAGTTAAGTTGTAAATGGCTACGCGTGGTAGCGGGGCGCGACGATTGCGTTTCCCGCAGATAAAGTGGCGGCGGCGCCGGTCTGCGCAATATTATCATTGAATTGAAAGGTTCCAAATGATTCTCCCTCGCAACAAGCGGGTGGCTCTGAAAAGAGCCGTTCTGTTGTTGAGTCGGGCGATCGATCGCTTGCTCACTTGGAGCTGGTGTACTTGGTGACGGCCTTGGTACCTTCGGACACTGCGTGCTTGGCCAACTCGCCGGGCAAGAGCAGGCGGACCGCGGTTTGGATCTCGCGACTGCTCACCGTTGAACGCTTGTTGTACAGGGCCAAGCGCGACGCCTCACCAGCGATGCGCTCAAACACGTCGCTCACAAACGAGTTCATGATGTTCATGGCGCGGCTCGAGATTCCGGTGTCGGGATGTACCTGCTTGAGCACCTTGTACACGTAGATGCTGAAGCTTTCCTTTCGCTTACGCCTGCGCTTCTTGTGCTTGTCGGCGGGCGTCTGCTTCTTCACTGCCTTCTTTGTGCCTTTGCTGGCTGCCATTTTCGCGGTTAAATTTTTTTTTCAAACAACACGAATGTGTGAAGCTCCCCGTGTCGGACCGTATTTATATTTGCCACATGCAAATGAGCATTCGAAGCGTGCAGCCAATGGAATAAGCCGAATGGAGGATCGTTGTTGCGATTGGCCGCCGGGCATGCAAATAAGCCATTGTTGAAATTTGAACAAACCAGACTACATAGCCAATCAAAAATGTTTCACTAACTTCCTCGATTTCGATTGGTTGTCGACCGATCGGCTTCGACAAAATCGAGTAGCTATAAAACCACGACCGAAGCGTGCGCGAGCATTC
Organism: Ascidia mentula; assembly: GCF_947561715.1. Taxonomy (NCBI): domain Eukaryota; kingdom Metazoa; phylum Chordata; class Ascidiacea; order Phlebobranchia; family Ascidiidae; genus Ascidia; species Ascidia mentula. The sequence continues at coordinate 12,954,528 of NC_138568.1, read as the reverse complement.
GATCGAATTCGTTTTTTACTTCAGTTACGTTTACTACCGAAGCAAATAAACAGCAAGCATGTCAGGCAGAGGCAAAGGAGGAGGCAAGTCCAAGGCAAAGCCAAAGAGCAGGTCGTCCCGTGCTGGACTGCAATTTCCCGTAGGCCGTGTTCACCGACTTTTGCGACAAGGTCACTACTCAGAGCGTGTTGGTGCCGGTGCGCCAGTGTACTTGGCCGCCGTCCTCGAGTACCTCAGCGCTGAGGTGCTAGAGTTGGCCGGCAACGCGGCCCGTGACAACAAGAAGACTCGTATCATCCCGCGTCACCTGCAGTTGGCCATCCGCAACGACGAGGAACTCAACAAGTTGCTCGGCTCGGTTACCATTGCACAGGGCGGCGTGCTGCCAAACATCCAAGCCGTACTTTTGCCCAAAAAGACCTCGAAGAAGGCGTAAGGGCAAGGGAGCTCGCGCAACCATTAACGGCTCTTTTCAGAGCCACCCAATTTTTAGGAATAAGAGAAAACTTGTGCCTTGCTGCCGTTTCGCTACTCATCAAATATACCCAAATAAATATATCCCTTGCAACACAACGCTGCGGCTGCGGCGGCGGCGGCCACCATGACATTTTTTAACCCAAAATTTCCCTCCACCAATCACCACCCGCTGTTTCGTCACGCACTCTGAATATCGTGACGCAGGTCTACGCAAAAACGAACTAACTACTAGAACTAGACACCCACATTCATTCAGATTTATCCAAATTTCTCTTTAGCCAATAATTAGGTGGCTCTGAAAAGAGCCGTTTCGTTTAGTTGGCGCCCGCCCCCCTGCTGTGCTTAGGCACGTTCACCGCGAATTCGCCGTGCCAGCTGGATGTCCTTGGGCATGATCGTCACCCGTTTCGCGTGGATCGCACACAAGTTGGTGTCCTCGAAGAGCCCGACCAGGTAGGCTTCGCTGGCCTCCTGCAGGGCCATCACGGCGCTGCTCTGGAAGCGGAGATCGGTCTTGAAGTCCTGCGCGATCTCGCGCACCAGCCTCTGGAAGGGCAGCTTGCGGATGAGAAGCTCGGTCGACTTCTGGTAACGCCTGATCTCACGCAAAGCCACGGTTCCCGGTCGGTAACGATGGGGCTTCTTCACACCCCCGGTTGCTGGTGCACTTTTGCGAGCGGCCTTGGTGGCCAGCTGCTTGCGCGGTGCCTTGCCACCGGTAGATTTGCGAGCGGTTTGCTTGGTTCTTGCCATCTTTTTTGAACGGTCTCGTCGGTACTTCTTCAGTAAACGAATGATGCCCACCGGCCGTTCGGACGGCGTTTATATACTTTCGCGCCGCTTTCCTATTGGCCCGCGCTAAATTCACCCTTCAACCAATCGGCGCCTGGCTTTGTTTGCCGCCGCCGCCGCCGCCGGCAAGAACAAAACGCGAAGGGCCACCTCTCAAAACCGGGAACAAAAAACAACTCACACGCCAAGTAACCAAACTATTCTCTCACGATTAAAGTGTGGGTGGCCCTGAAAAGGGCCGATTGCTGATGTTGTGGTCGCGAAACCGAGACGAGCTCAACCGCCGAATCCGTAGAGTGTGCGTCCCTGGCGTTTCAACGCGTACACCACGTCGAGCGCGGTGACGGTCTTCCTTTTGGCGTGCTCGGTGTAAGTGACGGCGTCCCGAATGACGTTCTCAAGGAAGACCTTGAGCACGCCGCGAGTCTCCTCGTAGATAAGTCCCGAGATACGCTTCACACCGCCACGACGTGCGAGACGCCTGATCGCCGGCTTGGTAATGCCTTGGATGTTGTCTCGAAGTACTTTGCGATGACGCTTTGCGCCTCCCTTTCCCAGTCCTTTTCCTCCTTTGCCTCGTCCTGACATGATGATGAGTAACGCGCTATTTGCTCGATTGAAACAAGTGACACGAATTGGAAATCGCCCGGCCCACCGCGACTAAGTAGCCAGTTTTCGTACCTCCGCGAAACAAAACAGAAAAATTCGTCCGTTTGGGGCGCCAAAGAGCATACTTAAAGGTAGTCAGTCAGTCGGTCGGCCCTCCCTCCGTCTGGCCGGGCAACCCGGCCTTCGTTTTGAGCTGGTGGCTCGCTTCTCTCTTTTGCACAAAGTTGAGTGGCCCTGAAAAGAGCCGTTTGTTATGATGCGGACCCCCCGCCGACTTCGGTGCTCACTTTTTCGCTGCCGGCTTCTTGGCACTGGGCTTCTTTGCCGGTTTTTTGGCGGCCGGCTTTTTGGCCTTCACTGCGCTCTTTTTGGCAGGCGATTTCTTTCCAGCCGCTGCCTTTTTGCTCGCAGGTTTCTTTGCGGCTGACTTTTTCGGCGACGCGGTCTTTTTGGCGGCAGTCTTCTTGCTGCTGGAAGCAGGCTTCTTGGCCGCGGCCTTTTTGCCAGCCGACTTCTTGGTGCCGGTCTCCTTCTTCGTCGCTGCTGCGGCCGGCTTCTTGGCAACCGCTTGCTTTGGCTTCTTTGCCTTGGTCTTCTTCTTTGGCGCTTCGGCCGAGGCCTTGCTGGCAAGCTTGAAGGAGCCAGAAGCGCCCACGCCCTTGGTGCGGGTAAGCACGTCTTGCGTCACCATTCGCTTCAAAGCCAACTTGATGTGACTTTCGGGCGTGTTGCTCACCTTGTAGTTGGCCTTGACGTATTTGACGATGGCTTGGCGAGACGAGCCGTTGCGTTCCTTCAGCTGCGCGATGGCAGCCTTAATCATCACCGCGTAGGTGGGGTGTGCCGCGGGCGCGGCGGGCTTCCTGCTGCTTTGCTTCTTCGAGTCCGTCATGATTCTTGATGATCTCTTGGGTAAGTAAGTAAGTAACTCGACGTGAGTGCGTGCGTAGGTGCTTCCAAAGTGAAGAAATAGCTTTTGGCAGCCGCGAGACAACGCCGTCCTTTTTTAGAGCGTTTACGGACCAACGCGAAACGATGTTTGCCACCGTCGTTGTATCGGTCGGTAGACTTGCTGGTATTGTGCTAGCAATCAAGAAGTACGGTCGTCGTACGTTTGGTACACGCGCGCATTCGCAACGATTGCTGTACAGGGGCCTAGTGCGATGCCTCACCCAATTACCCACGCGAACTCAGGTCATCGCGACCACCGCTAACGCCACGGGTGGCGGAGAGGTGGGGCGCCAAGGGCTGCGAAAGGCCCAGTCGCCGTGGCTTGCACTGGCGTGGCGGCCGTCGCGCTTTAGGAACGAAGTACAACTGTTCCGTGGCGCGGCGGGTGGCCTGCATCGCCGCTTTGCAACGAACTTAGGCTTGGGGAGTATGAGCAAATCGAGAAATGGCCTGCGTCGCGTGACCGCTTAGTACAGGAAAAAACTGCAGAAAATCAAAGCCGGACTGGTGGCGAGGACATGTCGCGACCCAAAATTAATAGCTTAGAAAGTCTGTGGAAATGTGGAAAAAGTTGTAAGAGAGAACTTGTTTGCAGAATGCAAGACGAAAATTTTTTATGACCCTCACTCAAAATGCAGGTGTGCTGTAAGCTTACAACTCGACCACCCGTGGCTTCAAAATTTGTGGACTTCGATTTTATGACAAAGCGTCGATTTTCCGTTAAGGCGATAAATATAAACAATTGCAAAACAAGTAGTAAATGAAACTTTTATCGCAACGTACCGAAATTGTTGGAAAGCAGTAACAAGCAGTAAAGTTACATGTAAAGTTACAAGGCAGCAGTTTACCAATCAAGGCCTCCAGCTGCGCAGATAATTGGTTTGGGTTCGTTTTCGCCTCTCAACCAAATTACACTCAAAATCGAGGGATTGAGTGAAACAACAAACTTGTCGCTCGAATTTACTTGACAGAACAAACTTTTCAAAAAAATTGAATAAAATAAGTTAAGTTGTAAATGGCTACGCGTGGTAGCGGGGCGCGACGATTGCGTTTCCCGCAGATAAAGTGGCGGCGGCGCCGGTCTGCGCAATATTATCATTGAATTGAAAGGTTCCAAATGATTCTCCCTCGCAACAAGCGGGTGGCTCTGAAAAGAGCCGTTCTGTTGTTGAGTCGGGCGATCGATCGCTTGCTCACTTGGAGCTGGTGTACTTGGTGACGGCCTTGGTACCTTCGGACACTGCGTGCTTGGCCAACTCGCCGGGCAAGAGCAGGCGGACCGCGGTTTGGATCTCGCGACTGCTCACCGTTGAACGCTTGTTGTACAGGGCCAAGCGCGACGCCTCACCAGCGATGCGCTCAAACACGTCGCTCACAAACGAGTTCATGATGTTCATGGCGCGGCTCGAGATTCCGGTGTCGGGATGTACCTGCTTGAGCACCTTGTACACGTAGATGCTGAAGCTTTCCTTTCGCTTACGCCTGCGCTTCTTGTGCTTGTCGGCGGGCGTCTGCTTCTTCACTGCCTTCTTTGTGCCTTTGCTGGCTGCCATTTTCGCGGTTAAATTTTTTTTTCAAACAACACGAATGTGTGAAGCTCCCCGTGTCGGACCGTATTTATATTTGCCACATGCAAATGAGCATTCGAAGCGTGCAGCCAATGGAATAAGCCGAATGGAGGATCGTTGTTGCGATTGGCCGCCGGGCATGCAAATAAGCCATTGTTGAAATTTGAACAAACCAGACTACATAGCCAATCAAAAATGTTTCACTAACTTCCTCGATTTCGATTGGTTGTCGACCGATCGGCTTCGACAAAATCGAGTAGCTATAAAACCACGACCGAAGCGTGCGCGAGCATTCGATCGAATTCGTTTTTTACTTCAGTTACGTTTACTACCGAAGCAAATAAACAGCAAGCATGTCAGGCAGAGGCAAAGGAGGAGGCAAGTCCAAGGCAAAGCCAAAGAGCAGGTCGTCCCGTGCTGGACTGCAATTTCCCGTAGGCCGTGTTCACCGACTTTTGCGACAAGGTCACTACTCAGAGCGTGTTGGTGCCGGTGCGCCAGTGTACTTGGCCGCCGTCCTCGAGTACCTCAGCGCTGAGGTGCTAGAGTTGGCCGGCAACGCGGCCCGTGACAACAAGAAGACTCGTATCATCCCGCGTCACCTGCAGTTGGCCATCCGCAACGACGAGGAACTCAACAAGTTGCTCGGCTCGGTTACCATTGCACAGGGCGGCGTGCTGCCAAACATCCAAGCCGTACTTTTGCCCAAAAAGACCTCGAAGAAGGCGTAAGGGCAAGGGAGCTCGCGCAACCATTAACGGCTCTTTTCAGAGCCACCCAATTTTTAGGAATAAGAGAAAACTTGTGCCTTGCTGCCGTTTCGCTACTCATCAAATATACCCAAATAAATATATCCCTTGCAACACAACGCTGCGGCTGCGGCGGCGGCGGCCACCATGACATTTTTTAACCCAAAATTTCCCTCCACCAATCACCACCCGCTGTTTCGTCACGCACTCTGAATATCGTGACGCAGGTCTACGCAAAAAAACTCCCTATCCTGATACTTTTGAAAAAATTATAAATGTCAGCCCTGGCTTTTAGCTTCTTACAACAACATCAACAACAAATAACAAAAAAAAACATTAATTCCTTTGTGAATAATTTTTTGGAAAAACTCCACTTTCGTTTGTTTTCCTTAAATATACTGCAAGCTACTTACCTTCGTCACGCATGAGCAACAAATGTCTAAGCATAGTATGGTCTTATCATGGTAGTGCAACGGCTCCTCTTTTCTTTGTTTCTTTTATTCACTTCGAGAAACTCCGTCACGCATGATTTCCCAAATATCAAATGCGACTTTTTGCATACGAAGAGATAGGAAACGCGCAAACAATTTTGAATAACTTGAAATGTGGGTAGAGTTTTAAAACGAATTTTCAGCATGTTAAATTAAGTATTATACTGATTCAAATGGGTAATAAAATAATAAATAAATCATTTCCTTTTTTGAAATAACGCATCGTTTTTCTAAAGAATATTTTGAAGGCTGTGTGCAAATGGAATAAAAAGCGTAAGTATGCCTCTTTGCATTTGTTTTTTGTTGTTAAGTGCGTTTCAACATGCCTGTGCTGACGTAATCTAACTGTGACGTAATCATGACGTAGTTTGTAGTTGTGAGTACTGATATGGCTAAAACCGCTTTGTTTAATGTAAAAAGACATTTTAGGGCAAAATAACGTAGTCTGCCATTAGTAGACCATATTTTGAAGTTACTCTGGTTCTTCATTTATCAATGTGCTGCTAATATATTTTTGCATGCATCTTACATCTTGATGTAATATTTTAATAGGGTTTGATCATTTGTATGTGTGGATATGTATCAAAAACTAAGTGACCAAATAAAAATAGTAGATTGTGGTATTATGTCACAAGTTTGCATGTTGCAGTTTAAAGTAAAACTCTACTTAATCTGTCGTCCTTCACTAAATTTGTATGTCCAAATTATCACATACTATTTTGCCAGAACAAGACAGAAAAAAAATTCAGACAATCTACAGCATTCTCAGATGAAGAAACAAGATTTTTGTACCAATCTTCAATCTTCAGAAATTTATATCATTTGAATTCTGTCTCTAATGAAAACATTTAATGTGTTCATAAATTAAAATTATTGTAAGTTGTATGGCGTATGATAATAAATTATAAATCAAAATGTATAACTAACTCCTGTCTAGTAAAACCAATCACCACACAAAAAGTAAACAGGATACTTTGTTTATGTACAATTGCAAAAGGAATACTCATGTCATACTAGCATCAGAATATATTTTAACAACATGAAACACAAAGCTTCTTTGAAAAAGACATTTTTGAATCTAAGTTAACAGGCACATTTTGTATTGCTTATTTTTAGTTTTGTTTCTCCACACTGTAACGTTTATGCCTTGACGTAATGTTCATTTGGGTAACTTTCCATGAGGTAATGCAGAGTGACTTGTCATTTTTGTACCGCCCAGATAAATACCACAGTTCTCGGAACTGCCCAGGGAAAATTGGTTGTAACACGTAATTAAGTATCGTGGTTCTCACGCAAGCCACATGACCGATTGCCTATATAATTTGTGGCTTTTGCGGTTGATTTCATTCTACATTGTTGGTACGCCTTGGCGTAGAATCACGTTTGTTTATTCTACTCTGGGGTTGATTTGTATTTCTGAACCTATATCCTTTGGCTTGGTGAATAAAACATACTAACACAAGTTTGGTTAGTTACGAAGAGGAGTCAGGAGTTAAGGGAAACGCATTATCGCAGTTGAACACGCAAGTCAAACAAACAAACAATACACATCTCTACAACACTGTGAATTTTGTAAACAACAACCAAAAACAATTCATAAATATGTTTATTTATGGCATATACACACAAGATTACATCTACACAACAAACTGACTCACATAGAAAAAATTGTATAGGTGATTATGAAACATATCATATTACATAAATTTGTATGTATATTCTTCAAGTTTTTCAAAATATTTTTGTCTGTGGTAGGCTACTTAACTTCACCAGTTTCATAAACATCATTTCAGAGCAAGCAGCCCGAAAGCATTTCGACCTTTGGTCATCTGATGATGTACATTGTTTGCATAATTGCTTGTAGTTAGGAATTGAATCTTCTATGAAAATCACAATACCTAAAAAAACGCATTTTTGCACTATAGTATACCTTATAACCATATTTCTGCCTGTAAAATGACGTCATGATTACGTCATACGTCAACACAGGTACGTTGATACATACTTAAACCAAATATTACATAAGGTGACACTTCAAAACTTCCATTCACACATGGTGTCCAAAAAAATAACCGACAAAACATCACCGTACCTCGGAAAGAAGGGTAGGATATATTTAATATTTTTAATTATTGGAATCAATATAGAACTAACTTTGACATACTAAGGGTGGAATGCAGAAACCCCGCTTAACTTTAAGCTCGGCTTAAAACCCTGCTTAACTTTTAAGCGCTATGCAGAAACCCCGCTAAACTTTTTGGCGTAGCAACTGCTTGACGACGGCAAAACTGCGCTGCCAGGTTCCTGAGTTCTAGTGTAGTCGACAGTCGGAAAAACGGCAAAAATAGCTAATATTTGTGCTATTGGTGTCAGAATGTAGTAACTTGGTTAAATTATTGTTCAAATGAGAGGGTGCTGGGGTGTTTTTTAGTGGTAAGTTGTATGAAAAAGGTAATGGTATTGTCAATTTTTTAATTTTGGTTTTTTTACGGTGCAACAATTGTGCACAAAATGATTTGATATAGGCCTACGTTGACATGTTGTATCTTAAGTAAATTTTACAAAAACATGATTTTTAGACTATTACCAAATAGAGCATTTTTTCTAACTTGGTTTCAAATTTTATTAAATTTAGGCATTATTCAAAGAAGTTGGTACATAGTCTGCTAAAATGGAAACCTTGGACCTTCAACACCATTTAGATCCCGGTACCGTTTTACAAAAGATGTTGTTGGTGCGAATTACTTGTTTAATTGCATCGCAACACCACACTCTAATCAATGTCGTCTGTGAAGCAAAAGTTCTATTCAATATCTCGGTTTCCCTCTATCATCGGAGCTATTGACTGTACTCACATACCAATAGTCTCCCCTGGAGGTGATAACGCAGAAGTGTTTCGCAACCGTAAGGGTTATTTTTCCATCAATGTCCAATGTGTCTGTGACCCATCGATGCAAATTACTAATGTTGTTGCACGATGGCCTGGTTCCACTCATGACTCCAGGATTTTTGATAACAGCAGGTTATGTGCAGAGATGGAAGACAACCAACACTCTGGCATTTTACTTGGTGATGGGGATATGCATGTCGTAAATATTTGCTAACCCCCTTGCAGAATCCCCAAAGTTTTGAAGCAGCGGTTTCGATGACTTCGAATTCCCTTGCGGACAAAACTTTACAAAATTAACTCTGCTATATCTTCATACAAGAATACATACAAACATTCATAAACCTAGCTGGCGTTTAAGAAGTTGAACTTTAAGGTCGATCTTTTCTCTTTCTTCCTTTCGCACCTCAAACTTCTCTTGGTTGCGGAGCCACTGATGTTGTTCGGCTCTCCGCACCATCTCCTTCGATAACATCTCCCTTCTCAGATCAGCATAGACGTCAGGATCCACCTCTGCATGATCACTTACAAGTTCTGCCATATAATAATTCTTGCATAAAAATCTCTGTGTCTATAGAAAACATTTTGTCTATCATTTCCTTTTTTTCTTCTGAATCACCATGGCTGCAAGCAAAATAATTTTAGCAAATCATAACAAAAATTTGTCAAACGACATCTGTATATCTGAGACTCTGCTCCAATGGCTCAGCTAGCTTGCCGCCTCCAGTTTGGAAAGTGGCTCTTCGCTGGGCGGTTGAGCCTTGTCTTTGAGGTTTTTCCATAACCTCTGTAAGGCGGCTACATTCATTGCCTGCGATGATGTGCAGGCATTAAACTTGTCAGCAACAAGCAACCATTTTTCCTGCTTGGTCTTGCCCCATCTGTCCTTTTGTTTTCAATTATGGAGAAGAAATTATCTTCTCCAATAATGTCAACAAAGAGACACCGAGATAAAAAATTTCCCATTATTTTTAAATTCAAAATTTACCCAAGCATTTATCCTTTTTCTTCCAACGCTTTCCCCCCTTCTGGACGTTTTACAACTGTCATGGGCATCGCAAAATTGTTTTTTCGCCAATGTGCCAAAATTCGATTAAATTGTGGTTAGCGAGCGTGGGCACGATTTTTCAAAATAATAATGTCACCTGTGATATCGAAAAAGTTAATCTGATAATCGCTTCTTTGAATCAGGAACAGGCGCAGATAGTATAGGTCACATTATCTTGGGAAAAAACGAACCGCAATCATAAGAACCGTCAAAAAGAGCACTTCTGAAAGCGTACGACAGTAGTCCGATCACCGAGGTTCATGAATTGTTCCACGAACTTTACCTCGATGATAAGAAACCGAGCGCATTGTTATTGTGAATGAAGGTTCTTCTGGGCAATTATGAACAGATAAGCAAGGACATAGAAAAGTTGTTAAATGACCGACTACCAGCACACGTTAGAATCATTCTCGCGCCAGATTATGGGTTACCTGTAGAGGAATTTGCTGACAAAGAGAGCCTGGTAAGTTTCAGCCAAGTAAAAGGAAGACCTTGAGCACGCCGCGAGTCTCCTCGTAGATAAGTCCCGAGATACGCTTCACACCGCCACGACGTGCGAGACGCCTGATCGCCGGCTTGGTAATGCCTTGGATGTTGTCTCGAAGTACTTTGCGATGACGCTTTGCGCCTCCCTTTCCCAATCCTTTTCCTCCTTTGCCTCGTCCTGATATGATGATGAGTAACTTTTTTTTTTTTATTTATTAGGGCATTTAAAAGATGCCCGGCGGGTAACAAAAACGGGATAATGAACGTAAGAAGCTAGCGCTAAAAAAGGATAGTTCTGGTATTTACAATATTTACAAAGTGCAAGAAAACCAAACAAAAACAAAGGGGATATATAAACAAAGAAATTTCGCTCAAACATAAGGTATCGCATGCAAAAAAAAGGGGATGAAAGGATAACACAAGAAGCTAGCGCGAATAAAGGAGAGTTACACAACATGATTTGTTTGTTGGAAGTGAGCGCATATAAAAGGGGGAGAATTACACATAGTTAGTTTCCTTTCTGGAAGAGAGCGCATATAAAAGGGGAGAATTTACAGTACATAATATTATATTAGGCAGGCTTAGTGATAAAAAGTGATAAAATTCTGTGGGGTTCTTATTTTTGTTATGTGTTTTTTAAAAAATCTACGGCCTTGGACAAGACTGCCTCGAGGATAGGATCTGGCCTGTTCCGTATTAAACGAAGTTTCAAGAAAAGCGATTTGGAGAAGGAACGTGTTAATTTATGTGGGAGGTCTGTTGAGGGGATGAGGTTTTTCTTTACTTTATTGCGGGTTTTCCATATTGTACAGGAAAGGGAGGTATTTAAAACAACAATGAGGGCTTGATCTTCTTGGGTATTGTTAATTAACTTAGGGAACAACAAATGATTGGGTTGATCAAAATAATGTTGGTTTGAAGGTGATAGTGCTCTTAAAATAGAAATAACCAAAGTGCGGAGTGCTTGGATTTTCGTGCAATTAAAAAATAAATGTTGAGTTGTTTCGTAACTTGGGGAACAAAGGGTACATAAGGAGTCGTTGTCTAAAAGAAATGGTAAATAATGATATTTCAGGGGTAATACTTGCAAAGTAAGTCGATAATTAAAGGTTTTCAAATAATTAGGTAAGGAGCTGTAATGAACTAAATACCAGTCAGTAAAATAAGAAGTTTCGGATGGAGGGTTTGATAAACGTAAATATGATGGTTTCAACTTAGGATAAATATTTTGCGGCTGTACATCCAACGGCAAAAGCACCATACGGATGCATTGCATATCTTTGACAGGTCAAGCGAGGGGCAATAAGAACGCACGATGTACCCAAAGTCTTCGTATGTATGTACCTTTCAACCAACGAGTGAACTCTCAAAACGAAGCATGCAAAATTTTCGTGACCAGCGTAATGTCATTAAAATCCATTTAGACAGCGTCCGTCGCGATACACCATTCGACCTTTTGTAGCAAAGAGAGACGTGTTCGCCATTGTAATCACTGCAAAGTCCAAAAACTTTAGCGTAACGTTTGCTGGGTCGATTCAAACAGAGGTCGAACAAGTGCCCCGACAAAACATGCCGATCAACAAAAAATCCGACACATCGGTCTTGTGATAAAGATAGCAACTACCTACACTAACATGTCAGTGCTCCATGCTCGAAAACAATCCACACGCAATCAGTTCAATGTTGGGTATTCAGGTCACCGAAGACCTTGAACCTGAATAATCCGAACTTTGCAAATCCAACTTATTGGCAAGGGTCAAGCGAGGGGCAATACGAACGCACGATGTACCAAGTCTTTGTATGTTTATGCTTTTCAAGAGCTCTGAAAACGAGGCACGCTGAATTTTCGCTAGCGGATACAATTAACAGCTGATCGACAAACAATTGTTTGTTGATCTCGTCGCATCTCGCGTGATGTCATTGTGAAGGCATTGGGAACCGGGTGCATTCAGGAAAACCACCCCGAATTCCTTGGCGCGGACATCTCAAACAAAGTTCACACGCTCAAGATAAAAATAGAATCGCGATTGCGACACCGGAAAGAGACAAACAATAGGAGTAATTTATTTTACTCCCAATCAAGACCGGAAGGCTAATGAGTAACTGTGAGTACCTCCCTGACACAAGTTCCCTTTGAAATGCATACGAAAGAAAACGGAAAGAGTACTCTTTCCTGTCTCCCGATCCGGAAAAAGTATCAGAGAGACAGGAAGGAAGTCTCCCCGTTCTCTACTCTGTCACCCTATACTACTAACTTGGTCACTTTGGAAACGGTGGCATATTCTGTCTTACATCTTTTACGACTTTTAGTTGGCGGTTCTTCCTCGTCGCTCGTTAAATCCTCAAATACTGGTAGGCGGCGCTTCAAGGGCGCGTCACCTTTCCCTGTTGCAACCTCTTCTGGTTCCTCTTTACTTTCGCTTTCAAAATAAATAAATTCCCATATGTAATCGGCCAGGTCACATACATCTGGGTCTATTGGGAGCCCGTTTTTTATCTTTCTTCTGCGAGTTGAATGTTCACTTCTTTTCTTTTCCCGTTGCGGGTGAATCGGACTCTTCAGTCCATTCCGCCTCGACAAATTGTCGCTCCATAGGCGCACGGTCTTGCAATAAGGTCGGTTGTATTTATTGTTACAAAACACATAGTCGCTTTATTGTCCTGTCGATCTCCATGCGCCTTCGCAGCCCAATTATTATGATACATGAATTTAATGACACAGCATATTATTTTGAAACAAGGCTGTGAAAAAGAGGAATTGCGCTCCCGATTTCTACATCCATCATGTAAGGCATGGCAATGTAATTGTCTATTTCATATCTAAGCAAGATCGAAACGAAACAGGCAATTACATTGCTCGAGTTAGGCATCAGGCTGACACGAAAAGGTACATGTCAGATTGGATCAAATACGCCTGGAAAGGCGATGTGAAAGTAATACCTGTCTCAATCCTGTCTCCTATCAATCCCTTTTAAGCTGGGTTAGGACCCCAGTCTTACCTAAAAGTCAGCCCTTCAGGTGGACGCCGGGCAACCGGTGGAAGTGCCTTATGTCGCTGGTGGATCGAGGGATTGTTCTGGACGACGACAATGGCGGCTCCTCTTGCTAGAGCAGACTCCGAGGGTCGGACGAATTGGCACAGGCACCACGAGATCGCACGAGCTCTTGTGGAGCAATTGAAGATACTCACAAAGTTCCACAGTGGCCGGCAGGCGGCGCTCTACGTCCATTGCGTGGAAATGATGAATTAACATTTCTGCCAATACACTTTCTACGTCTTTCAACATTGATATGTCACAATAAATAACACAACTTACTAACGAGTAAGCAAGCAAACAAACCATGGTGCTATACATAGGCACCGCAATAAGGGTCTTTTGGCACCGTCCGAAGTATCAAGGAAGTCAAATGCAAAAATCGAACCTCAAGTGCCTGCCAGACTGGATGTCGCCTGGTGAACGACGAGCCAATATCAAGAGGTCAAGATGGCCTTCCAGAGCATGAACATTTATCTGCGAGTGGTCGGGCCAGCGGATCCTCCAGCATTGAAGGCACCCTTAACGACTTATCGAATAGGCCGATACATTACAGATTACAAACACTAGACCGCAGGATCATCGAACATCGTACGAATGGTTGTTATGGGAGCATGATTGGGCCCGCGTGCAGCCGAAGATGGGCAATTACGACTGAGTGGTCGTCGTCGCGCCAAAACTCCATTCTGGAGAGCGTGAGGCTCTGGATCTACCTTGGCTGCAAAGGTCAGCGCTACAAAACCCGGCTAACCTCCTACGCCTCTCTCCAAAGGTTACAGGAACTCGGCATCAAGCCAGTTTACCTCGCGTCGGTCAAAAATATGAAAATAGCGAAGGATAAATACTGTACGAGCAAATATCAAACGTTGCAACTCGATCTCGATCCGTTTTCTTTTGGTGTATCCGCTTGGCAATTCATTTTCTCTACCTTTAACAAAGTTTTCTGCTATTTTCTACATATATTTCTAAGGTAATGGTACAGTACAAGTTTGTTTGTACTTCGCGGTATTCATGATTACCAACGGCCAGGGCCAAAATATAGGCAAACTGCATTTTGATGACAAAATTGGATTGTTTGATTTTGTACAATAACATGAATTCTGATAATTGACGCAATATCACCAATTAATAAAATAAAATATGCATGTTTAGATGAGAAAACTAGTAAAAAGCACAGTACAACAACCATGTCATTGTTCCTTTGCCATAGTTCATTAAAGCAAGATCATGCAGTATTGCAAAAACTGTTACCATCAAAATTACTAAGCTCCTCATCAAACTTATTGTAGACTCAAATTGCAATACTGTTTAGTGATTTAGTTTTTGTCAATTTGTTGGTAATTACTGTATTGAAATGTATAGCCAGTTCAGCCTAACAACATCCAGTCAGAAAAGGCTGAATTATTATTAAAAAAGTGTACAAAATAAAAGAAATCCAGAGCCATATCGGTGTACACAAGCATACCAAAAGTTTTTCCCCGACACACTCAATTTTAGCAAGAAAAGATCCGGCAAGAAAAAATAGAAACAGCCAGCAAAACGAGGCAAGACAGGAAACCACAACAAAAAAAACGTAAAGATGGATCCTAATTTGACTAAAATTGGACACATGGATATCGAGATATCAAAACTGTAATAGGACCACTCGGCATTTCTACTTATTTTCTTATTTCGTACTTCATCAGTATCCTAAAAAGAACAAACATAAAACAAGTGAAAATATTTTCAAACAAAATCAAACAGACACTTCCAGGCAGTAGAATGTACTTAATTTCCAGCACGAAATAAAAACAGAAGTCGGCGTTATTAACGCAACCTCATGTAACAGCCAGTTTGCACAAAAACACACCAGGAACCACGTGATGTGTTTTACACAGTATGAGGGGAGGTGGGGGTTGAGCTTTGACAACAAACTATTGTGCGATGGGAGGCATGATTGCGGTGGTTGGTGCTCTAGTAGTGACACACGCCAAAGCTCCGACAACGATGAAGATGGTCAACTTTGCAAACATCGAAAACGCTGCGTCACAAAAGACGGACTCCTCAATATTCCTATATTCAAAGAATGCGACGGTTTCATTGATTGCAAGGATAAAAGTGACGAATATCCAAAAGAATTGTGCACAAAGGAAGGAAAATCTACTGTCCAGCATTATACAGAACTGAAGTAAAAATATACGGTGCTGACAACCTTTTTTAGTTTCTAAACATAAAACGAGAGCTGCGACCTGTAAGGTCTAATCAGTGCAGCTGGTGACCGTGGCACAGGCTAGCTGGTAGACTAGCAGGCACACAGATTTCCACTTTGTGGTACCTTTCGGTCAATCGTCGACATGTTGGGTACCAAACTAGGTACCACTTAACACAGACGAACCACGTGGAGCGCACCATAGCCAAACAACTGTTTGGGATCCAATAGCGCTATAGGCTCGGCTTTCACCCAAATTATATCATATGCGCAAAAGAGCTATAATAGTGAGAGCTGCAGACAGGTGTACACACTGTTTCGACCTGTAAGGTCTCATCAGTGCAGCTGGTGACTAGATATAAAAAGAGAGAACAATTTCCATCCGATGGGAGTCGAACCGACAGCTACTTTCCCCGTTTCTCGATTTGAAAGACCGCCACGCTTGCAAACTTTTTGCTTTTAAATGCAAAAAACGTTAATAATCTCTTGTTTCAGCCATTCGATGCATCTTAGAAACCGGAATTGAAAACTTTTATCCTTTTCATTATACTCTCCTGGGCATTCTCGTTTATTATTGCTTTTATTCTACTCACAACTCAACTTCAACATATATTTAAAATCAAAGCTTGGATGAATGAGAATCCGTTTTTTGACAATGTTGCAGTCGACTATTCTAGTAAGATATTGTTGGTGGTCAAATCAGTTTCGAATGACACCAGAGCGTTGCGTATGCAGGCATGGATCGATTTGTAACTTTCCGACACAAAATAAAAGGGCGGAAATACAAAACAAAGTAAGAGCATTCGTAATTGTAAACATATTGTATTGTTAATGCTGTTTGTTTCGGCAGAAATAGAAAATAAAATCCTCCGACTAATAATTACCGATTTTCTCTGCTGGGTTCCAATTTCCATCATAGCATTTGTAAACTTCGCTGGAATCCATGTGCCTTCAGTGATGTACCCTGTGTCAGCAATCATCCTACTCCCCATCAACAACTCTCGTAATCCCCTAATCTACTCCAAAGCCCCGAAAGTACTTTATAATACAGTCCGGGATAGCCTACGTGCAGTTTTAAGACGTCAACGACAGGAAGAGCAACAGGAAAATGTTGTTGTGGTTGCTAACCGAGAAAAACTGGTTGAAGCAGAAATCACTTTGTAAATAAACCTTGCATTCAGTTTGTGGAAATTATAAAGTAGTTTTTCTTAAGATCGTATTTTAGAGAACTACCCTTGTTTTTGACGTACCTTCCATGTGTATATGCTTGCTTGAGCACTGCTTTTATAAGAGACTGACTATGAAACCATTTTAATAGCACGAGCTTTCGAGACATTGATCTCGCTTCTTCATGTGCAGCAAATAACGTGTCAAATAAAATGCGGTAACAGCGCTAAAAACAGGAAAGAAAAAAAGGTAAAACGCACGAAGAGGTGATCATTGTTGGTCACTGAGTGCCCGTGGCATCTTGGTGCGTATAATGACTCATAAAGCCCCAGTCTCTATTGAGACCGTGGTAGATAGAGTCAAATTTTTCGATGTGGCGTTGTTCTGCCGTCTCTCTCGCTAGTCTCGTTCTTCTCTTAACCTTCTGTAGCACCATGACCCTCAAGTCTTCAACACTGTGGCCAGGCTCGTTGAAATGAGCTCCTACCGGTTTCTCGTAGTTGTTGTGCCGAATATCATTTTTGTGTCCGTTCATTCTTTGTCTTAGTGTTTGTCCTGTTTGTCCGATATACGAAGCTCGTGGACAGCGCGCACACGTCAAGGCGTAAATGAGGTTGGTTGACCTGCAGGAAAATGTTTCCTGTGGTGTTGCCCATGCTTAGTCATGAGCTGATTAGACCGGTTTATATGGTGGCACAATGCGCATCTCGCACCTCCACATGGGTATGTCCCAAAGTTCTTCTTGGCAGTAGTCCCCATGTGGGTTAACATTGTTTTCAGGTTTGGTGGTTGGCGATAAGCGACAACCGGAAGCTGCGGGAACACTGCACAAAGTCGGCTATCACCATGCAAGATGGGCTGTAGGTCTTTTTTTCAGTCGTCCAATAGGTTTGTTGTATGTGACGACGATAGGGATTCGTGTGTTTTTGCTACCACGCTGGTTCTCTTGAATAAGCCGGTCTCGTGGGACGGTCGTCGCTCTTGTCATCTCCTTGTCTACCATGCTGGATCGGTAATCATTCCCTATAAACCTGTTACGCAGTTCACGCAACTGTGCGTTGCAGTCATCACGACGCGAACATATTCTTCTGTACCGGAGTGTTTGTGAGTGTACGATGGATCGATACACATGTTTCGGGTGGGCACTGGAAGGATGTAGGTATTTGCCGCTGTCCGTCGGCTTCCGGTATAAGGAGGTGAAGAGTTCACCGTCGTTCAGCGAAACCGTTACGTCTAAGAAATGCACCGATGTGAGCGAGTGTTCCATGGTGAACTGTATGTTAGGGTCCTCTTTATTGAAGTCCTCCACGAAGGTTCGAAGAGAATTCTCTCCCCCAGTCCAGATGAAAAAGATATCGTCGATAAATCGACGGTACAATACAAGGGACGGTATCCAGGTGTTCGTGAATCGTTCCTCTAGATCTGCCATGAAAATGTTCGCGTACTGTGGTGCTGGGCGTGTGCCCAACGCCGTCCCCTTGACCTGAATGTAGTGTTCATCGTTGAAGAGAAAGTTATTGTGTGTCAGAATGAACTTGGTCAATTGAATAGCAATTTCTGTGAAGTCATCTTCTTCGGGAAGTATTTTATGCAAGGCTTGCAGTCCGCGTCCGTGGTCTATGTTGTTGTACAGGGATATAACATCCAACGTAACCAGTATAGCCTCGGGTGGAAGGTGTTTGATGGAGGATAGCTGTCTGATAAAATCCGTGGTGTCCCGAACATAGCCATTGGCGGCTTGAGCGTGTGGCTTTAATAATTTTTCCACGTACCCCGATACCATTTCCGTGAGCGTGCCAATGCCGCTTACAATTGGACGTCCCGGAATATTCGGTTTGTGTACCTTGGGTAACATGTAAAAAAAGCCTGGTGATGGATCCTCGAGAATCAACGAGCCCAGCTCTTTCCGGACCCGCTCTGGAAACGATTTAACCAGTTTCACAAGTTCTTTCCTGTATTTATCTGTGGGATCAGTATCAAGTTTATTGTAGTACGTTGTGTTGTTTAGTTGCCGATGTGCCTCTTGTATGTAGTCTTTTGTTTCCATGACAACCACGGCACCTCCCTTGTCCGCGGGTTTAATTGTAAGGTCTTTGCAATTCCGTAGTTGCCGGACAGCTTTTGATTCTTTTAGTGACAAGTTGTGGTGAAGTCTGCTTTCAGACCTTAACGTCCCGAGGACAGTTCAAACGTGGTGGTTTTTGTTGGAGATGGTCGGGATCGTATGGAGGTTGCGCTTGTTGAATCATCGTAGGTCTTGCTGATGGTCAATCGCACGTTGTGCTGTTGGTGTGCAGCGCTCCTAGGTCTCAAACAACAACGGATCCTACGGCAGTAAATTGTTCATTTAGGCGTAGATTGTACAGTGGAGTATAAATAAAAACACAAGAAAACACCAGAAAATAAAGGACAGGAAAAACGCAATAAACGTCAAGAAGACTACGACGAAAAAGGGAAAAACGGACTGCTAACATGAATGAAAATGGGTGTTATTACTGAGATGTGAAAGATAGGCGGATTTTTTTTTAAATGATGGACGGGAGAGCGATCTAATGAAAGGGTTTATTTCCCCTCATATCTGTGGGCCCTTATATTTTAGCACACGTAAGCCGAAGGTGGTGTTAACCCTTGTGTGAAATAGGTTCTTTTTCGATGCATTTCCTGTGAAATGATCGTGCACTGTGTCTACTAACGAAAATAAGGAGTTGTAGGAGGCTGGTAGATTGCCGGTATGGAAATCGTGCATTGATTTGTCCAGTTCGAGTTTGTAAATGTCTCTAATTTTTATGACATCTAATTTCTTATATAATGGCGTGACGTGGCTTTGAAAGGAACTTAAAGGTTATGGAACGGAGTATATTATTATGAACAGTGTTAAGTTTTTTCAGTGAGAATGCCGATCCTCTACCCCAAGCACCAATAGTGTACTGAATATTGGAATATATAAATGAATAGTAAACATTTCTTAACGTTTTAACGTCAAAATAATTTCGCAACTGAAAAAAGTGCCGCATGCTTGTGACAGTTTCTTTTCCAAACAATGAATGTGAGTTGTCCAGGTTAGTTTGTCATCAATGTATACACCGAGGTACTTAATATTATTCCCAACTACTTAATATTATCTGATCGCAAAAGTTTTTCATGTCCGATGGTGAACAGGGAGACTTCCCTGAGATTCTCTTTCTGATTGGAAGACAGGAAAGAGTACTCTCTTGATCCCGGCTATAGCGGGTTTATTCCCTCAGCTCTAATAGAATCTGTGCAAAAGCTTGCTCTGATTGATTCAAATGTTTTAAAGACAATGCGTGGCAAAGCGCCAGCGACCGCGAAACCTGTAGAGCATGTTTAATCGGAACTGGATCGTGAAATGCATGATATCATTAATTATGCAAGGCTGGCCGAGGAAAAGGTGAAGTTGTACAGGCAAGCCCCGCAGCGCTATCGGTTCCTTAGCGAGGAGCAGGCGAATCAACTTATGGAGATGACGATCGTCGAACGCAAGCACGATGATATGACCGACCGAAAGGGGTTTATCGCTCAGCGCGTTGTCAAAGCTATGCCGAAACTCTACAAGTTAAAGTCGAATCACTGATTTTCTTCATTCGCGAAGAACCCGGAATCGATTTTTTGCCGTCGAGCGAACTTGTTTTGAAGGGTTAAAGTGTCGCCAATAGTAATATCTACAATTCGATACATGGCGCGTGCAAAAAAAAACCCTCGGGACATGAAACCGATTGGCGAAGCTGAATTTATCGCAGAACTGAATAACGCGAACGCGCCCAAGACGCTGTTGGCTGCGCCGGCGCCGTCCACATCACACATTCCGCTTCGGAGCGTTGTTCGTGAGTCGTTGTCGCGATGGCGAAGATATTTAAGCCGAATTTATACTACGACCCCGGGCATCCCGGCAGTCTTGGTGGTGGTGTGAACCGTTTGCGGACTGCCGGGCGCAAGTCATACAACGACGAAACGTTGGCTGGACAATCAAGATACGTACACGTTGCATAAACATGTCTAACTAAGTGACATCACATACGCCACAAAATTTTTGTATAGCAGCGATGGATTCTCCCATTACTGTGGTAACAGCTGCCCCCTGAAACACGTCAGCGAAGTTACTTACTCGTCGCAACAAAAAAAACGCAATCTGTTATAAACGAATAAACGCGTCTTTGACAAATTTCTTACAAATGCAACAGGAAAATTATATTGTATGTTTAAAAAAATATGGCCAAAAATATGCTTTAGACTTGTATCAAGACAAAAACAATTTGAATAAAAACGACTATTAACATGAAGTGTCAAGAGCTATCAAAGCCTGAAACTATTTTAACCACACATTACGATGACACTGAATCGACTTGTTCGTTGCCACGTAAAACTCTAACCATAAAATAATAACGTATGGCGCTGTGGTTGGGGCAAGCACGATTCCATCGACAAGAGTCGTACAATGGCGCACCACGACCACGAGGCGGGTTCGTACATATAGGGCTGTAACGTTAAGGCCAACATAGGTAAGCGTCAAAGATAGATAAACTGGACAAAATCGGTAACCTAAACACGTGACTGCAGCGGCATTCAAGGATGGTACATATTTTCTTCCAAGGGGGGTAATTGATATCATTTAACCTGTACTGCGTCATCGATAGGTAACTTCATTAATTGTTAGGGAATCACGCTATACCTTGTACTGTGTCCATGATAGGTAAGTTTGTTCATTGTTAGGGTAGTCACGCTATACCTTGCACTATGTCCATGACAGGTAAGTTTGTTCATTGTTAGGGTAGTCACGCTATACCTTGCACTACATGTCCATGATAGGTAAGTTTGTTAAACGTTAGTGTAGATTCCCAAACCAAAATTGTTTATTCCCTTTCGTTACTGCTTTTGTTATGCTTTCTATGTTTGACGCAACACTCATAACAAAGGCTGCGCAGTAGCTCTGCGCGTGCAGACCGCGTGGTTAGGTTTGCTTGTACTTGTGTTGCCAGTTTTTTTGGGATGTGCTTTAACCTGATTCTATTTGAATAAGGATTCTACTTGAATAAGGCGTAGATAATGTTTACATCTGATAACTGTGTTTATCTCTAAAAACTGTGACCTTTGGAAGTTTTGCCGGCATCTGATTGATGCAGATTGTGAATGTGATTTCGCAACGGGCAACCTGTGCCTGCTGATAGATCGGTCGCAAAACAGTTTGGTGAGTGTAGTAGAATGTTTGCAAACCGTATGTACAATTGTGTTTCTTTTTGTTTGTAGAAACCGTTCCTGTTCCGTTGGTGTTGTGCTGGTCATTTTCGTTGTATTGAATACAAGTGTCTGTTGTGTTCTGCGGGCTTGGCCACTACCCAGGAGAACTGGGACGCGTTTTTAACACATTTGGAATAAAGGCCAAAACTGCTGTGTAGCGTGTAACGCCGCCGATCCGTTGAAAAAGCACGTTACAGTTAGGGTAGTCACGCTATACCTTGCACTATGTCCATGATAGGTAAGTTTGTTAAACGTTAGAGTAGTCACGTTATACCTTGCACTATGTCCATGATAGGTAAGTTTGTTAAACGTTAGGGTAGTCACGCTATACCTGGCACTATGTCCATGATAGGTAAGTTTGTTAAACGTTAGGGTAGTCACGCTATACCTTGCACTATGTCCATGATAGGTAAGTTTGTTAAACGTTAGGGTAGTCACGCTATACCTTGCACTATGTCCATGATAGGTAAGTTTGCTCATTGTTAGGGTAGTCACGCTATACCTTGCACTACATGTCCATGATAGGTACGTTTGTTAAACGTTAGGGTAGTCACGCTATACCTTGCACTATGTCCATGATAGGTAAGTTTGTTAAACGTTATAGTAGTCACGTTATACCTTGCACTATGTCCATGATAGGTAAGTTTGTTAAACGTTAGTGTAGTCACGCTATACCTTGCACTATGTCCATGATAGGTAAGTTTGCTCATTGTTAAGGTAGTCACGCTATACCTTGCTTTATGTCCATTATAGGTAAGTTTGTTAAACGTTAGAGTATAGTCACGCTATACCTTGCACTATGTCCATGATAGGTAAGTTTGTTCGTTGTTAGAGTAGTCACGCTATACTTTGCACTATGTCCATTATAGGTAAGTTTGTTCATTGTTAGGGTAGTCACACTATACATTGAACTATGTCCATCATAGGTAAGTTCGTTAATTGTTAAACGTTTAACAAATTACCCATCATGGACATATTGCAAGGTATAGCGTGTCGCCGCACAACACATGTATATACTAAAAAAGGCCCAAAGCGTTTAACTATATTATGACCGAGAGTTAAAACCAAAGTCATTGTAATCACGCGTTCAACGCATGTCCAAGTTGTGATGTCGAATAAAACGACATGGGAAAAAAGAAGAACTCATTTCCGGTTTAGGTCAATTCCTGACCGGACAATTTAATAGGGATAAACCTGCCGAGCTGGTGGCAGGTGAAAAAATTGTAGCCGGTAGAAGCAGCCACATTATAGATGTGTTATAAACCATGTAATTTGGGCAATAAAGTCATATAGGTAACTTAGGCAACCAAACTAACTATGTAAATCAAGTTAAAATAATTACAGACATTTCTTTGGCAAATAATAAATAAAGGTTTATTTAAACACAAGTACTTCTTTCGCAAATGATAAATAAAGCTAAAATAAACATAACTACTTTTAGTTATTCTGAAAACAAAGTCTACCTATACATAAATAACCTATTAGGGCACTTAGTTAATTAAGCTATATAAATAACTGACGTAATCGACCAAATCGGTCAACTTCAAGTTGCATTCAAGTTGCGCAACAACTCCAAATAAGGCATCAATACGTGTGGCCAACCGCAGACTATATAAGCAGAGCAACTAGCGCCTGCCAAATTAGTGTGTTTTAACTGTTGCTGTGTAAGGGTCTAGGCTGTTGGTTCTGCTTTAGTACACTGTATAGGAGCCCCAATTGTTCTGTACTGTACTTGGATTTATTCGTTGGATTATATCAATAAATGGATTTATGAACAACTTTGGACTGGCTTGAAGCTTGGTGGATGTATGTGTTTAGTCGGGAGTTAGACTATTTAGAAGACGCACAGACTTGTGTAAAGGAGTTCTTTAACTCCAACAGTAAACCTTGAGATAGAGAAGGCAAGTTGGGGTGCGAGGCCGAGACGCAGTCGTACCCCACGGTCACCCAGCGGGGACATACCCCGACAACGGGTAAACCGACAAGCGTGACTACCTTTTAACGTTTAATAAACTTACCTATCATGGACATATTACAAGGTATTGCGTGACTACCTTAACGTTCAACAAACTTGCCTTTCATGGACATAGTGCAAGGCATAGCGTGACTACTCCAACGTTTAACCAACTTACCTATCATGGACATAGTGCAAGGTATAGCGTGACTACCCTAACAATGAACAAACTTACCTATGATGGACATAGTGCAAGGTATTGCGTGACTATCCTAACAATTAACGAACTTACCTATGATGGACGTAATGCAATGTATAGCGTGACTACCCTAACGTTTAACCAACTTACCTAACATGGATATAGTGCAAGGTATAGCGTGACTACCCTAACGTTTAACAAACTTACCTATCATGGACCCCCCTTGGATAAAAATATGTCCCCTCCCTGTTTGCCGCTGCAGTCACGTGTTTAAGTTACCGATTTTGTCCAGATTTCTGATTTGAACGCTTACTGATGTTGGCTGTCACATTGGTCCCATGCTGGTGCCGTGTTGGTGCCATGTTTGTGACATGTGTGCCGCGCTGGTACCACGTTGGTGCCATGCTGGTGCCATCCGGGCCATTTTGGTGCCACGTGGGACAAATTTGGTGCCAAGTTGGTGCCACTTGCGACAAATTTAGTGCCATGCGTGCCATGTTGGTGCCACGTGGCCCGTGCCATTTTTTGGTTACGAACCCGCCTCACCAACACGGCACCAGCATGGGACCAATGTGACACCGTATTTGTGGATAATGTTAATAATGCAGTTGTTATTTGCCAAAGTTTAGTGTCAGAAAAGAGCAGTTATGCAGCACTAAGCAGATAGATGCACTAATAAGTTGTGTAATTAATGATAAATACACTTGCAACTGTGACAAGAAGCATATGCAATACCTGAAAAGAATCTATAACATGGCACCGCATTACGCTTAACTGTTGTGTTAAAATAGAGTAGTTGTGCAGCACCAAACATAGATGTACAAAGATAAAAGATATGTGTCACAGATACGTTAAAAATATGATTAGAAATGATGTTTGCCGGCTTGAAAGTAAAAAAGTCATAGCATGGCACCAACATTTCGTGATTGTGTTAGTAACGCGGCTGTTATTATCTCAACTGTTAAGTTAAAATAGAGTAGTTATGCAGCACCAAACGTAGGTATACAAAGATTGAAGTTGTGTTTTTAACAAATGTGTTAAAAATGTGATTTAAAATGTTTGTTTGGAACCCTGAAAGTGAAAGGAATCGTAGCATGGCACCATATAAATCACAATACAAATATGAAACTGTATTTATTAATTGTGTTCGTGAAACCTTTGCGTCAACCAACCTATTATGTAAGAAAAGGGCAGTTAAGCACCTCCTTAATATAGTTATGAATTGCTTTTACAAATTAAAATTATTGTGATTAGAGGACAGGCGCTTGAAGAATCCCCATATAAGGGTGTATATGACGTCACATTTCTCGTATGTTATGTTGTGTTTACGTGGCATCTGTATTTTTATTAACGTCGAGTAATACGCCACGAACCCATTTCAACATACGGCGGATAACACGCTGTTTATTGTATGCACGGAAGACAGCTAATTATCCGGCTATTCAAATTACGTGACCCTTCCATCAACACAGCTGTCATTTCAAATGAGTCACGTATCAGTCCGAACCCAAACGACCCTGTATGCGTTTTCTATATAAGCCACACCACTTTGGGTAAAACAGGAGGAGTCATATAGAGTCACGGGGAGTCATATAGAGTCACGGAGAGTCATATAGAGTCACGGGGAGTCATATAGAGTCATATGGAGAAATATGGAGTCATATAGAGTCATATGGAGAAATATAGAGTCATATAGAGTCATATGGAGAAATATAGAGAAATATAGAGTCACGGAGAGTCGCATAGAGTCATTTAAGTCAAGACATTAAGTCGATAATTTTCAAGCCAAACAGACATACATTTTAGTACGCGTGGTTTGTAACGTTTTATTGTAATATTCGTGCGACTGTTATTTATGCATTAAACCGACAGATTGACTTTGGTTTAGATAGTAGCTTTTTTATCAGGAGTCAGATATACGGCAGTGTTAGTATTTTGTGTAGACGTTTTAAATAACGCCCTACAA
Organism: Ascidia mentula; assembly: GCF_947561715.1. Classification (NCBI taxonomy): domain Eukaryota; kingdom Metazoa; phylum Chordata; class Ascidiacea; order Phlebobranchia; family Ascidiidae; genus Ascidia; species Ascidia mentula. The sequence continues at coordinate 12,928,708 of NC_138568.1, read as the reverse complement.
GGGCATGGCACCCCATATAAGGGCATGGTACCATAGAAATCATAGCTTGGCAAAAACATGGAACGTATGTATGTTTGCAAAGATGCATTTACAGAAATATTATGTAGAAAAGGACAGTTAGGCAATGAATAATCAACTATTTAGCTGACAAGTTTGTTGTGAATCATATGATAGCTACACTGCACTGGTGAAACATTGGCCCTTTCTGCAGCTTAGAGCTCACTATAAAAAACAAAAACATTCCCAAAATTTCGGGATGCAGTTGTTATTTACCAAACTTCAGTGTTACAAAGGGGTAGTTATGCAGCACCAAACTGTTGTATGCAGTAACATGTTATATTATTTGATAAATCACTTGTAGCTGCGACCTTAAAAAGTGTCATTTCGGGATTGTTTTAGTAATGCAGCTATTTTTTTCCAATCCAATATGTTAGAAAGGGCAGTTATGCAGCTACAAGCATAGGTCTGCAAAAAAAAATGATAGATGTGTGTTCAAGCCAAAACATATGCTAAGAAATGCATTTTCGATGAAATTTCAATGTTTCTACCACTTCTGGATTATGGACCTTGCTCATGTTTTCGATGAACGTTTCGCATGATATACAAAAGACAATGGATGGACATGGAACTTTTGCCTTAAGTAATGAAAGACCTCGCCTACCCTCCTACTTTGACCAGCTACTGTAATTGTTATATTTTTTTAAACTTTTACAGGCGAATTGCTTCCAAACATGTTTTGTTAAATCTTTGTAAACAAAAGTATAGGCCTATTTTTTGTGGTTATGTCATTGTATTATTCCCCTATATATTGTATTCTTGTTAAAAACAGAAAGTAAGTCAATATACCAAACATTCGTTGTTATTTTGGCATACATGTTGACACAGTTAAGGGCCTGATGCTAATAGCGCTGAGGAAGGTCGCAGATACACACTCAACACTACATTTTTAGTTAAGGGTTATGGTCGGTTTACTTGATTTGCGTATGAAGTTTTGGCCCACATTTCTTTTTGTGACATGAATTAACTCTTCCTTTTGTTTTTATTTTTCAGCACAGCAATTTGAAGTCTGAACTGTACGAGGAACCCTCTTGAGACCACACCAAACATTGAAATCAATGAAAACCTCAACGCAAACTAGTGTTTTGGAATTGATTGCGATAACTACCTTTGTTACCAAAATTTTCGTGTGGTTTTATATTGATAATGAAACGTTTCCACAAAAGTAGCGAACACAGTGTAATATTAATATGAAATACGAACCTGAACGTTAATATTGGCATCGTTTATCCGAGACCTGTTTGCCACATACAAAAGGACAACCCAAAAGACAACAACTGATTGGTGTCGGATACACAGAGATTTTGAAGAACACGATAAAAACATACACATTTATTAAAATGATAATTTCATAACCAATTCACATGGCACAATTAACTATTGATGTAACAAGAATGATCACATGTTGGAAAACCTCGCTACCTGTAATTTGTAATAGAAGTCATTAAAGTTTGCATCTGTGTGCACAACTAGGCATGCAGCAAAATACAACGTTTGATTGATAACCATATTTAAACCCATTAGGACTTTTCAGATCAATTGTAAAGTTATTGAACAAACGCACCTTGCAACCCTAGCTTTAAGTTATTGTTGCATCTTGTTTTTGTTGAAAAAAAGTTTCCCACACTGATGAAATGCCCTAACGTTTAGTGCAAATGACAACTGCAGACTATATTACTGATTTAGCATACAGTGGATTCAATAAGTGGTACAAACAGAAAACATACCCAGGTGCCATGCGTGCCATTTTGGTGCCACGTGGGAAAAATTTGGGGACATGCGTGCCATGTTGGTGCCACATGGCCCGTGCCATTTTTTGGTTACAACCCCTGTCGGTACGGAGTACGCTATTGCAGTTCGTCGAAGAGCGTAGTGGGAAAAGAGAATAAAATTTCAAAGTCTTGTCATAGGTGATGACGTCATTTTTCGTGTGGTAACTCGTAAGGTGTCATTTGAGAGTTGTATGAAGTTTTAGGTTTGTGGTACTAGGGATAGCCGAGATATTAGTTGTGGTGCTAAAAGTACACCAGACCCCAGTTTTGGTAACTGGCGATTTTTTTTGTTAACTAGGATCCCGCTGGTTTATTTGTGCAGGTCTTGTGGGCAATGTCCAAGCACACAAAACCAAATTTAGATTCTGGAACAGATTTCTCATCAACAAACTCCTCTTGCAGTAGTGGAGATAAAGATAATCTTTTTTTGGTGTATATGAATGAGGTTTGTTGGTTTCATGTTCATTATTATGTTGGTAACATGTATGTATAAGCATTATTTGACTACTGACAGAAATTTCTGCAGAATTGTTAAGTGTTTGTATCTCTGAACCTCCACAGCATGTTAAAATACACAGTACTTTTCCACCTTCGTTGCATAATATGTTACCTTACCATATGGGTACCTAGTTGTCATTTTTCTGGTTGGGTCTACAATATGGCCTTTTGTTGTTATGTTGTTATCACAACACTAGATATCGCAAAACAATCACGAAATTTAGGTACATGTGAACTAGTCATCCTATAGCTCAGGGTTTCTCAAACTTTTATGGCGGCGGACCCCATTTTATGAACATGTTTTTTCTCGGACCCCTAATCTTACGTCAGATCAATTTTCCCAAGTAATCAGTGGAACAAAACAATATCAACAGTGAATGGCAGAATCTGTAAGGGGAAATAGGGCTTATATTACCACTAAATGTATTGAACACGATTCTTTTGTTGTGATCTGTTCAACAGGAAATTATTTTGAATCATTTCTGACAGAGCATAATTAATCAAATGTCCAACAATTAAATTGTAACATTTAAAAAACCAGACAGTAACATATTAGACTGCAGACGGCACTTTATCTGCACAATGGTATATACAGGTTTATTGATTCTAATAATGTTGATCTTTCAGTTCCTTCTTTTGTTATCAGATGCTGGTTATGCTCTTTTCGGAGACCCAAACAAAAATGATAGAAACATTCTTTATTTAAGTCTGTGATTTGATAGTTACTTGAGGACTGGCATTTTAGAGATATTCCCCACTGTGGGCATCAACAGTTTGTAACTCAAATAGAATAAAAATTGCAATGCCCATAATTATTCTGAATTATACATTTCGGAATTATTTTCAAGGTGCCAGTAGTTTATGATGATAAAGTATATATGTCAAGTCTTATATCTCTGGTGTGGCACCAACGCAGTAACTCTCCATGTTTATATAACTCAATTTATTTCATGATCATTTATTAGCATTACGTGAGTCCAGACAAAACCCTCATTGTTGCCAACATGGTCTCAGAAAACAGTTATGGCCATTATTTTTATATCTTATTTTTGTGTTGTTTAAATATCATGATGTTTAAAATCCAGCAAAAAAAACTGTATGTTTATATAGTTCAAAAAGCTGTTGATAATATTAAAAAATTTATGGTTTGCAGGTTAAAGCTATTGAAAAAGCTGATGCAGTTCTAACCTCATCTCAACAAATTGAACGTCTCAATCGTCCTGGCTCAAAGTATTTTAATTTAAACCCTTTTGATGTTTTACAGGTAAATTGTTTTGTGCAAAAAACAAAAATGCATAAAAAAGTTTTATGAAGTCACCAAACTGTAAAAAGAAATAGTCAATGTGGTGCATGGTATGAAATCGATGTCATTTGCAATGTTGCAAACCCTAAAATTTGTTGCAAGATCCATTGGAAAGTCCTGTAATATTTCATGCACCAGCATTTCTGTTAATGTCAAAGAATAATATACTTAGTATGTTGCTAACGCTGCCAGGCATACTATTTAGTCATGAAAAGCTCGTCTGGCAAAAGAAAAACTTGTTTGTTCGACGTTTCGGTTGTTATGCAACAAACCTTCATCAGGATAATGAAGTAAAAAACGCACACACGGCGATAAATAGTCACGCGCGCATAAAGCAAAAAGGCAAAAAAGGGCGAAAGAAACAACACAAGCTTAACTGACGCAATATGAAGGACCCATGCGCGTCTCTGACCTCTTTAAATAGTATGTTGCTAACGCTGCCAGGATAAATAGTCACACGCGCATACCACTGGTTTATGTGGTAATAAACTGATTTTTATCAATTATATTTTTTTTTCATGTGCATATAATAAAGTTATTGTAAACAGAATGTTGACTATTTTAAAAATGAAATTTGGATTTTGTGGTTGAATGCTGTGTTTCCAAACACATCATCCAAAATATAAATAACATTTTTATTGATAAACAGCAGGATTGCTCGTATGTTTACAATAAAAACATTAAAATGAGGGCATTTTAGATCATATTTAAAGCCATATTTTTTAAATTAATACAGTTATATAATAATTTTCTTTACCCTAAATAAATGGAAGACCAAGAAGAATTGAAAAATATTTTTTTGGTTTGAAGAAAGTCAAAACATAATGTAAAAAAACTTCATTGAAAAAAAAACTTCTCTTTATCCCAGTTCTTTACTTCAAAAATTATGTTATCACAAGTTGGCATTCACTGCATAATACTTTCAGTCCAAAAAATGTTGTTTATTCAGTTTTTGTCATTCATTTGGCATGTGTTTCTCAAATTTATGCATCGTCTGACTGTACAAAATAAAAAAAAACAGTTTTGTGTTCAAATCAAAATTGCAACTTTTCTTGTATTTTAAACTTATTTTAAACGTTGTAGATTAACCCTGAGGATTCATTACCCGAAGTAAAAAAGAAGTACCACAAACTGTCAATCCTGGTGCATCCTGACAAAAATCAAACTGATGCTGATAGGGCAAAAAAGGCTTTTGATGGTAGTTGCCTCTTCTTTTTTTTAACAATTATTGCCAATGTCTACTTTACATGCATACTACAAGCAGCTTTGTTCAAAAGGCTAGTTAAATCATTCGAAACAAATGTTGTGTTATATCATTGACTTTTCTTATAACTTAGTAAACATTCTGTTTACAATAACTTTATTATATGCACATGAAAAAAAAATATAATTTATAAAAATCAGTTTATTACCACATAAACCAGTGGTTCCCAACCCGAGTTTTTTTGAACCCCCAAGGGGTTCATAGGATGACTCTAGGGGGTCCATTAACATTTATGTATATTTTGTGCATTTCCTGTCCCAGTTTGCAAAACAATCTTAATTAAATGTGTAAGCTGCCTACAGATGGCCACTGTTTGACCCATAAGGTCTCGTCAGTGCAGCTGGTGTGACTATCAGAGGATTTTGCTGACCAAACTTCCAAGCAAAGACTTCCACTTTGTATTATTGGCTCCACTTTGCTTATGATACAATCACAATTAATTTCGGATTCTGATCTTTCATATATGTCGCATCATACCCATTTAATTATGTTTAAAGAAATGTACAAGTTTGCTTGTTACAAGAAGTTTGTGTAAACTTTTTTGAGTCTGCATGCTTTATTATTTTATAAAACGGGTCCTTGACTACCTAAAGCTTGTGAACCCCTAATTTAAAAAAAAAAACATGATTTTTCCTATGAGAACTGAACGATTGAAACAGTGTGCACTGTGTACAGTTCCTTGACCATTATGGATCATTTGCTTCTATATTCCTATTGTACCTTTAGCTGTCAAGAAAGCTTGGGAAACTCTGAGCAAAGATGATTCAAGAAAGGAATGCTTGGCTGTTGTTGAGGACGCAAAAACCAGATTGGAAGAGAGAATGAAATCCAAGAGGAAAAAGATGAAAAGAGAAGGAATTCTTTCAGAAACTACTCTAGAAAATGTTGTATTGCCTCTCAAAATTATTTTTAATTGGTGTTAAACATTAACGTGCTAAGTAAATTTGCAGTACAAATTGGAGCTCCACAAAGAAACCTGCAAATTATTTGCTGATTTGGCTATAGTAAGGCAGGAAATTGAAATGCGTGAAATGCATGAAAGAAAGCGACAACGGGAGATTGAAATTGATGCCGAGAAACAAGCAAAGCTGCAAAAGGAATGGAACAAAAACTATGAGGTGAAAGTAAAGATTAATGTACTATTTAGCTGACAAGATCTTCAAGTCACACCATAGCTGCACTGATAAAGACCTATTCGATCAAAACAATGACCGTGTCTCAACTCACTAAAAAAAAGCTATTGGCTATATGCATAGGCGTCGATTTTTAAAGTTTCCAGGTTAGGCCAAGTAAAATCATTATTCGGTCCATAGGTTCTCAGACGTGTTCGTATTGGACTGGTCCTGCGAGTGCCTAGTCAATTTACGAGCTTAGTGCTTTTTAGTGATGAACCGAATCGTCTAAATTTGGTTCGGCTAAAAATCGTCTTACGTTATCGTCAGATCGTCAAAAGCTATTCGTGTTGGGTTTTTAAGGTTGTCTTGGCCGTCGTTGGTAGTTTCCAAATGTATTACCGATCTTGTACCGGGCGTGAGCAAAACAATAATACTATCAAGCACTCCAGCAGTGTTTCCCAACCGGTGGTACGCGTACCAATCCACGCGACGGCATTCCAGATGGTACGCCAGCATTTTTCCGTAATTAGTGGATATAGTTCGAATTTAAAAAATCGCAAGTATGTTTGCTACATCAATCTCTTGTTACTTTGTAACACTCAACTAGGTGGTACGCGTCGAAATTGTTTTACCTCCAAGTGGTATGCGACCACAAAAAGGTTGGGAATCACTGCACTACATGCTCCCGTTTTTTAAAGGATATGTCTTCAGCGACAGTAAATGCCAAGACTTACATTACGAAAATGTTACTTCACTGATTAATCATAAGGCGTCGTTTATTCCTCGTTCGTTTAAGCGCAGTTTGTAAGATTGTGTGATACACAATTACGCAGAAAAGACACGATGGATACTATCATTTGTCATAGTATTGAAAATTATCGCTGATTCGGCAAATGAAATCCGAAATCCGAAGCTTCGATACTTCACTTTAATGAATAAACCGTTCCAATCCGTGACGATTAGACATTTGCACGCCACAAATTTAAACAGTGGAACACAAAAACATTTACCTATCGCACGATGCGAGCTAATGGTTGCCATTGCGGGTATATCAGCCTAAAGAACGACGGAGACTTTCCAAATCCAGGGTAGTCAGCCTAACCTGGGTATTTTGCAGGTTAGGGTGGCCATCTCTAGGAGATAGGAATCGACACCTATGGCTATATGTATCAATTCTGAATATAGTCGGATATCATTATTCCTCCTACAGTACTTGGTTTTGTCGGTTTAGAGGGAACCTGAATAATGAAATCAAAATAATTATTTTATCAGGGAGAAAATGGCAATAAAGAAAACAAAAAGCGTTTATGTTTTCACTGCTGACATTGTTATGATACTTCAAATCTTGTTGTCACAGGAGAGTAGAGAAGGACGTATCAGCAGTTGGCAAAAGTTTAAAAAAGGAAAAATCACTAAAAGAGCAGCTAAGTCATCAAAAACATTTCGGCCGCCAAAAGTCAAGATGGAGGAAAGATAGTTTATGGAATTTAACTAACATGTGACATAAGAGCGATAATTATGCTCACAGAATTTTTTTTCTTTCAAAAATGTATTTTCTTTTTCGTGCTACGTGACATATCCCTTCAGCAAAAAGTCTACAAACTCCTTGCGATTTCACAACTAAAGTGCTTTTGTATAGGCCTATAATCAATTAAAATAAACGCTTGTTGTTACAAAGTTTGTTTTATTCAAGTATGTCTTAAGCCCACAATCGTTTGATACCGTTTTAAGGGGTTTTGCGGTTTAATTAATGAAATTCTGCTGAGTGGTTTGTATTCGAATAAATCGTTTAAAGCAGCGGTGTCCAAACGAAATGCGATATTGCACCAAAATTTATATAAGGAAGTCGGCTTTACGATTAATAATCGAATCGACCATTTCATTAATCTAGCATATTTCGTTTTTTTTTCAACTTTGTAATAATTATCGTATATGGCTCTAAGCCCGAAGTGGGGAAGCTAGAAAAACATCGGAAACGAAGCATAAGATTGTGTTGCTGCGTCAAACGTTTAACTGTCGTATCGTGGAAGTAATGTTGTTTCGTTGTCATTTTTTATTTCCATTAAAAAGTCGCAAAGGTGTTACCGTTTTAAGTTGCTTGGCAGTGTGTTGGAGTTAGATACGAAGTGTTAACGTTTTACACTTGTTTGAATTAACGTCCCTGTAGATCCAGCTAGACTGTAATGCCTGCCAAGAAAAAAACACGTGACTGTCGCGGCAATCAGGGATGGTACATATTTTTATCCAACGCTACACTTTGCACTGCGTTCACGGTGCAGAGAAACTATTTTATTTAAACGTCAATTTTAGTGTTTAATTGTGCAATTTAATGAGTCGTCTACGCGTCCGTGATTTTATGTGGGTCAATCGCTTCGTATCTTTTCGCTAGATGTGTTAATCTTGCACAGATGTGTTAATCGGTTTATATTTTTAATTTCGAAATCCAAGGTATGTTTGTTTATCGTTTTGTGTAATAATTAAAAGGTTGCAAAGGTAGTTTCTTTGGCAGATGTTTTTAATAGTCTTAGGAGTCAGATAAACGGTAGTGTTTCGTTCTGCACACCTTAGGTCGCTACAACGGTAGGTAGCTTTATTAAACGTTAGAGTAGTTATACTCTGTACCTTGCACTGTGTCCACGATAGTAGCGTTGTTCATTGTCAACATCAAAAATTCCGGAAAATACTACTCTACCGGGTCACAAAGTTTCTTCCAAACTTGATCCACATGGGTAAATCAGAAATCTATGCGAATTTTAATGATTAGGCGGAAAAAACTTTATGACCCGGTGTAAAAGTATCTTTCAAAAATTCCTTTCTTTAAGTTATAGCTGCATTGTTGCACTGTGTCCATTAATTTTCTTTGGTGAGCGTTAGAGTAGTTACGCTATATCTTACTTGATGGGTTGGCTTCTTCAAAGTTAGAGTACATTGCTTACTTTTTTAGCACATGTGTCCATGATAGTGTGGATGCGCAACACATGTATATCACACAAAAAAGCCCGCAAAATTACAACCATGTAAAAATTGCGCAAAACGATTATATGGTGGAGAGGAAAAAACAAGGTCATTGCGATCATGTTCAACGCATGTCCAAGTTGTGAAGGCTAAAACCACAACAAGGGTTCTGCTTTAGTACTGTTTAAGTTTTAAAGAAACTGCCACGCTGTGTACGGAATTTCTTTACTGAATTATTGACAACACACTGATTAATGAACAATTTTGCCTGGTTTGAAGCTTTCAAACACATATGATGTAAGAAGTTTGGGCAGAAACCCTTTTAGACTACCTCCCTCCCAAGATAATAACGCATACGTAAAACGCCTTTCAACATCGACCAACCTGTTTATACAAACGCACTTTTTCCAAGTCATAAGTTTAACTTCACAGCAGCTGGAATTAAAATTCCAAAATTATAGTCGCAACACAATTCCCGGTCTTATTTTCTGTAACTCGAATGATACTTTCAAACATAAAATATAACGGACGACATAGATAAATTTGCTCAATTTTTGTCTGGATTTTCACAAGATCGATCTGCCAGATATGATTACATTGCACACGCAGCTATTTCACTTACCACTTCTATAACTCTAAATGAATCTTCAATTCGCTTGTTAACTGGAACAAGCAGCACAGTGTGTCTTTCAAAGCTAAACACTTTGTGGTTAAAATCAGATGAACCTCCCTCAACTTTCATAGGACAATTATGCGCTGTGTGCGCGAATGACCCAGTCTATGACAAGACAACACGCCAAATTGTGGTGGACAATTTACTTGATAAAATGCCAGGAGACATCAGAAATGTACTGCGCGCCATCCAAACTTATCTACAAAAGAGCTATGGTTGTTGGCTGAGGAATGATTACGCCAACTGATTATAGTGTAACGACAGGTCAAACACAAAATAATGAAATGCAGAGAGTTACTGGTTGTAACACACAGTTAAAAATATATATTTTAGCGCTCTATTTTTAAAACCGTACCCATGTTTAAAAAGATTAATGGACGAAACTATTTGCATTTCGGACAGATGGCCACTGTTTCGACCTAAAAGGTCTCATCAGTGCAGCTGGTGTGACTATCAGACGACTTTGCTGACCAAACGGCCAAGCAAAGACTTCCACTTTGTGGTGACTATACAGTCACCGTCATCCGTTGGGCACCAAACTAGGTGCAACCTTGGCCGTTTGGTCAGCAAAGTCGTCTGATAGTCACACCAGCTGCACTGATGAGACCTTTTAGGTCGAAACAGTGGCCATCTGTCTGCAGCTTATACACAAATTCATATTATTGGCTCCTCATTGCTTATCATATTTGCATTTCACTTGAACAATTACATTTTATCGCATTTACTTGGAGTTTTGCCCCGCTGAAAAACACCAAAATCGCATTTAAGCCAATGCATTTTTCATTCTGCGCAAAGTGTTACTCGTCATGCGTTGTTTCTTACATGTTTTCGTGAGTTCGTTATTCGTATTTTTGACAAACCAATAATAAAACTAAAACTTCTTTTCACACAAACTAACCTCACTAAACTGTTTTACGAACTATATTCTTACAACTATGCTACACCACCTATGTATTTACAATGCCTCAAATCAATTTACTTCGATAAACGTTATGGTGTTTCAAATGACACAAAATCGTAATTAATTAACAAAGAAAATATGCGGAATTACCTTTACGAAACAAAGTGATACAATATATGTGCAAAAAAGCCATAATATTGGAGAGTTGCAAAAAAGCCATAATATGCAAAAAAGCCATGCAGCTCTCCAAAGTGATACAATTTATCACGTATTCGAGCTTTGGCTATTACAATTTCTCTTCGCATTGATGACGGTAGATTATAAAGGCGGCGCAATGACACTTAAAAGAATCGAGAAACAAGAGTTGTGTTACAAATGCGAATAATTCCCAGGATGCGTGGTGTGGAGGTTGTGTTTTTTTTAAGAACCTTTTTAAAGTGCTCATTTATGTATAAGTTCGACAAGAAAATTAGTCATGCAAAAACAAAGTAAAGGTATCTTAAACTTTTCTTAAGTAATTATGTTGGCAAAATTTCAAAATCACATATATACAATTAACATTAGCGATGTCTGACAACAAAAGTATAAATGCACTAAACACGGGAGAAAATTTGAGATGAAAATGTTCCAAAATAGAACTGCCAATCCCAATTACAGTCGGACTTTGAATCAAGCGTTTTCAGCCGTGACCCCCATTGTCAACCATGTGAGTATGACGTCAGTCAATACGTAACATGCGTGACGAAAAGAGTTTCCGTTCCATGTTTAAGTATTCTATGCTGTATCTACTAAATTTGACTCCATGTAACCTCGACTGCTGTACCACCTGCTTAAAGTTGATTTTCATCATTCTCATGACAATAAACAAATACTAGTACCAACTAACTTATGACGTCGTGCGTTCATTCTTCGGGTCGTCATTGCTATTTTACGTTCTCACGTGATTCGCACTCCGTTTTCTTTCTGCCTCCGGTGTTAGAGAGCCTTGCACAGCAGTGCAGTTCGTAGTTGTGCAGATGCAGTGGTAGAGGTGCCACAGTGTTCACCATTTAGTTTTATTTGATTTGCTTGCCTACTTTGTGTACAGTAGCTTCGAGTGCGTTATTGCATTTTATTTGCAGAAACTGAGGATGCCTTTGTAGGCGAAATCGATTTTTTCATGTTTCAAAAATAAACCGACTGACGGTAACTAGAAACACTTTTCAAACACAAAACTAACACGTTTATATAGTTTTATCAATCTATATTAAACTTTGCGTATCAGCGTTACATGCAATAAAAAAGTTTCTTAGAAAAAAAAAACTTATTTTTATATAATTATAAAAAACCTTCAGTTTTGGCAGAATAAATTCGGCAAACCGAAGTTTCGGTGCATCCCTAGTTTTTCACGTTTGAATTATGATTTTAGTAATAAAGTCTTGCTGTATGGCAGACGAAACGTCGGATGAATAAAGTAGCCTAATTTAATGTATTCCAGAAGAGCAGTCCTGTTTAAATTGTAGTATGCCTGGCAGCAAAAGTAACCTAGTAAAATTTAAGAAAAACCAGTGCCCATCAGTAGGTTTGATAAGGGGTGGATCAAAATCGCAGATCAGAACGCGTCATACTGATCCGCGATCAATTTTGATCGGGGTTTATGAATTCCGCCTAGCAAGCCCGCGACCTTTTGTGAGCGAAAGCTCACGCTTCCAAGCTTTGTCGCGAGTGTACGCCCGCGGCAATGAAACAAACAAAGAATCCGCTGGCGCAAAGCGTGAGTGTGGACCCGGCCTAAATAATCAATGCTACAACCATAGTATACTCTTATGGTAGTGCAACGGCTCCTATTTTCTTTGTTTGGTTTATTGTCTGTGGGAAACTCCGTCACGCATGATTTCCAGGAGATCAAATGCTACGTTTTGCATACGAAGAGATAGGAAACACGCAAACAAATTCGAATTACTTAAAACGTGGGTAGAGTTTTTAAACGAATTTTCAGTATGTAAAAATATAAGTATTATACTGATTCGAATGGGTAAAAAAATAAGAAATAAATCATTTCTTTTTTGAAATAACACGTCGTTTTTCAGAAGAATTTTTTGAAGGCCTTGTGTAAATGGAATGAAAAAGCGAAAGTATGCCACTTTGCATTTGTTTTTAAGTGTGTTTCAACATGCCTCTGCTGACGTAATCTAACTGTGACGTAATCATGACGCAGATTGTGAGCACTAATATAGCTAAAACCGCTTTGTTTGTTGTAGAAAGACATTTCAAGGTGCAGCAGAACAAAATAACGTAGTCTGCAATAAGTAGACTATATTTGGAAGTTATTCCGGGTCTTCAGACATTTATAAATGTGCTGCTAATCTATTTTTGCATGTATCTTACATCTTGATGTAATATTTTAATAGGGTTTGATCATTTTTATGTGGATATGCATCAATGCACTCCATAAACTAAGTGACCAAACAAAATTAGTACATTTTGGTATTATGTCACAAGTTCGCATGTTGCAGTTTAAAGTAAAACTCTACTTAATCTGTCTTCCTTGCCTAAATTTGTATGTCCAAATTATCACATACTATTTTGCCAGAACATGACAGAAGTAATATATTTCAGACAATCTTCAGGATTCTCAGATGAAAGAAGCAAGATTTTAGTACCAATCTCCACAAATTTATATCATTTGAATTCTGTCTCTGATGAAAACATTTAATTTGTTCAAATATTAAAATTATTTTAAGTTTTATGGTGTATGATAATAAATTCTAAATCAAAATGTATGACTAACTCCTGTCTAGCAAAAACCAATCACCACACAAAAAGTAAACAGGATACTTTGTTTAGGTACAATTGCAAAGGAAATACTCATGTCATGCTAGCATCAGAAAATATTTCAACAACATGAAACCCAAAAAAATACATTTTTGAATCTAAGTTAACAGGCACATTATGTATTTCTTATTTTTTATCTAGTTTTGTTTCTCACCACTGTTAATTTTGTAAACAACAACCTAAAAGAATACATAAATATGTTGTTTATGTATGGCAAATACACACAAGATTTCATCTACAAAACACACTGACTCACATAGAAAAAACTGTAGGTGATTATGAAACATATCATACTACATAAATTTGTATGTATATTCTTCAAAAAAATATTTTTGCCTGTGTTAGGCTACTTAACTTCACCAGTTTCACAAACATTATTTCTGAGCAAGTAGCCCCAAAGCATTTCGACCTTTGGTCATCTGTTGATGTACATTGTACTTAGGAATTGAATCTTGCATGAAAATCACAATACCTAAAAAAAACGCATTTTTACACGATAGGATACCTTATGACCGTATTTATGCCTATAAAATGACGTCATGATTACGTCACTAGTTTTATTACGCCAACACAGGTATGTTTATACACACTTAAACCAAATATTACATAAGGTGGTATACTTACACTTTAAAACTTCCAATTTATACATGGTGTCCAAAAACTGTTCGACAAAACATCACCGTACCTCGAAAAGAAGGGTAGGAAATATTTATTATTTCTAAGTATTGGAATCAATATAGTGCTAACTTTAACATACTAAAAATTCAGCTCGAAACTCTACCCACGTTTTAAGTAATTCCAATTTATTTGTGAGTTTCCTATCTCTTCGTATGCAAAAAGTCGCATTTGATCTCCTGAAAGTCATGCGTGACGGAGACAATGGTTGCACTACCATAATAGAAAAAAATTCACAACCGCTTGAAAGAATATATTGTATTGTTATGGTGTCAGGTCGCCAAACGACTGAACGAAACCTACCAGTTTTATCAGCCCATAAAAATAACAGTGAAGTTATGATGTTAGTATGCCAGATTGCATTTTTTTAGTAGGCATAAAATTACCAAGTAATCTTTGCAAAGTTGTGAAACTTGTGCATATGACCGTTACAACTGAGTGTCAGTTTGTGACTTTTTCTTTGTGTTGTTGTTTTTTACGATTACTGATGACGTACATGTAACGAAACATTATTTCAAACGCAGGAATTGTTTTATGACTTTACAAATTTTAAATAAAACAACGCAGAAGTAAAAGTGGCTGATCCAGCTTGGCTGCAATGCCTTGGCTGCGAAGCCTGTGAACCTCATGATTAAATAAAACAACCTTGGTTTTCGTGTAAAAGCTATTAAAAATTTATCAAGTTTGTGTTAGCCAAAAAGGCAACATAATATTCTCAAACATTTTTTTTTCAAACCCCAGATATAAAGTTGTATGTTTAAAAAATGACTGCTGTGATCCCTCAACAACCAGATGCAGGTACATATACCTTTGAAAGTAAGCCAAAAGCAATAGAAGGCAGGAGGAAATACAGGTTTCAGTTTGATGAGTAAGTTTCTTTATAGGCCCACTAATTGTTTGCAAAATTTTGAAGTCCTTCTGTGTTTGTGTTGTATCTGTGATCCAGACTGGAAAAAATGTCGTGCGCACTTTTTCGAAAATTCGCCGATAATCCGCGCAATATTAATTAGCTAATGCATTAACATACAAAAAACGTTGCGATCGTCGGCGCAATTAACGATCGCCGAAACGAAAACCTCCGCGCAAAAAACAAACTTTCCAATCTGGTCTGTGATCACTGCATCATGACAACTCATGCAAATTATATCATATTTATGCAAAAAATAAATCAGTTTTGTGTACTAATTCAGAATTTTGCATATTGCCTTAACCCAGATTGGAAAGTTTACCAAAGTTAATTTTGTAGCCAAAGCGTGGATTATCAAGAAGTTTTTGGTATATTAATACATTAGATACTTGTTTTTGTGCGCATTATTGGTAAATTTAAGCAAAAGTGATTATTTTTTCCAATCTACGCTCTGACCACTAATGTCAAAATATGTTTGACTAAATATGGCAAAATAAAAATTCCACTACAAATTAAATTAAAAATAATGTTTGCAGGTTTTATCATTGGTTTTGGTCAGATTTTAACCTAGTTTGTAGAAAAAAAATATTGATCACCCAATAATAACCTTTTTTCAGAAATGAACATCCTTCACCTTATGGAAACATTATGTATGATAGAAGGATAGTACGTGGAAATACGTATGCACAAAACACTTTACCTGTGGTAGGGGCTTAACATAGTCATGTTTAAAATCAAGTTTTTCAGAAAACAACAACGCAGATTGATTTGTTCACAGTTGCTACTAATGGCATGGTTCTATGTTGTTAAATTAAGCTTGGAAGTTCATGGTTTTATTTTTTGTTCTTTAAGTAATTTTTTTCATTGCAAAGACTATAATTATGTAATTTACATAGATTTCTTCACTGTAATGCCATTGGATCTAACTAGTACAACATGTCCATGCCATTTAATTGTTGAGGGATTGTAAAACCCAAAGCCAAACCTGTCAAGAAAATTCTTTTAACAGCATGACCCATTTGATTGAATAGAATTAAAGCAAATATTTTAATTGGGCACACTGTTAATTTCCATAAAACAGATTACTGATGCCCGAGGATGCTTTTCGTAATATAATGATAATGTAGATTGAATTAGTATTTGCTGGGTATGTCCCAAAGTTCTTCTTGGTTGTAGTCTCAGTGGAGGGGATTACAAAGCATGGGCAACATTTACACCACGGGGAACATTTTGATAAGAGATAATGTACTGTTTTAGCTTATTTGTGTTGTGGTTCTAGGTCTAATGACATGCTGTGAAATCAATGACAACATTGAATATTACCGTTTTCTAAATGGTAATCACATGCACTCTGTGTGTCTTCATATTTAGTCTTACCGATTTGTTGCTTTTACCTGCCCAACAGCAGACCTTTTTCATCCCGTCAGTCAGTTATATGCACTTAAAGATGGACATTTGCAAATTGCTATGGCTGTTTGCAACATTTCTATGTAATTTAGCAATTTCCTAGCCAGTAATTTGATTCAGACTTGTGTGTTATGTAGTCATCTCAACCTGATCCAATTGAGATTCAAAGACAGCAGGAAATTAGAAGAAGAGCAATTGCCAAGAAAAGGGCAAAAGATCAACTACGGGCAAGATCGCCAGATGCAGTTGAGGGGAGGAAGCACATTGAAATTCAGACTGAACTTTATCTTGAAGAACTTAGTGATAGGTTTGTCTCTTGAAATTTTCACATTATGGCTTTGGTTTGTAAGATGTCATTAAAAATGTGTTTTGTTTTTACTCATGATCCAGTAAACTATCCAGTAAAAATATATTGCATATAGACTGAAAGGCCTATTTTGTTTTTTAACCTTTCTTTTGCCTTTTAATAAATGCCAAACTGTTTTACAGTGCACAATAAGTACAGTACAGGTCATAGGCGTCGATTTAGGGGTGACTGGGGTGACATGTCACCCCTCACAAACAAACAGGGGTGACAACGTGTGTATTGTCACCCCTGGATTTCATTTTAAATAAAATTTATTGCCAGAAAAAACACACACGGTATATGCGTTATGCTAGTTTCAAAAGACCTGTATTATCATCGTTGCAATTTGGACAAACACCAGTGTCTCGTGGATTGTTACGTAACGCAGCAGTTGTTGTAGCATAATGGTAAGAATCAGCATTGTTGCGTAATAGATTTGTTTGTTACTTCATTATTACTAAATCTGCAATAGACTGAGTGAAACAAAAATGTGCCGCTTTCAGTAAGGGGTTTAAAACTTAGTGCTACAACAACATGATTCGGTGTAAAAACAAAGTGACATGAAACAGAATTTTCGTCTTTTTCCTATGTTTACGGCGATACGACCGAAGAAATGGTTTTTGCGTGTTTCTGAAACACCCTTAATATTTTACAAAATGTTTAAAAATCTACGCCTGTGGTACAGGTCATGTAGCTTACAATAACACAAAAATTGTCAAAAATTTGGTGTGCTGCAATTCAATTAACAGACTGAATATAGATCTAGGACAGGGTGTTAGAATTGTATACATGATAAGCATTTTAATTAGCAACAAACACTGTTAATTATCACTCTGTTTGTAAATAAACATTTAGATTGCATTTTCAAATGAACAAAGCTTAATTTCCAATGCATTTGGGTAATCCCACTTAACAAACCAAAAAAGTAATACAACTATGATAATGATATATCTTCCAGCATATTAGCTGCGCTGACCATTTAAGTTGTAGATAAATTATCGTCTGTGACATTTCAAATCCAAGTAAGTCTATTAGGCAGCCTATTTGTAAAAGATAGGAGCTGATGCCTAAGATATGACGTTTTGTTACAACATACAATGATGCTCTATGTTAGCCATTTTCAAAACGAATTGTTACGAGTTGCTTAGGCCTGGGTATTCTACAATACTTTTCCTGTACCATGTGAAATTTACCCTTTAGTGTAAAAATTAAATTAAATTTCTTCCTTAAAAATGTTAAGACGCACTTGAACCTATTTAGGAAAAAAAAATTGGAAACATCATATCTGTGACTATTTATCACAGAAGAAGTCCAAATAGATTTATTTATTAAAGGATTGAGGAGGCAGATGTTGAAACTCAAACTGACTCATTTCTTGATCGACCACCATCACCTCATTTTGTCCCAGCCAAAACCGGAAAGGACGTTGCAACACAGATAGCAGAAGGAGATGTATGAATAGTTTTTGTATTTGTATGAGTAGGTTTATTCTACCACATATTTTAGCACTTTATTAACCAATATCAGAACCATGTCTCCATTCTGGTAAAATGGGTGTAAACCATTTTTAATCTATGCCACATCTTTAGTGTTTCATATAATGCAATTGAAGATAAAACACTGGTTGGAAAGCGCTGGTCTAAACCACTTTTCTTATCAGCCTGGTTTCAAGATATGTTTTATTTCTGGTAATACTTTTTCTTATTTATTAGGACACTTAGAAGGTGCCTGGTGCAAACTCAGATAAGTAAGGCAGAAACTAACAACACAAAATGAAAAATTGCTTTAGCTTAAAAATACATTATTGTGTGAAATGTATGTAAAGGAAAGATAACAACAAAATATTGTAAAAAATAACTCTATATATATAAATAAATAAGGTTTGGAATCTGTAATGTATTTTACTTTTTATTATATTACAGCTGTTTGATTTTAACATTGAAGTTAAACCCATTTTGGAAGTTCTCATTGGAAAAACACTGGAACAATCTTTAGTTGAAGTGCTTGAGGAGGAAGAACTTGCAAATCTTCGTCAGCAGCAACATCAGTTTGAGGAAATAAGAAATGCTGAGTTAGTTGAAATGCAACGGCTCCAAGAACAGGAACGAAGAAGAAAGGAAGAAAAGGTTAGTAAATCAAAAATACTATAAATTTGTCATCACATACAACTAAATTGCATATGGTGTTTAGGATAGGAGAATGAAGCAGCAGAGAGAAATTTTGAAAAAAGAAAAAGAAACTGCTGACAAAATTGCTGCCAGGGCTTTTGCACAAAGTTATTTAGCTGATTTGGTGCCCTCAGTATTTAGCACATTAAGGAACAATGGTTACTTCTTTGATCCAGTTGAAAGAGGTACTATTAAATCTAACAAAACTTTATTGTGATTGGTTATTTTCGGATTTCTTTATCATGAAAATGAACAAAATTGCAATATGTTTAAAATTCCATTTTCAATGTCTGCTTTGATCTCATATCAAAGCATTTTTGGTGAATAAAAACGCATTTGAAAACCACTACATCAATATTGATAAATTAAAGTGATGTCTTGGAATAAAGTAAAAGTGATACACTGCCACAAAAGATCATAATTACATGTTCATGCATAGACTGATAGGGATATTCTCATTTTCTGTAAAAGAAACTATCACAAGACTAAACATAATTACACCACTACAAAGGCATTTACTTGGCTATCTCAGTTATCTTATTTAATCATTACTGGCAAGTGGGCTGTGGTTCACTGGCATCGCAACCAGGCTGTGTCAATGTCAGAGTTTCTGACAAGTCAGACTGATAGAGCTGCTGAAGCTCAGAGGTTGGAGTGCCAGTGAGTACTGGTGCACAAGGGCCCAACTTACCAGGTGCACATTTATATAGTGCAGTGGTTCTTCAGCTTTTTCTTTGTCGGCACCCCTTTTAAATCACCAACTAGTTTTCTTCTGGCAAGTTGTGCACTTGTGCATCAATTTATCTTTACCATATTATACACACGCCTTGACAACTGAGCGCAAATCAGTGGATCCAGCATGCTGGGGTCATCTAATCTCACTGGAATTTTTTTTATATCTTGACACAACTTGTCAAAAAAAATTATTTTGTTTTAGAAAGTGTTTGTTTATAATGTATATCAAAAAAAAAAAAAATTTAATACAAACTGCTTTTAGGTTTACCAAGGTAGGGGTATGATTTTTTCCACAAATTTATATTGGCCAGACTTTCCAATAATATTTGTTTATGACTATAATATCAACTAATATGTAAATTCTGTATTTAACTTACAGATGTGGAACAAAGCTATATCCCATATATTATGGATGAAGTTGTCTCAAGAGTTAACAAGACTATTCTTGGCAGAATTATGCTTGATTGTAAGATCTATTTTCTTTAAATTAATTGATAGAAAGTTATTTATATTGTTTGTACTAATTTGTTTTTAGATGTTCTCCGTGATGTTATTTCTCACAAGGTGCAGAATACCTAAACTTACTGAAGTGAATTTCTGAGCAAGTGCTATTGAAAAATGTTGCATGTGTCACTTTTTGTCCATAATTGATATGTTTGTATTACTATAATATTTAACCTGTAACTTCAAATTTTTTGTTGTAACACTGTAAGTACTCATTAAATGTTGGGACAATGATTTGATATTCTACATTACTTACCAAAAAAGTATGTATTTTCCAAATTGGCTGACTCATTCTAAAGCATAATTGATAAACTGTAAATAATTCGTAAAATGTAGATTAAAAGATGCTAGCACTTGATTTTTAACGCTATATTTAACATTTTTTACCATGACATAATTTCCAAAGTTTTTCCAAAGACGGTCGGGTTGGAGTAAGTTATCGTTGAATTTCGCATAGCCACCCCGACTGGATTTGTTAAATTTTGATTTCAATCGATAGTAGGGGGGTATAAGATTGCAAAAGAACAACCAGGGCCAAGGTTTGTGCAAGGTTAAGTTGCTTCTTTCATTTAGTTGTAGATTGAAAGTGGGATTATAACTATGGAAAAAGTTATAAAAGAAAAATATTTTTTCATGTTTTCGAAACATAAATTCATATTTCTGCACTTTTCCAATCGAATTTTTTAAATCGTTTGAAAGAGTTAAGCGGGTAGAATGCGTTAACATTTTTTGCGTTAACATTTCACTGGGCGAATCTCTCTTTCGCAACTTGTGACACATTACCCATATGACATTCATTACCGATTATGAATATGTTTTTTTTCATTTTGATATCGTTACAAAGGTCAGCCTATGAACTTTTACGTATAAAAAAAATCAAGCTGCTACCTCGTAGGGCGGCCGAGTAACTCGCGTTCAAAGTTGCGATTTTTTTGTCAACTAACATCTGGTTGATAAGTACATTCTTAACATTGACTCATAAGCATTTTTTTAATCTTACAACAGTATTGTCACATGACATTGTGTAAACAACTATTTAGAATTTTAAGACTGTATGTCGTTACACAGGTTTTTAAAGAACAGTTTGTGCAAAAAGAAATTGGCAACAGTAATCAGGGGTGGGTGGTATTTCTTTAATTAACTTGTCGGCGACGTCCAAAGTCTTGGCCAGCCTGACTAGCAAACTTGTTTGAGCCTGCTTGAATGCCAATCACTTTTCGTCCTTCCACTAAAGTTGCTTCATCAAACTCTCTTCGGTTTAGTTTAGATGGTTTCGGGCCCAATGAAGGCCAGTTCTTGAATTTGGGTGAATCTTCGTCCCATTCTTCTTTTCCGTGACACTGCAAATTTAAAAATGTCTTTGTATATTAGTGTTTTTTTAAATAATTTTAGACGTACTGTTTTTTTCTTTTGAAGAAAGTTCATAGTATCACTTAATATTCAAGTTGGAAACCAGCTTATGTTTTGAGGATGAAAGGATTTTTTCTCAAGATTATTTAATTTGTCTTGTAGGCTTAACCCTGAGTTCATTACGTTTAATATTCGTTAAACTTTCTTTTTTATTTGCTACATACAAGAACCATGTACAAAATCTCTTGGTACATTGAAAGAAAAAGCATGACCATAATTTTGTTATGTACGTTTTTTCCCCACTGTGTACATCAGGTCTTAAAGACAACTCACCACGCGGCCGAGTGCCAACAGGGTTGCCGTGACTTGTGGAATATTTGATGCTTGGTAAAGATCAACTGTCTGGAAGAGATCACCTTTTGGTACACCGTATGCACAAATCGCTGCCAAAAATTTTTCGATATTTTCCATCTAAGAACATGTATTTTAAATTAATTTGTCATACCGTAAGAAGTGCAAACTGCACAAAAAAATTATTGACAAATTTCCGCGAGCAACGTAGTTTATCCTGAAACTGCAACCGTTTTGTTGTAGCGCCATGCAGGCGACCAAAGAAAAAACGTGTTAGGCTGTAAAAGCCGCAAGAAAAAGTTGTTGAAGAAAGAGTATTATTACATTAACTTGCAGTATGTCATCACGGTAAACCAACCTGATGAAATCGTGCAACTGTTTGATGTTAAAGTGACAATCACTTGTCCTAATGTCGATTTACCAATTCAATTACATAACATTAAGTTGTTTTTCGATAAGAATTTTTTTTTGCGTTGGAAATATCTGTCGTTCTATAGGTACTTTGAACATAACTATGACGTACCTGCTGAAATGATTTTCCTCCTTCGGCAATTTTTTTCACACTTCCTGGTTTCAGTACGTTTATTAATCTTCACGTAAACAGTAAAATTGTATTTTCGTTTGACAAAAGTTTTAGACCGCAGAAAACTTTTTAATGTTCAAAACTCACTTGCATAACTTAGTTCCATCTTTTAAATTTTGCTCGAATGATAATTTTTTATCTGATGTTTCTCCAGTTATGGTTTCAATCCATTCCATCGCTTCTCTTTCTTTTTCTTCGTCCCGTTTACCCTGAATCTAGAGGAACCAAATTTCCTGCATTAGATTGTTCCACAGTGTAAAACAACCTTTACTATCCCGATGATGTTTTATTGTCCATATTAAATCTTGTGTTTCAACCAAACGCTACGATAAGCGATCGTAAAACGAACAAAAGGGTGTACAAAAGCATGAAAATAGTATATTATTATTGTCTTTTTCACAATGTCTGTCTTTTGTTGCTCATATAGCTTCCTAGCCTAATCCATTTTCAAATGATGGTTTCTAGAGGCATCCTGTTTTAAAGTTACGAAAACGTAGCAAGCAAATGTTTCGTATAGTATATTACTTGGTTTCTAAACAAAAAGTCTGTGGACCCTTAAAGGGACGTGAGTGTGCTTAAGGTGTCCGAACACCAAAGTCAGATCTATGAAATGCGCTAGTTGTTATTTGTTTTAAGTTATATTTGTTGCAATACTCAGCCTAAAATACTTGACAGGTCATTGCAAAGCCGCTTTTTATTTTGTATTATACGCATTATAGGCCTAGTTCGTTTCGAAAACTGTGGCAATCCGTGACTAAAAAAGGGTTAAAGAAACTGTCCTAATAGACTTATGCAATAATTGCAGGTATGAAGATAGTGGAAGCAGTTGATATTAAACATCATCAAACTTTTATGTGTTTTTTTTTATGTAGGCCTAATGTCCGTTTTAAAAAAAAACATGTTTTATAACAAACACACGGAATAAATGCAACTTCGCATTTATAAAATAAAGTAAATAATACGAAACAACATAGGCTACATGGTCAAGCTGCATGGCCTATTACACGCTAAAAGAAAAATACCTGTTTAAACACTGTTTTTTTTGTTTTTTGGACTTTCAAGCACTATTGCTGGGAAATGTACAATTTAGGTTTAGAGCGTACCAGTCATTTTTGCTATATGAATCATTGTTTAAACTGTACGAATATGTTCGTTTAATTTGTTTATTGTCACAGAAATAATGAAAATTAACTTTACGCAGTTAATAGGCTAGGTTATTCTTTACATGCCAATGAAAGGCTGGATGATAGGAGTAGATCCCAACCAATAGGCTACGTTTTGTTGAGGGATACCAAAATTATTTTCGGTTTAGGCTATGCGACAAGTTTTGCCGAATATTCGGTTTCGGACGAATAAAAACATCTTGTTTTGCTGCAGCATTACTTGAACAATGCTCGACATAAGTAGTTATGACCCTTATGCAGATATCTTGAAAAATTTGTCATACTATTAACAAAAAGAAAATTATCTGAATTTATAGCAAGCCGTAAATGAATAAGTTTAATATTTGTATTGACCATAACAATTTTATTGCAGAATGAAATGGTCCCAAACTTACAAATATATGAGAGTAGACATATATTATGTAACGAGATAAAACTAAACCAATGTTTCCTTGTATATTTAGAAATATAGCTTGTGGGCTTTATTGCCAGCTGGGCCTTTTGAAAATTTTATGTTATCTTACCTTGCGCGCAACTTCAGCACTGAGTCCATATGCGAAGCCCTTGTTTGCCATTTTCAAGTCTATTCAATTTCTTAAATTCGCCACATACGTATAATTACGTTCAAAGATGCCTTACTGACATACGAAATATATCCATAAATACGTAAGTAATGACGTTCAGAGCACTTTAGAAACGTTTTTTCAAAAAAAACAATAAAGTTAAACAGGCGTTTGAACACAAGGCCAAAAAATTGCCGAAATCTAAGTTGATTTTGTTGGTAGGTTATCATAAATATCCTAAAAATTTTTGCAACACCTTGTAACACTGTCGTAAATTTATTACATCGCAATATAACATCACGTCATAATAATAAAACCAATACTGTTCTGCAACGGCACCTAGTTGGAGTTTTAATACTGGCGTATGGTTTTCGCATGGGAATACGCTTCATACCCCTGAGAGCATATATACGGGCCATGACATCATTATGAGTAACGGTGAATGTAGTTCTAAACATAAGCTTTACAGCTTTGTCTTCGTGAACGTCATTCACTATATTTACTGATTCCACAGAACATGAACATGATGCCATCACAAATTTTGTGTATGAGTTAAATTTTAAACCAGCAGTAAACTGTACAAAATAAGTTACTTGTATTATAAAACTAAGAGGGGATTTGCTTTACGTTCACGTAAATTGTCAAAAACAATACAAGTAGTAATCATTTGTGGCTGTGATGGCGTCGACGACGCAAGTGACATACTGGGTTATATTTAGCATTTTCCACTATTATATACTGCTTGGTATGGTAAGAGGTCTGAACCTCTCAAAGCAGTAATACATTAAACGACGACAATATTTCTTGTGACACAGGGTGAGCTCGGATAAAGGGTTATCTCTAATTAGGTATTTTACATCTTAAATGACTTTTGTTAAATCACTCTTACAGTAGCTTAATACCTGTCTATATTACTCTCCAATCAAAAAATTTCCGGTGATTTTTCCGGCCATTCTAATCACACAATCGACTGTTCTGCGATTATGTCATGTGCGGCCAAGACATGTTTGTTGGAAATATCATTCCTTCTGAACTGAAATAGTTGTCAAGGCATTGCATAGAGGTATTTTAAAAGCAGGTAAAACATATTCCATCAACGAAACGTTTGTTTCGTTCACCACGTGCTTCGGCAATGCTTTACACGTCCTATAGTGTCGAAATTCTTGTTCTTTGGGCAAATCTACCAAAAAACAATATGTTCTTAGTGTGTAACAAGGTTTTTGCATAAATAAACCTAATATATGAGTTATAATATTGCAAAGTCTTCCCGAAAACTTACGTTAAGTAGCCGCTCATGAAACGGGAAAATCCCGTTTCGCCCTTCCGTGAGAGGCGGGTTCGTAATCAAAAAATGGCACGGGCCACGTGGCACCAACATGGCACCAAATTTGTCCCACGTGGCACCAAAATGGCACGGAAGGCACCAGCATGGCACCAACGTGGCACCAGTGTGGCACACATGTCACCAACATGGCACTAACACGGCACCAGCATGGGACCAATGTGACACCGTATTTGTGGATAATGTTAATAATGCAGTTGTTATTTGCCAAAGTTTAGTGTCAGAAAAGAGCAGTTATGCAGCACTAAGCAGATAGATGCACTAATAAGTTGTGTAATTAATGATAAATACACTTGCAACTGTGACAAGAAGCATATGCAATACCTGAAAAAAATCTATAGCATGGCACCGCATTACGCTTAACTGTTGTGTTAAAATAGAGTAGTTGTGCAGCACCAAACATAGATGTACAAAGATAAAAGATATGTGTCACAGATATGTTAAAAATATGATTAGAAATGATGTTTGCCGGCTTGAAAGTAAAAAAAGTCATAGCATGGCACCAACATTTCGTGATTGTGTTAGTAATGCGGCTGTTATTATCTTAACTATTAAGTTAAAATAGAGTAGTTATGCAGCACCAAACGTAGTATACAAAGATTGAAGTTGTGTGTTTAACAAATGTGTTAAAAATGTGATTCAAAATGTTTGTTTGGAAGCCTGAAAGTGAAAGGAATCGTAGCATGGCGAATTTAGCTATTAAAAGAACGTGCGAACGTTTACAGCGCGATGGCAAGAATAACGACAGGGCCGAGAGAGTACGAGCGACTGAGACAGCGAACAATTACTACGAGGGCGTTTTATAACAAACATTCAGGAAAAACGTGGTTGTCCAGCAGGGTATCGGCAGCTTGTTTTTAACTCTGCAGTAAGGCTTAGCTCCGCCGCATCCTTTCCGTCTAGTGTCCCAGTATTGAATTTCAGGAAACATGCGGCGTGGTCAGAACTAAGCCAGGGAAACCATGCGTGTTGCCACAGCACCATAGAAATCATAATACAAATATGAAACCGTATTTATTAATTGTGTGCGTGAAACCTTTGCGTTAACCAACCTATTATGTAAGAAAAGGGCAGTTAAGCACCTCCTTAATATAGATATGAATTGCTTTTACAAATTACAATTATTGTGAGTAGAGGACAGGCGCTTGACAACAACATGGAACGTATATATGTTTGCAAATATGCATTTACAGAAATATTATGTAGAAAAGGACAGTTAGGCAGTGAATAATCAACTATTTAGCTGACAAGTTTGTTGTGAATCATATCATAGCTACACTGCACTGGTGAAACATTGGCCCTTTCTGCAGCTCAGAGCTCACTATAAAAAACATAAACATTCCCCAAATTTCGGGAATGCAGTTGTTATTTACCAAACTTTAGTGTTACTGTTACATCTTGTTTGCCAGTAATTGCCGATTTCTACAAATGCGCATTTTTCTCTACACTAATGTGTGTTGCAATATCATACGGTCTGTGACGCAATAATAAGAGGCCAAGTTTTAAGTGACAACGCAACGTGTTTTGTCCTTTTTGTGTCCGACAACTGTGCAGCACAGTGTTACGTCATTTTCATTCTTGCAAAAGGTTTTTTGTGTTGCGAGCGGACATTTTCTGGTGAGTCTATTTGTACGTATGTGTGAAACGACTCGAGAATCAAATAACCGAAATGTGTAAATTGTAAGTTTGGCTAATTTAACTGCGATGACTTAGAAGTCAGTTCGCTGAACAGTATAGCTGCCCTTGTTAAAGTGATTAAGTTTACACACGGTGTTGACGCTGTCTTTGTACTCGCAGTGTCTCTCTTGAATTTGTACACACGTGAAGCGTGTCGTATTCAATCTTCTGCCGCCCAAAGTTATCGGTAAGCATTGTGTGTGTTACGTCATAGTGGCGCATTGTAGTTTATGTTGCCTGTTTCGTTTAGGTGTGCGACAGTAACTGCTTCGACCGTCTTTGTGGTCCAGAGTTTCCCGGTTCCCAAATAGTTGGTGAGCCTTATGCTGTAATTATCTACGTGAAGTGTATTTGTTTGACACATTGCCTTCTGTGTAGAAACCGTGTTCTGAGGGTCCACGTGTCCTATACGTGTCTTTCGTCTCCTCCCGACGTCTGTACCGTCTATACTTCGAATACATTCCATCTTGCGTACGAGTGCGTACTACACATTCGACAACAAACATAACATCAACTGAGTGAGCGAGTTTGAGGCCCATTAAAGATACGCGTTTTAACTGCGGGAATTCCGCCTCGTGTGACGTTCCGCGCCAAGAACCGGGGCGCGTTCAACGGACGTTACAGTTACAAAAGGGTAGTTATGCAGCACCAAACTGATGTATGTAGTAACATGTTATATTATTTGATAAATCACTTGTAGCTGCGATCTTAAAAAGTGTCATTTCAGGATTGTTTTAGTAATGCAGCTATTTTTTTCCAATCTATTATGTTAGAAAGGGCAGTTATGCAGCTACAAGCATAGGTCTGCAAAAATAAATGATGTGTGTTCAAGCTAAAACATATGCTAAGAAATGCATTTTCGATGAAATTTCAATGTTTCTCCCACTTCTTGATTATGGACCTTGCTCATGTTTACGATGAACAGTTCGCATGATATACAAAAGACAATGCATGGACATGGAATTTTTGCCTCAATGAAAGACCTCGCCTACCCTCCTACTTTGACCAGCTACTGTAATTGTTATATTGTTTTATATACGTTTTTAAAGTTTTGCAGGCGAATTGCTTCAAAGCATGTTTTGTTAAATGGTTTGTAAACACAAGTATAGGCCTATCTTTTGTGGTTATGTCATTGTATTATTCCCCTATTATTCTTGTTAAAAATATAAAGTAAGTCGATCTACCAAACATTAGTTGTTATTTTGGCATACATGTTGACGGTAGTTAATGATAAAGTGTGAAACCAAGCCTTCCATTTCATCTGCTTATGAAAAACCCTCACTGAGGTGACACAGCTAAGGGCTTGATGCTAATAGCGCTGAGCAAGGTCGCAGATACACACTCAACACTACATTTTATGGTTAAGGGTTATGGTCAGTTTACTTGATTTGTGTATGAAGTTTTGGCCCACATTTCTTTTTTTGAAATGAATTAACTCTTCCTTTTGTTTTTATTTTTCAGCACAGCAATTTGCAGTCTGAACTGTACGAGGAACCCTCTTGAGACCACACCAAACATTGAAAACCTCAACGCAAACGAGTGTTTTGGAATTGATTGCGATAACTACGTTTGTTACCAAAATTTTCGTGTGGTTTTAAATTGATAATGAACAAGTAGCGAACACAGTGTGTTTATCCAAGACCTGTTTGCCACATACAGAAAGACAACTCAAATGTGTCCAACAATAATTATCAAATGATGTAGCCTGTTGGTCCACCCTAACATACGTATGGACACTTTAAATATGCCATATTGGCTTGCTGCATTCTTTAATTCATTTTCATGTTGGACTGCTGCCATTCGTTTGAGCCATCTTAATAAAAGTTTATAACTGATTGGTGTCGGATACACAGAGATTTTGAAGAACATGATAAAAACATACACATTTATTAAAACAGGCATAAAAATGATAAATTTCATGACCAATTCACATGGCACAATTAACTATTGATGTAACAGGAATGACCACATGTTGGAAAGCCTCGCTACCTGTAATTTGTAATAGAGGTCATTAAAGTTTGCATCTGTGTGCACAACTAGGCATGCAGCATAATACAACGTTTCATTGATAACCATATTTAAACCCATTAAGACTTCTCAGATCAATTGTAAAGTTATTGAACAAACGCACCTTGCAACCCTAGCTTAAGACCGCATATCAGTAATTCTATTAAAATAGTTTTGCCCGCGGGGATTGCCCGTACTCCTGCGTCATAGAGAGTCTCAGTTTCGTCACAAGGCAACCGGTGATGCATTGGGGTCAATTTTCTGGTTGAATGAGCAAGAAGTCACGTGGTGTAGCCAGCGCGATTTTCAGCGTGTTTGGTGCAGTTTTAGTGCATTTTTTGCTCTTCTCAGTCAGTCAGACGTTTGGTGCAGGGTGCTGTGAAAAGTTTAGTTGAAAAACCATCAAAATGTTCAAGGGGATGTAGCTCAAAATTGAATCACAGAAGTATACCTTAATTTGTGATTTTATGTTAGGCCCGCCTCTTGGCTACGCAGTAAGGTAAAAATTAGTTGCAAGATAGTTGCTTAAAGCACCCCCTAGGGGTCATTTCGGCCCCCGATCAGTCATTATTTTAGCTAAATGGGCTGCAAAAAAATGTAAGATGGTTTTGCGAAAAAATGAATCACAAATACCTCATCCAATTTGCAATTTAATGTTGGCCCTAACCCTTTTCTTCGCAATGGCAAAAAAAATTGTCACAGGAAAGTTGCTTTGGTTGCCCCCTGGGACTGTTTTTGCTATCCTATAGGACAAAAGATCCTCCCGGAAGCTCCTCAGATCCTTGCTGTGTTTTGGCGGATGCAGCTGCAATCAATTTTTTATTTTCGAATAATATCAGTAGATCTTCATGGGTCACTGACCACAGGAAATGTTGTTGGCAAAAAAGCAAATCACTCAGTATGGGTATTAATGGTGATAGCCTTCAAAACTAGATTTTGGGGATTTAATACTGATATGCGGCCTTAAAGTTATTGTTGCATCTTGTTTTTGTTGAAACAAAGTTTCCCACACTGATGAAATGCCCTAACGTTTAGTGCAAATGACAACTGCAGACTATATTACTGATTTAGCATACAGTGGATTCAATATGTAGTACAAACAGAAAACACACATAGGTGCCATGTTGGTGCCATGCGTGCCATTTTGGTGCCACGTGGGAAAAAATTTGGGGACATGCGTGCCATGTTAGTGCCACATGGCCCGTGCCGCTTTTTGGTTACAACCCCTGTTGGTCCTTGAGGTGCCCTTGGCCAGTTCCGTAAGCAGCATGTATTTTCCTTAGACTATTTCCGTTCCTTAGCTCCGTAAATTAGTGTCTGTGAATTTCCTTAGGTTCCTTAGTTCCTTAGCTCCATAAATTAGTGTGAGTTTCCTTAGATTCCTTAGGTTCCTTATTCCGTACATTTAACAGGCAGAAATATGGTTATAAGGTATCCTATAGTGTAAAAATGCGTTTTTTAGGTGTAACGTGCTTTTTCTGCGGATCGGCGGCGCTACACGCTACACAGCAGCTGTTTGGCCTTTAGCCCAAACGCGTCCCAGATTCTCCTAGGTGGCCAAGCCCGCGGAACACAACAGACACTTGTATTCGATACAAGGACGACCGGCACAACAATGCGCCAAAAATGGAACGGTTTCAAACTGTTTCTGGACCGATCAGTCAGTAGGCAAAATTTCCAAATTTTACACAGCTCATTCAAATAGAATCTAAACACAATTATTCAAATAGAATCTTATTCAAATAGAATCCTTGGGTTGAAAAACATATTACCAAGCACTGGCAACACCAGAAGCAAGCAAAACCTAACACGCGGTCCGCCCGCGCAGAGCTACTGCGCAGCTTTTGTTAAGTAAATGCCAAACATAAAAAGCATAACAAAAGCAATAGCGAAAAGAACGAAATTTTGGTTTGGGAATCTACATCCTCCCCCCAAATTGGGAAACCAATTTTACAGCGAACAAAGATTCACAACTCAGTCTCATTCTCCTGCGCGGGGATTACCACACAGAGTTTAGGGATGGGTCTCCTTCTTCACTGCAACGCTCCTCACCACCTGGTGTTTATCATGGAATAGTTCAGTGACTTTTCCAAGAGGCCATCGACATCGTGGAGCAGAATCATCGACGAGTAGCACAACATCACCTTTGGAAAAGTTACTTCTCCGGGTGTGCCATTTTTGTCTGGAGATGATTGTCCGGGGGTACTCCCTCCGCCATCGTTGCCAAAACTCGTCGGCAACATGCTGAACCAGGCGGTATCGGCGTCTGGCGTAGCAATCGCTCGGGTAGGTCATCGTCGGCGGCAATCCCACCGATGGGTTAATTCTTAATAGGTGGTTTGGCGTCAAGGGCATTTCTTTACCAACTTCCAGGGAAACTTCAGTTAGAGGTCGTGAATTTATGATGTTCTCCACCTCCAACAGCAACGTGTGTAGGGCGTCATCGTCTAGTTTTCCCTCAGGATAAATCGCCATCATAAGTCTTCGGACGGTTCTGATCATCCGTTTCCACACTCCACCCATGTGGCATGCTCCTGGTGGGTTGAACGACCACTTCGCCTTCCGCTGGTGCAAGTAGTCGCAGATCAGTAGTGTTTATCACAAATCATGCTCAACGGGTAATTAGAGGATGAGGATGAAAGAGGATGAGGATGAAAGAGGAAGAGGCTGAAAGAGGATGAGGATGAAAGAAGATGAGGATGAAAGAGGATGAGGCCAAGTTGAGCCAAGTGCAAGATCAGAGTGTTGAGCCGAGTAATCTGCTATTGTACGACCCTGTGAGCGGGGGGGGGGGGCGTTGTTGCCCACGCTGGTTTCCAGAACTGAAAAAGAGTTTATTTATCAAACAAAAGTGTATAGCTGTCGTGTCGAATATGGATGTGTTCGATTGACATAGGGCCAAGACGGAATAACATTTTCCTGACCGACAAACATGGATAGCAACCGTTTAAACTTGAGTCAAAGCGGTGAAGAAGCTTTCAAACTGGGTTCTAGCCATTCCATATTAGAGATCGCATTAAAAAGCCCAGCACGACCACAGCAAAAGCATTTCACCTGTAACAATTACAATATCAAATTACTCCGTGTCAAAACACACCTTTATTTTTAAAATAACTTGCTTTTGCTTGATCACAGTGATTTTAAGTCAGAACGTCGATGGTTGTTTGTTTATGATCTGTCGCTGTGTGTGGTTGTTAATTTGGCTGACGCAGGTCATAAAAATCACTCGAGCGATTCAAACTTGGTATTCCAAACGAATTGATTGGACGTTCAACAGAGGTTCTATTTGAATAAGTTTTGGTAAATGGAGAAACTGATGATGCCGTTTTAGGCGAAATATATTTTTCTCTCAATAAATCGATCTGAGCTGTCTACAGATCGCTGTTTTGGGATTTTAATACGTTCAACAGAGTTCACACTGTGTTTTCGAGCTGAACGATCAGTTTACAACGTTGAAAGTTGAAGCCGACTCTGATCAAAACGATCACATACCAAAAAAGTACAATCACTTTATAAGGATGATATTTATAACTAAGTTAAACCGAGCATGACGTGCTGATACATTTGGCCGATTGCTAATCTCGAGTGCTGTACGATGGTATGAAAGGGAAAAGTTTTAATTGTTCTCTTCTCTATAATCTGGAGCGGGCGTGGACACGGATGTTTGGCTCTTTCGATTTGCCTGGGAGCATTTCATACACCTTTTCATGCAGGCTTCTGATTGGTTTATTTCCATCCGAAGCACCGCAAAATGCATTTGGAGCTGGGTAATTGGTACACGGAGGCGGCGTATCGCTGATATAGGTTTGTTCGCATTAATAAGTGTTTGACTGGTAAAAAATGTGCGATAATATTATTTATTTTTAAATAATGGAAAGAAAGTTCCCAGCGAAAAGAGGGTAGTTAAAAAAAAAGAAACTCCCAAGCGTATAACAGGGTAGGTGGAAGCGTTGTAATTAGCTTTGCAATAAAACAACGAAAGAAAAACTCCCCAGCGAAAACAGGGTAGGTGAAAAAGAAAGCTCGCAAGCGAACAAGAGGGTAGGTGGATGCGTTGTAATTAGCGTTAGGTGCATGCGTTGTAATTAGCTTTAGGTGCATGCGTTCTAATTAACATCACAGCGACATGCGAATCAAACTTGATATTACAAACGGACGTTCAAAGAAGAGTGCACACTGCGTATTGTTTAACGATGAAAGTCAGAGCACACGCTGTGCTAGTCTTGACGCGGCGCTGTGGGAAAATTGCTAGTTGTTCTTTTCCGTCTCCGGAGCGGGAGTGGGCACTTTGGAGCTTTTCACGCAGCTTTTTAGACTGTTGATTGGTTTGTGGGGTTATAGTGAAAGCACGCGCTGTTTTGTTTATGTTTATTTGGTCCAGCCGAAGCACCGCACAATACGTTTCGAGCTGGACTATCATGCAGCTTCGTAAAAGAACCAGTTAAAAAGAGAGTAGGGGAAGAGTTATGCGCCGCTTTGTAATAGTACAACGAAAGGACAACCACCAGCGAAAAAAACATAGGTGAAAAAATAAGCTCCCAGCAAGCAAGTACATGGTAGCTGCATAGCGTGATGAAGACCAACATGATGGCATGCAACTCTAATAATCCTTGCGAAGTTCAAGTCAACAAAATCAACGAATTGAAACAAGAAACGGTAAGTTGGTTTACTCTTAAACTTGCTACTTCCTTTTTTTTTTTTTGTAAATCTCATGCTGTAGTAAAAACTAAACGGATTTAAAACATTACTACAATTTAGATAT
The DNA here is from genome assembly GCF_947561715.1 of Ascidia mentula. Classification (NCBI taxonomy): domain Eukaryota; kingdom Metazoa; phylum Chordata; class Ascidiacea; order Phlebobranchia; family Ascidiidae; genus Ascidia; species Ascidia mentula. Next base: position 12,894,816 of record NC_138568.1, on the reverse strand, counting down.
TGTTTATTGTTTTGTAGAGCGACAGAGAAATTGGGCCATTGCTTCGTGACAACGCACGACGATATGTCATCTCTCCTATTCAAAATCATGACATATGGAGAATGCACAAGAAAAGCAGAGGCTTCCTTTTGAACAGTGGAAGAGGTGCAAATTTCTTTTCCGCTTCCGACGGGATAGTTAATGAAAATCTCGTAAGTTACTCAAATACTACAAACAACTTTCAACAAGCTTGTATGGTTTGGTAAAATGAATTGTTACAATTAGGTCAAACGTTTTGCTCAATAAATGCAAGTGACTGAAGCCAGATTTTTCTATGGTTTCCAAATTGCAATTGAGAATATTCATTTCGAGATGTATTCTCTTTTGATCAATACTTATGCACGAGACAGTCAAGAGAGAGGTTTGTAGTTTACATATTTCACATTAACAATATGATTATTTTTCAATGAATGTTGCTCTGTTTTGTGAATTCCTAATAGACATTTTGTTATGTTGACATGTTCTGCAACACCACCATAGTTTTGTAAGCCTAACGTCAATCGTCAACCTTTTATCTCAAAATTACATTTTGTTTAACCATATTTTTACAGGGAGTACCTGTTCAACGCGATCGAAACTATGCCATGTGTTCGCAAGAAGGCTGAGCGGGCCCTCAAATGGATAAATTAGCAACAGTTAACCTATACAGAGCGAGTGATTGCATTCGCTGCGGTGGAAGGCATTGTCTTCAGTGATTCATTTGCTGCAATATTCTGGTTGAAAAAAACGAGGCCTCATGTCTGGTCTTACCTTTTCCTATGAACTCATCAGCCGTGATGAGGTTTGTATAAATTGTAAAGGCAACCATGTAAAGGGGGATATGTGGTGGTCGAAAATGTCCATACCCAGCGATGCGGCGTTGACCTTATTTTTGTGTTCATATTGTAATGTTTCTGAGAAATGTCGTTTTGCTAACTTTTCAATAATTTAAAACGTGCTTTTTTGTTTCTTACAGGGCTTGCATTGTGATTTTGCCTGCTTGATGTTCAAGCATTTGAATAACAAACCATCTCATGCCCAAATAATTGAAATAATCGGAGATGCCGTTTGCATTGAACAGGCAAGTTTCACCTAATACACAGCTCCGCATCCATGCTTTCCAACCTACAATGTTAATCATACTAAAAAAAACGCTTACAGAATCCAAAATCCGCACCAAAGTGTAATGTACATAATTGCTGCAAATGGGAGAAAAGCATGCATCACAATAGTTTTGTAAATTGCTGTTATTTTTATATTACTTGTGCCAAACGCCACTCAAATACCGTAGTTTTGTGAAAGGCGAACTAACACACAACGCGTCTGTTTGGTTTACAGGAGTTTTTGTCCAAAAATTGTGTTGTTTTTACTATTGTGCCTTAAGAAAATGTATTTCTGTGAATTTGTGATGCAATAAAGAAAAATACCGAATTGTATGTTTTAGGTTTACAAATCCGAAACACCCGTTCGATTTCATGGAGTTGATTCTTACTCGAAGGAAAAAAACAACTTCTTCGAAAAGCGCATCGGCGAATATCAGAAAGCAAAAGCGGAAGACATGAAATTTACGCTAGATGCAGACTTTTAACCGTTTCCATTGTCATTTATTATATTTCTATCTTCGACTTACTAAAATAACTGGCATTGTTGTTGTTTTTCTTGTGGGAATCCAGTAATTTCGAATTGAAATGGCCGATTTTTTAAGAATATTCTTCACATATTCGTGCATGTTTGCTACTTGAGGTCGAGTTTCACAGAGAGCAGGCGTGGATGTCTGCGGTAAATTGTTATTACATTTAACATTGAACGCAGAATGTACACCCACAGACAATAAACGTCTTATTTGGACGTCTTATCAGACCATAATTTGGTTAAAAAACAAAATGGCACCTAATTATAAAAAGAAATGTCCCACAAAGGTTGCAAAGAAAGTAGTTGTTAAAAAACTGCGTCCATTATTGCTAAAAAATGTATTAATGCTATTTGTTCACCGACTTAGCACGACGATTGTTCCGTGCAGGAGGAAGGGCGCCCTTATCTTTCCTCAGTCCACTGGGGGGAACAACAGATTATTCACTTACTTTAAAAATATTTTACATCATATTTTCCAAACCAATGCATGTGATTGATGTACTTGAATTGACTGATGGTCAATAGTTTTGTCAATTTCGGCCCAAGATATTTTCAACATCTCGATCGTTTTGCTGCGAATATATGAACGACATCTCCAGGTTGGGAAGAGAAAGGTGACGCACATATTTTACGCACCGAATGCTCTGCTGACATTGTTCATCTTAATGGTAACGTTGAGATTCGTTCATACATGGTTCTGATTGCGACGACCACAGCAAAGCATCAAGTGAACCCCACTTGCAACTATAACAAGGAAACGGTACAATGTGTAAAGCTGTAATGATGAAAACAAACAACTCAAGCTCACAGAATGTATATGCGGGCAGTGTTTACCCGCAAGCAAGGTAAAAGATTACAATACAAGTTCTTTCAGTGAAAGAAGGGAGCAGAAATACATAACACATCTGGATAGGTTGATTTTACGATAGGAACAGCTATTGAGGTCTAGCAAAGTTTATCTTCGCTTGGGTGTCGTCTTGGTTCCAGCGAAATCAATTGATTAAAAAACGTGTCTTAAATTCGTAACTTGTGGCACAACAGACATAAGATTATTGTCACCTAACTTATTGGATATACTGAAAAAATTAAGTTTCCGCTTTCGATAGTGATCCAGAGTTAGAACACTTCTGTCGCGGATCGTGCGATGAGATCAATAAACTGCATGTTGTGCGCGTGTTCACCATTTAACTGCATTGCATACATTTCTTTAACCCACGCTTTCCATTGTTTCAAACGAAATTAATTTGAACGATCTATTTCTCAGGTGGGAGACACAGCAACGCCGTCGTCAATAGCTACGTCGGTTCAGATTCATCGACTTTGGACAGTCCAACTCAACAAGCATTCTGTCGGCAACAAACTTCATGTATTTGAACTCAATTCATCGGGCTAGTGTTCCTATTAATAAATGCAACAGGCATCGGTTAAAAACTCCTGTGACCCAAGGTAAAATGCTTTCTTTAAGTAAAGTGTTTTCTTGTGAACGCTTTGTTGATTTAGGCATATATAGCACCACCAAACTTGGTTGTTTATGTCGTGTTTTACTGCATTAGTTCAAAAGAAAACATTTTTTTAATTGATGGCTACGACATGTCATTGTAATGTTTCGAAACTAGGAAAACAAACTGCATTGATTCAATTTTATACAAAAACAGTGCAAAACATTATTTTAAACTTATAAAGGATGTAGGTAACTGAATAAAACTCAAACGTGATTTATTACCAGATCAACCTGCCAAAGATTGTTCCTAAACATTACAATGATATATCTTTGCCATTAAATATTTTTTTGTTTTGTTTTTGTTTTATATTAACGCCTTGAAACGAAATAAACAATCAAGTTGGTTTTCGACCAGTCAATCGTTAGACGGAGGTCTGGTTTGTCTCGTCTGATTTTGTGGTGTTTTTACGTAATAGATTATTAAAGACAATTGTAAGCATTTTAAAGAACGGTGATTTTATAGTCACCACAAAGTGGAAGTCTTTGCTTGGCCGTTTGGTCAGCAAAGTCGTCTGATAGTCACACCAGCTGCACTGATGAGACCTTTCAAGTCGAAACAGTGGCCATCTGTCTGCAGCTTATACACAATTTTAGACAACACTTAAGAAAATTAAATACATTAGGTAAATATTAACCGCAAGTTTATACCAACGTGTCGGTTGTGGTTTGGGTCAAGGGTCTAGCTTTTTTTATACAGACATAGTTAAATTTACATCAATCACATGCATTGGTTTGGAAGATATGATGTAAAATATTTTTAAAGTAAGTGAATAATCTGTTGTTCCCCACAGTGGACTGAGGAAAGATAAGGGCGCCCTTCCTCCTGCACGGAACAATCGTCGTGCTAAGTCGGTGAACAAATAGCATTAATACATTTTTTAGTAATAATGGACGCAGTTTTTTAACAACTACTTTCTTTGCAACGTTTGTGGGACATTTCTTTTTATAATTAGGTGCCATTTTGTTTTTTAACCAAATTATGGTCTGATAAGACGTCCAAATAAGACGTATATTGTCTGTGGGTGTACATTCTGCGTTCAATAGTAAATGTAATAACAATTTACCGCAGACATCCACGCCTGCTCTCTGTAAAACTCGACCCCAAGTAGCAAACATGCACGAATATGTGAAGAATATTCTTAAAAAATCGGCCATTTCAATTCGAAATTACTGGATTCCCACAAGAAAAACAACAACAATGCCAGTTATTTAGTAAGTCGAAGATAGAAATATAATAAATGACAATGGAAACGGTTAAAAGTCTGCATCTAGCGTAAATTTCATGTCTTCCGCTTTTGCCATCACACCATCTTTCTGATATTCGCCGATGCGCTTTTCGAAGAAGTTGTTTTATTCCTTCGAGTAAGATCAACTCCATGAAATCGAACGGGTTTTTCGGATTTGTAAACCTAAAACATAGTTTTTGTCGAAACGTCTTTAACATGACAGTGTTAATAACAATATGGGCCAGTCTTTTATACTAAAACATACAATTCGGTATTTTCCATATATTGCATCACAAATTCACAGAAATACATTTTCTTAAGACACAATTGTAAAAACAACACAATTTTTGGACAAAAACTCCTGTAAACCAAACAGACGCGTTGTGTGTTGTTAGTTCGCCTTTCACAAAACTACGGTATTTGAGTGGCGTTTGGCACAAGTAATATAAAAATAACAGCAAACTATTGTGATGCATGCTTCTCCCAAATAAATTTATTTGCAGCAATTATGTACATTACACTTTGGTGCGGATTTTGGATTCTGTAAGCGTTTTTTTGTATGATTAACATTGTAGGTTGGAAAGCATGGATGCGGAGCTGTGTATTAGGTGAAACTTGCCTGTTCAATGCAAACGGCATCTCCGATTATTTCAATTATTTGGGCATGAGATGGTTTGTTATTCAAATGCTTGAACATCAAGCAGGCAAAATCACAATGCAAGCCCTGTAAGAAACAAAAAAGCACGTTTTAAATTATTGAAAAGTTAGCAAAACGACATTTCTCAGAAACATTACAATATGAACACAAAAATAAGGTCAACGCCGCATCGCTGGGTATGGACATTTTCGACCACCACATATCCCCCTTTACATGGTTGCCTTTACAATTTATACAAACCTCATCACGGCTGATGAGTTCACAGGAAAAGGTAAGACCAGGCATGAGGCTTCGTTTTTTTCAACCAGAATATTGCAGCAAATGAATCACTGAAGACAATGCCTTCCACCGCAGCGAATGCAATCACTCGCTCTGTATAGGTTGTGTATAACTGTTGCTAATTTATCCATTTGAGGGCCGCTCAGCCTTCTTGCGAACACATGGCATAGTTTCGATCGCGTTGAACAGGTACTCCCTGTAAAAATATGGTTAAACAAAATGTAATTTTGAGATAAAAGGTTGACGATTGACGTTAGGCTTACAAAACTATGGTGGTGTTGCAGAACATGTCAACATAACAAAATGTCTATTAGGAATTCACAAAACAGAGCAACATTCATTGAAAAATTATCATATTGTTAATGTGAAATATGTAAACTACAACCCTCTCTCTTGACTGTCTCGTGCATAAGTATTGATCAAAAGAGAATACATCTCGAAATGAATATTCTCAATTGCAATTTGGAAACCATAGAAAAATCTGGCTTCAGTCACTTGCATTTATTGAGCAAAACGTTCGACCTATATTGTAATTGTTACAGGTGAAATGCTTTTGCTGTGATCGTGCTGGGCTTTTTAATGCGATCTCTAATATGGAATGGCTAGAACCCAGTTTGAAAGCTTCTTCACCGCTTTGACTCAAGTTTAAACGGTTGCTATCCATGTTTGTCGGTCAGGAAAATGTTATTCCGTCTTGGCCCTATGTCAATCGAACACATCCATATTCGACACGACAGCTATACACTTTTGTTTGATAAATAAACTCTTTTTCAGTTCTGGAAACCAGCGTGGGCAACAACGCAGTTTTCACAACAATAGATTTCGCAGTGGGAAATTAAAGCAAGCGTAACACTGTAATTGATCGGAGTGTGAACTAGTGTTGACCTCGACGTGATTGAGAGAACAATCAACAATACCCCCCCCCCCCCCCCCCCCCGCTCACAGGGTCGTACAATAGCAGATTACTCGGCTCAACACTCTGATCTTGCACTTGGCTCAACTTGGCCTCATCCTCTTTCATCCTCATCTTCTTTCATCCTCATCCTCTTTCAGCCTTATCCACTTTCATCCTCATCCTCTTTCATCCTCTAATTACCCGTAGAGCATGATTTGTGATAGACACTACTCAGATCTGATTTTGGTTCCATTTTTCCACGTCTTCCTTCATAACGCGGTTAGCACCGACGAAATTGGTTCCGTTATCCGAGTAAATGTGTGATATTGGACCACGTCGTGCAAGAAATCGCCTCAAGACATTCAAAAAGGCGTCTGTAGTTAGGTCGGCAGTAACTTATAAATGAACAGCACGTGTCGTCATACACGTAAACACACATCCGTACCTTTAATTTCGCATCTGCGTTGTCTGATCAGCAAAGGTCCGAAATAGTCCACACCGACGTGTGAGAATGGTGGTTCGTCAACCTGCAATCTGGACGGAGGCAGGTCAGCCATCAGCTGCTGCCCTGGCTTGGCATTTCTTCGTCAGCAAAACAAGCAATGGCGTATAACCCGACGAACAGTCGCTCGGGCGTTCACTATCCAGTAACGCTGGCACAACAAACTCAATGTGTAGTTGATACCAGCATGTCCCGCACCTTGGGCGTGCACTTCTTGGGCAATTAATTCCGTTAGGCGACAATCATTGGGCAGAATCGCCGGATGCCTTGTTTCGTAGCCCAACCTCGCGTTGTCGAATCTGCCGCCAACACGAAGTATGTCGTCCTTCAATATAGGGTCGAGCCTATAGAGCGCAGATTTTGGCAGCAGTTTACCCGTGGGTAGCGATGCAAGCCAATCAGCAAAGTGCTGACGCTGCACAAACTTGGCGAGTTCTGACTCAGCAATTGTTAATTCGTCAACGGATATAGGCGAGTGTGACACGGTCAACTCTTTCTTTTTAGCTTTACAGTACAAGTAGCGTTTAAACCGGAGCAACCATGCAGTTGCCAACTTCAAACGATGTAGTGACGAAAAATAGCCAATTAAACGATCAGTACCTTTTTCTTCGAGCGTTGTGAGGAAAACATCCGCTTTGATTCTTTCCAAGTCAAAGCTTTTGTAGACCTCAGCAGTAGTTGGTTTCTTGGTGGAACGAATTGGCCACTGGTCGGGTGTCTTTCGCAGGAACTCAGGTCCGGTTAACCACACTCCACTGCACAGTGCATTGGCAGTAACACCGCGAGACTCTGCATCAGCCGGGTTCTCGTCGGTTGGTACGTGCATCCAATTATGGACACATGAGTGATTCAAAATCTGTGTAATTCGATTTCGCGAAAATATAGGAAAGTTCTTGATGTCGGCGTGCAAACTCTGCAGCACAATGAATGAGTCTATCCAAAACAGACAAGGACAGTCTTCTAAATGAAGTTCCTCCTTCACTGTTCGTGACATTTTTACTGCATCCAAAGCAGCCTCCAGTTCCAGTCGTGGTATGGTTTGCCTTCCTGAACCGAAAAGCAGTGATTTTCCCATTACCAGAGAGCACGTAACGTTCGAGCGGTCATCTACTGACCTCAGGTAACAAGCACAACCTCGTGCTTCTGACGAAGCGTCAGCAAAAACATATAACTGTACTTTGGACGCATTGGTGGTCATTCGATAAAAACGAGGTATTCTTAACTTACAAAGGTTACAGAGGCTTTCTCGCCACTTTCGCCACCTGGCTTGATCCGTGGTCGGCACAACATCGTCCCATCCAATCTTCTGTTGACACACGTCCCTGTAGATCAATCTGGCTTCTAGGACCACGGGTGCAACGAGTCCAAGGGGGCCAAACAGGGAGTTTGTCATAGAGAGCATTCCACGTCGCGTAATCGGTTTGTCCGGCAGGACGACATTAAATCCAAACTCGTCCTCCGGAAGACGCCAGCTGATTTCCAGAACACGTTCCTGTACCTCTCCGCCAAGCGGAATGTTCTGGATTGATTTGGGCCTTTCTCCGCTAGGGACAGAGGTCATTACAGCATCACTCGATGACAAGCATTTTGTCAGCCTGAAACCTCCCATGGACAGTAAACTTCTGAAATTTTCCACCATTTTAATTCCCATTGCTTCTGTGGGGATGGATAATAAACAATCGTCCACATAAAAGTTTTTTCTCACAACCTCGGCAACACGAGGATAAAAAAACTTCCCAAATTCACGTGGGGTTTCACGAAGGCAGAATGTGGCGCAGCTTGGGGACGATTCGCGCCAAATAAATGAACAGTCATTCGGTGAGGCACAGGATCCTTCAGTGTGTCGCCTCCTGGCCGCCACAAGAATCTGAAGGCGTCACGATCCTGCTGCGTGACGCGTACTTGATGGAACATGGCTTCTATGTCCGCAACCAAAGCCACGGCTTCTTTGCGGAATCTCAGATGCACTTCAACTAACGAGTTCAGTAAGTCTGGTCCTTTCATCAAGTGATCGTTGATAGAGTTAACGTTTGCGGCACAGTCAAAAATGATTCGAAGCTTATCCGGCTTCTTTGGGTTTACCACGGGGTGGTGAGGAAGGTACCACTTCCGACCATCAGTACTAATTTCTTCTTCTGATACCCGTTCGGCATAACCCTTTTCCAAAAGGATTTGCATCTGCTGAACATACTTTTGACTTAAACTTGCATTACGTGACAAACGCTTTCTAAGACCAGACAGTCGTTTCTGTGCCAATTTCAAAGTGTTGGGAAGAACATCTGCCGAATTTCGCCTCAACAGCGGTAACTGGTAATGTCCATCTTTGTGTTCCACTTGCTTGCCCAAGATGTCATATGCAATGACGTCTTCTGCTGAAAACTTCAATCCAACTCCATTGCTTCCTTGTTGCTCCGGAGCCACTGGAGGAAGGATTCGGCATCCCTCAAATCACCACTTCGCATGGGGTAAGTTTCACCATCATCGGTCACGATGACGTCATCGATGTTATTAAAGGAATTGAAACGTTCAATTCCTTGCAACAGAAAACTACAGCCCCTGGAGGTTTTCTGTGGAGCATAACCTCTTAGCAACCAACCTAGAGGCGTTTTGACAGCGTCCGGGTACTCCGGATCAGGAGAGAACCGACTCTCCAAACATCGATGAACTAAGTAGTTGTCTGTACCAATAAGTAATGTGACAGGCCCACCTTTGATTTGCGGTAAATGTACTCCCTTCTGATGCTTGGGACGAACAGGTGTTCCAAACTTTGGGACATGCTCAGGCGGGACAGGGATTTCGTCAAGTAGCGTCACTTCCGGTAAATTGAACTCCTCTCCTCCCACCAAGGGCAGTACTGACATGGAGATTTTCACGGTGTTCAGCTCCTTTGCACCATTGATCGACCCGAGCTGCATACGAACTGGTTCGCCTTCTACCTCAACATCCAACATGTTGAACAGCCGCTTCTCACAGGTTTTGTCTGAACCAGTGTCCAGCAGAGCATATGTTTCAATTTCCTTGTCCCCGACGCGGACTCCAACAGGAACAATGTCTAACCAAGCGGACAATGAGTAGTTACCATGACAGCCCACGATATTCAAGCAACTACCCTGCGTCAAAGACGCCGAGTCATTTCCATTTTTGTCCTCCGAAGATGCGTCGGTCGGTCGAGGTCTCGCCAGATTGTGCAGTAGCACATGATGGTATGCACTTCCACAACCTTCCTCATGGCAAACTGTCCCACTGCTACAATCGACAACCATGTGTCCCACTTCAAGACACCGGAAACACAAACCTTTCGCTCTCACCAATTGTCGTCGCTCGCGATGCGATTTTCGTTTAAACGCATAGCAGACGTCGAGGTCATGCGGCTTTGCACAAAAAGGACACGTTTTTTTTCGTTGTGTTGACTGTTGTTCGTTCTGCACCGATTTCTGTGCACTAGTAGAAGCAATGGCGTTGAATGACGTCGCCTTTTGTCGTTTGATACCTAGATTCTTTCAGGGCCTGAAGGAAAGAGACCTTTCCCATATATCGAGTTGGCTTCCTCACTCCGCTTTACAACGAAATTCGCAAAATCCGCGAAACGCGCGACTCTACCTGTTTCCCTTTGCAATGCAAAAGATACAGAAACCCATTTACACTGCCATTCCACAGGTAGCTTGCTAGCAAAAGCAACAATAAAACCGACGGAATCAACAGTAGACATACCAGTGATTTCCTCCAATGATACGCAGCATCTCTTAAGGAGGACGGCCAACTTTTCCAAACCGTCGGGGTCGTTTCGTCCAATCTTCGGACTTTCTTGTGACTTCCTCTCGCAGCAACGAGCGATGATATGTGGTTGACCATAGCGTTCGTACAATTCTTTCCAAGCAAGTTCGTAGCTGATTGCAGGGTTTGAGGATGACGTATAGCGCCTCAGCTTTTCATTGACACTCGGCGTGCAATGTTGCAGCAAGTATGTAAGTCTTAAATCATCACAGTCCAATCTGCTAGCAATATGAATTTTGTACCGATTTGCAAATGACCAATAGTCCATAGGTTCGCCATCAAACTTTGTTATTTGTGGTTTTGGCAGAAAACGTTCCCCAACCTCCGTATAACGAGGTCTAAACTGTGTCGTATAGGTATGTCCGTTATGTGGCAAGTAAATGTTATCACGTGGTACCTTTTGGCGACTAGGACGTTCGAATTCCTTGAGCTTTATTTCATTTGGTTTAGGATCTTCGATCACTAATTCTTCAGGATTCTTGGGACATACTGTGTCTTTTCGGGGTTCGTATTTTAACGAACAAACACTCCCAACTTCTTCCCATGCGTTCAGATCGGCTTCTGCTAATTCTAACTTCCGTTGAGATTCGCGATCAGCGATTTCAGCGTCCAATTTTCTTTTATCTAGTTCTCGTTCAGCTTCCAATTTTCTTTTTTCTAGTTCTCGTTCAGCTTCCAATTTTCTTTTTTCTAGTTCTCGTTTAAGAGTGAACTCGGCTTGTTTTAATTCCTCTGCTTTTCGTTCTTCATCTTGCTCGCGTACTAAACGAGCAAGATTTAGCTTCACACGACTTTCCCTTAACTTAACACTGTATGTCGAGCTCCTAGAAGATCTTACGCTCCCAGTGTGAATAGTGGATTCACATCGTTTCGACGTTCTACTTGCGGGCGGTGAACGGCTACCAGCTTCCGAGACAGGCACCGGTGTTGAAATGTCTCGCAGCCACTGCCTGACGCGAGTGTCAAATTCGTTCTTGCCTCGAACACAATCCCTTTATCGAGACACACTTCCCGGCATCGTGGCGTTTAGCACACTTACGTAGAGAAGTCGGGTCACGAAAGACTTGATGTTTTGAAAAGGAAGAAAGCAAATCGCTTCTTCTTCTTCTCTCTCTCTCTCCCTCTCTCTCTCTCACACACACACACACTAATGCGGCAAAACGGTTGTAACAAATGACTTTGTTAAGTAAATGCCAAACATAGAAAGCATAACAAAAGAAATAACGAAAAGCAATACACCTAATGTAGATTCCCAAACCAAAATTTGGTTCTTTTCGTTACTGCTTTTGTTATGCTTTCTATGTTTGACGCAACACTCATAACAAAGGCTGCGCAGTAGCTCTGCGCGTGCAGACCGCGTGGTTAGGTTTGCTTGTACTTGTGTTGCCAGTTTTTTTTGTCATGTGCTTTAACCTGATTCTATTTGAATAAGGATTCTACTTGAATAAGGCGTGGACAATGTTTACGTCTGATAACTGTGTTTATCCCTAAAAACTGTGTGACGTTTGGAAGTTTTGCCGGCATCCGATTGATGCAGCTTGTGAATGTGATTTCGCAACGGGCAGCCTGTGGCTGCTGATAGATCGGTCGCAAAACAGTTTGGTAAGTGTACTAGAATGTTTGCAAACCGTATGTACAATTGTGTTTCTTTTTGTTTATAGAAACCGTTCCTGTTTCGTTGGTGTTGTGCTGGTCATTTTCGTTGTATTGAATACAAGTGTCTGTTGTGTTCTGCGGGCTTGGCCACTACCTAGGAGAACTGGGACGCGTTTTTAACACATTTGGGATAAAGGCCAAAACTGCTGTGTAGCGTGTAACGCCGCCGATCCGTTGAAAAAGCACGTTACATTAGGTATTGTGATTTTCATGCAAGATTCATTTCCTAACTACAAGGAATTATGCAAATAATATACATGATCAGATGACCAAAGGTCGAAATGCTTTGGGGCTGCTTGCTCTGAAATAATGTTTGTGAAACTGGTGAAGTTAAGTAGCCTACCACAGACAAAAATATTTTGAAAAACTTAAAGAATATATTTATGTAATATGATATGTTTCATAATTACCTACAGTTTTTTCTATGCGAGTCAGTTTGTTGTGTAGATGTAATCTTGTGTGTATTTGCCATACATAAACATATTTATGAATTCTTTTAGGTTGTTGTTTACAAAATTCACAGTGTGGAGAAACAAAACTAAATAAAAAATAAGCAATACAAAATGTGCCTGTTAACTTAGATTCAAAAATGTCTTTTTCATAGAAGCTTTGGGTTTCATGTTGTTAAAATATATTCTGATGCTAGCATGAAATGAGTATTTCCTTTGCAATTTTACATACAAAGTATCCTGTTTACTTTTTGTGTGGCAGAGACATAATTCAAATGATATAAATTTCTGGAGATTGGTACAAAAATCTTGTTTCTTCATCTGAGAATCCTTTAGATTGTCTGAATTTTTTTTACTTCTGTCTTGTTCTGGCAAAATAGTATGTGATAATTTGGACATACAAATTTAGTCAAGGAAGACAGATTAAGTAGAGTTTAATACCACAATCTACTAATTTTGTTTGGTCACTTAGTTTTTGATACATATCCACACATACAAATGATCAAACCCTATTAGAGGTTTTAGTGTTTTTAAACAAACATAGTCCATGTGCCCCAGTAAGCGCTTGCTAAAAAAACATAATTTTTTGTTGTAAATACCAATCCCTCAAGAGTTTGGTATGGCATAAGTCTTTTTTCCTCATTTTTGTAATGAGATTGAACCTCATCCTAAAAAACAAAGCAAGTTATTTTTGTTACAGACTTTTTGCTTTGTCAGGTGTGATGTTTTTTACCTTTCAATCAGTTAGGTATGGTATAAACTTTTCTTCCAACCACCACAATCTTTCATCGTCTTTTGATTTAACTGGGTTTGTAATCAGGGTTGCCATTTGGCCGTCTTCACGGCCAAATTCCAGAAATTTGGCCGTTTGAAAATCGGCCTGGCCGCGAAAAAATCGTTTGGCCGTAAGGCAGATATTTGGCCGAATTTCACTTGGTACTATATAAATCCACAAAAGGCATTGCTGGTTTCAGGTTATCAATAGATTTGTGGACGATTGTGTTGTCATAAATATGTCTCCGAAAAATTGTTACGTCATAAACTAATCTTGACTGAGTTGGCAAAGAATTATGCTGCAATCGTAATGCTTTAGCAACATAACCGGTTTTAAAACCACTGATAAGCATATAGATAACAGTGTTTCAAACATACGATTTACGAATTTATTTCCGGCAAAATAGTCGTTTTTATAGAAATCATCAAACTTATAACGTGATTTGGTCGAATTTTGGCCGTAAGAGAAAAAAAAAATCAAAAAAGTGATTTGGCCGTAAGAGAAAAAAAAATCCGTCAAGTGTTTTGACCATCTGGCAGCCCTGTTTGTAATTCCACAGTTCATAATGTCAAACCACCTGCATTGAAGCACTTCCTGTGTAACTATTTTTTTACTTCACAAAATATATATATACTTTGCAAACAGAAAAACGTATTCACTGGTTCCCTCAGCACCAGGAATGGATTTAAGGCATTGGCCTACATTCCAGCTTAGTGTGTCACGTGCAAGGTTAACTTTCATCTGGAATAGACTTACTGTGTTTGCTCAATTGTGTGTAAAGTTAACCAACAAATTCATACTTTGTTGTAGCAGTTTAACTCAATGTGATTTTTTGTTAAAAGTGTTCTGCTGAGAGAAGCTGATACAGCATCTTGCTTATACAGACATACAACATGATTCCATAGTATATCTTTCCCTCTTCTGTTCATATACCTGGATCCAGTAGATTTTGATGAAAATAATGCGTTGTCTGGAAGTATGTTGCGGATTTTTTTACTATTAGTTTCTATATCTTTTTTATTTGTATTTTAGTACTTACCTTCAATAAATGGGAAGGGTCAGAGCAAAGATATACCGGCCGTTCTGGTGCAAATGGATTTGGGGCAGTGTATGTGGTTTTCCAATCAAAAAAGTGTCAGTTTTAGTGAGGTGTTCATGTGCACTTGGAGAGCGTGCATAAAATTCTATAGCCCATCGGATTAAATCTGGGTGAAATCGTCTTCCTTGTGGTTGCTTGTTTGTGTTCATGATTTGGTACGTAAAAAACATTTTTTGCCAGTCATTTATTTTTTTTTTTGTGAGTTAAATGCAGCCCATAAATAAAGTATTTTTATCTTTAGTGGAAATCAATATATATATATATAGTTAATATAAAATGATTTACAGCTCATACCATCACATCATCCTCTAAAGTCTAAACCTTCCTCAACCTGTACAAGTAACAAATCTGTTGTTTCGTTGCTGCCACCTGATTGTGTGTTACTGTCACAGTCACTGTCCAGCAAACAATGGTCACAAACGGGACACCCTTCCTTCAAAACTAAATGCCAAGTATGAATAATTAGTATTTTTCTGCCTTGTGGATAGGTGGAAGAGGTGGCTTGCTGAGTTGCCTCACTTAAGCAATGTTGTCGTTCCGCGATGCTTCAGGTCTCTTCGGAACTGAAACTTCCATTGAAGTATCAACTGCATGATTTCGCTGACACATCTAAGAATGCATATGGCGCCGTGTCATATCTTCGCATCGAAGACGATCACAGGACAGTGATGAGTTCTTTTCTGATTGGAAAATCCCGACTTGCCCCGTTGAACACGAAGACGGTCCCTCGACTGGAGCTCACCGCTGCTGTGCTCGCTGCGAGGTTGGATCGCCTCATGAGAAAGGAACTAGACTTACCCATTGAAAGTTCAGTTTTTTGGAGTGATTCCACTGCTGTTCTGTTAAGCATTCGAAATGCAACCAAACGGTTTCCAGTTTTTGTCGCCAATCGCCTGGCAGACATTGAGCGACTGACCGACATTAGGAATTGGAAACACGTTCCTACAAAATTAAATCCCGCAGATAATGCCTCAAGAAGTCTACCTGCTGATGCCCTTGTCAATTCGAGTCGCTGGTTAAAAGGCCCAATGTTTCTCCTGGAGCCAAACACCAACTGGCCGTCGCAACCGCCAAATGCTGCCGATGTTCCTGAGGAATTTCATCCGATGGGGAAGGCTGCCGCCTCCTGTACTGTTGACGTACATCAGTCGAAGCACCCCATGAATCGAATCATTGAACGTCAATCGTGACTACATTGATTAAAGAAGGCCGTGGTCTGGTGGATGAGATTTAAGACGTTTTTGGTACATCGAAGGAAATGTTAGTGATGCACCGAAACAGCTTTTTTTTTATTCGGCAAACAAATTCGGCCGAATAAACCGAAACTAATGTTGGTCTCCATCTCTTCAAACGCAATAAATTTAAACAAAACATGTGCTGGATTGGAACTGATCCTATCATACAGCCTTTTATTGGCACTGAAAGAATAACCTCGACTGCTGCACCAAATGCTTAAAGTTGATTTTAATCATTTAAACGAATGCATTCGTGCAGTTTCAACAATGATTCTAACCTACATTAAACTTTTCGTATCAGCGTTGCATGCAATAAAAAGTCGTTCTGTGTACAAGTTAAACCCTGTCCTGGTTGATCAAGTGTTCCGTGTTGGTGGACGTTTAGACAAAGCGCCGTTTAGTTTTCACGCAAGACATCCTGCAATCATGCCCCATTCTTCGCATTTGACTGACCTATTAATCCTTGCCCATCATGAAAGAGTCTGTCGGCGACCGCAACATGGCCTCGCTGAAAAAAAAGACTCTGAAACACCTGCAGACATTGATAGTGGCGTTATCGAAGCTAATTGCGCAATGGCGGCCACCGGGGGTAATGATAATGTTAGTTGCGTTCAAAGGCTTGTGAGCTTTTGTCTGTTTAATGTTTTGGCGACCATAACCTGAAATATTTGTTTGTAGCGAAACAAGGGCCCACCCAGCAGTTGATTCGGACCCACCTTTGCCACAGTACACAGCTTCACAAGAACTGAGAGTAAAAAAAATTGCAAGGATGGAGAAGCGGTCAATGAACGCGCAAATTCTATTCAAGGGGAGGATAATCGAAATGATTTCAGTGGCGTAGACGTGTTGGGGCCAGTGGCCGTCGAAGGTGATGAAAGGTTTGTTGAATGCGTTAATATCCTTTAACTAAATAAATTATAATATTAGAATAAATGCTTGCAAAGTATATTTGTAATTCAGAAAAACTGCAGACGTCGACGGAGGCAGATATTAGAGCTTGTCCACGAGCCGAAAAACTGCAGAGTCGGGTCGTTAAGTCGCCGGGTGCTTCGCGAGAGCAAATAAATCGAATTGCCCCGAGTAGAAATGACGCTATGGCACCCACCGGCGGTGACGATAGTGTTAGTTGCATTGAAAGGTTTGTAACGTTTTGTGTGTTTAATTTTTTGATAACTATGACCTGATATGTTTGTTTGCAGCGAAATTAGACTCGAGGCAGCAGTTGATTTGGACTTACTATGGACACAGTACACACCTTCTCAAGAATTAGAAAGAGAAAATTTTTGCAAGGAAGCAGAAACGAATTCTTCTAGCCCGTCCTCTCTTATTCAAAGAGGTTGGTAAGTTCTCAGACATGGTTGCCCTTGGACCCAGCATTATTATCACTTTTTGTGTAGGGGAAGTAGAGGTGAAGCCCAACAACGACGACAGGAAAATGAGCGAAATAGACCCATCGCTCGAAACATCAGAGCCATTCAAACACACCGAAGAATCGGTAAAGTGACAAGCGTCTTCAACTTCCGCGCACGTCTTCAAATTTAAGTAGTATTGCCGATAAAGTTTTGCGCTTTGGCAATCGAGCCTTCGGGATCAATGCCAGTTTTGGCTTTTCTATGGAAAATGTAGCCGGGGAACAATGTTATTTTCACTCGAGTGCTAACAATTTTTAAGTTTTTGACACACCTTATGTTGTCCGCACACGCGACGACTTGATTGCTTTTCTTGAAAGCCTAGAAGACAAAGATGACTTAGAAAGTGTGCGACTTCTGCGACCTGATAGCTCCTGGAAACCTAACGAAATTTTAAATATAACCTTTTATGTTTACTACATGCAAAGTCCATTAATTGGAAAGGGGGTCAATTTGCCCTGGTACGTTTCGCGAAATTCCGGTCTATGTGCTTTAAACACAACGGTATTTCCTCGAGGGCTATTAAACTATGTAAACAGTTTTGTATACACGTCGGTTTGGATCACATTAATTTTCCTGGTGACCTGCCTAATTTGGAAATTTATTTTAAGATCAACATAAATGTTTTCCAACTGGTTGCCGGGGAATATGTCAAGTGTAAACTTATTTGGCGTAGTGTTGCACGCTTAAATGACAAGCGGGATCGGATACTCGACCTGAATTTGTTTGAGAAACATTTTAGCTACATCTTTGACATAAATAAATACTCATCGACCTTTTGTTGTCGGATTTTAAACTTATTTGGCGTAGTGTTGCACGCTTAAATGACAAGCGGGATCGGATACTCGACCTGAATTTGTTTGAGAAACATTTTAGCTACATCTTTGACATAAATAAATACTCATCGACTTTTTGTTGTCGGATTTGTTCAATTTTTTTCGACAGACTCGGAAAATGTGAAGAACATCAGAAATGATGTCAGGCTGTTACAAGGTCTTTAAGACAGGTTTCTTCTCTGAAACATGACTATATGCTTGCTTGTGCACATCTTTTTTTTTAGAGACTGACTATGAAACCATTTTAATAGCACGAGCTTTCGCGAGATTGATCTCGCTTCATCAGGTGCAGCAAAAAAAAACGTTTTCAGATTCTCTGAAACAGCAAGTGTGATTGATCGATTAAGAGAGGTTGGCATTGACGTTGATCAATCCATGAATTACTTTCCTTTTCGTGCTTGCTTTGATTTTGAGAGCTATTTTTAGAGAGACAACTTGTCACCCCCGGCCGCTAAGACCACTTTGCTCTCAGAGCATATTGCCTTGGGTGTGTCAATTTGCTCAAATGTACCTGGGTATACGTCACCAAGGTGTATTGTATCCACAGGGGACTGTGGGGATTTAATAAAAAGATTTGTTTCCTACCTTAAAGAAATACAAGAAGCTGCGGCGTCGTCCTGCTTCACCGATTTCAGGGCATCAGGAAACAGCTTGAAACAATGCTAGACCATTCTTGTAAGTTGGAGTCCTGTGATCCAAGCAAGCACCCTCTTCAATGACTATCATCCGACTTACATCTGTACTTAACTAATCTAACCTGCTTATCTTTCAATGGAACGAAATATGACCTCAACTTGGCAAAGGGACATTTGATTCCATCTCTAATGGTCGAGAACATAATATTAAATGTAATCAAAAGAAACAATGAATGATTGCATGTCTATTAAAACTACGTCCTTTAACTTTCTTGATTTACGCAATTATGTTGCGGCAAATTATTCTTATGACTCCCTGTTGCAAGCCTTTAACTGCAAAACACGCAAAGTTTTTTTCCTTATGAATACATAACTTCAGTTGAAAAGTTACAAGAAACTTCATTACCTCCAATCACAGCTTTACACAGCTCACTGAAAGGTTCAACTATAACTAAAGATGAGTACCAGTTTTGTTTAGACACATGGCGTGACGAAAAAATGCACTCCCTGAAAGATTTTCTTGTGTGGTACAATAACCGTGATGTAGTTCCTTTTCTCGATGTTGTTTCTAAGCTTTGCAACTTTTACGAGGAACGTGGTGTTGACGCGTTTAAAGAGGTAATAAGCGTACCTGGTTTAACTCCACAATATTTAATATGGTCTCTTGATCGAAACACGCCTCTTGCTCTGTTTGGAGAAAGATTTAAGGACATTCACAATCTCATTCGGGCCAATATAGTTGGAGGTCCAGCAACAATTTTTCACTGCTACCACGAACAAAATGAAACCCAAATCCGCACTGTCGACTACGGTACTAAAGCCCGTGTATGTCAAGCAGTCATCGGCTTTGACTGCAATGCTCTTTACTTCTGGGGGCTTATGCAACAGATGCCAACTTTTTTTTTCACTGTTTTAAAATACGAAAATGAAACCCAAGGATTCAGTTTGATGCAATCTTCACGTCACAGTCACATGGCTCGGGTGTGGCTTGATTGGTGCGCACAAGAATATGGTCTATTTATTCGTCATCAGTTCAACAAGGGGGCAGAAGCTCGTCTCGGTCAACGAAATTTACCCGTGGATGGGTACTGCGCAGAAGTCAACAAAGTTTTTCAATTTCACGGCTGATATTTTCATGGTCGTGATCGCTGTGGTGTCCATTTCGATAACCTCGAAAAAGCTACAAAAGCCCGATAAAAGACAGCTGAACATACAGCATACTTCGATGGCCTTGGATAAAAAAGGTTGTTGAAATGTGGGAATGTGATTGGTATGCTTTGCAAAAGAACAATCAGCGAGTGCGTGATTTTGTTAGATCTCACCCAGTTCCCAGGTTCCGCATCCCAAAAAATAGAAACTTTTCACCATGCGAGAAGCATTGCGGAAAGGTGACTTGTTTGGGCTAGTGGAGTGTGATATCATTGTTCCACCCGAAAAAAGAGAATATTTCAAGGAATTAATCCCTGTGTTTAAAAATATAGAAGTATCCAGAGCTGATATTGGACAGTATATGCGTGGACATGCAGAGAAGTACGGTGTTTTGAAAACCAAACGAAGGTGCTTAATAGGGAGCATGATGGGGAAGAAAATCTTGCTTGCCACCCCTCTTCTGAGGTGGTACTTGGAACATGGACTTGTTTTGGAATATATGTATCAAGTGATTTGCTTTGATCCAAAGCCCTGCTTCAAAACCTTTGGTGATGAAGTTACTGCAGCACGACGTTTGGGTGATGTCAACCCTGACAAAAAGATCATTGGAGACACGTTTAAACTTTTAGGTAATTTTTTTTTATTTTTTTTTTAAACTTATTTATTTATTTAATGTTAAGTGTGCTTTATTTCCAGGCAATAGCTCCTATGGCAAGATGCTAATGAACAAAAAGCTTGAACGTGATATCTTCTACCAGGAAGCTAAGATGCTCGGATGTCAGTTAATAACCCGAGGTTCCAGCACTTGGAGGAAATCAATGATGACCTGTATGAAGTCAAGATGAAAAAGCGTCGGATCAACCAAAATTTACCAGTGCACGTTGGATTTTTCGTTTACCAATACGCCAAGCTGGCGATGCTACAGTTTCATTACGACTTTTTCGATCGATTTGTCGACAGGGAAATGTATCAGTTGTGTCTCATGGACACACTTAGTTACTATGTGGCGATGGCTGGTAAACGTTTGGATGATGTGGTTCGTCCCCAACTGTTGAAGGAGTTTTATGAAACTTATCACATGTGGTTTTCATCTCCAGCATGCGACCTGCATCGCTCAGAATTTTTCAGGAGGCGTGTTTCGGGAAAAGAGTTTACCCAACTGGAATGCTGTCAGAGGCGAGAGCGTGATGACCTACGCACCCCTGGGCCTTTTTAAGTTAAATGGAGTGGCACAGGTGTAGTGGCTCTTACGGCCAAGACCTATTATTGCAAGGGAAGCACCAACAAACAAACTTGCAAGGGGATCAACAAGAAGCAAAATCCACTGACTTTTCAAGCTTATCTCGAAGTGTTGAAAACTGGGGAAAGCGTGTTGGGTACAAACACTGGCTTTCGCACTTTGAATCAAAGAGTTTACCCGTATGAACAGACAAGAAGTGGGATCACTAATTTCCACGGCAAACGTAAAGTTCTTGCCGACGGGGTTTCAACCGTGTCCCTCGATTTATAAGTGTTTCATTGTTTTCGTGCTTGTGTTGTATGTGCACTGCTTAATAACATTAATAAAGTGATCGGTTGGAAACCTAAGCTAATAAAGTAAGAAGAGAAGTGAGGCAGCCCAATTAGCATAATGTTAAAAAATAACTTTTCTTGAGCCTTCACTGTTCAGGTAGTGATTCATCTTAAAAGGGTTGCGCCATCGCTGGTAAACCATTCATTGGGAGTGAGGCACAATGTGAGAGGTAAAGCAATCCCGAACAAGATGAGCGCTCATGTATTGCACAATTTCTTGGAATATTTTATGGCAGGTTTTGAACGGGATCACGTCATTTTGATTGTATATAAGACGGTATAGATACTTCACTCCTCATCAACGAACAGAAGCAACCAACGGAGAAGATGTCACTCAACAGACGTATTGTTCCCGACATCGTCGATTCAACCAGACAGCAAAGCGCTACACAGCTGCTCGCAGAGATATGCAGAAGTCGCCGACCTGCAGGTATGTCTTGACGACGTTTTGCTTTTCTTGCTTTTCCTAATTTTTGGTTGCTGTAGATACCAGACTTTGCTGTGCAACGTTGTATGTGAAGTTTAGAGGAGAATGTTTTGACCACGACGAACTCCGGAAACTGGCTCCTTCCCTGTTTCCAGAAACACCCTACGTGTTGCTATTTCCCAAACCGTTTGCCGACGCCTTCAGTCGCGTGCAGTTCATATTCCGCGTACACCAAGATATTTATAGTGTTCGCGAGAGCCGTGCCAAAGTGAGCATCCAAAAGAATGTTACCGTGCTAAACCAAATCAAAGGTAGCCAGATCCTCCATATCATGACTGAGGTCAAAACAATAGAGTGTGAATCCCTGGCCATAATCCGAGAGTGATATTCCAACGTTAAAACACAAAACCAAACATCAATGTTATTTCAATGTTATCGAAATAACAAAAAATCAACAAACCCAAAAGTAACGTTTATTAAATGTTTTCACAAAACGTCTCGAAACGCGCTTTTAGCTTCCCAGGTAGTCTCCAAGCACTCAGAACACAAAAGACACTTGTATTCAATATGAAAGAAATGACAGGCAAGGTCAACGCGCCGGAACAGGAGCGGTTTCTAGTTAAAGAAACACATTTGTTCATTCAATATGTAGTCATATTCACATCATGGCAAATTCTATCGCACCTAAGGAACTGTTTTGCGACCCATCTGATTCAGTAAATTCTCCGTTGTGATAACACATCTTTCAGTTGCATTATCATAATACCAGTAAACTTTTCAATTATTGCAAAGCACAGTCAACAAACTATTTCGCAGTTTTGCAACTAAGACCTTATTCAAAAAATGTTATTAAATGTACCCAAATAACTGGCAACACAACTAGCAAAAACATAACCATGCGGACTACAGGCGCACGGCTACTGCGCAGCCTTTGTTACACAATAACGGTAGATACTTTAACCAACCCACGGACGAAATTGGGTTTGGGAATCTACAAATCATCCTACCTGTAAGATTTGAACAATTTTTACAACAGTAGAAACATCATAGTGCCCCCTTCAAATGTATAAAGCAAAGCTAGTGCCAGCAGTCCTATGTATGCCACGTGTTGAACTGATCCGCGTGCAGTAAACTTTTTTTTTGTAGTTAAATGTAAATATCTGTTGTGAATTGCCTAAGTTGGTAACTTGAATAGTGACTGAATAATGTGAATTTACCTGTTGCACCCGAATGCGATTCGAAGTCGGTCCTTTGTGCATCTTTTATGGGTGAGTTCAATACCGTCTGTCATGTTACTTGTGAATGTTCGCTAATATGTGTTTGTTTTGGTTAGTGAGCGTGTCACAGTTCGTTAACTGTGCCGCAGAATAAAAGGAAACTGTTCTTAGATGTCGGTACGGTCAAACCCCTTGTGACTAGGTTAGCTGGCCGTCGGGCCTGTTAAGTTAGCCGTGTTACATGTTAACGAATTAAGAATCGTTAACAAGCAAAGGATCGACGATTGATTTGGTCACGACAAACATTTCCACGTCGTGAAATTGCATCACAAGTAAACCGTATGACGGAAGATCAAGAAAACGAAATAGTAGAGGCTTTTAATGGCTCTACAAGATAGCTACGATTGCGCAGAGAGTCTAATGAAAAAGCCGCAAGATCTTTCAGCGCTACGCGAGTTTCTGCCCCAAGTAAATGCAAACTTAGATAAGCTAATTGAACTTTACTCAAATATGTTGGATAGTGATAAACTACCTGAGACAATCTCGCGTAAGCGTGATTACTGCCGAGACAAACAAGAATTCGATGACAGGGTCTCAACGTGGATATCGAAGCTGCATGACCCGCAGCCTATCCGTTCCCCTACCAGTGTCGCCAATCGACTCGAGTGGAGATTCAACCTCTAGTTCTAAACGATGTGTAATTCGACGCAGTAAGATAGCACTTTATTAACCCTTTCGCCACAATCAATCACTAATGTATTTTTTGCAATATGGTTCGTAACTAGAAATGTTGGAACCATCAAATTAAAATCAACACTCTTTATTGACGACAAACTTTTGTTTGTGACGTAGCAACTACATTTTAAGTCGATTGTATTCGGTTCTCGAATATTATAAAGAAGATCCCCTCCTTGTAAATCGAGCCCATTCTCAAGGGAATCCAACAAGTATTTCACTTGTTCATCAAAACGAAAACCAAAGTTAATGCGCATTAGCGCCGTTGGCGGTAAAAGGATACTACAGTGTACAATTGTACGTAACCATGAAGAAAACATCTCACGAACTTGAAATTTGGTACAGACAACCACAAGGGTATCTACACCAACATACGTAAAAGAAAAACCGATAGCACTTCATTATTCCACTACCCCTCTATGCTGACTTATTTTATCTGTTTACTATCAAAAATTACTACAAATACACAATACTGGACACACCCAGAACCTCCGCCCTTTGTTTTGTTGAATATAATATCGGACTCCCACTTTCTAATTTTTTGATTTTGGTTTACGAAATAACCTGCCTCATGCACCACCTTATTTAAAACTTTTATATTTGCGCAAACCCTACACCCGAAACTTTACTGGCTGGTCTTTAGTTCATTTCAGTTCTTTACCCAATTATTTAAAAACCTTTAATTGCTGGCTTACTATTAAGTTCTCTTTTGGACAACGACTCGTTATGTATACCCTCTTTTCTTTAAGTTATGAAACTTTTGAGCACTTATTTTTACCTGTCTCAAAATCCAAACACTTCGCACTTTATAGTTATTTCAGTTTTAAAAGCACTATTACCCAGCAACCAATAATATTTTGACCAATCCACTCATTTGTTATTTCCAAAACTTTTAGAAAACTAAGTCCTCATTATTATTTTGAACACCAACCTTACCCACACACTATCACAAACCCGTAATAAAGTCAAGAAAAACCTCATCCCATAAACAAACCTCCCAAAGAATTGACAGAATCCTTCTCCCATGCAATAGCTTTTTTTAAAACTTCGTTTATTACGGAACAGACCAGACCTCATCCTTGAGGTGGCCTGGTCCATTACCGTAGATTTAAAAAAACAAAAACAATAACGGACTCCGCTTCTTGATGTATCTCGTAATTCAATTGTTCACTCCCTTCTTGTTTCGTTGGTTATTCGTCATTATATTATAGTGTTTAACATTGTAATTTGATTTATTTTGTATAGTGCACTTTATTTTTGTTTTTTGTCAATTATGTCAAATATCCTTTAATTGCGTTAGTTTCTTGTGTTTTTTTAGTACTTGACGAGTACCTCTCAAGTGCCCTAAAAAATAGAGCTTTCAAAAGATGCCACAATAGATTGTACAGGATTTGTGGTTGTACAAGATACGCTATTTCAAACCTAATATGGTGATTTAAGTGCATGTGACACGGAAATCAAACATGTGTAACGTATATGCTGTGACGTGATGAGAATGACTTGCAGTTTTGTACTGCCCAGGTAAATACCACAGTTCCTGGAACGACACAGGAGAATCGCTCGTAAGATGCAATTATCGATAAGTGGTCTCACGCGAACGCATAATTCAAGTGCGTATAAGTTCTGTGTTCTTGCGGTCACATTTCATTCCACATCGTGGAATCGCCACTCTGCACTGGGCTTTAAACGTCTGACTTCCACATATCTGTGTTTGTGTCTTGGTGTATTCTGAATAAAACAAACTAACCCAAGTTTGGTTTGTCTAGAGTCAGGAGTCAGGAAACATTTCAATTGCAGTTGAACACGTAATCAACAACAACCACACAAATCCTACACATGTTAATAATTAAACTAGGAGATGTTCATAACTTTGAAACATTTTTTTCGAAAAAAATAGCTTGATATGACGACTGGTTTCTGAGATACAGCTGATCAAAGTCGCACTTTTGCCGCTGCGAACGAAATCGTGCGAAAGCGAGATTATTGTTGCCTGACGTCATAGAAGGCGCTTTGGTGGTGCGAGTGCTGGCAGCAAGCCTTATGCACAGAAAAGGAAAACACTGTAAAACTGTTTTATGATAGTATTGCATTAAACAGGGGACGACTAGTGAACAAGTGCAACAAACGGATTTTGATGATAATTTGAGCTGCAGACAGATGACCGCTGATTTGACCCTTTTATGTCTTTTTTAGTTGCGTAGTAATAAAACAGTTACTGGGATAGGGTGTTCTTGTTGTTACAGCATTTATGATCGCTAACTGGATACATGATCTTTTGAAAACACGACAGAGACAAACCGTCAATTTAGCATTGTCATTTTGTCCACTCACAGAAAAAGATAGAGGTAGCAATTTTGAGGCTGGCAAAAACCGCCGAGAAAAAGCGACCAAATTAGCTGATTATGCAACACAACACTGTTATTCTGTCAGTACCACTTTTTGTCCGACAGTAGAGTTGCCTACGAGTTCGCGTCATAAATGATTTATTTAATTCGCCACAATCAATTACTACTGTATTTTTCGCAATATAGTTCGTAACTAGAAATGTTGAAATCATCAAATTAAAGTCAACACAAAGGTGAGGTTAAAGTTATGACATCACATCGAAAAAAAATCGAAAATGACAACACAAATATTCGACACCAGGTAGGGGTTAAGAGTTATACGTAAAGTTACACACCACGATACTCCGCTGCGCTACGAAAGTACCATTACAAGTCATTGAGATTTTAAAAACATCCACACGGAATGATTTTCTCAAAAAAGTAACAATGTGGATCGAAGCGAAGTGTTAAGGGGTGAAAGGTCGAGACAAAACTGCAACGGATTTGGAATTCGTTTACAGCGACTGCACCATACGGAATCCAGTTTTTTAATTTATTCTAATCAATCACCAACCATTCCTCTATTTGTTTCCTCACCATCAATGCAGTAATATTTCTAAGGATCAGCAAAATTAACTAAATTTGACAGTTGTCCGCCTGTGATTTGAACATTTTTATATCAAGCGACTTGAAATTTTGCACACAAACATAAGATGCCACTACAAAACGAGCAATGAAAACCAAATTGCAGTATACCACTTAGAATTTTATTCGTGAACGAAAACGTGCGTTTAAAACTATCGTGGCTGAGGTTCGGCGGAATGAACTAAATTTAACAGTTGTCCGCCTGTGATTTGAACATTTTTATATTAAGCGACTTGAAATTTTGCACACAAATATTAGATGCCAGTACAAAACGAGCAATAAAAACTAAATTGGCGTATGTCACTTAGAATTTTACTGTTTGGCGAAAACGCATCTTGGAGAGCAGGCCCCATATACAACTTTATCAACCAGGCGCAAGGCAAATCCTTGGCTTACCAAAGGTATCCTGAAATCAATAAAACATAAAAATAAACTTTACAAAAAATACATCCAACAAAAAATCAATGCAATGAAATACAAATCATATTCAAGCAAGCTAAAATCAACCATACGAGCAGCAAAGAGAAACTACTACAAAGTCATGTTTGAACACAACAAATCAAGTCCAAAACAAACATGGAAACTTATCAATAAAGTAACTACAAACAACATCAAAGGGAAAACACACATATCACAAATTACTACAACAAATGGTACAGTGACAAATGACCCATTGATCATGGCAAATACGTTCAATACTTTTTTCACCAGCATTGGAAAAGATATGGCGCTTCTTGTCCCCCCAACATCTAAATCACCAGCAGAATACCTCACAAATGGCCCGTCATCATCATTCTTTTTTTACACCATAGAAATAAATGAAGTTTTCAATACTATTGTACAGTTAGATTCAAGTAAATCACCTGGTCCCTATGACATGCCCATAAAACTAGTAAAACTAGCAGCACCAGTCATCTCTCCAATTCTTTGCATGTTGTTTAATTGTTGCATTCAAACAGCAAGTTACCCAAGTTGCCTTAAACTGTCTCAAATATCACCATTGTTCAAGGGCGGGGACCAAAAAAATGTCAACAACTACAGACCGATATCGCTTATACCAGTTTTTGCCAAAATTTTTGAAATAATTATACACAAAAGAGTTACCGAGTACTTAACAAAATTTGACCTTCTGACCAAATTTCAAAATGGATTTAGGCCTGGCCATTCCACAGATTTGACAGTCGCACAAATTTATGAGCATATAGCTAATTCCACAGATCACAAAGAAAAAACATGCGCAATTTTCCTGGATTTATCAAAGGCATTTGATACCGTCAACCACGAAATCATCCTGCAAAAATTGGAGTTTTATGGATTCCGGGGAAAAATTAAAAGCTTTTTTGAAAACTACCTCACTGGCAGGCAACAATACACTAAAATTTGCAATTCCCGCTCCAATGTCTGTAACGTGGAATGTGGTGTGCCCCAGGGATCTCCTCTAGGACCACTTCTGTTTCTCATTTATGTAAATGATTTGCCTTGCGCCTCCTCATTCTGCACAAGATTATTCGCAGATGACACATGTCTCATCAAGTCGTGCAAAAATGTAAGGGATTTAGAAAAGGCTGCAAATATCGAACTAGATAAGGTTAATACATGGCTCAATTCGAACAAACTAACAGTTAACTGCAAAAAAACCACATTCATGCTCTTCGCAAACAGCAAAAAGACAAACAATACGGATTTTACCCTTAAGATTAATGACACCACACTAGAGCAAGTCAAGACCACAAAGTACCTTGGTGTACATATTGATGATACACTGTCATGGGCCCCACATGTTAACTCAACCTGCAAAAAAATTGCAAAAAGCGTTGCAATTCTTTACAAGCTGAAGCATATCATAGGACAGTGTACATTACAAACAGTGTATCACGCACTTGTTCATTCGCATTTGTCTTATGGCCTTTTGGCGTGGGGTTTTGTTTGCCCATCATTGTTACATCCAGTGGTGGTCCTGCAAAATAGAGCGCTTCGCATAATAACAAACAGTCCCTTTCGCACCCACACCTATCAACTGTACATTAAAGCACAAATTCTTCCAGTCAATCTACAGCACAAGCTGCAACTTGGTAAATTTGCTTACAATTACAAAAATCATCGTCTACCCGCAGCCTTTAAGGACTACTTTACCCCATTAGCAAACATTCACACCCACATAACACGATGTCAAACCACACATCAATATTATCTCCCACGTGTTTTCACTGAACTAGGTAAAAAAACTATAAAATACCAAGGCGCAGAAATATGGAATAACATCCCGCAAAACATTAAAAGCTTTAGCTTAAAAGGGTTTCTTAAAGCACTAAAATTACACTTTCTTCACTTATATGCCAATGCTGCACAGCTGTAGAGATGACCACGTGCGATGTAAACACCCGCAGGAATGTTTTGATGCGATAGGGCGCAATTTAGCAAAAAATCACAACGTCACTTCACCGCCGGCCTAATTGGTAATTGCCCTTGACATATGCAAATGGTAAAATTCACAACGATTCATTCTTATTTATATTGTATCTTTTAGTTTTGTAACATGCGCAATACTTACTGATTGTCTTTTCTCTGTTTCGTGTTATTTTTGTACTTCTTTGTTTATTGTAATGCAGAATGATTGTTGATTATATGTTCCTTGCCTCATCAATGTCATTGCGTACAACCGCGTAAATCTTTTGCAACCTCGAAACAACCCAGGGGCGGTTTCAAATAACCAATTGAGGTTTCTACCGTCCCTTCATCTAATCCCAACTGGATCATTCATTGTGTTTTACTGTTCCGCATTTTACTTTCGCGGATTATGATGTAAATAAACTGAATTGAAATTGAATTGGAACTATGGTGGCTAAGGATCGGCGAAATAAACTAAATTTGACAGTTGTCCGCCTGTGATTTCAACATTTTTATATCAAGCAACTTGAAACTTTGCACACAAATATTAAAAGCCAGTACAAAACGAGCAGTGAAAACCAAATGGACGTATGTCCTTCAGAATTTTATTCGTAAACGAAAACGTATGTTTGAAACTATGGTGGCTAAGGTTCGGCGAAATGAACTAAACTTGACAGTTGTCCGCCTGTGATTTCAACATTTTTCTATCAAGCGACTTGAAATTTTGCACACAAACATAAGATGCCACTACAAAACGAGCAATGAAAACCAAATTGCAGTATACCACTTAGAATTTTATTCGTGAACGAAAACGTGCGTTTAAAACTATCGTGGCTGAGGTTCGGCGGAATGAACTAAATTTAACAGTTGTCCGCCTGTGATTTGAACATTTTTATATTAAGCGACTTGAAATTTTGCACACAAATATTAGATGCCAGTACAAAACGAGCAATAAAAACTAAATTGGCGTATCTCACTTAGAATTTTACTGTTTGGCGAAAACGCATCTTTGGAACTATGGTGGCTAAGGATCGGCGAAATAAACTAAATTTGACAGTTGTCCGCCTGTGATTTGAACATTTTTATATCAAGCGACTTGAAACTTTGCACACAAATATTAAAAGCCAGTACAAAACGAGCAGTGAAAACCAAATGGACGTATGTCCTTCAGAATTTTATTCGTAAACGAAAACGTATGTTTGAAACTATGGTGGCTAAGGTTCGGCGAAATGAACTAAACTTGACAGTTGTCCGCCTGTGATTTCAACATTTTTCTATCAAGCGACTTGAAATTTTGCACACAAACATAAGATGCCAGTATGAAACGAGCAATGAAAACCAAATTGGCGTACGTCCTATAGAATTTGATTGTTTGCCGAAAACGCATGTTTGAAACCATGGTGGCTAAGGTTCGGCGAAATGAACTAAATTTGACAGTTGTCCGCCTGTGATTTGAACATTTTTATATCAAGCGTCTCGAAATTTTGCACACAAATATTAAATGCCAGTACAAAACAAGCAATAAAAACCAAATTGGCGTATGTCCTTTAGAATTTTATTCGTAAACGAAAACGTATGTTTGAAACTATGGTGGCTAAGGTTCGGCGAAATGAACTAAATCTGACAGTTGTCCGCCTGTGATTTCAACGTTTTTATATCAAGCGACTTGAAATTTTGCACACAAATATAAGATGCCAGTACAAAACGAGCAGTGAAAACCAAATTGGCGTATGTCTTATAGAATTTGATTGTTTGCCGAAAACGCATGTTTGAAACCATGGTGGCTAAGGTTCGGCGAAATGAACTAAATTTGACAGTTGTCCGCCTGTGATTTGAACATTTTTATATCAAGCGACTTGAAATTTTGCACACAAATATAAGATGTCAGTACAAAACAAGCAACAAAAACCAAATTGGCGTATGTCCTATAGAATTTGATTGTTTGCCGAAAACGCATGTTTGAAACCATGGTGGCTAAGGATCGGCGAAATGAACTAAATTTGACAGTTGTCCGCCTGTGATTTCAACATTTTTATATCAAGCGACTTGAAATTTTGCACACAAATATTAGATGACAGTACAAAACGAGCAATAAAAACCAAATTGGCGTATGTCATTTAGAATTTTATTCGTAAACAAAAACGTATGTTTGAAACTGTGGTGGCTAAGGTTCGGCGAAATGAACTAAACTTGACAGTTGTCCGCCTGTGATTTCAACATTTTTATATCCAGCGACTTGAAATTTTGCACACAAATATAAGATGTCAGTATAAAACGAGCAATGAAAACCAAATTGGCGTACGTCCTATAGAATTTGATTGTTTGCCGAAAACGCATGTTTGAAACCATGGTGGCTAAGGTTCGGCGAAATGAACTAAATTTGACAGTTGTCCGCCTGTGATTTCCACGTTTTTATATCAAGCGACTCGAAATTTTGCACACAAATATAAGCTGTCAGTACAAAACGAGCAATGAAAACCAAATTGGCGTATGTCCTATAGAATTTGATTGTTTGCCGAAAACGCATGTTTGAAACCATGGTGGCTAAGGTTCGGCGAAATGAACTAAATTTGACAGTTGTCCGCCTATGATTTCCACGTTTTTGTATCAAGCGACTTGAAATTTTGCACACAAATATAAGATGCCAGTACAAAACAAGCAATAAAAACCAAATTGGCGTATGTCTTATAGAATTTGATTGTTTGCCGAAAACGCATGTTTGAAACCATGGTGGCTAAGGTTCGGCGAAATGAACTAAATTTGACAGTTGTCCGCCTGTGATTTGAACAATTTTATATCAAGCGACTTGAAATTTTGCACACAAATATAAGATGTCAGCACAAAACAAGCAACAAAAACCAAATTGGCGTATGTCCTATAGAATTTGATTGTTTGCCGAAAACGCATGTTTGAAACCATGGTGGCTAAGGTTCGGCGAAATGAACTAAATTTGACAGTTGTCCGCCTGTGATTTGAACATTTTTATATCAAGCGACTTGAAATTTTGCACACAAATATAAGATGTCAGCACAAAACAAGCAACAAAAACCAAATTGGCGTATGTCCTATAGAATTTGATTGTTTGCCGAAAACGCATGTTTGAAACCATGGTGGCTAAGGATCGGCGAAATGAACTAAATTTGACAGTTGTCCGCCTGTGATTTCAACATTTTTATATCAAGCGACTTGAAATTTTGCACACAAATATAAGATGTCAGTACAAAACAAGCAACAAAAACCAAATTGGCGTATGTCCTATAGAATTTGATTGTTTGCCGAAAACGCATGTTTGAAACCATGGTGGCTAAGGATCGGCGAAATGAACTAAATTTGACAGTTGTCCGCCTGTGATTTCAACATTTTTATATCAAGCGACTTGAAATTTTGCACACAAATATTAGATGACAGTACAAAACGAGCAATAAAAACCAAATTGGCGTATGTCATTTAGAATTTTATTCGTAAACAAAAACGTATGTTTGAAACTGTGGTGGCTAAGGTTCGGCGAAATGAACTAAACTTGACAGTTGTCCGCCTGGGATTTCAACATTTTTATATCCAGCGACTTTAAATTTTGCACACAAATATAAGATGTAAGTATAAAACGAGCAATGAAAACCAAATTGGCGTACGTCCTATAGAATTTGATTGTTTGCCGAAAACGCATGTTTGAAACCATGGTGGCTAAGGTTCGGCGAAATGAACTAAATTTGACAGTTGTCCGCCTGTGATTTCCACGTTTTTATATCAAGCGACTTGAAATTTTGCACACAAATATAAGATGCCAGTACAAAACAAGCAATAAAAACCAAATTGGCGTATGTCTTATAGAATTTGATTGTTTGCCGAAAACGCATGTTTGAAACCATGGTGGCTAAGGTTCGGCGAAATGAACTAAATTTGACAGTTGTCCGCCTATGATTTCCACGTTTTTGTATCAAGCGACTTGAAATTTTGCACACAAATATAAGATGCCAGTACAAAACAAGCAATAAAAACCAAATTGGCGTATGTCTTATAGAATTTGATTGTTTGCCGAAAACGCATGTTTGAAACCATGGTGGCTAAGGTTCGGCGAAATGAACTAAATTTGACAGTTGTCCGCCTGTGATTTCCACGTTTTTATATCAAGCGACTTGAAATTTTGCACACAAATATTAGATGACAGTACAAAACGAGCAATGAAAACCAAATTGGCGTATGTCATTTAGAATTTTATTCGTAAACAAAAACGTATGTTTGAAACTGTGGTGGCTAAGGTTCGGCGAAATGAACTAAACTTGACAGTTGTCCGCCTGTGATTTCAACATTTTTATATCAAGCGACTTGAAATTTTGCACACAAATATAAGATGTCAGTATAAAACGAGCAATGAAAACCAAATTGGCGTACGTCCTATAGAATTTGATTGTTTGCCGAAAACGCATGTTTGAAACCATGGTGGCTAAGGTTCGGCGAAATGAACTAAATTTGACAGTTGTCCGCCTGTGATTTGAACATTTTTATATCAAGCGTCTCGAAATTTTGCACACAAATATTAAATGCCAGTACAAAACAAGCAATAAAAACCAAATTGGCGTATGTCCTTTAGAATTTTATTCGTAAACGAAAACGTATGTTTGAAACTATGGTGGCTAAGGTTCGGCGAAATGAACTAAATCTGACAGTTGTCCGCCTGTGATTTCAACGTTTTTATATCAAGCGACTTGAAATTTTGCACACAAATATAAGATGCCAGTACAAAACGAGCAGTGAAAACCAAATTGGCGTATGTCTTATAGAATTTGATTGTTTGCCGAAAACGCATGTTTGAAACCATGGTGGCTAAGGTTCGGCGAAATGAACTAAATTTGACAGTTGTCCGCCTGTGATTTGAACATTTTTATATCAAGCGACTTGAAATTTTGCACACAAATATAAGATGTCAGTACAAAACAAGCAACAAAAACCAAATTGGCGTATGTCCTATAGAATTTGATTGTTTGCCGAAAACGCATGTTTGAAACCATGGTGGCTAAGGATCGGCGAAATGAACTAAATTTGACAGTTGTCCGCCTGTGATTTCAACATTTTTATATCAAGCGACTTGAAATTTTGCACACAAATATTAGATGACAGTACAAAACGAGCAATAAAAACCAAATTGGCGTATGTCATTTAGAATTTTATTCGTAAACAAAAACGTATGTTTGAAACTGTGGTGGCTAAGGTTCGGCGAAATGAACTAAACTTGACAGTTGTCCGCCTGTGATTTCAACATTTTTATATCCAGCGACTTTAAATTTTGCACACAAATATAAGATGTCAGTATAAAACGAGCAATGAAAACCAAATTGGCGTACGTCCTATAGAATTTGATTGTTTGCCGAAAACGCATGTTTGAAACCATGGTGGCTAAGGTTCGGCGAAATGAACTAAATTTGACAGTTGTCCGCCTGTGATTTCCACGTTTTTATATCAAGCGACTCGAAATTTTGCACACAAATATAAGCTGTCAGTACAAAACGAGCAATGAAAACCAAATTGGCGTATGTCCTATAGAATTTGATTGTTTGCCGAAAACGCATGTTTGAAACCATGGTGGCTAAGGTTCGGCGAAATGAACTAAATTTGACAGTTGTCCGCCTATGATTTCCACGTTTTTGTATCAAGCGACTTGAAATTTTGCACACAAATATAAGATGCCAGTACAAAACAAGCAATAAAAACCAAATTGGCGTATGTCTTATAGAATTTGATTGTTTGCCGAAAACGCATGTTTGAAACCATGGTGGCTAAGGTTCGGCGAAATGAACTAAATTTGACAGTTGTCCGCCTGTGATTTGAACATTTTTATATCAAGCGACTTGAAATTTTGCACACAAATATAAGATGTCAGCACAAAACAAGCAACAAAAACCAAATTGGCGTATGTCCTATAGAATTTGATTGTTTGCCGAAAACGCATGTTTGAAACCATGGTGGCTAAGGTTCGGCGAAATGAACTAAATTTGACAGTTGTCCGCCTGTGATTTGAACATTTTTATATCAAGCGACTTGAAATTTTGCACACAAATATAAGATGTCAGCACAAAACAAGCAACAAAAACCAAATTGGCGTATGTCCTATAGAATTTGATTGTTTGCCGAAAACGCATGTTTGAAACCATGGTGGCTAAGGTTCGGCGAAATGAACTAAATTTGACAGTTGTCCGCCTGTGATTTCCACGTTTTTATATCAAGCGACTTGAAATTTTGCACACAAATATTAGATGACAGTACAAAACGAGCAATGAAAACCAAATTGGCGTATGTCATTTAGAATTTTATTCGTAAACAAAAACGTATGTTTGAAACTGTGGTGGCTAAGGTTCGGCGAAATGAACTAAACTTGACAGTTGTCCGCCTGTGATTTCAACATTTTTATATCAAGCGACTTGAAATTTTGCACACAAATATAAGATGTCAGTATAAAACGAGCAATGAAAACCAAATTGGCGTACGTCCTATAGAATTTGATTGTTTGCCGAAAACGCATGTTTGAAACCATGGTGGCTAAGGTTCGGCGAAATGAACTAAATTTGACAGTTGTCCGCCTGTGATTTGAACATTTTTATATCAAGCGTCTCGAAATTTTGCACACAAATATTAAATGCCAGTACAAAACAAGCAATAAAAACCAAATTGGCGTATGTCCTTTAGAATTTTATTCGTAAACGAAAACGTATGTTTGAAACTATGGTGGCTAAGGTTCGGCGAAATGAACTAAATCTGACAGTTGTCCGCCTGTGATTTCAACGTTTTTATATCAAGCGACTTGAAATTTTGCACACAAATATAAGATGCCAGTACAAAACGAGCAGTGAAAACCAAATTGGCGTATGTCTTATAGAATTTGATTGTTTGCCGAAAACGCATGTTTGAAACCATGGTGGCTAAGGTTCGGCGAAATGAACTAAATTTGACAGTTGTCCGCCTGTGATTTGAACATTTTTATATCAAGCGACTTGAAATTTTGCACACAAATATAAGATGTCAGTACAAAACAAGCAACAAAAACCAAATTGGCGTATGTCCTATAGAATTTGATTGTTTGCCGAAAACGCATGTTTGAAACCATGGTGGCTAAGGATCGGCGAAATGAACTAAATTTGACAGTTGTCCGCCTGTGATTTCAACATTTTTATATCAAGCGACTTGAAATTTTGCACACAAATATTAGATGACAGTACAAAACGAGCAATAAAAACCAAATTGGCGTATGTCATTTAGAATTTTATTCGTAAACAAAAACGTATGTTTGAAACTGTGGTGGCTAAGGTTCGGCGAAATGAACTAAACTTGACAGTTGTCCGCCTGTGATTTCAACATTTTTATATCCAGCGACTTTAAATTTTGCACACAAATATAAGATGTCAGTATAAAACGAGCAATGAAAACCAAATTGGCGTACGTCCTATAGAATTTGATTGTTTGCCGAAAACGCATGTTTGAAACCATGGTGGCTAAGGTTCGGCGAAATGAACTAAATTTGACAGTTGTCCGCCTGTGATTTCCACGTTTTTATATCAAGCGACTCGAAATTTTGCACACAAATATAAGCTGTCAGTACAAAACGAGCAATGAAAACCAAATTGGCGTATGTCCTATAGAATTTGATTGTTTGCCGAAAACGCATGTTTGAAACCATGGTGGCTAAGGTTCGGCGAAATGAACTAAATTTGACAGTTGTCCGCCTATGATTTCCACGTTTTTGTATCAAGCGACTTGAAATTTTGCACACAAATATAAGATGCCAGTACAAAACAAGCAATAAAAACCAAATTGGCGTATGTCTTATAGAATTTGATTGTTTGCCGAAAACGCATGTTTGAAACCATGGTGGCTAAGGTTCGGCGAAATGAACTAAATTTGACAGTTGTCCGCCTGTGATTTGAACATTTTTATATCAAGCGACTTGAAATTTTGCACACAAATATAAGATGTCAGCACAAAACAAGCAACAAAAACCAAATTGGCGTATGTCCTATAGAATTTGATTGTTTGCCGAAAACGCATGTTTGAAACCATGGTGGCTAAGGTTCGGCGAAATGAACTAAATTTGACAGTTGTCCGCCTGTGATTTGAACATTTTTATATCAAGCGACTTGAAATTTTGCACACAAATATAAGATGTCAGCACAAAACAAGCAACAAAAACCAAATTGGCGTATGTCCTATAGAATTTGATTGTTTGCCGAAAACGCATGTTTGAAACCATGGTGGCTAAGGATCGGCGAAATGAACTAAATTTGACAGTTGTCCGCCTGTGATTTCAACATTTTTATATCAAGCGACTTGAAATTTTGCACACAAATATAAGATGTCAGTACAAAACAAGCAACAAAAACCAAATTGGCGTATGTCCTATAGAATTTGATTGTTTGCCGAAAACGCATGTTTGAAACCATGGTGGCTAAGGATCGGCGAAATGAACTAAATTTGACAGTTGTCCGCCTGTGATTTCAACATTTTTATATCAAGCGACTTGAAATTTTGC
This sequence comes from Ascidia mentula, assembly GCF_947561715.1. Lineage (NCBI taxonomy): Eukaryota > Metazoa > Chordata > Ascidiacea > Phlebobranchia > Ascidiidae > Ascidia > Ascidia mentula. The sequence goes on along the minus strand of NC_138568.1, from coordinate 12,857,262 downwards.
ACACAAATATTAGATGACAGTACAAAACGAGCAATAAAAACCAAATTGGCGTATGTCATTTAGAATTTTATTCGTAAACAAAAACGTATGTTTGAAACTGTGGTGGCTAAGGTTCGGCGAAATGAACTAAACTTGAAAGTTGTCCGCCTGGGATTTCAACATTTTTATATCCAGCGACTTTAAATTTTGCACACAAATATAAGATGTCAGTATAAAACGAGCAATGAAAACCAAATTGGCGTACGTCCTATAGAATTTGATTGTTTGCCGAAAACGCATGTTTGAAACCATGGTGGCTAAGGTTCGGCGAAATGAACTAAATTTGACAGTTGTCCGCCTGTGATTTCCACGTTTTTGTATCAAGCGACTTGAAATTTTGCACACAAATATAAGATGCCAGTACAAAACAAGCAATAAAAACCAAATTGGCGTATGTCTTATAGAATTTGATTGTTTGCCGAAAACGCATGTTTGAAACCATGGTGGCTAAGGTTCGGCGAAATGAACTAAATTTGACAGTTGTCCGCCTGTGATTTCCACGTTTTTATATCAAGCGACTCGAAATTTTGCACACAAATATAAGCTGTCAGTACAAAACGAGCAATGAAAACCAAATTGGCGTATGTCCTATAGAATTTGATTGTTTGCCGAAAACGCATGTTTGAAACCATGGTGGCTAAGGTTCGGCGAAATGAACTAAATTTGACAGTTGTCCGCCTATGATTTCCACGTTTTTGTATCAAGCGACTTGAAATTTTGCACACAAATATAAGATGCCAGTACAAAACAAGCAATAAAAACCAAATTGGCGTATGTCTTATAGAATTTGATTGTTTGCCGAAAACGCATGTTTGAAACCATGGTGGCTAAGGTTCGGCGAAATGAACTAAATTTGACAGTTGTCCGCCTGTGATTTGAACATTTTTATATCAAGCGACTTGAAATTTTGCACACAAATATAAGATGTCAGCACAAAACAAGCAACAAAAACCAAATTGGCGTATGTCCTATAGAATTTGATTGTTTGCCGAAAACGCATGTTTGAAACCATGGTGGCTAAGGTTCGGCGAAATGAACTAAATTTGACAGTTGTCCGCCTGTGATTTGAACATTTTTATATCAAGCGACTTGAAATTTTGCACACAAATATAAGATGTCAGCACAAAACAAGCAACAAAAACCAAATTGGCGTATGTCCTATAGAATTTGATTGTTTGCCGAAAACGCATGTTTGAAACCATGGTGGCTAAGGATCGGCGAAATGAACTAAATTTGACAGTTGTCCGCCTGTGATTTCAACATTTTTATATCAAGCGACTTGAAATTTTGCACACAAATATAAGATGTCAGTACAAAACAAGCAACAAAAACCAAATTGGCGTATGTCCTATAGAATTTGATTGTTTGCCGAAAACGCATGTTTGAAACCATGGTGGCTAAGGATCGGCGAAATGAACTAAATTTGACAGTTGTCCGCCTGTGATTTCAACATTTTTATATCAAGCGACTTGAAATTTTGCACACAAATATTAGATGACAGTACAAAACGAGCAATAAAAACCAAATTGGCGTATGTCATTTAGAATTTTATTCGTAAACAAAAACGTATGTTTGAAACTGTGGTGGCTAAGGTTCGGCGAAATGAACTAAACTTGACAGTTGTCCGCCTGGGATTTCAACATTTTTATATCCAGCGACTTTAAATTTTGCACACAAATATAAGATGTCAGTATAAAACGAGCAATGAAAACCAAATTGGCGTACGTCCTACAGAATTTGATTGTTTGCCGAAAACGCATGTTTGAAACCATGGTGGCTAAGGTTCGGCGAAATGAACTAAATTTGACAGTTGTCCGCCTGTGATTTCCACGTTTTTATATCAAGCGACTTGAAATTTTGCACACAAATATAAGATGCCAGTACAAAACAAGCAATAAAAACCAAATTGGCGTATGTCTTATAGAATTTGATTGTTTGCCGAAAACGCATGTTTGAAACCATGGTGGCTAAGGTTCGGCGAAATGAACTAAATTTGACAGTTGTCCGCCTATGATTTCCACGTTTTTGTATCAAGCGACTTGAAATTTTGCACACAAATATAAGATGCCAGTACAAAACAAGCAATAAAAACCAAATTGGCGTATGTCTTATAGAATTTGATTGTTTGCCGAAAACGCATGTTTGAAACCATGGTGGCTAAGGTTCGGCGAAATGAACTAAATTTGACAGTTGTCCGCCTGTGATTTCCACGTTTTTATATCAAGCGACTTGAAATTTTGCACACAAATATTAGATGACAGTACAAAACGAGCAATGAAAACCAAATTGGCGTATGTCATTTAGAATTTTATTCGTAAACAAAAACGTATGTTTGAAACTGTGGTGGCTAAGGTTCGGCGAAATGAACTAAACTTGACAGTTGTCCGCCTGTGATTTCAATATTTTTATATCAAGCGACTTGAAATTTTGCACACAAATATAAGATGTCAGTATAAAACGAGCAATGAAAACCAAATTGGCGTACGTCCTATAGAATTTGATTGTTTGCCGAAAACGCATGTTTGAAACCATGGTGGCTAAGGTTCGGCGAAATGAACTAAATTTCACAGTTGTCCGACTGTGATTTGAACATTTTTATATCAAGCGACTTGAAATTTTGCACACAAATATAAGATGTCAGTACAGAACGAGCAATGTAAACCAAATTGTCGTATGTCATTTAGAATTTTATTCGTGAACGAAAACGTGTGGTTAAAATTATCGTGGTTGAGGTTCGGCGGAATGAACTAAATTTAACACTTTTTGTAACGAACTTTTGTTCCAACTAACGCTTTTCGTAACGAAATTTTGTTCTAGCTAACACTTTTCGTAAAAAAATTTTGTTCCAGCCAACCGTTTTCCATCACAAATTTTTTTTAAAACCGATCATTTTGGCAACCTAAAGTATGCTCTTAGCCAACATTTCGAGTATCAAAATTTTGTACCAACTAACACTTTTGTAACGAAATTTTGTTCCAACTAACACTTTTGTAACGAAATTTTGTTCGAATTAACACTTTTCGTAACGAAATTTTGTTCCAATTAACACTTTTCGTAACGAAATTTTGTTCCAACTAACACTTTTGTTACGAAATTTTGTTCGAATTTTTTTCCTACAACTGTCGCTTTTTCTGAGCTAAATTTATTTAAAACCGATCATTTTGGCAACTTAAAGTATGCTCTTAGCCAACATTTCGAGTAACAAAATTTTGTTCCAACTAACAGTTTTCCGTAACAAAACTTTGTTCCAACTAACGCTTTTCGTAACGAAATTTTGTTCCAACTAACGCATTTCGTAACGAAATTTTGTTCCAATTAACACTTTTGTAACGAAATTTTGTTCCAACTAACGCATTTCGTAACGAAATTTTGTTCCAACTAACACTTTTGTAACGAAATTTTGTTCCAATTAACACTTTTCGTAACGAAATTTTGTTCCAACTAACACTTTTGTAACGAAATTTTGTTCCAATTAACACTTTTCGTAACGAAATTTTGTTCCAGTTAACGCTTTTCGCAACGAAATTTTGTTCCAGCTAACACTTTTCGTAACGAAATTTTGTTCCAACTAACGCATTTCGTAACGAAATTTTGTTCCAGCTAACAGTTTTCCGTAACAAAATTTTCCTACAACTGTCGCTTTTTCTGAGCTAAATTTATTTAAAACCGATCATTTTGGCAACTTAAAGTATGCTCTTAGCCAACATTTCGAGTAACAAAATTTTGTTCCAACTAACAGTTTTCCGTAACAAAACTTTGTTCCAACTAACGCTTTTCGTAACGAAATTTTGTTCCAACTAACGCTTTTCGTAACGAAATTTTGTTCCAACTAACGCATTTCGTAACGAAATTTTGTTCCAACTAACACTTTTGTAACGAAATTTTGTTCCAATTCACACCTTTCGTAATGAAATTTTGTTCCAACTAACACTTTTGTAACGAAATTTTGTTCGAATTAACACTTTTCGTAACGAAATTTTGTTCCAACTAACACTTTTGTAACGAAATTTTGTTCCAATTAACACTTTTCGTAACGAAATTTTGTTCCAATTAACACTATTGTAACGAAATTTTGTTCCAATTAACACTTTTCGTAACGAAATTTTGTTCCAACTAACACTTTTGTAACGAAATTTTGTTCCAACTAACACTTTTGTGACGAAATTTTGTTCCAATTAACACTTTTCGTAACGAAATTTTGTTCCAACTAACGCATTTTGTAACGAAATTTTGTTCCAATTAAGACTTTTCGTAACGAAATTTTGTTCCAACTAACACTTTTGTTACGAAATTTTGTTCCAATTAACACTTTTCGTAACGAAATTTTGTTCCAGCTAACACTTGTAACAAAATTTTGTTCCAGCTAACAGTTTTCCGCAACAAAGTTTTCCTACAGCTGTCGCTTTTTGTGAGCTAAATTTATTTAAAACCGATCATTTTGGCAACCTAAAGTATGCTCTTAGCCAACATTTCGAGTAACAAAATTTTGTACCAAATAACGCTTTTCGTAACGAAATTTTGTTCCAGCTAATACTTTTCGTAACGAAATTTTGTTCCAACTAATGCTTTTCGTAACAAAATTTTCTAACAGCTGCCGGTCTTTGTTAGCTAAATTTATTTAAAACCGACCATTTTGGCAACTTAAAATATGCTCTTAGCCAACATTTCGAGTAACAAAATTTTGTTCCAACTAACGCTTTTCGTAACGAAATTCTGTTCCTTGTAACAAAATTTTGTTCCAGCTAACAGTTTTTCGTAACAAAATTTTCTTACAGCTATCGCTTTTTGTGAGCTAAATTTATTTGAAACCGATCATTTTGGCAACTTAAAGTATGCTCTTAGCCAACATTTCGAGTAACAAAATTTTGTTCCAACTAACGCTTTTCGTAACGAAATTTTGATCCAACTAACGCTTTTCGTAACGAAATTCTGTTCCAGCTAACACTTTTTGTAACGAAATTTTGTTCCAGCTAACAGTTTTCCGTAACAAAATTTTCTTACAGTTGTCGCTTTTTGTGAGCTAAATTTATTTAAAACCGATCATTTTGGCAACTTAAAGTATGCTCTTAGCCAACATTTCGAGTAACAAAATTTTGTTCCAACTAACGCTTTTCGTAACGAAATTTTGTTCCAGCTAACACTTTTCGTCATGAAATTTTGTTCCCACTAACTCTTTTCGCAACGAAATTTTGTTCTAGCTAACACTTTTTGTAACGAAATTTTGTTCCAATTAACACTTTTCGTAACGAAATTTTGTTCCAGCTAACACTTTTTGTAACGAAATTTTGTTCCAGCTAACACTTTTTGTAACAAAATTTTGTTCCAGCTATTCCGTAACAAAATTTTCTTACAGCTGTCCCTTTTTGTGAGCTAAATTTATTTAAAACCGATGATTTTGGCAACTTAAAGTATGCTCCTAGCTTACACCTTGTGTAACAAAATTTTGTTCCAGCTAACACTTTTCGCAACAAAGTTTTCTGACAACTAACACTTTTTGTAACAAAATTTTGTTCCAGCTAACACTTTTCGTAACAAAATCTTCCTACAGCTATCGCTTTTTGTGAGAATCTTCCTACAGCTATCGCTTTTTGTGAGCTAAATTTATTCAAAAAAACGATGATTTTGGCAACTTGAAGTATGCTCCTGGCCAACACTTCGTGTAACAAAATTATGTTCCAACTAACACTTTTGTGAGATAAATGTTATTATTTCAACGATTTTTTGTGGCATAAATTTTGTTCCAGCTAACACTTTTTGTAGCAAAATTTTGTTCCCAGTGACATTTTTGTGACGTAGTTTCTTCCAATTGACAGTTTTGTATCAAAATTGTGTTACAGCTAACACTTTTGGTAACGAGATCTAATTGTTATGTTTTCAGCATCTATGTACGAATTTAACATTCATAATCTTGAAAATATGTTAAAAAAATTCTCTCTGTCGCCATCTAATGAAAAAAAAATATGGTAACAAAATTTTTTGTTACAGCCAATTTAACGATATTTTTCTGTTCAAAAAATTTTGTTACGACATACCAGCAATTTTCGTAACTTGTAACAAAATTCGGAACAAAATTTTTGTTCCGAAACGAAATTGTTCAATTTGGAACGAAATTTTGTTACTCGGAACGGTTTTGCTAACGGTATTTCAGAGTTAATGGAAAAATGCATTATGCCCCATTACCTAGGTGTAGCTTGCTTCTACGGCAAGCAACGCTTCTTGCAGTTTTTCCTTTTCGCGGTTGAGCATCACCCTCTCAGCATCAAGGTAATCATCTTGTAACTGTTTTAATGCACAGCCAAGCCGTTTTCTCTTCTTCTTTGTCAGGACAGGCATGTTGTGACGTCACAAACGGTTGTAACAATGACAGTTTGAAACTTGTATGTAACGTGCTTTTTCAACGGATCGGCGGCGCTACACGCTACACAGCAGTTTTTTTGGCCTTTAGCCCAAACGCGTCCCAAATTCTCCTATAGGTGGCCGAACCCGCGGAACACAACAGACACTTGTATTCGATACAGGAATGACCGGCACAACAACGCGCTAAAAATGGAACGGTTTCAAACTGTTTTTGGACCGATCAGTCAGCAGACAAAATTTCCAAATTTCACACAGCTTATTCAAATAGAATCTAAACACAATTATTCAAATAAATTCTTATTCAAATAGAATCCTTAGGTTGAAAAACACATTACCAAGCACTGGCAACACCAGGAGCAAGCAAAACCTAACACGCGGTCTGCCCGGAGCTACTGCGCGGTAGGTTTAGCACACTTACGTAGACAAGTCGGTTCACGAGAGAATTGATGTTTTGAAATGGAAGAAGGCAAATCTTCTCTCTCTCTCACACTTTGATGCTGTTGAGCTTTCTTTCTTGGCGCGTTGTCTGGCCTGGTATCATGACCGTTGTACTTTTTTAAAGTTTTGTATAAATATAGGCGTTTAGATAATTGATTTAGGTTATTACATTAGTTTGGGTATTTAGTTAATTTTTGTTAGGATGAGATGAGTGAGATGGATTTACGGTTAGTGTACATACGCCGCACAATATTAATTCTACAAGAAAATAATTATGAAAAACTCTTACTTCTGCTTGATGCCTCACATCCTGGATGGAATCCCCGTGTGTAGGGCAGACGAACTGTTGATTCGTTAAGTTACCGCCAAGAAAGCTCAGCCGTGTGTGTGAGAGAGATAGAAAGAGAGAGAGAAGAAGAATAAGAAGGGATTTGCATTCTTCCTTTTCAAAACATCAAGTCTCTCGTGACCCGACTTGTCTACGTAAGTGTGCTAAACACTGATGCTAAAGAACCGTCACCAGAATTAGTCGAGATATGCAAATTCCATAGAAATCTCGGAAACATAGAAATCAGCGCAAATGTTAATTGAACAAAGCAATCACCTGCTGTTTAAACACATGTATTATCAATGTAAAATCACATAATAATTTTATTTCGAATCGCATTACAAGAGGCAACGTGCAAACTGCTTTTAAGTTGACATACCGCTATGCACTCGTTGCGTTGGAAGGTAACTGGCGGGAAAACAATCACGTGAACAGGCGTCTTTTGCGGCATGCGAATGCGTTTGTCCGGGTTTTTATGAAGCAAAAGGTTTGTTGATAACTGCAATAGACTAGTAGGCCTATACAATACTGTTTTTACGTTACAGCTTCTTTCACATTTCTGTTGAGATTTGTAAAAGAAACAGTGAAGTAGACTATGTATTTTTTTGATGAGTTTGAATGTTTCGACTTTAAGGAAAGGCGCCATTTTCGAAACTGCATACGATGTGCACATTCTAAAGGGATGAATCAATCATGGTAATGTTTGCCCAAAAATGTATTTTACGTTTATTGTTGTGCCTAAATTGCTGCCAGACATATTGTGTTTTCATTATTCTGTTTTTCTGGTACCATGAAACAAATACTTTTATTTACAATCCCCCAAAAAAGCCTAGCTTGATAGCATGTGAAATGTTAGGAGATAAAAGTCTTGTTTCATTGTGCGAGAATAAATTTTTTTTTTTTAATGTTGTAAACATGTCTGTAAAGTGCAAACCTTGTTACAGCCCCATACCTGTAATGACCTTCAATGTGGGCTTGTTTAAATCCACAAACACAGCTGAAAAGGTATGTCAATAAAACAAGCAAGCATTTACAAATATTTTAGGTATATTGTTATATGTTTTTCCTGTTGTAGTGGTTTCAGTTAAAAGAAGATGCAATGAATTCGGTGCAACTGTTTGAAAAATCATTACAACTTAAATTGAAGGACTCAACAGTCAAACATTTTGGTAAGTGATATTACCCAACATTTGTTGGACCGACTAGGCTGCCACATAAGTGAAGTTTTTTTTTTACTAGATTACAAAGATGCACATAAATGCCCTGTTCATTGGAATGAGGCTGCAGGCATTCCTTATGTGGTTGTGCAAGAGGAAGGCTGGAAAACGTCTTGGCATTTTGATAAAAGTTTTGCAATTCGCAAAAATTGCCAATGCTACTATTCGGTGTCAATTTTACATGTACTACAATTTTTGGAGTACACAAATATGGTAAATGTTATTCACAAATGTTTGTGGGGTAACTTAGTATATGTAATTATATTAAACTCTTAATTTCACAAAGAACAAAAGTATGTTACATACAAAACCTTACCCTATGTTTCTGCTTAGAATAAGGATAAATGTCACCAACTCAGAAAGGCACGCAAGGAGATTAATAAGCGCCTTTCTCTCAAAGACTCAGATGGACTGCAGGAAAATATTTTCTGTGCAAAACTTGTAAAAGTCAAGTTTGAGCCAAAAAATGCAGCTAGTGAAATGGTTTGTTTATTTATTTTTCTCCTTATAAGAGGTGTTAATGCATAAATGTGTATTGGAGCAGCAGATATGTGAGAGTTTAAGTGAGTTGGAGAAGGATGAGCTGAAGGTTCGAGTTGTTACGTATTTTTAGAAATTCGTGTACTTTAACATTACAATATTACAGTGGGTTTGTTCAATGGATGAGGCTTACAGACTGATAGAAAAGTTTGAAGTTTCGACATTAACCAAGTTTATTGTACAGAATAAGAGAATATTTGGTATGTCAACACAAGTTGGAGGAGGCGTAAATACATTTTTGAACAGCAAACACTAGCAGAATATATCATTTTTGCAGACATTTCCAAAAGTCGAATATCTTGGGACAAATATTCCCAAAATTCCATACGTTATTTTGGGAAGTGTGTGTTTGGAATGTCATCAAGGAAAAGATCACAACAAGATGAAGAAAGAAAAACAGGCAGTGTCTCTCCCCAAACATGTAAATTTTGTGATACATGGTGCTTAGTTTGCTAACAGACTTTTCATAATTTTTTTAGTTGCAAGATCACCCAAATCCATTGAAAAAGAGGTTGTGTGTTCAAGGAACAAAGAAAAAAAATTGCAAGGCGACTATATTTGTTCAAAAAATTATGAAATTTCCACAGTTTTGGGTATGTTTTTACTTCTTAACAACCAACAATAAAATGTTTGTTATACATAACCTCTTTATGCTCCAATTAACCTGCACATTTTCAAGGCATCCCCAAATGATGAATTTAGCAAGGTCAAAATAAGCACCATAATTAAAGATCTATTAACAATCAATGATAGAATGTTAGTGAAGGAACTGGCTTGCAGCATTCGCTTTCCGATGGATGCTGATCATTCAGGTCATGTCGTAGGGGAAGTATGTACAAATTTAAAATGCTGTGTGATTAAACACCAAAAAGTAGTATCTACCTTCCAATTATAAAGGCTGCTGGATTTCTACAACCTATTGATCAAAGGTTAATTACAAAAATTGATGAACTGGTCACCGAAGGAGTAAACAGTATTGAGGAAATTTTGAGAGGCCTGAAACACTATGTAGCCCATGAACTCTTTAAAAATGAAGATGGACCAACCCTTTCAAATAGGAGATTTTATCCTACTAAAAAGGATGTGCGAAACCACTACTATCGAGCTTTTTCAAAATACAGGTTGGCAAAGATTGATCAAACCAATGTCCAAAACTTAGTTGATGAATGGAAAAAAAGTGGTGATTCAAATGATAAGATATATTTCCGTCCTTACATTGCTGGCAAGGAACCTGATGTTATTGATAATGGGGAATCAGCAACAGTAATTAAATCCGAACAAACTATGTTGTTTGTACACCAGTTTGCCTGGCAACTCAATTTATTGATTCGTTATGGGCAAGATATTTGCTTACTTGATGCTACCTACAAAACATCCAAGTATGCCCTTCCTTTATTTTTTCTTTGTGTGAAAACAAATGTTGGTTACCAAGTTGTGGCCAGCTTTATTACACAAAATGAGCGACAATTGGACATTGAGGAGGCATTGTCCATTTTAAAAACTTGGGCACCTTCTTGGAAACCAAACTATTTTATGGTTGATAAATGTGATGCTGAAATACATGCTATTGAGAGTGTTTTTGCAGGTAGGCATTGCAAAATTTGCAGGTGCTAACAAACATTCAACAAACAAAATATGCTTCCAGATACACATGTCCTTATTTGTGATTTCCATCGAGAACAGGCATGGGAAAGATGGGTCAGAAAGTCTGACAACAATGTGGGTGAACACAAGGACGAAGTGCTTGCGCTAATGAGAAATGTTGCAAGTGCAGAATGTGTAGAAAGCTATGAAAAAGCATTGCAGTTTTTACAGTCCAGCTCACACTGGAAAAATAATGTAAAACTGCAGAAGTACTTCAGTAATATTTGGCTCAAAGAAAAAAAAGGTATGTATAGGCAGAGATATAAAATATAAGGTAAACCATAAATGTATTTCAGCGATGGTTGTGGTTGCATCGAGCCGAGTTGAAGGTTCTCATTCGCACAAACAATGGTGTGGAGAGACAAAATCGTGTTTTGAAAGAATGTCATGTCAGATTTAGGACTGACAAGTCCCTGTCTGGCCTAATTACTATTTTACATAAGGAATTTTTGCCAAACGGTTGGAACAAGTAAGTTATTGTGTTTTATCACTAGTGCTTTACCAGAGCTCAATGACAAGACACATTTTGAATAGATACAAACAAGAAAACTTGCGGTCATCAAGCAATTACAGAAGTTACAATGAAAACATTCCCACCTATCTACAAAATCGACCAAAAAAGGTGGTGCAACATTGTATTAAACGAATAGGAGAGTCTGTGAATGTTGAGGAAGGTAGAATTTGTAGAATAGGAGACAATGTGTTTACTGTAGTGAGCAGTTCCACATGTGAAGTGTACAATGTAAAACTTGGTAGTGGTAGTGAATTTCCAAAATGCACATGCATTGATTTTACACTGCATTTTTTACCATGCAAGCACATGTTTGCAGTTTTTAACAAGTTTTCAGATGTTGGTTGGTATAGCCTACCAGAGTGGTACCACAGCTCAGTGTACATGGTATTAGATCCTGCTGTTGTGGATCATTAAAATTTATAATCCCATAAAAAAAGCTTTGCAAAATGGACCTCATTCAAGCTCCTTTTTGGAATTGAAATCACTGGATGACGAATTGCCTGCAGGCGAAGTTTGTGTTTTGCAAAAGCATGACAGCCGATTTCATATTGGTTGGCTTTATGATGAAATCATCAACAGCTACCTATGGCAATTAACTTCCATGTTTGAACACACCATATATACATGTTCAACTGTAGCTCAAGCATTACAAATAAGAGTGTCAATTACAAACATTTGGAAGGGTGTTAATGTACAGCAAAAACGGCTGATTTTTATACCCTGGAACCCTTCTGGTTGTCATTGGGTACTTTTAGTTGTTCATATTGAAAGAAAAACACTGCTCTACATTGATCCAATGTCAATGCCCTGCAAGGAAACAGACGATTATGTTTCCACTGCACGAAAGATGGTTAATTATCTATTAGCTGTCAAGTTTGGTTGGAAAATTGCTTCCGTGGTGACTCCAGAAAGAGAACAGCAGCCAGATGGATCCAATTGTGGAGTTATGATTTGCATGTATGCAAAATGGCTAGCATCAGGACAATGTTTACAACAATTTGGTTCTGTTAAAGGGTACCGAATGCAAATCTTAAACTTGATTGCTGGCAAATGCCTTACTAATACAACAAACAAGGATGTGTGCAAATCATGTAAAGATAAAGGTGACGACTCTTCGGAACTTGTCTGGATTGAATGCACTCGATGCAAACAATGGTTTCATTTAAAGTGTGTTAACTATTCATTAGAATATGCCAAGAAAGATAAATTCTTTGTTTGTCCAATGTAAATACACATATTTTTTAAATGCATAAATCATTCTGTAAGGGCAAAGGCATAGTTGAACGCAAGTGTGATCAACCAACGAAGACAGTCGGAACGTTCTGCACAAGGATGAGGTTTATGACAAAATGAAACTTCCCTTGTGTATGAATGTGGTTGACCGTTAAGCCATTACATTGTGATGTGCCTGAACGCTTAGTGTGGTTACCGACTAGCTAGCATAGGTTTACCGGATGCTAGCTGAACGCTTGTAAAAGTGTGGTTAACCTTAACTTGCTGAGCCCTAACCTTGTAACAAATAGTTTATGAAAGACCCAGTTTGATATGGCTATTGGCGAGGCTTCTGGGTTATCAAAAATGACCAACGACCACATGCAGGATGGCTCCCTCAGCCGTGGTTGGAAATCCTGTGCAAACATAGACTGAATAACACTAACACCTTGTTTAAGACTTGCAAATCACAACTTAAGTGCATTAATTTTTTTTATTTCTTTTCTCCATTTTTCTGTGAAACAATAAAAAACTTTAGCAACAGTGTGTGTGCATCTAGTCGCAGGATATTTGTTGTACTTACAACGGTCTGATCATCCTCCTACAAAATACAGAAAACATTAATCTGCAGAATTATTTGCTAAATAAATTTGACATACTTCTGCATATTTTGCAAAAATCCTTGGCAAATTTTCTACAACATTACCACATTTTAGTATATTTACAGAGTATTGCTATTGGATGCAAAGTTTAGTTACAGTGTATATGTACTGAGACTGGCTCATTTTATACTTACAACTTTTCTTTTAACTTCTTTCTACAAACAAAAAGAAACGGATTACTATGTTAGATTAGTATAAGACAATATATACTCACATTGTCCTCCTTCTGTACTTGCCTCTGAAACAGAAACAAAACATATTAAATTAAAACTGATACACAACGTTAGATTAGTATAAGACAATATATACTCACATCGTCCTCCTTCTCTACTTGCCTCTGAAACAGGAACAAAACATATTAAATTAAAACTGATACACAACGTTAGATTAGTATAAGACAATATATACTCACATCGTCCTCCTTCTCTACTTGCCTCTGAAACAGGAACAAAACATATTAAATTAAAACTGATACACAACGTTAGATTAGTATAAGACCATATATACTCACATCGTCCTCCTTCTCCACTTGCCTCTGAAACAGAAACAAAACATATTAAATTAAAACTGATACACAACGTTAGATTAGTATAAGACAATATATACTCACATCGTCCTCCTTCTCTACTTGCCTCTGAAACAGAAACAAAACACATTAAATTAAAACTGATACACAACGTTAGATTAGTATAAGACAATATATACTCACATCGTCCTCCTTCTCTACTTGCCTCTGAAACAGGAACAAAACATATTAAATTAAAACTGATACACAACGTTAGATTAGTATAAGACCATATATACTCACATCGTCCTCCTTCTCCACTTGCCTCTGAAACAGAAACAAAACATATTAAATTAAAACTGATACACAACGTTAGATTAGTATAAGACAATATATACTCACATCGTCCTCCTTCTCTACTTGCCTCTGAAACAGGAACAAAATATATTAAATTAAAACTGATTGGTATTTAATAGGCAAATCCTTCACAATAAGATTGAACACTTTGCCCTTTAACAGCGTGTAAAGTCTACTTATCAATCAAAAATATTACAGACTAACAAAAAAAAATTATGTTTACAGTACAAAGATTATTATCTTACAATTCCTCCCAAAAAAATGTCTTCTGGGACCCATCTGTAAAGGAAAAAAAAATGCTTTCCCTGCCAACGTATGATATGGGACACTACTTACTTTGCTTTTTTTGATATTCTGTTTATTCTATTTAAAAAAAAGTTGTGTTAGTTAGTAAGTTGTGAATGGAATTTTGTAAAAATAATGTATGAAAAGCATCTTACGATTGCAGCCGTTCAAACTCTTCAAACGGAAGAAATCTGTAAAACAGTAAAAATCAAAAAAGGACTTTGCAAAACTGTTTTCCTACCTTTTGCGGCGCCTTCGGTGATGCTGCTGCTGCTGCTGCGGTTGGTGGTGGTGGTGGACCACCACCGAATTAATGGTGTTACAGGTAATTTTCGTCTCCATCTTTAAATTAATAAACAAAATAATAAATAAAAGCATACTATTACAAACAGTTAGTTAGATAGATTAAATTGTTGTTATTATGCCTGGGTGCAAACCGTTAACGCAAAATCACCCAAACGCATTCGCACGCTGCATAAAAGACTCGCGTGATTGCTTTCCCGCCATTCATTGTGTGATGCGGCAACATCCATGACATTAGGTATAGAAGACATTAGCATTAAGTTATGCTGAAGGCAACTGTTTTAAAATTATTATGTGATTTTTACATTGATAATACATGTGTTTAAACCCCAGGTGATTGCTTTGTTCAATTACCGTTCGCGCTGATTTCTATGTTTCCGAGATTTCTATGGAATTTGCATATCTCGACTAATTCTGGTGACGGTTCTTTAGCATCTACCCTACTGCGCAGCCTTTGTTAAGTAAATGCCAAACATAGAAAGCATAACAAAAGCAGTAACGAAAAGAACGAAAGTTTGGTTTGGGAATCTACACTGCACTGTTCAAGCAACTACCCCGCGTCAAAGACCTCGAATCATTTCCATTTTTGTCCTCCGAAGATGCGTCCGTCGGTCGGGGTCTCGCCGGATTGTGCAGTAGCACATGATGGTATGCACTTCCACAACCTTCCTCATGGCAAACTATTTTACTACTACAATCGACAACCATGTGTCCTACTTCAAGACACCGGAAACACAAACCTTTCGCTCTCACAAATTGTCGTCGCTCACGATGCTAATTTCGTTTAAACGCATAGCAGACGTCGAGGTCATGCGGCTTTGTACAACAAGGACACGGTTTCTTTCGTTGTGTAGACTGTTGTTCGTTTTGCACCGATTTCTGTGCACCAGTAGAAGAAATGGCGTTGTATGACGTCGCCTTTTGTCGTTTGATACCTTGATTCTTTTCAGGGCCTGAAAGAAAGAGACCTTTTCCATACATCAAGTTTGCTTCCTCACTCTGCTTTACAACGAAATTTGCAAAATCCACGAAACTCGCGACTCGACCCGTTTCCCTTTACAATGCAACAGATACAGAAACCCATTTACATTGCATCTCCACAGGTAGCTTGCTAGCAATAGCAACAATAAAACCGACGGAATCTACGGTAGACATACCAGTAATTTCCGCCAATGATACGCAGCACCTCTTAAGGAGGACGGCCAACTTTTCCAAACGGTCAGGGTCGTTTCGTCCAATCTTCGGACTTTCTTGCAACTTCCTCTCGAAGCAACGAGCGATGATATGTGGTTGACCATAGCGTTCGTACAATTATTTCCAAGCAAGTTCGTAGCTGATTGCAGGGTTTGAGGATGACGTATGGTGCCTCAGCTTTTCATTGACACTTAGCGTGCAATGTTGCAGCAAGTATGTAAGTCTTAAATCATCACAGTCCAATCTGCTAGCAATATGAATTTTGTATCGATTTGCAAATGACCAATAGTCCATAGGGTCGTCATCAAACTTTGTTATTTGTGGTTTTGGCAGAAAACGTTCACCAACCTCCGTATAATGAGGTCTAAACTGTGCCGTAGATGTATGTCCGTTATGTGGCGAGTAAATGTTATCACGTGGTACCTTTTCGCGACTAGGACGTTCGAATTCCTAGAACTTTATTTCATTTGGTTTAGGATCTTCGAACCATAAATCTTCCGGATTCTTGGGACACACTCTGTCTTTTCGGTGTGCGTATTTTAACGAACAAACACTCCCAACTTCTTCCCATGCGTTCAGTTCGGCTTCTGCTAATTCTAACTTCCGTTAAGATTCGCGATCAGCGATTTCAGCTTCCAATTTTCTTTTATCTAGTTCTCGTTCAAGAGTGAACTCGGCTTGTTTTCATTCCTCTTCTTTTCGTTCTTTATCTTGCTTGCGTGCTAAACGAGCAAGATTTAGCTTCACACGACTTTCCTTTAACTTAATACTGTATGTCGAGTTCCTAGAAGATCTTACGCTCCCAGTGTGAATAGTGGATTCACATCGTTTCGACGTTCTACTTGCGGGCGGTGAACGGCTACCAGCTTCCGAGACAGGCACCGGTGTTGAAATGTCTCGCAGCCACTGCCTGACGCGAGTGTCAAATTCGTTCTTGCCTCGAACACAATCCCTTTTTCGAGACACACTTCCCGGCATCGTGGCCTCATCGGACATATCTTCACACAGGTTCATAACCTCGGTGTAGCTTGCTTCTTTTTCCTTTCGCGGTTGAACATCACCCTCTCAGCATCAAGGTAATCATCTTGTAACTGTTTTAATGCACAGCCAAGCCGTTTTCTCTTCTTCTTTGTCAGGACAGGCATGTTGTGACGTCACAAACGGTTGTAACAATGACAGTTTGAAACTTGTATGTAACGTGCTTTTTCTGCGGATCGGCGGCGCTACACGCTACACAGCAGTTTTTCGCCTTTAGCCCAAACGCGTCCCAAATTCTCCTAGGTGGCCGAGCCCTCGGAACACAACAGACACTATATTCGATACAGGAACGACCGGCACAACAAGGCGTCAAAAATGGTACGGTTTCAAACTGTTTTTTGACCGATTAGTCAGCAGGCAAAATTTCCAAATTTTGCATAGCTTATTCAAACAGAATCTAAACACAATTATTCAAATAGAATCCTTAGGTTCAAGAACACATTACCAAGCGCTGGCAACACCAGAAGCAAGCAAAACCTAACACGCGGTCTGCCCGCGCAGAACTACTGCGCAGCCTTTGTTAAGTAAAGTAAATGCCAAACATAAAAATCATAACAAAAGCAGTGACGAAAAGAACGAACCTTTGGTTTGGGAATCTACACTCTTACTTTGCTACTGAATCTTCAGATTAAAAAGGTCTTGGGCCGGCCATGTACATTTCCTGGGAAAACTGCATTCATGGGGCATGTTTGCTGTTGGCATTTTTATGCAAAAAAATGTTTTTTGTTTATATCATAACATTCTGTGGAGATTTGTCTGCAGCTCACACAATTCTGTGGGGATATTGTATTTTTTGTGCTTTGTGAACTGGATCATTTTCTTTTTTGTATCATTTCTTCTGTAGCTGGTGGTTTTGTGAATAAACAAACAAGTCTGTAGTTGTTTCATTGCTTTCTTTTAATAGCTAGTAAAATATTACGAATTTAAAAATTAAAAAAAAAATGTTACCAAATAGAAGAGTTCTTCAAAAGGAAAGAAGTTCAGAGGCACTTTAACCCACCTGGTGCAAGTCACATGGGAGGTGCCTGGAAAAGGATGATTCGATCTGTTCGACGCGTCCTCTTCCTGCTGACCAACGAACGAGTCCTTAACTATGATCAACTGCAAACGTTTCTGCTTGAAGCGGAATCAATTATCAACTCGCGACCCCTGACTCCGGATACAATTATTGACATTGGTGAGTCACCATTGACACCTAATCACTTGCTAAGGATAAATCCGTCCGGAGGGTTGCCTCCAACCGTCACAAGTGATCGTGACTGCTACGCGCGCCGGGATAAATCCATGCAATCTCTTCCTAGTTTGCAATAAATATATATAATCTAAACAATGTGATTAATAAATAAAAACTAGATCAAGAAACCAAAGGCCCCTGGCAGGCTGTCGATCGCACACTGTATCAATGATTATATAAAGCCCAGTATGTTGAGCAGACAAAAAAAAAGTTTTCCACTCGCTGGAATGCTCCCAGGTCTACTTGGTACCAGTTCGAGTGCTCGCTAGATAGCGATGCTACGGCGCTAGGTAACCACTACCTGAAGAAGCATAGCGAAACCTTCCAGCAAAGACCCACATTGCCAAGTTGCTATGACGTGACGTTCGTGCAAAAACCACCTGCAGGGAGTTTGGATCTATATGAGGACCTATGGTTGCACAGAATACGGGCACAAATCAATGTGCAAACCATGGTAACACCATCATGCAAATAGCTTGTTTTGCTATTCCCCCCGGAGGCTTATGTTTATGTTTGCGCTTGTTTTCTCGGTGACGGGTTGATGTCTTTACTTGGACTGCTGCCGTACGTTTCAGCCATCTTAATACAAGATTGTTTACCTGATTGGTGTCGGATTACGGAGTTTACAGAAGAACACGCATTTAAAACGCAACAACATCAAGAGTTTTTCTTATTTCTTTACTTGCCTTTTTGAGAGTACACTTTGTATGCAACTTGTTGGCAACTGTAAGTAACCAATGACAACATGTATACATATATATTACCATGCTTTCAAACCTCGGAAAAACCAAACATCACAGATAGTTATTGTTGTAGTCTTGTATTCGATAGAAGCATCAAGCAATAGCACATACAAATTAAGACTGTCCATTGGGTAATACAACCGTGGTTTTATAGGGAATGCGGCTAATCACATTCCTGTGCAATCAACGTTGGAATGTTTACAGGGTGCGAAATCATACGATACAGGGTACGAAAAATGTTACACTTCAATGATCACAACACCTCCCCAACAAGATTATAATAATGTAACACTTAGATCACATTTGAAATAATTGTCTCGGTTTGCGCGTGCGATTGGAACGTCGAAGGTTCAAAGGTCCATACTCCGGTAGTTCCGGAACGGTAGCTCTCTCTGGAACTACCACCTCGGGCTCATCATGAATTACATCATCAGGCTCATCATGATCAGACACATGATCATCAACCGATGTGTCAGTAATGTTACTCGGTGGAGACGACACCTGGTACTCATCTGGTTCACCGCCAGGCTCCTCGTCTTCTGTGGAAGTGTATCGTGGACGGAGTTGTTCCACATGTCTCCGCCACACTGCACCATTTGGATACACGCGAACATCGAATTCTTCTGAACGAAATGTTGGTGCATTATCCGTCACTATGGTGTGAGGATATCTAAAATGCGCAAAATCCATTTCCAACAAGTCGATAGTGGCTTTTGCAGTAATTGACTGAGTGGGGTGAATCACAGGATACTTCGAATAGCTGTCAATCAAGACCAACCAATTATGACCCATAAAGTTGATTGCGTGGTCCATGTGCATTCTGCTCCACAGCTTCTCTGGGAGTGCCCAGGGATGAAGAGCGCACTTCTGGCCAACATTCTGATGTGTTGCACATGATTCACATTTTCGACATAAGTCAACAATGTCGCTGTCAATGTTCGGCCAATATACCGCGGTTCGTGCCAGCTGCTTCATTTTCTGCATACCGAAGTGTCCTTGGTGAAGTAACCCCAGAACCTTAGGTCGCAGTACCTCAGGAATGACAACGCGAGAACCGTACAACAAACACCCGTGACAAGAACTGAGTGATTGCGAAAACTTCTGAAATGGTTTAAGAGCCAAGTCTGTAATACTTCTGGGCCAACCATCCTTAGTGTATCGCATAATCGTCGATAACACACGATATTTTGCAGACTCTCTTTTCAGAGCCCATGAATCCGCTGGTTTCACTTGAAGACTAATTGACTGAATTGTGCAAACTGTATCCACGTCATAACACCTCTCTTCCTCGTCAAAAGCATTGTCCGGCGCAGCTGGTAATCGACTCAAAACATCGGCGTTTTGGTGTTCCGTTGTTTTGCGATACTCAATTGTGTACTCAAATTGGTTAAGGAATAAAGCCCATCGAGCCAATCAATTTGCTGCCAAGCTTGGCACGGCTTTATTCGGACCAAAAAGACTCAGCAATGGTTTGTGATCCGTCACCAGTATAAATTTCCGACCGAACAAATATAGGTAGAACTTTTTCAGTGCAAATATAATGGCCAGGGCCTCCTTTTGAATCTGGCTGTAGTTTCTTTGACTCTCGGTAAGCGTTTTTGAAGCATTTGCAATAGGACGCTCGCTTCCGTCTGGGTACCGATGAAATAGGACAGCTCCAATTCCGACATTTGAAGCGTCACAAGATAGACCAACAGTGAGCTTGGGGTCGAAGTGAGCTAAAACATTATTGCTTGAAAGGAGCTTCTTCAGTTGGTTGAAGGCCTCCTGTTCTTTAGTTCCCCAACTCCAATGTCTTCCTTTTCTCATTAATTGATAAAGAGGCTCAGTAATCTTCAAAAAATTTGGTGGCAGAAATTTCCCATAAAACTGTACTGCCCCGAGAAACGATCGTAGTGAAGAGACGTCTTTTGGAGGAGGCATCTTTATCACATCGTTCACCTTTTTTCCTTTCTCCACCCCATTTCGGGAAAGGGTGTGTCCCAAGTATTCCAATTTCTCTCGGGCAAACTGGCATTTTTTCAATCGACACCGCAGACCCTTCTCGCTTAGACGCTGGAGCAAACGTCGAAGATTTCGCAGATGCTCTTCGGATGTGGAGCCACTGACCAAAATGTCATCCAGATACATTGCAACTCCGGACAGGTCACTTGTAAGATCATCCATAACGTTCTGGAAATATCCAGGTGCCGAAGAGATGCCAAAAGGCAAGACATTCTGCAACAAAACTCCACGGTGTGTGCTGAGAGCTAGTCTTTTACTGCTTTCAGGAGTCAGCTGGATCTGGTTGTAGGCGTCTGCCAGATCAATTTTCGTAAAACATTGTCCATCTCCCAATCTCCTCATCAGCTGCTCGGGGAGCGGCAACGGGTGTCGATGGGCTTCTAGTTGTTGATTCACCGTGACAGAATAATCACCACAAACTCGTATTTTCGCCCTTGTTTGACCAGGTAACAATGCTTTACGAACCGGTACAACTGGTGTTCCCCATTCATTGCACTTGGCCGGGGTCCATATCCCTCTTGCAATCCCTGCATCGTAAGCTTGGCTTAGATCCTCTTGCAAGGCAATGGGAACAACAAGAAAAGTTACCTTCGTTTTCTCAGAGTCATTTGATAAGGACCGGTACCTCCAACTTCGGTGTTTCTGGTGCATCAACGTTTCTGAACACTCTGTTAATAGATATGTACGTCACCTCCGTCGGACCGTGCTGTTGCCTTTTCTTGTTGCAAACCGATTGTAGATGACCTCTCCGTTTGCAAAAATTGCAGATAGCTTGCTTAAAATGGCATTCGTCAGCAAGGTGATTCTTCTTTCCACATCGGTAGCATGCAGCTCCTTCAAGTCACAGGTACTGGCATCTTGACGAATGCGTGCTGCAAGTTCCTGGATCGATTCCCCCGGCTTTCGCTTCATTTCGCTCCAAAACTTAAATCTTTCCCTCACCACGAAACGCTTGGGGTCATACTGTTCATCCACGAAAGCTTCAATATCTTCCATCTTCAAATCGTTTACTTGAAGGGGTGGGGTACTCTGCGATGCCAGGTTGGCCAGAAGCTTGTACACTGTACCAGTTTGATTCGTCAGAAAAACTTGTGCTCTTCTTGCCTATGGAACTTCGTGAGCCTTGAGAAAAGTGCAAAACCTGGATAGATAATCCTGCCACAATTCCGTTGTGGAATCGAAAGCGCTGAAATTAGGCGTGGCCTGGGGTGCGCTGATATGGGTGGCAGAAATACCTTCACCTTTGCGTAGAAACGTCATCACAGCTTCCATCTTCTCTTGATGGCGTCGTTCCTGCTCTTGATGTCTCTGTTCCTGCTCTTGAGGTCTCTGTTCCTGCTCTTGATGGCGTCGTTCTTGTGCTTCTTGCGCTGCATGCTGAGCTTCCATCTGCTTCTGCATCAATTCGAAAAATTTCTCCATCGTTGAGAATATTCTTCGACTGCGTGAACTCGTTCAGTACAAAATCCGTCCTCGTCGCCAATGTTGTATTCTTGTATTCGATAGAAGCATCAAGCAATAGCACATACAAATTAAGACTGTCCGTTGGGTAATACAACCGTGGTTTTATAGGGAATGCGGCTAATCACATTCCTGTGCAATCAACGTTGGAATGTTTACAGGGTGCGAAATCATACGATACAGGGTACGAAAATTGTTACACTTCAATGATCACAACAGTTATCACATACTGAAAAATGCCAAAGTGATTCGAAGCACTCGGACTGGGTAATAGTATATGGATTGCCAGCATTATTCCGTTGCACAGAGCTGATACATGTATCTTTAAAATTGAATCTCATTGACAAAAACAGTGTGCGGTGGAGTTTCAAACAGAAAATAGAATTTAACTCACCGTATGATTTAATTGAAGACGACTTTAAGGTTAGATGAAGTGATTTTTGAAAACTGAGTAATGTATTTTTTGCTTCATAATTGGACTCGTGTACCACTGTCAAAGAAAAGCAAAATTGTGAGCAATTAATTATCTTCAGTTTTCTTTTAGGAAACGAGCTATCATTTTGGACTTAGTCAATGTTACTTTTTCAAAATGAGTAATAATACAACATATCGTGTATCAGTAACACCTTCAGAAATTAGCAATCGCCTCTGCAAAAGAATCTGAACAAACAGTTAGAACCAACAAGTCTAAAAGGAAACCTGTGGCGTCGCACAGCATGCCTTCTGCTACATGTGCACAGCTTTTCCGCGAAATAGAAATCCTATGGAAGCACTGACGCACGATGCCAACCGACGCATGACAAAACCCATTGTGACCACACAAACAAGGTTTGCGTCTCTAGCCCTGTTTACATGGACGTCTAAAGCGGGTTCGCGGCACGCTTCTTACCCGCTTCCCGCCATTATCAGAAAAAGCGTTACGCATCACAGCCCAAGCTAGTTCGGAAGCGGTTTCGGCGAAATAGCTTAATCGGGTGGGTTCGGCAGCTAGTTCGCCCAACTAGCTTCTTTCGCGAACCAGCTGTTCGAAAAATTTGGCGGCAAAATCAAGTTAGGTTAGGTTTGCTTGTTGATGCTTTTCGAAGATATTCTTTTTAAGGTTTTAATTTGTGTGCTTGGTATTAATATTTATTTCATAAAAAATGACAAAAATATTGCGAAAAAGTCCAGTAATTTGGAACAACGAAGCAATAATACACCAGTTGTTAAAAAGTGTTGAAGAAAGAAAAGTCCTGACTCCCACACTTCTTCACACAAACACCCAAAGCATTCTTTACTCAATCTGAAATGGGTCAACCACTGGGAATCATTAAAACCGGGAACTATAACATTCCACCATTGTCCTGACCTAAAACAAACGAAAATAACATTTAACTTAACCAAGATACAAAACTATGAATGCAAAGCGAAGCACAGTATTCCAGTAAGCATGAAGCTTGGCCCATAAATACCACCAATATCTCACCTCTGTAATCGCCACGGCCGTCCAAGTCTTCGATTGTGAGAAAGCAACGCATTGACATGTAACAACAGCAAAGCCTTTCTTCGTTTGCACCGTTTTTGGTAATTATGAAGTAAAAGTAGAGCCCTAACTTCCAATAAACTATCTGTTACCGCCATATCCATTTTGCGAGAACCGAATTTCGCGCGCTCATGCAATTTGAGCCCCGACGCTCGCTCGTTATGGTCTGTTAGTTCTTCACGGCTCGATGCCGCAAGCTCGTTCGCAAACCATTTCATGTAAACAGGGCTAGTTTATGCGTCTGACTTTCGGAGGCGGTGTAAGTGTGATAACCAGAAGAAACTGCAAAGATATGTGCGTTTCAAATTTTGTCGGTGTGAAAAACGTTTTGTCCATTGTTGACCAGTGTCTCTTGGTTCATTCAAGGATGAGACCACCGTTGATCAAAGGTAAGTTTTTTTCTAAATTGTGGATGCATTTAATTATAAAATCGTCCTCGCAGTACTCCAAAGCAGTGCTTCCCAACCAGTGGGTCGCGACCCATTGGTGGGTAGCGAAGCTATTTCAGGTGGGTCGCGAAGCATTTCTAAATGTTACAGTTTTCTGTTAGATCACGAAATTAATGCATTATCATCGCGTAACTTCGTTTGGTCATGTCTCATTGTGGGTCGCACAATAAAACTTACATTAAAAGTGGGTCGCGAACTGAAAAAGGTTGGAAAGGAGGGCTCTAAAGGGATCTGGTTCGGAATCGTAAGTACGTATGTTTAAGATATCGGGAAAACTTCAAATTTCACAACAACAAACATGACGCCGCACCAAAAAGTACGCCAATGTGACGTCATACATAAAGTTACACGCTTTCAAAAAAACGCACCTACCCCGTCCTATTAGCGGTTCTCGTGTAAGAACGTTTGATGCCCTACTACGACACGTTCAGCAACGAAATAACAACCCTATATTTTTATTTTACACTTCTGCAGCGTGGTTTCATACAAAGTAAGCAGAAACTAAACAGTTTTAGGATTAGGGGTAAATTAAGATATAAATTTTAACCCCGAAAAAGGTTTCATTGTTCTCCTTCAACTCTAGTTCAGAACAACTTTATTGCTGATGTACCTTTTGACGATAATCAAATGCAAGGCAATTACATGACAAAGTGTAGATTAAGGCCATATCTTACATTAAATGTTAAAAAATTGGGTTTTAGAAGTTGTCTACCTTCATGCACAGTTTCGCTTGTCTGCGGCAGTTTTGCTTGTATGCAAAAAGCAATTGGGATTACTATTGCTTAAATAAATATAAAAAATTATTGCAGCAGCAATAAGACAGCCAACAGTAATTTTTTGTGAAGTACAAACAACCCTAGAGTGTATGCCAATACAGGTATGAAACATCTTGTTCTGAATGCATTGTGTAGAGGTTGGTGATTGAATTGGAAATAAAGTGTCCTTTTGCAATTAAATTTTTCACAAAACAAACCTACAGTTTTTCTTGCTTGTTAATTCTAAATAATGTCTCTAAGGTAGTTGTCATGCAAGTAATTTTGACTAGAGTCTATAGATTAGTGGTGAGACTAACACAAAATCAAGAAGAGGAAAATTTCTTGTGATTCAATTTTTCACACAAAAAGTTTATACTTTTTTCAGTCGGATTTTAAACAACACCTGACTAAAACTCCTGGAAGTCATACTAAAACTGCCAAAAACACGTTTCCAGCCTGTGTATGTGTACTCAATCAACTTTATCACTGGCACCCTATGGATAAACCATTGCTACACATAATTTCCTTCAAAACTTGCAAATAGCACCAACTTTTAAGGAAATTCTTGGGGTGCCACAATTTTGTTTGGGCAGCAGTTATGCTATTCCATGCATTAATTGAAATGTGTTATGTTTGTGGTTTTGTTGATGTTTCGGAGATAAGACACTCGTAATAGGTAATTTATATTTTGAATTAAAATTACAAGAAACTTCACCATATAGCACTTGTTTTCATTAAGCTCTTGCACATGGGTGTGGCACCACTGGGCAACTATTCAGGTGGTACAACTTAATTGTGAAGCTTTTTGTCAAGAAAAAGATTTTAAATTATTTCTACTTTCAATTTTGTATAATTTTGGCAAAGTTCCGGAATAACTGGATTTGGAATAACCAAGTTTTACTCTATATTTATAATTTGTTGTCAGGATATGAATTGTTGCAACATTAAAATCAATCCAGTTAGGGATGAGCCAAATGGACAAAGATTCGGGTTCATGCGAATCCGAATAAATAGAAACATTAGTCATGCGAACCCGAATATATTCGTATGTAAGTGTAACGTCAATAATAGTTGGTCGTTTGCATCATGTGCGCAAGTATGTTGCTTTACCAACTGCTGTTTTGCTATCATACGACGAATAAATTGCATACAGTTGATTTCTGTAGCCTTTGCCGCTAGTGTTGAGGAAAAACCATACTTGATTGACATAACTTAATAAAGGTGTTATGTTATGATTGACCAAATTAATCTTTGAACAACGCAGGACTTCCGTTCTTTTGTTTTCAAGTGCGCTTCTGTATTTTGGTGACGAAAACCCCTGCTACGAGCAGCACCCAGAACTATAATACGATGTTAGACCAACAGGTGCTACATACGCAATAGTGTTTTCGTCACGTTTTGTTCATTCATGGTGATAAACTAATAGCCAAAACAACTACACCAGTTCTCGTGGCATTAAAAGCGGTGTGCTACCGTTATTGGTCATGCGAAAAACCATATTATGCCATAACCATATTATTGCTTCAATAAATTTTCGCATACGAATCTTGCACTATATTCGGGTTTGCACAAGTATGAAATATGTGCTGATATTCGGCGAATCTATTCGGATTCTGGTTCACTTTGGCACATCCCTAAATCAGATACATTATTGTTTCATAGGTTACATGCAAGTTAGAAATTCATCACTTTCGCAGCACAAAAGTCATAAAGTTAAAGCAAAGTATGATGTTGCTATAGTTGGAGGAGGACACAATGGTTTAATTGCCGTGAGTAATAATGGTTTCCATTATTTGTCAATGAATTTTTTGCAAAGACTAGGCAAATTTTCAAAATTAATGTTGGTTGGTAGTCTGTAAGTGCAATTCATGAACTCCAAATCAATTTAGAAAATGTTTTACAAATCTGCATTTAGAAACCCAATTCAAAACTGAAAAGTTAATCCACACTCAACAGTGATGCTTGTTCAACAGTACAATGTTGCGTGGGCCATGGTTAATAATGGAAAATTGGTATCACAGTGGGAAAGCATCTACATGGACAATTTCCATGTTTTATGTGTGTTTTAGGTACCAACGTATTGTTCTTTAGAGTCGAGAACAAAATGTATGTTTTTAGTGGCGACGATGTTGCAATGGCAAGCGGTTCTTGTGTGGAAAGTCAATTAGATTTTAGTGGTTGAACCTGTTAAAAAAAACTGTTAGCACATGCAAATGTGCTAACATACAAGACCACCGCATGCAAAATAGTTTTTATTTCTATGTTTTCTTGATAATGCATGCCCAGATTTAATCCCTTTTAGGGTAACAAATATATTAAAGCCTTTCTTTCAAAGTCGTGGTAATAAATGTTCTATAATAGCATTAAGCGGGATTCACACCTGACACAGTTTTCGTGCGGCGGGGGATTCACACCAGCCGGCGTCATGCTGTGACGGCATGCTTTTCTTGCTCGAAGTGTCTGACCGCATAGTAAAATCTGATTTAACTTTTCCGTCAGCTGCGATGAACCTATCTTTGTATATAGAGTGTTTGGTGATAAAATATCAGAAATTAATTAATGGATTATTATTGTTGTTGACAAGGGCGCAAATTATTTTATTATTATTATAAACAGTTCTGTTTGCAATGATCATTCATTTTTGTAAAATAAGGTAATTTTTTAGTAATCTGACTGTATTATTTTTATTATTGTGAAACTGACAGTTTAACATAAATGTTACTATTGCACTATTGTGAATTACTATTGTGAATCTAAAAAATATTTTGGCAAAGATAACAATTGATTTTACGAACATGCAATTTTGATTTGTTAAGTGTGACACTTGATCACAAAGACATTTGCCAGAAAGTCACCAAGAATGCAGTATGGTTCTGAATCATATGACTTACAACACTCTCCAGGTGGTTAGCATTTGTGTCAAGCAAAGTCTATTTAAAATATTTCTGTGACTTTGGTGGTGTCAAGCACATTCTACAGTTTTCCTCCAGATTCAAAAATCCTACATTCAAGTCAACCAATATCCTGTTATTATATGTGTGTGTGGCAGTTTGTATGTGTCTTTTCCTTTGTCTTCATTTTTCATTGTCACAATGATTCAATAAATCCACTTTACACAATAAAGAATCATTTCATGGTTATTAAATGTTCTCATGCTTTCTTCTTCTTCATAATTAACTACTATGCTATAGAGCAGTGGTTCTTAACCGCCGGTCTGCGTCAACTTTCCTGCCAGTCCGCCAATTACAATATTATATCTCAATGTCGCCTTGCAGAAACTTTATGAGAACCGCATTTAACATGTATGATATCAAACAGACAAACAATAAATCTCAATAAATTGAATTTTTCATACTTCTTTTGAATTGCATATTTTTGTTGTAATTACATTTTGGGTTTGCAAGTCCACCGGTTGGCATAAATTGTTTTGAAAGTTTACCAGTCCGCAAACTTAAAAGGTTGAGAACCACTGCTATAGAGTATAACTATACATAGTTAAATCACAGTTTTGGAACTGTTTATGTGTGTATAGTGCCTTTTAGCGGATGGTTTAGTTTTGCTTATGTAGGTAATCTGCCGGTACGTTTTTGGATGCAATTTATGCATGTTAGCGCAATTTGTATTCTGAGTAAAGGCACTATAAGTTTTCATTACCTCTGTCAACCTGGCTTATTATGCATGGTAGTTTGGGGCCTATGATGTACACATTAAATTTAAATATAATCCAAATGTTACACAGGCTGCTTATTTGGCTAAGAATGGTCATTCTGTTGGCCTGTTTGAAAAGAGACATGTTCTTGGAGGTGCAGCTGTTACTGAAGAAGTAGTTAAAGGATACAAGTTTTCTCGTGCTTCATATGTTCTCAGTTTGCTAAGACCAAAAATTATCCAGGACCTTAAGCTAGAGGTACTACATATTATACTGAGATGTGTGTTCTTTCTTCATTACTTTGAAAGCCTAAGTTTTTTTGTATAATATGAGCAGAGTTATGGGCTTAGCCTGATTGAGCGACAAACATCTTCATTTACACCAATACTTGAAGATGGAATAAATGGAGAACCACCAAGGTTTTTAATGTTGTCGAATGACATGAGGCTTACTTGCCATGAAATAAGCAAGTTTTCTCAATCTGATGCAAATGTGTGCTTTATTCAGATGTTAAAAACCAACATGAACTATAGATAATGTTCTTAGGTCTACCCTCAATATGAGAATTTTATTGCAAGGATGGGGAACATTGTTGAATTTTTATTGGACACACAAGTGTCTTTAAATAAAAACACATCATTTAGGCAAATAAAAGATGCTGTTTCATTGCTTAAACTTGGTGGGTAAGGAAATACAATAACATCATTTTATTAAAGCTACTTGTCTCCTTTATCCAGGAAAAAAACTTGGAGCAGATGCACCTTTGTTTTATGAACTGGTAACTTCCCCAATTTCAAAGGTGGCAATTTTATGGCATTTCAAGATTTTTTGTATAGCTTGTTTTCCTGATTTTTTTGTAAACCTTCTTTTTCAGATTCTTTCATTATGGTTTGAATCTGAGCCTTTAAAAGCAACTCTTGCAACTGACGGTGTGATTGGTGCAATGCTTAGTCCCTTTACCAGTGGAAGTGGGTATGTTTGAAGAATAAACTTAGAAGGATATACAACCATTGGTTTTGATCAATAACAAAGTCTCAAGAAATCATACTCCCATTGCTAGCAAACCCTAGAAAAATAGCTAGGGGTAGTGATGCACGAATTGAAAACCACTAATATAGGCCCTTTTGTAAGCTACCATTGTGCATAATTATGGTTTTAGCAGTACTGCTCCAGACGTTTTGTCGATCTTTGTTCACTACACAAACCATGTTTAACAGTAGATTTGGCAATGTTTTTTTTAATTTAGATATGTCTTGTTACATCACATGATTGGTCAGACTAAAGGGAAAAAAGGAGTTTGGGCTTATGTTCGGGGAGGTATGGGAGGTGTAAGTAGTGCTATTTCAGACTGCTGCAGAGACTTTGGAGTTGACATGTTTGTCGAAGAGGTAACATACTCTACAGTTCTATATTATATTTTTTTTATTTACAGTTCCAATGTGTATGTTTGTATTTTAATGTTGACATGCAAATAGTTGTGATGCTGCTGCTGCCAGGCATAATGCAATGTAATGCAGTTAAAACAATGCTATTGTTTGCCTGAAGGGCCACTATTTTGTGACTAAACATGCAAATTTAATAAAAATAAAGCTTGCCTTTTAAATTTTTGGAAATTATTAAAAAGTGCTAAATCTGACAAACTTATTGCCATGAAGTGGGTATATTGAATAAATGGATCTTGGATAAATTGATGTATCCTAAAATGAGAGTTGATTTTTTAAGCATTTCATCAATGTGACACTATTTCTACTAATTTAACATTTGCATTAATTGCACATTGTTTCCTATCTCCCAGAGAAAACCTGCCTAACCTGTGAAAAACCCAGACTGCATACCCCAGTGTAACATTTCAAAATCACTCAGGCATACTACTGCGTCATACAGTACGTCTAAGTGACATAACAATGCTATTAGAACCGCATTCTTTCGGCCATTCTTGGTAACTTAGTTGTTGAGGTGTGTGTTGTATAGTATAGGGTGCTCCGAAGTTATAGATATATTGTAGTGCAGTAAAGTTAATCGATTCTATTTGAATAAGGCAATATAGAAAATAAATAATTTAACTAAAAGAACTGAATCTGGTTTACTGATGTCTTCCTGGCTCAAAACTTCGGTGAGCAGATTTTTTCGCTTTTAATTGTAACATACGGGTAACACGGTTTATCAATGCTTTAAAGAAAACCGTGTTCATGCACGTGTTCGTTTTTTGTCCATGTGCAGTGTATGGTAGTGATTAGTGATACAGCCTAACCAAATTCTCACTGGTTTGACACAAAATTAGAGTTTTGTTAAACTAATGAGTTAAAACCGATATTTTGTGATTGCAAGACACATCCGACACAAATACATTTATACTCCACTGAACCTCTACAGCCAAGCAAAGATTTTACTTGCCTAACCTAGGAACAGAATACTAACATGGTTCCTTCGTATGCTTAGTTTATCTGTCTTTTTGGATGCAAAATAAACAGATTGTGATAAAGTTTTTTTTACAGGAAGTTAAACAAATTGCTGTGAATAATGAAAAGGTTGATGGAATTATTCTTCAATCTGGCAAATTCATTGGGGCTGATTATGTGCTTTCAAATGCCACCCCCCATGTCACATTTAACACCTTACTGGAGAAGGGTGACTTGAATGACCCAGAATATTTGAATAGAATAAATCAAATTGATTATTCATCACCTGTGACTAAGATAAATGGTAGGCTTTTCGTTCCATAAAATATTTTTTGTGAACCTGCTATATTTTTTATTGATCACTATTTTTTTTGTATGAAGACATGCCTGCAGAAACACAAAAATTCAAAGCATTTAAGATATAAATGTGAAAGTTGGTATTATTCAAAAATATTTTGTTCCTTTTAAGGACAGTAATAACCTGGTAAATTGAAAATAATTTTTTTATAGTTGCAGTTGACAAACTTCCAAATTTTTTGGCAATTCCCAACAAGAATAATATGCCTGGGAAGCAGCATGAAGGAACAATTCATTTAAACTGTGAAAATATAGACATGATACATGATGCTTACATTGATTGTAGGCAAGGAATTGCATCCAAAAAGTATATAATGACTTTATTAATGTGCTTGATAGTCGCCTAACAAGTTGTGAGCTCCTGTAGCTCAGTTAGTAGAGCGTTGGGCCTGGTTAGCCCAGGGTCGTGAGTTCAAACCTCACCGGGAGCTTGATTTTTCAGATATCGCTCTGACTTGTCGGGAAAAATGGCTGATCCAGCTTGGCTGCAATGCCTTGGCTGCGAAGCCTTGTGAACCTTATGATTAGAATATCAGAGCTGTGATCGCCAAATATAAAGGGCCTGCACAGTGGGGCGATCCTGCCTTGCTTTGCGGAAGCATGGTATTACTTGTGCGTTGTCTGATTACGGTGGTGGAGATCCTCTACGCATGTGAAGGTCTCCTAAAAAGTTGTGCGTACCTTGGCCACAATATACCCTGTGAAGCCACTGAGGTCATGTAGCTCAGTTGGTAGAGCGTTGGGTCTGGTTAGCCCAGGATCGTGAGTTCAAACCCCACCGGGGCTTGATTTTTCAGATCTCGCTCCGACTTGTCAGGAAAAGTGGCTGATCCAGCTTGGCTGCGAAGCCTTGTGAACCTTATGATCAGAATATTAGAGCTGTGATCGCCAAATATAAAAGGCCTGCGCAGTGGGGCGATCCTACCTTGTTTTGCGGAAGCATGGTATTACTTATGCGATGACTTTATTTATTTTGTTTCAAAAGTAAACATTTATGTAGCATACCTGTAAAAGTATGTAAAATAAAAGTATTTTGTAGACCAATGATTGAAATGTGCATACCAAGTGCTCTTGACAATTCACTTGCCCCTGAAGGTCATCATGTGTTATCATTATTTACACAATACACTCCAATTCAGCCCAAAAACAAAAACAAGTGGTCAGATGTGGACAAGCAAAACTATGCATCAACTGGTGGGAAAAAATTATGAGGGTATAAAATTGTAACAATCTTTACTGCATTTTTATTCCATAGTTTTTGACACGATAGAGAAGTATGCCCCTGGATTTACATCAAGCATTGTGGGTGCAGATGTTCTTACCCCTGCGGATTTGGAAAATATATTTGGACTCACAGGAGGGGTGGGTCTACTGTGCAAACAAAATTCCTTAAATTTGTCTGTAATTTGTCAATATATGGGTGTGCAAAAATATTTCATACTTCGTAACAGCAGTGAAGTTAGTGGTTAGGGGTGAATTCTTCTGGTAATTTTTTCACTATTTTTAAAAGAACATTTTTCATGGGGCGATGACTCTTGATCAACTGCTTTTTACCCGGCCAACATCTGTGAGACCTTCATATGAAACTCCAATTCAAGGTTTGCTTTTATGTGGAAGTGGAACACACCCAGGTAAATGATTATTAGGAAACGTTTTATGAAGAGAGACACTGACAGTGTTTTGACAGAAAAGAATGAACTCCACACTTAAGGTCACAGTGACAATACAGTCAGAAATAAGCCCAAAGGTGCCATGACCCCCGCAAAATTTTAGTTATTTAGTGGCAATTTGTGCTAAGACAATGGGAGAAAGTGTTTCATACACTCATCAGCGCTGTTGTGATTGATACGAGTAAAAATTAAAGCTGTAAATAACCGGGAATGTCAGTGAAGTGCCCCCCATTGTGTGAAATCTGTCTCTCAAGTGCATTAGATTTTTCTTTAGTACGTATTATGACACCACAAAATGCCTCGTGCTTAAATTTGCCATTGTTACTAAAAATGTTGCATTGTTATGAAAGAAGTGTTATTTTCATTTGCACAAAGATAAGAGACCAAATATCTTTTTTTATCCTGTGGTCAGATTATTACAATAGCATTGAATTTTCTCAAGTGTATACTCATTTTTGTTCTGCAGAACAAATTCCGTTTGGAAAAACATTGTGCAAATGTGCAGAAACTTACAGGGCTACCGCATGCAAATTTTTTTGTATATTTTCTTGACTACATCAACACACACTTAATCCTTTTTGGCACCAAATTTATTCAAGTAAAAGAAACCTATGGCGCATGTATTACCGCAAAAAATCGCAATCGAGTTTCTATGATGCAATGCGTTAACGTTTATGTGTCCATTAGCACAAACATTGATGTTCAGATTTTCTACAGCTTTGAGCCCAATTTACTGTAATTTAGCAACGAAAAATATAGACATTTTCCCTAAAATTTTGGACCCCCCCTTCATCCCAATTATGGATTAGTGGCCCCCAAGGAATTATATAAATTGGCGCTTATGATTGAGCCACCTACCCAAAAAAGTTTGGTGTGTATTAAGTGTGCACTGATAGTTATCACCTGGCCAAGCTATAGAGGTTAACCAAGTGTACCACCAGCACCTAAAATTAATTTTTCGAAAAGTGTTGAAAACTGAAAATAGGATACCACCGGGTGTCATAATGAAATATGAATCTGACGTTCTTATGGTGAAAAACAACAAATATACACCTTTTTTAAAAAGATTGTATTTTCTGACGTTTTGCCTGTACGAACGGCTAGACTTCTTCAGAGAATTAACAAACACAGTAGCGAACCCACGGGCAAAGAAATTAAGGGACGAAAAAGTACATTTCTTTGTCCATGGCTTCGCTACTGTGTTTGTTTTTTGTCTGAAGAAGCCTAGTCATTCGTAAAATACAATCTTTTTAAACAAAAGGTGTATATTTGTTGTTTTTCACCAGAAGAACGTCAGAGACATATTTCAGTATAAGTGTTGTTCAAATTTATGCCCTAACACATGGATTCTGTAGGGAGATTCCTTACTGATAGCGATATATGGAAATTCATCAAAAATGTTTTTATTTTTTGTGGATAAGAAAATGGCCACAGATTCTTGAGCATTACTTTGGTACAGTGCTGCGCAAACGGTATGCTGCGCAACACTGAGATATTGCAAGTCAAAGAGTGATTTCATGCCAAATCACCAACCCATGAAGCATGACATTTTTGGATTTTGCTCAAAATTGATACACTTGCTAAAGTCCAAACACTCTCACATTGATTAAAATTTCGTTGATATTGACCATGTACTTTTCAAGATGCCATACTTGTAGGATTGATCCATTTAGTGTTTCAATCACTGCAGTTGGAAACTCAAACTCTTCTGTTTCAACACTGCTGCTAGTGGATGAAGAGGCTTGCTGATTGCTGATTTTTCACATTACAAGAGTCGATATTCGCTAGAAATTGAAATTTGGATGAGATTGTTGGGACTTATTTTTTCCAATCTCCACATGACTAGTTGACTGAAACCGCACTAAATAAATGCTGATACACCGTCAATTGATTTTCAATCAGGATTCTAAAATTTATTAAAATCCTACTAATTTCATAGTAAGTTTTATATTGATATGTACATGCATCAATCCAACAATGAACAGGTGTGACAAAATGTTGCTTGTTTTAATCACTTTTAACTGTTACTAGAACAACTTTGTGTCCACGCTTCCAGTTTAGAAAACCTGTTTTACTTTTTGTCAAAGCATCTTCAGTTCTACAAACAAAATAAACAGAAAAGACAGTTAAATGCTAAAAATGATCAAACGATAAAAATGGCCGAACAGTAAAAACCTCTGGTGCTATCATACTGGACTGCGCTCTGATCAGATGTTACGAGTGACCTACTTATAAGTTCATCACCACAGGCATCCATTGCTTATTCAGGTGAAACAACGATAAAAAGATTATAATAAAGAAATAAAATGAAATGGGCGGTGTTCACGTAACCACGGTAAAATTAATTTTTGAATGTTGATTTTTGCGTTTAAGTTTTTGTGCCGTTTGTCCTCGTATATGTCCAGTTGGTCCATGGGCGGTTGTTGTAAAAACACCACAGAGTAGCATTCAGCTAGCTTTGGTCTTTCTCTGAATTGTGGATGGTGGTGTACTTCGTAATGGCGAAGTAATGCACTTTCGTCACCCGTGGCCCTGGTGTAAAAGTTCGCCACATTTTTCGATTTCGACGCTATATGCTCGCCACAGTTTTTATTGTGCACCAGGCCTTGCCGAAGTTGATAATCGCGACGTTACAGAATAAAGGTTGTGGAGTACCGCTTTAAAGATAAAAATCATTTTCCCAACATATAAAAAATGACTTGATAACTTTTTTATTAGTAGTCCTCAAAACAAAAATAAAGTCCTATAGGTACATTTCAAATGCACTTACACAAAAAATATGCAATGGCAAAAAATCGACCCTGGGAAAACAAAGAGAGATGGAAAAACTACTAAATGTCTTTTAAGGCATGTATATCAAAACAACACTACAGCATAAACCAAGACACAGGCGATTTAAACTTAAAAAAAGCTTATTTTTGCAATGAAAAAATGAAACGATTTGAGAAAAGTGAATATTACTTTATTGTGTTCAAAAACATTACCTTATTATAGTATTCTGCAATATTGCTTTGTCGTATACTACAACATAGCTTATTTGTATGCTACAACATAGCTTTTTTGTATTCTAAGCCATTGCTCTTTTTTAACTACAGTAATTTTTTTGGTGTGCAACAGCACTTCATTTGTATCCAATGGTTAGGATAAAGTAAGGTCACCATATTGTGGAAGGACATGATAATTTGTGTAACATGCAGGAACATTGCTTGTTTACTTGTTTTAAAAAATCTAAATAAAACTAAAAAACGCAGAAGTAATGCCATGCTTTCGCATAGCAAGGCAGGATCGCCCCACTGCGCAGGCCCTTTATATTTGGCGATCAAAGCTCTGATATTTTGATCATAAGGTTCATAGGCTTCGCAGCCAAGCTGGATCAGCCACTTTTCCTGACAAGTCGGAGCGAGATCTGAAAAATCAAGCTCCCGGCGAGGTTTGAACTCACGACCCTGGGCTAACCAGGCCCAACGCTCTACCAACTGAGCTACAGGAGCTCAGTGGTTTCATGGGGTATATTGTGAGCAAGCGCATAACTTCTCAGGCGACCTTCACATACGATCCTCTACGTGTACCTTGGCCACAATATACCCCGTGAAACCACTGAGCTCATGTAGCTCAGTTGGTAAAGCGTTGGGCCTGGTTAGCCCAGGGTCGTGAGTTCAAACCTCACCGGGAGCTTGATTTTTCAGATCTCGCTCCGACATGTCGGGAAAAGTGGCTGATCCAGCTTGGCTGTAATGCCTTGGCTGCGAAGCCTGCCTGTCAACCTCATGATCAAAATATTAGAGCTGTGATCGCCAAATATAAAGGGCCTACGCAGTGGGGCGATCCTGCCTTGCTATGCGAAAGCATGACATTACTTCTGCGTTGTCTGATTACGGTGGTGGAGATCCTCTACGTATGTGAAGGTCGCCTGACATGTTGTGCGCTTGTCCACCAGTGTACCTTGGCCACAATATACCCCGTGAAACCACTGAGCTCCTGTGGCTCAGTTGGTAGAGCGTTGGGCCTGGTTAGCCCAGGGTCGTGAGTTCAAACCTCACCGGGAGCTTAATTTTTCAGATTTCGCTCCGACTTGTCGGGAAAAGTGGCTGATCCAGCTTGGCTGCAATGCCTTGGCTGCAATGCCTTGGCTGCGAAGCCTGTGAACCTTAAAACTGAAAAACTTTTTTTCTCACTGCAATTGTGGTTTTGCAGGTGGAGGTGTCATGGGATCGTGTGGCCGTTTGGCAGCATTACGGGTGTTGCAAGAGTCGCACCGTTTTGGAAAAATTTCTTTCTAAGTAAACTTTGCATTAATTGTAGCAATAAAATGTGTAGGTTTGTTCTGTGTTATGTTGGGATAATATGCCTTTGTTGCAAATTTGTCAATATATATGCAGAATATGGAATATTTTCATCATTACAATTGAAGATCATAAGTTTGTTGATTCTCATATGTTTTTAAGAATTTTTTGCTTTTTAAAATTGTGAATACAATTAATTATGATTTCCAACTGTGCAACTTGTGTACGATATATTTAGTCCCTTTGCATAAAACCAATTGGATGCACTACAAAAATATGTAATTTATCTATTGTTTCAAACAAAGTTAGGCCAAACTTGCAGTGACTGGGTGCAATCTTGCAAGAACGGGAAACCCCAATTTACAGAGAAAGGAATCTTTTAGGAAATTACATTACGTAAGCTTATTTCACAATTAATCCAAAAAAATGAGTTTGGAGGTCATTTGTCGTCATACATTATGTGACAAGTTGTACTAACACGTAAAATCTTTGAAGTTACTTACACCTAAGGAATTTAACTATAGTTTGTTCGAGTATGCCTACAAATAACAACGATTGCAACGGAACACCATTCTACGATTTTGAGGGTGCAGTCGAACGATACGATTTGTTTCATGGAGACGTTTGAAACGAAAGAATCCAATCATTGACGCACGTACAGTAGCTGACAACCACGTCGCTGTTCTTTTTTTTATTGCCATACATGCTACAAAAAAATCGCCTGGCCTTAAGGCAGCATCTCACAATTAAATCCTAAAAATTGAATTTTAGAGGTCATTTGCCTTCGTGCACCCGGTTACAGTTTCTCTTGTTTGCCAAAAACAATTGCCGGGTCTGATGACTCATGAAGGGTACTGATATTGCTGAACAGAAAAAAAATTGATTGCAGCTGCGTCAAGCCAGCACACTGGGGGGTTTTGCAAAGGCTAACTGCTAAATTATCAGTCCTAGGTGGGGTACAAACAGCCCTGGGGGCCCCCAAAACAGTTACAAGACATCTAATTCTCAATGAATTGTGTAGAGGAGGGTTGGTGGCTTCACTTATTGGCAAATGGAGGGTACTTTCTGTGATTCATTTTTTCACAAAACAAACCTACACTTTTTTCTGCTTTTTTGGCCAAAATAATGGCCAACAGAGGGTCAAAATGCCCCCGGGGGAGCAGTCAAAGTAGTTATCTCGAATATAATTTTGACCAGAATTCCTAGACAAGGGTCGGGACTAATAGAAAATCACAAATTGACCATACTTTCTGTGATTCATTTTTTCACAAAATCTACCTCAATATTTGGGTAGTTGTTCAGCTACATGTTCAACAGCACCCTCTACAAATGTACTGCCCGACTCATAACCCTGAAAACCATTTTAAAACTCCCCCAAACACGCTGAAAATCGCCCTGGCTCATCTGCGCTCATTCAACCTAAACACTGGCGCCCTTTCATGACCCATTGCATTGTTACA
Source organism: Ascidia mentula (assembly GCF_947561715.1). Taxonomy (NCBI): domain Eukaryota; kingdom Metazoa; phylum Chordata; class Ascidiacea; order Phlebobranchia; family Ascidiidae; genus Ascidia; species Ascidia mentula. The sequence goes on along the minus strand of NC_138568.1, from coordinate 12,818,643 downwards.
CATAATTTTACTCTGTTACGCAGGAGGGCATTTCCCAACCAAGAAAGTCTTTTCCATAGAAATACAGAGATGCGGCCTTAAGCCAACGGGGGGAGGGAGCTAGAAAAAGAACGGTAACGAAGCGAAAAATCGTGTTGCTGTGTCGAACGCTTACGTGTCGTGAAAGCAAGTTACGTTGTTCCATTTTTGATTTATATTAAAAGGTCGCAAAGATAGTACTGTTGTACCATGAACAAGGCACGACACGTATTTCGTGTTTAAATTTAAAAAAAATGAACCGTAAACATGGCAGCCAGCAAAGGCACAAAGAAGACAGCTCTCTTAAGTATTGGAATACATGATTAGTGGAATTGTATCGTCTGGAACACAACCGCATCACAAATTCAACGTGAGAAGGTGGATAAACTGTTATCTTACGTTGCGTACGGTAGCTCTATGGCGGGTGCGGTACATCCTGCTGGCACCTCTTATGCCGCAACCAATGTTGCATCCTCAGAGGAGGCAGACAAAGTCGATTTGTTACCCGTTACATCGACATGTATTCCTTTTCTTTTAGACACTAACTGTTTTTGTACATTTTGATCTACTAATGAGAGCTGCAGGCAGGGTGTATACCCGCACTGTTTCGACCTGTAAGGTCTCATCAGTGCAGCTGTTGAGGTGGCACTGTGCTAGCTGGTAGTTCTATTACATATAAAACTAACAAACATTTATTTTTTGAATGCACCCAAATTCAGTCACTTCGTTTCTTGGTTATTTCAGTTCTTAGAGCACTTATGCCACAAAACCCCTATTATTTCGATAATCCGACGTATTTACATTTTCCCCAACTCCTTAACGATAATACACCCGAGCACTGATTATTATTTTAAACACCACCCTTACCCACACAATATGGAAAACCCGAAATAAAGTTAAAAAGAACCCTAATGTTGTAAAAAATAACTAAAAATCTGACCCAATCCTTCCAGCAATCTATCGACTTTTAATATCGGTTACGGACAAGGCCAGGCCCCCTCCTAGAGGTGGTACGTGCCAAAGCCGTAGATTTTTTAAATAACTAAAATGGCCCTCACAGAATGTACCCCTACTTAGCGTTTTCTTCCCCTATAAATTGTAATTCTCCACTTTTATATGTGTTCACTTCTAATTAGCGTAATCCTACCACTTTTTGTATCGCATTTTTTTTCCTGTGTGTATTGTAGATACCTGATCTATCCTTTTTTCGCGCTAGTTTCATTTCGTTGACTTGTTTTTCGTTGGGCACCTTCTAAGTGCCCGAATAAAAAAAAAAGTCAGACAAATTCGACAACAAAGAAGAACCCCCAACAAGACAAGAATCCGAAGAAGCATTCACTACAACAGACGACCCCTCCTCATCCGATTTTTATACATCTGACTCTACCCCTCCCACATCCACACCATGTTCAATACCCAAACCAATTTTCGTAGAACACCCATCCGAAATCACCACGATGAAGAAACAAGAAATCCCAACAACTTCAACCACATACAAGGTCTTTAAAACCAAAAAAGTAAGAAGAGCAATTCCCCAGACGCACAAAAAAAATAAGTGCTGTGAAAAAACCTTCCCTATCGACAAATTTATGTACGTGTGTAGTTGTGACTGTCTTTACCGGCTATATAATGCCCGTTAGATGCTCCCCGATTCGTGGAGCGGAGAGTCACACGAGTGAAAGGCGCCTCCTGAACTTCCTCCGAAAATATTCGCAGTTTTTTATTCGGACAAAGAAGACGGTTTTTATACAAAATGCATCACAGCAACAAATGCCCTTTAAATGTACAATCAATATAGGCTCACCAACTGTTTTCGGAACCGGCATGCAAACGAATAAATTGCTGGTTCAGTGTTACGCCTAAACAAAGATGCAATGTATGGTCACAAATCCCCGCTACGACGTTACACACAATGCTTACCAATTGTTGTGACAACAAACCACAAACCGCTTGATTAAATGTCACGAACACTCTAAAAATAAACAAAGCAGTGTAAGTAACTTGTCTGACTCATTTACTTTCCAAGGTACAACGAATGGCATCTTAAGCCATTGCGTTCAAATAGCAATCAAGGTTAACGATAATACAGTTTATCCAAAACGCATAAGCAACTCACCGATCATTAAGCCCTTTGCAACATAGAACCGTGCTCAATGGAAGTCAGACACAAAAAAGGACTTAACCACGTTTTCAGTTCAACAAAACTACCCGTTAACTGTTACGTCACAAACTGCAATAGACTGCAACAATTATAGCAGTGAAAGGAAAAAAGGCACAAAAATAGAAATCAGGCAATTGCTGGCAAATAAGTTGTAACAGGCTATGTGACTGCGGCCTGTGGCTCACCCACCGCGACTATAATGGTTGCAAGGCACCCAATTGTAATATACTCCATATCCGGTGCAAATGTGGGATCTATCACCCAAAATAAAACTTGTGCTTGTGGAATTAAATACCCACAGGACCTTAACACAACAGTGTAGTGACATTGGTTATATTTTTTCCTTCTTCTGTATCGCAATCACCATGCTGGCTCTGCCGCCTTTCAGTAAAAAAAATGAATCCTCAGAGGACGATCACTTCCTTTTTGATCGCCAGGGTGATGTCGAGGCAAGATTTAATCCTGGGCTAAACTGGGAGGTAATCTACGCCCTCTTAAGGAAGATGAACTTCAATATCAGCTACTTGATCGGAATCGTTCTCCTCACAAATGGGAAGGTAATCTTTTATGCACCAAATGTGGCACAAGCCAAGAGGTTGGCAAGGTTGATTACGGACTCTTCGTCGGCGGTCTATCTACGCTAACGCCTGGACCAACGACGAGGAGCGAGTAGTTATGAACTACGTACCACCCAAAGTTAAACAACAGCCAATCCAGACACTGCTCAGCCGCTACGCGCTAGTGTCAAGAGGTTGGAGATTACATGATGAATACAAGATCAGTAACGGCAAACGTGCCTTACATACTCAATCATTCAATACACCATCCAATTTCAGCAAGGGAGCTAAAGCCCGGTCAACAAATCGTATCTGCATTCCACCCGTCGCAGCCACCCTATTGCAACCACTGCAAAGCGGACGACCACAATAAAGCTGAATGCCATATTCTGGTACAAAAGGAACGCAAGAGGTATGCCCACAAAAAAGATCTAGAGAGCGGTCCTAGCAAAGAGCAAATGAATGAAGCCTCCAACTCTGCGGACTCATCTTCTTCGGATGAAGAAACATCTTATACGGCCACAAACACTGTTGAAGAAGGCTCCTACAAAGCGCTCACAGAAGCTGCACATTCCTCTTCGCGTGTATTCGTGCACGTATCGATGGCGTATATGCCAACACCAATCCGCAACCTGCCAAAACTGCAACCATCGGTTGCTGATGCATCAGAAGATATGGATCCAGCGTACCTCAACCTGTAGTAAGATACTCTACTAAGGATCCACCGATCCCAACAAGTTTAACACCCTACAAACCGGTATCAGGAAGAACAAGAGGAAAAAGAGATGTCCCAACCCCAGATGCAACAGACTCCACCTCCGGTGTAACTGCGACCGTTTCTAGCGACCGCTGAAACCTGTCCTTGCGGGATTCGAACACCCGAAAAATTTAACACAACACTATGATTTATCGCAATTTTGTTTCCGCCGTATCGCAATTCTGTTAGTGTGTAAAATTGTTTTGTTTATTACCCCTGTTGCTTTCAATTCGTGGCCGTATATTTGTTTACGTTTGCCCAAATAATAATAATAAAAAAAAGATAATCGGTTGTAAGTTGCTTGATTATTGGAGTTAAATTTAAGGAGTGTTTACGTTTTGCACAAGTTCAAGTTACGTCGCTGCAAAAAATTTTTGCTCGTGGAGAAAGACCGTATTTGATCCTTTGTGAGAAGGAAAGTCGGCAAGAAACAAAAACCGGTGACGCATTCATAAGGTTGAATGAGCAGGGAACTTTCCAGTCAGCTAGCCACTTGGTGCTGGGCGTGGTCAGTTAGTTGAAAAGCATGAAAATGTTCAAGGGGGTGTAGTTAAAAATTAAATCACAGAAGTATAGCCTACATTTATTTGGCCCGCCTCTTGGCTACGCATTCAGGTCAAAATTAGTTGCAGGATAGTCGCTTAAGGCGCCTGCAGGACGTCTGACACATGTGCAAAAAGAAAACGCTCCGTGTATTTTATCTCCAACAACTTACGACGAACGAGTTTTGCAAACTTTTAAGTAGGTACAAACAAATGACGAACAATAAAACATACCATATATCACAACAAGTGAACGCTCAATTCCGCGACGAGAGCTATGCTTTGATTGCGTACCTTTGTCTTCTCCCTCTTTCCATCACCATTTTTGTTCAGGGCCAATGCTATATATGAGTGATAAAAATTTTGAAATTCACGCAATGTGTGACATGCGCTGCATCACTGAAACCAAAACCGAAGCAGTGAATTGAAAGTTGATAACTTAAATAGTGACTGCCTAACGTAAATTTATTCGAAGTCGGACCTTTGTGCATCTTGTATTGGTGAGTTAAATATTGTCTGTTGTGTTACATGTGTCACTGTTCGTTAATATGTGTTTGTTTTGTTTAGTGAACGTGTCACAGTTCGTTAACAGTGCCGCAGAATAAAAGGATACTGTTCTTTGTTGTCGGTGCGGTCAAACCCCTGTGACAAGGTTAGCTGCCCGTGGGGCCTGTTAAGTTAACCGTGTTGCAGTGGTATTGGACACATCAACGCAACAGAACGCTCTACATTATTTTTTTTATGTTGCTCAGTATACCCTTGGGCTCTAAAGGGTTGGTAGAAAAATATATTTCGCCGTGAAAAGGGCATCATCAGTTTCTGCAAAGTGTACAAACAACTAATTACAAGCGAATGTTTGCCATACAAGGGACAGTACCTTAATAAAAATTAAAAAATGCAAATAAATAACCTGGATATGTAAGAAAAGAACTGAATACTGACTGCCAATAAAATTCCAACAGAAAATGTATCGCGCAAAGCCTGACAAAAGTCTCGAGCAAGGCCAATATCTGAACGTACACGTCACACGATACGCGACGCCAAGAATGCAACAAACCGCAAAGAAGAAACACACCACAAAGAAGGGAACACTAGGTTCGAACTTTTGAGCCTTTAGGCGCACAATCATTGTATACTGACAGTGCCGCACAACCTTGACAACATAAAACGCGACAGCAAAACAACAAAAGCAATCGAAAACAAACATGAAACACACATTGCAAATATACTATTTGTATGCAGGTGTGAGCATACTGTAAGAATTGGGGTTGTTGTTTGTAGATTACGTGTTAAGCTGCGATTGAATTGTTTCCAGACTCCAGATAAACCAAACTTGGGTTAGTTTGTTTATTCAGAATACACCAAGACACGAACGAAGATATGCGGGAATACAGACGTTTGATCCCACACAAGGCACGCCAAAATCTAGAATGAATAAGCGGGTGATCCCACACTAATCCAAAGCCCAGTGTAGAATAATTTCAGACCACAAGACCACAGAATTTATACACACTCAGGTAATGCGATCGCGTGAGACCACGATGCGATAATTATATCTTACGAGCGATTCACATAGGCTGTTCCAGAAACGGGCGTTGATTCCTGGCGGTACAAAATCTGCAAGTCATTCTCATTACATCATTGCATAAACGTAAAAATACTCTGCACGTTGATCAGTGCCCGTGTCCTGTGCAACCACACAGCATAGTCTCCCGATCAAAAAAGTCAAAACTTGTTGCCCACATTCGGACGGAAAAGGACAAAAAACACATTTATTTAACGAAAAGTCACACGTGCAAAATGGACAAGTGCAGAAATCGCACAGTTACATACGTTGTGCAACCGCAAAAGCAACACTGGAGTATCAATGTTTTCCACTGTATAATAAAACTTGTACTGAAAAAAAAAAATTTTTTGTCGAAACGTCACATACTGCAAAATGACAAGTGCTGAAATCGCAAGGTTACATAAGTTGTGCAACCGCAAAAGCAATACTGGAGTACGAGTGTTTTCCACTGTACAATAAAACCTGTGCTGAAAAAAAATTATTTTTATCGAAAAGTCATATACTGCAAAATGGAAAAGTGCTGAAATCGCACAGTTACATACGTTGTGCAACCGCAAAAGCAATACTGGAGTACCCGTGTTTTCCACTGTACAATAAAACCTGTGTTGAAAAAAATATTTTTATCGAAAAGTCATATACTGCAAAATGGAAAAGTGCTGAAATCGCACAGTTACATACGTTGTGCAACAGCAAAAGCAACACTGGAGTACCAATGTTTTCCACTGTATAATAAAACTTGTACTGAAAAAAATTATTTTTTATCGAAAAGTCATATACTGCAAAATGGAAAAGTGGTGAAATCGCACAGTTACATACGTTGTGCAAACGCAAAAGCAATACTGGAGTACCAGCGTTTTCCACTGTACAATAAAACCTGTGCTGAAAAAAATTATTTTTATCGAAAAGTCATATACTGCAAAACGGACCAGTGCAGAAATCGCACAGTTACATACGTTGTGCAACCGTAAAAGCAACACTGGAGTACCAATGTTTTCCACTGCATAATAAAACTTCTACTGAAAAAAAACATTTTTTATCCATAAGTCACATACTGCAAAATGACAAATGCTGAAATCGCAAAGTTACATAAGTTGTGCAACCGCAAAAGCAATACTGGAGTACCAGTGTTTTCCACTGTACAATAAAACCTGTGCTGAAAAAAATTATTTTTATCGAAAAGTCATATACTGCAAAATGGACAAGTGCTGAAATCGCACAGTTGCATACGTTGTGCAACCGCAAAAGCAATACTGGAGGACTAGCGTTTTCCTATGTACAAAAAAACATGTGCTGAAAAAAAATATTTTTATCGAAAAGTCATATACTGCAAAATGGCAAAGTGCTGAAATCGCACAGTTACATACGTTGTGCAACCGCAAAAGCAATACTGGAGAACCAGTGTTTTCCACTGTACAATAAAACCTGTACTGAAAAAAATTATTTTTATCGAAAAGTCATATACTGCAAAATGGACAAGTGCTGAAATAGCAAAGTTACATAAGTTGTGTAACCGCAAAAACAATACTGGAGTACCAGTGTTTTCCACAGTACAATAAAACCTGTGCTGAAAAAAAATATTTTTATTGAAAATTCATATACTGCAAAATGGAAAAGTGCTGAAATCGCACAGTTACATACGTTGTGCAACCGCAAAAGCAATACTGGAGTACCAGTGTTTTCCACAGTACAATAAAACCTGTGCTGAAAAAAAATCTTTTTGTTGAAAATTCATATACTGCAATCTGGATAAGTGCTGAAATCGCACAGTTACATACATTGCGCAGCCGCAAAAGCAATACTGGGGTACCAATGTTTTCCAGTGTACAAAAAAACCTGTACTGAAGAAAAATATTTTTATCGAAAAGTCATATAATGCAAAATGGACAAGTGCTGAAATCGCACAGCTACATACATTGTGCAACCGAAAAAGCAATACTGGAGTACCAGTGTATTCCACTGTACAATAAAACCTGTGCTGAAAAAAAATATTTTATATCGAAAAGTCACACACTGCAAAATGACAAGTGCTGAAATCGCAAAGTTACATAAGTTGTGCAACGGCAAAAGCATTACTGGAGTACCAGTGTTTTCCACTGTACAATAAAACCTGTGATGAAAAAAATTATTTTTATCGAAAAGTCATATACTGCAAAATGGAAAAGTGCTGAAATCGCACAGTTACATACGTTGTGCAACAGCAAAAGCAACACTGGAGTACCAATGTTTTCCACTGTATAATAAAACTTGTACTGAAAAAAATTATTTTTTATCGAAAAGTCATATACTGCAAAATGGAAAAGTGGTGAAATCGCACAGTTACATACGTTGTGCAACCGCAAAAGCAATACTGGAGTACCAGCGTTTTCCACTGTACAATAAAACCTGTGCTGAAAAAAATTATTTTTAACGAAAAGTCATATACTGCAAAACGGACCAGTGCAGAAATCGCACAGTTACATACGTTGTGCAACCGTAAAAGCAACACTGGAGTACCAATGTTTTCCACTGCATAATAAAACTTCTACTGAAAAAAAACATTTTTTATCCATAAGTCACATACTGCAAAATGACAAATGCTGAAATCGCAAAGTTACATAAGTTGTGCAACCGCAAAAGCAATACTGGAGTACCAGTGTTTTCCACTGTACAATAAAACCTGTGCTGAAAAAAATTATTTTTATCGAAAAGTCATATACTGCAAAATGGACAAGTGCTGAAATCGCACAGTTGCATACGTTGTGCAACCGCAAAAGCAATACTGGAGGACCAGCGTTTTCCTATGTACAAAAAAACATGTGCTGAAAAAAAATATTTTTATCGAAAAGTCATATACCGCAAAATGGAAAAGTGCTGAAATCGCACAGTTACATACGTTGTGCAACCGCAAAAGCAATACTGGAGAACCAGTGTTTTCCACTGTACAATAAAACCTGTACTGAAAAAAATTATTTTTATCGAAAAGTCATATACTGCAAAATGGACAAGTGCTGAAATAGCAAAGTTACATAAGTTGTGTAACCGCAAAAACAATACTGGAGTACCAGTGTTTTCCACAGTACAATAAAACCTGTGCTGAAAAAAAATATTTTTATTGAAAATTCATATACTGCAAAATGGAAAAGTGCTGAAATCGCACAGTTACATACGTTGTGCAACCGCAAAAGCAATACTGGAGTACCAGTGTTTTCCACAGTACAATAAAACCTGTGCTGAAAAAAAATTTTTTATTGAAAATTCATATACTGCAATCTGGATAAGTGCTGAAATCGCACAGTTACATACATTGCGCAGCCGCAAAAGCAATACTGGGGTACCAATGTTTTCCAGTGTACAAAAAAACCTGTTCTGAAGAAAAATATTTTTATCGAAAAGTCATATACTGCAAAACGGACCAGTGCAGAAATCGCACAGTTACATACTTTGTGCAACCGCAAAAGCAATACTGGAGTACCAGCGTTTTCCACTGTACAATAAAACCTGTGCTGAAAAAAATTATTTTTATCGAAAAGTCATATACTGCAAAACGGACCAGTGCAGAAATCGCACAGTTACATACGTTGTGCAACCGTAAAAGCAACACTGGAGTACCAATGTTTTCCACTGCATAATAAAACTTCTACTGAAAAAAAACATTTTTTATCCATAAGTCACATACTGCAAAATGACAAATGCTGAAATCGCAAAGTTACATAAGTTGTGCAACCGCAAAAGCAATACTGGAGTACCAGTGTTTTCCACTGTACAATAAAACCTGTGCTGAAAAAAATTATTTTTATCGAAAAGTCATATACTGCAAAATGGACAAGTGCTGAAATCGCACAGTTGCATACGTTGTGCAACCGCAAAAGCAATACTGGAGGACCAGCGTTTTCCTATGTACAAAAAAACATGTGCTGAAAAAAAAATATTTTTATCGAAAAGTCATATACTGCAAAATGGAAAAGTGCTGAAATCGCACAGTTACATACGTTGTGCAACCGCAAAAGCAATACTGGAGAACCAGTGTTTTCCACTGTACAATAAAACCTGTACTGAAAAAAATTATTTTTATCGCAAAGTCATATACTGCAAAATGGACAAGTGCTGAAATAGCAAAGTTACATACGTTGTGTAACCGCAAAAACAATACTGGAGTACCAGTGTTTTCCACAGTACAATAAAACCTGTGCTGAAAAAAAATATTTTTATTGAAAATTCATATACTGCAAAATGGAAAAGTGCTGAAATCGCACAGTTACATACGTTGTGCAACCGCAAAAGCAATACTGGAGTACCAGTGTTTTCCACAGTACAATAAAACCTGTGCTGAAAAAAAATATTTTTATTGAAAATTCATATACTGCAATCTGGATAAGTGCTGAAATCGCACAGTTACATACATTGCGCAGCCGCAAAAGCAATACTGGGGTACCAATGTTTTCCAGTGTACAAAAAAACCTGTACTGAAGAAAAATATTTTTATCGAAAAGTCATATAATGCAAAATGGACAAGTGCTGAAATCGCACAGCTACATACATTGTGCAACCGCAAAAGCAATACTGGAGGACCAGTGTTTTCCACTGTACAATAAAACCTGTGCTGAAAAAAAATATTTTTGTCGAAAAGTCACATACTGCAAAATGGAAAAGTGCTGAAATCGCACAGTTACATACGTTGTGCAACCGCAAAAGCAATACTGGAGAACAAGTTTTTTCCACTGTACAATAAAACCTGTGCTGAAAAAAAATATTTTTGTCGAAAAGTCACATACTGCAAAATGGAAAAGTGCTGAAATCGCACAGTTACATACGTTGTGCAACCGCAAAAGCAATACTGGAGAACCAGTGTTTTCCACTGTACAATAAAACCTGTGCTGAAAAAAAATAATTGGGTCGAAAAGTCACATACTGCAAAATGGAAAAGTGCTGAAATCGCACAGTTACATACGTTGTGCAACCGCAAAAGCAATACTGGAGAACCAGTTTTTTCCACTGTACAATAAAACCTGTACTGAAAAAAATTATTTTATCGAAAAGTCATATACTGCAAAATGGAAAAGTGCTGAAATAGTAAAGTTACATAAGTTGTGTAACCGCAAAAACAATACTGGAGTACCAGTGTTTTCCACAGCACAATAAAACCTGTGCTGAAAAAAAATATTTTTATTGAAAATTCATATACTGCAAAATGGAAAAGTGCTGAAATCGCACAGTTACATACGTTGTGCAACCGCAAAAGCAATACTGGAGTACCAGTGTTTTCCACTGTATAATAAAACCTGTGCTCAAAAAAAAATTTTTAATCGAAAAGTCATATACTGCAATCTGGATAAGTGCTGAAATCGCACAGTTACATACATTGTGCAGCCGCAAAAGCAATACTGGAGTACCAATGTTTTCCAGTGTACAAAAAAACCTGTACTGAAGAAAAATATTTTTATCGAAAAGTCATATACTGCAAAATGGACAAGTGCTGAAATCGCACAGCTACATACATTGTGCAACCGAAAAAGCAATACTGGAGTGTAACATCGAAAATCACTCATGCACAACCCCTGCGTCACACAGTAAACATATAATTGTATTTCAACACAATATCAATTTTGCCTTGTATGTGACATCATAATGCAAGAGAACTTTTTTCCTTCTGCCATGCTTCGTAAAACTGAGTTGTTAGGGACCACGTGTAGCGTGCTGAATTTGATGTCAAGTTTATTTTACTGAAGCTAGAGTTGCCTTGATTTTATTTGAATAAGGTTGAATAAGTTGCTGTAAGATATATTAATCGGATTGGTGTGTTGATGTTTCGTGTGATCTGGCTCAAAACTCCGGTAAGGGTATTTTTATTAACATTGCTTAACTGGAATCTTAGTGTACGTTTTCTTCACAGAAAACCGTGTTCGTGTTCGTGTTCTTGCTCGTGTCCGTGTACGTGCTCGTGTTCCTATTCTTGTACGTGTACCTCGTACGTGTTGTCAAGTGCCTGTGCCCGTGTGGCAAATACACGCGTTTTTGGAAATTGACATTCCTTCTTGGTGTGACGACGGCGCGGTGCCAGACGCGCAAATTCTGTCGTTACATTAAAGTTTTCGGAGTCTTTCTGAAACAAAGTTTCCAAGAAGTTCTACTTTTTGACGAAGAAATGGATGAGACTATATCTCCGCTTGAATCGCCGGAGCCTACGCGGTTGAGACCACTCGCCGCTCATGTCGTACTGTCCCATGACGAGATACACCGCCATGTCCATAAGCTCAACAGTTGGTATGCAGTGGCTGAGACAGGTATTTTAAATAAGGACCACTCTCTACTGCAAGTAGCTAAGTTCCAAATTAACGAATGCTACTCACAATTGCAAAATATGTACGGAATGTATATTGCCTCTTGCGAAGACTCAGAGAACTGCGTTGTTTGCGAGGACGAGTTGAAGTCCGTCGAACAATGTAAGAAGGAGTTCGAAACCAGAATTGCGGAGTTAACGCCATTCGAACTACCAAATGCATTGCCCGAACTTGTGCTACGCCCACAGCATAGGGCACCAACTGTGGCTTCGAGCCACAGATCCTCGCGGTCCAGCCGCTCACGTTCGTCTGTGGCGAGCTCATCTGCGACAGAAAGAAGTCGTCTAGAGGCAAAGGTGGAGCGAGAGTTGGCATTGATTCGTCTAAAACAGGTCGAGGAAGAAAACGATCTAGTTCAAGGGCAACGAAAGGCGGAACTTGAAAAAGCAGCTCTGGAACGAAAAGCGGAACTTGAAAAAGCAGCTCTGGAACGAAAGGCCGAACTTGAAAGGGTGGCTCTGCAACAGAAGGCAGATTTGGAAAAGGTTGCCTTGGAAGCAGAAAGGCGGAAGTTAAAGGCAAAATACGATTTCCAGGCTGCCGATGCAAGGGCTAGAATATTGAATGAAGAACCCAATGATCTGACATCGCCGGACAAGGTCCCAACCATAGTCAGAGCCCAGAAGTAGAATTGACTTCCTCGGTGCTGGCTGTCGAAGAAGTTCCGACGACGCCTTCTGCTACCAGAGATTGTGCGTCCCATATCCAAAATGGGGAAGTATCACGTGACAACGTTAGTCCTCTTGTACGTGCTCCTGTATTGAATACACATCCGGACTTGGAAATGAAAGAGAGCCCAGCTGTATTACCGTGCATCGTAAAGGCAGTTGGAGAAGGCATGAGTATGCCGAAGCCCGACCACATGACGTTCTCGGGAAAACCTACGGATTATTGGATGTTTGTACGTTACTTTGAATCGAATCTCGAATGCAAGACTCGAAGTGACGATATGCGCCTGACATTGCTTGTCAATCAATGCAAAGGAAAGGCGAGGTCTCTGATTGAACACTGTTCTGTCCTGGAGACAAAGGAAGGCTATCCAGAGGCAAGAAACATTCTCTACGAGAACTTCGGTAAGCCTTATATAGTCGCTAGAGCTTTCGTAGAGGAGTTGACTAATGGCCCTAACTTGAAACCTGATGATGCAGCCGGTATACGCGCCTATGCACAGACTATGAAAAAATGCTTGTTGGTACTCCGCCAACTTGGAAATTTTGCTGACTTAAACACTATAGATCGTTTGGTGGCTTTGGCGAACAAGCTGCCATATGAATCGCAAAGGCTTTGGCGCCGCCGAGTTGCGCAGATTGTAAGAAAAACTGGCAGGGAGGCAGATTTCGCAGATCTTGTTGAATTTGTCGAAGAAGAATCTGCCGTAGTGAACACTTTACCCGGCCAGTTGTGTGTGTCCCGGAAAATTGAAGAAAAGAAACGTGCTGGTAAACCCAGTGGAAGAAATGTTACCTGTGCCACTGTGACAACAAATCCAAGTTTGTCGCCTACCCCAATTTTGAGCTGTCCATGCTGCAAACGTAATCACGTATTGGAAAGATGTGAGGCGTTTGGTAAAAAATCCAAGGTTCAAAGAAGAGAGTTCCTGAGGGATAAATTTATGTGCTATAACTGTTTTGGTTATCGACACACGTCGAAGTTTTGCACAAGGCCAAGTGCATGTGCTGTTCGGGGCTGCACCCTCGCGCACCACACATTGCTGCACGAAGATATGCCAAATCCTGTACGTTCGAGGGCATACGTGCCTGCGTCGGAAAATTATAATAGAATTCCGCGCAGCGAACCCCCCAGGAGCCAGACTAACAATTCTACAGCCAGGTGCAATGCGATTAAGAACGGCCATTCAGCGTACTTTTCGGTTATTCCGGTGAAAATTCGAGCCAATGGTCGAGAGGTCAAGACGTACGCTTTCCTCGACCAGGGATCCGATACAAGTTTTTACGACAAAAGGTTAGCAGATCTACTTTCGATAGACGGAAGTCCGAGACAAGTTACCATGTCCAGCGTCGGGAGAAGGCCCGCAAATTACAGCGGAATCAGCGCAAATTTTCGCGTTTTGTCGTTAAGTGAAGATGAAGAAATCAGTGTAGACAATGCCTTGTCTATTGACTCTATTCCAGTCGAGCCTAATCCAACCCCGAGAAATACGGAACTGAATGGTCTTCCACACCTTCAGGGATTGGAATTTCCTCAGTTGTGTAATGGTGAGGTGCTACTACTTATTGGCACTGACGTTCCGTATGCCCATAGAGTATTGGAGATGAGAACAGGAGGCCGCAAACAACCATTTGCTGCGAGAACACCGCTGGGGTGGTCTCTCGTCGGCCCGTCAATCTGTTATCCTGCCGTTGATAATATTTCAGTTAACTTCCTTAAATGTGAATCATGGAGAGAGGAATTCCAGCAAGAGCCTGATGACATTCCATTCCCAACGTCAGTTGAGGATAGGAAAGTGCTTAACATGATGAAGGACTCGGTTAAACATACCGATGGACATTTCTATTTGCCGCTTCCATGGCGAAGTGAAGTTAGTCTTCCACAGGACAGCCGTTCTATGGCTGAGCGACGGCTTTGGTCGCTGAAGAAACGCTTGTCGCGCGACCTCGTGTTAAAAGACAAGTACGTAGAGAATATTCAATGTTACATCGACAAGGGCTACGCAGAGGAGCTCAAAGAAGAAGGACGTTCCCCTGGCAATGTGCATTGGTACTTGCCGCACCACCCGGTTCGGCATCCACGAAAGCCTGAAAAGGTACGCATCGTTTTTGATTGCGCAGCGCAGCATAAGGGACTGTCGCTTAACGACGCGTTGCTGCAAGGGCCCGACTTAGTAAACAGTTTAATCGGCGTTCTGGAGAGATTCCGTATGAACAGTATCGCTTTAGTGGCGGACGTGGAAGCAATGTTCCACCAGGTCCTCGTTCAAAAACAGGACATTGATGCCTTGAGATTTTTGTGGTGGCCGGGGGGAGACTTATCTAAAACTCCTACGGTTCACCGAATGCTGGTGCACATTTTTGGCGCCACGTCGTCGCCTAGCTGTGCCACATTTTGCTTGCGGGAGACGGCCGAAAAATTCGGTGGCAGATTTGACAGAGACGTTGGGGACATCGTTCGCAACGATTTTTGTGTTGACGACTGTTTGACTTCAA
The DNA here is from genome assembly GCF_947561715.1 of Ascidia mentula. Classification (NCBI taxonomy): domain Eukaryota; kingdom Metazoa; phylum Chordata; class Ascidiacea; order Phlebobranchia; family Ascidiidae; genus Ascidia; species Ascidia mentula. The sequence continues at coordinate 12,803,560 of NC_138568.1, read as the reverse complement.
CTGATACAGTCGAACACGCTGTTGGAATTGTAGCGCAGCTATGTGACTTGCTAAAAATGGGAGGATTCCGCCTCACTAAGTGGATGTCTAACAGTCAAAACGTCTTGGATCAAATTCCCGAGACAGAAAGGGCTAAATCGGTAACTGATGTAAATTTGGACGCCTCCGTGAAAGAGCGTGTGCTTGGCGTCTACTGGCGTGTAAAGAATGATGAATTTGGGTTCAGCATAGCTGATACAATGCAAGGCAAGAAATTCACACGTCGCAATATTTTATCTGCTGTTAATACGCTGTATGACCCATTGGGTTTTGCGGCACCCGTTACTTTGATTGCTAAGGTGTTGCAGCAGGAAATAATTCGACAGAAATTGGGATGGGATGATGAGCTGCCAGAAAATGATGTTGAGGAATGGAGACGCTGGCTATCCCAGCTGCCGGAGCTCGAAAAGCTAACACTCCCCCGCTGTTTCAAGCCGGCGACGTTCGGCTCAGTGGCGAAGTCCGAGATGCATCACTTTTCGGATGCGTCTACTCAAGGATACGGAACCGTATCATACCTCCGGTTGGTAAACGTTAATGGTAAAGTACATTGCTCGTTTTTATTTGGCAAGGCAAAGGTAACACCACCTAAAACCGAGAGCATTCCCAGGCTTGAACTGGCCGCTGCTGTTCTAGCGGTGAAGGCCGACAAGTGGCTTCGACGCCAATTGAAGTTGGATAACTGTACGTCCGTTTTTTGGACGGACTCGTGCGCCGTCCGGCAGAGCATATACAACCAAAGTAAACAACCAAAGTATACAACATATACAACCAAAGTATACAACCGTTTTGGTACATTTGTTGCAAACAGGTTGGCTAAAATTCATCGACAGACAAACCCTAAACAATGGAGACACGTTGGATCACAGCAGAATCCCGCGGACGATGCTTCGGGTGGTTTGTCGGTACGTAAGCTTATTAGCTCTCGATGGCTGACAGGTCCGAAGTTTCTCTGGCAGAAAGAAGATCAATGGCCCACCCCACCAGAAATGAAAACACAGCTGCCACAGGAGTTCAAGCCAGCTGAGAGGAAAAGAATTGTCGTCAACGTTTGCACACAGTCGGAGTCAACCGATCGACTGATGAATCACTATTCATCTCTTCATAAATTAAAGACATCGGTCGCGTGGCTGTTACGATTCAAGTCATTCCTGCTTTCAAAGGTTTCAGCGAACACTGGCAAATTGACAGTGGATGAGTTAAAGAAAGCGGAATTGGAAATAATCAAGTACGTACAACGTCAGTGCTTCGCTCCTGTGATTGACATTTTGTCACAGGTCGGAGAGTCTGAAAGGGAGTTGCAGAAGAAACTGAAGAAGTCGAAATATGCCAGTTCGTTGGCAAAGCTTAACCCCCAGCTATTTGATGAAGTTCTGCGGATTGGGGGGAGGTTGGAGAAGGCGCCGATTGCCTTCGAGGCGAAACACCCGATCATACTGCCGTATGATCACCACTTGACAGCACTTATTATCTTGCGCCACCATCACAAGGTTGGCCACTGCGGGACTGGCCACACATGGACTTCGCTGCGTCAGCGTTTTTGGATCATAAAGGGTGGCGCCGCAGTGAGGAAGGAACTCAGCAAATGTATGCTGTGTCGCAAAAGGAATGTTCGACGTGGACAACAACAAATCGCTGACTTGCCATTTGCCCGACTGAAGCCCGACGAGCCGCCGTTTACTTACGTCGGCATCGACTACTTTGGTCCATTCATGGTGAAACGAGGAAGAAGTGAGACAAAGAGCTACGGGTGCATTTTCACCTGCTTGACTATGCGAGCCGTACACATTGAGGTGTCGCCCGACTTGTCTACGGACGCGTTTATTAACGCATTGCGTCGCTTTATTGCAAGAAGAGGCCGACCAAAAGAAATATACAGCGATAATGGAACCAACTTTGTAGGTGCCGAAAGGGTCCTACGTGAAGGACTGCAAGGACTCCAGCAATCCCGCCTAGAGTCATACTTCAAACGACAAGAAATTAAGTGGAACTTTAATTGTCCTGCTGCTTCACATATGGGAGGTTCGTGGGAGAGAATGATCAGATCGATTCGTCGCATTTTAAACACAATGCTTACAAGGAACCCAACGATTGGCGGGGACATGCTGCAAACCTTGATGATCGAAGTGGAAGGCATTTTAAATTCGAGGCCGTTAACGCCGATCAGTTTCACCTGTACAGAAGATGAGCCACTTACGCCCAATCATCTGTTGTTGGGTCGTGCTTGCGACAGCATTCCAGTCGGGCTTATCAATCCCAAAGATTGCTACAGTCGAAGGCGGTGGAAACACATTCAATACCTCGCCGACGAATTTTGGAGAAGATGGTCGCGAGAATATTTGCCCACAATTGCCTTGCGTCAGAAGTGGCCCGACCGACAACGCAATTTTCAAACCGGAGATGTGGTGATGATCGTAGATGAGACACAACCCCGACGTCGTTGGGAGATGGGACGGGTTCTGCGTGCGTACCCGGACGGTCACGGTGTTGTCCGTCAGGTCGAAGTTAAAACGCAATCTGGCTCCACATATAAACGGCCGATTGCAAAATTGTGCTTGCTCTGTGAGGCGAGCACGACAAACGAATAAGTGCATCCGACGCATTCAGGCCACGCAGTCGTCGAACTGACCCTGAATTGCGGTGCACAGGATCCAACACTGATGAAGATAGATCATGGACGCTATGTCGATCTTGTTTGCCGCTTTATAAATGCGGAATATTGCAAATGCCAGGCTGGAGCTTGCTCGCCGGCGGCACGCATGTTGCTTTCTTTACTTCGTTGTTTCGTGATTTCAATGTTTTCTTTGTTTATTTGTAAATGTGTTTGTAGTGAACCACACATTTAAGGGGGAGAATGTAACATCGAAAATCACTCATGCACAACCCCTGCGTCACACAGTAAACATATAATTGTATTTCAACACAATATCAATTTTGCCTTGTATGTGACATCATAATGCAAGAGAACTTTTTTCCTTCTGCCATGCTTCGTAAAACTGAGTTGTTAGGGACCACGTGTAGCGTGCTGAATTTGATGTCAAGTTTATTTTACTGAAGCTACATTTGCCTTGATTTTATTTGAATAAGGTTGAATAAGTTGCTGTAAGATATATTAATCGGATTGGTGTGTTGATGTTTCGTGTGATCTGGCTCAAAACTCCGGTAAGGGTATTTTTATTAACATTGCTTAACTGGAATCTTAGTGTACGTTTTCTTCACAGAAAACCGTGTTCGTGTTCGTGTTCTTGCTCGTGTCCGTGTACGTGCTCGTGTTCCTATTCTTGTACGTGTACCTCGTACGTGTTGTCAAGTGCCTGTGCCCGTGTGGCAAATACACGCGTTTTTGGAAATTGACATTCCTTCTTGGTGTGACGACGGCGCGGTGCCAGACGCGCAAATTCTGTCGTTACACTGGAGTACCAGTGTATTCCACTGTACAATAAAACCTGTGCTGAAAAAGAATATTTTATATCGAAAAGTCACACACTGCAAAATGACAAGTGCTAAAATCGCAAAGTTACATAAGTTGTGCAACCGCAAATGCAATACTGGAGTACCAGCGTTTTCCACTGTATAATAAAGCTTGTACTGAAAAAAAATATTTTTTATCGAAAAGTCATATACTGCAAAATGGACAAGTGCTGAAATCGCATAGTTACATACTTAGTGCAACCGCAAAAGCAATACTGGAGTACCAGCGTTTTCCACTGTATAATAAAGCTTGTACTGAAAAAAAATATTTTTTATCGAAAAGTCATATACTGCAAAATGGACATGTGCTGAAATCGCACAGTTACATACGTTGTGCAACCGCAAAAGCAATACTGGAGTACCAGCGTTTTCCAATGTATAATAAAGCTTGTACTGAAAAAAAATATTTTTTCACGAAAAGTCATATACTGCAAAATGGACAAGTGCTGAAATTGCACAGTTACATACGTTGTGCAACCACAAAAGCAATACTGGAGTACCAGCGTTTTCCACTGTATAATAAAGCTTGTACAGAAAAAAAATATTTTTTATCGAAAAGTCATATACTGCAAAATGGACATGTGCTGAAATCGCATAGTTACATACGTTGTGCAACCGCAAAAGCAATACTGGAGTACCAGTGTATTCCACTGTACAATAAAACCTGTGCTGAAAAAGAATATTTTATATCGAAAAGTCACACACTGCAAAATGACAAGTGCTAAAATCGCAAAGTTACATAAGTTGTGCAACCGCAAATGCAATACTGGAGTACCAGCGTTTTCCACTGTATAATAAAGCTTGTACTGAAAAAAAATATTTTTTATCGAAAAGTCATATACTGCAAAATGGACAAGTGCTGAAATCGCATAGTTATATACTTAGTGCAACCGCAAAAGCAATACTGGAGTACCAGCGTTTTCCACTGTATAATAAAGCTTGTACTGAAAAAAAATATTTTTTATCGAAAAGTCATATACTGCAAAATGGACATGTGCTGAAATCGCACAGTTACATACGTTGTGCAACCGCAAAAGCAATACTGGAGTACCAGCGTTTTCCAATGTATAATAAAGCTTGTACTGAAAAAAAATATTTTTTCACGAAAAGTCATATACTGCAAAATGGACAAGTGCTGAAATTGCACAGTTACATACGTTGTGCAACCGCAAAAGCAATACTGGAGTACCAGCGTTTTCCACTGTATAATAAAGCTTGTTCTGAAAAAATATATTTTTTATCGAAAAGTCATATACTGCAAAATGGACATGTGCTGAAATCGCATAGTTACATACTTTGTGCAACCGCAAAAGCAATACTGGAGTGTTACAGCGAGGATTAAGTTGTCCATGTTTCCCGCCACTTTCTTTGTGACGCTTGGCGTCTATGACGTAATATTGCCCCGTACTGGCCACGCTTTGCAGTGAATGTGATGTATTTGGGACTGTTCAAGTAGAATTAACTGTCTATTTGTATTTAGAGCCAGCTGTTAATGAAACTAATTTGTTATAAATAATGAAAATGGTTTAATTTGGCCCTGGACTCCGAAAAGTTGGTACGTTGTTGTTGTTATGGTTGTAAACGTTATGTGTTGTGTTGTTATTAAGTGTATGTTCGTTTACAACAGAGAACCGATGTTGTTGAGTCAAGTCGCGTTTTCTTCGGGAAAAAATATAATGTGGTAGCTGGCACGCTCCAGGCCGTGCAAGTTCTACAAGGCGGACAACAGCTGTTACATAAAAGTTCTCAACTTTCTTCTGGAATTGGACAATTAACGTTTCAATAGAGGAGAAAGGCTTGAAGGTTTGTTCGATAAGACACAAAAATGGTTGTGACAAAGGCGACACTGAGTAAAATTGTGTCGGACCTGAATTCACTATACCGCGAAGCTGAAGAGCTAATGGTCGATGTAAACAATGTTGACAAGGTTAAAGAAAAGAAACTGTTAATTTCCACTCTCTTTAATGACTACATAGAGAAACACAGTACCTTTATGAGCGCTGCAAAGCGTCGAAATGCCAAAGATAAGGCAAAACAGGAACTTGCCAGTTTGGAAAAAGGCAAGGAAGAATTCGACACACGTGTGGAAGAATGGCTGAATCAATCTGCTTCGAAGAATGTAGATAGAATCAGCGTCACGTCAAAACGAACTGGCGTGACAGTTTCTACTGTGCACACCTCTAGTACCCGATCAAGTACCAGACGCACAGAAGCTTTGGTTCGCAAGGAAATGGCCCTTTTGAAGAAACGACAGTTAGCTGAAAAGCAAAAGATAGAAGCTGAAGGTCAAAGAGTCGCAAACGAACTTGAGTTGTTGGAAGTGGAACATGAGGTGCAAGCAGCGGAGGTTGAGGTTGAAATTTGGGAAGCGCGATCGATAACAGGATCTCAGCATGAAATGATGCCAGATCGTTCGGGTTTGAATGCAGTTCAACGGCCAACCGCGCACAGTTCCGAGCCGGTAGGTAAAACCGATCCAAATATACTCACGAATCTTCCAAGGAAGGCAGCATCTCTTCCGCCGGAACACAGGCGAAATCCAGCTGTGGTACGTGAACCTAAGGGTGCGCCTAGTAGCAACCTTAATCAGCAGGTCAGTGATTTGTGCCATGTGGCAACGGTCCTAAAGGATGGGATAGACTTGCCCAAGCCTAAGTTACTGTATTTCGACGGTAATCCTGTGGATTATACGCGATTCATAACAACATTTGATGAGCATATCGCTAACCGAGTTAGTAGTGATAGTACAAAGCTCAACTATCTTATACAATACTGTAGTGGCGAAGCAGAACGCATCATCAAGTTCTGCTCCGTCATGGAAGGATCAGAAGGATATCGTAAAGCACGACAAGTATTGCATGACAATTTTGGTCGTCCGTTTCTTATTGCTCGATCGTACATAGAAAGGCTTACACAGGGTTCCTTTCTGAAAGCAGACGATGCGAATGGTTTGCAAAGGTTGGCTCGTAACCTCGAGGAGTGTCTCGTAACGCTGACTCATTTGCATTATTTTGCCGACATAAATAATTTTGAGAATTTACTGAGTATCGCTAAACGTTTGCCGCTTCATGTTCAACATAGATGGAAACGACGAGCTGGAGAAATTGAATTAAGTGGCGAGGAGCTACAATTTCGCCACCTTGTGGAGTTCGTGAAGTACGAAGCGTCAATTTCCAATACCATGTTCGGAAGGTTGTTGACTCCAAAGAAGGAAAGTACGCAGAGACCATTGAGGACAGTAAAGGCAACTTCGCATGCTGCTGCAGTTTGGTCTGATCGTGACCGTGGACCTTCGTCAAGTCATCAGACAGCAGGTGATGCGTGTCCTGTTTGTAATGCTGCCCATAATTTAGCACATTGTAATGGTTTCAAACGTAAGCCTGTCGAGGATCGTCTGAAGATAGTGCGACAAGCGAGGCTTTGTGACAATTGTTTTGTTCGAGGTCACTTTGCAAGAGGTTGTACAGTGCAGAGTTCTTGTTCGATGGATGGTTGTTACCGTAGGCATCACACGTTGTTGCACCGAGAGTATGCGAAGACAAAGCCTCCAAGCGGTCCTTCTGGTGAGCGAGAACAAAGTTCAGCTGGGACAAGAGGTGAAGATGTATCGCAGGCAGCGGTTGCTTCCACGTCGTGTGCAGCAAGCACATCTGCTCGACAGCAGGTTGGTCAGAAAGTGTACATGAACATTGTACCTGTAAAGGTATCTTGCAAAAATGGAAATGAAATAGAAACGTACGCGTTTTTGGACTCCGGTTCTAACTCGACCATGTGTACAAAGAAGTTATTAGACTTGCTTGATGTTAAAGGCGATAAAACAGAGTATTCCCTTTCTACTGTAAATGGGAAGTCCCAAAACAGTAATGGAGTTGCTGTTAGTTTGTCAGTCAGGTCGTCAAATGGGTCGGATGCTGTCGACTTACCTTGCGTCATCGCCGTGGAGGACTTGCCTGTTGCTCCCAATAGATGCGAGCGAACTTGGTCTCATCTGAAAGGGATTACGTTTTCGAAGCCAGCGTATGACGAGGTGTTGCTTTTGATTGGTTTGGATGTTCCCGAAGTGTTTTGGATTGATGAGGAGAGAAGAGGACGGCGAGGAGAACCAAGTGCTGTGAAAACGATTCTGGGTTGGTCCCTGTTTGGTCCTGCTTCATCTCTTGCTAGGGAAAACGTCCAGGTACATCATATTAATTTGTCGTGTGACTTGTTGCATGAGCAGGTAAAACGCATGTGGGAAACAGAGTTTAGGAATTTGAGTCTCGTTTCCGGCGTTGGCATGTCGAAGGAAGATAAATATGCCCTAAAGCTCATGAACGATTCTGTAGGGTTACATGCTGGTCACTACCAGCTGCGCTTGCCGTGGAGGGCAGGATCGCCACATTTGCCAAATAATCGTAAACAGGCTGTACAACGATTGAGTTACCTGAAACGCCGATTGACGAAAGATGAACAGCTTCGTCAAAGGTACACAGAGACCGTGAATGGCTACCTCAAGCGAGGGTACGCACAACGAGTGCAGCCGGAGGAAGCTGCCGTAAACCGTGGGTGGTATTTGCCGCATCATCCGGTTGTTCATCTGCAAAAGCCTGGGAAGGTAAGAGTCGTGTTTGATTGTGCGGCTAAGTACGCAGGGACGTCACTGAACGAGCAATTACTGCAAGGACCTGATTTGATGAACAGTCTGGTAGGGGTTCTGGTGCGATTTCGTCAGGAGTCGATCGCGTTGGTTGCCGATGTGGAGGCCATGTTTCACCAGGTTAGGGTTGACCCAGTAGACACGAATTACCTGAGATTCGTATGGTGGCCTGAAGGAGACATGACAAAGGAGCCAGTTGATCACCAAATGCTGGTGCACTTATTCGGCGCGACATCATCGCCGTGTTGTGCAAGTTATTGTTTGCGTCGAACCGCTGACGACAATAGCGAAGATTTCGATGCCGAGACCGTTTCAACTGTTAAACGCAATTTTTATGTAGATGACTGTTTGAAGTCGGTTTCATCCATTTTCGAAGCAAAGAAGTTGGTGACGGAGTTGTGTGCATTGTTGCAACGCGGAGGATTCAACCTGAGAAAGTGGTTGTGCAACAAGGAAGGCGTTTTAGATTCGATGCAAAAATGTGAAGGTACATTGCAATCGTATTCATTACATACAGAAGAGCAACATGTGGAGCGTGTACTTGGAGTAAGTTGGAATTATCAATCGGATACATTTCGATTTGATGTTAAGGTGAAAGAAAGGCCAATCACCCGCCGAGGGATTTTGTCGGTCGTGAGTTCGCTATTCGACCCATTGGGGTTTGTGGCTCCAGTGGTTTTAAAGGCTCGCCTGCTGCTGCAAGAGTTGTGTAAGAAACAGTTTGGCTGGGATGCAGAGGTTCCCGAGGACATCGCCGCCGAATGGCGTTGTTGGACTTCAGGATTGACCGAGCTGTCTTCCATTCAGATTCCAAGGTGTCTGAAGCCGCAGAACGCGGGAAGGATCATTTATCACGAGTTGCACCATTTTGCTGACGCATCGTCAAAGGGTTACGGTGCGGTTTGTTACCTCAGGACGACTGGTATTAGCGGAGTTGTTTGCTGTCGTATATTGCTTGCTAAAGCTCGACTTGCTCCCTTGAAAATGGTTTCTATTCCAAGGCTTGAGCTGACTGCGGCAACATTAGCTGTAAAACTGGATCAAGTCTTGCGCAAAGAGCTTGACTTAAAAATTAGGAAATCGGTATTCTGGACAGATTCGACAAGTGTATTGAGATGCATTAATAATTCGTGTAAACGATTCCCTGTTTTTGTGGCCAACAGGTTGACTAAAATTGATGAGGGATCGAGTCCAGCGCAGTGGAGATACGTCCCGACGGACCTGAATCCAGCAGATGACGCCTCTCGAGGATTAAGTGCAAGGGCTATGGTCGAATGCGATCGCTGGTATACAGGGCCGAAGTTTTTGAGTGAAGACGAGGATGCATGGCCTGCGGACCCGTTGGATCCTGGTAAGCTGCCTGAGGAGTTTGTGTTAAAAACCCACAGGAGCGTGGCCGCTCATGTTGTAGCACCAAAGGTGGATGGCTTGAACAGACTATTTCAGCGCTACTCGTCTTGGTGGAAGTTGAAGAAGGCAGTAGCATGGTTGCTGCGGTTTGTGAGTTACATTCGAAACAAGAAAAAGCTATTGGCTACTCCGCTGAGCGTCGACGAGCTTCAAAACGCTGAGTATGCCGTGATCAAATATGTACAAAGGATCGAGTTTCCTGATGAAATTCACGCATTAACTGCTCTCGGGGGCAAACGTACGTTGCAGGAACGCATGCCAAGGAAGATGAGCGGAAAGCTAACCTTGAAGAAACTGAACCCAGTGCTGGTTGATGGTGTTTTGCGAGTTGGAGGACGGTTGCGTCGAGCGCCAATATGCTACGATTTGAAGCATCCTGTTATATATAACAACCATCATGTTACAGATCTGATTATCGTGGATCATCACAAGACGGTTCAGCATTCGGGAATGGGATTAACTTGGACGGCGTTGCGTCAGAAATATTGGATAGTTCGCGGTGGAACTGCTGTCAGACGGGTGCTCGGTCAATGCATATTTTGCCGCCGACGCAACTCCCCAACTGGACAGCAGATGATGGCTGATCTTCCACGCGAACGTATTACACCGAACGAACCTCCCTTCACATACGTGGGAGTGGACTACTTTGGTCCTCTGATTGCCAAGCAAGGTAGAAGCGAGGTAAAGCGTTATGGGTGCGTATTTACCTGCCTGACAGTTCGTGCAGTTCACATAGAAATTGCTCATTCCTTATCTGCGGATTCCTTTATCGATGCTCTGCGAAGGTTTATCGGACGGCGTGGGAGGCCAAAAAAGATTTTCAGTGACAATGGCACCAACTTTATTGGTGCTGAACGGATTTTGCGTGAGTCCTTGCAAGCTTGGAATCAAGCTCAAATCTATGAGAGTCTCAGACAACGAGGAATCGATTGGGCTTTCAATCCACCAACTGCTAGCCACATGGGTGGGGTATGGGAGAGGCTCATTCGATCAATAAGAAGAATACTGGGCACTCTTTTGTCTGAGCAACCGACTTCGGATGAAACGCTTCGTACAGTGATGGTTGAGGTGGAGGCTATCTTGAACGCAAGACCGCTTACCCCGATTACAATGGATCCAGAAAGCGAGGAGCCGTTGACTCCCAATCATTTGCTCTTGTTCGGACGATGCGACCTCTTGCCGCCCGGCGTGTTCGACAAGAAGGACAATTATGTAAGACGTCGCTGGCGCCAAACGCAATACTTGGCCGACCAGTTTTGGCGGAGGTGGACTAGAGAGTATTTACCGACGTTGCAAACGCGTCAGAAATGGACTGCGCCAACGCGGAACCTAGCGTGTGGTGATGTTGTTCTTATCGCGGACAATTCCGTTCCGCGCGGCAGATGGCTGATGGGAAGAGTGATTGAGACTTACCCGGATCATTTCGGATCGGTACGAAGTGTACTGGTCAAAACCAAAAATGGGACTGTTAAGCGTCCGATCGCTAAGTTGTGTGTTGTGCAAAGATCGGTCGATGGATAAAATGTGTTAACGCTTCGTGCATGCGTTTTCTAGTGTTGTGCTCGCTGTATGTGTTGTATATAAGATGTGCTTAATGGGTTTACACATCGGGGCCGGGTATGTTACAGCGAGGATTAAGTTGTCCATGTTTCCCGCCACTTTCTTTGTGACGCTTGGCGTCTATGACGTAATATTGCCCCGTACTGGCCACGCTTTGCAGTGAATGTGATGTATTTGGGACTGTTCAAGTAGAATTAACTGTCTATTTGTATTTAGAGCCAGCTGTTAATGAAACTAATTTGTTATAAATAATGAAAATGGTTTAATTTGGCCCTGGACTCCGAAAAGTTGGTACGTTGTTGTTGTTATGGTTGTAAACGTTATGTGTTGTGTTGTTATTAAGTGTATGTTCGTTTACAACAGAGAACCGATGTTGTTGAGTCAAGTCGCGTTTTCTTCGGGAAAAAATATAATGTGGTAGCTGGCACGCTCCAGGCCGTGCAAGTTCTACAAGGCGGACAACAGCTGTTACACTGGAGTACCAGCGTTTTCCACTGTATAATAAAGCTTGTACTGAAAAAAAATATTTTTTATCGAAAAGTCATATACTGCAAAATGGATAAGTGCTGAAATCGCATAGTTACATACGTTGTGCAACCGCAAAAGCAATACTGGAGTACCAGTGTTTTCCACTGTATAATAAAGCTTGTACTGAAAAAATATATTTTTTCACGAAAAGTCATATACTGCAAAATAGACAAGTGCTGAAATCGCATAGTTACATACGTTGTGCAACCGCAAAAGCAATTCTGGAGTACCAGCGTTTTCCACTGTATAATAAAGCTTGTACTGAAAAAAAATATTTTTTATCGAAAAGTCATATACTGCAAAATGGACAAGTGCTGAAATCGCACAGTTGCATACGTTGTGCAACCGCAAACTCAGTACTGGAGTATCAGCGTTTTCCACTGTATAATAAAGCTTGTACTAAAAAAAATATTTTTTATCGAAAAGTCATATACTGCAAAATGGACAAGTGCTGAAATCGCATAGTTACATACTTTGTGCAACCGCAAAAGCAATACTGGAGTACCAGCGTTTTCCACTGTATAATAAAGCTTGTACTGAAAAAAAATATTTTTTATCGAAAAGTCATATACTGCAAAATGGACAAGTGCTGATATCGCATAGTTACATACGTTGTGCAACCGCAAAAGCAATACTGGAGTACCAGCGTTTTCCACTGTATAATAAAGCTTGCACTGAAAAAAAATATTTTTTATCGAAAAGTCATATACTGCAAAATGGACATGTGCTGAAATCGCACAGTTACATACGTTGTGCAACCGCAAAAGCAATACTGGAGTACCAGCGTTTTCCAATGTATAATAAAGCTTGTACTGAAAAAAAATATTTTTTCACGAAAAGTCATATACTGCAAAATGGACAAGTGCTGAAATTGAACAGTTACATACGTTGTGCAACCGCAAAAGCAATACTGGAGTACCAGCGTTTTCCACTGTATAATAAAGCTTGTACTGAAAAAATATATTTTTTATCGAAAAGTCATATACTGCAAAATGGACATGTGCTGAAATCGCATAGTTACATACTTTGTGCAACCGCAAAAGCAATACTGGAGTACCAACGTTTTCCACTGTATAATAAAGCTTGTACTGAAAAAAAATATTTTTTATCGAAAAGTCATATACTGCAAAATGGACAAGTGCTGAAATCGCATAGTTACATACTTTGTGCAACCGCAAAAGCAATACTGGAGTACCAGCGTTTTCCACTGTATAATAAAGCTTGTACTGAAAAAAAATATTTTTTCACGAAAAGTCATATACTGCAAAATGGACAAGTGCTGAAATTGCATAGTTACATACGTTGTGCAACCGCAAAAGCAATACTGGAGTACCAGCGTTTTCCACTGTACAATAAAGCTTGTACTGAAAAAAAATATTTTTTATCGAAATGTCATATACTGCAAAATGGACATGTGCTGAAATCGCATAGTTACATACGTTGTGCAACCGCAAAAGCAATACTGGAGTACCAGCGTTTTCCACTGCATAATAAAGCTTGCACTGAAAAAAAATATTTTGTCACGAAAAGTCATATACTGCAAAATGGACAAGTGCTGAAATTGCATAGTTACATACGTTGTGCAACCGCAAAAGCAATACTGGAGTACCAGTGTTTTCCACTGTATAATAAAGCTTGTACTGAAAAAAAATATTTTTTCACGAATAGTCATATACTGCAAAATGGACAAGTGCTGAAATTGCACAGTTGCATACGTTTTGCAACCGCAAACTCAGTACTGGAGTATCAGCGTTTTCCACTGTATAATAAAGCTTGTACTGAAAAAAAATATTTTTTATCGAAAAGTCATATACTGCAAAATGGACAAGTGCTGATATCGCACAGTTGCATACGTTGTGCAACCGCAAACTCAGTACTGGAGTATCAGCGTTTTCCACAGTATAATAAAGCTTGTACGGAAAAAAAATATTTTTTATCGAAAAGTCATATACTGCAAAATGGACAAGTGCTGAAATCGCATAGTTACATACTTTGTGCAACCGCAAAAGCAATACTGGAGTACCAGCGTTTTCCACTGTATAATAAAGCTTGTACTGAAAAAAAATATTTTTTATCGAAAAGTCATATACTGCAAAATGGACAAGTGCTGAAATCGCATAGTTACATACGTTGTGCAACCGCAAAAGCAATTCTGGAGTACCAGCGTTTTCCACTGTATATTAAAGCTTGTACTGAAAAAAAATATTTTTTATCGAAAAGTCATATACTGCAAAATGGACAAGTGCTGAAATCGCACAGTTGCATACGTTGTGCAACCGCAAACTCAGTACTGGAGTATCAGCGTTTTCCACTGTATAATAAAGCTTGTACTGAAAAAAAATATTTTTTATCGAAAAGTCATATACTGCAAAATGGACAAGTGCTGAAATCGCATAGTTACATACTTTGTGCAACCGCAAAAGCAATACTGGAGTACCAGCGTTTTCCACTGTATAATAAAGCTTGTACTGAAAAAAAATATTTTTTATCGAAAAGTCATATACTGCAAAATGGACAAGTGCTGATATCGCATAGTTACATACGTTGTGCAACCGCAAAAGCAATACTGGAGTACCAGCGTTTTCCACTGTATAATAAAGCTTGTACTGAAAAAAAATATTTTTTATCGAAAAGTCATATACTGCAAAATGGACATGTGCTGAAATCGCACAGTTACATACGTTGTGCAACCGCAAAAGCAATACTGGAGTACCAGCGTTTTCCAATGTATAATAAAGCTTGTACTGAAAAAAAATATTTTTTCACGAAAAGTCATATACTGCAAAATGGACAAGTGCTGAAATTGCACAGTTACATACGTTGTGCAACCGCAAAAGCAATACTGGAGTACCAGCGTTTTCCACTGTATAATAAAGCTTGTACTGAAAAAATATATTTTTTATCGAAAAGTCATATACTGCAAAATGGACATGTGCTGAAATCGCATAGTTACATACTTTGTGCAACCGCAAAAGCAATACTGGAGTACCAACGTTTTCCACTGTATAATAAAGCTTGTACTGAAAAAAAATATTTTTTATCGAAAAGTCATATACTGCAAAATGGACAAGTGCTGAAATTGCACAGTTACATACTTTGTGCAACCGCAAAAACAATACTGGAGTACCAACGTTTTCCAATGTATAATAAAGCTTGTGCTGAAAAAAAATATTTTTTCACGAAAAGTCATACACTGCAAAATGGACAAGTGCTGAAATCGCATAGTTACATACTTTGTGCAACCGCAAAAGCAATACTGGAGTACCAGCGTTTTCCACTGTATAATAAAGCTTGTACTGAAAAAAAATATTTTTTATCGAAAAGTCATATACTGCAAAATGGACAAGTGCTGAAATCGCACAGTTGCATACGTTGTGCAACCGCAAACTCAGTACTGGAGTATCAGCGTTTTCCACTGTATAATAAAGCTTGTACTGAAAAAAAATATTTTTTATCGAAAAGTCATATACTGCAAAATGGACAAGTGCTGAAATCGCATAGTTAAATACTTTATGCAACCGCAAAAGCAATACTGGAGTACCAGCGTTTTCGACTGTATAATAAAGCTTGTACTGAAAAAAATATTTTTTATCGAAAAGTCATATACTGCAAAATGGACAAGTGCTGATATCGCACAGTTGCATACGTTGTGCAACCGCAAACTCAGTACTGGAGTATCAGCGTTTTCCACTGTATAATAAAGCTTGTACTGAAAAAAAATATTTTTTATCGAAAAGTCATATACTGCAAAATGGACAAGTGCTGAAATCGCATCGTTACATACTTTGTGCAACCGCAAAAGCAATACTGGAGTACCAGCGTTTTCCACTGTATAATAAAGCTTGTACTGAAAAAAAATATTTTTTATCGAAAAGTCATATACTGCAAAATGGACAAGTGCTGAAATCGCATAGTTAAATACTTTATGCAACCGCAAAAGCAATACTGGAGTACCAGCGTTTTCCACTGTATAATAAAGCTTGTACTGAAAAAAATATTTTTTATCGAAAAGTCATATACTGCAAAATGGACAAGTGCTGATATCGCATAGTTACATACGTTGTGCAACCGCAAAAGCAATACTGGAGTACCAGCGTTTTCCACTGTATAATAAAGCTTGTACTGAAAAAAAATATTTTTTCACGAAAAGTCATATACTGCAAAATGGACAAGTGCTGAAATCGCATAGTTACATACTTTGTGCAACCGCAAAAGCAATACTGGAGTACCAGCGTTTTCCACTGTATAATAAAGCTTGTACTGAAAAAAAATATTTTTTATCGAAAAGTCATATACTGCAAAATGGACATATGCTGAAATCGCCTAGTTACATACTTTGTGCAACCGCAAAAGTAATACTGGAGTACCAACGTTTTCCACTGTATAATAAAGCTTGTACTGAAAAAAAATATTTTTTCACGAAAAGTCATATACTGCAAAATGGACAAGTGCTGAAATTGCATAGTTACATACGTTGTGCAACCGCAAAAGCAATACTGGAGTACCAGCGTTTTCCACTGTACAATAAAGCTTGTACTGAAAAAAAATATTTTTTATCGAAAAGTCATATACTGCAAAATGGACATGTGCTGAAATCGCATAGTTACATACGTTGTGCAACCGCAAAAGCAATACTGGAGTACCAGCGTTTTCCACTGCATAATAAAGCTTGTACTGAAAAAAAATATTTTGTCACGAAAAGTCATATACTGCAAAATGGACAAGTGCTGAAATTGCATAGTTACATACGTTGTGCAACCGCAAAAGCAATACTGGAGTACCAGTGTTTTCCACTGTATAATAAAGCTTGTACTGAAAAAAAATATTTTTTCACGAATAGTCATATACTGCAAAATGGACAAGTGCTGAAATTGCACAGTTGCATACGTTTTGCAACCGCAAACTCAGTACTGGAGTATCAGCGTTTTCCACTGTATAATAAAGCTTGTACTGAAAAAAAATATTTTTTATCGAAAAGTCATATACTGCAAAATGGACAAGTGCTGATATCGCACAGTTGCATACGTTGTGCAACCGCAAACTCAGTACTGGAGTATCAGCGTTTTCCACAGTATAATAAAGCTTGTACGGAAAAAAAATATTTTTTATCGAAAAGTCATATACTGCAAAATGGACAAGTGCTGAAATCGCATAGTTACATACTTTGTGCAACCGCAAAAGCAATACTGGAGTACCAGCGTTTTCCACTGTATAATAAAGCTTGTACTGAAAAAAAATATTTTTTATCGAAAAGTCATATACTGCAAAATGGACAAGTGCTGAAATCGCATAGTTACATACGTTGTGCAACCGCAAAAGCAATTCTGGAGTACCAGCGTTTTCCACTGTATATTAAAGCTTGTACTGAAAAAAAATATTTTTTATCGAAAAGTCATATACTGCAAAATGGACAAGTGCTGAAATCGCACAGTTGCATACGTTGTGCAACCGCAAACTCAGTACTGGAGTATCAGCGTTTTCCACTGTATAATAAAGCTTGTACTGAAAAAAAATATTTTTTATCGAAAAGTCATATACTGCAAAATGGACAAGTGCTGAAATCGCATAGTTACATACTTTGTGCAACCGCAAAAGCAATACTGGAGTACCAGCGTTTTCCACTGTATAATAAAGCTTGTACTGAAAAAAAATATTTTTTATCGAAAAGTCATATACTGCAAAATGGACAAGTGCTGATATCGCATAGTTACATACGTTGTGCAACCGCAAAAGCAATACTGGAGTACCAGCGTTTTCCACTGTATAATAAAGCTTGTACTGAAAAAAAATATTTTTTATCGAAAAGTCATATACTGCAAAATGGACATGTGCTGAAATCGCACAGTTACATACGTTGTGCAACCGCAAAAGCAATACTGGAGTACCAGCGTTTTCCAATGTATAATAAAGCTTGTACTGAAAAAAAATATTTTTTCACGAAAAGTCATATACTGCAAAATGGACAAGTGCTGAAATTGCACAGTTACATACGTTGTGCAACCGCAAAAGCAATACTGGAGTACCAGCGTTTTCCACTGTATAATAAAGCTTGTACTGAAAAAATATATTTTTTATCGAAAAGTCATATACTGCAAAATGGACAAGTGCTGAAATTGCACAGTTACATACGTTGTGCAACCGCAAAAGCAATACTGGAGTACCAGCGTTTTCCACTGTATAATAAAGCTTGTACTGAAAAAATATATTTTTTATCGAAAAGTCATATACTGCAAAATGGACTTGTGCTGAAATCGCATAGTTACATACTTTGTGCAACCGCAAAAGCAATACTGGAGTACCAGCGTTTTCCACTGTATAATAAAGCTTGTACTGAAAAAAAATATTTTTTCACGAAAAGTCATATACTGCAAAATGGACAAGTGCTGAAATTGCATAGTTACATACGTTGTGCAACCGCAAAAGCAATACTGGAGTACCAGTGTTTTCCACTGTATAATAAAGCTTGTACTAAAAAAAAATATTTTGTCACGAAAAGTCATATACTGCAAAATGGACAAGTGCTGAAATTGCATAGTTACATACGTTGTGCAACCGCAAAAGCAATACTGGAGTACCAGTGTTTTCCACTGTATAATAAAGCTTGTACTGAAAAAAAATATTTTTAATCGAAAAGTCATATACTGCAAAATGGACAAGTGCTGAAATCCCATAGTTACATACGTTGTGCAACCGCAAACTCAGTACTGGAGTATCAGCGTTTTCCACTGTATAATAAAGCTTGTACTGAAAAAAAATATTTTTTATCGAAAAGTCATATACTGCAAAATGGACAAGTGCTGAAAGCGCATAGTTACATACGTTGTGCAACCGCAAACGCAAAACTGGAGTATCAGCGTTTTCCACTGTATAACAAAGCTTGTACTGAAAAAAAATATTTTTTACCGAATAGTCGTGTACTGCAAAATGGACAAGTGCTGAAATCGCATGGTTACATACGTTGTGCAACCGCAAACTCAGTACTGGGGTATCAGCGTTTTCCACTGTATAATAAAGCTTGTACTGAAAAAAAATATTTTTTATCGAAAAGTCATATACTGCAAAATGGACAAGTGCTGAAAGCGCATAGTTACATACGTTGTGCAACCGCAAACTCAGTACTGGAGTATCAGCGTTTTCCACTGTATAATAAAGCTTGTACTGAAAAAAAATATTTTTTATCGAAAAGTCATATACTGCAAAATGGACAAGTGCTGAAAGCGCATAGTTACATACGTTGTGCAACCGCAAACGCAATACTGGAGTATCAGCGTTTTCCACTGTATAATAAAGCTTGTACTGAAAAAAAATATTTTTTATCGAAAAGTCATATACTGCAAAATGGACAAGTGCTGAAATCGCATAGTTACATACTTTGTGCAACCGCAAAAGCAATACTGGAGTACCAGCGTTTTCCAATGTATAATAAAGCTTGTACCGAAAAAAAATATTTTTTATCGAAAAGTCATATACTGCAAAATGGACAAGTGCTGAAATCGCATAGTTACATATTTTGTGCAACCGCAAAAGCAATACTGGAGTACCAGCGTTTTCCACTGTATAATAAAGCTTGTACTGAAAAAAAATATTTTTTATCGAAAAGTCATATACTGCAAAATGGACAGATGCTGAAATCGCCTAGTTACATACTTTGTGCAACCGCAAAAGCAATACTGGAGTACCAACGTTTTCCACTGTATAATAAAGCTTGTACTGAAAAAAAATATTTTTTATCGAAAAGTCATATACTGCAAAATGGACAAGTGCTGAAATCGCATAGTTACATACTTTGTGCAACCGCAAAAGCAATACTGGAGTACCAGCGTTTTCCACTGTATAATAAAGCTTGTACTGAAAAAAAATATTTTTTCACGAAAAGTCATATACTGCAAAATGGACAAGTGCTGAAATTGCATAGTTACATACGTTGTGCAACCGCAAAAGCAATACTGGAGTACCAGTGTTTTCCACTGTATAATAAAGCTTGTACTAAAAAAAAATATTTTGTCACGAAAAGTCATATACTGCAAAATGGACAAGTGCTGAAATTGCATAGTTACATACGTTGTGCAACCGCAAAAGCAATACTGGAGTACCAGTGTTTTCCACTGTATAATAAAGCTTGTACTGAAAAAAAATATTTTTTATCGAAAAGTCATATACTGCAAAATGGACAAGTGCTGAAATCCCATAGTTACATACGTTGTGCAACCGCAAACTCAGTACTGGAGTATCAGCGTTTTCCACTGTATAATAAAGCTTGTACTGAAAAAAAATATTTTTTATCGAAAAGTCATATACTGCAAAATGGACAAGTGCTGAAAGCGCATAGTTACATACGTTGTGCAACCGCAAACGCAAAACTGGAGTATCAGCGTTTTCCACTGTATAACAAAGCTTGTACTGAAAAAAAATATTTTTTACCGAATAGTCGTGTACTGCAAAATGGACAAGTGCTGAAATCGCATGGTTACATACGTTGTGCAACCGCAAACTCAGTACTGGGGTATCAGCGTTTTCCACTGTATAATAAAGCTTGTACTGAAAAAAAATATTTTTTATCGAAAAGTCATATACTGCAAAATGGACAAGTGCTGAAAGCGCATAGTTACATACGTTGTGCAACCGCAAACTCAGTACTGGAGTATCAGCGTTTTCCACTGTATAATAAAGCTTGTACTGAAAAAAAATATTTTTTATCGAAAAGTCATATACTGCAAAATGGACAAGTGCTGAAAGCGCATAGTTACATACGTTGTGCAACCGCAAACGCAATACTGGAGTACCAACGTTTTCCACTGTATAATAAAGCTTGTACTGAAAAAAAATATTTTTTATCGAAAAGTCATATACTGCAAAATGGACAAGTGCTGAAATCGCATAGTTACATACTTTGTGCAACCGCAAAAGCAATACTGGAGTACCAGCGTTTTCCAATGTATAATAAAGCTTGTACTGAAAAAAAATATTTTTTATCGAAAAGTCATATACTGCAAAATGGACAAGTGCTGAAATTGCACAGTTACATACGTTGTGCAACCGCAAAAGGAATACTGGAGTACCAGCGTTTTCCACTGTATAATAAAGCTTGTACTGAAAAAAAATATTTTTTATCGAAAAGTCATATACTGCAAAATGGACAGATGCTGAAATCGCCTAGTTACATACTTTGTGCAACCGCAAAAGCAATACTGGAGTACCAACGTTTTCCACTGTATAATAAAGCTTGTACTGAAAAAAAATATTTTTTATCGAAAAGTCATATACTGCAAAATGGACAAGTGCTGAAATCGCATAGTTACATACTTTGTGCAACCGCAAAAGCAATACTGGAGTACCAGCGTTTTCCACTGTATAATAAAGCTTGTACTGAAAAAAAATATTTTTTCACAAAAAGTCATATACTGCAAAATGGACAAGTGCTGAAATTGCATAGTTACATACGTTGTGCAACCGCAAAAGCAATACTGGAGTACCAGTGTTTTCCACTGTATAATAAAGCTTGTACTAAAAAAAAATATTTTGTCACGAAAAGTCATATACTGCAAAATGGACAAGTGCTGAAATTGCATAGTTACATACGTTGTGCAACCGCAAAAGCAATACTGGAGTACCAGTGTTTTCCACTGTATAATAAAGCTTGTACTGAAAAAAAATATTTTTTATCGAAAAGTCATATACTGCAAAATGGACAAGTGCTGAACTCCCATAGTTACATACGTTGTGCAACCGCAAACTCAGTACTGGAGTATCAGCGTTTTCCACTGTATAATAAAGCTTGTACTGAAAAAAAATATTTTTTATCGAAAAGTCATATACTGCAAAATGGACAAGTGCTGAAAGCGCATAGTTACATACGTTGTGCAACCGCAAACGCAAAACTGGAGTATCAGCGTTTTCCACTGTATAACAAAGCTTGTACTGAAAAAAAATATTTTTTACCGAATAGTCGTGTACTGCAAAATGGACAAGTGCTGAAATCGCATGGTTACATACGTTGTGCAACCGCAAACTCAGTACTGGGGTATCAGCGTTTTCCACTGTATATTAAAGCTTGTACTGAAAAAAAATATTTTTTATCGAAAAGTCATATACTGCAAAATGGACAAGTGCTGAAAGCGCATAGTTACATACGTTGTGCAACCGCAAACTCAGTACTGGAGTATCAGCGTTTTCCACTGTATAATAAAGCTTGTACTGAAAAAAAATATTTTTTATCGAAAAGTCATATACTGCAAAATGGACAAGTGCTGAAAGCGCATAGTTACATACGTTGTGCAACCGCAAACGCAATACTGGAGTATCAGCGTTTTCCACTGTATAATAAAGCTTGTACTGAAAAAAAATATTTTTTATCGAAAAGTCATATACTGCAAAATGGACAAGTGCTGAAATCGCATAGTTACATACTTTGTGCAACCGCAAAAGCAATACTGGAGTACCAGCGTTTTCCAATGTATAATAAAGCTTGTACTGAAAAAAAATATTTTTTATCGAAAAGTCATATACTGCAAAATGGACAAGTGCTGATATCGCATAGTTACATACGTTGTGCAACCGCAAAAGCAATACTGGAGTACCAGCGTTTTCCACTGTATAATAAAGCTTGTACTGAAAAAAAATATTTTTTATCGAAAAGTCATATACTGCAAAATGGACATGTGCTGAAATCGCACAGTTACATACGTTGTGCAACCGCAAAAGCAATACTGGAGTACCAGCGTTTTCCAATGTATAATAAAGCTTGTACTGAAAAAAAATATTTTTTCACGAAAAGTCATATACTGCAAAATGGACAAGTGCTGAAATTGCACAGTTACATACGTTGTGCAACCGCAAAAGCAATACTGGAGTACCAACGTTTTCCACTGTATAATAAAGCTTGTACCGAAAAAAAATATTTTTTATCGAAAAGTCATATACTGCAAAATGGACAAGTGCTGAAATCGCATAGTTACATACTTTGTGCAACCGCAAAAGCAATACTGGAGTATCAGCGTTTTCCAATGTATAATAAAGCTTGTACTGAAAAAAAATATTTTTTCACAAAAAGTCATATACTGCAAAATGGACAAGTGCTGAAATTGCATAGTTACATACGTTGTGCAACCGCAAAAGCAATACTGGAGTATCATCGTTTTCCACAGTATAATAAAGCTTGTACTGAAAAAATATATTTTTTATCGAAAAGTAATATACTGCAAAATGGACATGTGCTGAAATCGCATAGTTACATACTTTGTGCAACCGCAAAAGCAATACTGGAGTACCAACGTTTTCCACTGTATAATAAAGCTTGTACTGAAAAAATATATTTTTTATCGAAAAGTAATATACTGCAAAATGGACATGTGCTGAAATCGCATAGTTACATACTTTGTGCAACCGCAAAAGCAATACTGGAGTACCAACGTTTTCCACTGTATAATAAAGCTTGTACTGAAAAAAAATATTTTTTATCGAAAAGTCATATACTGCAAAATGGACAAGTGCTGAAATCGCATAGTTACATACTTTGTGCAACCGCAAAAGCAATACTGGAGTACCAGCGTTTTCCACTGTATAATAAAGCTTGTACTGAAAAAAAATATTTTTTCACGAAAAGTCATATACTGCAAAATGGACAAGTGCTGAAATCGCATATTTACATACGTTGTGCAACCGCAAAAGCAATACTGGAGTACCAGCGTTTTCCACTGTACAATAAAGCTTGTACTGAAAAAAAATATTTTTTATCGAAAAGTCATACACTGCAAAATGGACATGTGCTGAAATCGCATAGTTACATACTTTGTGCAACCGCAAAAGCAATACTGGAGTACCAACGTTTTCCACTGTATAATAAAGCTTGTACTGAAAAAATATATTTTTTATCGAAAAGTCATATACTGCAAAATGGACATGTGCTGAAATCGCATAGTTACATACTTTGTGCAACCGCAAAAGCAATACTGGAGTACCAACGTTTTCCACTGTATAATAAAGCTTGTACTGAAAAAAAATATTTTTTATCGAAAAGTCATATACTGCAAAATGGACAAGTGCTGAAATCGCATAGTTACATACTTTGTGCAACCGCAAAAGCAATACTGGAGTACCAGCGTTTTCCACTGTATAATAAAGCTTGTACGGAAAAAAAATATTTTTTCACGAAAAGTCATATACTGCAAAATGGACAAGTGCTGAAATTGCATAGTTACATACGTTGTGCAACCGCAAAAGCAATACTGGAGTACCAGCGTTTTCCACTGTACAATAAAGCTTGTACTGAAAAAACAATATTTTTTATCGAAAAGTCATATACTGCAAAATGGACATGTGCTGAAATCGCACAGTTACATACG
The DNA here is from genome assembly GCF_947561715.1 of Ascidia mentula. Classification (NCBI taxonomy): domain Eukaryota; kingdom Metazoa; phylum Chordata; class Ascidiacea; order Phlebobranchia; family Ascidiidae; genus Ascidia; species Ascidia mentula. Next base: position 12,779,575 of record NC_138568.1, on the reverse strand, counting down.
TTGTGCAACCGCAAAAGCAATACTGGAGTACCAGCGTTTTCCACTGCATAATAAAGCTTGTACTGAAAAAAAATATTTTGTCACGAAAAGTCATATACTGCAAAATGGACAAGTGCTGAAATTGCACAGTTACATACGTTGTGCAACCGCAAAAGCAATACTGGAGTACCAGCGTTTTCCACTGTATAATAAAGCTTGTACTGAAAAAAAATATTTTTTATCGAAAAGTCATATACTGCAAAATGGACATGTGCTGAAATCGCATAGTTACATACTTTGTGCAACCGCAAAAGCAATACTGGAGTACCAACGTTTTCCACTGTATAATAAAGCTTGTATTAAAAAAAAATATTTTTTATCGAAAAGTCATATACTGCAAAATGGACAAGTGCTGAAATCGCATAGTTACATACGTTGTGCAACCGCAAAAGCAATACTGGAGTACCAGCGTTTTCCACTGTATAATAAAGCTTGTACAGAAAAAAAATATTTTTTCACGAAAAGTCATATACTGCAAAATGGACAAGTGCTGAAATTGCATAGTTACATACGTTGTGCAACCGCAAAAGCAATACTGGAGTACCAGCGTTTTCCACTGCACAATAAAGCTTGTACTGAAAAAAAATATTTTTTATCGAAAAGTCATATACTGCAAAATGGACATGTGCTGAAATCGCATAGTTACATACTTTGTGCAACCGCAAAAGCAATACTGGAGTACCAACGTTTTCCACTGTATAATAAAGCTTGTACTGAAAAAAAATATTTTTTCACGAAAAGTCATATACTGCAAAATGGACAAGTGCTGAAATTGCATAGTTACATACGTTGTGCAACCGCAAAAGCAATACTGGAGTACCAGCGTTTTCCACTGTACAATAAAGCTTGTACTGAAAAAAAATATTTTTTCACGAAAAGTCATATACTGCAAAATGGACAAGTGCTGAAATTGCATAGTTACATACGTTGTGCAACCGCAAAAGCAATACTGGAGTACCAGCGTTTTCCACTGTATAATAAAGCTTGTACTGAAAAAAAATATTTTTTCACGAAAAGTCATATACTGCAAAATGGACAAGTGCTGAAATTGCATAGTTACATACGTTGTGCAACCGCAAAAGCAATACTGGAGTACCAGCGTTTTCCACTGTACAATAAAGCTTGTACTGAAAAAAAATATTTTTTATCGAAAAGTCATATACTGCAAAATGGACAAGTGCTGAAATTGCATAGTTACATACGTTGTGCAACCGCAAAAGCAATACTGGAGTACCAGCGTTTTCCACTGTACAATAAAGCTTGTACTGAAAAAAAATATTTTTTATCGAAAAGTCATATACTGCAAAATGGACATGTGCTGAAATCGCATAGTTACATGCGTTGTGCAACCGCAAAAGCAATACTGGAGTACCAGCGTTTTCCACTGCATAATAAAGCTTGTACTGAAAAAAAATATTTTGTCACGAAAAGTCATATACTGCAAAATGGACAAGTGCTGAAATTGCACAGTTATATACGTTGTGCAACCGCAAAAGCAATACTGGAGTACCAGCGTTTTCCACTGTATAATAAAGCTTGTACTGTAAAAATATATTTTTTGTCGAAAAGTCATATACTGCAAAATGGACATGTGCTGAAATCGCATAGTTACATACTTTGTGCAACCGCAAAAGCAATACTGGAGTACCAACGTTTTCCACTGTATAATAAAGCATGTATTAAAAAAAAATATTTTTTATCGAACAGTCATATACTGCAAAATGGACAAGTGCTGAAATCGCATAGTTACATACTTTGTGCAACCGCAAAAGCAATACTGGAGTACCAGCGTTTTCCACTGTATCACAAAGCTTGTACAGAAAAAAAATATTTTTTCACGAAAAGTCATATACTGCAAAATGGACAAGTGCTGAAATTGCATAGTTACATACGTTGTGCAACCGCAAAAGCAATACTGGAGTACCAGCGTTTTCCACTGTACAATAAAGCTTGTACTGAAAAAAAATATTTTTTATCGAAAAGTCATATACTGCAAAATGGACATGTGCTGAAATCGCATAGTTACATACTTTGTGCAACCGCAAAAGCAATACTGGAGTACCAACGTTTTCCACTGTATAATAAAGCTTGTACTGAAAAAAAATATTTTTTCACGAAAAGTCATATACTGCAAAATGGACAAGTGATGAAATTGCATAGTTACATACGTTGTGCAACCGCAAAAGCAATACTGGAGTACCAGCGTTTTCCACTGTACAATAAAGCTTGTACTGAAAAAAAATATTTTTTCACGAAAAGTCATATACTGCAAAATGGACAAGTGCTGAAATTGCATAGTTACATACGTTGTGCAACCGCAAAAGCAATACTGGAGTACCAGCGTTTTCCACTGTACAATAAAGCTTGTTCTGAAAAAAAATATTTTTTATCGAAAAGTCATATACTGCAAAATGGACATGTGCTGAAATCGCATAGTTACATACTTTGTGCAACCACAAAAGCAATACTGGAATACCAACGTTTTCCACTGTATGATAAAGCTTGTACTGAAAAAATATATTTTTTATCGAAAAGTCATATACTGCAAAATGGACAAGTGCTGAAATCGCATAGTTACATACTTTGTGCAACCGCAAAAGCAATACTGGAGTACCAGCGTTTTCCACTGTATAATAAAGCTTGTACTGAAAAAAAATATTTTTTATCGAAAAGTCATATACTGCAAAATGGACATGTGCTGAAATCGCACAGTTACATACGTTGTGCAACCGCAAAAGCAATACTGGAGTACCAGCGTTTTCCAATGTATAATAAAGCTTGTACTGAAAAAAAATATTTTTTATCGAAAAGTCATATACTGCAAAATGGACAAGGGCTGAAATTGCACAGTTACATACGTTGTGCAACCGCAAAAGCAATACTGGAGTACCAGCGTTTTCCACTGTATAATAAAGCTTGTACTGAAAAAATATATTTTTTATCGAAAAGTCATATACTGCAAAATGAACATGTGCTGAAATCGCATAGTTACGTACGTTGTGCAACCGCAAAAGCAATACTGGAGTACCAACGTTTTCCACTGTATAATAAAGCTTCTGCTGAAAAAAAATATTTTTTCACGAAAAGTCATATACTGCAAAATGGACAAGTGCTGAAATTGCATAGTTACATACGTTGTGCAACCGCAAAAGCAATACTGGAGTACCAGCGTTTTCCACTGTACAATAAAGCTTGTACTGAAAAAAAATATTTTTTATCGAAAAGTCATATACTGCAAAATGGACATGTGCTGAAATCGCATAGTTACATACGTTGTGCAACCGCAAAAGCAATACTGGAGTACCAGCGTTTTCCACTGCATAATAAAGCTCGCACTGAAAAAAAATATTTTGTCACGAAAAGTCATATACTGCAAAATGGACAAGTGCTGGAATTGCATAGTAACATACGTTGGGCAACCGCAAAAGCAATACTGGAGTACCAGTGTTTTCCACTGTATAATAAAGCTTGTACTGAAAAAAAATATTTTTTCACGAAAAGTCATATACTGCAAAATGGACAAGTGCTGAAATCGCATAGTTACATACGTTGTGCAACCGCAAAAGCAATTCTGGAGTACCAGCGTTTTCCACTGTATAATAAAGCTTGTAATGAAAAAAAATATTTTTTCACGAAAAGTCATATACTGCAAAATGGACAAGTGCTGAAATTGCATAGTTACATACGTTGTGCAACCGCAAAAGCAATACTGGAGTACCAGCGTTTTCCACTGTACAATAAAGCTTGTACTGAAAAAAAATATTTTTTATCGAAAAGTCATATACTGCAAAATGGACATGTGCTGAAATCGCATAGTTACATACTTTGTGCAACCGCAAAAGCAATACTGGAATACCAACGTTTTCCACTGTATAATAAAGCTTGTACTGAAAAAATATATTTTTTATCGAAAAGTCATATACTGCAAAATGGACAAGTGCTGAAATCGCATAGTTACATACTTTGTGCAACCGCAAAAGCAATACTGGAGTACCAGCGTTTTCCACTGTATAATAAAGCTTGTACTGAAAAAAAATATTTTTTATCGAAAAGTCATATACTGCAAAATGGACAAGTGCTGATATCGCATATTTACATACGTTGTGCAACCGCAAAAGCAATACTGGAGTATCAGCGTTTTCCACTGTATAATAAAGCTTGTACTGAAAAAAAATATTTTTTATCGAAAAGTCATATACTGCAAAATGGACAAGTGCTGAAATCGCATATTTACATACGTTGTGCAACCGCAAAAGCAATACTGGAGTATCAGCGTTTTCCACTGTATAATAAAGCTTGTACTGAAAAAAAATATTTTTTATCGAAAAGTCATATACTGCAAAATGGACATGTGCTGAAATCGCACAGTTACATACGTTGTGCAACCGCAAAAGCAATACTGGAGTACCAGCGTTTTCCAATGTATAATAAAGCTTGTACTGAAAAAAAATATTTTTTATCGAAAAGTCATATACTGCAAAATGGACAAGTGCTGAAATTGCATAGTTACATACGTTGGGCAACCGCAAAAGCAATACTGGAGTACCAGTGTTTTCCACTGTATAATAAAGCTTGTACTGAAAAAAAATATTTTTTCACGAAAAGTCATATACTGCAAAATGGACAAGTGCTGAAATCGCATAGTTACATACGTTGTGCAACCGCAAAAGCAATTCTGGAGTACCAGCGTTTTCCACTGTATAATAAAGCTTGTACTGAAAAAAAATATTTTTTATCGAAAAGTCATATACTGCAAAATGGACAAGTGCTGAAATCGCACAGTTGCATACGTTGTGCAACCGCAAACTCAGTACTGGAGTATCAGCGTTTTCCACTGTATAATAAAGCTTGTACTGAAAAAAAATATTTTTTATCGAAAAGTCATATACTGCAAAATGGACAAGTGCTGAAATCGCATAGTTACATACTTTGTGCAACCGCAAAAGCAATACTGGAGTACCAGCGTTTTCCACTGTATAATAAAGCTTGTACTGAAAAAAAATATTTTCTATCGAAAAGTCATATACTGCAAAATGGACAAGTGCTGATATCGCATAGTTACATACGTTGTGCAACCGCAAAAGCAATACTGGAGTACCAGCGTTTTCCACTGTATAATAAAGCTTGTACGGAAAAAAAATATTTTTTATCGAAAAGTCATATACTGCAAAATGGACATGTGCTGAAATCGCACAGTTACATACGTTGTGCAACCGCAAAAGCAATACTGGAGTACCAGCGTTTTCCAATGTATAATAAAGCTTGTACTGAAAAAAAATATTTTTTCACGAAAAGTCATATACTGCAAAATGGACAAGTGCTGAAATTGCACAGTTACATACGTTGTGCAACCGCAAAAGCAATACTGGAGTACCAGCGTTTTCCACTGTATAATAAAGCTTGTACTGAAAAAATATATTTTTTATCGAAAAGTCATATACTGCAAAATGGACAAGTGCTGAAATCGCATAGTTACATACTTTGTGCAACCGCAAAAGCAATACTGGAGTACCAACGTTTTCCACTGTATAATAAAGCTTGTGCTGAAAAAAAATATTTTTTATCGAAAAGTCATATACTGCAAAATGGACAAGTGCTGAAATCGCATAGTTACATACGTTGTGCAACCGCAAACGCAAAACTGGAGTATCATCGTTTTCCACTGTATAATAAAGCTTGTACTGAAAAAAATATATTTTTTACCGAAAAGTCGTATACTGCAAAATGGACAAGTACTGAAATCGCATGGTTACATACGTTGTGCAACCGCAAACTCAGTACTGGAGTATCAGCGTTTTCCACTGTATAATAAAGCTTGTACTGAAAAAAAATATTTTTTATCGAAAAGTCATATACTGCAAAATGGACAAGTGCTGAAAGCGCATAGTTACATACGTTGTGCAACCGCAAACGCAATACTGGAGTATCAGCGTTTTCCACTGTATAATAAAGCTTGTACTGAATAAAATATATTTTTTACCGAAAAGTCGTATACTTCAAAATGGACAAGTGCTGAAATCGCATGGTTACATACGTTGTGCAACCGCAAACTCAGTACTGGAGTATCAGCGTTTTCCACTGTATAATAAAGCTTGTACTGAAAAAAAATATTTTTTATCGAAAATTCATATACTGCAAAATGGACAAGTGCTGAAATCGCATAGTTACATACGTTGTGCAACCGCAAACTCAGTACTGGAGTACCAGTGTTTTCCACTGTATAATAAAGCTTGTACTGAAAAAAAATATTTTTTCACGAAAAGTCATATACTGCAAAATGGACAAGTGCTGAAATCGCATAGTTACATACGTTGTGCAACCGCAAAAGCAATACTGGAGTACCAGCGTTTTCCACTGTATAATAAAGCTTGTACTGAAAAAAAATATTTTTTATCGAAAAGTCATATACTGCAAAATGGACAAGTGCTGAAATCGCACAGTTGCATACGTTGTGCAACCGCAAACTCAGTAATGGAGTATCAGCGTTTTCCACTGTATAATAAAGCTTGTACTGAAAAAAAATATTTTTTATCGAAAAGTCATATACTGCAAAATGGACAAGTGCTGAAATCGCATAGTTACATACTTTGTGCAACCGCAAAAGCAATACTGGAGTACCAGCGTTTTCCACTGTATAATAAAGCTTGTACTGAAAAAAAATATTTTTTATCGAAAAGTCATATACTGCAAAATGGACAAGTGCTGATATCGCATAGTTACATACGTTGAGCAACCGCAAAAGCAATACTGGAGTACCAGCGTTTTCCACTGTATAATAAAGCTTGTACGGAAAAAAAATATTTTTTATCGAAAAGTCATATACTGCAAAATGGACATGTGCTAAAATCGCACAGTTACATACGTTGTGCAACCGCAAAAGCAATACTGGAGTACCAGCGTTTTCCAATGTATAATAAAGCTTGTACTGAAAAAAAATATTTTTTCACGAAAAGTCATATACTGCAAAATGGACAAGTGCTGAAATTGCACAGTTACATACGTTGTGCAACCGCAAAAGCAATACTGGAGTACCAGCGTTTTCCACTGTATAATAAAGCTTGTACTGAAAAAATATATTTTTTATCGAAAAGTCATATACTGCAAAATAAACATGTGCTGAAATCGCATAGTTACATACGTTGTGCAACCGCAAAAGCAATACTGGAGTACCAACGTTTTCCACTGTATAATAAAGCTTGTGCTGAAAAAAAATATTTTTTATCGAAAAGTCATATACTGCAAAATGGACAAGTGCTGAAAGCGCATAGTTACATACGTTGTGCAACCGCAAACGCAAAACTGGAGTATCATCGTTTTCCACTGTATAATAAAGCTTGTACTGAAAAAATATATTTTTTATCGAAAAGTCATATACTGCAAAATGAACATGTGCTGAAATCGCATAGTTACATACGTTGTGCAACCGCAAAAGCAATACTGGAGTACCAACGTTTTCCACTGTATAATAAAGCTTGTGCTGAAAAAAAATATTTTTTATCGAAAAGTCATATACTGCAAAATGGACAAGTGCTGAAATCGCATAGTTACATACTTTGTGCAACCGCAAAAGCAATACTGGAGTACCAGCGTTTTCCACTGTATAATAAAGCTTGTACTGAAAAAAATATATTTTTTACCGAAAAGTCGTATACTGCAAAATGGACAAGTGCTGAAATCACATGGTTACATACGTTGTGCAACCGCAAACTCAGTACTGGAGTATCAGCGTTTTCCACTGTATAATAAAGCTTGTACTGAAAAAAAATATTTTTTATCGAAAAGTCGTATACTGCAAAATGGACAAGTACTGAAATCGCATGGTTACATACGTTGTGCAACCGCAAACTCAGTACTGGAGTATCAGCGTTTTCCACTGTATAATAAAGCTTGTACTGAAAAAAAATATTTTTTATCGAAAAGTCATATACTGCAAAATGGACAAGTGCTGAAATCACATGGTTACATACGTTGTGCAACCGCAAACTCAGTACTGGAGTATCAGCGTTTTCCACTGTATAATAAAGCTTGTACTGAAAAAAAATATTTTTTCACGAAAAGTCATATACTGCAAAATGGACAAGTGCTGAAATCGCATAGTTACATACGTTGTGCAACCGCAAAAGCAATTCTGGAGAACCAGCGTTTTCCACTGTATAATAAAGCTTGTACTGAAAAAAAATATTTTTTATCGAAAAGTCATATACTGCAAAATGGACAAGTGCTGAAATCGCATAGTTACATACGTTGTGCAACCGCAAACTCAGTACTGGAGTATCAGCGTTTTCCACTGTATAATAAAGCTTGTACTGAAAAAAAATATTTTTTATCGAAAAGTCATATACTGCAAAATGGACAAGTGCTGAAATCGCATAGTTACATACTTTGTGCAACCGCAAAAGCAATACTGGAGTACCAGCGTTTTCCACTGTATAATAAAGCTTGTACTGAAAAAAAATATTTTCTATCGAAAAGTCATATACTGCAAAATGGACAAGTGCTGATATCGCATAGTTACATACGTTGTGCAACCGCAAAAGCAATACTGGAGTACCAGCGTTTTCCACTGTATAATAAAGCTTGTACTGAAAAAAAATATTTTTTATCGAAAAGTCATATACTGCAAAATGGACATGTGCTGAAATCGCACAGTTACATACGTTGTGCAACCGCAAAAGCAATACTGGAGTACCAGCGTTTTCCAATGTATAATAAAGCTTGTACTGAAAAAAAATATTTTTTCACGAAAAGTCATATACTGCAAAATGGACAAGTGCTGAAATTGCACAGTTACATACGTTGTGCAACCGCAAAAGCAATACTGGAGTACCAGCGTTTTCCACTGTATAATAAAGCTTGTACTGAAAAAAAATATTTTTTATCGAAAAGTCATATACTGCAAAATGGACATGTGCTGAAATCGAATAGTTACATACTTTGTGCAACCGCAAAAGCAATACTGGAGTACCAACGTTTTCCACTGTATAATAAAGCTTGTACTGAAAAAATATATTTTTTATCGAAAAGTCATATACTGCAAAATCGACATATGCTGAAATAGCATAGTTACATACTTTGTGCAACCGCAAAAGCAATACTGGAGTACCAACGTTTTCCACTGTACAATAAAGCTTGTACTGAAAAAAAATATTTTTTATCGAAAAGTCATATACTGCAAAATGGACATGTGCTGAAATCGCATAGTTACATACTTTGTGCAACCGTAAAAGCAATACTGGAATACCAACGTTTTCCACTGTATAATAAAGCTTGTACTGAAAAAATATATTTTTTATCGAAAAGTCATATACTGCAAAATGGACAAGTGCTGAAATCGCATAGTTACATACTTTGTGCAACCGCAAAAGCAATACTGGAGTACCAGCGTTTTCCACTGTATAATAAAGCTTGTACTGAAAAAAAATATTTTTTATCGAAAAGTCATATACTGCAAAATGGACAAGTGCTGATATCGCATATTTACATACGTTGTGCAACCGCAAAAGCAATACTGGAGTACCAGCGTTTTCCACTGTATAATAAAGCTTGTACTGAAAAAAAATATTTTTTATCGAAAAGTCATATACTGCAAAATGGACATGTGCTGAAATCGCACAGTTACATACGTTGTGCAACCGCAAAAGCAATACTGGAGTACCAGCGTTTTCCAATGTATAATAAAGCTTGTACTGAAAAAAAATATTTTTTATCGAAAAGTCATATACTGCAAAATGGACAAGTGCTGAAATTGCATAGTTACATACGTTGTGCAACCGCAAAAGCAATTCTGGAGTACCAGCGTTTTCCACTGTATAATAAAGCTTGTACTAAAAAAAAATTTTTTATCGAAAAGTCATATACTGCAAAATGGACAAGTGCTGAAATCGCACAGTTGCATACGTTGTGCAACCGCAAACTCAGTACTGGAGTATCAGCGTTTTCCACTGTATAATAAAGCTTGTACTGAAAAAAAATATTTTTTATCGAAAAGTCATATACTGCAAAATGGACAAGTGCTGAAATCGCATAGTTACATACTTTGTGCAACCGCAAAAGCAATACTGGAGTACCAGCGTTTTCCACTGTATAATAAAGCTTGTACTGAAAAAAAATATTTTCTATCGAAAAGTCATATACTGCAAAATGGACAAGTGCTGATATCGCATAGTTACATACGTTGTGCAACCGCAAAAGCAATACTGGAGTACCAGCGTTTTCCACTGTATAATAAAGCTTGTACTGAAAAAAAATATTTTTTATCGAAAAGTCATATACTGCAAAATGGACATGTGCTGAAATCGCACAGTTACATACGTTGTGCAACCGCAAAAGCAATACTGGAGTACCAGCGTTTTCCAATGTATAATAAAGCTTGTACTGAAAAAAAATATTTTTTCACGAAAAGTCATATACTGCAAAATGGACAAGTGCTGAAATCGCATAGTTACATACTTTGTGCAACCGCAAAAGCAATACTGGAGTACCAGCGTTTTCCACTGTATAATAAAGCTTGTACTGAAAAAAATATATTTTTTACCGAAAAGTCGTATAGTGCAAAATGGACAAGTGCTGAAATCACATGGTTACATACGTTGTGCAACCGCAAACTCAGTACTGGAGTATCAGCGTTTTCCACGGTATAATAAAGCTTGTACAGAAAAAAAAATTTTTTTATCGAAAAGTCATATACTGCAAAATGGACAAGTGCTGAAAGCGCATAGTTACATACGTTGTGCAACCGCAAACGCAAAACTGGAGTATCATCGTTTTCCACTGTATAATAAAGCTTGTACTGAAAAAAATATATTTTTTACCGAAAAGTCGTATACTGCAAAATGGACAAGTGCTGAAATCACATGGTTACATACGTTGTGCAACCGCAAACTCAGTACTGGAGTATCAGCGTTTTCCACTGTATAATAAAGCTTGTACTGAAAAAAAATATTTTTTATCGAAAAGTCATATACTGCAAAATGGACAAGTGCTGAAAGCGCATAGTTACATACGTTGTGCAACCGCAAACTTAGTACTGGAGTATCAGCGTTTTCCACTGTATAATAAAGCTTGTACTGAAAAAAAATATTTTTTACCGAAAAGTCGTATACTGCAAAATGGACAAGTACTGAAATCGCATGGTTACATACGTTGTGCAACCGCAAACTCAGTACTGGAGTATCAGCGTTTTCCACTGTATAATAAAGCTTGTACTGAAAAAAATATTTTTTATCGAAAAGTCATATACTGCAAAATGGACAAGTGCTGAAAGCGCATAGTTACATACGTTGTGCAACCGCAAACGCAATACTGGAGTATCAGCGTTTTCCACTGTATAATAAAGCTTGTACTGAATAAAATATATTTTTTACCGAAAAGTCGTATACTTCAAAATGGACAAGTGCTGAAATCGCATGGTTACATACGTTGTGCAACCGCAAACTCAGTACTGGAGTATCAGCGTTTTCCACTGTATAATAAAGCTTGTACTGAAAAAAAATATTTTTTATCGAAAATTCATATACTGCAAAATGGACAAGTGCTGAAATCGCATAGTTACATACGTTGTGCAACCGCAAACTCAGTACTGGAGTACCAGTGTTTTCCACTGTATAATAAAGCTTGTACTGAAAAAAAATATTTTTTCACGAAAAGTCATATACTGCAAAATGGACAAGTGCTGAAATCGCATAGTTACATACGTTGTGCAACCGCAAAAGCAATTCTGGAGTACCAGCGTTTTCCACTGTATAATAAAGCTTGTACTGAAAAAAAATATTTTTTATCGAAAAGTCATATACTGCAAAATGGACAAGTGCTGAAATCGCACAGTTGCATACGTTGTGCAACCGCAAACTCAGTACTGGAGTATCAGCGTTTTCCACTGTATAATAAAGCTTGTACTGAAAAAAAATATTTTTTATCGAAAAGTCATATACTGCAAAATGGACAAGTGCTGAAATCGCATAGTTACATACTTTGTGCAACCGCAAAAGCAATACTGGAGTACCAGCGTTTTCCACTGTATAATAAAGCTTGTACTGAAAAAAAATATTTTCTATCGAAAAGTCATATACTGCAAAATGGACAAGTGCTGATATCGCATAGTTACATACGTTGTGCAACCGCAAAAGCAATACTGGAGTACCAGCGTTTTCCACTGTATAATAAAGCTTGTACTGAAAAAAAATATTTTTTATCGAAAAGTCATATACTGCAAAATGGACATGTGCTAAAATCGCACAGTTACATACGTTGTGCAACCGCAAAAGCAATACTGGAGTACAAGCGTTTTCCAATGTATAATAAAGCTTGTACTGAAAAAAAATATTTTTTCACGAAAAGTCATATACTGCAAAATGGACAAGTGCTGAAATTGCACAGTTACATACGTTGTGCAACCGCAAAAGCAATACTGGAGTACCAGCGTTTTCCACTGTATAATAAAGCTTGTACTGAAAAAATATATTTTTTCTCGAAAAGTCATATACTGCAAAATAAACATGTGCTGAAATCGCATAGTTACATACGTTGTGCAACCGCAAAAGCAATACTGGAGTACCAACGTTTTCCACTGTATAATAAAGCTTGTGCTGAAAAAAAATATTTTTTATCGAAAAGTCATATACTGCAAAATGGACAAGTGCTGAAAGCGCATAGTTACATACGTTGTGCAACCGCAAACGCAAAACTGGAGTATCATCGTTTTCCACTGTATAATAAAGCTTGTACTGAAAAAATATATTTTTTATCGAAAAGTCATATACTGCAAAATGAACATGTGCTGAAATCGCATAGTTACATACGTTGTGCAACCGCAAAAGCAATACTGGAGTACCAACGTTTTCCACTGTATAATAAAGCTTGTGCTGAAAAAAAATATTTTTTATCGAAAAGTCATATACTGCAAAATGGACAAGTGCTGAAATCGCATAGTTACATACTTTGTGCAACCGCAAAAGCAATACTGGAGTACCAGCGTTTTCCACTGTATAATAAAGCTTGTACTGAAAAAAATATATTTTTTACCGAAAAGTCGTATACTGCAAAATGGACAAGTGCTGAAATCACATGGTTACATACGTTGTGCAACCGCAAACTCAGTACTGGAGTATCAGCGTTTTCCACTGTATAATAAAGCTTGTACTGAAAAAAAATATTTTTTATCGAAAAGTCGTATACTGCAAAATGGACAAGTACTGAAATCGCATGGTTACATACGTTGTGCAACCGCAAACTCAGTACTGGAGTATCAGCGTTTTCCACTGTATAATAAAGCTTGTACTGAAAAAAAATATTTTTTATCGAAAAGTCATATACTGCAAAATGGACAAGTGCTGAAATCACATGGTTACATACGTTGTGCAACCGCAAACTCAGTACTGGAGTATCAGCGTTTTCCACTGTATAATAAAGCTTGTACTGAAAAAAAATATTTTTTCACGAAAAGTCATATACTGCAAAATGGACAAGTGCTGAAATCGCATAGTTACATACGTTGTGCAACCGCAAAAGCAATTCTGGAGTACCAGCGTTTTCCACTGTATAATAAAGCTTGTACTGAAAAAAAATATTTTTTATCGAAAAGTCATATACTGCAAAATGGACAAGTGCTGAAATCGCATAGTTACATACGTTGTGCAACCGCAAACTCAGTACTGGAGTATCAGCGTTTTCCACTGTATAATAAAGCTTGTACTGAAAAAAAATATTTTTTATCGAAAAGTCATATACTGCAAAATGGACAAGTGCTGAAATCGCATAGTTACATACTTTGTGCAACCGCAAAAGCAATACTGGAGTACCAGCGTTTTCCACTGTATAATAAAGCTTGTACTGAAAAAAAATATTTTCTATCGAAAAGTCATATACTGCAAAATGGACAAGTGCTGATATCGCATAGTTACATACGTTGTGCAACCGCAAAAGCAATACTGGAGTACCAGCGTTTTCCACTGTATAATAAAGCTTGTACTGAAAAAAAATATTTTTTATCGAAAAGTCATATACTGCAAAATGGACATGTGCTGAAATCGCACAGTTACATACGTTGTGCAACCGCAAAAGCAATACTGGAGTACCAGCGTTTTCCAATGTATAATAAAGCTTGTACTGAAAAAAAATATTTTTTCACGAAAAGTCTTATACTGCAAAATGGACAAGTGCTGAAATTGCACAGTTACATACGTTGTGCAACCGCAAAAGCAATACTGGAGTACCAGCGTTTTCCACTGTATAATAAAGCTTGTACTGAAAAAATATATTTTTTATCGAAAAGTCATATACTGCAAAATGGACATGTGCTGAAATCGAATAGTTACATACTCTGTGCAACCGCAAAAGCAATACTGGAGTACCAACGTTTTCCACTGTATAATAAAGCTTGTACTGAAAAAATATATTTTTTATCGAAAAGTCATATACTGCAAAATCGACATATGCTGAAATAGCATAGTTACATACTTTGTGCAACCGCAAAAGCAATACTGGAGTACCAACGTTTTCCACTGTATAATAAAGCTTGTTCTGAAAAAAAATATTTTTTATCGAAAAGTCACATACTGCAAAATGGACAAGTGCTGAAATCGCATAGTTACATACTTTGTGCAACCGCAAAAGCAATACTGGAGTACCAGCGTTTTCCACTGTATAATAAACCTTGTACTGAAAAAAAATATTTTTTCACGAAAAGTCATATACTGCAAAATGGACAAGTGCTGAAATTGCATAGTCACATACGTTGTGCAACCGCAAAAGCAATACTGGAGTACCAGCGTTTTCCACTGTACAATAAAGCTTGTACTGAAAAAAAATATTTTTTATCGAAAAGTCATATACTGCAAAATGGACATGTGCTGAAATCGCATAGTTACATACGTTGTGCAACCGCAAAAGCAATACTGGAGTACCAGCGTTTTCCACTGCATAATAAAGCTTGTACTGAAAAAAAATATTTTGTCACGAAAAGTCATATACTGCAAAATGGACAAGTGCTGAAATTGCATAGTTACATACGTTGGGCAACCGCAAAAGCAATACTGGAGTACCAGCGTTTTCCACTGTACAATAAAGCTTGTACTGAAAAAAAATATTTTTTATCGAAAAGTCATATACTGCAAAATGGACATGTGCTGAAATCGCACAGTTGCATACGTTGTGCAACCGCAAACTCAGTACTGGAGTATCAGCGTTTTCCACTGTATAATAAAGCTTGTACTGAAAAAAAATATTTTTTATCGAAAAGTCATATACTGCAAAATGGACAAGTGCTGAAATCGCATAGTTACATACTTTGTGCAACCGCAAAAGCAATACTGGAGTACCAGCGTTTTCCACTGTATAATAAAGCTTGTACTGAAAAAAAATATTTTCTATCGAAAAGTCATATACTGCAAAATGGACAAGTGCTGATATCGCATAGTTACATACGTTGTGCAACCGCAAAAGCAATACTGGAGTACCAGCGTTTTCCACTGTATAATAAAGCTTGTACTGAAAAAAAATATTTTTTATCGAAAAGTCATATACTGCAAAATGGACATGTGCTGAAATCGCACAGTTACATACGTTGTGCAACCGCAAAAGCAATACTGGAGTACCAGCGTTTTCCAATGTATAATAAAGCTTGTACTGAAAAAAAATATTTTTTCACGAAAAGTCATATACTGCAAAATGGACAAGTGCTGAAATCGCATAGTTACATACTTTGTGCAACCGCAAAAGCAATACTGGAGTACCAGCGTTTTCCACTGTATAATAAAGCTTGTACTGAAAAAAATATATTTTTTACCGAAAAGTCGTATAGTGCAAAATGGACAAGTGCTGAAATCACATGGTTACATACGTTGTGCAACCGCAAACTCAGTACTGGAGTATCAGCGTTTTCCACGGTATAATAAAGCTTGTACAGAAAAAAAAATTTTTTTTATCGAAAAGTCATATACTGCAAAATGGACAAGTGCTGAAAGCGCATAGTTACATACGTTGTGCAACCGCAAACGCAAAACTGGAGTATCATCGTTTTCCACTGTATAATAAAGCTTGTACTGAAAAAAATATATTTTTTACCGAAAAGTCGTATACTGCAAAATGGACAAGTGCTGAAATCACATGGTTACATACGTTGTGCAACCGCAAACTCAGTACTGGAGTATCAGCGTTTTCCACTGTATAATAAAGCTTGTACTGAAAAAAAATATTTTTTATCGAAAAGTCATATACTGCAAAATGGACAAGTGCTGAAAGCGCATAGTTACATACGTTGTGCAACCGCAAACTTAGTACTGGAGTATCAGCGTTTTCCACTGTATAATAAAGCTTGTACTGAAAAAAAATATTTTTTACCGAAAAGTCGTATACTGCAAAATGGACAAGTACTGAAATCGCATGGTTACATACGTTGTGCAACCGCAAACTCAGTACTGGAGTATCAGCGTTTTCCACTGTATAATAAAGCTTGTACTGAAAAAAATATTTTTTATCGAAAAGTCATATACTGCAAAATGGACAAGTGCTGAAAGCGCATAGTTACATACGTTGTGCAACCGCAAACGCAATACTGGAGTATCAGCGTTTTCCACTGTATAATAAAGCTTGTACTGAATAAAATATATTTTTTACCGAAAAGTCGTATACTTCAAAATGGACAAGTGCTGAAATCGCATGGTTACATACGTTGTGCAACCGCAAACTCAGTACTGGAGTATCAGCGTTTTCCACTGTATAATAAAGCTTGTACTGAAAAAAAATATTTTTTATCGAAAATTCATATACTGCAAAATGGACAAGTGCTGAAATCGCATAGTTACATACGTTGTGCAACCGCAAACTCAGTACTGGAGTACCAGTGTTTTCCACTGTATAATAAAGCTTGTACTGAAAAAAAATATTTTTTCACGAAAAGTCATATACTGCAAAATGGACAAGTGCTGAAATCGCATAGTTACATACGTTGTGCAACCGCAAAAGCAATTCTGGAGTACCAGCGTTTTCCACTGTATAATAAAGCTTGTACTGAAAAAAAATATTTTTTATCGAAAAGTCATATACTGCAAAATGGACAAGTGCTGAAATCGCACAGTTGCATACGTTGTGCAACCGCAAACTCAGTACTGGAGTATCAGCGTTTTCCACTGTATAATAAAGCTTGTACTGAAAAAAAATATTTTTTATCGAAAAGTCATATACTGCAAAATGGACAAGTGCTGAAATCGCATAGTTACATACTTTGTGCAACCGCAAAAGCAATACTGGAGTACCAGCGTTTTCCACTGTATAATAAAGCTTGTACTGAAAAAAAATATTTTCTATCGAAAAGTCATATACTGCAAAATGGACAAGTGCTGATATCGCATAGTTACATACGTTGTGCAACCGCAAAAGCAATACTGGAGTACCAGCGTTTTCCACTGTATAATAAAGCTTGTACTGAAAAAAAATATTTTTTATCGAAAAGTCATATACTGCAAAATGGACATGTGCTAAAATCGCACAGTTACATACGTTGTGCAACCGCAAAAGCAATACTGGAGTACAAGCGTTTTCCAATGTATAATAAAGCTTGTACTGAAAAAAAATATTTTTTCACGAAAAGTCATATACTGCAAAATGGACAAGTGCTGAAATTGCACAGTTACATACGTTGTGCAACCGCAAAAGCAATACTGGAGTACCAGCGTTTTCCACTGTATAATAAAGCTTGTACTGAAAAAATATATTTTTTCTCGAAAAGTCATATACTGCAAAATAAACATGTGCTGAAATCGCATAGTTACATACGTTGTGCAACCGCAAAAGCAATACTGGAGTACCAACGTTTTCCACTGTATAATAAAGCTTGTGCTGAAAAAAAATATTTTTTATCGAAAAGTCATATACTGCAAAATGGACAAGTGCTGAAAGCGCATAGTTACATACGTTGTGCAACCGCAAACGCAAAACTGGAGTATCATCGTTTTCCACTGTATAATAAAGCTTGTACTGAAAAAATATATTTTTTATCGAAAAGTCATATACTGCAAAATGAACATGTGCTGAAATCGCATAGTTACATACGTTGTGCAACCGCAAAAGCAATACTGGAGTACCAACGTTTTCCACTGTATAATAAAGCTTGTGCTGAAAAAAAATATTTTTTATCGAAAAGTCATATACTGCAAAATGGACAAGTGCTGAAATCGCATAGTTACATACTTTGTGCAACCGCAAAAGCAATACTGGAGTACCAGCGTTTTCCACTGTATAATAAAGCTTGTACTGAAAAAAATATATTTTTTACCGAAAAGTCGTATACTGCAAAATGGACAAGTGCTGAAATCACATGGTTACATACGTTGTGCAACCGCAAACTCAGTACTGGAGTATCAGCGTTTTCCACTGTATAATAAAGCTTGTACTGAAAAAAAATATTTTTTATCGAAAAGTCGTATACTGCAAAATGGACAAGTACTGAAATCGCATGGTTACATACGTTGTGCAACCGCAAACTCAGTACTGGAGTATCAGCGTTTTCCACTGTATAATAAAGCTTGTACTGAAAAAAAATATTTTTTATCGAAAAGTCATATACTGCAAAATGGACAAGTGCTGAAATCACATGGTTACATACGTTGTGCAACCGCAAACTCAGTACTGGAGTATCAGCGTTTTCCACTGTATAATAAAGCTTGTACTGAAAAAAAATATTTTTTCACGAAAAGTCATATACTGCAAAATGGACAAGTGCTGAAATCGCATAGTTACATACGTTGTGCAACCGCAAAAGCAATTCTGGAGTACCAGCGTTTTCCACTGTATAATAAAGCTTGTACTGAAAAAAAATATTTTTTATCGAAAAGTCATATACTGCAAAATGGACAAGTGCTGAAATCGCATAGTTACATACGTTGTGCAACCGCAAACTCAGTACTGGAGTATCAGCGTTTTCCACTGTATAATAAAGCTTGTACTGAAAAAAAATATTTTTTATCGAAAAGTCATATACTGCAAAATGGACAAGTGCTGAAATCGCATAGTTACATACTTTGTGCAACCGCAAAAGCAATACTGGAGTACCAGCGTTTTCCACTGTATAATAAAGCTTGTACTGAAAAAAAATATTTTCTATCGAAAAGTCATATACTGCAAAATGGACAAGTGCTGATATCGCATAGTTACATACGTTGTGCAACCGCAAAAGCAATACTGGAGTACCAGCGTTTTCCACTGTATAATAAAGCTTGTACTGAAAAAAAATATTTTTTATCGAAAAGTCATATACTGCAAAATGGACATGTGCTGAAATCGCACAGTTACATACGTTGTGCAACCGCAAAAGCAATACTGGAGTACCAGCGTTTTCCAATGTATAATAAAGCTTGTACTGAAAAAAAATATTTTTTCACGAAAAGTCTTATACTGCAAAATGGACAAGTGCTGAAATTGCACAGTTACATACGTTGTGCAACCGCAAAAGCAATACTGGAGTACCAGCGTTTTCCACTGTATAATAAAGCTTGTACTGAAAAAATATATTTTTTATCGAAAAGTCATATACTGCAAAATGGACATGTGCTGAAATCGAATAGTTACATACTCTGTGCAACCGCAAAAGCAATACTGGAGTACCAACGTTTTCCACTGTATAATAAAGCTTGTACTGAAAAAATATATTTTTTATCGAAAAGTCATATACTGCAAAATCGACATATGCTGAAATAGCATAGTTACATACTTTGTGCAACCGCAAAAGCAATACTGGAGTACCAACGTTTTCCACTGTATAATAAAGCTTGTTCTGAAAAAAAATATTTTTTATCGAAAAGTCACATACTGCAAAATGGACAAGTGCTGAAATCGCATAGTTACATACTTTGTGCAACCGCAAAAGCAATACTGGAGTACCAGCGTTTTCCACTGTATAATAAACCTTGTACTGAAAAAAAATATTTTTTCACGAAAAGTCATATACTGCAAAATGGACAAGTGCTGAAATTGCATAGTCACATACGTTGTGCAACCGCAAAAGCAATACTGGAGTACCAGCGTTTTCCACTGTACAATAAAGCTTGTACTGAAAAAAAATATTTTTTATCGAAAAGTCATATACTGCAAAATGGACATGTGCTGAAATCGCATAGTTACATACGTTGTGCAACCGCAAAAGCAATACTGGAGTACCAGCGTTTTCCACTGCATAATAAAGCTTGTACTGAAAAAAAATATTTTGTCACGAAAAGTCATATACTGCAAAATGGACAAGTGCTGAAATTGCATAGTTACATACGTTGGGCAACCGCAAAAGCAATACTGGAGTACCAGCGTTTTCCACTGTACAATAAAGCTTGTACTGAAAAAAAATATTTTTTATCGAAAAGTCATATACTGCAAAATGGACATGTGCTGAAATCGCATAGTTACATACTTTGTGCAACCGCAAAAGCAATACTGGAATACCAACGTTTTCCACTGTATAATAAAGCTTGTACTGAAAAAATATATTTTTTATCGAAAAGTCATATACTGCAAAATGGACAAGTGCTGAAATCGCATAGTTACATACTTTGTGCAACCGCAAAAGCAATACTGGAGTACCAGCGTTTTCCACTGTATAATAAAGCTTGTACTGAAAAAAAATATTTTTTATCGAAAAGTCATATACTGCAAAATGGACAAGTGCTGATATCGCATATTTACATACGTTGTGCAACCGCAAAAGCAATACTGGAGTACCAGCGTTTTCCACTGTATAATAAAGCTTGTACTGAAAAAAAATATTTTTTATCGAAAAGTCATATACTGCAAAATGGACATGTGCTGAAATCGCACAGTTACATACGTTGTGCAACCGCAAAAGCAATACTGGAGTACCAGCGTTTTCCAATGTATAATAAAGCTTGTACTGAAAAAAAATATTTTTTATCGAAAAGTCATATACTGCAAAATGGACAAGTGCTGAAATTGCATAGTTACATACGTTGGGCAACCGCAAAAGCAATACTGGAGTACCAGTGTTTTCCACTGTATAATAAAGCTTGTACTGAAAAAAAATATTTTTTCACGAAAAGTCATATACTGCAAAATGGACAAGTGCTGAAATCGCATAGTTACATACGTTGTGCAACCGCAAAAGCAATTCTGGAGTACCAGCGTTTTCCACTGTATAATAAAGCTTGTACTGAAAAAAAATATTTTTTATCCAAAAGTCATATACTGCAAAATGGACAAGTGCTGAAATCGCACAGTTGCATACGTTGTGCAACCGCAAACTCAGTACTGGAGTATCAGCGTTTTCCACTGTATAATAAAGCTTGTACTGAAAAAAAATATTTTTTATCGAAAAGTCATATACTGCAAAATGGACAAGTGCTGAAATCGCATAGTTACATACTTTGTGCAACCGCAAAAGCAATTCTGGAGTACCAGCGTTTTCCACTGTATAATAAAGCTTGTACTGAAAAAAAATATTTTCTATCGAAAAGTCATATACTGCAAAATGGACAAGTGCTGATATCGCATAGTTACATACGTTGTGCAACCGCAAAAGCAATACTGGAGTACCAGCGTTTTCCACTGTATAATAAAGCTTGTACTGAAAAAAAATATTTTTTATCGAAAAGTCATATACTGCAAAATGGACATGTGCTGAAATCGCACAGTTACATACGTTGTGCAACCGCAAAAGCAATACTGGAGTACCAGCGTTTTCCAATGTATAATAAAGCTTGTACTGAAAAAAAATATTTTTTCACGAAAAGTCATATACTGCAAAATGGACAAGTGCTGAAATTGCACAGTTACATACGTTGTGCAACCGCAAAAGCAATACTGGAGTACCAGCGTTTTCCACTGTATAATAAAGCTTGTACTGAAAAAATATATTTTTTATCGAAAAGTCATATACTGCAAAATGAAAATGTGCTGAAATCGCATAGTTACATACGTTGTGCAACCGCAAAAGCAATACTGGAGTACCAACGTTTTCCACTGTATAATAAAGCTTGTGCTGAAAAAAAATATTTTTTATCGAAAAGTCATATACTGCAAAATGGACAAGTGCTGAAATCGCATAGTTACATACTTTGTGCAACCGCAAAAGCAATACTGGAGTACCAGCGTTTTCCACTGTATAATAAAGCTTGTACTGAAAAAAATATATTTTTTACCGAAAAGTCGTATACTGCAAAATGGACAAGTGCTGAAATCACATGGTTACATACGTTGTGCAACCGCAAACTCAGTACTGGAGTATCAGCGTTTTCCACGGTATAATAAAGCTTGTACAGAAAAAATATATTTTTTATCGAAAAGTCATATACTGCAAAATGGACAAGTGCTGAAAGCGCATAGTTACATACGTTGTGCAACCGCAAACTCAGTACTGGAGTATCAGCGTTTTCCACGGTATAATAAAGCTTGTACAGAAAAAATATATTTTTTATCGAAAAGTCATATACTGCAAAATGGACAAGTGCTGAAAGCGCATAGTTACATACGTTGTGCAACCGCAAACGCAAAACTGGAGTATCATCGTTTTCCACTGTATAATAAAGCTTGTACTGAAAAAAATATATTTTTTCCGAAAAGTCGTATACTGCAAAATGGACAAGTGCTGAAATCACATGGTTACATACGTTGTGCAAGCGCAAACTCAGTACTGGAGTATCAGCGTTTTCCACGGTATAATAAAGCTTGTACAGAAAAAATATATTTTTTCACGAAAAGTCGTATACTGCAAAATGGACAAGTGCTGAAATCACATGGTTACATACGTTGTGCAACCGCAAACTCAGTACTGGAGTATCAGCGTTTTCCACTGTATAATAAAGCTTGTACTGAAAAAAAATATTTTTTATCGAAAAGTCATATACTGCAAAATGGACAAGTGCTGAAAGCGCATAGTTACATACGTTGTGCAACCGCAAACTTAGTACTGGAGTATCAGCGTTTTCCACTGTATAATAAAGCTTGTACTGAAAAAAAATATTTTTTACCGAAAAGTCGTATACTGCAAAATGGACAAGTACTGAAATCGCATGGTTACATACGTTGTGCAACCGCAAACTCAGTACTGGAGTATCAGCGTTTTCCACTGTATAATAAAGCTTGTACTGAAAAAAAATATTTTTTATCGAAAAGTCATATACTGCAAAATGGACAAGTGCTGAAAGCGCATAGTTACATACGTTGTGCAACCGCAAACGCAATACTGGAGTATCAGCGTTTTCCACTGTATAATAAAGCTTGTACTGAATAAAATATATTTTTTACCGAAAAGTCGTATACTTCAAAATGGACAAGTGCTGAAATCGCATGGTTACATACGTTGTGCAACCGCAAACTCAGTACTGGAGTATCAGCGTTTTCCACTGTATAATAAAGCTTGTACTGAAAAAAAATATTTTTTATCGAAAATTCATATACTGCAAAATGGACAAGTGCTGAAATCGCATAGTTACATACGTTGTGCAACCGCAAACTCAGTACTGGAGTACCAGTGTTTTCCACTGTATAATAAAGCTTGTAC
The DNA here is from genome assembly GCF_947561715.1 of Ascidia mentula. Classification (NCBI taxonomy): domain Eukaryota; kingdom Metazoa; phylum Chordata; class Ascidiacea; order Phlebobranchia; family Ascidiidae; genus Ascidia; species Ascidia mentula. The sequence continues at coordinate 12,756,042 of NC_138568.1, read as the reverse complement.
TGAAAAAATATATTTTTTCACGAAAAGTCATATACTGCAAAATGGACAAGTGCTGAAATCGCATAGTTACATACGTTGTGCAACCGCAAAAGCAATTCTGGAGTACCAGCGTTTTCCACTGTATAATAAAGCTTGTACTGAAAAAAAATATTTTTTATCGAAAAGTCATATACTGCAAAATGGACAAGTGCTGAAATCGCATAGTTACATACGTTGTGCAACCGCAAACTCAGTACTGGAGTATCAGCGTTTTCCACTGTATAATAAAGCTTGTACTGAAAAAAAATATTTTTTATCGAAAAGTCATATACTGCAAAATGGACAAGTGCTGAAATCGCATAGTTACATACTTTGTGCAACCGCAAAAGCAATACTGGAGTACCAGCGTTTTCCACTGTATAATAAAGCTTGTTCTGAAAAAAAATATTTTTTATCGAAAAGTCATATACTGCAAAATGGACAAGTGCTGATATCGCATAGTTACATACGTTGTGCAACCGCAAAAGCAATACTGGAGTACCAGCGTTTTCCACTGTATAATAAAGCTTGTACTGAAAAAAAATATTTTTTATCGAAAAGTCATATACTGCAAAATGGACATGTGCTGAAATCGCACAGTTACATACGTTGTGCAACCGCAAAAGCAATACTGGAGTACCAGCGTTTTCCAATGTATAATAAAGCTTGTACTGAAAAAAAATATTTTTTCACGAAAAGTCATATACTGCAAAATGGACAAGTGCTGAAATTGCACAGTTACATACGTTGTGCAACCGCAAAAGCAATACTGGAGTACCAGCGTTTTCCACTGTATAATAAAGCTTGTACTGAAAAAATATATTTTTTATCGAAAAGTCATATACTGCAAAATGGACATGTGCTGAAATCGAATAGTTACATACTTTGTGCAACCGCAAAAGCAATACTGGAGTACCAACGTTTTCCACTGTATAATAAAGCTTGTACTGAAAAAATATATTTTTTATCGAAAAGTCATATACTGCAAAATCGACATATGCTGAAATAGCATAGTTACATACTTTGTGCAACCGCAAAAGCAATACTGGAGTACCAACGTTTTCCACTGTATAATAAAGCTTGTACTGAAAAAAAATATTTTTTATCGAAAAGTCACATACTGCAAAATGGACAAGTGCTGAAATCGCATAGTTACATACTTTGTGCAACCGCAAAAGCAATACTGGAGTACCAGCGTTTTCCACTGTATAATAAAGCTTGTACTGAAAAAAAATATTTTTTCACGAAAAGTCATATACTGCAAAATGGACAAGTGCTGAAATTGCATAGTTACATACGTTGTGCAACCGCAAAAGCAATACTGGAGTACCAGCGTTTTCCACTGTACAATAAAGCTTGTACTGAAAAAAAATATTTTTTATCGAAAAGTCATATACTGCAAAATGGACATGTGCTGAAATCGCATAGTTACATACGTTGTGCAACCGCAAAAGCAATACTGGAGTACCAGCGTTTCCCACTGCATAATAAAGCTTGTACTGAAAAAAAATATTTTGTCACGAAAAGTCATATACTGCAAAATGGACAAGTGCTGAAATTGCATAGTTACATACGTTGGGCAACCGCAAAAGCAATACTGGAGTACCAGTGTTTTCCACTGTATAATAAAGCTTGTACTGAAAAAAAATATTTTTTCACGAAAAGTCATATACTGCAAAATGGACAAGTGCTGAAATCGCATAGTTACATACGTTGTGCAACCGCAAAAGCAATTCTGGAGTACCAGCCTTTTCCACTGTATAATAAAGCTTGTACTGAAAAAAAATATTTTTTATCGAAAAGTCATATACTGCAAAATGGACAAGTGCTGAAATCGCACAGTTGCATACGTTGTGCAACCGCAAACTCAGTACTGGAGTATCAGCGTTTTCCACTGTATAATAAAGCTTGTACTGAAAAAAAATATTTTTTCACGAAAAGTCATATACTGCAAAATGGACAAGTGCTGAAATCGCATAGTTACATACTTTGTGCAACCGCAAAAGCAATACTGGAGTACCAGCGTTTTCCACTGAATAATAAAGCTTGTACTGAAAAAAAATATTTTTTATCGAAAAGTCATATACTGCAAGATGGACAAGTGCTGAAATCGCATAGTTACATACGTTGTGCAACCGCAAACTCATTACTGGAGTATCTGCGTTTTCCACTGTATAATAAAGCTTGTACAGAAAAAAAACTATTTTTTGTCGAAAAGTCATATACTGCAAAATGGACAAGTGCTGAAATCGCATAGTTACATACTTTGTGCAACCGCAAACGCAATACTGGAGTATCAGCGTTTTCCACTGTATAATAAATCTTGTAATGAAAAAAAATATTTTTTATCGAAAAGTCATATACTGCAAAATGGACAAGTGCTGAAATTGCATAGTTACATACGTTGTGCAACCGCAAAAGCAATACTGGAGTACCAGCGTTTTCCACTGTACAATAAAGCTTGTACTGAAAAAAAATATTTTTTATCGAAAAGTCATATACTGCAAAATGGACATGTGCTGAAATCGCATAGTTACATACGTTGTGCAACCGCAAAAGCAATACTGGAGTACCAGCGTTTTCCACTGCATAATAAAGCTCGTACTGAAAAAAAATATTTTGTCACGAAAAGTCATATACTGCAAAATGGACAAGTGCTGAAATTGCATAGTTACATACGTTGGGCAACCGCAAAAGCAATACTGGAGTACCAGTGTTTTCCACTGTATAATAAAGCTTGTACTGAAAAAAAATATTTTTTCACGAAAAGTCATATACTGCAAAATGGACAAGTGCTGAAATCGCATAGTTACATACGTTGTGCAACCGCAAAAGCAATTCTGGAGTACCAGCGTTTTCCACTGTACAATAAAGCTTGTACTGAAAAAAAATATTTTTTATCGAAAAGTCATATACTGCAAAATGGACATGTGCTGAAATCGCATAGTTACATACTTTGTGCAACCGCAAAAGCAATACTGGAATACCAACGTTTTCCACTGTATAATAAAGCTTGTACTGAAAAAATATATTTTTTATCGAAAAGTCATATACTGCAAAATGGACAAGTGCTGAAATCGCATAGTTACATACTTTGTGCAACCGCAAAAGCAATACTGGAGTACCAGCGTTTTCCACTGTATAATAAAGCTTGTACTGAAAAAAAATATTTTTTATCGAAAAGTCATATACTGCAAAATGGACAAGTGCTGATATCGCATATTTACATACGTTGTGCAACCGCAAAAGCAATACTGGAGTACCAGCGTTTTCCACTGTATAATAAAGCTTGTACTGAAAAAAAATATTTTTTATCGAAAAGTCATATACTGCAAAATGGACATGTGCTGAAATCGCACAGTTACATACGTTGTGCAACCGCAAAAGCAATACTGGAGTACCAGCGTTTTCCAATGTATAATAAAGCTTGTACTGAAAAAAAATATTTTTTATCGAAAAGTCATATACTGCAAAATGGACAAGTGCTGAAATTGCATAGTTACATACGTTGGGCAACCGCAAAAGCAATACTGGAGTACCAGTGTTTTCCACTGTATAATAAAGCTTGTACTGAAAAAAAATATTTTTTCACGAAAAGTCATATACTGCAAAATGGACAAGTGCTGAAATCGCATAGTTACATACGTTGTGCAACCGCAAAAGCAATTCTGGAGTACCAGCGTTTTCCACTGTATAATAAAGCTTGTACTGAAAAAAAATATTTTTTATCGAAAAGTCATATACTGCAAAATGGACAAGTGCTGAAATCGCACAGTTGCATACGTTGTGCAACCGCAAACTCAGTACTGGAGTATCAGCGTTTTCCACTGTATAATAAAGCTTGTACTGAAAACAAATATTTTTTATCGAAAAGTCATATACTGCAAAATGGACAAGTGCTGAAATCGCATAGTTACATACTTTGTGCAACCGCAAAAGCAATACTGGAGTACCAGCGTTTTCCACTGTATAATAAAGCTTGTACTGAAAAAAAATATTTTCTATCGAAAAGTCATATACTGCAAAATGGACAAATGCTGATATCGCATAGTTACATACGTTGTGCAACCGCAAAAGCAATACTGGAGTACCAGCGTTTTCCACTGTATAATAAAGCTTGTACTGAAAAAAAATATTTTTTATCGAAAAGTCATATACTGCAAAATGGACATGTGCTGAAATCGCACAGTTACATACGTTGTGCAACCGCAAAAGCAATACTGGAGTACCAGCGTTTTCCAATGTATAATAAAGCTTGTACTGAAAAAAAATATTTTTTCACGAAAAGTCATATACTGCAAAATGGACAAGTGCTGAAATTGCACAGTTACATACGTTGTGCAACCGCAAAAGCAATACTGGAGTACCAGCGTTTTCCACTGTATAATAAAGCTTGTACTGAAAAAATATATTTTTTATCGAAAAGTCATATACTGCAAAATGAACATGTGCCGAAATCGCATAGTTACATACGTTGTGCAACCGCAAAAGCAATACTGGAGTACCAACGTTTTCCACTGTATAATAAAGCTTGTGCTGAAAAAAAATATTTTTTATCGAAAAGTCATATACTGCAAAATGGACAAGTGCTGAAATCGCATAGTTACATACTTTGTGCAACCGCAAAAGCAATACTGGAGTACCAGCGTTTTCCACTGTATAATAAAGCTTGTACTGAAAAAAATATATTTTTTACCGAAAAGTCGTATACTGCAAAATGGACAAGTGCTGAAATCACATGGTTACATACGTTGTGCAACCGCAAACTCAGTACTGGAGTATCAGCGTTTTCCACGGTATAATAAAGCTTGTACAGAAAAAAAAATTTTTTTATCGAAAAGTCATATACTGCAAAATGGACAAGTGCTGAAAGCGCATAGTTACATACGTTGTGCAACCGCAAACGCAAAACTGGAGTATCATCGTTTTCCACTGTATAATAAAGCTTGTACTGAAAAAAATATATTTTTTACCGAAAAGTCGTATACTGCAAAATGGACAAGTGCTGAAATCACATGGTTACATACGTTGTGCAACCGCAAACTCAGTACTGGAGTATCAGCGTTTTCCACTGTATAATAAAGCTTGTACTGAAAAAAAATATTTTTTATCGAAAAGTCATATACTGCAAAATGGACAAGTGCTGAAAGCGCATAGTTACATACGTTGTGCAACCGCAAACTTAGTACTGGAGTATCAGCGTTTTCCACTGTATAATAAAGCTTGTACTGAAAAAAAATATTTTTTACCGAAAAGTCGTATACTGCAAAATGGACAAGTACTGAAATCGCATGGTTACATACGTTGTGCAACCGCAAACTCAGTACTGGAGTATCAGCGTTTTCCACTGTATAATAAAGCTTGTACTGAAAAAAAATATTTTTTATCGAAAAGTCATATACTGCAAAATGGACAAGTGCTGAAAGCGCATAGTTACATACGTTGTGCAACCGCAAACGCAATACTGGAGTATCAGCGTTTTCCACTGTATAATAAAGCTTGTACTGAATAAAATATATTTTTTACCGAAAAGTCGTATACTTCAAAATGGACAAGTGCTGAAATCGCATGGTTACATACGTTGTGCAACCGCAAACTCAGTACTGGAGTATCAGCGTTTTCCACTGTATAATAAAGCTTGTACTGAAAAAAAATATTTTTTATCGAAAATTCATATACTGCAAAATGGACAAGTGCTGAAATCGCATAGTTACATACGTTGTGCAACCGCAAACTCAGTACTGGAGTACCAGTGTTTTCCACTGTATAATAAAGCTTGTACTGAAAAAAAATATTTTTTCACGAAAAGTCATATACTGCAAAATGGACAAGTGCTGAAATCGCATAGTTACATACGTTGTGCAACCGCAAAAGCAATTCTGGAGTACCAGCGTTTTCCACTGTATAATAAAGCTTGTACTGAAAAAAAATATTTTTTATCGAAAAGTCATATACTGCAAAATGGACAAGTGCTGAAATCGCACAGTTGCATACGTTGTGCAACCGCAAACTCAGTACTGGAGTATCAGCGTTTTCCACTGTATAATAAAGCTTGTACTGAAAAAAAATATTTTTTATCGAAAAGTCATATACTGCAAAATGGACAAGTGCTGAAATCGCATAGTTACATACTTTGTGCAACCGCAAAAGCAATACTGGAGTACCAGCGTTTTCCACTGTATAATAAAGCTTGTACTGAAAAAAAATATTTTCTATCGAAAAGTCATATACTGCAAAATGGACAAGTGCTGATATCGCATAGTTACATACGTTGTGCAACCGCAAAAGCAATACTGGAGTACCAGCGTTTTCCACTGTATAATAAAGCTTGTACTGAAAAAAAATATTTTTTATCGAAAAGTCATATACTGCAAAATGGACATGTGCTAAAATCGCACAGTTACATACGTTGTGCAACCGCAAAAGCAATACTGGAGTACCAGCGTTTTCCAATGTATCATAAAGCTTGTACTGAAAAAAAATGTTTTTTCACGAAAAGTCATATACTGCAAAATGGACAAGTGCTGAAATTGCACAGTTACATACGTTGTGCAACCGCAAAAGCAATACTGGAGTACCAGCGTTTTCCACTGTATAATAAAGCTTGTACTGAAAAAATATATTTTTTATCGAAAAGTCATATACTGCAAAATAAACATGTGCTGAAATCGCATAGTTACATACGTTGTGCAACCGCAAAAGCAATACTGGAGTACCAACGTTTTCCACTGTATAATAAAGCTTGTGCTGAAAAAAAATATTTTTTATCGAAAAGTCATATACTGCAAAATGGACAAGTGCTGAAAGCGCATAGTTACATACGTTGTGCAACCGCAAACGCAAAACTGGAGTATCATCGTTTTCCACTGTATAATAAAGCTTGTACTGAAAAAATATATTTTTTATCGAAAAGTCATATACTGCAAAATGAACATGTGCTGAAATCGCATAGTTACATACGTTGTGCAACCGCAAAAGCAATACTGGAGTACCAACGTTTTCCACTGTATAATAAAGCTTGTGCTGAAAAAAAATATTTTTTATCGAAAAGTCATATACTGCAAAATGGACAAGTGCTGAAATCGCATAGTTACATACGTTGTGCAACCGCAAAAGCAATACTGGAGTACCAGCGTTTTCCACTGTACAATAAAGCTTGTACTGAAAAAAAATATTTTTTATCGAAAAGTCATATACTGCAAAATGGACATGTGCTGAAATCGCATAGTTACATACGTTGTGCAACCGCAAAAGCAATACTGGAGTACCAGCGTTTTCCACTGTATAATAAAGCTTGTGCTGAAAAAAAATATTTTTTCACGAAAAGTCATATACTGCAAAATGGACAAGTGCTGAAATTGCATAGTTACATACGTTGTGCAACCGCAAAAGCAATACTGGAGTACCAGCGTTTTCCACTGTACAATAAAGCTTGTACTGAAAAAAAATATTTTTTATCGAAAAGTCATATACTGCAAAATGGACATGTGCTGAAATCGCATAGTTACATACGTTGTGCAACCGCAAAAGCAATACTGGAGTACCAGCGTTTCCCACTGCATAATAAAGCTTGTACTGAAAAAAAATATTTTGTCACGAAAAGTCATATACTGCAAAATGGACAAGTGCTGAAATTGCATAGTTACATACGTTGGGCAACCGCAAAAGCAATACTGGAGTACCAGTGTTTTCCACTGTATAATAAAGCTTGTACTGAAAAAAAATATTTTTTATCGAAAAGTCATATACTGCAAAATGGACAAGTGCTGAAATCGCACAGTTGCATACGTTGTGCAACCGCAAACTCAGTACTGGAGTATCAGCGTTTTCCACTGTATAATAAAGCTTGTACTGAAAAAAAATATTTTTTCACGAAAAGTCATATACTGCAAAATGGACAAGTGCTGAAATCGCATAGTTACATACTTTGTGCAACCGCAAAAGCAATACTGGAGTACCAGCGTTTTCCACTGAATAATAAAGCTTGTACTGAAAAAAAATATTTTTTATCGAAAAGTCATATACTGCAAGATGGACAAGTGCTGAAATCGCATAGTTACATACGTTGTGCAACCGCAAACTCATTACTGGAGTATCTGCGTTTTCCACTGTATAATAAAGCTTGTACAGAAAAAAAACTATTTTTTGTCGAAAAGTCATATACTGCAAAATGGACAAGTGCTGAAATCGCATAGTTACATACTTTGTGCAACCGCAAACGCAATACTGGAGTATCAGCGTTTTCCACTGTATAATAAATCTTGTAATGAAAAAAAATATTTTTTATCGAAAAGTCATATACTGCAAAATGGACAAGTGCTGAAATTGCATAGTTACATACGTTGTGCAACCGCAAAAGCAATACTGGAGTACCAGCGTTTTCCACTGTACAATAAAGCTTGTACTGAAAAAAAATATTTTTTATCGAAAAGTCATATACTGCAAAATGGACATGTGCTGAAATCGCATAGTTACATACGTTGTGCAACCGCAAAAGCAATACTGGAGTACCAGCGTTTTCCACTGCATAATAAAGCTCGTACTGAAAAAAAATATTTTGTCACGAAAAGTCATATACTGCAAAATGGACAAGTGCTGAAATTGCATAGTTACATACGTTGGGCAACCGCAAAAGCAATACTGGAGTACCAGTGTTTTCCACTGTATAATAAAGCTTGTACTGAAAAAAAATATTTTCTCACGAAAAGTCATATACTGCAAAATGGACAAGTGCTGAAATCGCATAGTTACATACGTTGTGCAACCGCAAAAGCAATTCTGGAGTACCAGCGTTTTCCACTGTACAATAAAGCTTGTACTGAAAAAAAATATTTTTTATCGAAAAGTCATATACTGCAAAATGGACATGTGCTGAAATCGCATAGTTACATACTTTGTGCAACCGCAAAAGCAATACTGGAATACCAACGTTTTCCACTGTATAATAAAGCTTGTACTGAAAAAATATATTTTTTATCGAAAAGTCATATACTGCAAAATGGACAAGTGCTGAAATCGCATAGTTACATACTTTGTGCAACCGCAAAAGCAATACTGGAGTACCAGCGTTTTCCACTGTATAATAAAGCTTGTACTGAAAAAAAATATTTTTTATCGAAAAGTCATATACTGCAAAATGGACAAGTGCTGATATCGCATATTTACATACGTTGTGCAACCGCAAAAGCAATACTGGAGTACCAGCGTTTTCCACTGTATAATAAAGCTTGTACTGAAAAAAAATATTTTTTATCGAAAAGTCATATACTGCAAAATGGACATGTGCTGAAATCGCACAGTTACATACGTTGTGCAACCGCAAAAGCAATACTGGAGTACCAGCGTTTTCCAATGTATAATAAAGCTTGTACTGAAAAAAAATATTTTTTATCGAAAAGTCATATACTGCAAAATGGACAAGTGCTGAAATTGCATAGTTACATACGTTGGGCAACCGCAAAAGCAATACTGGAGTACCAGTGTTTTCCACTGTATAATAAAGCTTGTACTGAAAAAAAATATTTTTTCACGAAAAGTCATATACTGCAAAATGGACAAGTGCTGAAATCGCATAGTTACATACGTTGTGCAACCGCAAAAGCAATTCTGGAGTACCAGCGTTTTCCACTGTATAATAAAGCTTGTACTGAAAAAAAATATTTTTTATCGAAAAGTCATATACTGCAAAATGGACAAGTGCTGAAATCGCACAGTTGCATACGTTGTGCAACCGCAAACTCAGTACTGGAGTATCAGCGTTTTCCACTGTATAATAAAGCTTGTACTGAAAAAAAATATTTTTTATCGAAAAGTCATATACTGCAAAATGGACAAGTGCTGAAATCGCATAGTTACATACTTTGTGCAACCGCAAAAGCAATACTGGAGTACCAGCGTTTTCCACTGTATAATAAAGCTTGTACTGAAAAAAAATATTTTCTATCGAAAAGTCATATACTGCAAAATGGACAAATGCTGATATCGCATAGTTACATACGTTGTGCAACCGCAAAAGCAATACTGGAGTACCAGCGTTTTCCACTGTATAATAAAGCTTGTACTGAAAAAAAATATTTTTTATCGAAAAGTCATATACTGCAAAATGGACATGTGCTGAAATCGCACAGTTACATACGTTGTGCAACCGCAAAAGCAATACTGGAGTACCAGCGTTTTCCAATGTATAATAAAGCTTGTACTGAAAAAAAATATTTTTTCACGAAAAGTCATATACTGCAAAATGGACAAGTGCTGAAATTGCACAGTTACATACGTTGTGCAACCGCAAAAGCAATACTGGAGTACCAGCGTTTTCCACTGTATAATAAAGCTTGTACTGAAAAAATATATTTTTTATCGAAAAGTCATATACTGCAAAATGAACATGTGCCGAAATCGCATAGTTACATACGTTGTGCAACCGCAAAAGCAATACTGGAGTACCAACGTTTTCCACTGTATAATAAAGCTTGTGCTGAAAAAAAATATTTTTTATCGAAAAGTCATATACTGCAAAATGGACAAGTGCTGAAATCGCATAGTTACATACTTTGTGCAACCGCAAAAGCAATACTGGAGTACCAGCGTTTTCCACTGTATAATAAAGCTTGTACTGAAAAAAATATATTTTTTACCGAAAAGTCGTATACTGCAAAATGGACAAGTGCTGAAATCACATGGTTACATACGTTGTGCAACCGCAAACTCAGTACTGGAGTATCAGCGTTTTCCACGGTATAATAAAGCTTGTACAGAAAAAAAAAATTTTTTATCGAAAAGTCATATACTGCAAAATGGACAAGTGCTGAAAGCGCATAGTTACATACGTTGTGCAACCGCAAACGCAAAACTGGAGTATCATCGTTTTCCACTGTATAATAAAGCTTGTACTGAAAAAAATATATTTTTTACCGAAAAGTCGTATACTGCAAAATGGACAAGTGCTGAAATCACATGGTTACATACGTTGTGCAACCGCAAACTCAGTACTGGAGTATCAGCGTTTTCCACTGTATAATAAAGCTTGTACTGAAAAAAAATATTTTTTATCGAAAAGTCATATACTGCAAAATGGACAAGTGCTGAAAGCGCATAGTTACATACGTTGTGCAACCGCAAACTTAGTACTGGAGCACTGTAAATTTAAATCCACCCCTTTAGGTGGTAGTTACCACCTAAAACCGTGGTCCCTAAAAGGTGGAACTGACCACCCTAAAATACAGCGTGGAAAATACCACCCTATAGCTTTCCACCCCTAGAGTGACTACTTTCCACCTTTAAAGTGTGTACCGTAGGGTGTGAATTTCCACCTCTTTTCAAGCATGTTATTCTCCACCCACAACAAAAATACGTCATGGTTTTTTATTGAGACAATGCAGGGCCATATATAAACAGATAGGCGTACTGGGTCAAGTCTCAATAATGACATGACAAAAAAAGAACCAAGGAAAACAGAATGGTGAAACGTAAAAATATACACCATGCACGGATACAGTACACAAAAAGGAAAGCACTTCAACTTAGAGCCAATTGATTACACGCTGAACTGATATATTAATGCCGGTTGGGATCTTCAAAAGATAGCTTAACAACTGGAAAGTATTGTTAAGCACTTGTGGAAATTGGATATCAAAAATCCAATATGCAGCAATCAGTATGACAATTGCATCCTCAAAACAATCACAGTTGCACATCCAACATTTTTGTACATAAATGGATATTGTTGTCCCAGTTAAAACCATACAGGGATATGGTGTATCCACCTCTTCATCCTAAAAGAGCATTAATCAATACAAACTCAAAACAATATATTTTTGCTGTCCATTAAGCATTACATACCTCTTCTCTGTATTGTATGAACTGATTTAACTGATTGGTACCAAACAAAACAGGAATAAAACAGAGGACTTCAGCAGAACCTTAAAAACATTGAATTTATAAACATACATATTATTACTTACATACTACATACTTTCTTTTAATACTAACATTATACAAATGGTGTTTATTAACTGATTAATAATGGCTGAAAATGGGAAATGAGTTATTAATAGACCACAACAGAAAGCGTTACTAGTACAGACCACACAGTAAATGACATAATATTTACTTCGCAAAATCTTTGGATGCATACCTTTTCCTTTTAATAGCTGAATTATCTTCTTTGGAGCCAATTTTATTTTTTTTTCTAATTTTTGGTTCAATTTTTTGATACAGCCAGATGATATACTTTTAAGATTTTCTCTTAAATCTTGGTTGAAAATTCTTTGAGCCTCACCAAACACCTGACAAAATATTAGAAAGTTGAAATATTGTGGTTAAACCAGTGATAAAAACAACATTACATTTACCACCATTTTTAAAACCAAGCATAATAATCTCATATGGCATTAATTATCTCATGGAATACTCACCACATCAGGAAATTGCAAAGCTGGGTATTTTTCAATTAGGCTCTCCACGGTCAAGGTTCCCTCACGGACTTCATTTCTTCGAAATGTGTAAGTTCTTCCCATTCTATCCAAAATTGACTCCATGTTTTTTACATTTTTTCGACACTCTTTAGCCATATGTTTGATGTGCATTTCTATGCTGTGGTCGTCTTCCAGACTGTCCTACATTCAAAGAATATGGTGTTACATATATGTTAATGGCTGCTATAGAGTAGATATTGAACATCTATTAAAGAGATAATATATATATATATGTTTCTATACATTTAAACTGAAAAACCTTATCAAATTGGGCACACTGGCGTTTTGCTGGAATGATGTCATCTTTGAGCTCTTGTGATGATCTCTTTCGTTTGTGCCCAAATTTGTTCTTCATTTTTATCACCATTTCGTTGGTTGTCATTGGTCTTCGTGCATCTCTAAATTTTTGACGAATGCTTTCAATCCATGTACCCTGTTACAAAATCATGAAAGTGGTTTTATACACACACATACAGTTTTTTGGACACATACAGCAGGGTTTTTGGAATTCTGGTCCTTTAGCTCAGGAAACTGTTTCAGCAATTCCATGATCACATGCTGATACTCCAGGTGTGTGGGATATCTTTTTATGAAAAACAGCAATGGATATTTGTGATCAGTATTACCTAATAACCCAAAAAAATGTGCTTGTCAGCTTACAGTGTATGAGCAGACATTGAATGAAATAATATCTGACAAACTTGTCTTCTAGCTGAAGAACCAAGTCTGCCATTAGAATCATGAATAGCCTGTCGCACCATAACAGGTAGGGCGGGCAGTTTGTAGCCAACAATCCAATCGGTGTTACTACATGTGGCCACTGGTTCATCTACAGGTTTGTCTGGGTCAAAGTTGTTAGATTTAAGAAAATAGTAAGAATATTATCTGCAATAAATATATATACTTGCTGCAACATCTTCCTCAGAACTTAAAGGCACAGTGCTGGCCACAGAACTGGACGAACATACATCTTTAAAAAAGCAAACCAGGTTAATTTTTTTAATTTTTATTATATTTTAATATTTAATTATTTACCTGTAGGGAGAACAAGCAGTTTGGTCTTGTCTGGCAAATTTTCAGGCACATCAATGTCCTCCCAATCCTGAAAGTCTTCATTCCATTGTTGCAAACGAAAATTAGCCACATCAAATGTGCATTTGATTTTTTGAATAATTTCACTTTTTTCACATTTCAAAACTTGTTTCCTATCATTGCAGCTAATATGGTATTGACAACTCATGTTCCTGTTAAATTCTTAAAAAAATGGTTAAATTCGGATTGAAACACACAAAATACAGGTCAATTGACATGATCAATGAGTACTATAGCAAAATCATACTAATACAATTAACAATGTATGTACATAAAGGCATGTGCCAGGCCAGTCTATCAACAATGATTTCTGTGGTCTGTTACAAAAAAATTCTGTATTGTAGTCTAACCATCTGTTTATCATCACATTTATATAAATCATGGGGGTGTCCACACAACTCCATCCCAGGTTTAAAAAAATAGCATTGTCTCTGTTTCAATTACAGCATAACTATGGTAATGTGAAATAAAAGAAAGAGTTTTTAAAAATGAACCACAAATGTATGTTATAGATTTTAACACAACAATGTTCTTAATTTGAATAAACATGGGAACATCATCTAACACATCCAAGACAAACACATCTTTTACAGAATATGTTATTCCATTTTCAGTGATCCATTTCGTACTGATAGCTGTTTCATTGGGTTGAAATCCTAACTCTGTGTGTAAGTAACTAGAAAATGCATGTGGCAGCTCATCTACAAGTATAGGTTTTCCTATTACACTGTCAACATCTCCAGTGAGGCCTGCAATGTCACACTGCTCATAGCACTTCATTGATTGGATGCGACTCGCAACTGTCATGCAAATATTTTTGAAATTTTTACATCTTTGGGCCACTAACTTTAATTTTCTATGAAAAGATTCAAACCGCATGCACCATAAATTGCGCAATGGGCCATAAATTTCTAACAAACGAGGATAATGAAGGAGAAAATGTAGTTTGGGTTTGACTAAGTCTGGAGCAAAAGCAGCAAACAACAAATACAATTCTTCAATCAAACATCTTAAATGATCACTAATGTTCGTGCTGGTCATTGGAGCCAAAATAATATCCATAATTTCGGAAAGCAAAGAGTATAAATGCCATGCTGTATCCCCATAAGGAACAATATCTCCAATAATGAAAGGCAAATATCTAAACAAGCATAATGTTTCACTGGCAGAAAGTGATATTTTCCCATTTTGCATTATTACATTCCCAGGGAGAGCACGTGGCTTATTTTTGTTCTCACATCTTCCAAATTTGAACTTCTTCAATCTTTCATTAACAAATGCAATTGAACATATACCACTATCTTGAAAATGTTTAAATATTGCTTGCATGACAGATGGAAGCACTCCTTCCAAGCAATCGTGCATTATATCTGGGGGAAAGGCAGTCACAGGTGAAAACCCCTGAATAATATGAAAAGCACAACTTTTTGCCACTCCATATGCTGACACCAGTGTGTCATCAATGCTTACTGCAGCTACATGTTGATTGTGGATAGATGGTGTTCGGAGCTTAAAATCCGTTTCTCTGCATTTTGTTTTGATATCTGCATGGGAACACATGCAAAACCTACATATACACCCACTGCTAAAGCATCTTCTAAATCCACCTAGTTGATGTGCCCCAAGGTTGTCTGCCGATATTGTGGCAATTGTCCCAAAAACACGAGTCCCAGCACTGTCCATTTGCGCCGATACATGTGGTTGTACAAGCAACCCTTCGAATTCCAGTTTCTGAATGTCATTAATAAGAGGAGCCACAATTGGATCAAGACCATAAGATTTTAATGTTTCCCCTTTTACCAATATCGACAAAAAAATATTCCTCAGTTGTGAACAGTACTTTGGACCTATGTTACCCACATAAAAATAAAAACATGCCAGTTTATTTTTGGACTTTGATGACCCAAGTGGATTGCATAGCTCTAATTCATCGAAATAGAAGTGCAGTCTAAGCAAATCTTTTTTACCCTGAAAATAGGGGTGCTCATTGAACAATATTCCATTTGTAAAATCTACATTTTTTCTTGATTCTGTGGTGGCATTTTTTTTTATAGAAGCCCATACATCTGAATGTTTCAAATATTGCTTTAGAGTATTAAGCACAGGTATATATTCAAATGAAGACTTATCATCTAAATGAATAGTGATGGATTCCACCAGTCCAAGGGTTCTGCAGTAGTTTGTAAAATAATTCTTACATTTTAAAGAAGCCCAACTTCTTACCAAAAATTCTTCATCCAACAAAGCCATATCCATGTCAGTTCCAGGCCTTGGGGTAAGCTTACCCAATATATTTGAATGAAAAGAAGAAAACAATCCTATTGTATCATCCATTATATTCATGTAAGTGGAATTTGAAAGAACATATTTCTCTTTTAATTTCAAACAAAACTTCGCAAGTTTACATTCAAAATCCTGCCCAGGATTACCATATTCCAACATTTCAAAATCCGCAGAACTACAAAACACTTGAGTACTTTCTTCATTCGGTTCTTCAGCAACAAAAAAATCTAGATTGGAATGATCTCTTTGCAAGTGCTTCTCATAACTTCTAATGCTTGAATATGTGCAGTGACAGTTATTAATTTTGCACGTGTAAGAACTGCTAACTAAGTGAGACTGTTTCAGGTGATGAAGCAATAACCTTTTTTCACATTTAACCATACAATTAGCACGAGGACACGGTATTTCCATTGTTTCTATACTGTATAAGCTACATATCTACAAATATATTAAAATATTACTAAATAGACCATCCAACTAAGAACATTATACTGGCACAAATACTTCAACTCTCAACAAATCCAATCCTACTATAAACTGAGAAGAATGCGATCCATCACCAGACTAACGAGACAGCTCCTTTTCCCCTCCCGCTACCCGGTTTGAAGACCTGCTGTGCTGAAACCCCGCCAAAACTATGCCTATTGTTCGCTCATTATTGAGTTATGACCTCCTTCCAATATTAACCAATCGGAGCGTCGTCTTAACTTGAAGACGTTGTTGGCGCGCTTACTTCAAAGGACCGAACAGCGCAGTGGCATTGCGAGTGCGCTAATAACGCCATCGCAATTTCACTGGATTTGTTAGTTGTAACCGGTTTTCTGGTTGTAAATTCACCGACATATGTTTAGCATTTGTCCGCCAAATTCAATTTCTCACTGTGTAGCGACGTTTCATACACACGACACAGCACATAAACACCTTGACATTGGAATGTGGTAATCAATTGAAATCATTTGTGGTAATTAAATTCAACAAATGAATATCACTTAAATATTAATGTCGTATAAGTATTGGTGTTATTCTCCACGTTTAAATGGTGTGAAATTCCACGCTGAAAATATCATGTTTTCTGCCAGAGGGTGGAAATTTCCACCTTGACCACCATAAGGTGGAGTATTCCACTCTATGACTTGGGGTGGGGTGGCTTTCTCCACGTTTTCAGGATCAGAGGGTGGAAATTTCCACGCCATAAATCACATGCTTTTGTTGATGGTGGAAAATTCCACACATAGGAGTTTTATTTCCACCTTTATCCACAAAATGGTGGAATTTACCACCATTTTTCACAAATTTCCACCCCGAGGTGGGTTATTACAACCTCCAAATTTTACAGTGAGTATCAGCGTTTTCCACTGTATAATAAAGCTTGTACTGAAAAAAAATATTTTTTACCGAAAAGTCGTATACTGCAAAATGGACAAGTACTGAAATCGCATGGTTACATACGTTGTGCAACCGCAAACTCAGTACTGGAGTATCAGCGTTTTCCACTGTATAATAAAGCTTGTACTGAAAAAAAATATTTTTTATCGAAAAGTCATATACTGCAAAATGGACAAGTGCTGAAAGCGCATAGTTACATACGTTGTGCAACCGCAAACGCAATACTGGAGTATCAGCGTTTTCCACTGTATAATAAAGCTTGTACTGAATAAAATATATTTTTTACCGAAAAGTCGTATACTTCAAAATGGACAAGTGCTGAAATCGCATGGTTACATACGTTGTGCAACCGCAAACTCAGTACTGGAGTATCAGCGTTTTCCACTGTATAATAAAGCTTGTACTGAAAAAAAATATTTTTTATCGAAAATTCATATACTGCAAAATGGACAAGTGCTGAAATCGCATAGTTACATACGTTGTGCAACCGCAAACTCAGTACTGGAGTACCAGTGTTTTCCACTGTATAATAAAGCTTGTACTGAAAAAAAATATTTTTTCACGAAAAGTCATATACTGCAAAATGGACAAGTGCTGAAATCGCATAGTTACATACGTTGTGCAACCGCAAAAGCAATTCTGGAGTACCAGCGTTTTCCACTGTATAATAAAGCTTGTACTGAAAAAAAATATTTTTTATCGAAAAGTCATATACTGCAAAATGGACAAGTGCTGAAATCGCACAGTTGCATACGTTGTGCAACCGCAAACTCAGTACTGGAGTATCAGCGTTTTCCACTGTATAATAAAGCTTGTACTGAAAAAAAATATTTTTTATCGAAAAGTCATATACTGCAAAATGGACAAGTGCTGAAATCGCATAGTTACATACTTTGTGCAACCGCAAAAGCAATACTGGAGTACCAGCGTTTTCCACTGTATAATAAAGCTTGTACTGAAAAAAAATATTTTCTATCGAAAAGTCATATACTGCAAAATGGACAAGTGCTGATATCGCATAGTTACATACGTTGTGCAACCGCAAAAGCAATACTGGAGTACCAGCGTTTTCCACTGTATAATAAAGCTTGTACTGAAAAAAAATATTTTTTATCGAAAAGTCATATACTGCAAAATGGACATGTGCTAAAATCGCACAGTTACATACGTTGTGCAACCGCAAAAGCAATACTGGAGTACCAGCGTTTTCCAATGTATCATAAAGCTTGTACTGAAAAAAAATGTTTTTTCACGAAAAGTCATATACTGCAAAATGGACAAGTGCTGAAATTGCACAGTTACATACGTTGTGCAACCGCAAAAGCAATACTGGAGTACCAGCGTTTTCCACTGTATAATAAAGCTTGTACTGAAAAAATATATTTTTTATCGAAAAGTCATATACTGCAAAATAAACATGTGCTGAAATCGCATAGTTACATACGTTGTGCAACCGCAAAAGCAATACTGGAGTACCAACGTTTTCCACTGTATAATAAAGCTTGTGCTGAAAAAAAATATTTTTTATCGAAAAGTCATATACTGCAAAATGGACAAGTGCTGAAAGCGCATAGTTACATACGTTGTGCAACCGCAAACGCAAAACTGGAGTATCATCGTTTTCCACTGTATAATAAAGCTTGTACTGAAAAAATATATTTTTTATCGAAAAGTCATATACTGCAAAATGAACATGTGCTGAAATCGCATAGTTACATACGTTGTGCAACCGCAAAAGCAATACTGGAGTACCAACGTTTTCCACTGTATAATAAAGCTTGTGCTGAAAAAAAATATTTTTTATCGAAAAGTCATATACTGCAAAATGGACAAGTGCTGAAATCGCATAGTTACATACTTTGTGCAACCGCAAAAGCAATACTGGAGTACCAGCGTTTTCCACTGTATAATAAAGCTTGTACTGAAAAAAATATATTTTTTACCGAAAAGTCGTATACTGCAAAATGGACAAGTGCTGAAATCACATGGTTACATACGTTGTGCAACCGCAAACTCAGTACTGGAGTATCAGCGTTTTCCACTGTATAATAAAGCTTGTACTGAAAAAAAATATTTTTTATCGAAAAGTCGTATACTGCAAAATGGACAAGTACTGAAATCGCATGGTTACATACGTTGTGCAACCGCAAACTCAGTACTGGAGTATCAGCGTTTTCCACTGTATAATAAAGCTTGTACTGAAAAAAAATATTTTTTATCGAAAAGTCATATACTGCAAAATGGACAAGTGCTGAAATCACATGGTTACATACGTTGTGCAACCGCAAACTCAGTACTGGAGTATCAGCGTTTTCCACTGTATAATAAAGCTTGTACTGAAAAAAAATATTTTTTCACGAAAAGTCATATACTGCAAAATGGACAAGTGCTGAAATCGCATAGTTACATACGTTGTGCAACCGCAAAAGCAATTCTGGAGTACCAGCGTTTTCCACTGTATAATAAAGCTTGTACTGAAAAAAAATATTTTTTATCGAAAAGTCATATACTGCAAAATGGACAAGTGCTGAAATCGCATAGTTACATACGTTGTGCAACCGCAAACTCAGTACTGGAGTATCAGCGTTTTCCACTGTATAATAAAGCTTGTACTGAAAAAAAATATTTTTTATCGAAAAGTCATATACTGCAAAATGGACAAGTGCTGAAATCGCATAGTTACATACTTTGTGCAACCGCAAAAGCAATACTGGAGTACCAGCGTTTTCCACTGTATAATAAAGCTTGTACTGAAAAAAAATATTTTCTATCGAAAAGTCATATACTGCAAAATGGACAAGTGCTGATATCGCATAGTTACATACGTTGTGCAACCGCAAAAGCAATACTGGAGTACCAGCGTTTTCCACTGTATAATAAAGCTTGTACTGAAAAAAAATATTTTTTATCGAAAAGTCATATACTGCAAAATGGACATGTGCTGAAATCGCACAGTTACATACGTTGTGCAACCGCAAAAGCAATACTGGAGTACCAGCGTTTTCCAATGTATAATAAAGCTTGTACTGAAAAAAAATATTTTTTCACGAAAAGTCTTATACTGCAAAATGGACAAGTGCTGAAATTGCACAGTTACATACGTTGTGCAACCGCAAAAGCAATACTGGAGTACCAGCGTTTTCCACTGTATAATAAAGCTTGTACTGAAAAAATATATTTTTTATCGAAAAGTCATATACTGCAAAATGGACATGTGCTGAAATCGAATAGTTACATACTTTGTGCAACCGCAAAAGCAATACTGGAGTACCAACGTTTTCCACTGTATAATAAAGCTTGTACTGAAAAAATATATTTTTTATCGAAAAGTCATATACTGCAAAATCGACATATGCTGAAATAGCATAGTTACATACTTTGTGCAACCGCAAAAGCAATACTGGAGTACCAACGTTTTCCACTGTATAATAAAGCTTGTACTGAAAAAAAATATTTTTTATCGAAAAGTCACATACTGCAAAATGGACAAGTGCTGAAATCGCATAGTTACATACTTTGTGCAACCGCAAAAGCAATACTGGAGTACCAGCGTTTTCCACTGTATAATAAAGCTTGTACTGAAAAAAAATATTTTTTCACGAAAAGTCATATACTGCAAAATGGACAAGTGCTGAAATTGCATAGTTACATACGTTGTGCAACCGCAAAAGCAATACTGGAGTACCAGCGTTTTCCACTGTACAATAAAGCTTGTACTGAAAAAAAATATTTTTTATCGAAAAGTCATATACTGCAAAATGGACATGTGCTGAAATCGCATAGTTACATACGTTGTGCAACCGCAAAAGCAATACTGGAGTACCAGCGTTTTCCACTGCATAATAAAGCTTGTACTGAAAAAAAATATTTTGTCACGAAAAGTCATATACTGCAAAATGGACAAGTGCTGAAATTGCATAGTTACATACGTTGGGCAACCGCAAAAGCAATACTGGAGTACCAGCGTTTTCCACTGTACAATAAAGCTTGTACTGAAAAAAAATATTTTTTATCGAAAAGTCATATACTGCAAAATGGACATGTGCTGAAATCGCATAGTTACATACTTTGTGCAACCGCAAAAGCAATACTGGAATACCAACGTTTTCCACTGTATAATAAAGCTTGTACTGAAAAAATATATTTTTTATCGAAAAGTCGTATACTGCAAAATGGACAAGTGCTGAAATCACATAGTTACATACGTTGTGCAACCGCAAACTCAGTACTGGAGTATCAGCGTTTTCCACTGTATAATAAAGCTTGTACTGAAAAAAAATATTTTTTATCGAAAAGTCATATACTGCAAAATGGACAAGTGCTGAAAGCGCATAGTTACATACGTTGTGCAACCGCAAACGCAAAACTGGAGTATCAGCGTTTTCCACTGTATAACAAAGCTTGTACTGAAAAAAAATATTTTTTACCGAATAGTCGTGTACTGCAAAATGGACAAGTGCAGAAATCGCATGGTTACATACGTTGTGCAACCGCAAACTCAGTACTGGGGTATCAGCGTTTTCCACTGTATAATAAAGCTTGTACTGAAAAAAAATATTTTTTATCGAAAAGTCATATACTGCAAAATGGACAAGTGCTGAAAGCGCATAGTTACATACGTTGTGCAACCGCAAACTCAGTACTGGAGTATCAGCGTTTTCCACTGTATAATAAAGCTTGTACTGAAAAAAAACATTTTTTATCGAAAAGTCATATACTGCAAAATGGACAAGTGCTGAAATCGCATAGTTACATACGTTGTGCAACCGCAAACGCAATACTGGAGTATCAGCGTTTTCCACTGTATAATAAAGCTTGTACTGAAAAAAAATATTTTTTATCGAAAAGTCATATACTGCAAAATGGACAAGTGCTGAAATCGCCTAGTTAAATACGTTGTGCAACCGCAAAAGCAAAATTGGAGTACCAGCGTTTTCCACTGTATAATAAAGCTTGTAATGAAAAAAAATATTTTTTATCGAAAAGTCATATACTGCAAGATGGACAAGTGCTGAAATCGCATAGTTACATACGTTGTGCAACCGCAAACTCATTACTGGAGTATCAGCGTTTTCCACTGTATAATAAAGCTTGTACTGAAAAAAAATATTTTTTATCGAAAAGTCATATACTGCAAAATGGACAAGTGCTGAAATCGCATAGTTACATACGTTGTGCAACCGCAAACGCAATACTGGAGTATCAGCCTTTTCCACTGTATAATAAATCTTGTAATGAAAAAAAATATTTTTTATCGAAAAGTCATATACTGCAAAATGGACAAGTGCTGAAATCGCATAGTTACATACGTTGTGCAACCGCAAACTCAGTACTGGAGTATCTGCGTTTTCCACTGTATAATAAAGCTCGTACAGAAAAAAAACTATTTTTTGTCGAAAAGTCATATACTGCAAAATGGACAAGTGCTGAAATCGCATAGTTACATACGTTGTGCAACCGCAAAAGCAATACTGGAGTACCAGCGTTTTCCACTGTATAATAAAGCTTGTACTGAAAAAAAATATTTTTTACCGAAAAGTCGTATACTGCAAAATGGACAAGTGCTGAAATCGCATGGTTATATACGTTGTGCAACCGCAAACTCAGTACTGGAGTATCAGCGTTTTCCACTGTATACTAAAGCTTGTACTGAAAAAAAATATTTTTTATCGAAAAGTCATATACTGCAAAATGGACAAGTGCTGAAATCGCATAGTTACATACGTTGTGCAACCGCAAACTCAGTACTGGAGTATCAGCCTTTTCCACTGTATAATAAAGCTTGTACTGAAAAAAAATATTTTTTATCGAAAAGTCATATACTGCAAAATGGACAAGTGCTGAAATCGCATGGTTACATACATTGCGCAACCGCAAACTCAGTACTGGAGTATCAGCGTTTTCCACTGTATAATAAAGCTTGTGCTGAAAAAAAATATTTTTTATCGAAAAGTCATATACTGTAAAATGGACAAGTGCTGAAATCGCATGGTTACATACGTTGTGCAACCGCAAACTCAGTACTGGAGTATCAGCGTTTTCCACTGTATAATAAAGCTTGTACTGAAAAAAAATATTTTTTATCGAAAAGTCATATACTGCAAAATGGACAAGTGCTGAAATCGCATAGTTACATACGTTGTGCAACCGCAAACTCAGTACTGGAGTATCAGCGTTTTCCACTGTATAATAAAGCTTGTACTGAAAAAAAATATTTTTTATCGAAAAGTCATATAATGCAAAATGGACATGTGCTGAAAGCGCATAGTTACATACGTTGTGCAACCGCAAACGCAAAACTGGAGTATCAGCGTTTTCCACTGTATAATAAAGCTTGTACTGAAAAAAAATATTTTTTACCGAATAGTCGTATACTGCAAAATGGACAAGTGCTGAAATCGCATGGTTACATACGTTGTGCAACCGCAAACTCAGTACTGGAGTATCAGCGTTTTCCACTGTATAATAAAGCTTGTACTGAAAAAAAATATTTTTTATCGAAAAGTCATATACTGCAAAATGGACAAGTGCTGAAATCGCATGGTTACATACGTTGTGCAACCGCAAACTCAGTACTTGAGTATCAGCGTTTTCCACTGTATAATAAAGCTTGTACTGAAAAAAAAAATTTTTATCGAAAAGTCATATACTGCAAAATGGACAAGTGCTGAAAGCGCATAGTTACATACGTTGTGCAACCGCAAACGCAAAACTGGAGTATCAGCGTTTTCCACTGTATAATAAAGCTTGTACTGAAAAAAAATATTTTTTGTCGAAAAGTCGTATACTGCAAAATGGACAAGTGCTGAAATCACATAGTTACATACGTTGTGCAACCGCAAACTCAGTACTGGAGTATCAGCGT
Organism: Ascidia mentula; assembly: GCF_947561715.1. Classification (NCBI taxonomy): domain Eukaryota; kingdom Metazoa; phylum Chordata; class Ascidiacea; order Phlebobranchia; family Ascidiidae; genus Ascidia; species Ascidia mentula. Next base: position 12,731,925 of record NC_138568.1, on the reverse strand, counting down.
TTTCCACTGTATAATAAAGCTTGTACTGAAAAAAAATATTTTTTATCGAAAAGTCATATACTGCAAAATGGACAAGTGCTGAAAGCGCATTGTTACATACGTTGTGCAACCGCAAACGCAAAACTGGAGTATCAGCGTTTTCCACTGTATAACAAAGCTTGTACTGAAAAAAAATATTTTTTACCGAATAGTCGTGTACTGCAAAATGGACAAGTGCTGAAATCGCATGGTTACATACGTTGTGCAACCGCAAACTCAGTACTGGGGTATCAGCGTTTTCCACTGTATAATAAAGCTTGTACTGAAAAAAAATATTTTTTATCGAAAAGTCATATACTGCAAAATGGACAAGTGCTGAAAGCGCATAGTTACATACGTTGTGCAACCGCAAACTCAGTACTGGAGTATCAGCGTTTTCCACTGTATAATAAAGCTTGTACTGAAAAAAAATATTTTTTATCGAAAAGTCATATACTGCAAAATGGACAAGTGCTGAAAGCGCATAGTTACATACGTTGTGCAACCGCAAACGCAATACTGGAGTATCAGCGTTTTCCACTGTATAATAAAGCTTGTACTGAATAAAATATATTTTTTCCGAAAAGTCGTATACTTCAAAATGGACAAGTGCTGAAATCGCATGGTTACATACGTTGTGCAACCGCAAACTCAGTACTGGAGTATCAGCGTTTTCCACTGTATAATAAAGCTTGTACTGACAAAAAATATTTTTTATCGAAAATTCATATACTGCAAAATGGACAAGTGCTGAAATCGCATAGTTACATACGTTGTGCAACCGCAAACTCAGTACTGGAGTATCAGCGTTTTCCACGGTATAATAAAGCTTGTACAGAAAAAAAAAATTTTTTATCGAAAAGTCATATACTGCAAAATGGACAAGTGCTGAAAGCGCATAGTTACATACGTTGTGCAACCGCAAACGCAAAACTGGAGTATCAGCGTTTTCCACTGTATAATAAAGCTTGTACTGAAAAAAAATATTTTTTATCGAAAAGTCATATACTGCAAAATGGACAAGTGCTGAAAGCGCACAGTTACATACGTTGTGCAACCGCAAACTCAGTACTGGAGTATCAGCGTTTTCCACTGTATAATAAAGCTTGTACTGAAAAAAAATATTTTTTACCGAAAAGTCGTATACCTCAAAATGGACAAGTGCTGAAATCGCATGGTTACATACGTTGTGCAACCGCAAACTCAGTACTGGAGTACCAGCGTTTTCCACTGTATAATAAAGCTTGTACTGAAAAAAAATATTTTTTATCGAAAAGTCGTATACTGCAAAATGGACAAGTGCTGAAATCACATAGTTACATACGTTGTGCAACCGCAAACTCAGTACTGGAGTATCAGCGTTTTCCACTGTATAATAAAGCTTGTACTGAAAAAAAATATTTTTTATCGAAAAGTCATATACTGCAAAATGGACAAGTGCTGAAAGCGCATAGTTACATACGTTGTGCAACCGCAAACGCAAAACTGGAGTATCAGCGTTTTCCACTGTATAACAAAGCTTGTACTGAAAAAAAATATTTTTTACCGAATAGTCGTGTACTGCAAAATGGACAAGTGCTGAAATCGCATGGTTACATACGTTGTGCAACCGCAAACTCAGTACTGGGGTATCAGCGTTTTCCACTGTATAATAAAGCTTGTACTGAAAAAAAATATTTTTTATCGAAAAGTCATATACTGCAAAATGGACAAGTGCTGAAAGCGCATAGTTACATACGTTGTGCAACCGCAAACTCAGTACTGGAGTATCAGCGTTTTCCACTGTATAATAAAGCTTGTACTGAAAAAAAATATTTTTTATCGAAAAGTCATATACTGCAAAATGGACAAGTGCTGAAAGCGCATAGTTACATACGTTGTGCAACCGCAAACGCCATACTGGAGTATCAGCGTTTTCCACTGTATAATAAAGCTTGTACTGAATAAAATATATTTTTTACCGAAAAGTCGTATACTTCAAAATGGACAAGTGCTGAAATCGCATGGTTACATACGTTGTGCAACCGCAAACTCAGTACTGGAGTATCAGCGTTTTCCACTGTATAATAAAGCTTGTACTGACAAAAAATATTTTTTATCGAAAATTCATATACTGCAAAATGGACAAGTGCTGAAAGCGCATAGTTACATTCGTTGTGCAACCGCAAACGCAAAACTGGAGTATCAGCGTTTTCCACTGTATAATAAAGCTTGTACTGAAAAAAAATATTTTTTATCGAAAAGTCATATACTGCAAAATGGACAAGTGCTGAAAGCGCACAGTTACATACGTTGTGCAACCGCAAACTCAGTACTGGAGTATCAGCGTTTTCCACTGTATAATAAAGCTTGTACTGAAAAAAAATATTTTTTACCGAAAAGTCGTATACTGCAAAATGGACAAGTGCTGAAATCGCATGGTTACATACGTTGTGCAACCGCAAACTCAGTACTGGAGTATCAGCGTTTTCCAATGTATAATAAAGCTTGTACTGAAAAAAAATATTTTTTATCGAAAAGTCATATACTGCAAAATGGACAAGTGCTGAAATCGCATGGTTACATACGTTGTGCAACCGCAAACTCAGTACTGGAGTATCAGCGTTTTCCACTGTATAATAAAGCTTGTACTGAAAAAAAATATTTTTTATCGAAAAGTCATATACTGCAAAATGGACAAGTGCTGAAAGCGCATAGTTACATACGTTGTGCAACCGCAAACGCAATACTGGAGTATCAGCGTTTTCCACTGTATAATAAAGCTTGTACGGAAAAAAAATATTTTTTATCGAAAAGTCATGTACTGCAAAATGGACAAGTGCTGAAAGCGCATAGTTACATACGTTGTGCAACCGCAAACGCAATACTGGAGTATCAGCGTTTTCCACTGTATAATAAAGCTTGTACTGAAAAAAAATATTTTTTATCGAAAAGTCATATACTGCAAAATGGACAAGTGCTGAAATCGCATAGTTACATACGTTGTGCAACCGCAAACGCAATACTGGAGTATCAGCGTTTTCCACTGTATAATAAAGCTTGTACTGAAAAAAAATATTTTTTATCGAAAAGTCATATACTGCAAAATGGACAAGTGCTGAAATCGCATAGTTACATACGTTGTGCAACCGCAAACGCAATACTGGAGTATCAGCGTTTTCCACTGTATAATAAAGCTTGTACTGAAAAAAAATATTTTTTATCGAAAAGTCATATACTGCAAAATGGACAAGTGCTGAAAGCGCATAGTTACATACGTTGTGCAACCGCAAACTCAGTACTGGAGTATCAGCGTTTTCCACTGTATAATAAAGCTTGTACTGAAAAAAAATATTTTTTATCGAAAAGTCATATACTGCAAAATGGACAAGTGCTGAAAGCGCATAGTTACATACGTTGTGCAACCGCAAACTCAGTACTGGAGTATCAGCGTTTTCCACTGTATAATAAAGCTTGTACTGAAAAAAAATATTTTTTATCGAAAAGTCATATACTGCAAAATGGACAAGTGCTGAAAGCGCATAGTTACATACGTTGTGCAACCGCAAACGCAATACTGGAGTATCAGCGTTGTCCACTGTATAATAAAGCTTGTACTGAAAAAAAATATTTTTTATCGAACAGTCATATACTGCAAAATGGACAAGTGCTGAAAGCGCATAGTTACATACGTTGTGCAACCGCAAACGCAATACTGGAGTATCAGCGTTTTCCACTGTATAATAAAGCTTGTACTGAAAAAAAATATTTTTTATCGAAAAGTCATATACTGCAAAATGGACAAGTGCTGAAATCGCATAGTTACATACGTTGTGCAACCGCAAAAGCAATACTGGAGTATCAGCGTTTTCCACTGTATAATAAAGCTTGTACTGAAAAAAAAAAATTTTTTATCGAAAAGTCATATACTGCAAAATGGACAAGTGCTGAAATCGCATAGTTAAATACGTTGTGCAACCGCAAAAGCAATACTGGAGTACCAGCGTTTTCCACTGTATAATAAAGCTTGTAATGAAAAAAAATATTTTTTATCGAAAAGTCATATACTGCAAGATGGACAAGTGCTGAAATCGCATAGTTACATACGTTGTGCAACCGCAAACTCAGTACTGGAGTATCAGCGTTTTCCACTGTATAATAAAGCTTGTACTGAAAAAAAATATTTTTTATCGAAAAGTCATATACTGCAAAATGGACAAGTGCTGAAATCACATAGTTACATACGTTGTGCAACCGCAAACTCAGTACTGGAGTATCAGCGTTTTCCACTGTATAACAAAGCTTGTACTGAAAAAAAATATTTTTTACCGAATAGTCGTGTACTGCAAAATGGACAAGTGCTGAAATCGCATGGTTACATACGTTGTGCAACCGCAAACTCAGTACTGGGGTATCAGCGTTTTCCACTGTATAATAAAGCTTGTACTGAAAAAAAATATTTTTTATCGAAAAGTCATATACTGCAAAATGGACAAGTGCTGAAAGCGCATAGTTACATACGTTGTGCAACCGCAAACTCAGTACTGGAGTATCAGCGTTTTCCACTGTATAATAAAGCTTGTACTGAAAAAAAATATTTTTTATCGAAAAGTCATATACTGCAAAATGGACAAGTGCTGAAAGCGCATAGTTACATACGTTGTGCAACCGCAAACGCAATACTGGAGTATCAGCGTTTTCCACTGTATAATAAAGCTTGTACTGAATAAAATATATTTTTTACCGAAAAGTCGTATACTTCAAAATGGACAAGTGCTGAAATCGCATGGTTACATACGTTGTGCAACCGCAAACTCAGTACTGGAGTATCAGCGTTTTCCACTGTATAATAAAGCTTGTAATGAAAAAAAATATTTTTTATCGAAAATTCATATACTGCAAAATGGACAAGTGCTGAAATCGCATAGTTACATACGTTGTGCAACCGCAAACTCAGTACTGGAGTATCAGCGTTTTCCACTGTATAATAAAGCTTGTACTGAAAAAAAATATTTTTTATCGAAAAGTCATATACTGCAAAATGGACAAGTGCTGAAATCGCATGGTTACATACATTGCGCAACCGCAAACTCAGTACTGGAGTATCAGCGTTTTCCACTGTATAATAAAGCTTGTGCTGAAAAAAAATATTTTTTATCGAAAAGTCATATACTGTAAAATGGACAAGTGCTGAAATCGCATGGTTACATACGTTGTGCAACCGCAAACTCAGTACTGGAGTATCAGCGTTTTCCACTGTATACTAAAGCTTGTACTGAAAAAAAATATTTTTTATCGAAAAGTCATATACTGCAAAATGGACAAGTGCTGAAATCGCATAGTTACATACGTTGTGCAACCGCAAACTCAGTACTGGAGTATCAGCGTTTTCCACTGTATAATAAAGCTTGTACTGAAAAAAAATATTTTTTATCGAAAAGTCATATACTGCAAAATGGACAAGTGCTGAAAGCGCATAGTTACATACGTTGTGCAACCGCAAACGCAATACTGGAGTATCAGCGTTTTCCACTGTATAATAAAGCTTGTACTGAAAAAAAATATTTTTTATCGAAAAGTCATATACTGCAAAATGGACAAGTGCTGAAATCGCATAGTTACATACGTTGTGCAACCGCAAAGGCAATACTGGAGTATCAGCGTTTTCCACTGTATAATAAAGCTTGTACTGAAAAAAAATATTTTTTATCGAAAAGTCATATACTGCAAAATGGACAAGTGCTGAAAGCGCATAGTTACATACGTTGTGCAACCGCAAACGCAACACTGGAGTATCAGCGTTTTCCACTGTATAACAAAGCTTGTACTGAAAAAAAATATTTTTTACCGAATAGTCGTGTACTGCAAAATGGACAAGTGCTGAAATCGCATGGTTACATACGTTGTGCAACCGCAAACTCAGTACTGGGGTATCAGCGTTTTCCACTGTATAATAAAGCTTGTACTGAAAAAAAATATTTTTTATCGAAAAGTCATATACTGCAAAATGGACAAGTGCTGAAAGCGCATAGTTACATACGTTGTGCAACCGCAAACTCAGTACTGGAGTATCAGCGTTTTCCACTGTATAATAAAGCTTGTACTGAAAAAAAATATTTTTTATCGAAAAGTCATATACTGCAAAATGGACAAGTGCTGAAAGCGCATAGTTACATACGTTGTGCAACCGCAAACGCAATACTGGGGTATCAGCGTTTTCCACTGTATAATAAAGCTTGTACTGAATAAAATATATTTTTTACCGAAAAGTCGTATACTTCAAAATGGACAAGTGCTGAAATCGCATGGTTACATACGTTGTGCAACCGCAAACTCAGTACTGGAGTATCAGCGTTTTCCACTGTATAATAAAGCTTGTACTGAAAAAAAATATTTTTTATCGAAAAGTCATATACTGCAAAATGGACAAGTGCTGAAAGCGCATAGTTACATACGTTGTGCAACCGCAAACGCAAAACTGGAGTATCAGCGTTTTCCACTGTATGATAAAGCTTGTACTGAAAAAAAATATTTTTTACCGAATAGTCGTATACTGCAAAATGGACAAGTGCTGAAATCGCATGGTTACATACGTTGTGCAACCGCAAACTCAGTACTGGAGTATCAGCGTTTTCCACTGTATAATAAAGCTTGTACTGAAAAAAAATATTTTTTATCGAAAAGTCATATACTGCAAAATGGACAAGTGCTGAAATCGCATGGTTACATACGTTGTGCAACCGCAAACTCAGTACTTGAGTATCAGCGTTTTCCACTGTATAATAAAGCTTGTACTGAAAAAAAAAATTTTTATCGAAAAGTCATATACTGCAAAATGGACAAGTGCTGAAAGCGCATAGTTACATACGTTGTGCAACCGCAAACGCAAAACTGGAGTATCAGCGTTTTCCACTGTATAATAAAGCTTGTACTGAAAAAAAATATTTTTTATCGAAAAGTCGTATACTGCAAAATGGACAAGTGCTGAAATCACATAGTTACATACGTTGTGCAACCGCAAACTCAGTACTGGAGTATCAGCGTTTTCCACTGTATAATAAAGCTTGTACTGAAAAAAAATATTTTTTATCGAAAAGTCATATACTGCAAAATGGACAAGTGCTGAAAGCGCATAGTTACATACGTTGTGCAACCGCAAACGCAAAACTGGAGTATCAGCGTTTTCCACTGTATAACAAAGCTTGTACTGAAAAAAAATATTTTTTACCGAATAGTCGTGTACTGCAAAATGGACAAGTGCTGAAATCGCATGGTTACATACGTTGTGCAACCGCAAACTCAGTACTGGGGTATCAGCGTTTTCCACTGTATAATAAAGCTTGTACTGAAAAAAAATATTTTTTATCGAAAAGTCATATACTGCAAAATGGACAAGTGCTGAAAGCGCATAGTTACATACGTTGTGCAACCGCAAACTCAGTACTGGAGTATCAGCGTTTTCCACTGTATAATAAAGCTTGTACTGAAAAAAAATATTTTTTATCGAAAAGTCATATACTGCAAAATGGACAAGTGCTGAAAGCGCATAGTTACATACGTTGTGCAACCGCAAACGCAATACTGGAGTATCAGCGTTTTCCACTGTATAATAAAGCTTGTACTGAATAAAATATATTTTTTACCGAAAAGTCGTATACTTCAAAATGGACAAGTGCTGAAATCGCATGGTTACATACGTTGTGCAACCGCAAACTCAGTACTGGAGTATCAGCGTTTTCCACTGTATAATAAAGCTTGTACTGAAAAAAAATATTTTTTATCGAAAATTCATATACTGCAAAATGGACAAGTGCTGAAATCGCATAGTTACATACGTTGTGCAACCGCAAACTCAGTACTGGAGTATCAGCGTTTTCCACGGTATAATAAAGCTTGTACAGAAAAAAAAAATTTTTTATCCAAAAGTCATATACTGCAAAATGGACAAGTGCTGAAAGCGCATAGTTACATACGTTGTGCAACCGCAAACGCAAAACTGGAGTATCAGCGTTTTCCACTGTATAATAAAGCTTGTACTGAAAAAAAATATTTTTTATCGAAAAGTCATATACTGCAAAATGGACAAGTGCTGAAAGCGCACAGTTACATACGTTGTGCAACCGCAAACTCAGTTCTGGAGTATCAGCGTTTTCCACTGTATAATAAAGCTTGTACTGAAAAAAAATATTTTTTAACGAAAAGTCGTACACTGCAAAACGGACAAGTGCTGAAATCGCATGGTTACATACGTTGTGCAACCGCAAACTCAGTACTGGAGTATCAGCGTTTTCCAATGTATAATAAAGCTTGTACTGAAAAAAAATATTTTTTATCGAAAAGTCATATACTGCAAAATGGACAAGTGCTGAAATCGCATGGTTACATACGTTGTGCAACCGCAAACTCAGTACTGGAGTATCAGCGTTTTCCACTGTATAATAAAGCTTGTACTGAAAAAAAATATTTTTTATCGAAAAGTCATATACTGCAAAATGGACAAGTGCTGAAAGCGCATAGTTACATACGTTGTGCAACCGCAAACGCAATACTGGAGTATCAGCGTTTTCCACTGTATAATAAAGCTTGTACTGAAAAAAAATATTTTTTATCGAAAAGTCATGTACTGCAAAATGGACAAGTGCTGAAAGCGCATAGTTACATACGTTGTGCAACCGCAAACGCAATACTGGAGTATCAGCGTTTTCCACTGTATAATAAAGCTTGTACTGAAAAAAAATATTTTTTATCGAAAAGTCATATACTGCAAAATGGACAAGTGCTGAAATCGCATAGTTACATACGTTGTGCAACCGCAAACGCAATACTGGAGTATCAGCGTTTTCCACTGTATAATAAAGCTTGTACTGAAAAAAAATATTTTTTATCGAAAAGTCATATACTGCAAAATGGACAAGTGCTGAAATCGCATAGTTACATACGTTGTGCAACCGCAAAAGCAATACTGGAGTACCAGCGTTTTCCACTGTATAATAAAGCTTGTAATGAAAAAAAATATTTTTTATCGAAAAGTCATATACTGCAAGATGGACAAGTGCTGAAATAGCATAGTTACATACGTTGTGCAACCGCAAACTCATTACTGGAGTATCAGCGTTTTCCACTGTATAATAAAGCTTGTACTGAAAAAAAACATTTTTTATCGAAAAGTCATATACTGCAAAATGGACAAGTGCTGAAATCGCATAGTTACATACGTTGTGCAACCGCAAACGCAATACTGGAGTATCAGCCTTTTCCACTGTATAATAAAGCTTGTACAGAAGAAAAACTATTTTTTGTCGAAAAGTCATACACTGCAAAATGGACAAGTGCTGAAATCGCATAGTTACATACGTTGTGCAACCGCAAAAGCAATGCTGGAGTACCAGCGTTTTCCACTGTATAATAAAGCTTGTACTGAAAAAAAATATTTTTTACCGAAAAGTCGTATACTGCAAAATGGACAAGTGCTGAAATCGCATAGTTACATACGTTGTGCAACCGCAAACTCAGTACTGGAGTATCAGCGTTTTCCACTGTATAATAAAGCTTGTACTGAAAAAAAATATTTTTTATCGAAAAGTCATATACTGCAAAATGGACAAGTGCTGAAAGCGCATAGTTACATACGTTGTGCAACCGCAAACGCAAAACTGGAGTATCAGCGTTTTCCACTGTATAATAAAGCTTGTACTGAAAAAAAATATTTTTTATCGAAAAGTCATATACTGCAAAATGGACAAGTGTTGAAAGCGCATAGTTACATACGTTGTGCAACCGCAAACGCAATACTGGAGTATCAGCGTTGTCCACTGTATAATAAAGCTTGTACTGAAAAAAAATATTTTTTATCGAAAAGTCATATACTGCAAAATGGACAAGTGCTGAAAGCGCATAGTTACATACGTTGTGCAACCGCAAACGCAATACTGGAGTATCAGCGTTTTCCACTGTATAATAAAGCTTGTACTGAAAAAAAATATTTTTTATCGAAAAGTCATATACTGCAAAATGGACAAGTGCTGAAATCGCATAGTTACATACGTTGTGCAACCGCAAAGGCAATACTGGAGTATCAGCGTTTTCCACTGTATAATAAAGCTTGTACTGAAAAAAAATATTTTTTATCGAAAAGTCATATACTGCAAAATGGACAAGTGCTGAAATCGCATAGTTAAATACGTTGTGCAACCGCAAAAGCAATACTGGAGTACCAGCGTTTTCCACTGTATAATAAAGCTTGTAATGAAAAAAAATATTTTTTATCGAAAAGTCATATACTGCAAGATGGACAAGTGCTGAAATCGCATAGTTACATACGTTGTGCAACCGCAAACTCAGTACTGGAGTATCAGCGTTTTCCACTGTATAATAAAGCTTGTACTGAAAAAAAATATTTTTTATCGAAAAGTCATATACTGCAAAATGGACAAGTGCTGAAAGCGCATAGTTACATACGTTGTGCAACCGCAAACGCAAAACTGGAGTATCAGCGTTTTCCACTGTATAATAAAGCTTGTACTGAAAAAAAATATTTTTTACCGAATAGTCGTATACTGCAAAATGGACAAGTGCTGAAATCGCATGGTTACATACGTTGTGCAACCGCAAACTCAGTACTGGTGTATCAGCGTTTTCCACTGTATAATAAAGCTTGTACTGAAAAAAAATATTTTTTATCGAAAAGTCATATACTGCAAAATGGACAAGTGCTGAAAGCGCATAGTTACATACGTTGTGCAACCACAAACTCAGTACTGGAGTATCAGCGTTTTCCACTGTATAATAAAGCTTGTACTGAAAAAAAATATTTTTTATCGAAAAGTCATATACTGCAAAATGGACAAGTGTTGAAAGCGCATAGTTACATACGTTGTGCAACCGCAAACGCAATACTGGAGTATCAGCGTTGTCCACTGTATAATAAAGCTTGTACTGAAAAAAAATATTTTTTATCGAAAAGTCATATACTGCAAAATGGACAAGTGCTGAAAGCGCATAGTTACATACGTTGTGCAACCGCAAACGCAATACTGGAGTATCAGCGTTTTCCACTGTATAATAAAGCTTGTACTGAAAAAAAATATTTTTTATCGAAAAGTCATATACTGCAAAATGGACAAGTGCTGAAATCGCATAGTTACATACGTTGTGCAACCGCAAAGGCAATACTGGAGTATCAGCGTTTTCCACTGTATAATAAAGCTTGTACTGAAAAAAAATATTTTTTATCGAAAAGTCATATACTGCAAAATGGACAAGTGCTGAAATCGCATAGTTAAATACGTTGTGCAACCGCAAAAGCAATACTGGAGTACCAGCGTTTTCCACTGTATAATAAAGCTTGTAATGAAAAAAAATATTTTTTATCGAAAAGTCATATACTGCAAGATGGACAAGTGCTGAAATCGCATAGTTACATACGTTGTGCAACCGCAAACTCATTACTGGTGTATCAGCGTTTTCCACTGTATAATAAAGCTTGTACTGAAAAAAAATATTTTTTATCGAAAAGTCATATACTGAAAAATGGACAAGTGCTGAAATCGCATGGTTACATACGTTGTGCAACCGCAAACTCAGTACTGGAGTATCAGCGTTTTCCACTGTATAATAAAGCTTGTACTGAAAAAAAATATTTTTTATCGAAAAGTCATATACTGCAAAATGGACAAGTGCTGAAATCACATAGTTACATACGTTGTGCAACCGCAAACTCAGTACTGGAGTATCAGCGTTTTCCACTGTATAATAAAGCTTGTACTGAAAAAAAATATTTTTTATCGAAAAGTCATATACTGCAAAATGGACAAGTGCTGAAAGCGCATAGTTACATACGTTGTGCAACCGCAAACGCAAAACTGGAGTATCAGCATTTTCCACTGTATAACAAAGCTTGTACTGAAAAAAAATATTTTTTACCGAATAGTCGTGTACTGCAAAATGGACAAGTGCTGAAATCGCATGGTTACATACGTTGTGCAACCGCAAACTCAGTACTGGGGTATCAGCGTTTTCCACTGTATAATAAAGCTTGTACTGAAAAAAAATATTTTTTATCGAAAAGTCATATACTGCAAAATGGACAAGTGCTGAAAGCGCATAGTTACATACGTTGTGCAACCGCAAACTCAGTACTGGAGTATCAGCGTTTTCCACTGTATAATAAAGCTTGTACTGAAAAAAAATATTTTTTATCGAAAAGTCATATACTGCAAAATGGACAAGTGCTGAAAGCGCATAGTTACATACGTTGTGCAACCGCAAACGCAATACTGGAGTATCAGCGTTTTCCACTGTATAATAAAGCTTGTACTGAATAAAATATATTTTTTACCGAAAAGTCGTATACTTCAAAATGGACAAGTGCTGAAATCGCATGGTTACATACGTTGTGCAACCGCAAACTCAGTACTGGAGTATCAGCGTTTTCCACTGTATAATAAAGCTTGTACTGACAAAAAATATTTTTTATCGAAAATTCATATACTGCAAAATGGACAAGTGCTGAAATCGCATAGTTACATACGTTGTGCAACCGCAAACTCAGTACTGGAGTATCAGCGTTTTCCACTGTATAATAAAGCTTGTACTGAAAAAAAATATTTTTTATCGAAAAGTCATATACTGCAAAATGGACAAGTGCTGAAATCGCATGGTTACATACATTGCGCAACCGCAAACTCAGTACTGGAGTATCAGCGTTTTCCACTGTATAATAAAGCTTGTGCTGAAAAAAAATATTTTTTATCGAAAAGTCATATACTGTAAAATGGACAAGTGCTAAAATCGCATGGTTACATACGTTGTGCAACCGCAAACTCAGTACTGGAGTATCAGCGTTTTCCACTGTATAATAAAGCTTGTACTGAAAAAAAATATTTTTTATCGAAAAGTCATATACTGCAAAATGGACAAGTGCTGAAATCGCATAGTTACATACGTTGTGCAACCGCAAACTCAGTACTGGAGTATCAGCGTTTTCCACTGTATAATAAAGCTTGTACTGAAAAAAAATATTTTTTATCGAAAAGTCATATACTGCAAAATGGACAAGTGCTGAAAGCGCATAGTTACATACGTTGTGCAACCGCAAACGCAATACTGGAGTATCAGCGTTTTCCACTGTATAATAAAGCTTGTACTGAAAAAAAATATTTTTTACCGAATAGTCGTATACTGCAAAATGGACAAGTGCTGAAATCACATGGTTACATACGTTGTGCAACCGCAAACTCAGTACTGGAGTATCAGCGTTTTCCACTGTATAATAAAGCTTGTACTGAAAAAAAATATTTTTTATCGAAAAGTCATATACTGCAAAATGGACAAGTGCTGAAATCGCATGGTTACATACGTTGTGCAACCGCAAACTCAGTACTTGAGTATCAGCGTTTTCCACTGTATAATAAAGCTTGTACTGAAAAAAAAAATTTTTATCGAAAAGTCATATACTGCAAAATGGACAAGTGCTGAAAGCGCATAGTTACATACGTTGTGCAACCGCAAACGCAAAACTGGAGTATCAGCGTTTTCCACTGTATAATAAAGCTTGTACTGAAAAAAAATATTTTTTATCGAAAAGTCGTATACTGCAAAATGGACAAGTGCTGAAATCACATAGTTACATACGTTGTGCAACCGCAAACTCAGTACTGGAGTATCAGCGTTTTCCACTGTATAATAAAGCTTGTACTGAAAAAAAATATTTTTTATCGAAAAGTCATATACTGTAAAATGGACAAGTGCTGAAAGCGCATAGTTACATACGTTGTGCAACCGCAAACGCAAAACTGGAGTATCAGCGTTTTCCACTGTATAACAAAGCTTGTACTGAAAAAAAATATTTTTTACCGAATAGTCGTGTACTGCAAAATGGACAAGTGCTGAAATCGCATGGTTACATACGTTGTGCAACCGCAAACTCAGTACTGGGGTATCAGCGTTTTCCACTGTATAATAAAGCTTGTACTGAAAAAAAATATTTTTTATCGAAAAGTCATATACTGCAAAATGGACAAGTGCTGAAAGCGCATAGTTACATACGTTGTGCAACCGCAAACGCAATACTGGAGTATCAGCGTTTTCCACTGTATAATAAAGCTTGTACTGAAAAAAATATATTTTTTGTTGAAAAGTCATGTACTGCAAAATGGACAAGTGCTGAAAGCGCATAGTTACATACGTTGTGCAACCGCAAACGCAATACTGGAGTATCAGCGTTTTCCACTGTATAATAAAGCTTGTACTGAAAAAAAATATTTTTTATCGAAAAGTCATATACTGCAAAATGGACAAGTGCTGAAATCGCATAGTTACATACGTTGTGCAACCGCAAACGCAATACTGGAGTATCAGCGTTTTCCACTGTATAATAAAGCTTGTACTGAAAAAAAATATTTTTTATCGAAAAGTCATATACTGCAAAATGGACAAGTGCTGAAATCGCATAGTTACATACGTTGTGCAACCGCAAAAGCAATACTGGAGTACCAGCGTTTTCCACTGTATAATAAAGCTTGTAATGAAAAAAAATATTTTTTATCGAAAAGTCATATACTGCAAGATGGACAAGTGCTGAAATCGCATAGTTACATACGTTGTGCAACCGCAAACTCAGTACTGGAGTATCAGCGTTTTCCACTGTATAATAAAGCTTGTACTGAAAAAAAACATTTTTTATCGAAAAGTCATATACTGCAAAATGGACAAGTGCTGAAATCGCATAGTTACATACATTGTGCAACCGCAAACGCAATACTGGAGTATCAGCCTTTTCCACTGTATAATAAAGCTTGTACAGAAAAAAAACTATTTTTTGTCGAAAAGTCATATACTGCAAAATGGACAAGTGCTGAAATCGCATAGTTACATACGTTGTGCAACCGCAAAAGCAATGCTGGAGTACCAGCGTTTTCCACTGTATAATAAAGCGTGTACTGAAATAAAATATTTTTTACCGAAAAGTCGTATACTGCAAAATGGACAAGTGCTGAAATCGCATAGTTACATACGTTGTGCAACCGCAAACTCAGTACTGGAGTATCAGCGTTTTCCACTGTATAATAAAGCTTGTTCTGAAAAAAAATATTTTTTATCGAAAAGTCATATACTGCAAAATGGACAAGTGCTGAAAGCGCATAGTTACATACGTTGTGCAACCGCAAACGCAAAACTGGAGTATCAGCGTTTTCCACTGTATAACAAAGCTTGTACTGAAAAAAAATATTTTTTACCGAATAGTCGTATACTGCAAAATGGACAAGTGCTGAAATCGCATGGTTACATACGTTGTGCAACCGCAAACTCAGTACTGGGGTATCAGCGTTTTCCACTGTATAATAAAGCTTGTACTGAAAAAAAATATTTTTTATCGAAAAGTCATATACTGCAAAATGGACAAGTGCTGAAAGCGCATAGTTACATACGTTGTGCAACCGCAAACGCAATACTGGAGTATCAGCGTTGTCCACTGTATAATAAAGCTTGTACTGAAAAAAAATATTTTTTATCGAAAAGTCATATACTGCAAAATGGACAAGTGCTGAAATCGCATAGTTACATACGTTGTGCAACCGCAAACGCAATACTGGAGTATCAGCGTTTTCCACTGTATAATAAAGCTTGTACTGAAAAAAAATATTTTTTATCGAAAAGTCATATACTGCAAAATGGACAAGTGCTGAAATCGCATAGTTAAATACGTTGTGCAACCGCAAAAGCAATACTGGAGTACCAGCGTTTTCCACTGTATAATAAAGCTTGTAATGAAAAAAAATATTTTTTATCGAAAAGTCATATACTGCAAGATGGACAAGTGCTGACATCGCATAGTTACATACGTTGTGCAACCGCAAACTCATTACTGGAGTATCAGCGTTTTCTACTGTATAATAAAGCTTGTACTGAAAAAAAATATTTTTTATCGAAAAGTCATATACTGAAAAATGGACAAGTGCTGAAATCGCATGGTTACATACGTTGTGCAACCGCAAACTCAGTACTGGAGTATCAGCGTTTTCCACTGTATAATAAAGCTTGTACTGAAAAAAAATATTTTTTATCGAAAAGTCATATACTGCAAAATGGACAAGTGCTGAAAGCGCATATTTACATACGTTGTGCAACCGCAAACGCAAAACTGGAGTATCAGCGTTTTCCACTGAATAATAAAGCTTGTACTGAAAAAAAATATTTTTTATCGAAAAGTCGTATACTGCAAAATGGACAAGTGCTGAAATCACATAGTTACATACGTTGTGCAACCGCAAACTCAGTACTGGAGTATCAGCGTTTTCCACTGTATAATAAAGCTTGTACTGAAAAAAAATATTTTTTATCGAAAAGTCATATACTGCAAAATGGACAAGTGCTGAAAGCGCATAGTTACATACGTTGTGCAACCGCAAACGCAAAACTGGAGTATCAGCGTTTTCCACTGTATAATAAAGCTTGTACTGAAAAAAAATATTTTTTATTGAAAAGTCATGTACTGCAAAATGGACAAGTGCTGAAAGCGCATAGTTACATACGTTGTGCAACCGCAAACGCAATACTGGAGTATCAGCGTTTTCCACTGTATAATAAAGCTTGTACTGAAAAAAAATATTTTTTATCGAAAAGTCATATACTGCAAAATGGACAAGTGCTGAAATCGCATAGTTACATACGTTGTGCAACCGCAAACGCAATACTGGAGTATCAGCGTTTTCCACTGTGTAATAAAGCTTGTACTGAAAAAAAATATTTTTTATCGAAAAGTCATATACTGCAAAATGGACAAGTGCTGAAATCGCATAGTTACATACGTTGTGCAACCGCAAAAGCAATACTGGAGTACCAGCGTTTTCCACTGTATAATAAAGCTTGTAATGAAAAAAAATATTTTTTATCGAAAAGTCATATACTGCAAGATGGACAAGTGCTGAAATCGCATAGTTACATACGTTGTGCAACCGCAAACTCATTACTGGAGTATCAGCGTTTTCCACTGTATAATAAAGCTTGTACTGAAAAAAAACATTTTTTATCGAAAAGTCATATACTGCAAAATGGACAAGTGCTGAAATCGCATAGTTACATACATTGTGCAACCGCAAACGCAATACTGGAGTATCAGCCTTTTCCACTGTATAATAAAGCTTGTACAGAAAAAAAACTTTTTTTTATCGAAAAGTCATATACTGCAAAATGGACAAGTGCTGAAATCGCATAGTTACATACGTTGTGCAACCGCAAAAGCAATGCTGGAGTACCAGCGTTTTCCACTGTATAATAAAGCTTGTACTGAAATAAAATATTTTTTACCGAAAAGTCGTATACTGCAAAATGGACAAGTGCTGAAATCGCATAGTTACATACGTTGTGCAACCGCAAACTCAGTACTGGAGTATCAGCGTTTTCCACTGTATAATAAAGCTTGTTCTGAAAAAAAATATTTTTTATCGAAAAGTCATATACTGCAAAATGGACAAGTGCTGAAAGCGCATAGTTACATACGTTGTGCAACCGCAAACGCAAAACTGGAGTATCAGCGTTTTCCACTGTATAACAAAGCTTGTACTGAAAAAAAATATTTTTTACCGAATAGTCGTATACTGCAAAATGGACAAGTGCTGAAATCGCATGGTTACATACGTTGTGCAACCGCAAACTCAGTACTGGGGTATCAGCGTTTTCCACTGTATAATAAAGCTTGTACTGAAAAAAAATATTTTTTATCGAAAAGTCATATACTGCAAAATGGACAAGTGCTGAAAGCGCATAGTTACATACGTTGTGCAACCGCAAACGCAATACTGGAGTATCAGCGTTGTCCACTGTATAATAAAGCTTGTACTGAAAAAAAATATTTTTTATCGAAAAGTCATATACTGCAAAATGGACAAGTGCTGAAATCGCATAGTTACATACGTTGTGCAACCGCAAACGCAATACTGGAGTATCAGCGTTTTCCACTGTATAATAAAGCTTGTACTGAAAAAAAATATTTTTTATCGAAAAGTCATATACTGCAAAATGGACAAGTGCTGAAATCGCATAGTTAAATACGTTGTGCAACCGCAAAAGCAATACTGGAGTACCAGCGTTTTCCACTGTATAATAAAGCTTGTAATGAAAAAAAATATTTTTTATCGAAAAGTCATATACTGCAAGATGGACAAGTGCTGACATCGCATAGTTACATACGTTGTGCAACCGCAAACTCATTACTGGAGTATCAGCGTTTTCCACTGTATAATAAAGCTTGTACTGAAAAAAAATATTTTTTATCGAAAAGTCATATACTGCAAAATGGACAAGTGCTGAAAGCGCATAGTTACATACGTTGTGCAACCGCAAACGCAAAACTGGAATATCAGCCTTTTCCACTGTATAATAAAGCTTGTACTGAAAAAAAATATTTTTTACCGAATAGTCGTATACTGCAAAATGGACAAGTGCTGAAATCGCATGGTTACATACGTTGTGCAACCGCAAACTCAGTACTGGAGTATCAGCGTTTTCCACTGTATAATAAAGCTTGTACTGAAAAAAAATATTTTTTATCGAAAAGTCATATACTGCAAAATGGACAAGTGCTGAAATCGCATGGTTACATACGTTGTGCAACCGCAAACTCAGTACTGGAGTATCAGCGTTTTCCACTGTATAATAAAGCTTGTACTGAAAAAAAAAATTTTTATCGAAAAGTCATATACTGCAAAATGGACAAGTGCTGAAAGCGCATAGTTACATACGTTGTGCAACCGCAAACGCAAAACTGGAGTATCAGCGTTTTCCAATGTATAATAAAGCTTGTACTGAAAAAAAATGTTTTTTATCGAAGTCGTATACTGCAAAATGGACAAGTGCTGAAATCGCATAGTTACATACGTTGTGCAACCGCAAACTCAGTACTGGAGTATCAGCGTTTTCCACTGCATAATAAAGCTTGTACTGAAAAAAAATATTTTTTATCGAAAAGTCATATACTGCAAAATGGACAAGTGCTGAAAGCGCATAGTTACATACGTTGTGCAACCGCAAACGCAAAACTGGAGTATCAGCATTTTCCACTGTATAACAAAGCTTGTACTGAAAAAAAATATTTTTTACCGAATAGTCGTGTACTGCAAAATGGACAAGTGCTGAAATCGCATGGTTACATACGTTGTGCAACCGCAAACTCAGTACTGGGGTATCAGCGTTTTCCACTGTATAATAAAGCTTGTACTGAATAAAATATATTTTTTACCGAAAAGTCGTGTACTGCAAAATGGACAAGTGCAGAAATCGCATGGTTACATACGTTGTGCAACCGCAAACTCAGTACTGGAGTATCAGCGTTTTCCACTGTATAATAAAGCTTGTACTGAATAAAATATATTTTTTACCGAAAAGTCGAATACTTCAAAATGGACAAGTGCTGAAATCGCATGGTTACATACGTTGTGCAACCGCAAACTCAGTACTGGAGTATCAGCGTTTTCCACTGTATAACAAAGCTTGTACTGAAAAAAAATATTTTTTACCGAATAGTCGTATACTGCAAAATGGACAAGTGCTGAAATCGCATGGTTACATACGTTGTGCAACCGCAAACTCAGTACTGGGGTATCAGCGTTTTCCACTGTATAATAAAGCTTGTACTGAAAAAAAATATTTTTTATCGAAAAGTCATATACTGCAAAATGGACAAGTGCTGAAAGCGCATAGTTACATACGTTGTGCAACCGCAAACGCAATACTGGAGTATCAGCGTTGTCCACTGTATAATAAAGCTTGTACTGAAAAAAAATATTTTTTATCGAAAAGTCATATACTGCAAAATGGACAAGTGCTGAAATCGCATAGTTACATACGTTGTGCAACCGCAAACGCAATACTGGAGTATCAGCGTTTTCCACTGTATAATAAAGCTTGTACTGAAAAAAAATATTTTTTATCGAAAAGTCATATACTGCAAAATGGACAAGTGCTGAAATCGCATAGTTAAATACGTTGTGCAACCGCAAAAGCAATACTGGAGTACCAGCGTTTTCCACTGTATAATAAAGCTTGTAATGAAAAAAAATATTTTTTATCGAAAAGTCATATACTGCAAGATGGACAAGTGCTGACATCGCATAGTTACATACGTTGTGCAACCGCAAACTCATTACTGGAGTATCAGCGTTTTCTACTGTATAATAAAGCTTGTACTGAAAAAAAATATTTTTTATCGAAAAGTCATATACTGAAAAATGGACAAGTGCTGAAATCGCATGGTTACATACGTTGTGCAACCGCAAACTCAGTACTGGAGTATCAGCGTTTTCCACTGTATAATAAAGCTTGTACTGAAAAAAAATATTTTTTATCGAAAAGTCATATACTGCAAAATGGACAAGTGCTGAAAGCGCATATTTACATACGTTGTGCAACCGCAAACGCAAAACTGGAGTATCAGCGTTTTCCACTGAATAATAAAGCTTGTACTGAAAAAAAATATTTTTTATCGAAAAGTCGTATACTGCAAAATGGACAAGTGCTGAAATCACATAGTTACATACGTTGTGCAACCGCAAACTCAGTACTGGAGTATCAGCGTTTTCCACTGTATAATAAAGCTTGTACTGAAAAAAAATATTTTTTATCGAAAAGTCATATACTGCAAAATGGACAAGTGCTGAAAGCGCATAGTTACATACGTTGTGCAACCGCAAACGCAAAACTGGAGTATCAGCGTTTTCCACTGTATAACAAAGCTTGTACTGAAAAAAAATATTTTTTACCGAATAATCGTGTACTGCAAAATGGACAAGTGCTGAAATCGCATGGTTACATACGTTGTGCAACCGCAAACTCAGTACTGGGGTATCAGCGTTTTCCACTGTATAATAAAGCTTGTACTGAAAAAAAATATTTTTTATCGAAAAGTCATATACTGCAAAATGGACAAGTGCTGAAAGCGCATAGTTACATACGTTGTGCAACCGCAAACGCAATACTGGAGTATCAGCGTTTTCCACTGTATAATAAAGCTTGTACTGAAAAAAAATATTTTTTATTGAAAAGTCATGTACTGCAAAATGGACAAGTGCTGAAAGCGCATAGTTACATACGTTGTGCAACCGCAAACGCAATACTGGAGTATCAGCGTTTTCCACTGTATAATAAAGCTTGTACTGAAAAAAAATATTTTTTATCGAAAAGTCATATACTGCAAAATGGACAAGTGCTGAAATCGCATAGTTACATACGTTGTGCAACCGCAAACGCAATACTGGAGTATCAGCGTTTTCCACTGTGTAATAAAGCTTGTACTGAAAAAAAATATTTTTTATCGAAAAGTCATATACTGCAAAATGGACAAGTGCTGAAATCGCATAGTTACATACGTTGTGCAACCGCAAAAGCAATACTGGAGTACCAGCGTTTTCCACTGTATAATAAAGCTTGTAATGAAAAAAAATATTTTTTATCGAAAAGTCATATACTGCAAGATGGACAAGTGCTGAAATCGCATAGTTACATACGTTGTGCAACCGCAAACTCATTACTGGAGTATCAGCGTTTTCCACTGTATAATAAAGCTTGTACTGAAAAAAAACATTTTTTATCGAAAAGTCATATACTGCAAAATGGACAAGTGCTGAAATCGCATAGTTACATACATTGTGCAACCGCAAACGCAATACTGGAGTATCAGCCTTTTCCACTGTATAATAAAGCTTGTACAGAAAAAAAACTTTTTTTTATCGAAAAGTCATATACTGCAAAATGGACAAGTGCTGAAATCGCATAGTTACATACGTTGTGCAACCGCAAAAGCAATGCTGGAGTACCAGCGTTTTCCACTGTATAATAAAGCTTGTACTGAAATAAAATATTTTTTACCGAAAAGTCGTATACTGCAAAATGGACAAGTGCTGAAATCGCATAGTTACATACGTTGTGCAACCGCAAACTCAGTACTGGAGTATCAGCGTTTTCCACTGTATAATAAAGCTTGTTCTGAAAAAAAATATTTTTTATCGAAAAGTCATATACTGCAAAATGGACAAGTGCTGAAAGCGCATAGTTACATACGTTGTGCAACCGCAAACGCAAAACTGGAGTATCAGCGTTTTCCACTGTATAACAAAGCTTGTACTGAAAAAAAATATTTTTTACCGAATAGTCGTATACTGCAAAATGGACAAGTGCTGAAATCGCATGGTTACATACGTTGTGCAACCGCAAACTCAGTACTGGGGTATCAGCGTTTTCCACTGTATAATAAAGCTTGTACTGAAAAAAAATATTTTTTATCGAAAAGTCATATACTGCAAAATGGACAAGTGCTGAAAGCGCATAGTTACATACGTTGTGCAACCGCAAACGCAATACTGGAGTATCAGCGTTGTCCACTGTATAATAAAGCTTGTACTGAAAAAAAATATTTTTTATCGAAAAGTCATATACTGCAAAATGGACAAGTGCTGAAATCGCATAGTTACATACGTTGTGCAACCGCAAACGCAATACTGGAGTATCAGCGTTTTCCACTGTATAATAAAGCTTGTACTGAAAAAAAATATTTTTTATCGAAAAGTCATATACTGCAAAATGGACAAGTGCTGAAATCGCATAGTTAAATACGTTGTGCAACCGCAAAAGCAATACTGGAGTACCAGCGTTTTCCACTGTATAATAAAGCTTGTAATGAAAAAAAATATTTTTTATCGAAAAGTCATATACTGCAAGATGGACAAGTGCTGACATCGCATAGTTACATACGTTGTGCAACCGCAAACTCATTACTGGAGTATCAGCGTTTTCCACTGTATAATAAAGCTTGTACTGAAAAAAAATATTTTTTATCGAAAAGTCATATACTGCAAAATGGACAAGTGCTGAAAGCGCATAGTTACATACGTTGTGCAACCGCAAACGCAAAACTGGAATATCAGCCTTTTCCACTGTATAATAAAGCTTGTACTGAAAAAAAATATTTTTTACCGAATAGTCGTATACTGCAAAATGGACAAGTGCTGAAATCGCATGGTTACATACGTTGTGCAACCGCAAACTCAGTACTGGAGTATCAGCGTTTTCCACTGTATAATAAAGCTTGTACTGAAAAAAAATATTTTTTATCGAAAAGTCATATACTGCAAAATGGACAAGTGCTGAAATCGCATGGTTACATACGTTGTGCAACCGCAAACTCAGTACTGGAGTATCAGCGTTTTCCACTGTATAATAAAGCTTGTACTGAAAAAAAAAATTTTTATCGAAAAGTCATATACTGCAAAATGGACAAGTGCTGAAAGCGCATAGTTACATACGTTGTGCAACCGCAAACGCAAAACTGGAGTATCAGCGTTTTCCAATGTATAATAAAGCTTGTACTGAAAAAAAATGTTTTTTATCGAAGTCGTATACTGCAAAATGGACAAGTGCTGAAATCGCATAGTTACATACGTTGTGCAACCGCAAACTCAGTACTGGAGTATCAGCGTTTTCCACTGCATAATAAAGCTTGTACTGAAAAAAAATATTTTTTATCGAAAAGTCATATACTGCAAAATGGACAAGTGCTGAAAGCGCATAGTTACATACGTTGTGCAACCGCAAACGCAAAACTGGAGTATCAGCATTTTCCACTGTATAACAAAGCTTGTACTGAAAAAAAATATTTTTTACCGAATAGTCGTGTACTGCAAAATGGACAAGTGCTGAAATCGCATGGTTACATACGTTGTGCAACCGCAAACTCAGTACTGGGGTATCAGCGTTTTCCACTGTATAATAAAGCTTGTACTGAATAAAATATATTTTTTACCGAAAAGTCGTGTACTGCAAAATGGACAAGTGCAGAAATCGCATGGTTACATACGTTGTGCAACCGCAAACTCAGTACTGGAGTATCAGCGTTTTCCACTGTATAATAAAGCTTGTACTGAATAAAATATATTTTTTACCGAAAAGTCGAATACTTCAAAATGGACAAGTGCTGAAATCGCATGGTTACATACGTTGTGCAACCGCAAACTCAGTACTGGAGTATCAGCGTTTTCCACTGTATAATAAAGCTTGTACTGAAAAAAAATATTTTTTATCGAAAATTCATATACTGCAAAATGGACAAGTGCTGAAATCGCATAGTTACATACGTTGTGCAACCGCAAACTCAGTACTGGAGTATCAGCGTTTTCCACTGTATAACAAAGCTTGTACTGAAAAAAAATATTTTTTACCGAATAGTCGTATACTGCAAAATGGACAAGTGCTGAAATCGCATGGTTACATACGTTGTGCAACCGCAAACTCAGTACTGGGGTATCAGCGTTTTCCACTGTATAATAAAGCTTGTACTGAAAAAAAATATTTTTTATCGAAAAGTCATATACTGCAAAATGGACAAGTGCTGAAAGCGCATAGTTACATACGTTGTGCAACCGCAAACTCAGTACTGGAGTATCAGCGTTTTCCACTGTATAATAAAGCTTGTACTGAAAAAAAATATTTTTTATCGAAAAGTCATATACTGCAAAATGGACAAGTGCTGCAAGCGCATAGTTACATACGTTGTGCAACCGCAAACGCAATACTGGAGTATCAGCGTTGTCCACTGTATAATAAAGCTTGTACTGAAAAAAAATATTTTTTATCGAAAAGTCATATACTGCAAAATGGACAAGTGCTGAAAGCGCATAGTTACATACGTTGTGCAACCGCAAACGCAATACTGGAGTATCATCGTTTTCCACTGTATAATAAAGCTTGTACTGAAAAAAAATATTTTTTATCGAAAAGTCATATACTGCAAAATGGACAAGTGCTGAAATCGCATAGTTACATACGTTGTGCAACCGCAAAGGCAATACTGGAGTATCAGCGTTTTCCACTGTATAATAAAGCTTGTACTGAAAAAAAATATTTTTTATCGAAAAGTCATATACTGCAAAATGGACAAGTGCTGAAATCGCATAGTTAAATACGTTGTGCAACCGCAAAAGCAATACTGGAGTACCAGCGTTTTCCACTGTATAATAAAGCTTGTAATGAAAAAAAATATTTTTTATCGAAAAGTCATATACTGCAAGATGGACAAATGCTGAAATCGCATAGTTACATACGTTGTGCAACCGCAAACTCATTACTGGAGTATCAGCGTTTTCCACTGTATAATAAAGCTTGTACTGAAAAAAAATATTTTTTATCGAAAAGTCATATACTGAAAAATGGACAAGTGCTGAAATCGCATGGTTACATACGTTGTGCAACCGCAAACTCAGTACTAGAGAATCAGCGTTTTCCACTGTATAATAAAGCTTGTAATGAAAAAAAATATTTTTTATCGAAAAGTCATATACTGCAAAATGGACAAGTGCTGAAAGCGCATAGTTACATACGTTGTGCAACCGCAAACGCAAAACTGGAGTATCAGCGTTTTCCACTGTATAATAAAGCTTGTACTGAAAAAAAATATTTTTTACCGAATAGTCGTATACTGCAAAATGGACAAGTGCTGAAATCGCATGGTTACATACGTTGTGCAACCGCAAACTCAGTACTGGAGTATCAGCGTTTTCCACTGTATAATAAAGCTTGTACTGAAAAAAAATATTTTTTATCGAAAAGTCATATACTGCAAAATGGACAAGTGCTGAAATCGCATGGTTACATACGTTGTGCAACCGCAAACTCAGTACTGGAGTATCAGCGTTTTCCACTGTATAATAAAGCTTGTACTGAAAAAAAAAATTTTTATCGAAAAGTCATATACTGCAAAATGGACAAGTGCTGAAAGCGCATAGTTACATACGTTGTGCAACCGCAAACGCAAAACTGGAGTATCAGCGTTTTCCAATGTATAATAAAGCTTGTACTGAAAAAAAATGTTTTTTATCGAAAAGTCGTATACTGCAAAATGGACAAGTGCTGAAATCGCATAGTTACATACGTTGTGCAACCGCAAACTCAGTACTGGAGTATCAGCGTTTTCCACTGCATAATAAAGCTTGTCCTGAAAAAAAATATTTTTTATCGAAAAGTCATATACTGCAAAATGGACAAGTGCTGAAAGCGCATAGTTACATACGTTGTGCAACCGCAAACGCAAAACTGGAGTATCAGCGTTTTCCACTGTATAACAAAGCTTGTACTGAAAAAAAATATTTTTTACCGAATAGTCGTGTACTGCAAAATGGACAAGTGCTGAAATCGCATGGTTACATACGTTGTGCAACCGCAAACTCAGTACTGGGGTATCGGCGTTTTCCACTGTATAATAAAGCTTGTACTGAAAAAAAATATTTTTTATCGAAAAGTCATATACTGCAAAATGGACAAGTGCTGAAAGCGCATAGTTACATACGTTGTGCAACCGCAAACTCAGTACTGGAATATCATCGTTTTCCACTGTATAATAAAGCTTGTACTGAAAAAAAGTATTTTTTATCGAAAAGTCATATACTGCAAAATGGACAAGTGCTGAAAGCGCATAGTTACATACGTTGTGCAACCGCAAACGCAAAACTGGAGTATCAGCGTTTTCCACTGTATAATAAAGCTTGTACTGAAAAAAAATATTTTTTACCGAAAAGTCGTATACTGCAAAATGGACAAGTGCTGAAATCGCATGGTTACATACGTTGTGCAACCGCAAACTCAGTACTGGAGTATCAGCGTTTTTCAATGTATAATAAAGCTTGTACTGAAAAAAAATATTTTTTATCGAAAAGTCATATACTGCAAAATGGACAAGTGCTGAAATCGCATGGTTACATACGTTGTGCAACCGCAAACTCAGTACTGGAGTATCAGCGTTTTCCACTGTAAATAAAGCTTGTACTGAAAAAAAATATTTTTTATCGAATAGTCATATACTGCAAAATGGACAAGTGCTGAAATCGCATGGTTACATACGTTGTGCAACCGCAAACTCAGTACTGGAGGATCAGCGTTTTCCACTGTATAATAAAGCTTGTACTGAAAAAAAATATTTTTTATCGAAAAGTCATATACTGCAAAATGGACAAGTGCTGAAAGCGCATAGTTACATACGTTGTGCAACCGCAAACGCAATACTGGAGTATCAGCGTTTTCCACTGTATAATAAAGCTTGTACTGAAAAAAAATATTTTTTATCGAAAAGTTATATACTGCAAAATGGACAAGTGCTGAAATCGCATGGTTACATACTTTGTGCAACCGCAAACTCAGTACTGGAGTATCAGCGTTTTCCACTGTATAATAAAGCTTGTACTGAAAAAAAATATTTTTTATCGAAAAGTCATATACTGCAAAATGGACAAGTGCTGAAATCGCATAGTTACATACGTTGTGCAACCGCAAACGCAATACTGGAGTATCAGCGTTTTCCACTGTATAATAAAGCTTGTACTGAAAAAAAATATTTTTTATCGAAAAGTCATATACTGCAAGATGGACAAGTGCTGAAATCGCATGGTTACATACTTTGTGCAACCGCAAACTCAGTACTGGAGTATCAGCGTTTTCCACTGTATAATAAAGCTTGTACTGAAAAAAAATATTTTTTATCGAAAAGTCATATACTGCAAAATGGACAAGTGCTGAAATCGCATAGTTACATACGTTGTGCAACCGCAAACGCAATACTGGAGTATCAGCGTTTTCCACTGTATAATAAAGCTTGTACTGAAAAAAAATATTTTTTATCGAAAAGTCATATACTGCTAAATGGACAAGTGCTGAAATCGCATGGTTACATACTTTGTGCAACCGCAAACTCAGTACTGGAGTATCAGCGTTTTCCACTGTATAATAAAGCTTGTACTGAAAAAAAATATTTTTTATCGAAAAGTCATATACTGCAAAATGGACAAGTGCTGAAAGCGCATAGTTACATACGTTGTGCAACCGCAAACGCAAAACTGGAGTATCAGCGTTTTCCACTGTATAACAAAGCTTGTACTGAAAAAAAATATTTTTTACCGAATAGTCGTGTACTGCAAAATGGACAAGTGCTGAAATCGCATGGTTACATACGTTGTGCAACCGCAAACTCAGTACTGGGGTATCGGCGTTTTCCACTGTATAATAAAGCTTGTACTGAAAAAAAATATTTTTTATCGAAAAGTCATATACTGCAAAATGGACAAGTGCTGAAAGCGCATAGTTACATACGTTGTGCAACCGCAAACTCAGTACTGGAATATCATCGTTTTCCACTGTATAATAAAGCTTGTACTGAAAAAAAGTATTTTTTATCGAAAAGTCATATACTGCAAAATGGACAAGTGCTGAAAGCGCATAGTTACATACGTTGTGCAACCGCAAACGCAAAACTGGAGTATCAGCGTTTTCCACTGTATAATAAAGCTTGTACTGAAAAAAAATATTTTTTACCGAAAAGTCGTATACTGCAAAATGGACAAGTGCTGAAATCGCATGGTTACATACGTTGTGCAACCGCAAACTCAGTACTGGAGTATCAGCGTTTTTCAATGTATAATAAAGCTTGTACTGAAAAAAAATATTTTTTATCGAAAAGTCATATACTGCAAAATGGACAAGTGCTGAAATCGCATGGTTACATACGTTGTGCAACCGCAAACTCAGTACTGGAGTATCAGCGTTTTCCACTGTAAATAAAGCTTGTACTGAAAAAAAATATTTTTTATCGAAAAGTCATATACTGCAAAATGGACAAGTGCTGAAATCGCATGGTTACATACGTTGTGCAACCGCAAACTCAGTACTGGAGGATCAGCGTTTTCCACTGTATAATAAAGCTTGTACTGAAAAAAAATATTTTTTATCGAAAAGTCATATACTGCAAAATGGACAAGTGCTGAAAGCGCATAGTTACATACGTTGTGCAACCGCAAACGCAATACTGGAGTATCAGCGTTTTCCACTGTATAATAAAGCTTGTACTGAAAAAAAATATTTTTTATCGAAAAGTTATATACTGCAAAATGGACAAGTGCTGAAATCGCATGGTTACATACTTTGTGCAACCGCAAACTCAGTACTGGAGTATCAGCGTTTTCCACTGTATAATAAAGCTTGTACTGAAAAAAAATATTTTTTATCGAAAAGTCATATACTGCAAAATGGACAAGTGCTGAAATCGCATAGTTACATACGTTGTGCAACCGCAAACGCAATACTGGAGTATCAGCGTTTTCCACTGTATAATAAAGCTTGTACTGAAAAAAAATATTTTTTATCGAAAAGTCATATACTGCAAGATGGACAAGTGCTGAAATCGCATGGTTACATACTTTGTGCAACCGCAAACTCAGTACTGGAGTATCAGCGTTTTCCACTGTATAATAAAGCTTGTACTGAAAAAAAATATTTTTTATCGAAAAGTCATATACTGCAAAATGGACAAGTGCTGAAATCGCATAGTTACATACGTTGTGCAACCGCAAACGCAATACTGGAGTATCAGCGTTTTCCACTGTATAATAAAGCTTGTACTGAAAAAAAATATTTTTTATCGAAAAGTCATATACTGCTAAATGGACAAGTGCTGAAATCGCATGGTTACATACTTTGTGCAACCGCAAACTCAGTACTGGAGTATCAGCGTTTTCCACTGTATAATAAAGCTTGTACTGAAAAAAAATATTTTTTATCGAAAAGTCATATACTGCAAAATGGACAAGTGCTGAAATCGCATAGTTACATACGTTGTGCAACCGCAAACGCAATACTGGAGTATCAGCGTTTTCCACTGTATAATAAAGCTTGTACTGAAAAAAAATATTTTTTATCGAAAAGTCATATACTGCAAAATGGACAAGTGCTGAAATCGCATGGTTACATACTTTGTGCAACCGCAAACTCAGTACTGGAGTATCAGCGTTTTCCACTGTATAATAAAGCTTGTACTGAAAAAAAATATTTTTTATCGAAAAGTCATATACTGCAAAATGGACAAGTGCTGAAATCGCATAGTTACATACGTTGTGCAACCGCAAACGCAATACTGGAGTATCAGCGTTTTCCACTGTATAATAAAGCTTGTACTGAAAAAAAATATTTTTTATCGAAGAGTCATATACTGCAAAATGGACAAGTGCTGAAATCGCATGGTTACATACTTTGTGCAACCGCAAACTCAGTACTGGAGTATCAGCGTTTTCCACTGTATAATAAAGCTTGTACTGAAAAAAAATATTTTTTATCGAAAAGTCATATACTGCAAAATGGACAAGTGCTGAAATCGCATAGTTACATACGTTGTGCAACCGCAAACGCAATACTGGAGTATCAGCGTTTTCCACTGTATAATAAAGCTTGTACTGAAAAAAAATATTTTTTATCGAAAAGTCATATACTGCAAGATGGACAAGTGCTGAAATCGCATGGTTACATACGTTGTGCAACCGCAAACTCAGTACTGGAGTATCAGCGTTTTCCACTGTATAATAAAGCTTGTACTGAAAAAAAATATTTTTTATCGAAAAGTCATATACTGCAAAATGGACAAGTGCTGAAAGCGCATAGTTACATACGTTGTGCAACCGCAAACGCAATACTGGAGTATCAGCGTTTTCCACTGTATAATAAAGCTTGTACTGAAAAAAAATATTTTTTATCGAAAAGTTATATACTGCAAAATGGACAAGTGCTGAAATCGCATGGTTACATACTTTGTGCAACCGCAAACTCAGTACTGGAGTATCAGCGTTTTCCACTGTATAATAAAGCTTGTACTGAAAAAAAATATTTTTTATCGAAAAGTCATATACTGCAAAATGGACAAGTGCTGAAATCGCATAGTTACATACGTTGTGCAACCGCAAACGCAATACTGGAGTATCAGCGTTTTCCACTGTATAATAAAGCTTGTACTGAAAAAAAATATTTTTTATCGAAAAGTCATATACTGCAAGATGGACAAGTGCTGAAATCGCATGGTTACATACTTTGTGCAACCGCAAACTCAGTACTGGAGTATCAGCGTTTTCCACTGTATAATAAAGCTTGTACTGAAAAAAAATATTTTTTATCGAAAAGTCATATACTGCAAAATGGACAAGTGCTGAAATCGCATAGTTACATACGTTGTGCAACCGCAAACGCAATACTGGAGTATCAGCGTTTTCCACTGTATAATAAAGCTTGTACTGAAAAAAAATATTTTTTATCGAAAAGTCATATACTGCAAAATGGACAAGTGCTGAAATCGCATGGTTACATACTTTGTGCAACCGCAAACTCAGTACTGGAGTATCAGCGTTTTCCACTGTATAATAAAGCTTGTACTGAAAAAAAATATTTTTTATCGAAAAGTCATATACTGCAAAATGGACAAGTGCTGAAATCGCATAGTTACATACGTTGTGCAACCGCAAACGCAATACTGGAGTATCAGCGTTTTCCACTGTATAATAAAGCTTGTACTGAAAAAAAATATTTTTTATCGAAGAGTCATATACTGCAAAATGGACAAGTGCTGAAATCGCATGGTTACATACTTTGTGCAACCGCAAACTCAGTACTGGAGTATCAGCGTTTTCCACTGTATAATAAAGCTTGTACTGAAAAAAAATATTTTTTATCGAAAAGTCATATACTGCAAAATGGACAAGTGCTGAAATCGAATAGTTACATACGTTGTGCAACCGCAAACGCAATACTGGAGTATCAGCGTTTTCCACTGTATAATAAAGCTTGT
Organism: Ascidia mentula; assembly: GCF_947561715.1. Lineage (NCBI taxonomy): Eukaryota > Metazoa > Chordata > Ascidiacea > Phlebobranchia > Ascidiidae > Ascidia > Ascidia mentula. The sequence goes on along the minus strand of NC_138568.1, from coordinate 12,700,295 downwards.
ACTGAAAAAAAATATTTTTTATCGAAGAGTCATATACTGCAAAATGGACAAGTGCTGAAATCGCATGGTTACATACTTTGTGCAACCGCAAACTCAGTACTGGAGTATCAGCGTTTTCCACTGTATAATAAAGCTTGTACTGAAAAAAAATATTTTTTATCGAAAAGTCATATACTGCAAAATGGACAAGTGCTGAAATCGCATAGTTACATACGTTGTGCAACCGCAAACGCAATACTGGAGTATCAGCGTTTTCCACTGTATAATAAAGCTTGTACTGAAAAAAAATATTTTTTATCGAAAAGTCATATACTGCAAAATGGACAAGTGCTGAAATCGCATATTTACATACGTTGTGCAACCGCAAAAGCACTACTGGAGTACCAGCGTTTTCCACTGTATAATAAAGCTTGTAATGAAAAAAAATATTTTTTATCGAAAAGTCATATACTGCAAGATGGACAAGTGCTGAAATCGCATAGTTACATACGTTGTGCAACCGCAAACTTATTACTGGAGTATCAGCGTTTTCCACTCTATAATAAAGCTTGTACTGAAAAAAAACATTTTTTATCGAAAAGTCATATACTGCAAAATGGACAAGTGCTGAAATCGCATAATTACGTACGTTGTGCAACCGCAAACGCAATACTGGAGTATCAGCCTTTTCCACTGTATAATAAAGCTTGTACAGAAAAAAAACTATTTTTTGTCGAAAAGTCATATACTGCAAAATGGACAAGTGCTGAAATCGCATAGTTACATACGTTGTGCAACCGCAAAAGCAATGCTGGAGTACCAGCGTTTTCCACTGTATAATAAAGCTTGTACTGAAATAAAATATTTTTTACCGAAAAGTCGTATACTGCAAAATGGACAAGTGCTGAAATCGCATAGTTACATACGTTGTGCAACCGCAAACTCAGTACTGGAGTATCAGCGTTTTCCACTGTATAATAAAGCTTGTACTGAAAAAAAATATTTTTTATCGAAAAGTCATATACTGCAAAATGGACAAGTGCTGAAAGCGCATAGTTACATACGTTGTGCAACCGCAAACGCAAAACTGGAGTATCAGCGTTTTCCACTGTATAACAAAGCTTGTACTGAAAAAAAATATTTTTTACCGAATAGTCGTATACTGCAAAATGGACAAGTGCTGAAATCGCATGGTTACATACGTTGTGCAACCGCAAACTCAGTACTGGGGTATCAGCGTTTTCCACTGTATAATAAAGCTTGTACTGAAAAAAAATATTTTTTATCGAAAAGTCATATACTGCAAAATGGACAAGTGCTGAAAGCGCATAGTTACATACGTTGTGCAACCGCAAATTCAGTACTGGAGTATCAGCGTTTTCCACTGTATAATAAAGCTTGTACTGAAAAAAAATATTTTTTATCGAAAAGTCATATACTGCAAAATGGACAAGTGCTGCAAGCGCATAGTTACATACGTTGTGCAACCGCAAACGCAATACTGGAGTATCAGCGTTGTCCACTGTATAATAAAGCTTGTACTGAAAAAAAATATTTTTTATCGAAAAGTCATATACTGCAAAATGGACAAGTGCTGAAAGCGCATAGTTACATACGTTGTGCAACCGCAAACGCAATACTGGAGTATCAGCGTTTTCCACTGTATAATAAAGCTTGTACTGAAAAAAAATATTTTTTATCGAAAAGTCATATACTGCAAAATGGACAAGTGCTGAAATCGCATAGTTACATACGTTGTGCAACCGCAAACGCAATACTGGAGTATCAGCGTTTTCCACTGCATAATAAAGCTTGTACTGAAAAAAAATATTTTTTATCGAAAAGTCATATACTGCAAAATGGACAAGTGCTGAAAGCGCATAGTTACATACGTTGTGCAACCGCAAACGCAAAACTGGAGTATCAGCGTTTTCCACTGTATAACAAAGCTTGTACTAAAAAAAAATATTTTTTGTCGAAAAGTCATATACTGCAAAATGGACAAGTGCTGAAAGCGCATAGTTACATACGTTGTGCAACCGCAAACTCAGTACTGGAGTATCAGCGTTTTCCACTGTATAATAAAGCTTGTACTGAAAAAAAATATTTTTTATCGAAAAGTCATATACTGCAAAATGGACAAGTGCTGAAAGCGCATAGTTACATACGTTGTGCAACCGCAAACGCAATACTGGAGTATCAGCGTTTTCCACTGTATAATAAAGCTTGTACTGAAAAAAAATATTTTTTATCGAAAAGTCATATACTGCAAAATGGACAAGTGCTGAAAGCGCATAGTTACATACGTTGTGCAACCGCAAACTCAGTACTGGAGTATCAGCGTTTTCCACTGTATAATAAAGCTTGTACTGAAAAAAAATATTTTTTATCGAAAAGTCATATACTGCAAAATGGACAAGTGCTGAAATCGCATAGTTACATACGTTGTGCAACCGCAAACTCAATACTGGAGTATCAGCGTTTTCCACTGTATAATAAAGCTTGTACTGAAAAAAAATATTTTTTATCGAAAAGTCATATACTGCAAAATGGACAAGTGCTGAAATCGCATAGTTACATACGTTGTGCAACCGCAAAAGCAATACTGGAGTACCAGCGTTTTCCACTGTATAATAAAGCTTGTAATGAAAAAAAATATTTTTTATCGAAAAGTCATATACTGCAAGATGGACAAGTGCTGAAATCGCATAGTTACATACGTTGTGCAACCGCAAACTCATTACTGGAGTATCAGCGTTTTCCACTCTATAATAAAGCTTGTACTGAAAAAAAACATTTTTTATCGAAAAGTCATATACTGCAAAATGGACAAGTGCTGAAATCGCATAATTACATACGTTGTGCAACCGCAAACGCAATACTGGAGTATCAGCCTTTTCCACTGTATAATAAAGCTTGTACAGAAAAAAAACTATTTTTTGTCGAAAAGTCATATACTGCAAAATGGACAAGTGCTGAAATCGCATAGTTACATACGTTGTGCAACCGCAAAAGCAATGCTGGAGTACCAGCGTTTTCCACTGTATAATAAAGCTTGTACTGAAATAAAATATTTTTTACCGAAAAGTCGTATACTGCAAAATGGACAAGTGCTGAAATCGCATAGTTACATACGTTGTGCAACCGCAAACTCAGTACTGGAGTATCAGCGTTTTCCACTGTATAATAAAGCTTGTACTGAAAAAAAATATTTTTTATCGAAAAGTCATATACTGCAAAATGGACAAGTGCTGAAAGCGCATAGTTACATACGTTGTGCAACCGCAAACGCAAAACTGGAGTATCAGCGTTTTCCACTGTATAACAAAGCTTGTACTGAAAAAAAATATTTTTTACCGAATAGTCGTATACTGCAAAATGGACAAGTGCTGAAATCGCATGGTTACATACGTTGTGCAACCGCAAACTCAGTACTGGGGTATCAGCGTTTTCCACTGTATAATAAAGCTTGTACTGAAAAAAAATATTTTTTATCGAAAAGTCATATACTGCAAAATGGACAAGTGCTGAAAGCGCATAGTTACATACGTTGTGCAACCGCAAACTCAGTACTGGAGTATCAGCGTTTTCCACTGTATAATAAAGCTTGTACTGAAAAAAAATATTTTTTATCGAAAAGTCATATACTGCAAAATGGACAAGTGCTGCAAGCGCATAGTTACATACGTTGTGCAACCGCAAACGCAATACTGGAGTATCAGCGTTGTCCACTGTATAATAAAGCTTGTACTGAAAAAAAATATTTTTTATCGAAAAGTTATATACTGCAAAATGGACAAGTGCTGAAAGCGCATAGTTACATACGTTGTGCAACCGCAAACGCAATACTGGAGTATCAGCGTTTTCCACTGTATAATAAAGCTTGTACTGAAAAAAAATATTTTTTATCGAAAAGTCATATACTGCAAAATGGACAAGTGCTGAAATCGCATAGTTACATACGTTGTGCAACCGCAAACGCAATACTGGAGTATCAGCGTTTTTCACTGCATAATAAAGCTTGTACTGAAAAAAAATATTTTTTATCGAAAAGTCATATACTGCAAAATGGACAAGTGCTGAAATCGCATAGTTACATACGTTGTGCAACCGCAAACGCAAAACTGGAGTATCAGCGTTTTCCACTGTATAACAAAGCTTGTACTGAAAAAAAATATTTTTTGTCGAAAAGTCATATACTGCAAAATGGACAAGTGCTGAAAGCGCATAGTTACATACGTTGTGCAACCGCAAACTCAGTACTGGAGTATCAGCGTTTTCCACTGTATAATAAAGCTTGTACTGAAAAAAAATATTTTTTATCGAAAAGTCATATACTGCAAAATGGACAAGTGCTGAAAGCGCATAGTTACATACGTTGTGCAACCGCAAACGCAATACTGGAGTATCAGCGTTTTCCACTGTATAATAAAGCTTGTACTGAATAAAATATATTTTTTACCGAAAAGTCGTATACTTCAAAATGGACAAGTGCTGAAATCGCATGGTTACATACGTTGTGCAACCGGAAACTCAGTACTGGAGTATCAGCGTTTTCCACTGTATAATAAAGCTTGTACTGAAAAAAAATATTTTTTATCGAAAATTCATATACTGCAAAATGGACAAGTGCTGAAATCGCATAGTTACATACGTTGTGCAACCGCAAACTCAGTACTGGAGTATCAGCGTTTTCCACGGTATAATAAAGCTTGTACAGAAAAAAAAATTTTTTTATCGAAAAGTCATATACTGCAAAATGGACAAGTGCTGAAAGCGCATAGTTACATACGTTGTGCAACCGCAAACGCAAAACTGGAGTATCATCGTTTTCCACTGTATAATAAAGCTTGTACTGAAAAAAATATATTTTTTACCGAAAAGTCGTATACTGCAAAATGGACAAGTGCTGAAATCACATGGTTACATACGTTGTGCAACCGCAAACTCAGTACTGGAGTATCAGCGTTTTCCACTGTATAATAAAGCTTGTAATGAAAAAAAATATTTTTTATCGAAAAGTCATATACTGCAAGATGGACAAGTGCTGAAATCGCATAGTTACATACGTTGTGCAACCGCAAACTCATTACTGGAGTATCAGCGTTTTCCACTCTATAATAAAGCTTGTACTGAAAAAAAACATTTTTTATCGAAAAGTCATATACTGCAAAATGGACAAGTGCTGAAATCGCATAATTACATACGTTGTGCAACCGCAAACGCAATACTGGAGTATCAGCCTTTTCCACTGTATAATAAAGCTTGTACAGAAAAAAAACTATTTTTTGTCGAAAAGTCATATACTGCAAAATGGACAAGTGCTGAAAGCGCATAGTTACATACGTTGTGCAACCGCAAAAGCAATGCTGGAGTACCAGCGTTTTCCACTGTATAATAAAGCTTGTACTGAAATAAAATATTTTTTACCGAAAAGTCGTATACTGCAAAATGGACAAGTGCTGAAATCGCATAGTTACATACGTTGTGCAACCGCAAACTCAGTACTGGAGTATCAGCGTTTTCCACTGTATAATAAAGCTTGTACTGAAAAAAAATATTTTTTATCGAAAAGTCATATACTGCAAAATGGACAAGTGCTGAAATCGCATGGTTACATACGTTGTGCAACCGCAAACTCAGTACTGGGGTATCAGCGTTTTCCACTGTATAATAAAGCTTGTACTGAAAAAAAATATTTTTTATCGAAAAGTCATATACTGCAAAATGGACAAGTGCTGAAAGCGCATAGTTACATACGTTGTGCAACCGCAAACTCAGTACTGGAGTATCAGCGTTTTCCACTGTATAATAAAGCTTGTACTGAAAAAAAATATTTTTTATCGAAAAGTCATATACTGCAAAATGGACAAGTGCTGCAAGCGCATAGTTACATACGTTGTGCAACCGCAAACGCAATACTGGAGTATCAGCGTTGTCCACTGTATAATAAAGCTTGTACTGAAAAAAAATATTTTTTATCGAAAAGTTATATACTGCAAAATGGACAAGTGCTGAAAGCGCATAGTTACATACGTTGTGCAACCGCAAACGCAATACTGGAGTATCAGCGTTTTCCACTGTATAATAAAGCTTGTACTGAAAAAAAATATTTTTTATCGAAAAGTCATATACTGCAAAATGGACAAGTGCTGAAATCGCATAGTTACATACGTTGTGCAACCGCAAACGCAATACTGGAGTATCAGCGTTTTTCACTGCATAATAAAGCTTGTACTGAAAAAAAATATTTTTTATCGAAAAGTCATATACTGCAAAATGGACAAGTGCTGAAAGCGCATAGTTACATACGTTGTGCAACCGCAAACGCAAAACTGGAGTATCAGCGTTTTCCACTGTATAACAAAGCTTGTACTGAAAAAAAATATTTTTTGTCGAAAAGTCATATACTGCAAAATGGACAAGTGCTGAAAGCGCATAGTTACATACGTTGTGCAACCGCAAACTCAGTACTGGAGTATCAGCGTTTTCCACTGTATAATAAAGCTTGTACTGAAAAAAAATATTTTTTATCGAAAAGTCATATACTGCAAAATGGACAAGTGCTGAAAGCGCATAGTTACATACGTTGTGCAACCGCAAACGCAATACTGGAGTATCAGCGTTTTCCACTGTATAATAAAGCTTGTACTGAATAAAATATATTTTTTACCGAAAAGTCGTATACTTCAAAATGGACAAGTGCTGAAATCGCATGGTTACATACGTTGTGCAACCGCAAACTCAGTACTGGAGTATCAGCGTTTTCCACTGTATAATAAAGCTTGTACTGAAAAAAAATATTTTTTATCGAAAATTCATATGCTGCAAAATGGACAAGTGCTGAAATCGCATAGTTACATACGTTGTGCAACCGCAAACTCAGTACTGGAGTATCAGCGTTTTCCACGGTATAATAAAGCTTGTACAGAAAAAAAAATTTTTTTATCGAAAAGTCATATACTGCAAAATGGACAAGTGCTGAAAGCGCATAGTTACATACGTTGTGCAACCGCAAACGCAAAACTGGAGTATCATCGTTTTCCACTGTATAATAAAGCTTGTACTGAAAAAAATATATTTTTTACCGAAAAGTCGTATACTGCAAAATGGACAAGTGCTGAAATCACATGGTTACATACGTTGTGCAACCGCAAACTCAGTACTGGAGTATCAGCGTTTTCCACTGTATAATAAAGCTTGTACTGAAAAAAAATATTTTTTATCGAAAAGTCATATACTGCAAAATGGACAAGTGCTGAAAGCGCATAGTTACATACGTTGTGCAACCGCAAACTTAGTACTGGAGTATCAGCGTTTTCCACTGTATAATAAAGCTTGTACTGAAAAAAAATATTTTTTACCGAAAAGTCGTATACTGCAAAATGGACAAGTACTGAAATCGCATGGTTACATACGTTGTGCAACCGCAAACTCAGTACTGGAGTATCAGCGTTTTCCACTGTATAATAAAGCTTGTACTGAAAAAAAATATTTTTTATCGAAAAGTCATATACTGCAAAATGGACAAGTGCTGAAAGCGCATAGTTACATACGTTGTGCAACCGCAAACGCAATACTGGAGTATCAGCGTTTTCCACTGTATAATAAAGCTTGTACTGAATAAAATATATTTTTTACCGAAAAGTCGTATACTTCAAAATGGACAAGTGCTGAAATCGCATGGTTACATACGTTGTGCAACCGCAAACTCAGTACTGGAGTATCAGCGTTTTCCACTGTATAATAAAGCTTGTACTGAAAAAAAATATTTTTTATCGAAAAGTCATATACTGCAAAATGGACAAGTGCTGAAAGCGCATAGTTACATACGTTGTGCAACCGCAAACGCAATACTGGAGTATCAGCGTTGTCCACTGTATAATAAAGCTTGTACTGAAAAAAAATATTTTTTATCGAAAAGTCATATACTGCAAAATGGACAAGTGCTGAAAGCGCATAGTTACATACGTTGTGCAACCGCAAACTCAGTACTGGAGTGTCAGCGTTTTCCACTGTATAATAAAGCTTGTACTGAAAAAAAATATTTTTTATCGAAAAGTCATATACTGCAAAATGGACAAGTGCTGAAAGCGCATAGTTACATACGTTGTGCAACCGCAAACGCAATACTGGAGTATCAGCGTTTTCCACTGTATAATAAAGCTTGTACTGAATAAAATATATTTTTTACCGAAAAGTTGTATACTTCAAAATGGACAAGTGCTGAAATCGCATGGTTACATACGTTGTGCAACCGCAAACTCAGTACTGGAGTATCAGCGTTTTCCACTGTATAATAAAGCTTGTACTGAAAAAAAATATTTTTTATCGAAAATTCATATACTGCAAAATGGACAAGTGCTGAAATCGCATAGTTACATACGTTGTGCAACCGCAAACTCAGTACTGGAGTATCAGCGTTTTCCACGGTATAATAAAGCTTGTACAGAAAAAAAAATTTTTTTATCGAAAAGTCATATACTGCAAAATGGACAAGTGCTGAAAGCGCATAGTTACATACGTTGTGCAACCGCAAACGCAAAACTGGAGTATCATCGTTTTCCACTGTATAATAAAGCTTGTACTGAAAAAAATATATTTTTTACCGAAAAGTCGTATACTGCAAAATGGACAAGTGCTGAAATCACATGGTTACATACGTTGTGCAACCGCAAACTCAGTACTGGAGTATCAGCGTTTTCCACTGTATAATAAAGCTTGTACTGAAAAAAAATACTTTTTATCGAAAAGTCATATACTGCAAAATGGACAAGTGCTGAAAGCGCATAGTTACATACGTTGTGCAACCGCAAACTTAGTACTGGAGTATCAGCGTTTTCCACTGTATAATAAAGCTTGTACTGAAAAAAAATATTTTTTACCGAAAAGTCGTATACTGCAAAATGGACAAGTACTGAAATCGCATGGTTACATACGTTGTGCAACCGCAAACTCAGTACTGGAGTATCAGCGTTTTCCACTGTATAATAAAGCTTGTACTGAAAAAAAATATTTTTTATCGAAAAGTCATATACTGCAAAATGGACAAGTGCTGAAAGCGCATAGTTACATACGTTGTGCAACCGCAAACGCAATACTGGAGTATCAGCGTTTTCCACTGTATAATAAAGCTTGTACTGAATAAAATATATTTTTTACCGAAAAGTCGTATACTTCAAAATGGACAAGTGCTGAAATCGCATGGTTACATACGTTGTGCAACCGCAAACTCAGTACTGGAGTATCAGCGTTTTCCACTGTATAATAAAGCTTGTACTGAAAAAAAATATTTTTTATCGAAAAGTCATATACTGCAAAATGGACAAGTGCTGAAAGCGCATAGTTACATACGTTGTGCAACCGCAAACGCAATACTGGAGTATCAGCGTTGTCCACTGTATAATAAAGCTTGTACTGAAAAAAAATATTTTTTATCGAAAAGTCATATACTGCAAAATGGACAAGTGCTGAAAGCGCATAGTTACATACGTTGTGCAACCGCAAACTCAGTACTGGAGTGTCAGCGTTTTCCACTGTATAATAAAGCTTGTACTGAAAAAAAATATTTTTTATCGAAAAGTCATATACTGCAAAATGGACAAGTGCTGAAAGCGCATAGTTACATACGTTGTGCAACCGCAAACGCAATACTGGAGTATCAGCGTTGTCCACTGTATAATAAAGCTTGTACTGAAAAAAACATATTTTTTATCGAAAAGTCATATACTGCAAAATGGACAAGTGCTGAAAGCGCATAGTTACATACGTTGTGCAACCGCAAACGCAATACTGGAGTATCAGCGTTTTCCACTGTATAATAAAGCTTGTACTGAAAAAAAATATTTTTTATCGAAAAGTCATATACTGCAAAATGGACAAGTGCTGAAATCGCATAGTTACATACGTTGTGCAACCGCAAAGGCAATACTGGAGTATCAGCGTTTTCCACTGTATAATAAAGCTTGTACTGAAAAAAAATATTTTTTATCGAAAAGTCATATACTGCAAAATGGACAAGTGCTGAAATCGCATAGTTAAATACGTTGTGCAACCGCAAAAGCAATACTGGAGTACCAGCGTTTTCCACTGTATAATAAAGCTTGTAATGAAAAAAAATATTTTTTATCGAAAAGTCATATACTGCAAGATGGACAAGTGCTGAAATCGCATAGTTACATACGTTGTGCAACCGCAAACTCATTACTGGAGTATCAGCGTTTTCCACTGTATAATAAAGCTTGTACTGAAAAAAAATATTTTTTATCGAAAAGTCATATACTGAAAAATGGACAAGTGCTGAAATCGCATGGTTACATACGTTGTGCAACCGCAAACTCAGTACTGGAGTATCAGCGTTTTCCACTGTATAATAAAGCTTGTACTGAAAAAAAATATTTTTTATCGAAAAGTCATATACTGCAAAATGGACAAGTGCTGAAATCACATAGTTACATACGTTGTGCAACCGCAAACTCAGTACTGGAGTATCAGCGTTTTCCACTGTATAATAAAGCTTGTACTGAAAAAAAATATATTTTATCGAAAAGTCATATACTGCAAAATGGACAAGTGCTGAAAGCGCATAGTTACATACGTTGTGCAACCGCAAACGCAAAACTGGAGTATCAGCGTTTTCCACTGTATAACAAAGCTTGTACTGAAAAAAAATATTTTTTACCGAATAGTCGTGTACTGCAAAATGGACAAGTGCTGAAATCGCATGGTTACATACGTTGTGCAACCGCAAACTCAGTACTGGGGTATCAGCGTTTTCCACTGTATAATAAAGCTTGTACTGAAAAAAAATATTTTTTATCGAAAAGTCATATACTGCAAAATGGACAAGTGCTGAAAGCGCATAGTTACATACGTTGTGCAACCGCAAACTCAGTACTGGAGTATCAGCGTTTTCCACTGTATAATAAAGCTTGTACTGAAAAAAAATATTTTTTATCGAAAAGTCATATACTGCAAAATGGACAAGTGCTGAAATCGCATAGTTATATACGTTGTGCAACCGCAAACGCAATACTGGAGTATCAGCGTTTTCCACTGTATAATAAAGCTTGTACTGAATAAAATATATTTTTTACCGAAAATTCGTATACTTCAAAATGGACAAGTGCTGAAATCGCATGGTTACATACGTTGTGCAACCGCAAACTCAGTACTGGAGTATCAACGTTTTCCACTGTATAATAAAGCTTGTACTGACAAAAAATATTTTTTATCGAAAATTCATATACTGCAAAATGGACAAGTGCTGAAATCGCATAGTTACATACGTTGTGCAACCGCAAACTCAGTACTGGAGTATCAGCGTTTTCCACGGTATAATAAAGCTTGTACAGAAAAAAAAAATTTTTTAACGAAAAGTCATATACTGCAAAATGGACAAGTGCTGAAAGCGCATAGTTACATACGTTGTGCAACCGCAAACGCAAAACTGGAGTATCAGCGTTTTCCACTGTATAATAAAGCTTGTACTGAAAAAAAATATTTTTTATCGAAAAGTCATATACTGCAAAATGGACAAGTGCTGAAAGCGCACAGTTACATACGTTGTGCAACCGCAAACTCAGTACTGGAGTATCAGCGTTTTCCACTGTATAATAAAGCTTGTACTGAAAAAAAATATTTTTTATCGAAAAGTCATATACTGCAAAATGGACAAGTGCTGAAATCGCATAGTTACATACGTTGTGCAACCGCAAACGCAATACTGGAGTATCAGCGTTTTCCACTGTATAATAAAGCTTGTACTGAAAAAAAATATTTTTTATCGAAAAGTCATATACTGCAAAATGGACAAGTGCTGAAATCGCATAGTTACATACGTTGTGCAACCGCAAAAGCAATACTGGAGTACCAGCGTTTTCCACTGTATAATAAAGCTTGTAATGAAAAAAATATTTTTTATCGAAAAGTCATATACTGCAAGATGGACAAGTGCTGAAATAGCATAGTTACATACGTTGTGCAACCGCAAACTCATTACTGGAGTATCAGCGTTTTCCACTGTATAATAAAGCTTGTACTGAAAAAAAACATTTTTTATCGAAAAGTCATATACTGCCAAATGGACAAGTGCTGAAATCGCATAGTTACATACGTTGTGCAACCGCAAACGCAATACTGGAGTATCAGCCTTTTCCACTGTATAATAAAGCTTGTACAGAAAAAAAACTATTTTTTGTCGAAAAGTCATATACTGCAAAATGGACAAGTGCTGAAATCGCATAGTTACATACGTTGTGCAACCGCAAAAGCAATGCTGGAGTACCAGCGTTTTCCACTGTATAATAAAGCTTGTACTGAAATAAAATATTTTTTACCGAAAAGTCGTATACTGCAAAATGGACAAGTGCTGAAATCGCATAGTTACATACGTTGTGCAACCGCAAACTCAGTACTGGAGTATCAGCATTTTCCACTGTATAATAAAGCTTGTACTGAAAAAAAATATTTTTTATCGAAAAGTCATATACTGCAAAATGGACAAGTGCTGAAAGCGCATAGTTACATACGTTGTGCAACCGCAAACGCAAAACTGGAGTATCAGCGTTTTCCACTGTATAACAAAGCTTGTACTGAAAAAAAATATTTTTTACCGAATAGTCGTATACTGCAAAATGGACAAGTGCTGAAATCGCATGGTTACATACGTTGTGCAACCGCAAACTCAGTACTGGGGTATCAGCGTTTTCCACTGTATAATAAAGCTTGTACTGAAAAAAAATATTTTTTATCGAAAAGTCATATACTGCAAAATGGACAAGTGCTGAAAGCGCATAGTTACATACGTTGTGCAACCGCAAACTCAGTACTGGAGTATCAGCGTTTTCCACTGTATAATAAAGCTTGTACTGAAAAAAAATATTTTTTATCGAAAAGTCATATACTGCAAAATGGACAAGTGCTGAAAGCGCATAGATACATACGTTGTGCAACCGCAAACGCAATACTGGAGTATCAGCGTTGTCCAGTGTATAATAAAGCTTGTACTGAAAAAAAATATTTTTTATCGAAAAGTCATATACTGCAAAATGGACAAGTGCTGAAAGCGCATAGTTACATACGTTGTGCAACCGCAAACGCAATACTGGAGTATCAGCGTTTTCCACTGTATTATAAAGCTTGTACTGAAAAAAAATATTTTTTATCGAAAAGTCATATACTGCAAAATGGACAAGTGCTGAAATCGCATAGTTAAATACGTTGTGCAACCGCAAAAGCAATACTGGAGTACCAGCGTTTTCCACTGTATAATAAAGCTTGTAATGAAAAAAAATATTTTTTGTCGAAAAGTCATATACTGCAAGATGGACAAGTGCTGAAATCGCATAGTTACATACGTTGTGCAACCGCAAACTCATTACTGGAGTATCAGCGTTTTCCACTGTATAATAAAGCTTGTACTGAAAAAAAATATTTTTTATCGAAAAGTCATATACTGAAAAATGGACAAGTGCTGAAATCGCATGGTTACATACGTTGTGCAACCGCAAATTCAGTACTGGAGTATCAGCGTTTTCCACTGTATAATAAAGCTTGTACTGAAAAAAAATATTTTTTATCGAAAAGTCATATACTGCAAAATGGACAAGTGCTGAAAGCGCATAGTTACATACGTTGTGCAACCGCAAACGCAAAACTGGAGTATCAGCGTTTTCCACTGTACAATAAAGCTTGTACTGAAAAAAAATATTTTTTATCGAAAAGTCATATACTGAAAAATGGACAAGTGCTGAAATCGCATGGTTACATACGTTGTGCAACCGCAAACTCAGTACTGGAGTATCAGCGTTTTCCACTGTATAATAAAGCTTGTACTGAAAAAAAATATTTTTTATCGAAAAGTCATATACTGCAAAATGGACAAGTGCTGAAAGCGCATAGTTACATACGTTGTGCAACCGCAAACGCAAAACTGGAGTATCAGCGTTTTCCACTGTATAACAAAGCTTGTACTGAAAAAAAATATTTTTTACCGAATAGTCGTATACTGCAAAATGGACAAGTGCTGAAATCGCATGGTTACATACGTTGTGCAACCGCAAACTCAGTACTGGGGTATCAGCGTTTTCCACTGTATAATAAAGCTTGTACTGAAAAAAAATATTTTTTATCGAAAAGTCATATACTGCAAAATGGACAAGTGCTGAAAGCGCATAGTTACATACGTTGTGCAACCGCAAACTCAGTACTGGAGTATCAGCGTTTTCCACTGTATAATAAAGCTTGTACTGAAAAAAAATATTTTTTATCGAAAAGTCATATACTGCAAAATGGACAAGTGCTGAAAGCGCATAGATACATACGTTGTGCAACCGCAAACGCAATACTGGAGTATCAGCGTTGTCCAGTGTATAATAAAGCTTGTACTGAAAAAAAATATTTTTTATCGAAAAGTCATATACTGCAAAATGGACAAGTGCTGAAAGCGCATAGTTACATACGTTGTGCAACCGCAAACGCAATACTGGAGTATCAGCGTTTTCCACTGTATAATAAAGCTTGTACTGAAAAAAAATATTTTTTATCGAAAAGTCATATACTGCAAAATGGACAAGTGCTGAAATCGCATAGTTACATACGTTGTGCAACCGCAAAGGCAATACTGGAGTATCAGCGTTTTCCACTGTATAATAAAGCTTGTACTGAAAAAAAATATTTTTTATCGAAAAGTCATATACTGCAAAATGGACAAGTGCTGAAATCGCATAGTTAAATACGTTGTGCAACCGCAAAAGCAATACTGGAGTACCAGCGTTTTCCACTGTATAATAAAGCTTGTAATGAAAAAAAATATTTTTTGTCGAAAAGTCATATACTGCAAGATGGACAAGTGCTGAAATCGCATAGTTACATACGTTGTGCAACCGCAAACTCATTACTGGAGTATCAGCGTTTTCCACTGTATAATAAAGCTTGTACTGAAAAAAAATATTTTTTATCGAAAAGTCATATACTGAAAAATGGACAAGTGCTGAAATCGCATGGTTACATACGTTGTGCAACCGCAAATTCAGTACTGGAGTATCAGCGTTTTCCACTGTATAATAAAGCTTGTACTGAAAAAAAATATTTTTTATCGAAAAGTCATATACTGCAAAATGGACAAGTGCTGAAAGCGCATAGTTACATACGTTGTGCAACCGCAAACGCAAAACTGGAGTATCAGCGTTTTCCACTGTACAATAAAGCTTGTACTGAAAAAAAATATTTTTTATCGAAAAGTCATATACTGAAAAATGGACAAGTGCTGAAATCGCATGGTTACATACGTTGTGCAACCGCAAACTCAGTACTGGAGTATCAGCGTTTTCCACTGTATAATAAAGCTTGTACTGAAAAAAAATATTTTTTATCGAAAAGTCATATACTGCAAAATGGACAAGTGCTGAAATCACATAGTTACATACGTTGTGCAACCGCAAACTCAGTACTGGAGTATCAGCGTTTTCCACTGTATAATAAAGCTTGTACTGAAAAAAAATATTTTTTATCGAAAAGTCATATACTGCAAAATGGACAAGTGCTGAAAGCGCATAGTTACATACGTTGTGCAACCGCAAACGCAAAACTGGAGTATCAGCGTTTTCCACTGTATAACAAAGCTTGTACTGAAAAAAAATATTTTTTACCGAATAGTCGTGTACTGCAAAATGGACAAGTGCTGAAATCGCATGGTTACATACGTTGTGCAACCGCAAACTCAGTACTGGGGTATCAGCGTTTTCCACTGTATAATAAAGCTTGTACTGAAAAAAAATATTTTTTATTGAAAAGTCATATACTGCAAAATGGACAAGTGCTGAAAGCGCATAGTTACATACGTTGTGCAACCGCAAACTCAGTACTGGAGTATCAGCGTTTTCCACTGTATAATAAAGCTTGTACTGAAAAAAAATATTTTTTATCGAAAAGTCATATACTGCAAAATGGACAAGTGCTGAAAGCGCATAGTTATGTACGTTGTGCAACCGCAAACGCAATACTGGAGTATCAGCGTTTTCCACTGTATAATAAAGCTTGTACTGAATAAAATATATTTTTTACCGAAAAGTCGTATACTTCAAAATGGACAAGTGCTGAAATCGCATGGTTACATACGTTGTGCAACCGCAAACTCAGTACTGGAGTATCAGCGTTTTCCACTGTATAATAAAGCTTGTACTGACAAAAAATATTTTTTATCGAAAATTCATATACTGCAAAATGGACAAGTGCTGAAATCGCATAGTTACATACGTTGTGCAACCGCAAACTCAGTACTGGAGTATCAGCGTTTTCCACGGTATAATAAAGCTTGTACAGAAAAAAAAATTTTTTATCGAAAAGTCATATACTGCAAAATGGACAAGTGCTGAAAGCGCATAGTTACATACGTTGTGCAACCGCAAACGCAAAACTGGAGTATCAGCGTTTTCCACTGTATAATAAAGCTTGTACTGAAAAAAAATATTTTTTATCGAAAAGTCATATACTGCAAAATGGACAAGTGCTGAAAGCGCACAGTTACATACGTTGTGCAACCGCAAACTCAGTACTGGAGTATCAGCGTTTTCCACTGTATAATAAAGCTTGTACTGAAAAAAAATATTTTTTACCGAAAAGTCGTATACTGCAAAATGGACAAGTGCTGAAATCGCATGGTTACATACGTTGTGCAACCGCAAACTCAGTACTGGAGTATCAGCGTTTTCCAATGTATAATAAAGCTTGTACTGAAAAAAAATATTTTTTATCGAAAAGTCATATACTGCAAAATGGACAAGTGCTGAAATCGCATGGTTACATACGTTGTGCAACCGCAAACTCAGTACTGGAGTATCAGCGTTTTCCACTGTATAATAAAGCTTGTACTGAAAAAAAATATTTTTTATCGAAAAGTCATATACTGCAAAATGGACAAGTGCTGAAAGCGCATAGTTACATACGTTGTGCAACCGCAAACGCAATACTGGAGTATCAGCGTTTTCCACTGTATAATAAAGCTTGTACTGAAAAAAAATATTTTTTATCGAAAAGTCATGTACTGCAAAATGGACAAGTGCTGAAAGCGCATAGTTACATACGTTGTGCAACCGCAAACGCAATACTGGAGTATCAGCGTTTTCCACTGTATAATAAAGCTTGTACTGAAAACAAATATTTTTTATCGAAAAGTCATATACTGCAAAATGGACAAGTGCTGAAATCGCATAGTTACATACGTTGTGCAACCGCAAACGCAATACTGGAGTATCAGCGTTTTCCACTGTATAATAAAGCTTGTACTGAAAAAAATATTTTTTATCGAAAAGTCATATACTGCAAAATGGACAAGTGCTGAAATCGCATAGTTACATACGTTGTGCAACCACAAAAGCAATACTGGAGTATCAGCGTTTTCCACTGTATAATAAAGCTTGTAATGAAAAAAAATATTTTTTATCGAAAAGTCATATACTGCAAGATGGACAAGTGCTGAAATAGCATAGTTACATACGTTGTGCAACCGCAAACTCATTACTGGAGTATCAGCGTTTTCCACTGTATAATAAAGCTTGTACTGAAAAAAAATATTTTTTATCGAAAAGTCATATACTGCAAAATGGACAAGTGCTGAAAGCGCATAGTTACATACGTTGTGCAACCGCAAACGCAAAACTGGAGTATCATCGTTTTCCACTGTATAATAAAGCTTGTACTGAAAAAAATATATTTTTTACCGAAAAGTCGTATACTGCAAAATGGACAAGTGCTGAAATCACATGATTACATACGTTGTGCAACCGCAAACTCAGTACTGGAGTATCAGCGTTTTCCACTGTATAATAAAGCTTGTACTGAAAAAAAATATTTTTTATCGAAAAGTCATATACTGCAAAATGGACAAGTGCTGAAAGCGCATAGTTACATACGTTGTGCAACCGCAAACTTAGTACTGGAGTATCAGCGTTTTCCACTGTATAATAAAGCTTGTACTGAAAAAAAATATTTTTTACCGAAAAGTCGTATACTGCAAAATGGACAAGTTCTGAAATCGCATGGTTACATACGTTGTGCAACCGCAAACTCAGTACTGGAGTATCAGCGTTTTCCACTGTATAATAAAGCTTGTACTGAAAAAAAATATTTTTTATCGAAAAGTCATATACTGCAAAATGGACAAGTGCTGAAAGCGCATAGTTACATACGTTGTGCAACCGCAAACGCAATACTGGAGTATCAGCGTTTTCCACTGTATAATAAAGCTTGTACTGAATAAAATATATTTTTTACCGAAAAGTCGTATACTTCAAAATGGACAAGTGCTGAAATCGCATGGTTACATACGTTGTGCAACCGCAAACTCAGTACTGGAGTATCAGCGTTTTCCACTGTATAATAAAGCTTGTACTGAAAAAAAATATTTTTTATCGAAAAGTCATATACTGCAAAATGGACAAGTGCTGAAAGCGCATAGTTACATACGTTGTGCAACCGCAAACGCAATACTGGAGTATCAGCGTTGTCCACTGTATAATAAAGCTTGTACTGAAAAAAAATATTTTTTATCGAAAAGTCATATACTGCAAAATGGACAAGTGCTGAAAGCGCATAGTTACATACGTTGTGCAACCGCAAACTCAGTACTGGAGTGTCAGCGTTTTCCACTGTATAATAAAGCTTGTACTGAAAAAAAATATTTTTTATCGAAAAGTCATATACTGCAAAATGGACAAGTGCTGAAAGCGCATAGTTACATACGTTGTGCAACCGCAAACGCAATACTGGAGTATCAGCGTTGTCCACTGTATAATAAAGCTTGTACTGAAAAAAACATATTTTTTATCGAAAAGTCATATACTGCAAAATGGACAAGTGCTGAAAGCGCATAGTTACATACGTTGTGCAACCGCAAACGCAATACTGGAGTATCAGCGTTTTCCACTGTATAATAAAGCTTGTACTGAAAAAAAATATTTTTTATCGAAAAGTCATATACTGCAAAATGGACAAGTGCTGAAATCGCATAGTTACATACGTTGTGCAACCGCAAAGGCAATACTGGAGTATCAGCGTTTTCCACTGTATAATAAAGCTTGTACTGAAAAAAAATATTTTTTATCGAAAAGTCATATACTGCAAAATGGACAAGTGCTGAAATCGCATAGTTAAATACGTTGTGCAACCGCAAAAGCAATACTGGAGTACCAGCGTTTTCCACTGTATAATAAAGCTTGTAATGAAAAAAAATATTTTTTATCGAAAAGTCATATACTGCAAGATGGACAAGTGCTGAAATCGCATAGTTACATACGTTGTGCAACCGCAAACTCATTACTGGAGTATCAGCGTTTTCCACTGTATAATAAAGCTTGTACTGAAAAAAAATATTTTTTATCGAAAAGTCATATACTGAAAAATGGACAAGTGCTGAAATCGCATGGTTACATACGTTGTGCAACCGCAAACTCAGTACTGGAGTATCAGCGTTTTCCACTGTATAATAAAGCTTGTACTGAAAAAAAATATTTTTTATCGAAAAGTCATATACTGCAAAATGGACAAGTGCTGAAATCACATAGTTACATACGTTGTGCAACCGCAAACTCAGTACTGGAGTATCAGCGTTTTCCACTGTATAATAAAGCTTGTACTGAAAAAAAATATATTTTATCGAAAAGTCATATACTGCAAAATGGACAAGTGCTGAAAGCGCATAGTTACATACGTTGTGCAACCGCAAACGCAAAACTGGAGTATCAGCGTTTTCCACTGTATAACAAAGCTTGTACTGAAAAAAAATATTTTTTACCGAATAGTCGTGTACTGCAAAATGGACAAGTGCTGAAATCGCATGGTTACATACGTTGTGCAACCACAAACTCAGTACTGGGGTATCAGCGTTTTCCACTGTATAATAAAGCTTGTACTGAAAAAAAATATTTTTTATCGAAAAGTCATATACTGCAAAATGGACAAGTGCTGAAAGCGCATAGTTACATACGTTGTGCAACCGCAAACTCAGTACTGGAGTATCAGCGTTTTCCACTGTATAATAAAGCTTGTACTGAAAAAAAATATTTTTTATCGAAAAGTCATATACTGCAAAATGGACAAGTGCTGAAAGCGCATAGTTATATACGTTGTGCAACCGCAAACGCAATACTGGAGTATCAGCGTTTTCCACTGTATAATAAAGCTTGTACTGAATAAAATATATTTTTTACCGAAAAGTCGTATACTTCAAAATGGACAAGTGCTGAAATCGCATGGTTACATACGTTGTGCAACCGCAAACTCAGTACTGGAGTATCAGCGTTTTCCACTGTATAATAAAGCTTGTACTGACAAAAAATATTTTTTATCGAAAATTCATATACTGCAAAATGGACAAGTGCTGAAATCGCATAGTTACATACGTTGTGCAACCGCAAACTCAGTACTGGAGTATCAGCGTTTTCCACGGTATAATAAAGCTTGTACAGAAAAAAAAAATTTTTTATCGAAAAGTCATATACTGCAAAATGGACAAGTGCTGAAAGCGCATAGTTACATACGTTGTGCAACCGCAAACGCAAAACTGGAGTATCAGCGTTTTCCACTGTATAATAAAGCTTGTACTGAAAAAAAATATTTTTTATCGAAAAGTCATATACTGCAAAATGGACAAGTGCTGAAAGCGCACAGTTACATACGTTGTGCAACCGCAAACTCAGTACTGGAGTATCAGCGTTTTCCACTGTATAATAAAGCTTGTACTGAAAAAAAATATTTTTTACCGAAAAGTCGTATACTGCAAAATGGACAAGTGCTGAAATCGCATGGTTACATACGTTGTGCAACCGCAAACTCAGTACTGGAGTATCAGCGTTTTCCAATGTATAATGAAGCTTGTACTGAAAAAAAATATTTTTTATCGAAAAGTCATATACTGCAAAATGGACAAGTGCTGAAATCGCATGGTTACATACGTTGTGCAACCGCAAACTCAGTACTGGAGTATCAGCGTTTTCCACTGTATAATAAAGCTTGTACTGAAAAAAAATATTTTTTATCGAAAAGTCATATACTGCAAAATGGACAAGTGCTGAAAGCGCATAGTTACATACGTTGTGCAACCGCAAACGCAATACTGGAGTATCAGCGTTTTCCACTGTATAATAAAGCTTGTACTGAAAAAAAATATTTTTTATCGAAAAGTCATGTACTGCAAAATGGACAAGTGCTGAAAGCGCATAGTTACATACGTTGTGCAACCGCAAACGCAATACTGGAGTATCAGCGTTTTCCACTGTATAATAAAGCTTGTACTGAAAAAAAATATTTTTTATCGAAAAGTCATATACTGCAAAATGGACAAGTGCTGAAATCGCATAGTTACATACGTTGTGCAACCGCAAACGCAATACTGGAGTATCAGCGTTTTCCACTGTATAATAAAGCTTGTACTGAAAAAAAATATTTTTTATCGAAAAGTCATATACTGCAAAATGGACAAGTGCTGAAATCGCATAGTTACATACGTTGTGCAACCGCAAAAGCAATACTGGAGTACCAGCGTTTTCCACTGTATAATAAAGCTTGTAATGAAAAAAAATATTTTTTATCGAAAAGTCATATACTGCAAGATGGACAAGTGCTGAAATAGCATAGTTACATACGTTGTGCAACCGCAAACTCATTACTGGAGTATCAGCGTTTTCCACTGTATAATAAAGCTTGTACTGAAAAAAAACATTTTTTATCGAAAAGTCATATACTGCCAAATGGACAAGTGCTGAAATCGCATAGTTACATACGTTGTGCAACCGCAAACGCAATACTGCAGTATCAGCCTTTTCCACTGTATAATAAAGCTTGTACAGAAAAAAAACTATTTTTTGTCGAAAAGTCATATACTGCAAAATGGACAAGTGCTGAAATCGCATAGTTACATACGTTGTGCAACCGCAAAAGCAATGCTGGAGTACCAGCGTTTTCCACTGTATAATAAAGCTTGTACTGAAATAAAATATTTTTTACCGAAAAGTCGTATACTGCAAAATGGACAAGTGCTGAAATCGCATAGTTACATACGTTGTGCAACCGCAAACTCAGTACTGGAGTATCAGCGTTTTCCACTGTATAATAAAGCTTGTACTGAAAAAAAATATTTTTTATCGAAAAGTCATATACTGCAAAATGGACAAGTGCTGAAAGCGCATAGTTACATACGTTGTGCAACCGCAAACGCAAAACTGGAGTATCAGCGTTTTCCACTGTATAACAAAGCTTGTACTGAAAAAAAATATTTTTTACCGAAAAGTCGTATACTGCAAAATGGACAAGTGCTGAAATCGCATGGTTACATACGTTGTGCAACCGCAAACTCAGTACTGGGGTATCAGCGTTTTCCACTGTATAATAAAGCTTGTACTGAAAAAAAATATTTTTTATCGAAAAGTCATATACTGCAAAATGGACAAGTGCTGAAAGCGCATAGTTACATACGTTGTGCAACCGCAAACTCAGTACTGGAGTATCAGCGTTTTCCACTGTATAATAAAGCTTGTACTGAAAAAAAATATTTTTTATCGAAAAGTCATATACTGCAAAATGGACAAGTGCTGAAAGCGCATAGATACATACGTTGTGCAACCGCAAACGCAATACTGGAGTATCAGCGTTGTCCAGTGTATAATAAAGCTTGTACTGAAAAAAAATATTTTTTATCGAAAAGTCATATACTGCAAAATGGACAAGTGCTGAAAGCGCATAGTTACATACGTTGTGCAACCGCAAACGCAATACTGGAGTATCAGCGTTTTCCACTGTATAATAAAGCTTGTACTGAAAAAAAATATTTTTTATCGAAAAGTCATATACTGCAAAATGGACAAGTGCTGAAATCGCATAGTTACATACGTTGTGCAACCGCAAAGGCAATACTGGAGTATCAGCGTTTTCCACTGTATAATAAAGCTTGTACTGAAAAAAAATATTTTTTATCGAAAAGTCATATACTGCAAAATGGACAAGTGCTGAAATCGCATAGTTAAATACGTTGTGCAACCGCAAAAGCAATACTGGAGTACCAGCGTTTTCCACTGTATAATAAAGCTTGTAATGAAAAAAAATATTTTTTGTCGAAAAGTCATATACTGCAAGATGGACAAGTGCTGAAATCGAATAGTTACATACGTTGTGCAACCGCAAACTCATTACTGGAGTATCAGCGTTTTCCACTGTATAATAAAGCTTGTACTGAAAAAAAATATTTTTTATCGAAAAGTCATATACTGAAAAATGGACAAGTGCTGAAATCGCATGGTTACATACGTTGTGCAACCGCAAACTCAGTACTGGAGTATCAGCGTTTTCCACTGTATAATAAAGCTTGTACTGAAAAAAAATATTTTTTATCGAAAAGTCATATACTGCAAAATGGACAAGTGCTGAAAGCGCATAGTTACATACGCTGTGCAACCGCAAACGCAAAACTGGAGTATCAGCGTTTTCCACTGTATAACAAAGCTTGTACTGAAAAAAAATATTTTTTACCGAATAGTCGTGTACTGCAAAATGGACAAGTGCTGAAATCGCATGGTTACATACGTTGTGCAACCGCAAACTCAGTACTGGGGTATCAGCGTTTTCCACTGTATAATAAAGCTTGTACTGAAAAAAAATATTTTTTACCGAATAGTCGTGTACTGCAAAATGGACAAGTGCTGAAAGCGCATAGTTACATACGTTGTGCAACCGCAAACGCAATACTGGAGTATCAGCGTTTTCCACCGTATAATAAAGCTTGTACTGAATAAAATATATTTTTTACCGAAAAGTCGTATACTTCAAAATGGACAAGTGCTGAAATCGCATGGTTACATACGTTGTGCAACGGCAAACTCAGTACTGGAGTATCAGCGTTTTCCACTGTATAATAAAGCTTGTACTGACAAAAAATATTTTTTATCGAAAATTCATATACTGCAAAATGGACAAGTGCTGAAATCGCATAGTTACATACGTTGTGCAACCGCAAACTCAGTACTGGAGTATCAGCGTTTTCCACGGTATAATAAAGCTTGAACAGAAAAAAAAAAATTTTTATCGAAAAGTCATATACTGCAAAATGGACAAGTGCTGAAAGCGCATAGTTACATACGTTGTGCAACCGCAAACGCAAAACTGGAGTATCAGCGTTTTCCACTGTATAATAAAGCTTGTACTGAAAAAAAATATTTTTTATCGAAAAGTCATATACTGAAAAATGGACAAGTGCTGAAATCGCATGGTTACATACGTTGTGCAACCGCAAACTCAGTACTGGAGTATCAGCGTTTTCCACTGTATAATAAAGCTTGTACTGAAAAAAAATATTTTTTATCGAAAAGTCATATACTGCAAAATGGACAAGTGCTGAAATCACATAGTTACATACGTTGTGCAACCGCAAACTCAGTACTGGAGTATCAGCGTTTTCCACTGTATAATAAAGCTTGTACTGAAAAAAAATATTTTTTATCGAAAAGTCATATACTGCAAAATGGACAAGTGCTGAAAGCGCATAGTTACATACGTTGTGCAACCGCAAACGCAAAACTGGAGTATCAGCGTTTTCCACTGTATAACAAAGCTTGTACTGAAAAAAAATATTTTTTACCGAATAGTCGTGTACTGCAAAATGGACAAGTGCTGAAATCGCATGGTTACATACGTTGTGCAACCGCAAACTCAGTACTGGGGTATCAGCGTTTTCCACTGTATAATAAAGCTTGTACTGAAAAAAAATATTTTTTATCGAAAAGTCATATACTGCAAAATGGACAAGTGCTGAAAGCGCATAGTTACATACGTTGTGCAACCGCAAACTCAGTACTGGAGTATCAGCGTTTTCCACTGTATAATAAAGCTTGTACTGAAAAAAAATATTTTTTATCGAAAAGTCATATACTGCAAAATGGACAAGTGCTGAAAGCGCATAGTTATATACGTTGTGCAACCGCAAACGCAATACTGGAGTATCAGCGTTTTCCACTGTATAATAAAGCTTGTACTGAATAAAATATATTTTTTACCGAAAAGTCGTATACTTCAAAATGGACAAGTGCTGAAATCGCATGGTTACATACGTTGTGCAACCGCAAACTCAGTACTGGAGTATCAGCGTTTTCCACTGTATAATAAAGCTTGTACTGACAAAAAATATTTTTTATCGAAAATTCATATACTGCAAAATGGACAAGTGCTGAAATCGCATAGTTACATACGTTGTGCAACCGCAAACTCAGTACTGGAGTATCAGCGTTTTCCACGGTATAATAAAGCTTGTACAGAAAAAAAAAATTTTTTATCGAAAAGTCATATACTGCAAAATGGACAAGTGCTGAAAGCGCATAGTTACATACGTTGTGCAACCGCAAACGCAAAACTGGAGTATCAGCGTTTTCCACTGTATAATAAAGCTTGTACTGAAAAAAAATATTTTTTATCGAAAAGTCATATACTGCAAAATGGACAAGTGCTGAAAGCGCACAGTTACATACGTTGTGCAACCGCAAACTCAGTACTGGAGTATCAGCGTTTTCCACTGTATAATAAAGCTTGTACTGAAAAAAAATATTTTTTACCGAAAAGTCGTATACTGCAAAATGGACAAGTGCTGAAATCGCATGGTTACATACGTTGTGCAACCGCAAACTCAGTTCTGGAGTATCAGCGTTTTCCAATGTATAATAAAGCTTGTACTGAAAAAAAATATTTTTTATCGAAAAGTCATATACTGCAAAATGGACAAGTGCTGAAATCGCATGGTTACATACGTTGTGCAACCGCAAACTCAGTACTGGAGTATCAGCGTTTTCCACTGTATAATAAAGCTTGTACTGAAAAAAAATATTTTTTATCGAAAAGTCATATACTGCAAAATGGACAAGTGCTGAAAGCGCATAGTTACATACGTTGTGCAACCGCAAACGCAATACTGGAGTATCAGCGTTTTCCACTGTATAATAAAGCTTGTACTGAAAAAAAATATTTTTTATCGAAAAGTCATGTACTGCAAAATGGACAAGTGCTGAAAGCGCATAGTTACATACGTTGTGCAACCGCAAACGCAATACTGGAGTATCAGCGTTTTCCACTGTATAATAAAGCTTGTACTGAAAACAAATATTTTTTATCGAAAAGTCATATACTGCAAAATGGACAAGTGCTGAAATCGCATAGTTACATACGTTGTGCAACCGCAAACGCAATACTGGAGTATCAGCGTTTTCCACTGTATAATAAAGCTTTTACTGAAAAAAAATATTTTTTATCGAAAAGTAATATACTGCAAAATGGACAAGTGCTGAAATCGCATAGTTACATACGTTGTGCAACCGCAAAAGCAATACTGGAGTACCAGCGTTTTCCACTGTATAATAAAGCTTGTAATGAAAAAAAATATTTTTTATCGAAAAGTCATATACTGCAAGATGGACAAGTGCTGAAATAGCATAGTTACATACGTTGTGCAACCGCAAACTCATTACTGGAGTATCAGCGTTTTCCACTGTATAATAAAGCTTGTACTGAAAAAAAACATTTTTTATCGAAAAGTCATATACTGCCAAATGGACAAGTGCTGAAATCGCATAGTTACATACGTTGTGCAACCGCAAACGCAATACTGGAGTATCAGCCTTTTCCACTGTATAATAAAGCTTGTACAGAAAAAAAACTATTTTTTGTCGAAAAGTCATATACTGCAAAATGGACAAGTGCTGAAATCGCATAGTTACATACGTTGTGCAACCGCAAAAGCAATGCTGGAGTACCAGCGTTTTCCACTGTATAATAAAGCTTGTACTGAAATAAAATATTTTTTACCGAAAAGTCGTATACTGCAAAATGGACAAGTGCTGAAATCGCATAGTTACATACGTTGTGCAACCGCAAACTCAGTACTGGAGTATCAGCGTTTTCCACTGTATAATAAAGCTTGTACTGAAAAAAAATATTTTTTATCGAAAAGTCATATACTGCAAAATGGACAAGTGCTGAAAGCGCATAGTTACATACGTTGTGCAACCGCAAACGCAAAACTGGAGTATCAGCGTTTTCCACTGTATAACAAAGCTTGTACTGAAAAAAAATATTTTTTACCGATTAGTCGTATACTGCAAAATGGACAAGTGCTGAAATCGCATGGTTACATACGTTGTGCAACCGCAAACTCAGTACTGGGGTATCAGCGTTTTCCACTGTATAATAAAGCTTGTACTGAAAAAAAATATTTTTTATCGAAAAGTCATATACTGCAAAATGGACAAGTGCTGAAAGCGCATAGTTACATACGTTGTGCAACCGCAAACTCAGTACTGGAGTATCAGCGTTTTCCACTGTATAATAAAGCTTGTACTGAAAAAAAATATTTTTTATCGAAAAGTCATATACTGCAAAATGGACAAGTGCTGAAAGCGCATAGATACATACGTTGTGCAACCGCAAACGCAATACTGGAGTATCAGCGTTGTCCACTGTATAATAAAGCTTGTACTGAAAAAAAATATTTTTTATCGAAAAGTCATATACTGCAAAATGGACAAGTGCTGAAAGCGAATAGTTACATACGTTGTGCAACCGCAAACGCAATACTGGAGTATCAGCGTTTTCCACTGTATAATAAAGCTTGTACTGAAAAAAAATATTTTTTATCGAAAAGTCATATACTGCAAAATGGACAAGTGCTGAAATCGCATAGTTACATACGTTGTGCAACCGCAAAGGCAATACTGGAGTATCAGCGTTTTCCACTGTATAATAAAGCTTGTACTGAAAAAAAATATTTTTTATCGAAAAGTCATATACTGCAAAATGGACAAGTGCTGAAATCGCATAGTTAAATGCGTTGTGCAACCGCAAAAGCAATACTGGAGTACCAGCGTTTTCCACTGTATAATAAAGCTTGTAATGAAAAAAAATATTTTTTGTCGAAAAGTCATATACTGCAAGATGGACAAGTGCTGAAATCGCATAGTTACATACGTTGTGCAACCGCAAACTCATTACTGGAGTATCAGCGTTTTCCACTGTATAATAAAGCTTGTACTGAAAAAAAATATTTTTTATCGAAAAGTCATATACTGAAAAATGGACAAGTGCTGAAATCGCATGGTTACATACGTTGTGCAACCGCAAACTCAGTACTGGAGTATCAACGTTTTCCACTGTATAATAAAGCTTGTACTGAAAAAAAATATTTTTTATCGAAAAGTCATATACTGCAAAATGGACAAGTGCTGAAAGCGCATAGTTACATACGTTGTGCAACCGCAAACGCAAAACTGGAGTATCAGCGTTTTCCACTGTATAACAAAGCTTGTACTGAAAAAAAATATTTTTTACCGAATAGTCGTGTACTGCAAAATGGACAAGTGCTGAAATCGCATGGTTACATACGTTGTGCAACCGCAAACTCAGTACTGGGGTATCAGCGTTTTCCACTGTATAATAAAGCTTGTACTGAAAAAAAATATTTTTTATCGAAAAGTCATATACTGCAAAATGGACAAGTGCTGAAAGCGCATAGTTACATACGTTGTGCAACCGCAAACTCAGTACTGGAGTATCAGCGTTTTCCACTGTATAATAAAGCTTGTACTGAAAAAAAATAATTTTTATCGAAAAGTCATATACTGCAAAATGGACAAGTGCTGAAAGCGCATAGTTACATACGTTGTGCAACCGCAAACGCAATACTGGAGTATCAGCGTTTTCCACCGTATAATAAAGCTTGTACTGAATAAAATATATTTTTTACCGAAAAGTCGTATACTTCAAAATGGACAAGCGCTGAAATCGCATGGTTACATACGTTGTGCAACCGCAAACTCAGTACTGGAGTATCAGCGTTTTCCACTGTATAATAAAGCTTGTACTGACAAAAAAATTTTTTTTATCGAAAATTCATATACTGCAAAATGGACAAGTGCTGAAATCGCATAGTTACATACGTTGTGCAACCGCAAACTCAGTACTGGAGTATCAGCGTTTTCCACGGTATAATAAAGCTTGTACAGAAAAAAAAAATTTTTTATCGAAAAGTCATATACTGCAAAATGAACAAGTGCTGAAAGCGCATAGTTACATACGTTGTGCAACCGCAAACGCAAAACTGGAGTATCAGCGTTTTCCACTGTATAATAAAGCTTGTACTGAAAAAAAATATTTTTTATCGAAAAGTCATATACTGCAAAATGGACAAGTGCTGAAAGCGCACAGTTACATACGTTGTGCAACCGCAAACTCAGTACTGGAGTATCAGCGTTTTCCACTGTATAATAAAGCTTGTACGGAAAAAAAATATTTTTTACCGAAAAGTCGTATACTGCAAAATGGACAAGTGCTGAAATCGCATGGTTACATACGTTGTGCAACCGCAAACTCAGTACTGGAGTATCAGCGTTTTCCAATGTATAATAAAGCTTGTACTAAAAAAAAATATTTTTTATCGAAAAGTCATATACTGCAAAATGGACAAGTGCTGAAATCGCATGGTTACATACGTTGTGCAACCGCAAACTCAGTACTGGAGTATCAGCGTTTTCCACTGTATAATAAAGCTTGTACTGAAAAAAAATATTTTTTATCGAAAAGTCATATACTGCAAAATGGACAAGTGCTGAAAGCGCATAGTTACATACGTTGTGCAACCGCAAACGCAATACTGGAGTATCAGCGTTTTCCACTGTATAATAAAGCTTGTACTGAAAACAAATATTTTTTATCGAAAAGTCATGTACTGCAAAATGGACAAGTGCTGAAATCGCATAGTTACATACGTTGTGCAACCGCAAACGCAATACTGGAGTATCAGCGTTTTCCACTGTATAATAAAGCTTGTACTGAAAAAAAATATTTTTTATCGAAAAGTCATATACTGCAAAATGGACAAGTGCTGAAATCGCATAGTTACATACGTTGTGCAACCGCAAACGCAATACTGGAGTATCAGCGTTTTCCACTGTATAATAAAGCTTGTACTGAAAAAAAATATTTTTTATCGAAAAGTCATATACTGCAAAATGGACAAGTGCTGAAAGCGCATAGTTACATACGTTGTGCAACCGCAAACGCAAAACTGGAGTATCAGCGTTTTCCACTGTATAATAAAGCTTGTACTGAAAAAAAATATTTTTTATCGAAAAGTCATATACTGAAAAATGGACAAGTGCTGAAATCGCATGGTTACATACGTTGTGCAACCGCAAACTCAGTACTGGAGTATCAGCGTTTTCCACTGTATAATAAAGCTTGTACTGAAAAAAAATATTTTTTATCGAAAAGTCATATACTGCAAAATGGACAAGTGCTGAAATCACATAGTTACATACGTTGTGCAACCGCAAACTCAGTACTGGAGTATCAGCGTTTTCCACTGTATAATAAAGCTTGTACTGAAAAAAAATATTTTTTATCGAAAAGTCATATACTGCAAAATGGACAAGTGCTGAAAGCGCATAGTTACATACGTTGTGCAACCGCAAACGCAAAACTGGAGTATCAGCGTTTTCCACTGTATAACAAAGCTTGTACTGAAAAAAAATATTTTTTACCGAATAGTCGTGTACTGCAAAATGGACAAGTGCTGAAATCGCATGGTTACATACGTTGTGCAACCGCAAACTCAGTACTGGGGTATCAGCGTTTTCCACTGTATAATAAAGCTTGTACTGAAAAAAAATATTTTTTATCGAAAAGTCATATACTGCAAAATGGACAAGTGCTGAAAGCGCATAGTTACATACGTTGTGCAACCGCAAACTCAGTACTGGAGTATCAGCGTTTTCCACTGTATAATAAAGCTTGTACTGAAAAAAAATATTTTTTATCGAAAAGTCATATACTGCAAAATGGACAAGTGCTGAAAGCGCATAGTTATATACGTTGTGCAACCGCAAACGCAATACTGGAGTATCAGCGTTTTCCACTGTATAATAAAGCTTGTACTGAATAAAATATATTTTTTACCGAAAAGTCGTATACTTCAAAATGGACAAGTGCTGAAATCGCATGGTTACATACGTTGTGCAACCGCAAACTCAGTACTGGAGTATCAGCGTTTTCCACTGTATAATAAAGCTTGTACTGACAAAAAATATTTTTTATCGAAAATTCATATACTGCAAAATGGACAAGTGCTGAAATCGCATAGTTACATACGTTGTGCAACCGCAAACTCAGTACTGGAGTATCAGCGTTTTCCACGGTATAATAAAGCTTGTACAGAAAAAAAAAATTTTTTATCGAAAAGTCATATACTGCAAAATGGACAAGTGCTGAAAGCGCATAGTTACATACGTTGTGCAACCGCAAACGCAAAACTGGAGTATCAGCGTTTTCCACTGTATAATAAAGCTTGTACTGAAAAAAAATATTTTTTATCGAAAAGTCATATACTGCAAAATGGACAAGTGCTGAAAGCGCACAGTTACATACGTTGTGCAACCGCAAACTCAGTACTGGAGTATCAGCGTTTTCCACTGTATAATAAAGCTTGTACTGAAAAAAAATATTTTTTACCGAAAAGTCGTATACTGCAAAATGGACAAGTGCTGAAATCGCATGGTTACATACGTTGTGCAACCGCAAACTCAGTTCTGGAGTATCAGCGTTTTCCAATGTATAATAAAGCTTGTACTGAAAAAAAATATTTTTTATCGAAAAGTCATATACTGCAAAATGGACAAGTGCTGAAATCGCATGGTTACATACGTTGTGCAACCGCAAACTCAGTACTGGAGTATCAGCGTTTTCCACTGTATAATAAAGCTTGTACTGAAAAAAAATATTTTTTATCGAAAAGTCATATACTGCAAAATGGACAAGTGCTGAAAGCGCATAGTTACATACGTTGTGCAACCGCAAACGCAATACTGGAGTATCAGCGTTTTCCACTGTATAATAAAGCTTGTACTGAAAAAAAATATTTTTTATCGAAAAGTCATGTACTGCAAAATGGACAAGTGCTGAAAGCGCATAGTTACATACGTTGTGCAACCGCAAACGCAATACTGGAGTATCAGCGTTTTCCACTGTATAATAAAGCTTGTACTGAAAACAAATATTTTTTATCGAAAAGTCATATACTGCAAAATGGACAAGTGCTGAAATCGCATAGTTACATACGTTGTGCAACCGCAAACGCAATACTGGAGTATCAGCGTTTTCCACTGTATAATAAAGCTTGTACTGAAAAAAAATATTTTTTATCGAAAAGTCATATACTGCAAAATGGACAAGTGCTGAAATCGCATAGTTACATACGTTGTGCAACCGCAAAAGCAATACTGGAGTACCAGCGTTTTCCACTGTATAATAAAGCTTGTAATGAAAAAAAATATTTTTTATCGAAAAGTCATATACTGCAAGATGGACAAGTGCTGAAATAGCATAGTTACATACGTTGTGCAACCGCAAACTCATTACTGGAGTATCAGCGTTTTCCACTGTATAATAAAGCTTGTACTGAAAAAAAACATTTTTTATCGAAAAGTCATATACTGCCAAATGGACAAGTGCTGAAATCGCATAGTTACATACGTTGTGCAACCGCAAACGCAATACTGGAGTATCAGCCTTTTCCACTGTATAATAAAGCTTGTACAGAAAAAAAACTATTTTTTGTCGAAAAGTCATATACTGCAAAATGGACAAGTGCTGAAATCGCATAGTTACATACGTTGTGCAACCGCAAAAGCAATGCTGGAGTACCAGCGTTTTCCACTGTATAATAAAGCTTGTACTGAAATAAAATATTTTTTACCGAAAAGTCGTATACTGCAAAATGGACAAGTGCTGAAATCGCATAGTTACATACGTTGTGCAACCGCAAACTCAGTACTGGAGTATCAGCGTTTTCCACTGTATAATAAAGCTTGTACTGAAAAAAAATATTTTTTATCGAAAAGTCATATACTGCAAAATGGACAAGTGCTGAAAGCGCATAGTTACATACGTTGTGCAACCGCAAACGCAAAACTGGAGTATCAGCGTTTTCCACTGTATAACAAAGCTTGTACTGAAAAAAAATATTTTTTACCGAATAGTCGTATACTGCAAAATGGACAAGTGCTGAAATCGCATGGTTACATACGTTGTGCAACAGCAAACTCAGTACTGGGGTATCAGCGTTTTCCACTGTATAATAAAGCTTGTACTGAAAAAAAATATTTTTTATCGAAAAGTCATATACTGCAAAATGGACAAGTGCTGAAAGCGCATAGTTACATACGTTGTGCAACCGCAAACTCAGTACTGGAGTATCAGCGTTTTCCACTGTATAATAAAGCTTGTACTGAAAAAAAATATTTTTTATCGAAAAGTCATATACTGCAAAATGGACAAGTGCTGAAAGCGCATAGATACATACGTTGTGCAACCGCAAACGCAATACTGGAGTATCAGCGTTGTCCACTGTATAATAAAGCTTGTACTGAAAAAAAATATTTTTTATCGAAAAGTCATATACTGCAAAATGGACAAGTGCTGAAAGCGAATAGTTACATACGTTGTGCAACCGCAAACGCAATACTGGAGTATCAGCGTTTTCCACTGTATAATAAAGCTTGTACTGAAAAAAAATATTTTTTATCGAAAAGTCATATACTGCAAAATGGACAAGTGCTGAAATCGCATAGTTACATACGTTGTGCAACCGCAAAGGCAATACTGGAGTATCAGCGTTTTCCACTGTATAATAAAGCTTGTACTGAAAAAAAATATTTTTTATCGAAAAGTCATATACTGCAAAATGGACAAGTGCTGAAATCGCATAGTTAAATACGTTGTGCAACCGCAAAAGCAATACTGGAGTACCAGCGTTTTCCACTGTATAATAAAGCTTGTAATGAAAAAAAATATTTTTTGTCGAAAAGTCATATACTGCAAGATGGACAAGTGCTGAAATCGCATAGTTACATACGTTGTGCAACCGCAAACTCATTACTGGAGTATCAGCGTTTTCCACTGTATAATAAAGCTTGTACTGAAAAAAAATATTTTTTATCGAAAAGTCATATACTGAAAAATGGACAAGTGCTGAAATCGCATGGTTACATACGTTGTGCAACCGCAAACTCAGTACTGGAGTATCAGCGTTTTCCACTGTATAATAAAGCTTGTACTGAAAAAAAATATTTTTTATCGAAAAGTCATATACTGCAAAATGGACAAGTGCTGAAAGCGCATAGTTACATACGTTGTGCAACCGCAAACGCAAAACTGGAGTATCAGCGTTTTCCACTGTATAACAAAGCTTGTACTGAAAAAAAATATTTTTTACCAAATAGTCGTGTACTGCAAAATGGACAAGTGCTGAAATCGCATGGTTACATACGTTGTGCAACCGCAAACTCAGTACTGGGGTATCAGCGTTTTCCACTGTATAATAAAGCTTGTACTGAAAAAAAATATTTTTTATCGAAAAGTCATATACTGCAAAATGGACAAGTGCTGAAAGCGCATAGTTACATACGTTGTGCAACCGCAAACTCAGTACTGGAGTATCAGCGTTTTCCACTGTATAATAAAGCTTGTACTAAAAAAAAATTATTTTTATCGAAAAGTCATATACTGCAAAATGGACAAGTGCTGAAAGCGCATAGTTACATACGTTGTGCAACCGCAAACGCAATACTGGAGTATCAGCGTTTTCCACTGTATAATAAAGCTTGTACGGAAAAAAAATATTTTTTACCGAAAAGTCGTATACTGCAAAATGGACAAGTGCTGAAATCGCATGGTTACATACGTTGTGCAACCGCAAACTCAGTACTGGAGTATCAGCGTTTTCCAATGTATAATAAAGCTTGTACTAAAAAAAAATATTTTTTATCGAAAAGTCATATACTGCAAAATGGACAAGTGCTGAAATCGCATGGTTACATACGTTGTGCAACCGCAAACTCAGTACTGGAGTATCAGCGTTTTCCACTGTATAATAAAGCTTGTACTGAAAAAAAATATTTTTTATCGAAAAGTCATATACTGCAAAATGGACAAGTGCTGAAAGCGCATAGTTACATACGTTGTGCAACCGCAAACGCAATACTGGAGTATCAGCGTTTTCCACTGTATAATAAAGCTTGTACTGAAAAAAAATATTTTTTATCGAAAAGTCATGTACTGCAAAATGGACAAGTGCTGAAATCGCATAGTTACATACGTTGTGCAACCGCAAACGCAATACTGGAGTATCAGCGTTTTCCACTGTATAATAAAGCTTGTACTGAAAAAAAATATTTTTTATCGAAAAGTCATATACTGCAAAATGGACAAGTGCTGAAATCGCATAGTTACATACGTTGTGCAACCGCAAACGCAATACTGGAGTATCAGCGTTTTCCACTGTATAATAAAGCTTGTACTGAAAAAAAATATTTTTTATCGAAAAGTCATATACTGCAAAATGGACAAGTGCTGAAATCGCATAGTTACATACGTTGTGCAACCGCAAAAGCAATACTGGAGTACCAGCGTTTTCCACTGTATAATAAAGCTTGTAATGAAAAAAAATATTTTTTATCGAAAAGTCATATACTGCAAGATGGACAAGTGCTGAAATCGCATAGTTACATACGTTGTGCAACCGCAAACTCATTACTGGAGTATCAGCGTTTTCCACTGTATAATAAAGCTTGTACTGAAAAAAAACATTTTTTATCGAAAAGTCATATACTGCAAAATGGACAAGTGCTGAAATCGCATAGTTACATACATTGTGCAACCGCAAACGCAATACTGGAGTATCAGCCTTTTCCACTGTATAATAAAGCTTGTACAGAAAAAAAACTATTTTTTGTCGAAAAGTCATATACTGCAAAATGGACAAGTGCTGAAATCGCATAGTTACATACGTTGTGCAACCGCAAAAGCAATGCTGGAGTACCAGCGTTTTCCACTGTATAATAAAGCTTGTACTGAAATAAAATATTTTTTACCGAAAAGTCGTATACTGCAAAATGGACAAGTGCTGAAATCGCATAGTTACATACGTTGTGCAACCGCAAACTCAGTACTGGAGTATCAGCGTTTTCCACTGTATAATAAAGCTTGTACTGAAAAAAAATATTTTTTATCGAAAAGTCATATACTGCAAAATGGACAAGTGCTGAAAGCGCATAGTTACATACGTTGTGCAACCGCAAACTCAGTACTGGAGTATCAGCGTTTTCCACTGTATAATAAAGCTTGTACTGAAAAAAAATATTTTTTATCGAAAAGTCATATACTGCAAAATGGACAAGTGCTGAAAGCGCATAGTTACATACGTTGTGCAACCGCAAACTCAGTACTGGAGTATCAGCGTTTTCCACTGTATAATAAAGCTTGTACTGAAAAAAAATATTTTTTATCGAAAAGTCATATACTGCAAAATGGACAAGTGCTGAAAGCGCATAGTTACATACGTTGTGCAACCGCAAACGCAATACTGGAGTATCAGCGTTTTCCACCGTATAATAAAGCTTGTACTGAATAAAATATATTTTTTACCGAAAAGTCGTATACTTCAAAATGGACAAGTGGTGAAATCGCATGGTTACATACGTTGTGCAACCGCAAACTCAGTACTGGAGTATCAGCGTTTTCCACTGTATAATAAAGCTTGTACTGACAAAAAATATTTTTTATCGAAAATTCATATACTGCAAAATGGACAAGTGCTGAAATCGCATAGTTACATACGTTGTGCAACCGCAAACTCAGTACTGGAGTATCAGCGTTTTCCACGGTATAATAAAGCTTGTACAGAAAAAAAAAAATTTTTATCGAAAAGTCATATACTGCAAAATGGACAAGTGCTGAAAGCGCATAGTTACATACGTTGTGCAACCGCAAACTCAGTACTGGAGTATCAGCGTTTTCCACTGTATAATAAAGCTTGTACTGAAAAAAAATATTTTTTATCGAAAAGTCATATACTGCAAAATGGACAAGTGCTGAAAGCGCACAGTTACATACGTTGTGCAACCGCAAACTCAGTACTGGAGTATCAGCGTTTTCCACTGTATAATAAAGCTTGTACTGAAAAAAAATATTTTTTACCGAAAAGTCGTATACTGCAAAATGGACAAGTGCTGAAATCGCATGGTTACATACGTTGTGCAACCGCAAACTCAGTACTGGAGTATCAGCGTTTTCCAATGTATAATAAAGCTTGTACTGAAAAAAAATATTTTTTATCGAAAAGTCATATACTGCAAAATGGACAAGTGCTGAAATCGCATGGTTACATACGTTGTGCAACCGCAAACTCAGTACTGGAGTATCAGCGTTTTCCACTGTATAATAAAGCTTGTACTGAAAAAAAATATTTTTTATCGAAAAGTCATATACTGCAAAATGGACAAGTGCTGAAAGCGCATAGTTACATACGTTGTGCAACCGCAAACGCAATACTGGAGTATCAGCGTTTTCCACTGCATAATAAAGCTTGTACTGAAAACAAATATTTTTTATCGAAAAGTCATGTACTGCAAAATGGACAAGTGCTGAAAGCGCATAGTTACATACGTTGTGCAACCGCAAACGCAATACTGGAGTATCAGCGTTTTCCACCGTATAATAAAGCTTGTACTGAAAAAAAATTATTTTTTATCGAAAAGTCATATACTGCAAAATGGACAAGTGCTGAAATCGCATAGTTACATACGTTGTGCAACCGCAAAAGTAATACTGGAGTACCAGCGTTTTCCACTGTATAATAAAACTTGTAACGAAAAAAAATATTTTTTATCGAAAAGTCATATACTGCAAGATGGACAAGTGCTGAAATCGCATAGTTACATACGTTGTGCAACCGCAAACTCATTACTGGAGTATCAGCGTTTTCCACTGTATAATAAAGCTTGTACTGAAAAAAAACATTTTTTATCGAAAAGTCATATACTGCAAAATGGACAAGTGCTGAAATCGCATAATTACATACATTGTGCAACCGCAAACGCAATACTGGTGTATCAGCCTTTTCCACTGTATAATAAAGCTTGTACAGAAAAAAAACTATTTTTTGTCGAAAAGTCATATACTGCAAAATGGACAAGTGCTGAAATCGCATAGTTACATACGTTGTGCAACCGCAAAAGCAATGCTGGAGTACCAGCGTTTTCCACTGTATAATAAAGCTTGTACTGAAATAAAATATTTTTTACCGAAAAGTCGTATACTGCAAAATGGACAAGTGCTGAAATCGCATAGTTACATACGTTGTGCAACCGCAAACTCAGTACTGGAGTATCAGCGTTTTCCACTGTATAATAAAGCTTGTACTGAAAAAAAATATTTTTTATCGAAAAGTCATATACTGCAAAATGGACAAGTGCTGAAAGCGCATAGTTACATACGTTGTGCAACCGCAAACGCAAAACTGGAGTATCAGCGTTTTCCACTGTATAACAAAGCTTGTACTGAAAAAAACATATTTTTTACCGAATAGTCGTATACTGCAAAATGGACAAGTGCTGAAATCGCATGGTTACATACGTTGTGCAACCGCAAACTCAGTACTGGGGTATCAGCGTTTTCAACTGTATAATAAAGCTTGTACTGAAAAAAAATATTTTTTATCGAAAAGTCATATACTGCAAAATGGACAAGTGCTGAAAGCGCATAGTTACATACGTTGTGCAACCGCAAACGCAATACTGGAGTATCAGCGTTTTCCACTGTATAATAAAGCTTGTACTGAATAAAATATATTTTTTACCGAAAAGTCGTATACTTCAAAATGGACAAGTGCTGAAATCGCATGGTTACATACGTTGTGCAACCGCAAACTCAGTACTGGAGTATCAGCGTTTTCCACTGTATAATAAAGCTTGTACTGACAAAAAATATTTTTTATCGAAAATTCATATACTGCAAAATGGACAAGTGCTGAAATCGCATAGTTACATACGTTGTGCAACCGCAAACTCAGTACTGGAGTATCAGCGTTTTCCACGGTATAATAAAGCTTGTACAGAAAAAAAAAAATTTTTATCGAAAAGTCATATACTGCAAAATGGACAAGTGCTGAAAGCGCATAGTTACATACGTTGTGCAACTGCAAACTCAGTACTGGAGTATCAGCGTTTTCCACTGTATAATAAAGCTTGTACTGAAAAAAAATATTTTTTATCGAAAAGTCATATACTGCAAAATGGACAAGTGCTGAAAGCGCACAGTTACATACGTTGTGCAACCGCAAACTCAGTACTGGAGTATCAGCGTTTTCCACTGTATAATAAAGCTTGTACTGAAAAAAAATATTTTTTACCGAAAAGTCGTATACTGCAAAATGGACAAGTGCTGAAATCGCATGGTTACATACGTTGTGCAACCGCAAACTCAGTACTGGAGTATCAGCGTTTTCCAATGTATAATAAAGCTTGTTCTGAAAAAAAATATTTTTTATCGAAAAGTCATATACTGCAAAATGGACAAGTGCTGAAATCGCATGGTTACATACGTTGTGCAACCGCAAACTCAGTACTGGAGTATCAGCGTTTTCCACTGTATAATAAAGCTTGTACTGAAAAAAAATATTTTTTATCGAAAAGTCATATACTGCAAAATGGACAAGTGCTGAAAGCGCATAGTTACATACGTTGTGCAACCGCAAACGCAATACTGGAGTATCAGCGTTTTCCACTGTATAATAAAGCTTGTACTGAAAACAAATATTTTTTATCGAAAAGTCATGTACTGCAAAATGGACAAGTGCTGAAAGCGCATAGTTACATACGTTGTGCAACCGCAAACGCAATACTGGAGTATCAGCGTTTTCCACCGTATAATAAAGCTTGTACTGAAAAAAAATTATTTTTTATCGAAAAGTCATATACTGCAAAATGGACAAGTGCTGAAATCGCATAGTTACATACGTTGTGCAACCGCAAAAGCAATACTGGAGTACCAGCGTTTTCCACTGTATAATAAAACTTGTAATGAAAAAAAATATTTTTTATCGAAAAGTCATATACTGCAAGATGGACAAGTGCTGAAATCGCATAGTTACATACGTTGTGCAACCGCAAACTCATTACTGGAGTATCAGCGTTTTCCACTGTATAATAAAGCTTGTACTGAAAAAAAACATTTTTTATCGAAAAGTCATATACTGCAAAATGGACAAGTGCTGAAATCGCATAATTACATACATTGTGCAACCGCAAACGCAATACTGGTGTATCAGCCTTTTCCACTGTATAATAAAGCTTGTACAGAAAAAAAACTATTTTTTGTCGAAAAGTCATATACTGCAAAATGGACAGATGCTGAAATCGCATAGTTACATACGTTGTGCAACCGCAAAAGCAATGCTGGAGTACCAGCGTTTTCCACTGTATAATAAAGCTTGTACTGAAATAAAATATTTTTTACCGAAAAGTCGTATACTGCAAAATGGACAAGTGCTGAAATCGCATAGTTACATACGTTGTGCAACCGCAAACTCAGTACTGGAGTATCAGCGTTTTCCACTGTATAATAAAGCTTGTACTGAAAAAAAATATTTTTTATCGAAAAGTCATATACTGCAAAATGGACAAGTGCTGAAAGCGCATAGTTACATACGTTGTGCAACCGCAAACGCAAAACTGGAGTATCAGCGTTTTCCACTGTATAACAAAGCTTGTACTGAAAAAAACATATTTTTTACCGAATAGTCGTATACTGCAAAATGGACAAGTGCTGAAATCGCATGGTTACATACGTTGTGCAACCGCAAACTCAGTACTGGGGTATCAGCGTTTTCAACTGTATAATAAAGCTTGTACTGAAAAAAAATATTTTTTATCGAAAAGTCATATACTGCAAAATGGACAAGTGCTGAAAGCGCATAGTTACATACGTTGTGCAACCGCAAACGCAATACTGGAGTATCAGCGTTTTCCACTGTATAATAAAGCTTGTACTGAAAAAAAATATTTTTTATCGAAAAGTCATGTACTGCAAAATGGACAAGTGCTGAAAGCGCATAGTTACATACGTTGTGCAACCGCAAACGCAATACTGGAGTATCAGCGTTTTCCACTGTATAATAAAGCTTGTACTGAAAACAAATATTTTTTATCGAAAAGTCATATACTGCAAAATGGACAAGTGCTGAAATCGCATAGTTACATACGTTGTGCAACCGCAAACGCAATACTGGAGTATCAGCGTTTTCCACTGTATAATAAAGCTTGTACTGAAAAAAAATATTTTTTATCGAAAAGTCATATACTGCAAAATGGACAAGTGCTGAAATCGCATAGTTACATACGTTGTGCAACCGCAAAAGCAATACTGGAGTACCAGCGTTTTCCACTGTATAATAAAGCTTGTAATGAAAAAAAATATTTTTTATCGAAAAGTCATATACTGCAAGATGGACAAGTGCTGAAATAGCATAGTTACATACGTTGTGCAACCGCAAACTCATTACTGGAGTATCAGCGTTTTCCACTGTATAATAAAGCTTGTACTGAAAAAAAACATTTTTTATCGAAAAGTCATATACTGCCAAATGGACAAGTGCTGAAATCGCATAGTTACATACGTTGTGCAACCGCAAACGCAATACTGGAGTATCAGCC
Source organism: Ascidia mentula (assembly GCF_947561715.1). NCBI lineage: Eukaryota > Metazoa > Chordata > Ascidiacea > Phlebobranchia > Ascidiidae > Ascidia > Ascidia mentula. Next base: position 12,658,749 of record NC_138568.1, on the reverse strand, counting down.
TTTTCCACTGTATAATAAAGCTTGTACAGAAAAAAAACTATTTTTTGTCGAAAAGTCATATACTGCAAAATGGACAAGTGCTGAAATCGCATAGTTACATACGTTGTGCAACCGCAAAAGCAATGCTGGAGCACCAGCGTTTTCCACTGTATAATAAAGCTTGTACTGAAATAAAATATTTTTTACCGAAAAGTCGTATACTGCAAAATGGACAAGTGCTGAAATCGCATAGTTACATACGTTGTGCAACCGCAAACTCAGTACTGGAGTATCAGCGTTTTCCACTGTATAATAAAGCTTGTACTGAAAAAAAATATTTTTTATCGAAAAGTCATATACTGCAAAATGGACAAGTGCTGAAAGCGCATAGTTACATACGTTGTGCAACCGCAAACGCAAAACTGGAGTATCAGCGTTTTCCACTGTATAACAAAGCTTGTACTGAAAAAAAATATTTTTTACCGAATAGTCGTATACTGCAAAATGGACAAGTGCTGAAATCGCATGGTTACATACGTTGTGCAACCGCAAACTCAGTACTGGGGTATCAGCGTTTTCCACTGTATAATAAAGCTTGTACTGAAAAAAAATATTTTTTATCGAAAAGTCATATACTGCAAAATGGACAAGTGCTGAAAGCGCATAGTTACATACGTTGTGCAACCGCAAACTCAGTACTGGAGTATCAGCGTTTTCCACTGTATAATAAAGCTTGTACTGAAAAAAAATATTTTTTATCGAAAAGTCATATACTGCAAAATGGACAAGTGCTGAAAGCGCATAGATACATACGTTGTGCAACCGCAAACGCAATACTGGAGTATCAGCGTTGTCCACTGTATAATAAAGCTTGTACTGAAAAAAAATATTTTTTATCGAAAAGTCATATACTGCAAAATGGACAAGTGCTGAAAGCGCATAGTTACATACGTTGTGCAACCGCAAACTCAGTACTGGAGTATCAGCGTTTTCCACTGTATAATAAAGCTTGTACTGAAAAAAAATATTTTTTATCGAAAAGTCATATACTGCAAAATGGACAAGTGCTGAAAGCGCATAGATACATACGTTGTGCAACCGCAAAGGCAATACTGGAGTATCAGCGTTTTCCACTGTATAATAAAGCTTGTACTGAAAAAAAATATTTTTTATCGAAAAGTCATATACTGCAAAATGGACAAGTGCTGAAATCGCATAGTTAAATACGTTGTGCAACCGCAAAAGCAATACTGGAGTACCAGCGTTTTCCACTGTATAATAAAGCTTGTAATGAAAAAAAATATTTTTTGTCGAAAAGTCATATACTGCAAGATGGACAAGTGCTGAAATCGCATAGTTACATACGTTGTGCAACCGCAAACTCATTACTGGAGTATCAGCGTTTTCCACTGTATAATAAAGCTTGTACTGAAAAAAAATATTTTTTATCGAAAAGTCATATACTGAAAAATGGACAAGTGCTGAAATCGCATGGTTACATACGTTGTGCAACCGCAAACTCAGTACTGGACTATCAGCGTTTTCCACTGTATAATAAAGCTTGTACTGAAAAAAAATATTTTTTATCGAAAAGTCATATACTGCAAAATGGACAAGTGCTGAAAGCGCATAGTTACATACGTTGTGCAACCGCAAACGCAAAACTGGAGTATCAGCGTTTTCCACTGTATAACAAAGCTTGTACTGAAAAAAAATATTTTTTACCAAATAGTCGTGTACTGCAAAATGGACAAGTGCTGAAATCGCATGGTTACATACGTTGTGCAACCGCAAACTCAGTACTGGGGTATCAGCGTTTTCCACTGTATAATAAAGCTTGTACTGAAAAAAAATATTTTTTATCGAAAAGTCATATACTGCAAAATGGACAAGTGCTGAAAGCGCATAGTTACATACGTTGTGCAACCGCAAACTCAGTACTGGAGTATCAGCGTTTTCCACTGTATAATAAAGCTTGTACTAAAAAAAAATTATTTTTATCGAAAAGTCATATACTGCAAAATGGACAAGTGCTGAAAGCGCATAGTTACATACGTTGTGCAACCGCAAACGCAATACTGGAGTATCAGCGTTTTCCACTGTATAATAAAGCTTGTACGGAAAAAAAATATTTTTTACCGAAAAGTCGTATACTGCAAAATGGACAAGTGCTGAAATCGCATGGTTACATACGTTGTGCAACCGCAAACTCAGTACTGGAGTATCAGCGTTTTCCAATGTATAATAAAGCTTGTACTAAAAAAAAATATTTTTTATCGAAAAGTCATATACTGCAAAATGGACAAGTGCTGAAATCGCATGGTTACATACGTTGTGCAACCGCAAACTCAGTACTGGAGTATCAGCGTTTTCCACTGTATAATAAAGCTTGTACTGAAAAAAAATATTTTTTATCGAAAAGTCATATACTGCAAAATGGACAAGTGCTGAAAGCGCATAGTTACATACGTTGTGCAACCGCAAACGCAATACTGGAGTATCAGCGTTTTCCACTGTATAATAAAGCTTGTACTGAAAAAAAATATTTTTTATCGAAAAGTCATGTACTGCAAAATGGACAAGTGCTGAAATCGCATAGTTACATACGTTGTGCAACCGCAAACGCAATACTGGAGTATCAGCGTTTTCCACTGTATAATAAAGCTTGTACTGAAAAAAAATATTTTTTATCGAAAAGTCATATACTGCAAAATGGACAAGTGCTGAAATCGCATAGTTACATACGTTGTGCAACCGCAAACGCAATACTGGAGTATCAGCGTTTTCCACTGTATAATAAAGCTTGTACTGAAAAAAAATATTTTTTATCGAAAAGTCATATACTGCAAAATGGACAAGTGCTGAAATCGCATAGTTACATACGTTGTGCAACCGCAAAAGCAATACTGGAGTACCAGCGTTTTCCACTGTATAATAAAGCTTGTAATGAAAAAAAATATTTTTTATCGAAAAGTCATATACTGCAAGATGGACAAGTGCTGAAATCGCATAGTTACATACGTTGTGCAACCGCAAACTCATTACTGGAGTATCAGCGTTTTCCACTGTATAATAAAGCTTGTACTGAAAAAAAACATTTTTTATCGAAAAGTCATATACTGCAAAATGGACAAGTGCTGAAATCGCATAGTTACATACATTGTGCAACCGCAAACGCAATACTGGAGTATCAGCCTTTTCCACTGTATAATAAAGCTTGTACAGAAAAAAAACTATTTTTTGTCGAAAAGTCATATACTGCAAAATGGACAAGTGCTGAAATCGCATAGTTACATACGTTGTGCAACCGCAAAAGCAATGCTGGAGTACCAGCGTTTTCCACTGTATAATAAAGCTTGTACTGAAATAAAATATTTTTTACCGAAAAGTCGTATACTGCAAAATGGACAAGTGCTGAAATCGCATAGTTACATACGTTGTGCAACCGCAAACTCAGTACTGGAGTATCAGCGTTTTCCACTGTATAATAAAGCTTGTACTGAAAAAAAATATTTTTTATCGAAAAGTCATATACTGCAAAATGGACAAGTGCTGAAAGCGCATAGTTACATACGTTGTGCAACCGCAAACTCAGTACTGGAGTATCAGCGTTTTCCACTGTATAATAAAGCTTGTACTGAAAAAAAATATTTTTTATCGAAAAGTCATATACTGCAAAATGGACAAGTGCTGAAAGCGCATAGTTACATACGTTGTGCAACCGCAAACTCAGTACTGGAGTATCAGCGTTTTCCACTGTATAATAAAGCTTGTACTGAAAAAAAATATTTTTTATCGAAAAGTCATATACTGCAAAATGGACAAGTGCTGAAAGCGCATAGTTACATACGTTGTGCAACCGCAAACGCAATACTGGAGTATCAGCGTTTTCCACCGTATAATAAAGCTTGTACTGAATAAAATATATTTTTTACCGAAAAGTCGTATACTTCAAAATGGACAAGTGGTGAAATCGCATGGTTACATACGTTGTGCAACCGCAAACTCAGTACTGGAGTATCAGCGTTTTCCACTGTATAATAAAGCTTGTACTGACAAAAAATATTTTTTATCGAAAATTCATATACTGCAAAATGGACAAGTGCTGAAATCGCATAGTTACATACGTTGTGCAACCGCAAACTCAGTACTGGAGTATCAGCGTTTTCCACGGTATAATAAAGCTTGTACAGAAAAAAAAAAATTTTTATCGAAAAGTCATATACTGCAAAATGGACAAGTGCTGAAAGCGCATAGTTACATACGTTGTGCAACCGCAAACTCAGTACTGGAGTATCAGCGTTTTCCACTGTATAATAAAGCTTGTACTGAAAAAAAATATTTTTTATCGAAAAGTCATATACTGCAAAATGGACAAGTGCTGAAAGCGCACAGTTACATACGTTGTGCAACCGCAAACTCAGTACTGGAGTATCAGCGTTTTCCACTGTATAATAAAGCTTGTACTGAAAAAAAATATTTTTTACCGAAAAGTCGTATACTGCAAAATGGACAAGTGCTGAAATCGCATGGTTACATACGTTGTGCAACCGCAAACTCAGTACTGGAGTATCAGCGTTTTCCAATGTATAATAAAGCTTGTACTGAAAAAAAATATTTTTTATCGAAAAGTCATATACTGCAAAATGGACAAGTGCTGAAATCGCATGGTTACATACGTTGTGCAACCGCAAACTCAGTACTGGAGTATCAGCGTTTTCCACTGTATAATAAAGCTTGTACTGAAAAAAAATATTTTTTATCGAAAAGTCATATACTGCAAAATGGACAAGTGCTGAAAGCGCATAGTTACATACGTTGTGCAACCGCAAACGCAATACTGGAGTATCAGCGTTTTCCACTGCATAATAAAGCTTGTACTGAAAACAAATATTTTTTATCGAAAAGTCATGTACTGCAAAATGGACAAGTGCTGAAAGCGCATAGTTACATACGTTGTGCAACCGCAAACGCAATACTGGAGTATCAGCGTTTTCCACCGTATAATAAAGCTTGTACTGAAAAAAAATTATTTTTTATCGAAAAGTCATATACTGCAAAATGGACAAGTGCTGAAATCGCATAGTTACATACGTTGTGCAACCGCAAAAGTAATACTGGAGTACCAGCGTTTTCCACTGTATAATAAAACTTGTAACGAAAAAAAATATTTTTTATCGAAAAGTCATATACTGCAAGATGGACAAGTGCTGAAATCGCATAGTTACATACGTTGTGCAACCGCAAACTCATTACTGGAGTATCAGCGTTTTCCACTGTATAATAAAGCTTGTACTGAAAAAAAACATTTTTTATCGAAAAGTCATATACTGCAAAATGGACAAGTGCTGAAATCGCATAATTACATACATTGTGCAACCGCAAACGCAATACTGGTGTATCAGCCTTTTCCACTGTATAATAAAGCTTGTACAGAAAAAAAACTATTTTTTGTCGAAAAGTCATATACTGCAAAATGGACAAGTGCTGAAATCGCATAGTTACATACGTTGTGCAACCGCAAAAGCAATGCTGGAGTACCAGCGTTTTCCACTGTATAATAAAGCTTGTACTGAAATAAAATATTTTTTACCGAAAAGTCGTATACTGCAAAATGGACAAGTGCTGAAATCGCATAGTTACATACGTTGTGCAACCGCAAACTCAGTACTGGAGTATCAGCGTTTTCCACTGTATAATAAAGCTTGTACTGAAAAAAAATATTTTTTATCGAAAAGTCATATACTGCAAAATGGACAAGTGCTGAAAGCGCATAGTTACATACGTTGTGCAACCGCAAACGCAAAACTGGAGTATCAGCGTTTTCCACTGTATAACAAAGCTTGTACTGAAAAAAACATATTTTTTACCGAATAGTCGTATACTGCAAAATGGACAAGTGCTGAAATCGCATGGTTACATACGTTGTGCAACCGCAAACTCAGTACTGGGGTATCAGCGTTTTCAACTGTATAATAAAGCTTGTACTGAAAAAAAATATTTTTTATCGAAAAGTCATATACTGCAAAATGGACAAGTGCTGAAAGCGCATAGTTACATACGTTGTGCAACCGCAAACGCAATACTGGAGTATCAGCGTTTTCCACTGTATAATAAAGCTTGTACTGAATAAAATATATTTTTTACCGAAAAGTCGTATACTTCAAAATGGACAAGTGCTGAAATCGCATGGTTACATACGTTGTGCAACCGCAAACTCAGTACTGGAGTATCAGCGTTTTCCACTGTATAATAAAGCTTGTACTGACAAAAAATATTTTTTATCGAAAATTCATATACTGCAAAATGGACAAGTGCTGAAATCGCATAGTTACATACGTTGTGCAACCGCAAACTCAGTACTGGAGTATCAGCGTTTTCCACGGTATAATAAAGCTTGTACAGAAAAAAAAAAATTTTTATCGAAAAGTCATATACTGCAAAATGGACAAGTGCTGAAAGCGCATAGTTACATACGTTGTGCAACTGCAAACTCAGTACTGGAGTATCAGCGTTTTCCACTGTATAATAAAGCTTGTACTGAAAAAAAATATTTTTTATCGAAAAGTCATATACTGCAAAATGGACAAGTGCTGAAAGCGCACAGTTACATACGTTGTGCAACCGCAAACTCAGTACTGGAGTATCAGCGTTTTCCACTGTATAATAAAGCTTGTACTGAAAAAAAATATTTTTTACCGAAAAGTCGTATACTGCAAAATGGACAAGTGCTGAAATCGCATGGTTACATACGTTGTGCAACCGCAAACTCAGTACTGGAGTATCAGCGTTTTCCAATGTATAATAAAGCTTGTTCTGAAAAAAAATATTTTTTATCGAAAAGTCATATACTGCAAAATGGACAAGTGCTGAAATCGCATGGTTACATACGTTGTGCAACCGCAAACTCAGTACTGGAGTATCAGCGTTTTCCACTGTATAATAAAGCTTGTACTGAAAAAAAATATTTTTTATCGAAAAGTCATATACTGCAAAATGGACAAGTGCTGAAAGCGCATAGTTACATACGTTGTGCAACCGCAAACGCAATACTGGAGTATCAGCGTTTTCCACTGTATAATAAAGCTTGTACTGAAAACAAATATTTTTTATCGAAAAGTCATGTACTGCAAAATGGACAAGTGCTGAAAGCGCATAGTTACATACGTTGTGCAACCGCAAACGCAATACTGGAGTATCAGCGTTTTCCACCGTATAATAAAGCTTGTACTGAAAAAAAATTATTTTTTATCGAAAAGTCATATACTGCAAAATGGACAAGTGCTGAAATCGCATAGTTACATACGTTGTGCAACCGCAAAAGCAATACTGGAGTACCAGCGTTTTCCACTGTATAATAAAACTTGTAATGAAAAAAAATATTTTTTATCGAAAAGTCATATACTGCAAGATGGACAAGTGCTGAAATCGCATAGTTACATACGTTGTGCAACCGCAAACTCATTACTGGAGTATCAGCGTTTTCCACTGTATAATAAAGCTTGTACTGAAAAAAAACATTTTTTATCGAAAAGTCATATACTGCAAAATGGACAAGTGCTGAAATCGCATAATTACATACATTGTGCAACCGCAAACGCAATACTGGTGTATCAGCCTTTTCCACTGTATAATAAAGCTTGTACAGAAAAAAAACTATTTTTTGTCGAAAAGTCATATACTGCAAAATGGACAAGTGCTGAAATCGCATAGTTACATACGTTGTGCAACCGCAAAAGCAATGCTGGAGTACCAGCGTTTTCCACTGTATAATAAAGCTTGTACTGAAATAAAATATTTTTTACCGAAAAGTCGTATACTGCAAAATGGACAAGTGCTGAAATCGCATAGTTACATACGTTGTGCAACCGCAAACTCAGTACTGGAGTATCAGCGTTTTCCACTGTATAATAAAGCTTGTACTGAAAAAAAATATTTTTTATCGAAAAGTCATATACTGCAAAATGGACAAGTGCTGAAAGCGCATAGTTACATACGTTGTGCAACCGCAAACGCAAAACTGGAGTATCAGCGTTTTCCACTGTATAACAAAGCTTGTACTGAAAAAAACATATTTTTTACCGAATAGTCGTATACTGCAAAATGGACAAGTGCTGAAATCGCATGGTTACATACGTTGTGCAACCGCAAACTCAGTACTGGGGTATCAGCGTTTTCAACTGTATAATAAAGCTTGTACTGAAAAAAAATATTTTTTATCGAAAAGTCATATACTGCAAAATGGACAAGTGCTGAAAGCGCATAGTTACATACGTTGTGCAACCGCAAACGCAATACTGGAGTATCAGCGTTTTCCACTGTATAATAAAGCTTGTACTGAAAAAAAATATTTTTTATCGAAAAGTCATGTACTGCAAAATGGACAAGTGCTGAAAGCGCATAGTTACATACGTTGTGCAACCGCAAACGCAATACTGGAGTATCAGCGTTTTCCACTGTATAATAAAGCTTGTACTGAAAACAAATATTTTTTATCGAAAAGTCATATACTGCAAAATGGACAAGTGCTGAAATCGCATAGTTACATACGTTGTGCAACCGCAAACGCAATACTGGAGTATCAGCGTTTTCCACTGTATAATAAAGCTTGTACTGAAAAAAAATATTTTTTATCGAAAAGTCATATACTGCAAAATGGACAAGTGCTGAAATCGCATAGTTACATACGTTGTGCAACCGCAAAAGCAATACTGGAGTACCAGCGTTTTCCACTGTATAATAAAGCTTGTAATGAAAAAAAATATTTTTTATCGAAAAGTCATATACTGCAAGATGGACAAGTGCTGAAATAGCATAGTTACATACGTTGTGCAACCGCAAACTCATTACTGGAGTATCAGCGTTTTCCACTGTATAATAAAGCTTGTACTGAAAAAAAACATTTTTTATCGAAAAGTCATATACTGCCAAATGGACAAGTGCTGAAATCGCATAGTTACATACGTTGTGCAACCGCAAACGCAATACTGGAGTATCAGCCTTTTCCACTGTATAATAAAGCTTGTACAGAAAAAAAACTATTTTTTGTCGAAAAGTCATATACTGCAAAATGGACAAGTGCTGAAATCGCATAGTTACATACGTTGTGCAACCGCAAAAGCAATGCTGGAGTACCAGCGTTTTCCACTGTATAATAAAGCTTGTACTGAAATAAAATATTTTTTACCGAAAAGTCGTATACTGCAAAATGGACAAGTGCTGAAATCGCATAGTTACATACGTTGTGCAACCGCAAACTCAGTACTGGAGTATCAGCGTTTTCCACTGTATAATAAAGCTTGTACTGAAAAAAAATATTTTTTATCGAAAAGTCATATACTGCAAAATGGACAAGTGCTGAAAGCGCATAGTTACATACGTTGTGCAACCGCAAACGCAAAACTGGAGTATCAGCGTTTTCCACTGTATAACAAAGCTTGTACTGAAAAAAAATATTTTTTACCGAATAGTCGTATACTGCAAAATGGACAAGTGCTGAAATCGCATGGTTACATACGTTGTGCAACCGCAAACTCAGTACTGGGGTATCAGCGTTTTCCACTGTATAATAAAGCTTGTACTGAAAAAAAATATTTTTTATCGAAAAGTCATATACTGCAAAATGGACAAGTGCTGAAAGCGCATAGTTACATACGTTGTGCAACCGCAAACTCAGTACTGGAGTATCAGCGTTTTCCACTGTATAATAAAGCTTGTACTGAAAAAAAATATTTTTTATCGAAAAGTCATATACTGCAAAATGGACAAGTGCTGAAAGCGCATAGATACATACGTTGTGCAACCGCAAACGCAATACTGGAGTATCAGCGTTGTCCACTGTATAATAAAGCTTGTACTGAAAAAAAATATTTTTTATCGAAAAGTCATATACTGCAAAATGGACAAGTGCTGAAAGCGAATAGTTACATACGTTGTGCAACCGCAAACGCAATACTGGAGTATCAGCGTTTTCCACTGTATAATAAAGCTTGTACTGAAAAAAAATATTTTTTATCGAAAAGTCATATACTGCAAAATGGACAAGTGCTGAAAGCGAATAGTTACATACGTTGTGCAACCGCAAACGCAATACTGGAGTATCAGCGTTTTCCACTGTATAATAAAGCTTGTACTGAAAAAAAATATTTTTTATCGAAAAGTCATATACTGCAAAATGGACAAGTGCTGAAATCGCATAGTTACATACGTTGTGCAACCGCAAAGGCAATACTGGAGTATCAGCGTTTTCCACTGTATAATAAAGCTTGTACTGAAAAAAAATATTTTTTATCGAAAAGTCATATACTGCAAAATGGACAAGTGCTGAAATCGCATAGTTAAATACGTTGTGCAACCGCAAAAGCAATACTGGAGTACCAGCGTTTTCCACTGTATAATAAAGCTTGTAATGAAAAAAAATATTTTTTGTCGAAAAGTCATATACTGCAAGATGGACAAGTGCTGAAATCGCATAGTTACATACGTTGTGCAACCGCAAACTCATTACTGGAGTATCAGCGTTTTCCACTGTATAATAAAGCTTGTACTGAAAAAAAATATTTTTTATCGAAAAGTCATATACTGAAAAATGGACAAGTGCTGAAATCGCATGGTTACATACGTTGTGCAACCGCAAACTCAGTACTGGAGTATCAGCGTTTTCCACTGTATAATAAAGCTTGTACTGAAAAAAAATATTTTTTATCGAAAAGTCATATACTGCAAAATGGACAAGTGCTGAAAGCGCATAGTTACATACGTTGTGCAACCGCAAACGCAAAACTGGAGTATCAGCGTTTTCCACTGTATAACAAAGCTTGTACTGAAAAAAAATATTTTTTACCGAATAGTCGTGTACTGCAAAATGGACAAGTGCTGAAATCGCATGGTTACATACGTTGTGCAACCGCAAACTCAGTACTGGAGTATCAGCGTTTTCCACTGTATAATAAAGCTTGTACTGAAAAAAAATATTTTTTATCGAAAAGTCATATACTGCAAAATGGACAAGTGCTGAAAGCGCATAGTTACATACGTTGTGCAACCGCAAACTCAGTACTGGAGTATCAGCGTTTTCCACTGTATAATAAAGCTTGTACTGAAAAAAAATAATTTTTATCGAAAAGTCATATACTGCAAAATGGACAAGTGCTGAAAGCGCATAGTTACATACGTTGTGCAACCGCAAACGCAATACTGGAGTATCAGCGTTTTCCACCGTATAATAAAGCTTGTACTGAATAAAATATATTTTTTACCGAAAAGTCGTATACTTCAAAATGGACAAGTGCTGAAATCGCATGGTTACATACGTTGTGCAACCGCAAACTCAGTACTGGAGTATCAGCGTTTTCCACTGTATAATAAAGCTTGTACTGACAAAAAATATTTTTTATCGAAAATTCATATACTGCAAAATGGACAAGTGCTGAAATCGCATAGTTACATACGTTGTGCAACCGCAAACTCAGTACTGGAGTATCAGCGTTTTCCACGGTATAATAAAGCTTGTACAGAAAAAAAAAAAATTTTATCGAAAAGTCATATACTGCAAAATGGACAAGTGCTGAAAGCGCATAGTTACATACGTTGTGCAACCGCAAACGCAAAACTGGAGTATCAGCGTTTTCCACTGTATAATAAAGCTTGTACTGAAAAAAAATATTTTTTATCGAAAAGTCATATACTGCAAAATGGACAAGTGCTGAAAGCGCACAGTTACATACGTTGTGCAACCGCAAACTCAGTACTGGAGTATCAGCGTTTTCCACTGTATAATAAAGCTTGTACTGAAAAAAAATATTTTTTACCGAAAAGTCGTATACTGCAAAATGGACAAGTGCTGAAATCGCATGGTTACATACGTTGTGCAACCGCAAACTCAGTACTGGAGTATCAGCGTTTTCCAATGTATAATAAAGCTTGTACTGAAAAAAAATATTTTTTATCGAAAAGTCATATACTGCAAAATGGACAAGTGCTGAAATCGCATGGTTACATACGTTGTGCAACCGCAAACTCAGTACTGGAGTATCAGCGTTTTCCACTGTATAATAAAGCTTGTACTGAAAAAAAATATTTTTTATCGAAAAGTCATATACTGCAAAATGGACAAGTGCTGAAAGCGCATAGTTACATACGTTGTGCAACCGCAAACGCAATACTGGAGTATCAGCGTTTTCCACTGTATAATAAAGCTTGTACTGAAAACAAATATTTTTTATCGAAAAGTCATGTACTGCAAAATGGACAAGTGCTGAAATCGCATAGTTACATACGTTGTGCAACCGCAAACGCAATACTGGAGTATCAGCGTTTTCCACTGTATAATAAAGCTTGTACTGAAAAAAAATATTTTTTATCGAAAAGTCATATACTGCAAAATGGACAAGTGCTGAAATCGCATAGTTACATACGTTGTGCAACCGCAAACGCAATACTGGAGTATCAGCGTTTTCCACTGTATAATAAAGCTTGTACTGAAAAAAAATATTTTTTATCGAAAAGTCATATACTGCAAAATGGACAAGTGCTGAAATCGCATAGTTACATACGTTGTGCAACCGCAAAAGCAATACTGGAGTACCAGCGTTTTCCACTGTATAATAAAGCTTGTAATGAAAAAAAATATTTTTTATCGAAAAGTCATATACTGCAAGATGGACAAGTGCTGAAATCGCATAGTTACATACGTTGTGCAACCGCAAACTCATTACTGGAGTATCAGCGTTTTCCACTGTATAATAAAGCTTGTACTGAAAAAAAACATTTTTTATCGAAAAGTCATATACTGCAAAATGGACAAGTGCTGAAATCGCATAGTTACATACATTGTGCAACCGCAAACGCAATACTGGAGTATCAGCCTTTTCCACTGTATAATAAAGCTTGTACAGAAAAAAAACTATTTTTTGTCGAAAAGTCATATACTGCAAAATGGACAAGTGCTGAAATCGCATAGTTACATACGTTGTGCAACCGCAAAAGCAATGCTGGAGTACCAGCGTTTTCCACTGTATAATAAAGCTTGTACTGAAATAAAATATTTTTTACCGAAAAGTCGTATACTGCAAAATGGACAAGTGCTGAAATCGCATAGTTACATACGTTGTGCAACCGCAAACTCAGTACTGGAGTATCAGCGTTTTCCACTGTATAATAAAGCTTGTACTGAAAAAAAATATTTTTTATCGAAAAGTCATATACTGCAAAATGGACAAGTGCTGAAAGCGCATAGTTACATACGTTGTGCAACCGCAAACGCAAAACTGGAGTATCAGCGTTTTCCACTGTATAACAAAGCTTGTACTGAAAAAAAATATTTTTTACCGAATAGTCGTATACTGCAAAATGGACAAGTGCTGAAATCGCATGGTTACATACGTTGTGCAACCGCAAACTCAGTACTGGGGTATCAGCGTTTTCCACTGTATAATAAAGCTTGTACTGAAAAAAAATATTTTTTATCGAAAAGTCATATACTGCAAAATGGACAAGTGCTGAAAGCGCATAGTTACATACGTTGTGCAACCGCAAACTCAGTACTGGAGTATCAGCGTTTTCCACTGTATAATAAAGCTTGTACTGAAAAAAAATATTTTTTATCGAAAAGTCATATACTGCAAAATGGACAAGTGCTGAAAGCGCATAGTTACATACGTTGTGCAACCGCAAACTCAGTACTGGAGTATCAGCGTTTTCCACTGTATAATAAAGCTTGTACTGAAAAAAAATATTTTTTATCGAAAAGTCATATACTGCAAAATGGACAAGTGCTGAAAGCGCATAGTTACATACGTTGTGCAACCGCAAACGCAATACTGGAGTATCAGCGTTTTCCACCGTATAATAAAGCTTGTACTGAATAAAATATATTTTTTACCGAAAAGTCGTATACTTCAAAATGGACAAGTGCTGAAATCGCATGGTTACATACGTTGTGCAACCGCAAACTCAGTACTGGAGTATCAGCGTTTTCCACTGTATAATAAAGCTTGTACTGACAAAAAATATTTTTTATCGAAAATTCATATACTGCAAAATGGACAAGTGCTGAAATCGCATAGTTACATACGTTGTGCAACCGCAAACTCAGTACTGGAGTATCAGCGTTTTCCACGGTATAATAAAGCTTGTACAGAAAAAAAAAAATTTTTGTCGAAAAGTCATATACTGCAAAATGGACAAGTGCTGAAAGCGCATAGTTACATACGTTGTGCAACCGCAAACTCAGTACTGGAGTATCAGCGTTTTCCACTGTATAATAAAGCTTGTACTGAAAAAAAATATTTTTTATCGAAAAGTCATATACTGCAAAATGGACAAGTGCTGAAAGCGCACAGTTACATACGTTGTGCAACCGCAAACTCAGTACTGGAGTATCAGCGTTTTCCACTGTATAATAAAGCTTGTACTGAAAAAAAATATTTTTTACCGAAAAGTCGTATACTGCAAAATGGACAAGTGCTGAAATCGCATGGTTACATACGTTGTGCAACCGCAAACTCAGTACTGGAGTATCAGCGTTTTCCAATGTATAATAAAGCTTGTACTGAAAAAAAATATTTTTTATCGAAAAGTCATATACTGCAAAATGGACAAGTGCTGAAATCGCATGGTTACATACGTTGTGCAACCGCAAACTCAGTACTGGAGTATCAGCGTTTTCCACTGTATAATAAAGCTTGTACTGAAAAAAAATATTTTTTATCGAAAAGTCATATACTGCAAAATGGACAAGTGCTGAAAGCGCATAGTTACATACGTTGTGCAACCGCAAACGCAATACTGGAGTATCAGCGTTTTCCACTGTATAATAAAGCTTGTACTGAAAACAAATATTTTTTATCGAAAAGTCATGTACTGCAAAATGGACAAGTGCTGAAAGCGCATAGTTACATACGTTGTGCAACCGCAAACGCAATACTGGAGTATCAGCGTTTTCCACTGTATAATAAAGCTTGTACTGAAAAAAAATATTTTTTATCGAAAAGTCATATACTGCAAAATGGACAAGTGCTGAAATCGCATAGTTACATACGTTGTGCAACCGCAAACGCAATACTGGAGTATCAGCGTTTTCCACTGTATAATAAAGCTTGTACTGAAAAAAAATATTTTTTATCGAAAAGTCATATACTGCAAAATGGACAAGTGCTGAAATCGCATAGTTACATACGTTGTGCAACCGCAAAAGCAATACTGGAGTACCAGCGTTTTCCACTGTATAATAAAACTTGTAATGAAAAAAAATATTTTTTATCGAAAAGTCATATACTGCAAGATGGACAAGTGCTGAAATCGCATAGTTACATACGTTGTGCAACCGCAAACTCATTACTGGAGTATCAGCGTTTTCCACTGTATAATAAAGCTTGTACTGAAAAAAAACATTTTTTATCGAAAAGTCATATACTGCAAAATGGACAAG
Source organism: Ascidia mentula (assembly GCF_947561715.1). Lineage (NCBI taxonomy): Eukaryota > Metazoa > Chordata > Ascidiacea > Phlebobranchia > Ascidiidae > Ascidia > Ascidia mentula. Next base: position 12,643,340 of record NC_138568.1, on the reverse strand, counting down.
TGCTGAAATCGCATAGTTACATACGTTGTGCAACCGCAAAAGCAATGCTGGAGTACCAGCGTTTTCCACTGTATAATAAAGCTTGTACTGAAATAAAATATTTTTTACCGAAAAGTCGTATACTGCAAAATGGACAAGTGCTGAAATCGCATAGTTACATACGTTGTGCAACCGCAAACTCAGTACTGGAGTATCAGCGTTTTCCACTGTATAATAAAGCTTGTACTGAAAAAAAATATTTTTTATCGAAAAGTCATATACTGCAAAATGGACAAGTGCTGAAAGCGCATAGTTACATACGTTGTGCAACCGCAAACGCAAAACTGGAGTATCAGCGTTTTCCACTGTATAACAAAGCTTGTACTGAAAAAAAATATTTTTTACCGAATAGTCGTATACTGCAAAATGGACAAGTGCTGAAATCGCATGGTTACATACGTTGTGCAACCGCAAACTCAGTACTGGGGTATCAGCGTTTTCCACTGTATAATAAAGCTTGTACTGAAAAAAAATATTTTTTATCGAAAAGTCATATACTGCAAAATGGACAAGTGCTGAAAGCGCATAGTTACATACGTTGTGCAACCGCAAACTCAGTACTGGAGTATCAGCGTTTTCCACTGTATAATAAAGCTTGTACTGAAAAAAAATATTTTTTATCGAAAAGTCATATACTGCAAAATGGACAAGTGCTGAAAGCGCATAGTTACATACGTTGTGCAACCGCAAACTCAGTACTGGAGTATCAGCGTTTTCCACTGTATAATAAAGCTTGTACTGAAAAAAAATATTTTTTATCGAAAAGTCATATACTGCAAAATGGACAAGTGCTGAAAGCGCATAGTTACATACGTTGTGCAACCGCAAACGCAATACTGGAGTATCAGCGTTTTCCACCGTATAATAAAGCTTGTACTGAATAAAATATATTTTTTACCGAAAAGTCGTATACTTCAAAATGGACAAGTGCTGAAATCGCATGGTTACATACGTTGTGCAACCGCAAACTCAGTACTGGAGTATCAGCGTTTTCCACTGTATAATAAAGCTTGTACTGACAAAAAATATTTTTTATCGAAAATTCATATACTGCAAAATGGACAAGTGCTGAAATCGCATAGTTACATACGTTGTGCAACCGCAAACTCAGTACTGGAGTATCAGCGTTTTCCACGGTATAATAAAGCTTGCACAGAAAAAAAAAAATTTTTGTCGAAAAGTCATATACTGCAAAATGGACAAGTGCTGAAAGCGCATAGTTACATACGTTGTGCAACCGCAAACTCAGTACTGGAGTATCAGCGTTTTCCACTGTATAATAAAGCTTGTACTGAAAAAAAATATTTTTTATCGAAAAGTCATATACTGCAAAATGGACAAGTGCTGAAAGCGCACAGTTACATACGTTGTGCAACCGCAAACTCAGTACTGGAGTATCAGCGTTTTCCACTGTATAATAAAGCTTGTACTGAAAAAAAATATTTTTTACCGAAAAGTCGTATACTGCAAAATGGACAAGTGCTGAAATCGCATGGTTACATACGTTGTGCAACCGCAAACTCAGTACTGGAGTATCAGCGTTTTCCAATGTATAATAAAGCTTGTACTGAAAAAAAATATTTTTTATCGAAAAGTCATATACTGCAAAATGGACAAGTGCTGAAATCGCATGGTTACATACGTTGTGCAACCGCAAACTCAGTACTGGAGTATCAGCGTTTTCCAATGTATAATAAAGCTTGTACTGAAAAAAAATATTTTTTATCGAAAAGTCATATACTGCAAAATGGACAAGTGCTGAAATCGCATGGTTACATACGTTGTGCAACCGCAAACTCAGTACTGGAGTATCAGCGTTTTCCACTGTATAATAAAGCTTGTACTGAAAAAAAATATTTTTTATCGAAAAGTCATATACTGCAAAATGGACAAGTGCTGAAAGCGCATAGTTACATACGTTGTGCAACCGCAAACGCAATACTGGAGTATCAGCGTTTTCCACTGTATAATAAAGCTTGTACTGAAAACAAATATTTTTTATCGAAAAGTCATATACTGCAAAATGGACAAGTGCTGAAAGCGCATAGTTACATACGTTGTGCAACCGCAAACGCAATACTGGAGTATCAGCGTTTTCCACTGTATAATAAAGCTTGTACTGAAAACAAATATTTTTTATCGAAAAGTCATGTACTGCAAAATGGACAAGTGCTGAAAGCGCATAGTTACATACGTTGTGCAACCGCAAACGCAATACTGGAGTATCAGCGTTTTCCACTGTATAATAAAGCTTGTACTGAAAAAAAATATTTTTTATCGAAAAGTCATATACTGCAAAATGGACAAGTGCTGAAATCGCATAGTTACATACGTTGTGCAACCGCAAACGCAATACTGGAGTATCAGCGTTTTCCACTGTATAATAAAGCTTGTACTGAAAAAAAATATTTTTTATCGAAAAGTCATATACTGCAAAATGGACAAGTGCTGAAATCGCATAGTTACATACGTTGTGCAACCGCAAAAGCAATACTGGAGTACCAGCGTTTTCCACTGTATAATAAAACTTGTAATGAAAAAAAATATTTTTTATCGAAAAGTCATATACTGCAAGATGGACAAGTGCTGAAATCGCATAGTTACATACGTTGTGCAACCGCAAACTCATTACTGGAGTATCAGCGTTTTCCACTGTATAATAAAGCTTGTACTGAAAAAAAACATTTTTTATCGAAAAGTCATATACTGCAAAATGGACAAGTGCTGAAATCGCATAGTTACATACGTTGTGCAACCGCAAAAGCAATGCTGGAGTACCAGCGTTTTCCACTGTATAATAAAGCTTGTACTGAAATAAAATATTTTTTACCGAAAAGTCGTATACTGCAAAATGGACAAGTGCTGAAATCGCATAGTTACATACGTTGTGCAACCGCAAACTCAGTACTGGAGTATCAGCGTTTTCCACTGTATAATAAAGCTTGTACTGAAAAAAAATATTTTTTATCGAAAAGTCATATACTGCAAAATGGACAAGTGCTGAAAGCGCATAGTTACATACGTTGTGCAACCGCAAACGCAAAACTGGAGTATCAGCGTTTTCCACTGTATAACAAAGCTTGTACTGAAAAAAAATATTTTTTACCGAATAGTCGTATACTGCAAAATGGACAAGTGCTGAAATCGCATGGTTACATACGTTGTGCAACCGCAAACTCAGTACTGGGGTATCAGCGTTTTCCACTGTATAATAAAGCTTGTACTGAAAAAAAATATTTTTTATCGAAAAGTCATATACTGCAAAATGGACAAGTGCTGAAAGCGCATAGTTACATACGTTGTGCAACCGCAAACTCAGTACTGGAGTATCAGCGTTTTCCACTGTATAATAAAGCTTGTACTGAAAAAAAATATTTTTTATCGAAAAGTCATATACTGCAAAATGGACAAGTGCTGAAAGCGCATAGTTACATACGTTGTGCAACCGCAAACTCAGTACTGGAGTATCAGCGTTTTCCACTGTATAATAAAGCTTGTACTGAAAAAAAATATTTTTTATCGAAAAGTCATATACTGCAAAATGGACAAGTGCTGAAAGCGCATAGTTACATACGTTGTGCAACCGCAAACGCAATACTGGAGTATCAGCGTTTTCCACCGTATAATAAAGCTTGTACTGAATAAAATATATTTTTTACCGAAAAGTCGTATACTTCAAAATGGACAAGTGCTGAAATCGCATGGTTACATACGTTGTGCAACCGCAAACTCAGTACTGGAGTATCAGCGTTTTCCACTGTATAATAAAGCTTGTACTGACAAAAAATATTTTTTATCGAAAATTCATATACTGCAAAATGGACAAGTGCTGAAATCGCATAGTTACATACGTTGTGCAACCGCAAACTCAGTACTGGAGTATCAGCGTTTTCCACGGTATAATAAAGCTTGTACAGAAAAAAAAAAATTTTTGTCGAAAAGTCATATACTGCAAAATGGACAAGTGCTGAAAGCGCATAGTTACATACGTTGTGCAACCGCAAACTCAGTACTGGAGTATCAGCGTTTTCCACTGTATAATAAAGCTTGTACTGAAAAAAAATATTTTTTATCGAAAAGTCATATACTGCAAAATGGACAAGTGCTGAAAGCGCACAGTTACATACGTTGTGCAACCGCAAACTCAGTACTGGAGTATCAGCGTTTTCCACTGTATAATAAAGCTTGTACTGAAAAAAAATATTTTTTACCGAAAAGTCGTATACTGCAAAATGGACAAGTGCTGAAATCGCATGGTTACATACGTTGTGCAACCGCAAACTCAGTACTGGAGTATCAGCGTTTTCCAATGTATAATAAAGCTTGTACTGAAAAAAAATATTTTTTATCGAAAAGTCATATACTGCAAAATGGACAAGTGCTGAAATCGCATGGTTACATACGTTGTGCAACCGCAAACTCAGTACTGGAGTATCAGCGTTTTCCACTGTATAATAAAGCTTGTACTGAAAAAAAATATTTTTTATCGAAAAGTCATATACTGCAAAATGGACAAGTGCTGAAAGCGCATAGTTACATACGTTGTGCAACCGCAAACGCAATACTGGAGTATCAGCGTTTTCCACTGTATAATAAAGCTTGTACTGAAAACAAATATTTTTTATCGAAAAGTCATGTACTGCAAAATGGACAAGTGCTGAAAGCGCATAGTTACATACGTTGTGCAACCGCAAACGCAATACTGGAGTATCAGCGTTTTCCACTGTATAATAAAGCTTGTACTGAAAAAAAATATTTTTTATCGAAAAGTCATATACTGCAAAATGGACAAGTGCTGAAATCGCATAGTTACATACGTTGTGCAACCGCAAACGCAATACTGGAGTATCAGCGTTTTCCACTGTATAATAAAGCTTGTACTGAAAAAAAATATTTTTTATCGAAAAGTCATATACTGCAAAATGGACAAGTGCTGAAATCGCATAGTTACATACGTTGTGCAACCGCAAAAGCAATACTGGAGTACCAGCGTTTTCCACTGTATAATAAAACTTGTAATGAAAAAAAAAATTTTTTATCGAAAAGTCATATACTGCAAGATGGACAAGTGCTGAAATCGCATAGTTACATACGTTGTGCAACCGCAAACTCATTACTGGAGTATCAGCGTTTTCCACTGTATAATAAAGCTTGTACTGAAAAAAAACATTTTTTATCGAAAAGTCATATACTGCAAAATGGACAAGTGCTGAAATCGCATAATTACATACATTGTGCAACCGCAAACGCAATACTGGAGTATCAGCCTTTTCCACTGTATAATAAAGCTTGTACAGAAAAAAAACTATTTTTTGTCGAAAAGTCATATACTGCAAAATGGACAAGTGCTGAAATCGCATAGTTACATACGTTGTGCAACCGCAAAAGCAATGCTGGAGTACCAGCGTTTTCCACTGTATAATAAAGCTTGTACTGAAATAAAATATTTTTTACCGAAAAGTCGTATACTGCAAAATGGACAAGTGCTGAAATCGCATAGTTACATACGTTGTGCAACCGCAAACTCAGTACTGGAGTATCAGCGTTTTCCACTGTATAATAAAGCTTGTACTGAAAAAAAATATTTTTTATCGAAAAGTCATATACTGCAAAATGGACAAGTGCTGAAAGCGCATAGTTACATACGTTGTGCAACCGCAAACGCAAAACTGGAGTATCAGCGTTTTCCACTGTATAACAAAGCTTGTACTGAAAAAAAATATTTTTTACCGAATAGTCGTATACTGCAAAATGGACAAGTGCTGAAATCGCATGGTTACATACGTTGTGCAACCGCAAACTCAGTACTGGGGTATCAGCGTTTTCCACTGTATAATAAAGCTTGTACTGAAAAAAAATATTTTTTATCGAAAAGTCATATACTGCAAAATGGACAAGTGCTGAAAGCGCATAGTTACATACGTTGTGCAACCGCAAACTCAGTACTGGAGTATCAGCGTTTTCCACTGTATAATAAAGCTTGTACTGAAAAAAAATATTTTTTATCGAAAAGTCATATACTGCAAAATGGACTAGTGCTGAAAGCGCATAGTTACATACGTTGTGCAACCGCAAACGCAATACTGGAGTATCAGCGTTGTCCACTGTATAATAAAGCTTGTACTGAAAAAAAATATTTTTTATCGAAAAGTCATATACTGCAAAATGGACAAGTGCTGAAAGCGCATAGTTACATACGTTGTGCAACCGCAAACGCAATACTGGAGTATCAGCGTTTTCCACTGTATAATAAAGCTTGTACTGAAAAAAAATATTTTTTATCGAAAAGTCATATACTGCAAAATGGACAAGTGCTGAAATCGCATAGTTACATACGTTGTGCAACCGCAAACGCAATACTGGAGTATCAGCGTTTTCCACTGTATAATAAAGCTTGCACTGAAAAAAAATATTTTTTATCGAAAAGTCATATACTGCAAAATGGACAAGTGCTGAAATCGCATAGTTAAATACGTTGTGCAACCGCAAAAGCAATACTGGAGTACCAGCGTTTTCCACTGTATAATAAAGCTTGTAATGAAAAAAAATATTTTTTATCGAAAAGTCATATACTGCAAGATGGACAAGTGCTGAAATCGCATAGTTACATACGTTGTGCAACCGCAAACTCATTACTGGAGTATCAGCGTTTTCCACTGTATAATAAAGCTTGTACTGAAAAAAAATATTTTTTATCGAAAAGTCATATACTGAAAAATGGACAAGTGCTGAAATCGCATGGTTACATACGTTGTGCAACCGCAAACTCAGTACTGGAGTATCAGCGTTTTCCACTGTATAATAAAGCTTGTACTGAAAAAAAATATTTTTTATCGAAAAGTCATATACTGCAAAATGGACAAGTGCTGAAAGCGCATAGTTACATACGTTGTGCAACCGCAAACGCAAAACTGGAGTATCAGCGTTTTCCACTGTATAATAAAGCTTGTACTGAAAAAAAATATTTTTTACCGAATAGTCGTATACTGCAAAATGGACAAGTGCTGAAATCGCATGGTTACATACGTTGTGCAACCGCAAACTCAGTACTGGAGTATCAGCGTTTTCCACTGTATAATAAAGCTTGTACTGAAAAAAAATATTTTTTATCGAAAAGTCATATACTGCAAAATGGACAAGTGCTGAAATCGCATGGTTACATACGTTGTGCAACCGCAAACTCAGTACTGGAGTATCAGCGTTTTCCACTGTATAATAAAGCTTGTACTGAAAAAAAAAATTTTTATCGAAAAGTCATATACTGCAAAATGGACAAGTGCTGAAAGCGCATAGTTACATACGTTGTGCAACCGCAAACGCAAAACTGGAGTATCAGCGTTTTCCAATGTATAATAAAGCTTGTACTGAAAAAAAATGTTTTTTATCGAAAAGTCGTATACTGCAAAATGGACAAGTGCTGAAATCGCATAGTTACATACGTTGTGCAACCGCAAACTCAGTACTGGAGTATCAGCGTTTTCCACTGCATAATAAAGCTTGTACTGAAAAAAAATATTTTTTATCGAAAAGTCATATACTGCAAAATGGACAAGTGCTGAAAGCGCATAGTTACATACGTTGTGCAACCGCAAACGCAAAACTGGAGTATCAGCATTTTCCACTGTATAACAAAGCTTGTACTGAAAAAAAATATTTTTTACCGAATAGTCGTGTACTGCAAAATGGACAAGTGCTGAAATCGCATGGTTACATACGTTGTGCAACCGCAAACTCAGTACTGGGGTATCAGCGTTTTCCACTGTATAATAAAGCTTGTACTGAAAAAAAATATTTGTTATCGAAAAGTCATATACTGCAAAATGGACAAGTGCTGAAAGCGCATAGTTACATACGTTGTGCAACCGCAAACTCAGTACTGGAGTATCAGCGTTTTCCACTGTATAATAAAGCTTGTACTGAAAAAAAATATTTTTTATCGAAAAGTCATATACTGCAAAATGGACAAGTGCTGAAACCGCATAGTTACATACGTTGTGCAACCGCAAACGCAAAACTGGAGTATCAGCGTTTTCCAATGTATAATAAAGCTTGTACTGAAAAAAAATATTTTTTATCGAAAAGTCGTATACTGCAAAATGGACAAGTGCTGAAATCGCATAGTTACATACGTTGTGCAACCGCAAACTCAGTACTGGAGTATCAGCGTTTTCCACTGCATAATAAAGCTTGTACTGAAAAAAAATATTTTTTATCCAAAAATCATATACTGCAAAATGGACAAGTGCTGAAAGCGCATAGTTACATACGTTGTGCAACCGCAAACGCAAAACTGGAGTATCAGCGTTTTCCACTGTATAACAAAGCTTGTACTGAAAAAAAATATTTTTTACCGAATAGTCGTGTACTGCAAAATTGACAAGTGCTGAAATCGCATGGTTACATACGTTGTGCAACCGCAAACGCAATACTGGAGTATCAGCGTTGTCCACTGTATAATAAAGCTTGTACTGAAAAAAAATATTTTTTATCGAAAAGTCATATACGGCAAAATGGACAAGTGCTGAAAGCGCATAGTTACATACGTTGTGCAACCGCAAACGCAATACTGGAGTATCAGCGTTTTCCACTGTATAATAAAGCTTGTACTGAAAAAAAATATTTTTTATCGAAAAGTCATATACTGCAAAATGGACAAGTGCTGAAATCGCATAGTTACATACGTTGTGCAACCGCAAAAGCAATACTGGAGTACCAGCGTTTTCCACTGTATAATAAAGCTTGTACTGAAATAAAATATTTTTTACCGAAAAGTCGTATACTGCAAAATGGACAAGTGCTGAAATCGCATAGTTACATACGTTGTGCAACCGCAAACTCAGTACTGGAGTATCAGCGTTTTCCACTGTATAATAAAGCTTGTACTGAAAAAAAATATTTTTTATCGAAAAGTCATATACTGCAAAATGGACAAGTGCTGAAAGCGCATAGATACATACGTTGTGCAACCGCAAACGCAAAACTGGAGTATCAGCGTTTTCCACTGTATAACAAAGCTTGTACTGAAAAAAAATATTTTTTACCGAATAGTCGTATACTGCAAAATGGACAAGTGCTGAAATCGCATGGTTACATACGTTGTGCAACCGCAAACTCAGTACTGGGGTATCAGCGTTTTCCACTGTATAATAAAGCTTGTACTGAAAAAAAATATTTTTTATCGAAAAGTCATATACTGCAAAATGGACAATTGCTGAAAGCGCATGGTTACATACGTTGTGCAACCGCAAACTCAGTACTGGAGTATCAGCGTTTTCCACTGTATAATAAAGCTTGTACTGAAAAAAAATATTTTTTATCGAAAAGTCATATACTGCAAAATGGACAAGTGCTGAAAGCGCATAGTTACATACGTTGTGCAACCGCAAACTCAGTACTGGAGTATCAGCGTTTTCCACTGTATAATAAAGCTTGTACTGAAAAAAAATATTTTTTATCGAAAAGTCATATACTGCAAAATGGACAAGTGATGAAAGCGCATAGTTACATACGTTGTGCAACCGCAAACGCAATACTGGAGTATCAGCGTTTTCCACCGTATAATAAAGCTTGTACTGAATAAAATATATTTTTTACCGAAAAGTCGTATACTTCAAAATGGACAAGTGCTGAAATCGCATGGTTACATACGTTGTGCAACCGCAAACTCAGTACTGGAGTATCAGCGTTTTCCACTGTATAATAAAGCTTGTACTGACAAAAAATATTTTTTATCGAAAATTCATATACTGCAAAATGGACAAGTGCTGAAATCGCATAGTTACATACGTTGTGCAACCGCAAACTCAGTACTGGAGTATCAGCGTTTTCCACGGTATAATAAAGCTTGTACAGAAAAAAAAAAATTTTTATCGAAAAGTCATATACTGCAAAATGGACAAGTGCTGAAAGCGCATAGTTACATACGTTGTGCAACCGCAAACTCAGTACTGGAGTATCAGCGTTTTCCACTGTATAATAAAGCTTGTACTGAAAAAAAATATTTTTTATCGAAAAGTCATATACTGCAAAATGGACAAGTGCTGAAAGCGCACAGTTACATACGTTGTGCAACCGCAAACTCAGTACTGGAGTATCAGCGTTTTCCACTGTATAATAAAGCTTGTACTGAAAAAAAATATTTTTTACCGAAAAGTCGTATACTGCAAAATGGACAAGTGCTGAAATCGCATGGTTACATACGTTGTGCAACCGCAAACTCAGTACTGGAGTATCAGCGTTTTCCAATGTATAATAAAGCTTGTACTGAAAAAAAATATTTTTTATCGAAAAGTCATATACTGCAAAATGGACAAGTGCTGAAATCGCATGGTTACATACGTTGTGCAACCGCAAACTCAGTACTGGAGTATCAGCGTTTTCCACTGTATAATAAAGCTTGTACTGAAAAAAAATATTTTTTATCGAAAAGTCATATACTGCAAAATGGACAAGTGCTGAAAGCGCATAGTTACATACGTTGTGCAACCGCAAACGCAATACTGGAGTATCAGCGTTTTCCACTGTATAATAAAGCTTGTACTGAAAACAAATATTTTTTATCGAAAAGTCATGTACTGCAAAATGGACAAGTGCTGAAAGCGCATAGTTACATACGTTGTGCAACCGCAAACGCAATACTGGAGTATCAGCGTTTTCCACCGTATAATAAAGCTTGTACTGAAAAAAAATTATTTTTTATCGAAAAGTCATATACTGCAAAATGGACAAGTGCTGAAATCGCATAATTACATACATTGTGCAACCGCAAACGCAATACTGGTGTATCAGCCTTTTCCACTGTATAATAAAGCTTGTACAGAAAAAAAACTATTTTTTGTCGAAAAGTCATATACTGCAAAATGGACAAGTGCTGAAATCGCATAGTTACATACGTTGTGCAACCGCAAAAGCAATGCTGGAGTACCAGCGTTTTCCACTGTATAATAAAGCTTGTACTGAAATAAAATATTTTTTACCGAAAAGTCGTATACTGCAAAATGGACAAGTGCTGAAATCGCATAGTTACATACGTTGTGCAACCGCAAACTCAGTACTGGAGTATCAGCGTTTTCCACTGTATAATAAAGCTTGTACTGAAAAAAAATATTTTTTATCGAAAAGTCATATACTGCAAAATGGACAAGTGCTGAAAGCGCATAGTTACATACGTTGTGCAACCGCAAACGCAAAACTGGAGTATCAGCGTTTTCCACTGTATAACAAAGCTTGTACTGAAAAAAACATATTTTTTACCGAATAGTCGTATACTGCAAAATGGACAAGTGCTGAAATCGCATGGTTACATACGTTGTGCAACCGCAAACTCAGTACTGGGGTATCAGCGTTTTCAACTGTATAATAAAGCTTGTACTGAAAAAAAATATTTTTTATCGAAAAGTCATATACTGCAAAATGGACAAGTGCTGAAAGCGCATAGTTACATACGTTGTGCAACCGCAAACGCAATACTGGAGTATCAGCGTTTTCCACTGTATAATAAAGCTTGTACTGAATAAAATATATTTTTTACCGAAAAGTCGTATACTTCAAAATGGACAAGTGCTGAAATCGCATGGTTACATACGTTGTGCAACCGCAAACTCAGTACTGGAGTATCAGCGTTTTCCACTGTATAATAAAGCTTGTACTGACAAAAAATATTTTTTATCGAAAATTCATATACTGCAAAATGGACAAGTGCTGAAATCGCATAGTTACATACGTTGTGCAACCGCAAACTCAGTACTGGAGTATCAGCGTTTTCCACGGTATAATAAAGCTTGTACAGAAAAAAAAAAATTTTTATCGAAAAGTCATATACTGCAAAATGGACAAGTGCTGAAAGCGCATAGTTACATACGTTGTGCAACTGCAAACTCAGTACTGGAGTATCAGCGTTTTCCACTGTATAATAAAGCTTGTACTGAAAAAAAATATTTTTTATCGAAAAGTCATATACTGCAAAATGGACAAGTGCTGAAAGCGCACAGTTACATACGTTGTGCAACCGCAAACTCAGTACTGGAGTATCAGCGTTTTCCACTGTATAATAAAGCTTGTACTGAAAAAAAATATTTTTTACCGAAAAGTCGTATACTGCAAAATGGACAAGTGCTGAAATCGCATGGTTACATACGTTGTGCAACCGCAAACTCAGTACTGGAGTATCAGCGTTTTCCAAAGTATAATAAAGCTTGTACTGAAAAAAAATATTTTTTATCGAAAAGTCATATACTGCAAAATGGACAAGTGCTGAAATCGCATGGTTACATACGTTGTGCAACCGCAAACTCAGTACTGGAGTATCAGCGTTTTCCACTGTATAATAAAGCTTGTACTGAAAAAAAATATTTTTTATCGAAAAGTCATATACTGCAAAATGGACAAGTGCTGAAAGCGCATAGTTACATACGTTGTGCAACCGCAAACGCAATACTGGAGTATCAGCGTTTTCCACTGTATAATAAAGCTTGTACTGAAAACAAATATTTTTTATCGAAAAGTCATGTACTGCAAAATGGACAAGTGCTGAAAGCGCATAGTTACATACGTTGTGCAACCGCAAACGCAATACTGGAGTATCAGCGTTTTCCACCGTATAATAAAGCTTGTACTGAAAAAAAATTATTTTTTATCGAAAAGTCATATACTGCAAAATGGACAAGTGCTGAAATCGCATAGTTACATACGTTGTGCAACCGCAAAAGCAATACTGGAGTACCAGCGTTTTCCACTGTATAATAAAACTTGTAATGAAAAAAAATATTTTTTATCGAAAAGTCATATACTGCAAGATGGACAAGTGCTGAAATCGCATAGTTACATACGTTGTGCAACCGCAAACTCATTACTGGAGTATCAGCGTTTTCCACTGTATAATAAAGCTTGTACTGAAAAAAAACATTTTTTATCGAAAAGTCATATACTGCAAAATGGACAAGTGCTGAAATCGCATAATTACATACTTTGTGCAACCGCAAACGCAATACTGGTGTATCAGCCTTTTCCACTGTATAATAAAGCTTGTACAGAAAAAAAACTATTTTTTGTCGAAAAGTCATATACTGCAAAATGGACAAGTGCTGAAATCGCATAGTTACATACGTTGTGCAACCGCAAAAGCAATGCTGGAGTACCAGCGTTTTCCACTGTATAATAAAGCTTGTACTGAAATAAAATATTTTTTACCGAAAAGTCGTATACTGCAAAATGGACAAGTGCTGAAATCGCATAGTTACATACGTTGTGCAACCGCAAACTCAGTACTGGAGTATCAGCGTTTTCCACTGTATAATAAAGCTTGTACTGAAAAAAAATATTTTTTATCGAAAAGTCATATACTGCAAAATGGACAAGTGCTGAAAGCGCATAGTTACATACGTTGTGCAACCGCAAACGCAAAACTGGAGTATCAGCGTTTTCCACTGTATAACAAAGCTTGTACTGAAAAAAACATATTTTTTACCGAATAGTCGTATACTGCAAAATGGACAAGTGCTGAAATCGCATGGTTACATACGTTGTGCAACCGCAAACTCAGTACTGGGGTATCAGCGTTTTCAACTGTATAATAAAGCTTGTACTGAAAAAAAATATTTTTTATCGAAAAGTCATATACTGCAAAATGGACAAGTGCTGAAAGCGCATAGTTACATACGTTGTGCAACCGCAAACGCAATACTGGAGTATCAGCGTTTTCCACTGTATAATAAAGCTTGTACTGAAAAAAAATATTTTTTATCGAAAAGTCATGTACTGCAAAATGGACAAGTGCTGAAAGCGCATAGTTACATACGTTGTGCAACCGCAAACGCAATACTGGAGTATCAGCGTTTTCCACTGTATAATAAAGCTTGTACTGAAAACAAATATTTTTTATCGAAAAGTCATATACTGCAAAATGGACAAGTGCTGAAATCGCATAGTTACATACGTTGTGCAACCGCAAACGCAATACTGGAGTATCAGCGTTTTCCACTGTATAATAAAGCTTGTACTGAAAAAAAATATTTTTTATCGAAAAGTCATATACTGCAAAATGGACAAGTGCTGAAATCGCATAGTTACATACGTTGTGCAACCGCAAAAGCAATACTGGAGTACCAGCGTTTTCCACTGTATAATAAAGCTTGTAATGAAAAAAAATATTTTTTATCGAAAAGTCATATACTGCAAGATGGACAAGTGCTGAAATAGCATAGTTACATACGTTGTGCAACCGCAAACTCATTACTGGAGTATCAGCGTTTTCCACTGTATAATAAAGCTTGTACTGAAAAAAAACATTTTTTATCGAAAAGTCATATACTGCCAAATGGACAAGTGCTGAAATCGCATAGTTACATACGTTGTGCAACCGCAAACGCAATACTGGAGTATCAGCCTTTTCCACTGTATAATAAAGCTTGTACAGAAAAAAAACTATTTTTTGTCGAAAAGTCATATACTGCAAAATGGACAAGTGCTGAAATCGCATAGTTACATACGTTGTGCAACCGCAAAAGCAATGCTGGAGTACCAGCGTTTTCCACTGTATAATAAAGCTTGTACTGAAATAAAATATTTTTTACCGAAAAGTCGTATACTGCAAAATGGACAAGTGCTGAAATCGCATAGTTACATACGTTGTGCAACCGCAAACTCAGTACTGGAGTATCAGCGTTTTCCACTGTATAATAAAGCTTGTACTGAAAAAAAATATTTTTTATCGAAAAGTCATATACTGCAAAATGGACAAGTGCTGAAAGCGCATAGTTACATACGTTGTGCAACCGCAAACGCAAAACTGGAGTATCAGCGTTTTCCACTGTATAACAAAGCTTGTACTGAAAAAAAATATTTTTTAACGAATAGTCGTATACTGCAAAATGGACAAGTGCTGAAATCGCATGGTTACATACGTTGTGCAACCGCAAACTCAGTACTGGGGTATCAGCGTTTTCCACTGTATAATAAAGCTTGTACTGAAAAAAAATATTTTTTATCGAAAAGTCATATACTGCAAAATGGACAAGTGCTGAAAGCGCATAGTTACATACGTTGTGCAACCGCAAACTCAGTACTGGAGTATCAGCGTTTTCCACTGTATAATAAAGCTTGTACTGAAAAAAAATATTTTTTATCGAAAAGTCATATACTGCAAAATGGACAAGTGCTGAAAGCGCATAGATACATACGTTGTGCAACCGCAAACGCAATACTGGAGTATCAGCGTTGTCCACTGTATAATAAAGCTTGTACTGAAAAAAAATATTTTTTATCGAAAAGTCATATACTGCAAAATGGACAAGTGCTGAAAGCGAATAGTTACATACGTTGTGCAACCGCAAACGCAATACTGGAGTATCAGCGTTTTCCACTGTATAATAAAGCTTGTACTGAAAAAAAATATTTTTTATCGAAAAGTCATATACTGCAAAATGGACAAGTGCTGAAAGCGAATAGTTACATACGTTGTGCAACCGCAAACGCAATACTGGAGTATCAGCGTTTTCCACTGTATAATAAAGCTTGTACTGAAAAAAAATATTTTTTATCGAAAAGTCATATACTGCAAAATGGACAAGTGCTGAAATCGCATAGTTACATACGTTGTGCAACCGCAAAGTCAATACTGGAGTATCAGCGTTTTCCACTGTATAATAAAGCTTGTACTGAAAAAAAATATTTTTTATCGAAAAGTCATATACTGCAAAATGGACAAGTGCTGAAATCGCATAGTTAAATACGTTGTGCAACCGCAAAAGCAATACTGGAGTACCAGCGTTTTCCACTGTATAATAAAGCTTGTAATGAAAAAAAATATTTTTTGTCGAAAAGTCATATACTGCAAGATGGACAAGTGCTGAAATCGCATAGTTACATACGTTGTGCAACCGCAAACTCATTACTGGAGTATCAGCGTTTTCCACTGTATAATAAAGCTTGTACTGAAAAAAAATATTTTTTATCGAAAAGTCATATACTGAAAAATGGACAAGTGCTGAAATCGCATGGTTACATACGTTGTGCAACCGCAAACTCAGTACTGGAGTATCAGCGTTTTCCACTGTATAATAAAGCTTGTACTGAAAAAAAATATTTTTTATCGAAAAGTCATATACTGCAAAATGGACAAGTGCTGAAAGCGCATAGTTACATACGTTGTGCAACCGCAAACGCAAAACTGGAGTATCAGCGTTTTCCACTGTATAACAAAGCTTGTACTGAAAAAAAATATTTTTTACCGAATAGTCGTGTACTGCAAAATGGACAAGTGCTGAAATCGCATGGTTACATACGTTGTGCAACCGCAAACTCAGTACTGGAGTATCAGCGTTTTCCACTGTATAATAAAGCTTGTACTGAAAAAAAATATTTTTTATCGAAAAGTCATATACTGCAAAATGGACAAGTGCTGAAAGCGCATAGTTACATACGTTGTGCAACCGCAAACTCAGTACTGGAGTATCAGCGTTTTCCACTGTATAATAAAGCTTGTACTGAAAAAAAATAATTTTTATCGAAAAGTCATATACTGCAAAATGGACAAGTGCTGAAAGCGCATAGTTACATACGTTGTGCAACCGCAAACGCAATACTGGAGTATCAGCGTTTTCCACCGTATAATAAAGCTTGTACTGAATAAAATATATTTTTTACCGAAAAGTCGTATACTTCAAAATGGACAAGTGCTGAAATCGCATGGTTACATACGTTGTGCAACCGCAAACTCAGTACTGGAGTATCAGCGTTTTCCACTGTATAATAAAGCTTGTACTGACAAAAAATATTTTTTATCGAAAATTCATATACTGCAAAATGGACAAGTGCTGAAATCGCATAGTTACATACGTTGTGCAACCGCAAACTCAGTACTGGAGTATCAGCGTTTTCCACGGTATAATAAAGCTTGTACAGAAAAAAAAAAATTTTTATCGAAAAGTCATATACTGCAAAATGGACAAGTGCTGAAAGCGCATAGTTACATACGTTGTGCAACCGCAAACGCAAAACTGGAGTATCAGCGTTTTCCACTGTATAATAAAGCTTGTACTGAAAAAAAATATTTTTTATCGAAAAGTCATATACTGCAAAATGGACAAGTGCTGAAAGCGCACAGTTACATACGTTGTGCAACCGCAAACTCAGTACTGGAGTATCAGCGTTTTCCACTGTATAATAAAGCTTGTACTGAAAAAAAATATTTTTTACCGAAAAGTCGTATACTGCAAAATGGACAAGTGCTGAAATCGCATGGTTACATACGTTGTGCAACCGCAAACTCAGTACTGGAGTATCAGCGTTTTCCAATGTATAATAAAGCTTGTACTGAAAAAAAATATTTTTTATCGAAAAGTCATATACTGCAAAATGGACAAGTGCTGAAATCGCATGGTTACATACGTTGTGCAACCGCAAACTCAGTACTGGAGTATCAGCGTTTTTCACTGTATAATAAAGCTTGTACTGAAAAAAAATATTTTTTATCGAAAAGTCATATACTGCAAAATGGACAAGTGCTGAAAGCGCATAGTTACATACGTTGTGCAACCGCAAACGCAATACTGGAGTATCAGCGTTTTCCACGGTATAATAAAGCTTGTACTGAAAACAAATATTTTTTATCGAAAAGTCATGTACTGCAAAATGGACAAGTGCTGAAATCGCATAGTTACATACGTTGTGCAACCGCAAACGCAATACTGGAGTATCAGCGTTTTCCACTGTATAATAAAGCTTGTACTGAAAAAAAATATTTTTTATCGAAAAGTCATATACTGCAAAATGGACAAGTGCTGAAATCGCATAGTTACATACGTTGTGCAACCGCAAACGCAATACTGGAGTATCAGCGTTTTCCACTGTATAATAAAGCTTGTACTGAAAAAAAATATTTTTTATCGAAAAGTCATATACTGCAAAATGGACAAGTGCTGAAATCGCATAGTTACATACGTTGTGCAACCGCAAAAGCAATACTGGAGTACCAGCGTTTTCCACTGTATAATAAAGCTTGTAATGAAAAAAAATATTTTTTATCGAAAAGTCATATACTGCAAGATGGACAAGTGCTGAAATCGCATAGTTACATACGTTGTGCAACCGCAAACTCATTACTGGAGTATCAGCGTTTTCCACTGTATAATAAAGCTTGTACTGAAAAAAAACATTTTTTATCGAAAAGTCATATACTGCAAAATGGACAAGTGCTGAAATCGCATAGTTACATACATTGTGCAACCGCAAACGCAATACTGGAGTATCAGCCTTTTCCACTGTATAATAAAGCTTGTACAGAAAAAAAACTATTTTTTGTCGAAAAGTCATATACTGCAAAATGGACAAGTGCTGAAATCGCATAGTTACATACGTTGTGCAACCGCAAAAGCAATGC
The DNA here is from genome assembly GCF_947561715.1 of Ascidia mentula. Classification (NCBI taxonomy): domain Eukaryota; kingdom Metazoa; phylum Chordata; class Ascidiacea; order Phlebobranchia; family Ascidiidae; genus Ascidia; species Ascidia mentula. Next base: position 12,624,925 of record NC_138568.1, on the reverse strand, counting down.
TGGAGTACCAGCGTTTTCCACTGTATAATAAAGCTTGTACTGAAATAAAATATTTTTTACCGAAAAGTCGTATACTGCAAAATGGACAAGTGCTGAAATCGCATAGTTACATACGTTGTGCAACCGCAAACTCAGTACTGGAGTATCAGCGTTTTCCACTGTATAATAAAGCTTGTACTGAAAAAAAATATTTTTTATCGAAAAGTCATATACTGCAAAATGGACAAGTGCTGAAAGCGCATAGTTACATACGTTGTGCAACCGCAAACGCAAAACTGGAGTATCAGCGTTTTCCACTGTATAACAAAGCTTGTACTGAAAAAAAATATTTTTTACCGAATAGTCGTATACTGCAAAATGGACAAGTGCTGAAATCGCATGGTTACATACGTTGTGCAACCGCAAACTCAGTACTGGGGTATCAGCGTTTTCCAATGTATAATAAAGCTTGTACTGAAAAAAAATATTTTTTATCGAAAAGTCATATACTGCAAAATGGACAAGTGCTGAAAGCGCATAGTTACATACGTTGTGCAACCGCAAACTCAGTACTGGAGTATCAGCGTTTTCCACTGTATAATAAAGCTTGTACTGAAAAAAAATATTTTTTATCGAAAAGTCATATACTGCAAAATGGACAAGTGCTGAAAGCGCATAGTTACATACGTTGTGCAACCGCAAACTCAGTACTGGAGTATCAGCGTTTTCCACTGTATAATAAAGCTTGTACTGAAAAAAAATATTTTTTATCGAAAAGTCATATACTGCAAAATGGACAAGTGCTGAAAGCGCATAGTTACATACGTTGTGCAACCGCAAACGCAATACTGGAGTATCAGCGTTTTCCACCGTATAATAAAGCTTGTACTGAATAAAATATATTTTTTACCGAAAAGTCGTATACTTCAAAATGGACAAGTGCTGAAATCGCATGGTTACATACGTTGTGCAACCGCAAACTCAGTACTGGAGTATCAGCGTTTTCCACTGTATAATAAAGCTTGTACTGACAAAAAATATTTTTTATCGAAAATTCATATACTGCAAAATGGACAAGTGCTGAAATCGCATAGTTACATACGTTGTGCAACCGCAAACTCAGTACTGGAGAATCAGCGTTTTCCACGGTATAATAAAGCTTGTACAGAAAAAAAAAAATTTTTATCGAAAAGTCATATACTGCAAAATGGACAAGTGCTGAAAGCGCATAGTTACATACGTTGTGCAACCGCAAACTCAGTACTGGAGTATCAGCGTTTTCCACTGTATAATAAAGCTTGTACTGAAAAAAAATATTTTTTATCGAAAAGTCATATACTGCAAAATGGACAAGTGCTGAAAGCGCACAGTTACATACGTTGTGCAACCGCAAACTCAGTACTGGAGTATCAGCGTTTTCCACTGTATAATAAAGCTTGTACTGAAAAAAAATATTTTTTACCGAAAAGTCGTATACTGCAAAATGGACAAGTGCTGAAATCGCATGGTTACATACGTTGTGCAACCGCAAACTCAGTACTGGAGTATCAGCGTTTTCCAATGTATAATAAAGCTTGTACTGAAAAAAAATATTTTTTATCGAAAAGTCATATACTGCAAAATGGACAAGTGCTGAAATCGCATGGTTACATACGTTGTGCAACCGCAAACTCAGCACTGGAGTATCAGCGTTTTCCACTGTATAATAAAGCTTGTACTGAAAAAAAATATTTTTTATCGAAAAGTCATATACTGCAAAATGGACAAGTGCTGAAAGCGCATAGTTACATACGTTGTGCAACCGCAAACGCAATACTGGAGTATCAGCGTTTTCCACTGTATAATAAAGCTTGTACTGAAAACAAATATTTTTTATCGAAAAGTCATGTACTGCAAAATGGACAAGTGCTGAAAGCGCATAGTTACATACGTTGTGCAACCGCAAACGCAATACTGGAGTATCAGCGTTTTCCACTGTATAATAAAGCTTGTACTGAAAAAAAATATTTTTTATCGAAAAGTCATATACTGCAAAATGGACAAGTGCTGAAATCGCATAGTTACATACGTTGTGCAACCGCAAACGCAATACTGGAGTATCAGCGTTTTCCACTGTATAATAAAGCTTGTACTGAAAAAAAATATTTTTTATCGAAAAGTCATATACTGCAAAATGGACAAGTGCTGAAATCGCATAGTTACATACGTTGTGCAACCGCAAAAGCAATACTGGAGTACCAGCGTTTTCCACTGTATAATAAAACTTGTAATGAAAAAAAATATTTTTTATCGAAAAGTCGTATACTGCAAAATGGACAAGTGCTGAAATCGCATAGTTACATACGTTGTGCAACCGCAAACTCAGTACTGGAGTATCAGCGTTTTCCACTGTATAATAAAGCTTGTACTGAAAAAAAATATTTTTTATCGAAAAGTCATATACTGCAAAATGGACAAGTGCTGAAAGCGCATAGTTACATACGTTGTGCAACCGCAAACGCAAAACTGGAGTATCAGCGTTTTCCACTGTATAACAAAGCTTGTACTGAAAAAAAATATTTTTTACCGAATAGTCGTATACTGCAAAATGGACAAGTGCTGAAATCGCATGGTTACATACGTTGTGCAACCGCAAACTCAGTACTGGGGTATCAGCGTTTTCCACTGTATAATAAAGCTTGTACTGAAAAAAAATATTTTTTATCGAAAAGTCATATACTGCAAAATGGACAAGTGCTGAAAGCGCATAGTTACATACGTTGTGCAACCGCAAACTCAGTACTGGAGTATCAGCGTTTTCCACTGTATAATAAAGCTTGTACTGAAAAAAAATATTTTTTATCGAAAAGTCATATACTGCAAAATGGACTAGTGCTGAAAGCGCATAGTTACATACGTTGTGCAACCGCAAACGCAATACTGGAGTATCAGCGTTGTCCACTGTATAATAAAGCTTGTACTGAAAAAAAATATTTTTTATCGAAAAGTCATATACTGCAAAATGGACAAGTGCTGAAAGCGCATAGTTACATACGTTGTGCAACCGCAAACGCAATACTGGAGTATCAGCGTTTTCCACTGTATAATAAAGCTTGTACTGAAAAAAAATATTTTTTATCGAAAAGTCATATACTGCAAAATGGACAAGTGCTGAAATCGCATAGTTACATACGTTGTGCAACCGCAAACGCAATACTGGAGTATCAGCGTTTTCCACTGTATAATAAAGCTTGCACTGAAAAAAAATATTTTTTATCGAAAAGTCATATACTGCAAAATGGACAAGTGCTGAAATCGCATAGTTAAATACGTTGTGCAACCGCAAAAGCAATACTGGAGTACCAGCGTTTTCCACTGTATAATAAAGCTTGTAATGAAAAAAAATATTTTTTATCGAAAAGTCATATACTGCAAGATGGACAAGTGCTGAAATCGCATAGTTACATACGTTGTGCAACCGCAAACTCATTACTGGAGTATCAGCGTTTTCCACTGTATAATAAAGCTTGTACTGAAAAAAAATATTTTTTATCGAAAAGTCATATACTGAAAAATGGACAAGTGCTGAAATCGCATGGTTACATACGTTGTGCAACCGCAAACTCAGTACTGGAGTATCAGCGTTTTCCACTGTATAATAAAGCTTGTACTGAAAAAAAATATTTTTTATCGAAAAGTCATATACTGCAAAATGGACAAGTGCTGAAAGCGCATAGTTACATACGTTGTGCAACCGCAAACGCAAAACTGGAGTATCAGCGTTTTCCACTGTATAATAAAGCTTGTACTGAAAAAAAATATTTTTTACCGAATAGTCGTATACTGCAAAATGGACAAGTGCTGAAATCGCATGGTTACATACGTTGTGCAACCGCAAACTCAGTACTGGAGTATCAGCGTTTTCCACTGTATAATAAAGCTTGTACTGAAAAAAAATATTTTTTATCGAAAAGTCATATACTGCAAAATGGACAAGTGCTGAAATCGCATGGTTACATACGTTGTGCAACCGCAAACTCAGTACTGGAGTATCAGCGTTTTCCACTGTATAATAAAGCTTGTACTGAAAAAAAAAATTTTTATCGAAAAGTCATATACTGCAAAATGGACAAGTGCTGAAAGCGCATAGTTACATACGTTGTGCAACCGCAAACGCAAAACTGGAGTATCAGCGTTTTCCAATGTATAATAAAGCTTGTACTGAAAAAAAATGTTTTTTATCGAAAAGTCGTATACTGCAAAATGGACAAGTGCTGAAATCGCATAGTTACATACGTTGTGCAACCGCAAACTCAGTACTGGAGTATCAGCGTTTTCCACTGCATAATAAAGCTTGTACTGAAAAAAAATATTTTTTATCGAAAAGTCATATACTGCAAAATGGACAAGTGCTGAAAGCGCATAGTTACATACGTTGTGCAACCGCAAACGCAAAACTGGAGTATCAGCATTTTCCACTGTATAACAAAGCTTGTACTGAAAAAAAATATTTTTTACCGAATAGTCGTGTACTGCAAAATGGACAAGTGCTGAAATCGCATGGTTACATACGTTGTGCAACCGCAAACTCAGTACTGGGGTATCAGCGTTTTCCACTGTATAATAAAGCTTGTACTGAAAAAAAATATTTTTTATCGAAAAGTCATATACTGCAAAATGGACAAGTGCTGAAAGCGCATAGTTACATACGTTGTGCAACCGCAAACTCAGTACTGGAGTATCAGCGTTTTCCACTGTATAATAAAGCTTGTACTGAAAAAAAATATTTTTTATCGAAAAGTCATATACTGCAAAATGGACAAGTGCTGAAACCGCATAGTTACATACGTTGTGCAACCGCAAACGCAAAACTGGAGTATCAGCGTTTTCCAATGTATAATAAAGCTTGTACTGAAAAAAAATATTTTTTATCGAAAAGTCGTGTACTGCAAAATTGACAAGTGCTGAAATCGCATGGTTACATACGTTGTGCAACCGCAAACGCAATACTGGAGTATCAGCGTTGTCCACTGTATAATAAAGCTTGTACTGAAAAAAAATATTTTTTATCGAAAAGTCATATACTGCAAAATGGACAAGTGCTGAAAGCGCATAGTTACATACGTTGTGCAACCGCAAACGCAAAACTGGAGTATCAGCGTTTTCCACTGTATAACAAAGCTTGTACTGAAAAAAAATATTTTTTACCGAATAGTCGTGTACTGCAAAATTGACAAGTGCTGAAATCGCATGGTTACATACGTTGTGCAACCGCAAACGCAATACTGGAGTATCAGCGTTGTCCACTGTATAATAAAGCTTGTACTGAAAAAAAATATTTTTTATCGAAAAGTCATATACTGCAAAATGGACAAGTGCTGAAAGCGCATAGTTACATACGTTGTGCAACCGCAAACGCAATACTGGAGTATCAGCGTTTTCCACTGTATAATAAAGCTTGTACTGAAAAAAAATATTTTTTATCGAAAAGTCATATACTGCAAAATGGACAAGTGCTGAAATCGCATAGTTACATACGTTGTGCAACCGCAAAAGCAATACTGGAGTACCAGCGTTTTCCACTGTATAATAAAGCTTGTAATGAAAAAAAATATTTTTTATCGAAAAGTCATATACTGCAAGATGGACAAGTGCTGAAATCGCATAGTTACATACGTTGTGCAACCGCAAACTCATTACTGGAGTATCAGCGTTTTCCACTGTATAATAAAGCTTGTACTGAAAAAAAATATTTTTTATCGAAAAGTCATATACTGAAAAATGGACAAGTGCTGAAATCGCATGGTTACATACGTTGTGCAACCGCAAACTCAGTACTGGAGTATCAGCGTTTTCCACTGTATAATAAAGCTTGTACTGAAAAAAAATATTTTTTATCGAAAAGTCATATACTGCAAAATGGACAAGTGCTGAAAGCGCATAGTTACATACGTTGTGCAACCGCAAACTCAGTACTGGGGTATCGGCGTTTTCCACTGTATAATAAAGCTTGTACTGAAAAAAAATATTTTTTATCGAAAAGTCATATACTGCAAAATGGACAAGTGCTGAAAGCGCACAGTTACATACGTTGTGCAACCGCAAACTCAGTACTGGAATATCAGCGTTTTCCACTGTATAATAAAGCTTGTACTGAAAAAAAATATTTTTTATCGAAAAGTCATATACCTAAAATGGACAAGTGCTGAAAGCGCATAGTTACATACGTTGTGCAACCGCAAAAGCAATACTGGAGTACCAGCGTTTTCCACTGTATAATAAAGCTTGTAATGAAAAAAAATATTTTTTATCGAAAAGTCATATACTGCAAGATGGACAAGTGCTGAAATAGCATAGTTACATACGTTGTGCAACCGCAAACTCATTACTGGAGTATCAGCGTTTTCCACTGTATAATAAAGCTTGTACTGAAAAAAAACATTTTTTATCGAAAAGTCATATACTGCCAAATGGACAAGTGCTGAAATCGCATAGTTACATACGTTGTGCAACCGCAAACGCAATACTGGAGTATCAGCCTTTTCCACTGTATAATAAAGCTTGTACAGAAAAAAAACTATTTTTTGTCGAAAAGTCATATACTGCAAAATGGACAAGTGCTGAAATCGCATAGTTACATACGTTGTGCAACCGCAAAAGCAATGCTGGAGTACCAGCGTTTTCCACTGTATAATAAAGCTTGTACTGAAATAAAATATTTTTTACCGAAAAGTCGTATACTGCAAAATGGACAAGTGCTGAAATCGCATAGTTACATACGTTGTGCAACCGCAAACTCAGTACTGGAGTATCAGCGTTTTCCACTGTATAATAAAGCTTGTACTGAAAAAAAATATTTTTTATCGAAAAGTCATATACTGCAAAATGGACAAGTGCTGAAAGCGCATAGTTACATACGTTGTGCAACCGCAAACGCAAAACTGGAGTATCAGCGTTTTCCACTGTATAACAAAGCTTGTACTGAAAAAAAATATTTTTTACCGAATAGTCGTATACTGCAAAATGGACAAGTGCTGAAATCGCATGGTTACATACGTTGTGCAACCGCAAACTCAGTACTGGGGTATCAGCGTTTTCCACTGTATAATAAAGCTTGTACTGAAAAAAAATATTTTTTATCGAAAAGTCATATACTGCAAAATGGACAAGTGCTGAAAGCGCATAGTTACATACGTTGTGCAACCGCAAACTCAGTACTGGAGTATCAGCGTTTTCCACTGTATAATAAAGCTTGTACTGAAAAAAAATATTTTTTATCGAAAAGTCATATACTGCAAAATGGACAAGTGCTGAAAGCGCATAGATACATACGTTGTGCAACCGCAAACGCAATACTGGAGTATCAGCGTTTTCCACCGTATAATAAAGCTTGTACTGAATAAAATATATTTTCTACCGAAAAGTCGTATACTTCAAAATGGACAAGTGCTGAAATCGCATGGTTACATACGTTGTGCAACCGCAAACTCAGTACTGGAGTATCAGCGTTTTCCACTGTATAATAAAGCTTGTACTGACAAAAAATATTTTTTATCGAAAATTCATATACTGCAAAATGGACAAGTGCTGAAATCGCATAGTTACATACGTTGTGCAACCGCAAACTCAGTACTGGAGTATCAGCGTTTTCCACGGTATAATAAAGCTTGTACAGAAAAAAAAAAATTTTTATCGAAAAGTCATATACTGCAAAATGGACAAGTGCTGAAAGCGCATAGTTACATACGTTGTGCAACCGCAAACGCAAAACTGGAGTATCAGCGTTTTCCACTGTATAATAAAGCTTGTACTGAAAAAAAATATTTTTTATCGAAAAGTCATATACTGCAAAATGGACAAGTGCTGAAAGCGCACAGTTACATACGTTGTGCAACCGCAAACTCAGTACTGGAGTATCAGCGTTTTCCACTGTATAATAAAGCTTGTACTGAAAAAAAATATTTTTTACCGAAAAGTCGTATACTGCAAAATGGACAAGTGCTGAAATCGCATGGTTACATACGTTGTGCAACCGCAAACTCAGTACTGGAGTATCAGCGTTTTCCAATGTATAATAAAGCTTGTACTGAAAAAAAATATTTTTTATCGAAAAGTCATATACTGCAAAATGGACAAGTGCTGAAATCGCATGGTTACATACGTTGTGCAACCGCAAACTCAGTACTGGAGTATCAGCGTTTTCCACTGTATAATAAAGCTTGTACTGAAAAAAAATATTTTTTATCGAAAAGTCATATACTGCAAAATGGACAAGTGCTGAAAGCGCATAGTTACATACGTTGTGCAACCGCAAACGCAATACTGGAGTATCAGCGTTTTCCACTGTATAATAAAGCTTGTACTGAAAACAAATATTTTTTATCGAAAAGTCATGTACTGCAAAATGGACAAGTGCTGAAATCGCATAGTTACATACGTTGTGCAACCGCAAACGCAATACTGGAGTATCAGCGTTTTCCACTGTATAATAAAGCTTGTACTGAAAAAAAATATTTTTTATCGAAAAGTCATATACTGCAAAATGGACAAGTGCTGAAATCGCATAGTTACATACGTTGTGCAACCGCAAACGCAATACTGGAGTATCAGCGTTTTCCACTGTATAATAAAGCTTGTACTGAAAAAAAATATTTTTTATCGAAAAGTCATATACTGCAAAATGGACAAGTGCTGAAATCGCATAGTTACATACGTTGTGCAACCGCAAAAGCAATACTGGAGTACCAGCGTTTTCCACTGTATAATAAAGCTTGTAATGAAAAAAAATATTTTTTATCGAAAAGTCATATACTGCAAGATGGACAAGTGCTGAAATCGCATAGTTACATACGTTGTGCAACCGCAAACTCATTACTGGAGTATCAGCGTTTTCCACTGTATAATAAAGCTTGTACTGAAAAAAAACATTTTTTATCGAAAAGTCATATACTGCAAAATGGACAAGTGCTGAAATCGCATAGTTACATACATTGTGCAACCGCAAACGCAATACTGGAGTATCAGCCTTTTCCACTGTATAATAAAGCTTGTACAGAAAAAAAACTATTTTTTGTCGAAAAGTCATATACTGCAAAATGGACAAGTGCTGAAATCGCATAGTTACATACGTTGTGCAACCGCAAAAGCAATGCTGGAGTACCAGCGTTTTCCACTGTATAATAAAGCTTGTACTGAAATAAAATATTTTTTACCGAAAAGTCGTATACTGCAAAATGAACAAGTGCTGAAATCGCATAGTTACATACGTTGTGCAACCGCAAACTCAGTACTGGAGTATCAGCGTTTTCCACTGTATAATAAAGCTTGTACTGAAAAAAAATATTTTTTATCGAAAAGTCATATACTGCAAAATGGACAAGTGCTGAAATCGCATAGTTACATACGTTGTGCAACCGCAAAAGCAATACTGGAGTACCAGCGTTTTCCACTGTATAATAAAGCTTGTAATGAAAAAAAATATTTTTTATCGAAAAGTCATATACTGCAAGATGGACAAGTGCTGAAATCGCATAGTTACATACGTTGTGCAACCGCAAACTCATTACTGGAGTATCAGCGTTTTCCACTGTATAATAAAGCTTGTACTGAAAAAAAACATTTTTTATCGAAAAGTCATATACTGCAAAATGGACAAGTGCTGAAATCGCATAGTTACATACATTGTGCAACCGCAAACGCAATACTGGAGTATCAGCCTTTTCCACTGTATAATAAAGCTTGTACAGAAAAAAAAATATTTTTTGTCGAAAAGTCATATACTGCAAAATGGACAAGTGCTGAAATCGCATAGTTACATACGTTGTGCAACCGCAAAAGCAATGCTGGAGTACCAGCGTTTTCCACTGTATAATAAAGCTTGTACTGAAATAAAATATTTTTTATCGAAAAGTCGTATACTGCAAAATGGACAAGTGCTGAAATCGCATAGTTACATACGTTGTGCAACCGCAAACTCAGTACTGGAGTATCAGCGTTTTCCACTGTATAATAAAGCTTGTACTGAAAAAAAATATTTTTTATCGAAAAGTCATATACTGCAAAATGGACAAGTGCTGAAAGCGCATAGTTACATACGTTGTGCAACCGCAAACGCAAAACTGGAGTATCAGCGTTTTCCACTGTATAACAAAGCTTGTACTGAAAAAAAATATTTTTTACCGAATAGTCGTATACTGCAAAATGGACAAGTGCTGAAATCGCATGGTTACATACGTTGTGCAACCGCAAACTCAGTACTGGGGTATCAGCGTTTTCCACTGTATAATAAAGCTTGTACTGAAAAAAAATATTTTTTATCGAAAAGTCATATACTGCAAAATGGACAAGTGCTGAAAGCGCATAGTTACATACGTTGTGCAACCGCAAACTCAGTACTGGAGTATCAGCGTTTTCCACTGTATAATAAAGCTTGTACTGAAAAAAAATATTTTTTATCGAAAAGTCATATACTGCAAAATGGACAAGTGCTGAAAGCGCATAGTTACATACGTTGTGCAACCGCAAACTCAGTACTGGAGTATCAGCGTTTTCCACTGTATAATAAAGCTTGTACTGAAAAAAAATATTTTTTATCGAAAAGTCATATACTGCAAAATGGACAAGTGCTGAAAGCGCATAGTTACATACGTTGTGCAACCGCAAACGCAATACTGGAGTATCAGCGTTTTCCACCGTATAATAAAGCTTGTACTGAATAAAATATATTTTTTACCGAAAAGTCGTATACTTCAAAATGGACAAGTGCTGAAATCGCATGGTTACATACGTTGTGCAACCGCAAACTCAGTACTGGAGTATCAGCGTTTTCCACTGTATAATAAAGCTTGTACTGACAAAAAATATTTTTTATCGAAAATTCATATACTGCAAAATGGACAAGTGCTGAAATCGCATAGTTACATACGTTGTGCAACTGCAAACTCAGTACTGGAGTATCAGCCTTTTCCACTGTATAATAAAGCTTGTACAGAAAAAAAACTATTTTTTGTCGAAAAGTCATATACTGCAAAATGGACAAGTGCTGAAATCGCATAGTTACATACGTTGTGCAACCGCAAAAGCAATGCTGGAGTACCAGCGTTTTCCACTGTATAATAAAGCTTGTACTGAAATAAAATATTTTTTACCGAAAAGTCGTATACTGCAAAATGGACAAGTGCTGAAATCGCATAGTTACATACGTTGTGCAACCGCAAACTCAGTACTGGAGTATCAGCGTTTTCCACTGTATAATAAAGCTTGTACTGAAAAAAAATATTTTTTATCGAAAAGTCATATACTGCAAAATGGACAAGTGCTGAAATCGCATAGTTACATACGTTGTGCAACCGCAAAAGCAATACTGGAGTACCAGCGTTTTCCACTGTATAATAAAGCTTGTAATGAAAAAAAATATTTTTTATCGAAAAGTCATATACTGCAAGATGGACAAGTGCTGAAATCGCATAGTTACATACGTTGTGCAACCGCAAACTCATTACTGGAGTATCAGCGTTTTCCACTGTATAATAAAGCTTGTACTGAAAAAAAACATTTTTTATCGAAAAGTCATATACTGCAAAATGGACAAGTGCTGAAATCGCATAGTTACATACATTGTGCAACCGCAAACGCAATACTGGAGTATCAGCCTTTTCCACTGTATAATAAAGCTTGTACAGAAAAAAAAATATTTTTTGTCGAAAAGTCATATACTGCAAAATGGACAAGTGCTGAAATCGCATAGTTACATACGTTGTGCAACCGCAAAAGCAATGCTGGAGTACCAGCGTTTTCCACTGTATAATAAAGCTTGTACTGAAATAAAATATTTTTTATCGAAAAGTCGTATACTGCAAAATGGACAAGTGCTGAAATCGCATAGTTACATACGTTGTGCAACCGCAAACTCAGTACTGGAGTATCAGCGTTTTCCACTGTATAATAAAGCTTGTACTGAAAAAAAATATTTTTTATCGAAAAGTCATATACTGCAAAATGGACAAGTGCTGAAAGCGCATAGTTACATACGTTGTGCAACCGCAAACGCAAAACTGGAGTATCAGCGTTTTCCACTGTATAACAAAGCTTGTACTGAAAAAAAATATTTTTTACCGAATAGTCGTATACTGCAAAATGGACAAGTGCTGAAATCGCATGGTTACATACGTTGTGCAACCGCAAACTCAGTACTGGGGTATCAGCGTTTTCCACTGTATAATAAAGCTTGTACTGAAAAAAAATATTTTTTATCGAAAAGTCATATACTGCAAAATGGACAAGTGCTGAAAGCGCATAGTTACATACGTTGTGCAACCGCAAACTCAGTACTGGAGTATCAGCGTTTTCCACTGTATAATAAAGCTTGTACTGAAAAAAAATATTTTTTATCGAAAAGTCATATACTGCAAAATGGACAAGTGCTGAAAGCGCATAGTTACATACGTTGTGCAACCGCAAACTCAGTACTGGAGTATCAGCGTTTTCCACTGTATAATAAAGCTTGTACTGAAAAAAAATATTTTTTATCGAAAAGTCATATACTGCAAAATGGACAAGTGCTGAAAGCGCATAGTTACATACGTTGTGCAACCGCAAACGCAATACTGGAGTATCAGCGTTTTCCACCGTATAATAAAGCTTGTACTGAATAAAATATATTTTTTACCGAAAAGTCGTATACTTCAAAATGGACAAGTGCTGAAATCGCATGGTTACATACGTTGTGCAACCGCAAACTCAGTACTGGAGTATCAGCGTTTTCCACTGTATAATAAAGCTTGTACTGACAAAAAATATTTTTTATCGAAAATTCATATACTGCAAAATGGACAAGTGCTGAAATCGCATAGTTACATACGTTGTGCAACTGCAAACTCAGTACTGGAGTATCAGCGTTTTCCACGGTATAATAAAGCTTGTACAGAAAAAAAAAAATTTTTGTCGAAAAGTCATATACTGCAAAATGGACAAGTGCTGAAAGCGCATAGTTACATACGTTGTGCAACCGCAAACTCAGTACTGGAGTATCAGCGTTTTCCACTGTATAATAAAGCTTGTACTGAAAAAAAATATTTTTTATCGAAAAGTCATATACTGCAAAATGGACAAGTGCTGAAAGCGCACAGTTACATACGTTGTGCAACCGCAAACTCAGTACTGGAGTATCAGCGTTTTCCACTGTATAATAAAGCTTGTACTGAAAAAAAATATTTTTTACCGAAAAGTCGTATACTGCAAAATGGACAAGTGCTGAAATCGCATGGTTACATACGTTGTGCAACTGCAAACTCAGTACTGGAGTATCAGCGTTTTCCAATGTATAATAAAGCTTGTACTGAAAAAAAATATTTTTTATCGAAAAGTCATATACTGCAAAATGGACAAGTGCTGAAATCGCATGGTTACATACGTTGTGCAACCGCAAACTCAGTACTGGAGTATCAGCGTTTTCCACTGTATAATAAAGCTTGTACTGAAAAAAAATATTTTTTATCGAAAAGTCATATACTGCAAAATGGACAAGTGCTGAAAGCGCATAGTTACATACGTTGTGCAACCGCAAACGCAATACTGGAGTATCAGCGTTTTCCACTGTATAATAAAGCTTGTACTGAAAACAAATATTTTTTATCGAAAAGTCATGTACTGCAAAATGGACAAGTGCTGAAAGCGCATAGTTACATACGTTGTGCAACCGCAAACGCAATACTGGAGTATCAGCGTTTTCCACTGTATAATAAAGCTTGTACTGAAAAAAAATATTTTTTATCGAAAAGTCATATACTGCAAAATGGACAAGTGCTGAAATCGCATAGTTACATACGTTGTGCAACCGCAAACGCAATACTGGAGTATCAGCGTTGTCCACTGTATAATAAAGCTTGTACTGAAAAAAAATATTTTTTATCGAAAAGTCATATACTGAAAAATGGACAAGTGCTGAAATCGCATGGTTACATACGTTGTGCAACCGCAAACTCAGTACTGGAGTATCAGCGTTTTCCACTGTATAATAAAGCTTGTACTGAAAAAAAATATTTTTTATCGAAAAGTCATATACTGCAAAATGGACAAGTGCTGAAAGCGCATAGTTACATACGTTGTGCAACCGCAAACTCAGTACTGGGGTATCGGCGTTTTCCACTGTATAATAAAGCTTGTACTGAAAAAAAATATTTTTTATCGAAAAGTCATATACTGCAAAATGGACAATTGCTGAAAGCGCACAGTTACATACGTTGTGCAACCGCAAACTCAGTACTGGAATATCAGCGTTTTCCACTGTATAATAAAGCTTGTACTGAAAAAAAATATTTTTTATCGAAAAGTCATATACCTAAAATGGACAAGTGCTGAAAGCGCATAGTTACATACGTTGTGCAACCGCAAAAGCAATACTGGAGTACCAGCGTTTTCCACTGTATAATAAAGCTTGTAATGAAAAAAAATATTTTTTATCGAAAAGTCATATACTGCAAGATGGACAAGTGCTGAAATAGCATAGTTACATACGTTGTGCAACCGCAAACTCATTACTGGAGTATCAGCGTTTTCCACTGTATAATAAAGCTTGTACTGAAAAAAAACATTTTTTATCGAAAAGTCATATACTGCCAAATGGACAAGTGCTGAAATCGCATAGTTACATACGTTGTGCAACCGCAAACGCAATACTGGAGTATCAGCCTTTTCCACTGTATAATAAAGCTTGTACAGAAAAAAAACTATTTTTTGTCGAAAAGTCATATACTGCAAAATGGACAAGTGCTGAAATCGCATAGTTACATACGTTGTGCAACCGCAAAAGCAATGCTGGAGTACCAGCGTTTTCCACTGTATAATAAAGCTTGTACTGAAATAAAATATTTTTTACCGAAAAGTCGTATACTGCAAAATGGACAAGTGCTGAAATCGCATAGTTACATACGTTGTGCAACCGCAAACTCAGTACTGGAGTATCAGCGTTTTCCACTGTATAATAAAGCTTGTACTGAAAAAAAATATTTTTTATCGAAAAGTCATATACTGCAAAATGGACAAGTGCTGAAAGCGCATAGTTACATACGTTGTGCAACCGCAAACGCAAAACTGGAGTATCAGCGTTTTCCACTGTATAACAAAGCTTGTACTGAAAAAAAATATTTTTTACCGAATAGTCGTATACTGCAAAATGGACAAGTGCTGAAATCGCATGGTTACATACGTTGTGCAACCGCAAACTCAGTACTGGGGTATCAGCGTTTTCCACTGTATAATAAAGCTTGTACTGAAAAAAAATATTTTTTATCGAAAAGTCATATACTGCAAAATGGACAAGTGCTGAAAGCGCATAGTTACATACGTTGTGCAACCGCAAACTCAGTACTGGAGTATCAGCGTTTTCCACTGTATAATAAAGCTTGTACTGAAAAAAAATATTTTTTATCGAAAAGTCATATACTGCAAAATGGACAAGTGCTGAAAGCGCATAGATACATACGTTGTGCAACCGCAAACGCAATACTGGAGTATCAGCGTTTTCCACCGTATAATAAAGCTTGTACTGAATAAAATATATTTTCTACCGAAAAGTCGTATACTTCAAAATGGACAAGTGCTGAAATCGCATGGTTACATACGTTGTGCAACCGCAAACTCAGTACTGGAGTATCAGCGTTTTCCACTGTATAATAAAGCTTGTACTGACAAAAAATATTTTTTATCGAAAATTCATATACTGCAAAATGGACAAGTGCTGAAATCGCATAGTTACATACGTTGTGCAACCGCAAACTCAGTACTGGAGTATCAGCGTTTTCCACGGTATAATAAAGCTTGTACAGAAAAAAAAAAATTTTTATCGAAAAGTCATATACTGCAAAATGGACAAGTGCTGAAAGCGCATAGTTACATACGTTGTGCAACCGCAAACGCAAAACTGGAGTATCAGCGTTTTCCACTGTATAATAAAGCTTGTACTGAAAAAAAATATTTTTTATCGAAAAGTCATATACTGCAAAATGGACAAGTGCTGAAAGCGCACAGTTACATACGTTGTGCAACCGCAAACTCAGTACTGGAGTATCAGCGTTTTCCACTGTATAATAAAGCTTGTACTGAAAAAAAATATTTTTTACCGAAAAGTCGTATACTGCAAAATGGACAAGTGCTGAAATCGCATGGTTACATACGTTGTGCAACCGCAAACTCAGTACTGGAGTATCAGCGTTTTCCAATGTATAATAAAGCTTGTACTGAAAAAAAATATTTTTTATCGAAAAGTCATATACTGCAAAATGGACAAGTGCTGAAATCGCATGGTTACATACGTTGTGCAACCGCAAACTCAGTACTGGAGTATCAGCGTTTTCCACTGTATAATAAAGCTTGTACTGAAAAAAAATATTTTTTATCGAAAAGTCATATACTGCAAAATGGACAAGTGCTGAAAGCGCATAGTTACATACGTTGTGCAACCGCAAACGCAATACTGGAGTATCAGCGTTTTCCACTGTATAATAAAGCTTGTACTGAAAACAAATATTTTTTATCGAAAAGTCATGTACTGCAAAATGGACAAGTGCTGAAATCGCATAGTTACATACGTTGTGCAACCGCAAACGCAATACTGGAGTATCAGCGTTTTCCACTGTATAATAAAGCTTGTACTGAAAAAAAATATTTTTTATCGAAAAGTCATATACTGCAAAATGGACAAGTGCTGAAATCGCATAGTTACATACGTTGTGCAACCGCAAACGCAATACTGGAGTATCAGCGTTTTCCACTGTATAATAAAGCTTGTACTGAAAAAAAATATTTTTTATCGAAAAGTCATATACTGCAAAATGGACAAGTGCTGAAATCGCATAGTTACATACGTTGTGCAACCGCAAAAGCAATACTGGAGTACCAGCGTTTTCCACTGTATAATAAAGCTTGTAATGAAAAAAAATATTTTTTATCGAAAAGTCATATACTGCAAGATGGACAAGTGCTGAAATCGCATAGTTACATACGTTGTGCAACCGCAAACTCATTACTGGAGTATCAGCGTTTTCCACTGTATAATAAAGCTTGTACTGAAAAAAAACATTTTTTATCGAAAAGTCATATACTGCAAAATGGACAAGTGCTGAAATCGCATAGTTACATACATTGTGCAACCGCAAACGCAATACTGGAGTATCAGCCTTTTCCACTGTATAATAAAGCTTGTACAGAAAAAAAACTATTTTTTGTCGAAAAGTCATATACTGCAAAATGGACAAGTGCTGAAATCGCATAGTTACATACGTTGTGCAACCGCAAAAGCAATGCTGGAGTACCAGCGTTTTCCACTGTATAATAAAGCTTGTACTGAAATAAAATATTTTTTACCGAAAAGTCGTATACTGCAAAATGGACAAGTGCTGAAATCGCATAGTTACATACGTTGTGCAACCGCAAACTCAGTACTGGAGTATCAGCGTTTTCCACTGTATAATAAAGCTTGTACTGAAAAAAAATATTTTTTATCGAAAAGTCATATACTGCAAAATGGACAAGTGCTGAAATCGCATAGTTACATACGTTGTGCAACCGCAAAAGCAATACTGGAGTACCAGCGTTTTCCACTGTATAATAAAGCTTGTAATGAAAAAAAATATTTTTTATCGAAAAGTCATATACTGCAAGATGGACAAGTGCTGAAATCGCATAGTTACATACGTTGTGCAACCGCAAACTCATTACTGGAGTATCAGCGTTTTCCACTGTATAATAAAGCTTGTACTGAAAAAAAACATTTTTTATCGAAAAGTCATATACTGCAAAATGGACAAGTGCTGAAATCGCATAGTTACATACATTGTGCAACCGCAAACGCAATACTGGAGTATCAGCCTTTTCCACTGTATAATAAAGCTTGTACAGAAAAAAAAATATTTTTTGTCGAAAAGTCATATACTGCAAAATGGACAAGTGCTGAAATCGCATAGTTACATACGTTGTGCAACCGCAAAAGCAATGCTGGAGTACCAGCGTTTTCCACTGTATAATAAAGCTTGTACTGAAATAAAATATTTTTTATCGAAAAGTCGTATACTGCAAAATGGACAAGTGCTGAAATCGCATAGTTACATACGTTGTGCAACCGCAAACTCAGTACTGGAGTATCAGCGTTTTCCACTGTATAATAAAGCTTGTACTGAAAAAAAATATTTTTTATCGAAAAGTCATATACTGCAAAATGGACAAGTGCTGAAAGCGCATAGTTACATACGTTGTGCAACCGCAAACGCAAAACTGGAGTATCAGCGTTTTCCACTGTATAACAAAGCTTGTACTGAAAAAAAATATTTTTTACCGAATAGTCGTATACTGCAAAATGGACAAGTGCTGAAATCGCATGGTTACATACGTTGTGCAACCGCAAACTCAGTACTGGGGTATCAGCGTTTTCCACTGTATAATAAAGCTTGTACTGAAAAAAAATATTTTTTATCGAAAAGTCATATACTGCAAAATGGACAAGTGCTGAAAGCGCATAGTTACATACGTTGTGCAACCGCAAACTCAGTACTGGAGTATCAGCGTTTTCCACTGTATAATAAAGCTTGTACTGAAAAAAAATATTTTTTATCGAAAAGTCATATACTGCAAAATGGACAAGTGCTGAAAGCGCATAGTTACATACGTTGTGCAACCGCAAACTCAGTACTGGAGTATCAGCGTTTTCCACTGTATAATAAAGCTTGTACTGAAAAAAAATATTTTTTATCGAAAAGTCATATACTGCAAAATGGACAAGTGCTGAAAGCGCATAGTTACATACGTTGTGCAACCGCAAACGCAATACTGGAGTATCAGCGTTTTCCACCGTATAATAAAGCTTGTACTGAATAAAATATATTTTTTACCGAAAAGTCGTATACTTCAAAATGGACAAGTGCTGAAATCGCATGGTTACATACGTTGTGCAACCGCAAACTCAGTACTGGAGTATCAGCGTTTTCCACTGTATAATAAAGCTTGTACTGACAAAAAATATTTTTTATCGAAAATTCATATACTGCAAAATGGACAAGTGCTGAAATCGCATAGTTACATACGTTGTGCAACTGCAAACTCAGTACTGGAGTATCAGCGTTTTCCACGGTATAATAAAGCTTGTACAGAAAAAAAAAAATTTTTGTCGAAAAGTCATATACTGCAAAATGGACAAGTGCTGAAAGCGCATAGTTACATACGTTGTGCAACCGCAAACTCAGTACTGGAGTATCAGCGTTTTCCACTGTATAATAAAGCTTGTACTGAAAAAAAATATTTTTTATCGAAAAGTCATATACTGCAAAATGGACAAGTGCTGAAAGCGCACAGTTACATACGTTGTGCAACCGCAAACTCAGTACTGGAGTATCAGCGTTTTCCACTGTATAATAAAGCTTGTACTGAAAAAAAATATTTTTTACCGAAAAGTCGTATACTGCAAAATGGACAAGTGCTGAAATCGCATGGTTACATACGTTGTGCAACTGCAAACTCAGTACTGGAGTATCAGCGTTTTCCAATGTATAATAAAGCTTGTACTGAAAAAAAATATTTTTTATCGAAAAGTCATATACTGCAAAATGGACAAGTGCTGAAATCGCATGGTTACATACGTTGTGCAACCGCAAACTCAGTACTGGAGTATCAGCGTTTTCCACTGTATAATAAAGCTTGTACTGAAAAAAAATATTTTTTATCGAAAAGTCATATACTGCAAAATGGACAAGTGCTGAAAGCGCATAGTTACATACGTTGTGCAACCGCAAACGCAATACTGGAGTATCAGCGTTTTCCACTGTATAATAAAGCTTGTACTGAAAACAAATATTTTTTATCGAAAAGTCATGTACTGCAAAATGGACAAGTGCTGAAAGCGCATAGTTACATACGTTGTGCAACCGCAAACGCAATACTGGAGTATCAGCGTTTTCCACTGTATAATAAAGCTTGTACTGAAAAAAAATATTTTTTATCGAAAAGTCATATACTGCAAAATGGACAAGTGCTGAAATCGCATAGTTACATACGTTGTGCAACCGCAAACGCAATACTGGAGTATCAGCGTTGTCCACTGTATAATAAAGCTTGTACTGAAAAAAAATATTTTTTATCGAAAAGTCATATACTGCAAAATGGACAAGTGCTGAAATCGCATAGTTACATACGTTGTGCAACCGCAAAAGCAATACTGGAGTACCAGCGTTTTCCACTGTATAATAAAACTTGTAATGAAAAAAAATATTTTTTATCGAAAAGTCATATACTGCAAGATGGACAAGTGCTGAAATCGCATAGTTACATACGTTGTGCAACCGCAAACTCATTACTGGAGTATCAGCGTTTTCCACTGTATAATAAAGCTTGTACTGAAAAAAAACATTTTTTATCGAAAAGTCATATACTGCAAAATGGACAAGTGCTGAAATCGCATAATTACATACATTGTGCAACCGCAAACGCAATACTGGAGTATCAGCCTTTTCCACTGTATAATAAAGCTTGTACAGAAAAAAAACTATTTTTTGTCGAAAAGTCATATACTGCAAAATGGACAAGTGCTGAAATCGCATAGTTACATACGTTGTGCAACCGCAAAAGCAATGCTGGAGTACCAGCGTTTTCCACTGTATAATAAAGCTTGTACTGAAATAAAATATTTTTTACCGAAAAGTCGTATACTGCAAAATGGACAAGTGCTGAAATCGCATAGTTACATACGTTGTGCAACCGCAAACTCAGTACTGGAGTATCAGCGTTTTCCACTGTATAATAAAGCTTGTACTGAAAAAAAATATTTTTTATCGAAAAGTCATATACTGCAAAATGGACAAGTGCTGAAAGCGCATAGTTACATACGTTGTGCAACCGCAAACGCAAAACTGGAGTATCAGCGTTTTCCACTGTATAACAAAGCTTGTACAGAAAAAAAATATTTTTTCCCGAATAGTCGTATACTGCAAAATGGACAAGTGCTGAAATCGCATGGTTACATACGTTGTGCAACCGCAAACTCAGTACTGGGGTATCAGCGTTTTCCACTGTATAATAAAGCTTGTACTGAAAAAAAATATTTTTTATCGAAAAGTCATATACTGCAAAATGGACAAGTGCTGAAAGCGCATAGTTACATACGTTGTGCAACCGCAAACTCAGTACTGGAGTATCAGCGTTTTCCACTGTATAATAAAGCTTGTACTGAAAAAAAATATTTTTTACCGAAAAGTCGTATACTGCAAAATGGACAAGTGCTGAAATCGCATGGTTACATACGTTGTGCAACCGCAAACTCAGTACTGGAGTATCAGC
This sequence comes from Ascidia mentula, assembly GCF_947561715.1. Lineage (NCBI taxonomy): Eukaryota > Metazoa > Chordata > Ascidiacea > Phlebobranchia > Ascidiidae > Ascidia > Ascidia mentula. The sequence goes on along the minus strand of NC_138568.1, from coordinate 12,603,649 downwards.
GTTTTCCAATGTATAATAAAGCTTGTACTGAAAAAAAATATTTTTTATCGAAAAGTCATATACTGCAAAATGGACAAGTGCTGAAATCGCATGGTTACATACGTTGTGCAACCGCAAACTCAGTACTGGAGTATCAGCGTTTTCCACTGTATAATAAAGCTTGTACTGAAAAAAAATATTTTTTATCGAAAAGTCATATACTGCAAAATGGACAAGTGCTGAAAGCGCATAGTTACATACGTTGTGCAACCACAAACGCAATACTGGAGTATCAGCGTTTTCCACTGTATAATAAAGCTTGTACTGAAAACAAATATTTTTTATCGAAAAGTCATGTACTGCAAAATGGACAAGTGCTGAAAGCGCATAGTTACATACGTTGTGCAACCGCAAACGCAATACTGGAGTATCAGCGTTTTCCACTGTATAATAAAGCTTGTACTGAAAAAAAATATTTTTTATCGAAAAGTCATATACTGCAAAATGGACAAGTGCTGAAATCGCATAGTTACATACGTTGTGCAACCGCAAACGCAATACTGGAGTATCAGCGTTGTCCACTGTATAATAAAGCTTGTACTGAAAAAAAATATTTTTTATCGAAAAGTCATATACTGCCAAATGGACAAGTGCTGAAATCGCATAGTTACATACGTTGTGCAACCGCAAACGCAATACTGGAGTATCAGCCTTTTCCACTGTATAATAAAGCTTGTACAGAAAAAAAACTATTTTTTGTCGAAAAGTCATATACTGCAAAATGGACAAGTGCTGAAATCGCATAGTTACATACGTTGTGCAACCGCAAAAGCAATGCTGGAGTACCAGCGTTTTCCACTGTATAATAAAGCTTGTACTGAAATAAAATATTTTTTACCGAAAAGTCGTATACTGCAAAATGGACAAGTGCTGAAATCGCATAGTTACATACGTTGTGCAACCGCAAACTCAGTACTGGAGTATCAGCGTTTTCCACTGTATAATAAAGCTTGTACTGAAAAAAAATATTTTTTATCGAAAAGTCATATACTGCAAAATGGACAAGTGCTGAAAGCGCATAGTTACATACGTTGTGCAACCGCAAACGCAAAACTGGAGTATCAGCGTTTTCCACTGTATAACAAAGCTTGTACTGAAAAAAAATATTTTTTACCGAATAGTCGTATACTGCAAAATGGACAAGTGCTGAAATCGCATGGTTACATACGTTGTGCAACCGCAAACTCAGTACTGGGGTATCAGCGTTTTCCACTGTATAATAAAGCTTGTACTGAAAAAAAATATTTTTTATCGAAAAGTCATATACTGCAAAATGGACAAGTGCTGAAAGCGCATAGTTACATACGTTGTGCAACCGCAAACTCAGTACTGGAGTATCAGCGTTTTCCACTGTATAATAAAGCTTGTACTGAAAAAAAATATTTTTTATCGAAAAGTCATATACTGCAAAATGGACAAGTGCTGAAAGCGCATAGATACATACGTTGTGCAACCGCAAACGCAATACTGGAGTATCAGCGTTGTCCACTGTATAATAAAGCTTGTACTGAAAAAAAATATTTTTTATCGAAAAGTCATATACTGCAAAATGGACAAGTGCTGAAAGCGAATAGTTACATACGTTGTGCAACCGCAAACGCAATACTGGAGTATCAGCGTTTTCCACTGTATAATAAAGCTTGTACTGAAAAAAAATATTTTTTATCGAAAAGTCATATACTGCAAAATGGACAAGTGCTGAAATCGCATAGTTACATACGTTGTGCAACCGCAAAGGCAATACTGGAGTATCAGCGTTTTCCACTGTATAATAAAGCTTGTACTGAAAAAAAATATTTTTTATCGAAAAGTCATATACTGCAAAATGGACAAGTGCTGAAATCGCATAGTTAAATACGTTGTGCAACCGCAAAAGCAATACTGGAGTACCAGCGTTTTCCACTGTATAATAAAGCTTGTAATGAAAAAAAATATTTTTTGTCGAAAAGTCATATACTGCAAGATGGACAAGTGCTGAAATCGCATAGTTACATACGTTGTGCAACCGCAAACTCATTACTGGAGTATCAGCGTTTTCCACTGTATAATAAAGCTTGTACTGAAAAAAAATATTTTTTATCGAAAAGTCATATACTGAAAAATGGACAAGTGCTGAAATCGCATGGTTACATACGTTGTGCAACCGCAAACTCAGTACTGGAGTATCAGCGTTTTCCACTGTATAATAAAGCTTGTACTGAAAAAAAATATTTTTTATCGAAAAGTCATATACTGCAAAATGGACAAGTGCTGAAAGCGCATAGTTACATACGTTGTGCAACCGCAAACGCAAAACTGGAGTATCAGCGTTTTCCACTGTATAACAAAGCTTGTACTGAAAAAAAATATTTTTTACCGAATAGTCGTGTACTGCAAAATGGACAAGTGCTGAAATCGCATGGTTACATACGTTGTGCAACCGCAAACTCAGTACTGGGGTATCAGCGTTTTCCACTGTATAATAAAGCTTGTACTGAAAAAAAATATTTTTTATCGAAAAGTCATATACTGCAAAATGGACAAGTGCTGAAAGCGCATAGTTACATACGTTGTGCAACCGCAAACTCAGTACTGGAGTATCAGCGTTTTCCACTGTATAATAAAGCTTGTACTGAAAAAAAATAATTTTTATCGAAAAGTCATATACTGCAAAATGGACAAGTGCTGAAAGCGCATAGTTACATACGTTGTGCAACCGCAAACGCAATACTGGAGTATCAGCGTTTTCCACCGTATAATAAAGCTTGTACTGAATAAAATATATTTTTTACCGAAAAGTCGTATACTTCAAAATGGACAAGCGCTGAAATCGCATGGTTACATACGTTGTGCAACCGCAAACTCAGTACTGGAGTATCAGCGTTTTCCACTGTATAATAAAGCTTGTACTGACAAAAAATATTTTTTATCGAAAATTCATATACTGCAAAATGGACAAGTGCTGAAATCGCATAGTTACATACGTTGTGCAACCGCAAACTCAGTACTGGAGTATCAGCGTTTTCCACGGTATAATAAAGCTTGTACAGAAAAAAAAAAATTTTTATCGAAAAGTCATATACTGCAAAATGGACAAGTGCTGAAAGCGCATAGTTACATACGTTGTGCAACCGCAAACGCAAAACTGGAGTATCAGCGTTTTCCACTGTATAATAAAGCTTGTACTGAAAAAAAATATTTTTTGTCGAAAAGTCATATACTGCAAAATGGACAAGTGCTGAAAGCGCACAGTTACATACGTTGTGCAACCGCAAACTCAGTACTGGAGTATCAGCGTTTTCCACTGTATAATAAAGCTTGTACGGAAAAAAAATATTTTTTACCGAAAAGTCGTATACTGCAAAATGGACAAGTGCTGAAATCGCATGGTTACATACGTTGTGCAACCGCAAACTCAGTACTGGAGTATCAGCGTTTTCCAATGTATAATAAAGCTTGTACTAAAAAAAAATATTTTTTATCGAAAAGTCATATACTGCAAAATGGACAAGTGCTGAAATCGCATGGTTACATACGTTGTGCAACCGCAAACTCAGTACTGGAGTATCAGCGTTTTCCACTGTATAATAAAGCTTGTACTGAAAAAAAATATTTTTTATCGAAAAGTCATATACTGCAAAATGGACAAGTGCTGAAAGCGCATAGTTACATACGTTGTGCAACCGCAAACGCAATACTGGAGTATCAGCGTTTTCCACTGTATAATAAAGCTTGTACTGAAAAAAAATATTTTTTATCGAAAAGTCATGTACTGCAAAATGGACAAGTGCTGAAATCGCATAGTTACATACGTTGTGCAACCGCAAACGCAATACTGGAGTATCAGCGTTTTCCACTGTATAATAAAGCTTGTACTGAAAAAAAATATTTTTTATCGAAAAGTCCTATACTGCAAAATGGACAAGTGCTGAAATCGCATAGTTACATACGTTGTGCAACCGCAAACGCAATACTGGAGTATCAGCGTTTTCCACTGTATAATAAAGCTTGTACTGAAAAAAAATATTTTTTATCGAAAAGTCATATACTGCAAAATGGACAAGTGCTGAAATCGCATAGTTACATACGTTGTGCAACCGCAAAAGCAATACTGGAGTACCAGCGTTTTCCACTGTATAATAAAGCTTGTAATGAAAAAAAATATTTTTTATCGAAAAGTCATATACTGCAAGATGGACAAGTGCTGAAATCGCATAGTTACATACGTTGTGCAACCGCAAACTCATTACTGGAGTATCAGCGTTTTCCACTGTATAATAAAGCTTGTACTGAAAAAAAACATTTTTTATCGAAAAGTCATATACTGCAAAATGGACAAGTGCTGAAATCGCATAGTTACATACATTGTGCAACCGCAAACGCAATACTGGAGTATCAGCCTTTTCCACTGTATAATAAAGCTTGTACAGAAAAAAAACTATTTTTTGTCGAAAAGTCATATACTGCAAAATGGACAAGTGCTGAAATCGCATAGTTACATACGTTGTGCAACCGCAAAAGCAATGCTGGAGTACCAGCGTTTTCCACTGTATAATAAAGCTTGTACTGAAATAAAATATTTTTTACCGAAAAGTCGTATACTGCAAAATGGACAAGTGCTGAAATCGCATAGTTACATACGTTGTGCAACCGCAAACTCAGTACTGGAGTATCAGCGTTTTCCACTGTATAATAAAGCTTGTACTGAAAAAAAATATTTTTTATCGAAAAGTCATATACTGCAAAATGGACAAGTGCTGAAAGCGCATAGTTACATACGTTGTGCAACCGCAAACTCAGTACTGGAGTATCAGCGTTTTCCACTGTATAATAAAGCTTGTACTGAAAAAAAATATTTTTTATCGAAAAGTCATATACTGCAAAATGGACAAGTGCTGAAAGCGCATAGTTACATACGTTGTGCAACCGCAAACTCAGTACTGGAGTATCAGCGTTTTCCACTATATAATAAAGCTTGTACTGAAAAAAAATATTTTTTATCGAAAAGTCATATACTGCAAAATGGACAAGTGCTGAAAGCGCATAGTTACATACGTTGTGCAACCGCAAACGCAATACTGGAGTATCAGCGTTTTCCACCGTATAATAAAGCTTGTACTGAATAAAATATATTTTTTACCGAAAAGTCGTATACTTCAAAATGGACAAGTGCTGAAATCGCATGGTTACATACGTTGTGCAACCGCAAACTCAGTACTGGAGTATCAGCGTTTTCCACTGTATAATAAAGCTTGTACTGACAAAAAATATTTTTTATCGAAAATTCATATACTGCAAAATGGACAAGTGCTGAAATCGCATAGTTACATACGTTGTGCAACCGCAAACTCAGTACTGGAGTATCAGCGTTTTCCACGGTATAATAAAGCTTGTACAGAAAAAAAAAAATTTTTATCGAAAAGTCATATACTGCAAAATGGACAAGTGCTGAAAGCGCATAGTTACATACGTTGTGCAACCGCAAACTCAGTACTGGAGTATCAGCGTTTTCCACTGTATAATAAAGCTTGTACTGAAAAAAAATATTTTTTATCGAAAAGTCATATACTGCAAAATGGACAAGTGCTGAAAGCGCACAGTTACATACGTTGTGCAACCGCAAACTCAGTACTGGAGTATCAGCGTTTTCCACTGTATAATAAAGCTTGTACTGAAAAAAAATATTTTTTACCGAAAAGTCGTATACTGCAAAATGGACAAGTGCTGAAATCGCATGGTTACATACGTTGTGCAACCGCAAACTCAGTACTGGAGTATCAGCGTTTTCCAATGTATAATAAAGCTTGTACTGAAAAAAAATATTTTTTATCGAAAAGTCATATACTGCAAAATGGACAAGTGCTGAAATCGCATGGTTACATACGTTGTGCAACCGCAAACTCAGTACTGGAGTATCAGCGTTTTCCACTGTATAATAAAGCTTGTACTGAAAAAAAATATTTTTTATCGAAAAGTCATATACTGCAAAATGGACAAGTGCTGAAAGCGCATAGTTACATACGTTGTGCAACCGCAAACGCAATACTGGAGTATCAGCGTTTTCCACTGTATAATAAAGCTTGTACTGAAAACAAATATTTTTTATCGAAAAGTCATGTACTGCAAAATGGACAAGTGCTGAAAGCGCATAGTTACATACGTTGTGCAACCGCAAACGCAATACTGGAGTATCAGCGTTTTCCACCGTATAATAAAGCTTGTACTGAAAAAAAATTATTTTTTATCGAAAAGTCATATACTGCAAAATGGACAAGTGCTGAAATCGCATAGTTACATACGTTGTGCAACCGCAAAAGCAATACTGGAGTACCAGCGTTTTCCACTGTATAATAAAACTTGTAATGAAAAAAAATATTTTTTATCGAAAAGTCATATACTGCAAGATGGACAAGTGCTGAAATCGCATAGTTACATACGTTGTGCAACCGCAAACTCATTACTGGAGTATCAGCGTTTTCCACTGTATAATAAAGCTTGTACTGAAAAAAAACATTTTTTATCGAAAAGTCATATACTGCAAAATGGACAAGTGCTGAAATCGCATAATTACATACATTGTGCAACCGCAAACGCAATACTGGTGTATCAGCCTTTTCCACTGTATAATAAAGCTTGTACAGAAAAAAAACTATTTTTTGTCGAAAAGTCATATACTGCAAAATGGACAAGTGCTGAAATCGCATAGTTACATACGTTGTGCAACCGCAAAAGCAATGCTGGAGTACCAGCGTTTTCCACTGTATAATAAAGCTTGTACTGAAATAAAATATTTTTTACCGAAAAGTCGTATACTGCAAAATGGACAAGTGCTGAAATCGCATAGTTACATACGTTGTGCAACCGCAAACTCAGTACTGGAGTATCAGCGTTTTCCACTGTATAATAAAGCTTGTACTGAAAAAAAATATTTTTTATCGAAAAGTCATATACTGCAAAATGGACAAGTGCTGAAAGCGCATAGTTACATACGTTGTGCAACCGCAAACGCAAAACTGGAGTATCAGCGTTTTCCACTGTATAACAAAGCTTGTACTGAAAAAAACATATTTTTTACCGAATAGTCGTATACTGCAAAATGGACAAGTGCTGAAATCGCATGGTTACATACGTTGTGCAACCGCAAACTCAGTACTGGGGTATCAGCGTTTTCAACTGTATAATAAAGCTTGTACTGAAAAAAAATATTTTTTATCGAAAAGTCATATACTGCAAAATGGACAAGTGCTGAAAGCGCATAGTTACATACGTTGTGCAACCGCAAACGCAATACTGGAGTATCAGCGTTTTCCACTGTATAATAAAGCTTGTACTGAATAAAATATATTTTTTACCGAAAAGTCGTATACTTCAAAATGGACAAGTGCTGAAATCGCATGGTTACATACGTTGTGCAACCGCAAACTCAGTACTGGAGTATCAGCGTTTTCCACTGTATAATAAAGCTTGTACTGACAAAAAATATTTTTTATCGAAAATTCATATACTGCAAAATGGACAAGTGCTGAAATCGCATAGTTACATACGTTGTGCAACCGCAAACTCAGTACTGGAGTATCAGCGTTTTCCACGGTATAATAAAGCTTGTACAGAAAAAAAAAAATTTTTATCGAAAAGTCATATACTGCAAAATGGACAAGTGCTGAAAGCGCATAGTTACATACGTTGTGCAACTGCAAACTCAGTACTGGAGTATCAGCGTTTTCCACTGTATAATAAAGCTTGTACTGAAAAAAAATATTTTTTATCGAAAAGTCATATACTGCAAAATGGACAAGTGCTGAAAGCGCACAGTTACATACGTTGTGCAACCGCAAACTCAGTACTGGAGTATCAGCGTTTTCCACTGTATAATAAAGCTTGTACTGAAAAAAAATATTTTTTACCGAAAAGTCGTATACTGCAAAATGGACAAGTGCTGAAATCGCATGGTTACATACGTTGTGCAACCGCAAACTCAGTACTGGAGTATCAGCGTTTTCCAATGTATAATAAAGCTTGTTCTGAAAAAAAATATTTTTTATCGAAAAGTCATATACTGCAAAATGGACAAGTGCTGAAATCGCATGGTTACATACGTTGTGCAACCGCAAACTCAGTACTGGAGTATCAGCGTTTTCCACTGTATAATAAAGCTTGTACTGAAAAAAAATATTTTTTATCGAAAAGTCATATACTGCAAAATGGACAAGTGCTGAAAGCGCATAGTTACATACGTTGTGCAACCGCAAACGCAATACTGGAGTATCAGCGTTTTCCACTGTATAATAAAGCTTGTACTGAAAACAAATATTTTTTATCGAAAAGTCATGTACTGCAAAATGGACAAGTGCTGAAAGCGCATAGTTACATACGTTGTGCAACCGCAAACGCAATACTGGAGTATCAGCGTTTTCCACCGTATAATAAAGCTTGTACTGAAAAAAAATTATTTTTTATCGAAAAGTCATATACTGCAAAATGGACAAGTGCTGAAATCGCATAGTTACATACGTTGTGCAACCGCAAAAGCAATACTGGAGTACCAGCGTTTTCCACTGTATAATAAAACTTGTAATGAAAAAAAATATTTTTTATCGAAAAGTCATATACTGCAAGATGGACAAGTGCTGAAATCGCATAGTTACATACGTTGTGCAACCGCAAACTGATTACTGGAGTATCAGCGTTTTCCACTGTATAATAAAGCTTGTACTGAAAAAAAACATTTTTTATCGAAAAGTCATATACTGCAAAATGGACAAGTGCTGAAATCGCATAATTACATACATTGTGCAACCGCAAACGCAATACTGGAGTATCAGCCTTTTCCACTGTATAATAAAGCTTGTACAGAAAAAAAACTATTTTTTGTCGAAAAGTCATATACTGCAAAATGGACAAGTGCTGAAATCGCATAGTTACATACGTTGTGCAACCGCAAAAGCAATGCTGGAGTACCAGCGTTTTCCACTGTATAATAAAGCTTGTACTGAAATAAAATATTTTTTACCGAAAAGTCGTATACTGCAAAATGGACAAGTGCTGAAATCGCATAGTTACATACGTTGTGCAACCGCAAACTCAGTACTGGAGTATCAGCGTTTTCCACTGTATAATAAAGCTTGTACTGAAAAAAAATATTTTTTATCGAAAAGTCATATACTGCAAAATGGACAAGTGCTGAAAGCGCATAGTTACATACGTTGTGCAACCGCAAACGCAAAACTGGAGTATCAGCGTTTTCCACTGTATAACAAAGCTTGTACTGAAAAAAACATATTTTTTACCGAATAGTCGTATACTGCAAAATGGACAAGTGCTGAAATCGCATGGTTACATACGTTGTGCAACCGCAAACTCAGTACTGGGGTATCAGCGTTTTCAACTGTATAATAAAGCTTGTACTGAAAAAAAATATTTTTTATCGAAAAGTCATATACTGCAAAATGGACAAGTGCTGAAAGCGCATAGTTACATACGTTGTGCAACCGCAAACGCAATACTGGAGTATCAGCGTTTTCCACTGTATAATAAAGCTTGTACTGAAAAAAAATATTTTTTATCGAAAAGTCATGTACTGCAAAATGGACAAGTGCTGAAAGCGCATAGTTACATACGTTGTGCAACCGCAAACGCAATACTGGAGTATCAGCGTTTTCCACTGTATAATAAAGCTTGTACTGAAAACAAATATTTTTTATCGAAAAGTCATATACTGCAAAATGGACAAGTGCTGAAATCGCATAGTTATATACGTTGTGCAACCGCAAACGCAATACTGGAGTATCAGCGTTTTCCACTGTATAATAAAGCTTGTACTGAAAAAAAATATTTTTTATCGAAAAGTCATATACTGCAAAATGGACAAGTGCTGAAATCGCATAGTTACATACGTTGTGCAACCGCAAAAGCAATACTGGAGTACCAGCGTTTTCCACTGTATAATAAAGCTTGTAATGAAAAAAAATATTTTTTATCGAAAAGTCATATACTGCAAGATGGACAAGTGCTGAAATAGCATAGTTACATACGTTGTGCAACCGCAAACTCATTACTGGAGTATCAGCGTTTTCCACTGTATAATAAAGCTTGTACTGAAAAAAAACATTTTTTATCGAAAAGTCATATACTGCCAAATGGACAAGTGCTGAAATCGCATAGTTACATACGTTGTGCAACCGCAAACGCAATACTGGAGTATCAGCCTTTTCCACTGTATAATAAAGCTTGTACAGAAAAAAAACTATTTTTTGTCGAAAAGTCATATACTGCAAAATGGACAAGTGCTGAAATCGCATAGTTACATACGTTGTGCAACCGCAAAAGCAATGCTGGAGTACCAGCGTTTTCCACTGTATAATAAAGCTTGTACTGAAATAAAATATTTTTTACCGAAAAGTCGTATACTGCAAAATGGACAAGTGCTGAAATCGCATAGTTACATACGTTGTGCAACCGCAAACTCAGTACTGGAGTATCAGCGTTTTCCACTGTATAATAAAGCTTGTACTGAAAAAAAATATTTTTTATCGAAAAGTCATATACTGCAAAATGGACAAGTGCTGAAAGCGCATAGTTACATACGTTGTGCAACCGCAAACGCAAAACTGGAGTATCAGCGTTTTCCACTGTATAACAAAGCTTGTACTGAAAAAAAATATTTTTTACCGAATAGTCGTATACTGCAAAATGGACAAGTGCTGAAATCGCATGGTTACATACGTTGTGCAACCGCAAACTCAGTACTGGGGTATCAGCGTTTTCCACTGTATAATAAAGCTTGTACTGAAAAAAAATATTTTTTATCGAAAAGTCATATACTGCAAAATGGACAAGTGCTGAAAGCGCACAGTTACATACGTTGTGCAACCGCAAACTCAGTAGTGGAGTATCAGCGTTTTCCACTGTATAATAAAGCTTGTACTGAAAAAAAATATTTTTTATCGAAAAGTCATATACTGCAAAATGGACAAGTGCTGATAGCGCATAGATACATACGTTGTGCAACCGCAAACGCAATACTGGAGTATCAGCGTTGTCCACTGTATAATAAAGCTTGTACTGAAAAAAAATATTTTTTATCGAAAAGTCATATACTGCAAAATGGACAAGTGCTGAAAGCGAATAGTTACATACGTTGTGCAACCGCAAACGCAATACTGGAGTATCAGCGTTTTCCACTGTATAATAAAGCTTGTACTGAAAAAAAATATTTTTTATCGAAAAGTCATATACTGCAAAATGGACAAGTGCTGAAAGCGAATAGTTACATACGTTGTGCAACCGCAAACGCAATACTGGAGTATCAGCGTTTTCCACTGTATAATAAAGCTTGTACTGAAAAAAAATATTTTTTATCGAAAAGTCATATACTGCAAAATGGACAAGTGCTGAAATCGCATAGTTACATACGTTGTGCAACCGCAAAGGCAATACTGGAGTATCAGCGTTTTCCACTGTATAATAAAGCTTGTACTGAAAAAAAATATTTTTTATCGAAAAGTCATATACTGCAAAATGGACAAGTGCTGAAATCGCATAGTTAAATACGTTGTGCAACCGCAAAAGCAATACTGGAGTACCAGCGTTTTCCACTGTATAATAAAGCTTGTAATGAAAAAAAATATTTTTTGTCGAAAAGTCATATACTGCAAGATGGACAAGTGCTGAAATCGCATAGTTACATACGTTGTGCAACCGCAAACTCATTACTGGAGTATCAGCGTTTTCCACTGTATAATAAAGCTTGTACTGAAAAAAAATATTTTTTATCGAAAAGTCATATACTGAAAAATGGACAAGTGCTGAAATCGCATGGTTACATACGTTGTGCAACCGCAAACTCAGTACTGGAGTATCAGCGTTTTCCACTGTATAATAAAGCTTGTACTGAAAAAAAATATTTTTTATCGAAAAGTCATATACTGCAAAATGGACAAGTGCTGAAAGCGCATAGTTACATACGTTGTGCAACCGCAAACGCAAAACTGGAGTATCAGCGTTTTCCACTGTATAACAAAGCTTGTACTGAAAAAAACTATTTTTTACCGAATAGTCGTGTACTGCAAAATGGACAAGTGCTGAAATCGCATGGTTACATACGTTGTGCAACCGCAAACTCAGTACTGGAGTATCAGCGTTTTCCACTGTATAATAAAGCTTGTACTGAAAAAAAATATTTTTTATCGAAAAGTCATATACTGCAAAATGGACAAGTGCTGAAAGCGCATAGTTACATACGTTGTGCAACCGCAAACTCAGTACTGGAGTATCAGCGTTTTCCACTGTATAATAAAGCTTGTACTGAAAAAAAATAATTTTTATCGAAAAGTCATATACTGCAAAATGGACAAGTGCTGAAAGCGCATAGTTACATACGTTGTGCAACCGCAAACGCAATACTGGAGTATCAGCGTTTTCCACCGTATAATAAAGCTTGTACTGAATAAAATATATTTTTTACCGAAAAGTCGTATACTTCAAAATGGACAAGTGCTGAAATCGCATGGTTACATACGTTGTGCAACCGCAAACTCAGTACTGGAGTATCAGCGTTTTCCACTGTATAATAAAGCTTGTACTGACAAAAAATATTTTTTATCGAAAATTCATATACTGTAAAATGGACAAGTGCTGAAATCGCATAGTTACATACGTTGTGCAACCGCAAACTCAGTACTGGAGTATCAGCGTTTTCCACGGTATAATAAAGCTTGTACAGAAAAAAAAAAATTTTTATCGAAAAGTCATATACTGCAAAATGGACAAGTGCTGAAAGCGCATAGTTACATACGTTGTGCAACCGCAAACGCAAAACTGGAGTATCAGCGTTTTCCACTGTATAATAAAGCTTGTACTGAAAAAAAATATTTTTTATCGAAAAGTCATATACTGCAAAATGGACAAGTGCTGAAAGCGCACAGTTACATACGTTGTGCAACCGCAAACTCAGTACTGGAGTATCAGCGTTTTCCACTGTATAATAAAGCTTGTACTGAAAAAAGTATTTTTTACCGAAAAGTCGTATACTGCAAAATGGACAAGTGCTGAAATCGCATGGTTACATACGTTGTGCAACCGCAAACTCAGTACTGGAGTATCAGCGTTTTCCAATGCATAATAAAGCTTGTACTGAAAAAAAATATTTTTTATCGAAAAGTCATATACTGCAAAATGGACAAGTGCTGAAATCGCATGGTTACATACGTTGTGCAACCGCAAACTCAGTACTGGAGTATCAGCGTTTTCCACTGTATAATAAAGCTTGTACTGAAAAAAAATATTTTTTATCGAAAAGTCATATACTGCAAAATGGACAAGTGCTGAAAGCGCATAGTTACATACGTTGTGCAACCGCAAACGCAATACTGGAGTATCAGCGTTTTCCACTGTATAATAAAGCTTGTACTGAAAACAAATATTTTTTATCGAAAAGTCATGTACTGCAAAATGGACAAGTGCTGAAATCGCATAGTTACATACGTTGTGCAACCGCAAACGCAATACTGGAGTATCAGCGTTTTCCACTGTATAATAAAGCTTGTACTGAAAAAAAATATTTTTTATCGAAAAGTCATATACTGCAAAATGGACAAGTGCTGAAATCGCATAGTTACATACGTTGTGCAACCGCAAACGCAATACTGGAGTATCAGCGTTTTCCACTGTATAATAAAGCTTGTACTGAAAAAAAATATTTTTTATCGAAAAGTCATATACTGCAAAATGGACAAGTGCTGAAATCGCATAGTTACATACGTTGTGCAACCGCAAAAGCAATACTGGAGTACCAGCGTTTTCCACTGTATAATAAAGCTTGTACTGAAAAAAAACATTTTTTATCGAAAAGTCATATACTGCAAAATGGACAAGTGCTGAAATCGCATAGTTACATACATTGTGCAACCGCAAACGCAATACTGGAGTATCAGCCTTTTCCACTGTATAATAAAGCTTGTACAGAAAAAAAACTATTTTTTGTCGAAAAGTCATATACTGCAAAATGGACAAGTGCTGAAATCGCATAGTTACATACGTTGTGCAACCGCAAAAGCAATGCTGGAGTACCAGCGTTTTCCACTGTATAATAAAGCTTGTACTGAAATAAAATATTTTTTACCGAAAAGTCGTATACTGCAAAATGGACAAGTGCTGAAATCGCATAGTTACATACGTTGTGCAACCGCAAACTCAGTACTGGAGTATCAGCGTTTTCCACTGTATAATAAAGCTTGTACTGAAAAAAAATATTTTTTATCGAAAAGTCATATACTGCAAAATGGACAAGTGCTGAAAGCGCATAGTTACATACGTTGTGCAACCGCAAACGCAAAACTGGAGTATCAGCGTTTTCCACTGTATAACAAAGCTTGTACTGAAAAAAAATATTTTTTACCGAATAGTCGTATACTGCAAAATGGACAAGTGCTGAAATCGCATGGTTACATACGTTGTGCAACCGCAAACTCAGTACTGGGGTATCAGCGTTTTCCACTGTATAATAAAGCTTGTACTGAAAAAAAATATTTTTTATCGAAAAGTCATATACTGCAAAATGGACAAGTGCTGAAAGCGCATAGTTACATACGTTGTGCAACCGCAAACTCAGTACTGGAGTATCAGCGTTTTCCACTGTATAATAAAGCTTGTACTGAAAAAAAATATTTTTTATCGAAAAGTCATATACTGCAAAATGGACAAGTGCTGAAAGCGCATAGTTACATACGTTGTGCAACCGCAAACTCAGTACTGGAGTATCAGCGTTTTCCACTGTATAATAAAGCTTGTACTGAAAAAAAATATTTTTTATCGAAAAGTCATATACTGCAAAATGGACAAGTGCTGAAAGCGCATAGTTACATACGTTGTGCAACCGCAAACGCAATACTGGAGTATCAGCGTTTTCCACCGTATAATAAAGCTTGTACTGAATAAAATATATTTTTTACCGAAAAGTCGTATACTTCAAAATGGACAAGTGCTGAAATCGCATGGTTACATACGTTGTGCAACCGCAAACTCAGTACTGGAGTATCAGCGTTTTCCACGGTATAATAAAGCTTGTACAGAAAAAAAAAAATTTTTGTCGAAAAGTCATATACTGCAAAATGGACAAGTGCTGAAAGCGCATAGTTACATACGTTGTGCAACCGCAAACTCAGTACTGGAGTATCAGCGTTTTCCACTGTATAATAAAGCTTGTACTGAAAAAAAATATTTTTTATCGAAAAGTCATATACTGCAAAATGGACAAGTGCTGAAAGCGCACAGTTACATACGTTGTGCAACCGCAAACTCAGTACTGGAGTATCAGCGTTTTCCACTGTATAATAAAGCTTGTACTGAAAAAAAATATTTTTTACCGAAAAGTCGTATACTGCAAAATGGACAAGTGCTGAAACCGCATAGTTACATACGTTGTGCAACCGCAAACGCAAAACTGGAGTATCAGCGTTTTCCAATGTATAATAAAGCTTGTACTGAAAAAAAATATTTTTTATCGAAAAGTCGTATACTGCAAAATGGACAAGTGCTGAAATCGCATAGTTACATACGTTGTGCAACCGCAAACTCAGTACTGGAGTATCAGCGTTTTCCACTGCATAATAAAGCTTGTACTGAAAAAAAATATTTTTTATCGAAAAGTCATATACTGCAAAATGGACAAGTGCTGAAAGCGCATAGTTACATACGTTGTGCAACCGCAAACGCAAAACTGGAGTATCAGCGTTTTCCACTGTATAACAAAGCTTGTACTGAAAAAAAATATTTTTTACCGAATAGTCGTGTACTGCAAAATTGACAAGTGCTGAAATCGCATGGTTACATACGTTGTGCAACCGCAAACGCAATACTGGAGTATCAGCGTTGTCCACTGTATAATAAAGCTTGTACTGAAAAAAAATATTTTTTATCGAAAAGTCATATACTGCAAAATGGACAAGTGCTGAAAGCGCATAGTTACATACGTTGTGCAACCGCAAACGCATTACTGGAGTATCAGCGTTTTCCACTGTATAATAAAGCTTGTACTGAAAAAAAATATTTTTTATCGAAAAGTCATATACTGCAAAATGGACAAGTGCTGAAATCGCATAGTTACATACGTTGTGCAACCGCAAAAGCAATACTGGAGTACCAGCGTTTTCCACTGTATAATAAAGCTTGTACTGAAATAAAATATTTTTTACCGAAAAGTCGTATACTGCAAAATGGACAAGTGCTGAAATCGCATAGTTACATACGTTGTGCAACCGCAAACTCAGTACTGGAGTATCAGCGTTTTCCACTGTATAATAAAGCTTGTACTGAAAAAAAATATTTTTTATCGAAAAGTCATATACTGCAAAATGGACAAGTGCTGAAAGCGCATAGTTACATACGTTGTGCAACCGCAAACGCAAAACTGGAGTATCAGCGTTTTCCACTGTATAACAAAGCTTGTACTGAAAAAAAATATTTTTTACCGAATAGTCGTATACTGCAAAATGGACAAGTGCTGAAATCGCATGGTTACATACGTTGTGCAACCGCAAACTCAGTACTGGGGTATCAGCGTTTTCCACTGTATAATAAAGCTTGTACTGAAAAAAAATATTTTTTATCGAAAAGTCATATACTGCAAAATGGACAAGTGCTGAAAGCGCATAGTTACATACGTTGTGCAACCGCAAACTCAGTACTGGAGTATCAGCGTTTTCCACTGTATAATAAAGCTTGTACTGAAAAAAAATATTTTTTATCGAAAAGTCATATACTGCAAAATGGACAAGTGCTGAAAGCGCATAGTTACATACGTTGTGCAACCGCAAACTCAGTACTGGAGTATCAGCGTTTTCCACTGTATAATAAAGCTTGTACTGAAAAAAAATATTTTTTATCGAAAAGTCATATACTGCAAAATGGACAAGTGCTGAAAGCGCATAGTTACATACGTTGTGCAACCGCAAACGCAATACTGGAGTATCAGCGTTTTCCACCGTATAATAAAGCTTGTACTGAATAAAATATATTTTTTACCGAAAAGTCGTATACTTCAAAATGGACAAGTGCTGAAATCGCATGGTTACATACGTTGTGCAACCGCAAACTCAGTACTGGAGTATCAGCGTTTTCCACTGTATAATAAAGCTTGTACTGACAAAAAATATTTTTTATCGAAAATTCATATACTGCAAAATGGACAAGTGCTGAAATCGCATAGTTACATACGTTGTGCAACCGCAAACTCAGTACTGGAGTATCAGCGTTTTCCACGGTATAATAAAGCTTGTACAGAAAAAAAAAAATTTTTATCGAAAAGTCATATACTGCAAAATGGACAAGTGCTGAAAGCGCATAGTTACATACGTTGTGCAACCGCAAACTCAGTACTGGAGTATCAGCGTTTTCCACTGTATAATAAAGCTTGTACTGAAAAAAAATATTTTTTATCGAAAAGTCATATACTGCAAAATGGACAAGTGCTGAAAGCGCACAGTTACATACGTTGTGCAACCGCAAACTCAGTACTGGAGTATCAGCGTTTTCCACTGTATAATAAAGCTTGTACTGAAAAAAAATATTTTTTACCGAAAAGTCGTATACTGCAAAATGGACAAGTGCTGAAATCGCATGGTTACATACGTTGTGCAACCGCAAACTCAGTACTGGAGTATCAGCGTTTTCCAATGTATAATAAAGCTTGTACTGAAAAAAAATATTTTTTATCGAAAATTCATATACTGCAAAATGGACAAGTGCTGAAATCGCATGGTTA
The DNA here is from genome assembly GCF_947561715.1 of Ascidia mentula. Taxonomy (NCBI): domain Eukaryota; kingdom Metazoa; phylum Chordata; class Ascidiacea; order Phlebobranchia; family Ascidiidae; genus Ascidia; species Ascidia mentula. The sequence continues at coordinate 12,585,873 of NC_138568.1, read as the reverse complement.
CATACGTTGTGCAACCGCAAACTCAGTACTGGAGTATCAGCGTTTTCCACTGTATAATAAAGCTTGTACTGAAAAAAAATATTTTTTATCGAAAAGTCATATACTGCAAAATGGACAAGTGCTGAAAGCGCATAGTTACATACGTTGTGCAACCGCAAACGCAATACTGGAGTATCAGCGTTTTCCACTGTATAATAAAGCTTGTACTGAAAACAAATATTTTTTATCGAAAAGTCATGTACTGCAAAATGGACAAGTGCTGAAAGCGCATAGTTACATACGTTGTGCAACCGCAAACGCAATACTGGAGTATCAGCGTTTTCCACCGTATAATAAAGCTTGTACTGAAAAAAAATTATTTTTTATCGAAAAGTCATATACTGCAAAATGGACAAGTGCTGAAATCGCATAATTACATACATTGTGCAACCGCAAACGCAATACTGGTGTATCAGCCTTTTCCACTGTATAATAAAGCTTGTACAGAAAAAAAACTATTTTTTGTCGAAAAGTCATATACTGCAAAATGGACAAGTGCTGAAATCGCATAGTTACATACGTTGTGCAACCGCAAAAGCAATGCTGGAGTACCAGCGTTTTCCACTGTATAATAAAGCTTGTACTGAAATAAAATATTTTTTACCGAAAAGTCGTATACTGCAAAATGGACAAGTGCTGAAATCGCATAGTTACATACGTTGTGCAACCGCAAACTCAGTACTGGAGTATCAGCGTTTTCCACTGTATAATAAAGCTTGTACTGAAAAAAAATATTTTTTATCGAAAAGTCATATACTGCAAAATGGACAAGTGCTGAAAGCGCATAGTTACATACGTTGTGCAACCGCAAACGCAAAACTGGAGTATCAGCGTTTTCCACTGTATAACAAAGCTTGTACTGAAAAAAACATATTTTTTACCGAATAGTCGTATACTGCAAAATGGACAAGTGCTGAAATCGCATGGTTACATACGTTGTGCAACCGCAAACTCAGTACTGGGGTATCAGCGTTTTCAACTGTATAATAAAGCTTGTACTGAAAAAAAATATTTTTTATCGAAAAGTCATATACTGCAAAATGGACAAGTGCTGAAAGCGCATAGTTACATACGTTGTGCAACCGCAAACGCAATACTGGAGTATCAGCGTTTTCCACTGTATAATAAAGCTTGTACTGAATAAAATATATTTTTTACCGAAAAGTCGTATACTTCAAAATGGACAAGTGCTGAAATCGCATGGTTACATACGTTGTGCAACCGCAAACTCAGTACTGGAGTATCAGCGTTTTCCACTGTATAATAAAGCTTGTACTGACAAAAAATATTTTTTATCGAAAATTCATATACTGCAAAATGGACAAGTGCTGAAATCGCATAGTTACATACGTTGTGCAACCGCAAACTCAGTACTGGAGTATCAGCGTTTTCCACGGTATAATAAAGCTTGTACAGAAAAAAAAAAATTTTTATCGAAAAGTCATATACTGCAAAATGGACAAGTGCTGAAAGCGCATAGTTACATACGTTGTGCAACTGCAAACTCAGTACTGGAGTATCAGCGTTTTCCACTGTATAATAAAGCTTGTACTGAAAAAAAATATTTTTTATCGAAAAGTCATATACTGCAAAATGGACAAGTGCTGAAAGCGCACAGTTACATACGTTGTGCAACCGCAAACTCAGTACTGGAGTATCAGCGTTTTCCACTGTATAATAAAGCTTGTACTGAAAAAGAATATTTTTTACCGAAAAGTCGTATACTGCAAAATGGACAAGTGCTGAAATCGCATGGTTACATACGTTGTGCAACCGCAAACTCAGTACTGGAGTATCAGCGTTTTCCAATGTATAATAAAGCTTGTACTGAAAAAAAATATTTTTTATCGAAAAGTCATATACTGCAAAATGGACAAGTGCTGAAATCGCATGGTTACATACGTTGTGCAACCGCAAACTCAGTACTGGAGTATCAGCGTTTTCCACTGTATAATAAAGCTTGTACTGAAAAAAAATATTTTTTATCGAAAAGTCATATACTGCAAAATGGACAAGTGCTGAAAGCGCATAGTTACATACGTTGTGCAACCGCAAACGCAATACTGGAGTATCAGCGTTTTCCACTGTATAATAAAGCTTGTACTGAAAACAAATATTTTTTATCGAAAAGTCATGTACTGCAAAATGGACAAGTGCTGAAAGCGCATAGTTACATACGTTGTGCAACCGCAAACGCAATACTGGAGTATCAGCGTTTTCCACCGTATAATAAAGCTTGTACTGAAAAAAAATTATTTTTTATCGAAAAGTCATATACTGCAAAATGGACAAGTGCTGAAATCGCATAGTTACATACGTTGTGCAACCGCAAAAGCAATACTGGAGTACCAGCGTTTTCCACTGTATAATAAAACTTGTAATGAAAAAAAATATTTTTTATCGAAAAGTCATATACTGCAAGATGGACAAGTGCTGAAATCGCATAGTTACATACGTTGTGCAACCGCAAACTCATTACTGGAGTATCAGCGTTTTCCACTGTATAATAAAGCTTGTACTGAAAAAAAACATTTTTTATCGAAAAGTCATATACTGCAAAATGGACAAGTGCTGAAATCGCATAGTTACATACGTTGTGCAACCGCAAACGCAATACTGGTGTATCAGCCTTTTCCACTGTATAATAAAGCTTGTACAGAAAAAAAACTATTTTTTGTCGAAAAGTCATATACTGCAAAATGGACAAGTGCTGAAATCGCATAGTTACATACGTTGTGCAACCGCAAAAGCAATGCTGGAGTACCAGCGTTTTCCACTGTATAATAAAGCTTGTACTGAAATAAAATATTTTTTACCGAAAAGTCGTATACTGCAAAATGGACAAGTGCTGAAATCGCATAGTTACATACGTTGTGCAACCGCAAACTCAGTACTGGAGTATCAGCGTTTTCCACTGTATAATAAAGCTTGTACTGAAAAAAAATATTTTTTATCGAAAAGTCATATACTGCAAAATGGACAAGTGCTGAAAGCGCATAGTTACATACGTTGTGCAACCGCAAACGCAAAACTGGAGTATCAGCGTTTTCCACTGTATAACAAAGCTTGTACTGAAAAAAACATATTTTTTACCGAATAGTCGTATACTGCAAAATGGACAAGTGCTGAAATCGCATGGTTACATACGTTGTGCAACCGCAAACTCAGTACTGGGGTATCAGCGTTTTCAACTGTATAATAAAGCTTGTACTGAAAAAAAATATTTTTTATCGAAAAGTCATATACTGCAAAATGGACAAGTGCTGAAAGCGCATAGTTACATACGTTGTGCAACCGCAAACGCAATACTGGAGTATCAGCGTTTTCCACTGTATAATAAAGCTTGTACTGAAAAAAAATATTTTTTATCGAAAAGTCATGTACTGCAAAATGGACAAGTGCTGAAAGCGCATAGTTACATACGTTGTGCAACCGCAAACGCAATACTGGAGTATCAGCGTTTTCCACTGTATAATAAAGCTTGTACTGAAAACAAATATTTTTTATCGAAAAGTCATATACTGCAAAATGGACAAGTGCTGAAATCGCATAGTTACATACGTTGTGCAACCGCAAACGCAATACTGGAGTATCAGCGTTTTCCACTGTATAATAAAGCTTGTACTGAAAAAAAATATTTTTTATCGAAAAGTCATATACTGCAAAATGGACAAGTGCTGAAATCGCATAGTTACATACGTTGTGCAACCGCAAAAGCAATACTGGAGTACCAGCGTTTTCCACTGTATAATAAAGCTTGTAATGAAAAAAAATATTTTTTATCGAAAAGTCATATACTGCAAGATGGACAAGTGCTGAAATAGCATAGTTACATACGTTGTGCAACCGCAAACTCATTACTGGAGTATCAGCGTTTTCCACTGTATAATAAAGCTTGTACTGAAAAAAAACATTTTTTATCGAAAAGTCATATACTGCCAAATGGACAAGTGCTGAAATCGCATAGTTACATACGTTGTGCAACCGCAAACGCAATACTGGAGTATCAGCCTTTTCCACTGTATAATAAAGCTTGTACAGAAAAAAAACTATTTTTTGTCGAAAAGTCATATACTGCAAAATGGACAAGTGCTGAAATCGCATAGTTACATACGTTGTGCAACCGCAAAAGCAATGCTGGAGTACCAGCGTTTTCCACTGTATAATAAAGCTTGTACTGAAATAAAATATTTTTTACCGAAAAGTCGTATACTGCAAAATGGACAAGTGCTGAAATCGCATAGTTACATACGTTGTGCAACCGCAAACTCAGTACTGGAGTATCAGCGTTTTCCACTGTATAATAAAGCTTGTACTGAAAAAAAATATTTTTTATCGAAAAGTCATATACTGCAAAATGGACAAGTGCTGAAAGCGCATAGTTACATACGTTGTGCAACCGCAAACGCAAAACTGGAGTATCAGCGTTTTCCACTGTATAACAAAGCTTGTACTGAAAAAAAATATTTTTTACCGAATAGTCGTATACTGCAAAATGGACAAGTGCTGAAATCGCATGGTTACATACGTTGTGCAACCGCAAACTCAGTACTGGGGTATCAGCGTTTTCCACTGTATAATAAAGCTTGTACTGAAAAAAAATATTTTTTATCGAAAAGTCATATACTGCAAAATGGACAAGTGCTGAAAGCGCATAGTTACATACGTTGTGCAACCGCAAACTCAGTACTGGAGTATCAGCGTTTTCCACTGTATAATAAAGCTTGTACTGAAAAAAAATATTTTTTATCGAAAAGTCATATACTGCAAAATGGACAAGTGCTGAAAGCGCATAGATACATACGTTGTGCAACCGCAAACGCAATACTGGAGTATCAGCGTTGTCCACTGTATAATAAAGCTTGTACTGAAAAAAAATATTTTTTATCGAAAAGTCATATACTGCAAAATGGACAAGTGCTGAAAGCGAATAGTTACATACGTTGTGCAACCGCAAACGCAATACTGGAGTATCAGCGTTTTCCACTGTATAATAAAGCTTGTACTGAAAAAAAATATTTTTTATCGAAAAGTCATATACTGCAAAATGGACAAGTGCTGAAAGCGAATAGTTACATACGTTGTGCAACCGCAAACGCAATACTGGAGTATCAGCGTTTTCCACTGTATAATAAAGCTTGTACTGAAAAAAAATATTTTTTATCGAAAAGTCATATACTGCAAAATGGACAAGTGCTGAAATCGCATAGTTACATACGTTGTGCAACCGCAAAGGCAATACTGGAGTATCAGCGTTTTCCACTGTATAATAAAGCTTGTACTGAAAAAAAATATTTTTTATCGAAAAGTCATATACTGCAAAATGGACAAGTGCTGAAATCGCATAGTTAAATACGTTGTGCAACCGCAAAAGCAATACTGGAGTACCAGCGTTTTCCACTGTATAATAAAGCTTGTAATGAAAAAAAATATTTTTTGTCGAAAAGTCATATACTGCAAGATGGACAAGTGCTGAAATCGCATAGTTACATACGTTGTGCAACCGCAAACTCATTACTGGAGTATCAGCGTTTTCCACTGTATAATAAAGCTTGTACTGAAAAAAAATATTTTTTATCGAAAAGTCATATACTGAAAAATGGACAAGTGCTGAAATCGCATGGTTACATACGTTGTGCAACCGCAAACTCAGTACTGGAGTATCAGCGTTTTCCACTGTATAATAAAGCTTGTACTGAAAAAAAATATTTTTTATCGAAAAGTCATATACTGCAAAATGGACAAGTGCTGAAAGCGCATAGTTACATACGTTGTGCAACCGCAAACGCAAAACTGGAGTATCAGCGTTTTCCACTGTATAACAAAGCTTGTACTGAAAAAAAATATTTTTTACCGAATAGTCGTGTACTGCAAAATGGACAAGTGCTGAAATCGCATGGTTACATACGTTGTGCAACCGCAAACTCAGTACTGGAGTATCAGCGTTTTCCACTGTATAATAAAGCTTGTACTGAAAAAAAATATTTTTTATCGAAAAGTCATATACTGCAAAATGGACAAGTGCTGAAAGCGCATAGTTACATACGTTGTGCAACCGCAAACTCAGTACTGGAGTATCAGCGTTTTCCACTGTATAATAAAGCTTGTACTGAAAAAAAATAATTTTTATCGAAAAGTCATATACTGCAAAATGGACAAGTGCTGAAAGCGCATAGTTACATACGTTGTGCAACCGCAAACGCAATACTGGAGTATCAGCGTTTTCCACCGTATAATAAAGCTTGTACTGAATAAAATATATTTTTTACCGAAAAGTCGTATACTTCAAAATGGACAAGTGCTGAAATCGCATGGTTACATACGTTGTGCAACCGCAAACTCAGTACTGGAGTATCAGCGTTTTCCACTGTATAATAAAGCTTGTACTGACAAAAAATATTTTTTATCGAAAATTCATATACTGCAAAATGGACAAGTGCTGAAATCGCATAGTTACATACGTTGTGCAACCGCAAACTCAGTACTGGAGTATCAGCGTTTTCCACGGTATAATAAAGCTTGTACAGAAAAAAAAAAATTTTTATCGAAAAGTCATATACTGCAAAATGGACAAGTGCTGAAAGCGCATAGTTACATACGTTGTGCAACCGCAAACGCAAAACTGGAGTATCAGCGTTTTCCACTGTATAATAAAGCTTGTACTGAAAAAAAATATTTTTTATCGAAAAGTCATATACTGCAAAATGGACAAGTGCTGAAAGCGCACAGTTACATACGTTGTGCAACCGCAAACTCAGTACTGGAGTATCAGCGTTTTCCACTGTATAATAAAGCTTGTACTGAAAAAAAATATTTTTTACCGAAAAGTCGTATACTGCAAAATGGACAAGTGCTGAAATCGCATGGTTACATACGTTGTGCAACCGCAAACTCAGTACTGGAGTATCAGCGTTTTCCAATGTATAATAAAGCTTGTACTGAAAAAAAATATTTTTTATCGAAAAGTCATATACTGCAAAATGGACAAGTGCTGAAATCGCATGGTTACATACGTTGTGCAACCGCAAACTCAGTACTGGAGTATCAGCGTTTTTCACTGTATAATAAAGCTTGTACTGAAAAAAAATATTTTTTATCGAAAAGTCATATACTGCAAAATGGACAAGTGCTGAAAGCGCATAGTTACATACGTTGTGCAACCGCAAACGCAATACTGGAGTATCAGCGTTTTCCACTGTATAATAAAGCTTGTACTGAAAACAAATATTTTTTATCGAAAAGTCATGTACTGCAAAATGGACAAGTGCTGAAATCGCATAGTTACATACGTTGTGCAACCGCAAACGCAATACTGGAGTATCAGCGTTTTCCACTGTATAATAAAGCTTGTACTGAAAAAAAATATTTTTTATCGAAAAGTCATATACTGCAAAATGGACAAGTGCTGAAATCGCATAGTTACATACGTTGTGCAACCGCAAACGCAATACTGGAGTATCAGCGTTTTCCACTGTATAATAAAGCTTGTACTGAAAAAAAATATTTTTTATCGAAAAGTCATATACTGCAAAATGGACAAGTGCTGAAATCGCATAGTTACATACGTTGTGCAACCGCAAAAGCAATACTGGAGTACCAGCGTTTTCCACTGTATAATAAAGCTTGTAATGAAAAAAAATATTTTTTATCGAAAAGTCATATACTGCAAGATGGACAAGTGCTGAAATCGCATAGTTACATACGTTGTGCAACCGCAAACTCATTACTGGAGTATCAGCGTTTTCCACTGTATAATAAAGCTTGTACTGAAAAAAAACATTTTTTATCGAAAAGTCATATGCTGCAAAATGGACAAGTGCTGAAATCGCATAGTTACATACATTGTGCAACCGCAAACGCAATACTGGAGTATCAGCCTTTTCCACTGTATAATAAAGCTTGTACAGAAAAAAAACTATTTTTTGTCGAAAAGTCATATACTGCAAAATGGACAAGTGCTGAAATCGCATAGTTACATACGTTGTGCAACCGCAAAAGCAATGCTGGAGTACCAGCGTTTTCCACTGTATAATAAAGCTTGTACTGAAATAAAATATTTTTTACCGAAAAGTCGTATACTGCAAAATGGACAAGTGCTGAAATCGCATAGTTACATACGTTGTGCAACCGCAAACTCAGTACTGGAGTATCAGCGTTTTCCACTGTATAATAAAGCTTGTACTGAAAAAAAATATTTTTTATCGAAAAGTCATATACTGCAAAATGGACAAGTGCTGAAAGCGCATAGTTACATACGTTGTGCAACCGCAAACGCAAAACTGGAGTATCAGCGTTTTCCACTGTATAACAAAGCTTGTACTGAAAAAAAATATTTTTTAACGAATAGTCGTATACTGCAAAATGGACAAGTGCTGAAATCGCATGGTTACATACGTTGTGCAACCGCAAACTCAGTACTGGGGTATCAGCGTTTTCCACTGTATAATAAAGCTTGTACTGAAAAAAAATATTTTTTATCGAAAAGTCATATACTGCAAAATGGACAAGTGCTGAAAGCGCATAGTTACATACGTTGTGCAACCGCAAACTCAGTACTGGAGTATCAGCGTTTTCCACTGTATAATAAAGCTTGTACTGAAAAAAAATATTTTTTATCGAAAAGTCATATACTGCAAAATGGACAAGTGCTGAAAGCGCATAGTTACATACGTTGTGCAACCGCAAACTCAGTACTGGAGTATCAGCGTTTTCCACTGTATAATAAAGCTTGTACTGAAAAAAAATATTTTTTATCGAAAAGTCATATACTGCAAAATGGACAAGTGCTGAAAGCGCATAGTTACATACGTTGTGCAACCGCAAACGCAATACTGGAGTATCAGCGTTTTCCACCGTATAATAAAGCTTGTACTGAATAAAATATATTTTTTACCGAAAAGTCGTATACTTCAAAATGGACAAGTGCTGAAATCGCATGGTTACATACGTTGTGCAACCGCAAACTCAGTACTGGAGTATCAGCGTTTTCCACTGTATAATAAAGCTTGTACTGACAAAAAATATTTTTTATCGAAAATTCATATACTGCAAAATGGACAAGTGCTGAAATCGCATAGTTACATACGTTGTGCAACCGCAAACTCAGTACTGGAGTATCAGCGTTTTCCACGGTATAATAAAGCTTGTACAGAAAAAAAAAAATTTTTGTCGAAAAGTCATATACTGCAAAATGGACAAGTGCTGAAAGCGCATAGTTACATACGTTGTGCAACCGCAAACTCAGTACTGGAGTATCAGCGTTTTCCACTGTATAATAAAGCTTGTACTGAAAAAAAATATTTTTTATCGAAAAGTCATATACTGCAAAATGGACAAGTGCTGAAAGCGCACAGTTACATACGTTGTGCAACCGCAAACTCAGTACTGGAGTATCAGCGTTTTCCACTGTATAATAAAGCTTGTACTGAAAAAAAATATTTTTTACCGAAAAGTCGTATACTGCAAAATGGACAAGTGCTGAAATCGCATGGTTACATACGTTGTGCAACCGCAAACTCAGTACTGGAGTATCAGCGTTTTCCAATGTATAATAAAGCTTGTACTGAAAAAAAATATTTTTTATCGAAAAGTCATATACTGCAAAATGGACAAGTGCTGAAATCGCATGGTTACATACGTTGTGCAACCGCAAACTCAGCACTGGAGTATCAGCGTTTTCCACTGTATAATAAAGCTTGTACTGAAAAAAAATATTTTTTATCGAAAAGTCATATACTGCAAAATGGACAAGTGCTGAAAGCGCATAGTTACATACGTTGTGCAACCGCAAACGCAATACTGGAGTATCAGCGTTTTCCACTGTATAATAAAGCTTGTACTGAAAACAAATATTTTTTATCGAAAAGTCATGTACTGCAAAATGGACAAGTGCTGAAAGCGCATAGTTACATACGTTGTGCAACCGCAAACGCAATACTGGAGTATCAGCGTTTTCCACTGTATAATAAAGCTTGTACTGAAAAAAAATATTTTTTATCGAAAAGTCATATACTGCAAAATGGACAAGTGCTGAAATCGCATAGTTACATACGTTGTGCAACCGCAAACGCAATACTGGAGTATCAGCGTTTTCCACTGTATAATAAAGCTTGTACTGAAAAAAAATATTTTTTATCGAAAAGTCATATACTGCAAAATGGACAAGTGCTGAAATCGCATAGTTACATACGTTGTGCAACCGCAAAAGCAATACTGGAGTACCAGCGTTTTCCACTGTATAATAAAACTTGTAATGAAAAAAAATATTTTTTATCGAAAAGTCATATACTGCAAGATGGACAAGTGCTGAAATCGCATAGTTACATACGTTGTGCAACCGCAAACTCATTACTGGAGTATCAGCGTTTTCCACTGTATAATAAAGCTTGTACTAAAAAAAAACATTTTTTATCGAAAAGTCATATACTGCAAAATGGACAAGTGCTGAAATCGCATAATTACATACATTGTGCAACCGCAAACGCAATACTGGAGTATCAGCCTTTTCCACTGTATAATAAAGCTTGTACAGAAAAAAAACTATTTTTTGTCGAAAAGTCATATACTGCAAAATGGACAAGTGCTGAAATCGCATAGTTACATACGTTGTGCAACCGCAAAAGCAATGCTGGAGTACCAGCGTTTTCCACTGTATAATAAAGCTTGTACTGAAATAAAATATTTTTTACCGAAAAGTCGTATACTGCAAAATGGACAAGTGCTGAAATCGCATAGTTACATACGTTGTGCAACCGCAAACTCAGTACTGGAGTATCAGCGTTTTCCACTGTATAATAAAGCTTGTACTGAAAAAAAATATTTTTTATCGAAAAGTCATATACTGCAAAATGGACAAGTGCTGAAAGCGCATAGTTACATACGTTGTGCAACCGCAAACGCAAAACTGGAGTATCAGCGTTTTCCACTGTATAACAAAGCTTGTACTGAAAAAAAATATTTTTTACCGAATAGTCGTATACTGCAAAATGGACAAGTGCTGAAATCGCATGGTTACATACGTTGTGCAACCGCAAACTCAGTACTGGGGTATCAGCGTTTTCCACTGTATAATAAAGCTTGTACTGAAAAAAAATATTTTTTATCGAAAAGTCATATACTGCAAAATGGACAAGTGCTGAAAGCGCATAGTTACATACGTTGTGCAACCGCAAACTCAGTACTGGAGTATCAGCGTTTTCCACTGTATAATAAAGCTTGTACTGAAAAAAAATATTTTTTATCGAAAAGTCATATACTGCAAAATGGACTAGTGCTGAAAGCGCATAGTTACATACGTTGTGCAACCGCAAACGCAATACTGGAGTATCAGCGTTGTCCACTGTATAATAAAGCTTGTACTGAAAAAAAATATTTTTTATCGAAAAGTCATATACTGCAAAATGGACAAGTGCTGAAAGCGCATAGTTACATACGTTGTGCAACCGCAAACGCAATACTGGAGTATCAGCGTTTTCCACTGTATAATAAAGCTTGTACTGAAAAAAAATATTTTTTATCGAAAAGTCATATACTGCAAAATGGACAAGTGCTGAAATCGCATAGTTACATACGTTGTGCAACCGCAAACGCAATACTGGAGTATCAGCGTTTTCCACGGTATAATAAAGCTTGCACTGAAAAAAAATATTTTTTATCGAAAAGTCATATACTGCAAAATGGACAAGTGCTGAAATCGCATAGTTAAATACGTTGTGCAACCGCAAAAGCAATACTGGAGTACCAGCGTTTTCCACTGTATAATAAAGCTTGTAATGAAAAAAAATATTTTTTATCGAAAAGTCATATACTGCAAGATGGACAAGTGCTGAAATCGCATAGTTACATACGTTGTGCAACCGCAAACTCATTACTGGAGTATCAGCGTTTTCCACTGTATAATAAAGCTTGTACTGAAAAAAAATATTTTTTATCGAAAAGTCATATACTGAAAAATGGACAAGTGCTGAAATCGCATGGTTACATACGTTGTGCAACCGCAAACTCAGTACTGGAGTATCAGCGTTTTCCACTGTATAATAAAGCTTGTACTGAAAAAAAATATTTTTTATCGAAAAGTCATATACTGCAAAATGGACAAGTGCTGAAAGCGCATAGTTACATACGTTGTGCAACCGCAAACGCAAAACTGGAGTATCAGCGTTTTCCACTGTATAATAAAGCTTGTACTGAAAAAAAATATTTTTTATCGAAAAGTCATATACTGCAAAATGGACAAGTGCTGAAATCGCATAGTTACATACGTTGTGCAACCGCAAAAGCAATACTGGAGTACCAGCGTTTTCCACTGTATAATAAAGCTTGTACTGAAATAAAATATTTTTTACCGAAAAGTCGTATACTGCAAAATGGACAAGTGCTGAAATCGCATAGTTACATACGTTGTGCAACCGCAAACTCAGTACTGGAGTATCAGCGTTTTCCACTGTATAATAAAGCTTGTACTGAAAAAAAATATTTTTTATCGAAAAGTCATATACTGCAAAATGGACAAGTGCTGAAAGCGCATAGTTACATACGTTGTGCAACCGCAAACGCAAAACTGGAGTATCAGCGTTTTCCACTGTATAACAAAGCTTGTACTGAAAAAAAATATTTTTTACCGAATAGTCGTATACTGCAAAATGGACAAGTGCTGAAATCGCATGGTTACATACGTTGTGCAACCGCAAACTCAGTACTGGGGTATCAGCGTTTTCCACTGTATAATAAAGCTTGTACTGAAAAAAAATATTTTTTATCGAAAAGTCATATACTGCAAAATGGACAAGTGCTGAAAGCGCATAGTTACATACGTTGTGCAACCGCAAACTCAGTACTGGAGTATCAGCGTTTTCCACTGTATAATAAAGCTTGTACTGAAAAAAAATATTTTTTATCGAAAAGTCATATACTGCAAAATGGACAAGTGCTGAAAGCGCATAGTTACATACGTTGTGCAACCGCAAACTCAGTACTGGAGTATCAGCGTTTTCCACTGTATAATAAAGCTTGTACTGAAAAAAAATATTTTTTATCGAAAAGTCATATACTGCAAAATGGACAAGTGCTGAAAGCGCATAGTTACATACGTTGTGCAACCGCAAACGCAATACTGGAGTATCAGCGTTTTGCACCGTATAATAAAGCTTGTACTGAATAAAATATATTTTTTACCGAAAAGTCGTATACTTCAAAATGGACAAGTGCTGAAATCGCATGGTTACATACGTTGTGCAACCGCAAACTCAGTACTGGAGTATCAGCGTTTTCCACTGTATAATAAAGCTTGTACTGACAAAAAATATTTTTTATCGAAAATTCATATACTGCAAAATGGACAAGTGCTGAAATCGCATAGTTACATACGTTGTGCAACCGCAAACTCAGTACTGGAGTATCAGCGTTTTCCACGGTATAATAAAGCTTGTACAGAAAAAAAAAAATTTTTATCGAAAAGTCATATACTGCAAAATGGACAAGTGCTGAAAGCGCATAGTTACATACGTTGTGCAACCGCAAACTCAGTACTGGAGTATCAGCGTTTTCCACTGTATAATAAAGCTTGTACTGAAAAAAAATATTTTTTATCGAAAAGTCATATACTGCAAAATGGACAAGTGCTGAAAGCGCACAGTTACATACGTTGTGCAACCGCAAACTCAGTACTGGAGTATCAGCGTTTTCCACTGTATAATAAAGCTTGTACTGAAAAAAAATATTTTTTACCGAAAAGTCGTATACTGCAAAATGGACAAGTGCTGAAATCGCATGGTTACATACGTTGTGCAACCGCAAACTCAGTACTGGAGTATCAGCGTTTTCCAATGTATAATAAAGCTTGTACTGAAAAAAAATATTTTTTATCGAAAATTCATATACTGCAAAATGGACAAGTGCTGAAATCGCATGGTTACATACGTTGTGCAACCGCAAACTCAGTACTGGAGTATCAGCGTTTTCCACTGTATAATAAAGCTTGTACTGAAAAAAAATATTTTTTATCGAAAAGTCATATACTGCAAAATGGACAAGTGCTGAAAGCGCATAGTTACATACGTTGTGCAACCGCAAACGCAATACTGGAGTATCAGCGTTTTCCACTGTATAATAAAGCTTGTACTGAAAACAAATATTTTTTATCGAAAAGTCATGTACTGCAAAATGGACAAGTGCTGAAAGCGCATAGTTACATACGTTGTGCAACCGCAAACGCAATACTGGAGTATCAGCGTTTTCCACCGTATAATAAAGCTTGTACTGAAAAAAAATTATTTTTTATCGAAAAGTCATATACTGCAAAATGGACAAGTGCTGAAATCGCATAATTACATACATTGTGCAACCGCAAACGCAATACTGGTGTATCAGCCTTTTCCACTGTATAATAAAGCTTGTACAGAAAAAAAACTATTTTTTGTCGAAAAGTCATATACTGCAAAATGGACAAGTGCTGAAATCGCATAGTTACATACGTTGTGCAACCGCAAAAGCAATGCTGGAGTACCAGCGTTTTCCACTGTATAATAAAGCTTGTACTGAAATAAAATATTTTTTACCGAAAAGTCGTATACTGCAAAATGGACAAGTGCTGAAATCGCATAGTTACATACGTTGTGCAACCGCAAACTCAGTACTGGAGTATCAGCGTTTTCCACTGTATAATAAAGCTTGTACTGAAAAAAAATATTTTTTATCGAAAAGTCATATACTGCAAAATGGACAAGTGCTGAAAGCGCATAGTTACATACGTTGTGCAACCGCAAACGCAAAACTGGAGTATCAGCGTTTTCCACTGTATAACAAAGCTTGTACTGAAAAAAACATATTTTTTACCGAATAGTCGTATACTGCAAAATGGACAAGTGCTGAAATCGCATGGTTACATACGTTGTGCAACCGCAAACTCAGTACTGGGGTATCAGCGTTTTCAACTGTATAATAAAGCTTGTACTGAAAAAAAATATTTTTTATCGAAAAGTCATATACTGCAAAATGGACAAGTGCTGAAAGCGCATAGTTACATACGTTGTGCAACCGCAAACGCAATACTGGAGTATCAGCGTTTTCCACTGTATAATAAAGCTTGTACTGAATAAAATATATTTTTTACCGAAAAGTCGTATACTTCAAAATGGACAAGTGCTGAAATCGCATGGTTACATACGTTGTGCAACCGCAAACTCAGTACTGGAGTATCAGCGTTTTCCACTGTATAATAAAGCTTGTACTGACAAAAAATATTTTTTATCGAAAATTCATATACTGCAAAATGGACAAGTGCTGAAATCGCATAGTTACATACGTTGTGCAACCGCAAACTCAGTACTGGAGTATCAGCGTTTTCCACGGTATAATAAAGCTTGTACAGAAAAAAAAAAATTTTTATCGAAAAGTCATATACTGCAAAATGGACAAGTGCTGAAAGCGCATAGTTACATACGTTGTGCAACTGCAAACTCAGTACTGGAGTATCAGCGTTTTCCACTGTATAATAAAGCTTGTACTGAAAAAAAATATTTTTTATCGAAAAGTCATATACTGCAAAATGGACAAGTGCTGAAAGCGCACAGTTACATACGTTGTGCAACCGCAAACTCAGTACTGGAGTATCAGCGTTTTCCACTGTATAATAAAGCTTGTACTGAAAAAGAATATTTTTTACCGAAAAGTCGTATACTGCAAAATGGACAAGTGCTGAAATCGCATGGTTACATACGTTGTGCAACCGCAAACTCAGTACTGGAGTATCAGCGTTTTCCAATGTATAATAAAGCTTGTACTGAAAAAAAATATTTTTTATCGAAAAGTCATATACTGCAAAATGGACAAGTGCTGAAATCGCATGGTTACATACGTTGTGCAACCGCAAACTCAGTACTGGAGTATCAGCGTTTTCCACTGTATAATAAAGCTTGTACTGAAAAAAAATATTTTTTATCGAAAAGTCATATACTGCAAAATGGACAAGTGCTGAAAGCGCATAGTTACATACGTTGTGCAACCGCAAACGCAATACTGGAGTATCAGCGTTTTCCACTGTATAATAAAGCTTGTACTGAAAACAAATATTTTTTATCGAAAAGTCATGTACTGCAAAATGGACAAGTGCTGAAAGCGCATAGTTACATACGTTGTGCAACCGCAAACGCAATACTGGAGTATCAGCGTTTTCCACCGTATAATAAAGCTTGTACTGAAAAAAAATTATTTTTTATCGAAAAGTCATATACTGCAAAATGGACAAGTGCTGAAATCGCATAGTTACATACGTTGTGCAACCGCAAAAGCAATACTGGAGTACCCGCGTTTTCCACTGTATAATAAAACTTGTAATGAAAAAAAATATTTTTTATCGAAAAGTCATATACTGCAAGATGGACAAGTGCTGAAATCGCATAGTTACATACGTTGTGCAACCGCAAACTCATTACTGGAGTATCAGCGTTTTCCACTGTATAATAAAGCTTGTACTGAAAAAAAACATTTTTTATCGAAAAGTCATATACTGCAAAATGGACAAGTGCTGAAATCGCATAGTTACATACGTTGTGCAACCGCAAACGCAATACTGGTGTATCAGCCTTTTCCACTGTATAATAAAGCTTGTACAGAAAAAAAACTATTTTTTGTCGAAAAGTCATATACTGCAAAATGGACAAGTGCTGAAATCGCATAGTTACATACGTTGTGCAACCGCAAAAGCAATGCTGGAGTACCAGCGTTTTCCACTGTATAATAAAGCTTGTACTGAAATAAAATATTTTTTACCGAAAAGTCGTATACTGCAAAATGGACAAGTGCTGAAATCGCATAGTTACATACGTTGTGCAACCGCAAACTCAGTACTGGAGTATCAGCGTTTTCCACTGTATAATAAAGCTTGTACTGAAAAAAAATATTTTTTATCGAAAAGTCATATACTGCAAAATGGACAAGTGCTGAAAGCGCATAGTTACATACGTTGTGCAACCGCAAACGCAAAACTGGAGTATCAGCGTTTTCCACTGTATAACAAAGCTTGTACTGAAAAAAACATATTTTTTACCGAATAGTCGTATACTGCAAAATGGACAAGTGCTGAAATCGCATGGTTACATACGTTGTGCAACCGCAAACTCAGTACTGGGGTATCAGCGTTTTCAACTGTATAATAAAGCTTGTACTGAAAAAAAATATTTTTTATCGAAAAGTCATATACTGCAAAATGGACAAGTGCTGAAAGCGCATAGTTACATACGTTGTGCAACCGCAAACGCAATACTGGAGTATCAGCGTTTTCCACTGTATAATAAAGCTTGTACTGAAAAAAAATATTTTTTATCGAAAAGTCATGTACTGCAAAATGGACAAGTGCTGAAAGCGCATAGTTACATACGTTGTGCAACCGCAAACGCAATACTGGAGTATCAGCGTTTTCCACTGTATAATAAAGCTTGTACTGAAAACAAATATTTTTTATCGAAAAGTCATATACTGCAAAATGGACAAGTGCTGAAATCGCATAGTTACATACGTTGTGCAACCGCAAACGCAATACTGGAGTATCAGCGTTTTCCACTGTATAATAAAGCTTGTACTGAAAAAAAATATTTTTTATCGAAAAGTCATATACTGCAAAATGGACAAGTGCTGAAATCGCATAGTTACATACGTTGTGCAACCGCAAAAGCAATACTGGAGTACCAGCGTTTTCCACTGTATAATAAAGCTTGTAATGAAAAAAAATATTTTTTATCGAAAAGTCATATACTGCAAGATGGACAAGTGCTGAAATAGCATAGTTACATACGTTGTGCAACCGCAAACTCATTACTGGAGTATCAGCGTTTTCCACTGTATAATAAAGCTTGTACTGAAAAAAAACATTTTTTATCGAAAAGTCATATACTGCCAAATGGACAAGTGCTGAAATCGCATAGTTACATACGTTGTGCAACCGCAAACGCAATACTGGAGTATCAGCCTTTTCCACTGTATAATAAAGCTTGTACAGAAAAAAAACTATTTTTTGTCGAAAAGTCATATACTGCAAAATGGACAAGTGCTGAAATCGCATAGTTACATACGTTGTGCAACCGCAAAAGCAATGCTGGAGTACCAGCGTTTTCCACTGTATAATAAAGCTTGTACTGAAATAAAATATTTTTTACCGAAAAGTCGTATACTGCAAAATGGACAAGTGCTGAAATCGCATAGTTACATACGTTGTGCAACCGCAAACTCAGTACTGGAGTATCAGCGTTTTCCACTGTATAATAAAGCTTGTACTGAAAAAAAATATTTTTTATCGAAAAGTCATATACTGCAAAATGGACAAGTGCTGAAAGCGCATAGTTACATACGTTGTGCAACCGCAAACGCAAAACTGGAGTATCAGCGTTTTCCACTGTATAACAAAGCTTGTACTGAAAAAAAATATTTTTTACCGAATAGTCGTATACTGCAAAATGGACAAGTGCTGAAATCGCATGGTTACATACGTTGTGCAACCGCAAACTCAGTACTGGGGTATCAGCGTTTTCCACTGTATAATAAAGCTTGTACTGAAAAAAAATATTTTTTATCGAAAAGTCATATACTGCAAAATGGACAAGTGCTGAAAGCGCATAGTTACATACGTTGTGCAACCGCAAACTCAGTACTGGAGTATCAGCGTTTTCCACTGTATAATAAAGCTTGTACTGAAAAAAAATATTTTTTATCGAAAAGTCATATACTGCAAAATGGACAAGTGCTGAAAGCGCATAGATACATACGTTGTGCAACCGCAAACGCAATACTGGAGTATCAGCGTTGTCCACTGTATAATAAAGCTTGTACTGAAAAAAAATATTTTTTATCGAAAAGTCATATACTGCAAAATGGACAAGTGCTGAAAGCGAATAGTTACATACGTTGTGCAACCGCAAACGCAATACTGGAGTATCAGCGTTTTCCACTGTATAATAAAGCTTGTACTGAAAAAAAATATTTTTTATCGAAAAGTCATATACTGCAAAATGGACAAGTGCTGAAAGCGAATAGTTACATACGTTGTGCAACCGCAAACGCAATACTGGAGTATCAGCGTTTTCCACTGTATAATAAAGCTTGTACTGAAAAAAAATATTTTTTATCGAAAAGTCATATACTGCAAAATGGACAAGTGCTGAAATCGCATAGTTACATACGTTGTGCAACCGCAAAGGCAATACTGGAGTATCAGCGTTTTCCACTGTATAATAAAGCTTGTACTGAAAAAAAATATTTTTTATCGAAAAGTCATATACTGCAAAATGGACAAGTGCTGAAATCGCATAGTTAAATACGTTGTGCAACCGCAAAAGCAATACTGGAGTACCAGCGTTTTCCACTGTATAATAAAGCTTGTAATGAAAAAAAATATTTTTTGTCGAAAAGTCATATACTGCAAGATGGACAAGTGCTGAAATCGCATAGTTACATACGTTGTGCAACCGCAAACTCATTACTGGAGTATCAGCGTTTTCCACTGTATAATAAAGCTTGTACTGAAAAAAAATATTTTTTATCGAAAAGTCATATACTGAAAAATGGACAAGTGCTGAAATCGCATGGTTACATACGTTGTGCAACCGCAAACTCAGTACTGGAGTATCAGCGTTTTCCACTGTATAATAAAGCTTGTACTGAAAAAAAATATTTTTTATCGAAAAGTCATATACTGCAAAATGGACAAGTGCTGAAAGCGCATAGTTACATACGTTGTGCAACCGCAAACGCAAAACTGGAGTATCAGCGTTTTCCACTGTATAACAAAGCTTGTACTGAAAAAAAATATTTTTTACCGAATAGTCGTGTACTGCAAAATGGACAAGTGCTGAAATCGCATGGTTACATACGTTGTGCAACCGCAAACTCAGTACTGGAGTATCAGCGTTTTCCACTGTATAATAAAGCTTGTACTGAAAAAAAATATTTTTTATCGAAAAGTCATATACTGCAAAATGGACAAGTGCTGAAAGCGCATAGTTACATACGTTGTGCAACCGCAAACTCAGTACTGGAGTATCAGCGTTTTCCACTGTATAATAAAGCTTGTACTGAAAAAAAATAATTTTTATCGAAAAGTCATATACTGCAAAATGGACAAGTGCTGAAAGCGCATAGTTACATACGTTGTGCAACCGCAAACGCAATACTGGAGTATCAGCGTTTTCCACCGTATAATAAAGCTTGTACTGAATAAAATATATTTTTTACCGAAAAGTCGTATACTTCAAAATGGACAAGTGCTGAAATCGCATGGTTACATACGTTGTGCAACCGCAAACTCAGTACTGGAGTATCAGCGTTTTCCACTGTATAATAAAGCTTGTACTGACAAAAAATATTTTTTATCGAAAATTCATATACTGCAAAATGGACAAGTGCTGAAATCGCATAGTTACATACGTTGTGCAACCGCAAACTCAGTACTGGAGTATCAGCGTTTTCCACGGTATAATAAAGCTTGTACAGAAAAAAAAAAATTTTTATCGAAAAGTCATATACTGCAAAATGGACAAGTGCTGAAAGCGCATAGTTACATACGTTGTGCAACCGCAAACGCAAAACTGGAGTATCAGCGTTTTCCACTGTATAATAAAGCTTGTACTGAAAAAAAATATTTTTTATCGAAAAGTCATATACTGCAAAATGGACAAGTGCTGAAAGCGCACAGTTACATACGTTGTGCAACCGCAAACTCAGTACTGGAGTATCAGCGTTTTCCACTGTATAATAAAGCTTGTACTGAAAAAAAATATTTTTTACCGAAAAGTCGTATACTGCAAAATGGACAAGTGCTGAAATCGCATGGTTACATACGTTGTGCAACCGCAAACTCAGTACTGGAGTATCAGCGTTTTCCAATGTATAATAAAGCTTGTACTGAAAAAAAATATTTTTTATCGAAAAGTCATATACTGCAAAATGGACAAGTGCTGAAATCGCATGGTTACATACGTTGTGCAACCGCAAACTCAGTACTGGAGTATCAGCGTTTTTCACTGTATAATAAAGCTTGTACTGAAAAAAAATATTTTTTATCGAAAAGTCATATACTGCAAAATGGACAAGTGCTGAAAGCGCATAGTTACATACGTTGTGCAACCGCAAACGCAATACTGGAGTATCAGCGTTTTCCACTGTATAATAAAGCTTGTACTGAAAACAAATATTTTTTATCGAAAAGTCATGTACTGCAAAATGGACAAGTGCTGAAATCGCATAGTTACATACGTTGTGCAACCGCAAACGCAATACTGGAGTATCAGCGTTTTCCACTGTATAATAAAGCTTGTACTGAAAAAAAATATTTTTTATCGAAAAGTCATATACTGCAAAATGGACAAGTGCTGAAATCGCATAGTTACATACGTTGTGCAACCGCAAACGCAATACTGGAGTATCAGCGTTTTCCACTGTATAATAAAGCTTGTACTGAAAAAAAATATTTTTTATCGAAAAGTCATATACTGCAAAATGGACAAGTGCTGAAATCGCATAGTTACATACGTTGTGCAACCGCAAAAGCAATACTGGAGTACCAGCGTTTTCCACTGTATAATAAAGCTTGTAATGAAAAAAAATATTTTTTATCGAAAAGTCATATACTGCAAGATGGACAAGTGCTGAAATCGCATAGTTACATACGTTGTGCAACCGCAAACTCATTACTGGAGTATCAGCGTTTTCCACTGTATAATAAAGCTTGTACTGAAAAAAAACATTTTTTATCGAAAAGTCATATGCTGCAAAATGGACAAGTGCTGAAATCGCATAGTTACATACATTGTGCAACCGCAAACGCAATACTGGAGTATCAGCCTTTTCCACTGTATAATAAAGCTTGTACAGAAAAAAAACTATTTTTTGTCGAAAAGTCATATACTGCAAAATGGACAAGTGCTGAAATCGCATAGTTACATACGTTGTGCAACCGCAAAAGCAATGCTGGAGTACCAGCGTTTTCCACTGTATAATAAAGCTTGTACTGAAATAAAATATTTTTTACCGAAAAGTCGTATACTGCAAAATGGACAAGTGCTGAAATCGCATAGTTACATACGTTGTGCAACCGCAAACTCAGTACTGGAGTATCAGCGTTTTCCACTGTATAATAAAGCTTGTACTGAAAAAAAATATTTTTTATCGAAAAGTCATATACTGCAAAATGGACAAGTGCTGAAAGCGCATAGTTACATACGTTGTGCAACCGCAAACGCAAAACTGGAGTATCAGCGTTTTCCACTGTATAACAAAGCTTGTACTGAAAAAAAATATTTTTTAACGAATAGTCGTATACTGCAAAATGGACAAGTGCTGAAATCGCATGGTTACATACGTTGTGCAACCGCAAACTCAGTACTGGGGTATCAGCGTTTTCCACTGTATAATAAAGCTTGTACTGAAAAAAAATATTTTTTATCGAAAAGTCATATACTGCAAAATGGACAAGTGCTGAAAGCGCATAGTTACATACGTTGTGCAACCGCAAACTCAGTACTGGAGTATCAGCGTTTTCCACTGTATAATAAAGCTTGTACTGAAAAAAAATATTTTTTATCGAAAAGTCATATACTGCAAAATGGACAAGTGCTGAAAGCGCATAGTTACATACGTTGTGCAACCGCAAACTCAGTACTGGAGTATCAGCGTTTTCCACTGTATAATAAAGCTTGTACTGAAAAAAAATATTTTTTATCGAAAAGTCATATACTGCAAAATGGACAAGTGCTGAAAGCGCATAGTTACATACGTTGTGCAACCGCAAACGCAATACTGGAGTATCAGCGTTTTCCACCGTATAATAAAGCTTGTACTGAATAAAATATATTTTTTACCGAAAAGTCGTATACTTCAAAATGGACAAGTGCTGAAATCGCATGGTTACATACGTTGTGCAACCGCAAACTCAGTACTGGAGTATCAGCGTTTTCCACTGTATAATAAAGCTTGTACTGACAAAAAATATTTTTTATCGAAAATTCATATACTGCAAAATGGACAAGTGCTGAAATCGCATAGTTACATACGTTGTGCAACCGCAAACTCAGTACTGGAGTATCAGCGTTTTCCACGGTATAATAAAGCTTGTACAGAAAAAAAAAAATTTTTGTCGAAAAGTCATATACTGCAAAATGGACAAGTGCTGAAAGCGCATAGTTACATACGTTGTGCAACCGCAAACTCAGTACTGGAGTATCAGCGTTTTCCACTGTATAATAAAGCTTGTACTGAAAAAAAATATTTTTTATCGAAAAGTCATATACTGCAAAATGGACAAGTGCTGAAAGCGCACAGTTACATACGTTGTGCAACCGCAAACTCAGTACTGGAGTATCAGCGTTTTCCACTGTATAATAAAGCTTGTACTGAAAAAAAATATTTTTTACCGAAAAGTCGTATACTGCAAAATGGACAAGTGCTGAAATCGCATGGTTACATACGTTGTGCAACCGCAAACTCAGTACTGGAGTATCAGCGTTTTCCAATGTATAATAAAGCTTGTACTGAAAAAAAATATTTTTTATCGAAAAGTCATATACTGCAAAATGGACAAGTGCTGAAATCGCATGGTTACATACGTTGTGCAACCGCAAACTCAGCACTGGAGTATCAGCGTTTTCCACTGTATAATAAAGCTTGTACTGAAAAAAAATATTTTTTATCGAAAAGTCATATACTGCAAAATGGACAAGTGCTGAAAGCGCATAGTTACATACGTTGTGCAACCGCAAACGCAATACTGGAGTATCAGCGTTTTCCACTGTATAATAAAGCTTGTACTGAAAACAAATATTTTTTATCGAAAAGTCATGTACTGCAAAATGGACAAGTGCTGAAAGCGCATAGTTACATACGTTGTGCAACCGCAAACGCAATACTGGAGTATCAGCGTTTTCCACTGTATAATAAAGCTTGTACTGAAAAAAAATATTTTTTATCGAAAAGTCATATACTGCAAAATGGACAAGTGCTGAAATCGCATAGTTACATACGTTGTGCAACCGCAAACGCAATACTGGAGTATCAGCGTTTTCCACTGTATAATAAAGCTTGTACTGAAAAAAAATATTTTTTATCGAAAAGTCATATACTGCAAAATGGACAAGTGCTGAAATCGCATAGTTACATACGTTGTGCAACCGCAAAAGCAATACTGGAGTACCAGCGTTTTCCACTGTATAATAAAACTTGTAATGAAAAAAAATATTTTTTATCGAAAAGTCATATACTGCAAGATGGACAAGTGCTGAAATCGCATAGTTACATACGTTGTGCAACCGCAAACTCATTACTGGAGTATCAGCGTTTTCCACTGTATAATAAAGCTTGTACTAAAAAAAAACATTTTTTATCGAAAAGTCATATACTGCAAAATGGACAAGTGCTGAAATCGCATAATTACATACATTGTGCAACCGCAAACGCAATACTGGAGTATCAGCCTTTTCCACTGTATAATAAAGCTTGTACAGAAAAAAAACTATTTTTTGTCGAAAAGTCATATACTGCAAAATGGACAAGTGCTGAAATCGCATAGTTACATACGTTGTGCAACCGCAAAAGCAATGCTGGAGTACCAGCGTTTTCCACTGTATAATAAAGCTTGTACTGAAATAAAATATTTTTTACCGAAAAGTCGTATACTGCAAAATGGACAAGTGCTGAAATCGCATAGTTACATACGTTGTGCAACCGCAAACTCAGTACTGGAGTATCAGCGTTTTCCACTGTATAATAAAGCTTGTACTGAAAAAAAATATTTTTTATCGAAAAGTCATATACTGCAAAATGGACAAGTGCTGAAAGCGCATAGTTACATACGTTGTGCAACCGCAAACGCAAAACTGGAGTATCAGCGTTTTCCACTGTATAACAAAGCTTGTACTGAAAAAAAATATTTTTTACCGAATAGTCGTATACTGCAAAATGGACAAGTGCTGAAATCGCATGGTTACATACGTTGTGCAACCGCAAACTCAGTACTGGGGTATCAGCGTTTTCCACTGTATAATAAAGCTTGTACTGAAAAAAAATATTTTTTATCGAAAAGTCATATACTGCAAAATGGACAAGTGCTGAAAGCGCATAGTTACATACGTTGTGCAACCGCAAACTCAGTACTGGAGTATCAGCGTTTTCCACTGTATAATAAAGCTTGTACTGAAAAAAAATATTTTTTATCGAAAAGTCATATACTGCAAAATGGACTAGTGCTGAAAGCGCATAGTTACATACGTTGTGCAACCGCAAACGCAATACTGGAGTATCAGCGTTGTCCACTGTATAATAAAGCTTGTACTGAAAAAAAATATTTTTTATCGAAAAGTCATATACTGCAAAATGGACAAGTGCTGAAAGCGCATAGTTACATACGTTGTGCAACCGCAAACGCAATACTGGAGTATCAGCGTTTTCCACTGTATAATAAAGCTTGTACTGAAAAAAAATATTTTTTATCGAAAAGTCATATACTGCAAAATGGACAAGTGCTGAAATCGCATAGTTACATACGTTGTGCAACCGCAAACGCAATACTGGAGTATCAGCGTTTTCCACGGTATAATAAAGCTTGCACTGAAAAAAAATATTTTTTATCGAAAAGTCATATACTGCAAAATGGACAAGTGCTGAAATCGCATAGTTAAATACGTTGTGCAACCGCAAAAGCAATACTGGAGTACCAGCGTTTTCCACTGTATAATAAAGCTTGTAATGAAAAAAAATATTTTTTATCGAAAAGTCATATACTGCAAGATGGACAAGTGCTGAAATCGCATAGTTACATACGTTGTGCAACCGCAAACTCATTACTGGAGTATCAGCGTTTTCCACTGTATAATAAAGCTTGTACTGAAAAAAAATATTTTTTATCGAAAAGTCATATACTGAAAAATGGACAAGTGCTGAAATCGCATGGTTACATACGTTGTGCAACCGCAAACTCAGTACTGGAGTATCAGCGTTTTCCACTGTATAATAAAGCTTGTACTGAAAAAAAATATTTTTTATCGAAAAGTCATATACTGCAAAATGGACAAGTGCTGAAAGCGCATAGTTACATACGTTGTGCAACCGCAAACGCAAAACTGGAGTATCAGCGTTTTCCACTGTATAATAAAGCTTGTACTGAAAAAAAATATTTTTTACCGAATAGTCGTATACTGCAAAATGGACAAGTGCTGAAATCGCATGGTTACATACGTTGTGCAACCGCAAACTCAGTACTGGAGTATCAGCGTTTTCCACTGTATAATAAAGCTTGTACTGAAAAAAAATATTTTTTATCGAAAAGTCATATACTGCAAAATGGACAAGTGCTGAAATCGCATGGTTACATACGTTGTGCAACCGCAAACTCAGTACTGGAGTATCAGCGTTTTCCACTGTATAATAAAGCTTGTACTGAAAAAAAAAATTTTTATCGAAAAGTCATATACTGCAAAATGGACAAGTGCTGAAAGCGCATAGTTACATACGTTGTGCAACCGCAAACGCAAAACTGGAGTATCAGCGTTTTCCAATGTATAATAAAGCTTGTACTGAAAAAAAATGTTTTTTATCGAAAAGTCGTATACTGCAAAATGGACAAGTGCTGAAATCGCATAGTTACATACGTTGTGCAACCGCAAACTCAGTACTGGAGTATCAGCGTTTTCCACTGCATAATAAAGCTTGTACTGAAAAAAAATATTTTTTATCGAAAAGTCATATACTGCAAAATGGACAAGTGCTGAAAGCGCATAGTTACATACGTTGTGCAACCGCAAACGCAAAACTGGAGTATCAGCATTTTCCACTGTATAACAAAGCTTGTACTGAAAAAAAATATTTTTTACCGAATAGTCGTGTACTGCAAAATGGACAAGTGCTGAAATCGCATGGTTACATACGTTGTGCAACCGCAAACTCAGTACTGGGGTATCAGCGTTTTCCACTGTATAATAAAGCTTGTACTGAAAAAAAATATTTGTTATCGAAAAGTCATATACTGCAAAATGGACAAGTGCTGAAAGCGCATAGTTACATACGTTGTGCAACCGCAAACTCAGTACTGGAGTATCAGCGTTTTCCACTGTATAATAAAGCTTGTACTGAAAAAAAATATTTTTTATCGAAAAGTCATATACTGCAAAATGGACAAGTGCTGAAATCGCATGGTTACATACGTTGTGCAACCGCAAACGCAAAACTGGAGTATCAGCGTTTTCCAATGTATAATAAAGCTTGTACTGAAAAAAAATATTTTTTATCGAAAAGTCGTATACTGCAAAATGGACAAGTGCTGAAATCGCATAGTTACATACGTTGTGCAACCGCAAACTCAGTACTGGAGTATCAGCGTTTTCCACTGCATAATAAAGCTTGTACTGAAAAAAAATATTTTTTATCGAAAAGTCATATACTGCAAAATGGACAAGTGCTGAAAGCGCATAGTTACATACGTTGTGCAACCGCAAACGCAAAACTGGAGTATCAGCGTTTTCCACTGTATAACAAAGCTTGTACTGAAAAAAAATATTTTTTACCGAATAGTCGTGTACTGCAAAATTGACAAGTGCTGAAATCGCATGGTTACATACGTTGTGCAACCGCAAACGCAATACTGGAGTATCAGCGTTGTCCACTGTATAATAAAGCTTGTACTGAAAAAAAATATTTTTTATCGAAAAGTCATATACTGCAAAATGGACAAGTGCTGAAAGCGCATAGTTACATACGTTGTGCAACCGCAAACGCAATACTGGAGTATCAGCGTTTTCCACTGTATAATAAAGCTTGTACTGAAAAAAAATATTTTTTATCGAAAAGTCATATACTGCAAAATGGACAAGTGCTGAAATCGCATAGTTACATACGTTGTGCAACCGCAAAAGCAATACTGGAGTACCAGCGTTTTCCACTGTATAATAAAGCTTGTAATGAAAAAAAATATTTTTTATCGAAAAGTCATATACTGCAAGATGGACAAGTGCTGAAATCGCATAGTTACATACGTTGTGCAACCGCAAACTCATTACTGGAGTATCAGCGTTTTCCACTGTATAATAAAGCTTGTACTGAAAAAAAATATTTTTTATCGAAAAGTCATATACTGAAAAATGGACAAGTGCTGAAATCGCATGGTTACATACGTTGTGCAACCGCAAACTCAGTACTGGAGTATCAGCGTTTTCCACTGTATAATAAAGCTTGTACTGAAAAAAAATATTTTTTATCGAAAAGTCATATACTGCAAAATGGACAAGTGCTGAAAGCGCATAGTTACATACGTTGTGCAACCGCAAACTCAGTACTGGGGTATCGGCGTTTTCCACTGTATAATAAAGCTTGTACTGAAAAAAAATATTTTTTATCGAAAAGTCATATACTGCAAAATGGACAAGTGCTGAAAGCGCACAGTTACATACGTTGTGCAACCGCAAACTCAGTACTGGAATATCAGCGTTTTCCACTGTATAATAAAGCTTGTACTGAAAAAAAATATTTTTTATCGAAAAGTCATATACCTAAAATGGACAAGTGCTGAAAGCGCATAGTTACATACGTTGTGCAACCGCAAAAGCAATACTGGAGTACCAGCGTTTTCCACTGTATAATAAAGCTTGTAATGAAAAAAAATATTTTTTATCGAAAAGTCATATACTGCAAGATGGACAAGTGCTGAAATAGCATAGTTACATACGTTGTGCAACCGCAAACTCATTACTGGAGTATCA
This sequence comes from Ascidia mentula, assembly GCF_947561715.1. Classification (NCBI taxonomy): domain Eukaryota; kingdom Metazoa; phylum Chordata; class Ascidiacea; order Phlebobranchia; family Ascidiidae; genus Ascidia; species Ascidia mentula. The sequence goes on along the minus strand of NC_138568.1, from coordinate 12,557,107 downwards.
GCGTTTTCCACTGTATAATAAAGCTTGTACTGAAAAAAAACATTTTTTATCGAAAAGTCATATACTGCCAAATGGACAAGTGCTGAAATCGCATAGTTACATACGTTGTGCAACCGCAAACGCAATACTGGAGTATCAGCCTTTTCCACTGTATAATAAAGCTTGTACAGAAAAAAAACTATTTTTTGTCGAAAAGTCATATACTGCAAAATGGACAAGTGCTGAAATCGCATAGTTACATACGTTGTGCAACCGCAAAAGCAATGCTGGAGTACCAGCGTTTTCCACTGTATAATAAAGCTTGTACTGAAATAAAATATTTTTTACCGAAAAGTCGTATACTGCAAAATGGACAAGTGCTGAAATCGCATAGTTACATACGTTGTGCAACCGCAAACTCAGTACTGGAGTATCAGCGTTTTCCACTGTATAATAAAGCTTGTACTGAAAAAAAATATTTTTTATCGAAAAGTCCTATACTGCAAAATGGACAAGTGCTGAAAGCGCATAGTTACATACGTTGTGCAACCGCAAACGCAAAACTGGAGTATCAGCGTTTTCCACTGTATAACAAAGCTTGTACTGAAAAAAAATATTTTTTACCGAATAGTCGTATACTGCAAAATGGACAAGTGCTGAAAGCGCATAGATACATACGTTGTGCAACCGCAAACGCAATACTGGAGTATCAGCGTTGTCCACTGTATAATAAAGCTTGTACTGAAAAAAAATATTTTTTATCGAAAAGTCATATACTGCAAAATGGACAAGTGCTGAAAGCGAATAGTTACATACGTTGTGCAACCGCAAACGCAATACTGGAGTATCAGCGTTTTCCACTGTATAATAAAGCTTGTACTGAAAAAAAATATTTTTTATCGAAAAGTCATATACTGCAAAATGGACAAGTGCTGAAATCGCATAGTTACATACGTTGTGCAACCGCAAAGGCAATACTGGAGTATCAGCGTTTTCCACTGTATAATAAAGCTTGTACTGAAAAAAAATATTTTTTATCGAAAAGTCATATACTGCAAAATGGACAAGTGCTGAAATCGCATAGTTACATACGTTGTGCAACCGCAAACTCATTACTGGAGTATCAGCGTTTTCCACTGTATAATAAAGCTTGTACTGAAAAAAAATATTTTTTATCGAAAAGTCATATACTGAAAAATGGACAAGTGCTGAAATCGCATGGTTACATACGTTGTGCAACCGCAAACTCAGTACTGGAGTATCAGCGTTTTCCACTGTATAATAAAGCTTGTACTGAAAAAAAATATTTTTTATCGAAAAGTCATATACTGCAAAATGGACAAGTGCTGAAAGCGCATAGTTACATACGTTGTGCAACCGCAAACGCAAAACTGGAGTATCAGCGTTTTCCACTGTATAACAAAGCTTGTACTGAAAAAAAATATTTTTTACCGAATAGTCGTGTACTGCAAAATGGACAAGTGCTGAAATCGCATGGTTACATACGTTGTGCAACCGCAAACTCAGTACTGGAGTATCAGCGTTTTCCACTGTATAATAAAGCTTGTACTGAAAAAAAATATTTTTTATCGAAAAGTCATATACTGCAAAATGGACAAGTGCTGAAAGCGCATAGTTACATACGTTGTGCAACCGCAAACTCAGTACTGGAGTATCAGCGTTTTCCACTGTATAATAAAGCTTGTACTGAAAAAAAATAATTTTTATCGAAAAGTCATATACTGCAAAATGGACAAGTGCTGAAAGCGCATAGTTACATACGTTGTGCAACCGCAAACGCAATACTGGAGTATCAGCGTTTTCCACCGTATAATAAAGCTTGTACTGAATAAAATATATTTTCTACCGAAAAGTCGTATACTTCAAAATGGACAAGTGCTGAAATCGCATGGTTACATACGTTGTGCAACCGCAAACTCAGTACTGGAGTATCAGCGTTTTCCACTGTATAATAAAGCTTGTACTGACAAAAAATATTTTTTATCGAAAATTCATATACTGCAAAATGGACAAGTGCTGAAATCGCATAGTTACATACGTTGTGCAACCGCAAACTCAGTACTGGAGTATCAGCGTTTTCCACGGTATAATAAAGCTTGTACAGAAAAAAAAAAATTTTTATCGAAAAGTCATATACTGCAAAATGGACAAGTGCTGAAAGCGCATAGTTACATACGTTGTGCAACCGCAAACGCAAAACTGGAGTATCAGCGTTTTCCACTGTATAATAAAGCTTGTACTGAAAAAAAATATTTTTTATCGAAAAGTCATATACTGCAAAATGGACAAGTGCTGAAAGCGCACAGTTACATACGTTGTGCAACCGCAAACTCAGTACTGGAGTATCAGCGTTTTCCACTGTATAATAAAGCTTGTACTGAAAAAAAATATTTTTTACCGAAAAGTCGTATACTGCAAAATGGACAAGTGCTGAAATCGCATGGTTACATACGTTGTGCAACCGCAAACTCAGTACTGGAGTATCAGCGTTTTCCAATGTATAATAAAGCTTGTACTGAAAAAAAATATTTTTTATCGAAAAGTCATATACTGCAAAATGGACAAGTGCTGAAATCGCATGGTTACATACGTTGTGCAACCGCAAACTCAGTACTGGAGTATCAGCGTTTTCCACTGTATAATAAAGCTTGTACTGAAAAAAAATATTTTTTATCGAAAAGTCATATACTGCAAAATGGACAAGTGCTGAAAGCGCATAGTTACATACGTTGTGCAACCGCAAACGCAATACTGGAGTATCAGCGTTTTCCACTGTATAATAAAGCTTGTACTGAAAACAAATATTTTTTATCGAAAAGTCATGTACTGCAAAATGGACAAGTGCTGAAATCGCATAGTTACATACGTTGTGCAACCGCAAACGCAATACTGGAGTATCAGCGTTTTCCACTGTATAATAAAGCTTGTACTGAAAAAAAATATTTTTTATCGAAAAGTCATATACTGCAAAATGGACAAGTGCTGAAATCGCATAGTTACATACGTTGTGCAACCGCAAACGCAATACTGGAGTATCAGCGTTTTCCACTGTATAATAAAGCTTGTACTGAAAAAAAATATTTTTTATCGAAAAGTCATATACTGCAAAATGGACAAGTGCTGAAATCGCATAGTTACATACGTTGTGCAACCGCAAAAGCAATACTGGAGTACCAGCGTTTTCCACTGTATAATAAAGCTTGTAATGAAAAAAAATATTTTTTATCGAAAAGTCATATACTGCAAGATGGACAAGTGCTGAAATCGCATAGTTACATACGTTGTGCAACCGCAAACTCATTACTGGAGTATCAGCGTTTTCCACTGTATAATAAAGCTTGTACTGAAAAAAAACATTTTTTATCGAAAAGTCATATACTGCAAAATGGACAAGTGCTGAAATCGCATAGTTACATACATTGTGCAACCGCAAACGCAATACTGGAGTATCAGCCTTTTCCACTGTATAATAAAGCTTGTACAGAAAAAAAACTATTTTTTGTCGAAAAGTCATATACTGCAAAATGGACAAGTGCTGAAATCGCATAGTTACATACGTTGTGCAACCGCAAAAGCAATGCTGGAGTACCAGCGTTTTCCACTGTATAATAAAGCTTGTACTGAAATAAAATATTTTTTACCGAAAAGTCGTATACTGCAAAATGGACAAGTGCTGAAATCGCATAGTTACATACGTTGTGCAACCGCAAACTCAGTACTGGAGTATCAGCGTTTTCCACTGTATAATAAAGCTTGTACTGAAAAAAAATATTTTTTATCGAAAAGTCATATACTGCAAAATGGACAAGTGCTGAAATCGCATAGTTACATACGTTGTGCAACCGCAAAAGCAATACTGGAGTACCAGCGTTTTCCACTGTATAATAAAGCTTGTAATGAAAAAAAATATTTTTTATCGAAAAGTCATATACTGCAAGATGGACAAGTGCTGAAATCGCATAGTTACATACGTTGTGCAACCGCAAACTCATTACTGGAGTATCAGCGTTTTCCACTGTATAATAAAGCTTGTACTGAAAAAAAACATTTTTTATCGAAAAGTCATATACTGCAAAATGGACAAGTGCTGAAATCGCATAGTTACATACATTGTGCAACCGCAAACGCAATACTGGAGTATCAGCCTTTTCCACTGTATAATAAAGCTTGTACAGAAAAAAAACTATTTTTTGTCGAAAAGTCATATACTGCAAAATGGACAAGTGCTGAAATCGCATAGTTACATACGTTGTGCAACCGCAAAAGCAATGCTGGAGTACCAGCGTTTTCCACTGTATAATAAAGCTTGTACTGAAATAAAATATTTTTTATCGAAAAGTCGTATACTGCAAAATGGACAAGTGCTGAAATCGCATAGTTACATACGTTGTGCAACCGCAAACTCAGTACTGGAGTATCAGCGTTTTCCACTGTATAATAAAGCTTGTACTGAAAAAAAATATTTTTTATCGAAAAGTCATATACTGCAAAATGGACAAGTGCTGAAAGCGCATAGTTACATACGTTGTGCAACCGCAAACGCAAAACTGGAGTATCAGCGTTTTCCACTGTATAACAAAGCTTGTACTGAAAAAAAATATTTTTTACCGAATAGTCGTATACTGCAAAATGGACAAGTGCTGAAATCGCATGGTTACATACGTTGTGCAACCGCAAACTCAGTACTGGGGTATCAGCGTTTTCCACTGTATAATAAAGCTTGTACTGAAAAAAAATATTTTTTATCGAAAAGTCATATACTGCAAAATGGACAAGTGCTGAAAGCGCATAGTTACATACGTTGTGCAACCGCAAACTCAGTACTGGAGTATCAGCGTTTTCCACTGTATAATAAAGCTTGTACTGAAAAAAAATATTTTTTATCGAAAAGTCATATACTGCAAAATGGACAAGTGCTGAAAGCGCATAGTTACATACGTTGTGCAACCGCAAACTCAGTACTGGAGTATCAGCGTTTTCCACTGTATAATAAAGCTTGTACTGAAAAAAAATATTTTTTATCGAAAAGTCATATACTGCAAAATGGACAAGTGCTGAAAGCGCATAGTTACATACGTTGTGCAACCGCAAACGCAATACTGGAGTATCAGCGTTTTCCACCGTATAATAAAGCTTGTACTGAATAAAATATATTTTTTACCGAAAAGTCGTATACTTCAAAATGGACAAGTGCTGAAATCGCATGGTTACATACGTTGTGCAACCGCAAACTCAGTACTGGAGTATCAGCGTTTTCCACTGTATAATAAAGCTTGTACTGACAAAAAATATTTTTTATCGAAAATTCATATACTGCAAAATGGACAAGTGCTGAAATCGCATAGTTACATACGTTGTGCAACTGCAAACTCAGTACTGGAGTATCAGCGTTTTCCACGGTATAATAAAGCTTGTACAGAAAAAAAAAAATTTTTGTCGAAAAGTCATATACTGCAAAATGGACAAGTGCGGAAAGCGCATAGTTACATACGTTGTGCAACCGCAAACTCAGTACTGGAGTATCAGCGTTTTCCACTGTATAATAAAGCTTGTACTGAAAAAAAATATTTTTTATCGAAAAGTCATATACTGCAAAATGGACAAGTGCTGAAAGCGCACAGTTACATACGTTGTGCAACCGCAAACTCAGTACTGGAGTATCAGCGTTTTCCACTGTATAATAAAGCTTGTACTGAAAAAAAATATTTTTTACCGAAAAGTCGTATACTGCAAAATGGACAAGTGCTGAAATCGCATGGTTACATACGTTGTGCAACCGCAAACTCAGTACTGGAGTATCAGCGTTTTCCAATGTATAATAAAGCTTGTACTGAAAAAAAATATTTTTTATCGAAAAGTCATATACTGCAAAATGGACAAGTGCTGAAATCGCATGGTTACATACGTTGTGCAACCGCAAACTCAGTACTGGAGTATCAGCGTTTTCCACTGTATAATAAAGCTTGTACTGAAAAAAAATATTTTTTATCGAAAAGTCATATACTGCAAAATGGACAAGTGCTGAAAGCGCATAGTTACATACGTTGTGCAACCGCAAACGCAATACTGGAGTATCAGCGTTTTCCACTGTATAATAAAGCTTGTACTGAAAACAAATATTTTTTATCGAAAAGTCATGTACTGCAAAATGGACAAGTGCTGAAAGCGCATAGTTACATACGTTGTGCAACCGCAAACGCAATACTGGAGTATCAGCGTTTTCCACTGTATAATAAAGCTTGTACTGAAAAAAAATATTTTTTATCGAAAAGTCATATACTGCAAAATGGACAAGTGCTGAAATCGCATAGTTACATACGTTGTGCAACCGCAAACGCAATACTGGAGTATCAGCGTTGTCCACTGTATAATAAAGCTTGTACTGAAAAAAAATATTTTTTATCGAAAAGTCATATACTGCAAAATGGACAAGTGCTGAAATCGCATAGTTACATACGTTGTGCAACCGCAAAAGCAATACTGGAGTACCAGCGTTTTCCACTGTATAATAAAACTTGTAATGAAAAAAAATATTTTTTATCGAAAAGTCATATACTGCAAGATGGACAAGTGCTGAAATCGCATAGTTACATACGTTGTGCAACCGCAAACTCATTACTGGAGTATCAGCGTTTTCCACTGTATAATAAAGCTTGTACTGAAAAAAAACATTTTTTATCGAAAAGTCATATACTGCAAAATGGACAAGTGCTGAAATCGCATAATTACATACATTGTGCAACCGCAAACGCAATACTGGAGTATCAGCCTTTTCCACTGTATAATAAAGCTTGTACAGAAAAAAAACTATTTTTTGTCGAAAAGTCATATACTGCAAAATGGACAAGTGCTGAAATCGCATAGTTACATACGTTGTGCAACCGCAAAAGCAATGCTGGAGTACCAGCGTTTTCCACTGTATAATAAAGCTTGTACTGAAATAAAATATTTTTTACCGAAAAGTCGTATACTGCAAAATGGACAAGTGCTGAAATCGCATAGTTACATACGTTGTGCAACCGCAAACTCAGTACTGGAGTATCAGCGTTTTCCACTGTATAATAAAGCTTGTACTGAAAAAAAATATTTTTTATCGAAAAGTCATATACTGCAAAATGGACAAGTGCTGAAAGCGCATAGTTACATACGTTGTGCAACCGCAAACGCAAAACTGGAGTATCAGCGTTTTCCACTGTATAACAAAGCTTGTACTGAAAAAAAATATTTTTTACCGAATAGTCGTATACTGCAAAATGGACAAGTGCTGAAATCGCATGGTTACATACGTTGTGCAACCGCAAACTCAGTACTGGGGTATCAGCGTTTTCCACTGTATAATAAAGCTTGTACTGAAAAAAAATATTTTTTATCGAAAAGTCATATACTGCAAAATGGACAAGTGCTGAAAGCGCATAGTTACATACGTTGTGCAACCGCAAACTCAGTACTGGAGTATCAGCGTTTTCCACTGTATAATAAAGCTTGTACTGAAAAAAAATATTTTTTACCGAAAAGTCGTATACTGCAAAATGGACAAGTGCTGAAATCGCATGGTTACATACGTTGTGCAACCGCAAACTCAGTACTGGAGTATCAGCGTTTTCCAATGTATAATAAAGCTTGTACTGAAAAAAAATATTTTTTATCGAAAAGTCATATACTGCAAAATGGACAAGTGCTGAAATCGCATGGTTACATACGTTGTGCAACCGCAAACTCAGTACTGGAGTATCAGCGTTTTCCACTGTATAATAAAGCTTGTACTGAAAAAAAATATTTTTTATCGAAAAGTCATATACTGCAAAATGGACAAGTGCTGAAAGCGCATAGTTACATACGTTGTGCAACCGCAAACGCAATACTGGAGTATCAGCGTTTTCCACTGTATAATAAAGCTTGTACTGAAAACAAATATTTTTTATCGAAAAGTCATGTACTGCAAAATGGACAAGTGCTGAAAGCGCATAGTTACATACGTTGTGCAACCGCAAACGCAATACTGGAGTATCAGCGTTTTCCACTGTATAATAAAGCTTGTACTGAAAAAAAATATTTTTTATCGAAAAGTCATATACTGCAAAATGGACAAGTGCTGAAATCGCATAGTTACATACGTTGTGCAACCGCAAACGCAATACTGGAGTATCAGCGTTGTCCACTGTATAATAAAGCTTGTACTGAAAAAAAATATTTTTTATCGAAAAGTCATATACTGCAAAATGGACAAGTGCTGAAATCGCATAGTTACATACGTTGTGCAACCGCAAAAGCAATACTGGAGTACCAGCGTTTTCCACTGTATAATAAAACTTGTAATGAAAAAAAATATTTTTTATCGAAAAGTCATATACTGCAAGATGGACAAGTGCTGAAATCGCATAGTTACATACGTTGTGCAACCGCAAACTCATTACTGGAGTATCAGCGTTTTCCACTGTATAATAAAGCTTGTACTGAAAAAAAACATTTTTTATCGAAAAGTCATATACTGCAAAATGGACAAGTGCTGAAATCGCATAATTACATACATTGTGCAACCGCAAACGCAATACTGGAGTATCAGCCTTTTCCACTGTATAATAAAGCTTGTACAGAAAAAAAACTATTTTTTGTCGAAAAGTCATATACTGCAAAATGGACAAGTGCTGAAATCGCATAGTTACATACGTTGTGCAACCGCAAAAGCAATGCTGGAGTACCAGCGTTTTCCACTGTATAATAAAGCTTGTACTGAAATAAAATATTTTTTACCGAAAAGTCGTATACTGCAAAATGGACAAGTGCTGAAATCGCATAGTTACATACGTTGTGCAACCGCAAACTCAGTACTGGAGTATCAGCGTTTTCCACTGTATAATAAAGCTTGTACTGAAAAAAAATATTTTTTATCGAAAAGTCATATACTGCAAAATGGACAAGTGCTGAAAGCGCATAGTTACATACGTTGTGCAACCGCAAACGCAAAACTGGAGTATCAGCGTTTTCCACTGTATAACAAAGCTTGTACTGAAAAAAAATATTTTTTACCGAATAGTCGTATACTGCAAAATGGACAAGTGCTGAAATCGCATGGTTACATACGTTGTGCAACCGCAAACTCAGTACTGGGGTATCAGCGTTTTCCACTGTATAATAAAGCTTGTACTGAAAAAAAATATTTTTTATCGAAAAGTCATATACTGCAAAATGGACAAGTGCTGAAAGCGCATAGTTACATACGTTGTGCAACCGCAAACTCAGTACTGGAGTATCAGCGTTTTCCACTGTATAATAAAGCTTGTACTGAAAAAAAATATTTTTTACCGAATAGTCGTATACTGCAAAATGGACAAGTGCTGAAATCGCATGGTTACATACGTTGTGCAACCGCAAACTCAGTACTGGAGTATCAGCGTTTTCCACTGTATAATAAAGCTTGTACTGAAAAAAAATATTTTTTATCGAAAAGTCATATACTGCAAAATGGACAAGTGCTGAAATCGCATGGTTACATACGTTGTGCAACCGCAAACTCAGTACTGGAGTATCAGCGTTTTCCACTGTATAATAAAGCTTGTACTGAAAAAAAAAATTTTTACCGAAAAGTCATATACTGCAAAATGGACAAGTGCTCAAAGCGCATAGTTACATACGTTGTGCAACCGCAAACGCAAAACTGGAGTATCAGCGTTTTCCAATGTATAATAAAGCTTGTACTGAAAAAAAATGTTTTTTATCGAAAAGTCGTATACTGCAAAATGGACAAGTGCTGAAATCGCATAGTTACATACGTTGTGCAACCGCAAACTCAGTACTGGAGTATCAGCGTTTTCCACTGCATAATAAAGCTTGTACTGAAAAAAAATATTTTTTATCGAAAAGTCATATACTGCAAAATGGACAAGTGCTGAAAGCGCATAGTTACATACGTTGTGCAACCGCAAACGCAAAACTGGAGTATCAGCGTTTTCCACTGTATAACAAAGCTTGTACTGAAAAAAAATATTTTTTACCGAATAGTCGTATACTGCAAAATGGACAAGTGCTGAAATCGCATGGTTACATACGTTGTGCAACCGCAAACTCAGTACTGGGGTATCAGCGTTTTCCACTGTATAATAAAGCTTGTACTGAAAAAAAATATTTTTTATCGAAAAGTCATATACTGCAAAATGGACAAGTGCTGAAAGCGCATAGTTACATACGTTGTGCAACCGCAAACTCAGTACTGGAGTATCAGCGTTTTCCACTGTATAATAAAGCTTGTACTGAAAAAAAATATTTTTTATCGAAAAGTCATATACTGCAAAATGGACAAGTGCTGAAAGCGCATAGTTACATACGTTGTGCAACCGCAAACTCAGTACTGGAGTATCAGCGTTTTCCACTGTATAATAAAGCTTGTACTGAAAAAAAATATTTTTTATCGAAAAGTCATATACTGCAAAATGGACAAGTGCTGAAAGCGCATAGTTACATACGTTGTGCAACCGCAAACGCAATACTGGAGTATCAGCGTTTTCCACCGTATAATAAAGCTTGTACTGAATAAAATATATTTTTTACCGAAAAGTCGTATACTTCAAAATGGACAAGTGCTGAAATCGCATGGTTACATACGTTGTGCAACCGCAAACTCAGTACTGGAGTATCAGCGTTTTCCACTGTATAATAAAGCTTGTACTGACAAAAAATATTTTTTATCGAAAATTCATATACTGCAAAATGGACAAGTGCTGAAATCGCATAGTTACATACGTTGTGCAACTGCAAACTCAGTACTGGAGTATCAGCGTTTTCCACGGTATAATAAAGCTTGTACAGAAAAAAAAAAATTTTTGTCGAAAAGTCATATACTGCAAAATGGACAAGTGCTGAAAGCGCATAGTTACATACGTTGTGCAACCGCAAACTCAGTACTGGAGTATCAGCGTTTTCCAATGTATAATAAAGCTTGTACTGAAAAAAAATATTTTTTATCGAAAAGTCATATACTGCAAAATGGACAAGTGCTGAAAGCGCACAGTTACATACGTTGTGCAACCGCAAACTCAGTACTGGAGTATCAGCGTTTTCCACTGTATAATAAAGCTTGTACTGAAAAAAAATATTTTTTACCGAAAAGTCGTATACTGCAAAATGGACAAGTGCTGAAATCGCATGGTTACATACGTTGTGCAACCGCAAACTCAGTACTGGAGTATCAGCGTTTTCCAATGTATAATAAAGCTTGTACTGAAAAAAAATATTTTTTATCGAAAAGTCATATACTGCAAAATGGACAAGTGCTGAAATCGCATGGTTACATACGTTGTGCAACCGCAAACTCAGTACTGGAGTATCAGCGTTTTCCACTGTATAATAAAGCTTGTACTGAAAAAAAATATTTTTTATCGAAAAGTCATATACTGCAAAATGGACAAGTGCTGAAAGCGCATAGTTACATACGTTGTGCAACCGCAAACGCAATACTGGAGTATCAGCGTTTTCCACTGTATAATAAAGCTTGTACTGAAAACAAATATTTTTTATCGAAAAGTCATGTACTGCAAAATGGACAAGTGCTGAAAGCGCATAGTTACATACGTTGTGCAACCGCAAACGCAATACTGGAGTATCAGCGTTTTCCACTGTATAATAAAGCTTGTACTGAAAAAAAATATTTTTTATCGAAAAGTCATATACTGCAAAATGGACAAGTGCTGAAATCGCATAGTTACATACGTTGTGCAACCGCAAACGCAATACTGGAGTATCAGCGTTGTCCACTGTATAATAAAGCTTGTACTGAAAAAAAATATTTTTTATCGAAAAGTCATATACTGCAAAATGGACAAGTGCTGAAATCGCATAGTTACATACGTTGTGCAACCGCAAAAGCAATACTGGAGTACCAGCGTTTTCCACTGTATAATAAAACTTGTAATGAAAAAAAATATTTTTTATCGAAAAGTCATATACTGCAAGATGGACAAGTGCTGAAATCGCATAGTTACATACGTTGTGCAACCGCAAACTCATTACTGGAGTATCAGCGTTTTCCACTGTATAATAAAGCTTGTACTGAAAAAAAACATTTTTTATCGAAAAGTCATATACTGCAAAATGGACAAGTGCTGAAATCGCATAATTACATACATTGTGCAACCGCAAACGCAATACTGGAGTATCAGCCTTTTCCACTGTATAATAAAGCTTGTACAGAAAAAAACTATTTTTTGTCGAAAAGTCATATACTGCAAAATGGACAAGTGCTGAAATCGCATAGTTACATACGTTGTGCAACCGCAAAAGCAATGCTGGAGTACCAGCGTTTTCCACTGTATAATAAAGCTTGTACTGAAATAAAATATTTTTTACCGAAAAGTCGTATACTGCAAAATGGACAAGTGCTGAAATCGCATAGTTACATACGTTGTGCAACCGCAAACTCAGTACTGGAGTATCAGCGTTTTCCACTGTATAATAAAGCTTGTACTGAAAAAAAATATTTTTTATCGAAAAGTCATATACTGCAAAATGGACAAGTGCTGAAATCGCATGGTTACATACGTTGTGCAACCGCAAACTCAGTACTGGAGTATCAGCGTTTTCCACTGTATAATAAAGCTTGTACTGAAAAAAAAAATTTTTATCGAAAAGTCATATACTGCAAAATGGACAAGTGCTCAAAGCGCATAGTTACATACGTTGTGCAACCGCAAACGCAAAACTGGAGTATCAGCGTTTTCCAATGTATAATAAAGCTTGTACTGAAAAAAAATGTTTTTTATCGAAAAGTCGTATACTGCAAAATGGACAAGTGCTGAAATCGCATAGTTACATACGTTGTGCAACCGCAAACTCAGTACTGGAGTATCAGCGTTTTCCACTGCATAATAAAGCTTGTACTGAAAAAAAATATTTTTTATCGAAAAGTCATATACTGCAAAATGGACAAGTGCTGAAAGCGCATAGTTACATACGTTGTGCAACCGCAAACGCAAAACTGGAGTATCAGCATTTTCCACTGTATAACAAAGCTTGTACTGAAAAAAAATATTTTTTACCGAATAGTCGTGTACTGCAAAATGGACAAGTGCTGAAATCGCATGGTTACATACGTTGTGCAACCGCAAACTCAGTACTGGGGTATCAGCGTTTTCCACTGTATAATAAAGCTTGTACTGAAAAAAAATATTTGTTATCGAAAAGTCATATACTGCAAAATGGACAAGTGCTGAAAGCGCATAGTTACATACGTTGTGCAACCGCAAACTCAGTACTGGAGTATCAGCGTTTTCCACTGTATAATAAAGCTTGTACTGAAAAAAAATATTTTTTATCGAAAAGTCATATACTGCAAAATGGACAAGTGCTGAAAGCGCATAGTTACATACGTTGTGCAACCGCAAACGCAATACTGGAGTATCAGCGTTTTCCACTGTATAATAAAGCTTGTACTGAATAAAATATATTTTTTACCGAAAAGTCGAATACTTCAAAATGGACAAGTGCTGAAATCGCATGGTTACATTCGTTGTGCAACCGCAAACTCAGTACTGAAGTATCAGCGTTTTCCACTGTATAATAAAGCTTGTACTGAAAAAAAATATTTTTTATCGAAAAGTCATATACTGCAAAATGGACAAGTGCTGAAAGCGCATAGTTACATACGTTGTGCAACCGCAAACGCAAAACTAGAGTATCAGCGTTTTCCAATGTATAATAAAGCTTGTACTGAAAAAAAATATTTTTTATCGAAAAGTCGTATACTGCAAAATGGACAAGTGCTGAAATCGCATAGTTACATACGTTGTGCAACCGCAAACTCAGTACTGGAGTATCAGCGTTTTCCACTGCATAATAAAGCTTGTACTGAAAAAAAATATTTTTTATCGAAAAGTCATATACTGCAAAATGGACAAGTGCTGAAAGCGCATAGTTACATACGTTGTGCAACCGCAAACGCAAAACTGGAGTATCAGCGTTTTCCACTGAATAACAAAGCTTGTACTGAAAAAAAATATTTTTTACCGAATAGTCGTGTACTGCAAAATTGACAAGTGCTGAAATCGCATGGTTACATACGTTGTGCAACCGCAAACGCAATACTGGAGTATCAGCGTTGTCCACTGTATAATAAAGCTTGTACTGAAAAAAAATATTTTTTATCGAAAAGTCATATACTGCAAAATGGACAAGTGCTGAAAGCGCATAGTTACATACGTTGTGCAACCGCAAACGCAATACTGGAGTATCAGCGTTTTCCACTGTATAATAAAGCTTGTACTGAAAAAAAATATTTTTTATCGAAAAGTCATATACTGCAAAATGGACAAGTGCTGAAATCGCATAGTTACATACGTTGTGCAACCGCAAAAGCAATACTGGAGTACCAGCGTTTTCCACTGTATAATAAAGCTTGTAATGAAAAAAAATATTTTTTATCGAAAAGTCATATACTGCAAGATGGACAAGTGCTGAAATCGCATAGTTACATACGTTGTGCAACCGCAAACTCATTACTGGAGTATCAGCGTTTTCCACTGTATAATAAAGCTTGTACTGAAAAAAAATATTTTTTATCGAAAAGTCATATACTGAAAAATGGACAAGTGCTGAAATCGCATGGTTACATACGTTGTGCAACCGCAAACTCAGTACTGGAGTATCAGCGTTTTCCACTGTATAATAAAGCTTGTACTGAAAAAAAATATTTTTTATCGAAAAGTCATATACTGCAAAATGGACAAGTGCTGAAAGCGCATAGTTACATACGTTGTGCAACCGCAAACTCAGTACTGGGGTATCGGCGTTTTCCACTGTATAATAAAGCTTGTACTGAAAAAAAATATTTTTTATCGAAAAGTCATATACTGCAAAATGGACAAGTGCTGAAATCGCATAGTTACATACGTTGTGCAACCGCAAAGGCAATACTGGAGTATCAGCGTTTTCCACTGTATAATAAAGCTTGTACTGAAAAAAAATATTTTTTATCGAAAAGTCATATACTGCAAAATGGACAAGTGCTGAAATCGCATAGTTAAATACGTTGTGCAACCGCAAAAGCAATACTGGAGTACCAGCGTTTTCCACTGTATAATAAAGCTTGTAATGAAAAAAAATATTTTTTGTCGAAAAGTCATATACTGCAAGATGGACAAGTGCTGAAATCGCATAGTTACATACGTTGTGCAACCGCAAACTCATTACTGGAGTATCAGCGTTTTCCACTGTATAATAAAGCTTGTACTGAAAAAAAATATTTTTTATCGAAAAGTCATATACTGAAAAATGGACAAGTGCTGAAATCGCATGGTTACATACGTTGTGCAACCGCAAACTCAGTACTGGAGTATCAGCGTTTTCCACTGTATAATAAAGCTTGTACTGAAAAAAAATATTTTTTATCGAAAAGTCATATACTGCAAAATGGACAAGTGCTGAAAGCGCATAGTTACATACGTTGTGCAACCGCAAACTCAGTACTGGGGTATCGGCGTTTTCCACTGTATAATAAAGCTTGTACTGAAAAAAAATATTTTTTATCGAAAAGTCATATACTGCAAAATGGACAAGTGCTGAAATCGCATAGTTACATACGTTGTGCAACCGCAAAGGCAATACTGGAGTATCAGCGTTTTCCACTGTATAATAAAGCTTGTACTGAAAAAAAATATTTTTTATCGAAAAGTCATATACTGCAAAATGGACAAGTGCTGAAATCGCATAGTTAAATACGTTGTGCAACCGCAAAAGCAATACTGGAGTACCAGCGTTTTCCACTGTATAATAAAGCTTGTAATGAAAAAAAATATTTTTTGTCGAAAAGTCATATACTGCAAGATGGACAAGTGCTGAAATCGCATAGTTACATACGTTGTGCAACCGCAAACTCATTACTGGAGTATCAGCGTTTTCCACTGTATAATAAAGCTTGTACTGAAAAAAAATATTTTTTATCGAAAAGTCATATACTGAAAAATGGACAAGTGCTGAAATCGCATGGTTACATACGTTGTGCAACCGCAAACTCAGTACTGGAGTATCAGCGTTTTCCACTGTATAATAAAGCTTGTACTGAAAAAAAATATTTTTTATCGAAAAGTCATATACTGCAAAATGGACAAGTGCTGAAAGCGCATAGTTACATACGTTGTGCAACCGCAAACGCAAAACTGGAGTATCAGCGTTTTCCACTGTATAACAAAGCTTGTACTGAAAAAAAATATTTTTTACCGAATAGTCGTGTACTGCAAAATGGACAAGTGCTGAAATCGCATGGTTACATACGTTGTGCAACCGCAAACTCAGTACTGGAGTATCAGCGTTTTCCACTGTATAATAAAGCTTGTACTGAAAAAAAATATTTTTTATCGAAAAGTCATATACTGCAAAATGGACAAGTGCTGAAAGCGCATAGTTACATACGTTGTGCAACCGCAAACTCAGTACTGGAGTATCAGCGTTTTCCACTGTATAATAAAGCTTGTACTGAAAAAAAATAATTTTTATCGAAAAGTCATATACTGCAAAATGGACAAGTGCTGAAAGCGCATAGTTACATACGTTGTGCAACCGCAAACGCAATACTGGAGTATCAGCGTTTTCCACCGTATAATAAAGCTTGTACTGAATAAAATATATTTTTTACCGAAAAGTCGTATACTTCAAAATGGACAAGTGCTGAAATCGCATGGTTACATACGTTGTGCAACCGCAAACTCAGTACTGGAGTATCAGCGTTTTCCACTGTATAATAAAGCTTGTACTGACAAAAAATATTTTTTATCGAAAATTCATATACTGCAAAATGGACAAGTGCTGAAATCGCATAGTTACATACGTTGTGCAACCGCAAACTCAGTACTGGAGTATCAGCGTTTTCCACTGTATAATAAAGCTTGTACAGAAAAAAAAAAATTTTTATCGAAAAGTCATATACTGCAAAATGGACAAGTGCTGAAAGCGCATAGTTACATACGTTGTGCAACCGCAAACGCAAAACTGGAGTATCAGCGTTTTCCACTGTATAATAAAGCTTGTACTGAAAAAAAATATTTTTTATCGAAAAGTCATATACTGCAAAATGGACAAGTGCTGAAAGCGCACAGTTACATACGTTGTGCAACCGCAAACTCAGTACTGGAGTATCAGCGTTTTCCACTGTATAATAAAGCTTGTACTGAAAAAAAATATTTTTTACCGAAAAGTCGTATACTGCAAAATGGACAAGTGCTGAAATCGCATGGTTACATACGTTGTGCAACCGCAAACTCAGTACTGGAGTATCAGCGTTTTCCAATGTATAATAAAGCTTGTACTGAAAAAAAATATTTTTTATCGAAAAGTCATATACTGCAAAATGGACAAGTGCTGAAATCGCATGGTTACATACGTTGTGCAACCGCAAACTCAGTACTGGAGTATCAGCGTTTTCCACTGTATAATAAAGCTTGTACTGAAAAAAAATATTTTTTATCGAAAAGTCATATACTGCAAAATGGACAAGTGCTGAAAGCGCATAGTTACATACGTTGTGCAACCGCAAACGCAATACTGGAGTATCAGCGTTTTCCACTGTATAATAAAGCTTGTACTGAAAACAAATATTTTTTATCGAAAAGTCATGTACTGCAAAATGGACAAGTGCTGAAATCGCATAGTTACATACGTTGTGCAACCGCAAACGCAATACTGGAGTATCAGCGTTTTCCACTGTATAATAAAGCTTGTACTGAAAAAAAATATTTTTTATCGAAAAGTCATATACTGCAAAATGGACAAGTGCTGAAATCGCATAGTTACATACGTTGTGCAACCGCAAACGCAATACTGGAGTATCAGCGTTTTCCACTGTATAATAAAGCTTGTACTGAAAAAAAATATTTTTTATCGAAAAGTCATATACTGCAAAATGGACAAGTGCTGAAATCGCATAGTTACATACGTTGTGCAACCGCAAACTCATTACTGGAGTATCAGCGTTTTCCACTGTATAATAAAGCTTGTACTGAAAAAAAATATTTTTTATCGAAAAGTCATATACTGAAAAATGGACAAGTGCTGAAATCGCATGGTTACATACGTTGTGCAACCGCAAACTCAGTACTGGAGTATCAGCGTTTTCCACTGTATAATAAAGCTTGTACTGAAAAAAAATATTTTTTATCGAAAAGTCATATACTGCAAAATGGACAAGTGCTGAAAGCGCATAGTTACATACGTTGTGCAACCGCAAACTCAGTACTGGGGTATCGGCGTTTTCCACTGTATAATAAAGCTTGTACTGAAAAAAAATATTTTTTATCGAAAAGTCATATACTGCAAAATGGACAAGTGCTGAAATCGCATAGTTACATACGTTGTGCAACCGCAAAGGCAATACTGGAGTATCAGCGTTTTCCACTGTATAATAAAGCTTGTACTGAAAAAAAATATTTTTTATCGAAAAGTCATATACTGCAAAATGGACAAGTGCTGAAATCGCATAGTTAAATACGTTGTGCAACCGCAAAAGCAATACTGGAGTACCAGCGTTTTCCACTGTATAATAAAGCTTGTAATGAAAAAAAATATTTTTTGTCGAAAAGTCATATACTGCAAGATGGACAAGTGCTGAAATCGCATAGTTACATACGTTGTGCAACCGCAAACTCATTACTGGAGTATCAGCGTTTTCCACTGTATAATAAAGCTTGTACTGAAAAAAAATATTTTTTATCGAAAAGTCATATACTGAAAAAAGGACAAGTGCTGAAATCGCATGGTTACATACGTTGTGCAACCGCAAACTCAGTACTGGAGTATCAGCGTTTTCCACTGTATAATAAAGCTTGTACTGAAAAAAAATATTTTTTATCGAAAAGTCATATACTGCAAAATGGACAAGTGCTGAAAGCGCATAGTTACATACGTTGTGCAACCGCAAACGCAAAACTGGAGTATCAGCGTTTTCCACTGTATAACAAAGCTTGTACTGAAAAAAAATATTTTTTCCGAATAGTCGTGTACTGCAAAATGGACAAGTGCTGAAATCGCATGGTTACATACGTTGTGCAACCGCAAACTCAGTACTGGAGTATCAGCGTTTTCCACTGTATAATAAAGCTTGTACTGAAAAAAAATATTTTTTATCGAAAAGTCATATACTGCAAGATGGACAAGTGCTGAAATCGCATAGTTACATACGTTGTGCAACCGCAAACGCAATACTGGAGTATCAGCGTTTTCCACTGTATAATAAAGCTTGTACTGAAAAAAAATATTTTTTATCGAAAAGTCATATACTGCAAAATGGACAAGTGCTGAAATCGCATAGTTACATACGTTGTGCAACCGCAAACTCATTACTGGAGTATCAGCGTTTTCCACTGTATAATAAAGCTTGTACTGAAAAAAAATATTTTTTATCGAAAAGTCATATACTGAAAAATGGACAAGTGCTGAAATCGCATGGTTACATACGTTGTGCAACCGCAAACTCAGTACTGGAGTATCAGCGTTTTCCACTGTATAATAAAGCTTGTACTGAAAAAAAATATTTTTTATCGAAAAGTCATATACTGCAAAATGGACAAGTGCTGAAAGCGCATAGTTACATACGTTGTGCAACCGCAAACTCAGTACTGGGGTATCGGCGTTTTCCACTGTATAATAAAGCTTGTACTGAAAAAAAATATTTTTTATCGAAAAGTCATATACTGCAAAATGGACAAGTGCTGAAATCGCATAGTTACATACGTTGTGCAACCGCAAAGGCAATACTGGAGTATCAGCGTTTTCCACTGTATAATAAAGCTTGTACTGAAAAAAAATATTTTTTATCGAAAAGTCATATACTGCAAAATGGACAAGTGCTGAAATCGCATAGTTAAATACGTTGTGCAACCGCAAAAGCAATACTGGAGTACCAGCGTTTTCCACTGTATAATAAAGCTTGTAATGAAAAAAAATATTTTTTGTCGAAAAGTCATATACTGCAAGATGGACAAGTGCTGAAATCGCATAGTTACATACGTTGTGCAACCGCAAACTCATTACTGGAGTATCAGCGTTTTCCACTGTATAATAAAGCTTGTACTGAAAAAAAATATTTTTTATCGAAAAGTCATATACTGAAAAAAGGACAAGTGCTGAAATCGCATGGTTACATACGTTGTGCAACCGCAAACTCAGTACTGGAGTATCAGCGTTTTCCACTGTATAATAAAGCTTGTACTGAAAAAAAATATTTTTTATCGAAAAGTCATATACTGCAAAATGGACAAGTGCTGAAAGCGCATAGTTACATACGTTGTGCAACCGCAAACGCAAAACTGGAGTATCAGCGTTTTCCACTGTATAACAAAGCTTGTACTGAAAAAAAATATTTTTTCCGAATAGTCGTGTACTGCAAAATGGACAAGTGCTGAAATCGCATGGTTACATACGTTGTGCAACCGCAAACTCAGTACTGGAGTATCAGCGTTTTCCACTGTATAATAAAGCTTGTACTGAAAAAAAATATTTTTTATCGAAAAGTCATATACTGCAAGATGGACAAGTGCTGAAATCGCATAGTTACATACGTTGTGCAACCGCAAACTCATTACTGGAGTATCAGCGTTTTCCACTGTATAATAAAGCTTGTACTGAAAAAAAACATTTTTTATCGAAAAGTCATATACTGCAAAATGGACAAGTGCTGAAATCGCATAGTTACATACATTGTGCAACCGCAAACGCAATACTGGAGTATCAGCCTTTTCCACTGTATAATAAAGCTTGTACAGAAAAAAAACTATTTTTTGTCGAAAAGTCATATACTGCAAAATGGACAAGTGCTGAAATCGCATAGTTACATACGTTGTGCAACCGCAAAAGCAATGCTGGAGTGCCTGCGTTTTCCACTGTATAATAAAGCTTGTACTGAAAGAAAATATTTTTTACCGAAAAGTCGTATACTGCAAAATGGACAAGTGCTGAAATCGCATAGTTACATACGTTGTGCAACCGCAAACTCAGTACTGGAGTATCAGCGTTTTCCACTGTATAATAAAGCTTGTACTGAAAAAAAATATTTTTTATCGAAAAGTCATATACTGCAAAATGGACAAGTGCTGAAAGCGCATAGTTACATACGTTGTGCAACCGCAAACGCAAAACTGGAGTATCAGCGTTTTCCACTGTATAACAAAGCTTGTACTGAAAAAAAATATTTTTTACCGAATAGTCGTATACTGCAAAATGGACAAGTGCTGAAATCGCATGGTTACATACGTTGTGCAACCGCAAACTCAGTACTGGGGTATCAGCGTTTTCCACTGTATAATAAAGCTTGTACTGAAAAAAAATATTTTTTATCGAAAAGTCATATACTGCAAAATGGACAAGTGCTGAAAGCGCATAGTTACATACGTTGTGCAACCGCAAACTCAGTACCGGAGTATCAGCGTTTTCCACTGTATAATAAAGCTTGTACTGAAAAAAAATATTTTTTATCGAAAAGTCATATACTGCAAAATGGACAAGTGCTGAAAGCGCATAGTTACATACGTTGTGCAACCGCAAACTCAGTACTGGAGTATCAGCGTTTTCCACTGTATAATAAAGCTTGTACTGAAAAAAAATATTTTTTATCGAAAAGTCATATACTGCAAAATGGACAAGTGCTGAAAGCGCATAGTTACATACGTTGTGCAACCGCAAACGCAATACTGGAGTATCAGCGTTTTCCACCGTATAATAAAGCTTGTACTGAATAAAATATATTTTTTACCGAAAAGTCGTATACTTCAAAATGGACAAGTGCTGAAATCGCATGGTTACATACGTTGTGCAACCGCAAACTCAGTACTGGAGTATCAGCGTTTTCCACTGTATAATAAAGCTTGTACTGAAAAAAAATATTTTTTATCGAAAAGTCATATACTGCAAAATGGACAAGTGCTGAAAGCGCACAGTTACATACGTTGTGCAACCGCAAACTCAGTACTGGAGTATCAGCGTTTTCCACTGTATAATAAAGCTTGTACTGAAAAAAAATATTTTTTACCGAAAAGTCGTGTACTGCAAAATGGACAAGTGCTGAAATCGCATGGTTACATACGTTGTGCAACCGCAAACTCAGTACTGGAGTATCAGCGTTTTCCAATGTATAATAAAGCTTGTACTGAAAAAAAATATTTTTTATCGAAAAGTCATATACTGCAAAATGGACAAGTGCTGAAATCGCATGGTTACATACGTTGTGCAACCGCAAACTCAGTACTGGAGTATCAGCGTTTTCCACTGTATAATAAAGCTTGTACTGAAAAAAAATATTTTTTATCGAAAAGTCATATACTGCAAAATGGACAAGTGCTGAAAGCGCATAGTTACATACGTTGTGCAACCGCAAACGCAATACTGGAGTATCAGCGTTTTCCACTGTATAATAAAGCTTGTACTGAAAACAAATATTTTTTATCGAAAAGTCATGTACTGCAAAATGGACAAGTGCTGAAAGCGCATAGTTACATACGTTGTGCAACCGCAAACGCAATACTGGAGTATCAGCGTTTTCCACTGTATAATAAAGCTTGTACTGAAAAAAAATATTTTTTATCGAAAAGTCATATACTGCAAAATGGACAAGTGCTGAAATCGCATAGTTACATACGTTGTGCAACCGCAAACGCAATACTGGAGTATCAGCGTTTTCCACTGTATAATAAAGCTTGTACTGAAAAAAAATATTTTTTATCGAAAAGTCATATACTGCAAAATGGACAAGTGCTGAAATCGCATAGTTACATACGTTGTGCAACCGCAAAAGCAATACTGGAGTACCAGCGTTTTCCACTGTATAATAAAACTTGTAATGAAAAAAAATATTTTTTATCGAAAAGTCATATACTGCAAGATGGACAAGTGCTGAAATCGCATAGTTACATACGTTGTGCAACCGCAAACTCATTACTGGAGTATCAGCGTTTTCCACTGTATAATAAAGCTTGTACTGAAAAAAAACATTTTTTATTGAAAAGTCATATACTGCAAAATGGACAAGTGCTGAAATCGCATAATTACATACATTGTGCAACCGCAAACGCAATACTGGAGTATCAGCCTTTTCCACTGAATAATAAAGCTTGTACAGAAAAAAAACTATTTTTTGTCGAAAAGTCATATACTGCAAAATGGACAAGTGCTGAAATCGCATAGTTACATACGTTGTGCAACCGCAAAAGCAATGCTGGAGTACCAGCGTTTTCCACTGTATAATAAAGCTTGTACTGAAATAAAATATTTTTTACCGAAAAGTCGTATACTGCAAAATGGACAAGTGCTGAAATCGCATAGTTACATACGTTGTGCAACCGCAAACTCAGTACTGGAGTATCAGCGTTTTCCACTGTATAATAAAGCTTGTACTGAAAAAAAATATTTTTTATCGAAAAGTCATATACTGCAAAATGGACAAGTGCTGAAAGCGCATAGTTACATACGTTGTGCAACCGCAAACGCAAAACTGGAGTATCAGCGTTTTCCACTGTATAACAAAGCTTGTACTGAAAAAAAATATTTTTTACCGAATAGTCGTATACTGCAAAATGGACAAGTGCTGAAATCGCATGGTTACATACGTTGTGCAACCGCAAACTCAGTACTGGGGTATCAGCGTTTTCCACTGTATAATAAAGCTTGTACTGAAAAAAAATATTTTTTATCGAAAAGTCATATACTGCAAAATGGACAAGTGCTGAAAGCGCATAGTTACATACGTTGTGCAACCGCAAACGCAATACTGGAGTATCAGCGTTTTCCACTGTATAATAAAGCTTGTACTGAAAAAAAATATTTTTTATCGAAAAGTCATATACTGCAAAATGGACAAGTGCTGAAAGCGCATAGTTACATACGTTGTGCAACCGCAAACGCAATACTGGAGTATCAGCGTTTTCCACTGCATAATAAAGCTTGTACTGAAAAAAAATATTTTTTATCGAAAAGTCATATACTGCAAAATGGACAAGTGCTGAAATCGCATAGTTAAATACGTTGTGCAACCGCAAAAGCAATACTGGAGTACCAGCGTTTTCCACTGTATAATAAAGCTTGTAATGAAAAAAAATATTTTTTATCGAAAAGTCATATACTGCAAGATGGACAAGTGCTGAAATCGCATAGTTACATACGTTGTGCAACCGCAAACTCATTACTGGAGTATCAGCGTTTTCCACTGTATAATAAAGCTTGTACTGAAAAAAAATATTTTTTATCGAAAAGTCATATACTGAAAAATGGACAAGTGCTGAAATCGCATGGTTACATACGTTGTGCAACCGCAAACTCAGTACTGGAGTATCAGCGTTTTCCACTGTATAATAAAGCTTGTACTGAAAAAAAATATTTTTTATCGAAAAGTCATATACTGCAAAATGGACAAGTGCTGAAAGCGCATAGTTACATACGTTGTGCAACCGCAAACGCAAAACTGGAGTATCAGCGTTTTCCAATGTATAATAAAGCTTGTACTGAAAAAAAATGTTTTTTATCGAAAAGTCGTATACTGCAAAATGGACAAGTGCTGAAATCGCATAGTTACATACGTTGTGCAACCGCAAACTCAGTACTGGAGTATCAGCGTTTTCCACTGCATAATAAAGCTTGTACTGAAAAAAAATATTTTTTATCGAAAAGTCATATACTGCAAAATGGACAAGTGCTGAAAGCGCATAGTTACATACGTTGTGCAACCGCAAACGCAAAACTGGAGTATCAGCATTTTCCACTGTATAACAAAGCTTGTACTGAAAAAAAATATTTTTTACCGAATAGTCGTGTACTGCAAAATGGACAAGTGCTGAAATCGCATGGTTACATACGTTGTGCAACCGCAAACTCAGTACTAGGGTATCAGCGTTTTCCACTGTATAATAAAGCTTGTACTGAAAAAAAATATTTGTTATCGAAAAGTCATATACTGCAAAATGGACAAGTGCTGAAAGCGCATAGTTACATACGTTGTGCAACCGCAAACTCAGTACTGGAGTATCAGCGTTTTCCACTGTATAATAAAGCTTGTACTGAAAAAAAATATTTTTTATCGAAAAGTCATATACTGCAAAATGGACAAGTGCTCAAAGCGCATAGTTACATACGTTGTGCAACCGCAAACGCAAAACTGGAGTATCAGCGTTTTCCAATGTATAATAAAGCTTGTACTGAAAAAAAATGTTTTTTATCGAAAAGTCGTATACTGCAAAATGGACAAGTGCTGAAATCGCATAGTTACATACGTTGTGCAACCGCAAACTCAGTACTGGAGTATCAGCGTTTTCCACTGCATAATAAAGCTTGTACTGAAAAAAAATATTTTTTATCGAAAAGTCATATACTGCAAAATGGACAAGTGCTGAAAGCGCATAGTTACATACGTTGTGCAACCGCAAACGCAAAACTGGAGTATCAGCGTTTTCCACTGTATAACAAAGCTTGTACTGAAAAAAAATATTTTTTACCGAATAGTCGTATACTGCAAAATGGACAAGTGCTGAAATCGCATGGTTACATACGTTGTGCAACCGCAAACTCAGTACTGGGGTATCAGCGTTTTCCACTGTATAATAAAGCTTGTACTGAAAAAAAATATTTTTTATCGAAAAGTCATATACTGCAAAATGGACAAGTGCTGAAAGCGCATAGTTACATACGTTGTGCAACCGCAAACTCAGTACTGGAGTATCAGCGTTTTCCACTGTATAATAAAGCTTGTACTGAAAAAAAATATTTTTTATCGAAAAGTCATATACTGCAAAATGGACAAGTGCTGAAAGCGCATAGTTACATACGTTGTGCAACCGCAAACTCAGTACTGGAGTATCAGCGTTTTCCACTGTATAATAAAGCTTGTACTGAAAAAAAATATTTTTTATCGAAAAGTCATATACTGCAAAATGGACAAGTGCTGAAAGCGCATAGTTACATACGTTGTGCAACCGCAAACGCAATACTGGAGTATCAGCGTTTTCCACCGTATAATAAAGCTTGTACTGAATAAAATATATTTTTTACCGAAAAGTCGTATACTTCAAAATGGACAAGTGCTGAAATCGCATGGTTACATACGTTGTGCAACCGCAAACTCAGTACTGGAGTATCAGCGTTTTCCACTGTATAATAAAGCTTGTACTGACAAAAAATATTTTTTATCGAAAATTCATATACTGCAAAATGGACAAGTGCTGAAATCGCATAGTTACATACGTTGTGCAACTGCAAACTCAGTACTGGAGTATCAGCGTTTTCCACGGTATAATAAAGCTTGTACAGAAAAAAAAAAATTTTTGTCGAAAAGTCATATACTGCAAAATGGACAAGTGCTGAAAGCGCATAGTTACATACGTTGTGCAACCGCAAACTCAGTACTGGAGTATCAGCGTTTTCCAATGTATAATAAAGCTTGTACTGAAAAAAAATATTTTTTATCGAAAAGTCATATACTGCAAAATGGACAAGTGCTGAAAGCGCACAGTTACATACGTTGTGCAACCGCAAACTCAGTACTGGAGTATCAGCGTTTTCCACTGTATAATAAAGCTTGTACTGAAAAAAAATATTTTTTACCGAAAAGTCGTATACTGCAAAATGGACAAGTGCTGAAATCGCATGGTTACATACGTTGTGCAACCGCAAACTCAGTACTGGAGTATCAGCGTTTTCCAATGTATAATAAAGCTTGTACTGAAAAAAAATATTTTTTATCGAAAAGTCATATACTGCAAAATGGACAAGTGCTGAAATCGCATGGTTACATACGTTGTGCAACCGCAAACTCAGTACTGGAGTATCAGCGTTTTCCACTGTATAATAAAGCTTGTACTGAAAAAAAATATTTTTTATCGAAAAGTCATATACTGCAAAATGGACAAGTGCTGAAAGCGCATAGTTACATACGTTGTGCAACCGCAAACGCAATACTGGAGTATCAGCGTTTTCCACTGTATAATAAAGCTTGTACTGAAAACAAATATTTTTTATCGAAAAGTCATGTACTGCAAAATGGACAAGTGCTGAAAGCGCATAGTTACATACGTTGTGCAACCGCAAACGCAATACTGGAGTATCAGCGTTTTCCACTGTATAATAAAGCTTGTACTGAAAAAAAATATTTTTTATCGAAAAGTCATATACTGCAAAATGGACAAGTGCTGAAATCGCATAGTTACATACGTTGTGCAACCGCAAACGCAATACTGGAGTATCAGCGTTGTCCACTGTATAATAAAGCTTGTACTGAAAAAAAATATTTTTTATCGAAAAGTCATATACTGCAAAATGGACAAGTGCTGAAATCGCATAGTTACATACGTTGTGCAACCGCAAAAGCAATACTGGAGTACCAGCGTTTTCCACTGTATAATAAAACTTGTAATGAAAAAAAATATTTTTTATCGAAAAGTCATATACTGCAAGATGGACAAGTGCTGAAATCGCATAGTTACATACGTTGTGCAACCGCAAACTCATTACTGGAGTATCAGCGTTTTCCACTGTATAATAAAGCTTGTACTGAAAAAAAACATTTTTTATCGAAAAGTCATATACTGCAAAATGGACAAGTGCTGAAATCGCATAATTACATACATTGTGCAACCGCAAACGCAATACTGGAGTATCAGCCTTTTCCACTGTATAATAAAGCTTGTACAGAAAAAAACTATTTTTTGTCGAAAAGTCATATACTGCAAAATGGACAAGTGCTGAAATCGCATAGTTACATACGTTGTGCAACCGCAAAAGCAATGCTGGAGTACCAGCGTTTTCCACTGTATAATAAAGCTTGTACTGAAATAAAATATTTTTTACCGAAAAGTCGTATACTGCAAAATGGACAAGTGCTGAAATCGCATAGTTACATACGTTGTGCAACCGCAAACTCAGTACTGGAGTATCAGCGTTTTCCACTGTATAATAAAGCTTGTACTGAAAAAAAATATTTTTTATCGAAAAGTCATATACTGCAAAATGGACAAGTGCTGAAATCGCATGGTTACATACGTTGTGCAACCGCAAACTCAGTACTGGAGTATCAGCGTTTTCCACTGTATAATAAAGCTTGTACTGAAAAAAAAAATTTTTATCGAAAAGTCATATACTGCAAAATGGACAAGTGCTCAAAGCGCATAGTTACATACGTTGTGCAACCGCAAACGCAAAACTGGAGTATCAGCGTTTTCCAATGTATAATAAAGCTTGTACTGAAAAAAAATGTTTTTTATCGAAAAGTCGTATACTGCAAAATGGACAAGTGCTGAAATCGCATAGTTACATACGTTGTGCAACCGCAAACTCAGTACTGGAGTATCAGCGTTTTCCACTGCATAATAAAGCTTGTACTGAAAAAAAATATTTTTTATCGAAAAGTCATATACTGCAAAATGGACAAGTGCTGAAAGCGCATAGTTACATACGTTGTGCAACCGCAAACGCAAAACTGGAGTATCAGCATTTTCCACTGTATAACAAAGCTTGTACTGAAAAAAAATATTTTTTACCGAATAGTCGTGTACTGCAAAATGGACAAGTGCTGAAATCGCATGGTTACATACGTTGTGCAACCGCAAACTCAGTACTGGGGTATCAGCGTTTTCCACTGTATAATAAAGCTTGTACTGAAAAAAAATATTTGTTATCGAAAAGTCATATACTGCAAAATGGACAAGTGCTGAAAGCGCATAGTTACATACGTTGTGCAACCGCAAACTCAGTACTGGAGTATCAGCGTTTTCCACTGTATAATAAAGCTTGTACTGAAAAAAAATATTTTTTATCGAAAAGTCATATACTGCAAAATGGACAAGTGCTGAAAGCGCATAGTTACATACGTTGTGCAACCGCAAACGCAATACTGGAGTATCAGCGTTTTCCACTGTATAATAAAGCTTGTACTGAATAAAATATATTTTTTACCGAAAAGTCGAATACTTCAAAATGGACAAGTGCTGAAATCGCATGGTTACATTCGTTGTGCAACCGCAAACTCAGTACTGAAGTATCAGCGTTTTCCACTGTATAATAAAGCTTGTACTGAAAAAAAATATTTTTTATCGAAAAGTCATATACTGCAAAATGGACAAGTGCTGAAAGCGCATAGTTACATACGTTGTGCAACCGCAAACGCAAAACTAGAGTATCAGCGTTTTCCAATGTATAATAAAGCTTGTACTGAAAAAAAATATTTTTTATCGAAAAGTCGTATACTGCAAAATGGACAAGTGCTGAAATCGCATAGTTACATACGTTGTGCAACCGCAAACTCAGTACTGGAGTATCAGCGTTTTCCACTGCATAATAAAGCTTGTACTGAAAAAAAATATTTTTTATCGAAAAGTCATATACTGCAAAATGGACAAGTGCTGAAAGCGCATAGTTGCATACGTTGTGCAACCGCAAACGCAAAACTGGAGTATCAGCGTTTTCCACTGAATAACAAAGCTTGTACTGAAAAAAAATATTTTTTACCGAATAGTCGTGTACTGCAAAATTGACAAGTGCTGAAATCGCATGGTTACATACGTTGTGCAACCGCAAACGCAATACTGGAGTATCAGCGTTGTCCACTGTATAATAAAGCTTGTACTGAAAAAAAATATTTTTTATCGAAAAGTCATATACTGCAAAATGGACAAGTGCTGAAAGCGCATAGTTACATACGTTGTGCAACCGCAAACGCAATACTGGAGTATCAGCGTTTTCCACTGTATAATAAAGCTTGTACTGAAAAAAAATATTTTTTATCGAAAAGTCATATACTGCAAAATGGACAAGTGCTGAAATCGCATAGTTACATACGTTGTGCAACCGCAAAAGCAACACTGGAGTACCAGCGTTTTCCACTGTATAATAAAGCTTGTAATGAAAAAAAATATTTTTTATCGAAAAGTCATATACTGCAAGATGGACAAGTGCTGAAATCGCATAGTTACATACGTTGTGCAACCGCAAACTCATTACTGGAGTATCAGCGTTTTCCACTGTATAATAAAGCTTGTACTGAAAAAAAATATTTTTTATCGAAAAGTCATATACTGAAAAATGGACAAGTGCTGAAATCGCATGGTTACATACGTTGTGCAACCGCAAACTCAGTACTGGAGTATCAGCGTTTTCCACTGTATAATAAAGCTTGTACTGAAAAAAAATATTTTTTATCGAAAAGTCATATACTGCAAAATGGACAAGTGCTGAAAGCGCATAGTTACATACGTTGTGCAACCGCAAACTCAGTACTGGGGTATCGGCGTTTTCCACTGTATAATAAAGCTTGTACTGAAAAAAAATATTTTTTATCGAAAAGTCATATACTGCAAAATGGACAAGTGCTGAAATCGCATAGTTACATACGTTGTGCAACCGCAAAGGCAATACTGGAGTATCAGCGTTTTCCACTGTATAATAAAGCTTGTACTGAAAAAAAATATTTTTTACCGAAAAGTCGTATACTGCAAAATGGACAAGTGCTGAAATCGCATGGTTACATACGTTGTGCAACCGCAAACTCAGTACTGGAGTATCAGCGTTTTCCAATGTATAATAAAGCTTGTACTGAAAAAAAATATTTTTTATCGAAAAGTCATATACTGCAAAATGGACAAGTGCTGAAATCGCATGGTTACATACGTTGTGCAACCGCAAACTCAGTACTGGAGTATCAGCGTTTTCCACTGTATAATAAAGCTTGTACTGAAAAAAAATATTTTTTATCGAAAAGTCATATACTGCAAAATGGACAAGTGCTGAAAGCGCATAGTTACATACGTTGTGCAACCGCAAACGCAATACTGGAGTATCAGCGTTTTCCACTGTATAATAAAGCTTGTACTGAAAACAAATATTTTTTATCGAAAAGTCATGTACTGCAAAATGGACAAGTGCTGAAAGCGCATAGTTACATACGTTGTGCAACCGCAAACGCAATACTGGAGTATCAGCGTTTTCCACTGTATAATAAAGCTTGTACTGAAAAAAAATATTTTTTATCGAAAAGTCATATACTGCAAAATGGACAAGTGCTGAAATCGCATAGTTACATACGTTGTGCAACCGCAAACGCAATACTGGAGTATCAGCGTTGTCCACTGTATAATAAAGCTTGTACTGAAAAAAAATATTTTTTATCGAAAAGTCATATACTGCAAAATGGACAAGTGCTGAAATCGCATAGTTACATACGTTGTGCAACCGCAAAAGCAATACTGGAGTACCAGCGTTTTCCACTGTATAATAAAACTTGTAATGAAAAAAAATATTTTTTATCGAAAAGTCATATACTGCAAGATGGACAAGTGCTGAAATCGCATAGTTACATACGTTGTGCAACCGCAAACTCATTACTGGAGTATCAGCGTTTTCCACTGTATAATAAAGCTTGTACTGAAAAAAAACATTTTTTATCGAAAAGTCATATACTGCAAAATGGACAAGTGCTGAAATCGCATAATTACATACATTGTGCAACCGCAAACGCAATACTGGAGTATCAGCCTTTTCCACTGTATAATAAAGCTTGTACAGAAAAAAACTATTTTTTGTCGAAAAGTCATATACTGCAAAATGGACAAGTGCTGAAATCGCATAGTTACATACGTTGTGCAACCGCAAAAGCAATGCTGGAGTACCAGCGTTTTCCACTGTATAATAAAGCTTGTACTGAAATAAAATATTTTTTACCGAAAAGTCGTATACTGCAAAATGGACAAGTGCTGAAATCGCATAGTTACATACGTTGTGCAACCGCAAACTCAGTACTGGAGTATCAGCGTTTTCCACTGTATAATAAAGCTTGTACTGAAAAAAAATATTTTTTATCGAAAAGTCATATACTGCAAAATGGACAAGTGCTGAAATCGCATGGTTACATACGTTGTGCAACCGCAAACTCAGTACTGGAGTATCAGCGTTTTCCACTGTATAATAAAGCTTGTACTGAAAAAAAAAATTTTTATCGAAAAGTCATATACTGCAAAATGGACAAGTGCTCAAAGCGCATAGTTACATACGTTGTGCAACCGCAAACGCAAAACTGGAGTATCAGCGTTTTCCAATGTATAATAAAGCTTGTACTGAAAAAAAATGTTTTTTATCGAAAAGTCGTATACTGCAAAATGGACAAGTGCTGAAATCGCATAGTTACATACGTTGTGCAACCGCAAACTCAGTACTGGAGTATCAGCGTTTTCCACTGCATAATAAAGCTTGTACTGAAAAAAAATATTTTTTATCGAAAAGTCATATACTGCAAAATGGACAAGTGCTGAAAGCGCATAGTTACATACGTTGTGCAACCGCAAACGCAAAACTGGAGTATCAGCATTTTCCACTGTATAACAAAGCTTGTACTGAAAAAAAATATTTTTTACCGAATAGTCGTGTACTGCAAAATGGACAAGTGCTGAAATCGCATGGTTACATACGTTGTGCAACCGCAAACTCAGTACTGGGGTATCAGCGTTTTCCACTGTATAATAAAGCTTGTACTGAAAAAAAATATTTGTTATCGAAAAGTCATATACTGCAAAATGGACAAGTGCTGAAAGCGCATAGTTACATACGTTGTGCAACCGCAAACTCAGTACTGGAGTATCAGCGTTTTCCACTGTATAATAAAGCTTGTACTGAAAAAAAATATTTTTTATCGAAAAGTCATATACTGCAAAATGGACAAGTGCTGAAAGCGCATAGTTACATACGTTGTGCAACCGCAAACGCAATACTGGAGTATCAGCGTTTTCCACTGTATAATAAAGCTTGTACTGAATAAAATATATTTTTTACCGAAAAGTCGAATACTTCAAAATGGACAAGTGCTGAAATCGCATGGTTACATTCGTTGTGCAACCGCAAACTCAGTACTGAAGTATCAGCGTTTTCCACTGTATAATAAAGCTTGTACTGAAAAAAAATATTTTTTATCGAAAAGTCATATACTGCAAAATGGACAAGTGCTGAAAGCGCATAGTTACATACGTTGTGCAACCGCAAACGCAAAACTAGAGTATCAGCGTTTTCCAATGTATAATAAAGCTTGTACTGAAAAAAAATATTTTTTATCGAAAAGTCGTATACTGCAAAATGGACAAGTGCTGAAATCGCATAGTTACATACGTTGTGCAACCGCAAACTCAGTACTGGAGTATCAGCGTTTTCCACTGCATAATAAAGCTTGTACTGAAAAAAAATATTTTTTATCGAAAAGTCATATACTGCAAAATGGACAAGTGCTGAAAGCGCATAGTTACATACGTTGTGCAACCGCAAACGCAAAACTGGAGTATCAGCGTTTTCCACTGAATAACAAAGCTTGTACTGAAAAAAAATATTTTTTACCGAATAGTCGTGTACTGCAAAATTGACAAGTGCTGAAATCGCATGGTTACATACGTTGTGCAACCGCAAACGCAATACTGGAGTATCAGCGTTGTCCACTGTATAATAAAGCTTGTACTGAAAAAAAATATTTTTTATCGAAAAGTCATATACTGCAAAATGGACTAGTGCTGAAAGCGCATAGTTACATACGTTGTGCAACCGCAAACGCAATACTGGAGTATCAGCGTTTTCCACTGTATAATAAAGCTTGTACTGAAAAAAAATATTTTTTATCGAAAAGTCATATACTGCAAAATGGACAAGTGCTGAAATCGCATAGTTACATACGTTGTGCAACCGCAAAAGCAATACTGGAGTACCAGCGTTTTCCACTGTATAATAAAGCTTGTAATGAAAAAAAATATTTTTTATCGAAAAGTCATATACTGCAAGATGGACAAGTGCTGAAATCGCATAGTTACATACGTTGTGCAACCGCAAACTCATTACTGGAGTATCAGCGTTTTCCACTGTATAATAAAGCTTGTACTGAAAAAAAATATTTTTTATCGAAAAGTCATATACTGAAAAATGGACAAGTGCTGAAATCGCATGGTTACATACGTTGTGCAACCGCAAACTCAGTACTGGAGTATCAGCGTTTTCCACTGTATAATAAAGCTTGTACTGAAAAAAAATATTTTTTATCGAAAAGTCATATACTGCAAAATGGACAAGTGCTGAAAGCGCATAGTTACATACGTTGTGCAACCGCAAACTCAGTACTGGGGTATCGGCGTTTTCCACTGTATAATAAAGCTTGTACTGAAAAAAAATATTTTTTATCGAAAAGTCATATACTGCAAAATGGACAAGTGCTGAAATCGCATAGTTACATACGTTGTGCAACCGCAAAGGCAATACTGGAGTATCAGCGTTTTCCACTGTATAATAAAGCTTGTACTGAAAAAAAATATTTTTTATCGAAAAGTCATATACTGCAAAATGGACAATTGCTGAAATCGCATAGTTAAATACGTTGTGCAACCGCAAAAGCAATACTGGAGTACCAGCGTTTTCCACTGTATAATAAAGCTTGTAATGAAAAAAAATATTTTTTGTCGAAAAGTCATATACTGCAAGATGGACAAGTGCTGAAATCGCATAGTTACATACGTTGTGCAACCGCAAACTCATTACTGGAGTATCAGCGTTTTCCACTGTATAATAAAGCTTGTACTGAAAAAAAATATTTTTTATCGAAAAGTCATATACTGAAAAATGGACAAGTGCTGAAATCGCATGGTTACATACGTTGTGCAACCGCAAACTCAGTACTGGAGTATCAGCGTTTTCCACTGTATAATAAAGCTTGTACTGAAAAAAAATATTTTTTATCGAAAAGTCATATACTGCAAAATGGACAAGTGCTGAAAGCGCATAGTTACATACGTTGTGCAACCGCAAACTCAGTACTGGGGTATCGGCGTTTTCCACTGTATAATAAAGCTTGTACTGAAAAAAAATATTTTTTATCGAAAAGTCATATACTGCAAAATGGACAAGTGCTGAAATCGCATAGTTACATACGTTGTGCAACCGCAAAGGCAATACTGGAGTATCAGCGTTTTCCACTGTATAATAAAGCTTGTACTGAAAAAAAATATTTTTTATCGAAAAGTCATATACTGCAAAATGGACAAGTGCTGAAATCGCATAGTTAAATACGTTGTGCAACCGCAAAAGCAATACTGGAGTACCAGCGTTTTCCACTGTATAATAAAGCTTGTAATGAAAAAAAATATTTTTTGTCGAAAAGTCATATACTGCAAGATGGACAAGTGCTGAAATCGCATAGTTACATACGTTGTGCAACCGCAAACTCATTACTGGAGTATCAGCGTTTTCCACTGTATAATAAAGCTTGTACTGAAAAAAAATATTTTTTATCGAAAAGTCATATACTGAAAAATGGACAAGTGCTGAAATCGCATGGTTACATACGTTGTGCAACCGCAAACTCAGTACTGGAGTATCAGCGTTTTCCACTGTATAATAAAGCTTGTACTGAAAAAAAATATTTTTTATCGAAAAGTCATATACTGCAAAATGGACAAGTGCTGAAAGCGCATAGTTACATACGTTGTGCAACCGCAAACGCAAAACTGGAGTATCAGCGTTTTCCACTGTATAACAAAGCTTGTACTGAAAAAAAATATTTTTTACCGAATAGTCGTGTACTGCAAAATGGACAAGTGCTGAAATCGCATGGTTACATACGTTGTGCAACCGCAAACTCAGTACTGGAGTATCAGCGTTTTCCACTGTATAATAAAGCTTGTACTGAAAAAAAATATTTTTTATCGAAAAGTCATATACTGCAAAATGGACAAGTGCTGAAAGCGCATAGTTACATACGTTGTGCAACCGCAAACTCAGTACTGGAGTATCAGCGTTTTCCACTGTATAATAAAGCTTGTACTGAAAAAAAATAATTTTTATCGAAAAGTCATATACTGCAAAATGGACAAGTGCTGAAAGCGCATAGTTACATACGTTGTGCAACCGCAAACGCAATACTGGAGTATCAGCGTTTTCCACCGTATAATAAAGCTTGTACTGAATAAAATATATTTTTTACCGAAAAGTCGTATACTTCAAAATGGACAAGTGCTGAAATCGCATGGTTACATACGTTGTGCAACCGCAAACTCAGTACTGGAGTATCAGCGTTTTCCACTGTATAATAAAGCTTGTACTGACAAAAAATATTTTTTATCGAAAATTCATATACTGCAAAATGGACAAGTGCTGAAATCGCATAGTTACATACGTTGTGCAACCGCAAACTCAGTACTGGAGTATCAGCGTTTTCCACGGTATAATAAAGCTTGTACAAAAAAAAAAAAATTTTTATCGAAAAGTCATATACTGCAAAATGGACAAGTGCTGAAAGCGCATAGTTACATACGTTGTGCAACCGCAAACGCAAAACTGGAGTATCAGCGTTTTCCACTGTATAATAAAGCTTGTACTGAAAAAAAATATTTTTTATCGAAAAGTCATATACTGCAAAATGGACAAGTGCTGAAAGCGCACAGTTACATACGTTGTGCAACCGCAAACTCAGTACTGGAGTATCAGCGTTTTCCACTGTATAATAAAGCTTGTACTGAAAAAAAATATTTTTTACCGAAAAGTCGTATACTGCAAAATGGACAAGTGCTGAAATCGCATGGTTACATACGTTGTGCAACCGCAAACTCAGTACTGGAGTATCAGCGTTTTCCAATGTATAATAAAGCTTGTACTGAAAAAAAATATTTTTTATCGAAAAGTCATATACTGCAAAATGGACAAGTGCTGAAATCGCATGGTTACATACGTTATGTGCAACCGCAAACTCAGTACTGGAGTATCAGCGTTTTCCACTGTATAATAAAGCTTGTACTGAAAAAAAATATTTTTTATCGAAAAGTCATATACTGCAAAATGGACAAGTGCTGAAAGCGCATAGTTACATACGTTGTGCAACCGCAAACGCAATACTGGAGTATCAGCGTTTTCCACTGTATAATAAAGCTTGTACTGAAAACAAATATTTTTTATCGAAAAGTCATGTACTGCAAAATGGACAAGTGCTGAAATCGCATAGTTACATACGTTGTGCAACCGCAAACGCAATACTGGAGTATCAGCGTTTTCCACTGTATAATAAAGCTTGTACTGAAAAAAAATATTTTTTATCGAAAAGTCATATACTGCAAAATGGACAAGTGCTGAAATCGCATAGTTACATACGTTGTGCAACCGCAAACGCAATACTGGAGTATCAGCGTTTTCCACTGTATAATAAAGCTTGTACTGAAAAAAAATATTTTTTATCGAAAAGTCATATACTGCAAAATGGACAAGTGCTGAAATCGCATAGTTACATACGTTGTGCAACCGCAAACTCATTACTGGAGTATCAGCGTTTTCCACTGTATAATAAAGCTTGTACTGAAAAAAAATATTTTTTATCGAAAAGTCATATACTGAAAAATGGACAAGTGCTGAAATCGCATGGTTACATACGTTGTGCAACCGCAAACTCAGTACTGGAGTATCAGCGTTTTCCACTGTATAATAAAGCTTGTACTGAAAAAAAATATTTTTTATCGAAAAGTCATATACTGCAAAATGGACAAGTGATGAAAGCGCATAGTTACATACGTTGTGCAACCGCAAACTCAGTACTGGGGTATCGGCGTTTTCCACTGTATAATAAAGCTTGTACTGAAAAAAAATATTTTTTATCGAAAAGTCATATACTGCAAAATGGACAAGTGCTGAAATCGCATAGTTACATACGTTGTGCAACCGCAAAGGCAATACTGGAGTATCAGCGTTTTCCACTGTATAATAAAGCTTGTACTGAAAAAAAATATTTTTTATCGAAAAGTCATATACTGCAAAATGGACAAGTGCTGAAATCGCATAGTTAAATACGTTGTGCAACCGCAAAAGCAATACTGGAGTACCAGCGTTTTCCACTGTATAATAAAGCTTGTAATGAAAAAAAATATTTTTTGTCGAAAAGTCATATACTGCAAGATGGACAAGTGCTGAAATCGCATAGTTACATACGTTGTGCAACCGCAAACTCATTACTGGAGTATCAGCGTTTTCCACTGTATAATAAAGCTTGTACTGAAAAAAAATATTTTTTATCGAAAAGTCATATACTGAAAAAAGGACAAGTGCTGAAATCGCATGGTTACATACGTTGTGCAACCGCAAACTCAGTACTGGAGTATCAGCGTTTTCCACTGTATAATAAAGCTTGTACTGAAAAAAAATATTTTTTATCGAAAAGTCATATACTGCAAAATGGACAAGTGCTGAAAGCGCATAGTTACATACGTTGTGCAACCGCAAACGCAAAACTGGAGTATCAGCGTTTTCCACTGTATAACAAAGCTTGTACTGAAAAAAAATATTTTTTCCGAATAGTCGTGTACTGCAAAATGGACAAGTGCTGAAATCGCATGGTTACATACGTTGTGCAACCGCAAACTCAGTACTGGAGTATCAGCGTTTTCCACTGTATAATAAAGCTTGTACTGAAAAAAAATATTTTTTATCGAAAAGTCATATACTGCAAAATGGACAAGTGCTGAAATCGCATAGTTACATACGTTGTGCAACCGCAAAAGCAATACTGGAGTACCAGCGTTTTCCACTGTATAATAAAGCTTGTAATGAAAAAAAATATTTTTTATCGAAAAGTCATATACTGCAAGATGGACAAGTGCTGAAATCGCATAGTTACATACGTTGTGCAACCGCAAACTCATTACTGGAGTATCAGCGTTTTCCACTGTATAATAAAGCTTGTACTGAAAAAAAACATTTTTTATCGAAAAGTCATATACTGCAAAATGGACAAGTGCTGAAATCGCATAGTTACATACATTGTGCAACCGCAAACGCAATACTGGAGTATCAGCCTTTTCCACTGTATAATAAAGCTTGTACAGAAAAAAAACTATTTTTTGTCGAAAAGTCATATACTGCAAAATGGACAAGTGCTGAAATCGCATAGTTACATACGTTGTGCAACCGCAAAAGCAATGCTGGAGTACCTGCGTTTTCCACTGTATAATAAAGCTTGTACTGAAAGAAAATATTTTTTACCGAAAAGTCGTATACTGCAAAATGGACAAGTGCTGAAATCGCATAGTTACATACGTTGTGCAACCGCAAACTCAGTACTGGAGTATCAGCGTTTTCCACTGTATAATAAAGCTTGTACTGAAAAAAAATATTTTTTATCGAAAAGTCATATACTGCAAAATGGACAAGTGCTGAAAGCGCATAGTTACATACGTTGTGCAACCGCAAACGCAAAACTGGAGTATCAGCGTTTTCCACTGTATAACAAAGCTTGTAATGAAAAAAAATATTTTTTGTCGAAAAGTCATATACTGCAAGATGGACAAGTGCTGAAATCGCATAGTTACATACGTTGTGCAACCGCAAACTCATTACTGGAGTATCAGCGTTTTCCACTGTATAATAAAGCTTGTACTGAAAAAAAATATTTTTTATCGAAAAGTCATATACTGAAAAATGGACAAGTGCTGAAATCGCATGGTTACATACGTTGTGCAACCGCAAACTCAGTACTGGAGTATCAGCGTTTTCCACTGTATAATAAAGCTTGTACTGAAAAAAAATATTTTTTATCGAAAAGTCATATACTGCAAAATGGACAAGTGCTGAAAGCGCATAGTTACATACGTTGTGCAACCGCAAACTCAGTACTGGGGTATCGGCGTTTTCCACTGTATAATAAAGCTTGTACTGAAAAAAAATATTTTTTATCGAAAAGTCATATACTGCAAAATGGACAAGTGCTGAAATCGCATAGTTACATACGTTGTGCAACCGCAAAGGCAATACTGGAGTATCAGCGTTTTCCACTGTATAATAAAGCTTGTACTGAAAAAAAATATTTTTTATCGAAAAGTCATATACTGCAAAATGGACAAGTGCTGAAATCGCATAGTTAAATACGTTGTGCAACCGCAAAAGCAATACTGGAGTACCAGCGTTTTCCACTGTATAATAAAGCTTGTAATGAAAAAAAATATTTTTTGTCGAAAAGTCATATACTGCAAGATGGACAAGTGCTGAAATCGCATAGTTACATACGTTGTGCAACCGCAAACTCATTACTGGAGTATCAGCGTTTTCCACTGTATAATAAAGCTTGTACTGAAAAAAAATATTTTTTATCGAAAAGTCATATACTGAAAAATGGACAAGTGCTGAAATCGCATGGTTACATACGTTGTGCAACCGCAAACTCAGTACTGGAGTATCAGCGTTTTCCACTGTATAATAAAGCTTGTACTGAAAAAAAATATTTTTTATCGAAAAGTCATATACTGCAAAATGGACAAGTGCTGAAAGCGCATAGTTACATACGTTGTGCAACCGCAAACGCAAAACTGGAGTATCAGCGTTTTCCACGGTATAACAAAGCTTGTACTGAAAAAAAATATTTTTTACCGAATAGTCGTGTACTGCAAAATGGACAAGTGCTGAAATCGCATGGTTACATACGTTGTGCAACCGCAAACTCAGTACTGGAGTATCAGCGTTTTCCACTGTATAATAAAGCTTGTACTGAAAAAAAATATTTTTTATCGAAAAGTCATATACTGCAAAATGGACAAGTGCTGAAAGCGCATAGTTACATACGTTGTGCAACCGCAAACTCAGTACTGGAGTATCAGCGTTTTCCACTGTATAATAAAGCTTGTACTGAAAAAAAATAATTTTTATCGAAAAGTCATATACTGCAAAATGGACAAGTGCTGAAAGCGCATAGTTACATACGTTGTGCAACCGCAAACGCAATACTGGAGTATCAGCGTTTTCCACCGTATAATAAAGCTTGTACTGAATAAAATATATTTTTTACCGAAAAGTCGTATACTTCAAAATGGACAAGTGCTGAAATCGCATGGTTACATACGTTGTGCAACCGCAAACTCAGTACTGCAATCAGCGTTTTCCACTGTATAATAAAGCTTGTACTGAAAAAAAATATTTTTTATCGATAAGTCATATACTGCAAAATGGACAAGTGCTGAAAGCGCATAGTTACATACGTTGTGCAACCGCAAACTCAGTACTGGAGTATCAGCGTTTTCCACTGTATAATAAAGCTTGTACTGAAAAAAAATATTTTTTATCGAAAAGTCATATACTGCAAAATGGACAAGTGCTGAAAGCGCATAGTTACATACGTTGTGCAACCGCAAACTCAGTACTGGAGTATCAGCGTTTTCCACTGTATAATAAAGCTTGTACTGAAAAAAAATATTTTTTATCGAAAAGTCATATACTGCAAAATGGACAAGTGCTGAAAGCGCATAGTTACATACGTTGTGCAACCGCAAACGCAATACTGGAGTATCAGCGTTTTCCACCGTATAATAAAGCTTGTACTGAATAAAATATATTTTTTACCGAAAAGTCGTATACTTCAAAATGGACAAGTGCTGAAATCGCATGGTTACATACGTTGTGCAACCGCAAACTCAGTACTGGAGTATCAGCGTTTTCCACTGTATAATAAAGCTTGTACTGAAAAAAAATATTTTTTATCGAAAAGTCATATACTGCAAAATGGACAAGTGCTGAAAGCGCATAGTTACATACGTTGTGCAACCGCAAACTCAGTACTGGAGTATCAGCGTTTTCCACTGTATAATAAAGCTTGTACTGAAAAAAAATATTTTTTATCGAAAAGTCATATACTGCAAAATGGACAAGTGCTGAAAGCGCATAGTTACATACGTTGTGCAACCGCAAACGCAATACTGGAGTATCAGCGTTTTCCACCGTATAATAAAGCTTGTACTGAACAAAATATATTTTTTACCGAAAAGTCGTATACTTCAAAATGGACAAGTGCTGAAATCGCATGGTTACATACGTTGTGCAACCGCAAACTCAGTACTTTAGTATCAGCGTTTTCCACTGTATAATAAAGCTTGTACTGAAAAAAAATATTTTTTATCGATAAGTCATA
Organism: Ascidia mentula; assembly: GCF_947561715.1. Taxonomy (NCBI): domain Eukaryota; kingdom Metazoa; phylum Chordata; class Ascidiacea; order Phlebobranchia; family Ascidiidae; genus Ascidia; species Ascidia mentula. The sequence goes on along the minus strand of NC_138568.1, from coordinate 12,515,217 downwards.
TACTGCAAAATGGACAAGTGCTGAAAGCGCATAGTTACATACGTTGTGCAACCGCAAACTCAGTACTGGAGTATCAGCGTTTTCCACTGTATAATAAAGCTTGTACTGAGAAAAAATATTTTTTATCGAAAATTCATATACTGCAAAATGGACAAGTGCTGAAATCGCATAGTTACATACGTTGTGCAACCGCAAACTCAGTACTGGAGTATCAGCGTTTTCCACGGTATAATAAAGCTTGTACAGAAAAAAAAAAATTTTTGTCGAAAAGTCATATACTGCAAAATGGACAAGTGCTGAAAGCGCATAGTTACATACGTTGTGCAACCGCAAACTCAGTACTGGAGTATCAGCGTTTTCCACTGTATAATAAAGCTTGTACTGAAAAAAAATATTTTTTATCGAAAAGTCATATACTGCAAAATGGACAAGTGCTGAAAGCGCACAGTTACATACGTTGTGCAACCGCAAACTCAGTACTGGAGTATCAGCGTTTTCCACTGTATAATAAAGCTTGTACTGAAAAAAAATATTTTTTACCGAAAAGTCGTGTACTGCAAAATGGACAAGTGCTGAAATCGCATGGTTACATACGTTGTGCAACCGCAAACTCAGTACTGGAGTATCAGCGTTTTCCAATGTATAATAAAGCTTGTACTGAAAAAAAATATTTTTTATCGAAAAGTCATATACTGCAAAATGGACAAGTGCTGAAAGCGCATAGTTACATACGTTGTGCAACCGCAAACGCAATACTGGAGTATCAGCGTTTTCCACTGTATAATAAAGCTTGTACTGAAAACAAATATTTTTTATCGAAAAGTCATGTACTGCAAAATGGACAAGTGCTGAAAGCGCATAGTTACATACGTTGTGCAACCGCAAACGCAATACTGGAGTATCAGCGTTTTCCACTGTATAATAAAGCTTGTACTGAAAAAAAATATTTTTTATCGAAAAGTCATATACTGCAAAATGGACAAGTGCTGAAATCGCATAGTTACATACGTTGTGCAACCGCAAACGCAATACTGGAGTATCAGCGTTTTCCACTGTATAATAAAGCTTGTACTGAAAAAAAATATTTTTTATCGAAAAGTCATATACTGCAAAATGGACAAGTGCTGAAAGCGCATAGTTACATACGTTGTGCAACCGCAAACGCAATACTGGAGTATCAGCGTTTTCCACCGTATAATAAAGCTTGTACTGAATAAAATATATTTTTTACCGAAAAGTCGTATACTTCAAAATGGACAAGTGCTGAAATCGCATGGTTACATACGTTGTGCAACCGCAAACTCAGTACTGGAGTATCAGCGTTTTCCACTGTATAATAAAGCTTGTACTGAAAAAAAATATTTTTTATCGATAAGTCATATACTGCAAAATGGACAAGTGCTGAAAGCGCATAGTTACATACGTTGTGCAACCGCAAACTCAGTACTGGAGTATCAGCGTTTTCCACTGTATAATAAAGCTTGTACTGAGAAAAAATATTTTTTATCGAAAATTCATATACTGCAAAATGGACAAGTGCTGAAATCGCATAGTTACATACGTTGTGCAACCGCAAACTCAGTACTGGAGTATCAGCGTTTTCCACGGTATAATAAAGCTTGTACAGAAAAAAAAAAATTTTTGTCGAAAAGTCATATACTGCAAAATGGACAAGTGCTGAAAGCGCATAGTTACATACGTTGTGCAACCGCAAACTCAGTACTGGAGTATCAGCGTTTTCCACTGTATAATAAAGCTTGTACTGAAAAAAAATATTTTTTATCGAAAAGTCATATACTGCAAAATGGACAAGTGCTGAAAGCGCACAGTTACATACGTTGTGCAACCGCAAACTCAGTACTGGAGTATCAGCGTTTTCCACTGTATAATAAAGCTTGTACTGAAAAAAAATATTTTTTACCGAAAAGTCGTGTACTGCAAAATGGACAAGTGCTGAAATCGCATGGTTACATACGTTGTGCAACCGCAAACTCAGTACTGGAGTATCAGCGTTTTCCAATGTATAATAAAGCTTGTACTGAAAAAAAATATTTTTTATCGAAAAGTCATATACTGCAAAATGGACAAGTGCTGAAAGCGCATAGTTACATACGTTGTGCAACCGCAAACGCAATACTGGAGTATCAGCGTTTTCCACTGTATAATAAAGCTTGTACTGAAAACAAATATTTTTTATCGAAAAGTCATGTACTGCAAAATGGACAAGTGCTGAAAGCGCATAGTTACATACGTTGTGCAACCGCAAACGCAATACTGGAGTATCAGCGTTTTCCACTGTATAATAAAGCTTGTACTGAAAAAAAATATTTTTTATCGAAAAGTCATATACTGCAAAATGGACAAGTGCTGAAATCGCATAGTTACATACGTTGTGCAACCGCAAACGCAATACTGGAGTATCAGCGTTTTCCACTGTATAATAAAGCTTGTACTGAAAAAAAATATTTTTTATCGAAAAGTCATATACTGCAAAATGGACAAGTGCTGAAAGCGCATAGTTACATACGTTGTGCAACCGCAAACGCAATACTGGAGTATCAGCGTTTTCCACCGTATAATAAAGCTTGTACTGAATAAAATATATTTTTTACCGAAAAGTCGTATACTTCAAAATGGACAAGTGCTGAAATCGCATGGTTACATACGTTGTGCAACCGCAAACTCAGTACTATGGAGTATCAGCGTTTTCCACTGTATAATAAAGCTTGTACTGAAAAAAAATATTTTTTATCGATAAGTCATATACTGCAAAATGGACAAGTGCTGAAAGCGCATAGTTACATACGTTGTGCAACCGCAAACTCAGTACTGGAGTATCAGCGTTTTCCACTGTATAATAAAGCTTGTACTGAGAAAAAATATTTTTTATCGAAAATTCATATACTGCAAAATGGACAAGTGCTGAAATCGCATAGTTACATACGTTGTGCAACCGCAAACTCAGTACTGGAGTATCAGCGTTTTCCACGGTATAATAAAGCTTGTACAGAAAAAAAAAAATTTTTGTCGAAAAGTCATATACTGCAAAATGGACAAGTGCTGAAAGCGCATAGTTACATACGTTGTGCAACCGCAAACTCAGTACTGGAGTATCAGCGTTTTCCACTGTATAATAAAGCTTGTACTGAAAAAAAATATTTTTTATCGAAAAGTCATATACTGCAAAATGGACAAGTGCTGAAAGCGCACAGTTACATACGTTGTGCAACCGCAAACTCAGTACTGGAGTATCAGCGTTTTCCACTGTATAATAAAGCTTGTACTGAAAAAAAATATTTTTTACCGAAAAGTCGTGTACTGCAAAATGGACAAGTGCTGAAATCGCATGGTTACATACGTTGTGCAACCGCAAACTCAGTACTGGAGTATCAGCGTTTTCCAATGTATAATAAAGCTTGTACTGAAAAAAAATATTTTTTATCGAAAAGTCATATACTGCAAAATGGACAAGTGCTGAAATCGCATGGTTACATACGTTGTGCAACCGCAAACTCAGTACTGGAGTATCAGCGTTTTCCACTGTATAATAAAGCTTGTACTGAAAAAAAATATTTTTTATCGAAAAGTCATATACTGCAAAATGGACAAGTGCTGAAAGCGCATAGTTACATACGTTGTGCAACCGCAAACGCAATACTGGAGTATCAGCGTTTTCCACTGTATAATAAAGCTTGTACTGAAAACAAATATTTTTTATCGAAAAGTCATGTACTGCAAAATGGACAAGTGCTGAAAGCGCATAGTTACATACGTTGTGCAACCGCAAACGCAATACTGGAGTATCAGCGTTTTCCACTGTATAATAAAGCTTGTACTGAAAAAAAATATTTTTTATCGAAAAGTCATACTGCAAAATGGACAAGTGCTGAAATCGCATAGTTACATACGTTGTGCAACCGCAAACGCAATACTGGAGTATCAGCGTTTTCCACTGTATAATAAAGCTTGTACTGAAAAAAAATATTTTTTATCGAAAAGTCATATACTGCAAAATGGACAAGTGCTGAAAGCGCATAGTTACATACGTTGTGCAACCGCAAACGCAATACTGGAGTATCAGCGTTTTCCACCGTATAATAAAGCTTGTACTGAATAAAATATATTTTTTACCGAAAAGTCGTATACTTCAAAATGGACAAGTGCTGAAATCGCATGGTTACATACGTTGTGCAACCGCAAACTCAGTACTGATCAGCGTTTTCCACTGTATAATAAAGCTTGTACTGACAAAAAATATTTTTTATCGAAAATTCATATACTGCAAAATGGACAAGTGCTGAAATCGCATAGTTACATACGTTGTGCAACCGCAAACTCAGTACTGGAGTATCAGCGTTTTCCACGGTATAATAAAGCTTGTACAAAAAAAAAAAAATTTTTATCGAAAAGTCATATACTGCAAAATGGACAAGTGCTGAAAGCGCATAGTTACATACGTTGTGCAACCGCAAACGCAAAACTGGAGTATCAGCGTTTTCCACTGTATAATAAAGCTTGTACTGAAAAAAAATATTTTTTATCGAAAAGTCATATACTGCAAAATGGACAAGTGCTGAAAGCGCATAGTTACATACGTTGTGCAACCGCAAACGCAATACTGGAGTATCAGCGTTTTCCACCGTATAATAAAGCTTGTACTGAATAAAATATATTTTTTACCGAAAAGTCGTATACTTCAAAATGGACAAGTGCTGAAATCGCATGGTTACATACGTTGTGCAACCGCAAACTCAGTACTGGAGTATCAGCGTTTTCCACTGTATAATAAAGCTTGTACTGAAAAAAAATATTTTTTATCGATAAGTCATATACTGCAAAATGGACAAGTGCTGAAAGCGCATAGTTACATACGTTGTGCAACCGCAAACTCAGTACTGGAGTATCAGCGTTTTCCACGGTATAATAAAGCTTGTACAAAAAAAAAAAAATTTTTATCGAAAAGTCATATACTGCAAAATGGACAAGTGCTGAAAGCGCATAGTTACATACGTTGTGCAACCGCAAACGCAAAACTGGAGTATCAGCGTTTTCCACTGTATAATAAAGCTTGTACTGAAAAAAAATATTTTTTATCGAAAAGTCATATACTGCAAAATGGACAAGTGCTGAAAGCGCATAGTTACATACGTTGTGCAACCGCAAACTCAGTACTGGAGTATCAGCGTTTTCCAATGTATAATAAAGCTTGTACTGAAAAAAAATATGTTTTATCGAAAAGTCATATACTGCAAAATGGACAAGTGCTGAAATCGCATGGTTACATACGTTGTGCAACCGCAAACTCAGTACTGGAGTATCAGCGTTTTCCACTGTATAATAAAGCTTGTACTGAAAAAAAATATTTTTTATCGAAAAGTCCTATACTGCAAAATGGACAAGTGCTGAAAGCGCATAGTTACATACGTTGTGCAACCGCAAACGCAATACTGGAGTATCAGCGTTTTCCACTGTATAATAAAGCTTGTACTGAAAACAAATATTTTTTATCGAAAAGTCATGTACTGCAAAATGGACAAGTGCTGAAATCGCATAGTTACATACGTTGTGCAACCGCAAACGCAATACTGGAGTATCAGCGTTTTCCACTGTATAATAAAGCTTGTACTGAAAAAAAATATTTTTTATCGAAAAGTCATATACTGCAAAATGGACAAGTGCTGAAAGCGCATAGTAACATACGTTGTGCAACCGCAAACGCAATACTGGAGTATCAGCGTTTTCCACCGTATAATAAAGCTTGTACTGAATAAAATATATTTTTTACCGAAAAGTCGTATACTTCAAAATGGACAAGTGCTGAAATCGCATGGTTACATACGTTGTGCAACCGCAAACTCAGTACTGGAGTATCAGCGTTTTCCACTGTATAATAAAGCTTGTACTGAGAAAAAATATTTTTTATCGAAAATTCATATACTGCAAAATGGACAAGTGCTGAAATCGCATAGTTACATACGTTGTGCAACCGCAAACTCAGTACTGGAGTATCAGCGTTTTCCACGGTATAATAAAGCTTGTACAGAAAAAAAAAAATTTTTGTCGAAAAGTCATATACTGCAAAATGGACAAGTGCTGAAAGCGCATAGTTACATACGTTGTGCAACCGCAAACTCAGTACTGGAGTATCAGCGTTTTCCACTGTATAATAAAGCTTGTACTGAAAAAAAATATTTTTTATCGAAAAGTCATATACTGCAAAATGGACAAGTGCTGAAAGCGCACAGTTACATACGTTGTGCAACCGCAAACTCAGTACTGGAGTATCAGCGTTTTCCACTGTATAATAAAGCTTGTACTGAAAAAAAATATTTTTTACCGAAAAGTCGTGTACTGCAAAATGGACAAGTGCTGAAATCGCATGGTTACATACGTTGTGCAACCGCAAACTCAGTACTGGAGTATCAGCGTTTTCCAATGTATAATAAAGCTTGTACTGAAAAAAAATATTTTTTATCGAAAAGTCATATACTGCAAAATGGACAAGTGCTGAAATCGCATGGTTACATACGTTGTGCAACCGCAAACTCAGTACTGGAGTATCAGCGTTTTCCACTGTATAATAAAGCTTGTACTGAAAAAAAATATTTTTTATCGAAAAGTCATATACTGCAAAATGGACAAGTGCTGAAAGCGCATAGTTACATACGTTGTGCAACCGCAAACGCAATACTGGAGTATCAGCGTTTTCCACTGTATAATAAAGCTTGTACTGAAAACAAATATTTTTTATCGAAAAGTCATGTACTGCAAAATGGACAAGTGCTGAAAGCGCATAGTTACATACGTTGTGCAACCGCAAACGCAATACTGGAGTATCAGCGTTTTCCACTGTATAATAAAGCTTGTACTGAAAAAAAATATTTTTTATCGAAAAGTCATATACTGCAAAATGGACAAGTGCTGAAATCGCATAGTTACATACGTTGTGCAACCGCAAACGCAATACTGGAGTATCAGCGTTTTCCACTGTATAATAAAGCTTGTACTGAAAAAAAATATTTTTTATCGAAAAGTCATATACTGCAAAATGGACAAGTGCTGAAAGCGCATAGTTACATACGTTGTGCAACCGCAAACGCAATACTGGAGTATCAGCGTTTTCCACCGTATAATAAAGCTTGTACTGAATAAAATATATTTTTTACCGAAAAGTCGTATACTTCAAAATGGACAAGTGCTGAAATCGCATGGTTACATACGTTGTGCAACCGCAAACTCAGTACTGTGGAGTATCAGCGTTTTCCACTGTATAATAAAGCTTGTACTGACAAAAAATATTTTTTATCGAAAATTCATATACTGCAAAATGGACAAGTGCTGAAATCGCATAGTTACATACGTTGTGCAACCGCAAACTCAGTACTGGAGTATCAGCGTTTTCCACGGTATAATAAAGCTTGTACAAAAAAAAAAAAATTTTTATCGAAAAGTCATATACTGCAAAATGGACAAGTGCTGAAAGCGCATAGTTACATACGTTGTGCAACCGCAAACGCAAAACTGGAGTATCAGCGTTTTCCACTGTATAATAAAGCTTGTACTGAAAAAAAATATTTTTTATCGAAAAGTCGTATACTGCAAAATGGACAAGTGCTGAAAGCGCATAGTTACATACGTTGTGCAACCGCAAACGCAATACTGGAGTATCAGCGTTTTCCACCGTATAATAAAGCTTGTACTGAATAAAATATATTTTTTACCGAAAAGTCGTATACTTCAAAATGGACAAGTGCTGAAATCGCATGGTTACATACGTTGTGCAACCGCAAACTCAGTACTGCTGGAGTATCAGCGTTTTCCACTGTATAATAAAGCTTGTACTGAAAAAAAATATTTTTTATCGATAAGTCATATACTGCAAAATGGACAAGTGCTGAAAGCGCATAGTTACATACGTTGTGCAACCGCAAACTCAGTACTGGAGTATCAGCGTTTTCCACGGTATAATAAAGCTTGTACAAAAAAAAAAAAATTTTTATCGAAAAGTCATATACTGCAAAATGGACAAGTGCTGAAAGCGCATAGTTACATACGTTGTGCAACCGCAAACGCAAAACTGGAGTATCAGCGTTTTCCACTGTATAATAAAGCTTGTACTGAAAAAAAATATTTTTTATCGAAAAGTCATATACTGCAAAATGGACAAGTGCTGAAAGCGCATAGTTACATACGTTGTGCAACCGCAAACTCAGTACTGGAGTATCAGCGTTTTCCAATGTATAATAAAGCTTGTACTGAAAAAAAATATGTTTTATCGAAAAGTCATATACTGCAAAATGGACAAGTGCTGAAATCGCATGGTTACATACGTTGTGCAACCGCAAACTCAGTACTGGAGTATCAGCGTTTTCCACTGTATAATAAAGCTTGTACTGAAAAAAAATATTTTTTATCGAAAAGTCCTATACTGCAAAATGGACAAGTGCTGAAAGCGCATAGTTACATACGTTGTGCAACCGCAAACGCAATACTGGAGTATCAGCGTTTTCCACTGTATAATAAAGCTTGTACTGAAAACAAATATTTTTTATCGAAAAGTCATGTACTGCAAAATGGACAAGTGCTGAAATCGCATAGTTACATACGTTGTGCAACCGCAAACGCAATACTGGAGTATCAGCGTTTTCCACTGTATAATAAAGCTTGTACTGAAAAAAAATATTTTTTATCGAAAAGTCATATACTGCAAAATGGACAAGTGCTGAAAGCGCATAGTAACATACGTTGTGCAACCGCAAACGCAATACTGGAGTATCAGCGTTTTCCACCGTATAATAAAGCTTGTACTGAATAAAATATATTTTTTACCGAAAAGTCGTATACTTCAAAATGGACAAGTGCTGAAATCGCATGGTTACATACGTTGTGCAACCGCAAACTCAGTACTGGAGTATCAGCGTTTTCCACTGTATAATAAAGCTTGTACTGAGAAAAAATATTTTTTATCGAAAATTCATATACTGCAAAATGGACAAGTGCTGAAATCGCATAGTTACATACGTTGTGCAACCGCAAACTCAGTACTGGAGTATCAGCGTTTTCCACGGTATAATAAAGCTTGTACAGAAAAAAAAAAATTTTTGTCGAAAAGTCATATACTGCAAAATGGACAAGTGCTGAAAGCGCATAGTTACATACGTTGTGCAACCGCAAACTCAGTACTGGAGTATCAGCGTTTTCCACTGTATAATAAAGCTTGTACTGAAAAAAAATATTTTTTATCGAAAAGTCATATACTGCAAAATGGACAAGTGCTGAAAGCGCACAGTTACATACGTTGTGCAACCGCAAACTCAGTACTGGAGTATCAGCGTTTTCCACTGTATAATAAAGCTTGTACTGAAAAAAAATATTTTTTACCGAAAAGTCGTGTACTGCAAAATGGACAAGTGCTGAAATCGCATGGTTACATACGTTGTGCAACCGCAAACTCAGTACTGGAGTATCAGCGTTTTCCAATGTATAATAAAGCTTGTACTGAAAAAAAATATTTTTTATCGAAAAGTCATATACTGCAAAATGGACAAGTGCTGAAATCGCATGGTTACATACGTTGTGCAACCGCAAACTCAGTACTGGAGTATCAGCGTTTTCCACTGTATAATAAAGCTTGTACTGAAAAAAAATATTTTTTATCGAAAAGTCATATACTGCAAAATGGACAAGTGCTGAAAGCGCATAGTTACATACGTTGTGCAACCGCAAACGCAATACTGGAGTATCAGCGTTTTCCACTGTATAATAAAGCTTGTACTGAAAACAAATATTTTTTATCGAAAAGTCATGTACTGCAAAATGGACAAGTGCTGAAAGCGCATAGTTACATACGTTGTGCAACCGCAAACGCAATACTGGAGTATCAGCGTTTTCCACTGTATAATAAAGCTTGTACTGAAAAAAAATATTTTTTATCGAAAAGTCATATACTGCAAAATGGACAAGTGCTGAAATCGCATAGTTACATACGTTGTGCAACCGCAAACGCAATACTGGAGTATCAGCGTTTTCCACTGTATAATAAAGCTTGTACTGAAAAAAAATATTTTTTATCGAAAAGTCATATACTGCAAAATGGACAAGTGCTGAAAGCGCATAGTTACATACGTTGTGCAACCGCAAACGCAATACTGGAGTATCAGCGTTTTCCACCGTATAATAAAGCTTGTACTGAATAAAATATATTTTTTACCGAAAAGTCGTATACTTCAAAATGGACAAGTGCTGAAATCGCATGGTTACATACGTTGTGCAACCGCAAACTCAGTACTGCTGGAGTATCAGCGTTTTCCACTGTATAATAAAGCTTGTACTGACAAAAAATATTTTTTATCGAAAATTCATATACTGCAAAATGGACAAGTGCTGAAATCGCATAGTTACATACGTTGTGCAACCGCAAACTCAGTACTGGAGTATCAGCGTTTTCCACGGTATAATAAAGCTTGTACAAAAAAAAAAAAATTTTTATCGAAAAGTCATATACTGCAAAATGGACAAGTGCTGAAAGCGCATAGTTACATACGTTGTGCAACCGCAAACGCAAAACTGGAGTATCAGCGTTTTCCACTGTATAATAAAGCTTGTACTGAAAAAAAATATTTTTTACCGAAAAGTCGTATACTGCAAAATGGACAAGTGCTGAAATCGCATGGTTACATACGTTGTGCAACCGCAAACTCAGTACTGGAGTATCAGCGTTTTCCAATGTATAATAAAGCTTGTACTGAAAAAAAATATTTTTTATCGAAAAGTCATATACTGCAAAATGGACAAGTGCTGAAATCGCATGGTTACATACGTTGTGCAACCGCAAACTCAGTACTGGAGTATCAGCGTTTTCCACTGTATAATAAAGCTTGTACTGAAAAAAAATATTTTTTATCGAAAAGTCATATACTGCAAAATGGACAAGTGCTGAAAGCGCATAGTTACATACGTTGTGCAACCGCAAACGCAATACTGGAGTATCAGCGTTTTCCACTGTATAATAAAGCTTGTACTGAAAACAAATATTTTTTATCGAAAAGTCATGTACTGCAAAATGGACAAGTGCTGAAATCGCATAGTTACATACGTTGTGCAACCGCAAACGCAATACTGGAGTATCAGCGTTTTCCACTGTATAATAAAGCTTGTACTGAAAAAAAATATTTTTTATCGAAAAGTCATATACTGCAAAATGGACAAGTGCTGAAATCGCATAGTTACATACGTTGTGCAACCGCAAACGCAATACTGGAGTATCAGCGTTTTCCACCGTATAATAAAGCTTGTACTGAATAAAATATATTTTTTACCGAAAAGTCATATACTGCAAAATGGACAAGTGCTGAAAGCGCATAGTTACATACGTTGTGCAACCGCAAACGCAATACTGGAGTATCAGCGTTTTCCACCGTATAATAAAGCTTGTACTGAATAAAATATATTTTTTACCGAAAAGTCGTATACTTCAAAATGGACAAGTGCTGAAATCGCATGGTTACATACGTTGTGCAACCGCAAACTCAGTACTGCTGGAGTATCAGCGTTTTCCACTGTATAATAAAGCTTGTACTGACAAAAAATATTTTTTATCGAAAATTCATATACTGCAAAATGGACAAGTGCTGAAATCGCATAGTTACATACGTTGTGCAACCGCAAACTCAGTACTGGAGTATCAGCGTTTTCCACGGTATAATAAAGCTTGTACAAAAAAAAAAAAATTTTTATCGAAAAGTCATATACTGCAAAATGGACAAGTGCTGAAAGCGCATAGTTACATACGTTGTGCAACCGCAAACGCAAAACTGGAGTATCAGCGTTTTCCACTGTATAATAAAGCTTGTACTGAAAAAAAATATTTTTTACCGAAAAGTCGTATACTGCAAAATGGACAAGTGCTGAAATCGCATGGTTACATACGTTGTGCAACCGCAAACTCAGTACTGGAGTATCAGCGTTTTCCAATGTATAATAAAGCTTGTACTGAAAAAAAATATTTTTTATCGAAAAGTCATATACTGCAAAATGGACAAGTGCTGAAATCGCATGGTTACATACGTTGTGCAACCGCAAACTCAGTACTGGAGTATCAGCGTTTTCCACTGTATAATAAAGCTTGTACTGAAAAAAAATATTTTTTATCGAAAAGTCATATACTGCAAAATGGACAAGTGCTGAAAGCGCATAGTTACATACGTTGTGCAACCGCAAACGCAATACTGGAGTATCAGCGTTTTCCACTGTATAATAAAGCTTGTACTGAAAACAAATATTTTTTATCGAAAAGTCATGTACTGCAAAATGGACAAGTGCTGAAATCGCATAGTTACATACGTTGTGCAACCGCAAACGCAATACTGGAGTATCAGCGTTTTCCACTGTATAATAAAGCTTGTACTGAAAAAAAATATTTTTTATCGAAAAGTCATATACTGCAAAATGGACAAGTGCTGAAATCGCATAGTTACATACGTTGTGCAACCGCAAACGCAATACTGGAGTATCAGCGTTTTCCACTGTATAATAAAGCTTGTACTGAAAAAAAATATTTTTTATCGAAAAGTCATATACTGCAAAATGGACAAGTGCTGAAATCGCATAGTTACATACGTTGTGCAACCGCAAACTCATTACTGGAGTATCAGCGTTTTCCACTGTATAATAAAGCTTGTACTGAAAAAAAATATTTTTTATCGAAAAGTCATATACTGAAAAATGGACAAGTGCTGAAATCGCATGGTTACATACGTTGTGCAACCGCAAACTCAGTACTGGAGTATCAGCGTTTTCCACTGTATAATAAAGCTTGTACTGAAAAAAAATATTTTTTATCGAAAAGTCATATACTGCAAAATGGACAAGTGATGAAAGCGCATAGTTACATACGTTGTGCAACCGCAAACTCAGTACTGGGGTATCGGCGTTTTCCACTGTATAATAAAGCTTGTACTGAAAAAAAATATTTTTTATCGAAAAGTCATATACTGCAAAATGGACAAGTGCTGAAATCGCATAGTTACATACGTTGTGCAACCGCAAAGGCAATACTGGAGTATCAGCGTTTTCCACTGTATAATAAAGCTTGTACTGAAAAAAAATATTTTTTATCGAAAAGTCATATACTGCAAAATGGACAAGTGCTGAAATCGCATAGTTAAATACGTTGTGCAACCGCAAAAGCAATACTGGAGTACCAGCGTTTTCCACTGTATAATAAAGCTTGTAATGAAAAAAAATATTTTTTATCGAAAAGTCATATACTGCAAGATGGACAAGTGCTGAAATCGCATAGTTACATACGTTGTGCAACCGCAAACTCATTACTGGAGTATCAGCGTTTTCCACTGTATAATAAAGCTTGTACTGAAAAAAAATATTTTTTATCGAAAAGTCATATACTGAAAAAAGGACAAGTGCTGAAATCGCATGGTTACATACGTTGTGCAACCGCAAACTCAGTACTGGAGTATCAGCGTTTTCCACTGTATAATAAAGCTTGTACTGAAAAAAAATATTTTTTATCGAAAAGTCATATACTGCAAAATGGACAAGTGCTGAAAGCGCATAGTTACATACGTTGTGCAACCGCAAACGCAAAACTGGAGTATCAGCGTTTTCCACTGTATAACAAAGCTTGTACTGAAAAAAAATATTTTTTCCGAATAGTCGTGTACTGCAAAATGGACAAGTGCTGAAATCGCATGGTTACATACGTTGTGCAACCGCAAACTCAGTACTGGAGTATCAGCGTTTTCCACTGTATAATAAAGCTTGTACTGAAAAAAAATATTTTTTATCGAAAAGTCATATACTGCAAAATGGACAAGTGCTGAAATCGCATAGTTACATACGTTGTGCAACCGCAAAAGCAATACTGGAGTACCAGCGTTTTCCACTGTATAATAAAGCTTGTAATGAAAAAAAATATTTTTTATCGAAAAGTCATATACTGCAAGATGGACAAGTGCTGAAATCGCATAGTTACATACGTTGTGCAACCGCAAACTCATTACTGGAGTATCAGCGTTTTCCACTGTATAATAAAGCTTGTACTGAAAAAAAACATTTTTTATCGAAAAGTCATATACTGCAAAATGGACAAGTGCTGAAATCGCATAGTTACATACATTGTGCAACCGCAAACGCAATACTGGAGTATCAGCCTATTCCACTGTATAATAAAGCTTGTACAGAAAAAAAACTATTTTTTGTCGAAAAGTCATATACTGCAAAATGGACAAGTGCTGAAATCGCATAGTTACATACGTTGTGCAACCGCAAAAGCAATGCTGGAGTACCTGCGTTTTCCACTGTATAATAAAGCTTGTACTGAAAGAAAATATTTTTTACCGAAAAGTCGTATACTGCAAAATGGACAAGTGCTGAAATCGCATAGTTACATACGTTGTGCAACCGCAAACTCAGTACTGGAGTATCAGCGTTTTCCACTGTATAATAAAGCTTGTACTGAAAAAAAACATTTTTTATCGAAAAGTCATATACTGCAAAATGGACAAGTGCTGAAAGCGCATAGTTACATACGTTGTGCAACCGCAAACGCAAAACTGGAGTATCAGCGTTTTCCACTGTATAACAAAGCTTGTACTGAAAAAAAATATTTTTTACCGAATAGTCGTATACTGCAAAATGGACAAGTGCTGAAATCGCATGGTTACATACGTTGTGCAACCGCAAACTCAGTACTGGGGTATCAGCGTTTTCCACTGTATAATAAAGCTTGTACTGAAAAAAAATATTTTTTATCGATAAGTCATATACTGCAAAATGGACAAGTGCTGAAAGCGCATAGTTACATACGTTGTGCAACCGCAAACTCAGTACTGGAGTATCAGCGTTTTCCACTGTATAATAAAGCTTGTACTGAAAAAAAATATTTTTTATCGAAAAGTCATATACTGCAAAATGGACAAGTGCTGAAAGCGCATAGTTACATACGTTGTGCAACCGCAAACTCAGTACTGGAGTATCAGCGTTTTCCACTGTATAATAAAGCTTGTACTGAAAAAAAATATTTTTTATCGAAAAGTCATATACTGCAAAATGGACAAGTGCTGAAAGCGCATAGTTACATACGTTGTGCAACCGCAAACGCAATACTGGAGTATCAGCGTTTTCCACCGTATAATAAAGCTTGTACTGAATAAAATATATTTTTTACCGAAAAGTCGTATACTTCAAAATGGACAAGTGCTGAAATCGCATGGTTACATACGTTGTGCAACCGCAAACTCAGTACTGGAGTATCAGCGTTTTCCACTGTATAATAAAGCTTGTACTGAGAAAAAATATTTTTTATCGAAAATTCATATACTGCAAAATGGACAAGTGCTGAAATCGCATAGTTACATACGTTGTGCAACCGCAAACTCAGTACTGGAGTATCAGCGTTTTCCACGGTATAATAAAGCTTGTACAGAAAAAAAAAAATTTTTGTCGAAAAGTCATATACTGCAAAATGGACAAGTGCTGAAAGCGCATAGTTACATACGTTGTGCAACCGCAAACTCAGTACTGGAGTATCAGCGTTTTCCACTGTATAATAAAGCTTGTACTGAAAAAAAATATTTTTTATCGAAAAGTCATATACTGCAAAATGGACAAGTGCTGAAAGCGCACAGTTACATACGTTGTGCAACCGCAAACTCAGTACTGGAGTATCAGCGTTTTCCACTGTATAATAAAGCTTGTACTGAAAAAAAATATTTTTTACCGAAAAGTCGTGTACTGCAAAATGGACAAGTGCTGAAATCGCATGGTTACATACGTTGTGCAACCGCAAACTCAGTACTGGAGTATCAGCGTTTTCCAATGTATAATAAAGCTTGTACTGAAAAAAAATATTTTTTATCGAAAAGTCATATACTGCAAAATGGACAAGTGCTGAAATCGCATAGTTACATACGTTGTGCAACCGCAAACTCAGTACTGGAGTATCAGCGTTTTCCACGGTATAATAAAGCTTGTACAGAAAAAAAAAAATTTTTGTCGAAAAGTCATATACTGCAAAATGGACAAGTGCTGAAAGCGCATAGTTACATACGTTGTGCAACCGCAAACTCAGTACTGGAGTATCAGCGTTTTCCACTGTATAATAAAGCTTGTACTGAAAAAAAATATTTTTTATCGAAAAGTCATATACTGCAAAATGGACAAGTGCTGAAAGCGCACAGTTACATACGTTGTGCAACCGCAAACTCAGTACTGGAGTATCAGCGTTTTCCACTGTATAATAAAGCTTGTACTGAAAAAAAATATTTTTTACCGAAAAGTCGTGTACTGCAAAATGGACAAGTGCTGAAATCGCATGGTTACATACGTTGTGCAACCGCAAACTCAGTACTGGAGTATCAGCGTTTTCCAATGTATAATAAAGCTTGTACTGAAAAAAAATATTTTTTATCGAAAAGTCATATACTGCAAAATGGACAAGTGCTGAAATCGCATGGTTACATACGTTGTGCAACCGCAAACTCAGTACTGGAGTATCAGCGTTTTCCACTGTATAATAAAGCTTGTACTGAAAAAAAATATTTTTTATCGAAAAGTCATATACTGCAAAATGGACAAGTGCTGAAAGCGCATAGTTACATACGTTGTGCAACCGCAAACGCAATACTGGAGTATCAGCGTTTTCCACTGTATAATAAAGCTTGTACTGAAAACAAATATTTTTTATCGAAAAGTCATGTACTGCAAAATGGACAAGTGCTGAAAGCGCATAGTTACATACGTTGTGCAACCGCAAACGCAATACTGGAGTATCAGCGTTTTCCACTGTATAATAAAGCTTGTACTGAAAAAAAATATTTTTTATCGAAAAGTCATATACTGCAAAATGGACAAGTGCTGAAATCGCATAGTTACATACGTTGTGCAACCGCAAACGCAATACTGGAGTATCAGCGTTTTCCACTGTATAATAAAGCTTGTACTGAAAAAAAATATTTTTTATCGAAAAGTCATATACTGCAAAATGGACAAGTGCTGAAAGCGCATAGTTACATACGTTGTGCAACCGCAAACGCAATACTGGAGTATCAGCGTTTTCCACCGTATAATAAAGCTTGTACTGAATAAAATATATTTTTTACCGAAAAGTCGTATACTTCAAAATGGACAAGTGCTGAAATCGCATGGTTACATACGTTGTGCAACCGCAAACTCAGTACTGCATGGAGTATCAGCGTTTTCCACTGTATAATAAAGCTTGTACTGACAAAAAATATTTTTTATCGAAAATTCATATACTGCAAAATGGACAAGTGCTGAAATCGCATAGTTACATACGTTGTGCAACCGCAAACTCAGTACTGGAGTATCAGCGTTTTCCACGGTATAATAAAGCTTGTACAAAAAAAAAAAAATTTTTATCGAAAAGTCATATACTGCAAAATGGACAAGTGCTGAAAGCGCATAGTTACATACGTTGTGCAACCGCAAACGCAAAACTGGAGTATCAGCGTTTTCCACTGTATAATAAAGCTTGTACTGAAAAAAAATATTTTTTACCGAAAAGTCGTATACTGCAAAATGGACAAGTGCTGAAATCGCATGGTTACATACGTTGTGCAACCGCAAACTCAGTACTGGAGTATCAGCGTTTTCCAATGTATAATAAAGCTTGTACTGAAAAAAAATATTTTTTATCGAAAAGTCATATACTGCAAAATGGACAAGTGCTGAAATCGCATGGTTACATACGTTGTGCAACCGCAAACTCAGTACTGGAGTATCAGCGTTTTCCACTGTATAATAAAGCTTGTACTGAAAAAAAATATTTTTTATCGAAAAGTCATATACTGCAAAATGGACAAGTGCTGAAAGCGCATAGTTACATACGTTGTGCAACCGCAAACGCAATACTGGAGTATCAGCGTTTTCCACTGTATAATAAAGCTTGTACTGAAAACAAATATTTTTTATCGAAAAGTCATGTACTGCAAAATGGACAAGTGCTGAAATCGCATAGTTACATACGTTGTGCAACCGCAAACGCAATACTGGAGTATCAGCGTTTTCCACTGTATAATAAAGCTTGTACTGAAAAAAAATATTTTTTATCGAAAAGTCATATACTGCAAAATGGACAAGTGCTGAAATCGCATAGTTACATACGTTGTGCAACCGCAAACGCAATACTGGAGTATCAGCGTTTTCCACTGTATAATAAAGCTTGTACTGAAAAAAAATATTTTTTATCGAAAAGTCATATACTGCAAAATGGACAAGTGCTGAAATCGCATAGTTACATACGTTGTGCAACCGCAAACTCATTACTGGAGTATCAGCGTTTTCCACTGTATAATAAAGCTTGTACTGAAAAAAAATATTTTTTATCGAAAAGTCATATACTGAAAAATGGACAAGTGCTGAAATCGCATGGTTACATACGTTGTGCAACCGCAAACTCAGTACTGGAGTATCAGCGTTTTCCACTGTATAATAAAGCTTGTACTGAAAAAAAATATTTTTTATCGAAAAGTCATATACTGCAAAATGGACAAGTGATGAAAGCGCATAGTTACATACGTTGTGCAACCGCAAACTCAGTACTGGGGTATCGGCGTTTTCCACTGTATAATAAAGCTTGTACTGAAAAAAAATATTTTTTATCGAAAAGTCATATACTGCAAAATGGACAAGTGCTGAAATCGCATAGTTACATACGTTGTGCAACCGCAAAGGCAATACTGGAGTATCAGCGTTTTCCACTGTATAATAAAGCTTGTACTGAAAAAAAATATTTTTTATCGAAAAGTCATATACTGCAAAATGGACAAGTGCTGAAATCGCATAGTTAAATACGTTGTGCAACCGCAAAAGCAATACTGGAGTACCAGCGTTTTCCACTGTATAATAAAGCTTGTAATGAAAAAAAATATTTTTTATCGAAAAGTCATATACTGCAAGATGGACAAGTGCTGAAATCGCATAGTTACATACGTTGTGCAACCGCAAACTCATTACTGGAGTATCAGCGTTTTCCACTGTATAATAAAGCTTGTACTGAAAAAAAATATTTTTTATCGAAAAGTCATATACTGAAAAAAGGACAAGTGCTGAAATCGCATGGTTACATACGTTGTGCAACCGCAAACTCAGTACTGGAGTATCAGCGTTTTCCACTGTATAATAAAGCTTGTACTGAAAAAAAATATTTTTTATCGAAAAGTCATATACTGCAAAATGGACAAGTGCTGAAAGCGCATAGTTACATACGTTGTGCAACCGCAAACGCAAAACTGGAGTATCAGCGTTTTCCACTGTATAACAAAGCTTGTACTGAAAAAAAATATTTTTTCCGAATAGTCGTGTACTGCAAAATGGACAAGTGCTGAAATCGCATGGTTACATACGTTGTGCAACCGCAAACTCAGTACTGGAGTATCAGCGTTTTCCACTGTATAATAAAGCTTGTACTGAAAAAAAATATTTTTTATCGAAAAGTCATATACTGCAAAATGGACAAGTGCTGAAATCGCATAGTTACATACGTTGTGCAACCGCAAAAGCAATACTGGAGTACCAGCGTTTTCCACTGTATAATAAAGCTTGTAATGAAAAAAAATATTTTTTATCGAAAAGTCATATACTGCAAGATGGACAAGTGCTGAAATCGCATAGTTACATACGTTGTGCAACCGCAAACTCATTACTGGAGTATCAGCGTTTTCCACTGTATAATAAAGCTTGTACTGAAAAAAAACATTTTTTATCGAAAAGTCATATACTGCAAAATGGACAAGTGCTGAAATCGCATAGTTACATACATTGTGCAACCGCAAACGCAATACTGGAGTATCAGCCTATTCCACTGTATAATAAAGCTTGTACAGAAAAAAAACTATTTTTTGTCGAAAAGTCATATACTGCAAAATGGACAAGTGCTGAAATCGCATAGTTACATACGTTGTGCAACCGCAAAAGCAATGCTGGAGTACCTGCGTTTTCCACTGTATAATAAAGCTTGTACTGAAAGAAAATATTTTTTACCGAAAAGTCGTATACTGCAAAATGGACAAGTGCTGAAATCGCATAGTTACATACGTTGTGCAACCGCAAACTCAGTACTGGAGTATCAGCGTTTTCCACTGTATAATAAAGCTTGTACTGAAAAAAAACATTTTTTATCGAAAAGTCATATACTGCAAAATGGACAAGTGCTGAAAGCGCATAGTTACATACGTTGTGCAACCGCAAACGCAAAACTGGAGTATCAGCGTTTTCCACTGTATAACAAAGCTTGTACTGAAAAAAAATATTTTTTACCGAATAGTCGTATACTGCAAAATGGACAAGTGCTGAAATCGCATGGTTACATACGTTGTGCAACCGCAAACTCAGTACTGGGGTATCAGCGTTTTCCACTGTATAATAAAGCTTGTACTGAAAAAAAATATTTTTTATCGATAAGTCATATACTGCAAAATGGACAAGTGCTGAAAGCGCATAGTTACATACGTTGTGCAACCGCAAACTCAGTACTGGAGTATCAGCGTTTTCCACTGTATAATAAAGCTTGTACTGAAAAAAAATATTTTTTATCGAAAAGTCATATACTGCAAAATGGACAAGTGCTGAAAGCGCATAGTTACATACGTTGTGCAACCGCAAACTCAGTACTGGAGTATCAGCGTTTTCCACTGTATAATAAAGCTTGTACTGAAAAAAAATATTTTTTATCGAAAAGTCATATACTGCAAAATGGACAAGTGCTGAAAGCGCATAGTTACATACGTTGTGCAACCGCAAACGCAATACTGGAGTATCAGCGTTTTCCACCGTATAATAAAGCTTGTACTGAATAAAATATATTTTTTACCGAAAAGTCGTATACTTCAAAATGGACAAGTGCTGAAATCGCATGGTTACATACGTTGTGCAACCGCAAACTCAGTACTGGAGTATCAGCGTTTTCCACTGTATAATAAAGCTTGTACTGAGAAAAAATATTTTTTATCGAAAATTCATATACTGCAAAATGGACAAGTGCTGAAATCGCATAGTTACATACGTTGTGCAACCGCAAACTCAGTACTGGAGTATCAGCGTTTTCCACGGTATAATAAAGCTTGTACAGAAAAAAAAAAATTTTTGTCGAAAAGTCATATACTGCAAAATGGACAAGTGCTGAAAGCGCATAGTTACATACGTTGTGCAACCGCAAACTCAGTACTGGAGTATCAGCGTTTTCCACTGTATAATAAAGCTTGTACTGAAAAAAAATATTTTTTATCGAAAAGTCATATACTGCAAAATGGACAAGTGCTGAAAGCGCACAGTTACATACGTTGTGCAACCGCAAACTCAGTACTGGAGTATCAGCGTTTTCCACTGTATAATAAAGCTTGTACTGAAAAAAAATATTTTTTACCGAAAAGTCGTGTACTGCAAAATGGACAAGTGCTGAAATCGCATGGTTACATACGTTGTGCAACCGCAAACTCAGTACTGGAGTATCAGCGTTTTCCAATGTATAATAAAGCTTGTACTGAAAAAAAATATTTTTTATCGAAAAGTCATATACTGCAAAATGGACAAGTGCTGAAATCGCATGGTTACATACGTTGTGCAACCGCAAACTCAGTACTGGAGTATCAGCGTTTTCCACTGTATAATAAAGCTTGTACTGAAAAAAAATATTTTTTATCGAAAAGTCATATACTGCAAAATGGACAAGTGCTGAAAGCGCATAGTTACATACGTTGTGCAACCGCAAACGCAATACTGGAGTATCAGCGTTTTCCACTGTATAATAAAGCTTGTACTGAAAACAAATATTTTTTATCGAAAAGTCATGTACTGCAAAATGGACAAGTGCTGAAAGCGCATAGTTACATACGTTGTGCAACCGCAAACGCAATACTGGAGTATCAGCGTTTTCCACTGTATAATAAAGCTTGTACTGAAAAAAAATATTTTTTATCGAAAAGTCATATACTGCAAAATGGACAAGTGCTGAAATCGCATAGTTACATACGTTGTGCAACCGCAAACGCAATACTGGAGTATCAGCGTTTTCCACTGTATAATAAAGCTTGTACTGAAAAAAAATATTTTTTATCGAAAAGTCATATACTGCAAAATGGACAAGTGCTGAAATCGCATAGTTACATACGTTGTGCAACCGCAAAAGCAATACTGGAGTACCAGCGTTTTCCACTGTATAATAAAACTTGTAATGAAAAAAAATATTTTTTATCGAAAAGTCATATACTGCAAGATGGACAAGTGCTGAAATCGCATAGTTACATACGTTGTGCAACCGCAAACTCATTACTGGAGTATCAGCGTTTTCCACTGTATAATAAAGCTTGTACTGAAAAAAAACATTTTTTATTGAAAAGTCATATACTGCAAAATGGACAAGTGCTGAAATCGCATAATTACATACATTGTGCAACCGCAAACGCAATACTGGAGTATCAGCCTTTTCCAATGTATAATAAAGCTTGTACAGAAAAAAAACTATTTTTTGTCGAAAAGTCATATACTGCAAAATGGACAAGTGCTGAAATCGCATAGTTACATACGTTGTGCAACCGCAAAAGCAATGCTGGAGTACCAGCGTTTTCCACTGTATAATAAAGCTTGTACTGAAATAAAATATTTTTTACCGAAAAGTCGTATACTGCAAAATGGACAAGTGCTGAAATCGCATAGTTACATACGTTGTGCAACCGCAAACTCAGTACTGGAGTATCAGCGTTTTCCACTGTATAATAAAGCTTGTACTGAAAAAAAATATTTTTTATCGAAAAGTCATATACTGCAAAATGGACAAGTGCTGAAAGCGCATAGTTACATACGTTGTGCAACCGCAAACGCAAAACTGGAGTATCAGCGTTTTCCACTGTATAACAAAGCTTGTACTGAAAAAAAATATTTTTTACCGAATAGTCGTATGCTGCAAAATGGACAAGTGCTGAAATCGCATGGTTACATACGTTGTGCAACCGCAAACTCAGTACTGGGGTATCAGCGTTTTCCACTGTATAATAAAGCTTGTACTGAAAAAAAATATTTTTATCGAAAAGTCATATACTGCAAAATGGACAAGTGCTGAAAGCGCATAGTTACATACGTTGTGCAACCGCAAACGCAATACTGGAGTATCAGCGTTTTCCACTGTATAATAAAGCTTGTACTGAAAAAAAATATTTTTTATCGAAAAGTCATATACTGCAAAATGGACAAGTGCTGAAAGCGCATAGTTACATACGTTGTGCAACCGCAAACGCAATACTGGAGTATCAGCGTTTTCCACTGTATAATAAAGCTTGTACTGAAAAAAAATATTTTTTATCGAAAAGTCATATACTGCAAAATGGACAAGTGCTGAAATCGCATAGTTAAATACGTTGTGCAACCGCAAAAGCAATACTGGAGTACCAGCGTTTTCCACTGTATAATAAAGCTTGTAATGAAAAAAAATATTTTTTATCGAAAAGTCATATACTGCAAGATGGACAAGTGCTGAAATCGCATAGTTACATACGTTGTGCAACCGCAAACTCATTACTGGAGTATCAGCGTTTTCCACTGTATAATAAAGCTTGTACTGAAAAAAAATATTTTTTATCGAAAAGTCATATACTGAAAAATGGACAAGTGCTGAAATCGCATGGTTACATACGTTGTGCAACCGCAAACTCAGTACTGGAGTATCAGCGTTTTCCACTGTATAATAAAGCTTGTACTGAAAAAAAATATTTTTTATCGAAAAGTCATATACTGCAAAATGGACAAGTGCTGAAAGCGCATAGTTACATACGTTGTGCAACCGCAAACGCAAAACTGGAGTATCAGCGTTTTCCAATGTATAATAAAGCTTGTACTGAAAAAAAATGTTTTTTATCGAAAAGTCGTATACTGCAAAATGGACAAGTGCTGAAATCGCATAGTTACATACGTTGTGCAACCGCAAACTCAGTACTGGAGTATCAGCGTTTTCCACTGCATAATAAAGCTTGTACTGAAAAAAAATATTTTTTATCGAAAAGTCATATACTGCAAAATGGACAAGTGCTGAAAGCGCATAGTTACATACGTTGTGCAACCGCAAACGCAAAACTGGAGTATCAGCATTTTCCACTGTATAACAAAGCTTGTACTGAAAAAAAATATTTTTTACCGAATAGTCGTGTACTGCAAAATGGACAAGTGCTGAAATCGCATGGTTACATACGTTGTGCAACCGCAAACTCAGTACTAGGGTATCAGCGTTTTCCACTGTATAATAAAGCTTGTACTGAAAAAAAATATTTGTTATCGAAAAGTCATATACTGCAAAATGGACAAGTGCTGAAAGCGCATAGTTACATACGTTGTGCAACCGCAAACTCAGTACTGGAGTATCAGCGTTTTCCACTGTATAATAAAGCTTGTACTGAAAAAAAATATTTTTTATCGAAAAGTCATATACTGCAAAATGGACAAGTGCTGAAAGCACATAGTTACATACGTTGTGCAACCGCAAACGCAATACTGGAGTATCAGCGTTTTCCACTGTATAATAAAGCTTGTACTGAATAAAATATATTTTTTACCGAAAAGTCGAATACTTCAAAATGGACAAGTGCTGAAATCGCATGGTTACATTCGTTGTGCAACCGCAAACTCAGTACTGAAGTATCAGCGTTTTCCACTGCATAATAAAGCTTGTACTGAAAAAAAATATTTTTTATCGAAAAGTCATATACTGCAAAATGGACAAGTGCTGAAAGCGCATAGTTACATACGTTGTGCAACCGCAAACGCAAAACTGGAGTATCAGCGTTTTCCAATGTATAATAAAGCTTGTACTGAAAAAAAATATTTTTTATCGAAAAGTCGTATACTGCAAAATGGACAAGTGCTGAAATCGCATAGTTACATACGTTGTGCAACCGCAAACTCAGTACTGGAGTATCAGCGTTTTCCACTGCATAATAAAGCTTGTACTGAAAAAAAATATTTTTTATCGAAAAGTCATATACTGCAAAATGGACAAGTGCTGAAAGCGCATAGTTACATACGTTGTGCAACCGCAAACGCAAAACTGGAGTATCAGCGTTTTCCACTGTATAACAAAGCTTGTACTGAAAAAAAATATTTTTTACCGAATAGTCGTGTACTGCAAAATTGACAAGTGCTGAAATCGCATGGTTACATACGTTGTGCAACCGCAAACGCAATACTGGAGTATCAGCGTTGTCCACTGTATAATAAAGCTTGTACTGAAAAAAAATATTTTTTATCGAAAAGTCATATACTGCAAAATGGACAAGTGCTGAAATCGCATAGTTACATACGTTGTGCAACCGCAAAAGCAATACTGGAGTACCAGCGTTTTCCACTGTATAATAAAGCTTGTAATGAAAAAAAATATTTTTTATCGAAAAGTCATATACTGCAAGATGGACAAGTGCTGAAATCGCATAGTTACATACGTTGTGCAACCGCAAACTCATTACTGGAGTATCAGCGTTTTCCACTGTATAATAAAGCTTGTACTGAAAAAAAATATTTTTTATCGAAAAGTCATATACTGAAAAATGGACAAGTGCTGAAATCGCATGGTTACATACGTTGTGCAACCGCAAACTCAGTACTGGAGTATCAGCGTTTTCCACTGTATAATAAAGCTTGTACTGAAAAAAAATATTTTTTATCGAAAAGTCATATACTGCAAAATGGACAAGTGCTGAAAGCGCATAGTTACATACGTTGTGCAACCGCAAACTCAGTACTGGGGTATCGGCGTTTTCCACTGTATAATAAAGCTTGTACTGAAAAAAAATATTTTTTATCGAAAAGTCATATACTGCAAAATGGACAAGTGCTGAAAGCGCATGGTTACATACGTTGTGCAACCGCAAACTCAGTACTGGAGTATCAGCGTTTTCCACTGTATAATAAAGCTTGTACTGAAAAAAAATATTTTTTATCGAAAAGTCATATACTGCAAAATGGACAAGTGCTGAAAGCGCATAGTTACATACGTTGTGCAACCGCAAACTCAGTACTGGGGTATCGGCGTTTTCCACTGTATAATAAAGCTTGTACTGAAAAAAAATATTTTTTATCGAAAAGTCATATACTGCAAAATGGACAAGTGCTGAAAGCGCATAGTTACATACGTTGTGCAACCGCAAACTCAGTACTGGAATATCAGCGTTTTCCACTGTATAATAAAGCTTGTACTGAAAAAAAATATTTTTTATCGAAAAGTCATATACTGCAAAATGGACAAGTGCTGAAAGCGCATAGTTACATACGTTGTGCAACCGCAAACGCAAAACTGGAGTATCAGCGTTTTCCACTGTATAATAAAGCTTGTACTGAAAAAAAATATTTTTTACCGAACAGTCGTATACTGCAAAATGGACAAGTGCTGAAATCGCATGGTTACATACGTTGTGCAACCGCAAACTCAGTACTGGAGTATCAGCGTTTTCCAATGTATAATAAAGCTTGTACTGAAAAAAAATATTTTTTATCGAAAAGTCATATACTGCAAAATGGACAAGTGCTGAAATCGCATGGTTACATACGTTGTGCAACCGCAAACTCAGTACTGGAGTATCAGCGTTTTCCACTGTATAATAAAGCTTGTCCTGAAAAAAAATATTTTTTATCGAAAAGTCATATACTGCAAAATGGACAAGTGCTGAAAGCGCATAGTTACATACGTTGTGCAACCGCAAACGCAATACTGGAGTATCAGCGTTTTCCACTGTATAATAAAGCTTGTACTGAAAAAAAATATTTTTTATCGAAAAGTCATGTACTGCAAAATGGACAAGTGCTGAAAGCGCATAGTTACATACGTTGTGCAACCGCAAACGCAATACTGGAGTATCAGCGTTTTCCACTGTATAATAAAGCTTGTACTGAAAAAAAATATTTTTTATCGAAAAGTCATATACTGCAAAATGGACAAGTGCTGAAATCGAATGGTTACATACTTTGTGCAACCGCAAACTCAGTACTGGAGTATCAGCGTTTTCCACTGTATAATAAAGCTTGTACTGAAAAAAAATATTTTTTATCGAAAAGTCATATACTGCAAAATGGACAAGTGCTGAAATCGCATAGTTACATACGTTGTGCAACCGCAAACGCAATACTGGAGTATCAGCGTTTTCCACTGTATAATAAAGCTTGTACTGAAAAAAAATATTTTTTATCGAAAAGTCATATACTGCAAAATGGACAAGTGCTGAAATCGCATGGTTACATACTTTGTGCAACCGCAAACTCAGTACTGGAGTATCAGCGTTTTCCACTGTATAATAAAGCTTGTACTGAAAAAAAATATTTTTTATCGAAAAGTCATATACTGCAAAATGGACAAGTGCTGAAATCGCATAGTTACATACGTTGTGCAACCGCAAACGCAATACTGGAGTATCAGCGTTTTCCACTGTATAATAAAGCTTGTACTGAAAAAAAATATTTTTTGTCGAAAAGTCATATACTGCAAAATGGACAAGTGCTGAAATCGCATGGTTACATACTTTGTGCAACCGCAAACTCAGTACTGGAGTATCAGCGTTTTCCACTGTATAATAAAGCTTGTACTGAAAAAAAATATTTTTTATCGAAAAGTCATATACTGCAAAATGGACAAGTGCTGAAATCGCATAGTTACATACGTTGTGCAACCGCAAACGCAATACTGGAGTATCAGCGTTTTCCACTGTATAATAAAGCTTGTACTGAAAAAAAATATTTTTTATCGAAAAGTCATATACTGCAAAATGGACAAGTGCTGAAATCGCATGGTTACATACTTTGTGCAACCGCAAACTCAGTACTGGAGTATCAGCGTTTTCCACTGTATAATAAGGCTTGTACTGAAAAAAAATATTTTTTATCGAAAAGTCATATACTGCAAAATGGACAAGTGCTGGAATCGCATAGTTACATACGTTGTGCAACCGCAAACGCAATACTGGAGTATCAGCGTTTTCCACTGTATAATAAAGCTTGTACTGAAAAAAAATATTTTTTATCGAAAAGTCATATACTGCAAAATGGACAAGTGCTGAAAGCGCATAGTTACATACGTTGTGCAACCGCAAACTCAGTACTGGGGTATCGGCGTTTTCCACTGTATAATAAAGCTTGTACTGAAAAAAAATATTTTTTATCGAAAAGTCATATACTGCAAAATGGACAAGTGCTGAAAGCGCATGGTTACATACGTTGTGCAACCGCAAACTCAGTACTGGAGTATCAGCGTTTTCCACTGTATAATAAAGCTTGTACTGAAAAAAAATATTTTTTATCGAAAAGTCATATACTGCAAAATGGACAAGTGCTGAAAGCGCATAGTTACATACGTTGTGCAACCGCAAACTCAGTACTGGGGTATCGGCGTTTTCCACTGTATAATAAAGCTTGTACTGAAAAAAAATATTTTTTATCGAAAAGTCATATACTGCAAAATGGACAAGTGCTGAAAGCGCATAGTTACATACGTTGTGCAACCGCAAACTCAGTACTGGAATATCAGCGTTTTCCACTGTATAATAAAGCTTGTACTGAAAAAAAATATTTTTTATCGAAAAGTCATATACTGCAAAATGGACAAGTGCTGAAATCGCATGGTTACATACGTTGTGCAACCGCAAACTCAGTACTGGAGTATCAGCGTTTTCCACTGTATAATAAAGCATGTCCTGAAAAAAAATATTTTTTATCGAAAAGTCATATACTGCAAAATGGACAAGTGCTGAAAGCGCATAGTTACATACGTTGTGCAACCGCAAACGCAATACTGGAGTATCAGCGTTTTCCACTGTATAATAAAGCTTGTACTGAAAAAAAATATTTTTTATCGAAAAGTCATGTACTGCAAAATGGACAAGTGCTGAAAGCGCATAGTTACATACGTTGTGCAACCGCAAACGCAATACTGGAGTATCAGCGTTTTCCACTGTATAATAAAGCTTGTACTGAAAAAAAATATTTTTTATCGAAAAGTCATATACTGCAAAATGGACAAGTGCTGAAATCGAATGGTTACATACTTTGTGCAACCGCAAACTCAGTACTGGAGTATCAGCGTTTTCCACTGTATAATAAAGCTTGTACTGAAAAAAAATATTTTTTATCGAAAAGTCATATACTGCAAAATGGACAAGTGCTGAAATCGCATAGTTACATACGTTGTGCAACCGCAAACGCAATACTGGAGTATCAGCGTTTTCCACTGTATAATAAAGCTTGTACTGAAAAAAAATATTTTTTATCGAAAAGTCATATACTGCAAAATGGACAAGTGCTGAAATCGCATGGTTACATACTTTGTGCAACCGCAAACTCAGTACTGGAGTATCAGCGTTTTCCACTGTATAATAAAGCTTGTACTGAAAAAAAATATTTTTTATCGAAAAGTCATATACTGCAAAATGGACAAGTGCTGAAATCGCATAGTTACATACGTTGTGCAACCGCAAACGCAATACTGGAGTATCAGCGTTTTCCACTGTATAATAAAGCTTGTACTGAAAAAAAATATTTTTTATCGAAAAGTCATATACTGCAAAATGGACAAGTGCTGAAATCGCATGGTTACATACTTTGTGCAACCGCAAACTCAGTACTGGAGTATCAGCGTTTTCCACTGTATAATAAAGCTTGTACTGAAAAAAAATATTTTTTATCGAAAAGTCATATACTGCAAAATGGACAAGTGCTGAAATCGCATAGTTACATACGTTGTGCAACCGCAAACGCAATACTGGAGTATCAGCGTTTTCCACTGTATAATAAAGCTTGTACTGAAAAAAAATATTTTTTATCGAAAAGTCATATACTGCAAAATGGACAAGTGCTGAAATCGCATGGTTACATACTTTGTGCAACCGCAAACTCAGTACTGGAGTATCAGCGTTTTCCACTTTATAGTAAGGCTTGTACTGAAAAAAAATATTTTTTACCGAAAAGTCGTATACTGCAAAATGGACAAGTGCTGAAATCGCATAGTTACATACGTTGTGCAACCGCAAACTCAGTACTGGAGTATCAGCGTTTTCCACTGTATAATAAAGCTTGTACTGAAAAAAAATATTTTTTATCGAAAAGTCATATACTGCAAAATGGACAAGTGCTGAAAGCGCATAGTTACATACGTTGTGCAACCGCAAACGCAAAACTGGAGTATCAGCGTTTTCCACTGTATAACAAAGCTTGTACTGAAAAAAAATATTTTTTACCGAATAGTCGTATACTGCAAAATGGACAAGTGCTGAAATCGCATGGTTACATACGTTGTGCAACCGCAAACTCAGTACTGGGGTATCAGCGTTTTCCACTGTATAATAAAGCTTGTACTGAAAAAAAATATTTTTTATCGAAAAGTCATATACTGCAAAATGGACAAGTGCTGAAAGCGCATAGTTACATACGTTGTGCAACCGCAAACGCAATACTGGAGTATCAGCGTTTTCCACTGTATAATAAAGCTTGTACTGAAAAAAAATATTTTTTATCGAAAAGTCATATACTGCAAAATGGACAAGTGCTGAAAGCGCATAGTTACATACGTTGTGCAACCGCAAACGCAATACTGGAGTATCAGCGTTTTCCACTGTATAATAAAGCTTGTACTGAAAAAAAATATTTTTTATCGAAAAGTCATATACTGCAAAATGGACAAGTGCTGAAATCGCATAGTTAAATACGTTGTGCAACCGCAAAAGCAATACTGGAGTACCAGCGTTTTCCACTGTATAATAAAGCTTGTAATGAAAAAAAATATTTTTTATCGAAAAGTCATATACTGCAAGATGGACAAGTGCTGAAATCGCATAGTTACATACGTTGTGCAACCGCAAACTCATTACTGGAGTATCAGCGTTTTCCACTGTATAATAAAGCTTGTACTGAAAAAAAATATTTTTTATCGAAAAGTCATATACTGAAAAATGGACAAGTGCTGAAATCGCATGGTTACATACGTTGTGCAACCGCAAACTCAGTACTGGAGTATCAGCGTTTTCCACTGTATAATAAAGCTTGTACTGAAAAAAAATATTTTTTATCGAAAAGTCATATACTGCAAAATGGACAAGTGCTGAAAGCGCATAGTTACATACGTTGTGCAACCGCAAACGCAAAACTGGAGTATCAGCGTTTTCCAATGTATAATAAAGCTTGTACTGAAAAAAAATGTTTTTTATCGAAAAGTCGTATACTGCAAAATGGACAAGTGCTGAAATCGCATAGTTACATACGTTGTGCAACCGCAAACTCAGTACTGGAGTATCAGCGTTTTCCACTGCATAATAAAGCTTGTACTGAAAAAAAATATTTTTTATCGAAAAGTCATATACTGCAAAATGGACAAGTGCTGAAAGCGCATAGTTACATACGTTGTGCAACCGCAAACGCAAAACTGGAGTATCAGCATTTTCCACTGTATAACAAAGCTTGTACTGAAAAAAAATATTTTTTACCGAATAGTCGTGTACTGCAAAATGGACAAGTGCTGAAATCGCATGGTTACATACGTTGTGCAACCGCAAACTCAGTACTAGGGTATCAGCGTTTTCCACTGTATAATAAAGCTTGTACTGAAAAAAAATATTTGTTATCGAAAAGTCATATACTGCAAAATGGACAAGTGCTGAAAGCGCATAGTTACATACGTTGTGCAACCGCAAACTCAGTACTGGAGTATCAGCGTTTTCCACTGTATAATAAAGCTTGTACTGAAAAAAAATATTTTTTATCGAAAAGTCATATACTGCAAAATGGACAAGTGCTGAAAGCACATAGTTACATACGTTGTGCAACCGCAAACGCAATACTGGAGTATCAGCGTTTTCCACTGTATAATAAAGCTTGTACTGAATAAAATATATTTTTTACCGAAAAGTCGAATACTTCAAAATGGACAAGTGCTGAAATCGCATGGTTACATTCGTTGTGCAACCGCAAACTCAGTACTGAAGTATCAGCGTTTTCCACTGCATAATAAAGCTTGTACTGAAAAAAAATATTTTTTATCGAAAAGTCATATACTGCAAAATGGACAAGTGCTGAAAGCGCATAGTTACATACGTTGTGCAACCGCAAACGCAAAACTGGAGTATCAGCGTTTTCCAATGTATAATAAAGCTTGTACTGAAAAAAAATATTTTTTATCGAAAAGTCGTATACTGCAAAATGGACAAGTGCTGAAATCGCATAGTTACATACGTTGTGCAACCGCAAACTGAGTACTGGAGTATCAGCGTTTTCCACTGCATAATAAAGCTTGTACTGAAAAAAAATATTTTTTATCGAAAAGTCATATACTGCAAAATGGACAAGTGCTGAAAGCGCATAGTTACATACGTTGTGCAACCGCAAACGCAAAACTGGAGTATCAGCGTTTTCCACTGTATAACAAAGCTTGTACTGAAAAAAAATATTTTTTACCGAATAGTCGTGTACTGCAAAATTGACAAGTGCTGAAATCGCATGGTTACATACGTTGTGCAACCGCAAACGCAATACTGGAGTATCAGCGTTGTCCACTGTATAATAAAGCTTGTACTGAAAAAAAATATTTTTTATCGAAAAGTCATATACTGCAAAATGGACAAGTGCTGAAATCGCATAGTTACATACGTTGTGCAACCGCAAAAGCAATACTGGAGTACCAGCGTTTTCCACTGTATAATAAAGCTTGTAATGAAAAAAAATATTTTTTATCGAAAAGTCATATACTGCAAGATGGACAAGTGCTGAAATCGCATAGTTACATACGTTGTGCAACCGCAAACTCATTACTGGAGTATCAGCGTTTTCCACTGTATAATAAAGCTTGTACTGAAAAAAAATATTTTTTATCGAAAAGTCATATACTGAAAAATGGACAAGTGCTGAAATCGCATGGTTACATACGTTGTGCAACCGCAAACTCAGTACTGGAGTATCAGCGTTTTCCACTGTATAATAAAGCTTGTACTGAAAAAAAATATTTTTTATCGAAAAGTCATATACTGCAAAATGGACAAGTGCTGAAAGCGCATAGTTACATACGTTGTGCAACCGCAAACTCAGTACTGGGGTATCGGCGTTTTCCACTGTATAATAAAGCTTGTACTGAAAAAAAATATTTTTTATCGAAAAGTCATATACTGCAAAATGGACAAGTGCTGAAAGCGCATGGTTACATACGTTGTGCAACCGCAAACTCAGTACTGGAGTATCAGCGTTTTCCACTGTATAATAAAGCTTGTACTGAAAAAAAATATTTTTTATCGAAAAGTCATATACTGCAAAATGGACAAGTGCTGAAAGCGCATAGTTACATACGTTGTGCAACCGCAAACTCAGTACTGGGGTATCGGCGTTTTCCACTGTATAATGAAGCTTGTACTGAAAAAAAATATTTTTTATCGAAAAGTCATATACTGCAAAATGGACAAGTGCTGAAAGCGCATAGTTACATACGTTGTGCAACCGCAAACTCAGTACTGGAATATCAGCGTTTTCCACTGTATAATAAAGCTTGTACTGAAAAAAAATATTTTTTACCGAAAAGTCGTATACTGCAAAATGGACAAGTGCTGAAATCGCATGGTTACATACGTTGTGCAACCGCAAACTCAGTACTGGAGTATCAGCGTTTTCCAATGTATAATAAAGCTTGTACTGAAAAAAAATATTTTTTATCGAAAAGTCATATACTGCAAAATGGACAAGTGCTGAAATCGCATGGTTACATACGTTGTGCAACCGCAAACTCAGTACTGGAGTATCAGCGTTTTCCACTGTATAATAAAGCTTGTCCTGAAAAAAAATATTTTTTATCGAAAAGTCATATACTGCAAAATGGACAAGTGCTGAAAGCGCATAGTTACATACGTTGTGCAACCGCAAACGCAATACTGGAGTATCAGCGTTTTCCACTGTATAATAAAGCTTGTACTGAAAAAAAATATTTTTTATCGAAAAGTCATGTACTGCAAAATGGACAAGTGCTGAAAGCGCATAGTTACATACGTTGTGCAACCGCAAACGCAATACTGGAGTATCAGCGTTTTCCACTGTATAATAAAGCTTGTACTGAAAAAAAATATTTTTTATCGAAAAGTCATATACTGCAAAATGGACAAGTGCTGAAATCGAATGGTTACATACTTTGTGCAACCGCAAACTCAGTACTGGAGTATCAGCGTTTTCCACTGTATAATAAAGCTTGTACTGAAAAAAAATATTTTTTATCGAAAAGTCATATACTGCAAAATGGACAAGTGCTGAAATCGCATAGTTACATACGTTGTGCAACCGCAAACGCAATACTGGAGTATCAGCGTTTTCCACTGTATAATAAAGCTTGTACTGAAAAAAAATATTTTTTATCGAAAAGTCATATACTGCAAAATGGACAAGTGCTGAAATCGCATGGTTACATACTTTGTGCAACCGCAAACTCAGTACTGGAGTATCAGCGTTTTCCACTGTATAATAAAGCTTGTACTGAAAAAAAATATTTTTTATCGAAAAGTCATATACTGCAAAATGGACAAGTGCTGAAATCGCATAGTTACATACGTTGTGCAACCGCAAACGCAATACTGGAGTATCAGCGTTTTCCACTGTATAATAAAGCTTGTACTGAAAAAAAATATTTTTTATAGAAAAGTCATATACTGCAAAATGGACAAGTGCTGAAATCGCATGGTTACATACTTTGTGCAACCGCAAACTCAGTACTGGAGTATCAGCGTTTTCCACTGTATAATAAAGCTTGTACTGAAAAAAAATATTTTTTATCGAAAAGTCATATACTGCAAAATGGACAAGTGCTGAAATCGCATAGTTACATACGTTGTGCAACCGCAAACGCAATACTGGAGTATCAGCGTTTTCCACTGTATAATAAAGCTTGTACTGAAAAAAAATATTTTTTATCGAAAAGTCATATACTGCAAAACGGACAAGTGCTGAAATCGCATGGTTACATACTTTGTGCAACCGCAAACTCAGTACTGGAGTATCAGCGTTTTCCACTTTATAATAAGGCTTGTACTGAAAAAAAATATTTTTTATCGAAAAGTCATATACTGCAAAATGGACATGTGCTGGAATCGCATAGTTACATACGTTGTGCAACCGCAAACGCAATACTGGAGTATCAGCGTTTTCCACTGTATAATAAAGCTTGTACTGAAAAAAAATATTTTTTATCGAAGAGTCATATACTGCAAAATGGACAAGTGCTGAAATCGCATGGTTACATACTTTGTGCAACCGCAAACTCAGTACTGGAGTATCAGCGTTTTCCACTGTATAATAAAGCTTGTACTGAAAAAAAATATTTTTTTTATCGAAAAGTCATATACTGCAAAATGGACAAGTGCTGAAATCGCATAGTTACATACGTTGTGCAACCGCAAACGCAATACTGGAGTATCAGCGTTTTCCACTGTATAATAAAGCTTGTACTGAAAAAAAATATTTTTTATCGAAAAGTCATATACTGCAAAATGGACAAGTGCTGAAATCGCATGGTTACATACTTTGTGCAACCGCAAACTCAGTACTGGAGTATCAGCGTTTTCCACTGTATAATAAAGCTTGTACTGAAAAAAAATATTTTTTATCGAAAAGTCATATACTGCAAAATGGACAAGTGCTGAAATCGCATAGTTACATACGTTGTGCAACCGCAAACGCAATACTGGAGTATCAGCGTTTTCCACTGTATAATAAAGCTTGTACTGAAAAAAAATATTTTTTATCGAAAAGTCATATACTGCAAAATGGACAAGTGCTGAAATCGCATAGTTACATACGTTGTGCAACCGCAAAAGCAATACTGGAGTACCAGCGTTTTCCACTGTATAATAAAGCTTGTAATGAAAAAAAATATTTTTTATCGAAAAGTCATATACTGCAAGATGGACAAGTGCTGAAATCGCATAGTTACATACGTTGTGCAACCGCAAACTCATTACTGGAGTATCAGCGTTTTCCACTGTATAATAAAGCTTGTACTGAAAAAAAACATTTTTTATCGAAAAGTCACATACTGCAAAATGGACAAGTGCTGAAAGCGCATAGTTACATACGTTGTGCAACCGCAAACGCAAAACTGGAGTATCAGCGTTTTCCACTGTATAACAAAGCTTGTACTGAAAAAAAATATTTTTTACCGAATAGTCGTGTACTGCAAAATTGACAAGTGCTAAAATCGCATGGTTACATACGTTGTGCAACCGCAAACGCAATACTGGAGTATCAGCGTTGTCCACTGTATAATAAAGCTTGTACAGAAAAAAAATATTTTTTATCGAAAAGTCATATACTGCAAAATGGACAAGTGCTGAAAGCGCATAGTTACATACGTTGTGCAACCGCAAACGCAATACTGGAGTATCAGCGTTTTCCACTGTATAATAAAGCTTGTACTGAAAAAAAATATTTTTTATCGAAAAGTCATATACTGCAAAATGGACAAGTGCTGAAATCGCATAGTTACATACGTTGTGCAACCGCAAAAGCAATACTGGAGTACCAGCGTTTTCCACTGTATAATAAAGCTTGTAATGAAAAAAAATATTTTTTATCGAAAAGTCATATACTGCAAGATGGACAAGTGCTGAAATCGCATAGTTACATACGTTGTGCAACCGCAAACTCATTACTGGAGTATCAGCGTTTTCCACTGTATAATAAAGCTTGTACTGAAAAAAAATATTTTTTATCGAAAAGTCATACACTGAAAAATGGACAAGTGCTGAAATCGCATGGTTACATACGTTGTGCAACCGCAAACTCAGTACTGGAGTATCAGCGTTTTCCACTGTATAATAAAGCTTGTACTGAAAAAAAATATTTTTTATCGAAAAGTCATATACTGCAAAATGGACAAGTGCTGAAAGCGCATAGTTACATACGTTGTGCAACCGCAAACTCAGTACTGGGGTATCGGCGTTTTCCACTGTATAATAAAGCTTGTACTGAAAAAAAATATTTTTTATCGAAAAGTCATATACTGCAAAATGGACAAGTGCTGAAAGCGCATAGTTACATACGTTGTGCAACCGCAAACTCAGTACTGGAATATCAGCGTTTTCCACTGTATAATAAAGCTTGTACTGAAAAAAAATATTTTTTATCGAAAAGTCATAAACTGCAAAATGGACAAGTGCTGAAAGCGCATAGTTACATACGTTGTGCAACCGCAAACGCAAAACTGGAGTATCAGCGTTTTCCACTGTATAATAAAGCTTGTACTGAAAAAAAATATTTTTTACCGAAAAGTCGTATACTGCAAAATGGACAAGTGCTGAAATCGCATGGTTACATACGTTGTGCAACCGCAAACTCAGTACTGGAGTATCAGCGTTTTCCAATGTATAATAAAGCTTGTACTGAAAAAAAATATTTTTTATCGAAAAGTCATATACTGCAAAATGGACAAGTGCTGAAATCGCATGGTTACATACGTTGTGCAACCGCAAACTCAGTACTGGAGTATCAGCGTTTTCCACTGTATAATAAAGCTTGTCCTGAAAAAAAATATTTTTTATCGAAAAGTCATATACTGCAAAATGGACAAGTGCTGAAAGCGCATAGTTACATACGTTGTGCAACCGCAAACGCAATACTGGAGTATCAGCGTTTTCCACTGTATAATAAAGCTTGTACTGAAAAAAAATATTTTTTATCGAAAAGTCATGTACTGCAAAATGGACAAGTGCTGAAAGCGCATAGTTACATACGTTGTGCAACCGCAAACGCAATACTGGAGTATCAGCGTTTTCCACTGTATAATAAAGCTTGTACTGAAAAAAAATATTTTTTATCGAAAAGTCATATACTGCAAAATGGACAAGTGCTGAAATCGAATGGTTACATACTTTGTGCAACCGCAAACTCAGTACTGGAGTATCAGCGTTTTCCACTGTATAATAAAGCTTGTACTGAAAAAAAATATTTTTTATCGAAAAGTCATATACTGCAAAATGGACAAGTGCTGAAATCGCATAGTTACATACGTTGTGCAACCGCAAACGCAATACTGGAGTATCAGCGTTTTCCACTGTATAATAAAGCTTGTACTGAAAAAAAATATTTTTTATCGAAAAGTCATATACTGCAAAATGGACAAGTGCTGAAATCGCATGGTTACATACTTTGTGCAACCGCAAACTCAGTACTGGAGTATCAGCGTTTTCCACTGTATAATAAAGCTTGTACTGAAAAAAAATATTTTTTATCGAAAAGTCATATACTGCAAAATGGACAAGTGCTGAAATCGCATAGTTACATACGTTGTGCAACCGCAAACGCAATACTGGAGTATCAGCGTTTTCCACTGTATAATAAAGCTTGTACTGAAAAAAAATATTTTTTATCGAAAAGTCATATACTGCAAAATGGACAAGTGCTGAAATCGCATGGTTACATACTTTGTGCAACCGCAAACTCAGTACTGGAGTATCAGCGTTTTCCACTGTATAATAAAGCTTGTACTGAAAAAAAATATTTTTTATCGAAAAGTCATATACTGCAAAATGGACAAGTGCTGAAATCGCATAGTTACATACGTTGTGCAACCGCAAACGCAATACTGGAGTATCAGCGTTTTCCACTGTATAATAAAGCTTGTACTGAAAAAAAATATTTTTTATCGAAAAGTCATATACTGCAAAATGGACAAGTGCTGAAATCGCATGGTTACATACTTTGTGCAACCGCAAACTCAGTACTGGAGTATCAGCGTTTTCCACTGTATAATAAGGCTTGTACTGAAAAAAAATATTTTTTATCGAAAAGTCATATACTGCAAAATGGACAAGTGCTGGAATCGCATAGTTACATACGTTGTGCAACCGCAAACGCAATACTGGAGTATCAGCGTTTTCCACTGTATAATAAAGCTTGTACTGAAAAAAAATATTTTTTATCGAAAAGTCATATACTGCAAAATGGACAAGTGCTGAAAGCGCATAGTTACATACGTTGTGCAACCGCAAACTCAGTACTGGGGTATCGGCGTTTTCCACTGTATAATAAAGCTTGTACTGAAAAAAAATATTTTTTATCGAAAAGTCATATACTGCAAAATGGACAAGTGCTGAAAGCGCATGGTTACATACGTTGTGCAACCGCAAACTCAGTACTGGAGTATCAGCGTTTTCCACTGTATAATAAAGCTTGTACTGAAAAAAAATATTTTTTATCGAAAAGTCATATACTGCAAAATGGACAAGTGCTGAAAGCGCATAGTTACATACGTTGTGCAACCGCAAACTCAGTACTGGGGTATCGGCGTTTTCCACTGTATAATAAAGCTTGTACTGAAAAAAAATATTTTTTATCGAAAAGTCATATACTGCAAAATGGACAAGTGCTGAAAGCGCATAGTTACATACGTTGTGCAACCGCAAACTCAGTACTGGAATATCAGCGTTTTCCACTGTATAATAAAGCTTGTACTGAAAAAAAATATTTTTTATCGAAAAGTCATATACTGCAAAATGGACAAGTGCTGAAATCGCATGGTTAC
This sequence comes from Ascidia mentula, assembly GCF_947561715.1. Lineage (NCBI taxonomy): Eukaryota > Metazoa > Chordata > Ascidiacea > Phlebobranchia > Ascidiidae > Ascidia > Ascidia mentula. Next base: position 12,475,682 of record NC_138568.1, on the reverse strand, counting down.
ATACGTTGTGCAACCGCAAACTCAGTACTGGAGTATCAGCGTTTTCCACTGTATAATAAAGCTTGTCCTGAAAAAAAATATTTTTTATCGAAAAGTCATATACTGCAAAATGGACAAGTGCTGAAAGCGCATAGTTACATACGTTGTGCAACCGCAAACGCAATACTGGAGTATCAGCGTTTTCCACTGTATAATAAAGCTTGTACTGAAAAAAAATATTTTTTATCGAAAAGTCATGTACTGCAAAATGGACAAGTGCTGAAAGCGCATAGTTACATACGTTGTGCAACCGCAAACGCAATACTGGAGTATCAGCGTTTTCCACTGTATAATAAAGCTTGTACTGAAAAAAAATATTTTTTATCGAAAAGTCATATACTGCAAAATGGACAAGTGCTGAAATCGAATGGTTACATACTTTGTGCAACCGCAAACTCAGTACTGGAGTATCAGCGTTTTCCACTGTATAATAAAGCTTGTACTGAAAAAAAATATTTTTTATCGAAAAGTCATATACTGCAAAATGGACAAGTGCTGAAATCGCATAGTTACATACGTTGTGCAACCGCAAACGCAATACTGGAGTATCAGCGTTTTCCACTGTATAATAAAGCTTGTACTGAAAAAAAATATTTTTTATCGAAAAGTCATATACTGCAAAATGGACAAGTGCTGAAATCGCATGGTTACATACTTTGTGCAACCGCAAACTCAGTACTGGAGTATCAGCGTTTTCCACTGTATAATAAAGCTTGTACTGAAAAAAAATATTTTTTATCGAAAAGTCATATACTGCAAAATGGACAAGTGCTGAAATCGCATAGTTACATACGTTGTGCAACCGCAAACGCAATACTGGAGTATCAGCGTTTTCCACTGTATAATAAAGCTTGTACTGAAAAAAAATATTTTTTATCGAAAAGTCATATACTGCAAAATGGACAAGTGCTGAAATCGCATGGTTACATACTTTGTGCAACCGCAAACTCAGTACTGGAGTATCAGCGTTTTCCACTGTATAATAAAGCTTGTACTGAAAAAAAATATTTTTTATCGAAAAGTCATATACTGCAAAATGGACAAGTGCTGAAATCGCATAGTTACATACGTTGTGCAACCGCAAACGCAATACTGGAGTATCAGCGTTTTCCACTGTATAATAAAGCTTGTACTGAAAAAAAATATTTTTTATCGAAAAGTCATATACTGCAAAATGGACAAGTGCTGAAATCGCATGGTTACATACTTTGTGCAACCGCAAACTCAGTACTGGAGTATCAGCGTTTTCCACTTTATAGTAAGGCTTGTACTGAAAAAAAATATTTTTTATCGAAAAGTCATATACTGCAAAATGGACATGTGCTGGAATCGCATAGTTACATACGTTGTGCAACCGCAAACGCAATACTGGAGTATCAGCGTTTTCCACTGTATAATAAAGCTTGTACTGAAAAAAAATATTTTTTATCGAAGAGTCATATACTGCAAAATGGACAAGTGCTGAAATCGCATGGTTACATACTTTGTGCAACCGCAAACTCAGTACTGGAGTATCAGCGTTTTCCACTGTATAATAAAGCTTGTACTGAAAAAAAATATTTTTTATCGAAAAGTCATATACTGCAAAATGGACAAGTGCTGAAATCGCATAGTTACATACGTTGTGCAACCGCAAACGCAATACTGGAGTATCAGCGTTTTCCACTGTATAATAAAGCTTGTACTGAAAAAAAATATTTTTTATCGAAAAGTCATATACTGCAAAATGGACAAGTGCTGAAATCGCATGGTTACATACTTTGTGCAACCGCAAACTCAGTACTGGAGTATCAGCGTTTTCCACTGTATAATAAAGCATGTACTGAAAAAAAATATTTTTTATCGAAAAGTCATATACTGCAAAATGGACAAGTGCTGAAATCGCATAGTTACATACGTTGTGCAACCGCAAACGCAATACTGGAGTATCAGCGTTTTCCACTGTATAATAAAGCTTGTACTGAAAAAAAATATTTTTTATCGAAAAGTCATATACTGCAAAATGGACAAGTGCTGAAATCGCATAGTTACATACGTTGTGCAACCGCAAAAGCAATACTGGAGTACCAGCGTTTTCCACTGTATAATAAAGCTTGTAATGAAAAAAAATATTTTTTATCGAAAAGTCATATACTGCAAGATGGACAAGTGCTGAAATCGCATAGTTACATACGTTGTGCATCCGCAAACTCATTACTGGAGTATCAGCGTTTTCCACTGTATAATAAAGCTTGTACTGAAAAAAAACATTTTTTATCAAAAAGTCACATACTGCAAAATGGACAAGTGCTGAAAGCGCATAGTTACATACGTTGTGCAACCGCAAACGCAAAACTGGAGTATCAGCGTTTTCCACTGTATAACAAAGCTTGTACTGAAAAAAAATATTTTTTACCGAATAGTCGTGTACTGCAAAATTTACAAGGGCTGAAATCGCATGGTTACATACGTTGTGCAACCGCAAACGCAATACTGGAGTATCAGCGTTGTCCACTGTATAATAAAGCTTGTACTGAAAAAAAATATTTTTTATCGAAAAGTCATATACTGCAAAATGGACAAGTGCTGAAAGCGCATAGTTACATACGTTGTGCAACCGCAAACGCAATACTGGAGTATCAGCGTTTTCCACTGTATAATAAAGCTTGTACTGAAAAAAAATATTTTTTATCGAAAAGTCATATACTGCAAAATGGACAAGTGCTGAAATCGCATAGTTACATACGTTGTGCAACCGCAAAAGCAATACTGGAGTACCAGCGTTTTCCACTGTATAATAAAGCTTGTAATGAAAAAAAATATTTTTTATCGAAAAGTCATATACTGCAAGATGGACAAGTGCTGAAATCGCATAGTTACATACGTTGTGCAACCGCAAACTCATTACTGGAGTATCAGCGTTTTCCACTGTATAATAAAGCTTGTACTGAAAAAAAATATTTTTTATCGAAAAGTCATACACTGAAAAATGGACAAGTGCTGAAATCGCATGGTTACATACGTTGTGCAACCGCAAACTCAGTACTGGAGTATCAGCGTTTTCCACTGTATAATAAAGCTTGTACTGAAAAAAAATATTTTTTATCGAAACGTCATATACTGCAAAATGGACAAGTGCTGAAAGCGCATAGTTACATACGTTGTGCAACCGCAAACTCAGTACTGGGGTATCGGCGTTTTCCACTGTATAATAAAGCTTGTACTGAAAAAAAATATTTTTTATCGAAAAGTCATATACTGCAAAATGGACAAGTGCTGAAAGCGCATAGTTACATACGTTGTGCAACCGCAAACTCAGTACTGGAATATCAGCGTTTTCCACTGTATAATAAAGCTTGTATGGAAAAAAAATATTTTTTATCGAAAAGTCATATACTGCAAAATGGACAAGTGCTGAAAGCGCATAGTTACATACGTTGTGCAACCGCAAACGCAAAACTGGAGTATCAGCGTTTTCCACTGTATAATAAAGCTTGTACTGAAAAAAAATATTTTTTACCGAAAAGTCGTATACTGCAAAATGGACAAGTGCTGAAATCGCATGGTTACATACGTTGTGCAACCGCAAACTCAGTACTGGAGTATCAGCGTTTTCCAATGTATAATAAAGCTTGTACTGAAAAAAAATATTTTTTATCGAAAAGTCATATACTGCAAAATGGACAAGTGCTGAAATCGCATGGTTACATACGTTGTGCAACCGCAAACTCAGTACTGGAGTATCAGCGTTTTCCACTGTATAATAAAGCTTGTCCTGAAAAAAAATATTTTTTATCGAAAAGTCATATACTGCAAAATGGACAAGTGCTGAAAGCGCATAGTTACATACGTTGTGCAACCGCAAACGCAATACTGGAGTATCAGCGTTTTCCACTGTATAATAAAGCTTGTACTGAAAAAAAATATTTTTTATCGAAAAGTCATGTACTGCAAAATGGACAAGTGCTGAAAGCGCATAGTTACATACGTTGTGCAACCGCAAACGCAATACTGGAGTATCAGCGTTTTCCACTGTATAATAAAGCTTGTACTGAAAAAAAATATTTTTTATCGAAAAGTCATATACTGCAAAATGGACAAGTGCTGAAATCGAATGGTTACATACTTTGTGCAACCGCAAACTCAGTACTGGAGTATCAGCGTTTTCCACTGTATAATAAAGCTTGTACTGAAAAAAAATATTTTTTATCGAAAAGTCATATACTGCAAAATGGACAAGTGCTGAAATCGCATAGTTACATACGTTGTGCAACCGCAAACGCAATACTGGAGTATCAGCGTTTTCCACTGTATAATAAAGCTTGTACTGAAAAAAAATATTTTTTATCGAAAAGTCATATACTGCAAAATGGACAAGTGCTGAAATCGCATGGTTACATACTTTGTGCAACCGCAAACTCAGTACTGGAGTATCAGCGTTTTCCACTGTATAATAAAGCTTGTACTGAAAAAAAATATTTTTTATCGAAAAGTCATATACTGCAAAATGGACAAGTGCTGAAATCGCATAGTTACATACGTTGTGCAACCGCAAACGCAATACTGGAGTATCAGCGTTTTCCACTGTATAATAAAGCTTGTACTGAAAAAAAATATTTTTTATCGAAAAGTCATATACTGCAAAATGGACAAGTGCTGAAATCGCATGGTTACATACTTTGTGCAACCGCAAACTCAGTACTGGAGTATCAGCGTTTTCCACTGTATAATAAAGCTTGTACTGAAAAAAAATATTTTTTATCGAAAAGTCATATACTGCAAAATGGACAAGTGCTGAAATCGCATAGTTACATACGTTGTGCAACCGCAAACGCAATACTGGAGTATCAGCGTTTTCCACTGTATAATAAAGCTTGTACTGAAAAAAAATATTTTTTATCGAAAAGTCATATACTGCAAAATGGACAAGTGCTGAAATCGCATGGTTACATACTTTGTGCAACCGCAAACTCAGTACTGGAGTATCAGCGTTTTCCACTGTATAATAAGGCTTGTACTGAAAAAAAATATTTTTTATCGAAAAGTCATATACTGCAAAATGGACAAGTGCTGGAATCGCATAGTTACATACGTTGTGCAACCGCAAACGCAATACTGGAGTATCAGCGTTTTCCACTGTATAATAAAGCTTGTACTGAAAAAAAATATTTTTTATCGAAGAGTCATATACTGCAAAATGGACAAGTGCTGAAATCGCATGGTTACATACTTTGTGCAACCGCAAACTCAGTACTGGAGTATCAGCGTTTTCCACTGTATAATAAAGCTTGTACTGAAAAAAAATATTTTTTATCGAAAAGTCATATACTGCAAAATGGACAAGTGCTGAAATCGCATAGTTACATACGTTGTGCAACCGCAAACGCAATACTGGAGTATCAGCGTTTTCCACTGTATAATAAAGCTTGTACTGAAAAAAAATATTTTTTATCGAAAAGTCATATACTGCAAAATGGACAAGTGCTGAAATCGCATGGTTACATACTTTGTGCAACCGCAAACTCAGTACTGGAGTATCAGCGTTTTCCACTGTATAATAAAGCTTGTACTGAAAAAAAATATTTTTTATCGAAAAGTCATATACTGCAAAATGGACAAGTGCTGAAATCGCATAGTTACATACGTTGTGCAACCGCAAACGCAATACTGGAGTATCAGCGTTTTCCACTGTATAATAAAGCTTGTACTGAAAAAAAATATTTTTTATCGAAAAGTCATATACTGCAAAATGGACAAGTGCTGAAATCGCATAGTTACATACGTTGTGCAACCGCAAAAGCAATACTGGAGTACCAGCGTTTTCCACTGTATAATAAAGCTTGTAATGAAAAAAAATATTTTTTATCGAAAAGTCATATACTGCAAGATGGACAAGTGCTGAAATCGCATAGTTACATACGTTGTGCAACCGCAAACTCATTACTGGAGTATCAGCGTTTTCCACTGTATAATAAAGCTTGTACTGAAAAAAAACATTTTTTATCGAAAAGTCATATACTGCAAAATGGACAAGTGCTGAAATCGCATAGTTACATACGTTGTGCAACCGCAAACGCAATACTGGAGTATCAGCCTTTTCCACTGTATAATAAAGCTTGTACAGAAAAAAAACTATTTTTTGTCGAAAAGTCATATACTGCAAAATGGACAAGTGCTGAAATCGCATAGTTACATACGTTGTGCAACCGCAAACTCAGTACTGGAGTATCAGCGTTTTCCACTGTATAATAAAGCTTGTACTGAAAAAAAATATTTTTTATCGAAAAGTCATATACTGCAAAATGGACAAGTGCTGAAAGCGCATAGTTACATACGTTGTGCAACCGCAAACTCAGTACTGGAGTATCAGCGTTTTCCACTGTATAATAAAGCTTGTACTGAAAAAAAATATTTTTTATCGAAAAGTCATATACTGCAAAATGGACAAGTGCTGAAAGCGCATAGTTACATACGTTGTGCAACCGCAAACGCAATACTGGAGTATCAGCGTTGTCCACTGTATAATAAAGCTTGTACTGAAAAAAAATATTTTTTATCGAAAAGTCATATACTGCAAAATGGACAAGTGCTGAAAGCGCATAGTTACATACGTTGTGCAACCGCAAACGCAATACTGGAGTATCAGCGTTTTCCACTGTATAATAAAGCTTGTACTGAAAAAAAATATTTTTTATCGAAAAGTCATATACTGCAAAATGGACAAGTGCTGAAATCGCATAGTTACATACGTTGTGCAACCGCAAAGGCAATACTGGAGTATCAGCGTTTTCCACTGTATAATAAAGCTTGTACTGAAAAAAAATATTTTTTATCGAAAAGTCATATACTGCAAAATGGACAAGTGCTGAAATCGAATGGTTACATACTTTGTGCAACCGCAAACTCAGTACTGGAGTATCAGCGTTTTCCACTGTATAATAAAGCTTGTACTGAAAAAAAATATTTCTTATCGAAAAGTCATATACTGCAAAATGGACAAGTGCTGAAATCGCATAGTTACATACGTTGTGCAACCGCAAACGCAATACTGGAGTATCAGCGTTTTCCACTGTATAATAAAGCTTGTACTGAAAAAAAATATTTTTTATCGAAAAGTCATATACTGCAAAATGGACAAGTGCTGAAATCGCATGGTTACATACTTTGTGCAACCGCAAACTCAGTACTGGAGTATCAGCGTTTTCCACTGTATAATAAAGCTTGTACTGAAAAAAAATATTTTTTATCGAAAAGTCATATACTGCAAAATGGACAAGTGCTGAAATCGCATAGTTACATACGTTGTGCAACCGCAAACTCAGTACTGGAGTATCAGCGTTTTCCACTGTATAATAAAGCTTGTACTGAAAAAAAATATTTTTTATCGAAAAGTCATATACTGCAAAATGGACAAGTGCTGAAAGCGCATAGTTACATACGTTGTGCAACCGCAAACGCAAAACTGGAGTATCAGCGTTTTCCACTGTATAACAAAGCTTGTACTGAAAAAAAATATTTTTTACCGAATAGTCGTATACTGCAAAATGGACAAGTGCTGAAATCGCATGGTTACATACGTTGTGCAACCGCAAACTCAGTACTGGGGTATCAGCGTTTTCCACTGTATAATAAAGCTTGTACTGAAAAAAAAAATTTTTTATCGAAAAGTCATATACTGCAAAATGGACAAGTGCTGAAAGCGCATAGTTACATACGTTGTGCAACCGCAAACTCAGTACTGGAGTATCAGCGTTTTCCACTGTATAATAAAGCTTGTACTGAAAAAAAATATTTTTTATCGAAAAGTCATATACTGCAAAATGGACAAGTGCTGAAAGCGCATAGTTACATACGTTGTGCAACCGCAAACTCAGTACTGGAGTATCAGCGTTTTCCACTGTATAATAAAGCTTGTACTGAAAAAAAATATTTTTTATCGAAAAGTCATATACTGCAAAATGGACAAGTGCTGAAAGCGCATAGTTACATACGTTGTGCAACCGCAAACGCAATACTGGAGTATCAGCGTTTTCCACCGTATAATAAAGCTTGTACTGAATAAAATATATTTTTTACCGAAAAGTCGTATACTTCAAAATGGACAAGTGCTGAAATCGCATGGTTACATACGTTGTGCAACCGCAAACTCAGTACTGGAGTATCAGCGTTTTCCACTGTATAATAAAGCTTGTACTGACAAAAAATATTTTTTATCGAAAATTCATATACTGCAAAATGGACAAGTGCTGAAATCGCATAGTTACATACGTTGTGCAACCGCAAACTCAGTACTGGAGTATCAGCGTTTTCCACGGTATAATAAAGCTTGTACAGAAAAAAAAAAATTTTTGTCGAAAAGTCATATACTGCAAAATGGACAAGTGCTGAAAGCGCATAGTTACATACGTTGTGCAACCGCAAACTCAGTACTGGAGTATCAGCGTTTTCCACTGTATAATAAAGCTTGTACTGAAAAAAAATATTTTTTATCGAAAAGTCATATACTGCAAAATGGACAAGTGCTGAAAGCGCACAGTTACATACGTTGTGCAACCGCAAACTCAGTACTGGAGTATCAGCGTTTTCCACTGTATAATAAAGCTTGTACTGAAAAAAAATATTTTTTACCGAAAAGTCGTATACTGCAAAATGGACAAGTGCTGAAATCGCATGGTTACATACGTTGTGCAACCGCAAACTCAGTACTGGAGTATCAGCGTTTTCCAATGTATAATAAAGCTTGTACTGAAAAAAAATATTTTTTATCGAAAAGTCATATACTGCAAAATGGACAAGTGCTGAAATCGCATGGTTACATACGTTGTGCAACCGCAAACTCAGTACTGGAGTATCAGCGTTTTCCACTGTATAATAAAGCTTGTACTGAAAAAAAATATTTTTTATCGAAAAGTCATATACTGCAAAATGGACAAGTGCTGAAAGCGCATAGTTACATACGTTGTGCAACCGCAAACGCAATACTGGAGTATCAGCGTTTTCCACTGTATAATAAAGCTTGTACTGAAAACAAATATTTTTTATCGAAAAGTCATGTACTGCAAAATGGACAAGTGCTGAAAGCGCATAGTTACATACGTTGTGCAACCGCAAACGCAATACTGGAGTATCAGCGTTTTCCACTGTATAATAAAGCTTGTACTGAAAAAAAATATTTTTTATCGAAAAGTCATATACTGCAAAATGGACAAGTGCTGAAATCGCATAGTTACATACGTTGTGCAACCGCAAACGCAATACTGGAGTATCAGCGTTTTCCACTGTATAATAAAGCTTGTACTGAAAAAAAATATTTTTTATCGAAAAGTCATATACTGCAAAATGGACAAGTGCTGAAATCGCATAGTTACATACGTTGTGCAACCGCAAAAGCAATACTGGAGTACCAGCGTTTTCCACTGTATAATAAAACTTGTAATGAAAAAAAATATTTTTTATCGAAAAGTCATATACTGCAAGATGGACAAGTGCTGAAATCGCATAGTTACATACGTTGTGCAACCGCAAACTCATTACTGGAGTATCAGCGTTTTCCACTGTATAATAAAGCTTGTACTGAAAAAAAACATTTTTTATCGAAAAGTCATATACTGCAAAATGGACAAGTGCTGAAATCGCATAATTACATACATTGTGCAACCGCAAACGCAATACTGGAGTATCAGCCTTTTCCTATGTAATGGTGGGAAACAAAATTGAAATTTTGTAAACGAATTTTGTGAACGAATTTTGTGAACAAAATTCTTGACGACGACTGGCCACATGATGGGGGTAGAGGGCCATACTTGAAATTAGAAGCGTTACGCAAACGTGCTGTAACATATTATGGAATAAAAATGCTAGGTTATACAGGTGTCAAATGAGCTATTTAAATCAACACTATCGGATAAATTGGACAATGTTGGTCCAAACGTGAGATAATGGGGCCGGGGTTAAGGATTGTTCCTAAATCAGAAATCTTTTTCAACTAATTTATCAAACTAATCTGTTGGAACATGTCATACGAATTAATCCAAAACAAACTAGATTTTCATCCACTATCACACGAAAAAACGCTGTGCGAAATATGTGTGAGTAGGGCATATGTTGAAGCAAAACGTTTCTTAATTTAAAGTTGAAACGCTTCAGTAAGTATAACTTACGTCTATATATACTGTGATAACTGATTTTATCTATTCAAAAATGCAAAAAGTTGCACAAAAACATCATGAACATAGCATGAATTAAAATTTGTTTTCGAAACAAAATTCGATTACAAATGCCTTTGATCCGTTAATCACTGTGTTGTATAGAGTGGGAAACAAAATTTGTTTTCGAAACAAAATTCGTTTATAAATGCATTTAAACCGTTAATCACTGTGTTGTACATAGTGGGAAACAAAATTTGTTTTTGAAACAAAATTCGATTACAAATGCCGTTGATCCATTAATCACTGTGTTGTAATACCATTAGTCCGACACAAATATGTTGTTCATAGTGGAAACAGAATCTGTAATTTGTGTGTGAAGTTCAAAGTCACTTGATTTAAAAATGTGAAAAAATTTTTCGACCACCATCACAGGCGGTCTCTCAAAATCAATTATTTCCGCCGAACCTTAGCCACCATAGTCTCAAACATGCGTTTTCGTTCAGCAACAAAATTCTAAAGGACATAGGCCAATTTGGTTTTCACTGCTTGTTTTGTACTGGCATCTAGTATTTGTGTGCAAAATTTCAAGTCGCTTGATATAAAAATGTTCAAATTGCAGGCGGGCAACTATCAATTTGAGTTAATTTCGCCGATCCTTGGCCACCATAGTGTCAAACATGCGTTTTCGGTCGCGAATAAAAAACTAAAGGACATAGGCCAATTTGGTTTTTATTGTTCGTTTTGCACTGGCATCTAGTATTTGTGTGCAAAATTTCAAGTCGCTTGATACAAAAATGTTCAAATTGCAAGCGGGCAACTGTCAATTTGAGTAAATTTCGCCGAACCTTAGCCACCATAGTGTCAAACATGCGTTTTCGGTCGCGAATAAAATACTAAAAGACATAGGCCAATTTGGTTTTTCTCGTTCGTTTTGCACTGGCATCTAGTATTTGTGTGCAAAATTTCAAGTCGCTTGATATAAAAATGTTCAAATTACAAGCGGGCAACTGTCAATTTGAGTTAATTTCGACGAACCTTAGCCACCATAGAGTCAAACATGCGTTTTCGGTCGCGAATAAAAAACTAAAGGACATAGGCCATTTGGTTTTCACTGCTCGTTTTGCACTGGCATCTAGTATTTGTGTGCAAAATTTCAAGTCGCTTGATATAAAAATGTTCAAATTGCAGGCGGGCAACTGTCAATTTGAGTTAATTTCGCCGATCCTTGGCAACCATAGTGACAAACATGCGTTTTCGGTCGCGAATAAAAAACTAAAGGATATAGGCCAATTTGGTTTGCTCTGCTCGTTTTGTACTGGCATCTAATATTTGTGTGCAAAATTTCAAGTCGCTTGATATAGAAATGTTCAAATTGCAGGCGGGCAACTGTCAATTTGAGTTAATTTCGCCGATCCTTAGCCACCATAGTGTCAAACATGCGTTTTCGGTCGCGAATAAAAAACTAAAGGACATAGGCCAATTTGGTTTTCACTGCTCGTTTTGCACTGGCATCTAGTATTTGTGTGCAAAATTTCAAGTCGCTTGATATAAAAATGTTCAAATTGCAAGCGGGCAACTGTCAATTTGAGTTAATTTCGCCGATCCTTAGCCACCATAGTGTCAAACATGCGTTTTCGGTCGCGAATAAAAAACTAAAGGACATAGGCCAATTTGGTTTGCTCTGCTCGTTTTGTACTGGCATCTAGTATTTGTGTGCAAAATTTCAAGTCGCTTGATATAGAAATGTTCAAATTGCAGGCGGGCAACTGTCAATTTGAGTTAATTTCGCCGATCCTTAGCCACCATAGTGTCAAACATGCGTTTTCGGTCGCGAATAAAAAACTAAAGGACATAGGCCAATTTGGTTTTCACTGCTCGTTTTGTACTGGCATCTAGTATTTGTGTGCAAAATTTCAAGTCGCTTGATATAGAAATGTTCAAATTGCAGGCGGGCAACTGTCAATTTGAGTAAATTTCGCCGAACCTTAGCCACCATAGTGTCAAACGTGCGTTTTCGGTCGCGAATATAAAAACAAAAGACATAGGCCAATTTGGTTTTTCTTGTTCGTTTTGCACTGGCATCTAGTATTTGTGTGCAAAATTTCAAGTCGCTTGATATAAAAATGTTCAAATTGCAAGCGGGCAACTGTCAATTTGAGTTAATTTCGCTGAAACTTAGCCACCATAGTGCCAAACATGCGTTTTCGCTCGCGAATAAAATACTAAAAGACATAGGCCAATTTGGTTTTCACTGCTTGTTTTGTACTGGCATTTAGTATTTGTGTGCAAAATTTCAAGTCGCTTGATATAAAAATGTTCAAATTGCAGGCGGTCAACTGTCAATTTGAGTTAATTTCGCCGAACCTTAGCCACCATAGTGTGAAACATGCGTTTTCCTTCGCGAATAAAAAACTAAAAGATATAGGCCAATTTGGTTTTTACTGCTCGTTTGGTAGTGGCATCTAGTATTTGTGTGCAAAATTTCAAGTCGCTTGATATAAAACTGTTTAAATCGCAGGAGGTCAACTATTAAAATCAATTTATTCCGCCGAACTTTAGCCACCATATAGTCTCAAACATGCGTTTTCGTTCACCATAAAATTCTAAAACACATAGGCCAATTTGGTTTTCACTGCTCGTTTTGTATACTGGCATCTAGTATTTGTGTGCAAAATTTCAAGTCGCTTGATATAAAAATGTTCAAATTGCAGGCGGGCAACTATCAATTTGAGTTAATTTCGCCGATCCTTGGCCACCATAGTGTCAAACATGCGTTTTCGGTCGCGAATAAAAAACTAAAGGACATAGGCCAATTTGGTTTTTATTGTTCGTTTTGCACTGGCATCTAGTATTTGTGTGCAAAATTTCAAGTCGCTTGATACAAAAATGTTCAAATTGCAAGCGGGCAACTGTCAATTTGAGTAAATTTCGCCGAACCTTAGCCACCATAGTGTCAAACATGCGTTTTCGGTCGCGAATAAAATACTAAAAGACATAGGCCAATTTGGTTTTTCTCGTTCGTTTTGCACTGGCATCTAGTATTTGTGTGCAAAATTTCAAGTCGCTTGATATAAAAATGTTCAAATTACAAGCGGGCAACTGTCAATTTGAGTTAATTTCGACGAACCTTAGCCACCATAGAGTCAAACATGCGTTTTCGGTCGCGAATAAAAAACTAAAGGACATAGGCCATTTGGTTTTCACTGCTCGTTTTGCACTGGCATCTAGTATTTGTGTGCAAAATTTCAAGTCGCTTGATATAAAAATGTTCAAATTGCAGGCGGGCAACTGTCAATTTGAGTTAATTTCGCCGATCCTTGGCAACCATAGTGACAAACATGCGTTTTCGGTCGCGAATAAAAAACTAAAGGATATAGGCCAATTTGGTTTGCTCTGCTCGTTTTGTACTGGCATCTAATATTTGTGTGCAAAATTTCAAGTCGCTTGATATAGAAATGTTCAAATTGCAGGCGGGCAACTGTCAATTTGAGTTAATTTCGCCGATCCTTAGCCACCATAGTGTCAAACATGCGTTTTCGGTCGCGAATAAAAAACTAAAGGACATAGGCCAATTTGGTTTTCACTGCTCGTTTTGCACTGGCATCTAGTATTTGTGTGCAAAATTTCAAGTCGCTTGATATAAAAATGTTCAAATTGCAAGCGGGCAACTGTCAATTTGAGTTAATTTCGCCGATCCTTAGCCACCATAGTGTCAAACATGCGTTTTCGGTCGCGAATAAAAAACTAAAGGACATAGGCCAATTTGGTTTGCTCTGCTCGTTTTGTACTGGCATCTAGTATTTGTGTGCAAAATTTCAAGTCGCTTGATATAGAAATGTTCAAATTGCAGGCGGGCAACTGTCAATTTGAGTTAATTTCGCCGATCCTTAGCCACCATAGTGTCAAACATGCGTTTTCGGTCGCGAATAAAAAACTAAAGGACATAGGCCAATTTGGTTTTCACTGCTCGTTTTGTACTGGCATCTAGTATTTGTGTGCAAAATTTCAAGTCGCTTGATATAGAAATGTTCAAATTGCAGGCGGGCAACTGTCAATTTGAGTAAATTTCGCCGAACCTTAGCCACCATAGTGTCAAACGTGCGTTTTCGGTCGCGAATATAAAAACAAAAGACATAGGCCAATTTGGTTTTTCTTGTTCGTTTTGCACTGGCATCTAGTATTTGTGTGCAAAATTTCAAGTCGCTTGATATAAAAATGTTCAAATTGCAAGCGGGCAACTGTCAATTTGAGTTAATTTCGCTGAAACTTAGCCACCATAGTGCCAAACATGCGTTTTCGCTCGCGAATAAAATACTAAAAGACATAGGCCAATTTGGTTTTCACTGCTTGTTTTGTACTGGCATTTAGTATTTGTGTGCAAAATTTCAAGTCGCTTGATATAAAAATGTTCAAATTGCAGGCGGTCAACTGTCAATTTGAGTTAATTTCGCCGAACCTTAGCCACCATAGTGTGAAACATGCGTTTTCCTTCGCGAATAAAAAACTAAAAGATATAGGCCAATTTGGTTTTTACTGCTCGTTTGGTAGTGGCATCTAGTATTTGTGTGCAAAATTTCAAGTCGCTTGATATAAAACTGTTTAAATCGCAGGAGGTCAACTATTAAAATCAATTTATTCCGCCGAACTTTAGCCACCATATAGTCTCAAACATGCGTTTTCGTTCACCATAAAATTCTAAAACACATAGGCCAATTTGGTTTTCACTGCTCGTTTTGTATACTGGCATCTAGTATTTGTGTGCAAAATTTCAAGTCGCTTGATATAAAAATGTTCAAATTGCAGGCGGGCAACTATCAATTTGAGTTAATTTCGCCGATCCTTGGCCACCATAGTGTCAAACATGCGTTTTCGGTCGCGAATAAAAAACTAAAGGACATAGGCCAATTTGGTTTTTATTGTTCGTTTTGCACTGGCATCTAGTATTTGTGTGCAAAATTTCAAGTCGCTTGATACAAAAATGTTCAAATTGCAAGCGGGCAACTGTCAATTTGAGTAAATTTCGCCGAACCTTAGCCACCATAGTGTCAAACATGCGTTTTCGGTCGCGAATAAAATACTAAAAGACATAGGCCAATTTGGTTTTTCTCGTTCGTTTTGCACTGGCATCTAGTATTTGTGTGCAAAATTTCAAGTCGCTTGATATAAAAATGTTCAAATTACAAGCGGGCAACTGTCAATTTGAGTTAATTTCGACGAACCTTAGCCACCATAGAGTCAAACATGCGTTTTCGGTCGCGAATAAAAAACTAAAGGACATAGGCCATTTGGTTTTCACTGCTCGTTTTGCACTGGCATCTAGTATTTGTGTGCAAAATTTCAAGTCGCTTGATATAAAAATGTTCAAATTGCAGGCGGGCAACTGTCAATTTGAGTTAATTTCGCCGATCCTTGGCAACCATAGTGACAAACATGCGTTTTCGGTCGCGAATAAAAAACTAAAGGATATAGGCCAATTTGGTTTGCTCTGCTCGTTTTGTACTGGCATCTAATATTTGTGTGCAAAATTTCAAGTCGCTTGATATAGAAATGTTCAAATTGCAGGCGGGCAACTGTCAATTTGAGTTAATTTCGCCGATCCTTAGCCACCATAGTGTCAAACATGCGTTTTCGGTCGCTAATAAAAAACTAAAGGACATAGGCCAATTTGGTTTTCACTGCTCGTTTTGCACTGGCATCTAGTATTTGTGTGCAAAATTTCAAGTCGCTTGATATAAAAATGTTCAAATTGCAAGCGGGCAACTGTCAATTTGAGTTAATTTCGCCGATCCTTAGCCACCATAGTGTCAAACATGCGTTTTCGGTCGCGAATAAAAAACTAAAGGACATAGGCCAATTTGGTTTGCTCTGCTCGTTTTGTACTGGCATCTAGTATTTGTGTGCAAAATTTCAAGTCGCTTGATATAGAAATGTTCAAATTGCAGGCGGGCAACTGTCAATTTGAGTTAATTTCGCCGATCCTTAGCCACCATAGTGTCAAACATGCGTTTTCGGTCGCGAATAAAAAACTAAAGGACATAGGCCAATTTGGTTTTCACTGCTCGTTTTGTACTGGCATCTAGTATTTGTGTGCAAAATTTCAAGTCGCTTGATATAGAAATGTTCAAATTGCAGGCGGGCAACTGTCAATTTGAGTAAATTTCGCCGAACCTTAGCCACCATAGTGTCAAACGTGCGTTTTCGGTCGCGAATATAAAAACAAAAGACATAGGCCAATTTGGTTTTTCTTGTTCGTTTTGCACTGGCATCTAGTATTTGTGTGCAAAATTTCAAGTCGCTTGATATAAAAATGTTCAAATTGCAAGCGGGCAACTGTCAATTTGAGTTAATTTCGCTGAAACTTAGCCACCATAGTGCCAAACATGCGTTTTCGCTCGCGAATAAAATACTAAAAGACATAGGCCAATTTGGTTTTCACTGCTTGTTTTGTACTGGCATTTAGTATTTGTGTGCAAAATTTCAAGTCGCTTGATATAAAAATGTTCAAATTGCAGGCGGTCAACTGTCAATTTGAGTTAATTTCGCCGAACCTTAGCCACCATAGTGTGAAACATGCGTTTTCCTTCGCGAATAAAAAACTAAAAGATATAGGCCAATTTGGTTTTTACTGCTCGTTTGGTAGTGGCATCTAGTATTTGTGTGCAAAATTTCAAGTCGCTTGATATAAAACTGTTTAAATCGCAGGAGGTCAACTATTAAAATCAATTTATTCCGCCGAACTTTAGCCACCATATAGTCTCAAACATGCGTTTTCGTTCACCATAAAATTCTAAAACACATAGGCCAATTTGGTTTTCACTGCTCGTTTTGTATACTGGCATCTAGTATTTGTGTGCAAAATTTCAAGTCGCTTGATATAGAAATGTTCAAATTGCAGGCGGGCAACTGTCAATTTGAGTTAATTTCGCCGATCCTTAGCCACCATAGTGTCAAACATGCGTTTTCGGTCGCGAATAAAAAACTAAAGGACATAGGCCAATTTGGTTTTCACTGCTCGTTTTGTACTAGCATCTAGTATTTGTGTGCAAAATTTCAAGTCGCTTGATATAAAAATGTTCAAATTGCAAGCGGGCAACTGTCAATTTGAGTTAATTTCGCCGATCCTTAGCCACCATAGTGTCAAACATGCGTTTTCGGTCGCGAATAAAAAACTAAAGGACATAGGCCAATTTGGTTTTCACTGCTCGTTTTGTACTGGCATGTAGTATTTGTGTGCAAAATTTCAAGTCGCTTGATATAAAAATGTTCAAATTGCAAGCGGGCAACTGTCAATTTGAGTAAATTTCGCCGAACCTTAGCCACCATCGCGTCAAACATGCGTTTTCGGTCGCGAATAAAAAACTAAAGGACATAGGCCAATTTGGTTTTCACTGCTCGTTTTGTACTGGCATGTAGTATTTGTGTGCAAAATTTCAAGTCGCTTGATATAAAAATGTTCAAATTGCAAGCGGGCAACTGTCAATTTGAGTAAACTTCGCCGAACCTTAGCCACCATCGCGTCAAACATGCGTTTTCGGTCGCGAATAAAAAACTAAAGGACATAGGCCAATTTGGTTTTCACTGCTCGTTTTGTACTGGCATGTAGTATTTGTGTGCAAAATTTCAAGTCGCTTGATAAAAAAATGTTCAAATTGCAAGCGGGCAACTGTCAATTTGAGCAAATTTCGCCGAACCTTAGCCACCATCGCGTCAAACATGCGTTTTCCTTCGCGAACAAAAAAACTAAAAGATATAGGCCAATTTGGTTTTTACTGCTCGTTTGGTAGTGGCATCTAGTATTTGTGTGCAAAATTTCAAGTCGCTTGATATAAAAATGTTGAAATCACAGGAGGTCAACTATTAAAATCAATTTATTCCGCCGAACTTTAGCCACCATATAGTCTCAAACATGCGTTTTCGTTCACCATAAAATTCAAAAACACATAGGCCAATTTGGTTTTCACTGCTCGTTTTGTATACTGGCATCTAGTATTTGTGTGCAAAATTTCAAGTCGCTTGATATAGAAATGTTCAAATTGCAGGCGGGCAACTGTCAATTTGAGTTTATTTCGCCGATCCTTAGCCACCATAGTGTCAAACATGCGTTTTCGGTCGCGAATAAAAAACTAAAGGACATAGGCCAATTTGGTTTTCACTGCTCGTTTTGTACTTGCATGTAGTATTTGTGTGCAAAATTTCAAGTCGCTTGATATAAAAATGTTCAAATTGCAAGCGGGCAACTGTCAATTTGAGTAAATTTCGCCGAACCTTAGCCACCATAGCGTCAAACATGCGTTTTCGGTCGCGAATATAAAACTAAAGGACATAGGCCAATTTGGTTTTCACTGCTCGTTTTGTACTGGCATGTAGTATTTGTGTGCATAATTTCAAGTCGCTTGATATAAAAATGTTCAAATTGCAAGCGGGCAACTCTCAAAATTACATAATTCCGCCGAACCTTAGCCACCATAGCGTCAAACATGCGTTTTCGGTCGCGAATAAAAAACTAAAGGACATAGGCCAATTTGGTTTTCACTGCTCGTTTTGTACTTGCATGTAGTATTTGTGTGCAAAATTTCAAGTCGCTTCATATAAAAATGTTCAAATTGCAAGCGGGCAACTGTCTATTTGAGTTAATTTCGCCGATCCTTAGCCACCATAGTGTCAAACATGCGTTTTCGGTCGCGAATAAAAAACTAAAGGACATAGGCCAATTTGGTTTTCACTGCTCGTTTTGTACTGGCATGTAGTATTTGTGTGCAAAATTTCAAGTCGCTTGATATAAAAATGTTCAAATTGCAAGCGGGCAACTGTCAATTTGAGTAAATTTCGCCGAACCTTAGCCACCATAGTGTCAAACATGCGTTTTCGGTCGCGAATATAAAAACAAAAGACATAGGCCAATTTGTTTTTTCTTGTTCGTTTTGCACTGGCATCTAGTATTTGTGTGCAAAATTTCAAGTCGCTTGATATAAAAATGTTCAAATTGCAAGCGGGCAACTGTCAATTTGAGTTAATTTCGCTGAAACTTAGCCACCATAGTGCCAAACATGCGTTTTCGGTCGCGAATAAAATACTAAAAGACATAGGCCAATTTGGTTTTCACTGCTTGTTTTGTACTGGCATTTAGTATTTGTGTGCAAAATTTCAAGTCGCTTGATATAAAAATGTTCAAATTGCAGGCGGTCAACTGTCAATTTGAGTTAATTTCGCCGAACCTTAGCCACCATAGTGTGAAACATGCGTTTTCCTTCGCGAATAAAAAACTAAAAGATATAGGCCAATTTGGTTTTGACTGCTCGTTTGGTAGTGGCATCTAGTATTTGTGTGCAAAATTTCAAGTCGCTTGATATAAAACTGTTTAAATCGCAGGAGGTCAACTATTAAAATCAATTTATTCCGCCGAACTTTAGCCACCATATAGTCTCAAACATGCGTTTTCGTTCACCATAAAATTCTAAAACACATAGGCCAATTTGGTTTTCACTGCTCGTTTTGTATACTGGCATCTAGTATTTGTGTGCAAAATTTCAAGTCGCTTGATATAGAAATGTTCAAATTGCAGGCGGGCAACTGTCAATTTGAGTTAATTTCGCCGATCCTTAGCCACCATAGTGTCAAACATGCGTTTTCGGTCGCGAATAAAAAACTAAAGGACATAGGCCAATTTGGTTTTCACTGCTCGTTTTGTACTGGCATCTAGTATTTGTGTGCAAAATTTCAAGTCGCTTGATATAAAAATGTTCAAATTGCAAGCGGGCAACTGTCAATTTGAGTTAATTTCGCCGATCCTTAGCCACCATAGTGTCAAACATGCGTTTTCGGTCGCGAATAAAAAACTAAAGGACATAGGCCAATTTGGTTTTCACTGCTCGTTTTGCACTGGCATCTAGTATTTGTGTGCAAAATTTCAAGTCGCTTGATATAAAAATGTTCAAATTGCAGGCGGGCAACTGTCAATTTGAGTTAATTTCGCTGAAACTTAGCCACCATAGTGCCAAACATGCGTTTTCGGTCGCGAATAAAATACTAAAAGACATAGGCCAATTTGGTTTTCACTGCTTGTTTTGTACTGGCATTTAGTATTTGTGTGCAAAATTTCAAGTCGCTTGATATAAAAATGTTCAAATTGCAGGCGGTCAACTGTCAATTTGAGTTAATTTCGCCGAACCTTAGCCACCATAGTGTGAAACATGCGTTTTCGGTCGCGAATAAAAAACTAAAGGACATAGGCCAATTTGGTTTTCACTGCTCGTTTTGTACTGGCATGTAGTATTTGTGTGCAAAATTTCAAGTCGCTTGATATAAAAATGTTCAAATTGCAGGCGGTCAACTGTCAATTTGAGTTAATTTCGCCGAACCTTAGCCACCATAGTGTGAAACATGCGTTTTCGGTCGCGAATAAAAAACTAAAGGACATAGGCCAATTTGGTTTTCACTGCTCGTTTTGTACTGGCATGTAGTATTTGTGTGCAAAATTTCAAGTCGCTTGATATAAAAATGTTCAAATTGCAAGCGGGCAACTGTCAATTTGAGTAAACTTCGCCGAACCTTAGCCACCATCGCGTCAAACATGCGTTTTCGGTCGCGAATAAAAAACTAAAGGACATAGGCCAATTTGGTTTTCATTGCTCGTTTTGTACTGGCATGTAGTATTTGTGTGCAAAATTTCAAGTCGCTTGATAAAAAAATGTTCAAATTGCAAGCGGGCAACTGTCAATTTGAGCAAATTTCGCCGAACCTTAGCCACCATCGCGTCAAACATGCGTTTTCCTTCGCGAACAAAAAAACTAAAAGATATAGGCCAATTTGGTTTTTACTGCTCGTTTGGTAGTGGCATCTAGTATTTGTGTGCAAAATTTCAAGTCGCTTGATATAAAAATGTTGAAATCACAGGAGGTCAACTATTAAAATCAATTTATTCCGCCGAACTTTAGCCACCATATAGTCTCAAACATGCGTTTTCGTTCACCATAAAATTCAAAAACACATAGGCCAATTTGGTTTTCACTGCTCGTTTTGTATACTGGCATCTAGTATTTGTGTGCAAAATTTCAAGTCGCTTGATATAGAAATGTTCAAATTGCAGGCGGGCAACTGTCAATTTGAGTTTATTTCGCCGATCCTTAGCCACCATAGTGTCAAACATGCGTTTTCGGTCGCGAATAAAAAACTAAAGGACATAGGCCAATTTGGTTTTCACTGCTCGTTTTGTACTTGCATGTAGTATTTGTGTGCAAAATTTCAAGTCGCTTGATATAAAAATGTTCAAATTGCAAGCGGGCAACTGTCAATTTGAGTAAATTTCGCCGAACCTTAGCCACCATAGCGTCAAACATGCGTTTTCGGTCGCGAATATAAAACTAAAGGACATAGGCCAATTTGGTTTTCACTGCTCGTTTTGTACTGGCATGTAGTATTTGTGTGCATAATTTCAAGTCGCTTGATATAAAAATGTTCAAATTGCAAGCGGGCAACTCTCAAAATTACATAATTCCGCCGAACCTTAGCCACCATAGCGTCAAACATGCGTTTTCGGTCGCGAATAAAAAACTAAAGGACATAGGCCAATTTGGTTTTCACTGCTCGTTTTGTACTTGCATGTAGTATTTGTGTGCAAAATTTCAAGTCGCTTGATATAAAAATGTTCAAATTGCAAGCGGGCAACTGTCTATTTGAGTTAATTTCGCCGATCCTTAGCCACCATAGTGTCAAACATGCGTTTTCGGTCGCGAATAAAAAACTAAAGGACATAGGCCAATTTGGTTTTCACTGCTCGTTTTGTACTGGCATGTAGTATTTGTGTGCAAAATTTCAAGTCGCTTGATATAAAAATGTTCAAATTGCAAGCGGGCAACTGTCAATTTGAGTAAATTTCGCCGAACCTTAGCCACCATAGTGTCAAACATGCGTTTTCGGTCGCGAATATAAAAACAAAAGACATAGGCCAATTTGGTTTTTCTTGTTCGTTTTGCACTGGCATCTAGTATTTGTGTGCAAAATTTCAAGTCGCTTGATATAAAAATGTTCAAATTGCAAGCGGGCAACTGTCAATTTGAGTTAATTTCGCTGAAACTTAGCCACCATAGTGCCAAACATGCGTTTTCGGTCGCGAATAAAATACTAAAAGACATAGGCCAATTTGGTTTTCACTGCTTGTTTTGTACTGGCATTTAGTATTTGTGTGCAAAATTTCAAGTCGCTTGATATAAAAATGTTCAAATTGCAGGCGGTCAACTGTCAATTTGAATTAATTTCGCCGAACCTTAGCCACTATAGTGTGAAACATGCGTTTTCCTTCGCGAATAAAAAACTAAAAGATATAGGCCAATTTGGTTTTGACTGCTCGTTTGGTAGTGGCATCTAGTATTTGTGTGCAAAATTTCAAGTCGCTTGATATAAAACTGTTTAAATCGCAGGAGGTCAACTATTAAAATCAATTTATTCCGCCGAACTTTAGCCACCATATAGTCTCAAACATGCGTTTTCGTTCACCATAAAATTCTAAAACACATAGGCCAATTTGGTTTTCACTGCTCGTTTTGTATACTGGCATCTAGTATTTGTGTGCAAAATTTCAAGTCGCTTGATATAGAAATGTTCAAATTGCAGGCGGGCAACTGTCAATTTGAGTTAATTTCGCCGATCCTTAGCCACCATAGTGTCAAACATGCGTTTTCGGTCGCGAATAAAAAACTAAAGGACATAGGCCAATTTGGTTTTCACTGCTCGTTTTGTACTGGCATCTAGTATTTGTGTGCAAAATTTCAAGTCGCTTGATATAAAAATGTTCAAATTGCAAGCGGGCAACTGTCAATTTGAGTTAATTTCGCCGATCCTTAGCCACCATAGTGTCAAACATGCGTTTTCGGTCGCGAATAAAAAACTAAAGGACATAGGCCAATTTGGTTTTCACTGCTCGTTTTGCACTGGCATCTAGTATTTGTGTGCAAAATTTCAAGTCGCTTGATATAAAAATGTTCAAATTGCAAGCGGGCAACTGTCAATTTGAGTTAATTTCGCTGAAACTTAGCCACCATAGTGCCAAACATGCGTTTTCGGTCGCGAATAAAATACTAAAAGACATAGGCCAATTTGGTTTTCACTGCTTGTTTTGTACTGGCATTTAGTATTTGTGTGCAAAATTTCAAGTCGCTTGATATAAAAATGTTCAAATTGCAGGCGGTCAACTGTCAATTTGAGTTAATTTCGCCGAACCTTAGCCACTATAGTGTGAAACATGCGTTTTCCTTCGCGAATAAAAAACTAAAAGATATAGGCCAATTTGGTTTTGACTGCTCGTTTGGTAGTGGCATCTAGTATTTGTGTGCAAAATTTCAAGTCGCTTGATATAAAACTGTTTAAATCGCAGGAGGTCAACTATTAAAATCAATTTATTCCGCCGAACTTTAGCCACCATATAGTCTCAAACATGCGTTTTCGTTCACCATAAAATTCAAAAACACATAGGCCAATTTGGTTTTCACTGCTCGTTTTGTATACTGGCATCTAGTATTTGTGTGCAAAATTTCAAGTCGCTTGATATAGAAATGTTCAAATTGCAGGCGGGCAACTGTCAATTTGAGTTAATTTCGCCGATCCTTGGCCACCATAGTGTCAAACATGCGTTTTCGGTCGCGAATAAAAAACTAAAGGACATAGGCCAATTTGGTTTTCACTGCTCGTTTTGTACTGGCATCTAGTATTTGTGTGCAAAATTTCAAGTCGCTTGATATAAAAATGTTCAAATTGCAAGCGGGCAACTGTCAATTTGAGTTAATTTCGCTGAAACTTAGCCACCATAGTGCCAAACATGCGTTTTCGGTCGCGAATAAAATACTAAAAGACATAGGCCAATTTGGTTTTCACTGCTTGTTTTGTACTGGCATTTAGTATTTGTGTGCAAAATTTCAAGTCGCTTGATATAAAAATGTTCAAATTGCAGGCGGTCAACTGTCAATTTGAGTTAATTTCGCCGAACCTTAGCCACCATAGTGTGAAACATGCGTTTTCCTTCGCGAATAAAAAACTAAAAGATATAGGCCAATTTGGTTTTTACTGCTCGTTTGGTAGTGGCATCTAGTATTTGTGTGCAAAATTTCAAGTCGCTTGATATAAAACTGTTTAAATCGCAGGAGGTCAACTATTAAAATCAATTTATTCCGCCGAACTTTAGCCACCATATAGTCTCAAACATGCGTTTTCGTTCACCATAAAATTCTAAAACACATAGGCCAATTTGGTTTTCACTGCTCGTTTTGTATACTGGCATCTAGTATTTGTGTGCAAAATTTCAAGTCGCTTGATATAGAAATGTTCAAATTGCAGGCGGGCAACTGTCAATTTGAGTTAATTTCGCCGATCCTTAGCCACCATAGTGTCAAACATGCGTTTTCGGTCGCGAATAAAAAACTAAAGGACATAGGCCAATTTGGTTTTCACTGCTCGTTTTGTACTGGCATCTAGTATTTGTCTGCAAAATTTCAAGTCGCTTGATATAAAAATGTTCAAATTGCAAGCGGGCAACTGTCAATTTGAGTTAATTTCGCCGATCCTTAGCCACCATAGTGTCAAACATGCGTTTTCGGTCGCGAATAAAAAACTAAAGGACATAGGCCAATTTGGTTTTCACTGCTCGTTTTGTACTGGCATGTAGTATTTGTGTGCAAAATTTCAAGTCGCTTGATATAAAAATGTTCAAATTGCAAGCGGGCAACTGTCAATTTGAGTAAATTTCGCCGAACCTTAGCCACCATAGTGTCAAACATGCGTTTTCGGTCGCGAATATAAAAACAAAAGACATAGGCCAATTTGGTTTTTCTTGTTCGTTTTGCACTGGCATCTAGTATTTGTGTGCAAAATTTCAAGTCGCTTGATATAAAAATGTTCAAATTGCAAGCGGTCAACTGTCAATTTGAGTTAAATTCGCTGAAACTTAGCCACCATAGTGCCAAACATGCGTTTTCGGTCGCGAATAAAATACTAAAAGACATAGGCCAATTTGGTTTTCACTGCTTGTTTTGTGCTGACATTTAGTATTTGTGTGCAAAATTTCAAGTCGCTTGATATAAAAATGTTCAAATTGCAGGCGGTCAACTGTCAATTTGAGTTAATTTCGCCGAACCTTAGCCACCATAGTGTGAAACATGCGTTTTCCTTCGCGAATAAAAAACTAAAAGATATAGGCCAATTTGGTTTTTACTGCTCGTTTGGTAGTGGCATCTAGTATTTGTGTGCAAAATTTCAAGTCGCTTGATATAAAACTGTTTAAATCGCAGGAGGTCAACTATTAAAATCAATTTATTCCGCCGAACTTTAGCCACCATATAGTCTCAAACATGCGTTTTCGTTCACCATAAAATTCTAAAACACATAGGCCAATTTGGTTTTCACTGCTCGTTTTGTATACTGGCATCTAGTATTTGTGTGCAAAATTTCAAGTCGCTTGATGTAGAAATGTTCAAATTGCAGGCGGGCAACTGTCAATTTGAGTTAATTTCGCCGATCCTTAGCCACCATAGTGTCAAACATGCGTTTTCGGTCGCGAATAAAAAACTAAAGGACATAGGCCAATTTGGTTTTCACTGCTCGTTTTGTACTGGCATCTAGTATTTGTGTGCAAAATTTCAAGTCGCTTGATATAAAAATGTTCAAATTGCAAGCGGGCAACTGTCAATTTGAGTTAATTCCGCCGATCCTTAGCCACCATAGTGTCAAACATGCGTTTTCGGTCGCGAATAAAAAACTAAAGGACATAGGCCAATTTGGTTTTCACTGCTCGTTTTGTACTGGCATGTAATATTTGTGTGCAAAATTTCAAGTCGCTTGATATAAAAATGTTCAAATTGCAAGCGGGCAACTGTCAATTTGAGTAAATTTCGCCGAACCTTAGTCACCATCGCGTCAAACATGCGTTTTCGGTCGCGAATATAAAACTAAAGGACATAGGCCAATTTGGTTTTCACTGCTCGTTTTGTACTGGCATGTAGTATTTGTGTGCATAATTTCAAGTCGCTTGATACAAAAATGTTCAAATTGCAAGCGGGCAACTGTCAATTTGAGTTAATTTCGACGAACCTTAGCCACCATAGAGTCAAACATGCGTTTTCGGTCGCGAATAAAAAACTAAAGGACATAGGCCAATTTGGTTTTCACTGCTCGTTTTGTACTGGCATCTAGTATTTGTGTGCAAAATTTCAAGTCGCTTGATATAAAAATGTTCAAATTGCAAGCGGGCAACTGTCAATTTGAGTAAATTTCGCCGAACCTTAGCCACCATAGTGTCAAACATGCGTTTTCGGTCGCGAATATAAAAACAAAAGACATAGGCCAATTTGGTTTTTCTTGTTCGTTTTGTATACTGGCATCTAGTATTTGTGTGCAAAATTTCAAGTCGCTTGATATAAAAATGTTCAAATTGCAAGCGGGCAACTGTCAATTTGAGTTAATTTCGCTGAAACTTAGCCACCATAGTGCCAAACATGCGTTTTCGGTCGCGAATAAAATACTAAAAGACATAGGCCAATTTGGTTTTCACTGCTTGTTTTGTACTGGCATTTAGTATTTGTGTGCAAAATTTCAAGTCGCTTGATATAAAAATGTTCAAATTGCAGGCGGTCAACTGTCAATTTGAGTTAATTTCGCCGAACCTTAGCCACCATAGTGTGAAACATGCGTTTTCCTTCGCGAATAAAAAACTAAAAGATATAGGCCAATTTGGATTTTACTGCTCGTTTGGTAGTGGCATCTAGTATTTGTGTGCAAAATTTCAAGTCGCTTGATATAAAACTGTTTAAATCGCAGGAGGTCAACTATTAAAATCAATTTATTCCGCCGAACTTTAGCCACCATATAGTCTCAAGCATGCGTTTTCGTTCACCATAAAATTCTAAAACACATAGGCCAAATTGGTTTTCACTGCTCGTTTTGTATACTGGCATCTAGTATTTGTGTGCAAAATTTCAAGTCGCTTGATATAAAAATGTTCAAATTGCAGGCGGGCAGCTGTCAATTTGAGTTATTTTCGCCGATCATTAGCCACATAGTTTCGAACATACGTTTTCGTTCACCAATAAAATTCTAAAGGACACAAATACTACATGCCAATACAAAGTGAGCGGTGGAAACCAAATTAGCCTATGTCCTTTGGAAATTTGTTGGTGAACAACAACGCATGCTCAAACTATGATGCTGGCTAAGGTTCGGCGGAATTAACTGATTTGGAGATCTTCCCGCCTTCGATTTGAACATTTTTATATCAAGCGACTTGAAATTTTGCACACAAATACTACATGGCAGTACAAAACGAGCAGTGGAAACCAAATTGGCCTATGTCCTTTAGTTTTTTATTCGCGACCGAAAACGCATGTTTGACACTATGGTGGCTAAGGTTCGGCGGAATTACGTAATTTTGAGAGTTGCCCGCCTGTGATTTGAACAATTTTATATCAAGCGACTTGAAATTTTGCACACAAATACTAGATGCCAGTACAAAACAAGCAGTGAAAACCAAATTGGCCTATGTCCTTTAGTTTTTTGTTCGTGAAGGAAAACGCATGTTTGACACTATGGTGGCTAAGGTTCGGCGGATCTAACTAATTCTGACAGTTGACCGCCTATGATTTCAACATTTTTCCATCAAGCGATTTGAAGTTTTGCACACAAATATTAGATGCCAGTACAAAACGAACAATAAAAACCAAATTGGCCTATGTCCTTTAGTTTTTTATTCGCGAACGAAAACGCATGTTTGGCACTACGGTGGCTAAGGTTCGGCGGAATTATGTAATTTTGAGAGTTGCCCGCCTGTGATTTGAACATTTTAATATCAGACTTGAAATTTTGCACATAAATACTAGATGCCAGAACAAAACGAGCAGTGAAAACTGCTAAGGCATGATGGCTACTGTCAAATTCTGATGGTTGGCCGCCTACCTTTGCTTTATTTTGAAGTCAATTGACGTGAAGTTTTAAACACAAATACAAATTTGGTTTCCCACTATGGTCACTATAGTGAGTAACGGATCAAAATCCTTTGAAAACGAATTTTGTTTCGAAAACAAATTATGTTTCCCACTATGTACAACATGGTGAGTAACGGATCAAAGTCATTTGAAAACGAATTTTGTTTCGAAAACAAATTATGTTTCCCACTATGTACAACATGGTGAGTAACGAACCAAAGCATTTGTAAACGAAATTAATTTCGAAAACGAATTTTTGTTTCCCGGTATAGACATCATGGTGAGTAACGATACAAAGGCATTTGTAAAAAAATTTTGTTTCGAAAACGAATTTTGTTTCCCGCTATGGGCAACATAGATAGTAACGATACAAAGGCATTTGTAAACGAATTTTGTTTCGAAAACGAATTTTGTTTCCCGCTATGGGCAACATAGATAGTAACGATCCAAAGGCATTTGTAAACGAATTTTGTTTCGAAAACAAATTATGTTTCCTGCTATGGGCAACATAGATAGTAACGATCCAAAGGCATTTGTAAACGAATTTTGTTTCGAAAACGAATTTTGTTTCCGCTATGGGCAACATAGATAGTAACGATCCAAAGGCATTTGTAAACGAATTTTTTTTCGAAAACAAATGTTGTTTCCTGCTATGGGCAACATAGATAGTAACGATCCAAAGGCATTTGTAAACGAATTTTGTTTCCCGCTATGGGCAACATAGATAGTAACGATACAAAGGCATTTGTAAACGAATTTTGTTTCGAAAACGAATTTTGTTTCCCGTCATGGGCAACATAGATAGTAACGATCCAAAGGCATTTGTAAACGAATTTTGTTTCGAAAACAAATTTTGTTTCCTGCTATGGGCAACATAGATAGTAACGATACAAAGGCATTTGTAAACAAATTTTGTTTCGAAAACGAATTTTGTTTCCCGCTATCGGCAACATAGATAGTAACGATACAAAGGCATTTGTAAACGAATTTTGTTTCGAAAAGAAATTTTGTTTCCTGCTATGGGCAACATAGATAGTAACGATCCAAAGGCATTTGTAAACGAATTTTGTTTCCCGCTATGGGCAACATAGATAGTAACGATACAAAGGCATTTGTAAACGAATTTTGTTTCGAAAACGAATTTTGTTTCCTGCTATGGGCAACATAGATAGTAACGATACAAAGGCATTTGTAAACAAATTTTGTTTCGAAAACGAATTTTGTTTCCCGCTATGGGCAACATAGATAGTAACGATACAAAGGCATTTGTAAACGAATTTTGTTTCGAAAACGAATTTTGTTTCCCGCTATGGGCAACATAGATAGTAACGATCCAAAGGCATTTGTAAACGAATTTTGTTTCGAAAACGAATTTTGTTTCCCGCTATGGGCAACATAGATAGCAACGATCCAAAGGCATTTGTAAACGAATTTTGTTTCGAAAACGAATTTTGTTTCCCGCTATGGGCAACATAGATAGCAACGATCCAAAGGCATTTGTAAACGAATTTTGTTTCGAAAACGAATTTTGTTTCCGCTATGGGCAACATAGATAGTAACGATCCAAAGGCATTTGTAAACGAATTTTGTTTCCCGCTATGGGCAACATAGATAGTAACGATACAAAGGCATTTGTAAACGAATTTTGTTTCGAAAACGAATTTTGTTTCCCGTCATGGGCAACATAGATAGTAACGATCCAAAGGCATTTGTAAACGAATTTTGTTTCGAAAACGAATTTTGTTTCCCGCTATGGGCAACATAGATAGTAACGATCCAAAGGCATTTGTAAACGAATTTTGTTTCGAAAACGAATTTTGTTTCCCGCTATGGGCAACATAGATAGCAACGATCCAAAGGCATTTGTAAACGAATTTTGTTTCGAAAACGAATTTTGTTTCCCGCTATGGGCAACATAGATAGTAACGATACAAAGGCATTTGTAAACGAATTTTGTTTCGAAAACGAATTTTGTTTCCCGCTATGGGCAACATAGATAGTAACGATCCAAAGGCATTTGTAAACGAATTTTGTTTCGAAAACGAATTTTGTTTCCCGCTATGGGCAACATAGATAGAAACGATCCAAAGGCATTTGTAAACGAATTTTGTTTCGAAAACGAATTTTGTTTCCCGCAATGGGCAACATAGATAGTAACGATCCAAAGGCATTTGTAAACGAATTTTGTTTCGAAAACGAATTTTGTTTCCCGCTATGGGCAACATAGATAGCAACGATCCAAAGGCATTTGTAAACGAATTTTGTTTCGAAAACGAATTTTGTTTCCCGCTATGGCAACATAGATAGTAACGATACAAAGGCATTTGTAAACGAATTTTGTTTCGAAAACAAATTTTGTTTCCCGCTATGGGCAACATAGATAGTAACGATCCAAAGGCATTTGTAAACGAATTTTGTTTCGAAAACGAATTTTGTTTCCCGCTATGGGCAACATAGATAGTAACGATCCAAAGGCGTTTGTAAACGAATTTTGTTTCGAAAACGAATTTTTGTTTCCTGGTATAGACATCATGGTGAGTAACTAACCAAAGGTATTTGTAAACGAATTTTGTTCCGAAAACGAATTTTGTTTCCCGCTATGGGCAATATAGATAGTAACTATCCAAAGGCATTTGTGAACGAATTTTGTTTCGAAAACAAATTTTGTTTCCTGCTATGGGCAACATAGATAGTAACGATCCAAAGGCATTTGTAAACGAATTTTGTTTCGAAAACAAATTTTGTTTCCGCTATGGGCAACATAGATAGTAACGATCCAAAGGCATTTGTAAACGCATTTTGTTTCGGAAACGAATTTTGTTTTCCGCTATGGGCAACATAGATAGTAACGATCCAAAGGCATTTGTAAACGAATTTTGTTTCGAAAACATAATTTGTTTCCCACTGTTTGCAACATAGTGAGTAACGTACTAAAGGCATTTGTAAACAAATTTTGTTTCGAAAACAAATTTTGTTTTCACAGTTTCATTTTTGATACTTCAAAATTTGGGCATTTCAAAACGGTCTTTGATTTGTTAACAACATTTGTTTACAAAAATATGTTTTTGAATACTGACGTCATTATATTAAATATCAGCTCTTTGTTTCCATCAAGCGATATTCACTTTTAAAAAAAAGTTTTTCCAAAAAATTTGTTTCGAATTTCGTTTTTGACCATAACCACCTTTTCTGAAATTCGTTTTGAACTCTGTTTCGAATTTTGCTTTTGGAAACAAAATTGATTATTTCAAAACAAAATTTGTTTCGGGAAAACGAAATTCGAAACGAATTTTTTTTTCTTATGGAAAAATGTATAGGCCACCATATCCACTGTATAATAAAGCTTGTACAGAAAAAAAACTATTTTTTGTCGAAAAGTCATATACTGCAAAATGGACAAGTGCTGAAATCGCATAGTTACATACGTTGTGCAACCGCAAAAGCAATGCTGGAGTACCAGCGTTTTCCACTGTATAATAAAGCTTGTACTGAAATAAAATATTTTTTGTCGAAAAGTCATATACTGCAAAATGGACAAGTGCTGAAATCGCATAGTTACATACGTTGTGCAACCGCAAAAGCAATGCTGGAGTACCAGCGTTTTCCACTGTATAATAAAGCTTGTACTGAAAAAAAATATTTTTTATCGAAAAGTCATATACTGCAAAATGGACAAGTGCTGAAAGCGCATAGTTACATACGTTGTGCAACCGCAAACGCAATACTGGAGTATCAGCGTTTTCCACCGTATAATAAAGCTTGTACTGAATAAAATATATTTTTTACCGAAAAGTCGTATACTTCAAAATGGACAAGTGCTGAAATCGCATGGTTACATACGTTGTGCAACCGCAAACTCAGTACTGGAGTATCAGCGTTTTCCACTGTATAATAAAGCTTGTACTGACAAAAAATATTTTTTATCGAAAATTCATATACTGCAAAATGGACAAGTGCTGAAATCGCATAGTTACATACGTTGTGCAACCGCAAACTCAGTACTGGAGTATCAGCGTTTTCCACGGTATAATAAAGCTTGTACAGAAAAAAAAAAATTTTTGTCGAAAAGTCATATACTGCAAAATGGACAAGTGCTGAAAGCGCATAGTTACATACGTTGTGCAACCGCAAACTCAGTACTGGAGTATCAGCGTTTTCCACTGTATAATAAAGCTTGTACTGAAAAAAAATATTTTTTATCGAAAAGTCATATACTGCAAAATGGACAAGTGCTTAAAGCGCACAGTTACATACGTTGTGCAACCGCAAACTCAGTACTGGAGTATCAGCGTTTTCCACTGTATAATAAAGCTTGTACTGAAAAAAAATATTTTTTACCGAAAAGTCGTATACTGCAAAATGGACAAGTGCTGAAATCGCATGGTTACATACGTTGTGCAACCGCAAACTCAGTACTGGAGTATCAGCGTTTTCCAATGTATAATAAAGCTTGTACTGAAAAAAAATATTTTTTATCGAAAAGTCATATACTGCAAAATGGACAAGTGCTGAAATCGCATGGTTACATACGTTGTGCAACCGCAAACTCAGTACTGGAGTATCAGCGTTTTCCACTGTATAATAAAGCTTGTACTGAAAAAAAATATTTTTTATCGAAAAGTCATATACTGCAAAATGGACAAGTGCTGAAAGCGCATAGTTACATACGTTGTGCAACCGCAAACGCAATACTGGAGTATCAGCGTTTTCCACTGTATAATAAAGCTTGTACTGAAAACAAATATTTTTTATCGAAAAGTCATGTACTGCAAAATGGACAAGTGCTGAAAGCGCATAGTTACATACGTTGTGCAACCGCAAACGCAATACTGGAGTATCAGCGTTTTCCACTGTATAATAAAGCTTGTACTGAAAAATAATATTTTTTATCGAAAAGTCATATACTGCAAAATGGACAAGTGCTGAAATCGCATAGTTACATACGTTGTGCAACCGCAAACGCAATACTGGAGTATCAGCGTTTTCCACTGTATAATAAAGCTTGTACTGAAAAAAAATATTTTTTATCGAAAAGTCATATACTGCAAAATGGACAAGTGCTGAAATCGCATAGTTACATACGTTGTGCAACCGCAAAAGCAATACTGGAGTACCAGCGTTTTCCACTGTATAATAAAACTTGTAATGAAAAAAAATATTTTTTATCGAAAAGTCATATACTGCAAGATGGACAAGTGCTGAAATCGCATAGTTACATACGTTGTGCAACCGCAAACTCATTACTGGAGTATCAGCGTTTTCCACTGTATAATAAAGCTTGTACTGAAAAAAAACATTTTTTATCGAAAAGTCATATACTGCAAAATGGACAAGTGCTGAAATCGCATAATTACATACATTGTGCAACCGCAAACGCAATACTGGAGTATCAGCCTTTTCCACTGTATAATAAAGCTTGTACAGAAAAAAAACTATTTTTTGTCGAAAAGTCATATACTGCAAAATGGACAAGTGCTGAAATCGCATAGTTACATACGTTGTGCAACCGCAAAAGCAATGCTGGAGTACCAGCGTTTTCCACTGTATAATAAAGCTTGTACTGAAATAAAATATTTTTTGTCGAAAAGTCATATACTGCAAAATGGACAAGTGCTGAAATCGCATAGTTACATACGTTGTGCAACCGCAAAAGCAATGCTGGAGTACCAGCGTTTTCCACTGTATAATAAAGCTTGTACTGAAAAAAAATATTTTTTATCGAAAAGTCATATACTGCAAAATGGACAAGTGCTGAAAGCGCATAGTTACATACGTTGTGCAACCGCAAACGCAATACTGGAGTATCAGCGTTTTCCACCGTATAATAAAGCTTGTACTGAATAAAATATATTTTTTACCGAAAAGTCGTATACTTCAAAATGGACAAGTGCTGAAATCGCATGGTTACATACGTTGTGCAACCGCAAACTCAGTACTGGAGTATCAGCGTTTTCCACTGTATAATAAAGCTTGTACTGACAAAAAATATTTTTTATCGAAAATTCATATACTGCAAAATGGACAAGTGCTGAAATCGCATAGTTACATACGTTGTGCAACCGCAAACTCAGTACTGGAGTATCAGCGTTTTCCACGGTATAATAAAGCTTGTACAGAAAAAAAAAAATTTTTGTCGAAAAGTCATATACTGCAAAATGGACAAGTGCTGAAAGCGCATAGTTACATACGTTGTGCAACCGCAAACTCAGTACTGGAGTATCAGCGTTTTCCACTGTATAATAAAGCTTGTACTGAAAAAAAATATTTTTTATCGAAAAGTCATATACTGCAAAATGGACAAGTGCTGAAAGCGCACAGTTACATACGTTGTGCAACCGCAAACTCAGTACTGGAGTATCAGCGTTTTCCACTGTATAATAAAGCTTGTACTGAAAAAAAATATTTTTTACCGAAAAGTCGTATACTGCAAAATGGACAAGTGCTGAAATCGCATGGTTACATACGTTGTGCAACCGCAAACTCAGTACTGGAGTATCAGCGTTTTCCAATGTATAATAAAGCTTGTACTGAAAAAAAATATTTTTTATCGAAAAGTCATATACTGCAAAATGGACAAGTGCTGAAATCGCATGGTTACATACGTTGTGCAACCGCAAACTCAGTACTGGAGTATCAGCGTTTTCCACTGTATAATAAAGCTTGTACTGAAAAAAAATATTTTTTATCGAAAAGTCATATACTGCAAAATGGACAAGTGCTGAAAGCGCATAGTTACATACGTTGTGCAACCGCAAACGCAATACTGGAGTATCAGCGTTTTCCACTGTATAATAAAGCTTGTACTGAAAACAAATATTTTTTATCGAAAAGTCATGTACTGCAAAATGGACAAGTGCTGAAAGCGCATAGTTACATACGTTGTGCAACCGCAAACGCAATACTGGAGTATCAGCGTTTTCCACTGTATAATAAAGCTTGTACTGAAAAATAATATTTTTTATCGAAAAGTCATATACTGCAAAATGGACAAGTGCTGAAATCGCATAGTTACATACGTTGTGCAACCGCAAACGCAATACTGGAGTATCAGCGTTTTCCACTGTATAATAAAGCTTGTACTGAAAAAAAATATTTTTTATCGAAAAGTCATATACTGCAAAATGGACAAGTGCTGAAATCGCATAGTTACATACGTTGTGCAACCGCAAAAGCAATACTGGAGTACCAGCGTTTTCCACTGTATAATAAAACTTGTAATGAAAAAAAATATTTTTTATCGAAAAGTCATATACTGCAAGATGGACAAGTGCTGAAATCGCATAGTTACATACGTTGTGCAACCGCAAACTCATTACTGGAGTATCAGCGTTTTCCACTGTATAATAAAGCTTGTACTGAAAAAAAACATTTTTTATCGAAAAGTCATATACTGCAAAATGGACAAGTGCTGAAATCGCATAATTACATACATTGTGCAACCGCAAACGCAATACTGGAGTATCAGCCTTTTCCACTGTATAATAAAGCTTGTACAGAAAAAAAACTATTTTTTGTCGAAAAGTCATATACTGCAAAATGGACAAGTGCTGAAATCGCATAGTTACATACGTTGTGCAACCGCAAAAGCAATGCTGGAGTACCAGCGTTTTCCACTGTATAATAAAGCTTGTACTGAAATAAAATATTTTTTACCGAAAAGTCGTATACTGCAAAATGGACAAGTGCTGAAATCGCATAGTTACATACGTTGTGCAACCGCAAACTCAGTACTGGAGTATCAGCGTTTTCCACTGTATAATAAAGCTTGTACTGAAAAAAAATATTTTTTATCGAAAAGTCATATACTGCAAAATGGACAAGTGCTGAAAGCGCATAGTTACATACGTTGTGCAACCGCAAACGCAAAACTGGAGTATCAGCGTTTTCCACTGTATAACAAAGCTTGTACTGAAAAAAAATATTTTTTACCGAATAGTCGTATACTGCAAAATGGACAAGTGCTGAAATCGCATGGTTACATACGTTGTGCAACCGCAAACTCAGTACTGGGGTATCAGCGTTTTCCACTGTATAATAAAGCTTGTACTGAAAAAAAATATTTTTTATCGAAAAGTCATATACTGCAAAATGGACAAGTGCTGAAAGCGCATAGTTACATACGTTGTGCAACCGCAAACTCAGTACTGGAGTATCAGCGTTTTCCACTGTATAATAAAGCTTGTACTGAAAAAAAATATTTTTTATCGAAAAGTCATATACTGCAAAATGGACTAGTGCTGAAAGCGCATAGTTACATACGTTGTGCAACCGCAAACGCAATACTGGAGTATCAGCGTTGTCCACTGTATAATAAAGCTTGTACTGAAAAAAAATATTTTTTATCGAAAAGTCATATACTGCAAAATGGACAAGTGCTGAAAGCGCATAGTTACATACGTTGTGCAACCGCAAACGCAATACTGGAGTATCAGCGTTTTCCACTGTATAATAAAGCTTGTACTGAAAAAAAATATTTTTTATCGAAAAGTCATATACTGCAAAATGGACAAGTGCTGAAATCGCATAGTTACATACGTTGTGCAACCGCAAACGCAATACTGGAGTATCAGCGTTTTCCACTGTATAATAAAGCTTGTACTGAAAAAAAATATTTTTTATCGAAAAGTCATATACTGCAAAATGGACAAGTGCTGAAATCGCATAGTTAAATACGTTGTGCAACCGCAAAAGCAATACTGGAGTACCAGCGTTTCCACTGTATAATAAAGCTTGTAATGAAAAAAAAAATTTTTTATCGAAAAGTCATATACTGCAAGATGGACAAGTGCTGAAATCGCATAGTTACATACGTTGTGCAACCGCAAACTCATTACTGGAGTATCAGCGTTTTCCACTGTATAATAAAGCTTGTACTGAAAAAAAATATTTTTTATCGAAAAGTCATATACTGAAAAATGGACAAGTGCTGAAATCGCATGGTTACATACGTTGTGCAACCGCAAACTCAGTACTGGAGTATCAGCGTTTTCCACTGTATAATAAAGCTTGTACTGAAAAAAAATATTTTTTATCGAAAAGTCATATACTGCAAAATGGACAAGTGCTGAAAGCGCATAGTTACATACGTTGTGCAACCGCAAACGCAAAACTGGAGTATCAGCGTTTTCCAATGTATAATAAAGCTTGTACTGAAAAAAAATGTTTTTTATCGAAAAGTCGTATACTGCAAAATGGACAAGTGCTGAAATCGCATAGTTACATACGTTGTGCAACCGCAAACTCAGTACTGGAGTATCAGCGTTTTCCACTGCATAATAAAGCTTGTACTGAAAAAAAATATTTTTTATCGAAAAGTCATATACTGCAAAATGGACAAGTGCTGAAAGCGCATAGTTACATACGTTGTGCAACCGCAAACGCAAAACTGGAGTATCAGCATTTTCCACTGTATAACAAAGCTTGTACTGAAAAAAAATATTTTTTACCGAATAGTCGTGTACTGCAAAATGGACAAGTGCTGAAATCGCATGGTTACATACGTTGTGCAACCGCAAACTCAGTACTAGGGTATCAGCGTTTTCCACTGTATAATAAAGCTTGTACTGAAAAAAAATATTTGTTATCGAAAAGTCATATACTGCAAAATGGACAAGTGCTGAAATCGCATAGTTACATACGTTGTGCAACCGCAAACTCAGTACTGGAGTATCAGCGTTTTCCACTGTATAATAAAGCTTGTACTGAAAAAAAATATTTTTTATCGAAAAGTCATATACTGCAAAATGGACAAGTGCTGAAAGCACATAGTTACATACGTTGTGCAACCGCAAACGCAATACTGGAGTATCAGCGTTTTCCACTGTATAATAAAGCTTGTACTGAATAAAATATATTTTTTACCGAAAAGTCGAATACTTCAAAATGGACAAGTGCTGAAATCGCATGGTTACATTCGTTGTGCAACCGCAAACTCAGTACTGAAGTATCAGCGTTTTCCACTGTATAATAAAGCTTGTACTGAAAAAAAATATTTTTTATCGAAAAGTCATATACTGCAAAATGGACAAGTGCTGAAAGCGCATAGTTACATACGTTGTGCAACCGCAAACGCAAAACTGGAGTATCAGCGTTTTCCAATGTATAATAAAGCTTGTACTGAAAAAAAATATTTTTTATCGAAAAGTCGTATACTGCAAAATGGACAAGTGCTGAAATCGCATAGTTACATACGTTGTGCAACCGCAAACTCAGTACTGGAGTATCAGCGTTTTCCACTGCATAATAAAGCTTGTACTGAAAAAAAATATTTTTTATCGAAAAGTCATATACTGCAAAATGGACAAGTGCTGAAAGCGCATAGTTACATACGTTGTGCAACCGCAAACGCAAAACTGGAGTATCAGCGTTTTCCACTGTATAACAAAGCTTGTACTGAAAAAAAATATTTTTTACCGAATAGTCGTGTACTGCAAAATTGACAAGTGCTGAAATCGCATAGTTACATACGTTGTGCAACCGCAAAAGCAATACTGGAGTACCAGCGTTTTCCACTGTATAATAAAGCTTGTAATGAAAAAAAATATTTTTTATCGAAAAGTCATATACTGCAAGATGGACAAGTGCTGAAATCGCATAGTTACATACGTTGTGCAACCGCAAACTCATTACTGGAGTATCAGCGTTTTCCACTGTATAATAAAGCTTGTACTGAAAAAAAATATTTTTTATCGAAAAGTCATATACTGAAAAATGGACAAGTGCTGAAATCGCATGGTTACATACGTTGTGCAACCGCAAACTCAGTACTGGAGTATCAGCGTTTTCCACTGTATAATAAAGCTTGTACTGAAAAAAAATATTTTTTATCGAAAAGTCATATACTGCAAAATGGACAAGTGCTGAAAGCGCATGGTTACATACGTTGTGCAACCGCAAACTCAGTACTGGAGTATCAGCGTTTTCCACTGTATAATAAAGCTTGTACTGAAAAAAAATATTTTTTATCGAAAAGTCATATACTGCAAAATGGACAAGTGCTGAAAGCGCATAGTTACATACGTTGTGCAACCGCAAACTCAGTACTGGGGTATCGGCGTTTTCCACTGTATAATAAAGCTTGTACTGAAAAAAAATATTTTTTATCGAAAAGTCATATACTGCAAAATGGACAAGTGCTGAAAGCGCATAGTTACATACGTTGTGCAACCGCAAACTCAGTACTGGAATATCAGCGTTTTCCACTGTATAATAAAGCTTGTACTGAAAAAAAATATTTTTTACCGAAAAGTCGTATACTGCAAAATGGACAAGTGCTGAAATCGCATGGTTACATACGTTGTGCAACCGCAAACTCAGTACTGGAGTATCAGCGTTTTCCAATGTATAATAAAGCTTGTACTGAAAAAAAATATTTTTTATCGAAAAGTCATATACTGCAAAATGGACAAGTGCTGAAATCGCATGGTTACATACGTTGTGCAACCGCAAACTCAGTACTGGAGTATCAGCGTTTTCCACTGTATAATAAAGCTTGTCCTGAAAAAAAATATTTTTTATCGAAAAGTCATATACTGCAAAATGGACAAGTGCTGAAAGCGCATAGTTACATACGTTGTGCAACCGCAAACGCAATACTGGAGTATCAGCGTTTTCCACTGTATAATAAAGCTTGTACTGAAAAAAACTATTTTTTATCGAAAAGTCATGTACTGCAAAATGGACAAGTGCTGAAAGCGCATAGTTACATACGTTGTGCAACCGCAAACGCAATACTGGAGTATCAGCGTTTTCCACTGTATAATAAAGCTTGTACTGAAAAAAAATATTTTTTATCGAAAAGTCATATACTGCAAAATGGACAAGTGCTGAAATCGAATGGTTACATACTTTGTGCAACCGCAAACTCAGTACTGGAGTATCAGCGTTTTCCACTGTATAATAAAGCTTGTACTGAAAAAAAATATTTTTTATCGAAAAGTCATATACTGCAAAATGGACAAGTGCTGAAATCGCATAGTTACATACGTTGTGCAACCGCAAACGCAATACTGGAGTATCAGCGTTTTCCACTGTATAATGAAGCTTGTACTGAAAAAAAATATTTTTTATCGAAAAATCATATACTGCAAAATGGACAAGTGCTGAAATCGCATGGTTACATACTTTGTGCAACCGCAAACTCAGTACTGGAGTATCAGCGTTTTCCACTGTATAATAAAGCTTGTACTGAAAAAAAATATTTTTTATCGAAAAGTCATATACTGCAAAATGGACAAGTGCTGAAATCGCATAGTTACATACGTTGTGCAACCGCAAACGCAATACTGGAGTATCAGCGTTTTCCACTGTATAATAAAGCTTGTACTGAAAAAAAATATTTTTTATCGAAAAGTCATATACTGCAAAATGGACAAGTGCTGAAATCGCATGGTTACATACTTTGTGCAACCGCAAACTCAGTACTGGAGTATCAGCGTTTTCCACTGTATAATAAAGCTTGTACTGAAAAAAAATATTTTTTATCGAAAAGTCATATACTGCAAAATGGACAAGTGCTGAAATCGCACAGTTACATACGTTGTGCAACCGCAAACGCAATACTGGAGTATCAGCGTTTTCCACTGTATAATAAAGCTTGTACTGAAAAAAAATATTTTTTATCGAAAAGTCATATACTGCAAAATGGACAAGTGCTGAAATCGCATGGTTACATACTTTGTGCAACCGCAAACTCAGTACTGGAGTATCAGCGTTTTCCACTTTATAATAAGGCTTGTACTGAAAAAAAATATTTTTTATCGAAAAGTCATATACTGCAAAATGGACATGTGCTGGAATCGCATAGTTACATACGTTGTGCAACCGCAAACGCAATACTGGAGTATCAGCGTTTTCCACTGTATAATAAAGCTTGTACTGAAAAAAAATATTTTTTATCGAAGAGTCATATACTGCAAAATAGACAAGTGCTGAAATCGCATGGTTACATACTTTGTGCAACCGCAAACTCAGTACTGGAGTATCAGCGTTTTCCACTGTATAATAAAGCTTGTACTGAAAAAAAATATTTTTTATCGAAAAGTCATATACTGCAAAATGGACAAGTGCTGAAATCGCATAGTTACATACGTTGTGCAACCGCAAACGCAATACTGGAGTATCAGCGTTTTCCACTGTATAATAAAGCTTGTACTGAAAAAAAATATTTTTTATCGAAAAGTCATATACTGCAAAATGGACAAGTGCTGAAATCGCATGGTTACATACTTTGTGCAACCGCAAACTCAGTACTGGAGTATCAGCGTTTTCCACTGTATAATAAAGCTTGTACTGAAAAAAAATATTTTTTATCGAAAAGTCATATACTGCAAAATGGACAAGTGCTGAAATCGCATAGTTACATACGTTGTGCAACCGCAAACGCAATACTGGAGTATCAGCGTTTTCCACTGTATAATAAAGCTTGTACTGAAAAAAAATATTTTTTATCGAAAAGTCATATACTGCAAAATGGACAAGTGCTGAAATCGCATAGTTACATACGTTGTGCAACCGCAAAAGCAATACTGGAGTACCAGCGTTTTCCACTGTATAATAAAGCTTGTAATGAAAAAAAATATTTTTTATCGAAAAGTCATATACTGCAAGATGGACAAGTGCTGAAATCGCATAGTTACATACGTTGTGCAACCGCAAACTCATTACTGGAGTATCAGCGTTTTCCACTGTATAATAAAGCTTGTACTGAAAAAAAACATTTTTTATCGAAAAGTCACATACTGCAAAATGGACAAGTGCTGAAAGCGCATAGTTACATACGTTGTGCAACCGCAAACGCAAAACTGGAGTATCAGCGTTTTCCACTGTATAACAAAGCTTGTACTGAAAAAAAATATTTTTTACCGAATAGTCGTGTACTGCAAAATTGACAAGTGCTGAAATCGCATGGTTACATACGTTGTGCAACCGCAAACGCAATACTGGAGTATCAGCGTTGTCCACTGTATAATAAAGCTTGTACTGAAAAAAAATATTTTTTATCGAAAAGTCATATACTGCAAAATGGACAAGTGCTGAAAGCGCATAGTTACATACGTTGTGCAACCGCAAACGCAATACTGGAGTATCAGCGTTTTCCACTGTATAATAAAGCTTGTACTGAAAAAAAATATTTTTTATCGAAAAGTCATATACTGCAAAATGGACAAGTGCTGAAATCGCATAGTTACATACGTTGTGCAACCGCAAAAGCAATACTGGAGTACCAGCGTTTTCCACTGTATAATAAAGCTTGTAATGAAAAAAAATATTTTTTATCGAAAAGTCATATACTGCAAGATTGACAAGTGCTGAAATCGCATAGTTACATACGTTGTGCAACCGCAAACTCATTACTGGAGTATCAGCGTTTTCCACTGTATAATAAAGCTTGTACTGAAAAAAAATATTTTTTATCGAAAAGTCATATACTGCAAAATGGACAAGTGCTGAAAGCGCATAGTTACATACGTTGTGCAACCGCAAACGCAAAACTGGAGTATCAGCGTTTTCCACTGTATAATAAAGCTTGTACTGAAAAAAAATATTTTTTATCGAAAAGTCATATACTGCAAAATGGACAAGTGCTGAAAGCGCATAGTTACATACGTTGTGCAACCGCAAACGCAATACTGGAGTATCAGCGTTTTCCACCGTATAATAAAGCTTGTACTGAATAAAATATATTTTTTACCGAAAAGTCGTATACTTCAAAATGGACAAGTGCTGAAATCGCATGGTTACATACGTTGTGCAACCGCAAACTCAGTACTGGAGTATCAGCGTTTTCCACTGTATAATAAAGCTTGTACTGACAAAAAATATTTTTTATCGAAAATTCATATACTGCAAAATGGACAAGTGCTGAAATCGCATAGTTACATACGTTGTGCAACCGCAAACTCAGTACTGGAGTATCAGCGTTTTCCACGGTATAATAAAGCTTGTACAGAAAAAAAAAAATTTTTGTCGAAAAGTCATATACTGCAAAATGGACAAGTGCTGAAAGCGCATAGTTACATACGTTGTGCAACCGCAAACTCAGTACTGGAGTATCAGCGTTTTCCACTGTATAATAAAGCTTGTACTGAAAAAAAATATTTTTTATCGAAAAGTCATATACTGCAAAATGGACAAGTGCTGAAAGCGCACAGTTACATACGTTGTGCAACCGCAAACTCAGTACTGGAGTATCAGCGTTTTCCACTGTATAATAAAGCTTGTACTGAAAAAAAATATTTTTTACCGAAAAGTCGTATACTGCAAAATGGACAAGTGCTGAAATCGCATGGTTACATACGTTGTGCAACCGCAAACTCAGTACTGGAGTATCAGCGTTTTCCAATGTATAATAAAGCTTGTACTGAAAAAAAATATTTTTTATCGAAAAGTCATATACTGCAAAATGGACAAGTGCTGAAATCGCATGGTTACATACGTTGTGCAACCGCAAACTCAGTACTGGAGTATCAGCGTTTTCCACTGTATAATAAAGCTTGTACTGAAAAAAAATATTTTTTATCGAAAAGTCATATACTGCAAAATGGACAAGTGCTGAAAGCGCATAGTTACATACGTTGTGCAACCGCAAACGCAATACTGGAGTATCAGCGTTTTCCACTGTATAATAAAGCTTGTACTGAAAACAAATATTTTTTATCGAAAAGTCATGTACTGCAAAATGGACAAGTGCTGAAAGCGCATAGTTACATACGTTGTGCAACCGCAAACGCAATACTGGAGTATCAGCGTTTTCCACTGTATAATAAAGCTTGTACTGAAAAATAATATTTTTTATCGAAAAGTCATATACTGCAAAA
This sequence comes from Ascidia mentula, assembly GCF_947561715.1. Lineage (NCBI taxonomy): Eukaryota > Metazoa > Chordata > Ascidiacea > Phlebobranchia > Ascidiidae > Ascidia > Ascidia mentula. The sequence goes on along the minus strand of NC_138568.1, from coordinate 12,431,738 downwards.
TGGACAAGTGCTGAAATCGCATAGTTACATACGTTGTGCAACCGCAAACGCAATACTGGAGTATCAGCGTTTTCCACTGTATAATAAAGCTTGTACTGAAAAAAAATATTTTTTATCGAAAAGTCATATACTGCAAAATGGACAAGTGCTGAAATCGCATAGTTACATACGTTGTGCAACCGCAAAAGCAATACTGGAGTACCAGCGTTTTCCACTGTATAATAAAACTTGTAATGAAAAAAAATATTTTTTATCGAAAAGTCATATACTGCAAGATGGACAAGTGCTGAAATCGCATAGTTACATACGTTGTGCAACCGCAAACTCATTACTGGAGTATCAGCGTTTTCCACTGTATAATAAAGCTTGTACTGAAAAAAAACATTTTTTATCGAAAAGTCATATACTGCAAAATGGACAAGTGCTGAAATCGCATAATTACATACATTGTGCAACCGCAAACGCAATACTGGAGTATCAGCCTTTTCCACTGTATAATAAAGCTTGTACAGAAAAAAAACTATTTTTTGTCGAAAAGTCATATACTGCAAAATGGACAAGTGCTGAAATCGCATAGTTACATACGTTGTGCAACCGCAAAAGCAATGCTGGAGTACCAGCGTTTTCCACTGTATAATAAAGCTTGTACTGAAATAAAATATTTTTTACCGAAAAGTCGTATACTGCAAAATGGACAAGTGCTGAAATCGCATAGTTACATACGTTGTGCAACCGCAAACTCAGTACTGGAGTATCAGCGTTTTCCACTGTATAATAAAGCTTGTACTGAAAAAAAATATTTTTTATCGAAAAGTCATATACTGCAAAATGGACAAGTGCTGAAAGCGCATAGTTACATACGTTGTGCAACCGCAAACGCAAAACTGGAGTATCAGCGTTTTCCACTGTATAACAAAGCTTGTACTGAAAAAAAATATTTTTTACCGAATAGTCGTATACTGCAAAATGGACAAGTGCTGAAATCGCATGGTTACATACGTTGTGCAACCGCAAACTCAGTACTGGGGTATCAGCGTTTTCCACTGTATAATAAAGCTTGTACTGAAAAAAAATATTTTTTATCGAAAAGTCATATACTGCAAAATGGACAAGTGCTGAAAGCGCATAGTTACATACGTTGTGCAACCGCAAACTCAGTACTGGAGTATCAGCGTTTTCCACTGTATAATAAAGCTTGTACTGAAAAAAAATATTTTTTATCGAAAAGTCATATACTGCAAAATGGACTAGTGCTGAAAGCGCATAGTTACATACGTTGTGCAACCGCAAACGCAATACTGGAGTATCAGCGTTGTCCACTGTATAATAAAGCTTGTACTGAAAAAAAATATTTTTTATCGAAAAGTCATATACTGCAAAATGGACAAGTGCTGAAAGCGCATAGTTACATACGTTGTGCAACCGCAAACGCAATACTGGAGTATCAGCGTTTTCCACTGTATAATAAAGCTTGTACTGAAAAAAAATATTTTTTATCGAAAAGTCATATACTGCAAAATGGACAAGTGCTGAAATCGCATAGTTACATACGTTGTGCAACCGCAAACGCAATACTGGAGTATCAGCGTTTTCCACTGTATAATAAAGCTTGTACTGAAAAAAAATATTTTTTATCGAAAAGTCATATACTGCAAAATGGACAAGTGCTGAAATCGCATAGTTAAATACGTTGTGCAACCGCAAAAGCAATACTGGAGTACCAGCGTTTCCACTGTATAATAAAGCTTGTAATGAAAAAAAATATTTTTTATCGAAAAGTCATATACTGCAAGATGGACAAGTGCTGAAATCGCATAGTTACATACGTTGTGCAACCGCAAACTCATTACTGGAGTATCAGCGTTTTCCACTGTATAATAAAGCTTGTACTGAAAAAAAATATTTTTTATCGAAAAGTCATATACTGAAAAATGGACAAGTGCTGAAATCGCATGGTTACATACGTTGTGCAACCGCAAACTCAGTACTGGAGTATCAGCGTTTTCCACTGTATAATAAAGCTTGTACTGAAAAAAAATATTTTTTATCGAAAAGTCATATACTGCAAAATGGACAAGTGCTGAAAGCGCATAGTTACATACGTTGTGCAACCGCAAACGCAAAACTGGAGTATCAGCGTTTTCCAATGTATAATAAAGCTTGTACTGAAAAAAAATGTTTTTTATCGAAAAGTCGTATACTGCAAAATGGACAAGTGCTGAAATCGCATAGTTACATACGTTGTGCAACCGCAAACTCAGTACTGGAGTATCAGCGTTTTCCACTGCATAATAAAGCTTGTACTGAAAAAAAATATTTTTTATCGAAAAGTCATATACTGCAAAATGGACAAGTGCTGAAAGCGCATAGTTACATACGTTGTGCAACCGCAAACGCAAAACTGGAGTATCAGCATTTTCCACTGTATAACAAAGCTTGTACTGAAAAAAAATATTTTTTACCGAATAGTCGTGTACTGCAAAATGGACAAGTGCTGAAATCGCATGGTTACATACGTTGTGCAACCGCAAACTCAGTACTAGGGTATCAGCGTTTTCCACTGTATAATAAAGCTTGTACTGAAAAAAAATATTTGTTATCGAAAAGTCATATACTGCAAAATGGACAAGTGCTGAAATCGCATAGTTACATACGTTGTGCAACCGCAAACTCAGTACTGGAGTATCAGCGTTTTCCACTGTATAATAAAGCTTGTACTGAAAAAAAATATTTTTTATCGAAAAGTCATATACTGCAAAATGGACAAGTGCTGAAAGCACATAGTTACATACGTTGTGCAACCGCAAACGCAATACTGGAGTATCAGCGTTTTCCACTGTATAATAAAGCTTGTACTGAATAAAATATATTTTTTACCGAAAAGTCGAATACTTCAAAATGGACAAGTGCTGAAATCGCATGGTTACATTCGTTGTGCAACCGCAAACTCAGTACTGAAGTATCAGCGTTTTCCACTGTATAATAAAGCTTGTACTGAAAAAAAATATTTTTTATCGAAAAGTCATATACTGCAAAATGGACAAGTGCTGAAAGCGCATAGTTACATACGTTGTGCAACCGCAAACGCAAAACTGGAGTATCAGCGTTTTCCAATGTATAATAAAGCTTGTACTGAAAAAAAATATTTTTTATCGAAAAGTCGTATACTGCAAAATGGACAAGTGCTGAAATCGCATAGTTACATACGTTGTGCAACCGCAAACTCAGTACTGGAGTATCAGCGTTTTCCACTGCATAATAAAGCTTGTACTGAAAAAAAATATTTTTTATCGAAAAGTCATATACTGCAAAATGGACAAGTGCTGAAAGCGCATAGTTACATACGTTGTGCAACCGCAAACGCAAAACTGGAGTATCAGCGTTTTCCACTGTATAACAAAGCTTGTACTGAAAAAAAATATTTTTTACCGAATAGTCGTGTACTGCAAAATTGACAAGTGCTGAAATCGCATAGTTACATACGTTGTGCAACCGCAAAAGCAATACTGGAGTACCAGCGTTTTCCACTGTATAATAAAGCTTGTAATGAAAAAAAATATTTTTTATCGAAAAGTCATATACTGCAAGATGGACAAGTGCTGAAATCGCATAGTTACATACGTTGTGCAACCGCAAACTCATTACTGGAGTATCAGCGTTTTCCACTGTATAATAAAGCTTGTACTGAAAAAAAATATTTTTTATCGAAAAGTCATATACTGAAAAATGGACAAGTGCTGAAATCGCATGGTTACATACGTTGTGCAACCGCAAACTCAGTACTGGAGTATCAGCGTTTTCCACTGTATAATAAAGCTTGTACTGAAAAAAAATATTTTTTATCGAAAAGTCATATACTGCAAAATGGACAAGTGCTGAAAGCGCATGGTTACATACGTTGTGCAACCGCAAACTCAGTACTGGAGTATCAGCGTTTTCCACTGTATAATAAAGCTTGTACTGAAAAAAAATATTTTTTATCGAAAAGTCATATACTGCAAAATGGACAAGTGCTGAAAGCGCATAGTTACATACGTTGTGCAACCGCAAACTCAGTACTGGGGTATCGGCGTTTTCCACTGTATAATAAAGCTTGTACTGAAAAAAAATATTTTTTATCGAAAAGTCATATACTGCAAAATGGACAAGTGCTGAAAGCGCATAGTTACATACGTTGTGCAACCGCAAACTCAGTACTGGAATATCAGCGTTTTCCACTGTATAATAAAGCTTGTACTGAAAAAAAATATTTTTTACCGAAAAGTCGTATACTGCAAAATGGACAAGTGCTGAAATCGCATGGTTACATACGTTGTGCAACCGCAAACTCAGTACTGGAGTATCAGCGTTTTCCAATGTATAATAAAGCTTGTACTGAAAAAAAATATTTTTTATCGAAAAGTCATATACTGCAAAATGGACAAGTGCTGAAATCGCATGGTTACATACGTTGTGCAACCGCAAACTCAGTACTGGAGTATCAGCGTTTTCCACTGTATAATAAAGCTTGTCCTGAAAAAAAATATTTTTTATCGAAAAGTCATATACTGCAAAATGGACAAGTGCTGAAAGCGCATAGTTACATACGTTGTGCAACCGCAAACGCAATACTGGAGTATCAGCGTTTTCCACTGTATAATAAAGCTTGTACTGAAAAAAACTATTTTTTATCGAAAAGTCATGTACTGCAAAATGGACAAGTGCTGAAAGCGCATAGTTACATACGTTGTGCAACCGCAAACGCAATACTGGAGTATCAGCGTTTTCCACTGTATAATAAAGCTTGTACTGAAAAAAAATATTTTTTATCGAAAAGTCATATACTGCAAAATGGACAAGTGCTGAAATCGAATGGTTACATACTTTGTGCAACCGCAAACTCAGTACTGGAGTATCAGCGTTTTCCACTGTATAATAAAGCTTGTACTGAAAAAAAATATTTTTTATCGAAAAGTCATATACTGCAAAATGGACAAGTGCTGAAATCGCATAGTTACATACGTTGTGCAACCGCAAACGCAATACTGGAGTATCAGCGTTTTCCACTGTATAATGAAGCTTGTACTGAAAAAAAATATTTTTTATCGAAAAGTCATATACTGCAAAATGGACAAGTGCTGAAATCGCATGGTTACATACTTTGTGCAACCGCAAACTCAGTACTGGAGTATCAGCGTTTTCCACTGTATAATAAAGCTTGTACTGAAAAAAAATATTTTTTATCGAAAAGTCATATACTGCAAAATGGACAAGTGCTGAAATCGCATAGTTACATACGTTGTGCAACCGCAAACGCAATACTGGAGTATCAGCGTTTTCCACTGTATAATAAAGCTTGTACTGAAAAAAAATATTTTTTATCGAAAAGTCATATACTGCAAAATGGACAAGTGCTGAAATCGCATGGTTACATACTTTGTGCAACCGCAAACTCAGTACTGGAGTATCAGCGTTTTCCACTGTATAATAAAGCTTGTACTGAAAAAAAATATTTTTTATCGAAAAGTCATATACTGCAAAATGGACAAGTGCTGAAATCGCACAGTTACATACGTTGTGCAACCGCAAACGCAATACTGGAGTATCAGCGTTTTCCACTGTATAATAAAGCTTGTACTGAAAAAAAATATTTTTTATCGAAAAGTCATATACTGCAAAATGGACAAGTGCTGAAATCGCATGGTTACATACTTTGTGCAACCGCAAACTCAGTACTGGAGTATCAGCGTTTTCCACTTTATAATAAGGCTTGTACTGAAAAAAAATATTTTTTATCGAAAAGTCATATACTGCAAAATGGACATGTGCTGGAATCGCATAGTTACATACGTTGTGCAACCGCAAACGCAATACTGGAGTATCAGCGTTTTCCACTGTATAATAAAGCTTGTACTGAAAAAAAATATTTTTTATCGAAGAGTCATATACTGCAAAATAGACAAGTGCTGAAATCGCATGGTTACATACTTTGTGCAACCGCAAACTCAGTACTGGAGTATCAGCGTTTTCCACTGTATAATAAAGCTTGTACTGAAAAAAAATATTTTTTATCGAAAAGTCATATACTGCAAAATGGACAAGTGCTGAAATCGCATAGTTACATACGTTGTGCAACCGCAAACGCAATACTGGAGTATCAGCGTTTTCCACTGTATAATAAAGCTTGTACTGAAAAAAAATATTTTTTATCGAAAAGTCATATACTGCAAAATGGACAAGTGCTGAAATCGCATGGTTACATACTTTGTGCAACCGCAAACTCAGTACTGGAGTATCAGCGTTTTCCACTGTATAATAAAGCTTGTACTGAAAAAAAATATTTTTTATCGAAAAGTCATATACTGCAAAATGGACAAGTGCTGAAATCGCATAGTTACATACGTTGTGCAACCGCAAACGCAATACTGGAGTATCAGCGTTTTCCACTGTATAATAAAGCTTGTACTGAAAAAAAATATTTTTTATCGAAAAGTCATATACTGCAAAATGGACAAGTGCTGAAATCGCATAGTTACATACGTTGTGCAACCGCAAAAGCAATACTGGAGTACCAGCGTTTTCCACTGTATAATAAAGCTTGTAATGAAAAAAAATATTTTTTATCGAAAAGTCATATACTGCAAGATGGACAAGTGCTGAAATCGCATAGTTACATACGTTGTGCAACCGCAAACTCATTACTGGAGTATCAGCGTTTTCCACTGTATAATAAAGCTTGTACTGAAAAAAAACATTTTTTATCGAAAAGTCACATACTGCAAAATGGACAAGTGCTGAAAGCGCATAGTTACATACGTTGTGCAACCGCAAACGCAAAACTGGAGTATCAGCGTTTTCCACTGTATAACAAAGCTTGTACTGAAAAAAAATATTTTTTACCGAATAGTCGTGTACTGCAAAATTGACAAGTGCTGAAATCGCATGGTTACATACGTTGTGCAACCGCAAACGCAATACTGGAGTATCAGCGTTGTCCACTGTATAATAAAGCTTGTACTGAAAAAAAATATTTTTTATCGAAAAGTCATATACTGCAAAATGGACAAGTGCTGAAAGCGCATAGTTACATACGTTGTGCAACCGCAAACGCAATACTGGAGTATCAGCGTTTTCCACTGTATAATAAAGCTTGTACTGAAAAAAAATATTTTTTATCGAAAAGTCATATACTGCAAAATGGACAAGTGCTGAAATCGCATAGTTACATACGTTGTGCAACCGCAAAAGCAATACTGGAGTACCAGCGTTTTCCACTGTATAATAAAGCTTGTAATGAAAAAAAATATTTTTTATCGAAAAGTCATATACTGCAAGATGGACAAGTGCTGAAATCGCATAGTTACATACGTTGTGCAACCGCAAACTCATTACTGGAGTATCAGCGTTTTTCACTGTATAATAAAGCTTGTACTGAAAAAAAATATTTTTTATCGAAAAGTCATATACTGCAAAATGGACAAGTGCTGAAAGCGCATAGTTACATACGTTGTGCAACCGCAAACGCAAAACTGGAGTATCAGCGTTTTCCACTGTATAATAAAGCTTGTACTGAAAAAAAATATTTTTTACCGAAAAGTCGTATACTGCAAAATGGACAAGTGCTGAAATCGCATGGTTACATACGTTGTGCAACCGCAAACTCAGTACTGGGGTATCAGCGTTTTCCACTGTATAATAAAGCTTGTACTGAAAAAAAATATTTTTTATCGAAAAGTCATATACTGCAAAATGGACAAGTGCTGAAAGCGCATAGTTACATACGTTGTGCAACCGCAAACTCAGTACTGGAGTATCAGCGTTTTCCACTGTATAATAAAGCTTGTACTGAAAAAAATATTTTTTATCGAAAAGTCATATACTGCAAAATGGACAAGTGCTTAAAGCGCATAGTTACATACGTTGTGCAACCGCAAACTCAGTACTGGAGTATCAGCGTTTTCCACTGTATAATAAAGCTTGTACTGAAAAAAAATATTTTTTATCGAAAAGTCATATACTGCAAAATGGACAAGTGCTGAAAGCGCATAGTTACATACGTTGTGCAACCGCAAACGCAATACTGGAGTATCAGCGTTTTCCACCGTATAATAAAGCTTGTACTGAATAAAATATATTTTTTACCGAAAAGTCGTATACTTCAAAATGGACAAGTGCTGAAATCGCATGGTTACATACGTTGTGCAACCGCAAACTCAGTACTGGAGTATCAGCGTTTTCCACTGTATAATAAAGCTTGTACTGACAAAAAATATTTTTTATCGAAAATTCATATACTGCAAAATTGACAAGTGCTGAAATCGCATAGTTACATACGTTGTGCAACCGCAAACGCAAAACTGGAGTATCAGCGTTTTCCACTGTATAACAAAGCTTGTACTGAAAAAAAATATTTTTTACCGAATAGTCGTGTACTGCAAAATTGACAAGTGCTGAAATCGCATGGTTACATACGTTGTGCAACCGCAAACGCAATACTGGAGTATCAGCGTTGTCCACTGTATAATAAAGCTTGTACTGAAAAAAAATATTTTTTATCGAAAAGTCATATACTGCAAAATGGACAAGTGCTGAAATCGCATAGTTACATACGTTGTGCAACCGCAAAAGCAATACTGGAGTACCAGCGTTTTCCACTGTATAATAAAGCTTGTAATGAAAAAAAATATTTTTTATCGAAAAGTCATATACTGCAAGATGGACAAGTGCTGAAATCGCATAGTTACATACGTTGTGCAACCGCAAACTCATTACTGGAGTATCAGCGTTTTCCACTGTATAATAAAGCTTGTACTGAAAAAAAATATTTTTTATCGAAAAGTCATATACTGAAAAATGGACAAGTGCTGAAATCGCATGGTTACATACGTTGTGCAACCGCAAACTCAGTACTGGAGTATCAGCGTTTTCCACTGTATAATAAAGCTTGTACTGAAAAAAAATATTTTTTATCGAAAAGTCATATACTGCAAAATGGACAAGTGCTGAAAGCGCATAGTTACATACGTTGTGCAACCGCAAACTCAGTACTGGGGTATCGGCGTTTTCCACTGTATAATAAAGCTTGTACTGAAAAAAAATATTTTTTATCGAAAAGTCATATACTGCAAAATGGACAAGTGCTGAAAGCGCATGGTTACATACGTTGTGCAACCGCAAACTCAGTACTGGAGTATCAGCGTTTTCCACTGTATAATAAAGCTTGTACTGAAAAAAAATATTTTTTATCGAAAAGTCATATACTGCAAAATGGACAAGTGCTGAAAGCGCATAGTTACATACGTTGTGCAACCGCAAACTCAGTACTGGGGTATCGGCGTTTTCCACTGTATAATAAAGCTTGTACTGAAAAAAAATATTTTTTATCGAAAAGTCATATACTGCAAAATGGACAAGTGCTGAAAGCGCATAGTTACATACGTTGTGCAACCGCAAACTCAGTACTGGAATATCAGCGTTTTCCACTGTATAATAAAGCTTGTACTGAAAAAAAATATTTTTTACCGAAAAGTCGTATACTGCAAAATGGACAAGTGCTGAAATCGCATGGTTACATACTTTGTGCAACCGCAAACTCAGTACTGGAGTATCAGCGTTTTCCACTGTATAATAAAGCTTGTACTGAAAAAAAATATTTTTTACCGAAAAGTCGTATACTGCAAAATGGACAAGTGCTGAAATCGCATGGTTACATACGTTGTGCAACCGCAAACTCAGTACTGGAGTATCAGCGTTTTCCACTGTATAATAAAGCTTGTACTGAAAAAAAATATTTTTTATCGAAAAGTCATATACTGCAAAATGGACAAGTGCTGAAATCGAATGGTTACATACTTTGTGCAACCGCAAACTCAGTACTGGAGTATCAGCGTTTTCCACTGTATAATAAAGCTTGTACTGAAAAAAAATATTTTTTACCGAAAAGTCGTATACTGCAAAATGGACAAGTGCTGAAATCGCATGGTTACATACGTTGTGCAACCGCAAACTCAGTACTGGAGTATCAGCGTTTTCCAATGTATAATAAAGCTTGTACTGAAAAAAAATATTTTTTATCGAAAAGTCATATACTGCAAAAGGGACAAGTGCTGAAAGCGCATAGTTACATACGTTGTGCAACCGCAAACGCAATACTGGAGTATCAGCGTTTTCCACTGTATAATAAAGCTTGTCCTGAAAAAAAATATTTTTTATCGAAAAGTCATATACTGCAAAATGGACAAGTGCTGAAATCGAATGGTTACATACTTTGTGCAACCGCAAACTCAGTACTGGAGTATCAGCGTTTTCCACTGTATAATAAAGCTTGTACTGAAAAAAAATATTTTTTACCGAAAAGTCGTATACTGCAAAATGGACAAGTGCTGAAATCGCATGGTTACATACGTTGTGCAACCGCAAACTCAGTACTGGAGTATCAGCGTTTTCCAATGTATAATAAAGCTTGTACTGAAAAAAAATATTTTTTATCGAAAAGTCATATACTGCAAAAGGGACAAGTGCTGAAAGCGCATAGTTACATACGTTGTGCAACCGCAAACGCAATACTGGAGTATCAGCGTTTTCCACTGTATAATAAAGCTTGTACTGAAAAAAAATATTTTTATCGAAAAGTCATATACTGCAAAATGGACAAGTGCTGAAAGCGCATAGTTACATACGTTGTGCAACCGCAAACGCAATACTGGAGTATCAGCGTTTTCCACTGTATAATAAAGCTTGTACTGAAAAAAAATATTTTTTATCGAAAAGTCATGTACTGCAAAATGGACAAGTGCTGAAAGCGCATAGTTACATACGTTGTGCAACCGCAAACGCAATACTGGAGTATCAGCGTTTTCCACTGTATAATAAAGCTTGTACTGAAAAAAAATATTTTTTATCGAAAAGTCATATACTGCAAAATGGACAAGTGCTGAAATCGAATGGTTACATACTTTGTGCAACCGCAAACTCAGTACTGGAGTATCAGCGTTTTCCACTGTATAATAAAGCTTGTACTGAAAAAAAATATTTTTTATCGAAAAGTCATATACTGCAAAATGGACAAGTGCTGAAATCGCATAGTTACATACGTTGTGCAACCGCAAACGCAATACTGGAGTATCAGCGTTTTCCACTGTATAATGAAGCTTGTACTGAAAAAAAATATTTTTTATCGAAAAGTCATATACTGCAAAATGGACAAGTGCTGAAATCGCATGGTTACATACTTTGTGCAACCGCAAACTCAGTACTGGAGTATCAGCGTTTTCCACTGTATAATAAAGCTTGTACTGAAAAAAAATATTTTTTATCGAAAAGTCATATACTGCAAAATGGACAAGTGCTGAAATCGCATAGTTACATACGTTGTGCAACCGCAAACGCAATACTGGAGTATCAGCGTTTTCCACTGTATAATAAAGCTTGTACTGAAAAAAAATATTTTTTATCGAAAAGTCATATACTGCAAAATGGACAAGTGCTGAAATCGCATGGTTACATACTTTGTGCAACCGCACACTCAGTACTGGAGTATCAGCGTTTTCCACTGTATAATAAAGCTTGTACTGAAAAAAAATATTTTTTATCGAAAAGTCATATACTGCAAAATGGACAAGTGCTGAAATCGCATAGTTACATACGTTGTGCAACCGCAAACGCAATACTGGAGTATCAGCGTTTTCCACTGTATAATAAAGCTTGTACTGAAAAAAAATATTTTTTATCGAAAAGTCATATACTGCAAAATGGACAAGTGCTGAAATCGCATGGTTACATACTTTGTGCAACCGCAAACTCAGTACTGGAGTATCAGCGTTTTCCACTTTATAATAAGGCTTGTACTGAAAAAAAATATTTTTTATCGAAAAGTCATATACTGCAAAATGGACATGTGCTGGAATCGCATAGTTACATACGTTGTGCAACCGCAAACGCAATACTGGAGTATCAGCGTTTTCCACTGTATAATAAAGCTTGTACTGAAAAAAAATATTTTTTATCGAAGAGTCATATACTGCAAAATAGACAAGTGCTGAAATCGCATGGTTACATACTTTGTGCAACCGCAAACTCAGTACTGGAGTATCAGCGTTTTCCACTGTATAATAAAGCTTGTACTGAAAAAAAATATTTTTTATCGAAAAGTCATATACTGCAAAATGGACAAGTGCTGAAATCGCATAGTTACATACGTTGTGCAACCGCAAACGCAATACTGGAGTATCAGCGTTTTCCACTGTATAATAAAGCTTGTACTGAAAAAAAATATTTTTTATCGAAAAGTCATATACTGCAAAATGGACAAGTGCTGAAATCGCATGGTTACATACTTTGTGCAACCGCAAACTCAGTACTGGAGTATCAGCGTTTTCCACTGTATAATAAAGCTTGTACTGAAAAAAAATATTTTTTATCGAAAAGTCATATACTGCAAAATGGACAAGTGCTGAAATCGCATAGTTACATACGTTGTGCAACCGCAAACGCAATACTGGAGTATCAGCGTTTTCCACTGTATAATAAAGCTTGTACTGAAAAAAAATATTTTTTATCGAAAAGTCATATACTGCAAAATGGACAAGTGCTGAAATCGCATAGTTACATACGTTGTGCAACCGCAAAAGCAATACTGGAGTACCAGCGTTTTCCACTGTATAATAAAGCTTGTAATGAAAAAAAATATTTTTTATCGAAAAGTCATATACTGCAAGATGGACAAGTGCTGAAATCGCATAGTTACATACGTTGTGCAACCGCAAACTCATTACTGGAGTATCAGCGTTTTCCACTGTATAATAAAGCTTGTACTGAAAAAAAACATTTTTTATCGAAAAGTCACATACTGCAAAATGGACAAGTGCTGAAAGCGCATAGTTACATACGTTGTGCAATCGCAAACGCAAAACTGGAGTATCAGCGTTTTCCACTGTATAACAAAGCTTGTACTGAAAAAAAATATTTTTTACCGAATAGTCGTGTACTGCAAAATTGACAAGTGCTGAAATCGCATGGTTACATACGTTGTGCAACCGCAAACGCAATACTGGAGTATCAGCGTTGTCCACTGTATAATAAAGCTTGTACTGAAAAAAAATATTTTTTATCGAAAAGTCATATACTGCAAAATGGACAAGTGCTGAAAGCGCATAGTTACATACGTTGTGCAACCGCAAACGCAATACTGGAGTATCAGCGTTTTCCACTGTATAATAAAGCTTGTACTGAAAAAAAATATTTTTTATCGAAAAGTCATATACTGCAAAATGGACAAGTGCTGAAATCGCATAGTTACATACGTTGTGCAACCGCAAAAGCAATACTGGAGTACCAGCGTTTTCCACTGTATAATAAAGCTTGTAATGAAAAAAAATATTTTTTATCGAAAAGTCATATACTGCAAGATGGACAAGTGCTGAAATCGCATAGTTACATACGTTGTGCAACCGCAAACTCATTACTGGAGTATCAGCGTTTTCCACTGTATAATAAAGCTTGTACTGAAAAAAAATATTTTTTATCGAAAAGTCATACACTGAAAAATGGACAAGTGCTGAAATCGCATGGTTACATACGTTGTGCAACCGCAAACTCAGTACTGGAGTATCAGCGTTTTCCACTGTATAATAAAGCTTGTACTGAAAAAAAATATTTTTTATCGAAAAGTCATATACTGCAAAATGGACAAGTGCTGAAAGCGCATAGTTACATACGTTGTGCAACCGCAAACTCAGTACTGGGGTATCGGCGTTTTCCACTGTATAATAAAGCTTGTACTGAAAAAAAATATTTTTTATCGAAAAGTCATATACTGCAAAATGGACAAGTGCTGAAAGCGCATAGTTACATACGTTGTGCAACCGCAAACTCAGTACTGGAATATCAGCGTTTTCCACTGTATAATAAAGCTTGTACTGAAAAAAAATATTTTTTATCGAAAAGTCATATACTGCAAAATGGACAAGTGCTGAAAGCGCATAGTTACATACGTTGTGCAACCGCAAACGCAAAACTGGAGTATCAGCGTTTTCCACTGTATAATAAAGCTTGTACTGAAAAAAAATATTTTTTACCGAAAAGTCGTATACTGCAAAATGGACAAGTGCTGAAATCGCATGGTTACATACGTTGTGCAACCGCAAACTCAGTACTGGGGTATCAGCGTTTTCCACTGTATAATAAAGCTTGTACTGAAAAAAAATATTTTTTATCGAAAAGTCATATACTGCAAAATGGACAAGTGCTGAAAGCGCATAGTTACATACGTTGTGCAACCGCAAACTCAGTACTGGAGTATCAGCGTTTTCCACTGTATAATAAAGCTTGTACTGAAAAAAAATATTTTTTATCGAAAAGTCATATACTGCAAAATGGACAAGTGCTGAAAGCGCATAGTTACATACGTTGTGCAACCGCAAACTCAGTACTGGAGTATCAGCGTTTTCCACTGTATAATAAAGCTTGTACTGAAAAAAAATATTTTTTATCGAAAAGTCATATACTGCAAAATGGACAAGTGCTGAAAGCTCATAGTTACATACGTTGTGCAACCGCAAACGCAATACTGGAGTATCAGCGTTTTCCACCGTATAATAAAGCTTGTACTGAATAAAATATATTTTTTACCGAAAAGTCGTATACTTCAAAATGGACAAGTGCTGAAATCGCATGGTTACATACGTTGTGCAACCGCAAACTCAGTACTGGAGTATCAGCGTTTTCCACTGTATAATAAAGCTTGTACTGACAAAAAATATTTTTTATCGAAAATTCATATACTGCAAAATGGACAAGTGCTGAAATCGCATAGTTACATACGTTGTGCAACCGCAAACGCAAAACTGGAGTATCAGCGTTTTCCACTGTATAACAAAGCTTGTACTGAAAAAAAATATTTTTTACCGAATAGTCGTGTACTGCAAAATTGACAAGTGCTGAAATCGCATGGTTACATACGTTGTGCAACCGCAAACGCAATACTGGAGTATCAGCGTTGTCCACTGTATAATAAAGCTTGTACTGAAAAAAAATATTTTTTATCGAAAAGTCATATACTGCAAAATGGACAAGTGCTGAAATCGCATAGTTACATACGTTGTGCAACCGCAAAAGCAATACTGGAGTACCAGCGTTTTCCACTGTATAATAAAGCTTGTAATGAAAAAAAATATTTTTTATCGAAAAGTCATATACTGCAAGATGGACAAGTGCTGAAATCGCATAGTTACATACGTTGTGCAACCGCAAACTCATTACTGGAGTATCAGCGTTTTCCACTGTATAATAAAGCTTGTACTGAAAAAAAATATTTTTTATCGAAAAGTCATATACTGAAAAATGGACAAGTGCTGAAATCGCATGGTTACATACGTTGTGCAACCGCAAACTCAGTACTGGAGTATCAGCGTTTTCCACTGTATAATAAAGCTTGTACTGAAAAAAAATATTTTTTATCGAAAAGTCATATACTGCAAAATGGACAAGTGCTGAAAGCGCATAGTTACATACGTTGTGCAACCGCAAACTCAGTACTGGGGTATCGGCGTTTTCCACTGTATAATAAAGCTTGTACTGAAAAAAAATATTTTTTATCGAAAAGTCATATACTGCAAAATGGACAAGTGCTGAAAGCGCATGGTTACATACGTTGTGCAACCGCAAACTCAGTACTGGAGTATCAGCGTTTTCCACTGTATAATAAAGCTTGTACTGAAAAAAAATATTTTTTATCGAAAAGTCATATACTGCAAAATGGACAAGTGCTGAAAGCGCATAGTTACATACGTTGTGCAACCGCAAACTCAGTACTGGGGTATCGGCGTTTTCCACTGTATAATAAAGCTTGTACTGAAAAAAAATATTTTTTATCGAAAAGTCATATACTGCAAAATGGACAAGTGCTGAAAGCGCATAGTTACATACGTTGTGCAACCGCAAACTCAGTACTGGAATATCAGCGTTTTCCACTGTATAATAAAGCTTGTACTGAAAAAAAATATTTTTTACCGAAAAGTCGTATACTGCAAAATGGACAAGTGCTGAAATCGCATGGTTACATACGTTGTGCAACCGCAAACTCAGTACTGGAGTATCAGCGTTTTCCAATGTATAATAAAGCTTGTACTGAAAAAAAATATTTTTTATCGAAAAGTCATATACTGCAAAATGGACAAGTGCTGAAATCGCATGGTTACATACGTTGTGCAACCGCAAACTCAGTACTGGAGTATCAGCGTTTTCCACTGTATAATAAAGCTTGTCCTGAAAAAAAATATTTTTTATCGAAAAGTCATATACTGCAAAATGGACAAGTGCTGAAAGCGCATAGTTACATACGTTGTGCAACCGCAAACGCAATACTGGAGTATCAGCGTTTTCCACTGTATAATAAAGCTTGTACTGAAAAAAAATATTTTTTATCGAAAAGTCATGTACTGCAAAATGGACAAGTGCTGAAAGCGCATAGTTACATACGTTGTGCAACCGCAAACGCAATACTGGAGTATCAGCGTTTTCCACTGTATAATAAAGCTTGTACTGAAAAAAAATATTTTTTATCGAAAAGTCATATACTGCAAAATGGACAAGTGCTGAAATCGAATGGTTACATACTTTGTGCAACCGCAAACTCAGTACTGGAGTATCAGCGTTTTCCACTGTATAATAAAGCTTGTACTGAAAAAAAATATTTTTTATCGAAAAGTCATATACTGCAAAATGGACAAGTGCTGAAATCGCATAGTTACATACGTTGTGCAACCGCAAACGCAATACTGGAGTATCAGCGTTTTCCACTGTATAATGAAGCTTGTACTGAAAAAAAATATTTTTTATCGAAAAGTCATATACTGCAAAATGGACAAGTGCTGAAATCGCATGGTTACATACTTTGTGCAACCGCAAACTCAGTACTGGAGTATCAGCGTTTTCCACTGTATAATAAAGCTTGTACTGAAAAAAAATATTTTTTATCGAAAAGTCATATACTGCAAAATGGACAAGTGCTGAAATCGCATAGTTACATACGTTGTGCAACCGCAAACGCAATACTGGAGTATCAGCGTTTTCCACTGTATAATAAAGCTTGTACTGAAAAAAAATATTTTTTATCGAAAAGTCATATACTGCAAAATGGACAAGTGCTGAAATCGCATGGTTACATACTTTGTGCAACCGCAAACTCAGTACTGGAGTATCAGCGTTTTCCACTGTATAATAAAGCTTGTACTGAAAAAAAATATTTTTTATCGAAAAGTCATATACTGCAAAATGGACAAGTGCTGAAATCGCATAGTAACATACGTTGTGCAACCGCAAACGCAATACTGGAGTATCAGCGTTTTCCACTGTATAATAAAGCTTGTACTGAAAAAAAATATTTTTTATCGAAAAGTCATATACTGCAAAATGGACAAGTGCTGAAATCGCATGGTTACATACTTTGTGCAACCGCAAACTCAGTACTGGAGTATCAGCGTTTTCCACTTTATAATAAGGCTTGTACTGAAAAAAAATATTTTTTATCGAAAAGTCATATACTGCAAAATGGACATGTGCTGGAATCGCATAGTTACATACGTTGTGCAACCGCAAACGCAATACTGGAGTATCAGCATTTTCCACTGTATAATAAAGCTTGTACTGAAAAAAAATATTTTTTATCGAAGAGTCATATACTGCAAAATAGACAAGTGCTGAAATCGCATGGTTACATACTTTGTGCAACCGCAAACTCAGTACTGGAGTATCAGCGTTTTCCACTGTATAATAAAGCTTGTACTGAAAAAAAATATTTTTTATCGAAAAGTCATATACTGCAAAATGGACAAGTGCTGAAATCGCATAGTTACATACGTTGTGCAACCGCAAACGCAATACTGGAGTATCAGCGTTTTCCACTGTATAATAAAGCTTGTACTGAAAAAAAATATTTTTTATCGAAAAGTCATATACTGCAAAATGGACAAGTGCTGAAATCGCATGGTTACATACTTTGTGCAACCACAAACTCAGTACTGGAGTATCAGCGTTTTCCACTGTATAATAAAGCTTGTACTGAAAAAAAATATTTTTTATCGAAAAGTCATATACTGCAAAATGGACAAGTGCTGAAATCGCATAGTTACATACGTTGTGCAACCGCAAACGCAATACTGGAGTATCAGCGTTTTCCACTGTATAATAAAGCTTGTACTGAAAAAAAATATTTTTTATCGAAAAGTCATATACTGCAAAATGGACAAGTGCTGAAATCGCATAGTTACATACGTTGTGCAACCGCAAAAGCAATACTGGAGTACCAGCGTTTTCCACTGTATAATAAAGCTTGTAATGAAAAAAAATATTTTTTATCGAAAAGTCATATACTGCAAGATGGACAAGTGCTGAAATCGCATAGTTACATACGTTGTGCAACCGCAAACTCATTACTGGAGTATCAGCGTTTTCCACTGTATAATAAAGCTTGTACTGAAAAAAAACATTTTTTATCGAAAAGTCACATACTGCAAAATGGACAAGTGCTGAAAGCGCATAGTTACATACGTTGTGCAACCGCAAACGCAAAACTGGAGTATCAGCGTTTTCCACTGTATAACAAAGCTTGTACTGAAAAAAAATATTTTTTACCGAATAGTCGTGTACTGCAAAATTGACAAGTGCTGAAATCGCATGGTTACATACGTTGTGCAACCGCAAACGCAATACTGGAGTATCAGCGTTGTCCACTGTATAATAAAGCTTGTACTGAAAAAAAATATTTTTTATCGAAAAGTCATATACTGCAAAATGGACAAGTGCTGAAAGCGCATAGTTACATACGTTGTGCAACCGCAAACGCAATACTGGAGTATCAGCGTTTTCCACTGTATAATAAAGCTTGTACTGAAAAAAAATATTTTTTATCGAAAAGTCATATACTGCAAAATGGACAAGTGCTGAAATCGCATAGTTACATACGTTGTGCAACCGCAAAAGCAATACTGGAGTACCAGCGTTTTCCACTGTATAATAAAGCTTGTAATGAAAAAAAATATTTTTTATCGAAAAGTCATATACTGCAAGATGGACAAGTGCTGAAATCGCATAGTTACATACGTTGTGCAACCGCAAACTCAGTACTGGGGTATCAGCGTTTTCCACTGTATAATAAAGCTTGTACTGAAAAAAAATATTTTTTATCGAAAAGTCATATACTGCAAAATGGACAAGTGCTGAAAGCGCATAGTTACATACGTTGTGCAACCGCAAACTCAGTACTGGAGTATCAGCGTTTTCCACTGTATAATAAAGCTTGTACTGAAAAAAAATATTTTTTATCGAAAAGTCATATACTGCAAAATGGACAAGTGCTGAAAGCGCATAGTTACATACGTTGTGCAACCGCAAACTCAGTACTGGAGTATCAGCGTTTTCCACTGTATAATAAAGCTTGTACTGAAAAAAAATATTTTTTATCGAAAAGTCATATACTGCAAAATGGACAAGTGCTGAAAGCGCATAGTTACATACGTTGTGCAACCGCAAACGCAATACTGGAGTATCAGCGTTTTCCACCGTATAATAAAGCTTGTACTGAATAAAATATATTTTTTACCGAAAAGTCGTATACTTCAAAATGGACAAGTGCTGAAATCGCATGGTTACATACGTTGTGCAACCGCAAACTCAGTACTGGAGTATCAGCGTTTTCCACTGTATAATAAAGCTTGTACTGACAAAAAATATTTTTTATCGAAAATTCATATACTGCAAAATGGACAAGTGCTGAAATCGCATAGTTACATACGTTGTGCAACCGCAAACTCAGTACTGGAGTATCAGCGTTTTCCACGGTATAATAAAGCTTGTACAGAAAAAAAAAAATTTTTGTCGAAAAGTCATATACTGCAAAATGGACAAGTGCTGAAAGCGCATAGTTACATACGTTGTGCAACCGCAAACTCAGTACTGGAGTATCAGCGTTTTCCACTGTATAATAAAGCTTGTACTGAAAAAAAATATTTTTTATCGAAAAGTCATATACTGCAAAATGGACAAGTGCTGAAAGCGCACAGTTACATACGTTGTGCAACCGCAAACTCAGTACTGGAGTATCAGCGTTTTCCACTGTATAATAAAGCTTGTACTGAAAAAAAATATTTTTTACCGAAAAGTCGTATACTGCAAAATGGACAAGTGCTGAAATCGCATGGTTACATACGTTGTGCAACCGCAAACTCAGTACTGGAGTATCAGCGTTTTCCACTGTATAATAAAGCTTGTACTGAAAAAAAATATTTTTTATCGAAAAGTCATATACTGCAAAATGGACAAGTGCTGAAATCGAATGGTTACATACTTTGTGCAACCGCAAACTCAGTACTGGAGTATCAGCGTTTTCCACTGTATAATAAAGCTTGTACTGAAAAAAAATATTTTTTACCGAAAAGTCGTATACTGCAAAATGGACAAGTGCTGAAATCGCATGGTTACATACGTTGTGCAACCGCAAACTCAGTACTGGAGTATCAGCGTTTTCCAATGTATAATAAAGCTTGTACTGAAAAAAAATATTTTTTATCGAAAAGTCATATACTGCAAAAGGGACAAGTGCTGAAAGCGCATAGTTACATACGTTGTGCAACCGCAAACGCAATACTGGAGTATCAGCGTTTTCCACTGTATAATAAAGCTTGTCCTGAAAAAAAATATTTTTTATCGAAAAGTCATATACTGCAAAATGGACAAGTGCTGAAATCGAATGGTTACATACTTTGTGCAACCGCAAACTCAGTACTGGAGTATCAGCGTTTTCCACTGTATAATAAAGCTTGTACTGAAAAAAAATATTTTTTACCGAAAAGTCGTATACTGCAAAATGGACAAGTGCTGAAATCGCATGGTTACATACGTTGTGCAACCGCAAACTCAGTACTGGAGTATCAGCGTTTTCCAATGTATAATAAAGCTTGTACTGAAAAAAAATATTTTTTATCGAAAAGTCATATACTGCAAAAGGGACAAGTGCTGAAAGCGCATAGTTACATACGTTGTGCAACCGCAAACGCAATACTGGAGTATCAGCGTTTTCCACTGTATAATAAAGCTTGTACTGAAAAAAAATATTTTTATCGAAAAGTCATATACTGCAAAATGGACAAGTGCTGAAAGCGCATAGTTACATACGTTGTGCAACCGCAAACGCAATACTGGTGTATCAGCGTTTTCCACTGTATAATAAAGCTTGTACTGAAAAAAAATATTTTTTATCGAAAAGTCATGTACTGCAAAATGGACAAGTGCTGAAAGCGCATAGTTACATACGTTGTGCAACCGCAAACGCAATACTGGAGTATCAGCGTTTTCCACTGTATAATAAAGCTTGTACTGAAAAAAAATATTTTTTATCGAAAAGTCATATACTGCAAAATGGACAAGTGCTGAAATCGAATGGTTACATACTTTGTGCAACCGCAAACTCAGTACTGGAGTATCAGCGTTTTCCACTGTATAATAAAGCTTGTACTGAAAAAAAATATTTTTTATCGAAAAGTCATATACTGCAAAATGGACAAGTGCTGAAATCGCATAGTTACATACGTTGTGCAACCGCAAACGCAATACTGGAGTATCAGCGTTTTCCACTGTATAATGAAGCTTGTACTGAAAAAAAATATTTTTTATCGAAAAGTCATATACTGCAAAATGGACAAGTGCTGAAATCGCATGGTTACATACTTTGTGCAACCGCAAACTCAGTACTGGAGTATCAGCGTTTTCCACTGTATAATAAAGCTTGTACTGAAAAAAAATATTTTTTATCGAAAAGTCATATACTGCAAAATGGACAAGTGCTGAAATCGCATAGTTACATACGTTGTGCAACCGCAAACGCAATACTGGAGTATCAGCGTTTTCCACTGTATAATAAAGCTTGTACTGAAAAAAAATATTTTTTATCGAAAAGTCATATACTGCAAAATGGACAAGTGCTGAAATCGCATGGTTACATACTTTGTGCAACCGCACACTCAGTACTGGAGTATCAGCGTTTTCCACTGTATAATAAAGCTTGTACTGAAAAAAAATATTTTTTATCGAAAAGTCATATACTGCAAAATGGACAAGTGCTGAAATCGCATAGTTACATACGTTGTGCAACCGCAAACGCAATACTGGAGTATCAGCGTTTTCCACTGTATAATAAAGCTTGTACTGAAAAAAAATATTTTTTATCGAAAAGTCATATACTGCAAAATGGACAAGTGCTGAAATCGCATGGTTACATACTTTGTGCAACCGCAAACTCAGTACTGGAGTATCAGCGTTTTCCACTTTATAATAAGGCTTGTACTGAAAAAAAATATTTTTTATCGAAAAGTCATATACTGCAAAATGGACATGTGCTGGAATCGCATAGTTACATACGTTGTGCAACCGCAAACGCAATACTGGAGTATCAGCGTTTTCCACTGTATAATAAAGCTTGTACTGAAAAAAAATATTTTTTATCGAAGAGTCATATACTGCAAAATAGACAAGTGCTGAAATCGCATGGTTACATACTTTGTGCAACCGCAAACTCAGTACTGGAGTATCAGCGTTTTCCACTGTATAATAAAGCTTGTACTGAAAAAAAATATTTTTTATCGAAAAGTCATATACTGCAAAATGGACAAGTGCTGAAATCGCATAGTTACATACGTTGTGCAACCGCAAACGCAATACTGGAGTATCAGCGTTTTCCACTGTATAATAAAGCTTGTACTGAAAAAAAATATTTTTTATCGAAAAGTCATATACTGCAAAATGGACAAGTGCTGAAATCGCATGGTTACATACTTTGTGCAACCGCAAACTCAGTACTGGAGTATCAGCGTTTTCCACTGTATAATAAAGCTTGTACTGAAAAAAAATATTTTTTATCGAAAAGTCATATACTGCAAAATGGACAAGTGCTGAAATCGCATAGTTACATACGTTGTGCAACCGCAAACGCAATACTGGAGTATCAGCGTTTTCCACTGTATAATAAAGCTTGTACTGAAAAAAAATATTTTTTATCGAAAAGTCATATACTGCAAAATGGACAAGTGCTGAAATCGCATAGTTACATACGTTGTGCAACCGCAAAAGCAATACTGGAGTACCAGCGTTTTCCACTGTATAATAAAGCTTGTAATGAAAAAAAATATTTTTTATCGAAAAGTCATATACTGCAAGATGGACAAGTGCTGAAATCGCATAGTTACATACGTTGTGCAACCGCAAACTCATTACTGGAGTATCAGCGTTTTCCACTGTATAATAAAGCTTGTACTGAAAAAAAACATTTTTTATCGAAAAGTCACATACTGCAAAATGGACAAGTGCTGAAAGCGCATAGTTACATACGTTGTGCAATCGCAAACGCAAAACTGGAGTATCAGCGTTTTCCACTGTATAACAAAGCTTGTACTGAAAAAAAATATTTTTTACCGAATAGTCGTGTACTGCAAAATTGACAAGTGCTGAAATCGCATGGTTACATACGTTGTGCAACCGCAAACGCAATACTGGAGTATCAGCGTTGTCCACTGTATAATAAAGCTTGTACTGAAAAAAAATATTTTTTATCGAAAAGTCATATACTGCAAAATGGACAAGTGCTGAAAGCGCATAGTTACATACGTTGTGCAACCGCAAACGCAATACTGGAGTATCAGCGTTTTCCACTGTATAATAAAGCTTGTACTGAAAAAAAATATTTTTTATCGAAAAGTCATATACTGCAAAATGGACAAGTGCTGAAATCGCATAGTTACATACGTTGTGCAACCGCAAAAGCAATACTGGAGTACCAGCGTTTTCCACTGTATAATAAAGCTTGTAATGAAAAAAAATATTTTTTATCGAAAAGTCATATACTGCAAGATGGACAAGTGCTGAAATCGCATAGTTACATACGTTGTGCAACCGCAAACTCATTACTGGAGTATCAGCGTTTTCCACTGTATAATAAAGCTTGTACTGAAAAAAAATATTTTTTATCGAAAAGTCATACACTGAAAAATGGACAAGTGCTGAAATCGCATGGTTACATACGTTGTGCAACCGCAAACTCAGTACTGGAGTATCAGCGTTTTCCACTGTATAATAAAGCTTGTACTGAAAAAAAATATTTTTTATCGAAAAGTCATATACTGCAAAATGGACAAGTGCTGAAAGCGCATAGTTACATACGTTGTGCAACCGCAAACTCAGTACTGGGGTATCGGCGTTTTCCACTGTATAATAAAGCTTGTACTGAAAAAAAATATTTTTTATCGAAAAGTCATATACTGCAAAATGGACAAGTGCTGAAAGCGCATAGTTACATACGTTGTGCAACCGCAAACTCAGTACTGGAATATCAGCGTTTTCCACTGTATAATAAAGCTTGTACTGAAAAAAAATATTTTTTATCGAAAAGTCATATACTGCAAAATGGACAAGTGCTGAAAGCGCATAGTTACATACGTTGTGCAACCGCAAACGCAAAACTGGAGTCTCAGCGTTTTCCACTGTATAATAAAGCTTGTACTGAAAAAAAATATTTTTTACCGAAAAGTCGTATACTGCAAAATGGACAAGTGCTGAAATCGCATGGTTACATACGTTGTGCAACCGCAAACTCAGTACTGGGGTATCAGCGTTTTCCACTGTATAATAAAGCTTGTACTGAAAAAAAATATTTTTTATCGAAAAGTCATATACTGCAAAATGGACAAGTGCTGAAAGCGCATAGTTACATACGTTGTGCAACCGCAAACTCAGTACTGGAGTATCAGCGTTTTCCACTGTATAATAAAGCTTGTACTGAAAAAAAATATTTTTTATCGAAAAGTCATATACTGCAAAATGGACAAGTGCTGAAAGCTCATAGTTACATACGTTGTGCAACCGCAAACGCAATACTGGAGTATCAGCGTTTTCCACCGTATAATAAAGCTTGTACTGAATAAAATATATTTTTTACCGAAAAGTCGTATACTTCAAAATGGACAAGTGCTGAAATCGCATGGTTACATACGTTGTGCAACCGCAAACTCAGTACTGGAGTATCAGCGTTTTCCACTGTATAATAAAGCTTGTACTGACAAAAAATATTTTTTATCGAAAATTCATATACTGCAAAATGGACAAGTGCTGAAATCGCATAGTTACATACGTTGTGCAACCGCAAACGCAAAACTGGAGTATCAGCGTTTTCCACTGTATAACAAAGCTTGTACTGAAAAAAAATATTTTTTACCGAATAGTCGTGTACTGCAAAATTGACAAGTGCTGAAATCGCATGGTTACATACGTTGTGCAACCGCAAACGCAATACTGGAGTATCAGCGTTGTCCACTGTATAATAAAGCTTGTACTGAAAAAAAATATTTTTTATCGAAAAGTCATATACTGCAAAATGGACAAGTGCTGAAATCGCATAGTTACATACGTTGTGCAACCGCAAAAGCAATACTGGAGTACCAGCGTTTTCCACTGTATAATAAAGCTTGTAATGAAAAAAAATATTTTTTATCGAAAAGTCATATACTGCAAGATGGACAAGTGCTGAAATCGCATAGTTACATACGTTGTGCAACCGCAAACTCATTACTGGAGTATCAGCGTTTTCCACTGTATAATAAAGCTTGTACTGAAAAAAAATATTTTTTATCGAAAAGTCATATACTGAAAAATGGACAAGTGCTGAAATCGCATGGTTACATACGTTGTGCAACCGCAAACTCAGTACTGGAGTATCAGCGTTTTCCACTGTATAATAAAGCTTGTACTGAAAAAAAATATTTTTTATCGAAAAGTCATATACTGCAAAATGGACAAGTGCTGAAAGCGCATAGTTACATACGTTGTGCAACCGCAAACTCAGTACTGGGGTATCGGCGTTTTCCACTGTATAATAAAGCTTGTACTGAAAAAAAATATTTTTTATCGAAAAGTCATATACTGCAAAATGGACAAGTGCTGAAAGCGCATGGTTACATACGTTGTGCAACCGCAAACTCAGTACTGGAGTATCAGCGTTTTCCACTGTATAATAAAGCTTGTACTGAAAAAAAATATTTTTTATCGAAAAGTCATATACTGCAAAATGGACAAGTGCTGAAAGCGCATAGTTACATACGTTGTGCAACCGCAAACTCAGTACTGGGGTATCGGCGTTTTCCACTGTATAATAAAGCTTGTACTGAAAAAAAATATTTTTTATCGAAAAGTCATATACTGCAAAATGGACAAGTGCTGAAAGCGCATAGTTACATACGTTGTGCAACCGCAAACTCAGTACTGGAATATCAGCGTTTTCCACTGTATAATAAAGCTTGTACTGAAAAAAAATATTTTTTACCGAAAAGTCGTATACTGCAAAATGGACAAGTGCTGAAATCGCATGGTTACATACGTTGTGCAACCGCAAACTCAGTACTGGAGTATCAGCGTTTTCCAATGTATAATAAAGCTTGTACTGAAAAAAAATATTTTTTATCGAAAAGTCATATACTGCAAAATGGACAAGTGCTGAAATCGCATGGTTACATACGTTGTGCAACCGCAAACTCAGTACTGGAGTATCAGCGTTTTCCACTGTATAATAAAGCTTGTCCTGAAAAAAAATATTTTTTATCGAAAAGTCATATACTGCAAAATGGACAAGTGCTGAAAGCGCATAGTTACATACGTTGTGCAACCGCAAACGCAATACTGGAGTATCAGCGTTTTCCACTGTATAATAAAGCTTGTACTGAAAAAAAATATTTTTTATCGAAAAGTCATGTACTGCAAAATGGACAAGTGCTGAAAGCGCATAGTTACATACGTTGTGCAACCGCAAACGCAATACTGGAGTATCAGCGTTTTCCACTGTATAATAAAGCTTGTACTGAAAAAAAATATTTTTTATCGAAAAGTCATATACTGCAAAATGGACAAGTGCTGAAATCGAATGGTTACATACTTTGTGCAACCGCAAACTCAGTACTGGAGTATCAGCGTTTTCCACTGTATAATAAAGCTTGTACTGAAAAAAAATATTTTTTATCGAAAAGTCATATACTGCAAAATGGACAAGTGCTGAAATCGCATAGTTACATACGTTGTGCAACCGCAAACGCAATACTGGAGTATCAGCGTTTTCCACTGTATAATGAAGCTTGTACTGAAAAAAAATATTTTTTATCGAAAAGTCATATACTGCAAAATGGACAAGTGCTGAAATCGCATGGTTACATACTTTGTGCAACCGCAAACTCAGTACTGGAGTATCAGCGTTTTCCACTGTATAATAAAGCTTGTACTGAAAAAAAATATTTTTTATCGAAAAGTCATATACTGCAAAATGGACAAGTGCTGAAATCGCATAGTTACATACGTTGTGCAACCGCAAACGCAATACTGGAGTATCAGCGTTTTCCACTGTATAATAAAGCTTGTACTGAAAAAAAATATTTTTTATCGAAAAGTCATATACTGCAAAATGGACAAGTGCTGAAATCGCATGGTTACATACTTTGTGCAACCGCAAACTCAGTACTGGAGTATCAGCGTTTTCCACTGTATAATAAAGCTTGTACTGAAAAAAAATATTTTTTATCGAAAAGTCATATACTGCAAAATGGACAAGTGCTGAAATCGCATAGTAACATACGTTGTGCAACCGCAAACGCAATACTGGAGTATCAGCGTTTTCCACTGTATAATAAAGCTTGTACTGAAAAAAAATATTTTTTATCGAAAAGTCATATACTGCAAAATGGACAAGTGCTGAAATCGCATGGTTACATACTTTGTGCAACCGCAAACTCAGTACTGGAGTATCAGCGTTTTCCACTTTATAATAAGGCTTGTACTGAAAAAAAATATTTTTTATCGAAAAGTCATATACTGCAAAATGGACATGTGCTGGAATCGCATAGTTACATACGTTGTGCAACCGCAAACGCAATACTGGAGTATCAGCATTTTCCACTGTATAATAAAGCTTGTACTGAAAAAAAATATTTTTTATCGAAGAGTCATATACTGCAAAATAGACAAGTGCTGAAATCGCATGGTTACATACTTTGTGCAACCGCAAACTCAGTACTGGAGTATCAGCGTTTTCCACTGTATAATAAAGCTTGTACTGAAAAAAAATATTTTTTATCGAAAAGTCATATACTGCAAAATGGACAAGTGCTGAAATCGCATAGTTACATACGTTGTGCAACCGCAAACGCAATACTGGAGTATCAGCGTTTTCCACTGTATAATAAAGCTTGTACTGAAAAAAAATATTTTTTATCGAAAAGTCATATACTGCAAAATGGACAAGTGCTGAAATCGCATGGTTACATACTTTGTGCAACCGCAAACTCAGTACTGGAGTATCAGCGTTTTCCACTGTATAATAAAGCTTGTACTGAAAAAAAATATTTTTTATCGAAAAGTCATATACTGCAAAATGGACAAGTGCTGAAATCGCATAGTTACATACGTTGTGCAACCGCAAACGCAATACTGGAGTATCAGCGTTTTCCACTGTATAATAAAGCTTGTACTGAAAAAAAATATTTTTTATCGAAAAGTCATATACTGCAAAATGGACAAGTGCTGAAATCGCATAGTTACATACGTTGTGCAACCGCAAAAGCAATACTGGAGTACCAGCGTTTTCCACTGTATAATAAAGCTTGTAATGAAAAAAAATATTTTTTATCGAAAAGTCATATACTGCAAGATGGACAAGTGCTGAAATCGCATAGTTACATACGTTGTGCAACCGCAAACTCATTACTGGAGTATCAGCGTTTTCCACTGTATAATAAAGCTTGTACTGAAAAAAAACATTTTTTATCGAAAAGTCACATACTGCAAAATGGACAAGTGCTGAAAGCGCATAGTTACATACGTTGTGCAACCGCAAACGCAAAACTGGAGTATCAGCGTTTTCCACTGTATAACAAAGCTTGTACTGAAAAAAAATATTTTTTACCGAATAGTCGTGTACTGCAAAATTGACAAGTGCTGAAATCGCATGGTTACATACGTTGTGCAACCGCAAACGCAATACTGGAGTATCAGCGTTGTCCACTGTATAATAAAGCTTGTACTGAAAAAAAATATTTTTTATCGAAAAGTCATATACTGCAAAATGGACAAGTGCTGAAAGCGCATAGTTACATACGTTGTGCAACCGCAAACGCAATACTGGAGTATCAGCGTTTTCCACTGTATAATAAAGCTTGTACTGAAAAAAAATATTTTTTATCGAAAAGTCATATACTGCAAAATGGACAAGTGCTGAAATCGCATAGTTACATACGTTGTGCAACCGCAAAAGCAATACTGGAGTACCAGCGTTTTCCACTGTATAATAAAGCTTGTAATGAAAAAAAATATTTTTTATCGAAAAGTCATATACTGCAAGATGGACAAGTGCTGAAATCGCATAGTTACATACGTTGTGCAACCGCAAACTCAGTACTGGGGTATCAGCGTTTTCCACTGTATAATAAAGCTTGTACTGAAAAAAAATATTTTTTATCGAAAAGTCATATACTGCAAAATGGACAAGTGCTGAAAGCGCATAGTTACATACGTTGTGCAACCGCAAACTCAGTACTGGAGTATCAGCGTTTTCCACTGTATAATAAAGCTTGTACTGAAAAAAAATATTTTTTATCGAAAAGTCATATACTGCAAAATGGACAAGTGCTGAAAGCGCATAGTTACATACGTTGTGCAACCGCAAACTCAGTACTGGAGTATCAGCGTTTTCCACTGTATAATAAAGCTTGTACTGAAAAAAAATATTTTTTATCGAAAAGTCATATACTGCAAAATGGACAAGTGCTGAAAGCGCATAGTTACATACGTTGTGCAACCGCAAACGCAATACTGGAGTATCAGCGTTTTCCACCGTATAATAAAGCTTGTACTGAATAAAATATATTTTTTACCGAAAAGTCGTATACTTCAAAATGGACAAGTGCTGAAATCGCATGGTTACATACGTTGTGCAACCGCAAACTCAGTACTGGAGTATCAGCGTTTTCCACTGTATAATAAAGCTTGTACTGACAAAAAATATTTTTTATCGAAAATTCATATACTGCAAAATGGACAAGTGCTGAAATCGCATAGTTACATACGTTGTGCAACCGCAAACTCAGTACTGGAGTATCAGCGTTTTCCACGGTATAATAAAGCTTGTACAGAAAAAAAAAAATTTTTGTCGAAAAGTCATATACTGCAAAATGGACAAATGCTGAAAGCGCATAGTTACATACGTTGTGCAACCGCAAACTCAGTACTGGAGTATCAGCGTTTTCCACTGTATAATAAAGCTTGTACTGAAAAAAAATATTTTTTATCGAAAAGTCATATACTGCAAAATGGACAAGTGCTGAAAGCGCACAGTTACATACGTTGTGCAACCGCAAACTCAGTACTGGAGTATCAGCGTTTTCCACTGTATAATAAAGCTTGTACTGAAAAAAAATATTTTTTACCGAAAAGTCGTATACTGCAAAATGGACAAGTGCTGAAATCGCATGGTTACATACGTTGTGCAACCGCAAACTCAGTACTGGAGTATCAGCGTTTTCCAATGTATAATAAAGCTTGTACTGAAAAAAAATATTTTTTATCGAAAAGTCATATACTGCAAAATGGACAAGTGCTGAAATCGCATGGTTACATACGTTGTGCAACCGCAAACTCAGTACTGGAGTATCAGCGTTTTCCACTGTATAATAAAGCTTGTACTGAAAAAAAATATTTTTTATCGAAAAGTCATATACTGCAAAATGGACAAGTGCTGAAAGCGCATAGTTACATACGTTGTGCAACCGCAAACGCAATACTGGAGTATCAGCGTTTTCCACTGTATAATAAAGCTTGTACTGAAAACAAACATTTTTTATCGAAAAGTCATGTACTGCAAAATGGACAAGTGCTGAAAGCGCATAGTTACATACGTTGTGCAACCGCAAACGCAATACTGGAGTATCAGCGTTTTCCACTGTATAATAAAGCTTGTACTGAAAAAAAATATTTTTTATCGAAAAGTCATATACTGCAAAATGGACAAGTGCTGAAATCGCATAGTTACATACGTTGTGCAACCGCAAACGCAATACTGGAGTATCAGCGTTTTCCACTGTATAATAAAGCTTGTACTGAAAAAAAATATTTTTTATCGAAAAGTCATATACTGCAAAATGGACAAGTGCTGAAATCGCATAGTTACATACGTTGTGCAACCGCAAAAGCAATACTGGAGTACCAGCGTTTTCCACTGTATAATAAAACTTGTAATGAAAAAAAATATTTTTTATCGAAAAGTCATATACTGCAAGATGGACAAGTGCTGAAATCGCATAGTTACATACGTTGTGCAACCGCAAACTCATTACTGGAGTATCAGCGTTTTCCACTGTATAATAAAGCTTGTACTGAAAAAAAACATTTTTTATCGAAAAGTCATATACTGCAAAATGGACAAGTGCTGAAATCGCATAATTACATACATTGTGCAACCGCAAACGCAATACTGGAGTATCAGCCTTTTCCACTGTATAATAAAGCTTGTACAGAAAAAAAACTATTTTTTGTCGAAAAGTCATATACTGCAAAATGGACAAGTGCTGAAATCGCATAGTTACATACGTTGTGCAACCGCAAAAGCAATGCTGGAGTACCAGCGTTTTCCACTGTATAATAAAGCTTGTACTGAAATAAAATATTTTTTACCGAAAAGTCGTATACTGCAAAATGGACAAGTGCTGAAATCGCATAGTTACATACGTTGTGCAACCGCAAACTCAGTACTGGAGTATCAGCGTTTTCCACTGTATAATAAAGCTTGTACTGAAAAAAAATATTTTTTATCGAAAAGTCATATACTGCAAAATGGACAAGTGCTGAAAGCGCATAGTTACATACGTTGTGCAACCGCAAACGCAAAACTTGAGTATCAGCGTTTTCCACTGTATAACAAAGCTTGTACTGAAAAAAAATATTTTTTACCGAATAGTCGTATACTGCAAAATGGACAAGTGCTGAAATCGCATGGTTACATACGTTGTGCAACCGCAAACTCAGTACTGGGGTATCAGCGTTTTCCACTGTATAATAAAGCTTGTACTGAAAAAAAATATTTTTTATCAAAAAGTCATATACTGCAAAATGGACAAGTGCTGAAAGCGCATAGTTACATACGTTGTGCAACCGCAAACTCAGTACTGGAGTATCAGCGTTTTCCACTGTATAATAAAGCTTGTACTGAAAAAAAATATTTTTTATCGAAAAGTCATATACTGCAAAATGGACTAGTGCTGAAAGCGCATAGTTACATACGTTGTGCAACCGCAAACGCAATACTGGAGTATCAGCGTTGTCCACTGTATAATAAAGCTTGTACTGAAAAAAAATATTTTTTATCGAAAAGTCATATACTGCAAAATGGACAAGTGCTGAAAGCGCATAGTTACATACGTTGTGCAACCGCAAACGCAATACTGGAGTATCAGCGTTTTCCACTGTATAATAAAGCTTGTACTGAAAAAAAATATTTTTTATCGAAAAGTCATATACTGCAAAATGGACAAGTGCTGAAATCGCATAGTTACATACGTTGTGCAACCGCAAACGCAATACTGGAGTATCAGCGTTTTCCACTGTATAATAAAGCTTGTACTGAAAAAAAATATTTTTTATCGAAAAGTCATATACTGCAAAATGGACAAGTGCTGAAATCGCATAGTTAAATACGTTGTGCAACCGCAAAAGCAATACTGGAGTACCAGCGTTTTCCACTGTATAATAAAGCTTGTAATGAAAAAAAATATTTTTTATCGAAAAGTCATATACTGCAAGATGGACAAGTGCTGAAATCGCATAGTTACATACGTTGTGCAACCGCAAACTCAGTACTGGAGTATCAGCGTTTTCCACTGTATAATAAAGCTTGTACTGAAAAAAAATATTTTTTATCGAAAAGTCATATACTGAAAAATGGACAAGTGCTGAAATCGCATGGTTACATACGTTGTGCAACCGCAAACTCAGTACTGGAGTATCAGCGTTTTCCACTGTATAATAAAGCTTGTACTGAAAAAAAATATTTTTTATCGAAAAGTCATATACTGCAAAATGGACAAGTGCTGAAAGCGCATAGTTACATACGTTGTGCAACCGCAAACGCAAAACTGGAGTATCAGCGTTTTCCAATGTATAATAAAGCTTGTACTGAAAAAAAATGTTTTTTATCGAAAAGTCGTATACTGCAAAATGGACAAGTGCTGAAATCGCATAGTTACATACGTTGTGCAACCGCAAACTCAGTACTGGAGTATCAGCGTTTTCCACTGCATAATAAAGCTTGTACTGAAAAAAAATATTTTTTATCGAAAAGTCATATACTGCAAAATGGACAAGTGCTGAAAGCGCATAGTTACATACGTTGTGCAACCGCAAACTCAGTACTGGAGTATCAGCGTTTTCCACTGCATAATAAAGCTTGTACTGAAAAAAAATATTTTTTATCGAAAAGTCATATACTGCAAAATGGACAAGGTGCTGAAAGCGCATAGTTACATACGTTGTGCAACCGCAAACTCAGTACTGGAGTATCAGCGTTTTCCAATGTATAATAAAGCTTGTACTGAAAAAAAATATTTTTTATCGAAAAGTCATATACTGCAAAATGGACAATTGCTGAAATCGCATGGTTACATACGTTGTGCAACCGCAAACTCAGTACTGGAGTATCAGCGTTTTCCACTGTATAATAAAGCTTGACCTGAAAAAAAATATTTTTTATCGAAAAGTCATATACTGCAAAATGGACAAGTGCTGAAAGCGCATAGTTACATACGTTGTGCAACCGCAAACGCAATACTGGAGTATCAGCGTTTTCCACTGTATAATAAAGCTTGTACTGAAAAAAAATATTTTTTATCGAAAAGTCATGTACTGCAAAATGGACAAGTGCTGAAAGCGCATAGTTACATACGTTGTGCAACCGCAAACGCAATACTGGAGTATCAGCGTTTTCCACTGTATAATAAAGCTTGTACTGAAAAAAAATATTTTTTATCGAAAAGTCATATACTGCAAAATGGACAAGTGCTGAAATCGCATGGTTACATACTTTGTGCAACCGCAAACTCAGTACTGGAGTATCAGCGTTTTCCACTGTATAATAAAGCTTGTACTGAAAAAAAATATTTTTTATCGAAAAGTCATATACTGCAAAATGGACAAGTGCTGAAATCGCATAGTTACATACGTTGTGCAACCGCAAACGCAATACTGGAGTATCAGCGTTTTCCACTGTATAATAAAGCTTGTACTGAAAAAAAATATTTTTTATCGAAAAGTCATATACTGCAAAATGGACAAGTGCTGAAATCGCATGGTTACATACTTTGTGCAACCGCAAACTCAGTACTGGAGTATCAGCGTTTTCCACTGTATAATAAGGCTTGTACTGAAAAAAAAATATTTTTTATCGAAAAGTCATATACTGCAAAATGCACAAGTGCTGGAATCGCATAGTTACATACGTTGTGCAACCGCAAACGCAATACTGCAGTATCAGCGTTTTCCACTGTATAATAAAGCTTGTACTGAAAAAAAATATTTTTTATCGAAGAGTCATATACTGCAAAATGGACAAGTGCTGAAATCGCATGGTTACATACTTTGTGCAACCGCAAACTCAGTACTGGAGTATCAGCGTTTTCCACTGTATAATAAAGCTTGTACTGAAAAAAAATATTTTTTATCGAAAAGTCATATACTGCAAAATGGACAAGTGCTGAAATCGCATAGTTACATACGTTGTGCAACCGCAAACGCAATACTGGAGTATCAGCGTTTTCCACTGTATAATAAAGCTTGTACTGAAAAAAAATATTTTTTATCGAAAAGTCATATACTGCAAAATGGACAAGTGCTGAAATCGCATAGTTACATACGTTGTGCAACCGCAAACGCAATACTGGAGTATCAGCGTTTTCCACTGTATAATAAAGCTTGTACTGAAAAAAAATATTTTTTATCGAAAAGTCATATACTGCAAAATGGACAAGTGCTGAAATCGCATAGTTACATACGTTGTGCAACCGCAAACGCAATACTGGAGTATCAGCGTTTTCCACTGTATAATAAAGCTTGTACTGAAAAAAAATATTTTTTATCGAAAAGTCATATACTGCAAAATGGACAAGTGCTGAAATCGCATAGTTAAATACGTTGTGCAACCGCAAAAGCAATACTGGAGTACCAGCGTTTTCCACTGTATAATAAAGCTTGTAATGAAAAAAAATATTTTTTATCGAAAAGTCATATACTGCAAGATGGACAAGTGCTGAAATCGCATAGTTACATACGTTGTGCAACCGCAAACTCAGTACTGGAGTATCAGCGTTTTCCACTGTATAATAAAGCTTGTACTGAAAAAAAATATTTTTTATCGAAAAGTCATATACTGAAAAATGGACAAGTGCTGAAATCGCATGGTTACATACGTTGTGCAACCGCAAACTCAGTACTGGAGTATCAGCGTTTTCCACTGTATAATAAAGCTTGTACTGAAAAAAAATATTTTTTATCGAAAAGTCATATACTGCAAAATGGACAAGTGCTGAAAGCGCATAGTTACATACGTTGTGCAACCGCAAACGCAAAACTGGAGTATCAGCGTTTTCCAATGTATAATAAAGCTTGTACTGAAAAAAAATGTTTTTTATCGAAAAGTCGTATACTGCAAAATGGACAAGTGCTGAAATCGCATAGTTACATACGTTGTGCAACCGCAAACTCAGTACTGGAGTATCAGCGTTTTCCACTGCATAATAAAGCTTGTACTGAAAAAAAATATTTTTTATCGAAAAGTCATATACTGCAAAATGGACAAGTGCTGAAAGCGCATAGTTACATACGTTGTGCAACCGCAAACTCAGTACTGGAGTATCAGCGTTTTCCACTGCATAATAAAGCTTGTACTGAAAAAAAATATTTTTTATCGAAAAGTCATATACTGCAAAATGGACAAGGTGCTGAAAGCGCATAGTTACATACGTTGTGCAACCGCAAACTCAGTACTGGAGTATCAGCGTTTTCCAATGTATAATAAAGCTTGTACTGAAAAAAAATATTTTTTATCGAAAAGTCATATACTGCAAAATGGACAATTGCTGAAATCGCATGGTTACATACGTTGTGCAACCGCAAACTCAGTACTGGAGTATCAGCGTTTTCCACTGTATAATAAAGCTTGACCTGAAAAAAAATATTTTTTATCGAAAAGTCATATACTGCAAAATGGACAAGTGCTGAAAGCGCATAGTTACATACGTTGTGCAACCGCAAACGCAATACTGGAGTATCAGCGTTTTCCACTGTATAATAAAGCTTGTACTGAAAAAAAATATTTTTTATCGAAAAGTCATGTACTGCAAAATGGACAAGTGCTGAAAGCGCATAGTTACATACGTTGTGCAACCGCAAACGCAATACTGGAGTATCAGCGTTTTCCACTGTATAATAAAGCTTGTACTGAAAAAAAATATTTTTTATCGAAAAGTCATATACTGCAAAATGGACAAGTGCTGAAATCGCATGGTTACATACTTTGTGCAACCGCAAACTCAGTACTGGAGTATCAGCGTTTTCCACTGTATAATAAAGCTTGTACAGAAAAAAAATATTTTTTATCGAAAAGTCATATACTGCAAAATGGACAAGTGCTGAAATCGCATAGTTACATACGTTGTGCAACCGCAAACGCAATACTGGAGTATCAGCGTTTTCCACTGTATAATAAAGCTTGTACTGAAAAAAAATATTTTTTATCGAAAAGTCATATACTGCAAAATGGACAAGTGCTGAAATCGCATGGTTACATACTTTGTGCAACCGCAAACTCAGTACTGGAGTATCAGCGTTTTCCACTGTATAATAAGGCTTGTACTGAAAAAAAAATATTTTTTATCGAAAAGTCATATACTGCAAAATGGACAAGTGCTGGAATCGCATAGTTACATACGTTGTGCAACCGCAAACGCAATACTGCAGTATCAGCGTTTTCCACTGTATAATAAAGCTTGTACTGAAAAAAAATATTTTTTATCGAAGAGTCATATACTGCAAAATGGACAAGTGCTGAAATCGCATGGTTACATACTTTGTGCAACCGCAAACTCAGTACTGGAGTATCAGCGTTTTCCACTGTATAATAAAGCTTGTACTGAAAAAAAATATTTTTTATCGAAAAGTCATATACTGCAAAATGGACAAGTGCTGAAATCGCATAGTTACATACGTTGTGCAACCGCAAACGCAATACTGGAGTATCAGCGTTTTCCACTGTATAATAAAGCTTGTACTGAAAAAAAATATTTTTTATCGAAAAGTCATATACTGCAAAATGGACAAGTGCTGAAATCGCATAGTTACATACGTTGTGCAACCGCAAACGCAATACTGGAGTATCAGCGTTTTCCACTGTATAATAAAGCTTGTACTGAAAAAAAATATTTTTTATCGAAAAGTCATATACTGCAAAATGGACAAGTGCTGAAATCGCATAGTTACATACGTTGTGCAACCGCAAAAGCAATACTGGAGTACCAGCGTTTTCCACTGTATAATAAAGCTTGTAATGAAAAAAAATATTTTTTATCGAAAAGTCATATACTGCAAGATGGGCATGGTCAGCCTATCTAAATGCATGGAGTTTCTTCATTTCGTTTTGTCTTTCGTTTTGAAAAACGAAATTTCGTTTCGTATGACACTTTTTCGTTTCGAAACGATATACAAAAACGAAATTTTGGGTAAAAACATAATGCTAAAAAACAAAAAAAAATTGTAATTTAATGGGCACTTGATGATGCCCTTGAGCGATACATGTCGGTTTGGAGGAAATTTTGTATCAAAACACACTTGCATTTTAAAATCAAAATTTTGTTTTTTTTTCGTTTCGATTAACGTTTGCGAAACGAAATTTCGTTTTCGTGTTAGGTTTGAAAGCGAAATAGAAGTTGGTTTGGGTTCCCCCAAGAAATTAGTTTAATATTACAAAACTTAAATGAAATTGAGACACAATTGCGTGCCATTTCGAAATACTCGAGTTGTTTTACGCGACTGTAAAGTGTAATGATGTTATTTACGTAGAAAACAGTTGATTTCAGTGATAACATTATCACCACGCACTAAATAATCGAAATTTCGCGGGTTTTACATCCAAGTAAAGCAAAATCGTGATTGTTCATGGTGATGAAG
The DNA here is from genome assembly GCF_947561715.1 of Ascidia mentula. Classification (NCBI taxonomy): domain Eukaryota; kingdom Metazoa; phylum Chordata; class Ascidiacea; order Phlebobranchia; family Ascidiidae; genus Ascidia; species Ascidia mentula. The sequence goes on along the minus strand of NC_138568.1, from coordinate 12,393,479 downwards.
TGAATCCTGCACTATTTACGCCAAAAGATGATGAAAGATCCTGTTTCACATACGAATCTGACCGTGTGCCGCAAAGGGGAATTGGAAACGAAATTTTGGTTTTAAAAACAAAATTTCGTTTCGAATAACGTTTGCGAAACGAAATTTCGTTTTCGTGTTAGGTTTGAAAGCGAAATAGAAGTTGGTTTGGGTTCCCCCAAGAAATTAGTTTAATATTACAAAACTTAAATGAAATTGAGACACAATTGCGTGCCATTTCGAAATACTCGAGTTGTTTTACGCGACTGTAAAGTGTAATGATGTTATTTACGTAGAAAACAGTTTATTTCAGTGATAACATTATCACCACGCACTAAATAAGCGAAATTTCGCGGGTTTTACATCCAAGTAAAGCAAAATCGTGATTGTTCATCGTGATAAAGTGAATCCTGCACTATTTACGCCAAAAGATGATGAAAGATCTTGTTTCACATACGAATCTGACCGTGTGCCGCAAAGGGGAATTGGAAACGAAATTTTGGTTTTTAAAACAAAAATTCGTTTCGAATAACCTTTGCAAAAGGAAATTTCGTTTTCGTGTTAGGTTTGAAAACGAAACAGAAGTTGGTTTGGGTTCCCCCAAGAAATTAGTTAAATATTACAAGCCCACAATGAAATTGCGTCACAATTGTGTGACATTTTCGAATTACTCGAGTTGTTTTATGCGACTGTAATGTGTAATGATGTTATTTACGTAGAAAACAGTTTATTTCAGTGATAACATTCTCACCACACACTAAATAAGCGAAACTTCGCGGGTTTTAAATCTAAGTAAAGCAAAATCGTGATTGTTCATCGTGATAAAGTGAATCCTGCACTATTTACGCCAAAAGATGATGAAAGATCTTGTTTCACATACGAATCTGACCGTGTGCCGCAAAGGGGAATTGGAAACGAAATTTTGGTTTTTAAAACAAAATTTCGTTTCGAATAACCTTTGCCAAAGGAAATTTCGTTTTCGTGTTAGGTTTGAAAACGAAACAGAAGTTGGTTTGGGTTCCCCCAAGAAATTAGTTAAATATTACAAGCCCTCAATGAAATTGCGTCACAATTGTGTGACATTTTCGAATTACTCGAGTTGTTTTATGCGACTGTAATGTGTAATGATGTTATTTACGTAGAAAACAGTTTATTTCAGTGATAACATTCTCACCACAAACTAAATAAGCGAAACTTCGCGGGTTTTAAATCTAAGTAAAGCAAAATCGTGATTGTTCATCGTGATAAAGTGAATCCTGCACTATTTACGCCAAAAGATGATGAAAGATCTTGTTTCACATACGAATCTGACCGTGTGCCGCAAAGGGGAATTGGAAACGAAATTTTGGTTTTTAAAACAAAATTTCGTTTCGAATAACCTTTGCCAAAGGAAATTTCGTTTTCGTGTTAGGTTTGAAAACGAAACAGAAGTTGGTTTGGGTTCCCCCAAGAAATTAGTTAAATATTACAAGCCCTCAATGAAATTGCGTCACAATTGTGTGACATTTTCGAATTACTCGAGTTGTTTTATGCGACTGCAATGTGTAATGATGTTATTTACGTAGAAAACAGTTTATTTCAGTGATAACATTCTCACCACACACTAAATAAGCGAAACTTCGCGGGTTTTAAATCTAAGTAAAGCAAAATCGTGATTGTTCATCGTGATAAAGTGAATCCTGCACTATTTACGCCAAAAGATAATGAAAGATCTTGTTTCACATACGAATCTGACCGTGTGCCGCAAAGGGGAATTGGAAACGAAATTTTGGTTTTTAAAACAAAATTTCGTTTCGAAAAACCTTTGCAAAAGAAAATTTCGTTTTCGTGTTAGGTTTGAAAACGAAACAGAAGTTGGTTTGGGTTCCCCCAAGAAATTAGTTAAATATTACAAGCCATCAATGAAATTGCGACACAATTGTGTGACATTTTCGAAATACTCGAGTTGTTTTATGCGACTGTAATGTGTAATGATGTTATTTACGTAGAAAACAGTTTATTTCAGTGATAACATTATCACCACGCACTACATAAGCGAAATTTCGCGGGTTTTACATCTAAGTAAAGAAAATTGTGATTGTTCGTCGTGATAAAGTGAATCCTGCACTATTTACGCCAAAAGATGGTGAAAGATCTTGTTTCACATACGAATCTGACCGTGTGCCGCAAAGGGGAATTGGAAACGAAATTTTTGGTTTCGAAAACAAAATTTCGTTTCGAATAACGTTTGCAAAACGAAATTTCGTTTTCGTGTTAGGTTTGAAAACGAAATAGAAGTTGGTTTGGGTTCCCCCATGAAATTAGTTAAATATTACAAGCCCTCAATTAAATTGCGTCACAATTGTGTGACATTTTCGAAATATTCGAGTTGTTTTATGCGACTGTAATGTGTAATGATGTTATTTACGTAGAAAACAGTTTATTTCAGTGATAACATTATCACCACGCACTACATAAGCGAAATTTCGCGGGTTTTACATCTAAGTAAAGCAAAACCGTGATTGATCATCGTGATAAAGTGAATCCTGCACTATTTACGCCAAAAGATGATGAAAGATCTTGTTTCACATACGAATCTGACCGTGTGCCGCAAAGGGGAATTGGAAACGAAATTTTGGTTTTAAAAACAAAATTTCGTTTCGAATAACGTTTGCGAAACGAAATTTCGTTTTCGTGTTGGGTTTGAAAGCGAAATAGAAGTTGGTTTGGGTTCCCCCAAGAAATTAGTTTAATATTACAAAACTTAAATGAAATTGAGACACAATTGCGTGCCATTTCGAAATACTCGAGTTGTTTTACGCGACTGTAAAGTGTAATGATGTTATTTACGTAGAAAACAGTTTATTTCAGTGATAACATTATCACCACGCACTAAATAAGCGAAATTTCGCGGGTTTTACATCCAAGTAAAGCAAAATCGTGATTGTTCATCGTGATAAAGTGAATCCTGCACTATTTACGCCAAAAGATGATGAAAGATCTTGTTTCACATACGAATCTGACCGTGTGCCGCAAAGGGGAATTGGAAACGAAATTTTGGTTTTTAAAACAAAAATTCGTTTCGAATAACCTTTGCAAAAGGAAATTTCGTTTTCGTGTTAGGTTTGAAAACGAAACAGAAGTTGGTTTGGGTTCCCCCAAGAAATTAGTTAAATATTACAAGCCCACAATGAAATTGCGTCACAATTGTGTGACATTTTCGAATTACTCGAGTTGTTTTATGCGACTGTAATGTGTAATGATGTTATTTACGTAGAAAACAGTTTATTTCAGTGATAACATTATCACCACGCACTACATAAGCGAAATTTCGCGGGTTTTACATCTAAGTAAAGAAAATTGTGATTGTTCGTCGTGATAAAGTGAATCCTGCACTATTTACGCCAAAAGATGGTGAAAGATCTTGTTTCACATACGAATCTGACCGTGTGCCGCAAAGGGGAATTGGAAACGAAATTTTTGGTTTCGAAAACAAAATTTCGTTTCGAATAACGTTTGCAAAACGAAATTTCGTTTTCGTGTTAGGTTTGAAAACGAAATAGAAGTTGGTTTGGGTTCCCCCATGAAATTAGTTAAATATTACAAGCCCTCAATTAAATTGCGTCACAATTGTCTGACATTTTCGAAATATTCGAGTTGTTTTATGCGACTGTAATGTGTAATGATGTTATTTACGTAGAAAACAGTTTATTTCAGTGATAACATTATCACCACGCACTACATAAGCGAAATTTCGCGGGTTTTACATCTAAGTAAAGCAAAATCGTGATTGATCATCGTGATAAAGTGAATCCTGCACTATTTACGCCAAAAGATGATGAAAGATCTTGTTTCACATACGAATCTGACCGTGTGCCGCAAAGGGGAATTGGAAACGAAATTTTGGTTTTAAAAACAAAATTTCGTTTCGAATAACGTTTGCGAAACGAAATTTCGTTTTCGTGTTAGGTTTGAAAGCGAAATAGAAGTTGGTTTGGGTTCCCCCAAGAAATTAGTTTAATATTACAAAACTTAAATGAAATTGAGACACAATTGCGTGCCATTTCGAAATACTCGAGTTGTTTTACGCGACTGTAAAGTGTAATGATGTTATTTACGTAGAAAACAGTTTATTTCAGTGATAACATTATCACCACGCACTAAATAAGCGAAATTTCGCGGGTTTTACATCCAAGTAAAGCAAAATCGTGATTGTTCATCGTGATAAAGTGAATCCTGCACTATTTACGCCAAAAGATGATGAAAGATCTTGTTTCACATACGAATCTGACCGTGTGCCGCAAAGGGGAATTGGAAACGAAATTTTGGTTTTTAAAACAAAAATTCGTTTCGAATAACCTTTGCAAAAGGAAATTTCGTTTTCGTGTTAGGTTTGAAAACGAAACAGAAGTTGGTTTGGGTTCCCCCAAGAAATTAGTTAAATATTACAAGCCCACAATGAAACTGCGTCACAATTGTGTGACATTTTCGAATTACTCGAGTTGTTTTATGCGACTGTAATGTGTAATGATGTTATTTACGTAGAAAACAGTTTATTTCAGTGATAACATTCTCACCACACACTAAATAAGCGAAACTTTGCGGGTTATACATCCAAGTAAAGCAAAATCGTGATTGTTCATCGTGATAAAGTGAATCCTGCACTATTTACGCCAAAAGATGATGAAAGATCTTGTTTCACATACGAATCTGACCGTGTGCCGCAAAGGGGAATTGGAAACGAAATTTTGGTTTTTAAAACAAAATTTCGTTTCGAATAACCTTTGCCAAAGGAAATTTCGTTTTCGTGTTAGGTTTGAAAACGAAACAGAAGTTGGTTTGGGTTCCCCCAAGAAATTAGTTAAATATTACAAGCCCTCAATGAAATTGCGTCACAATTGTGTGACATTTTCGAATTACTCGAGTTGTTTTATGCGACTGTAATGTGTAATGATGTTATTTAGTTAAATATTACAAGCCATCAATGAAATTGCGACACAATTGTGTGACATTTTCGAAATACTCGAGTTGTTTTATGCGACTGTAATGTGTAATGATGTTATTTACGTAGAAAACAGTTTATTTCAGTGATAACATTATCACCACGCACTAAATAAGCGAAATTTCGCGGGTTTTACATCCAAGTAAAGCAAAATCGTGATTGTTCATCGTGATAATTTGAATCCTGCACTATTTACGCCAAAAGATGATGAAAGATCTTGTTTCACATACGAATCTGACCGTGTGCCGCAAAGGGGAATTGGAAACGAAATTTTGGTTTTTAAAACAAAAATTCGTTTCGAATAACCTTTGCAAAAGGAAATTTCGTTTTCGTGTTAGGTTTGAAAACGAAACAGAAGTTGGTTTGGGTTCCCCCAAGAAATTAGTTAAATATTACAAGCCCACAATGAAATTGCGTCACAATTGTGTGACATTTTCGAATTACTCGAGTTGTTTTATGCGACTGTAATGTGTAATGATGTTATTTACGTAGAAAACAGTTTATTTCAGTGATAACATTATCACCACGCACTACATAAGCGAAATTTCGCGGGTTTTACATCTAAGTAAAGAAAATTGTGATTGTTCGTCGTGATAAAGTGAATCCTGCACTATTTACGCCAAAAGATGGTGAAAGATCTTGTTTCACATACGAATCTGACCGTGTGCCGCAAAGGGGAATTGGAAACGAAATTTTTGGTTTCGAAAACAAAATTTCGTTTCGAATAACGTTTGCAAAACGAAATTTCGTTTTCGTGTTAGGTTTGAAAACGAAATAGAAGTTGGTTTGGGTTCCCCCATGAAATTAGTTAAATATTACAAGCCCTCAATTAAATTGCGTCACAATTGTCTGACATTTTCGAAATATTCGAGTTGTTTTATGCGACTGTAATGTGTAATGATGTTATTTACGTAGAAAACAGTTTATTTCAGTGATAACATTATCACCACGCACTACATAAGCGAAATTTCGCGGGTTTTACATCTAAGTAAAGCAAAATCGTGATTGATCATCGTGATAAAGTGAATCCTGCACTATTTACGCCAAAAGATGATGAAAGATCTTGTTTCACATACGAATCTGACCGTGTGCCGCAAAGGGGAATTGGAAACGAAATTTTGGTTTTAAAAACAAAATTTCGTTTCGAATAACGTTTGCGAAACGAAATTTCGTTTTCGTGTTAGGTTTGAAAGCGAAATAGAAGTTGGTTTGGGTTCCCCCAAGAAATTAGTTTAATATTACAAAACTTAAATGAAATTGAGACACAATTGCGTGCCATTTCGAAATACTCGAGTTGTTTTACGCGACTGTAAAGTGTAATGATGTTATTTACGTAGAAAACAGTTTATTTCAGTGATAACATTATCACCACGCACTAAATAAGCGAAATTTCGCGGGTTTTACATCCAAGTAAAGCAAAATCGTGATTGTTCATCGTGATAAAGTGAATCCTGCACTATTTACGCCAAAAGATGATGAAAGATCTTGTTTCACATACGAATCTGACCGTGTGCCGCAAAGGGGAATTGGAAACGAAATTTTGGTTTTTAAAACAAAAATTCGTTTCGAATAACCTTTGCAAAAGGAAATTTCGTTTTCGTGTTAGGTTTGAAAACGAAACAGAAGTTGGTTTGGGTTCCCCCAAGAAATTAGTTAAATATTACAAGCCCACAATGAAACTGCGTCACAATTGTGTGACATTTTCGAATTACTCGAGTTGTTTTATGCGACTGTAATGTGTAATGATGTTATTTACGTAGAAAACAGTTTATTTCAGTGATAACATTCTCACCACACACTAAATAAGCGAAACTTTGCGGGTTATACATCCAAGTAAAGCAAAATCGTGATTGTTCATCGTGATAAAGTGAATCCTGCACTATTTACGCCAAAAGATGATGAAAGATCTTGTTTCACATACGAATCTGACCGTGCGCCGCAAAGGGGAATTGGAAACGAAATTTTGGTTTTTAAAACAAAATTTCGTTTCGAATAACCTTTGCCAAAGGAAATTTCGTTTTCGTGTTAGGTTTGAAAACGAAACAGAAGTTGGTTTGGGTTCCCCCAAGAAATTAGTTAAATATTACAAGCCATCAATGAAATTGCGACACAATTGTGTGACATTTTCGAAATACTCGAGTTGTTTTATGCGACTGTAATGTGTAATGATGTTATTTACGTAGAAAACAGTTTATTTCAGTGATAACATTATCACCACGCACTACATAAGCGAAATTTCGCGGGTTTTACATCTAAGTAAAGAAAATTGTGATTGTTCGTCGTGATAAAGTGAATCCTGCACTATTTACGCCAAAAGATGATGAAAGATCTTGTTTCACATACGAATCTGACCGTGTGCCGCAAAGGGGAATTGGAAACGAAATTTTTGGTTTCGAAAACAAAATTTCGTTTCGAATAACGTTTGCAAAACGAAATTTCGTTTTCGTGTTAGGTTTGAAAACGAAATAAAAGTTGGTTTGGGTTCCCCCATGAAATTAGTTAAATATTACAAGCCCTCAATTAAATTGCGTCACAATTGTGTGACATTTTCGAAATATTCGAGTTGTTTTATGCGACTGTAATGTGTAATGATGTTATTTACGTAGAAAACAGTTTATTTCAGTGATAACATTATCACCACGCACTACATAAGCGAAATTTCGCGGGTTTTACATCTAAGTAAAGCAAAATCGTGATTGATCATCGTGATAAAGTGAATCCTGCACTATTTACGCCAAAAGATGATGAAAGATCTTGTTTCACATACGAATCTGACCGTGTGCCGCAAAGGGGAATTGGAAACGAAATTTTGGTTTTAAAAACAAAATTTCGTTTCGAATAACGTTTGCGAAACGAAATTTCGTTTTCGTGTTAGGTTTGAAAGCGAAATAGAAGTTGGTTTGGGTTCCCCCAAGAAATTAGTTTAATATTACAAAACTTAAATGAAATTGAGACACAATTGCGTGCCATTTCGAAATACTCGAGTTGTTTTACGCGACTGTAAAGTGTAATGATGTTATTTACGTAGAAAACAGTTTATTTCAGTGATAACATTATCACCACGCACTAAATAAGCGAAATTTCGCGGGTTTTACATCCAAGTAAAGCAAAATCGTGATTGTTCATCGTGATAAAGTGAATCCTGCACTATTTACGCCAAAAGATGATGAAAGATCTTGTTTCACATACGAATCTGACCGTGTGCCGCAAAGGGGAATTGGAAACGAAATTTTGGTTTTTAAAACAAAAATTCGTTTCGAATAACCTTTGCAAAAGGAAATTTCGTTTTCGTGTTAGGTTTGAAAACGAAACAGAAGTTGGTTTGGGTTCCCCCAAGAAATTAGTTAAATATTACAAGCCCACAATGAAACTGCGTCACAATTGTGTGACATTTTCGAATTACTCGAGTTGTTTTATGCGACTGTAATGTGTAATGATGTTATTTACGTAGAAAACAGTTTATTTCAGTGATAACATTCTCACCACACACTAAATAAGCGAAACTTTGCGGGTTATACATCCAAGTAAAGCAAAATCGTGATTGTTCATCGTGATAAAGTGAATCCTGCACTATTTACGCCAAAAGATGATGAAAGATCTTGTTTCACATACGAATCTGACCGTGCGCCGCAAAGGGGAATTGGAAACGAAATTTTGGTTTTTAAAACAAAATTTCGTTTCGAATAACCTTTGCCAAAGGAAATTTCGTTTTCGTGTTAGGTTTGAAAACGAAACAGAAGTTGGTTTGGGTTCCCCCAAGAAATTAGTTAAATATTACAAGCCATCAATGAAATTGCGACACAATTGTGTGACATTTTCGAAATACTCGAGTTGTTTTATGCGACTGTAATGTGTAATGATGTTATTTACGTAGAAAACAGTTTATTTCAGTGATAACATTATCACCACGCACTACATAAGCGAAATTTCGCGGGTTTTACATCTAAGTAAAGAAAATTGTGATTGTTCGTCGTGATAAAGTGAATCCTGCACTATTTACGCCAAAAGATGATGAAAGATCTTGTTTCACATACGAATCTGACCGTGTGCCGCAAAGGGGAATTGGAAACGAAATTTTTGGTTTCGAAAACAAAATTTCGTTTCGAATAACGTTTGCAAAACGAAATTTCGTTTTCGTGTTAGGTTTGAAAACGAAATAAAAGTTGGTTTGGGTTCCCCCATGAAATTAGTTAAATATTACAAGCCCTCAATTAAATTGCGTCACAATTGTGTGACATTTTCGAAATATTCGAGTTGTTTTATGCGACTGTAATGTGTAATGATGTTATTTACGTAGAAAACAGTTTATTTCAGTGATAACATTATCACCACGCACTACATAAGCGAAATTTCGCGGGTTTTACATCTAAGTAAAGCAAAATCGTGATTGATCATCGTGATAAAGTGAATCCTGCACTATTTACGCCAAAAGATGATGAAAGATCTTGTTTCACATACGAATCTGACCGTGTGCCGCAAAGGGGAATTGGAAACGAAATTTTGGTTTTAAAAACAAAATTTCGTTTCGAAAAACCTTTGCAAAAGGAAATTTCGTTTTCGTGTTAGGTTTGAAAACGAAATAGAAGTTGGTTTGGGTTCCTCCAAGAAATTAGTTAAATATTACAAGACCTCAATGAAATTGCGTCACAATTGTGTGACATTTTCGAAATACTAGAGTTGTTTTATGCGACTGTAATGTGTAATGATGTTATTTACGTAGAAAACAGTTTATTTCAGATGATGAAAGATCTTGTTTCACATACGAATCTGACCGTGTGCCGCAAAGGGGAATTGGAAACGAAATTTTGGTTTTTGAAACAAAATTTCGTTTCGAATAACCTTTGCAAAAGGAAATTTCGTTTTCGTGTTAGGTTTGAAAACGAAACAGAAGTTGGTTTGGGTTCCCCCATGAAATTAGTTAAATATTACAAGCCCTCAATTAAATTGCGTCACAATTGTGTGACATTTTCGAAATATTCGAGTTGTTTTATGCGACTGTAATGTGTAATGATGTTATTTACGTAGAAAACAGTTTATTTCAGTGATAACATTATCACCACGCACTACATTAGCGAAATTTCGCGGGTTTTACATCTAAGTAAAGCAAAATCGTGATTGATCATCGTGATAAAGTGAATCCTGCACTATTTACGCCAAAAGATGATGAAAGATCTTGTTTCACATACGAATCTGACCGTGTGCCGCAAAGGGGAATTGGAAACGAAATTTTGGTTTTTGAAACAAAATTTCGTTTCGAATAACCTTTGCAAAAGGAAATTTCGTTTTCGTGTTAGGTTTGAAAACGAAACAGAAGTTTGTTTGGGTTCCCCGAAGAAATTAGTTAAATATTACAAGCCCTCAATGAAATTGCGTCACAATTGTGTGACATTTTCGAAATACTCGAGTTGTTTTTCGCGACTGTAAAGTGTAATGATGTTATTTACGTAGAAAACAGTTTATTTCAATGATAACATTCTCACCACAAACTAAATATGCGAAACTTCGCGGGTTTTACATCTAAGTAAAGCAAAATCGTGATTGTTGGTCGTGATAAAGTGAATCCTGCACTATTTACGCCAAAAGATGATGAAAGATCTTGTTTCACATACGAATCTGACCGTGTGCCGCAAAGGGGAATTGGAAACCAAAATTTTGGTTTCGAAAACAAAATTTCGTTTCGAATAACGTTTGCGAAAGGAAATTTCGTTTTCGTGTTAGGTTTGAAAACGAAATAGAAGTTGGTTTGGGTTCCCCTAAGAAATTAGTTGAATATTACTAGACTTAAATGAAATTGCGACACAATTGTGTGACATTTTCGAAATACTCGAGTTGTTTTATGCGACTGTAATGTGTAATGATGTTATTTACGTAGAAAACTGTTTATTTCAGTGATAACATTATCACCACGCACTACATAAGCGAAATTTCGCGGGTTTTACATCTAAGTAAAGAAAATCGTGATTGTTCGTCGTGATAAAGTGAATCCTGCACTATTTACGCCAAAAGATGGTGAAAGATCTTGTTTCACATACGAATCTGACCGTGTGCCGCAAAGGGGAATTGGAAACGAATTTTTGGTTTCGAAAACAAAATTTCGTTTCGAATAACGTTTGCAAAAGGAAATTTTGTTTTCGTGTTAGGTTTGAAAACGAAATGGTTTATAACTTCGAATTATAATTTCTTTTCGAGAAACGTCTGCAATTTTCTCAGCCAACGTAAAATCTGCGTAAATTTAATGTTTACTTTGATAAGCAAAGTTGTGATTGTTTTCATTACAAGTAGTCACGCGTCCCTTCAACCGTGCAGGTTTCGATCGTTTATGCAGTTTATTAGGCGTCTGGTTGTCCCTGGGCTTTTTTCTCATTAGATGCCCAGCTGCGACTCGACCTACATTGCAAGTTATTTTTGCGTTGCCCCACTGTGTTGGAAATTAACTAGTGCGTCGTAACAGTGTTGGTGATGGTTTTACAAGGCTGTTAGCCACTATTTCAATTTACAAAAACGTCATGCAATATTGAACATGTTTTGTGAACAAAAAAAAAAAACAATAAAAGCCTGTTTCGAACAGTTCCAAAATGTTCCGCACGTAGATCTCATTTGAATTCCCGTTTGAAAAATGCATGCAAACCAAATTTAGTTTTGATTTAACAACGAAATGCAAGTTGGTTTGGGTTCCGCCAATAAATTACTAAAATATCACACCACTTATGTTTATCAATAAAATTGTTACATAATTACGTCATAGATTTACAATAATAACAATCCACGAACTGCATGTTGCTATTCGAAAGTTTAAAGTTGTTATTTGTGTGAAAAGCAGTTTATTTTAATGTCAAGTTTACGCTAATTATGCGTAAATTGAATATTTACTTTGAAGTAAAGTAAAATTGTAATTGTTTTTATAATATTTAACAGAACAACGAACACTAAGGCGTGTTTCGAAACAATTCCAAAATGGATCGCACGAACATCAGTTATTTACAAGTAATCATGTTTCCCAACAACCAGGGCGTTGGAAACGCAAATTTTGGTTTCGAATTATAATTTCTTTTCGAATAACGTTTGCAATTTTCTCAGCCGACGATAAATCTGCGTAAATTTAATGTTTACTTTGAAGTAAAGCAAAGTGGTGATTGTTTTCATTACAAGTAATCGGGCGTCCCTTCAACCGTGCAGGCAGTGTTGCCAGGTAAAATTTTCTAAAACCGCCCAACGCCTTGTCAAAACTAGCCCAAAAACCGTCCAAACAAGAAATTTCTGAAACAAGCCCAAAACCAGCCCAATTTTACTCTGACTTAGCTTGAAATCGACAACTGTTAGTGAATTGTCGCACTCAGTAGCTTTAACCTACCGCGGTTACGTTTTTTCACATTTGGTTCTGACCATGGCGCTACCTATTACGTTTTCTTTAATTGCAAGGAGCATTAATACATAGCAAAAACATTGCAATATTTGATGAATTTGGGTCATAATATAACTAAAACTAACAACTTTAAAAAACGCAATCAATTAAAACATGTATTTTTACAACTACAAAATCTCGTACATCTGTATTCCGTAGTTTCGTCATACGCGTGTGTAAAGCGATCAAACGTGGAAGCTGTAAGCATTATGGCAAAAAAATTTACCCACTACGAAAGACCTCTTGACTGCATTGTTTTCTCAAGCAATCCTTAGTTCATTGGTTACTATATTTTTTAAATTTGTTTGCAAAAATAAAATTTTCTCAGCACCATTGCTGCTTTGCAAAAACGACTCCAGTTGCATGGTTCAAGTTTCTGTCGCACCCACCCACTGCGTGTTTCTCTGAACGCATTATTACTCTCTGCGCCGTACGATTGTTTCGTTTGTCGGGAAATGAACGCATTGGTTTACTCTTGGTATGAGACATTAGTGCCAGAATGCGTGATTATAGGGGTTGAAAATGTCATTGGCGAACCCGCCCAATAAACCGCAACCCGCAACTCGTAAAAATAACCCGCAACTCGATGTTGAAAACCAGCCCAATTGGGCGGGAATACCGCCACCCTGGCAACCCTGCGTGCAGGTTTCGATCGTTTATGCAGTTTATTAGGCGTCTGGTTGTCCCTGGGCTTTTTTCTCTTAAGTTTTAGATGCCCAGCTGCGACTCGACCTACATTGCAAGTTATTTTTGCGTTGCCCCACTGTGTTGGAAATTAACTAGTGCGTCGTAACAGTGTTGGTGATGGTTTTACAAGGCTGTTAGCCACAATTTCAATTTACAAAAACGTCATGCAATATTGAACATGTTTTGTGAACAAAAGAAAAAAAACAATAAAAGCCTGTTTCGAACAGTTCCAAAATGTTCCGCACGTAGATCTCATTTGAATTCCCGTTTGAAAAATGCATGCAAACCAAATTTAGTTTTGATTTAACAACGAAATGCAAGTTGGTTTGGGTTCCGCCAATAAATTACTAAAATATCACACCACTTATGTTTATCAATAAAATTGTTACATAATTACGTCATAGATTTACAATAATAACAATCCACGAACTGCATGTTGCTATTCGAAAGTTTAAAGTTGTTATTTGTGTGAAAAGCAGTTTATTTTAATGTCAAGTTTACGCTAATTATGCGTAAATTGAATATTTACTTTGAAGTAAAGTAAAATTGTAATTGTTTTTATAATATTTAACAGAACAACGAACACTAAGGCGTGTTTCGAAACAATTCCAAAATGGATCGCACGAACATCAGTTATTTACAAGTAATCATGTTTCCCAACAACCAGGGCGTTGGAAACGCAAATTTTGGTTTCGAATTATAATTTCTTTTCGAATAACGTTTGCAATTTTCTCAGCCGACGATAAATCTGCGTAAATTTAATGTTTACTTTGAAGTAAAGCAAAGTTGTGATTGTTTTCATTACAAGTAAACAGGCGTCCCTTCAACCGTGCAGGTTTCGATCGTTTATGCAGTTTATTAGGCGTCTGGTTGTCCCTGGGCTTAGATGCCCAGCTGCGACTCGACCTACATTGCAAGTTGTTTTTGCGTTGCCCCACTGTGTTGGAATTTAACTAGTGCGTCGTAACAGTGTTGGTGTTAGTTATTTAAAGCTGTTAGCTGTTTAAAAAAAATGAAAATTTTTTGTATAAAACGCATAAGAACGAAAGCTGAAGCGCATTTCGAAACCGCACCAAAGATCAGTGTTAGTCAAGCAAATAAGCCGTACCAGAAAAAGAATAATTCAGCGCCGCGGCAGTAGTGCAATTGTTATTATTTCTGGGTAGATTGAGCCCTGATGATATTTGAATGAAAAATCTTTTAACAGTTTATTTATTTTTTTTTTTTTTTAAATTGACGCTTTATTCTGTAACCAATAGTTATTCACTCAAATGAAAGAAGGTTTTATGTCAAATTATTTTCGGCTACATTGATTTCAAAGTCTTTGTTCGGCACAGTTTTTCTTTGTCAAAGTTACGTGGTTCAGCGGAGGGCGAAATGGACAATTTCAGAAGGAGAAAGTTGTTTGCAAAGTAAGCTTAATTAACTTTTTTTTTTGAAAAAATGCTTGTTCTTTAATTTTAACTTTTGTGTGTTTTAAGTTGATGTTAAGTTTTGGTAGTGATGTATCGAAGCTTCGGTTAACCGAATTTATTTAAAAAATTTTATCAACAATAGCGTGTGGACCGCATGAAAAATTTTTAATACTATGAAGATCACAGTCTTTTGTGCGAAAAATCTTTTTTCTATAATTGTGTTTCACACATGACGTAACAATTAGCTATTACGAATGCGAGTTATTTATGTAAGTCGTAGCATTTACGATGCAGTTGATTGGTGACCGCGGTCAAACACATTTCGTTGCGATACACTTATAGGTGTTTAAAAAACTCAACAATAATGTAATGTACATGTTCTGTGCTTATTCTTCACCATTTTTTTGAACATTCTATGACCCGGAACATCATTAAATTGACACTTGTATGCAGCGCCCAAATGCTCGCTATCTACGCATTATGTAACTATTCATTTTGATCACGGTCAAACCCATTGCGTTGCGATTATACTTCATAGGTGTTTAAAAAAATGCAATGATAACGTGATTTATATGTTGTAAGCTTGTTCTACACCAATTTAAAAAATTCTCTGGCCCGGAACATTATTATTTTGTCACTTTTATGCACTGCCCCAAATGTTCGCTGTAACAACGCAGAACGCACATCTTGAGATTCACACAGCGTAACCGCGGCTGTAACTATAAGTAGTAATTAGATTAGTGGTTCTTAAACTATTTTGGTCGCGCCCCCTTACTAGTCAAATCTTGCCCCCCTCTTAGTCCGACAACTTAAAAAATGCGCAATTCAAAAACAAGCTTTTTTTAACGTTTGTCAATGGGAGGGATGTGACTGCATTTTTGAAACGAAACAATCTGCAAATACTCTGCACTGCTCTTTTTTTCTAAACTTCGATATCTTTAAATATTTGCCGCAGATAAAGGTAGCAAAACTATTTTCGACAATATAATGATCAATTTTGGTACACAGTTACCATTGTAACAAAACTGATGTAAAGAGGGACAAACATCATAATCTTTCAAACATTTAAACAAAGGTTTCTTTGCATGGAAATACTAAATACAAATGGAACGCTGATTGGTCATTTTTGAAAATGTTTGCGCTCCCCCTTGCCAAGCATCTACACCCCCCCTCCCCACTTTAAGAACCCCTGGTTTAGATAATGAATTTAATGTGCATTTTACACAAGTTGTTTAAAGCCCTTTTCATTCATATTTTCACAAAATTTTATGTTTTGGGCACTTTTTTTCATAGCATTTTTCACTCTTGCTGTGTAATTTATTTTATTTTATTTTACTTGCTGTGTAATTTATTGCATTTTTCACTCTTGTGGTGTAATTTATTTTATTATCATTTTTAGAGACTATAAGAAGGATGAAAAAGCTTCAAAGAAACATAAAAGGTATATACAACGTTTATTGGCTTCTTATCAGTTGTCTTGGCTTCTGATCAGTGGTAAAACTTTAAAAAAAATGTTTTTAACTCCCTCATCTAAGAATGGTTTTTGGCTTCTTTAACAATCTTGGTGTTGCAGAAATAAAAGAAAATTGGGTTGTTTACTTTATAATTTTAATTTTTTAACAGAACCCTACAGTTTTCTGATAGCAGCAGTGATGAGGATAGCTTATATTGGTAAATATATGATTACTAGTGCTTTTAACTTCTGAAAACCGTTGGGTGATGTAAACATGTATTTTCTTTTTATTCAAGTTTATCATCGTCATCTGATGACTCTACTGAAGAAAGCAGCAGCAGTAGTTCCTCCAGCAGCAGTAGCAGTGACTATAAACAATACCAACAATTTCTGAAATGGTAAGTGTTTTGTTACTTTTTACATGCTGTTCACATCAGTCGGGGGGAGGGGGGACTTAACCATTTTTAATTGGGGACACAAGCTCTATAACAAAACTTCCATTTTTTGTGGTAAATTTATTGTCCTATGCTGCACAATATGTCATATTTTCAAAAAGTGTCCAAAAAAATCTTCAACGTTTTTCAAAAACTAGTCATTGTGACATTACTGTTACATAACAAAATAGAGTTGCGTCAGTAAAAAATTTTTATTAAGTTGATCTGTTTTGTGTCAGGTTGATTAGGTCAACATTTAAAAAGAGGTTTTGGTTTAAGGATTTAGACAAAAAAATACAGTTGCATTCATTCATTTATGAGAACTGAAAAAACATTTTTGCTAACTTTATGCAATGGTGTAAAATGCCAGTTATGTGACAATTGCACAAACAACTGTGTTTGCATGTTTCCATTAAAAACTATTTAACACGTCTTTAAATCTCCTAAATAGGTTGAAAAGCTTCACATCCTAAATAAAAAAAAAGCTAGAGTGTTTATCATTTGATTAGTTTCAAACATGAGGAAACCTCAAAATTACTTTACCTGACCTTTCATTTTTTTACACTTTAAGCAGACTTATGATAAAATTGTGTTACATACCCGACCATGCCACTTTTGTTTTGCAATATATTTTATCTATTAATGTTTGTTAAAATTTTTAAATAATAGACAATTGGCAACCTGCTTCCTATAGAGAAACAGCGAATAATTAGTGTCTGAATGAATCAATAGGTTTACAAGATTTTATACTGTTGTTTTTGTTTTTTTCAGGAAAGCAAAAAAAGACCAAAGGTTAGAATTTGCTAATGTCTTGTGTTATGTAACAAAGATTTTACCACTTCACTAATTTGCAGAAAAAAAATTGAGCGATATCACCATAAAAGGAGAAAAGAC
Source organism: Ascidia mentula (assembly GCF_947561715.1). NCBI lineage: Eukaryota > Metazoa > Chordata > Ascidiacea > Phlebobranchia > Ascidiidae > Ascidia > Ascidia mentula. The sequence goes on along the minus strand of NC_138568.1, from coordinate 12,376,195 downwards.
CGCAAACACTCAAAAAAAATGTTCAACCCAGAAAGCAACATAAAAAGTATGCTTTATAAGTTACATAAATTTTATTCTAGGTTAGTCAATTAAAAACTAAAGTAAAATACGTGTAAAATTTTTGGATATGCCTTCAGTAACGTTTAATATACTTTGTAGAATCATCAAGTGGTTTGAGGGAATGCCATGCATGTGATAAGCTGTATAAAAATGTCACATACCACTACAAAACATACCATCCAGACATGGACAAGTCAGAATTCCTGTATGCCAGTAGGGCGAAGAAAAACAGAATTGGAAAGTATCAAAATTTTGAGGGACACTTCTGTCCCATTTGCGGAAGGGCAGTAAAGAATTTATCTAAGCATTATGAAAATTTACATAAAACAATCGACACCAAATCCAAGCAATTTCAAACTCTTGTTGCAAAGACCCAGATTGGTTCTTTGCAATCTGTAATAACTAAATATGAGGAGCACTTATCAAAGTTTGGAGTAGGGAAACGCAAAAGAGTTGACAAGGCAGTGGCCCACTCAAATGCCAACCAAATAAGAACTTTAATACCAACTATTGAAGTATTTAAAAACCCCCAAAAGATTTTTGAAAATTTAGAGCAACATTTGAAAGGTGAAGGTCAAGTTTCATCGAAAGTTGCATATTTGTCTACATTACTGAATTTCCTTAGATTTTACAAAAACAATCAGTTTGATTTGATTTCCGAGAAATGTTTAAATTTAGTGCATTCGGAAACAATGGACCTGCATGCACGCATAAACAAAGAGAAAAAGAGAAGAGAATTTTACACTAAAGAAAAATCCAGAAAGAAGTTGTCCAACATAAAATCAAATGCATATAATGCCATACTACAGTACGAAAAAAGCGAAGAATTCAAGAGAGTTGCAAGAATTAGAGCCATGTCTGAATCCCAAGTTGGAAACGAAAACCTGCAACTATTGTATGGGGATATTTTCTGCAGGGTGATATGCAGACTAGGCTGTAGACCATCTGTAATGATTGGTCTCCTCATTAGAGAGCTCCAGGACTATGAAAAAACTGACGAGGGCAATTACTCAATTCTGGTGGTGGACCAGAAGGACAAGCAACCGGCGTGCATTGTTTTAAATGCACTTGAATTACAAGACATTGAAACCACCAGTAAATTGGCTTGGATGTATCACAAGATAAAACCTACAGGGCAGTCACCAGTTTTTCCAACAACGTCAGCAAGAAACTTAGCAGCAACAGGTTCATTTAAAATGACAAATGCAGAATTTTCAAAAATTTTTAAAAAGGTTATTCCTTTTGTGTTTGAAAACACATCTTTAACGGCGACTGAAGTACGAAAACTCATACACACATGGATGGCAGATGAGCCAAAAGAGGTTCAAATTGCTGTGGCAAAAGCCTCTGGTCATTCACTTGCTGTTGCTGACCAAGTATATAATGTACAACACCCACACAGAAGGGTTGAAAAGGCTCGACTGTTGTTGGAGGCTCGTGCCTCTACATCTGGTAAGTGTTGTGTGTGATTTGTATTATATTAAATATATTTCTTCAGTGAATGGTTAACTTTTTATTTGTTTTTGACAGATGTTCAACCAGCACCATCACAACAACAAGATGATTTGCAAGGTTTGCACTATTGATTGCCTTTGTATAGTTAAATGTTTAAAGACAAAATAAAATATGGTTAACCTTTCAATTGTTTTTGACAGATGTTCAACCAGCACCATCACAACAACAAGATGATTTGCAAGGTTTGCACTATTGATTGCCTCTGTATAGTTAAATGTTTAAAGACAAAATAAAATATGGTTAACCTTTCAATTGTTTTTGACAGATGTTCAACCAGCACCATCACAACAAGATGATTTGCAAGGTTTGCACTATTGATTGCCTCTGCATAGTTAAGTGTTTAAAGACAAAATAAAATGTGGTTAACCTTTCAATTGTTTTTGACAGATGTTCAACCAGCACCATCACAACAACAAGATGATTTGCAAGGTTTGCACTATTGATTGCCTCTGCATAGTTAAGTGTTTAAAGACAAAATAAAATGTGGTTAACCTTTCAATTGTTTTTGACAGATGTTCAACCAGCACCATCACAACAACAAGATGATTTGCAAGGTTTGCACTATTGATTGCCTCTGTATAGTTAAATGTTTAAAGACAAAATAAAATGTGGTTAACCTTTTGATTGTTTTTGATAGATGTTCAACCAGCACCATCACAACAACAAGATGATTTGCAAGGTTTGCACTATTGATTGCCTCTGTATAGTTAAATGTTTAAAGACAAAATAAAATGTGGTTAACCTTTCAATTGTTTTTGACAGATGTTCAACCAGCACCATCACAACAACAAGATGATTTGCAAGGTAATGAATACGAACAAATTACTAAAATATTGTTAAAGTGTTTATCTTTGTCTGGCTTTTTGTTTTGTAGAGGTCAAGTTTATTCGAGTAGTGTTCTTGGATGATGGTGAATGCCTTGACATCTACCGGATTACAGATTTGAAAACAGAAGGCCGAAAGAAAATAAAACACTTTGAAGAAATAAAGGTGAAAGATTTGTGCTTCGCTCGCTGGCCTGGAAACAAACTGTTTTACAAGGCAGGGAGAATTGCCAAAGATGAAGGTAAAATGAATTATCAGTTCTAATTTTGTTAAGCATAATAGAATCATGAGTTGTTTTTGAATGCTGGGAAACAGTACATAATTTAAGCTTTTTTTCTGTGAACAGGTCGGTCAAGCTGCACACATTCTGATTCAGAGGCCTCAAATATGTCCCCATCAAAACCAAAAAGCTAACAATGAAATGCAATTTCAGCCTTTGATTAATGTTGTTAGTTTACATTAACGTTTTTGAGTGTGAATGGTCTGATTATTTCTGTCAAGTGTTATGCTGTAAATGACTTAGTTTACTTAAAATTGCCTTCAAATGCTTTAATATTTCTGCTGGTACCAAGTGTACGCTGTGAATGACTTTGTTCACTTATAGAAAAATTGCCTTCAAATGCTTTAATATTTCTACTGGTACCAAGTGTTTGCTGTAAATGACTTAGTTTACTTAAAATTGCCTTCAAATACTTTAATATTTCTGCTGGTACCAAGTGTTTGCTGTAAATGACTTAGTTTACTTAAAATTGCCTTCAAATGCTTTAATATTTCTGCTGGTACCAAGTGTTTGCTGTAAATGACTTTGTTCACTTAAAATTGCCTTCAAATGCTTTAATATTTCTGCTGGTACCAAGTGTTTGCTGTAAATGACTTTGTTCACTTAAAATTGCCTTCAAATGCTTTAATATTTCTGCTGGTACCAAGTGTTTGCTGTAAATGACTTTGTTCACTTAAAATTGCCTTCAAATGCTTTAATATTTCTGCTGGTACCAAGTGTTTGCTGTAAATGACTTTGTTCACTTAAAATTGCCTTCAAATGCTTTAATATTTCTGCTGGTACCAAGTGTTTGCTGTAAATGACTTTGTTCACTTAAAATTGCCTTCAAATGCTTTAATATTTCTGCTGGTACCAAGTGTTTGCTGTAAATGACTTTGTTCACTTAAAATTGCCTTCAAATGCTTTAATATTTCTGCTGGTACCAAGTGTTTGCTGTAAATGACTTTGTTCACTTAAAATTGCCTTCAAATGCTTTAATATTTCTGCTGGTACCAAGTGTTTGCTGTAAATGACTTTGTACACTTAAAATTGCCTTCAAATGCTTTAATGTTTCTGCTAGTACCAAGTGTATGCTGTAAATGACTTTGTTCACTTATAGAAAAATTGCCTTCAAATGCTTTAATATTTCTGCTGGTACCAAGTGTTTGCTGTAAATGACTTAGTTTACTTAAAATTGCCTTCAAATGCTTTAATATTTCTGCTGGTACCAAGTGTTTGCTGTAAATGACTTTGTACACTTAAAATTGCCTTCAAATGCTTTAATATTTCTGCTGGTACCAAGTGTTTGCTGTAAATGACTTTGTTCACTTAAAATTGCCTTCAAATGCTTTAATATTTCTGCTGGTACCAAGTGTTTGCTGTAAATGACTTTGTTCACTTAAAATTGCCTTCAAATGCTTTAATATTTCTGCTGATACCAAGTGTTTGCTGTAAATGACTTTGTTCACTTAAAATTGCCTTCAAATGCTTTAATATTTCTGCTGGTACCAAGTGTTTGCTGTAAATGACTTTGTTCACTTAAAATTGCCTTCAAATGCTTTAATCTTTCTGCTGGTACCAAGTGTTTGCTGTAAATGACTTTGTTCACTTAAAATTGCCTTCAAATGCTTTAATGTTTCTGCTGGTACCAAGTGTACGCTGTAAATGACTTTGTTCACTTATAGAAAAATTGCCTTCAAATGCTTTAATATTTCTGCTGGTACCAAGTGTTTGCTGTAAATGACTTTGTTCACTTTTATAGAAAGTCCTTCAAATGCTTTCATAATTTTGCTAGTACTGAGTGTTATGCTGTACATTAATTTTCTTTATTCACTTTCCATCAAATAAAGTCTTTACGCTTAATAGTTCTGATATATTTACATAATTTTGGGGATTTTTGACAGTTGTGATGTGTGTTGCTCAGCAAACTTATGTCGTTTCCGATTGGTTCACTGGCCAACGAGGTTACCGCCATGGAGAATACTTAGGTTCGAAAAGTCTTGCTACTTGTTTTGAATTGAATAAGGGTCAACCTTTTTTGAGACGTGTCAATCACCTAGAACGGCGCACGTTTTGGAGCAAATCATTCAATAAATCACAAACTATTTTGTTTATGAGTCTGAGAATCGCTGGGCTTTTTCTTATTGGTATCTTGTACCTGTAGGTCAAAAATGACTAGTGTAGCTTTTGCACTTTTAAATTAAATAAGGGTCAACCTTTTTTAAGACGCGTCATTCGCCTAGAACGGCGCACGTTTTGGAGCAAATCATTCAATAACTCACAAACTATTTTGTTTATGAGGCTGAGAATCACAGGGCTGTTTGCTATTGGTATCTTGCATGTGTAGTTTAAAAATCACTATTATAACTTCCGTACTTTAAAATGTAATATGGGTCAAACTTTTTTGAATCGCGTCAAGCCGTTTATTTGCTTGTTTCAACTTCAATTTTAATAAAATTTTGCAACGTGATACTACTGTCCATTTGATATCGGACTGTGGAAACCGTTTGCTTTTAATTACATTGACTTTAAATTGGAAAACGAATAGACGTTTTAAACAGCTTGATCCTTATTATCAACTCAAATACTACGAATTTCAGTCCTATGCATACAACAATGTGTTAGATATTGAATGATTATCGTTGAAACAGGCCGCTAATCAGAATTTCAAGTAGCTTGACCCTTATTAACTCCAAAACTACATAAGCCACAACATTAATCTTTGCAGTACTTATAGTGGATACCAACATGAAACAGCACAGCGAACTTCAGTCCTATGCATACAACAATGTGTTAGATATTGAATGATTATCGTTGAAACAGGCGCTAATCAGAATTTCAAGTAGCTTGACCCTTATTAACTCCAAAACTACTCAAGCCACAACATTAATCTTTGCAGTAGTATTAGAGGATGCCAACATTAAACAGTACAGCGAATTTCAGCACTGTACATCGAAAAATGTGTAGAATATTCGATGATTTGCCTTAAAACGGGCGCAAATTTTATGACGGTGGTTTGACGCGTTTTAAACATCTTGACCCTTATCAACTCTAAAAGTACGATAGCTACAGCATTCATGTTTGCAGTACTTATAGTGGATATCAACATGAAACAGCCCAGCGAATTTTAGCACTATGCATACAAAAATGTGTTAGATATTGAATGATTATCGTTGAAACAGGCGCTAACCAGAATTTCAAGTAGCTTGACCCTTATTAACTCCAAAACTACTTAAGCCACAACATTAATCTTTGCAGTAGTCTTAGAGGATGCCAACATTAAACATTACAGCGAATTTCAGCACTGTACATCGAAAAATGTGTAGGATATTCGATGATTTGCCTTAAAATGGGCGCAAATTCTATGACGGTGGTTTGACGCGTTTTCAACACCTTGACCCTTATCAACTCTAAAAGTACGATAGATACAGCATTCATCTTTGCAGAATTCATAGTGGATACGAACATGAAACAGCCCAGCGAATTTCAGCACTATGCATACAAAAATGTGTAAGATATTCGATGATTATCTTTAAAACAGTTGATTCGAATTTGATATAGCTTGTATCCACTGAAGTAGTAAACCTGCAACATTCATGAAAGTGCTCTTACGGGTCTATCCATCAGTTGAACAACACTATTCCGATATGAAATTTTTTTTTTAATTTTTTTCGCAATAGAAAATTTTGTTTACAGAAGTGAAATTTTATTTACAAACTCAAAATTTTGTTCTCAAAAGGGAAATTTTGTTTGCAAACTTGACATTTGGTTTACAAAAGGGAAACTATGATTTCGTTTGATGTTCACAAAAGAAATTGTAGTTCGTCGTGTTTCCGCCAAAGTTTTCACCTAGGATTGTTTGGCATTTTGATAGTGCATTATAAAAGTTTTCATAAAATCAACACCGAACATCTACCAAGCGTTTTCTCATTCCCCGCTACTTCCTAAAACAAATTAATGAATGCTTTTTGGTGTGGCAAGAAAAACATAAAACATGTAGCGTATTACGTTTTTCAATGATCGTCTTGACGTGGCTGCAGTATATATCTGCTAAATTTCAATTCGCTTGTATGTAAAAGTAAATACTAACATGCGATCACCTGTAAAAGACAAGGTTATTACGCGCTATACGTCAAAATAAAGAGAAGTTTTTCGGCATTGTCTGCTACATGACTGTGGTATTTGTCTGCTAAATTGCAAATCAATTAATTTAGTCCACCATTGCGACAATTAACAAGAATTTATATTTCCTAAATCGAAGTGTCCGACGAACATTTGCTACACCTACAGCTAAATCACGCAATTTGGGTTTGATTGTAATGCCAGTTGATGTAATCCAGTATTTCTATGATAAGATCGTTTAAGAACTAAGAATCAATCGCCAAATCAAGGCAAATTGTACCGCATATCTACATAGTCCTCTTGCGACACCATGCGAAAAATTGGAAATTTGAAAACAAAATTTCAAAACGAAAATTTCGTTTTCAAATTTTTTTTTTGTGTCGGACCGTGCTATAGGACAAGTGCTGAAATCGCATAGTTACATACGTTGTGCAACCGCAAACTCATTACTGGAGTATCAGCGTTTTCCACGGTATAATAAAGCTTGTACTGAAAAAAAACATTTTTTATCGAAAAGTCATATACTGCAAAATGGACAAGTGCTGAAATCGCATAGTTACATACGTTGTGCAACCGCAAACGCAATACTGGAGTATCAGCCTTTTCCACTGTATAATAAAGCTTGTACAGAAAAAAAACTATTTTTTGTCGAAAAGTCATATACTGCAAAATGGACAAGTGCTGAAATCGCATAGTTACATACGTTGTGCAACCGCAAACTCAGTACTGGAGTATCAGCGTTTTCCACTGTATAATAAAGCTTGTACTGAAAAAAAATATTTTTTATCGAAAAGTCATATACTGCAAAATGGACAAGTGCTGAAAGCGCATAGTTACATACGTTGTGCAACCGCAAACTCAGTACTGGAGTATCAGCGTTTTCCACTGTATAATAAAGCTTGTACTGAAAAAAAATATTTTTTATCGAAAAGTCATATACTGCAAAATGGACAAGTGCTGAAAGCGCATAGTTACATACGTTGTGCAACCGCAAACGCAATACTGGAGTATCAGCGTTGTCCACTGTATAATAAAGCTTGTACTGAAAAAAAATATTTTTTATCGAAAAGTCATATACTGCAAAATGGACAAGTGCTGAAAGCGCATAGTTACATACGTTGTGCAACCGCAAACGCAATACTGGAGTATCAGCGTTTTCCACTGTATAATAAAGCTTGTACTGAAAAAAAATATTTTTTATCGAAAAGTCATATACTGCAAAATGGACAAGTGCTGAAATCGCATAGTTACATACGTTGTGCAACCGCAAAGGCAATACTGGAGTATCAGCGTTTTCCACTGTATAATAAAGCTTGTACTGAAAAAAAATATTTTTTATCGAAAAGTCATATACTGCAAAATGGACAAGTGCTGAAATCGAATGGTTACATACTTTGTGCAACCGCAAACTCAGTACTGGAGTATCAGCGTTTTCCACTGTATAATAAAGCTTGTACTGAAAAAAAATATTTCTTATCGAAAAGTCATATACTGCAAAATGGACAAGTGCTGAAATCGCATAGTTACATACGTTGTGCAACCGCAAACGCAATACTGGAGTATCAGCGTTTTCCACTGTATAATAAAGCTTGTACTGAAAAAAAATATTTTTTATCGAAAAGTCATATACTGCAAAATGGACAAGTGCTGAAATCGCATGGTTACATACTTTGTGCAACCGCAAACTCAGTACTGGAGTATCAGCGTTTTCCACTGTATAATAAAGCTTGTACTGAAAAAAAATATTTTTTATCGAAAAGTCATATACTGCAAAATGGACAAGTGCTGAAATCGCATAGTTACATACGTTGTGCAACCGCAAAGGCAATACTGGAGTATCAGCGTTTTCCACTGTATAATAAAGCTTGTACTGAAAAAAAATATTTTTTATCGAAAAGTCATATACTGCAAAATGGACAAGTGCTGAAATCGCATAGTTAAATACGTTGTGCAACCGCAAAAGCAATACTGGAGTACCAGCGTTTTCCACTGTATAATAAAGCTTGTAATGAAAAAAAATATTTTTTATCGAAAAGTCATATACTGCAAGATGGACAAGTGCTGAAATCGCATAGTTACATACGTTGTGCAACCGCAAACTCATTACTGGAGTATCAGCGTTTTCCACTGTATAATAAAGCTTGTACTGAAAAAAAATATTTTTTATCGAAAAGTCATATACTGCAAAATGGACAAGTGCTGAAATCGCATGGTTACATACGTTGTGCAACCGCAAAAGCAATACTGGAGTACCAGCGTTTTCCACTGAAAAATAAAGCTTGTAATGAAAAAAAATATTTTTTATCGAAAAGTCATATACTGCAAGATGGACAAGTGCTGAAATCGCATAGTTACATACGTTGTGCAACCGCAAACTCATTACTGGAGTATCAGCGTTTTCCACTGTATAATAAAGCTTGTACTGAAAAAAAACATTTTTTATCGAAAAGTCATATACTGCAAAATGGACAAGTGCTGAAATCGCATAGTTACATACGTTGTGCAACCGCAAACGCAATACTGGAGTATCAGCCTTTTCCACTGTATAATAAAGCTTGTACAGAAAAAAAACTATTTTTTGTCGAAAAGTCATATACTGCAAAATGGACAAGTGCTGAAATCGCATAGTTACATACGTTGTGCAACCGCAAACTCAGTACTGGAGTATCAGCGTTTTCCACTGTATAATAAAGCTTGTACTGAAAAAAAATATTTTTTATCGAAAAGTCATATACTGCAAAATGGACAAGTGCTGAAAGCGCATAGTTACATACGTTGTGCAACCGCAAACGCAAAACTGGAGTATCAGCGTTTTCCACTGTATAACAAAGCTTGTACTGAAAAAAAATATTTTTTACCGAATAGTCGTATACTGCAAAATGGACAAGTGCTGAAATCGCATGGTTACATACGTTGTGCAACCGCAAACTCAGTACTGGAGTATCAGCGTTTTCCACTGTATAATAAAGCTTGTACTGAAAAAAAATATTTTTTATCGAAAAGTCATATACTGCAAAATGGACAAGTGCTGAAAGCGCATAGTTACATACGTTGTGCAACCGCAAACTCAGTACTGGAGTATCAGCGTTTTCCACTGTATAATAAAGCTTGTACTGAAAAAAAATATTTTTTATCGAAAAGTCATATACTGCAAAATGGACAAGTGCTGAAAGCGCATAGTTACATACGTTGTGCAACCGCAAACGCAAAACTGGAGTATCAGCGTTTTCCACTGTATAACAAAGCTTGTACTGAAAAAAAATATTTTTTACCGAATAGTCGTATACTGCAAAATGGACAAGTGCTGAAATCGCATGGTTACATACGTTGTGCAACCGCAAACTCAGTACTGGAGTATCAGCGTTTTCCACTGTATAATAAAGCTTGTACTGAAAAAAAATATTTTTTATCGAAAAGTCATATACTGCAAAATGGACAAGTGCTGAAATCGCATGGTTACATACGTTGTGCAACCGCAAACTCAGTACTGGAGTATCAGCGTTTTCCACGGTATAATAAAGCTTGTACAGAAAAAAAAAAATTTTTATCGAAAAGTCATATACTGCAAAATGGACAAGTGCTGAAAGCGCATAGTTACATACGTTGTGCAACCGCAAACGCAAAACTGGAGTATCAGCGTTTTCCACTGTATAATAAAGCTTGTACTGAAAAAAAATATTTTTTATCGAAAAGTCATATACTGCAAAATGGACAAGTGCTGAAAGCGCAAAGTTACATACGTTGTGCAATCGCAAACTCAGTACTGGAGTATCAGCGTTTTCCACTGTATAATAAAGCTTGTACTGAAAAAAAATATTTTTTACCGAAAAGTGGTATACTGCAAAATGGACAAGTGCTGAAATCGCATGGTTACATACGTTGTGCAACCGCAAACTCAGTACTGGAGTATCAGCGTTTTCCAATGTATAATAAAGCTTGTACTGAAAAAAAATATTTTTTATCGAAAAGTCATATACTGCAAAATGGACAAGTGCTGAAAGCGCATAGTTACATACGTTGTGCAACCGCAAAAGCAATACTGGAGTACCAGCGTTTTCCACTGTATAATAAAGCTTGTAATGAAAAAAAATATTTTTTATCGAAAAGTCATATACTGCAAAATGGACAAGTGCTGAAATCGCATAGTTACATACGTTGTGCAACCGCAAACGCAATACTGGAGTATCAGCGTTTTCCACTGTATAATAAAGCTTGTACTGAAAAAAAATATTTTTTATCGAAAAGTCATATACTGCAAAATGGACAAGTGCTGAAATCGCATGGTTACATACTTTGTGCAACCGCAAACTCAGTACTGGAGTATCAGCGTTTTCCACTGTATAATAAAGCTTGTACTGAAAAAAAATATTTTTTATCGAAAAGTCATATACTGCAAAATGGACAAGTGCTGAAATCGCATAGTTACATACGTTGTGCAACCGCAAACGCAATACTGGAGTATCAGCGTTTTCCACTGTATAATAAAGCTTGTACTGAAAAAAAATATTTTTTATCGAAAAGTCATATACTGCAAAATGGACAAGTGCTGAAATCGCATAGTTACATACGTTGTGCAACCGCAAAAGCAATACTGGAGTACCAGCGTTTTCCACTGTATAATAAAGCTTGTAATGAAAAAAAATATTTTTTATCGAAAAGTCATATACTGCAAGATGGACAAGTGCTGAAATCGCATAGTTACATACGTTGTGCAACCGCAAACTCAGTACTGGAGTATCAGCCTTTTCCACTGTATAATAAAGCTTGTACAGAAAAAAAACTATTTTTTGTCGAAAAGTCATATACTGCAAAATGGACAAGTGCTGAAAGCGCATAGTTACATACGTTGTGCAACCGCAAACTCAGTACTGGAGTATCAGCGTTTTCCACTGTATAATAAAGCTTGTACTGAAAAAAAATATTTTTTATCGAAAAGTCATATACTGCAAAATGGACAAGTGCTGAAAGCGCATAGTTACATACGTTGTGCAACCGCAAACTCAGTACTGGAGTATCAGCGTTTTCCACTGTATAATAAAGCTTGTACTGAAAAAAAATATTTTTTATCGAAAAGTCATATACTGCAAAATGGACAAGTGCTGAAAGCGCATAGTTACATACGTTGTGCAACCGCAAACTCAGTACTGGAGTATCAGCGTTTTCCACTGTATAATAAAGCTTGTACTGAAAAAAAATATTTTTTATCGAAAAGTCATATACTGCAAAATGGACAAGTGCTGAAAGCGCATAGTTACATACGTTGTGCAACCGCAAACGCAAAACTGGAGTATCAGCGTTTTCCACTGTATAACAAAGCTTGTACTGAAAAAAAATATTTTTTACCGAATAGTCGTATACTGCAAAATGGACAAGTGCTGAAATCGCATGGTTACATACGTTGTGCAACCGCAAACTCAGTACTGGAGTATCAGCGTTTTCCACTGTATAATAAAGCTTGTACTGAAAAAAAATATTTTTTATCGAAAAGTCATATACTGCAAAATGGACAAGTGCTGAAATCGCATGGTTACATACGTTGTGCAACCGCAAACTCAGTACTGGAGTATCAGCGTTTTCCACGGTATAATAAAGCTTGTACAGAAAAAAAAAAATTTTTATCGAAAAGTCATATACTGCAAAATGGACAAGTGCTGAAAGCGCATAGTTACATACGTTGTGCAACCGCAAACGCAAAACTGGAGTATCAGCGTTTTCCACTGTATAATAAAGCTTGTACTGAAAAAAAATATTTTTTATCGAAAAGTCATATACTGCAAAATGGACAAGTGCTGAAAGCGCACAGTTACATACGTTGTGCAATCGCAAACTCAGTACTGGAGTATCAGCGTTTTCCACTGTATAATAAAGCTTGTACTGAAAAAAAATATTTTTTACCGAAAAGTCGTATACTGCAAAATGGACAAGTGCTGAAATCGCATGGTTACATACGTTGTGCAACCGCAAACTCAGTACTGGAGTATCAGCGTTTTCCAATGTATAATAAAGCTTGTACTGAAAAAAAATATTTTTTATCGAAAAGTCATATACTGCAAAATGGACAAGTGCTGAAAGCGCATAGTTACATACGTTGTGCAACCGCAAACGCAAAACTGGAGTATCAGCGTTTTCCACTGTATAACAAAGCTTGTACTGAAAAAAAATATTTTTGCCGAATAGTCGTGTACTGCAAAATGGACAAGTGCTGAAATCGCATGGTTACATACGTTGTGCAACCGCAAACTCAGTACTGGGGTATCGGCGTTTTCCACTGTATAATAAAGCTTGTACTGAAAAAAAATATTTTTTATCGAAAAGTCATATACTGCAAAATGGACAAGTGCTGAAAGCGCATAGTTACATACGTTGTGCAACCGCAAACTCAGTACTGGAATATCAGCGTTTTCCACTGTATAATAAAGCTTGTACTGAAAAAAAATATTTTTTATCGAAAAGTCATATACTGCAAAATGGACAAGTGCTGAAAGCGCATAGTTACATACGTTGTGCAACCGCAAACGCAAAACTGGAGTATCAGCGTTTTCCACTGTATAATAAAGCTTGTACGGAAAAAAAATATTTTTTACCGAAAAGTCGTATACTGCAAAATGGACAAGTGCTGAAATCGCATGGTTACATACGTTGTGCAACCGCAAACTCAGTACTGGAGTATCAGCGTTTTCCACTGTATAATAAAGCTTGTACTGAAAAAAAATATTTTTTATCGAAAAGTCATATACTGCAAAATGGACAAGTGCTGAAATCGCATGGTTACATACTTTGTGCAACCGCAAACTCAGTACTGGAGTATCAGCGTTTTCCACTGTATAATAAAGCTTGTACTGAAAAAAAATATTTTTTATCGAAAAGTCATATACTGCAAAATGGACAAGTGCTGAAATCGCATAGTTACATACGTTGTGCAACCGCAAACGCAATACTGGAGTATCAGCGTTTTCCACTGTATAATAAAGCTTGTACTGAAAAAAAATATTTTTTATCGAAAAGTCATATACTGCAAAATGGACAAGTGCTGAAATCGCATGGTTACATACTTTGTGCAACCGCAAACTCAGTACTGGAGTATCAGCGTTTTCCACTGTATAATAAGGCTTGTACTGAAAAAAAATATTTTTTATCGAAAAGTCATATACTGCAAAATGGACAAGTGCTGAAATCGCATAGTTACATACGTTGTGCAACCGCAAACGCAATACTGGAGTATCAGCGTTTTCCACAGTATAATAAAGCTTGTACTGAAAAAAAATATTTTTTATCGAAGAGTCATATACTGCAAAATGGACAAGTGCTGAAATCGCATGGTTACATACTTTGTGCAACCGCAAACTCAGTACTGGAGTATCAGCGTTTTCCACTGTATAATAAAGCTTGTACTGAAAAAAAATATTTTTTATCGAAAAGTCATATACTGCAAAATGGACAAGTGCTGAAATCGCATAGTTACATACGTTGTGCAACCGCAAACTCAGTACTGGAGTATCAGCGTTTTCCACTGTATAATAAGGCTTGTACTGAAAAAAAATATTTTTTATCGAAAAGTCATATACTGCAAAATGGACAAGTGCTGAAATCGCATAGTTACATACGTTGTGCAACCGCAAACGCAATACTGGAGTATCAGCGTTTTCCACTGTATAATAAAGCTTGTACTGAAAAAAAATATTTTTTATCGAAGAGTCATATACTGCAAAATGGACAAGTGCTGAAATCGCATGGTTACATACTTTGTGCAACCGCAAACTCAGTACTGGAGTATCAGCGTTTTCCACTGTATAATAAAGCTTGTACTGAAAAAAAATATTTTTTATCGAAGAGTCATATACTGCAAAATGGACAAGTGCTGAAATCGCATGGTTACATACTTTGTGCAACCGCAAACTCAGTACTGGAGTATCAGCGTTTTCCACTGTATAATAAAGCTTGTACTGAAAAAAAATATTTTTTATCGAAAAGTCATATACTGCAAAATGGACAAGTGCTGAAATCGCATAGTTACATACGTTGTGCAACCGCAAACGCAATACTGGAGTATCAGCGTTTTCCACTGTATAATAAAGCTTGTACTGAAAAAAAATATTTTTTATCGAAAAGTCATATACTGCAAAATGGACAAGTGCTGAAATCGCATAGTTACATACGTTGTGCAACCGCAAACGCAATACTGGAGTATCAGCGTTTTCCACTGTATAATAAAGCTTGTACTGAAAAAAAATATTTTTTATCGAAAAGTCATATACTGCAAAATGGACAAGTGCTGAAATCGCATGGTTACATACTTTGTGCAACCGCAAACTCAGTACTGGAGTATCAGCGTTTTCCACTGTATAATAAAGCTTGTACTGAAAAAAAATATTTTTTATCGAAAAGTCATATACTGCAAAATGGACAAGTGCTGAAAGCGCATAGTTACATACGTTGTGCAACCGCAAACTCAGTACTGGAGTATCAGCGTTTTCCACTGTATAATAAAGCTTGTACTGAAAAAAAATATTTTTTATCGAAAAGTCATATACTGCAAAATGGACAAGTGCTGAAAGCGCATAGTTACATACGTTGTGCAACCGCAAACGCAAAACTGGAGTATCAGCGTTTTCCACTGTATAACAAAGCTTGTACTGAAAAAAAATATTTTTTACCGAATAGTCGTATACTGCAAAATGGACAAGTGCTGAAATCGCATGGTTACATACGTTGTGCAACCGCAAACTCAGTACTGGAGTATCAGCGTTTTCCACGGTATAATAAAGCTTGTACTGAAAAAAAATATTTTTTATCGAAAAGTCATATACTGCAAAATGGACAAGTGCTGAAAGCGCATAGTTACATACTTTGTGCAACCGCAAACTCAGTACTGGAGTATCAGCGTTTTCCACTGTATAATAAAGCTTGTACTGAAAAAAAATATTTTTTATCGAAAAGTCATATACTGCAAAATGGACAAGTGCTGAAATCGCATGGTTACATACGTTGTGCAACCGCAAACTCAGTACTGGAGTATCAGCGTTTTCCACGGTATAATAAAGCTTGTACAGAAAAAAAAAAATTTTTATCGAAAAGTCATATACTGCAAAATGGACAAGTGCTGAAAGCGCATAGTTACATACGTTGTGCAACCGCAAACGCAAAACTGGAGTATCAGCGTTTTCCACTGTATAATAAAGCTTGTACTGAAAAAAAATATTTTTTATCGAAAAGTCATATACTGCAAAATGGACAAGTGCTGAAAGCGCACAGTTACATACGTTGTGCAACCGCAAACTCAGTACTGGAGTATCAGCGTTTTCCACTGTATAATAAAGCTTGTACTGAAAAAAAATATTTTTTACCGAAAAGTCGTATACTGCAAAATGGACAAGTGCTGAAATCGCATGGTTACATACGTTGTGCAACCGCAAACTCAGTACTGGAGTATCAGCGTTTTCCAATGTATAATAAAGCTTGTACTGAAAAAAAATATTTTTTATCGAAAAGTCATATACTGCAAAATGGACAAGTGCTGAAAGCGCATAGTTACATACGTTGTGCAACCGCAAACGCAAAACTGGAGTATCAGCGTTTTCCACTGTATAACAAAGCTTGTACTGAAAAAAAATATTTTTGCCGAATAGTCGTGTACTGCAAAATGGACAAGTGCTGAAATCGCATGGTTACATACGTTGTGCAACCGCAAACTCAGTACTGGGGTATCGGCGTTTTCCACTGTATAATAAAGCTTGTACTGAAAAAAAATATTTTTTATCGAAAAGTCATATACTGCAAAATGGACAAGTGCTGAAAGCGCATAGTTACATACGTTGTGCAACCGCAAACTCAGTACTGGAGTATCAGCGTTTTCCACTGTATAATAAAGCTTGTACTGAAAAAAAATATTTTTTATCGAAAAGTCATATACTGCAAAATGGACAAGTGCTGAAAGCGCATAGTTACATACGTTGTGCAACCGCAAACTCAGTACTGGAGTATCAGCGTTTTCCACTGTATAATAAAGCTTGTACTGAAAAAAAATATTTTTTATCGAAAAGTCATATACTGCAAAATGGACAAGTGCTGAAAGCGCATAGTTACATACGTTGTGCAACCGCAAACTCAGTACTGGAGTATCAGCGTTTTCCACTGTATAATAAAGCTTGTACTGAAAAAAAATATTTTTTATCGAAAAGTCATATACTGCAAAATGGACAAGTGCTGAAAGCGCATAGTTACATACGTTGTGCAACCGCAAACGCAAAACTGGAGTATCAGCGTTTTCCACTGTATAACAAAGCTTGTACTGAAAAAAAATATTTTTTACCGAATAGTCGTATACTGCAAAATGGACAAGTGCTGAAATCGCATGGTTACATACGTTGTGCAACCGCAAACTCAGTACTGGAGTATCAGCGTTTTCCACTGTATAATAAAGCTTGTACTGAAAAAAAATATTTTTTATCGAAAAGTCATATACTGCAAAATGGACAAGTGCTGAAATCGCATGGTTACATACGTTGTGCAACCGCAAACTCAGTACTGGAGTATCAGCGTTTTCCACGGTATAATAAAGCTTGTACAGAAAAAAAAAAATTTTTATCGAAAAGTCATATACTGCAAAATGGACAAGTGCTGAAAGCGCATAGTTACATACGTTGTGCAACCGCAAACGCAAAACTGGAGTATCAGCGTTTTCCACTGTATAATAAAGCTTGTACTGAAAAAAAATATTTTTTATCGAAAAGTCATATACTGCAAAATGGACAAGTGCTGAAAGCGCAAAGTTACATACGTTGTGCAATCGCAAACTCAGTACTGGAGTATCAGCGTTTTCCACTGTATAATAAAGCTTGTACTGAAAAAAAATATTTTTTACCGAAAAGTGGTATACTGCAAAATGGACAAGTGCTGAAATCGCATGGTTACATACGTTGTGCAACCGCAAACTCAGTACTGGAGTATCAGCGTTTTCCAATGTATAATAAAGCTTGTACTGAAAAAAAATATTTTTTATCGAAAAGTCATATACTGCAAAATGGACAAGTGCTGAAAGCGCATAGTTACATACGTTGTGCAACCGCAAAAGCAATACTGGAGTACCAGCGTTTTCCACTGTATAATAAAGCTTGTAATGAAAAAAAATATTTTTTATCGAAAAGTCATATACTGCAAAATGGACAAGTGCTGAAATCGCATAGTTACATACGTTGTGCAACCGCAAACGCAATACTGGAGTATCAGCGTTTTCCACTGTATAATAAAGCTTGTACTGAAAAAAAATATTTTTTATCGAAAAGTCATATACTGCAAAATGGACAAGTGCTGAAATCGCATGGTTACATACTTTGTGCAACCGCAAACTCAGTACTGGAGTATCAGCGTTTTCCACTGTATAATAAAGCTTGTACTGAAAAAAAATATTTTTTATCGAAAAGTCATATACTGCAAAATGGACAAGTGCTGAAATCGCATAGTTACATACGTTGTGCAACCGCAAACGCAATACTGGAGTATCAGCGTTTTCCACTGTATAATAAAGCTTGTACTGAAAAAAAATATTTTTTATCGAAAAGTCATATACTGCAAAATGGACAAGTGCTGAAATCGCATAGTTACATACGTTGTGCAACCGCAAAAGCAATACTGGAGTACCAGCGTTTTCCACTGTATAATAAAGCTTGTAATGAAAAAAAATATTTTTTATCGAAAAGTCATATACTGCAAGATGGACAAGTGCTGAAATCGCATAGTTACATACGTTGTGCAACCGCAAACTCAGTACTGGAGTATCAGCCTTTTCCACTGTATAATAAAGCTTGTACAGAAAAAAAACTATTTTTTGTCGAAAAGTCATATACTGCAAAATGGACAAGTGCTGAAAGCGCATAGTTACATACGTTGTGCAACCGCAAACTCAGTACTGGAGTATCAGCGTTTTCCACTGTATAATAAAGCTTGTACTGAAAAAAAATATTTTTTATCGAAAAGTCATATACTGCAAAATGGACAAGTGCTGAAAGCGCATAGTTACATACGTTGTGCAACCGCAAACTCAGTACTGGAGTATCAGCGTTTTCCACTGTATAATAAAGCTTGTACTGAAAAAAAATATTTTTTATCGAAAAGTCATATACTGCAAAATGGACAAGTGCTGAAAGCGCATAGTTACATACGTTGTGCAACCGCAAACTCAGTACTGGAGTATCAGCGTTTTCCACTGTATAATAAAGCTTGTACTGAAAAAAAATATTTTTTATCGAAAAGTCATATACTGCAAAATGGACAAGTGCTGAAAGCGCATAGTTACATACGTTGTGCAACCGCAAACGCAAAACTGGAGTATCAGCGTTTTCCACTGTATAACAAAGCTTGTACTGAAAAAAAATATTTTTTATCGAAAAGTCATATACTGCAAAATGGACAAGTGCTGAAATCGCATAGTTACATACGTTGTGCAACCGCAAAAGCAATACTGGAGTACCAGCGTTTTCCACTGTATAATAAAGCTTGTAATGAAAAAAAATATTTTTTATCGAAAAGTCATATACTGCAAGATGGACAAGTGCTGAAATCGCATAGTTACATACGTTGTGCAACCGCAAACTCAGTACTGGAGTATCAGCCTTTTCCACTGTATAATAAAGCTTGTACAGAAAAAAAACTATTTTTTGTCGAAAAGTCATATACTGCAAAATGGACAAGTGCTGAAAGCGCATAGTTACATACGTTGTGCAACCGCAAACTCAGTACTGGAGTATCAGCGTTTTCCACTGTATAATAAAGCTTGTACTGAAAAAAAATATTTTTTATCGAAAAGTCATATACTGCAAAATGGACAAGTGCTGAAAGCGCATAGTTACATACGTTGTGCAACCGCAAACTCAGTACTGGAGTATCAGCGTTTTCCACTGTATAATAAAGCTTGTACTGAAAAAAAATATTTTTTATCGAAAAGTCATATACTGCAAAATGGACAAGTGCTGAAAGCGCATAGTTACATACGTTGTGCAACCGCAAACTCAGTACTGGAGTATCAGCGTTTTCCACTGTATAATAAAGCTTGTACTGAAAAAAAATATTTTTTATCGAAAAGTCATATACTGCAAAATGGACAAGTGCTGAAATCGCATGGTTACATACGTTGTGCAACCGCAAACTCAGTACTGGAGTATCAGCGTTTTCCACGGTATAATAAAGCTTGTACAGAAAAAAAAAAATTTTTATCGAAAAGTCATATACTGCAAAATGGACAAGTGCTGAAAGCGCATAGTTACATACGTTGTGCAACCGCAAACGCAAAACTGGAGTATCAGCGTTTTCCACTGTATAATAAAGCTTGTACTGAAAAAAAATATTTTTTATCGAAAAGTCATATACTGCAAAATGGACAAGTGCTGAAAGCGCACAGTTACATACGTTGTGCAATCGCAAACTCAGTACTGGAGTATCAGCGTTTTCCACTGTATAATAAAGCTTGTACTGAAAAAAAATATTTTTTACCGAAAAGTCGTTTACTGCAAAATGGACAAGTGCTGAAATCGCATGGTTACATACGTTGTGCAACCGCAAACTCAGTACTGGAGTATCAGCGTTTTCCAATGTATAATAAAGCTTGTACTGAAAAAAAATATTTTTTATCGAAAAGTCATATACTGCAAAATGGACAAGTGCTGAAAGCGCATAGTTACATACGTTGTGCAACCGCAAACGCAAAACTGGAGTATCAGCGTTTTCCACTGTATAACAAAGCTTGTACTGAAAAAAAATATTTTTGCCGAATAGTCGTGTACTGCAAAATGGACAAGTGCTGAAATCGCATGGTTACATACGTTGTGCAACCGCAAACTCAGTACTGGGGTATCGGCGTTTTCCACTGTATAATAAAGCTTGTACTGAAAAAAAATATTTTTTATCGAAAAGTCATATACTGCAAAATGGACAAGTGCTGAAAGCGCATAGTTACATACGTTGTGCAACCGCAAACTCAGTACTGGAATATCAGCGTTTTCCACTGTATAATAAAGCTTGTACTGAAAAAAAATATTTTTTATCGAAAAGTCATATACTGCAAAATGGACAAGTGCTGAAAGCGCATAGTTACATACGTTGTGCAACCGCAAACGCAAAACTGGAGTATCAGCGTTTTCCACTGTATAATAAAGCTTGTACGGAAAAAAAATATTTTTTACCGAAAAGTCGTATACTGCAAAATGGACAAGTGCTGAAATCGCATGGTTACATACGTTGTGCAACCGCAAACTCAGTACTGGAGTATCAGCGTTTTCCACTGTATAATAAAGCTTGTACTGAAAAAAAATATTTTTTATCGAAAAGTCATATACTGCAAAATGGACAAGTGCTGAAATCGCATAGTTACATACGTTGTGCAACCGCAAACGCAATACTGGAGTATCAGCGTTTTCCACTGTATAATAAAGCTTGTACTGAAAAAAAATATTTTTTATCGAAAAGTCATATACTGCAAAATGGACAAGTGCTGAAATCGCATGGTTACATACTTTGTGCAACCGCAAACTCAGTACTGGAGTATCAGCGTTTTCCACTGTATAATAAGGCTTGTACTGAAAAAAAATATTTTTTATCGAAAAGTCATATACTGCAAAATGGACAAGTGCTGAAATCGCATAGTTACATACGTTGTGCAACCGCAAACGCAATACTGGAGTATCAGCGTTTTCCACAGTATAATAAAGCTTGTACTGAAAAAAAATATTTTTTATCGAAGAGTCATATACTGCAAAATGGACAAGTGCTGAAATCGCATGGTTACATACTTTGTGCAACCGCAAACTCAGTACTGGAGTATCAGCGTTTTCCACTGTATAATAAAGCTTGTACTGAAAAAAAATATTTTTTATCGAAAAGTCATATACTGCAAAATGGACAAGTGCTGAAATCGCATAGTTACATACGTTGTGCAACCGCAAACTCAGTACTGGAGTATCAGCGTTTTCCACTGTATAATAAGGCTTGTACTGAAAAAAAATATTTTTTATCGAAAAGTCATATACTGCAAAATGGACAAGTGCTGAAATCGCATAGTTACATACGTTGTGCAACCGCAAACGCAATACTGGAGTATCAGCGTTTTCCACTGTATAATAAAGCTTGTACTGAAAAAAAATATTTTTTATCGAAGAGTCATATACTGCAAAATGGACAAGTGCTGAAATCGCATGGTTACATACTTTGTGCAACCGCAAACTCAGTACTGGAGTATCAGCGTTTTCCACTGTATAATAAAGCTTGTACTGAAAAAAAATATTTTTTATCGAAGAGTCATATACTGCAAAATGGACAAGTGCTGAAATCGCATGGTTACATACTTTGTGCAACCGCAAACTCAGTACTGGAGTATCAGCGTTTTCCACTGTATAATAAAGCTTGTACTGAAAAAAAATATTTTTTATCGAAAAGTCATATACTGCAAAATGGACAAGTGCTGAAATCGCATAGTTACATACGTTGTGCAACCGCAAACGCAATACTGGAGTATCAGCGTTTTCCACTGTATAATAAAGCTTGTACTGAAAAAAAATATTTTTTATCGAAAAGTCATATACTGCAAAATGGACAAGTGCTGAAATCGCATAGTTACATACGTTGTGCAACCGCAAACGCAATACTGGAGTATCAGCGTTTTCCACTGTATAATAAAGCTTGTACTGAAAAAAAATATTTTTTATCGAAAAGTCATATACTGCAAAATGGACAAGTGCTGAAATCGCATGGTTACATACTTTGTGCAACCGCAAACTCAGTACTGGAGTATCAGCGTTTTCCACTGTATAATAAAGCTTGTACTGAAAAAAAATATTTTTTATCGAAAAGTCATATACTGCAAAATGGACAAGTGCTGAAAGCGCATAGTTACATACGTTGTGCAACCGCAAACTCAGTACTGGAGTATCAGCGTTTTCCACTGTATAATAAAGCTTGTACTGAAAAAAAATATTTTTTATCGAAAAGTCATATACTGCAAAATGGACAAGTGCTGAAAGCGCATAGTTACATACGTTGTGCAACCGCAAACGCAAAACTGGAGTATCAGCGTTTTCCACTGTATAACAAAGCTTGTACTGAAAAAAAATATTTTTTACCGAATAGTCGTATACTGCAAAATGGACAAGTGCTGAAATCGCATGGTTACATACGTTGTGCAACCGCAAACTCAGTACTGGAGTATCAGCGTTTTCCACGGTATAATAAAGCTTGTACTGAAAAAAAATATTTTTTATCGAAAAGTCATATACTGCAAAATGGACAAGTGCTGAAAGCGCATAGTTACATACTTTGTGCAACCGCAAACTCAGTACTGGAGTATCAGCGTTTTCCACTGTATAATAAAGCTTGTACTGAAAAAAAATATTTTTTATCGAAAAGTCATATACTGCAAAATGGACAAGTGCTGAAATCGCATGGTTACATACGTTGTGCAACCGCAAACTCAGTACTGGAGTATCAGCGTTTTCCACGGTATAATAAAGCTTGTACAGAAAAAAAAAAATTTTTATCGAAAAGTCATATACTGCAAAATGGACAAGTGCTGAAAGCGCATAGTTACATACGTTGTGCAACCGCAAACGCAAAACTGGAGTATCAGCGTTTTCCACTGTATAATAAAGCTTGTACTGAAAAAAAATATTTTTTATCGAAAAGTCATATACTGCAAAATGGACAAGTGCTGAAAGCGCACAGTTACATACGTTGTGCAACCGCAAACTCAGTACTGGAGTATCAGCGTTTTCCACTGTATAATAAAGCTTGTACTGAAAAAAAATATTTTTTACCGAAAAGTCGTATACTGCAAAATGGACAAGTGCTGAAATCGCATGGTTACATACGTTGTGCAACCGCAAACTCAGTACTGGAGTATCAGCGTTTTCCAATGTATAATAAAGCTTGTACTGAAAAAAAATATTTTTTATCGAAAAGTCATATACTGCAAAATGGACAAGTGCTGAAAGCGCATAGTTACATACGTTGTGCAACCGCAAACGCAAAACTGGAGTATCAGCGTTTTCCACTGTATAACAAAGCTTGTACTGAAAAAAAATATTTTTGCCGAATAGTCGTGTACTGCAAAATGGACAAGTGCTGAAATCGCATGGTTACATACGTTGTGCAACCGCAAACTCAGTACTGGGGTATCGGCGTTTTCCACTGTATAATAAAGCTTGTACTGAAAAAAAATATTTTTTATCGAAAAGTCATATACTGCAAAATGGACAAGTGCTGAAAGCGCATAGTTACATACGTTGTGCAACCGCAAACTCAGTACTGGAATATCAGCGTTTTCCACTGTATAATAAAGCTTGTACTGAAAAAAAATATTTTTTATCGAAAAGTCATATACTGCAAAATGGACAAGTGCTGAAAGCGCATAGTTACATACGTTGTGCAACCGCAAACGCAAAACTGGAGTATCAGCGTTTTCCACTGTATAATAAAGCTTGTACGGAAAAAAAATATTTTTTACCGAAAAGTCGTATACTGCAAAATGGACAAGTGCTGAAATCGCATGGTTACATACGTTGTGCAACCGCAAACTCAGTACTGGAGTATCAGCGTTTTCCACTGTATAATAAAGCTTGTACTGAAAAAAAATATTTTTTATCGAAAAGTCATATACTGCAAAATGGACAAGTGCTGAAATCGCATGGTTACATACTTTGTGCAACCGCAAACTCAGTACTGGAGTATCAGCGTTTTCCACTGTATAATAAAGCTTGTACTGAAAAAAAATATTTTTTATCGAAAAGTCATATACTGCAAAATGGACAAGTGCTGAAATCGCATAGTTACATACGTTGTGCAACCGCAAACGCAATACTGGAGTATCAGCGTTTTCCACTGTATAATAAAGCTTGTACTGAAAAAAAATATTTTTTATCGAAATGTCATATACTGCAAAATGGACAAGTGCTGAAATCGCATGGTTACATACTTTGTGCAACCGCAAACTCAGTACTGGAGTATCAGCGTTTTCCACTGTATAATAAGGCTTGTACTGAAAAAAAATATTTTTTATCGAAAAGTCATATACTGCAAAATGGACAAGTGCTGAAATCGCATAGTTACATACGTTGTGCAACCGCAAACGCAATACTGGAGTATCAGCGTTTTCCACTGTATAATAAAGCTTGTACTGAAAAAAAATATTTTTTATCGAAGAGTCATATACTGCAAAATGGACAAGTGCTGAAATCGCATGGTTACATACTTTGTGCAACCGCAAACTCAGTACTGGAGTATCAGCGTTTTCCACTGTATAATAAAGCTTGTACTGAAAAAAAATATTTTTTATCGAAAAGTCATATACTGCAAAATGGACAAGTGCTGAAATCGCATAGTTACATACGTTGTGCAACCGCAAACTCAGTACTGGAGTATCAGCGTTTTCCACTGTATAATAAGGCTTGTACTGAAAAAAAATATTTTTTATCGAAAAGTCATATACTGCAAAATGGACAAGTGCTGAAATCGCATAGTAACATACGTTGTGCAACCGCAAACGCAATACTGGAGTATCAGCGTTTTCCACTGTATAATAAAGCTTGCACTGAAAAAAAATATTTTTTATCGAAGAGTCATATACTGCAAAATGGACAAGTGCTGAAATCGCATGGTTACATACTTTGTGCAACCGCAAACTCAGTACTGGAGTATCAGCGTTTTCCACTGTATAATAAAGCTTGTACTGAAAAAAAATATTTTTTATCGAAGAGTCATATACTGCAAAATGGACAAGTGCTGAAATCGCATGGTTACATACTTTGTGCAACCGCAAACTCAGTACTGGAGTATCAGCGTTTTCCACTGTATAATAAAGCTTGTACTGAAAAAAAATATTTTTTATCGAAAAGTCATATACTGCAAAATGGACAAGTGCTGAAATCGCATAGTTACATACGTTGTGCAACCGCAAACGCAATACTGGAGTATCAGCGTTTTCCACTGTATAATAAAGCTTGTACTGAAAAAAAATATTTTTTATCGAAAAGTCATATACTGCAAAATGGACAAGTGCTGAAATCGCATAGTTACATACGTTGTGCAACCGCAAACGCAATACTGGAGTATCAGCGTTTTCCACTGTATAATAAAGCTTGTACTGAAAAAAAATATTTTTTATCGAAAAGTCATATACTGCAAAATGGACAAGTGCTGAAATCGCATGGTTACATACTTTGTGCAACCGCAAACTCAGTACTGGAGTATCAGCGTTTTCCACTGTATAATAAAGCTTGTACTGAAAAAAAATATTTTTTATCGAAAAGTCATATACTGCAAAATGGACAAGTGCTGAAAGCGCATAGTTACATACGTTGTGCAACCGCAAACTCAGTACTGGAGTATCAGCGTTTTCCACTGTATAATAAAGCTTGTACTGAAAAAAAATATTTTTTATCGAAAAGTCATATACTGCAAAATGGACAAGTGCTGAAAGCGCATAGTTACATACGTTGTGCAACCGCAAACGCAAAACTGGAGTATCAGCGTTTTCCACTGTATAACAAAGCTTGTACTGAAAAAAAATATTTTTTACCGAATAGTCGTATACTGCAAAATGGACAAGTGCTGAAATCGCATGGTTACATACGTTGTGCAACCGCAAACTCAGTACTGGAGTATCAGCGTTTTCCACTGTATAATAAAGCTTGTACTGAAAAAAAATATTTTTTATCGAAAAGTCATATACTGCAAAATGGACAAGTGCTGAAATCGCATGGTTACATACGTTGTGCAACCGCAAACTCAGTACTGGAGTATCAGCGTTTTCCACGGTATAATAAAGCTTGTACAGAAAAAAAAAAATTTTTATCGAAAAGTCATATACTGCAAAATGGACAAGTGCTGAAAGCGCATAGTTACATACGTTGTGCAACCGCAAACGCAAAACTGGAGTATCAGCGTTTTCCACTGTATAATAAAGCTTGTACGGAAAAAAAATATTTTTTACCGAAAAGTCGTATACTGCAAAATGGACAAGTGCTGAAATCGCATGGTTACATACGTTGTGCAACCGCAAACTCAGTACTGGAGTATCAGCGTTTTCCACTGTATAATAAAGCTTGTACTGAAAAAAAATATTTTTTATCGAAAAGTCATATACTGCAAAATGGACAAGTGCTGAAATCGCATGGTTACATACTTTGTGCAACCGCAAACTCAGTACTGGAGTATCAGCGTTTTCCACTGTATAATAAAGCTTGTACTGAAAAAAAATATTTTTTATCGAAAAGTCATATACTGCAAAATGGACAAGTGCTGAAATCGCATAGTTACATACGTTGTGCAACCGCAAACGCAATACTGGAGTATCAGCGTTTTCCACTGTATAATAAAGCTTGTACTGAAAAAAAATATTTTTTATCGAAATGTCATATACTGCAAAATGGACAAGTGCTGAAATCGCATGGTTACATACTTTGTGCAACCGCAAACTCAGTACTGGAGTATCAGCGTTTTCCACTGTATAATAAGGCTTGTACTGAAAAAAAATATTTTTTATCGAAAAGTCATATACTGCAAAATGGACAAGTGCTGAAATCGCATAGTTACATACGTTGTGCAACCGCAAACGCAATACTGGAGTATCAGCGTTTTCCACTGTATAATAAAGCTTGTACTGAAAAAAAATATTTTTTATCGAAGAGTCATATACTGCAAAATGGACAAGTGCTGAAATCGCATGGTTACATACTTTGTGCAACCGCAAACTCAGTACTGGAGTATCAGCGTTTTCCACTGTATAATAAAGCTTGTACTGAAAAAAAATATTTTTTATCGAAAAGTCATATACTGCAAAATGGACAAGTGCTGAAATCGCATAGTTACATACGTTGTGCAACCGCAAACTCAGTACTGGAGTATCAGCGTTTTCCACTGTATAATAAGGCTTGTACTGAAAAAAAATATTTTTTATCGAAAAGTCATATACTGCAAAATGGACAAGTGCTGAAATCGCATAGTAACATACGTTGTGCAACCGCAAACGCAATACTGGAGTATCAGCGTTTTCCACTGTATAATAAAGCTTGCACTGAAAAAAAATATTTTTTATCGAAGAGTCATATACTGCAAAATGGACAAGTGCTGAAATCGCATGGTTACATACTTTGTGCAACCGCAAACTCAGTACTGGAGTATCAGCGTTTTCCACTGTATAATAAAGCTTGTACTGAAAAAAAATATTTTTTATCGAAGAGTCATATACTGCAAAATGGACAAGTGCTGAAATCGCATGGTTACATACTTTGTGCAACCGCAAACTCAGTACTGGAGTATCAGCGTTTTCCACTGTATAATAAAGCTTGTACTGAAAAAAAATATTTTTTATCGAAAAGTCATATACTGCAAAATGGACAAGTGCTGAAATCGCATAGTTACATACGTTGTGCAACCGCAAACGCAATACTGGAGTATCAGCGTTTTCCACTGTATAATAAAGCTTGTACTGAAAAAAAATATTTTTTATCGAAAAGTCATATACTGCAAAATGGACAAGTGCTGAAATCGCATAGTTACATACGTTGTGCAACCGCAAACGCAATACTGGAGTATCAGCGTTTTCCACTGTATAATAAAGCTTGTACTGAAAAAAAATATTTTTTATCGAAAAGTCATATACTGCAAAATGGACAAGTGCTGAAATCGCATGGTTACATACTTTGTGCAACCGCAAACTCAGTACTGGAGTATCAGCGTTTTCCACTGTATAATAAAGCTTGTACTGAAAAAAAATATTTTTTATCGAAAAGTCATATACTGCAAAATGGACAAGTGCTGAAAGCGCATAGTTACATACGTTGTGCAACCGCAAACTCAGTACTGGAGTATCAGCGTTTTCCACTGTATAATAAAGCTTGTACTGAAAAAAAATATTTTTTATCGAAAAGTCATATACTGCAAAATGGACAAGTGCTGAAAGCGCATAGTTACATACGTTGTGCAACCGCAAACGCAAAACTGGAGTATCAGCGTTTTCCACTGTATAACAAAGCTTGTACTGAAAAAAAATATTTTTTACCGAATAGTCGTATACTGCAAAATGGACAAGTGCTGAAATCGCATGGTTACATACGTTGTGCAACCGCAAACTCAGTACTGGAGTATCAGCGTTTTCCACTGTATAATAAAGCTTGTACTGAAAAAAAATATTTTTTATCGAAAAGTCATATACTGCAAAATGGACAAGTGCTGAAATCGCATGGTTACATACGTTGTGCAACCGCAAACTCAGTACTGGAGTATCAGCGTTTTCCACGGTATAATAAAGCTTGTACAGAAAAAAAAAAATTTTTATCGAAAAGTCATATACTGCAAAATGGACAAGTGCTGAAAGCGCATAGTTACATACGTTGTGCAACCGCAAACGCAAAACTGGAGTATCAGCGTTTTCCACTGTATAATAAAGCTTGTACTGAAAAAAAATATTTTTTATCGAAAAGTCATATACTGCAAAATGGACAAGTGCTGAAAGCGCACAGTTACATACGTTGTGCAACCGCAAACTCAGTACTGGAGTATCAGCGTTTTCCACTGTATAATAAAGCTTGTACTGAAAAAAAATATTTTTTACCGAAAAGTCGTATACTGCAAAATGGACAAGTGCTGAAATCGCATGGTTACATACGTTGTGCAACCGCAAACTCAGTACTGGAGTATCAGCGTTTTCCACTGTATAATAAAGCTTGTACTGAAAAAAAATATTTTTTATCGAAAAGTCATATACTGCAAAATGGACAAGTGCTGAAAGCGCATAGTTACATACGTTGTGCAACCGCAAACGCAAAACTGGAGTATCAGCGTTTTCCACTGTATAATAAAGCTTGTACTGAAAAAAAATATTTTTTACCGAATAGTCGTATACTGCAAAATGGACAAGTGCTGAAATCGCATGGTTACATACGTTGTGCAACCGCAAACTCAGTACTGGAGTATCAGCGTTTTCCACTGTATAATAAAGCTTGTACTGAAAAAAAATATTTTTTATCGAAAAGTCATATACTGCAAAATGGACAAGTGCTGAAATCGCATGGTTACATACGTTGTGCAACCGCAAACTCAGTACTGGAGTATCAGCGTTTTCCACTGTATAATAAAGCTTGTACTGAAAAAAAAAATTTTTATCGAAAAGTCATATACTGCAAAATGGACAAGTGCTGAAAGCGCATAGTTACATACGTTGTGCAACCGCAAACGCAAAACTGGAGTATCAGCGTTTTCCAATGTATAATAAAGCTTGTACTGAAAAAAAATGTTTTTTATCGAAAAGTCGTATACTGCAAAATGGACAAGTGCTGAAATCGCATAGTTACATACGTTGTGCAACCGCAAACTCAGTACTGGAGTATCAGCGTTTTCCACTGCATAATAAAGCTTGTACTGAAAAAAAATATTTTTTATCGAAAATTCATATACTGCAAAATGGACAAGTGCTGAAAGCGCATAGTTACATACGTTGTGCAACCGCAAACTCAGTACTGGAGTATCAGCGTTTTCCACTGTATAATAAAGCTTGTACTGAAAAAAAATATTTTTTATCGAAAAGTCATATACTGCAAAATGGACAAGTGCTGAAAGCGCATAGTTACATACGTTGTGCAACCGCAAACGCAATACTGGAGTATCAGCGTTGTCCACTGTATAATAAAGCTTGTACTGAAAAAAAATATTTTTTATCGAAAAGTCATATACTGCAAAATGGACAAGTGCTGAAAGCGCATAGTTACATACGTTGTGCAACCGCAAACGCAATACTGGAGTATCAGCGTTTTCCACTGTATAATAAAGCTTGTACTGAAAAAAAATATTTTTTATCGAAAAGTCATATACTGCAAAATGGACAAGTGCTGAAATCGCATAGTTACATACGTTGTGCAACCGCAAAGGCAATACTGGAGTATCAGCGTTTTCCACTGTATAATAAAGCTTGTACTGAAAAAAAATATTTTTTATCGAAAAGTCATATACTGCAAAATGGACAAGTGCTGAAATCGCATAGTTAAATACGTTGTGCAACCGCAAACTCAGTACTGGAGTATCAGCGTTTTCCACGGTATAATAAAGCTTGTACTGAAAAAAAATATTTTTTATCGAAAAGTCATATACTGCAAAATGGACAAGTGCTGAAAGCGCATAGTTACATACTTTGTGCAACCGCAAACTCAGTACTGGAGTATCAGCGTTTTCCACTGTATAATAAAGCTTGTACTGAAAAAAAATATTTTTTATCGAAAAGTCATATACTGCAAAATGGACAAGTGCTGAAATCGCATGGTTACATACGTTGTGCAACCGCAAACTCAGTACTGGAGTATCAGCGTTTTCCACGGTATAATAAAGCTTGTACAGAAAAAAAAAAATTTTTATCGAAAAGTCATATACTGCAAAATGGACAAGTGCTGAAAGCGCATAGTTACATACGTTGTGCAACCGCAAACGCAAAACTGGAGTATCAGCGTTTTCCACTGTATAATAAAGCTTGTACTGAAAAAAAATATTTTTTATCGAAAAGTCATATACTGCAAAATGGACAAGTGCTGAAAGCGCACAGTTACATACGTTGTGCAACCGCAAACTCAGTACTGGAGTATCAGCGTTTTCCACTGTATAATAAAGCTTGTACTGAAAAAAAATATTTTTTACCGAAAAGTCGTATACTGCAAAATGGACAAGTGCTGAAATCGCATGGTTACATACGTTGTGCAACCGCAAACTCAGTACTGGAGTATCAGCGTTTTCCAATGTATAATAAAGCTTGTACTGAAAAAAAATATTTTTTATCGAAAAGTCATATACTGCAAAATGGACAAGTGCTGAAAGCGCATAGTTACATACGTTGTGCAACCGCAAACGCAAAACTGGAGTATCAGCGTTTTCCACTGTATAACAAAGCTTGTACTGAAAAAAAATATTTTTGCCGAATAGTCGTGTACTGCAAAATGGACAAGTGCTGAAATCGCATGGTTACATACGTTGTGCAACCGCAAACTCAGTACTGGGGTATCGGCGTTTTCCACTGTATAATAAAGCTTGTACTGAAAAAAAATATTTTTTATCGAAAAGTCATATACTGCAAAATGGACAAGTGCTGAAAGCGCATAGTTACATACGTTGTGCAACCGCAAACTCAGTACTGGAATATCAGCGTTTTCCACTGTATAATAAAGCTTGTACTGAAAAAAAATATTTTTTATCGAAAAGTCATATACTGCAAAATGGACAAGTGCTGAAAGCGCATAGTTACATACGTTGTGCAACCGCAAACGCAAAACTGGAGTATCAGCGTTTTCCACTGTATAATAAAGCTTGTACGGAAAAAAAATATTTTTTACCGAAAAGTCGTATACTGCAAAATGGACAAGTGCTGAAATCGCATGGTTACATACGTTGTGCAACCGCAAACTCAGTACTGGAGTATCAGCGTTTTCCACTGTATAATAAAGCTTGTACTGAAAAAAAATATTTTTTATCGAAAAGTCATATACTGCAAAATGGACAAGTGCTGAAATCGCATGGTTACATACTTTGTGCAACCGCAAACTCAGTACTGGAGTATCAGCGTTTTCCACTGTATAATAAAGCTTGTACTGAAAAAAAATATTTTTTATCGAAAAGTCATATACTGCAAAATGGACAAGTGCTGAAATCGCATAGTTACATACGTTGTGCAACCGCAAACGCAATACTGGAGTATCAGCGTTTTCCACTGTATAATAAAGCTTGTACTGAAAAAAAATATTTTTTATCGAAAAGTCATATACTGCAAAATGGACAAGTGCTGAAATCGCATGGTTACATACTTTGTGCAACCGCAAACTCAGTACTGGAGTATCAGCGTTTTCCACTGTATAATAAGGCTTGTACTGAAAAAAAATATTTTTTATCGAAAAGTCATATACTGCAAAATGGACAAGTGCTGAAATCGCATAGTTACATACGTTGTGCAACCGCAAACGCAATACTGGAGTATCAGCGTTTTCCACTGTATAATAAAGCTTGTACTGAAAAAAAATATTTTTTATCGAAGAGTCATATACTGCAAAATGGACAAGTGCTGAAATCGCATGGTTACATACTTTGTGCAACCGCAAACTCAGTACTGGAGTATCAGCGTTTTCCACTGTATAATAAAGCTTGTACTGAAAAAAAATATTTTTTATCGAAAAGTCATATACTGCAAAATGGACAAGTGCTGAAATCGCATAGTTACATACGTTGTGCAACCGCAAACTCAGTACTGGAGTATCAGCGTTTTCCACTGTATAATAAGGCTTGTACTGAAAAAAAATATTTTTTATCGAAAAGTCATATACTGCAAAATGGACAAGTGCTGAAATCGCATAGTAACATACGTTGTGCAACCGCAAACGCAATACTGGAGTATCAGCGTTTTCCACTGTATAATAAAGCTTGTACTGAAAAAAAATATTTTTTATCGAAGAGTCATATACTGCAAAATGGACAAGTGCTGAAATCGCATGGTTACATACTTTGTGCAACCGCAAACTCAGTACTGGAGTATCAGCGTTTTCCACTGTATAATAAAGCTTGTACTGAAAAAAAATATTTTTTATCGAAGAGTCATATACTGCAAAATGGACAAGTGCTGAAATCGCATGGTTACATACTTTGTGCAACCGCAAACTCAGTACTGGAGTATCAGCGTTTTCCACTGTATAATAAAGCTTGTACTGAAAAAAAATATTTTTTATCGAAAAGTCATATACTGCAAAATGGACAAGTGCTGAAATCGCATAGTTACATACGTTGTGCAACCGCAAACGCAATACTGGAGTATCAGCGTTTTCCACTGTATAATAAAGCTTGTACTGAAAAAAAATATTTTTTATCGAAAAGTCATATACTGCAAAATGGACAAGTGCTGAAATCGCATAGTTACATACGTTGTGCAACCGCAAACGCAATACTGGAGTATCAGCGTTTTCCACTGTATAATAAAGCTTGTACTGAAAAAAAATATTTTTTATCGAAAAGTCATATACTGCAAAATGGACAAGTGCTGAAATCGCATGGTTACATACTTTGTGCAACCGCAAACTCAGTACTGGAGTATCAGCGTTTTCCACTGTATAATAAAGCTTGTACTGAAAAAAAATATTTTTTATCGAAAAGTCATATACTGCAAAATGGACAAGTGCTGAAAGCGCATAGTTACATACGTTGTGCAACCGCAAACTCAGTACTGGAGTATCAGCGTTTTCCACTGTATAATAAAGCTTGTACTGAAAAAAAATATTTTTTATCGAAAAGTCATATACTGCAAAATGGACAAGTGCTGAAAGCGCATAGTTACATACGTTGTGCAACCGCAAACGCAAAACTGGAGTATCAGCGTTTTCCACTGTATAACAAAGCTTGTACTGAAAAAAAATATTTTTTACCGAATAGTCGTATACTGCAAAATGGACAAGTGCTGAAATCGCATGGTTACATACGTTGTGCAACCGCAAACTCAGTACTGGAGTATCAGCGTTTTCCACTGTATAATAAAGCTTGTACTGAAAAAAAATATTTTTTATCGAAAAGTCATATACTGCAAAATGGACAAGTGCTGAAATCGCATGGTTACATACGTTGTGCAACCGCAAACTAAGTACTGGAGTATCAGCGTTTTCCACGGTATAATAAAGCTTGTACAGAAAAAAAAAAATTTTTATCGAAAAGTCATATACTGCAAAATGGACAAGTGCTGAAAGCGCATAGTTACATACGTTGTGCAACCGCAAACGCAAAACTGGAGTATCAGCGTTTTCCACTGTATAATAAAGCTTGTACTGAAAAAAAATATTTTTTATCGAAAAGTCATATACTGCAAAATGGACAAGTGCTGAAAGCGCACAGTTACATACGTTGTGCAACCGCAAACTCAGTACTGGAGTATCAGCGTTTTCCACTGTATAATAAAGCTTGTACTGAAAAAAAATATTTTTTACCGAAAAGTCGTATACTGCAAAATGGACAAGTGCTGAAATCGCATGGTTACATACGTTGTGCAACCGCAAACTCAGTACTGGAGTATCAGCGTTTTCCACTGTATAATAAAGCTTGTACTGAAAAAAAATATTTTTTATCGAAACGTCATATACTGCAAAATGGACAAGTGCTGAAAGCGCATAGTTACATACGTTGTGCAACCGCAAACGCAAAACTGGAGTATCAGCGTTTTCCACTGTATAATAAAGCTTGTACTGAAAAAAAATATTTTTTACCGAATAGTCGTATACTGCAAAATGGACAAGTGCTGAAATCGCATGGTTACATACGTTGTGCAACCGCAAACTCAGTACTGGAGTATCAGCGTTTTCCACTGTATAATAAAGCTTGTACTGAAAAAAAATATTTTTTATCGAAAAGTCATATACTGCAAAATGGACAAGTGCTGAAATCGCATGGTTACATACGTTGTGCAACCGCAAACTCAGTACTGGAGTATCAGCGTTTTCCACTGTATAATAAAGCTTGTACTGAAAAAAAAAATTTTTATCGAAAAGTCATATACTGCAAAATGGACAAGTGCTGAAAGCGCATAGTTACATACGTTGTGCAACCGCAAACGCAAAACTGGAGTATCAGCGTTTTCCAATGTATAATAAAGCTTGTACTGAAAAAAAATGTTTTTTATCGAAAAGTCGTATACTGCAAAATGGACAAGTGCTGAAATCGCATAGTTACATACGTTGTGCAACCGCAAACTCAGTACTGGAGTATCAGCGTTTTCCACTGCATAATAAAGCTTGTACTGAAAAAAAATATTTTTTATCGAAAATTCATATACTGCAAAATGGACAAGTGCTGAAAGCGCATAGTTACATACGTTGTGCAACCGCAAACTCAGTACTGGAGTATCAGCGTTTTCCACTGTATAATAAAGCTTGTACTGAAAAAAAATATTTTTTATCGAAAAGTCATATACTGCAAAATGGACAAGTGCTGAAAGCGCATAGTTACATACGTTGTGCAACCGCAAACGCAATACTGGAGTATCAGCGTTGTCCACTGTATAATAAAGCTTGTACTGAAAAAAAATATTTTTTATCGAAAAGTCATATACTGCAAAATGGACAAGTGCTGAAAGCGCATAGTTACATACGTTGTGCAACCGCAAACGCAATACTGGAGTATCAGCGTTTTCCACTGTATAATAAAGCTTGTACTGAAAAAAAATATTTTTTATCGAAAAGTCATATACTGCAAAATGGACAAGTGCTGAAATCGCATAGTTACATACGTTGTGCAACCGCAAAGGCAATACTGGAGTATCAGCGTTTTCCACTGTATAATAAAGCTTGTACTGAAAAAAAATATTTTTTATCGAAAAGTCATATACTGCAAAATGGACAAGTGCTGAAATCGCATAGTTAAATACGTTGTGCAACCGCAAAAGCAATACTGGAGTACCAGCGTTTTCCACTGTATAATAAAGCTTGTAATGAAAAAAAATATTTTTTATCGAAAAGTCATATACTGCAAGATGGACAAGTGCTGAAATCGCATGGTTACATACGTTGTGCAACCGCAAACGCAAAACTGGAGTATCAGCGTTTTCCACTGTATAACAAAGCTTGTACTGAAAAAAAATATTTTTTACCGAATAGTCGTATACTGCAAAATGGACAAGTGCTGAAATCGCATGGTTACATACGTTGTGCAACCGCAAACTCAGTACTGGAGTATCAGCGTTTTCCACTGTATAATAAAGCTTGTACTGAAAAAAAATATTTTTTATCGAAAAGTCATATACTGCAAAATGGACAAGTGCTGAAATCGCATGGTTACATACGTTGTGCAACCGCAAACTCAGTACTGGAGTATCAGCGTTTTCCACGGTATAATAAAGCTTGTACAGAAAAAAAAAAATTTTTATCGAAAAGTCATATACTGCAAAATGGACAAGTGCTGAAAGCGCATAGTTACATACGTTGTGCAACCGCAAACGCAAAACTGGAGTATCAGCGTTTTCCACTGTATAATAAAGCTTGTACTGAAAAAAAATATTTTTTATCGAAAAGTCATATACTGCAAAATGGACAAGTGCTGAAAGCGCACAGTTACATACGTTGTGCAACCGCAAACTCAGTACTGGAGTATCAGCGTTTTCCACTGTATAATAAAGCTTGTACTGAAAAAAAATATTTTTTACCGAAAAGTCGTATACTGCAAAATGGACAAGTGCTGAAATCGCATGGTTACATACGTTGTGCAACCGCAAACTCAGTACTGGAGTATCAGCGTTTTTCACTGTATAATAAAGCTTGTACTGAAAAAAAATATTTTTTATCGAAAAGTCATATACTGCAAAATGGACAAGTGCTGAAAGCGCATAGTTACATACGTTGTGCAACCGCAAACGCAAAACTGGAGTATCAGCGTTTTCCACTGTATAATAAAGCTTGTACTGAAAAAAAATATTTTTTACCGAATAGTCGTATACTGCAAAATGGACAAGTGCTGAAATCGCATGGTTACATACGTTGTGCAACCGCAAACACAGTACTGGAGTATCAGCGTTTTCCACTGTATAATAAAGCTTGTACTGAAAAAAAATATTTTTTATCGAAAAGTCATATACTGCAAAATGGACAAGTGCTGAAATCGCATGGTTACATACGTTGTGCAACCGCAAACTCAGTACTGGAGTATCAGCGTTTTCCACTGTATAATAAAGCTTGTACTGAAAAAAAAAATTTTTATCGAAAAGTCATATACTGCAAAATGGACAAGTGCTGAAAGCGCATAGTTACATACGTTGTGCAACCGCAAACGCAAAACTGGAGTATCAGCGTTTTCCAATGTATAATAAAGCTTGTACTGAAAAAAAATGTTTTTTATCGAAAAGTCGTATACTGCAAAATGGACAAGTGCTGAAATCGCATAGTTACATACGTTGTGCAACCGCAAACTCAGTACTGGAGTATCAGCGTTTTCCACTGCATAATAAAGCTTGTACTGAAAAAAAATATTTTTTATCGAAAATTCATATACTGCAAAATGGACAAGTGCTGAAAGCGCATAGTTACATACGTTGTGCAACCGCAAACTCAGTACTGGAGTATCAGCGTTTTCCACTGTATAATAAAGCTTGTACTGAAAAAAAATATTTTTTATCGAAAAGTCATATACTGCAAAATGGACAAGTGCTGAAAGCGCATAGTTACATACGTTGTGCAACCGCAAACGCAATACTGGAGTATCAGCGTTGTCCACTGTATAATAAAGCTTGTACTGAAAAAAAATATTTTTTATCGAAAAGTCATATACTGCAAAATGGACAAGTGCTGAAAGCGCATAGTTACATACGTTGTGCAACCGCAAACGCAATACTGGAGTATCAGCGTTTTCCACTGTATAATAAAGCTTGTACTGAAAAAAAATATTTTTTATCGAAAAGTCATATACTGCAAAATGGACAAGTGCTGAAATCGCATAGTTACATACGTTGTGCAACCGCAAAGGCAATACTGGAGTATCAGCGTTTTCCACTGTATAATAAAGCTTGTACTGAAAAAAAATATTTTTTATCGAAAAGTCATATACTGCAAAATGGACAAGTGCTGAAATCGCATAGTTAAATACGTTGTGCAACCGCAAAAGCAATACTGGAGTACCAGCGTTTTCCACTGTATAATAAAGCTTGTAATAAAAAAATATTTTTTATCGAAAAGTCATATACTGCAAGATGGACAAGTGCTGAAATCGCATGGTTACATACGTTGTGCAACCGCAAACTCATTACTGGAGTATCAGCGTTTTCCACTGTATAATAAAGCTTGTACTGAAAAAAAATATTTTTTATCGAAAAGTCATATACTGAAAAATGGACAAGTGCTGAAATCGCATGGTTACATACGTTGTGCAACCGCAAACTCAGTACTGGAGTATCAGCGTTTTCCACTGTATAATAAAGCTTGTACTGAAAAAAAATATTTTTTATCGAAAAGTCATATACTGAAAAATGGACAAGTGCTGAAATCGCATGGTTACATACGTTGTGCAACCGCAAACTCAGTACTGGAGTATCAGCGTTTTCCACTGTATAATAAAGCTTGTACTGAAAAAAAATATTTTTTACCGAATAGTCGTATACTGCAAAATGGACAAGTGCTGAAATCGCATGGTTACATACGTTGTGCAACCGCAAACTCAGTACTGGAGTATCAGCGTTTTCCACTGTATAATAAAGCTTGTACTGAAAAAAAATATTTTTTATCGAAAAGTCATATACTGCAAAATGGACAAGTGCTGAAATCGCATGGTTACATACGTTGTGCAACCGCAAACTCAGTACTGGAGTATCAGCGTTTTCCACTGTATAATAAAGCTTGTACTGAAAAAAAAAATTTTTATCGAAAAGTCATATACTGCAAAATGGACAAGTGCTGAAAGCGCATAGTTACATACGTTGTGCAACCGCAAACGCAAAACTGGAGTATCAGCGTTTTCCAATGTATAATAAAGCTTGTACTGAAAAAAAATGTTTTTTATCGAAAAGTCGTATACTGCAAAATGGACAAGTGCTGAAATCGCATAGTTACATACGTTGTGCAACCGCAAACTCAGTACTGGAGTATCAGCGTTTTCCACTGCATAATAAAGCTTGTACTGAAAAAAAATATTTTTTATCGAAAAGTCATATACTGCAAAATGGACAAGTGCTGAAAGCGCATAGTTACATACGTTGTGCAACCGCAAACGCAAAACTGGAGTATCAGCGTTTTCCACTGTATAACAAAGCTTGTACTGAAAAAAAATATTTTTTACCGAATAGTCGTGTACTGCAAAATTGACAAGTGCTGAAATCGCATGGTTACATTCGTTGTGCAACCGCAAACTCAGTACTGGGGTATCGGCGTTTTCCACTGTATAATAAAGCTTGTACTGAAAAAAAATATTTTTTATCGAAAAGTCATATACTGCAAAATGGACAAGTGCTGAAAGCGCATAGTTACATACGTTGTGCAACCGCAAACTCAGTACTGGAATATCAGCGTTTTCCACTGTATAATAAAGCTTGTACTGAAAAAAAATATTTTTTATCGAAAAGTCATATACTGCAAAATGGACAAGTGCTGAAAGCGCATAGTTACATACGTTGTGCAACCGCAAACTCAGTACTGGAGTATCAGCGTTTTCCAATGTATAATAAAGCTTGTACTGAAAAAAAATATTTTTTATCGAAAAGTCCTATACTGCAAAATGGACAAGTGCTGAAATCGCATGGTTACATACGTTGTGCAACCGCAAACTCAGTACTGGAGTATCAGCGTTTTCCACTGTATAATAAAGCTTGTCCTGAAAAAAAATATTTTTTATCGAAAAGTCATATACTGC
Organism: Ascidia mentula; assembly: GCF_947561715.1. Taxonomy (NCBI): domain Eukaryota; kingdom Metazoa; phylum Chordata; class Ascidiacea; order Phlebobranchia; family Ascidiidae; genus Ascidia; species Ascidia mentula. The sequence goes on along the minus strand of NC_138568.1, from coordinate 12,336,048 downwards.
AAAATGGACAAGTGCTGAAAGCGCATAGTTACATACGTTGTGCAACCGCAAACGCAATACTGGAGTATCAGCGTTTTCCACTGTATAATAAAGCTTGTACTGAAAAAAAATATTTTTTATCGAAAAGTCATGTACTGCAAAATGGACAAGTGCTGAAAGCGCATAGTTACATACGTTGTGCAACCGCAAACGCAATACTGGAGTATCAGCGTTTTCCACTGTATAATAAAGCTTGTACTGAAAAAAAATATTTTTTATCGAAAAGTCATATACTGCAAAATGGACAAGTGCTGAAATCGAATGGTTACATACTTTGTGCAACCGCAAACTCAGTACTGGAGTATCAGCGTTTTCCACTGTATAATAAAGCTTGTACTGAAAAAAAATATTTTTTATCGAAAAGTCATATACTGCAAAATGGACAAGTGCTGAAATCGCATAGTTACATACGTTGTGCAACCGCAAACGCAATACTGGAGTATCAGCGTTTTCCACTGTATAATAAAGCTTGTACTGAAAAAAAATATTTTTTATCGAAAAGTCATATACTGCAAAATGGACAAGTGCTGAAATCGCATAGTTACATACGTTGTGCAACCGCAAACGCAATACTGGAGTATCAGCGTTTTCCACTGTATAATAAAGCTTGTACTGAAAAAAAATATTTTTTATCGAAAAGTCATATACTGCAAAATGGACAAGTGCTGAAATCGCATGGTTACATACTTTGTGCAACCGCAAACTCAGTACTGGAGTATCAGCGTTTTCCACTGTATAATAAAGCTTGTACTGAAAAAAAATATTTTTTATCGAAAAGTCATATACTGCAAAATGGACAAGTGCTGGAATCGCATAGTTACATACGTTGTGCAACCGCAAACGCAATACTGGAGTATCAGCGTTTTCCACTGTATAATAAAGCTTGTACTGAAAAAAAATATTTTTTATCGAAGAGTCATATACTGCAAAATGGACAAGTGCTGAAATCGCATGGTTACATACTTTGTGCAACCGCAAACTCAGTACTGGAGTATCAGCGTTTTCCACTGTATAATAAAGCTTGTACTGAAAAAAAATATTTTTTATCGAAAAGTCATATACTGCAAAATGGACAAGTGCTGAAATCGCATAGTTACATACGTTGTGGAACCGCAAACGCAATACTGGAGTATCAGCGTTTTCCACTGTATAATAAAGCTTGTACTGAAAAAAAATGTTTTTTATCGAAAAGTCATATACTGCAAAATGGACAAGTGCTGAAATCGCATGGTTACATACTTTGTGCAACCGCAAACTCAGTACTGGAGTATCAGCGTTTTCCACTGTATAATAAAGCTTGTACTGAAAAAAAATATTTTTTATCGAAAAGTCATATACTGCAAAATGGACAAGTGCTGAAATCGCATAGTTACATACGTTGTGCAACCGCAAACGCAATACTGGAGTATCAGCGTTTTCCACTGTATAATAAAGCTTGTACTGAAAAAAAATATTTTTTATCGAAAAGTCATATACTGCAAAATGGACAAGTGCTGAAATCGCATAGTTACATACGTTGTGCAACCGCAAAAGCAATACTGGAGTACCAGCGTTTTCCACTGTATAATAAAGCTTGTAATGAAAAAAAATATTTTTTATCGAAAAGTCATATACTGCAAGATGGACAAGTGCTGAAATCGCATAGTTACATACGTTGTGCAACCGCAAACTCATTACTGGAGTATCAGCGTTTTCCACTGTATAATAAAGCTTGTACTGAAAAAAAACATTTTTTATCGAAAAGTCATATACTGCAAAATGGACAAGTGCTGAAATCGCATAGTTACATACGTTGTGCAACCGCAAACGCAATACTGGAGTATCAGCCTTTTCCACTGTATAATAAAGCTTGTACAGAAAAAAAACTATTTTTTGTCGAAAAGTCATATACTGCAAAATGGACAAGTGCTGAAATCGCATAGTTACATACGTTGTGCAACCGCAAACTCAGTACTGGAGTATCAGCGTTTTCCACTGTATAATAAAGCTTGTACTGAAAAAAAATATTTTTTATCGAAAAGTCATATACTGCAAAATGGACAAGTGCTGAAAGCGCATAGTTACATACGTTGTGCAACCGCAAACGCAATACTGGAGTATCAGCGTTGTCCACTGTATAATAAAGCTTGTACTGAAAAAAAATATTTTTTATCGAAAAGTCATATACTGCAAAATGGACAAGTGCTGAAAGCGCATAGTTACATACGTTGTGCAACCGCAAACGCAATACTGGAGTATCAGCGTTTTCCACTGTATAATAAAGCTTGTACTGAAAAAAAATATTTTTTATCGAAAAGTCATATACTGCAAAATGGACAAGTGCTGAAATCGCATAGTTACATACGTTGTGCAACCGCAAAGACAATACTGGAGTATCAGCGTTTTCCACTGTATAATAAAGCTTGTACTGAAAAAAAATATTTTTTATCGAAAAGTCATATACTGCAAAATGGACAAGTGCTGAAATCGCATAGTTAAATACGTTGTGCAACCGCAAAAGCAATACTGGAGTACCAGCGTTTTCCACTGTATAATAAAGCTTGTAATGAAAAAAAATATTTTTTATCGAAAAGTCATATACTGAAAAATGGACAAGTGCTGAAATCGCATGGTTACATACGTTGTGCAACCGCAAACTCAGTACTGGAGTATCAGCGTTTTCCACTGTATAATAAAGCTTGTACTGAAAAAAAATATTTTTTATCGAAAAGTCATATACTGCAAAATGGACAAGTGCTGAAATCGCATAGTTAAATACGTTGTGCAACCGCAAAAGCAATACTGGAGTACCAGCGTTTTCCACTGTATAATAAAGCTTGTAATGAAAAAAAATATTTTTTATCGAAAAGTCATATACTGAAAAATGGACAAGTGCTGAAATCGCATGGTTACATACGTTGTGCAACCGCAAACTCAGTACTGGAGTATCAGCGTTTTCCACTGTATAATAAAGCTTGTACTGAAAAAAAATATTTTTTATCGAAAAGTCATATACTGCAAAATGGACAAGTGCTGAAAGCGCATAGTTACATACGTTGTGCAACCGCAAACGCAAAACTGGAGTATCAGCGTTTTCCACTGTATAATAAAGCTTGTACTGAAAAAAAATATTTTTTACCGAATAGTCGTATACTGCAAAATGGACAAGTGCTGAAATCGCATGGTTACATACGTTGTGCAACCGCAAACTCAGTACTGGAGTATCAGCGTTTTCCACTGTATAATAAAGCTTGTACTGAAAAAAAATATTTTTTATCGAAAAGTCATATACTGCAAAATGGACAAGTGCTGAAATCGCATGGTTACATACGTTGTGCAACCGCAAACTCAGTACTGGAGTATCAGCGTTTTCCACTGTATAATAAAGCTTGTACTGAAAAAAAAAATTTTTATCGAAAAGTCATATACTGCAAAATGGACAAGTGCTGAAAGCGCATAGTTACATACGTTGTGCAACCGCAAACGCAAAACTGGAGTATCAGCGTTTTCCAATGTATAATAAAGCTTGTACTGAAAAAAAATGTTTTTTATCGAAAAGTCGTATACTGCAAAATGGACAAGTGCTGAAATCGCATAGTTACATACGTTGTGCAACCGCAAACTCAGTACTGGAGTATCAGCGTTTTCCACTGCATAATAAAGCTTGTACTGAAAAAAAATATTTTTTATCGAAAAGTCATATACTGCAAAATGGACAAGTGCTGAAAGCGCATAGTTACATACGTTGTGCAACCGCAAACGCAAAACTGGAGTATCAGCGTTTTCCACTGTATAACAAAGCTTGTACTGAAAAAAAATATTTTTTACCGAATAGTCGTGTACTGCAAAATTGACAAGTGCTGAAATCGCATGGTTACATACGTTGTGCAACCGCAAACTCAGTACTGGAGTATCAGCGTTTTCCACTGCATAATAAAGCTTGTACTGAAAAAAAATATTTTTTATCGAAGAGTCATATACTGCAAAATGGACAAGTGCTGAAATCGCATGGTTACATACTTTGTGCAACCGCAAACTCAGTACTGGAGTATCAGCGTTTTCCACTGTATAATAAAGCTTGTACTGAAAAAAAATATTTTTTATCGAAAAGTCATATACTGCAAAATGGACAAGTGCTGAAATCGCATAGTTACATACGTTGTGCAACCGCAAACTCAGTACTGGAGTATCAGCGTTTTCCACTGTATAATAAGGCTTGTACTGAAAAAAAATATTTTTTATCGAAAAGTCATATACTGCAAAATGGACAAGTGCTGAAATCGCATAGTAACATACGTTGTGCAACCGCAAACGCAATACTGGAGTATCAGCGTTTTCCACTGTATAATAAAGCTTGTACTGAAAAAAAATATTTTTTATCGAAGAGTCATATACTGCAAAATGGACAAGTGCTGAAATCGCATGGTTACATACTTTGTGCAACCGCAAACTCAGTACTGGAGTATCAGCGTTTTCCACTGTATAATAAAGCTTGTACTGAAAAAAAATATTTTTTATCGAAGAGTCATATACTGCAAAATGGACAAGTGCTGAAATCGCATGGTTACATACTTTGTGCAACCGCAAACTCAGTACTGGAGTATCAGCGTTTTCCACTGTATAATAAAGCTTGTACTGAAAAAAAATATTTTTTATCGAAAAGTCATATACTGCAAAATGGACAAGTGCTGAAATCGCATAGTTACATACGTTGTGCAACCGCAAACGCAATACTGGAGTATCAGCGTTTTCCACTGTATAATAAAGCTTGTACTGAAAAAAAATATTTTTTATCGAAAAGTCATATACTGCAAAATGGACAAGTGCTGAAATCGCATAGTTACATACGTTGTGCAACCGCAAACGCAATACTGGAGTATCAGCGTTTTCCACTGTATAATAAAGCTTGTACTGAAAAAAAATATTTTTTATCGAAAAGTCATATACTGCAAAATGGACAAGTGCTGAAATCGCATGGTTACATACTTTGTGCAACCGCAAACTCAGTACTGGAGTATCAGCGTTTTCCACTGTATAATAAAGCTTGTACTGAAAAAAAATATTTTTTATCGAAAAGTCATATACTGCAAAATGGACAAGTGCTGAAAGCGCATAGTTACATACGTTGTGCAACCGCAAACTCAGTACTGGAGTATCAGCGTTTTCCACTGTATAATAAAGCTTGTACTGAAAAAAAATATTTTTTATCGAAAAGTCATATACTGCAAAATGGACAAGTGCTGAAAGCGCATAGTTACATACGTTGTGCAACCGCAAACGCAAAACTGGAGTATCAGCGTTTTCCACTGTATAACAAAGCTTGTACTGAAAAAAAATATTTTTTACCGAATAGTCGTATACTGCAAAATGGACAAGTGCTGAAATCGCATGGTTACATACGTTGTGCAACCGCAAACTCAGTACTGGAGTATCAGCGTTTTCCACTGTATAATAAAGCTTGTACTGAAAAAAAATATTTTTTATCGAAAAGTCATATACTGCAAAATGGACAAGTGCTGAAATCGCATGGTTACATACGTTGTGCAACCGCAAACTCAGTACTGGAGTATCAGCGTTTTCCACGGTATAATAAAGCTTGTACAGAAAAAAAAAAATTTTTATCGAAAAGTCATATACTGCAAAATGGACAAGTGCTGAAAGCGCATAGTTACATACGTTGTGCAACCGCAAACGCAAAACTGGAGTATCAGCGTTTTCCACTGTATAATAAAGCTTGTACTGAAAAAAAATATTTTTTATCGAAAAGTCATATACTGCAAAATGGACAAGTGCTGAAAGCGCACAGTTACATACGTTGTGCAACCGCAAACTCAGTACTGGAGTATCAGCGTTTTCCACTGTATAATAAAGCTTGTACTGAAAAAAAATATTTTTTACCGAAAAGTCGTATACTGCAAAATGGACAAGTGCTGAAATCGCATGGTTACATACGTTGTGCAACCGCAAACTCAGTACTGGAGTATCAGCGTTTTCCACTGTATAATAAAGCTTGTACTGAAAAAAAATATTTTTTATCGAAAAGTCATATACTGCAAAATGGACAAGTGCTGAAAGCGCATAGTTACATACGTTGTGCAACCGCAAACGCAAAACTGGAGTATCAGCGTTTTCCACTGTATAATAAAGCTTGTACTGAAAAAAAATATTTTTTACCGAATAGTCGTATACTGCAAAATGGACAAGTGCTGAAATCGCATGGTTACATACGTTGTGCAACCGCAAACTCAGTACTGGAGTATCAGCGTTTTCCACTGTATAATAAAGCTTGTACTGAAAAAAAATATTTTTTATCGAAAAGTCATATACTGCAAAATGGACAAGTGCTGAAATCGCATGGTTACATACGTTGTGCAACCGCAAACTCAGTACTGGAGTATCAGCGTTTTCCACTGTATAATAAAGCTTGTACTGAAAAAAAAAATTTTTATCGAAAAGTCATATACTGCAAAATGGACAAGTGCTGAAAGCGCATAGTTACATACGTTGTGCAACCGCAAACGCAAAACTGGAGTATCAGCGTTTTCCAATGTATAATAAAGCTTGTACTGAAAAAAAATGTTTTTTATCGAAAAGTCGTATACTGCAAAATGGACAAGTGCTGAAATCGCATAGTTACATACGTTGTGCAACCGCAAACTCAGTACTGGAGTATCAGCGTTTTCCACTGCATAATAAAGCTTGTACTGAAAAAAAATATTTTTTATCGAAAATTCATATACTGCAAAATGGACAAGTGCTGAAAGCGCATAGTTACATACGTTGTGCAACCGCAAACTCAGTACTGGAGTATCAGCGTTTTCCACTGTATAATAAAGCTTGTACTAAAAAAAAATATTTTTTATCGAAAAGTCATATACTGCAAAATGGACAAGTGCTGAAAGCGCATAGTTACATACGTTGTGCAACCGCAAACGCAATACTGGAGTATCAGCGTTTTCCACTGTATAATAAAGCTTGTACTGAAAAAAAATATTTTTTATCGAAAAGTCATATACTGCAAAATGGACAAGTGCTGAAAGCGCATAGTTACATACGTTGTGCAACCGCAAACGCAATACTGGAGTATCAGCGTTTTCCACTGTATAATAAAGCTTGTACTGAAAAAAAATATTTTTTATCGAAAAGTCATATACTGCAAAATGGACAAGTGCTGAAATCGCATAGTTACATACGTTGTGCAACCGCAAAGGCAATACTGGAGTATCAGCGTTTTCCACTGTATAATAAAGCTTGTACTGAAAAAAAATATTTTTTATCGAAAAGTCATATACTGCAAAATGGACAAGTGCTGAAATCGCATAGTTAAATACGTTGTGCAACCGCAAAAGCAATACTGGAGTACCAGCGTTTTCCACTGTATAATAAAGCTTGTAATGAAAAAAAATATTTTTTATCGAAAATTCATATACTGCAAGATGGACAAGTGCTGAAATCGCATGGTTACATACGTTGTGCAACCGCAAACGCAAAACTGGAGTATCAGCGTTTTCCACTGTATAATAAAGCTTGTACTGAAAAAAAATATTTTTTATCGAAAAGTCATATACTGCAAAATGGACAAGTGCTGAAATCGCATGGTTACATACGTTGTGCAACCGCAAACTCAGTACTGGAGTATCAGCGTTTTCCACGGTATAATAAAGCTTGTACAGAAAAAAAAAAATTTTTATCGAAAAGTCATATACTGCAAAATGGACAAGTGCTGAAAGCGCATAGTTACATACGTTGTGCAACCGCAAACGCAAAACTGGAGTATCAGCGTTTTCCACTGTATAATAAAGCTTGTACTGAAAAAAAATATTTTTTATCGAAAAGTCATATACTGCAAAATGGACAAGTGCTGAAAGCGCACAGTTACATACGTTGTGCAACCGCAAACTCAGTACTGAAGTATCAGCGTTTTCCACTGTATAATAAAGCTTGTACTGAAAAAAAATATTTTTTACCGAAAAGTCGTATACTGCAAAATGGACAAGTGCTGAAATCGCATGGTTACATACGTTGTGCAACCGCAAACTCAGT